>NC_091285.1:491698039-501698039 GCF_032444005.1 Ranitomeya imitator
GTGTATACCTTTCATAATTATATTATTACACGCATTACATATCGAGAAACCTGATCCTGATAATAAATCATATAAAAAGCAATACAGAATTAAAAATAGCAGAGATTAGTTTGTTGTTAAGTTATTTTTTCTGGGCTCCACAATATATTATAATGGAGTTACGACATCACTAATTAGATAAATTACCTACGGTCCTTTCAAACAGCACGAGAGAAAAAAAATATTTTAAAAGAAAAACTTCTGCATCTGTGTAGATAGATAGATAGATAGATAGATAGATAGATAGATAGATAGATAGATAGATAGATAGATAGATTATTTGTATAATTCTAAGATTATTTCCTTTGGTTTTATAGCAAGAGTGAGGGGGAATAATGCTCCACTATATCTATTATATCACCATGAATGAGCCAAATCCTCACACAATTACAATCACTATCAATAGCTGGAATATTCTCCACACGGCTCACACCGAGTTTAGAGAATTCGCTCAATAGTGGCATAATGTTTTATTTCTGTGAATTCGAAAAGAAAATGATCTTAGAATAAAAACTGCAAAGCTTTTTTTTCCTGGGCTGGACTGATTTTTCCCAACGTAGAAATAATGGCCTGCGATGGTATTTCATCCGTAATGTTTTGTATTATTATCTTTGCTAATCTAGGTATTTCTTCTTGTTTGCATGTACCATTGCAATAAAATAAAAGCTCAAAAAATAAGTAAATAAGTAAAAATACAAAAAAATATATTTAAAAGACAGAAGGGAAAAAGCATTCCTCTGTGCTGATACCTGGTGATCGTGGACACACAGGGTGGTCGTTAATTTATGTAAATGACTTTGTTCAATGTACGGAGATCTTATTATTATACTGTGTATTATTATTAGTAGTAGTAACATCATCAGTAACGTGCCAGACAACATGCTGCAATATTAGTTGCATGGATTTGGTGTATTATTATTATTATTATTATTATTATGCACTGTTCAGGCTGCACATAAGGTGCATTATTATTATTCTTGCTGTTATGATGATGATGACATATTTATTCTGCATGCAGATTGTTCTGGCCGTGATGGAGCTGGGGTCCGGAGCAGCCCACTACCTGCCTTCCTCCCCAGTATTGATCCGGGCAGCCATTCATCTCCGCCATAGCAGACATGGAATCATTTTCGCATTACAGTAGCCGGGATTTGCTTTTAATTCATATTTAAAGCTGCAACCGGCCCCGCGGAGCTCTCAGTGCAAAGACTGGAGGCGCCTAATTAATAATAAGGCAGAAACGAAGGAAGGCTGCTCCGTGTCAATTATTCATGGCCGTATCTATGGCTCCTACAGTTTTATCATTACTAATACTAATACTACTCCAAAGTATTCTACTAGGTAGGAACAACTCTCCTTGCACGATCCACTGACATGGCCACTGGCAATCAATACACACCATTTATGTATATAGGGTACCTGCGTGTATGTGCTTACTATATGCACAGTGTGCAAGGAGGTGTGTATATACAGTATGTGTAGATGTATATAGTGAGCATTTCTGTCTATGGAATGGACATTAGTGTTTTCTATCAGTATATGCATCTGTTCATATGTGTTGTACTGTGCATATAGGGCCATGAGTGTGTGTGTGTGTGTGTGTGTGTGTGTGTGTGTGTGTGTGTGTGTGTATGTGTGTTTGTATGTGTGTGTGTATATGGTATACATGTATACTGAGTATTTAAGTGTAAGTTTGTGTATGGATTGGACACCAGTGTTCTCTATGTGCACAGTGGGTGCATGTGTTGTATTGTATGTATGTGGCCATGAGTGTGTATATTTGTGTGTACATGTGTATATGGTATACATGTATTGTATTTAAGTGTATGTTTGTGCACGGATTGGACATCAGTGTTCTCTACCAGTATGTGTCCATATGTGTTGTACTGTATGTATGTGGCCATGAGTGTGTATATTTGTGTGTATATTTGTGTGTATGTGTATATGGTATACATGTATGGTATTTAAGTGTATGTTTGTGCACGGATTGGACATCAGTGTTCTGTACCAGTATGTGTCCATATGTGTTGTGCTGTATGTATGTGGCCGTGAGTGTGTGTGTGTACATGTGTGTATGTATGTGTGTGTTTGTGGCTTAGTGTATAAATCTATATACAGGTTGTGTAACTATGGATGTGATTGTATATCATGTGTGTCGTTTTCAGCTGGTCTATTTACATTCAGTGTATGTATCTGCATGGATGAATGGATGAATGGATGACTCCTGTCCAGAACCGTGCTCAGACCCTAGTGACTTTGAACAATTACAATATCTTTGCTATAAAGCCGACCCTATATTAGTCTATCAGAATAATGTTTCCTCGCCATGGACAATGCGTTTTCAGCCACCAGGACAATATGCCCAAATAGCAAACATGGCTTATCATTGCATGACGTTCTCCTGTGAGGGGCTCATCCTGCTCAGATAAGTAGTTCGTGATGAACTAATGGCCAGATAGAGGAGAGACCCCCACATGAAGGCCGCTTCAATGCATCTTAACAAAAGTGTAATTTTCCCCTCTTGCAAAGCAGAAAGGCACGAGTGTGAATGAAAAATATCGACCACTCTGAGAATATGAGCAGATGCTCCATCTCCTAATACCACAGGGCTGCACTGGGCTGGGGGATCTGCCTTCCCACTATAGGGTTAATGTATGGGGCCTTAGATACAATGTATCATCACCTGATTGTTTACAAGTTTATCTTAGGATTCAGCTCACGACTCCACGGGCTGATTCTTGATAAATCCACAATGATTTTCATATGCAGTGATTGCAATATACAATGTATTGCTGCCCTTAGTTATCAGCCTCTGTCTTTACAATGTCGCTAATAGGATTCTTCTTCTTCCTCATGTGCTTTCTTTTATTTAAACTAATAAAAAGAACAACCACCCTGACCCCCACCCGCCTTTATCCCCCATTTTGTTACTTTGTAGCGACAGATGTAGATGTATTTGTAGATGGACAAGTTTGCAGGAAGCTCTGGAGAAATGTAGCTGTCCAGCTGGCAGCTGTGGCTTCTGGAGTCTTCACGCGTCACCTTTGACATCCTGCCTATTGGAGAAGAGCTGCAGCCTCCATCCACTGACCACTGCAAGCTGTCACCACGACCACCACATGGCGAGCAGCCCCTGCAGCCCAGCACACAAAGCCGATCGCAACATACTGCCCCGATGTCACAACATGCTGCTCCGATGTCACAATATACTGCTCCAATGCCACTACACAGAGCCGATCGCAACATACTGCCCCGATGTCACAACATGCTGCTCCGATGTCACAACATGCTGCTCCAATGTCACAATATACTGCTCCAATGTCACTACAAAGAGCCGATCACAATATACTGCCCCGATGTCACAACATGCTGCTTCGATGTCACAATATACTGCTCCAATGTCACTACACAGAGCCGATCACAATATACTGCCCCCATGTCACAATATACTGCCCCGATGTCACAACATGCTGCTTCGATGTCACAATATACTGCTCCAATGTCACTACAAAGAGCCGATCACAATATACTGCCCCGATGTCACAACATGCTGCTCCGATGTCACAATATACTGCTCCAATGTCACTACAAAGAGCCGATCACAATATACTGCCCCGATGTCACAACATGCTGCTCCAATGTCACAATATACTGCTCCAATGTCACTACAAAGAGCCGATCACAATATACTGCCCCCATGTCACAATATACTGCTCAAATGCCACAATATGCTGCTCCAATGTCACAATATACTGCTCCAATGTCACTGCACAAAGCCGATCACAATATACTGCCCCCATGTCACAATATACTGCTCCAATGCCACAATATACTGCTCCAATGCTACAATATACTGCTCCAATGCCACAATATACTGCTCCAATGTCACTACACAAAGCCGATCACAATATACTGCTCCAATGTCACAATATACTGCTCCGATGTCATTGCACAAAGCCAGTCACAATATACTGCTCCAATGTCACAATATACTGCTCCAATGTCACTACACAAAGCCGATCACAATATACTGCTCCAATGTCACAATATACTGCTCCGATGTCACTGCACAAAGCCAGTCACAATATACTGCTCCAATGTCACAATAAACTGCTCTAACTCCAATGTCACAATATACTGCTCTAATGTCACTACACAAAGCCAATCGCAATATACTGCTCCAATGTCACTACAGAAAGCCAATCGCAATATACTTCTCCAATGTCACAATATACTGCTCCAATGTCACTGCACAAAGCCAGTCGCAATATACCACTACACAAAGCCAATCGCAATATACTGCCCCGATGTCACAATATACTGCCCCAATGTCACAGTATACTGCTCTAATGTCACACTATATTGCCCAAATGTCACTACACAAAGCTAATCGCAATATAATTCCCTAGCACAATCATAATATCTTACTCCAGCTTAATCATACAGTAAATTGCAATATACTGGCCCAATCCCACTACACAAAAACAATCTCAATATTCTGATTCAGCACAATCACACAGAGCCAATCGCGATATATTACCCCAAATCTACTATGTAAAGCCAATTACAATACATCAGGATCTTGATATAGAGCAAAGCACAATTATACTAATCCAGCTATATCATAGAAAACTAATCACTAATTACCACCCATATCCCAACAACCTGCAGCGTCGCAAATCACAGCACCGCCATAGAAAGCTGATCACAACATACTACCAATAACACGACAACGACAGCACTCAGCTCCAGCAGCACCATGCAAATCTGAGCACAGCACACTGCAAGAGGAACATTTACCTAAGCGACCCCAAGTATTGCAGATCTGTGTGCAAAGCAGATCCCTGTATACTCATAGCTGGGGAGATTCATGTGTGTCACTGCAAATCACACTATATAGACATTACTACAAATAAAAAATCAGCTAGCAATAAAAGAAAAAAGATAATATACTATAATGGATATCCTTATATAACACACCCCATACCATCTGTGTCTATCTATCGATCTATCTATCTATCTATCTATCTATCTATCTATCTATCTATCTATCATCTATATAGAAAAAAATCATTTATTGGAGTGCAGCCTCATTCTTTCTTTCTTATCTATCTATATAAAAATATATGTATTTTTTTATTTTATTTTTTTACTCATGTAAAATCCATAGAAATGATTTATTGATCAATCGATCCTGCGTGCCAATTTTATATGGTTAAATGGTTAAACGGGCTATCTATATCCATATTTATGATCCACATATTAATTGTTAGAACGACCTAAATATAAGTATAATATATAATATATATATACATACATACATACACACACACATTTGGTTTGGTTATTGTCTCTGTGGGCTGGATGTGCGCTTGTTCCTGTGTTTTGTGCTGAGATCCTTTCTGTGGAGTCGTTATTACCCAGCATTGATCACGTTTGATTTGATGTAAATGTATTTACTCTCAGGGCCATTTTTCCTTCTCCTTTTACACTGGGGGTGATTGGCTTTTACCAATCTGGTAATTAGCGGCAGTTTAGTGTCAGGGACAGATACATTATCTAATCAATGTATATAAATATTCCCTATTACATGCACATCATTGTTTTTGTGTCATTAAAAATGATTTTCTAACCAACCGATCCTATCCTGCTAGTGGTAAATCATTGAATAAATGTGGGATTTGTGCAGACTATGTGCTGAGTATTTGGAGTGGATTCCTGTGTGGGGCTGATCAGTCTGCGGCTGTGGGGTGTCGTCTCTGGCTGCACACAATAGACACATGTGCACTTGCTGTGTTGTCTCCTCCTGACTCCTGCACTGCCCTGCCATGATCCCTGCACTGCCCTGCCATGATCCCTGCTAATCCCTGCACTGCACAATGCCGGGCACAAGCTCCTGACTCCAGCCCTGATGCACAGGAGGATATGGAGAAGATGCATGGATGGATCATTAGCATGGAAGCTCCAGGAAGACCATGAATTGCACATCGCCTCCTATATCTATCAGGGCAGATACAAGGTGCCAGGCTGTGCCAAGAAGGTGCCTGCTTAAGAGGAATCGCCTTGATGTAATGAGCAGAGGAAACCCGGAAGTTAAAATTAAAATTCAATTTGAGCAGCACCCAGGCACTGCTAATGCAAAGTCACCAAATGGGAGGGACATGGAGGGAGAAGTAATGACTGCACTGGCTGACATGCTGGGAGGTGCAGGGACAGAGCAACTGACTATAACACCATCACTGCATAGATCGCTACATGGTGACAATGATTGGAGAATCACAAGTCCCAGCAGGGATTGCATGATGCAATCACCAAGGGTTAATCTTTCTCCTAGCCACCCTGAATGTGTGCAGGGCTGATGGGGTTATTAAAGGGACACTCTGCATCCACTCATAATCAGCCATGTATATGGCCAGATTCCCAGAGCCGGTGACATGGGGAATGAAGAAGTGAATTCTTTACCAATGATCAAATTGCAGATCAATACTGGCTGCTTCCAAGGAACAATAGAGAGCATCAGACCAAGTGCACGTGAGATGCAGCCAACCATGAGGCTGTGTTGGGGTGTATGGATGTGAGATACAGCCCTTGTGGGTCTGCCCACCCATGAGGCAGTGTTGGGGTGTGTGGACGTGAGATAAAGCCCTTGTGGGTCTGGCCATCCATGAGGCAGTGTTGGGGTGTGTGGACGTGAGATACAGCCCTTGTGGGTCTGGCCAACCATGAGGCTGTGTTGGGGTGTGTGGACGTGAGATACAGCCCTTGTGGATCTGCCCACCCATAAGGCTGTGTTGGGGTGTGTGGAAGTGAGATACAGCCCTTGTGGGTCTGGCCATCCATGAGGCTGTGTTGGGGTGTGTGGACGTGAGATACAGCCTTTGTGGGTCTGCCCATCCATGAGGCAGTGTTGGGGTGTGTGGACATGAGATAAAGCCCTTGTGGGTCTGGCCATCCATGAGGCAGTGTTGGGGTGTGTGGACGTGAGATACAGCCCTTGTGGGTCTGGCCAACCATGAGGCTGTGTTGGGGTGTGGACATGAGATACAGCCCTTGTGGGTCTGCCCATCCATGAGGCTGTCTTGGGGTGTGTGGATGTGAGATACAGCCCTTGTGGGTCTGGCCATCCATGAGGCAGTGTTGGGGTGTGTGGACGAGAGATACAGCCCTTGTGGATCTGGCCATCCATGAGGCTGTCTTGGGGTGTGTGGATGTGAGATACAGCCCTTGTGGGTCTGGCCATCCATGAGGCAGTGTTGGGGTGTGTGGACGAGAGATACAGCCCTTGTGGATCTGGCCATCCATGAGACTGTGTTGGGGTGTGTGGATGTGAGATACAGCCCTTGTGGGTCTGCCCACCCACAAGACTGTGTTGGGGTGTGTGGATGTGAGAACGTGAGATACAGCCCTTATGGGTCTGGCCATCCATGAAGCTGTGTTGAGGTGTGTGGATGTGAGATACAACCCTTGTGGGTCTGGCCATCAACGAGGCAGTGTTGGGGTGTGTGGACATGAGATACAGCCCTTGTGGGTCTGGCCATCCATGAGGCAGGGTTGGGGTGTGTGGACGTGAGATACAGCCCTTGTGGGTCTGGCCACCCATGAGACTGTGTTGGGGTGTGTGGACATGAGATACAGCCCTTGTGGGTCTGGCCACCCATGAGACTGTGTTGAGGTGTGTGGACATAAGATACAGCCCTTGTGGGTCTGCACATCCATGAGGCAGTGGTGGGGTGTGTGGATGTGAGATACAGCCCTTGTGGGTCTGGCCACCCATGAGAATGTGTTGGGTGTGTGGATGTGAGATACAGCCCTTGTGGGTCTGGCCATCCATGAGGCTGTGTTGGGGTGTGTGGATGTGAGACACAGCCCTTGTGGGTATGCCCATCCAAGAGGCTGTGTTGGGGTGTGTGGACGTGAGATACAGCCCTTGTGGGTCTGCCCACCCATGAGGCAGTGTTGGGGTGTGTGGACGTGAGATACAGACCTTGTGGGTCTGCCCATCCATGAGGCAGTGTTGGGGTGTGTGGACGTAAGATACAGCCCTCATGGGTCTGGCCACCATTGAGACTGTGTTGGGGTGTGTGGATGTGAGATACAGCCCTTGTGGGTCTTCCCATCCATAAGGCTGTGTTGGGGTGTGTGGATGTGAGATACAGCCCTTGTGGGTCTGGCCACCATTGAGACTGTATTGGGGTGTGTGGATATGAGATACAGCCCTTGTGGGTCTGGCCACCCATGAGGCTGTGTTGGGGTGTGTGGATGTGAGATACAGCCCTTGTGGGTCTGTCCATCCATGAGGCTGTGTTGGGGTGTGTGGACGTGAGATACAGCCCTTGTGGGTCTGCCCACCCATGAGACTGTGTTGGGGTGTGTGGACGTGAGATACAGCCCTTGTGGTTCTGGCCACCCATGAGACTGTGTTGGGGTGTGTGGACGTGAGATACAGCCCTTGTGGGTCTGCCCACCCATGAGACTGTGTTGGGGTGTGTGGACGTGAGATACAGCCCTTGTGGGTCTGCCCACCCATGAGACTGTGTTGGGGTGTGTGGACGTGAGATACAGCCCTTGTGGGTCTGGCCACCATTGAGAATGTGTTGGGGTGTGTGGACGTGAGATACAGCCCTTGTGGGTCTGGCCACGCATGAGACTGTGTTGGGGTGTGTGGACGTGAGATACAGCCCTTGTGGGTCTGCCCACCCATGAGACTGTGTTGGGGTGTGTGGACGAGAGATACAGCCCTTGTAGGTCTGCCCACCCATGAGACTGTGTTGGGGTGTGTGGACGTGAGATACAGCCCTTGTGGGTCTGGCCACCAGTGAGACTGTGTTGGGGTGTGTGGATGTGAGATACAGCCCTTGTGGGTCTGGCCATGTATGAGGCTGTGTTGGGGTGTGTGGATGTGAGATACAGCCCTTGTGGGTCTGCCCATCCATGAGGCTGTGTTGGGGTGTGTGGACGTGAGATACAGCCCTTGTGGGTTTGCCCATCCACGAGGCAGTGTTGGGGTGTGTGGACGTGAGATACAGCCCTTGTGGGTTTGCCCATCCATGAGGCTGTGTTGGGGTGTGTGGACGTGAGATACAGCCCTTGTGGGTCTGCCCATCCATGAGGCTGTGTTGGGGTGTGTGGATGTGAGATAAAGCCCTTGTGGGTCTGCCCATCCATGAGGCTGTGTTGGGGTGTGTGGATGTGAGATACAGCCCTTGTGGGTCTGCCCATCCATGAGGCTGTGTTGGGGTGTGTGGACGTGAGATACAGCCCTTGTGGGTTTGCCCATCCACGAGGCAGTGTTGGGGTGTGTGGACGTGAGATACAGCCCTTGTGGGTTTGCCCATCCATGAGGCTGTGTTGGGGTGTGTGGACGTGAGATACAGCCCTTGTGGGTCTGCCCATCCATGAGGCTGTGTTGGGGTGTGTGGATGTGAGATAAAGCCCTTGTGGGTCTGCCCATCCATGAGGCTGTGTTGGGGTGTGTGGACGTGAGATACAGCCCTTGTGGGTTTGCCCACCCATGAGGCTGTGTTGGGGTGTGTGGACGTGAGATAGAGCCCTTGTGGGTCTGGCCACCCAAGAGGCTGTGTTGGGGTGTGTCGACGTGAGATACAGCCCTTGTGGGTCTGCCCATCCATGAGGCTGTGTTGGGGTGTGTGGATGTGAGATACAGCCCTTGTGAGTCTGCCCATCCATGAGGCTGTGTTGGGGTGTGTGGATGTGAGATACAGCCCTTGTGGGTTTGCCCACCCATGAGGCTGTGTTGGGGTGTGTGGACGTGAGATAGAGCCCTTGTGGGTCTGCCCATCCATGAGGCTGTGTTGGGGTGTGTGGACGAGAGATACAGCCCTTGTGGGTCTGGCCACCCATGAGGCAGTGTTGGGGTGTGTGGACGTGAGATGGAGCCCTTGTGGGTCTGCCCATCTATGAGGCTGTGTTGGGGTGTGTGGACGTGAGATACAGCCCTTGTGGGTTTGTCCACCCATTAGGCTGTGTTGGGGTGTGTGGACGTGAGATAGAGCCCTTGTGGGTCTGGCCACCCATGAGGCTGTGTTGGGGTGTGTGGATGTGAGATACAGCCCTTGTGGGTCTGCCCATCCATGAGGCTGTGTTGGGGTGTGTGGATGTGAGATACAGCCCTTGTGGGTCTGTCCATCCATGAGGCTGTGTTGGGGTGTGTGGACGTGAGATAGAGCCCTTGTGGGTCTGGACACCCATGAGGCTGTGTTGGGGTGTGTGGACGTGAGATACAGCCCTTGTGGGTTTGCCCATCCATGAAGCTGTGTTGGGGTGTGTGGACGTGAGATACAGCCCTTGTGGGTCTGGCCACCCATGAGGCTGTGTTGGGGTGTGTGGACGTGAGATAGAGCCCTTGTTGGTCTGGCCACCCATGAGGCTGTGTTGGGGTGTGTGGACGTGAGATAGAGGTCTTGTGGGTCTGGCCACCCATGAGGCTGTGTTGGGGTGTGTGGACGTGAGATACAGCCCTTGTGGGTCTGGCCACCCATGAAGCTGTGTTGAGGTGTGTGGACGTGAGATACAGCCCTTGTGGGTCTGCCCATCCATGAGGCTGTTTTGGGGTGTGTGGACGTGAGATACAGCCCTTGTGGGTCTGGCCATCCATGAGGCTGTGTTGGGGTGTGTGGACGTGAGATACAGCCCTTGTGGGTCTGCCCACCCATGAGGCTGTGTTGGGGTGTGTGGACGTGAGATAAAGCCCTTGTGGGTCTGCCCATCCATGAGGCTGTGTTGGGGTGTGTGGACGTGAGATACAGCCCTTGTGGGTCTGGCCATCCATGAGGCTGTGTTGGGGTGTGTGGACGTGAGATACAGCCCTTGTGGGTCTGCCCACCCATGAGGCTGTGTTGGGGTGTGTGGACGTGAGATACAGCCCTTGTGGGTCTGCCCATCCATGAGGCTGTGTTGGGGTGTGTGGACGTGAGATACAGCCCTTGTGGGTCTGGCCACCCATGAGGCAGTGTTGGGGTGTGTGGATGTGAGATACAGCCCTTGTGGGTCTGCCCACCCATGAGGCTGTGTTGGGGTGTGTGGACGTGAGATAAAGCCCTTGTGGGTCTGCCCATCCATGAGGCTGTGTTGGGATGTGTGGACGTGAGATACAGCCCTTGTGGGTCGGCCCATCCATGAGGCTGTGTTGGGATGTGTGGACGTGAGATACAGCCCTTGTGGGTCTGGCCACCCATGAGGCAGTGTTGGGGTGTGTGGACGTGAGATAAAGCCCTTGTGGGTCTGCCCATCCATGAGGCTGTGTTGGGGTGTGTGGACGTGAGATAAAGCCCTTGTGGGTCTGCCCATCCATGAGGCTGTGTTGGGGTGTGTGGACATGAGGTACAGCCCTTGTGGGTCTGTCCATCCATGAGACTGTGCTGGGGTGTGTGGACGTGAGGTACAGCCCTTGTGGGTCTGCCCATCCATGAGGCTGTGTTGGGGTGTGTGGACGTGAGATACAGCCCTTGTGGGTCTGCCCACCCATGAGGCTGTGTTGGGGTGTGTGGACGTGAGATACAGCCCTTGTGGGTCTGGCCAGCCATGAGGCTGTGTTGGGGTGTGTGGATGTGAGATACAGCCCTTGTGGGTCTGCCCACCCATGAGGCTGTGTTGGGGTGTGTGGACGTAAGATACAGCCCTTGTGGGTCTGGCCAGCCATGGGGCTGTGTTGGGGTGTGTGGACGTGAGATAAAGCCCTTGTGGGTCTGCCCATCCATGAGGCTGTGTTGGGGTGTGTGGACGTGAGATGCAGCCCTTGTGGGTCTGCCCATCCATGAGGCTGTGTTGGGGTGTGTGGACGTGAGATACAGCCCTTGTGGGTCTGCCCACCCATGAGGCTGTGTTGGGGTGTGTGGACGTGAGATACAGCCCTTGTGGGTCTGGCCAGCCATGAGGCTGTGTTGGGGTGTGTGGATGTGAGATACAGCCCTTGTGGGTCTGCCCACCCATGAGCCTGTGTTGGGGTGTGTGGACGTAAGATACAGCCCTTGTGGGTCTGGCCAGCCATGGGGCTGTGTTGGGGTGTGTGGACATGAGATACAGCCCTTGTGGGTCTGCCCACCCATGAGGCAGTGTTGGGGTGTGTGGACGTGAGATAGAGCCCTTGTGGGTCTGCCCACCCATGAGGCTGTGTTGGGGTGTGTGGACGTGAGATAAAGCCCTTGTGGGTCTGCCCATCCATGAGGCTGTGTTGGGGTGTGTGGACGTGAGATACAGCCCTTGTGGGTCTGCCCATCCATGAGACTGTGTTGGGGTGTGTGGACGTGAGGTACAGCCCTTGTGGGTCTGCCCACCCATGAGGCTGTGTTGGGGTGTGTGGACGTGAGATACAGCCCTTGTTGGTTTGCCCATCCATGAGGCTGTGTTGGGGTGTGTGGATGTGAGATACAGCCCTTGTGGGTCTGCCCACCCATGAGGCAGTGTTGGGGTGTGTGGACGTGAGATAAAGCCCTTGTGGGTCTGCCCACCCATGAGGCAGTGTTGGGGTGTGTGGACGTGAGATAAAGCCCTTGTGGGTCTGCCCACCCATGAGGCAGTGTTGGGGTGTGTGGACGTGAGATACAGCCCTTGTGGGTCTGCCCATCCATGAGACAGTGTTGGGGTGTGTGGACGTGAGATACAGCCCTTGTGGGTCTGCCCATCCATGAGGCTGTGTTGGGGTGTGTGGACGTGAGATACAGCCCTTGTGGGTCTGCCCATCCATGAGGCTGTGTTGGGGTGTGTGGACGTGAGATACAGCCCTTGTGGGTCTGCCCACCCATGAGGCAGTGTTGGGGTGTGTGGACGTGAGATACAGCCATTGTGGGTCTGCCCACCCATGAGGCAGTGTTGGGGTGTGTGGACGTGAGATACAGCCATTGTGGGTCTGCCCATCCATGAGGCTGTGTTGGGGTGTGTGGACGTGAGATACAGCCATTGTGGGTCTGCCCACCTATGAGGCTGTGTTGGGGTGTGTGGACGTGAGATACAGCCCTTGTGGGTCTAGCCAGCCATGGGGCAGTGTTGGGGTGTGTGGACGTGAGATAAAGCCCTTGTGGGTCTGCCCATCCATGAGACAGTGTTGGGGTGTGTGGACGTGAGATACAGCCCTTGTGGGTCTGCCCACCCATGAGGCAGTGTTGGGGTGTGTGGACGTGAGATACAGCCCTTGTGGGTCTGGCCAGCCATGGGTCAGTGTTGGGGTGTGTGGACATGAGATACAGCCCTTGTGGGTCTGGCCAGCCATGGGTCAGTGTTGGGGTGTGTGGACGTGAGATACAGCCCTTGTGGGTCTGGCCAGCCATGGGTCAGTGTTGGGGTGTGTGGACATGAGATACAGCCCTTGTGGGTCTGGCCAGCCATGGGTCAGTGTTGGGGTGTGTGGACGTGAGATAAAGCCCTTGTGGGTCTGGCCAGCCATGGGTCAGTGTTGGGGTGTGTGGACGTGATACAGCCCTTGTGGGTCTGCCCACCCATGAGGCAGTGTTGGGGTGTGCGGACGTGCCCCCTCTTCTCCCTGCGATCTGGCGCCGACATGGTAAATAGCAGCCTCATTATAAGTGGGAGTGATGTGACAGGAGCGCTCCTCTCCAGTGCGCAGGCGCGGTGCGGCTCCAGCTGCAGGGGCAGCAGCTCAGTGACTACACATTGATCAGTGAGGGACATGGCAGGAGATGGCGAGGGGACTGAGCAGCCTGCAATCACTGCTCCCGTAAAGGGGACCGGGCCTTGAAGCATAATAACGAGCACCCAGTAACACAGTGTGTCTAATGGTAGTAAGCGGCGCGGAGGACGAGTTCCGTGTGCAGCCGCCGCCGCCGCCGCACAGTGTTCCCGGGACGTGTCACCCGCGCGCCACATACATGTGCTGTCCACACGCCTGCACGGCTCATCATGAACGCTCAGCTGACCATGGACAATATCGGCGACCTGCACGGGGTGAGCCATGATCCGGTATCGGTCGCTGCTGATCTGATGACCGGCAGCCCCCACCACAGAGGACCGGTGGCACACCGCAGCAACCACCTGGCTGCTCATCCCAGATCCATGGGCATGGCTTCCATCCTGGACGGAGGAGAATACCACCACCACCACCACAGACCCCCAGACCATGCCTTAACGGGAGCGCTGCACCCCACCATGACCATGGCGTGTGACACCCCACCGGGCATGAGCATGAGCAGCACCTACACCACCCTCACCCCTCTGCAGCCCCTGCCACCCATCTCCACCGTGTCGGACAAGTTCCCCCATCACCACCACCACCACCATCACCCCCACCAGCGGATACCGGGCAATGTCAGCGGCAGCTTCACCCTCATGCGGGATGACCGAGGGCTGACTTCTATGAACAATCTGTACACCCCCTACCACCACAAGGAGGTCACCGGCATGGGGCAAAGCTTGTCTCCCCTCTCCGGCTCTGGGCTGGGGAGCCTCCACAATGCCCAGCAAGGCTTGCCTCACTATGCCCACCCCAGTGCCACCATGCCTACCGAGAAGATGCTCACCCCCAATGGCTTTGAAGCCCATCATCCTGCCATGTTGTCAAGGCATGGAGAGCAACATCTCACCCCGCCATCTGCTGGCATGGTGCCTATCAATGGGATCCCTCATCATCACCCTCATGCCCATCTAAACGCCCAGACTCACGGGCAAATCCTGGGCTCCACTAGGGAGCAGAACCCCTCATCTGTGACTGGATCACAAGTCAACAATGGAAGTAATTCAGGGCAAATGGAAGAGATCAATACCAAAGAAGTCGCTCAGAGGATCACCACCGAGCTGAAGCGGTACAGCATCCCCCAGGCCATCTTTGCGCAGAGGGTGCTGTGCCGCTCCCAAGGGACCCTCTCAGATCTGCTGAGGAACCCCAAACCTTGGAGCAAACTCAAATCCGGCCGGGAGACCTTTCGTCGGATGTGGAAGTGGCTTCAGGAGCCCGAATTCCAGAGGATGTCAGCCCTGAGGCTAGCAGGTGAGCCCCCTCCATCCCTGAAGCCCCCGGGTCTCCCTACTTCTCTGCTTTCCTGTACATTAGTCTCCTGGACCCTGCCATTAGATGCCATCTGTGCCCTTGTGTTCTGGAGAGGGTCATCTCAGCATTCTTCACCACCTCTGGTCATTGTCACCCTCATCATCTCACCACACTGTCAGTAGAGGGGCTAGGCTCTACCATTGACGGGTCTGACAGTAAGCCAGGTGCACTAGTATCTTATAGGGTCAAGTGGAAGCAGCAGATAGAAAAGCGAGGAAGACCCCACTCTTATCTCCCACCCATTGTCTTTGTTAAACAATTACTATCGATTGATTGATTGTGCCAGTCGATAAATCAATACTCGCATAGACGTTTACACTCCCTGAGATCAGAGACAGAGGCTGGAATGACGGACCGGATGGGGCAGGAGATGTGACTATGTAGGAGAGCTGGCAGTCTGTGTGTGGGGATGTGCGCTGGGGCACAGTACCGGCGGCTGGCAGGGAGATGGCCTTTGTTTCACCGATAAAGGGACAGACGCCACTTATTAGTCCCAGGTCCAGGGTGGGAGATAACAGGGAAGCCCCAGGGTTATGATTCAATTATTATTATTATTACTCTGCAATATGACCCTTGCAGCATTCTGATGTACTCACTATTATTAGTAGCATAAATAATACTGCACATAGTACTAATATTATTGTGCAGAATGCCGGGAGCCTGCAGATTGCTGCAATAAGTGATTCCTGGAGTTTCATAGAAAGCAGAGTCTTATGTGAGGGATTAATTAACTGGCAGCTCTTCATTAACCCGTCCCGGGAGGATGGCAGGCAGTCAGTGTGAGGTGCTGGCAGAGAGCAGTGGGAAGGATCCCACCCGGGGAGGGGAAGGGGCTGCTGCCCCCAGGAGTGGGGTCTCTGCCAGGCTCCATTTCTTCTATTATTCTACAGATAGTATAGAGATGTATCTGCCCAATATCTGTGCCCCTAGCTGCAGCCAGCACAGTCACACACACAGAGGTATTACTATGCCCTCTCCCTGCCATCATCGGGGAAATGGGATCCTGAAGGCAGACAGTGACCGGGAAGCTCCTCGGGGATCCCGGGAAAGCAGCGACTGATAAGGACAAGTCTACTTCGATCTACAGCCTATTTTTACAACAATTTGGTGGAACAGAATCTCCATTTATTTACATGGATCAATAGTGGAAACAAGCGCCTGAATTAGAATGTAGGATCCCCTTCTTGGCGTTATCTGGGCATTAATCTGCCAATCTGGAGGGTCTGCTGGAGAGTGCAGCCCTCACTGCATACAACTGCTGCACTCTGCAGACACACATACACTAAATATAGGGGGACATCGATAGCCATAGATAGCCATAGATATCCATAGATATACATAGATAGCTGCCTGTTTGGCTTCTTCTCTCAACAGAATAAATATGCTCCTCTTCAGAGTTGGGATATTCTAGTTATATATATATATATGCAGATATATATATATATATATATATATATATATATACATATATATAAATATTTATATACATATATATGTATATATATATACATATATACATATATCTATATATATCCTAATCAAAAACTAGTCCAGAGTGAATATATATATATGTATAAGAATATAAGAATCCAGAACATTTTTCTTTCTCTTTTATATATGTGTACTGTATATATATATATATATATATATATATATATATATATATATGGATACACATAAATATTTATATATATATATACATGTATATATGTGCATATTTATATACATATAGACAGCTATATATAGCTATTACAGTTATTAGCATTATTAGTTACAATAGCTGTGCATATGTAATTATACTGTACACATATCGATCTATATTTGGAGGTAGAGGCAGAAGAATTGTTGCTGCTGAAAATGATTATTTTTTTGTTTCCTTATTTTTGTTTTCATTTATCCATTAAAAAAAAAGTTTACATTAAAAAAAAAAAAAAATCCATAATTCAAAACGGCTTATATATTCTAGAAGACACTAAACCTGTACACCAAAATATAATTATTACATATATATAAACATAAAAGTATGCGAATGATATAAACAAATATTGAGAGCATTAATAACAATTATTATTATCATCTGCAATAATATTTATTGATGTTTCTCTAATATTTTACATTTGATTTAATTATTTACATCACGCTTTTGTAAGACATTAGGGGATTTATTTTTGGTTATTGTTGCTGATAATTTTCGGTTCGAGGTGAAAGAATATTTTGTTGTGTTTTACCATTTTAGTATTTTTGGTAAAAATGTTTAGTAGAGTTTAGCCCTACCTGAGGTGTGAATAAAGAAATATTTTAGAGAAATAATATTTTGAATATATTAGTGAATAACATTTTACCTTTCCGGATGTTTACCAATTATTTTGTACACATTGCAGTGTATCCGAAGAGATGACATTTGCCGTAAGATTCTTTTTGTGACTTGGAAATCTCTGCAGATAAATGTATCACTGTGGATAGGCAATGTGCACGTTTTGAAGACTATGAGTGCATATGTTTTACTTTAGTGGTGCTAACCTGTTCCTGAGAGCAGTATGTCATTTTACATTTGTTTCTGGGCCTCAGCTTAGGTTGAAATGATTTTCTGCCATAATAGGCCTCTGTTGGTGTCTAGAGGTTGCCTGTGTTCTCTGATTCAATCCATGTTGTTCCACACACTTGGGGTTTACTCTTATTTTTCACAATGGGCACCAAACATGTTCACTTTAGACATTTCCTTTACACTCAATTGGATTTACTTTTGTAATTTAACGTGGGCCTGTTTCTTTCTAGGACTGGACACACTTGCTGATCAATATAAGCTCATGGTTCCAGGATCGCTGATTATTCAGCCACATTTCACAAATTATCGTACAGTGAAATCCTTTTTTTTTTTTTTTTATTAATTCTCTAGTATTAATTTAGAGTTCACCTATTTAATAAGCGTCTTATATTTAAAGAATTCATTTTTACAGAATAATAATAATAATAATTTTATTTATATAGCGCCAACATATTCTGCAGCGCTTTACAATTAGAATAAAATAATTGCCAGAAAAAAAATAATAATTTATTATTACATTTTAAAATTATTCACACCAAATTTCTAAATTTTACTAGAGACTGTAAATGGAAAATTTTAGTGACTAGAGAATGGAATGTTTTATAAATTATTATTATTATTATTTCTATATTTTATTCTTTATCATACCTAGAATTATATTATCTTTAATAGAAAAAGTTTTCATGAGCTCTGGGACTAAAGCTTCTTCAAAGCGGAAGTGAAACCAGTAATGCAAGTGAGTTGTCTAATGAGGTTTTCTTAAGAAGTCACCGCCACTTTTACTTCCAATCCATTTTTTTCAGATTAATTGTTTAACAAGTGAGGATTTTGGCAGCCTACAATAATCTGTGAATATTTTATTTTTTTACTTTTTGGGATCTTTAATAAGTAATCTGGAATATAAAGTCATCACTTTCTAACAATTAAGTTCTATCTAGTAGGGAGCTGTCATAAAATCTTCATCTCTCGTTAATTAATATATATTGTTCTACAGCAGCATAATGAAGAGCAACGGCGTAATTAATTTATTTCTGCCTATACGCCTCCACCTTAAGGGACCGAGTTTGTTGTGCACAATCTGATAAGTTCTGTTTAGTATCAAAGGGCAGAAGTGCAGCAGCAATCCGAGCAGCCAATCAGGCTTCAGCTGAATGAATGACGTTTACTCCAAAGTTTATCTGTATTTTTTTAATAATACGTAGAACGCCGCACATAATATACTGAAATGTGGCAACATCGAATTTATTCAAAATTAGATACAAATATATTCCTTGTTTTATTCAAGCCTTAATTTGCAAATTACTTCTTCGTTGTTCTCTTAAGAAATTGGAATGAATTATGATGCATGTCTTTAAGGTAGCCATTCAAATAGATTCCTAGGGACTTTGCTGAGAAAGTGTTCTCACTTTAAAGGTACAAATCACTGATGTCCAGTGTATCTTGATCCCTTAAACCAGAAATAACTAGAAAGTTTGATTTACTTGGTCAACTAAGTTTTCGATGAGTTTGTCCTTAGTTTGCCTATATGTCCTGAAGGTTCACCCAAGGCTAGGTCACCCCATTATGACAACTGATTACTCTCAGTTTTCAATTGACATAGCAATATATCTTCTAAGTAAGTAGTAAGCTCTCATGTTCTTCACCTTCCTTTAATGAATTGAATTATATCCCTACAATACAATTACTACTGATCTGATTGGGACAGATGGACCTCAGCCATGACATATGTATTCTGATCATTCCAATCTTTCCAGAGGACTAACACTGAATTCTGTTTGATCTTCCTGTATATTTGTTGCCATCACACAGAGAAGCTTCATATAAACATATCAGGTAGTTTTCAATATTACTGGACTGCACCATGCGCAATTAACCAATTAACCGATCTGCCATCGCCAACTCTCGCTGACAGCTATGCTACAATGAGGCAAAACATAGGAGACCAAGCATCGAAAACTTCTAGACATTGATCATTACTTGTGTTTCTGGATTGGTTTTAACTTCTTTAAAGCTCTAAAATAACACAAGGAGCAGAAGGAAAGTGGTATATGGTGGTCTATAATACATGGCCCCATAATAACTGAAGGCGATGTTATAGTGCAAGTGTTCAGAAACATGTTATCAAGCTAAAAGCCATAATAAGGAATGTAGTATTTAAGGCTAAGTTCCCACTGTAGATAATTGCTGCCTTTTTGATGCTGCATATTTTCATTGCAGAAAAAAAAAACGCAGAGTATTACAGTCTCAGCAAAGTGGATGGGATTTATAGGAATCTCATGCTAATGTTTGTTTCTTCGTTTTTTGCTGTGTAAATTGACATGCGGTGTGGTTTTTAAATCCGCAACGTACAATTTCTCTTGCAGTAAACAGGCGCTTTATTTGCAAATTTTCCCCATAGACTTGAAAGAGATAAGTAAAATCCTCAGGTAAAAAAAACTGATATGCAGTTTTTTTTCCATGTTTTTTCACGATAAAAACGCTATAAAAACTCATTAAAGACGCATACATTATGCATCCTATCATTTAGAATGCATTCTGCATGTTTTGTGCACATGATGCGTTTTTTTCCGCGAAAAAAAAAGCATCGCGGTAAAAAAAGCAGCATGTTCATTAATTTTGTGGATTTTCTGCATTTTCCCCGCTTTTCTACGCATTTGGGAAAAAAGGCACCAAAAACGCGTCAAAACCGCATAAAAAAAAGCGAAAAAAACGCATGAGGATTTCTGGCAGAAATGTCTGGTTTTTGTCAGGAAAGTTTCTGCAAGAAATCCTGACGTGTGCACATACCCTTAGTGTATTGCATAGCAGAAAAGCTCCATAAACCTCATGTAATCCATAAACAACTTTATCAATAAAGTTTTAGCAAGGCTACGTAACAGGAGGTATCCAAAACAAAGCAGTTGTATATAAAATATAACATAAAAAAAGAGACAAAAACACCGAGCAAAAATCATCAATAAAAATACATGTCAAAAATGCAACAAAATGAAGTAAACAAACTAATGTATTTAATTGGTGCAGAAATACTACAGAAAATCAGCAGTATCTAAAATGCATACTCATCGTGGGAACGTAGCTGTAGATGTGGGGAAAAGGTTTTTAGCTGTAGTTACAACAGAAATCTATTAATAAAATTATTATTATTATTATCATTATTATTATTATTATTATTATTAATAAATCTGACCTCAGTGCTATATTGTAACTCATTTCCCATAATCCGTAAATATAATATATAGGACTATGGTAAAAAAGAGTTACTTATATTTTGAGTACTTTCTGAAGCAATTGAATTTGATGTCCACGTGGCGTTGTGTCCTAGCAGTTGGGGCCTCTTTGTGTTTGTTTTTAATTTCGGCTTTCTTCTCCATGTACTTGTGCATCAGGTGCTGTCCTACCTACAGGATGGTCCCCTTCATGTATGGTAACTTAGCCTCTATCTTCTTAACCATGAAGACTTACAACAGTCCCAGCAGGCACATAGCCAGTGCACCTATATATTTGCTATGCATATTTTGGGGGGTATATTGCTTGGTGTGAACTGATTGGTCACAACCAATGACTCAAAAGAAAAAGACAGGTATGAGTAGAAGTGCTCTAGCTGTGTGGCTCACCATACGAGGCCGTTTTGTGACTATATGGCAATTGCCATTATTGACAACTTCGCATTCACAAGACAGTGGTGTTGAATTCAATGGTTTAATTATGTTTCTTAGCTTTTCAAAATTGCAAATTCCAGTATTAGGATCCTTATTATGATAAGCTTTAAGTGCAACATAACCTTGAAGCTGGACACATACGGCTACTGAGACATCTCACAGTTTTACTGTGTCAAATCAAGGCCAGTGGCAAAAAATAATCAGATAATTTTGTTGGACAAGTTGGAAAACCCCAGTGTGCAATAGTGAGCTGTCTATACATACCCAGTGCAGTTCTTCGTTTTCACCTGGTAGATGGTTGCATGGCCAGTAGGAAATGACGTAAAATATTCTCAATTATTAGAGGTGGCAATACTATCTTGGCCAAAACTAATCTTGATCCAGCAAGTTAGAGACTTAATTGCTTAAAACACCACTCCGGAGTAATGTTGTTGTTACAGCGCTGGAGTGGAGCTACTAATCTAAGTTCAATGTACCTAGTATTATACTCACCAGCCACCATCTTCTTCTGTTATCAGCGCCGCTCCGGTCGATCTCCGGATGTTTGCGACCTGCTGGATGTCTCCAGTGATTGCTGGGCGATCCGGAAGTGACAACTCAGTATAAGTCTATGAGAGCCAGAACGAGGCCAGAACAAGGCCCTCATAGACTTACACTGAGAGCTTGTGACCGTCACCTCTGTCTTCCGGTCAGTCAGAAGTTGTGGTCACAAAATGACGGCACGACACCGGAGCGCCATCGGGAAAAGCTGAAGATGGCATCTGGTAAGTATAATACTAAGGTCAGGGAACTTAGATTAGTAGCACCACTTCAGCGCCAAAATAAAAAAAAACCTAATGACTAAATTCAGTTTAGAAAGGATGACGACTACAATTTTTATTTTTAACACAAGAAAGTGAGTGTGAAAATATCAGTTATACCAGCTTCAAGTTGTGACTTCTATTTCAGCAGAAAATTAAAGTAAAATGACTCCCATTTCGAATAAAAAACCCTATCAATTATTAAATGAGAAAAAATGTAAGTAAAATTCTCTGTTAGTGTCCTGAGAATGTGAATGGCCTTCAATAAAATTGGAGCAGTGTGGCAATACAGGTCTCATTGCATTTGGCCCTCCATTCCTGGTACTTACCTATTGTCTGTGCACAAGTTGGCGTTCCTTATGTTTTACCTTGTCAGTGACAAGTAAATCTGTGCAAATCAATACAAATATTGTGTAGAACTTGTATCTCTAAAAGGAAAAAATATGTATAATTATATGCAGTTCAACAGCTAAACCATATAAAAAGCAACAGCTGCCTTCTATAAAGAGGATCTGTCACTAAATTTCCCATTTTAATATCAGGATTGTGCAGCCCACCTGTCTTGGATTTTTAAAGTAAGTACACCAGTCTCATTAGGTATAAGTTATCTAATTTATATAGTTTTTAATGTGAAGTTTGGTGACAGAGCCAAGTATTTCTACATCACATCAGAGCCTCCTAACATTGTTTGCTGCGCATGCTGTAGAACCTGTGCTGCACAGTCTATGTCGGGGGTCTTTTAACAACTTACTATGACTACAGTTAAATGAACTCAGGTAAAGGCCAATCACATTACCCAGGTGAATGATGTGAATGTTTGAAATCTTCCCTGCTTGGAATAATACTCCCACGAAGAGAAGGCTGACTCCACATATATCCGTTGTGTCCGGCTAGTTTCTTTCAATTTGAACTGGACACATCTGACGAAAAAGTTGTGCACTTTGGGCACCGGTCCAGTGTTCATTGCCGGAAACAGAAATGTGGTACACAACATTTTTTGATCCAGTTCTAGGATCACATAACAGAAATGATCTATTGTGAAACTCCTAAATCAGAGGAAAAAAACATCAGAAGATCTTTTTGGAACAAAACCTAATTGAGAAATAGTGTGCAATAGTAGATAGTGACTCCCGTGACGTCATGTGACTGTTGGAAATGACATCACGTGGTTGCACAAAAGTTGCTGTATGTCTGTAAAGCACCACTCCAGTGGGTTATGTATTATTTCCTTATCCTTTAGCTATCAGTAATGTATATTCAGTGTGTGCATTAAAATACTTACCAGTCGTTGTCTTCTGCCGTTTCCAGCAGTGATCCGGTCCCTCTCCTCTATCATGTGACCACAGCTCTTTCTTGGAGAGTTCGCACAGCCTTCCACTATTTAGGTTCATCCTGAAAGTCTATGGGATCCTCATTCTGTGTCTCGTAGGCTTACATTGAGAAAGTGACCTCTGGTCCACATGGAAACACTCTGTGAGCTGAATGGTCACAACTACAGTCCGGTGGTGCAGGAGAGGACGGGAGCAGCACTGAAAACAGCAGAAGACTGCAATAAGCAATAATGCACACACCGAGCATACATCACTGATAACCAATGGATGAGTTGACAAAAAAGAAAACCTGGAGTATTAATCTAAGTTGTAGACACATACAGCGCAGGTATACTGCTTCCTTTCAGATGCACAAGTTGAACCATTCTTACATGGAATATCATTGGAGAATTAAACAGTATTGGGGGTCCTGGGCAAGCTGGGAAGCAAGTTATACCAAGAAGCAATGGCCAACTTTGATGTCATCACTTAGTATTTACTCCCTATGTAGGAGGGAAAGACCGTTTAGAGACGAGACAACTGATGTCCTTTCCATCTACATTTTTATTTTAAGAAGAAACCTTCTTTAATATTAGGGAGTTTGTATGAAATCTTTATCCACTCAGAATATGAAAGGTCACTTATCACTGTAAGCTTCATCTTCTGTCATCAGAACTTGACTTCTTAATATAATGAGTCATGCATATGAGATGACATTGAATAGCACCTCAATGAGATCATTAGCTAATATCCCGAGCATCAGATTATCTCATCGCCATTTATACTATTCTATCCATTTACCAGGCATCCTGCGTTGTCTCCATGTATATACTGGCATCTGATCATTTCCGATTACTCACAGTATAGTTCACAAGTTCAAATGGACAATGCAATGTATTATCAGCATGAAGGTCATTGTATTAAGGATTGTTAAATTATTATGGGATTATTATTCTAAATTTAAATGTCAATAATTGTTGAGATAACTTTCAGAAATCTCTCAGCGACACCATTACTACTGGAAAAATTCTCATGATAAAACTGTTACAACAAAGCAAAACAATAGCGAACCTGATGATGTTCAGGTTATTACTTTACATTATACCGCACATATATTTGTGGAAGAGGTTTAACACTTTAACAAAATTGCATCTAAGATAACAAACACAGTGGGTACGTACCATCCATTGGATCCATCGCTGGCTCTGATCATTGTGTCTTGGCTGCATCGATGACATCACCACTATAGCACACATCACCACTGCAGCCAATCGCTGAGCTAAGTGGCTCTTCCCATGTAGATGGCATGAGCTTCTGAGCTCAGTGATTGGCTGCAGTGGTGATATGCGCTGTAGTTGTGACATCACAACAGCAGTCTATAAACAAAAAGTAAAAAGTCGGCACTAAACCCATGCAGCGTGAGTACCTGTCCCGTTTGTTATTTTACATCTATGAAAGGCTCTGGGGACCAGCATTGATAGGGTGTAAAGCCTATGATAATCTGGTAATCTACCATAAACTGCCAAATTATGTTAGCGACCTATTTAAATAACTCTAGCTTATACTACATGACCATAAGTATGTGGATACCATTTGTAATGACTGGGCTTGTACTATTTCACACCCTGGAAAGTAGGTAACATCAAGCCATCGCAATAGATATAAATACATTGAATGAGTTCGAAGTAACTAACGCTGCTACTTTGGACCATCGTCAACTTAGGCTCTTTCTCTTAACTACCTGTAACATTCTGTTTTTGCACTGAGCCTTGTATTCCAGCCAGTGCTTAGAAAGAACCTCACAGCCCATGTGCCACTGGTTTTGATGCTGTACCAGCCTGAGAAAGCTCAATGACCTCTTGGACATTCACCAATGGTGAGAGCTCAGAAAATTACAGCATTCGTATAGATAGAAGGTAAGATGATAGCATTATTGATAGGTCAGACTATAACATTTCATTTTTTCCAAATATGAAGAGAGTGGTCAATGCTTCAATTCATCCGAACCTTGACATAAACTTCTGTGATGAGAAGCAGTGGGCAGGATGAAGGTTGATATCACTACTACGCCTCATCACCATGTCCAAGGTGTGGATGGATCAAACTAGTTACTTAATCCACCTTCGTGATACAAAGAATGGCTTAAAGGGGCTGTACATTGATGGGCAACTTATTCTTAATCACTCACTGCCCATCATAAAGTAAAAATGTTTCATAATTTTCTACTGGATCAGTGGCATTCCAAAATATTGGCACTACAATTCCTGGCAGTGATATGACATTTTTATGCAGCTAATCAGCAGTCACTGATCGATTGCAGCCCTGCAATATTTCATCAGAGCGAAAGTATATTGTGCAGAATAGTGGAGGATGCAGCCAATCAGGAATTGCTGATTAGCTGCAGCGGTCATGTGACATAACAATGTCAAGTGACCACCAGGAATTGTACCTCCAAAATGGTTGGAATGGTACCGCTCTAGAAAGTAAGTGTCAAGCTTTTACATTTTATGATGGAAACTAGTGTGATTAAAATGGGTTGTCAAATAGTGGATAACCCCTTTTATAATAATAATAATAATAATCTTTTTTTTTATATAGCGCTAACATATTCCGCAGCGCTTTACAGTTTACACACATTATCATCACTGTCCCCGATGGGGCTCACAATCTAAAGGTACCGTCACACTAGACGATATCGCTAGCGATCCGTGACGTTGCAGCGTCCTGGCTAGCGATATCGTCCAGTGTGACAGGCAGCAGCGATCAGGCCCCTGCTGTGATGTCGCTGGTTTGGGCAGAAAGGCCAGAACTTTGTTTCGTCGCTGGATCTCCCGCTGACATCGCTGAATCGACGTGTGTGACGCCGATTCAGCAATGTCTTCGCTGGTAACCAGGGTAAACATCGGGTTACTAAGCGCAGGGCCGCGCTTAGTAACCCGATGTTTACCCTGGTTACCATCGTTAAAGTAAAAAAAACAACCACTACATACTTACCTACCGCTGTCTGTCCTCGGCGCTCTGCTTCTCTGGTCTGGCTGTGAGCGCCGGGCAGCCGGAAAGCAGAGTGGTGACGTCACCGCTCTGCTTTCCGGCCGCTGTGCTCACAGCCAGACCAGAGAAGCAGAGCGCCGAGGACAGACAGCGGTAGGTAAGTATGTAGTGGTTGTTTTTTTTACTTTAACGATGGTAACCAGGGTAAACATCGGGTTACTAAGCGTGGCCCTGCGCTTAGTAACCCGATGTTTACCCTGGTTACCGGCATCGTTGGTCGCTGGAGAGCGGTCTGTGTGACAGCTCTCCAGCGACCAAACAGCGACGCTGCAGCGATCCGGATCGTTGTCAGTATCGCTGCAGCGTCGCTAAGTGTGACGGTACCTTTAGTTCCCTATCAGTATGTCTTTGGAATGTGGGAGGAAACCGGAGTGCCCGGAGGAAACCCACGCAAACACGGAGAGAACATACAAACTCTTTGCAGATGTTGTCCTTGGTGGGGTTTGAACCCAGGACTCCAGCGCTGCAAGGCTGCTGTGCTAACCCTTTTGATGTGATAGACTGACCTATCAATAAAGATACCATCTTCACTGCAAATTAAGTGCTGCAACGCTCTGTATTCTTTGATTTGGATCTACATACAACCAATCAAACGTCAGGAGTGCTGATAATGTTCCTACTGAGAGGGAGTGACATCTTCCAATAGGTATGGCGGAACCAGAGAGATCTAACTGATCGGATGCCGAGATGCCAGCCAAAAAATCATGGGGATTGTAACAGGGAGGCGAGGTAACTGATGTGGACAGGAGTGCCTAGGGAATCAAAAATGCATGCTGGTGGATTTGGATGAATCAAGGGGAGCAACTAATTAATGGATAAGGCATTTCGGGGTCTTAAACAGCTAGGCCGACCTTTTTAAGTTTTCGTAAAGGGACATCTAAATCTGCAGAGAGAATAAAACATTTCATATAGCAATGATGTTTCCACACCCCCTGCACATTTCTAGTACCACAAGAATAGTTTTTAGGTTTGGTATGGCCTGCAGAGAGCAGAATAGCGAATATTACGAACAATTATGAAAATTACGAATAATATGTAATAATTACGAATATTACGAATTATTTGTAATACCAATTACAAACTAGTCTTCATCATTGAAGCCTCCAAGGGCACTAAAAACCTTGAGACTGGACAGACATCTTTTTAAGAAAAATGGTTATTTTAGAATGAAGATAGTTAAACAACATTTCTGTGTGTCCACATACTTTGGGCCATTAAGTGCATAGTCAAATGTCATTTTAGAAATAAAATAGTTAAAAGCTTTAGAATAAAGGTTTTAGTTGTGATAGCGACCATACAAAACACACTGCAGTTACCATATCCAAATATCTATTATGACATAAGTACATTTGCTGACATATGTATTTATCAGCTATATACAGTGGGTACGGAAAGTATTCATACCCCTTTACAGTTTTCACTCTTTGTTTCATTGCAGCCATTTGGTAAACTCAAAAAAGTTCATTTTTTCTCATTAATGTACACTCTGCACCCCATATTGACTGGAAAAAACAGAAATGTAGAAATGTAAGCAAATTTAAAAAAAAGAAAAACTGAAATATCACATGGTCATAAGTATTCAGACCCTTTACTCAGACACTCATATTTAAGTCTCATGCTGTCCATTTCCTTGTGATCCTCCTTGAGATGGTCCTACTCTTTCATTGGAATCCAGCTGTGTTTAATTAAACTGATAGGATTTGATTTGGAAAGGCACACATCTGTCTATGTAAGGGTACCTTCACACATAACGATATTGTTAACGATATCGTTGCTATTTGTGACATAGCAACGATATCGTTAATGAAATCGTTATGTGTGACAGTGACCAACGATCAGGCCCCTGCTGGGAGATCGTTGGTCGCTGAATAAAGTCCAGAACTTTATTTCGTCGCTGGACTCCTGCTGACATCGCTGGATCGGCGTGTGTGACACCGATCCAGCGATGTCTTCACTGGTAACCAGGGTAAACATCGGGTAACTAAGCGCAGGGCCGCGCTTAGTAACCCGATGTTTACCCTGGTTACCATGCTAAAAGTTAAAAAAAACAAACACTAGATACTTACCTACAGCCGTCTGTCCTCCAGCGCTGCGCTCTGCTTCTCTGCTCTCCTCCTGTACTGGCTGTGAGCCGGAAAGCAGAGCAGTGACGTCACCGCTCTGCTTTCCGGCTCACAGCCAGTACAGGAGGAGTGCAGAGAAGCAGAGCACAGCGCTGGAGGACAGACGGCTGTAGGTAAGTATCTAGTGTTTGTTTTTTTTTACTTTTAGCATGGTAACCAGGGTAAACATCGGGTTACTAAGCGCGGCCCTGCGCTTAGTTACCCGATGTTTACCCTGGTTACCGGCATCGTTGGTCGCTGGAGAGCGGTCTGTGTGACAGCTCTCCAGCGACCAAACAGCGACGCTGCAGCGATCCGGATCGTTGTCGGTATCGCTGCAGCGTCGCTTAATGTGAAGGGGCCTTAAGACCTCACAGCTCACAGTGCATGTCAGTCCAAATGAGAATCATGAGCTCAAAGGAACTGGCCAGGAGCTCAGAGACAGAATTGTGGCAAGGCATAGATCTGGCCAAGGTTACAAAATAATTTCTGCAGTACGCAAGGTTCCTAAGAGCACAGTGGCCTCTATAATCCTTAAATGGAAGATGTTTGGGACCACCAGAAGTCTTCCTAGACCTGGCCGTGCAGCCAAACTGAGCAATCGTGGGAGAAGATCCTTGGTGAGAGAGGTAAAGAAGAACCCCAAGATCACTGTGGCTGACCTCCAGAGATGCAGTAGGGAGATGGGAGAAAGTTCCACAAAGTCAACTATCACTGCAGTCCTTTACCAGTTGGGCCTTTATGGCAGAGTGGCCCGAAGGAAACCTCTCCTCAGTGCAAGACATATGAAAGCCCGCATAGAGTTCGCTAAAAAACACATGAAGGACTTCCAGATTATGAGAAATAAGATTCTCTGGTCTGATGAGATGAAGATAGACCTTTTTGGTGATAATTCTAAGCGGTATGTGTGGAGAAAACCATGCACTGCTCATCACCTGCCCAATACAATCCCAACAGTGAAACATGGTAGTGGCAGCATCTTGCTATGGGGATGTTTTTCAACTGTAGGGACAGGATGACTGGTTGTCATTGAAGGAAACATGAATGCGGCCATGTACAGAGATATTCTGGATGAAAACCTCTTCCAGAGAGTTCTGCACCTCAGACTTGGCTGAAGGTTCACCTTCCAACAAGACAATAACCCTAAGCAGACAGCTAAAATAACAAAGGAGTGGCTTCAGAACAACTATGTGATCATTCTTGATTGGCCCAGCCAGAGCCCTGACCTAAACACAACTGAGCATCTCTGGAGAGACCTGAAAATGGCTGTCCACCAACGTTCACCATCCAACCTGACGGATCTGGAGAGGATTTGCAAGGAAGAATGGCAGAGGATCCCCAAATCCAGGTGTGAAAAACTTATTGCATCATTCCCAAGAAGACTCATGGCTGTATTAGCTCAAAAGGGTGCTTCTACTCAATACTGAGCAAAGGATCTGAATACTTATGACCATGTGATATTTCAGTTTTTCTTTTTTAATAAATTTGCAAAAATTAGTACAGTTCTGTTTTTTTCTATCAAGATGGGGTGGAAAGTGAACATTAATGAGAAAAAAATGAACTTTTTTGAATTTACCAAATGGTTGCAATGAAACAAAGAGTGAAAAATTTAAAGGGGTTTGAATACTTTCCATACCCACTATACCTATACAGAGCAGAATTAAGTCTCAGAATAATATTATACAACATTTTACTTTTATTAATTTAGCATAATTTATTCCTGTAAGTTGCTTTACTACCCAACGTTTTAGGTTTCTACTGAGAGTAGTCTTTATTCCGCAAAGCACAATTGGCTATCATATGTGTAATCTAATGCAGGATTTCGTATCGAAATAACACATTCTAGTGGAATCACATTTGTCAGTAGCAACATGGCATCAAGATGACATCACACGTGGTGTGAACTCTGCCCTTATGATTAATAAGTTTGTGCAGATATCGCAGTGAGTGACCCCTCGGAGGGTCACTGAACTATATCTGGTCATTAGCTCACTTTCAGTACTATGACTATACAACTCTATGTAACATTAGAGTTTCTATGTTAATGAATAAACTAAGTGAATAGTGAGCTATTGTCTTTACAAGATGAGAACTAACTTAATCAACTCAGCACAGATAAGAGATGGCAGAGTTTTCCTTCTGTAAATAATGAGTAAAATATCAGTAGGATTAAAATAACATCATATCCACTGTCCTCTGGTGTCAGGTGCTCTGCTAGAATATACGCTGAAATTGAAAAAAATAATTTAAATGTCTGAAAAATATCCAGAAAAATTGCCTTTAGCTCATAAACAGGAGCGTTAGTCCGGGGTTACCCGACCCATGATCGTTAAACATCCGCCAATCGGCTACATAGACATGCTAACTTGTAGTTGTTTAATAGCCTGCTTACACAAGCCAACCACGCCTGCATGTGCACTGATGGGATCAGTAATACAATCACTCTGTGCCCGAAGAACATCATTGCTCCCGACAGCACATGTGCTGCCGAAAACAATTATTTTTCCTCAGGCTTAAAAATCATTTCACCTGCCGACCGTTTTGCTGATTCATTGGGTGATTGGCAGCCTGTCTCCACTGGCCAATCATTGGGTACTCTTAGTTATTATTATTATACATTTTTATAGCGCCATTTATTCCATGGCGCTTTACATGTGAATACGGGGCAAATATAGACAAATACATTAAACATGAGCAGATAACAAGGCACACGAGTACATAAGGAGGGAGGACCCTGCCCGCGAGGGCTCACAGTCTGCAGGGGGTGGGTGAGGATACACTAGGAGAGGGAAGAGCTGGCTGTGCGGCTGTTCAGTAGGTTGAGGATCACTGCAGGCTGTAGGCTTGTCGGAAGAGATGAGTCTTCAGGTTCTTTTTGAAGGTTTCTATGGTAGGCGCGAGTCTGATGTGTTGGGGTAGAGAGTTCCAGAGTATGGGGGAAGCACGGGAGAAGTCTTGGATGCGGTTATGGGAAGAAGAGATGAGAGGGGAGTAGAGAAGGAGGTCTTGGGAGGATCGGAGGTTGCGTGTAGGTAGGTACCGGGAGACCATGTCACAGATGTATGGAGGAGACAGGTTGTGGATGGCTTTGTATGTCAGTGTGAGGGTTAGTTCCCAATAACAGGCCAGAGATGTATACATAGGCCGTCTGACACTGACCAATCCGTGCTGCCAGTGTGAGACCGAAACAACAAAAATGGTAACACCGGTGGTCAATTTTTTAACAGAGGTAAATGACAACACAGTTTTAAGAAAAGTTTCAGATTCATTATTTTATGTATTTGTTTTACTCACTTACCATATATAGTACCGTCATAGTCCACAGCACTGTACTGTACGGGCATCATCATCACTGGGGCTCACAGTCTAAATTCCCTATCAATATGTGTTCGGAGTCAAGGAAGAAACTTTAGAAGAACATACAAATTCCTTCGAAACTCCATGATAGTATTGGGAATGCTAGTATTTACCAAATTTAGTTCTTCGCACATAGTTTTTTGCTGACTTGTAAAATTGCCATGATTTACTACAATAGTTTTGCGGGTTTTTTTCACAAACATATGCATTTACCAATTTTACACATTAAAAAAGATAACATACAGAAAAAAAAGCCAGGGAATGAAAAAAAAACCCACAAAACATATAGTGTGTAGTTTACTGATTATTCTCCTATTAACACATTGTCAACATCTGGGCACTATGAGTTTTATTGCAGGAACTCTATAGAAATTTTTGGAAACAACATTGAGACACTTTTACAAAACTTGTGTAAGGCTAGGTTCACATTGCGTTAGTGCAGTCCGTTCAACACATGCATTAAACGGACTGAGCAACGCAAGTGCCTTTTAAAGATCGCGTTATGCGATCGCGCTAGCGCAGATGCTCCATCTGTGCTAGCGTTGACGGACCCGAAAACGCTGCAGAGCGCGTCCGAGGATCCGTCACAGAATGACGGCACATCGCTAACGCATGCCGATTATGACATGCATTAGCGATGCACTACATAATGGCAGTTAATGGGTTAACGCATCCGTTACATAGCGTTAGTGCCGCTATGTAATGGATGCCGTCAGCGCATTGCCATTAACGCAATGTGAACCCAGCCTAAGGGCGTCTTAAAATGTACAGTAGCTTATCTCCAGAGAGAAAAAAGGATCATCTATTGAAATTCTGTAGGCCGGGTTCTGTTATCCCCAACTTCATCTGTCAGTGGAGAGTGAGGAGGCCCCATACACATAGACTGTTTATGCTGGGGAAGGGTGGAATCAAGCAATATGAAGAGATGTGCATGTAGGTTTAGAGGTGTCATATTATAGGATAATTCATTTTTATATCAGTCACTCTAAGTTACATTGATCTGCAGCACAGCGGCTCAGTGGTTAGCACTGTTGCTTTCCAGTGCCGGGGTCCTGTGTTCAAATCCCACCAAGGACAACATCTGCAAGGAGTTTGTATGTTCTCCCCACGTTTATGTGGGTTTCTCCACTCCAATGACATACTGACAGAGAAATTAGATTGTGAGCCCCAATGGGGACAGTGATGATAATGTCTGTAAAGCGCTGTGGAATTAAAGGCGCTATATAAGGGAGTTGAATACTTATACCTTTTTTCTGTATGCATAGAGGAAAAGTCAATCGTATTGAAACCACTAAGGTTTGTCTGCATACAAGCTTTGCCCTAATCCCTGTATGGAGGAATTTCAGAAAGATTTTAAAAAGTAGTAGCTACTTTTTTGCTCAATAGATAAACATGGACATTGCTTGGAAATTCTTTGCTAGTCGATTATTAGGGTTTGAAAAAAGTCTCATTGCAAAAATTGGTGTAGCTGTATCCTAAAGGTTGTCTGGTTTAGAAAACCCATTTTATTTACTGACTTAAGAAATTCTGAGCTAATAGAGAGGAGGAAGTTCTTGTTGACAACCTACACTGATTAGCCAGAAATGACTTTGGAGGACCTAACGTATTCATACATTAAAGGGACACCCACTATTGTTAATGAAAATTATGGAATGCTTAATTTTTCCTATGGTGACATTGCCAGGAAATTACTCTCATAAAAAGTTTGTAGATCACAGCCGGGGAGGTCCAGAACGACATCTAGTGATCATCTTATGTTAAACTCACATGGACAGATTTTTGCCAATAGGAGAGCCACTTGAGAATGTTAGCAGGTGATTGATGCTCATTTAAGAGACATTTTACATGGGCCCGATGCAAACTGTATGATCGTGTCTCCATCCAGTATGCGTATTGTTGGCACACCATCGTTGTTTTCAAATGGACATGTGCTACCAACAACAATGAATTTTAGAAAGTTACAAAGAACGCCATGTGAGTCTGAAACGCGTTGCTGCTATGCAGAAACCATCGGAGACTAGACGGAGGTGGACATGACTTGGGGATGGGTGGACCGAGAACTACTGCAGCTTTTGTTTGTATTGCGGTTTAGATTTTAAACAAGAGTGTTGTTGCTTTAAGAGGAAGGAGTTTGGATGTTTGTGCCTGGTGTATTACTGTGTGGAGGGTGGGGCTTATATAGGGGAAGCAACTCTGGCTCTCCCTCTTTCTCTCACAGGATAGACAGGAGGAAATATTACCCGCCCTCCCGCCCTGTTTATAATCTCTGTCCTAAAACTTTTTAATTATTGCTTGTATAGTGATAGATGCTTTATTGTATTTTTGACAACCAAAATAATGATTGTGTATTTATTTTAGTACCTAGGTTTACAGTAGTTATGGTGGTTTTAAGATGGAGTGGGGTCCGTCCCATATCCAAAAGTCATGTCTTTCTACTAGCATTTTTCATGTGTTTATATATTCTCCAATAAATCTTACAAAATCGCTGAAAGCTGGGTCAAATCTTTTTTTTTCTCTACAATGACTTTTAGGCCCATCAAAAATGATCCAACCAGCACACAACTGAGCTTTTTGCTTGTTCACAAGTGGCTTTTAGCCGGTTTACACAGACTAATAATCAAGAAGGGGCATTTTTAAGAATGATTGTTCTTGTTAGGGAAAATATCAGATCATGTAAGGGGAATTTTACTGTCAAGCAGGCTTGGACTGGTCCATAGGAGAACAGAGGAATCCCCCAGTGAGACCCTGTGCAGATCTGGGCCATCAACCCCATTGTATGGACAGTATTTGGCATAATTCACTTGATTCACTCTGTACAGAAAAAAAAGCAGCATGTCATCATTCATTAACCAAACTACCCAGTTTATTATTATATACAGATATAGGTAGACTTGTAAATGAGGGTAGTGTAATATTTGTATGCAGGTGAAAAGTGGGCCCTCAAAGTCATTGTTACTGGTGGGCCCTTGGCACCCCAGTCCGACACTGTGGTCAAGGACACGGAGCCTTCCAATAAAAAGCACTTGTTCACATTGGACAACCCATTTCAATGCTATCCTTCCATCTTGAATTTGTGCCTCAGATGGGTTCCTAGTCGATGTTCTGTGATATTTGTGCAATTATTCTTAAGAAACTTTAAACGGTGATGCTTTCAACAGGGACACAAGTGTGACAGCTTCTAATGAGTGTCTATATGCTGTAACTATCCTACAATACATAACTATTTGATGGATATATGTATGCTACATGAATACAAATACAGGAAGAATTCATTGTAATAGGAACTGCCTCCATCTGACTCACACATACCGAAAAGATGATGACCCAGGACACAGACCACATTAGTCCATAATGAGTGCAATATGCTTTAGAAATACATGCCAATGCATTCATTGGTTCCAGCTTCTATGAAATGTAAGTGTTTAATATTTTTGTTAAGTTCAATACAATACATACTCATTTCCATGACTTGACTCATATTTGGGGCATTCTTGATGCTTTGTGTTTTTGCTGTGCAAAAACACAGCGCCTTACAGATCCAGCCAAGTGGATAGGATTTATAGAAATCACGTGCCCATGTGTTTTTTTTACGCAGCATAAACTGACCTGTGGTGCGTTTTTTAAATCCGCACATAGACTCTAATGAGATTAGGAAAATCCACAGATAAATAATGCATATTCATTTTTAGTGCATTTCCACAGCAGAAACGCACTAAAAACACATATAATCCACACATGACTTATCAATAAAATGTTATCAAAGCAAAATACCAGGAGGTACAAAATCATAGCGGTTATAATGAAAACATTACATACCAATGGAAGATTAAAATCACATCTGCAAAAAATGTGATAAAAATGAGTGATGAGCAAATGTGCTTGGATAAGGTGTTATCAGAGAATGCTCGGCTGCTAACCAAGTGATTCAGTGTGCTCAAATAATGTTTGAATCTCGACGCCTGCATATCTCATGCCTGTTCAACAGCCGCAACACATAGAGGGATTACCTGTTTGTTAGGCAATCCCTGCATATGTTACCGCTGTCGAACAACCGCGAGAAATGCAGGAGTCGGGGACTCGAACATATTATTCGAGTACGCCAAAGTCACTCGGTTAGCACCCGAGCATTCTCTGATAACACCTTATCCGAGCACGTTTGCCCATAACTATTAAAAAAGCATGCAAAAAAGCGAACGAAAAAAGCAGCGACAAAATGCAAGTAACCTAAGTTAGCTAATTGGTGCAGAAAATCTGCAACATCCAAAACTCCTCATGGGAACATAGCCTAAAGAGGTTTTCTCATGTTGCTTCAGAGGTGCATTGCTCCCTAGCCTCTCAGCTTCATGGATGCAGGAGGTGGTGCACTTCTAAAGACTGACAGTTCAGACCGGCAGTGTGACCACGAGACCACTCTCAGGACGCCTCTGCAGCAAGGGAGAAGTCTGGAGATTCTACAGTATAGCATACGGAACCTAGTATTCCTGAGGCCTCTTTCACACATCAGTGGCTCCGGCACGTGTGCTGACAGTTTTCTCACGTACCGGAGACACTGACACACATAGACCCATTCAAATGAATGGGTCTATGCACATGTCTCCGTGTTTTCACGGACCGTGTGTCCGTGTGCAAAACACGGAGACATGTCCGCTTTTCTCCGGCAGCACATACCACAATACGTCCCGCACACGTGCACACAGAGAACACTGTGCACTCTCCTCCGTGTGCACGTACCGCCCGCAGGAGAGACAGTGCTACGGTAAGCGCTGTCCCCCCTGCGTGTGGTGCTGAAGCTGGAATTCATCTCTTGTCCCCTGCAGGAGAGAAGAGATGAAAAATCAAGCTTGGTTTTTTTTGTGTGTTAAAAATAAAGTTTGGGGGTCACCTCCCGCCTCCCATCCCCTGTGCGCCTCCCCCCGCTTGCAGAGAAATACTCACCCAGCTCTTGCGATGTCTCCTCTCAGCGCTGGCAGCAGGTCCTGTGTGAGCGGTCACGTGGTACCGCTCATTACAGTGATGAATATGCGTATGCTGTGCACATGGACACACAGATAACTCCGGTACTGTTTTCTCCGGTACTGGAATTATCTGGACGTGTGAAACCGACCTTAGCTAGATACCCTGACACTGTAGCGAGACTTAGGTAGCTAGCTTTATAGAATAATATTTAAATACTCCTTTCTTGAGAACAGAAAGATATTTATAAGGATAAGTTGATTGTCTTTACAAGCACGTTGCAATTTTACTCAGCTAAGAACTTGAGAGAACCCATTTATGCTTTCTGATTTGAGAAGAATCATTTTTCTGCTTATTCTCTGTGGCATTCAGACAAAGACAGAATGACCTGTCATTAAATACTTCTGAAATCAAGGTCAAAACTTTCAGTGAAGCTGCACATTCTTGTCAATGGCACAAGTGAATACAATACGGCATTATTACATGATTCTCATTGGTGATTTCCTGTTACTTAAATCACTTCTATTAGTAAATGGAGAAATGATGGTAATACAAGTATATGATGGGATTGCGATCTTATGGGAGACTCTGCAAAGGATAGTGGGATAATATAAGTGCTATATGCTGCAATGCTAGAGAGAGCTGGTCTTATCATATGGCTACCGACCAACAAAATGCCAGGAAATGGGTGTACATTGCAATTAATTATTTCTTAAAGATGGTGGACATAAATGTAATATATGTTGGATACTGGATGGGACAAAATTGGATTTTTTTTTAGAGAAATCAAAATAAAAATAAAAATGTGACAGCGACAACAAAAACTCTGTGACGATGTCATAAAGTTGTATTGCATATGATACGATATAAAATTACTGCCTCCTTTTAGCTGCTGTATGGTGATAGCTTGTGCACACAACGAGTTATATGGGGCGAGTGCTATGCATGGTTTTCCCGGACGACACTCATACCCATGATATTCTATAGGGCTGTGCACATTTTTTTCCCTGTGCCGAGTGGTCTGAGGTAAAAAATGGGTAAGAAGTCTGATTTCGATCCAAGTGTCGGCAATGCAAGTCTATGCGTGCATTAAAAACATCGGACCTCACTTGGATGACATCCGAGTGCAGTCCGATTTTCACGGACTGACAGAATGACGAGGGCGGAGAAACTTTTTTTGTCTCTCCGCCTTCGAGAAAAAGTGATGCCTCTCCGATCAGACTCTGATCTCATCACAATAATTGGACAGTTTTTCTTGGATGGAGAGAAAACAGTTGTGTGCAATTACCCTTACCATGAATTGCAGACAACCAAAAGACTCTACTAAAAGCATAAAACTGCCTATGTGCTGAAATGAAAACCGTAGAACAAATTAATATTACTGAACGTGAATTGTTTTATATTATTAACTAGTTGGCCCATGCAACATTTTCGCACATTGGATGTCGGGGGCGCAGGCAATTTCAGGAAAATCAAGCTGGTCAAATGTAAATGTAAATGTATTTAATGAGATGATGAACACAGAGAGGTATGTGTCTCACTGACATATATATAGATATATATATAGACTGTATATATGTTTTCACGAATATTTGAGCCCATGGATTCTTTATATGTCCATTTTGCAAGCCGGCGAGAAAATCTTGCCATACGGATGTCACACAGATACCTACATGCGAGAAAATCGCATCCTCGCCCTGCACACGGATGACATATGTGTCACTGTTCAGGGAACATTTCTGCGATTCTCGTCTGTGTAAAACGGACCGATTTTTTTTTTATACATTGTGTGTGACTCCATCCTAAAGGAGATCCCCCAACATTAAACATAATGGTATTTTACTTACTGATCAGAAGGGGTCTGATTGTCAGGACCTTGCAAAAGAACAGGGGCAGCAGCAATTTTTCCCCTCCACAGCAGCACTGCCATCTACCTGCAGTGAGAACGGAGCAGCTCCTTGTACAGCAGTGCCACTTTGACAGTAAAAGTGAGGAAGGAGAATTGACCGCATAACTGAGCGTTTTTACACCATTGCATAATAATTGGGAATATCCCTTTTTTTAAAAAAAGTAATATCTGCAGATTATTTTATCTTTTTTTCCCTACGGTTGGTTTTTTTTCCCCAATTTTTGCAAGGTTCTTTCCACCAATCTCTCCCATTGGGAAACGATGTACAGTCTGAGTTATGTCAACACTGCAGTTTTTTACTTGGAACCAGAGGTGACTCCAGGTCACCAATAAGCCGCAACCTTAGAAGGAAGATAGACTTTTCATATGGAAAATCTGATGGTTCAGAACCTGTCCGGTCCCTTTTAGGCTGCATTCATTTATACCTACAGTTTTAAAGCTGAAGTCTTGAACAGGTAAAGTTTTACTTTTATTCTACTTCCACATATGTAGCAAATATTTTATATGTACCTGCCTGAAATCGGCTGGGCAAGGAGTTCGGCAAGCTGGAAAGCCCCCAAGACAAATGTTAGGATTTGTTTCAGCCTTGTGGTATTGTGCTTTGGGGTAGTGTGGTGCCACCTGCAGGTCATTTTTCCTTACTGCAGTTTTATGAAAATTAATGTTTAAAATGTATTTTGTGATAACATGGTAGATGTGTGGTTTGTTTGGCTATTTTCTTGCTGAAGGGGGCAAGTTTACCTTTCAAATGGTGTCTCATTTGTGTGTGTGGGTGCAATATGAACGGAGATACAAAGTAATCACTGAAAAAGAGTGTTTTGAAATAATATAGGATGATTGCTATGTAAAGCACCAATGCCATTAGAAAGTACTCTCTTTTTATCAAGTAGATGATCCTAAAGGACTAAACCGTTGAATGCTACAACTAATTTCTTAAATTGGTTATTAGTTTGGCTCCGAGATAAGGTTTTTCTTTAAATGAAGCACAAATTGATATAAGAACAATGATAAATGTGCTGCGGGCATCTGAGGTCCTTCACCTCCAGCCCCTCCACCCTCCAGGGCCCATAATACACTAGAAAGAAGGGGGGAATACATTCCAGCGCAGCAAAGCATTACAGAACAGGGTGTGAGGGATAATGTACAGCGGGTACAATGACGTCCATGAACCAGCACTGACTCCGGTATAATGGAGCAGATCTTAGTAAAGCCTGATATACATGATAAATAATATAAAATAATGTCCAGTCACCCGCTACTGTTACAGAATATTTGCTCTCTTTTTATTGAATGAAAACAAGGTGGTTTGTGAAGTCTGCAGTGTCAAATGTAGGCTGACAGCGCTGCATGAAGACATAACCAGGGACCTGAGGTGAGGAGAAGGTGGGCCACCATAAATCTCTCACACAGCACAGGGCTGTTCCTGGCAATCATTCTAAAAATCTTGCTTCTGTTCGCAAAATTTCCTTACGCTGAAGAGAACATTGGCGTTTCTTCACTCTTAACCCATTTATCGCGGACAGATATGATAATTCATGTTGTGAAATTACTATATACAACAGTATCTATCAGGAGAGCCTGGAGATGGTTTCCTTGACAACATGGCCTCCCTCTGTATGGCAGACATCTAGCCCGGTGAGGACACGACTTGGTGGATTAACACTGTCCCTGCCGCTAGGGTCTTCAAGACAACGCCGAGCGGAGAACTGCAGGCCAAAGGTGACTGCAAAATATATGGCTGCCGCAACCATAGTAGCTTGTACATGAATGAAGACCAGGAAGGATGCACAGATCCTCAGGATCCTCTACAAGCACATGTTATAGATAATTCTGTGATATCACTGATTGCAGCTGACATTAGAAGGCCATTTATTATTCTGCCAATGACTGGAAAAAATACCTGTTACAGGGAGCAATTATAATGGCAGCAATTAACATCAAATCTAAAAGATGGCTCCCTAACACCAAATACTATTGTTAGATGCTCTTGGAATACATTGCAAAAAACAAAAACCTGATGCTTATAAATCAGTCAATCAAAGGAGCCAACATCCCGACAGTGAGATAATATCACAGTGTAAAATGTTCACGTCACGTATACTCATCAGGTCAAAGACGATCGTTTCTCAGCGGTACGGACAGTCTCTGATGACCTGGTCATGGGTTGGTGGCAACCACTGGATGTTTGGGATGTAGAATACTTATGGTATAAAAAACCTGCCAAAACCACATAAGGTTCATTACAATCATCATGTACTGTACCTCCTCCTCTTGTCACCCACTGCTTCCTAGAGAGAATCGTGCACCTTTAAGAAAGGTTAGATATTATCATTAGAGACTTCTATTTTTCTTTATATTTTTTATTCAGAGTATTTCCCATTAAGGCAACTACTACATATATATTTTAAGTTCATGGTATATCCCATAAAGAGAATGTATATAATTATCTACTATATAATTGTCTAAGGGTCACTTCCGTCTTTCTGTCCTTCTGTCTGTCTGTAAGGGATATTCATTGGTTGCGGCCTCTGTCTGTCATGGAAATCCAAGTCACTGATTGGTCGTGGCAAAACAGCCACGACCAATCAGCGATGGTCACAGTCCGGCGGCAAAATGGCCGCTCCTTACTCCCCGCAGTCAGTGCCCGCTCCATAATCCCCTCCAGTCAGCGCTCACTCAGGGTTAATGGCAGCGCTAACGGACCGCATTATGCCGCGGTGTTTCGCACTTCGTTAATGCTGCTATTAGCCCTGTGTGACCAACTTTTTACTATTGATGCTGCCTATGCAGCATCAATAGTAAAAAGATCTAATGTTAAAAATAATTTAAAAAAAATAAAAAATCGTTATATACTCACCGTCCATCGGCCCCTCAGATCCAGAACAGGCCTTTCCCGCTACATCATCATGTCGCGAGCCCGCAATGCACTCTTGAGACCGGAGCGCGCGAGGAGCGTCGGTGACCGCTTCGCCATGATCCGGGGGCCAACGGAAGGTGAGTATATAACTATTTTTTATTTTAATTCTTCTTTTTAACAGGGATATGATGCCCACATTGCTATATACTGCGTGCGCTGTGCACTATATTACATGGGCTGTGCAATATACTACGTGGGCTGTGCAATATACTACGTGGGCTGTGCAATATACTACGTGGGCTGTGCAATAGGCTGTGCAATATACTGCGTGTGCTGTGCAATATACTACGTGGCCTGTGCAATATACTACGTGGGCTGTTCAATATACTACGTGCGCTGTGCAATATACTACGTTGCTGTGCAATATACTACGTGGGCTGTTATATACTACGTGGCTGTGCTATATACTACGTGGCCGACCGCGAACAATCAGGGACAGGCGCAGTCCGGCGCGGGATTTGAACCACGCTTCGCTAATTGGTCGCGGCCGGCCGAATCCTGTGTATTCAATGTATTATTCTAAAATCTTCACAAATAAACTACATACATATTCTAGAATACCCGATGCGTTAGAATCGGGCTACCATTTAGTATATACAGTATATAAATATATATATATATACACATACAGATTCTGTTTATAGAAGATACCATGGACATAAAATATATATATGTATATATACATATATATATATATGTATATATACATATAAATTAATGTTTCATGGTGTTCTGAAAGCTTATAGGTACCCCTTTTTTAGATAGAAATACTAAAATGTATATTAAAGTATTTCCGGTATAAATGTATAAATGTACAAAGTCATTGAGGAACATTTAGTGTCAGGATAAATAGACATGAAATCGTTCACTTTCCAACTTTAGGAATACTTGAAAACACTTTATCACATTCAGTGAAGCATACTTCCATCTATATATAAGCAGGAAGAGGAGAATCATACAAGAGTTTGTTTTTTTTTCGTGATATTGTTTTGTATGTGTTCTTTTTTTAAAATGCATATATTTGTAGCTTAAAATCATTTTTGCAAAGGATTTTTACTAAAAATATGGCTTATATAACAGGCTCTGTGTATCTGTAGCCCCTATCTCTGGTCTTTTCAATAATTTTCTAAAGTGATTTTGACCTAATGAAAGTGCAAATTTGAACTGATTATAAATCATCTCAGAAGAAAGTGAAGAGAGATAAGGGTGAGAGACCCTGTTATCAGAGAAGATCACTGTTAGCTGTTGCTATGTACTGTGATACCTAGAGGCTGTAGAAGCCAAACACTCCAACATTTTTAATGATTTTTAGCCACAAATACATTCATTCAATAACCACCCCAACCTTCTGTATCCATATACTTTATCTAAGACAAAGGAAGTGATCTTATATTATTATTACTTGTGCTGCAGAATAAGAGATAATGTGCACAATAACTGGTTTAGTCCATAATATTTTATAATTACTGTATCCAAAAAGATGAGGCAGCCCTCCAGAAAATTCAGAAAAATTGTAAATGTAATCACTCAGTGTTACAAGGCTACAGAGAGCACTTTGTCCATCTCTAGTAGAATAAATATAGGCTGTGTTTGCACTGACGTCATAGCTTTACATTTGATCTGTTATCTTCATGTATGTTAAATATTTTTTTTTACCTCAAATTACTTAAATGAAATAAGTCATCAGAAAATTACATATTGCTGAAATCAGGTTTTCATGTTGTGTTTTTTTTTTTTCTTAATTTTAAACTTTTTTTTAATTTTATTTATCACAACCTCTAATAAAAAAAAGTTTTGCAGTTTTCTCTCTAACCAGGAAACTTAATATTAGACTTTCTTCCTGTTTTTCACTTAGCACAAACAGCCTGACTGAGACCCTATTTGTTAATATAGAATTATAAACTGGGCATCCTCTAATCCGAGCAAAGGTCATTGAGAAGGGGGGGGGGGGGTTGCTCTAACATTACCCAATGTGAATGATGGATCCTTTGTTACCGAATCTACTACCTATTATTGTAATCTGTTTTATCTTGCACCTATTACTTTCTATTACCTTATATGGTTATCATGTCTGTGATGATAATGAGACTGCTGAAAAGGCATCTGTAAAGAAAAGCGAGTTTGAAACTAATATTAGACTTAGTGGTCCTTGTGAAAATTGCAAGATATTCTTTATTATTTTTTAATACAGTTAATGATATGAAAATTTGAAAAAAAAAACAAATATGAAAAGTAAAAAAAATGATTTAACATAAAAATCTGACTTAAATAATATGTAGACACATTCTCTTTACAATGGGTCCATCATGTCTTCATTTGGTATGCGGTTGTTTTTGAAGATAAAATATTGCAGCATGCCTGAGCTTCCAAAAGCAACATCATGAGAGAGAGTGAACAGAAGTGTAAAGACAGCATTAAACATAGATACATGACAATGTAAGTAGATACCGGTCAATAGGTGGCCGGCTTACAAATAACACTTCAGCATTGTGTTCTTCACATCACCACATTCCTCTACAGAAATGAAGTGTCGTTGTTTGTAACGATCAATGAAAGACTTATTGCCATCACACAACATTTGGAATTTAGCATCTTGCAATGTATATATATTTGTTTCTATAATTTATTACACTTTTTTTTCTTAACACTTCTCTATACAAATTACACTTAAACCGGCCAGACAATGACATTTTCCCCCAATCCAACCCCCTATTCAATTATTGGTTCTTGATTGGTTTACAAGTGATTGTTTAACGGGCAAACAAGGCCCCTTAAGAAAATCATTTTGACTGCTATACACTTTAATTAAGTACATTTCTGTGTATATATTTTCTTGAAATATTAGTTAGTTATGTTACCATTGTAATGCCATATTAGTAAGAAATTCTACCAATTAGTAATCGTTGGACTTCATTTTTATCAGTCATTTGCCTTCTATAATAATCATTAACTATCAATTATTCCTGCTGTATTGTTCATGAGTGTCATCATGTCTATAATACAAAATTCAGGAAATACAGAACAACGACATAATCAATGATTTTTTTACATGTAAGAAAGCTCTAGAAATGTTCTTTTCAGCTTAGTGATTGTGGAGGCCCTTCGAGGTTATTAGCTCATAACGAAGCACCAGCCCACAAGGTGGGGGAATTGCTACTTACAGAGAACCTATATTGAGGTCTCGTCACCTTCTCGGCTGCCTCTCAAATTATAACCAGCAGCTAATTACATCTATGACCTCTTCCGCAGCCACTGTGATCGCCTTCCGTATTTACATAGAGCTGCTTATTTCATTCCCCTGCTCAGACATTTGCAGAACATGCAACTCAGGCAATTGCACATTTCATCCTCTGATATCAAAACATCAACTCAAATAAATTACAGGTTGATCTTATAATTTGCACAACTAATTCTAATTCATAAACTCAGTGTATGATTCAGGGCAGTTCAATAAAGCATTTAAATGATTGTTAGAAGACTATATCAAGAGGCCTTACAGTAAAACCGCATTTCGACATTACCCTTGCCATTCATATTACCTTTATTTTCAGCACACATTAGTACACGGAGAATGATTAGAGTGAACATTGTGGTTTTCAGTATAAAACATCTTGTCTCATCGTCATCTCCTCTTCACGGTGTATGGCACTTGTAAGAGCGATGAGTAAGTGAGTTTGATTATTCAAAAACATTGCGTTGTGTTAGGAAGTAAGAATTAAGCCTAAATGTGTGACATATATCCATCCCTTATAACAGGCACAAATCTGTTCACAAATCCATGTATACTTAGGGCCTATAAAATTTGAGAACTATGTACATTTTTTGTTGACATGTAATACGCATTGGATCAATCCACAACGATAACCACTGAAAGATCCACAGAGATCCATCAGGATTTTAGCAACTGCAATTTATAGTTTCTCTTAATAATTAGTACAATCAGAAGTTTTGCTTTCCTCTATTCCAAAACCCCTGCATGACCAGTCAACCCCGATGACATGAGTCATTGATGGTTGGTCTAAGGGGGAACACTTCTCTTTGTGTAAAGAACCCTCCCAACCCCTTCTCCCTCGTATCTCACCAAGCCAAATCAGATATCCGGCTTTGCACTGATGAGAGGCAAATAGCCCAAAACATGTGTCTCCAAATTACGTGTCTCATTTAGTTTCTTAGCTTAAGTAATGTGGCAAGGCTTTGATATGGGGCTTATATTGAATTTTAGGATTGCTACCCCCAATAGGTGGCATTAGAATTCAAATATTCCTTTCTGAAGAAGTTATTTGCGTCAGGGATTCTTCAAATGTATGTATGGTTTGGAAAGCATGGCTTCATTCAAGAGATGTTGTAAGTATGTGGACGTCTTAAAGGATATGTCCACCTTTGATAAACACCCAATAATTGATATAGCATTAATCTACAAGGTTAAGCAACCTTATAATAAATGTTTAGCAAAAGTCATAAATTCATTATTTGGTTCTCTAAAGACATTGCATTGTTTGTTTTAATAAATTCAGTGACCTCTATGAGGCAAATAAATGCTTTTCTGTGGAAGAATCTCGACATCTCAGCTTTCTGGACTTACGAGTGTGATTTGAGAAAAATGAAAGGGTTAAGTGTAGTAGATTCTATCCTTTTTTCTTTGTTTGAATGGACATAGATAAGAAATGATTTGGAAATAATTTTAGCCATTCAAACACGGTAAACGAGTAACTAGTAGCGAGTAAACAATCAGCAATAGCTTACTTTTTTATCGCTGATTGTATCCATTAAACTGATTTAAGAATCCATCTGTGGTCAGCAGTAAATTCACCCACGTAAAAAGGGGTTTTGCTGCTGACAACAATGTAATAGGATTTTCTATGAATGAAGACTGACAGGTATTGTCACGCATATATTGCGTAGAATGAGCTTCAGTAAGGGAGCTGCCTTAATTTATAACCCCCAACAGTAAACTCATAGGCGACATTTGCCTCAATCACCATAAGTCTGGAATCACTCAGTCATTTTTTAGGCAATTTAGGTACCGGTTGTTGATGTAGTCTTTGAATGAAAGCAAAAATTGGATTCAAAAGCAATGGGAAATATAAAGGGAGGACTTCGGTGGGGCTGTGCGACAAATGTCATGCGACAGCAATTCTCTGACAAGTCACACTACCAAAAACATCTGTGAAACTTGTCTGTGACTTACTGTCATACAGCTATTTAGAGCTGTGATTTTGCTGTAAAAAATTGTCCAATTTCAAATAAGTTGTACGCAGGTTGCTGTCACATGTGACTTGTATTGAAATTATAGCGATGAGCAACAGACAATCCAGCACACTTTGTGTCACAGGTTGCAATGTAACACCATACAGAATCATTAGATGTGGTATGTCAAAGCAACTCTGTGATTGGTTTGTAGCACCACTCATATCGCCGTGTAGGCCTAGCCTTAAGGTGCTTTCACACTGGGGTTGGCACCCGTTCGGTGGCTTTCATCTGAACCCCAGCAAAATGGGATTTGGACGTATGCGGTGATGGGCCAATATACTAAAATGGTGCTGGCAAAGCGAACGTGCCCTCTGCCGTGCATCATTTTCGAGCATGTACGCTTGTTCAAAATGGACACCCAGACATTATAGACGGGCGGTTATAGGTACCTTATCTGACCTTCTAATTACAGCGTCTTCATCCTGTTTCTACTCAGGCGCCTGCGCAGAAGATCAATGAAGACACTGTCATTAGAAGGTCGGATAAGGTATCCATAACCGAGCGAGTGCATGGCGCATGTGCCGGATTATGGCACCACAACTGCCATAGGGCAGTGTGACATGCATGGGAGGGGGTGCTATTGTAATGAAGACAGGAGGCAGGGATGTCTTTCAGGCACCACACGCCCCGGTGGATGGAAGAAATCATTAACATAAAAGATTAAAAGTGCATTTCTCAACATCTAGACAGCAGCTATGAGCATACATGTAAGACTGGTTTACCCATTATATTACCTGTATGCCCATAGTAATAGCTTAAATGCATCCAGGGGGTAATAGATTCACTTTACGGTCCTTTTTTTACATTATATACAGTATCTTTGCAGCATTGAACCACAGCTAATTAGTAAACATTTAAGTATAATAGCCTATTTACACAGGTAGACCGCGATTCAGATGACACTGAACGATCTGTATTAAATTATTCAGTACACATAGGCTTCCATCGTTCTCAGCAGCACAGGTCTTGTTTATATAGGACGATGTGCTGCTGAGAACAATGAACTTTGTTGCAAACCAGAAGATCATTTCACCTGACGAACAAGCATACGAACAACTTGTTAGGGTACCGTCACACTATACGATTTACCTACGATCACGACCAGCGATACGACCTGGCCGTGATCGTAGGTAAATCGTAGTGTGGTCGCTGGGGAGCTGTCACACAGACAGCTCTCCAGCGACCAACGATGCCGAAGTCCCCGGGTAACCAGGGTAAACATCGGGTTACTAAGCGCAGGACCGCGCTTAGTAACCCGATGTTTACCCTGGTTACCAGCGTAAAAAAAAACAAACAGTACATACTTACATTCAGGTGTCTGTCCCTTGCCGTCTGCTTCCCGCACTCACTGACTGCCGGCCGTAAAGTGAAAGCACAGCACAGCGGTCACGTCACCGCTGTGCTCTGCTTTCACTTTACGGCCGGCAGTCAGTGAGTGCGGGAAGCAGACGGCAAGGGACCTGACGGACACCGGAATGTAAGTATGTACTGTTTTTTTTTTTTTACATTTACGCTGGTATCCAGCAGCCCTGCGCTTAGTAACCCGATGTTTACCCTGGTTACAAGCGAACGCATCGCTAGATCGCATCGCTAGATCGGTGTCACACACACCGATCTAGCAATGACAGCGGGAGATCCAGCGACGAAAGAAAGTTCCAAACGATCTGCTACGACGTCCGATTCTCAGCAGGATCCCTGATCGCTGCTGCGTGTCAGACACAGCGATATCGTAACGATATCGCTGGAACGTCACGAATCGTACCGTCGTAGCGATCGAAATGGCACTGTGTGACGGTACCCTTAGACTGCAGGATTGTTGGGCAATAAGTGGTTCTAGGAATGCTCATTCATGATAATTATGCAGTGTAAATGCATCTTAAGTGATTCTTATTACAAGCCCTTTAATGTGTACACAGGTAGAATGCAGTCTTATTCTTAGTTTACGGAAGAGCAGGCTCAGTGATAAGGAGACAGAGAATCCCTGGCTGAGAAAGTCGTCCACCTGCGACTGGTGTATTGTCAGTGTCCTTGTAGACTGATTGATTTATAACCAGCTAATGCATTGCCACATTTGCTCAGAGTTAATGTTTATCTAAATGAGATACAGCAGTAGGAGATATTTTCTAATACCATTTCATACTAACCACGTTCCTTTAGAGACTTTCAGAATGTATGAAACAGAACAGCTAATATTATCTTCCAATGACATAAAAGAAGAACAAAGGATATCTAAGGATATCTAAGTTCTTATAGGATGTATAGGATAAGTTATTTACTAATAAATAATGTAAACAAAAAATACCCTCCACAATGGCCCGTTCTACAAATCTGATACAAAGGCGGTTTCTTTTGTGTAAGATATGTTTCATTTTGAAAACTAAATAAAAAAATCTGATTAAAAAAACATTATGTAGATATAAACAAAGAAGCCTAAAGAAGATGCATTGCTCTACAATGGTAACTGTCTGCACAGTATTTTTATAATTAACAGTGAGCTTTCGAATAATTGTAGACAAGGTAGCGGTATATTCAAGGACTCCAGCACTCAAAGATCACACCAATTATCCAATCTCACACTCTGATTTTTAATGATTGAAAACAGACAATAGCAGGAGAGTATTCACACACTAGGACCATGATGTGATACAATGAAAATAAATAAAATAAGAAAAATCATCATTACTAATGAGTTAGGCCCCTTTACATATGTCCAACTCTCTCCTCATAATCCCACCTATGTAGTAAAAAAAACTGAAAAGGAAACTGATGATAAAACTGATCCAATAGTTTCAAGTTTTCCAAGTGAACAGTTTTGTATCTGGTGGCATCAGTTGCTGATACTGGATGTCTCCCTGTGCCAGACAGATAAACATTGCATGCAGGATTTTGCGTTTCGGCTATAGGTGCTGGACCAGACAGTCTAGACACAACTGATACTTGATCCCAGTCTTACATATCAATAACCCTATCAAGGATCACATTGGAAAGACAGAAGCAGAAAACAGGCCCTTGTGTGTTTATTGTAATTCATGAGATAGACTTCCTAAAGATTACTTTTTGCCCAGCGATAATAAACAGCCACAGCAAGAATCAGTTGTTGGATCCTTAAAGATGGGCGAATGCGTTTGAGTGGAATTAAATTCTACTCGAATTTTCCAAAAAATACAAACTCTGCAGAACGCAGATTTTGTGTTATTCGCTTCATGAAAATGTATCACCTTGTTGTGCAGCAGGGGACCAGCAAAAGGGCTGCCCCCGCCTCTCCCTGCCCACTCCTCATACCTCCATCACATCGCATCTGAGACCTAGTTTTCACTTTAGGCCAAGACTTCCAGCTGTGAGCTGGCCCCAGAGTTTACTACACATGTGCAATGAATCCCAGTGCCTGGTTGTGGACGGAAGCCCAGGTCTAAGGTGAATACAGGGCTGGAGATGTGATGCAACGGAGGTGCAGAGGATCAGACAGTGGGAATAGGGCAGCAAGGATGGCTGGAGAGATCAGTGGCTGGCAAAAGGTTAAAAAAAATCTCACTGCTCACCTTTCCGGCCATCATCACTGCTTCTTGCCTGATGTCCGGTCCTCTGCATCTCCATCATATCGCATCTCTGTGTTCACTCTAAGCTGGAACTTCTGTCAATGAGTAGGCCGAGGAGGTAACTGCATGCAGTCAGAAGTCATAGCCAGTGTTCACTCTAGGTTGGCACTTATGGCAATGAGAAGGCGCTGGATGCTGTGCAGTTATCTCTGGAATCTAATTGGAGCCAGCAACCCAATCTAAAGTGAACATTAGGCTGGACATGCAATGTTACGGAGACACAAAGGACCAACCAGCAGGGAAAAGAAGTGGAAGTGGACGGAAAGGTAAGCAGAGGGGTGACTGTAAGTGTTGGGGTTTTTTTTTAATGCCTTACATTAGCATTCCAAAGCCCTGTCTCCTTTGCACTAAAAATCCAGCTTCTGGGAGCAAATGAACTTTTTCCTTCCAGCAGCCTTTGGTTTTCAGTCATCGAGGTACAGTCGGTGTGGCTTCAGTCACCGCTCAGTAAATAATGAGTGGCAGCTGTAACTACGCCACGACTTTACCTGCCAGCCAACCCTGCAGTGCATCAGTACGGAGCCAGCTGTCAGCCAGTGCTGAGCAGTGAATCAGTACAGAGCCAGCTGTCAGTCAGTGCCACATAGTGCATCAGTACAGAGCCAGCTGTCAGTCAGTGCCACATAGTGCATCAGTACAGAGCCAGCTGTCAGTCAGTGCCACATGGTGCATCAGTACGGAGCCAGCTGTCAGCCAGTGCCGCGCGGTGAATCACTACAGAGCTAGCTGTCACTCAGTGCCACATGGTGCATCAGTACGGAGCCAGCTGTCAGCCAGTGCCACATGGTGCATCAGTACAGAGCCAGCTGTCAGCCAGTGCCGCGCGGTGAATCACTACAGAGCTAGCTGTCACTCAGTGCCACATGGTGCATCAGTACGGAGCCAGCTGTCAGCCAGTGCCACGCGGTGAATCAGTACAGAGCCAGCTGTCAGCCAGTGCCACATGGTGCATCAGTATGGAGCCAGCTGTCAGCCAGTGCCATGCAGTGAATCAGCACAGAGCCAGCTGTCACTCAGTGCCACATGGTGCATCAGTACGGAGCCAGCTGTCACTCAGTGTCATATGGTGCATCAGTACGGAGCCAGCTGTCAGCCAGTGCCGTGCGGTGAATCAGGACAGAGCTAGCTGTCAGTCAGTGCCACATGGTGCATCAGTACGGAGCCAGCTGTCAGCCAGTGCCATGCAGTGAATCAGCACAGAGCCAGCTGTCACTCAGTGTTATATGGTGCATCAGTACGGAGCCAGCTGTCAGCCAGTACCGCGCGGTGAATCAGTACAGAGCCAGCTGTCACTCAGTGCCACATGGTGCATCAGTACGGAGCCAGCTGTCAGCCAGTACCGCGCGGTGAATCAGCACAGAGCTAGCTGTCACTCAGTGCCACATGGTGCATCAGTACGGAGCCAGCTGTCAGCCAGTACCGCGCGGTGAATCAGTACAGAGGTAGCTGTCACTCAGTGCCACATGGTGCATCAGTACGGAGCCAGCTGTCAGCCAGTACCACGCGGTGAATCAGTACAGAGGTAGCTGTCACTCAGTGCCACATGGTGCATCAGTACGGAGCCAGCTGTCAGCCAGTACCGCGCGGTGAATCAGTACAGAGGTAGCTGTCACTCAGTGCCACATGGTGCATCAGTACGGAGCCAGCTGTCAGCCAGTACCACGCGGTGAATCAGTACAGAGGTAGCTGTCACTCAGTGCCACATGGTGCATCAGTACGGAGCCAGCTGTCAGCCAGTACCGCGCGGTGAATCAGTACAGAGGTAGCTGTCACTCAGTGCCACATGGTGCATCAGTACGGAGCCAGCTGTCAGCCAGTACCACGCGGTGAATCAGTACAGAGGTAGCTGTCACTCAGTGCCACATGGTGCATCAGTACGGAGCCAGCTGTCAGCCAGTACCGCGCGGTGAATCAGCACAGAGCCAGCTGTCACTCAGTGCCACATAGTGCATCAGTACGGAGCCAGCTGTCAGCCAGTACCGCGCGGTGAATCAGTACAGAGGTAGCTGTCACTCAGTGCCACATGGTGCATCAGTACGGAGCCAGCTGTCAGCCAGTTGCTGCGTGGCGAATCAGTACAGAGCCAGCTGTCAGCCAGTTGCTGCGTGGCGAATCAGTACGGAGCCAGCTGTCAGCCAGTTGCTGCGTGGCGAATCAGTACAGAGCCAGCTGTCACTCAGTGCCACATGGTGCATCAGTACGGAGCCAGCTGTCAGCCAGTGCCGCGCGGTGAATCAGCACAAAGCCAGCTGTCACTCAGTGCCACATGGTGCATCAGTACAGAGCCAGCTGTCAGCCAGTGCCGCGTGGTGAATCAGTACAGAGCCAGCTGTCAGCCAGTGCAGCGTGGTGAATCAGTACAGAGCCAGCTGTCAGCCAGTGCCGCGTGGTGAATCAGTACAGAGCCAGCTGTCAGCCAGTGCAGCGTGGTGCATCAGCACAGAGCTAGCTGTCACTCAGTGCCACATAGTGCATCAGTACGGAGCCAGCTGTCAGCCAGTGCCGCGTGGTCCATCAGTACGGAGCCAGCTGTCAGCCAGTGCCGCGCGGTGCATCAGTACAGAGCCAGCTGTCAGTCAGTGGCAAGGCTGCTGCTCACTATGCATTGAGCGGTGACTGAAGCCCTGCTGGCTGCACCTGTATGACTGAAACTGCAAGACGGCTTGGAGGAATAAAGATCATTTCTTCCCAGCAGCCGGGACTTCGGTGGGGCTGACGCACAGCATCAGAACACTATTAACCTGCAGATTAACTTCATATTTGCAGGTTGATAGCATTTTTTCACATGACAGATTCACTTTAAAGTCACAGAAAATTACTTCTCGGGAAATTAAATTTCCTGGAAAAATCCAGGTGGACAGGCAAATTTGAATTTTGACTGATCCACTCATCATTACCTATAGTGGATTTAATCCAGGGGAACAACAAGGACATTGAACTTGATGTACAGCATATGTTTTATGTTATAGTACCTGGAATGGCAGCACCACTGTTGTAGCAGGCCTAGCAGCTATGGGTCAGAGGCTGTGGCGGTCCGCTTAGCTAAACAGACATTCTTGCTCTTTATCGGGAAGAAACATGGTGGCTTTCAGTTGTCTAGTTCTACTTCGTAGGTTCTTCTTTGTGAAAAAGATGTGACATACAACACGAGCATCCATCCTTTGGTTGCTGTTCAAGTGACAATTAATTTTACTGCTGCTTGTATTACTATAGTTATTTCACTGTGAAGCCAGAAGGGGGCCATTTATGACTTTAGTATAGGGCCCAACAGATTCTAGTTGTTTAGGCACTTAACTTGCTGTTATAGTGAGGGAGCATAAACGATCTCAAAGTATTACAAATTTCGGAATAGCACAAACCAAGTAGGATTTGTATGTGTAATTAGGGGAAAGTGATATAGTCTTTTTGTTTGCAATATTCCTATTTATTGCGCTTAATCCCCACCTAATCAAGTGTAAGTTGGCACTGTCCGAAGATAAAATCTACCATTGGCGTCTTTGAGCTATGGGCACTTGAGAGATTATTTCCCACTGGGGAACGATTTATTCTGAGTCAACAACTTGCACTTTTTGTAATGTGAGTGTGCTTATCGATGTTCAGATTTTAAATCATTTGCCATAACTAAATCTAAATTACCATTTGTATAACAAGGGCAATTTATTGCCCATTATAATTCAAAGCTGTATTTTCCATTAGCATGCAAGGCACTTTGTACATTAACTTAGCATTTATGCCAAACGTAATGTTTTACTCATTCCATCTTACAACCCCTTTGGATATGACATCGGTATTTTTTTATTTCCCTTCTGTGCTAATCTTTCAGTCTTCCTTTATTGACCACCTATTTTCTGCCAGCTTCTCTAGCAACTAATTACGCTTGGTGTTAAGTTTACGCCATACCGCAGCTTTCTCCTACAAGATTACATTATATAGTGGGCTTACCTATTAAAACTAGTGCAGGTATGGAAGTGGACTGGTGCTGCCAATCCAATTCTGTCATTTTGTAGAAAAGAATTGAAAATTTGATATCTTGATAATGCAAAGAACATTAGTGTTCTTTCTGTGCACGAGTTTTATACATGATCCCCCTATTATTTGTTTCCATCCATATTCCCTTCTCATTATTTCTTACTTGACAAAATTGCATGCCTATCCTTACATTAATGTCATGTAAATGTACTTGTATGGTGAATATTGCATTTACTTTATATAACAAAGCAAATGAGTTGATTTGTTGTAATAAGTGTAGTCTTATCATTTAAATTATCTAATGTCTTTACTAAACTAGCTTTGGTACCAGCCGATCCGGTATTTCAGCACTCTGGACAGTTGCCTGCAGACTCCCTGGTTAAAATCGGTTATCCATCACAAAGCACCCAGTCTAATCACTTGTGTGAGTATATATACTGCATTTCTTCAGGAGATATTCCAAACAGCCTGTTTTTCTTTTCTTTTTTTCTTTCCTATTCCAAACAGCCTGTTTTTCTTTTTTTTTTTTTCTTTCCTTTTTCCTCTTTTCACCTTAAAAGAAAATGCACAAATTAATATTCTGTGATTACTGTGAAAACATACAATCTAAGATCATGCGAAAAATAGCGGACCAAATATTAACTATAAATAGCAGAAATTCAAATCAAATACAGATATATAGCAAAATATAAAAGTTAAAAACGGCCACTACAGATCATGAATGGCAGACCATTCGGAAAGCTTAGTAAAAATCAAAAAACCAAATATATGGAGATCATAAAGGAGATATATATACAGATATATAAAAAATGGCAGAGACAATTAATATATACATATATATATATATATATATATATATATATATATACACATAGAGATCAATAGGGATAAATAATTGTAGATCAAGATGAAACTGAAGCGTAATAAATTGTAAAATACCTTTATTAAATATAATTGGTAATAAAGTGGCACTACAAAGTGTGCCTGTACTTGGAGAAAAGATGCCAAATTTGTGCTATAAAGACAATTAACCCCCCATGGGGTGCGCTGTGCTTGGAGGAACGGACCCCTAAAGGTATATATAATACATCTAATTAATATATATTTTTCACTTGGAGCCTGGCGTTCATTACATGTACTTTGGGAGCACATAGTATTAAAATCTATGTGAACACTGCCGATTATAGTAGTTTTTGGCACATATATATATATATATATATATATATATATATATATATATATATATATATATATATCTTTCTTGCACTTATGCACTTTTTTGCAGTTTGCACACATATATATGTTTATATATATTTTTTTTTTTTACACATGGTCACTTATATATACTTTTTATACATCTGCACCTTGCTTGCACTATTTGCCTGTTAGTATCATTGTTGCACATTTATATATGCCCCTTAGTGCATAGCCATATACACCATTAGATTTCTATTGTGTTGGTTGCTTATCTTTATTTGCATACATATATGTGCCCCTATATGCATGGTTGCATGCATCATGGTTCAAGTGATTAATTGTTTTTTTCTTACGATATAATTTTTTCTAATTTCCCCTTTTTGTGTCCGTTCTCCTTTATGCTATATTTTTATATTGAAATATTTTCCTACATATTTAGATAATTAATTGTCTTTATAGCACAAATTTGGCATCATTTTTTTCTCTAAGTACAGGCACACTTTGTAGTGCCACTTTATTACCACTTATATTTAATAACGGTTTTTTACTATTTATTACGCTTCAGTTTCATTTTGATCTACAATTATTTATCCCTATTGATCTCTATGTGTGTGTGTATATATATATATATATATATATATATATATATATATATATATATATATATATATGTTAACGCTCAAAAAACTCCCAAAATATCATGAAGGAATTATAACTCAAATACGACCGAATAACACAACCAAAATGGTGCAAAAAGACCAAGAAATCAGAGTTTAATCCAATTAATACATATCTTTATTGTATATTACATATTCATGAATAAAAACCTTAAAGGGAAGGTGCCACCAGTTTTCTTGCATTTTGTTTTTTTGTGAAATTAAGCTTAAAATAGTAATTATAATGTATTAATGCAATGTTTGCACTGTTTGCAAACATTTCTATATGAAAAATATTATATATTTTTCTACAAATATACATATTTACCACTAGGGGGAGCATTTTCCGTTTTAGACCTCAAGCAGCTATAGTAAGATTTAGCAGCTCTGCCCCAGGGATATTAGACCACCCAAAAGGGGAGGGAAATGGTGATGTCAGCAGTTACTGCCCCAACAGTAAGAATGAAGAGCAGCATCACAGGGCAGCACCATTTTGTGTGTGACTGCCCTGTGACCTGCTATCGCCAGCAGTTACTGCATCAGAGGCACAGCTTGTTTACAGAGGAGCAAAACACAGTGGGCTCAGCAGCATTTTTGTGAATAACATTCTTGCCATCCCCCTTCCCCCACCTTAATCCCTGTCCTGTCAGCTGCCCTGCTCTCTCTCTCCAGGTGTCACCTCCCTCTCTGCAGGCTGTGAGTGCAGCTACCAGAGATCACGGGGACTGTGTGTGAGGGAGAGGGCGAGACACAGCAGGAGAAAAACACAGGGCAGCTTGTGAGGAGCAGAGGATGTGTGCCTGCCTGGAGTACAGAGGAGCAGTGAGGGCTTCTTCTGTCCTGTGATAGAGAGCACAGGGCTATAATAAAATGGCAGCTAGTCACACCTACAGCAGTGAGTTGTGCAGCCCACAGAGGCGTGCCCAGCTCACTGCTAATGCTGCTGCAATGTTACAGATCGGGTCCGTGCTGGTCTATTATCTCCTATGTCCATGGGGTGCCGTAATCTGACACTGAGAGTGCCGTGCTACTGCTGCAAAACCAAGATGTCAGCCCCCAGTGCATTCTTTAAACTCATATAACACATGAAATCTGTTTCACATGCATTTCAAACGTGCTTATAGCAGCATGTTATGCTACATTACAGTGATTTATTAATGACCTACAAACGCGATACCTTCCCTTTAAGATGACTGGACACCAAGTCAAGAGGACCAGGCCCACATATACACCATACTAGCCATACATGAAAAAGCCTCCCATAGCATCAAGCCACAAAAAGTATCAGGTAAGGATCCTTATAGTAATCAGGGCAAAAGGATAAAAATCCATAGATGGAATACAATGCTATTTGTCAGTTTAAACCATAACAAAATATAAGTGCAAAAGTAAGGTTTAGTGCACCGCCATAATGTGATATGGCACCTAATAATAAGGAGGTATAAAGTATATCTTACCAAGTGAGAAGGCTGATGTATAGGTGAAGCCCGGTCCCCACCGCCCCAACGCACGTTTCGTTTTGACTTCCTCAGGAGGCGTATATATATATGTGTAAATATTAATTGTCTCTCCCATTTTTTATATATCTGTATATATATCTCCTTTATATATAATTTTTGATCTCCATATATTTGGTTTTTTGGTTTTTACTAAGCTAAGATCATGGTAGGTCCGGCGATAGGTATAAAACTAAATTACAGACATATTTATTTAATTAGTAAATCAGGGATGGAGACTTTACTGCAAAGCATGAATGTGGTTGGTTCCCCAACAATCACTTTATGGATTTCACATTAAAATCCTCTTCTAAACTATCCATTTAAATTCTACACAGTTTACAATCTGTACATTAAAAAACATGCAAACAGTAGCAGATGAGATGTAACTAGTGATGAGCGAGCGTGGTCGGATAAGGCGTTATAGCATGTTAAGGTGCTAACCAAGTGTCTTCGGCGTGCTCGAATAATATGTTCTGGTCTCTGCGCCTGCGTGTCTCATGGCTGTTTGACAGCTGCAACGCATGCTGGGATTATCTAACAAATCGGCAGTCCCTGCATGTGTTCTGGCTGTCGTGGGAGCTCAAACATATTTTTCAAGCACGCCAAAGACCCTCTGTTAGCAACCGACCATGCTATAATAACGCCTTATCCGAGCACGTTCGCCCATCACTTGGTATAACAGATCTGTGATGACAAAAATATAATATAATGTAACGTAAAAGTAAATCATATCCACAGCATTATCAAGAATGTTAATATCATTTATGTATGCATGGTTTACATTTAACGCATTACCCACTAATGATGTTTTAACTTATTTCAGGAATATTAACTGACGATTTTAGCTGAAGATCATAACTACTATCACACATGTAATAATAGTGAAAACCACCATACACGAGAAGAATCGCCTCTCTCCTGCCATCACTTAGCACTGTTTTAATACATAACAAAGATATTTCTTACAAGGAATTTTTATTTATGCAAAGACGATGATAATAATAATAATACCGTAATAATAATAATAATAATGTCAACAGACAAGAAGGAATAAAATGCACATTTCTATATGCAGGGTAACTGCATTGCATCTTGAATACAGTGATAAAAGTATAACATTTTATTATAATATACTACTTATGTCAGCATTTATTATGTTTACAAAAGAGTGCATGTAATACATTTTCTGTCAGTAGCCATCGTGCCTTAATACATAATTGTGCATGATAGTTGTATCATGCTTCTTACATGCCATTTATTTCTAAAATCCAGATAGAGAGAATCCAGATACATGATAGCTATATAGATAGATAGATAGATAGATAGATAGATAGATAGACAGATAGATAGATAATTATAGATAAATAGATATAAAGATAGATTGATAGATAGATAATTATAGATAAATAGATATAAAGATACAGTAGATGGTAGATAGATGATAGATAGATAGATAGATAATTATAGATAAATAGATATAAAGATAGATAGATAATTATAGATAAATAGATATAAAGATACAGTAGATGATAGATAGATAGATAGATAGATAGATAGATAGATAGTAGATAGATAGATGCTAGTTAGATAATTATAGATAGCTGATAAATAGATAGCTAGATAGATAGATAGATAGATAGATAGATAGATAGTAGATAGATAGATGCTAGTTAGATAATTATAGATAGCTGATAAATAGATAGATAGATAGATAGATAGATAGATAGATAGATAGAAAAAAGAAAGCACAGCAGCACTATGTATAAGTTTAGGCCATGTGAAAACACAGAAAAACATTAAAAACATATAATCTAGATTTTACTACCAAAAAAATTTTTGTTCAATATTTTTTTTTTTTTAAACTTACGGAAATTAATGAAAATGAAGGTTCTTGGCATATAAATTGGCCAATTCATGTATGCCCATCAACCACAGCAAGGTGACCTCCCTCTGATGGGTCCCTGCTCTATTGTACATGCCTTCTCTTGGACTATCAACCTAAAATTTTGGACACTCATGTCTAATCCTGGGTTTTGCCTACAATTAGATAGATTGATAGATAAATGTATGATAGATAGATAGATAGATAGATAGATAGATAGATGATATATAGATAATAGATAGATAGATAGATAGATAGATAGATAAATAGATAGATAGATAATAGATAGATAAATAGATAGATAATAGATAGATAGATAGATAATAGATAGATAGAAAGATAGATCGACAGATGATATATAGATAATAGATAGAGAGATACAAGATAGATATGATAGATATATAATAGATGATAGACAGGTAGATATATAATAGATAGATAGATAGTTAAATAATCCAATGAAAAAAGGGAGCACTCCATCTTCAAGTAAAAAAGTGGACTCATACATGGACTTTGTATGAACAAGGTACATTTTAATCAATAGATATTTGAATAAAAATAAGTTCTACAACTGGATGTGTTACAAAAACGTTCCTGTGCAGAGATAATCTTATAAATGTGCCCCTGCTGTGTGCTGTGTAATGGCCGTGTCTGACTGTACAGGGACATGGTCTGATCACACCACATCTCCTGGGCAGGGGAGAACACAAAAGAGTATACAGACAGGACAGCATGGGATCACATGTGATTCTTTCTGTGAGGTAAAACATTTACCTCACAGAAAGCAACATTTATGATCTGGTGCTGTGCTGTCTATGTCCTCTCTTTTGCTTCCTCCCCTGCCCCAGGAGCTGTGGTGTGATCTGACCATGTGCCTGTACGGTCAGACATGGCCATTACACTGTACACAGCAAGGGCACATTTATAAGAGTATCTCAGCACAGGAACATTTTATTTTAATACATCCAATTGTGGAACTTAGTTTTATTCCAAGATTTATTGATTACAGTGTACTGTGTTAGTGGGAAAACCTCTTTAATTATTTAACAGGTAGATAGACATAGGCATGAATTGAAAGTGAATTTCTAACTATTATTTCTAAGATACAGTGCAGTATTGGACTACGGGTAGATAAGCCATTTCAACTTTAAAAAATAAATTAAAAAAAATAGGTAAAACATCCCATGCAAGTATTCTTGGTCACAAATTTTTTAATTAAAGCAATTTAGTGGTAACAATGAGGCTGCCGTCACGCTATTAGTATTTGGTCAGTATTTTACATCAGTATTTGTAAGCCAAAACCAGGAGTGGAACAATTAGAGGAAAAGTATAATAGAAACATATGCACCACTTCTGTATTTATCACCCACTCCTGGTTTTGGCTTACAAATACTGATGTAAAATACTGACCAAATACTGCTAGTGTGACGGCAGCCTTATTAAAACCACAAAAGGTACGGTAAATACTCCAGATGTGACCGTAAAAATAATTCACTGGTTACTAATTTAAAAGGAAAAAAAAACAATAAAACTTTACATTTCTAACAAAAAAAGATACAAATATTTTAAAGAGTAACTACAGTATCTATCAAGAAAATAAAGGAAATAAAAGGTAGCTTTGCAACTCAGCAAATATTGAGTTAGACCACTGCTTTTTTTTGCTTCTTTTCTATTATCCTGACACATGGCCAGTGTCTTAAAGGGTTTGTTAGGGACTGAGATATTGAAGACCTGTCTTAGAAATAGGTTATCAATACCACGCAACACACGTGGACTGCCCATCGATCAGCAAATATCTGTTGCCACAGCTGTGTGCGAGGACGGAACATCACAGCTCTTTCCTCTGTGTACTGGCTATTCGTAGGCACTGCTGCTCGAGTAACATTCACTTCTATTGGAGCTGAGCTGGATTACTCAGGAAGGGTCACTACACAATGTACTGAGCTGTGCTGTTAGCTCCTTACACTATGCACATCCAACTGCTGCAGCACCAGGTATCAGCCAACCTGATACTAATGGGCTATCCTCAAGATAACCCCTTTAAGGCTTCCACCTTCAATTATTATTTCAAAGATCTATTTCCTTTTATTTATATATTTATCTATCTCTCTCCAAAGTCCTATCTATAAGCCTTACTCTATCTATCTTCTATCCGTATATCATCTATCTATCTATCTATCTATCTATCTATCTATCTATCTATCTATCTATCTATCTATCTATCTATCTATCTATGTTCTGTCTATATATTATAATGTGTATTCTATCTGTACTTATACTATTGTACTGTATATTACCTTCATGGTATAAAAATGTATATTACTTTTATCTTAATGACAATGGAAAAGAAACAATGGCACCGATTTCACCTCTTTTAGATGTATAATTCATGTCTACTGCCCTCCATCCCATCACCGCTTTGTAGACATCAAGGCAGAGTCAGTTTTGCATTGTATAGCCACTGATATTACTAGCTTGGATATCTGTTGCCATTCATTCTACTGACTCATTATGGTTTTTAGGTGAGCAGGTTGGTTTTAGAGTTGTGTAATGTGCAAGTGGAAAGTAAGTTGCATGCAAAAAATCAATAGGAGAGTAAGCAGACGGCGCCATATATACGTACCAAGCTGCTGGCCCGGCAGAAGAGGAAGCAATCAGGAAAGTTCAGATCTTGGCACATGAAGCAGATTGTGTATTGTATATGACAAAGGGGAGCTCAGTTCAGCACAAAGAAAAGTGGATTGCACAAACAAACTACAGTATATGACCATCTGTGATTCTCATAATGATGCAAAATGTTTTATATGGATCCTTCAAATAATAATGGATATAATAAATATATGGCTGATATGGTTATTGCTTTTAGGTAGATAAAACTTGCCCACAGGTTAATGGATCCCGTCCTTATATATAGTGTCTAAGGAAAGTGTCTAATGGCAATTGATCCCATCCTCACCGCCACCTCACCTCGACATTACATGCACTTTTTAGTAGTAGTGAATGTGCATTTAAAAATCTTTGTTCACAGTCTACAAAGAGTGCGTTTTTGGCCTCATTCAGACGTGTGCTGCCTGTATGCAGAAATGGTTAGTGTACAGACGGCACACAAACCAATGCAAGTCAATATGGTAGTTCACATGAATGCTTTTACACATGGGCCGATGATCCACGTGAAAAGAATTGCATGTGCTACTTTGATCTGTATTTCGGATCAGACTCTTCCAGTATAAGACAATGGATGTGCAAAAAAAAAAAAGAATCACACACAGGTTGACATCTGAATGACATCCGTTTTTTGTGGATTTATTGCAATTGTTAACATAGGAGACTATATTTGGCCTTTTATTATTTTTTAAAGCCAAACCCCAGCATTTTCTTTATTTCAGCTCTGGAGTGAGGCTATTAATGTCCCCTGGTCTCGTACTCTCCAACCACTGTCTACAGCTGTTCCCGATACTGCTCCGGTCTTGTGTCGTCATCTTCTGACCACAACTTCTGACTGACCAGAAGTGAGAGGTAACCGTCACAAGCTCTCAATGTAAGTCTACGAGAGCTTCATTCTGGTCTCATTCTGGCCTTGTTCTGTCTCTCGTAGACTTACATTGAGTTGTGACCTCCGGCTCGCCCGGCAAACACTGGAGCCATCCGGCAGGTCACAACCTGTAGCAGACCGACCAGAGCGGCACCAATAACACATATGAAGACAAAGGCTGGTAAGTACAATACTAGGGGCAGGGAACTTAAATTAGTGACACCACTTCATCTGTAAAATAAAGAGATAAAATGCTGGAGCGGTGCTGTAAATTATTCATGTAAAATCGGATGCCATATGGATGTTAACATTGGAGATACAGATGACATAGGAACTGAATTCGGATGAAAATATTCATGAAAAATTATCAGTTTTTTGGGAGGTGACAAACAATTTTTGCATATACTTTTCTGAACCTTATTCTTGAAATATCTCCATTCTTGCTTATGGGCATTGTCTGCAATTGAAGCTCAGTTCTATTCACTTCCATAACACTAGACACCGCTCATAGACAAGATTGGCAACGATTCTGATAAAAAGTGTCAGTTTTATAATCTGGGACAGCCTCTTTAGTGATGTAATCACTGTGGGCCGAACAATCATTTAGCTGACAGTAATTTTCTGCCTATGCTTTAAGTTATTAAATGAGTTACAATAACTTAGATCTGTATCATTACAAAGAATTCTATTAAGAAATGAACTTTGTGCTGTCCAGATAAAGAAAAAACTTCTCTAAATACATTTTACTATCACTCTTTGCGGGCTGATAATGTTTATGTAAATACTGGGCGAAAATGAGGATAAATTGCTAGGCTATTATTATATATGAATTATTGGCATTGTCTATTGATTTGTCATATTGATTATTCTTAAAGATAACTTGGCAGACATACAGTCTTTAAAGAGTATGACATGTTGTCAGCAAACTATGTCTTATGTTATAGAGTAATATATAGTCACAGACAGAGCACTGATAATAGGTAGCTCTTGGACCCAACTGCTACCAGCAATACAATCCAAGAGGCGCCTCCTTATCTCAGATGAGATATGTCACTATGTGTTTATTAGCTGATTAATCTTACTTAAACAAAAGATACAAGAGGAATGGAACATTATTTCCAGCTATCTGAGTTGACTTTGCTCCAAGTTTAGCCTGTGGCTATTAAAACTATGTTATAGAAATGTACCTGCCATAATTCCATAATATTACTACACAATAACAGGCTTAAGGGCTACAATGTAAAGATGTATACTCAGTTGCAAAAGTTGACCACTTGTGTTCCGGAGCAAATATCCTAGCAAAGCTTTAGATAATGGGTAATATAGATGCAGGTTTCCCCAATGTTTACCATGTTTGTGTTCCTAAGCCAATTCGGAATTTTAATTACTAATCTGAAAGGCGGAAGAAACTTTAACCTCTAGCAATTATCTGGGTGCCCAAGATGTTTTAGCCTTTTTTTTTTTATAAGTGCCTATGGTTTTCTTGTATTCTGACTGTTGTTATTGGCCCACCTTTTTTGCATTTCCGTAATCATAGTTTAACGCCTTAAGCCCCAATTCTGATCACTGTCCCTTTATGAGGTTACAACTCTGGAACGCTTCAACGGATCCTGGCAATTTTCCAAATTTGAATTTTTATACCCTTAAATCACAGAGATATGTCACACAAAATACTTAATAAGTAACATTTCCTACATGTCTACTTTACATAAGCACAATTTTGGAACCAAAGTTTTTTTTGTTAGGGAGTTATAAGGGTTAAAAGTTGACCAGCAATTGCTCATTTTTACAACACCATTTTTTTTTTAGGGACCACATCTCATTTGAAGTCATTTTGAGGGGTCTACATGATAGAAAATAACCAAGTGTGACACCATTCTAAAAACTGCACCCCTCAAGGTGCTCAAACCACATTCAAGAAGTTTATTAACCCTTCAGGAATTTTTGGAATGTTTAAATAAAAATGAAAAATATTTAGAATTGAGATTCCTCTGTGGTTGATACCTTTAAATGGCTAACTGAAAAAGATGGTAACAAATTGCAAGCTTTCGAGACTACACAGATCTCTTCATCAAGCATAGACTAAAGCAAATTCTGAAGAATCACATATTTATACACAACACAGCACAGAACTAAATTAGATGTAGGAACTTTCCAATATTTATGGACACAACTGTTTATCACTTATCACTCTCCCATAATGACAGTGCTGTGTTGTGTATAAATATGTGATTCTTCAGAATTTGCTTTAGTCTATGCCTGATGAAGAGACCTGTGTAGTCTCAAAAGCTTGCAATTTGTTACCATCTTTTTCAGCTCCAATTTGTTTTATTTTACCAAGGGTAACAGGAGAAAATGGACCCCAAAAGTTGTTGTACAAATTGTCCTGAGTATGCTGATACCCCATATGTGGGGGTAAACCACTGTTTGGGCGCATGGCAGAGCTCAGAAAGGAAGGAGCGCTATTTGACTTTTCAATGCAAAAATGACTGGAAATGAGATGGGACGCCATGTTGTGTTTGGAGAGCCCCTGATGTGCCTAAACATTGAAACCCCCCCCCCACAAGTGACACCATTTTGGAAAGTAGACCTCCTATGGAACTTATCTAGATGTGTGGTGAGCACCACCAAGTGCTTCACAGAAGTTTATAATGCAGAGCCGTAAAAATAAAAAATCATATTTTTTCACAAAAATGATTTTTTGCCCCCAATTGTTTTATTTTCCCAAGGGTAAGAGAAGATATTGGACCTCAAAAGTGACACAATTTTGGAAAGTAGACCCCCTAAGGAACTTATTTAGATGTGTTGTGAGAGGTTTGAACCCCCAAGTGTTTCAGTACAGTTTATAACGCAGAGCAGTGAAAATAAAATAAAAAAATTTCCCCCCAAAATTATTTTTTAGCCCCCAGTTTTGTATTTTCCCAAGGGTAACAGGAGAAATTGGACCCCAAAAGTTGTTGTCCAATTTGTCCTGAGTACGCTGATACCCCATATGTGGGGGTAACCACCGTTTGGGCACATGGCAGAGATCGGAAGGGAAGGAGCGCCATTTGGAATGCAGACTTAGATGGAATGGTCTGCAGGTGTCACATTGCATTTGCAGAGCCCCTAATGTACCTAAACAGTAGAAACCCCCCACAAGTGACCCCATATTGGAAACTAGAGCCCCCAAGGAACTTATCTAGATGTGTTGTGAGAGCTTTGAATCCCCAAGTGTTTCACTACAGTTTATAACGCAGAGCCGTGAAAATAAAAAAAAAAAATTTCCCACAAAAATTATTTTTTAGCCCCCAGTTTTGTATTTTCCCAAGGGTAACAGGAGAAATTGGACCCCAAAAGTTGTTTTCCAATTTGTCCTGAGTACGCTGATACCCCATATGTGGGGGGAACCACCGTTTGGGCGCATGGCAGAGCTCGGAAGGGAAGGAGCGCCATTTGGAATTCAGACTTAGATGGATTGGTCTGCCGGATAGGCTGGAATTGAGATCGGACGCCATGTCGCGTTTGGAGAGCCCCTGATGTGCCTAAACAGTGGAAACCCCCAATTCTAACTGAAACCCTACCCATAGCCCCAAACCTGACCCTAGCCCCAACCCTAACCCCAGCCCCAACCCTAGCCCTAGCCTTAACCCTACCCCTAACCCTAGCCCTAACCCTAGCCCTAATCCTAGCCCTAACTCTAGCCCTAACCCTACCACTAACCCTAGCCCCAACCCTAACCCTAGCCCCAACCCTAGCCCTAGCCCTAATCCTAGCCTTAACCCTACCCCTAACCCTAGCCCTAACCCTAGCCCTAATAGCCCTAATGGAAAAATGGAAATAAATACATTTTTTTAGTTTTATTATTTTTCCCTAACTAAGGGGGTGATGAAGGGGGGGTTGATTTATTATTTATAGCGGGTTTTTTAGCGGATTTTTATGATTGGCAGCCATCACACACTAAAAGATGCTATTTATTGCAAAAAATAGTTTTTGCATCTCCACATTTTGAGAGCTATAATTTTTCCATATTTTTGTCCACAGAGTCATGTGAGGTCTTGTTTTTTTGCGGGAAGAGTTGATGTTTTTATTGGTTCCATTTTCAGGCACGTGACATTTTTTGATCGTTTTTTATTCCGATTTTTGTGAGGCAGAATAACCAAAAAACAGCTATTAATGAATTTCTTTTGGGGGGGCGTTTATACCGTTCCACATTTGGTAAAGTTGATAAAGCAGTTTTATTCTTCGGGTCAGTGTGATTACAGCGATACCTCATTTATATCATTTTTTATGTTTTGGCGCTTTTATACGATAAAAACTATTTTATAGAAAAAATAATTATTTTTGCATCGCTTTATTCTGAGGACTATAACTTTTTTACTTTTTCGCTGATGATGCTGTATCATGGCTTGTTTTTTGCGGGACAAGATGACGTTTTCAGCGCTACCATTGTTATTTATATCTGTCTGTTTGATCGCGTGTTATTCCACTTTTTGTTCGGCGGTATGATAATAAAGTGTTGTTTTTTGCCTCGTCTTTTTTTTTTTTTTACCGCGTTCACTGAAGGGGTTAACTAGCGGGACAGTGTTATATGTGGGGTCGTTACAGACGCCGCGATACTAAATATGTGTACTTTTATTGTTTTTTTATTATTTAGATAAAGAAATGTATTTATGGGAACAATTTTTTTTTCTTTATTTAGGATTTTTTTTTTTTACACATGTGAATATTTTTTTTTTTTTACTTTATAACATTTCCCCAGGGGGGACATCATGTTATTGGGTCAGATCACTGATCTGACACTTTGCAGAGCACTGTTTCAGATCAGCGATCTGACATGCAGGGATGCAGGCTTACCAGCGCTTGCTCTGAGCAGGCGCTGGTAAGCCACCTCCCTTCAGGACCCGGATGTAGCCCTGCGGCCATTTTGGATCCGGGGCCTGCAGGGAGGAGACACTCGGTACAAGGTGAGCACATCGCCTTGTACTGAGGGTCTCAGGGAAGCCAGCAGGGAGCCCCCTCCCTGCGCAATGCTTCCCTATACCGCCGGAACACTGCGATCATCTTTGATCGCAGTGTGCCAGGGGTTAATGTGCTGGGGGTGGTTCGTGACCGCTCCTTGCACATAGTGCCAGATGTCAGCTGCGATAGTCAGCTGACACCCGACCGCGCTCCCCTCGTGAGCGCGGCCGATTGCATATGACGTACTATCCCGTCACTGGGAATTAAGTCCCAGGTCATCTCGACGGGATAGTACGTCATATGGGATTAAGCGGTTTAAGAGGATATTTATGATATTGTAGTAAGTTGACAAACTGCATCCCATTTTTACACCTTTTGGGGTAAATGTAACCAAAGTTTAAAACTTTATTTTTTGTTAGACACTGGTTCTCTTGCCATACACATTAGGTGCCTGTCGGGTGAACGATACTTTTGGTCGATCGTTTAGCCAACAGCAATCTCAACTGACTATCTCATACACAGGAGCGCTCGCTGGCCAAGGGCTCCAGTGTTCTTTATGAGGAAGCCACCAGCTGACCTATCGGTCGGCGGCTCATCTTCGTGAGAACGATGCAATTGGCAGTCCGAAAACAGACGTACGTGACCGACATCTCTCCCAGCCATACTCATTAGAGCCTCAGCCAAAGCCGTCAATATCAGCTGGCTCAGCCGAAATTAGTTGAATGTGTGTGGGGGCCTTTAGATGTATGCCAGTCACACATTTTCTAGTTACTCAGATGCCCTCATGTGTTGACTGTCTCAAATTGGCCAGACTAATATCTAGCAGGTTCTAGCATGAGATGACGATCTATCACACATTTGTACACCAGGAAAGGACTAATATGATATCTGTATATAATATGTGACAATATGTCTTTATTCACTAAAGTACTATTGTTTTGTATTTGTAATTTGATGAATGTAATATTTTAACACTGATAGTTATATTTCTTTTTTTTTCTTTTTCCCATTTTACTTTCTTCATTTTTTATTAGCTTGTAAACGAAAAGAACAAGATCATGGTAAAGACAGAGGAAACACACCAAAGAAGCCAAGGTTGGTCTTCACAGATGTCCAACGGAGGACTCTCCATGCAATATTCAAAGAAAATAAGCGTCCATCCAAAGAGTTACAGATCACTATTTCCCAGCAGCTTGGCTTGGAGCTCAGCACAGTCAGCAACTTCTTCATGAATGCTCGCAGAAGGAGTCTAGATAAATGGCAAGATGAGGGCAGCTCGGGAAACACATCATCTTCATCAAGCACTTGTACCAAAGCATGAAGGAAAAAAAAAAAGAAAAACATAAAAAAAAATAAAAAAAAATAAAAAAGAAACTACAACCTCGGTGGAAAAGCTTTAATACAAAGGACAAGGACCTCACAATAACAGGTTTATACTTTCAGAACTATTTCAATCCAAAATTATTTATAAATCCAAAGAAACCAAAGACTCATTTCTCCTGTATGGTGAACTTTTCTTGATAAGACATTTTTCAGGAGAACGACTTGCAAAAAAAAAAAAATACTAATGATGATGATACAAAATTCCACTGGCCTTACACCTTCAATCATCATTTCGACCTTCACCGTAGTTTGCTGTTTGGTGGTTTGGAGCATCGTGTTCTCTTTTTATTGAAAGGACTTCTTCTGATATGGGTTTTTTCATTTCCACCACACATTTAAACATGAAGGTGTATGGTGTATTAGTACTGTATACAATCCAGTGGTAAGGAACATGGTCATAACTTGTCTAAAGGTTGGGATATGGTGTGACCTACAAGTTGTCTTGAGTTCATTGGAACGGAGTGTAATTGTGTTGTTTGAACCTAGCGGTTTTAAGACTTGCCGGTAGTGCTCAAATGACTGAATGGCACCTAGACCTGTGCATTCTCTTTGTTTGTTAAGAGTTCTTCAGAAAATAGTGATACAACCTTTCCCACAAGTGCAACATACCAAAGATCATGTTTAGAATAGTAGTCCAGGTGTTTTATTCCAGTGATTTTAATATTCCAGTGATATTTTTACATAATGTTGTATGAAGAAGCGTAGGTATAAACAATTCTAATTTCTTACTAGATAATAATGAAAATTCACAAACATTCACTAAAAACAGGACTGTTATTTATAAGGAAACCAAATAACCATTGTAGTACCTGAGGCTACGATCTGCTCGAGCACAAATATTTTCAGTTTGTCTGATATTTTTACCCACACGCCACCATCTTACTATTTTGTATATTTACCATGAATCCGGTGTGTGAGAGGCTGTGTGGGGTGGGTGGATGAGATTAGGTGTGTGTACGAGTGTGTGTATGGTATCGTTTGTGGCCTTCAAAATATTTCCATTTCCTGCACCATTATTTTTTATAAGGCTTTGAATCCCACTGTATTATAAATCGTTTACCTCCACCCCATCAGCTCCCATAATCTTACCTGACACATAATAGCATATATAACAGTAAAAATATTTACGTTGAGGATTAGTGGGTATTTTTTTCTTTCCTGCTGTAGAACCTAAACTGACGCATTGTCCTTCAGCAATACAAATCCCAAAATTTGTGCTCTTGTAATCATTTGTTTCTGATTTTAATCAAGTTGTAACAATATCCAAACTGCAGTGACAGCAAACCAAAGACTTATATTATATGTTCAAGAGCCATGTTATATTTTTTTATGAACACTACATACACTACTCAATATGTAGTTGTCGGATGAACGATTGTTTAGCTGATCGTTTGACTGACAACTATTTCTCCCAACTTCTTATATACAAGAGTGCTCAGAGCGCGAAGAAAAGGATCAGCAGTCTAAAATTGCTGCAACCTTATTTCCCCCAACATCATCTGTCATGGGAAAGTCAGGAGGCCTCATACACATTAAAGTGTAGGCCAAGCTCACCGATATGGGTAGGTTTGGCCAACGCTAATTTAATCTCTATATGGGACTTTTTACAACCAATGGCTAGAGTTGTAGAATTGTAAATCCTGGTGTTCATAATTGGTTACACAATTGCAGTTTACTCAATGGTGGTCTATATCTGCTTTACATTTATTGACCGCCTTTACTTTACTAGGTGAGCAGGTTTTATTAGCTGATGAACCAGCAATAGTAACCAGTTCACTGATATAAGTAAAACTTACTGTATATTCTTTTTGTCCATTTTGGTCAACAGAATGTCAAGAGGCCTTTGTAAAACTTTGACTTACTTGTCATCCTCACTGTATCATAACAGTGCTTTATGCTATGTACTTTAATGATTCATAAGCCTAGATTTCAGACCACACAGCTGGACTATCGTTCCATCTACAGTGACATGACGTTTATCTACTAATTTAGTTTCAATCACAAATTACCATCATATTTAATTCCAAAGACAGCTAGAGTTGCACATTTATACCATAATAGACTTTAAAAACTAAATTCATTGATATATTTTTGCAGTTTTATAACAATGTCCAAGTTAGTAGTGTTCTGTAAATGTCTTGTTATGTAACCAGTAAATCCATTGCTGATACCAAAGAGTAATGTCTAATAGTAATGATGTTCTACTGGTATACAAAGAAGACGTGCAACTACAACTGTAACTATTCCATGCTGTACTATGATGAGTCCTTCCTATGTGCTCCATACACAAGAAATATTCCTTGAAGGGGTTGTCCAGGACCTAGTAGGTAACAGAGAATGCAAAGCAATCAGAAAGAATAAAAATCTACAATATCATATTCTAGATCGGCCATGGTTCTTCACATTTAGGCTACTTCAGATGTAAGCTATGCTGTAGACAGATGTCAAAGGGATATGCCCATGTCTGTTCATAGACAGATACACACCAACTTTCTCCGCACAAACGACGGCTCTGTAAGTTATATATATGTATATATATATATATCTATGTGTAGATATATATACTGTACATATATGTATACAAATATATCTATATATATAAATATATATATTTATAGATATATGTAGATTGTTTTTAAACTTTTTTACATTGCAGGTAGCTCTACGTTCCACAAGTTGTGTTGTATGTTTGCATGTTTTTGCCGAGGCTTTATAAAAATCATTTACAAATTGCAGCTCATCTGCAATGTGCAAACAAGGATCAATATTTAATGTAATATTTAATTGAAAACAAAATTTAGAAAATTTAGTGACAGTCTACAGTTCAGCACTGTAACCAATGAAGGCGATGCTATCTATCGGACAGAGCAAAACATTTTTCTTTCCCACTTTTTTTTTCCACAAGCATGGTTGTCCTTATTTTGGTATATTATATATTTTATACTCCTGTAGAGCCGCAGTTTAGCTTGCCAGACTCTAGTTACAATGTATGACCCTACTAACAATTGCTCTCCTTATTCATAAGATACAAATAATTTGTACAGGTTTTCTGCTACATTTTTCCCCGTGACCAAAACTTTGATAATTATTTATTCATTTATTATTCCCAGTTGCACATCACCATTTTTTACAGGAGTGATTTTGAGTCCATTTTGGGCCATACAGCGTTGCCTAAATTGGGCCTTTTAATAATGTTACTCCAGAGCAGTTTTCCACCTGCTGTACCACATTTTTTAAATTTATCTCGAATTTCCAGAAGTGCCACTGTTGTCATGTCTGATTCTGTGGCTCAGTCTCTTTTTACTTAAAAAGGGTTACGTTACAATACCAGACACATCCCAGAGACAAGAATGGCGCTATTTCCGGAAAAGCAAGATACTCTTTTTATTAATCTCAGACAAGACCATATCTGGGTTGTCCCCCCAAAAAAAATTACTCTCTTACATCTTGTAAAACATAGAAATTTTATTTTCATTAGATCGGAGAACTTTATTGCTCAAAGTTCTGTAGGCTCCACAACAGTTACAATACTATCTAGCACATAGGTTACTTGTATCTTTTTCCAAAATAACTAAAACCAAGAAAATGCACTTAGCACAGATTTCACATTTTCATTTCGAATATTTTTTACAAAGTTTCCCGTGTCCAGATATTCCTTTTGCCTATTTGGTATGGCAGCTTCTGGTGTTCTTATTATTTATGTTTTGATCCTTATTGAAAAGAACAGCAGGGAGCGTTATAAGAAGGAAACAGTTATATCTAGACACAAGAATTATTTTTTTTAAATAAAACAAATTTTTTTTTTCAATACATGTGCCGTTAAGAATCAGCAAAATTTTGCATGGTGCAAAGGAGGCCTGACTATGGTCACACAACCTAAAATACATTGTGCTGTTAAATATGTAGACCTCAGGACATGGCTTCTAAAGTTATACAGTTTTGTGGTGAAATACAAGAATGGTTCTGCAAAGATATGACACGTTACAAATTGCATTTATGAAAAACAAACTATACACAGTCAAATCTACCTGCTTCTACTACATGTTTCAGGGGGCAGAATTGTTTTTGCTTTTTCATCATGTTATTTTTGTTTGTCTGTACTGCTTAAATTTGCATTCTTTTGTATACCAAAGAGTCTTACGACAAGTCCTCTCACTAGAGCCAGGAAAAGCAGTAACCCAATAAAAATGTCTTTTTTTTCACACCAGATCAATGTCAAAAAGGAATAAAATAAGAAAAAAACTATGCATTTAGCAAACAAAGAGAAAGTACTTTGGCCTTGTTGCCTAATTAGCGTTTATGGTGCGTTCAATTTCCTATCACAGAGGTCAGGCTGATTTCATTGTACTGACCTTCTGGTCTATTGTTGTGTGGTTAGCTTTACAATACGTTTGGTAACAATTTCCTAAAAGGACAAAGAAGCAAAGAAAAAGCTGCTTCCGTGTGTAAAAAAAAAAAATGAAAAAATGTAAAGATCGACAATTTATAGTGTGAACCAAAGATGCTACCTCACTCAATTTCCATTTTCGTGATTTTAATCACACTGATGATACCAAAGAATACCAAAGATTTTTTTTCTTGCACGGCCTTCGTCTGCCAAAGGCACTCGGCGACCTTTCTTTGACTCCTGACCCATAACCCTTGACCTTTGAGAAATATAACTCTTTTTTTTTTTCATAAATATTATAATTAACCCCTTCAGGGTCAGAGGTGCTGTAAAACACCCTTGAGACTGATGGACTCAATAGCAGAGAGACCAGATGGCATATCATGATCATGGTCTGGCTCATCAATTTTCCTTAAAAAAAAAAAAAAATCACTAAGTTATTTGGAAATTGACTTTTTAAAATGCCCAAAAGCTAACATAATCATGTCTCTGGTTTCCCTATCAGGTACCTGGAAAATAAAGTTTTGCTTAATTTTATATTTAGGCTCTGTCCATTTTCATTCTTAAAATGTCCATTCCTTTCCCTTTCCGAGGCAATCATCAGCCCTCCTGCTGTTGTTGGCCTACAGGTCTCATAAATCAAATTCATCCAAACAAGCTCTAGTTTCCCTATGGTTGGTGGTTGACCTTCTATAAGCCAGACCATGGTCATTGCTTGTCACTGGTCATCTGATGCCCTCTAAAAAACAAAACAAAAGACACATAAAATCCATTACCAATGCTAGGAACAAAAAATAAAGCTTTAGGCAAAATTGTTGAAGACTTTGTAAACTCATAGGACGAGTGCCTTGCTTATACCAAAGTGTTAAACCGCTGTTGACCTCTTCTATCTCACCTTATATGTCTTTGAATACCTCAGCCTCTAAGAAAGGCCACTAATTAAATAATAATAATAATACTCATAAAGGAATAATTCTTCACCGTGGTGCTTTTGCAGTGCAACCATGCAATGAACATTTCTTCGATACCAAAGGATTTTATTTTTCACTCTTTTAGCTGATGAACCAAAGTTTTAGCTAGTCTTAGCTGTTGGCAGTCTCTTTTCATGCTCTCTCACTCTCTTGCCTGCGCCTGGCCAATCGCTTTGAGTACCTATTGCCTGGATGTAGGCCGTGCAGTCCTCTTACCAATTCCTTCAAATACCTCATAGTATAAGAAATCTTTAGGGTAATGTATAGAAAGTCTATGTGATAAGACAGAACTTACTAGTTTGGTAAATGTTAACCTTCATTCAAATGCTTTATAATCCATATTTATTTTATACCTGTTTTATGTTATTATTAAATCTTTTTGTTTTATTTTTTTTTTTCCAAATAAATTATTTTACCCATAGAATAGGAAGGGGTTGGGTCAGGACAGGTTGCAATTTAACGCAATGAAGGTTTTATTTTTGAACAAGGACGCTTTGTGTTTAATATTGAATTTTTTTTTTACAGGGTAAAACAAAAATGAAATCAATGTAATAATACACATTCTTTATGTTCCTTTTCAACGAGCTGTAAATTGAATCTTTCGTTTTTGATTTTAGTTATCTTTGCCTAATTTATGATGACATTTTAATAATGCCTGTATATAGTCCGTTTCAAAACAACCAAAGTTTCATGTTACAACCTTTTTATTTGTCTGCCGAGATAAAATGATGGAGAGATGTTTTTGTTTTTTGTTTTTTTTTAATCTCTTGACTGTGCAGGGTGTATAAAGAATAATCTTTGCAGACATTGTCGTGTGTTTTAAACACTGCCAGATCCCTATACCTTGTACTGACGAAGGTATTGTTATCAAACCAAAAAAGAAGTCATTTGTATGTATTTATGTACATTTTATGGGTTTTTGTTGTTAATTTATTTCTTAAGGGGTTACTTTGTGGGTATGACCTGCACATCCAAAGAATATTTCTGATGTTCAATGTTAATCAAGCACTGGCATTTGTGACTTTTTTCTTTTGAGTTGATTTGTTTATGTGTGTATATAAATATGTATAATTTGCCATAAGCACGGGTATAGAAAGAAGAGGGCGTTAAATGTTGGACGACAAGCAAACTTGTGTTTGGATATTTGCTCAACTTTATAAATAAATTGGTCATACTGAATTGATTTACAGAGGAGGAGGGAAACATGTTATGAACCGGATCATTCCTTTTGGTTGCTTTGTGGATACCAAACCAGTTACTAAGAGCAGCTGGACTGCTACCTAAGTAAGAGAAAAAAAATGCTGTGTAAATAATTTAAATAAAACATTGGTGGAAAAATAAAGTAAAAATAAAAATAATAAAAAAAAATGCATCTGAAAATGTGATACTTTCACTGCCCACTCTCTATGAAATATATTGATAGTACATTGCTAGTTCTACCCTATTTTTTTTAATGAAGGATGAAGCAAAAAATTAAAACTGTATACCAATCTTCAATTCACTAAACAAAGGCTGCAATAGGCTATATGACAACAAAGGACATCATGTGTCTATCAGGTGCATTCGCTCAGGCGGGATATGACAGGTAGTGGTCACTGTCAGGATTGTTGACAAAAAGGGTATTCTTATCTCCAAGACCCTATCCCAATATGTAGTCGGTGTAATAATAATAATAATATGTCTCTCATTCCATGTGCAGGGTATTGCAGTATGTTAGGTATTCATGGTTACGACCACTCATATAGTGACAGTCAGTTGTTAGTGGTCGTACCTATTGATAACTAAACTACTGCAATGCCCCGCACATGGGGTAAGTGACATAGCTAATCAGAAGAACTATACATTTCTAATTAGAGGTATTTCCGAATATTATTATTATGACCACATATTGGGATATGATCTTGAAGATAGGAATACCCCTTTAAATTCATCTATTATTATTAAGGCCCCATTGTAAAAAATGAATCCATTTTCCATGGTGCCTCTCCATCTAGTAAAGTGCATAAAGAATGAAAGTGATGCATCACAACATGTGCACACATCTGATTGTAGTCTCCAATATACTATTGTGAATTAGCGGGCTAACCATAGATATGGAGCAGATTTCTGCAGTAGTATAGGATGCCCTGTGTTCAGTTATAACTTCACAGGAGTGGCACTTGGCTGCGACCCACAACACAACCGGCACCGAGCATCTATTTCGGCAGTAAATAGAGGAACATTTTGAGTGGAGCTGGTACTTCATATGCTTGATCGGTCAGGGGAAAGACAAAAGATTGTGAATGCCGGTAGCAGTTAGGACACTGACCTCTCCATCTTCTTTTTGCTTTGTGATCCTTTTTCCATGGTGTATGCCCATACACTGCGCAGAACATTATTTAAAATGATTATTTTTTTTACTAATAAACTGTTAATGCGATGTAACCTTGACCTGTCCAACATGCGCGATAGGTGGAGTGAAGACCTGGTTGCACATGAGTCTAGTTGGCATAATAGAAGCCCGCCAAACCTCTATTGTCAAATGTAACCCCAATTTTGGGCTATATTAAATTGGATTTCATGCAGTTAGCTATGTACTATCCAAATTATTTCACATGAGCGGGTTGTAATACTTACTACTTTCAGATGCATGATTTTTCTACAGTTTTTCTACAGCTTTACTTCACATTTAAACTCTAGATTTGTCTTTTTGTGTTTTATTTCATTTTAGGGTTTTTTTTTCTTTTACCATAATTCCCATATAACTGAAATGCAGATGTGATGTGTCATTAACTCTTGTAAAATAATGTGCATTGATTTACTGTGCGACAAAGTCTTGTGTTTTGGAAACTGTTCTGACGTCTACAAGGCACATTTAAAAGTCTGCATCATTTTGCAGTGACAATTATTTTGATGTCAGAAAATGAAATAAATTTCATCAATGTATCCGCGCTCTTTACCCTTCTTCTTTCTTCGCATTCATTATTTTATTGTCTGTGCACTCCACTAAAATTGGACATATTTCTTACAATTAGTAGCATTGCAGCCCTTAAGAAATTACTGTCTGCAGCTATCATCCAGTATCGAAAGATATCCATCACTGCACACGATTGAAAAAAATCGTACAAAAGAGCTGAAATGGCCTTTCCAGAGTGTATTTAATTCTGACATAAAGATTTATTTGTTAGGCTGAGATAGTGCTGATCTGAGACGATACAGAATTAGATCTGCCATCTAGTTTTTTTTTTTCCTTGAAAAGAAAATTCTTGTTCTGCATCAGTTCTCTGGTTTAGAGAAAATATCTAATTGCCACAGTAGAAGTAAATGTATCTACCATACAGCTGGAGCAATGTATTGAATGGAGAAACACTAAAGTGGACATTCACATTGGAAAAATGTGAGAGCAGCTTCCCAAGGTGTCCAAAAATTAATTCTCATGAATAATGAATAAATTACTTAATATTTAATAAAGAACTTGTATCATTGGAGCACCTACCAAGGTAATCGCTTTCCAGCTTCTAATGGGATCCATCATCACTCAATGGTATGGTGCAGTCAGTGATGGCTAATTATTATTATTATTATTATCATGCCATTTATTCCATGGCGCTTTACATGTGAGGAGGGGTATACATAATAAAAAACAAGTACAATAATCTTAATCAATACAAGTCATGACTGGTACAGGAGGAGCGAAGACCCTGACGGCTCACAGTCTACAAGGGATGGGTGAGGATACAGTAGGTGAGTGTAGCAGTTTGGTGGATCGGTGGTTACTGCAGGTTGTAGGCTTGTCGGAAGAGGTGGGTCTTCAGGTTCATTCTGAAGGTTTCCATGGTAGGCGAGAGTCCGATATGTTGGGGTAGAGAGTTCCAGAGAAGGGGGGATGCGCGGGAGAAAGCTTGCATGCGATTGTGGGAAGAGAAGATAGAGGAGTCGAGAAGGAGATCTTGTGAGGATCTAATAGTAAGAGGCTGTAGAAAAGTAAATGGGCCCCATTCAAAGTTTTGTTATTGAGGTCACGGTTACTTATCGTGCCCTAATGTGTTCAATATCCCTTTACTTTTACAAGACATTTTCTTGTGCTCTGACCCCACTCCATGATCCCTATACCGAGACATTGTATACCTCCATTGTAACATCATTATGTACCTGGTAACATTTCTGTTCCCAATATCCCTGTACTGGTACATCACTGTGTGCATTATCGCTATACCTTGACATTACTGTGTGCATTATCCCCCTAGTGTGACATTAATGTGGGCACATTTCATGTTGTCAGTTAAAGGGCACACAGTGACATTTTTACAAATGGAAATGTACAGGCGCTTGTTCTTTAATAAAAATATTTATTTTTATTGAGATTTGATTTACCAATCAAGAGAAATCTAGTGTAGAAGCCACATGCAAATCAGGCTTGAAGTGCACTGGGTGAGGTCAATGCACTTGGACTCCTTCTTGCCAAGTGCATTGACAGTGACCTTCAAGTCTAATTTGCATAAGGCTTCTACAATAGATTTCCCTGTGCTTTATGGAAAGTCCCAAGGCACAGGGAAAGCTCATGTCATACATGCTAAACAAAAGAGCCATAGTGCCAGACAAAGGCCAAATAAGTATCCTAATGGCCTTCATCGGGTCTGGACAGTAAATGTCAGCTCTGTAAAGAAAGCTTTGGAAATAGAAGAGATTAAAAGCTTGGTAATTCCCATTCGTCTAGCTCCCTTCTGTCTTCTGCGTCGCTATTCTGCCTCTAGTGAATGTCATTTATTAGGACCTAGTTGTGTTTAAAAGGTTCAATAAATGACACATGCAAACCAAACAAAGGGGATTTCCAACAAAAACATTTTCAAAAAGTGTGTTCAATAGTCAGATTGAAAGGTGATCTTTTTTAGAGGGCCAGTTTAATTAAACTATAATGTAAATACAAAGTGGTCACAGAAAAAATGATCTTTAGGGTCGGTGGTCCCAGGAGGTTTCACTGTGCCGACTTTAGAAACATTTTCACATAATAAGGCTAGATTTCTATTTAACTGTGGCATAAGGATCGGTTTTCCTGTGCCTCAAGTGATCACAAGTGATTTCATAATGATATCAGCTGTCACCTGGCTTTGCTATTAATTTCCACTGCAAAACTGGAGAACCAGATTGCACTGCGTCCACTTCAATGTTCGTTCCTTTTGTTTCTGTTTCTGTTACCAGGCTGCACCATGAATGGTTTTTCTAGGACTAGTGGTGCATGCCAGCAGGGTCGGGACGAAAAGTAGGCAGGGTAGGCACCTGCCTAGAGCACTACCTCCTCCCCCCCATACCCTCTTGGCGGGGCGCACCTTGAAAGAAAATTGCTGAATGTCTGCGGACCCCCGACATCTTGCAGCCGCAGACATTCAGCACAGTGATGGTCAGGACGCAGGCAAGGAAGTGAGCGATGTCAGTCACTGACATCGCTCACCCCTCTCTGCCTGCGTCCCGGATTTCGCTCCCTCCCCACACTCAATTGTATTTGTGTCTGTCAGTGTGTGTACGCCACTTGGGACAGGAGCAGGGGAGCTGTAATCTCCCCTGCTTCACCAGGATCTCCTGCAAGATGCAGGCCTGTAACTTGTTGGAGAAAGCACAGGCAGGGGACATTGAATGGCGCGGTGCAGTGAGGTCATCGCACTATCCAGTGTCCACTGCTGCACTTCACAGAAGAGGAGACAGTGGTCCGGGAGCTTGAATTATGTGAGTATTTGCTTTTTTATTTTTTTTTAATTCTTATATTACTGTGCAGGGGGGCATAAAATGAAGCACTGTGCAGATGGGGGGATAAAATGAGATGAGGAGCTGTGCTGATGGGGGGAGTAAAAGGACTGAGGGGCTGTGCTGATGGGGGGAATAAAATGAGGGCTGTGTCAATTGGGGAATTAAAATGAGGAAAGGGGCTGTGCTGATGGGGGAATACAATGACATGAGTGGCTGTGCTGATGAGGGAATAAAATGAGGGCCTGTGCTGATAGGGAGAAAAAATTGAGGGGCTGTGCTGATGGGGAAATAAACTGAAGGGCTGTGCAGATTGAGGAATAAAATGAGCAGCTGTGCTGAAAGGAGGAATAAACTGAGCGCTGTGCAGGGGAGGAATAAAATGAGGGGCTATGCAGATGGGGTGATAAAATGAGGGTATAGGCACTGCTACTAGAGGGAATAAAATGAGTGAGTGGCTGTGCCGATGGGGGAATAAAATGAGGGGTTGCACAGTTTGGGGGAATAAACTGAGGGGCTGTGCTGATGAGGCAATAAACTGATGGGCTGCTGATAGGAGGAATAAACTGAGGGGATGTGAAGGTGAGGAATAAAATGAGAGGCTGTGCAGATGGGGGAATAAAATGAGGGTTCTGCAGATGACGGCAATAAAATGAGGGTCTGTGCATACGGGTGCGAATAAACAGAGGGGCCGTGCATGTGGGGGGATAAACTGATAGTTTGTGTAGATGGGGGAATAAACTGATGTGCTGTGCAGATGGGTGAATAAGCTGAGGGGCTGTGCAGAGGGGTGAAATGAGAGTCTGTTCAAATGGGGGGAATAAACAGAAGTATGGTACAGATGGGGGGAATAAACTGAGGGTCTGTGTATATGGGGGGAATAAACTGTGGGCCTGTGTAGAGGGGTGATAAAATTTTGAGCTGTGGAGATTGGAGGAATAAACTATGTAGTTGTGCAGATGGAGGGAATAAGCTGAGGGACTCTGCAGAAAGGGGAATAGCTGAGAGGCTGTGCAGTGTGGCATAACATGAGAGGTTTTGCAGGGGGCATGAAAAGAGAGGCAGTGTGGGGGGAAATGAAATGAGGGGCTGTGAAGGGGGGACAGCAAAGTATATGAGAAACTGTGGTGACCATACTGTATATGAGGCTGTGAAGGTCATTATACTGGGGCTGTGATCACCATATTGAATAGGGGGTTGTGGTGAATATCATACTGTTTGAGGTGTTGTTTTTGCTCCATAATACTTTTTGGGGTGTTGTGGGGACCATCATAGTATAGCCATGGTATAGGTCGCGGTTTATAAAGGCAGATGGTGTGGCAGTCATAGCTGATAATGTAGACAGTGTGGAGGCCATATATCATAGGAGGCTTATTTAGGGTCATAATACGGACAGATATTTTTATGCAGAGGGCATTTTAATAACACTCTAATTTTAAAGGGCACTTTGTTGGGGTGTGCTGCAAAAGACCGGAGAAGAGGGAGGTCTGCAGAGAAAAGCTCTGGATGTGAAAATTCATCATGGCATCTAGACAATATGGAGATGAAAAAAAGAGGCGTCTCCAGAGAAGATGCCATCTATAAGGTACCTGGATGTAAATGTTTATTTGTGATACTGACTAATTCTCATCAGTACTCTGGTTCATGTATGGTCCGCATTCTGATGATTGCTGTTAATAACAACTTCCAGTATCTCCTTACCATTGTTAAGTACATACTGGGAGTTGTAGGGTTGTAATTTCATGCAATACAGTTGTTTATGGGGCTGACTTGATATTACAATTGATTGTTTTACTAAGCTTGGTTCCTGTATTTAAGTACTCTTGGTTCTGGTCATGTTTCCATGTACTTATGAAGTTTCTGGTGACATATTAATTTGCTAATGGTGGTTCTGGTGACGTAGTCAAGTACTGATGGGGGGTCTGTTCATATATTCATGTACTGATAGTGGATCTAGTAATCCATTTATGTACTAGTAGTGGTTCTGGTGACACATTCATGTACTGATGGCGGTTCTGGTGAAATATTGATGGTGGTTCTGGTGATGTATTTGATTACTGATGATGTTTCTGGCTCCATGTTCATGTACAATTGATGACTCTGGTACTCTAATTATGTACTGAGTGATGATGATTTTGGTTTCATATTCATGTACTGATGACGGTTCTGGTGATGAATATATCACCAGAATTATCATCACTACAGGAATAGAGCACCAGAACAACCATTACTACACAAATATGCCACCAGAACGGAATACATCACCAGAACCACCGTCAGTTCTGTTAAAGCTATATTTGTTGCACGATGGATGCAAAAACCATCAGACATACCCCTTTATTTATAATGGAGGTCTGTTTATTTTCCGTTAGGGTATTTGTCAAATGCTGGACACTTTAATTGAAATCAAACAGCCCTGATTATAGTTATGCTTTATTATTTTCCCTAAATATCCAGGGGTTCTACATTTAAAATATTGGATGTCAGGGATCTCTATTTTTTTCTTCTGTATTTGTATAAATGGTTCCCAAAAAATGATTGATTATGTATCTAACTTTGATATTGCTCTCCCTGTTAAGTCACATTCCTAAAGTACACCACTTTTTTTTACATTTGATGACTTTTTTGTCAAAAAAGGTAACAATTCTAATGGAAGTTGTCATCAGAGCTTGCTACCTAACTCATCAGAGGGGAAGGGGGAATGTGCATTAGGGGTCCTGTTACCTTTGTTTCTTAGCCATTTCTTTGCTTTGGGGGTGAGGGGGCACCATTGGCTTCATATTCCTAGGACTCCAAAATACTTTGTCCTGGCTCTGTACACCAGACTGGGAGCTTGAGGGTTAACTCTTAAACTTGTTACCTAGTTGCTACCTTCCATGAGCCTGGGCTCACACTATTTAATCCTTTGACTTTCACCACTTACAAAAAGGGCTGATGTGGTTAACTGGAAACCTGAGGCAATGATAAAGGAACACTGTAGATCTTACCATATATTGGTTCAGCCTGTTCTAGAATTTCTTTTCATGGTCGAGGTGGAGGTAGATGCCTCTGAAATTGGAGTTGGAGCGGTGTTACAGGGTATATCATCTCTCACTAAACTTTGTCCGTGTGTCTTATTTTGAAAGAGGTCTTCATCCCCTGAAAAGAATATTGTGAAATATTGTCAATCAAATGGGTCTTCAAAGAAATTGCACCCCTTTCCTTGAACACGCCAACCATAAAGTTACTAATCATAGGCCACAAAAATCTTACAAATGTCTATTACATCAAAAGAACAGAACGTTAGGCAAGTTGCATGACTTTATTCCTCTCTAGAATTTGATTTTGTGGTGCCATTTTAGGCGGGTACTAAGAACTCTAAAGCCAATGCTCTACTTAGTATTTTCTGTCCATCATAAAACAAAAATTTCCAACTAGCTCCCATTGTTGTGGAGAGTTTGGTCGTGTCTTCTATGTCCCTAGAACTGATGAAGGAGATTCATAGATGCTAAGATTTAGCGCCTCCCACTGCTAGTACCAAAAAAACCTGTTTGTTATATCCCAATTTCATATGCAAATTTTTAAGGAATCCCATGATTCAGTGGTCAATGGTCAACCTTGGATTAATATTACTTTTCGACTAGGAACCAGAAATCTTTGGTTGTCTACCATTTTTGGGGATTATATGGAAAATATTATTACATGTGAAGTCTGCACCCGACCCAAATTGCACCTAAACTGTCTGATGGACTCCAGCAGTTCTTACCTACACCTAAAGGTCATTGGACTCCATGGACTTCATCACTGACCTCCCATCCTCTAAAGGGAAGACTGTGATTTGGGTGGTGGTGGACAGATTCAGTAAACAGTGTCATTTTCTACTTCTGTCTAGGTTGACTAACTCCTAAACCTTATGTAAATTAAATAAGGTTATTAAATACATTGGCCTTAATTCATCAAAATCACCTTCACGCTAGTTTCAATCAGCTGTTCCAAACTGGGCAGAGTTGAGGTGGGACGGGCGCATGACGCCACAGCTCTTCTAATTCATGACAAGATGTGGCACTCCTTAGGCCGGGATCACACATGCGAGAAACACGTCCGTGTCTCGCATGTGAAATCCAAGCTGTGGAGCCGGCACTTCGGAGCGGAGCGTGCGGCTCCATGTGTTGCCATGCGGCCGCATGCTCCGCTCCACAGTGCCGGCGCCACAGCTTGGATTTCACATGTGAGACACGGACGTGTTTCTCGCATGTGTGACTCCGGCCTTACTCCAAAATTCTTACTCCTTTTCCTTTAGATTATATAGGATTTTGTTTCCAACTTGGGGATCTAGCTCACTTCTGAATTTTGTGAGGACATCATGTAAAAAGATCAATATTGATTTGCCCTTTTCATACACTTACCACGCAGAGACCAATGGTCAGACTGAACTTGCCAACGAAACTCTAGAGCCATCTCTCAAATGTTATGTCTCTGGCCGTCAATCTGACTGGATAAAATATCTTCCTTTAGGTGAGCCACACTGATTCATGCTGCCCATAGTTTGGCCAACATTAATTGATTGTCAATTCACAAACTTTCCTGACACATACCTCCCCAATATATAACAAAAGGACATAACTTGTAGCTGCTTTCACATTTTGTATCTTTGTTGGCTTGCCCATCTTTCCCCTAAACTTTCATTTTTTTTTTACACTAAAAATGCCAAATTAATCCAATAATGAACAAACATTGTGCGCTGCATATTATACAGTATCCATAGTGCAGTCTACAAACTGCAAGAAAGAAACAAGCAATATGATTTATTGAGTCACTTGCTTGCAGCGCCTAAGCACAGAAACATCAGGGAACAGCGCCACCAAGTGGCCCAGTGGAAAAATTGACAAAACTGTGAATATCATTTACTAACCGCAAATTTTATTCTTTAGCGTAAAGCTATAAAACTGTGCAATAACACAAAAGGACACTTGCAATACTCAAATTAATGTTACAAGCAAGTCCAAACTATTACATTTTTGCTTTTCCCGTGTTTATATTTTATTTTGTTAACTGTTTTGCGCACTCAGGACTTCTTCACATTCTCCGTTTTTACCATGATTCCACTTGTTTTTGCAGAGGAAAAAAATGCAGTTTTTTAGTGCCAGCAAAGTGAATGAGATTACTGAAATCTCACACACATGCTATTTAATCAAACTTTTATCAGAGTATCTGCATAGTGTGATCTGATTCTCTCGGATGAGAAGATAAAGAAAAAATGTCTCCATCTTCCCCATTCTGAGGGTTTGAGGAAATCGGACTGCGCTTATCTGTCATCTGAGTGCAGTCCAATATTTCCCAGGCGCTCATTGACTTGCATGGCTGAGTGCAATCCGAATAACAAACTTAGACATGCTGCCGCAACAGTTTCTATCAGAGGAAATCATTCAGCTGCGGTGATGAAAACTAAATCTTCGAGCACTAAAAATACTCGGAGGTCACCCGAGCATGCTCGAGAAATCTCGAGTAACGAGTATATTCGCTCATCACTAGCTCCTATGTATGCTAAGAATTTGTTGGCAGATTTTCCCTTCCTCTCTGGGACATCACATCCGAAAACCATTTGTTTGACTACTGTACAGGGGCCAGGTAATCCCATGCAGTCCTCCTTTAAAGGGACACTGTCACCTGAATTTGGAGGGAACAATCTTCAGCCATGGAGGCGGGGTTTTTGGGTGTTTGATTCACCCTTTCCTTACCCGCTGGCTGCATGCTGGCTGCAATATTGGATTGAAGTTCATTCTCTGTCCTCCATAGTACATGCCTGCACAAGGCAATCTTCGCTTCCTTCACACAGGGTGAGGTTAGCCCATGTGTGTATTCACTTTGTACCGCCATATAGTCCGTCATTACTTGGCAGCAGGTTCCATCTCTGCTCGGTGGACCCCGGGCTGCGAACGCACCATACTCTATCTGTCTTATTATTTGGTGCGTTCCGCTAGCCCTAACAATAGGTGGTTTTTATGAGGTGTTGAATGCCATTACATACATGCCAGCTGGCAGTAATAACTAATTCAATCCAGCCCCTATACTATATCGCCTGAGTTCATTGAGCCTCCATTTTGGATTAGTGGTCTTTCATACTGCAGCTGTTTATGCATGGGCATTGTGGGTATTGATTTCTACATGGGTTTGTTTCTGATGTTATGTGTATAAAATCCGCTCCATTTTATTGGTGAGGTTATTCTCTTTGGAAAAATGTACCGTTGTCTATTCTATTATGTGAATTATTAATAAATATTATTGATTTTAATATTATAGGACATTGTGTATTTAGTCCGATTGCGTGGCATGGCAATTTGGGACTTGTTTTGGGATTACGATTTATCTCGTGTATCACCCCTACTGTGGAAACCACTACCACAACACATCATACTCTCGCCAACCATTGACAGCTTCAAAAAGAGCATGAAGACCCACCTCTTCCAACCTGCAGTAACCACCGATCAACCAAACCACTGCATGAACAGCTCTACCCTGGCCTACTGTATTCTCACCCATCCCTTGTTGTAGCTTGTGAGGCTTTGCGGGCAGGGTCCTCTCTCCTCCTGTACCATTTTGTTTTTTTCATTATTTTTTTTATAATATTTTTTTGAAAATGTTTACCCCTCCTTACATGTAAAGCGCCATGGAATAAATGGCGCTAGAACCAGAACAAATAATATTAATACTAATATTAAAAAAAATGTGTTGTGTTGTGTTGTTTTGACTTACTGTCTTAGATCCATAGTGGCATCCAAAAAGGAAAGACGTAGTAAATGTACTTCCTTTTTTTGGGTGGTGCTGCTGACCCACTTCTTGCCCGCTGCTGCCTTTCCCGCCGGTACTGGTCCCAGACGCTGCGCCATCGTCTCATAACATCATCCACTGCAATGACATGGTAACAAATATTGTTTAACCCCTTAATCCCATATGACGTACTATCCCGTCGAGGTGGGGTGGGCTTTAATTCCCACCGACGGGATAGTACGTCATAGGCGATCGGCCGCGCTCACGGGGGGAGAACGGCCGATCGCGGCCGGATGTCAGCTGCCTATCGCAGCTGACATCCGGCACTATGTGCCAGGAGCGGTCACGGACCGCCCCCGGCACATTAACCCCCGGCACACCGCGATCAAACATTATCGCGATGTGCCGGCAGTATAGGGAAGCATCGCGCAGGAAGGGGGCTCCCTGCGGCCTTCCCTGAGCCCCTCGCAGCAACGCAATGTGATCGCATTGCTGCGAGGGTCTCCTACCTCCTTCCTCCTTGCTGGACCAGGATCCAAGATGGCCGCGGCATCCGTGTCCTGCAGAGAGGGAGGTGGCTTACCAAGTGCCTGCTCAGAGCAGGCACTTGGTAACGCTGCACTGCTCTCAGACAGATCGGTGATCTGTCAGAGTGCTGTGCAAACTGGCAGATCACGGATCTGTACTGTCCCCCCCTGGGACAAAGTAGAAAAGTTAAAAAAAAAATTCCAAATGTGTAAAAAAAATAAAACAAAATATTCCTAAATAATGAAAAATATATATATATATTATTCCCATAAATACATTTCTTTATCTAAATAATAAAAAAAAAACAATAAAAGTACACATATTTAGTATCGCCGCGTCCGTAACGACCTGACCTATAAAACTGGCCCACTAGTTAACCCCTTCAGTAAACCCCGTAAGAAAAAAAAAAACAAGGCAAAAAACAACGCTTTATTATCATACCGCCGAACAAAAAGTGGAATAACACGCGATCAAAAAGACAGATATAAATAACCATGGTACGGCTGAAAGCATCATCTTATCCCGCAAAAAACGAGCCACCATACAGCATCATCAGCGAAAAAATAAAAAAGTTATAGTCCTGAGAATAAAGCGATGCAAAAATAATTATTTTTTGTATAAAATAGTTTTTATCGTATAAAAGCGCCAAAACATACAAAAATGATTTAAATGAGGTATCGCTGTAATCGTACTGATCCGAAGAATAAAACTGCTTTATCAATTTTACCAAACGCGGAACGGTATAAACGCCTCCCCCAAAAGAAATTCATGAATAGCTGGTTTTTGGTCATTCTGCCTCACAAAAATCGTAATAAAAAGCGATCTAAAAATGTCACATGCCCAAAAATGTTACCAATAAAAACGTCACCTCGTCCCGCAAAAAATAAGACCTCACATGACTCTGTGGACCAAAATATGGAAAAATTATAGCTCTCAAAATGTGGTAACGCAAAAAATATTTTTTGCAATAAAAAGCGTTTTTCAGTGTGTGACGGCTGCCAATCATAAAAATCCGCTAAAAAACCCGCTATAAAAGTAAATCAAACCCCCCTTCATCACCCCCCTAGTTAGGGAAAAATTAAAAAAATGTATTTATTTCCATTTTCCCATTAGGGTTAGGGTTAGGGCTAGGGTTAGGGTTAGGACTAGGGTTAGGGCTAGGGTTAGGGCTAGGGTTAGGGCAAGGGTTAGGGCTAGGGCTAGGGTTAGGGCTAGGGCTAGGGTTAGGGTTAGGGCTAGGGTTAGGGCCACAGTTAGGGTTAGGGCTAAAGTTACGGTTAGGGTTGGGGCTAAAGTTACGGTTAGGGTTTAGATTACATTTACAGTTGGGAATAGGGTTGGGATTAGGGTTAGGGGTGTGTCAGGGTTAGAGGTGTGGTTAGGGTTACTGTTGGGATTAGGGTTAGGGGTGTGTTTGGATTAGGGTTTCAGTTATAATTGAGGGGTTTCCACTGTTTAGGCACATCAGGGGCTCTCCAAACGCGACATGGCGTCCGATCTCAATTCCAGCCAATTCTGCGTTGAAAAAGTAAAACAGTGCTCCTTCCCTTCCGAGCTCTCCCGTGTGCCCAAACAGGGGTTTACCCCAACATATGGGGTATCAGCGTACTCAGGACAAATAGGACAACAACTTTTGGGGTCCAATTTCTCCTGTTACCCTTGGGAAAATACAAAACTGGGGGCTAAAAAATATTTTTTGTGGGAAAAAAAAGATTTTTTATTTTCAAGGCTCAGCGTTATAAACTGTAGTGAAACACTTGGGGGTTCAAAGTTCTCACAACACATCTAGATGAGTTCCTTAGAGGGTCTACTTTCCAAAATGGTGTCACTTGTGGGGGGTTTCAATGTTTAGGCACATCAGTGGCTCTCCAAACGCAACATGGTGTCCCATCTCAATTCCTGTCAATTTTGCATTGAAAAGTCAAACGGCGCTCCTTCCCTTCCGAGCTCTCCCATTCGCCCAAACAGTGGTTTACCCCCACATATGGGGTATCGGTGTACTCAGGACAAATTGTACAACAACTTTTGGGGTCCATTTTCTCCTGTTACCCTTGGTAAAATAAAACAAATTGGAGCTGAAGTAAATTTTTTGTGAAAAAAATGTAAAAGTTCATTTTTATTTAAACATTCCAAAAATTCCTGTGAAGCACCAGAAGGGTTAATAAACTTCTTGAATATGATGGTTTTGAGCACCTTGAGGGGTGCAGTTTTTAGAATGGTGTCACACTTGGGTATTTTCTATCATATAGACCCCTCAAAATGACTTCAAATGAAATGTGGTCCCTAAAAAAAAAAAGTGTTGTAAAAATGAGAAATTGCTGGTCAACTTTTAACCCTTATAACTCCCTAACAAAAAAAAATTTTGGTTCCAAAATTGTGCTGATGTAAAGTAAACATGTGGGAAATGTTACTTATTAAGTATTTTGTGTGACATATCTCTGTGATTTAATTGCATAAAAATTCAAAGTTGGAAAATTGCGAAATTTTCATAATTTTCGCCAAATTTTCATTTTTTTCACAAACAAACGCAGGTACTATCAAAGAATTTTTACCACTATCATGAAGTACAATATGTCCCGAGAAAACAATGTCAGAATCACTGGGATTCGTTGAAGCGTTCCAGAGTTATAACCTCATAAAGGGACAGTGGTCAGAATTGTGAAAATTGGCCCGGTCATTAACGCGCAAACCACCCTCGGGGCTTAAGGGGTTAAGCTCATTCTGAACATTGCTTAAAACAGTTGGCATTGATAGATCATATTTGAACGATGATAATAAAATGCCTTCTTAAATGATTTGCATAAAGTTACAATTGCTTAAAAAACAACAACAACAAAAAAAAAGAAACAACACAAGGACAGGGTCCACACCCCTCTGTACCAGTTTGGCGTAAACAAAAATAATACCCGACGCAACATCCATATTAGCTATGTACGTAAACACTTTCTCATGTTAATCATCTTTGTTTTTTCAAAAAAATGCAAAAAAATACCATACTAAGGCCAAAAATATTCTTCCTGTAATCATGTAGGCAAAGCATTTTTCAAGGTTAATTAATGTGGAAACATGAGTGTACTTACAAAGTTGTGTCTGCTCCGCACGTGGCCGTTGGGCATAATCTGGGAATAGGATCCCACAGATGGTCCTCCAAGCTGCCTCTTTCCTGGCCCGGTTGGAATAATTTGGATCCCGCTGGAGCCAGATTTCTGGCCTTTCTTGGACCAGGATGAGGAGCATATCCACGTTAATGATGCTTGCCATGCTGCTTGCAAGTCCGTGGAGGCAAACACCAGACTTCCGGGATGTCTGTGTGGCTTTTTCAGCTAATGTTAGGGCATGTTAGGTTAGAAAGGATGAGAGTAAGGCCGGCGTCACACTAGCGAGTTTTACGGATGTATGAGAGGCGCTGAAAATACAGATTGCTAACGGTATAATGATTCTCTATGGCCCAGCTCCTATCTGCCGTTTTTTACGAATCCATATTATACGGTCTTGTACGGCCGTAGAAAATCGCACCATGCTGCGTTTGTCACTGTATTGCGCAAAAAAATCGCCAATGAAAGTCTATGGGGTGAGAAAAATATGGATTACACACGGACCAACAGTGTGACTTGCGAGAAATACGCCAGACTCTCTAAGTGTGTGAATGTAAGTGTGTGAGTGTGAGTGAGTGTAAGTGTGTGAATGTAAGTGTGAGTGTGTGTGTGTGAGTGTGTGTATGTGTGTGAGTATGTGTGTGAGTGTGTAAGTGTGTGTGAGTGTGAGAGTGTGTGAGTGTGATGAGACAGTGTTTAACTGGTGGTATCGCGCAATAGGTTGGTACCACAGCCGTTTTCATATTGAGACATCCATCACTTGGGTGTCCCAATATGGCGGTCGGTGAACTTCCTCCGCTTGGAATTCTGGGATATGGTGACATCTGGACAGAACAAGAAATGAAAACATTACAAGGCAATTATATAAATAGATGAAGCAACTTTGTAACCACTATTGCCTAAATTATCATAACATTTTGTAACAGCTCCTATGCAAATTTGTGTCTCCATAGTAACAACAAAGAAACACTTTGTAGTCTGACTTTTCCGCCTGTGCCATACTTCTTGCTGATCTTGTAAATGTTAGCAATAGTTTCTCTATGTATAATTAATAGACCAGATTTCAGAATTTACAACACCTAAACGTAACTAGATCAAATGACTTAAAAGCAGAAATTGACCTAAAAAATGCTGCTCTCATGACAGATTACATTGCTGAAGTTCAGAAGACTTTTTAACCCATTAACAACAGGGCCGTTTTCCATTTTTTCAAGATTCAAGATTCAAAGAAGCTTTATTGGCAGGACCAAATACACATCAGTTTTGCCAAAGCAAGTGCATAAAGGCAATAGGGATAGGGACTGTGGGGATGTTTTTCATTTTTGCTTTTTCCTCCCCCTTTTTCCAAGAGCCAGAACTTTTTTATATAGCCGTATGAAGGTTTGTTTTTTGCAGTGTGAGTTGTGCTTTTGAATAGTACCATTGACTTTCCCATATATTGTAATGGAAACGGGAAAGAAATTCCAAGTGCAGTGAAATTGCAAAAAAGTGCAATTCCATAATTGCTTTTTTGGATTTTTTGTTTACCATGTTCATTATATGGTAACACTTACTTGGCAATGTGATTTCCAAGGTCGCTGCAAGTAAGCAGATATCTAACATATAGTTTATATTTTATTTAAATGGGGAACAAAAATCACGATTTTGTACAAAAAAAGTTTATGCTTTTGGTTTTAGTTTTTTGGGATCTCGGTGATGGCTTATTTTTTACGCCCTGAGCTGTATTTTTTATTGATACTATTTTGGGGTAGATATGATGTTTTGATCGCCTGTCATTGCATTTGTTACGGCGACCAAAAAAATGTAAATCTGGATGTTTTATTTTTTTTCTTGTTACGCTGTTCACTGATTGTCATAGATTAAATCTATGATGCCATTTCTGCAGAGAGGACATATCACCCTCAGAATGAACATATTGGATTAATTATAAATGGCGAAGTGAACAAAAGCTCGCACTGCAATCCTTACTGAACTAGGACCTCCAGCCATAAACAGGTAATTACAGCAGGCTATCTACTGAGATACAGCCACCAATTCTAGGATTTGTATGCTCAGAGGCGGAGAAGTACACCTTCAGAGGCAAAGTCTTCCTCTGTACAAAGAAATTATCTCAGACATTCTGGAGCCACTGTCTACTTTTGAAAATTGGGGTTTACTTAGATCAGATTTATAGAAGACATATTTTTGGTGTCATGACTAAATGACGAACGTAACACATTCATAACTGTGAGACTGGCCTAGCACCTCCAAATTAATATGGATGGATTAATATCATGATAGCAAATATGGGAATAATATCTCATGCCTGGGACCAGGTACGGACTGGGGCTGAAATTCAGCCCTGGCATTTGAAATCACACAGGCCCATGTTGTCCCTGTCCCAATGAACGAGATGGAATACATTACTAATATTACCCTGGATGGAGGAAAGGAAGATTTTCTACAAGACTAGTATTTCTAATGATACCCGTCGCCTGCTGGGGTAAGTGACCAAGGCAGCAACTTTGTGCTCGATCACAACTCTTAACAGTATGGGTATCTTGAGAACACCGATTCTGTTAACAACGTAGCAGACAAGGCAGCCCATGACCAGACAGGCCCTTCTGGCATTAACCAGAATTGCCAGATGGCCAGTCCAGCCCTGCCTGGGACCTCCAAGAACAAAGATATACTGAAAGTTAGGGATCTCATAACTTTTTAAAGACCTAGCCACATCCCATCACCAGCCCCCCACATGAGCTCACCAGTGCGCTGTGGTTCTGTCCATTGCTTCCTCGAGAGCTTCCCCCCTCTAAGCTCTGAGCTGTATCCATGACACAGGTTTAGTACATTTCTTTTGCTTAGTCTTTTTATTTTATGTGATTGTATCTACTGTACTGTACTCTAATTTTGTAACATCCTTTGTATATTTTTTATAAACACTGCCTATTTTGTGGATTAAATATATAAAAAATGTAATAACTTTGTTCCTCTTGCTGTATAAACCGAACCCCTGAAGTTATACACTATCCATCGGGTTTCCAATTGGCCTGTATAAATGATTGGTGGTGACAGGTAATTTTTCGAGGGTTATTGGGAAGCTTTTCAGTGATTGTAACTGAATATACAGTACAAACCAAAAGTTTGGACACACTTTCTCATTTAAAGATCTTTCTGTATTTTCATGACTATGAAAATTGTACATTCACACTGAAGGCATCAAAACTATGAATTAACACATGTGGAATTATATACTTAACAAAAAAGTGTGAAACATCTGAAATAATGTCTTATATTCTAGGTTCTTCAAAGTAGCCACCTTTTGCTTTGATGACTGCTTTGAGGTTAGTTTTAACATTGAGAGATAGAATATCAAAAATAAAATCTAGAAAATCACATTGTGTAAATTATATAAATTTATTTGCTCTTTGCAGTGAGAAATAAATATTTGATCCCCCACCAACCATTAAATGTTCTGGCTCCTAAAGACCAGTTAGACACTCCTAGTCAACTCATTACCTGCATTAAAGACAACCGTCTTACATAGTCACCTTTATAAAAGACATAAAAGACTCCTGTCCACAGACTCAATTAATCAGTCAGACGCTAACCTCTACAACATGGGCAAGACCAAAGAGCTTTATAAGGATGTCAAGGACAAGATCATAGTCTTGCACAAAGCTGGAATGGGCTACAAAACTGTAAATAAGATGCTGTAACATAGTAGCATAGTTAGTAAGGCAGAAAAAAGACCATCCAGTTCAGCCTATATTCCGCTGGGTGAGGAGGAGACAACTGTTGGTGCAATAATAAGAAAATGGAAGAAATACAAAATGACTGTCAATCGACATCGATCTGGGGCAGCATGCAAAATCTCACCACGTGGGTAATCCTTGATCATGAGAAAGGTGAGAGATCAGCCTAAAACTACACGGTGGGAACTTGTTAATGATCTTAAGGCAGCCAGGACCACAGTCACTAAGAAAACCATTGATAAAACATTACGCCGTAAAGATTTAAAATCCTGCAGTGCCTGCAAGTTCCCCCTGCTCAAGAAGATATATGTGCCGGCCTGTCTGAAGTTTGCAAATGAACACCTGGATGTCTCTTTGAGTGATTGGGAGAAGGTGCTGTTGTCAGGTTAGACAAAAATTGAGGTATTTAGCATTAACTCGACTTGCCGTGTTTGGAGGAAGAGAAAAGAGAAATGCTGCCTATGACCCCCAAAAAACCATCCCCACTGTCAAGCATGGAGGTGGAAACATTATGTTTTGGGGGTGTTATCTGCTAAGGGCACAGGACTACTTCACTGCATCAAAGAGAGAATGGATGGAGCCATATACCGTAAATTCCTGAGTGACAACCTCCTTCCCTCTGCCAGTACATTCAAAATGGGTCGTGGCTAGGTGCTCCAGCAAGACAATCACCCAAAACGTACAGCCAAGGCAACAAAGAAGTGGCTCAAAAAGAAGCACATTAAGGTCATTGAGTGGCCTTGCCAGTCTCCAGACCTTAATCCCATAGAAAAATTATGGAGGGAGTTGAGGCTCCGAGTTGCCAAGTGACAGCCTCAAAATCTTAATGATTTGTAGATGATCCGTAAAGAGGAGTGGAACAAAATTCCTCCTGACACCTGCGCAAACCTCATCATCATATTAAGTCTTGTTTGCCAGAGGGATCAAATACGGTACTTATTTCTCACTGCAAAATGAAAATAAATTTATATAATTTATACAATGTGATTTTCTGGAATTTATTTTTGATATTCTATCTTTTAATGTTAAAATTAACCTACCCTTAAAATTATAGACTGTTCATGTCTTTGTCAGTGGGCAAACTTACAAAATCAGCAAGGGATGAAATACTTATTTCCTCCACTGTATATATTACATGCATTGGAATCGGATGTGTATGTACTATACGTTCACTGTTAGCTCTCTAATATCTTAGATAATAGTGAAACAGCCGCAGCCTCAACCATCAATCATCAGCCATTTGCATAATTGTCTTGATTATTGGAGGCAGCAGAGTACTGGTTCGTGATCATTTAGTAACAGCAGGGAGATATCTGCAGGATCTCCCAATTGTTCCCTGACACCGATCGGATGAATACATTTTATATTTTGATAGATCAAACATTTCTGAACGCAGCAATACCAAATAAGTGTAATTTTTATTGTTTTATTTTCAATGGGGCAAAGGGGTGTGATTTTAACTTTTGTGTTTTTTTAATTTTTCATATTTTTAAAAACTTTTTTTCACTTTTTACATTTTTAATTGTCTCCTTGATCGTCAGGCCGCCTGTGTCGTACATAGCAGTGCATTAGCACTGCTATGCACCGTATGACAGAAATGACGACCTCCTATGAACGCCGGCCACGAGCCAGTGTTCACAGGAGTATCATAATGACAGGCACAGGGGTCTTCAGCAGACCCTCGACTGTCATGACAACCCATCGGCACCTCGTGATCATGTCACATTCACACCAATGGCAGTATGGAATGACGTGGGCCCTGCCGACATGTATTGAATCCCCCTGTCACAAATTGACAACAAGATTTATCAGGTTAACAGCCGTTAAAGACACATGACAGTCGATTAAATCAGGCGTGGGAGCCCGTATTAAAGTCAGGGACACGACATATGACGTAAATATATGTCATATGTCATGAAGTGAATAAAAAGAACCAGTCACCCTAATAAAGCACTACTTACATGCACATATAGAAATAATGTGCAGATAAATAATGTTTAAATCATGCAGGCTGGTTTACAAGAACAGCATCTACATGTAGAAAATGAAGTTACATTCTCCCTACACCTGCTCTCTACTTCCAGTCATCAGGGCAGTGCAGGGATCTTCAACAGTCACTGTTCAGTTCAATGTGAGAACACTGTTAGACTCCCCCCCACGCCTTGACTCACAGTGTGCTCTACAGCATGTATGTGCACAGCAAGCTGTCAATCAATGTGGCAGGGAGTGATTACAGCACACTCATTAGGTAGTGAATATTGATTGTTACTGGCACTGCCCTGATGACGGGGAGCGAGCGGTTACATAAAGTTATTTTCTGATACTGCCTAGTTCACCGATTATCTGTACTCCTCCTGATCAATCCCTTGCTGCTCCTGGTCACTTCCTGATGTCTTTATGGCATCCCAACAGGTACAGTTAATGAGCAGTTGTACTAGTTACAGAAAGTGACCAGGAGCAGCAAGGATTGGTAAGGTGGCTACTTTTACTTTCTTGGTCTGCCTGGTCTCCTGTTACTCACATGATCAGAGACATTTGACTGCTGCAGCCAATCGCTAGCAGCAGACCTAATTCACTAAGCAGTTGATTGGCTTCAGGGTTGGACCTGTCGTTGCATCAGCAGGGAGCATATGTGAGTGGTGGACAAGATGCGTAGGCACAGGAACGGCAGGGGATTGGTGAATATGTCTTCTTTTTCTTATTTTTTAACAAATCTAAGTATTTACATTTTCTGTGTCAAAGGTCAATTCATTTAATATCTAAACCAAATATGTATTTCACACAATTCAGCAGATATGACCTTTTTAGTAATGAGCTTGGAGAATTAAGGTTACAGGAAGCCTTGGGCCAAGTATAGATTGGGACTGCCAATTATTTTACTCACGTAATTGTCCCATTCCCCACGAGTGCATTAATCTTCTCTAATTACAGTTGTCCGATGCATTTTGCTTTTTAATACATGGCTATGTAACTATTTTATCACAAAAAAACTTGTTTGTTTGAAAAAACTAGAAATAAAATGTGTTGTAAACTGTAAAAACTATGTACAGCAACTTTTACCTACAGTGGCTTCTGAATGTATTCACCCCCTTGGTTTTTTACTTATTTTGTTACATTACAACCTGTGTTTAAATATTTTTGTAATCCGATTTGTGTGTGATGCATTAGCACTAAATAGTCTAAGTAGGTCAAGAGAGAGAAATATACGGTAAGCATAAATTACATTTATAGGATCAAATAACTTTAAATTGGCATGTGCATATGTATTCATCCCTTTTGATATGAAGCCCCTGCAAATTTCTGGTGTAAGCAATTACCTTCATAAGTCACATGCTTAGTGAAACGACGTCCCGCTCTGCATAATCTAAGTGTCACATGGTCTGTCAGTATATACTCATCTGTTCTGAAAAGCCACAGAGGCTGGAACACCACTAACCAGGAGGCACCACTAACCAAACACCATGAAGACCAAGGAGATCTCCAAACAAGTCAGGGACAAAGTTGTTGAGAAGTACAAGTCAGGGTTGGGTTATAAAAAAAATATCCCAATCTCTGATGATCCCCTGGAACATGAACAAATCCATTATCATTAGTGATGGGCAAACCCCATGATGTTCAGGATCAGCGGGTTCGCCCGAGTTTTTTAGTAAAGTTCGAGTTCAAAGCCGGAGATGACATGAACTTGCGTCCGAACCCCGAACCTGGACTATACATATATGGGATGGGGCGAGGGGAGCTGTAAAAAAAAAAGCAGAAAATTAATAATAAACATTATAATTATACTTATCTGTCCGGCGACGTGTCCTCCAGTCCCGCTGTCTCCCGGCCACATCTGCTTCAGTGGCACTCATTAACTGCCAGCAGTTTTCATGGGCACTTGGCAGTCTTCGGCAAAGACTGCTGAGTGCAGTGAATACTGGCTGAAGTTAATGAATGCACTCCTTAAAGATGGCCTTTATGGAAGAGTGGGAACAATATAGCCTAGTTAATGGATATAAGATCAAAGTATAAATGTCACATTAAACTAGAGATAAAATATCAATGATATAATATAATAGGTCCAAAAGTTTACAAAAATAAAGATATGCCCCAACATTTAAAGTATGGTAGTTTCTGTTTTAATAAATTCTTCGAGTCTTCAAGAAACAACACTTCTGTGGGCATCCACATCTACTCTTAGAAGTTTGCATTGTTCCATTCATCTTTTATTCTCATGTTAAATTTCCAAATAAAAGGAACAACGGGGTGCTACAGTTTGACAAGTGGAATGGTGATGCCAAGTCTTAATATATCCATAATATTCATGAGGAATAAAAGTGTTATAATAACAATTCTGGATCATCATTTATTTAATGGGAATGCAAGTATATATTCATACAGACTTTTGAGAACTGATATACGAATAAGGGCTATGGGCATGTCTAAGGGCTCGCTCACAGAAGCATGCACATCCGACGAGGGCTACCCGATGTTTTATTGTATAGCACTTGCACCAATGTTATACTATGGGGCAGTGATAAAATTCAGCATGATAAAAGATTCACAGCATGCTGAGATTTGCTGCTCAAATAAGATCGCACCCACCCATTCAAGCCTAAGGGTGGGTGTAAAACATCCGATTTCCATGCACTCACACAATGGAGTGATGAAGAAATCTTCATCTTCTACAGGAAAACTAAAGCTAAACCAGGGCTTTCACATGTGTAGCACTAAATTAATACGCAGGAGCACATGTATATGCTGTGGCCACTATCAAACAAATAGAAACACAATAAAAACAATCGCTTCAATTCCTATCATCCTCCATTTCCTTTTCAAGTCTTTATTCTGGTAATGGCATATATGGTTAATTTTAATGATACAACCTTTGCTTTACCAGATTCTACAGATTCTGTTCCTGTTTATAACTTATGTCAAGAAGTTTCTACTTTCTATTCCTATAATTAATACTTTGATGGTAGAAATATTATGTAAGTGCTAAACTATCGATCAATACCAAAAGAAGCTTTATCCTCTGCTACATTGTTGCCGGAGCGCTGGTTTATCTCTTTCTTTGTAAAGTCTACTTCTTTATTTTTTACTTCTTTCATTCAGTAAAGTGCATTTTCTTAGCACAGTACTCACATCTAGAGCTGTTAGCTTTAAACCTTGCCATAAACAGCCGCACACAGACAGGCTCAAAATGAACTCTTATTTCTGACACTCAAAATACCTGAAAAGGCTTGCTGTGAGATTGCCGTCCGGCAGGGGAACACACGCAATAATCTTGAAAGTACAGCCATATATTTTCTGCAATCTCCACATGGCACATTCTATCTTTCTCTACAATCTGTCCCTATGACTTTTCCCTTGTAACTATTGTATTAGGCTTTCTCGCTTTCATTCCACTATCTGACCTCCTAAACTGTTTCCTTTTACGCCTGTTTCTTCAGATGACAACTCATTCTCTTTACTTTCTCAATAACGTGTCTTTTCTTCATTTTCACATATAACCTTTCAGACTTTTCAATAGGGTTTCTGGAAGAGTCTGCTTCCAGGGCAGCGAAAGTTCAAGTAGCTTTAACTTCTGACATCAGACTGAATATTCATTGCAATTTCTTGCAGCAGACTGACAAAAACAAGACCTCCATGTTATGCATAAGCAGGAGGCAGCAATATAAATATTTTTTAACATGGATTTAAACTAATCACATGTTCTGCATCAGTGATCAAGAAATGGAACAAGAAATGCGATGCTAGCTACAATATATATATTTATAGGGAGGCATACCATTGGTGCAACCTTTGCCTCCAGGGCCCAAGAGATAAGGTGGTTCACTTCCACATCCAAAGCAGGTGGAATTGTGCATTATGATGAGCTATTGGGTTAAAAGGGGGCCCATATATCGTTCTTGCACAGTGGCCCTCTTCTGTCTGTGTCCAGTCCATATATACTTTGGGATAAATAAGTATTGAACAAATCACCAATTTTCTGATATATTTCTAAAGGTGCTATTGACATGATATTCTCACTACTGTAGATGTCGGTCGGTAACAACCCATCCAATCCACATAGGCACAGAAATCAAACTATAGATGTCCTTAAATTAGGTTAGTTGTAATAATGAGAAATGACACAGGGAAAAAGTATTATATTATGAAGGAGAGGTGCAAAAAGCCATTGAAAGTCCTGACACCAGCTGAAATCTACCAGTAATTAGAAAGCAATTCTGTCAGATAGTGAAAAATAATATCAGCTCGTTCAACTTATGGCCTATAAAAAGGTGTCTCATTACCAAGGCGCCACACAACATACATCTCATGATGGGTAAAACCAATAAGCTGTTTCAAGAATTACAGAAGAATTACAGATGAATTTCTAAACTACTGAAGGCACCAGTGAGCACTGTTGAGGCAATAATCCAGAAGTGGAAATAACATCATTTCACCATAAACCAGCGATTATCAGTAGAGTTGTCCAATAGTTAAAGACCATCTGTGGAGAGCTACAAAAAGACCTGGAATCAGCAGATATAGTTGTTCCAAAGAAAACAGTAAGTACTCAACTTACATGGCCTGTATGCACACTCACCACGCAAGACTCCATTGCTCAACGAAAAGCTTATTCAAGGGCTATTAAAGTTTGCTCAGCAACATTTAGACAAACCTGTGAAATGCAGGGAGAAAGTACGCTGGTTAGATGTGACCAAAACTGAATTCGTTGAATGCCATGATACACACAATCTTTGGAGGTCAAAATGCAACAGTGAAGTTTGGAGGTGGAACATCATGGTGTAGGGCTGTTTTTCAGCATACGGCACATATAAGCTTCAGAAAGTTGAAGGAAGGAAGAATGGACAAATGTACGAAAGACATTCATGATAAAAATCTGTTGCAATTAACCAGGATGATGAAGGTGAAACGATTGTGGACACTTCAAGTAACACAATGATCCCAAACACACAGCCAATGAAACTCTCAATTTGTTTCAGAGAAAGAAGAAAATAAAGCTGCTACAATGGGCCAGCCAATCACCTGACCTGAATCCAAAGGAAAATTTATGGAAATAACTAAAGCTCAGAGATCATAGAAGGAGCCCACAAAACCTTCAGGATTTGAAAAGTGTTAGCATGGAACAATGGGTCAAAATCACACCTGAGCAATTCATGCAACTAGTTCCTCCATACATGAGACATCTTGTCTTCTCTTCACCAACAAAGGCTTTTGTACAAAGTATTAATTAAATTTATGTAAGCATGGTAAATACTTTTTTCCTGTATCATTTCCCATTATTATGCATAACCTATCGACATCCATGGTTTGATTCCTTTACCTGGGTAGATTGGATGGGTTGTTAACAACATCTGGTCACAATTTCATGTCAAAAGCACCTTTAGAAATATATTTACTTAGAAAGTTGGTGACGCATATATATATATATATATATATATATATATATATATATATATATATACTAGCTGAAGAGTCCGGCGTTGCCTGGGCATAGTAAATATCTGTGGTTAGTTATAGCACCTCACTTCTCTTACTTTCCCATCACGCCTCTCATTTTCCCAATCACATCTTTCATTTTCCCAATCCCATCTCTCATTTTCCCCCTCACTCCTCTCATTCCCTCGTAACACTTGTCATTTCGACCTCACATCTGTCATTTTCCGATCACTACACTATTTTCCCTCACTCCTCTCATTTTGCACTCACACCTTTTCATTTTTACCTCACACCTCTCATTTTCACCTCAGTATATACATGTTTGTCATCTCCCTTATATATAGTATACACCTGAATGTCATCTCCTATATATAGTATATACCTGTATGTCATCTCCCCTGTATATAGTATATACCTGCTGTGTGTCATCTCCCCTGTATATAGTATATACCTGTATGTCATCTCCTCCTATATATAGTATATACCTGTATGTCATCTCCTCCTATATATAGTATATACCTGTATGTCATCTCCTCCTATATATAGTATATACCTGTATGTCATCTCCTTCTATATATAGTATATACCTGTATGTCATCTCCTCCTGTATATAGTATATACCTGTGTGTCATCTCCCCTGTATATAGTATATATCTGTGTGTCATCTCCTCCTGTATATAGTATATACCTGTATGTCATCTTCTATATATAGCATATACCTGTATGTCATCTCCTCCTGTTTATAGTATATACCTGTAGGTAATCTGCTCCTGTATATAGTATATACCTGTGTGTCATCTCCTCCTGTATATAGTATATACCTGTATGTCATCTCCTCCTGTATATAGTATGTACCTGTATGTCATCTCCTCCTCTATATATATATATATACCTGTGTGTCATCTCTCCTGTATATAGTATATATCTGTGTGTCATCTCCCCTGTATATAGTATATACCTGTGTGATCTCCTGTATTAGACCTCGTTCACACGTTATTTGCTCAGTATTTTTACCTCAGTATTTGTAAGATAAATTGGCAGCCTGATCCCCAGCCAACAGGAAGCCCTCCCCCCTGGTAGTATATATTAGATCACACATACACATAATAGACAGGTCATGTGACCAACAGCTGCCGTATTTCCTATATGGTACATTTGTTGCTCTTGTAGTTTGTCTGCTTATTAATCAGATTTTTATTTTTGAAGGCTAATACCAGACTTGTGTGTGTTTTAGGGTGAGTTTCGTTTGTCAAGTTGTGTGTGTTGAGTTGTGTGTGGCGACATGCATGTAGCGACTTTTGTGAGATGAGTTTTGTGTGGCAACATGCGTGTAGCAACTTTTTGTGTGTCGAGTTGCATGTGACAGGTTAGTGTAGCAAGTTGTGTGCAGCAAGTTTTGCGCATGGCGAGTTTTGCGCGTGGTGAGTTTTATGTCTGGCGCCTTTTGAGTATGTGCAAGTTTTGTGTGAGGCAACTTTTGCATGTGTTGCAAATTTTGTGCATGTGGCAATTTTTCCGCGTGTGCAAGTTTTGCGTGTGGCGAGTTTTCCATGAGGTGAGTTTTGCACTTGTGGCGAGTTTTGCGTGAGCCTAGTTTTTGCATGTGGCGAGTTTTGCGCGTGGCGAGTTTTGAGCAGCGACTTTTGTGTTTCGACTTTTATGTGGCAAGGTTGGTGTATGTGTGGTGAAATGTGTGCTGAGGGTGGTATATGTGTTCAAGCACGTGGTAGTGTGTGGCGCATTTGTGTGTGTGTTCATATCCCCATGTGTGGTGAGTATCTCATGTCGGGGCCCCACCTTAGCAACTGTACGGTATATACTCTTTGGCGCCATCGCTCTCATTCTTTAAGTCCCCCTTGTTCACATCTGGCAGCTGTCAATTTGCCTCCAACACTTTTCCTTTCACTTTTCCCCATTATGTAGATAGGGGAAAAATAGTTTGGTGAATTGGAACGCGCGGGGTTAAAATTTCACCTCACAACGTAGCCTATGACGCTCTCAGGGTCCAGACGTGTGACTGTGCAAAATTTTTTTTCTGTAGCTGCGACGCCTCCAACACTTTTCCTTTCACTTTTTTCCCCATTATGTAGATAGGGGCAAAATTGTTTGGTGAATTGGAAAGCACGGGGTTAAAATTTCACCTCACAACGTAGCCTATGACGCTCTCAGGGTCCAGACTTGTGACTGTGCAAAATTTTGTTGCTGTAGCTGCGACGCTTCCAACACTTTTCCTTTCACTTTTTTCCCCATTATGTAGATAGGGGCAAAATTGTTTGGTGAATTGGAATGCGCGGGGTTAAAATTTCGCCTCACAACATAGCCTATGACGCTCTCGGGGTCCAGACGTGTGACTGTGCAAAATTTTGTGGCTGTAGCTGCGACGGTGCAGATGCCAATCCCGGACATACACACACACACACACACACACATACACACACACACACACACACACACACATTCAGCTTTATATAGTAGACTAGCTGAAGAGCCCGGCGTTGCCTGGGCATAGTAAATATCTGTGGTTAGTTATAGCACGTCACTTCTCTTATTTTCCCATCACGCCTCTCATTTTCCCAATCACATCTTTAATTTTCCCCCTCACATCTCTCATTTTCTCCCTCACACCTCTCATTTTCTCCCTCACTCCTCTCATTCCCGCCTAACACTTGTCATTTCGACCTCACATCTGTCATTTTCCGATCACTACACTATTTTCCCTCACTCCTCTCATTTTGCACTCACACCTTTTCATTTTCACCTCACACCTCTCATTTTAACCTCAGTATATACATGTTTGTCATCTCCCTTATATATAGTATACACCTGTATGTCATCTCCTGTATATAGTATATACCTGTATGTCATCTCCCCTGTATATAGTATATACCTGCTGTGTGTCATCTCCCCTGTATATAATATATACCTGTATGTCATCTCCTCCTATATATAGTATATACCTGTATGTCATCTCCTCCTATATATAGTATATACCTGTATGTCATCTCCTCCTATATATAGTATATACCTGTATGTCATCTCCTTCTATATATAGTACTAGCTGAAGAGCCCGGCGTTGCCTGGGCATAGTAAATATCTGTGGTTAGTTATAGCACCCCACTTCTCTTATTTTCCCATCACGCCTCTCATTTTCCCCATCACATCTTTCATTTTCCCTCTCACATCTCTCATTTTCTCCCTCACACCTCTCATTTTCCCCCTCACTCCTCTTATTTTCCCCCTCACACCTCTCATTCCCCCCTAACACTTGTCATTTCGACCTCACATCTTTCATTTTCCGATCACTTTCCTATTTTCCCTCAATCCTCTCATTTTGCACTCACACCTTTTCATTTTCACCTCACACCTCTCATTTTCACATCAGTATATACATGTTTGTCATCTCCCTTATATATAGTATACACCTGTATGTCATCTCCTGTATATAGTATATACCTGTATGTCATCGCCCCTGTATATAGTATATACCTGCTGTGTGTCATCTCCCCTGTATATAGTATATACCTGTATGTCATCTCCTGCTATATATAGTATATACCTGTATGTCATCTCCTCCTGTATATAGTATATACCTTCATGTCATCTCCTACTGTATATAGTATATACCTGTAGGTCATCTGCTCCTGTATACAGTATATACCTGTGTGTCATCTCCTCCTGTATATAGTATATACCTGTATGTCATCTCCTCCTGTATATAGTATGAACCTGTATGTCATCTCCTCCTCTATATAGTATATACCTGTGTGTCATCTCTCCTGTATATAGTATATACCTGTGTGTTATCTCCCCTGTACATAGTATATATCTGTATGTCATTTCCTCCTGTATTAGACCTCGTTCACACGTTATTTGGTCAATATTTTTACCTCAGTATTTGTAAGCTAAATTGGCAGCCTGATAAATCCCCAGCCAACAGGAAGCCCTCCCCCCTGGCAGTATATATTAGCTCACACATACACATAATAGACAGGTCATGTGACTGACAGCTGCCGTATTTCCTATATGGTACATTTGTTGCTCTTGTAGTTTGCTTATTAATCAGATTTTTATTTTTGAAGGATATTACCAGACTTGTGTGTGTTTTAGGGCGAGTTTCGTGTGTCAAGTTGTGTGTGTTGAGTTGCGTGTGGCGACATGCATGTAGCGACTTTTGTGAGATGAGTTTTGTGTGGCGACATGCGTGTAGCAACTTTTTGTGTGTCGAGTTGCATGTGACAGGTTAGTGTAGCAAGTTGTGTGCAGCAAGTTTTGCGCATGGCGAGTTTTGCGCGTGGTGAGTTTTATGTCTGGTGCCTTTTGAGTATGTGCAAGTTTTGTGTGAGGCAACTTTTGCATGTTATGCAAATTTTGTGCATGTGGCAATTTTTCCGCATGTGCAAGTTTTGCGTGTGGCGAGTTTTCCATGAGGTGAGTTTTGCACTTGTGGCGAGTTTTGCGTGAGCCTAGTTTTTGCATGTGGCGAGTTTTGCGCGTGGTGAGTTTTGAGCGGCGACTTTTGTGTTTGGACTTTTATGTGGCGAGGTTGGTGTATGTGTGGTGAAATGTGTGCTGAGGGTAATATGTGTTCAAGCATCTGGTAGTGTGTGGCGCATTTTGTGTGTGTTCATATCCCCGTGTGTGGTGAGTATCCCATGTCGGGGCCCCACCTTAGCAACTGTACGGTATATACTCTTTGGCGCCATCGCTCTCATTCTTTAAGTCCCCCTTGTTCACATCTGGCAGCTGTCAATTTGCCTCCAACACTTTTCCTTTCACTTTTCCCCATTATGTAGATAGGGGAAAAATAGTTTGGTGAATTGGAAAGCGCGGGGTTAAAATTTCACCTCACAACATAGCCTATGATGCTCTCAGGGTCCAGACGTGTGACTGTGCCAAATTTTATTGCTGCAGCTGCGACACCTCCAACACTTTCCTACAGCTCCAGGGGACAGCCATGGGCGCGGCCTTTGCGCCGGCCTATGCTAATCTGTTCTTGGGGCTGTGGGAGAGGGACCTCTTCCTGTCGGACAGGCTGTCATCGATGGACCGCATTCCCTTTTGGGTGCGGTACATCGATGACATCCTTTTTGTCTGGCAGGGTGAGGCCATCGACCTGCGACGGTTCATCGAGCTCCTCAGCAGCAACGACCTAAATATCAGACTTACATGTGTCTGTGATGAGTTCAGGGTGAACTTCCTTGATGTATCGGTCAATAAGGATGAGTCTGGGGCTTTACACACTGATATCTACCGTAAGGAAACATCTACTAATATGGTGTTACATGCGTCCTCCTGTCATCCCCATCATATGGTGTCTTCTATACCGGTTGGCCAGTTCCTTCGCCTAAGGAGGATCTGTTCATCAGACTCCGACTTCGAAAAGCGTGCTATGGAACTGACCACCCGATTCATTGAACGGGGCTATAGTAGGCGTATAATAAAAAAAAGCTTATTATAGAGCCAAATACTCTAGACGGAATCACCTACTGTATAAACCCCAGGGTGTGGATAGAAGTCAGGACGCTAATCAGCTCCGGTTTGTTACAACTTTTAATCCTCAAGCTGATAAAATAAGATCGGCACTCACTAGGGCTTGGCCCATCCTGCAGACAGACACCACCATTAGTAAATTCCTTCCACAGAGACCCCTTCTTACTTTCAGGCGAGCAAAGAATCTTAGAGACTTTCTAACTAGGAGTCACTATGATTGGCACGGCCCCAAAACCTTCTTGGACGACATACCGGCCCCAGGTGGTTCTGCACCGTGCGGCCGCTGTGTCGCGTGCTCTAATAGGGATAGGTGTGACAAATTTTGGAACTCGGATAGGTCTAGAGAATACACTATCAGGAGACGTATCACATGCACCTCCCGATACGTAATTTATTTTGCCACCTGCCCGTGCGGCTTGATCTACGTCGGGATGACCTCCAGACAACTGAAGGTCAGGATTCGGGAGCACGTTCTAGGGATTGAGGCAGCAACTACTCAGACCGATTCATCTCAATTGAAGACCATCCCTAGACACTTTGCAGCATGTCATCAGAGTAACGGCTCGCTTCTTAGAGTCCGCGGTATTGACACTCTAAATGTCAACATTCGCGGGGGTAACTTATTTAAACGTCTTGGCCAGTTGGAGACACGCTGGATTTGGCGGCTAAATACAGTATGCCCATCCGGCTTGAACGAGAATATTAGCTATGCCCCCTATCTGTAGTCGTCACACTGTTGCGCCTATTTCTGCCTTTTCGCATCGTGTGTTTTTATTTGATTTTAATTGTTCTATTTTTTATTTAGGATCCGTAGTGTCGTATCTGTACTTTGACAGTGGCGGCTTCTGCTGTGTCGATTCTATGAAGAAGGGAACATGATTCTACAAGACTCGCCATCAACACGTACCCTGTTGCCTAAACCTCTATGGACTTTTTTCTTATGCGCCGTATTATGATTGGGTTTTGTCCATATATGTTTGTGTTTGGAGTATCCGTATTTCTATTATTAAGCTGTATCCACTAGGTGTCTTATGAATTCTTGATGGCTTGGTATAGACGGTGTGCTGGATGCTCACCTTTTCTTGGTATTTAACCTGCGATGCTATATTTACCAAGTTGTAAGCCCATGAATATTATGAGCGCTGACCAATCTGGTCTCTATTCTAAGTGATTGGTCCATATTTCTCTTTTCCCGACACATATATTGTTTACTATCCCGGTTATTTAGGTCATTGGGGAGGTACTGACGTTCTTTTGCGTCTATTTCATATATGCCCTTTCTATTGCCCACTTTACACATGGCCGCCACTTGCTCTAGCGGTGCGCGCGCATGCGCCGCCTTCTCCTGCCGCCCCGGCCAATCGCCATGCACTTCCGGTTTGCGTGGGGCCCCGCGCACTTCCGGTTTTGCTGGGCGGACGCCGGGGCGGACGGAGGATGCGCCGCATGGCGCGTTATACTCTGCGGTGCCCTATATATATCCGGTCACTGCCCACTTGTCTCTAAGCGCCCCCTGAGGAAGGTACAACTGCCGAAACGCGCGTCGGGGTGTCCCGTGTCCCCTGCACCAGCCCGGACCCTCTATAGAAGGTATTTAGCATAGTGATTCGTAGTGTTCACCTGTATCTTATGGTACCATTTTATACCATCGAGGTTATTATATAGCCCTTAGTGGCAGCCCTTAGTGGCAGTACTGCCGATACCTCAGCTGTAATGGTTGATTAACATGTGACGCAATATGTGCTTGGTTATGCCAGTTCTATGGTTCTGGGGTGTTGCCGGGGTCACTAGACCTTGGATAACTGCTCCTTTTGTTGCCTGAGGCAGAGTTTTTAGTGTCATCTACTGGCCCTACTTGTCGCCATTTGTCTGGCTTCATGTTTGTAATTTTATAATTCGTTTGTAATAAAGATATACTGTTTTATTGGATTCAGTGACTGCATGCTCTCTTTGTTCTTTATGTGATTTTCTGGCAGTTATCCATATTGTCCATGCTTGGATGGTGTATGCTGACACACTATATATATATATACCAGCATCGTATCTTGCAGCACATCTCTGCACCACCAACTATGCTTATTGGAATTGTCTTGTAAAATTTTGTTTCTGTAGCTGGGACGCCTCCAACACTTTTCCTTTCACTTTTTTCCCCATTATGTAGATAGGGGCAAAATTGTTTGGTGAATTGGAAAGCACGGGGTTAAAATTTCACCTCACAACATAGCCTATGATGCTCTCAGGGTCCAGATGTGTGACTGTGCAAAATTTTGTTGCTGTAGCTGCGACGCTTCCAACACTTTTCCTTTCACTTTTTTCCCCATTATGTAGATAGGGGCAAAATTGTTTGGTGAATTGGAACGCGCGGGGTTAAAATTTCGCCTCACAACATAGCCTATGACGCTCTCGGGGTTCAGACGTGTGACTGTGCAAAATTTTGTGGCTGTAGCTGCGACGGTGCAGATGCCAATCCCGGACATACATACACACACACATACACACATTCAGCTTTATATATTAGATATACCTGTATGTCATCTCCTCCTGTATATAGTATATACCTGTGTGTCATCTCCCCTGTATATAGTATATATCTGTGTGTCATCTCCTCCTGTATATAGTATATACCTGTATGTCATCTTCTATATATAGCATATACCTGTATGTCATCTCCTCCTGTATGTAGTATATACCTGTAGGTAATCTGCTCCTGTATATAGTATATACCTGTGTGTCATCTCCTCCTGTATATAGTATATACCTGTATGTCATCTCCTCCTGTTTATAGTATATACCTGTATGTCATCTTCTATATATAGCATATACCTGTATGTCATCTCCTCCTGTATATAGTATATACCTGTAGGTAATCTGCTCCTGTATATAGTATATACCTGTGTGTCATCTCCTCCTGTATATAGTATATACCTGTATGTCATCTCCTCCTGTATATAGTATATATCTGTGTGTCATCTCCCCTGTATATAGTATATACCTGTGTGATCTCCTGTATTAGACCTCGTTAACACATTATTTGCTCAGTATTTTTACCTCAGTATTTGTAAGATAAATTGGCAGCCTGATAAATCCCCAGCCAACAGGAAGTCATCCCCCTGGCAGTATATATTAGCTCACACATATACATAATAGACAGGTCATGTGACTGACAGCTGCTGTATTTCCTATATGGTACATTTGTTGCTCTTGTAGTTTGTCTGCTTATTAATCAGATTTTTATTTTTGAAGGCTAATACCAGACTTGTGTGTGTTTTAGGGCGAGTTTCGTCTGTCAAGTTGTGTGTGTTGAGTTGCGTGTGGCGACATGCATGTAGCGACTTTTGTGAGATGAGTTGTGTGGCAACATGCGTGTAGCAACTTTTTGTGTGTCGAGTTGCATGTGACAGGTTAGTGTAGCAAGTTGTGTGCAGCAAGTTTTGCGCATGGCGAGTTTTGCGCGTGGTGAGTTTTATGTCTGGTGCCTTTTGAGTATGTGCAAGTTTTGTGTGAGGCAACTTTTGCATGTGTTGCAAATTTTGTGCATGTGGCAATTTTTCCGCATGTGCAAGTTTTGCGTGTGGCGAGTTTTCCATGAGGTGAGTTTTGCACTTGTGGCGAGTTTTGCGTGAGCCTAGTTTTTGCATGTGGCGAGTTTTGCGCGTGGCGAGTTTTGAGCAGCGACTTTTGTGTTTCGACTTTTATGTGGCGAAGTTGGTGTACGTGTGATGAAATGTGTGCTGAGGGTGATATGTGTTCAAGCACGTGGTAGTGTGTGGCGCATTTTGTGTGTGTGTTCATATCCCCATGTGTGGTGAGTATCTCATGTCGGGGCCCCACCTTAGCAACTGTACGGTATATACTCTTTGGCGCCATCGCTCTCATTCTTTAAGTCCCCCTTGTTCACATCTGGCAGCTGTCAATTTGCCTCCAACACTTTTCCTTTCACTTTTCCCCATTATGTAGATAGGGGAAAAATAGTTTGGTGAATTGGAAAGCGAGGGGTTAAAATTTCACCTCACAACATAGCCTATGACGCTCTCAGGGTCCAGACGTGTGACTGTGCAAAATTTTGTGGCTGTAGCTGCGACGCCTCCAACACTTTTCATTTCACTTTATCCCCATTATGTAGATAGGGGCAAAATTGTTTGGTGAATTGGAAAGCGCGGGGTTAAAATTTCACCTCACAACGTAGCCTATGACACTCTCAGGGTCCAGACGTGTGACTGTGCAAAATTTTGTGGCTGTAGCTGCGACGGTGCAGATGCCAATCCCGGACATACACACACACACACACACACACACACAATCAGCTTTATATAGTAGATATATATATATATATATATATATATATAATATATATAATTGCCTAGAATACTACTTCCTGCAATTTGTGCCAACTTCCGTGGCTTTGTCCGGAGCTAATGTCCGGAGCTAATGTCCGGAGCTAATGTCCGGAGATAAGTGACGTCAAAAGTGTCCAGTGTCTGATTGGTTGCCGCCTGCTGCGAGCGACCAATCAGAAACGTGCCGTACTGTGACACACTCCGCCCGCCATTTTGGTGTGATTTTTGAATTTTTACCTCACAGCAAGTTTCTACTGCGTGGAGGCGGGCCCAGTGACGTTGCTCTTCAAGCTCCTGCCGAATTTCGTCAAAAAAATGATAATACCATTTACCAAAACTATATATATTTAGTTGTGAAGTGGTTCAGTGACATTTTCACACCAATTTTGAACTTTTGTTTGGTGTTTTCTCCATATACTGCCTATTATTTTTGTTCTTTCTTACTATTATTTATTAATTGTATTATTCTTACATTTGAATAAATAAAGTATATATGGATTCTAGACTCCCGATTCTTTAGAATCGGGCTGCCATCTAGTATATATATATATATATATATATATATATATATATATATATATATATATATATATATATATATATATACTGTATGCAATGTATATGTATATTTATATAGAGAGAGAGTTGAAACCAGAAGTTTACATACACTATATAAAAAGACACATAAGCATGTTTTTCTCTATATCTGACATGAAATCAGAATAAACCTTTTCCGTTTTAGGTCAATTAGGATTAGTGTCAGACTGGGGTGCCAAGGTCCCACTAGTAACATTGACTTTGGGGGGCCCACTTTTCACCTGCATACAAATATTACACTACCCTCGTCACAAATTTACTTCTATCTCTATTTAGTAATAAACTGGGTAGCGTGGTTAATGAATGATGAGATGCTGCTTTTTTCTGTACAGAGTGAATCAAGTGAATTATGCCAAGTACTGCCCATACAGTGAGGTTGGGGCTCAGATCTGCACAAGCAAGCAGTGAATAGCCAGGCCTTTCCCCGGGAAGGAACAACCACGGGAAGGGCAGCATCCTATGAAGGAAAGCCACCTATGCCAAGCATGGTATCCATCCACATGGATGGATACCATGCTTGGCATAGGTGGCTTTCCTTCATAGGATGCTGCCCTTCCCGTGGTTGTTCCTTCCCGGGGACAGGCCTGGCTATTCACTGCATGCGTCGAGAAACACGTGATGGTGTCTCCGCAGCTTCTTTACATGCATCTGCATATTTCCCATAAGGGATGGGGGCAGTGTTCTGGAATCACTGCGTTGAGAAACACGTGATGGTGTCTCCGCGGTGTTGGATGTTTTGGTCTCCCCGAGGCCAATCATCTGTGCCTTTACAGATCTGCACAAGGGCCCACCGAGGGATTCCTCTGTTACCCTGAGGGCCAGTCTGAGCCTGACTGTAGACTTCAAATTTCAATGACCACACTGAGGTGTATAATAATTGAGTTAATGCAAGTAGAATACATGATCTAAAAAGGACAGGTAAACTGTGGACTCCACTCAGCTACGTGCTGGACAATATTTATTGTGCAGCCATTGTTTCGGCACCTGCAATCCTGCCATAATCATTGCTGTATTCACTGATTCAAAATTTCAGTGTTAGCTTGGTGGGTTTTTTATCCATCAGCGTCTATGGAAATCATCACTTCTTGACAAAAAAACAATCCATTTGTTACCTTCTCACAATAAAACCACTCTGCGATCAGATTGCTTCACAACTTATTGCAAGATGTGTTCATTTATTTTTGCCCATGGACAGAAAGCATTACATGCTGCTCTTTTTAAAAGGGGATTTTTCTTTTTAAATTTCGATGTGAAAGTTTACTGTAAATCCTTAGAAGGGCCTATATGTTTTGACAGTCTCTACAATTTGTGGGATGTCCTCCACTAGGCTGGAGACATAGTGCGGTATATCATTCGCACAGATAGTTCAATTTCCTCCTAGCCTGTCCACCCTCCTTCATATGATGCTTAATGTTTTCCAACAAGACTAAAGGTTCTTAACACCATGATGTATAGCTTGGAGATAAAGGACAACCTTGGATTTTGCTTGTTGCCAGACCTAATGGCTTGGAACAAAATCCTATTGTCACTATCATGGTCAGGGGTGATTGGTATGGTATTTTAAAATATTTACGTGGTCACTTTTAACTGTTCATGTGTCATTGCCCCAACCTCCCCCTCGTTGAACAGAATCGAATGATATAGAAGCAAAGAAGTTATATAATAAACAATAATAATAATAGATAGTTATATTATGATAAATAATGATCAATTAAAAATATGTGACTTAATACGGAGCCCCAAAAAACAATCCCCGCAATGAAATTCTCCATCTGTATGAAACTCATTGAAAAGAGGAGAAGGGTTCTGACACACGGCAAAGAAACAAATCTCTGAGTGGGCTCATGACAAGAATACCAAAAGCTTCATAGCGCGAGCTGAAATGGTGCTTAAGAGACAGAAGGGGCATCCTGGGATACATTTGTTAAAAGAAAAGACAACATTGTGATTGGGTTCAAGTGAATGTGAATGTATAAACTTCTTTCAGGCACAATGAATTGCTGCAATAGAACCATAATTATAGGACAAAGGGTCCCTGCTATGAGCACAATGTAAACCTCCGAAAATAATGATGCACACAAGCAAAAATTCTGCCAATCCAATAAATCTGTTTATTTGGAGTTACATTTCATCAAAAATGTATTAATCTTTTTATCTATCTATTGGCTTGCATGTAGAACTACTAATAACAGTAATATTCATAATTAGTGATGAGCGAATATACTTGTTACTCGAGATTTCCTGAGCAACCAGGCAACCTCCACATGTACTTATGCTGGCTAACAGATGTAAATCATTCAGCTGCGGCAAGAAAAACTAAGTCTCCGAGCACTAAAAATTACTCGGAGGTCACCCGAGCGTGCTTGGGAAATCTCGAGTAATGAGTATATTCGCTCATCATTATTCATAATACTAAAAATAGTATTTTTGAATATTTTTGCTTTCCAATTTAAAGGGAACCTGTCACCCGTTTTTTGCCTATCAACTAAAAATATCATCTACTAGAGTGTGAGCTATACATTTCCCAACTACTTGTGAAACCCCCTGACTCCCCATGAATACCCCATAAAAACCTTTTATATTGCTCCCGCGCTGTATGGAAATATCCTCAGTCCGGTCCGATAGGCGTTGGTTCCGGCCCCTCTCCCCACCCCAAATCGGCGTGCTGTACGCATTCCGTTCTGTGAGTAGCGTTGTTCGCGTACAGGTCCCGAGCGTGTGCCTTCAAATTGCCTTCTGCGCGTGCGCAGTATGCTTTGCCCAACTGCGGGCAAAGCCGAAAAGCATTAGTACGCATGCAATGGTAAACTACATCCCAGAACACAGTGAAAGACTTCAGGGGCATAGTACTTCCGGAGCATGCGCACTAATGCTTTTTGGCTTTACCCGCAGTTGGGCAAAGCATACTGCGCACGCGCAGAAGGCAATTTGAAGGCGCATGTGCGGGCTTGTACACGAACAACACTATTTACAGAGAGGAATGCGTACAGCATGCCGATTTGGGGTGGGGAGAGGGGCCAGAACCAATGCCCATTGGACCGGACCGAGGATATTTCCATACAGCGCGGGAGAAATATAAAAGGTTCTTATGGGGTATTCATGGGGAGTCAGGGGGTTTCACAAGTAGTTGGGGAATGTATAGCTCACACTCTTTTAGATGATATTTTTAGTTCACAGGCAAAAAAACTGGTGACAGGTTCCCTTTAAAGGGAATCTGTCAAGTAATTTATGTTGTACTATGAGTAGCATAAATCCGTGACCGAGTCTGTTATTTCAGACATCTATGTTTTACTCTTATCAGTGATCTGGGTGGATTCTCCCTACCCAGTTCAGCATAATGTCTCCATATTTGTGTATAGGGAGTAACTTGGCAATGTAGCCAAGCAGGGCGGAGAGAAGTTAATGGGGACTAGCCCACTCTGGCCTTCCTGCTTCTAGACCCTGTTTAAATGATGTTGCATTTCAGGTTAAAACATATGTTTCATCAATGGGAGAGCTAATCCTTGGTTTAAGCAGCGTGAATCATTTTGATAGGTTACTGTTAAGACTTTTTCAGTGGTGTTCTGACCAATACAAGACTGCAGATTATGCTGTGCTGCATTGTACCGTAACAAACATTCACAGACATGACCTATAGAAACTGAAACATCACGACTTCCAAAAATCCAAAATGAATATAGGAAAAATTTCACCCAATTGAGTTGCCTTACGTAGAGTTCCTTGCGTTGTACTTGGGTAAGATTATCATGTCTCACAAAATTAGAAATATTTTTAAAATCATCTATAACAAGTCTAGTGAAAAATTCCACTTGTTCCCTCAGTAGTCCCTCAAGGGCTAACAATTCTTCCTGCTTCACCTTTCTGTTAAGGCCTAAATCACATGAAAGTTTGGAGAGTAATTTGCTCAGGATCAATTTACGACGAGATGTAAGTCCTTCACGGTTGTAGAAAACAGCCTGAATCTGCAACTAGATACAAAATTCGAACCACCTCTGAGTTATTTTTGTGCTTTTTTCTCTCGTTGTGGAGTAGTAAGTTTCCGTCTATTGATAGTTTTCCCTCTATTTGTCTTCAAATGATGGATAATCTCAATCTTTTCACTCCCATCCCCCGATTGTGCACAATCTTCACAAAATGACATAGATGAAAAGAAGCAGATCTGTTGTGGGTAATTGTTCTTATCCTATAATTGGTGCGGTTCCATGTATATACATGATGATTCTGAAAATCCATCAAATTTTGTTAGGACTTATTAGACATGACTGACACAATTTCTGTTTCTCATTTCTGGAACTCCTTATCCAAATCTTTATAATGAGAAATAAAGATTTCAGGTAATAGTTGCTTCTTAATTTCATCCTGTAATGGATTCATCTCCATGTCTCCAAGTCAAGACCCTTCAACGAGGCCTCATTAAATTGGATGAGCAGGAGGAAAATGGAGCTTTCCAACCATTTTTGAAACTTTCATCAGTGTTAGGAAAAGATGGAAAACCTAGACACATAGGACCCTAGGTACCAGGCCGCTTGCCACGTATTTCTCCAAAAATGCCTTATTCAATCATAGACGAATCCTCTTGTTCAAAAGTTCCTTAATTTTATTAGTCAGATCCTTTGTTTCTATGTAATTAGAGTCTAAAAGCACACTTACACAGCTCTATTCCCTGAAGAAGCCAATGCAAAACGTGCGTTGGGGTATTGTGGAGTATGCTTTGGGATATGGGAAAGGTGTTTCAACCCCTTCCCTCACATCGCATGCAACGTGGATTGTGTATGTCAACACTATTATAGTCAGATGTAACATTGTTGGTATACATACTTACATACAGTTCATATGACATCATAGAACAAATAGATCCTATTATAGTTAGCCATATTCGGATCAAGAAGTGTTTCTAAACCACAATATTTAAAACAATAAGTTTATTCAACATCAATATATTGCAAGACAGGTAAAACAGATTGGTGCCTCAAACCAAACAAGCAGAGGCCAGCAAAATGTAGGAGAACACAAAATTACTTGGTGAAAAAATCTATCCACTAAAACAATTGAGATCTTTTGGTAATGTTGGAGTACATATATAATCAACAGAAATGTTGCATATTTTCAATTAGGAAGTAATAATCCAATGTTTGCAACTAGATCTGTCTGTATTACTGGTATGACACATGTGGGAGACACGAAAACATATCCGCAATTCCTAAGCAAGTACTGACACAGGGCACGGTTCAGCCATTAGTAGAAAAACCCATAGTCAATACAAATGCATTGACATTTGTGATTTAGAAACACTTCTTGATCCGAATATGGCTAACTATAATAGGATCTATATGTTCTATACTTGTTATGGAGTGTGGCCTATCCTCATGTAGGGTTTATGGGCATGGGAAGTGTGCTTATCACATATGACATCATGTCAAACATATGCCTTCCTACTTGTTTTTGAACCCATAAAATTGAAAGGGATTTGTCTGGATACATTTTGTCTTTGCATCAATGATTGTGTCAATGCCATTCACTACTTTTTCTAACTGTTTTGACTTTTTATGTAGCAGTGAATACATTGTACATGACTGCATATATATCTCTACTGACATGTATGAGTCCATGCTTGATGAATGAAGATTACATTTATATATATACAGTGGGGCAAAAAAGTATTTAGTCAGTCAGCAATAGTGCAAGTTCCACCACTTTAAAAGATGAGAGGCGTCTGTAATTTACATCATAGGTAGACCTCAACTATGGGAGACAAACTGAGAAAAAAAAATCCAGAAAATCACATTGTCTGTTTTTTTAACAATTTATTTGCATATTATGGTGGAAAATAAGTATTTGGTCAGAAACAAAATTTCATCTCAATACTTTGTAATATATCCTTTGTTTGCAATGACAGAGGTCAAACGTTTTCTGTAAGTCTTCACAAGGTTGCCACACACTGTTGTTGGTATGTTGGCCCATTTCTCCATGCAGATCTCCTCTAGAGCAGTGATGTTTTTGGCTTTTCGCTTGGCAACACGGACTTTCAACTCCCTCCAAAGGTTTTCTATAGGGTTGAGATCTGGAGACTGGCTAGGCCACTCCAGGACCTTGAAATGCTTCTTACGAAGCCACTCCTTCGTTGCCCTGGCGGTGTGCTTTGGATCATTGTCATGTTGAAAGACCCAGCCACGTTTCATCTTCAATGCCCTTGCTGATGGAAGGAGGTTTGCACTCAACTCACGATACATGGCCCCATTCATTCTTTCATGTACATCATAGGTAGACCTCAACTATGGGAGACAAACTGAGAAAAAAAAATCCAGAAAATCACATTGTCTGTTTTTTTATCATTTTATTTGCATATTATGGTGGAAAATAAGTATTTGGTCAGAAACAAACAATCAAGATTTCTGGCTCTCACAGACCTGTAACTTCTTCTTTAAGAGTCTCCTCTTTCCTCCACTCATTACCTGTAGTAATGGCACCTGTTTAAACTTGTTATCAGTATAAAAAGACACCTGTGCACACCCTCAAACAGTCTGACTCCAAACTCCACTTTAGTGAAGACCAAAGAGCTGTCAAAGGACAACAGAAACAAAATTGTAGCCCTGCACCAGGCTGGGAAGACTGAATCTGCAATAGCCAACCAGCTTGGAGTGAAGAAATCAACAGTGGGAGCAATAATTAGAAAATGGAAGACATACAAGACCACTGATAATCTCCCTCGATCTGGGGCTCCACGCAAAATCCCACCCCGTGGGGTCAGAACGATCACAAGAACGGTGAGCAAAAATCCCAGAACCACGCGGGGGGACCTAGTGAATGAACTGCAGAGAGCTGGGACCAATATAACAAGGCCTACCATAAGTAACACACTACGCCACCATGGACTCAGATCCTGCAGTGCCAGACGTGTCCCAATGCTTAAGCCAGTACATGTCCGGGCCTGTCTGAAGTTTGCTAGAGAGCATTTGGATGATCCAGAGGAGGTTTGGGAGAATGTCCTATGGTCTGATGAAACCAAACTGGAACTGTTTGGTAGAAACACAACTTGTCGTGTTTGGAGGAAAAAGAATACTGAGTTGCATCCATCAAACACCATACCTACTGTAAATCATGGTGGTGGAAACATCATGCTTTGGGGCTGTTTCTCTGCAAAGGGGCCAGGACGACTGATCCGGGTACATGAAAGAATGAATGGGGCCATGTATCGTGAGATTTTGAGTGCAAACCTCCTTCCATCAGCAAGGGCATTGAAGATGAAACGTGGCTGGGTCTTTCAACATGACAATGATCCAAAGCACACCGCCAGGGCAACGAAGGAGTGGCTTCGTAAGAAGCATTTCAAGGTCCTGGAGTGGCCTAGCCAGTCTCCAGATCTCAACCCTATAGAAAACCTTTGGAGGGAGTTGAAAGTCCATGTTGCCAAGCGAAAAGCCAAAAACATCACTGCTCTAGAGGAGATCTGCATGGAGGAATGGGCCAACATACCAACAACAGTGTGTGGCAACCTTGTGAAGACTTACAGAAAACGTTTGACCTCTGTCATTGCAAACAAAGGATATATTACAAAGTATTGAGATGAAATTTTGTTTCTGACCAAATACTTATTTTCCACCATAATATGCAAATAAAATGTTAAAAAAACAGACAATGTGATTTTCTGGATTTTTTTTTCTCAGTTTGTCTCCCATAGTTGAGGTCTACCTATGATGTAAATTACAGACGCCTCTCATCTTTTTAAGTGGTGGAACTTGCACTATTGCTGACTGACTAAATACTTTTTTGCCCCACTGTATATATACTTTTTCACCTTTTATACAGCTCTGGCAAAAATTAAGAGACCACTGCAAAATGTTCAGTTTGTCTGAGAGAGGCCTGGCGCCTGCGCACTGCAGTACTTTGCTTTGCCCTCAACAGGGCAGATAAAGTACACCTGCGCAGGACCCGCCTGCCTGAGACTGCGCCTCATATGAAGATGGGAGGCGCTGGACCCGGACCACAACGCCCATCGGACCAGACCGCACCGGGACCGCCCCTAACTTGTTTTTTTTATCTTTCTGGTGCCATCGGGGGCTTATCTACAGCATTACTGAATGCTGTAGATAAGCCCCTGATGCCGGTGGCCTTAGCTCATATACGATTTTTGGGGTGACAGATTCCCTTTAATTCCACAGCGCTTTACAGTTTGCACACATTATTGACATTATTGGCACTCAAAATCTAAATTCCCTAATCAGTATGTGTTTGAAATGTGGGAGGAAACCGGAGTACCCAGAGGAAACCCACGCAAACACGGGGACAACATACAAATTCCTTGCAGATGTTGTCCTTGGTTGGATTTGAACCGATGACCTCAGCGCTGCAAGGCTGCAGTGTGTAATGTTTCTTAAGGTAGAGAGCAAAAGTGGACCCTCTAGACCGTAGGCAACGAACCCCCCACGGGCGAGCTGACCAGATGGACCACCCCTAAACAGGGAGAGTTAGGGGCAGGCCCGTGAGGGACTATCGCCATGGAAGCTGGAGGACCAAGACGGAAAAGGAAAGGACACAAGGCTGACGAGAGTGGCTGGGACTTAGGACTGGTGAGGATACGGCAGAAACACATGAGTGCTGGGACACCGAGGCTGGTAGGAATGCGACAGAGACACAGGAACCGGCGAGGTACTGCGGAGACACAAAGACTGGCAGGAACACTGTAAAGACACTGAGTTTGGCAGGTTATAGCAGGGACACAGGAACTGGCGGGATACTACAGAGATACAGAGACAGGCAGGAACTGCGGAGGTACAGCGACTAGCAGGAACTGCGGAGATACAGAGACTGGCAGGACACTGTGAAGACACAAAGAGAAACCCTAAGTCAAAGAGCACGGAAAAGCACAAAGACACGGGCAGCCCAGAGCACTTGAATACACAAATGACCATCAGGTACAGGGGGGAGGAAGAGGCCGGTATTTGTAAGGGTGCTGCGCATTACCTCCGGGCGAGAGTCCTCCAGGACGATAGAGAGGACAGAACAGGAAGTGCAGGAGTGAAATCTAGAAGTGCGCGCGCGCAGAGCTGAAGCTGGCATGCGCGCGTACCCGACGGGCAGCAGAAGCCGGGAGCGGGCGCCGGAGGACAGACGCTGCAGAAGAGGAACCGCGCCGGGATGCCGAGGATGGGTAAGTATGACCGGACACGGCAAGCGGCAGCGGCGTAACAGTACCCCCGTCTCTACGCCCCTTGTTTTTAAGGCTAGAAAGAAACCTAGCCCAAATTCGAGGAGCCTGAATGTTCTCCAAGGGCTCCCAGGACCTCTCCTCAGGACCAAAACCATTCCAGTCAACCAAAAATAAAGTTCTTCCCCTGAGTTTTTTCATAGCAAGAATGTGCTTTACCTCAAAGACATCATCCACGGAAATAGGCGAAGGGGAAGAATGAAACTGATTAAAAACTACCGACTTAAGGGGAGACACATGAAAAGAATTGGGAATATGAAGTGAGATGGGTAACTTAAGCTTGTAAGAAACATCATTAATGCGAGTCAAAACCTCAAAAGGACCAATATAGCGGGGACCCAGTTTATGCGAAGGGATTTTAAGGCAAAAAATATTTTTTGAAGGAACCCAGACCTTATCCCCTGGATGGTATATAGGAGATTCAAGATGCCTTTTATCTGCATATCTCTTCATCCTAAGTTGAGCTAGTTCGAGGGTGGACTTGGTCTCCTGCCAAACCCTGGAGAACTCACTAGACAGAAGATCAGCCGCAGGTACAGTAGAGACAGGAGGAACCGATAGAGGGAGGCCAGGATGTTGACCATAGACAATAAAAAATGGAGACTTGTTAGAAGCTTCACTGGAATGGCTATTATAGGAAAATTCGGCCCACGGCAGTAAATCAGACCAATCATTCTGATGGGCATTGGAGAAATGTCGGAGATAGGTCACCAAAGTCTGGTTAGTGCGTTCCACTTGGCTGTTGGACTAAGGATGGTAGGCTGAAGAATAATCAAGCGAAATATTCATAGATTTGCAGAGAGATCTCCAGAATCGGGCGGTGAACTGAACTCCTCGGTCAGAGACAGTATGTCGGGGTAGACCATGAGCACGAAAAACATGATGGACAAAAATCTTCGATAATTCAGGAGCTGAAGGAAGACCAGGAAGAGCTATGAAATGAGCCATTTTAGAAAAGCGGTCCATGACCACAAAGATTACGGTGCAACCAGAAGAACAAGGCAGGTCAGTAATGAAATCCATAGATAAATGTTGCCACGGAGAAGAAGGCACCGGTAAAGGATGTAGAAGCCCAGAAGGTAAATGCCTAGGAATCTTATTCTTGGCACAGGAAAGACAAGAGGCGACGAAACTTTGGACATCCTTAGACAGAGTTGACCACCAATAGTAGCAAGAGATCAAACAAAAGGTCTTTTTGAAACCAAAATGTCCAGCTAATTTAGAGGCATGACCTCAAAGTAAGACGCGTCTCCTGTTCCCCTCAGAAACAAAAGTATTACCCGGAGGCAAAGAGGAGAGAGAGACTGGAGCAACCGTGATGACTCTGGCAGGATCGATGATGTGCGTAGGCTCCTCCTCAGTATCCACCGACTGGAACGACCTAGACAGAGCGTCGGCTTTGGAGTTTTTATGACCAGGCTGGAAGCGAAGCTCAAAGTCAAACTGGGCAAAGAACAAGGCCCACCTGGCCTGCCGGAGATTTAGTCTATGCGCAGAACAAATGTAAGCCACATTTTTGTGATCCGTGTAGATTACAAAGCGATGTAAGGCTCCCTATAAGAGATACCGCCATTGTTCTAGTGCCAATCTGATGACCTAAAGTTTTTTGTCTCCAATGGAGTAATTCTTTTCAAAAGAAGAGAAGATCTTGGAGAAAAAGCCGCAGGGCACAAGATGACCAGAAGAGGATCTTTGAGAGAGCACAGCTCCGGCTCGGATAGCAGAAGCATCAACTTCAAGGACGAAGGGTTTGTTGGCTTCAGGACGTTGAAGTATTGGAGCGGAGGCAAAGGCTTGCTTGAGGGATCGGAAAGCCTCTTCGGCCTCTATAGTCCAATGGTGAGGGTTAGCACCCTTACGAATCAGAGGAGATTGGAGCTGATAACGAGGAAAAGTGAGGAATAAACTGCTGATAATAGTTTGCGAATCCCAGGAATCGCTGAATTGCTTTAACTCCAAAGGACGCGGCCAGTTGAGCACAGCAGAAACTTTTCCTGGATCCATACGCAGACCAGCATCAGAAATGATGAAACCCAAGAAAGGTAAAGACGACTGTTCAAAGACGCACTTTTCAAGTTTTGCGTATAGTCGATTCTCTCTCAGACGTAGAAGTACCTGCCGAACATCTCTTCTATGGGAAGACAGGTCTGGTGAAAACACAAGAATATCGTCCAAGTACACTACTACACAGGAGTAAAGTAGATCCCGGAAGACATCATTCACCAGCTCCTGGAAGACTGCAGGTGCATTACATCAGGGGTCCCCAACTCCAGTCCTCAAGGCCCACCAACAGGTCATGTTTTCAGGATTTCCTTTGCATTGCACAGGTGATGCAATTATTACCTGGGCAAGACTAAGGAAATCCTGAAAACATGACCTGTTGGTGGGCCTTGAGGACTGGAGTTGGGGATCCCTGCATTACATAACCAGAAGGGCATAACCAGATATTCGTAATGGCCGTCTCTGGTGTTAAACGCAGTCTTCCACTCATCTCCAGAACGGATATGGATCAAGTTATAAGCCCCTCTGAGATCCAACTTGGTGAAAATTCGTGCTCCACGCAGACGGTCAAAGAGTTCAGGAATGAGAGGAAGTGGATACTTGTTTTTAATCGTGATACTATTGAGACCCCGGTAGTCTATGCATGGACGAAGAGAACCATCCTTCTTCATTATGAAGAAAAAACCTGCCCCTGCAGGTGAGGAAGACTTTCAGATAAAACCTCTGGCCAGATTATCTCGGACATATTCGGACATGGCTTGAGTCTCAGCAGGAGACAGAGAATAAATACGACATCTAGGAGGAGTAGAGCCAGGAACTAGATCTATGAGGCAGTCATAAGGACAATGTGGTGGAAGAATTTCCGCCTCATTCTTGTCAAAAACATCCGCAAAGGAGCAATAGGCAGACGGAATGTTCTCAGATACCAGAGCAGAGCGAGATGAACTTGCAGGCTTGACGGAGAGCAGACACCTATTCAGACAAGGCTGTCCCCAACATAAAACGTCTCCAGTACGCCAGTCCAGAGTGGGTTCGTGGTTTCTAAGCCAGGGAAGTCCCAAAAGGAACGGATGAGACAGAGAAGGCAAAACATAAATAGCCAATTTCTCACAGTGTAGAGCTTCTATCTGAAATTCAACCTCCTCCGTAACCAGGTTGACGTTCTCCTGCAAAGGCCGACCATAGACAGAAGCTATTTGTCTAGGAGTCTTCAAAGGTCTAACAGGAATCGCAAGTCTGTTAACAACCTCTAGTTGAACAAAATTTCCAGACGCGCCTGAATCAACGTAGGCTTCCAGAGAAAAGCAACAGGAACCCAAATGCAAAATTACGGACAAAGTCAGAGGTGGAGAGGAGTCACAGCTATCTAGGGAGGCCTCTCTTACCTGTCCTATGTGGAGGCGTTTCCCGGCTTCAGAGGACAGAAACGCAGAAGATGAGAGGAACTGCCGCAATAAAAGCAAAGACCTTGGGCGAGTCTCTCCTTGCGGCGTTGCTCAGCAGGCTTGAGACGATCAACCTGCATAGGTTCAGGAGAAGATGCAGAGGCAACAGACGCGGCTTGGGAGAATGAAGCACCTCGTGTAGCAGAAGACAGATGAGGAGATCTCCTCTCTCTGACAACCTCGCGAGAGCGCTCCTGAGAGTGCAAATCTATGCGTACCGCCAAGGAGATAAGATCATCTAGGGAGGTGGGAGTGTCCCATCCTTCCAGCTCATCCTTAATTCGAGAAGATAAACCATGCCAAAACGCGCCTACCAAAGCCTCATTGTTCCAACCTAAATCTGAGGACAACGTCCGGAAACGGCGTACTGAGCTACGGAAAGGGTACCCTGGTGAAGGTTGAAGAGGGACACAGTGGTAGAAACCAAACGACCAGGTTCATCAAATACCTTGCGAAAGGTATCTAAAAAAAGGGATGAGTTGGGTGACCAAAGGATCGTCTCGCTCCCAGATGGGATTAACCCACGCCAAAGCCTCACCCTCCAAATAGGAAACCACAAAAGCTACCTTAGCTCGATCGGTGGGATAAAGCAGCGGCGACAATTCAAAATGTAATTGGCACTGATTTAGAAAGCTGCGGCATAACTTAGGATCCCCACGGTACCGAGGAGGCATGGCTAGACGGGGCGAGGCCTGCGGAACAGATGCCTGGGAAGGAACAGAGGCAACTCCCTGGAGAGACTGAAGGCGACTATCCACAGAGGCCATAAAATTCAAAATATGAGACTGAGTGTCCCATTGCTGGCCAAGCTCCTGCTGAAGGGCAGCCAGCTGTGAGGCATTGGTAGGATAAGAGGACTGTAGGGCCGCTAGACGAGATTCCATATTCTTTAGAATAGTAATAAATAATAATAATCTTTATTTTTATATAGCGCCAACATATTCCGCAGCGCTTTACAGACATTATCATCGCTGTCCCCAATGGGGCTCACAATCTAAATTCCCTATCATTATGTCTTTGAAATGTGGGAGGAAACCGGAGTGCCCGGAGGAAACCCACGCAAACACGGAGATAACATACAAACTCTTTGCAGATGTTGTCCTTGGTGGGATTTGAAACCAGGACTCCAGCGCTGCAAGGCTGCAGTGCTAACCACCAAGCCACCGTGCTGCCCCTGAAAAGACATGATCCTGGTCTGGTTTTCCCGCAAGAAAAGTAAGCCTTTCTGAGTAGCGGAGACACCAGCGGGGTCTATGGCCTGATGGTACTGTGATGTTTCTTAAGGTAGAGAGCAAAAGTGGACCCTCTAGACCAGAGGTCCCCAACGTTTCTGACCTTGAGAGCCACATTCAGCCTTGAGAGAGGGTCGTGAGCCACATTCAACTACCGCCCCCCCTCACAATAGTGGCGACCAAAACCCCCATTACAGGCATAATGGTAACCAAAGCTTTTCCACAAAAATCAATCTCCCCAATGCAGTATACAAAGATCCAGGGGTTCCTAAAATACCCCCCCCCCCCCATTCAGTATTCTCCTATAAAGCACTCCCAAGACACTGTCATATCCAGCTTTAAACACCTCCTCTGACAGGTGATGTAATTTTGTCTCCAGCATACCATACTTAAATAATCTCAAAACCCCCTAGACCACTATATGTGCATCCAAATTTGCTCTTCTGTGCAGGGCTGCTCACAAAATTCACAATTTTCAGATGTGCTCTTCATACCGGTTTGCTAGAACTGGAGCTAATGCATCAAGCTGGCAGCCAGTCACAAGCCACAATTCATGGGACCGCGAGCCACATGTGGCTCCCGAGCTACAGGTTGGGGACCCCTGCTCTAGACCATAGGCAACGAACCCCCCACGGGTGAGCTGACCAGATGGACCGCCCCTAGACAGGGAGAGTTAGGAGCAGGCCTGTGAGGGACTATCGCCATGGAAGCTGGAGGACCAAGACGGAAAAGGAAAGGACACTAGGCTGATGAGAGTGGCTGGGACTTAGGACTGGCGAGGATACGGCAGAAACACAGGAGTGCTGGGACACCGAGGTTGGTAGGAATACGACAGACACAGGAACCGGCGGCGACCAAAACCCCCATTACAGGCATAATGGTAACCATAGCTTTTCCACAAAAATCAATCTCCCCAATGCAGTATACAAAGATCCAGGGGTTCCTAAAATACCCCCCATTCAGTATTCTCCAATAAAGCACTCCCAAGACACTGTCACATCCAGCTTCAAACACCTCCTCTGACAGGTGGTGTAATTTTGTCTCCAGCATGCCATACTTAAATAATCTGAAAACCCCTAAGACCACTATATGTGCATCCAAATTTGCTCTTCTGTGCAGGGCTGCTCACAAAATTCACAATTTTCAGATGTGCTCTTCATACCGGTTTGCTAGAACTGGAGCTAATGCATCAAGCTGGCAGCCAGTCGCAAGCCACAATTTATGGGACCGCGAGCCACATGTGGCTCCCGAGCTACAGGTTGGGGACCCCTGCTCTAGACCATAGGCAACGAACCCCCCACGGGTGAGCTGACCAGATGGACTGCCCCCTAGACAGGGAGAGTTAGGGGCAGGCCTGTGAGGGACTATCGCCATGGAAGCTGGAGGACCAAGACGGAAAAGGAAAGGACACTAGGCTGACGAGAGTGGCTGGGACTTAGGACTGGTGAGGATACGGCAGAAACACATGAGTGCTGGGACACCGAGGTTGGTAGGAATACGACAGACACAGGAACCGGCGGGGTACTGCGGAGACACAAAGACTGGCAGGAACACTGTAAAGACACTGAGTTTGGCAGGTTATAGCAGGGACACAGGAACTGGCGGGATACTGCGGAGATACAGAGACAGGCAGGAACTGAGGAGGGACAGAGACTGGCAGGAACTGCCGAGATACAGAGACTGGCAGGAACTGCGGAGGTACAGCGACTGGCAGGAACTATGGAGATACAGAGACTGGCAGGACACTGTGAAGACACAAAGAGAAACCCTAAGTCAAAGAGCACGGAAAAGCACAAAGACACGGGCAGCCCAGAGCACTTGAATACACAAATGACCATCAGGCACAGGGGTGAGGAAGAGGCCGATATTTGTAAGGGCACTGCGCATTACCTCCGGGTGAGAGTCCTCCAGGACGATAGAAAGGACAAAACAGGAAGTGCAGGAGAGAAATCTAGAAGTGCGCGAGCGCAGAGCTGAACCTGGGGTGCACGCGCACCCGACGAGCAGCATAAGCTGGGAGCAGGTGCAGGAGGAGAGACTCTGCAGAAGAGGACGGGTAAGTATGACCGGACACGGCAAGCGGCAGAGGCGTAACACAGTGCTAACCACTAAGCCACCATGCCGCCCACGTGCAGACTGGGACTTCTCAGTTTCTATTGGTCATATTTAGCGTCCTTTCCTATTTAAATAATACTACTAGTCCAGAATTATTTTTCCTAAAACACTCACAGATAACCTAGCGTGTCAGAGATATATTACACCATAAAACTGGCTATACTGGCTATAGACATTGTAGAAAGGTTGACCAATAATGTAATTTGTATGAAAGAAGTATGAACGATGGACTTCTGCATGCTCACTCTTTTGTCTCCAAATTTGGCTTTTGTACGGGTCACAGATGTCTGAAGTAACGTGTATGCTTAGATAACCCTGCATCTGATAAATTTATGGTGCTTGGTTCTGGGGTTAAACCGATGGCGGCATTTAGAAGATAGGAGAGGGAGTCCCATGCTATACTCACCTCTCCGACGCCCCCCATGATGAGATCTGATCACATCACGGGGGATTTTGTGTTGTCCCGGCAGCCGGAATCCATGTGATGACCTCTGGGTCTGCCAGCTAAGGTGGCTTGTTAGGTTCAGCCTACAGCTGAGTCGAGCAAGGGATCTTCCAGTGTAAAACTGACAGGTCTCTTGCAATGCAATACATGTGTACTGCATTGTAAGAGACCAGTGATCAGACAAATAAAAATTGAAGTCCCATACTAAGTAAATAAGTTTAAAAAAAGTTTTAAAAAATGTTTTAAAACTATTTAAAAAATCACAAAATAAATAAAAAAATAAAAATTCTTAATACAACATATATATATATACAAAAAAAATACACATATTTGGTATCGCGGTGTCTGGAACGAGCCAGCCTATTAAATGGTCACACTTGTTCACTCCTTCGGTGCACACCGTAAAAAAAAAAAGAGCAAAAACCATTTGCTTTTTCATCATGCAGCCAAACAAAAAGTAGAATAAAACGCAATCGAAAAGTCAAATCAAAATAAATATGGTAGCAAAGAAAATGTCATCTTGCCCTTCAAAAAACAAGCTGCCATACAGCTCCAACAGCAGAAAAATAAAAAAGTTATAGCTTTCAGAATAAAGCGATACAAACACAATTATTTTTTAAATAAAATAATTTTTATTGTGAAAAAGCAGGAAAATGTTAAAAAATAAATAAATGTGATATCACTGTAATCGTACTAACCCGAAGAAAAAAGCTGCCTTATTAATTATACTACACATGGAACGTCATTAAAAATAAAAATAAATAAAACAATTCCTGAATTCCTGGTGTTTGATCATTTTGTCTCCCAAAAATCAGAATAGAAAGCGATCAAAAAATGTCATGTGCCCGAAAATGGTACCAATAAAAACATCAGCTTAACCCGCAAAAAACAAGCAGTCACTTAACTCTGTTGGCCAAAATATGGAAAAATAATAGCTCTCAAAATATAGTGATGCAAAAACTCAATAAAAAGCATCTTTTAGTGTGTGAGAGCTGCCAAACATAAAAGCCCAATATAAATCTGGTATCACTGTAATCGCACTGACCCGAAGAATAAAGTTATCTAATCACTTATAGCGCATGACGAACGACATAAAAGAGAAATGAAACCAATTCTTCCCATGCTGTTGATTTTTTCATTCTGCCTCCCAAAAATTGCTGTAAGTCTTGGTGCACATTTATCCTGCGCACTGCACTGAGCTCGTACACCAGGGTTTCTGTGTAAATCTCTGAAATAGGTGATTCAGACAGAAGCCCCGGCGGAAGATTCCCTATAATGAGGCAGATGGAGACAATGTGGATGCCATAAGACCTGTGATCCGATGGGGTCTGTCTTTTTAGTCATACATAAAAGCGCAGCCAGACAGGTTTGTGCACCTCTAAGAAGAAGGACACCGCTGAACAGAGGCCAGACGGAGTCCAGAGTAAATCTACTGCCTCATTATAGTGAATGGATAGGGGGTTTCATCTGTCATGTCACTCAGAGATTTAGATAGAAACCCCAAAGTAAGTGCTCAGCATAGAGCGCCAGATAAATGTGATCCCAAACGTTATGTAAAATTTTCCTAATTAAAGCTTCCACTAAATACACAAAAAAAGCAAGTCCTCACTCAGGTCCATCATCTGTTAAGGGAAATATAGGGGGCTTCCACCTTACTGCTAGTACAAAGGCTCTGGAAAAGCGTTATGGCTACTCACCCCCCAAAAGAAACTCTGCACTCCCAAATTCGAATGCCTCCCTCCCTTTAAGCACCACAGTGTACATAAACCACATATATCATCCACATGTTTGGCATTTCTGTAGTTATGATTGCTAATTTATGGGTGCATGTATCCAAAAGCACAGGCTGGGCATAACGTACTGGTGAATACAACGTACTGGTCACTACAGCGTACAGGTCACTACAATGGCAGTTTGCAATTTTCACTCAGCAACATCCACTACTGCTTGTTTCTGGAAAATACTTATGGAGTAATCTAATATCCGATACCGCGCTTAGGGGATATAGATAAGGATGCCACTAAACACATAAGCGCAACCAACATGTGTTTTACCTACAGTAACACACTAGATACTGATCAAAAAACAATGTGGTATAAAACGTCCTATCACGCCTAGTCAGGCCCACTGGGTGCGGGAATGGTGTAACCGTGTGCACCTAAATGATAGAACACTTACCCCACCCAGGCTGTGTATGTGTCCGGATGATACGACTGCTGCGTGCGGCTGTGCAGCTGGAAGCCGGGAGAGCAGAGGCTGAGTGGTGAGAAGTGCAGGCGCGCTAGGCCTTGCAAGAGGAGCCCCGGTTGGTGGCGCCCCTGGATACGGCTAGAAAAAGATGGTTTCGAAATGTGTTGGTAACCTTTTTGGCCTTCATGCTGTTCCTTAGCTCCGTGATGTCACATCTGAACACGCGCCAGCAGATGCTGGTGGCTATCTTTTTCTAGCCGTAACCAGGGACGCCACCGGCCGGGGCTCCTCTGGCAAGGCTTAGCGCGCCTGCACTTCTCACCCAGGGCCGCCATCAGGGCATTACAGCCGTGACTGGCGTATGGGGCCCGGTGAGCAGAGTGGGCCCGCATTGGGCCCGTCTCATCTGCTCACCGGGCCCCCCCCTGCAGGCGCTGCGGCACGCTATTGACGTGTGGGCCCGCGCCCACATGTCAATAGTTAACAGCCGCCAGCCAGTCTGAGGCTGGCAGCTGAATAGGGCCACAGTGCGCACTTGCTGGCGTCTGACGTCATTCTCAGCCGCCGGGCCCGGCGAGTGCATCTGCGTGGAGCCTGGAGGGAGCATCGCCCGGCGCAGGAGCATGGCCAGGTAAGAACTCGGGGGGCAGAATGCTGGACACACAGGGGCAGAATGCTGGACACACAGGGGCAGAATGCTGGACACACTGGGGCAGAATGCTGGACACACAAGGGCAGAATGCTGAACTCACTGGGGCAGAATGCTGGACACACAGGGGCAGAATGCTGGACACACTGGGGCAGAATGCTGGACACACTGGGGCAGAATGCTGGACACACAGGGGCAGAATGCTGGACACACTGGGGCAGAATGCTGGACACACAGGGGCAGAATGCTGGACACACAGGGGCAGAATGCTGGACACACAGGGGCAGAATCCTGGACACACAGGGGCAGAATGCTGGACACAGTAACAGGGGCAGAATCCTGGACACACAGGGGCAGAATGCTGGACACACTGGGGCAGAATGCTGGACACACTGGGGCAGAATGCTGGACACACAGGGGCAGAATGCTGGACACACAGGGGCAGAATGCTGGACACACTGGGGCAGAATGCTGGACACACTGGGGCAGAATGCTGGACACACAGGGGCAGAATGCTGGACACAGTAACAGGGGCAGAATCCTGGACACACAGGGGCAGAATGCTGGACACAGTAACAGGGGCAGAATCCTGGACACACAGGGGCAGAATGCTGGACACACTGGGGCAGAATGCTGGACACACTGGGGCAGAATGCTGGACACACAGGGGCAGAATGCTGGACACACAGGGGTAGAATGCTGGACACACTGGGGCAGAATGCTGGACACACTGGGGCAGAATGCTGGACACACAGGGGCAGAATGCTGGACACACAGGGGTAGAATGCTGGACACACTGGGGCAGAATGCTGGACACACTGGGGCAGAATGCTGGACACACAGGGGCAGAATGCTGGACACACTGGGGCAGAATGCTGGACACACAGGGGCAGAATGCTGGACACACTGGGGCAGAATGCTGGACACACTGGGGCAGAATGCTGGACACACTGGGGCAGAATGCTGGACACACAGGGGCAGAATGCTGGACACACTGGGGCAGAATGCTGGACACACTGGGGCAGAATGCTGGACACACAGGGGCAGAATGCTGGACACACAGGGGCAGAATGATGGACGCACTGGGGCAGAATGCTGGACACACTGGGGCAGAATGCTGGACACAGTGACAGGGGCAGAATGCTGGACACAGTGACAGGGGCAGAATGCTGGACACAGTGACAGGGGCAGAATGCTGGACACAGTGACAGGGGCAGAATGCTGGACACAGTGACAGGGGCAGAATGCTGGACAGTGACAGGGGCAGAATGCTGGACACAGTGACAGGGGCAGAATGCTGGACACAGTGACAGGGGCAGTATGCTGGACACAGGGGCAGACTGTGAGACCCGGGGGCAGAATGCTGGACACAGGCAGAATGCTGGAAATTGGGGCAGAATGCTGGACATTGGGGCATAATGCTGGACATTGGGGCAGAATGCTGGACATTGGGGCAGAATGTGAGACACGGGGCAGAATGGAGATATGGGGCATGATTGGAGACCCGGGGCAGGATGAAAGACATGGGGGCATGACTGGAGACAGATGGGGGAGGATTGGAGACAGATGGGGCAGAATGGAGACACAGGGGGCATGATTGGAGACAAGTGGCAGGATTTCAGACATGGGGGCATGGTTGGAGACATAGGGGGCAGAATGGAGACATGAGGCATGATTGGAGACAAGTGGCAGGATTTCAGACATGGGGGCATGGTTGGAGACATAGGGGGCAGAATGGAGACATGGGGCATGACTGGAGACACTGGGGGCAGAATTGGAGACAGATCATGCAGGATCATGGGGCAGGATGGATATGATGGAGACAGATGGGGCAGGATGGAGAGATCACATGGGGTGATCATATGGGGCAGGATGGGGAGATCATATGGGGTAGAATGGATACTCATGAGGGCAGGATGGGAGAACATATGGCTGACGACAGGAATGAGACACACGGTGGCCAGGATGGGGAATATTATTACCATATGGGCTAATTTAGGGATATTATTACTGCAGTGATGTATTTATTTTATTTTTTGAGGACATGGTTTTAAATGGGGGGGGGGGTGGTCCTGTTACTGTGTAGAGTGACACTATGTCGGCTCTTTTTCTTCATGTGGTGTAATGTAGAAGTTGGGAAAAATTAAGTAATGTATTCTACAAGCGGAGCTCGAGATAACTGTGTTATTTCCTGCAGAGAGAAGTCCTGGCTGGATGAAATGATGGCGGTCTGTGCTGGATGAAAGATGAATGCCTTCACCTAGAGACGTCACTGGTGAGTCAGTGTGTTACCTATACACTGACACTATACACTGTATACTGTATACAGAGCTCCTGTGTATAATTTCACTAGTGATCACTGTATTATCTGTACACAGACACTGCATACTAAGTACAGATCTCCTGTGTATAATGGCACTTATGGTGATAGTATGGTGCTTTTTTTAAAATTACTGATCAGAATTGTAATATTCAGTCACTATGTGGTGGTAATATGTGGTCTGGACATGGTGTTGCGGTATTTGTTCCTTGTATGTGATATTGTCCGATCACTGTGGTGGTAATATGCGGTCTGGTCATGGTGTAGCGGTATTTGTTCTTTGTATGTGATATTATTCGATCACTGTGGTGGTAATATGTCATCTGGTCATGGTGTAGTGGTATTTGTTCTTTGTATGTGATATTATTGGTCATATTAAAAATTGAAAAATAAATAGAAATATACCTGAATTGTATTGCATATTTTAACAAATATTTAATAGGTTACAGTAGAGTAGGACCCGGCCAAAAGTGTCTACCATGTTATGGTGGCGGCTTAAAAAATCTTTTGGCCAAAACAAAAGCTGCTGGCTATGTATGTGATCTGGTGATGGGAACTGTTAATGTGTGATAGGTGAGAAGTGGAGTTTTTCCAAGAGATAGCGGTGGGACTGTGGACAGTTTGATGGGTGGAGCCTGGGCGGAGTCTCAAGGGGGCCCCGAAAATTTTGCCAGTATGGGGCCCCGAAATTTCTAGTGGCAGCCTTGTTCTCACCACTCAGCCTCTGCTCTCCCGGCTTCCAGCTGCACAGCCGCACACAGCAGTCGTATCATCCAGACACATACACAGCCTGGGTGGGATAAGTGTTCTATCATTTAGGTGCACACTGTTACACCATTCCCGCACCCAGTGGGCCTGACTAGGCGTGATAGGATGTTTTATACCACATTGTTTTTTGATCAGTATCTAGCGTGTTACTGTAGGTAAAACACATGTTGGTTGCACTCATGTGTTTAATGGCATCCTTATCTATATCCCCTAAGCGCGGTATCGGATATTAGATTATTGTTGGTTTTTACAGAAGTGGCACATATTCTGGTGATTCCAGCAGCTGGGGGATATTACATTTTACTCCCACTTACCCAGTGGGTTACTAGTGGTGAGTGCCAGTGATATTTTTACATTATCACTTATGGAGTAAAAATCATCACTACACTTGTAGATAAATTCCTAAAGGGGTATAATTTCCAAACTGGGGTCACTTGAGGGGGGATTCTGTTCTCCTGGCATTTAGGGGCTCTTTATATACAGTCTGGAAACTATTGTATAATAATTTGTTCTCCAAGAGTCAAATAGCGCTTCGTCCCTCCAGAGTCTTGCTGTGTGGCTAAGCAGTACTGTACAGCCAAATATGGGGTATTGCCAAGTTCAGAAGAAATTGTGTAACACATTTTGGCACCATTTTTACCCAATTCCCAGTGAGAAAATGTAAAATCTGGTGCTAAAACAATTTTATTGTGGAAAAAATATATTTTTTTTTTCTTTACTGCCCAATGGTATCAAATTCTGTGACACACTTGTGGTGTCAATATGATCACTGCACCCCTAGATGAACTCATTGAGAGGGGTAGTTTGTAAAATGGGGTCACTTATGGGGGTCTCTGCTGTTCTGGCACCTCAGGGGCTCTGCCAATGTGACATGGCCCCCTCAAACCAATGCAGCAAAACCTGCACTGTAATATGGCGCTCCTTCTCTTTCATGCCCTGCCATGCTCCCAGACAGTAGTTTTCCACCACATACTGGGTATTGGCATACTCAGGGGAAATTGCACAACAAACTTTGGGGTCCATATTTTATTGCTACCCTTGTGAAAATAAAAAAAGTGGGGCTAAAAAAGAATTTTTGTGGTAAAAGTGTTTTTTTTTATTTTGATGGCTCAATATTATAAAATTCTGTGAAGCCCCTGGAGGTTCAAGGTGCTCACCAGACATCTAGATAAATTCTTTGAGGGGTCTAGTTTCCAAAATGGGGTCACTTTTTGGGGGTTTCCACTGTTTAGGCACGTCGGGGGCTCTACAAACGCAATATGGCATCCACTATCGATCACAGACATTTTTGCATTCCAAAAGTCAAATGGCGCTCCTTCCCTTCCAAGCCCTGTCATGCGCCCAAACAGTAGTATTCCACCACATATGGGGTATCAGCATTCTCAGGAGAAACTGCACAACAAACTGTAAGAAGCAATTTCTCCTGTTACACTTATTAAAATACAAAAAATGGAGCTAAAAAGATTTATTAGGGAAAAATATTATTTTTTTTATTTCCACGGCTCTACACTATAAACTTCTGTGAAGCACCTGTGGGTTCAAGGTGCTCAATACTCATCTAGATAAGTTCCATAAGGGGTCTGGTTTCCAAAATGGTGTCACTTGTTGGGGGTTTCCACTGTTTAGGCACATCAGGGGCTCTCCAAACGTGACATGGCAATCGCTAATTATTCCAGCACATTTTACATTCAAAATGTCAAATGGCGCTCCTTCCCTTCTGAGCCCTGCCGTGCGCCCAAACAGTAGTATTCCCCCACATATGGGGTATCGGTGTGCTCAGAAGAAATTGAACAACAAATTATATGAAGCAGTTTCTCCTGTTACCCTAATGAAAATGCAAAATATGGAGCTAAAAAGATTTATTTGGGAAAAATGTTTTTTTTTTATTTCCATGGCTCTACACTATAAACTTTTGTGAAGCACCTGTGGGTTCAAGTTGCTCAATACACATCTAGATAAGTTCCCTAAGGGGTCTAGTTTCCAAAATGGTGTCACTTGTTGGGGGTTTCCACTGTTTAGGCACATCAGGGGCTCTCCAAACGCGACATGGCAACCGCTAATTATTCCAGCATATTTTATGTTCAAAAAGCCAAATAGCACTCCTTCCCTTCCGAGCGCTGCCGTATGCCCAAACAGTAGATTTCCCCCACATATGGGGTATCAGCATGCTCAGGAGTAATTGAAAAACAAAATGTATAGTCCATTTTCTCCTGTTACCCTTGCAAAAGTAAAAAAAATTAGGTCTAAATTAAAATTTTGGTGAAAGAAAAGTAAATGTTTATTTTTTCCTTCCACAGTCCATTCATTCCTGTGAAGCACCTGAAGGGTTAATAAACTTCTTGAATGTGGTTTTGAGCACCTTGAGGGGTGCAGTATTTAGAATGGTTTCACTTTGGGGTATTTTCTGTCATATTGACCCCCCCAAACTCACTTCAAATGTGAGGTGGTCCCTAAATAAATGGTTTTGTACATTTTGTTGGAAAAATCAGAAATCGCTGGTCAAATTTTAACCTTTATAACTTCTTAACAAAAAAAAATTATGTGCAAAAATTGTGCTGATGTAAAGTAGACATATGGTAAATGTTATTTATTAACTACGTTGTGCGATATGACTCTCTGATTTAAGGGCATAAAAATTAAAAGTTTGAAAATTGCAAAATTTTCTAAATTTTCGCCAAATTTCAATTTTTTTAACAAATAAACGCAAGACATATCAAATAAATTTTACCATTATCATAAAGTACAATATGTCACAAGAAAACAGTCTCAAAATCACCGGGATCCGTTGATGCGTTCTAGAGGATTCTTTACTGTTAGGGCAGTGAGAATCTGGAATTCCTTGCCTGAGGAGGTGGTGATGGCAAACTCATTCGAGGAGTTCAAGAAGGCCTGGATGTCTTCCTAAAGCGTAATAATATTGTATTTTGCAGTTATTAGGTTCTTTAGAAGGACGTAGATCTGGGGATTTATTCTGACGGAATATAGGCTGAACTGGATAGACAAATGTTTTTTTGGCCTTGCTAACTATGTTATTATGTTACTATGTTATGACCTCATAAAGTGATATTGGTCAGAATTGAAAAAATTGGCCCGGTCACGAAGGTAAAAACAGGCTCAGGTGTGAAAGAGTTAAGGCCCTTTTCTGGCCTGGTTATTAAGTAGTAAATAAACTTCTGGGGAATTCTGAATAAATAGTGTAATGACTCTGTTGTCGGGTGTCCTGGAGCCAGGGGCTCCTTCCCCGTCCCTTATGCTAGGGGTGCCCTAGTTCACCCTGTTCCTCCAAATACTTCTGATGGTGAAGACGCTGGGGCCACATACCCTGCCTTAGCTCCTGAATCCGCCCTCAGTCTGTACACTTCCCCCATTCAGGAAAGAGTGGAGTAGCAGTGTACCGTAATACACAAACCAGACTAACAAGGTAATACAAACAGGGAAGAAGGAAAATACCAATCATATAAATATACTTACACAAACACCAGAGGTAAACACCAGGGAGTGTAGGATTGGGTAAAACCAAAGTAGGAGAAGGTGGGGGTTTAACACACATTCCAAACCTAACAACAGTCTCAGACAAATCCAAACACCTTCTCAAACAGCCACTACAAACCACCATCTTCTAACCATGCGTGCATATACCCTAAAGAAAATAAATAAGTAAAAAAGCAAGTGCATTAAATAATTAACATAGGGTATTTAGTAAACATTGTTTTTGATTTTTAAAAAAAGCATAACGCTGTCCCACCACGACAAGGTATACCCAAATGGGACAGTAACTACACTCTCTAATGTTAAAACCCGGACACCCAGATTTGGAAGGACAATATATGAACTGCCCAACTCAGTGAAAAGGGGACCACACCCTATTTGTACTGAATACAAAAATACAGAAGAAAAAAAAACAGAAAACTGAGCCGCAGTATGACTTAAAAACATGCATGATGTAAAGGCATGTTCACACTGGCCATAGAAACAAGCATCATGCATGTTTTCAAGTCATACTCAGGATCAGTTTTCTGTTTTTTTCTTCAATATTTTTGTATTCAGCACAAATAGGATCTGACCCCCTTTTCACTGAGCTCGGCAGTTATATATAGTCCTTCCAAAGCTGGGTGTCCAGTTGGGACCTGGTTACTCTCTGCCACTGTTCACACTAGGTAGGTTTTAAAATTAGAGAGTGTAGTTATTGCCCCACTAGGGTATACGTCGTCGCGGTGGGACAGCTTTATGATTTTTTTCATCAAAAACAGTGTTTACTAAATACCCTATGCTAATTAATGCACTTTTATTATTATTATTATTATTATTATTATTATTATTATTATTTATTGTTATAGCGCCATTTATTCCATGGCGCTTTACATGTAAGGAGGGGTATACATAATAAAAACAAGTACAATAATCTTAAACAATACAAGTCATATCTGGTACAGGAGGAGAGAGGACCCTGCCCGCGAAGGCTCACAATCTACAAGGGATGGGTGAGAATACAGTAGGCAAGGGTAGAGCTGGTCATGCAGCAGTTTGGTCAATCGGTGGTTACTGCAGGTTGTAGGCTTGTCGGAAGAGGTGGGTCTTCAGGCTCTTTTTGAAGGTTTTGATGGTAGGTGAGAGTTTGATATGTTGTGGTAGAGAGTTCCAGAGTAGGGGTGATGCGCGAGAGAAATCTTGTATGCGATTGTAGGAAGAGGAGATAAGAGGGGAATAGAGAAGGAGATCTTGTGAGGATCGGCGGTTGCGTGCTGGAAAGTACCGGGAATCGAGGTCACAGATGTATGGAGGAGACAGGTTGTGGATGGCTTTGTATGTCATGGTTAGGGTTTTGTACTGGAGTCTCTGGGCAATGGGGAGCCAGTGAAGGGATTGACAGAGGGGAGAAGCTGGGGAATAACGGGGGGACAGGTGGATTAGTCGGGCAGCAGAGTTTAGAATAGATTGGAGGGGTGCAAGAGTGTTCGAGGGGAGGCCACAGAGCAGGAGGGTGCAGTAGTCAAGGCGAGAGATGATGAGGACATGGACTAAGGTTTTTGCAGATTCTTGGTTGAGGAATGAACGGATTTGTGAAATATTTTGAGTTGAAGTCGGCAGGAAGTGGAAAGGGCTTGGATATGTGGTTTGAAGGAGAGATCAGCGGCAAGGATTACCCCAAGGCAGAGAGCTTGTGGGACTGGGGAAAGTGGGCAGCCATTTACTGTAATGGATAGGTTCGTTGGGGGGGTCACGTGAGATGGGGGAAAGATGATGAATTCTGTTTTGTCCATGTTAAATTTCAGAAATCTAGCGGAGAAGAAGGATTAAATAGTGGACAGACATTGAGGGATTCTGGTTAGTAGGGAGGTGATATCTGGTCCAGAGATGTAGATCTGTGTGTCATCAGCATAGAGATGATACTGAAAGCCATGAGATTCTATGAGCTGTCCCAGGCCAAAGGTGTAAATGGAGAAGAGCAGGGGCCCTAGGACTGAACCTTGTGGGACTCCGACAGATAGGGGGCGAGGTGAGGAGGTGGTGTGTGAGTGGGAGACGCTGAATGTCTGGTCTGTTAGGTATGATGAGATCTAGGATAGGGCCAAGTCTGTGATGCCAAGGGATGAGAGGGTCTGTAATAATAGGGAATGGTCCAGGAGGAGGAGGACAGAGTAGCGTCGCTTGTGCAGCGCCCCAGAGACCTGGTCGTTGCAGTATAGCGCTTTGCCACTAAGGGGAGCAGCGGTACGTCTGATGGCACTAAGGAGTTCTCCTGACCAGGTATCACTAGAACACATTACACTTCACACTCCGGCCACTAGGGGGAGAAAAAGGCTTTATTTATTGGGCCACTCCTCACACTTGTAAAACTAGGGGCTGGGGAGGAAGTTAGTCAGATGCTGACTGGGTTGGAACCAGGCAACATCCCGTGGCAGGGGGTGTTGCAGGGAGAAGGCACAGGGGGTACCTGTCAGGCGTTGGAACCTGGTAGGTGCCTAGCGAACAGAACAGAACGTAACGGAACCGCGCCTGCACACCCTGTGGCGGTATCCTAAGAAGGAGACACGAAGGGAAGGATATTGTGGAAACGAGATCAGCACAAAGGAGAGCCAGTAAGAGTCGTGCCGAGAGAGGAAGGCAACATCTTACTGAGGCGCGTAGTCGGTGGCCGGATCACCGTAGGAGTAACTGACTTCAGGCCTTACTTCAAATTCCGCTGGACAGTTAATCATAGGTTGGCTGCCTACCTTCTACACCTACGAAAACATAGGGGGCAACATTGGGAGAGGAGCATCTCTAGGGTCCCAGAAGACCTCCAAGCCTTCCCGTCAAATGGGTGGCGTCCTAGCCATAGCATATCTGGGGGGACGTTAGAAACTAGTAACATCTGGAACCAAAGAACGAGAGAGAGAGGAAGCTGTAGAGAACGAACGAACGAGAGCAGCAGTTGTGAGGACTATTCCGAATGCTCAGCAGGATAGGACTACAACACACAGGCGCTATTGGTAGGCAATGATTTCCATCTGCGAAGGAAACTCTGGATGTGCCCATCGGACCGGCTGGTCTCTGAGAGCCTGGTTGAACGTGCTCTGGACTGAGGATATTGAAGCCTTCAGTAAAGAGGTAAAGAGACTGCAACCTTGTGTCCTCATTATTGACTGCACCTGACACCATCACCATCTACATATCCTGGAAGCCCTGGGGACACACTTCACCTGTGGGAAGTTATACCATCCAGCTGCCATTCCATCGCCCCAGCAGGCCCCACAGCAGCGTCGGTCACCCTGACTGAACACCACAGGTGGCATCACGAACCCCTGAAAGACTGTACCAAAACCTTTATTGGACGCCCCTTAGCAGGGTCACGACCGGGTCCAGCCACCGTGAAAACCGCGTAACCGAGCAGAAAGGACCAGTACCGAGTGACCTGTGGCCCTGTGTGTGGGGGCACTCCAACTTGGCGTCACGAACAGGATCGTACTTAAGCCTGAAGAATTGGGTCATGTGTGCCTTGGAACTGTGATTGAAACGTGTTGGACTGTTATCTATTGCAAAGACTATATACTGCTACTGCTGCAAGATTCCCGCCAAAACTGCCGCCATTGCCGCGCCACGAGGAGCGCAGGAGAAGAAGAAGGGCGTGGAAGTGGGTGTAGAAGAGCTGGAGGGCGCGAGCGAAGATGGCCGCCCAGTCTAAATATTTCTGCACCTTGAGGACGTGTCCGTCAGCAGCCGAGATTCGCCTCCTGATTCTCAATGGGGGGCGGAGGAACAAGAAACGAAACCGCCCACGAAGAAAAGAGACCAGGAGGCGACCCACGTGGAGGACGCCATGGCCAGTAGTTCAGACCCAGACGGCAGGGTGGAAGCAGAGGGCTCCCCCAGCTACCCGGACGAGCCCAGCAGCCAAACCTCCACCATTGGGACCGGTCTCCTGCAAGGTGAGATGGAGGATCTTATGGAACAGCTTCTCCAGTGGCGGCTGGAAGCCAAGGCCCCGTGCCAGGAGACGCCGGCGAAGGAACTCTCGACCCCTGATCCTCTGCCATCACCGGAGCCGACCGCAAGAGAGGCAGTCATTCCGACCAGTGAGTCTGCTGACCCCATCCCGCAGGCGAAGGACCTGTTAATCGGCCCCGTCGCAGCGCCCCCTCTCCCTGGGACCCATAGACTTCAGCGTCTCCCACAATGGGATCAGCCCACGGGCATGGAGCACTTCCTTAAGGCCCCGATCTCGCCGCTTACCACGCCAGGCGAGGTCTACGCAGAGCGTACGGTGTGCCGATGGGTGAACCTGGGGTCGAACATTATGGGGTTTCCCGGAGTGCAGACGCAGGAGGGAGTGCGGGTCGAGGCCCTTAGCTGGGAGCAGCACCAGGCCCAGCTGGATCAGCGGTGGAAGGAGTCATAGAAGCATCGCCAGGCCCAGCGGGAGGCCCACTACTGGCGGGATCTCGCAGTAAAAGACCGGGCCCGCAAGGACCACACCACCCACCAGGCCCCGCGCAGGCAGGGCACCGTTGTCGAGTTCCGGCTCCATGGAGGATGCGGCTTTATTAAGGAGCTGGACCTATATTCCGAGGTTTTTGTAAACAGAAGGGATGTAGAGTCCCATCTCAAAGAGGGCCACCCGGATCAGGACCTATACAAGGGGGACGAGGTCACCTACACCCGGCACTTCGGGGAGAGGGGTTGGTTCGCCCTGAATGTGCGTAGGCGGCCAGCCCCCATGATGTCATCCACTGAGGTGGCAGAAAAGTCGTCCCCCATAGCAAGGGTGCCCCCCTGTGACCGGACCACGACTGTCACCGAGACCACGGTGGTGCTCCCCACATGTACTGTTGTGGAAACTACTACCTGCACTGTCGACACTGTCGCGGTGGTGACCGAAAGCTCAGCCCCGGGGACGGTCAGTTCCTCGGGTGTTGCGGGATTTAGAACCGTCGCTACTCAGACCCCGGATTGGAGCCCGCGCGTACCCGAGTGCCCGCGAGTACCCGGCGGGATGGCCCCGCCCACTGCTGCCGGCGGAGTTGTCTCGGTCATCAGCATCGCAGCACAAAACCTCGAAGATCCGAAATATGTACATAGTTAACTGTGTTCCTGCTGCTACCCTCAATCCGTAGGGGTTAGAGAGAGAATCCTCCTGAGAGATGTAGAAAGATGGTCGGCACAATGGCAGTAGGCTCAGCCAAGGAGCTAGGCGGTCCTGCATTGGTGAAGTTGGAACGGAAAGAAAGTTGAAATGTTGTAATAGTATTTTATGGTAGGCCTTTAGTGGGTTCAGTGAATACGCCCTTAAATGAAGAGTTAGTTTATGGTTCAACAATTTGCACTTAGTAGAATACCCGGCTGGGTACTGAAGGTTATTTATACTCTAAATGTTATTTAAAAATATTTAATCTTGTTATTGTTTGTAACGTTTAAGCATCCTCACCTCCCATAAAGGGAAGCACCTTTTCTATTCACTTGTTCTTAGCATTCAAAAATTTTGTATGTCTTTCACTGCATTATATTGTTGTTCTTCGTCCCAGTCCAGGAGTACTGGATTTAACCGGGGGGGAGTGCAGCGCCCCAGAGACCTGGTCGTTGCAGTATAGCGCTCTGCCACTAAGGGGAGCAGCGGTACGTCTGATGGCACTAAGGAGTTCTCCTGACCAGGTATCACTAGAACACATTACACTTCACACTCCGGCCACTAGGGGGAGAAAAAGGCTTTATTTATTGGGCCACTCCTCACACTTGTAAAACTAGGGGCTGGGGAGGAAGTTAGTCAGAAGCTGACTGGGTTGGAACCAGGCAGCATCCCGTGGCAGGGGGTGTTGCAGGGAGAAGGCACCAGGGGTCCCTGTCAGGCGTGGGAACCTGGCAGGTGCCTAGCGAACAGAACGTAACGGAACCGCGCCTGCACACCCTGCGGTGGTATCCTAAGAAGGAGACACGAAGGGAAGGATATTGTGGAAACGTGTAAACGAGATCAGCACAAAGGAGAGCCAGTAAGAGTCGTGCCGAGAGAGGAAGGCAACATCTTACTGAGGCGCATAGTCGGTGGCCGGATCACCGTAGGAGTAACTGACTTCAGGCCTTACTTCAAATTCCGCTGGACAGTTAATCATAGGTTGGCTGTCTACCTTCTACACCTACGAAGACATACGGGGCAACATTGGGAGAGGGGCGTCTCTAGGGTCCCGGAAGACCTCCAAGCCTTCCCGTCAAATGGGTGGCATCCTAGCCATAACATATCTGGGGGGACGTTAGAAACTAGTAACATCTGGAACCAAAGAACGAGAGAGAGAGGAAGCTGTAGAGAACGAATGAACGAGAGCAGCAGTTGTGAGGACTATTCCGAATGCTCAGCAGGATAGGACTACAACACACAGGCGCTATTGGTAGGCAACGAGTTCCATCTGCAAAGGAAACTCTGGATGTGCCTATCGAACCGGCCGGTCTCTGAGAGCCTGTTTGAACGTGCTCTGGATTGAGGATATTGAAGCCCTCAGTAAAGAGGTAAAGAGACTGCAACCTTGTGTCCTCATTATTGACTGCACCTGACACCATCACCATCTACATATCCTGGAAGCCCTGGGGACACACTTCACCTGTGGGAAGTTATACCATCCAGCTGCCATTCCATCGCCCCAGCGGGCCCCACAGCAGCGTCGGTCACCCTGACCGAACACCACAGGTGGCGTCACGAACCCCTGACAGACTGTATCAAAACCTTTATTGGACGCCCCTTAGCAGGGTCACGACCGGGTCCAGCCACCGTGACAACCGCGTAACCGAGCAGAAAGGACCGGTACCGAGTGACCTGTGGCCCTGTGTCTGGGGGGCGCTCCACTTGCACTTGGCGGTTAAGAGGTTATTGGTGACCTTAGTAAGGGCAGTTTCAGTGGAGTGGTTGACCCCTTACAATCTTGCTTCTGGTCACAAGAGGGAGCAAGAAGAGAGATGGGAGGGCAGTTCAAGGTAGACGTGTTGTTCCAGTAGCTTGGAGGCATAGGGGAGAAGTGATATAGGGTGATAGCTAGATACAGAGGATGGGTCAAGAGAGGGCTTTTTGAGGATAGGTGTGATGGAGGCATGTTTAACCCCTTCCCGACCTGTGACACAGCGTATGCGTCATGAAAGTCGGTGCCAATCCGACCTGTGACGCATATGCTGTGTCACAGAAAGATCGCGTCCCTGCAGATCGGGTGAAAGGGTTAACTCCCATTTCACCCGGCCTGCAGGGACAGGGGGAGTGGTAGTTTAGCCCAGGGGGGGTGGCTTCACCCCCCCGTGGATACGATCGCTTTGATTGGCTGTTGAAAGTGAAATCCCAATCAGAGCGATTTGTAATATTTCACCTAAAAAACTGGTGAAATATTACAATCCAGCCATGGCCGATGCTGCAATATCATCGGCCATGGCTGGAAACACTTATGTGCACCCACCCCACCCCACCGATCGCCCCCCCAGCCCCCCGATCTGTGGTCCGCTCCCCTCCGTCCTGTGCTCCGCTCCCCCGTCCTCCTGTCCGCTCCCCCCGTGCTCCAATCACACCCCCCGTGCTCCAATCAAACCCCCCCGCACTCCGATCCACCCCCCCGCACAGCGATCCCCCCCGTGCTCCGATCCACCCCCCCGCACAGCGATCCCCCACCCCGTGCTCCAATCCCCCACCCCTTGTTCCGATCCACCCCCCCGTGCTCCAATCCACCCCCCCGTGTTCCGATCCACCCCCCCGTGCCCTGATCTCCCCCTCTTATACTTACCTAGCCTCCCGGGGTCCGTCCGTCTTCTTTGCTGGGCGCCGCCATTTTCCAAAATGGCGGGCGCATGTGCAGTGCGCCCGCCGAATCTGCCGGCCGGCAGATTCGTTCCAAAGTGAGTTTTGATCACTGAGATATAACCTATCTCAGTGATCAAAATAAAAAAAATAGTAAATGACCCCCCCCCCCTTTGTCACCCCCATAGGTAGGGACAATTAAAAAAAATAAAGAATTTTTTTTTTTTGTTCCACTAATGTTGGGGTAAGAACTAGGGTTAGGGTTAGGGTTAGGGGTAGGGTTAGGGGTAGGGTTAGGGTTAGGGGTAAGGTTAGGGGTAGGGTTAGGGGTAGGGTTAGGGGTAGGGTTAGGGTTAGGGGTAGGGTTAGGGTTAGGAATGTGCACACGTATTCTGGTCCTCTGCGGATTTTTCCGCAGAGGATTTGATAAATCCGCAGTGCTAAACCGCTGTGGATTTATCGCAGATTTACCGCGGTTTTTCTGCGCATTTCACTGCGGTTTTACAACTGCGATTTTCTATAGGAGAAGTTGTAAAACCGCTGCGGAATACGCAGAAAGAAGTGTACAGCGATTTTTGTTTCCCATAGGTTTACATTGAACTGTAAACTCATGGGAAACTGCTGCGGATCCGCAGCGTTTTCCGCAGCGTGTGCACATACCTTTAGAATTAGGCTATGTGCACACGGTGCGGATTTGGCTGCGGATTCGCAGCAGTGTTCCATCAGGTTTACAGTACCATGTAAACATATGGAAACCAAATCCGCTGTGCCCATGGTGCGGAAAATACCGCGCGGAAACGCTGCGTTGTATTTTCCGCAGCATGTCAATTCTTTGTGCGGATTCCGCAGCGTTTTACACCTGTTCCTCAATAGGAATCCGCAGGTGAAATCCGCACAAAAAACACTGGAAATCCACGGAAAATCCGCAGGTAAAACGCAGTGCCTTTTACCTGCGGATTTTTCAAAAATGATTCTCACACGAATCCGCAACGTGGGCACATAGCCTTAGGGTTAGGGTTGGAATTAGGGTTGTGGTTAGGGTTAGGGGTGTGTTGGGGTTAGGATTGTGGTTAGGGGTGTGTTGCGGTTAGGGTTGTGATTAGGGTTATGGCTACAGTTGGGATTAGGGTTAGGGGTGTGGGGGGGTTAGTGTTGGAGGTAGAATTGAGGGGTTACCACTGTTTAGGCACATCAGGGGTCTCCAAACGCAACATGGCGCCACCATTGATTCCAGCCAATCTCGTATTCAAAAAGTCAAATGGTGCTCCCTCAATTCCGAGCCCTGACGTGTGCCCAAACAGTGGTTTACCCCCACATATGGGGTACCAGCATACTCAGGATAAACTGCGCAACAATTACTGGGGTCCAATTTCTCCTGTTACCCTTGTGAAAATAAAAAAATGCTTGCTAAAACATCATTTTTGAGGAAAGAAAAATGATTTTTTATTTTCACGGCTCTGCGTTGTAAACGTCTGTGAAGCACTTGGGGGTTCAAAGTGCTCACCACATATCTAGATAAGTTCCTTGGGGGGTCTAGTTTCTAAAATGGGGTCACTTGTGGGGGGTTTCTACTGTTTAGGCTCACCAGGGGCTTTGCAAACGCAACGTGACGCCCGCAGACCATTCCATCAAAGTCTGCATTTCAAAAGTCACTACTTCCCTTCTGAGCCCCGACGTGTGCCCAAACAGTGGTTTACCCCCACACATGGGGTATCAGCGTACTCAGGAGAAACTGGACAACAAATATTGGGGTCAAATTTCTCCTGTTACCCTTGGGAAAATTAAAAAATTCTGGGCTAAATAATTATTTTTGAGGAAAGAAAACGCATTTATTATTTTCACGGCTCTGCATTATAAACTTCTATGAAGCAATTGGGGGTTCAAAGTGCTCACCACACATCTAGATAAGTTCCTTTCGGGGTCTAGTTTCCAAAATGGGGTCACTTGTGGGGGGTTTCTACTGTTTAGCTACATCAGGGGCTCTGCAAATGCAACGTGACGCCCGCAGAGCATTCCATCAAAGTCTGCATTTCAAAACGTCACTACTTCAATTCCGAGCCCCGGCATGTGCCCAAACAGTAGTTTACCCCCACATATGGGGTATCACCGTACTCAGGAGAAACTGGACAACAAATATTGGGGTCAAATTTCTTCTGTTACCCTTGGGAAAATTAAAAAATTCTGGGCTAAATAATTATTTTTGAGGAAAGAAAACGTATTTATTATTTTCACGGCTCTGCATTATAAACTTCTGTGAAGCACTTGGGGGTTCAAAGTGCTCACCACACATCTAGATAAGTTCCTTTTGGGGTCTAGTTTCCAAAATGGGGTCACTTGTGGGGGGTTTCTACTGTTAAGCCACATCAGGGGCTCTGCAAACGCAACGTGACGCCCACAGAGCATTCCATCAAAGTCTGCATTTCAAAATGTCACTACTTCACTTCCGAGCCCCGGCATGTGCCCAAACAGTGGTTTACCCCCACATATGGGGTATCATCGTACTCAGGAGAAACTGGACAACAACTTTTGGGGTCAAATTTCTCCTGTTACCCTTGGGAAAATAAAAAATTGCAGGCTAAAAAATCATTTTTGAGAAAATAATTATTTTTTTTTTATTTTCATGGCTCTGCGTTATAAGCTTCTGTGAAGCACTTGGGGGTTCAAAGTCCTCACCACACATCTAGATTAGTTCCTTTGGTGGACTAGTTTCCAAAATGGGGTCATTTCTGGGGGATCTCTAATGTTTAGGCACACAGGGGCTCTACAAACGTGACATGGTGTCAGCTAATGATTGGAGCTACTTTTCCATTTAAAAAGCCAAATGGCGTGCCTTCCCTTCCGAGCCCTGCCGTGCGCCCAAACAGTGGTTTACCCCCACATATGGGGTATCGGCGTACTCAGGACAAACTGGACAATAACATTTGGGGTCCAATTTCTCCTATTACCCTTGGCAAAATAGGAAATTCCAGGCTAAAAAATCATTTTTGAGGAAAGAAAAATTATTTTTTATTTTCATGGCTCTGCGTTATAAACTTCTGTGAAGCACCTGGGGGTTTAAAGTGCTCAATATTCATCTAGATAAGTTCCTTGGGGGGTCTAGTTTCCAAAATGGGGTCACTTGTGGGGGAGCTCCAATGTTTAGGCACACAGGGGCTCTCCAAACGCGACATGGTGTCCGCTAACAATTGGAGCTAATTTTCCATTCAAAAAGTCAAATGGCGCGCCTTCCCTTCCGAGCCCTGCCGAGTGCCCAAACAGTGGTTTACCCCCACATATGAGGTATCGGCGTACTCGGGAGAAATTGCCCAACAAATTTTATGATCCATTTTATCCTATTGCCCATGTGAAAATGAAAAAATTGAGGCGAAAAGAATTTTTTTGTGAAAAAAAAAGTACTTTTTCATTTTTACAGATCAATTTGTGAAGCACCTGAGGGTTTAAAGTGCTCACTATGCATCTAGATAAGTTCCTTGGGGTGTCTAGTTTCCTAAATGGGGTCACTTGTGGGGGAGCTCCAATTTTTAGGCACACGGGGGCTCTCCAAACGTGACATGGTGTCCGCTAAAGAGTGGAGCCAATTTTTCATTCAAAAAGTCAAATGGCGCTCCTTCCCTTCCAAGCCCTGCCGTGCGCCCAATCAGTGGTTTACCCCCACATATCAGGTATCAGCGTACTCAGGACAAATTGGACAACAACTTCCGTGGTTCAGTTTCTCCTTTTACTATTGGGAAAATAAAAAAATTGTTGCTAAAAGATAATTTTTGTGACTTAAAAGTTAAATGTTCATTTTTTCCTTCCATGTTGCTTCTGCTGCTGTGAAGCACCTGAAGGGTTAATAAACTTCTTGAATGTGGTTTTGAGTACCTTGAGGGGTGCAGTTTTTAGAATGGTGTCACTTTTGGGTATTTTCAGCCATATAGACCCCTCAAACTGACTTCAAATGTGAGGTGGTCCCTAAAAAAAATGGTTTTGTAAATTTCGTTGTAAAAATGAGAAATCGCTGGTCAAATTTTAACCCTTATAACTTCCTAGCAAAAAAAAATTTTGTTTCCAAAATTGTGCTGATGTAAAGTAAACATGTGGGAAATGTTATTTATTAACTATTTTGTGTCACATAACTCTCTGGTTTAACAGAATAAAAACTCAAAATGTGAAAATTGCGAAATTTTCAAAATTTTCACCAAATTTCCATTTTTATCACAAATAAACGCAGAATTTATTGACCTAAATTTACCACTAACATGAAGCCCAATATGTCACGAAAAAACAATCTCAGAACCGCTAGGATCCGTTGAAGCGTTCCTGAGTTATTACCTCATAAAGGGACACTGGTCAGAATTGCAAGAAACGGCAAGGTCTTTAAGGTCAAAATAGGCTGGGTCATGAAGGGGTTAAAGCTTGAAGGGAAAACACCAGTTGTTAGTGATAGGTTGAAGAGATGGGTTAGGGTTGGGATGAATACTGTGGTGAGGTTTGGGATGAAGTGGGATGGGATCGGGTCAAGTGCACAGGTGGTGAGATGTGATCTTGAGAGTAGAGTGGAGAGTTGATCTTCTGTAATGGTGGAGAAGTTGGTTTTGGAGGTGGAGGGCTGGGAAGTCGGGAGGAAGGGCTCTGGGGGTTGTTGACCAAAACTGTCTCTGATGTTATCAATCTTCTGCTTGAAAAATTAGGCAAAGTCTTCAGCTGAGATGAGTGGGGAGGGAGGAGGTGCTGGGGGACGGAGGAGAGAATTGAAGGTGTTGAATAACTGTTTAGGGTTGTGAGACAGGGAGGATATGAGAGATGAGAAGTAGGTTTGTTTAGCTGTGGCCAGTGTGGTCTTGAAAGTAGTGAGGGACTGTTTGAATGCGATGAAGTGCTCGTTGGAGTGGGATTTTTTCCATCTGTGCTCAGCAGCCCTGGAAGCTCGCCTCAGTTCTTTGGTCAGGCTGGTGTGCCAGGGCTGTCTATTGATTTTGCGAGCTTTGGTATGTGTAAGTGGGGCAGCAGATTCCAAAGCTGAAGCTATTGTGGTGTTATATAGAGCAGCAGCATCATCCTCATTGTGTAAGGAACTTATATCTGTGAGAAGGAGGAGGGATTCAGAGAATGAGTGTAGGTCAAGGTGTTTAAGATTTCTGCGAGGGTGTGAAAGTTTGTGGGGTGGGGATTGTAGACAAGGAGTGGAGAGGGAAGAGAATGTGAGAAGGTTGTGATCAGAGAGAGGAAGAGGTGAGTTAGAGAGGTTAGATAGGGACCAGATACGGGTGAAGATGATGTCCAGTGTGTGACCATCTTTGTGAGTGGCTGTAGAAGACCATTGAGTGAGGCCGAAGGAGGAAGTGAGAGATAGAAGTTTAGTGGCAGCTGAGAGGGAAGTGTCAATAGGGATGTTGAAGTCGCCCATGATGATAGTAGAGATGTCCGCGGAAAGGAAATGAAGTAGCCAGGTGGTGAAGTGGTCAAAGAAGGTGGTGACTGGCCCTGGGGGGCGGTAGATGACAGCCATTTGGAGGTTGGAGGGGGAGTAGATGCGCACAGAGTGCACCTCAAAGGAAGGGAGGGTAACAGAGGTTGGCAGTGGGATTGGGGTGAAGGAGCAGGAAGCCACCATACGAAAGTGCAGCAGGAGAGGCTGTGTCAGAAGGGGTGAGCCAGGTTTCGGTGATGGCGAGGAAGGAAAGTTTGGTAGTAACAAAAAGATCATGGATGTAGGAAAGCTTGTTGCAGACAGAGCGAGTGTTCCACAGAGCTCCTGTTAGTGGGACTGGGGAAGCGGGGGCTGGGTGAATGGGTATAAGGTTAGAGAGGTTACGGAAGGTTGTGATAGAGCATGAATGGGAGGTAGAGATGACTGTGGGAATGCGGTGAGGAGGACCAGGATTTGGAGAGATATCACCAGCAGTGAGAAGGAGCAGAGAAAGTGTTAGCAGGTGGGAGAAGGAGAGGGCATGAGGGGGCTGTCTGTGTTTGGAGACAGAGCATTGTATGTTAAGGAACAGTTTTGAGGAGGAGGTGAGGTGGATGGGGAGGATTGAAGAAGAGATGAACAGTTCTTTACTAGGAGTAGGGATTAGGGGAGTTTGCAGAAAGTGAAGAATTATAGGGGTGAAAGTGAAAACAAACAGAAACATTGTTTACAGTGATTGGCCAGTTACCTTCATTTCCCTTCTGGTTCAATTCTGGTTTTAATTCTAAAATTAATCTTCACACTTCTAGGACACACTTATAGGAATCACACTGCAGACTAAAGTCATTGCAGACTTTTGCTATGCAATATATGTACAACTAAGTGCATTCAGGTGTGAAGCAGAGAGGAGTGGTCTCTGCTCATCTTGGTCAGAGAATTAAGGGTGGACCAGATGCATACAATCAATCTTTTTTACTTATTTATTTTCATTAGGGTATATGCACACATTGTCTTTTCTTTGGTTTTGCTTGTTTCTATGGCCAGTGTGAACACGTCTTTCATGCATGTTTTCAAGTCATACTCCGGCTCATTTTTGTTTTTTACTTCTTCTAACCATGCAGCATGAAGCCACTCTGGCAATGAGTGCTTGCAAGGACCCAGATTATGCAGGAGATGGGAGTGGCTGTTGTGAATTCTGCTTTTGGGCTCCCTCCGGTGGTTGTAGAGGGTAATGCAGTTGTGCCTGGACTGCAGGATTGGACAGGTGTATCTGCTAATTGCAAAGCTGACTGGGGTATATAGCTTTGCAGGACTCTTTAGTCCCTGCCAGTTGGCCATTGTTCCTTTGGAAGTGTTGGTCCTGCCTGGCCTCTCCTGCTTGCTGCCAATTCAGCAAAGTTAAGTGTTTGCTTCATTTTGTTTTAGACACACTGCTGTGTGTTTATTTTCTGTGCTATCTTGTTTCTATTTTGTTCCTGCTAGACTGTGCCTGATGTTTTTCTCAGTCTAGTTGGATTCGCTGGAGTCGCAGATATACTCTCCACATCTTTAGTTAGGTGGTGGAGTTTTTGTATTTTTCTGCTGTGGATATTTTGTAGTGTTTTATGTTGACCGCATAGTATCCTGTACTTTCCTTTCCTTTCTAGGTAGAAGTGGCCTCCTTTGCTTATCCCTGTTTTCAGTCTGCGTGTGTCTTTTCCTCTCCTACTCACAGTCATTATTTGTGGGGGGCTGTCTATCCTTTGGTGGTCTACTCTGAGGCAAGAGAGTTTTCCTATTTCCATCTTTAGGGATATTTAGTTTTCCGGCTGTGTCGAGGTGTCTAGGTCTGGTTAGGCACACCCCACGGCTACTTCTAGTTGCGGTGATAGGATCAGGGTTTGCGGTCAGTATAGTTACCACTGCTCCAGCGAAGGTCATTTCATGCTGCTCCAAAGCCACCTGATCATAACAAGTGGCTAACAGTGGACAGTTGAGAGCCTTAGGCTGTGTGCACACGTTCAGGATTTTTCGCGTTTCTTTTCGCTATAAAAACACAATAAAACCCAGTGATTCTGACATTGTTTTCTTGTGACATATAGTACTTCATGAAAGTGGTAAAATTTCTATGATATTACCTGCGTTTATTTGTGAAAAAAAACTGAAATTTGGCGAAAATTTTGAAAATTTGCAAATTTCCAACTTTGAATTTTTATGCAATTAAATCACAGAGATAAGTCACACAAAATACTTAATAAGTAACATTTCCCACATGTCTACTTTACATCAGCACAATTTTGGAACCAAAATTTTTTTTGTTAGGGAGTTATAAGGGTTAAAAGTTGACCAGCAATTTCTCATTTTTACAACACCATTGTTTTTTAGGGACCATATCTCATTTGAAGTCATTTTGAGGGGTCTATATGATAGAAAATAACCACGTCAAAACACAAGTAGGCGGGCACCGCACACAATATATCCCAAAGGGATCAGCCACGTGCATATAGAAGGTATCAGAAAAAACAAAAAAGAGAAAGGACTATGCACATAGTGGGATCAACCTTATAAATTTGATTTTATTCCAACAATTTACCTTACACAAAGGCACAGAAAGGGAAAAACAGACATTTAAAAACATTAAAAACTAAACGGACCTACCCACATCCCCCCATATGCAATAACAAGGATCCATATAACACCATATGTCAAATATAACAGTAATGCCAAGGGCACTTAAACAGCTAGGCAGATCAATATAATAACCAACACATCTGTTAAATACTCTGTACTGCCCACTTAAAGAACCCTCATGCAAAAAAAGCGTAATCCGGAGTGTCAGGGTCTGGGAACATGTTAGGGGGATTATAGCGGCGAAAGATGCACCTGATGTAGCGGAACTCCACACCATTCCGAGATATTTTAGGCTTCATCATGCCTGTAACCCGTCATCATTTAAGGTACGAGGGATTGACAGGGTTCATGCCGGAAACAGAGGGGGGGACCTTAAACGCATCTTGGCACAAATGGAGTGCCGATGGATAGTTGCACTGGGCACCATGGCCCCCAATGGTCTTAATGAGCAGCTGTCATTTGTTCCTTTTCTATAGGCGCAATGGGGTTATCCTCTGTTCTCTTGTTTTTAAGCTTATTGTTAAATGCATTGTTTTTAATTGTTGTGTTTGTTTTGTGCTTTTTTTTCAGTATTTTTTTATTTTTGTATTTTTGCTGATATCTGTTACACTGATACGAGCCTGGAGCAAGTGGCTGCGGGCTGAACTATTTTACTGGCTGTTATGCTTGGGAGAACTGGAGCAGTCTGCATCAAATTAACATCTTCCAATATGGTACGATGTGGACGTGGTTAATACAACATCTTACCCGAGTGACGTGCTGCAACATATTAATATTTCCCGACACGACAGGATGTGGACGTGAAATTGGAAAATTTGGAACGTTCCATTTATATGGTTAAGAATCGTGTTCGGACATTAGTGCCACATATAATTATTTGGCTGCATTTGTTGATACATGTCACTTGTCATTATATTAGTTTTTGCTTATTAGTTGCAGCGATCCCTTGCCAGCATACTTGCCCTTTTTTGTAATGGTTCCCACAGTGGTGCGCATGCGTGGTGGAGTTGTGGTGACGCCGCGCCCCTAAAGGCCTCCGTACAGCGACGCCGAGCTGTATTGACGTCATGAGGGATTTCCCTCTATGCTCGGCGTCGTCGGGAAGGCCGGAAGTGACGCGTTATTCACTGCTCTCGCCGCCCGCATGCGCCGCACATCGCTGTGGCTGATGGACTTCAGGTGCACACACAATATAAAAACCAGGGACATTGGAGAGACCACACAGCCCCCCGAGGAAGCATCTAAATACGCGAAACGCGCGTCGGGGCTTCCAGCAGGACACTTGGCATTGGGCAGTTATACGACATGGGTAAGCACTGGATGGGCTAACTTCGGGTACTCCCGTTATGGCACTATCTGCTGTTTGGTTGATGTGTGCGGCAGGACACCGCAGAGGCATAGGTATTAGCACTATGTTGGATACTTAGGTTACATATATCCTGATGCCTGGTACCCTCAGTTAGCACGTGTATGCAGACGCACTCTGTTTTATTATATATAGGCAGTGCCTCTCTTTACATATGGGGCTGCTTTTGTGTTATTTTTCTGCCACTTCAGTATACGATTCAGTGCATGCACACAAGTGCGGGCTAATTACCCTGTGCACTATGCACATGTTACGGTTTATGGCACCTTTTTTCTGTGCCTATGTGTCTGTATATACTCCCATGTGAGTGTTCTGCTTGTTTATCATTCACCGTATTCTCATTTTTGTATGTTTGTTTTACGTTCTGTTCATTAATAAAATTTGTATATTTTTTATGGTAATCTTTTGTGCTATATTTATTCATGGGGTATTTTGCTCTTTTTAGTTTGTAGGTTTATAATATTTGGGAGTTTTTTCCCCGATTTTTCCCCGGTGGTATGCGATGGGCATGCCGTATAGAAGGGATTTTTTCACTTCTGGTTACGTCCGCTGTGTCGGTTTTTGTTTTCATATTGTATTATTCCTGTGTATTTTCACAGCTTCGCCAACTGACCGCATGGACCATAGAGCCCGCGAGAAAAAATGGCTCACAAAATTGGATGAGGTATTCGGTGATGATACTGTGTTGGTTTTTAATACAAGAGAAACAGAGGACTCTGTCATCAAATTGAAATCACTATTGAACAAGAAAACACGCCTATGGTGGAACAGGGCCTTTCTGGAGCGGTACATAGCTAAAGGGTTAATCCCCAGAGGATTGAGGGTACAGGTGTTCCCGTCGTTTAACATAGAGGATGAGTCTCTTAGAAAGGAGTGGGAGGAATTATCCTCGAACTGCTCCAAAGGATATATGGAACTATTGATTAGGTCTAATACTACCTCCTTATTAGAGATTGAAAAAGAGATTGGTGTCCTACAGACATCTTTATGCAGTACCCTCTCAGCAACGGCCGAGAAAAAATTAAATGATGAACTAGAGGGCGATTTTCAGAGGTGGGAGAAGGAAATTGTAGCTTTTAAAACTAAGAAATATCAAAGAGACGTCCTTGATTATAAGAACAATCATGTTTATAAATGGAGGAAGAGACAGTCTACACAATTCAAACCCTCCCAGGGTGGTTCATTTTCATCAGCATCCTCTGTGGATGAAGAGCAAGCCTCTAGTAGTCAGCTCAATAATACCTTTAATGACAGACTGGGATTTGGAAAAATGGGAAACCGCAGAGGAAAGAACAAGCGCCGTTTTACTCCTCCCCAGTCCCTCGAGAAAAAGGCCAAGCCTACCAACCGTTTGGAGGTAATAAATCTGTCTGATCGTGTAGTGTCCAGGGACCAGTTGAGTGTCCTAGGCTTAGGATTGACTTTTGTCCCTACTAACAGTTTTAATTATTTCACAGCCATGAAGGACACACAACTGTTCCTTAGGAAAGTCATCCTTCGTAAATTGCATTTTAAACCTCGGGATGACCTAAGTCTTGATACCACTTTGGAACAGGAGGCGTTGGCCGCTCTTGAGGAACTGGCGGAGGAGGCGGTTTCACCAGCTACAGGTACCTTTCCAACTTCTGTCGCACGCAGATGCACCACTTTCCCCCCCTTTTCACTTTGTCCCCAAATTGATATCTTTAATAGATTGGTATTGGAGGACTTGAAAAAAGTCTCGAGTGACAAGAGGGGTAACAACTTAACATCCGCACAGGGTAGAGCTATAAAAGAACTTAAAGCCATGCATGATGTGGTAATTAAACCAGCGGATAAGGGGGGGAACGTGGTCATCTGGCCGACGGTTAAATATGAGGAGGCCTTCCGCCAGTTAAGAGATCGGGAGGCCTATACCCCTTTGGCGTGTAACCCATTATCCAGATACTCGAGTGAGTTATTGGAGATTCTGGACCGGGCCCTGACACGGGGTATTATAACTAAGAAGGTATTTGAGGGCTTGTTTGTGGAGCATCCGATTGTCCCTACCTTCTACCTGCTGCCGAAGATTCACAAAGATGCAGTCACACCCCCGGGGCGTCCGATTGTCTCGGGCATAGGGGGGCTATGCGACCCTGTGTGTAAATTTATTGAACATTATCTACAACCTTTAGTTGAGTCGCTCCCCTCCTATGTCCGGGACACGACGGACGTCCTGGGTAAAATTGATGACCTTATTCTGGAACCTGATATGGTTTTTGCCACTGTCGATGTAGAATCTCTCTACACGAGTATCCAACACGCGGATGGCTTGGAGGCAGCTGAATTATTCCTGGGGATGAGTAATCTGGATCCCTTGATACAGGCCCTGATCCTGGAGCTTTTACAGTTCGTCTTAACCCATAACTTCTTCTTATTTAAAGACCGTTTTTTTTTACAGAAACGTGGCACTGCCATGGGCGCGGCGTGTGCGCCCTCGTACGCTAACCTCTTTCTCGGACTATGGGAGAGGGAGGTTTTTGGCGGGGGCGCGGGCGCCGCTTCCCATGTGCGGTGCTGGTATCGTTATATTGATGATGTGTTGATGATTTGGCAGGGTCCCGAGGCGGCACTCGTGGATTTCATCCAGGATCTTAATCAGAATAATCGAAACATCAGGCTGACCCACAGGATAGCAGGGAATGAGATTGACTTTCTGGACATTAAAATCATGAGATGTGTGGATGGGGAGATACGGACCGATGTTTTCCGAAAGGAGACATCGGTCAATGCTCTCCTACATTCCACCTCAGCACATACACGGTCCACGATACGTGCTATACCTGTGGGTCAGTTTCTCAGAATGAAAAGAATTTGTTCTGCGGATGAGATCTTCGAGAGGCAGGCCCGGGACCTTGCCGAGAGGTTCCAGGATCGGGGCTATAGTAACCGAGTCATCAAAAAGGGTGATTTTAGGGCCAGAGCATCATCCAGGGATCAGCTGCTTCGGAGACCTCCGCGGCCTACTCCATCTAAAAAAGTCCAGCCGTTGCGTTTTATCTCCACCTATAATAATAGGTGGGAGGAGATGAGGGAGATTCTGCAGAGACATTGGTCGGTGTTGAGAACGGAACCAATTCTTAATAAAATCTTGCCTGATCGCCCTCTTCTTACTGCTAGAAGAGGGAAGAGTCTAAAGGACCAGTTGGTAAGGAGCCATTATGTTCCTGCCACACCGGGTATTTTTGGATCAGGACCCCAAAGATGGGGGTGTTACCCGTGCGGGTCATGCAAGGCCTGTCAGAATATCATCAGAGCCACTAATTTCTCGGCGGCAGGGGGAGGTAGGGACTTTCGTATTACGAGCTATATCTCTTATAGCACCACTCATGTGGTATATTATGCTACATGTGCGTGCAACTTGATTTATATCGGCCTGACATCCCGGGAACTCCGTGTCAGGGTCCGGGAACATGTTAGGGGGATTATAGCGGCGAAAGATGCACCTGATGTAGCGGAACTCCACACCATTCCGAGATATTTTAGGCTTCATCATGCCTGTAACCCGTCATCATTTAAGGTACGAGGGATTGACAGGGTTCATGCCGGAAACAGAGGGGGGGACCTTAAACGCATCTTGGCACAAATGGAGTGCCGATGGATAGTTGCACTGGGCACCATGGCCCCCAATGGTCTTAATGAGCAGCTGTCATTTGTTCCTTTTCTATAGGCGCAATGGGGTTATCCTCTGTTCTCTTGTTTTTAAGCTTATTGTTAAATGCATTGTTTTTAATTGTTGTGTTTGTTTTGTGCTTTTTTTTTCAGTATTTTTTTATTTTTGTATTTTTGCTGATATCTGTTACACTGATACGAGCCTGGAGCAAGTGGCTGCGGGCTGAACTATTTTACTGGCTGTTATGCTTGGGAGAACTGGAGCAGTCTGCATCAAATTAACATCTTCCAATATGGTACGATGTGGACGTGGTTAATACAACATCTTACCCGAGTGACGTGCTGCAACATATTAATATTTCCCGACACGACAGGATGTGGACGTGAAATTGGAAAATTTGGAACGTTCCATTTATATGGTTAAGAATCGTGTTCGGACTTTAGTGCCACATATAATTATTTGGCTGCATTTGTTGATACATGTCACTTGTCATTATATTAGTTTTTGCTTATTAGTTGCAGCGATCCCTTGCCAGCATACTTGCCCTTTTTTGTAATGGTTCCCACAGTGGTGCGCATGCGTGGTGGAGTTGTGGTGACGCCGCGCCCCTAAAGGCCTCCGTACAGCGACGCCGAGCTGTATTGACGTCATGAGGGATTTCCCTCTATGCTCGGCGTCGTCGGGAAGGCCGGAAGTGAAGCGTTATTCACTGCTCTCGCCGCCCGCATGCGCCGCACATCGCTGTGGCTGATGGACTTCAGGTGCACACACAATATAAAAACCAGGGACATTGGAGAGACCACACAGCCCCCCGAGGAAGCATCTAAATACGCGAAACGCGCGTCGGGGCTTCCAGCAGGACACTTGGCATTGGGCAGTTATACGACATGGGTAAGCAATGGATGGGCTAACTTCGGGTACTCCCGTTATGTCACTATCTGCTGTTTGGTAGATGTGTGCGGCAGGACACCGCAGAGGCATAGGTATTAGCACTATGTTGGATACTTAGGTTACATATATCCTGATGCCTGGTACCCTCAGTTAGCACGTGTATGCAGACGCACTCTGTTTTATTATATATAGGCAGTGCCTCTCTTTACATATGGGGCTGCGTTTGTGTTATTTTTCTGCCACTTCAGTATACGATTCAGTGCATGCACACAAGTGCGGGCTAATTACCCTGTGCACTATGCACATGTTACGGTTTATGGCACCTTTTTTCTGTGCCTATGTGTCTGTATATACTCCCATGTGAGTGTTCTGCTTGTTTATCATTCACCGTATTCTCATTTTTGTATGTTTGTTTTACGTTCTGTTCATTAATAAAATTTGTATATTTTTTATGGTAATCTTTTGTGCTATATTTATTCATGGGGCATTTTGCTCTTTTTAGTTTGTTGGTGCTGTATGGTGTCTTATTTTTTGCGGGACAAGATGACGTTTTCAGCGGTACCATGGTTATTTATATCAGTCTTTTTGATCGCGTGTTATTCCACTTTTTGTTCGGCGGTATGATAATAAAGCGTTTTTTGCCTCGTTTTTTTTTCTTACGGTGTTCACTTAAGGGGTTAACTAGTGGGACAGTTTTATAGGTCGTGTCGTTACGGACGCGGCAATACTAAATATGTGTACTTTTATTGTTTTTTTTATTTAGATAAAGAAATGTATTTATGGGAACATTTTATTTTTTTTTTTTTTTTTAGGAATATTTTTTTTACACATCTTTATATTTTTTTTTACACTATAAGATTGCCCCAGGGGGGGAATCATGTTATAGTCTAAGATCGCTGATCTGACACTTTTCTGTGCCCTGTGTCAGATCAGCGATCACACAGGCACAGCTGGGAGGCTTCCCGGCGCCGGCTTTGAGCAGGCGCTGTGAAGCCACCTCCCTGCAGGACCCAGATGCATACCCGTGGCTATTTTGGATCCAGGCCTGCTGCAGGGAGGAGGAGGTAAGGACCCTCGGAGCAACGCGATCACATTGCGTTGCTCCGAGGGTCTCAGGGAAGCACGCAGGGAGCCCCTTCTCTGCGCGATGCTTCCCTATACCGCCGGAACACTGCGATGTTTGATCACAGTGTGCCGGGGGTTAATGTTCCGGGGGCCGTCCGTGACTGCTCCTGGCGCATAGTGCCAGATGTCAGCTGCGATAGTCAGCGGACACCCGGCCGCGATCGACTATGACGTACTATCCCATACGAGCCCACCCCACCTCGACGGGATAGTACGTCTAATGTCAGAAAGGGGTTAATTTGCGGAATCGCGGGGATTCCGCACACATAGGAATGCATTGATCCGCTTACTTCCCGCATGGGGGTATGCCCACCTGTTGTGAGTTCTGTTTTTGGGCTCCCTCTGGTGGTTACTGATGATACTGGGTGATTTGTGTTCTGCTGTCTCTGGTGTCCACCTGTTCTATTAGTATTTGGGAGTTTCCTATTTAACCGGGCTTTCTTGTCATTTCCCCGCCGGCTATCAAGGTTATCAGAGTGTTTTGTTACCTCAGCTTCTGGCTTCAGTAATCTTCAGGACAAGCTAAGTTTTTTATTTTCTTGTTCCACGTTTTGATTTATTTTTGTCTTGTCCAGCTTGCATATAATTGTTTCTTTGCTGCTGGTTGCTCTAGCGGGCTGTAATTGCTCCTCATGTTCCATGAGTTGGAACATGAGTTCAAGTAATTACAGGATGGTTTTTTGAAGGTTTTTTTGCTGACCGCGCAGTTTACTTTTGTATCCTCTGCTATCTAGTTTTAGCGGGCCTCATTTTGCTGAATCTGATTTCATACTGTGTATGTGCCTTCCTCTCATTTCACCGTCATTATATGTGGGGGGCTGCTATTTCTGTGGGGTATTTCTCTGGAGGCAAGAGAGGTCTGTGTTTCTTCTAATAGGGGAAGTTAGATCTTCGGCTGGTGCGAGACGTCTAGGATCAACGTAGGCACGTTCCCCGGCTATTGTTATTTGTGTGTTCAGGTTTAGGGTCGCGGTCAGCTCAGGTTCCATCACCCTAGAGCTCGTTGGTGCTTGTCCTTTTGTGATTCCCTGCCATTGGAATCATGACAGTATAGCCGGCCACAAAATGTTTGGGCTGAAGTAGGAGGAAAAGTAGTCTGAGGAAGTTTTTTTTTTTTTTTTTCTCCTCTGAGGTTGCTGCCTAGCCCTAATTGCAGCCTGGCTGATTTTTTTTTTTTTTTTCCTCCTCTTAATCCTTGAATGGCTCTGACCGTAGCTGTTTATTATGGACGTCCAGAGTTTAGCTTCCAGCTTGAATAATCTTGCTGCTAAGGTTCAAAATATACAAGATTTTGTTGTACATGCTCCTATGTCTGAACCTAGAATTCCTATTCCAGAGTTCTTTGCTGGAGATAGATCTAGTTTTCTGAATTTTAGGAACAATTGCAAGCTGTTCCTTTCTTTGAAATCTCGCTCTTCTGGAGACCCTGCTCAGCAGGTTAAGATTATTATATCTTTCCTGCGGGGTGACCCTCAAAATTGGGCATTTGCATTGGCACCAGGGGATCCTGCGTTGCTTAATGTGGATGCGTTTTTTCTGGCATTGGGTTTGCTCTATGAGGAACCTAACCAAGAGATTCAGGCTGAAAAAGCTTTATTAGCTCTCTCTCAGGGGCAAGATGAAGCAGAAATATATTGTCAAAAATTTCGGAAATGGTCAGTGCTTACTCAGTGGAATGAGTGCGCCCTGGCTGCAAAGTTCAGAGATGGCCTTTCTGAGGCCATTAAAGATGTTATGGTGGGGTTCCCTGCGCCTACGGGTCTGAATGAGTCTATGACTATGGCTATTCAGATTGATCGGCGTTTACGGGCGCGCAAACCTGTGCACCATTTGGCGGTGTCTTCTGAACAGGCACTTGAGACAATGCAATGTGATAGAGTTCAGTCTAGAAGTGAACGGCAAAACTATAGGCGGAAAAATGGGTTGTGCTTTTATTGTGGTGATTTTGTCGGCCGTATTCCCAGACTTGCGACGTGCTTTGCAGGAGTTTCAGGCGGGTAAACCTGATCGTTGTCCGCCTGAGAGACTGTTTGTTCCGGATAGCTGGACCAGTAGAGTCATCTCTGAGGTCCATTCTTCTGCGTTGGCAGGTCATCCTGGAATATTTGGTACTAGAGACTTGGTGGCCAGGTCTTTTTGGTGGCCTTCCTTGTCTAGGGATGTGCGTTCTTTTGTGCAGTCTTGTGAGGTTTGTGCTCGGGCTAAGCCTTGCTGTTCTCGAGCCAGTGGATTGTTGTCACCTTTGCCTATCCCGAAGAGGCCTTGGACGCACATTTCCATGGACTTTATTTCGGATCTCCCTGTCTCTCAAAAAATGTCTGTCATCTGGGTTGTGTGTGACCGCTTTTCTAAAATGGTTCATCTTGTACCCTTGCCTAAGTTGCCTTCCTCCTCTGAGTTGGTCCCTCTGTTTTTCCAGAACGTGGTTCGTTTGCATGGGATTCCGGAGAACATCGTTTCTGACAGGGGATCCCAGTTTGTGTCTAGATTTTGGCGGACGTTCTGTGCTAAGATGGGCATTGATTTGTCCTTTTCGTCTGCATTCCACCCTCAGACGAATGGCCAGACGGAGCGAACTAATCAGACCTTGGAAACTTATTTGAGGTGTTTTGTTTCTGCTGATCAGGATGACTGGGTTACCTTCTTGCCGCTGGCCGAGTTTGCCCTTAATAATCAGGCTAGTTCTGCTACCTTGGTTTCTCCTTTCTTTTGTAATTCGGGGTTTCATCCTCGTTTTTCCTCTGGTCAGGTGGAGCCTTCTGATTGTCCTGGAGTGGACATGGTGGTGGATAGGTTGCATCAGATTTGGAGTCATGTGGTGGACAATTTGAAGTTGTCCCAGGAGAAGGCTCAGCAGTTTGCTAATCGCCGTCGCCGCGTGGGTCCTCGACTTCGTGTTGGGGACTTGGTGTGGTTGTCTTCTCGTTTTGTTCCTATGAAGGTCTCTTCTCCTAAGTTCAAGCCTCGGTTCATCGGTCCTTATAGGATCTTGGAAATTCTTAACCCTGTGTCGTTTCATTTGGATCTCCCGGCATCGTTTGCTATTCATAATGTGTTCCATCGGTCGTTGTTGCGGAGGTATGAGGTACCTGTTGTTCCTTCGCCTGAGCCTCCTGCACCGGTGCTGGTGGAGGGAGAGTTGGAGTATGTTGTGGAGAAGATCTTGGATTCTCGTGTTTCCAGACGGAAACTCCAATATTTGGTCAAGTGGAAGGGTTATGGTCAGGAGGATAATTCTTGGGTGGTTGCCTCTGATGTTCATGCTGATGATTTGGTCCGCGCTTTTCATAGGGCTCATCCTGGTCGCCCTGGTGGTTCTCGTGAGGGTTCGGTGACCCCTCCTCAAGGGGGGGTACTGTTGTGAGTTCTGTTTTTGGGCTCCCTCTGGTGGTTACTGATGGTACTGGGTGATTTGTGTTCTGCTGTCTCTGGTGTCCACCTGTTCTATTAGTATTTGGGAGTTTCCTATTTAACCGGGCTTTCTTGTCATTTCCCCGCCGGCTATCAAGGTTATCATAGTGTTTTGTTACCTCAGCTTCTGGCTTCAGTAATCTTCAGGACAAGCTAAGTTTTTGATTTTCTTGTTCCACGTTTTGATTTATTTTTGTCTTGTCCAGCTTGCATATAATTGTTTCTTTGCTGCTGGTTGCTCTAGCGGGCTGTAATTGCTCCTCATGTTCCATGAGTTGGAACATGAGTTCAAGTAATTACAGGATGGTTTTTTGAAGGGTTTTTTGCTGACCGCGCAGTTTACTTTTGTATCCTCTGCTATCTAGTTTTAGCGGGCCTCATTTTGCTGAATCTGATTTCATACTGTGTATGTGCCTTCCTCTCATTTCACCGTCATTATATGTGGGGGGCTGCTATTTCTGTGGGGTATTTCTCTGGAGGCAAGAGAGGTCTGTGTTTCTTCTAATAGGGGAAGTTAGATCTTCGGCTGGTGCGAGACGTCTAGGATCAACGTAGGCACGTTCCCCGGCTATTGTTATTTGTGTGTTCAGGTTTAGGGTCGCGGTCAGCTCAGGTTCCATCACCCTAGAGCTCGTTGGTGCTTGTCCTTTTGTGATTCTCTGCCATTGGAATCATGACAGTATAGCCGGCCACAAAATGTTTGGGCTGAAGTAGGAGGAAAAGTAGTCTGAGGAAGTTTTTTTTTTTTTTTTTCTCCTCTGAGGTTGCTGCCTAGCCCTAATTGCAGCCTGGCTGATTTTTTTTTTTTTTTCCTCCTCTTAATCCTTGAATGGCTCTGACCTTAGCTGTTTATTATGGACGTCCAGAGTTTAGCTTCCAGCTTGAATAATGTTGCTGCTAAGGTTCAAAATATACAAGATTTTGTTGTACATGCTCCTATGTCTGAACCTAGAATTCCTATTCCAGAGTTCTTTGCTGGAGATAGATCTAGTTTTCTGAATTTTAGGAACAATTGCAAGCTGTTCCTTTCTTTGAAATCTCGCTCTTCTGGAGACCCTGCTCAGCAGGTTAAGATTATTATATCTTTCCTGCGGGGTGACCCTCAAAATTGGGCATTTGCATTGGCACCAGGGGATCCTGCGTTGCTTAATGTGGATGCGTTTTTTCTGGCATTGGGTTTGCTCTATGAGGAACCTAACCAAGAGATTCAGGCTGAAAAAGCTTTATTAGCTCTCTCTCAGGGGCAAGATGAAGCAGAAATATATTGTCAAAAATTTCGGAAATGGTCAGTGCTTACTCAGTGGAATGAGTGCGCCCTGGCTGCAAAGTTCAGAGATGGCCTTTCTGAGGCCATTAAAGATGTTATGGTGGGGTTCCCTGCGCCTACGGGTCTGAATGAGTCTATGACTATGGCTATTCAGATTGATCGGCGTTTATGGGAGCGCAAACCTGTGCACCATTTGGCGGTGTCTTCTGAACAGGCACTTGAGACAATGCAATGTGATAGAGTTCAGTCTAGAAGTGAACGGCAAAACTATAGGTGGAAAAATGGGTTGTGCTTTTATTGTGGTGATTTTGTCGGCCGTATTCCCAGACTTGCGACGTGCTTTGCAGGAGTTTCAGGCGGGTAAACCTGATCGTTGTCCGCCTGAGAGACTGTTTGTTCCAGATAGCTGGACCAGTAGAGTCATCTCTGAGGTCCATTCTTCTGCGTTGGCAGGTCATCCTGGAATATTTGGTACTAGAGACTTGGTGGCCAGGTCTTTTTGGTGGCCTTCCTTGTCTAGGGATGTGCGTTCTTTTGTGCAGTCTTGTGAGGTTTGTGCTCGGGCTAAGCCTTGCTGTTCTCGAGCCAGTGGATCGTTGTCACCTTTGCCTATCCCGAAGAGGCCTTGGACGCACATTTCCATGGACTTTATTTCGGATCTCCCTGTCTCTCAAAAAATGTCTGTCATCTGGGTTGTGTGTGACCGCTTTTCTAAAATGGTTCATCTTGTACCCTTGCCTAAGTTGCCTTCCTCCTCTGAGTTGGTCCCTCTGTTTTTCCAGAACGTGGTTCGTTTGCATGGGATTCCGGAGAACATCGTTTCTGACAGGGGATCCCAGTTTGTGTCTAGATTTTGGCGGACGTTCTGTGCTAAGATGGGCATTGATTTGTCCTTTTCGTCTGCATTCCACCCTCAGACGAATGGCCAGACGGAGCGAACTAATCAGACCTTGGAAACTTATTTGAGGTGTTTTGTTTCTGCTGATCAGGATGACTGGGTTACCTTCTTGCCGCTGGCCGAGTTTGCCCTTAATAATCGGGCTAGTTCTGCTACCTTGGTTTCTCCTTTCTTTTGTAATTCGGGGTTTCATCCTCGTTTTTCCTCTGGTCAGGTGGAGCCTTCTGATTGTCCTGGAGTGGACATGGTGGTGGATAGGTTGCATCAGATTTGGAGTCATGTGGTGGACAATTTGAAGTTGTCCCAGGAGAAGGCTCAGCAGTTTGCTAATCGCCGTCGCCGCGTGGGTCCTCGACTTCGTGTTGGGGACTTGGTGTGGTTGTCTTCTCGTTTTGTTCCTATGAAGGTCTCTTCTCCTAAGTTCAAGCCTCGGTTCATCGGTCCTTATAGGATCTTGGAAATTCTTAACCCTGTGTCGTTTCGTTTGGATCTCCCGGCATCGTTTGCTATTCATAATGTGTTCCATCGGTCGTTGTTGCGGAGGTATGAGGTACCTGTTGTTCCTTCGCCTGAGCCTCCTGCACCGGTGCTGGTGGAGGGAGAGTTGGAGTATGTTGTGGAGAAGATCTTGGATTCTCGTGTTTCCAGACGGAAACTCCAATATTTGGTCAAGTGGAAGGGTTATGGTCAGGAGGATAATTCTTGGGTGGTTGCCTCTGATGTTCATGCTGATGATTTGGTCCGCGCTTTTCATAGGGCTCATCCTGGTCGACCTGGTGGTTCTCGTGAGGGTTCGGTGACCCCTCCTCAAGGGGGGGTACTGTTGTGAGTTCTGTTTTTGGGCTCCCTCTGGTGGTTACTGATGGTACTGGGTGATTTGTGTTCTGCTGTCTCTGGTGTCCACCTGTTCTATTAGTATTTGGGAGTTTCCTATTTAACCGGGCTTTCTTGTCATTTCCCCGCCGGCTATCAAGGTTATCAGAGTGTTTTGTTACCTCAGCTTCTGGCTTCAGTAATCTTCAGGACAAGCTAAGTTTTTGATTTTCTTGTTCCACGTTTTGATTTATTTTTGTCTTGTCCAGCTTGCATATAATTGTTTCTTTGCTGCTGGTTGCTCTAGCGGGCTGTAATTGCTCCTCATGTTCCATGAGTTGGAACATGAGTTCAAGTAATTACAGGATGGTTTTTTGAAGGGTTTTTTGCTGACCGCGCAGTTTACTTTTGTATCCTCTGCTATCTAGTTTTAGCGGGCCTCATTTTGCTGAATCTGATTTCATACTGTGTATGTGCCTTCCTCTCATTTCACCGTCATTATATGTGGGGGGCTGCTATTTCTGTGGGGTATTTCTCTGGAGGCAAGAGAGGTCTGTGTTTCTTCTAATAGGGGAAGTTAGATCTTCGGCTGGTGTGAGACGTCTAGGATCAACGTAGGCACGTTCCCCGGCTATTGTTATTTGTGTGTTCAGGTTTAGGGTCGCGGTCAGCTCAGGTTCCATCACCCTAGAGCTCGTTGGTGCTTGTCCTTTTGTGATTCCCTGCCATTGGAATCATGACACCCGCCATGCGGGAAGTAAGCGGATCATGTGCGGATGGTACCCAGGATGGAGGAGAGGAGACTCTCCTCCACAGACTGGGCATCATATCACTGTTAAAAAAAAGAATTAAAATAAAAAATAGTGATATACTCACCTTATGATGGTCCCCGGAGTCCTCCCGCCTCTCAGCAGTGCACGCAGCGCCTTCCGTTCCCAGGGATGCTTTGTGCAAAGGGTCTTGGATAACGTCGCGATCATGTGACCGTGACGTCATCCCAGGTCCTTCGCACACCGCCTGCTCTGAAAACACATCCCCAAAGTCAGACAGGTATTTAGGCACACACTGAGTATCCGCCCTTGCAAGCTGGGTGCCAAAGCAGTGTCCTTTACAATACTCACTCCACTTAATCACCTCCAACGTCTGCCAATCTACCACAAGGTGGTGCAAAGGGAGCCTAGGTTGTCCAACAACCACAGAAAAGACCAGATACTCAAGGACACAACAGTCAAAACATTCTGAGTGCATGGCTCCCACCAGTAGATGTGTATGGCTCCCACCAGTAGATGTAACCCTCAGACGACTTCAGTAAAATACCCTTGTTTCAAGGATGGAGAGTCGATGGCTATTATGGGTATATGTCTAGACAGTGTATATGGTTTGAGGCCCTGGACCTGTATGAACCTAGAGTTGATCAAATAATACCCTGCCCTACTGTCCAGAAAGGCAGAAATGACCACCATTGAGCTGCCAATGTGATAATGGCATTACCTTTTGCCTTGTCCTTAAGGGCCCTTGAGATGTTTGAAATAAGTTGTTGGATTCTATGCTGGAGCTCCTGGGTGGTTTGTCCAACATAGATCCTTTGGCAACTAGACCACATTTCTGGTTTGGCAATTGGAATAAAACTTTGTTAGGTTGTATTTGGGAAAAACAGAGATAGTAACAATTTTGTCCGAGATGAAAAATGGCCAAATGGTACATCCAAGACACGGATATAATAATAATCTTTATTTATATAGCGCCAACATATTAATTTACTCATCGCTATGGTTCCTAGCGATGACTATGCAGGGAGGTCACTGCACATGCCGGTGGTCACTGGAGTGGAAGTTGCCACTGTGGCGCCCCTGAGGGTCCAGTCACCACAGAGGTACTGCACCTTAGCAAGAGGTGTGGTACTCCACTCTCGGGTAAGGAGAGGGCACTACCCGAGACTCATATACTAACATCCAACACCACACCACTCCAGGCCAGGGGATCTGGGCAGACCCTATTGAGGGAGGGCCCCATCTCAGGCTGGAGGGGGAACTAGGTAGAGGGTGTAGGTGTAGAGAGAGACAGTTAGAGGGAGGAGTTAGGGAGTGAATAGGTAGAGGAATGGAGGAGACATGAAGGAAGAAGCTCCTGAGAGAGGAAGAAGGGGTCCTAGGAGCCAGGGAAGTAAGGAATCCACCCGTGGTGCCCGAATCCATGCCGACCGTAGTCGGATGGAAAGACCAGGTCGCAGTGGGGGAACTGGCCCCCCAGACTAGTGGAAAACTGCAAGACTCAGCTAGCAAGCCGAAGGCTGTTGTATCTGTACAGTGGGGCAAAAAAGTATTTAGTCAGTCAGCAATAGTGCAAGTTCCACCACTTAAAAAGATGAGAGGCGTCTGTAATTTACATCATAGGTAGACCTCAACTATGGGAGCCAAACTGAGGAAAAAAAAATCCAGAAAATCACATTGTCTGTTTTTTTATCATTTTATTTGCATATTATGGTGGAAAATAAGTATTTGGTCAGAAACAAAATTTCATCTCAATACTTTGTAATATATCCTTTGTTGGCAATGACAGAGGTCAAACGTTTTCTGTAAGTCTTCACAAGGTTGCCACACACTGTTGTTGGTATGTTGGCCCATTCCTCCATGCAGATCTCCTCTAGAGCAGTGATGTTTTTGGCTTTTCGCTTGGCAACACGGACTTTCAACTCCCTTCAAAGGTTTTCTATAGGGTTGAGATCTGGAGACTGGCTAGGCCACTCCAGGACCTTGAAATGCTTCTTACGAAGCCACTCCTTCGTTGCCCATGCGGTGTGCTTTGGATCATTGTCATGTTGAAAGACCCAGCCACGTTTCATCTTCAATGCCCTTGCTGATGGAAGGAGGTTTGCACTCAAAATCTCACGATACATGGCCCCATTCATTCTTTCATGTACCCGGATCAGTCGTCCTGGCCCCTTTGCAGAGAAACAGCCCCAAAGCATGATGTTTCCACCACCATGCTTTACAGTAGGTATGGTGTTTGATGGATGCAGCTCAGTATTCTTTTTCCTCCAAACACGACAAGTTGTGTTTCTACCAAACAGTTCCAGTTTGGTTTCATCAGACCATAGGACATTCTCCCAAAACTCCTCTGGATTATCCAAATGCTCTCTAGCAAACTTCAGACAGGCCCGGACATGTACTGGCTTAAGCAGTGGGACACGTCTGGCACTGCGGGATCTGAGTCCATGGTGGCGTAGTGTGTTACTTATGGTAGGCCTTGTTACATTGGTCCCAGCTCTCTGCAGTTCATTCACTAGGTCCCCCCGCGTGGTTCTGGGATTTTTGCTCACCGTTCTTGTGATCATTCTGACCCCACGGGGTGGGATTTTGCGTGGAGCCCCAGATCGAGGGAGATTATCAGTGGTCTTGTATGTCTTCCATTTTCTAATTATTGCTCCCACTGTTGATTTTTTCACTCCAAGCTGGTTGGCTATTGCAGATTCAGTCTTCCCAGCCTGGTGCAGGGCTACAATTTTGTTTCTGGTGTCCTTTGACAGCTCTGTGTTCTTCACCATAGTGGAGTTTGGAGTCAGACTGTTTGAGGGTGTGCACAGGTGTCTTTTTATACTGATAACAAGTTTAAACAGGTGCCATTACTACAGGTAATGAGTGGAGGAAAGAGGAGACTCTTAAAGAAGAAGTTACAGGTCTGTGAGAGCCAGAAATCTTGATTGTTTGTTTCTGACCAAATACTTGTTTTCCACCATAATATGCAAATAAAATGATAAAAAAAAACAGACAATGTGATTTTCTGGATTTTTTTTTCTCAGTTTGGCTCCCATAGTTGAGGTCTACCTATGATGTAAATTACAGACGCCTCTCATCTTTTTAAGTGGTGGAACTTGCACTATTGCTGACTGACTAAATACTTTTTTGCCCCACTGTATGTGCCACAGCCATATCCATACACAGTCGCTGAAAAGGCAGCCACATAGGATCAAGGGGACCAGGAGGACATCGCCCGACAGGATCCACGGCTGCTGGCTTGGGACACTGTGTGTGAGGCGTAGGGTGTAGGGCAGGAGGGTGAAGCCAGCACAGACAGACGGCCAGGAAAGGCACATAAGGGAGTCTCGGGAAAGTGAACCTGAACATTCACCATCATAAACTTTAGCACTTTAACACTTTAATTGCCCTGGGGCCTAGCTATACCCGTGGAGGGCTGTAACACCTCTGCTGCATCACCAGTGGAAATGAATCACAGTGTCGACCATTTCCTTTTTTGCCGAATACCACGGGTGATGTCACGAACAAATCCCGTATAAACTTTATTCCCCTTTAATTCACTTTTATTGGATGCCCAGGGCCACGGACCGGATCACTGCTGATGTGACAACCCCGCTGAAGAACTGTCGGACCCGGCCCGAGTACCTCGTGGCCCTGGCGGTTGCTCCAGCCACCGCCTGCGCAGAAATTCCCTAAATGCAGTTTCAACAGAATGGAGAAAGAGGTACGTATTGTGGAGGGATTGGAGGATGCAGGCACAGGATTCCGAGGCCATAACTGACATGCATGGGGGGGGGTAGTATTGTACTGATGACAGAGGGCAGCGATTTCTTCCAGGCACCACACACCCCAGAGCCTGGAAGAAATCATTAGCATAAAGACAGAATATAACATTTCTCAACAACAAGCCTGTTAACCGCTTCCTGACCGCCAATGGTAGATAAACGTCGGCGCTAGCAGGGCTTTGTGTTTGTCTACGGTCGGCGGTTTTGTGCTCATCAGGACCCCCACGTACTTTATAATGAGGGGATTCCAGCGCACAATGCTTCCTGTGACCTCCGACCTCATCGAGACATGAATGGTTCATGTCCTGATGATGTCAGCGTCACAGCAGCCAATGAGACAAATCGCTAGGAAAGTTTGTTGTAGCAACAAACTTTCCCGGGTGATCTGCCTCATTAAAACAATGTTTCTCCTCAGATTACCTGTCATTGAGAGATTAGAGGAGAAACAGTGCTACAAGTACTGCTGGCAACATCTGTGTTAGTCAGCGCTCTTGCTATAAAGTTAAAAAGACAGATAAGGCAGGTTAGGGTTTAGTGCTATAGTTAGGGTTAGTGTTAGGCTAAAGTTAGGGTTACTGTTAGGCTAAAGTTAGGGTTTCTGTTAGGGTTAGGGTTACTGTTAGGGTTACTGTTAGGCTATATTCACACGTTGCGGATTTTGATGCAGATCCGCAGCGTTTTTGGACGTGCGGAATTGCATCAAATCCGCAGTGTAGTTCACAAGCACTGTTAGTCAATGAGAAATTGAGAATTGTTGTGCACATGCAATGTGCAGATTTGCAGCGTTTTATTTTCCGCAGCATGTCAATTCTTTTTGTGGATCTGCAGCATTTCTACACCCATTGACTTCCATTGCGTCAGGCTTTGCCTCTTGATGTAGCATTTCCCAGCTGGGAGGCTTCGGATTCGGCTACTCCATTCATCCCTAATCTTAATGCCATTCCTGGTATAAATGTGTAGGTGGGAAATTTTGGACCAATTCATTTTTTTAATTTGTGTATGACTGATAGCTTGCTAGAGCATATTGTCCTACAAACAAATTTATATTCGTCCCAATTCATCAGCCAGAATCCACAATCCTATTATGCTAGGTCAAATTTATGAACACCAACTAATGTCCTAGAAATGAAAACATTTTAGGACTTACATTCGCTATGGGGTTTGTTGAAAAAAACAAGCATCAGGTCCTACTGGTCCAACCGCCCTGTTCAAGCCACCCCTATGTTTCCTGCCGTTCTTCCTAGGACCCATTATGAAATGCTCATGAGGTTTTGGTATTTTAACGACAATAGTCAATGTCTGCCCAGAGATGCCCCAGAACATGACAGACTATTCAAAATCAGACCCATCATTAAAACCTTGACAGAAAAGTTCTTAAAGCTCTACACCCCAACAGACAACATTTCAATTGATGAGTCCCTTGTAAAATTCAAAGGAAGACTGCACCTCAAGCAATTTATTCCTTCTAAGGCTGGAGTCACACTCAGCGTAAGACAATACGGTCCGTATATTACGGCCGTAATACGCTGAAAAGTCCCCAAAATAGTGGTCCGTAGCTCCTCCGTAGGCAGGGTGTTTCAGCGTTTTTTGCGCATGGCATCCTCCGTATGTAATCCGTATGGCATCCGTACTGCGTGTTTTTCTCGCAGGCTTGCAAAACCAACATACGGCTATACAAGGGATCCATGTGTAAAAAAAAACATATATACTGTCATATATATATATATATATATATATATATATATATATATATCTGTCAGTAGACACATATATGTATATATATTATTACTTCATAGAGCACTAGATAGCTTTAAAGCCGGTAATTCAATTGCCGGCTTTTGCTATCTCCTTCCTAAAACCCGACATGATATGAGACATGGTTTACATACAGTAAACCATCTCATATCACCTTTTTTTTGCATATTCCACACTACTAATGTTAGTAGTGTGTATATGCAAAATTTGGCCGTTCTAGCTATTAAATTTAAGGGTTAAATGGCGGAAAAAATTGGCGTGGGCTCCCGCGCAATTTTCTCCACCAGAGTAGTAAAGCCAGTGACTGAGGGCAGATATTAATAGCCTGGAGAGGGTCCATGGTTATTGTTTCCCCCCTGGCTAAAAACATCTGCCCCCAGCCACCCCAGAAAAGGCACATCTGGAAGATGCGCCTATTCTGGCACTTGGCCACTCTCTTCCCATTCTCGTGTAGCGGTGGGATATGGGGTAATGAAGGGTTAATGCCACCTTGCTATTGTTAGGTGACATTAAGCCAAATTAATAATGGAGAGGTGTCAATTATGACACCTATCCATTATTAATCCAATAGTAGTAAAGGGTTAAAAAATACACAAACACATCATTAAAAAGTATTTTAATGAAAAAAATCACAAAGGTTGTTGTAATATTTTATTCTACTCTCAATCCACTCACTGAAGACCCTCGATCTGTAACAAAAAAAACAAACAACAATATACATACCTTCCGAAGATCTGTAAAGTCCCACAATGTAAATCCATCTCAAGGGGTTAAAATATTTTGCAGCAAGGAGCTCTGCTAATGCAGCGCTGCTCCTTGCTGCAAAACCCCGGAGAATGAAGATAAAGTAGGTCAATGACCTATATTTACCTTCATTTGTGGTGAGGCGCCCTCTGCTGGTTGTTCCTAGATCGTGGGAACTTTCCTAGAAAGCTCCCAGGCACGAGTTCATAAGAGGCGCCCTCTGCTGGTTGTCCTCATATGAACTCGAGCCTGGGAGCTTTCTAGGAAAGTTCCCACGATCTAGGGACAACCAGCAGAGGGCGCCTCACCGCGAATGAAGGTAAATATAGGTCATTGACCTACTTTACCTTCATTCCCCGGGGTTTTGCAGCCAGGAACAACGCTGCATTAGCAGAGTTCGTGGCTGCAAAATATTTTAACCCCTTCAGATGAATTTGCATCGTTGGACGTTACAGATCTGCGGAAGGTATGGATATTGTTGGTTTATTTTTTATTTTTTGTTACAGATCGAGGGTCTTCAGTGATTGAATTGAGCGTAGAATAAAATATTACAACAACCTTTGTTTTTATTTCATTAAAATACTTTTTAATAATGTGTTTGTGTTTTTTTTAACCCTTTACTAGTGTTGGATTAATAATGGATAGGTGTCATAATTGACACCTCTCCATTATTAATTTGGCTTAATGTCACCTTACAATAGCAAGGTGGCATTAACCCTTCATCACCCCATATCCCACCGCTACACGGGAATGGGAAGAGAGTGGCCAAGTGCCAGAATAGGCGCATCTTCCAGATGTGCCTTTTCTGGGGTGGCTGGGGGCAGGTGTTTTTAGCCAGGGGGGGCAATAACCATGGACCCTCTCCAGGCTATTAATATCTGCCCTCAGTCACTGGCTTTACTACTCTGGCGGAGAAAATTGCGCGGGAGCCCACGCCAATTCTTTCCGCCACTTAACCCTTTAATTTAATAGCTAGAACGGCCAAATTTTGCATATACACACTACTAACATTAGTAGTGTGGAATATGCAAAAAAAAGGTGATATGACATGGTTTACTGTATGTAAACCATGTCTCATATCATGTCGGGTTTAGGAAAGAGATAGCAAAAGCCGGAAATTGAATTACCGGTTATGAACTGGTGGTTTAGGAGCAACATGGGACGAGCTCTGAAGGAGGTGGTACCTGTACTGACCGCAGTCCCTAAGCTCAACACAACACTAGAAGCAGCCGTGGGATGCTCCTGTCACTCCTTAGGCACTTCGTCACAGCCTGAGAACTAACTACCCCTAAAGATAGTTTTCCTGTTTCTATCTTGCCTCAGAGAAAATCCCCAAAGAATAGAAAGCCCCCCACAAGTAATGACTGTGAGTGGAGAGGGAAAAGACATACACAGAATGAAACCAGGATGTAGCACAGGAGGCCAGTCTAGCTAGATAGATAGGACAGGATAGAATACTGTGCGGTCAGTATTAAAAACTACAAAAATCCACACAGAGTTTACAAAAATCTCTACACCTGACTAAAGGTGTGGAGGGTAAATCTGCTTCCCAGAGCTTCCAGCTTAACTGAATTAATCCATACTGACAAGCTGGACAAAACATAGAAAGCACAGAACGAATAAGTCCACAACCTGTGGACAGAAAAGAGCAAGCAAGGACTTAACTTTGCTGAACTGGTCAGGATATCAGGGAAATCCAAGAGAGATGTGAATCCAACCAGGAACCATTGACAACTGGCACTGGCTGAAGGGAAGAGCCAGGCATAAATAGCCGAGCAGAAAGACAATCAGTGGAAGCAGCAGAAGACTGCTAAATCCAAGAAGCAGCCATACCACTTAAAACCACCGGAGGGAGCCCAAGAGCAGAACTCACAAAAGTGCCACTTACATCCACCGGAGGGAGCCCAAGAGCGGAATTCACAACAGTACCCCCCCCCTTGAGGAGGGGTCACCGAACCCTCACCAGAGCCCCCAGGCCGATCAGGACGAGCCAAGTGAAAAGCATGAACCAAATCGGCGGCATGGACATCAGAGGCAACAACCCAAGAATTATCCTCCTGGCCATAACCCTTCCACTTGACAAGATACTGAAGCCTCCACCTCGAAAAACGAGAATCCAAAATTTTCTCAACCTCATATTCCAACTCTCCCTCAACCAACACCGTGGCAGGAGGATCAACCGAGGGAACAACGGGCACCACATATCTCCGCAACAAAAATCTATGGAAAACATTATGAATGGCAAAAGAGGCTGGAAGAGCCAAACGAAAAGACACCGGATTGATAATTTCAGAAATCTTACAAGGACCAATAAACCGAGGCTTAAACTTAGGGGAAGAAACCTTCATAGGAACATGACGAGAAGACAACCAAACCAAATCCCCCACACGAAGCCGGGGACCAACACACCGACGGCGGTTAGCAAAACGTTGAGCCTTTTCCTGAGACAACGTCAAATTGTCCACCACATGAGTCCAAATCTGCTGCAGCCTGTCCACCACAGAATCCACACCAGGACAATCAGAAGGCTCAACCTGCCCCGAAGAAAAACGAGGATGAAAACCAAAATTACAAAAGAAAGGTGAACCAAAGTAGCCAAACTAGCCCTATTATTAAGGGCAAACTCGGCCAATGGCAAGAAAGCCACCCAATCATCCTGATCAGCAGACACAAAGCATCTCAAATAGGTTTCCAAGGTCTGATTAGTTCACTCAGTTTGGCCATTAGTCTGAGGATGAAACGCCGAAGAAAAAGACAAATCAATGCCCATCCTAGCACAAAAGGCCCGCCAAAACCTAGAGACAAACTGAGAACCTCTGTCAGACACAATATTCTCCGGAATGCCATGCAAACAAACCACATGCTGAAAAAACAATGGAACCAAATCTGAGGAGGAAGGCAACTTAGGCAAAGGTACCGGATGGACCATTTTAGAGAACCGGTCACAAACAACCCAGAAAACAGACATCTTCTGGGAAACAGGAAGATCCAAAATAAAATCCATGGAAATATGCGTCCAGGGCCTCTCAGGGACCGGCAAAGGCAAAAGCAACCCACTAACGCGGGAACAGCAACGCTTGGCCCGGGCGCAAGTCCCACAGAACTGCACAAAAGCACGCACATCGCACGACAAGGAAGGCCACCAAAAGGACCTAGCAACCAAATCTCTGGTACCAAAAATCCCAGGATGACCAGCCAACACTGAACAATGAACCTCAGAAATTACCTTACTTGTCCATCTATCAGGAACAAACAGCTTCCCCACTGGACAGCGGTCAGGCTTATCAGCCTGAAATTCCCGAAGCACCCGCCGCAAATCAGGGGAGATGGCAGAAAGAATCACCCCTTCCTTAAGAATGCCAGCCGGCTCAAGGACTCCAGGAGAATCAGGCAAAAAAACTCCTAGAGAGGGCATCAGCCTTAACATTCTTAGATCCCGGAAGATACGAGACCACAAAATCAAAACGGGAGAAAAACAGGGACCATCGAGCCTGTCTAGGATTCAGCCGCTTGACCGACTCGAGGTAAATCAGATTCTTATGATCAGTCAAGACCACAACGCGGTGCTTAGCTCCCTCAAGCCAATGTCGCCACTCCTCAAACGCCCACTTCATAGCCAACAACTCCCGATTGCCGACATCATAATTGCGCTCCGCAGGCGAAAACTTTCTGGAAAAAAAAGCACACGGTTTCATCAAAGAACCATCAGAATCCCTCTGAGACAAAACGGCCCCTGCCCCAATCTCAGAAGCGTCAACCTCAACCTGAAAAGGAAGAGAAACATCCAGCTGACGCAACACAGGGGCAGAAGTAAATCGGCGTTTAAGCTCCCGAAAAGCCTCAACAGTCGCAGAGGACCAATTCGTCACATCAGCGCCTTTCTTCGTCAAATCAGTAAGGGGCTTAACCACACTGGAAAAGTTGGAAATGAAACGGCGATAGAAATTAGCAAAGCCCAAAAATTTTTGAAGGCTCTTCACAGATGTGGGTTGAATCCAATCATGAATAGCTTGGACCTTAACAGGATCCATTTCCATAGACGAGGGAGAAAAAATAAAACCCAAAAAAGAGACATTCTGAACTCCGAATAGGCACTTAGACCCCTTCACAAATAAAGCATTATCACGAAGGATCTGGAATACCATCCTGACCTGCTTCACATGAGACTCCCAATCATCGGAAAAAATCAAAATATCATCCAAATATACAACCATGAATTTATCAAGATAATTGCGGAAAATATCATGCATGAAAGATTGGAACACAGATGGAGCATTAGAGAGCCCGAATGGCATCACGAGGTATTCAAAATGGCCTTCGGGCGTATTAAATGCAGTTTTCTATTCGTCACCCTGTTTAATACGAACAAGATTATATGCCCCTCGGAGGTCAATCTTAGTAAACCAACTAGCCCCCTTAATCTGAGCAAACAAATCAGAAAGCAAAGGCAAGGGGTATTGGAATTTGACCGTGATCTTATTAAGAAGACGATAATCTATACAGGGTCTCAAGGAGCCATCCTTCTTAGCAACAAAAAAGAAACCCACTCCCAATGGTGATGAAGACGGCCGAATATGCCCCTTCTCCAAAGATTCCTTAACATAGCTCCGCATGGCGGCATGCTCTGGCACAGACAGATTGAAAAGTCGGCCCTTAGGGAACTTACAACCTGGAATCAAGTTAATAGCACAATCACAGTCCCTATGTGGAGGAAGGGAACTGGACTTGGGCTCATCAAATACATCCTGGAAATCCGACAAAAACTCAGGGACCTCAGAAGAGGGGGAAGAGGAAATTGACATCAAAGGAACGTCACTATGTACCCCTTGACAACCCCAACTAGTCACAGACATAGTTTCCAATCCAGCACCGGATTATGTTCCTGTAACCATGGAAAACCCAGTACAACAACATCATGCAGGTTATGCAACACCAGAAAACGGCAATCTTCCTGATGTGCTGGAGCCATGTACATGGTCATCTGCGTCCAGTACTGAGGTTTATCCTTGGCCAATGGTGTAGCATCAATGCCCCTCAAAGGAATAGGGCTCTGCAAAGGCTGCAAGGAAAAACCACAGCGCCTGGCGATTTCTAAGTCCATTAAGTTCAGGGCAGCGCCTGAATCCACAAATGCCATGACAGAAAAGGACGACAATGAGCAAATCAGGGTCACACATAAAAGAAATTTAGGCTGTACAGTACTGATGGTAACAGACCTAGCGACCCTCCTAGTACGCTTAGGGCAATCAGAAATAACATGAGCAGAATCACCACAGTAAAAACACAGCCTATTCTGACGTCTGAATTCCTGCCGTTCTGTTCTAGTCAAAATCCTATCACATTGCATAGGCTCAGGACTCTGCTCAGAGGACACTGCCATATGGTGCACAGCTTTGCGCTCGCGCAGACGCCGATCAATCTGAATGGTTAGAGACATAGATTCGCTCAAACCAGTAGGCGTAGGGAAGCCCACCATAACATCTTTAAGGGCTTCAGAAAGACCTTTTCTGAAAATAGCAGCCAGAGCATCCTCATTCCATTTAGTGAGCACAGACCATTTCCTAAATTTCTGGCAGTATAATTCTGCCGCTTCCTGACTGACACAGGGCCAAAAGGGTTTTTTCTGCATGATCCACAGAATTAGGTTCGTCATACAATAATCTGAGCGCTTGAAAAAATGCGTCTACATTCAGCAATGCCGGATCCCCTGATTCAAGGGAGAATGCCCAGTCCTGAGGGTCACCACGCAGCAAGGATATGATGATTTTAACTTGCTGAATGGGATCACCAGAAGAACGGGGTTTCAAAGCAAAAAACAATTTGCAGTTATTTTTAAAGTTCAAAAACTTGGATCTGTCCCCAAAAAACAAATCAGGAGTAGGAATTCTAGGCTCCAAAGCCGGAGTCTGGACAACATAATCTTGGATACTCTGTACTCTTGCAGCAAGTTGATCCACACGAGAAAACAAACCCTGAACATCCTTGCCAGAGCATAAATCCTGAACTACCCAGAGATCAAGAGGAAAAAAAAAGACAAAACAGAGCACAGAAAAAAAAATGGCTCAGAATTTTTTTTTCCTTCTTTTGAGATGCCTTTAATTCATTTTTGGGCCACTTGTAGTGTTATGAACTGGTGGTTTAGGAGCAACATTGGACGAGCTCTGAAGGAGGTGGTACCTGTACTGACCGCAGTCCCTAAGCTCAACACAACACTAGAGGTAGCCGTGGGATGCTCCTGTCACTCCCTAGGCACCTCGTCACAGCCTGAGAACTAACTACCCCTAAAGATAGAAACAGGAAAACTATCTTGCCTCAGAGAAAATCCCCAAAGGATAGATAGCCCCCCACAAGTAATGACTGTGAGTGGAGATGGAAAAGACATACACAGAATGAAACCAGGATGTAGCACAGGAGGCCAGTTTAGCTAGATAGATAGGACAGGATAGAATACTGTGCGGTCAGTATTAAAAACTACAAAAATCCACACAGAGTTTACAAAAATCTCTACACCTGACTAAAGGTGTGGAGGGTAAATCTGCTTCCCAGAGCTTCCAGCTTAACTGAATTAATCCATACTGACAAGCTGGACAAAACATAGAAAGCACAGAACGAATAAGTCCACAACCTGTGGACAGAAAAGAGCAAGCAAGGACTTAACTTTGCTGAACTGGTCAGGATATCAGGGAAATCCAAGAGAGATGTGAATCCAACCAGGAACTATTGACAAGTGGCACTGGCTGAAGGGAAGAGCCAGGCATAAATAGCCGAGCAGAAAGACAATCAGTGGAAGCAGCAGCAGACTGCTAAATCCAAGAAGCAGCCATACCACTTAAAACCACCGAAGGGAGCCCAAGAGCAGAACTCACAAAAGTGCCACTTACAACCACCGGAGGGAGCCCAAGAGCGGAATTCACAACAATTACCGGCTTTAAAGCTATCTAGCGCTGTATGAAGTAATAATATATATACATATATGTGTCTCACTGACATATATATATATATACCTATTCTATGTGTAGACATTTATTCTGCCTATTCTACTGTAAGCTGTCAGTGTGATTTTACTGTACACCGCACTGAATTGCCGGCTTTTCTCTCTAACACCGCTGCGTATTTCTCGCAAGTCACACTGCTGGTCCGTGTGTAATCCGTATTTTTCTGGCTTCCATAGACTTTCATTGGCTTTTTTTTGCGCAATACGGTGACAAGCGCAGCATGCTGCGATTTTCTACGGCCGTAGAAAGCCGTATAATACTGATCAGTAAAATACGGCAGATAGGAGCAGGGGCATAGAGAATAATTGGGACGTTTGTTAGGCGTGTTTTACGGACGTATTTTCTGCACTCATACGTCCGTAAAACTCGCTAGTGTGACTCCAGCCTTAGAGTGCAAGGTTTGGAATAAAGGTGTATAAAATATGCGAACGTTCAGGATACACATCAGCTTTTCTCATTTATGAGGGAAAAGATAGCCAAATAATCCTACCAGGATACCCTACTTATCTGGGGACATCTGGAAAAATCGTTTGGGAGTTGATAACTCCATTTTTACAAAAAGGTTACAATCTGTATGTTGACAATTACTACACGAGAATACCCCTATTTAAAAGGCTGGTTGAACATAACATAGGGGCTTGTGGGACCATTTGCAAAAACCGTCAGGAGTTTCCACAATCGTTGGTCAACAAAAATTTCCAAAAGGGGCAGTCAGGTGCTCTACGCAATGGGGAGCTGCTTACCCTTAAGTATAAGGATAAAAAATATATTTTTATTCTGAGCTCGATCCACACAGATGCCACAATGGCCACTGCAGACCAACAGGGATCCACTACTCCAACCCTGTGTCTGTCATTGACTACAACAAATATATGGGGGGGAGGACCTTACAGATCAGGTTCTACGGCCATACCAGGGTATCAAGAAAATCATATACCTGGTATAAAAAGTTAGTCATTTATTTGTTTCAGGTGGCCACACATAATTCTTTTGTTTTATACATATCAGGAAAAGGTAATTGAACATCTTGTTTTTGAAAATGTTGTCCTCGCCAATCCATTAGAATCTGAAAATGTCAGAAGACTCACAGAGCGTCATTTTATTGCACTCATTCCAGCAGCTGAAACAAGAACGAACCCCCAGACTAGATGTTGGGTATGTTCCAAGAGAGGAATGAGGCATGTGGGGTGCCCGCTAGGACCCTGGGGTACTCGGCCGGGTCCGGTGGTCATTAAAGGGGTAGTCATGGTGGCAGCGACCCAGTCCATGGCCCTGGGCATCCAAGTTAAATGAAAGGTCTTTAAAGGGGTTGTTGTGAATAAAGAATGTTCGTGACGCCACCTGTGGTATTCGGTCAGAGATGACCGACACTGCTTAAAGGGGTCCACTGGGGATGATGTTATTGAAGCAGGGATGGTATAGATTCCCACAGATGAAGCCTAGTTCCCAGTGTTCCCGCTGCAGTAGGCAAAGATGGTAGATGGTGTGGTGCCAGAAAGAATTAGAGGACCCAAGATTGCAGTCTCTTTACCTTTTACTGGTAGTATGCAGCCACAGTCCAGAGTACGGATCACAGGTGAAGGTGAGATTCGGCCAGCCTGGAAGGGATTAGGAATCCCCCTAGCTAGATGGGGTTGGAAGCCTTCCTTTCTGCACTTTGTTGTGGTCCCTTGCTGCCTTAGGCTTCACACAAGGTCCTCACTTTCTCTGACCTATTAATAGGACGATGTCCGCATGGCAGGCAACTCAAGCCTTTTTACAGGTGTCCCTACTTGCTGCGACTCCGGGCTCTATATGCTGCTGTGCCTTTGGATGTAATGGTGGACAGGTGACTTGAAATCTCCTGCCTGCCGGTTTCTGCTGTGGGGCATAGTTACCCCCACAACATCGGAATTCTGGCTTCCGGTTTCTTGCGCTTTATCTGGAGTAAGCCCTCTCGCAGCTCCATTCCCAGTATTTTTCCTCTCCTTTGCCTCTTCTCCCCTCACAGTCTCTTACAATCTGCTCTGTCTCTCTCTCTTCTCTTTCCAGGAGCTGCAGAACCTCGTGTCTGCACGGCCCCAGCTTTCCTCAAGACTGCATACCTAACTGCTCCTCCAGCCAGAATATATAGGGAAGCCACTCACATACTGGATCAGAGTTCCCCCTTCTGGACTGGAGTCAGAACAGTGTTGTGTGTACATGTCACCTGCTAAAGGGATCCTTCCTCGCTTCCAGGCATGGCATCACCCTCCCCATGAGGAAGGCAATACCACTGTATTTAAAATCTTCCACACAGAACCACGATTTTAAACTGTTTTGACATTCAAGTATTTGGTTTATTTAGTGACAGACACATTTGAGTAGAGCTGACTTAATTTCCGGGGGTGTCTCCAGAGACACAAGCTGGGCATAATATTTTGGGCACTACAATGACATTTTTGCAATTTTTGCTCAAAGGCCAGGGTCACACTTGCAAATGCAATGTGAGAAACTTGCATGAGTCTCTCGCATCAATACCAGGCACTGCCGCTGGCACTCGGGAATGCACGCTCTGGTCCCGAGTGCCGGTGGCTGTGCTGGCGGCTGTGACGGTGGCTCGCAAGTGTGACCCTGGACTTACTACCTGTTTCTGGAAATCATCCATGTAGTGAAAATGTTCACTATATCCATAGATGAATTTCCAGAGGGCTCTCCAAACGCGACATGGCGTCCGCTATTGAATCCAGCCAATTTTGCTTCCAGAAGTCAAGTGGCTCCTTCCTTTCCAAGCCCTGCCGTGCACCCAAACAGTAGTATTCCCCCACATATGGTGTATCAGCGTGCTCAGGAGAAATTGGACAACAAATTGTATGGAGCAATTTCACCTTTTACCCTTATGAAAATACAAAATATGGCAATAAAGAAACATTTTTGTGGGAAAAGGTGAAATGTTAATTTTTTCCTTCCACATTCCATTAATTCTTGTGAAGCACTAGAAGGGTTAATAAACTTGCTTTTTTGCGCACCTTGAGGGGTGCCGTTTTTAGAATGGTGTCACTTTTGGGTATTTTCTTTCATATAGACCCCTCAAAGTGACTTCAAATATGAGATGGTCCCTAAAAAAAATAGTTTTGCAAAATTTGTTGAAAAAATGAAAAATCGCTGATCAAATTTTAATCCTTATAACTTCCTAACAAAATAAATTTTGGTTCCAAAATTGTGCTGATGTAAAGTAGACATGTGGGAAATATTATTTATGAACTAATTTGTGCAATATGACTCTCTGATTTAAGGGCATAAAAATTAAAATTTTGAAAATTGCAACATTTTCAAGATTTTTGCCAAATTTCCTTCTTTTTCATGAATAAATGCAAGTCATCTTGAAGAAATTTTACCACTATCATAAAGTACAATACGTCACGAGAAAACAGTCTCAGAATCACTGGGATCCGTTGAAGCATTCCAGAGTTATAACCTCATAAAGTGACAGTGGTCAGAATTGTAAAAATTGGCCCGGTCATGAAGGCAAAAACAAGCTCGGGCGCGAAAGGGTATGAGGCATACAGGTAGAACTAGTGTAACATTTCTGTTACCTGTATGCCCATATTAATAGGTCATATGCGTCCTGGAGATGATAGATTCCCTTTAAAGATGATCTGCAGTTGGGAAAATAAGTATTTGATACACTTCCGATTTTGCAAGTTTTCCCACCTACAAAGAATAGAGAGTTCTGTAATTTTTATCGTAGGTACACTTCAATTGTAAGAGACAAAATCTTTTTAAAAAAACCAGCAAATCACATTGTATGATTTTTACATAATTAATTTGCATTTTATTGCATGAAATAAGTATTTGATACAATAGAAAAACAGAACTTAATATTTGGTACAGAAACCTTGCTTTACAACTACGGAGGTCGGATGTTTCCTGTAGTTCTTGACCAAGTTTGCAAACACTGCTGCAGGGATTTTTACCTGCTTCTCCATACTTATTAAAGGTTTTCTTTTGGGATCAGGTCTGAAGACTGGCTAGACCAGGATATTGAAATGCTTCTTACAGAGCCACTCCTTAGTTACCCTGGCTATGTGTTTCGGGTCATTGTCATGCTGGAAGACCCAGCCACGACCCATCTTCAATGTTCTTACTGAGGGATTAAAGTTGTTGGCTAAAATCTTATGATACATGACCCCATCCATCTTCCCTTCAATACGGTGCAGTCATCTTGTCGCCTTTGCAGAAAAGCACCCCCAAAGTATAATGTTTCCCCACCCTGTGTCATGATTGGGACAGTGTTCTTAAGGTTTCACTCATCCTTCTTTCTCCAAACATGGCTAGTGGAGTTGGTACCAAAAAGTTCTATTTTGGCCTCATCTGACCACATGACCTTCTCCTGTGCCTCCTCTGGATCATCCAGATGGTAATTGGCGAACTTCAAATGGGCCTGGACATGTGCTGGCTGAGCAGGAGGAACTTGCGTTATTGACCAGGTCCTCCCATATAGTTCAGAGCTGATTCCTGACCTTTCTCAGAATCATCCTTACTACATGAGGTGAGATTTTACATGGAATCCCAGAGCGAGGATTATTGACAGTCATCTTGTATTTCTTCCATTTTCTAATAATTGTGTCAACAGTTGTTGCCTTCTCACCAAACTGCTTGCATATTGTCCTGTAGCCCACCCCAACCTTGTGCAGGTCTACAATTTAGTCCCTGGTGCCCTTAGACAGCTCTTTGGCCTTGGCCATGGTGGACAGGTTGGAGTGTGATAGAGTGTGTGGACAGATGTCTTTTATACAGGTAACAAGTTCAAACAGGTGCAATTAGTAAAGGTAATGAGTGCAGAGCAGGAGGCTTCTTAAAGGAAAACTGGTCTGGGAAAGCCAGAATTCTTGCTGGTTGGTAGGTGATCAAATACTTATTTCATGTAACAAAATGCAATTTAATTATTTATAAATCATACAATGCGATTTTCTGGATTTTATTTTTAAATTCTGTCTCTCATAGTTGAAGTCTACTAACGATAAAAATGACAGACCTCTCCATTCTTTGTAGGTTTGACCTTTTCAGGTTGAAGATGGACTCAAAACCTACTTCCAGTTTTAGAGGACACTTTCTTCAAGTAGTGTAGTGGTACAGGAAAAATAAACCTATGGCGGCAATGAAGGAGTATATGCCGCTATGGGTTTATATTCTATATTGGATGTTTTATCCAGGGATATTTTATTTTTACTATTTGCAAATAAAACTCACAGGCAGCTACTTGTTACCTACCTGCTTGTTGTGTCCGAGCCGATCTCTGCTGACACAGATTAGCGGCTTCTCTTCTACCCTGCTCATGTCAGGCTGATTTACAGCCAGCTCACCACTGCCTAACTTTTTTTTACTTTTTTTTAAATGACAGAAACTTATTTTTTACATTTTAAGGGTTTGTTGCATAGTAACTGTGCACAGTGTAGATCAGAGGTTTCAAACTGCATTCCTCGAGGGCCGCAAACAGGTCATGTTTTCAGGATTTCCTTGTATTGCACAAGGTGCTGGAATCATTCTGTGCAGGTGATTAAATTATCACCTGTGCAATACAAGGAAATCCTGAAAACATGACCTGTTTGCGGCCCTCGAGGAATGCAGATTGACACCTCTGGTGTAGATGGTATACTAGTAGAAACAGTAATGTCAACAATGAAAAGGTCACAATGCTTGACCAAGTGCCATAGCCCTTTCAATCAGCTGATCAACAACACAAAGCTGAGAGTCAGACCCAAACACATATTGATGGGTTACACTAGCCATCGGCCATCAGTATTCAGATTCCGGGAAACACCTTCAAGGCTGGATTCAACTGCGATAAGATGTGGTAGTGTGCAGTGTGGCAGTGGCATGTAGACACAGAAGAACAGGGTGAAAAAAACAGCTCAGAAGCCTTACGGACAGTTTGTTCTCATGTCCATGACCTACTTCAGTGTATATCTCTTATGTTTTGACTAGGGACACATGTTACATTCTAAGCACATAAGCAGTGCACTTTTATCTGTGACCCTATGTCTAGATATGGATTTTAGCACGTGGCAATAAAGATGGAAATCAGTCTTAATGCAAATGCTGCCTGAACATACTTTTTTTGTACATAAGGAAAAAGGTCATAATTTCATAAATGGTAAAACCACAAATATATAGTAATAGTGTAATATCTATATTTACCACATGAGGGCAGTGCACTACCATTTAAACAAAGTGATGATGCATGTGATGAATGTGTGTGATGTCTGTGTTGTGTGTGTGTTGTGCGTGCGGGCTGTTAGTGATTGCCCTCTAATATCTCTGTTGATCCGCAGAATGAAGGGGCTACCGCTGTGTCTGATGCTGCAGCTCAGTGCAAAACTAAGAGAATAGCACCTGGCACACTGATATATACAGAGCAGCGTGTGTGTAAACAAGGACACAAGGCTCACTGTGTCATAGGACAACGTATTAGATTTTGTAGAAGCGCTTTGTCAGCCATTGTGGTAAGGTTGTTGTGGCTGGTTCGTTTATGGGAAATTCTATAAATGAGAAATGTTACAGGTTATAATTTGTTATTTTTTTGGAATTACCTTTGCTGGGTCTAATGAAATGTACCCATATTCATAATCTAGAAAGGTTTAGTGAATTACAGCAAATTTTTGAAAAGGAAAATGACCCACATAAAATATTACATTTCAGATTGTTCTAGCCTCACAAAATGAAGTTTGTGCAGATTTGAGCCAAAGTTTGTGTTATTTTTGGGGGTTTAGCATTAATAGACATATCCTAAATTTGGACGGTGCCTTACAGTGCTGGAGTCCAGGGTTCAAATCTAACCAAGGCAAGACAAACATAAAGTCCACAAAAAAGTTTGTGTTGAAAAAATTTGTTTTTTGTTGATATTTTCTGGGCTTAAAAAAGCTGAACTTTGTATAATAAAACATTTATTGGTTTATACTCACAACTATTTAATTTTAATATTGTGGAGTTGTGTGAAGGATGATTTTTTTTTCGTGGCGAGCCTCACGTTCTTATTAGTACCATTTTGGAGCACACATGTTGCTTTCATCACCTTTTATTACATGTTCTGGGAGAGAAGCTGCAACTGAAAAATGCCAATTCTGGAGTCTAGATTTTTTCTGTTTTAGCGCATTGCCTGTATGGGTTAAAAAAAATTATATTCTGATAGCTCAGACTATGGACACAGCAATAGTAAATATGTTTGTTTTTTGTTTTTATATAATTTTATTTTTAAATGGGGTAAACAATGATGCAAATGTAAATTTACATTCACATATAGTGGCTTGCAAAAGTATTCGCCTTCATCATTTACACCCAGGTCCGGACCTGACAACTGTTTCTGGTCAGCCTTGCATTTGTATCTGTCCCCCATGATCTTTAAGTTATTCTGAACCCCTTACCATACAGATGAGAGTGATGAAGGGAATCGTCCCTCCCCAGGAACCCCTGAAGACCCCTCCTTACTGAATGTACAGAACTGAGGATGGAAGCCATATGCACCAAAAAATGGAGACTTAAGGTACCGTCACACTAGACGATATCGCTAGCGATCCGTGATGTTGCAGCGTCCTCGCTAGCGATATCGTCCAGTGTGACAGGCAGCAGCGATCAGGCCCCTGCTGTGCTGTCGCTGGTCGGGGAAGAAAGTCCAGAACTTTATTTCGTCGCTGGACTCCCCGTAGACATCGCTGAATCGGCGTGTGTGACACCGATTCAGCGATGTCTTCGCTGGTAACCAGGGTAAACATCGGGTAACTAAGCGCAGGGCCGCGCTTAGTAACCCGATGTTTACCCTGGTTACCATCGTTAAAGTAAAAAAAACAACCGCTACATACTTACCTACCGCTGTCTGTCCTCGGCGCTCTGCTTCTCTGGTCTGGCTGTGAACACAGCGGCCGGAAAGCAGAGCAGTGACGTCACCGCTCTGCTTTCCGGCTGCCCGGCGCTCACAGCCAGACCAGAGAAGCAGAGCGCCGAGGACAGACAGCGGTAGGTAAGTATGTAGCGGTTGTTTTTTTTACTTTAACGATGGTAACCAGGGTAAACATCGGGTTACTAAGCGCGGCCCTGCGCTTAGTTACCCGATGTTTACCCTGGTTACCGAGGACATCGGGATCGTTGGTCGCTGGAGAGCTGTCTGTGTGACAGCTCTCCAGCGACCAAACAGCGACGCTGCAGCGATCCGGATCGTTGTCGGTATCGCTGCAGCGTCGCTTAGTGTGACGGTACCTTAACCAGTGGACTCACTGCGACAATTGTTTAAGGCAAACTCAGCTAATGGTAGAAAAGAAGACCAATCCCCCTGGTTATCTCACACGAAATACCTGAGTTATGTCTTCAGACTTTGGTTTAGACGTTCAGTCTGACCATTAGTTTGAGGATGAAACGCAGAAGAAAAAGGATAGTTGCATCCCTAGGTGAGAACTAAATACCCTCCAGAATTTAGATATAAACTGGGTTCCCAGATCTGACACCACATCGGATGGAACCCCATTAAGCTTCATGATCTTGTTGACAAACACCTGAGCCAGGGTCTTAGCATTAGGGAGAAAAGGTAAAGCAATGAAGTACATAATTTTACTGAACCTATCCACCACAACTAAGATAACAGTCTTACTAGAGGAGGAAGAAATATCTATAATTAAATCCATGGATAAATGTGTCCATGGTCGGTCAGGTATGGTTAATGGTAGAACAGCCCCAGATGCGAGGTCTTAAAAAGCGCACAGTCATTACAGGAAGACGCAAAGTCAACTAAATCCCGATACAACCTTGTCCACCAAAAACAACTAGAAAGGAGGTCCAAGGTTGATTTACTACCTGCATTATCAGTGAGAGTCGAGCTATGATGTGCCACTAAAACTTGGAGACACAGATGTAATGGTACAAATAATTTCCCTGAAGAACCAGCAGGGGCGTCCTCCTGAGCCTTTAATACCTGTCCCTCCAGCTCAGTACACAAGACAGAGACAACCACCCCTTCCTGTAAAATAGGGACAGAGTCACAGCCACCCCCAGGGAAACATTGAGACAAAGCATCAGCTTTGACGTTCTTAATCCCAGGAAGGTAAATGACAAAATTAAACCTGGTAAAAAAAAAACAAAGACCATCTAAGCTGGTCTAAGATTAAGACGTTTAGCAGATTCGAATCACAACAGATTTTTATGATCAGTAATATCAGTGACCGGGTGCACTGCCCCCTCCAAAACGTGATGCCACTAGTGATGAGCGAGTATACTCATTGCTCGGGTTTTCCCAAGCCTTCTCGGGTGTCCTCCAAGTATTTTGGCGTGCTTGGAGATTTCGTTTTTGTCCCTCAGCTGCATGATTTGCGGCTGCTGGACAATGTGAATACATGTGAGGATTCCCTAACAAACGAGCATTTCCCACAAGTATTCAGGCTGTCCAGCAGCTGCAAATCATGCAGCTGAGGCGATGAAAGCTAAATCTCCGAGCATGCCAAAATACTCGGAGGATACCCGGTCTATCTCTGAGGCGACTTTCTATGAGTATGGCCAGAGCTATGACAGTCTCCAACGTCTCAGGAGTTTCATAAAGCGCTAGTGCGTCTTTTAATCTTTCAGACAGGCCCTGACAAAACTGACTCCTAACAGCAGAATTTTTCCACCAGATGTCGGTGGCACATATACGGAATTCTGAGCAGAATTCCTTTCCCGGCTGGTCTCCCTGCTGGAGGTTACGTAGCTTAGACTCAGCACGAGAGAAATGGGCCGGATCATCATATACGAGGCCTACAACCTCAAAAAAAAAATCAACCGACAGGAGAGACAGTGAGTCTGACAGGAAGTGAAAAAGCCCAGGATTGAGGATCTCCTTGAAGGAGAGAAATAAAAAACCCAACCTGTTGCTCCTCACTCCCAGATGAATGAGGATGAAGCCTAAATAAAAGCTTGCAGGTTTCACGGAACACAACCAATTTTTCCCATCCGCAAGAAAACCTATCCAGGAGGGCCACCTTATTTTCTGACTCAGCCTGACTGCCCGCCAGTCTGCTGCTGTGAGACCCTAGATTGCAGGACTGACAGTTCAAGCAACAAACCGTGCAATTGTTTAGCGAGGATAGTAATGGAATCCATATCAAGATACAAAATGTGGGGCTGGTGAAAATGTCACACTGTGACGGTCTTTGTCAAGGAAGGGGGGCCTCAAACTGTCCCTGGAACTGGCACCCTAACTATCTCTGTCCTCGGGTACTCTTGAAGGTACTCTTACTATGCTCCTGATAAACTCTGATGTGTCCCCTCCCCCACCCCATGAGGCATGGAACATAAATGTAAGATAAACAAGACACAAAGGCAAAATAGGGATAACAGAAAACTTCTATCATACAAAAGCACTAACCAACATTAGGAAGGAGGATAGGGACAGAGAGAATTAAACTAAGTGGGAACAGGGACCAGAGGATAAGCACACACGTACTACAGCAAACCACAGAACACTACTACAACAACTCTACTCCAACCATTTAGCTTTAGCACACAGCACAGGAAGAAAAGTCTTTCAACGGCAGGGATAAAAAGGTCTGACCAGTTTGTAGAGGAAAAGGTAATGACCAGATCAGAAGCAGCTGAAATTGAGCCGTTTCAGACCAGCATAGAAAGATTTGTTAACCTCTTCAACACTAGTGGAAACTCCATTTAATATGGGACCCAAATCAAACCATCTCTAAAGAAGACCTGAGATTCATTACCTGACGTGATCGTTTAACTTCAGATCTTCCAGGGGGATGTGACATCCTCTTGATTTTTTTTTAGGGTTTTCATCATTTCGTGTAAAGAACATGCCAAAGTGACGCGCTAGGGTCCTGGTCGTCACAGTGGCATTGCTTTCCTCACGGGGAGAGTGATGTCACGCTTGGAAGCGAAGGAGGATTCCTTTTATCAGGTAACCACAATGCACACAACATGTTCACACTCCAGGCCAGAAGGGGAACTCTGAACTCGGATTAAGAGGAACTTCCTTATATTCGGGTCTGAAGGGAAAGGAAGTCAGGCAGTCTGTCAGAGGACAGAGGAGAGAGCAGTCAGACATTGAGTGTCGGAAGGACTGAAGGGGCCATGTAGCCAGAGTTGCTACATCTCCTGGAGAAAGAGAGAGAATACGAAAGGAAGAATATTGTTTAGTGTGCGTGCAGGAGAGCGAAGCACAGGAGAGTGACGTTTGGGGAGGACAGCTGCGATTGAGGTATCTCCTTGCAGAGCGCAAATTACCGGTAGCCGGAAACCGAGGTTGTGAAGGACTCTAAGACTTACAGCAGAAACTGCCAGGACTGCTGGATTACACATCACCTGTCTGCCCTAATACCCAGGAGGCACAGTGGCACATAGAGCCCGGGTCATGATAGGAACCCTGTAAAAAGGTTCGAGTCACCTGTCATACGTGTTTGTGTCCCACCTTTATGGAGAACAGAGAGAATTGTGAGGACCTTATCAGATGCCATAGGCAGTAAGGGACTACAACACCACCGCGCTATGAGGAAGGCTTTTAACTCCACCTGATAAAGGGGACTCTGAATTCGCTTCCATGCCGGACTCTGCCTGTACCTGTGATCTGGTGCCCTGGACTGAGGCTGCCTGAAGTCTTCAGTAAACCAGGTAAAGAGACTGCAAACCTGTGTGTTTACGTCACCACTCACCATCCTCATCTATACACCGGGAGCCCTGGGGACCTACTTCACCTGTGGGAAGTTACACCATCTAGCTGCCATAACATCACCCCAGAGGACCCCTTTAACCCCTTTCTGACCTTGGACGGGATAGTACGTCCGAGGTCAGATCTCCTGCTTTGATGTGGGCTCCGGCGGTGAGCCCACATCAAAGCCGCGACATGTCAGCTGTTTTGAACAGCTGACATGTGCGCGAAATAGCAGCGAGTGGAATCGTGATCCACCCGCCACTATTAACTAGTTAAATGCCGCTGTCAAACGCTGACAGCGGCATTTAACTACCGCTTCCGGCCGTTTGGCCGGAAATGTGCTCATCGCCGACCCCCGTCACATGATCGGGGATCAGCGATGCATCGGCATAGTAACCAGAGGTCTCCTTGAGACCTCTATGGTTACTGATGCCAGCTTGCTGTGAGCACCACCCGGTGGTCGGCTCTCATAGCAAGCCTGTAATTAAGCTACATAGGAGCGATCTGGTGATCGCTGCTATGTAGCAGAGCCGATCAGGCTATGCCAGCTTGTTTAAAAAAATATGAAATAAATAAAAAAAATATAAAAGTTTAAATCACCCCCCCCTTTTGCCCCATTCAAAATGAAGCAATAAAAATAAAATCAAATATACACATATTTGGTATCTTCGCGTTCAGAATCGCCCAATCTATCAATAAAAAATGGATTAACCTGATCGCTAAACGGCGTAGCGAGAAAAAAATTTAAAACGCCAAAATTACGTTTTTTTTGTCACCGCGACATTAAAATGCATTAAGAGGCGATCAAAAGAACATATCTGCACCAAAATGGTATCACTAAAAATATCAGCTCAGCATGCAAAAAATAAGCCCTCACCCGACCCCAGATCACGAAAAATGGAGACGCTACGGGTATCGGAAAATGGCGCAATTTTTTTTTTTTTTTTTAAGCAAAGTTTGGAATTTTTTTTCACCACTTAGATAAAAAATAACCTAGACATGCTTGGTGTCTATGAAGTCGTAATGACCTGGAGAATCATAATGGCAGGTCAGTTTTAGTATTTAGTGAACCTAGCAGAAAAGCCAAACAAAAAACATGCATGGGATTGCACTTTTTTTGCAATTTCACCGCACTTGGAATTTTTTTCCCATTTTCTAGTTCACGTCATGGTAATACTAATGATGTCGTTCAAAAGTACAACTCTTCCTGCAAAAAATAAGCCCTCACATGGCCATATTGACGGAAAAATCAAAAAGTTATGGCTCTGGAAAGGAGGGGAGCGAAAAACGAACATAGAAAAACGGAAAATCCCAAGGTCATGAAGGGGTTAAAAAGCGTCGGTCCCCACTGACCGAATACCACAGGTGGCACACGAACACAAACTTTATTCAACACCCCTTTAAGGACATTCCCTTTAACATGGGCGCCCAGGGCCACGGACCGGGTCACCGCCACCGTGACTCCCCCTGTGAGTACCGGACCTGGTACTGAGTACCCCACGGCCCTGGCGGGCGACTCACCTACAACTGTGAACAATTGCTTTGACTTTTCTTAGGCCGGCTTCACACTCAGCGGTCCGTATATTACGGCCGTAATACGCTGAAAAGTCCCGAAAATAGTGGTCCGTAGCTCCTCCGTAGGCAGGGTGTGTCAGCGTTTTTTTACGCATGGCATCCTCCGTATGTAATCCGTATGGCAGCCGTACTGCGTGGTTTTCTCGCAGGCTTGCAAAACCAACATACCGCTATAGAAGTGATCCATGTGTCCCAAAAAGAAATATATATATATATATATATATATATATATATGTCAGTAGACACATATATGTATATATATTAATATTTTTTCCAGCGCTATACAGCTTGAAAGCCGGTAATTCAATTACAGGCTTTTTCTTTCTCCTTCCTAAAACCCGACATGATTTGAGACATGGTTTACATACAGTAAACCATGTCTTCTCTCCTTTTTTTTTGCAGATTCCACACTACTAAATTAAAGGGTTAAATGGCGGAAAAAATTGGCGTGGGCTCCCGCACAATTTTCTCCGCCAGAGTAGTAAAGCCAGTGACCGAGGGCAGATATTAATAGCCTGGAGAGGGTCCACGGTTATTGACCCCCCCCCTGGCTAAAAACACCTGCCCCCAGCCACCCCAGAAAAGGCACATCTGGAAGATGTGCCTATTCTGGCACTTGGCCACTCTCTTCCCATTCCTGTGTAGCGGTGGGATATGGGGTAATGAAGGGTTAATGCCACCTTGCTATTGTAAGGTGACATTAAGCCTAATTAATAATGGAGAGGCGTCAATTATGACACCTATCCATTATTAATCCAATTGTAGTAAAGGGTTAAATAAAACACAAACACATTATTTAAAATTATTTTAATGAAATAAAAACAATGGTTGTTGGAGTATTTTATTCTATGCCCAATCCAGTCAGTGAAGACCCTCGTTCTGTAAGTAAAAAAACATAATAAACCAACAATATCCTTACCCTCCGCAGATCTGTAACGTCCAACGATGTAAATCTATCTGAAGGGGTTAAAATATTTTGCAGCTACGAGCTTTGCTAATGCAATGATGCTCATGGCTGCAAAAACCCCGGAAAATGAAGGTAAAGTAGGTCAATGACCTATATTTAGCTTCATTTGCGGTGAGGCGCCCTCTGCTGGCTGTTCCTAGATCGTGGGAACTTTCCTAGAAAGCTCCCAGGCTTTCTAGGTAAGTTCCCACGATCTATGAACAGCCAGCAGAGGGCGCCTCACCGCAAATGAAGCTAAATATAGATCATTGACCTATATTTAGCTTCATTCCCCGGGGTTTTGCAGCAAGGAGCAGCCTGCATTAGCGGAACTCCTTGCTGCAAAATGTTTTAACCCCTTCAGAAGGATTTACATCGTTGGACTTTACAGATATGCGGAAGGTAAGTATATTGTTGGTTTATTATGTTTTTTCTTTCACAGAACGAGGGTCTTCAGTGATTGGATTGGGCGTTAAATAAAATATTACAACAACCTTTGTTTTTATTTCATTAAAATAATTTTTAATAATGTGTGTGTGTTTTTTTTTAACCCTTTCATTCAATTGGATTAATAATGGATAGGTGTCATAATTGACGCCTCTCCATTATTAATTAGGCTTAATGTCACCTTACAATAGCAAGGTGGCATTAACCCTTCATTACCCCATATCCCACCGCTACACGGGAATGGGAAGAGAGTGGCCAAGTGCCAGAATAGGCACATCTTCCAGATGTGCCTTTTCTGGGGTGGCTGGGGGCAGGTGTTTTTAGCCAGGGGGGGCCAAGAACCGTGGACCTTCTCCAGGCTATTAATATCTGCCCTCAGTCACTGGCTTTACTACTCTGGCGGAGAAAATTGCGCGGGAGCCCACGCCAATTTTTTCCGCCATTTAGCCCTTTAATTTAGTAGATAGAACGGCCAAATTTTGCAGATACACACTACTGACATTAGTAGTGTGGAATCTGCAAAAAAAATGGAGAGAAGACATGGTTTACTGTATGTAAACCATGTCTCAAATCATGTCGGGTTTTAGGAAGGAGAAAGAAAAAGCCGGTAATTGAATTACCGGCTTTCAAGCTGTATAGCGCTGGAATAAATATTAATATATATATATACATATATGTGTCTCACTGACATATATATATATATATACCTATTCTATGTGTACACATTTATTCTACCTATTGGACTGGAAGCTGTCAGTGTGATTTTACTGTACACCGCAGTGAATTATCGGCTTTTCTCTCTAACACCGCTGCGTATTTCTCGCAAGTCACACTGCTTGTCCGTGTGTAATCCGTATTTTTCACGCTTCCATAGACTTTCATTGGCGTATTTCTTGCGCAGTACGGTGAAAAACGCAGCATGCTGCGATTTTGTACGGCCGTAGAAAGCCGTATAATACTGATCAGTAAAATACGGCAGATAGGAGCAGGGGCATAGAGAATAATTGTGCCGTATTTTTTGCGAGTTTTACGGACGTAGTTTCTGCACTCTTACGTCCGTAAAACTCGCAAGTGTGAAGCCGGCCTTATTGTGAAGCAAACAACAAATACGACAAAATAACGGAAAACTTCAGTGTGCATAAGTAAACCTCCCTAAAGTCAGTACTTTTAGAGCCTACTTTTGCAGCAATTTTGTAGTTTTGCATTCCTCAAGGCAAAACTACTGCAGCTCCTTCAAGTTAGATGGTTTCCTCTGGTGAACAGTAATCTTCAATTCTGAAACAGATTGTTACTTAGATTAAGGTCAGGGCTTTGACAAGGCCACTTCAAAACATTTACACGTTTCCCCTTAATACACTCAAGTGTTGCTTTAGCAATATGCCTTGGGTCATTGACTTGTTGGTAGGTTAACCTCCGTCCCAGACTCAAATCAGAGACAGACTGAATCAGGTTTTGAGCAAGAATGTCTCTGTATTTCCCCATTTTATATATGTAAGTGCCAATTGTAGCGCTTCTTTCTGTTGCAAACCGTCCAACCAGACTGCTGATTGACATCAGAGATGAGGGTTTCAGCCTCACACATGCGTCCTCGTTAGTGGTGTAGTTCATGCACTGTTCACTCTCTGTGGTGCATGTCATCAGAGTAACATCAGGGCAAAGGTGGAATTTTTTACTACCTCTGACACTCTGTTAAGTGCTGGCATTCCATCAGGGAACGTTTGTGCAGCGCCCCAGAGTCCTGGTTCGTTACAGTAATGTTATTCTTCCACCAGGGGAGTGATGTTACATCTGAAGGCAATGAAGGAGATCTTTTGTCCAGGTATCACAACCACAAAACGCACTTCACACTCCAGTCCGCCAGGGGGAGCCATGCTTCTATCTATTAGGGCACTCCTCACACTTAGGTAAAACTGGTGGGTTGGTTAGGAAGTTTGACAGAAGCTGACTGGAGGGAGTAGGAGATAGTCCGTGAGTCCTGACCGAGTTTGGCAGAGGCTGGTTGGAGTGGGTTCCAGCCAGCTCCAGACTGCGGCCTGCGGAAGACAAAGGTACATGGAGCTGCGCCTGCATCCCATGCGGCAGCATCCTAAGAAAGGACACGAAAGGAATTGTGTTACAGTGAATAAGCAACAAAGTCATAGCAAAAGGAGAGGAATATCAGAGGGAGACCAGCTAGAAGCAGGCTGCCTCCTTCTGAAGCGCACTACCGGTAGCCAGAACACCGAGGGAGTAAGGATCTTTATGCCATTACTTCAGAGACTGGCAGGACAGTTGATTCTACGTCGGCTGCCTGACCATATACCCAGGAGGCAGGGTGGCAACTTGTGGGGGCCGAGGCATCTCTATAAAAAGCCTCAGGCCACCAGTCATACGGGTTTGTCCTATCCATAAGGGGGACAGAGAGAGAAGAGACTTAACATCTACAATAGTTGTGAGGACCTTACCGAGTTGCTCAGCACGGAGGTACTACAACGCCCAGGCGCTAGAGGAAGGCTATTGAGATCCACCTGGATAAGGGGACTCTGGATTTGCCTTCAGACTGGCCGGTCTCTGCCTACCCCGTGGTCCCTACCCTGGACTGTGGATGCTGAAGCCTTCAGTAAAGGTAAAGAGACTGCAACCTTGTGTCCTCATTATTCACTGCGCCTTACATCATCCACCATCTACACTCTGGGAAGCCCTGGGGACATACTTCACCTGTGGGAAAGTATACCATCTAGCTGCCATAACATCACCCCAGCGGACCCCTAAGCAGCGTCGGTCACACTGACCGAATACCACAGGTGGCGTCACGAACATTATCCCTTTAAAGACCTTTCCCCCACAACATTAACGGACCACCCTAGGGCCACGGACCGGGTCAGCCACCGTGACATCCCCATTGACTACAGAAGGGCCCGGTACCGAGTTCCCCATAGCCCTTGGGGGCGCTCCATTTCTCCTTGTGGACAGTGATTGCTTGTTATGCCGGTATAAGGAGACTTATAGGCCATGAAATGCTCCTATTGGCACTCCATCAGGAAACATTTCTTCTTGTGGATAGTGACATGCTTGACATGCTGGTATAAGATTACTTATAGGCCATGCAATGCTCCAATTGGCATGCCATCAGACAAGTGCCATTACCAGTGAGTGTTACAATCCTTCACTACATCAGGTGGGTATAGATTAGCGTATGAACTTTGTGTGGTAAGGGAAAAACTATGTACCTAAAAGCAGGATATTTAAAGGGAATCAACAAAACTTCTAGAATTGATTTCTCAAAAATGTCCCAATTAAATACAGGCGCTTCTCACAAAATTAGAATATCATTAAAAAAAATTAGAATATCATCAAAAAGTTAATCTATTTCAGTTCTTCAATACAAAAAGTGAAACTCATATACAGCTCTGGCAAAAATTAAGAGGCCACTGCAAAATGTTCAGTATGTCTGATGTTTCTCTTTATAGGTATATTTTTGAATAAAATGTGAATTGTTCTTTTATTCTATAAACTTCTGACAACATGTCTCCGAATTTCCAAGCAATAATTTTTGTATTTTTTTTCGAACAAAGAAAAATGTTCAAAATTAAAAAAACAGGGATTTCAGACCTCAAATAATGCAAAAAAAACAAATTCATAATCATTTAGAAACAACAATACTGTTTTAATTCAGGAAGAGTCCACTGATCAATATTTTGTGAAATAACCCCATTGAAAACATTTGGAATGTAATCATGAGGATAATGGATAGTCACAAGCCATCACACAAAGAAGAACTGGTTACATTTTTGCACCAGAAGCAGTGTGAAAGACTGGTGGAAAGCATGCCAAGATGCATGAAAGATGTCATTAAAAATCATGGTTAGTCCACAAATATTTAAGAGAGAAGACAGTGGAGCAGACGCACTGCAGGGATGTCGCTGAGGTCAGTGTGAAAGGCCTCCATGGAAAGTCTATGCTATCAAGGTGTCAGTCATTGCCTGACAAGGCACAGATTCCGCTCAGGAGGACTCTGAGTTCCGCCTGTGCTAGTCGGGACCTGGATTTGTGCCCTATGGAAGGCTATACATAGTAAAAAAAAAAGTACAATAATCCTAATCAATACAAGTGACGACTGATACATAAGGAGAGAGGAGCCTGCCCACGAGGGCTCACAATCTACAAGGGATGGGTGAGAATACAGTAGGTGAGGGTAGAGCTGGTCGTGCAGCGGTTTGGTCTATTGGTGGTTACTGCAGGTTGTAGGCTTGTCGGAAGAGGTAGGTCTTCAGGTTCTTTTTGAAGGCTTTGATGGTAGGTGAGAGCCTAATGTTTTGGGGTAGAGAGTTCCAGAGTAGGGGGATGCACGGGAGAAATCTTGTATGCAATTGTGGGAAGAGGAGATAAGAGGGGAGGAGAGAAGGAGATCTTGTGAGGATTGGAGGTTGCATGCAGGTAAGTACCGGGAGACGAGGTCACAGATGTATGGAGGAGACAGGTTGTGGATGGCTTTGAATGCCATGGTTAGGGTTTTGAACTGGTGTCGTTGGGTAATGGGGAGCCAGTGCAAGGATTGACTGAGGGGAGAGGCTGGGTAATAGCGAGGGTACAGGTGGATTAGTCGGGCAGCAGAGTTTTAAATAGATTGGAGGGGTGCAAGAGTGTTAGAGGGGAGACCACAGAGCAGGCGGTTACAGTAGTCAAGGCGGGAGATGATGAGGGCATGGACTAGGGTTTTTGCAGATTCTTGGTTGAGGAATGTACGGATCCGGGAAATATTTTTGAATTGGAGTCGGCAGGAAGTGGAAAGGGCTTGGATATGTGGTTTGAAGGATTAGGGTCTCTTGTCAGGAAGGGGCCAGTCGGTGCATGTGAGGCTCAACGGGCTCTCATAGAGTACGTCAGAAAGAGAATTGCGGCCTAGAAGGATAACCCGGTAACCCCTGCTGGGGCCAGATTTGCAGAGAGAGAACTTTCAGGGTGGCTCCCACGACTGGGTGCATCATCCTTGTGCAAGGAACATTAAAATTACATATAGAGAAAGACTTTCTTTGTTTTGTTTTTGTTTTTTCAAATGTATTGTTATCTTTGCTTGAATGTTGATCTGCCTAGTTACTAACATTAATTGTTTAGAGTAACTTTAAATCACTGTATATATGTATATATGTTTCCGCCTCGTGCCTCTGTGTGTTGCATCCAGACACCTGTAGTACATTGTCCATTTGCTCAGCAGGTCTAATCTACTCTTTGTTGTGGTCTCTGTGTCGTACTAAAAAATGTGGCTTGTTAAGTCTGTCTGAGATTGCCTTTTTGAGACACAGCCTTAGAAAGACATTTACTTAGACTTTTCTATTCTGCCAAAGCTAAGGTTGGTAAGTAGGGATTAACAATGAACTTGTTTGATATCAACTCTTTGGAAACCTTTCCTAGTTTAGGAAATAAATAATACAGAAAACTGCATCAAAATGCAAAGTGTAAATAGGCCTCTAAGGATATTAGGGCTGACCTGGTGAGGTAAACACTCTGACCCAGGGAGATGACACGGAAGACAGGACTTGCTCGATGGCAGATTGAATAAAGAGGATAAAGACAGTAGGCAGAAAAGCGAGGCAGAAGACAACAAAAGACAAGGATGTAGACAATGACAGGAACTGAAGCTGTATAAATAGTGCAGAAAAAATAGCGGCAATTGTAATGTAAAAATGTCCAGAGATAAGTTCATAACGCTTTCAGCAAAAGAGGGGTTGGTCAGCAAGAAGCAAATGGGGATTTCAGAAGCAAAAATAAGGTTAAAGAAATGATTCTGAGTAAATTGGTGGGACAAGCTTGAAGGCAGAAAGTAACAAACACAAAGCTTAGTCAGTCAACATTCAGACATAAAGTAGACCTTAAAAAGCACTGATTAATGATGTCACTTTAGTTCACCTGGCAACCTGTCAAACCCAATATGGAGTACAGCCAAGGGCAGCAGCCATAGAGGAAGGAAGTCCAACCTTGGATTCAAGGTGGGTGTATAGCAAAGGAGTTTTCTGACCAAATAAAACTTTGACCAGGAGACAGGATATGGTAAAAATATGAAGTCCACTCATCCTCCCCTATAGATACCCACAAACAGGGGTGAGGTGAATTGAGCAGAGGGTTGTGTCTGACCGTGCCACATGTTTACTTAAGCACGCACCACAGCACCATCACCCTAACTCACCATTTTTCCTCTACTCTCTGGACATGGTGCTGTGAGGTCCAGAGCTTTAATGGCTTCAACAGTGACTCCAAAGCCATCGATGTGTGGTTGCTTTCTCAGGGTGTAGAGAGAGATCATTCACATGAATTGAACAGTGTGTGATTGGATGTTTTATTATGACACGCTGCTCAAAGTCACCTGGCCTCTGCAGCCAATCATTGGCTGCAGCGGTCAAGCTGTTGGCGGAATGGTGACATGCGTGCTTTCTGTCTCTTCATCGACCACAGAGCAGCCTGTGTTGGATCCAGGTGGGTACAAGTAGGTGAGTATATCTGGGTTTGTTCTATTTAACATATGGGCAAAGTTTTTTCCTGGGCAACCCCTTTAATGGAACCATCAAAAGTCTGCCTTCTGAACATAAGTTATCGCGACTTCAATAATAAAAATCAAGTCTAAATAAGATTGCACGCACCACAACTATTTTTATTGTAATTGCCTGCTTTTATCAGCAGTGCAGGTGTATCTATGGCAGGTGTTTGACTTGAAAAACAGGATAGACCAGAGCTCCCAGAGAGCTATTTCATGTTTTGATTATATCATATGTATACTACTATTAATAATGATAATTAGTGATGAGCGAATAGACTCGTTACTCGAGATTTCTCGAGCACGCTCGGGTATCCTCCAAGTACTTTTTAGTACTCAGAGATTTAGTTTTTCTTGCCGCAGCTGAATGATTTACATCTGTTAGCCAGCATAAGTACATGTGGGGGTTGCCTGGTTGCTAGGGAATCCCCACATGTACTTATGCTGGCTAACAGATGTAAATCATTCAGCTGCGGCAAGAAAAACTAAATCTCCGAGCACTAAAAAATACTCGGAGGACCCCCGAGAATGCTCGAGAAATCTCAAGTAACGAATATATTCGCTCATCACTAATGATAATCTACTTGAAGAAATGTAGAATTAATTATTCCCCATGGTGAGCATTGTGCATGAATAGACTAAACACAAAAGTCCTGATTTCTACAAATTGAAAGATGCAGGGCCAACTATACATGGTCCTAAACAGCTCAGGAGATGAAATCTCATATGTGGTGTGGTAGTTGGCATGCATGACATGGCCACCATTCCACTTACTGTGGTGATAGTCAATAGCTATAGTTTACTATCTCTGGCAGTTTGGTAAACTTTGAATTGCCACAGTACTGCTGCTTTCACACAGGGATCTCAAGAATTGTGATCTATGAGGGAGCAATGGCTGAACTCCCAGCAATCAGACACTTTTTTAGGTGATAAAACTATTGACTATGGAGAACACCTTCAAAGGGTTAATGTAACTGTAATTGAACAGTAACAGTAACGCTCATAGCAGATATCTGCAATGACAATCACGCCCCGCAATCATGTGACAGAGGCACCGATTGGCGGGGTTTGTGATGCGTTTCCGCCACGTGCATGTTAAATACTGCTGTCAGAGATTCACAGTGGCATTTAATATGTTTCCACCCGTGGCTGTTAGGGACACATGACAGCTGATCAAACAGAAAAGATGCGGGCTCAGCGCTGGAGCTTGCATCAAAGAGGAGGAGGTGGCCTATGACGTACGTATGCGTCATAGGTCGTAATTTGATTAAAGATAGGTCATCAATGATAATGTAGTGGACAACCCCTTTAAGCTCTCTATATAGCCGATCCCTCCGGTATTGACTGGCTAATGTGTATGAGTGTCCTGGACAGATTATCGGAGCAGCTAAGGATCCGACATTTCTGATTTTGGGCTGGTGGTCCTTTTGTTTTACCTGAGTTAAAGGGGTTTTTCCCACAAACAAAGTTAATTTTAAAGTAGATTTTAATCGATAAATCTTGGAATAATAATAATTTCCACAATTGGATGTGTTAAAAAATGTTTCTGTGCTGAGATAATCTTATAAATGTGCCCCTGCTGTGTACTGTGTAATGGCTGTGTCTGACTGTACATGGACATGACATTTGAATTGCATTACTGCACTAGAAAATATGAAAAATAGAGAATACTTGGCGCATAAATTGGCCAATTCATGTGTACCCAGCAGCCACGATAAGGCGATTCTCGTTTCTGGGAACCTCTCTAATGTGAATCCTCTCTTAGACTAAAGTCTACAAATATATGGGAAGGTAGGATCCTGCTGTAATTAAAAATGCCTGAGGCTGAGGGGCGGAGTGCTCAGTCAGAGAGTAAATGTATACAAATATCAAAAGGCTGACCATCACTTCCAAACAGAAATCGGGTTTGAACAGGTGCTTACAAAGAGTATCCATCTCCATATATACCCAACAAATAAAGTAGCACTCCGTAGCACTATAGCATACAAACATGAAACATATGAAATTTGAAGTACATTACTGCACTAGAAAATATGGAAAATTGAGAATACTTAGTGGTTATATATAGAGATATCTATTGATTGATTAAAAGAAACGTTGTTGGTGAGACAACCCCTTCACCAATTTTTTTAAGTAGACCTGGACACAAGATGTAATAGGTAATTTTGTTTTAAACTTCACCTCTCTGTTGGCAGTCAAAGTGTTTGGCACCTAAACAATCCAAAAGGGCATTACCAGAGAGATTTCACTGGGGGTGCGTACCTCTTCCTCTTTCTGATACTGACCAATTATAAGCAGGCAGAAACACACTTAGCTTAGAACAGGCTCAATGTATGGACATTTATTGACAGTATGTTCTCCTCTCTACAGATTGATGACATGTTCTGGAGCACAGCAAACCACAATATGAACAGCTTTCAGCTCTCATCTCAGGCAGTCAGTGTGCGAGGACAGGTCTCATTCCAAACACTTCTACTAGCTCTATAATCATAGTCCTGCCAGCTTTGCCAATCATCCACATACAAGAGGAAAAAGAACACACATCCACTATAGTTTAGGACATGCTCTGTGTGAGACATAATGACGCATTCTGCTCTCCTCACTGCAGTGATTGGATTTGCTAGAGCACAGCAGACCTGAGAGTGATTATCAGCTTTTATTTCCAGCAATCAGTGCAGGAGAAGGGTCAGTACAGTATAATTGAGTCTCACTACACACGCTTTCCCAGTTTTAACTCTGGGAAACTGCTTCTTCCACCACATTGACTGAAGATGTTCGATAATCGCACTCAGCTCTGCAGTGCACCAGTGTTGTGAATTCCGCTCTTGGGCTCCCTCCGGTGGTTGTAAGTGGCACTTTTGTGAGTTCTGCTCTTGGGCTCCCTCTAGTGGTATGGCTGCTCCTTGGAGTTAGCTGTCATCAGCTGCCTCCACTTATCATCTCTTCTGCTCCGCTATTTAAGTCTGGCTCTTTCTTCAGCCTGTGCCACTTGTCAATGTTTCCTGGCTGGATTCACATCTCTGCTTGGATTCTCCTGGTTTCCTGACCAGTTCTGCAAAGATAAGTTCTGGCTTTGCTCATTTCAGTCCACATGTTGTGGACTTATTGATCTGTGCATTCTATATTTGTCCAGCTTGTCAGTATGGATTATTTCTGTTAGCTGGAAGCTCTGGGAAGCAGATTTACCCTCCACACCTTTAGTCAGGTGTGGAGATTTTTGTAAACTCTGTGTGGATTGTTTTGTAGTTTTTATACTGACCGCACAGTATCCTTTCCTGTCCTATCTATCAAGCTAGACTGGCCTCCTATGCTAAAATCTGATTTCATTTCTGCGTATGTTTTTTTCCCCTCCTCTCACCGTCAATATTTGTGGGGGGCTATCTTTCCTTTGGGGATTTTCTCTGAGGCAAGATAGGTTTCCTGTTTCCATCTTTAGGGGAAGTTAGATCTTAGGCTGTGCCGAGGGGTCTAGGGAGCGTCAGGTACCCCCCACAGCTTTTTATAGTTGCGCTGCTAGGTTCAGGGTTTGCGGTCAGTACAGATACCACCTCCTTCAGAGCTTGTCTCATGTTGTTCCTAAACCACCAGATCATAACACACCAGCACATGTAGTCACCTTGCAGCAATGAGAGCAGCCTCTATGTCAATACATGTCTCACACTGAGCCTGTTATAACCTATTACAGGACCCTGTTCTTCTTTCCCCAGCATATTGCTGCCTGATTATGACTGGTCAGCATCAGAAAGAGGAAGTATAACCCCCCCCCCAGTGAAATCTCTCTGGTAATGCCCTCTTGGACTTAAAAAACATTAACAGTTTACGTGCCAAGTACTTTTAGTGCTAATATCTCTGCAACGGAGAGGTGAAATAAAAAAAAAGTTTTATTTTGCTCTGCAACCCCTATTACCGTATATACTCGAGTATAAGCCGACCCGAGTATAAGCCGACCCCCCTAATTTTGCCACAAAAAACTGGGAAAACTTATTGACTCGAGTATAAGCCTAGGGTGGAAATGCAGCATTTACCGGTGAATTTCAAAAATAAAAATAGATCATTATTTCCCCATAGCTGTGCCATATAGTGCTCTACACCATTCATATTTCCCCATAGCTGTGCCCCATATAGTGCTCTGCACCGTTCACTGTGCCCCCTAGCTGTGCCATATACAGTGCTCTGCACCATTCACTGTGCCCCATAGCTGTGCCATATACGGTGCTCTGCACCGTTCATTGTGCCCCCTAGCTGTGCCATATACGGTGCTCTGCACCGTTCACTGTGCCCCCTAGCTGTGCCTTATACGGTGCTCTGCACCGTTCATTGTGCCCCCTAGCTGTGCCTTATACGGTGCTCTGCACCGTTCATTGTGCCCCCTAGCTGTGCCTTATACGGTGCTCTGCACCGTTCATTGTGCCCCCTAGCTGTGCCTTATACGGTGCTCTGCACCGTTCATTGTGCCCCCTAGCTGTGCCTTATACGGTGCTCTGCACCGTTCATTGTGCCCTCTAGCTGTGCCTTATACGGTGCTCTGCACCGTTCATTGTGCCCCCTAGCTGTGCCTTATACGGTGCTCTGCACCGTTCATTGTGCCCCCTAGCTGTGCCTTATACGGTGCTCTGCACCGTTCATTGTGCCCCCTAGCTGTGCCTTATACGGTGCTCTGCACCGTTCATTGTGCCCCCTAGCTGTGCCTTATACGGTGCTCTGCACCGTTCATTGTGCCCCCTAGCTGTGCCTTATACGGTGCTCTGCACCGTTCATTGTGCCCCCTAGCTGTGCCTTATACGGTGCTCTGCACCGTTCATTGTGCCCCCTAGCTGTGCCTTATACGGTGCTCTGCACCGTTCATTGTGCCCCCTAGCTGTGCCTTATACGGTGCTCTGCACCGTTCACTGTGCCCCATAGATGCTCCACATTAATCTGTGCTGCCGCTGCTACTGGTGCAATAAAAAAAAAAAACACATACTCACCTCCCTTGATTGCAGCTCCCAGCGTCTCGTTCCGGCGCCTCCATCTTCCCGGCGTCTCTGCTCTGACTGATCAGGCAGAGGGCGCCGCGCACACTGTATGCGTCATCGCGCCCTCTGCCTGATCAGTCAGAGAGCGCAGACGCCGGGAAGATGGAGGCGCCGGCCGGGAAGATGGATCGGCGCCCGGCGGCTGGAACGAGGACAGGTGAATATAACATACTCACCTAGTCCTGGCGATCCTCGCGCTGTCCCCTCCTGTCTTCGGCGCTGCAGCTTCTTTCTCTATCAGCGGTCACCGGCACCGCTGATTAGAGAAATGAATAAGCGGCTCCGCCCCTATGGGAGGTGGAGCCGCTTATTCATTTCTGTAATGAGCGGTCCCACGTGACCGCTGAAGAGAGGAAGAAGCTGCAGCGCCGAAGCCCGTGGGACGGCAGGGACAGCGCGAGGATCGCTGGGACTAGGTAAGTATACCCCAGCGCCCTCACCCCCTCACCTGCCGACCCCACCGCTACCGTGACTCGAGTATAAGCCGAGGGGGGCACTTTCAGCCCTAAAATTTGGGCTGAAAATCTCGGCTTATACTCGAGTATATACGGTATCTTGTGTCCAGTTCAACATGAAAAGATGGTGAAAGGTTTTCTTTAAGTAGCCTCCAAAGATGTCTGGCAGTGGCTTTCACATAGTGAACACAGGAGCACTCAGTAGAGCAAGCACTCTAGTTACTATTATTAGTAGTAGTAGTAATAATAATCATAATAAGAATAATAATAGTATATCAATATGAGAAACGGGCTAGACTGGAAAATGAATGGTAAGATCAAAGCCCTGACGTGAGTATGCATCACTTACTGAATACTTTAGAACTGATGTCACAGATTTAAGAAGATGTATACATGATTGCCTTGGGGCAGATGTATTAAAGAATTGTTGTCAAAGTACAATGACAAGTACATACCCCTATACATTTTCACTCTTTGTTTCATTGCAGCCACTCGGTAAATTCAAAAAAGTTTTTTTTTATTAATGTATACTCTGTGCCCCATCTTGACTGAAAAAAAAACAGAAATGTAGTAATTTTTGCAAATTTATTAAAAAAGAAAAACTGAAATATCACATGGTCATAAGTATTCAGACTCTTTGCTCAGTATTGAGTAGATGCACCTTTTCAACTGGTACAGCCATGAGTCTTCTTGGGAATGATGCAACAAGTTTTTCACACCTGGATTTTGGGATCCTCTGCCATTCTTCTTTGCAGATCCTCTCCAGTTCCGTCAGGTTGGATGGTGGATATTGGTGGACAGTCATTTTCCGGTCTCTCCGGAGATGCTCAATTGGGTTTAGGTCAGGGGTCTGGCTGGGCCAGTCAAGAATGGTCACAGAGCTGTTTTGAAGCTACTCCTTTGCTATTTTAGCTGTGTGCTTAGGGTCATTGTCTTGTTGGAAGGTGAACCTTCGGCCAAGTTTGAGGTCCACAGTACTCTGGAAGAGGTTTTCATGCAGGATAAATCTGTACATGGCCGCATTCATGTTTCCTTCAATGACAACCAGTCATCCTATCCCTGCAGCTGAAAACACCTCCATAGCATGATGCTGCCACCACAATGTTTGACTGTTAGGATTGTATTGGGCGGGTGATGAGCAGTGCCTGGTTTTCTCCACACATACCGCTTACAATTATCACCAAAAAGATCTATCTTCGTCTTATCAGACCAGAGAATCTTAGTTCTCATAGTCTGGGAGTCTTTTATGTGTTTTTTAGCAAACTCTATGCAGGCTTTCATATGTCTTGTACTGAGGAGAGGCTTTCGTCAGGCCACTCTGCCATAAAGGCCTGACTGGTGGAGGGCTACAGTGATAGTTGACTTTGTGGAACTTTCTCCCATCTCCCTGCTGCATCTCTAGAGTTCAGCCACAGTGATCTTGGGGTTCTTCTTTACCTCTCTCACCAAGGGTCTTCTCCCACGATTGCTCAGTTTGTCTGGAAGGACAGGTCTAGGAAGACTTCTGGTAGTCCCAAACTTCTTCCTTTTAAGGATTATGGAGGCCACTGTGCTTTTAGGAACTTTGAGTACTGGTAACCTTTGCCAGATCTGTGACTTGCAACAATTGTTTCTCTGAACTCCTTGGCCAGTTCCTTTGCCCTCATTATTCTCATTTGTTCTGACATGCACTGTGAGCTGTGAGGTCTTATATAGACAGGTTTGTGCCTTTCCAAATCAAGTTCTATCAGTTTAAATAAACACAGCTGGACTCCAATGAAGGAGTAGAACCATCTCAAGGAGGATCACAAGGAAATGGACAGCATGGGACTTAAATGAGTGCCTGAGCAAAGGGTCTGAACCTGAACACTTATGACCATGTTATGTTTCAGTTTTTCTTTTTTATTAAATTTGCAAAAATTACTACATTTCTGGGGTTTCTTTCAGTCAAGATGGGGTGCAGAGTGTACATTAATGTGAAAAAATGAACTTTTGTAAATGGCTACAATGAAACAAAGAGTGAAACATTTAAAGGGATCTGAATACTTTCCGTACCCACTGTATAAATGTTAAATCATATATAATGTATTCATGCTTTGTGGAGCTTAATTAGAAAACAAGTCAAAAAGTCCAAAAAGTTGTTATAATTTCACTGATAAGGTTATCTCACTAGTGTGAACAGAAGCTTAGATGTTGGTCTGTTGCAGTATATAGGTATTTGTTACTATTTTCTATTTTTTCTTGATCCAGTGTACAAGTATAATATGTAAAGATTAAATACTTTTTTTTTATTTTTACTTGTTCTCAATTCTTGAGGTTATTGACTAATTGCCCAATTATACTCATGATCCGAGTACCTGCTCATATCCGCATTAATATTCACACAAACAAAATTAAGCAACCAAACTAGTTAGGATTGGAACAACTACTGGCAATGGTCCTTTAAGTGTTAATATCATGTTGCAAACCATAAACCCCAAAATCTTTTTTTTTTCACACCAGTGCATTTGTCATTACCTGTTCTACTTTGTCCTAAGTACATAGTAACAGGTGAGTGCAGAGTCAGCAGCTGTTCTTAAAGCTTCACAGCATAGATGTGATCTCAGCTGAGAATGTATAAATAGCCAGGGGATACCCCAAAACACTGAATTCCCAGCATTGACTTTTGCTGTTCTATCTCCTATGAGGTTAGTACAGTAATTTAAAATGATTGCAACATATGGCAATGAACAAAAAAAAAGAAATAAAATTATAGAAATGCAATACTGATTTTCATTTGTATTGTCAAGAGTCCATTAGTTTGAAGAAATTCTTCTAGTAAAACTTAAAGGGAACCTTGTCGTAAAAAGCGCTATTAACCGGCAGATGTGGGGTTAATCTGTAGTTCAATAGCATTTTAATGCCATGATTTGAGAGTCCCGCTGTTGGTTACTAAAGAACATTATTCCTCCCAGCAACCTAGGGCTTTAAGTCATAGGGGTGCAGCTTGCGCAGTTTCAGTCACCCCAGCACTGACTGACAGCCGGCTCAGCATTGCATTAGTCCAGAGCCGACTGTCAGTCAGCGCCAGGGGTCCGCTTACAGCTGCTGCTCACTATGTATTGAGCGGTGACTGAAGCTGCGCCAGCCGCACCTCTATGTCTGAAAACTCAAGGCTGCTGGGAGGAATAATTTCCTCCTGGCAGCGGGGCTCTCAGTGCTAAAGCCACATGGCTTTACAACACTATTAATAATAATAATAATCTTTATTTTTATATAGCGCTAACATATTACGCAGCGCTTTACAGTTTTTCACACATTATCATCACTGTCCCTGATGGGGCTCACAATCTAGAATCCCTATCAGTATGTCTTTGGAATGTGGGAGGAAACCGGAGTGCCCGGAGGAAACCCACGCAAACACGGAGAGAACATACAAACTCTTTGCAGATGTTGTCCTGGGTGGGATTAGAACCCAGGACCCCAGCGCTGCAAGGCTGCAGTGCTAACCACTGTGCCACCGTGCAGATTAACCCCCTATCTATAGGTTAATAGCGCTTTTTTACATGACAGGTTCCCTTTAAAGGAAACCTGACGGTTAATATTGATTAAACCCGGAGTAGCTGGCGGACGGACACAGTCACCACTCACTACACAGCGAGGGGGGCTGTAATCACTCCCTATCATTTTGATTAACAGCCTGATTTGCATACACTTATTGCACACAAATGTCAACCCCTGCACCTCCAGATGACTTGCTGGAAGAAGGCGGTTACAGGGAGAACAAAACTTTATTTTTTCCTGCAGCCTCTGCTCCAGTAAGCTGCACATGATTAAAACACTATTTCCTGAAGACTGCCAGTTTATCTGCAGTTAAACAGCATTTCTGGAAAGGACAGGTTCCTCAATAATATTTAGGTTAAATACTAAAGACACTGTTAAAGACAAGTTCAAGGCACTATTGTAGAATTTAGAATTCAAGCACTGTAAACTAGAAGCCTAATTCTGTTTATAGGGAAAATGTCAGCCCATTTTTACAGATGGAAGTAGTGGTATGGCTGTGAAAGCGGATGTTTTTCAGTATAAATTATTACTAGTGATCAGATGTGGCAATTATGAAAAAACTAGCCTAGAAGTCATATGCAAATCAAACTGGAAGTGCATGAGGGCGTGCCAATACACTTGGAAAAGCAGTCCAGGTACACTGACAAGCACCCAAAGCACTTACAATCTGATTAGAAGATTAGTAGACCTATGCCAATCTACTTCTAGACTTTTCATGACAGGGCATCTGTTTTCTATTTAAAAAAATAAACTTTATTTTTGGGGGACTAGCGACTAATTCCATTTCTAAAAACATCTTGAGAAATTCCCTTTAAATAAATAGTAAAAAAAAAACAGAAGTTTAGTTTTCTAGATTATGGAGATCAAAACACTGGTGGCGTACAAGCTATATTTCTTATTTCTTATTGCTACTAATGCGTATCACATGGATCCATAGTATGACAGAAAGCATGATGCCCTAGTTTATACATATCTTGTGATATTCCATAAACAACCAAGACAGACGGATTACAGTAAATAAAGACTGAGCAGTGACTAATATCAAAATCTCCCATATGTGCATTTGCGTATTAAGAAAGATTAGACAATGTGGTTTGGGTGGGTACATGTTTTGTCATCCACAATAATAGGAAGGTACTTAATAAAAATGTCATGTGCGGGAACACCCCTTACATTAAATAAATATTTTAAACAAGTAAATATGAAAACAGAAAAGCAGTGACGAAGGCACTCATGAGTTAAGTAAGGTAAAAGCTATTTGGCTATTACAAATAAACCCTGGGCTAAATAAAGGTATGTTGACACAGAATATTTTACAAGGATTTTGAATCAGATCAGCTTCAGAAGACTCATCAAAAGGTATTTGGAGCCGTTTTATGATGTGGGTTTTGGAGCGGATATATGTTAAAATCCAGGTCAAAATTTCTGTGTGACTTTAGGTTAATTCCTCCACACCATTGTTTAAAAGAAGCAACATTTTTCTGAAAGGCTCAGGTCATCATATAGGCCAGGGATGAGGAACATTTTTTTTTGCCAGGGGCCATTACGATATATATACCATCATTCGAAGACTGTACCAAATGATCAACTTAACATTTTTCCTGCTTTTTTTGGTCAAACATTTAAAAGTGGTATTCCCATCTCCAACAGCCTTTCCCAATATGTAGTAGGTGTAATAATAATTATATTAGCAAATCCCTCCAATCAGAAATATATAGTATAGTTCTTCTGATTCGCTATGTCGCTCATCCTATGTGAAGGGCATAGGAAACAATGAGACTCTGCTGTATTAACATCACATAGGAGACACAACAACTGCTATATATACAGTACATCACATACGATACACTGAGGCTCATGTGTATCCTATGTGCATCACATAGGAGACACCGAGACTGCTGTATATACATCATATAGGATTCACTGAAACTGCTGTATATAAATCAGATTAGATACATCAAGACTGCACTATATACATCATATAAGAGACACTGAGACTTCTGTATTTACATCACATAGGATACACTGAGATTGATGTATATATAATGGTGTTCAAAAGTCCTGCATAGGCGTGAAGAAAACTATATGTTTCATACTTCTGCATCTCTACAGTGAAACTGGTGGAACATATATGTTTTTGTAATCCCTCATTGTATGCCATACTCATTTTTGAATGTCCCAAGTGTATAAATTGTTGTGGTATGCGCATTTTTGATAATTTTTTTACAGCATAACCATACCTACACCAGTACAGTGTGTAGAATGGTGAACAGGTTTCTAAGTTCATTAACTTCCAATGCAAGTTCACACAGACTTAAATTTAACTTTTTAAGATTTATTACTTTTTATTTAATTCAGAGTCCTGAAAAGGACCTTTTGAGTGCATCTTTAGCTTCTAATACTTTATTGGCCAGCCTTTGCTCTTGAGCACCAGCTTGCATCTCTGTGGCATTGAGTGAACAAGCTTCTGCAGATGTTCACGAGTGATGATGTGGTTCCAGGCCTGTATCAGAGCCTCAATCAACTCACTCCTGGTCCTTTGCTGTTTTCTAGATATCTCTAATGATACCTTGTGCCACAAATTTTCAATTGGATTGAGGTCCGGGGACTGAGCTGGCCAGTCAATAGTAGCCACCTTGTTCTTTTTTTTCCATTCCGTTACTGTCTTAGCTCTGTGACAAGGAGCATTATCAATTATCATCCTGGAAGATGTAATCCCCTGAAAAGAGGTGTTGAGCAGAAGGAAGCATTTTCTTATTAAGGATGTCTATGTATTTTTTTGCATTAACCATACCCTCCACAATATGAAGCCTTCCAACACCATTGGCTGCCATACAGCCCCAGACCATTACTTTCATCGGATGTTTCACAGAGAAGCTCAAACACTCTGGCATGTACTCTTCATGTGGGAACCTTCTCACATAAGACTTGCCATCATTTCCTAAAATTGTTGATGTTGCTACCTCAATATTGCACTTTTCTTGCCATTCTCGCAGAAGCTGAGGAGAGGTGAGCTTTCGATTGGCAAGGGATGTTCTTATCAGTACTCTATCCTCCCTTTTAGTTGACTTTCTGAGCCGACCAGATCTGGGCCTGTCCTGGGTAATTCCAAGCTGCTTATGTTTCTGCAAAATTCTTACGACTGTACTCTGATTACAGCCGCCCTTCCTTGCGATCTGGGGGCCAGTATAACCCTCTTCATGTAGCACCACAACTCGCACACGATCCTCCGCTGACAAAAATCTGAAGGCTCCCATCATAAATCTCTACAGTATGATTTAATAGATAGACCAACAGATAAAACAAACAAACAAAGCAGCAGATGTGATGCAATGTAATGTAATGTGATTGGCTGCCATATCCAGGTTATGATTGGTCACAAGAACCTCATCTGTGATTGGCTAATTTTTTATCTAAAGCTGTACAATATTTAGTTGTGCTTTCAATTCCCATATTGTTGCAATAATTTCAGGCAAAACTGCTTCAAAAGCTAAAAATATTACAGGGAGAGAATGCAAAATTGTATTCTGAACAAAACCATATATAATATGTCATATTAGCATCGAAGATATTCGACAGAAAACGTTTAAAACTTGAAAAATCAATTTATCCTATACCTATGCAGGACTTTTGAACACCACTGTACATCATATAGGAGCCACAGAGACTGCTGTATATACACATTAGATACATTGCTGTAAATACATCAAATTGGATATGTTGGGACTGATGCATACATCACATAGAGCAGAACATGGAGCACACTAACTCTGCTGGCAAAGAATGTATTGGCACTGCGAGTGTCAGATATAATCCAGCATTAAGTGTTTCATTAGTTAATACACAAAGTGATGCATGGCTGAGCCAACTGTCAGTGAATGTCGAAATGCTGTGAACAGTGACTAATTGGTGAAAGAAAGTGAAAAATGGGAGAAATAAAGTAAAAAATGTGAATTCCAGATTATTTCATTCAAATATAGCCCCTACTTCCCAATATACAGACAAGACACCAGATGCACTTCTTCCATAATGTGTAAATGAAATTCCATCTGAGGCCGGAAGACGCGTAGTTTATGCGAAACAGCTGTTGCTCAATCATCCCTTAATGTCTCCTCTCCTCATGTGATGACCTAATAAAGAGCTGACTATTTACATACATACCAGTGGTGAGTGCCGTTCCTTTTCAATTATTTCTATCTCCAGAATTTTGTTTCTATGCAGCCTCATAGTAACATAGTAACATAGTTAGTAAGGCCGAAAAAAGACATTTGTCCATCCAGTTCAGCCTATATTCCATCATAATTAATCCCCAGATCTACGTCCTTCTACAGAACCTAATAATTGTATGATACAATATTGTTCTGCTCCAGGAAGACATCCAGGCCTCTCTTGAACCCCTCGACTGAGTTTGCCATCACCACCTCCTCAGGCAAGCAATTCCAGATTCTCACTGCCCTAACAGTAAAGAATCCTCTTCTATGTTGGTGGAAAAACCTTCTCTCCTCCAGACGCAAAGAATGCCCCCTTGTGCCCGTCACCTTCCTTGGTACAAACAGATCCTCAGCGAGATATTTGTATTGACCCCTTATATACTTATACATGGTTATTAGATCGCCCCTCAGTCGTCTTTTTTCTAGACTAAATAATCCTAATTTGGCTAATCTATCTGGGTATTGTAGTTCTCCCATCCCCTTTATTAATTTTGTTGCCCTCCTTTGTACTCTCTCTAGTTCCATTATATCCTTCCTGAGCACCGGTGCTCAAAACTGAACACAGTACTCCATGTGCGGTCTAACTAGGGATTTGTACAGAGGCAGTATAATGCTCTCATCATGTGTATCCAGACCTCTTTTAATGCACCCCATGATCCTGTTTGCCTTGGCAGCTGCTGCCTGGCACTGGCTGCTCCAGGTAAGTTTATCATTAACTAGGATCCCCAAGTCCTTCTCCCTGTCAGATTTACCCAGTGGTTTCCCGTTCAGTGTGTAATGGTGATATTGATTCCTTCTTCCCATGTGTAAAACCTTACATTTATCATTGTTAAACCTCATCTGCCCAAGTTTCCAACTTATCCAGATCCTTCTGTAGCAGAATACTATCTTCTCTTGTATTAACTGCTTTACATAGTTTTGTATCTTCTGCAAATATCGATATTTTACTGTGTAAACCTTCTACCAGATCATTAATGAATATGTTGAAGAGAACAGGTCCCAATACCGACCCCTGCGGTACCCCACTGGTCACAGCGACCCAGTTAGAGACTATACCATTTATAACCACCCTCTGCTTTCTATCACTAAGCCAGTTACTAACCCATTTACACACATTTTCCCCCAGACCAAGCATTCTCATTTTGTGTACCAACCTCTTGTGCGGCACGGTATCAAACGCTTTGGAAAAATCGAGATATACCACGTCCAATGACTCACCGTGGTCCAGCCTATAGCTTACCTCTTCATAAAAACTGATTAGATTGGTTTGACAGGAGCGATTTCTCATAAACCCATGCTGATATGGAGTTAAACAGTTATTCTCATTGAGATAATCCAGAATAACATCCCTCAGAAACCCTTCAAATATTTTACCAACAATAGAGGTTAGACTTACTGGCCTATAATTTCCAGGTTCACTTTTAGAGCCCTTTTTGAATATTGGCACCACATTTGCTATGCGCCAGTCCTGCGGAACAGACCCCGTCGCTATAGAGTCCCTAAAAATAAGAAATAATGGTTTATCTATTACATTACTTAGTTCTCTTAGTACTCGTGGGTGTATGCCATCCGGACCCAGAGATTTATCTATTTTAATCTTATTTAGCCGGGTTCGCACCTCTACTTGGGCTAGATTGGTGACCCTTAATATAGGGTTTTCATTGTTTCTTGGGATTTCACCTAGCATTTCATTTTCCACCGTGAATACCGTGGAGAAGAAGGTGTTTAATATGTTAGCTTTTTCCTCGTCATCTACAACCATTCTTTCCTCACTATTTTTTAAGGGGCCTACATTTTCAGTTTTTATTCTTTTACTATTGATATAGTTGAAGAACAGTTTGGGATTAGTTTTACTCTCCTTAGCAATGTGCTTCTCTGTTTCCTTTTTGGGCTGAGAACCACTGGATCTGGTTGCCCGTTACTATTATTGACACATAGCGCTTCAGGACTAATTTGCTTTATGGGTGTGGTAGCAGTGCCAGCGTTTGTTCCTTTCTTTTTTTATGCGCAGATGGCACTTTCATTTACCTGCAGAACAGTCATGTGATCACTATGTATAGTGAGGGAGGAGGAACTGCTGGGTGTTAGGAGACCCACACAGCTCTGTAGGCAGCCTGGGGCTATATTTAACAGTCCTAGTTACAAGGGAAATAAAATAAAAATATTTCAATATCAATGCCCCCAAAGTTATTTTAAGAACTTATGACAAGCACAATGTGTAAATTAAATAAATAAATAACCTAAGCCTGCTTTATTACTCATCTCCACAACTTTATCCCTGACCTCTCTGGTGTGCTTCTTGGTTTTCAAAACGCTGTTTGATCCCTAATGTTCTCAAACAAACCTCTGAAGTGTTCACAGAACAGCTGTAGTTATACTGAGAATAAATTACCTAGGTGGACTCAAATGACTAATTATGCAACTTCTGAAGGCAATTGGTCATTCAAGATTTTATTTAGGGGTATTAGACTACAGGTGGCTGAATACACGTCACAATTTTCAGATTTATATTTTTAAAAATAATTAGAAAACCCTATATCATCTCCTTTACACTTTACAAATGCTCAGAAACTTTGGGGCAGTAGATCACATAAATTCGCAATAAAAAAATTAAGTTATGGGTGTAATGTGAAAAATGTGGAAAAGTTCAAGGAGTATGAATACTTTTTCAAGGCACTCTATAGCTTTGTCCCCATTACATAGTTTTCTCCCCAATTATGTATAGTCTCATGCCAAATTACATTGGCACATGCAGTTTGTGACTGCTGCAGTGTTTGGTAAATCCAAAGTCTCACGACTGTGACTTCTGATTAACTAAAAATCCTGTGACTGTCTTCCTCTCGACCTCTGGGAACTTATTCCCGAGTTTTCATTGATTAATGAAAAAATGCATTTTGAAGAGTGCAGTGTACAATACATACAATATAGTTTTGTTTTACACACTGTACTGTGTGTTCAATTTCTCAAGTACAAAATAGGAAGATGTAGTACGTTCATAAACAGTGGCAGTAGAGTGGGTCCCCAATTCCACCTGTGGACCCCTGGCAGCACAGTCTAACGCTGCAGTTAACATTCTAGAACAGCTTTCTTTCAATGTAGCAACATACTGACCATTTTACAAATGTTGTCCACTACTCAAAGAACCCTTTCTCAATCTGAAAGTTTGACCCAGTAAAATAATAACACTATACTCACCTCCGACGCCATTCCAGTGGTATCGGCTCTTCTAGGGATTGCATGACATTGTTACGTTATGCGATCCCTGCAGCCAATCAGCGATCGCTTCACTCTTCATGCCTTTGGACAAACAACAGAGGAAATGAGCGTTGCTCTCTCACTTGTACAGTGGTAGCTTTATTGTAGGCAATTGTTGCCTATTGGCCCTTTTAACTGGTTTTAAATGTGTGTGCTCTTTTTGTCTTTACATGGCAATAATAATAAAATAATACACTTTTTATAGGTGATCCTTATGCATTTGTATACTTCTTTTCTTTTATTTTTGAAATTCATAGAGTGGCATGCGCATTCTAATGAATTTAGCATATCTATTTAAAGCACCTCCCTCTTTAAGAGTGGCGGACAAAATGCCAGTCTTAATGAATTGGAGTCTAAGTATTTTTTTTAAATTTGCAGCACAGCTCCATTTTTTCTATGATTTTGCAGGAATGAACCATGCCTTGACTACACCATTGAAATATATACTCAAAAACAATAAATGCACATCTGTCCTAATTTCCTCTCCTCTCTTCTCTGGATAGTGCCACCACGGACAGTGTACTGATGATGAGACCAACTGTAGGATTTTGCTTGCAGCAGCACCCTGGATGGGACAGAATAGTATCAAAAGGACAGTGAGTATAATTTTACAAGTTTTCAGTGCCCAGAAGAGTTCCTGCTGATTTGCAAATCCACGTTAAGCTTAAAATTCCTTGCGGATCTTTGTCTGCTACATGTTGGATTGTACTTTGTATTCCTATGGATTTTTGTTGTGGGATCTACACAGAAAATACGCAGTAAATCAACCAAGTCCGAACATGACCCTAGGCTAGGGCATAATTGGAACCAGTTTAGTTCTACAGATTGAGTTACCGGTATATGTAATTTTCTGGATAGCTGTCACTAGAAAGTCAATCAATATCAAGACAAAACATCTTAGAATAGCCTCACCAAAATTCACAAGAGCATAATAGAGACGCATTTCAACCTCAATATTACAGCGCCAAGTGCTGGCTTGACCACAAGTTTAATGAGCTGTCTAATGACCCATATCAGCTAGGGTCATAGGACGCACAGTTGGGCAGGAACCTGTGGCCCCAATACAGTTGCAGAAATGCACTTGTATTACGATTATATGTGATGTTCGTATATAAGGCCATTTTAATACTTGTTTATTTTGGTCAGTACTTTGTATCAGTATTTGTGATGTTCAAAAAGGATAGCCATATGTTATGTGAACAGGGCTCAATATGGAGTGGCAGAAAATCCTGCCACAGATCTGCCCGGCCATAGTAGGACAGTTTTCCAATAATGTGCAAAAGCATTGTCCTCTACTTTTACATCTGTGTAAACTGCAAAACATATATACATCTAATTATACAGAAAATCTTGTGCATCTAACCCATCAGTATGTGTGCCTGCTAATAAGGTCTAGATGGGTAATTGATTCTTTAGGCTTGCAACTGGACAAGGGTAGGACATTACTCTTATTGATGAAGTAGTCCGACCTTAAAACCTCTCTGGCTGTGACTTTTGTTCTGTCTGCTACTATCAAACATAGGAGTCTCCAAGCAGCTTTATGGGTTTTTTTGCCAGTATATTGTTCCTGTTAGCCTTTGTTTCCATGTTTTTAGCTCAGTTAACCCCTTCATGACCTTGGGATTTTCCGTTTTTCCATGTTCGTTTTTCGCTCCCCTCCTTCCCAGAGCCATAACTTTTTTATTTTTCTGTCAATTTGGCCATGTGAGGGCTTATTTTTTGCGGGACGAGTTGTACTTTTGAATGACATCATTGGTTTTACCATGTTGTGTACTAGAAAACGGGAAAAAAATTCCAAGTGCGGTGAAACTGCAAAAAAAGTGCAATCCCACACTTGTTTTTTGCTTGGCTTTTTTGCTAGGTTCACTAAATGCTAAAACTGACCTGCCATTATGATTCTCCAGGTCATTACAAGTCCATAGACACCTAAGATGACTAGGTTATTTTTTATCTAAGTGGTGAAAACAAAATCCAAACTTTGCAAAAAAAAAAAATTGTGCCATTTTCCGATACTCGTAGCATCTCCATTTTTCGTGATCTGGGGTCGGGTGAGGGCTTATTTTTTGCATGCCAAGCTGGCGTCTTTAATCATAGCATTTTGGTGCAGATATGCTCTTTTGATCGCCCGTTATTGCATTTTAATTCAATGTTGCTGCGACCAAAAAACGTAATTCTGGCGTTTTGAATTTTTTTCTCGCTACGCCGTTTAGCGATCAGGTTAATGCTTTTTTTTAATTGATAGATCGGGCGATTCTGAACGCGGCGATACCAAATATGTGTAGGTTCGATTTTTTTTTTCATTGATTTATTTTGAATGGGGTGAAAGGGGGGTGATTTAAACTTTTATATTTTTTTAATTTTTTTCACATTTTTTTAAACTTTTTTTTTTACTTTTGCTATGCTTCAATAGCCTCCATGGGAGGATAGAAGCAGGCACAGCACGATCGCCTCTGCTACATAGCAGCGATCTGCTGTTCGCTGCTATGTAGCAGAAAATCAGGTGTGCTGTGAGCGCCGACCACAGGGTGGCGCTCACAGCTACCGGCGATCTGCCCGGCCGGAAGCGGTAGTTAAATGCCGCTATCTGCGTTTGACAGCGGCATTTAATTAGTTAATAGGTGCGGGCAGATCGCTATTCTGCCCGCGCCTATTACGGGCACATGTCAGCTGTTCAAAACAGCTGACATGTCCCGGCTTTGATGCGGGCTCACCGCTGGAGCCCGCATCAAAGCGGGGCTTCTGACCTCGGACGTACTATCCCGTCCGAGGTCAGAAAGGGGTTAATATTATGTATATATAGCCTACTTCAACACATCAAGTCAGAAAGTGCAAATATTCTTTTATGATCTCAATTTTCACCATAATGGATTTTAGGAAAGTCTATGTTCTGATTATTTAGCCTGCATTTGGACTACAATTATAACTTAAATATGTTCAGAAACATGCCTTAACATGATGCAATGTCTGCAGATAGCCCTAACAGGTCTAATAGTTAACCTCTGTTCGCACTTTGTACAGAGTATATATATAATTTGACATCTACAGTGCTATAGGAAAATTCTCCCACAGTATAGATGTAGGCTGATACAGCTGCATGTACTACTAATAATAAGAATTAATAATAATTGTATTCATAAAGTGCCAACATATTCCACAGCACTTTACAATTAAGCAGGGACATGTACAAATAATAAAGAAAATACCAAGTAGTACATAGTTCAACAGTTACAGTAGAAGTGGGAGCCTTGCTCAAAAGCTACAATCTTTATATACCATAGCTATGACTGACTCCCATTGTATTCGAAAATATGCATGCAACGTGGCTTAAAGTGCAACTGTCAGTAAGATCAACCCACCTAAGACATCTGTACAGGCATGTAGTGTAGAGTAAATCACGGCACTCATGGCGTATATGTGCCCAGAAAGATACAATGCTGTAATACAATGAATGTAAAACTTGGCACTCAGAACGATTACTGAATAAAGCTTTACTTGTAGTTGCAATCCAAAAACATCATCAAATGTTTTGGTCCAAAAAGTGGACCTCCATCAGTAAGACTGTGGATATTAATTATAAACTGAAGCAAATGTACAAAACCTGGTGTAACAGGCCAGATTAACCCGTGCCCAGATTAAACCCAGGTATTGTTTGGCCCAGACCAGAGTATACCCAGGGGGATAAACTATCCTAGACATAACTATAATTGTGGGTGTAAAATAGCCTAGGCCAAACTGTACCCCTCCAGGCTACAATATACCCCTCTATTTTATGAGTCCTTATAAATAAGATAGATTTTAGATTACATTTTTTAATAACTTAAAACCGATTTACACGGAGGGGGAAGGTACAGTATTTGTGTAATTTGCACTGGCTGTGTGTTTCGGGTCACTGTCATGCTGGAGGACCCAGCCATGACCCATCTGTTACGGATTTTAAACTCAGGACTAGGGTAGGAGGGGGAACAGCTGACACTGTACTAGGACTAGGCTGAAACCCTACTATGGAGTGGGCGCCCTATTCCTTGTGAACTGACCCACCAACGTTTCCTAGGCTAAACTGGAATGAAGACCTACAGGTGGGGGGAAGGTTGTCCCTGAACAATCTAGGGGCTGGGAACAGTAGGAAAATAGAGAAAGCTGCAGAAACGAATGGAAAACCAAAAACAAAACTGGCAGAACTAGAGATCGCAAAACTGCACAATATCAAATGCAGAAAGCTAACAAGGCACCAAGCCAGAACACTAGCAGATTAACACTGGGTAATAAAGGGTGATGCAATCACCTGACCTAGGACAAACCCAGCACCAGAGGAAAAAGACCAGCAGTCTGAAAACCACAACAAGATGGCAGACTGTCAAAATTAAATACATTCTAACATCTTCAATGCTCTTACTGAGGGAAGGAGGTTTTGGCCAAAATCTCACAATACATGACCCCATCCATCCTGTCCACTTTGCAGAAAAGCACTCCAAATGTATGATGTTTCTCCCACCATGCTTCACAGTTGGGACGGTGTTCTTGGGGTTGGTCTCATCCTTCTTCTTGCTCCAAACACGGAGAGTGGAGTTGATACCAAAAAGTTTAATTTTGGTCTCATCTGACCGTATGACCATCTACCATGCCTCCTATAGATCATCCAGATGGTTATTGGCAAACTTCAAACAGGCCTAGACATGTGCTGGCGTGAGCAGGGTGACCTTGCGTGCCCTGCAGGTTTTTTTTATCCATGACGGCATAGTGTGTTACTAACAGTAATGTTTGAGCTTGTGGTCCCAGCTCTCGTCAGGTCATTGACCAGGTCCTTTCATGTAGTTCTGGGCTGATTCCTGATGTTTCTCAGAATCTTCCTTACCCCCACGAGGCAATATTTTGCGTGGAGCCCCAAAGCGAGGAAGATTGACAGTCATCTTGTGTTTCTTCCATTTCTTAATAATTGAGCCAATAGTTGTTGCCTTCCTACCAAGCTGCTTGCCTATTGTCCTGTAGCCCATCCCAGCAGATCTACAATTTTGTCCCCGATGTCCTTAGACAGCTCTTTGGTTTTGGCCATGGTCGAGAGGTTGGAGTGTGATTAATTGAGTGTGTGGACAGGTGTCTTTTATACGGGTAACATGTTCAAACAGCTGCAATTAATACAGGTAATGAGTGCAGAGTATGAGGCTTCTTAAAGGAAAACTTAACTGGTCTGTAAGAGCCAGAATTCTTGGTAGGTGATCAAATACTTATTTCATGCAATAAAATGATATATAATTATTTAAAAATCATACAATGTGATTTTTCTGTTTGTACCTATGATAAAAATTACAGACCTCTCCAATCTTTGTAGTTGGGAAATCTAGCAAAATCGACAGTGTATCAAATACGGTACTTATTTATATATATCTATTCTATATATCTATTCTACGCTGACTGTTCAGGCTGTGAATTTACTGTACTTGGCTGATGAAATGTCAGGTTTCCTTTGAGATGTGTGTGTAAAAATCGGACAGCACGCGCATGGCTTGTGTGCTGTGTGCTCAAACCTATTGACTTGCATTGGCAAGTGCGATAAGATTCTCGCATCCTCTCGTAGCATGCTTAGAGCTGAGAAAAACTTTGCAGATGAGCACTGGCTCATTTACTAACATTGGTCAGAATGCAATGTGATGTTTTCTCGCATTGTACTCGTCTGATATATATGCTCGTGTGAGTGCACCCTAATTGTAAAGTGCTGTGGAATATGTTGGCACTATATAAATAAAATATGATTATTGTATGTTTTTTTTTATTTTAGGACTTGTTTGTATAGAAGCATATGCTTTTCAGTAGAGGTAAAAAAAAGTCATACTAACATAACAGCTAAATACGTACTATTTTGGCATGCTTGGCTGATAAAGTGTATGGGAACATTACTGGGTACCTTGGGTACTTTCTAACACATAAATATATCAGTGTCAGTGCTAGCAGCTCCATTTCTCACCTGTAAGACAGATTCCTGTGTCAGTTCTGTGTGTGAAACAGGGCAGGCTGATTGGCTCATTGCAATAGATCAGCCAGCTCCCGGCCGATGCATATGTAAGGAGGAAGGTCGGGCTGCGGGCACCTGTACTGCGCCGGGTCCGGAACTGTCGGGGCTGTGTCCCAGGTTGTCCAGGGGAAAGAATAGGGAACCGGACAGACCTTTTCACCTGGAAACGGGGGTTGTGGCAGAGAGAAAAGCGTGCGTAGCTAAGGGCAGTTTCCCTCTGGCAGAGACTGAGGCAGACGGAGTGCGTGCACAGCATGCTCCGGCTTCCAGGGAGCAGGAGCGGCAGATTCCAGCTGACAACCCACAGGCGCGTAACCGGGACTGTGATCGGAGAAAGGCCCGTGGGCTCTGTTAGGCTTAGCGCCACACTCGTGCAAAAAGGTGTGGGCTGCATCAGTGTCAGACTGAAGAACATTGGGCCCACCGGAGGATTTGATTCTGAGGGCCCACCTTTCACCCCCACTGAAGAGCCCCATAGCAACTGCAAGGTTTGTACTATGAACTCTCCTGAAGGAGAAACCAGGGCCCACCGGAGGATTCTCCAGTTCTCTGGTGGGCCAATCCAACCCTGGGCTGCATACAGGTCCCGGCACTGAGGTTCCCTGTGCTGTCCCATACACCAGACATGTCATCTGATACCGGGGTTTTTTCTGCACCTGTGACTTTGGCTGCACCAGCTTATGGACTAGGAGCTCAGCAGAAAGTCCTGGAGACCGAATGCTGCAGCCAGAAGACGGATCGCTAACCTTAGACCCCATTTCAGGACATTTCGCCGACAGCCACAAGGACTACAACCCTCATCGGAACATTTGCGGCAGAGGAAACCATAGATACAAGTTTACTAAGTGAACTGTTACTATTTTCTTTGCTATTCTCCTTTATTCAATCCCAGTTTAACTGTTTATCTCCCTGCGAGGAGTACCTTTACTGTTAAATTAAACTGTTAACCCTTGCTCTGCCTTTCTTGTGCTACTGCATCCCGTAAAATGTTTACACATAGATAGAGAAGAAAGGTTTCCCTAATTGTATTTTGCCATCTAATTTGTCATAAATTGCATTATCTTGAATATATACCATATATCTCTGTAACCTTTGAAGCATCATAGTTTTACTAACTGCACTATTTTCTATAGGTTTAACATATGAAACATGGAAATTAAATGTCAAGTAAATATGTCATAGACATCAATAAGTTTTTGGACTCATGAACATTTACAGCTAATTTTCATTTCTGTGCTTTTGTTTTTTCCTCCCCTTCTTCAAAGAGGTGTAACCATTTTATTTTTCCATCAGCATAGCCATATGAGGGCTTATTTTTTTTTGCAAGATGAGTTGTAGCTTTTGTCGATTTCATTGACATAATACGGTATATATTAACATATAATGTACTGGAAAAAACAAGAAACAAATTCCAAATGACATGAAATGGTGAAAAAATGCAATTTTGCCATCATTTTCCAGGTTTCGTTTAACAGCATCAATTGTGCAGTATAAATTGCCTAACAGCATTATTTTTTAGGTCAGTTTGATTATGGCAATAGTTCTTTTTACTGTTTCATTGTTTATTTTTAATTTTTCTGTTGATGGAGCTAGATGAGGATTTGTTTTTTGTACCACAACTTACACAGTTTTAGGCGCTCCCTAAATACACATCTGTTTAGGGCTGCTTATCGCAATCCCTAATCGAAGTCCTTTCTATATATATACACCGTATTTTTCGGACTATAAGACACACTGGACCATAAGACACACCCAAAATTTTCAGAAGGAAAATAGGGAAAAAAATATGTGTCAAATGGGGGTTCGTCTTACAGTCCGAATTCAGCTCACCAGGGGGGATTGGCACAGGTGGAGGAGTGGTCACAGGGGTTGTTCGGTGGTCCAGGCTGGTGCCGTGACCTCCGGGAAATCCTGTCCCAGGTTGGTGCGGCAGTGGTGCTCTGTGGTGGTGCTCCTCTGTGGGGCGGCGGTGGTGGTGGTGCTCCTCTATGGGGCAGCAGCGGTGGTGCTTCTGTGGGGTGGCGGCGGTGGTGCTCCTCTGTGGGGCAGCGGTGGTTGTTCTCCTCTGTGGGGCGGCAGTGGTGATGCTCTGTTCGGCCGGAAAAATAGCCGCCAGGGCGGTGCATGCCGGGATCTGAATCTGAGCATGCGCCGCCCCGGCGTCCATTTTCCCGGAGGCCACCGCATCGCAGCACTGGATCTGCAGAGGCCTCTGGGCTTTCACGAAATGCCGGCGGAGACCCACCGCCGAACAGAGCATCACCACCTCTGCCACCCGACAGAGGAGCACCGCCGCCGCTGCCCCACAGCCGCACCAGTCTGGAAAGGGAGGCGGCATCGTCCTGCAGCACCAGACCGGGATCGCCACCATAGTATTTGTAAGTATATTCCGACTGTAAGGCGCACCCCCATTTTCCCCAAAAATTTTGAGGGAAAAAAAGAGCGTCTTTTGGTCCAAAAAATATGGTAGCTCATTTACTATTTCTCTGAACATAATTCTCCATCAAACCTCACTGCACCCAAAAGCACAACAAATGTTGGCTTGGTGACCAGCTCATGCAACCTTGATCTATCCCCCTAAGATGGCTTGACCATATATTGCAAATAAGCACCTGTACTTTGTGTCACCCCCACCTCATTGTAGATTGTAAGCTCCTACGAGCAGGTTTATCATTATTTCTGCTTTATTTATTGTTTTACCTTTAACTACAGCATATTACTTAAGACTGTTGTATATCAACTGCTGAATTGTACAGCGCTGCGGAATATGTTGGCGCTATACTGTATAAATAAAGATTATTATTTCTGATCTGTCTTGTGTGGAGAAGGCTCAGCTCCTGAGCCTGTTCCATATACCTGTTCCATGATGTAATAGAAAGTCATGATAGCCCTATAATTTTAAAGGGAATTAATTTAATTTCCTCTTAATGAGCTCCCCTTCCCTTCGACCAAGGTGTGATATTATTCTAGAGAAAACAACTGTAATTTAATTGTTCATTTAATCCATAGGGTTGCTGTGTATCCAACCGAAATATCCATCGGGATTCTCTTTGTAATATAGGGGTATAATTCCCTCTCTTCCCCGTTTTTCCCCTTTGAATAAATATAGAAAAAAAATTCTCCCCCTCATTCAACAAACCCTTTCATCCTTCTACTCCCACCTTTCCTTTCTCCCCCTTTATTTCATCTCATATTGGTCCAGTATTTGTGACGAAGCATTGGCTCTATACTCGGGAAATAAGGCCATTTGAAAACAGATGATTAAGGTATACTGAAACCCTCCTTTTTTTTTATAATACTGGACTATATTTTCAGTAAAATCCAGTATGGTAGCTTCATTTTTTATGCAACTTATTGTTTTTTTACCCATTGTGGAACATGAAGGAATATACACAATAAGGGAGAAATGAAGATACTTTGTCAATTGTACTAATATTGGATAGTCCCATAAAATTGTGGTATTCGATTACTATAGGTGTCCCATAGGCTTTATGACACATCTCCTATTTAGGTTCTATTCGCCGGAGTGGGATGTATTTAGATACCTTTAGAACATATGCGGCGATCACGTGACTTATGAAGACAAATGCATATGAGTGTATGTGTCCTGACTGCAGGGCCTTGCGCCAGGGGACCGGAAGTGACGCCACTGGGTACGCATGAGGCCCAGTGTGAACACCGTGCGGTTCAGCAGCCAGAAGTGACGCAAGGGATGAGACATGCATGCCATTGGCAAGATGCTGCGGCACATATGCCGTAAGTGCAGATAGAGTTACACGCTGTAGGTCCGGATGCGGCATTAGTAGCAGTGAATGCAGTCAAATGAAAGGGACCAATCAATTGGAAACCCGGATATGATGCCAGGCGCTGCATGAGTACAGGGACTACCCACCGTTCCAATATAAGGACAACAGATAGTATTTAGGGATGAAACTATTGTTCCCCAGATAGGGGCACTGACACAACTAGTCAGCCTGTTGGGCATTACTTGCCACTGCAAGTGCCCATATCAGATATCCTTTCCCCTCCCCGATGAACCCCCTAAACAGAGGGAGAATACTTTGGTTTATACTGGGGTACTGCCTTTGTCAGGGCTGGAGTAATGCAGGGGCACCACAAGTAGTGATAGAGAGATTGGAACACACCCTTCCCCCTTTTTTCTATCCCCCATTAGTCAGAGAGATAGCAATCGCCCCTCTTCTCTTCAATGGTGAATCTACAACAGAGGAGGGGAGTGAGAAACTGTGTTGGTGAGATCAAACTAATATTTTAACTTGAGCACTGTTGAACATGTGCACTTGCATTTGTGAAATTATTGTTTGTTTGTCCTGTGTACATATTGGCTGACAACCGTTTAGGTAATTATTAAAAGTTAGGTTTTAATTTATTTTCCTAATCCTGATGAAATTTCATTTTAAAATTACAAACTGCCATTGTAGTGATCAGTACGCTATTGTGAACAGTACATTTTGCCCAGCTCATGATTCTGGGGACAACCTGTAAATTAGGTGGGATCTCATCACTACAGAAATGCCAAACATGTGGGTGCTATATGCTGTTTTGGCACACTGGGGCTCAGACTGGAGAGGGGCATTTGGATTTGGGAGCAAAGAATTTGCTTAATTTCTTTTGGGGAGCAAGAAGCCATTTAGCTTTTCCAGAGCCTTTGTGCTACTAGCTGTCATGCCATTCTGTCTGTTTCTGGTTTTTGGCATGACAATGCATATGTTTGCTTTAACCCTTTACTCTTTCCCCCCCAATTTGAGCTGGGATACTGCTGGCTGTTACCTTAATGGAGCCTTCTCAGTTCCCTGCTCTGCTGCGCAGTCGTACATGGGTGTTTAGGTATTTGCCCTGCTGCATACCTTCCTCATGTGCGTTCCCTGGTTGCTGCTGAGAAGCTGTCCGCGGGTTGTGAGGTCATTTGCAGCTGGTGCATGGCTTTCTACGTGGCTCAGTGCATGTAGTTTCAGTCAGGTGCCCTGAGTCTCAGAACCTGCACTGTTGGTGCTGTAATGGTTTCCGTGTGTGCTTAGGGCGTGCGCAGCCACACCTCCCCTGCTTTTATCAGGGTTAGGGTGTGTACTTCAAATGGTGTCCCCAGCCAATTGCTGAGGGGCAGCTCATATATAAAGCTCCCCTGCCCTATGGGCGGGGCCTGAGCTATACTCACTATGCTTCTGAACTTTGCTATGTGTGTTTGTGTTTCTGTACCACTCCTGTCTATGTTTTGGTAGCAGAGTCCTTGCCTTGATTCCTGTTTTGTCCTGTTCTGGTGCATGTCCTGGAGGCGGTATATCCAGGCCTGAATCCTTGATCCTGTACCTGAACCTGTCTGAACTGTGTCTGCTGTGATTATGTTCCTGGAATCCCTCTGCATCTGGAGCCTCACTCCCAGTGATTTTGAGTCTCTTGAAACCGGGGTTTCTGATGAGCATCTACTACTCTGTGCTCTGACTACCATGTGGTGTTCACCCTGTCTGGCTCATGTCCAGTACGGCGGTGTTTGCACCATCATGCTTGAGTTCCTTCCTAGGTCCGATGCCCGGAGCCTGACGACCGCAGTCTGGAACCTGATGACCGCTGTCTGGAGCTTGGAGCCGGATGACTCTGGTGGTGCCTGTAGGTCGTGTCGGATGTCCGGAACCGAACGACCCCTGTCTGATGTCTTCCGGTGATCCTGGGTCCAGACCTCCTGATGTCCTGTCTGGACCCTGATATCCTGTCTGTTCCCTGATGTCCTCCCTGTGTCTGATATCCTGATGTAACTGATGCCCTGGGCTGCCACGCCAGTTTCCCAGCTGGTGACCTGGGCTGCCACGCCAGTGTCCCGGATGTCTGTCCAGTACTCCTGTGTCCTGATGCCCTGCCTGTGTCCTGATGTCCTGAGGTCTTTCCTGAGTCCAGATGTCCTGATGTCCTGTCTGTATCCTGATGTCTTGCCCGCACCCTGATGTCCTCGTGTACCCTGATGTCCTGCCTGGGTCCTGATGTCCCGCCTATCTGTGCCTTGGTGATCCATTGGTGCCTTGGTGTCCACTGGGTGTTACCCTTCTGAGGTGTGGAATTGGGAGCCTGACATCGTCATGTTTTGTTTATGTACTGTGTGACTTTACTTTAGTAAACTTTACTTTCTCTATACCCGAAGTATCGATGTAATCATGTCCTACGTGTTTCTTTCCTTGTCCACATGCTCAGCTGCCACAGAACCCTGGTCGCTGCCCTCCCCTAGTTTGGGTAGGCCGGGTCCTTCTCTGCGGTTTAAAGGGTCCATATTTTGTCCCCGGGGGACGCACGCCCCACGCCTTCTGAGGTTGGTCGGCTTGGGGGCATCTATGGGCTGGGCCGCATCTGCAGCTGCAGCTGATCTTGACACTAGCAATGTGGAAGCCCCTATATTTTTGTTAACAGATGATGGACCTGAGTGGGGACTTGCTTTTTTGTGGATTGAATTGAAGCTTTTATTGTGAACAATTTACATAACGTTTCAGATCACATTTATCCGGCGCTCTACACTGAGCACTTACTTTGGGGTTTCTCTGAGTGACGTGATTCAGATGAAACCCCCAAGGGATCTATTCACTATAATGAGGCAGCAGATTTACTCTGGACTCTGTCTGGTTTCTGTTCAGCGGTGTCCTTTTCAGAAGTGCAGAAAACTGTGGACGGCGGCAGTTTTAAGCAATCCTGAAAAGACGGACACCGCCGGATCACAGGTCCTATGGCATCCACAGTGCCTCCATCTGCCTCATTATAGGGAAACTTCTGCCAGGGGTTCGGTCTGAATAACGTATTTCAGAGATTTACACGGAAACCCCGGTGTAAGCGCTCAGCGCAGGATAAATGTGGGCTGAGCCTTACTGCGATCTTTGGGAGGCAGAATGAAAAAATCAACATCACGTGAAGAATTGGTTTTATTTATTTTTTACGCTGTTGATCATGCGGTATAAGTGATTAGGCAACTTTATTTTTCGGATTGGTGCGATTACAGCAATACCAGATTTATATCGGTTTTTATGTTAGGCTGCTGTCACACACTAAAAGGCGCTTTTTATTGTGAAAACTAGTTTTTGCATCACTTTATTTTGAGAGCTACAGTTACATGAGAAAGTTTGGGCACCCCTATTAAATCTTAAGCTTAATGTTTTATAAAAATTGTTTTTTTTTGCAACAGTTATTTCAGTTTCATATATCTAATAACTGTTGGACACAGTAATGTTTCTGCCTTGAAATGAGGTTTATTGTACTAACAGAAAATGTGCAATCTGCATTCAAACAAAATTTGACAGGTGCGTAAGTATGGGCACCCCACCAGAAAAGCGACATTAATATTTAGTAGATCCTCCTTTTGCAAAAATAACAGCCTCTAGTCGCTTCCTGTAGCTTTTAATGAGTTACTGGATCCTGGATGAAGGTATTTTTGACCATTCCTCTTTTTACAAAACAATTCCAGTTCAGTTAAGTTTGATGGTCGCCGAGCATGGACAGCCCTCTTCAAATGAGTCATCAAAGCAAAAGGTGGCTAATTTGAAGATCCTAGAATATAAGGCTAGGTTCACATTGCATTAATGGGTTAACGCTAACGGACTGCGTTGCACGGCGAAAATGTCGCAATTAACGCCGTGCAACGGGTCCGTTAGCGCACCCATTGACAGCAATGTGATTTGTGCCTGTAGCGCATCTCTAGCGCATGCAATTTTCAGCACGCGCCAGCGATGTGCCGTTCTTTAGTGAAGGACCACGGACGCTGCTTGCAGCGTCCGAGGTGCATCCGAGGTCCGTCCCTCGCTAGCTCAGATCGGGGATCTGCGCTAGCGGGGACGGCAAACGTGGACCCAAAATAAACATTGCGTTAGCGCAATCCGCTAGCGCTATGCGCTTAACGGATTGCCCTAACGCAATGTGAACCTAGCCTAAGACATAATTTCATTTTTTTCACGCAATTTTGTTAAGCATGTAATTCCACATGTGTTAATTCATAGTTTTGATGCCTTCAGTGTGAATGTACAATTTTCATAGTCATGAAAATATAGAAAAATCTTTAAATGAGAAGGTGTGTCCAAACTTTTGGTCTGTACTGTATATCTATATATATAATTGTCTAAGGGTTTTTCCGTCTGTCTGTCTGTCCTGGAAATCCTGCGTCTCTGATTGGTCGAGGGCGCCAGGCCTCAACCAATCAGCGACGGGCACAGCATGGCGACGATGATGTCATAAAGGTTGCCTCGACCAATCAGCGACGGGCACAGTCTGCCGCGAATTCGCCTCGACCAATCAGCGACGGGCACAGTATCGACGTAGATGTCATAATGGTTGCCATGGCGACGATGATGTCATAAAGGTTGCCTCGACCAATCAGCGACGGGCACAGTCTGCCGCGAATTCGCCTCGACCAATCAGCGACGGGCACAGTATCGACGTAGATGTCATAATTAGGGTTGAGCGACTTTTAGTTTTTTAGGGTCGTGTCGGGTTTCGCGAAACCCGACTATCTCAAAAGTCGAGTCGAGTGGAATCAGCCGATTATCGCGAAAAGTCGGCGATCGACCGAAACACGAAACCCAATGCAAGTTAATGGGGGAGCATAGTCGGCAGTGAGTGGAGGCCAGGAAAACATGTACAGTGCCCATTTTAATGGCAAAAACATACATTCTTGTTACTGAAGCTTGTCAATCTTAATTTACCTTATAATAATAGTAAGGCATTGGAAATTGGGGGTCATTTGGCTAAAGTTGTGGGGGGTAGGGCTGGTTCAATTATTTAGTGGGCCCAGGAAATCTGGATCACGTCACGGCAGTGCAGCAGGGAGAGGTAAGTATTTCAACTTTGCAAGTGCTGTGATCCTGAGCAAGCAGGGGGGGCCCACTCGTTGGCATTGGCACTGGCACAGGGCCCCTCAAAGTACGGCGGTGTGTTTGCACGGCGGGGGCGCCTCCCACCGGCAGCGACAGTTTTGCGTACTATGAGGGGCCCTGTGCCAGTGACGTCGCCAACGAGTATTCCTCCCCCCACCTGATGAAGGAACCTGCACTTTCATCTGCACCTTCCTCTTTGTCCCCGTGTAAGGTGGTATGGTATGCGGGAAGAGGAACCTGACTTTCAGCAGGGTCACAATCTTGCTGTGTAGCGTGCACGGGAAATGCTGCGTTATGGGTCAATGTACCAGCAGACTCATCTATCACTGGCTGGGCAATGGGCAGGATGAGGAGGAAACACAGATATAGGCCCAAAGAATAAAGTGGGCTAAATGCAGTTCAAAATTGGTAACAGGACTAACCAGGGGGCATTGCTTTGTTCAGTGGAGGACAACTGTAATGAGAGGCTGACACAGAGAGTAGGCCCAAATCAGTAAGTAGTCTAAATGCAGTTCAAAATTGGCAACAGTAGTAAACAGTCGGCACAGCTTTGTTCAGTGGAGGAGAACAGCAAGGAACGGCAGACACCGATAGTAGGCCCCAACCCAACTAGTAGGCCAAATGCAGTCTAACATTAACAACTACTTAACGAGAGCCTGAAAATGGAATTTCAGGACAGGAAACCAGGAGAATAGCAAGGAGCGGCAGACACTGTTAGTAGGCCCCAACCCAACTAGTAGGCCTAATTGTTATGACCTGGTGGTCAGGACAATAATGGACCTGGTGGTTAAGAGCACACGGAATGACCTGATAGTTACTGATAATAAAGGACGAGCTCTGGGACAGGGGAACTCTGCTGACCGCAATCCCTAATCCTATCAAACACACTAGAAATAGCCGTGGATTGCTCCTAACGCTCCCTATGCAACTCGGCACAGCCTAAGGAACTAGCTAGCCCTGAAGATAGAAAGATAAAGCCTACCTTGCTTCAGAGAAATTCCCCAAAGGAAAAGGCAGCCCCCCACATATAATGACAGTGAGTAAAGATGAAAATACAAACACAGAGATGAAATAGATTTAGCAAAGTGAGGCCCGACTTACTGAACAGACTGAGGATAGGAAAGGTTGCTTTGCGGTCAGCACAAAAACCTAAAAAAAGACCACGCAGAGGGCGCAAAAAGACCCTCCGCACCGACTCACGGTGCGGAGGCGCTCCCTCTGCGTCCCAGAGCTTCCAGCAAGCAAGACAACAATAAAAATAGCAAGCTGGACAGAAAAATAGCAAACCAAAGAAAATACAAGCAGGAACTTAGCTTCTGCTGGGAAGACAGGTCACAAGAACGATCCAGGAGTGAACTAGACCAATACTGGAACATTGACAGGTGGCATGGAGCAAAGATCTAAGTGGAGTTAAATAGAGCAGCAAGCTAACGAATTAACCTTGTCACCTGTGGAAGGAAACTCAGAAACACCCACCAGGGGAAGTCCATGGACAGAACCAGCCGAAGTACCATTCATGACCACAGGAGGGAGCCCGACAACAGAATTCACAACACCTAATGCAGTTGTTCCATTTAACAACTATTTAACAAGAGACTGAAGATACAATCTCAGGAAAGGCAACCTGGAGAACACCTTGGAGCGGAAGACACCGTCTCTACAACCCAGACCCAACTTGTAGGCCTAATGCAGTGTTGTTTCAACAACTACTTAACGAGAGCTAGAAGATAGAAGCTATGGAGAGGCAACCTGGAGAACAACTTGGAGCGGCAGACACCGTCTCTACAACCCAGACCCAACTTGTAGGCCTAATGCAGTGTTGTTTCAACAACTACTTAACAAGAGCTAGAAGATAGAAGCTATGGAGAAGCAACCTGGAGAACACCTTGGAGCGGCAGACACCGTCTCTACAACCCAGACCCAACTTGTAGGTGTAATGCAGTGTTGTTTCAACAACTACTTAACGAGAGCTAGAAGATAGAAGCTATGGAGAGGCAACCTGGAGAACACCTTGGAGCGGCAGACACCGTCTCTACAACCCAGACCCAACTTGTAGGCCTAATGCAGTGTTGTTTCAACAACTACTTAACGAGAGCTAGAAGATAGAAGCTATGGAGAGGCAACCTGGAGAACACCTTGGAGCGTCAGACACCATTAGTAGGCCCTACCGAAGTAGTAGCCCCAATGCAGTTTTCAAATTCCTATAGGCTGAAAACCAGACTATTGACGCTCAGCTTTTTTCAGAGGAGGACAGCTGTATTGAGTGGCGCAGACAGACACAGGTAGTAGGCCTTAAACAAAAAATTTGGCTCAATGCAGTTTAAAAAAGGTTACAGGGGTACACAGGCAGCATTGCTCTGGTCAGTGGAGGACAATTTCAATTATGGACCGCAGACAGACTTAGTACGCCTACAATTAAAAAAAGGATGCTCTATGCAATTTAAAATAGGTTCCAGGGGTACACGGACAGCATTGGTCTGGTCAGTGGAGGACTATTGGAAGGAGGGACCGCAGACAGGCTTAGTAGGCCTAACATAAGTAGGCTGTAGGCACTTTAAAATAGGTTCCAGGGGTACACGGGCAGCAGTGGTCTGGTCAGTGTAGGACTATTGAAAGGAGGGACCGCAGACAGGCTTAGTAGGCCTAACATAACAAAAGTAGGCTGTAGGCACTTTAAAATAGGTTCCAGGGGTACACGGGCAGCAGTGGTGTGGTCAGTGGAGGACTATTGGAAGGAGGGACCGCAGACAGGCTTAGTAGGCCTAACATAACAAAAGTAGGCTGTAGGCACTTTAAAATAGGTTCCAGGGGTACACGGGCAGCAGTGGTCTGGTCAGTGTAGGACTATTGAAAGGAGGGACCGCAGACAGGCTTAGTAGGCCTAACATAACAAAAGTAGGCTGTAGGCACTTTAAAATAGGTTCCAGGGGTACACGGGCAGCAGTGGTGTGGTCAGTGGAGGACTATTGGAAGGAGGGACCACAGACAGGCTTAGTAGACCTAACATAACAAAAGTAGGCTTTATGCACTTGAAATTATCTTGCAGGGGTACACAGGCAGCATTGGTGTTGTCAGCGGAGGCCGATTGTAATGAGTGTCTGACAGTTAGTACTCCCAAAAAACAAATAGATGTTAATGTCCCGCAATACAACAAAACCAAAAAACAAAAGGGTGGCATACTTAGGTACAGGGGTGGGCTCCTCTGCTGAGTTTCAGACCTAGTAATTTGGCGCAAAGTATTTACTGGTGTAAATATAGGACACTGCCCCTGACTATTTTAAGTAGCATCATATATGTCAACACATTGGTATTGTCAGTGCCAGGCATTGAAGGATGTCAGCGCATAGACTAAACATTGGTGGAGCTGTGAGAGATAATTTTGCAAATCGTAGAGCACTGTTTGAGCTGGGGGGGGAACTGTCTTGTGGCCGGCGGTACAGGCCCAGGGCCCCTCATTTTACAACGGTGTGTCTGACGTTGGTTGCGCGCCACCACCGCCAGAGACACTTTATTGTACTATGAGGGACCCAGTGGCAGTGCCATTGACCAAAAGCGTGCACACCCACCTCTTCAGACAAACGGCACTCTCACGGGTGCTTGCGCCAAGTGGCGAGACCACGGCCCCGTGGGGGGAGTTTGGCCATTTGGGGAGGTGTAAACATGTCGTATGCTGGACAAACAACTGCTGCAAATTACGAGATTGGAAAACTCAGTCAGAGCAGTCCACAAGCAAGACCTTTTCATTGGAAAGCTAGGTGTCAAGCCAGGAAAGGTGGGGCAAAATAATTCGAAATCCAGTAGTGGTTCATCTTAATGAAGGTTAGATCATCAACATTTTGGGTAGCCAGACAAGTCCTTTTTTCGGTTAATATTGAACCAGCAGCACTGAATACTCTTTCTGATAGCAAACTAGCTGCTGGGCAAGCAAGCTCCTGCAATGCATATTCTGCCAATTCTGGCCAGGTGTCTAATTTGGATGCCCAGTAATCAAATGGGAATGACGGTTGAGGGAGAACATCGATAAGGGATGAAAAATAGTTAGTAACCATAGTGGACAAATGTTGTCTCCTGTCACTTTGAATTGCTGCAGTACCTGTCCTGTCTGCGGTCATAGCAAAATCACTCCACAACCTGGTCAAAAAACCCCTCTGTCCAACGCCACTTCTGATTTGTGCACCTCTAACACCTCTGGTCTGCTGCCCCCTGGAGCTCGTGTGAGAACGATCACCGGCGCTGTGTGCTGGGAATGCCTGAATCAAACGGTTAACAAGAGTTCATTGTTTGGCTGCTAATATTTGTTCCAGGTTCTCATGTGGCATAATATTTTGTAATTCGCCTTTATAGCGAGGATCAAGGAGGAAGGCCAACCAGTAATCGTCATCGGTCATCATTTTAATAATGCGTGGGTCCCTTTTGAGGATACGTAAGGCATAATCCGCCATGTGGGCCAAAGTTCCAGTTGTCAAATCTGCGGTTGTGCTGGGTTGAGGGGCAGTTACAGGCAAATCTACGTCACTTGTGTCCCTCAAAAAACCAGAACCCGGCCTTGCCATGCCACCAATTTCCAGTGGCCCCAGAGAAGCTTCCTCATTAAAAAAATACTCTTCCCCATCATCCTCCTCGTCCTCCTCCTCCTGTTCGCCCGCTACTTCGTCCTGTTCACTGCCCTGACCAGACAATGGCTGACTGTCATCAAGGCTTTCCTCTTCCTCTGCTGCAGACGCCTGCTCCTTTATGTGCGTCAAACTTTGCATCAGCAGACGCATTAGGGGGATGCTCATGCTTATTATGGCGTTGTCTGCACTAACCAGCCGTGTGCATTCCTCAAAACACTGAAGGACTTGACACATGTCTTGTACCTTCGACCACTGCACACCTGACAACTCCAAGTCTGCCATCCTACTGCCTGCCCGTGTATGTGTATCCTCCCACAAATACATAACAGCACGCCTCTGTTCGCACAGTCTCTGAAGCATGTGCAGTGTTGAGTTCCACCTTGTTGCAACGTCGATGATTAGGCGATGCTGGGGAAGGTTCAAAGACCGATGATAGGTCTGCATACGGCTGGAGTGTACAGGTGAACGGCGGATATGCGAGCAAAGTCCGCGCACTTTGAGGAGCAGGTCGGATAACCCCAGATAACTTTTCAGGAAGCACTGCACCACCAGGTTTAAGGTGTAAGCCAGGCAAGGAATGTGTTTCAGTTGGGAAAGGGCGATGGCAGCCATGAAATTCCTTCCGTTATCACTCACTACCTTGCCTGCCTCAAGATCTACAGTGCCCAGCCCAGTTTCTTTCTGCAAGAACTCGAATAGAACTTCCGCGGTGTGTCTGTTGTCGCCCAAACACTTCATAGCCAATATAGCCTGCTGACGCTTGCCAGTAGCTGCCCCATAATGGGACACCTGGTGTGCAACAGTGGCAGCTGCGGATGGAGTGGTTGTGCAACTGCGGTCTGTGGACGAGCTCTCGCTTCTGCAGGAGGACGAGAAGGAGGAGGAGGGGGGCGAACGGCTACAGCCAACTGTTTCCTAGACCGTGGGCTAGGCAGAACTGTTGTGAATTCTGTTGTCGGGCTCCCTCCTGTGGTCATGAATGGTACTTCGGCTGGTTCTGTCCATGGACTTCCTCTGGTGGGTGTTTCTGAGTTTCCTTCCACAGGTGACGAGGTTAAGTCGTTAGCTGGCTGCTCTATTTAACTCCACTTAGATCTTTGCTCCATGCCACCTGTCAATGTTCCAGTATTGGTCTAGTTCACTCCTGGATCGTTCTTGTGACCTGTCTTCCCAGCAGAAGCTAAGTTCTTGCTTGTTTTTCTTTGGTTTGCTATTTTTCTGTCCAGCTTGCTATTTTTATTGTTGTTTTGCTTGCAGAGGGACCTCTGCGTGGTCTTTTTGTAGGTTTTTTTGCTGACCGCAAAGCAACCTTTCCTATCCTCAGTCTGTTCAGTAAGTCGGGCCTCACTTTGCTAAATCTATTTCATCTCTGTGTTTGTATTTTCATCTTTACTCACAGTCATTATATGTGGGGGGCTGCCTTTTCCTTTGGGGAATTTCTCTGAGGCAAGGAAGGCTTTATTTTTCCATCTTCAGGGCTAGCTAGTTCCTTAGGCTGTGCCGAGTTGCATAGGGAGCGTTAGGAGCAATCCACGGCTATTTCTAGTGTGTGTGATAGGATTAGGGATTGCGGTCAGCAGAGTTCCCACGTCCCAGAGCTCGTCCTTTATTATCAGTAACTATCAGGTCATTCCGTGTGCTCTTAACCACCAGGTCCATTATTGTCCTGACCACGAGGTCATAACACAGAACTGTCCCAATATTGCTGTCCCCTGTGGACCCTGCATCCACCACATTCACCCAGTGTGCCGTGATGGACACGTAACGTCCCTGGCCATGCCTACTGATCCATGCATCTGTTGTCAGGTGCACCTTTGTACTCACAGATTGCCTGAGTGAATGGACGATGCGCTCTTTAACATGCTGGTGGAGGGCTGGGATGGCTTTTCTCGAAAAGAATTGTCGACTGGGTAGCTCGTAGCGTGGTACAGCGTAGTCCATCAGGGCTTTGAAAGCTTTGCTTTCAACTAACCGGTAGGGCATCATCTCTAACGAGATTAGTCTAGATATGTGGGCGTTCAAACCCTGTGTACGCGGATGCAAGGATGAGTACTTCCTTTTTCTAACGAGAGTCTCATGTAGGGTGAGCTGGACTGGAGAGCTGGAGATCGTGGAACTAGCGGGGGTGACGGTGGACATGGCAGACTGAGAGACGGTTGGAGACGGTATTCTTGCCGGTGCCCTTCATGCAGTGTTTCCTACTACGAAACTGGTGATTCCCTGACCCTGACTGCTTTGGCCTGGCAACGAAACCTGCACAGATACTGCAGGTGGTGCGGAAAATGGTGGCCTTACAGTGACGGAAGGGATGTAGTGTTGCTGACTAGCTTCATTGGCCGAGGGTGCTACAACCTTAAGGGACGTGTGGTAGTTAGTCCAGGCTTGCAAATGCATGGTGGTTAAATGTCTATGCATGCAACTTGTATTTAGACTTTTCAGATTCTGACCTCTGCTTAAGGTAGTTGAACATTTTTGACACATGACTTTGCGCTGATCAATTGGATGTTGTTTAAAAAAATGCCAGACTGCACTCTTTCTAGCATCGGATACCTTTTCAGGCATTGCAGACTGAGCTTCTTTAACCGGATGGCCACGCTGTCCTCCAACTGGTTTTGGCTTTGCCACGCGTTTTGGGTCAGATACGGGCCCGGCAGATGGAACCTGTTGCGATGTTGATGCCTGCTGCGGCCCCTCCTCCTCCGCTTCAGAACTACTGCCGCCTGCACCCTGTTCCCCCAATGGCTGCCAATCGGGGTAAACAACTGGGTCATCTATGACCTCCTCTTCTATCTCATGTGCAACTTCGTCTGTGTTACCGTGTAAGCCGGTGGTATAGCGTTCGTGACAGGCCACCATAGTCTCATCAGGGTCTGATTCTGGATCAGTACACTGCGAGGGCAATGTTGTGGTCTGAGTCAAAGGAACAGCATAGTAATCTGGCTGTGGCTGTGCATCTGTGCACTCCATGTCCGATTCAACTTGTAATGGGCATGGCCTGTTAACTGTTTCACTTTCTAACCCAGGAACGGTATGTGTAAAGAGCTCCATGGAGTAACCCATTGTGTCGCCTGACGCATCCTTCTCTGTTGTTGTTTTTGCTGAACAGGACAATGGAGCGACTTGTCCCTGAGCGTGAACATCCACTAACGACGCGCTGCTTTTACATTTACCAGTTTCAGAAGAGGAGGCAAAAGAGCTAGAGGCTGAGTCAGCAAGGAAAGCCAAAACTTGCTCTTGCTGCTCCGGCTTTAAAAGCGGTTTTCCTACTCCCAGAAAACGGAGTGTTCGAGGCCTTGTGTAGCCAGACGACGAACCTGGCTCCACAGCTCGAGACTTAGGTGCTATATTGTTTTTCCCACGACCACCTGATGCTCCACCACCACTACCATCATTACCAGCTGGCAATGAAAGCCCACGGCCACGACCTCTTCCACCAGACTTCCTCATTGTTTTAAAAACGTAACCAAAGTAACGGTATTTGTTACTGTAAAACAACTTACAAGGTGAACTCAAACTTCTGTAGGATTTAGATATCCCTTTATAGGTGGGTAAGACTGCAAGGAAAATCAGGCACAATGTTACACACTCGGTTTTCTGTGGCACAAAATGAGACAGATGCCACACACACAGGACTGGCACTGAAGCACAAATGCCAATATTAATCTCCCACTATTTATTTTTTTTTCAGGGAGAATTTAAAAAACAAAAAACAAAAAAACAGACACTAGGCTTTCTGTGGCCCACAATTTGAGAGAGATGGCACACACGACTGGCACTCAAGCACAAATGCCAATATTAATCTCCCACTATTTATTTTTTTTCAGGGAGAATTTAAAAACCAAAATAAAAAAAAAGACACTAGGCTTTCTGTGGCCCACAATTTGAGAGAGATGGCACACACGACTGGCACTCAAGCACAAATGCCAATATTAATCTCCCACTATTTTGTTTTTTTTATTTCTGGGAGAATTGGCAAGAAATCAGGCCAACTGTTAGGCCGGCTTCACACTTGCGAGTTTTACGGACGTAAGAGCGCAGAAACTACGTCCGTACAACTCGCAAAAAATACGGCACAATTATTCTCTATGCCTCTGCTCCTATCTGCCGTATTTTACTGATCAGTATTATACGGCTTTCTACGGCCGTACAAAATCGCAGCATGCTGCGTTTGTCACCGTACTGCGCAAGAAATACGCCAATGAAAGTCTATGGAAGCGTGAAAAATACGGATTACACACGGACAAGCAGTGTGACTTGCGAGAAATACGCAGCGCTGTTAGAGAGAAAAGCCGGCAATTCAGTGCGGTGTACAGTAAAATCACACTGACAGCTTACAGTAGAATAGGTAGAATAAATGTGTACACATAGAATAGGTATATATATATATATATATATATATATATATATGTCAGTGAGACACATATATGTATATATATTAATATTTATTCCAGCGCTATACAGCTTGAAAGCCGGTAATTCAATTACCGGCTTTTTCTTTCTCCTTCCTAAAACCCGACATGATTTGAGACATGGTTTACATACAGTAAACCATGTCTTCTCTCCATTTTTTTTGCAGATTCCACACTACTAATGTCAGTAGTGTGTATCTGCAAAATTTGGCCGTTCTAGCTCTTAAAATAAAGGGTTAAATGGCGGAAAAAATTGGCGTGGGCTCCCGCGCAATTTTCTCCGCCAGAGTAGTAAAGCCAGTGACTGAGGGCAGATATTAATAGCCTGGAGAGGGTCCATGGTTATTGGCCCCCCCCTGGCTAATAGCCTGGGAGCTTTCTAGGTAAGTTCCCACGATCTATGAACAGCCAGCAGAGGGCGCCTCACCGCAAATGAAGCTAAATATAGCTCATTGATCTATATTTAGACTCATTCCCCGGGGTTTTGCAGCAAGGAGTAGCATTGCATTAGCAAAGCTCCTTGCTGCAAAATGTTTTAACCCCTTCAGAAGGATTTACATCGTTGGACGTTACAGATCTGCGGAGGGTAAGTATATTGTTGGTTTATTATGTTTTTTCTTTCACAGAACGAGGGTCTTCAGTGACTGGATTGGGCGTAGAATAAAATACTCCAACAACCATTGTTTTTATTTCATTAAAATAATTTTAAATAATGTGTTTGTGTTTTATTTAACCCTTTACTACAATTGGATTAATAATGGATAGGTGTCATAATTGACGCCTCTCCATTATTAATTAGGCTTAATGTCACCTTACAATAGCAAGGTGGCATTAACCCTTCATTACCCCATATCCCACCGCTACACGGGAATGGGAAGAGAGTGGCCAAGTGCCAGAATAGGCGCATCTTCCAGATGTGCCTTTTCTGGGGTGGCTGGGGGCAGATATTTTTAGCCGGGGGGGGGGCCAATAACCATGGACCCTCTCCAGGCTATTAATATCTGCCCTCAGTCACTGGCTTTACTACTCTGGCGGAGAAAATTGCGCGGGAGCCCACGCCAATTTTTTCCGCCATTTAACCCTTTATTTTAAGAGCTAGAACGGCCAAATTTTGCAGATACACACTACTGACATTAGTAGTGTGGAATCTGCAAAAAAAATGGAGAGAAGACATGGTTTACTGTATGTAAACCATGTCTCAAATCATGTCGGGTTTTAGGAAGGAGAAAGAAAAAGCCGGTAATTGAATTACCGGCTTTCAAGCTGTATAGCGCTGGAATAAATATTAATATATATACATATATGTGTCTACTGACATATATATATATATATATATATATATATATATATAGACAGTATATATATATTTTTTTCTTTTTGGGACACATGGATCATTTCTATAGCGGTATGTTGGTTTTGCAAGCCTGCGAGAAAACCACGCAGTACGGATGCCATACGGATTACATACGGAGGATGCCATGCGCAAAAAACGCTGACACACCCTGCCTACGGAGGAGCTACGGACCACTATTTTTGGGACATTTCAGCGTATTACGGCCGTAATATACGGACCGTATTTTCATACGCTGAGTGTGAAGCCGGCCTTAGACTGTATGTTTTCTGTGCCAGAAAATGAGACACAGATGCCACACACAGGACTGCCACTGATGCAGATTTGCCAATTTTAATCTGCACCCTTTGTTTTTTATTCAGGGAGACTAGTGAATAAATCTGGGCCACTGTATTAGAGTATATTTTCTGTGGCAGAAAGTGGCTTGAACAGATGTAACGAAAAAAAAAAAAAAGGGACTGTCCTACAATTACTATCTCCCTGCAGTAATCTCAGCCAGGTATGGCAGGCAGCAATAACAAGGAGTGGACTGCTGCACAAATTAAATAAAAAGTGTGGACAAACAAACAAGATAGCTGTGCAGAAAGGAAGGAACAACAGGATTTGTGCTTTGAAAAAAGCAGTTGGTTTGCACAGCGGTGTACAAACAGCAATGCAGCTATCAGGGAGCCTTCTAGGGCAGCCCAATGAGCTACAGCGCTGAGGAAAAAAATGTAGCCTCCACTGTCCCTGCAAACAAAAGGTGGTGTTGGACAGTGGAAATCGCTACAGCAAAAGCGGTTTAGGGGTTAATGGACCCTGCCTAACGCTATCCCTGCTTCTGATGAAGCGCCAGCAACCTCTCCCTAAGCTCAGATCAGCAGCAGTAAGATGGTGATCGGCAGGAACGCCCCTTTATAGCCCCTGTGACGCCGCAGACAGCAAGCCAATCACTGCAATGCCCTTCTCTAAGATGGTGGGGCAGTGGCGTAGCTAGAGCTTTTGCCGCCCGGGGCTGTTCCCGAGTTTGGCACCCCCCCCATGCGCGGACGGAACTCCGCCCCCACCTCCCCGCACCTTACAATGGGGCAGCGGATGCGCCGGAGACATGCATCCGCTGCCTCCGTTGTGCAAAGCGTTAAACGCTAGCGTCGGAATCTCTCCCCGACGCATTGCGACAGGGAGATTCCGACGCCAGTGTGAAAGTAGCCAGCCTAAGGCTACTTTCACACTGGCGTTTTTTTTAATACGTCGCAATGCGTCGTTTAGGGGAAAAAACGCATCCTGCAAAGTTGTTTGCAGGATGCGGTTTTGCCCCATAGAGTAACATTAGCGACGCATTGCGACGTACGGTATTGACACACGTCGCAACCGTCGTGCGACGGTTGTGCCGTGTTGTGGCGGACCGCCGGGAGCAAAAAACGTTAAATGTAACGTTTTTTGCTGCCGACGGACCGCTTTTTCAGACTGTTCATGCGTGGCCAGAACTCTCCGCCCCCACCTCCCCGCACCTCACAATGGGGCAGCGGATGCGTCGGAGAAATGCATCCGCTGCACCCGTTGTGCGGCGCATCAAACGCTAGCGTCGGAATCTCGGCCCGATGCAATGCGACGCTAGTGTGAAAGTAGCCTTAGTGTTGCACTGGTCACAACATACAATATACATTTAGACAGTACCATAAGGAAGTGGTACATAAACCCTAGATGCCTGGCCCTCTCTAAAGTCACAAACCAATATTAAATTCCACATAAAAACTGTGCTTAAAAATACCTGTTAGGGACTGCAGCTGCGCAGCATGCCTGAGAGTCTGCTGCTCTGAATGAATCTGATCCGAATCTGATGTGATCTGTAGCTGCCTGCTGCTGCTGTGCATGCAGAGATCCCCAGGACCCCAGCGCAGCGAGTCTGCCTCTGATGATCTGACTGAATGAATCTTCTGATCCGATTCGAATCCGATGTGATGTGATCTGTTACTGTAGCTGCTGCTGCTGTGCAGCCAGTCAGAGATCCCCAGCGTTAGCCTTCCTGGAATCGCTGCAGTGGCAGCCGCCTCAGGAGATGTGAAAGTGAAAGTTAAAGTGAAAGTTAGGGCCGGCGGGTAATAATAAGATGCGAACACACGGGCACACGGCTTCAAGAAAATGGCCGCCGCGATCTCCAGCTGCATCCCGCGGCCATTTTCCTGAAGCCCCGGGAAGCACTACCATCATCTGCGCACGCGCGGCCTCCGTAAGATGGCCGCCGCCGCCCCACCAGCAAATGGTATAGCGCAGATAGCGCTCTCTCTCTCATCTTCTTCTTCAGCCACCGCCGGCCCACCCCCCGCATTGTGCCGCCCCCTGCATTGTGCCGCCCGGGGCGGCCCGCCCCCCCCCCCCCCCTCCTTCCTACGCCACTGTGGTGGGGACTGAGACCTATGTCATCACGCTGCCCACACTCTGCGTCCACCTTCATTGGCTGAGAAATGGCGTTTTTCGCGTCATTGAAACGCGACTTTGGCGCGAAAGTCGCGTACCGCATGGCCGAGCCCACACAGGGATCGGGTCTGATTTCATGAAACCCGACTGTGCCAAAAGTCGGCGACTTATGAAAATGACCGACCCGTTTCGCTCAACCCTAGTCATAATGGTTGCCATGGCGATGATGATGTCATAAAGGTCGCCTCGACCAATCAGCGACGGGCACAGTCTGTCGCGAATTCTGGAATCATCATTGTCCATATACTACGGGGACATGCATATTCTAGAATACCCGATGCGTTAGCATCGGGCCACAATCTAGTATATATATATATATATATATATATATACCGTATATATATACTCGAGTATAAGCCAAACCGAGTATAAGCCGAGACCCCTAATTTTGCCACAAAAAACTGGGAAAATTAATGACTCGAGTATAGGCCTAGGGTGGAAAATGCAGCAGGTACCGGTAAATGTCAAAAATAAAAATAGATACCAATAAAAGTAAAATTAATTGAGACATCAGTAGGTTAAGTGTTTTTTAATATCCATATTGAATCAGGAGCCCCATATAATGCTGCATACAGTTCATGATGGGCCCCATAAGTTGCTCCATACACAATACGCCCCATGTAATGCTGCACAAAGGTTAATAATGGCCCCATAAGATAAGATGCTCCATATTAAAATATGCCCCATACAATGCTGCACAAATGCTGATTATGGCCCCATAAGATGCTCCATAGAGATATTTGCCCCCATATAATGCTGCACATGGCCCCATAAGATGCTCCATAGAGATATTTGCCCCATATAATGCTGCACATGGTCCCATAAGATGCTCCATAGAGATATTTGCCACATAAAATGCTGCACATGGCCCCATAAAATGCTCCATAGAGATATTTCCCCCATATGCTGTTGCTGCGATTTAAAAAAAAAAAACAAAACAAAAAACACATACTTACCTCTCATTGCTCAGGCCACCAGCACTTGCTATATTCACCTGTCCTCCGTTCCACCGCCGAGCGCCGCTGTGTCTTCCCCGTCCTCCGCATTGACGCTCAGGCAGAGGGCAGTGTGCAGTAATCGCATCATCGCGCCCTCTGACCTGAGCATCACTGCAGACGATGCAGAAGACACAGCGGCGCTGACGGTGGAACGAGGAACAGGTGAATATAGCGCACTGCCCCCACCATACTCACCTGCTCCTGGCGCGGTCCCTGGACATCCCTGGTTCTCCGGGCGCCGACAGCTTCTTCCTGTATTGAGAGGTCACATGGTACCGCTCATTACAGTAATGAATATGCAGCTCCACCCCTATGGGAGTGGAGTGGGGTCCATAATCATTACTGTAATGAGCGGTACCATGTGACCGCTCAATACAGGAAGAAGCTGTCAGCGCCCGGAGAACGAGGGACGTCCAGGGACTGCGCCAGGAGCAGGTGAGTATTATTTGACAGCTGCCGCTCCCCCTCCCCTGCCGACACCTGGGAATGACTCGAGTATAAGCCGAGAGGGGCAATTTCAGCCTAAAAAAAATGGGCTGAAATTCTCGGCTTATACCCGAGTATATACTGTACATATGTATATATATATATATATACTGGAGCAGTATTGTGGCTTGTTATGCGGCTTGTTATGCGGGACAACATGGCGTTTTCAGCGGTACCATTTTTATTTACATCTGTCTTTTTTATCACGTTTTATTGCACTTTTTGTTCGGCGGTATAATGATAAAGCATTGCTTTTTTATTTATTTTTTTACGGTGTTCACTGAAGGGGTTAACTCGTGGGAATGTTTTATAGAGCGTGTCATTATGGATGCGGCGGTACCAAATATGTGTACTTTTATTGTTTTTTTATTTACATAAATAAATATATTCATTGGAAAAATATTTATTTCTTTATTTAGGGATTTAAAAAAAATATTTTTACAATTTGTAATATTTTTTTTTTTTTTTTTTACATTGTCCCAGGATGGGACATTAGTGTATTACATCAAATCGCTGATCTGACACTGTGCAGTGCAGTGCATCAGATCGGGATCTGACAGACAGGGAAGGAGGCATGTCAGCGCCTGAGAAGCCACCTTCCCTGCTGGGCCCGGAAGGACCCCACCGCCATCTTGGGGCGAGGGTCTCCATGGAGACCATCAGGATAACGTAATTGCATAGCGTTGTCCTGAAAGAAGCGCACAGGGAGCCCCCTCACTGCACGATGCCCCAGAGGCGTAGCTAGAGCTTTTGCCGCCCGGGGCTGTTCCCGAGTTTGGCGCCCCCCCGGCTCAATACACACAAAGGTTACCAAAAATGGTTTTCCTGTTTTGTAGAACTTAAACTGGGCCTGATGGTGTCACCCCCACATGCCACACCTGTGACTTAATACCACCACACCATGACCAGGCCACATAGTGACCGAATAATACTACATACAAGGGACAAATACCACAACACCATTTCCAGACCACATATTACCACCACATAGTGACTGAATACTACAATACTGATCAGTAATAAAAAAAAAACCACAATACTATCACCATAAGTGACAGTATTCACAGGAGATCTGTACTTAGTATGCAGTGTCTGTGTAGAGGTAATACAGAGATCACTGGTGACATTATACACAGGACCTCTATATAGTATACAGTGTATAGTGTCAGTGTATAGGTAACACTGACTCACCAGTGACGTCTCTAGGTGAAGTCCTTCATCTTTCATCCAGCACAGACCGCCATCATTCCTTCCAGCCAGGACTCGTTTCTGCAGGAAATAACACAGTTATCTCGAGCTCCGCTTGCAGAACACATTACTTAATTTTTCACAACTTCTACATTACATCACATGAAGAAAAAAAGGTGATATAGTGTCACTCTGCACTCTGCCCCCCCATTTAAAACAGTATACTCAAAAAATAAAATAAATACATCACTGCAGTAATAATATCCCTTAATTATCCCCTATGGTAACACTATTCCCCACCCTGGCCCCGTTTATCTCATTCCTGGCTCCAGCCATATGTTCTCGCATCCTGCCCTCATGAGTATCCATTCTACCCCATATGATCTCCCCATCCTGCCCCACCAGCCTCCATCGTATCCATCCTGCCCCATGATCCAATCCTGCCCCGTGTCTCCAATCATGCCCCGTGTCTACATTCTGCCCATGCCTCAAGTCCTGCCCCCAGTGTGTCCAGCATATTACCCCCATGTTGTCCAGCAATCTGCCACAGTGTGTCCAGCATATTACCCCCATGTTGTCCAGCAATCTGCCACAGTGTGTCCAGCATATTACCCCCAGTGTGTCCAGCAATCTGCCCCAGTATGTCCAGCACTGCCCCCAGTGTGTCCAGCAATCTGCCCCAGTGTCCAGCCTTTCCCCAGTGTGTCCAGCAGTCTGCCCCAGTGTGTCCAGCATATTACCCCCAGTGTCCAGCATTGCCCCAGTATGTCCAGCATATTACCCCCAGTGTGTCCAGCAATCTGCCCCAGTGTCCAGCATTGCCCCAGTGTGTCCAGAAGTCTGCCCCAGGGTCTCCAGCATTGCCTCAATGTGTCCAGAAATCTGCCCCATGGTCTCCAGTAGTCAGTGTGTCCAGCATTCTGCCCCATGGTCTCCAGTATTGCCCCAGTGTGTCCAGCATTCTGCCCCATGGTCTCCAGTATTGCCCCAGTGTGTCCAGCAATCTGCCCCATGGTCTCCAGTATTGCCCCAGTGTGTCCAGCATTCTGCCCCAGGGTCTCCAGTATTGCTCCAGTGTGTCCTGCATTCTGCCCCATGGTCTCCAGTATTGCCCCAGTGTGTCCAGCAATCTGCCCCATGCTCTCCAGTATTGCCCCAGTGTGTCCAGCAATCTGCCCCATAGTCTCCTGTATTGCCCCAGTGTGTCCAGCATTCTGCCCCATGGTCTCCAGTATTGCCCCAGTGTGTCCAGCAATCTGCCCCATGGTCTCCAGTATTGCCCCAGTGTGTCCAGCAATCTGCCCCATAGTCTCCTGTATTGCCCCAGTGTGTCCAGCATTCTGCCCCATGGTCTCCAGTATTGCCCCAGTGTGTCCAGCATTCTGCCCCATGGTCTCCTGTATTGCCCCAGTGTGTCCAGCATTCTGCCCCATGGTCTCCAGTATTGCCCCAGTGTGTCCAGCATTCTGCCCCAGGGTCTCCAGTATTGCCCCAGTGTGTCCAGCATTCTGCCCCATGGTCTCCAGTATTGCCCCAGTGTGTCCAGCAATCTGCCCCATGCTCTCCAGTATTGCCCCAGTGTGTCCAGCATTCTGCCCCATGGTCTCCAGTATTGCTCCAGTGTGTCCAGCAATCTGCCCCATGCTCTCCAGTATTGCCCCAGTGTGTCCAGCAATCTGCCCCATGCTCTCCAGTATTGCCCCAGTGTGTCCAGCAATCTGCCCCATGGTCTTCAGTATTGCCCCAGTGTGTCCAGCATTCTGCCCCATAGTCTCCAGTATTGCCCCAGTGTGTCCAGCAATCTGCCCCATAGTCTCCTGTATTGCCCCAGTGTGTCCAGCAATCTGCCCCATGGTCTCCTGTATTGCCCCAGTGTGTCCAGCAATCTGCCCCATGCTCTCCAGTATTGCCCCAGTGTGTCCAGCAATCTGCCCCATGCTCTCCAGTATTGCCCCAGTGTGTCCAGCATTGCCCCCAGACAGTCAGACATAAAGAAAAAAAAAAAGTAAAATCCTCACCTCTCCCGTTCCTAGCGCAGGTCCGATGCAGTCAGCTTCTCTCCGGCTCTGCGACGCTCAGGACAGAGAGGCAGAGCGGCGCGCACAGTAGTGACATCATCGCGCCCTCTGCTCTGAGACATCGCAGAGTCAGAGGACGCTGAAGCCGCAGGAACCAGGAGAGGTGAGTATTTTAGAGCGGAGAGCGGGGAGCGGGGGCGGGGGTGGGGGGAGCTGGTCGTGGCGGCGGACGGCGCCGCCCGAAGATTTAAAGGGGTGTCTTTTTTTTTTTTTTTTTTTTTTCTTCTCTTGCAGCGCCGGCCGCCCCCCGCATTGTGCCGCCCGAGGCGGACCGCCCCCCCCCCGCACCCCCCTTCCTACGCCACTGCGATGCCCCTCTATGTCGCGGTCACTACTGACAGCGGCATCAGATGAGTTAAATGCACGTGATCGGTGCTAGCACCGATCATGGACATTGCTGCGTAGTGTCAGCTGTCACATACAGCTGACACCTGCACCATATTGCCACAGCGCTCAGGGTGAGGCCACGCGATCAGTGCGTCGTACTAGTAATTCCCACAGAGTAGTACTAACATGGCGCATGTCGGGAAGGGGTTAATAAATCTTATCAGAAATCTGTTTCTTTCTCCTCCAGGACTGATCATTCATTCTCAAAATTCTCAATTCCTGGGTAAAATCTCTACTCAGTGAAGATAGATTGTTACACTATTGAGATAGGAGATGACAGTTAAGGTACCTTCACACTCAGCGACGCTGCAGCGATACCGACAACGATGTCGATCGCTGCAGCGTCGCTGTTTGGTCGCTGGAGAGCTGTCACACAGACAGCTCTCCAGCGACCAACGATGCCGGTAACCAGGGTAAACATCGGGTTACTAAGCGCAGGGCCGCGCTTAGTAACCCGATGTTTACCCTGGTTACCATCGTAAAAGTAAAAAAAACAAACACTACATACTTACCTTCCGCTGTCTGTCCCCGGCGCTGTGCTTTCCTGCACTGACTGTGAGCACAGCGGCCGGAAAGCACAGCGGTGACGTCACCGCTGTGCTTTCCGGCTGGCCGGCGCTCACAGCCAGTGCAGAGAAGCACAGCGCCGGGGACAGACAGCGGAAGGTAAATATGTAGTGTTTGATTTTTTTACTTTTACGATGGTAACCAGGGTAAACATTGGGTTACTAAGCACGGCCCTGCGCTTAGTAACCCGATGTTTACCCTGGTTACCAGTGAAGACATCGCTGAATCGGCGTCACACACGCCGATTGAGCAATGTCTGCAGGGAGTCCAGCGACGAAATAAAGTGCTGGACTTTCTGCAGCGACCAACGACATCACAGCAGGATCCTGATCACTGCTGTGTGTCAAACTGAACGATATCGCTATCCAGGACGCTGCAACGTCACGGATCGCTAGCGATATCGTTCAGTGTGAAGGTACCTTTACACTACTACTGATGAGAGACTATGTAGATGGGAGGAGGAGGATGGGCTCTGCCTCTAGCTCATACTCTTTCCCTCTACATAGAATCTTATCAGGAAGATTTTGGAAGTGCATTGAACAGCAAGGTAGATTGCTGCTGAGGGGAAAAAGAAAAAAAAATCTTTAAATCTTCAGCTTAGCGAGTGTGAATGAGCTGAGTGTGACCTGAGCGTAAGTGTGACTTGTGATTCAGTGACTTTGGATTCAGGGAGTTTCCAAGGGAGGGATTACTGAATTGCTGTCTGTATCTTTATAGTTTGCATTTGTTTTTGTTTTTTTTTATTTAACGGTTCTGTCTGGTGCAGTCCCCATTAGGAAATGTGCTCCACTCTTGTTAATGCCATCCAGTGCACATCTTGCCACATGTATGCAGTCCTTGAGCAGCCGATCGAGGGTGCATACTGCTGTGCGAGATGTGAGCACATTGTGCATTTGGAAACCCAGATTCTGAATCTAAATGTGCAGCTGGCAACACTGAGATCCATAGACAATATGGAAAGGAGTCTTCTGCTCAATGAGTAGACGCTCAATGGGATAGATGAGGCAGGGGATGGTAGGTTGGAACTGCAGGACAGTGAAGCAGCAAGCTGGGTGACAGTTAGAAGGCCGGGTAGAGGGAAGAGTGCCAGGGAGGCTAGTCCTGATCTGGTACACCCGAATAAGTTTGCTAAGTTGGCAGATGAGGGGGGTGCCAGTACAGGGGTAGCACTGCTGCAGCAAGTCATGTCCTCTGAAAGCCGGGGGAGTGACTGCTACAGTAAGGAGGGACATAGGAGAGCAGGGCAGGCCAGACAGGTGCTGGTAGTGGGGGACTCAATTATTAGGGGAACAGATAGGGCAATCTGTCACAAAGACAGGGATCGTCGAACGGTGTGCTGCCTACCTGGTGCTCGAGTCCGACACATCGCTGATCGGGTGGACAGATTACTGGGAGGGGCTGGTGAGGACTCAGCGGTCATGGTGCACATTGGCACAAATGACAAAGATAGAGGTAGGTGGAAGGTCCTTAAAGATGATTTCAGGGAATTAGGCTGCAAGCTGAAAGCAAGGACCTCCAACGTGGTATATTGCCTGTACCACGTGCCATGCAAGAGAGGCAACGGGAGATTAGGAAGGTTAATAAGTGGCTCAAGAATTGGTGTAGGAAGGAGGGGTTTGGGTTCCTGGAGAACTGGGTTGACTTCTCATTTGGCTACAGGCTCTACGCTAGGGACGGGCTGCACCTCAATGGGGAAGGTGCAGCTGTGCTGGGGGAGAAAATGGCTAGAAGGTTGGAGGAGTGTTTAAACTAGGGACTGGGGGGGAGGGTATTCATTTTATAGGAGGGGAAGATAGTGCAGACAGAGACCTGGGCACAAATAAGGAAGTTGGGGGTGGCGGTGGCATGGGAGGTGGGGTTAGAACAGTTAATAATTTAAGAAAGAACAGAGGTGCAGAGAGATATATAAAATGTATGTATACTAATGCCAGAAGCCTCGCCAACAAAATGGACGAATTAGAACTAATGTTGTTGGAGCATAATTATGACATGGTGGGGATATCTGAAACATGGCTGGATGAGAGCCGTGACTGGGCTGTAAACTTGCAAGGTTATAGTCTGTTCAGAAATTACTGAATGGATAGGCGAGGGGGAGGGGTGTGTCTATATGTAAAATCATCCTTAAAACCCATCCGGCGTGATAATATAGGTGAATCTAATGAAAATGTATAGTCCCTGTGGGTGGAGATAAGGGAAGGGGGAAAAAATAATAAATTACTGATAGGGGTTTGTTAAAAGTCTCCAAAAATAATGGAAGCAATGGAGAATATCCTCGTAAAGCAAATAGATGAAGCTGTGACTCAAGGAGAAGTCATTATTATGGGGGACTTCAACTACCCTGAAATAGATTGGGGAACGGAAATCTGAGGTTCCAGCAAAGGTAATCGGTTTTTGACAACTATGAGAGACAATTACTTTTCACAACTGGTTCAGGACCCAACAAGAAGGGGGGCACTGCTAGACCCAGGGCCGGACTGGGAATAAAAGTTAAGCGCTGGCATTTGAAGTTACACAGGCCCACTTGTCACATGGTGACTGTATAATATCTTTGTACAATTGTAGGCAGGGTCGGTTTTAGGCAAAGTGGGGCCCTAAATGCTAACATATTGCACATCACACAAAAGCATTTCGGTTGTATTTACATGCGCTGATCTCAGGCCGCTAAATGAGTTTGATCGACAATACTGAAGTTGTTCAACGCTTGTTTCCCGGCCTCTTTCCACCAGCTGAAGGATAATGATGGGACAGAACGATCACTAATAGATCACTAACAGATCACCATACAGTATCATGTTATCGGCAGCACATCTAGAGGTTACACCGGTGATTTGCTGCTGAGAACAATGATTTTTGTTCCAGCAAAAACAATCTGAATATGCAGCATTTTACTTGTTTAGTAAAATACATCCCATAGTCCTCCATATATTATAATGTGCACCACAGTCCTCCATATAGTATAATACACTCCCTATAGTCCTCGATATATTAAAATACACTCCTCAGTCCTCCATATAGCATAATACACTACTCATAGTGCTCCATATAGTACAATGCACCGCCATAGTCATCCATGTAGTACAATTCACTTCCCATAGTATAATGCACCCCATAGTTCTTCATATAGTATAACGTATTCCACATAGTCATCAATACAGTATAATGCAGCCCACATATAGTATAATGCAACCACCCCAGAGTATAATGCAGCCACCCCATAGAATATAATGCAGCTCCCTCATAGTTTAGTGCAGCCCCCTCATAGAGTATGATGCAATCACCCCTCAAAGAATATAAATATAATACAGCCCCCATAGAATATAATGTAGCCCCGAATAGAATATAATACAGCCCATCTCCCCACAGAATATAATGCAGCCCCATCAAAGAGTATTATGCAATCATCCCTCATAAAATCTAATACAGCCCCCCATAGAATATAATACAGCCAACCTCCCCATAATATATAATGTAGCCCCCATAGAATATAATGCAGCCCCCATAGTATATAACACAGCCTCCCCCATAGAATATGATATACCCCCATAGTATATAACACAGCCTCCCCCATAGAATATAATATACCCCCACATTAGTATATAACACAGCCACATAGTATATAACACAGCCTCCCCATAGAATATAACACACCCCCATAGTATATAGCAAAGCCCGCATAGTATATAGCACAACCCGCATAGTATATAGCAAAGCCAGCATAGTATATAGCACAACCCGCATAGCATATAGCACAACCCGCATAGCATATAGCACAACCCGCATAGCAGACTACACAGCCCACGTAGTAGTATACAGCACAGCCCACCACAGCCCACACAGTAGCATTAAGAACAGCCCACACAGTAGTATACAGCACAGCCCACGTAGCAGTATACAGCACAGCCCACGTAGCAGTATACAGTACAGCCCACGTAGCAGTATACAGCACAGCCCACATAGCAGTATACAACACAGCCCACATAGCAGTATACAGCACAGTCCATGTAGTAGTATACAGCACAGCCCACGTAGTAGCATACAGCACAGCCCACGTAGTAGTATACAGCACAGCCCACGTAGTAGTATACAGCATAGCCCAAACTGTAGTATATAGCACAGCCTACATAGTAGTATATAGCACAGCCCACATAGTAGTATATAGCACAGCCCACACAGTAGTATATAGCACTGCCCACACAGTAGTATATAGCACTGCCCACACAGTAGTATACAGCACAGCCCACATAGTAGTATATAGCACAGCCCACATTGTAGTATATAGCACAGCCCACATAGCAGTATACAACACAGCCCACATAGCAGTATACAGCACAGTCCATGTAGTAGTATACAGCACAGCCCACGTAGTAGCATACAGCACAGCCCACGTAGTAGTATACAGCACAGCCCACGTAGTAGTATACAGCATAGCCCAAACTGTAGTATATAGCACAGCCTACATAGTAGTATATAGCACAGCCCACATAGTAGTATATAGCACAGCCCACACAGTAGTATATAGCACAGCCCACATAGTAGTATATAGCACTGCCCACACAGTAGTATACAGCACAGCCCACACAGTAGTATATAGCACAGCCCACATAGTAGTATATAGCACAGCCCACATAGTAGTATATAGCACAGTCCACATAGTAGTATATAGCACTGCCCACACAGTAGTATACAGCACAGCCCACACAGTAGTATATAGCACAGCCCACATAGTAGTGTATAGCACAGCCCACATAGTAGTCTATAGCACAGCCCACATTGTAGTATACAGCACAGCCCACATAGTATATAGCATAGCCCACATAGTAGTATACTGCACAGCCCACATAGTAGTATACAGCACAGCCCACATAGTAGTATATAGCACAGCCCACATAGTAGTATATAGCACTGCCCACACAGTAGTATACAGCACAGCCCACACAGTAGTATATAGCACAGCCCACATTGTAGTATACAGCACAGCCCACATAGTATATAGCATAGCCCACATAGTAGTATACTGCACAGCCCACATAGTAGTATATAGCACAGCCCACATGGTAGTATATAGCACAGCCCACATAGTAGTATACAGCACAGCCCACACAGTAGTATACAGCACTGCCCGCATAGTAGTATACAGCACTGCCCGCATAGTAGTATACAGCACAGCCCGCATAGTAGTATATGGCACAGCCCTCATAGTAGTATATAGCACAGCCCACATAGTAGTATATAGCACAAGCCACATAGTAGCATACAGCACAGCCCGCATCTCTCCTCCCCCCGAGAATGGCCCCACAGTCCAGTACAAAAAAAACAAACGCACTCCTCACCTCTCCTCGTGCCCGCGTTGCTCCCTGCTGCTGTCTTGGCGGCTGCCACTGCACTGCCTGGGACACAGTGAGTGCACGCACACCCGGAGTGTCAGAGGCAGAGCGGGGAATGATGGGAAAGGGAGCGTCAGCAGATGCTCTCTCCTCCATCATTGCATTCAACTGTACCAATGTCATAGACGTTGGTATAGTTGAATGCGGCGGCGGCGCTGGTGGGGGGTTGAGTCGGCACGCAGCGGCCCACTACTGGCACCGGCCCTTCTGGCATTTGCCAGAACTGCCCAATGGCCAGTCAGGCCCTGGCTAGACCTAATATTAACAAACAGGCCAGACCGCATATCAAATATAAGGGTTGGGGGTCACTTGGGGAATAGTGATCACAAAATAATAAGTTTCCATGTATCCTGTAATAAGATGTGTAGTAGTAGTAGAGGGGTTACAAGGACACTAAACTTCAGGAGGGCAAATTTCCAACGGATGAGAGATGATCTTGGTGCAATTAACTGGGACGATATCCTAAGACATAAACATACACAAGGAAAATGGGAGATGTTTATTAGCATCCTGGATAGGAACTGTGCAAAGTATATACCGTATGGGAATAAACATACTAGAAATAGGAGGAAACCAATATGGCTAAATAGAGCTGTAAGGGGCGCAATAAGTGACAAAAAGAAAGCATTTGTAGAATGAAAGGAAGTCGGTAGTGATGAGGCATTAAATAAATACAAAAAATTAAATAAATTCTGTATAAAGCAAATCAAGGCAGCAAAGATTGAGACAGAGAGGCTGGAGTCACACTAGCGAGTTTTACGGACGTAAGAGCGCAGAAAATACGTCCGTAAAACTCGCCAAACAAACGGCACAATTATTCTCTATGCCCCTGCTCCTATCTGCCGTATTTTACTGATCAGTATTATACGGCTTTCTACGGCCTTAGAAAATCGCAGCATGCTGCGTTTGTCACCATATTGCGCAAAAAAAACGCCAATGAAAGTCTATGGAAGCCAGAAAAATACGGATTACACACGGACCAGCAGTGTGACTTGCGAGAAATACGCAGCGGTGTTAGAGAGAAAAGCCGGCAATTCAGTGCGGTGTACAGTAAAATCACACTGACAGCTTACATTAGAATAGGTAGAATAAATGTGTACACATAGAATAGGTATATATATATGTATATATATATATATATATATATATATATATATATGTCAGTGAGACACATATATGTATATATATTATTACTTCATACAGCGCTAGATAGCTTTAAAGCCGGTAATTCAATTACCGGCTTTTGCTATCTCCTTCCTAAACCCGACATGATATGAGACATGGTTTAAATACAGTAAACCATCTCATATCCCCATTTTTTTTGCATATTCCACACTACTAATGTTAGTAGTGTGTATATGCAAAATTTGGCCATTCTAGCTATTAAATTAAAGGGTTAAATGGCGGAAAAAATTGGCGTGGGCTCCCGCGCAATTTTCTCCGCCAGAGTAGCGCTGCGGAATATGTTAGCGCTATATAAAAATAAAGCTTATTATTATTATATTACAGGATGATTTATGTAAACTAGAAGCTTGGGCTGATAAATGGCAAATGAGCTTTAATTGGGATAAATGTAAGGTCATGCATAATAAGATGAATAACTATGTGCTTAATTCTAAAACTCTGGGCAAAACTGTCAATGAAAAAGACCTGGGTGTATGGGTGGATGACAAAGTCATATTCAGTGGCTAGTGTCAGGCAGCTGCTACAAAGGCAAATAAAATAATGGGATGCATTAAAAGAGGCATAGATGCACATGAGGAGAACATAATTTTACCTCTATACAAGTCACTAGTTCGACCACACTTAGAATACTGTGCACAGTTCTGGTCTCCGGTGTATAAGAAAGACATAGCTGAACTGGAGCGGGTGCAGAGAAGAGCGACCAAGGTTATTAGAGGACTGGGGGTCTGCAATACCAAGATAGATTATTACACTTGAGGCTATTTAGTTTGGAAAAACGAAGACTAAGGGGTGATCTTATTTTAATGTATAAATATATGAGGGAACAGTACAAAGACCTTTCTGATGATCTTTTTAATCATAGACCTGAGACAGGGACAAGGGGGCATCCTCTACGTCTGGAGGAAAGAAGGTTTAAGCATAATAACAGACGCGGATTCTTTACTATAAGAGCAGTGAGACTATGGAACTCTCTGCCGTATGATGTTGTAATGAGTGATTCATTAATTACATTTAAGAGGGGACTGGGATACCTTTCTGGAAAAGTATAATGTTACAGGGTATATACACTAGATTCCTTGATAGGGCGTTGATCCAGGGAACTAGTCTGATTGCCGTATGTGGAGTCGGGAAGGAATTTTTTTCCCCAAAGTGGAGCTTACTATTTGCCACATGGTTTTTTTTTTGCTTTCCTCTGGATCAACATGTTAGGGCATGTTAGATTAGGCTATGGGTTGAACTAGACGGGCTTAAAGTCTTCCTTTAACCTAAATAACTATGTTACCAACTGCTTTCTCCTATCTCAGTAATGTAACAATCGGTTTTCACTGAATACAGATTTTATCTAGGAATTGAGAATTGAAAAAATGAGTGATCAGTCCTGGCAGAGAGAATCAGATTTCTCTGATAATATATATTGCATAGATCCTAATTTTCATGTGTACCACTGATTTACAAAATACAAATTAAAACGACAGTTACCGTACTCTTTACTGACCCAATCTACTGACTGACTACACTTTCTTCTGCCATGCCTAAAGGTACCTTCACACTGAGCAACTTTAGAACGATAACGATAGCGATCCGTGACGTTGCAGCGTCCTGGATAGCAATATCGTTGTGTTTGACACGCAGCAGCGATCAGGATCCTGCTGTGACATCGCTGGTCGGCGCTAGAAGGCCAGAACTTTATTTTGTCGCTGGATCACCCGCTGACATCGCTGAATTGGCGTGTGTGACGCCGGTCCAGCGATGTGTTCACTTGTAACCAGGGTAAACATCGGGTTACTAGGCGCAGGACCACGCTTAGTAACTCGATATTTACCCTGGTTACCATTGTAAATGTAAAAAAAAAAAAACACTACAAACTTACATTCCGGTGTCTGTCGCGTCCCCCGGCGTCAGCTTCCCTGCACTGTGTCAGCGCCGGACGGCCGTAAAACAGAGCACAGCGGTGACGTCACCGCTCTGCTTTACGGCCGGCGCTTACACAGTGCAACAGCCAATCAGAGCAATTTGTAATATTTCACCTATAAAATTTTGTGAAATATTACAATCCAGCCATGGCCGATGCTGCAATATTATCGGCCATGGCTGGAGACCGCGCTCTGACCCCTTCATCAACTGACAGTGGTGATCTGCCACCGCTGTCAGTCTTTCCTCCCCTCCGTTTTGTGCTCCGCTGCCCTCCGCTGCTTTCCTCTCCCCTCCTCTCTGCTCCGGTGCCCCCCGCTGTCCGATTCCCACCCCCCCCCCGTACCGCTGGAGTCCCGCGGACCCTCCCGGTGTCCATCTGGCATCTTCGATGGGCGCTGCCATCTTCCAAAATGGCGGACGCATGCGCAGTGCGCCCGCCGAATCGGCCAGCAGATTCGTTACAGGTACATTTTGATATATATAACCTATCACAGTGATCAAAATTCTAAAAAAGTAAATAAAGCCCCCCCCCTTATCACCCCCATAGGTAGGGAAAATAATGAAATAAATAAAATATATTTATTTTTATTTTTCCACTAGGGTTAGGGTTAGAACTAGGGTTAGGGTTAGAACTAGGGTTAGGGTTAGAACTAGGGTTAGGGCTAAGGTTGCAATTAGGGTTAGAATTAGGCTATGTGCACATGGTGCGGATTTGCCGCTGCGGATTCCTATGGAAAACCAAATCCACTGTGCCCATGGTGCTTAAAATACCGTGTGGAAACACTGCGTTGTATTTTCTGCAACATGTCAATTCTTTGTGCGGATTCCGCAACGTTTTAAACCTGTTCCTCAATAGGAATCCGCTGGTGAAATCCGCACAAAAAACACTGGAAATCCGCAGTAAATCCGAAAGTAAAACGCAGTGCGTTTTACTTGCGTATTTTTCAAAAACGGTGCATAAAAATCCACACACGAATCCGCAACGTGGGCACATAGCCTTAGGGTTAGGGCTGGAACTAGCGTTAGGGTTGGAATTAGGGTTAAGATTAGGGTTAAGGGTGTGTTGAGGTTAGGGTTAGGCTTGTGGTTAGGGTTGGGATAAGGGTTGATTGTGTGTTGGGGTTAGGGTTGGGATTAGGGTTAGGGGTGTGTTGGGGTTAGGGTTGTGGTTAGGGGTGTGTTGGGGTTAGTGTTGTGATTACGGTTATGGTTAGAGTTGGGATTAGAGTTAGGGGTGTGTTGGGGTTAGGGTTGTGGTTAGGGGTGTGTTGGGGTTAGTGTTGTGATTACGGTTATGGTTAGAGTTGGGATTAGAGTTAGGGGTGTGTTGGGGTTAGTGTTGGAGATAGAATTGAGGGGGTTTCCATTGTTTAGGCACATCAGGGGTCTCCAATCACGACATGGTGCCACCATTGATTCCAGCCAATCTTGCATTCAAAAAGTTAAATGGTGCTCCCTCCCTTCCAAGCCCCAACGTGTGCCCAAACAGTGGTTTACCCAAACATATGGGGCGTAAGCGTACTCAGGAAAAATTGTACAACAATTTTTGGGGTCTAATTTCTCCTGTTACCCTTGGAATAATAAAAAAATAAAAAAAATAGGGGCTATAAAATTATTTTTGTGAAGAAAAAAAGATTTTTCATTTTCACGGCTCTGCGTTATAAAATTCTGAGAAGCACTTGGGGGTTCACAGTGCTCACCACAAACCTAGATAAGTTCCTTGGGGAGTCTAGTTTCCAAAATGGGGTCACTTGTGGGGGTTTTCTACTGTTTAGGTAAATCAGGGGCTCTGCAAATGCAACGTGATGCCCACAGACCATTCCATCAAAGTCTGCATTTCAAAATGTCACTACTTCCTTTCCGAGCCCCGACGTGTGCCCAAACAGTGGTTTACCCCCACATATTGGGCATCAGCGTACTCAGGACAAACTGGACAACAAATATTGGGGTTGAGTTTCCCAGGTTACCCTTGTGAAAATAAAAAATTGCGGGCTACAAAATCATTTTTGAGGAAAAAAAATGATTTTTTATTTTCATGGCTCTGCGTTATAAACTTTTGTGAAGCACTTGGGGGTTCATAGTGCTCACCACACATCTAGATAAGTTCCTTGGGGGGTCTCGTTTCCAAAATGGGGTCACTTGTGGGGGGTTTCTACTGTTTAGGACATCAGGGGTTCTGCAAACGCAACATGTGCCCGCAGACCATGCCATCAAAGTCTGCATTTCAAAACATCACTACTTCCTTTCCGAGCCCCGACGTGTGCCCAAACAGTGGTTTACCCCCACATATTGGGCATCAGCGTACTCAGGACAAACTGGACAACAACTATTGGGGTTCAGTTTCTCGTGTTACCCTTGTGAAAATAAAAAACTGCGGGCTAAAAAAAATTATTTTTGAGGGAAAAAAATGATTTTTTATTTTCATGGCTCTGCGTTATAAACTTTTGCGAAGCACTTGGGGGTTCAAACTGCTCACCACACATCTAGATAAGTTCCTCGGGGGGTCTGGTTTCCAAAATGCAGTCACTTGTGGGGGGTTTCTACTGTTTAGGCACATCAGGGGCTCTGCAAACGTAACATGACACCCACAGACAAAACCATCAAAGTCTGCATTTCAAAAAGTCACTACTTCCCTTCTGAGCTCTGTCATGCACCCAAACAGTGGTTTACCCCCACATATGAGGTATCAGCATACTCAGGACAAACTGGACAACATCTTTTGGGGTCCAATTTCTCCTGTTACCCTTGTAAAAATAAAAAATTGCGGGCTAAGAAATAATTTCTAAGTGAAGAAAAATTATTTTTTATTTTCATGGCTCTGCGTTATAAATTTCTGTGAAGCACTTGGGGGTTCAAAGTGCTCATCACACATCTAGATGAGTTCCTTGGGGCATCTAGTTTCCAAAATGGTGCCACTTGTGGGGGAGTTCAAATGTTTAAGCACACAGGGGCTCTCCAAACGCGACATGGTGACCGCTAACGATTGGAGCTAATTTTTCATTCAAAAAGTCAAATGGTGCTCCTTCCCTTCCGAGCCTTGCCGTGTTCCCAAACAGTGGTTTACCCCCACATATGAGGTATCAGTGTACTCAGGAGAAATTGCCCAACAAATTTTAGTATCCGTTTAATCCTGTTACCCATGTGAAAACAAAAAAATTGAGGCTAAAAGAATTTTTTTGTGAAAAAAAAGTACTTTTTCATTTTTACGGATCAATTTGTGAAGCACCTGGGGGTTGAAAGTGCTCACTATGCATCTAGATAAATTCCTTGGGGGGTCTAGTTTCAAAATGGGGTCACTTGAGGGGGCAGCTCCAATGTTAGGCACACAGGTGCTCTCCAAATGCGACATGGTGTCTGCTAAAGATTGGAGCCAATTTTTCATTCAAAAAGTAAAATGGCGCTCCTTCCCTTCTGAGCCCTGTTATGCGCCCAAACAGTGATTTCACCCCCACATGTGGGGTATCGGCGTACTCAGGACAAATTGGAAAACAACTTTCGGGGTCCGGTTTATCCTTTTACCCTTGGGAAAATAAAAAAATTGTTGCTAAAATTTCATTTTTGTGACTAAAAAGTTAAATGTTAATTTTTTCCTTCCATGTTGCTTCTGCTGCTGTGAAGCACCTGAAGGGTTAATAAACTTCTTGAATGTGGTTTTGAGCACCTTGAGGGGTGCAGTTTTTAGAATGGTGTCACTTTTGAGTATTTTCAGCCATATAGACCCCTCAAAGTGACTTCAAATGTGAGGTGGTCCCTAAAAAAAATGGTTTTGTAAATTTTGTTGTAAAAATGAGAAATTCGCTGGTCTAATTTTAACCCTTATAACTTCCTAGCAAAAAAATATTTTGTTTCCAAAACTATGCTGATGTAAAGTAGACATGTGAGAAATGTTATTTATTAATGATTTTGTGTCACATAACTCTCTGGTTTAACAGAATAAAAATTCAAAATTTGAAAATTGCAAAATGTTCAACATTTTTGCCAAATTTCCATTTTTTCACAAATAAACGCAAAAATTATCGACCTAAATTTATCACTAACATGAAGCTCAATATGTCACGAAAAAACATTCTCAGAATCGCTAGGATCCATTGAAGCGTTCTTGAGTTATTACCTCATAAAGGGACACTGGTCAGAATTGCAAAAAATGGCCAGGTCATTAAGGTCAAAATAGGCTGGGTCATGAAGGGGTTAAATGAATGCCAATTGACTATATGCTATACTATATCAATTGTTCTGGGTCTCAACTATATGTGTTGAGACACAGAACAATTGATAACAAAGATCGCCCTGTGAGCAAAGACTATTGTTATTATCGGCACCAGGTCACCAAGATGATGTGCTGCAGAGTACAATGATTTTAATGCCACCATGAATTATCCAATCATCTGACGAACATACATTTTTCTAAAGGTACCGTTACACTAAACGACTTACCAACAATCACGACCAGTGATACGACCTGGCCGTGATCGTTGGTAAGTCGTTGTGTTGTCGCTGGGGAGCTGTCACACAGACAGCTCTCTCCAGCGACCAACGATCAGGGAAAGACTTCGGCATCGTTGAAACTGTCTTCAACGATGCCGAAGTCCCCCTGCCGCACCTGGGTAACCAGGGTAAACTAAGTGCAGGGCCGTGCTTAGTAACCTGATATTTACCCTGGTTACCATTGAAAAAGTAAAAAAAAAAACAGTACATACTCACATTCCGATGTCTGTCACGTCCCCCGCCGTCAGCTTCCCGCACTGGCTGTGTCAGCGCCGGCCATAAAGCAGAGCACAGCGGTGATGTCACCGCTGTGCTCTGCTTTACGGCCGGCGCTGACAGTCAGTGCAGGGAAGCTGACGGCGGGGGACGTGACAGACATCGGAATGTGAGTATGTACTGGTTTTTTTTTTACTTTTACAAAAGGTCCTCCTGATCTTTCTCCAGGGACCAACGATCTCCCAGCAGGGGCCTGATCGTTGGTCGCTGTCACACATGAGATCGTTAGCGGGATCGTTGCTATGTCACAAAAAGCGTGACGTTGCAACGATATCGTTAACGAAATCGTTATGTGTGAAGGTACCTTAAGTCTTCGGGTGATTGCAAAATGTTTACACAAGTGATAACAACTCTAACGAAGCCTGTTCCAGATATCGTCTCATCTAAATGACCATAACCGTTATGACCAGAACAACCCAAAACTGACTGATCACACTCATATCACTGCACGCTGTTATAGCTGCTTCAGAACTTAATGACTCCAGCTACTCGCTGAAGCCTGATATGTAGCCATAGCCTAAAAGATAAAACATTTAAACAAGGGGATTTCATTATATTAATGCACATCCAGGCTTGGACTGGTCCACAGGGGAACAGGAAAATCCTCCGGTAGGCACCTGTAAAGGAGTGCTAATGAGTAGTGCTATTACATTTGATTCACAAGTTGCAGAAAAGGTATAATCTAATCATTTATTAAACAAGCTAGCCAAATTAATATTACATAGAAGTAAAATTAAATTTGTGTACTAGGGTCAGGTTTTTTTTGCATGTACCTGAATAGTGGGCCCCATGAATCACTTTTACTTGTGTGCCTTTGTCAGCCCAGTCCAAAACTGTGTACATCTGTCAGGTTCCCTATGCTCCACTATCTAAGGACAGTACTCAACACAGTGCAGATGTGAGCTTAAGGAATTAAACTTTTGAAATACTGCCATTTTCAGACTATAGGACATACAATGCCAGACCCCCTTATCACTTTCTTAACCCCTTTCTGACATTAGACGTACTATCCCGTCGAGGTGGTATGGGCCCGTTTGACCACCGACGGGATAGTACGTCTAATTCGATCAGCCGCGCTCACGGGAGAAGCGCGGCCGATCGCGGCCAGGTGTCAGCTGACTATCACAGCTGACATCCGGCACTATGTGCCAGGAGTGGTCACAGACCGCTCCTGGCACATTAACCCCAGGAACACTGCGATCAAACATGATCGCAGCGTTCCGGCGGCATAGGGAAGCATTGCGCAGGGAGGAGGCTCCCTGCATGCTTCCCTGAGACCCTCGGAAAAACGCGATGTGATCGCATTGCTCATCCATCCTCCTCCCTGCAGGCCCCGGATCCAAGATGGCCGTGGGGCTCCTTCTGGGTCCTGCAGAGAGGAGGCTTGCAAGCGCATGCTCAGAGCAGGCACCTGCAAGTCTCCTGCAGTGCCTGTTAGATCGCTGATCTGACACAGTTCACTGCAAAGTGTCAGATCAGCGATCTGACACTATATCATGATGTCCCACACTGGGACAAAGTAAAAAAAAAATATTTACAGTTAGGGCCAGAAATATTTGGACAGTGACACAATTTTCGCGAGTTGGGCTCTGCATGCCACCACATTGGATTTGAAATGAAACCTCTACAACAGAATTCAAGTGCAGATTGTAACGTTTAATTTGAAGGGTTGAACAAAAATATCTGATAGAAAATGTAGGAATTGTACACATTTCTTTACAAACACTCCACATTTTAGGAGGTCAAAAGTAATTGGACAAATAAACATAACCCAAACAAAATATTTTTATTTTCAATATTTTGTTGCAAATCCTTTGGAGGCAATCACTGCCTTAAGTCTGGAACCCATGGACATCACCAAACGCTGGGTTTCCTCCTTCTTAATGCTTTGCCAGGCCTTTACAGCCGCAGCCTTCAGGTCTTGCTTGTTTGTGGGTCTTTCCGTCTTAAGTCTGGATTTGAGCAAGTGAAATGCATGCTCAATTGGGTTTAGATCTGGAGATTGACTTGGCCATTGCAGAATGTTCCACTTTTTGGCACTCATGAACTCCTGGGTAGCTTTGGCTGTATGCTTGGGGTCATTGTCCATCTGTACTATGAAGCGCCGTCCAATCAACTTTGCAGCATTTGGCTGAATCTGGGCTGAAAGTAAATCCCGGTACACTTCAGAATTAATCCGGCTACTCTTGTCTGCTCTTATGTCATCAATAAACATAAGTGACCCAGTGCCATTGAAAGCCATGCATGCCCATGCCATCACGTTGCCTCCACCATGTTTTACAGAGGATGTGGTGTGCCTTGGATCATGTGCCATTACCTTTCTTCTCCAAACTTTTTTATTCCCATCATTCTGGTACAGGTTGATCTTTGTCTCATCTGTCCATAGAATACTTTTCCAGAACTGAGCTGGCTTCTTGAGGTGTTTTTCTGCAAATTTAACTCTGGCCTGTCTATTTTTGGTATTGATGAATGGTTTGCATCTAGATGTGAACCCTTTGTATTTACTGTCATGGAGTCTTCTCTTTACTGTTGACTTAGAGACAGATACACCTACTTCACTGAGAGTCTTCTGGACTTCAGTTGATGTTGTGAACGGGTTCTTCTTCACCAAATTAAGTATGCGGCGATCATCCACCACTGCTGTCATCCGTGGATGCCCAGGCCTTTTTGAGTTCCCAAGCTCACCAGTCAATTCCTTTTTTCTCAGAATGTACCCAACTGTTGATTTTGCTACTCCAAGCATGTCTGCTATCTCTCTGATGGATTTTTTCTTTTTTTTCAGCCTCAGGATGTTCTGCTTCACCTCAATTGAGAGTTCCTTTGACCGCATGTTGTCTGCTCACAGCAACAGCTTCCAAATGCAAAACCACACACCTGGAATCCACCCCTGACCTTTTAACTACTTCATTGATTACAGGTTAACGAGGGAGACGCCTTCAGAGTTAATTGCAGCCCTTAGAGTCCATTGTCCAATTACTTTTGGTCCCTTGAAAAAGAGGACGCTATGCATTACAGAGCTATGATTCCTAAACCCTTTCTCCGATTTGGATGTGGAAACTATCATATTGCAGCTGGGAGTGTGCACTTTCAGCCCATAATATATATATATAATTGTATTTCTGAACATGTTTTTGTAAACAGCTAAAATAACAAAACTTGTGTCACTGTCCAAATATTTCTGGCCCTAACTGTACCTGTGCGTAAAAAAAAACTAAATAAATAAATTAAAAGAAAATATATTGTTCCAATAAATACATCTCTTTATGTAAATAAAAAACCAAAACAATAAAAGTACACATATTTAGTATCGACGCGTCCGTAACGACCCGACCTATAAAACTGTCCCACTAGTTAACCCCTTCAGTGAACACCGTATAAAAAAAACTAATCAAAAAACAATGCTTTATCATCATACCGCTGAACAAAACGTGAAATAACATGCAATCAAAAAGACGGAGGAAGGGCCAGACGGTAGACCACAGGGTTAACGTGTTCCAGGACATTAAAGGGACCCAAGTAGCGAGGTGCAAACTTAGATGGACTCAACTCGCAGCCTGATGTTACTGGTGGAGAGCCACACTAAATCACCAGGAGCAAAGGTCGGAGCGGGGCGCCGATGTGCATTGGCAGGGGACCTCATTTTCTTTTTGGAGGCCCGGATAGCATCCTGTGTGCGGTCTCAAATGTCTCGTGCCTCCACAGCCCAGTCTGCCACCCTGGAGTCGGCGGAAGACACGGGCATAGGCACAGGAACCCGCAGATGCTGACTGTAGTTAAGGAGGAATGGGGTCTGCCCAGAGGAGTCGGCTACGGCGTTGTTCAGTGCAAACTCCGCTCACGGTAGCAAGGATGCCCAGTCATCCTGCCTGGCTGAAACAAAATGTCGCAGATATGTGACCAAGGTCTGGTTGGCCTTCTCTACCAACCCATTCGTCTCGGGATGATAAGCTGAAGACAGATTCAGCTCGATGCTGAGTAGATGACAAAGCTCTCTCCAGAACCGAGACTCAAACTAGGGACCCCGGTCACTGACAATTTGGTCCGGCATATGGTGTAGGCGGAAAATGTGTTTTATAAACAATGTTGCCAAGGCCCGTGCAGAAGGTAGCCGTGGAAGCATCACCAAGTGCACCATTTTAGAAAAATGGCCGGTGATTACCCAAATGATGGTGCAGCCACGGGACTTGGGTAAGCCCACCACAAAGTCCATCCCGACCATCTCCCAGGGCCTGTCTGCCACCGGCAGGGGATAAAGTAACCCAGCTGGCCATTGTCGAGGAGACTTATTCTTGGCGCAGGAGACACATACCCGAATATAGTCTCCGACGTCAAGGGCCATATGCGGCCACCAGTACGTCCTCACAGAAGCTCAAATGTCCTTTTGGTCCCAAAGTGCCCACCCACCCTGGAAGAGTGAGCCCAAGAGAGAACCTCCGGTCGCAAATGAGATGGTACAAAGGTCTTGCCTGGGGGCACAGACTCTAGCGAAACCGGAGCCACGGTTCTCAGGCTTCTCCTCAGATGACACAACGGAGCGAGAGAGAACGTCGGCACGAATGTTCTTCTCCCCGGAGAGAAAATGGAGGGTGAAATGGAACCGGGAGAAGAACAGGGACAATTTGGCCTGGAAAGAATTTAGCCACCGGGCTGTCTGTAAGTACACCAAATTTTTGTGGTCTGTGAAAACTTGGCAGGGAAAGTGAGCCCCCTCCAGGAGGTGTCTCCACTCTGAGACAGCCAACTTCATGGCTAGCAACTCCCTGTCCCCGATGGAATAAATCCTCGCTGCTGGTGTGAAGGTCTTGGAAAAGAAGAAGCAGGGATGTTTCCGACTTTGAGCATCCTTTTGGAAGAGGACTGCTCCAGCACCTACGGATGAGGCATCCACCTCCATAATAAATGGCTTATCAACATCGGGGCGATGTAGAATGGGAGCGCTAGCGAAGTGTGATTTAACAAAGAGAAATGCCTTGGAGACCTCCTCCGACCACAATTTGGGATTTGCTCCCTTCTTGGTGAGGGCTACCAAGGGAGCTACCCAAGTTGAGAAGTGTGGAGTGAACTGGCGATAGTAATTAAAGAACCCCATAAAGCGCTGCACCGCTTTAAGAGAATGGGGTTCCTGCCAGTCATCACAGCCTGTAGCTTGGCAGGATCCATAGCCAATCGCTGGCCAGAGATGATATAGCCAAGGAAAGGCAAGGACTCCTCCTGCTCAAACACACACTTCTCCAACTTGGCGTAGAGGGAGTTTGCCCGTAGGAGGTCGAAGACTGCAAATATCTCTCTGATGGGAGTCAATATCTGGAGAGTAGACGAGAAAATCATCCAGATAGACTACGACCGAGGTGGTGAGCATATCCCGGAAGATGTCATTCACAAAGTCTTGGAAAATGGCTGGGGCGTTACAGAGAGTATTCATAGTGCCCATCCCTGGTGTTAAAAGCCGTCTTCCATTCGTCCCCCTCCGGATGCGAATCAAAGCACCCTGCAGATCTAGTTTATTAAATACCCTTGCTCCCCGTAGCCTATCAAAGAGCTCAGATATCAGGGATAGTGGGTACTTATTCTTAACGGTGATGGCGTTAAGACCCCTGTAGTGTATGCATGGACGTAGTTCTCCATTCTTCTTCTACATGAAGAAGTGCTCAGCCCCTGCAGGTGACACTGACTTCCTAATGAATCCTCTTGCCAGATTCTCTTGGATATAATGGGACATTGCCTTCGTCTCTGGAAGAGATAACGGATCGACTTGACCCCGGGGAGGCTCTGCACCAGGCAAGAGGTCAATTGGACAGTCATAGGGGCGGTGAGGCGGAAGGGTCTCCGCAGCCCTTTTGGAGAACAAGTCCGCATAGGGCCAATAGTGCTTGGGGAGAGAGGAAAGATCTGTAGGTACCTCAGTAGTAATAATAATATAATAATAATCTTTATTTTTATATAGCGCTAACATATTCCGCAGCGCTTTACAGTTTGCACACATTATCATCACTGTCCCTGTTGGGGCTCACAATCTAAATTCCCTATCAGTATGTCTTTGGAATGTGGGAGGAAACCGGAGAACCCGGAGGAAACCCACGCAAACACGGAGAGAACATACAAACTCTTTGCAGATGTTGTCCTTGGTGGGGCTTGAACCCTGGACTCCAGCGCTGCAAGGCTGAGTAGTAGCAACCTGAACGCACTCCCTCTGACATCTACCTTCACAGGATTCACTCCATCCCAAAATTCTGCCTGTGGACCACTCTATATGAGGGGAGTGGTACCATAGCCATGGTATTCCTAACAGGACCTCATCAATTCCCTCTGGAATGACGAGCAGAGCTATAATCTCCTGATGAGATGGCGACATGGATAGAGTAAATGGGATGGTCTGGTGTGTTATCCGTGAGGGCAGTGTCGACCCATTCACCACTCGTACGGTCACTGGTTGAGCGAGCATCACCAGGGGTATTGCGTGTCATTGGGCAAAGGCAGAAGACCCTTCGCCCCGGAATCCACGCAAAGTTCTACCGAATGAGTGGATGAGCCTGTGGTAATTGTCCCCTTAAAGGACAATTTGGAGGCAAACGTCGCTGTGTCTAGTGTACCTCCACCTACTACCACTAGACACTGACATTTCCCCGACCGCTGGGAACATCTGGTGGCAAGATGTCCTGACTGCCGCCAGACATGACAGACCTTGAGTGCACGAGACTTAGATCCCACTCGTGACACCTCCATGGCCTCATGTGACTCGGGCGCCTGGACCGGAGATTCCAAAGGTTTGGCGAAGATGGGAGCCAGCCGAAACCTCTGCCTACACTGGGCTCGCTGTAACCTCCACTCGTTAAAATGGAGGTCAATACGAGTGGATACAGCTATTAGCTCCTCCAGTGTGGTGGGAATCTCCATAGTGGCCAAAGCGTCCTTCACATGGTCAGCCAGCCCCCTCCAAAATACAGGGATGAGGGCTTTATCCGACCACTCCAGCTCAGATGCTAAGGTGCAGTAGTGGATGGCAAAATGGCTGACCAAGGACGAGCCCTGAGTCAATGCCAACAGTTGGAGCGCCGTATCATGGGTGACTCGAGGTCCTAAAAAGACCAGTTTCAGAGTGCTCAGGAACAGTGCAGCACTCTGCACCACATGATCGCCACACTCCTACAGCAGCGTAGCCCACTCCAACGCCCTGTCCGACAGGAGAGACATTATGAATCTCACCTTTGCCCGCTCTGTGGGGAGACGTGCAGCCAGGAGCTCGAGGTGTATAGAGCAGTGGCTCATGAAACCCCTACAAGATTTGCTATCACCAGAATATTTATCTGGCAGCGGGAGGCGAGATAGGGTCAGAACAAGGGAGGCAGTGGACAAAGTTGCTGCAGCCACGCTAGCAGCCTGAACAGCTACTGCGGTAACATCCACAGCTGAGGTTGTGCGCTCGAGAGCCGCCAACCTGCCCTCCAGCTGCTGAATGTACCGCAAGGGTTGCTGTTAGTCCGCCATTACTAGCGAGACCCTGGCGCTAGTGTAATGTTAGGGCTACGGGAACGCACCAAATAATTAGAGAGATGGTATAAGGTGCATTCACAGCCCGTGGTCCACCGTGCAGAGATGGAACCTGCTGCTGAGTAATGACGGACTATATGGCGGTAAAATGAGGTTACACACACAGGATAGCTTCACCCTGTTGCGTCACAGGGCAACGGTACCGCACAAAGAGCGCAAGCAAGAAGTCACAGAACTCAATCCCAAGACTCAGGATTAGAGTTCGTGTAGACCACTTGCGCTTGACACCACTACTGGGTGTCAGAGTATAATTTAAATAATAATTTTTATGGACAAGAGTGCGTGCAGTGCCGCTCTGGCGGATGCCACTAACCACCCAGACTTGGGTCAGGAAAGCGCTCTAATACTGTACTGACTAGTACTGATGGCTCTATTGGGCGCTAGATAGCAAACATCCACCTTACGCGAGCAGTCAAACACAAGGGAGGGGATGATTAATGAGCGACTTTCACACATGAACACACACACATTTTCAAGTATACACTAGCACATGGCCAAGCGGCCATGTGAACCTTTTATAGCAGCAGTGCTACAAGACCTTCCAGATGGTCCAATAGGAGCCGCAACAGGACCTGAGCATGTGACTCCCGACCTCCAATGGGAGGTCGTCCAGTGGGCATGCGCAGTATGGGAAAAGCAGGACTTAGTCCCAGAAAGAACCGCTCGCTGCTGATCAGTGCTGGCTACAAAGGCAGAGCCTGGAAGGGCAGCAGTAACCAGTCGCACAGTGTCATCCTGAGCCAGACGCTGAGACCAATGTCTTCGCTGAGCAGGCTCCACTGCGGCTGGAAAAAAATGGGAGACTGCAGTGGAGATGGTTCGAGATTCCTTCTGTGCAGAGGTGGGAACTCGACACCTAACACACACTTGGGTATTTTCTATCATATAGACCCCTCAAAGTGACTTCAAATGTGAAGTGGTCCCTAAAAAAGTTGTGTTGTAAAAATTAGAAATTGCTGGTCAACTTATAACTCCCTAACAATAAAAATTTTGGTTCCAAAATTGTGCTGATGTAAAGTAGACATGTGGGAAATATTACTTATTAAGTATTTTGTGTGACATATCTCTGTGATTTAAGGGCATTAAAATTCAAAGTTGGAAAATTGCGAAATTTTCCAAGTTTTTCGCCAAATTTCCATTTTTCTCACAAATAAACTCAAGTAATGTCAAGGAAATTTTACCACTATCATGAAGTACAACATGTCACGAGAAAACAATGTCAGAATCACTGGGATCCGTTGAAGCTTTCCAGAGTTATAACCTCATAAAGGGACAGTGGTCAGAATTGTAAAAATTGGCTTGGTCATTAACATGCAAACCACCCTTGGGGGTAAAGGGGTTAAAGGGGTTGGCAACTGGTGGACAACCCCTTGTTATTGACCCAAGGATGTTGCATAGATTTTAAAAAAAATCTATTTAAAAAAAGACTTATGCTTACTTCTCAGTCCTGTCTTCTGACAATCATGTCTCTATACTTACCTTCCCCGCTAATCTCCTGAAATAAATGCCACATGACCACTGCAGCCAATCAGTGACCACTAATCAGTTGCAGCCTTCACAATTACATTCAAGTGGAAAAACTGTGTTTCTTCTGTTAGGATGGAAAAGTCAAAGCTACAGCAAATCAGCAATCTATGTTTGGCTGCAGTGGTCATGATATTGGTTATGCTAGGAGAAAGGTGGGGGACACAGGACTGAGGGCAGAAGGGCGACGCCGATCTGGGAGGTAATTATAGATTTTATATAAACTTATGCAGAACCCTGGTGCCATTATGAAGGGTTGTCCATAAGTATTTCAAAGAGCACTCATAAAGTGCTCTGCCTAACCAATGAAAGAACTGTCTCCATCTCCAATACTGAAATGTTTGATGAAACCAGGACAGAGAAAGAAGCTGAATGTGGACATGTAAGTTGAGTGCTGCTCTCCCATATCCATGGTGTCTGAATCATTAGGACCTGCTGGTGGGCTCCATCTAGCTCACTTTTGATATGGAGCTAACTAGAGCTGCAGGTGGGAAATAAGGCCCTGGACCAATCGCAAATGGAAGCCAGTTCTTGAAGAAGCTGTAGTAGCCGAGGGCACATCAGTGACACAATACTTATTTCTAGGGAGGACTGTAGTAAATGATAGCATGGCTGTGCGGAGGTGGTTTTGTGCCATAGACAGGTCCCGGTGCGTAGTTGTAGTTCTATGACCTTCGTAAACTATTCTTTCCATGGGATCTGTGCCCGGCTCTGTGCACGTCTATCTGCTCAGCACCTCTTGGGGGTGGCAGTAAGTGCTGCGTGATCTTGGGGGTCTTGGCCCTCAAAAATCTGCTTGTAATTATAAGGCCACTGAAATATAAAAAGTTTTGAAAGGTTTAGCTACTCTTTAAGTCTCTCCTTACAGTAAATCATTAATGTACGGTAATCATGGAAAAGTACATATGACCAAGATAAGTGTCTCACTCTCAGTTCTATGCTGCCCTCTGATCATTGGAAAACTAAGAAAGCTGCTTTAACTAGAAAGTACAAACCAACAAGTCCAAGGTATTCAAGTACTATAAAAAGATTTCTGTTACTAAGCTAAGGTGTAAAAATGTCTGCAATAATAAAAAATAAAATAGATGCAATAATAGATTGAAGAATAAACTAGCTCATACATGTATGCAGTTTTACCAGAGGGTAAAATGGCCTAATTATTGTTTAATATGGCCACAAATATGGCTGAGGTGTCCAAAAACTTGATCAGTCAGATCCTGTTAGCGTAGTTACAAGATGACTAACAGAGGCCTTTACAGACCATGCGCGTAGTTCTTTTAAATTTACTACCGTGACAAATAAACATAATGTTAATCTTTCATCATGAAGTCATCACATCAGACTGCTCTGAACATTGCGAGAACAATAATAACCAAGTATGGACCAAAGAGAGAAGCTCTACACATGAGGTGAGTACTTCTATGGTAGCTTAAAGGGACTCTGTCACCTGAATTTGGCGGGACTGGTTTTGGGTCATATGGGCGGAGTTTTCGGGTGTTTGAATCACCCTTTCCTTACCCGCTGGCTGCATGCTGGCTGCAATATTGGATTGAAGTTCATTCTGTGTCCTCCATAGTACACGCCTGCGCAAAGCAATCTTGCCTTGTGCAGGCGTGTACTATGGAGGACAGAGAATGAACTTCAATCCAATATTGCGGCCAGCATGCAGCCAGCGGGTAAGGAAAGGGTGAATCAAACACCCGAAAACTCCGCCCATATGACCCAAAACCAGTCCCGCCAAATTCAGGTGACAGGTTCCCTTTAAAGGGGTTAGCTCAAGTTCCTAAATAGTAAAGTAAGTTTTGACAGTTACCTAGGTAAGACGTTTGCACGGCTCGCAGGTTCTAATCTTAATAGCCTGCAGATCTGGCCAGCTTTGGTCTTCCGATGCTTCTTCAATGCTGCAAAGGCAAAGCTGCCTCTGCTAGCAGCATGTTTGGTGCAGCCAAGCCGCTGGTCAGAATATTTAGGAGCACGCTGGCCCTGTCTACTAGGATGCCAGGGAGTGGTGAGCTCCTGAAAACCGAAGAGTAGACAACCCCTTAAAGGAGAGTACACTACCCATACACATTAAAGTACGGTATGTCGCTCATTGAACAATCATTTAATGACCATATTGCTGTCACAGTCTTACACACTTTAGTCGCTCATCCAGGCCATAATTGTTTTGTGACTTCAGGCAACAAACCAACAATCTTTCTGGGACTATTCTTTCAATTAATGATTATTAATGGACAAATGATCCTTCTTTGAACGAAGGATAAATTACCGTAATTCTTTCTCTACAGCTTAATATACCTTTCTTGAAAAGTATAATGTTACAGGGTATATATACCAGATTCCTTGATAGGGCGTTGATCCAAGGAACTAGTCTGATTGCCGTATGTGGAGTCGGGAAGGAATTTTTTTCCCAAAAGTGGAGCTTACTATTTGCCACATGGTTTTTTTTTGCCTTCCTCTGGATCAACATGTTGGGGCATGTTAGGTTAGGCTATGGGTTGAACTAGATGGACTTAAAGTCTTCCTTCAACCTTAATAACTATGTTACTATGTTACAGCTTAATATAAGTTGACATTAGCATTTTCTGTGAACTTTAAAATTATGATCATTACAATAATTTCAAAACAATCATAGACACAAAAAATATTTCTAACTGTAAAAAGCCCCAGGACAGTGCAAAAAAGGGTCCTGGAATTTATGGACAGCTGTCCACCCTGTTTGAGGTCCTTGTGAGGTTTGTAAAACCTTCACCCCCTTGGGATTTGCCATTTTCGTTTTTCGCTCCACTTCTTTTATTTTTTTGTCAATATAGCCGTATGAGGGCTTTTTTTTGCGGAATGAGTTGTACTTTTGAGTGACACCATTGATTCAACCACAAAATGTACTGGAAAATGGGAAAAAACTATGAAATTGCAAATAATTTTTTTGGGGGGGGTTATTTACCAAATTCACCAAATGATAAAGCTGAGTTGACAATATCATTCTCCAGGTCAGTACGAGCACGCAGACACCAAACATGTATAGGTTTATTTTTATTTAGTGAAAAAAAATGTTGCCATATTCTGAGACCCACAATGTCACCGCTTGGGATCTGGGGCAAGGTGATGGCTATTTTTTGTGCGCCGAATTGATGTTTTATTGATACCATTTTTTGGTAGATCTGATGTTTTGATTGCCTGTTATTGCATTTTACTGCAATGTTGCAGCAACGAAGACAACCCTAATTTTGAAGTTGATTTTTTTTTCTCGTTACACCATTTACCAATTGGATTAATTTACTTTATATTTTGATAGATCTGACATTTCAGAAAGCAGCGATTCTAGATACATGTGTATTTTTTTATTTTGAATGGGGCAAAGGGAGGTTATTTGAACTATTTAGTTTAAATTTTTTTCATATTTTGATCATCTGAGCTGTCCTGTGCAGGGAAAGATGTGGACTCAGCGTCAGACCCCGCATGAAATTCAGGGACATGACTTTGGACCGGTCTATACATCCAAGGTCATGAAGGGTTCAAGAGAACCTGACACCTGCTGCCCAATCTGTAGGCAGCATGTATCAGGCACTACTGTATGACCTCAGCCTGTTATGTCTGAGGCTTTTCAGAGAAAAACATACTGCGTATAGGCAGATACCTGTCAATCAAGGGCAGCAGGTGAGGAGAAGCCGCCGGGGACCAACCTGTCCAACTAGTCTATATCACGGTCTCAGTCACCGATTGCTTTTAAAGTATGTTTGCCTTTCAGAGTCAGAAATACCTGGCTGAGTTTATACAACCAGTGCCTGATACATGATGCCCGTAGATTGGGCAGCATGTATCAGGTTCGTTTTAATTTGATGCAGGCACCATGGACACTTGTCAGACCATTCTGTTCACAAAACATATCTGCATCTGCAGTTTGAGGGGCAACCCAAATGATTTATTTCCCGGGAACTTGATAGTCAAGAATCATTTCACACCAACAGGAATAAACACCAAAAATGCATGAAATTATAACAAAGAGCATGATAATTGCATATAAGATTTGTATGCATGTGCCTGATGTTTCTCGATATGTGCCGTAATATGACACCAATCACATTGTTGTAAAATAGCATGTATAATTTATACCTTGACCACACCAACCCATGTTTTGCTTTAAGGCACCATTCACGTTTACTATTGTAATGATAGGTTATGTGTTTATTATTCATTCACGTATTTTGGCCACAAGCATCATCTTAAATTCCTATCTAATTGCACCTTTCATGTGAACGAGATGGCAAAAATGTTAATCACCTTAATACATAGTTCATTATTTATGAGTAGCAAAGTGCACACCTTGACATACTGCCCGCATTCTTCTTACATGTCTGGTACCATGATCACATTTTTACCTTCTCGACATTTATAGATACTACTGTTGTGTATCTGTAAAGATTGAAAACTTAATCCTGAAAGTTATTTCTTAGCAAAGCTTCAGAATTACTGAGTGGAACTAAATCCTTCCATTGTGTTCCTCTTGATTTATGAGCTGCACACTGGTCCTAAAACTGGAAACCATTCGACGAGGTTTTTAGGTTTCTCTGATAGGAATCCAATCAGTTCATCTTCCATACTGAACATCTGTTTTAGGACTCACATCCACTATTTTATAATTGTATTTAAAAGCATATAAAAAGCACCATGATTTTCCCGCTATTTTCATAGTTGTATTTTAAAATACTATAAAGAAGTCCAAGGGTAATGCCACACAAAAAATAAAATATCAAAAAACATTGTACCACAAGCAAGCCACAAAAAAACTATGCAGAAAAAAAGCAAACCGTTTATTTACTTTCAGTAATTTGCTAATGCTTGTCCACAGCTTTTCTTTTAACAAAACAAGTAAAATGCTTTTAGAAAAGGCTAATTAAAACAAAATGAAAAAAAAAAAAAAATGCTACATAAAAAAAAAGAAAAAAAAAAGAAAATCGCCGGTAAATGTAACTTCTTGAGTGACCTTCTTCTGTTGAGTTCTTAAAAATACCATACAGTGGCTCATTGTTTCTCAGAAAACGAGATCGCAAATAACATACAGTAGCTCCTCCTGGTAAAAAATAAGCAGTTGCTTAAAAAGGCTTGTACAGGATGAGACAAACATGGAAGCTTTCTTCCAAAAACAGTACTGCACCTATTCATAGGTAATGTGCAACATTGCAGCTTAACCCTTTCACTTTAATGAGGTAGGGAGAAGGAGGAAGGACACAGTCACAGTGTCTGACAGACAGCATTGCAACCATGATTTTCTACTAAAACATAAAAATCAAAATGAGTGCAATCTCATACTGTAGGTGCTAAAACAAATACAGTGGAGGAAATTTATAGTATGGTAAGTTGGTGGAAATGCCGCAAATAGCGCAAAATGTATCATGGCAAAATATACTAAGTGTGACAAGATAGAAGGCCTCATTCAGATATTTTTTACATTCCCAAAACATATTTAGATTTTTGCCAGTGTTTTGGATGTTTCATCAGCGTTTAGTCAAGTGTCAGTTTTTACCATCAGTCTTTGGTCAATGTCAGTTTTTACCATCAGTGTTTGGTCAATGTCAGTTTTTACCACCAGGGTTTGGTCAGTGTCAGTTTTTACCACCAGGGTTTGGTCAGTGTCAGTTTTTACCACCAGGGTTTGGTCAGTGTCAGTTTTTACTACCAGGGTTTGGTCAGTGTCAGTTTTTACCATCAGGGTTTAGTCAGTGTCAGTTTTTACCATCAGGGTTTGGTCAATGTCAGTTTTTACCATCAAGGTTTGGTCAGTGTCAATTTTACCATCAGGGTTTGGTCAGTGTCAGTTTTTACTACCAGGGTTTGGTCAGTGTCAGTTTTTACCATCAAGGTTTGGTCAGTGTCAATTTTACCATCAGGGTTTCTCGGTGTCAGTTTTTACCATCAGGGTTTGGTCGGTGTCAGTTTTTACCATCAGGGTTTGGTCAGTGTCAGTTTTACAATCAGGGTTTGGTCAGTGTCAGTTTTTACCATCAGCGTTTGGTCAGTGTCAGTCTTTACCATCAGGGTTTGGTCAGTGTCAGTTTTACCATCAGGGTTTGGTCGGTGTCAGTTTTTACCTTCAGCGTTTGGTCAGTGTCAGTTTTTACCCTCAGCGTTTGGTCAGTGTCAGTTTTTACCATCAGTGTTTGATCAGTGTCAGTTTTTACCATCAGTGTTTGACCAGTGTCAGTTTTTACCATCAGGGTTTGGTCAGTGTCAGTTTTTACCATCAGGGTTTGATCAGTGTCAGTTTTTACCATCAGGGTTTGGTCACTGTCAGTTTTTACCATCAGAGTTTGGTCAGTGTCAGTTTTTACCATCAGTGTTTGATCAGTCAGTTTTTACCATCAGGGTTTGGTCAGTGTCAATTTTACCATCAGGGTTTGGTCAGGGTCAGATTTTACCATCAGTGTTTGATCAGTGTCAGTTTTTACCATCAGGGTTTGGTCAGTGTCAGTTTTTACCATCAGAGTTTGGTCAGTGCCAGTTTTTACCATCAGTGTTTGATCAGAGTCAGTTTTTACCATCAGGGTTTGGTCAGTGTCAATTTTACCATCAGGGTTTGGTCGGTGTCAGTTCTTACCATCAGGGTTTGGTCGGTGTCAGTTTTTACCATCAGGGTTTGGTCAGTGTCAGTTTTACCATCAGGGTTTGGTCGGTGTCAGTTTTTACCTTCAGCGTTTGGTCAGTGTCAGTTTTTACCCTCAGCGTTTGGTCAGTGTCAGTTTTTACCATCATTGTTTGACCAGTGTCAGTTTTTACCATCAGCGTTAGGTCAGTGTCAGTTTTTGCCATCAGGGTTTGGTCAGTGTTAGTTTTACCATCAGGGTTTAGCAGTGTCAATTTTTACCATCAGGCTTAGTTTTTACCATCAGGGTTTGGTGAGTGTCAGTTTTTACCATCAGGGTTTGGTCGGTGTCAGTTTTACCATCAGGGTTTGGTCAGTGTCAGTTTTACCATCAGGGTTTGGTTGGTGTCAGTTTTTACCACCAGGGTTTGGTCAATGTCAGTTTTTATCACCAGGGTTTGGTCAGTGTCAGTTTTTACCACCAGGGTTTGGTCAGTGTCAGTTTTTACCACCAGGGTTTGGTCAGTGTCAGTTTTTACCACCAGGGTTTGGTCAGTGTCAGTTTTTACCATGAGGGTTTAGTCAGTGTCAGTTTTTACCATCAGGGTTTGGTCAATGTCAGTTTTTACCACCAGGGTTTGGTCAGTGTCAGTTTTACCACCAGGGTTAGGTCAGTGTCAGTTTTTACCATCAATGTTTGGTCAGTGTCAGTTTTACCATCAGGGTTTGGTCAGTGTCAGTTTTTACCATCAGGGTTTGGTCAGTGTTAGTTTTACCATCAGGGTTTAGCAGTGTCAATTTTTACCATCAGGCTTAGTTTTTACCATCAGGGTTTGGTCAGTGTCAGTTTTTACCATCAGGGTTTGGTCGGTGTCAGTTTTTACCATCAGGGTTTGGTCGGTGTCAGTTTTTACCGTCAGGGTTTGGTCAGTGTCAGTTTTACCATCAGGGTTTGGTCAGTATCAGTTTTTACCATCGGCGTTTGGTCAGTGTCAGTTTTACCATCAGGGTTTAGCAGTGTCAATTTTTACCATCAGGGTTTGGTCAGTGTCAGTTTTTACCACCAGGGTTTGGTCAGTGTCAGTTTTTACCATCAAGGTTTGGTCAGTGTCAATTTTACCATCAGGGTTTCTCGGTGTCAGTTTTTACCATCAGGGTTTAGTCAGTGTCAGTTTTTACCATCAGGGTTTGGTCAATGTCAGTTTTTACCATCAAGGTTTGGTCAGTGTCAATTTTACCATCAGGGTTTGGTCAGTGTCAGTTTTTACTACCAGGGTTTGGTCAGTGTCAGTTTTTACCATCAGGGTTTAGTCAGTGTCAGTTTTTACCATCAGGGTTTGGTCAATGTCAGTTTTTACCACCAGGGTTTGGTCAGTGTCAGTTTTTGCCATCAAGGTTTGGTCAGTGTCAATTTTACCATCAGGGTTTCTCGGTGTCAGTTTTTACCATCAGGGTTTGGTCGGTGTCAGTTTTTACCATCAGGGTTTGGTCAGTGTCAGTTTTACAATCAGGGTTTGGTCAGTGTCAGTTTTTACCATCAGGGTTTGGTCAGTGTCAGTTTTACCATCAGGGTTTGGTCGGTGTCAGTATTTACCTTCAGCGTTTGGTCAGTGTCAGTTTTTACCATCAGTGTTTGATCAGTGTCAGTTTTTACCATCAGTGTTTGACCAGTGTCAGTTTTTACCATCAGGGTTTGGTCAGTGTCAGTTTTTACCATCAGGGTTTGATCAGTGTCAGTTTTTACCATCAGGGTTTGGTCACTGTCAGTTTTTACCATCAGAGTTTGGTCAGTGTCAGTTTTTACCATCAGTGTTTGATCAGTCAGTTTTTACCATCAGGGTTTGGTCAGTGTCAATTTTACCATCAGGGTTTGGTCAGGGTCAGATTTTACCATCAGTGTTTGATCAGTGTCAGTTTTTACCATCAGGGTTTGGTCAGTGTCAGTTTTTACCATCAGAGTTTGGTCAGTGCCAGTTTTTACCATCAGTGTTTGATCAGAGTCAGTTTTTACCATCAGGGTTTGGTCAGTGTCAATTTTACCATCAGGGTTTGGTCGATGTCAGTTTTTACCATCAGGGTTTGGTCGGTGTCAGTTTTTACCATCAGGGTTTGGTCAGTATCAGTTTTTACCATCGGCGTTTGGTCAGTGTCAGTTTTACCATCAGGGTTTAGCAGTGTCAATTTTTACCATCAGGGTTTGGTCAGTGTCAGTTTTTACCACCAGGGTTTGGTCAGTGTCAGTTTTTACCATCAAGGTTTGGTCAGTGTCAATTTTACCATCAGGGTTTGGTCAGTGTCAGTTTTTACTACCAGGGTTTGGTCAGTGTCAGTTTTTACCATCAGGGTTTAGTCAGTGTCAGTTTTTACCATCAGGGTTTGGTCAATGTCAGTTTTTACCTTCAGCGTTTGGTCAGTGTCAGTTTTTACCCTCAGCGTTTGGTCAGTGTCAGTTTTACCATCAGAGTTTAGCAGTGTCAATTTTTACCATCAGGGTTAGTTTTTACCATCAGCGTTTGGTCAGTGTCAGTTTTTACCATGTGTTTGATCAGTGTCAGTTTTTACCATCATTGTTTGACCAGTGTCAGTTTTTACCATCAGCGTTAGGTCAGTGTCAGTTTTTACCATCAGTGTTTGATCAGTGTCAGTTTTTACCATCAGGGTTTGGTCAGTGTCAGTTTTTGCCATCAGGGTTTGGTCAGTGTTAGTTTTACCATCAGGGTTTAGCAGTGTCAATTTTTACCATCAGGCTTAGTTTTTACCATCAGGGTTTGGTGAGTGTCAGTTTTTACCATCAGGGTTTGGTCGGTGTCAGTTTTACCATCAGGGTTTGGTCAGTGTCAGTTTTACCATCAGGGTTTGGTTGGTGTCAGTTTTTACCACCAGGGTTTGGTCAATGTCAGTTTTTATCACCAGGGTTTGGTCAGTGTCAGTTTTTACCACCAGGGTTTGGTCAGTGTCAGTTTTTACCACCAGGGTTTGGTCAGTGTCAGTTTTTACCATGAGGGTTTAGTCAGTGTCAGTTTTTACCATCAGGGTTTGGTCAATGTCAGTTTTTACCACCAGGGTTTGGTCAGTGTCAGTTTTTACCACCAGGGTTAGGTCAGTGTCAGTTTTTACCATCAATGTTTGGTCAGTGTCAGTTTTACCATCAGGGTTTGGTCTGTGTCAGTTTTTACCTTCAGCGTTTGGTCAGTGTCAGTTTTTACCATCAGGGTTTGGTCAGTGTCAGTTTTTACCATCAGGGTTTGGTCAGTGTTAGTTTTACCATCAGGGTTTAGCAGTGTCAATTTTTACCATCAGGCTTAGTTTTTACCATCAGGGTTTGGTCAGTGTCAGTTTTTACCATCAGGGTTTGGTCGGTGTCAGTTTTTACCATCAGGGTTTGGTCGGTGTCAGTTTTTACCGTCAGGGTTTGGTCAGTGTCAGTTTTACCATCAGGGTTTGGTCAGTATCAGTTTTTACCATCAGTGTTTGATCAGTGTCAGTTTTTACCATCAGGGTTTGGTCAGTGTCAGTTTTTACCATCAGAGTTTGGTCAGTGCCAGTTTTTACCATCAGTGTTTGATCAGAGTCAGTTTTTACCATCAGGGTTTGGTCAGTGTCAATTTTACCATCAGGGTTTGGTCGATGTCAGTTTTTACCATCAGGGTTTGGTCGGTGTCAGTTTTTACCATCAGGGTTTGGTCGGTGTCAGTTTTTACCATCAGGGTTTGGTCAGTGTCAGTTTTACCATCAGGGTTTGGTCGGTGTCAGTTTTTACCTTCAGCGTTTGGTCAGTGTCAGTTTTTACCCTCAGCGTTTGGTCAGTGTCAGTTTTACCATCAGAGTTTAGCAGTGTCAATTTTTACCATCAGGGTTAGTTTTTACCATCAGCGTTTGGTCAGTGTCAGTTTTTACCATGTGTTTGATCAGTGTCAGTTTTTACCATCATTGTTTGACCAGTGTCAGTTTTTACCATCAGCGTTAGGTCAGTGTCAGTTTTTACCATCAGTGTTTGATCAGTGTCAGTTTTTACCATCAGGGTTTGGTCAGTGTCAGTTTTTGCCATCAGGGTTTGGTCAGTGTTAGTTTTACCATCAGGGTTTAGCAGTGTCAATTTTTACCATCAGGCTTAGTTTTTACCATCAGGGTTTGGTGAGTGTCAGTTTTTACCATCAGGGTTTGGTCGGTGTCAGTTTTACCATCAGGGTTTGGTCAGTGTCAGTTTTACCATCAGGGTTTGGTTGGTGTCAGTTTTTACCACCAGGGTTTGGTCAATGTCAGTTTTTATCACCAGGGTTTGGTCAGTGTCAGTTTTTACCACCAGGGTTTGGTCAGTGTCAGTTTTTACCACCAGGGTTTGGTCAGTGTCAGTTTTTACCACCAGGGTTTGGTCAGTGTCAGTTTTTACCATGAGGGTTTAGTCAGTGTCAGTTTTTACCATCAGGGTTTGGTCAATGTCAGTTTTTACCACCAGGGTTTGGTCAGTGTCAGTTTTACCACCAGGGTTAGGTCAGTGTCAGTTTTTACCATCAATGTTTGGTCAGTGTCAGTTTTACCATCAGGGTTTGGTCAGTGTCAGTTTTTACCATCAGGGTTTGGTCAGTGTTAGTTTTACCATCAGGGTTTAGCAGTGTCAATTTTTACCATCAGGCTTAGTTTTTACCATCAGGGTTTGGTCAGTGTCAGTTTTTACCATCAGGGTTTGGTCGGTGTCAGTTTTTACCATCAGGGTTTGGTCGGTGTCAGTTTTTACCGTCAGGGTTTGGTCAGTGTCAGTTTTACCATCAGGGTTTGGTCAGTATCAGTTTTTACCATCGGCGTTTGGTCAGTGTCAGTTTTACCATCAGGGTTTAGCAGTGTCAATTTTTACCATCAGGGTTTGGTCAGTGTCAGTTTTTACCACCAGGGTTTGGTCAGTGTCAGTTTTTACCATCAAGGTTTGGTCAGTGTCAATTTTACCATCAGGGTTTCTCGGTGTCAGTTTTTACCATCAGGGTTTAGTCAGTGTCAGTTTTTACCATCAGGGTTTGGTCAATGTCAGTTTTTACCATCAAGGTTTGGTCAGTGTCAATTTTACCATCAGGGTTTGGTCAGTGTCAGTTTTTACTACCAGGGTTTGGTCAGTGTCAGTTTTTACCATCAGGGTTTAGTCAGTGTCAGTTTTTACCATCAGGGTTTGGTCAATGTCAGTTTTTACCACCAGGGTTTGGTCAGTGTCAGTTTTTACCATCAAGGTTTGGTCAGTGTCAATTTTACCATCAGGGTTTGGTCGGTGTCAGTATTTACCTTCAGCGTTTGGTCAGTGTCAGTTTTTACCATCAGTGTTTGATCAGTGTCAGTTTTTACCATCAGTGTTTGACCAGTGTCAGTTTTTACCATCAGGGTTTGGTCAGTGTCAGTTTTTACCATCAGGGTTTGATCAGTGTCAGTTTTTACCATCAGGGTTTGGTCACTGTCAGTTTTTACCATCAGAGTTTGGTCAGTGTCAGTTTTTACCATCAGTGTTTGATCAGTCAGTTTTTACCATCAGGGTTTGGTCAGTGTCAGTTTTTGCCATCAGGGTTTGGTCAGTGTTAGTTTTACCATCAGGGTTTAGCAGTGTCAATTTTTACCATCAGGCTTAGTTTTTACCATCAGGGTTTGGTGAGTGTCAGTTTTTACCATCAGGGTTTGGTCGGTGTCAGTTTTACCATCAGGGTTTGGTCAGTGTCAGTTTTACCATCAGGGTTTGGTTGGTGTCAGTTTTTACCACCAGGGTTTGGTCAATGTCAGTTTTTATCACCAGGGTTTGGTCAGTGTCAGTTTTTACCACCAGGGTTTGGTCAGTGTCAGTTTTTACCACCAGGGTTTGGTCAGTGTCAGTTTTTACCATGAGGGTTTAGTCAGTGTCAGTTTTTACCATCAGGGTTTGGTCAATGTCAGTTTTTACCACCAGGGTTTGGTCAGTGTCAGTTTTACCACCAGGGTTAGGTCAGTGTCAGTTTTTACCATCAATGTTTGGTCAGTGTCAGTTTTACCATCAGGGTTTGGTCAGTGTCAATTTTACCATCAGGGTTTCTCGGTGTCAGTTTTTACCATCAGGGTTTGGCCGGTGTCAGTTTTTACCATCAGGGTTTGGTCAGTGTCAGTTTTACAATCAGGGTTTGGTCAGTGTCAGTTTTTACCATCAGCGTTTGGTCAGTGTCAGTTTTTACCATCAGGGTTTGGTCAGTGTCAGTTTTACCATCAGGGTTTGGTCGGTGTCAGTTTTTACCTTCAGCGTTTGGTCAGTGTCAGTTTTTACCATCAGTGTTTGATCAGTGTCAGTTTTTACCATCAGTGTTTGACCAGTGTCAGTTTTTACCATCAGGGTTTGGTCAGTGTCAGTTTTTACCATCAGGGTTTGATCAGTGTCAGTTTTTACCATCAGGGTTTGGTCACTGTCAGTTTTTACCATCAGAGTTTGGTCAGTGTCAGTTTTTACCATCAGTGTTTGATCAGTCAGTTTTTACCATCAGGGTTTGGTCAGTGTCAATTTTACCATCAGGGTTTGGTCAGGGTCAGATTTTACCATCAGTGTTTGATCAGTGTCAGTTTTTACCATCAGGGTTTGGTCAGTGTCAGTTTTTACCATCAGAGTTTGGTCAGTGCCAGTTTTTACCATCAGTGTTTGATCAGAGTCAGTTTTTACCATCAGGGTTTGGTCAGTGTCAATTTTACCATCAGGGTTTGGTCGATGTCAGTTTTTACCATCAGGGTTTGGTCGGTGTCAGTTTTTACCATCAGGGTTTGGTCAGTGTCAGTTTTACCATCAGGGTTTGGTCGGTGTCAGTTTTTACCTTCAGCGTTTGGTCAGTGTCAGTTTTTACCCTCAGCGTTTGGTCAGTGTCAGTTTTACCATCAGAGTTTAGCAGTGTCAATTTTTACCATCAGGGTTAGTTTTTACCATCAGCGTTTGGTCAGTGTCAGTTTTTACCATGTGTTTGATCAGTGTCAGTTTTTACCATCATTGTTTGACCAGTGTCAGTTTTTACCATCAGCGTTAGGTCAGTGTCAGTTTTTACCATCAGTGTTTGATCAGTGTCAGTTTTTACCATCAGGGTTTGGTCAGTGTCAGTTTTTGCCATCAGGGTTTGGTCAGTGTTAGTTTTACCATCAGGGTTTAGCAGTGTCAATTTTTACCATCAGGCTTAGTTTTTACCATCAGGGTTTGGTGAGTGTCAGTTTTTACCATCAGGGTTTGGTCGGTGTCAGTTTTACCATCAGGGTTTGGTCAGTGTCAGTTTTACCATCAGGGTTTGGTTGGTGTCAGTTTTTACCACCAGGGTTTGGTCAATGTCAGTTTTTATCACCAGGGTTTGGTCAGTGTCAGTTTTTACCACCAGGGTTTGGTCAGTGTCAGTTTTTACCACCAGGGTTTGGTCAGTGTCAGTTTTTACCATGAGGGTTTAGTCAGTGTCAGTTTTTACCATCAGGGTTTGGTCAATGTCAGTTTTTACCACCAGGGTTTGGTCAGTGTCAGTTTTTACCACCAGGGTTAGGTCAGTGTCAGTTTTTACCATCAATGTTTGGTCAGTGTCAGTTTTACCATCAGGGTTTGGTCTGTGTCAGTTTTTACCTTCAGCGTTTGGTCAGTGTCAGTTTTTACCATCAGGGTTTGGTCAGTGTCAGTTTTTACCATCAGGGTTTGGTCAGTGTTAGTTTTACCATCAGGGTTTAGCAGTGTCAATTTTTACCATCAGGCTTAGTTTTTACCATCAGGGTTTGGTCAGTGTCAGTTTTTACCATCAGGGTTTGGTCGGTGTCAGTTTTTACCATCAGGGTTTGGTCGGTGTCAGTTTTTACCGTCAGGGTTTGGTCAGTGTCAGTTTTACCATCAGGGTTTGGTCAGTATCAGTTTTTACCATCGGCGTTTGGTCAGTGTCAGTTTTACCATCAGGGTTTAGCAGTGTCAATTTTTACCATCAGGGTTTGGTCAGTGTCAGTTTTTACCACCAGGGTTTGGTCAGTGTCAGTTTTTACCATCAGGGTTTAGTCAGTGTCAGTTTTTACCATCAGGGTTTGGTCAATGTCAGTTTTTACCACCAGGGTTTGGTCAGTGTCAGTTTTTACCATCAATGTTTGGTCAGTGTCAGTTTTACCATCAGGGTTTGGTCGGTGTCAGTTTTTGCCTTCAGCGTTTGGTCAGTGTCAGTTTTTACCATCAGGGTTTGGTCAGTGTCAGTTTTTACCATTAGCGTTTAGTCAGTGTCAGTTTTTACACCATGAGTGTTTGGTCGGTGTCATTTTTTACCATCAGTGTTTGGTCAATGTCAGTTTTATCATTAGATTTTTATATATGAAAAAATATGTATTACAAAACTTTTCCTATCCATTGCAATGTTAACCATGGACATGTACACAGAAAATAAACTGATACTCTGTATGGTGTGTGATTTTCACGGATTGTATGGGAAATTTTGATCCATGACTCTGATCAAAAATGGACACATCTGTGATTTTTTTTGTGCAGACATATGGTACGCAAAAATACACAAAAATGTGAATGGCACCATAGACTTGAATGGGTATGTGCTCTAACTGTAAATAGCACAGATAGAACTCGCAGGTGAAAAATTGACATCTGAATGACTTAGCTCAATTCTCAGTGACTTCCTCCCTGTCTTTTGCCACTCCTAATATTTCTGGGCATCTATTCTGCATTTCCTCAACCACATTTTCACGCTCATGACTTCATCAAGGCCTACAGTTGCATTCAAAATGATTCAATGTCTCCTGCAAATTTTTATTGAAAAACTGTATAAACTTTCTTTTGTTTACAATAAACTGATAAAACAAGTACAATTTAAATAGTATAACACAACTAATATAAGAAGTGTTTTTTTCCAAATTCACTATAAAATACCACTTTTAGGAACTACTGCAGTCTCAGAATTATTCACACCCCTCAATAGAATCCCCCATAAGGGCACACATTTCCAAATCAGTTACCGTCTCAAGCACACCTGATAAAACGAATCAAGAGCTTCTTCATCAATTGTTGGAGGTGTGCTTGATAAAAAAAACACATCAAATACCTGGACTTTTTGCATTGGTGCGAATAAAAACCTTAATTATATTCCTGGATCTCATCCTTTCCATGAGAGCAGCGCGACACATCATGATAATCTCCTCTATGGCAAACTGCTATCTGGACGATGCTCTAATCTGACCACAAAGCTGCAGTTGTGCCCTTACACAACCCTTACAGGTGAATGCTACCATCAATTACACCCTATTTTGTTCATTTCGGTACAACCCTATCTGCGCTCCTCTGTCCCATCCAGATCTTCCTTAAAGTTCCATTTACACTTAGCAATTGGCAGCACAAAGTGACTGCTGATCCGATACTTGTTTGCTGATCTGCACTTGTTTAACAGCCTATTTACACAGGCAGACCCAGCTTCTGGTGAGCACTGAATGATCTGTAACAGGACTGTGTGCTGCCGAGAACGTTCATCGTTCAAATCAAAAGATTATTTAAAATATGCTCGTTTGTCGGGTGATCAGCAACCAGTTTAGGCCGCACGATTATAGTGAAAGGAGCGTCCCTGTGTGGCTGTCAATTATTTTCCTATTATTTTAAATTCTAATGGGCTGTAGTGGGTATGTTAAGAGAACTTAGGAAATTTGCTAAGCTAGTAATAGAACTCTACTGGACATTCGATAAAAGTCAACTGAACCTCTGGATTTCAGTGGGATCTGCCAACCATCTACTGTTTATGGGGGCCTCTCGACTTCTCAACTGTCCCCTAACAGATTATGTTGGAGGAACATAAGTATCAAAGGTTGCAATTCAATTGCCTGATTCTTTTGTTCTGCGAGACGATAAGTTGCCTCCAAATGATTCTAGCAGCAGGTCTCATAGAAAACACAGCAACTCTCAGCCAACAGCTATGGTATCTAATGTAGCCAGCTTTTTTCCCCAATGTGGAGCTTACTTTTTGCCACATGGTTTTTTTTTGGCCTTCCTCTGGATCAACATGTTAGGGCATGTTAGGTTAGGCTATGGGTTGAACTAGATGGACTTAAAGTCTTCCTTCAACCTTAATAACTATGTTACTATATTACTAAATTATACTTGCCCAAAATGGTTGCACTTAATTGTTTCCCTTTTGTTACCCATCACAAAGGTTGTGAGCAAACTATAGTAAACTTATAGTTATGAACTTATGAGTGCCACATAATTCTGCCAGATTAGGAATTTTGGCAGTGTCAATTGTGATTTGTTTTCTCCTCTTCATGGATACAAATGACCAATAGCTCACAGATAATCTTGAGTGAATGGTCACCAGACACAGATTGTCCAACAAAATATGCTCATAGAAAACCCGAAAAAAAGCAACTATATATATATATATATATATATATGTTTGGGATGATTGTGAATTTTGAAAGAAATATTGGTGCGAAATCTAATAAGAAATCTGCGTCAACTCCAACACGCATGAATGAAGCCTGATACAAAAGCTTGAGATGTTTAATGGCACACCATGACTGCTGCCATGTTGCTTTCTGCTTTTTGACTGTCAGGAATATCAATACAGCATTGAGAGGAACAGCTGAGTGTGTATGACAATCAGGTTGCTAGCCACGCATTGCATAACAACTGGACTTATTAACAGGGCTGTCAGGCAAGGAGGTGTCCCTGAAAACCAGTCTGTCTCAAATTACTCAGGTCTTCAGCTGAAGGTGGCCTATTCCTGAGTGTGGGGAAAGACCAAGATGTTTTTTTTGTAAATATAGGGGCTTTCTTTCTAAGAACATGTAGCAAAATAATATGACAGATGTATTTGATCACAGTTGTTAGGTGTCGAGTGCCCGCCGCTGCAATCTCGAACCATCTCCCCTGCGGTCTCCCATTCTCCTCCAGCCACAGTGGAGCCTGCTCAGCAGAGACATCGGTCCCAGCATCTGGCTCAAGCTGATACTGTGCAGCTGATTACTGCTGTCCTTTCAGGCTCAGCCATTGTAACCAGTACTGATCAGCGGAGAGCAGACATCCCTGGGGCTAAGTCCTGCTTTTCTTCTTCTGAGCATGCCCAAGGGATGACCTCTCATTGGAGGTCGGGGGCCACATGCTCAGGTCCTGTAGCAGCTCCTATTGGACCACTAGGAAGGTCCTGGAGAGCTTCCGCTATAAAAGGTTCACATGGCCATGCTAGTATAAACTTATTATTGTGTTTGTGTGGCTGTATACCTGTCGATGGATGAAAGCTCCGAATCATTCCCATCCCTAGTGTTGTTGACTGTTCGCGAATGGTGGAAGCTACCTAGCACCTGACAGTGCTATCCCGCACAGCTAGCACACGATACAGCGTCTGATAGCAGTGATCGCCAGTGCGGCGCCGTGCACTAATAGAGCGCTTTCCTGACCCAAGTCTGGGTGGTTAGTGGCGTCCGCAAGAGCGGCACTGCACACACTCTTGTGCAGAAAATTATTAGTTCTGTTTATCTCTGACACCCCAGTAGCGGAGTCGAGCGCAAGAGGTCTAGAGGAACTCTTTCCCTGAGTCTTCGGACAGAGTTCTGCGACACTTTGTGCGGTACCACGGCCTTGTGACGCAACAGGGTTCGCTTCCTTCATACCGGGTGGAGCTAACCCGTGTGTATCCACATTATGTTGCCATATAGTCCGTCATGACTCAGCAGCAGGTTCCATCTCTGCACAGTGGACCCCGGGCTGCGAACGCCCCTTATACTATCCTTATAATTATTTTGGTGCGTTCCGCTAGCCCTAACAACAGTGATCCCAAAAAAGGGTGACCTGTCCACCCTTTCTGTTGAAAATAATGTCTCTTTATTATACATTATTATACAGGGTGGGCCATTTATATGGATACACCTGGGGGGGGGGGGCATTTATAAAGTTGCATTCGAGAATGTCTGACTTCAAAATAGCCACCATGGTCACCACCCATCTTGAAAAGTTTTCCCCCTCCCATATACTAATGTGACACAAACAGGAAGTTGATATCAACAACCATTCTCATTTTATTTAGGTGTATACATATAAATGGCCCACCCTGTAGTCTAAGGAAAATACAAGATATCAGAGCACTTGCTTACACTGTTCTACATATTTTCAAAACTTGTCAGGTTCAGTTATGAAATGAGCCGTTTCTTTATGATTTTGACTTCTGAATTCAAATCTGACAATGAAAATTTTTAGTTGGCTCTTGTTTCTATGATAGCAAAGAGTTTTCATTTTACTGCTACATATAACTAATGTATAAAGGTTTCAATACTTTGAAATATTATTTTTGCAAATATAAAAATGTTGAATATTTTTTTATGCCAATTTTCTGATATTTAGAGGAAATTTAGCAACAATTCAATTAACTAAAACATGTCTAAACACTATTACGAATTATAAACAATTTCAGAAATTGCTCTACAAAAAGTGGTCCTCATTCAGTGACAACTTTTTTGCTTGTCTCTTGTATTTCTGCATCGGATCATCTGTTACTATAATTGTCCAGCAGTAATTGCCAAGTATTGATGGATTCCATTTTCCTTGATATCTTTCTCCATAGCTGCAATATCTTGGGAAAATCTCTCATTCTGCTCGACGCTCACTGCTCTGCAGTTTGGTGGAAAAAGTCTAGATGCGAATGTAAGAAATGAATACCTAAAAACATGTTACATCCAAGATCCTTATATGTTTTGAGATTTTCCACCAACTTCATCAACAATCATAGTTATCTGCATTTGAGTTGCCCAAAAAATTAGTTACCACTAATGCGAATGCTACCCATGCAGCCTATTCCTTGCTCTGCAACAAACGGAGAGACTCCTCATCTTGAAGAAGATTACGAATCTGAAATCCAATAAAGACTCCTTCCTTTATCTTTGCTTTACTCAACCTTGGAAATTTATCAATAAGACATTTGAATGCTTTTGCAGTTTTATCCATTGCCTTTACAAAGTTCTTCATTACGCCCAACTTGATATGCAATGGTGGTTAACAAAATCTTATGTGGGTCAACAAGTGCTGGATGCAAGACATTTTTACTCCCTCGCTGAAGTGAATGTCGGAGAGGTAAGTCTATTACTGCAGTGATATTCTCTTGCACACCTATTTCACACAGAAAACAGCAGCACTTTGTGTATCCACCCTGGAGACCAAGCGCTTTCACCAAGTTTTCCTTGCAAATCTCTAAAATACCTGATTCAGACGGAACCCCCAGAAGAAGATTCCCTAAAATGAGGCAAATGGGGACACTGTACCGCATCTGGCCTTTGATCCGGCGGTGTCCGTCTTTTTAAGCACAGTCAGCCACAGTTTTGTGCACCTCTGAAAAGAAGGACATCACTGAACAGAGGCCAGATGGAGTCGAGGTAACTCTGTTGCCTTTTTATAGTGAATGAGTCCCTCAGGGGTTTCATCTGAATCACATCACTGGGGTATTTAGATGGAAACCCCAATGCACATTAATTGCTCAGCATAGAGCGCAGGATAAATGTGATCTGAAATGTTATGTAAAATGTTCCAAATAAAAGATTCAACTCAATCCACAAAAAAAGTCCCCACTCAGCTCCGTCATCTGTTAATGGAAATATAGGGGGCTTTCACATTACTAGTAGCACAAAGGCTCTGGAAAAGCACTATGGCTCCTCGCCCCCCAAAAGAAATCCAGTGAATTCTGTGGTCCCAAATCCAAATGCTCCCTTCCTTTCTGTGCCCCAGGGTGCCTAAACCACATATAGTATACGGTATATGTTTGGCATTTCAATAGTGATGAGAGCCTGCTTAATTTACGAGGTGTATGTCTCCAGAATCACGAGCTGGACGCTACAAAGTACTGGGCACTACAATGGCATATTTTTAATTTTCACTCAGCAACATCCACTGCTGCTTGTTTCTGGAAAACACTCAAAGAGTCAAAATCTTCACTACACCTGTATATAAATTCACAGAGGTGTGTAATTTCCAAAATGAGGTCACTTGAGGGGTGATTCTATTCTTCCGGCATTTAAGGGCTCTGTAATATTCTATGATAATTTGTTCTCTTGAGAGTCAAATAGCACTCAGTTCCTCTCGCCGGCTAAGCAGTACTGTACATACAGCGAATTTCAGCATTCAACAGATATTGTGTGACCAAGTTTTGTGAAATTTTTACCCATTTCCCCATGTGAAAATGTAATTTTTTTGTGGTAAAAATGTATTTTTTTTTCACTGCCCAATGGTATAAAATTGTATGATACACCTGTGGTGTTAATATGATCACTGGACCCTTATGAATTCATTGAGAGGTGTAGTTTGTAAAATGAGATCTCTCATGGGAGGTTCTGTTGTTCTGGCACCTAAGGGGCTCTGCCAATGTAATATGGCATCGTCAAACCATTCCAGCAAAATCTGAACTCCAATATGCTGCTCCTTCCCTTCTGAGCTTTGCACTATGCTTCAAAAGTAGTTTTTGACCACAAATGGAGTATTCGCGTACTCAGGAGTCATTGAGTAATAAATTGTATGGTCCATTTTCTCCTACAATCCCTTTTGAAAATTGAAAACTTGAGGCCAAATCAACATTTTAGTGAAAATTTTTTCCAATGACCCAGCCCAATGTTATACAGTTTAGTGAATTGCCTAAGGGTTAAAAAAGCTCACTACACCACTAGATGAATTCCTCGAGCGGTGTAGTTTCAAAAATGGGGTCACTTGTGGGGTTTCTTCTGTTTTGGCATGTCAAAGATTATTCAAATGTGACATGGTATCCGCACCCTATTCCAGCCAAAATTGAGCTCCAGAATTCCCTTGGGAGCCCTGCCGTGCAGTAGCGTAGCTACCGGGGGGGGGGGGGGGGGCAGAGGGTGCGGGCGCCCTGGGCCCGGTGCTACTGTAACTGTAATGTTACCTTCTGGTGCAGAACAGGGAGATTCGATCTCCCTGCTCTGCCGCTGTGCAGCGGGTGGGGGGGGGCCGATGCCAGCAGTGGGCCCCCCGCCGTCATCGGAAGATCAGCTGTGCCGGCATTTAGCAGATACAGCTGATTGCATTGATCGGCTGGCGCTGCTTCCTGTCCTGGCCGCATCTTCTACTGTATGATCGGTCACGTAGGGCCGCTCATTTACAGTAATGAATATGCGGCTCCACCCCTATGGGAGGTGGAGCCGCATATTCATGACTATAATCGGCGGCCCCACGTGACCGCTCATACAGTAGAAGATGCGGCCAGGACAGGAAGCAGCGCCAGCCAGCGAGGGAGCCGGGTGAGTATTTTAAGAACAGCGGATGGGCGCACAGGGGGTGGGAGGGGGGTGGGGACATGGATATTTATTTTAAACACGAGAAACAAACAAAAAAAAGGAATATTCATTTCTTCTCTACAGCAAACGCTGCTGCAGGGAAGATATGAATGGCGGCTTCAGCAAAAGTGGGGGGAACAGCGCTTACTGTAGCGCTGTCTCCTGCACGGCACATGGACTGCACACGGACAACGTCCGTGTGCGGTACGTGTTTTACATGGACCCATTGACTTTAATGGGTCCGTGTAATACGTGCGCTCTCACGAACACTGACATGTCTCCTTGTTTGGCACACGGAGACACTGTCCTCAAAAAATCAATGACATCTGCACAGATGCATTGATTTCAATGTGTCTACGTGTGTCAGTGGCTCCGGTACGTGAGGAAACTGTCACCTCACGTACCGGAGCCACTGACGTGGGAAACCGGCCTTTTATGTTCTGCAGGGCTGGTATCTACCACTGACCATATGGCGTAATATCCATCTTGGTCTTAATATAGAGACTAGATGGTGGCCCAATTGTAACGCATCGGGTATTCTAGAATATGTATGTATATATGTATATAGCAGCCACATAGTATATAGCACAGGCCACGTAGTATATAGGAGTACTACGTGGCCTGTGTATATACCATGTGGCTGCTATTTACATATATACATATTATAAAACTAGATGGTGGCCCGATTCTATTGCATCGAGTATACTAGAATATGTATGTAGTTTATTTATGAAGTTTTCAGAATAATGCAATTTATACACAGGATTCGCCCGGCCGGGATCGACCAATTAGCAAAGCGAGGTTCAAATTCCGCGCCAATTCGCGGATGGACTGCGCGTGTCGCTGATTGTTCGCGGCCGGGCGTGACCAATCAGTGAAGCCAGGGCCGGTTCCAGGTTTTTAAGGGCCCCGGGCGAAAGAGTCTCAGTGGGCCCCACTCTTTAACACATACCACGATTCATGATGCACAGATACAGCAGAGAAATATAGCACAGCCAAGTAGCATATAACACAGCCAACATAGTATATAGCACAGCCACGTAGTATATAACACAGCCCATGTATTATATACACTACAATCCCGCTCCAATGTCACTGATTGGTCGCGGTCAGCCAGCGCGACCAATCAGCGAAGCGTGATTTAAATTCTGCAGCAATGTCGTTGATTGGTCGCGCCAGCTGGTCGAGAGCAATCAGCGAAGCGTGATTTAAATCCCGTGGCAATGTCGCTGAATGGTCGCGCTGGCTGGCCGCGACCAATCAGCGAAGCGTGATATAAATCCCGCGGCAATGTCGCTGATTGATCGCACCGGCTGGGTGCGACCAATCAGCGAAGCGTGATTTAAATGCCGCGCCAATGTCGCTGATTGGTTGGACCAATCAGCGAAGCGGAGGGACCAGAGCATCGCGAGCTGCAGGAAGAGCTGCAGCGGAGGCGACGGAAGGTAAGAATATCACAATTTTTTATCTTTTCTATTATTTTTTACGTTATATCTTTTTACTATTGATGCTGCTTAGGCAGCATCAATAGTAAAAAGTTTGTCACATAGGGTTAATAGCAGCGTTAACACACTGCGTTACACCGCGTTATGCCGCAGTGTAACGCAGTCGCTTTAACGGACTGCTACAACGCTATGTGGGCGGCGGGTGCTGACTGAGGGGGGAGTATAGAGGGGGTACTGACTGCAGGGGAGTAGGGAGTGGCCATTTCATGGCCGGACTGTGCCCGTCGCTCCCAAGAGTGCATTGCGGTGTCGCGAGATGATGATGATGTAGCGGTCTCGCTGACTGCGGGGAGTAAGGAGCGGCCATTTTGCCACCGGACTTTGCCCATCGCTGATTAGTCGCGGCAAAACAGCCACGACCAATCAACGACTTAGGATTTCCGTGACAGACAGAAGAACAGACAGAAAGACGGAAGTGACCCATAGACCATTATATAGTAGATACCCGATGCGTGAATATAGGCCACGCAGTAATACACTGCCCACGTAGTTAATAACACAGCCCCCACAGTATATAGCAGCCACGCAGTATATAACACAGCCCACGTAGTATGTAACACTGGCCACGTAATATATAACACAGCCCACATAGTATCTAACAGTGGCCACGTAGTATATAGCACGCAGTATAGAACACAGCCCACGTAGTACATAGCACAGCCACGTAGTATATAACACTATATGTGCTATTTGCTCAGCAACATATTGGATATTTTCGGAACAGAGATTCAGAGAAGGCTTCAGATACCAGCGCATGAGTGAAGGACCTTTCCGCATGTCAGCACTGGACACAGATTTCCTTTTCTTTGATATAAAGGTAAACACATCTTGTTAATCACAGTCCTGTATGGGGAACCTTGTTTATGACATTTCCCAGTATTTTAACTATTTATGGCTTCATATAGGTGAACTTAGCGCAAATATCGCATATAGTTTTCTTTGATTAACCACTTCTGGGACGATTGGGAGTGATTTCGTCCATATATTTGCTGCTTATTCACCTGGAGCAACTAAGCAGCGCCGTATGGTTGATTTTTAGACATATTTAGTATATAACACTGCCCACATAGTATATAGCAGCCATGTAGTACATAATGCAACCCACGCAGTATAGAACACAGCCCACATAGTTTCTAACACTGGCCAGCTAGTATATAGCAGTCACACGGTATCTAACACAGCCCACATAGTATATAGCAGTGTGGGCACCATATCCCTGTTAAAAAAAAAAAATTAAAATAAAAAAGTTATATACTCACCCGCCGGTGGGATCCAGCGAAGCTCTGGCGATGCGCGCGCGGCTGCCGCCATCTTTCGTTCCCAGGATGCATTGCAAACTTACCCAGATGACTTAACGGTCTCGCGAGACCGCTAAGTCTTCTGGGTAATTTCGCAATGCATACCTGGGAACGGAAGCCGGCGGCAGGCGCGAGCGCATCGTCAGACTACGGAAGGTGAGAATAGCAGGTTTTTTTTTTTATTATTATTTTTAACATTAGATCTTTTTATTATTATTATTATTATTTATTTATATAGCACCATTAATCCCATGGTGCTGTACATGAGAAAGGGGTTACATACAGAGTTATAGATATCATTTACAGTAAACAAGTTTACAATGACAGACTGGTACAGAGGGGAGAGGACCATGTCCTTGCGGACTTACATTCTATGGGATAGTGGGGAAGAGGCGGAAGGTAGGGGCGAGGCGGCAGCTCTGGCGATGGCGAGGCGGCAGAATGGTTAGTGCGGGCTGTATGCTTTCTTGAAGAGATGGGTTTTCACGTTCCGTCTGAAGGAGCCGAGGGTGGTGGATAGTCAGACGTGTTGAGGCATGGAATTCGGGAGGATGGGGGATATTCGGGAGAAATCTTGTGTGAGGAACGAATAAGTGTGGAGGATAGTAGGAGGTCTTGGGAGGATCGGAGATTACGTGAGGGAAGATATTGAGAGATTAGTTCAGAGATATAGGGAGGGGACAGGTTGTGGATGGCTTTGTAGATCAGTGTTAGTAGTTTGAACTGGATTCGTTGGGGAATTGGGACCCAGTGGAGGGATTTGCAGAGGGGAGAAGCAGGGGAGTAGCGAGGAGAGAGGTGGATTAGCAGGGCAGCAGAGTTGAGGACAGACTGGAGTGGTGCAAGAGAGTTAGCGGGGAGGCCACAGAGGAGGGTGTTGCAGTAGTGAAGGCGGGAGATGATGAGGGCATGCACAAGAGTTTTGGTAGATTGTGGGCTGAGGAAGGAACGGATTCTGGCAATATTTTTAAGTTGGAGGCGACATGAGGTGGCAAGAGTTTGGACGTGTGGTTTGAAGGACAGGGCAGAGTTGAGAGTTACACCGAGCCAGCGGATTTCAGGTGCGGGAGAGAGCGTGATGCCGTTTACCATAATAGATAGGTCAGATAGGGGGGATACGTGAGATGGGGGAAAGATGATGAGTTCGGTTTTGTCTACATTGAGTTTTAGGAAGCGAGAGGTGAAGAAGGAGGATATGGCTGACAGACACTTCGGGATTCTGGACAGCAGAGAGGTGACATCTGGGCCAGAGAGCTAGATCTGAGTGTTGTCCGCATACAGGTGGTACTGGAAGCCGTGGGACTTTATGAGTTGTCCTAGGCCAAGAGTATAGATGGAGAAAAGTAGGGGCCCTAGGACAGAGCCTTGAGGGACTCCAACAGAGAGAGGGCGGGATGAGGAGGTGGTGTGGGAGTGGGAAACGCTAAATGTGCGGTCGGAAAGGTTTGAGGCAATCCAGGACAGGGCAAGGTCTTTGATGCCCTGATGCTGCATAGGCAGCATCAATAGTAAAAACTTGGTCACACAGGGTTAATAGAAGCGGTTACGGAGTGCGTTACCCACGGCATAACGCGGTCCGTTACCGCTGGCATTAACCCTGTGTGAGCGGTGACTGGAGGGGAGTATGCGGGCGCCGGGCACTGACTGCAGGGGAGTAGGGAGGGACTAATCGGACTGTGCCCGTCGCTGATATGTCGCGGCAGCCATGACAGGCAGCTGGCGAGACCAATCAGCCACGCAGGATTTCCGTGACGGAAGTTGCTGAAAGAAAGACAGACGGAAGTACCCCTTAGACAATTATATATATATAATCTTCAGTAACATCTGTCATCTGCTGAGGTTCTCCTCCACTATTAGGGTGTGTCACCCAGCTGTAATCAAGGTTACCTGGTTAGGGGCCCACTCAGAAGCTTTGCCCCCCCCTGAACCAAAACCCTAGCTATGCCTCTGCTGCCATGTGTCCAAACAATAATGTTCCACCACATACTGTATGGGGCATGATAAAACTCAGAAGAAATCACACAACAGATTTTGGGGTCTTTTTTCTCCTGTTAACCTTGTGAAAAAAAAATTGGGGGCTAAAGCAACGTTTTTCAGGGAAAATGTATTTTTCATTTTCATGGTTCAAAGTTATAAACTTCTGGGAAGCACCTGTGGGTTCAAGGTGCTCACCACAAATCTAGATAAGTTCATTGAGGGGTGTAGTTTCCAAAATAGTGTGACGTTTACACTGGTTACACTGTGGGGCTCTGGAAACATGACATGGTGGCCACTATCTATGCCATCCAAGTTTGCACTCCATAAGTCAATTGGTGACCCTTCTCTGCTGTGCCCTCAAACAGTAGTTTCCCACCACATATGGGGTATCAGTGTAGTCAGAAGTTTATCATTGTTAGGCCGGTGTCACACTAGAGAGTTTTACGGACGTATGAGAGGCGCAAAAACTTTGCATTGCACACGGACCAATGTTTCTATATGGGGCAGCTCCTATCTGCCTTATATTTCTCAGCTGTATTTTACGGGCATAGAAAATCGCAGCATGCTGCGTTTGTCAGAGTATTGCGCAAAAAGATCCGCCAATGAAAGTATATGGGGGCGAGAAAAATACGGATTACACACGGACCAACAGTGTGACTTGCGAGAAATACGCACCGGTGTTCTAGAGAAAAGCCGGTAATTCAGTGCGGTGTACAGTAAAATCACACTGACAGGTTAGAATAGAATAGATAAAATTAATGTCTACACATAGTATAGGTATATATATATATATATATATATATATATATATATATATGTCATTAAGACACACACATTATATATATGTATATATATATATATATATTTAATGCAGCACTAGATAGCATAAAAGCCGGTAATTCAATTGTCGGCTTTTGCTATCTCCTTATCAAACCCGTCAGGATATGAGACATGACAGAAAAATGACTGGCACATCCAAACTAGTGTGAATAGGTGCATACTAGGAGCAGCTACCTCCATACACAATATGCAAAAAAAGGTTGCACTCTATCGTAAACTTCTTGAATGTTGTTTTGAGCATTTTGAGGAGTGCAGTTTTTAAAATCGTGTTACTTTTGGGTATTTTCTGTCACAAAATCACTGGAAATGTGAGGTGGTCCCTAAAAAAATTGGTTTTGTAAATTTTGTTAGAAAAATGAGGAATTGCTGATAAACTTTAAACCCTTCTAACTTCCTAACAAAAAAAATTATGTTTAAAAAATTGTTGATGTAAAGTAGACATGTGGGTGATGTTATTTATTAACTATTTTGTGTGATATAATGCTCTGATTTAAGGGCATAAGAATTCAAAGTTTAAAAATTGCAAAATTTAAAAAAAGATTGTAAAATGTTATACATAAATGCAAAACATATCGACCTAAAATTACCACGAACATAAAGTATAATGTGTCATGAAAAAATTCTCTCAGAATCAGTGGCATACGTTGAAGCGTTCCCGAGTTATTACCACATAAAATTACACTAGTCAGAATTGTAAAAATTGGCCTGGTCAAGAAGGTGAAAAAAGGCTGGGGGTGAAGGGTCATATAATAACAAAAGACCTACAAGTTTGGTATCACCGTAATCGTACTGACCTGGAAAATCACACAATGCACAATGAACACCAGAGAAAACAAAAGCAGGATCGGGTTTTGCTTTCCGCCAGCTTATTATTTTTTTCCCATTTTCCAGTACATTGTACGGTAGGTAACGTGTCATTCAAAGCTACAACTCGTCTACTACGGACAGGAAAAAAACAAAAGAAGGTGAGGAAAAAACGAGAGAGCAAAGATGAAACATGGAAGGGGTTAATGCCCACTATACCCGTGCAGGGAGTGGCATTTACTGCATTTGTGTGGAGACTGTTTGGAAAATTTTCCAGTCAGGTTCCCAAAAGCTGATGAAGAACCATTGCCAGAAATGTGCAGCCTAGTCATCCACCAAAGGGGGCTCCTGAGCACAGAGGGGCTACTGCCTGCGTGTCAGTGTAAGGCCATGTTCACACTATCAGTATTTGGTGAGTTTTTTACCTCAGTATTTGTAAGCCCAAACTCAGGAGCGGGTGATAAATACAGAAGTGGGGACGTGTTGTGAGTGTGATGCGAGAAACTCGCGCTGGTCTCTCCCCGCAGTACCCGGCACTGCCGCCGGCACTCGGGACCGGAGCGTGCGGCTGTATGTATTTCTATGCTGCTGAACGCTCCTTTCCAGAGTGCCGGCGGCAGTGCCGGGTATTGAGGCGAGAGACTCACATTGTACTCGCAAGTGTGACACCGGCGTAATGTAAAAAAAAACCGGACCAAATACTGAACGTGTGAACGAGGCCTTATGTGAGGCGCCCTGAACTCTGCATCCCCGTGACCCAGCACAATACCACCACACAGACCGCAGCCTCGGACTCCAGCAGCTCCTGGCACGCATGCGCTGCCCATCACTCTATCTTTTATGACCGTACACTATAGCCCTATGCCTCAGTGTGCCGCCTCCGTGTATAAGGTGCATACATCCTTTATCTGCGCCAGGCGCAGCGCTGTGGGCCCCGCACCATGCTCGCAGCACCGAAGGGTTCTCACGGTCTCGTTACTACGGCAACGCGGTTCCTGGCGGAGCCTCAAGTGCCAGAGGAAGTGACGACGACAGGGGATTGGCTGTTGTTGGGACACGTGACCCGTCGGGCTGCGGCATTAGACAGTGTTGTGACAGTCGGGAGACAGTGAGGAGGGTGGTGGGGTCAGCGGGTGACAGCAGGCGGCTGTGCGGACACTCGCTGACAAGTTGATGAGTGCAGGCTCCCGACTCCTCCGTAACCTCCCATGTCCCAGGGGGGCGCTCATGGTCCGGGCAGTGGCCCTTCGCAGTGAGGCCAGGGGGAGAGGAGGACAGGCGGGGGCCCCACAGTGCCGGGCAGGGGAGATGGTGCAGCGGATCGAGCCTTGGGAAGGCATTGGGCAGAGGCTGGCTTCCATGTAGCGGGAGGGGAGACGATGCCGGGAGAGGGAGGATGGCAGTGGGATTAGCCGGGTGGGGGAAGCGGGGCCAGGTCACCGGGGTTACCCCGAGGGGCGGCACTGAGGCCCTGTGACCGATCCTGTGACCGATCCTTCCAGCCGCCAGTCACCCGATTGATCGGCGCCATTGCTGATCGCTTATTGATTAACTGGAGTGACAATGTGTCAGCTGTGACCTGGCGGGGAGGAGGAGGAGGAGGAGGGGGCAGGAATCAGCTGTGCGGATGGCAGGGTCCGCCTTGTAGGCACTAACCAGACGGGCAGTGTCTGGCGGTGACCCTATCGGGTGAGTCACCCGCCGATCGCACAGCCCGCGGCTGCCCTGTCTGTGTGATGAGAGCTGCCCGCAGAGTATAAATAGGCTGCGAAGGGGCAGTGTGGGCACAGGGGGGCAGCTGGGCACAGGCCTGCACCGATGTGCGACTGCTCCTAACAAAAGTGCCCCCCACAGAGGAGGAGGACGAGCCGGCATGAAGGCCTCCTGTGACTCCGCCGAGAGGATGAAGCCAGACAGAGGTAATCAGGATTGTCTGCCCTGCTCCAGCACCGTCTGGGCTCTGTGCCCCCCAACACTACTACTCCTCTTGTCTGTGCCCCCCATCCATAGTACTCTTGTCTCTGTGCCCCCCAACCCCCCAGTATTATTGTTGTCCCTGTGCCCCCCAGTATTTCTCTCCTCTCAGTACTCCTCTTGTCTCTGTGCCCCCCAGTATTCCCCTAGTACTCATTTTGTCTCTGTGCCCCCCCAGTATTTCCCCCAGTACTCCTCTTGTCTGTGCCCCCCAGTATTGTTGTCTTTGTGCCCCCCCAGTATTTCTCTCCCACCACTACCCTTGTCTCTGTTCCCTCAGTATTGTTGTGTATGTGCCCCCTTCTCCCCATATTGCTCTCCTCTGTGCCACCAGTACTCATCCTGTCTGTATGCCCCCTTGTCCTAATAGTGCTCCCCCCAGTACTACCCTACTCTCTATACTGTGCTCCCTTGTCCCAATATTGCTTTTGTCTGTGTGCCCCCCAGTATTGTGGTCTTTGGGCCCCCTTTTCTTAATATTGCTCTCCCCCAGTACTCCTCTACTCTGTGCTCCCCCCAGTATTTTTCCCATCTGTGTCCCCCTCCTCAGTATTGCTCTAGTCTCAGTGCCCCCCTATGCTTGCTGTCTCTATGCCGACCCTTCTTCCCAATATTGCTCGCCTTCGTGCCCCCCCATTCCCTTCTCCCCAGCATTGCTCTTGTCTCTGTGCCCCCCGGTACTCCGGGTCGGTATGTGGTCTGGCAGTCGCACACTTCCCCGGCTGATCCTGTGCCTATGAGCTTACAGTCAGCTGGACATGGCAGCATTAGTGGTGCACGTCTACACCTGCTGCCGTGTCAGTCAGTGGCGTCTGGGTGCTGGGCACCTAGTACATGGGCACAGTCTCCTGCCTGGGCCTTCATCCTTCCCTTTGTCTCCACTCCTGACTGTGCAGAGTGTACAGTAATGGTTTCTGACTCCATTGTAGTCCCACACTATCTCCTGCTGTCCCTTCCTGTGGATAGAATGTCAGCTAACATGAAGGACAGCGTATACATATATACATGGCTGTATCCTCCTCGTATGTGCGATGTGCCCAGATCCCCAGTACGGCTTTGTCCTGTGGCTTGTATACCTCAAGTGTTTATTATGTATTTTTGTTTATTGTAAACAAGCTTTCTTTGTCTTTTCCACATTAAACACAAACAATGGTGCAGCAGCAGCAGACCCCAGTGTGACTGTTTGGGCTGGTGTAGTGCTATGTCTGTACACCCCCAGATCTCCGCCTGTAACTCTGGGCACACATTGTAATGATTAGTATCGGTGCAGGTTCCCCAGAACAGTCGGGCTTTTCTTTATAGGGTGTCGGGTTACTTGTGATTGAAATGCCAGGCAGGGAAGAGTTAAGCCAATGAATAGCTGAGCTGGCAGGTTGTGTAGTATTCTGAGGAGCAGCTGATCTGTACAAAAGCAAGCTTGTCTTGGTGGAATATAGATCGCATTACAGCCTGAAGAGTTGTATCTCCCCAACCTTCCACTCCAGAAATAACCCGGTGTTTACACTGGAGCGGCTCCTGTGCCCGGATCACGGAGTGGACTGTTATATGGCAGCGGCTCCTGTGCCCGGATCATGGAGTGGACTGTTTTATGGCAGCGGCTCCTGTGCCCGGATCATGGAGTGGACTGTTATATGGCAGCGGCTCCTGTGCCCGGGTCATGGAGTGGACTGTTACATGGCAGCGGCTCCTGTGCCCGGGTCATGGAGTGGACTGTTACATGGCAGCGGCTCCTGTGCCCGGATCATGGAGTGGACTGTTACATGGCAGCGGCTCCTGTGCCCGGATCATGGAGTGGACTGTTATATGGCAGCGGCTCCTGTGCCCGGATCACGGAGTGGACTGTTATATGGCAGCGGCTCCTGTGCCCGGATCACGGAGTGGACTGTTACATGGCAGCGGCTCCTGTGCCCGGATCACGGAGTGGACTGTTACATGGCAGCGGCTCCTGTGCCCGGATCACGGAGTGGACTGTTTTATGGCAGCGGCTCCTGTGCCCGGATCACGGAGTGGACTGTTATATGGCAGCGGCTCCTGTGCCCGGATCATGGAGTGGACTGTTTTATGGCAGCGGCTCCTGTGCCCGGATCACGGAGTGGACTGTTATATGGCAGCGGCTCCTGTGCCCGGGTCATGGAGTGGACTGTTACATGGCAGCGGCTCCTGTGCCCGGGTCATGGAGTGGACTGTTACATGGCAGCGGCTCCTGTGCCCGGATCATGGAGTGGACTGTTATATGGCAGCGGCTCCTGTGCCCGGATCACGGAGTGGACTGTTATATGGCAGCGGCTCCTGTGCCCGGATCACGGAGTGGACTGTTACATGGCAGCGGCTCCTGTGCCCGGATCACGGAGTGGACTGTTACATGGCAGCGGCTCCTGTGCCCGGATCACGGAGTGGACTGTTTTATGGCAGCGGCTCCTGTGCCCGGATCACGGAGTGGACTGTTATATGGCAGCGGCTCCTGTGCCCGGATCATGGAGTGGACTGTTTTATGGCAGCGGCTCCTGTGCCCGGATCATGGAGTGGACTGTTTTATGGCAGCGGCTCCTGTGCCCGGATCATGGAGTGGACTGTTATATGGCAGCGGCTCCTGTGCCCGGATCATGGAGTGGACTGTTTTATGGCAGCGGCTCCTGTGCCCGGATCACGGAGTGGACTGTTATATGGCAGCGGCTCCTGTGCCCGGATCACGGAGTGGACTGTTATATGGCAGCACACAATGGCTCGTGACCACTTTATCAGCGCTGGATCCTTCTATCCGGAGCACTGCAGTCAGACCCCCTTTGTCTGTGCTGCATTCCATCACATAATGGTGTTTAGGACATTGGTTATGAGTAAATGAAAATAGATAGAACTGACGGCGTTAAAGAAATGTTACATCCCAGTGTGAATATTTATGCACCATTCGTTTTATTGTCTTGTAGGACGTGTCGTTCAGCAATAAATGCAGGCTTTTCGCTGTCCAGTTGTGCCGCAGCCCAGCGTCTCCTCTGGACTTATCCAGAGGAACTTATTAATAGTGTCGCTCTATAAATATTTCGGGTAACATGGCCAGAACATGTAAACTTCCTTACCTAATAATTCTGGCCTATATTAGGCTGGCCTACCGTGGCTCGCTTTGGTGAGGATGTGCATTCACTCTTTGTCTGTTAAGACGAGCCAATTCCGTCCCGTTAACGAGTGATAAACAACCATTTATGTCAATTGGTGGTTGTTTATACAGGGCAAGTAACTGACGCGAGCAGTGACTGTTCGTACTATTGTTCTGTCCACAAACAACTTCATGTTTTTGGCAAAAGATCCCGTTTACTCAGTGATGTGCTGATTTTTTTTTTTTTTTTTTTTTTTTTTATACCAACCTACACAATCCAATCACTGGCATGTGTACAAGGGCCAATAAAGGCGTTCTTGTGAACGGTAGCACGTTGTTGGCTTGCCTAAATGTCATCTTTGCCTCGAAGAAAAAAATAAATAAAACCTCCATGTGTTCCATACCCTTAGAATTGAACATCTGTAATTTTGTCATCAAGCGTTCAGAACGCTCAAAAGCTGAAGGCATTTCTTTGTGTATCCAAGGTTGTATTTATTATTATAGCGCCATTTATTGCATGGCGCTTTACATGTGAGGAGGGGTATATATAATAAAAAGCAAGTAGAATAATCTTAATCAATACAGGTCACGACTGGTACAGGAGGAGCAAAGACCCTGACCAAGGGGGCTCACAAGCTACAAGGGATGGATGAGGATACAATAGGTGAGGGTAGAGCTGGTCGTGCCACGGTTTGGTGGATCGGTGGCAACTTCAGGTTGTAGGCTTGTCGGATGAGGTAGGTCTACAGGTTCCTTTTGAAGGTTTCCATGGTGGGAGAGAGTCTGATATGTTGTGGAAGAGCGTTCCATAGGAGGGGGGATGTGCGTGTCAATCAATCTAAGACCGGACTGCAATGCACAAACTGGCTTTGGGTCTCCCTACTCCAGGGTGATGGCATCATGTGTGTCTATGAGGCTTTAACGCTCAGGTCAGCCTACATGCATTATGGTCTGATCTCGGACCTTTTTGCACCGTAAAGGTTCACTCACACTAGCGTATAACAGGGCCAAGTGCTATGCAATCATTTTTCAGATAGCACTTGACCCAATGTTATACTATGGGGCAGTGCAGATCAGCAATTATTTTCTCATGCAGATTTGGCATTAGAACAATCGCAACATGCTGTGAGTTCATCTGATCGGACCTCATGCACCAATGCAAGTCCGTGTGCATGTGAGACATCGGACTGCACTGGGATGACGTACACCAAGACAGGCAATGGAGGAAAGGGAGAAATTACCGTACTTTCTCCGTCTCCTCCACATCTGTGCTGTGGTTCTCTCATGCGAGAAGATCGGAGCACAGAGGAAGAACACTCGTCTCACGTTTGCAGCCAGTGTCTGACTGGCTTGCCAAGGGCCCACCAGTAAAGGTACCTTCACACATAACGATATCGTTAACGATATCGTTGCTTTTTGTGACGTAGCAACGATATCGTTAAGGAAATCGTTATGTGTGACAGTGACCAACGATCAGGCCCCTGCTGGGAGATCGTTGGTCGCTGAACAAAGTCCAGAACTTTATTTCGTCGCTGGATCTCCCGTGGACATCGCTGGATCGGCGTGTGTGACACCGATCCAGCGATGTCTTCACTGGTAACCAGGGTAAACATCGGGTTACTAAGCGCAGGGCCGCGCTTAGTAACCCGATGTTTACCCTGGTTACCAGCGTAAAAGTAAAAAAAAAAAACACTACATACTTACCTACCGCTGTCTGTCCCCGGCGCTGTGCTTCTCTGCACTCCTCCTGTACTGGCTGTGAGCGTCGGTCAGCCAGAAAGCAGAGCGGTGACGTCACCGCTCTGCTTTCCGGCCGCTGTGCTCAAAGCCAGTACATGAGGAGTGCAGAGAAGCACAGCGCCGGGGACAGACAGCGGTAGGTAAGTATGTAGTGTTTTTTTTTTTTTTACTTTTACGCTGGTAAACAGGGTAAACATCGGGTTACTAAGCGCGGCCCTGCGCTTAGTAACCCGATGTTTACCCTGGTTACCAGGGGACTTCGGGATCGTTGGTCGCTGGAGAGCTGTCTGTATGACAGCTCTCCAGCGACCACACAGCGACGCTGCAGCGATCGACATCGTTGTCGTATCACTGCAGCGTCGTTTCAGTGTGACGGTACCCTTAGAGGGGAGGCCACAGAGCAGGAGGTTGCAGTAGTGAAGTCGGGAGATGATGAGGGCATGGACTAGGGTTTTTGCAGATTCTTGGTTGAGGAATGTACGGATCCGTGAAATATTTTTGAGTTGAAGGCGGCAGGAAGTGGAAAGGGCTTGGATATGCGGTTTGAAGGAGAGATCAGTGTCAAGGATTATCCCGAGACAGCGAGCTTGTGGGACTGGGGAGAGTGGGCAGCCGTTTACTGTAATGGATAGGTTCGTTGGGGGGGGGTCACGTGAGATGGGGGGAAAGATGATGAATTCTGTTTTGTCCATGTTAAGTTTTAGAAATCTCTGAAATGTCTGACTTGTATGCAAATTAATTTTTGCGATGATAATTGTTAGTCACTTTTACATGTTTGCTTTTTCCATATGCATGCATATGTGGTGTCTGCTTTCTGAATTTGAGGCAACCATTTGGAGGTTTCCAAACTAAAACCTTGTAAAAATGGGTTGAATTTGGGCCCTGCTACTGCTTTCCATGTACTTTAGCCCTTTTCTGATAAAGTAATATATAAGCGGCATATGCTATTTATTGATTAATTTTGCTCACTTAGCCTAGGTTCACATTTGCGTTCAGGAGGGCTGCGGATTGCTGCGTTCATCCTCCCTGAAGCGCCGCCCAGGCTCTGCCTGCTTCTGTATGTGTCCTGCGTACCTATATTTAACATTGGGTACACAGGGACATGCGTTGTATGCGGATGCACCCGCATGTGGTGATTTGAAGCCCTCCTACTCTGCATTCATTACCTTAATTGCACCTGTTTGAACTCATTACCTGTATAAAAGACACCTACACACAATCACACTCCAACCTCCCCACAATGGCCAAGGCCAAAGACCTGTCTAAGGGTATGTGCACAAGCTGCGGATTTTGCTGCAGATCCGCAGTGGATTGGCCCTGCGGATTCGCAGCAGTTTTCCATGAGTTTACAGTACCATGTAAACCTATGGAAAACAAAATCCGCAGTACACATGCTGCGGAAAAAACCATGCGGAAACACAGCGTTGTTTATTTTGCAGCATGTCAATTCTTTGTGCGGATTCCGCAGCAGTTTACACCTGCTCCTTAATGGGAATTCGCACAAGAACCGCTGTAAATCCGCAGTGCGGATTTCCTGTGGATTACCAAAATCAGTGCAGAAAAATCCACACACCGTTCCGCAACGTGTGCACATAACCTAAAGACACCAGGGACAATAGGCAAGCAGCTTGTTGAAAAGGCAACAATTGTTGGAGCAATTATTTAAAAAATATAAGAAACACAAGATGACTGTCAATCTTCCTTGGTCTGGGCTCCATGCAAGATCTCATCTTGTGGGGTAAGGATGATTCTGAGAAAGATCAGGAATAGGCCCAGAACTACACAGGAGGACCTGATCAATGACCTGAAGAGAGCTGGGACCACAGTCTCAAACATTAGCGTTAGTAACACACTACGCAGTCATGGATTAAAATCCTACACGACATGCGTGTCCCCTGTTCACGCCAGCGCATGTCCATGCCCACTTAGTTTACCAATGACTATCTGGATGATCCAGAGGAGGTATTGAAGAAGGTCATGTGGTCAGATGAGACCAAAATAGAACTTTTTGGTATCCACTCCACTCACCCTGTTTGGAGGAAGAAGGATAAGTACAACTCCAAAAACACCATCCCAACCGTGAAGCATAGTGTAGGCAACCTCATTCTTTGGAGGTACTTTTCTACAAAGGGGACAGGATGACTGGACCGTATTGAAGGGAAGATGGATGGGGCATATATCACGAGATTTCTGGCAATAACCTCCTTCCCTCAGTAAGGGTATTGACGATGGGTCATGGCCGGTTCTTCCAGCATGACAATGACCTGAAACACAGCCAGAGCAGCTAAGGAGTGGCTTCATAAGAAGCATTTCAAAGTCCTGGAGTGGACTAGCCAGTCCCCAGACCTGAACCCAATAGAAAATCCTTGGAGGAAGCTGAAACTCAATGTTGCCCAGCGACAGCCCAGAAATCTAAAATTATATGGAGGTGTGGGCCAAAATCCCTACTGCAGTGTGTTCAATCTTGATCAAGAACTGCAGGAAATATCTGATGTCTGTAATGCAAAGAGAGGTTTCTGTACCAAATATTAAGTTCTGTTTTTCTATTGTATCAAATAATTATTTCATGCAATAAAATGCAAATTAATTATTTCAAATTCATACAATGTGATTTTCTGGATTTTTTTTTTTTTCATTTTCAGATTGTCTCTCACAGTTGAAGTGTACCTATGATAAAAATTACAGACCTCTCCATTCTTTGTAGGTGGGAAAACTTGCAAAAGCGGCAGTGTATCAAATACTTATTTTCCCCCAGTAGCGCCGACTTAGTCAGTTGTTGGCAGTTATTTCTTGCTCTGCTGCCCTGTAGCTCATGCCAGCAGTACTGCTCAGGTGGTAAGGTGAATACAGGCTTTAGTTGTGGCCTAGCACTGGATGTAGGTAATGTTGGAAATGATTGGTAAGTCATACTTTTAGGTAGATTTAGTTTGACTAGACTTTCTCTTGTAATTTACTAAATGTTTTAGTCTGAGTACGGACTGGATGCATGTCTCCTGACCCGAACTCAACACCTCATCTAAACCTGAGACTGTTGGGTCAGGAGACCAAGCTCCGGTCCGTGAACCTTGGCCCATACTCAAACCGTACTTTAATGGATATCTGAATGAGGCCTAGGAACCCATTTAGGTGGTTGCTAGTTAGTTTGGACCTTTTTTAAATATCCCTTTTAAAACCTGATTACTACATCAACTCCTAATGGGATGTTCCCATCATGTTATAGTGATATGAAATCACTTAATAAATGGGGGCGAGCCTTTAAACCCCCCTACTAATCTTAAAGGGAACTTGATAGGAGATCCATGCTGCCCAAACCACAGGCAACATAAATCAGACACTGGGCGCATTACTGCAGCCGTGTGTATTGGTCTTTGAAACGCTGGTGCGGACCAGAGAAGGCATACTTTGAAAAGCCGGCCAGAGCCCCTGTGTCTTGGACGACTAGTCTGAGGCAGCCGCTTCTTGTTCCCCTCCATTAGACTGACACATATCACTATTCACACACATGGAGAGAGCCTGTGTGTCCATGGGAGAGGGGAAGGGAAAAGCCACCTGTGACCCTCCTCAGACTAGTCATCCAAGACTCCTAGTCCCAGGTCCACCATTCAAAGTAGGGTATGCTCTCTCTGAAATGCTTCAACATAACATGGGGAAAATAAGTATTTGATACACTGATAATTTTGCAAGTTTTCCCACCTACAAAGAATGGAGAGGTCTGTAATTTTTATCGTAGGTACATTTCAACTATGAGAGACAGAATCTTAAAACAAAAAGGAAAATCACATTGTATGATTTTTTTTTTTAAATAATTTTGCATTTTTTTGCATGAAATATGTATTTGATACAGTAGAAAAGCAGAACTAAATATTTGGTACAGAAAACTTTGTTTGCAATTGCAGAGATCAGACGTTTCCTGTAGTTTTTGACCAAGTTTGCACAAACTGCAGCAGGGATTTTGGATTGCTTCTCCATACAGATCTCCAGATCTTTCCGGTTTCGGGGCTGTCCCTGGGCAACATTGAGTTTCAGCTTCCTCCAAAGATTTTCTGTTTGGTTCAGGACTGGAGACTGGCTAGGCCGCTCCAGGACCTTGAAATGCTTTTTATGGAGCCACTCCTTGGTTGTCCTGGCTGTGTGTTTCTGGTAATTGTCATGCTGAAGACCGAGCCACGACCCATCCTCAATGCTCTTACTGAGGGAAGGAGGTTGTTAGACAAAATCTCATGATACATGAGATTTAACCCCTCTGTGACCTTAGACGTACTATCCCGTCGAGGTGCCCTGGGCTTATCTGACCCTGGACGGGATAGTACGTCATAGCCGATCGGCCGCGCTCACGGGGGGAGCGCGGCCGATCGCGGCCGGGTGTCAGCTGCTTATCGCAGCTGACATCCGGCACTATGTGCCAGGAGCGGTCACGGACCGCCCCCGGCACATTAACCCCTGGCACACCGCGATCAAAGATGATCGCGATGTGCCGGCGGTACAGGGAAGCACCGCGCAGGGAGGGGGCTCCCTGCGGGCTTCCCTGAGCCCCCCGCAGCAACGCGATGTGATCGCGTTGCTGCGAGGGTCTCCTCACCTCCCTCCCTGCTCGAGCCCCGGATCCAAGATGGCCGCGGATCCGGGTCCTGCAGGGAGGGAGGTGGCTTCACAGAGCCTGCTCAGAGCAGGCACTGTGAAGCAGCCTGCACTCCTATCAGATCAGTGATCTGACAGAGTGCTGTGCACACTGTCAGATCACTGATCTGTGATGTCCCCCCCTGGGACAAAGTAAAAAAGTAAAAAAAAAAATTTCCAAATGTGTAAAAAAAATAAAAAAAAATATTCCAAAATAATGAAAAAAAAAAATATTGTTCCCATAAATACATTTCTTCATCTAAATAAAAAAAAAAAACCAATAAAAGTACACATATTTAGTATCGCCGCGTCCGTAACGGCCCGACCTATAAAACTGGCCCACTAGTTAACCCCTTCAGTAAACACCGTAAGAAAAAAAAAAAAAAACGAGGCAAAAAACAACGCTTTATTATCATACCGCCGAACAAAAAGTGGAATAACACGCGATCAAAAGGACAGATATAAATAACCATGGTACCGCTGAAAGCGTCATATTGTCCCGCAAAAAAAGAGCCGCCATACAGCATCATCAGCAAAAAAATAAAAAAGTTATAGTCCTGAGAATAAAGCGATGCAAAAATAATTATTTTTTCTGTAAAATAGTTTTTATCGTATAAAAGCACCAAACCATAAAAAAATGATATAAATGAGGTATCGCTGTAATCGTACTGACCCGAAGAATAAAACTGATTTATCAATTTTACCAAACGCGGAACGGTATAAACGCCTCCCCCAATAGAAATTCATGAATAGCTGGCTTTTGGTCATTCTTCCTCACAAAAATCGGAATAAAAAGCGATAAAAAAATGTCACGTGCCCAAAAATGTTTTCAATAAAAACGTCAACTCGTCCCGCAAAAAACAAGACCTCACATGACTCTGTGGACCAAAATATGGAAAAATTATAGCTCTCAAAATGTGGTATTGCAAAAAATATTTTTTGCAATAAAAAGGGTCTTTCAGTGTGTGACGGCTGCCAATCATAAAAATCCGCTAAAAAACTCGCTATAAAAGTAAATCAAACCCCCCTTCATCACCCCCTTAGTTAGGGAAAAATAAAAAAAAATGTATTTATTTCCATTTTCCCATTAGGGCTAGGGTTAGGGCTAGGGCTAGGGTTAGGGTTAGGGTTAGGGCTAGGGTTAGGGCTAGGGTTAGGGCTAGGGTTAGGGCTAGGGCTAGGGTTAGGGCTAGGGTTAGGGCTAGGGCTAGGGTTAGGGCTAGGGTTAGGGCTAGGGTTAGGGTTAGGGCTAGGGTTAGGGCTAGGATTAGGGTTAGGGTTAGGGTTGGGGCTACAGTTAGGGTTGGGGCTAAAGTTAGGGTTAGGGTTTAGATTACATTTACAGTTGGGAATAGGGTTGGGATTAGGGTTAGGGGTGTGTCAGGGTTAGAGGTGTGGTTAGGGTTACCGTTGGAATTAGGGTTAGGGGTGTGTTTAGATTAGGGTTTCAGTTATAATTGGGGGGTTTCCACTGTTTCGGCACATCAGGGGCTCTCCAAACACGACATGGCGTCCGATCTCAATTCCAGCCAATTCTGCGTTGAAAAAGTAAAACAGTGCTCCTTCCCTTCCGAGCTCTCCTGTGTGCCCAAACAGGGGTTTACCCCAACATATGGGGTATCAGCGTACTCAGGACAAATTGGACAACAACTTTTGTGGACCAATTTCTCCTGTTACCCTTGGGAAAATACAAAACTGGGGGCTAAAAAATAATTTTTGTGGGAAAACAAAAAGATTTTTTATTTTCACGGCTCTGCGTTATAAACTGTAGTGAAACACTTGGGGGTTCAAAGTTCTCACAACACATCTAGATAAGTTCATTGAGGGGTCTAGTTTCCAATATCGGGTCACTTGTGGGGGGTTTCTACTGTTTAGGTACATTAGGGGCTCTGCAAACGCAATGTGACGCCTGCAGACCAATCCATCTAAGTCTGCATTCCAAATGATGCTCCTTCCCTTCCGAGCCCTCCCATGCGCCCAAACGGTGGTTCCCCCCCACATATCGGGTATCAGCGTACTCAGGACAAATTGGACAACAACATTTAGGGTCCAATTTCTCCTGCTAACCTTGGAAAAATACAAAACTGGGGGCTAAAATATAATTTTTGTGGAAAAAAAAATATTTTTTATTTGCATGGCTCTGCGTTATAAACTGTAGTGAAATACTTGGGGGTTCAAAGCTCTCACAACACATCAAGATGAGTTCCTTAGGGGGTCTACTTTCCAAAATGGTGTCACTTGTGGGGGGTTTCTACTGTTTAGGTACATTAGGGGCTCTGCAAACGCAATGTGACGCCTGCAGACCATTCCATCTAAGTCTGCATTCCAAATGGCGCTCCTTCCCTTCCGAACCCTCCCATGCGCCCAAACGGTGGTTCCCCCCCACATATGGGGTATCAGCGTACTTTTGTGGGAAAAAAATTTTGTTTTATTTTTATGGCTCTGCATTATAAACTTCTGTGAAGCCCTTGGTGGGTCAAAGTGCTCACCACACATCCAGATAAGTTCCTTAGGGGGTCTACTTTCCAAAATGGTGTCACTTGTGGGGGGTTTCAATGTTTAGGCACATCAGTGGCTCTCCAAACGCAACATGGCGTCCCATCTCAATTCCTGTCAATTTTGCATTGAAAAGTCAAACGGCGCTCCTTCCCTTCCGAGCTCTCCCATGCGCCCAAACAGTGGTTTACTGCCACATATGGGGTATCAGCGTACTCGGGACAAATTGGACAACAACTTTTGAGGTCCAATTTCTTCTCTTACCCTTGGAAAAATAAAAAATTGGGGGCAAAAATATAATTTTTGTGAAAAAATATGATTTTTTATTTTTACGGTTCTGCATTATAAACTTCTGTGAAGCACTTGGTGGGTCAAAGTGCTCACCACACCTCTAGATAAGTTCCTTAGGGGGTCTACTTTCCAAAATGGTGTCACTTGTGGGGGGTTTCAATGTTTAGGCACATCAGTGGCTCTCCAAACGCAACATGGCGTCCCATCTCAATTCCTGTCAATTTTGCATTGAAAAGTCAAACGGCGCTCCTTCCCTTCCGAGCTCTCCCATGCGCCCAAACAGTGGTTTACTGCCACATATGGGGTATCAGCGTACTCGGGACAAATTGGACAACAACTTTTGAGGTCCAATTTCTTCTCTTACCCTTGGAAAAATAAAAAATTGGGGGCAAAAATATAATTTTTGTGAAAAAATATGATTTTTTATTTTTACGGTTCTGCATTATAAACTTCTGTGAAGCACTTGGTGGGTCAAAGTGCTCACCACACCTCTAGATAAGTTCCTTAGGGGGTCTACTTTCCAAAATGGTGTCACTTGTGGGGGGTTTCAATGTTTAGGCACATCAGTGGCTCTCCAAACGCAACATGGCGTCCCATCTCAATTCCTGTCAAGTTTGCATTGAAAAGTCAAATAGCGCTCCTTCCCTTCCGAGCTCTCCCATGCGCCCAAACAGTGGTTTACTGCCACATATGGGGTATCAGCGTACTCAGGACAAATTGGACAACAACTTTTTGGGTCCAATTTCTCCTGTTACCCTTGGTAAAATAAAACAAATTGGAGCTGAAGTAAATTTTTTGTGTAAAAAAGTTAAATGTTCATTTTTATTTAAACATTCCAAAAATTCCTATTAAACACCTGAAGGGTTAATAAACTTCTTGAATGTGGTTTTGAGCACCTTGAGGGGTGCAGTTTTTAGAATGGTGTCACACTTGGGCATTTTCTATCATATAGACCCCTCAAAATGACTTCAAATGAGACGTGGTCCCTAAAAAAAAATGGTGTTGTAAAAATGAGAAATTGCTGGTCAACTTTTAACCCTTATAACTCCCTAACAAAAAAAAAAATTGGTTCCAAAATTATGCTGATGTAAAGGAGACATGTGGGAAATGTTACTTATTAAGTATTTTGTGTGACATATCTCTGTGATTTAATTGCATAAAAATTCAAAGTTTGAAAATTGCGAAATTTTCAAAATTTTCGCCAAATTTCCGTTTTTTTCACAAATAAACGCAGGTACTATCAAAGAAATTTTACCACTATCATGAAGTACAATATGTCACGAGAAAACAATGTCAGAATCACCAGGATCCGTTGAAGCGTTTCGGAGTTATAACCTCATAAAGGGACAGTGGTCAGAATTGTAAAAATTGGCCTGGTCATTAACGTGCAAACCACCCTTGGGGGTAAAGGGGTTAAAAATAATAAAATTTAATTTTAAAAATAATAATAATAATACATGACCCCATCCATCTTCCCTTCAATAAGTTGCTGTCATCCTGTCCCCTTTGCAGAAAAACACCCCCAAAATGTTTTTCCCACCATGCTTCACATTCTTGGGTTGTACTCATCCATCTTCTTCCTCTAAACACAGTGAGTGGAGTTGAGACCAAAATAGACCTTTTTGGTTTCATCTGATCACATGACCTTCTCCCATACCTCCTCTGGATCATCCAGATGGTCACTGGCAAACTTCAATCAGGCCTAGACATATTCTGGCATGAGCAGAGAGACCTTGCGTGCCCTGCAGGATTTTAACCCATGACGGCGTAATGTGTTACTAATGGTAATGTTTGAGACTGTGGTCCCAGCTAGCTTCAGGTCATTGACCAGGTCCTCCCGTGTAGTTCTGGGCTGATTCCTGACCTTTCTCAAAATCAATAGTTCTCCAAGAGGTGAAATCCTGCATGCAGCCCCAGACCGAGGAAGACTGACAGTCATCTTGTGTTTCTTCCATTCTCTAATAATTGTGCTAACAATTTTTGCTTTCTCAGCAAGCTGCTTGCTTATTGTCCTGTAGCTTATCTCATCCTTGTGCAGGTCTACAATTTTCTCTGGTATCCCAAGACAGCTCTTTGGTCTTGGCCATGGTGGAGAGGTTGGAGTGTGATTGTGTGTGGACAGGTGTCTTTTATACAGTAACGAGTTCAAACAGGCGCAATTAATACAGGTAACGAGTGCAGAGTAGGAGGGCTTCTTTAAAAAAACAAACAAAAACAAAAAACTACCCGGTCTGTAAGAGCCAGAATGTTTGCTGGTTGGTAGGTGACCAAATACTTATTTCATGCAATAAAATGCAATTTAATTATGTGAAAATCGGACAATAGGATTTTCTGTTTTGTTTTTTAAGATTCTGTTTCTCATAGTTGAAATGCACCTACGTTAAAAATGACAAACTTCTCCATTCTATGTGGGTGGGAAAACTTGCAAAATCGGCAGTGTATCAAATACAGTAACGGTTTCCTCAGTGTATATGGCTACAATAGTGCTCTTTGTGTTTGATTTATACTGCCCCCCCAGGAGGCTCTGTGTGAGGGTCTGCAGTGGGGCTTTAGTGCGGTGCAGGTCTTTGTACTGCTGTTTGGCCATGAATGCCATTCCGGAGGAAAAACTTAAGGTACCGTCACACTAAACGATATCGCTAGCGATCCGTGACGTTGCAGCATCCTGGCTAGTGATATCGTTCAGTTTGACACACAGTAGCGATCAGAATCCTGCTGTGACATCGTTGGTCGCTGCAGAAAATCCAGCACTTTATTTCGTTGCTGGACTTCCTGCTGACATCGCTGAATCGGCGTGTGTGACGCCGATTCAGCGATGTCTTCACTGGTAACCAGGGTAAACATCGGGTTACTTAGCGCAGGACCGCGCTTAGTAACCCGATGTTTACCCTGGTTACCATCCTAAAAGTAAAAAAAACAAACGCTTCATACTTACCTTCCGCTGTCTGTCCCCGGCGCTGTGCTTTCCTGCACTCACTGGGAGCACAGCGGCTGGAAAGCAGAGCGATGACGTCACCGCTCTGCTTTCCGGCCGCTGTGCTCACAGCCAGTACAGAGAAGCAGAGCGCCGGGGACAGACAGCGGAAGGTAAGTATGAAGCGTTTGTTTTTTTTTACTTTTACGCTGGTAACCAGGGTAAACATCGGGTTACTAAGCGCGGCCCTGCGCTTAGTAACCCGATGTTTACCCTGGTTACCGGCATCGTTGGTCGCTGGAGAGCTGTGTGTGTGACAGCTCTCCAGCGACCAAACAGCGACGCTGCAGCGATCCGGATCGTTGTCGGTATCGCTGCAGCGTCGCTTAGTGTGACGGTACCTTTACCGTCGGTTGTTTTTTGACTGGGGAAAACAACAATCACATATGTTCGTCTTGTGCAATGTTAGTCTCTTTGTTCTCGGCAGCACATAATCCTGTGTAAATCGGACATGTTTGCTGAGAACAATATTTTATGTACAGAATGATAGCTGTGTGCGCATGGAAGTTCGGTCGACAGGTCAACTACTGCTTTATTATTTCAGTACTCAATCTAAAATAAACCATGAATACTCTCCTCTTGTAGTGACGCCATTCCTGCTGTGTTTGCCCAGTCACCTGACATTATGTGACTACGGCAGCCAATCAGCAGCCGCTATTGGAGGTTAGTCTAATATAAGAAGCTGAATGTGTGTGTGTGTGTGTGTGTATGTGTGTGTGTATGTCCGGGATTGGCATCTGCACCGTCGCAGCTACAGCCACAAAATCTTGCACAGTCACACGTCTGGACCCCGAGAGCGTCATAGGCTATGTTGTGAGGTGAAATTTTAACCCCGCGCTTTCCAATTCACCAAACAATTTTGTCCATATCTACATAATGGGTAAAAGTGAAAGGAAAAGTGTTGGAGGCAAATTGACAGCTGCCAGATGTGAACAAGGGGGACTTAAAGAATGAGAGCGATAGCGCCAAAGAGTATATACTATACAGTTGCTAAGGTGGGGCCCCGACATGGGATACTCACCACACACGGGGATATGAACACACACACAAAATGCGCCACACACTACCATGTGCTTGAACACATATTACCCTCAGCACAAATTTCACCACACATACACTAACCTCGCCACATAAAAGTCGAAACACAAAAGTCGCCACTCAAAACTCGCCACGCGCAAAACTTGCCACATGCAAAAACTAGGCTTACGCAAAACTCGCCACAAGTGCAAAACTCGCCACAAGTGCAAAACTCACCTCATGGAAAACTCGCCACATGCAAAACTTGCACACGTGGAAAAATTACCACATGCACAAAAGTTGCAACACATGCAAAAGTTGCCTCACACAAAACTTGCACATACTCAAAAGACACCACACATAACTCGCCATGCGCAAAACTCGCCATGCGCAAAACTTGCTGCACACAACTTGCTACACTAACCTGTCACATGCAACTCGACACACAAAAAGTTGCTACACGCATGTTGCCACACAAAACTCATCTCACAAAAGTCGCTACATACATGTCGCCACACGCAACTCAACACACACAACTTGACAAACGAAACTCGCCCTAAAACACACACAAGTCTGGTATTATCCTTCAAAAATAAAAATCAGATTAATAAGCAGACAAACTACAAGAGCAACAAATGTACCATATAGGAAATACGGCAGCTGTCAGTCACATGACCTGTCTATTATGTGTATATGTGAGCTAATATATACTGCCAGGGGGAGGGCTTCCTGTTGGCTGGGGATTTATCAGGCTGCCAATTTAGCTTACAAATACTGAGGTAAAAATACTGAGCAAATAACGTGTGAATGAGGTCTAATACAGGAGGAGAGGACACACAGGTATATACTATATACAGGGGAGATGACACACAGATATATACTATATGCAGGAGAGATGACACACAGGTATATACTATATGCAGGAGAGATGACATACAGGTACATACTATATACAGGAAGAGATGACATACAGTTATATACTAATATACAGGAGGAGATGACACACAGGTATATACTATTTACAGGAGCAGATGACCTACCGGTATATACTATATACAGGAGGAGATGACATACAGGTATATACTATATACAGGGGAGATGACACACAGCAGGTATATACTATATACAGGGGAGATGACATACAGGTGTATACTATATATAAGGGAGATGACAAACATGTATATACTGAGGTGAAAATGAGAGGTGTGAGGTGAAAATAAAAAGGTGTGAGTGCAAAATGAGAGGAGTGAGGGAAAATAGTGGAGTGATCGGAAAATGACAGATGAGGTCGAAATGACAAGTGTTAGGGGGGAATGAGAGGAGTGAGGGAGAAAATGAGAGATGTAACATAGTAACATAGTAACATAGTTAGTAAGGCCGAAAAAAGACATTTGTCCATCCAGTTCAGCCTATATTCCATCATAATAAATCCCCAGATCTACGTCCTTCTACAGAACCTAATTGTATGATACAATATTGTTCTGCTCCAGGAAGACATCCAGGCCTCTCTTGAACCCCTCGACTGAGTTCGCCATCACCACCTCCTCAGGCAAGCAATTCCAGATTCTCACTGCCCTAACAGTAAAGAATCCTCTTCTATGTTGGTGGAAAAACCTTCTCTCCTCCAGACGCAAAGAATGCCCCCTTGTGCCCGTCACCTTCCTTGGTATAAACAGATCCTCAGCGAGATATTTGTATTGTCCCCTTATATACTTATACATGGTTATTAGATCGCCCCTCAGTCGTCTTTTTTCTAGACTAAATAATCCTAATTTCGCTAATCTATCTGGGTATTGTAGTTCTCCCATCCCCTTTATTAATTTTGTTGCCCTCCTTTGTACTCTCTCTAGTTCCATTATATCCTTCCTGAGCACCGGTGACCAAAACTGGACACAGTACTCCATGTGCGGTCTAACTAGGGATTTGTACAGAGGCAGTATAATGCTCTCATCATGTGTATCCAGACCTCTTTTAATGCACCCCATGATCCTGTTTGCCTTGGCAGCTGCTGCCTGGCACTGGCTGCTCCAGGTAAGTTTATCATTAACTAGGATCCCCAAGTCCTTCTCCCTGTCAGATTTACCCAGTGGTTTCCCATTCAGTGTGTAATGGTGATATTGATTCCTTCTTCCCATGTGTATAACCTTACATTTATCATTGTTAAACCTCATCTGCCACCTTTCAGCCCAAGTTTCCAACTTATCCAGATCCATCTGTAGCAGAATACTATCTTCTCTTGTATTAACTGCTTTACATAGTTTTGTATCATCTGCAAATATCGATATTTTACTGTGTAAACCTTCTACCAGATCATTAATGAATATGTTGAAGAGAACAGGTCCCAATACTGACCCCTGCGGTACCCCACTGGTCACAGCGACCCAGTTAGAGACTATACCATTTATAACCACCCTCTGCTTTCTATCACTAAGCCAGTTACTAACCCATTTACACACATTTTCCCCCAGACCAAGCATTCTCATTTTGTGTACCAACCTCTTGTGCGGCACGGTATCAAACGCTTTGGAAAAATCGAGATCTACCACGTCCAATGACTCACCGTGGTCCAGCCTATAGCTTACCTCCTTCATAAAAACTGATTAGATTGGTTTGACAGGAGCGATTTCTCATAAACCCATGCTGATATGGAGTTAAACAGTTATTCTCATTGAGATAATCCAGAATAACATCCCTCAGAAACCCTTCAAATATTTTACCAACAATAGAGGTTAGACTTACTGGCCTATAATTTCCAGGTTCACTTTTAGAGCCCTTTTTGAATATTGGCACCACATTTGCTATGCGCCAATCCTGCGGAACAGACCCTGTCGCTATAGAGTCCCTAAAAATAAGAAATAATGGTTTATCTATTACATTACTTAGTTCTCTTAGTACTCGTGGGTGTATGCCATCCGGACCCGGAGATTTATCTATTTTAATCTTATTTAGCCGGTTTCGCACCTCTTCTTGGGTTAGATTGGTGACCCTTAATATAGGGTTTTCATTGTTTCTTGGGATTTCACCTAGCATTTCATTTTCCACCGTGAATACCGTGGAGAAGAAGGTGTTTAATATGTTAGCTTTTTCCTCGTCATCTACAACCATTCTTTCCTCACTATTTTTTAAGGGGCCTACATTTTCAGTTTTTATTCTTTTACTATTGATATAGTTGAAGAACAGTTTGGGATTAGTTTTACTCTCCTTAGCAATGTGCTTCTCTGTTTCCTTTTTGGCAGCTTTAATTAGTTTTTTAGATAAAGTATTTTTCTCCCTATAGTTTTTTAGAGCTTCAATGGTGCCATCCTGCTTTAGTTGTGCAAATGCTTTCTTTTTACTGTTAATTGCCTGTCTTACTTCTTTGTTTAGCCACATTGGGTTTTTCCTATTTCTAGTCCTTTTATTCCCACAAGGTATAAACCGCTTACAGTGCCTATTTAGGATGTTCTTAAACATTTCCCATTTATTATCTGTATTCTTATTTCTGAGGATATTGTCCCAGTCTACCAGATTAAGGGCATCTCTAAGCTTGTCAAACTTTGCCTTCCTAAAGTTCAGTGTTTTTGTGACTCCCTGACAAGTCCCCCTAGTGAAAGACAGGTGAAACTGTACAATATTGTGGTCGCTATTTCCTAGATGCCCGACCACCTGCAGATTTGTTATTCTGTCAGGTCTATTAGATAGTATTAGGTCTAAAAGTGCTGCTCCTCTGGTTGGATTCTGCACCAATTGTGAAAGATAATTTTTCTTGGTTATTAGCAGAAACCTGTTGCCTTTATGGGTTTCACAGGTTTCTGTTTCCCAGTTAATATCCGGGTAGTTAAAGTCCCCCATAACCAGGACCTCATTATGGGTTGCAGCTTCATCCATCTGCTTTAGAAGTAGACTTTCCATGGTTTCTGTTATATTTGGGGGTTTTCCCCCATGTGAGGGGGAAAATGAAAGATGTGATTGGGAAAATGAGAGGCGTGATGGGAAAATAAGAGAAGTGAGGTGCTATAACTAACCACAGATATTTACTATGCCCAGGCAACGCCGGGCTCTTCAGCTAGTATTTTATATTTTCCAACAATGTGATCTAAGTAGCAGTAGTGGATAACCCCCTTTAACTCCTTCACCCCCGACCCATTTTCCATTATTTATTTTTCGTTTTTCGGTCTCCTTTTGCCAGAGCCATAACTTTTTTTTTTTCTCTGTCAATATGGCCTTGTGAGGGCTTGGTTTTTTTCAGGACGAGTTGTAGTTTTGAAAGATACCATTGATTTTACCATATTGTGTACTGGAAAACAGAGGAAAAAATTTCCAGTGTGGTGAAATTGCAAAAAAAGTGCAATTCCACAATTTTATTTTTTCTTTACCATTTCCATTAAATGCTAAAACTGACCTACTAATATGATTCTCCAGATCATTACGAGTTTGCCGATATGTCTAGGTTCTTTTTTTATTTAAGTGTTGAAAAAAAAAAAATCCAAACTTTGTTAAAAATAAACAAAATTGTGCCATTTTCCAAGACCTGCATCGTCTCCATTTTTTGGGTTCTGGAGCTGTGTGATGGCTTATTCTTTGCGTGCCGAGCTGACTTTTTACCGATTTCACATTGGGGTAGATAAATCTAATGATCGCCTGTTATTGAATTTTATTGCAATGTTGCGGTGACTAAAAAAAAAAAAAAAACATTCTGTTTCTTTTTATTTTTTTCATGTTATACCATTTACTAATCAGATTACTTCTTATATTTTGATAGATCGAGTGTTTCTGAAAGCAGCGATACCATAAGTGTATTTTTTTTTTTTTTTGTTATTTTGAATGGGGGGAAAAAGGGGGATGGTTTGAACTTTTAAAATATTTTTAAAAACATTTATTTTTTACATTTTTTTTTTTTTTTTTTTTTTTTAATTGCTTCTATAGTCTCCTAACTTGAAGCTGTAATCTTTTGATTGCTTGTGCTGCATGTATTCGTGAAGGGGTTAACAACCATGGTTAACATGTGCAAACCCAGCATTCGAAAGGGATCCTGCGCTATACTATATATATCTGCAGCGCTGGAGTCCTGGGTTCAAGCCCCACCAAGGACAACATCTACAAAGAGTTTGTATGTTCTCTCCGTGTTTGCGTGGGTTTCCTCCGGGTACTCCGGTTTCCTCCCACATTCCAAAGACATACTGATAGGGAATTTAGATTGTGAGCCCCAAGGGGACAGCGATGATGATGTGTGCAAACTGTAAAGCGCTGCGGAATATGTTAGCGCTATATAAAGATATATATATTTATTTATTTTGTCCATCTTCTTAAACTGGGCAGTTCTTTAAATATCACACTCACCTTGTACTTATTGGAGAGAAGGAGTTAATTGCCTAACATTTTGGGCTCATTCCCCCCACTTCTCTTGAAAGCTGAGCCCTCTTATAAAGGGTTTTTATTTTGCTTTCTCCCTGTGCGCTTTGCTAATTACATGCACCCAATGGCCGAGCCCCATGGCTGCGCTGTGCCCACCTCCTCCCCCTACTTGGAGATAATTCTGAATGTTTTCTTTCCATCAGCCTGCATATTTAACATAGATCTGCTGAAAATAGCACAGACCTTGGGTTCTGATCTTCAAGGATTCTTGCTAAGTGTAGGTTTAGTCAGTGTTGGTAGATGTGGTCCTCTGGTAACTAAACACTCTTGGGCTGTTGTTACAGGGAAACATATGACTGTTGCATCACAGTGAGAGTTTTCTCATGGCTTCATGTAACTTTTTGTTCATTGTTCTGACTCCCCAATTTCCTGATTCCTGTGCTCGCTGAGTGTTTGTTACTATGTGACGTCAATAGCCGAGGAGCAGCAGCCAGTAGGTCACTGATTTTTGACCGATGTTACAAATCGATTTTGTGCTTGGAAGAATCTGAACAGAAAACCTTCAGCATGGGCTGTTGTGTACAAGGCTTTCATGTAGAAGACGAGGCCAGGGGCTGAGCCGCAGCTTCTCACAATGCTCCAGGATTTCCTGTGTCTGCATACAAGCGTCAGATACCTAGCCCTGTGCAGTGATTGGGCCTTGAGCATTTGTCTCCATTTTCTATACTAATTCGCCACCCCTTATACACCGCCTTTGCTCACACTGGTCCCTCTCCCCATTAGTGCTCAGACTATAATCTGATTACCGGAGTCGGTGGTGCTAGGACTAGGGACCCACCAGTATGTTACTGCAATATGTGCGGAAGCTGCTGACACATGGCCGGAAAATACAAATCCATGCAAATAAAATACCCGCAGAAAGCAACAGTGTAGAGTAACCACACCATAAACACACCCTCTGGGTCAACAAGTAGAATCAGCTATGGAGGATACCCATTATTAAAACATAACTTTTAATAATATGAGATTAAAGTACACCCAACAAAAGACACAAACAAAAACAAAGTGTTCAAGTGAACCAGTGCTAAAGAATAAAAATTGGATTGGTCTCACCAGTGAGGTTGGACATGTAGTAGTATACTTCCCAGTTACTCCAACTGAAGGTACATGGTCCGGGGCTGTAGAAAAGGGGTAGGGTTCAATAGTGCTGTCTACCTTGTATACCCCTCTGTAACTCCTGTCCTTACAAGGACAGGCCCCAAGTGGACCCTACTACTAAGTCTTACTCCCTCCGTATACATTCTACTTGGGCGGGATGCTCTGAGTATACCCACTAGGCACTTTATTATAGGATCTTTCTCTGTCACACTTGCGATTTTATGTTTGTATACATATCCCATACTGGCATGGTGACTTTTGGCATACATATGCACTTTGAGCACTGCAGTATTATGTACTTTATTGCCAACTATTAAATACAACGGTGTTATTTATAATTTAGCTATCCCTGTCTATGTATACTTGGATGTATATGATCTAGGTATTTATTTATATACTAGATGGTGGCCTGATTCTAACGCATCAGGTGTTCTAGAATATGCATGTCCACGTAGTATATTGCCCAGCCACGTAGTATATTGCCCAGCCACGTATGTAACAGGATAAAAAATAAACATACTCACCTTCTGAACGGCCCTTGTAGTCCTGGCACCTGTGTGCGGTGCACGCGGCAGCTTCCGGTCCCAGGTTTGGTATGAGCGCAGGACCTGTGATGACGTCACGGTCACATGACCGTGATGTCATGGCAGGTCCTTCTCGCATAACATCCTTAGCACCGGAACCTGCCGCTTGCACTGCAGAGGACAGCATGACACGTCGGAGGGTGAGAATAACGTTTTTTTTTTATTATTATTTGTAGCAGTAGATCTTTTTACTATTAATGCTGCATACGCAGCATCAATAGTAAAAAGTTGGTCACACAGGGTTAATAGCTGCGTAACCGGAGTGCGTTACACCACGCTCCAGTAACACTGGCATTAACCCTGTGTGAGGGATGACTGGATGACTGGAGGGGAGTATGGAGCGGGCACTGACTGCGGGGAGGAAAGAGTGGCCATATTGCCGCCGGACTGTGGCCGTCACTGATTGGTCGTGGCAAAACGCCCAGTCAGCGACTTGGATTCCATGACAAACAGAGGCTGCGACCAATGAATATCCATGACAGAAAGACAGACAGACGGAAGTGACCCTTAGACAATTATATAGTAGATTACTTCATTTTGCACTGAGCACTAGGCACTTTATTTCCAGCATTATCTTACGATTTTTTCATAAATGATATTATCTGATTGGCTGGCACCGAGAGTATATATTGGAGCTTGATTATGTTACTTACAGGTATACGGTGTGGAATAGTACTTTAAATATGGTATTTATCTAGTGTTTTAGCTTGCTTGGTGTTGGCTGCATTATACAGTCCAAGGCTATGTGCACACGTATTCTGGTCCACTGCGTATTTTTCTGCAGTGGATTTGATAAATCTGCAGGGCAAAAACGCTGCGTTTTTGCTGCAGATTTATCGCGGATTTACTGTGGTTTTTCTGTGGATTTCACTGCGGTTTTACAACTGCGGTTTTCTATCGGAGCAGGTGTAAAACCACTGTGGAATCCGCAGAAAGTGACATGCTTGCGGATTGTAAACTGCTGCGTTTCCGTGCGTTTTTTTTTCCGCAGCATGTGCACAGTGTTTTTTGTTTACCATAGGTTTACATTGTAATGTAAACTCATGGGAAACTGCTGCAGACCCGCAGCGTTTTTTGCATCGTGTGCACATACCCTTACTGACCTTTATTTCCATCTGTATTTCAGTCTTGTAGGACGTGGCACTATTGGTGTCGCTTTTGTTTTTAATTGTTATTGTATTTGTTTATTCATGTAACTAATATTGTACTAATAAAATATAATGTAATTTTTATTTAGCTCAGTTGTCAAGTTTTTTTTTTTTCTTTTTTGGTTTTTCATTTATTTTTTTTTTTCCATAAAGGATTAAGGTAAATTCACCAGCCTCATCAGGTGTAGGATTCATGTGTGGTTTGTCTCTATTTGACAGATGATGACATGGTGGAGTTTTGGGCGCTGACTTGAGTATGTTGAGGTACCGTCACACTCAGCGACGCTGCAGCGATATAGACTACGAGCCGACCTAAACTAGATCGCTGGAGCGTCGCTGTTTAGGTCGCTGTAGAGACGTCAAACACAGCAACTCCAGAACGATGCAGGAGCGATCCAGTGACATAACGGCGACTCGCTTCTCGTTCTCGCTGGTTGTTAGCTCAATGTCAAACAGCCGGAGTGTACCGATCCGACACACATCTAGGAGCCCTATGCTCGTTGCTGGCATCGTTGCTTTTGATGTCAAACATGACGATACACGCCGACCTGGCGACGAAATAAAGTTCTGGACTTCTAGCTCCAACCAGCGATGGCACAGCGGGATCCAGATCGCTGCTGCGTGTCAAACACAACGAGATCGCTATCCAGGACGCTGCAACGTCACGGATCGTTGTCGTTCTCGTTGCTGAGTGTGACGGTACCTTTACAGTTCAACACCTGATCCTTCTGTTCCTAGAAGAGAGAATCTGCAGCGCCTTACTCGTCTCCCCCACAATGGACACAAGCATGCTCTGCCAGGTCAAACGCACATGTATATGGGTCTATGGAGGGGTTGGGAAAGATGGCTATTGGCTGATAATTAGCAAAGGTGTACTCACTATTTTGTGGAATGAAACCTGTGCTTAATGGCAGCCAATAACATTTTTCTTAGTAGCCTTGAAGCAGAACACACAAGAAAATGTTTTCACTTGAATATGCAGGGTGTCCTTGTACGGAGGCAGATGAACGTTTCATGTAACCCCTTCATGATAAACGTCTGAGTTCCATAAGACAAATGCTGTGTCATAGGCTTCTTTCACACTTCCGTCGGTACAGGGCCGTCACAAAGCATCGGTGCAACGTACCAACGGACAGTGGGGATTTTCTGCACAATCTGGGCAGCGGACGCAGTGTTTCAACGCGTCTGCTGCCCCTAGTAAACTCGCAGGGAGGAGGGGGTGGAGTTACGGCCGGGCATGCGCAGTTAAAAATGCAGGACACTACGTACGAAAAAACGTTCCCTTGCTGCAACGGTCCGCCAAATACCGACGCATCCAGTGCACGACGGACGCGAGGTGTGGCCATACGTCACGATCCGTCGGCAGTGCAAGTCTATGGGAAAAAACGCATCCTGTGGGCACATTTGCAGGATACGTTTTTTCCCAAAACGACGCATTTTGACGGATCTAGAAAGACGGAAGTGTGAAAGTAGCTTTACTGCGCGTACAATGTCGCCGTTCTCGGCAGCACGTTTGTGTACACAGGACGATGTGCTGCCAGTATAAACGATCCAGTCAAACAACCAAGGAGGATTCAGCTTGTTGGTGGGGTGATTGCTGCCATTCATGCCTGTAGCCAGCAAGGGAGGGTTCTAACCACTACTCGTTATCCATTATGAGCGCTGGTATTTCTAGTTCTTGTAGTAATGCTATTATTGATGATTGATAAACATTTACTGAGAAGTGTTTACATTCAGCTTTTTTATTTATTTTTTGCCTCTAAAATGCAGTGTAGTGTGTTTTTGTTTATGGGATTTTTCTTATTTTTTGCTTAAAAAATAAATCTAAATTGCCAATGAAAATCCCATGACAAGTACAGTGAAAGGCTATTCGCCATACATAATCGATGGCTGTTGGCTCGACTGACAGCCATCTTGGAGGACTCTCTCCTACACGTTGAGTAAGCTGCCAGGTGACATGTGGGGTGGTGACTTATCTCAGGACGATCGACATCTCTCCCGACCATCAGTCGGCTGGCGCCCCCACACACACATACCTTCGGCTGACCCCTGTCGATATCGGTACGGCAAAGTGAACTAGATTCCTGAAGTGTCATGTGCTTCCTTCTTATTTCTGATCACCATCATTCATTTCACTAGTTATCATTTGCGATGGCTGAAATTGGCCTTTTTGTCCAACTTCTGTCTTTGCGCTCCAGGATGCTGTGATGAATGGTTTGTTGGGGTCCTCACTCTGTGCCTGCCTGTGGCCTAATGGCGACTATGGTGTCATGTGAAGGGGTTGTGCAGCAGCTCTGCTTTCAACAGGGCCAGAACAATGGCCAGATGTAGGCCCTCATCTCTCCGACACTTATGGCATACTACATATGACAGAAATGTGTAAGGAGGGAATAAGCCTTTAGCATCCCTTTATTCTTCATGGCCGAGCTTCTGACTGGGGCTGAGTACCATAAATGTGTAGAGCCGCCCTGCTCGGTGTATTCCCTGGTAACAGGCCCTCGCAGGTTTATTATGTTAGGACTTTGGTGGATGTTCTTTCTTCATATCCTGAAGTGGAGCAGCCTCCAGCTGAGGAGACACAAACGGCTCTGCGGCTGCCTGAGGAGCAGGAAACCACAGCAGCCGTGTCTGTCGGAGGACACCCTGTCCAATCAGAAAGCTCAGTGTGTTGCTATGTGCATTTTGTTCTCTGCCTCCTTTGTGAATGTCTTGGAGCAGAAGATGCTGAGCTCCGCACAGGGCACTGTTGTGTGCTATGGTAACACAACAAAGGTGTGCGCTGTGTGGGAAGTATGCGTTACCTTTTACTCAGCAGTGGGCGGACGATGATCGCTCATCCTCATCAGCACAGGCCATTCCTGGAAAGAAACTGGAGAAAATCCGTTCCTAACAATAGCATGTGTAATATCAGCTCTCCTGGAGAAGGGTAGAACACTCACTTGGGAGGATAAGTATCTGGGCAAGCGCAAAATAAAGAGCGAATGTGGAATGCCTATGGCCAGATGTCACTGCGGTTTGTAAGACTACGTTCCCACCGTGCGCATTTAGTGCGGTCATGACATTGCCTTTTCACCGCTTCCATCTTATACAGCCAAGTGGCTGGGATTTACACAGATCTCATACCCACCATGCGTGTTTTTTTTTTTTTTTTTTTTTCTTTATACAAGATACTTGTTTTTTGAGGGCATGTGCACATGATGGTTTTCTTTTTTTTTTTTCAGATGGATTCCTCCTATAATCGACCTGAAAAAATGCCACAAAACCACGTAAAAAAAATTAACATCTTGCACCACTAAAACGACATTGCTGTGCTCATTTTCAGGGTTTATTTATTTTTTTTTACTTTTTATTTGATCTCTTCAGGGTTCGGCAGGGTTCGGAAACGGTGAATCGATTAAAATAAGTAGCTGGTGCATTTCTCCGTTAGGAAATTTCTCACTCATTATATATACCGCTAGGTTAAATATATTGAAAAAAGATGTCAGCAGCAGTTCTGCCGCGTTATGGCTTTAGAAAAAGACCGCTAGGCTTATCCTGAATCGTCCTTCCTATGAAAACCTCAGTAGCTCCTCGAGCATCTTATAGACATGGTGTGCACCTACCCTCAAGTGGTTTTGATGAGCTTCTGAGGGTTTTTTGTAGTCTTACCTTTGTTCAGTGCCTAGTTTTGAAGAAAATTGCATTAGGAGCTGCTTCAAAGAAGTGACATGCACTTTTTTTTTCCACCACACTTTTTTTTTTTTTTTTTTTTTAAACCTGATCCAGGTGGTGGGGAGACTGACCGTGTCAAAGTCCTGTGCACACTACCTTCCCCCTAATGTCCATCATTACAATCCACTTTGAATGTGTAATGTTTAATTTCCCCTGCGGTAGTGCTGCAGGGATATTGAACAGTTAGGCCACGTGCACACGTTGCTGAAAGTGGTGTGGATTTTTCTAGACTAATTTTGGTAAATCCACAGGTAAACTGTATTGCGGATTACCTGCGGAATTACCGCTTTTTTTTTTTTGTGGATTCCACCTGCGGTTTAACACCTGCAGATTCCTATTATGGAGCGGGTGTAAACCGCTGCGGAATCCGCACAAAGAATTGACATGCTGCGGAATAAACAACTTATTTCCGTGCGTTTTTTTCCGCAGCATGTGCACTGCGGATTTTGTTTTCCATAGGTTTACATGGTACTGTACACTCATGGAAAACTGCTGTGAATCTGCAACGTCAAATCCGCTGCGGATGCACAGCAAAATGCGCAACAAGTGCACATTCCCTTACTGTCAGGTTTGAGTGTAGATCCCAGAAGAGGGACACTTTGTGATTAGCTTATTATTTAGGGATCCTTCTAAGGGTGTTTCCACGGTCAGTAGATGCTGTGTACATCCGCAGCGTCCAACCCACAGCAGCCACTTGTTACAGCATAGTGGCGGGTATTATGATATCCCATCTCCACTATACATGCACAGACCCCCGCGGCTACCCTGCGTAGACCCACATGTGTCACGTCTTTCCAGACCGCAGCATGTAGCTTGCATAGATGCTCAATCTCCACAAGCTAAATATCACCAGTCCAATGTATAGGACATGGTGATTCCGCACGGTTCAATGAGCACATACGGAATCACCGTGCGTACAAAATCTGGCAGCACTTTGGACGCAGCACATGTCCGCTCTGTCCAAAGCGCTGCCGTATCGTGAACGTGGAAACAACCCTAACAAGTAGGGATTGTGCCCAATGGAGACTTCAGCTTCCTTCTCTGCATCTCCCATTCCCATAAGCTTTGTGCCGTGCTTCCTGCCAGGTCCTATTGTGCAGTGCTGGAAAGTTGTGCTTTTCTGTATGACTCTCGTGTCCTTTGCAGCAGACAGGAAGGCTTCTTATGTATAGCGTGCAGACAGCTCACACTTAGATCAGGACCAGAAGTCGTTTGGAAATAAAAATAGCATTTTTCCAACCCAGTCCCTGATTAATCCTCACCTGCCAAGTTACTAATATATATATATATATATATATATATATATATATATATATATATATATATATATTTATATTATATTAAATATATATTTTTTTTACCGTACACATCTGTTTTGTTTTTAGTTATTGGGTGACCACTAATAGATATGCCATTACAACTTCCAAAGGATGGTCGCCCAGCTTTCCCAAACTTCTGCATGGCACAGCTGGCTACTTGTAGGGACACGACTGTCCTGTGATCATTGCACTGAATCTTTCCAGGCCAGGCTCCTGTAATAATGCTGATTATTGTGGTGCGGGCCTCGCTGTGCCGTGATGAATGTGGTTATGTGATCTAGCTAGAACTGGCCTGGAAATGCTGCTGCGCTGACTGATTAGCTGGATTAGAGATGATGCTGAAGGTGGTGTCGGATAGATCCTCACACATAACTATCCTTTTCATCAGGCAGTAGTGCAGGATTCTGGACTATCCATATAAAATGGCGATCTGCAGATATGTGTATTAGAGCATTGTACCCTACATCCTTGTATACAGGTCCTTCTCAAAAAATTAGCATATAGTGTTAAATTTCATTATTTACCATAATGTAATGATTACAATTAAACTTTCATATATTATAGATTCATTATCCACCAACTGAAATTTGTCAGGTCTTTTATTGTTTTAATACTGATGATTTTGGCATACAACTCCTGATAACCCAAAAAACCTGTCTCAATAAATTAGCATATCAAGAAAAGGTTCTCTAAACGACCTATTACCCTAATCTTCTGAATCAACTAATTAACTCTAAACACATGCAAAAGATACCTGAGGCTTTTATAAACTCCCTGCCTGGTTCATTACTCAAAACCCCCATCATGGGTAAGACTAGCGACCTGACAGATGTCAAGAAGGCCATCATTGACACCCTCAAGCAAGAGGGTAAGACCCAGAAAGAAATTTCTCAACAAATAGGCTGTTCCCAGAGTGCTGTATCAAGGCACCTCAATGGTAAGTCTGTTGGAAGGAAACAATGTGGCAGAAAACGCTGTACAACGAGAAGAGGAGACCGGACCCTGAGGAAGATTGTGGAGAAGGACCGATTCCAGACCTTGGGGAACCTGAGGAAGTAGTGGACTGAGTCTGGTGTGGAAACATCCAGAGCCACCGTGCACAGGCGTGTGCAGGAAATGGGCTACAGGTGCCGAAATGGGCTACAGAGAAGCAGCACTGGACTGTTGCTAAGTGGTCCCAAGTACTTTTTTCTGATGAAAGCAAATTTTGCATGTCATTCGGAAATCAAGGTGCCAGAGTCTGGAGGAAGACTGGGGAGAAGGAAATGCCAAAATGCCTGAAGTCCAGTGTCAAGTACCCACAGTCAGTGATGGTGTGGGGTGCCATGTCAGCTGCTGGTGTTGGTCCACTGTGTTTCATCAAGGGCAGGGTCAATGCAGCTAGCTATCAGGAGATTTTGGAGCACTTCATGCTTCCATCGGCTGAAATGCTTTATGGAGATGAAGATTTCATTTTTCAGCACGACCTGGCACCTGCTCACAGTGCCAAAACCACTGGTAAATGGTTTACTGACCATGGTATTACTGTGCTCAATTGGCCTGCCAACTCTCCTGACCTGAACCCCATAGAGAATCTGTGGGATATTGTGAAGAGAAAGTTGAGAGACGCAAGACCCAACACTCTGGATGAGCTTAAGGCCGCTATTGAAGCATCCTGGGCCTCCATAACATCTCAGCAGTGTCACAGGCTGATTGCCTCCATGCCACGCCGCATTGAAGCAGTCATTTCTGCCAAAGGATTCCCGACCAAGTATTGAGTGCATAACTGAACATTATTATTTGATGGTTTTTTTGTTTGTTATTAAAAAACACTTTTATTTGATTGGATGGGTGAAATATGCTAATTTATTGAGACAGGTTTTTTGGGTTATCAGGAGTTGTATGCCAAAATCATCAGTATTAAAACAATAAAAGACGTGACAAATTTCAATTGGTGGATAATGAATCTATAATATATGAAAGTTTAATTGTAATCATTACATTATGGTAAATAATGAAATTTAACACTATATGCTAATTTTTTGAGAAGGACCTGTATTTAGAAGGGAGCAAAGACGGTAGTAATGCGGGTCATTCAGGGCCGCTGCCCTTGGCTCAGCCATGGAGGGGACGCACAGCTGCTCAGCCGGCCTATATGGGGGATCTGGCACTTTCTGTAAAATCAGGGGACAGCAGCTCATTCAGGGCAAGCGCAGCCAGTTCTGCTTCCTACACCCTGTTGTGTAAGTAATGCAATATCCTAGTCCTGTGCTCTTCAGTAAAATACTTGGGGGTGAAATGACCTGCGTGCCATTCCTTCTGTAATTCACTATTAGCAGTGTTGTAGCTCTGATTCTGATACATGTTGTGAATGTAACATCCAAAACTAGATTGTCCCTCACCACACAGCCTGATAAAACAGCCTGTAGACAGTGATGGCACATCACATCTGGGACTCTACTACATCCTAGCATTATACTGTGCTGCACAACATTTACCCATACTGGGGCTACATTATGAGACTAAACTGCTCACAAAGTCTGCAACAATACGTATTGTGTCCTGCTCAAAAGTGGTTCAGTATGGCGCAGGGAGCATAGTCCGAGAGCGAGAATATCGGTCATACATCACACCCTCAGCTCTGCACTATAATAAGGGGCACCAATAAGCAAGTAGTGTTTCTGAAGGTGGGCTTTCAGTAGTATTGCTGCTGGTATTCCTTCACGTGCTTTTTGCTTTTTCCGCTTCTGTTGTGGCGCGGCGGTGTCCTTGCTTGCACTATTGATTACACAGGACCTACTGTGTTTTGTGATCCATAACTTGCCTGCTCAGTCATAATTGCTTACATGAACAAACGTTCCAGGCGAAGATGGATTATCCTAGGCTGTGCATGACTCTAATAATGCTCTGAGCAGGCAATTTCTTACTCTGAAGTTATTTTATAAACTTTTCAGAATATCTGCCCACTATGTTGCTCTTGTATTTCAGCTGTAGCTGCCCAGATATAGGTGTGATGTTAGCAGTGTTCCCGCAGTAGTTAAGCCCCCATACACATTAGACCATGGATGTCAGACTCGGGAAAATTCTCTGTCGATTCTAGCCCGTAGTGTCACTACATTTGGCTTACGAAAAAATACCAACTGTCTACTAGAGCTGGCCCACTAATACTACAAATCCCACCTTTCCAGTTTGGCAGGATCCCTGGTTACTACAAGGCTGTTTACAACACGCCCCATAGTAACGCACTGTCCGAACTGACGCACTTCCTGACCGGCCTTCACCGCCCTCCTCCTACATCAGCGGGCGCTCCCATACTCCTCAGCCTGCATAGCGCCTACAACCCTCTGTCCCCTCCACTAGCCGGGCACACGTATGATATTGAGCCAGGGTCTATTTGAGGCACCACATCCTTTGGATCCCATGTATACTGCTATCTAACGCCCCCACAACCCTAACTTCTGCAGTATTTGGGTTTTCCCTACCTTATGCAGATTCCTCTTCTATCCCTCTCTTTTTTTTTTTTTCTTGAGATTTTTATTTCTCGACATGTCTTCATCACGTTTACGGGAATTTCTCCATTTTGTCATTATTCATTGTCTGTTATTCAGCACTTTCTTATACCTTCTAATTTTTGGCCACTAACTTTGTCCAGGTTTTACATTTTGTCCTACTGTGTATTTTGAGTTTGACATCCCTGCAGTAGACTGTCAGCCAACCCCGCCAATATCTATAGGGTCTGACAGTCTAATGTACCGTATATGGGAACCCCAGAGAATTTATTGTCGGGGAGAAATGTTAATCCGGCATGTTAGATTTTGGCCTTCCAATTGTATGGTCTCCCAGAGATATGCTGTCGCCAGGCAGTGCTCTCGTAAAGGACATAGGAACTTGGCTGAACGAGCTCTCCCGTATTTGCGAGAGCCGTTCGGTTGACAGCCAGATAATATGTATGGCGTGCCTTAGACAGTGTATAACCATCTTTCAGTCACACACCTTTTTCAGGATCTCTTTTTCAATTAATTGAAATATTGTGTACCTTCAGAAGTTGAAACTGGTCCTGAGGGAGAGCTATCACAGCTGCCACGTCATAGTGCAGAGCAATTGTCAATTACAGATCGATCATCAAGAGGAAGTCCGGGCTGCGGCTGCTCTCGCTTCCTCTTGATGTTCGATTTGTGTGGAAACGGTGATGACAACACTGATTGGGGGCCATGCTCGTGTATTCTAACACTGCTGGAACAGCGTGGGCAAGGGAGGGAAGAATTAAGTTTTTTATCTTGTTGGCACCAAACATTTAGATCAAGAAGGGGTCGTCCTAGAACTGAAGAACCCCATTGTAAGTCATTTTTCTTTTTTGTCTTGCGATATGTTAATCTATTAATTTTAATAATTTTTTTGTGCCAAATTCTTCAACTCGTCCAGGAATCCTGTGCAAAGTCAACAATGATCTTTATTTCAGTCTTTTATAAAACTTTTTTTTTTTTTTCAACTTTTTAGCACAAAGTCACACGTTTCGCAAAATTGTGCAAAAATTACTCCAAAGGGGGATTGTAATATATTTGTGAAAAGTTTTGTGACTCATCTGGTGAAAACCTTGAAATCCCAAACTCCTTCCTTAAGGGCTCACTCACACGACCATATACATTGGATGAGTGCAATCAAATTAAAAGAATGTTTTGCATGCGGACCAATGATATCCAATGAGGCAGTGCTGATCATCCTAAAAAATAAAAAAAATCTCTCCATGCTGTGATTTCACTCCGAAATCATATGGATGCGAGAAAACAATCTGATGCCATCAGTGGCATCGAAATTATTATTTTTTTTTTTATGGATACATTGCAGTTAAAGAAGGCCTGACTAGGTCTGCTTCAGGTACAAATAAAATGATCTAAAATAGAATCACACGGAATGTTTTCAAAGGGGTTTTCCAGGACAGGCATAAATTATGGCAGTGACTATCATGTGGATCTTAAGTGTGTGTAATATACAAACTGTATGCTCCCTCGTGAAAAATAAATTACTAGCTGATATGTGAGAAACCCTCAAGCTAGGGTCACTACCGTATTTTCTCTCACCCGAGAGAATCTGGACTATTCTGGAAATGATACTGATCAGTGTGCTTCAATTTTCTCAGATGACATCTAAGTGCAGTCAGATTTTCATGGACTGTCATATTCTCACCCGAGTGTAGTGTGGTGATTTTCACGGACTCATTGACGTGCACGGTTGGCTTCGGTCCGATAAGTGCATCCAACTCTGACATGCTGCTACTCTCTTTTTCCTCAGACCAGCTCAGTCCGAGAAAAATATTGGACATGTGCACAGCCTCATAGAATAACATTGGCCCAAATGCGATCCCCTTATTTGTCTGATCGCTCTCCGACCGAAAATACGGTCATGTGCCTGAGCCTCCCTCGAAAACAATCCTCACATAGGATCAAACCATACACAAGTCTGTCCATGGAAGCGGGTAGATGTGTGGGGTACAATTTACATTTGCATAGTAACACACACTTGTGCTCTCTCACGCGCCCACTCTCACGCACACTGTCGAGCGCCCACTCTTGTCACGAAAACATAATTTTTATAGTGGGTATTTATACAAAATGTGGCCGAATTAAGGGCTAAAACCAAAATACCCGATTTTGCTAGAGATTTCTGTGTGATGCAGGATTACCACCACTGCCTTTTATACAGGTTGGCTGGGAGAAAAGTTATCAAACCTTAAATTTGTCTATATTTTGTTTTCTTTTTGGTTTGTAGATGTGTATGCTTTCCCATTTCACACCTTGTAACTCCAGATCCTCCTGCTGCTAACAGTGTGTTTTACTGTGTGAATGCCTGAGGGAATAAAATGAGTGGATTAATTACTTCACTCCCAATCCATCCATAGTATCCACAATTCTGAGACTTCATGCCCCGGCTGCACTCTAATCTCCAGTGGAGATTTGTGAGGTTAATGCCTCTCTGCCCTGTTTATCTCATTTCTCTTCTCCATAGAACTTGCTTTTCCATTATCTTTCCCTTCAGCCACACTTTGCAGCTCATTTCATTTCCACCTCCCATTCCTGTCTGCAGCCTGAATATAACAGCGCCCGCTCTGCACCTTCTATTTTTTTTATGGTGCGATATTTCACTTTCTGTAGTAGTTTTTAGTGGATGTGCAGCCATACTGTCTAGTATGGGCTGTAATGCAGCGCTATCATATGTGCTGACCTTGTGCACCACTGTTTTATGAGCGCCTGTGAGAGTGGGGCACAGCTGTAGGATTTGCAGTTCCCCATGAGTGTGCGGAGCATTTACCAGGACTATAAATGACACATGATGGTTCTGGGATCTCACTACAGATTTTGTAAGGGAGCCAGAGTGATGTCACCAAAACAGTGTAATTACCCTTAGGGTACGTTCCCACATTCAGGAATGGCTGCGGTTTTGATGCTGCGTACTTATGCAGCATGGCGGATAGGATTCCTAGAATCGTGTGTGTGTGCGCCTGCGGATCACCCGCGGACACTGTAATCAATAGAATGTATTGGATGCCGTAAATCCGCATGGTTCAGTGAACACATGCAGATTTACCTGCGTCCAATAGATGGCAGCAGCAAACGTACGCCGCATCTAAAGCGCTGCTCATTTTGGGTCATGGGAACATAGCCTTAGGAGGATTAAATGAGCACCGATTAGCTAAGACGAGGCCACTTTTACGGCATTTTATTTTATTATTATTATTATTATTAATAAAAAATAATCTTTTATATAGCGCTAACATATTCCACAGCGCTTTACAGTTTGCACACATTATCATCACTGTCCCCAATGGGGCTCACAATCTAAATTCCCGATCAGTATGTCTTTGGAATGTGGGAGGAAACCGGAGAACCCGGAGGAAACCCACGCAAACACGGAGAGAACATACAAACTCCTTGCAGATGTTGTCCAGGGTGGGACTTGAACCCAGGACCCCAGAGTTGCAAGGCTGCGGTGCTAAAGGCCCATTGTATGTAAATGCCACTAGGCCAGTATAAGGCCTCGTTCACACGTTCAGTATTTGGTCCGGTTTTTTTTTTTACATTACGCCGGTGTCACACTTGCGAGTACAATGTGAGAAGCTCGCCTCAATACCCGGCACTGCCGCTGGCACTCTGGAAAGGAGCGTTCAGCAGCATAGAAATACATACAGCCGCACGCTCCGGTCCCGAGTGCCGGCGGCAGTGCCGGGTACTGCGGCGAGAGACCAGCGTGAGTTTCTCACATCACACTCACAACACGTCCCCACTTCTGTATTTATCACCCGCACCTGAGTTTGGGCTTACAAATACTGAGGTAAAAATCTCACCAAAGGCCATGTTCACACGATCCTTTTTTTCATGCAGAATTACCGCGATTTTCCCGCTGCGGGTCCGCAGCTGTTTTCCATGCAGGGTACATTACATTGTACCCTATGGAAAACAGGAACTGCTGTGCCCACAATGCGGAAAATAAAAAAAAAAAAGCCGCGCTGAATAGCTGCGGGAAAAAGAAGTACCATGTCACTTCTTTTTTCGGAGCCGCAGCGGTTCTGCACCCATTGACCTCCATTGTGAGGTAAAACCCGCAGATGAAAAAAATATCTGCGGGTTTTACTGCGGTTTGTGGTGCAGAACCGCTGCAGCAGGAAGTGCGGGGAAGCGGGCGGAAGTGCGTGGGCGGAGTGTGGCTGCCCCCCCGTGCTCTGATCCCGCCCCCCCGTGCTCCAATCCCACCGCCCCGTGCTCCGATGCCCCCCCCACCCCAGTGCTCCGATGCGCCCCCCCGTGCCCTAATCTCCCCCCCTTATACTTACCCGGTGTCCGTCCGGCCGTCTTCTCCCTGGGCACCGCCATCTTGCAAAATGGCGGGCGCATGCGCAGTGCGCCCGCCGAATCTGCCGGCCGGCAGATTCGTTCCAAAGTGCATTTTGATCACTGATCACTGAGATAGATTATATCTCAGTGATCAAAATAAAAAAAAATAGTAAATGACACCCCCCCCCCTTTGTCACCCCCATAGGTAGGGACAATAAAAAAAATTAAGAATTAAGAATTTTTTTTTTTTTTTCCACTAAGGTTAGGGGTAGGGGTAGGGTTAGGGTATTTTCAGCCATTTTAACCCTAAAAAACTTCCTAGAAAACACACAGACTCTGCATAGAAAACTGCATAAAAAAAAGGATCAAAAAACGCATCAAAAAAGGACAAATAAAGGACCAAAAAAAGGACCTGCGTTTTCTGCCAAGAGCTGCAGTTTTTTAAAAAACAGTCCTGAAAAAAAAAGGATGGAAATCAGGAACGTGTGAACATACCCTAAGGCCATGTTCACACTATCAGTATTTGGGTATGTTCACACACAGTATTTGGTGTGTCAAATACGCAGCGTTTTACAGTACCAAAAAAATATCAACATGAAATAGAAAACAAGGTGCAATTACAGATGAGGGGCTAAAATGTAACTTTTAATATACTTAAGGAAGATATAAAGCCATCAGCTAATAGACAACATGTATAAACCTCTAACCTCAGGCAGCAAAAATCACTGTGTAATTCAGTAGGAATGAGTCCTCATATCCAATGAGGTACTGTGCACAATATAAGCGATATATTATGGAATAATCTCACCTTATGTCCTTAGTGGGGTCCTAATAATATGAATCCAGGTTAACGATCCCTTCTATAGATAAAGGGGGGCCCAGTCACATTAAAGCCGCACCATACCCGCATGTGGTTTATACAGGCATCATCGCCAAGTTCATACCAGGCATACCTTCTGTGTTGTGGCATTTATTTCAGCCCTTGCGGCTGACACTTTCCCCCTGTCCGGTTTTCATCTCCCCTGAAGTCCATAGATAAAATGTGTTGGGGGACCATAGGACATATGATTGTCTGATCCCTGGAAGAAAACTACGGGTATTGTTGCTTTTCTGTGACTGAGCCCTCCTTCTTCTTTCCTATAAAAGGGATTATTTACCTGGATTCTTATTTTTGGGACCCCACTAAGAACCTACGGTGAGATTGTGCCATAATATACCATATCTCTTATCTGTTTGTGTTACTTTTGCACAGTACCTCCTTGGATATGGGGACTCGTTATTCCGATTGAATTACACAGTGATATTTGCTGCCTGGCGTTAGATGTTTATAGACTATTAGCCTATGGATTTTTATCTTCCATAAGTATATTAAATTATGTTTTAGCCCCCTAGATTTACAGTACCAGCATAATCAATGACCTTTTTGAAGTCTCGTACACGCAGTTTTTTTTCCCCTCTGCACTTATTTTAAGCCCTGCTGCATTTGTCGCAGACGCAGCATGTCAATTCTTTCAGTATTTTTGCAGTGCTTTTCACCCATTTGAATGAATGGAGGATAAAAAAAAAAAAAGACAACGCTCGTATTGTACAGGGCATTTTTGCTGCATGGGTTTTTCTGGTGCAAGGGGAAAAAAATGTGAACATACCCTTAAGGTTTTGGCAAAATATAATGTAAAACTGGTCCTTCCATCTGCTGGCTCTTGATAAGTTATCTTATACTATTCAGACCCTTAAAGGGAATGACTGTTCATCTAAATACAGGCGCTCAGTGCAGCACGGTGGGTCCCATCATTTATATACACCTTCCCCCACCTCCCTCTAAAGCTAAGTTCACATTAGCGATTTGCGTGGCTGTGTCGGGCGCAGCCACGGCGACGCATGCGTCATGCCCCCTATATATGCGCTGTCTTGCGTTTTGTGACGCATGCGTCTTTTTTGGCGCAAGCGCCAGGGCGCAGAGGACGCAGCAAGTTGCATTTTTTTTGCGTCCAAAATCATACCAAAAAAAGGACGCATGCGTCACAAAACAATGCGTTTTGCATGCGTTTTTGTTTGCGTTGTGCGTTGCGTCGCCGACGCAGCACCGCACAACGCAAATGTGAACGTAGCCTAACTTGATTGACAGCTCTGGCTTCATTGAGCTAGAGACATGGAAACCAAGTGGGTGAGAGGGTGTCCTTAAATGTTTGGCTCCGCCATAATTTACCGAGCGCCTGTGTGGTTTGAACAGTCGTTCTGTGCGGACAGTCCCTTTAAGGCCCTGGTTCCACTGTATTCCTCTGCACCGCTCTATCTACACCACCTGTAGCTTGTCCTTCTGTTTGTGGAGCAGGGAGTGTGGCATAAATGGCTGTCAGATGTGCTCCGGGCCTGGTTGATGGCTTTACTCCATAATCAATACTGGATGGACTTTGACTACGGTGTGTGTCTGCACTTCGCTCTCCCAATAGGGGTTATGTTCGTATTTTGGGCTCGGTATTGCATTTTAATGAGCAAAGTTTTACTTCCCCCTCTCCTAGCTCTTATACAGGACCCTTTCTCCCCTTGTGAAACCCTGTAAAGAGCCCTCTGTTTTTCACCCTGAACCTGTGCATGGTCTTTGCAGTAGAAGCAACCATCTGTTGTTTGCAGAGGCACAGAAGGGGTTAAGCCTTCTGCCCGCAGGTAACAGATGGGTTAACCAGGCCTGTGCAGCATTTTCCATTATCTGTGCTGTATATGACCGTGTTCACACACTGCGCCACATCTGAGGACATAAACCCGAGCGGTTGGGATTGGTTTGTCGCTCGCTCCCAGCACTGTTCTGCAGGTTTCTATACAAGAGGTGAAATCTGATATATTGCGCTCTTTATGGAGAACATACCTGTATCTGTGAGCTGGAAACGTCTGCAGTCTTTTATCACTGAAAAATCGAGCATCTGGGCCTGAAAACCTGCCGGCACTGTGCCATCCTTACATCCTCCCTGGCACCGCATGCTCAATACTATGCAAACATTGGAGACCAGTTTGGAAAGCACTGGAACCCGCTGCCTGTTTGCAAAACCACGTAGATTTTTATTTTTTTTTTTAATCCAGTTGTATGAAAGTTCTGACAAAGTAAAGAAAACTGCGTGTGTGAATGAGCCCTTACAATGAAGGACTCTGCATCGCTGTAAGGCTCGGCTCACATGTCATGGATCTATTGTAAGCTGCATAAAAAATCAAATCTGCACAACTTTTTTTTGTTCACCCAAATAAAATAAAACAAAACTTTCAGCAATGTTTTTTTTTTTTTTTTAATAAACACTAAAGTCTGTAGGAAACAGATCATGAGGGATGGTCATCCGTTATGTCCTCCATTAGCAGATCAGTCGCTGCACATTCCCAGAACACAAGAACATGAGGTGTTCTGAGAAACCTCGAATAAAAAAAAAAATCCATTTTTTTTTTCTCTCCATTTGGAACTGACTTTTTCCCTTCACTGGTTCCATTACAGATGACATGTGACTATAGCGGGAGCCCTAGAAATCAATATCTGATGCAACGCCCGAGTAAGGGTACCGTCACACAGTGGCATTTTGATCGCTACAACGGCACGATTCGTGACGTTCCAGCGATATAGTTACGATCTCGCAGTGTCGGACACGCTCCTGCGATCAGGGACCCCGCTGAGAATCGTACGTCGTAGCAGATCGTTTGAAACTTTCTTTCGTCGTCTAGTGTCCCGCTGTGGCGGCATGATCGCATGGTGTAACAAAGGTGTGCACGACATTATGTACGATGTGCGCATAGTAACCAACGGCTTCTACATCGCACATACGTCATGAAATTATCGCTCCAGCGTCGTGTATTGCGAAGTGTGACCGCAGTCTACGACGCTGGAGCGATATTGTTACGATGCTGGAGCGTCACGGATCGTGCCGTCGTAGCGATCAAAATGCCACTGTGTGACGGTACCCTAATGGTCACTCTCCGTGTGGACCTCTCTGCTCCAATGTAGAAACTGAGTCTGTCCACACTGACATGGCCTGGTGGGCAGTGGAAATGTCACAGTGGAAAAGGATTTACGTGTGAAAAATCTGCTATATGACACTGTGCAGTGAGGTTCATCCAGTGCTACCAAATAGTGACCAGCATTATGTACACTTATGCTTGGATTTCCACACTTTGCAAGGCCAAATCATCAGCAAATCTTTATTTAACATTCATGTACCTGAGTTTCTATGAAATTCAAGGTGTCACTTGGTTCTCCCCACCCCCGTTTTTCCCCCCTTTCTGGATTCTATGGACATCTGCATGATGGTAAACACATTGAGATTGTAAATCCTCAGCCCTCTTCCTATGTACATAAAGATGTCCTCGCATTTAGATTGGCCGTCCTATGGAAGTGATGCCCCTCCTGTACTATAAAGCTCAGAGCTGCACGTCCCTCCACCTTACAGGATGGCTCCAGGTGCTGAGACCAGTAAGTTTCCTTTCCATGGTATTTCTATCACTCATGTAGCATGAGTAAGGTAATGGTCAGTGCTTGTAGGATCCTTGTAGTGCAGAACAGGCTGTGTGACGCTATCATGGGTCATCCTAGAACTACAAAAAGCCCTAAAACCAGTCTGCGGTTACAAGCTTATATTGAAATAAGATACCGTACTCTTTTTTTTTTTTTTTGTATAAGAGTATCTTAATTAAATATAATCTTGTAATCTCAGACTGGTTTTAGGGCTTTTTGTAGTTCTAGGACAGGGCTCCCCAACCTGTAGCTCGGGAGCCACATGTGGCTTGCGGCCCCATGAATTGTGGCTCGCGACTGTTTGCCAGCTTGATTCATTAGCTCCAGGTCTAGCAAACGGGTATGAAGACCGCATCTCAAAATGGTGAATTTTGTGAGTAGCCCTGCACAGAATTGCAGATCTGGATGCACATATAATGGTCTTAGGGGTTTAGAGATGTTTTAGGTATGGTACGCTGGAGGTTTGTACTACCTGTTAGTGGAGGTGCTCAAAGCTGGATGTGACAGTGTGTTGGGAGAATACCCCTGGATCTTGGTGTACTGCTCTGGAGTGTTTTCTGTGGAGAAGCTTTGGTTATCATTATACCTGTAATGGGGGCTTTGGTTGACACTACTTTTGAAGGGGGTGGGAGCTGGATGTGGCTCGCGACCCTCTCTCAGTGCTAAATGTGGCTCTCAAGGTCATAAAGGTTGGGGACCGCTGTTTTAGGATGACCTGCAGGTTCTCTTAACCAGTGGCTTTGGTTCCTGTGATTACTTTTCTCGCACCAACCATTTCTGCTAGTAGTTTAGGGATGTTACTTTATGCTTCTGAGTAGCCTCTGCACAGCCGTGCACACATTTGCCCCAATTCATCAAGACCATTGAAAAAAAAAAAAAAAAAATATATATATATATATATATATATATATATATATATATATATATCTATATATATATCTATATATATATATATATATATATATATATATATATATATATATATATATATATATATATATATATATATATATATATTTTTTCATACCAGTCTTGATGAGGGACTGGGGTGGAGTGCGAGGCTCCTGATTAATTAAAACTACGTTCACATTCGCGTCTTTGGACGCAGCGTCGTCGCCGCAACGCACGACGGATGTGAAAACACACGCAAAAACGCATTGTTTTGTGATGTATGCGTCCATTTTTGGCTTGATTTTGGACGCAAAAAAATGCAACTTGCTGCGTCCTCTGTGCCCTGACGCTTGCGCCAAAAATGACGCATGTGTCACAAAACGCAAGACAGCGCATGTCCATGCGCCCCCATGTTAAATATAGGGGAGCATGACGCATGCGTCGCTATGCGTCGCCGAACCTGCGCAAATGTGAATGTAGCCTAAGAGGCTCGTTCTTCTTAATGAATCACGGGAGGCGTGAAGTGGGGTACACATCCATGTGCACCTCTCTCAAATCTTACCCCAGTCAGAGACTATAGTAAAATTTGTAGCATATGGAATTCCGCCACTTGACATGGGTTTCACAAGCGGCAGTCACCTCACCCCCTTCCTTTCCCAGCTTCTCCCACTTTGTTGGAACAGGGCAAAATTAGGCTGCTTTCACACATCAGGTTTTTGGTTTCAGCCTAAATCTGGCAAAGTAGCTAAAAAAAAAAACGGATCCAGTGTAAATTGTGAAAAACTGATGCACCTGATCCGTTTTTTTTAGCTGGATCCGGCTCTCTGTACTGCGCATGGTTTTTGACGAGAGAGAGAATCCCACAGCTGAGACGTCCCAACGTTTACAGGAACTGGGTCCTGTGTCCCCTATTTAAATGGCGTGGTGGTCATGCATGTACACCATATCTTTCTTCATATCATTGTACTGAGAAATGGCCCCGAATCATCATTAGAATTTTTCTTGAAATCACTTTCCTTCTTTGTCTTGTGGTATTCGCTTCAATTTTTGGCAGCAAATTCTTCAAAATGGAATATGCAATTTATGAAGTCCCAACTGATGAATTGGGCAATAACATCTGGAAGCGTTTAATTCAATTCCACCCACCACGTGGTAGAAAAGTGGGTGCAAACAATAAAAATCACAACTATGGCGCAATGACCTATGATGAATCGGGGCCATAGAGTACCCGCAATGTACTGCGTTTGCCTATTTAGTCCCGTGCGAGTTTATCACTGCTTAGATTGTCGAAAAAGTTGTTGCTGCCGCTACCTCGCAGTAAGACTACTGGAAGAATGATAATGAATCTGATATTTACAAATGGCTTTCTTCGTTTTAATGACCACCCACTTTCTGCAGAACCTTGGTCCATTAAAAACTTAAAGCAATTTGTATCTCATTGTTAATAATGCAGCGGAAAGTTCCTGCGGCTTTTATGAAGTGGTCGCTCAGCTGGTGACCGGACGTGCGTCGATGACTACAATATGCGCACTCAGCCCAAGTAATGACATGGAATGGCCTACAAGCCACTGATTGTAATTGGGCTTCCTGCTGGATATTGTGGCCGCTGTTCTGATGTGACTCGTATCTACAACGTTCTGCCTCCCAGTTACACCAGTAAATGTGAATCGTGCTCTGTGTAGGATGAATGACGTCGTCATGTGTCACCTCCATGACTTGCCTCCACCACTGCGCTATTATTCCTCCCATACGCTTCACCCTAGTTGGAGATTTGATTCATTGCAATGAATGAAGCATTATATAAATGTTGTCATAAATGTAAACCTGTAACAGAGCAGGGAGTCCTACTGTATCCAGCCATAGGAGCCCTGTGTAATAATGTGAGCCGCTTCGTCTGCTGGTGATTGTTACTGTACGCGCTCCAGGACAATGAGATCTCTGTAGTTCCTTATGAATTCTTCTTCTTCATAAAGCAACAAATGATTCCACCCCAGTGCGTCAGGATGCATAACATTTACCAGCCGAGGGGGGACCTTTAGCTATTCATATGCTGGGGGGTTCTCCTTCCTGTTTGCATTTCTCTGCTGGATCCTTCTCTTAAGTCTGCCATACTCATTAGATGGGCAACACTCGAGCGATGCTTCAGCCGGCCATTTAACTGACAGCCATCTCCACCGACTCTCCCTTACACAGGAGCGCTTGTTTGGCTGAGAGCTGCAGATTGATACATCAGCCAGCGGTATATCTCCGGTCTGCCGATCGCATTCTTCTTACGAAGTGGGATGTGCGTGCGCTATCGGCCTCTCTCCCGACCATCAGCTCAATATACATTTTTGCCTATAATAAAAGGGAAATGTGGGAAATGTGTCATCTTTAACTTCAGTCCTTTTAGAGATCATTTCATCTTCATCTTGATTAACTGTTCACAATAACAGTAATTTTGACCAGGCGTGCCCAGACTTTTACATGCCAATGTATGGGGATCTTTTCTTCAAAATTTGCGAAATGTCTTGGGATTTGTATTGATGGGAAAAGTTGTCTTTCCTTGACCCAAGCTTGAGTGCCTGCTGTAACACTTGGCTATTGATCCCGGTGTTTGTGGAGGGTTTACCTAGTACAGTACAAACCCTGCAGGCGACCTCAGTAAATGCGCAATGACAAAGGCCGCAATGACAAAGGCCGCAGTCAGCACTGGTTTCACCATGATGTGGGACAAAGCACCATGATCTCCAAATGCTAATGCTGTGACTTTTATCTCCTTGTAAGATAACATTTACTTTGCATTAACATTTGACCTTAAACAGGCCCTTTTAACCCCCATATACACGTTGATGATGGGGTCTGCTGCCTTCATAGAAATGCAAGGACTGTAACTTGTAAAAGTTCAGTTAGATTTTTACCTTGGAGAAATCGGGTCACTTTGCTCCTAAAATGTTGCTGACGGTTCTGATTGCTTCCTGGCGGTAATTCAGCTTCTGATCCGTCCGTGGATTTCCAGCCTTGCTAGGTAGAGATGAAGTAATACCAGATGTTTGGTTCCAGTAGTAATGCCAGGAACATATTCGGGGTGTGCAGGGTTTACAATAGCACAAAGTGAATGGAAAAGTCCTGCTTTCTCAGTTTTGCCACTTTTGATCTCGCTGGATCCTGTTAACCTTATGTTTTCTGATTCTCGTAGATTCGTTGGATGAGTTCTTTGAATATGAGGCTGAGGATTTCCTGGCGTATCTGGCGTTGCTGATTACAGAAGGTCGCACTCCTGAGCATTCGGTGAAAGGCAGGACAGAAGGTCTCCATTGCCCTCCAGCCAAATCGAGTCAGCCTGGGGCCAGTAGGCATGAATGCAGTGATAAGGTGGCGCAGGTAAGACTCCATGCAGGTGACCAGGTTGTGTCTTTTTTTTCTTAGGCTACATTCAGACTGCAGTGTTGGATCAGCACTTAAAGGGGTTGTCCAGTACTATTGTTGGCCTATTCTTAGAGTAGGTTATTATTACCAGGTTGGAAGGTTCTGACGCACCTCACCCCCACGATCAACTGTTTCATGGTGCCGGCAGCAGTCGGGAGCGCTTTGTTGCGGAGCTGATTAGAATGAATAGGGGTGAATCTGCAATACCTTGCTTTACAGCGCTGTGCCACTCCACAACTGATCACATCCGACTGACACTAGGACTGCTCATCAGTGGGGGGCTGGCGTTTGTACCCCCATCAATTCTTGATTACATATCGTAAGGATATGCCATCAATATTAAAGTACCAGACAACTCCTTTTAAGCCAAAACCAGTAAAGAATCGTGATCATGGCAAATATGTAATGGATTACTCTATATACCACAATTACTATTTTAAATCCATTCTCCTGATTCTGGCTGATGAAAAGTACATGTGACACAGATGGGCATCAAAGATCAGTGAAGATTACCTACTTGTTGGCTATAAAGCCTCCATTTTACATGCCGGTATTTGTACAACTAGCATATTCCTTTTTACTATGTCTAATAAATTTTCTTAAAGGAATATTCCCATGTTATAATATGGGTAAAGTGTTAGTATATGTGCACACGTTCAGGATTTCTTGCAGAAATTTCCTGAGCAAAACAGGACATTTTCTGCAAGAAATCCGCATGCGTTTTTCTCACATTTTTGGGGCGTTTTTTTTTTTTTGTGGATTTTTCCGGAGGTTCCCAATGCAATAATATAGTGGGAAATCCGCAAAAAATCAGCAAAATTAATGAACATGCTGCGTTTTTTACCGCGATGTGTTTTATTTCGCTGAAAAAAAAACGCATCATGTGCACAAAAGTTGCGGAATGCATTATAAATGATGGGATGCATACTGTATGCGTTTTTTTCGTGTTTTTATAGCGAAAAAACGCGAAAAATCTGCAACGTGTGCACACAGCCTTAAAATCAGTAACGTTTTTTTTATCTTGCTCTGAGTTTTGTTTACTACTTGTTGCCATGGGAACCGGCTACCGCTGCTGTCTTGCATTGGTGGTTGAAACTGCACAATGGCTACTCCATGTTTTACACGTGGGACCTTGTGAGCACAATCTCCTGCCCTCGGCCACCTCTCCTGTGCGATCATTTCTATAGAGTGGCTCCAGGAGCAGTCCTTCACACACCTTATCTGTCCGCTCACTGCTCAAATCTTCCCCATCTCCCTCTTTTCCCATCAGCTGCTACTTCCTTACAGGGGCTTTTAGACACCCATACACATAAGGAACACTCAAATGACATGTTCTGTTTTGTCCATATTGAATAATTATCGGCTGGTTCAGGGAAAGGATTCGTTTTGACCAGCAATTGGCCAATGAACCTTTCTAATTGTCAAAACATTGATCTGGGGTGTTGTATTTTTAGGACTGTAGTAATCTCTGGTTGGATCATCAACCAAACCCATTATTGGCAGGTGCAGTTTGTCAATGACTACTAAAGGTACCGTCACACTCAGCGACGCTGCAGCGATATAGACAACGAGCCGATCGCTGGAGCGTCGCTGTTTAGGTCACTGTAGAGACGTCAAACACAGCAGCTCCAGAACGATGCAGGAGCGATCCAGTGACGTAACGGCGACTCACTTATCGTTGTAGCTGGTTGTTGGCTCCATGTAAAATGTTGCTGGCATCGTTGCCTGTAATTAAGCTACATAGGAGCGATCTGATGATCGCTGCTATGTAGCAGAGCTGATCAGGCTGTGCCAGCTTCTAGCCATGGAGGCAATTGAAGCATGCCAAAAGTTAAAAAAAAAAAGAAAAAAAAGTGAAATAAATAAAAAAATATAAAAGTTTAAATCACCCCCATTCAAAATCAAACAATAAAAATAAAATCAAACCTACACATATTTTGTATCGCCGCTTTCAGAATCGCCCGATATATCAATAAAAAAGGATTAACCTGATCGCTAAACGGCGTAGCGAGAAAAAAATTCAAAAAATTACTTTTTTTTTGGTCGCTGCGACATTGCATTAAAATTAACGGGCGATCAAAAGAACGTATCTGCACCAAAATGGTATCACTAAAAACGTCAGCTCGACACGCAAAAAATAAGTCCTCACCCGACCCGAGATCATGAAAAATGGAGACGCTACGGGTATCGGAAAATGGCACAATTTTTTTGTTTATTTTTTATTAGCAAAGTTTGGAATTTTTTTTCACCACTTAGATAAAAAAAACAAACCTAGACATGTTTGGTGTCTATGAACTCGTACTGACCTGGAGAATCAAAATGGCGGGTCAGTTTTAGCATTTATTGAACCTAGCAGAAAAGGCAAACAAAAAACACGCATGGGATTGCACTTTTTTTGCAATGTCACCGCACTTGCATTTTTTCCCCCATTTTCTAGTACACGTCATGGTAATACTAATGATGTCGTTCAAAAGTACAACTCGTCCCGCAAAAATTAAGCCCTCACATGGCCTTATTGACGGAAAAATAAAAAAGTTACGGCTCTGGGAAGGAGGGGAGTGAAAAACGAACACGGAAAAACAGAAAATCCCAAGGTCATGAAGGGGTTAAATAAGTAGTAGTAATAATAATAATCAAACAACCAGCCAAGCTGAAGCAGATTGCTGGGGGCTAGTATTCTCCGTCTGGTAAGGTGCCATGGATATTGCCCTCGCCTCAGCTTAAAAATAGCCAGCAGACGCCCAGAAAAGGCACATCTATTAGATGCGACAATTCTGGTGCTTTGCCCGACTCTTCCCATTTGAACTATAGCGGTGCCAAGTGGGGTTAATATTTGTGGGGTTGATGTCACCTTTTGTATTGTCTGGTGACATCAAGCCCACGGCTTAGTAATTGAGAGGAGTCTATAAGACTACCTAACCATTAATAATACTATAATTGTATTGTAAATGAACACACACCCAGAATAAAGTCTTTTATTTGAAATAAAACAAAAGACCCTTTTCCTTTCTTATTTAAAAATAACAAACACAGTTAGGTGAGTATAACGCACATTCTATTGAAGTCCTAGTCACGCTGAACTGCAGTGAACTCAGACTTTTTCCTCAGTGCTGAGGTTACCGCGGTTAAGCCTGGCTGGAACGCAGCCTCAATGACCCATGGTAACCTCAATGAGGTCACTGATGCTGCAGCTGCAGCAGCTCATACCTCAGTGGTTCTCCGGCTGGACGGTTGCATCTTGGCACCGTCCAGGTTGAAAATTGTTCATTCCCAGACATGGATTACAGCATAGAACAGAACGACTTTTATTTTTGTTTTATTACAGGTGATGAAGGCTTCAATGGTCTGGGTGTTAAGTAAATAAAAAAAGGATAAGGGTATGTTCACACGTTCCTGATTTCCATCCTTTTTTTTTCAGGACTGTTTTTTAAAAAACTGCAGCTCTTGGCAGAAAACGCAGGTCCTTTTTTTTGGTCCTTTTTTGGTCCTTTTTTGATGCGTTTTTTGATGCGTTTTTTGATGCAGTTTTCTAGCCAGAGTCTGTGTGTTTTCTAGGAATTTTTTTTAGGGTTAAAATGGCTGAAAATACCCTACCCCTAACCCTAACCCTACCCCTAACCCTACCCCTAACCCTACCCCAAACCCTAACCCTATTCTAACCTTAGTGAAAAAAAAAAAAAAATTCTTTATTTTTTTTATTGTCCCTACCTATGGGGGTGACAAAGGGGGGGGGGTCATTTACTATTTTTTTTATTTTGATCACTGAGATAGGTTATATCTCAGTGATCAAAATGCACTTTGTAACGAATCTGCCGGCCGGCAGATTCGGCGGGCGCACTGCGCATGCGCCCGCCATTTTGCAAGATGGCGGCGCCCAGGGAGAAGACGGCCGGACGGACACCGGGAGGCCGGGTAAGTATAAGGGGGGGAGATTAGGGCACGGGGGGGGCATCGGAGCACGGGGGGTGACATCGGAGCACGGGGGAGGGGCATCGGAGCATGGGGGGGTGGGATCGGGGCAGCCACACTCCACCCACGCACTTCCGCCCGCTTCCCCGCACTTCCTGCTGCAGCGGTTCTGCACCACGAACCGCAATAAAACCCGCAGATCTATTTTTGATCTGCGGGTTTTACCGCGGGTTTGACCTCACAATGGAGGTCTATGGGTGCAGAACCGCTGCTGTTTTACAAAAAGAAGTGACATGGTACTTCTTTTTTACCGCAGCTAATCAGTGCGGTTTTTTTTTTTTCAATTCAGGACCATGTGCACAGTGGGTCCTGTTTTCCATAGGGTACAGTGTACTGTACCCTGCATAGAAAACAGCCGCGGAACCGCAGCGGCAAAACCGCTGCGTTTCCGCGGTAAAAAACGCACTGTGTGAACATGGCCTAAGTCTGTTTTGTTTTTATTTCAAATAAAGGACTTTATTCTGGCTCTCTGTTTATTTACAATACAACTATAGGGTTAGTAATGTCTTATAGACGCCTCTCAATACAATACAAAGGTGACATCAACCCCACAAATATGAACCTCACTTTCCACCGCAACAGGGCGAGTGGAAGAGCCGAGCAAAGCAATAGATGGGCCTTTTCTGGGAGGTTGGGTGGGGCCCAATATCTATGATGACCTTACCAGCCTGAGAATACCAGCCTCCAGCTGTCTACTTTAACTTGGCTGGTTGTCACAAAGTAGGGGGATCCCACGCCATTTAAAAAAAGTTAAATGTTTATATAATACAGTGTGGGGGCCCCTCTATTCTTGATACCTAACTTTGCTAAAGCTGACAGCTGAGGGATGCAGCCCGCAGCTGACAGTTTTGCCTGGCTGGTTATCAAAACTACAGCGGAACACCGTGTCATTTTTTTATTAATATTTATAGCTCAGCGGCGTCTGATGAATACTTCCATCAGCTGCTGCCTGATCTTGCTGGCATCAGCTGAATACAGCTCTCAATATTGTCCCCTGCTAGCGCTGAACACAGAGCAAGCAGGGGAGAATGACAACTGTTCTCAGCACCCAGCGCTGGGGAACAGCATGAACAGTACTGCTGATTCCCAGGTGCCAGTACGTATGGTACTGATGCGGCACACTTTCCACAAGTATGCCACAAGTATTGCACACACGGACACTGATATCTTTTACTAGTTTTTCCAGTATTGGAAATATCAGGGCGTGTGAAAGAGCCCTTATGGTGACATTTTATTTATTTATAGGTAATGTGTTATTGAAAAAAAAATATTTACATCATGTTTTTATCAATCATTTTGTGAAAATATTTATGTTTACTTTTCTATTGGAATCCTTTTAAAAATATTGCAGTCTTCATGTAATTGTCTGGAAGATGTGGCTGTAAATCACCACTCTCCTTATACAGTAATGAAAAATTATGTTCCTGACCATTATTGTCAGCTGCCATAAAGCGCACACATCCTGTTACACAACTATAAAAACAATCTGCCAAGGAAATGTTTATCTCCAATATGATTGCAAAAAAGTTTTTTTTCCCCATTAGAAATGGCTGCAACTTTAAAAATTACAAATATGATCACTTTGTTTTTTAGGGCATGTGCACACAACGTCTTTTTCCACCATAGAAGACTGAGCATGTTATTTCTTAACCATTTAAGGATTCAGAAACCGTAAAGCGTTTAAAAGTAGTAACACAAGGCGGAAGTTGTGCACAGCGCTGTGGTTCTTGTATTGCTGTGCACTGTATGCGAGGCTTTTTCGGACGTTGCGTGCACATACCTTACCACACTTCTATTTCATTATAAAAGCTTAAATAAAAAAAGACAACATATTCTCTAATAAGCTCTTCCAAAAAATGACGCAGCAGATCATCCCCCTACACTTGACTCTTCAGTTCTTATGTGTAGTCCAAATACTAAATTGCATTTTTTTTTTCTTTGTGTGTTTTTTTTTTTTAGTGCCGGCAAGCCAGAAAAACCAGGTCTGAGGTCACCCTGTTGTGGAGAAATAATCTTCCCATCATGGTTGAGGTGATGCTGCTTCCCGACTGCTGTTACAGTGATGAAGCATCTGGCACGGAAGTGAATGATTTCAATGATCCTGCCATGAAGCAAGATGCCCTCTTGCTGGAGAGGTGGACGCTGGAGCCGGTGCCCAGACAGTACGTTCCCTTTTCCTGAAGTGATCTGTGTACATTGTTCTTGTAGGGTTGAGCGTGGATGTGCATGGAGGTCTTCATTTATTTTGGTTTGCTTTTCATTGCCAGGCACCACCAGATAATAGATTAAATATCACGCCGGCTACTTTCTTTCCTAAGCTCCCATTGTGTTTGTTACATTTATATCTGTGGACTTTTCACCTATTTTAGTGAACACCTAAATGAAGTCTTGTCTTCTAAGTAATTCAAGGTTTTTAAATGTCTCTACTGGACGACTCTTGCTTCTCTTCTGATCTCAACGTCCATTTCATTGAGCTAACGATAGAATATTTCATAACTGGTTTGCTATAGGTAACCCTTTTTTACACTTTCTTCTATTAGTTAAAGGGACATATTGGAAAAGCAAATATTTTTTATTAAAAATTTTAGTAAGTGGAAGCCTCTCTGCGGATGCCTGCCATCGCTGCTATGGCAATGTAGTATTACCTACTGTTTATTAAAGGAAATATATATTGCAAAAAAAGAGCTATAAGCTTAAATGTAACAATTTATTAAAACTTCTTATATAGAATACAAAAATACATAAAATTCAAAAAGATGGGAAGACAGTAAATAAATAGCCTCGCAGCACAAACACAATATGACAAAGTGAATGGGACACCTATAGCTGCATACAAAATAGTGCACATATAAAAGGCACAATGGTCAGGAATATGTAAGCAAATATACAAGCGTCACCATACACATATATTATATAGGCTCATACCCATAATTAGAAGTATAAACAGTCTGCAAGGTTACTAAAGAACAGACCCCAACGCTCGTTTTGCGTGTTCATTGCTTCCTCAGGGGGTCTGGTAAGTCCATTTGACAGGCCCTTAAGTATTTTCGGCCCCAATACCGTGATTGAGACGTTGACCAACAGACTGAGGTAGGCGGCACATGCTTGCCCCGCCGCGCACACCCACCAATCACAACCCAGGCCATCAAGGTGTCATCACGCAGGAGCGAGGGCGTGTCACCATGGCTTTCGAGCATACGCGAGCACCATAGGGATGTTGCACGCCCACATCAATACTCACAGGTTTGCATGATAATGTATGAAGCACCAACGTATATATGCCGTACCGTACAGAGGAATATAAAGTGCTCAATGCTTGAAAGGTGCTTATTACCATAAAGAAGGGGGCAAAGAATATACATTTATAAATGTATTGTAAATCTTCTTTTAATCTTTCCATGCCATTCTTTATTTAAAAAAAAAAAAGAAAAAAATCCTGAAATGTTGCCGTTTTCACTTCACTGAGCCTCCAAATAGTCTGCCTTTTCCTGTTCTGTGTAGATCACTTCTCAGCAGTCATGTCATCACAGCCGGGATTACAATGAGTGGTGGCACCTCCATACTCTACATATGCATATCTCGGGGTCATACACTAGCTGAAGGAAGAGGGATCTCTATATACAGTGACAGTAAAATAGGTTTAGTGGCTTAAAAATAATGCTCTTTATTACCATTACTAAATGTTTGTGTTTTTTTTTTTATTCTACAGGAGTGGAGACCGTTTCATCGAAGAGAAGACTCTCTTGTTGGCCGTCCGTTCATTTGTTTTCTTTTCTCAGTTAAGCGCCTGGTTAAGTGTCTCGCATGGAGCTGTACCCCGAAACATTATCTACCGGTGAGCTGGCCTCTCTAAAAACGTAAACTAGCTATTTGTTTTTTAAATGGCTAATTTTTTTTTTTTCCAAAAGTGCTTCATATTCAGTATAGGGAAGACAAGGGCTTCCCTCTCTAATGTCTCCTCTTTACTCTTGTGCAATAATTCTACACTAGATGGTGGCCCGATTCTAACTTATTGGGTATTCTAGAATATGCATGCCCACGTAGTATATTGCCCAGCCCACGTAGTATATTGCCCAGCCCACGTAGTATATTGCCCAGCCCACGTAGTATATTGCCCAGCGACGGAGTATACAGCACAGAGCCACGTAATATAGAGACTTAAAATAAAAAATAAACATATACTCACCTTCCGAAGGCCCGTTGAAGTCCTGCTATACTCACCATCCGCCGCCTTTCCCGCTCCTCGGGACGCTCCGGTGACCGCTCCATTGCAAGCGGCAGCTTCCAGTCCCAGGGCTGGTATGAGCGCAGGACCTGTGAAAGACGGAAGTACCCCTTAGACAATTATATAGATAGATAGTAGGGAATTGCATGAATGCAGTTACCGAATTGAGTTCCTTGTATCCCTACAACTTAATCCATACAATGTTACTTATTAGTCCTGCATTTTTTAGTTCCTAGAATTCAGATTTTAATTTCATAGCACTTTTACCAAACCTCTGGTAGAAGACCTGTTAGCAGGACGTGGTGGTTTTCTCCTTTCTTGTTTGCCTTTCTCAATAGCTTAGGCAGTTGTCTCCTTATTGTTGACTTAACAACCTTAACTGTCACATGGGGTGCTAACATGTACCTAAAATCCACACTGAGGATAAATATGGTAAAGCCTGTTGATTTTTTTTTTTTTAATGATCCTACACCTGAAAATAAAACCCCTTCTTAATTAAAAAGCAACTTCAATTTATAAGCCAATTTATAATTTTATTGTACCATTGCAAAGTTTCCCTAATACCATATAGGGTTAAATTTAGCCGCTTGTAGTATGCCTTTCATTGACAAATTCCCCAAACCGCATTTTGCATTCTGAGTGTAGACACTGATACATGGACTGGCTACAGATCTCGAATTCGATAGCCTCAGATATGCCTATAATGCCGCTGTGTTGGGGTCAAGAGACCGACGGCTGGTCCGTGCATCATAGTCCATACTCGAAACACAAAGTGCTGATCTGTGAATCCGGCCTTAATCACACTTTTCCAGAACTTGACTATTAGAGCCTGATGCAAAAAAACCTCTGTGGTGATCTCTGAAATAAATCTCCTACTTCACTCTGACCCAAGAAGGTAGATGAATTGTGGGGCATGTTGCGTCTCATGAAGAACTGGTAGGTGCGTCATTAATTGCGTCATTTTTAGATTTTTAGAAGCACAGTATTAAACAATACAGTCTGTGGCTGATCTGCAAGGTAAATGTTTTGCATATGACTGGGTCCTAATGTGATTTAAGACAAGACCTTGCCCTAACCATGAGAATAGTTTTTCAATCTCTTCTATCTTGTGTGTTTTCTGCAGAGTGAGTGCAGCCGATGGTGAGCTCCAATGGAATTTTACTCATTCACCAACTGAACATGTGTTTCCCGTCCCCAATGTGTCTCACAACGTGGCCTTGAAAGTTAGTGTCCAGTCATTGCCTAGACAATCCAGTTATCCCGTGTTGAACTGCAGCATCCACAGTAGTTTTGGCTTCTATGAAAAGAGATTTTCTTCACATGAGCAGATTGGTCATCCACCTCGAGATCATCAAGAGAGTGGCCAGCAGAATGCGCCCAGTTCTCAGCATACATGTAGCAAGCAGACTTGGACTGTTGGATCTGATGGACTACTGCAGGCGAGAACGAGTCTTAGCATGAATCTTACTCTCCCTGGTAGAAACGTTAAGTTAATTTCTGGTTGTGGCAATAGCTGTGACGTTAAAACATCACCATCTAAAATTCAGTGTTTCAATATAAGTGATCCTAAAACAAGCCTACAAGGCTCACCTGTCAGAAACTTTAAATCCTTATCTTTGGTTGACATGCCCCTCAATTCCCCCATACACCAGCCACCAGAGACCAATCCTTTAATAGGCTCCCTAATCCAGGAACGTCAAGAAGTCATAGCAAGAATTGCACAGCACTTGCTGCAGTGTGATCAGACAACATCACACATAACTAGTCGCTCCTTTAAATTGCACGACCCCAACCCCTTGAGCTCCAAAATATTCAGAAACCCATGTGAAGATGAAAGCTTCAATAGGAATGAAACACCTGTTTTATATGCACCCACTTCTGATTTGACTCTCACCTCTGAAACCAGTGACCGAAAACTAAAAGCTGCTACAGAAACGCCCATAACTTCCTCCCGACATAGTCCTGATGGTAGATCCTCTCCGAAACCACAAGCTAGACGGAAACTAGTTCTAGTTCAAGCTCATGAACCCATTTCAAACATATATCAACACACAGTAAATAAACCAAGCCCACCAGCTTTCTCATTGTCCAGCAAGGAAAATCTATTCATGTCCCCTGATAGCGGAGACTTAACATACAGTGAACAGACTGAGAAGTGTGTCAGTAAAGGAACGTTACATCACCTCTCAAATCATAGCACCTCGAACATCCATACCATCAGCTACAAACAGGCCAACGCCACTGAGAACAGGAGTAGTGACATCCATCTTGATAACCGCAAAAACTGTTCGCGAAACGCTGTGGCATTTAAAACCTGTAGTGTTTCTCAAACACTAGAACCGAAATGTACAGAGATCAATGTAAGGAAAGCACAAGGGACTGATCATACCAATCAACTTCACAGCATTGAAAATTATGTTATAAAGGACAGAGACAGTCAGAAGGTTAAAGAAACCCAGGAGAAGCAGAAGCCAACTCGTGATGAGAATGAGGACCCAGCCAAATGTGACTGTGGTGCACAAGAACAGGGCAAAAGCATTGGGAGTTGTCCGAGATGTGAGAGGCTGAAGTTCATAGACCAAGCGGTACGTATATATATATATGTGGTACACTCTTAGAGAGGTTATCCACTGCTCGCACTATCCCTTTTCAAAATGGTATATTCACCAGTTGAAAATGCATTTGTCTCCACTTCTCGCATAGAGTAACAATCAGCGGGAGCGAAGTATCTGATATTTTCATTTAACACTTAGAAATGTAGTAGAATGGTTGACCGAATGGCCGACAGCCCTCTTTAGCTGGCCATACATAACCAATAGCTGTTGTCAAAGTCTGCTCCTCCGACCGCGGTCTCTTCCGACTCCTCCATACACGGCCAGACATTTGTGTTTTCAATGCATAGAAGGGAGAATGAAGGTGTCCGATAGCTCTTGTGGCGGTGTACATCCTGGGGGGAAAAGGATTGGGAGGTCTCCATACACATTAGATATTCAGCCCATAATGATTGATTCAGCCATATGTAAAAGGTGCCTGTCATTGATCATGGTATCTGATCTGCAGGCAGAATGTTGTACATCAATGTGAGCTAATGAGATTGATGTACATTTTTTAGGGGGGGGGGGGGTGATACATGTCGCTAAAATGTGCATTTTAATCATTTGCTTCCCTGGTGTTTGTATGTCTTGGATTCCAGTGGGCAGTCCTCTTCAGGGATTGACAGTGTTTCTTGTATGACTGCATGTAGACATACCTTTCAGTTCTTGAGTAGGACCGTCCACTGGACTTTTGGAGACAAATGTCAGGGTTTTCACTGCATAACATACAAGTTATACTGAATCTTTTCCAACATCCCTATGTGTCATTCTGCTCTGCTTCTCCTTCTCTACACCATCGTGTCCACAGATTGGACTACCTGTACAATATGACAGGTCCCCGTTAATCTAATGTGTATTGTAACCTTTAAAACATGTTTATTAACAAATGCATACTAGCTTTTTATCAGGTATTTATGGTAGGGCTATCATCACCGCTATTACAGTGCCTTGCGAAAGTATTAAGCTCCCTGGAACTTTTCAACCTTTTCCCACATATCATGATTCAAACATAATGATACCAAATGTAATTTTTTGGTGAAGAATCAACAACAAGTGGAACACCATTGTGAAGTTGAACAACCTTTTTTTGGTTATTTTAAATTTTTGTGGAAATTCAAAAACTGAAAAGTCGGGCGTTAAATATTATTTGGCCCCTTTACTTTCAGTGAAGCAAACACACCCCAGAAGTTCATTGTGGATCTCTGAATGATCCAATGTTGTCCTAAATGCCTAATGATGATAAATATAATCCACCTCTGTGTAATCAAGTCTCCGTATAAATGCACCTGCTCTGTGATAGTCTCTGGGTTCTGTTTGAAGCACAGAGAGCATCATGAAGCCCAAGGAACACAACAGGCAGGTCCGTGATACTGTTGTGGAGAAGCACTGTGCAAGCGATCATATTGAAATGGAAGGAGGATCATACCACTGCAAATCTACCAAGACCCGGCTGTCCCTCTAAACTTTCATCTCAAACAAGGAGACAACTGATCAGAGATGCAGCCAAGAAGTCCATGATCACTCTGGATGAACTGCATAGATCTACAGCTGAGGTGGGACAGTCTGTCCATAGGACAACAATCAGTCGTACACTGCACAAATCTGACCTTTATGGAAGAGTGGCAAGAAGAAAGCCATTTCTCAAAGATATTCACAAAAAGTGTAATTTAAAGTTTGCAACATGCCACCTGGGAGACACATCAAACACGTGGAAGAAGGTGCTCTGGTCAGATGAAACCAAAATCAAACTTTTTGGCAACAATGCCAAACGATATATTGGGCGTAAAGGCAACACAGCTCATCACCCTGAACACACCATCCCCACTGTCAAACATGGTGGAGGCAGCATCATAGTTTGGGCCTGCTTTTCTTCAACAGGGACAGGGAAGATGGTTAAAATTGATGGAAAGATGGATGGAGCCAAACACAAGACCATTCTTGAAGAAAGCCTGTTGGAGTCTGCAAAAAACCTGAGACTGGGAAGGAGATTTGTCTTCCAACAAGGCAATGATCCCAAACATAAAGCAAAATCTACAATGGAATGGTTCACAAATAAACATATCCAGGTGTTAGAATGGCCAAGTCAAGTCCAGACCTCAATCCAATCGAGAATCTGTGGAAAGAGCTGAAAACTGCTGTTCACAAACGATGTCCATCAAACCTCACTGAGCTCGAGCTGTTTGCCAAGGAAGAATGGGCAAGAATTTCTGACTCTTGATGTTCAAAACTGATAGACATACCCCAAGCGACTTGCAGCTGTAATCACAGCAAAAGGTGGCACAACAAAGTATTAAGTTAAAGGGGCCGAATAATATTGCACGCCCCACTTTTCAGTTTTTGAATTTCCACAAAAATTAAAAAAAAAACAATAAATGTCGTTCAACTTCACAATTGTGTTCCACTTGTTGATTCTTCACCAAAAATTTACATTTGGTATCTTTGTTTGAAGCATGATATGTGGGAAAAGGTTGAAAAGTACCAGGGGGCGGAATACCGAAAACTTTTGCAAGGCACTGTATGTATGCAAATACACCCAAAATGCTTTGTTTTGTGTAGAGCTTATATGGACATATGTTCCTATGGTAACAGACTACTAAGAAACTGTAGTCTGAACTTAAGTCATAGTACCATCTGTCCCCAAATTGTTGCTAACCTACTAAATATGAATTAGTAAGAATTCAAGGACAGATAGAAGGCCATATGACTGCTGGACCTGACTGCAAAGTGTTTTTTCTTCTTTGATACCATGGAAATACAAATAGGTGCTGTGTACCTGATCCTAACAGTAACACTACATTGTATGGCTGGGCACAACCTTTCCTGACGGTAACTGCAGATCTCTATGGGTTTGGAAGTTAGAATCCTTTGCAGTAAAGTTTGTTGCTATGTGATAACTCTTAAAAGGACTCTCTGTGCAGAATGACTGCTAAAACCAAGTACAGGCACTCGGTGCATCATGGCGGGGCAGACATTTACCATAACTTCACTTTCCCACCTGCTTGTTTTCCCTCAATCTCAACACCCCTTTTCTTTGACTGCTGCGCTGGCTTGATAGAGGTTGGCAAAACATGGAAAACAAGCAGGTGTAGTTAAAAGTTTGGCCACATCATGGTGCACTGAGCGCCTGTACTTGGTTTTAACAGTCATCCTGTGCTGGCAGAGTCCCTTTAAGGGTCTGTAGAGACTGTCTTGGTGTTGGATAGTTGGCTATATTGTGGTCACCCTGGGAAATTGGAGCAAAAACACTTGGCTGTGTAAAAGAAGTCTTTGAACACAAAGACGCTCATCACTATTGTTAATCTTTTATATAGCAGTGCCTCACTACATTATAATTTAGAGGGTTTATGTACTAATACCATCGGTATTAGAGTGAAAAGCTAATTAAAAACTCAGATTGAGTGCTCTATATAAATACTAATCATACAGGACAAAATGTAATATTTACTGAGCTATATCCAGCTCATCAAATATATATCAATACAACATAGGCTTTGAGTATTGTTTGTATATAGATGTTTACAAAGCTCAGTATGACATGCTGTCTTCTGTGTTCCCAGAAGTTTGTTCCTCTACGACCTTCAAATAATTGGAAGAAAAAGGGTTTTCACTCTCTTGATGGGATCTCTACCAAGGCCTTTCACCCTTGCACAGGTTTACCTTTACTCTCCAGTCCGGTAAGTTCGTTCTTGATTTTTCATGTGACCACAACCTTTGTGCCTACAGCCTTACTACTGTTAGATACAACTAGTGTGGTGGTGTTTCAAACCTATACAGATAATATCACATTGTCAAAACTCAAAAGTTCACACAAAAATCTCAATAGTAGTTTGGTGACATTTGTCTAAGGCTTGGATTAATGCTGGACCTGCACTAGTGGCATAGTGAAAAAACTTGGCACTTGTAGTGAAGTCAGAGATGATGATTTTTCATGTTTGAATAACTTATTTGAAGTACTGGCAATCCAAACGGTTAGACGTTTCGGGCAAGCGACCTTCATCAGTATCCCCGCACATGAGCAAAAATAAATAAATATGTATAATATTCTTAATGCAAAATCCACAAATCAAATGAAGTATATACAATTTTAAAGTCCAATAAGCATGCAAAGCAATCCATAATGGATATAAATAGACTGAGAATGTGTAGGCTGAGTAATCCATAGAGCCCTTATAATGTTAGATGTGGCACATCAATAGTAATAATACACGAATGTTGGCTTCAGAGGTACAATACAACAGGAGCTTATAGTCGGAGGTGTCACTGTATAGCAAAAGAAATGAAAAAGAATCTGCTTCAAAGCCCCAGGAGCCTGTGGCCAAATTGGATGTAAATGCATTGGTATATTTAGATATATTTCTTTTGGTATAGTGAAGGAGCCAAGAAGCCGTGTATACAATGACCCCTACAACTGTAAGCTCCTGTTGTATTGTACTTCTTATGCCAATATTCCTGTGTTATTACTATTGTTATGCCACATCTAACATTATATGGGCTCTATTGATTACTGGTGCCACTCATTTGTCAGTCTATTTATATCCATTATGGATTGCTTTCCATGCATATTCGACGTTAGTTTGTTTAGACTTCATTAAATTTGTGGATTTTGTATTATTAGTAATTTTATTTTATTTACGGTATTTTTTTTTGCTATTCTGATGAAGTTCGCTTGACCAAAACCAGGATTGTCTTCACCTAAAATAAATGATTCAAACATAAAAAATTGTGTTCTCTGACTTCTCTACAAATGCCAAGGTTTTTTTCACGACTTCACAAGGGATAGGACCCTACTTGTGCACCATGCATAGTTGTAACACGGCACTCCTATCAGCACTAGTGGCAGACTGTGTTTCCTAGACCAGTAGACTTCTGTAGAGACACTTGTGATTTAAAGTTGATACAAATCAATTTGCAGGACCTGGTTCATCAGCCGTGTCCCTAATCTGTGTCGGATGTTGGATGGGTGATCTGAAGACGACGGCGTCACAAGCTCTTCTTTTGATTAGCCAGGCTCGCACTACTTCAGATGTGTCTTGCCACAATTATGACATTGTACCAGGCTGGCTGATCAAAAGAAGAGCTGGGTATGCCATCAGGTCACAGATTATTGACGTGGTCAATGAACTGGGTCCTACAAATCAATTCACACTAAATGTTATTGAGATGTATGTCCAATTATTTCTATGCAGGCAGAGGCCCGCGTTGATGACCTAAATTTAGTGTAAATGTATGATGCAAAAACTTGTCATTGTATGAGAGTAAGATAATTTAGTGTCTTGTTCTTATTGGCCTCCTAGATAAATTGCTATATGTACACTTCCTTCTATTTATGAAATGTGGTTCTGGAACCTAGACCGTCCCGAGCATGGAGATGGGCTAGATGAACATTCTGCTGTTGTGTGCGGCGCACGTCTCCGCCCTGCCATGTGTAATGCCACTGTAGGTCTACCAGATGACAGAACGTCTTTTTTATCTAGGTACCACAAAGAAAGAGCCAGTCAGGGTATTTTGATCTGGACACTTCCTTACTGCAATTCAAAGTTCTATCCACAAAGAGGTATTAATTCAGTATTTTCCCCCATTTGTTTGTATGTTATTCTGTTGGTAGAATTATTGTAGCTGTATTTCTGTAGATAAAATGAATCGGGCCCTAAGCCTTTACATTATAGCTTTTACATCAGAATTCTGTCCCAAAAAGCTTTGTAAAATCACAAAAGTTTGGTGCAACTTGAGGGGTGTTCCAACATTTTGGGACACTTTGCGTTCTTACTTTGTTTTTGCCCAGCTCCAACAAAATGAGCCGATGTGAGATGGGGCAAATTAATGATGAGCAACTGTGTTCTTTAACGCCACAAATTTTTACTCCAGTCACAGACTGGGGAAGACATGTGGCAAGGCGCACCCCACATTTCGGACGCTACAGATTTATTAAGACTATTCCGTCTCTTATTGATTCAGGAGTGTTTTACTCCTCTTTGTCAAGGTCAACGACAAACACTGGTGTCGCTGAAGTGGGGTCTGTGGATTTATTGCATGCAAAAAGGAGAAACTGGACATAACTCGCCAATGGCATTTATCAGAAATTCAGATGTATACACCAAGAATATGGGGAATAGCCAGACTCCTCTCGGGCAATGGCTGTTTCGCATCTTTCCAATGTTTCTTCTTGCCAGAGGAGGTGTCAAAAAGCCTGTGCACCTCTGTTATTGGCTGCAGTCCTTGTCTTTTATACATGCTTATGAAAGAACTGATTACGTCGATGGGTATTGTCAACCTTATTATTCTTGAAAGTGTTAGTATTTACCCCATCTTTTCATGGGACCTATTTTGAATGCTCCAGCACCAATGCTTTTCTGGTCCCTGTTTGTTTTCCTGGAGCGATTATGTGGTGGCATCCATGGGACCTCAGCAGTGGGCCCATTCTATCGCCACTGGAGCCAATTTTAGGCTGCTGTGGTCAGCTTACTGGAGCGTTGACATTTCATACATCCATGTGAAAATATAGCCTATGACGTACTAAGAAACGCTAATCTGTTTAAAATGGCCAAAACCTTCTGAATCCTGACACTGTCTCAGGGTCATTCAACATAAGATTGCTATATCACACTGCTCAAACTGCAACCATCGATGGTCAAAGTGGTGGGCAAAAATCCAGGAGGTCTGGATGTCTGCAGATTGTTCTCACTGCTCTTGGTCTCCGAACAACCATATCCACTATTAGCTATTATGTAGCTGCGCCACGTTGCCATATTATATCATGTAGCCACAAGTCATCGTGAATCCCAGCCATAAGGTGACATGCCACTTGATTTACTGAACATGATGATGTTGACCTGTTCATTTACTTTTAACAGGCAACGTCACTGTGAGAAAACAGAAGATGGTGTAGAGTTCACAGACAGACAGCTAAGTTGCAGTGCTCCGCCGGCCCCTTGTCTGAGCCTTCTTGGAAACTTTGAGGTATTTTATTTATATATCCTAATTAGCAATGACATTTTTTTTACCACTTTAGAGGAGGACTGCACATCCTACAGCCTGGGGGGCTACATGCAGGCCGTAGTGTCATTTTGCGCGGTCTCCAGCCATCTGGATACAGAATAGTTTGTATCTGGCGCTCACTTATAAGTATTATTATGTGTAATTATTATGTAACCATCTTTGACCCCATTCTCCTGACAAATGGGGAAAGCAGAGTTCGAAGAAACCCCTCAGTATTGTAGTTTGAGAGCTGTGATGCGCTATGCTGTTACTGCAACACCCATCGACAATGTAGATGGCTACCTGCACACATGGTGTTCTCCTCTATGGAGGGCTCATAAGTTGCATTACCCCTCTTTTGCCCTCCCCCATGGAGCCTGCACCCACCATACAATCATAGCATATAGTGCTGATATGCATACAGGTCTTTAAGGTTTATTGTAGTCCTTGGGGGTAGGGGGGGGTGGTACGGTACGCCATCCTGGCACTTAAACCAGAAAAGCTTGTGCACCGCTGAGAATGGTTAAGATCCTAAGATTGTAATTTGTATAAAAAGGACAAAATTCCGCTAACATTTAAAGGAAACCTGTCAGATCGACTAACACTATTGATCTGCAGATATATGGATAATATGCAGGTTAATAGCGTTAGGAAGGTATCCGGCCACTGTACTGTAAAATGCGGCAAATGGGAGAAAATCGTCATGTCTGCATCATCGCTCTCATCCGTTGCACGATGGCTTGTAGTACATTCCCGCACATAAATGGACAGGCACCTCTGCTTTGATGCAGCCAGTGCTGAGGCGGTTTCCAGCCACCACTCTCAGCGCTGTGAATGGTGACTGTAGCCGCATCGACACGACTATATGAATGAAAGCTGGCGGCTCCCTAGAGACATGAAGGCAATGTTTTCACTGGTGCAGCATTTTCAGTACAGAGATCAGTGTCAGACTGCCTTTAATGCTTAAAGGGTTTATTAGCTGCTCTTCTGTTTGTCACTTGTATATAGTTGTGCCTCTCAATGACTAAATCCCATTACCCGTCTTCCTTGATCACCTTCAGGAGTCCGTCTTGAATTATCGATTGGAGCCTCTGGGCACAGTTAAAGGTTTTACAGCAGACGTTGGCGCAAGTGGTGTATTCTGTCCAACCCACATGATGTTGCCTGTCAGAGTTTCGTTCTTCAGTGTTTCGGAGGACAATGCTCCATCCCCTTACATGGTAAAGAGCGCGCTTTCTCTATAAACTCTATTTTAACCCTAAACAGTTGATTTTTCTGCTACGATACATAGAAACTTCATGGAAACAATGAGTACACGGCTATAGAGAATTCACTTTTTGCTTTTTATTTGAATTGTTTGATAAACTTAAATTTTTTTGTGTAAAATTTGTACACAGATGTTCCCTGGTGTAATGTCTATAAGCAAGGCTATGGGTTAACTACTAAATAAAATCCACTATAAAGTATTGGTCTCATGCAAACAATCAATACAAGCCGCAAACTTGGTATTAATATGATAAAAAAGGATTGAAGGATTATCAAAAATATAAAAGTTATTTAGATAATGCCAATAAATAAAATCCAAGATCATTAAAAACATGGTAAAATATAAATCCGCACAGATGGCATGATAACACATCATGGATCCATGAGTGTCTACAACAAGCTTGGGCAATTAATTTTCCCGAGGGGCCATATATGAGACCATGCCTGTTGCGGTGGGCCGAACCAATATCCAGAAATTAATTCTGCTCAGTATTTATATAGAATTATTTTTATCACTTAATATTGAGCAAAATTAAGTATGCTGACATTACTGCATGAACCCACACAGCCCCATACATGCCATAAGTCCCAACACACAACCCCCTACATACCGTGGGAGCCCTCACATAGCCTCTTATATAGCGTATGAACTCCCATATAGCTTTATATGTACAGGATGAGCCCCCACATAGCCTCCTATATATAGTATGCCCCCTATAGCGCCTCCTGTGTACATTAGCACAAAACTGTCCACTTATCTAAAGGGAATGGCACTTCAAATCAATTGTAGCAACCCATTATGGTACTTAATAACACCAGAGATTTTGAAGAGGTCCATGATATTAAAATTAATATAACTTTATTAATTTTTCTTTAAAAAAATGAGTACAAACACCGTTTTAAAAAAACAGAGTGCCTCACAGGGGAGCACCACATAAACTATATGATAAACATTTAATAGAGTAAAAAAACTGCAATATGAGATGGGGAAATATAATCGGCCACTGTAATTAGGTGGTATAATTAAAATAAATAGGCTAAATATAGGGTACTATATGGACATATTTATGCAATGTAATATGCTAATAGTCCTATTACCCAGTATAATGCCTGTATGTAAGTCTCCTAATAATAAACAAGATACATTACTGCCGGTATATACATCAGGTAATATTGTCTCCTCAGCCAGACGGGGGTGTGGGGAAACCACTCTGCTACATTTCAGGTAAACTTTAAGTTTTGAGTGTAACATTTTAGGATAATATAAGTTTTCTCCCCTCACTGTTGGGCATCAGCCGTCTGACTGTGGAGACGATTTGCAGTTTTTTACTCTATTAAATGTTTATCATATACGCTAATAGTTTGTGGCTTTCCCCTGTGAGGCACTCTGTTATATTAAAACTGTGTTGTTTTTTTAAGAACAATTATTAATTAAGTTATATTAATTTTAATATTCTGGATCTCTTCAGAATCTCTGGTGTTAAGTGGCAGAATGGGTTGCTGCATTCTGTATACAGGATCAGCCCCTGCAGCTCCTCCTATATGCAGTATGAGTAGCCTCCTGTATGCAGTGAGACCCCGCAGTGCCCCCTGTGTAGAGTGTGAGTAGCCCCCTGTGTAGAGTGTGAGTAGCCCCCTGTGTAGAGTGTGAGTAGCCCCCTGTGTAGAGTGTGAGTAGCCCCCTGTGTAGAGTGTGAGTAGCCCCCTGTGTAGAGTGTGAGTAGCCCCCTGTGTAGAGTGTGAGTAGCCCCCTGTGTAGAGTGTGAGTAGCCCCCTGTGTAGAGTGTGAGTAGCCCCCTGTGTAGAGTGTGAGTAGCCCCCTGTGTAGAGTGTGAGTAGCCCCCTGTGTAGAGTGTGAGCCTCCGCAGCGCCTCTTGCAGACATGCAAAGATCCCATACACATATGGGAAAAAAACACCACATGCGCTCCTCGCTCCCTTCCCCCTGTACTCTGCTCCGGTGCACTGACTCTCAACACAGCTGACATCATGAAGTAACCGTCATCGCATCACATTGCTCCTTTACACACGCTGATCAGTAAAGGAGCCAGCAGCTCCATCTTCCACCAATATATTAAATGCTGTCTGCAACCCAAGATGTGTTACACTGCGTGGGCTGTGTTATACACTGCGTGGGCTGTGTTGTACACTGCGTGGGCTGCGTTGTACACTGCGTGGGCTGCGTTGTACACTGCGTGGGCTGCGTTGTACACTGCGTGGGCTGCGTTATACACTGCGTGGGCTGCGTTATACACTGCGTGGGCTGCGTTATACACTGCGTGGGCTGCGTTATACACTGCGTGGGCTGCGTTATACACTGCGTGGGCTGCGTTATACACTGCGTGGGCTGCGTTATACACTGCGTGGGCTGCGTTATACACTGCGTGGGCTGCGTTATACACTGCGTGGGCTGCGTTATACACTGCGTGGGCTGCGTTATACACTGCGTGGGCTGCGTTATACACTGCGTGGGCTGCGTTATACACTGCGTGGGCTGCGTTATACACTGCGTGGGCTGCGTTATACACTGCGTGGGCTGCGTTATACACTGCGTGGGCTGCGTTATACACTGCGTGGGCTGCGTTATACACTGCGTGGGCTGCGTTATACACTGCGTGGGCTGCGTTATACACTGCGTGGGCTGCGTTATACACTGCGTGGGCTGCGTTATACACTGCGTGGGCTGCGTTATACACTGCGTGGGCTGCGTTATACACTGCGTGGGCTGCGTTATACACTGCGTGGGCTGCGTTATACACTGCGTGGGCTGCGTTATACACTGCGTGGGCTGCGTTATACACTGCGTGGGCTGCGTTATACACTGCGTGGGCTGCGTTATACACTGCGTGGGCTGCGTTATACACTGCGTGGGCTGCGTTATACACTGCGTGGGCTGCGTTATACACTGCGTGGGCTGCGTTATACACTGCGTGGGCTGCGTTATACACTGCGTGGGCTGCGTTATACACTGCGTGGGCTGCGTTATACACTGCGTGGGCTGCGTTATACACTGCGTGGGCTGCGTTATACACTGCGTGGGCTGCGTTGTACACTGCGTGGGCTGCGTTGTACACTGCGTGGGCTGCGTTGTACACTGCGTGGGCTGCGTTGTACACTGCGTGGGCTGCGTTGTACACTGCGTGGGCTGCGTTGTACACTGCGTGGGCTGCGTTGTACACTGCGTGGGCTGCGTTGTACACTGCGTGGGCTGCGTTGTACACTGCGTGGGCTGCGTTGTACACTGCGTGGGCTGCGTTGTACACTGCGTGGGCTGCGTTGTACACTGCGTGGGCTGCGTTATACACTGCGTGGGCTGCGTTATACACTGCGTGGGCTGCGTTATACACTGCGTGGGCTGCGTTATACACTGCGTGGGCTGCGTTATACACTGCGTGGGCTGCGTTATACACTGCGTGGGCTGCGTTATACACTGCGTGGGCTGCGTTATACACTGCGTGGGCTGCGTTATACACTGCGTGGGCTGCGTTATACACTGCGTGGGCTGCGTTATACACTGCGTGGGCTGCGTTATACACTGCGTGGGCTGCGTTATACACTGCGTGGGCTGCGTTATACACTGCGTGGGCTGCGTTATACACTGCGTGGGCTGCGTTATACACTGCGTGGGCTGCGTTATACACTGCGTGGGCTGCGTTATACACTGCGTGGGCTGCGTTATACACTGCGTGGGCTGCGTTATACACTGCGTGGGCTGCGTTATACACTGCGTGGGCTGCGTTATACACTGCGTGGGCTGCGTTATACACTGCGTGGGCTGCGTTATACACTGCGTGGGCTGCGTTATACACTGCGTGGGCTGCGTTATACACTGCGTGGGCTGCGTTATACACTGCGTGGGCTGCGTTATACACTGCGTGGGCTGCGTTATACACTGCGTGGGCTGCGTTATACACTGCGTGGGCTGCGTTATACACTGCGTGGGCTGCGTTATACACTGCGTGGGCTGCGTTATACACTGCGTGGGCTGCGTTATACACTGCGTGGGCTGCGTTATACACTGCGTGGGCTGCGTTATACACTGCGTGGGCTGCGTTATACACTGCGTGGGCTGCGTTATACACTGCGTGGGCTGCGTTATACACTGCGTGGGCTGCGTTATACACTGCGTGGGCTGCGTTATACACTGCGTGGGCTGCGTTATACACTGCGTGGGCTGCGTTATACACTGCGTGGGCTGCGTTATACACTGCGTGGGCTGCGTTATACACTGCGTGGGCTGCGTTATACACTGCGTGGGCTGCGTTATACACTGCGTGGGCTGCGTTATACACTGCGTGGGCTGCGTTATACACTGCGTGGGCTGCGTTATACACTGCGTGGGCTGCGTTATACACTGCGTGGGCTGCGTTATACACTGCGTGGGCTGCGTTATACACTGCGTGGGCTGCGTTATACACTGCGTGGGCTGCGTTATACACTGCGTGGGCTGCGTTATACACTGCGTGGGCTGCGTTATACACTGCGTGGGCTGCGTTATACACTGCGTGGGCTGCGTTATACACTGCGTGGGCTGCGTTATACACTGCGTGGGCTGCGTTATACACTGCGTGGGCTGCGTTATACACTGCGTGGGCTGCGTTATACACTGCGTGGGCTGCGTTATACACTGCGTGGGCTGCGTTATACACTGCGTGGGCTGCGTTATACACTGCGTGGGCTGCGTTATACACTGCGTGGGCTGCGTTATACACTGCGTGGGCTGCGTTATACACTGCGTGGGCTGCGTTATACACTGCGTGGGCTGCGTTATACACTGCGTGGGCTGCGTTATACACTGCGTGGGCTGCGTTATACACTGCGTGGGCTGCGTTATACACTGCGTGGGCTGCGTTATACACTGCGTGGGCTGCGTTATACACTGCGTGGGCTGCGTTATACACTGCGTGGGCTGCGTTATACACTGCGTGGGCTGCGTTATACACTGCGTGGGCTGCGTTATACACTGCGTGGGCTGCGTTATACACTGCGTGGGCTGCGTTATACACTGCGTGGGCTGCGTTATACACTGCGTGGGCTGCGTTATACACTGCGTGGGCTGCGTTATACACTGCGTGGGCTGCGTTATACACTGCGTGGGCTGCGTTATACACTGCGTGGGCTGCGTTATACACTGCGTGGGCTGCGTTATACACTGCGTGGGCTGCGTTATACACTGCGTGGGCTGCGTTATACACTGCGTGGGCTGCGTTATACACTGCGTGGGCTGCGTTATACACTGCGTGGGCTGCGTTATACACTGCGTGGGCTGCGTTATACACTGCGTGGGCTGCGTTATACACTGCGTGGGCTGCGTTATACACTGCGTGGGCTGCGTTATACACTGCGTGGGCTGCGTTATACACTGCGTGGGCTGCGTTATACACTGCGTGGGCTGCGTTATACACTGCGTGGGCTGCGTTATACACTGCGTGGGCTGCGTTATACACTGCGTGGGCTGCGTTATACACTGCGTGGGCTGCGTTATACACTGCGTGGGCTGCGTTATACACTGCGTGGGCTGCGTTATACACTGCGTGGGCTGCGTTATACACTGCGTGGGCTGCGTTATACACTGCGTGGGCTGCGTTATACACTGCGTGGGCTGCGTTATACACTGCGTGGGCTGCGTTATACACTGCGTGGGCTGCGTTATACACTGCGTGGGCTGCGTTATACACTGCGTGGGCTGCGTTATACACTGCGTGGGCTGCGTTATACACTGCGTGGGCTGCGTTATACACTGCGTGGGCTGCGTTATACACTGCGTGGGCTGCGTTATACACTGCGTGGGCTGCGTTATACACTGCGTGGGCTGCGTTATACACTGCGTGGGCTGCGTTATACACTGCGTGGGCTGCGTTATACACTGCGTGGGCTGCGTTATACACTGCGTGGGCTGCGTTATACACTGCGTGGGCTGCGTTATACACTGCGTGGGCTGCGTTATACACTGCGTGGGCTGCGTTATACACTGCGTGGGCTGCGTTATACACTGCGTGGGCTGCGTTATACACTGCGTGGGCTGCGTTATACACTGCGTGGGCTGCGTTATACACTGCGTGGGCTGCGTTATACACTGCGTGGGCTGCGTTATACACTGCGTGGGCTGCGTTATACACTGCGTGGGCTGCGTTATACACTGCGTGGGCTGCGTTATACACTGCGTGGGCTGCGTTATACACTGCGTGGGCTGCGTTATACACTGCGTGGGCTGCGTTATACACTGCGTGGGCTGCGTTATACACTGCGTGGGCTGCGTTATACACTGCGTGGGCTGCGTTATACACTGCGTGGGCTGCGTTATACACTGCGTGGGCTGCGTTATACACTGCGTGGGCTGCGTTATACACTGCGTGGGCTGCGTTATACACTGCGTGGGCTGCGTTATACACTGCGTGGGCTGCGTTATACACTGCGTGGGCTGCGTTATACACTGCGTGGGCTGCGTTATACACTGCGTGGGCTGCGTTATACACTGCGTGGGCTGCGTTATACACTGCGTGGGCTGCGTTATACACTGCGTGGGCTGCGTTATACACTGCGTGGGCTGCGTTATACACTGCGTGGGCTGCGTTATACACTGCGTGGGCTGCGTTATACACTGCGTGGGCTGCGTTATACACTGCGTGGGCTGCGTTATACACTGCGTGGGCTGCGTTATACACTGCGTGGGCTGCGTTATACACTGCGTGGGCTGCGTTATACACTGCGTGGGCTGCGTTATACACTGCGTGGGCTGCGTTATACACTGCGTGGGCTGCGTTATACACTGCGTGGGCTGCGTTATACACTGCGTGGGCTGCGTTATACACTGCGTGGGCTGCGTTATACACTGCGTGGGCTGCGTTATACACTGCGTGGGCTGCGTTATACACTGCGTGGGCTGCGTTATACACTGCGTGGGCTGCGTTATACACTGCGTGGGCTGCGTTATACACTGCGTGGGCTGCGTTATACACTGCGTGGGCTGCGTTATACACTGCGTGGGCTGCGTTATACACTGCGTGGGCTGCGTTATACACTGCGTGGGCTGCGTTATACACTGCGTGGGCTGCGTTATACACTGCGTGGGCTGCGTTATACACTGCGTGGGCTGCGTTATACACTGCGTGGGCTGCGTTATACACTGCGTGGGCTGCGTTATACACTGCGTGGGCTGCGTTATACACTGCGTGGGCTGCGTTATACACTGCGTGGGCTGCGTTATACACTGCGTGGGCTGCGTTATACACTGCGTGGGCTGCGTTATACACTGCGTGGGCTGCGTTATACACTGCGTGGGCTGCGTTATACACTGCGTGGGCTGCGTTATACACTGCGTGGGCTGCGTTATACACTGCGTGGGCTGCGTTATACACTGCGTGGGCTGCGTTATACACTGCGTGGGCTGCGTTATACACTGCGTGGGCTGCGTTATACACTGCGTGGGCTGCGTTATACACTGCGTGGGCTGCGTTATACACTGCGTGGGCTGCGTTATACACTGCGTGGGCTGCGTTATACACTGCGTGGGCTGCGTTATACACTGCGTGGGCTGCGTTATACACTGCGTGGGCTGCGTTATACACTGCGTGGGCTGCGTTATACACTGCGTGGGCTGCGTTATACACTGCGTGGGCTGCGTTATACACTGCGTGGGCTGCGTTATACACTGCGTGGGCTGCGTTATACACTGCGTGGGCTGCGTTATACACTGCGTGGGCTGCGTTATACACTGCGTGGGCTGCGTTATACACTGCGTGGGCTGCGTTATACACTGCGTGGGCTGCGTTATACACTGCGTGGGCTGCGTTATACACTGCGTGGGCTGCGTTATACACTGCGTGGGCTGCGTTATACACTGCGTGGGCTGCGTTATACACTGCGTGGGCTGCGTTATACACTGCGTGGGCTGCGTTATACACTGCGTGGGCTGCGTTACATGCTACGTGGCTGTGGTATATTTCTCTGCTGTATCTGTGCATCATGAATCGTGGTATGTGTTAAAGAGGGGGGGCCCCACTGAGACTCTTTCGCCCGGGGCCCTCAAAAACCTGGAGCCGGCCCTGGCTTCGCTAATTGGTCGCGCCCGGCTGGCCAAATCCTGTGTATAAATTGCATTATTCTGAAAACTTCATAAATAAACTACATACATATTCTAGAATACCTGATGCGTTGGAATCGGGCCACCATGTAGTATATAATATTCAGCTTGGAATATGTTATATTATACCTTCAGGGATCTATGATGTTCCACCTGTGTGGATTCAGTTTTTAGCATGTTATTACAATGCTCTTGGAATTTATTTTTATTTTTTTTAATGGACAATATCTAAAACTTAAAGGAAGATTAAGTATTTTTTTTTTTTTTTTTTTTAAGTTCATGCTTGTTTTGCCTATGGGGGTTGTTTTGTATAAACAGACAACTCAAGATAACAAACCTATAACACAGCAGGATTACCTGGAAGAGCAAATCTGTATTTAGGCCATGTGCACACGTTCAGTATTTTTCACGTTTTTTTGCTATAAAAGCGTGATAAAAACGCGAAAAAAAACGCTTACATATGCCTCCTATTATTTACAGTGTATTCCGCATTTCTTGTGCAAATGTTGCATTTTTTTCCGCGAAAAAATCGCATTGCGGAAAAAAAGCAACATGTTCATTAAATTTGCGGAATTGCGGGGATTCCGCACACCTAGGAATGCATTGATCTGCTTACTTTCCACATGGGGCTGTGCACACCATGCGGGAAGTAAGCAGATTGTGTGGTTGGTACCCAGGGTGGAGGGGAGGAGACTCTCCTCCACGGACTGGGCACCATATAATTGTTAAAAAAAAGAATTAAAATAAAAAAAATCGTGATATACTCACCTTCGATGGCCCCGGAGTCCTCCCGCCTCTCAGCGGTGCACGCTGCTGCTTCCGTTCCTATAGATGGTGTGTGTGAAGGACCTGCGATGACGTCGCCGTCTTGTGATTGGTCGCGTGACTGCGACGTCATCGAAGGTCCTGCACACACACCATCTATAGGAACGGATGCCGCTGAGAAGATCGGCTGTCTGCAGGTGAGTATAACCATTTTTTTAAATCTTTTTTATTATTTTTAAACATTTTATCTTTTACTAATGATGCTACAGATCGCTTGGAAAACTTTAGCATTATGCAAGCTAATTTTGCTTGCAAAATCCTAAAAAAAAAAAAAAAAAAAAAAAACGCAAAGAAAATATGCGGATTTCTTGCAGAAAATTTCCGGTTTTCTTCAGGAAATTTCTGTAAGAAATCCTGACGTGTGCACATACCCCTTCACCACACATGAGATTGTGTAACTTTTTGGCTAGGACTCCACAACCTCCATGGTTCTCTATTGAGAAGAGTCACCTCACAATCCCAAGAATTTCTCACATGGGCAATTAGCAGGAGTTTCTTATGTTTTTTTTTTCACCCATAGCAAAACATTGGTGTCTCTCAACAATCGTGTGGATTTTTGTTTTGTCGCATTGTGTGATCAAAGACCAATCTAACACCATTTACCTGCTGCGTGGAATGCCCTTATGATTTTGAGATTTTTCTATATGATGATTACGGTATATATTTGTTATCTTAGGGTAACATCACACTGGAATCTCTTGGCAAAAGGGGATATCGCATACCTCCATCTGGAACGATTCAAGTGGTATGTACAGATGTGTATACTATCCAAACTGCAAAACAAGCGATAGGTACTGCAGGGGCCAATAATAAGGGTTAAAGGTGGCCATATTTGTAAGATCAATCTTGGTTGAACTTTCTATTTTCATTTGGTTTTGCTGGCCATCCAATGTATATGGCCGATATTGGGGTGATGGTGGGGAGATAAGGAATGGACAGGTTGCATTTCTGTAACTGATTTTCCTCTTCTTTTGAGAACCAGAACATGTATTTGTATGGGAGAGTTCAGGATGAATGGCTGTACAAGTTTCAGTCAATGGCTATGTTACATTTGTGGTCATTTGTGAAAAAATGTAGAAACTTTTCAATATTGGTTACTGTCAAGAAAGCTGATCATAATTCTTAATCATATAGCTCGCCTGTAATGAGACAGTCTTTATTGTAATCTGCACTGTCTGCTCACCTGGGCATTTTCCCGTATAAGCCCCAAACTGAAATGATGGAGGCATAAACTCCCCCCACAAATAATCCGAGTAGCACCATGGAGTTTGGCCAGGAGGCATGCAAGCATTTTGGATATGGCTCTTGATGAGTGAACATCAACCCAAATAATGCCTGCCTAATGTTTCATTTTGGTGCCTATATTTTTTTTCCTCCCTTTTTTCCAAGATCCTTAACATTATTATTATTCTATCAACATAGCCATATGATGACTTTTTTTTCTGACGTTTTACTTTACAATGTCCTCATTCATTTCGCTAGATTAATGTACTAAACAAAAAAGAAAAAAATTAAGTGTAATGAAATGGAGAAGACAATAAAAAAAATGCAATTCTGCCATGGTGGTTTGTTTTCACAGTGTTCATTACATGTGAAGAGTTAACTAGCAAACCGTATCTGATGATGACCCATGTTTTGGGATCAAAAGTTATAATTTTTCAGGATTACAAAAAACAATAATAATATATAAAAAGCGCAGATTTTTTTTAATCTTTTGATTTTCCACTTTATCATAGAGTGCCAAGTATTTAAATTTTTTTCTTGGGCCCTTCCTTTTTATATACAGGTGCTGTATATCCACAACACTATATAATCGTTTAGTTCCCTTAGGGGACCTGAAGATAATCTGGTTGCTTACTGTACGGCAATACCACAGTGTTAGTATAAAGTGAAAGTCTGTCTCCTCAGCGTGTGTCTAAGCTTCATTGCAGGCGTAAGCTAGCCGTGACGGGGCTCTTAGGCTACGTTCACATTTGCGTTGCGTCGGGCACAACCGCGGCGACGCATGCGTCATGCGCCCCTATATTTAACATGGGGGGCGCATGTACATGCGTTGTCCTGCGTTTTGCGACGCATGCGGTTTTTTTGCCTCAAGCGTAGGGCGCAGGGAACGCAGCAAGTTGCATTTTTTTTGCGTGCAAAAAAGGACGCATGCGTCGCAAAACGCTGCGTTTTAGCGTGCGTTTTGGTGCGTTTTGTTGTGCGTTGCGTCTCGGACGCAACATCGCACAACGCAAATGTGAACGTAGCCTTACAGCAGACACCAGGCTGCAGTGGTAACCTTTGTGATCTCATCGTGTGACCTCCTGAGAGTCGCTGCCAGACTACTCCAGACGTGGCTTATTTCCAGTTAGCACAAAAGGATCGACCATTAAAATGTCAGTTTGGATCCTTCTCTCTCCCGACGTCATTTGTCGAGGGGAGTTGGCAGGCCCCTATACAACTTAGACTTGTCAAACCGATAAGGCTACTTTCACACTAGCGTTTTTTTTTTAATACGTCGCAATGCGTCGTTTAGGGGAAAAAAACGCATCCTTCAAAGTTGTTTGCAGGATGTGTTTTTGCCCCATATAATAACATTACCGACGCATTGCGACGTATTGACACACGTCGCAAACCGTCGTGCGACGGTTGCGCCGTGTTTTGGCGGACTGCCGGGAGCAAAAAACGTTAAATGTAACGTTTTTTTGCTGCTGACGGACCGCTTTTTCCGACCGCGCATGCGCGGCCGGAACAACGCCCCCACCTCCTCGCACCTCACAATGGGGCAACGGATGCGCCTGAGAAATGCATCCGCTGCCTCCGTTGTGCAGCGCATCAAACTCTAGCGTCGGAATCTCGGCCCGACGCATTGCGATGGGCCGAATCCGACGCTAGTGTGAAAGCAGCCTAACGGAAGTACACAACAATTCTTGTTATCGTGTTGATTTTTTGTGTTTTTTTTAAACTATTTTTGGATTGAGGGCACATATGTAACATCATTTTCTTTGCATTTTAGACCTTATTTAATCCAAACAAGACTGTGGTGAAGATGTTTGTGGTGAAATATAACCTGCAAGAAATGCCACCCAATCACCAGACATTCCTGCGGCAGAGAACATTTTCTGTTCCTGGGAAGCGAGATAAGAAAGTGACAGTCCCAGAGAACATCATGAGGACCGAAGAGCGGACACTGCGCTACCTCATCCACCTGAGGTAACATGAACTTCCTCTGCAAAGCTGTTTACCGCCAGTTTATCCCATCTGGAAGTACAAGTCTATTTTAAATTTATATCTATTAGGTTTTTGTATCCCAAACTGATCTAATCTATGTAATGTTGAGGTAATGCAGAATAGATTCATACCTGTGATCAATCTGTGATTCCACTGCAGCGAAATCCCGTTTTGATTTAATAAGTGCAGGAGGTCGGCCCTGAACTTCCATCTATCTGGCCTTTCTCCCTTTCCTCCCTCCTCCCACCGGCCACCATCCTTCTGTCAGTAAGTGAAAGGACACTCTTCTGTGACCTGCTTTCCTGGCTGAGATGTTGCACATGTGCGGTCATACCCAAAGATGGCACATCTGTAGATCGATGGTTCTCGCAGTGTGGTGCAGAACTTGTGCATGCACCACACTCAGGAAGGTCTGCGCAGATCTCGCTTAAGAATCGTTAGCAAAAAAATGCAATAGAGATTTCACTGCAACAGAATCAAGAAATCCTATAATCCATGTTGGGCTGCTGTAATTCAGAATAAATCCATACCGTTTGTCATCAGCTGGGAACACAAAAGCCTGCTGACGGGTTTCCTTTAACAAAAACTAAGCACATGAAACCCACCTAAAGCATCTTTAATCAAAAATTAAAGGGGTTTTCCCACTAACAAAAGTTCATTTTAATCAATAGATCTTGGAATAATAAAGGTACCGTCACACTAAACGATATCGCTAGCGATCCGTGACGTTGCAGCGTCCTGGATAGGGATATCGTTCAGTTTGACACACAGCAGCGATCAGGCCCCTGCTGTGATGTTGTTGGTCGCTGCAGAAAGTCCAGCACTTTATTTCGTCGCTGGACTTCCTGCTGACATCGCTAAATCGGCGTGTGTGACACCGATTCAGCGATGTCTTCGCTGGTAACCAGGGTAAACATCGGGTTACTAAGCGCAGGGCCGTGCTTAGTAACCCGATGTTTACCCTGGTTACCAGCGTAAAAGTAAAAAAAAACAAACACTACATACTTACCTTCCGCTGTCTGTCCCTCGGCGCTCTGCTTCTCTGCCCTGTGTAAGCACAGCGGCCGGAAAGCCGAGCGGTGACGCCACTGCTGTGCTTACACATGCCAGAGAAGAAGAGCGCCGAGGGACAGACAGCGGAAGGTAAGTATGTAGTGTTTGTTTTTTTTTTACTTTTACGCTGGTAACCAGGGTAAACATCGGGTTACTAAGCGCGGCCCTGCGCTTAGTAACCCGATGTTTACCCTGGTTACCGGCATAGTTGGTCGCTGGAGAGCTGTCTGTGTGACAGCTCTCCAGCGACCAAACAGCGACGCTGCAGCGATCCGGATCGTTGTCGGTATCGCTGCAGCGTCGCTTAAGGTACCTTCACACATAACGATAACGTTAACGATATCGTTGCTATTTGTGACGTAGCAACGATATCGTTAATGAAATCGTTATGTGTGACAGCGACCAACGATCAGGCCCCTGCTGGGAGATCGTTGGTCGCTGAATAAAGTCCAGAACTTTATTTCGTCGCTGGACTCCTGCTGACATCGCTGGATCGGCGTGTGTGACACCGATCCAGCGATGTCTTCACTGGTAACCAGGGTAAACATCGGGTAACTAAGCGCAGGGCCGCGCTTAGTAACCCGATGTTTACCCTGGTTACCATGCTAAAAGTAAAAAAAAACAAACACTACATACTTACCTACCGCTGTCTGTCCTCCAGCGCTGTGCTCTGCTCTCCTCCTGTACTGTCTGTGAGCCGGAAAGCAGAGCGGTGACGTCACCGCTCTGCTTTCCGGCTCCCAGACAGTACAGGAGGAGAGCAGAGAAGCAGAGCGCAGCGCTGGAGGACAGACGGCTATAGGTAAGTATGTAGTGTTTGTTTTTTTTTACTTTTAGGATGGTAACCAGGGTAAACATCGGGTTACTAAGCGCGGCCCTGCGCTTAGTTACCCGATGTTTACCCTGGTTACCGGCATCGTTGGTCGCTGGAGAGCGGTCTGTGTGACAGCTCTCCAGCGACCAAACAGCGACGCTGCAGCGATCCGGATCGTTGTCGGTATCGCTGCAGCGTCGCTAAATGTGAAGGGGCCTTTAGTGTGACGGTACCTTAAGTTCCACAATTGGATGTGTTAAATAAAATGTTCCTGTGCTGAGATAATCCTATAAATGTCCCCCTGCTGTGCACAGTGTAATGGCCGTGTCTGACCGTACAGGAACATAATCTCATCATACCACAGCTCCTGGACGCACAAAAGCATAAAGACATTACAACATGGGATTGAGGCCGATTCTTTCTGTGAAGTAAAAAAATGTTTAAGGCTATGAGCACACGTTCAGGATTTCTCGCAGAAAATTCCTGAGAAAAACCTGAAATTTTCTGCAAGAAATCTGCATGCGTTTTTGCTGCGTTTTTTTTCCGGACATTTCCCCAGTGCATTTTGTAGTGGGAAATCTGCAAAAAAAACGCAAAATTAATGAACATGCTGCGTGTTTTACCGCGATGCATTTTTTTCGCGGAAAAAAACGCATCATCTGCGCAAAACATGCAGAATTCATTCTAAATGATGGGATGCTTATTGTATGTGTTTTTTTGCGGTTTTATAGCATTTTTATCGGGGGGGAAAAAAATGCGAAAAAACAGCAACGTGTGAACACAGCCTAAAACCAGACAGAATGCTTTACCTCACAGAGAGAATCCGCTGTGACCCCTGCTGTCCTGTCTGTATACTCTTTTGCTTCCTCCCCCGCCCAGGAGCTGTGATATGATGAGACCATGTTCCTGTACGGTCAGACACGGCCATTACACTGTACACAGCAGGGGCACATTTATAAGATTATTTCAGCACAGGAACATTTTATTTAAACACATCCAATTGTGGAAATTATTATTATTATTCCAGGATCTAGTGATTAAAACTAACTTTTGTTTGTGGGAAAACCCATTTAAATCAACCTTGCACATTGATAAATTCCAAAGCCCCTTTACTTCCTACATCTAAAGAGGTTAAAAAACCATAAAGGTAATGGCTTGTTATGCAGTCTTAAAATTTAAAAAACAAAAGTTCCATTTTGTCATGCTACAAATTACCCTTTTTCTCCTTCGCCTCATTGGGGGACACAGACCGTGGGGGTATGCTGCTGCTGCCAATAGGAGGCTGACACTAAGTGATACAAAAAAAGTTCGCTCCTCCCCTGCAGTATACACCCTCCTGCTGGCTCTCAGCTAACCAGTTCTTGCTTAGTGTCTGTAGGAGGCACATGGGTCTGTTTCAGACCTCAACGTTTTTATTTTTGTTTACTTTTCTGTAAATTTTTATTTTTTAATTAACGGAGTGAAGGGGGCGACGGTTCCTTTCAAGGTTCCGATCTCCCCCGAACCATCAACAGGCGAGCACGGCGACTATACCTCCCCGTACCCTCTCCTGCGACGTGGGAAGCCATGCCTGAGCTCACTTCAGGGGCGACTGTTCCTTTCATGGTCCCGATCTCCCTACACCAGCAGCAGGCGACCACATGGAGTGTCGCCTCCATGTATCCTCTCCTGGAGCCAGGCCTAATGCCGGACAACTGGCCCTGTCCACCCGGACTGAGCTCCGTGGCTGTACAGAGGCCCCTCTCTATGGCGTCCGAGCAGCCCCCACTGTCCCACCACTGTGAAAGCGGATGGCACAAGGAGGCGGACGGTTCCTCTCTATCTCCCTAACAAACGGATGATGGATTGAGGCTTATCCCTGCACCGTCCACGCTGCTCAGAACAGCGCTGAAACCCACATCCGCGGCGGCTCCATGCCGGGACGCGCACCAATGGTGAGTGGATCCATCTTCAGTGGGATATTCACATGCTGACAGGCAGCCTCAGCCACTTCCCTGTGGCCCACCTCTCTGAGGTAACGCTCTGGATGGCTGCAAAAATTTAGTCCCCGGCTTCGGCCGATTTGTAGGCCGCATCCTGGAAGTCTTGCCTGGAACGCCCCGCTGGTGTCGCCCGCCGGCTACAGAAATTTAGGCCCCGGCTTAGGCCTATTCAACATCGTGTCTGTGGCTCCGCCCCCCAAATTGGCGCTTCTCGCTCCCTGCGAGATTTTATCAACTCCGCAGCTCCCGGTAGCCATCTTGGTCCACCCGGCCAGCTCACACTGGGGTGACAGTTTTTTTGCATTAAAGGGGCACATCGACTCTACGGGGCACATCGACTCTACATCAGACCCGGGTAAGGAAGTACTGGCCTGGTCTTAAAGGCATATGGCCAGTATTCCCAGTCTTAAAGGCGCATGACCAGTATTCTCTGGTCTTAAAGGCGCACGACCAGTATTCCCTGGTCTTAAAGGCCCACGACCAGTATTCCCTGGTCTTAAAGGTGCATGACCAGTATTCTCTGGTCTTAAAGGTGCATGACCAGTATTCTCTGGTCTTAAAGGTGCATGACCAGTATTCTCTGGTCTTAAAGGTGCATGACCAGTATTCCCTGGTCTTAAAGGCGCATGGCCGGTATTCCCCGGTCTTAAAGGCGCATGACCGGTATTCCCCGGTCTTAAAGGCGCATGGCCGGTATTCCCCGATCTTAAAGGCGCATGGCCGGTATTTCCTGGTCTTAGGCGCTTGATCAGTCCGAGGAGCCCTCCGCCGCCGACCCCAGCTTTATCCTCTAGTTCCCCTCAGTGGACTTCTTCACTGACCAATCCATGGTTCTCTGACCAAGAGATTGAATCCCTCTGTGTACCCTCTGTGTTTTGGAGTGCTCGCAGGACCAATATACTTGGTCCCTATCCTACATGGGAGCCGTTGGCTAGCAGGGGCCGCAAGTATTCTAGAAACGTGCAGGCATCTAGAAACATACAGGCATCTAGAAAACGGAAGTTTTTCGTTTCCTGCTCCCTCACCAATGATTTGATGACAACAAGGCTCTGAATATGGATTGGATATTGCCTGAGCTTGCCAGAGCTTCAGAGACTAAACTCCCTCGAGAGCATTTGCCATTCAATTCGGATAAGCGATTCACTGGACCGAAGCCTCTATGTGGGATGCCATGCCTGGCCTGTTTTTTAAGGGCGACGGGTCCTTTAAAGGGCACCGATCTCCCCACACCATCAACAGACGAGCACACGGAGTGTCGTCTCCATGTTTCCTCTTCTGCATCCAGGCCTAACGCCAGACAACCTGCCCTGTCCACCTGGAGACCTGTACTCTGTGGACATATAGAGGCACCCTTTTTGGCGTACGAGCTCCCCCCTCTGCATCACCACTATTTAGCGGATGATGCAAGAGGGCGGACAATTCCTCTCCACTTCCCTGTTAAGAGGTTGATGGATCGAGGGTGCCTAATTTTTATCTCTGCACCATGAAAAGAGGAGATGGCAAGAGACTATGACCTGCTGGATGCAGCCGCACATTCTGCCATGGGGCAGATTAACCGGGTAGAATCTCCTGTGGTATTCCTACCAGTATCCCTACCTGATGGGTCATCAATTAAAAATACCACGGACTGTCAGATAGCAAATCTGGTTCGTTCCGTCTTGCGGCTTCGAGTCCAGCGCTCTATCCTCCCTAGCAGCCGCATGGATTGCTAGAGCAATGGTCTCCTGGCTGGAGACCTTAACTACCTTGATTCACACTAGCAACAACTGGCCAATCAAATCCTTTGAGCGGGAGACTGATAAAGGATTGTATAAGGATTGTCCAGCACAGTCTAGATCTAAGGGATCTTGGTTCCAAACAGGGGAACGAAAAGTAAGATCGACCCTGGACCTCAAACTTCTAACAACCTTTGACATGGTCCTCCTTCTTTGGATGGAGTTCCTCCGCTCAGCCATTACTTCAACAGAAAAAGGTGCAGTTTCCGGCATCCATCGACATTCGGGTTGCTTGCTTTCTCAAAAATTCTTTCGCCTTTCCATTCGTCAACAGCATTTTCATGTCACAACCTTGTCCTTTGGCCTTGCTTCCGCACCCAGAGTGTTCGCTCGGGTCATGGCGGATGTCATGTTTCTCTTGCACTCTAGAGGCGTGCTCGTCCTGCCCTGTTTGGTCTGTCTAGCCGCCCTTCCAGGACTACGCTGAGTCGTCTATATCTCTTGCGATACCTTCTCTCCTGGGCTGGCAGCTACACTTAGACAAGTTCTCCTCATATCCAGCCCAGCAGATATCCTTTTTGAGGATGATCCTGCACACTTCTAGAAGGATGGTAATTCTTCCTCGAGACCAGGTCATGGCCCTTCAACAGGGAGCTCGCGCAAGGAGAGTTCTGAGGACTTGATTACTCACCCCTCATTTCATTCGATTTGCTACGAGAGTTCTGAGCAAAAATGGTGACGACAATGGAAACGGTTTCCTTCGCTCCGCTCGTTTTCAGCAAGTCAAATAGACTTTCAGACAATAGTCTCTGAGCTCCTTCTTTATCCAGGGCCTTTCTCCCGGTTCAATGGTTATTAGTAACTACCAATGCCAGTCTTCTTCTCCCCATCATTGTTCTGGAGATCCGAACGGTAGTCTTACATCAGGTCCACTGCCTTCTGGCGGGTCACCCTATCCGAATTCAATTGGATAATGCCACGGCGGTGCCTTACGTCAGTCATCTAGCAGGTACCCACGATCAGGCGCCATGACCGAGGTACCTCACTTTCTCTGATGGGCCGAAGTCTATTATTCGGTGATCTCGGCAGTATATATCCCAGAAGTAGAACTCTGAACGGCAAACAAATTCAGCCGTCAGGGTTCCTGTTGTGGATTCTGTTTTTGGGCTCCCTCTGGTGGTTACAGATGGTACTGGGTGACTTGTGTTCTCTGCGGTCTCTGGTGTCCACCTGTTCTATCAGGATATGGAAGTTTCCTATTTAACCTGGCTTTCTTGTCATTTCCTCGCCGGCTAGCAATGTAATCAGTGTGTCTTGTTACCTCTGCTTTCCGCTTCTGTAATCTTCAGGACAAGCTAAGTTTTTGATTTTCCTGTTCCACGTTTTGCTTAATTTTTGTCTTAGTCCAGCTTGCAGATATGTGATTCCTTGTTGCTGGTTGCTCTAGTGGGCTGATATTACTCCTCATGTTCCATGAGTTGGCACATGAGTTCATGTAGTTTCAGGATGGTTTTTTGTAGGGTTTTTCGCTGACCGCGCAGTTCACTTTTGTATCCTCTGCTATCTAGCTTTAGCGGGCCTCATTTTGCTGAATCTGTTTTCATAACTACGTATGTTCTTTCCTCTCATTTCATCGTCATTACATGTGGGGGGCTGCTATTTCTGTGGGGTGTTTTTCTGGAGGCAAGAGAGGTCTGTGTTTCTTCTAATAGGGGAAGTTAGTCCTTCGGCTGGCGCGAGACGTCTAGGAATCATCGTAGGCCCGGCTACTGCTAGTTGTGTGATTTGGTTCAGGATCGCGGTCAGCTCAGTTTCCATCACCCTAGAGCTTGTTTTGTTTTTTGTGCTTGTCCTTTTGTGATCCCCTGCCATTGGGATCATGACAGGTTCCGCCTCAAGTCAGTGGGAACTTCACCCCGAAGTCTTCCATCAGATCTGTCCTTACTGGAGCTCTCCAGTTGTAGGTGGGATGACATCCAGACTGAAGGCCAATGTACTCGAGTTCGTGGTTCGGCCTCGAGATCCAAGAGCTATCGCTCTCCATGCTCTGGTTCTGCTGTGGTACCAGTTTCCATAACTCCCCTTCCACTGCTTCCGAAAGCCTTTCGGAAACAGAAAGGGGCCCCAGTGATCCTCAGAGATCCGCACTGACCACGTCCGTTTTTTGTTTGCGGAGCTAGTATCTTCTCGCCTTATCGCAGCACAACTGCAAGTAGGGACTTTCTCACAGGGAGTTTTCACACGTAGTTCTTCCCTATCGCATACCGTTAGATCATTGGGACCTTATTATTCCTAGGAGCCTTACAGTAGGCTCCTTTTTCATCCGGGCAGACTTTACTATCAGGGAAAGTCGTCCCGTTCTCCTCTGCGATATTCTCACTCTGACGAGTCTTCGGAGCTAGCTTCTCTGCTCTTTCAGACTTTTTTCCCTTATTACCTTCGAGGCAAGGTTGTCCTCAGGCCATCTCCATCCCTTGTTACCAAGGTGGTACTGTATTACCACTGTTATGAGGGCATAGTTCTTCCCTCATCTCTTTTGGCTCCAGTCCACAAAATGGAATAAGATCCTCCATATTCTGGACGAAGTGAGTGCTCTGAGTAGGTACGTCTTGAGGACAGCGTCCTTCTGAAGGTTGGACATTTTATTTGGGCTTCCTGACGGTAGAGGAAGGCTTCCTGACATTTTCAGGAAGGGTTTAGCCGTTTCATCGACCATGATAACATAGTGAATTCTTTTCACCAGCCAGGAGTCCTTCCGTGCTAGATGTCAGCCTATCTCCCTGTCTATCAAGGGTTCTAGGCACCAGGCGTCAGCTAGGCACGCCTGCAAGCTTGCGGATTCGTCCAGTCCGCATGCATTCTTGAAGCACTATAATTCCCACACTTCCACAGATGTGAGTCTGGGCAGGCGGACTCTGCAGGCCGCGGTGGCGCACTTGTAAGTAGCGGTTACACAGGGCCTGATCTATTGTTGTCCCCACCCAGGGACTGCTTTGGGACGTCCCACGGTCTGTGTCCCCCAATGAGGCGAAGGAGAAATAGGGATTTTTGTGTACTCACCGTAAAATCCTTTTCTCCGAGCCATTCATTGGGGGACACAGCTCCCACACTGTTATTAGCTTATGCTCGTTTTTTAGAATGACATGCTATACGCTCATATATTGTTATTGATCTCCTACTGCTTTTGCACCGAACTGGTTAGCTGAGAGCCAGCAGGAGGGTATATACTGCAGGGGAGGTGCTAACTTTTTTTGTATCACTTAGTGTCAGCCTCCTATTGGCAGCAGCATACACCCACGGTCTGTGTCCCCCAATGAATGGCTCGGAGAAAAGGATTTTACGGTGAGTACACAAAAATCCCTATTTTACTGGATTTTTAAGACTGTTCACTTAGGGTGTGCAGTGTATTTTCGTTGTACTGCTGATGTATACCTCCAATGTATGCTACTGTTTAGGCATGCAAGCTTCATTTAAGAAAATGCCAACACGTATCCTTTTTGTATGCCAAAAGGACCCTTATTTTGAAAACATCTCAACAATGCGATCCTGTAGATTCATTCATGAAATATGCTGGAATCTTCCCTGGTACATATTCCATTGTACCCTGCATATGCAGTTTGGACTCAGACTTGATGTAAACTGGCTGTCTGATCCTCTTTTTAATGATCGTATAAGAAGTCCTACAACCTTCTAATATACATGTGTTTAAAGGGGTTGTCGCCTGTCAGAAAACCCTCTTTCATAGAAACGGTAGACAACGCTGCACCACTTCAATGGTATCTGTTTGGCTTCAGCACCGCAGCAAATCATTGAGCTCAGTGGCTCTGCCTGTGTAGACAGGACTTTGTAAGTGATTGCAGGTCATCTCATCATATGTCCAAGCAGCGCTTGCATTCTTCTCCCAGTGCAATAATCATAAAATATATTTTAATTACCGTAACCCCTCTGCAAACTCCATATCATGGGCCAAGTGTTGTTGTTTTTTTTTTTTTTTTCTTCTTCTTAGGCTGCCATCACACTATCCGTATGTGGTCAGTATTTTACATCAGTATTTGTAAGCCAAAACCAGGAGTGGAACAATTAGAGGAAAAGTATAATAGAAACATATGCACCACTTCTGCATTTATCACCCACTCCTGGTTTTGGCTTACAAATACTGATGTAAAATACTGACCAAATACTGCTAGTGTGACGGCAGCCTTAAACTGTATTTCTAAACTATAGTGTTTGAACCGAAGTGTTTAGTTGCTATAATGTGACAGTCTTACCTATCCTCGTTCACTCATGGGAACATTCATTACTAAGATTTGGGGAATGGAGTAAATGCCGCACAGTTCATGCAATGCTCAATATGCTGAAAGATTAGTTTAAAACGTTCTGAAAGTAAAGTCTGCAAAGGGTTAAACAGACTTCACTAGGTTTTTAGCAATTTATTGGGCCAGAGTGAGTCATTATCTCCAAATGGAAACTTTAAACAGCAAATCGCCTTTGAGTCATTTTGGTAGGCTGGTCACTCCTCAGGAGCAGTCCCAACTCATTCAGGAAGCGACAAAATGCACCATAGGTACCGTCACACTAGACGATATCGCTAGCGATCCGTGAAGTTGCAGCGTCCTCGCTAGCGATATCGTCCAGTGTGACACGCAGCAGCGATCAGGCCCCTGCTGTGATGTCGCTGGTCGGGGAAGAAAGGCCAGAACTTTCTTTGGTCGCTGGATCTCCCGCTGACATCGCTGAATCGGTGTGTGTGACACCGATTCAGCGATGTCTTCGCTGGTAACCAGGGTAAACATCGGGTTACTAAGCGCAGGGCCGCGCTTAGTAACCCGATGTTTACCCTGGTTACCATCGTTAAAGTAAAAAAACAACCACTACATACTTACCTACCGCTGTCTGTCCTCGGCGCTCTGCTTCTCTGGTCTGGCTGTGAGCGCCGGGCAGCCGGAAAGCAGAGTGGTGACGTCACCGCTCTGCTTTCCGGCCGCTGTGCTCACAGCCAGAGCAGAGAAGCAGAGCGCCGAGGACACAGCGGTAGGTAAGTATGTAGTGGTTGTTTTTTTACTTTAACGATGGTAACCAGGGTAAACATCGGGTTACTAAGCGCGGCCCTGCGCTTAGTAACCCGATGTTTACCCTGGTTACCGGCATCGTTGGTCGCTGGAGAGCGGTCTGTGTGACAGCTCTCCAGCGACCAAGCAGCGACGCTGCAGTGATCCGGATCGTTGTCGGTATCGCTGCAGCGTCGCTTAGTGTGACGGTACCTCATGACTGTGAACCGGTCTATGTAAGCAACCAGATGTGCATGTGGTCCATCTTCAAACTGAGATTGTATTTCTTCCGTCTCTAAATATATGTGATTGTTGAATACCTGTATTCTGTACATGTGTTTTCTAACCTGTGGCTCTTTCCACTTTTGCTAAACCAAAGCTCCCATCATATTCCGCTGTTACAGCATGACAAGGAGTTAGATCTCCACACCTGCTGGAGAACGCCTTCTTACGTAAATGCAGACATTACGGTTTTCCTCAAGTCATATTAGTCTAATATAACATTTTATTATCGGATACCATTCAGTGGTACCAACGTGCTCCAGGAAGGGAGAAGTCTTTAAATCCTTTTGCACAGTTCTGTACGTGGTGTTATACATCTGGATGGTTTGATTCTTCCAACTCTTCATTTTCCTTACAGGTTCCAAAGTTCTAAGTCTGGGAAGATCTACCTCCACAAAGATGTCAGGCTTCTTTTCTCTCGGAAGTCCATGGAAGTCGACAGTGGGGCAGCATACGAACTGAAATCTTACGTAGATACTCCAACAAACCCTCAGTTTTCCCCCAGATGCTGAGCTAGCCACAGCAGAGAGAGTCTTTGGCAAAACAAACAAACATATATATATTAGCTTGACATCAGTGACTCTGGTCTTCATAGATGTGACCCAAGAGTAGACCAGCTCCAGATATTTTCTTCAGTGCGTTCTATGTATTTCGTGTAGACTGGAAAAAAAAAATAGTTCTAATCCATTTTTTTTCTACTCTGTAATACCACTTGATTAGGTGTGTGCTGCATTAGCGATTCTCCCTGTTAGTTTAGTGTTTACACTTTATTTTATTTTCTTTATTTAATATTTAATGTTTCCTTTACTACAGTGATCTGTTTTGTCTGTGTTCTAATGTAGCACAAAGCCTATGTAAATCATACAATGTATTTTTGACAGTAATATTGAATTCTAAACTATATATAAATCTATAGTTTGGTGTGAATTTATTATACGGATACAGTTTTGCTTTCATATGTTATTTATGAGTAATTTGAAGATACATTTAGATGAAAGAACATGTATCGCCTGACCTAGATCTGTCCTTTTTGATCTACATTTTACAGAATAACACCTGGGCATTTTTCTATTTCTTGCATATAGTCAGGTATAAACTGGTATTGGCAGGAAATTCTTTGCCAATTTTCAATGTTATTCTAACGCCACTTTTTGTTTTTTTTCATACACTAAATCCAAGTTGATTAGGACTGGGATGATGCTGCCTAAAATAATTACTGGCCTATTGAGTGCTATGTAAAATATGTGACTTCTGGAGTCGCAGCCAAAAAAGCTCATATTTACAAAGTTGTTTTAGTCCTCGCACTGCCCTGGTGTTCAAAAGAAAATACACTTTGAAGATCCGGTGCAGCCACACTAGTATTGTCTTTAGCACACCGGGGCATTTGGCTGCCCTTGTGCTGCCAGGCTGCGACTAATGCTGTCAACCTTTTGGCCAGTATGAATCGCCTTATTTTTATTTATTTTTTTACTTTACTGTTCTATGTAAATATAAAGGAAATTGTTTTTCCTGAAAAACCTACAGTGTCCACTTTTTTTTTTTTTTTTTTTTCCAAAGCAGGTTAGTTACAATTTACATGAACCTTACCATTTGAATTTTTTTTTTTTTTTTTCATAAACCGTACATGAATATCTGTTTTATCTTGTTTTTAACGAGCGATGTTAAGATTTGTAACTGGTTTTTTACAGTTTCAGCTTTCATTGCAAAAAGATTCGGAGCAGCTGTATATATCTTTTGAATTTCTACGGGTTAAACTGGCACTGACAGCTGCAGCATAAGTTGATAAGCTGCGGATGTCAAACTTGCAGCTGCAGTTGACTTGCAGTGCATATTTTTTAACTTTTTTTCATGCGTGTGCATGAATTTTCTTTAAATCTCATGCATTTTGTTGGCACTGTAAAATGTAACAGATTTCCCCAAATCAGCAGCACTACTTCACTAAATTTTCCAAATTTTTGCTATATTGGTATGTAGGTTAATACAGGCAGGCAAACCAATATTGACTGCCGGTATTGTGGCCAAACACAGAAGTACATCCGCTCCCCCCCCCCCCCCCCACCCCCCAAAAAAGTACTCTTTTCTAAAACTGTGCAATACTTTTAAGTACCAGAACTTGCCTATACAGGTCCTTCTCAAAAAATTAGCATATAGTGTTAAATTTCATTATTTACCATAATGTAATGATTACAATTAAACTTTCATATATTATAGATTCATTATCCACCAACTGAAATTTGTCAGGTCTTTTATTGTTTTAATACTGATGATTTTGGCATACAACTCCTGATAACCCAAAAAACCTGTCTCAATAAATTAGCATATTTCACCCATCCAATCAAATAAAAGTGTTTTTTAATAACAAACAAAAAAACCATCAAATAATAATGTTCAGTTATGCACTCAATACTTGGTCGGGAATCCTTTGGCAGAAATGACTGCTTCAATGCGGCGTGGCATGGAGGCAATCAGCCTGTGACACTGCTGAGATGTTATGGAGGCCCAGGATGCTTCAATAGCGGCCTTAAGCTCATCCAGAGTGTTGGGTCTTGCGTCTCTCAACTTTCTCTTCACAATATCCCACAGATTCTCTATGGGGTTCAGGTCAGGAGAGTTGGCAGGCCAATTGAGCACAGTAATACCATGGTCAGTAAACCATTTACCAGTGGTTTTGGCACTGTGAGCAGGTGCCAGGTCGTGCTGAAAAATGAAATCTTCATCTCCATAAAGCATTTCAGCCGATGGAAGCATGAAGTGCTCCAAAATCTCCTGATAGCTAGCTGCATTGACCCTGCCCTTGATGAAACACAGTGGACCAACACCAGCAGCTGACATGGCACCCCACACCATCACTGACTGTGGGTACTTGACACTGGACTTCAGGCATTTTGGCATTTCCTTCTCCCCAGTCTTCCTCCAGACTCTGGCACCTTGATTTCCGAATGACATGCAAAATTTGCTTTCATCAGAAAAAAGTACTTGGGACCACTTAGCAACAGTCCAGTGCTGCTTCTCTGTAGCCCAGGTCAGGCGCCTCTGCCGCTGTTTATGGTTCAAAAGTGGCTTTACCTGGGGAATGCGGCACCTGTAGCCCATTTCCTGCACACGCCTGTGCACGGTGGCTCTGGATGTTTCCACACCAGACTCAGTCCACTGCTTCCTCAGGTTCCCCAAGGTCTGGAATCGGTCCTTCTCCACAATCTTCCTCAGGGTCCGGTCTCCTCTTCTCGTTGTACAGCGTTTTCTGCCACATTGTTTCCTTCCAACAGACTTACCATTGAGGTGCCTTGATACAGCACTCTGGGAACAGCCTATTTGTTGAGAAATTTCTTTCTGGGTCTAAAGGTACCGTCACACTTAGCGACGCTGCAGCGATACCGACAACGATCCGGATCGCTGCAGCGTCGCTGTTTGGTCGCTGGAGAGCTGTCACACAGACAGCTCTCCAGCGACCAACGATCCCGAGGTCCCCGGTAACCAGGGTAAACATCGGGTAACTAAGCGCAGGGCCGCGCTTAGGAACCCGATGTTTACCCTGGTTACCAGCGTAAAAAAACAGTACATACTTACATTCAGCTGTCTGTCCCTTGCTGTCTGGTTCCTGCACTGACTGCTGGCCGTAAAGTGAAAGTGAAAGCACAGCGGTGAGTCACACAGCGGTGACTCACCGCTGTGGCTGTGCTCTGCTTTCACTTTACGGCCAGCAGTCAGTGCAGGAACCAGACGGCAAGGGACAGACAGCTGAATGTAAGTATGTACTGTTTTTTTACGCTGGTAACCAGGGTAAACATCAGGTTCCTAAGCGCGGCCATGCGCTTAGTTACCCAATGTTTACCCTGGTTACCAGTGAAGACATCGCTGAATCGGTGTCACACACGCCGATTCAGCGATGTCTACGGGGAGTCCAGCGACGAAATAAAGTTCTGGACTTTCTTCCCCGACCAGCGATCTCCCAACAGGGGCCTGATCGCTGCTGCCTGTCACACTGGACGATATCGCTAGCGAGGACGCTGCAACGTCACGGATCGCTAGCGATATCGTCTAGTGTGACAGTACCTTTACCCTCTCTTGCTTGAGGGTGTCAATGATGGCCTTCTTGACATCTGTCAGGTCGCTAGTCTTACCCATGATGGGGGTTTTGAGTAATGAACCAGGCAGTCAGTTTATAAAAGCCTCAGGTATCTTTTGCATGTGTTTAGAGTTAATTAGTTGATTCAGAAGATTAGGGTAATAGGTCGTTTAGAGAACCTTTTCTTGATATGCTAATTTATTGAGACAGGTTTTTTGGGTTATCAGGAGTTGTATGCCAAAATCATCAGTATTAAAACAATAAAAGACCTGACAAATTTCAGTTGGTGGATAATGAATCTATAATATATGAAAGTTTAATTGTAATCATTACATTATGGTAAATAATGAAATTTAACACTATATGCTAATTTTTTGAGAAGGACCTGTAATAAGGCAAATTAACATTTATTACATCAGACAAGGTCCACCCAAAATACCCTCGGAAGTGCGCTATTGTGCATCAGGACTGGTAATGCTAACCTATGTCGGAGCATGAAATCACAGGTGTGGAGCTCTGACCTTAGGCAGCAAGAATTATTATTTATTTATATAGCACCATTAATTCCATGGTGCTGTACATGAGAAAAGGGGTTACATACAGGGTTATAGATATTAACAGAAAATAAATTTACAATGACAGACTGATACAGAGGGGAGAGGACCTTAACCCCTTTCTGCCAGCTGACGGAATAGTATATCAGCTGGCAGATCCCCTGCTTTGAGGTGGGCTCCGGCGGTGAGCCCACCTCAAAGCCGTGACATGTCAGCTGTTTTGTACAGCTGACATGTGCACACAATGAGTGCGAGCGGAATCTCGATCCGCCCACGCCCATTAACTAGTTAAATGCCGCCGTCAAGCGCTGACAGCGGCATTTAACTAGCGCTCCCGGCCGCGCGGCCGGATGTGCTCGCGCCGCTGACCCCCGTCACATGATCGGGGGTCAGCGGTGCATTGCCATAACAGCCAGAGGTCTCCTTGAGACCTCTATGGTTGTTGATGGCCGATTGCTTTGAGCGCCAGCTGTGGTCGGCGTTCAAAGTACACCTGCATTTCTGCTACATAGAGGTGATCTGTACTTCACCTCTATGTAGCAGAGGCGATCATGTAGTGGAGGCTATTGAAGCATGCCAAAATTTAAAAAAAAAAAAAAAGTGTTTAAAAATATAAAAAATGTATAAAAGTTCAAATCACCCCCCTTTCGCCCCAATCAAAATAAAACAATTAAAAAAAAATCAAACATACACATATTTGGTATCGGTGCGTTCAGAATCGCCCGATCAATAAAAACAAAGGATTAACCTGACCGCTAAATGGTGTAGCGAGAAAAAAATCAAAATGCCAAAATTAGGTTTTTTTGGACGCCGTGACATTGCATTAAAATGCAATAACGGGCGATCAAAAGAACATATCTACACCAAAACGGTATCATTAAAAACGCCAGCTCGGCACTCAAAAAATAAACCCTCACCTGACCCCAGATCATGAAAATTGGAGACGCTACGGGTATCGGAAAATCGCGCAATTTTTTTTTTTTTGCAAACTTTGGAATTTTTTTTTCACCACTTAGATAAAAAAATAACCTAGACATGTTAGGTGTCTATGAACTCGAAATGACCTGGAGAATCATAATGGTAGGTTAGTTTTAGCATTTGGTGTACCTAGCAAAAAAGCCAAACAAAAAACAAGTGTGAGATTGCACTTTTTTTGCAATTTCATCACACTTGGAATTTTTTTCCCGTTTTCTGTTACATGACATGGTAAAACCAATGGTATCGTTCAGAAGTACATCTCTTCCCGCAAACAATAAGCCCTCACATGGCAATATTGACAGAAAAATAAAAAAAGTTATGGCCCTGGGAAGGAGGGGAGCGAAAAACGAAAATGAAAAAAACGGAAAAAGCTCCGGGGGTGAAGGGGTTAATCACATTCTCACAGCATTAGTTATCAAGTCACATGTTCATGGCTGTGATAGTCAGCTGTGATAGCCAACAACTGTCTGGTGTCTGCGCTCCTCATGAATCACAGCAATGTACTATGTAATTACTGTAAGTAGCGTGTGAAGCACTGAAAAGTCATTGTGAAACTTTAATTGTTCCCAATGGGGGGGAAAATTACTTGTGACCATATCAGAGATTTTGAAACATTCAGAACAATTCAATCAATTCTGTGGGCAAAGTCTGAAATTGGCCATAGCCATTAAATGAATGTTGGCTGTACGCGACGATCATGTAATGGTTATAGGAGTTTACTGACTGTCTCCAGATGGCAGGTATTGGAGAACTAACAGTCTGACATGTTCCCATGAAAGACAATCCGCCGCCAGATGTCTGGTACCAGATTACGCACCTCTCCCTGTTGAGAAAACTGCATGCTTGGCTGAAAGTTCATGTGTATAGGGGATTAGGAATAAATTAAAAAAAGAAGGATGCACTCCATCATCTTAGTGAAAACGTGCAGAATTTAATTGACCTACATGTCTGGGCAACGTTTCGGCTCTGAATAGGTTCAGAGAAAGGCTTGAGAAAGGCTTGTTCAGAGCCGAAACGTTGCCCAGACATGTGGGTCGATTAAATCCTGCACGTTTTCACTAAGATGATGGAGTGCTGCCGCCTTTTTTGAATTTATGTGAAGTGTGGACAATCGTTGGACAGATTGCCTGGGGGTCTTGCACCCGAAGATGAGTAGAGCATTGTGCTGTTCCATTTTTTATTAATAGGGGATTTGGAAGACATAGCATTCCACCAACACTCAGAAGCCTGTCCTAGAATGTTCGTACAGGTGCTTGAGAAAAGGAGAGTAAGAAAAGCTCTGCTCCTTCCCTTCATGTGTAAGATATGTTCCTAGTGGATATTCAGATCTAATAGTAGAGATATCAAAGGTGCTAATGTCAAAAGAGGCTGCTCACAAGCCTTTCTGATCTAATAGTGGAGATACCAGTGGTGCTGAGGTAGGAAGAGGCTGTTCACACTGCTGTCCACCCAGTCTTTTTGACCTAATATTGATATCAGTGATGTTTAGATAGAGTCCACTTACGCTATTGTCCACCCTGTCTTTCTGATCTAACACTGGAGATGGCAAGAATGCTACAGTAAAAAAAGGCTGCTCCCACTGCTGTCCACCCTGCCTTTCTGATCTAATCCTGGAGATGCCAGAGTTGCTGATGTGAAAAGAGACTGCTCACTGCTGTCTACTCTGCCTTTCTGATCTAATCTTGGAGATGTCAAGGATGCTGAGGTAAGAAGAGACTCTTCACACTGCTGTCCACCCAGCCTTTCTGACCTATGCCTGCAGATGCCAGTGGTGCTTAGGTAAAAAGACGCTCACTGCTGTCCACTCTGTCTTTCTGAATAATTGCATGGTGTAGTATACAGTCATGCCAAAAGTGTTGGTGCAATAGAAATTGTTCAGAAAAAGAAATATTTCTCACAGAAAATCAATGCAATTGCACATTTTATTATACACATTTATTTCCTTTGTGCGTTTTGCAACAACACTGAAAAACTGAAATAAAGGCAAATTAAACATACTTTCACACTAAATCCCCAAAGTAGTCCAGACAAAATTGTGGGTACCCTTCCAAAAATATGGGTAAACAACTTTATTCAAGTATGTGATGCTCGTTCAAACTCACCTGTTGCAAATAACAGGTGTGGGCAATATGAAAATCACAACTGAAACCGAATAAAAAAAAAAAAAAAAGGGAGAACTTGGCTTAAACTTTGCATTGTGTCTGTGTGTGCCAAATTGAGCATGAAGAACAGAAAGACGAGAAGAGAACTGAGGACTTGAGAATCAAAATTCAGGAAAAATATTAATGAGTTAAAAGTTACAAGTTCATCTCCAGAGACCTTGATTTTCTTTTGTCCAAGGTGCACAAATTAATCAAAAAGTTTACTGTTTCTAATCTCCCTGGATGTGGACGACGGAGAAAAATTTATGAAATGTTGCAAGGTAGGATAGTCCAGATGTTGGATAAGCAGCCCCAATCAAGTTGCAAAGACATTCAAGCTGTCCTAGGTTTTTGTACTGATGAAGGGGTCATATGCGACCTCGAAATGCGTTGACTTTTAAAAACCTGTGCAATAAATCATTTAACTACCGTATATTTTGGTATGAACCTTCATCAGCAGCGCTTTCAAGCTTGGTCCACCTGTGACCGGCGTCCTGCAGCAAATAATATGTATCAAACGTTGCTTAAAGGGAACCTGTCACCTGAATTTGGCGGGACTGGTTTTGGGTCATATGGGCGGAGTTTTCGGGTGTTTGATTCACCCTTTCCTTACCTGCTGGCTGCATGCTGGCTGCAATATTGGATTGAAGTTCATTCTCTGTCCTCCATAGTAAACGCCTGCGCAAAGCAATCTTGCCTTGCGCAGGCGTGTACTACGGAGGACAGAGAATGAACTTCAATCCAATATTGCAGCCAGCATGCAGCCAGAAGGTAAGGAAAGGATGAATCAAACACCCGAAAACTCCGCCCATATGACCCAAAACCAGTCCCGCCAAATTCAGGTGACAGAGTCCCTTTAAGTGCAACCCCACCAGGTGAGTGGATTCATTTTCTTAAACCATGTTATCAGTTAAGACCCTATTTGCGCTCTTTCGTTTCCCAGTTTCTGTATCTTAAAGCTTTGGGTGCATCAGTGTCAGCACAAAATATCTGTCGACATTTGAATGAAAATAAACGCTATGACAGGAGACCCAGGAGGACCCCACTGCTGACACAGACATAAAAAAGCAGTTTGCCAAAATGTACGTGAGTAAGGCCTCTTTCACACTTCTGTCTTTTTTCTCCCGTCGAAATCCGTCAAGTTTTGAAAAAACAGGATCCTGCCACGTTTTCTGCAGGATCCTGTTTCTTCCCATAGACTTGTATTAGCGATGGATTGTGACGGATGGCCTTCCGTTTCATCTGTCGTGCACTGGATCCGTCGGAAAATAGCCGTCCTTTGTCTGGAAAAAACGTTCAATGAAACTTTTCTGTCAGCGTCGGAAAAACCTGCAACGACGCATCCTGCAGCATACGTCGTTGGCTATAATGGAAGCCTATGGACGCAGGATGTGTCGTTGCCTGTGAAAAGCAGGAATCCAGCGACGTATAGCGTTGTTCTATTCTGAGCATGCCTGGAAGGATTTTCTAGTCTGGAGAAAATATTCATTCTCTCTTGTCTCCCCGGAAATTTCTCCATTGAAATTCAGGCAACAATACAAACAACGCATCCGTCAAAACACTGAATGCGTTACACATGTTTTTCACTATTTTCACAACGTCTGTTGATACGTCAGAACAATGCATTACGATGCCCGCCAGCAAACGGAAGTGTGAAAGAGGCGTAAGCCCAAATCCTTCTGGGAAAGCCTCTCATCGACAGACCAAGTTACAACTTTTTTCGTAAATCACATTTTAGTGTTTACCGAAAACAGAATGAGGCCTGCAAAGAAAAGGACACAGTGCTTGCAGTCAACTATGGTGGAGCTTGAAAGATGTTTTGGGGTTGTTTTGCTGCCTCTGGCACTGGGTGCCTTGATTGTGCACAAGGCATCAAGAAGTCTGAAGATTACCAAAGGATTTTGGGTTGCAATTTAATGCCCCGTGTCAGAAAGCTGGGTTTGCGTCCTAGGTAAGGGGTCTTCCAGCAGGACAATGACCCCAAACATACTTCAAAAGGCATCCAGAAATGGATGGAAACAAAGCGATGCAGAGTTCTGAAGTGGCCAGAATGAGTCCAGATCTAAATACCATTGAACACCTAGGGAGATTTTTTTATTTTTTTTTAAATTGGGGTTAGGAGAAGGCTCCCTTCAAATATGCGAGATCTGGAGAAGTTTGCAAAAGAGTGGGCCAAAATTCCAGTTGAGAGGTGTATGAAGTTTGTTGGTTGTTAAAGGAAGAGATTGATTGCAATTATTTAATCTAAAGGGTGTGCAATTAAATATTACCGTAAGTTGAGGGTGCCAACAATTTTGTCTGGACCATTTTGGGGGTTTTGTGTGAAAATATTTCCAATTTTCCTTTGTGTGTACTGGAACAACACAAAACAAACGAAATACACATGTGTAACAAAATGTGTAATTGTGACATTTTCTTGGAGAAATACTTCATTTTGTGGAACAATTTCAAGGGTGCCAACACTTTTGCCCATGATTGTATGGAAGTCACAACATTAGAGCTTCCTATTACCCATGCAATACTGGCTTCTTTCCTGACAATTTAGGACAGGTTTCTGTCAATGTAACAAATCAGTGACCTTGATATCTTTAGAATTTAGGATTTTTTTTTTTTTATAATGGCATGTCTTTTTAGTATTTTTTCTTTTTCAAGAGAATACTTTTATGATGCCTGTCAAATAAAAGCCATCTTTTGCTCACCACCACTTCCTACGCTTAACGCAGCTGTGCATATGTTTTCAACAGGAACGCTCTTCAGGACAAAGGGATCAGACGAGCTGAAATCCATGTGTCTTTGGCCGGTTTCACACGTCAGTGGCTCCGGTACGTGAGGTGACAGTTTCCTCACGTACCAGAGACACTGACTCACGTCGACACATTGAAATCAATGTGTCTCTTCACATGTCAGTGTGTTTTCACGGACCGTGTGTCCGTGTGCAAAACACGGAGACATGTCAGTGTTCGTGGGAGCGCACGGATTACACGGACCCATTAAAGTCAATGGGTCCGTGTAAAACATGTACTGTCCGTGTGCCGTGCAGGAGACAGCGCTAAAGTAAGCGCTGTCCCCCCCCACGTGGTGCTGAAGCCGCCATTTATATCTTCTCTCCAGCAGCGTTCGCTGCAGAGAAGATATGAAAAATCCTTCTTTTTTTTTTGTTCATGTTTAAAATAAAGATCTAGTGAAAAGCCGAAGGTGGGGAGAATTGGAGATTAGCACATGCCCATCGGACTGGACCAGGGTGATTAACAGCTGAAAACGGCGAGTTTACTAAGGTATTTTGGCAGCAAAGGCGGGGAATTGGGATAATAAAGGCACTATTGTAAAGTACAGCTCAGGCCCTATTGAACGCTATTTTTTTTAGCTCATATTGAAAAAACGGGGTGACAGGTTCCCTTTAAATTGGTTCTCAACATCCTATCTTGTTGAGTCTATAAACAAGAATTGTATAGCTAATACATATACTATATTAACAAAAATAAGTAGGTTACTAGATAGAGATTCCAGAAAAAAAAGTTAAATAATTTGTATTAATTAAACTTAACAAAAAATAAAGACAGGGCAATGAGCCTCCAAAACAAAGGGAGATCACTGGCCACATAGAAGAATCCAAGGGATAAAACACACACAATCACAAGCACAATCAATATAAGACAAAAAACAATACTTCCAGATTCATAGGCTGTTTCTAATGGAAATGAGCCACCATAATCAAAAAATAAAGTGCTAGTGCAATCTACAATAGTAAGATATAGGATGCATTTCTATCTAGTGGATAATCCCCATGGATTCCCTCACAAAATGAGAATGTAAATAAAATTTGCATTCGCCATAGCAAAATGAATCTGACATCACGTTTTTCTGTTAGACTGTTTGGTAGCTTGTTGCTGTACGTCATCATAATAAAAATGAACGGGCTCCATTGTTACACCCAGATCACTGTGAATAGGAAATTTTTCAAAACAGGTGAAGCAGTCGCCTATAACATGTCAGGGAGCATGTATCTGAGAACAAGGGTAACAACCTCATTTGTTGCTATGGTAACAGTATGTCCCCCCAAACTGTCTCCAATCCAGCAGCATAGTCCCGCATTTCGGCTACTAGAGGTTGCAGATGTATGGACAGGATGGGTTTGACACCCTGGCCTAGGAGCTGAAGCCTGTGCATGGGTGAGTGACATCTGTGAGCCGCCTATTACCTGCAACATTGTGAGTGGTCCTCTGGGTTTCATTGTCAGACCACTGCAAAAGAAAAAAAAAAAAAAAGACCTGAAACGTTGCTGAGCCCAAAGTTCTCCATGCTTTTTTAAATGGATGCTGACATTGCGTTAGATGTTGTATTACAGGGTGTACACTACAACGAGACCACGATATTTGCCCTCAAACACTGCTATTCATAGGCAGCAGCCTTCTCCCAAGATCCCATTGGGGTTGCTGAGCATCAATGTGATGTTTCATGGGTCACATTGCACTCCTCCCAACCATGCCAGATCCAGGGGGACATGCAGGCGCTGCCCACTCATGCCTGTTGCACGTCATGTGTCCCTTGCATTCATGGCTCTCCACTTCCACATCGCTCGGTCGATGTATAGAAAAAAATCCAATTCATTATTTTCCATCTATTTCTCAGATGAAAATGGTTCTAATGGTGACTGTTTTTTTTATTAAAGCCTTACTTATTATTAATGGGGTTATTTATTATCTGTGGGGCTAGGAACTTATAGGCAGGTAGTTTCCAGCTTGTTCTGCCCTGTGCTGATCACTGGCGGTGACTCTCCTGCTTAATTTTGCCTCGTATCAACAGAACACCACCTTCTCTTCAGTAGATAGAAAGCGGTGACCGGGCTCTCAAATCTGGGTGACAGCGGAAGTGATGCCCTGTCGACAGATTAGGATATTAGGCATCCGTATCATTATGGAAGTCTACATACGAGTCACCATACGGCCGAGCTCCGGATCAGCCAGTCACACAGCGGCTGACTGATGGATTTACAAGTGACTGATTCTGCCGCCAGCAATACACAGCACAACACAGCAAATAGGAGGCAAATGGTTCTGGTTTCTTAATGAAACCCAATTGCAAAAATTAGTTTTAGCCCCCAACTACATGCATGTATGTACAAGCATCGCTAAAGGTGGCCAACCTTTTTAATAGAAAAACACAAGTTTTTATTTCTTTGAAGGCTGGTTGTTACAAGCAACAGTGCCCTTTTTTTTGCCAGTTTTGGTAAATGTGTTCCAATAACCTGAATCCATTTGCAAATACTACTAATTATTTATAAACAGCTAGTCCTGCTTGGGGGGGACACGAGGGGACCCGTGCTGTGCGAGACAGGCACGAGGGGACGGCGCTGTGCGAGACAGGCACGAGGGGACCGGCGCTGTGCGAGACAGGCACGAGGGAACCCGTGCTGTGAGACAGGCAAGAGGGGGCGGCGCTGTGTGAGACAGGCATGAGGGGACCCACGCTGTGCGAGACAGGCACGAGGGGACGGCGCTGTGCGAGACAGGCACGAGGGAACCCGCGCTGTGCGAGACAGGCACGAGGGGACCCACGCTGTGCGAGACAGGCACGAGGGGACCCGTGCTGTGCGAGACAGGCACGAGGGGACCCGTGCTGTGCGAGACAGGCACGAGGGGACCCGCGCTGTGCAAGACAGGCACGAGGGGACCGGCGCTGTGCGAGACAGGCACGAGGGAACCCGTGCTGTGAGACAGGCAAGAGGGGGCGGCGCTGTGTGAGACAGGCATGAGGGGACCCACGCTGTGCGAGACAGGCACGAGGGGACCCACGCTGTGCGAGACAGGCACGAGGGGACCCACGCTGTGCGAGACAGGCACGAGGGGACCCACGCTGTGCGAGACAGGCACGAGGGGACCCACGCTGTGCGAGACAGGCAAGAGGGAACCCGCGCTGTGAGACAGGCAAGAGGGGACGGTGCTGTGCGAGACAGGCACGAGGGGACCCACGCTGTGCGAGACAGGCATGAAGGAACCCGCGCTGTGAGACAGGCACGAGGGGACGGCGCTGTGCGAGACAGGCACGAGGGGATGGCGCTGTGCGAGAAAGGCATGAGGGGACTGTGCAAAGACAGTGACCCGTGCAGAGACAGTGGCCCCTAGCACCCACGGCATTAGTGCAGAGCCCCTGATTCCTGTTGGGAGACCCAATAATAGACTGAGCATCGTTCTCCTGAGATAGGCTGCACTGTTGAGGCAGAAGACTCCGCACAGGGGACTCCGTTTGCCTAGCATCCCCTCTACTCACCACAGTAACCCCCCAAACTCCAAGCTGCGGGCTCCTAGGGCCTACACCATATGGGATAGCTGATGCACCACTGCAATATGCAGATATATAGAGGGGGTGCAAGACTGATGGCTAATAATGCAAACTAACAAAAGCACAAGAAACAAGAGCCATCAAAATATCTGCACACCACCAAAGTTATAATAAAAATAATATAAGCTTTATTGGGAACATAATTAAAAACATCTAAAATCACACATAACCTCTGTGCAGATGCCCCTGTGAACACTGTATGCCAAAATATACATAGATATATAAACGTATGAAATCTTACAGACGTGTCCCTGCCCTCTGCACTTAATATTATTAATGTAACTATATATAGTCAAAATTTGGAATGAACACGCTGTATACAACCATATAACAACAATTATGCACACAGTCAAGTATAATACAAGCCACACAGCATGCAAATAGCATGTAACACCCCACCACAATATGCAGCTTCCAGCAAAAAAAAAAAACCCCTATGGACCCAGAGGAGCAGATAAAAAAAAAAAAAGAAACTGCCCTAGATATCCAAAGAAAGGGACAGGGGAAGATGTCCAAATATATACCCTGAAATACCCTGCATAGTCTGATCCTAGGAGTGGTCAAAAGGTGAAAATAGTGCTGGAGAAAGCACCATAGGATAAATCCTGCTGCAGGAGGCTGAATAGTCACAGGGCAAATGCGACCGGAGGAGAAGCCCAACGCGTGTCGCTGTTCTAGGACAGCTTCGTCAGGGCCTACACAGCTCAAGGACAACAGAGGGACTACAAGTGCCGCTGTTTGCCGGCGCCTACGTTGGAGAAGACGACCCTACAAGCAAGTCCTCATCAGACTGATAAGTGTTTTTCCAAAGAACTTCCGTTTACTACTGTTAGGGCCCCTTTCCACTTGCGAGGAAAACGGACGAGTGCAATCCGATAAAAAATCGGATTGCACTCGGACCAATGTTATTTAATAGGTGACATTCCATATGCAATTTTTTTTCTCAGCCGAAATCGGGCTGAGAAAAAAATCGCAGCATGCTGCGAGTCTCAGATGAGACTCGCCAATGCAAGTCAATGGGTGCGAGAAAAAAACGCATGGAATACGGACCATCCGTATTCCATCCGTTTTTACCAGATACCTTACCATTCCGTGGCACAGAACACTGTAAATAGTGTAAATGACTGTATAAAAATAGTTGCAGAGAAAAAAAAAACGGATTGCATACGGATGTAAAAACGGATGATGTGATTAAAAATCGCATTGCACTCGCATGACAATCGCATACGTTACATCCGGTTTTTCGGTCCAGATTACGGACCGTTTTTTTTTCTCACAAGTGGAAAGGAGCCCTTATACTGATTCCCGTATGTTTTTCTACTGTTTTCTCCCTGCGAGGAGAATATCGTCCCTGGTAATAACCCCCCTCCACAGTTGGTCTGTCTGTTCCATGGTGACATATTCTACCCTGCACTCTATTACATGTTTGCAGCCGATTCCGAATAGTATAAACTACAGCCCCCACAATGCTTTGCTGTAGGCGACATGACGCAAACGCTAGAAGAGGATTCCCTCGTCGTCCTGACGTCGCTGATACGTAAGAGTGACGCAGCTGGCGTAGCGGCCATCTTGGAGTAGGAGGAGCTTGGAGGTAGTGTAGTGTCAGACGGTGCTCTGAGTCCGCCGTATCTTCCCGACATGTCCGCGGATAAGCAGGAGACCAGAGCACATGAGGAGAACGCCTCTGACGAGCAGAAGGTGAGCGTGCGGGAGATGGCGGCTGCCACCACAGTGGCGCAGGGAGAAGCGCGCTCAGCGAGGGATGAGTCATGTGGTGGCTGCAGAGCCCGGCGCCCCCGTCCCCAGGGACTGACTGTGCCTGCACCCGTGTACGCCGCCCGTCAGCGGTGCCAGCCGCAGCCGCCCAGGCCCGGCACATGGCCGCGGTGTGACATGTGCGCCCTACATGAAGAAGGGGGATCAGAATGGAGGGGGATGAGCTCTGCATCCGCTCACAAGGAAGTGCTGCCCATCCCTGGTGTGTCTGCCCGCAGTGGGTGCAGACTGGGCGATCACCGAAGTCACCAGGCTGGTGGATATACAGGAGGCTCCCCGGCCTCTCCTCATGTGTGTGTATATAAAGGAGGCTCCCCGGCCTCTCCTCATGTATATATACAGGAGACTCCCCGGCCTCTCCTCATGTGTATATATACAGGAGGCTCCCCGGCCTCTCCTCATGTGTGGATATACAGGAGGCTCCCCGGCCTCTCCTCATGTGTGTATATACAGGAGACTCCCCGGCCTCTCCTCATGTGTGTATATACAGGAGACTCCCCGGCCTCTCCTCATGTATATATACAGGAGACTCCCCGGCCTCTCCTCATGTGTATATATACAGGAGGCTCCCCGGCCTCTCCTCATGTGTATATATACAGGAGGCTCCCCGGCCTCTCCTCGTGTGTATATATACAGGAGGCTCCCCGGCCTCTCCTCATGTGTGTATATACAGGAGGCTCCCCGGCCTCTCCTCATGTGTATATATACAGGAGGCTCCCCGGCCTCTCCTCATGTGTGTATATACAGGAGGCTCCCCGGCCTCTCCTCATGTGTATATATACAGGAGGCTCCCCGGCCTCTCCTCGTGTGTATATATACAGGAGGCTCCCCGGCCTCTCCTCATGTGTATATATACAGGAGGCTCCCCGGCCTCTCCTCATGTGTGTGTGTATATACAGGAGGCTCCCCGGCCTCTCCTCATGTGTGTGTATATAAAGGAGGCTCCCCGGCCTCTACTCGTGTGTATACTGGAGGCTCCCCGGCCTCTCCTCATGTGTGTGTATATACAGGAGGCTCTCCGGCCTCTCCTCGTGTGTGTATATACAGGAGGCTCCCCGGCCTCTACTCGTGTGTATACTGGAGGCTCCCCGGCCTCTCCTCATGTGTGTGTATATACTGGAGGCTCCCCGGCCTCTCCTCATGTGTGTATATACTGGAGGCTCCCCGGCCTCTCCTCATGTGTGTATATACAGGAGGCTCCCCGGCCTCTCCTCATGTGTGTGTATATACAGGAGGCTCCCCGGCCTCTACTCGTGTGTGTATACTGGAGGCTCCCCGGCCTCTCCTCATGTGTGTGTATATACTGGAGGCTCCCCGGCCTCTCCTCATGTGTGTGTGTATATACTGGAGGCTCCCCGGCCTCTCCTCATGTGTGTGTGTATACTGGAGGCTCCCCGGCCTCTCCTCATGTGTATATATACAGGAGGCTCCCCGGCCTCTCCTCGTGTGTGTGTATATACTGGAGGCTCCCCGGCCTCTCCTCATGTGTGTGTATATACTGGAGGCTCCCCGGCCTCTCCTCATGTGTATATATACAGGAGGCTCCTCGGCCTCTCCTCGTGTGTGTGTATATACAGGAGGCTCCCCGGCCTCTCCTCATGTGTATATATACAGGAGGCTCCCCGGCCTCTCCTCATGTATGTGTGTGTGTGTGTGTATATACAGGAGGCTCCCCGGCCTCTCCTCATGTGTGTATATATACAGGAGGCTCCCCGGCCTCTCCTCATGTGTGTGTGTATATACTGGAGGCTCCCTGGCCTCTCCTCATGTGTGTATATATACAGGAGGCTCCCCGGCCTCTCCTCATGTGTGTGTATATACAGGAGGCTCCCCGGCCTCTCCTCATGTGTATATATACAGGAGGCTCCCCGGCCTCTCCTCATGTGTATATACAGGAGGCTCCCCGGCCTCTCCTCATGTGTATATACAGGAGGCTCCCGGCCTCTCCTCATGTGTGTATATACAGGAGGCTCCCCGGCCTCTCCTCATGTGTGTATATACAGGAGGCTCCCCGGCCTCTCCTCATGTGTGTATATACAGGAGGCTCCCCGGCCTCTCCTCGTGTGTGTGTGTATATACAGGAGGCTCCCCGGCCTCTCCTCATGTGTATATATACAGGAGGCTCCCCGGCCTCTCCTCATGTGTGTATATACAGGAGGCTCCCCGGCCTCTCCTCATGTGTGTATATACAGGAGGCTCACCAGCCTCTCCTCATGTGTGTGTATATACAGGAGGCTCCCCGGCCTCTCCTCGTGTATATACAGGAGGCTCCCCGGCCTCTCCTGATGTGTGTATAAAGGAGGCTCCCCGGCCTCTCCTCGTGTGTGTATATATACAGGAGGCTCCCCGGCCTCTCCTCATGTGTGTGTATATATACAGGAGGCTCCCCGGCCTCTCCTCATGTGTGTGTATATACTGGAGGCTCCCCGGCCTCTCCTCGTGTGTGTGTATATATACAGGAGGCTCCCCGGCCTCTCCTCATGTGTGTGTATATATACAGGAGGCTCCCCGGCCTCTCCTCGTGTGTGTGTGTGTGTGTATATATACAGGAGGCTCCCCGGCCTCTCCTCATGTGTGTATAAAGGAGGCTCCCCGGCCTCTCCTCATGTGTGTATATATAGGAGGCTCCCCGGCCTCTCCTCATGTGTGTATATATAGGAGGCTCCCCGGCCTCTCCTCATGTGTGTGTATATATAGGAGGCTCCCCGGCCTCTCCTTGTGTGTATATACAGGAGGCTCCCCGGCCTCTCCTCGTGTGTGTATATACAGGAGGCTCCCCGGCCTCTACTCGTGTGTATACTGGAGGCTCCCCGGCCTCTCCTCATGTGTGTGTATATACTGGAGGCTCCCCGGCCTCTCCTCATGTGTATATATACAGGAGGCTCCCCGGCCTCTCCTCATGTGTGTGTGTATATACTGGAGGCTCCCCGGCCTCTCCTCATGTGTGTGTGTATACTGGAGGCTCCCCGGCCTCTCCTCATGTGTATATATACAGGAGGCTCCCCGGCCTCTCCTCATGTGTGTGTGTATATACTGGAGGCTCCCCGGCCTCTCCTCATGTGTGTGTATATACTGGAGGCTCCCCGGCCTCTCCTCATGTGTATATATACAGGAGGCTCCCCGGCCTCTCCTCGTGTGTGTGTATATACAGGAGGCTCCCCGGCCTCTCCTCATGTGTATATATACAGGAGGCTCCCCGGCCTCTCCTCGTGTGTGTGTGTATATACAGGAGGCTCCCCGGCCTCTCCTCATGTGTGTATATATACAGGAGGCTCCCCGGCCTCTCCTCATGTGTGTGTGTATATACTGGAGGCTCCCCGGCCTCTCCTCATGTGTGTATATATACAGGAGGCTCCCCGGCCTCTCCTCGTGTGTGTATATACAGGAGGCTCCCCGGCCTCTCCTCATGTGTATATATACAGGAGGCTCCCCGGCCTCTCCTCATGTGTGTGTGTGTGTATATACAGGAGGCTCCCCGGCCTCTCCTCATGTGTATATACAGGAGGCTCCCCGGCCTCTCCTCATGTGTATATACAGGAGGCTCCCCGGCCTCTCCTCATGTGTGTATATACAGGAGGCTCCCCGGCCTCTCCTCATGTGTGTATATACAGGAGGCTCCCCGGCCTCTCCTCGTGTGTGTGTATATACAGGAGGCTCCCCGGCCTCTCCTCGTGTGTGTGTATATACAGGAGGCTCCCCGGCCTCTCCTCATGTGTATATATACAGGAGGCTCCCCGGCCTCTCCTCATGTGTATATATACAGGAGGCTCCCCGGCCTCTCCTCATGTGTGTATATACAGGAGGCTCCCCGGCCTCTCCTCGTGTGTATATACAGGAGGCTCACCAGCCTCTCCTCATGTGTGTGTATATACAGGAGGCTCCCTGGCCTCTCCTCGTGTATATACAGGAGGCTCCCCGGCCTCTCCTGATGTGTGTATAAAGGAGGCTCCCCGGCCTCTCCTCGTGTGTGTATATATACAGGAGGCTCCCCGGCCTCTCCTCATGTGTGTGTATATATACAGGAGGCTCCCCGGCCTCTCCTCATGTGTGTGTATATACTGGAGGCTCCCCGGCCTCTCCTCGTGTGTGTGTATATATACAGGAGGCTCCCCGGCCTCTCCTCGTGTGTGTGTATATATACAGGAGGCTCCCCGGCCTCTCCTCATGTGTGTGTGTATATATACAGGAGGCTCCCCGGCCTCTCCTCGTGTGTGTGTGTGTATATATACAGGAGGCTCCCCGGCCTCTCCTCATGTGTGTATAAAGGAGGCTCCCCGGCCTCTCCTCATGTGTGTATATATAGGAGGCTCCCCGGCCTCTCCTCATGTGTGTATGTATAGGAGGCTCCCCGGCCTCTCCTCATGTGTGTATATATAGGAGGCTCCCCGGCCTCTCCTTGTGTGTATATACAGGAGGCTCCCCGGCCTCTCCTCATGTGTGTGTATATAAAGGAGGCTCCCCGGCCTCTACTCGTGTGTATACTGGAGGCTCCCCGGCCTCTCCTCATGTGTGTATATATAGGAGGCTCCCCGGCCTCTCCTTGTGTGTATATACAGGAGGCTCCCCGGCCTCTCCTCATGTGTGTGTATATAAAGGAGGCTCCCCGGCCTCTCCTCATGTGTATATACAGGAGGCTCCCCGGCCTCTCCTCGTGTGTATATAGAGGAGGCTCCCCGGCCTCTCCTCATGTGTATATACAGGAGGCTCCCCGGCCTCTCCTCATGTGTGTATACTGGAGGCTCCCGGCCTCTCCTCATGTGTGTGTATATGCTGGAGGCTCCCGGCCTCTCCTCATGTGTGTGTATATGCTGGAGGCTCCCGACCTCTCCTCATGTGTGTGTATATGCTGGAGGCTCTCGGCCTCTCTTCATGTGTGTATATACAGGAGGCTCCCCGGCCTCTCCTCATGTGTGTATATACAGGAGGCTCCCCGGCCTCTCCTCATGTGTGTGTATATACAGGAGGCTCCCCGGCCTCTCCTCATGTGTGTATATACAGGAGGCTCCCCGGCCTCTCCTCATGTGTGTGTATATACAGGAGGCTCCCCGGCCTCTCCTCATGTGTGTGTGTATATACAGGAGGCTCCCCGGCCTCTCCTCATGTGTGTGTATATACAGGAGGCTCCCCGGCCTCTCCTCATGTGTGTATATACAGGAGGCTCCCCGGCCTCTCCTCATGTGTGTGTATATACAGGAGGCTCCCCGGCCTCTCCTCATGTGTGTGTGTATATACAGGAGGCTCCCCGGCCTCTCCTCATGTGTGTATATATACTGGAGGCTCCCCGGCCTCTCTTCATGTGTGTATATACAGGAGGCTCCCCGGCCTCTCCTCATGTGTGTGTATATACTGGAGGCTCCCCGGCCTCTCCTCATGTGTGTGTATATACTGGAGGCTCCCCGGCCTCTCCTCATGTGTGTGTATATACTGGAGGCTCCCGGCCTCTCCTCGTGTGTATATACAGGAGGCTCCCCGGCCTCTCCTCATGTGTGTATATATATATACTGGAGGCTCCCCGGCCTCTCTTCATGTGTGTATATACAGGAGGCTCCCCGGCCTCTCCTCATGTGTGTATATATACTGGAGGCTCCCCGGCCTCTCTTCATGTGTGTGTATATACAGGAGGCTCCCCGGCCTCTCCTCATGTGTGTGTATATACTGGAGGCTCCCCGGCCTCTCCTTGTGTGTGTATATATACAGGAGGCTCCCCGGCCTCTCCTCGTGTGTGTATATACAGGAGGCTCCCCGGCCTCTCCTCATGTGTGTGTATATGCTGGAGGCTCCCGGCCTCTCCTCATGTGTGTGTATATGCTGGAGGCTCCCGGCCTCTCCTCATGTGTGTGTATATGCTGGAGGCTCCCGGCCTCTCCTCATGTGTGTGTATATGCAGGAGGCTCCCCGGCCTCTCCTCATGTGTGTATATACAGGAGGCTCCCCGGCCTCTCCTCATGTGTGTATATACAGGAGGCTCCCCGGCCTCTCCTCATGTGTGTATATACAGGAGGCTCCCCGGCCTCTCCTCATGTGTGTGTATATACAGGAGGCTCCCCGGCCTCTCCTCATGTGGGTATATACAGGAGGCTCCCCGGCCTCTCCTCATGTGTGTATACTGGAGGCTCCTGGCCTCTCCTCATGTGTGTGTATATACTGGAGGCTCCCGGCCTCTCCTCATGTGTGTATATACAGGAGGCTCCCCGGCCTCTCTTCATGTGTGTATATACAGGAGGCTCCCCGGCCTCTCCTCATGTGTGTATATACAGGAGGCTCCCCGGCCTCTCCTCATGTGTGTGTATATACTGGAGGCTCCCCGGCCTCTCCTCGTGTGTGTGTGTGTGTATATAGAGGAGGCTCCCCGGCCTCTCCTTGTGTGTGTATATATACAGGAGGCTCCCCGGCCTCTCCTTATGTGTGTATATATACAGGAGGCTCCCCGGCCTCTCCTTATGTGTATATATACAGGAGGCTCCCCGGCCTCTCCTTATGTGTATATATACAGGAGGCTCCCCGGCCTCTCCTTGTGTATATATACAGGAGGCTCCCCGGCCTCTCCTCATGTGTATATATACAGGAGGCTCCCCGGCCTCTCCTCGTGTGTGTGTATATATATATATATATATATATATATTTATTTTATTAGTCATGGCCAAAAGTATTGACACCCCTGCAATTCTGTCAGATAATACTCATTTTCTTCCTGAAAATGATTGCAAACACAAATTATTTGGTATTATTATCCCCATTTAATTTGTCTTAAATGAAAAAACACAAAAGAGAATGAAGCAAAAAATTGATCATTTCACACAAAACTCCAAAAATGGGCCAGACAAAAGTATTGGCACCCTTAGCCTAATAATTGGATGCACAACCTTTAGCCAAAATAACTGCGACCATCAATGAGTTTCTTACAATGCTCTGCTGGAATTTTAGACCATTCTTCTTTGGCAAACTGCTCCAGGTCCCTGATATTTGAAGGGTGCCTTCTCCAAACTGCCATTTTTAGATCTCTCCACAGGTGTTCTATGGGATTCAGGTCTGGACTCATTGCTGGCCACCTTAGAAGTCTCCAGTGCTTTCTCTCAAACCATTTTCTAGTGCTTTTTGAAGTGTGTTTTGGGTCATTGTCCTGCTGGAAGACCCATGACCTCTGAGGGAGACCCAGCTTTCTCACACTGGGCCCTACATTATGCTGCAAAATATGTTGGTAGTCTTCAGACTTCATAATGCCATGCACACGGTCAAGCAGTCCAGTGCCAGAGGCAGCAAAGCAACCCCAAAACATCAGGGAACCTCCGCCATGTTTGACTGTAGGGACCGTGTTCTTTTCTTTGAATGCCTCTTTTTTTCTCCTGTAAACTTGTTGATGCCTTTGCCCAAAAAGCTCTAGTTTTGTCTCATCGGACCAGAGAACATTCTTCCAAAACGTTTTAGGCTTTTTCAGGTAAGTTTTGGCAAACTCCAGCCTGGCTTTTTTATGTCTCGGGTTAGAAGTGGGGTCTTCCTGGGTCTCCTACCATACAGTCCCTTTTTATTCAGATGCCGACGGATAGTACGGGTTGACACTGTTGTACCCTCGGACTGCAGGGCAGCTTGAACTTGTTTGGATGTTAGTTGAGGTTCTTTATCCAACATCAGCACAATCTTGCGTTGAAATCTCTTGTCAATTTTTCTTTTCCCTTCACATCTAGGGAGGTTAGCCACAGTGCCATGGGCTTTAAACTTCTTGATGACACTGCGCACGGTAGAAACAGGAACATTCAGGTCTTTGGAGATGGTCTTGTTTCCTTGAGATTGCTCATGCTTCCTCACAATTTGGTTTCTCAAGTCCTCAGACTGTTCTTTGGTCTTCTTTCTTTTCTCCATGCTCAATGTGGTACACACAAGGACACAGGACAGAGGTTGAGTCAACTTTAATCCATGTCAACTGGCTGCAAGTGTGATTAAAGGTACCTTCACACTCAGCGACGCTGCAGCGATACCGACAACGATGTCGATCGCTGCAGCGTCGCTGGAGAGCTGTCACACAGACCGCTCTCCAGTGACCAACGATGCCGGTAACCAGGGTAAACATTGGGTTACTAAGCGCAGGGCCGCGCTTAGTAACCCGATGTTTACCCTGGTTACCAGCGTAAAAGTAAAAAAAAAAACCACTACATACTTGCCTTCCGCTGCCTGTCCCCGGCGCTGTGCTTTCCTGCACTGACTGTGAGCACAGCGGCCGGAAAGCAGAGCGGTGACGTCACCGCTGTGCTTTCCGGCTGGCCGGCGCTCACAGCCAGTGCAGAGAAGCACAGCGCCGGGGACAGGCAGCGGAAGGTAAGTATGTAGTGTTTTTTTTACTTTTACGCTGGTAACCAGGGTAAACATCGGGTTACTAAGCGCGGCCCTGTGCTTAGTAACCCGATGTTTACCCTGGTTACCGACATCGTTGGTCGCTGGAGAGCGGTCTGTGTATACAGGAGGCTCCCCGGCCTCTCCTCGTGTGTGTATATACACACACGAGGCTCCCCGGCCTCTCCTCGTGTGTCTATATACAGGAGGTGTCCCCGGCCTCTCCTCGTGTGTGTACATACAGGAGGCTCCCCGACCTCTCCTCGTGTGTGTGTGTGTGTATATACAGGAGGCTCCCCGGCCTCGGTACTTGGCTTGTGTTGAATAGGTGGCTGCTTTTTAGTTCTATTTATTATTCTAGTAGGATTGTTGGGCAGGCTATTGCTCTCTGGAAGCAGTCTGGGAACTAGTAAGGGTATGTGCAGACGATCAGGAATTGTCAGCGCTTTGGATGTAGCACATGTCCACTGCGTCCATAGAGCTGCCGGCTATTGAACACGGGTGAATCCACAGGTGAAATTTATCTACCTGTGTCTCTGCAAAATAAATAGACATGCTGCCGTCTGGAGACACGCGCTGTATGTCCATCTCCGTGGGCATCTCTGGAAGCATACTTGGCATGGGTTTTCTTGAAATCCCATCCGCTATGCTGTAACATCTGGACGCTGCGGGTCGTACACTATGCAAGTACGCAGTGTCCAACCCGCAGCGTTTACTGATCCGTGTGCACATGCCCTAATAGGAACTGACAATAGTGCGGAAAAATGTCTGTCCTTCTTATATTGCCTTTAATTCACATATCTCCAGTGGGGTGAGCCTGTAGAAGAAATAAAAATTGTCAGTTAGCTGGTGCTGTTCAAAAGTGGGCACTGGATGCTAATAACTGATAGGGCTGCTGACACATGGTCCAGGACATGGCCGGAGGCACTACTATGACCACAGGGTGCCTCCCTGAATCTGTTTTGCACTCATTGCTCACTGAACAAACTCCAATTTAAAGTGAACCTGTCTGCACAAATTTAGAATGTAAAGACCTGTCGGTAATGGTGCTATAATACAGATTAGTGATACTTTTGGTGAAGAAATCCGCTTTGTTGTTCTTAATTAATGACCATTTTGAATTGTCTGCTAATTAGCTTCGGTGCAGAGGGGCAGGACTGGAGACAGGTTACTGCTGAGATTTCAGAGGAGGCCGGGGCCTTGTCTGTCTCCAGGCATCCTTGGGGTTTATTTCCCATTATTAAAAATCCGTTTTAGTCCTGGAAAACAGTTGTCTATGAATAAAGCAGCTGTGTACAAACCTGTTCTGGCAGCTGTGTGATAGCAGCTGCTGACATCCCCATTTTAACTTTTTTATGGATGTTTTGTAGATGCTCCTATTTAATATATCTGTAAGTACTGTGCCATCTTAAGTGCATTTAAAATTGGCTGGAGTCAGTGGATGACTCTGGTCTTTTCATAAATGGGCATTTTTGTTTGGTGCAGTGGCTGACTGTTAAACTGTGTACCAGTCATTACTGAATGTGGCACTGTACACGGCCCCAGCTGGATCTTATAGTATTAGTTGCATACAAACTGGTGGGGGGAGCAGGGTGTACTGTGATATGTTCATTTGACATATTAAAGAGATCCTGTCACCAGAAAAAAAATGCTATTAATATGCACATGTGGGGTTAATCTTCAGGTTAATAGCTTTACTATCCTGCCCAACACCTGCACTTGCCCAAACACTAAAATTAACTTTATTCCCCCTGCAGCGTTTTGGTTTCTGTCACGGGGCTGTGCCGATTCAATCACCGCTTTGAATATACAGAGCGGCGATGGTAACCACACCTATGGCACTGGCTGACCACCGGTCCCAATGCAAAGGGACTGTCAGTCAGTGCTGGGGGCACTGTTACAGCCGCTGCTCTGTATACTCAGTGACTGAGCCGGTGCTGCCCCTGGGACTGAAACTGTGACACTTGGGGGAATATTTCACTTCTATGCAGCTCGTGGGCTGGAGGCGCGTTGGCTGGAGGCTGCGCGTGCAGCGCGTTGGCTGGAGGCGTGGAGGCTGGTCTAAAGGTGATCTTGGTGGACATTTTTGTCATTGCAGCACAAATTTCAATCTGGTTGCTGCTTCTTGACCTGCAAAATGAGCTATTTATTAGGGTTATTGTGATCAAGACCCCTGGCAATAAGCGAACTGGCTCGTGGTCTACATTTGATGGCTTGTTCTATATGTATGTAGGAGCACCACTAAAGAGTGCCTGTCATACAGAATTCAATGAGACATCTGGGAAACAGAATCAATTTGTTAAATCTTTCATCTTACTCATTGCCCACACAAGTATGTATCAGTCTCAGAAGTTCTGAGTTAGTAGAACTTTGCAGCGTCTTTATGAAAACCCTTTTGTACTATTTACAATGTAAAGAAGAGGAGCTATTACCATTTTTTAGATATTGGGTTATAGTGGAAATTAGCATATATACTTTAAGGGGAATCTGTCGTTAAAAAAAAAAAAAAAAAAAAAAAAATTAAACAACTTGATTGTTAAAAGCATTCTGAAGCTTCCCGGCGCCCACACTGAGAGCCCTACTGCCAGGATTAAATGATCTTCATTCCTAGCAGAAGCCCTGGGCTTTCAGTCACCATTCAGTGTATAGTGAGCAGCAGCTGTAACTGCGCACCTGACTGACAGCTGGTTCTAATGTGCTGACTGCAGCTGAGGCGCCAGGATACACTGATCTTACTGACAGCACATACTGTGATTGCAGCTGCTAGGAGAGCAGAGCTGTGTATCATTGCATACTGTTCTGCATCTATCCCAGGAATTTTGAAGTACCGTATATACTCGAGTATAAACCGACCCCCCCCCCCCCCCTAATTTTGCCACAAAAAACTGCGAAAACTTATTGACTCGAGTATAAGCCTAGGGTAGGAAATGCAGCAGCTACTGGTAAATTTCAAAAATAAAAATAGATGCTCCATACCGTTCATTATTGCCCCATAGATGCTCCATATACAACTGTGCTATATACAATGCTCTATACCGTTCATTATTGCCCCATAGATGCTCCATATACAACTGTGCTACATACAATGCTCTATACCGTTCATTATGGCCCCATAGATGCTCCTTATAAAGCTGTGCCATATATGCTCTGCACCGTTCATTATGGCCCCATAGATTCTCCTTATAAAGCTGTGCCATATATATTGCTCTGCACCTTTGATTATGGCCCCATAGATGCTCCTTATCAAGCTGTGCCCCATATAGATTGCTCTGCACCGTTGATTATGGCCCCATAGATGCTCCTTATAAAGCTGTGCCCCATATAGAATGCTCTGCACCGTTGATTATGGCCCCATAATATATAATGCTGCTGGTGCTGCAATAAAAAAAAAAATCACATACTCACCTGTCTTCGCTCAGGACGCCGGCGCTTTCAATATTTACCTGCTCCTCGGTCGGCTCCGTCTCCAGCACTGACGCTCAGCAGAGGGCGCGCACTGACTACGTCACCGCGCCCTCTAACCTGAGCGTCACTGCTAGAGGACGCTGCAGACGGAGCCGCACCGGAGCGAGGAGCAGGTAAATATAGGGCAGCGCTGCGCTCCCCGTATACTTACCTGCTCCTGGCGTGGTCCCTGCTGTCCCTGGCTTCCCCGGCGCTGCAGCTTCTTCCTGTAATTGAGCGGTCACAGTTACCGATCATTTACAGCAATGAATATGCGGCTCCTCCCCTATTGGAGGTGGAGCTGCCTATTCATTTCTGTAATGAGCGGTGCCATGTGACCGCTCAATACAGGAAGAATCTGCAGCGCCGGGGAAGCCAGGGACTGCAGGGACCGCGCCGGGAGTAGGTAAGTATAACTACACAGCCCCCGCTCCCCCTCACCTGCCGACCCCCGGGTATGACTCGAGTATAAGCCGAGAGGGGGACTTTCAGCCCAAAAAAATGGGCTGAAAATCTCGGCTTATACTCGAGTTTATACGGTAATTAAATATATTGCCAACTGACTGTAAATTTTTGACCACTGATGTGACTGCTTTCAAAGACAGTCGACAATACATTGATAGGAGGTAATCGCTCCCACAGTGTATCACTGAGCTGCCCTGAGAGAGTTCACCGGAGTTCATGAGCTGATCAGCTCCGGTGATCTCCCTTACGGCTCCACTGCTGCGTGGGCAAGTTCTCAAGCAGCGGTGCTGTAAGTGAGAGCATCGAAGCTGATGAACTCTCATTCTGATGGGTGTCACTGTGATCCCAAGTCTCCTCTCTTCTTGCTTCATGTGGATGATGCATCCTATGTCATCTACACAGTGTCCTCAGCATCGCACTCCTGCGCAAGCGCACTTCACTATGCCTTGCTGAGGTCAGAGGAAAGCATGTGTGGGGAAAGGCCAAAAAGAGCCAGCACATGTGCACTACAATGCTTTGCTCTACCCTCGGCACTGCAGAGTAGTGTGCCTGCACATGAGCGTGACTGGGGCACTGTGTGGATGACGTAGAACATGTCATCCACACAGAGCCAGAAGAGAGGAGACATTGGTTCATGAACAGCGACGCCCATCGGACCAGATTGATCTGTTGGCGAATATATTGGTGACTTATACAGTATTTAGAATGCTGCATATATCACAGTGCCAACAGGTGCTGGCCCTACTTATATGGGAAGAACCTGGTGACCGGTAACCATTGCAGGTACGTTGTACTAAAAGTGTAAAGATATTTTATTTTGCTTTTATTCCTAATAGTGTAGTTAAAATCACAAACTTAGCGGGTTTTTTATTTTGGTTTGTTTTTTGTGACACTTTTTTTATTTTTTGATGAATCTGGGAATCCCTGTGAATGCTGGGATATTCAAACGAAGTGGCACCCTTCTCTATAGGAAGGGGCATCGGTGGTGCTCGTTTTTGGGTCTGGGCTAGTCCCTGCTGTTTCTCTGTACAATGTTTGCACTCTGAGATCAGCAATAAAGAGGCGGCAGCAGAGAGCGTTCTCTGAATACCTGTCATGCAAAGATCAGCGCTGCCCTGCAAGTGAAGTCACTGCATGCCGGATATTTTGACAATGATCTGTCGCCGGCTCCTTATTGGTGCTCTGAGCAGGTAACCCAAAATGCTGTCTTTGTGCACATGGTGCTGAGACTAGCCCAGCCCCTGAAATGGATGTCACTGACACTTCGTTTCAGGGAGAGAGCAGGGGCTGTGATCTGCCTCTTGTATCTTCCAGTTTTCTCATTGGCCACTAGCCCTAATATTAGATTCGTACTGTTCTGAGCAAATGACTTGTCAACAAGTCTCATTGTAGAAGCAAATATATAGGATCCACCATTCACATTAAAGCTAGAGATCTATCTAGATATCAATATACGCCATATGGGCTTCTTGTTAGGTATCAATATAGATATGGAAACTCAATGAAAAAGATTATCAAACATTTTTAAAAAGCACATTTAAATTAAAAACAGTTTAAAGAAGAAATGTAATTTTCTGAGTATACAATATGTTACTGTACAAATTTTAGTACACATACTAATTTAATGTACAGGTACGTAATATTGCCTATTCTGGAGCGTTCACTTTTTAATTAATAACCTAATCACAGGAAGGAGGATTACAATGAAAACTAACATGTATATGTGTATATAAATACAATATATATTTTCATGTGATCCATCATTCTCAATTGATTCACAATAATAAAACAAAGTAAAGTTTTAGTTTAGTGTGTTAATAAAAATTAACTATAGATGAGTGCTCCTGGTGTTGGAAATGGATTTACATTGTACTTAATATTCTTATTATTATGGTTGACTTTTCTTCTGAAGGAGATGGAGGATAAGGTGGTCAGCCCAGAAAAAGCAGAAGAGGCTAAATTAAAAGCAAGATATCCGCATCTTGGTCCTAAACCAGGAGGTTCAGACTTCTTGAGAAAACGGCTACAGAAAGGGGTAAGATTATCTATATTCTGGCTGGTTCTGTACGTTTTCTTGTGTTTACCCTTTTACCTGCAAGAACGTATGTAATGTTTCATGCCTATAAATGCCACAGCTAGCTACCTTGTTAAACCCGAAGTCTTAGATTTCAAGTGTCACCAGGCTTAATATTTTATGTGCAGTATTCAGGGCCGCAGCATGGAAAGCACTCCTTCCTGTATTTGTAAGGAAGAGGTGGATGGGAATAGCAGGAAGTCACATCAGAAAGAAAGATCGTAGCTTGTTACTGTGCTCTCCCCAACTTTCCCTAAAAGCATGGGAGTTCAGAACCTTTTTTTTCTGATCTACAATCGCTCCCCTTGAGTGACAGGTCTCTCTCTGCATGTATAGAGGGACTTGTCAGTCAAGGGTAGCGGGCGGGAGAAGCCCATACCTTTTTGACTCGTTTACAGTGTGGCTTGGTCCGCTGCGGGTTTTACTGTGCATTATTCTCTGATGCCACAGCATTTCAGAGTCAAACGAGTGGCTGAACTCTTATAGCCAGCGCCTGATACATGCTGGCTGTGGTCGGGCAGCATCTATCTGCTTTCATGTTGCCTTTTAAATATAAGTGCACATACCTTCATAAAATCACCATAAGTACCGTATATACTCGAGTATAAGCCGACCCCCCTAATTTTGCCACAAAAAACTGGGAAAACTTATTGACTCGAGTATAAGCCTAGGGTAGGAAATGCAGCAGCTACTGGTGAATTTCAAAAATAAAAATAGATGCTCCATACCGTTTATTATTGCCCCATAGATGCTCCATATACAACTGTGCTATATATAATGCTCTGCATCGTTCATTATGGCCCCATAGATGCTCCACATAAAGCTGTGCCATATGGAATGCTCTATACCGTTCATTATGGCCCCATAGATGCTCCATAGAAAGCTGTGCCCCATATATATATATTGCTCTGCACCGTTGATTATGGCCCCATAGATGCTCCTTATAAAGCTGTGCCCCATATAGAATGCTCTGCACCGTTGATTATGGCCCCATAGGTGCTCCATATATAATGCTGTGCCATATAGAATGTTGCTGGTGCTGCATTAAAAAAAAAAATCACATACTCGCCTCTCTTGCTCAGGACGCCGGCGCTTTCGATATTTACCTGCTCCTCGTGCGGCTCCGTCTCCAGCACTGACGCTCAGCAGAGGGCGCGCACTGACTACGTCACAGCGCCCTCTAACCTGAGCGTCACTGCTAGAGGACGCTGGAGACGGAGCCGCACCGGAGCGAGGAGCAGGTAAATATAGCGCAGCGCTGCGCTCCCCATATACTCACCTGCTGCGGCGCGGTCCCTGCAGTCCCTGGCTTCCCCGGTGCTGCAGCTTCTTCCTGTAATTTAGTGGTCACAGTTACCGATCATTTACAGCAATGAATATGCGGCTCCTCCCCTATGGGAGGTGGAGCCACCTATTCATTTCTGTAATGAGCGGTGCCATGTGACCACTCAGTACAGGAAGAATCTGCAGCGCCGGGGAAGCCAGGGACTGCAGGGACCGCGCCGCAACAGATTAAGTATATCTACACAGCCCCCGCTCCCCCTCACCTGCCGACCTCCCGGTATATGACTCGAGTATAAGCCGAGAGGGGGACTTTCAGCCCCAAAAAATGGGCTGAAAATCTCGGCTTATACTCGAGTATTTACGGTATATGTGCTTGTAGCTCAAACATTCGTCGTCTTTTAGGCATGTTGATCCTGGATATGTAATCCAGTGAGCAAAACTTATTAGAAGTACTAGTCATCCACAAAAAGGATACCATAGTCAAAAACTATCCTAATAACTGGCACCTTCAGTCCCCCATGCCTAATAAAGACCCCATAATGGCTTACTGGAAAACAATGTTCATATTGTTAGACAGCCTGAACACATGTGGGGATTCCCTAAGGGTACCGTCACACAGTGCAATTTTGATCGCTACGACGGCACGATTCGTGACGTTCGAGCGATATAGTTACGAGATCGCAGTGTCTGACACGCTCCTGCGATCAGGGACCCCGCTGAGAATCGTACGTCGTAGCAGATCGTTTGAAACTTTCTTTCGTCGTCTAGTGTCCCGCTGTGGCGGCATGATTGCATGGTGTAACATATATCGTATACGATGTGCGCATAGTAACCAACGGCTTCTACATCGCACATACGTCATGAAATTATCGCTCCAGCGTCTTAGATTGCAAAGTGTGACAGCAGTCTACGACGCTGGAGCGATATTGTTACGACGCTGGAGCGTCACGGATCGTACCGTCGTAGCGATGAAAATTGCACTGTGTGACGGTACCCTAACAGGCAACAGCTGCGAATCATGCAGCCGCCGGGACTCCGGATACTCAGATAACACCCGAGCATGCTCAAGATAAGACGTTATCCGAGCACGTTCACTCATCACTCATCCACACACAATCTGGTTAGATTTAAAACGGATAAAGGACCATAACAAGTACCATCACGCAGTAGCAAAAAATAAATACCGTATATACTCGAGTATAAGCCGACCCGAGTATAAGCCGACCCCCCTAATTTTGCCACAAAAAACTGGGAAAACTTATTGACTCGAGTATAAGCCTAGGGTGGAAATGCAGCATTTACCGGTGAATTTCAAAAATAAAAATAGATCATTATTTCCCCATAGCTGTGCCATATAGTGCTCTGCACCGTTCATATTTCCCCATAGGTGTGAACCATATAGTGCTCTGCACCGTTCATTGTGCCCCCTAGCTGTGCCATATACGGTGCTCTGCACCGTTCATTGTGCCCCATAGATGTGCCATATACGGTGCTCTGCACCGTTCACTGTGCCCCATAGCTGTGCCATATACGGTGCTCTGCACCGTTCACTGTGCCCCATAGCTGTGCTGTGCCATATACGGTGCTCTGCACCGTTCACTGTGCCCCATACATAGCTGTGCTGTGCCATATACGGTGCTCTGCACCGTTCACTGTGCCCCATAGCTGTGCTGTGCCATATACGGTGCTCTGCACCGTTCACTGTGCCCCATAGCTGTGCTGTGCCATATACGGTGCTCTGCACCGTTCACTGTGCCCCATAGCTGTGCTGTGCCATATACGGTGCTCTGCACCGTTCACTGTGCCCCATAGCTGTGCTGTGCCATATACGGTGCTCTGCACCGTTCACTGTGCCCCATAGCTGTGCTGTGCCATATACGGTGCTCTGCACCGTTCACTGTGCCCCATAGATGTTCCACATAAATTTGTGCCGCCGCAATAAAGAAAAAAAAACACATACTCACCTCCCTTGATTGCAGCTCCCGGCGTCTCGTTCCGGCGCCTCCATCTTCCCGGCGTCTCTGCTCTGACTGATCAGGCAGAGGGCGCCGCGCACACTGTATGCGTCATCGCGCCCTCTGCCTGAACAGTCAGAGAGCAGAGACGCCGGGAAGATGGAGGCGCCGGCCGGGAAGATGGATCGGCGCCCGGCGGCTGGAACGTGGACAGGTGAATATAACATACTCACCTAGTCCTGGCGATCCTCGCGCTGTCCCCTCCTGTCTTCGGTGCCGCAGCTTCTTTCTCTATCAGCGGTCACCGGCACCGCTGATTAGAGAAATGAATAAGCGGCTCCGCCCCTATGGGAGGTGGAGCCGCTTATTCATTTCTGTAATGAGCGGTCCCACGTGACCGCTGAAGAGAGGAAGAAACTGCAGCGCCGAAGCCCGTGGGACGGCAGGGACAGCGCGAGGATCGCTGGGACTAGGTAAGTATACCTCAGCGCCCGCTCCCCCTCACCTGCCGACCCCACCGCTACCGTGACTCGAGTATAAGCCGAGGGGGGCACTTTCAGCCCAAAAATTTGGGCTGAAAATCTCGGCTTATACTCGAGTATATACGGTAAATAAAAAAAATTAAACAATTATCAATCACTGGGGGAACCCAGAGGCCTCTATTCTGATTCCAATGCGTAAACCCTGACGATTATCAGGGTCATTAGAGAACTCGATGATAGAGGATTAATGCTGATTGGTATATGTTCCTAGTGTGATTATTGTGTAAGGCGGTATAGTGTTAGAAGCTCGTGACCCCCGCCAGGCATTTACCAAGGAACCCAAATATATTAGTAAGATATGAGGTGTCCCTTATTTGGGGAGTATACTACACTCCTGCTGTATGGGACATCCAACTGGACTCACTGTCATCGATGTTGTCCAAAACTATACATAACCCAGCACAAGATGTAAATGCCAGTGCCCCGTTAGAAGCCATTGAATCCAAACTTGTTTCTTGGTCTTGCACTGACTACGATACGATACGATACGATACACTTTATTGATCCCGTGGGAAATTATGGTATCACAGCAGCACGACTTAAAACATAAAAATCATAAAGGAATTACATAGTTGATATGACAGTTTGACAGAAGAACATTATACATTAGAATAGGACATACACAACAAGTGAACTGAAATGTAGAGAAATAAGTAGACATTCACCTTGGTGGTTTAACCCTAATGTTATTGTTGTACATTCCCATGGCAGTTGGCACAAACTATTTCCTATATTTTTCCTTCTTACACCTCAGGAGTATAAGCCGGTTACAGGATAAGTGGAACAGGGATATGTGTAAGAGTTTCAAGGGAAAATGAAGACCCGAAAGAGTAAAAAGAAAAGGGGGAGGAGAGGAGGAAAAAACAAAGTGTAAAAATAAATTTGCTAAGTATCTGTAAAGGTGTGATTGATTGTTGTTGGTGCCTCGTCACTTAATTTTTGCCCTTATTTCAGTCTATAACCGCGATTCATTGTCTGTGAAAACCCTCCCTTCCTGCTGAGTTCTCACTCCTGCAGCATGGCACTGTCCTCCAGCGTTTCCCAGACCCCAGGCCTCACTGCCACCACAGGTCATTTTCAGGATTTTCTTTGTAAAGGTATCAGGAATTCTCACCCGTGCAACTCTGTGGAAATCCTGAAAACATGACCTTGAATTTGGGAAACCCTGCTCCATGAGCTAAAAAATCCCGATATTTTTGTGCAAATTGCCTCTTTGCAGCACTTGTTTTTTTTTCCCACAGCTCTGCTCTTTTCTCTGACACACAGTAAGGGTACCGTCACACAGTGGCATTTTGATCGCTACGACGGCACGATTTGTGACGTTCCAGCGATATATCCGTGACGTTCCAGCGATCTCGCTGTGTCTGACACGCTCCTGCGATCAGGGACCCCGCTGAGAATCGTACGTCGTAGCAGATCGTTTGAAACTTTCTTTCATCGTCTAGTGTCCCGCTGTGGCGGCATGATCGCATGGTGTAACAAAGGTGTGCACGATATTGTATACGATGTGCGCATAGTAACCAACGGCTTCTACATCGCACATACGTCATGAAATTATCGCTCCAGCGTCGTACATTGCAAAGTGTGACAGCAGTCTACGACGCTGGAGCGATATTGTTACGATGCTGGAGCGTCACAGATCGTGCCGTCGTAGCGATCAAAATGCCACTGTGTGACGGTACCCTAAGGTGTGCTCCATAAACCTCAGTCTTTTCCCTTCCACCACGCTGGTTTCTCCCCACCTCCCACAGAGTGCTTTTATTAGATGGTGCCCACGTGTAGGCGATAGTGCTGCAGTGATAATCACATGTACACTACACACTGGCATGTTGCGTGCATGTCACACATTAGTGTTCTTGTGGAGGGGGTAACACTGACATTCAGACTGGGCAGCCATGAATCAAGCCATGCCGCCGGAGCCGTCTACTGTCCCAGAAGGTAGAGGGGGTGATGAGGAGCAGCTTTTCTTAGGTACAGATCCTAGAATTTCTCAGCTTCCGGCCAGTAGGTAAGTAGTATGAGACCTTCAAAAACGTTGGCCTTGAGCTGGCATGGGAGACAAGGGCTTCATTATCTCACTTGGTTGCTTCAGTTAAGAAAAGTGTTGAGTGCGCTTTACAGTTTTTCCTGGGTCATACATGTAGCCACAAACCTGACCAATTGCGGTTGCCTGTAATTGTATAGTGCCTGTAATTGTATAGTGCATGTTGGCATTTTAACATTGTACAAGGTTTGTCTTTACTTATTTAATTACAGAATATACAGGAGGAAGAGTAGAATATCTTCATGGTTATTTTTTTTATATCGAGATTTTAGAAGTGTTGATAATTGTGAATATTGTCCCAACTTTGAAATAACTAAAACTTTCTTTTCTTGTGATAGCAAAAGTATTTTGACTCTGGAGACTACAATATGGCTAAAGCAAAGATCAAGAACAAGCAACTTCCTACTGCTGCTGCTCCAGACAAGACTGAGGTCACGGGAGATCATATTCCCACTCCGCAAGACCTGCCCCAGAGGAAACCTTCTCTTGTGGCCAGCAAACTGGCTGGTTGATGAGCCGGCTCGTGTGCATGAACACCACCTCATTTCCATCTCTCTTCCTTTCTAGACCTTCTGTTTTCTCTGCTCCTCCTCCCCGTACACTAATAGTCAGTCGGGCAGCTTAGCAGGCCATAGTAGTGCAAGCTGCTGTCTTGAGTGTGAAATTCTGTAGGTTCAGATTAGTAGTTTCAAACCGATGCACTGATGAACAGATCTGTTTTGGTATAGCAATGTAAAGTCATTTACTTGAAATCAAGACAAATGTACATAATGCCTATTTCCTAGCGGTAGGACTGGTGTGAACAATGGACACTTGAGTTTTACCATTTTTAATGCCTGTTTGTTTTTTCTTTTCTCTACCTTCTAGTTTTCATACTGTATTACTTTTTTAATTTAAGGTTTCTGTTCCTTTTTGACATTTAATTTGAAGGTTAAGACCACAATCTTATGTTTTGAGAGGGAGTAAAGCAAAACTGTCAAATCAAACTGGGTTCTCAAAGGTTTTTCCTCACTTTGCCCTTTTAACTTGAATGGCCTTAAACCTTTCTCAGCTTTAACGATAGGATTTGACTTGGGCAATATTTGCTCACACTGCTGTAACCTGTTGTGAACCTAGTACACTATGAAAGTGATACCCCTAGTTGAATCTGGTGTTTTTCCTGGTTAGTAACATAGATCCTTCTGTTGAAGACTCGGATGAAGTGCGCATGTGCATAGACTGTTGAATTCACTTCTGTGCCATTTTGTAAATACAATAGTTTTGCACAACCTTTTTGCAGATGTGTACTAACTTTTACAGTTTACAATATTGACGTGTAAATCTGTAGCACATTTTAGCTCCTTTTAAATTCCCAGCAGTGGTTTTCTGTTTCCAGGCTTTTCTTAATCATCCTAGATTCATGTCTTTTGCGTGAATTTATGCATGATTTTGTTTTATTGGGGCAAACAACCTTCCATGTACTTCAAGTCTGGCAAATTAGAAGACTTCTGCCTTGCTGCTGCAATGGAAGTGAAGTGGATATCCTCTCCCTGTATTTGGCACACATTTTGTAGACATGCTGGAGAGTGATTTGCATGCCAGAATTGCATGTGATGACCTCTTTTACCAAGGACCTGCATGTCACTGTTGAGATCCACATGCTTTCATCTGTGGCAGTAAAAGGTATTTGCTATGTCATTGAGGGGCGACCATCATTATTGTAGGTATTGCTAATCTACAGCTTCTTTGGAAGTGTTCAGTAACTGATGAGAAGACTAATTTTATCCATCCCACAATAGGCATGTGTCCCAGTGACCTATACATTGCCTCATGCAAAGTTAAGTTTGTATCAGGGTTGTGACCAGCGGATGAAATGACCAATGTGAATTTACATTTGGGGCATAGATAATGAAAAAAATATTATATATGAAAAATACAATTTACGAAATAAAACTCCAGTTTGTTTCTCTGCTAAACCCTTGAGGTGTATAATATTACTGTGCTTATTGATGTCCTGCAGTTGTTAACTGGTATCGACATTTACAAGTGGTTTAATGTTGCATAAAGCCTCCAATAATGCTGGATATACTGAACATTTATGAATATTGTTAATAAAGATTGCAACTGTTCTTGTAGGCTCGTGTTTGTATTTCAGGACATCACCACATTCATTCTGTACCTGATTAATTCATGTCACTTCATTCACTTTCTATCCTTAACCTCTTCACGACATGTGCCATACTAGTACTGTGCATGTTGTCCCTCCCTCCGGTGCTGAGCCCACATCTTTCCTGGCACATGTCAGCTGTTTTGAACAGCTGACATGTGCCTTTAACAGCCGCGGGTTGAATCACAATCTACCCGCGGCGGTTGACTAGTTAAATGCCGCTCTCTTTTACGGTAACTCGTGTTTTCCCTTCCCCCATGACGGCACACCTGAGAGAGGATCCGCCCAGCCAGGACAAAAACCCCTACTGAAAATAAAAGGGCGGTACCTCTCGGTCGCTTCAGTTGGGTTTCCTGTCCTGACAGGGACCCTCGTGCTGAACACGGCGGTGATTCCACTTACCCAGGTCCCGTCCCGGCGTGGAAGAAACAGGCAGCGCCTGTGCGTCGGGTTCGGGAATCTGGATGCGCCGTCCGCAGGTCCCCCGGGTCTCTGCGTCCGAGCGGGCGTTGTTGCAGCACGGTCGGATATCCTGGGTCCTTCCGTGGCTGCCACGCCGCCCTCCTCCCTCTGCCGGCATCCAGGTGCGGTGGCCGCTTCCGGGTCGCCCGTCCGTCGGGGGCGGGTGCCGGATCCAAGATGGCGGCGCCCATGAAGAAACGCCGGCCGGTGGAATAAGGTCTCCGGCGGCGCGGCAGAGGAGGGGAGGGGCCACTATTGGGCACCGGAGGAGGCGGGGAGTGCAGTGGTCCCCCATAAAAGGGTGCCTGACCACAGAAGACGCGCTCATGTCCATAAACTTCAATATGGAAGTAGGACAACAGGAGCAGCAGCAGCAGCCGCCGCCATCACAGCAGCAGCAGCAGCGCCAGGAGCTCTCATCAGATGCTTTGCCGAGCCACCAGCACAGGAGCAGTCGCTCAAGTGGTAGAAGTGGCAGCCGTCCTGTTCGGCAAGATTCTTCAGCGTCCAGGAAGGACACTACACGTGCATCTGTCCAGCCTCCAAAATCGGTACCCTTGACTGTCGGCGGTGGTGAGTGATCTACGTGAATGTCGACCTTATGGTAACAGGGTCCATTTTTTCTGTTTGATCACTAGGGGTCGAGGAAATCTAGCGGCAAAACAAAGAACCGTGAATGTGCCCTTTGTAAAGTTCCGCTTGCAGTTCAGTGGCAGAAAGACCTCTGCGCTGACTGCATTAATAGAACTATTCAGGAAGAGACCCCTAATTTTGCCTCTAGCCTTAAAACCATAATTCAGGCAGAGATAAAAGACTCCCTAAAACTGGCCCTCAAAAAAGCGGGGAGGAAAAGCCGTAAGGTGCCTACGGATTCGGAGGCCTCTCAGAAATCATTTCAGTCTCCCTCTACCTCTTCCGCCTCTATCCAGTCCTCAGATTCCTCCTCAGATAGTGATACGGGGGGGCGTCCATGTTTCCCGACTGAGGATGTAGAAAAATTAGTTAAAGCGGTCAGGACTGCTATGGGTCTTAAAGAGGAAAAGACGCCTAGATCAATTGAGGATGTCATGTTTAGCGGTCTAGAAGAGAAAAGAAAACGAACATTTCCGGTCAATGCAAAAATCAAAGCATTGATCGAAAAAGAATGGAAGAAACCCGAAAAAATGGGTACCCTACCTTCTTCATCAAAAAGGAGATATCCCTTTGAAGAAAAAGATTCTGAATCCTGGGAAAAAATCCCTAAGATTGACGGTGCGGTAGCCAAATCTTTGAAAAAGTCATCCCTTCCGTTGGAAGATTCAGGGGTCCTAAAAGATCCACTAGACAAGAAAGCGGATGGCTTCTTGAAACACATCTGGGAAGCCGCGGCAGGGGGCTTGAAACCAGCTATAGCTGGAACGTGTACAGCTCGCGCCCTTATGGTCTGGTTACAGCAAATTGAAGACCAGCTAAGAAATAAAGTTCCTAGGAATGATATTCTGGCAAACATATCCCTAGTTCAAGGGGCAGCAGCCTTCTTGGCAGATTCTTCCGTGGATTCTGCGAAATTAACGGCTAGGGCAGCTGGCCTGTCCAACGCGGCCAGGAGGGCCTTATGGCTTAAAGGGTGTCCGGGAGATTTGCCATCAAAACATAAGCTTTGCTCCATCCCATGTGACGGTCAACTCCTCTTTGGGAAGAAGTTAGAAGAGATATTGGAACAGGCAGGAGACAAAAAGAAAGCCTTTCCAACCTTCCCTAAAGATCCTAAAAAACCTTTTTTTCGGAGGAGATTTAACAGAGGCCGACCTCCGGGAGATAGGAGAAATTGGGATTTCAAAGATAAAAGGAGAACGGGCTATATGTTCAAAGGGCCCTCTACCTCAGCAAAAAAGTCCCCCCAATGACATTACATCAGAGGTTGGAGGAAGACTCTCCCTCTTCTATCCAGCCTGGATAAACATCGCCCCGAGCACCTGGGTTCTGAATATTATAAAAGACGGCCTAAAAATAAAATTTATCCGTCCACCCAGTCACAATTTTATAATGACTCCTCGGAGGAAAGTCCAGCAGGAACAGTTAGTTCTAGAAACAGAAGTCCTTGGTCTAATTCAAAAAAATGTTTTGCAAGAAGTCCCGGTTCAGGAAGTAGGAAGGGGGTTTTACTCCCCCCTCTTTCTGATACAAAAACCCGATGGCTCTTGGAGAACCATAATCAACCTAAGAAAACTCAACCACTCGATAGACAACCACTCCTTCAAGATGGAGTCCATCAATACAACTACAAAGCTTCTGTTCCCTCACTGCTTCATGGCAGTAATAGACTTGAAGGACGCATATTATCATGTTCCAATACATCGCGGATACTGGAGATACTTGAGTGGCACTCTACATACAAGACCAAGTGAAACATTACCAATATACAGCCCTTCCATTCGGCCTATCCACAGCTCCCAGGGTTTTTACCAAGGTGATGGCAGAGGTAATGTCATACCTCCGTTCCCGAAATGTCGTCATCGTCCCATACTTAGACGATTTTCTGGTGATAGGGAAGACAGAGGCCGATTGCTCCCATCAGATAACGGTTGTGATAGCAACTCTAATAGAGCTGGGTTGGATGATAAATGTTCCCAAATCGAAGTTGGTCCCAGTGAAGATACAGTCCTTCCTAGGTTTAATACTAGATTCAGAACGTCAACTCTGCCTCCTTCCGGAGAACAAAGTAGCCAAAATAATCAACTTGACCACTGCAGCAATACACCAACCCGAGATGACCCTGAGAAAAGCAATGTCCCTACTAGGCTCGTTAACATCTTGCATTCCGGCTGTAGGGTGGGCACAATTCCACCTGAGACAACTACAGTGGGAAGTTCTGTCAGCTCAAAGACTGTTAAAAGGGCGTTTGGAAGGAAATCTATGTCTTCATCAGGATGTAAGAGATTCCTTAGTTTGGTGGACCATAAAGGAACATCTCACTATGGGAGTCCAGTGGCAGAAACCGGTCGAAGACGTCATCACGACCGATGCAAGCGGGTCAGGTTGGGGAGCTCACTTGAGATCCCATTCAGTTCAAGGAACTTGGTCCTCCCAAGAAAGGAGCTCTGGCTCAAACGTGAAAGAACTATGGGCAGTAGAAAAATCCTTGAAACATTTTTTTCCCCTACTCCAGGGGCGCCATGCTCGAATTATGACGGACAATCGAACAGTAGTGGCCTACATCAATCACCGGGGGGGACGAGGTCTTGGAACCTTATGAAGGTGTCAAACTTACTATTTCATTGGGCAGAAAAACACCTATCTTCCCTAACAGCACTACACATAAGAGGTGTAGAAAACTCACGAGCAGATTTTGAGTCGCAGAATTCTGAGACAAGGGGAATGGTCCCTGAATCTCGGGGTATTCCTACAAATAATACAGACCTGGGGTACACCAGAGATAGACTTATTTGCTACCTCACACAACAAGAAAGTGAAAAAATTCTGCTCACTGAACCCAAAGGAACATCCTTTCGCGGTAGATGCTCTACTAATACCGTGGAAATTCTCTCTGGCTTACGCATTTCCCCCGATAGTGTTGATTCCAGCAGTAGTCCGGAAAATCAGGGAAGACCGAGCGAAAATAATACTCATAGCTCCATTCTGGCCAAGAAGACCTTGGTTCTCCCTTCTAAGGCAGATGTCGTTAACAGACCCATGGTTTCTGCCAGATGTACCGGACCTGTTAACCCAGGGACCAGTGACCCACTCTCAGGTGAAGGGCTTCCATCTGGCAGCCTGGAATTTGAGAGGGCACTACTAAGTCGCCAAGGATTCTCTCCGGGCTTAATCTCCACCTTGTTAAAAAGCAGAAAGCCTATAACATCCAGAATCTACGGGAGGACCTGGAAGAAATTTTTAAACTTCTTGGGTGAACCGTTAGGGGATGTAGCTCCAGTGGGTCCCATCCTAGAATTTCTACAAACAGGTTTGCAATTAGGATTAGCAACTAGCACCCTTAAGGTACAAGTTTCAGCCTTAGGGGCCCTATATAATTGCAACCTAGCATCTAATAGGTGGGTTTCACGATTTATAAAATCCTGTGGCAGGTCTAGACCGGTTATTATCCCCAAAATTCCCCCTTGGGATCTAAATCTAGTATTGGAGGCTTTAACCAAAAATCCTTTTGAGCCCTTGCAGGACATATCACCTAAATTACTCACCCTGAAAACAATCCTACTAGTAGCCCTAACATCGGCCCGTAGGGTAGGTGATTTACAAGCTCTATCGATATGCCCTCCTTACACTCAGATTCTTGATGACAGGATAATCCTAAGACCAGATCCAGCGTATCTCCCCAAAGTAGTCCAAAAATTTCATAGGAGTCAGGAGATTACGTTACCTTCATTCTGTAGTAATCCTAAAAATCCGGGGGAACAAAGGTTCCATATGTTAGATGTGAGGAGATCCATGTTACAATACATGACCATGACTAGTCAGTGGAGGAAAGATCAAACCCTATTTGTAGCCTTTCAGGGTAATAAAAAGGGATGTGGGGTAGCTAAAAGTACCATTGCTAGATGGATCAGGGAGGCCATTAGTCTATCCTATTCTGCAAGTGGCACTCCGGTTCCTGACGGCATCAAGGCTCACTCCACCAGAGCTATGGCTACCTCCTGGGCAGAGAAGGCTGAGGTATCAATTGACCAAATTTGCAAGGCCGCTACCTGGTCCTCACCCTCGACTTTTTTCAAACACTACCGGCTAGACCTTTCCTCCTCTGCTGACCTAACCTTTGGTAGAAGGGTGCTTCAAGCGGTGGTCCCTCCCTAAGGTTTTTTTCTTTCTACAAAAGTCTCTCAGGTGTGCCGTCATGGGGGAAGGGAAAACACCAAGGTTACTTACGGGTAGCCGGTTTTTCCGGAGCCCATGACGGCACCCGTATATTCCCCCCCTTTATCACCTTTTCGGTGTGCACTATTGTTTTGGGTGCTTTTAGTTATTATAATGTGGTGTTGGATTGCCATGTGTACTAACCAGGGGGGCCTCTCATGCTCTGAAAACCAACTGAAGCGACCGAGAGGTACCGCCCTTTTATTTTCAGTAGGGGTTCCTGTCCTGGCTGGGCAGATCCTCTCTCAGGTGTGCCGTCATGGGCTCCGGAAAAACCGGCTACCCGTAAGTAACCTTGGTGTTTCCAGGGAGCATGCTGGAAATCCCACCCGTCGGTGACACCGTCACGTGACTGCTGGTCACCGATGTATTGGCATGACAACCAGAGGTCTCCAGCAGAACTCTACGGTTGTCATAGCCGGATTGCTATGAGCGCCGCCCGGTGGTTGGCGCTTATAGCAAGTGAGCATTTTTGCTACACACAGGCGATCTGATCATCACCTGTGTGTAGCAGAGGCGATCGGACAACTGCAGTTTCTAGTCTCCCATGAAGACGATTAAAGCATGCCAAAAGTAAAAAATAAAAATTAAAAAAATATAAAGGTTTAAATCACGCCCCATTCAAAATAAAATAAGAAAATCAAACATACACATATTTGGGCGATTCTGAACACAGCGATACCAATCTATCAAGCTATAAAAATTAATCCGATCGGTAAACTGTTAAGTGAAGAAAAAAAAAAAAGTCAAAACCCCAGACTAAAGTTGTTACGCAATAACGGGCGATCAAAAGATCGTATCTGCTCCAAAATGTATCATTATAAACAATCATTAAAAACCTCAGCTCTGCATGCAAAAAATAAGCCCTCACCCAGCCCAAGGTCATGAAAAATAGAGACGCTACGGGTCTCGGGGGGGAAAATGACTCAATTTTATTTATTTTTTAGCAAACTTTGGAAAAAAATTTTCTCACCACATAAATAAAAAAGAACTTAGACCTGTTTGGTGTCTCTGAACTCGTGATAACCTGGAGAATCATAAATGCAGGTCAGTTTTAGCGTTTGGTGAACATGGTAAAAAAAAATCCAAAAAACAGTTGTGGAATTGCAATTTCATCGCACTTGGAATTTTTTTTTTCTCCAGTTTTTGAGCGCACGATATGGTAAAACCAATGGTGTCATTCTAAAGTACAACTTGTCCTGCAAAAAAAACAAGCCCTCACACAGCCATATTGACGGAAAAATAAAGTTATGGCTCTGGGAAGAAGGGGAGCAAACGCAAAGGGCTCAAAGTGAACCTTTCACTTGCACAAATTTTTTTTTAGTTACAGCGTAAAAATTCCCACGTTCTCATGATTCTGTTGCTCTCCTGTGTTGCATTGCGTCCCTCCTCCTCCTCAGAGATACTTACATTTGCTTTTGGAGTGCATGCTTGTAGTCTTTGAGTATTTTCTGAAGGTGTGTGCATTTATCCCTCCTCAATGCTGCTAGTCACAGCTCCTCAGCTAATCTAAGTTTAACAACTGACATATTGGATTTACATAGAGTATATATGGTCCTATAATACGGGACCAAAAAATGAGCGCAACCGCGACTCCACCTAATACAACCTACAAGAGATCAGCAGTGTACTCTCATAAATATAGATCTAGAAAAAATAAAGCTTAGAGTCTAAAAATAATAATCTCAAAAGTGAATCTTTATTAGACAACCAGCTCATTAATAATACAAAACGGCTAAAAGCCCAAATGCACAAATACATGACGAGAAGACAAGGGTGAAAACACACATAAAACAAACAGTCCGCCGGGTGAGGTTAGTCCCTATATGTTGGTACTCAGAGTGAATTAAAAATAGGTAACCCATAGTCCAAAATAATTATACGGGGAGCCCTATATGTGCAAATACCCCTACTGGTATCACTGGGGTCTCCTCACTCATAAGACCAAACATGCAAAGTGCTTACCCATGTGGGAAAGAAAAGGGGACAGACCACGGCAGACAGAAGGGAAGGGTCCTCAGCTAATCTAGCAGTCTCCAATGCTGTTGAGCTGTGTCTGGGAGGGATAGGTGAAAGTGCACACCCCAAAGGAAACTGACAAAATGTCAGTTGTACTATAAGCAGCGATTTCAGAGTGGTTCAAAGCAACAAATGTAAATATCTCTACAATGGAGTGACGCAGCACAAATTTACTATAGCGTTATTTATTCCATGGTGCGTTACATGCGAGAAGGGGTTTACATAATGAAAAAAACAAGTACAGTAATCTTAAACAATACAAGTCATGACTGGGAGAGAAGACCCTGCTCGCGAGTGCTCACAGCCTACAAGGGATGGGTGAGGATACAATAAGCAAGGGCAGATAAGGTTGTGCAGTGGACTGGTGCTAACTGCAGGTTGTAGGCTTGTCTGAGGAGGTGAGTCTTCAGGTTCCTTTTGAAGTTTTCCAAGGTATGCGAGAGTCTGATATGTTGGGGTAGAGAGTTCCAGAGTATGGGGGGGGATGTGCGGGAGAAAGCTTGTATGCGATTGTGGGAAGAGGGGAGTTGAGAAGGAGATCTTGTGAGGATCGGAGGTTGCGTGCAGGTAAGTACCGGGAGACCAGGTCACAGATGTATGGAGGAGACAGGTTGTGGATGGCTTTGCATGCCATTGTTAGGCTATGTGCACACGTGGATTTACTGCGGATCCTCAGCTGTTTTTTTTTCTGTTCAGAAACGCTGCAGACCCGCAAAGTGATTTACAGTACAATTTAAATCAATAGGGAAAAAAAATGGTGTGCTAATGGTGCAAAAAATTCCGCATAGAAAATGCAGCGGATTGAAAGGAGGAGCATGTCACTACTTTTGTGCGGATCTGCAGCGTTTCTGCACCCTTCCGTTATAGAAATCCGCAGGGGTAAAAAACGCAGCAAATCCGCAACAAAATCCGCATAAAAACGCAGCAAATCTGCACCTGCGTTTTCTGCCAGGAGATGCAGATTTTGTGCAGAAAATTCTGCACCTCAATCCACAACGTGTGCACATAGCCTTAAGGTTTTGAACTGTAATCACTGGGTAATAGGGAGCCAGTGAAGGGATTGACAGAGAGAAGTGGCTGGGGAAAGGCGGGGGGAGAGTATTTTAAGATAAACATGGCAATTCTGAGAATGAGTGCCCGAGTTGGATCCCGTAATTGAGTAAAAGTAAATTTGGCATTCCAATGACTATGAAAATTGTACATTCACACTGAAGGGATCAAAACTATTAATTAACACATGTGGAATTATATACTTAACAAAGTGTGAAACAACTGAAAATGTCTTAGGCTATGTTCACACTCTGCAGATTCCACTGCGGATTTTTCCGCAGCAGAATTGCAAAATCCGCAGTGAAAACACATCGCGGTTTTTACTGCGGATTTATCGCGGTTTTTACTGCGTTTTCTTCTGCGGATTTTCATCTGCAGTTTTCTATTGGAGCAGGTGAAAATCCGCAGAAAAGAAGTGACATGCTGCGGAATGTAATCCGCAGCGTTTCCGCGCGGATTTTTCTGCAGCATGTGCACAGCGTTTTTTGTTTCCCATAGGTTTACATTGAAATGTAAACTCATGGGAAACTGCTGCGGATCCGCAGCGGTCAAATCCGCTGCGGATCCGCAGCAAAATCCGCAAAGTGTGAATATAGCCTTCTATTCTAGGTTTTTCAAAGTAGCCACCTTGACCAAGAAGGAGATTGATGGGGTGCTACGCCAGATGACCTGGCCTCCAGTCACCAGACCTGAACCCAATCGAGATGGTTTGGGGTGAGCTGGACCGCACAGTGAAGACAAAAGGGCCAACAAGTGCTAAGCATCTCTGGGAACTCCTTCAAGATTGTTGGAAGACCATTCCCGGTGACTACCTCTTGAAGCTCATCAAGAGAATGCCAAGAGTGTGCAAAGCAGTCATCAAAGCAAAAGGTGGCTACTTTGAAGAACCTACAATATAAGACATTTTCAGTTTTCACACTTTTTTAAGTATATAATTTCACATGTGTTAATTCATAGTTTTGATACCTTCAGTGTGAATTTACAACTTTCATAGTCATGAAAATACAGAAAAATATTTAAATGAGGTGTCCAATCTTTTGGTCTGTACTGTGTATATATACACATTTACCTATTGATGGAAACAAAAATCAATACAATAAATCAGATACAAAAACGAAATAAAAGCAATATACATTCAATCCAGCAGCAGTGCGTTTTACCTGCGGATTTTTCAAAAACGCTGCTGAAAAATCCACACACGAATCCGCAACATGGGCACATACCCTAAAAGAGCCTGACAGATCTTTGTGCAAATAAAAACAAGCAGTGGTAGATTAAACCAGGAAATTTGGCCCCGGACTGCTGAATTTACTTTCATGCAAATGAAAGACAGTTGCAGCATTGGGGAGCAGAGGGATTATTGCCAAGTTTTCCTTGTGTCTCTCTCTCTCATTTTATATATATATATATAAATAATTTGTCTAAGGGGTACTTCCGTCTGTCTTTCTGTCTGCAACTTCCGTAACGGAAATCCCGTGTCGCTGATTGGTCGCGGCAGCCATGACAGGTAGCTGGCGAGACCAATCAGCGACGGCCACAGTCAGATTAGTCTCTCCCTACTCCCCTGCAGTCAGTGCCTGGTGCCCGCATACTAACCCCCCCCCTCCCCCCAGTCACTACTCACACAGGGTTAATGCAAGCGGTAACGGACCGCACTCGGTTACTGCTGCTATTAACCCTGTGGGCTGTGCTATATATTACGTGGCCTGTTATATATTACGTAGGCAGTGTTATATACTACGTCGCCTGTGTTATATACTGCGTGGCTGCTATATACTGTGTGGGCTGTGCTATATATTATGTGGCCTGAGTTATATATTACGTGGGCCGTGTTATATACTGCGTGGGCTGTGCTATATATTACGTGGCCAGTGTTATATACTGCGTGGGCTGTGTTATATAGTACATGGTCTGTTATATACTGTTTGGCCTGTGTTAGATACTGTGTGGCCACTGTTATATATTGCGTGGCCTGTATTAACGCATCGGGTATTCTACAATATGTATGTACAGTGGGGCAAAAAAGTATTTAGTCAGTCAGCAATAGTCCAAGTTCCACCACTTAAAAAGATGAGAGGCGTCTGTAATTTACATCATAGGTAGACCTCAACTATGGGAGACAAACAGAAAAAAAAATCCAGAAAATCACATTGTCTGTTTTTTTAACATTTTATTTGCATATTATGGTGGAAAATAAGTATTTGGTCAGAAACAAACAATCAAGATTTCTGGCTCTCACAGACCTGTAACTTCTTCTTTAAGAGTCTCCTCTTTCCTCCACTCATTACCTGTAGTAATGGCATCTGTTTAAACTTGTTATCAGTATAAAAAGACACCTGTGCACACCCTCAAACAGTCTGACTCCAAACTCCACTATGGTGAAAACCAAAGAGCTGTCAAAGGACACCAGAAACAAAATTGTAGCCCTGCACCAGGCTGGGAAGACTGAATCTGCAATAGCCAACCAGCTTGGAGTGAAGAAATCAACAGTGGGAGCAATAATTAGAAAATGGAAGACATACAAGACCACTGATAATCTCCCTCGATCTGGGGCTTCACGCAAAATCCCACCCCGTGGGGTCAGAATGATCACAAGAACGGTGAGCAAAAATCCCAGAACCACGCGGGGGGACCTAGTGAATGAACTGCAGAAAGCTGGGACCAATGTAACAAGGCCTACCATAAGTAACACACTACGCCACCATGGACTCAGATCCTGCAGTGCCAGACGTGTCCCACTGCTTAAGCCAGTACATGTCCGGGCCCGTCTGAAGTTTGCTAGAGAGCATTTGGATGATCAAGAGGAGTTTTGGGAGAATGTCCTATGGTCTGATGAAACCAAACTGGAACTGTTTGGTAGAAACACAACTTGTCGTGTTTGGAGGAAAAAGAATACTGAGTTGCATCCATCAAACACCATACCTACTGTAAAGCATGGTGGTGGAAACATCATGCTTTGGGTCTGTTTCTCTGCAAAGGGGCCAGGACGACTGATCCGGGTACATGAAAGAATGAATGGGGCCATGTATCGTGAGCTTTTGAGTGCAAACCTCCTTCCATCAGCAAGGGCATTGAAGATGAAACGTGGCTGGGTCTTTCAACATGACAATGATCCAAAGCACACCGCCAGGGCAACGAAGGAGTGGCTTCGTAAGAAGCATTTCAAGGTCCTGGAGTGGCCTAGCCAGTCTCCAGATCTCAACCCTATAGAAAACCTTTGGAGGGAGTTGAAAGTCCATGTTGCCAAGCGAAAAGCCAAAAACATCACTGCTCTAGAAGAGATCTGCATGGAGGAATGGGCCAACATACCAACAACAGTGTGTGGCAACCTTGTGAAGACTTACAGAAAACGTTTGACCTCTGTCATTGCCAACAAAGGATATATTACAAAGTATTGAGATGAAATTTTGTTTCTGACCAAATACTTATTTTCCACCATAATATGCAAATAAAATGTTAAAAAAACAGACAATGTGATTTTCTGGATTTTTTTTTCTCAGTTTGTCTCCCATAGTTGAGGTCTACCTATGATGTAAATTACAGACGCCTCTCATCTTTTTAAGTGGTGGAACTTGCACTATTGCTGACTGACTAAATACTTTTTTGCCCCACTGTATATAGCAGCCACCCAGTATATAGCACAGGCCACATAGTATTTGTCTGCTATATACTACATGGCTCCTATATACTACGTGGCCTGTGCTATATACTATGTGGCTGCTTTATACATGCATACATATTCTAGAATACCCGATGCGTTAGAATCGGGCCACCATCTAGTGCTAGTGTGTGTATATATATATGTATATATGTGTGTATATATATATATATATATATATATATATATATAATATATATATATATATATTACACATACACTAGCACTAGATGGTGGCCCGATTGTGACGCATCGGGTATTCTAGAATATGTATGCATGTCCACGTAGTATATTGCCCAGCTACGTAGTGTACAGCACAGAGCCACGTAGTATGTTGCCCAGTCATGTAGTATATTGCCCAGCCACATATGTAACAGGTTAAAAAGTAAACATACCTTCTGAACGGCCCCTTGTAGTCCTCTCGCCTGTGTGCGGTGCACGCGGCAGCTTCCGGTCCCAGGTTTGGTATGAGCGCAGGACCTGTGATGACGTCGCAGTCACATGACTGTGATGTCATGGCAGGTCCTTCTCGCATAGCATCCTTAGCACCGGAACCTGCCGCTTGCACTGCCGAGGACAGGACGACACGTCGGAGGGTGAGAATAACATTTTTTTTTTAAATCATAATTTGTAACAGTAGATCTTTTTACTATTGAAGCTGCATACGCATCATCAATAGTAAAAAGTTGGTCACACAGGGTTAATAGCTGCGTAACCGGAGTGCGTTACACCACGCTCTGGTAACGCTGGCATTAACCCTGTGTGAGGGCTGACTGGAGGGGAGTATGGAGCTGATTGGTCGTGGCAATGGTCGTGGGAGTTTTGCCACGACCAATCAGTGACTTGGATTCCATGACAGACAGAGGCCGCGACCAGTGAATATCCGTGACAGAAGGACAGACAGAAAGACGGAAGTGACCCTTAGACAATTATATAGTAGAAATACTTTTTTATTGATGATTATACAACATAACAAGCGTTCATCATAGAAGTGTTTTGCAAGTGACAAGTCCTCTTGAGTTACATACCTTGGAAAAGAGCAGCAGAATCATGGGTTGGTCAAGGGATTTTTACATTTGTGCCTCAGTGATCTCTTGCAGAGATATTTCCATTTGTAGCTTTTGGACCGCTCTGTTGAATCTGATTATAGTGCAACTGGCCGAGGAAGTGAACGTGTACACCTTCAGAGAAAACTGAAGAAATACTCAGTTTGACGGCAATCCGAGGTTACACATGTTGTTCTCCAAAAGAAATAAATCTCTGTGCAATGGAGAGACGGAGCGCAAAATACAGAGCAAAGTGGCAGAATCAGTTTTTGAATTATTACAAGGCTTTTTTAAATACTGTATATACTTGTGTATAAGCTGAGTTTTTCAGCACATTTTTTTGTGTGTGTGCTGAAAACTCCCCCCCTTGGCTTATACATGAGTCACTGTCCAGAAAGACGGCGGGGGAGCTATAGCTGTAAGGGTATGTGTCCACGTTCAGGATTTGGTCAGGATTTTACTCAGGTAAAATCCTGACCAAATCTGCACCTGAGGTCACTGGCAGGTCACCTGCATTGTCCTTGCGTTGTTTCTGGAATGTAAGGACATGCTGGGTTCCTAAGACGCGCCGCATGTCCGTTTCTGCGGGTCTGCCGCATGCGTCTTTTAATGCATAGTGGAGACGGGATTTCATGAAATCCCCTCCACTATGCTGTAACATCTGGACGCTGCGGCTCTATGCAGCGTCAAACACGCAGCGTTTCCTGAACGTGGAAACATACCCTAAGGGTATGTGTCCACGTTCAGGATTGCATCAGGATTTGGTCAGGATTTTTCATCAGTATTTGTAAGCCAAAACCAGGAGTGGAACAAATAGAGGAAAAGTATAATAGAAACATATGCTCCACTTTTGCATTTATCACCCACTCCTGGTTTTGGCTTACAAATACTGATGAAAAATCCTGACCAAATCCTGATGCAATCCTGAACGTGGACACATACCCTAACTGTGCAACTGCTAAAGAGAAATGAATATTCATTTCTCTTATAGTGCGCACAGTGACAGCTGCCGGCTTCCGGAACACATCCTACTCACCCTCCTCTGCGCCATCGGAGCATCTCGTTGGTTCCGGCTTCTAGTTGCTCTTCCTGTGCTGAGCGATCACTTGCCCCTGCTCATTAATAAAGGGCCACTGTCACCGCCCTCCAGCCGTTATAAACTAAAAGAGCCACCTTGTGCAGCAGTAATGCTGCATTCTAACAAGGTGGCTCTTTTAGTTTTGTGTTCAGGTATTACTAAAATAAAGCGCTTTGAAACTTTGCAAAAATACCTATCTTTGTCCACGGAGGCGGGTCCTCAATCCCCAGCTAGAACAGTACTCTGCCGTCACTCACATCTTCAGGGGCTTTTGGCGCCGCCCCCTCCGCGCTGTTTTCTCTTCAAATCCGGCGCCTGCGCTGTATAAATCTGTGTGGGGCAGGCGCAGTAAGCTCTGGCGGTCTGACATCCCAGCCAGGCTTGGAGACTGCGCCTGTGCTGGCAGTGCGGCCACCCACCTCGGTAATCCCTGCCTCGCACTGTGTTATGCATTATGCACAGTGCGGGGCTAGGATTCCTGGGCATGCGCACTGCGTGTGTCAGACTGTCACCCAGGTCCCCCGCCTTACAGCCTCTGTCTATTCAGCTGATCGTCCCAGCGATTGCTATGAGGAGGGGTGGCTCTGCCTCGCCCTTCCCTCCATGAGACACCCGCTGGCTAACACCCGCCCGAGGGTCCCTCGGCCTACCAGTGTAGCGCTGCTGCTGGTATGGGGATCGCTTCTCCCTGGCGGGGGCTCTTGATCCTTCCGTCGCGTCCCCTGGTGCGAGCGATCCCAGCGGCGGCCTCTGCAGATGCCAGCGTCTCCAGGCAGCCGCTGGGGGAAGCAAATCCTTACCGCACCTTCCTATCTTTCCGGCCGCGCGCCACTTCCGGTTTGCGGCTGAGGGGGACGGACGGCGTCTCTGCAACAGGAAGTGCAGAGGAAGAGTGGTGGAGAGCGTGGGAGCGCTGAATTGAACAGAGGAACAGAATAAAAAGGTATGGTGCAGGGGCAGTAGCGATCTCTAGAGCATCATGGAGGACGCAGCTAGAGCAGAGGGGCAGGAGTTGGCAGCGCTAGTAAGTTCGGAAGCTCTGGATTAAAAAAAAAAAAAAAAAGGGACGCTAGTGTTTGCTATTTATATATATTTTTTTATAGGCAGCCTCCTTGTCCGAGAAATCGGTAAAGAAGCCCGGTAGGAATAAGAAGTGTCCTATCTGTGCAGTTAAACTAAAGGATACCTGGCAGAAACCCCTATGTATCTCACATTTAGTGTGACCTGATAAATAAAGATGATCACCACTATGGTACTCCAATATAAAAAACCAATTTTATTAAATACAAAGATAAAAAATATATTTCAATATAAAATTTATGACCAACATGTAAACAGGGGAATAGAATCCACCAAAACAAGGGACAAAACAGCCATAGGCTACCTCACATACATCAGGATAAGCACTAGTATATAGAGAATAAATCAATTAAAGGTGACCCACTAATAAACATTGCCTAGATATATGGCCAAAAGGTAATATTACAAATTTACCAGGTACTGCTATAATAGCATATATCCTAATGAAAGACACTCTTAGCCTGCCTGCTCGCAAAAATGCTAAGCAAGGCTTAGATATGGCATAAACAAGATGGGCAATATAAATACAATAAGTGTATACCTTAACTGTGCGTCCTGAGTAGGAGCCCCGGCGTCCCTCTGCCCCGACGCGCGTTTCGCGTTCGCTTCTTCTGGAGGCGTGTCAGGGCAGGGGGGAAACCGGATTTTATATCACCAGTGTCGGTGTTCATAGGATAATATTGATGAACAACTGCCATCAGCTGCGTGGGGGACCGAACGTGTAGAAATGCGCCTGCGTATGGTTACCGCTCGCAATGTACGGAAACCAGAAGTCCATAAATTCCCGGTCCACCACCCGATATAACCAAACAGTTCAATATTGCAAGATATTGCAAGCACAAGCATCATTTGCGGCGATCCAACGCTATAGGGGCATTTACAAACCCCTGGAATATGGAAACACATAAGGAACATACAATACTGTGTCACAACTAGTGTACGGAAACCGGAAGTATTCGAACCGGACCTCCCATAGGTAGCGCTGTTCAAACATGCATAATGAATGGGAGTATCGGCGCATGCCCAGATCTATTAGCTCCCGAAACCAATGGGAAGCTGACCCACGGTAAAGAGGCCGGCGGTGCCGGGTCGTCCGTAAGTACGACTCGGCCGCACCAAACCCCAAATGACACCGCTAGTCAGCTATCCCTCGGGGCCGCACTCCATTCATGCGCTCATCCCAAAGATATGCTGGACAATATATAAAGGTATACTGTGTATGTATGAATATATATCCTGTGAAAGTGTGCTAAGTGTATAAAAAGTGTATATTGATATCTACAACTATAATTGGTATAAACGCTTAGTAAACATAAAAATAATCAATTAATAAATTATAGCCTAAATTATGGTAAATTACCATAGTGGCCAAATATGACTAGTGACTATAGTGAAGAATTAAGACTGAGACTAATAATGTAAAACCCCAATACGGTATAGTGTGTGTAATAAATCAGGGAAACAACCTGATCTGGATGTATATAAAAAAAAAATATATATATATATTACTATGTGTTTTGTGTATGCTCAATGTAAAGACACTGAACCCTAAAGTGACTATTCAGTGAAATAAAAAACCTAAATATATGTCCCAAGTGATCTAAATTGGGCCACTAATATTAACAGCAACTAAGATTATCCTGAATCAACCTATGAACAATTAGTATACAGATAAATACTATGTAATGTGAGCAACCATATCCCATGATCCAACCTGAACAAGGGACATAATCACTCTATATTGATCTAAACATAATATTATAACCACAATAGTAAGTACACTATATGCACAGGATGCAGTCCATACAATAACCTAATTTTAAACGTCAATGTTATTTGGTTTTCCACAGATCTTCAAGATGGCCTCCCCTTGAATGACGAGAATATGATGCTTGCAGCTAGACAAGAGAGATCCTCTTCATCATGCCCAACAACTGGAACAATTTCCTGAACAACCGACACATGGATGGTAAGCTGTGATGAAAATTTATAGATGAGAAAACATTAAAATCAGCATATTACACAATATACAATTTGAAAAGGCAAAAAACCACCCAAACTAAATAATAATAAAAATCCTAAAAAGGATAGAAACCCCTCCCCCCCTACCCACCTACTTCCTAAAACACATTTACAAAAACGCTCCAAAGCCAAAACTCTCATTTAACCCTTGGGGTACGAGGGTACCTAGTCTGTAAATCCATTGGCTTTCTTTTTTAGCCAGTCTTTTACCCATATCTCCTCCCCTTGGTCCAAGATCTAGTATGTCTATACCCGTGACCTTCAATAGTCTCGAGTTGCACTGATGATACCGCTTGAAATGTTTAGGGAGAGTCTTCAGCGTGGCATCATCGGTGACTCCCCTAGCCTTTTCTATGTCAAGGCAGTGCTCCCGTACCCTGATCTTAAGTTCACGGCTAGTCATACCTATATAAACTTTCCCGCATGGGCACATTGCATGGTAAATAATACCTTTAGATGAGCATGTAATATATGCCCTGATGTCAAATGTCCTTGTATTATTGTGATTGGAAAAAGTTGTGCTTCTCGTCATATTGGCACATCCTTTGCATATGCCACAGGGGAAAAATCCCCTTTTAGTCTTGGCCTTGTTATTATTGGCCCTTCTTTTGGGGTCATACATGCTATGTACTAGCATGTCCCGTAGGCTAGGAGCTCTCTTGGCCACCATAGAGGGTCGTTCAGGGAGAATCTGTTTAAGTATGGGGTCTGTAAATAAGATCCTCCAATGTTTTGAAATAACCTCACATAGATCTTTCCATTCGCTACTATAGTTGGTAATAAATCTTACCTGGTAGTCTTGTTCCGTTTTTGCTGGAATTACTTTGTTTTTATGTAATAGTTGTTGTCTAGGGGTATTTTTAGCCCTCCAATATCCATTTTGTATAGCCCGACGGTTATATCCACGGTCCTGAAAACGGCTCCTTAGTGTTTTGGCTTGTGCCTCGAATTGTTCCTCCTCCGAACAGATCCTTTTTATGCGTAAATATTGGCCTATCGGTATATTGTTGGTAATGGATCGGGGGTGCAACGATGATGCATGTAACAAGGAGTTTGTTGCTGTGGGCTTCCGGAATACTGTGGTGGATAGATGTCCCTCTGGTGATGCTATAATGGACAAGTCCAAAAAGTCAATCTTACGCCCATATTGGTATGTGAGTTTTATGTTCTTATCATTTTGGTTTAGCCTGACCATCAAGTCCCTCAACTCCTCCACAGGGCCCTCCCAAATGAACATAATATCATCGATAAAGCGAATCCAATTATGGATTCGCTCCATCCCCTGTATCTCACTTTCTTGAAAAATTGACCACTCCCAGGCCCCCATAAATAAATTGGCGTATGAGGGGGCACACGAGGCCCCCATTGCTGTACCTTGTTGTTGCAGGTAGACCCTCCCAGCGAACATAAAGGCATTATGGGTCAGGATAAATTTGAGGAGTTTTAGGATAAACTCAGACATATCCCTCTCAATGTTGCTATTGTAAAGGTATTTTTCCACTGCCTGTAGGCCATCAGTATGCCTGATGCTGGAGTATAAGGCCTCCACATCGGCTGTTACTAGAATCATGTCATCCGTTAGTTGTATATTTTCCAGATGGCCTAGGGCAGCATTGGTGTCCTTAATATACGATGGCAATTGGACCACCAAGGGTTTCAAATAGTGTTCAATTATATCGCAGGCAATTTCACACAGTCCCTCATTGGCCGCCACTATTGGTCTACCCGGCGGATCAATAGGGTTTTTGTGTACCTTAGGCACCAAGTAAAAAGTGGCCAGTCTCGGATGCATCTTAGTATGTATTTCCAGGAGTTTTTTAGGGATGACGTCGTTTTCAAGAGCCGCGGCAAGGATGGCAATTAGCTCTTCCTTAAATGTACCCATAGGGTTAAATGTGAGTTGTTTGTATTCATTGGTGTTATGAAGTAATTTTTCCGCTTGGGCCTCATACATATGATTGGGCCAAATTACCACATTGCCACCCTTATCCGCCATCTTGAAAACCACGTCATCCCAACTCCTCAATTCTTTTAGGGCTACTCTCTCCTCCCCAGTGAGATTACCTCCTCGGGGTCTCCCATGTTTAGACTTGATTTCCTCAATATCATTAGTAACCATTTTTGTAAACGTATCTACAGCCGTAGATATCGTAAGTGGGGGAAATTTTGTGGACTTACTAATGAGACCCATTGGAAACTTACTTGTATTGGTGTCATTTTCCTCTAATAGAGATATGAGCGCCTCCAATGCTTGCTGTTCATCATCTTCAATGTCGAGCCCCCCTATGTTGCCTTTGTGGTGGAGTTTTTTTAAAATCAGTTTTCTCGAGAAGAGATGGAGGTCCTTTATTGTGGTAAACGTGTCTAGGGTGGAAGACGGTGAGAAGTTAAGACCCTTTTGTAAGGCCCTTTCTTGTGCTTCAGTCAAATTATGAGCTGATAAGTTAATTACCTTCACTGAATCCCCCTTACGGTTATGATTCCCATAGGCGGATCCCTTCTTTGTAAATTGACGAGTTTTGGGTCCGTTGTATCCACTATGTGCAGATTCCCCTCCCTCACTCATAGAGGAGTTGGACACAATGGAAGAGCTCCTGGACATATTCCTCCGAGCATTAGTTTTTATAATTTGCCATTTGAAAACTTTATTAGTTTCAAAGTCAGTTACATCCCTTTCATACTTTTTCTGCTTATTTTGGGATATAGTTCCCTCCCATTTTTCGATCTCTTTGTCAAGTTTATTAATCATTTCCTGGAAGGAGTCTCCTCTTAATTCTTGTTGTAATGTCTTTTGAAGGGAGTCAATTTCTGTTTCTAGATTGCTCAGCGCAGTAACATTATTTTCAATAATTATATTTAAAAATTCCAATGAGCAAGTATTGGCTGCCTTAATCCATCTTTCTTTCAAAGAATCATTATCCAGATCAAACGTGGGAAATAACTGTATTCTCAGGCATCTGGGTACGATTTGCTGTGCGACATAGTTTTCTAGAGTGACCTTGGTCCACCACACTTTAATTCTCTTATGTACTGCGTTTTTGTATTTTTTAACGTTCTCCTGTTGATTGTAGTTGACGGAAGCAGGTATTGGACCTACACCCCTCTTGAACATGTTGGAGGCCTTTGCCTGCCATGAGCTTTCTTTAGCTCTGAGATCCATATTATGAGCTCTGTTTTAACAACAGCTGGTTATATTATATATTCACAGACGTTTTGCTCTCATCAATATAGTACACACCCCTCCTATATGGGGGTCAGAGTACCCATTATACATAAATATCTCACATTTAGTGTGACCTGATAAATAAAGATGATCACCACTATGGTACTCCAATATAAAAAAACAATTTTATTAAATACAAAGATAAAAAATATATTTCAATATAAAATTTATGACCAACAAAATTCTCATTGGGGTCTGTTACAAACCCCCAAATATAACAGAAAGCATGGAAAGTCTACTTCTAAAGCAGATAGATGAAGCTGCAACCCATAATGAGGTCCTGGTTATGGGGGACTTTAACTACCCGGATATTAACTGGGAAACAGAAACCTGTGAAACCCATAAAGGCAACAGGTTTCTGCTAATAACCAAGAAAAATTATCTTTCACAATTGGTGCAGAATCCAACCAGAGGAGCAGCACTTTTAGACCTAATACTATCTAATAGACCTGACAGAATAACAAATCTGCAGGTGGTTGGGCATTTAGGAAATAGCGACCACAATATTGTGCAGTTTCACCTGTCTTTCACTAGGGGGACTTGTCAGGGAGTCACAAAAACATTGAACTTTAGGAAGGCAAAGTTTGAACAGCTTAGAGATGCCCTTAATCTGGTAGACTGGGACAATATCCTCAGAAATGAGAATACAGATAATAAATGGGAAATGTTTAAGAACATCCTAAATAGGCAGTGTAAGCGGTTTATACCTTGTGGGAATAAAAGGACTAGAAATAGGAAAAACCCAATGTGGCTAAACAAAGAAGTAAGACAGGCAATTAACAGTAAAAAGAAAGCATTTGCACTACTAAAGCAGGATGGCACCATTGAAGCTCTAAAAAACTATAGGGAGAAAAATACTTTATCTAAAAAACTAATTAAAGCTGCCAAAAAGGAAACAGAGAAGCACATTGCTAAGGAGAGTAAAACTAATCCCAAACTGTTCTTCAACTATATCAATAGTAAAAGAATAAAAACTGAAAATGTAGGCCCCTTAAAAAATAGTGAGGAAAGAATGGTTGTAGATGACGAGGAAAAAGCTAACATATTAAACACCTTCTTCTCCACGGTATTCACGGTGGAAAATGAAATGCTAGGTGAAATCCCAAGAAACAATGAAAACCCTATATTAAGGGTCACCAATCTAACCCAAGAAGAGGTGCAAAACCGGCTAAATAAGATTAAAATAGATAAATCTCCGGGTCCGGATGGCATACACCCACGAGTACTAAGAGAACTAAGTAATGTAATAGATAAACCATTATTTCTTATTTTTAGTGACTCTATAGCGACAGGGTCTGTTCCGCAGGACTGGCGCATAGCAAATGTGGTGCCAATATTCAAAAAGGGCTCTAAAAGTGAACCTGGAAATTATAGGCCAGTAAGTCTAACCTCTATTGTTGGTAAAATATTTGAAGGGTTTCTGAGGGATGTTATTCTGGATTATCTCAATGAGAATAACTGTTTAACTTCATATCAGCATGGGTTTATGAGAAATCGCTCCTGTCAAACCAATCTAATCAGTTTTTATGAAGAGGTAAGCTATAGACTGGACCACGGTGAGTCATTGGACGTGGTATATCTCGATTTTTCCAAAGCGTTTGATACCGTGCCGCACAAGAGGTTGGTACACAAAATGAGAATGCTTGGTCTGGGGGAAAATGTGTGTAAATGGGTTAGTAACTGGCTTAGTGATAGAAAGCAGAGGGTGGTTATAAATGGTATAGTCTCTAACTGGGTCGCTGTGACCAGTGGGGTACCGCAGGGGTCAGTATTGGGACCTGTTCTCTTCAACATATTCATTAATGATCTGGTAGAAGGTTTACACAGTAAAATATCAATATTTGCAGATGATACAAAACTATGTAAAGCAGTTAATACAAGAGAAGATAGTATTCTGCTACAGATGGATCTGGATAAGTTGGAAACTTGGGCTGAAAGGTGGCAGATGAGGTTTAACAATGATAAATGTAAGGTTATACACATGGGAAGAGGGAATCAATATCACCATTACACACTGAACGGGAAACCACTGGGTAAATCTGACAGGGAGAAGGACTTGGGGATCCTAGTTAATGATAAACTTACCTGGAGCAGCCAGTGCCAGGCAGCAGCTGCCAAGGCAAACAGGATCATGGGGTGCATTAAAAGAGGTCTGGATACACATGATGAGAGCATTATACTGCCTCTGTACAAATCCCTAGTTAGACCGCACATGGAGTACTGTGTCCAGTTTTGGGCACCGGTGCTCAGGAAGGATATAATGGAACTAGAGAGAGTACAAAGGAGGGCAACAAAATTAATAAAGGGGATGGGAGAACTACAATACCCAGATAGATTAGCGAAATTAGGATTATTTAGTCTAGAAAAAAGACGACTGAGGGGCGATCTAATAACCATGTATAAGTATATAAGGGGACAATACAAATATCTCGCTGAGGATCTGTTTATACCAAGGAAGGTGACGGGCACAAGGGGGCATTCTTTGCGTCTGGAGGAGAGAAGGTTTTTCCACCAACATAGAAGAGGATTCTTTACTGTTAGGGCAGTGAGAATCTGGAATTGCTTGCCTGAGGAGGTGGTGATGGCGAACTCAGTCGAGGGGTTCAAGAGAGGCCTGGATGTCTTCCTGGAGCAGAACAATATTGTATCATACAATTATTAGGTTCTGTAGAAGGACGTAGATCTGGGTATTTATTTATTATGATGGAATATAGGCTGAACTGGATGGACAAATGTCTTTTTTCGGCCTTACTAACTATGTTACTATGTTACTATGTAACATGTAAACAGGGGAATAGAATCCACCAAAACAAGGGACAAAACAGCCATAGGCTACCTCACATACATCAGGATAAGCACTAGTATATAGAGAATAAATCAATTAAAGGTGACCCACTAATAAACATTGCCTAGATATATGGCCAAAAGGTAATATTACAAATTTACCAGGTACTGCTATAATAGCATATATCCTAATGAAAGACACTCTTAGCCTGCCTGCTCGCAAAAATGCTAAGCAAGGCTTAGATATGGCATAAACAAGATGGGCAATATAAATACAATAAGTGTATACCTTAACTGTGCGTCCTGAGTAGGAGCCCCGGCGTCCCTCTGCCCCGACGCGCGTTTCGCGTTCGCTTCTTCTGGAGGCGTGTCAGGGCAGGGGGGAGACCGGATTTTATATCACCAGTGTCGGTGTTCATAGGATAATATTGATGAACAACTGCCATCAGCTGCGTGGGGGACCGAACGTGTAGAAATGCGCCTGCGTTTTTTTTCCCCTGTGGCATATGCAAAGGATGTGCCAATATGACGAGAAGCACAACTTTTTCCAATCACAATAATACAAGGACATTTGACATCAGGGCATATATTACATGCTCATCTAAAGGTATTATTTACCATGCAATGTGCCCATGCGGGAAAGTTTATATAGGTATGACTAGCCGTGAACTTAAGATCAGGGTACGGGAGCACTGCCTTGACATAGAAAAGGCTAGGGGAGTCACCGATGATGCCACGCTGAAGACTCTCCCTAAACATTTCAAGCGGTATCATCAGTGCAACTCGAGACTATTGAAGGTCACGGGTATAGACATACTAGATCTTGGACCAAGGGGAGGAGATATGGGTAAAAGACTGGCTAAAAAAGAAAGCCAATGGATTTACAGACTAGGTACCCTCGTACCCCAAGGGTTAAATGAGAGTTTTGGCTTTGGAGCGTTTTTGTAAATGTGTTTTAGGAAGTAGGTGGGTAGGGGGGGAGGGGTTTCTATCCTTTTTAGGATTTTTATTATTATTTAGTTTGGGTGGTTTTTTGCCTTTTCAAATTGTATATTGTGTAATATGCTGATTTTAATGTTTTCTCATCTATAAATTTTCATCACAGCTTACCATCCATGTGTCGGTTGTTCAGGAAATTGTTCCAGTTGTTGGGCATGATGAAGAGGATCTCTCTTGTCTAGCTGCAAGCATCATATTCTCGTCATTCAAGGGGAGGCCATCTTGAAGATCTGTGGAAAACCAAATAACATTGACGTTTAAAATTAGGTTATTGTATGGACTGCATCCTGTGCATATAGTGTACTTACTATTGTGGTTATAATATTATGTTTAGATCAATATAGAGTGATTATGTCCCTTGTTCAGGTTGGATCATGGGATATGGTTGCTCACATTACATAGTATTTATCTGTATACTAATTGTTCATAGGTTGATTCAGGATAATCTTAGTTGCTGTTAATATTAGTGGCCCAATTTAGATCACTTGGGACATATATTTAGGTTTTTTATTTCACTGAATAGTCACTTTAGGGTTCAGTGTCTTTACATTGAGCATACACAAAACACATAGTAATATATATATATATATTTTTTTTTTTGATATACATCCAGATCAGGTTGTTTCCCTGATTTATTACACACACTATACCGTATTGGGGTTTTACATTATTAGTCTCAGTCTTAATTCTTCACTATAGTCACTAGTCATATTTGGCCACTATGGTAATTTACCATAATTTAGGCTATAATTTATTAATTGATTATTTTTATGTTTACTAAGCGTTTATACCAATTATAGTTGTAGATATCAATATACACTTTTTATACACTTAGCACACTTTCACAGGATATATATTCATACATACACAGTATACCTTTATATATTGTCCAGCATATCTTTGGGATGAGCGCATGAATGGAGTGCGGCCCCGAGGGATAGCTGACTAGCGGTGTCATTTGGGGTTTGGTGCGGCCGAGTCGTACTTACGGACGACCCGGCACCGCCGGCCTCTTTACCGTGGGTCAGCTTCCCATTGGTTTCGGGAGCTAATAGATCTGGGCATGCGCCGATACTCCCATTCATTATGCATGTTTGAACAGCGCTACCTATGGGAGGTCCGGTTCGAATACTTCCGGTTTCCGTACACTAGTTGTGACACAGTATTGTATGTTCCTTATGTGTTTCCATATTCCAGGGGTTTGTAAATGCCCCTATAGCGTTGGATCGCCGCAAATGATGCTTGTGCTTGCAATATTGAACTGTTTGGTTATATCGGGTGGTGGACCGGGAATTTATGGACTTCTGGTTTCCGTACATTGCGAGCGGTAACCATACGCAGGCGCATTTCTACACGTTCGGTCCCCCACGCAGCTGATGGCAGTTGTTCATCAATATTATCCTATGAACACCGACACTGGTGATATAAAATCCGGTTTCCCCCTGCCCTGACACGCCTCCAGAAGAAGCGAACGCGAAACGCGCGTCGGGGCAGAGGGACGCCGGGGCTCCTACTCAGGACGCACAGTTAAGGTATACACTTATTGTATTTATATTGCCCATCTTGTTTATGCCATATCTAAGCCTTGCTTAGCATTTTTGCGAGCAGGCAGGCTAAGAGTGTCTTTCATTAGGATATATGCTATTATAGCAGTACCTGGTAAATTTGTAATATTACCTTTTGGCCATATATCTAGGCAATGTTTATTAGTGGGTCACCTTTAATTGATTTATTCTCTATATACTAGTGCTTATCCTGATGTATGTGAGGTAGCCTATGGCTGTTTTGTCCCTTGTTTTGGTGGATTCTATTCCCCTGTTTACATGTTGGTCATAAATTTTATATTGAAATATATTTTTTATCTTTGTATTTAATAAAATTGGTTTTTTATATTGGAGTACCATAGTGGTGATCATCTTTATTTATCAGGTCACACTAAATGTGAGATATTTATGTATAATGGGTACTCTGACCCCCATATAGGAGGGGTGTGTACTATATTGATGAGAGCAAAACGTCTGTGAATATAGAAACCCCTATGTGAAGCATGCACCTGCAAAATCATAGGAGAGGAACAGGCGTCTCTTATGACAAATATAAGAGCCATGATAAGGGAGGAAGTTCAGGCTTCACTTACAAGTCTGGTACTCCCTCAAGTCTCACCTTCACCTTCTGAGAGGCCAAGGAAAAGGCCGAGGGTCGATTACTCTTCTGAAGACTCATCATCCTTTGGGTCGGAGATAGAGGAGGAAGATGAGAGTAGAGATCCTCCGGAGAAAGGGAGAAGATATTTGTTCTCCGCCGCAGACACAGGAGAACTGTTGGAGGCAGTGCGGCATACCATGCAGATCGAGGAGCCTCAGCCATCTTGTTCTGTTCAGGATGAGATGTTCGGGGGCTTGCGCTCGCAGACCTCTAAAGTCTTCCCTGTAAACTCCCATATCAGATCCATGATTCTGGAGGAATGGGAGGAAGCCGAGAAAAGACTGACTATCCCTAAGGACTTCAGACTTCGTTTGCCGTTTGATCCAGACGAAGTCAAAGAGTGGGTCGATATACCGAAGATAGACATACCTTTGGCTAAAGTATCCAAAAGGACTGCAATTCCTTTTGAGGACTCTTCCAATCTAAAAGAGCCCATGGACAGGAAGGCAGATGGACTTTTAAAAAGGGCCTGGGAAAGTTCTTCGGCGATTATTGGGGCTAATATTGCAGCGACATCAGTGGCTCGCTCCATGGACCTTTGGTTAGATGATCTTCGAGATCAACTAATAGCCAAAACTCCCAGGAAAACTATCCTGAAATCCCTACCTTTGCTAAAGTTAGCAACCACCTTTTTGGCAGACGAGTCCGCAGAGTCTGTTAGGTTTGCGGCTAGGGGTCAATCCCTATCTAATGCAGCCCGAAGAGCTATTTGGCTCAAAAGCTGGTCGGGTGACATGCATTCTAAAAACAAATTGTGTTCTATACCCTTTTCCGGGGGCAGGGTCTTCGGACCGGTCCTCGACGATATTTTCGAAAAGGCCGCAGACGTAAAGAAAGGGTTTCCGGAAGAAAAACCTAAAAAATTCCAGCCCTTTCGGAGACCCCACTATAATCAAAAACCCGATTACAGGGGTAAGGGAAAACAGGGTAGATGGAGTTACCAGAAAGGAGGGGATAACAGGCCTAAAACCAAAGACGCAAGCTACTCGGGATCAGGGTCTAGCTACCGCAGGAAATGACGCCATCAGAGTAGGGGGTCATCTGGCCGGATTCCTGGGAGGATGGAGGGAGATTACAACAAGTCCATGGGTCTTACAGATAGCGTCCCAGGGATACAAAATAGAATTTACATCCCTTCCTCCCGAAAGATTCCTGGTGTCCAGCTCTCATCTAAAATCATCACCCCCATGTGGTCAGATATACAGGACCTCTTAAAAATGGCGGCTATTGTTCCGGTACCCCCTCGGGAAGAGTGCAGAGGTCACTACTCCAATCTCTTCTCAATAACAAAACCGTCGGGAGAATCAAGCACAATTATAAATTTGAAACATCTGAACAATTGGGTCCTTTACAAAAGGTTCAAAATGGAGTCGATTCGGTCTACCATCCCTCTTTTGGGAAGAGACATGGTAATGTGCACTCTAGATTTAAAAAGTGCATATTACCATGTACCCATTTACCTAAGTCACCAGAGGTTCCTGCGGTTTGCGGTAAACATGGAAGGAAAAATCTACCATTTCCAATTTCGCTGTCTCCCCTTCGGCCTGGCTTCCGTTCCCAGGGTTTTTACAAAACTTATGGTGGAAGTGGTCGCTTACCTGAGGAATCAGGATATAATGGTGATTCCCTACTTAGACGACTTTTTAGTAGCGGCAGACTCAGAAGTCCAGCTCAGGATCAACTGTCAGTCCCTCATCTCAACACTAGAGAATCTGGGATGGATTATAAATTGGGAAAAATCAGATCTAATTCCAAAACCCAGAATAAAATTCCTGGGAGTCATGATCAATTCACAAGCAAGAATGTCCTTTCTTCCAGAAGACAGGCTGAAGGGCATAATAAAGAAGATCCGTCAATTTTCTCGAGGCCGAAATACGATAAGAGACGGGATGAAAGTACTAGGTCTGATGACGGCCTGTATCCCTTGCGTAAGATGGAGTCAATTTCACTCTCGACAGCTTCAGCAGGGAGTTCTGAGGAGCTGGAACAGAAGACAGAACTCACTGAACCGGACTCTGAACCTTACTTCTCAGGTCAAAAGATCTCTGGTGTGGTGGACTCTCTCCAGAAACCTCCGACTGGGGGTGCCATGGCTTCAGACACCGAGTGTATCAGTTACGACAGATGCAAGTCAGCTCGGTTGGGGAGGTCATGTCCAAGGAAGATATTTTCAATGTCGCTGGGAAAGGAAAGACAGCAACCAGTCATCGAACCACAGAGAACTACATGCGGTTTGGAAGGTCTTAACGGCGGCGCAACATCTGCTGCAGAACAAACATGTGAAGGTCTTCTCAGACAACACGACAACGGTAGCCTTCCTGTGGCATCAAGGGGGCCCAAGACATCTGGCATTACAGGACCTGGCAGAACAGATCTTCAGGTGGGAAGAAAGGTCGGTTCTGTCAATCTCGGCGGTCCACCTGGAGGGTTCCAAGAACCAGTTGGCAGATTTCCTCAGCAGGAAAAGCGTATCCCCTACAGAGTGGGAACTGAACAACGAGGTATTCAAAGATCTGTGTCAACGTTGGGGGAAGCCAACGGTGGACCTATTTGCTACAAAAGAAAATGCAAAGGTCAAGATCTTCTACTCCCTAAACCCCTGGGAAAATCCAGCCGCGATCGATGCCTTCTCACAACCCTGGAACCGCGGTCTTCTGTATGCATTCCCTCCTCTAGCAATGATCCCGAGGACACTCAGGAAGATCTGCGAGGATGAGGCCAAAGTCATCCTCAAGCTCCTCACTGACCGAAACGAAGTTGGTTTCCTTTGTTAAGGAAACTGTCAGTGGAAAAACCCCTCCTGTTACCAGAAAGAGAGGATCTTCTTCTACAGGGTCCAGTTCTACACCAGAATCCAGGAGCACTTCAGCTGGCGGCCTGGATCCTGAACGGAAGGTCTTGAGGGCAAAAGGGCTTTCAGATGACGTCATTTCTACCCTTCAAGCCTGCAGGAAGCCAGTGACATCGGCTATCTATACTAAAATATGGAAGCGATTCTGTGGGTTTTGCGGAGAGATGAAAGTTGATACTGACCATCCAAATATCCCCAAAATTCTTGACTTTTTGCAGTCAGGGTTTCAAAAAGGTCTTAGACCGAGTACATTAAGGGTCCAAATAGCGGCCCTGAGTGTATTTTTCGATTCTTCCCTGTCTGCCCACCCCTGGATTAGTAGATTCTCTAGAGCAGTCCAGAGATTAAAACCATTGATTAGAAGATCAGTCCCGCCGTGGGATCTGAACTTGGTTCTAAATTTCCTATGTGAACAGGCGTGGGATGTAACAGGGGATATAGAAATCAACAAACTCTCCCTTAAAACCGCATTTTTAGTTGCAATCACGTCGGCAAAATGATTGGGGGAACTGCAGGCTCTATCGGTGCAAAATCCGTATTTGCACATCTTCGAGGATAAATTAGTACTTAGACTCGATCCGGGTTTTCTCCCTAAGGTCGTTTCAGATATTAATATGAATCAGGAGATTGTTTTACCGTCGTTTTGCCAGTTCCCTAAAAATCAAAAGGAAAGATTTTACCACAACTTAGACGTAAGCGACACGGTACTCAGGTACCTTGATTTATCTAGACCCTGGAGACGGGACAACAATTTGTTCGTCCAGTTCAAGGGTCCAAATAAAGGGAGAAAAGCGACTATCGCACAATGGATAAAATCCACGATCAGTTTATCTCATAAAGCTAGAGGGCAAAATTCCCCGGTCAACATCAAAGCCCATTCATCTAGGGCCATGGCCACGTCATGGGCAGAGAAAGGGGGGGCTACGGCAGATCAAATCTGCAGGGCTGCATCATGGTCTAGCCTTAGTACCTTTTCTAAACACTATAAGTTAGATGTAATGCCACCTCAGTTGGCTTTTGGTAGAAAGGTACTTCAAGCAGTGGTCCCTCCCTAGATACCAGTCTCCTTTGGTATTTCTCCAGTGTGCTGTCAGGTGGTGACCTGGAAAACAGTAATTAGACCTACTGGTAATTGTATTTCCAGGAATCCATCCCGACAGCACTATTAGTTCTCTACCTAATGTATGATATTTATACTCATGTGATGTAACATTTGTATGATTGATTATTTTGTTGGAATAAACCTTTGTGTTTACATCCATCCAGATGTGTTACTTTGGAAAAGCACTGAAGGGTGATAGGGGGAGGGTCCTTTTAACCTCTCGTGTTTCCTGTCCCATCAAGGATAAGAAGGACGTCCTCCAGTGTGCTGTCAGGATGGATTCCTGGAAATACAATTACCAGTAGGTCTAATTACTGTTTTTGCAACTACAATAGAGTGATACTACACAAGACCACTGGCCACATACATTTGGCCTCGACCAATCAGCAAGGCGGGATTTCCGAGACAGACAGACAATTAGACCCTTAGACAGCACAATGGCGGCAGTTGACAGCAGTGGAGGACAATGATGATTCCAGAATTCGCGGCAGACTGTGCCCGTCGCTGGCCTGGCGGCCTCGACCAATCAGCGATACGGGATTTCCAGGACAGACAGACAATTAAACTCTTAGACAATTATATATATACTAGCTATTGAACCCGTTCTACGCCCGGGTGGCGAGCATTTATATTGGTATATGGTCTCCATCCTGGTATGTGCTGCTCCATCCTGCGCCCCCATCCTGTCATGTGCTGCTCCCATCCTGCGCCCCCGTTCTGTCATGTGCTGCTCCCATCCTGCGTCCCCGTTCTGTCATGTGCTGCTCCCATCCAGCGCCTCCATTCTGTCATTTGCTGCTCCCATCCTGTCATTTGCTGCTCCCATCCTGCGCCCGTTCTGTCATTTGCTGCTCCCATCCTGCGTCCCCGTTCTGTCATTTGCTGCTGCCATCCTGCGCCCGTTCTGTCATGTGCTGCTGCCATCCTGCGCCCGTTCTGTCATGTGCTGCTGCCATCCTGCGCCCGTTCTGTCATGTGCTGCTGCCATCCTGCGCCCGTTCTGTCATGTGCTGCTGCCATCCTGCGCCCGTTCTGTCATGTGCTGCTGCCATCCTGCGCCCGTTCTGTCATGTGCTGCTGCCATCCTGCGCCCGTTCTGTCATGTGCTGCTGCCATCCTGCGCCCGTTCTGTCATGTGCTGCTCCCATCCTGCGCCCGTTCTGTCATGTGCTGCTGCCATCCTGCGCCCGTTCTGTCATGTGCTGCTGCCATCCTGCGCCCGTTCTGTCATGTGCTGCTGCCATCCTTCGCCCGTTCTGTCATGTGCTGCTGCCATCCTTCGCCCGTTCTGTCATGTGCTGCTGCCATCCTACGCCCGTTCTGTCATGTGCTGCTGCCATCCTGCGCCCGTTCTGTCATGTGCTGCGGCCATCCTGCGCCCGTTCTGTCATGTGCTGCTGCCATCCTGCGCCCGTTCTGTCATGTGTTGCGGCCATCCTGCACCCGTTCTGTCATATGCTGCTGCCATCCTGCGCCCGTTCTGTCATGTGCTGCGGCCATCCTGCGCCCGTTCTGACATGTGCTGCTGCCATCCTGCGCCCGTTCTGTCATGTGCTGCGGCCATCCTGCGCCCGTTCTGTCATGTGATGATGCCATCCTGCGCCCGTTCTGTCATGTGCTGCTGCCATCCTGCGCCCGTTCTGTCATGTGCTGCGGACATCCTGCGCCCGTTCTGTCATGTGCTGCGGCCATCCTGCGCCCGTTCTGTCATGTGCTGCGGCCATCCTGCGCCCGTTCTGTCATGTGCTGCGGCCATCCTGCGCCCGTTCTGTCATGTGCTGCGGCCATCCTGCGCCCGTTCTGTCATGTGCTGCGGCCATCCTGCGCCCGTTCTGTCATGTGCTGCTGCCATCCTGCGCCACCATTGTATTATATGCCCCCCGCTCCAGTGTGTATGCCCCCGAATGCTGCTGCCATATAAAAAAAAAAAAAAATACCATACTCACCTATCGTCCGGCTCCACTGCAGGTATGTCTTCAAGAAAATGGCGCCGGAAAGCGGGGACTGCGCAGGCGCCGATTCCGGCAGCAGGAATCGGCGCCTGCGCAGTCCGCGCTTTCCGGCGCCATTTTCTTGAAGACACACCTGCAGTGGAGCTGGAGTGTGTCTTCAAGAAAATGGCGCCGAAAGCGCGGACTGCACAGGCGCCGATTCCGGCAGCAGGAATCGGCGCCTGCACAGTCCGCGCCCTCCGGAGCCGGGAGCAGAGGAGCCGGAAATGGAGCCGCAAGCAGCGCTGGAACCGGGAAAGGTGAGTATACTTACCCTCCCTCCTGGCGGTCCCTGACTCTCCGGTGGAGATGGCGGTATGCGTTCAGTGCTTACACATACCGCGATCTCCCGGGAGCATCGCTCTGTGAGGCCCAGACTGCGCCGGCGCTTGCGCTTGCGCAGTCTATAGAGGCTTCGGACAGAGTGACGCTCCCAGCGTTATATTATAGATATAGATATGCCCCTTTTATCAGGAAGTATGGCCTTTTTGAGCATCATTTTCAGGTGTAACATAGCGCTTGCTATTTAATACTAAGTACAAATAAAATCATTTACAGTTAGGGCCAGAAATATTTGGACAGTGACACAAGTTTTGTTATTTTAGCTGTTTACAAAAACATGTTCAGAAATACAATTATATATATAATATGGGCTGAAAGTGCACACTCCCAGCTGCAATATGATAGTTTCCACATCCAAATCGGAGAAAGGGTTTAGGAATCATAGCTCTGTAATGCATAGCGTCCTCTTTTTCAAGGGACCAAAAGTAATTGGACAATGGACTCTAAGGGCTGCAATTAACTCTGAAGGCATCTCCCTCGTTAACCTGTAATCAATGAAGTAGTTAAAAGGTCAGGGGTGGATTCCAGGTGTGTGGTTTTGCATTTGGAAGTTGTTGCTGTGAGCAGACAACATGCGGTCAAAGGAACTCTCAATTGAGGTGAAGCAGAACATCCTGAGGCTGAAAAAAAAGAAAAAATCCATCAGAGAGATAGCAGACATGCTTGGAGTAGCAAAATCAACAGTTGGGTACATTCTGAGAAAAAAGGAATTGACTGGTGAGCTTGGGAACTCAAAAAGGCCTGGGCGTCCACGGATGACAACAGTGGTGTTTGATCGCCGCATACTTAATTTGGTGAAGAAGAACCCGTTCACAACATCAACTGAAGTCCAGAACACTCTCAGTGAAGTAGGTGTATCTGTCTCTAAGTCAACAGTAAAGAGAAGACTCCATGACAGTAAATACAAAGGGTTCACATCTAGATGCAAACCATTCATCAATGCCAAAAATAGACAGGCCAGAGTTAAATTTGCAGAAAAACACCTCAAGAAGCCAGCTCAGTTCTGGAAAAGTATTCTATGGACAGATGAGACAAAGATCAACCTGTACCAGAATGATGGGAAGAAAAAAGTTTGGAGAAGAAAGGGAACGGCACATGATCCAAGGCACACCACATCCTCTGTAAAACATGGTGGAGGCAACGTAATGGCATGGGCATGCATGGCTTTTAATGGCACTGGGTCACTTGTGTTTATTGATGACATAAGAGCAGACAAGAGTAGCCGGATGAATTCTGAAGTGTACCGGGATATACTTTCAGCCCAGATTCAGCCAAATGCTGCAAAGTTGATTGGACGGCGCTCCATAGTACAGATGGACAATGACCCCAAGCATACAGCCAAAGCTAACCAGGAGTTCATGAGTGCCAAAAAGTGGAACATTCTGCAATGGCCTAGTCAATCTCCAGATCTAAACCCAATTGAGCATGCATTTCACTTGCTCAAATCCAGACTTAAGACGGAAAGACCCACAAACAAGCAAGACCTGAAGGCTGCGGCTGTAAAGGCCTGGCAAAGCATTAAGAAGGAGGAAACCCAGCGTTTGGTGATGTCCATGGGTTCCAGACTTAAGGCAGTGATTGCCTCCAAAGGATTTGCAACAAAATATTGAAAATAAAAATATTTTGTTTGGGTTATGTTTATTTGTCCAATTACTTTTGACCTCCTAAAATGTGGAGTGTTTGTAAAGAAATGTGTACAATTCCTACATTTTCTATCAGATATTTTTGTTCAACCCTTCAAATTAAACGTTACAATCTGCACTTGAATTCTGTTGTAGAGGTTTCATTTCAAATCCAATGTGGTGGCATGCAGAGCCCAACTCGCGAAAATTGTGTCACTGTCCAAATATTTCTGGCCCTAACTATATTTGGCTATTGATTGCTATTTTCAATGTTATGCAGAAGAATGTTAGTTTTTTCTTAGAAAGGCAAAAATCAACACTCCCATCATAGTTTTATTTGTGACGTAACTGGAAGTTATACTGAATTTTACGACAATTTTTTACAGCCAAAACTAAAGGTATATTTGTAATAATGGAAAACATAAAGGAAGCATTTCTACTACTTCCTCCTTATTACATTTTTGACTTTGGAACAACAGTTGCATTGGCATTTTCCCATAAAACTGTTTGTGAAACCACCCAAATATTATACTGGCAAATCAGCAAGGTTCTTAGGTGTGTTTCACTATGCAAATATTTACTAAGGAGCAAATGAGTTTATAGTAAAGGATATATTTTTTATCCCCTAGGTTTTAGTACAGGAGCATTGGAAAAGTTCTATGAAAACATACAACTAGAGGGCTACTTCAATGTGTTTTGCAGCTTTTTATTTAGTTATTTGTAAACATTTTGCACATGTATTATTCAAATCCTATGAGGAGACCATGGAAGAAACACCAGAAAGAAAAAAAACGCAGACCTAGAACATGCTGCATTTTCAAGAAAGCGCCATTGACTTCAAAGATGACATAAACAGCTTTGTTTAAAGACTGTTTACTGAGCGAGTCTTGTGGTATCTGGAGCAAGACGTAAGCAGCAGATCCTACAAGTCCTCTAAATTGGGCCCTCCATAGATTATTAATTTATGATGGACAGTAAATTAAGTTTTAATACTGTATGAGGGCACAAAAAGAGGCATTACTAATGTATAGGGGTCAAGAAAGTAAAAATAATCCAAAAATATTCTTCAACAACATAAACAGTAAGAGAGTAATAGCCTCATTAAAAAAAACTAAGCTAAATAACGGACGAAGATAAGGAAAGAGTCAATTTATTAAAAGTCTTCTCTATGGTATTTACACAACATATTCCCATGAGTGATGACATGATCAGGAATAGCCTACATTTTCCATTAAATGTCACCTGTTTAACCTAGCAGCAAGTGCAGTGTAACCACAAAAACACTAAAGTAGACAAGTCAACGGGCCAGGATAGCATACACCCCAAATACTACAGGAAATAAGTACCATGATAGACATTACTTCTAATATTCACAGATTCAATATAATAATAATCTACATTTATATAGCGCCAACATATTTTGCAGCGCTTTACACTTCAACAGTTCATATACAAGTCATAAGTAACAACGTTATACATTAGTGATGAGCGAATATACTCGTTACTCGAGATTTCTCGAGCATGCTCGGGGGTCCTCCAAGTATTTTTTAGTGCTCGGAGATTTCGTTTTTAGCGCCGCAGCTGAATGATTTACATCTGTTAGCCAGCATAAGTGCATGTGGGGGTTGCCTGGTTGCTAGGGAATCCCCACATGTAATCAAGCTGGCTAAGAGATGTAAATCTGTTGTGAATTCCGCTCTTGGGCTCCCTCCGGTGGTTGTAAGTGGCACTTTTGTGAGTTCTGCTCTTGGGCTCCCTCTTGTGGTTTCTAGTGGTATGGCTGCTCCTTGGAGTTAGCTGTCATCAGCTGCCTCCACTTATCGTCTCTTCTGCTCGGCTATTTAAGTCTGGCTCTATCTTCAGCCAGTGCCACTTGTAAATGGTTCCTGGTTGGATTCACATCTCTTTGGAGTTCCCTGTTATCCTGACCAGTTCAGCTAAGCTAAGTTTTTGCTTGCCCTTTTCTGTCCATAGATTGTGGACTTATCCATTCTGTGCTTTCTATGTTTGTCCAGCTTATCAGTGTGAATTAATTCTGTCTTGCTGGAAGCTCTGGGAGGCAGATTTGCCCTCCACACCTTTAGTCAGGTGTGGAGATTTTGTGTAAACTCTGCGTGGATTTTTGTAGTGTTTTATACTGACCGCACAGTATTCCATCCTGTCCTATCTATTTAGTTAGACTGGCCTCCTGTGCTCATCCTGGTTTCATTCTGTGTATGTCTTTTCCCTCTCCACTCACAGTCATTATTTGTGGGGGGCTAATCTATCCTTTGGGGATTTTTCTCTGAGGCAAGATAGCTTTCCTGCTTCTATCTTTAGGGGTAGTTAGCTCTTAGGCTGTGACGAGATGCCTAGGGAGAGTTAGGAGCATTCCACGGCTACTTCTAGTGTTGTGTTGAGCTTAGGGACTGCGGTCAGTACAGTTACCACTTCCTTCAGAGCTCGTTCCATGATGCTCCTAGACCACCGTATCATAACATAAATCATTCAGCTGAGGTGATATATATATATGGTAAAAACATAGCCAAGAAACCATAAGCCTGAAAGTTTAACCTCTCTTGTGGAAAAAATACTTGAGGTTTAGGTTTTCTAAGTGATGCTATCCTCGAGTATCTAAAAATTCTCATAACGCAGTATCATGTGTTTATGAGGAACTAGTCTTGTCAGACTACAGTTTTAATAAGGAGGTAAGTTCCTGGACCAGGGTAATGCCATGGATGTTGTATATTTGGACTGTTAAAAGACGTTTAATATTGTCACTTAACCCCTTCACCCCCGAGCCTCTTTTCAGCTTCATGACTGAGCCAAATTTTACAATTCTGACCACTGTCACTTTATGAGGTAATAATTCTGGGACGCTTCAATGGAATGATTCTGACAGTGTTTTATCGTGACATATTGTACTTAATGACAGTGGTAAAATTTCTTTGATATGACTTGCATTCATTTGTGAAAAAAATGAAAATTTGTCACAAAACATAGTTAATAAATAAGATTTTGCACATGTCTACTTTACATCAGCACAAATTTTTAAACATTTTTTTGGTGTGAGGTTCCCCACAGTCAGTTGGGCATTTGGATAAGTTAAAAGTTGACCAGCAATTTCTAATTTTTACAAAACCATTTTTTTAGGGACCACATCACATTTGAAATGACTTTGAGGGGTCTATATTACAAAAAAATACCCAAAATTGTCATCATTGTAAAAACTGCACCGCTCAAGGTGCTCAAAACTACTTTCAAGAAGTTTATTAACCTTTCCGGTTCTTCACAGGAACTAAAGCTATGTGGAAGGAAATAATTAACAATTAACTTTTTTTTAATAACATTTTTACTTTATACTCAATTTTTTTATTTTCTCAAGGGTAACAGGAAAAAAATGGACATCAAAAAATTTGTTGTGCAATTTCTCCTAAGCATGTCGATACCCCATATGTGGGGGAAAACTACAGTTTGAACGCATGGCAGCGTTTGGAAGGGAAGGAGCACCATTTGACTTTTTGAATGTTTACTGGAAACATTAGTTGATGCCATGTCGCGTTTGGAGAGTTCCTGATGTGCTTAAACAGTGGAAACCCCCCTACAAGTGACCCCATTATGGAAACTAAACCCCACAAGGAACTTATTTAGATGTGTGGTGAGCACTTTGAACCCGCAGGTGCTTCACAGAAGTTTATAACGTAGAGCCGAGAAAATAAAAAAACAAAATTATTTTTCCATAAAAATTGATATTTTAGCCCCAAATGTTTTATTTTCACAAGGGTAACCAGAGAAATTGGACCCCACATATTGTTGTGCAATTTCAACCCAGTATGCTGACACCCCATGTATTAGGGAAAACCACCGTTAGGGCGCTCGGAAGGGAAGGAGTGACGTTTTGGTATGCAGACTTTGATGGAATAATCATGTCGCTTTTGGAGAACCTCTGATGTGCCTAAACAGTGGAAATCCACCACAAGTGACCCCAATTTGGAAACTAGACCCCCCCAAAGGAATTTACCTAATGTGTGGTGAGCACCTTGAACCCCCAGGTGCTTCATAAAAAAATTATAATGTTGAGTTGTGAAAAAAAAGAAAAAAAATTTTCCACAAAAATTATTTTTTATCCCCAATTTTTTTTTATTTTCACAAGTGTAACAGGAAAAATGGACCCCAAAATCTGTTATGAAATGTCTCCTGAGTATGCCTATTATCCACATGTGGAGGAAAACCACTGTTTGGGGACACGGCAGGGCTCATAAGGGAAGGACTAATGTTTATGAATTCAGACTTTGATGGAAAGGTCTGCGGGCATCATGTCATGTTTGGAGAGCCCCTAATGTGCCTAAACACTGGAAACCCCCACTTGTGACCCTATATTAGAATTGATCTATTTTTTTCTGGTATGTGAATTTTTTTAATGTGGTGGCATATGTGAGTTATGTAGTGTACATCAGGTTGGCATATGTGAGTAGTGTAGAGTGCATCAGGTTGGCATATGAGTTGTATAGTGTACGTCAGCTTGGCATATGTGAGTTGTGTAAGTCAGAAATAAAATTATTAGTCTATGGATGAGTGGTAGATTCTGAAACAGTCTTTCATACACAGACCAGGCTTTTTATGGCAGGTTTCACACTGATGTATCCCCCTTCTTTAACACACTTTACACCTTTTTTTGCAACCTTCCTCTCTTTTCAGTTTGAGAGACCTCACCCAGGAAATGTTGCACAGGTACAACATGGGCACTTTCAATTCAGTAAGTACTGGGACAAGGTCTTTCCTGAATGCCAAAAATTAGGGCCTTGATCACTACTTCCTGGAATTGAAGGATGGTCCCGGTCTGTCCGACACATCATGATAGCACAAAAGTGTTGCACATTGCCATCTGTATGATCTGCACAGCCAGCTTCTTGTAACACACCTTGGCTTTTCTCATGGCACTGACGACTAGAGGACTTGACCAGAGAGATCAACTCCCCCCATGTACCTGTTGTACCCCAGTACACAGTGTGGTTTGTGGACCTATGAAGAGATACCTCGTACAGTGCTGGGGGTGCTGCCATTACCATGCATGATGGTCAAGAAAAGGACATCCCTCTTGACCTTGTACTTGACCCCCAGCATGTTTTAGCTACATTGGGCTCTGCTCTCATCTTTTCTGAGCAACTGCCCACTTAGCATCCTAGCCAGATCTGATTTTTTGCGGATCTTACCACAGGCTGCGATACCTCGCGCAGAGAGGGACTTCAGGAGTTGGATGCTGGTATAAAAGTTATATACATAGAGGTGATAACCTTGTTCCAGCAGTGGGTGCACCAAATCCCACCCAATTTTCCCACTCCCTCCTACTCCAAGGGGGCATTCAGGTAGTTGAATCCAGGTGTCCTTCCTTTTATAAACTCTAAACCTGTGGGTGTACCCTGTGGTACTCTCACACAGCTTATAGAGTTTAATTCTGTACTTGACCCTTTTATTGGGCAGGTATTGCCGGAATTTGAGAAACCCCTTGAAATGTATTAGGGACTCATCCCCGCAGATGGCCATTTTGGGGTTGTACACCTCAGGAAACTTGTTGCTGAAGTGCTGTATGATGGGCCCAACTTCGGAAAGTCGATCAAAGTTTGGGACACCGTTCATTATTATTGCAATGCAAGAATTTGTAGATGGCCTTAAAGCAAGTCCGGGCCATAGCCATGCGGTACAGTGGAGTGTTATACAAAGCGTCAACTCTCCAACATTGGCTAATTTCTGGCTTCTTCACTAGCCGCAAGTGAAGAACCAAGCCCCCCAAAAGATCATCATTTCTATGGGGTCTACAGAGGTCCAGTTAACAAATGATGAAGTCGATAAAAATTGCTAGCCATACAAATTTTTTTGAGCCCTCATGAGGTTTTCAAAATCCTCAGAGAAAAAGACTTTGAAAAAGTCAATTTCTGGAAAGCCGGTGGTGTCAAATTGGATTCCTGATTGCGCCACAAAATCTGGAATAGGTGGCTCATAATTTTCGGAAGGTGAGGTTAGTAACACTGGGTGCTGCTTCAGTTTCTGTCCAGGGCATCTGCATGGCGTTTCTTTATCATAGAGGAAGAGGAGGAGGAATCAGAAAAATAAAAGAAGATGGGGCCAACTCTCTCTCACTGTCAGTGTCGGAGGCAAGAAAAGTTTATGCCTCCACTGAATACCAGGTTTGGGACGAGCAAGACAACATTTTATCACTTATGTGGTGTTTGTGTGTACTAAATTTTTTTCAGGTATGTGTGTGAGTGCTTGGCGTGAACTTTTTTTTTATTTAGAAGAGAAAAAAACAAAAGAATATAGAAAGAAAAATATAAAAAATTGGTAAATAATAAACAAACTAAACGGATGTCAGAAAAAAAAAATTACTGAGCGCCTGTAATTGACACTAAACCTCACTCAATTCAGTAAAAAATACTCTAGTAGTTGCTGATTACTGCAGTATATTTTTACTGACCCTAATCTAAATTTTTTTGCAATTCATTTTTCACGAAAAAAAAGTAAGAACTGGAGGCCATTCACTGATGTGCGTCAGTGATCAGGGCTCGACGGCTGTAGAGTGGACGCACTGATTATTATTTTTTTCCACGCTGATACTAACTCAATTCAGTAAAAAATACTTTAGTACATGACGATTACTACAGTATATTTTACTTTCCCTAATCTAATTTTTTTTCTCTTTACTATCTGACTCTAACTCAATTCAGTAAAAAATACGATAGTAGACGACGATTACTACGGTATAGTTCACTGTTCCTAATCTAGGGCCCTTATTTTTCAAGACTTCTGCCCTCTACCTTGGCAGTTGGATATCAGCTTCTGGGCCAAATCTTGACTGCTGACAACCAATTCTTATGTAATCAGTGCTTGGAGTTTCTCACAAGCTCTGTATTTTTGTTTGTCCAACCACTTTTTAAGGATTGACGAAAGGTTCTCAAATAGATTGAGACTTGGGCAATTTCCTAATCGTGGACCCAATATTGTTTTGTTCGCTGAGCCACTTAGTTATCATAGTTGTCTTCTCACTGGTCTCAATCATGCTGGAAAATCGTGGTTCAACACCAGACTTCTCCTGGATGATTGGGAGAAGGTGCTCTTGTAGGATGTTTAGATACAATCCTTCATTCATGGCAGTGTTCTTAGGCAAAATTGTAAATGAGCCCACTACCATGGATGAAAAAACTCCTAAGGCCAGCGTTACACTTAGCGTAGGGAAATAAGGTCCGTTTTTTACAAGCGTAATATGCAGAAAAGTTCCTGAACAGTGATTCGTATTATGGCGAGGATGCAATTTTTTCTCTAAACATTATTCGTATGGCATCCGTATGGCGAGATTTTCTCGCCGGCTTGCAAAATGGACATAGAATGGATCCATGGGCTCAAATATTCGTGAAAACATATATACAGTCTATATACAGTGGGGCAAAAAAGTATTTAGTCAGTCAGCAATAGTGCAAGTTCCACCACTTAAAAAGATGAGAGGCGTCTGTAATTTACATCATAGGTAGACCTCAACTATGGGAGACAAACTGAGAAAAAAAAATCCAGAAAATCACATTGTCTGTTTTTTTATCATTTTATTTGCATATTATGGTAGAAAATAAGTATTTGGTCAGAAACAAACAATCAAGATTTCTGGCTCTCACAGACCTGTAACTTCTTCTTTAAGAGTCTCCTCTTTTCTCCACTCATTACCTGTAGTAATGGCACCTGTTTAAACTTGTTATCAGTATAAAAAGACACCTGTGCACACCCTCAAACAGTCTGACTCCAAACTTCACTATGGTGAAGACCAAAGAGCTGTCAAAGGACACCAGAAACAAAATTGTAGCCCTGCTGTTATGGCTGGCAATCAGGCAACACAGCGTGCAGTAATCAGCGCACATACAGAGATCTGGCAATAACCAAAAACAATAGGACGAGCTCTGAGACGTGGAATCTCTGTAGACTGCAGTACCTGATCTATCCTCACACAACTATAAGCAGCAGTGGATTGCGCCTATCACTACCTATGCAACTCGGCACTGCCTGAGGAGCTGACTAGCCTGAAGATAGAAATACAAGCCTGACTTACCTCAGAGAAATACCCCAAAGGAATAGGCAGCCCCCCACATATAATGACTGTTAGCAAGATGAAAAGACAAACGTAGGAATGAAATAGATTCAGCAAAGTGAGGCCCGATATTCTAGACAGAGCGAGGATAGCAAAGAGAACTATGCAGTCTACAAAAAACCCTAAAACGAAAACCACGCAAAGGGGCAAAAAGACCCACCGTGCCGAACTAACAGCACGGCGGTGCACCCCTTTGCTTCTCAGAGCTTCCAGCAAAAGTTAATAGCAAGCTGGACAGAAAAAACAGAAAACAAACTAGAAGCACTTATCTAGCAAAGCAGCAGGCCCAAGGAAAGATGCAGTAGCTCAGATCCAACACTGGAACATTGACAAGGAGCAAGGAAGACAGACTCAGGTGGAGCTAAATAGCAAGGCAGCCAACGAGCTCACCAAAACACCTGAGGGAGGAAGCCCAGAGACTGCAATACCACTTGTGACCACAGAAGTGAATTCAGCCACAGAATTCACAACAGTACCCCCCCCTTGAGGAGGGGTCACCGAACCCTCACCAGAACCCCCAGGCCGACCAGGATGAGCCACATGAAAGGCACGAACAAGATCTGGGGCATGGACATCACAGGCAAAAACCCAGGAATTATCTTCCTGAGCATAACCCTTCCATTTGACCAGATACTGGAGTTTCCGTCTAGAGACACGAGAATCCAAAATCTTCTCCACAATATACTCCAATTCCCCCTCCACAAAAACAGGGGCAGGAGGCTCCACAGATGGAACCATAGGTGCCACGTATCTCCTCAACAACGACCTATGGAATACATTATGTATGGAAAAGGAGTCTGGGAGGGTCAGACGAAAAGACACCGGATTGAGAATCTCAGAAATCCTATACGGACCAATAAAACGAGGTTTAAATTTAGGAGAGGAAACCTTCATAGGAATATGACGAGAAGATAACCAAACCAGATCCCCAACACGAAGTCGGGGTCCCACACGGCGTCTGCGATTAGCGAAAAGCTGAGCCTTCTCCTGGGACAAGGTCAAATTGTCCACTACCTGAGTCCAGATCTGCTGCAACCTGTCCACCACAGAATCCACACCAGGACAGTCCGAAGACTCAACCTGTCCTGAAGAGAAACGAGGATGGAACCCAGAATTGCAGAAAAATGGAGAGACCAAGGTAGCCGAGCTGGCCCGATTATTAAGGGCGAACTCAGCCAACGGCAAAAATGACACCCAATCATCCTGGTCAGTGGAAACAAAACATCTCAGATATGTTTCCAAGGTCTGATTGGTTCGTTCGGTCTGGCCATTAGTCTGAGGATGGAAGGCCGAGGAGAAAGATAGGTCAATGCCCATCCTACCACAAAAGGCTCGCCAGAACCTCGAGACAAACTGGGAACCTCTGTCAGAAACAATATTCTCAGGAATGCCATGTAAACGAACCACATGCTGGAAGAACAAAGGCACCAAATCAGAGGAGGAAGGCAATTTAACCAAGGGCACCAGATGGACCATTTTAGAAAAGCGATCACAGACCACCCAAATGACCGACATCTTTTGAGAAACGGGAAGGTCAGAAATGAAATCCATCGAAATATGTGTCCAAGGCCTCTTCGGGACCGGCAAGGGCAAAAGCAACCCACTGGCACGTGAACAGCAGGGCTTAGCCCTAGCACAAATTCCACAGGACTGCACAAAAGCACGCACATCCCGCGACAGAGACGGCCACCAGAAGGATCTAGCAACCAACTCCCTGGTACCAAAGATTCCTGGATGACCGGCCAGCACCGAACAATGAAGTTCAGAGATAACTTTACTAGTCCACCTATCAGGGACGAACAGTTTCTCGGCCGGACAACGATCAGGTTTATTAGCCTGAAATTTCTGCAACACTCTCCGCAAATCAGGAGAGATGGCAGACACAATGACTCCTTCCTTGAGGATACTCGCCGGCTCAGATAACCCCGGAGAGTCGGGCACAAAACTCCTAGACAGAGCATCCGCCTTCACATTTTTAGAGCCCGGAAGGTATGAAATCACAAAATCAAAACGAGCAAAAAATAACGACCAACGGGCCTGTCTAGGATTCAAGCGCTTGGCAGACTCAAGATAAGTAAGGTTCTTATGATCAGTCAAAACCACCACGCGATGCTTAGCACCCTCAAGCCAATGACGCCACTCCTCGAATGCCCACTTCATGGCCAGCAACTCTCGGTTGCCCACATCATAATTACGCTCAGCAGCAGAAAATTTCCTGGAAAAGAAAGCACATGGTTTGAACACTGAGCAACCAGAACCTCTCTGTGACAAAACCGCCCCTGCACCAATCTCAGAAGCATCAACCTCGACCTGGAACGGAAGAGAAACATCAGGTTGACACAACACAGGGGCACAGCAAAAATGACGCTTCAACTCCTGAAAAGCTTCCACGGCAGCAGAAGACCAATTAACCAAATCAGCACCCTTCTTGGTCAAATCGGTCAATGGTCTGGCAATGCTAGAAAAATTACAGATGAAGCGATGATAAAAATTAGCAAAGCCCAGGAATTTCTGCAGACTTTTTAGAGATGTCGGCTGGGTCCAATCCTGGATGGCCTGAACCTTAACCGGATCCATCTCGATAGTAGAAGGGGAAAAGATGAACCCCAAAAATGAAACTTTCTGCACACCGAAGAGACACTTTGATCCCTTCACGAACAAGGAATTAGCACGCAGTACCTGGAAAACCATTCTGACTTGCTTCACATGAGACTCCCAATCATCTGAGAAGATCAAAATGTCATCCAAGTAAACAATCAAGAATTTATCCAGATACTCACGGAAAATGTCATGCATAAAAGACTGAAAAACAGATGGAGCATTGGCAAGTCCGAACGGCATCACCAGATACTCAAAATGACCCTCGGGCGTATTAAATGCCGTTTTCCATTCATCTCCCTGCCTGATTCTCACCAGATTATACGCACCACGAAGATCAATCTTAGTAAACCAACTAGCCCCCTTAATCCGAGCAAACAAGTCAGAAATCAATGGCAAGGGATACTGAAACTTAACAGTGATCTTATTAAGAAGGCGGTAATCAATACACGGTCTTAGCGAACCATCCTTCTTGGCTACAAAAAAGAACCCTGCTCCCAATGGTGACGACGATGGGCGAATATGTCCCTTCTCCAGGGACTCCTTCACATAACTGCGCATAGCGGTGTGTTCAGGTACGGACAAATTAAATAAACGACCCTTAGGGAATTTACTACCAGGAATCAAATCGATAGCACAATCACAATTCCTATGCGGAGGTAGGGCATCAGACTTGGACTCTTCAAATACATCCTGAAAGTCCGACAAGAACTCTGGGATGTCAGAAGGAATGGATGACGAAATAGACAAAAATGGAACATCACCATGTACTCCCTGACAACCCCAGCTGGTTACCGACATAGAGTTCCAATCCAATACTGGATTATGGGTTTGTAGCCATGGCAACCCCAACACGACCACATCATGCAAATTATGCAGTACCAGAAAGCGAATAACTTCCTGATGTGCAGGAGCCATGCACATGGTCAGCTGGGCCCAGTACTGAGGCTTATTCTTGGCCAAAGGTGTAGCATCAATTCCTCTCAACGGAATAGGACACCGCAAAGGCTCCAAGAAAAATCCACAACGTTTAGCATAATCCAAATCCATCAGATTCAGGGCAGCGCCTGAATCCACAAACGCCATGACAGAATACGATGACAAAGAGCACATTAAGGTAATGGACAAAAGGAATTTTGACTGTACAGTACCAATAACGGCAGAGCTATCGAACCGCCTAGTGCGTTTAGGACAATTAGAAATAGCATGAGTAGAATCACCACAATAGAAACACAGTCTGTTCAGACGTCTGTGTTCTTGCCGTTCTACTTTAGTCATAGTCCTGTCGCACTGCATAGGCTCAGGTTTACTCTCAGACAATACCGCCAGATGGTGCACAGATTTACGCTCGCGCAAGCGACGACCGATCTGAATGGCCAAGGACATAGACTCATTCAAACCAGCAGGCATAGGAAATCCCACCATTACATCCTTAAGAGCTTCAGAGAGACCCTTTCTGAACAAAGCCGCTAGTGCAGATTCATTCCACAGAGTAAGTACTGACCACTTCCTAAATTTCTGACAATATACTTCTACATCATCCTGACCCTGGCATAAAGCCAGCAGATTTTTCTCAGCCTGATCCACTGAATTAGGCTCATCGTAAAGCAATCCCAGCGCCTGGAAAAATGCATCAACATTACTCAATGCAGAATCTCCTGGTGCAAGAGAAAACGCCCAGTCCTGTGGGTCGCCGCGCAAAAAAAGAAATAATAATCAAAACCTGTTGAATAGGATTACCAGAAGAATGAGGTTTCAAGGCCAAAAATAGCTTACAATTATTTCTGAAGCTCAGGAACTTAGTTCTGTCACCAAAAAACAAATCAGGAATCGGAATTCTTGGTTCTAGCATCGATTTCTGATCAATAGTATCTTGAATCTTTTGTACATTTACAACGAGATTATCCATTGAGGAGCACAGAGCCTGAATATCCATGTCCACAGCTGTGTCCTGAAGCACTCTAATGTCTAGGGGAAAAAAAAGACTGAAGACAGAGCTAAGAAAAAAAAATGATGTCAGGATTTCTTTTTTCCCTCTATTGGGAATCATTGGGTGGCTCCTTGTACTGTTATGGCTGGCAATCAGGCAACACAGCGTGCAGTAATCAGCGCACATACAGAGATCTGGCAATAACCAAAAACAATAGGACGAGCTCTGAGACGTGGAATCTCTGTAGACTGCAGTACCTGATCTATCCTCACACAACTATAAGCAGCAGTGGATTGCGCCTATCACTACCTATGCAACTCGGCACTGCCTGAGGAGCTGACTAGCCTGAAGATAGAAATACAAGCCTGACTTACCTCAGAGAAATACCCCAAAGGAATAGGCAGCCCCCCACATATAATGACTGTTAGCAAGATGAAAAGACAAACGTAGGAATGAAATAGATTCAGCAAAGTGAGGCCCGATATTCTAGACAGAGCGAGGATAGCAAAGAGAACTATGCAGTCTACAAAAAACCCTAAAACGAAAACCACGCAAAGGGGCAAAAAGACCCACCGTGCCGAACTAACAGCACGGCGGTGCACCCCTTTGCTTCTCAGAGCTTCCAGCAAAAGTTAATAGCAAGCTGGACAGAAAAAACAGAAAACAAACTAGAAGCACTTATCTAGCAAAGCAGCAGGCCCAAGGAAAGATGCAGTAGCTCAGATCCAACACTGGAACATTGACAAGGAGCAAGGAAGACAGACTCAGGTGGAGCTAAATAGCAAGGCAGCCAACGAGCTCACCAAAACACCTGAGGGAGGAAGCCCAGAGACTGCAATACCACTTGTGACCACAGAAGTGAATTCAGCCACAGAATTCACAACACCCTGCACCAGGCTGGGAAGACTGAATCTGCAATAGCCAACCAGCTTGGAGTGAAGAAATCAACAGTGGGAGCAATAATTAGAAGATGGAAGACACACAAGACCACTGATAATCTCCCTCGATCTGGGGCTCCACGCAAAATCCCACCCCGTGGGGTCAGAATGATCACAAGAACGGTGAGCAAAAATCCCAGAACCACGCGGGGGGACCTAGTGAATGAACTGCAGAGAGCTGGGACCAATGTAACAAGGCCTACCATAAGTAACACACTACACCACCATGGACTCAGATCCTGCAGTGCCAGACGTGTCCCACTGCTTAAGCCAGTACATGTCCGGGCCCGTCTGAAGTTTGCTAGAGAGCATTTGGATGATCCAGAGGAGTATTGGGAGAATGTCCTATGGTCTGATGAAACCAAACTGGAACTGTTTGGTAGAAACACAACTTGTCGTGTTTGGAGGAAAAAGAATACTGAGTTGCATCCATCAAACACCATACCTACTGTAAAGCATGGTGGTGGAAACATCATGCTTTGGGGCTGTTTCTCTGCAAAGGGGCCAGGACGACTGATCCGGGTACATGAAAGAATGAATGGGGCCATGTATCTTGAGATTTTGAGTGCAAACCTCCTTCCATCAGCAAGGGCATTGAAGATGAAACGTGGCTGGGTCTTTCAACATGACAATGATCCAAAGCACACCGCCAGAGCAACGAAGGAGTGGCTTCGTAAGAAGCATTTCAAGGTTCTGGAGTGGCCTAGCCAGTCCCCAGATCTCAACCCTATAGAAAACCTTTGGAGGGAGTTGAAAGTCCGTCTTGCCAAGCGAAAAGCCAAAAACATCACTGCTCTAGAGGAGATCTGCATGGAGGAATGGGCCAACATACCAACAACAGTGTGTGGCAACCTTGTGAAGACTTACAGAAAACGTTTGACCTCTGTCATTGCCAACAAAGGATATATTACAAAGTATTGAGATGAAATTTTGTTTCTGACCAAATACTTATTTTCCACCATAATATGCAAAAAAAATGATAAAAAAACAGACAATGTGATTTTCTGGATTTTTTTTTCTCAGTTTGTCTCCCATAGTTGAGGTCTACCTATGATGTAAATTACAGACGCCTCTCATCTTTTTAAGTGGTGGAACTTGCACTATTGCTGACTGACTAAATACTTTTTTGCCCCACTGTATATGTCAATGAGACACATACCGTATATACTCGAGTATAAACCGACCCGAGTATAAGCCGACCCCCCCAATTTTGCCACAAAAAAACTGGGAAAACTTAATGACTAGAGTATAAGCCTAGGGTGGGAAATGCAGCAGCTACCGGTAAATGTCAAAAATAAAAATAGATACCAGTAAAAGTTAAATTAATTGAGACATCAGTAGGTTAAGTGTTTTTGAATATCCATATTGAATCAGGAGCCCCATATAATGCTCCATAAAGTTCATTATGGCCCCATAAGATGCTCCATATTAAAATATGCCCCATATAATCCTGCATAAAGGTTAATAATGGCCCCATAAGATGCTCCATAGACATATTTGCCCAATATAATGCTGCGTAAATGCTGATTATGGCTCCATAAGATGCTCCAGAAAGATATTTGCCCCATACAGTGCTGCACAAACATTGATTATGGCCCCATACAGACACTTGCCCTATATAGTGCTGCACAAATGTTATGGCCCCTTATAGTGCTGCACAAACGTTATGGCCCCATATAGTGGTGCACAAACGTTATGGCCCCATATAGTGCTGAACAAACGTTATGGCCCCTTATAGTGCTGCACAAACGTTATGGCCCCTTATAGTGCTGCACAAATGCTATGGCCCCTTATAGTGCTGCACAAACATTATGGCCCCATATAGTGCTGCACAAACATTATGGCCCCTTATAGTGCTGCACAAACGTTATGGCCCCATATAGTGCTGCAAAAACGTTATGGGCCCCTATAGTGCTGCACAAATGTTATGGCTTCTTATAGTGCTGCACAAACATTATGGCCCCTGTTATGAACAGGTAATTCAGAACCACAATGGACCTTGAAGTTCAGAGCACACAAAGTGACCTGACAATTACCAAAAACATAGGACGAGCTCTGAGACGTGGGAACTCTGCTGACCGCAATCCCTAATATTATCACACCACACTAGAGGTAGCCGTGGATTGCGCCTAACGCACCCTATGCAACTCGGCACAGCCTGAGAAACTAACTAGCCCTAAAGATAGAAAAATAACCTTGCCTCAGAGAAATTCCCCAAAGGAAAAGGCAGCCCCCCACATATAATGACTGTGAGTAAAGATGAAAATACAAACACAGAGATGAAATAGATTTAGCAAAGTGAGGCCCGACTTACTGAATAGACCGAGGATAGGAAAGATAGCTTTGCGGTCAACACAAAAACCTACAAACAACCACGCAGAGGGGCAAAAAGACCCTCCGCACCGACTAACGGTACGGAGGTGCTCCCTCTGCGTCTCAGAGCTTCCAGCAAGCAAGAAAAACCAATATAGCAAGCTGGACAGAAAATATAGCAAACAAAAATAACACAAGCAGAACTTAGCTTATGCAGGATAGAGAGGCCACAGGAACGATCTAGGAGGAAGCAAGACCAATACTAGAACATTGACTGGAGGCCAGGATCAAAGCACCAGGTGGAGTTAAATAGAGCAGCACCTAACGACTTAACCTCATCACCTGAGGAAGGAAACTCAGAAGCCGCAGTACCACTCTCATCCACCAAAGGAAGCTCATAGACAGAACCAGCCGAAGTACCACTCACGACCACAGGAGGGAGCTTGGCCACAGAATTCACAACAGTACCCCCCCCCCCCTTGAGGAGGGGTCACCGAACCCTCACCAGAGCCCCCAGGCCGACCAGGATGAGCCACATGAAAGGCACGAACCAGATCGGCAGCATGGACATCAGAGGCAAAGACCCAGGAATTATCTTCCTGACCATAACCTTTCCACTTAACCAGATACTGGAGTTTCCGTCTCGAAACACGAGAATCCAAAATCTTCTCCACTATATACTCCAATTCCCCTTCAACCAAAACCGGAGCAGGAGGATCAATAGATGGAACCACAGGTGCCACGTATCTCCGCAACAATGACCTATGGAACACGTTATGGATGGAAAAAGAAGCTGGAAGAGTCAAACGAAAAGACACAGGATTAAGAACCTCAGAAATCCTATATGGACCAATGAAACGAGGCTTAAATTTAGGAGAGGAAACCTTCATAGGAATATAACGAGATGACAACCAAACCACATGCCCAACACGAAGTCGGGGACCCACACAGCGCCTGCGGTTAGCGAAACGTTGAGCCTTCTCCTGGGACAAAGTCAAATTGTCCACTACATGAGTCCAAATCTGCTGCAACCTATCCACCACAGTATCCACACCAGGACAGTCCGAAGACTCAACCTGCCCTGAAGAGAAACGAGGGTGGAACCCAGAATTGCAGAAAAACGGCAAAACCAAAGTAGCCGAGCTGGCCCGATTATTAAGGGCGAACTCAGCCAAAGGCAAAAAGGACACCCAATCATCCTGATCAGCAGAAACAAAACATCTCAGATATGTTTCCAAGGTCTGATTGGTTCGTTCAGTCTGGCCATTTGTCTGAGGATGGAAAGCCGAGGAAAAAGACAAATCAATGCCCATCCTAGCACAAAAGGCTCGCCAAAACCTCGAAACAAACTGGGAACCTCTGTCAGAAACGATGTTCTCTGGAATGCCATGTAAACGAACCACATGCTGGAAAAACAATGGCACCAAATCAGAGGAGGAAGGCAATTTAGACAAGGGCACCAAATGGACCATCTTAGAGAAGCGATCACAAACCACCCAAATGACCGACATTCTTTGAGAGACGGGGAGATCCGAAATAAAATCCATAGAGATATGTGTCCAAGGCCTCTTCGGGACCAGCAAGGGCAAAAGCAACCCTCTGGCACGAGAACAGCAAGGCTTAGCCCGAGCACAAATCCCACAGGACTGCACAAAAGAACGCACATCCCGCGACAGAGACGGCCACCAAAAGGATCTAGCCACCAAATCTCTGGTACCAAGGATTCCAGGATGCCCAGCCAACACCGAACAATGAACCTCAGAGATAACTTTATTCGTCCACCTATCAGGGACAAACAGTTTCTCCGCTGGGCAACGGTCAGGTTTATTAGCCTGAAATTTTTGCAGCACCCGCCGCAAATCAGGGGAGATGGCAGACAAAATTACCCCCTCTTTGAGAATACCCACCGGCTCAGGCAAACCCGGAGAATCGGGCACAAAACTCCTAGACAGGGCATCCGCCTTCACATTTTTAGAGCCCGGAAGGTACGAAACCACAAAGTCAAAACGGGAGAAAAACAGCGACCAACGAGCCTGTCTAGGATTCAACCGTTTGGCAGACTCGAGATAAGTCAAGTTCTTGTGATCAGTCAAGACCACCACGCGATGCTTAGCTCCTTCAAGCCAATGACGCCACTCCTCGAATGCCCTCTTCATGGCTAGCAACTCTCGATTACCAACATCATAATTTCGCTCAGCAGGCGAAAATTTCCTGGAAAAGAAGGCGCATGGTTTCATCACCGAGCAATCAGAACTTCTCTGCGACAAAACAGCCCCTGCTCCAATTTCAGAAGCATCAACCTCGACCTGGAACGGAAGCGAAACATCTGGTTGGCACAACACAGGGGCAGAAGAAAAACGACGCTTCAACTCCTGAAAAGCTTCCACAGCAGCAGAAGACCAATTGACCACATCAGCACCCTTCTTGGTTAAATCAGTCAACGGTTTAGAAATGCTAGAAAAATTATTGATGAAGCGACGATAAAAATTAGCAAAGCCCAGGAACTTCTGCAGACTCTTCAGAGATGTTGGCTGAGTCCAATCATAAATGGCCTGAACTTTAACAGGGTCCATCTCGATAGTAGAAGGAGAAAAAATGAACCCCAAAAATGAAACCTTCTGAACACCAAAGAGACACTTTGACCCCTTCACAAACAAAGAATTAGCACGCAGGACCTGGAACACCATTCTGACCTGCTTCACATGAGACTCCCAATCATCCGAGAAGACCAAAATATCATCCAAGTATACAATCAGGAATTTATCCAGGTACTCTCGGAAGATGTCATGCATAAAGGACTGAAACACTGATGGAGCATTAGAAAGCCCGAATGGCATAACCAGGTACTCAAAATGGCCTTCGGGCGTATTAAATGCTGTTTTCCATTCATCGCCCCGTTTAATACGCACAAGATTATATGCACCACGAAGATCTATCTTGGTGAACCAACTAGCCCCCTTAATCCGAGCAAACAAATCAGACAGCAGCGGCAAGGGGTACTGAAATTTAACCGTAATTTTATTTAGAAGGCGGTAATCAATACAAGGTCTCAGCGAACCATCCTTCTGGGCCACAAAAAAAGAACCCCGCTCCCAATGGTGACGATGACGGGCGAATATGACCCTTCTCCAAAGACTCCTTCACGTAACTCCGCATAGCGGCGTGCTCAGGTACAGATAAATTAAACAGTCGACCTTTAGGAAACTTACTACCAGGAATCAAATCGATAGCACAATCACAATCCCTATGCGGAGGTAGGGCATTGGACTTGGGCTCATCGAATACATCCCGGTAATCAGACAAGAACTCTGGGACCTCAGAAGGGGTGGATGATGAGATAGACAGAAATGGAACATCACCATGTACCCCCTGACAACCCCAGCTGGACACAGACATTGATTTCCAATCTAATACTGGGTTATGGACTTGTAGCCATGGCAACCCCAACACGACCACATCATGCAGATTATGCAACACCAGAAAGCGAATATCCTCCTGGTGCGCAGGAGCCATGCACATGGTCAGCTGGGTCCAATACTGAGGCTTATTCTTGGCCAAAGGCGTAGCATCAATTCCTCTCAATGGAATAGGACACTGCAAGGGCTCCAAGACAAACCCACAGCGCCTGGCAAACTCCAAGTCCATCAAATTCAGGGCAGCGCCTGAATCCACAAATGCCATGACAGAATAGGAAGACAAAGAGCAGATCAAAGTAACAGACAAAAGAAATTTCGACTGTACCGTACCAATGGTGGCAGACCTAACGAACCGCTTAGTGCGCTTAGGACAATCGGAGATAGCATGAGTGGAATCACCACAGTAGAAACACCGCCCATTCTGACGTCTGTGTTCTTGCCTTTCAGCTCTGGTGAAAGTCCTATCGCACTGCATAGGCTCAGGTTTATGCTCAGATAATACCGCCAAATGGTGCACAGATTTACGCTCACACAAGCGTCGACCGATCTGAATGGCCAAAGACATAGACTCATTCAGACCAGCAGGCATAGGAAATCCCACCATGACATCCTTAAGGGCTTCAGAGAGACCCTTTCTGAAAATAGCTGCTAGCGCACATTCATTCCATTGAGTGAGCACGGACCACTTTCTAAACTTCTGACAATAAATCTCTATCACATCCTGACCCTGACACAGAGCCAGCAAATTTTTCTCTGCCTGATCCACTGAATTAGGTTCATCGTACAGCAATCCGAGCGCCAGGAAAAACGCATCAATATTACATAATGCAGGATCTCCTGGCGCAAGGGAAAATGCCCAGTCTTGAGGGTCGCCACGTAATAAAGAAATAATGATCTTAACTTGTTGAACTGGGTCACCAGAGGAGCGGGGTTTCAAAGCCAGAAATAGTTTACAATTATTTTTAAAATTCAAAAACTTAGTTTTATCTCCAGAAAATAACTCAGGAATAGGAATTTTAGGTTCTAACATAGGATTCTGAACCACTAAATCTTGAATATTCTGTACATTTATAGCGAGATTATCCATCAAAGAGAACAGACCCTGAATGTCCATGTCCACACCTGTGTTCTGAACCACCCTGATGTAAAGGGGAAAAGAAAGATAGAACACAGTGCAAAGAAAAAAAAATGGTCTCAGAACTTCTCTTTTCCCTCTATTGAGAAGCATTAGTACTTTGGGCCTCCAGGACTGTTATGAACAGGTAATTCAGAACCACAATGGACCTTGAAGTTCAGAGCACACAAAGTGACCTGACAATTACCAAAAACATAGGACGAGCTCTGAGACGTGGGAACTCTGCTGACCGCAATCCCTAATCCTATCACACCACACTAGAGGTAGCCGTGGATTGCGCCTAACGCTCCCTATGCAACTCGGCACAGCCTGAGAAACTAACTAGCCCTAAAGATAGAAAAATAAGCCTACCTTGCCTCAGAGAAATTCCCCAAAGGAAAAGGCAGCCCCCCACATATAATGACTGTGAGTAAAGATGAAAATACAAACACAGAGATGAAATAGATTTAGCAAAGTGAGGCCCGACTTACTGAATAGACCGAGGATAGGAAAGATAGCTTTGCGGTCAACACAAAAACCTACAAACAACCACGCAGAGGGGCAAAAAGACCCTCCGCACCGACTAACGGTACGGAGGTGCTCCCTCTGCGTCTCAGAGCTTCCAGCAAGCAAGAAAAACCAATATAGCAAGCTGGACAGAAAATATAGCAAACAAAAATAACACAAGCAGAACTTAGCTTATGCAGGATAGAGAGGCCACAGGAACGATCCAGGAGGAAGCAAGACCAATACTAGAACATTGACTGGAGGCCAGGATCAAAGCACCAGGTGGAGTTAAATAGAGCAGCACCTAACGACTTAACCTCATCACCTGAGGAAGGAAACTCAGAAGCCGCAGTACCACTCTTATCCACCAAAGGAAGCTCATAGACAGAACCAGCCGAAGTACCACTCACGACCACAGGAGGGAGCTTGGCCACAGAATTCACAACAGGCCCCATATAGTGCTGCACAAACATTATGGCCCCATAAAATGCTGCAGAAATGTTATGGCCTCATATAGTGCTGCAGAAACGTTATGGCCCCTTATAGTGCTGCACAAACGTTATGGCCTCTTATAGTGCTGCACAAACATTATGGCCCCATATAGTGCTGCACAAACGTTATGGCCCCATATAATGCTGCACAAACGTTATGGCCCCATATAGTGCTGCACAAACATTATGGCCCCATATAGTGCTGCACAAATTTTATGGCCCCATTTGCTGTGATAAGAAAAAAAAAAATCACATACTCACCTCTCCGTCGCTCAGGCCCCCGGCGCTTTCAATATTCACGTGCCGATCGTTCCGGCGCCGCTCCATCTTCAGCTTTTCGTTCAGGCTGAGGGCACGCACTAACTACATCACCGCGCCCTCTGACCTGAGCGCGACTGCTGAAGATGGAGCGGCCCCGAAACGAGCAGGTGAGTATCACGCAGCGCAGCGCTCCCCCTCCCCGTTATGCTTACCTGCTCCTGGCACTGTGCAATCACTGCTTCCCCGGCTGTTATGTTTGCTAATGACAGGTGTTATGAAGGCAATCCAGAAACACAGTGTGCTTAGCGATCAGAGCGCACACAGTGATCTGACAAATACCCAAAAATACAAGAACGAGCTCTGAGACGTGGAAACTCTGTAGACTGCACACCTGATCCTATCCTAAACACAACTAAAAGCGGCTGTGGATTGCGCCTAACAACTACCTAGGCAACTCGGCACAGCCTAAGAAACTAGCTAGCCTGAAGATAGAAAAATAGGCCTGACTTGCCCCAGAGAAATTCCCCAAAGGAAAAGGCAGCCCCCCACATATAATGACTGTGAGTAAGATGAAAAGACAAAACGTAGGGATGAAATAGATTCAGCAAAGTGGGGCCCGATATTCTAGGACAGAGCGAGGACAGTAAAGCGAACTTTGCAGTCTACAAAAAACCCTAAAGCAAAACCACGCAAACGGGGCAAAAAAAACCCACCGTGCCGAACTAACGGCACGGCGGTACACCCTTTGCGTCTCAGAGCTTCCAGCAAAACAAAAGACAAGCTGGACAGAAAAAAAGCAACAAAAAAGCAAAAGGCACTTAGCTATACAGAGCAGCAGGTCACAGGAACAATCAGGAGAAGCTCAGATCCAACACTGAAACATTGACAAGGAGCAAGGATAGCAGCATCAGGCGGAGTTAAGTAATGAAGCAGTTAACGAGCTCACCAGAACACCTGAGGGAGGAAGCTCAGAAGCTGCAGTACCACTTGTGACCACAGGAGTGAATTCAGCCACAGAATTCACAACAGTACCCCCCCCTTGAGGAGGGGTCACCGAACCCTCACCAGAGCCCCTAGGCCTACCAGGATGAGCCACATGAAAGGCACGAACAAGATCTGGAGCATGGACATCAGAGGCAAAAACCCAGGAATTATCTTCCTGAGCATAACCCTTCCATTTAACCAGATACTGGAGTTTCCGTCTAGAAACACGAGAATCCAAAATTTTCTCCACAATATACTCCAATTCCCCCTCCACCAAAACCGGGGCAGGAGGCTCAACAGATGGAACCATAGGTGCCACGTATCTCCGCAACAACGACCTATGGAATACATTATGTATGGAAAAGGAGTCTGGGAGGGTCAGACGAAAAGACACAGGATTGAGAATCTCAGAAATCCTATACGGACCAATAAAACGAGGTTTAAATTTAGGAGAGGAAACCTTCATAGGAATATGACGAGAAGATAACCAAACCAGATCCCCAACACGAAGTTGGGGACCCACACGGCGTCTGCGATTAGCGAAAAGTTGAGCCTTCTCCTGGGACAAGGTCAAATTGTCCACTACCTGAGTCCAGATCTGCTGCAACCTGTCCACCACAGAATCCACACCAGGACAGTCCGAAGACTCAACCTGTCCTGAAGAGAAACGAGGATGGAACCCAGAATTGCAGAAAAATGGAGAGACCAAGGTAGCCAAGCTGGCCCGATTATTAAGGGCGAACTCAGCCAACGGCAAAAAGGACACCCAATCATCCTGGTCTGCAGAAACAAAACATCTCAGATATGTTTCCAAGGTCTGATTGGTTCGTTCGGTCTGGCCATTAGTCTGAGGATGGAAAGCCGAGGAAAAGGATAGGTCAATGCCCATCCTACCACAAAAGGCTCGCCAAAACCTTGAAACAAACTGAGAACCTCTGTCAGAAACAATATTCTCAGGAATGCCATGCAACCGAACCACATGCTGAACGAACAAAGGTACCAAATCAGAGGAGGAAGGCAATTTAGCCAAGGGCACCAGATGGACCATTTTAGAAAAGCGATCACAGACCACCCAAATGATTGACATCTTTTGAGAAACGGGAAGGTCAGAAATGAAATCCATCGAAATATGTGTCCAAGGCCTCTTTGGGACCGGCAAGGGCAAAAGCAACCCACTGGCACGAGAACAGCAGGGCTTAGCCCTAGCACAAATCCCACAGGACTGCACAAAAGTACGTACATCCCGTGACAGAGATGGCCACCAGAAGGATCTAGCCACTAACTCTCTGGTACCAAAGATTCCAGGATGACCAGCCAACACCGAACAATGAAGTTCAGAGATAAGTTTATTAGTCCACCTATCAGGGACGAACAGTTTCTCTGCTGGACAACGATCAGGTTTATTCGCCTGAAATTTTTGCAGCACCCGCCGCAAATCAGGGGAGATGGCAGACACAATGACTCCTTCCTTGAGGATACCCGCTGGCTCAGATAAACCCGGAGAGTCGGGCACAAAACTCCTAGACAGAGCATCCGCCTTCACATTTTTAGAGCCCGGAAGGTACGAAATCACAAAGTCGAAGCGGGCAAAAAATAACGACCAACGGGCCTGTCTAGGATTCAAGCGCTTGGCAGACTCGAGATAAGTCAAGTTCTTATGATCAGTCAATACCACCACGCGATGCTTAGCTCCTTCAAGCCAATGACGCCACTCCTCGAATGCCCACTTCATGGCCAGCAACTCTCGATTGCCCACATCATAATTACGCTCAGCGGGCGAAAACTTCCTGGAAAAGAAAGCACATGGTTTCATCACTGAGCAATCAGAACCTCTCTGTGACAAAACCGCCCCTGCTCCAATCTCAGAAGCATCAACCTCGACCTGGAACGGAAGAGAAACATCTGGCTGACACAACACAGGGGCAGAACAAAAACGACGCTTCAACTCCTGAAAAGCTTCCACAGCAGCAGAAGACCAATTGACCAAATCAGCACCCTTCTTGGTCAAATCGGTCAATGGTTTGGCAATGCTAGAAAAATTACAGATGAAGCGACGATAAAAATTAGCAAAGCCCAGGAACTTTTGCAGACTTTTCAGAGATGTCGGCTGAATCCAATCCTGGATGGCTTGGACCTTAACTGGATCCATCTCGATAGTAGAAGGGGTAAAGATGAACCCTAAAAATGAAACTTTCTGCACACCGAAGAGACACTTGATCCCTTCACAAACAAAGAGTTAGCACGCAGGACCTGAAAAACCATTCTGACCTGCTTCACATGAGACTCCCAATCATCTGAGAAGATCAAAATGTCATCCAAGTAAACAATCAGGAATTTATCCAGTTACTCACAGAAGATGTCATGCATAAAAGACTGAAACACAGATGGAGCATTGGCAAGTCCGAACGGCATCACTAGATACTCAAAATGACCCTCGGGCGTATTGAATGCAGTTTTCCATTCATCTCCTTGCCTGATTCTCACCAGATTAAACGCACCACGAAGATCTATCTTAGTGAACCAACTAGCCCCCTTAATCCGAGCAAACAAGTCAGATAACAATGGCAAGGGATACTGAAATTTAACAGTGATCTTATTAAGAAGGCGGTAATCAATACACGGTCTCAGTGAACCATCCTTCTTGGCTACAAAGAAGAACCCTGCTCCCAGTGGTGATGACGATGGGCGAATATGTCCCTTCTCCAGGGATTCCTTCACATAACTGCGCATAGCGGCGTGTTCGGGCACGGATAAATTAAATAATCGACCTTTAGGGAATTTACTACCAGGAATCAAATTGATAGCACAATCACAATCTCTATGCGGAGGTAGAGCATCGGACTTGGGCTCTTCAAATACATCCTGATAATCAGACAAGAACTCTGGGACCTCAGAAGGGGTGGATGACGAAATCGACAAAAATGGAACATCACCATGTACCCCCTGACAACCCCAGCTGGATACCGACATGGAATTCCAATCCAATACTGGATTATGGGTTTGTAGCCATGGCAACCCCAACACGACCACATCATGCAGATTATGCAACACCAGAAAGCGAATAACTTCCTGATGTGCAGGAGCCATGCACATGGTCAGCTGGGCCCAGTATTGAGGTTTATTCTTGGCCAAAGGTGTAGCATCAATTCCTCTCAATGGAATAGGACACCGCAAAGGCTCCAAGAAAAACCCACAACGTTTAGCATAATCCAAATTCATCAGATTCAGGGCAGTGCCCGAATCCACAAACGCCATGACAGAAAACGACGACAAAGAGCATATCAAGGTAATGGACAGAAGGAATTTGGACTGTACAGTACCAATGACGGCAGACCTAGCGGACCGCTTAGTGCGCTTAGGACAATCAGAAATAGCATGAGTGGAATCACCACAGTAGAAACACAGACCATTCAGACGTCTGTATTCCTGCCGTTCAACTGTAGTTATAGTCCTATCGCACTGCATAGGCTCAGGTTTAACCTCAGGCAGTACCGCCAAATGGTGCACAGATTTACGCTCGCGCAAGCGTCGACCGATCTGAATGGCCAAAGACAAAGACTCATTCAAACCAGCAGGCATAGGAAATCCCACCATGACATCCTTAAGAGCCTCAGAGAGACCCTTTCTGAACAAAGCTGCCAGCGCAGATTCATTCCACTGAGTGAGTACTGACCATTTCCTAAATTTCTGACAATATACTTCTATATCATCCTGACCCTGGCACAAAGCCAGCAAATTTTTCTCAGCCTGATCCACTGAATTAGGCTCATCGTACAGCAATCCGAGCGCCAGGAAAAACGCATCGACACTACTCAATGCAGGGTCTCCTGGCGCAAGAGAAAATGCCCAGTCTTGAGGGTCGCCGCGCAAAAAAGAAATAATAATCAAAACCTGTTGAATAGGATTACCAGAAGAATGAGGTTTCAAGGCCAGAAATAGCTTACAATTATTTTTGAAACTTAGAAACTTAGTTCTATCTCCAAAAAACAAATCAGGAATAGGAATTCTTGGTTCTAACATAGATTTCTGATCAATAGTATCTTGAATTTTTTGTACATTTATAACGAGATTATCCATTGAAGAGCACAGACCCTGAATATCCATGTCCACACCTGTGTCCAGAATCACCCAAATGTCTAGGGGAAAAAAAAAGTGAACACAGAGCAGAAAAAAAAAAAATGATGTCAGAACTTTTTCTTTCCCTCTATTGAGAATCATTAGTTTGGCTCCTTGTACTGTTATGTTTGCTAATGACAGGTGTTATGAAGGCAATCCAGAAACACAGTGTGCTTAGCGATCAGAGCGCACACAGTGATCTGACAAATACCCAAAAATACAAGAACGAGCTCTGAGACGTGGAAACTCTGTAGACTGCACACCTGATCCTATCCTAAACACAACTAAAAGCGGCTGTGGATTGCGCCTAACAACTACCTAGGCAACTCGGCACAGCCTAAGAAACTAGCTAGCCTGAAGATAGAAAAATAGGCCTGACTTGCCCCAGAGAAATTCCCCAAAGGAAAAGGCAGCCCCCCACATATAATGACTGTGAGTAAGATGAAAAGACAAAACGTAGGGATGAAATAGATTCAGCAAAGTGGGGCCCGATATTCTAGGACAGAGCGAGGAAAGTAAAGCGAACTTTGCAGTCTACAAAAAACCCTAAAGCAAAACCACGCAAAGGGGGCAAAAAAAACCCACCGTGCCGAACTAACGGCACGGCGGTACACCCTTTGCGTCTCAGAGCTTCCAGCAAAACAAAAGACAAGCTGGACAGAAAAAAAGCAACAAAAAAGCAAAAGGCACTTAGCTATACAGAGCAGCAGGTCACAGGAACAATCAGGAGAAGCTCAGATCCAACACTGAAACATTGACAAGGAGCAAGGATAGCAGCATCAGGCGGAGTTAAGTAATGAAGCAGTTAACGAGCTCACCAGAACACCTGAGGGAGGAAGCTCAGAAGCTGCAGTACCACTTGTAACAACAGGAGTGAATTCAGCCACAGAATTCACAACACCCGGCGCTGCAGCTTCTTCCTGTAGTGAGCGGTCAGAGTTACCGCTCATTACAGTAATGAATATGCGGCTCCACCCTATGGGAGGTGGAGCTGCATATTCATTACTATAATGAGCGGTACCATGTGACTGCTCAGTACAGGAGGAAGCTACCAGCGCCCCGAAGCCAGGGACATGCAGGGACCGCGCCAGGAGCAGGTAAGTATAATTAGACAGCCCCCGCTCCCCCTCACCTGCCGACCCCTGGGTATGACTCAAGTATAAGCCGAGAGGGGGACTTTCAGCCCAAAAAAGTTGGCTGAAAATCTCGGCTTATGCTCGAGTATATACGGTATATATATATTTATATTTCATACAGCGCTAGACAGCTTAAAAGCCGGTAATTCAATTGCGGGCTTTTGCTATCTCCTTATCAAACCCGACAGGATATGAGACATGGTTTACATACAGTCTAACATATTCCTCACTACTAATGTTAGAAGTGTCTGTGTGCAAAATTTGGTGGGTATAGGTGTTAAAATAAAGGGTTAAATCACGGAAAAAACTAGCATGGGCTCCCGCGCAATTTTCTCCGCCAGAGTGGGAAAGCCAGTGACTGAGGGCAGAAATTAATAGGCTAGAGAGGGACCGTGCTCAGGGGCGGATTATCAGAGGGTCAATATGGGCGGTAGCCCAGGGCCCAGTGGTCTGGGGGGGCCCTGGGCTACCGCACAGATTGACCCTCTGATGATCATCTGTGAATGCCGCCGCCGGCATTTATGTGCCCCTGCCGTAACCGGTGGGCAGAGAGAGGGGGCCCGCATCGGGCCCCGTCTCATCTGCTCACCGGGCCCCTTCCGGCGCTGCGGCGGTTTCCTATTGATGTGCGGGCGCGCGCCCGCACGTCAATAGTTAACAACAGCCGCCAGCCAATTGGAGGCTGGCGGCTGATGTCGGCCGCAGGCGCACACGTCGCCGGCGTCTGACGTCATTGTCAGTCGCCGGCGAGTGTGCTCTCTTGGAGGGAGCTCGTCGCTGGAGCGAGGACAGGTGAGGAGTTTTTTTTTTTTTTTTATAACGGTGGACACACACTGAGGGCAATGCTGGAGGACACTGGGGCAGATTGCTGGAGGACACTGGGGCAGATTGCTGGAGGACACTGGGGCAATGCTGGAGGACACGGGCAATGCTGGAGGACACTGGGGCAGATTGCTGGAGGACACTGGGGCAATGCTGGAGGACACTGGGGTAATGCTGGAGGACACTGGGGCAGATGGCTGGAGGACACTGGGGCAGATGGCTGGAGGACACTGGGGCAATGCTGGAGGACACTGGGGCAGATTGCTGGAGGACACTGGGGCAGATTGCTGGAGGACACTGGGGCAGATTGCTGGAGGACACTGGGGCAGATTGCTGGAGGACACTGGGGCAATGCTGGAGGACACGGGCAATGCTGGAGGACACTGGGGCAGATTGCTGGAGGACACTGGGGCAGATTGCTGGAGGACACTGGGGCAATGCTGGAGGACACTGGGGCAATGCTGGAGGACACTGGGGCAGATTGCTGGAGGACACTGGGGCAATGCTGGAGGACACTGGGGCAGATTGCTGGAGGACACTGGGGCAATGCTGGAGGACACTGGGGCAATGCTGGAGGACACTGGGGCAATGCTGGAGGACACTGGGGCAATGCTGGAGGACATTGGGGCAGATGGCTGGAGGACACTGGGGCAGATGGCTGGAGGACACTGGGGCAGATGGCTGGAGGACACTGGGGCAGATGGCTGGAGGACACTGGGGCAGATGGCTGGAGGACACTGGGGCAATGCTGGAGGACACTGAGGCAGATTGCTGGAGACACTGGGGCAATGCTGGATGACACTGGGGCAGATTGCTGGAGGACACTGGGGCAATGCTGGAGGACACTGGGGCAATGCTGGATGACACTGGGGCAGATTGCTGGAGGACACTGGGGCAATGCTGGAGACACTGGGGGAAATGCTGGATATACTGGGGGAAATGCTGGACATACTGGGGCAGATTGCTGGACACACTGGTGGTAATATTCTGGACACACTGTCTGGGGGCAATGCTGGACGCACTGGGGCAGATTGCTGGACACACTGGGGGCAATATGCTGGACACACTGGGGGTAATATGCTGGACACACTGGGGCAGATTGCTGGACACACTGGGGCAGATTGCTGGACACACTGTCTGGGGGCAATGCTGGACACACTGGGGGAGACACTGGGGCAGATTGCTGGACACTGGGGCAATATGCTGGACATACTGGGGCAGATTGCTGGACACAATGGGGGCAGGACTGGAGGCATGGGCAGAATGTAGACACGGGGCATGATTGGAGACACGGGGCAGAATTAAAGACATGGGGCAGGATTGGATCATGGGGCAGGATGGATACGATGGAGACATATGGGGCAGGATGTGGAGATCATATGGGGTAGAATGGATACTCATGAGGGCAGGATGCGAGAGCATATGGCTGGAGCCAGGAATGAGACACACAGGGCCAGGATGTGGAATATTGTTACCATAGGGGCTAATTAAGGGATATTATTACTGCAGTGATGTATTTATTTTATTTTTTGAGTATACTGTTTTAAATGGGGGTCGGTCCTGTTACTGTGCAGAGTGACTCTATATCGCCTTTTTTTCTTCATGTGGTGTAATGTAGAAGTTGTGAAAAATTAAGTAATGTGTTCTGCAAGCGGAGCTCGAGATAACTGTGTTATTTCCTGCAGAAACGAGTCCTGGCTGGAAGAAATGATGGCGGTCTGTGCTGGCTGAAAGATGAAGGACTTCAACTAGAGACGTCACTGGTGAGTCAGTGTTACCTATACACTGACACTATACACTGTATACTATATAGAGCTCCTGTGTATAATACCACCAGTGATCTCTGTATTACCTCTACACAGACACTGCATACTAAGTACAGATCTCCTGTGAATACTGGCACTTATGGTGATATTATTGTGTTGTTGTTTTTTACTGATCAGTATTGTAGTATTCAGTCACTATGTGGTGGTAATATGTGGTCTGGAAATGGTGTTGTGGTATTTGTCCCTTGTATGTGCTATTTGGTCACCAAGTGGTGGTAATATGTGGTCTTGACATGGTGCGGTGGTATTTGTTCCTTGTATGTGATATTATTTGATCACTATGGTTGTAATTTGTGGTCTGGTCATGGCGCGGTGGTACTTGTTCCTTGTATGTGATATTATTCGATCACTGTGGTTGTAATTTGTGGTCTGGTCATGGCGCGGTGGTATTTGTTCCTTGTATGTGATATTATTCGATCACTGTGGTTGTAATTTGTGGTCTGGTCATGGTGCGGTGGTATTTGTTCCTTGTATGTGATATTATTGGTCAAAATATACCTAAATTGTATTACAGATTCTAACAAATATTTAATAGGTTACAGTAGAGTAGTGCCCGGCCATTTTTCTGGAATAATCTGGTTCGGGTATATCATGACCCCCGTCACATGACCCCCGTCACATGACCCCCGTCACATGACCCGGGGGGGGGCCCACAGTGTCTGAACAGCCCAGGGCCCTGGCTACCCTTAATCCACCCCTGACCGTGCTTATTGCCCACACACCCCTACCCCCTCCCGGCTAGAAACATCTGCCCCCAGCCACCCCAGAAAAGGCACATCTGGATTAATAATGGATAGGTGTCTCATTGACATCTTTCCATTATTAACCAGGCTTAAGGTCAACTTACATTAGCAAGGTGACATTAATCCTTCTTTACCCCATATCCCACCGCTACTCGGGAGTGGGAAAAGAGAGGCTAGGTGCCAGAATAGGCGCATCTTCCAGATGTGCCTTCTCTGGGGTGGCTGGGGGCAGATGTTTTTGTTTCTGCTACGTTTCTGTGTGTTTTTTTCCACAGCATGTGCACTGCGGATTATGTTTTCCATAGGTTTACATGGTACTGTAAACGCATGGAAAACTGTTGCGAATCTGCAGCAGCAGATCCGCAACGTGTGCACATAGCCTTGCCGGCTTTTCTATAGAACACCGCTGCGTATTTCTCGCAAGTCACACTGTTGGTCCGTGCGTAATCCGTATTTTTCTTACCCTCATAGACTTTCATTGGTGGATTTTTTGCGCAATACGCTGACAAACGCAGCATACTGCGATTTTCTACGCCCGTAAAATACGGCCGAGAAATATACAGCAGATAGGAGCTGCCCCAGAGTGAATCATTGGTCCGTGTGCAATGCGTAGTTTTTGCGCCTCTCATACGTCTGTAGAACTCTCTAGTGTGACCCCGGCCTTACAGATACGGCCTCATGATGCTTAAGGCTATGTGCACACGTTGCGGAATGGGGTGCAGAATTTTCTGCACAAAATCCACATCTCCTGGCAGAATCCGCAGGTGCAGATTTGCCACGGATTTTGTGCGGTTTTTATATGGAATTGATGCGGATTTTGTGCGGATTTTCTGCAGTTTTTACCACTGCGGATTTCTATAATGGAAGGGTGCAGAAACGCTGCAGATCCACAAAATAGAAGTGACATGCACTTCTTTTAAATCCGCAGCGTTTCCGCACGGATTTTTCCGCACCATCTGCACAGCTTTTTATTGATTTACATTGTACTGTAAATCACAGTGCGGATCTGCAGCATTTCTGCGCGGAATAATCCGCTGCGGATCCGCACTAAATCCGCATCGTGTGCACATAGCCTTACTGTTGACATGACCCAGGACTCATAGTAGCCATCACCTTTTTCTTGTCTGGACAATTATTCTTCCAAATGTCCCAATCAGTATAAAGTAAAAAATAAAAAAAATTGCTGCACACCATGAGCGCTGCTTATCATGTCACTTCAAGTAATTACCTCATATCATTGCTGATAAGTAGGAAAGTGTGAATGACCATATGTATGACATTATCTTAGGGAAAATGTAATTAATCACATTCCTGATTTTACTGTTCTAATTGTTCTGGTTGTTTAAAATATTCACAGCGGGGCCATTTTCCAGTTTTCTTTTTTTCCTCTCCTTCTTCCAAGAACCAAAACTTTTTTCATATTTCCGTCAATATAACCATATGAGGGCTAGATTTTTGTAGGATCAGTTGTACTTTTCAACCATTTATTTTATTATACAGGTCCTTCTCAAAAAATTAGCATATAGTGTTAAATTTCATTATTTACCATAATGTAATGATTACAATTAAACTTTCATATATTACATATATTATAGATTCATTATCCACCAACTGAAATTTGTCAGGTCTTTTATTGTTTTAATACTGATGATTTTGGCATACAACTCCTGATAACCCAAAAAACCTGTCTCAATAAATTAGCATATCAAGAAAAGGTTCTCTAAACGACCTATTACCCTAATCTTCTTAATTAACTAATTAACTCTAAACACATGCAAAAGATACCTGAGGCTTTTATAAACTCCCTGCCTGGTTCATTACTCAAAACCCCCATCATGGGTAAAGGTACCTTCACACATAATGATATTGTTAACGATTTCGTTGCTTTTTGTGACGTAGCAACGATATCGTTAATAAAATCGTTATGTGTGACAGCGACCAACGATCAGGCCCCTGCTGGGAGATCGTTGGTCGCTGAATAAAGTCCAGAACTTTATTTCGTCGCTGGACTCCTGCTGACATCGCTGGATCGGCGTGTGTGACACCGATCCAGCGATGTCTTCACTGGTAACCAGGGTAAACATTGGGTAACTAAGCGCAGGGCCGCGCTTAGTAACCCGATGTTTACCCTGGTTACCATCCTAAAAGTAAAAAAAACCAAACAGTACATACTTACCTACAGCCGTCTGTCCTCCAGCGCTGTGCTCTGCTCTCCTCCTGTACTGGCTGTGAGCGTCGGTCAGCCGGAAAGCAGAGCGGTGACGTCACCGCTCTGCTTTCCGGCCGCTGTGCTCACAGACAGTACAAGAGGAGAGCAGAGCACAGCGCTGGAGGACAGACGGCTGTAGGTAAGTATGTACTGTTTGTTTTTTTTGTACTTTTAGGATGGTAACCAGGGTAAACATCGGGTTACTAAGCGCGGCCCTGCGCTTAGTTACCCGATGTTTACCCTGGTTACCGGCATTGTTGGTCGCTGGAGAGCGGTCTGTGTGACAGCTCTCCAGCGACCAAACAGCGACGCTGCAGCGATCCGGATCGTTGTCGGTATCGCTGCAGCGTCGCTTAATGTGAAGGGGCCTTTAGACTAGCGACCTGACAGATGTCAAGAAGGCCATCATTGACACCCTCAAGCAAGAGGGTAAGACCCAGAAAGAAATTTCTCAACAAATAGGCTGTTCCCAGAGTGCTGTATCAAGGCACCTCAATGGTAAGTCTGTTGGAAGGAAACAATGTGGCAGAAAATGCTGTACAACGAGAAGAGGAGACCGGACCCTGAGGAAGATTGTGGAGAAGGACCGATTCCAGACCTTGGGGAACCTGAGGAAGCAGTGGACTGAGTCTGGTGTGGAAACATCCAGAGCCACCGTGCACAGGCGTGTGCAGGAAATGGGCTACAGGTGCCGCATTCCCCAGGTAAAGCCACTTTTGAACCATAAACAGCGGCAGAGGCGCCTGACCTGGGCTACAGAGAAGCAGCACTGGACTGTTGCTAAGTGGTCCCAAGTACTTTTTTCTGATGAAAGCAAATTTTGCATGTCATTTGGAAATCAAGGTGCCAGAGTCTGGAGGAAGACTGGGGAGAAGGAAATGCCAAAATGCCTGAAGTCCAGTGTCAAGTACCCACAGTCAGTGATGGTGTGGGGTGGCATGTCAGCTGCTGGTGTTGGTCCACTGTGTTTCATCAAGGGCAGGGTCAATGCAGCTAGCTATCAGGAGATTTTGGAGCACTTCATGCTTCCATCGGCTGAAATGCTTTATGGAGATGAAGATTTCATTTTTCAGCACGACCTGGCACCTGCTCACAGTGCCAAAACCACTGGTAAATGGTTTACTGACCATGGTATTACTGTGCTCAATTGGCCTGCCAACTCTCCTGACCTGAACCCCATAGAGAATCTGTGGGATATTGTGAAGAGAAAGTTGAGAGACGCAAGACCCAACACTCTGGATGAGCTTAAGGCCGCTATTGAAGCATCCTGGGCCTCCATAACATCTCAGCAGTGTCACAGGCTGATTGCCTCCATGCCACGCCGCATTGAAGCAGTCATTTCTGCCAAAGGATTCCCGACCAAGTATTGAGTGCATAACTGAACATTATTATTTGATGTTTTTTTTGTTTGTTATTAAAAAACACTATTATTTGATTGGATGGGTGAAATATGCTAATTTATTGAGACAGGTTTTTTGGGTTATCAGGAGTTGTATGCCAAAATCATCAGTATTAAAACAATAAAAGACCTGACAAATTTCAGTTGGTGGATAATGAATCTATAATATATGAAAGTTTAATTGTAATCATTACATTATGGTAAATAATGAAATTTAACACTATATGCTAATTTTTTGAGAAGGACCTGTATAGTGTACTGGAAAATGGGGAAACAAATCCAAGTGCAGTCAAATTGCAAAAAAAAAGTGCAAATTTTTTTTGGCGTTTTTTATTTACTATGTTTACTATATGGTAAAACTAACCTGCCCATATGATTCCCCAGGTCAGTACAAGTGCTTGGATACCCAAACATATATAGTTTATTTTTTATTTAAGTGGTGAAAAAAAATCCGTATGAAAAAAGGTTTTTGTGTCGTCATGTTCAGAGACTCGTAGAGTCCCCATTTTTCAGGATCAGGGGCTGAGTGCGGCTTATTTTTTGTGCCCTGAGCTGACGTTTTTACCAATAGCATATTAAGGTAAATACAATATTTTATTGCCTGTTATTGCATTTTTTTGCAATGTTGTGGCGACCAAGAAAATGTAATTCAGACATTTTTATTTTTTATCTCATTACGCTGTTTAGCGATCGGATTAGTTTATCTTATAGTTTGATAGATCAGACATTTCTGAATGCTGTGATACCAAATATGTGTATCTTGTTAAATTATTCTATTTTTAATGGGTTTAAGGGGAGGTGATTTGAACTTTTGTGTTCTTTTAATTTGTTTCATTTTTTTTTTACTTTTTTTTTTGCACTTTTTACTTAATTTAATGGTCCCCTTAGGAGACTTGAAGCTGCGATTGTCCAATTGCCTGTGCTATACATATACATAGCAGAGCTTCAAGACTGCAGAAATCACGATCCCCTTTAAACGCCTGCCACGAGCCGGCGTGCATAGGCGTATCATAATGACAGGCATGGAGGCAGTGTTGGACTGGGGTGTCAAGGGCCCACCAGTATCCAACTTCAGGGTCCCCCTTTTCAGCATAATGCAAATGTGACATTATCCTAAATCACAAATTGATGTAACACTGAACGGGGTAAATTGATAAGTGAATAAGATGCTGCCTCTGTCTGCTCATAGTGATTCAAGTATATGGTGCCAAGTACTGCTCATATAAGAGGGTGGTGGCCCACTCCAGCACAGGGGCCCACCGGAGGATTCTCCTGTGGGCCACTCCATGCCTGCATGGAGGTCTTCCACAGACCCCTGGCTTTTGTGACAACCCATGGGCGCCCCGCGATCATGTTCCGAGGGTGCTGATGGGAGTCCAGAATGATGTGTTTCCAGCCGGCGTGTGTTATATTCACTGTCAGAGACTGGAGAGCAGGATTTAAAGGGGATCTGTCAACCCAAAATTCGCCTATAAACTGCGGCCACCGCCATCAGGGGCTTGTCTACAGCATTCTGTAATGCTGTAGATAAGCCCCCGATGTCACCTGAAAGATAAGAAAAACAGGTTAGATTATACTCACCCAGGGGCGTTCCGGTCCGATGGGCGTCGCAGTCCAGGTCCGTCGTCTCCCATCTTCATATGATGACTTCCTCTTTTCTTCCTGCCACGGCTCCGGCGCAGGTGTACTTTATCTGCACTGTTGAGGGCAGAGCAAAGTTCTGCAGTGCGCAGGCGCTGGGCCTCTCTGACCTTTCCCGGTGCCTGCGCACTGCAGTACTTTGCTCTGCCCTCAACAGTGCAGATAAAGTACGAATGTGCAGGAGCCGCGGCAGGAAGAAAAGAAGAGGACATCATAGCATGAAGATGGGAGGCGCAGGACCTGGACCGCAATACTCATCGAACCCAAACCGAACCGGGACCGCCCCTGGGTGAGTATAATATAACCTGTTTTTCTTATCTTTCAGGATACATCGAGGGCTTATCTACAGCATTCCAGAATGCTGTAGATAAGCCCCTGATGCTGGTGGCCCCAGCTTATAGGCGAATTTTGGGGTGACAAATCCCCTTTAACTGGTTAACAGCTGTGGGCGGAGCTACGATCCACCCACAGCTGTTAAAGGCACATGACAGCTAATTAAATCAGCTGTCATGTGAGGCTCAGCGTCGAAGTCAGGGACACAACACATGACGTAAATATATGTAGATGTCGTAAAGATGTTAAAGCACCACTCCATTTTATTTTATTTCAGCGGTGGAGTGCTGCTATTAGGCCGGGGTCACACTAGCGTATTGCATCCGATGCGAGAGCATCGGATGCAATATGCTAATGACACTCGGCTCTTGCTTGCAGCAGAATATTTCAGAGCTGCAACATTACTGGAGTAACAAAAAGCACAAGGTGTGCGATACTCAGGGACATGGCCAAGGTAAGGAAGGCTGAAAAACGACAACCTTTGAACAAGAAACATAAGATAAAACGTCAAGACTAAGGCCAGGGTCACACTAGACCGTAATACGGACGTGTGCAATGCGCTAAAAAATCGCATTGCGCTCGTCCCAATGTTAATCTATGGTGCAACTCCCATCATCCGATTTTTTCTCGGCCGTATTCTTGCTGTGCCATATAGTGCTCTGCACCGTTCATTCTTGCTCCATAGCTGTGCCATATAGTGCTCTGCACCGTTCATTATTGCCCCATAGCTGTGCCATATAGTGCTCTGCACCATTCATTCTTGCTCCATAGCTGTGCCATATAGTGCTCTGCACCGTTCATTTTTGCCCCATAGATGCTCCGTATAAAGCTCTGCCATTGCTGCTGCTGCAATAATAATAAAAAAAAAAAATGCCATACTCACCTCTCTTGCTTGCAGCTCCCGGCGTCTCGTCCCGGCGTCTCTCCGCACTGACTGTTCAGGCAGAGGGTGGCGCGCACACTATATGCGTCATCGCGCCCTCTGACCTGAACAGTCAGTGCAAGAGGACGCGAAGACAGAGCGGCGCCCGGCGTGTGGAATGCGGACAGGTGAATATAAAATACTCACTAGTCCCGGCGCTCCTGACGCTGCCCGTGCCTGTCACACTGTCTTCGGGTGCCGCAGCTCTTCCTGTCAGCGGTCACTGGCACCGCTCAGAGGAATGAACATGTGACTCCACCCCTATGGGAGTGGAGTCCATATTCATTTCTCTAATGAGCGGTCCCACATGACCGCTGACAGGAAGAGCTGCAGCACCGAAGACCGTGGGACGGGCAGGGGCAGCATCAGGAGCGCCGGGACTAGGTGAGTATACCTCAGCGCCCTCTCCCCCTCACCCGCCGACCCTGCCGCCCACCGTGACTCGAGTATAAGCCATGAGGGGCACTTTCAGCCCAAAAATTTGGGCTGAAAATCTCAGCTTATACTCGAGTATATACGGTAGCTAATTTCATAAGGAGAAACATACTACACAATTCAAACAGGAAAATTATGGTATTTATTAACTTACAATATAACTAAACTTTACAGCAAAACAGCATTGTCTTGCCAAACAGTCGATCCCTCTGGTGACACAAAAAAATTGGTTAAAACATCACGAACTTTTAGGCCTGAGGGCTGACGACGTGAAGGAAGAACACGTGTAGTTGACAAGACATTATTTGCAGAATCAATTTCATCTGCAGCAGATGATGGGCAATCATGGTATCTTGTAAAGTTGTGAAGAACAACACATGCTTTTATCACGCCATTGACATTGCCTTCACTCAGTTGGATTGCAGACTGAAGTACCCGCCATTTTGCACTGAGAATGCTGAATGAACACTCTACCAGACGGCGGGCACGGGAAAGACGCAAATTAAAAATTCTGCGCCGGTAGTCCAGGCCTCTCCGTGGATAGGGCCTCATGACGTTCCTTGATAATTGAAACGCCTCATCTGCTACCATCATGTAAGGCACCGCATCCAAATTAGCCCCTGGTATGTGACTTGGGGGTGGGAGATCCAATTCATTGTTGCGCAGCCGCCGACCCATAATGGAAGAACTGAAGACTCTAGAGTCTCCAGTTCTCCCATAGGCCCCAATATCTACAATTATAAACCTGTAGTTGCTCTCGACTAGGGCCAACAGCACTACAGAGAAAAACTGTTTATAATTATAGAATTGGGTCCCTGAACCTGGCGGCTTACGCACACGGATGTGCTTTCCGTCAAGTGCCCCAATACAGTGCGGAAACTGGCAGGTGTCCTGAAATCCTTGTGCAATACGTAACCAGTCTGCCATTTTGGGTTCAGGCATCACCTCTTGATGGAGTCTTCTCCAGATTTCCGTGCATGTATCCCGCACAATTCCAGAAATTGTAGATTTGCCCAGTAAAAACTCTAAATGCAGTGCCGCATATGATAGGCCAGTGGCAAGGAAGCTAAAAGAAAACAGAGTATTATTTAAAAATATAAAATTAACACAATACAGTGTTCAATGGGCCAAAAAAAATATAACTAAGATGGCATGATATATTATTCAAACATTAAGGATATGCGATGGCTTTGATCTTTGCCAAAATTAAATATTTTAAAAGAAGGCCAAATGATGTGGAAGTTACACAACCATTTAATTAGCTAATTGGAAAAAGGGGTAACAACATTAAAGTGTTAAATTATTTTGGACAAAGAGTATTTATACATACCGTAAGGTAGGGATAAGGCGCTCCTCTGCTGAAATAGATTTGCGCATCCTGGTGTCCTTCTTCGTGATCCCTGGTCGCAAAATCTCCAACAAAATATCAAAGGTTTGAATCCTCATCCGACAATAGTTGAAGAACTTGTCAGGATTTGTCCTCAAAGCAGCATACAGATGGCTGAAATGGCCTTTATTGATCCGTTGCTTTAGAAGTGGATGTACCCACATCCGTCTCCGCCTCCTCGGATCTACAATAACTGGGTATGGCTGGCCAAAACGTTGGGAAAGTACCCAGTTGTAAAGCACACGCTCTGTGGTGTTAAAAGTCAGTAGATCAGACATGTTGGTCATCAATCTGAAGTGCACCAACACAACCAGGGACTCTACTGCATAGATTGGTGGGTGGCACCTGTTTTAGGGCCATTAAATAATGTTCTTGTTGATGATTTAAATTTTTTCAGGTGGAAAAACCGTTATATGTCCATTTTGCAAGCCTGCGAGAAAATCTCGACATACGGATGCCATACGGATGTCACACGGATATCAAACGGATCATTTGATGCAAGAAAATCGCATCCTCGCACTGCACACGGATCACTGTTTTGGTAACATTTGTGCGATTCTTGTCCGTCAAAAACGGACCGGTTTTTTATACGTTGTGTGTGTCCCCGGCCTAAGCCAAGAAATATCTTAAGACTGACTTTTCAAAGGTTTTATGGACTGATGAAATGAGAGTGAGTCTTGATGGGCCAGATGGATGGGCCAGAGGCTGGATCAGTAAAGGGCAGAGAGCTCCACTCTGACTCAGACACCAGCAAGGTGGAGGTGGGGTACTGGTATGGGCTGGTATCATCAAAGATGAACTTGTGGGACCTTTTCAGGTTGAGGATGGAGTGAAGCTCAACTCCCAGACCTACTGCCAGTTTCTGGAAGACAACTTCTTCAAGCAGTGGTACAGGAAGAAGTCGGTATCGTTCAAGAAAATCATGATTTTCATGCAGGACAATGCTCCATCACATGCCTCCATCTACTCCACAGCGTGGCTGGCCAGTAAAGGTCTCAAAGAAGAAAACATAATGACATGGCCCCCTTGTTCACCTGATCTGAACCCCATAGAGAACATGTGGTCCCTTATAAAATGTGAGATCTACAGGGAGGGAAAACAGTCCACCTCTCGGAACATTGTCTAGGAGGCTGTCGTGGCTGCTGCACGCAATGTTGGTCGTAAACAGATCAAGCAACTGACAGAATCTATGGATGGAAGACTGTTGAGTGTCATCGTAAAGAAAGGTGGCTACATTGGTCACTAATTTTGGGGGTTTTGTTTTTGCATGTCAGAAATGTTTATTTCTAAATTTTGTGCAGTGGTATTGGTTTACCTGGTGAAAATAAACAAGTGAGATGGGAATATATTTGTTTTTTATTAAGTTGCCTAATAATTCTGCACAGTAATAGTTACCTGCACAAACAGATATCCTCCTAAGATAGCCAAATCTAAAAAAAACACTCCAACTTCCAAAAATATTAAGCTTTGATATTTCTGAGTCTTTTGGGTTGACTGAGAACATAGTTGTTGATCAATAATAAAAATAATCCTCTAAAATACAACTTGCCTAATAATTCTGCATGCAGTGTAGAATCAATAGATAAAATAAACAGGATAGTTATCCTGTAGACAAATAATTTCATAAGCCTCCATACATAAAAAATTAGGTGGGATCCCCTCCATTTTTTGATAAAAAAGCAAAGGCAAAGCAGACAGCTATAGGCTGATATTAATAGGCTGGGAAGGTCCATAGTTACCAGGCCCTTCCCAGCCTAAAAATACCAGCCTGCAGCCGCCCCAGATTTAGTGCATCGATTAGATGTGCCAATTCTGGTGCTTAACCTTGGCTCTTCCCGATTGCCCTGGTGCAGTGGCAATCGGGGGTAATTAGGCTTGGGGTTGATGTCAGCTTTGTAATGTCAGCTAGCATCGAGTCCAGGGGTTAATAATGGAGAAGTGTCTATCTTACTAACCCAGTTATCAAAAATAAAAAACACACAGAAAAAAATTATGTATTTTAAAAAATACTCCCCCCTCCTCGCTCACCAGTTTATAAAAAAAAAAAAATGAAGATCCATCAAATCCGAAGTGGTCCAAAAGTGGGAACCTGAAAGACATAACAAGAGGTAAATAAATAACAACAAGAAACTGTTCCTCATTCACAAATTTATTAATAAAAAAATTCCCTGCAGCATTGACGGAATCCATCGAGATCCTACAATGTTCAGCGATTCCGTACGGCAACCTATGGAACGTCATTCTGAGAACGATGCTTCATAGGCCACTTCTGGTCATGTCATAGGTCACTCAGTAGCTTCATCAACCCCATAAGCCATTACGATTGCCATCGGGAAGAGCTGAGGCAAAGCGCCATAATTAGCGAATCTAACAGACGCGCCAATTCTGAGGCAGCTCAAAGGCTGGAATGTTTAGCCTGGGAAGAGCAAGATAACCATGGACCTTCCCAGCCTGAGAACATCAGCACACAGCTGTTTGTTTTTTAAATGGGTCTCCCCCTCATTTTTTAAAACAGGAAAGGCAAAGCAAACAGCTGTGTGCGGATATTATCAGGCGGGGAGGTCCATGGTTATCTGGCCCTTCTCAGCCTGATAGTAGAAGCCCGCAGGTGTCTGCTTTCCCTCAGCTGGTTATTAAATATAGAGTGAACCCTTTGACATTTTTTATTATTTATTTAATAACTTTAATAAGGCTAAACCCCCTTTGGTGCCACATGAACGTCAGGGTGCTGGTTGCAGGGCTGCCACTAGAAATTTCGGGGCCCCATACTGGCAAAATTTTCGGTGCCCCCTTGAGACTCCGCCCAGGCTCCACCCCAGCCCCACCTCCAGGCTCCACCCCAGCCCCGCCTCCAGGCTCCACCCCTCGAACTGTCCACAGTCCCACCGCTCTCTCTTGGAAAAACTCCACTTCTCACCTATCACACATTGACAGTTCCCATCACCAGATCACACATATAGCCGGCAGCTTTTGTTTTGGCCAAAATATTTTTTAAGCCGCCACCATAACAAGGTAGACACTTTTGGCCGGGCCCTACTCTGCTGTAACCTATTAAATATTTGTTAAAATATGCAATACAATTTAGGTATATTTTTATTTATTTTTCAATTTTTAAAAGGAAGGAAGGAACAAATACCACAACACCATGACCAGATGACATATTACCACCACAGTGATCGAATAATATCACATAAAAGGAACAAATACCACAACACCATGACCAGACCACATATTACCACCACAGGGATCGAATAATATCACATACAAGGAACAAATACCACAACACCATGTCCAGACCACATATTACCACCACATAGTGACTGAATACTACAATTCTGATCAGTAATTTAAAAAAAAGCACCATACTATCACCATAAGTGCCATTATACACAGGAGATCTGTAATTAGTAAGCAGTGTCTGTGTACAGATAATACAGTGATCACTGGTGAAATTATACACAGGAGCTCTGTATACAGTATACAGTGTATAGTGTCAGTGTATAGGTAACACACTGACTCACCAGTGACGTCTCTAGGTGAAGTCCTTCATCTTTCATCCAGCACAGACCGCCATCATTTCATCCAGCCAGGACTTCTCTCTGCAGGAAATAACACAGTTATCTCGAGCTCCGCTTGCAGAACACATTACTTAATTTTTCACAACTTCTACATTACACCACATGAAGAAGGCGACATAGTATCACTCTATACAGTAACAGGACCCAGTGGCGTAGGAAGGGGGGTGCGGGGGGGGCGGTCCGCCCCGGGCGGCACAATGCGGGGGGCGGCCGGCGCTGCAGGAGAAGAAAAAAAAAAAAAAAAAGACGCCCCTTTAAATCTTCGGGCGGCGCCGTCCGCCGCCACGACCAGGGCCAGCTCCCCCCACCACCGGACCCCGCCCCCCGCTCTATACTCACCTCTCCTGGTTCTTGCGGCGCCGGCAGCTGCAGCGTCCTCTGACTCTGCGACGTCTCAGAGCAGAGGGCGCGATGACGTCACTACTGTGCGCGCCGCTCTGCCTCTCTGTCCTGAGCGTCGCAGAGCCGGAGAGACGCTGACTGCACCGGACCTGCGCTAGGAACGGGAGAGGTGAGGATTTTACTTTTTTTTTTTTTCTTTATGTCTGACTGTCTGGGGCTGGGGCAATGCTGGACACACTGGGGCAATACTGGAGACCATGGGGCAGATTGCTGGACACACTGGGGCAATACATGAGACCATGGGGCAGATTGCTGGACACACTGGGGCAATACATGAGACCATGGGGCAGATTGCTGGAAACACTTGGGCAATACAGGAGACTATGGGGCAGATTGCTGGACACACTGGGGCAATACTGGAGACCATGGGGCAGATTGCTGGACACACTGGGGCAATACAGGAGACCATGGGACAGATTGCTGGACACACTGGGGCAATACAGGAGACCATGGGGCAGATTGCTGGACACACTGGGGCAATACTGGAGACCATGGGGCAGAATGCTGGACACACTGGGGCAATACAGGAGACCATGTGGCAGAATGCTGGACACACTGGGGCAATACAGGAGACCATGGGGCAGATTGCTGGACACACTGGGGCAATACAGGAGACCATGTGGCAGAATGCTGGACACACTGGGGCAATACAGGAGACCATGGGGCAGATTGCTGGACACACTGGGGCAATACAGGAGACCATGTGGCAGAATGCTGGACACACTGGGGCAATACATGAGACCATGGGGCAGATTGCTGGACACACTGGGGCAATACTGGAGACCATGGGGCAGAATGCTGGACACACTGGGGAAATACTGGAGACCATGGGGCAGAATGCTGGACACACTGGGGCAATACAGGAGACTATGGGGCAGATTGCTGGACACACTGAATACTGGAGACCATGGGGCAGATTTCAGGACACATTGAGGCAATGCTGGAGACCCTGGGCAGACTTCTGGACATACTGGGGCAATACTGGAGACCATGGGGCAGATTGCTGGACACACCGGGGCAATACTGGAGACCATGGGGCAGAATGCTGGACACACTGGGGCAATACAGGAGACCATGGGGCAGATTGCTGGATACACCGGGGCAATACTGGAGACCATGGGGCAGAATGCTGGACACACTGGGGCAATACAGGAGACCATGGGGCAGATTGCTGGACACACTGGGGCAATACTGGAGACCCTGGGGCAGATTTCTGGACACATTGAGGCAATGCTGGAGACCCTGGGGCAGACTTCTGGACACACTGGAGCAATGCTGGACACTGGGGCAGATTGCTGGACACACTGGGGGTAATATGCTGGACACACTGGGGCAATGCTGGACACTGGGGGTAATATGCTGGACACACTGGGGAAAGGCTGGACACTGGGGCAGATTGCTGGACACACTGGGGGCAGTGCTGGACATACTGGGGCAGATTGCTGGACACACTGGGGGTAATATGCTGGACACACTGGGGCAGATTGCTGGACAACATGGGGGTAATATGCTGGACACACTGGGGGCAGGACTTGAGGCATGGGCAGAATGTAGATACGGGGCATGATTGGAGACACGGGGCAGGATTGGATCATGGGGCAGGACGGATACGATGGAGGCTGGTGGGGCAGGATGTGGAGATCATATGGGGTAGAATGGATACTCATGAGGGCAGGATGCGAGAACATATGGCTGGAGCCAGGAATGAGAAACGGGGCCAGGGTGGGGAATATTATTACCATAGGGGCTAATTAAGGGATATTATTACTGCAGTGATGTATTTATTTTATTTTTTGAGTATACTGTTTTAAATGGGGGGGCGGTCCTGTTACTGTGCAGAGTGACACTATATCACCTTTTTTTCTTCATGTGATGTAATGTAGAAGTTGTGAAAAATTAAGTAATGTGTTCTGCAAGCGGAGCTCGAGATAACTGTGTTATTTCCTGCAGAAACGAGTCCTGGCTGGAAGGAATGATGGCGGTCTGTGCTGGATGAAAGATGAAGGACTTCACCTAGAGACGTCACTGGTGAGTCAGTGTTACCTATACACTGACACTATACACTGTATACTATATAGAGGTCCTGTGTATAATGTCACCAGTGATCTCTGTATTACCTCTACACAGACACTGCATACTAAGTACAGATCTCCTGTGAATACTGGCACTTATGGTGATAGTATTGTGTTTTTTTTTTTATTACTGATCAGTATTGTAGTATTCAGTCACTATGTGGTGGTAATATGTGGTCTGGAAATGGTGTTGTGGTATTTGTCCCTTGTATGTAGTATTATTCGGTCACTATGTGGCCTGGTCATGGTGTGGTGCTATTAAGTCACAGGTGTGGCATGTGGGGGTGACACCATTAGGCCCAGTTTAAGTTCTACAAAACAGGAAAACCGTTTTTGGTAACCTTTGTGTGTATTGAGCCGGGGGGGGGGGGCGCCAAACTCGGGAACAGCCCCGGGCGGCAAAAGCTCTAGCTACGCCTCTGACAGGACCGCCCCCCATTTAAAACAGTATACTCAAAAAATAAAATAAATACATCACTGCAGTAATAATATCCCTAAATTAGCCCCTATGGTATTAATAATATCCCCCATCCTGGCCCTGTGTGTCTCATTCCTGGCGTCAGCCAGATGTTCTCCCATCCTGCCCTCATGAGTATCCATTCTGCCCCATATGATCTCCCCATCCTGCCCCATATGATCGCCCCATGTGATCTCTCCATCCGGTCCCATCTGTCTCCATCATATCCATCCTGCCCCATGATCCTGCACGCTCTGTCTCCAATTCTGCCCCCAGTGTCTCCAATCATGCCCCATGTCTCCATTCTGCCCCCTATGTCTCCAACCATGCCCCCATGTCTGCAATCCTGACACTTGTCTCCAATCATGCCCCCTGTGTCTCCATTCTGCCCCATCTGTCTCCAATCCTGCCCCATCTGTCTCCAGTCATGCCCCCATGTCTTTCATCCTGCCCCGTGTCTCCAATCATGCCCCGTATCTCCATTCTGTCCCGTGTCTCGCATTCTGCCCCAATGTCCAGCATACTGCCCCTGGGTCTCACAGTCTGCCCCTGTGTCCAGCATTCTGCCCGTCACTGTGTCCAGCATTCTGCCTCTGTCACTGTGTCCAGCATTCATAGTAACATAGTACATAGTAACATAGTTAGTAAGGCCGAAAAAAGACATTTGTCCATCCAGTTCAGCCTATATTCCATCATAATGAATACCCAGATCTACGTCCTTCTACAGAACCTAATAATTGTATGATACAATATTGTTCTGCTCCAGGAAGACATCCAGGCCTCTCTTGAACCCCTCGACTGAGTTCGCCATCACCACCTCCTCAGGCAAGCAATTCCAGATTCTCACTGCCCTAACAGTAAAGAATCCTCTTCTATGTTGGTGGAAAAACCTTCTCTCCTCCAGACGCAAAGAATGCCCCCTTGTGCCCGTCACCCTCCTTGGTATAAACAGATCCTCAGCGAGATATTTGTATTGTCCCCTTATATACTTATACATGGTTATTAGATCGCCCCTCAGTCGTCTTTTTTCTAGACTAAATAATCCTAATTTCGCTAATCTATCTGGGTATTGTAGTTCTCCCATCCCCTTTATTAATTTTGTTGCCCTCCTTTGTACTCTCTCTAGTTCCATTATATCCTTCCTGAGCACCGGTGCCCAAAACTGGACACAGTACTCCATGTGCGGTCTAACTAGGGATTTGTACAGAGGCAGTATAATGCTCTCATCATGTGTATCCAGACCTCTTTTAATGCACCCCATGATCCTGTTTGCCTTGGCAGCTGCTGCCTGGCACTGGCTGCTCCAGGTAAGTTTATCATTAACTAGGATCCCCAAGTCCTTCTCCCTGTCAGATTTACCCAGTGGTTTCCCGTTCAGTGTGTAATGGTGATATTGATTCCCTCTTCCCATGTGTATAACCTTACATTTATCATTGTTAAACCTCATCTGCCACCTTTCAGCCCAAGTTTCCAACTTATCCAGATCCATCTGTAGCAGAATACTATCTTCTCTTGTATTAACTGCTTTACATAGTTTTGTATCATCTGCAAATATCGATATTTTACTGTGTAAACCTTCTACTAGATCATTAATGAATATGTTGAAGAGAACAGGTCCCAATACTGACCCCTGCGGTACCCCACTGGTCACAGCGACCCAGTTAGAGACTATACCATTTATAACCACCCTCTGCTTTCTATCACTAAGCCAGTTACTAACCCATTTACACACATTTTCCCCCAGACCAAGCATTCTCATTTTGTGTACCAACCTCTTGTGCGGCACGGTATCAAACGCTTTGGAAAAATCGAGATATACCACGTCCAATGACTCACCGTGGTCCAGTCTATAGCTTACCTCTTCATAAAAACTGATTAGATTGGTTTGACAGGAGCGATTTCTCATAAACCCACTGCCCCACTGTGTCCAGCATTTCTGCCCCTGTCACTGTCTCCAGCATTTTGCCCCTGTCACTGTCTCCAGCATTCTGCCCCACTGTCTCCAGCATTCTGCCCCACTGTCTCCAACATTCTGCCCCACTGTCTCCAACATTCTGCCCCACTGTGTCCAGCATTCTGCCCCACTGTGTCCAGCATTTCTGCCCCACTGTGTCCAGCATTTCTGCCCCACTGTGTCCAGCATTTCTGCCCCTGTGTGTCCAGCATTCTGCCCCACTGTGTCCAGCATTTCTGCCCCTGTGTGTCCAGCATTCTGCCCCACTGTGTCCAGCATTTCTGCCCCACTGTGTCCAGCATTCTGCCCCACTGTGTGTCCAGCATTTCTGCCCCTGTGTGTCCAGCATTCTGCCCCACTGTGTCCAGCATTCTGCCCCACTGTGTGTCCAGCATTCTGCCCCACTGTGTGTCCAGCATTCTGCCCCACTGTGTCCAGCATTCTGCCCCACTGTGTCCAGCATTCTGCCCCACTGTGTGTCCAGCATTCTGCCCCACTGTGTGTCCAGCATTCTGCCCCACTGTGTGTCCAGCATTCTGCCCCACTGTGTGTCCAGCATTCTGCCCCACTGTGTGTCCAGCATTCTGCCCCACTGTGTGTCCAGCATTCTGCTCCACTGTGTGTCCAGCATTTCTGCCCCAATGTGTGTCCAGCATTTCTGCCCCAATGTGTGTCCAGCATTTCTGCCCCAATGTGTGTCCAGCATTTCTGCCCCAATGTGTGTCCAGCATTTCTGCCCCAATGTGTGTCCAGCATTCTGCCCCACTGTGTCCAGCCTTTCTGCCCTTGTGTGTCCAGCATTCTGCCCCACTGTGTCCAGCATTTCTGCCCCTGTGTGTCCAGCATTCTGCCCCCCGGTCCCCCCTGGATGCCGCTCTCAGAAAAAAAAAAAAAACACGACTTCTTACCTGGCCATGCTCCAGCGCCGGGCGAAGATCCCCCCAGGCTCCACACAGACGCACTCGCCGGGCCCGGCGGCTGACAATGACGTCAGACGCCGGCGAGTGCGCACTGCGGCCGGGGCCCTATTCAGCTGCCAGCCTCAGACTGGCTGGCGGCTGTTAACTATTGACGTGCGGGCGCGGGCCCGCACGTCAATAGTGTGCCGCTCGCAGCGCCTGCAGGGGGGGCCCGGTGAGCAGATGAGACGGGGCCCGATGCGGGCCCCCTCTGCTCACCGGGCCCCATACGCCAGTCACGGCTGTCATGCCCTGATGGCGGCCCTGGCTGGTTGATTATATATAGGGGGCTTGTGACATGACATTTCTACATGCCATCTACCTATCCCACCTATTCTATAGCTCTATTCTATTCTGACGGTCCCGGCTGTGAATTTACTGCACTTGGCTGATGAAATGTCGGGTTTCCTGTGAGATGTTTGCGTAATACTCGGATGGTATATGCATGGTCCGAGTGTCGTGCGATTTTTTTCTCACAACCATAGACGTGCATTGGCGAGTGTGAGCTAGAAGTGGTCTCTGGCTCATCCAGCAAACACTGGAACAACCTGGAGAAGGCAGACTGGCAGCGGGAGCAGAAGATGGTGGTTGCCGAGTATGATACTCGGGCAGGGACCTTAGATTAGTGACACCACTCCAGCGGGAAAATAAGTCACAAACGCCGGAGTGGCGCTGTATCATCGCTGCAGGCCGGCAGAGGAGGGGTTAATGCTGTCCCAGCCACTGGGCCATGACGTGCGCTCTGGCGCCCCCTGCCGGCCGCGTCACCTCCTGTCTGACTGCAGCACGGGATGAGCTGACAGGCAGCGGTGGATGCTCCCGCTACAGCCGATGGGAGGCAGAGTGAGCCCAGCAATCGCGGACAGCACAGAAGGCAAAAATCACAGCTGCTTCCCCGGCTCCAGCCATCACTGATACCCACAATGCACAGAGACCGACTCCAAAATAGAAATCTGTGTGGCCGGTAATATGGCTGCGCTCGGCGTTACCTTCCACTGAGGACATCGCCCGGACTGCGCCTGCCGAGCGAGCACACGGAGGAGACGCTGCTCACCTCAGCTGGGGAGCGCGGGAACCGAGGCGGGGACCGGGAGCGCCGCACCGGGGAGGGAAGCATGGCTGCCCTGGAGCTGTACACAAAGGTAAGCGAGCCCGGTACTGAGCCCGGTGCAGAGCCCGGTACTGAGCCCGGCATGTGAGCGCCCAAGGAGCCATCACTGCAATCAATGGATGCCTCCTGCCATTGTGCAGCATCCAGGACCTCTCCTAGGCAGCAGGCCACATCATCATCAGCATCCATCATGGGCACCAGGGCACGCTATATAGACGTGTGTGCATCTGGGCACGGGCGATACGATACGTACGTGTGTGCATCTGGGCACGGGCGATACGATACGTACGTGTGTGCATCTGGGCCTGGGCGATACGTACGTGTGTGCATCTGGGCCTGGGCGATACGTACGTGTGTGCATCTGGGCACGGGCGATACGTACGTGTGTGCATCTGGGCACGGGCGATACGTACGTGTGTGCATCTGGGCACGGGCGATACGTACGTGTGTGCATCTGGGCACGGGCGATACGTACGTGTGTGCATCTGGGCACGGGCGATACGTACGTGTGTGCATCTGGGCACGGGCGATACGTACGTGTGTGCATCTGGGCACGGGCGATACGTACGTGTGTGCATCTGGGCACGGGCGATGCCTACGTGTGTGCATCTGGGCACGGGCGATACCTACGTGTGTGCGCCGGGGCACGGGCGATACCTACGTGTGTGCGCCGGGGCACGGGCGATACCTACGTGTGTGCGCCGGGGCACGGGCGATACCTACGTGTGTGCGCCGGGGCACGGGCGATACCTACGTGTGTGCGCCGGGGCACGGGCGATACCTACGTGTGTGCGCCGGGGCACGGGCGATGCCTACACACGTGTGCGCCGGGACACGGGCGATGCCTACACGTGTGTGCGCCGGGGCACGGGCGATGCCTACACACGTGTGCGCCGGGACACGGGCGATGCCTACACACGTGTGCGCCGGGACACGGGCGATGCCTACACACGTGTGCGCCGGGGCACGGGCGATGCCTACACACGTGTGCGCCGGGGCACGGCCCATATACATATGGTAGCTGGCATCCATGATCTGCATATGGTACATACGTGAGTTATAAATGACTGACGTTGTGATTGCACACAGTGTATACAGTGGTACGCACGTGTGTTAACAGCTGTCGTCTGTATACGTGCTGGTATAAATCACTGTGATGTATATGTGACAGGACCTATCTATGTACGTGGTTGGGGCGGTACATGGAGCATGGATGGCTGTGATCTACGCAGCGTTGTATCTTGGGGCTGGATATGATATTTCCGATCTCTCTTCCTGGCTGACAATACAGAGCTGCATCGTTGGTCCTCTGGGCATCTTCTGACGTGCGATTCTTAGGGTGGGGGAGGGTGCCGGTGCTTGGCTCTTTGGGGTGGAGGATACTATGGCACCGTATGACCACTCTGCCAGTTTGTCCTTGACGGCTCCTTCTGGTCGGTAATTCCTCCTTGTGCCGTGCTGGGGTGTATGATGAGGGCAGTGCAGCCACGGGGGAGGGATAAGAGCAGATTATTCTCTAGAATATGAATCATAAACTACACTTCCTGAAGCCGATGTTTGGGCTGGTGAAATGTGCCATGTGTGAGCCGTCACCCAGCGTCATCTGGGCATTGAGCAGCTAGGCCTCATTTTATTTTTTTATTATTATACATTTTTATAGCGCCATTTATTCCATGGCGCTTTACATGTGAATACGAGGCAAATATAGACAAATACATTAAACATGAGCAGATAATAGGCACACGGGTACATAAGGAGGGAGGACCCTGCCCGCGAGGGCTCACAGTCTGCAGGGGGTGGGTGAGGATACACTAGGAGAGGGTAGATCATAATACTGATCTGTGGTTTTTAGCTGATCTGATAACAAGGACCTTTCTAACATAGATTGTAAGGTGAGGTAGGTATCACTATAGTGGGTACAGTGATGGCATCTGCTCCAAGAGAATGCGAGTGCGCTCTCACAATGGGTATCTGCCCCCAGAGAATGTGAGTGCTCTCACAATGGGCATCTGCCCCCAGAGAATGCGAGTGCTCTCACAATGGGCATCTGCCCCCAGAGAATGCGAGTGCTCTCACAATGGGCATCTGCCCCCAGAGAATGCGAGTGCTCTCACAATGGGCATCTTCCCCAGAGAATGCGAATGCGCTCTCACAATGGGCATCTTCCCCAGAGAATGCAAATGCTCGCTCACAATGGGCATCTGCCCCCACAAAATGAGTGCTCACAATGTGCCTGTCTCATTTCGGCCAGCTCCTGCATGAACGTGTGCCTGATATGTGGCATGTCCTGTTAGGTTTAGCATTAGCACTAGAAGCCCATGGCATACATGAAGCTGTCCTCGTCCCCCAGAGCAGTGTCAATTTTTACATTTTATGAGCAGACATTTGTCTACCGACTTCCAATCTCATGGGGACAAGGAAAGCGAACATTGGACTTGGTACCCCTCATCTGTGGGGGGCTGATGTTTTGGTGCCAGTGGGGAGGGAAAGCCATTTGGAGGTTCTTGGACCTCTTTGTAGACAAAAGAGCAAAGTGCGCTCTTGAGATCCTCCACCAAGTCCTTTCAGGGATTAGTGGGGGTCTCAGCACTTGGACCATCACTGATCAAATTTGTGACACATCAGTATCTAAAGGTGATAGATAGACAAGGCTGCATTCTTCCACACACAGCGCTGCCCTTGTGTGTGGGTTGTCCGGTATTGCGGCTCAGCTTTAAGGCAGTAACTAATACAGATGTGCCGTACTTCACACAAGCTGTGGGCAGATGTGGCAGAATTTCCGACATGAGGTGCCATGTGTTTTCTTTAAATTCCTGCACACGTGTACCCTTCACCCTCTGACAGTGGTAATTGGTTAAATGTAAAGGGAGCACACCGTGTAACTTCTTGTAATCTGAGGTGAGCGTCAAAATGCTTCTTTTCCATGTCATCCAGTGACTGTAGAAACCTAAATTGCTGATGTCTGCGATGTGGAGCCTGGCAGAGATGCCCTCAGCTGGCTTTTTGTCTAATTGAGACCTCCACATCCTTTGTTCTCAGAATATACAGCGCCGTGTATCACGCTTAGTGAATCTGCAGGTGGCTATGTTCAGTGCAGCGCCGAGTTTACCAACATCGTCTCCTACGCTTGGCAAGACTAAAGTCGTTTTTTATACAAGCCGATTAACGTGTCTTGTATATATTTAGCACTCTAGCTGTAACATGTAGAGCAGAAGAACGTGACAGTGCTCTGCGAATGTACTCACATAGGGAGCAGTAGTATGTGTAACACCATCTTTATATGCCCTGATCATTGGCATCTGGAATATGGCACAATAATTTGGCACTTTCCATGCTGATGGGAAGCAGATAATAAGCTGCAGCCAGATGTTTCTGGCAGCGCCTTATCTCAGTGGGTATAAAGAATTGGGCTTGTTAAATCATGTGCAACAACAGTCCATTTACACTGCAAGATTATCATGAATGAGCCCACCCAAGAACGCTCGTTTCACTATAACCATGCAGTCTAAACAGCAAAATGCTTGTTTTGTTGGGTGAAATGATCTTTTGGAATGTATAGAAAACCTCGGCAGCACGTTGTCCTGTGTAATCAGGATCTGTGCTGTCGAGAACAATGGCAGCCTATGCACACAGAATAATTTAATACAAATCGTTCAGTACGTAAGTGTGGTCTACCTGGGTAAACGGGCTGTTACACGACAGCCGACCGTTAAATGTTTACTAATAGGAGGTCATTTAATGCCGCAAAATTGGATAACATAACCCCTTAGTGTCCGGGCCAATTTTATAACATCTGGCCAGTGTCAATTTATATAGTAATAACTCTGGAATGCTTCAACATATCCCATTGATTTTGATATTGTTTTTTTTTTCGTGACACATTGTACTTTATGATAATGGTAAACTTAGGTTGATATGTTTTGCTTTATTTTTTAAAAATATCAGAAGTTTGACAAAAACTTGCATTTGTAAAATGTTTTTTTATTTTGTTAGCATTTTAGAAAGTTTAAAATGTAGCAGTACTGTAATTTATTATTTTTTCAAGGAAATTTGCAAAACTTATTTTTATAGGAACCTATCCAGGTTTGAAGTGGCTTTGGGGGTCCTATATATTGGAAACCCCCCAAAAGTGATACTGTTTTAAAAACCACACCCCTTAACATGTTCAAAATTGCTTTAATACCTTCTTAACCCTTCATGTGCTTTTCAGGAATTAATGTAAAGTGGCATAACAGGAATGAAGAAGTGTATTTTTACCATCTAAATGTCGCTAACTTTTGAACAGGCCACTATTTGGCCGTGAATTGCCTTAGGAAACATCAGGGCCACACAATCATGATCTCAGGATGCCAATGGGGATGAAGAGGGAGCCCCCACACTCTTTTAACCATTTATGTGATATAGTCATTATTGACAGCAGCATCAAAGGGGTTAAACAGATATGGTCGGTGCCAACCCTGATCGTGGCTAATGCAGCAAGTTGTCAGCTATAGTGTACACATATGATTATATAAAGCAAATATGGATTTTATAGATATATTATAGATCCGATCATGCTACAGCGCCGCCACCTGCATGATGAATGTAATTTTTTTTTTTTCAAGACAATAAGATATGCAGTATGTAAAATAGGGGTCAGGTGAGTAAGGGATGAGTGACTAGTCATAAGCCCATACAGATGAATATGTAATCAGAGCACCACATAAAGACCCCCACAGGCCGCCCCGGAGCACGGGCATATCATTAAATCAAAGCTGAAAATAAAGATTAAACAACAACCACAAGACGGATTTCATCACCCAAGGTATCATTGTAATCAGTATAACGGCGCCGGCCTGACAGTGTCTGTAGGTTACTGAGCACAATCCTGCTGACAGGTTCCCTTTAATTTCATACTTTGAGGGACACTTTGAGGGCTTGTGTTCTTTCCTTCTTGTTTTTCCACCAGAGTCTTCTCATGCCGCCATATTTTTTTGTTTTCGCCAGGCTATTCCATCCCTTTTGCCTATATCATGTTGCCCGAGAGCAAAAAGCAGGAAAGTATTTATAAACTTATAGGAACCAGCAAATAGTCCAATTGGGTCTTTACTAATATTTTTCCGTGCTCCAGGATTCTGGGCTTTATGGGGTTCAGACAGTGAAGCCAGCATGTTACATTCTGACCCATAGCCAGCGGCCAGGCTTTGTTTTCTCGTACATGCCGCTGGTTGGTGAGTGGCCTGCAGCAGATGATTGGTACGTCATGTAGTCCTGTGATTTCAGGTTGAGTACCTGAAGATGGGACTGTTCACATTGCTTCCACAGAGACCTCTCACTCAAAAATACCCGGAACCTATAAGCATAACTGAGGTGTGCAGGTCATTTATTTTTCTGAGATGTTTCCAGTTTAGAATCCTGTGACTCATTAGTGAGGCGCGCAGTGATAGTGCGATCAGTGCTTAGATGGCGGTTCATGCTCAAACACCACGATGGAATGAATACAAATTAACGCTGCTGCTAATCTGTCATATCTGTTCAAACCACGCAAGGTCGGTCCTGTGCACCCTGTGCATGGCTGAGCCGCTCGGTGCATGTTCCCACTTAAGCCACGGTCACATGTTCAGTATTTGGTGAGTTTTTTTACCTCAGTATTTGTAAGGCAAAACCAGGAGTGTGTGATAAATGCAGAACGGGTGAATGTGGCTTTACTTGTTTTCCATTATCTACTCTCCCTCAATCTTTGACTTTAAGAGTGTGGTTTCTCAGCAAACAATTAGGTGGGGTGGTGCACCCATCATGACCTGTGCTTGGTTTGAACAGTCAATGAGAACTGACAGTCTCCCTTTTAAGAAAATCTGAGTGTTTCCATTTGCTTATTAAATATGTTTTTATGAAAACAATATATAACATTCTTAATGAGCCTTTTAATGCCATTTACAACCTGGCACAGCAAGCAGTCAAATGACCATCCTAAATATACTCCACCTCTACAATACAAGTCCCCATTGGAATGCAGGAAGTCTTTCTTGTGACGTTGGAGTTAGTGTCGTACCTTGAGAAGCCTTTTCAGAAAGTAACAGCATAAAGCAGTTTGACCGGCTTCTACGGAGGATTTCTGTGTCGTGGAGCTTCATTTCTTTGTACAGGACGTAGTTACAACCCCTTTAATTCTCCTGATATTTATGCTGTGTATTCAATATAATTTGACGTTTCATTTGTTACTAAAGCAGAACTACATAAAGGTTCATCAGAAAATGCCAGTAAATCGGTAGCATCAGCTGACGTGTAAGTTTGCCGTAGACTAGCTGTGCATGGCTGTCTATCTCGGTGTTATTGCCAGTAACCTTCCTTCATCACCAAACAGTAAATCTCTTGTGACCTTGTATCCAGAAGGACGCTTTTTGGCACACAATTCTCCCACACAAATTTAAAGGACTTTTTTGGGGGGGTCAATTATACTATTTTGGTGTCTATACAATCTTTTTATCACCCATTATTGCATTTGAATGCAATGTTGCGAAGGCCCAAAAAAAACCATAATTCTGGGGTTTTGACTTTTTTTTTTTTTTTGCTTCACCGTTTACTAATCAGATTCATTCTTTTTTTTATATTGATCTGGCAATTCTGAATGCGGTGATACCAAATGTGTTTTTAAAAAAAAAAATTTTAATTTTATTTTGAATGGGGCAAAACGGGAATGATTTGAGCTCTATTTTATACTAGATGGTGGCCCAATTCTAACGCATCGGGTATTCTAGAATATGCATGTCCACGTAGTGTATTGCACAGCCCACGTCGTGTATTGCACAGCCCACGTAGTATATTGCCCAGCCACGTAGTATATTGCCCAGCCACGTATGTCACAGGTTAAAAAATAAACATATACTCACCTTCCGAGGGAGCCCTTGTAGTCATGTCGCCTGTGTGCGGTGCACTCGGCAGCTTCCGGTCCCAGGGTTGGTAGCGCAAAACTCGTGATGACGTCGCGGTCACATGACCGTGACGTCATGGCAGGTCCTTCTCACGCAGGCCTGAGAAGAGGTCGTGGTCACATGACCGTGACTTCATGGCTGGTCCTTGTTGCATACCATCCTTGCCACCGTAACCTGCCGCTTGCATGGAGCGGTTACCGGAGCTTCGCGAGGAGTGGGAAAGGCGGCGTAAGGTGAGTATATAATGATTTTTATTTTTTTTTAATGATTTTTATCATTATATCCTTTTACTATTGACGCTGCATAGGCAGCATCAATAGTAAAAAGTTGGGGACACACAAGTTTAATAGCCGCGGTAACGGAGTGAGTTACCCGCGGCATAACGTGGTCCATTACCGCTGGCATTAACCCTGTGTGAGCGGTGACTGCGGGGAGTATGGAGCGGGCGCTGGACACTGACTGCAGGGGAGTAGGGTGGGACTAATCGGACTGTGGCTGTCGCTGATTGGTCGCGGCAGCCATGACAGGCAGCTGGCGAGACCAATCAGCGACTTGGATTCCATGACAGACAGGCCGCGACCAATGAATATCCGTGACAGACAGAAGGACAGAAGTGACTCTTAGACAATTATATAGTAGATGTTTTTTTTTAAATATTTTTAAAAACTTTTTTTTTTTTTTTGCATGCTTCCATAGTCTCCAAGCTGCACTTGTCCGATCGCCTCTGCTACACTCAGGCGATGATCAGATCGCTTGCATGTAGCAGTAATACTCAATTGCTATGAGTGCCGACCACCAGTGACCCACGATCACGTGACGGGGTGACCGATGGGTGTGATTGACAACGGCATTTAACAGGTTAACAGCCGCGGGTGGATTGCCATTCCACCCTCGGCTGTTGGAGGCACATGTCAGCTGTTCAAAACAGCTGACATGTGGAGGGAAAGATGTGGGCTCAGTGCCAGAGCCCACATGAAAGGGGAGACATGACGTGCGCAGTATATGTATGGCGCATGTCGTGAAGGTGTTAATATATATTCCTTTATATTCATCTGTATGAGTTTTGAAGGTTTATGGATAGAGCAGCTTTCTTTCTCTATTCCTACTTTAGGTATATCTAGAGTAGATAAAATGGGAACAAAGAAATCTGACATGAAACATGTTTGCAGTTGCACTTCTGATTTTCTATTTTTTTTTTTTTTTTTTTTTTTTTTTAACTTTGCTTGTAATAGTTATAGTTTTTTTTTTTTTTTTTTCATTTCTAAAAGTGTACATCACTCCACTGTAAATTAACTTTCAATAGATGCAAGGTGGCTAAATTGAGAGATGCAAAATGCATTATAGGCTATGTTCACATGTTGCGTTTTTGCTGCGTTTTTCCCCGCAGGCAAAATCTGCTCTCTTGGCAGTAAAGAATCTGCTTACAAAGAGCAGTTTTTGCTGCTTTTTTGTTGTCTCGAGTGCATGCTAATATAATTTAGTGCCCCTTGAAAAAATCATGATGCAATTTCATTAAGGTTTTTCCACTTACCCATTACTTTCTATGGCTGCGATGAAAAATACGTTGAAAGAAGGGACAGCCTGCAGTTTCCAAAAACACAGCAGTTTTTCCAAGTCAGTCAGGAAAAAAAAGGTGTTTGCATGAGATTTCTGAAGTCTCATAGCTTTTGCTGGTACTGTAAAATGCAGCTTAAAATTTGCATTAAAAGCCGCAAAAACGCAATGTGTCCAGATTGGACAATTCTCTTCACATATTGCAGGTTTTCTGAATGGAATAATCCCAAAGTAAATGTTTATCAAGTTGCTCCCCCTTCCTGCATCCTGTATCTTCAGATAAGACCAGCAGTCTAAACTCTTCACGTTAAGTCTATGTGCACACGTTGCAGATTTTGATGCGCTTCCGCAGCATTTTTGGATGCACGGAATTGCATAAAATCTGCAGTGTAGTGCACAAGCAATGTTCAATGCAAAATTAAGAATTGTTGTGCACATGCTGCGGAAAAAAACGCGTGGATTTGCAGCAAAAATTCTTTTTGCGGATCTGTAGCATTTCTGCACTCATTGACTTTAATTGATTCAGTCAAAACCGCAGGTTTAAAAAGATCTGCGGTTTTACTGCGGAGTTTGGTGCGAGAAACGCTGCAGATCGGGAGGAGGCTGTGTATGGGTGGAGGCTGTGTGGGTGGAGACTGTGTGTGGGGCTGTGTTCAGGTGTGTGTAGGCAGGCATCGTCCGTTGGGACTACTAGTCCTATCCAGCTATGCTATGTAAAACGGCTACTGTGTAAAAGAAAACAAAAAAAACAAACCAAAAAAACACATACAGTACATACATATACAGTACATACTCACCAAACACCTAGTCCCCGAAAGAAAAGAAAAAAAAAGTATAAAATAATAAACCAACAGTATCCTCCCTGTTCCGATGTAATCCATTTATAGGGAACCTGTCAGCAGATTTTGCCGCTGTAACATGCGGCCACCGCCTTTCACGGCTTATCTACAGTATTCTATAATGCTGTATATAAGCCCCCGGTCTGACCTGCAAGTGAAGAAAAATAAGTTTTATTATACTCACCCGGGGGGTGGTCCTGTGCGGACCGATGGGTGTCGCAGGTCTGGCGCCTCCCATCTTCTTGTGACACTGCCCTCCTGCTGCTTCATTTGCTCAGCGGCATCGGCACTCCGGCGCAGGCGTACTCCTCTGCCTTGTTGAGGGCAGCGTAAAGTCCCTCAGTGTGCAGGCGCTGGGCCTCTCTGACCTTTCCCAGTGCCTACGCGCTGCACTCCGCCCACACACTTCCCTCCTCCCGATCTGCAGTGTTTCTAGCACCCACATCAGCAGCAGATCTGCAGATCTTTTTTACATCTGCGGTTTTGGTGCGGATGTGCCTGACTCAATGGAAGTCAATGGGTGCAGAAACACTGCATATCCGCAAAAAGAATTGACATGCTGCGGAAAAAAACACTGCTTTTCTGCTCAGATTTTTCTGCAGCATGTGCACAAGAAATCTCCATTTATTCGGATTCCCATGACAGCAATACGAGAGAGGGGATCCGCCCTTCAGGAACAGGAAACCTACAGATACAAAAGGGCGGCACCTCTCTCCATGCATCAGTTGGTTTCCTGTTCCTGGAGGGACAGGATCCTACAGATTTCATCTCGTAAGGAGCCCAGGCCGGCCAGTCGAATCTGGTAGCGGGGGGGTCTCCTACCTCGACCGGTGTGGAGAGTCCTGGAGACGCCACGGTGGTCCAGGCTGGACTGCACGTCAGTGGTGTTGGCAGCAGGGAGCGGGGTCCGGAGGATTCCTTGTCTCCAGAAGCCGGCGTTGGTAAGAGTTCTTTCCCCCCCCTGGGTCAGGCGGCGGCGGTGGGGTGCGGTGGTGTGGTTGCGGCGTCGGAAGTGGAGCGCCGTCCGGAGCACTGCTGGGCATTCCCGGCGTCCTGCATCGCTCACTGAGCGTTTCCGGAACGGGGGTGGAGCCGGCAGGTGCTTCCGGTTCACGGGTTGACTGCGCATGCGCGGTCATTCCAAAATGGCGGCGCCCATGGTCCGGACGCCGGTTTTACTGTATTACCACCGCTGACCTCCCAGCTGCAGCCTGATCATCAGGGGCCAATGGGGAGCACGCCAGAGGGCCTGCTGACCGGAATACAGGGGGATATAAGCAGGTGTTGGTGATAGAACCCTGCTTTTGGCCACAGCTTCATCATGGCAGATGATGGTGAGCAGCAGCCTCAGCTTCTGGATAAAGTACGGCAGGAAGCCGTGGGGAAGGAGATCAGAAGTGACCAGTCCAGCCGTAAAAGCTCGTCCAGGCAAGGATCTAGAGCTTCGACTGGCAAGGAGCCCCCTCGTGTTCCGGTACCTTTTTCTTTGGCGTACACTGGTAAGTGATCTACGTGAATGTTCACTCAGTGACGCGGGCCCCTTATACTTTGTCATTCTAGGGGAAGAGAAGTGCAAAGTCGAAACATAAGGAGTGTGCCCTGTGTGAAGTCCCTTTACCAGATTCTTACCCTAAAAAATTGTGCGCCTCCTGTATACAACAGACGGTGAGGTCTACAGGAGTGGAAGGGGTTGAGTGACATCAGGCTAGATAGATAGATCTCCCTTATTGTCCTCCCCTAGGTAGCGGAAGAATCTGCTTCTACGGCTAGTCTAAAGGAGATGATCCGTATGGAAGTTAAGGAATCCCTGCGGTCTCTGTCCCAGGCGGGAAGTTCAAAACAGAGAGCTTCGGTGATCTCAGATTCTTCGGAGGAAGATAAGGACGAAGGTTCTTATGGCTCAATTCTCTCTTCCTCGTCATCGGAAGAGGAATCTGGCCGATTCTGTCTGCCTCTGGACCGGGTGGATAAACTAGTTAAGTCGGTCAGAAATACGATGGGCCTGGAAGAGCCTAAGACTCAGCTTTCCCGTCAGGAGCTAATGTTCAGCGGCTTGGAACACAAGAAACGCAGATCCTTCCCGGTGAATGATAAGATTCAAGACCTGATCCTCCGGGAATGGAAAAAAACGGAGAAGAAAGGTTCCTTGCCACCAGCTTTAAAACGCAGGTATCCCTTTGAGGATGCGGCTGTGGACACCTGGGACAAGGCCCCTAAATTAGATGCTGCAGTGGCAAAGGCATCTAAGAAAGCAGCATTACCTTTTGAGGACATGGGGTCCCTTAAAGACCCTCTTGACAGGAAGGCGGAGATCTTCCTTAAAGGTACGTGGGAGATGGCAGCCGGATCCTTGAGGCCAGCAGTGGTTGCGACTTGTACAGCCAAATCCCTAATGGTCTGGCTGGAACACTTGGAATCCCAGCTTAAAGAAGGCGCTTCCAGAAGTTCTATTCTAAGTGCGCTTCCAGTGATTCAGGATGCTGCGGCTTTCCTGTCAGACGCGTCGGTGGACTCGGTCAGAATGGCGGCCAGAGCAGCAGGACTCTCCAACGCGGCTCGTAGAGCCTTATGGTTGAAGTGTTGGTCGGGGGATATTCAGTCAAGATCCAAGTTATGCGCTATCCCATGTAAAGGGGAATATCTCTTTGGGCCAACCTTGGATGAGCTGCTCGAAAAGGCTGGGGATGATAAGAAGAAATTCCCTAATTTGTCATCAGCTTCTTACCGGCGTCCATTCATCAGGAGGAGATTTGGTCGTGGAAGAAAGCGCGCATCCTCACCCTCTAGAGAGAATTTTAGATGGGAGGATAGACGCAGGAGAGGTACGGGTTACATGTTTCGCCGTTCCTCAAAAGAACGTAAGAAACCAGACCAATGACTAGCGATCCCTGTGGGAGGGAGATTGTCAGCATTCTCTTCCGCATGGACTAACATCACAAATAGTGTCTGGGTCCGAGGTATTATATCGGAAGGTCTAAAGTTGGAATTTATTCACTGGCCTCGGGATAAGTTTATGCTAACCCCCTTACGTTCCTCCACTATTGAGCCGACGGCCTTAGAGTCAGAGGTCATGACTTTATGCCTTAAAAATGTACTGATTGAGGTTCCGGAGTCAGAGAGAGGGAGAGGATTCTACTCGCCTCTTTTTCTGATTCAAAAACCAGACAAATCATTCAGGACTATTATTAATCTTAAATCCCTTAACCCTGCTGTTCTGTTCGGTCTGGGGAGACCTATTTTGAACTTTGGTATTTTTTTGGGTGTTCAAGATGCGGGTCTGAAACTTGTGGTTGATTGACTTAAATGAGGATGGGTCGGTCGGCCACGGGTTTCAGAGCCGCATCTTGAATATTTTAAAGAATATTGAAGTTCAAAGTCGGTCATTTTTGACCAACAGAACAGCAGGGTTAATGAATACCTGGTTAATACTATCTTTAAAATGGAGTCAATCAGCTCTGCAATAAAGATGTTGTTTAAACACTGCTTGATGGTAGTTGTGGACTTAAAGGATGCATACTATCATGTTCCTATCCACGGAAACTTCCAGAGGTTTCTACGTGTGGCGGTGTCTATGGGAGGTATTGTTCGCCATTTTCAATTTAGAGCCCTTCCCTTCGGCCTCTCAGCATCTCCCCGGGTATTTACTAAAATAGTTGCGGAGATCATGGCGCACTTACGTGAATCCGATATCCTCATTGTCCCTTATCTGGATGATTTCCTAATAGTTGGGAACTCAGTAGACCATTGCCTTGCTCAGGTTAAAACAGCTATATCTAGGCTAGAGAATCTGGGCTGGATCATAAATTATGATAAATCCCGATTACAACCCCTAAAAACCCAGAGATTCCTAGGGCTGCTGTTAAATTCCGAGTCCCAACAATGCTGTCTTCCACCTGATAAATTACTTCATATCCAACAACAGGTGTTAAAAGCAATTAATAAACCATCCATGACCCTTAGACAGGCTATGTCTTTGTTAGGTTCCCTAACTTCCTGTATTCCCGCCATCCGTTGGGCCCAGTTCCACTCCAGGCCTTTACAGTTTGACGTACTGCATTATGATAGAGCCTTACAGGGTTCCTTGCAGGGTCAGATGACATTGAGTCCAGTGGTTCTTGCATCTCTTAGATGGTGGCTAGAGGAAGACAATCTGTCAGCAGGAGTTCCCTGGGTGACACAGGTGACTCGGGTAATCACAACGGACGCCAGCCCCACGGGGTGGGGGGCACATATGGGTGACGTTGTAGTTTAGGGTCTATGGGACCCTCAAACGTCAGCCTCTTCCAATCAGAAGGAGTTGATGGCAATTGAATTCTCAATTAAGAAACTCCTCGTGTATCTACAGGGGCACCATGTCAAAATCCTCTCCGACAATCAGGTGGCAGTGGCCTGCGTGAATCACCAAGGTGGAACACGCTCCGAGTCCTTGATGGAAATAGCGGACCGCCTGCTCCAGATAGCGGAAAACCATTTTCTATCTTTATCCGCAGTACATATAAAAGGGAAGGAAAATGTAAGAGCAGACTTTCTAAGTCGAAACACCTTAAGACAAGGAGAATGGTCTCTGAACACAAAAATCTTCAACCAGATTGTCCGCAGGTGGGGTCATCCAGAGGTGGACTTATTTGCCAACAAGGACAACAGAAAAACAAGAAAATTCTGTTCCTTGAATCCCAGGGAATATCCGCTGGCAGTGGATGCCTTCCTGATCAGATGGGATTTCCGGTTGGCTTATGCGTTCCCCCCGCTAAGCCTGATACCTCTGGTGGTCAGAAAGATAAGGGAGGATCAAGCGAGAATCATACTGATCGCTCCGTTCTGGCCCCGAAGGGCTTGGTTCTCCTGGCTCAGGAAAATGTCTGTGGAAGACCCCTGGGTACTGCCGGACATTCCGGACTTACTCCATCAAGGTCCGATCAACCATCCACAAGTGAAGGGTCTCCATTTGACGGCATGGTCTTTGAGAGGTCACTGTTAAAAAACAGAGGATTTTCTCCAAACCTCATTGATACCCATATGAAGAGTAGGAAACTCATAACAACTAAGATCTACTCTAGAACTTGGAGGAAGTTTCTGGCTTCTTCAAATTTTAATATTGAAGAGGGTATACCAATCAACCAGATTCTAGAATTCCTGCAGAGGGGGCTAGAGCTAAATCTATCCACAAGTACACTAAAAGTACAAGTCTCAGCCCTAGGGGCCCTATTTTCTTGTAACATTGCTGGTAATTATTGGGTATCAAGGTTCATCAAAGCAGCTAGTAGATCAAGACCTATACACAGGAATAGGTCAATGCCTTGGGATCTCAACCTAGTCCTCTCAGCCTTGACTAAAGAACCGTTTGAGCCTTTACATTCAGCCTCACTTAAATTACTATCCCTCAAAACAGCATTTTTGGTGGCAATTACATCTGCTCGTAGGGTAGGAGACATACAGGCTCTTTCTAGGATGTCCCCTTATACAGAATTTCTACAGGACAGAGTAGTCCTCAGACCAGATCCAGCTTATTTACCAAAAGTGGCCTCAGAATTTCACAGATCTCAGGAGATAGTGTTACCGTCATTTCTCCCTAATCCTTCTAATTCCAAAGAGGAGTTACTCCATACATTAGATGTTAGGAGATGTCTATTAGAATATATATCAGTCACTAATGCTTGGAAGAGAGAGGATGCGTTGTTTCTATCCTTCCAAGGTTCCAGGAAAGGTCTTAGAGTTTCAAAGTACACGCTAGCGAAGTGGATTAGGGAGGCTATCTCTCTGGCTTATACTGCAGGTGGAGGTCCAGCTCCGCAGAATCTGAGGGCACATTCCACCCGCGCCATGGCTACATCCTGGGCTGAAAGATCTGGAGTGTCGATCGACCAGATATGTAAGGCAGCTACATGGTCATCCCCTTCCATCTTTTTCAAGCACTATAGGTTGGACTTGGGGTTCTCTTCTGATCTCACCTTTGGGTTAAGGGTGCTGCAGGCTATAGTCCCTCCCTAAGGTAGTTTACATCTCTGTAATTCTCTCGTAGTGCTGTCATGGGAATCCGAATAAAGCATTAAGCTACTTACTGGTAGCGGCATTTTTCGGAGGCCCATGACAGCACCCTTAGTTCCCTCCCTATTCACGTGGGAGTTGCACTTCCTATAGTATATATAATGAGATAGATAGATCTCACGTGTGGTATATAGTTCAATATGATGGATTATTTTTGTACATAAACTGTATATAATGTATATTTGTGTGCTACTAACCGCGGTAGTCCTCTCAGGCTCTGAAATACAACTGATGCATGGAGAGAGGTGCCGCCCTTTTGTATCTGTAGGTTTCCTGTTCCTGAAGGGCGGATCCCCTCTCTCGTAGTGCTGTCATGGGCCTCCGAAAAATGCCGCTACCAGTAAGTAGCTTAATGCTTTCCCATAGATTAACATGGGCTGTGTTCTACACTGCGGATTTGATGCAAATGCATGCTGCCAAAAACGCTGCGGATCCGCATCTAAATCTGCAACGTGTGCACATAGCCTTAAAAGACTTGAAAGTTGATGATCTTTCCTAAGGCAAGCACTGTTCGACAACTGAATAGGAGAGAGCTGCCCGTACCACTGATGGTGATGACCTAATGTATGAAGCTCCACAACTTCTGGTGCGGATTGGCCCCTTTAGTCATCTGATCAGTGGTGGAGCCAAGCTTTGAATCTTACCTATCTAATTTAATCTAGTTCTGTTCTAACTACATGTGACATTCATGGTACACGATGTCCAGATCAGCCGCGAGTCTCCTGACCCAAACTAGTCAGCCTTCACTCAAAGTTATGAAAATCTGAGATGGGCTCTAGCTTTAGTATTAGAAAAAGCCTGTAGTGCCAACAATGTGTAAACATGAAAGGGACTGTCAGCACAGAATGACTGTTCAAACCAAGTACAGGCCCTCTGTGCATCATGTGCATCCGCGGAGACACCATCACGTGTTTCTCAACGCAAGCAATAAATAGCCAGGTCATATTTCCCATAAGGGATGGGAGCAGTGTTCTGGATCACTGCGTTGAGAAACACGTGATGGTGTCTCCGGTGATGGATGTTTTGATGTCCCCGAGGTCATTCATCCTTATGTTTATATTACGAGTTCACAGACACCAAACATGTATGGGTTCTTTTTTATCTAAGTGGTGAGAACAATTCCAAACTTTGTTAACCCCTTAAGCCCCGAGGGTGGTTTGCACGTTAATGACCGGGCCAATTTTTACAATTCTGACCACTGTCCCTTTATGAGGTTATAACTCTGGAACGCTTCAACGGATCTTGGCGATTCTGACATTGTTTTCTCGTGACATATTGTACTTCATTTTAGTAGTAACATTTATTCGATATAACTTGCGTTTATTTGTGAAAAAAACGGAAATTTGGCGAAAATTTAGAAAGTTTTGCAATTTTCCAACTTTAAATTTTTATGCCCTTAAATCACAGAGATATCTCACGCAAAATACTTAATAAGTAACATTTCCCACATGTCTACTTTACATCAGCACAATTTTGGAACCAAAATTTTTTTTTGTTAGGGAGTTATAAGGGTTAAAAGTTGACCAGCAATTTCTCATTTTTACAACACCATTTTTTTTTAGGGACCACATCTCATTTGATGTCATTTTGAGGGGTCTATATGATAGAAAATACCCAAGTGTGAGACCATTCTAAAAACTGCACCCCTCAAGGTGCTCAAAACCACATTCAAGAAGTTTATTAACCCTTCAGGGGTTTCACAGGAATTTTTGGAATGTTTAAATAAGAATGAATATTTAACTTTTTTTCACACAAAATTTATTTCAGCTCCAATTTGTTTTATTTTACCAAGGGTAACAGGATAAAATGGACCCCAAAAGTTGTTGTCCAATTTGTCCTGAGTACGCTGATAGCCCATATGTGGGAGTAAACCACTGTTTGGGCGCATGGCAGAGCTCGGAAGGGAAGGAGCGCCATTTGACTTTTAAATGCAAAATTGACAGGAATTGAGATGGGACACCATGTTGCGTTTGGAGAGCCACTGATGTGCCTAAACATTGAAACCCCCCCACAAGTGACACCATTTTGGAAAGTAGACACCCTAAGGAACTTATCTAGATGTGTGGTGACCACTTTGACCCACCAATTGCTTCACAGAAGTTTATAATGCAGAGCCGTAAAAATAAAAAATCATATTTTTTCACAAAAATGATCTTTTCGCCCCCAATTTTTTATTTTCCCAAGAGTAAGAGAAGAAATTGGACCTCAAAAATTGTTGGCCAATTTGTCCTGAGTACGCTGATACCCCATATATGGGTGTAAACCATTGTTTGGGCGTATGGCAGAGCTCGGAAGGGAAGGAGCGCCATTTGACTTTTCAATGCAAAATTGACTGGAATTGAGATGGGACGCCATGTTGCGTTTGGAGAGCCCCTGATGTGCCTAAACATTGGAACCCCTCACAAGTGACACCATTTTGAAAAGTAGACCCCTTAAGGAACTTATCTAGATGTGTGGTGAGCACTTTGACCCAACAAGTGCTTCACAGAAGTTTATAATGCAGAGCCGTAAAAATAAAAAATCTTATTTTTTCACAAAAATGATCTTTTCGCCCCCAATTTTTTATTTTCCCAAGGGTAAGAGAAGAAATTAGACCACAAAAGTTGTTGTGCAATTTGTCCTGAGTGCGACGATACCCCATATGTGGGGGTAAACCACTTTTTGGGTGCATAGCAGAGCTCGGAAGGGAAGGAGCGCCATTTGACTTTTCAATGCAAAATTGACTGGAATTAAGTTGGGACGCCATGTTGGTTTGGAGAGCCCCTGATGTGCCTAAACATTAAAACCCCCCACAAGTGACACCATTTTGGAAACTAGACCCCATAAGGAACTTATCTAGATGTGTTTTGAGAGCTTTGAACCCCCAAATGTTTCACTACAGTTTATAACGCAGAGCCGTTAAAATAATTTATTTTTTTTTTTCGCAAAAATTATTTTTTAGCCCCCAGTTTTGTATTTTCACAAGGGTAACATAATAAATTGGACCCCAAAAGTTGTTGTCCAATTTGTCCTGAGTACGCTGATACCCCATATGTGGGGGGGAACCACTGTTTGGGCGCATGGCAGAGCTCGGAAGGGAAGGAGCGCCATTTGGAATGCAGACTTAGATGGATTGGTCTGCAGGAGTCACGTTGCATTTGCAGAGCCCCTGATGTACCCAAACAGTACAAACCCCCCACAAGTGACCCCATATTAGAAACTAGACCTCCCAAGGAACTTATCTAGATGTGTTGTGAGAACTTTGAACCCCTAAGTGTTTCACTACAGTTTATAACGCAGAGCCGTGAAAATAAAAATTCTTTTTTTTTTTCACAAAAATGATTTTTTAGTCCCAGCTTTGTATTTTTACAAGGGTAACAGAATAAATTGGACCCCAAAAGTTGTTGTTCAATTTGTCCTGAGTACGCTGATACCCCGTATGTGGGGGGGAACCACTGTTTGGGCGCATGGCAGAGCTCGGAAGGGAAGGAGCGCCATTTGGAATGCAGACTTAGATGGATTGGTCTGCAGGCGTCACGTTGCATTTGCAGAGCCCCTGATGTACCCAAACAGTAGAAACCACCCACAAGTGACCCCATATTGAAACTAGACCTCCCATGGAACTTATCTAGATGTGTTGTGAAAACTTTGAACCCCCAAGTGTTTCACTACAGTTTACAACGCAGAGCCGTGAAAATAAAAAATCCTTTTTTTTCCCACAAAAATGATTTTTAGCCCCCCAAATTTTTATTTTCCCAAGGATAACAAGAGAACTTGGACCCATAAAGTTGTTGTCCAATTTGTCTCGAGTACGATGATACCCCATATGTTGGGGTAAACCCCTGTTTGGGCGCACGGGAGAGCTCGGAAGTGAAGGAGCACTGTTTTACTTTTTCAATGCAGAATTGGCTGGAATTGAGATCGGACGCCATGTCGCGTTTGGAGAGCCCCTGATGTGTCTAAACAGTGGAAACCCCCAATTATAACTGAAACCCTAATCCAAACGCACCCCTAACCCTAATCCCAACTGTAACCCTAACCACACACCTAACCCTGACACACCCCTAATTCTAATCCCAACCCTAATCCCAACCGTAAATGTAATACAAACCCTAACCCTAACCCTAGCCCCAACCCTAGCCCTAACCCTAACCCTAATGGGAAAATGGAAATAAATACATTTTTTTTAATTTTATTATTTTTCCCTAAGGCTAGGTTCACATTGCATTAGGGAAATCCGTTTAGCACTAGCGGATTGCGCTAACGCAATGTCTTTTTAGGTGTCGTGTTTAGTGGTCGCGTTAACGTCCCCGCTCTGGAAGATCGGGGATCGGACCTCGGGCGCGCCGCGGACGCTGCAAGCAGCGTCTGAGGCGCGCCACAAAAGAACGGCACCTTGCTAGCGCGAGCCGAAAATGGCACGCTCTAGCGATGCGCTACACCCGAAAATCACATTGCTGTCAATGGTTGTGCTAACGGACCCGTTGCACGGCGTTAATTGTGACATTTTCGCCGTGCAACGCTGTCCGTTAGCGTTAACCCATTAACGCAATGTGAACCTAGCCTAACTAAGGGGGTGATGAAGGGGGGTTTGATTTACTTTTATAGCGAGTTTTTTATATCGGATTTTTATGATTGGCAGCCGTCACACACTAAAAGACGCTTTTTATAGCAAAAAAGTTTTTGCGTCTCCACATTTTGAGACCTATAATTTTTCCATATTTTGGTCCACAGAGTCATGTGAGGTCTTGTTTTTTGCGGGACGAGTTGACGTTTTTATCGGTTACATTTTCGGACATGTGACAGTTTTTGATCGCTTTTTATTCCGATTTTTTGTGAGGCAGAATGACCAAAAACCAGCTATTCATGAATTTCTTTTGGGGGATGCGTTTATACCGTTCTACGTTTGGTAAAATTGATAAAGCAGTTTTATTCTTCGGGTCAGTACGATTACAGCGATACCTCATTTATATCATTTTTTTTATGTTTTGGCGCTTTTATACGATAAAAGCTATTTTATAGAAAAAATAATTATTTTGGCATCGCTTTATTCTCAGGACTATAACTTTTTTATTTTTTTGGTTATGATGCTATATGGCGGCTCGTTTTTTGCGGGACAAGATGACGTTTTCAGAGGTACCATGGTTATTTATATCCGTCTTTTTGATCGCGTGTTATTCCACTTTTTGTTCAGCGTTATGATAATAAAGCGTTGTTTTTTGGCTCGTTTTTTTTTTTTTTTTCTTACGGTGTTCACTGAAGGGGTTAACTAGTGGGCCAGTTTTATAGGTCGGGTCGTTACGGACGCGGCGATACTAAATATGTGTACTTTTATTGTTTTTTTTGTTTTTTTTTTATGTAAAGAAATGTATTTATGGGAATAATATTTTTTTTTTTCTGCTTTATTTAGTAATTTTTTTTTTATTTTTTTTTACAAGTGTGGAAATTTTTTTTTTAACTTTTTCACTTTGTCCCAGGGGGGGACATCACAGATCACCGATCTGACAGTGTGCACAGCACTCTATCAGATCGGTGATCTGACATACAGCCGGGCAGGATTAGAGCTGCAGCTGCAGCCTGATCCTGACCCGGAAGTGCTCCCTGCAGGACCCGGATGCAGCCCGGCGGCCATTTTGGATCCGGGGACTGCAGGGAGAAGACGCTCGGTACACGGTGAGCACATCACCGTGTACCGATCGTCTCAGGGAAGCCCGCAGGGAGCCCCCTCCCTGCGCGATGCTTCCCTGCACCGCCGGCACACCGCGATCATCTTTGATCGCGGTGTGCCGGGGGTTAATGTGCCGGGAGCGGTCCGTGACCGCTCCTGGCACATAGTGCCGGATGTCAGCTGCGATAGGCAGCTGACACCCGGCCGCGATCGGCCGCGCTCCCCCCGTGAGCGCGGCCGATCGCATATGACGTACTATCCCGTCCATGGGAATTAAGTCCCAGGTCACCTGGACGGGATAGTACGTCATATGGGATTAAGGGGTTAAAAAAAGAAAAACGCGCCATTTTACGATACCCGTAGCGTCTCCATTTTTCTTGATCTCGGGTTAGGTGAGGGCTTATTTTTTGCGTGCCGAGCTGACATTTTTAATGATACCATTTTGGTTCAGATACGATTTTTGATCACCCATTATTGCATTTTAACCCCTTTCTGACGTACTATCCCGTCGAGGTGGGGTGGGCCCGTATGACCACCGACGGGATAGTACGTCATAGCGATCGGCCACGTGTCAGCTGCCTATCGCAGCTGACATCCGGCACTATGTGCCAGGAGCGGTCACAGACCGCTCCCGGCACATTAACCCCCGGCGGTACAGGGAAGCATCGCGCAGGGAGGTGGCTCCCTGCGTGCTTCCCTGAGCCCCCCGGAGCCCCCCGAAGGTCTCTTACCTCCTTCCTCGCTGCAGGCCCCGGATCCAAAATGGCCACGGCATCTGGGTCCTGGTGGCTTCACAGCGCCTGCTCAGAGGCACTGTGGAGCCTGGAGCTGTGCATGTCAGATCGCTGATCTGACAGTGCACAGCAAAGAGTCAGATCAGCGATCTTACACTATAACATGATGCCCTCCCCCCCTGGGCAATGTTCTAGTGTAAAAAAATTTTTTTTCACATGTGTAAAAAAAAAAAAAAAAAAATTCCCCCCAAAATCCCCCCCCCCCCCCAAAAAAAAATATTGTTCCTATAAATACATTTCTTTATCTAAATACTAAATATGTGTACTTTTATTGTTTTGTTTTTTTATCGCCACATCCGTAACGACCCCACATATAAAACTGTCCCGCTAGTTAACTCCTTCAGTGAACATGGTAAAAAAAAAAAGGCAAAAAACGACGCTTTATTATCATACCGCCAAACAAAAAGTGGAATAACACGCGATCAAAAAGACGGATATAAATAACCATGGTACCGCTGAAAATGTCATCTTGTCCCGCAAAAAACGAGCCGCCATACAGCATCATCAGCAAAAAAATAAAAAAGTTATAGTCCTCAGAATAAAGCGATGCAAAAATATATATTTTTTTTTTATAAAATAGTTTTTATCGTATAAAAGCGCCAAAACATAAAAAATTATATAAATTAGGTATCGCTGTAATCACACTGACCCAAAGAATAAAACAGCTTTATCCATTTTACTAAACGTGGAACGGTATAAACGCCTCCCCCAAAAGAAATTCATGAATAGCTGATTTTTGGTCATTCTGCCTCACAAAAATCAGAATAAAAAGCGATCAAAAAATGTCACGTGCCCAAAAATGTTACCAATAAAAACGTCAACTCGTCCCGCAAAAAACAAGACCTCACATGACTCTGTGGACCAAAATATGGAAAATTATAGCTCTCAAAATGTGGTAACGCAAAAAATATTTTTTGCAATAAAAAGCGTCTTTCAGTGTGACACAGCTGCCAATCATAAAAATCCACTAAAAAACCCGCTATAAAAGTAAATCAAACCCCCCTTCGTCACCCCCTTAGTTAGTGAAAAATTTAAATTTTTAAAAAAATGTATTTACCGTATTTCCATTTTCCCGCTAGGGCTAGGTTTAGGGTTGTGGCTAAAGTTAGGTTTAGGGTTGGGGCTAAAGTTAGGGTTAAGGTACAGTCACATTTATCAACGCTGCAGCGATATAGACAACGAGCCGATCGCTGCAGCGTCGCTGTTTAGGTCGCTAGGAGACGTCAAACACCGGCAACAGCTGAACGATGCAGGAGCGATCCAGTGACGTACTTATCGTTCTCGCTGGTTGTTCGCTCCATGAAAAACCATTGCAGGCATCGTTGCTTTTGCTGTCAAACATGACGAATCACGCCGACCAAATAAAGTTCCGGACTTCTAGCTCCGACCAGCGATGTCACAGCAGGATCCTGATCGCTGCTGCGTGTCAAACACAACGAGATCGCTATCCAGGACGCTGCAACGTCACGGATCGCTGTCGTTCTCGTTGGAAAGTTGCTCAGTGTGACGGTACCTTTAGGGTTTGGATTACATTTACGGTTGGGATTAGGCTTAGGGGTGTGTCAGGGTTAGGGGTGTGTTTAGGGTTACTGTTGGGATTAGGGTTAGGGGTGTGTTTGGATTAGGGTATCAGTTATAATTGGGGGGTTTCCACTGTTTAGGCACATCAGGGGCTCTCCAAACGCGACATGGCGTCCGATCTCAATTCCAGCTAATTCTGCGTTGAAAAAGTAAAACAGTGCTCCTTCCCTTCCGAGCTCTCCTGTGTGCCCAAACAGGGGTTTACCCCAACATATGGGGTATCAGCGTACTCAGGACACATTGGACAACAACTTTTGGGGTCCAATTTCTCCTCTTACCCTTGGGAAAATACAAAACTGGGGGCTAAAAAATAATTTTTGTGGGAAAAAATTTTTGTTTTATTTTTACGGTTTTATGTTACCTTGCTTATTCTATGTGTACACTTTTATTCTACCTATTCTATTGTAAGCTGTCAGTGTGATTTTACTGTACACCGCACTGAATTACCGGCTTTTCTCTCTAACACCGCTGCGTATTTCTCGCAAGTCACACTGCTGGTCCGTGTGTAATCTGTATTTTTCTGGCTTCCATAGACTTTCATTGGTGATTTTTTTTTTTTGCGCAATACGGTGACAAACGCAGCATGCTGCGATTTTCTACGGCCGTAGAAGACCGTATAATACGGATCAGTAAAATACGGCAGATAGGAGCAGGGGCATAGAGAATAATTGGGCCGTTTGTAATGCGTGTTTTACGGACGTATTTTATGCGCTCATGCGTCAGTAAAACTCGCTAGTGTGACGCCGGCCTAAAATGAGAAATTGCTGGTCAAATTTTATCCCTTATAACTCCCTAAAAAAAAAAAAATTTGGTTCTAAAATTGTGCTGATGTAAAGTAGACATGTGGGAGAGTTATTTATTAAGTATTTTGTGTGACATATCTCTGTGATTTAATTGCATAAAAATTCAAAGTTGGAAAATTGCAAAATTTTCGCCAAATTTCCGTTTTTTTCACAAATAAACGCAGGTAATATCAAAGAAATTTTACCACCATCATGAAGTACAATATGTCACGAGAAAACAATGTCAGAATCACCGGGATCCGTTGAAGTGTTCCAGAGTTAATACCTCATAAAGGGACAGTGGTCAGAATTGTAAAAATTGGCCCGGTCATTAACATGCAAACCACCCTTGGGGGTAAAGGGGTTTATATAATGTCATGGCAACCCAAAAAACGTAATCCTGGCAGTTTCACTTTGTTTTCCTCGCTACACCGTTTAGCAATCAGGTTCATTCTTTTTTTTTTTTTTTTAATTGATTGGGCGATTCTGAATGCGACGATACCAAATATATATATATATTTTTTTTTTTATTTTGAATGGGGCGAAAGGGGGGTGATCTGAACTTTTTATACATTTTTTTCATTTTTTAAATTTAAAAAAAAAATGTTTTTCTTCACTTTGGCATGCTTCAATAGTCTCCATGGGAGACTAGAAGCTGCCATAATCCGATTATCTCTGCTACATACACGTGATGATCAGATTGCCTGTATGTAGCAAAATTACTCACCTGCTATGAGTGCCGATCACCGGGTGGCGCTCATAGCAATCCGGCACTGACAACCATAGAGGTCTCCAGGAGACCTCTTGTTGTCATGCTGACCCATCGGTAACCTGCGATCATGTGAAGGGGGTCACCGATGGGTGGATTTCCGGTTCGAATGCCGGAAATGCATGTTAACCCCTTAGTGACAGAGCTAAATTTTTAAAATCTGACCAGTGTCACTTTATGTGGTATTAACTCTGGAATGTTTCGACAAAACCCAGTGATTTTGAGATTGTTTTTTTCGTGGCACATTATACTTTGATAATCGTAAATTTAGGTTGATATGTTTTGTTTATTTATAAAAAATACCAGAAATTTAACAAAAATGTAAAAAAAAATTAGCAATTTTCAAACTTTGAATGTCTATCCCTTAAGGCCCCTTCACATTAAGCGACGCTGCAGCGATACCGACAACGATCCGGATCGCTGCAGCGTCGCTGTTTGGTCGCTGGAGAGCTGTCACACAGACAGCTCTCCAGCGACCAACGATCCCGAAGTCCCCGGGTAACCAGGGTAAACATCGGGTAACTAAGCGCAGGGCCGCGCTTAGTAACCCGATGTTTACCCTGGTTACCAGCGTGAAAGTAAAAAAAACAAACACTACATACTTACCTACCGCTGTCTATCCCCGGCGCTCAGCTTCTCTGCACTCCTCCTGTACTGGCTGCGGCCCTGCGCTTAGTTACCCGATGTTTACCCTGGTTACCAGTGAAGACATCGCTGGATCGGTGTCACACATGCCGATCCAGCGATGTCCACGGGAGATCCAGCGACGAAATAAAGTTCTGGACTTTGTTCAGCGACCAACGATCTCCCAGCAGGGGCCTGATCGTTGGTCGCTGTCACACATAACGATTTCCTTAACGATATCGTTGCTACGTCACAAAAAGCAACGATATCGTTAACGATATCGTTCAGTGTGACGGTACCTTAAGCGACGCTGCAGCGATACCGACAACGATGTCGATCACTGCAGCGTCGCTGGAGAGCTGTCACACAGACAGCTCTCCAGCGACCAACGATCCCGAAGTCCCCGGGTAACCAGGGTAAACATCGGGTAACTAAGCGCAGGGCCGCGCTTAGTAACCCGATGTTTACCCTGGTTACCAGCGTGAAAGTAAAAAAAACAAACACTACATACTTACCTACCGCTGTCTATCCCCGGCGCTCAGCTTCTCTGCACTCCTCCTGTACTGGCTGTGAGCACAGCGGCCGGAAAGCAGAGCGGTGACGTCACCGCTCTGCTTTCCGGCTGACCGACGCTCACAGCCAGTACAGGAGGAGTGCAGAGAAGCTGAGCGCCGGGGACAGACAGCGGTAGGTAAGTATGTACTGTTTGTTTTTTTTACTTTCACGCTGGTAACCAGGGTAAACATCGGGTTACTAAGCGCGGCCCTGCGCTTAGTTACCCGATGTTTACCCTGGTTACCAGTGAAGACATCGCTGGATCGGTGTCACACATGCCGATCCAGCGATGTCCACGGGAGATCCAGCGACGAAATAAAGTTCTGGACTTTGTTCAGCGACCAACGATCTCCCAGCAGGGGCCTGATCGTTGGTCGCTGTCACACATAATGATTTCCTTAACGATATCGTTGCTACGTCACAAAAAGCAACGATATCGTTAACTATATCGTTATGTGTGAAGGTACCTTTAATCCAGATAGTCATACCACAGAAAAACATTAATAAATAACATTTCCCACATGTCTGCTTTACATCAGAACCATTTGTAAAATGTTTTTTTGTTTTTTAGCTTTTTAGATTTAAAATTGTAGCAACAATTTTTCATTTTTTTTTTTCATGAAAATGTACAACATTTATTTATTTTTTTAGGGACCTATCCTATCCAGGTTTGAACTAACTTTAGGGGTCCTATATATTGGAAAACCCCCAAAAGTGATACAATTTTAAAGACAACACCCCCTGACATACTGAAAATTGCTGTCAGGTAGTTTATTAAGCCTTAGGCTGTGTGCACACGTTGCGTTTTTTTCGTGGTTTTTCCCGATAAAAACGCTATAAAACCGTAAAAAAACGCATACAATAAGCATCCCATCATTTAGAATGAATTCCGCATGTTTTGTGCACATGATGTGTTTCTTCCGCGAAAAAAACGCATTGCAGTAAAAACCGCAGCATGTTCATTAATTTTGCGTTTTTTTTTTCCGGATTTCCCACAACAAAATGCGTGGGAAAAAAACGCGGCAAAAACGTGTTAAAAACGCCTGCGGTTTTCTTGCGGATTTCTTGCAGAAAATGTCCGGTTTTTCTCAGGAATTTTCTGTGAGAAATCCTGAACGTGTGCACATGGCCTTAAGGTGCTTTTCAGGAATTAATACAAAGTGGCATGACGGGAATGAAGAAATGTATTTTTACCACCTAAATGTCGCTAACTTCTGAACAGGCTGCTGTAGCCCAGAGTCTCTAAGGCCGCTATTTGGTCGTGAGTATGTAACTATTTTTTATTTTTTTGCTATTTTTAACATTAGATATTTTTACTATTCATGCTGCATAGGCAGCATGAATAGTAAAAAGGTGGTCACACAGGGTTAATAGCAGCAATAACCGAGTGCGCTACACCGCGGTCAACGCTGCTATTAACCCTGTGTGACCGCTGACCGGAGGGGAGTATGCGGACGCCGGGCACTGACTGCGGGGAGGAAGGAGCGGCCATTTTTTTCCGGACTCTGGCCATCGCTGATTGGTCGCAGCAGCTATGACAGGCAGCTGCCGAGACCAATCAGCGAATGAATAACTGTGACAGAAGGACAGACAGACAGACGGAAGTGACCCTTAGACAATTATATAGTAGATAGTCATTATTGACAGCAGCATCTAAGAGGTTAAACAGATCTGGACGGTGACAACGCTGATCGTGGCTGATGCAGAAAGTTGTCAGCTATAGTGTACAGCCGACAGCTTCTGGATTGTCACCTGTATGGGGATGCTATTCTCTTATATCTCAGGTCAGTAAAAAGACGTATTGACAGTCATTAAGGGGTTAAATGCCGTTGTCAGCATTTAACAGCGGCATTTAGTGGATTAACAGCCACGGGAAGATCGCGATTCCTCCCGCTGCTGTTATCGGCAGATGTCAGCTGATCAGATCAGCTGACGTGCTGGAAAAGGTGCTGGCTCATCGCTGGAGCCCGCACCAAACAGGAGGAGGCATCCAATAACTGATAAATCAGTCATTGGTCCTTAAGGGGTTAAAGGGAACTTGTCACCATGAAAATGCAATCCTATCTGCAGGCATCATGTTAACGAGCAGGAGGAGCTGAGCAGATTTACCGTATTTATAATTTTGTGAGAAAAGATTCGGTATAACCGGAGATTAACTCCTTTAATCCTCTGCTCTGTCTGGGATTTTCGGCCCAGTGGACGGTTCTATCAGTGACTGACAGCTATGAATGTATGCACAGTTGTAAAGAAACAGCTGTCCGTCACTGATGGGACTGTCCACTTGGCCAAAAACCCTAGAAAGAGCAGAGGATTAAATCATAAGCTATACGGCGTTTTCTCTCACCACTGTATAGTTTTGTATGTGAAAGTATTCACTCCCTTGGCATTTTTCGTGTTTTGCTATGTCACAACCTGGAATTTCACTTTTTTTTTTTTTTTAAGTTTTCTATGAGCTCATGTAATCAACATGCCTACAACCGTGAACATTTGGTTTTCTTTTTATTGTGAAACAAGCAGCAAATAGGACAAAATAAGTGAAAACGTCACACTGCATAACTATTCACCCCCCTAACGTCAGCACTTTTTAGGGTATGTGCACACGTTGCGGATTCGACGCTGCGGATTCGCAGGAGTTTTCCATGCATTGTACAGTACCATGTAAACCTATGGAAAAATCCGCAGTGCCCATGGTGCGGAAAATACCGCGCGGAAACGCTGTGATTTATTTTTTCCGCTGCATTTCAATTCTTTGTGCGGATTCCACAGCGTTTTACACCTGTTCCATAATAGGAATCCACAGGTGTGAAATCCGCACAAAAATGCTGGAAATCCACAGTAAATCCGCAGGTAAAACTGAGCGGACAAATCTCCACAGAAATCCGCAACGTGTGCACATAGCCTTAAAGCCTCCTTTTGCAGCAATTACAGCTGCAGGTCACTTTGGGAAAGTTGATAGAGACTTATCCAAACTTGCCACTGGAATTTTTGCCCATTCATCAAGGCAAAACTGCTTCTGCTTCATGGTGACAGGTTCTCTTTTCAGACATTCTTGACATATTAGGCTTCTTTCACACTTGCGTCGTGTGACGTCCGTCGCAATGCGTCGTTTTGGGGAAAAAACAGATCCTGCAAATGTGCCCGCAGGAAGCGTTTTTTGCCCATAGACTTGTATTGCCGACGGATCGCGACGGATGGCCACACGTCGCGTCCGTCGTGCACTAAATGCGTCGTGTTTTGGCGGACTGTCAGCACGAAAAAACGTTCAAGGGAACGTTTTTTTTCGTACGTCGGGTCCACCATTTTCTACCGCGCATGCGTGGCTGGAACTCTGCCCCCTCCTCCCCGAGACTTTACAATTGGCAGCGGATGCGTTGAAAAGCTGCATCCGCTGCCCACGTTGTGCCAAATTTTCACAACGTACGTCGGTACGTTGCGCCAATGCTTAGCGATGGACCCATACTGACGTAAGTGTGAAAGAATCCTAACGTGTTAACTTTTCTTTTGCTAATCGTTCATTGTCTTATAGATCACCGCTGCTAGACAGCAGAACATGCGCAATGCATACAAGCACTTTTCTATTGAGCTTGTCAGCACTGGTTTAAAATTGGACAGGATTGCTGGAGCACGCAATTGCCTCTAATCCCGGCCAGTTTGAGTGCAGTACTTACAACCTAGAGAGCAGAGGTGGTCGGTCTCCTTGGCAACAAGCTGTAAGCAAAGGTGGTACTATCTCAAGAACGGCTGCGTCATGAAAGCTGATGTAAGTGCAAAGGAAGCCATTGCTATAAGAAATCCATAAGAATGTTTTTTTTTTTTTTTCTGGCCAGTAAACTTAAGTATATCGCAAACCGTTATGGATATGCGTAATAGTAGATGATAAACCTTTTAGCATGGGAGCCTAAAGGTAACTAATGCCGCTGTACACCAACTATCACAGACATCCATTAAATGTATACATTGTGAGCTTTTCAATAGTATTTTATGGCATATTCATTAAAATTTATTGATGAATGTATCCGTTACAACCTCCATATAACATACACACTGGGAGTTTTCCCTGTGGACAAGGCTTAATTCATGGTGGTGATGAAACTACGGTGGATCCTTCCTGCGACTGACGGAAGCTCATCTCCAGTGCTGTACAGAGCCATTTTGATATCTAGGTCAGGTGGTGCTTGTATTGTATAGGCGCCTTTCTGGTCAGGGCAGAGCATGGCTGTGCTGAGATGAGCAGAACGCACCCAGGGTTAAGTCAGCAAACAGATATTTCTGTCTTCCATCAGCAGGGTGAGTAATGCCGTAGTCACACGTTACATCATGCTGCCTAGCATCTGTCCGCAGCATAGTGCAGAGCATTATTTGCCCCATAAGAGCAGCCAGCGACAGGTAATTATTCCATCTGATGTAAGAGGCGCTGATAAGACAATGGAGGATAATTAGTGTGACTTCATCCGTACACATGTTAGTTTCCATCACTGCTCGTTAACATCTCTGAACATTGGATCAGTGGAGTCTGTACATTTAGAGCCATGGGTTATGTATTTTTCTTCCTCATTGAATAGTATTAGAATAATATTGCTGGCCCAGAGGTCATATGGCGTTGTTACCTTGGTATAGATGTGCCTGGCCCCACTCATGCTCTTAGCACCGTTGCAAGCAGTAGCCCACCAACCTTCCCCGTCTGAAAGATGGAATTTGTTGCCGGCCGTGGAGAAAGATGGTTGTGATACAGCAGCATGTGTCAGTGGTTGTTGTCAGAGTGCAAATGTGGCGCCCTGCAAAGTAAGGCGTCACCGATGTCTGTGAACTCTGATTGTGAGATGCCAGAGCGTCAGCCATTTTTTACACATGTATATATGTAATTAGTGTAGGGCTATAGTGAAGCCTGGTGGGTTGCAGCCCCTGCAGAACTACCGAGCACAGAAGCAACCCTGCACCCTTGGGATTGAGTGGTGTTGGAGATCAAGGAGGGCAGCCAGTGCCTCTATTGTGGTCGCTGTCGGGACTCCAGCAAAATCTGTGCAACCGCATGGTACATAACGTCCTGCGCGGTTCAAGAAGCGCCCAACTGCCTGACGCCGTCACTTGGGAATCAGACGAGGGATGTCTTCATACGATCCTCAGTTGCCAGCTGTGGGAAGAGAGCTGAGGTACTTTCCTGTAAGCCTGAGGTGCCGTGGATGCCAAGGTCCAGGCGGAGAGAAGTTTTAGTGCACTTACAACCCCTGGCAGAAATTATGGAATCACCAGCCTTGGAGGTTGTTCATTCAGTTGTTTAATTTTGTAGAAAAAAAGCAGATCAGACATGGCACAAAACTAAAGTCATTTCAAATGGCAACTTTCTGGCTTTAAAGGGACTCTGTCACCTGAATTTGGAGCAGGGGTGTCAAACTGCATTCCTCGAGGGCTGCAAAAAGGTCATGTTTTCAGGATTTCCTTGTACTGCACAGGTGATAATTTAATCACCAACTCATTATTTGTGTAGGTGATTAAATTATCACCTGTGCAGTACAAGGAAATCCTGAAAACATGACCTGTTTGCAGCCCTCGAGGAATGCAGTTTGACACCCCTGATTTGGAGGGAACAATCTTCATAGGGGCGGGGTTTTCGGGTGTTTGATTCACCCTTTCCTTACCCACTGGCTGCATGCTGGCTGCAATATTGGATTGAAGTTCATTCTCTGTCCTCCATAGTACACGCCTGCGCAAAGCAATCTTGCCTTGTGCAGGCGTGTACTATGGAGGACAGAGAATGAACTTCAATCCAATATTGCAGCCAGCGGGTAAGGAAAGGGTGACTCAAACACCCGAAAACTCCGCCCCTATGACCCAAAACCAGTCCCGCCAAATTCAGGTGACAGGTTCCCTTTAATGAGTGTCACACAGTACTCTTCATCAATCTGGCTCCAACTTTCTCTGATTGCTGTTGCCAGATCAGCTTTGCAGGTTGGAGCCTTGTCATGAACCATTTTCTTCAACTTCCACCAAAGATTTTCAATTGGATTGAGATCCGGACTATTTGCAGGCCATGACATTGATCTTATGTGTCTTTTTTCAAGGAATGTTTTCACAGTTTTTGTTCTATGGCAGGATGCATTATCATCTTGAAAAATTATTTCATCATCCCCAAACATCCTTTAATTTGATGGGATAAGAAGTGTCCAAAATATCAACATAAACGTCTGTATTTATTGAAGACTAGATGGTGGCCCGATTCTAACGCATCGGGTATTCTAGAATATGTATGTATATAACAGCCACATAGTATATAGCACAGGCCACAACATATTCCAGCCATCTCCCCAGTGCCTTTACCTGACATGCAGTCCCATATCATCAATGACTGTGGAAATTTTCATGTTCTCTTCAGGCAGTCATCTTTATAAATCTCATTGGAACGGCACCAAACAAAAGTTCCGGCATCATCACCTTGCCCAATGCAGATTCGCGATTCATCACTGAATATGACTTTCATCCAGTCATCCACAGTCCACGATTGCTTTTCCTTAGCCCATTGTTACCTTGTTTTTTTCTGTTTAGGTGTTAATGAAGGCTTTTGCTTAGCTTTTCTTTATGTAAATCCCATTTTCTTTAGGCGGTTTCTTACAGTGAGGTCACAGACGTTGACTCCAGTTTCCACCCATTTGTTCATCATTTGTTTTGTTGTGCATTTCCTGTTTTGGAGACATATTGCTTTGTTCCCGGTCTTGGCGCTTTGCTGTCTTCCTTGGCCTACCAGTATGTTTGCCTTTAACAACCTTCCCATGTTTTTTGTATTTGGTCCAGATTTTAGACACAGCTGACTGTGAACAACCAACATCTTTTGCAACATTGCGTGATGATTTACCGTCTTTTAAGAGTTTGATAATCCTCTCCTTTGTTTCAATTGACATCTCTCTTGTTGGAGCTACGATTCATGTCAGTCCACTTGGTGCAACAGCTCTCCAAGGTGTGATCACTCCTTTTTAGTTGCAGACTAATGAGCAGATCTAATTTAATGCAGGTGTTAGTTTTGGTTTTGAAAATTTACAGGGTGATTCCCTAATTTTTTTCCTCAGACTCCATAATTTTTCCCCTATGCTTGGTTAAAAAAAAGTAACCATTACTGACTACCACATTTTTGTTCTTGATTTCTTTTAGTGTTTCTTAAAGCCAGAAAGTTGCCATTTGAAATGACTTTAGTTTTGTGCCATGTCTGTGATCTGCATTTTTTCTACAAAATGAAAAAACTGAATGAACATCCTCCAAGGCTGGTGATTCCATAGTTTTTGCCAGGGGTTGTATGGTGCTATATGCAGTGGGAGTGAGGAGAGCTGGGGTCATCACACCATGAGGGGCTGTTGGTGTACTAACTAACTCTGAAGAGCTGTAATCATTAGCTTCTCCAGTAAAAGTGGTAAAAGTGAGTTTTTTCCTATTGCACCCTCAGTCTGGACATTGCTTATTGAGATGGACTGGTCCTGGATCTCTTCCACAACTTTTCCCTTTTTATTCTGCTGAGGACAGCTCAACTGTGACCGTTGGCTGCCATTATGCCCCTGCTCGGTTGAGGCCGACCCAATTTATTTGTAAAATAATGATTGGAAATGTAGTTTTCTTGACCTTGGCGAACCCATTGATCAGCTGTTTACGGTCCAAGTATGAAGGTGCATCCATACATGTCTGTGCCTGGTACTGCTGCTCAGTCCTGTACATTGTGTTGATTGATGGGAATCCTGGGGGTTGGCTTGCAACCGAACACATGCTAATAATACACCTTCAAAGCTTGAAAATACAAGGGTATTTACAGTTTCTCCACTGTAGTCCATGCAAACCATGGCAAAACCACATAATACCATCACATAATGACCGAATATTGCAATAATGATCATTAATAAAAAAAGCAAAAAGAAAAAAACCCACAATACTAATAACACTAATATTACCGTCCGTGCCATTATAGACAGGGGCTCTGTATAGTAAATAGTGTAGAGGTAATACTGTGACTCCCCACCAGTGACATGCACAGGAGCTCTGTATATAGTATCAGTGTACAGGTAATACAGTGATCAACAGTGACATTATACACAGGAGCTCTGTATATAGTGTATAGTGTACAGGTAATACAGTGATCACCAGTGACATTATACACAGGAGCTCTGTATATAGCATATAGTGTACAGGTAATGCAGTAATCATCACTGACATTATACATAGGAGCTCTGAATATAGCATATAGTGTACAGGTAATACAGTGATCACCAGTGACCTTATACACAGGAGCTCTGTATATAGTGTACAGAGAATACAGTGATCACCAGTGACATTATACACGCTGGGTCCCTTCCTGTAACAATGTCCCTCATCAAGGGCCACATATAATCTCCCATTGATTCTGTAATGAATTAAAATAAAAAGATTCTTCTAACCTGTAATATCCATTTCCTGCTTCATTTGTGGTGCGGACGTCATTGGCTGTCAGGTTGATCTCTATTTTAACTATTGCAGTGCAGGAAGGGCTTCCTGCACCGTAATATGTCAACTGAATGTGGGTCCGATGACACACATTCAGCTGAAACTGGCGGGGCGTCCCCTGGAACTGGGTTGGGGCACTGATTCCTGCCGGTTTGGGAATCTGCTGCAATTTTATCAATTGGTTCTCCCGAGCCACTAGGAATCGGTTGACTTCCACCCCTTCTCTAGCCAATTAATTGCCCATGTAAACATGATGCTGATCATGTGTCGGAAGATCAGATTGTTTATGCCACCATAAAATCCTCATTTTCCAGCCACACCATATCGGCCCATGTACAAAAGTCCGGTTCTGCTGGCAACGTGATGCGGTATGGGGACAGTTAGTACAAGTAAATAAATGCAGATTGACTTGTATATAGTTGACCCGAGTCTTAAAGAATTCTGTGTCTTGAGAGGGATAGTAGAAATCATACCTAGCTGATTGTGGGGGGTTTAGCAGTTGTGATTTAATAAAAATCCAAGTGGAAAATAAATATTGCAAGTGTTTTCTCGTCTTCATCGTATTACTCAGTAAGGCCGGTTTCACACGTCAGTGGCTCCGGTACGTGAGGTGACAGTTTCCTCACGTACCGGAGACACTGACTCACGTAGACACATTGAAATCAATGTGTCTCTGCACATGTCAGCGTGTTTTCACGGACCGTGTGTCCGTTTGGAAAACACGGAGACATGTCAGTGTTCGTGGGAGCGCACGGATTACACGGACCCAATAAAGTCAATGGGTCCGTGTAAAACATGTACCGCACACGGACGTTGTCCATGTGCAGTCCGTGTGCCATGCAGGAGACAGCGCTACAGTAAGCGCTGTCCCCCCCCCCCACGTGGTGCTGAAGCCACCATTCATATGTTCTCTGCAGCAGCGTTCGCTGCAGAGAAGATATGAATAATCCTTTTTTTTTTTTTTTTTTTGTTTCTCGTGTTTAAAATAAAGATCCCTGTGCGCCCGCCCGCTGTTATTAAAATACTCACCCGGCTCCCTCGCTGGCGCTGCTTCCTGTCCTGGCCGCACTTTCTACTGTATGAGCGGTCACGTGGAGCCGCCCATTACAGTCATTAATATGCGGCTCCACCTCCCAGATGCAGGGGACAGCACTTATCTCTAGCGCTGTCTCCTGCACGGTGCGTGTGGTACCCAGGCGGCACACGTGTGCCACACTGATGTGCCACAGAAACAGACACGGATAATTCCGGTACCGATTTTTCCGGTACCGGAATTATCTGGATGTGTGAGACTGGCCTAAGTCATACTTGTAACAGCCATTTTTTTATGTGTGTGGAAAAAAAAAAAAAAACAGTCCAATTTTCATCAGTGTGTGCTATCAGATTTTCTTCAGTATTTTGTTTGACATTTTCATCAGTGTTTGTTCAGTGTGTCAGGTTTTACCATCCGTGCTTCATCAGTGATTTTCTCATATGCACAAAAAATGTAAAATTACGACACCTCTTCTTCACATTGCAATGTTAAAGACAGACAGCACACTGATGAAATTACTGTGTTGTCAAACCCAGTCTTGTGAAATGATTTTGATCCGTGATACGGCTCATATGAAATCCGGACGGCACCATAAACTATTCTGGATATGTGTTCTATACCTGAAAAACACGGATAGAACATGTACATGAAAAACAGACATCTAAAAGAGGCGTTGGGCTGCATTCACACAAAGGTTTGAGTGTTACCAACCAAGAGAAACTAATGTATCCCCCCAACCCCAGTCAGGTGTTATCCTAGTCAATGATGAGCAAACGTGGTCGGATAGGGGGTTATCGGAGCATGTTCGGGGCCAATCAGAGTGAATGTCTCTGTTCAACAGTCACAGCACATGCAGGGATTGCCTAACAAAAAGGCATGTACGCATCACTAATTCTTGTTGCTCCCATTCTTTCTGTTTTTCTTTTTTGGATCTAAGGCTTCTTTTACACGTACCTTTTTTTTGCGGTCCATTATTGCCGGTCTTTTTTTGTGGGCCGTATCGCCGCAATTTTCAAGGTCTGCCGCAATAACGGACTGCAAAAAACTTGCTGATCGTCGCGTTTTTTGGGTTCCCAATACTATAGCAAAAGTACTGGGCAAATAACTGGCAGTCCGCAAAACCAGAAGTCACGGAGCACCGCAAAAACAACCTTCTGTTGTTTTTGCGGCCCCATTGATTTTTTTTTATTATTATTATTATTATTATTTATTTATATAGCACCATTAATTTCATGGTTCTGTACATGAGAAGGGGTTACATCAAAATACAAATATCACTTACAGTAAACAAAACTAACAATGACAGACTGATACAGAGGGGCGAGGATTTACAATGGGGGCTGTGTCCGTAAGCCATGAAAAAGATCGAACAGGCTCGATCTTTTTTTCATGGCCATACGGCGCACCGTGAAATTATTGCAGCCCGTTTTTGCGGCCCAATAGAAATCTATTGGGGCCGCAAAACAACGGTATGTGTAAAAGAAGCCTAAACGGGATCTGCTCAGTCTCGGGGATCTCACACTCGAACCCGTGATTCTCACAGATGTGTGAATAAATCCATGCAGCTCTATGAATCATATTCTGTCGCACTTTTCAGGTCAGTAGGGAGAGTACAGTAATTTTCCTAATGCTTTACCTCTCCTCTATGTAATTGGTGTGAGGATACACATAATGTTAGCCCCCCCCGGCCTAAGACATAATAAGAAATATGGTGAGGGTCTCATGGCCTCATAGACCCTGATAACACTATTTCTTTGGACCGTATGTTTAAGTAAGGTCAAAGAAAGGTCATGAATTCTTCTAAGGGTTTGTCAGAAAGCAGTTATAAGCGGTTTGTTCTGGTTTCTTGGCGCCTGTTTTAACGGTTTCTGATTGGTTAGTAATCTTCTTGGCGCTCTTTTTTGAACTATTTAAACCCCTATAAGGTTTTGTCCCATTCTGTCGGCGCAAGAAGAAAAGAAGAGCCCACCCTCCCTCCCTTTACCTTTTATTTTTTGTTTTATGTCAGCTCCGAACTGTATTTGTGTCTTTCACTGTGAAAATAAGATGGTAAGGAAGCGCTAGCGTATCAAGCTTTTACCTAAGGTATTGTTGGAACCTTTCTATGTGTTGACAATGCTCCTATCTAGCTCATTCATGGCCAGTTGAGCACCACCAACATGGACTCTAGTGTCTAGGACAGCGATCCCCAACCTTTTTGACCTAGAGAGCCACATTCAGCACTGAGAGAGGGCCGCGAGCCACATTCAGCTCTGAGAGGGCGTCACGAGCAACATCCTGCTCCTGTCCCCCTCAACGTAGTATCAACCAAAGCCCCCATATGGGTATAATGATAACCAAAGCTTTTCCACAGAAATCACTCCAGTACACTAAGATCCAGGGGTTACCACAATGCCCCAATTCAGTATTCTCCCATCAAGGACTCCCAACACACTGTCGCATCCAGCTTCAAGAACCTCCTCTAACAGGTAATATCATCCTCCATACCTAAAACATCTCTAAACCCCTAAGACCAGTATATGAGAAACCAGATCTGCTCTTCTGTGCAGGGCTACTCAAAAATTCACCATTTTGAGATGTGCTCTTCATACCGGTTTGCTAGACCTGGAGCTATGGCAGCATGGTGGCGCAGTGGTTAGCACTGTAGCCTTGCAGCGCTGGGGTCCTGGGTTCTAATCCCACCCAGGACAACATCTGCAAAGAGTTTGTATGTGTTTGCATGGGTTTCCTCCGGGCACTCCGGTTTCCTCCCACATTCCAAAGACAATACTGATAGGGAATTTAGATTGTGAGCCCCATCAGGGACAGCGTTGATAATGTGTGCAACCTGTAAAGCGCTGCGGAATATGTTAGCGCTATATAAAAATAAAGATTATTATTATTATTATTATTAATTCACCAAGTTGGCAGATAGTCGCAAGCCACAATTCATGGGACCGCGAGCCACATGTGGCTCCCGAGCTTCAGGTTGGGGACCCCTGGTCTAGGACATAACGGATTTATTAGTGGACGCCATTTAAATGTCCACACAAGATTTTTTTTTTTATTACAATGATTTGGGAGCAGATTCTGTTCCAAAATTTCACTTTCAAAAAAAATCCCGAAGATACTCTTCTTAATGATCTCAGTGAATCAATGCCTTGTAGTGCTCAGTGTTTTTTTTTTTTTTTTTTTTTTTTTACGGCAACATATAAATTCTTCAGTCATTTCTGCTTGCAGGGAGGAAATCTCCAGAAGCCCCATGCACACAAACAATGCATAAAAACTACATCAGAAGCCACTTATTTATTTATTATGGTTATTTATTATTGTGGCAGAATTTCCTGCCAGAAAAATTCATGTGAACATACCTGAAAATAACAAAAATGTCCCATGCAATATATTATTACACTAATTTATAGAGTGGCAATAATTTAATTTAGAAAATAATAGTATGAATCCATGTAGAATAAAAATGTTCTTTTTCTTGTGGCAGGACTATTTACTTAGACTATATTGTCCTATGTTTTTAAAGACGACCTGTCGGCAGGATTTTGGTCTCTTACCTAAAGACATGGCTGTAATGGCACTTAGAAGCTGATTAAAATGCTGCCTTTCAACCCAGACTTCCCGGCGGGCCTAGATAAAGTTATATTTCTACATAAACACAAAGATAGCCACCCGATGGTCTATGATTACATAACTCAATCTTCCATAAAATCCTTGCAGTTCCTCCTCGGAGAGACGGACCCTCCCCCTGGCTTGTGGCTTTTTTACGAACAAATTAGAAGCTATATTACCAAGATATCCAGACAGGTGGATCTGTTCAGACCACTTACTCCCTTTGAGTCAGCTTGCTTGGTTGGGGACCCTCCATCACACACGGTATCACTCCTCTATAAAATGTTTCAGGAACATCAAGTATCTACATTTGAGCCTCAAGTTTTTTTCTTGAAATGGGAAAACGACTTGAATAAATCATTAACATTGGAGGACAGGAATAAGAGTCTCCTCCATGCGTTCAGATCCTCATTATGTGCAGATTACCAAGAGAGAAGTTATAAATTATTGACTCGATGGTACAGATGCCGTGATAGAATTCATGCTATGTTCCCCACCACCCCAGATACGTGCTGGAGATGTTGGAAGGAGAAGGGATCGTATTCACACTTTGGTGGTCCTGTCTACCCATTAGAGGTTTTTGGGAGGCTGTTTTTGATCTCCACAACAAATTATCTCTCCATGAGGTCCGGCCTACAATGGAGGTGGCCCTGCTGTCTATTTGTGATCTCTCCATAGCCAAATTTAAGAAAAGCCTTCTCAGACACTTCTTGACAGCTGCACACAATTTAATACCCCGCTACTGGAAGCAATCAAATTCCCCTTCACGAATTTGTAGCAGAATTGAACATCTCTTTAGAATGGAGCAGTTGGTTGGTCAGGATACGGGAACTTCAGATAAAGTATTGAACGTATGGACTCCTTGGATAGTGTTCAGAGAGACCGAAGAGCTAATTACCTGGCTTGGCTAACTGAATGAATATACTATTGATACCCTCATGCGTGTGTGTTCTGGGTGGGGGAACAGATGTGCTTTAATATTAACAGTTGAGTTGGACCAGAAGCCGGAAACCATACCCTCCTCCCCATCCTATCTCTCCCTCTCTTTCTCTTCTCTTTCTCTTTCCTTTTTATCTCTCCTCTATTAATCATTAAGTTGGTTTAAACTATATTAAGGATATATATAGTGAAACGATTTGGATACTCTTACTTCAGCATTATTTTCAACTTTGGTTAACAGGACGGGATTCGGGGAATCAGACTCTTAATAACCACGATTACTTTTGCCAATAGTATTAGATTATTTCATAGATAACGAATAGAAGGTTCATAAGTTCATACTCTAGAACTTAGATATTGATCCCCGATCCTCTTTTGAAAAGCTAAATTGAATAGCATTCTTTATCCTAAAGGAGACCAAGAAACCACTACACAGGCTTATATTGGAAACTTTATTTTTCCTGATTTGCAGTGCTTTGGAGTGCTAAATATTACTTTGATATGTACCTGTTTGTTATTCTAATTCACAATGTATCTTTATATGCAACTTCATTTAATAAATCTGATTTACACAAAAAAAATTGCTGCCTGCCTTTGAAGAAATCCATTTAGTCGTTCTTATCAGTCATGTAATTTTATGCTAATGAGACCAAGTGCATCAGGCCTGGACATTGCACTTGGTCATCTCCTGCCAGTCTGAGTATTATCTGCCCCCCGCCTTCCTCTGATCTATGACAAACAGGTCCTTGCTCCTTAAGTGACCTGCCTCCTCTGGCCAAAATTTTTCTCTGGAATTGCCAAATAAGCAGATTTCTTTAAAGAATATATCGCACATATCTTTAGTTAGAGTCCAAAATCCTGACAGGTTCTCTTTAAAGGGTTTGTCTACTACTTTGGTAAACTTTAATTGCTATATTCCTCCTTATAAAATAAGAAAAGCCTATACTCTCCTCCAGAGCCCTTTCGGGAATGACGGCATTGGGTTTCTTGTGACATAACAGCCTCACGACCCCGATAGCCCCAATGCTGTGATCACTGAATCGTCATTGGAGGAGAGCATAGATTGTCTTTATTTTATAAGGGAGGATAGAGCAATTGAGAATGGGGTTATCGGAGTAGTGGACAATCCCTTTAAGTTCGCGGAATTTTTCTCACAGATCATCCTATATGGATTTCACTCTAGAATAGACATCTAGTAGTTACCTCAATTGTGAAGAATTCTGTGTCCTGGCATAGTGTTTTTTGGCTGTTGGGAGGACTTGCAGAGCTGGGCTTTGGTGTCATCATAAATGTCCGAAAACTTGGAGTTCTTCTACATTTTTTTTTTTTGTGTTAAAGGGAACCTGTCATCCCCCCTTCCCCCAGGCATTAGTAACTAAAAGGGCCAACTTGTGTAGCTCTAATGCTGCATTCTGACAAGGTGGCTCTTTTAGTTCTTGTTCCTGGCACTGCTGCAATAATCGCTTTTGAAATTTGTCCCTCATACCTGTGAAATCGTCCGGGGGGCAGGTCTTTCCCCCCCTAATCCAGACGCCTCACAGCCGTCACTCATGGCCTCTGCGCACCGGGCGCCGCCTCCTCTTCGTTCAGTAGCGTCCCCGGCGCCTGCGCTGTTTTTTTCGGCCATGCGCAATTGCGCTGCCCTTCGAACTTACAGCGCAGGTGCCGGGGGCGCTACTGAAGGAAGAGGAGGCGACGCTCAGAGCCCATGAGTGACGGCTGTGGTGTGTCTGTGTTAGGGGGGAAAGACTTGCCCCACGGACGATTTCACAGGTATGAGGGACAAATTTCAAAAGCGATTATTGCAGCAGTGCCAGGCACCCGAACTAAAAGAGCCACCTTGTCATAATGCAGCATTAGTGCTGCACAAGATGGCTCTTTTAGTTACAAACACCTGGGGGGGGGGGGGGTGGAGTAGGTTCCCTTTAATAGTAAGCTTTTTGGGTGACAGGTTCCCTTTAATAGTAAGCTTTTTTTGGAATTTGGCTGGTCCTTTTCACTTTCACCAGAAATGATCAACTCCACTCCCAATGTTGCCCAGGAGGCTATGTTTACAGCATTTCTTAATGTTCCATTTACACTACATGTTTATGGTGAATAAGTGCTCGTAAAAATGCTTGTATCATCATAATCTTACGTTGAGTAAATGTTTCCGGTCACCAGGCGAACTACTAAAACACTCATTGGTCAGGTGAAATAATCTTTTGGGCTGCACATAAGATCATCATTCTCGGCAGCACAGCGTCCTGTATATTCAGGCCATGTGCTGCTGAGATCAATGTCAGCCTATGCACACTAAACAAATGTAACCCACGTAATAAACGACATGTTGCTGGTTTGTGGTAGTTTAACCCCTTCCGACCTTTGACGCCACTTAGGCGTCATGAAAGTCGGTGCCAATCCGACCCATGACGCCTATGTGGCGTCATGGAAAGATCACGTCTCTGCAGATCCGGTGAAAGGGTTAACTCCAATTTCACCCAATCTGCAGGGACAGGGGGAGTGGAGTGGTAGTACAGCCCAGGGGGGGTGGCTTCACCCCCCGTGGCTACGATCACTCTGATTGGCTGTTGAAAGTGAAACTGCCAATCAGAATGATTTGTAATATTTCACCTATTATAACTGGTGAAATATTACAATCCAGCCATGGCCGATGCTGCAATATCATCGGCCATGGCTGGAAACACTGATGTGAACCCCACCCCACCGATCGCCCCCCAAGCCACCGATCACTCCTGCACACTGCCCCGCTCCCCTGCGTCCTGTGCTCCGCTCCCCCCGTGCTCTTGTCCGCTACCCTCGTGCTCCAATCCCCCCGTGCTCCGATCCAACCCCCCTGCTCTCCGATCCACCCCCCCTGCTCTCCTATCCACCCCCCCATGCTCGGATCCACCCCCCCACCCCATCATATTTACCGATCCTCCCGGGGTCCGTCCGTCTTCTCCATGGGCGCCGCCATCTTCCAAAATGGCGGGCGCATGCACAGTGCGCCCGCCGAATCTGCCGGCTGGCAGATTCGTTCCAAAGTGCATTTTGATCGCTGAGATAGGTTATATCTCAGTGATCAAAATAAAAAAAATTGTAAATGACCCCCCCCCCCCTCCTTTGTCACCCCCATAGATAAGGACAATAATAAAATAAATAATTTTTTTTTTCCACTAAGGTTAGGGTTAGATCTAGGGTTTCGATATGTGCACATGTATTCTGGTCCTCTGCGGATTTTTCTGCAGCGGATTTGATAAATCCGCAGTGCTAAACCGCTGCGGATTTATGGCGGATTTACCGTGGTTTTTCTGCGCATTTCACTGCGGTTTTACAACTGCGGTTTTCTATTGGAGCAGTTGTAAAACCGCTGCGGAATCCGCAGAAAGAAGTGACATGCTGCGGAATGTAAACCGCTGCGTTTCCGTGCAGTTTTTCTGCACCATGTGTACAGCGATTTTTGTTTCCCATAGGTTTACATTGAACTGTAAACTCATGGGAAACTGCTGCGGATCCGCAGCGTTTTCCGCAGCGTGTGCACATACCTTTAGAATTAGGCTATGTGCACACGGTGCGGATTTGGCTGCGGATCCGCAGCGGATTGGCCGCTGCAGATAGGCAGCAGTGTTCCATCACGTTTACAGTACCATGTAAACCTATGGAAAACCAAATCCGCTGTGCCCATGGTGCGGAATATACCGCGCGGAAACGCTGCGTTGTATTTTCCGCAGCATGTTAATTCTTTGTGCGGATTCCGCGGCGTTTTACACCTGTTCCTCAATAGCAATCCGCAGGTGAAATCTGCACAAAAAACACTGGAAATTTGCAGTAAATCCGCAGGTAAAACGCAGTGCCTTTTACCCGCGGATTTTTCAAAAATGCTGCGGACAAATCTCACACGAATCCGCAACGTGGGCACATAGCCTTAGGGTTAGGGTTGTGGTTAGGGTTGTGATTAGGGTTATGGCTACAGTTGGGATTATGGTTAGGGGTGTGTTGGGGTTAGTGTTGGAGGTAGAATTGAGGGGTTTCCACTGTTTAGGCACATCAGGGGTCTCCAAACGCAACATGGCGCCACCATTGATTCCAGCCAATCTTGTATTCAAAAAGTCAAATGGTGCTCCCTCACTTCCGAGCCCCGACGTGTGCCCAAACAGTGGTTTAACCCCACATATGGGGTATCAGCATACTCAGGACAAACTGCGCAACAATTATTGGGGTCCAATTTCTCCTGTTACCCTTGTGAAAATAAAAAATTGCTTGCTAAAACATCATTTTTGAGGAAAGAAAAATTATTTTTTATTTTCACGGCTCTGCATTGTAAACGTCTGTGAAGCACTTGGGGGTTCAAAGTTCTCACCACATATCTAGATAAGTTCCTTGGGGGGTCTGGTTTCCAAAATGGGGTCACTTGTGGGGGGTTTCTACTGTTTAGCCACATCAGGGTCTCTGCAAACGCAACGTGACGCCCGCAGAGCATTCCATCAAAGTCTGCATTTCAAAACGTCACTACTTTACTTCCGAGCCCCGGCATGTGCCCAAACAGTGGTTTACCCCCACATATGGGGTATCAGCGTACTCAGGAGAAACTGGACAACAAGTTTTGGGGTCAAATTTCTCCTGTTACCCTTGGGAAAATAAAAAATTGCGGGCTAAAAAATCATTTTTGAGAAAAGAAAATTTTTATTTTATTTTCACTGCTCTGCATTATAAACTTCTGTGAAGCAGTTGGGGGTTCAAAGTGCTCACCACACATCTATATTAGTTCCTTTGGGGGTCTAGTTTCCAAAATTGGGTCACTTGTGGGGGATCTCCAATGTTTAGGCACACAGGGGCTCTCCAAACGTGACATGGTGTCCGCTAATGATTGGAGCTAATTTTCCATTTAAAAAGCCAAATGGCATGCCTTCCCTTCTGAGCCCTGCCGTGCGCCCAAACAGTGGTTTACCCCCACATATGGGGTATCAGCGTACTCAGGACAAACTGGACAACAACATTTGGGGTCCAATTTCTCCTATTACCTTTTGCAAAATAGGAAATTCCAGGCTAAAATATCATTTTTGAGGAAAGAAAAATTATTTTTTATTTTCATGGCTCTGCGTTATAAACTTCTGTGAAGCACCTGGGGGTTTAAAGTGCTCAATATGCATCTGTATAAGTTCCTTGGGGGAGTCTAGTTTCCAGAATGGGGTCACTTGTGGGGGAGCTCCAATGTTTAGGCACACAGGGGCTCTCCAAACGCGACATGGTGTCCGCTAACGATGGAGATAATTTTTCATTCAAAAAGTCAAATGGCGCTCCTTCCCTTCCGAGCCTTACCATGTGCCCAAACAGTAGTTTACCCCCACATGTGAGGTATCGGTGTACTCAGGAGAAATTGCCCAACAAATTTTAGGATCCATTTTATCCTGTTCCCCATGTGAAAATGAAAAAATTGAGGCTAAAAGAATTTTTTTGTGGAAAAAAAAGTACTTTTTCATTTTTACGGATCAATTTGTGAAGCACCTGGGGGTTTAAAGTGCTCACTATGCATCTAGATAAGTTCCTTGGGGCGTCTAGTTTCCAAAATGGGGTCACTTGTGGGGGAGCTCCAATTTTTAGGCACACGGGGGCTCTCCAAACGTGACATGGTGTCCGCTAAAGAGTGGAGCCAATTTTTCATTCAAAAAGTCAAATGGCGCTCCTTCCCTTCCAAGCCCTACCGTGCGCCCAAACAGTGGTTTACCATATGGGGAATCGGCGTACTCAGGACAAATTGGACAACAACTTTCGTGGTTCAGTTTCTCCTTTTACCATTGGGAAAATAAAAAAATTGTTGCTAAAAGATAATTTTTGTGACTAAAAAGCAGGGTGGATTTGATTTAAATCTAACTGATTTAAATCACGATTTAAATCACTAGTCAGTAAGGCTTGATTTAAATCAGTGATTTAAATCAAAGTTTCTACCTAACTGAATTTGACTCCGCAGAGGTCCCAGCCTCTTCTTCTGAGTCCTCTTCATCACCGCACTTCTCATGATGTTGCCTCATTCGCGCCACCAGGCCTTGCATCTCTTTGTTGCATCGTTTGCATTTTGCACGCATGCCTGCCTTACCGATAGGCGAAGGAGCTTCATTAAAATATTCCCAAACTGGGTCTCTTTTACGGCCTGCTGCCATTATAAGGAAAGAATGTAATAAACCTCAGATCGTACACACAAACAGATCCAGACTTGTCTGTCTGTGGCTATGCTGCAGTATTGTGCTCAAAGTTTCACTTTCATTTTCTTGTCTGCTTGCCCTTCCTCCTCCTCACACTTAGATTCACATTCTTCTTGTGTTGTGCAGATCTATTCCACTCCAAACAATCAGAAACATATTGTCTAACTTCTTGGACTTGGCACTGAAGGGGTTGATTCTGTATTCATAGGTTTGTAGAACAATAGGATTAAGGTCTTTTTCTCAACTCTGTTCATGTTGTAACATTTTTGCCGTGAAGAAGAGGCTGGGACCTCTGCGGAGTCAAATTCAGTTTTGAGAACTGCGTAAGTAAAGCGAGCGTCTGTGATAATATAGGAGAGAAACTGCCCACTAATCCTACAGAAACCTCTGGAAGAGCATGGCATTGTGAATGTTACACATATACAGCCTTTATTCTACTGAGTTAAACAACTCACCTTTATCTCATGATGGAAGAACCTTTGGATGGTAAAAAATTTTCCTCAAAAAGCAGTTTATTGAAAAAAAATCCGATTTAAATAAAAAAAATCCGATTTTTTTGATTTTTTTTTTTTAAAAAACATTGATTTTTATCCACCTTGCTAAAAAGTTAAATGTTCATTTTTTCCTTCCATGTTGCTTCTGCTGCTGTGAAGCACCTGAAGGGTTAATAAACTTCTTGAATGTGGTTTTGAGCACCTTGAGGGGTGCAGTTTTTAGAATGGTGTCACTTTTGGGTATTTTCACCCATATACAGGTCCTTCTCAAAAAATTAGCATATAGTGTTAAATTTCATTATTTACCATAATGTAATGATTACAATTAAACTTTCATATATTATAGATTCATTATCCACCAACTGAAATTTGTCGCGTCTTTTATTGTTTTAATACTGATGATTTTGGCATACAACTCCTGATAACCCAAAAAACCTGTCTCAATAAATTAGCATATCAAGAAAAGGTTCTCTAAACGACCTATTACCCTAATCTTCTGAATCAACTAATTAACTCTAAACACATGCAAAAGATACCTGAGGCTTTTATAAACTCCCTGCCTGGTTCATTACTCAAAACCCCCATCATGGGTAAGACTAGCGACCTGACAGATGTCAAGAAGGCCATCATTGACACCCTCAAGCAAGAGGGTAAGACCCAGAAAGAAATTTCTCAACAAATAGGCTGTTCCCAGAGTGCTGTATCAAGGCACCTCAATGGTAAGTCTGTTGGAAGGAAACAATGTGGCAGAAAACGCTGTACAACGAGAAGAGGAGACCGGACCCTGAGGAAGATTGTGGAGAAGGACCGATTCCAGACCTTGGGGAACCTGAGGAAGCAGTGGACTGAGTCTGGTGTGGAAACATCCAGAGCCACCGTGCACAGGCGTGTGCAGGAAATGGGCTACAGGTGCCGAAATGGGCTACAGAGAAGCAGCACTGGACTGTTGCTAAGTGGTCCCAAGTACTTTTTTCTGATGAAAGCAAATTTTGCATGTCATTCGGAAATCAAGGTGCCAGAGTCTGGAGGAAGACTGGGGAGAAGGAAATGCCAAAATGCCTGAAGTCCAGTGTCAAGTACCCACAGTCAGTGATGGTGTGGGGTGCCATGTCAGCTGCTGGTGTTGGTACACTGTGTTTCATCAAGGGCAGGGTCAATGCAGCTAGCTATCAGGAGATTTTGGAGCACTTCATGCTTCCATCGGCTGAAATGCTTTATGGAGATGAAGATTTCATTTTTCAGCACGACCTGGCACCTGCTCACAGTGCCAAAACCACTGGTAAATGGTTTACTGACCATGGTATTACTGTGCTCAATTGGCCTGCCAACTCTCCTGACCTGAACCCCATAGAGAATCTGTGGGATATTGTGAAGAGAAAGTTGAGAGACGCAAGACCCAACACTCTGGATGAGCGTAAGGCCGCTATTGAAGCATCCTGGGCCTCCATAACATCTCAGCAGTGTCACAGGCTGATTGCCTCCATGCCACGCCGCATTGAAGCAGTCATTTCTGCCAAAGGATTCCCGACCAAGTATTGAGTGCATAACTGAACATTATTATTTGTTGGTTTTTTTGTTTGTTATTAAAAAACACTTTTATTTGATTGGATGGGTGAAATATGCTAATTTATTGAGACAGGTTTTTTGGGTTATCAGGAGTTGTATGCCAAAATCATCAGTATTAAAACAATAAAAGACCTGACAAATTTCAGTTGGTGGATAATGAATCTATAATATATGAAAGTTTAATTGTAATCATTACATTATGGTAAATAATGAAATTTAACACTATATGCTAATTTTTTGAGAAGGACCTGTAGACCCCTCAAACTGACTTCAAATGTGAGGTGGTCCCTAAAAAAAATGGTTTTGTAAATTTCGTTGTAAAAATGAGAAATCGCTGGTCAAATTTTAACCCTTATAACTTCCTAGCAAAAAAAAATGTTGTTTCCCAAATTGTGCTGATGTAAAGTAGACATGTGGGAAATGTTATTTATTAACTATTTTGTGTCACATAGCTCTCTGGTTTAACAGAATAAAAATTCAAAATGTGAAAATTGCGAAATTTTCAAAATTTTCGCCAAATTTCTGTTTTTATCACAAAAGCGTTCCCGAGTTATTACCTCATAAAGGGACACTGGTCAAAATTGCAAAAAACGGCCAGGTCATTAAGGTCAAAATAGGCTGGGTCATGAAGGGGTTAACATTGCGGATCGCACAGTGGATGTAATTATTTTCCAGTGTATGGCCCCAGTTCCTCGCCATAAGATGTCCCCTAATAACGACTTGTTGGGGGGGAGGGGGACTTGATCACTAGAGTTGAGAAGTGCTGATATAAAGGCGCGTTATCAGTTGTACCTATCTATTGAGTATGTCAATTTTGTTATAAATTAAAAAGTATAAATCTTGTCATTAAACCTCACAGGGTTTTTTTTTTCTAGAAAAAGATTAATTTCTCTCTTGGTGGCTTTAGATGTAGGCTTCCCTTACAAATATACAAATATTTCTAACCCCATATATTTTTTTTTTCATTCACTCTACTGGTTCCTGAAAGTGTACTTTTTTCATTTTTTCCTACCCTACCTTGCTGAGTGAGGGGCTATGTTTTGGTGTGGAACCTATGAGATGCCTTCTTCCACCTATTTTTTTCCCTCACTACATACTGAGATTTTGCAACCGCATCTTCCCTGCTTTCTCTCTAACTTATCCTCTACTTACTGTTTTACACCAGATCATTTTTATTTTTTTCATGACGAAGTAGGTTTCTGTAGTTTTCAATATTTGAAAGCAGACAGATTGCCTAGAATACAAACTTTCACTTTTCACATGTACTACATACACTGATACTAGATATTTATTCCACGAGACCGCGTAGACTAGAATAGAAGTGTCGGCTTGACTGAATGCTTTTTAATTGTGAATGGTCAAAATTGCCTACATCATTACTTTCCAGAATTTACACCCTGCAGTTTTACTTCTAACTCAGACACCAGTGATTTTTCCTGTATGCAAAATTAAAGAAGCAATCCCATCTATATTTTTTCAGTATATGAGTAATGTAGTGTAGTGCAGTGTAATATACTCGCCTACCGCAGTCCTCTCCAGGATCCAGCTCTGTTCTGCTCCTCTTCTCAGGGACATCACCGCACTTGTGACTATCTGGCTCCGTCTATACTCTGTGTGAGCCGGAAGTCTCTTAAAACCTATGGTCCTCATTCTGATGCTCCATAGACTTACATTGTCAAAGCCACTTCTGAGTCACGCAGAGCGCAGCGTGACCTGAACGGTCTGCAGAGAGGTGACGTCATTGAGAAGAGGAGCAGAACGGCTCTGAATCCCGGCCAGGGCAACAGTTGTGGCTTCATGTGCTGCTGTGGTGGTTGGGGGCTGTTGTCTTTGGGTGTAAGATTGTCTCTCTGTTTGGCTGTATTTCCGGTGTACTGGAGAAAGGATTATTCAGCTTGCCAACTGTGGGAATGTAGCCTCCATCACGATGTGCGGTGCACGGACACCAGCCCGGCAGCTGAGCAACAGAGAAAAAAGGAAATGTGACTTTTAATAGCAGCATTAAAAAAAAAAGAATATAAATGGTTAAAAAAGAGTGGGGGGATTGAAGAATAGGGGCTTGGGGGAGAATAGAAGACTTGTCAACGCGTTTTCGAGCTGAAAGCTTTTAGTCCTGGCTACGCAGGACTAAGCTTTCTGCTTGAAATGCATTGACAGATGTCCTCTATTCTCTTCAACCCCCTCTTTTTTTTTAACCATTTACCTTATAATGTTTTTTTTATTTTAATGCTACTATTAAGTCATTTTTTTTAACCCTATTATACAAGGCAGATGCTGGAACCCCTTTCCTTTTTTTTTTTTTTTATTCTTTCGGTAACATCATGGCCTAACATCATTAGGATATTACTTTGGTTTTGATATTACTATAATTTCTCAGAAATTGTTATTATTGTCAGAAATGTGCTATGCTTTTGTCTAGATGAGGTTTCTGTGAATAATTATTACTTTAAATGTTGCATAATTCTGATACTTGTATATTTTGGATCCCCACTGGAGTGTCATTTCATGTCACCGATAGCCATCATTCTTTTTTCATTTAAAAATACAATTCTTTCATTAAGGCAATTTTTCTTTTAATTACCGGTATTTGTTGTTGGCGGCCATGAATAAGATATAACCTGCAGTAGCATGTAGGCCAGTTCGTTGTCTCCTGTATATTTTGATAATTGGTTTTAAATATGGGCAGCACGGTGGCTCAGTGGTTAGCACTGCAGCCTTGCAGTGTTGGGGTCCTAGGTTCAAATCCCACCAAGAAAACCTCTGCGAGGAGTTTGTTTTTCCTCCAGGTTCTCCGGTTTCCTCCCACACTCCAAACACATACTGATAGAGAATGTAGATTGTGCACCCCAATGTGGACAGTGATGATGTCTGTAAAGCGCTGTGGAATATGATGGCGCTATTTAAGCCAGTAAAATAAAATAAATAAACCCATGACTGAATAAACATGAAGTCCTATGGGATCATCTCTGCATTGCTGGAAGTTTGGTATAGACTTGTATAGATGATTTTTATCTGTGACTTGGATAAAAAGCAGAAGTCTTTGTTTTCTTTTTTCCAGACCAGTCAGTCCACAAATAAACACGGATATGTGCACAGCCACGTAGACTATAATGGGTGTTCTATCCGTGGAAAGCCATGGCTAGTACACGGAGGTGAAAAATGGACACCTGAATGAGGCCTAAGCTTTGTGGTTTTCTTGATGCCTGATCCAGTCACAATAAAGTATATTTGTGAAGTATTTCATATTTGATTACAATTAAAATCAATCATTAAATCAATTACTCTTTTCCTTGAGAGGTTGTGTAGAGTCCAAGCACACTGCCAAGAGCTTCCTAATTGAGTATAGTTGCATGCCTCTTTGGGTCCCAGCATTGACCACCCATCTGAAGAGTAAACACGATGGCCTGTGTAGTCTTCTAGAAATGGCCCCGGCACGCTGCATCTGAAGGCATATTGTTGGCTCACACTGGAGTTGTGCATAGCGGACAACCAGCGAGTAAACAGTGTGTGGCCTTTTTGACCCCAGGCTTTCTCTGTGTAATATTGCATTTCATAAAAGCCCCTCATGAAAGGAGTATTCGGAGGAAGATACTCTATAATGCGGAGGCCAGTATGTTCTAATCATGTACAGAATAGCTATGTAGCCTTGAGGGGGTCTTCCCGAAAAGTATGTTTCATTGACTACACACTGTGCAGCCTCAATGCCCCAAGGCCTCTATTCCCGGCAGGTGGTGACTCTCCATGATAGCAGCAGGACATCTTGGGTGAGGCACAGCTGCGGTAGCAATTTAGGCAAACATGAGCATACTCTCCACACAATTCTACTTGGATAATTTTTTTTGGTTTTATCTGCCTCTGCACCCGATTCATCAGACCTTTTTCACCAGTATTCTGGCATAAAAAGCTTTGAAATATTGCATAACGTTGGCGCAACTGTAGGCAGCGCTAAAATTATTTGACTTTTTGTATTCTCAATCCATTTTTGCCCAGTTTCGATAAAGTGGTCAGTGCTGGAAGCTGGATGTTCGAGTAGCGATCACTACTCAGCAAATTAATGAGGAGCAGAGGAGTGCACTCGCTATGCCAAAAATCATACTCCAGCAGGGACTGCAGTAGGATTTGTGGCGAGGCACACTCAGAGGTGTATGCCACTCGTTGGCGGTCCTGATTCATTAAGAGGTGTGCACCTCTTCATGAATCGGGAGCATTTGAATCTGGCACATCTTTTCATCAAGACCGGCGTGAACAAACCATCTTGATGAATTTGGCTGTTTGTGTTTATTTGAATGTTTATTTTTTTCTCTGCGTCATTTCTGTGTGGAAGCTTTAGCTGTCATCCTGGAAACGAGGTACTCCGGGAGCCATTATAGCGGGGAAAACCCATGGGTGTCACCAATAACGGGGCTCTGGATGTAACTTCTGACCACCTCTGAGAGCTGAATGTGGCTTATAATGTAGGAAAGGATGGGGGCTCCGGATCTACAGTATACCGTGTACTTCTGGTAGATATTGTTTTTTAAAATAATGTTCATCCGGAGGCAACATAAAGAATTGTATGTCTACCGGTTGTTAATAATGTTAAGTAGCCCATGCATTTGGCAACTCGCTCTTCCCCATTCATTTTTTTTTATTTGACCAAGTCATGATTTGTAATACACATACTCGACTGAATGCAAAAACTATAAACCTTGATAGACGCATCTAATACTGACCATTTACAACTTTGTTATTAAATAGGATTGTCCACTACTTGGACAACCCCTTCTGACTCGTCCTTCCCCCTCCCCCCCCCCCGTAAAATAAGAACACCTATACTCCCCTCTGATGCCGGTGCTGTTCCGACAGTCAGCACTGGCTCTACCGGGGATTGTGTGACATTGTTATGCGATCACTGCTGCCAATTAGCGCTGGCTTCTCCCCACCTTTGTACAAAACAAGACATCTGTAGGAAGTTAGAGCAGCTGCAGCTTTCTCTTCCTCTGGATGACCATTACATCCGTATTGCTTATATAATGTAATCATATTCTGCAGATCTTTACATATATTATCACTGTACCCATTGGGGCTCACAATCGAACTTACTCCCTATCAGTATGTCTTTGGAGTGTGGGAAGAAACCGGAGAACCCGGAGGAAACCCACGCAAACACGGGCAGAACACACTCTTTGCAGATGTTGTCCTTGGTGGGATTTGAATCCAAGACCCCAACGCTGCAAAACAGTGCTAACCACTGAGCCACTGTGCTAATGCCAGCGCTGATTGGCAGGGATCGCATGCTCCTGGAGAGCCAGTGCTGACATCGCTGAGTTTAGGTGTTCTTATTTTACTTGGGGGAAACAGGAATTCAGAAGGGTTTTTCCGGGTAGCAGAAACCCCTGTAACGCTTCTACTTACTTAACATTTTTATTTTGTGATGTTTTATTTTTATGAATTCTCTCCTTGTGTTGCTCTCTATTTTCAGCTGTTTTTCCCCCTCCACAGTTCATGATCTCAGTCAAACTTTCAAATAAAGTTATGTTACATGTTGATGATTCTAATTATGTCTAATTGAATATTGGCGTATTTAGCTCTGAACAGAAGCCTGAATTGAAATCTGAGTAAACAACTTTCAAGCTATCTCTTGAACTTGTAGGCCAGGGCTGCCCCTACTTAATTTGTGACCCATTTATATCCCCAAGAATCAAATTGTCTACAGTTAATATAAACGTACGATCTTATTTTAGTCTGACATCATTAAAACGTTGAACGCCTGTCCTGTTCTGAGCCAGAAGACGCTAGCTTCTTAATGGTTTCCATGGAATGTCAAAGCAGTTGCTGCGGATAAGATTCTGTCTTCACGGAGTAGAGATTTTACCCAGGAATTGATCATTTTGGAAATTAATGATCAGTCCTGGAGAAGAAAGAAGTAGGTTTCTCCAATTAAGATATATTACAAATTTCCCTATTTTCAAGTACTACTTACTTTTATGAAATAAAAATTAGAACGCCGGTTAGTTTTTAAGTTAGTTTTTAAGTAGACTGTCATTAAGAATAAGGAAGCACTCATGCAATAATAAAGTATTACTCTTGGAGACCTTTTATTATCAGTGATTATCTGACAAGATCTCTATATGGCTGTGTGCGCACGTTGCATTATTTGCAACAGATTATTTTGCAGAAAACAAATCAGAATATTGGCAGGAAAAACTGTGTACGTTTTTTTTTATATGTTTGACTTCGACCGGGTGACCCGCTCCACTGCGCAGATGCCATATTCCCAGCCCCGCAGTGTGAATACATCATAACACACTGTGGGGTGGGATCTGGGGCCTACGTTACACGAAGGCGTCGGTGGCGTCACGCACGACAAAGAGAGGAAGCGGCACCTTGGAGGACACAGGGGGATGATGGACGGCTGTGAGGCGGTTGAGTCCGGGGGAGAAAACATACCTCACAGACTCAATAGAGGTATGGCGAGAAATTTATAAAGCTCATTAGTTCAGTGTTCCTAGGGATACTAAACATAAGAGCCACCTTCACAGAATGCGGCCTTAGTGCTGCTGAAGGTGGCTCTTTTACTTAAAAACGCCTGTGGGGGATGACAGGTTCCCTTTAAATGAAAAATGTACCCCCTTTTATTTGGACAGCTTTATACACCCTTGGCATTCTCTCAGACATATCTGCTTTTCATGATCATCCTTGTTGAGTAACCAGTTACATGTCCCAAGAAAGCCATGAAGATGTGCATATTTTTTTTTTGAAGAGAAGAGGGCACAATTTATTTGTGCCATTGATGGCATGTATAACAATCTCAGCCAGTGTATATATTGGTCTTATAATAATAATAATAATAATAATAATTTTTATTTATATAGCGCCAACATATTCCGCAGCGCTTTACAAATTATAGAGGGGACTTGTACAGACAATAGACATTACAGCATAACAGAAATACAGTTCAAAACAGATACCAGGAGGAGTGAGGGCCCTGCTCGCAAGCTTACAAACTATGGGGAAAAGGGGAGACACGAGAGGTGGATGATAACAATTGCTTTAGTTATTCGGACCGGCCATAGTGTAAGGCTCGGGTGTTCATGTAAAGCTGCATGAACCAGTTACCTGCCTAAGTATGTAGCAGTGCAGACACAGAGGGCTACTAACTGCATAAAGTGAATGAGAACATGATGCGAGGAGCCTGATTGTTTTTTTTTTTTGTTTTTTTTAAATAGGCCACACAGGGATCGTTAGGTTAATACATTGAGGCGGTAGGCCAGTCTGAACAAATGAGTTAAAGGGGTTTTCTGTTTTCAGAAAGCTTTATGCCACTTGCTAAGTTGGTTATAAACAAACATGTAGTTTGGGCTAAGCTCAATGATTGGCTGCAGTGCTGTCGATGTGATATCAGCGGTATAACCAGAGAGCGCACCTGCGTCAGAAAGCTGGCACCGAGCCAAGTCCTACTCTTGTTTTTTGATTATTTTTATAGCTTTAACCCTATTCTAGTTGTATGAGTTATTCCATTTCAATGAACTTTCGCATGATCAAATCTATTTTATACATCACCTGGAAAATGTCAGAATGTATTGAAGGTTTCAAAATAATTTAATGCAAATTTCATAAGTGTAGTCAAAATCTTTGAGATCATCATTTTACATTTGAGCCCTTCTATGTACAGATGTGCACTTCAATGATCATATTTTTACCCTAATATTTTAAATATTTTAATTGAGTAATTTGCAGAAAACTAATCACTGGACTGCACTGTAGAGATCATCCAAAGCCTGTGGTTAGACAACGGCTATGGCTATTACTGGGGACGTACAGCCAAACATTGCTCTGTGCCACTACAATATTGCAGATGAATGGGATGACGTTTTCACACATGCAAGTCACAAAGGATTCAACTGACTCCCACTTTGTACGACTTGCTTGTTGCGGTTGCAGTACGCTCACCATGAAACCCCTTACACCTTCATTATGCTGCGACGTAACAGCGGCACAGTGCAATCCTTGGCAGGTTGACCTGTGTTGCAGCCAAAGTTGCCGTCCAGCTCCATAGAAAGTTTCATAACTTCTAATATCTGGAACAAATTAGCTTTACTAACCATAACTGGAAAACTTATTCCAAATTTATAGACTTACATTGAAAGCTGCACTTAGACTTTTTAGCCCTTCCAGCCAAACACCAAGGAAAGCTCTGGTATTAGACCCGATTGGTCTAGGCGATATGGTAAATGATAGCCTCTGCCTCAGATCTTAGTTTTGTTATGAAGCATAATCAGGGAAACACTCACCTCTTGCATACGATACCATCGTAGAGTAGTTGTCGGCAGCGCGGGTGCTAGGAATGGGCTTAATTAGCAGATAGACCATACAATGAATGTCTCACCACAATCTGTATCTTTGTCCTTCACACTTGCAGAAAGACCCCGACGCTAATAAGATTATTCTACATGGATATAGGACCACGTTTATATGGTCGTGTCCATAATTATTAGGAAAATAAGTTTGGCCAATGACGGCCATGCAGGGAGGTTCAGGGAGTTGCACATCATGGACCGTCACAATAAACATTCGTTTGGATAGATCTCCAGATCAAGCATTTTGATTATCACAAGACCACAGATTTTTATTGCTTTCAGCAAAACAGTTAGCCCTTTTAGACTTCAAATAGAAAGTAGTGTGTATTTCAGGCAATCTATACAATGCGTGAATTCACAGCCCTGGAATGGCATGTCACAAGTCTACATTTGTGATTTCCATGCCTCTTTAATGTAACCTCCGTGAGGCAGATGATCCAGTGTCGTCAGCCGTCCAAAGGATGGAGCATGTCTGGCCTTCAATAAGTCTATCTTCAAGGATATTGACCTCACATAAATGATTTAGGAGCAGTCCTAGAAATCTGGAGAGATAACTTTTGGAAGATGGAACACTATGTAGATTTTGGATATTCTACAGTGAGTATCGTCTCTTTTACCATTTCATGTAGACAGTGGTATTTGTGGCCATGGCTGTCCGATCCTCCATTGCTTACAATCTTGTAGGATCAATGAAATTTAAGCTCAAATACATTTTATTTTTACTTCTGGATAACATTTGTCTAAAGATCTTGTAAAATGGTATCTGCAGTTGTCGTCTTAAATATAGTATGCTTGGCATTAATGACTTGAGTTAATGTTTTATTTCATCTAATGACCTAGCAGGACTTCTGGTTCAGATCGCTGTTATAATATCTTAATCCTGATTAAATCCCTGCACTGTGAATGTTTAGGAAGCCAGGAGATCCTGTGTGCTATCTGCTTTATACTTGCGGTATTATAGAAACACGATATGGGCCTAGAAATGTACCAAACGTTATCACATGTACATTGGAATAGATTTTATGCTAAAGTCTTAGTATGTGCACATGTTCATTGTTTGCAGCAAAAAAAATCTGCCACCAACACTGATGTGTTGGCAGCAAAAAATACAAGTACCGTAATTTTGATGCATTTTTGACACATTTTTTTGCATGTTTTTGATGCCAGTTTTGTCACAACCTGAAGGATTTCCTAGCATCAGCAAAGTCCATGAGATTCCTGAGGTCTTATGCATACTTTGCTTATTTTTTCATTGCAGATTTAAATCTTCAGCATGTCTATTCTTTCAGCGTTTTGCAGCGGATTTCACACATACTAATGAATGGGAAAATGCATGGAAAAAACAGCTGTTGCAGTCGGTGTCCATTTTTGTGGAGTCGGTATAAAATGGACAGACTCAGATTCCTAAAAGATATAATACATTGGGTTCAGTAGTACAATGCAGGATGTGCTGTAAATGTTTCCATAAGAATTTGGGGAAGTTATGAAACGTTCTATAAATGTCTTTTCTGTTCCTGATCTAAGGATCTCTGCTTTTAGCGGAGATGAATCTGTGCTGCACTTTATGCACGTGCTCAGTAGTGACCAGTGCTGTGGGGTCGGAGCTGAGATGAATCTGTGCTGCACTTTATGTACTTGCTCAGTAGTGACCAGTGCTGTGGGGGTCGGAGCTGAGATGAATCTGTGCTGCACTTTATGCACGTGCTCAGTAGTGACCAGTGCTGTGGGGGTCGGAGCTGAGATGAATCTGTGCTGCACTTTATGCACGTGCTCAGTAGTGACCAGTGCTGTGGGGTTGGAGTCAGGGAAATTGAGATGTCGGTATTTTGGCTTAACGACTCCACACACAGCCCTTTAAAAAACTGTCAATCACTCAAAAAAGCGTTTTGTTTATATTGCTAACACATTTGTATTTGCGGCACTTTTTTCTGCTCCAAATACTGAATATGTTTCCATACACGTAGACTTAACATATATTTAGTATCTCCCAGATGGGTTATTATATAATGCTGTAGCAGATCTAGATGGCAGTGATGGTTTCTGTTGCCCATTTATTACACTGATTGGATTTAGGCTGTTAAACTTATTACCATTATCGCTATCTTTTCTAGTGAATGGACAGTGAAATCTCACATACTGCATCTGATCTTTGTTTTGACATCTGTGACATTTCTGGAGAAAGTGCATTTGTTGCACTGTGTAATCTCAATGATGTGCTATGTTTGTGTATAACTAGTCTGCCCACCCAGGCTTATAAATCACATTAACCCCTTAATGACCGTGGGAGTTTCCGTTTTTGCGTTTTTTTTTCCCCCTTCCCAGAGCTATAACTTTTTTTTATTTTTCAGTCAATATGGCCATGTGTGGACTTATTTTCTGTGGGGCGAGTTGTACTTTTGAGCTACACCATTAGTTTTACGGGAAAAAAATTCAAAGTACAGAAAAATTGCATAACGAAGTGCAATTCCACATTTGTTTTTTATTTTTTTTTCTTTGTACCATGTTCACTGAATGCTAAAACTGACCTGCCATTATGATTCTCCAGGTCATTACGAGCCATTTTTCGAGATCTGGGGCTGGGTGAGGGCTGATTTTTTTTTTTTTTTGGTCGTCAAGCTGATGTTTTTATTGAGACCATTTTGGGGTAGATGCGATATTTTGATTGCCTATTACTGCATTTTATTGAAGTGTTGCGGCGACCAAAATAACATAATTCTGACTTTCTTTTTTCTTGTTACGCCGTTTACTGATCAGATTAACTCTTTTTAGATTTTGATAGATTGGGTCTTTCTGAACGCGGTGATACCAAATGTGTATTTGATTTTTTATTATTGTTTTATTTTGAATGGGGGTGGTTTAAACTTTAATTTATTTTTTTATATATATATTTGAAAAAAAAAAGGGGCACATGTCAGACGGAAAACATGCGGGCTCAGCACCGGAGTCCGCATGAAGTGCAGGGACATGACCTTTGATGTATAAACACGCCAAAGGTCTTAAGAGGTTAATCCAATAAGTCCTATTATGTAAATATATCCTTTTCTTTTACTTAATTTAGAAAAGGCGCAATATGTCATCTGTTGATGTCTTGATATTGCATGGGTACTCAAGGTCATGGATTGGATTGCCAAGGAACACCAGACTCCTGGACTCATCCAGACAAGTGCCAGCAGAGACGAGGTGTTCTTCAGTGTGAGCGTCATTGGGATGCAATCACAAATCTAGTTTGGCTAATGTAACACGTTGCTGTAGGTGAATCTGGCCCTGTCTCAGCATGTTATTTAGCATGTGATGGGTCCATGAGTTCTATTTTGTAATAGATTATTTTAGATGTTGTTATCTTCTAAGTAGATAGTATCTTTTCATTCTCTTATTGAAATATAATATATAACAATAATTTCCAGCAATCGTTGCCTTTCCAGAAACCACGAGACACATTCTTACAATGCTGTCGTTTAGGTCTGTGATGATGTAATTAATCTAACAGCACTATAATCGCTCCATAAAGTGATTTTGTGTGTGATTTCTAGATCGGGCAGTGCTGGTCAAATTCAACAACACTCTTCTCTTTTACAAAATGACTGAATCTAAAAAAGTTCAAGTCAATTAGTTAAGCTCTGTATTTATCTGCCATTGTAACTGTAATTAAAACTCGCAAATAATCAATAAGTCTCTGTTTACACATCATTGATTTTAGTCAGGTTTTTGACTTGGAAGCTTTTCTAGCTAGTGTTTCAGAAAGAATGGACAAAAATTTGGAAACCTGCTGACTATTGTAAGGTGATAGAATCTTATGTGTAACAGATAATTATGGATTCATCAGATTGGTCATGGCTTCTCAGTGTGAGAAGTTCCCATAAGGCCAGCTTAACATATCGACTCTTTCCATGTCATCTACGCCCATGCGTGGTACTTTTATAGATGTATTCTAGTATCTGACAATTCAGTGGATCAGTGAACAATCAGTTGTCTTGTGAATGTCGTTCTATGACTGTGGAATAGCAAATGGGCTCCTATACTGTTCCACAGGCTAGTGGTGTCTAGTTATCCCTGTCCCAAGGGTTAACCCTGATGGTGGGGACGCCTGGGTCTCGTTCTACACTATGCTCCTGAGTAGCACTAATCTGTCAAAACCGGGCAAAATAGAATCACAGTTGCACAGCACTCACAGGGAAAAACACACAAGAAAATAAAGATACCCAGGCAAAAGGAAAAGCTTCACCAAACACCACTCTCAGCAACTTTGGAATAACCACCAGTAAATAAGGATGTGTCCACCTCTGCAGACCAGGATAGACTAAAGGTACCGTCACACTTAGCGACGCTGCAGCGATACCGACAACGATCCGGATCGCTGCAGCGTCGCTGGAGAGCTGTCACACAGACCGCTCTCCAGCGACCAACGATCCCGAGGTCCCCGGTAACCAGGGTAAACATCGGGTAACTAAGTGCAGGGCCGCACTTAGTAACCCGATGTTTACCCTGGTTACCAGTGTAAAAAAAACAAACAGTACATACTTACATTCAGCGGTCTGTCCCTTGCCGTCTGGTTCCTGCACTGACTGCTGGCCGTAAAGTGAAAGTGAAAGCACAGCACAGCGGTGAGTCACACAGCGGTGACTCACCGCTGTGGCTGTGCTCTGCTTTCACTTTACGGCCAGCAGTCAGTGCAGGAACCAGACGGCAAGGGACAGACAGCTGAATGTAAGTATGTACTGTTTGTTTTTTTACACTGGTAACCAGGGTAAACATCGGGTTACTAAGCGCGGCCCTGCGCTTAGTTACCCGATGTTTACCCTGGTTACCAGTGAAGACATCGCTGAATCGGTGTCACACACGCCGATTCAGCGATGTCTACGGGGAGTCCAGCGACGAAATAAAGTTCTGGACTTTCTTCCCCGACCAGCGATCTCCCAGCAGGGGCCTGATCGCTGCTGCCTGTCACACTGGACGATATCGCTAGCGAGGACGCTGCAACGTCACTGATCGCTAGCGATATCGTCTAGTGTGACAGTACCTTTACTATAGCTGACATTACCTGCATAGCAAAGCCGGCAGGAGGTGAGGAATAGTGCCGGTTTGTCCCCTCTGGCAGCATGGCCTGCATCTGTAGCTGTGTACATGAGTGTGGAGCCCTGTTTTTTCTTATGTTCCAGGTGTCTTTAGAATAACATGACTCAGACTCAGAACTAATAGATTCTTGCTGTCACCATTCAAAGCTTGCGTTACACAACTGATGTTATGGAGTGCCCCAGGGCTAATAAAGAGCCCTCGGAGTCATACCTGCCGAGCACACTGCCAGCTGTTCCGTGCTTTCCTGAACATAGAAGTGTTGTACAGAAGGAGTAGCTGCTATTGTTGTATTATTTTGATGCATATGTCTTTCTGTATTGTTTGTTAGGACAATATGAACAGTTGGTTTCCATGCCGCCTCCCTGACAAATGAGAAGACATTATGTATGCGTTTGTCATCTGTTCCTTTTCTCCATCTCATCCTGCTATATGCTTTATAAAGGAGCTTATCTAGCCCATATAAACACAAATTTTAATAATATTTTTTGTCTCAATCTTTTTATGTAGTGTTGCCTTTTTCTCACATGGTTAACGATAGTGATAAGCGAATGTGCTAGGTTCAGGCGTTATCTGAGCATGCTCGGGTATTATCCGAGTGACTTCAGCTGCTCGAATAATATGTTGGTGTTCCCGCGACTGCATGTCTCGCGGCTGTTAGACAGCTGTCATATATTCAGGGATTTCCCGTTTGTTGGGCAATCCCTGCTTGTGTTCAGGCTGTCTAACAGCCACGAGACATGTAGCCTCCGGGACTTGTACATATTTTTTGAGCATACTGAAGACACTCAGATAACACCTTATCCGAGCACGTTCGCTAATCACTATCAACAAACTATTCTTTTCATCAGGCACTGTGAAACTACCACTGACTCTTTAACCCCTTCCCGACCTGTGACACAGCGTATGCGTCATGAAAGTCGGTGCCAATCCGACCTGTGACGCATATGCTGTGTCACAGAATGATCGCATCCCTGCAGATCCGGTGAAAGGGTTAACTCCCATTTCACCCGATCTGCAGGGACAGGGGGAGTGGTAGTTTAGCCCAGGGGGGGTGGCTTCACCACCCCCCCCCCCCGTGGCTACGATCGCTCTGATTGGCTGTTGAAAGTGAAACTGCCAATCAGAGCGATTTGTAATATTTCACCTATTATAACTGGTGAAATATTACAATCCAGCCATGCCCGATGCTGCAATATCATCGGCCATGGCTGGAAACATTGATGTGCCCCCACCCCACCGATCGCCCCCCCCCCCAGCCCTCCGATCTGTCCTTTACACTGCTCCGCTCCCCTCCTGTCCGCTCCCCCCCGTGCTCTTGTGCGCTCACCCCCGTGCTCCAATCACCCCCCCGTGCTCCAACCACCCCCCCTGCAGTCCGATCCACCCCCCCTGCAGTCCGATCCACACCCCCTGCAGTCCGATCCACCCCCCCGTGCTCCGATCCACCCCCCCGTGCTCCGATTTACCCCCCCCATGCTCCGATCCACCCCCCCGTGCTCCCCCCCACCCCATCATACTTACCGAGCCTCCCGTGGTCCGTCCGTCTTCTTTCCTGGGCGCCGCCATCTTCCAAAATGGCGGGCGCAGTGCGCCCGCCGAATCGCAGTGATCAAAATGAAAAAAAAATACTGAATGACTCCCCCCCCCCCCCCCCTTTGTCACCCCCATAGATAGGGACAATAATAAAATAAAGTTTTTTTTTTTTTTCTTCCACTAAGGTTGGGGTAAGAGTTAGGGTTAGGGGTAGGGTTTCGGTATGTGCACACGTATTCTGTTCCTCTGCGGATTTTTCCGCTGCGGATTTGATAAATCCACAGTGCTAAACCACTGCGGATTTATGGCAGATTTCCCGCGGTTTTTCTGCGCATTTCACTGCAGTTTTACAACTGCGATTTTCTATTGGAGCAGTTGTAAAACCGCTGTGGAATCCGCAGAAAGAAGCGACATGCTGCGGAATGTAAACCGCTGCGTTTCCGTGCAGTTTTTCTGCAGCATGTGTACAGCGATTTTTGTTTCCCATAGGTTTACATTGAACTGTAAACTCATGGGAAACTGCTGCGGATCCGCAGCGTTTTCCGCAGCGTGTGCACATACCTTTAGAATTAGGCCATGTGCACACGGTGCGGATTTGGCTGCGGATCCGCAGCAGTGTTCCATCAGGTTTACAGTACCAAGTATACCTATGGAAAACCAAATCCGCTGTGCCCATGGTGCGGAAAATACCACGTGGAAACGCTGCGTTGTATTTTCCGCAGCATGTCAATTCTTTGTGCGGATTCCGCGGCGTTTTACACCTGTTCCTCAATAGGACTCACTGGAAATCCACGGTAAATCCGCAGGTAAAACGCAGTGCCTTTTACCCGCGGATTTTTCAAAAATGATGCTGAAAAATCTCACACGAATCCGCAACGTGGGCACATAGCCTTAGGGTTAGTGTTGGAATTAGGGTTGTGGTTAGTGTTAGGGGTGTGTTGGGGTTAGGGTTGTGGTTAGGGGTGTGTTGCGGTTAGGGTTGTGATTAGGGTTATGGCTACAGTTGGGATTAGGGTTAGGGGTGTGGGGGGGTTAGTGTTGGAGTTAGAATTGAGGGGTTTCCACTGTTTAGGCACATCAGGGGTCTCCAAACGCAACATGGCGCCACCATTGATTCCAGCCAATCTTGTATTCAAAAAGTCAAATGGTGCTCCATCACTTCCGAGCCCCGACGTGTGCCCAAACAGGGGTTTACCCCCACATATGGGGTACCAGCATACTCAGGACAAACTGCGCAGCAATTACTGGGGTCCAATTTCTCCTGTTACCCTTGTGAAAATAAAAAAATGCTTGCTAAAACATCATTTTTGAGGAAAGAAAAATGATTTTTTTATTTTCACGGCTCTGCGTTGTAAACGTCTGTGAAGCACTTGGGGGTTCAAAGTGCTCACCACATATCTAGATAAGTTCCTTGGGTCTAGTTTCTAAAATGGGGTCACTTGTGGGGGGTTTCTACTGTTTAGGCACACCAGGGGCTCTGCAAACGCAACGTGACACCCGCAGACCATTCCATCAAAGTCTGCATTTCAAAACGTCACTACTTCACTTCCGAGCCCCGGCATGTGCCCAAACAGTAGTTTACCCCCACATATGGGGTATCACCGTACTCAGGAGAAACTGGACAACAAATATTGCGGTCAAATTTCTCCTGTTACCCTTGGGAAAATTAAAAAATTCTGGGCTAAATAATTATTTTTGAGGAAAGAAAACATATTTATTATTTTCACGGCTCTGCGTTATAAACTTTTGTGAAGCACTTGGGGGTTCAAAGTGCTCCCCACACATCTAGATAAGTTCCTTTCGGGGTCTAGTTTCCAAAATGGGGTCACTTGTGGGGGGTTTCTACTGTTTAGCCACATCAAGGGCTCTGCAAACGCAACATGACGCCCGCAGAGCATTCCATCAAAGTCTGCATTTCAAAACGTCACTACTTCACTTCCGAGCCCCGGCACGTGCCCAAACAGTAGTTTACCCCCACATATGGGGTATCAACGTACTCAGGAGAAACTGGACAACTTTTGGGGTCAAATTTCTCCTCTTACCCTTGGGAAAATAAAAAATTGCAGGCTAAAAGATCATTTTTGAGAAAATAATTTTTTATTTTATTTTCATGGCTCTGCGTTATAAACTTCTGTGAAGCACTTGGGGGTTCAAAGTCCTCACCACACATCTAGATTAGTTCCTTTGGGGGTCTAGTTTCCAAAATGGGGTCATTTGTGGGGGATCTCCAATGTTTAGGCACACAAGGGCTCTCCAAACGTGACATGGTGTCCGCTTATGATTGGAGATAATTTTCCATTTAAAAAGCCAAATGGCGTGCCTTCCCTTCCGAGCCCTGCCGTGCGCCCAAACAGTGGTTTACCCCCACATGGGGTATCAGCGTACTCAGGACAAACTGGACAACAACATTTGGGGTCCAATTTCTCCTAATACCCTTGGCAAAATAGGAAATTCCAGGCTAAAAAATTATTTTTGAGGAAAGAAAAGTTATTTTTTATTTTCATGGCTCTGCGTTATAAACTTCTGTGAAGCAACCGGGGGTTTAAAGTGCTCAATATGCATCTAGATAAGTTCCTTGGGGGGTCTAGATTCCAAAATGGGGTCACTTGTGGGGGAGCTCCAATGTTTAGGCACACAGGGGCTCTCCAAACGCGACATGGTGTCCGCTAACAATTGGAGCTAATTTTTCATTCAAAAAGTCAAATGGCGAGCCTTACCATGTGCCCAAACAGTGGTTTACCCTCACATGTGAGGTATCAGTGTACTCAGGAGAAATTGCCCAACAAATTTTATGATCTATTTTATCCTGTTGCCCATGTGAAAATGAAAAAAATGAGGCTAAAATAATTTTTTTGTGAAAAAAAAGTACTTTTTCATTTTTACGGATCAATTTGTGAAGCACCTGGGGGTTCAAAGTGCTCACTATGCATCTAGATAAGTTCCTTGGGGTGTCTAGTTTCCAAAATGGGGTCACTTGTGGGGGAGCTCCAATTTTTAGGCACACGGGGGCTCTCCAAACGTGACATGGTGTCCGCTAAAGATTGGAGCCAATTTTTCATTCAAAAAGTCAAATGGCGCTCCTTCCCTTCCAAGCCCTGCCGTGCGCCCAAACAGTGGTTTACCCCTACATATGAGGTATCAGCGTACTCAGGACAAATTGGACAACAACTTTCGTGGTTCAGTTTCTCCTTTTACCATTGTGAAATCAAAAAAATTGTTGCTAAATATAATTTTTGTGACTAAAAAGTTAAATGTTCATTTTTTCCTTCCATGTTGCTTCTGCTGCTGTGAAGCACCTGAAGGGTTAATAAACTTCTTGAATGTGGTTTTGTGCACCTTGAGGGGTGCAGTTTTTAGAATGGTGTCACTTTTGGGTATTTTCAGCCATATAGATGCCGTAAACTGACTTCAAATGTGAGGTGGTCCCTAAAAAAAATGGTTTTGTAAATTTCGTTGTAAAAATCATAAATCGCTGGTCAAATTTTAACCCTTATAACTTCCTAGGAAAAAAAAAATTTTGTTTCCAAAATTGTGCTGATGTAAAGTATACATGTGGGAAATGTTATTTCTTAACTATTTTGTGTCACACAACTCTCTGGTTTAACAGAATAAAAATTCAAATTGTGAAAATTGCGAAATTTTCAAAATTTTCGCCAAATTTCCGTTTTTATCACAAATAAACGCATAATTTATTGACCTAAATTTACCACTAACATGAAGCCCAATATGTCACGAAAAAACAATCTCAGAACCGCTAGGATCCGTTGAAGCGTTCCTGAGTTATTACCTCATAAAGGGACACCGGTCAAATTGCAAAAAACGGCAAGGTCTTTAAGGTCAAAATAGGCTGGGTCATGAAGGGGTTAAGTGTTGGTGTAAGCTGACCTCGCCAGGTCAGATTCATCGTGTTCATGATTTTGCTTTATGCACCTTCCTACCTCCTTATAATATGCTTGGTATGCTAGAATTACCGCTTATAATTTCTACAATGTTTTAATTTGCCAAAGCTGTTAAGGGACTTGCGATATTAGCATCTACCTTTTATTGGGACACATCTTAATAGCTGAATTCATGTTTTTCATGCAGTCCTCTTGCCACAGATGTATAACATCCAGCCCTGTACCATGCAGGCTGCGTTTACAAACATTCATGAATGGCTCAATTGAAAAAGCTCAGGATGTCACCATTCTAGCGAGTCAGTTCAGGAAATGTCGTCCCTCTAAATATTCCCCCATCACCTGTGATGTTATTGAAAATAATAAGTATTTGGGAACTACAGCAATTCATCCATGAAGTGGAGACCATGTGAAGTTACATAAAGTGGCCTGAAGCGTATGGTGGATAAGTCTCCATCAATCTGCTGACTATATAACTGCAGAGTCCAAACCTCGGCTGTCATTAACATTACAAGATCTGTGCACCATGAGCTTCATGGCGTGGGTTTCCAGGTACTAGTGGCTTCATGTCAGCCTTATGTCACCAAGCACAATGCCAAGTGTTGGATGAAGTGGTGTAAAAAGCCACGGAACTTTGGAGCAGTGGAATTGTGTTTAGTGGAGTGATGAAAAGCGCTTCATAGTCTGAAGGAAGAGTCAGGATTTGGTGAATGCCAGGAGAAAGTTGCCTGCTTGGCAGCATTGTCTCAGTTGTAAAGTGTAGTGGATGTGGGATAATGCTTCAGGGTTGTTTTTCAGGGGTTGTCCTAGGCACTTAGTTCTGGTGAAGGGAAATTAATGTTTCAGCATACCAAAATAATATGGATAATTATTTACTTCAACTTTGGAGAAGACTTTTCTGTTTCCCATGACTGTCGCGGTGCACAAAGCAAGGTCCATAAAGGCGTGGATGGGTGATGGTTGGGCGAGTTTGAACTCCCTATAACACTTTTAGGCTGTGTGCACACGTTCCGGGTTTTTTGCATTTTTTTCGCGATAAAACAGCAAAAAAAAAACCGCTCACATTAAGCATCCTATTAATAGAATGCATTCCGCATTTTGTATGCATATGCTGCGTTTTTTTCCTGAGCGGAAACGCATTCCGGAAAAAAAATGCAGCATGTTCATTAATTTGCGGAATCGCGGGGATTCCACACACATAGGAATGCATTGATCCACTTACTTCCCGCATAGGGCTATGCCCACCATGCGGGAAGTAAGCGGATCATGTGCGGATGGTACCCAGGGTGGAGGAGAGGAGACTTTCCTCCACGGACTGGGCACCATATAATTGTAAAAAAAAAATTAAAATAAAAAATCGTGATATACTCACCTTCTGATGACCCCCGGAGTCTTCCTGCCTCTCAGCGGTGCACGCGGCAGCTGGGATGCTGTGTGCGAAGGACCTACGATGACATCGCTATCACGTGACCGTGACGTCATCTCAGGTCCTTCGCACACAGCATCCCAGCCGCCGCATGCACTGCTGAGTAGATCGGGTGACGTCAGAAAGTGAGAATAACTATTTTTTTTAATTATTTTTAACATTAGATCTTTTTACTATTGATGCTGCATAGGCAGCATCAATAGTAAAAAGTTGGTCACACTTGTCAAACACTATGCTTGACAAGTGTGACCAACCTGTCAATCCGTTTTCAAAGCGATGCTACAGATCTCTTGGAAAACGCTAGCATTCTGCAAGTTAATTATGCTTGCAAAACGCTAGTGTTGAGCGGGAAAACGCATGCAAATTCAGCATGTGATATACCTGCAGCAGGAGTTGCGGAATTGCCACGGAAATTTCCGCTGCAATTCTGCAACGTATGCACTTAGCCTTAGGGTGACCTAGAACAGAGATTGGGTGCCAGGCCCTCCCATCCAACATCAGTATCTGACCTCACAAATGTCTTATGGATGAATTGGCATCCGTTCCCACAGACACTCCAATATAGAGTAGAAAGCCTTTCCAGACTAGTGGTAGATGTTATTGATGCAAAGGGTTTCCGAACATACTACTTGCCTATGAATTTAAGTGGTAGAATGGGAAATGATAAAAGATATCCAAATACCGTATATACTTGTGTATAAGCTAAGATTTTCAGAAAAATCTTATTGTGCTGAAAACTCCTCCCTCAGTTTATACACGAGTCAATTGTCCAGAACGCTGACTGGGGAGGGGGAGCAGTGGCAGGAGCCAGCGGCTGTGGCACAGAGATCATACTCACCCTCCGTCGCTGCATCTCCGTTGTCCCAGCGCCTCTCCTCCTCAGCGGTCATGTGGTACCTCTCATTAAAGTAATCAATATGGACGCGTCTCCACTCCCATAGGCGTGGAGCGCATATTCATTAACTTAATGAGTGGTACCACGTGACCACTGAGGAGAGGAGAGGCGCCGCGCCGGGACAACGGAGATGCAGGCGCGAGGAGGGTGAGTATGACGGGGAGGGGACAATGTGAGCCATGCATACAACATCCATGGCACGGGGGAGCCGAGCCGTGCGGGACCTGGGGAGCCACGCACCAGGAGAGGATGGGGGGAGCCATGCACCAGGAGAGGACGGGGGGAGCCACGCACCAGGAGAGGATGGGGGGAGCCACGCACCAGGAGAGGATGGGGGGAACCACGCACCAGGGGAGGACGGGAGGAGCCACGCACCAGGGGAGGACGGGGGGAGCCACGCACCAGGAGAGGATGGGGGAAGCCACGCACCAGGAGAGGACGGGGGAGAGCCACGCACCAGGGGAGGACGGGGAGAGCCACGCACCAGGGGAGGACGGGGGGAGCCACGCACTAGGGGAGGACGGGGGGAGCCACGCATAGCAGGACATGGGAAGCCACATATCAGGACCGGACAGGGGGAGCCACGCATAACAGCACAGGGATGAGGGGACAATGCACACCCGGCTTATACTTGAGTCAATAAGCTGACCCAGTTTTCCGTTTCAAAAGTAGGTGCCTTGGCTTATACTTCAGTATATACTGTACTTGTATCCATATGCATGTTTTAGGCTATGTGCACACGTTCAGTATTTCTCGCAGAAAATTCCTGAGAATTCCGGACATTTTCTGCAAGAAATCCGCAAGAAAACCGCATGCGTTTTTGCTGCGGTTTTGACGCGTGTTTGCCGCGGTTTTGACGCGTTTTTGCCGCGTTTTTTCCGGACACTTCCCAATGCATTTTGGAGTGGGAAATCCGCAAAAAAACCGCAAAATTAATGAACATGCTGCGGTTTTTACCGCGATGCGTTTTTATCGCGGAAAAAACCGCATCATGTGCACAAAACATGCAGAATTCATTCTAAATGATGGGATGCTTATTGTATGCGGGTTTTTATCGGGAAAAACCGCGAAAAAAACGCAACGTGTGCACACAGCCTTAATGTCCATTTACCATTTAACCCCATATAATCTGAAAGTGTTGAGCCTTGAAAAAATATTTCCTAATGGATGGCATTTTGGATTTTCTAGAAACCATTTAAGTGTCCTTATCTGAAAGGCCAAAAAAAATCTCTTCCAGTCACATGGGGCTAACGGCGCGTGACTGAGACAGGGTGTGTGTGTCCAAAGGAATGTGCCAGTTCATGAGAACACGTGGAAATATGCCGTCTGCTCCAAGAACTGTGTGATCAAAGCTAAGTGTCCGTAGCATTGGGTTTTTGAAATGAGCAAACCATTAATATAAAAAATACAAGGGGTGTAGGAGTTCTATGTTCCTCTTGTGTCAAAATGTGCAGCCATATAAAAGGAAGATGTTGTGAAATTGTAGCAAAAAAATGTTAATGAGCTTTTCTACAAGGACTATGGAACTACAAATTTCTTTTGGGTAAAACTGAATTTTATTGGAGCCCAAAAGGTTTTTACCCCACTGTATGTAGAACGGCTGCAGTGCTCTGTAGACTACCCAAGGATCCTCTCTAATAACCCTCCGTCCATATTTCCAATTACACTTTGTCTACAACAGCTTTCTCTTCCTTATTTATAGACACCGACGTCTCAGATCTGTTAATCGTCATTTTCCGTGTGCTACATTTGTTTGGGTTACCATGGAAATACTTTCACAGTAATTTCATGTGAAGTTCACCTCTATGAAAGACTGGTGTTGTGTTCCTACACAAGTTGGAAATGTAATGGAAGGGGTAGCGAGCATGAGAGAAGCGACCGTTCATTCATGCACTGAGTTTAGTGCCGCTGCTGCGTCCCTTGTGAATGAGCAGTTGGATAGTGGAGTACTAGAGCGCACACCTGGATTTGGGGGAAATATTAGTCAGGGGTAATGTTAGGCTTCACCTCACAGGTGTGGAGTGTGGACTACCGAACTGCTGCTTATTGTATAGGCAAGAAAACCAAACGAAAACAAAACTATTATTTACACCTAAATTGATTAAAAAAAAATGAATGTTTGCAAAGTATATTTTTTGGTGGAAAATATTTGCAATTGGTGAGCTAATAAGCCACCAAAACTTTAGTGAGCCATAGTGTGCAAAGGTATTAGCCATTCTGGTGCCCTGATCCTACTCTTCATTTTCTTCCATTCTTAGGCGTTCGGATTTAGTTAAAGGGAACCTGTCACCCCGTTTTTTGAGATTGAGCTATAAATACTGTTAAATAGGGCCTGCGCTGTGTGTTCCTATAGTGTATGTAGTGTACCCCGATTCCCCATGTATGCTGAGAAATAACTTACCAAAGTCGCCGTTTTCGCCTGTCAATCAGGCTGGTCAGGTCGGGAGGGCGTGGTGACATCGCTGGTTCTTCCTCAGCTTTACGTTGGTGGCGTAGTGGCGTAGTGGTGAAGACACAGCGCGCGATCTGCGCTGTCATCCCTTTCGTCGGTGGGGGCGGCCATCTTCCTGGGGCCGCGCGTGCGCAGATCGAGTGCTCTGCTGCACGGGGCTTCAGGAAAATGGCCGCGGGATGCCGCGCGTGCGCATTAGAGATCGCGGCGGCCATTTTCCCAAAGCCGAGATGCAAACTCGGCTTTGGGAAAATGGCCGCCGCGATCTCTAATGCGCACGCGCGGCATCCCGCGGCCATTTTCCTGAAGCCCCGTGCAGCAGAGCACTCGATCTGCGCACGCGCGGCCCCAGGAAGATGGCCGCCCCCACCGACGAAAGGGATGACAGCGCAGATCGCGCGCTGTGTCTTCACCACTACGCCACTACGCCACCAACGTAAAGCTGAGGAAGAACCAGCGATGTCACCACGCCCTCCCGACCTGACCAGCCTGATTGACAGGCGAAAACGGCGACTTTGGTAAGTTATTTCTCAGCATACATGGGGAATCGGGGTACACTACATACACTATAGGAACACACAGCGCAGGCCCTATTTAACAGTATTTATAGCTCAATCTCAAAAAACGGGGTGACAGGTTCCCTTTAAGGCCTTTTTAGAAAGAATGTCTGGGTGGTACATTTGTCTATTCATCCTTCCTTTGGTTATATTATGTTTGCCGGTGCCGTGTGCTGAAAAACAGCCCCACACCATGATGTTCCCACCTCCAAACTTAACTGTTGGTATGGTGTTTTTGGGAAGATATGCAATGCATCTTGACCTCGAAACGTTGACGCGGGACTGCCACAGGATGAGGGGTACAGCAACAATCAGCAGGTAAACTTAAACAGAATTAAGTTATATGTGAGTAAAATACAACACTTTTTTTGAACATAAATCAATAAAAATTGTGTTGTGCCAGTACTTTAGTAATCGCTTACTCGGAGCAGTTTTCAGAGTCTGTTACAGAAGAGGCCTTTTCTCCCATTTAGCTGGACCTCTATAAGGCTATTTATGTATGCACATATATATTCAAATGTAAGATAATACTGGTATGTCCTGAAACTGAAGTACAATGGTTCTTGCTGGACTGACTCCCGAATAATCAGAAATACCGTCTTGAAACTCTTAGGGAATGCCGATCTCTCCAACACAGGTCTTCCCTAAGTTTAGAGAATGAGGACTCATGTTGACTAGCCCAGATGCAGTGTACTTGCTTGGCCTCATGAAGTCGGCTCATGTCAAGCTGATCAATGCGTCCATCCCAAAGTCACCAACAACAGATTCAGAGTCGCATCACCCTATCCAGACTTTCTGCTTCACTTAACACCCGGACTCTCCTTCGACTCCTCCCAACTGCCAAAAACTCCCATGCTCCAACACCAGCCTCTCACCACTGCCCTCTACTGGCCAGATCATATATTACATCACCTATCTCCAACAATGCAGTAAACTGTGTTTAACCCTTACATGTATTATGGCATCCAATTTTGGACTCATTTGACCAGAATATACTCTCCCAGTATTTCACAGACTTGTCTAAATGTTATTGAACTTTTTTTCAACAATGGAGTCTTGCGTGGTGAGTGTGTATGCAGGCAATGACATCTGCATACTCACCTTGCTTCCTGCCTCCATGTGTTGTGCGCCACACTTCCTGGTGGCACGTCTAGTGCTACTCTTAAAGGTGCAGTGTGCGCTTTTAGTAAAATGCCCCCAGCCAATGGCTTGGATACTTTTAGTATAAGGGTGCACCTGCAAGATGGCTCCCATAGTGTGTTATATATTACGTGGGCAATGGTATATACTGTGTGGGCTGTGCTATATATTACTTGGGCAGTGTTATATACTGCGTGGCTGCTATATACTACATGGGCTGTGTTATATACTGCGTGAACTGTGTAATATACTACGTGGCCTGTGCTATATACTATGTGGCTGATATATATATATATATATATATATATATATATACATACATACATACATACATACATACATACATACATACATACATACACACATACTCACATACACACACACACACATACACACACACACACACATATATATATATATATACAGTGGGGCAAAAAAGTATTTAGTCAGTCAGCAATAGTGCAAGTTCCACCACTTAAAAAGATGAGAGGCGTCTGTAATTTACATCATAGGTAGACCTCAACTATGGGAGACAAACTGAGAAAAAAAAATCCAGAAAATCACATTGTCTGTTTTTTTATCATTTTATTTGCATATTATGGTGGAAAATAAGTATTTGGTCAGAAACAAAATTTCATCTCAATACTTTGTAATATATCCTTTGTTGGCAATGACAGAGGTCAAACGTTTTCTGTAAGTCTTCACAAGGTTGCCACACACTGTTGTTGGTATGTTGGCCCATTCCTCCATGCAGATCTCCTCTAGAGCAGTGATGTTTTTGGCTTTTCGCTTGGCAACACGGACTTTCAACTCCCTCCAAAGGTTTTCTATAAGGTTGAGATCTGGAGACTGGCTAGGCCGCTCCAGGACCTTGAAATGCTTCTTACGAAGCCACTCCTTCGTTGCCCTGGCGGTGTGCTTTGGATCATTGTCATGTTGAAAGACCCAGCCACGTTTCATCTTCAATGCCCTTGCTGATGGAAGGAGGTTTGCACTCAAAATCTCACGATACATGGCCCCATTCATTCTTTCATGTACCCGGATCAGTCGTCCTGGCCCCTTTTCAGAGAAACAGCCCCAAAGCATGATGTTTCCACCACCATGCTTTACAGTAGGTATGGTGTTTGATGGATGCAACTCAGTATTCTTTTTCCTCCCAACACGACAAGTTGTGTTTCTACCAAACAGTTCCAGTTTGGTTTCATCAGACCATAGGACATTCTCCCAAAACTCCTCTGGATCATCCAAATGCTCTCTAGCAAACTTCAGACGGGCCCGGACATGTACTGGCTTAAGCAGTGGGACACGTCTGGCACTGCAGGATCTGAGTCCATGGTGGCGTAGTGTGTTACTTATGGTAGGCCTTGTTACATTGGTCCCAGCTCTCTGCAGTTCATTCACTAGGTCCCCCCGCGTGGTTCTGGGATTTTTGCTCACCGTTCTTGTGATCATTCTGACCCCACGGGGTGGGATTTTGCGTGGAGCCCCAGATCGAGGTTGATTATCAGTGGTCTTGTATGTCTTCCATTTTCTAATTATTGCTCCCACTGTTGATTTCTTCACTCCAAGCTGGTTGGCTATTGCAGATTCAGTCTTCCCAGCCTGGTGCAGGGCTACAATTTTGTTTCTGGTGTCCTTTGACAGCTCTTTGGTCTTCACCATAGTGGAGTTTGGAGTCAGACTGTTTGAGGGTGTGCACAGGTGTCTTTTTATACTGATAACAAGTTTAAACAGGTGCCATTACTACAGGTAATGAGTGGAGGAAGGAGGAGACTCTTAAAGAAGATGTTACAGGTCTGTGAGAGCCTGAAATCTTGATTGTTTGTTTCTGACCAAATACTTATTTTCCACCATAATATGCAAATAAAATGATAAAAAAACAGACAATGTGATTTTCTGGATTTTTTTTTCTCAGTTTGTCTCCCATAGTTGAGGTCTACCTATGATGTAAATTACAGACGCCTCTCATCTTTTTAAGTGGTGGAACTTGCACTATTGCTGACTGACTAAATACTTTTTTGCCCCACTGTATATGTGTGTATATATATATATATATACACTAGAATTCCCGATGCATTAGAATCAGGCTTCCATCTAGTATTATATACTTTAAAAAGTTGTGAAACAGCTGAAAATGTCTTATATTCTAGGTTCTTCAAAGTAGCCACCTTTTGCTTTGATGACTGCTTTGCACACTCTTGGCATTCTCTTGATGAGCTTCAAGAGGTAGTCACCGGGAATGGTTTTCACTTCACAGGTGTGCCCTGTCAGGTTTAATAAGTGGGATTTCTTGCCTTATAAATGGGGTTGGGGCCATCAGTTGTGTTGTGCAGAAGTCTGGTGGATACACAGCAGATAGTCCTACTGAATAGACTGTTAGAATTTGTATTATGGCAAGAAAAAAGCAGCTAAGTAAAGAAAAACGAGTGGACATCATTACTTGAAGGTCCGTCAGTCTGAAAAATTGGGAAAATTTTGAGTGTCCCCAAGTGCAGTTGCAAAAACCATCAAGCGCTACAAAGAAACTGGCTCACATGAGGACCGCCCCAGGAAAGGAAGACAAAGAGTCACCTCTGCTTATGAGGATAAGTTTATCCGAGTCACCAGCCTCAGAAATCGCAGTTTAACAGCAGCTCAGATTAGAGAGCAGGTCAATGCCACACAGAGTTATAGCAACAGACACATCTCTACAACAACTGTTAAGCGGAGACTTTGTGCAGCAGGCCTTCATGGTAAAATAGCTGCTAGGAAACCACTGCTAAGAACAGGCAACAAACAGAAGAGACTTGTTTGGGGTAAAGAACACAAGGAATGGACATTAGACCAGTGGAAATCTGTGCTTTGGTCTGATGAGTCCAAATTTGATATCTTTGGTTCCAACCACCGTGTCTTTGTGCGACGCAGAAAAGGTGAACGGATGGACTCTACATGCCTGGTTCCTACCGTGAAGCATGGAGGAGGTGTGATGGTGTGGGGGTGCTTTACTGGTGACACTGTTGGGGATTTATTCAAAATTGAAGGCTGAACCAGCATGGCTACCACAGCATCTTGCAGCGGCATGCTATTCCATCCGGTTTGCTTTAAGTTGGACCATCATTTATTTTTCAACAGGACAATGATCCCAAACACACCTCCTGGCTGTGTAAGGGCTATTTGACCAAGAAGGAGAGTGATGGGGTGCTACGCTAGATGACCTGGCCTCCAGTCACCAGACCTAAACCCAATCGAGATGGTTTGGGGTGAGCTGGACTGCAGAGTGAAGGCAAAAGGACCAACAAGTGCTAAGCCTCTCTGGGAACTTTTTCAAGATTGTTGGGAGACCATTCCCGGTGACTACCTCTTGAAGCTCATCAAGAGAATGCCAAGAGTGTGCAAAGCAGTCATCAAAGCAAAAGGTGGCTACTTTGAAGAACCTTGACTATAAGACATATTTTCAGTTGTTTCACAACTTTTTTAAGTATATAATTCCACATGTGTTAATTCATAATTTTGATGCCTTCAGTGTGAATTTACAATTTTCATAGTCCTGAAAATACAGAAAAATCTTTAAATGAGAAGGTGTCCAAGCTTTTGCTCTGTACTGTATAATATGTATAATATAAATATATATAAATATATATAAATATATATATATATATATATATATATATATATATATATATATATATATATATATATATATATATATATCTCTATATATATATATATATCTCTACTATATAATTGTCTAAGGGCCACTTCCGTCTTTCTGTCTGTCTGTCACAGATATTCATTGGTCGTGGCCTCTGTCTGTCATGGAAATCCAAGTTTCTGATTGGTCGCGGCAAAACAGCCACGACTAAACAGCGATGGGCACAGTCCGGAAGAAAATGGCCGCTCCTTCCTCCCCGCAGTCAGTGCCCGGCGCCCGCATACTCCCTTCCGGTCAGCGCTCACACAGGGTTAATGGCAGCGTTGACCGCGGTGTAACGCACTCCATTAACGCTGCTATTAACCCTGTGTGACCAACTTTTTACTATTCATGCGGCCTATGCACCATGAATAGTAAAAAGATCTAATGTTAAAAATAATTTAAAAAAATAAAAAATCGTTATATACTCACCGTCCGTTGGCCTCTCGGATCCACAACAGGCCTTTCCCGCTCGCGATGCTCCGGTAACAGGTCCATGCTGTGATCTCGCGAGATGATGACCGCTACGTCAGTGAGACCGCAATGCACTCTTCAGACCGGAGCACGCGAGGACCATCGGTAACCGGCCGCTTCGATCCGGAGGCTCCGGAAGGTGAGTATGTAACTATTTTTTATTTTAATTCTTTTTTTTTAACAGGGATATGGTGCATATTACGTGACTGGCCAATATACTACGTGACTGGGCAGTATACTACGTGTCTGTGCTGTATACTATGTGGCTCTGTGGTGTATACTACGTGACTGGGCAATATACTATGTGGCTGGGCAACATACTATGTGGCTGGGCAACATACTATGTGGCTGGGCAACATACTATGTGGCTGGGCAACATACTATGTGGCTGGGCAACATACTATGTGGCTGGGCAATATACTATGTGGACATGCATATTCTAGAATACCCGATGCGTTAGAATCGGGCCACCATCTAGTGTGTGTATATGTGTGTATGTATGTATGTGTGTGTGTGTATATATGTATGTATATATGTGTATATATATATATATATATATATATATATGTGTATATATATATATATGTATATGTATATGTATATGTATATATATGTATATGTATATGTGTATATATATATATATATATATATATACACACACGTATATATCTATAATATAACGCTGGGAGCGTCACTCTGTCCGAAGCTTTTATAGACTGCGCAAGCGCCGGCGCAGTCTGGGCCTCACAGAGTGACGCTCCCAGGAGATCGCGGTATGCGTAAACACTGAACGCACACCGCGATCTCCACCGGAGAGTCAGGGACCGCCAGGAGGGTAAGTATATTCACCTGTTCCCCGTTCCAGCGCTGCGTGCGGCTCCGTCTCCCGGGTCCTCTGCTGTGACGTGCCCAGTTCAGAGGGCGCGATGATTCGCTGGAATGGGACAGACAGGTGAGTATAGCAAGTGCTGGGGGCCTGAGCTCGCGGTGACTCCGGCACCTGACCCCCACAGCGCGCCGGTGTCCCCGCCTGCTCAGGCCCCCAGCACTCGGCGCCCAGCGACGATAGGTGAGTATGGTATTTTTTTTTTTTTATATATGGCAACAGCATACGGGGCATATATAATGGAGCATCTTATGGGGGGCATATAATACAATGGTGGCGCAGGATGGGAGCAGCACATGACAGAACGGGCGCAGGATGGTAGCAGCACATGACAGAATGGGGATGCAAGATGGGAGCAGCACATGACAGAACAGGGGCGCAGGATGGGAGCAGCACATGACAGAATGGGGGCGCAAGATGGGAGCATCACATGACAGAACTGGGCACAGGATTGCAGCAGCACATGACAGAACAGGCGCAGGGTGGGAGCAGCACATGACAGAACGAGGGTGCACGATGGCAGCAGCACATGACAGAACGGGGGCACAGGATGGCAGCAGCACATGACAGAACGGGGGCGCAGGATGGGAGCAGCACATGACAGAACAGGGGCGCAGGATGGGAGCAGCATATGAAAGAACGGGGGCACAGGATGGGAGCAGCACAGGATGGGAGCAGCACATGACAGAACGGGCGCATGATGGCAGCAGCACATGACAGAACGGGGGCGCAGGATGGCGGCAGCACATGACAGAATGGGGGCGCAGGATGGGAGCAGCACATGACAGAACGGGGGCGCAGGATGGCAGCAGCACATGACAACAAGCGCAGGATGGGAGCAGCACATGTCAGAATGGGGGTGCAGGATGGGAGCAGCACATACCAGGATGGAGACCATATACCAATATAGATGCTAGCCACCCGGGCGTAGAACGGGTTCAATAGCTAGTGTGTATATATATATATATATATATATATATATATATATATATATATATATATATATATATATATATATATATATATATATATATATATATATATATATATATATATATATATATATACACATACATACACACACACACACACACACACACACACACACACCGTATATACTCGAGTATAAGCCGAGAATTTCAGCCCATTTTTTTAGGCTGAAATTGCCCCTCTCGGCTTATATTCGTCTTACCCAGGGGTCGGCAGGGGAGGGTGAGCGGCAGCTGTCTAGTAATACTTACCTGCTCCTGGCGCTGTCCATAGACGTCCCTGGTTCTCCGGGTGTTGGCAGCTTCTTCCTGTAGTGAGCGGTCACATGGTACCACTCGTTACAGTAATGAATATTGACTCCCATAGGGGTGGAGCCACATATTCATTACTGTAATGAGCGGTACCATGTGACCGCTCAATACAGGAAAAAGCTGCCGGAGAACCAGGGACTGCACCTCTCCAGGAGAAGGTGAGTATAACGCAGTGCACGATATTCACCTGTTCCCCGTTCCACCGACGGCCGCCGATGCGTCTTCCTTGTCCTCTGCATTGACGCTCAGGTCAGAGGTCGCGGTGACGTGATTAGGGTGCACGCCGCCCTCTGCCTGAACATCAGTGCAGAGGACAGGGAAGACACAGCGGGGCCATGTGCAGCGTTATATGGGGCAAATCTCTATGGAGCATTTTATGGGGCCATAATCAGCATTTGTGAAGCATTATACGGGGCAAATGTGTCTATGGAGCATCTTATGGGGCCCTTATTAACCTTTATGCAGTACTGTATGGGGTAAATGTGTCTATGGAGCATCTTATGGGGCCATTATTAACCTTTGTGCAGCATTATATGGGGTCATATTTTAATATGGAGCATTTTATGGGGCCCATCATGAACTGTATGGAGCATCTTATGGGGCCCATCACATTTTATGGAACATTATATGGGGCATATTTTGTATGGAGCATCTTATGGGGCCCATCATGAACTGTATGGAGCTTTAAATGGGGTTTCTGATTCAATATGGATATTAATTTTACTTTTATTGGTACCTTTTTTTTTTTTTTATTAATTTACCGGTAGCTGCTGCATTTTTCACCCTAGGCTTATACTCGAGTCATTAAGTTTTCCCAGTTTTTTGTGTCAAAATTAGAGGGATCGGCTTATACTCAGGTCGGCTTATACTCGAGTATATACGCTGTGTTTGTCTGTCACAGATATTCATTGGTCGCGGCTTCTGTCTGTCATGGAAATCCAAGTTGCAAAACACCCACGACCATTGCCACGACCAATCAGCGACAGCCATAGTCTGGCAGCGATATGGCCGCTGCTTTACTGCCCTGCAGTCAGCACTGAGTGCTCACACAGGGTTAATGCCAGCGTTAACGGACCGAGGTGTAACGCAGTCCGTTAACGCAGCTATTAATCTTGTGAGACCAACTTTTTACTATTGAAGCTGCATATGCAGCATCAATAGTAAAAAGATCTAATGTTACAAATAATAATAATAAAAGAAAATTGTTATTCTCACCTTCCGATGTCACGCACTCTCCTCGGCAGTGCAAGCGGCAGGTTCTGGCATACTGCGTGGGCTCTGTTATATACTACATCTCTGTGATATATACTATGCAGCTGGGCAATATACAAGTGACTGTGCAGTATACAACGTGACTGTCCAATATACTACGTGACTTTGCAATATACTACGTGCTCTGTGTTATATACTACGTAGCTGTGCAATATACTATGGCTGTGTCGGTTCTGTTATATACTACGTCGACTGTGCAATATACTACGTAGCTGTGCAATATACTACGTGCCTCTACAATATACTATGTGGCTCTGCTATATACTACGTCACTGACCAATACACTACATAGCTGTGCAATACACTACGTGACTGTGTTATATACTATGTGGTTGTGCAATATATTACGTGCCTGTGCATTATACTACGTGGCTCTACAATTTACTACGTGGCTCTGTTATATACTACGTTGGCTCTGCTATATACTAGGTGGCTGACCAACATACTACATACCTGTGCAATATACTACATGGCTATGTTATATACTATGTGGCTGTGTTACATACTACGTAGCTCTGTTATATACTTTGTAGCTATGTTATATACTACGTCGGTTGTGTTATATACTACGTCACTGTGCAATATAGTATGTAGCCTGTGCTATATACTACCTACATATTCTAGAATACCCGATAGGTTAGAATCGGGCCACAATCTAGTTATTTTTATATATTGCTAACATAATCCGCAGCGCTTTACAGTTTGCAGACATTATCATCACTGTTCCCGTTGGGGCTCACAATATAAAGTCCCTATCAGAATGTCTTTAGATTGTGGGAGGAAAACAGAGCAAAACACGGGGAAATCATACAAACTCCTTGCAGATGTTGTCCTTGGTGGGATTTGAACCCAGCAGTCCAACGCTGCAAGGCTGCAGTGCTAACCACTGAGCCACTGTGCTGCCCAGTTACAAATTAAAAGTCCTGCAGCGCATGCAAGGTTCCCCTGATCAAGGCTGCACATCTCTAGGCCCGTTTGAAGTTCACCAATGACCATCAGTGTGATCCCTAGGAGACATGGGAGAAGGACATGTGGCCAGATGAAACCAAAATAGAACTTTTACCCTTCGCCACGACAGCACCCCACATGAGAGAGAGGGATCTGCCCCATAGGAACAGGAAACCTACAGAATAAAAGGAGGCGGTCCCCTCTCCTCCTCAGTTTAGGTTTCCTGTTCCTACAGGGACCCGGCTTACCTACAGATGAAGAGGATCCCTGGGCCATGCACCCGCCTGCGTCGGTGTCTGTGGGAACGGCAGGGGCTGCTGTTCCAGAAGCAGGGGCGGGGGAGCCCCTGCTTGCAGCCTCCCCCCTCGTCTGGCCAAACATCCATGGTCCGGGTCCAGTCACCGTAGGTCCGACCGGCACTGTGAGGACGCGCGCGCTGCAGCGGCCGGCTTAATACCTCTGGCCGCTGCATGGTGAGTGAGAGTGGCGCGTCTAACCCGGAAGTCGCTGGAGCACTTCCAGGTTGGTCCGGGGAGGCAGGAGAATGGGCGGCAGTTTTAAAAATGCAGCGCTAGCGTCGGGCCGGTGTGTGTAAGATGGCTTCACCGGCCGACGAAGCGCACCTGCCCGCAGTGCAACAGCGCTCTCCCAGCAAGGAGAGAAGTGCAAGGAGCAGCACAAGGAGTGGTGGCCGACCTCCAGAGAAACAACTTCATAAGAAGAGAAAAATTAGAAGGCACTCACCGGTCTTCCAAAAGCATTCCTTTATTAACACCAGATAAAATTCATGGCCAGGGGAGTGGGAGCCGAAGCTCGTGTGAGCAGAGGGGGACTCCCCCTCTGCTCACACGAGCTTCGGCTCCCACTCCCCTGGCCATGAATTTTATCTGGTGTTAATAAAGGAATGCTTTTGGAAGACCGGTGAGTGCCTTCTAATTTTTCTCTTCTTATGAAGTTGTTACCTACGGACTGTTTTTCTTGAAGAGCACCCGAAGTCCCATTATATTACGGATTGTTGGAGAGTTACATCTAGTGATATATTTCTCTGTTTCGACCTGAAGTTGGTCCAGAGAGACCCGAGTAGTGGGGACAGTGCTGCTCAGTTTTTTTCTTTTTGACTGGACCGACCTCCAGAGAAAGGTTCTACCACCAAACAAAATCCGCCTCCAGAACCGGTACCTGTCAGCTTCACTGGGTGAGTTTTTGAAACAGTCTCTTCCTATATGCTGATATATGTTCCTCCTGTATCCTTCCTCTAGACTAAGAAAAGGACACACAAATCTAAGCACAAAGAATGCGCTTTATGTACGCAACCCCTTCCGGATGATTATGCTAAAAAACTATGTTCGGAGTGTATCATGCAAACTCTACGGCAGGAAAATATTATGACTCCGTCAGATGTCAGAGCTATTATCCGGGAAGAAATGCAGGGTTTGGCGCAGACAAGTAGCGCCAGTACCCGTCAGCTCAGCAGGTCCCGATCTCCAGTTAGTTCGGAGTCAGGGGATGTATGTATATCCTCAGGCGAAGCGGTATCTCAGTCGAGCTCATCCGAAACTGAAGGGGGACTTTGTCTTCCCAACAGTAGTGTGGACAACTTAATAAAATCTGTTAGGAGCACGATGGGGTGACCAGATGAAAAGGAAAAGAAATCGGCTCAGGACATAATGTTCGCGGGGCTAGGACAGAGGAAACGTAGGTCCTTCCCCGTCATACAAAGCATTAAGGAAATCATTAAAAAGGAGTGGAATAAGCATAATAGAGGTTTTCTACCATCGTCCTCTAAAAGACGCTATCCCTTCAGCGATGAGGAGCTGAATACCTGGTCAAAAGTGCCGAAGGTGGATGCCGCTGTAGCCTCCACAACCAAGCAGTCGGTCCTACCAGTGGAGGATTCAGGGGTCCTGACAGACCCGCTGGATCGTAAAGCAGAAGCTTTACTAAAGAGGTCGTGGGAAGCCAATACGGGGGCGTTCAGGCCCGCCATATCTAGTACCTGCACTGCAAGATCACTACTAGTATGGATGGAGCAATTGGAGGAACAGATTAGAGGTAAAACTTCGAGGGAATCTATCCTGCCGAAATTTCCTCTAATTAAAGAAGCAGTAGCATTCCTGGCTGCTGCCTCGGTGGACTCGCTACGTCTTGCAGCCAGGTCAGCCGGACTAGTGAACACAGCCCGGCGTGCACTCTGGCTAAAGAACTGGAAAGGGGACGCACAGGCCAAAGCAAAACTTTGCGCGATTCCCTGCCAGGGTGAGTTCCTTTTTGGAAAGACGCTGGATGAACTCCTGAATAAAGCGGGAGAAAGGAAGAAAGGCTTCCCTAACCAGTATCTTCCATCCTACAGGAGAGCCTTCAAAAGACGCCCCTTTACCAGGAACAAGCCATTTGAACAAAGGGAACGATGGGAGTCGAAGGACCCGAAGCAAAAAGGTGCCTTTTTTAGCGGGTCCCATAATCCGAAGCGCAAATACCGCTAACCAGGGAGTGGGCGGCAGATTAAAATTCTTCCTTCCCCAATGTAGAACCACAAAGAAAAAGGTGGAAAAATGTCCGCAAGTACAAAGGTAGAAACAACTTTATTAATAAAACTATACACAAAGGTATCAAACAGGGACAAGACAAAATCAGGCAGCAGAGTACATCACCACATAGTTAGCGAGAGCCCACATACTGGGGTGTAGGTAGATCATGAGCGCAAGTGCGCAGCAAAGTATAAGAACATAGAAGCATACTGTAAGCCTTACCCAATCGTATATATGCACCCAGCAAGTGTGGGCTCCCGCACTCCCCGACGCGCGTTTCGGAAGTATAACACTTCCTTCCTCAGGGGGCATGTCATGCAGGACGGCAGAGCGGTATAAAAGCACCCGCGACCGGAAGTGACCATGTCTGTGCGACGCCGATGATCCATTCACCCGCCTCCATGCACTGACATCACCGCTGCTGTAAGATCACATGGGGCCCCATGTGACCAAAACAACAAGCGGCAAGCAGCGATGGGCAGAGGGAGGGACCCACACAGCATCACAACAAACAGCGGCCATATTAACTGTGGGCAACGTGCCAGCACCATACCGCAACAAGCAGAGCGGTGCTGCACCGCCATACAGGGGAACAGAATACATAATACATAATATAATTTAAGACACAGAGACCCCAAACCACAGAAACATATGGCGGAGGTGTAAGACAAGTATAACGCACACTATATAAACCCAAATTTATACAATATAATATATGCATAAGTACGCAATTAATCAATGCTGTACATTAATCGGTCAACATGGATAAATACATGATAGCATCATAATTGGAAGATGAGTAATACTATACCATCATACAATATTTATATACCAATATACATTGTAACTATTCCGTACATAAATAGGTCACATAATAACGTCATACATAAGGCCAGTAATATACATATAACCGAACGGATACATATACAAAATTCGGTACGGAAAACACCCCATCTTCATCTTGGTAACTCCACTCTCCATCACAAGCACCACGAATATAAAGAAAATCACTAAAAAATAAAACAAAATTAGTAAAAGAATTTAAAACCATAGAGGTCAATGCACAATGCAGCCCGCAAAATACATCAGCAGGGGGACCCCAGGAAAGGGACAAACGAGAGGCACTCATTTAGCCCATTGGGATGAACAGTGTTCAGAGCCCAAATCCATCTTGTCTCAAGCTGAGACAGACGTTTAGACAGACCACCACCACGGATGTTAATATTTAAAGATTCAATACCACGTACCCTCAACAGCGTACCATCACAGTTGTGGAAATCTTTAAAATGACGTGGTATTGTTTTTAAGGTGGAGGCGTCCGCGTGACCGACTGCCGCCTGAATGCCCAATACGTGTTCCCTTATTCTAACCTTGAGCTGGCGAGTAGTCAGCCCAACGTAAATAAGGTTACACGGGCACGTAGCATAGTAAATAACGTATCTTGTGGTGCATGTGATACGCTGACGAATATTAAACGATTTGGTACCATCAGCGTTCAAGAACCTATCACATCGCACCACATTCGGACAGGCGACACATCGGCCACACGGAACGCACCCACCACGACTAGCAAATCTATCCAGAAAAGTGGGCATCACTTGTTCAGGATAGTGACTAGAGACCAAATGGTCTTTTAAGTTCTTTGCCCTTCTAAAGGACATCAATGGTGCTGGTGAAATCAATTTTTTCAATATAGGATCAACCTTTAGAATCGGCCATGCCCTTTGCAAACTGGAGCGAACCATATCAGCACGGGAACTAAACGTAGTTACAAATCTCACAGTGTCATCCGCCCTTTGCCTAGGTGTATTATTATATAGAAGGCTGTGGCGGGAAGCATGCTTGGCTCGATGATATGCCATCTTAACCAACCTATGACTGTAACCACGGGCAAAAAAGCGCTGCCTCAGCTCCTCAGCTCTAGTCTCAAAGTCACCATCAGACGAGCAGATTCTGCGAAGACGGAGAAATTGCCCCACTGGCACAGAGCGAATCATGTGCTTAGGATGACCCGAGGAGGCAAAAAGTAGTGTATTGGTAGCCGTCTCCTTTCTAAAAATATCAGTTTGTAAATAACCAGAAGTGTCTCGTCTAATGGTGACATCCAAAAAGTCAAGTGACCGATAATCAAAAACAAAGGTCAAATGCACATTGAGGTCATTGCTGTTCAGGGTCTGCATCACCTGCCCAAGGTCGACGGGGGTGCCCTGCCAAATGAAGAAGATATCGTCAATGTATCGTGTCCATAAAGGGACACGGTCCATTAACCCCTGTTCATTAGACAGGAACAGGTCCCTCTCCCACAACCCCAGGAAAAGACCAGCATAAGCGGGCGCAAAGGCCGCGCCCATGGCGGTCCCCTGGAGCTGAAGGTAGAAGGACCCCTTAAATACAAAAAAGTTATGAGTGAGGGTGAACTCTAAAAGCTCCAGCAGAAGTTCTCGTAGGCCAAGCGGTAATGATGATGTACCTAAGAAATAACGTACGGCCGCAATGCCATCTTTATGTCTAATGTTAGTATATAACGATTCAACATCTGCTGAAACCAAAAGAGAATCACCCTCCAAACACAACCCGTCGACCCTGCGCAAGAGATCACCCGTATCCCGCAGAAAGGAAGGGAGGCTTGTCACAAGAGGCTGGAGGTGGTAATCAATCCACTTATTAATGTGGTCCAGGAAATTCCCTCTACCAGACACGATAGGTCTGCCGGGCGGTGTGGAGGTATTTTTGTGTATCTTGGGGAGGAGATATAGCGTCGCCACAGCTGGCTCAGGAACCACCAAAGCCGATGCTAACTCTTTGGTGACAATGCCGTCCTGGAGTGCCCGTTTAAGAATCTTATCTAGTTGACCACAATATGCCGAGAGGGGGTTATATGTCAAACGTCTATAACAGGTCGTATTATTTAATTGACGATATGCCTCCCTCTCGTACATATTGGTGGGCCACAAGACGACATTGCCACCTTTATCAGCCGGTTTAATAACTGTATTTGGAAGTTCCTGCAGAAAACTCAACCTCAGCCTCTCCTCCCTTGTAAGATTATCGTTGACACGGAACTGTGGTATTTTATATAAATCCTCCATCACCACCCGGACAAACAAATCGATACTGGAACAAGATGACAGTGGAGGGAACCTCGTGGACCGTGGACGAATGGAAGGTGGAATCTTACCTCCTTCACCAATGTGCTCACTAGCCAACTCCTCGAGTATCCTTAGGGCTTCCTGTTCCTCTTCTGTGGGAAAAAGGGAATTAAGGTTATTGGTGTTAAAGTACCTTTTGAACAGCAATGACCTCGCAAAAATGTGCAAATCCTTGATAGTAGAAAATAAATTGAAACCCGAGGTGGGAGCAAAGGACAGGCCCTTCCCGAGTAAGGATAGATCAGTGGCAGACAATATGTGTTGGGTCAAGTTAATCACCTTATTGTCCTTATACGGTACAGACACAGATTTTCTTTTGTATGGATGGTAGGCATGATCTCGAAGTCTCACAGCCCCAGAGCCTTCAGCAGTTCCCGAAACAGATGACATATCTGACTGACCACTCAAAGACGAAATAGACAGATTCGAGCCACTCCTCTGTAAGTTGGAGTTATTCTTTTTCCTCCATACGTATACATTTTTAGTCTGATAATCCTTAAGATCTCTCGTATATTTAGTCTTTTGAGTGTTTTGTATTCTCTTAACCAAATCATCTGTTGATTTTTCAAGGTTTATCTCAAACTGTTGAACCATTTCAGGCGGGCATCCACCTCTAATCTCAGCCTGTGCTGTATCAATCTGCCCATCCAAATCATTAATACTGGTTGTATTAAAACCAATCAGAAGTTGCATGAGGGATATGGAGCAGATGTCACACGCCTCCTCCCACTTCTTGACAAAGGTGACATCATCCACTTGGAATGATGGGATGACCCGTACCCTTAAGCCTCTAGGGATCATTCCATTTGCAACATATTTTTCTAGGAATAGCCGATTCCACCATAATCGTAGACGTCTGTCCAGCAATACTTTCATAATAGAAAGTTTTGTGTCCCACCCAGGATCCCCCTGCTGCTGTAAACCAGTCATGCCACCATCGAAAACCTTGTCCATATGATCAAGCCATGCCTTCTCTCTGGCTCGAAAGTCCATTGCGTAGATCAGATAACCTGTGCATAACACAGAAAATAGATAATGACAAACAGATACACGCATATATTGGGAGGGGTACCTCATAATCAATCAGTGTAACTACTAGTGTATTAGATTAGAGGCACTCTAACCCACATCATAGGACGATAAGGACCCACCAAAAACCTACATAGAACCACAAAGAAAAAGGTGGAAAAATGTCCGCAAGTACAAAGGTAGAAACAACTTTATTAATAAAACTATACACAAAGGTATCAAACAGGGACAAGACAAAATCAGGCAGCAGAGTACATCACCACATAGTTAGCGAGAGCCCACATACTGGGGTGTAGGTAGATCATGAGCGCAAGTGCGCAGCAAAGTATAAGAACATAGAAGCATACTGTAAGCCTTACCCAATCGTATATATGCACCCAGCAAGTGTGGGCTCCCGCACTCCCCGACGCGCGTTTCGGAAGTATAACACTTCCTTCCTCAGGGGGCATGTCATGCAGGACGGCAGAGCGGTATAAAAGCACCCGCGACCGGAAGTGACCATGTCTGTGCGACGCCGATGATCCATTCACCCGCCTCCATGCACTGACATCACCGCTGCTGTAAGATCACATGGGGCCCCATGTGACCAAAACAACAAGCGGCAAGCAGCGATGGGCAGAGGGAGGGACCCACACAGCATCACAACAAACAGCGGCCATATTAACTGTGGGCAACGTGCCAGCACCATACCGCAACAAGCAGAGCGGTGCTGCACCGCCATACAGGGGAACAGAATACATAATACATAATATAATTTAAGACACAGAGACCCCAAACCACAGAAACATATGGCGGAGGTGTAAGACAAGTATAACGCACACTATATAAACCCAAATTTATACAATATAATATATGCATAAGTACGCAATTAATCAATGCTGTACATTAATCGGTCAACATGGATAAATACATGATAGCATCATAATTGGAAGATGAGTAATACTATACCATCATACAATATTTATATACCAATATACATTGTAACTATTCCGTACATAAATAGGTCACATAATAACGTCATACATAAGGCCAGTAATATACATATAACCGAACGGATACATATACAAAATTCGGTACGGAAAACACCCCATCTTCATCTTGGTAACTCCACTCTCCATCACAAGCACCACGAATATAAAGAAAATCACTAAAAAATAAAACAAAATTAGTAAAAGAATTTAAAACCATAGAGGTCAATGCACAATGCAGCCCGCAAAATACATCAGCAGGGGGACCCCAGGAAAGGGACAAACGAGAGGCACTCATTTAGCCCATTGGGATGAACAGTGTTCAGAGCCCAAATCCATCTTGTCTCAAGCTGAGACAGACGTTTAGACAGACCACCACCACGGATGTTAATATTTAAAGATTCAATACCACGTACCCTCAACAGCGTACCATCACAGTTGTGGAAATCTTTAAAATGACGTGGTATTGTTTTTAAGGTGGAGGCGTCCGCGTGACCGACTGCCGCCTGAATGCCCAATACGTGTTCCCTTATTCTAACCTTGAGCTGGCGAGTAGTCAGCCCAACGTAAATAAGGTTACACGGGCACGTAGCATAGTAAATAACGTATCTTGTGGTGCATGTGATACGCTGACGAATATTAAACGATTTGGTACCATCAGCGTTCAAGAACCTATCACATCGCACCACATTCGGACAGGCGACACATCGGCCACACGGAACGCACCCACCACGACTAGCAAATCTATCCAGAAAAGTGGGCATCACTTGTTCAGGATAGTGACTAGAGACCAAATGGTCTTTTAAGTTCTTTGCCCTTCTAAAGGACATCAATGGTGCTGGTGAAATCAATTTTTTCAATATAGGATCAACCTTTAGAATCGGCCATGCCCTTTGCAAACTGGAGCGAACCATATCAGCACGGGAACTAAACGTAGTTACAAATCTCACAGTGTCATCCGCCCTTTGCCTAGGTGTATTATTATATAGAAGGCTGTGGCGGGAAGCATGCTTGGCTCGATGATATGCCATCTTAACCAACCTATGACTGTAACCACGGGCAAAAAAGCGCTGCCTCAGCTCCTCAGCTCTAGTCCAATGGGAACGGATAACATCCAGCCAGTGGATTCTGGACATTGTGCAATACGGCCTAAAATTGGAATTTAACCGAATCCCTTGGGATTCCTTTATAGTAACATCACCAAAGGGTCAAGACCAACAAAGGGCTCTGGAATCAAAGATCCTATCTCTTCTATCTAAAAAGGTCCTGATAGAAGTTCCCCAGGATCAAGAAGGAAAGGGGTTCTATTCATTGTTATTCTTGTTCATTTAGAACCATCATAAATCTTAAAAGATTAAATTCCTTCCTGCGTAATCATACCTTCAAAATGAAATCCATTAGTTCTACCATAAAACTTTTATTTCCTAGGTGTGTCATGGCCGGAATAGACTTAAAAGATGCCTATTATCATCTTCCCATACATGCCGAACATCAGCAGTACCTAAGGGTGGCAGTCACCCTGGAGGGACAGGTTCGTCACTTTCAGTATGTAGCAATGCCATTTGGGCTTTCTATGGCTCCCCGCGTCTTCACTAAGGTGATACTAGAAGTGATGGCTCATCTACGCCAATGAGATACCTTGATAATACCCTACCTAGATGACTTTCTAGTAGTAGGAAACTCTATACTTCAGTGTAAAACTCGTTTATCTAATACGATCTCGTCCCTACAGGAGTTAGGTTGGATCGTCAACTTCGAAAAATCCCGGCTGAATCCAGAAACAGTTCAGACATTTCTAGGAATCCAGCTAGACTCCGTAAGTCAGAAATGCTTCCTTCCTCAGTCAAAAAGACTGACTATACAATCAAGGGTATCAGACGCAATACGCAACCCCTACATGACACTAAGAAAAGCCATGTCCTTACTGGGGTCATTATCATCATGTATCCCTGCTGTACCTTGGGCGCAATTCCATACTCGTCAATTGCAGTACGAAGTATTGTCGGCTCAGGGAAAAGACGGATATCTAGAAAGTAAAATAACTCTTTCCAAAGATGTCTTAGAATCACTATCCTGGTGGCTAGACATGGACCACCTATCGGGGGGTGTGCCATGGATAATAGACCCGTCTAAAATAATTACCACCGACGCCAGCCCTATTGGGTGGGGAGCTCATATGGAAGACAATCTGGCCCAAAATACTTGGGACCAGGCAGAATTAACGTGTTCCTCCAACTGGAAGGAGTTAAAAGCAGTAGAATATGCCTTAAATCATTTTCTTCCGCAGATTCATGGAGCAAATGTAAGAATTTACTCGGACAATTCCACCGCAGTGGCATATTTGAACCGTCAGGGTGGTACAAGGTCAGGAAGTCTAATGACCATAGCTGCAGACATCTTTCAGCTGGCGGAGACTCATCTAACATCCCTAACAGCCCTGCACATCAGAGGTGTAGAAAACATCAGGGCAGACTACCTCAGCCGGAACGAGTTACGTCAAGGGGAATGGACCTTAAACAAATCCATATTCAGAATAATAACAGAATCATGGGGGATACCACAAATCGACCTATTTGCCACAAGAGACAACCGGCAAGTAGAAAGGTTCGCTTCCCTGAACACCATGGATTACCCAGATATGTTGGACTCTCTCCACCATCCTTGGAGGTTCAGACTAGCTTACGCCTTTCCTCCAATGTCTCTAATTCCTCTAGTGATCAGGAGAGAACAAGCAAGAGTAATCCTCATTGCACCATTCTGGCCGAAAAGACCATGGTTCTCTTGTCTCCAGACCATGTGCCTATGCGATCCATGGATTCTCCCATCAGACAAGGAGCTGTTGTTCCAAGGCCCCTTTTTCCACCCGCAAGTGAAAGGTCTTCACTTGACGGCGTGGAATTTGAGAGGCAACTATTAAGTTCAAGAGGGTTCTCAGCAGAACTAGTAAACACCCTCTTATTGAGCAGAAAAAGATCTACCACCCTAATATATAGCAGGGTATGGAATAAATTTTTAGACTTTTACACGGTACCGTTCACTAAACAAGTTCCAGTTACACCTATTCTAGAGTTCCTGCAAAAAGGCCGAGAGTTAGGGTTATCTGTAAATACCTTAAGAGTTCAGATCTCGGCATTAGGAGCCCTATATGGATGCAATATAGCAGCTAATAGGTGGATCTCCAGATTCATAAAATCTTGTGAACGTAGTAAACCGGTCCATATTCCCTGTCTACCTCCGTGGGATCTAAATCTAGTATTAGAGGCCTTAACCAGCTCCCCATTTGAGCCACTAGATTCAATACCTTTAAAAGTCCTGACATATAAAGTAGCCCTCTTGGTAGCCCTAACCTCAGCTAGACGGGTTAGCGACATCCAGGCCCTATCAGTAGACCCACCCTTCTTACTGATATTTCCTGATCGGATAGTCCTAAAACCAGACCCCTCATACCTCCCTAAGGTAGCGTCCACCTACCACAGGTCACAAGAAATATTTCTCCCTTCCTTTTTTGATTCACCTGTGACTCCAGAACAACATAAGTTCCACACCTTAGATGTCAGAAGAGCCATCCTGACTTACATAGAAAGGTGTCAGACATGGAGGGAGAGTAGGGCTCTGTTTATCTCCTTTCAGGGCCACAAGAAAGGACATGGGGTCACGAGAGCTACCATATCTCGGTGGATCAGAGATGCTATCTGCTTGGCCTATACGTCAAAAGGCGAGATTCCTCCAGTGGGTATAAAAGCGCACTCAACACGAGCCATGGCTTCCTCCTGGGCGGAACAAGCGGATGTACCGATCCATTTAATATGTAAGGCCGCAACTTGGTCTACACCTTCTACCTTTTACAACCATTATAGACTTGATCTATCTACATCTTCTGATCTGACCTTTGGTAGAGCTGTTCTTAATACAGTAAACCCACCCAAATAATGACTCTCTGAAAATCTCTCATGTGGGGTGCTGTCGTGGCGAAGGGTAAAAAGCCGGATTACGTACCGGTAATGCTCTTTTAGTGAGTCCACGACAGCACCCATTTACTACCCTCCCTATGTTATGCACAGCTCTTCCTTTTAAGTTCACAAATAATGGTTGTATAGAGTTTAAGATATTTATGTTGCTGAATAAGAATTAATACTAAAGCTTTTGCGGTCCCATTTTTTTTGTACTCTGTAAACTAAACTGAGGAGGAGAGGGGACCGCCTCCTTTTATTCTGTAGGTTTCCTGTTCCTATGGGGCGGATCCCTCTCTCTCATGTGGGGTGCTGTCGTGGACTCACTGAAAGAGCATTACCGGTACGTAATCCGGCTTTTTTAGTATCAACTCCACTTTCCTGTTTGGAGGAAGAAGAAAGATGAGTACAACCCAAGAGCACCATCTTATCCGTGAAACATTGAAGCATCGTGGGGAGGCATCATACTTTGGGGGTGCTTTTTTAACAAAGGTGACAGGAAGACTGCACCATATTGAATTGAGGATGTATGGGGTCATGTATCGTGAGATTTTAGCCAACAACCTCCTTCTCTTAGTAAGCGCATGGAAGATGGGTCATGGCTGGGTCTTCCATGACAATGACCCGAAACACACAGCCAGGGCAACTAAGGAGTGGCTCCGTAAGAAGCATTTCAAGGTCCTGAATCCAATGGAAAATCTTTGGAGGGAGCTGAAACTCAGTTACCCAGCGACAGCCCCAAAACCTGAAAGATGTGGAGAAGATCTGTATGGAGGAATGGGCCAAAATCCGTGCAGCAGTGTGTGCAAACTTGGTCAAGAACTACAGGAAATGTCTGACCTCTGTAATTGGAAACAAATGTTTGTGCCAAATATTAAGTTCTGTTTTCCCCACTGTGTGTGTATATATTTTATTTTGTAGAGGATCATGCTCTCGGGTAGCTGCTTTGAACACGTAGCTACAGGGTTTTTACGTATAAAAAAAGAATGTTTATTTACAGTTCCGCAAACAAAGCCATAAACATAAAATCCTTAGCCTTATTCAGACACTAACTAAACAATATGGGTAAGCACATGGGTAAGCATTTTGCATATGGTGCTTAATGAATGTAGTGACCTTAGAGTCACCAGCTAGGGTTCACACACACTTAGAGGCTCTCTGGGTGACTATTCTCCCTTTTTTGTTTGAGATGCCGGTCTGTAACCCACATTCATGCACCTACATATAGGGATGGACTTTTCTTGGCAGACTGATGTTGTTTTTATACGTGTGTTTTCCCTCGTCATCTTATCATGTTTTTGTAACATTTGGGCTTTTTTTAGCCGTTCTTTTGTATTGTACTAAGAGCTATGTGTCTAATAAATTTTCACTTTTGAACATTATTATTTGTAGACTGGTTGGCTCTTTATATATATATATATATATATATATATATATATATATATATATATATATATATATATATATATATATATAGTTTTTCTATATTTATACCGTATGAGAGTATACTCCGGTTCTTTTGTAGGTTTACTAAACAATAGAGACCCTGGCTTCAGAGACACGACTGTACTGGTCCCAGTTCGCTCACACATAACGGCTCTCATCCATAGCAACCCCTGTTACTTGCAGATTGATGTCCACGGCCTGTGCAGTCACTTCTCGGAGAGATTCTGCCTGGTCTCTCCAGCACCAACAAAAACCCACTCTGCACACAATGTACTGGTCTGCAGTTATAATGGCTCCATACAAATGGAGCTGTGACATGGCTGTGTGCATGATGACTACGTTCTTCTTATTGATAGTAAAGTCACTTTCATATTTCAAGCAGATGCCAAATACACATCAAGTGATTCCCAAAAGGAAAAATCTAAAAGTAGACCTGGTGCCGTGACCATATATAATGAGATGATATTCATGTGCTATATTAATGAGCAGATTGATCTTTCTTCTGGCTCTGTTTGAGAAGATCCTTTTGCAAACAATCGCTGTCAGAGCAACACTCATATAATTGTCTGCTATTCTAGGTTCACACTTCAGCCTGTTGATCAGCAGACTTGGAACATCTGTCAGACTTACAGTCCAGTCTCCATAGTGATTTATATTACTTGACTTTACAGTAAAGAGAGAATTTAGCTGTAGATTGGTCATTTTATTTCATAGATGTTGCACATGTTGCACTGATTGAATTTTTCCCCCCACAGGATTAAAAAAAAGTCCAGAGCATGCTGCAGAGTGTTCTCATGATTATTTTTTAGATTCATTTTTTCTCACTTTAGAGTCATTACTCAATCTGTAAGATTTGCAAAAGTTGTAACCATTTACAGTTAGGTCCACAAATATTTTGAAAAGTTTTGGCATTTTAGCTGTTTCAAAAAAAGAAAGAAATGTCCAGCTTCACCGAGTCCGTAAAAAAGCGTTTTCTTTATTCACAAACTTTAAACATGGAGGATACAGACTTCAGCACAACCATATGGGTAAGAATCTCAACGCGTTTCTGGAGACTAGGCTCCCTTAATCAGAAACGCGTTGAGATTCTTACCCATATGGTTGTGCTGAAGTCTGTATCCTCCATGTTTAAAGTTTGTGAATAAAGAAAACGCTTTTTTACGGACTCGGTGAAGCTGGACATTTCTTTCTTTTTTTTGATCTTGTACGCCTGGACACAGCGGGTCCGTGCTCCCGAGGTTTGGTTGCTGAATCACAGGTGAGCTGGTTTATGTTCCTTCTTACAAATTTTAGCTGTTTACCAAATCATTTAATCATTTTCAAGATACAGTGATATAATCAATTTGAGTTTAAAATGCAGACTCTCAGCTTTAATTGGAGAGTATTCACATCCTAATTGGAGTAAGGGTTTAGGAATTACAGCTCTTTAATATGTAGCTGCCTCTTTTTTCAGGGGACCAAAAATAATTGGATAATTATCAATGGGCTGCATGGGCTATTCCGTCAGAAATCCATCTTCAATTCGGCAGGTAAAAGTTCTGGAGCTGATTCCTGGTGTGGTCTTTGCCTTTGGAAGCTGTTGCTGTAAACCCACAATATGCGGTCAAAGGAAGTATCAATGGAAGTGAAACAGACCATCATTAGGCTGAAAAAAAATCCATCAGAAAGATTACAGAAATGTTAGGAATGGCCAAATCAACAGTTTGGAACATTAAGAAAAAAAAGCACACTGATGAGCTTGGGAAATCTAAAAGTCCTGGACATCAACAAAAAACCACAGTAGTGAATGGTCACAGAATCCTTTCCATAGAGAAGAAAAACTTCTTCACAACATCCACCCAGGTGAAGAACACTCTCCAGGAATGAGTTGTTTCAATTATCCAAGTCTACCATACAGAGAAAACTTCATGAGAGCAAATGCAGAAGGTTCACCACAATGTGAAAACCATTAATGGGCCTTAAAAATAGGCTAGATCAGACTTTGCTTAAAACATATAAAGAAGCCAACCCATTTCTGGAAAAAATATTCTTTGGACAGATGAAATTCAGATAAACCTGTACCAGAATGATGGAAAGAAGAAAGCATGGAGAAGGCTTGGAATGGCTCATGATTCAAAGCACACCACATCCTCTGTAAAACATGGTGGAGGCAGTGTGATGGCGCAGGCATGCAGGGCTTCTGATGGCACTGGTACACTTGTCTTTATTGATGATGTGACTGAATACAGAAGCAGCCAGATTAATTGTGAGGTGTAGAGGGTGATAGTTTCTCCTCAGATTCAACCAAAGGTAATACAATTTATTGTACAGCGCTTTACAGCACAGATGGACAATTACCCAAAACATACTGCAAAAGCAACCCAGGCATTTTTCAAGGCAAAGAAGTGGAATATTTTGCAATGGCCGAGTCAATAATCTGCTCTCAACTCCATCGAGCATGCATTTCACATGCTTCAGACAAGGAAGACCCACAAACAACTGAAGTCCGCTACAGTAAAGGTCTGGCAAAGGATCACAAAGGAGGTAACCCAGTGTTTGGTGAAATTCATGGCTACCAGATTGAGGCAGTCATTGCCTACAAAGGATTCTCGACAGAGTATTATAAATTAACCTTTTATTTATGGTAAAGTTAATTTGTCCAATTACTTTTGAGCTCCTGAAATGAGGAGGCTTTGTAGAAAATTGGTTGCAAATCCTAAAGGTTTCACAGGGTATTTTTGTTCAACTGCTTTATTAGACCTGAAAGTCTACACTTCAATTGTATCTCGGTTGTTTAGTTTTAATTAAAAAATAGGTACATGCAGAGTCCAAATCACAAAGATTTAGTCACTGTTCAAATATTTCTGACCCTAAGGGTATGTGTCCACATTCAGGATTGCATCAGGATTTGGTCAGGATTTTTCATCAGTATTTGTAAGCCAAAACCAGGAGTGGAACAATTAGCGGAAAAGTATAATAGACACATATGCACCACTTCTGTATTTATCATCCACTCCTGGTTTTGGCTTACAAAAACTGATGGAAAATCCTGACCAAATCCTGATGCAATCCTGAACGTGGACACATACCCTAACTCTGTGTGTTTTATGTGTTATGAGAGCTCTACAATGTAGCCACACTATGCACCTTTCCCTGCACTTTGCTGCCAAGGAGTAAAAGGCAATGGTGTATTTAAATGATTTTAAGGAGGCTTGTAGTCTCTCTGGCTTCTATGGCAAACAATTGGCGTCCTGTGTTTGCAGAGACAGGGTGTGCCTCTTTGTGTTTCTTTAAACATGTAGATCCATTGGTCACTATTGAGCACAAACTTGAGTTTTTAAAAAGCCATAATTGGAGTTGTCTCTATTCCGGACTGTTGCAGCAGAGTATTAATTGTAATATACACTGAAGCACTCTGGTATTGGTCCAGGCACAGCTCCTACTGCCGTAGGTTTTTTGCTTCATGTATTTACAGCACTTGATGTTACTTACCCATCATACTCTTACATCGCAGGAGCTGTGTGTCGTCAAGGGCTCTCCAATAACCATGTATACTGTACAGTATACAGTGAGAATCTGTGGGTGATCATAGAATCATAGAATGTTAGAGTTGGAAGGGACCTCCAAGGTCATCGTGTCCAACCCCCTGCTCAATGCAGGATTCACTAAACCATCTTAGGCAGATGTTTGTCCAGTCTCTGAAGAATGAGAACACATCACCTCTCATGGCAGCCTGTTCCACTCATTGATCATCCTCACTCTCAAAAAGATTTTTCTAATATCTAATCTGTATCTTCTCCCTTTCAGTTTAATTTAATTGCTTTTCCTGTTTCCATGTACAATCGAGGATAATGATGATCTCTCTGACATCCCTTCAGATACTTGTAGGCAGCTATTAAATCTTTTCTAAGCCTTATTTTTTGCAAGATAAATATTCCCAGATCCGTTAACTGTTTCTCGTAGGACGTACTCTGCAGTCCACTCACCATCCATCCTGGTAGCTCTTCTTTGAATCTTGCTACAGTTTTTCAATGTCTTTCTTAAAATGTGCCCAATGCTGGACACAGTATTCCAGATGAGACCTGACCAAGGAGGAGTAAAGGGGGATAATTATTTCACGTGATCTAGACTCTTTCTCTTAATACATCCTAGGAACATGTTTACCTTTTTTGCTGCAGCATCACACTGTTGACTCATGTGCAGTCTGTGATTCACTGGTTTAGCCAAGGATATTTCATACATGCTGTTGCTTAGTTCTATTCCTCCCATACAGTAGATGTTATTTTTATTTATTTTTATTGCCCAGATGTAGAATCATCCATTGTTCCCTGTTAAATACCATTATATTAGTCGCTGCCCATTGTTCAAGCTTCTCTAGATCCTTCTGAATCCTTTCTGTCTTCTCTAGTGTTCGCTATCGCACCTAGCTTTGCATCATCTGCAAACTTAATTTGTTTACCTTCAGTTCACTTATTTAGATAATTTATAAAAATGTCACTGGGGCCAGGACAGAGCCTTATGGTACCCCACTCTTGACACTGTTCCAGTTGGATGTGCAACCATTTATCACCACTATTTGAGTACGATCACCAGCCAGTTATGAATCCACCGTAGCCTTGTCAATCCAATATTTGGTTATTTTTTCAATAAGGATAGTATGAGATACTTTATCAAATGCTTTGCTGAAGTTGAGATATATTATATCTACTGCATTTTCCTAATTCACCCAGTCAGTGATTCCTTAATAGAATGACATTAGATTAGCCTAGCATGACTTGTTTGCTACAAACCCATGCTGTCTCTTGTTACTTACTGTGTTTTTATCCAAGTACTTGCATACATGCTGTTTAATAATTTGTTCAAAGATTTTTCCTGGTATAGAAGTAAGGCTCACTAGCATGTAATATCCTGGCTCCATCTTCTTTCCTTTTTTGAATATAGAAACATTTGTCCTTCTCCAATATTCTGGGACTTCTCCTGTTTTCCAGAATTTTTCAAAGATTCTGGCTAGTGGTTTAGCAATTTCCTGTGCTAACGCTTTCAGTACCCTAGGATGTAATAAATTCATTTGTTAGCTAAGTGTTCCCTCACCATCTCTCTTTTTATAGTGTTGGTTCTTTTATTCCTTCAAAAGCAAAGTGAAGATCAATTAATGTTACAATTCCTTTGTTAGGGAACACAGATACAAAATAGGAATTTAAAACTTTGGCCTTCTCGACATAATATTTGACCACTTTGCCCTTTTCATCCTGTAAAACTCCAGTAGCATCTTTGACTTTTCTTTTGCTTTTGACATACCCCCCAAATCGTTTACTGCTTTTGGTCTCCCTTGCAAGCCTTATTTCATTATTGGCTTTAGCTTTTCTAACACTTGCTGTGCATTTCCTGCAGACAGCATTATATTCTGACGAGAGCTGTTGTGCAGTTACGTTTATATTGGTAATATGTTCGCTACATACAGTATGTTGGGAGATTTCAGTATATGACCTTAATGTGATGAAATAAGTAGATTTTAAGCGTTTGCCACAAATGGATTTAATTTATTTATTTTTTGCTTTGATAATTTGATGTGGCATATCTGATGTTACCATTAAGAAGGCAAAACATTAATTCCCTCAAGGAAAAAAAAATGGAGGAAAACCATTCTTCTACTTGAAACATTTCAATGCAGGGTCATTCTATGTAACAGCACTCTGCCAACACTACATACATGAATTCCACTATTGCTGCATATGTAAAAACTGATCGTGGTGAGCCTTTGGCATAGGTTCCCGTCTCAGAGAGGTCGTTGGTAGGAAGTGCTCAGATACTTTGATCAAATACAGTATGTGGGAAATAAACCCTCACTTTTTTGTGTGTAGCAATAGTGAAATTCCTGTACATAACGTTTGCATAGTGCTCGGTCTTTGTACATATGTTTGTATTTTAGCTTTAGCTTTGCATCCAACATTGTTCCTTTTAGAACCAATCGTTTTTTACAAGAGGGGTCTGGGCACTGTTCAGTTAGTGGATGCACACTTTAGTTTCCGTTCTGCATCTGTGATTGTTCCATTCTTACTATAAATGTCCTCGGCATGTGCAGTGCTTAAAAAAGGGATTCATCAATGGAAGACACAACAGCTGACCATCCATTAAGGTCAGTCCGCACTAGGCGTTTTTTTAGCGTTTTCTTTTTTCTTTTTTGGGTGCAGCAAAACCATCTCTTGGCAGGAAAGAAGCTGCAGAAAAAAGCATGTTTCCCCTGTTTTCAGCAGGTTTCAGCAAAACCTGATACCTGCGGTTTTGGGGCTTTTTTCCAGCATTTTTCCCCATTCATTCATTTCAATGGGCAAAAAACGCTGAATGAAGTGACATGCTCCATTGTGCTAAAAAACAAAGCAAAGCACAAAATCCTGTAGACAAAAAAAAAAAAAAAAAAAACAATGTGTGTGCATAAGGTTTCTGAAATCTCATAGACTTTGCTGGTACTGTAAAACACAGCTGACATTTGCATAAAAAAAGCTGCAAAAAATTTCTAGTGTGAACTTAGCCTTAGAATGTTTTCCCATAGATGTCCGTGTTAAAGAAGCAGATCCAATTTCTATCTAATTTTTTTAGCCAGACAAAATAAGTTGTGCAGGCAGTGGCCACCTATTGATCATGCCCAGGAAGACAACACTGCATGGATTTTGAGGCGACGTGGTGGAATCAAATGCTCCTTATTTATTAGAAGGTGTACACCTTTTAATGAACCATGAACATCTTGAAAAACCTTCATTTGGGGGGGGCGTGGCCTATCTGCTGATGGAGTAGGTCGCACAGAGTGGAAGCTCCTCAGCCAGGAACCTCAAAGCGGCACACTTCTACCTCTCAGGTGTCCTCTTCTGCCTTCACGACATCGGTGCTGGCTCCCGGAGCGTCGGTGAGTGCATGGGGAAATCCAGAGCGTCCAACCGCGATCCCCCTAGGAGAATTCCCGACTTCTTTGCAGCCACCCCGCAGCCACCGCCGGAATCCAAGATGGCGCCGTCCTCCCCCAGGGCTTCCCGCTCCTCACAACGCAACGCTCAGGCGTCGCGGTCCGGCGCTGCGGCGTCGCATCCAGATGGAACAGCGCTACATTCGGACGCAGCAGCGTCGCGTTTTGGCGGAGCAGCGTTAAATTCAGGCGGCTCGGCGTCTGACGCAGCTGATGGCCCGGTGACCGCATCTCTCCTTAAAGGACTGCTTGGGGACCTTAGATCCTCCATCCAAGAGGACTTGCGTTCTATGCTGGCTGAGCTAAGAGGAGAGGTGGCAGAGCTGGGCAACCGCACGGACCGCCTGGAGCGCAAGATGGCGGAACTGGTCTCCTCTCATAATGAGCTCTGGGACGCACATGAATCCCTGCAAACCCTAGCTGCTAAAACCCACGCTAAAGCCCTGGACCTGGAAGATGGGTCCAGGAGAAATAACGTTAAACTGAGAGGCATCGAGGAATCTGTCCTGGCAGGGGATTTGAAGCCATTCCTGCAGGACTTTATGGCGGCAGCCTTACCGCAGTTCGCGCCAAAGGACTTCATAATAGACCGCGTGCATAGGATCCCTAAACCCTCTGGCCTGGGGCCCTCCATTCCCAGAGATGTGCTGGCGCGCATACATTTTTTTGAGAGAAAGGAGGACTTCCTACAGGCCCTAAGGAGAACCCCAGCGCTTCCTGAACGATTTGCAAACATCTCAGTCTTTCCGGATCTCTCTCCGGGCACTTTGGCTCTGCGGAGGACCTTCGCCCCCTACACTGCCATCCTCAGAGAGAAAGGCATCCTGTATCGCTGGGGATTTCCGACGAAGCTGCTCATTCGCAAAGATGGATCAATCACTACCTGCCTAACTCCGTCCCACGCGGCTTCGGCTCTCGCTAAATGGGGACTCCCGACTCCGGACTCCTCGAGTGCCGTGAACATTCCTAAGCATGGGTCTGACGGAGGTCCCAGGGCCCGTATCACACCGGACTGGGAGGAGGCCTGAGTCTACTGTATCTTTGGTTCCTGGCTATTTTCCCGCACGGATTTACTTGGTTTTTCTTTTTTTTCCTTTTTTTAAGCTGCGTTGGTTTCTCGCTTGAGAGCTCCAGCAGCATTTGTTTGCCCCATAGGTGAACTGTTTTTTTGATTCTCACCTTCTGGACTCAGGATATTCCTGAATGGACCTTGGTCCGCTGGTTTTTTTGTTGTATGTCCTGTTTGTTTCCCTATGTTCTTTCTCTCCTGTTTCTGTTTTGCCCTTTATGTCCTGCTATATTGACCACATGTTTTCTTTGCCTTTGCTCAGGTTATCAGTGTTTGAGGACTGTAAAACTGTTCTTATGCCTTTTCAATGAGTATCTCACTGTATTCAATTAACGTTAATGGCCTCAACTCGCCGGGTAAGAGGTCTGTGGTTTGGCGTCAGTTGAGCAAATCCCGTCATGATATCTTATGTCTCCAGGAAACGCACTTGCTGGAATGTGATAACTCCAGAATGCAATCAGGTCTGTACCCGCATCAGTTTTTTGCCAATGGCCCGTCAAAAAAGGCGGGTGTAGCCATTTTCTTCAGCAGGTCCAACTCCTTCCAACTGGTTCGATCTATAGCGGATCCATTGGGTAGATTCATTGTGGTGTTGTGTCTCATTAATAATGCCCCATATACTATTGCCTCGATATATGCCCCTAATGTAGGCCAACTTAAGTTTTTGGAGGGTGTATTCAAAACTCTTAATGATATTCAACATGGGCACAAGCTGATAGCTGGTGACTTCAATGCCCCAATGTCCAAAGTCCTTGACTGCTCTGCCTCTTCACTGTCTAGATGTGAAGTCGGGCCTCTAGCTGACTCTTTCCACTTGCATGATGTCTGGCGGTACCTGCACTGCGGTGAGAGAGACTACACATTTTTGTCTCCCAGACACGGTTCTTATAGCAGGATCGATTTTGTGCTGGTGAATGACGTGGCTCTCCCTCACTGCATCGCAGCAGATATTGGCAGTATCACCTGGTCGGATCATGCCCCGGTGTCCCTTACCCTGAAGGACCCCTTGGCCATCAGACCCCCTGCGCGTTGGCGCCTTAATGCCCACCTCCTGGCTGACCAATCCAATTCCCAATGTATAGAGGAGGCCTTGGGAGAATTTTTTGCCTCCAATGACACTCCTGACATTGGTGACGATACCCTCTGGTTAGCCCACAAGGCGGTGATTAGGGGTCACTTCATCAAGCTAGCGGCAAAGGCTAAGAGGAAATACAATGCGGCACTTCAGGTAGCCTTAGACGAATTATCTCGCCTGGAATCTGCTCATAAACTTTCTCCTACTCCAGCGCTTCTCTCTGACCTTTCTAAAGCCCACATACATGTTCGCAATCTCCTCCTCCATAAGGCTGAGAAGGCCCTGAGGAAAACCAGAGCCAAATTCTACACAATGGGGGATCGAGCGGGTGCTGTTCTGGCTAGACGTGTTAGGAAGAGAGAGGCCCAATCCAAGATCCCATTCTTGCTCCGGTCTGACGGCTCCCAGGTTCGCAACCCGATTCAGATTGCGGAGGAGTTTGCTTCTTATTATTCCTCGCTTTATGACCTCGGGTCTGACCTGGGGATTCCTCAACCTACGCGGGAGTCAATTTTGGCGTTCTTGAAGAGGGCTAATCTCCCCTCGGTCACTCAGGAGCAGCTCTCCTTCCTAAATTCCCCCATTGTCGAGTCTGAACTCTCGCAGATTATCAGAGAGGCCAATAAGGGTTCTTCCCCGGGGCCTGATGGCTTTCCCTTCTCCTACTATGCTCAGTTTTTTCCTGTCCTTGCCCCCTTTCTGTTGCGTCTTTTTAATAATTGGCTGGCGGTTGGTAGTATTAGGGCTGAGGGGTTGGAGGCTGCCATTGCGACTCTCCCCAAACAAGGGAAACCCACAACATCTCCGGGGAACTTCCGCCCGATAGCACTCTTAAACTGCGACGTTAAGATTTACGCAAAAGTCTGGGCCAATAGATTGTTCTCAGTCCTTCCTGATCTCATTCACCCCGACCAAGTTGGGTTTGTTCCTGGCAGACAGACGAGGGATGGTACCAGACGACTGATAGATCTCTTGGATGTGGTGGAGAGGGGGAGTCTCCCCAGTGTATTCCTGTCGCTCGATGCCGAGAAGGCGTTTGACAGAGTGCACTGGGGCTATATCGAGCTCACATTGGAGAAATTTGGGCTTACCGGGCAGATTAGCAAAGCGGTTATGGCATTGTATTCCAACCCATGCGCGTCGGTTCGATCGGCGGGATTCGGGTCTCGAACGTTTCCTATTAGGAACGGTACTCGTCAAGGCTGCCCCCTCTCCCCTATCATCTTTGCTCTGATCATGGAGCCCTTGGCCGCCATGGTCAGGCAGTGCGTGGACATAAGGGGAATTGCGGTGGGGGGAACTGAACATAAAATTGGTCTTTATGCCGACGACGTGGTCCTGACCTGCACCTCTCCCTTAACTTCATTGACTGCAATCACCACCATCCTATCTGAGTTTTCGGCGGTTTCATATTATAAACTTAATCTCACCAAATCCACAATTTTCCCCCTCTTCCTCCCCCCCCCCCCCCCTTCAGATTCAAATTCAATCTCAATATGCTTTTATTTGGGCTCCCTTGGGCTTTACATATCTGGGCATCAAGATTACTAGGCTAGATAACATAGTCCGAGTAAATTGCGAAGAAACTCTTTCGGAGGTCAGGAGGGGCATGGAGCAAATATCAAGCGCGTCTCTCTCGTGGATGGCCCGCATACAAACGGCGAAAATGCTATTCCTCCCCAAAATAATGTACCTCTTTCGGTGCCTTCCCCTTTTTATCTCCTCGAAGTTTATTTTGGCTTTTCAATCTTTGATAGACCGATTTATCTGGAATAAGAAGCCCCATAGGGTCAGGCGTCGGATTATGTCCCTTCCGTACTCTGCGGGGGGGTTGGGAGCTCCTGCGGTCCAGGCGTATTACAGGGCGGCGATCCTTGAGCCCCTTAAAATATGGTGGGAGGGGAACTCATGTTTGCCCTGGTTTCTGATTGAATCCCATTTTGCTCCCCAAAACTCGCTTAGATTGCTTTTGGAGCTCCAACTACTTCAAGTTCCTCCTGTGGGCCCCTGTCTCCGTTCTATTAGGAACGCATCTAAACTATGGGCGCTCCTTAGCACTTCTCTCCTGACATTCATGTTTGACTATGTCTCTTTGCAGGCTGTGGAGTGTGCCATTGCCCACATTTCTCTTGCCTCCTGGACGAGGCGTGGGGTGCACCGGGTGGCGGACCTTTTCGGCTCGGACGGTCTCTTGTCGTTTGAGCACCTTGCAGGGAGATTTTCCCTCACTGGGTCTGACTTCTTTCAATACCTGCAGATTCGCAGCTTCCTCAGACCGTGGCGGTCATTCGGTGCACCCCCGCCTCTGACAGAGGACCCGGCCCATAGATTTTTCAGACCATCCACCATTGTGCCACATGGCATCTCCATAATTTATAAAGCCCTCATTTCATTTGGTTCTACTGACAAACTTCCTTTTATGTCTTCCTGGGAGTCAGCGTTGGGCTTTGAGGCTTCCCTGGAGGATTGGCAATTTGCTATGGTACACCCTTCTAGGTTCTCGTCTTGTTTGGGCCACTTGGAGCAGGTGAAAAAAATTCAGCTCCACTGGTACCTCACCCCCGCCCGATTGGCGAGGGTTTTCCCGGCTACCTCTCCGCGCTGCTGGAAGGGATGTGGCGCCCTTGGGTCCTCCTCTCATGTCTGGTGGTCGTGTCCGCAGGTCCGGGTCTTCTGGCGTGAGGTAGAGACTTTGATTGAGGATCTGATCCGTATGCCCCTTGTTCTGAGTGGCCAACTCGCTGTCCTGGGCATCTCCCTCATCGATCTCCCTGCCCCCCTGCGCCCCATAGTTTCTAATATCCTAGTGGTTGCTAGGCAATGTATCGCGAAGCATTGGAAGACCTCCGTTTCCCCCTCCAGAGCAGAGCTGATCTCCAGGATTGATTTACATTTTTGTTATGAGGTCATAATGGCAGGGGGTCTTTCGAAAAGAGCTAAGGTCCTCTCGTGGTGGGACCCTTGGACGTCCTCGCCATTTGTATCTCAGTCTGCCCTTTCCCTTATTTAAACTGTTTGCTCCTACAATTCTGCTCTTGTTGTTTGGTTTTCTGTTTATTTCTTCTATCCTCTATGTGACACTGTATTTATGTATTTTGTATTGATTACATTGTGGTCCTGAATACGGTATACATTGGATTTTTCCCCTGATCCCCCCTTCCCTCCCCCCCACCTTCCCTTTTCATTTTGATATGTTGTTTATTGTGAAAAATGTTCAATAAATACTGATTGGTTAAAAAAAAAAAAAAAAAAAACCTTCATTGTTGAATAGTGTAAAAAAAAAAAAAGCCAGGAAATCTCCAATATTAAAGATGCCATAAAAATGCTAAAAAAAAGTACGTACTTGTCTGCCTGCTGGAAGCCCCAGACTTGTTTCAACTATCAAGAAGTCCACGTATTAGCATGTGACCGGATCTGTAAGACAAGGTAGCGATTGTAGAGGCGGACATTTTTGGGAACAGACTAGAGCCACCATTCAGTGGGATTAGGGGTATGCTACATACATTTGCTACAATGAACACAACCCAGATAGGAATCCAGAGAAAAAGGAGTGTATTTATCACCTGATAGAATAGCCAATATTTTATTAGTAAATCATGACAAAACAATGAATCAATAAATGACAATTGCCGGTAAGTTCCTTTCCACAGTATTATCAGTGGTTTCCATTGACTTCCGGTCCGTGGCTGTTGCTGCATACTGTGATATAAGATAAATGTAGCCCGCAGTACGTTGTCTGATAAGTGTTTCCTGGACACTTGTGAGGTTTCGTAGCCTGTGATGGCTTAGCCACTGCCTGGGAGTCGTGAGATGATTTCATCACTTCTTCGTCTGTCCTCTGATCGTGTGCACATTAGGTCTGGGTACTAATATTGAGAGACTAGACATTATTTCCTGTATTCCTGTAAACGTTACTGCTACGTCCCCCGGAGACTCCGATACAAAGGGTCTAATATGCAGCATCGCTTCCTATCAGGAACGTGGTGACACAAGGCAGAAGTGCGCTTTGTCTTCGGCTGAAAGGCGGCACTGTTCATATCTCTCCTGGTTCTGCTTTTCACATCTGCGATCATAGAGGATGGAGTAAAAAAAAAAAAAAATAGTGTAAGAGCAGCGTAATATTAATTATACTTTTGCTTATATTGCACCATGATGTTCCGCAGCGCTTTACAGACATCATCATCACTGTCCCCATTGGGGCTCACAATCTACTCCCTTTCATTATGTCTTGGAGTGTGGCAGGAAAGTGGAGAAAACCCACCAAACACGGGGAGAACATACACACTCCTTGCAGAGGTTTTCTTGGTGGGATTTGAACCCAGGATTCCAGCACTGCAAGGCTGCAGTGCTAACCACTGAGCCACCGTGCTGCCCTAACCTTGATGCCAGAATAGCTCTGTTTTTTCAAGCTCTTGGTAACATAGCTTTTAGTTTGGAAACATTGAAAAGCAAAATTCCAGTCTTGCACAGTTTACAAATACAGTAAATATGTTTCATCATTAAAAATATATAATTCAGGCTCTGAGTCTCCAACTTCCAAGTTGCGATGTACACGTATGGCTGCAGAGACCTCCACAATGTCATTTTCCAGTGCTGTAAGATGTCACCTGTATTAATATATTAATCCAGTAGGACTTTGTTGATTGGCCACGCTCCTAGTACTGCAGTGCACAGGTGCGGGACTTCTCTGACCTTTCCCAGCACCTGCGCACTGCAGTACTTAGATAAGTACGCCTGCGCAGGAGCGCGATGCTGGGGAGTGATGAAGCGACAGGAGGGCGGCATCACAAGATCGGAGGAGCCGGACCTGCGACACCCATTGGACCGGAACACCCCAATATAGAATGCTGTAGATAAGCCCTGAAAGGCGGTATCTTATATCGGCCAAACCTGTTGACAGGTTCGCCTTAAGGACACAAAAATTAAAAGTTTGAAAATTGCAGAATTTTCACATTTTTTTCCCAAATTTCCATTTTTTCATAAATAAGCGCAAGTCATATCAAAGAAATTTTACCAGTAACATGAAGTACAATATTTTATCCTTGTACGTTTCTATGGGGATCCTGAAAAGAAAAGGTAAAAAAAAATTGTTTGCAAGTGCAGAATTCCAGCACTAAAGTGCTGCATCAAATCTGCACCAAAAACACATAAATTTGGGTAAGTTCACACAGGGCATTTTGCTGCGTTTTGTTGCTGCCTTTTTTTATGCTAATTTTCAGCTGCTTTTTACATTACCAGCAAAGCCTATGAGATTTCAGAAATCTCATGCACACACATTGGTTTTTTTTGTCTCATCAGGATTTTGTGCTTTGTTGCTTTTTTGGACATAGAGCATGTCACATCTGTCAGCGTTTTTGCAGGGTGTTGAGAAAACGCAGCAAAAAAGCCGGTACCATTATTTGCAGAGTTTTTACTGCAGAAAGTCAATGGATGCTAGCATGGACAAATCCACACCAAAAAATGCACTAAAAACGCACCTGAGGATAAGTTCACACAGGGCGTTTTTGCTGCTTTTTTTCTGCAGCAAAACCTGGTCATCTTGGCAGGAAAGAAGCTATGTCAAAAACGCAGGTTTAGGTGTGTTTTTGGTGAGTTTTTTTTTCTCTTTGTCCGGGCTAATGTCCTTGGATTTTCAGCAGCAAAAACTCAGCAAACCATGATACCTGCATTTTTTTCAACACCCATTCAAGTCAATGGGTGAAAAAACGCAGCAAAAGCGCTGAAAGAAGTGACATGCTCTATGTCAAATAAACGCAGTAAAGCACAAAATATTGATCACAAAAAACCAATGTGTGTGCATGAGATTTCTGAAATCTCATAGGCTTTGCTGGTACTGTAAAAAGCAGCTGAAAATTAGGATAAAAGCAGCAAAAGTACGCAGCAAAAATGTCCTGTGTGAACTTACCCTAAACCTGCGTTTTTGCCGCAGCTTCTTTCCTGCCAAGATCAGGTTTTGCTGCAGAAAAAAGCAGCAGAAAAAAGCAGCAAAAATTCCCTGTGTGAACTTACCCCAAAAATGGAAAATTGGTATAAAAAAAAAAAAAAAAAAGTGCAGTAATAATGCTAAATACAGAGCAGATTGCTATTGTGCATTGTAGCAGTGTCACATGTGGGGACATGGCTTAAAAGGTTAAAAAAATGAAAAAAAAAAAATGCTATTATGTTTGTTTTTTTTGCCATGGATCAGATACTGTGATAATTTTTGTGTATCTTACAAGAATAGGGGGGGAGAAGATAGTACCTTCAGGGAAGTTGAGCAGCTGCTCAAGCAGTATAATCAGGTGGAGAAAAATCTACACTCAGATGATAAAAACCGATTAGAAAAATGAATGTTATGATTGTTTTCAAGTCTATTATTAGTAATAAAAAAAATAAACACCGGCCATTATAATACTCCCAGCAAACGCTGTGGTAGTTAAGATGTAGTTTTCTCATGTTGTATACTGTATTTATATCATTCGTGATAAGATTGTGATCTACCCAACTGTGAATATAATGACATATCAGCGAGTTGTGACAGTTCTGTCTTGTGACAAATGTTCCTGAGGATTGAGCGGCTTTCATATGTGGTGGAGCTCGTTACATCTACACGCCGCTTTTCTCCTCTTAAAATATATGAAGCAATCAGTCGACTTGTCCTATGCTAGTTAGGCTTGGCTCACATTTATTCTGTGCTCTTTCCTAAGCATGGAGTTGGTTGCTGCTTCATCTAAAACCCCCAAAATGGTATTCCTATAGAGGCACCTTGGTAAACTGGGCTTTTGTACCCACCTAAAAAGAAGCGCACCACCAGAATGGAGTCCAAAGGGTGTCCACCTGCTTCATTGCACTGAATTGGGGGCTCTGTCAAACCCTGTTTGGACATTTAGGCTAAGTTTATTAGTTTGTGGAAAACTACTGCAAGCGATCCATACAAGATTTAATATGTCTGCAGCTGTGGGATTGACGTCTGATTTATGCTGCGGATGTAGGTGCGCGTTTGACCCTATGCAATGCAACGGCGGAAGTATTCAGCTTCAAAGCTGCAATGCTGTCCACAGTGGGAAATACCTCTGCCGCTATTACTGCTAGACGTCCACCGTAAATAGATTCTGTGGGGGCGTTAACTTTGGCTTTGTTTGCATAGATTTTCTCCCGTTTTGCGGGGGTTTTGGATGTGAGACCCCACAAAGCCTCTGAACGTAGGGTCAAATGTGATGTGAGCCCTGCCTTGGAGAAACTTGGCACAATGCTTATGTATAAATGTGTGGTGGAGAAGGGCAATGTGCAGCAAGATGTGATAGTGTTTGTGTCTTTACAGCCTGTATTTGTCACTTTTAGAAGGTATGATTGTTTTTCTGATCCCTTTCTCATGGTCTACGATCTTCGAGAAGGCTAAATAATGATTTTACAGTCAATAAATGGCCCATAATGAATTTACCATGTTTCTATAAATTTGGGTGCCTTTAAATTGAACAGCGGCCATGTTTTCCTTTGTGCTGTTAGTTGTCTTTAGCCTTTGCAGTGCTCCAGAGTGTACCGCTGGGTATTGGGATATTACTGCAAAGATGAAACATGGATGGCCCTTGTGTGCTGTCTATTTAATATACATTCTCATTAATTAAAATGGACTAGTTTGGCTAGTCTATATGATCAACCTTAGTGCTACGTTCTGAAAGTTATTGAAAACTCAACATTTAATTCTAAAAGTAATTATGATGTAGTTTATTATACGCTTGAGGACATGCTATTGTCAGTTCCCCCAAGTTCTCTTAAACGCCACTCTTGGTGCGATTTTGCATCAAGGTGTAACATTAAAAAATAAGACACATTTGTGTTTCTTATGAACGTCTGATTAAGTAGATCATAGCTGCCATATATTGTCCGTGTCTGCCTGCACATATCTTCATTTAATCACCACAACGAAATAGTTCTCCATGATGATGCGGCTCTTGAGATGCGTTATGTGTTTATATGGGTATTTTTGTATTTGGTGCTTATCACCAAGCCTGGTATATTGATGAGCTCTGCAGCTCCTTATGCATCGATCAGACATACACCTTGTCAGCAGATTCCTTGGTGTTGTGCCATAGAATTTAATCGAAGATAAAATAAAAAGTGTTTTCCTCAAAGGGTTATTTCCCAACATTGGCGTTATCCCTTATACAGAGGGTCTCCCCCGGATCCCAAGGCTCTGAAATGCCCCATCTGAATAAAGCGTGGGCTCCGTATGTACCTCCGCTCCATTCATGGGACTGCCTTAGATAGCGAAGGACAATGCCTCGTTCTCTGGGTCAGTAAATGGTGATGGCTTTCAATGATTGGAATAACCTTTTAATCATTTCTAATGATTTCATAGCATTAAGAGCTTCTAATAGACATAACCAAGGTATTAGTCTTGAAAAAAAAAAAAAAATCTGAATGTTTATAACTGGGTTCTAAATAATCTTTGTATTATTTCAGCATGGCAGGGTATGGATCCCAGATCCAGAAGACGTTTGGAAATCAGCCGAGATTCAGAAAGATTACAAGCCAGGGGACACAGTCCTCCACCTGCAGCTCGAGGAAGGCACGGTATGGTGAAGCACAGTACTGATGCCATCTTGGATGTGATGGGGCTTTATGAGATGCCTCGTTCTGTTTATTAGCTGTGATGTGTGAGATTAGGGAATGTTCTTCTTTCTGCAATCTTCCAGTCCTGATGGATCTTATCTTAATATAACATACGGCATTTGAAGAATCCTGCCCGTATGTAAACCATACCCTTCAGCTGTCCTACTTTTTATGGCCTGTCCTTTTAGATTCGGCGTTCATTGTGGCTATTTTCTCTGGTCTCTGCTATGTAGAGAAGTCTATTCTCCTATTCATAAAGCATCTGTGTCTCATCTTTGTTTTTTACACTGTTCAATGCCATAAATACATTAGTTACTTTGTACAAAATGTCAGTACACTGCATAGAATCATTATTTACATGGCACCAACATATTCCATAGCGCTTTAGAACTCGGGGAACGTGTACCGACATGAGACATTACAGCGTACAATCTTCGAGGGATAAGGAGCACCACAAATAGTAAAATACACTTGGACTTTATGGGCCTGCCATCTTTTCTAAAACGAGGTAGTACGCATGAAGTTACGTAGACGGCCAGGCTGTGGGTGTCTGTTGAATAAGGAGATCAGGGTCTGAAAATTTTTCAAGTACCGGTAAATGGAAAAATATTTAGAATTGAGAGTCCTCAGTGGTTGATACCATCTTTTCAGATAGCCATTAAAAGGTAACAAATTACAAGCTTTCCAGACTACTCAGGTCCCTTCATCAGGCAGAGACTAATAGAAATTCTGAAGAATCACATATTTATACACCACACAGCACAGCAATAATGTCATAGATAAGACAGGTGACGTGAAGCAAAACTACCATTATGGGAGAGTGATAAACAGTTATGTCCATGAATATTGGAACAGTTCATAGATAAGTGTTGTGCTGTATTGTGCATAAATGTGATTCTTCAGAATTTGTATTCTATGCCTGATGAAGAGACCTGAGTAGTCTCGAAAGCTTGCAATTTGTTACCATCTTTTCAGTTAGCCATTAAAAGGTATCAACCACTGAGGACTCTCAATTCTAAATATTTTTCTATTTGCTGGCGAATACTGTACAAAGATATATATCTTTCCTGTATCAAGTAAATGGATGAATGGACAATATTTAGTCTAGGGAATGTGGTTATCTGGGTAGCGCATTACATAGAACTGGTACAGCTAGAGATGGGAGGTTCAGATTATGGAAGATGGTCGTTTGAAAGGAGTTGTCCACTACTTGGATAACCCTTGTTAAATGAAATGGGGGCCCAAGGAATATATAAATAGGTTATACTTCCCTCCTGGACCAGTACCGTTCCACCCAATCGACACTCGTGGCATTTTGATAACATGTTAGTTTTGTCCAAGGGAAGTATCTAATGTGAATGGGAGCTCCCGACTTTCCCTAGATAAATGATGATGAGGTGAGAGAAGCTTCCAGGATGTCCGATTCTAGACTGCAGATCCTTTTGTTCCCTAGGAGACAAGCCACCAGAGATGTCTGGCAGCGACTCTCGGAGAGCACAGGAGGCTTGGTATGGAAGAGTTAAGTGGCCCCCCTTTCAAGTGAATAGGGTCTGGGGCCGGGTACTATTCTGGTACCCTAACTTTTTGTAATTGTTCGGCTGAACCCGCCGGAACTGAACATCCAGTTGTTACCCCATCTCTAATGCTCACCTTTATAACTAGCCAATTCTTTCCTATGTCCCTTGGCTAGCCTTTGGTGGAAGTGTAGGTAGTACCCTTTGTTATCGGGGGGTGATGTGATTATTCTGGTTAGGCAGATAGTAAAAGGATTGATTGCACCCTCAATGCTTTCTTGAGTTGCTGCCTACTGGTCTCTGTCCTCCTTTCAGTTCAGAGTCTTTTATTATGTTTATAATTTTATTTCATAGAATCTAGAATATCGTCTAGATGTCAAATCAAAGGAGCTGCCACCATTGAGAAATCCTGATATCCTTGTTGGGGAGAATGACCTCACTGCCCTGAGTTATCTCCATGAACCAGCCGTCCTGCACAACCTCAAAGTCCGCTTTATAGACTCCAAACTCATTTACACATATTGCGGTGAGTGCACGCAGCACCATTTTTCCTTCATGATAAAGTTCTAGCTTCAGCCTTATGTTCTGTTATTTATTGAAAGTCGTGGGTGAGCCCATTCTCTGCAGACCATAATATGTGCCCTCTCATCTTCTGGTGGCGTCTGTCCATGGCTGTAAATTCATGTGTGGATGAGATGACTAAGTCTAGCTGTGCTCTTACAATCCTTGGTCACCTCTTTATGAAGTACTTCATTGTGTGCTTCCATGTCCTCGATTCTCATAAAGTCACTGTTATAGATGATCCACAGAACCAGCAACGTTCCTTTATGGGTCAGATAATAAGCATATATTACTGTTATTTTGTGTGGAACCTGTGCCTAATAATTTAGATACTTGATGGTCGACTCTAAAGCATGTTGGTCAGAGTCAGAAGCTGGCCATACTCTTTACATTTAGAGTATTCCGACGACAGCTATTGTTTTCAGTAGGGTGAGCAGAATAAACCACTGTCAGACACATCCGGTGGCAGCTGATCTTTCAAGAATAAAACGATTGGGTAAATTGAAATACAACATGTCTGATCCTATTTTCCCCCAACATTTGTTGTTGGGAGAGGTTCAGAACCTCACACACATTGGATGTTAAGCACGTGTATCCCTGGCTTGTCAGACGATCTCTCTGTTCTGGCCCATCAAGGGTTACTGTTCTGGTGACATAACCCTGTAAGCTGTATAATAACTCTGTCTATATTTTCACATTTTAGTGTACTTTTTTCTATATTTTTTGCTATATTTGTGGTTATGTATTGAAGGGCAGAACTACTTATGTGTCTCCATTTTCATGTATGTTTGTCATTCATTGCACAGTCGTGTAAATGACCTCATCAGTCATAACGGTGTATTTTTCACATTTTGGTGTTTTATTTTTTTTCTCAGGCATTGTCCTTGTTGCCATAAATCCTTATGAACAATTGCCCATCTATGGAGCCGATATCATCAATGCGTACAGTGGGCAGAATATGGGTGACATGGATCCTCATATTTTTGCAGTGGCAGAAGAAGCATATAAGCAAATGGCCAGGTTTGTTTGTCACATTTTAAAATGTTTAATATTTTATTATTGTCTTCTTCTTTTTTTGTTGTTCTCCTTTTTTTTTTTTTTTTAACTATTTTTTTGTGTGTTTTATACACACTGTTATGCCTAAAGCATGTTATTCTGTGCATTAGCATTGGTTGACACTAGATTTATGGTGACATCAGATTCTGGGTCTCTCTAGACTGACTGGGGGATGCTAGATTGTTTATGTGCCCGGCATTTTTCAATATAATTTATAATTTTCCAGGACACCCCATATCCTGCCATCCTAAAAAATCATCATCTGTAAAGTGTTTTTCTTCTCCTCATCTCTGTTCTTAATCACAAAAAAAGTGTAAATCACACTATTTCCGAGTCACTGTTGCTTCATCATCAAACTATCAGGAATTCTGGGGGGGGGGGGGACAAAGGTACCAGGCTCTTGGTAAATAAACCTATGGATTTGGGTACCATCCTCCATCTTGAAATACGGGGTGCTGGTGGAGCTTGCCGGCAGAAATTCTATGCTTTCTGCTCTCTCCTGATTCTTGTCGAAATAGGACTATATAATGTTGATGAGGAAGCAATGGATGATGGCTGGGTGATTGCATGCTGAGCTTTGCTCAACATTGCATATATGACATATTTAATGGATTAGTTGCTTAGATACATGAAGCATCTCCAGAAATTAATACAAGGCAAATTTCCATGGCTTTCCATGCCCATGACACAACTGTTACCTGATCGCATCACATTAACGGTATTCTCTGACGGCACTGTATTCGGCACACAACCGAGGTTCAGACTTGGGGTCTCTTGTTCATGGAAGGCTTGTGCTCTCCGGCCCCTCGACCTCTCCATTCTAGGACCTTTGTTGTATTTTTTGTATAAAAGGAAGACATAAAGGATCTCTAGAGATTGAATAGGTCCTGACAGCATATGTGTATGATGTGGGGGGAATCGCTTTCTAGCTGCACCCTTGGGCTGCATGCCATGTTGTTCCGCCACAGCCCTGCTGTTACTGCCAGCTCCGGTAATGAATCATCAGGGGATCAGCTTTGATAGCACTGCTCTACGGATGATGATGTTCTAGACCAGTGAGCCAGGCAGGAAAGTGTTAATGTCTCGCCCTCTGAGTAATAAAAATCTGGAGGATTAAACCATTTAGATGCTAAAACATAACAGTGGTGACAGATTATATCCCTGTGTCACTAAAGGCACACCTCACATTGACATTCCTATGTGTAATCTGAAGGCTCATGCCCCCACATCTGTGAAGCACGGCCTGTGCTCGGATCGCGGTGCCACAGGCTTATATGAGGCAGTCAGTCCCGGCGGCCGTGCCGGGTATTGTAATGTGCACATGATCCGCATCTCATGGACATGTGAAGCCGGCTTATTCTGTGACCTGACCATCTATGATAACTGGAATCCTCAAATAATTACCATATTCTCCAAAAACCTCCTGCCCCTGGTTCCGTGAGACCATACAGGATACCTGGCGCTGTTCTCATTCATCTGTTTTTTTCTCTTCTTATTTTTGTTGTTTTAAAAAGTTTCAATTTTTTTGGCGGATTGTTTTTGCTGAAAAATATGCTACTTTTTGTGATTTTTTTTTTTTTTTCACCGCTCTCACCACTATTAAAAAAATGGGTTTAATTTGTGGATGGTTAGCTATACAAATAAGGTGTGCCCCAAATGTATTGAATATTGTGTGCCCAGCAACGTGCAAAACAGATTTTACAATTCCTCAAATTATGAATTTTTTCTTAAAGGGTTTGTCTGGACTGAAACTATAAGTCTGCAGTGACTCTCTACATCAACACCGTGAGGATTCTCCATTGTTTGCGCCGGGAACAGTGGAAACGTGACCGGAGTTATGTGATATGCATTCTCCTGGCCACAATCCAACTAGATGTGCGCGGCCTCACTCAATGTAAGTGTGTTGAGCGAGGCCAGCAACAGTCTAGTTGGAATGTGGCTGGGAGTACACCTATCACATATTTGCGGTCACATCACCGCCCGCTCCTGGAGCTGGCTCCGGAAAATCCTCCCAGAGTTTGTGCGATGTGAAGACTCGTACATCTGCAGTCAAATAGTGTGACTGTAGACTTGCAGTTTTACACCGGACAAACCCTTTCAATCTTTATTGGATCTTGATAAGATGTCCAATTCCTTCTTCAAGCATTAGCTCAACTATGTGAAGAAGAGGTAGAACCCCAAACTGCATAATTTCAAAATTAAATAGTTATTTTCCTATGACTGTTTTACCCCGTCTGGGACGTAACCCCATACAAGTCTCCTTTTCTATCACTATTATATTAATGTTTTGCTCACCTAGTTGTGCTGTGATAGATGAATGAAGATCTAAAGATATATATAAAATACACTGCAAGCTGTTGTACCTATGCCCAACCAGAGCAGCTGAGAGCCTGAGCTTTTGTCCTGTTATCAGCAGCCCGGTGTAAATTGTATGTATATACTGTCGTACTTTGCTTCTGCTTTTACCAGTCATTTCTTACTGAATGAGGCCTACAGACCTGATCATTTCTGCAGCACAATGTCATGATGTTTGATTGTGTCTCACAGGGATGAGAGAAATCAGTCCATCATTGTCAGTGGGGAATCTGGAGCTGGAAAGACGGTGTCCGCTAAATACGCAATGAGGTATTTTGCCACAGTCAGTGGGTCCGCAAGTGAAGCAAATGTGGAAGAAAAGGTGCTGGCTTCTAATCCAATCATGGAGGTAGGTGACTTCTATGTCTGGCTACTCAGAAATTGTCCGATTAACCAATGATGGTGTGAGCACTGCAATATTATATCACCATGTAACCTGGATGTATGTGGAGGGAGATGGGTAAGAGTTGTTCTCCGTGCATTAGGGCTGAGTGATCCGAGAACTGCTGATTTCCGTGGGGTGTATGCAGTGTATTCCATTAATCATTAATAAGCATTTTGAGGTCTTGCTGAGCAGAGCTAGATACGAGCTGTCACCCGGCACTGTCCTCACTGCCGAAACCTCGCCACACACTGCTACATGTTAATGAGAAATTGCATTAATTTCCTCTGTTGAAGAATAACTGCAGTCCTGACGTCCTCTGGCTGAGGGTGACTGCGCACTAGTTATTGTACAAATCGTTTGAGAAGTTTAATTAAAATGTAGTTGTCTATGGCCTCTTTCACACTTCCGTCAGTACGGGTCCGTCGCTATGCATCGGGCCGACGTACCGACGGACGTTGTGAAATTTGTGCACGACGTGGGCACCGGATGCAGTTTTTCAACGCTTCCGCTGCCCATTCTGAAGTCAGGAGAGGAGGGGGCGGAGTTTCGGCCGCGCATGCGCGGTAGAAAATGGCGGACGCAACGGACAAAAAAACGTTACATTGAACTTTTTTTGTGACGGTCCGCCAAAACACGACCGGCGTGACGTGTGGCCATCCGTCGTGATCCGTCGCTAATACAGATCTATGGGCAAAAAACGCATCCTGCGAGCACATTTGCAGGATCCGTTTTTTGCACTAAACAACGGATTGCGACGGATTCCAAAAATGGAAGTGTGAAAGAGGCCTATACTGTCCTTGATGCAGGTAGGAGCATATAGAAAATATTTGTCTGCCGTTTTCTATTTATTCCCCATATATGTCTGATTCTCTCCGTTCAGTCGTTCTCGACCCTTGGATACTCTGTAGGCCAGTTCTCGTCACACTGCCCTGATCTCATCGCTTTCTTTCAAGTGCTTGTTGTTCATTCCTGTGTCATATTTGATGGTATCCAGCCAAGGGCCTTTGGTCTTCCCATTTTCCTTTCACCATTGACCATTCAGTGTAGCATCTCCCTTTCTAGCGAGTTTGTCCACCTCACATGTCCAAAATAGGTCAGTTCCTGTTTAATGATCTTACATTCCCAGTACATTTCTGGGTTGATATGTTGAAGAGCATCATTGTTGGTGATGGGCCAGAGACCCCTCTACACATTTGGCAGCTGCCGGCTAAATGTTGTTGTGCTTTGTCCTGCAGCCGTGGTCTGCCTTTTCTTCACTAAAGGCTTCACCGCCTCACAGCAATTGCTATTCACCATCTGTTCTGAGGAAGGCCATTTGTAGGCTGAAACGTCAACATTTTAGTGGATCCTCCTTGTGTTTTCCATGTGTAATAAATATATAATTTCAGCATTGAATATTGGAATGCCAAATTCTTCTTTAAATGTTGGTTTGGCCAGCAGCTGTCGCCACCCTCCAATTCTCCCATACGGCCGAGGAATCCTGGGTTCAGTAAGAGTGAACTGCTGTCAGACTTCCCTGAGTCCCAGAGAACAAAAGGATCAGACGTTGGAAATCCAACTGGCCGGAACCTTCTTTCCTCTATGCACTGTAGACTCTGTGCAGCTGGTTTGGATGGCATTAGTCTAATTGAGGATTTTTTTTTAGTTTTCCTAAATGCATGTATGTGCGTCTAAGATTATTTCTTGCCAATTGGTTTCAATAAAGATGTTACACTGTCTGCCTTCTATAGCCTCCGTAACAATGATCCCAAGGATTGATGTATCTGCACATTTCACGGCAGAGACCAGCACAGGAGAGCTCAGGGTAGTGATGACATATAGGAGATAAAATTATTCCCAACTGACAGAACTGGATAGAGGCATTTTATTTTTCTTAGTTGAGACCTTCTGCTCAAAATGTAATATTTGACATATACCGTGTAGAAAAAATGTCTGCACACCCCTGTTAAAATGTTAGGTTTTTGTCTTGCAAATAAAAATCATACCAAGAATCATTGCAGAACTCTTCACTTTTTTAGTGTCACCCATAATCTGGACTACTTAAATTAAAATATTTTCGGATGGAAAAAGAAAAATACTGAATTAAAATACTGTAGTTGCATATATATATATATATACATCCTTAAATGAATACCTTGTTGAAGTACTCTTTGAATTTGACAGCATTCAGTGGGTAGATGTCTATTAGCATGGTACATCTAGAATTGGCCATCTTTGCCCACTGTTCCTCACAGTAGCTCCAAGTCAGTCCAATTGTGAGGGCTATGTTGGCAGATATGCAACAGTTACAGAATTATTTGTGTGCAGGAGGAGTTCACACCTTTCTGACAGATGGCGATGTTGTTACTGTTATATGCTTAGTTGAATGTAATGCATATACTTGTTGTACTTTGGATTCATTTTCTCTCTGGTAAAAGGTCCTTCAGACTTCCTGTTATGCTGTGTTAATGTGACGCCCAGGAGACCGGGGTACCCAGCACCGGACCAATGGGGTCTGTCTCTTGAGGGGGATGTCACGGGTGGCTTGACCCGGTGCTGTGGTCTCAGGCAATGCACAGTGTAAGGGGTATCGTGAGGGAACAGGCACTTACTTGATCAGCAGCAGGTTCTCCCAGCGGTGATGATCCCGATCCTGGATAGATGGCTATTGTCCAAATGAAAGACTGAGGCACTGAAACGTTTAACCAGTTTACTTCAACATAAAGGGATTTACAACCAGTCCTGTCACCGGAGTCTGTATGGGAACTCTGAGTTACTTTGACCCTGCCGGGGTCTTCGCCTCTTATTGTACGCAGTTTCTATGTGGCCCTGCTGCTGTATGTGAACTGGCTGCCGGCCCAATCTGTCCCCTCCGGGTCCTGGTTCAACGGGCAACCCGAGTCCTTTTATCGGCTTACCCCCTCCAGGAGTACCGCTGAACTCTGTGTCTGTTGCTGCGTCCGGCCCTAGTGAAGCTGATATCACCTCACGTTTTTCCGGTTGCTGTATTATATATAATGAATATAGCCACGGATCCGGTATCCGTCTTTGCGCCTGTTCTGGGTAGTGATTAATGCTACCCGGTTCTCACAATGTCCTTTTTCTCTGTCCCTCTTCTCCTCGGGCCAGTGATTTGGGCCTGGAAACCGTCATAGGGCTGTTAGAAATTCAGCTGTATGAACTCTCACTTTCAGCTCCTTAGCCCAACTGCAAGTTCTTCTCTCAGACCAGAATGGATCAAGGGGAGTCTCTGGAGCTCCCCCTTCTGGCCGGAGGTGGTAGTGCAGTCTTGCTATTTTAGTATTTGTATTTAGTGTCAGTAACTGTTTTTGTGGCAAATACCCCTAGGGGTGCCACATTAAGAAGCTGATGCATGTACCTCATGTTCTGTGAAGATAAAAGTTGAATTACCCCATATAATCTACTCCCACAAGTTTCTTCTGCGACCAAACTATGCAACAGGCTTCTCCTGTGTAACGTGCCTTCAGGTCCCCAATGATTTTCGATTGGATTCAGGACTGAGCTATGGCTGGGCCATTGCAAAGCTTTGATCTTCTCCTGATGAAGTCATTCTTTTGCACTCAGTACAAAAGCCCATGTATCTGATGTTGTGGGGTCGCATGAGTCCCTATGGCATGGGTAGCTTACACATCTTGAAATGCAGTATTAATGCTGAGCATTATGTAGAAGTTTTAGAACAATGTATGTTCCCATCCAGACAACATCTATTTTGGGAAGACATTGTATATTTCACCAACACAATATTGCATCCATCACAACAGCATGACTTTGCAGAAGAAGAGTTCGGGCGATGGAGCAGTTGCCTGCAGTTCTGCAAAAAAAAAAAAGACTATTGAGCAGCTAGAATTCTACATCTGACAAGACTGGGCAACATTCCCCTCCCAAACCCCAGTAATTGCTTTCCTCCCTATCCAAACATTTACAGACGTTTGAAAAAAAAAAAAAAAAAGAGCAGATGCTACACAATGATAGACATAACTGGTTCATAAATCTTTTTTGAGTTGTGGAATAATTAGCTGTTTCGTTATTTATGAGCTGTTGACTTATATTGCTTAATTTATAACTGGTTGTACCAAAGTGACATTGGGAGGGCAGTGATGTTTGTTGTCTGTTTTGCCTTTTAAATTCAATGGTAAATTATCACTTGGTTATTTGCTGATTACACTTGTTTTCATCAAGGACCACCACACCAAATAGAAACATAGCCATATTTCTGTATATACAAATGTGTAATTACCAAACTCTGGCCGCTGTTCAAGGTATTGGGTAGAAATCCTTTTGAAATCCAGACATCTTGATAATGCTGTAATCGTTTTTGCAACCAGACTGGTTATAGTGGTTATATATAGCTGTTTCACTAGAAGTTTGTTTTTTCTTCTTTACATTTAATAATCATTCATTGGCCCGGCCCAGAGAAAATAGTTCCATTCATTCTTGTGTGAAGATCATTCTTCTGCTGTGCTCTTGAGATGGACTGCAGCTGGTAAACACTGTCTTATGACCAGTTTCTCAAGGGGTGAAAGACTGATCGGAGATGTCAATCACAGCCCGAATACATGGCGCTTTGTGCTGTGCAGAACAAGTGGACATAGGATATGTTCCTCTCTAACTTGCACAGTTTAAGGCTACGTTCACATTTGCGTTGTTGGGCGCAGTGTCGTCGACGCAGCCAACAACGCAAAACACAACGCTGCGTTTTTTGACGCATGCGTTGCCATAAACTAGTAATGTTCTTGAATTTTGGCGCAGGGAAAACGCTACAAGTAGCGTCTTCTGCGCCCTGTCTGGTGCGTCAAATTGACGCATGCCTCGTAAAACGCAATACAACGCATACCGGCGCATGTCCATGCGCCCCCCATGTTAAAGATAGGGGCGCATGATGCATGAGTCGGAATGCGTCGACGACGCTGCGCCCAACAACGCAAATGTGAACGTAGCCTAAGAAGGTTTTTGGTGTTTTTACATTCTGGTTTTTCATTTTTTATACTTCCTTATGTTGTGATCAAACACAGATTTAAGTCCATTTAGGGACTGTAAAATAAAGTGTAAATTTAAGAGTTTTAAAAATCTAAAAAAAAAAAATTCGAATTCTCCCTTTTTTGCCTGGTAAAAATAAAGAAATTAAAAAAACTTTATTGTGCATCGCCCTGTTCTTAATGGTTCAGTCTATCAAAATATAAGATGAATTAGCCTGTATGGTAAATGTGATAAAGAGAAAAGATTCAAACTCAAGAATTGCCTTTTTTCAATCGCTGCACCTCCCTAAAAAATTCCAGTATAAAGTGATAATTGTACGTTTTATGTACCACAAATTGATATACGGTAAATTAAAACGTCAGCAAACCAAAATGAACAGCATTACACTTACATAAAAAGATGTAAAGTACTAAAAATACTAGTGGTGCGGAGAGCCCACAAAGTAAGTGCCTCTGTAACACTGGCCACGTTGTTGCTGGCCACGTTTGGGCACTGAGTACTTGGTCAGAGCCTGGCCCACGTTTGTGTTACATTATTCCTGGAAAATGACAGAATGGCTCAAGTTCATAGTTTTCACGACAGGTCTGATTAACCTTCAGTTCCTAATCCTGGTGTCAGGCCTACAGATGGAACATATAGTAGACGCGGGATAGATTGGTTTGTATTGGATGTAGAAGCCGCGATGCACATCAATACTTTTGTTACATGAATGTAATAAGGCACAGGGCTAACATTGTATGTAGGTGCCATGGAGGCACTCTGATTTCGATCATAGATGTCCCATGCTTCACCCTGTGCGGCAGTCCCAGTTTTCATAAATGGTTCATTCTTTTGACCCTTCTCCACCTAACTAAGTGCTGGTTGTAAGTGATGCATCAGACTCCCCGGGTCAGTGACCACCATTAACCTAGTCAATAAAAGGGCCTGGAAATGATTGCTCTTTTTATTCATATGAACACTCGTGCATCTTTTCCCAGGTTCCTGCAGACAATAAAATATTTATATCCTCCTCCTGGGTGCAGAAGAGGATTGTGTACAAAGCCATCAACCTAAAAATACCTAATCACATGGCAGCTGGGTACAAGCGCAAAGACACTACCTTCTCTTGTACTGAACTGCCATGGAGAATAATGTATTTTATTCTGGTTTTTTTACATGCTAGCCAAGAAATATGTGGGAAGAGAAGTCCTAATCCGGTCTCATGCCTGTAGGCAGGAGGGTGCTGACTACCATCATGGCATGCTTGTGTTCACCTAGAATACTCCTCTATCTTCACAATACTGTACATCTTATATTTAAGTCTTGACAATTATTTATCACATTCCTTATCTACATTAATTGTTTTGCGCCATATTCCTGCAACAGTATAATGATGTAGCAGTGCCAAATGTGTGTTTTCGCCATTATTTGTGAAATCACTCCTTGGTACGTTGATTGACAGTGTGCTCTGCATACGCACGCTGTGGTGTAGACTTTCAAAGTGTCGGGGAGTGATTACATCCAAGAGCACACTGTAGTTTGCAGTTACTGTATCCACTCCCTTCACCGCCTCTGTGACTGGAAGCAAGTGGCTGCAGGGAGGATATGTTATTTTTCTCCCTGTAGCCTCTTCTCCAGTAAAGGGAGTTTAACATGATTTTAACACCATTTACAGGCAGATTAACCCTATATATAGCATTGTGTATCGTAGTTGAAATTGCACATTTTGCCTTTCTAGAGTTATTTATTCTCTTTTCTCAGCTGTATGTAGTAAAATGAAGTGTTTTGTCCCTTCGTTTATCACTCCCCTACTTCATCTCCTGTGTCAGCTGCTCCGCTTTTCCCACTGTTATAGACTTTTGCAGTTCCTAATGACTTTTGCAGAGAATATTGACCTCCTGTTTCTAAATAGAGCTTTGAAGGATTCAGCTGGTCAGTGTTTATTCACATGATGTCATAGACCTAATGGGAAAAAACTGAATTAGCTGGGTAGAAGGGCAAAATGAGCAATTGTAACTACACAGTGCTATATACACTGCTCAAAAAAATAAAGGGAACACTAAAATCCCACATCCTAGATATCACTGAATGAAATATTCCAGTTGTAAATCTTTATTCATTACATAGTGGAATGTGTTGAGAACAAGAAAACCTAAAAATGGTCAACGTAAATCACAACTAATATCCCACGGAGATATACATAAATGAACATCAGCCGTTAATAACTACAAAAAAGGGGTGACTCAACCAAATAGCAAAAATAGGAGAACCATGAGTCAAAAAGTAGCCAGCAAAGTTTACCAAAAAATAATATAAACTTTATTGAAAACAGATAATCATATACACAATACAGTTACCATATAAATAAAAGTGAAAAATTTGTGACTAAATCCATAGGTACACAAGAGACCATGAATCACAGACCGAGACAGGTTATCTCAAAGCTTATAATAGGCATACTGCCAGCACATACACATAAGAATATTTACTAGTATCCAATCAGCCAGGCTTAATGGTATAAGCACATAAATGAATGCTGTAACGGTGGCCGTAAACTCATGTGCATGCAATGAAAAAATGCAGGAGGATTAATTACCCATGTGGAATAGGGTGGAGGTCCCGTCTGGATCCCGGTCAGCGACCCCAACGCGCGTTTCGCATTCGATAGTTACCGCTTCCTCAGGGGGCGTGGCTTAATCAAGATCTCTGTCCCATTTAAATAATGATTGCATCCGATCATGTGATGAAGTGCAAATAGCGCGTGCGCATGCGTGAACCGCACGCCGAGACCATTGCATGCGTCCCAAGCCTCACATCCGCGCAGAAGGCACCGGTCATGTGAGCGGGCCAGCGCCACACCCACAACATATGACACAGGACCGCTGCAGAGGACGGGACCAGGGGCGCACGCATGCTCCGCATGCAAGGTATAAATAACGCAGTCTGGTGTGACAATATAAAGTGACAGTGCAATAAGGCGCAACTATATACTGGCGTTACCATGACAGCCAAGTAATACAAAATAGTGCGCATGCATAAATGGTGTAAATAGTAGATAAGTCCCCAATAGACCACCCCCACAACCCCACGATAGACCGAGGCCATACCCACACCCCATGATCACGGCCCCCAGGGGGAGAAGGAATAGGCAGGGGAATACTAAATAAAACATGAAAAAATAGTGTGCATATTACAAATAAAGTGCTTATTAAAATACATGGTAATTACATTAAGAGAAAACAAGCACAAGGATAAAAACATCCCGGCAATGCACATGAGACATCCCCGAACTGGGGGCACACATAGGGATAGCATATCAAACGTAAAAGGCATAGAGAAAAGTTTGAAAGTCACAACAATTATATATCCTTATAGCAAAGCATATACTGGTCACCAATGTAGTAACTATAGACTGTGCCTATACATCCAGAGTCTATCATGATGATCTTATTCGTTGTCCGGTCTTAATAATGCTCCATTATAAGATGATATCACAAATTCTTCAGTCCTATTCCACTCAGATATTGATGTCCACAGTGTCGGGTGTCACATGGGCATGGTCAGGATACTAAACACACTAAAAATTATATGAGACAAGGAAACAAAATTAAAAACTGATCGGGCTTGGTAGAGACATCAAGGAAAATATTTCAAATATATATCTCCTTCAGAGATAAGAGGAGAAGCCATGCGCTTCATTGAGACCCATGGGCGTCATTGTACCAAGTGTGGTAATCCAGCGGCATTCCCTCTGTGCCAAAATACGTTTAATGTTTACACCTGTGATACCACACTGGACAAGATCAATTCCACGTACCAGAAAAGACTTAGGGTTACATCCATGAAACTGTCGAAAATGACGTGGTATTGTTTTCAATTGTGTCAAGTCTGTCTCATTTTTAGCAGCCATAATGTCGCGCACATGTTCTCTGGTACGTGTGCCCAACCGACGAGATGTTAGTCCGATATAAATTTTTGGACAACTGCATACCGCGTAATATATAACCTGGATTGTATTACATGTTATATGATAATTGATGGAAAATTTTTTTTTGCCATCTGCTGAATCAAACGTAGCAATGCGACAGATATTTTGACAAGAGACACAATCGCCACATGGAAAACAGCCACGGGGTGGCCCACAAGATCCAAAATTGTATGTATTGACCTTGGGGATGTAGTGACTAGACACCAATAAATCCTTAAGGTTTTTACTACGTCTTGCAGTCATTGAGGGGCAATTTGTGAGACACTTAGACAACAGTGGGTCACTTTGGAGAATGCCCCAATGTCTTTGGAGACCATCTCTCATAGTCGACCATTCACCATTGTAGGTGGAAATAAATCTTACCACATTTTGTTGTTCAATAGCGTTCTTGCTGATGTTAGCAGAACTCAATAATTCATCACGAGGGGCATATTTGGCTCTTAAATATCCCTTTCTGATGCTTCTGTTGCTATATCCCCTATTTTGAAATCTGACCTTAAGATCTGCTGCTTGGGCCTCAAACTTGGGGGTGGAGGAACAGATCCGCTTCATCAGTTTATATTATTTTTTGGTAAACTTTGCTGGCTACTTTTTGACTCATGGTTCTCCTATTTGTAATATTCCACGGAGGTCTGTAGTTGAAATGATGCTCAAAATCAAAGTGGAAAATTAAGTTACAGGCTTATCCAACTTCAGTGGAAATGCCTTAAGGCAAGAAAATGATGCTTAGTAGTGTATGTGGCCTCCACGTGCCTGTATGACCTCCCTACAACGCCTGGGCATGCTCCTAATGAGGCAGCGGATGGTCTCCTGAGGGATCTCCTCCCAGACGTGGACTAAAGCATCCGCCAACTCCTGGACAGTCTGTGGTGCAACGTGACGTTGGTGGATGGTGCGAGACATGATGTTCCAGATGTGTTCAATCGGATTCAGGTCTGGAGAACGGGTGGGCCATTCCATAGTTTAATGCCTTCATCTTGCAGGAACTGCTGACACACTCCAGCCACATGAGGTCTTGCATTGTCCTGCATTAGGAGGAACCCAGGGCCAATCCCACCAGCATATGGTGTCACAAGGGTCTGAGGATCTCATCTCGGTACCTAATGGCAGTCAGGCTACCTCTGGCGAGCACATGTAGGGCTGTGCGGCCCTCCAAAGAAATGCCACCCCACACCATTACTGACCACTGCCAAAACTGGTAATTCTGAAGGATGTTGCAGGCAGCACATCGCTCTCCACGGCGTCTCCAGACTCTGTCACGTCTGTCACATGTGCTCAATGTGAACCTGCTTTCAGCTGTGAAGAGCACAGGGTGCCAGTGGCGAATCTGCCAATCCTGGTGTTCTGTGGTGAATGCCAAGCATCCTGCATGGTGTTGGGCTGTGAGCACAATCCCCATCTATGTACGTCGGGCACTCAGACCATCCTCATGGAGTCGGTTTCTAACCGTTTGTGCAGACACATGCACATTTGTGGCCTGCTGGAGATCATTTTGCAGGGCTCTGGCAGTGGTCCTCCTGTTCCTCCTTGCACAAAGGCTGAGGTAGCGGTCTTGCTGCTGGGTTGTTGCCCTCCTATGGCCCCCTTTACGTCTCCTGGCATACTGGCCTGTCTTCTGGTAGCTCCTCCAGCCTCTGGACGCTACGCTGACAAACACCGCAAACCTTCTTGCCACACCTCGCATTGATGTGCCATCCTGGATGAGCTGCACTACCTTAGCTACTTATGTGGGTTGTAGAGTCCGTCTCATGCTACCACGAGTGTGAAAGCATAACCAACATTCTAAAGTGACCAAAACAGCCAGAAAGCATTGGTACTGAGATGTGGTCTATGGTCCCCACCTGCAGAACCACTCCTTTATTGAATGTGTCTTGATAATTGCCAATAATTTCCATCTATTGTCTATTCCATTTGCACAACAGCATGTGAAATTGATTGTCAAACAGTGTTGCTTCCTAAGTGGACAGTTTGATTTCCCAGAGGTTTGATTTACTTGAAGTTATATTCTGTTGTCTTTATTTTTTTGAGCAGTGTATTATGATAATTGTAAAATATTAAGAGAATACAAGCTATGATGGGAGGAGTGCTTCTTTAAAGGTGTATTCCCATCTCCAAGATCCTATCCCAAAATGTAGTAGGTGTAACAATAATAATATTAACAAATGCCTCCAATTATCATTTTTAACTGGGGATATTTGCTATTCTTGTTATTATTATACCTACTACATTTTGTGATAGGATCTTGGAGATGGGAATTCCCCCTTAAGACTAAGCATTTACCGTGCTTTATAAAAATTAAAAAAAAATGTGATTGTGGGAATAATCCTGTTAATTTCATTATCCTATTGACATCAACTTTTATGTGTAAGTCAGGTATGTTCTCCATCATTGGGTTTTGAGAATGTTAAGATCATTTTACATGGGCGAAGAGGGTCACATGGATAAACCAATTAGTAATGAAACCTACGGTAGATCTGTGGAATTTATACATTCTTTGTCGTTATTACTGCTCAAGTCAGCACAGACGAGAATTAGTAGAGGTAAAATGTGTTAACAATACATGGAAGTTCCAGCAGTATATTCCTTCTACAATGATGGCATATTCCCTGTAGTCAATATACTAAGAAATCTGATGCCAGCACTCTTTATTTTGAGATTTCTATTGATGTCCATTATAGTTCCAGTTGTCAGCATATTTTGGAAAAAAACAAAACCTTGCTCTTTAGATAAACCACCCATCATTCTCCTGAAGCTTACTGTGATACAATTATCCTTTATTTAACGTCAAAACTATTTGTGTTTTTCTTTACAGGCAATTGGTAATGCAAAGACCACAAGGAATGACAACAGTAGTCGCTTCGGAAAATACATAGAGATTGGATTTGATAAGAGGTATCGGATTATTGGTGCACATATGAGGACATATTTATTAGAGAAATCAAGAGTGGTGTTTCAGGTATGTGCTTCTCTAATTGAGAAAGAATATATGTTCAGAAAATTGTATATTATGCGCAGCAAGCAGCTTTTTATTTACATTTTTTTTTTTGTTTTACTCAAGTTTTGATGTTTTTTTTTTTATGTAACTATTCACGTGTAAAAATCCGTCTTCACAGCAGTCACTGGTGCAGTCAGAAGCTTCCTGTTTTCTGTAGTTGAATCTTCAGCTTTTCTGTATAGGTTGGGACAGAAGAAGGCGCAGAGTCATCCCATTATCAATCGAGGGTGCTAGAGTTAAAGGGGCTGTCTTTGCTAGTTTAAAAACAAATTGTCATATTAGACATTCCCTGTTCCAGCACCGCCACTCCACTACTCCCTAGTGCTGTTTGTGAACAGTTCTGGGCTCCGAGTTCTTATGCAGTCTGCTGAGCTAAGTCATTGGAGACAGCAGTTGTGGACATGATGCGATTGCTGCAGCCCTGTAAACCAAATCATTTCCAGAGCGGGCAAGTTAAAATTCAAAAGTTGAATCCACTCACTGGTGTAAACTGCAACTCATCCTGCAAAAAACAAGCAGTTATACAACTGTCTAGAGAGCAACAATAAAGCTATGGTCGTCAAAATTGCAATTATGGGTTTTTCTGTTTTTGTTTTTTTAACATTTTTTTTTCTTTTTGTTTTGCTGTTTATTCCATCTCCTAAAAAGTAAAACACAAATTTCACTGCCCTCCACTCCCATCGGCATGTAATGCAGTGAATATTAATTTCTCTTTAGCAGCGGGCACAGGAGTTAGCCACAGGCGCTGGCTACTGCCTCTGTGACCCTCTGCTCCGCTGCTGCCGCTCCCCCACCTCATCACCACAGCCAAAGAGGATACATCCGGACTATAAGATGCACCCCCCATTTGCCTCCACATTTTTGGAGGAAAAAGGTGCTTCTTATAGTCCGTAAAATACGGTATATTTTAATTAACAGATCTTTTTAACCCCTTCCCGACCCATGACGCCACGTAGGCGTCATGAAAGTCGGTGCCAATCCGACCCATGACGCCTATGTGGCGTCATGGAAAGATCGCGTCCCTGCAGATCGGGTGAAAGGGTTAACTCCCATTTCACCCGATCTGCAGGGACAGGGGGAGTGGTAGTTTAGCCCAGGGGGGGTGGCTTCACCCCCCCGTGGCTACGATCGCTCTGATTGGCTGTTGAAAGTGAAACTGCCAATCAGAGCGATTTGTAATATTTCACCTATTATAACGGGTGAAATATTACAATCCAGCCATGGCCGATGCTGAAATATCATCGGCCATGGCTGGAAATACTAATGTGCCCCCACCCCACAGATCGCCCCCCCAGCCCTCCGATCTGCCCGGTACACTGCCCCGCTCCCCTCCGTCCTGTGCTCCGCTCCCCCCCCGTGCTCTTGTCCGCTCACCCCCGTGCTCCAATCACCCCCCCCCGTGCTCCAGTCACCCCCCCTGCACTCCGATCTACCCCCCGTGCTCCGTTCCACCCCCCGTGCTCCGTTCCGCCCCCACGTGCTCTGTTCCACCCCACCCCCCCGTGCTCCGTTCCACCCCTCCCGCGCTCCGATTCACCACCCCATGCTCCGATCCCCCCCCCCCCCCGTGCTCCCCTCCCACCCCATCATACTTACCAATCCTGCCGGGGTCCGTCCGTCTTCTCCCCGGGCGCCGCCATCTTCCAAAATGGCGGGCGCATGCGCAGTGCGCCCGCCGAATCTGCCAGCCGGCAGATTCGTTCCAAAGTGCATTTTGATCACTGAGATAGATTATATCTCAGTGATCAAAATAAAAAAATAATAAATGACCCCCCCCCCTTTGTCACCCCCATAGGTAGGGACAATAAAAAAAATAAAGAATTTTTTTTTTTTCCCCACTAATGTTAGAATAGGGTTAGGGTTAGGGGTAGGGGTAGGGTTAGGGTTAGGGGTACGGGTAGGGGTAGGGCTAGGGTTAGGGGTAGGGTTAGGGCTAGGGTTTCGTTATGTGCACACGTATTATGGTCCTCTGCGGATTTTTCCGCTGCAGATTTGATAAATCCGCAGTGCTAAACCGCTGCGGATTTATGGTGGATTTACCGCGTTTTTCTGCGCATTTCACTGCGGTTTTACAACTGTGATTTTCTATTGGAGCAGTTGTAAAACCGCTGCGGAATCCGCACAAAGAAGTGACATGCTGCGGAATGTAAACCGCTGCGTTTCCGTGCAGTTTTTCCGCAGCATGTGTACAGCGATTTTTGTTTCCCATGGGTTTGCATTGAACTGTAAACTCATGGGAAACTGCTGCGGATCCGCAGTGTTTTCCGCAGCGTGTGCACATACCTTTAGAATTGGGCTATGTGCACACGGTGAGGATTGGCCGCTGCGGATCCGCAGCAGTGTTCCATCAGGTTTACAGTACCAAGTAAACCTATGGAAAACCAAATCCGCTGTGCCCATGGTGCGGAAAATACAGCGCTGAAACGCTGCGTTGTATTTTCCGCAGCATGTCAATTCTTTGTGCGGATTCCGCAGCGTTTAACACCTGTTCCTCAATAGGAATCCGCAGGTGAAATCCGCACAAAAAACACTGGAAATCCGCGGAAAATCCGCCGCTAAAACGCAGTGCCTTTTACCCGCGGATTTTTCAAAAATGATGCTGAAAAATCTCACACGAATCCGCAACGTGGGCACATAGCCTTAGGGTTAGGGTTGTGGTTAGGGTTGTGATTAGGGTTATGGCTACAGTTGGGATTAGGGTTAGGGGTGTGGGGGGGTTAGTGTTGGAGGTAGAATTGAGGGGTTTCCACTGTTTAGGCACATCAGGGTTCTCCAAACGCAACATGGCGCCACCATTGATTCCAGCGAATCTCGTATTCAAAAAGTCAAATGGTGCTCCCTCAATTCCGAGCCCCGACGTGTGCCCAAACAGTGGTTTACCCCCACATATGGGGTACCAGCATACTCAGGATAAACTGCGCAACAATTACTGGGGTCCAATTTATCCTGTTACCCTTGTGAAAATAAAAAAATGCTTGCTAAAACATCATTTTTGAGGAAAGAAAAATGATTTTTTATTTTCACGGCTCTGCGTTGTAAACGTCTGTGAAGCACTTGGGGGTTCAAAGTGCTCACCACATATCTAGATAAGTTCCTTGGGGGGTCTAGTTTCTAAAATGGGGTCACTTGTGGGGGGGTTTCTACTGTTTAGGCCAGGGGTGGGCAATTAATTTTGCCATGGGGCCGCATGAGAAAGTGGGATGGTTTTAGAGGGCCGAACTAATATAATTACCATATTTTTCGGACTATAAGATGCACCGGACCATAAGGCGCACCCCAAATTTGGGGAGAAAATTGCAGAAAAAAAGATTTTTTTATAAGATGGGTGTCCGTCTTATTGTCCGAATTTACAGTATCTTACGGTAAGATTCTTACCTGAGGGCTGGCGGTGGCAGAGCAGGGTCACAGGAGGCATGTTGTCGGCAGAGGTGGGGTGATGCGGTGTGGTGTGCACCTGAGCAGGGTCCCTTCCTGCTTAGGCGGGCGACGCAATGGCCTGGTGTCCATGGGGGGGTTGCAGCAGTGGTGTGGCGATTTCAGAGGTGCGGTATGGCGTGCGCAGGGTCCCTTCCACCGGTGAGGTGACGCAGCGGCCCGGAATGCAATGTGTGCAGCAGAGCGGGGTTGAATATCGGTGGCGGCGGCCATCTTCCCGATGGAGTGCTCTGCTTCACGGGGCTTCAGGAAAATGGCCGCGGGAGGCAGATGGAGATCGCGGTGCCAATTTTCCTGAAGCCGGGATCTAAATCTGCAAACTCGGCTTCAGGAAAATGACCGCCGCGATCTCCATCTGCGCACATTTTCCTGAAGCCACGTGAAGCAGAGCACTCCATCTGTGCACGTGCGGCCTCGGGAAGATGGCCGCCGCCACCGATAAACAGGTAATCAACCTGGCCTTCACTCCAGCTGCCAGTGGTCCTCCTCAGAAGCGGCTGGCCGAGCTGTGCCGGGGGCGGCTGTCAGAAGTGACAGCTAGCTGGCGGGCCGCTTAAAATCATCAGGCGGGCCGGATGCGGCCCGCGGGCCGCATCTTGCCCAGGTCTGGTTTAGGCACACCAGGGGCTCTGCAAACGCAACGTGACGCCCGCAGACCATTCCATCAAATTCTGCATTTCAAAAGTCACTACTTCCCTTCTGAGCCCCGACATGTGCCCAAACAGTGGTTTACCCCCACACATGGGGTATCAGCGTACTCAGGAGAAACTGAACAACAAATTTTGGGGTCCAATTTCTCCTGTAACCCTTGGGAAAATAAAAAATTCTAGGCTAAATAATTATTTTTGAGGAAAGAAAACGTATTTATTATTTTCACGGTTCTGCATTATAAACTTCTATGAAGCACTTGGGGGTTCAAAGTGCTCACCACACATCTAGATAAGTTCCTTTCGGGGTCTAGTTTCTAAAATGGGGTGACTTGTGGGGGGTTTCTACTGTTTAGCCACATCAGGGGCTCTGCAAACGCAACGTGACGCCCGCAGAGCATTCCATCAAAGTCTGCATTTCAAAACGTCACTACTTCAATTCCGAGCCCCGGCATGTGCCCAAACAGTGGTTTACCCCCACATATGGGGTATCAGCGTACTCAGGAGAAACTGAACAACAACTTTTGGGGTCAAATTTCTCCTGTTACCCTTGGGAAAATAAAAAATTGCAGGCTAAAAGATCATTTTTGAGAAAATAATTTTTTATTTTTATTTTCATGGCTCTGCGTTATAAACTTCTGTGAAGCACTTGGGGGTTCAAAGTCCTCACCACACATCTAGATTAGTTCCTTTGGGGGTCTAGTTTCCAAAATGGGGTCATTTCTGGGGGATCTCCAATGTTTAGGCACACAGGGGCTCTCCAAACGCGACATGGTGTCTGCTAACAATTGGAGCTAATTTTCCATTTAAAAAGCCAAATGGCGTGCCTTCCCTTCCGAGCCCTGCCGTGCGCCTAAACAGTGGTTTACCCCCACATATGGGGTATCAGCGTACTCAGGACAAACTGGACAACATCATTTCGGGTCCAATTTCTCCTATTACCCTTGGCAAAATAGGAAATTCCAGGCTAAAAAATCATTTTTGAGGAAAGAAAAATTATTTTTTATTTTCATGGCTCTGCGTTATAAACTTCTGTGAAGCACCTGGGGGTTTAAAGTGCTCAATATGCATCTAGATAAATTCCTTGGGGGGTCTAGTTTCCAAAATGGGGTCACTTGTGGGGGATCTCCAATGTTTAGGCACACAGGGGCTCTCCAAACGCGACATGGTGTCTGCTAACAATTGGAGCTAATTTTCCATTCAAAAAGTCAAATGGTACGCCTTCCCTTCCGAGCCCTGCCGTGTGCCCAAACAGTGGTTTACCCCCACATAAGAGGTATCGGTGTACTCGGGAGAAATTGCCCAACAAATTTTATGATCCATTTTATCCTATTGCCCATGTGAAAATGAAAAAATTGAGGCGAAAAAAATTTTTGTGTGAAAAAAAAGTACTTTTTCATTTTTACAGATCAATTTGTGAAGCACCTGAGGGTTTAAAGTGCTCACTAGGCATCTAGATAAGTTCCTTGGGGGGTCTAGTTTCCAAAATGGGGTCACTTGTGGGGGAGCGCCAATGTTTAGGCACACAGGGTCTCTCCAAACGCGACATGGTGTCCGCTAACGATGGAGATAATTTTTCATTCAAAAAGTCAAATGGCGCTCCTTCCCTTCCGAGCCTTACCATGTGCCCAAACAGTGGTTTACCCCCCCATGTGAGGTAATGTTGTACTCAGGAGAAATTGCCCAACAAATTTTAGGATCCATTTTATCCTGTTTCCCAGGTGAAAATGAAAAAATTGAGGCGAAAAATTTTTTTTTGTGAAAAAAAAGTACTTTTTCATTTTTACGGATCAATTTGTGAAGCACCTGGGGGTTCAAAGTGCTCACTATGCATCTAGATAAGTTCCTTGGGGCGTCTAGTTTCCAAAATGGGGTCACTTGTGGGGGAGCTCCAATTTTTAGGCACACGGGGGCTCTCCAAACGTGACATGGTGTCCGCTAAAGAGTGGAGCCAATTTTTTATTCAAAAGGTCAAATGGCGCTCCTTCCCTTCCAAGCCCTGCCGTGCGCCCAAACAGTGGTTTACCCCCACATATGAAGTATCAGCGTACTCAGGACAAATTGGACAACAACTTTCGTGGTTCAGTTTCTCCTTTTACCATTGGGAAAATAAAAAAATTGTTGCTAAAAGATAATTTTTGTGACTAAAAAGTTAAATGTTTATTTTTTCCTTCCATGTTGCTTCTGTTGCTGTGAAGCACCTGAAGGGTTAATAAACTTCTTGAATGTGGTTTTGAGTACCTTGAGGGGTGCAGTTTTTAGAATGGTGTCACTTTTGGGTATTTTCAGCCATATAGACCCCTCAAACTGACTTCAAATGTGAGGTGGTCCCTAAAAAAATGGTTTTGTAAATTTCGTTGTAAAAATGAGAAATCGCTTGTCAAATTTTAACCCTTATAACTTCCTAGCAAAAAAAAAATTTTGTTTCCAAAATTGTGCTGATGTAAAGTATACATGTGGGAAATGTTATTTATTAACTATTTTGTGTCACATAACTCTCTAGTTTAACAGAATAAAAATTCAAAATGTGAAAATTGCGAAATTTTCAAAATTTTCGCCAAATTTCCGTTTTTATCACAAATAAACGCAGATTTTATTGACCTAAATTTACCACTAACATGAAGCCCAATATGTCACGAAAAAACAGTCTCAGAACCGCTAGGATCCGTTGAAGCGTTCCTGAGTTATTACCTCATAAAGGGACACTGGTCAGAATTGCAAAAAACGGCAAGGTCTTTAACCCCTCTGTGACCTTAGACGTACTATCCCGTCGAGGTGCCCTGGGCTTATCTGACCCTGGACGGGATAGTACGTCATAGCGATCGGCAGCGCTCACGGGGGGAGCGCCGCCGATCGCGGCCGGGTGTCAGCTGCTTATCGCAGCTGACATCCGGCACTATGTGCCAGGAGCGGTCACGGACCGCCCCCGGCACATTAACCCCTGGCACACCGCGATCAAAGATGATCGCGATGTGCCGGCGGTGCAGGGAAGCACCGCGCAGGGAGGGGGCTCCCTGCGGGCTTCCCTGAGCCCCCCGCAGCAACGCGATGTGATCGCGTTGCTGCGAGGGTCTCCTCACCTCCCTCCCTGCTCGAGCCCCGGATCCAAGATGGCCGCGGATCCGGGTCCTGCAGGGAGGGAGGTGTCTTCACAGAAGCCTGCTCAGAGCAGGCACTGTGAAGCAGCCTGCACTCCTATCAGATCAGTGATCTGACAGAGTGCTGTGCAAACTGTCAGATCACTGATCTGTGATGTCCCCCCCTGGGACAAAGTAAAAAAGTTAAAAAAAATTTTTCCAAATGTGTAAAAAAAATAAAAAAAAATATTCCAAAATAATGAAAAAAAAAAAAAAAATATTATTCCCATAAATACATTTCTTCATCTAAATAAAAAAAAAAAACCAATAAAAGTACACATATTTAGTATCGCCGCGTCCGTAACGACCCGACCTATAAAACTGTCCCACTAGTTAACCCCTTCAGTAAACACTGTAAGAAAAAAAAAAAAAAAGAGGCAAAAAACAACGCTTTATTATCATACCGCCGAACAAAAAGTGGAATAGCACGCGATCAAAAGGACAGATATAAATAACCATGGTACCGCTGAAAGCGTCATATTGTCCCGCAAAAAAAGAGCCGCCATACAGCATCATCAGCAAAAAAATAAAAAAGTTATAGTCCTGAGAATAAAGCGATGCAAAAATAATTATTTTTTCTGTAAAATAGTTTTTATCGTATAAAAGCACCAAACCATAAAAAAATGATATAAATGAGGTATCGCTGTAATCGTACTGACCCGAAGAATAAAACTGATTTATCAATTTTACCAAACGCGGAACGGTATAAACGCCTCCCCCAATAGAAATTCATGAATAGCTGGCTTTTGGTCATTCTTCCTCACAAAAATCGGAATAAAAAGCGATAAAAAAATGTCACGTGCCCAAAAATGTTTTCAATAAAAACGTCAACTCGTCCCGCAAAAAACAAGACCTCACATGACTCTGTGGACCAAAATATGGAAAAATTATAGCTCTCAAAATGTGGTAACGCAAAAAATATTTTTTGCAATAAAAAGGGTCTTTCAGTGTGTGACGGCTGCCAATCATAAAAATCCGCTAAAAAACCCGCTATAAAAGTAAATCAAACCCCCCTTCATCACCCCCTTAGTTAGGGAAAAATAAAAAAAAATGTATTTATTTCCATTTTCCCATTAGGGCTAGGGTTAGGGCTAGGATTAGGGTTAGGGTTAGGGCTAGGGTTAGGGCTAGGGTTAGGGCTAGGGTTAGGGCTAGGGCTAGGGTTAGGGCTAGGGTTAGGGCTAGGGTTAGGGCTAGGGCTAGGGTTAGGGCTAGGGTTAGGGTTAGGGCTAGGGTTAGGGCTAGGGCTAGGGTTAGGGTTGGGGCTACAGTTAGGGTTGGGGCTAAAGTTAGGGTTAGGGTTTAGATTACATTTACAGTTGGGAATAGGGTTGGGATTAGGGTTAGTGGTGTGGTTAGGGTTACCGTTGGAATTAGGGTTAGGGGTGTGTTTAGATTAGGGTTTCAGTTATAATTGGGGGGTTTCCACTGTTTCGGCACATCAGGGGCTCTCCAAACACGACATGGCGTCCGATCTCAATTCCAGCCAATTCTGCGTTGAAAAAGTAAAACAGTGCTCCTTCCCTTCCGAGCTCTCCTGTGTGCCCAAACAGGGGTTTACCCCAACATATGGGGTATCAGCGTACTCAGGACAAATTGGACAACAACTTTTGTGGACCAATTTCTCCTGTTACCCTTGGGAAAATACAAAACTGGGGGCTAAAAAATAATTTTTGTGGGAAAACAAAAAGATTTTTTATTTTCACGGCTCTGCGTTATAAACTGTAGTGAAACACTTGGGGGTTCAAAGTTCTCACAACACATCTAGATAAGTTCATTGAGGGGTCTAGTTTCCAATATGGGGTCACTTGTGGGGGGTTTCTACTGTTTAGGTACATTAGGGGCTCTGCAAACGCAATGTGACGCCTGCAGACCATTCCATCTAAGTCTGCATTCCAAATGATGCTCCTTCCCTTCCGAGCCCTCCCATGCGCCCAAACGGTGGTTCCCCCCCACATATCGGGTATCAGCGTACTCAGGACAAATTGGACAACAACATTTAGGGTCCAATTTCTCCTGCTAACCTTGGAAAAATACAAAACTGGGGGCTAAAATATAATTTTTGTGGAAAAAAAAATATTTTTTATTTGCATGGCTCTGCGTTATAAACTGTAGTGAAATACTTGGGGGTTCAAAGCTCTCACAACACATCAAGATGAGTTCCTTAGGGGGTCTACTTTCCAAAATGGTGTCACTTGTGGGGGGTTTCTACTGTTTAGGTACATTAGGGGCTCTGCAAACGCAATGTGACGCCTGCAGACCATTCCATCTAAGTCTGCATTCCAAATGATGCTCCTTCCCTTCCGAGCCCTCCCATGCGCCCAAACGGTGGTTCCCCCCCACATATCGGGTATCAGCGTACTCAGGACAAATTGGACAACAACATTTAGGGTCCAATTTCTCCTGCTAACCTTGGAAAAATACAAAACTGGGGGCTAAAATATAATTTTTGTGGGAAAACAAAAATATTTTTTATTTGCATGGCTCTGCGTTATAAACTGTAGTGAAATACTTGGGGGTTCAAAGCTCTCACAACACATCAAGATGAGTTCCTTAGGGGGTCTACTTTCCAAAATGGTGTCACTTGTGGGGGGTTTCTACTGTTTAGGTACATTAGGGGCTCTGCAAACGCAATGTGACGCCTGCAGACCATTCCATCTAAGTTTGCATTCCAAATGGCGCTCCTTCCCTTCCGAACCCTCCCATGCGCCCAAACGGTGGTTCCCCCCCACATATGGGGTATCAGCGTACTCAGGACAAATTGGACAACAACTTTTGGGGTCCAATTTCTCCTGTTACCCTAGGGAAAATACAAAACTGGGGGCTAAAAAATAATTTTTGTGGGAAAAAAAATTTGTTTTATTTTTATGGCTCTGCATTATAAACTTCTGTGAAGCCCTTGGTGGGTCAAAGCGCTCACCACACATCCAGATAAGTTCCTTAGGGGGTCTACTTTCCAAAATGGTGTCACTTGTGGGGGGTTTCAATGTTTAGGCACATAAGTGGCTCTCCAAATGCAACATGGCGTCCCATCTCAATTCCTGTCAATTTTGGCATGAAAAGTCAAACTGCGCTCCTTCCCTTCCGAGCTCTCCCATGCGCCCAAACAGTGGTTTACTGCCACATATGAGGTATCAGCGTACTCAGGACAAATTGGACAACAACTTTTGAGGTCCAATTTCTTCTCTTACCCTTGGAAAAATAAAAAATTGGGGGCAAAAATATAATTTTTGTGAAAAAATATGATTTTTTATTTTTACGGTTCTGCATTATAAACTTCTGTGAAGCACTTGGTGGGTCAAAGTGCTCACCACACCTCTAGATAAGTTCCTTAGGGGGTCTACTTTCCAAAATGGTGTCACTTGTGGGGGGTTTCAATGTTTAGGCACATCAGTGGCTCTCCAAACGCAACATGGCGTCCCATCTCAATTCCTGTCAATTTTGCATTGAAAAGTCAAATAGCGCTCCTTCCCTTCCGAGCTCTCCCATGCGCCAAAACAGTGGTTTACTGCCACATATGGGGTATCAGCGTACTCAGGACAAATTGGACAACAACTTTTTGGGTCCAATTTCTCCTGTTACCCTTGGTAAAATAAAACAAATTGGAGCTGAAGTAAATTTTTTGTGTAAAAAAGTTAAATGTTCATTTTTATTTAAACATTCCAAAAATTCCTATTAAACACCTGAAGGGTTAATAAACTTCTTGAATGTGGTTTTGAGCACCTTGAGGGGTGCAGTTTTTAGAATGGTGTCACACTTGGGCATTTTCTATCATATAGACCCCTCAAAATGACTTCAAATGAGACGTGGTCCCTAAAAAAAAAATGGTGTTGTAAAAATGAGAAATTGCTGGTCAACTTTTAACCCTTATAACTCCCTAACAAAAAAAAAAATTGGTTCCAAAATTATGCTGATGTAAAGGAGACATGTGGGAAATGTTACTTATTAAGTATTTTGTGTGACATATCTCTGTGATTTAATTGCATAAAAATTCAAAGTTTGAAAATTGCGAAATTTTCAAAATTTTCGCCAAATTTCTGTTTTTTTCACAAATAAACGCAGGTACTATCAAAGAAATTTTACCACTGTCATGAAGTACAATATGTCACGAGAAAACAATGTCAGAATCACCAGGATCCGTTGAAGCGTTTCGGAGTTATAACCTCATAAAGGGACAGTGGTCAGAATTGTAAAAATTGGCCTGGTCATTAACGTGCAAACCACCCTTGGGGGTAAAGGGGTTAAGGTCAAAATAGGCTGGGTCATGAAGGGGTTAATTATTAGAATTTCCACAATTGGATGTGTAAAAAAAAAAAAAAAAAAGTTTCTGTGCAGAGATGATCTTATAATTGTGCCCCTGCTGTGTACTGTATAATGGCCGTGTCTGACCATCGAGGAATCAAGAGTATACAGACAGGACAGCATGGGATCACTGCTGATTCTTTCTTTGAGGGAAACATTGTTTAAAAACAGGCAGGCAAATGTTTTACCTCTCGTGCTGTCCTGTCTGTATCCTCTCTTTGGCGTCCTCCGCTGCCCAGGAGCTGTGCTATGAACAGACCATGTTCCTGTATGGTCAGACACAGCCATTACACAGTACACAGGGCACATTTATAAGATTATCTCAGCACAGGAACATTTTATTTAGCACATCCAAATGTGGAACTTATTATTCTAAGATCTATTGATTAAAGTGTCCTTTGTTTGCTGGAAAACCCCTTGAACTACAAAAACCCCCCCCACATTCACTCATGTTCTATGGGCTTAAAAGTAACAAATGAGATCAAACTGAGATCTTTCTTATTAGATGGCTGTACTCCCTAGGGCCAGTGAGACATTTGTATATTTTTTTGTGAGAAAGGAGAGATGCTTTAAGGATGATTATTGATCACGTCCGATCTCTAAAAACGCTTTTGCACGGTTACAATTCATTCTAAGAATAAAAATAAAATCAGCGTTATTTATGCCCTACCACTCCAATGGTGTCCCCGGTCTTTGTTGTCATGGCTGCACTGGTGACGTCATCGTTGCCGCCATGTCCATAAGGGCTGTGGGTGATGGTGGAGAGGCTGAAGCAGCAGGGCAAAGGAACATTGATTTTCTTCTTTGTATACAAAGGATGCTTATGGCATAAACTATTGTAAACCTGAAAGATCCCTTTAATAATTAGCTGTACTCAGATACCAGTGCTTCTGAGGGAATCTGTCACCAGGTAGACTGCCCCAGCTCATGGTAGCGACAGAGACCCTGATTCCAGCGGTGCGTCATTTATTTTTGTAGTACCAATGTTCTCTAAAATCACTGCTTCTTAGCTGCATTGGAAGGCGGTGTTGGAGTCCCAATATTTGGGAGCTGTGGGCGCACCCTGTCCTTCCACTGCTGATTTGACAGCTTTCTCCCTACACTACAGAGACGTGAAGCTGTCAGTCAGCAGGCTTAGCCCTCTGCCCTCGCTCATCATGTGGGGCTGCATGAATCTGGCAATAGATTTCCTTTAATGAGGCTAATAACCAATTGCACACTCATGGATATATGGTTCTATGTGGAAATGGTCCCAGACGAAAAGTTGATTTTTTTTTTTTTTCCCCCTTATTCTACATTATTCAGAGCATTTTTTTATTTTGAGGATTCAGGGTTAATACAATCCCATCAGATTCTCTAGACCTAGTATCCAGTGATCTTCTGCTGTAAGACCAGAACATCTGCCCAGAGTGCCCAGCACGGGGTTAATCTGGCCTTCATGCATGGTCAGTCATCTGTTCTCAGACATGTTCTGCTTCATAGACTATGTGAATGCACCCTGCTTGCTCTGGTGGCATCTGAGTGCTTGGATTCCTCTACTAGGGTTAGAAACTTCTGTAAGATGATGTATAAGGCCTGGTGATTAAATGTTGTGCCATAAATACATTATTGGGGATGTAAAAAGAAAAAGAAAATACATTTCGGTACCATTTCCATTTTTGGTTAGCTTTGTCTCTTTCTGGGAACTGAAATAATTCCAAAGCCTAAAATGAGCAGGTTTTGTGGGGACATAAATGCCTCGTCCTCAGTCCACATGCGGAGTCAGCCTGTGTATACTACGCACAGGGTTAGCTGTCAGATTTAATGCTTGCCGGGCTTTGTGAGCGATGCAGTAATATACAGTCACGGCCAAAAGTTTTGAGAATGACACCAAAATTATATTTTCACATGATCTGCTGCCCTCTGGTTTTTATTAGTGTTTGTCTGATGTTTATATCACATACAGAAATATAATTGCAATCATATTATGAGTACCAATAGGTTATATTGACAGTTAGAATGAGTTAATGCAGCAAGTCAATATTTGCAGTGTTGACCCTTCTTCTTCAAGACCTCTGCAATTCTCCCTGGCATGCTCTCAATCAACTTCTGGACCAAATCCTGACTGATAGCAGTCCATTCTTGCATAATCAATGCTTGCATTTTGCCAGAATTTGTTGGTTTTTGTTTGTCCACCCGTCTCTTGATGATTGACCACAAGTTCTCAATGGGATTAAGATCTGGGGAGTTTCCAGGCCATGGACCCAAAATCTCTGTTTTGTTCCATGAGCCATTTAGTTATCACCTTTGCTTTATGGCAAGGTGCTCCATCATGCTGGAAAAGGCATTGTTGGGTGCCAAACTGCTCTTGGACGGTTGGGAGAAGTTGCTCTTGGAGGACATTCTGGTACCATTCTTTATTCATGGTTGTGTTTTTAGGCAAGACTGTGAGTGAGCCGATTCCCTTGGCTGAGAAGCAACCCCACACATGAATGGTTTCAGGATGCTTTACAGTTGGCAAGAGACAAGACTGGTGGGTAGCGCTCACCTCTTCTTCTCTGAATAAGCTGTTTTCCAGATGTCCCAAACAATCGAAAAGGGGATTCATCAGAGAAAATGACTTTGCCCCAGTCCTCAGCAGTCCACTCCCTGTACCTTTTGCAGAATATCAGTCGGTCCCTGATGTTTTTTATGGAGAGAAGTGGCTTCTTTGCTGCCTTCCTTGAAACCAGGCCTTGCTCAAAGAGTCTCCGCCTCACAGTGCATGCAGAAGCACTCACACCAGCCTGCTGCCATTCCTGAGCAAGCTCGGCACTGCTGGTAGTCCGATCCCGCAGCTGAAACAGTTTTAAGATACGGTCCTGGCGCTTGCTGGTCTTTCTTGGGCGCCCTGGAGCCTTTTTGACAACAATGGAGGCTCTCTCCTTGAAGTTCTTGATGATGCGATAGATTGTTGACTGAGGTGCAATCTTTGTAGCTGCGATACTCTTCCCTGTTAGGCCATTTTTGTGCAGTGCAATGATGGCTGCACGTGTTTCTTTAGGGATAACCATGGTTAACTGAAGAGAAACAATGATACCAAGCACCAACCTCCTTTTAAAGTGTCCAGTGATGTCATTCTTACTTAATCATGACTGATTGATCGCCAGCCCTGTCCTCATCAACACCCACACCTGTGTTAATGGATCAATCACTAAAACGATGTTAGCTGCTCCTTTTAAGGCAGGACTGCAATGATGTTGAAATGTGTTTTGGGGGTTAAAGTTCATTTTCTGGGCAAATATTGACTTTGCAAGTACAGTAATTGCTGTTAAGCTGATCACTCTGACATTCAGGAGTATATGCAAATTGCCATTAGAAAAAATGAAGCAGTAGACTTTGGAAAAATTAATATTTGTCTCATTCTCAAAATTTTTGTCCATGACTGTACGGACTGACTTTTCTCTATGTATGCTGTTCTTTGTTTTAGGCTGACGAGGAGAGAAATTACCACATATTTTACCAATTGTGCGCCTCGGCCTCTCTTCCGGAGTTCAGTGCACTTAAACTAGGTATGTTATAAAAATGGCAAATATTACAAGGGATTGTGAACAGAATGGTTCAACATGGGACTAAAAATCTGTGTTGGTGAGAACGTTTGCCAACCCAATGTCTACAGAAGAATGTGGACTCTCCCCATGAGACCGAGAAGGGTCGGGCATGTTGAATATGATATGCCCATTCTTTTTGTTGCTATGGAAAAGTAGGTGACAAAGGGGTTTGTTCTTTGCAACACATTAATAACACATGCAGATAGAACACGCTCAGTCAATACTGATCACTTACCATTAGCATGTATACTGGGGTATATAGAAGATCTGAGCACTGATGAACATGGCAAAATGCTATGGCACGCATGTTATACATGGCCAGGAAGCTGATAGCCCAGCATTGGTTATCAGAGCAGGCACCCACATTAACAAAATTTATATAAAAAAGAAAATTAGAAGACCTTGCTCCCTATTATTGCATTATTTTAATGCCTTGTGTAGACAGGAAAGTTGTAGATTTATTATTGCATTGTCGTTCTGTGCAATAAAATGCCCTTAAAAGGAGTTTTACCACAAAGTACATTTTAATCAATAGATCTTGGAATAAGTTCCACATTTGGATGTGTTAAATAAAATGTTCCTGTGCTGAGATAATCTTATAAATATACCTCTGCTGTGTACAGTGTAATGGCTGTGTCTGACCACACAGGAACATGGTCTGATCATAGCACAGCTCCTGGGCAGGGAAGACGCAAAATAGTGTACAGACAGGACAGCATGTGTTCATATATGTTGTTTTTCTTTTGAGGTAAAACATTTCACTGTCTGTTTTTCAGCAATGTTTTACCTCAAAGAAAGAATCCTCTATGATCCCATGCTGTCCTGCCTGTGTCCTCTCTTTTATGTCCCGGTGTTGGCGGGGTTATACTGAGCTCTGCATTCAGAGAACTGCTAGATCTGCAGCATATACATTGGTAATATCAAAAGTGCCTTAAGCAGCCCAGTTAGTGATATATTGCTGGAATCAGGGTCTCTATCCCTACATCATGCTGCTCTCAGGTTAAATAGCAAGAGCCTGGTGACAAATTCCCTTTAATGCTTGGTAGCCATCATAAAAAAAATTGCTTTAGAAGTAAAATGTAGTGTAAACTTTCTATTATGATTGTATATTATCATTTGTGTATGACAGCTAATACACAGATAAATGCGTAAACCTGTTCTTCTGCATTAATGTGCATGGAGGCATGTGATCACTTACCTGCTGCAGTCAAAGGTTACCGAAAGCCTAGTCATGTAGAAATACTTGTAAAAATCCAGCAGGAAGTGCGCGCCACCCCCGGGCACAGATCTGTCCACAGAATCATTAATCTCGATGGCCTCGTGTTCCCCCGGTGTTTGATAGATCTTTCTGTTTGGGTGGGAGGCTAGGAGACTTATTTCACCCGGACGGTCTCTGTAAGGTGACTTCACAGGGGCCTTTTCTACCATCACATGTGCTGAATAGCTTCATACTGTTCTATTTCACCCCTGTGAAAAACGAGGTGGTAACAAATAGTGACATATGTTATCATAATTTCAGAATAAACCTTAGGAGAAAAACAATGAACAAATACCTTGCAGTAAGAGAATAGTAATTGTGCATGTAAATAACATAGGATACGTAGTTAACAATATTTTGATCAAAAAAGCGTAAAAGCCATCCCACTGCGCCAATGTGGTCCTATCTCTAGTATTTCACTTCTCTATGTGGCGGCCTCAATAGCCGGGGGCAGAGCAGGACCCAGAATAATAGGAAGGTATAGGCTGTGAAATACCGAACCCAAAACCATCACCCCAGTCCAGGGGTTGGAGTTCTTGTTTATTATTGTGAATTCTTTCTGGTAATCTTAATCCACAAATAATAATCACATTTCTTCTACACATCGCTTCTTTACCCAAGGAAATGCCACCAGTTTCCACTATACCAACCAAGGGAGAAGCCCTGTGATCGATGCTGTTGATGATGCGAAAGAACTGCGGAACACCAGGCACGCTTGTGCTTTACTGGGTGGGTGGTCACGTTGTCCCCTCCATAGACTAATGTTGTATCTACTACATTTGCCTGTTTAGGTCGGTGTCGAATTGATTTCTTTTCAAACTGCTGTTTTAGGAATCGGAGATCAATATCAGATGGGAATCTTTAGAATTTTAGCCTCTGTACTCCACTTGGGAAATGTGGACATTAAGGCTCGGGATTCTGACAGTTGTTTAATTCCGGTAAGTGTTCTTTAGCATCGCACGGTGTCTTTTAAGCAAGGAGCTATAACTATGGCTGACAATTCCAGTTAAAAAAAAAAAAAAAAAAACTGCGAAAAAACCTAAGAAGAAAAATAAACATATATGCTGCTGTAAGTAAGTACAAAACAATAGTAGATCTAAATAACATAGGGCAGGGGTGGACAATTTACCCGAGGGGCCCCATGAAATTCACTGACTGCCAATAGGCTGATCATAGTTATACTCAATATTAGTGTATTATTTTATATTAATTTTATCACTTAATATTGAGCAGAATTAAGTACGCTGACATCCCCTTTATGCCTTATCAACCCACACACAACCCTCTATCTGCCATAAGAGCCCACATACAGGTGAGCCCTCATGTAGCCCCTCTGTATACAGTATGAGCACCTCCTGTGTACAGTGTGAATCCCCGCAGCACCTCCTATATACAGTATTTGGCAACTCCTGTGTACAGTGAGCCCCACAGCACTTCCTATATACAGTATTAGGCACCTCCTTTGTACAGTATGAGCCCCCTCCGCACCTCCTGTGTACAGTGTGAGCCCCGCAGCACCTCCTGTGTAGTGAGCCCCCTCCGCACCTCCTGTGTACAGTGTGAACCCCCGCAGCACCTCCTATATACAGTATTAGGCACCTCCTGTGTACAGTGAGTCCCGCAGCACCTCCTGTGTACATTGTGAGCCCTGCAGCGCCTCCTGTGTACAGTGAGCCCCCTCCGCACCTCCTGTGTACAGTGTGAGCCCCCTCCGCACCTCCTGTGTACAGTGTGAGCCCCCTCCGCACCTCCTGTGTACAGTGAGCCCCTCCGCACCTCCTGTGTAGTGAGCCCCCTCCGCACCTCCTGTGTACAGTGTGAACCCCCGCAGCACCTCCTATATACAGTATTAGGCACCTCCTGTGTACAGTGAGTCCCGCAGCACCTCCTGTGTACATTGTGAGCCCTGCAGCGCCTCCTGTGTACAGTGAGCCCCCTCCGCATCTCCTGTGTACAGTGTGAGCCCCCTCCGCATCTCCTGTGTACAGTGTGAGCCCCCTCCGCACCTCCTGTGTACAGTGTGAGCCCCCTCCGCACCTCCTGTGTACAGTGTGAGCCCCCTCCGCACCTCCTGTGTACAGTGAGCCCCCGCCGCGTCTCCTGTGTAGTGAGCCCCGCTGCGTCTCCTGTGTACAGTGTGAGCCCCCGCCGCGCCTCCTGTGTACAGTGAGCCCCCGCCGCGCCTCCTGTGTACAGTGTGAGCCCCCGCCGTGCCTCCTGTGTACAGTGAGCCCCCGCCGTGCCTCCTGTGTACAGTGTGAGCCCCCGCCGTGCCTCCTGTGTACATTGTGAGCCCCCGCCGCACCTCCTGTGTACAGTGTGAGCCCCCCCGCGCCTCCTGTGTACAGTGTGAGCCCCCGCCGCGCCTCTTGTGTAGTGTGAGCCCCCGCATGCTCCTCCTGTGTACAGTGTGAGCCCCCGAAGCGCCTCCTGTGTACAGTGTGAGCCCCCGCCGTGCCTCCTGTGTACAGTGTGAGCCCCCGCCGCGCCTCCTGTATACAGTGCGAGTCCCCGAAGCGCCTCCTCTGTACAGTGTGAGCTCCTGTTTCCCCTGCACTCTGCTCTGGCCTTCTCCGATGCACTGACTCTCCACACAACTGATGCAGTGAAGTGACGTCAGCTGGCTCAGTAGCACATGCTGATTGGTGGAAGAAGGAGCCAGTGGCTCCATCCTCCACCAGTGTATTTGCCGTTATCTGCATCCCTAGGATGTGGATAGCAGTGACAGCAAGTGGGCAAGGGCATGGTGCGGCCCATGGGTCACGGTTTCATCCTTTCATCTCTCACTGTTCTAGTATTAAAACCTTACAATGTCTCAAAAATGACCTCAGTGTAAATAAGGGCTGAACAGGACCGGGGCCCAGCAATGGATACACTGAATGGGAAGCTATATAAATGTAATGCCATGCTCAAAGAAAGCGAGGCCACTAGTGATGAGCAAATGTGCTCAGATAAGGTGTTATCTGAGAATGCTCAGGTGCTAACGAGTGACTTTGGTGTGCTCAAATAATATGTTCAAGTCTCCGCGCCTGCCTGTCTCGCGGCTGTTTGACAGCTGAAACACATGCAGGAATTGTCTAATAAACAGGAAATCCCTGCATGTATTGCGTCTGTTAGACCTGCAGCCACAGGGACTCGAGAACATATTATTTGAGCACGCCAGAGTCACTCGGTTAGCACATGAGCTTTCTCTGATAACACCTTATCCGAGCACGTTTGCTCATTACTAGAGGCCGCACATACACGGAGTGCAAGAACCTAAAGAAAAACCAAAAGAAATGAGCTGGAGTGTAAGCTGGCATACGTGCAATGTGTAGGAGCATGTTCACACTGGCCATTAAACAGGCAAAACCTAAGACAGAAACAAAAGGAACATATACCCGCTATAAGTACGGTAAGGAACAATCAGCAGTGCATGTAAAGAACATAGGGATCTACAATTCCAGTGTTAGTAAACCGTAGGCATATGCTCCCACTCCTGGAGCTGCTTTTCTTTTTAACTCTGCATTATGCTTCTCCTCTGCTGTTTCCTCCTGAACATTTATGAATAATTGACAACTGGGTGTTACCATTCCTGTTTTATCATATGGGCAGTGTCCGGGTGTGTAAACACCTTCCCCAATTGGTAACACCCAGTTGTCAATCTATTCCTACTTTTCCAGAAAGGATAAAGGAATGGAACAAGGCAGAGTGGTAAGAAATGATGCTCCGGGGTGTTACAGCAGACACGTCTGGAGAATAGACGCAAACTTCTTAATGTTAGCTAGACTAGAGTATAGTAGTCGGGAATGTATGTGCTCACGTCATCACATTTTTCACATTTTCAGAATTATAAGTGCTTGGTCTTGTACTTTGGTGTAGGCTCATTGGAGGGCGGCTGACTCATGTTGGAGATATCAGGCTACCCTAATCCGGATCGGCCCACAGTGTTGTGTCTATCGGCAGCATCAGACAACCAGGATATGGAGAATAACTTTATTAGCTTGGCTTTCTCTGCGGGACCTTTTGCTTTTACTGCGGGTGTCGGGTACCTGCCCATAGTTACCGTAGTTACTTAGACTTCACAATCTGTCTGATGATCCTTTCTCTAACCTACTGGGATGGGTGCCTTTTGAAGTATTATTAAAACTTTGTGCTCCATATGGAGTGACATGAGGCAAAATGACATATTTTGTCACCTTCATTAAAATAAACATCCTACCATGCAGAAACACTGAATAATCTAGCACAGAAGCACTGGGAAAGTTTAGTTGGTGTCAATGGAAGAGGCTAAATTACACAATGTGTAAAATTAGTCTTAAAGTGGTTTTGTAAAATGACCCTCGTAAAGTCTCTTAAAAAAAAAAAAAAATTATATATGTGTGTATATATATATATATATATATATATATATATATATATATATATATATATATATATATATATATATATATATATATATATATATATATATATATACAGTGGGGCAAAAAAGTATTTAGTCAGTCAGCAATAGTGCAAGTTCCACCACTTAAAAAGATGAGAGGCGTCTGTAATTTACATCGTAGGTAGACCTCAACTATGGGAGACAAACTGAGAAAAAAAAATCCAGAAAATCGCATTGTCTGTTTTTTTAACATTTTATTTGCATATTATGGTGGAAAATAAGTATTTGGTCAGAAACAAAATTTCATCTCAATACTTTGTAATATATCCTTTGTTGGCAATGACAGAGGTCAAACGTTTTCTGTAAGTCTTCACAAGGTTGCCACACAGTGTTGTTGGTATGTTGGCCCATTCCTCCGTGCAGATCTCCTCTAGAGCAGTGATGTTTTGGGCTTTTCGCTTGGCAACACGGACTTTCAACTCCCTCCAAAGGTTTTCTATAGGGTTGAGATCTGGAGACTGGCTAGGCCACTCCAGGACCTTGAAATGCTTCTTACGAAGCCACTACTTCGTTGCCCTGGTGGTGTGCTTTGGATCATTGTCATGTTGAAAGACCCAGCCACGTTTCATCTTCAATGCCCTTGCTGATGGAAGGAGGTTTGCACTCAAAATCTCACGATACATGGCCCCATTCATTCTTTCATGTACCCAGATCAGTCGTCCTGGCCCCTTTGCAGAGAAACAGCCCCAAAGCATGATGTTTCCACCACCATGCTTTACAGTAGGTATGGTGTTTGATGGATGCAACTCAGTATTCTTTTTCCTCCAAACACGACAAGTTGTGTTTCTACCAAACAGTTCCAGTTTGGTTTCATCAGACCATAGGACATTCTCCCAAAACTCCTCTGGATCATCCAAATGCTCTCTAGCAAACTTCAGACGGGCCCGGACATGTACTGGCTTAAGCAGTGGGACACGTCTGGCACTGCAGGATCTGAGTCCATGGTGGCGTAGTGTGTTACTTATGGTAGGCCTTGTTACATTGGTCCCAGCTCTCTGCAGTTCATTCACTAGGTCCCCCCACGTGGTTCTGGGATTTTTGCTCACCGTTCTTGTGATCATTCTGACCCCACGGGGTGGGATTTTGCGTGGAGCCCCAGATCGAAGGAGATTATCAGTGGTCTTGTATGTCTTCCATTTTCTAATTATTGCTCCCACTGTTGATTTCTTCACTCCAAGCTGGTTGGCTATTGCAGATTCAGTCTTCCCAGCCTGGTGCAGGGCTACAATTTTGTTTCTGGTGTCCTTTGACAGCTCTTTGGTCTTCACCATAGTGGAGTTTGGAGTCAGACTGTTTGAGGGTGTGCACAGGTGTCTTTTTATACTGATAACAAGTTTAAACAGGTGCCATTACTACAGGTAATGAGTGGAGGAAAGAGGAGACTCTTAAAGAAGAAGTTACAGGTCTGTGAGAGCCAGAAATCTTGATTGTTTGTTTCTGACCAAATACTTATTTTCCACCATAATATGCAAAAAAAATGATAAAAAAACAGACAATGTGATTTTCTGGATTTTTTTTTCTCAGTTTGTCTCCCATAGTTGAGGTCTACCTACGATGTAAATTACAGACGCCTCTCATCTTTTTAAGTGGTGGAACTTGCACTATTGCTGACTGACTAAATACTTTTTTGCCCCACTGTATATATATATATATATATATATATATATATATACACACATACATATATATATATATACACACATACATATATATATATACACATACATACATACACACACACACACACACACACACACACACATACACACTAGATGGTGGCCTGATTCTAACGCATCGGGAATTCTAGAATATGCATGTCCATTGCAAGCGGCAGCTTCCGGTGGTCCCAGGGCTGGTAGCCATGCTGGTTCAGTATGCCTTCAATTTTGAATAAATCGCCAACAGCGTCACCAGCAAAGCACCCCCACACCATCACACCTCCTCCTCCATGCTTCACGGTGGGAAGCAGGCATGTAGGGTCCATCCATTCGCCTTTTCTGCGTCGCACAAAGACACGGTGGATGGAAACAAAGATCTCAAATTTGGACTCATCAGACCAAAGCACAGATTTCCACTGGTCTAATGTCCATCCCTTGTGTTCTTTATCCCAAACAAGTCTCTTCTAGCAGCTATTTTACCATGAAGGTTTGCTGCACAAAGTCTCCTCTTAAGAGTTGTTGTAGAGATATGTCTGCTGCTAGAACTCTGTGTGGCATTGACCTGGTCTCTAATCTGACTGGCTGTTAACCTGCGATTTCTGAGGCTGGTGACTTAGATAAACTTATCCTCAGAAGCAGAGGTGACTCTTGGTCTTCCTTTCCTGGGGCGGTCCTAATGTGAGCCAGTTTCTTTGTAGCGCTTGATGGTTTTTGCCACTGCACGTGGGGACACTTTCAAAGTTTTCCCAATTTTTCAGACTGACTGACCTTCATTTCTTAAAGTAATGATGGCCACTCGTTTTTCTTTAGTTAGCTGCTTTTTTCTTGCCATAATACAAATTCTAACAGTCTATTCAGTAGGACTATCTGCTGTGTATCCACCAGACTTCTGCACAACACAACTGATGGTCCCAACACCATTTATAAGGCAAGAAATCTTACTTATTAAACCTGACAACACACCTGTGAATTGAAAACCATTCCCGGTGACTACCTCTTGAAGCTCATCAAGAGAATGCCAAGAGTGTGCAAAGCAGTCATCAAAGCAAAAGGTGGCTACTTTGAGGAACCTAGAATATAAGACATAATTTCAGTTGTTTCACACTTTTCTGTTAAGTATATAATTCCACATGTGTTAATTCATAGTTTTGATGCCTTCAGTGTGAATTGACCAATCGGCGACGGGCACAGTTTGATTAGTCCCTCCCTACTCCCCTGCAGTCAGTGCCCGGCACCCGCATACTCCCCTCCAGTCACCGCTCACACAGGGTTAATGCCAGCGGTAACGGACCGCGTTATGCCGCGGGTAACGCACTCCGTAACTGCTGTTATTAACCCTGTGTGACCAAGTTTTTACTATTGATGCTGCCTATGTCTAGGGTTCCGTTTTGTATTTGCTTCATGGTTTGTTGCAGCATCAATAGTAAAAAGATCTAATGTTAAAAATAATTAAAAAAAACAAAAAAAACGGCTATTCTCACCTTCCATAGTCCGACGATGCGCTCGCGCCTGCCGCCAGCTTCCGTTCCCAGAGATGCATTGTGAAATTACACAGAAGCCTTATCGGTCTCGCGAGACCGCTAAGTCATCTGGGTAAGTTCGCAATGCATCCTGGGAACGAAAGATGGCGGCAGCCGCGCGCGCACCGCCAGATTTTCGCTGGATCCCGCCGGCGGGTGAGTATATTAACTATTTTTTATTTTAATTATTTTTTTTAACAGGGATATGGTGCCCACACTGCTATATACTACGTGGGCTGTGTTACTTACCGTGTGGCTGCTATATACTACCTGGCCAGTGTTAGATACTATGTGGGCTGTGTTCTATACTGCATGGGCTGCGTTATATACTACATGGCTGCTATATACTACGTGGGCAGTGTTATATACTACTTGGCTGTGCTGTATACTACGTGGGCTGTGTTCTATACTGCGTGCTATATACTACGTGGCCACTGTTAGATACTATGTGGGCTGTGCTATATATTACGTGGCCAGTGTTACATACTACGTAGGCTGTGTTATATACTCCGTGGCTGCTATATACTGTGTGGGATGTGTTATATACTACGTGGGCAGTGTTATTTACTGCGTGGCCTATATTCATGCATCGGTTATTCTACAATATGTATATAGCAGCCACATGGTATATGCCACAGGCCACGTAGTACTTCTATATACTACGTGGCCTGTGCTATATACTATGTGGCTGCTATCTACTATATAATTGTCTAAGGGTCACTTCCGTCTGTCCTTCTATCTGTCTGTCACGGATATTCATTGGTCGCGGCCTCTGTCGTGGCAATTGCCCACGACAATTGCCACGACCAATCAGCGACTGGCACAGTCCGACGACAAAATGGCCGCTCCTTCCTCCCCGCAGTCAGTGCCTGCTCCATACTCCCCTCCAGTCATCCCTCACACAGGGTTAATGGCTGCATTAATGGACCGTGTTATGCCGCGGTATAACGCACTCCGTTAATGCAGCTATTAACCCTGTGTGACCGACTTTTTACTATTGATGATGCGTATGCAGCATCAATAGTAAAAAGATCTAATGTTACAAATAATAATAAAAAAAAAGTTATTCTCACCCTCCGACGTGGCGCGCTGTCCTCGGCAGTGCAAGCGGCAGGTTCCGGTGCCAAGGATGCTATGCGAGAAGGACCTTCCATGATGTCACGGTCATGTGACCGCGACATCCTCACAGGTCCTGCGCTCATACCAACCCTGGGACTGGAAGCTGCTGCGTGCACCGCACACAGGCGCCAGGTCTTCAATTGGCCTTCAGAAGGTGAGTATATGTTTATTTCTCCTACCCCATGACGGCACTAACGAGAGAGGGATCCGCCCTCAGGGACAGGAAACCCACAGGTTAAAAAGGCGGGACCTCTCCTCCACCTCAGTTCGGTTTCCTGTCCCCGACGGGGACCCACAGCTTACCATCCAGGAGTCCAGGGACCATCGGGCCGAGTTCAGGCAGCGGGGGGCCCTGCCACGGTCACGGGTGGATTCCTCCCTGAAGGCGCATTCCGGGGTCGGCGGGCCTCGTGGATATGCGCGGAGGGGAGGCAGTGAAGAGGACCGAGCCTGCCTCTTCTCTTTTCAATGGAGGTGGTCGGTAATAGGTAGCGGCGGCTACCTGGAGGTTTCCTCCGCCGGTCCATGAGGCGCACAGGGGGTGGTGACGCCGGTCACCGACAAGCGGCAGGACGCAGGGTGCAGCAGCGGCTGCAGAAGCTCCGTCCCTCCTGTGAGCCGGCAAGTAGTGAGCGCGCGCGCGAGGTCCGGCGACTTACTGCGCAGGCGCGGGGGTCACTTCCGGGGCGGCGCAGGGCACCTCTGGGTAAACTGGAAGTTGCCTGGCGCCGCTCCATCGGTATATATCCGGAAGGAAAGGGGCATACCGCTGCTCAGAGATTACCACCATGAGTGGAATAGAGCAGTCGGTGGAAGAAATTTCACAGGCCCCTGTGACAAAGAACCCGAAGGAGCGCCATTCTTCAAGAAAACCCACGCAGCGCAGCAGCTCAGGATCCCAGCGTAGCAGAGGCTCTGGTGGATCCAGGAGGGAGACGGTGGTTCAACTGGAGGAGGCATCCTCAAAGCCACAACCGGTATCTTCCTCACATTAGGAGGGTAAGTGACCTCCGTGAAAGTGGAAATTCTAATAGGGGTTTATTGTTTCCTAGGGAAAGAAATGCCAGGGGAAAAGTAAACATAGAGTATGCCCGCTTTGTTCAGCAGATTTGCCGGATTCATGGGTTAAAAAACTCTGTGCGCCATGTATTAAGAACACCATTGATGAGGAGACACCAAGTTTCACATCTGAATTAAAAGATTTAATTAAAACCCAAGTAGCGGACGCATTAAAAAGCGTAAAAAACCGTAAAAGAAAACATAAAGAAAAATCTCCAGATTACAGCTCCAGCGAGGGAGATAGTACGAGTGAGGATTCTGATAGCTCTACAGCTTCATCATCCTCCTCCGCATCTTCAGAAAGCGGTCGCAACTGTTTCCCAATAGATGAAACGGATGCGTTGGTAAAAATGGTTAGGGCGACAATGGGTCTGGCAGACACTCGTTCCAAAAAATCTGTACAAGATCTTATGTTTAGTGGCCTGGAACAAAAGAAGTACAGAGTGTTCCCATTAAATGAAAAAATTCAAGCCCTTATAAAAAAGGAGTGGAAAAGACCAGACAAAAAAGTACTGTTAACACCCAAAAGGAAATACCCATTTGATGACCCAGCCTGCGCCTCATGGGGAAAAGCGCCAAAATTAGACGTCGCCATCGCGAAAGCCTCTAAAAAGTTCGCTCTGCCTTTTGAAGATATGGGGACCCTCAAGGATCCTATGGATAAAAAGGCCGATGTCTTCCTAAAAGGGTCCTGGGAGGCCGCCAGCGGGGGGCTAAAACCCGGTATAGCTGCTACGTGTACAGCTAGAGCACTAATGGTCTGGCTGGATCATTTAGAGACTCAATTAAAAAATAAAACCCCGAGAGAGTCTATACTGGACTCTGTGTCAGCGATGAGAGGTGCCGCTGCGTATTTAGCAGATGCCTCAATAGACTCAGTTAGACTGACGGCAAGATCGGCTTCCTTCTCAAATGCGGCTAGGAGAGCACTATGGCTAAAGTGCTGGCCGGGGGACCTGCAAACTAAAGCTAAGTTGTGTTCCATTCCGTGTGAAGGTGAATATTTGTTCGGTCCCACCCTAGACGATGTCCTCGAAAAAGCGGTTGATAAAAAGAAAGCCTTTCCGGGATTCCTAAATCAATCTTATAGGCGGCCCTTTCGAGGAAGGAGGTTCACACACAGACGCCCCCCAAAAAACCAAAAGGAGGGGTGGGAAGACAGAAAATTCAAAAGAGGAGGTTTCATGTTCAACAAGCCGGATAATAAAAAACAGCCACAATGAGGGTGTGCCCCAGGTAGGAGGGAGACTGACCCACTTTCTTCCAACCTGGGAAAAAATTTCTGGAAGTGCCTGGACTCTAAACATCATAAAGACGGGCCTAAGACTAATCTTTCACACAATGCCACACAATCAGTTTGTGGTCACACCACGAAGAAAGTCAGAGATCGAACAGCTGAGTATCCAGAGAGAAGTTCTCAGTCTTCTGGAGAAGAAAGTCTTACAGGAAGTTCCGCAACAGGAAGAGACGAGGGGGTTTTATTCTCCGCTCTTTCTTCGAACAAAGCCGGACGGAACTTTCAGAGTAATTATAAATTTGAAACAACTAAACAGATACCTGGTGATAGAAAAATTCAAAATGGAGACAATAAAATCATGTGTCAGATCCCTTATCCCGTCTTGTTTCATGACTGTTATAGACTTAAAGGACGCATACTATCATGTGCCAATCCATCCGGATTTCCGGAAATATCTCAGGGTTGCAGTAATGATACAAGGGGAACTGAAACATTACCAATACAGGGCTCTTCCGTTTGGTCTAGCCATTGCCCCGAGAGTATTCACAAAATTAATGGCGGAAGTAATGGCCCATATAAGGGAACAAAACATATTGATTGTGCCTTATCTGGACGACCTCCTAGTGATGGGCAGTTCCTCTCTACATTGCAGCCAGCAACTAAACAGAGTGATGGTAGCCCTATCGAATCTAGGATGGTTTTTGAACCTGGAAAAATCCAGGCTTATCCCATCTCAAGTACAGTTGTACTTGGGGATAGTAATAGACTCAACAAAGCAAGAGTGTCGTCTGCCGGAAGAAAAAGTATCCAACATGATACATCTAGTGAATCAGTTGAGTATCTCTCCTCTGATCACTCTAAGGAGAGCCATGTCCATACTGGGGTCAATGACATCCTGTATCCCAGCGGTACAGTGGGCTCAGAGCCACTCGAGAGATCTCCAGTGGGAAATACTAGAGGCGGTATCCCACGCAGGAGGAAATTTAGAAAAGCAATTAAAAATATCCTCTCGGACAAAAACTTCCTTAGCTTGGTGGACAGACCCGTCCAATCTCAGGAGGGGGGTTCCATGGGTATGGCCGGTCTCGATAATCCTGACCACAGACGCAAGTCCTTGGGGGTGGGGGGCCCACCTAAACAGGCAAATTGCCCAAGGTCCTTGGTCAGTAGAAGAAAAAGACCTTACTTCAAACATGAAGGAGCTTTTAGCAGTTCAGTACGCCATCAATCATTTTTTAACATCCCTCCGTTCCCACCACGTGAGAGTACTGACGGACAACAGGGTGGTAGTAGCATATTTAAACCATCAGGGAGGGACGAGGTCTCAATCCCTAATGAAAGTGACAAATTTCATCATGTCACAAGCAGAAGCCAACTTGTCCTCCCTGACAGCCCTTCACATAAAAGGGTCAGAAAATCAAACTGCAGATTTTCTAAGCAGAACCCAATTAAAACAGGGGGAATGGGAGTTAAATACAAGAATATTCAAACGCATAGTGGATCTTTGGGGGGCCCCGGATATAGATCTATTTGCAAACAATCAAAATCGGAAAACGGAGGCCTTCTGCTCGATAGATCCTCGGGGGAGTCCAGTGGCTATAGACGCGTTGTTAATTCCATGGAAATTCCATCTAGCTTATGTGTTTCCTCCGATAGCTCTAATTCCCTTAGTCTTGAAAAAAATCAGGGAGGACAGAGCCAAAGTGATATTGATAGCCCCGTTCTGGCCGAAAAGAGTATGGTTCCCATGGCTACGCCTAATGTCCATAGCGGATCCATGGGTACTCCCAGATATCCCAGACCTTCTGCATCAAGGGCCAGTGAATCACCCACAAATAAAAAGTTTACATATGACGGCCTGGCTTTTGAAAGGGAACTGTTAACAAAAAGGGGGTTTTCTTCAAATCTAATTTCTACCCTGCTGGCTAGTAGAAAACCTGTAACTACCAAAGCATACGGCAAGGTCTGGAAAAAGTTCCTATCCACATCAGCAGTTACTCTATCAGATCAGATGCCAATCCAGGAAATTCTAGAATTTCTACAAAAAGGATTAGAGAAAGGCCTGGCAACAAACACCCTGAAAGTTCAGATTGCAGCATTGGGTGCCCTTTATAATCAGGATTTGGCGGGGAATCACTGGGTAAAAAGATTTCTTAGAGCATCTACTAGGTCCAGACCAGTTATACATCTCACCGCTCCTCCCTGGGACCTGAACTTAGTCCTTTCAGCACTAACTAAGGCGCCGTTCGAACCTTTATCTCAGGCTTCACTAAAAATAATATCTTGGAAAACCTGTTTATTGGTGGCCCTAACCTCAGCTCGCAGGATTAGTGATCTGCAGGCCTTATCAGCCTACCCACCTCTAACACAAATATTAGATGACAGAGTAATCCTCAAAACTGACCCTTCTTACCTTCCCAAAGTGGCGTCAAAATTCCACAGATCTCAAGAGATAGCGTTGCCATCTTTTTGCCCCAATCCAAAAAACAAAAAAGAGGAGGCTCTACACACACTAGATGTAAAGAGATGTCTAACACACTATCTATCAGCCACAAGGGAGTGTAGAAAAGGGAGGGCTCTGTTTGTCTGCTTTCAGGGACCAAATAAGGGTCACAAGGCATCGAAAGCCACGTTGGCGAGGTGGGTAAGAGATGCCATCAAGATGTCATATACCTCTTCCGGAGAACAAGCTCCGGACACAATTAAGGCTCATTCAACCAGGTCGGTGGCAACCTCTGGGGCTGAACGTGGTGGAGCATCAATAGATCAAACAAATATGTAGAGCAGCCACTTGGTATTCCCCCTCTACATTCTTCAAGCACTATCAGCTTAATCTATCTTCTCCCTCAGACTTAACTTTTGGTAGGAGAGTTCTTGAGGCAGTGGTCCCACCCTAAAATTTTCATTCTTTGAAATTCTCTCGTTAGTGCCGTCATGGGGTAGGAGAATATCGTAGTTACTTACCGATAACGGTATTTCTCTGATCCCATGACGGCACCTGTATATTCCCTCCCTTCACGTATGGGTGTCCACACTACTTATAAATTAAGTCACGAGGTGTGCATAAAAAAAAAAAAAAAAAAAAAGTGTGTGTGTGTGTATATGTATATGTATATATATATATATATATATATATATATATATATATATATATATATATATACACACACACACACACACACACACACACACACACACACACACACACACACACACACACACACACACACACACACACACACACACACACACACATATATACACACACACACACACACACACATATATATACACACACACACACACACACACACACACACACACACACACACACACACACACACACACACACATATATATATATAGAGGAGCTTATATACCGTATTTTTCGGACTAAAAGACGCACTATGGGGGGTGCGTCTAATAGTCGCAATGCAGGCTTACCTAGGTGGCAGAGGTCCGGTGGCAGAGGTGCGGTTGCGGGGGTGTGGCGGCAGAGGAGGCGCAGTAAGCGGGGTCCCTTTCCCCGGTATGGTGATGCAGCAGGCCCGGTATGCAGCAGAGCCGGGTGAATCCTCTTGTTATCGGTGGTGGCGGCCATTTTCCGGAGGCCGCGCGTGCGCAGATGGAGCGCTCTGCTTCCCGGGGCTTCAGGAAAATGGCCGCCGCGATCTCCATCTGCGCACGCGCGGCCTCCCGCGGCCATTTTCCTGAAGCCCCGGGAGCAGAGCGCTTCATCTGCACACGCGCGGCCTCAGGAAGATGGCCGTGCCCACCGATAACAAGAGGATTCACCCGGCTCTGCTGCATCACCATACCGGGGAAAGGGACCCCGCTTCCTGCGCCTCCTCTGCTGCCACACCTCTGCCACCGCACCTCTGCCACCGCACCTCTGCCACCTAGGTAAGCCTGCATGGTACGCCAGGGACCCCTCTCACGCCATACCTCTCACTGCACCTCCTGATCCCAGCACCTCCTGATCCCAGCACCTCCTGATCCCAGCACCTCCTGATCCCAGCACCTCCTGATCCCAGCACCTTCTCATCCCAGCACCTCCTGATCCCAGCACCTCCTGATCCCAGCACCTCCTGATCCCAGCACCTCCTGATCCCAGCACCTCCTGATCCCAGCACCTTCTCATCCCAGCACCTTCTCATCCCAGCACCTCCTCATCCCAGCATCACCCCACCTTGCCTCCTGTGACCCTGCTCTGCCACCGCCATAAGATACTGTAAATTCGGACAATAAGACGGACCCCCATGTTATAAAAAATCTTTTTTTATGCAATTTTCACCCCAAATTTGGGGTGCGTCTTATGGTCCGGTGCGTCTTATAGTCCGAAAAATACGGTAAGTTATACAGTTATATTTTGTTGTGTAAAAATAACCAATTAAGTTACAGCAGAAATTCCCTGCAAGGCTCTGTAAACCAACTGAGGTGGAGGAGAGGTCCCGCCTTTTTAACCTGTGGGTTTCCTGTCCCTGAGGGCGGATCCCTCTCTTGTTAGTGCCGTCATGGGATCAGAGAAATACCGTTATCGGTAAGTAACTACGATATTTTTATTTTAAGTCTTTTTTAACCACTCGTATTGTGCCCACATTGCTATTTACTACGTGGGCTGTGTTACATACTGCGTGGGCTGCGTTATATACTACATGGCTGCTATGTACTACGTGGGCAGTGTTATATACTATGTGGGCAATGTTATATACTGCGTGGGCTGCGTTATATACTACATGGCTGCTATATACTACGTGGGCAGTGTTATATACTTTGTGGGCTGCGTTATATACTACATAGCTGCTATATACTATGTGGGCAGTGTTTATATACTATGTGGGCAGTGTTATATACTATGTGGGCAGTGTTATATACTATGTGGGCAGTGTTATATACTATGTGGGCAGTGTTATCTACTGTGTGGGCTGCGTTATGTACTGCACGGCTGCTATATACTACGAGGGCAGTGTTATATACTATGGGCAGTGTTATATACTGTGTGGGCTGCGTTATATGCTGCATGGCTGCTATATACGTGGGCAGTGTTATATACTATGGGCAGTGTTATATACTGTGTGGGCTGCATTATATACTGCATGGCTGTCTATATACTATGTGGCCACTGTTATATACTGCGTGGCCACTGTTTTATATTGCGTGGCCACTGTTATGTACTGCGTGGCCACTGTTATGTACTGCGTGGCCACTGTTATGTACTGCGTGGCCACTGTTATGTACTGCGTGGCCACTGTTATATACTGCGTGGCCACTGTTATATACTGCGTGGCCACTGTTATATACTGCGTGGCCTGTATTAACGCATTGGATATTCAAGAATATGTCGTGGCCTGTGCTATATACTATGTGGCTGCTAAATACATGCATATTCAAGATTCAAAGAAGCTTTATTGGCAGGACCAAATACGCATCAGTTTTGCCAAAGCAAGTGTATTCTAGAATACCCGATGCGTTAGAATCGGGCCACCATCTAGTATGATATATATATATATATATACCGTATATATATATATATATAATATATACATGTATACATATATATACACACACATATATATACAGGGTGGAGCGCGGTAATTTGCTTTTTTGCACTGCATGCTGTGGCGGCACTGTCGGTCGAAGAGAGGGGAGAGTGGGTGTGGCTTACAGTGGCTGATGGGAGATTTGTATTCCTCTGCCTTTCAGTTGCCATCATGCAGTGGACACGTGAGGAGAGGTCATTTTGTGTTGAAGCGTATTTTTCAAATGCCCACTCGATCATTGCAGTGCAGCGTGCTTTTCGTTTACAATTCGCTGTTCCTCCACGCGGACGTGTTCCTGGACGGCAATCAATTGTAAATTGGGTGAATGCATTCAGAACAGCAGGGAATGTGTCATGTGTACGAAGGGGACCTGAGAGAAGGATTACAACACCACAAAACATCGAGAGAGTTAGAGCAGCAGTACTGCAATCTCCGAAACGCTCTGCTCGGAAGCAATCATTTGCTCTTGGCATTTCAAGACGTTCTCTCCACCGGATTCTTCATGATGAGCTGAATTTTCACCCGTATAAAATGTGCGTGGTCCAACATTTGTCAGCATGGGACTATTTGACACGGCGGACCTCTTGTAAAGACATGTTAGCAACGATACCCCGTGACGCAATTGTGTTTTTTTTCTGATGAGGCACATTTTCACCTCAGTGGGTGTGTAAACAAACAAAATATGCGTTACTGGAGTGAAACAAACCCCAGAGAAGTTCACGAGAGACCTCTGCATTCGGACCGCGTCACTGTGTGGTGCGCCATATCACGAGTAGGCATCATTGGTCCTTACTTTTTTCAGGATAATGGTCGTGCCATAACTGTGAACTCCGAACGGTACTTGTCTATGATACAGGATTATTTTCAGCCGGCTCTTGAGGCAATGGAACTAGAGGATACATGGTTCCAACAGGATGGTGCCACTGCACACACAGCGAGGGTTACCATGAATTGTTTGAGGCAAATGTTTCCTGGACGGCTTATCTCTTTGAGGGGAGATGTGAACTGGCCAGCACGCTCACCAGATTTAGCCCCATGCGATTTTTTCCTTTGGGGTTACCTGAAGTCTAAGGTGTATATCAACCGTCCCAACACCTTGGAAGACCTAAGGAACAATATTGAAGCTGAAATTGGCAGAATACCAGTGGACATGCTTGTTAGAGTTCATGAAAACTTCAGTAAACGTATGCAGCAGTGTGTGGATAGCGAAGGTCGACATTTGCCAGATACACTATTTAAAACCATGTAATTTAAAAATTCCATTACTGTTCAGTATAATCAGCAAATTACCGCGCTCCACCCTGTGTGTATGTATATATATATATATATATATATATATATATATATATATATATATATATATATGTATGTATGTGTGTATATATATGTATACATGTATATATTATATATATATCCGGTAAATATATATATATATATATATATATATATATATATATATATAACACTGCAGAAAATTCGAGAAGCTTTGGATCGAGCCTTAGAGTCTTGTGTTCCACTTCAAAGGGAATCGGTCAGAAAGTTTTTACTATTTAGTCTGAGAGCAGCATGGCGTTGGGGCAGAGAGCTTGATTCCCAGGGATGTCACTTATTAGGCTGTGTGCTGTAGTTACAATGCATTTGATATTTTATCATCGGAAGACTATAACTGCTGGACTAGGTGACACGTGCTGGCCAGTCAGGTTAATCTCTATACCTCCTCCCCACCACTGATTGGCAGCTTGCTGACAAAATGTACGCAGGAAGCTGCCAATCAGAGGTATGGGCGGAGTTATACAGAGCTCAGCATTCTGACCACTGCTGTATCTATAGCAGAATACTATCAGAGCTGCACCAAGCAGCCCACTAAGTGACACATCGCTGGAATCAGGGTCTCTTCCACCACATCATGCTGCTCTCAGATTCCATAGCAAAGTGCTGCATGGCAGATTCCCTTTCACTTCCTGCAGTGCATTGTCTTCTTTAGGTTCTGTTAAAGATGTTATGGGTGAGATGTCTATAGATTTTGCTGAGCAGTAATTGCCTTTTGTGCATGTTTGGCTTCTGAAAGTCTTCTTTGGGCCACATTGGATTCATTAGGGATCCATAGAAGTCTATAAGAAGCATAGCTCTTGTAAATCCCCACAGATCGCTGTTCAGAAAGGAAGAGGGGAACACAAATTTTACAATCTCGACCAGGGCTAAAATGGCATCCTGATTGTAAAGGCACTTATTACATTTTCCCCAGGGGCTGCAAATATTTTAGCCTCACAAACTGCAGTATATTTTTAATTGACGTAAATTGCAAAGTAGTTTCATTTTTAAAAAGGCGCAAGGTAATGGAAAAATCCCTCCTAGTCTGCAGGGAGAATTCTGCATTGGAAACAAGCACAGGCTTGGTGGCTCAGCAGCCGCAGTCCGCTCATCTGTTAGGGAGAGGATTACAGGCAGTGGCTTCTCTCTGATCACTGACGCCACAGTTAAAAAGAAAAGACAATGGTCTTAAACCAAAAATCTGTTTAAAGTGGGTTTCTCATCTTTCCGCAGCGATTGATGAATGCTGTGTATTTGCATACATCGCCTCCAGCCAACTATCAAGGCAGGGAAGTGCTCATCTCATGAATCCAGTACTCATAACTACAGTATTCACTGAGCGCCATTGTATTTCCATGTAATAGCGGCGTTTCCTCGTATAGAATAAAATAAGTAGAGTCTGATGATGGATCATCTTTAGGTGACAATATCCAAGGCATCATCGGTGTGTCAAAGTATAACTAAACTTCCAAGGACAGAAATGATGAATTATTGCTCTCCTGCAGCGCTATTAATTGGTGGTGGGGTCTAAGTCCTGAGAGTGAAACTGATTGCTCGTCCATTCATCAGAAGCACTCAACTATTGTCTAAGCATCCACACAGTGGTGTATGAGCGCTATAGAAAGTCTACAGGCGCACACAGTGGTGTATGAGCGCTATAGAAAGTCTACAGGCGCACACAGTGGTGTATGAGCACTATAGAAAGTCTACGGGCGCACACAGTGGTGTATGAGCACTATAGAAAGTCTACGGGCGCACACAGTGGTGTGTGAGCGCTATAGAAAGTCTACAGGCGCACACAGTGGTGTATGAGCGCTATAGAATGTCTACGGGCGCACGCAGTGGTGTATGAGCATTATAGAAAGTCTACGGGCGCACACTGGTGTATGAGCACTATAGAAAGTCTACGGGCGCACACAGTAATGCTAAAGCAATGGTGACTTGAGCTGTTGCTGGTGGTCTTGGGTTTTGGACGCCCCCTGGTCGATAGTGCTTCAGAGAGGCAGTAATATTTCACAATTGTTTGAAGTTCTAGGTCGTTTCCTCTTGTTACCTATACATAGAAGTACAGATGGAATATGATGAGCAGAGCTGCCTTCACATGGGTTTTACTTATCATTAACGCCTTGGCTTTTTCTTATTTGCGATAAAAGTTTAAGATTTTGTTAAATCAATTACTTAAATCATTTTCTTACGCACTTTGTATTTTAATTTCAGCCAAAGCATCAACCTCTTGTTATATTTTGTGATCTGATGGGAGTGAACTATGAAGAAATGTCTCACTGGCTCTGCCATCGGAAGCTGGTAACTGCTGCGGAGACTTATATCAAGCCAATTTCCCGGCTACAGGCCATCAATGCGAGAGACGCTCTGTCCAAACACATTTACGCCTACTTGTTTAATTGGATTGTTTGCCATGTGAATAAAGCCCTACTGTCGTCTGCCAAGCAAAATTCCTTTATTGGAGTCCTCGACATCTATGGGTAAATAACCTGTCCTCCCTGTTATTTATACACTAGATGGAGGCCCGATGCTATCACATCGGGAGGGCTGTAATGTCACAATGGGGGCAGGCTATGCAGCGTTGAGAATCCCCCCCCCATCCCATGTGCTCACCCACCTATCCAATCTCTTTCCCCATGTACTGACTTCTCCCGTCTCCCCTTGTCCGCTGTCTCTCTCCTTCCTGTGTTCTCTCCTCATGTGCTGTCCCATTTGAGCTGTCTCCCCCTGTGCTCTCTCTCACCCCTGTGCACTTTCTCTCTCCCCCATCTGCTGTCTGTCTTCTCCTCTCATGTCATCTCTTCTTTGACCTGTGTACCCCATGTGCTCTCCCCCTTGTCTGCTCTCTCTCTCTCCACAACTATGCTGTCTTCTTCCCTCATGTCACGTCGCGCATCTCCTGCCGGGGTCAGCCAAATGATTCAAATAAATCAGACCGCCGCCATCACGTTAAAACTGCACATGCGCTCCTCCTGTACAAAGATGGTGTCGGTCAGTGAATCATTCGGCTGATCCCGGTGGCGGCATGTTCATGTGTTCCGCTGCGGATACCGTGCAAGAGGCTGCGTACAGAGTATACAGTGTGTGTGGTGCGTACAGCGTATACAATGTGTGTGTGTGGTGCTTACAGCGTATACAGTGTGTGTGGTGCATACCGCATATACAGTGTGTGTGGGGTCCGTATGGCGTATACAGTGTGTGGTGCGTACAGTGTATACAATGTGTGTGTGTGGTGCGTACAGCGTATACAATGTGTGTGTGGTGCGTACAGCGTATACAGTGTGTTGGTGTGGTGCGTATGGCGTATACAGTGTGTGTGTTGGGGGTATGTACAGTGTATGTGTGTGGTGCGACTGTGTTCTGCTGGTGGTACCACGCAAGAGGCTGGTACCACCAGCAGTTTCCCTATTGAGACACCCATCACTTGGAACGGAACAGGAAATTAAAACATTACAAGGTAAGTATATATTAAGATGGAGGTAGATAATTATTACACTTGTTGTTGCTCAGACGTGCTACATTGGTTAATACAAATGGTTATTTTTTTTGGTCACTTATTTTTTTTCTAATTTAATACCTATTAGTAATATGTGGTCTTTGGCATAATTAAATTCTGATTTGAGTTAGTACTTCATGAGCAGACATGAAAGAAATCAATGAGTCAGATTATATTTTTAGCTTGGCCTTTATACGACTAATTATTTTGATCTTTGGTGGGTTACCTCTTGTTAAACTCACCATAAAGCCCCTTCCTATACACGCTAGACTGATGTCGGCCAAACCTGCCCATATGGAAGGGTTCGTCCACCAGTCTAATGTGTACGGGGCCCGATAGATGATTGTGTAGGGAGATAAGGAGTCTGCATGTCTGACTCCAGTCTGCCTGAGGTATGCCGCCACCAGTAAGGGAACGTACTCCTGTGTATGGGAGAGATGAACCCGAGAGCTGCCGGCTGATGGATCTGCGGAACCATCTTTTGGCCATCAGCGATCCAAAGTGTATACAGATCCATTGGATCTTTCTTGTAGGCATATGATTTTTTAAAGGCCCATGAATTGGCCAAGCTGAAATATGGAACACAGTCATAGAGGTTATGAATAGCGGGGCGATCCCTCCATTGACCATTTGATGGAGGTCCTGGATGTTGGCCTTCTATTTATGGCCTATGATAAGGATAGAGCTTCAATATTTTGGTCACAGAGAAAAAAAAAAACTTTACCCAGCCATCTTTCCTTAGAATAGACCATCAATATTAGCCTGGCGCTGACTCTGTGCCCCACCTGTCAGGAGTGTGAAGCGGCAGTGACACCTGTGGGAGTACTGCAGCATCTTCGGATTGTAGTGTAGATGCAAAGTATTAGAACATTGTTCCAATGAATGGGACGACACTACAAAAAGAACAGTAGGATGCTTAACCTAATACACAGCCGCTCTGCAGCGGGGAGCAGCAATGGATCTGTCCACGACTCGACATCCTTGGTCACCAACATAACATGTAGCATCATTATGTCACATCTTCCTTTTCCGATTTTATATTTTCCTAGTAAGCAGTTTGCAGATCTTTTGTCCTACGCTTAGTATGTAGCTATTTTAAGCAGCTTCCCATCGTCTTGCTAACATTCTAATTGCCCCATAAGTAATGTGATACATTTGCTGACTGTGTTGCCTCAAGGAAAGATGGTTACATGATCTGGATGATGTGAAATTTTCTGTCTTTGTAAGATACATTATTGTGCCTCATGGTGTTACCAAGTGAGCTTTACATGTGCATTTAACCCTTCCATCTGAATATCATGCACTTAGTAATACAGAAGCTGGTGCTAGAGAAGTCATCTACGGTATATAGAAATGAATGTGAATGCTGCCCTGGCATGACTTTGTGGACCACATCATAAAATAAAACTGGGAATACATACAATGAAATGTATAAGCCAGAACAATCTAGTCTGTTTCATGAGATTATAAATGAAATTGGTTGCATGGTTAAAATAAACCCTTTTTTTTAAAGGAAGTGTGTCACCAGGATTTGGGTATCTAATATGAAAGCAGCATAATGTAGGGGCGGAGACCCTGATTCCAGTGATGTTACTTACAGGGCTGCTTGCTGTTTTGATCAAATCAACAGAATATTATCACTAGGTGAATAGTAAACCTGTTGCCATGTAGTCCTTCGTATTAATGAGCCCTGTATAACACCACCCCCACCACTGATTGGCAGCTTTCTGTGTGCACTGTGCATAGGCAGAACGCTGTCAATCAGTGGTGTGGGCGGGGTTACATAATTCAGCTTTCTGATATAAAACAAAGCAAAGTTGAATCTACATCTTTCAGCAAAGTAGGAATCCAGATGAGCTTTATTTTGGAGATGGAAAATCAAGCCAATCTTCAATAAGGAGCGGTCTCGTTAACACGGCTACATTACATAAGGCCTACTAGGACGCATGAATGTGATAGGACCATTCTAAAATGTGTCTATATTATTAAAATGTATCCCGAGCTTCATATACATTTTTTTCCAATACTAACAATGATTAATATACATTTTTTTTTCAGGTTTGAAACATTTGAAATAAACAGCTTTGAGCAGTTTTGCATCAACTACGCCAATGAGAAGCTACAGCAGCAGTTTAATCTGGTGAGCAGCTACAGACGTCGACCTTTATACTGGTCGTAGGCTAAAAATGTGTTTATTCCTACGAAGCAAAATACATTTTACTGCAGAACTTCTCAAACATTTTTTTTTTTCTGGAGCCATCACCAGTTTCGCAGGCACTTCCTTTCAGTTGGCATGTCATAGCACAGTAGGAGTATTCTCCGGAGTTTGGGGTGCTTCGGATGCATGCTTTATTTCATGAACTGGCAGTCTTTCTCATGGTGTAAAGCAATACGATCACATCACTAATAAGTATCCAAACCAGGTTGTTTTTGTCTCAAATTTCACTTATAAGCAATGGAAACCTTTTGGGATGGAAACATTATTTTTACTTATGAAGTAATTACCTTTAGTTAACACAAATGCACAAAGTCTCCGTCTGCATTCTCCATTTTTCAGACCCCGTGAGATGGTATCCCTCCCTGTTATACATATGCCATTTGAACGCTATATGTCCAAGTGCTGTCTGCAGTAGCACATGTTATATATCAGTATTTCTCTAATACTGTACATAATGCCTTTTCATTTACTTTTCTCTTTTTCTGGAGGTTCTTTATCTGCCCTCCCTGAAAATGTAGATACTTTCCTCTTTCACCACATTGTGGAGATTTGTGTACCATCCCCTCACTCCTGCTAGCACTCACACTAAAAATAAGTGTGGGAGCACAGTGAGAGCAGCAGGAGCTGTAACAGATTTGTAACATTTTTGCACAAGCGCTCAGCTAGGTAAAGGATTTACATACACCCTACATCAGTAATGAAAACAATCTAGAACATTGCTTAAAGTGGACCTTTCACCAGTTTTAGCATGTTAAACTTGGCCACATCATGGAATTGTGGCTGTAGAGCGGAGTAGGTTTTAGTTTTTATTTTTGATCTTCATTGCAGAGTTGTTGGCTTGTTAAATTGAAATTATAATTTCATCTTCAACCAAGGGAGCTTTTAAGTATTGGATCCCTGCAGAGGCCCTAAAACCAGGGTGGATACACGGTCCCTGACTTATATTTGTATTATCTGGCTGGTCAACTACGCTACTTAAAACATTGGGTAAATCAGGATGGGCTTAATAATGCAGAAGCTCACTTTATGCATTTTTTGGGTGGAAATACACCATGGACAATATTGGAGGGTTCATACAGACCACCCCAGGGTTTGTTGTTTGCACATAGTTTAGCAATGCAGGTTTGGCAAGGCAGTAAATGCGTTTTGAAATTCACTGATCAAATTGGGGAGATTCAGATATGGGATAATCCCGGGTTCCCGCACCTTCAACATTTACATGATCCGGTTTTCTGGAAACAAAATGGAATAAACAACACTTAATCAGTTTTTTGAAAATGAAACTTTATTATCGTTCGAACAAATAGATATCAGGTTTGGAATTCCCCATAGAGACTTTAATAAATATCTACAACTGAGACACGCCATGCTGTACCAGTTCCTGTTTCCTAGAATGAGAATATCTAAATACCCTCTGATAGGAGTATTATCAACTCAAGGACCCACAGGTGTAATATCCTTTCTTTTCACCTTTCTGTTAAACTCTAAAATCGCATCCACTCACCTCGCTGTTAAAAGTAAGGCTACTTTCACACATCAGTTTTTTGCCGTCAGGCTCAATCCAGTGAATTTGGAAAAAAAAAATGGATCCGTCGCAAATTGTGAAAAACTGATGCAACGGATGTATTTTTTTCGCCAGAGCCGACTAGCTGATCTGGGGAAACGGAAATGGAAACGGAAACGGAAATGGAAAACGCATTCTCAGTTTAAAAAAACGGAATCCGTCTCCGGATTCTGTCATTTGACAGATCCAGCACCATAGGGTTCCATTATAGTAAGCGATGGATCCGTCGGTGTCCTTTTTTCGATGGACAAAAAAAACTTTACTATGTATGTTTTCTCCATCTGCCTGAAAAACAATTTTCGATCCAGCAGATCCGGCGAAAAATGGATGAAACATGAGGCCATCTGTCGCTAATACAAGTGTATGAAAAAAAAATGGATTCAGCAGCAACTTTTGTTGGATCCATTTTTTTCAAAATTCTCCGGATTGTGCCTGACTGCAACAAACTGATGTGTGAAAGTGGCGACACCTAATACCATCTATCAGTGGAGCGATTTCCTAGAAGCACAAGCAATGGTGTCACCTGCTGCAAATAACAAGTTAATACAATTGTATATTCTTCACCAATCCTATCTGACCCCAAGTAGATTAAATAAGTTTGGTAGAGGAGTGACTGATGAATGTCACAGGTGTGGGGAATGCGGGGCGGATTTCTGGCACCTTATTTGGAAGTGTAGGATTATACGGAGATATTAGTGAGGTTGTTACTACATTCGAGCAGATGATGGGGATACCGATCGAGTGTAGACCGGAATTGTGCATCCTGGGTGTCGTGGATGAGGAGATGTGGGTCCACCATAATAGAATATTTCTTCGGGAAGCTCTGTTTATGGCTGTAAAAGCGATAGTATTGAGGTGGATGGGGGGAAATCTCCTTCGATTAATCAGTGGAAGATACTTGTGAATGACCTAATTCCGTATGAAAACATATTATACAGAAACAGAGGATGTCCCCAGAAATTTCAGAAGATTTGGGAAAGGTGGTGTGACTCGCCATTGACGCTCCTGGTTTTATGGCCTCTTCAATCTCGCAATTTAATCCCTGATGTGCATATTTATTCTGGACCATAAAAGTGATGATCTGTATAGGATTCATAACATGTATATATTATAACCTGATCCGGTACAAGCTTTAAAACTTTTTTTTTTTTTAAGCTCTGTTGATTAGTAAGTGCAATGCCTGGTAGAATATATAATACTGAAGGTTATGTTTTACTTGTTTGTATACTTTATTATTGAAGGTATGTTGTCATATCTATGTCAATGTGAATGTTGATATACGGATTATTTTAATTTTATGCCATGTTCCAAGGGAACTTTAGCAGAGATTAATCTTTGACGGCATTAACTTTTTCCTTTGCGTTATGTTGACCAATCTGAAGCAATAGGCATAATGCAGCAGAGAAACAAAAAAAATAATAAGCTCCCAGAAAATTATCAGACCAGACTCTTTAAGTGAACCATGTCATGACATACAGCTATCCTCTCCTCACTAATTTCTCTGTTGGCATCTATTATTATTGTAAGCAGCAGAAGGAAGTAGAGCAGAACTGTATGTCATTACAAAGATTTATGCAGCTCTCCTCCCACAGTGCTGTCATCTCTGCTTTTACCCCCATCCCTCCACACTAACAGTAGTGTGAGAGTAGTGCTGCAAAAGTGTTTGTAAAGACACAGTCTTGCTCTTGTCACTGATCTCAATGCTGACATCTACTGTGGTTAAAAGCAGGGGATAGGAGTAGAGCAGAGGTATGTGTAATTAAAAACTTGCAGTACTCCTTTCACAGCTCTGTCAGCTTTACTTTACTCACCACCACACTGACTTCCATGAGATGAGAGCTGCCGAGGTGATTGTAATGGCACACAGCTCTGCTCTACTCCCCCTCACAACACCTGTAATCACAGTAGATGCCAGCAGTGAGATCTTTGAGGAGAGCAGGGCTAGTTGTCATTACATGTCTCACACAGAGTAAGCTTTGTCTGTTATTCTCTTGGGTAATATATTAGTTTTGTTTTTTTCTTCTGCATAACACTTATTTGTTTTGATTTGTCGTCAAATAACGGACACAGTAACTGCCCCCAGAAGTGAATCTCTGCTGAACTCCATCTTGGTTGATAGAGAGATTAGAATCTAAACTTTGCTAGCTAATATCCCCATAATAGAGAAAAGAAATAAGAAAAATAAAATTGTTTTATTTAGCAATGCAACCACCATTACATGATATAATATAATATACACTGCTCAAAAAAATAAAGGGAACGTTAAAATCCCACATCCTAGATATCACTGAATGAAATATTCCAGTTGTAAATCTTTATTCATTGCATAGTGGAATGTGTTGAGTACAATAAAACCTAAAAATGATCAACGTAAATCACAACTAATATCCCACGGAGGTCTGGAGTTGGAATGATGCCCAAAATCAAAGTGGAAAATGAAGTTACAGGCTGATCCAACTTCAGTGGAAATGCCTCAAGACAAAGAAATGATGCTCAGTAGTGTGTGACACCTCCACGTGCCTGTATTACCTCCCTACAATGCTTTGGCATGCTCCTGATGAGGCGGCAGATTGTCTCCTGAGGGATCTCCTCCCAGACCTGGACTAAAACATCCACCAACTCCTGGACAGTCTGTGGTGCAACATGACGTTGGTGGATGGTGCAAGACATGATGTTCCAGATGTGTTCAATCGGATTCAGGTGTGGGGAACGGGCGGGCCAGTCCATAGCTTCAATGCCTTCATCTTGCAGGAACTGCTAACACACTCCAGCCACATGAGGTCTGGCATTGTCCTGCATTAGGACGAACCCATGGCCAACCGCATCAGCATATGGTCTCACAAGGGGTCTGAGGATCTCATCTCGGTACCTAATGGCAGTCAGGCTACCTCTGGCGAACACATGGAGGGCTGTGCGGCCCTCCAAAGAAATGCCACCCCACACTATTACTGACCCACTGCCAAACCGGTAATGCTGAAGGATATTGCAAGCAGCAGATTGCTCTCCTCGGCGTCTCCAAGCTCTGTCACATCTGTCACGTGCTCAGTGTGAACCTTGCTCTCCTCGGCATCTCCAAGCTCTGTCATATCTGTCACGTGCTCAGTGTGAACCTGCTTTCATCTGTGAAGAACACAGGGTGCCAGTGGCGAATTTGCCAATCCTGGTGTTCTGTGGCAAATGCCAAGCATCCTGCACGGTGTTGGGCTGTGAGCACAACCCCCATCTGTGGTTGTCGGGCACTCAGACCATCCTCATGGAGTCGGTTTCTAACCCTTTGTGCAGACACATGCACATTTGTGGCCTGCTGGAGGTCATTTTGCAGGGCTCTGGCAGTGCTCCTCCTGTTCCTCCTTGCACAAAGGCTGAGGTAGCGGTCCTGCTGCTGGGTGTACTCCTGGTGTACTGGCCTGGCTCCTGTAGCACATCCAGCCTCTGGACACTACGCCGACAGACACAGCAAACCTCCTTTGCACAGCTCGCATTGATGTGCCATCCTGGATGAGCTGCACTACCTGAGCCACTTGTGTGGGTTGTAGAGTCCGTATCATGCTGCCACAAGTGTGAAAGCACAACCAACGTTCAAAAGTGACCAAAACATCAGCCAGAAAGCATTCGTACTGAATGTGGTCTGTGGTCCCCACCTGCAGAACCACTCCTTTATTGAGTGTGTCTTGATAATTGCCAATAATTTCCATCTGTTGTCTATTCCATTTGTACAACAACATGTGAAATTGATTGTCAAACAGTGTTGCTTCCTAAGTTGGACAGTTTAATTTCACAGAAGTTTGATTTACTTGGAGTTATATTAAGTGTTCCCTTTATTTTTTAGAGCAGTGTATACAATGTCAGGGTATGTGCACACGTCAGGATTTTTTCCTGACAAAATCCTGAGAATTCTGCCAGAAATCCGCGTGCTTTTTTCTCGCGGAATTTGCGCGTTTTTTGCACGGATTTTTTGCAGATTTTTAGCGTTTTTTTTTTTTTTTTCCAGGAATGACCTTTTTGATAGGAAATCCGCAAAAAATCCGGAAAAAGATAGAGCATGTCCGGATTTTTTGCGGGATGCGTTTTTTTTGCGGAAAAAAACGCTAACATCTGCACAAAAAATGCGGAATGCATTCTAAAAGATAGGATGCATAATGTTAGCGTTTTTTACCGGATTTATAGCGTTTTTATGGTGAAATTCCGCAAAAAAAACGCTAAAAATCCTGACGTGTGCACATACCCTCATAGAGGAAAATTAAAATCCCTACAGACCTGTTCAGAGAAGGGAGAAGAGCTAACACTTCACCCTCCTTGAAGGAGGCCTTCAGATTGAACATATGGAATTAATTAGACCTAGGAACAGAGGGACTAATTTAAACAATTGAAGTGAGAAACGACATTTGCTTGGAAGAAGACATTAATTCTGACATTCATGTACACAGAGGAGGACAACTGCTTTCCCAGGCATAAACTTCCTCTCACCAAGCATTTTTCGTAGACATTGTATCTCTGGTGTCCAATGATGAAGATTGGGGTTTGCATCTATCCGATATTTATGGGAGATATATTTTCAGTGTTGTTATGAAGGGACGAACATAACGCATTCACTCACATCACCCTAAGGCCGATAGAACCCCTCCAACCTAATAACGATGATGTTATCCAGGCCATGTGTGATCTGTATAGAGAGGAAAAATTGCAATAAGAAACACGACAACAAAATCTACTGCCGGGACCTCCCAGGGGTGAAGATCTCCTGTAATTTGGGGATCTCATAAAATTCTAAGAGACCTAGTACATTCGACAATCAGCCCCCACATGAGCTCATCAAGGGGAGGTATTTGGTTGTAACCTTGACCTAATAAGCAGTATTTGGGTTTGGGTCATTTGTCCTCCGGAAGACATAGTTTGCTGTGAGGGTGTCCCATTTTTCTAATCAGAGTGCTTCCCTCGCTGAGACATTTCCATGACATTTCCTCTTCCATCGCTTGTCACTCAATTGTGTAGTTGTCCTGACAATTGGAGGCAGCTCTGTGGGATCAGTCGGGTGTCATCTGTGACATAGTGGTAACATTGGTGGAATCTGCGTCACACACACACACACACACACACACACACACACACACACACACACACACACACACACACACACACACACACGTCTATAATTTGGCCTTTTTTATGTACAGCCAAATTGCAAACTTGCCTATAACGTGGCTTGCACAGTGGGCAAGTAGCCATAACCAGGAGTGTATGTTTCTTTAAATGCCAGAACTTGTCCACAAAAACCCATTACATAGAATTATGTGTCATTCAGGTAATCAGTCAAATATGTGACTAGGCTTTTAGTATTTACAGCAGCCATGTAGACAATTGGTTTTACAGTAACAGACTGCAAAACCTCTGCAGTCTGATCCTGCAGTCATCTTGTCATCCATTGTTAAGTGCATCGAGAATAGAAAAGGAAGCAACTTAGCAAATTGACTTGGCCATATCCTATTATATCTCTAGACCTGTGTGTCTCAATAGTAATAGTGTACAAACAAGCCAGGTGTAGTGAGATCCTGCAGTCACGGTCTCTCATTAGCCCCCTTACCTCTCGCTAATCTGCCAATTGTAAGTTAAGAAGAGGAAGAGAGTATGACTGTAGCGTCGGTGTAACGACACCGTGTGTTTGTAGCTGGTCTGCATGGTGCAATACACACAAACCAATGGGACATTTTAATATTGGTTGTCATTTTTTTTTTCCAGATGTCAGATTTATTGATATAAACTGAAACACATTAGTTGTGCTGGTGAACATTCCCTTTTAAAGGATTGTTTGAACTTCTTAAATTGGTAAAATTGCAACATGTTTGTAAAAACATGGAACTTCTTATTTTAAAAAAAATCATCTGTGTTCTTAAAGGGGTTTTTCGGAACCCTAACAATGATGACCTTTCCTTAGGATAGGTCATCGATGTCTGATCGGTGGAGGTACGATATTGGTCACCACCCACAAATCAGCAGTTTGTGTTGTCAGCGGCTGCCAGAACTGCTCAGTTACAGAGCTGCACAGCACAGCTCCGTCAACGGAATTGTGGCCACAGGCCGGTACTGCACATTATCACCCTATTGATTTGAATTGGGAGTGGATGTGCAGGACCCGGCGGAGGCCACTATACAGTCGACCAGGTTGTGCCGTGCAGGTCTTTGATTGAGCAATTCTGTCCGCTAACAACGGGAACAGCTGGTTGCGAGTGTGCCCGGTGTCACACCGAAACCACACATTGATGACCTATCCTAAGGATAGGCCATCATTGTTAAAGTCTTGAAAAGCCCCTTTAAGATCAGAGGGATATTTTATTTGATATTTTAATATTCACTGCCTAGATTACCAATCTAACAGAGGTGGCCGACTACCTAGTGAAGTTTTTTCTCTATACACCTCAAAAGCTCTGCTCTAAAGCTAGATGGACCACTGCAGCACCAGTTTCCTTGCGGTCTTGTGAGATGCTGCAGAGGTAAAGCTGCCTCTGTGCAGCATGGGAGCCCCGTTCGGAGGAGTGGTGCAAGGATACCGCTGGCCTGAGCTATCAGTATCCAGTAGCGCACCACCCCCTGGCAAGCAAGGACCTGGTAGGCTGGGCAGCAGTTTGCTCCCAAAGAAAGACGTTAAACCCTCTAACATTCTTGTCTGCATAGTCATAGACCTGAAGATGATGAATGAGTGCAGCAAGGAAGAATCAAACCTTTAGGCAAGGGAGGAGCGTTACTATTGTTCTGTATATACAGTATGTGATCATGAAGAAATCCATGTATGAACCTCGCTCTCATCACCAGCAGTGGTGTCATGTAGTGGTTTTTGGAATTCAAGGATATACTGAGATGACTGGCAACACGGGCACCCCAAGACCCCTTGCAGCGCTGGGTTCCTATGCCCAAGTCCCACCAAGGACAGCATCTATAAGGAGTTTGTATGTTCTCCCTTTGTTTGTGTGGGTTTTCTCCGGGTTCTCCGGTTTTCTCTCACTCTCCAAAGACATACTGATAGGGAATTCAGATTGTGAGCCCCATCGGGGACAGTGATGATAATCTACGTAAAGCGCTGTGGAATTAATGACGCTATATAAATGAGTAAAATAAATAAATAATGAGTGTCAGATCTGGTCCACATTTTTGGACAGAAGCATCACAGATTTTGAGATTTTGTTCCAATAATTATAAGTAGTGATGAGCGAGTATACTCGTTACTCGAGATTTCCCTGAATACATGTGAGGATTTCCTAACAAACAGGCAATCCCCACATGTACTCAGGCTGTCTAGCACTCGCAAGTCATGCGGCTGCGGTGACTCAAACATAATCTCCGAGCACGCCCAACACTCAAGCATGCTCTGGAAATCTCGAGTAACGAGTATACTCGCTCTTCACTAATTAGTAGTCATAAATAATAAGGTTCTGTTGTTATTCTTGGCCTTAATAACGAATTCGACCCCAGGCCTGTATGTTCTGCATTGTTGTCTTCTGAGATGCATCTTTGTGTCCTATTTACAGCATGTGTTCAAGTTAGAACAAGAAGAGTACATGAAGGAACAAATCCCGTGGACCCTGATTGATTTTTATGACAACCAGCCCTGCATCAATCTTATAGAGGCCAAAATGGGTATTCTGGACCTGCTCGATGAAGAATGTAAGGTAGGAAGTAGTCTTATCCTGCTTGGCTGATATTGCAATGGCAAATGTATTTTACTTTTAAAATTCTTTGTTTATTAATGTTTTTTTTTTTTAGATGCCTAAAGGAACAGACAGTACCTGGGCCCAGAAATTGTATAATACGCAGTTGAAAACTTGTGCATTGTTCGAGAAACCGCGTCTGTCCAATGTAGCATTTATCATTAAGCATTTTGCTGATAAGGTAACCAGAGACTCTTATTACACCAAGTTCTCCTTATACGCTTATCTTCTGGTCAGCCGGAAATCCAGAATATAAGTGAACATTTTTCTCAATGTACTGACATGCACTAAACTTTAGTGAAAAAGATGTTGAAAATTGTTGACAGAAGTATGTCCATATCACCCTAAACACTCACTTTAGCTGAGCAAATGAATCAATAGTGATATGATTAATGACTTCCCTGCAGATCTGTCTGCAGAATATAGGCTGTTTTATGTTAGTCAGTAGTCTGATGTCCATTGACAGATTGGGGACAGATGTGTCACTTACAGAAGAATTAACCCCTTAATTCCGCTGATACGCCTTTTAATGGCGGCAGTTAAGGGTACTTATTCCTCAGCGCCACTTTTTAACGACGCTGAGAAATAAGGTTATATTGCGCTCACTCTCAGTGTCGGAAAATCTCCAGGGTCTCGGCTACCTTGGGTAGCTGGGACCCTGGAGAACATGATTCAGGCCGGTTTTTACCGTCCCCAGTGTTGCGATGAATAACACATCCTCTGGTCCCTCCAGCCCTGACCCCGGCATCCTCTTAAGGGAAGAAAATGGCCGACGCTTGCGCAGTGCGCCCGCCGAGGTCTGCCTGCCAGCACTCTGCAACAATAGATTTTTCCTATTGGTTCATTTTGATCATTGTGATGGAACCTATCACCGTGATCAAAATAAAAAAAAATAGTAAATCAAACCTCTCTTTATCACCAACTTACCGTAGTTACGTAAAAATAAAATTAAAACATTTATTTTTTTCCATTAGGATTAAGGCTAGAGCTAGGGTTGGGGCTAGGGTTAGAGCTAATGTTGAGGTTAGGGCTTTGTTAGGGTTGGATTTAGAATTGGGGGTTTCCACTGTTTAGTTACATCAGGGAGTCTCCAAACGCAACATGGTGCCCGCCATCAATTTTAGCCAATTTTGCATTCAGAAAGTCAAGCGGTGCTCCCTCTTTTCTGAGCCCTGCCATGCTCCCAAACAGTGGCTTTCCCCCACATACAGGGTATCGGTGTACTCAGGGGAAATTGCACAACAAATTTTGTGGTCCATTTTCTCCTGATACCCTTGTGAAAATAAAAAAAAGTTTGGTTCCAAAGTAAAAAAATTTTAAGTAAAATGTTCATTTTTTCCTTCCACATTGCTTTTGTTCTCGTGAAGCACCTGAAGGGTTAATGAAGTTCTTGAATGTGGTTTTGCGCACCTTGAGAGGTGCAGTTTTTAGAATGGTGTCACTTTTGGGTATTTTCTGTCATGTACACCCCTCAAAGTGACTTTAAGGGTATGTGCACACATAAGAATTTCTTGCAGAAAATTCCTGAAGAAAACCGGACTTTTTCTGCAAGAAAACCGCATGCGTGTTTTTTTGCGCGTTTTTTTCCAGAGCTTTCCCAATGCATTATATAGCGGGAAAAATGCAAAAAAACGCAAAATTAATGAACATGCTGCGTTTTTTACCGCGATGCGTTTTTTTCATGGAAAAAAATGCATCATGTGCACAAAAGTTGCAGAGTGCATTCTAAATGATAGGATGCATATGTGTGCGTTTATCACGAAAAAACACAAAAAAAAATGCAACGTGTGCACACAGTCTTAATGTGAGATGTTCTCTAAAAAAATTAAAAAAAATGGTTTTGTAAATTTTGTTGGAAAAATGAGAAATCGCTGATCAGCATTTAACCCTTATAATATCCTAACAAAAAAAAAAATTGTTTCCAAAATTGTGCTGATGTAAAGTAGACATGTGGGAAATGTTATTTATTAACTATTTTGTGCGGTATGACGGGCACAAAAATTAAAATTTTTAAAAATGCTAAATTTTGCCAAATTTCCATTTTTTTTCATAAATAAACGCAAGTTATATCAAATAAATTTTACAACTAACATGAAGAACAATGCCATGGAAAAACAGTCTCAGAATCAGTGGGATCCGTTGAAGCGTTCCAGAGTTATCACTTCATAAAGTGACAGTGGTCAGAATTGTAAAAATTGGCTCTGTCACTAAGGGGATAAAGGAGTTGTATAGAATTGGAAAAACATGACTGCTTTCTTTCAGAATAGTACCATGCTTTTGGCTGCACAAAAGGGAAAGTCTTTATACCGCACCAAAAAACTGCTGTCAAGATTGTGTCAAATAATGCAGATTCTCTTGTCAAATACAATGGACAGAAAACAAAAAAAGGTTCACCAGCAAATTAAAAAAGGCATAATGAGTATTGAACCTGTATTACATCATCACGTATGGGGCCTGCACCGAGACCCTTTTCGGGTGCAATACGTCCATAAAGGGCTCTGAACTAATCATATCACGAATACACGTATATACTGCATCATATGAGGGTCAAAATCTAATGACTTATACTTTATATAATAAATGGGTTACTAAAAGATACTACTTATAACTCGCCTTAAACTCGCTGGGGTCTACATCCTAGGTTACAAGGCAATATTCGGCTAAATGTACTAATATATGTTGCTTGGTGGTTTCTTTCTTGCTTTCTGTGTGTATGGGCCGCCATCATGGTACATTGCACAGGCCCACCCCCACAGCGCTGTCTAATTGTCATCCGGACAGTGGGTCTGTATGGTACTGGTGACAAAGGTCTTTTGCCAATTTCAAAAATGTAATTGGGTTAAAGGGAGTCGGTCAGCAGAGTTTAACACCTTTGGCCCCCTTCCTCCCACCCCCTACAAATTAATTATACATACATGCATGCAAGTCCTTTACATGGTCGGTCCATTCTTCCATTACTGAGAAATAAGTGTTTGAATTGTTGTGTAAGTGAAGCTGAAGGACTATGGTACCTCTGAAGCCTCTGTCACTCCAGCTCTATTTCTTTCGCAGCACCGCCACACTCTGCCTGACTGATGACTGCTCTGCGTGAAGCCACATAGCATAGAGACTGTCAGCCACGCAGGAGGTAGCACCGCTTGGCGGGGTATAGAGCTGGAGTGACAGAGGCTTCAGATCTACAAATAGCTCGTATTCCTCATTTGCATATGAATTCAAGCACTGATTCCTCAGTAAGGTGCCGGCCATGTAGCTCTGATCTTTCAAAGAGCTGCATGCTAAAACAAGTAGTTGTGGTTGGGGGATGGGGAATTCTGCGAACTGATTCCTTTTAAATAGTTTTAAAACTCCTTAATCTTACTGCATATGTTAAATCCTTGAAATGCAAAGTATATAAGTTTTCTAAGTGTATCTATTGGACAAGCACAGGGCTGCTGTGTGCTAGGAATGTAAGGAGGCAATCTGGCATAAAGCATTTATATCATGTATCCACTGAATAGGTAAATGCTAGAACCTTGAAGATCCAAATACTGGGACCCCACCTCTCCCTCCTTCAGATTGTATAGAGGCAGGAGAGCATGCGCCAGCACTGGATGTAAAGCGGGCAAAGTGACACGTGACCAACTGTCCATGCCATTAACATTCCTTATTTTGGCTGGGGGTACTGGGGTTCCCTGTTTTGGAAATCTGTTGGGATCCTATTAGTCTGCTCCCCACTTACCTAGCATCTAATGAATAGGTGACAGATGCCAGGAGGCAGCAGGGGAACGGTGAGCTCCTGAAGAGAGAAGATGATAATAACCCTCCTCTGATTTGTGCTCCTCCTAGAATCACAATAATTGAAAGTTCTATATATTCTGCTAGAATGTGATGTAAATGGCCAGCACCTATATATAGGGTGGGATTGTGCCTATACAATGGACACATTGTTCCTATTTTGGCCATTAAGCAAACCATGAAACAAAGTTCCGTAGTTAAGTGGTCACACTTGTTGTGTTCTCTACGACTGTCATGTGGACACATCCTGTATCTGGTCTACACATCCTTGTATGTTAACATTTTAGATTTGATATTTTATTACAAATTATTGTCTTCTGACGTTACTTGCAGGTAGAATATCAATGTGAAGGGTTTCTTGAGAAGAATAAAGATACAGTATTTGAAGATCAAGTAAAAGTTCTCAAAGCGAGTAAGGTTGGTGAAACAATACGACCGTGAAATGTTCGGCTAGAAGCCCGAGGCCTATTACACCTCTCCAAATCATGTAGTAGAACCCAACTCGTCCTCTGGTAAAACCCACTAAGGGAAATAAAGTTGTATCTATCTCACCTATTACCCATAGGTAGAAAACTGTGCGCGCGTGTGTATGTGTGCGTGTGTGCGTGTGTGTGTGCGTGCGTGTGTGTGTGTGTGTGTGCGTGTGTGCGTGCGTGTGTGTGTGTCCGCGTGTGTGTGTGCGTGTGTGTGTGTGTGTGCGCGTGTGTGCTTTGTCACTGACAGCTGGAATGTCCTCTTTTATTTCCCATTGCTGATTAAACGCCAACGTATTCTGTCATGTTGTACACAGGGATATGCCTATTCCCTTTTGAGGGTTCACATGCCATTAGTAATGATCACTCATAGATAAGCATGAAGAATTCCATTTCCTAGGAAGTCCGTTATTCTCTTAGTATATCTTTGCCTGGGTTTCCTACACACTGCAAACACAGTGAAAATATACAAACTCTGCACCAATGACTCCAATGCAGGGAGTATAATTATTGAAGGCTATATCACTAGTTTGCAGTTTTTTTTTCCCAAAGTAATGTGCGCCCCCTTCTGGAAAGAATCATACAGGAAAGTATATGTGAAACAAAATAACGTTTTTTGACTTTTGCATTAGACTTTCTTGCACATTTTAGTTTGTACCTCATTAATGGCCATCAAGGAGGACCAGTATATTCCTATGTTTGTAATGAAATACCTGGGGCTTGTTCTGTCATTGTAATGATGTGGTTGCTATCAGTGCGCCCCTATGCTGAGCCCTAATCCTTCTAAGACCAGAGGTAATGCAGTTTAACCTCTTATTCACTGCGGTCAGTGACTTCTGGGGCATCTAAGCTGTTTGACAGAGGGAGGGGGCTTCATCTGTCACTCCCGTCATCTGTGCCAATAAACTATTACAGCAAGATGTAAAAGGATGCCTGTTTGTCTGCAATATTATAATGTTGTGAATTATTATAAAATAGACAATAAATGGAGTGTCCACTGCCCCAAACACGTTGACATTTTCAGATCCCTCCACAGAAGGACCCCAGCAATTGGCAAGTTATTTCGCCTATCCCATGGATAAGTGACAACTTGCTAAAATGGGAATAATCCATTAAGGCCCCTAAAAAGCTGGTTCTTAAAGGGAACCTGTCAGCTGTTTCATGCTACCCATACCATGGGCAACATGAATCAGAGTCTGGCTATACAATGGCAGGCAGGTATATTTTTCTCTAAAAGCTAGGTCATTTCAGAAAGTATATAGTTGCATAATCTGGCTGGGGCAATAGCCAGAGATGAGATTAGCCCGATGTTGCTCATGCCTGGTTTTTCCTGTCATGCTAGAGGTCCTTCCCATAGCGAATGGCCCTGAGAACAGCTGGCCGGGGGGCCGCACCAGCGTAATCCTGGATCTTCTAACTATCTTCTCAGAAACGCCAGCGCATTTCAGTGAAAAATATACCTGGTAGTAATGGTGTCGCCATGCTCTGGGTCATGCTGCCTGTGGTTGGGCAGCATCAACTAGCTGATCAGGAGTAAATCTCTGCATTGTGCTGCATGTATATATTGTACATCGGAGCATACTATACTGCCATAGCTTTCTTATTTTCTGATAATACATGTATACATGCTATGTGAGTCGCTCACCTTACTGTACTCGTGCTTATGTTCTTCATCACAGTAAATGTGTTATTTTCCTATCTCATCGGTGCATTGTATTTCTTCTTTTTCTTTCATTCCATTTGTGTGACACATTCATCAGAAGGTAACTTTCATCAAGTATCTTAGACTGTAAATTATTCTGCTTTTGCTTTCCTTACGCTTACGCCTAGAGGTGTGCTTGGGAGAAAAGGCGCTCTAAAGGCAGCATGATCATTGCCAGCGATATAGCGGATCGTTGCTTTATTGGTGTAGTTCCATCAGTAGACTCTGTGTTACAAAGACAATAGAAGCACTACTAATCTATACTAACTCACTAACAGGGCTGAAATCACCACTTTTGCACATTTCCTTGAGACACAATAGTGTTGTTGCTGCAAAGACAGACCCCCACTCTGCGTAGTGTACAGATAGTGACCGTTTTTGATTGGAACTTTCCTTATGATTGTTACTTTTCAGCATCATTGAGTACCGTATATACTCGAGTATAAGCCGAGATTTTCAGCCCAAATTTTTGGGCTGAAAGTGCCCCTCTCGGCTTATACTCGAGTCACGGTGGGTGGCAGGGTCGGCGGGTGAGGGGGAGAGAGCGCTGAGGCATACTTACCTAGTCCCGGCGCTCCTGACGTTCCCCCTGCCCGTCCCACGGTCTCCGGGTGCTGCAGCTCTTCCCCTCTTCAGCGGTCACGTGGGACCGCTCATTAAACTCATGAATATGGACTCCACTCCCATAGGGGTGGAGCCACATATTCATTCCTCTGAGCGGTGCCAGTGACTGCTGACAGGAAGAGCTGTGGCACCCGGGGACAGTGTGACAGGCAGGGGCAGCGTCAGGAGCGTCAGGACTATGTGAGTATTATATTCACCTGTCCCCGTTCCAGCCGCCGGGCGCCGCTCCATCTTCCCGGCGTCTCTGCGCTCTGACTGTTCAGGTCAGAGGGCGCGATGACGCATATAGTGTGCGCGGCGCCCTCTGCCTGATCAGTCAGTGCAGAGAGACGCCGGGACGAGACGCCGGAACGAGACGCCGGGAGCTGCAATCAAGAGAGGTGAGTATGGCTTTTTTTTTATTATTATTGCAGCAGCAGCAATGGCACAGATTTATATGGAGCATATATGGGGCAAGAAAGAACGGTGCAGAGCACTATATGGCACAGTTATGGGGCAAGAATGAACGGTGCAGAGCACTATTTGGCACAGCTATGGGGCAATAATGAACGGTGCAGAGCACTATATGGCACAGCTATGGGTCGAGAGAACGGTGCAGAGCACTATATGGCAGTTATGGGGCAAGAATGAACGGTGCAGAGCACTATATGGCACAGCTATGGGGCAAGAAAGAACGGTGCAGAGCACTACATGGCACAGCTATGGGGCAAGAAAGAACGGTGCAGAGCACTATATGGCACAGTTATGGGGCAAGAATGAACGGTGCAGAGCACTATATGGCACAGTTATGGGGCAATAATGAAAGGTATGGAGCATCTATTTTTATTTTTGAAATTCACCGGTAGCTGCTGCATTTTCTACCCTAGGCTTATACTCGAGTCAATAAGTTTTCCCAGTTTTTTGTGCCAAAATTAGGGGGGTCGGCTTATACTCGGGTCGGCTTATACTCGAGTATATACGGTAGTTCACTTGGTGAAAATCGGATATCTTATCATGGTCCTCAGCAGCGGGACCCTCCAATCTGCTACAAGCTAGTTACCATGGAATAGGCATCGACCACAGTGGAAGCTTCTTTAATAATCTGGACTTTTCTTAAAAACAGACTTGTTTTTTACATTTGATTCACTAGATCTACATAAAACCAGTAAAGATAATGACAAGACTTCTTTTTGTGCTATGTGATGTTTTGAAGGGGCTTTCTTCCTGCTGAGAGCGATGGCGTGTTGCTAGGAATAGAGCGCCATTGCAGTTCCATAGTCCGGTTGACATAAATTCGCAAGTGGTCACATCCAGAGAAGTCAGCGCTTTCTGTGATGGGGAAAAGGCTGTGGCCGGCCCGTTTACAGGGGCTGTGTCATACTCTGTACCAAGTGGCAGGACAAGGGCTCTTATGCCCTTTATTCAAACCTTTCACCACTATTGTGCTAGAATTATTTGGGGTTCCAGATGGTAGAATCATCAGCGTTCATATATTTATCACCTATCTTGAGGTGGAGGGTAATAATAGTTTGTAGTGACATATGAGAAATGGGCTTTCCACTGATATTTGTGGGGAAGGATGGCCTGTAAATCATTGATGGCCAAGACTTGAAACAGAATCCAACACAGATGAGGAGTGGGGCCTTTCATGTTTAGGACAATCCTGTAAAACCTCCAGATCAAGGTATTTACAACTAGTTGCATTAAATAGTATGGAATTAAATAACCCCCACAATAACCTCGTATTCTCTAATATTGGTCTGCCTAAAACTGTTGTTACCCTGCTCTTCTAGTACTGCATGCGATAATGCGTCTAATGCTCCTGATCCTAAGGTGCTGTGCACACTTCTGGACACTCCGCTGCTCTGATAAATCAAAAGAAATCTGACAGTCGCAATATAAAACCATATTGTAAAATGGAAGCCTGACCCAAGTGTGCACAGAGCCATTGTCTCAGGATGCAGTTTTTCCTTTCCGAACACTTACTAACTTCCATTTCAGCATTATAAACCGGCATACTGTGCCACTATTACCTGCGGGGTTGTAATTCTTGTTTCCTTCCAATTTTCTAGTTTAAGTTGCTGACAGAGCTTTTCCAGGATGATGACTCCTTAAGTCCAACATCAACTGCTCCCACCGGACGGACTCTACTATCCCGCACAAGTCTGCGCAAGCCAAAGCCTGAGCAAGCAAGCAAGGAGCATAAGAAAACTGTCGGCCACCAGGTGATCTGATAGAAGGGAATACACTCGTGTTACTGAGATCAGTACCTTACAGGTGGAAACTGCTTATGGGTTTTTTTTTGTAACTTTTCAGCTATTTTTTTCAATGGATGTTAATATGGAGAGCAATTGTTCTACTTTCTGTGCAGCCAGACACTTTTGCTCTATTGGTCATGAGCCTGTTATTTCCATTTATAGTTTAGGAACTCTTTGCATCTGCTAATGGAGACACTGAATGCCACAACCCCTCACTATGTGCGATGTATTAAGCCGAATGACTACAAGTACCCGTTTACGTAAGTCGCTGCTTTGATACTGTTGCTTCGTATCCATGCAATAAAAAGCCTCCCTCCCTAAATATATACGTAAAGGCCTTGGCATCAGATCAAAAGAAATCAGGTTTTACTCTGATGTTCTTACTGCTACTCCCATGTGTGACATACTTTTTTTAATTTTACCACTAGTGTGGTGCCGCCAATGTGAGCTCCCTTCCTTGAGTATTATACTCACCATCCTTCATCTTCTGCTCTTTCCAGCGCCGCTCTGGTTCCCAGTCTGCCATTTTGTGACTGCTACTTCTGACTAACTGGAAGTCAGAGGTAACGGCCACAAGCTCCCAGTGTAAGTCTGAGAGCTAATCCTGGCCTTGCTCTGGCTCTTATAGACTTACATTGAGTTGTGACTTCCGGCTTACTGAGCCATCCGGCAGATCACAACCTGCAGAAGGGCCACCAGAGTGGTGCTCATAACATGTGAAGCCGGCTGCTGGTAAGTATGGGACTATGGGCAGGGAACCTACATTAGTGATAACACTCAGTAAGTGCAATAAAAAAAAAAATAAAGTGGTGCTTTGATTCCACCATATAGTTCCACAGATATAGGCCTTTTTATTCAGTGGATAGCAAATAAGGCAACATTTCCAGCTCTACGGTGTTCAGAAAAAAATATTTCAATCAAATCCAAGGGTGGAATTCAGATATCAAGTGTCATGTGGAAAATCCATAAGAACACTAGAGCTACGCATTTCAGATGATAACCATCCTTAATCATGATGTCTTGGATTTCTATGGAATTCTATGAAAGTTTTTTCTGAACACTGTAGAGCTGGAATTTCGCCTTGTTTGCTATCCGCTACACCTGGACAGCACGCTTCCTGCCGTTTTGAGGATGAGCTGGACTCATTTACTTTTTATTTGTGCTGATTTGTATGGACTTTACAAAGAGGTGTGGTGCACAGGATCATGTGATTGGGGGGGGGGGGGTGTCTTCAAGCAGCTTTGTATTACTACCGGAAGCGCTCCACTCCTTTGTTACAGACTACAAAAATGAACACTATATAACAAGGCCCATATCACTGGTGCCTAATGACTGATTTATACAAAACAAATGATGGAAAATTCAGGGGAGTGTTGGGAATAAAATAAGAGTAAAAACGGCCCACTTTTGACCAGGTAACAGGTTTTTTTAAAGGGTTATTACCTTCTTAGTTGGTGATTCCTACAATATGCCATCAGTTAATGATCGCTGGAGTTCTGACCCATGGTGCCCCCACTGATCCTGAGATGAAGGGGGTTCTGCACTGCTTCACCTGAACGTTTCCTGATTGTGAAGGGTAGAGTGCCCAGAGACGGCGGCATTCCTTTATTCTCAGGGTCAGTGGGGGTCACAGAGGTCTGGCTCATAGCGGCCATTAAGTGGTGATACATGCCATTCCATAGTAAGGTGGTAGTACCCCTTTAAACTCTTAATGTCTCCTAGGACATTAATTCTACTAAGTTCTCTGTCTATCTATCATCAGGCTGTGGCCTGTCTGACATTTTACAACTGGTTCAATACTAAACCAATTGCATTAATAGCTCTTTGCAGTCTTCTGGTGACAGCTACTGTACATTCAGATCACCATTGTATTCAATATGTAACAGAAGGGACAGGGGTGGCCCCTATGCAGGACAGGGGTGGCTCCTATGCAGGACAGGGGTGGCCCCTATGCCAGGACAGGGGTGGCCCCTATGCCAGGACAGGGGTGGCCCCTATGCCAGGACAGGGGTGGCCCCTATGTCAGGACAGGGGTGGCCCCTATGTCAGGACAGGGGTGGCCCCTATGTCAGGACAGGGGTGGCCCCTATGTCAGGACAGGGGTGGCCCCTATGTCAGGACAGGGGTGGCCCCTATGCCAGGACAGGAGTGGCCCCTATCCCGAAACAGGGCCCCCTATGTCAGAACTTTATATGACCCATTTGCAGTCCAATAACTCCTCATAATCCTCAATTGCTTCTGCTTTGGAGGTGTAGGTGACCCCCTTACCTCTTAGGCCCCTCTGCAGCTGCACATGTTGCACCAATAATATGTCCGCCCAGAAGAAGGGATCTGACAGCTCCATATGCATTTATAATATTTTTGTAAATGTGTAGATAATATCTGCTAAGTAACTAAAATGTAATATAATAAATTCTTGATGTGAACGTTCAGCTCGTACAGTACGGTGATTAGGAGCAAAGGTTCACATAGAAGCCAGTCACCACTGTCTGTGTTGCATTGTCTATTTGTGACTGCAGAAAGAGTTGACTGAGCATCAGTTATTAGGGGCACCATGATGGTGTGATGGGGAGTTTTTAACTAAATCTGCCTTTTTCTCAGCTTCTCTCAGATGATTTATAACCACAGACATCAATGTTGATTGTGTAAGGAAACAGAGTCTGGAAAAGCCAAACAGGGCAACATTTTAATGAAACTGAATTGCAAATGTAGACAACCCTAGATACAGTGCAGATCAGACAAAGCATGAACTTCTATGGACATCAAGGAGTTCCTCAAGATCTTGGCTTCGTGCTCTGATTGTATTTTTCTTTATAAGGTTTGACTCAAAACGTGCCGTCCAGCAGCTCCGAGCTTGTGGTGTGTTAGAAACTATAAGGATCAGCGCTACAGGATTCCCATCTAGGTAAGTAGTTGCACGTGTTGTCCATAAAAAAAAGCATAAAAATCTGTAAATTTATTTTTTTTAAGTTAGCTAATCATACTTATTTGAAGAATTGTGATACCATACAATAAAGGCAGTAAAAAAATGGGAGAATTGTGCTTTATTTTAATATATGAAATGTAATATTTTATTTTAAAAGGGTTGTTTAATGCTCGGGCAACTTCTTCTCAGTCCCAATGTTTCCCCAAGTAAAATAATAACAGCCTAAGTTCTCCTTTGGTGCCAGCACTGTTATAACTGTGTCACCACTGCCTCTCCCGGGGCTCTCATGACATTGTCACGCAATCCCTGTGACCAATCAGCGGCCGCTTCATTCTCCCCTCCTTTGGCCGTAACTGACAGAGGAAGTCAGATCTGCAGCTGCTCTCTCATTTCCTCCAGATGTCTGATTTGTTTGCATGAAGGGGACAGTGAAGTGTTCCCTGATTGGCCGCAGGGATCATGTGACATTGTCATGCGAGCTCTGGTTATAGCCAGTGCCGACACTGCTGGAATGGCACCCTAGATGAGCACAGTTTTTTTTATTATTTTACTTGGCAGAACATAGTGATTGAGAAAGGGTTGTCCGATTAGGGAACATTGATTTTCAAAGTATGTACACCGGCTTCACTGGGTCTAAAAGATGTTTCCAATAATGTATGCAATATTGTGAAATGTGACAAATCCTCTTTTTGAAACTGTACAATACTATATGTGTAAAAAATGCACTGTATTTTTCTTTGGATATCATGCATTAACTCATGCTCCCAGAATCTGGTGTACAAGTGTTCGTTATTAGTAGTGATGAGCGAGTATACTCGTTACTCGAGATTTCTCGAGCACGCTCGGGGGTCCTCCGAGTATTTTTTAGTGCTCATAGATTTAGTTTAGTACATGTGGGGGTTGCCTGGTTGCTAGGGATTCCACACATGTACTTATGCTGGCTAAGAGATGTAAATCATTCAGGTACGGCAATAAAAACTAAATCTCCGAGCACTAAAAATACTCGGAGGACCCCCAAGCGTGCTCGAGACATCTCGAGTAACGAGTATATTCGCTCATCACTAGTTATTAGACATTAATACCACTGGCTTACAGGAATGTACACATCTACTCCTGCTTTGTGTTAGGTGGACCTACCAAGAGTTCTTCAGTCGATACCGGGTTTTAATGAAGCAAAAAGATGTCCTTAGTGACCGTAGACAAACCTGCAAGAATGTGTTGGAGAAGCTCATTCTGGTATGTTACACTGAAGGCTGTGAAGTTCTCCAGAATATGGTGGCACTATATAACGCAAAGTATTATCATGAGGGCTGTCCTATGTCAAAGGATATGGATTTGGCGTGTGTTGGGTACATGGAGGCCGACGGCTACAGTAAGCTCCTGTCATATATGGTGAATGTGAAGTGTAAACTAGTTCTGAGCAGAGCCTAATAGTACATTAATAGGATAGCTGAAATACTAAAACATTTGTGCCCATTTTATTGTAATAGAGACTTTTTTTCAATTGGGTAGAATGGATCCTTCTCTCACCTGTCATTTAGCTAATTTTTTTTTTTAAATAAGTACTACCTAAGATGTCCTACAGAACAATGTGGGTTCGCTTCCTGAGATCCCTCCTGATTGCACAAAAAGCCACTGTGAAGCTCGCAGACCTTCAGCGCTCATCGGGCAGAAGCACTGGCTTTTCTCTCTGAGCGGCCGCACAGAGCACAGTGCTGTACGTGTTTGTCACAGACTTATAGAATTGTTGTGGCATTTTTCATCCGTGATCACGGGAAAAAAAAAAGGAACATGTTTCTTTATCGCCTCTCATTGGGGGACACAGGAACCATGGGTGTATGCTGCTGCCACTAGGAGGCTGACACTATGCACAAAAAAGTTAGCTCCTCCTCTGCAGTGTACACCCCACCGACTGGCATTCTGAAACCCAGTTTAGCTTAGTGTCAGTAGGAGGTGGACACGGGTCTTTTATTAGACCCTTATCTACCTCGATGTGCGTCGTTCTCTTTCAGGTTTCCGGAGGGATACAGGGTGAACAGTCACATCTGTACTCCCACAAAGAGACTATGAGTACGGCGTGTACTGCCACCCCGTATCCTCATAGATCCCTCTCCAGGACCAAGAGCCTAGCACACAAGCGTGCTTAGAAGTCCGGTCCTGGCTCCGTCCCCCACCCACTCGCCCACCAGAGCCTGTCGGTTGCGGAGACGAGGACGTCCATCAGCTCCCTGGACGTCTCACTTTTTTCCAGGTTAGTACCGGCGTGGGATGTCTAAGGTGAGTATTTATTTTATTTTATTTTTTTATTTTTTTTTCTGCGGCTTCCCTGGATCCTCAAAAAAGGGGGTGCCTGTTAATAGGTTCATAATGCGGGTCACGTTTCTTCCCAGCCGCCGCTCCTACTCCGGCTGCGGCTGCCCTCTCTTGTCTGGCGCGGCCGCCTTTTCGGACTACCGCGCCGCTTCTTTTCTGTCACCGCGCTATGCTCCCAGTAAGCGCGGCCTTGCCACACGCTTCGGGCCCCTGCGACTTCCCTGCTCCGGCGCTGTAAGCGCCCGTCTCTTTCCTCTCAGCGCGGCAGCTTTGCCAGCCGTCGCATCGCTTCGGCCCCCTGCGTTTTCCCTGCTCAGCGCCGCCGCCGCATCTTTCCACTGTAGCGGCCATTCCTTCTCCCTCAGCGTGGCGGCCTGCCAGGTCGCCACATCGCTTGGGCATGCAGCCGCTGTTTGCGGTCGCTTACCTACCGCGTCGCTTCCTCATGCGGCGCTCTGTGCCTACGCCGCGGCCCTTCTCCGCCGGTCTCCTATTCCTAATTTAGGCCCCGGCTTCTGCCCGGGCCTACTTCCGGTGGCAGACTCCGCCCCCTTCCCTCTTTCATCGGGCGGGCTTTTCTCCCGCCCGACAATTGCACTGAGGCACCGCCTCTTTTCCCTGCCCACCGGCGCCATCTTGGGACTCCCGAGCCATGAGCCCTCTCCTCCACACAGGATACATGACAGCCGCAGATCCAAATTGCGCCAGGAGGCCATTCCACCCTCCTGCCTAAGGGACCACTCCTCGCCAGAGGTCCATGCATCAAGCTGGACAGCTTCACTCCGCAATCCGTCTGCCGTGAGTAGCTCTGCAATTGCAGACTGACACTCCCCTCTGCCCTCTGTCCCCTAACCCTCTTTTTCTTCACGGACCTCTCTAAAATGTCTAACTCTAAAGGGGGCCGCTCTCGTCCTCCTACTTCATCCTCTTCTGACCCAATTGTTCCTACCGCCCAGGATCCTCCGGCCGGTCCGCCCGAGAGTGATACGCCCATCCCAGGCTGGGTTTTCTCTCTGTCTCATTCGGTGGCCGATCTAACGCGGGTGTCTCAAAATTTCTGGTATCCGTGCTGGACCGATTACCTCCGCAGCCCCCCACAGTGGCCAGCGGGTCGCAGGAGCCTCCGCCCGAGCCCTCCTTGATAAGCCGCAAAAGGTCCAGACAGGAACGTCGGTCTGAGTCCTCTTCTCGCTCCATCTCGCCACACGGTCCCCCTCTGCGGTCGGCGTCCTCCCGATCCTTCTCCCCTGAATCAGGCGAGGCGTTATCTGATGCGCCCTCGGAGGACATCTCGGAGCTGGATTCTAACCAAATCGCCACCATGAGGGATATGGTCCAGAATCTCATTGGAGCTATAAACCAAACCTGTGGCATTATGGATCCCTCTACGGAACCCGCAGATCAGGCGGTTTCGTTTAGACGGGCTAAACCACCTTCTAAGTTTTTCTCCAGAACTTACTGCCAATTGGACGGTCTCTCCCTCGGTGGATCCCCGTTTCCAGGCTCTCCACCAACACGGTGCTTCCACTGTCCGGCGGAGCATCTCTGAAGGACTCTAACGATAGTTATAGAATCCTTTGCGAAGTCAGCCTTTGAGGCAGCTGCAGCCGCTTCAAATGCCTAGTTTTCGCTTCCACCTGGGTTTCGAAATCCCTTCCAAATGGGCCAAAGAACTCCGTCGAGATATCCTGGACAGAGCGCCTCCTGTGCAACTGGCGGAGCTTGCCATCCAGATTTCCCACGCGGGTGAATACCTGGTCTCCGTCTCTCTGGATGTCGCGTCTTGTGCGGCTCAGGCATCCAGCAATGCCGTTACCATCCGCCGGACCGTTTGGCTCAAGGCCTGGCAGGCAGACTTATGTTCCAAAAAGTCCCGCACCTGTCTCCCCTTTCAGGGCTCACGTCTCTTTGGTTCCATGCTGGACCAAATCATTAAGGACGCCACCGGGGGTACAAGTCTCCTCTCCCCCAGGCTAATCCTCGTCGCCCTCCTCCTAGGGCCTCACGGCAAGACGGCAGTTTCGGTCCTTTCGGCCTTTTTTTTCATCACCTCACGGCACCAACATCCCTTCTCAGCAGCACCAGAGTCCTCAGGCACGTCAAGAGAAGAAAGCGGTGCCCTTTTGGCCCACTCTGTCCTGGCGTCCTCGCTACTCTCCGGGTAGATCCTCCAGGCCAGGACTGGAAGATCCACCTCAGCATGACTCTGACAAGACCCCAACCCACCTCCCAGGTTGGGTGGCCGTCTTCTCTTTTTCAGGGACGTCTGCACCTCCGCAGTAGAGGATGCATGGGTCAGGGAAGTTGTATCCTCGGGATACAAGATAGAGTTCGTTTTCACGACCCCGGGATCGTTTCTTCGAATCCCGACCTCCCAGAGATCCCGCTCTAGTTCCGGGTTTCTTCGCAGCCATCGCTTCTCTTCTCAAAGCCGGGGAAATCGTTCCCGTCCCAGGAAAAAGAACGGTTCACAGGTTTCTACTCGAACCTTTTTGGGGTACCGAAAAAAAAAAAAAAAAGACGGCAAGGTTCGCCCCATTCTGGACCTCAGACTACTGAACAGGAGAGTTCGTCTGAGGCACTTCGGGATGGGATCCCTTCGTTCAGTAATTGCTCCCATGGAGGCTCAAGAATTTCTGTGTTCCATAGATATTCAGGACGCCTACCTCCATGTCCCGATATTTCCCGGACGTCACCGATTCCTGCGCTTTGCGGTGCTCCCGGTACATTTTAAATCCATCGCCCTGCCGTTCGGTCTCACTACCGCTCCAAGAGTATTCACGAAGATCATGGCGGCGCTGTTGGCCATCTTGAGTCAGAGGCCTGGTCCTATTTCCATACCTCGACGACATCCTCATTAAGGCTCCGTCCTTTTCTCAGGCTCACGAAAGTCTGTCCGTCGTTCTCGACACCCTAGCCGTTTCGGGTGGCTGGTCAACCGGTAGAAGTCCTGCCTTATTCCTTCTCAGCGCATCATCTTTCTGGGCATGCTCTTCGACACTTGTCAGACCAAAGTCTTCCTTCCCAAAGACAAGAGATCCTCTCTTTTTCGGGACATACGCTTGCTCCAGGGTCCTTGGCTTCCCTCCCTCCGACCGGCCATGAACGTTCTGGGGAGGATGGTATCAACATTGGAAGCGATTCCCTTTGCCCAATTTCATTCGCGACCCCTTCAGCAAGCCATTCTGTCTGTGTGACAGGTCTGTCTTCTCCCTGGTTCATCCGATCCGATTCTTTTCTCGGGTCAAACGGTCTCTCAACTGGTGGCTGATGTCACCTCTCATCTCCCAGGGCAGGTCCTTCTTTCCAGTTCTCTGGTAAGTGGTGACGACGGACGCCAGCCTCCTCGGCTGGGGTGCGGTTTTTCGCCACCTCACGGTTCAGGGCCGTTGGTCGGCGCAGGAGTCTGCTCCGCCGATCAATGTCCTCGAGATTCGGGCCACCTTTACTGTCCCTCCGCCACTGGGAAAGGATTCTCAGGGGTCTGCCAATCCGGATCCAGACTGACAACGCCACGGCTGTGGCATATGTCAATCTTCAAGTGGGGAACTCTGAGCTACTTGGCCCTTGCTGAGGTATCCAAGATCCTACTTTGGGCGGAGACAACGGCCCCGGTGATATCCACGGGGTATATCCCCGGCGTGGACAATTGGGCCGCCGACTTCCTCAGCCGCGAGGGCCTCGCGGCAGGGGAATGGTCCTTGCATCCGGAGGTCTTCCATCAAGATTTTTCTTCGATGGGGGACTCCGGACGTGGATCTCTCGGCGTCTTGAATGAACAGGAAGATTCTGCAGTTCATCTTCAGGTCTTGCGATCCTCTTGCAGTGGGCGTCAATGCTCTGGCCATTCCTTGGTCACAGTTCGTGCTGCCCTACCTGTTCCCACCCCTTCCATTACTTCCCAAACTGTTGAAAAAGAGCAAAGCGGAAAAGGTGCTGGTCATTCTGATCGCCCCAGATTGGCCCAGGAGAGCTTGGTTTGCGGAGCTCGTCAATCTTCTTGCGGACGCTCCCTGGCGCCTTCCAGACAGGCCCGATCTGCTGTCTCAGGGTCTGATCTGCCACCCGAATTCTCGGTCGCTCAGTTTAACGGCGTGGCTGTTGAGACCGCAGTTCTCAGAGCGTCCGGCCTTTCGGACCGGGTGATTCACACCGTGATTCAGGCTCGGAAGCCTTCATCTTCCAGGATCTACTATCGTACCTGGAAGGCTTACTTTCGTTGGTGCTAGTCCAACTGCGTTTCACCTATGTCCTTTTCCCTGCCTTCCATTTTGGCCTTCCTTCAGGCAGGACTGGATTCGGGCCTGGCTCTTAGTTCCCTAAAGGGCAAGGTCTCTGCGCTTTCCATCCTCTTTCAGAAGACTTTAGCTTCTCGGCCACAGATTAAGACCTTCCTTCAAGGAGTAGCCCACGCTGTCCCTCCGTACAGGGCCCCCGTGGATTCATGGGATTTAAACCTGGTTCTGGACGTTCTGAGGGTTTCCCCCTTTGAGCCTCTCAAGGAGATTCCCCTGTCAGTTCTATCTTTGAGGGTGGTCTTTCTTGTGGCCATCACCTTTATCTGCCGTTTTTCCGAGTTGGCGGCCCTGTCCTGCCGACCTCCGTACTTGGACATTCACCAGGACAAGGCGGTCCTCAGGCCTCTGCCTTCCTGCCTTCCTAAGGTGGTTTTCCACCTCAACGAGAACATCGTTCTACCTTCCTTTTGTCCAGCTCCGGCTCATCCCCCTGGAATGATCGTTGAACAGGCTGGACCTCGTCAGGGCAGTGAGGATCTACCGGGATAGAACGTCCACTTTCCGGAAGACGGATTCCTTCTTCGTCATTCCTGATGGCACGCGCAGAGGCCAGCCGACTTCTAAAGCAACTATTGCTCGCTGGATCAGAATGGCAATTTTGGAGGCTTACCGGGTCAAGAACAGAGTGCCCCCTCCTGGGATTAAGGTTCACTCTACCCGGGCAGTCGGCGCCTCCTGGGCGGTGCACCACAGGGCTTCCGCCCTACAGCTTTGCAAAGCGGCAACTTGGTCTTCCATCCACACGTTCGCCAAATTTTACAAGATCCATTACTACGCTTCGGCGGACGCCAGCCTAGGCAGAAGGATCTTGCAGGTGGCAGTGGTGAGTCCTCTGACCTGATGGAAGTCTGTTTTTCCCGCCCTAGGGACTGCTTTGGGACGTCCCATGGTTCCTGTGTCCCCCAATGAGAGGCGATAAAGAAAACAGGATTTTTGGTTGCTTACCGTAAAATCTGTTTCTTGAAGCCTCCATTGGGGGACACAGCTCCCTCCCAATGTTTGTTATCTGTTCTATGACTGTTCTCACGTTTACAGTTCTCAAGTTTGTGGTTATGGTTTTTCAACCTTGCTACTTATCTCCTACTGCTTTCTCACTAACTGAAGAGCATGATGCCAGTCGGTGGGGTGTATACTGCAGAGGAGGAGCTAACTTTTTTATTTGCATAGTGTCAGCCTCCTAGTGGCAGCAGCATACACCCATGGTTCCTGTGTCCCCCAATGGAGGCTTCAAGAAACAGATTTTACGGTAAGCAACCAAAAATCCTGTTTTCTGTGAGTTTTGCACGGACAGTCAGTCCATGAAAAAACCCGGCTTGCATACAGCCCCATAGAATTAAATAGCGGTGAAAAAACCTGATACAACAACAACACGTACCTGCAACATGGACATCTGCATGACACCAGCTATTGTATAGATAACTATGTTCATATAATGCATTTTTTTCAATGAAAACAGGACCAAGATAAATATCAATTTGGGAAAACAAAAATTTTCTTTCGTGCTGGGCAAGTGGCTTATCTGGAGAAAATAAGAGCTGACAAGTTGAGAATGGCCTGCATCCGCATCCAGAAGACAATACGTGGTTGGCTTTTAAGGAAGAAATACTTGCGTATGAAGAAGGCCGCTATCTGCATTCAAAGATACGTTAGAGGGTACCAGGCAAGATGGTACGTTTATACCGAGCCTCCATATTTTGGTATTTTCCCGTATTAAGAGCTGTGCCATTGTGTTATATGAATTATGAGGATGCTTTAACCATCTGAATTGTCCATACAGCTATACCCAGTTCCTGCGCAGGACCAGAGCAGCAATTGTTATCCAGAAGTACCGGAGAATGTATGTTATTCGCCAGAAGTATCGGCGTATACAGTCGGTCACACTTTCACTCCAGACATATCTTCGGGGTTATGCAGCCAGAAAGAGGTACCAGCAGGTAAGGGCAGCCAACAGTGACCGTGCAAGCAGCCGTCTATTGTTCAGTGGTCATGGCGTGCCCAAAGGCGTATTCCCAATTATATGCTATCATCTTTTGATTCACAGGGGTTTAACCTCTGTGATCCCCACAGATCCTGAGAATGAAGGGAGTGCAGCACCAATGTAGAAATGTATCCTCTTCATTGTGCCCCAGCCAACCTCATTGAAGTGAATGGGGATGGCTGCAGTTCCCTAAGCAGGCAGGTTACCGGAAGTGTAGAAGAAACATAGGAGGCAATGTAATGCAAAAGCGCCTTCTTTCTTAGGATCTAAAAGGGCCCCAGTCATTTTGATTGGTTGATTGATTTTATTTCTATTTTATGCTTTCTCTTTATAAGATTGGAATACCCCTTTAAGGCTGCGTTCACATGATGTGCTTCTTACTTGCTGATGGTAAAACCACAACATTTTGGCTGCTCTCATTGAAAATTTTCGTAAAAGGTTGCATTTTTTATCAAGATTGTAGCAATAAAAGCGCAACATGAACGTGAACACAACAGAACACACTTCTTGTGTAATGACTTCACTATTTTGCGCAATTATAAGTTGTCAATATTTAGATATTGCAGCCATTTATCTATTTGCTATGCAATTTGTTTTTTGGTTATGCACCGGTTCAGACTAGTTCTCTGTTCAGTCAGTTTACCATTACTTGCTATGTACTATTTTTTCTGACTTGAACGCCCTGTTCACCATTACTTAATATTGAGATGTGTACAAAATCACTAATAACTGTCTCCATCAACCTCCAGATGCTGCGGATACACAAAGCCACCATCATTCAGAAGCACGCCCGCGGCTGGTTGGCACGTAAGGCTTACAAGAGAAGCATGACAGCCATTGTCTACCTGCAGTCCTGCTACCGCCGGATGATGGCCAAGAGGGAGCTGAAGAAATTGAAAATTGAAGCTCGCTCCGTCGAACATTACAAGAAACTCAACTTTGGCATGGAAAATAAGATCATTCAGCTGCAACGTAGAATTGATGAACAGGTAACACTACAGTGTATGGCAGTGATATGGCCAGACATTACACCACATTCTCTGTCTGGCCATCTATCTCTTGCTATTTGCTAGGATCATTCGATCTCTTATGTGTTTTCAGCATAAAGACAACAAGTCCTTGCTGGAGAGACTGACGCACCTAGAGGTGACCTACAGTACTGAGAAGGAGAAGCTCCGAAGTGATGTCGACCGCCTGAAAAAGTTTGAAGAGGAGGCGAAAAATGCCACAAACCGAGTGATTAGCCTGCAGGATGAGTTAGCCAGGCTTAGGAAAGAGCTTCAAGAAACGCAGAATGATAAGAAGATAATCGAGGAAGTCGCCAGCCAATACAAGACTGAAACGGAGAAGGTATATACTAGAGGAGCTATAGAAAAAGGACATCAAATAAAGAATTATCAGCATTGGAAATTATGAAAAATAGATAATATCCTATGTGTTTTATTTTTTTGAAAAGATGGAAAAATGCTACCAGCTAGTCTAGCTCTATAAGCATATTTTGGAACATATAGAAAATGGGATGTCCCATAAACAACATGCATCCCTTGTCAACATGTTATCATAACCACTAACCATATCGATCCCGATATCTGTGACGTGGTGCTTACTACCATGACATTCACACATGGCACTTAAAGAAGCACTCCCATGAAAGTTTTTATCCTACTATATTGTAGTCATCCTATTATTTGGCACCGTATACTTTGAAATTGCTCATTTTGCCTTTCTACCTAGATAATTCTTCTCTTTTCTTTGCTCTATGGAGAAACATGAAGTCTATTTTTCCTGCATAAAATATTCCCCTCTTCAGCTCCTGACCCACCTTCTCCTTTCTTCCCCTTGCCAGGGACTTTTGCAGTGACTTATGGGTCATGCAGGGAAAATGTGCCTCCTGTATCTACATAGATCTTAGAAGGATTTAGCTGGTCAGGTTTTAATCACGTTATGTCATAGACCTAAAGTAAAAGAGAAGAAATAACTGGATAGAAAGGCAAAATGAGCAATTGTAAATACACAGTGCTATATAATATGATTGCTTCTTTAAAGTCCCCTGTTCTTCAGATGAGCTGGGACTGGCTGGTGTCTCAGCAGCCAAACCCTGAGCGATTATCATTTAACCGGAGTATAAACCCCTTTATGTATAATGCTGTATGGTGCTGACTTTAAGGAGCAGAGTGGGAAGAAGACTGCTTTTTGGATTGGATGGATCTTACCTTAGTTTGTAGCTTTCCCACCATAGTCTTCTGAGGACAGAGATAACAGTTTTGCTTTATTTTGAAGCTGTTGTCAGAACTCAAAGAACAGAACGCATTGTTGAAAGTCGAAAAGGAAGAGCTGAATGTCCTAATCAAAGAGCAAGCCAAACGAATGACCGGTATGTGCTGATAATAATCGTTCAAACATTTCCGCTTCCTAATGCACACATATCACTGTCTTTCGTCACCTTAAAGCTGTTATCTCAATGGTGAAAAAAACCTATTAAAATTAAGAAATTAAGCCATACCACTTTCCACACCCCTGGCTAGGAGAATCGGAATTTCTATAGCGCCTCAGCAGGAAAAAAAAAGTAGTATTACATGGAAGCCAATCGTATGAATGGTACTCAATGCAATCCAGGAATTACTCCACTTACAAATAGCGGCTCTCTAAAGCCGGCCATACACATTAGATTGCTGTCAGCCGAACAATGCGTTGGCCCATCGTGTGGTCGATAGCCAACTTGGCCAGCTCTCCCGTACATAGGAGTGCTCCTCTGGCCGAGCCCTCCAGTCAGGTACAGACTGGGACTGAAATTCAGCCCTAGCATTTGAAATCACACAGGCCCACATGATTTCCGTCCCCAAGCACCAGATGGGATATATTACTAATATTACCCTGGATGGAGGAAAGCAAGATTTACTACAAGACCAATATTTCTAATGATACCTGTGGCCTGCTGGGGTAAGTGACTGAGTCAGCGACTTTGTTCTCCGTCACAACTCTTAAGGTACCGTCACACATAACGATATCGTTAACGATATCGTTGCTTTTTGTGACGTAGCAACGATATCGTTAAGGAAATCGTTATGTGTGACAGCGACCAACGATCAGGCCCTTGCTGGGAGATCGTTGGTCGCTGAGGAAAGTCCAGAACTTTATTTCGTCGCTGGATCGGCGTGTGTGACGCCGATCCAGCGATGTCTTCACTGGTAACCAGGGTAAACATTGGGTTACTAAGCGCAGGGCCGCGCTTAGTAACCCGATGTTTACCATGGTTACCAGCGTAAATGTTAAAAAAAAAAACACTACATACTTACCTTCAGCTGTCTGTCCCCGGCGCTCTGCTTCTCTGCACTCCTCCTGCATCCTGTGTCCGCGCCGGCCAGCCGGAAAGCACAGCGGTGACGTCACCGCTCTGCTTTCCGGCTGACCGGCGCTGACAGTGCAGAGGAAAGCAGAGCGCCGGAGGACAGACACGGAAGGTAAGTATGTAGTGTTTGTTTTTTTTAACGTTTACGCTGGTAACCATGGTAAACATCGGGTTACTAAGCGCGACCCTGCGCTTAGTAACCCGATGTTTACCCTGGTTACCGGGGACCTCGGGATCGTTGGTCGCTGGCGAGCTGTCTGTGTGACAGCTCACCAGCGACCAAACAGCGACGCTGCAGCGATCGACATCGTTGTCGGTATCGCTGCAGCGTCGCATAGTGTGACGGTACCCTTAGTAGTATGGATGTCTTGAAACACAGATTCTGCTAACAACATAGCAAACAAGGTGGCTCACAACCAGACTGGTTCTTCTGGCATTTGCCATAATTGCCAGATGGCCAGTCCCTTCCTCCAGTGTTCTCTTTGAGAGAGCCATCCGCTGACATGTCAGCCCCAGCATCTTATCTCCAGGTGAACAAAGATCAACCATCTGAAGTCGTACATGCACAATCAACAACTCTCTGGACCATCAGTCGTCCGGCACCCCCATACACGTTAGACCGTCGGCCAAACCCATTGATACCGGCGACTTCAGCACACATAAATCTAATGTGTATTGATGACTTAAGTTTATAAATTGATGCAAACCTTTGCTTAAAGCTGATTGAAGTAACCATGGTTTTGCCTTCTTACAATCTCTGCTCTGTCTTGTTAGATTTCATGCAGAAATGTAACAAATTTGTTAATGATAGTATATCCGGGTATTCCTCCACACACTACATTTCACTAACTAAAAGTAATTCAGAAATTAACGTCTTGTTAATCTAGTCTGGTTTTCTTTTTTCTTGCATTTGCTAGAGGAAATGGAGAAAAGATTGTTACAAGAAACAAAGGAGCTTGAACTTGAGCTGAATGATGAGAGGCTGAGATATCAGAATCTGCTCAATGAGTTCAGTCGCTTGGAGGAGCGGTATGATGACATTAAAGAAGAAATGAGCACCATGGTAGGTTGGCGAGGTATGAGTATAGCAGAATATAGAAGAGATTAGTGAGCTGCTCTGATGTTACCGTTCATACTGCAGAGCCTTCCGAAGCCCGGCCGCAAGAGGACGGACTCCACACACAGCAGCAATGAGTCTGAATACACCTTCAGTTCAGAAATCACGGAGTCTGAAGACTTCCCATACCGGAATGAGGTAAGACTAAAATGAGCAGGACTTGGTGTCCGGGTGAAGCTCGCCTAGGAATAAGCTGGTGGTGTCCTTGCAGAATGAGAAGAGCAAACAGCAGCCATAGTCGGGCCAACCCTAGACGGTCATTCACTACAATGACCACCATGTAATGCTGATCACTGCTCATGTTTCTTTACAGGCGCACATTATTCTGTCAGTGTGATGTAAAGTTGGACCATGACTACTCACCACAGTCACCAAATGCTTTTCCATAGAGATCAATGTAACGAGCTTCACCGCTAATCCAGCTACAACCCATGTAAAACAATTATTTTATACAGAAATGTCACTTTTTTGTGACAAAATCTTCAGATGGCCATGTACCAATTTCGGTTAGGCTAGGTTCACATTGTGTTAATGCAGTCCGTTCAACGCATATGTTAAACGGACTGCGTTAACGCAAGTGCCGAAAAAGATAGCGTTTACGCAATCGCGCTAGCGTAGATGCTCTATCTGTGCTAGCGGTGACGGACCCGAAAACGCTGCAGACTGCGTCCGAGGGCCCGTCACAGAATGACGGCACATCGCTAACGCATGCCGATTATGACATGCGTTAGCGATGCGCTACATAATGGCAGTTAATGGGTGCGCTAACGCATTCGTTACATAGCATTAGTGCCGCTATGTAACGGATGCCGTCAGCGCATTGCCATTAACGCAATGTGAACCCAGCCTTAAAATGGCCGACTTCTGGTGTGTATTAATGTTTGGCTACATTTCCTTTAGCATCTGCTGGAGAAGAAGAGTATGTTGAATTTCAACCTATTTTTTGGGTCCACTGGCTGTCGGTGTCTGAGGCGTCTCCTTCTATTTAGAATATATGCATGCTCAGTGAAATTGAGCTTGCATGTGTATGGATAGTTTAGTGTGATGGATGTGCTGTATAAGGTGGTTTAATAGGACAAATGTGTCCTTTACTTTTGTCATTCTCCAGGATCCAGCTGATAAGAAAGCCCCTCTGGACATGTCCTTATTCCTCAAGCTTCAGAAACGTGTTAAAGAATTGGAACAAGAGAAACAAATAATGCAGGACGATTTGGATAGAAAGGAAGAGTTAATCAATAAAGCAAAGAGCCAGGTACTTTTATTTACTAGAACACTTATGGTTTTATTATTATTAACAGCGTAGTCCACTATCAGATAGTATCATATCGGCACCCCCACTGATCAGCTCTGGTGGTGGCTGGATGTAAACAATGTGCAGAGCTCCGAGCTCCGAACAATGTTTAGTGCAGAACCAGAGAGAACTGCAGCCCAACTCCTATTCAATCATAGGATGCCACTGAATTATCTGGGAATTGCACACAATCTCATGCCTTTGGGAGATTGTGTTTCACTATGTGACATTTCTGTATCTCCTGTCCTTTGTTCACCTTGGACATGAGTTTTGCCAGAGGTGTCTAGCAGAGTCTTATCCCACTCTTATCTGTTACAATAAACATGTATGAAAAGCACAAGAAAGCGTAGATCTTTCCAGGGAAGTCGTGGAGATTGCTATTGACTGAAGTGTATCTGGCTGCCTTCTGCATGGCTAATAAAAGAATTGAAAAGTTTCTAAGCGTTAAATTCATACAAATCTATTCTTATATTTTTTTTTCTAGGAGGAAGCCAAATCACCAGTCCGAGGCACAGAACTGGAGTACGAGTCTCTCAAGGTAACAGAAGGGATACTGTATGCTACACAGATATATGGTGTTTACCACCGCTTACCATTGACCATGATGATAGAAATTACTATAAAATCCACATAGTGGCTTCTTCGGTAGCAACTAAACAGACTTTGGCTTTAAAGTAGGTGCTAATCGATTTGCAGCTCCCATTACATCAGCCACAACAGTGATCTATGGCTGCGGCATGGGAGCAGCAGAAGCGCATCGTAACTTATGGCTTCCGTGACTCTTCCTTTGATTAGCTGGCCTGGCGCGACTTCACATGTGCGTCACGCCACAACGATGACATTGCGCCAGTGTCCCTAATCAAAAGAAGAACCGTGGATGGGACGTGTGAATGAATTCACACCAGCTCTAATCGGCATAAAACATTACAATGAAATCTTAGAATTTACTGTGCACAATATGATTTGTATAATAACCAATTGACAAGCCATTGGTTGGCAGTTTATTCCCATACCATAACATAGATTACTATTATCATGGTGATCTTCAGCCTTTTGTCAGTGCGCCTATGACGTCAGAAGCAGGGCTGAAATACACAACCCTACTACTTCCCGATACAGAGTTAACTGATCCCAGTATTGCCCCTCAAATGCAGTGGTCAATAGCCACTGCTGTGTGTGACGGATGGAGAGTGTTTCCTCTGCCGATTAGTGGTAAGTGATGTGATCGCAGAGCTCGCAGAGGTGGCCAGCGGGAGGTCTAACAATTGCCTCAGACCTGCCAAGGCTATATGCCTGCTAGGTTATTCCAAGGGCATTTTTTCCCCATGGATTTAGGTATCCTATAAGTCCCTTGTCCAACCCCTTAACAAGCTTGACTGTCTTTCTGGTAGATAACTGATGTGAAAGCAAAAAAGAAAAAAAAAAGTATTACTATGAATGTACCGACCAATAGAATAAAGGTAACATGATGCTATGTGAATTGTGTACTATTAAATCACAATGGCCCTGATTTACCAAGACCAGCATTGTACTCTCCGGTTTTGAGGAAGAGGTGTTCTAGAGTCTCTCACTCCTGATTTATGAAGAGGCTTACACCTCACTACCAATCCTACTCCAGTCCCTGCTGGAATAAAGTTTGTGGCATAGCAAATGCTGCCGCTTTTTATTAATTTCACGGGGATCGGTCGTCACGTCCCATCTTGCCCCAGCTCCACCTACTTTGGGATAAAATGGCGTGAGAACACCAAAAGTCGCTAAATTTTAGCACAGCTTCATGTTGTGCCATTTTGAGACTTTTCAAAGGTTTTTACATTAAAATACTGGTGTAAAAGCTTTCATGAATCAGGCCCAAAATATCCCATGGCAGGATGGCTGTCTTTTTTAATCCCTACTCTTTCATAACAGTTAAAAAAAAAAGTTAATAAGTTATGTGTACCTCAAAATACTCCCATAGGAAAATCTATCTCATCCCATAAAAAAGATGCTTAGTGCTATGTCAAAAGAAAAGAAAAAGTCCATAATGTGGTCATCTTACAGCTTACTCCCATTTATGTCACATCACCTGTGTTCTTTCTGTTACTATCAGCGTCAGGAGCTGGAGTCCGAGAACAAGAAGTTGAAGAATGATTTAAATGAGTTAAGGAGGACCATCACTGATAAAGTCTCCCCAGATCCGTCTGGGCCAGGAGCTCCAGTATATAAAGTGCTGCTAGAACAAATGACCTCAGTCAGCGAGGAATTGGAAGTACGGAAAGAGGAAGTGCTCATTCTCCGCTCGCAGCTAGTGAGTCAGATGGAAGCCATTCCGCACAAGGTGAGCTGCGTCACTTCCGCTTACTCAGGGAGCCTATGGAAGGAATTGTGGCCAAGTGACGCTGTGTTTTATCTCTCCTGCTACCAGGATATACACGAAAACCAAAACAGACTTTACCGGAATAAAATGAGGGTAGTTTCCAGCACAGCCAACTGGAAAAAAACTAAGTTTATTGCATCAAGTTAAATCCATAAAAGTAAAAAACCTCTGGTGTTGAGGTTTTTAACTTTTATAGACTTTTAACTTGCTTCTATAAACTTAGTTTTTATCCAGTTGGCTGTGCTGGAAACTACCCTCATTTTTTTCTCTTTCCGCTTCAATTACCAGAATGTACGGCACCCACTTGTTTTTAATTACAGCAACGGATCTATGTATACTACCAGCGTGAACAGCACCAACCTTCCCCTGCTCCCCTACCTCCTTATCATTATAATATACTAGCTGAAGAGCCCGGCGTTGCCCGGGCATAGTAACTAACTTTGGTTAGTTATAGCAAATAACGGCGGCAGTTAAGGGGCTTTATTCCTCCTGCACCTCCTTTTTGCACAGCCTCCTCCTGCACTACACACTCCTCCTTTATACACAGCATTTTTCTGCAGCACAGCTTTTATATACACACAGTGGCAGGCAGTGTCCCCGGGCAGACAACGCTGCCCCGTCCCCTCCATACCACTACTGCCCGGACCCCTCCATGCTAGCAGTGGCCCTCCGCCGCTCTCACGTAGTTCCCGTTAACCCCTGTCAGGTCTGCGGGGACCCATAGCGGGGAACGGGTGTGACTTACGCCTTCTGCACGGGTTTGCGCCCTTCCTGCTGGCATACATGATGTTGGTGTTCATGTCGCTGCTCTTTTTCAGCGCAGACTGACAGCGGGGCTCCGCCTGTATGTGGTGGGTTTCTTCTTCCTTCCTGCCAGGCCAGCAGCTGGTGCACAGATCCAATCCTGGCTCCAGAGATTTTCTGGGCTTTATGTCCCAATCAGCACATTGGCGGCGGCGAGCAGCTCAGACAGAATGAAACTCCGGAGAGGGGCGGTCAGTGCTGCCATAGAGTATGGCACCGCCTGCCGCTGCTGCTTTTTTCCTCTCTTCCCTGCCTGAACTCTCAGTAGATGCGAGATCCTGGGCAGCTAAAGGACCTGAGATGATGTCACGACCATGTGAGCAGTCACGTGCTTGGGAGGAGGAGTCAGACGCAGGGCTGTGCTGGAGTAGAAGTGTCAGCTCATGTCACAGAGCAGGGTCTTGTATCACATCACTAGGGGGGAAGTATAGTAACCCCGAATACATGGGATCAGCGGGTCCCTGCAGCAGAGCTGTGTGTGCAATATATGTGAGGACAAGCGGGGTGTCACAACGGATGTCGGGTGTCCCTGGACTAGGGGCTCCTTCCTTGTGGCTATGCGTAGTGGGCGTGGCTTGATACACATACACTCCGCTATATATATATATATATATACACACATATACACATATACATATATATGTGTGTATGTATATATATCACAAAAACAGGCTGCACTCCTTATTCTTTGAAATAATATGCAGGATATTATCTCAAAGAATATGGAGTGCTGCCTGTTTTTGTGAAATTTATGGACTGAGGGCAACCAGTGACAGGCTGTCTGTGGGCTTTGCACCCGAAGACAAGAGATAAGTAAATGATTTGTGCTGTTCCATTTCTTTGTACTATATATATTTATATATATATATTTGTCAGTTACACTTACCAATCATCCAAGTTTGTCATGGTATTCCTTTATAGTCTAACATATAGAAATAAATGTTTTTAGCAGTTTTGATTTAAAATCTGAAAATTTTTGCATTTTCTTACTTTAAATGGAATCTGTCACCCCATAATTCGCCTATAAGCTAAGGCCACCGTCATCAGGGGCTTATCTACAGCATTCTGTAATGCTATAGATAAGCCCCTAATGTCACCTGAAAGATAAGAAAAATAAGTTAGGGTACCGTCACACTAAAACGATGCTGCAGCGATACGACAACACAGACAGCTCTCCAGCGACCAACGATCCCGACATCCCCTGGTAACCAGGGTAAACATCGGGTTACTAAGCGCAGGGCCGCACTTAGTAACCCGATGTTTACCCTGGTTACCATCCTAAAAGTAAAAAAAAACAAACACTACATACTTACCTACAGCTGTCTGTTCTCCAGCGCTGTGCTCTGCACTCCTCCTGTACTGTCTGTGTGAGCACAGCGGCCGGAAAGCAGAGCGGTGACGTCACCGCTCTGCTTTCCGGCTGACCGACGCTCACAGCCAGTACAGGAGGAGAGCAGAGCACAGCGCTGGAGGACAGACAGCGGTAGGTAAGTATGTAGTGTTTGTTTTTTTTTACTTTTAGGATGGTAACCAGGGTAAACATCGGGTTACTAAGCGCGGCCCTGCGCTTAGTTACCCGATGTTTACCCTGGTTACCAGTGAAGACATCGCTGAATCGGCGTCACACACGCCGATTCAGCGATGTCAGCGGGAGATCCAGCGACGAAATAAAGTTTCAAACGATCTGCTACGACGTACGATTCTCAGCGGGGTCCCTGATCGCAGTAGCATGTCAGACACAGCGAGATCGAAAGGATATCGCTGGAACGTCACGGATCGTGCCGTCGTAGCAATCAAAGTGCCACTGTGTGACGGTACCCTTAGATTATACTTAGGGGCGGTCCCGCTGCAGTCCGGTCCGATGGGCGTCGCGGTCCGGGGCATCCCATCTTCATACGATGACGTCCTCTTCTTTGCTTCCTGCTGTGGCTTCTGCGCAGGCGTACTGATTTGCCCTGTTGAGGGCAGAGCAAAGTACTGCAGTGCGCAGGTGCTGGGCCTCTCTGACCTTTCCCAACGCCTGCGCACTGCAGTACTTTGCTCTGCCCTCAACAGGGTAGAGAATTGCGCCTGCGTAGGAGCCGCGGCAGGCAGCAAAGAAGAGGACATCATCGAATGAAGATGGGAGGCCCCAGACTGCGACACCCATCGGACCGAACCGCAGTGGAACCGCCCCTGGGTGAGTATAATATAACCTGTTTTTCTCATCTTTCAGAATACATCGGGGCTTATCTACAGCATTACAGAATGCTGTAGATAAGCCCCTGATGCCGGTGGCCTTAGCTTATAGGCCAATTTTGGGATGACCGATTCCCTTTAAAATAATTCACTGTATGATGGCCCCTTCATTTCCTTTTGAAAGGGAGGGTGTATTCAATGGCACTAGTATTCTAAAACGTTACTTAAAAGTATAGTCCTTTTCAAGTTCTACTAGGCCTTTTTTTCTGTTGAATGTCTAATGTGGATTCCCATCCCCACTACTCCACCTTTTTGGAATAAATTCCGCATTGAATTTTCCTGCTAAAAAAGTGTCACTAGTAATTTTGACCTTGAAAACCGAGCAGTTTAGTTCACTAGTGAATGGAGGTCCCAGATTATGTTCATACCTGGTTTTCCTTTAATTGCAGTACAGTGTTATGCACCGTGCCTTCATTTCTTACTGATGTTTTCTAATTAAGATTTTTTTTTTTCCTTTTTTATTTTTGTGTTTAATAAAGGATGACAAGGTAACATTTGCCATTGTTGCTGCTTTAGCTTTCTGCATGTAATGCAATAACCTTTTACTGCTGTTGGACCCATGAGCAAAACCAGACTTTGTGCTGCTAAGTCCAATGCTTCTTGTGTTTCTGTAATCCATTTGTCAAGTGAAGTCTCTAATATGACGAATGACCATACAGTCAGTGCAGTCATCTGCTCCTCCTATTGTTAATCATTGTAACCAATAACTCATTCGATCCATCATCTAAGAGTAAAATGTAGCTTGTTGTCAACTTTCAAGCTTCATTATGGTGTGTTCATGCCCTGTGATGTGAAGTCTACTGATTGAACCTCTCTTGTCAAGCAGAAATATTATTTTTATTGGCTTCAGATCCGTTAAAGGGGCTCCATCTTTAACATTTTAAAGGCCGAAGACTTGGTCTATGTAAAAATTAAAAAAATTAACAATGCTTACAGGGCTGTGGCGTTGGTAAGCCAAGCCTCCGACTCCTCAATTTCCCTGACTCCCGACTCCACAACACTGATCACTACTGAGCATGTACATAAAGTGCAGCACCGATAAATCTCAACTACGACTCCACAGCACTGGTCACTACTGAGCATGTGCATAAAGTGCAGCACAGATTCATCTCTACTAAAAGCCAAGATCTTTAGACCAGGAACAGAACAGATATGTATAGGACATTTCATAACTTTGCCAAATTATTATGAAACATTTACAGCACATCCTACATTTACAGCACATCCTGCATTGTGCTACTGTACCCAATGCATTCTATATTTTAGGAGTCGGAGTCTGTCATTTTATACCGACTTTACCAAAATGGTCTCAGACTCCACAGCCCTGCCTCACTCACTACATTTGTAGCACATGTACATAAAGTGCAGCACAGATTCATCTCAACTATGACTCCACAGCACTGCCTCATTACTGAGCATGTGCGGAAAGTGCAGCACAGATAAATCTGAACTACAACTCCACAGCACTGGTCACTACTGAACATGTGCATAAAGTGCAGCACAGATTCATCTCAACTAGAAGCCGAGATCCTTCGATCAGGAACAGAACAGACGTTTATAGGACATTTCATAACTTTCCCAAATTCTTATGAAGACATTTACAACACATCCTTCATTGTTCTGTACCCAATTTATCAGATATTTCAGGAGTTGGTCCATTTTATACAGACTCCAACTCCACCAAAATAGACACTGACTCTGACCCCACAGCCCTGCTTGCTTACCTCCTTTCTGCTCTGGCACTGTCTCTTTGATTTTGCCACAATATCATGTTGATGTAGCTCAGTGATTGGCTGCAGCGGTCCGATATTGTAGTCATGATGTCACTGCTGCAGCCAGGGCAGTGCTAGAGCAGCAGCATGTAAGTAAGGCTTATTTTATTCATTTTTCTCCTTCGCCTCATTGGGGGACACAGACCGTGGGTGTATGCTGCTGCCAATAGGAGGCTGACACTAAGTGATACAAAAAAAGTGATCTCCTCCCCTGCAGTATACACCCTCCTGCTGGCTCTCAGCTAACCAGTTCTTGCTTAGTGTCTGTAGGAGGCACATGGGTCTGTTTCAGACCCCAACGTTTTTATTTTATTGTTTACTTCTCTGTAAATTTTTATTTTTTAATTAACGGAGTGAAGGGGGCGACGGTTCCTTTCAAGGTTCCGATCTCCCCCGAACCATCAACAGGCGAGCACGGCGAGTATACCTCCCCGTACACTCTCCTGCGATGTGGGAAGCCATGCCTGAGCTCACTTCAGGGGCGACTGTTCCTTTCACAGTCCCGATCTCCCTACACCAGCAGCAGGCGACCACATGGAGTGTCGCCTCCATGTATCCTCTCCTGGAGCCAGGCCTAATGCCGGACAACTGGCCCTGTCCACCCGGACTGAGCTCCGTGGCTGTACAGAGGCCCCTCTCTATGGCGTCCGAGCAGCCCCCACTGTCCCACCACTGTGAAAGCGGATGGCACAAGGAGGGCGGACGGGTCCTCTCCACCTCCCTAACAAACGGATGATGGATTGAGGTTTATCCCTGCACCGTCCACGCTGCTCAGAACAGCGCTGAAACCCACATCCGCGGCGGCTCCATGCCGGGACGCGCACCAATGGTGAGTGGATCCATCTTCAGTGGGATATTCACATGCTGACAGGCAGCCTCAGCCACTTCCCTGTGGCCCACCTCTCTGAGGTAACGCTCTGGATGGCTGCAAAAATTTAGTCCCCGGCTTCGGCCGATTTGTAGGCCGCATCCTGGAAGTCTTGCCTGGAACGCCCCGCCGGCTACAGAAATTTAGGCCCCGGCTTGGGCCTATTCAACATCATGTCTGTGGCTCCGTCCCCAAATTGGCGCTTCTCGCTCTCTGCGAGATTTTATCAACTCTTCAGCTCCCGGTAGCCATCTTGGTCCACCCGGCCAGCTCACACTGGGGTGACAGTATTTTTGCATTAAAGGGGCACATCGAATCTACATCAGTACCCGGGTAAGGAAGTACCTGGCCTGGTCTTAAAGGCATATGGCCAGTATTCCCAGTCTTAAAGGCGCATGACCAGTATTCCCTGGTCTTAAAGGTGCATGACTAGTATTCTCTGGTCTTAAAGGGGCATGACCAGTATTCCCTGGTCTTAAAGGCGCATGACCAGTATTCCCTGGTCTTAAAGGCGCATGACCAGTATTCCCTGGTCTTAAAGGCGCATGACCAGTATTCCCTGGTCTTAAAGGCGCATGACCAGTATTCCCTGGTCTTAAAGGCGCATGACCAGTATTCTCTGGTCTTAAAGGCGCATGACCAGTATTCTCTGGTCTTAAAGGCGCATGACCAGTATGCTCTGGTCTTAAAGGCGCATGACCAGTATTCCCCGGTCTTAAAGGTGCATGGCCGGTATTCCCCGATCTTAAAGGCGCATTGCCGGTATTTCCTGGTCTTAAAGGCGCATGACCAGTATTCCCTGGTCTTAAAGGCGTATGACCAATATTTCCTGGTCTTAAAGGCGCTTGATCAGTCCGAGGAGCCCTCCGCCGCCGACCCCAGCTTAATCCTCTAGTTCCCCTCAGTGGACTTCTTCACTGACCAATCCATGGTTCTCTGACCAAGAGATTGAATCCCTCTGTGTTTGGAGTGCTCGCAGGACCAATTTACATGGTCCCTATCCTACATGGGAGCCGTCGGCTAGCAGGGGCCGCAAGTATTCTAGAAACGTGCAGGCGTCTAGAAACATACAGGCATCTAGAAAACGGAAGTTTTTCGTTTCCTGCTCCCTCACCAATGATTTGATGACAAAAGGCTCTGAATATGGATTGGATATTGCCTGAGCTTGCCAGAGCTTCAGAGACTAAACTCCCTCGAGAGCATTTGCCATTCAATTCAGATAAGCGATTCACTGGACAGAAGCCTCTACGTGGGATGCCATGCCTGGCCTGTTTAAGGGCGACGGGTCATTTAAAGGCCACCGATCTCCCCACACCATCAACAGACGAGCACACGGAGTGTCGTCTCCATGTTTCCTCTTCTGCATCCAGGCCTAACGCCAGACAACCTGTCCTGTCCACCTGGAGACCTGTACTTTGTGGACATATAGAGGCACCCTTTTTGGCGTACGAGCTCCCCCTCTGCATCACCACTATTTAGTGGATGATGCAAGAAGGCGGACAATTCCTCTCCACTTCCCTGTTAAGAGGTTGATGGATCGAGGGTGCCTAATTTTTATCTCTGCACCGTGAAAAGAGGAGATGGCAAGAGACTATGACCTGCTGGATGCAGCCGCACATTCTGCCATGGGGCAGATTAACCGGGTAGAATCTCCTGTGGTATTCCTACCAGTATCCCTACCTGATGGGTCATCAATTAAAAATACCACGGACTGTCAGATAGCAAATCTGGTTCGTTCCGTCTTGCAGCTTCGAGTCCAGCGCTCTATCCTCCCTAGCGGCCGCATGGATTGCTAGAGCAATGGTCTCTTGGCTGGAGACCTTAACTACCTTGATTCACACCAGCAACAACTGGCCAATCAAATCCTTTGAGCGGGAGACTGACAAAGGATTGTATAAGGATTGTCCAGCACAGTCTAGATCTAAGGGATCTTGGTTCCAAACAGGGGAACGAAAAGTAAGATCGACCCTGGACCTCAAACTTCTAACAACCTTTGACATGGTCCTCCTTCTTTGGATGGAGTTCCTCCGCTCAGCCATTACTTCAACAGAAAAAGGTGCAGTTTCCGGCATCCATCGACATTCGGGTTGCTTGCCCTCTGCAAAAACTCCTTCGCCTTTCCATTCGTCAACAGCATTTTCATGTCACAACCTTGTCCTTTGGCCTTGCTTCCGCACCCAGAGTGTTCGTTCGGGTCATGGCGGATGTCATGTTTCTCTTGCACTCTAGAGGCGTGCTCGTCCTGCCCTGTTTGGTCTGTCTAGCCGCCCTTCCAGGACTACGCTGAGTCGTCTATATCTCTTGCGATACATTCTCTCCTGGGCTGGCAGCTACACTTAGACAAGTTCTCCTCATATCCAGCCCAGCAGATATCCTTTTTGAGGATGATCCTGCACACTTCTAGAAGGATGGTAATTCTTCCTCGAGACAAGGTCATGGCCCTTCAACAGGGAGCTCGCGCAAGGAGAGTTCTGAGGACTTGATTACTCACCCCTCATTTCATTCGATTTGCTACGAGAGTTCTGAGCAAAAATGGTGACGACAATGGAAACGGTTTCCTTCGCTCCGCTCGTTTTCAGCAAGTCAAATAGACTTTCAGACAATAGTCTCTGAGCTCCTTCTTTATCCAGGGCCTTTCTCCCGGTTCAATGGTTATTAGTAACTACCAATGCCAGTCTTCTTCTTCCCATCATTGTTCTGGAGATCCGAACGGTTGTCTTACATCAGGTCCACTGCCTTCTGGCGGGTCACCCTATCCGAATTCAATTGGATAATGCCACGGCCGTGCCTTACGTCAGTCATCTAGCAGGTACCCACGATCAGGCGCCATGACCGAGGTACCTCACTTTCTCTGATGGGCCGAAGTCTATTATTCGGTGATCTCGGCAGTATATATCCCAGAAGTAGAACTCTGAACGGCAAACAAATTCAGCCGTCAGGGTTCCGCCTCAAGTCAGTGGGAACTTCACCCCGAAGTCTTCCATCAGATCTGTCCTTACTGGAGCTCTCCAGTTGTAGGTGGGATGACATCCAGACTGAAGGCCAATGTACTCGAGTTCGTGGTTCGGCCTCGAGATCCAAGAGCCATCGCTCTGCATGCTCTGGTTCTGCCGTGGTACCAGTTTCCATAACTCCCCTTCCACTGCTTCCGAAAGCCTTTCGGAAGCAGAAAGGGGCCCCAGTGATCCTCAGAGATCCGCACTGACCACGTCCGTTTTTTGTTTGCGGAGCTAGTATCTTATCGCAGCACAACTGCAAGTAGGGACTTTCTCACAGGGAGTTTTCACACGTAGTTCTTCCCTATCGCATACCGTTAGATCATTGGGACCTTATTATTCCTAGGAGCCTTACAGTAGGCTTCTTTTTCATTCGGGCAGACTTTACTATCAGGGAAAGTCGTCCCGTTCTCCTCTGCGATATTCTCACTCTGACGAGTCTTCGGAGCTAGCTCCTCTGCTCTTTCAGACTTTTTTCCCTTATTACCTTCGAGGCAAGGTTGTCCTCAGGCCATCTCCATCCCTTGTTACCAAGGTGGTACTGTATTACCACTGTTATGAGGGCATAGTTCTTCCCTCATCTCTTTTGGCTCCAGTCCACAAAATGGAATAAGATCCCCCATATTCTGGACGAAGTGAGTGCTCTGAGTAGGTACGTCTTGGGGACAGCATCCTTCTGAAGGTTGGACATTTTATTTGGGCTTCCTGACGGTAGAGGAAGGCTTCCTGTCATTTTCAGGAAGAGTTTAGCCGTTTCATCGACCATGATAACATGGTGAATTCTTTTCACCATCCAGGAGTCCTTCCGTGCTAGATGTCAGCCTATCTCCCTGTCTATCAAGGGTTCTAGGCACCAGGCGTCAGCAAGGCACGCCTGCAAGCTTGCGGATTCATCCAGTCTGCATGCATTCTTGAAGCACTATAATTCCCACACTTCCACAGATGTGAGTCTGGGCAGGCGGACTCTGCAGGCCGCGGTGGCGCACTTGTAAGTAGCGGTTACACAGGGCCTGATCTATTGTTGTCCCCACCCAGGGACTGCTTTGGGACGTCCCACGGTCTGTGTCCCCCAATGAGGCGAAGGAGAAATAGGGATTTTTGTGTACTCACCGTAAAATCCTTTTCTCCGAGCCATTCATTGGGGGACACAGCTCCCACCCTGTCATTAGCTTATGCTTGTTTTTTAGAATATGACATGCTATACGCTCATATATTGTTATTGATCTCCTACTGCTTTTGCACCGAACTGGTTAGCTGAGAGCCAGCAGGAGGGTATATACTGCAGGGGAGGAGCTAACTTTTTTTTGTATCACTTAGTGTCAGCCTCCTATTGGCAGCAGCATACACCCACGGTCTGTGTCCCCCAATGAATGGCTCGGAGAAAAGGATTTTACGGTGAGTACACAAAAATCCCTATTTTTGTAAATAGACCATGCTTTTAAAAATATAATAAAATTAAAAGTTAGAACCTTTAAAGTCTGTTTACAAAAGATAGATACTATTAGTGTGGTTCATTGCACTATTGCCAAACATTAGTATAATAATTGTGTAAATGACGGAAAACATGATGAAATTACTTTCTTGATAAATGTTATCACATGATCATATTGACTGCAATGGTTTATTAGCTATTGCTATGTTTCTGTACTAATTTGCTCAGCGATCACTAAACGATGGTTTCCAGGTGTATTATTTTTTAAGGCCAATCTTTATGGTGGCCTATCATAAATGTATTACTGCAGATGACACCGGAGGTCCGTGCTATAGCCAAAGCCCCCCACCCCCGCTGAATAGAGAGGTGCTTTCCTTGAGCAGAATTGTTTAGATATGGTAAATGTGGTCAATATATAAAGTAATAGCTTTATTCCTTCAGGACACTATGACAGACACATTACCTATATCTGAGGATGTAAAGAAAATGAAGGATCATAGGGAGATTGCTCAGGCTTATACAGGCATGAAGGAAAGCAACAGGTGAGTTATTACCCTTGATCATACTACTTTTTGCTAGTTCTAGCTAAAATCTGTTTATTCTTTATTTGCTAGACCATTGTTGGTATATGCACCAGTGTCATTCATTGAAGAGGTAAGAGATGTCAAAAAGATAAAAAGTATTGCAGCAGTTAGCACCAGTTACTTATTGGCATTCTTATTAAGTATTGACAACGGGGTTTTAAAGGATTGGGCATATTGAATTTTATCAGGCCCAATCCTTTTGTTCTTACTGGAGTTGGAAGCAGTAAGTTTTTGTGGTCTGCAAAGTGCATCTTATTTAGAAGTTACTAATAAGATTTTATAAGTGAGATTCAAATAATTTTACAATCTGTTATTTGATTGAGTTGCATATGTGTGTCAATATTTTATTAAATCAAATTTAGAAATGTGCAACACAAATGAAAAAGGGTGATATTACATGAACTGCAGCTAGGATATAAGATCCACCAATTATTATCTAGATTTATATTTTCTTTTTGATAAAGAAGCACTCCTCTTTTATGCTATTATACTTCAACAAAACGAGCTCACATTTGGACCCGTTGACTTGATGGGATTCTAAAGTGATGTGTGCCAATATTTAGAAAGTATAAATAGCAAGATAGAAAATTGAATATGAACAGGCAATTCATGTTACATCTCTAGGAAAGCGCTTTTTCTTGAAAATAAAAAGCCGTTTATTCCTTTCAAATATTTTTGGGGTATGCAGCTATGCACTCCACCACTGCTTCTGTGAATGTGCACTCACACTGTAGGGGTGACAACAGTGCTGCAGCCACTCACAGGGCTCCGCGTTACAGAGCTCTAGCGGATGAGCAGAGTGATTGGCTGCAGCGCTGCTGATCTGACGATCTGACGTTCTGACTTCACTGTTGCAGCCTTACACATTTACGGAGCAGTGGCTCAAGGCACAGTGGGAAGGTTGAGTATCAGCTAATTTTATAATTAAATAATGGTAAGGAAAAATTATTACGAGAAAAAAACCCCTTTAAATCCATGTTTTCGTTTACAAGTATGGTCCTCAAATCTTAAGGAATGTATCAGAAGGATTCTTGGCTGCATAACTTTTAAATGCCTTGCTTACGGAGTATCAGGGTATGTGCACACGTCAGTATTTCTTGCAGAAATTTTCCTGACAAAAACCGGACATTTCTGCCAGAAATCCGCATGCGTTTTTTTCGTGTTTTTTCATGCGTTTTTGACACGTTTTTGATTAGTTTTTGGTGCGTTTTTTGTGCGTTTTTTTCCAAATGCATAGAATAGCGGGAAAAACGCAGAAAATCTGCAAAATTAATGAACATGCTGCTTTTTTTACCGCGATGCGTTTTTTTTTCGTGGAAAAAAACGCATCATCTGCACAAAACATGCAGAATGCATTCTAAATGATATGATGCATAATGTATGCGTTTTTAATGAGTTTTTATAGCGTTTTTATTGCAAAAAACGCTAATAAAAGCGAAAAAACCTGAACGTGTGCACATACCCTCAAGGTGGCCATGCACATTATACATAAGTTGACTAAGCACCGGTATTTTGAGGACTTGCCAACCATCTTATGTATTTGGTCTTTCTTTTTTGGATTATTTTTCCATGTCAGGGAAAAAGATGGGGTATATTGAATTTTAACATGTCCAATCTTTTGTGCTGAGAGTCCTCAGTGGACTGGCTAACACGGTACCAAGATATTTATCTTTCGTGTATCAACCTTTTGTTCTGCATTGATTAACAACTCTGTTCCGTGGAGGATTGACACCTTTTCTCCTTTGATATCTATTTTTAGTGTCTTTACTTTATTAGGTAATAATAAAAATGTCATAGTTTTTTCTTGGTATATTGTTTAGGGCGTCTTAGATTACATTTTACTGGTTGTGATGATTGTTCTCCAGTTTGGAGTACATCGGAGTATATCCGTCCACCGCCTGAGACAAGACATTATTCAGACTTCTGTGTTTTTGTTTTAAGTCTAAATTTGTCCATCCGAGAGCACAGATTTTTGTCCACCATCTAGCACCGCGGGGGCAGAGGGAAACCCCAATCGTTAGGATTTATCAACGTTATTGTTGACATTCCATAGTTCTTGAACCATCTTGTTTTATGAAGCCAGATTTATACTACTTTGTTTTATTTTCATCATCATCTTCAATCCATTTTCTGTTTCACTATTGTTCTTTTTTTTCTTTTAATCATTTTGAAAAAGAACCCCACCGCAGGATTACCATACGCTGAATGAGGACGGAGAGCTCTGGCTGGCATATGAAGGGTTAAAACAGGCCAACAGGTTACCAAATTCATCACCTTGGGGATTAGGGATCTGCATTTTGCATCTTACTAACAATGGCGAGAGCTTAAACCATGCACGAAATTGGAAACGACAATACCGAACATGCCGAAAAATAACACATTTTGGCTTTTTAATTTTCTGCCCACATATTTATATTACTGATGCCTTCGCAAAGATACTTGCAGCCCAAGAGCACATGAGCCAGAAATTACACTGGTTCCCTTTACACTTGATTGGTGCAGGTTTAACAGCACACATGGGTATTGCGGTGGGTCTCCGCAGTCGAATGCAGTTCTCCTTATTTTCTCTCTGGGTTGTGTTTCTTGCTTTCATTGGTACAAGGTTAAATAAGATGAATACACCTGTGTCTTCTGCCCAGCAAATATTGCTTACTGCTGCCTAATAAAGCTTTAACCCTCCGGCAATGGAGCTGGGTTGCAATAGATTCGCTGTGGGAGGTTTCTTTTCTTTTTTTTTTTTTCTTTAGCGGTGCATTTTGGTGGTGGTTTTGTGGTTTTGTTTTTTTTTGTTTTTTGTTTTTTTTTACCATATTCTTTCACCTTCTCTTTTTGTCTTGACTGCAAAATCATTTTATTATCCAAAATTAAAGTATAATAATTGAAAAATAGACTAGATTGCAATTATTACATATCATTCTAATAACAACTTCTTTTAGTCCTTGTATTTTTGTGACATATAGGAATTTGGAGAGAGTATATGGAGACTTTAAATATTACTCTCCTAGCTTTAAATAGGCTGTATATCGGTCTAGCTGAGATGAACACTGTATTTCTGATCAATTCTTCATATTCGGATGTCTTAGTATTAAACAGAAGCATTTTTTATAGTAATCATATTATTTTTATTTTTTTTTGTATTTCATATTTACTTAACATTACGAATTAGTTTGTGGATGTATTTGCCTTGTAGATTGACAATAATCTGTCTTGCTATTAAATACGGCCATCAGAACGTTTTATATGCTTCTTTTTCCTATTTTATTGAATGGTTCAGTACAATATTGTTTATTTTTATATTCTTAAAATTATTCTGACTCCGCACACTTCTGTGTTAAGAGATGCATGCAGATCACACCTGTGTCCTGGCAGGCATCAATTGGATATTAGAGTATCCAAAATAACCCTTTAATTGGCAAACTGTTGGGGTTAGAGAGTGATATACTACCGATCATTTGGTATAAATGAAACGTGACAATAGGTATTTAATATCTTGGTCTCTGTTCACATGCCCGTCCTGACATTCTGCTTGTCTGTAGATTCAAGAACTGACAAGCAGAGCAATTAATCCTTTGTATCAGTTATGCAGAGGGGCCCCATTGGTACATTTTGATTGTTTTTTTCTTTTTTACCAAGTTCTTTTGCCTTCTCTTTTTATGTCTTTTTTAAGAAAGAAAAAATAAAATCTTAAGGCCAGAAAATGTTTTCGCTTCTAAAATCAGAACCCAGATGAGACCCCATAATAATAATAATAAAATAATAATTAATTAAGCAACAGACAAACCGAATAATTGATCCTTTGCATTGTCTGCTAGTTGTACATTTTCGTTGTTTTTTTCCTTTTACCAATTTTTTTTGTTTTTCATTATTATCATTCCATACGGTGATGGTTTTTTTTTTTAGAGAGGTGAAAAAAGTTCTGGAAGAAGAGGCATTTCTTCCTTTCTAAAATGAGAACTCGGGCTGACCTCATAATAATGAGCTGGGCCTCTGTTTCCATATCCATAACTGGTGAATTGGATTAGTTATTCCGATTCTCTTCCTGAAAGAATGGACACAGTCTCTGTATAAAGATTACAAATCGGCTCAATGATGCCAGGGTAATCGCAGTCTTGACTCCAAGTTTTGTGAGTGCTCGGAAGGTGAAGGGCCAAAAAACAGGAATCGTCTAGAAGGGAATCCAGCACCACAACGTGCAAAGTATTGGTCTTTTTTATTCAATTAGTACCGGACAATGTATAGAAATCATTTATTTTTGGTACATGTTCCTGTATCAGTGGAATTAAGGAGATTAATATTTTGCAATAACGATGTGGTGCTGAATTCCTGAAGGTAGGTGCACATGTTCAGTATTGCCAACACATTTGTAACTGCAGCAGATTTTTCTGCTGTAAATCTGTTGCAAATACTGATGTATAGGCAGGAAAAAGGCAGCATAAATCTGCACTTATTTACGGATTTTACATGCCATTTTTTTTGCATTTTTTTCTTTAGAATAGGTGAAAACTCCACAAGAATTGACATTCTGCAGATTAGAAACCGCTTCAAATCTTCAAGGAAAAATGAGACTTCAGGAATATGATTCACTTTGCTGGTACTAGGAAATCCTTCAGTTTTGTAACAAATCTGTGGAGAAAAAAATGTGACAAAAACGCAGCAAACACTTAACTTGTGCCTGTACCCTAAGGCCACGTGCACACGTTGAATATTTGGTGAGCTTTTTACCTCAGGATTTATAAGCCAAAACCAGGAGTGAAACCGTCAGAGGAAAAGTATAATAGAAATACATCACCACTTCTGTATTTATCACCCACTCGTAATACTGAGGTAAAACGTCACCAAATACTGAACATGCGCACATGGCCTCAGGGTGCATTTACACTTGACAATTATCGGGACGTGACCGTTCCTATGACCGCCATTGTAAGCAGGCTGCCAATCCTCCAACGGACGTGTAAAATGCTCGTTTGTTGTATGAAATAATATTCAAGTGTACTAAATATCCACCTTTCTGTGTCTGACCATGCAGGAACATGGTCTCACCATACCCACAGCTCCTGAGCAGGGGAGGAATTAAAAGGGATGATATACTGTAGATAAGACAGCACAGTATTGCAAATTGTTTTATTCACATAAGACTTTGCCTAAAAACAGGCAGCATGTTTTGCCACACGAAAAGAATCCGCTGTGATCCCATCTATATACGCGCTCCCCCCTCCCCTGCCCAGAGCTGTGGTGTGATCAGACCATGTTCCTGCAAGGTCAGACACGGCCATTACACTGTACACAGCAGGGGCACATTTATAAGATTGTCTCAGCACAGGAACATTTTATTTAAACGCATCCATTGTAAAACTTATTATTATTCCAAGATCTATTAAATAAAATATACTATGTTTGGGAGAAAACCCCTTTAAGTAAAATTGAACAGAAAAAACGGAATGTACGATTAGACATGTGAGCAGAGCCTTATGTATATGCTAAATTGTCAAGAGCTTGCAGTTTCAGGCCTGAAGCCTCAGATACTCATGAGAACAGTTATTGTTCTGTACTGTGCTGGTTCAGCTTTGTTATAGGGACAGTTGTATTCATGAGTTTCTTCCTTCTCCATATAGACAACACTGAAACAGCAGAGCTGAACGACGACCTGTTTCTTCTGTGTCCATTTATCTGTCTTAGATGGCCTTTATTAAGAACATTTCCTTATCAGCTTGGACCAGTGCTTGTTGCAAACAATTTAAAGGGTCGTCCTTACACATTAGACTAAGGCTATGTGCACACGTACAGGTTTTTTCGCACTAAAAAAGCTATAAAAACTCATTAAAAACGCATACAGTATGCATTCTATCATTTAGAATACATTCTGCATGTTTTGTGCACATGGATGCGTTTTTTTCCGCGAAAAAAACGCATCGCGGTAAAAAAATGAGCATGTTCATTATTTTTGCGGATTTTCTGCGTTTTTCTCGCAATTCTATGCATTTGGGAAAAAACGCACCAAAAACACGTCAAAATCGCGGTAAAAACGCATGCGGATTTCTGGCAGAAATGTCCGGTTTTTGTCAGGAAAATTTCTGCAAGAAATCCTGACGTGTGCACATACCCTAAAGTTGCTCAAAATATCTGATTTCAGTCATAATGAACGTCCATTAGATGAAATTTAAAGGGGTTTTCCCCACAAACAAAAGCTAATTTTAATCAATAGAATGTGGAATAATAATATCCATAATTGGATTTGTTTAAATAAAATGTCCTTGTGCTGAGATAATCTTATAAAATGTGCCCCTGCTGTGTGCTGTGTAATGGCCGTGTCTGACCGTACAAGAACATGGTCTGATCGCACCACAGCTCCTGGGCGGGGGAGGATGCAAACAAGTATAATTAAAAAAGAATTAACCTGATCGTTAAATGGTGTAACGAGAAAACATATTATGGAATGCTGTAGATAAGCCCTGAAATGCAGTGGCTGCATCTTATAGCGGCCAAAACAGCTGACCTTTTCCCTTTAAGTTGTTACATATACAGAACAGAAGTAATATTGTAACAGCCCCGGGGAACGTATACATGGAGCAGAGAAATATTAAGGATCCTCCGGCTAGATAAGACATCAGGACTGATTATCATAGACCAAAGCCATGAGCAAAATGCTGGAGGAATGCTAGTATCAGGTTTGCAGCGCTTCAGACTGAGATGAGGAAAGGAAAAAAAAGAACACACATAGCAAGAACGAAATATAACTACTGCGATCCTTGAGGGTCAGGGAGAACAATTGTTTTCGTAGCCAAGAATTTTCTTAGGCTTAGGTGTAATGCTGCCACTGTTCTTCGTCTAACAACCCCAATAACACCAGTTTAGGTCAATATTACTCCACCTTTAGTTCGCCATAACAAGTGTGACTGCCAAATTAACATTGAGAAATTTGCCTTTATTTGTTGCAGTTTACTAATGGTTGTCGTGTAAAATGTGTTTGGACTGCTAACCATAATGATTTTGTTCTGTAACCTTCTAAAGGTACTGTCACACTAGACGATATCGCTAGCGATCCGTGACGTTGCAGCGTCCTCGCTAGCGATATCGTCCAGTGTGACAGGCAGCAGCGATCAGGCCCCTGCTTGGGAGATCGCTGGTCGGGGAAGAAAGTCCAGAACTTTATTTCGTCGCTGGACTCCCCGTAGACATCGCTGAATCGGCGTGTGTGACACCGATTCAGCGATGTCTTTGCTGGTAACCAGGGTAAACATCGGGTAACTAAGCGCAGGGCCGCGCTTAGTAACCCGATGTTTACCCTGGTTACCATCCTAAAAGTAAAAAAACAAACACTACATACTTACCTACCACTCTCTGTCCTCCAGCGCTGTGCTCTGCACTCCTCCAGCGCTGTGCTCTGCACTCCTCCTGCTCTGGCTGTGAGCGTCGGTCAGCCGGAAAGCAGAGCGGTGACGTCACCGCTCTGCTTTCTGGCTGCCCGGCGCTCACAGCCAGACCAGAGAAGCAGAGCGCCGAGGACAGACAGCGGAAGGTAAGTATGTAGCGTTTGTTTTTTTACTTTTTAGGATGGTAACCAGGGTAAACATCGGGTTACTAAGCGCGGCCCTGCGCTTAGTTACCCGATGTTTACCCTGGTTACCGGGGATCGTTGGTCGCTGGAGAGCTGTCTGTGTGACAGCTCTCCAGCGACCAAACAGCGACGCTGCAGCGATCCGGATCGTTGTCGGTATCGCTGCAGCGTCGCTATGTGTGACGGTACCTTTAGCTTTTCTCTGCCCTTCTCATATGTGCTGTCCTGACTGGCAGCTATAACCGGTGTGATGGGTTTCGCAGCATGCAGTGCTGAGGGGAGATGGAGCTTTGCAGCTGTGCTTCCTTGTGAGGGATAATAATGTGTGTATGTTAAGTATCTACCTTTTTCTCGCTGGATTATAGGGTTCTAGAAACACAGTTACAAGCTCAGAAGAAGACTTATGAAAATGAGGTGGAATCTCTGAGAGGAGAGATCCAGGGTCTTAAGGAGGAGAACAATCGTCAGCAACAGCTCCTTGCCCAAAATCTTCAGCTGCCTCCTGAGGCACGCATAGAAGCCAGTTTACAGCATGAAATCACCCGGCTGACAAATGAAAACTTGGTATGCAATATAACAGGACTGACCTTACACCTAACCACCTGCTTCAGATCACTATACACCATAAATCATGGAGTGACATTTGTATAATCATTGCTTTCTTCATTATGCTCATTAATCTCATGTGTAAATTTATTGTATGGTTGAGTGTAGCTAAAATAGAAAATAATGTAGGGCTTCATTAAAAATAACAACAAGCTTTCTCCAGACTTTAGTCTCCATGGTAACAGACTACAAGTGTACAATAGTCTCATTGTTTTGAGGAGCCCATGATGCCACTCTTCAGAGGAGATTCAAACAGGAGAACAACTTGCAAGTGGCCACTTTAAGTAGCTTTTCTCATGACTGCATACACTTGGCTATGAAGTTCAAAGCTCAATGAGGTTAGAAAACCAAAAAAGTGCTTTAGTAAGTCAGTAAAAAGTAGGTAGGATTATTTAAAACAAGAAAATGATAAGGGTGCCCATACTTATGCACCTGTCAAATTTTGTTTGAATGCAGATTGCACATTTTCTGTTAGTACAATAAACCTCATTTCAAGGCAGAAACATTACTGTGTCCAACAGTTATTAGATATATGAAACTGAAATAGCTGTTGCAAAAAAAACAATTTTTATAAAACATTAAGATTAATAGGGCTGCCCAAACTTTTTCATATAACTGTATTTTAATCTATTTGCAAAGTGGCTCTGTTTTAGGTGCAAGTGTAAAAAGCAAAGAACAAAATCTTTGTAATATGAACATCCCCTATAAGTTGTACATAAAATAATGAGACATATAATGATCAGTTATAATAAAGACCAACTTTGTTAGCAGTTAATGATAATTCACATGTAGATTAAATAGTAGAAATCTAACCAGTAAAATGGGTTTGCTGCTTGCCAAGTACTAGTAATGATATGCCGAGCGTTTTGGGGCCACACTTGGCTTCTGAGCCTTCTCTTGGTGGAACATGATAGTATTGCTGACCTGTAATGTGGCGTAGCATTGTTGGATAGTAGTAAGTTTCGGGCCACAGATGAGATATATGCAGAATAGCCTGAATAAAGGACATTTCACCGTCTTTCTGGCACAACCCTTGTTGATTAGACTTGTGTAAGAATGTGAGTTGGTGTTATATTTGCCAAAGCCTTCTATAGAAGTGTGTTCCACAGTGTTTGGACATGTTAACGTTTATTGAGTAAGCTACTGCAGTGAGCGGCTCCATCTATTCTGCCTGTTTTTTCAGTATTTTGAGGAGTTATATGCTGATGATCCAATGAAGTATCAGTCGTACCGGATTTCACTTTACAGACGGATCATTGTATGTAAATCATGCGCCTGATTGTTCTGTCGCCTTAGCCGTGTCCTAGAGAACTAACAGTATTTCTGCCGGCCTGGCCGCCTGTCTAGTGGCGTTTGTGTGACGAAGCTGCGCGCTTTCATTACCCCACAGCTTTCCGTCTCATCGTTTCGTGTCTTCATGTTGAGTCCTGTGACAAATGCACATTTTCTGACTAACTCCAGCTAAATGCAAGGCTGCTGCATGCTGAGTGCGCCAATCACATTGTGTGTATAGTGCTACGCTCTAGATGTTATTAAGGTTATTCCAGCTTGTGAACAGAATAAGTATCTTATAATTTCTTGTAATGCGCTGATTCCTTTCTACTACTAACCCTTGTGTAATTTGCTATGACCCATGGCACTATACAAGTGGCACCATGCCTTATGCAATGCCCATGGGGGGCTCTTCAGTCATCACTCACAGACATGTCTGCAGTTTGAAACACATCTTTTTGTATCTTGTATATGTATAATGTGGGTTTACAGTAACATATGAAAAGTTTTGTTTTAGACACTAAGCATTTTATGACACCTGGTATGGAGTAGTCATTTCTGTATAGCTCTTTACCATCAGATAGAAAGGGGTATATGATTAATGTTATAGGAGTTATCTGGCGCCACTTCAGTATCAGAGGTGAACGGTGCAGATGACATTATAGTCCCACACACCAGGCAAGACATGTGCCCGATTGGCAAGTATCCTGCTCATTAGAATTGGGCACATGCACAATTCCTGCTAATCGTGTGGTATAAGGGTCCATTTTTACATGCACTGACTGGCGGCACTAAACAACCGCTGATGGCTAAATATTTACCTGTTGGAAGTAGTATCCTGCTCATACAGGTAGTCCGATCACTGAACGATCTGCACAAGTCCTTTTAGACCGGACGATGCAGTTCTGAGAGAGAACAATGATTTTTATTTTTTTTAAAAGCAAGCCTAAAAATCATTTATCTTGACGACCAATCATTTTGCTCATTAAGTCCTCCATTATACTCTTTCAGTGTAAATGCAACTGAGAGCCACTGAATGGCGTTGTTAGGTTCTTTCTTGATCTTAAGCCATGTTTTTTACTAACAGAATCTGAACTTATGTAATAAGAGTGGTGTTATTAAGACAATGTTATCATCTCTAGGACCTAATGGAGCAACTAGAGAAGCAAGATAAGACCGTCAGGAAGCTGAAAAAGCAGCTGAAAGTGTTTGCAAAGAAAATCGGAGAGCTTGAAGGTAACACTACAGAGTTCAGATGAATCGTTGTATATTGTCAGATGGTACAATTTTCGTGTTTCATTTAATGTCTCTAACTAGGAAATTTCCCTTTCATTTGTTACCTTATTTATTTTTTCTCCTTTCTAGTGTATATTGCTGATAAACACTGGTAACAATCACCACTCACAATTCACTGGGTGATTTGCTAACGTATTATTTTAGAATTATTAATATAAGCATACCCCTTTTCTGTAGTTGGTCAAATGGAGAACGTGTCTCCTGGTCAAATAGTGGATGAGCCGATACGTCCACTTAATATTCCCCGAAAAGAGAAAGACTTCCAAGGAATGCTGGAGTACAAGAGGGAGGATGAGCCGAAGCTGATTAAGAACCTTATACTGGGTAAGCTGTAAATGGTGATTGTGACTTAGAGATAATATGCCATATGGAATAACTATATCTATATAGTTATTCCATAGTCTATACTTGTTCACGGTTCTTACTGTCAGCCATGCACATGGAGAAGATATCACATTTCAAGTCTGCTGACTTCTCTGTAAAATCGGAAAAGACTGTAAGACTTGTAAATGCAGTACAATAATAAATCTGACTACATATAAATAGACTTCAGTATCAATCATATCTCCTCTAGAAGTGCTGTCTTGTATGTTAAAGGGGTTTTCTAGGTTACCCCCCAAAATTATATAATATAAACTATCTGGGTGTGGATGTAATGAGCTCCCAAACCTCCTGTTGCCTTTTATTTTCATTTTTAGCTCCCATTCAACCCCTTGTAGCCATCCTTGTAGTTATTACGTATATCCTGAACTTCCAGCTTTTTCTTCCACTGTCTAGGCTACATTTCTCAAGAGGTATAGTTGCATCTGTCCCACAGCTTAGTCAATCCCCCCACTTACCTCTCATCATTGAGATGCCCACTCCACCTACAAAGAACCATTTTAGAGATTCCTATACAGTCTCAGAAGGATAAACTATTGTTCATGTTGTTTCTCGCACCTAACATGTTCATCCCACTCCACCTAACTTGACACACTTCGGCACCCATGACATTACAGGTGCTGACACTGGCACCACACAGGCTCGGTGTACTGTAGGGAGCAATGAGTTATATAAGGTAGTCGTTTATTGTAATGTAATCGTACCCTTTGGAACACTCGGCACCATCCTCTATGGCTGAAGTCACAAGCTGAAAAGATTACTTGATCTTTGTGGCACCCGCAGTGTGCTCCCCCTGCTTTCCCTTCCATCATGCACACATCCCCAGTCACTGTAAGCTTGCCAAGGATCACAAGCCACGGCACTGATATCACTATTCAGAGCTCACTGCAGAGCTGCTGGCTGAGCCCTTAAAAGCACAGACAGGAAATCTCTGTACTCTGTGCTTGAACAGACTGTAGCAGGAAATTAGGACCTAGAGGTCACTTCCCTTCATGTGACCGCTCAGGAGCAGAGCAGAATTTTAACAGCTTTGATAATCAGTGTGCCCAGGAAACCCCTGTAACTCCAATAATGCCACCTGTTATTTTCTCCGATACCAGACTTGAAGCCCCGTGGTGTTGCCGTGAACCTTATTCCTGGCCTGCCAGCTTACATACTCTTTATGTGTGTGCGGCATGCTGATTACCTCAATGATGACCAGAAAGTCCGTTCCTTGCTCACATCCACCATCAATGGCATCAAAAAGATCCTGAAGGTCAGTTATTGTTTTATTTGACAGAAGAAAAAAAAATAAGTCGGTACCTACCTTGAAACTGCTGAGCAATTCTAAAAATCAATATGCCACACTTCTACTGTCTTCTGGGGATCCCATGGCCACGTTACAAGGAGCGGTAGGGTTTCAGTATATCTAGGTTGTGAAATACTAAATGAGTCTGTAGATGTGGGTTAAAGTCGTTTCCTTTTATTTAAATGTTAATTTGCCATGTTTATTCCATTTTAACTCAAAAAATACTGTCACTCATCCGTGGCACTTGTTTTCATTCTGGTGCTGCACTGGCAGGGCATCTAGTCACAATCGGCACATGACGATATTGTATGTGTGGTCTTCCTCCGCCCTTGTGTGCTGCCCAGGCACTTTCCTCATTACCATAATACATTGCCTAAACAGCCTGTCATTGTTGCCTCTGACCTGTCACTGCTGAGCAGGTTATTTTCCATGTGATATGTGTGTCACAGCTGGCTAAGAGCATGTTGGCTGGTATCACCAGACCTTATGGTGGACTTGGAGTGTAAGCAGGTTCAATGACTCAGAAAAGTTTAATTCTGGGGAATTTATTTAAGTAAGCTCGAAACTCTTCACATTTTAGGCAATTAATATGGAACATCTTGGTTGATAGTTTTTAAGGCTGAAGGTAGACTTAAGTCTATCAAGTTTAACCTATAGCCTAACATGTTGATCCAGAGGAAGGTAACAACCCAATGAAGTAGACACGAATAGCTCCATATTAGGGGAACAATTCCTTCCCTACTCCACATACAGCAATCAGACTAGTTCCTTAGACCAACGCCACATCACAGAATCTAGTGCCCATAGCCTATAATATTATATATTTCAAGAAAGGCATCCTGGCCCCTCTTGAAGTTCCTGGTATAAGTTGTATATGTCCAAATTGGACAGCTAAAACTTCAATTGGTCTTGTACATAACATAGTATACAAATATTTATTGTGACATGGAATTTCACCATTGTTCTCGTACATGGAAAGTAGTTTGGCAACTGTCTATACCGATTATTTGTCAGTACTCTGGGTATTGTGGCTCATGATCAAAGCAGACACCGTGTTTGTGCTCTATTTTTGGAAGGAGTCCATAGAGACTATGTCTGGAGAGAAGCAATGATGCAAGACGCTCAGCGTGACTGCGGCCTTAATATTGACAAAAAAAATGTGTGATACTGAGACTGTAATGTAGGATGGCTCCAAGCCAGAGCTGGCATTCTCTCCGGCCCCTGAAAGAGGGAGACGTTCCGCATCATGGCATCTTTCAACTGCATAACAATGGCGTGGTTATCTGCTACTCTCAAGCCCAGGCGCTGCTTAGTCTGTTTGTGCTGATGACCCTTCTAATCTACCTGTAACATTTGGACAACAACTTGCCCAATTTGCCTCAGCTCTCTTATAATAAAATATTTATTCCATGTACATTGAAACTTTATTAATGAGTTATAAATAGATCACACGATGATTAAAAACCGATTGTTCCTTTATTTAGAAATAAGAAACCCGCTAAGTGATTGCTATTGTAATCGACGAGTGTGCTGGTCCATATATCCAATTATGCAGAAATTCATGTGTAAATGTTAGCGGTGATAGCCGTACATAGCACTGCTATAAAATAGAGGAAACCATTCACCAATAAAACATTACAGAGTGCTGCACATAGTGCTAATAGTTTATTGAGCGTGAATTGAGACACATTGGGTCATTTGTTGTCCCAGCGGCAATTTGCAACCAGTGCGGTACATATAATATATACTGCACCCTGTCTCGTAAGTGGCAGATATAACGTTCCACATCTGTATGTCCTCTCCTGGATACTCTTACTTGGCTTCTTGCATTCTGCCTTATATTCACAATTGTACTTCTTTCCGTTTTATTGATTCTTTTTAATCTCGTTTAATAGTCATTTTTCAGTTTTACAGTGTTCAACACTTGTTTTATTTATTTTTCATTTTCTATGACAGAAAAGAGGTGATGACTTTGAAACCGTGTCCTTCTGGCTTTCCAACACCTGCCGATTCCTTCATTGTCTGAAGCAGTACAGCGGTGAAGAGGTAACATTTCATCTGATTATTGTGGTCTAAGGGGTAACGTTTCTCCTTGTGGAGAGTGACAAGCCAGGCCTGGCATGCCAGAGTGAGGAGACTTATACGCCATACATGCTCCTATTAATAGGTAGCACTAGAGTTCAAGTCTTCTTCTAATTGTCTTTAAAAAGACAATTTGCACATCAGAATATTTGAAATTCTTAGAACAGTTTTTGTTACAAAATATACATTTTTACTTCTTAAATATTAATGAAATAACACATACTTGATATAAATCTTCATTTTCATATGACAACATTAAATAAACCTGATGAGGCTATGTTTTTTGTTTTTTTCTCCTAACCTTAATGTTTTTATGTAGGGTAATTTTAATCAACTTTTTAACGAGTAAACGTTGCACATGCACAGTGCCCCTCTATTTAATGTCAATGGAAACCACATCAGTGGAGTCCCAACGATGGGATTCACAGTGACCTGACTCTTACCAACTAGCCTGTGCATAAAAGAAACAAGTATGGTCAGTTTGCCAATGTTGTCGATAGTCCCTCCACACGGCAGGACTTTGCACACAGGCTCCATGTGGATTGTACTATGGTTTGAATAATGTAGAATTGTGGATTACCAGTATTCTGTTGATAGCTGGTAAGTTGTGGTTTAGGGAAGACCCCATTGAGGGCTAAATTATACAACACCTTCTGGTTTCATAATTTTTTTTTTTTTTTACCTCAATATACGTTTTTAAGAAAGTTAGAATTTATTTTGTTTTTTAAATAAAACATAAATCATAAAGATAAGTGTAGATGGTTGGTTAACCCTCCACTCTCTGCAGGCATTTATGAAGCACAACTCAAGTCGGCAGAATGAACATTGTCTCACAAATTTCGATCTTGCGGAGTACAGACAAGTATTAAGTGACTTGGCTATTCAGATATATCAGCAGCTGGTCAGAGTGCTCGAGAATATCCTACAACCAATGATTGGTGAGTAATATGAAATTACTGAGATCTTTAGATTTTCATTTCGGTAATGCTAGGCCTTGAAAAAGGTTAATGTGTTGGGAATATATTAGGTTAAAAAGAAAAACCTATTATCTAAAGGTACCCATCCTCCGTAGATGACTGTCAGATGCTCATTCAACTGACGGCTGTCTTTCCAGAGTTCTCTATACTCGTGCAAGCTTGGTGGGTTTGTCATAGTCCAAGTTCCATAACCATCTTCTGTATAGTAGAAAAAAATCACAATTCATTTCTATGTCAGTAGCAGGAGGAGCTGCTGTTTTATTAGTTACAACAAAAGTTAGCTAAAACTGTTCAGTGCTCTCTTTAGGAAAACCTAAACCTATTCCACAATTAAAACATACAAGAACATAAGAAAGTGACTTTAAAAAAGACGCAAATGAAAAACAAGTGAAACTTACAAAAAAGCAGACAAATAAAAGGTGCAAACGCAATGATGAATCGGCCCCTATCTGTACAATTCATACTCTTTTTGCTCTTATTGAACGAAAAAAGAATTTTGTTGCTACTTGGGCTAATAAGAGTGCAAATGTGTTCCCAAATTATTCATCCTCTACATAAGGCTGCACGGTCTCAGTATTAGTATACTGTATTATAGAAGATGAGCACTTTTTCACAGATCCATCAGAGATTCTTATGCTAGTATTTTAGCATAAAATGCTTTGAAAAGTAGCAAAATTTTGGCACTAGGTGAGGCTGCTTTAAAATTTCCAAGTTTTGGCAGTCTCACGCCATTTTCACCCAGCTCTGATAAAGTGGGCAGAGCTGGGTTGCGGCATGGCAGCCCCTGCTTGTCAAATTCATGGCAAGTGGCGGTGCTTCTTACGCCACAAATACTTCAGTTTTGGTTTGGGGTGTGGCAACCTCCGCTCTTCAAATTCATGACGAGTAGCAGCGTTCCCAGACTGAAGTAAGATTTGTGGTGACACACGCCACTTTTCAGACGTGCTGGACTCATTAAGAAGTATGTATTTCTTAATGAATCTGAAGCATCTGACTACAGAAATGCCTTCTCTAAAAGACCAGCATAAAAAGCGTCCCTTATGATAATGTGAATTACAATTTTTATGCTGCTTGAACCAAATGAATATCAAAAAACCTCATACATCATTGTATTTATAGCATTATGTTTGATTATTATGTGGCATAGCTTGCATATTGCTCATAGATTTGTGAGGAGTTTGTATGTTCTCTCCATGTTTCAGGGTTTCCTACTGCTCTCCAAAGACATACTGAAAAAAAAACTTAGATTGTGAGCCGCAATGGGGACAGTACTAATGTCTGTAAAACACAGTGGAATTCATGGTGCTATGTAAGTTAGTAAAATAAAATATATTGATTAGTTCATTTAATTTTCTTTCTGTCTACGTTACTTTAGTTTCTGGGATGTTGGAGCATGAGACCATTCAGGGTGTCTCCGGGGTGAAACCTACAGGTTTGAGAAAGAGGACATCCAGTATAGCAGATGAAGGAACGTATACCTTGGACTCCATAGTGAGACAACTGAACACGTTCCACTCCATCCTGTGCCAGCATGGTATGGATCCAGAGCTCATCAAGCAGGTGGTGAAGCAGATGTTCTATATTATTGGCGCTGTCACACTTAACAATCTGCTGCTCAGAAAGGACATGTGTTCATGGAGCAAAGGGATGCAGATAAGGTATGGACCATGAAAGTGAATCACTTTTATAGACTGTAGAGCATTGTAAGGACCTTTCTCTGTGGGGAAAAACTGATCAAAGCCAAACGGGTAACATTCCCTGACAAGTGCTTCAGACCCTTCAGTCTCAGGGGGTCACAGTACAAAGATTTTACATTATTCTATTGTCTGCTAATATCTCTAATGTGAAAAGTCATCTGGAACTCAAGGATTTGGTCCACTCAGCGATTAGTGGTAGCCACATTCTTCTCATAAAAATATTTTGTATATTCGGCATTGTAAATTCTTTGATATTTACCCTGGATTACCATTCGTTATTTTAATAATGTTGTATTTTTCCTTAGAGGGGTTATCCAGTTAACCCCTATCTGACCTTGGACGGGATAGTACGTCCAAGGTCAGATCCCCTGCTTTGATGCAGGGCTCCGCGGTGAGCCCGCACCAAAGCCGGGACATGTCAGCTGTTTTGAACAGCTGACATGTGCCCGTAATAGGCGCGGGCAGAATCGCGATCTGCCCGCACCTATTAACTAGTTAAATGCCGCTGTCATAGACAGCGGCATTTAACTACCGCTTCCGGCCGGGCGGCCGGAAATGACATCGCCGACCCCCGTCACATGATCGGGGGTCGGCGATGCGTCTCCATTGTAACCATAGAGGTCCTTGAGACCTCTATGGTTACTGATCGCCGGTGGCTCTGAGCGCCACCCTGTGGTCAGCGCTCACAGCACACCTCCATTTCTGCTACATAGCAGCGATCAGCAGATCGCTGCTATGTAGCAGAGGCGATCGCGTTGTGCCTGCTTCTAGCCTCCCATGGAGGCTATTGAAGCATGGCAAAAGTAAAAAAAAAAAGTTGAAAAAAATGTTAAAAAAATAAAAAAATATAAAAGTTTAAATCACCCCCCTTTCGCCCCAATCAAAATAAATCAATAAAAAAAATATCAAATCTACACATATTTAGTATCGCCGCGCTCAGAATCGCCCGATCTATCAATTAAAAAAAAGCATTAACCTGATCGCTGAACAGCGTAGCGGGAAAAAAATTAGAAACACCAGAATTACGTTTTTTTGGTCGCAGCGACATTGCATTAAAATGCAATAACGGGCGATCAAAAGAACGTATCTGCACCGAAATGCTATCATTAAAAATGTCATCTCGGCACGCAAAAAATAAGCCCTCAACCGACCCCAGATCACGAAAAATGGAGACGCTACGAGTATCGGAAAATGGCGCAATTTGTTTTTTTTTTTTTTGTTTTTTTTTTAGCAAAGTTTGGAATTTTTTTTCACCACTTAGATAAAAAATAACCTAGTCATGTTAGGTGTCTACGAACTCGTACTGACCTGGAGAATCATAATGTCAAGTCAGTTTTAGCATTTAGTGAACCTAGCAAAAAAGCCAAACAAAAAACAAGTGTGGGACTGCACTTTTTTTGCAATTTCCCCGCACTTGGAATTTTTTTCCTGTTTTCTAGTACACGACATGCTAAAACCAATGATGTTGTTCAAAAGTACAACTCGTCCCGCAAAAAATAAGCCCTCACATGGCCAAATTGACGGAAAAATAAAAAAGTTATGGCTCTGGGAAGGAGGGGAGTGAAAAACGAACACGGAAAAATGAAAAATCCCATGGTCATGAAGGGGTTAAAACAAGTTATCACTTATCCTCAGGATAGGTAATAACTTACTGATCAGATTTGCTGGACTTGCTGGTCAGATATGCTGAGGAACACCTTCCAACTAGAAGATTTGGGAATGTTTATCCTCTTTACAAAATGGTGCAGCAGGCCACTCCATTCATTCCTTGTAGGGTTGTCGGAAAAATCTGAGGGCAGCGCTCAGCAGTCCATTGTGAATGAGTGGAAGAGCGGATGAGTATGCTCACTGCCGCTCTATTCTAAAAGGGACAAGAGTTCCACATTCTGCAGATCGTTGTAAGTCCCTGCGGTCTGTACCCCACCTTCCAACAAGTTATCTTTCCTGTGGAAAGGAAATAACTTATTTTTCACATTCTCCACGCTAGCACCATGGAGAAAGAAGGAGGATCCGCTCCATGGACAGGAAAACCTACAGCTTTAAAAGGCAGAGCCCTATAGTACGCTTCAGTGGTTTCCTGTCCTTGTGGAATACTCAAGAGCTCCCTGGTGCTGCCGGCAGAATGAAGATCTTACCAGGAGCTGGAGATCCAGCATCATGCGGATGGATGTCCCTGGCTAACGGACATGCAGGAACATCTCTCCAGAGGCACGAGGCCAAAGAAGTGCATAACTGGGAGCTGGCAGCGAAGCTATGATTTCAGTTCCAGTGGTACGGCCTGGTATGGTGCAGTGCTTCACCAGAACCCAGGCATAGCATCCAACGTCACTTCCGGTGGTGCGGTGCATCCTTGGGAGCCAGCATATGAATATTCTATTCTGGGGGCACGGCATGGTATGGCGCGATGCTTCCTTGGAATGAGGTTGGGAGTCTTTAGGGGGCACAACCTGCTAAGGTGAAGTGTGTCCCCAAGTGGCAGCAGCGGCTACAGCAAGGGGGGGACGATTCAGGAGCGCCCACTCCTGTCCCTGTCCGGGGGAAAGAAGATAAAATCCTCCCTCTACGTCAACAACATGCTGCAAGAAGGCGTTCTGGATGGAGGACAACAGCCAGCCTGTAGAGCCTACAAAATCATCCCTTTCGACCTTGGTAGTCCTGCTGGTCAACCCTTTTAACTCTTTCCAAAAAATTGCTTTGTCAACCGGAGGTTGGAAGGTTTCTATAAGCAGTGTATGCATCTAGTAGTATGCACAGCTGCAGTTACTAGGCAGTAAATGTCTATAAAATAGAGTGCATAAATTGCTTCATTCGAAGGGTAATGGCTCTCAATTGACAAGATTTTCTTGTATTATTATGGTTCATCAGTTTACCCCTTAGCGACCGCCGATACGCCTTTTAACGGCGGCCGCTAAGGGTACTTAAACCACAGCGCCGTTAATTAACGGCGCTGTGGAAAAAGTCAATAGCGCCCCCCAGAGGCCGATTTTCTCCGGGGTCTCGGCTGCCGGGGGTAGCCGAGACCCCAGAGAACATGATTCGGGGGGTTTTTAACCCACCCCGCATTTGCGATCGCCGGTAATTAACCGTTTACCGGCGATCGCAAAAAACAAACAAAAAAAAAACCCGCAATCTCTTTTTACTTTCTCTGTCCTCCGATGTGATCGCACATCGGAGGACAGAGAAAAGGGGTCCCAAGTGGCCCCCCAATACTCACCTAGCTCCCCCGATGCTCCTCGCGTCTCCCGGTGGGTGCCGCCATCTTCAAAATGGCGGGCGCATGCGCAGTGCGCCCGCCGGCCGGCACCGGGAGAATCTTTGGGGTCTCGGCTGCCGGGGGTAGCCGAGACCCCAAAGAGCATGATCGGGGTCGGTTTTACCGACCGCTGTTTTGCGATCGCCGGTAATTAACTGTTTACCAGCGACCGCAAAAAAAAAAAAAAAAAGTAAAGTGTAATTCTCTGTCCTCTGATGTGATCGCACATCAGAGGACAGAGAAATAGGGGGATTCGGGGACCCTACAATACTCACCTGTGTCCCTGGATCCTCTTGCTGCTCCTCCTGGCCGCCGGCAGAAGAACATGGCGAACGCATGCGCAGTGCGCCCCCCATCTGTCTCCATCTGCCGGCCGGTTAGGGTAGGGGTAGGGTTAGGGCTAGGGTTGGGGCTAAATTTAGGGTTAGGCTTCTTTCACACTTACGTCGGTACGGGGCCGTCGCAATGCGTCGGCCCGACATACCGACGCACGTTGTGAAAATTGTGCACAACGTGGGCAGCAGCTGTAGTTTTTCAACGCATCCGCTGCCCAATCTATGTCCTGGGGAGGAGGGGGCGGAGTTACGGCCACGCATGCGCGGTCAGAAATGGCGGATGCGACGTACAAAAAAACGTTTCATTGAACGTTTTTTTGTGCCGACGGTCCGCCAAAACACAACTGATCCAGTGCACGACGGACGCGACGTGTGGCCATCCGTCACGATCCGTCGGCAATACAAGTCTATGGGCAAAAACGCATCCTGCGGGCACATTTGCAGGATCCGTTTCTTGTCCAAAACGACGGATTGCGACGGAATGCCAAACGACGCAAGTATGAAAGTAGCCTTAGGGTTAGGGTTGGGGTTAAAGTTAGGGTTATAGCTGGGATTAGGGTTAGGGTTTGGATTAGGGTTGGTATTAGGGTTAGGGTTTGGATTAGGGTTGGTATTAGGGTTAGGGTTGGCATTAGGGTTACGCTTGGGATTAGGGTTAGGTTTGGGATTAGGGTTAAGGTTAGGGTTGTGATTAGGGGTGTATTGGGATTAGGGTTAGGTTTGAGGTTAGGGTTGAGATTAGGATTAGGGGTGTGTTGGATTTAGGGTTTTGATTAGGGTTATGGTTAGGGTTGACATTAGGGTTGTTTTGGGGTAAGGGTTGTGATTATGGTTAGGGTTAGTGATTAGGATTATGGATCAGGTTGGGATTAGGGTTAGGGGTGTGTTGGGGTTAGGATTGGAGCTAGAATTGGGGGATTTCCACTGTTTAGGTACATCAGGGGGTTTCCAAACACGACAGCCAATTTTGCGCTCAAAAAGTCAAATGGTGCTCCCTCCCTTCTGAACTCTGCCGTGCGCCCAAACAGTGGGTTACCCCCACATATGGGGCATCAGCGTACTCGGGATAAATTGGACAACAACTTCTGGGGTCCAATTTCTCTTGTTACCCTTGTGAAAATAAAAACTTGGGGGCTACAATATCTTTTTTGTGAAAAAATAAAAATATTTTTTATTTTCACGACTCTGCATTCTAAACTTCTGTGAAGCACTTGGGCATTCAAAGTTCTCACCACACATCTAGATAAGTTCCTTGGGGGGTCTAGTTTCCAAAATGGGGTCACTTGTGGGGGGTTACTACAGTTTACGTACCTCAGGGGCTCTGCAATCGCAACATAATGCCCACAGACCATTCTATCAAAGTCTGCATTCCAAAAAGGCGCTCCTTCCCTTCCGAGCTCTGCCGTGCGCCCAAACAGTGGTTTACCCCCACATATGGCGCATCAGCGTACTCGGGATAAATTGGACAACAGCTATTGCAGTCTAATTTCTCCTGTTACCCTTGTGAAAATAAAAACTTGGGGGCTACAATATCTTTTTTGTGGAAAAAAAAAATATTTTTTATTTTCACGACTCTGCATTCTAAACTTCTGTGAAGCACTTGGGCATTCAAAGTTCTCACCACACATCTAGATAAGTTCCTTGGGGGGTCTAGTTTCCAAAATGGGGTCACTTGTGGGGGGTTACTATAGTTTAGGTACATCAGGGGCTCTGCAATCGCAACATAATACCCGCAGACCATTCTATCAAAGTCTGCATTCCAAAAAGGCGCTCCTTCCCTTCCGAGCTCTGCCGTGCGCCCAAACAGTGGTTTACCCCCACATATGGGGTACCAGCATACTCAGGACAAATTGGACAACAACGTTTGGGGTCCAATTTCTCTTGTTACCCTTGTGAAAATAAAAACTTGGGGGCTAAAAAATCTTTTTTGTGGAAAAAAAAATATTTTTTATTTTCACGGCTCTGCATTATAAACTTCTGTGAAGCACTTGGGCATTCAAGGTTCTCACCACACATCTAGATAAGTTCCATGGGGGGTCTAGTTTCCAAAATGGGGTCACTTGTGGGGGATTTCTACTGTTTAGGCACATCAGGGGCTCTCCAAACGCGATATGGCGTCCGATCTCAATTCCAGCCAATTCTACATTGAAAAAGTAAAACGGCACTCTTTCTCTTCCAAGCTCTGCGGTGCGCCCAAACAGTGGTTTACCCCCACATATTGGGTATCGACGTACTCAGGAGAAATTGCACAACAACTTTAGTGGTCTAATTTCTCCTGTTACCCTTGTGAAAATAAAAATTTGTGGGCAAAAAGATCATTTTTGTAGAAAAAATGCAATTTTTTTTTTTCACGGCTCTACGTTATAAACTTCTGTGAAGCACATGGGGGTTCAAAGTGCTCGCCACACATCTAAATAAGTTCCTTAAGGGGTCTAGTTTCCAAAATGGTGTCACTTGTGGGGGGTTTCCACTGTTTAGGCACATCAGGGGCTCTCCAAACGCGACATGGCGTCCCATCTCAATTCCAGCCAATTCTGCATTGAAAAAGTCAAACGGCGCTCCTTCACTTCTAAGTTCTGCGGTGCGCCCAAAAAGTGGTTTACCCCCACATATGGGGTATTGGCGTATTCAGGAGAAATTGCATAACAAAATTTATGGTTACATTTCTGTTTTTACACTTGTGAAAATAAAAAAAATGGTTCTGAATTAAGATGTTTGCAAAAAAAAGTTAAATGTTCATTTTTTCCTTCCACATTGTTTCAGTTCCTGTGAAGCACGTAAAGGGTTAATAAACTTCTTGAATGTGGTTTTGAGAACCTTGAGGGGTGTAGTTTTTAGAATGGTGTCACACTTCATTATTTTCTATCATATAGACCCCTCAAAATGACTTCAAATGTGATGTGGTCCCTAAAAAAAAAATGGTGTTGTAAAAATGAGAAATTGCTGGTCAACTTTTAACCCTTATAACTCCCTAACAAAAAAAAATTTTGTTTCCAAAATTGTGCTGTTGTAAAGTAGACATGTGGGAAATGTTATTTATTAACTATTTTTTGTGACATATCTCTCTGATTTAAGGGCATAAAAATACAAAGTTTGAAAATTGCAAAATTTTAAAAATTTTCGCCATATTTCCGTTTTTTTCATAAATAATCGCAAGTAATATCGAAGAAATGTTACCACTAACATGAAGTACAATATGTCACGAAAAAACAATCTCAGAATCAGCGGGATCCGTTGAAGCGTTCCAGAGTTATAACCTCATAAAGTGACAGTGGTCAGAATTGCAAAAATTGGCCTGGTCATTAAGTACCAAATTGGCTCTGTCACTAATGGGTTAAAAGTTCATATAATATTGTAGTCATTGTGTTGTACTACTATATTATGGGATTATATGAGCACTAATTAGTTTTAGATTGTATGAAGAAGTTGCTGATAATTATTATAAAGACAGATTTCAGCCAAACCTAATTTTTTTTGCCAAACAGTTAATTTTTGAGAATTGAGTTTTGGGCCATTTCTTCCTCTTGCTCTCCGCAGTTGGGCCAGTGCTGCTCCACTTGAAAGCATTGAACTGCATGGGTGTGGCTTTCAAAGGGAGTTGTAGTGACAATAATTTTGGAGAATGATTGATTGCGTATACCATGTGCCATTTTTTAGTTTCGGATTAGTAAATTGAGGCAAGTGTGATTGAGGGAATATATTACGTGAGTTACTGGTCAGATCACTGGAGTCTGGAGAGTGGATTCCATTGACACTCAATGAGGGGATGGCTAAAATATTGGCCTTTTGTTTGTCTACAGGTACAACGTCAGCCAACTAGAAGAATGGCTACGTGACAAGAATCTGATGAACAGCGGAGCTAAAGAGACACTTGAACCTTTAATTCAGGCAGCACAGTTGCTGCAAGTGAAGAAGAAAACTGATGAGGATGCAGAGGCAATCTGCTCCATGTGCAATGCTCTGACTACTGCCCAGGTAAGTAACCAAGGGGTACGTACTACAAGTATATTACAGCAGATGGCTTTATATGTCTCTGGAAGTGATCATTTATTCATTATATGGCACAGCTATGTAGTTGGGTACACATTACACACTTGGGAAGACATATAGGGACCTGTGATACAGAGAGAAAGGATGGCCATAACCAAACTAGCTTACAGTCCGAGTAGTGCAGGGACTAGATGAACTAAGTAGTACTATCCCAATAGTAGGTGGGATAGCCATAAAGTTCAGACCAGTGATATTTGTATCATGCTACTTTTCTGCGCCCCCTACTATCGCTGATGCGTGCAGTCTCCCGTATTGTACCCACCCAGACAATTTCTGTTTGCGATTTGCTGTATATCTGCCATTAAATATATAACATAAGATATTGTCTTCACAGATTGTGAAGGTGTTGAATCTTTATACTCCTGTAAATGAATTTGAAGAGCGGGTACTGGTATCCTTTATACGTAACATACAGGTAAGGCGTGCTGCATTTTCCTCTCATGTCCACAGCAGTATAGGAAGTTATAGTCTATATTAAATGGCAATTACAAGTAACTCAATAGCTTACATATGGTGTACCAATAGAAAACTGAAAATTGAACTTTCAGTTACACTTAGGCTTAGTTCCCACACAGAGTATTTGTTGAGTTTTTAATGCTGCAGTTTTTCACTGCTCAAGAAAAGCAGTGTAAAGTATTACAGTTCCAGCAGTGTGTACGGGATATATATTTTATGACCACTGTTTGTTGTTTTTATGCATTGTGAATACTGACCTGTGGCGATCAGTTGAACATTGGGCTCACTTTATTACTTAAATGGAATCTGTCATGATGAAAGTGCTGGAACCACGTTATAGTGCAGTTAGGAGATGAGTATATTGATACATAGTTTTGAGCAAAAATATTCCCTATAACCAGTGTTTTAATCATTTTATCCTCTGCTCATTCTAGGCCCAGTGGGTGGTCCTATCAGTGACTGACAGCAACCTCTGTATAAGTGTATCAGGGTGGATCAGGGAAATGCTGTAGATATAGTATATCTTGACTTCAGCAAAGAATTTGACAAAGTATCTCACATAATCCTTTTTGAAAAACTGACTAAGGGTATGTGCACACGATGCAGATTTAGTGCAGAAAAATCTGCTGCAGTTCTGCACTAAATCTGCATCTCCTGGCAGAATCTGCAGGTGCGTTTTTGATGCGTTTTTTGAGCACAAATCTGCACGAAAAACGCATGAAAAACGCATCAAAAACGCACCTGCAGATTTCTATTATGGAGGGGTGCAGAAACGCTGCAGAACTGCACAAAAGAAGTGACAGGCACTTCTTTGAAAACTGCAGCGTTTCTGCGCAGATTTTTCTGCACCATGTGCACAGCTTTTTTTTTTTCCCATTGATTTACATTGTACTGTGATCACAGTGCAGTTCTGCAGCGTTTCTGCTGCAGAAAAATCTGCAGCAGTTCTGCACTAAATCTGCATCGTGTGCACATACCCTAAGTATGGAATGGACAAGGCAACGGTTAGGTGGATTCATAACTGGCTTAGTGATCGGACCCAAAGAGTGGTCGTTAATGGCTGCACATCCAGTTGGAAGGAAGTCTCAAGTGGGATACCACAGGGTTCTGTCCTGAGCCCTGTATTGTTCAGCATCTTTATCAATGATTTAGATTAAAGGCCCCTTCACATTAAGCGACGCTGCAGCGATACCGACAACGATCCGGATCGCTGCAGCGTCGCTGTTTGGTCGCTGGAGAGCTGTCACACAGACAGCTCTCCAGCGACCAACGATCCCGAAGTCCCCGGGTAACCAGGGTAAACATCGGGTTACTAAGCGCAGGGCCGCGCTTAGTAACCCGATGTTTACCATGGTTACCAGCGTAAAAGTAAAAAAAAACAAACACTACATACTTACCTACCGCTATCTGTCCCCGGCGCTGTGCTCTGCACTCCTCCTGTACTGACTGTGAGCACAGCGGCCGGAAAGCAGAGCGATGACGTCACCGCTCTGCTTTCCGGCTGACCGACGCTCACAGCCAGTGCAGGAGGAGTGCAGAGCAGAGCGCCGGGGACTGACAGCGGTAGGTAAGTATGTAGTGTTTGTTTTTTTTTACTTTTACGCTGGTAACCAGGGTAAACATCGGGTTACTAAGCACGGCCCTGCGCTTAGTTACCCGATGTTCACCCTGGTTACCAGTGAAGACATCGCTGGATCGGTGTCACACACGCCGATCCAGCGATGTCCACGGGAGATCCAGCGACGAAATAAAGTTCTGGACTTTGTTCAGCGACCAACGATCTCCCAGCAGGGGCCTGATCGTTGGTCGCTGTCACACAGAACGATTTCCTTAACGATATCGTTGCTACGTCACAAAAAGCAACGATATCGTTAACGATATCGTTATGTGTGAAGGTACCTTAAGGAATTGAGGGTAAACTGATTAAGTTTGCTAATGACACAAAGCTAGGAGGGATAGCTAATACTAGAGAAGAGAGAGGATTCAAAAAGATATAAATAAACTGGAGCAGTGGGCAGCAACTATCAGAATGATTTTTAACAGGGAAAAATGCAAAGTACTACATCTGGGCAAAAAAAAGAAAAAAGCATATACAGAATGGGAGGAATAGGGCTAAACAACAGTACATGTGAAAAAGACTTGGTTTATTAATAGATCACAGACTGAACATGAGTCAACAGTGTGATGCAGCAGCAAAGAAGGCAAATACAATTCTGGGATGTATTAACAGAAGCATACAGTCTAGATCACGTGAAGTCATTATTGCCCTCTACTCCTCTTTGGTCAGACCTTACCTGGAATACTGTGTCCAGTTTTGGGCACCACATTTAAAAAAAGACTTCAACAAACTGGAGCAAGTTCAGAGAAGAGCGACCAGAATGGTGATCGGTCTGCAAACCATGTCCTATGAGGAACGGTTGCAGGATTTGGGAATGTTTAGCTTTGAAAAAAGAAGACTGAGAGGAGACTTAATAGCTGTCTACAAATATCTCAAGGACTGTCACATTGTAGAAGGACCATCTTTATTCTCATTTGCACAAGGAAAGACTAGAAGCAATGGGATGAAACTGAATGGGAGGAGACACAGATTAGATATTAGAAAAAACTTTTTGACAGTGTGATCAATGAGTGGAACAGGCTGCCACGAGAGGTGGTGAGGTAGTCTTCCATGGAAGTCTTCAAACAGAGGCTGGACAGACATTTGTCTGGGATGATTTAGTGAATCCTGCTGTGAGCAGGGGGTTGAACCAGATGACCCAGGAGGTCCCTTCCAACTCTAACATTCTATGACATTTGTCAGTCACTGATAGGACCACCCACTGGGTCAAAAATCCCAGAAAGAGCAGAGAGTGAAATGATGGAAACACAGGTTATACTGAATCTTTTCTCCTAAAGCTATATATCAATCTACTGAGCTTTATGTGCTTTATAACTTGGTGCCTGCAGATGGCACTGCATTATTTGGGGGTGAGAGGTTCTCTTTATAGTCAACGCCTTTTAAGATATAAGACTGGAAGACAAGAACCTACAGAAGTGTTAAATGCACGGCAGCTGAGAATTATGGGATTTATTATTGCTTTTTGGATTACAGAAGTTTCTTTACAAAGCATAAAAACTACATGTCAGATCCTTGTATCTAAATAAAAAAAAAAAAAAAAAAATATATATATATATATATATATATATATATATATATACACATACACACACACACACACACACACACACACACACACACACACACACACACACACACACACACACACACACACACCCACCCATACACTGGGTACGGAAAGTTTTCAGACCCCTTTACATTTTTTACTCTTTGTTTCATTGCAGCCATTTGATAAATTCAAAAAAGTTCATTTTTTTTTCACATTAACGTACACTCCACCCCATCTTGACTGAGAAAAATAAATGTAGAAATTTCTGCAAATTTAATGAAAAAGAAAATCTGAAATATCACATGGTTATAAGTATTCAGACCCTTTGCCAAGACACTCATATTTAAGTCACATGCTGTCCATTCCTTGTAATCCTTGAGATGGTTCTACTCCGTCATTGGAGTCCAGCTGTGTTTAATTAAACTGATAGGACTTGATTTGGAAAGGCACAAACCTGTCTATATAAGACCTCACAGCTCACAGTGCATGTCAGACCAAATGAGAATCAGGACAAAGGAACTGGCCAAGGAGCTCAGAGACAGAATCATGGCAAGACATAGATCTGGCCAAGGTTACAACAGAATTTCTGCAGTACTCAAGGTTCCCAAGAGCACAGTGGCCTCCATAATCCTTAAATGGAAGAAGTTTGGGACCACCAGAAGTCTTCCTAGACCTGTCCGTCGAGCCAAACTGAGCAATTGTGGGAGAAGAGCCTTGGTGAGACAGGTAAAGAACCCCAAGGTCATTATGGCTGAGCTCCAGAGATGCAGTAGGGAGATGGGAGAAAGTTCCACAAAGTCAACTATCACTGCAGCCCTCCACCAGTCGGGTCTTTATGGCAGAGTGGCCCGACAGAAGCCTCTCCTCAGTGCAAGACCTGTGAAAGCCCACATAGAGTTTGCTAAAAAACACATAAAGGACTCCCAGATTATGAGAAATAAGATTCTCTTGTCTGATGAGATAAATATAGACCTTTTATGGCGAAAATCGGCCAATATAATCCCAACAGTGAAACATGGTGGTGGCAGCATTATGCTGTGGGGGTGTTTTTCATATGCAGGGACAGGATTGAAGGAAACATGAATGCGGCCAAGTACAGATATATCCTGGATGAAAACCTCTTCCAGAGTGCTCTGGACCTCAGACTTGGCCGAAGGTTCACATCCAACAAGACAATGACCCTAACCACACAGCTAAAATAACAATAAAACGTGAACTTCAAGCTCAAGGAGCATCAGTGTCAGATCGCACCATCCATTGTTGTATGAGCCAAAGTGGACTTCATGGGAGACGACCAAGGAGGACACCATTTTTGAAAAAAAAAATCATAAAGAAAGCCAGACTGGAATTTGCCAAACTACTGTAACAACTCCTCTGGCATCACGGCATGGCCTCTCATCTCTCACATTATCTTACCCACTGCTCCTGGTCATGTTGTGGTTTCTGTTTCTTGCCAGCGCCATATTCTGTGCCTCTGCTCTCTGCATGCTTCCTGGCTGTGTGTATAGGGGGGCGGCGTCTGAACTCTCTAGTTCTTGTGGGAATCAGGTGCACCTGTTCCTGACCAATTACCAAGAGACCTCCAGTATTTAGTGCAGCTCCACCCAGTGGGCTGCGCCTGTGCAATGTGTTAGCTCAGTTTGTCTTGCTTCTGAGTTTGCCAGGCCTTGCTCTGTTATTCCCTCTCTAGTGGTCTTTCGCTGTGTTCTTCCCTTGATCTTGTTGTCTGCCCTCCAGGAGGCAGAATATCCTGGTTCCTGTGTCTTTGTCCTTGTGTCGTGTTCCATTGCCTTGTCTGTACTTAGTCTTATCTCGGTCTCCTTGTCTGTGGCTTCCTTCCCTGCTGTGTCTTTCCTTGTGTTCTCAGTCTGCTTACACTCTGCACTCTTGCGGCTCTGCCTGCTCTGTACCTTTGTGGTTTTACCTCTGTTCCGCACTCCTGCGTTTCTGCTCCGTTCTACTCTACTCTGCTCTGCTCCTGTTGCTGCAGAAACCTTTTGCTGCAGATCCTCTCCACATTCCTTGTGGCTCTGCTTAGCTTTTGCTGCAGTAATCTCTTGCTGCAGCTCCTCTCCACATTCCTTGTGGCTCCGCTCTGCTTAGCTTCTGCAGAAATCTCTTGCTGCAGCTCCTCTCCGCATTCCTTGCGGTTCTGCTCTGCTTAGCGTTTGTTGCTACGCTATCTCTTGCTGCTCTTCCGCTCCTATCTGCAGCCTTGCACTTCTCTTCCTGTGTGAACAGATCCCAACCTGTTCCTTCATTCTCCTTTCCTTTCTGGCTTGTTTCTGTACCTGCATCTCCTGTGTGAACAGGTCCCAACCTGTTCCTTCATTCTCCTTTCCTTCTGGCTTGTTTCTGTACCTGCACCTCCAGTGTGAACAGGTCCCTACCTGTTTCTTCATACTACATATCCATACCTGCACCTCCTGTGTGAATAGGTCCCTACCTGTTCCTTCATACACCACACCAACCAGTCCTGTGTTCCTGCCGTCCCTGCCAGTCCTGTTTTTGCCATTCCTGTGTCTTTGCCGTGCCTGCCAGCCCTGTGTTCTCTGCCGTGCCTGCCAACCCTGTGTTCTCTGCCGTGCCTGCCAGCCCTGTGTTCTCTGCCGTGCCTGCCAGCCCTGTGTTCTCTGCCGTGCCTGCCAACCCTGTGTCCTCTGCCGTGCCTGCCAGCCCTGTTCTCTGCCGTGCCTGCTAGCCCTGTGTTCTCTGCCGTGCCTGCCAGCCCTGTGTTCTCTGCCGTGTCTCTGCCAGCCCTGTATTCTCTGCCGTGTCTCTGCCAGCCCATTCTCAGCTGTGCCAGCCTACTCGTCTGAGTTTCAGCCGTGCTCTTCTGCCAGTTCTGCCTGATGCCCGCACCTGTCCTAGTGTTCCTGTTCTCCAAGTGGGATCAGAAGCCACAGCCAGACACCACCCTGGAGTAGCATCTGGCAGCTGCCAGATGCACAAGCCTGACCTCACCATCAGAGGCTCCAGTGAAAACCCAGGCAGCTGTCATAGTCACGCCCCTTCCATGGTATTCTGGTTTGGGGCCACAAATCCCCTGTGCTCACGCCCACCAGTCAGGGCATGAGCGTGACAACTACATGTTGACAAGCCATAAAGCTTCTGGGAGAATGTCCTATGCAGACAAAAATGGAACTTTTTGCAAGGCACATCAGCTCTATGTTCACAGACAGAAAAATGAAGCATATCAAGAAAAGAACACTGTTCTACTGTACAACATGGAGGAGGCTCTGTTATGTTCTGGGGCTGCTTTGCTGCATCTGGCACAGGGTGTCTCGAATCTGTGCAGGATACAATGAAATCTCAAGACTATCAAGGGATTCTAGAGAGAAATGTGCCTGCCCAGTGTCAGAAAGCTTGGTCTCAGTCGCAGGTCATGGGTCTTGCAACAGGATAATGACCCAAGAATGGCTAAGAGAAAAGCACTGGACTATTCTGAAGTGGCCTTCTATGAGCCCTGGTCTAAATCCTATTGAGCATATTTGGAAAGAGTTAAAACATGCTGTCTGGAAAAGGCAACCTTCAAACATGACATCTGGAGCAGTTTGCTCTTGGGGAGTGGGCCAAAATATATGTCGAGAGGCGCAGAAGTCTCATTGACAGTTACAGGAATCGTTTGATTGCCTCAAAAGGTTGTGCACAAAATATTAAGTTAAGGGGACCATCATTTCTGTCCAGGCCTATTTCATGAGGTTTTTTTTTTTTGTTTTTTTTTTTTTATTCTTAGAAGCATGGTTGAAAAACAATGTCTGACTTTCATTTGTTCATTTTCATAGATTTTTTATTTACTATTACTTTTGTTAGATTCAAGTTATTTCTGTGACCATTGTGGGTTTTCTGTCATTAAACGAGGGGTACCAACAATTTTGACCATGTGTATGTGTATATAGACATGTGGATAGATGTGTGTATAAATCCAGTATATGATGGCATTACATAAGCAAATCATGATAATATATACATATACAGTACATATACATATTTTTTAATAAGCAAAATGTCTAACTCTTTGTCTTTCACTTTCAGCTGCGTCTAAGGGACCGGAAAGACGCCCCTCAGCTGCTAATGGATGCCAAGCACATCTTTCCTGTCACTTTCCCATTTAACCCATCATCCCTTGCTTTAGAAACCATTCAGATCCCAGGCAGTCTCAGCCTAGCATTCATCTCGCGCGTGTAAATATATCATTACTGATCATAAATCGCTCAGACCTCTAAGTAACACTGGAAGCATTCTGGATTTCACCATTGCATCCTTATAGATACTAGAAGTCACGTCTCCTGTGATTTGTACATCATGTATAAGAAACTGCTAGACGGGTGGCACGTGGTATCCATCATCTCAGAGTATCATTACAGCCTTCAGTTTTGTAGACTTTACCTTGGTCTTCAAGCAGATGTAAGATGTCCTAGGAATAGTAGCTGCCTTCCTGATGAGACGCGGGGATGTGAGGCAGGAAACGTGGAGGACAATATATATGTGAGAGGGAAGGTCTGGCTTATTGTGCTAGTCTACTTGATTGCTACGTATACGCATACAATAGCCAAACCACATCATTATTTATGTTAGGGAGAAGAAAAATGTCTATAAAAATACTGGAAAAATCTCGGCTTACCGTGTAACGTAGATGTTTCCTAGCACCGTGGTTTACTATGCATATTGATGTGCTGCTGTGTCTTGTGTTCTTCTGATGTTCCAATATCCGTATTAGGCACTACAAATAAAATCCTCATCTCTTTACTATCCAGTATGTTTACAGCTCAGTGTGATCGCCCTTCGGGTGAGACACCGTTATGTACCTGGAAACAAGGTTGAGGCAGCTTAAGCACATGGGGAGAGCTGAGAAAATAGCCGTTTTTAATAAAATAAAGCCTTAAAGAACAAATAGGAACTCATAATAATCATGTATAGTCCTTAATGGATTTTTTTTTTATTCATATTTGAGTGTTTCAGTTCATCACAGTATTATTTGCAGCTGATAGTTTTAATGATGTTTGCTGTGTTTTTGGTGTGATTTTGCTATATTCCATGCTGGCGTTCTGTGCTTATTATTTATTTAAGCCTATGATATCAGGATTGTGGCACATCCTAAGCTTGTGTCACCAGAATGGATCCCTAGTACGTAAGTGGCTTCTAACATGACAGTGTCCTGTAGTCGCACTTCCTCCGCATTGCATCGGCATGTACTATAGGACACTTAGGGTCCAGTTTTGGGCACGTCAGAGGCATTATTGCACTAGATTATGTTAGGACACTTTATATAGCCTGGTCAGAGCACTATAGTAACAGTTTGGTCAAAACTTTCCTTATTTAAACCATTAGAAGAAATGGGTCAGCCTGCTAGACCTATGTCAAGGTACAATGGCTCTCTGGAGGATTAAAATACTGTACTTATCAAAGGGTCCAACGCCGTGGCCAAAGAAGAGAGATATATATATATATATATATATATATATATATATATATGTTTGTGTGTAGTTTTATGACCAAATATTGTTTTGCCATGTTGGGAAGATGTGCTTGTGCTCTGCAGGAGTCACTTTATCCTGTAGAGCACTGAACACTGGAAGGTTACAGTGGAAAAAGGCATAGTTTAATATTCTTTTCCACAAGCTAAAAATGGCCCCTAAATGGGTTTCTATCATTGTTTTTGAGATAATTGCGTTTATATTGCTCAGAACAGGGCAGGTTCCCATATGCTTGGTCTGAGGGGTTACAGGGTTCCTTTCTGTCTTAATATAATTTTGGTTTGCTATCTTGCTTGTTCCATTAAAGCTCTTATGTGTCTGTACAATCATTTAAGTGCTGTGTTTCTTTATCAGTTCACCCTTTTCTTTTTGTTTCACTTTTTTGGGTTCATTAATCTTATTAGTCATATCCTTCTACCAAATAAGCCACTTTGGAGACAGGTACCATTGAATAGACTAAAGACCCCGTCACACATAGCGAGATCGCTAGCGAGATCGCTGCTGAGTCACAAGTTCTCGATCTCGCTAAGTGTGACCCGTAGCAGCGACCAGGCCCCTGCTGTGAGATCGCTGGTCGTGTCGGAATGGCCTGGACCTTTTTTTGATTGTTGAGGTCCTGCTGGGTAGCACACATCGCTGTGTTTGACACCTTACCAACGACCTCATGACAGGACGTCCCTCATTGAGGTCTGTTAATCGTCATGAAATAGCTGCCATGTGACATCGTTCTACAGGTCGCTACAGGTCGCAGCATCACTGCTGCGTCGTTGGGGAGATCTCACAGTTTGACATCTCACCAGCGACCACATAGCGACGCAGCAACGATCCCTGACAGGTCGTATCGTTGTCGGGATCGCTTTAGCGCCGCTATGTGTGACGGGACCTTTAATCTGGAGGCAGGAAAAAGACTTGAGTTTTTCACAGAAAAACAATTAGGTTTTTTCACTTTTACCAAGGACTGCAGGCTTCTTTAAATGGCTTTCCTAGCGCCTACAGTTAACCTACAGTATATGTATGATAGCTAAAGCAGGCAAAAATGTAATGTATCGCTTATAGAAACCTGTCTAGTTCTCATTTTTCTAGCACAGACTGGTTGCTGTACACGAATCCCACCACATATTGTCTAAGCCAAAATTACTTAGTTAACGAATATTGGCATCAGTGTAGATTATACTATATGGACAGTGCACGTTTGTGCTCTCCCACCCACTAAGCTGTCCGCCTCATTGTCCTGCTTCAAAACTTAAATAGTGATAATCTCCTGCTGATAAAACACTGATTTTATAGAAACTACAGTACACAGCCTATTAAGTGACATCCCTGGAATTAGGGTCTATACCCCTTTGTTATGCTATTCTCATATTAAATAGGAAAAACCTGCTGACAGATCTAATTTAAGCAGTAATTTTATCAAGACAAGTACAAAGGTATATTGCATAAGCTATAGTTAATAAGAAGGATCATGCACTTAATTTACAGAGGATCTGTTACTTGCTTGAAAAAATATTGATTACCGTAAATGCCTTGTAAACATCCCAGAGCTCCTCTGATTCTCTTTTTCTTTTTTTTTTTTTTGCATCTGGTCACTTAATTAGAGATATTCACATTTGTTTCCATGAAGGGCACCATGTGAAATCTCTGCTTTTACCCCTCCCTCCCAGTTGCTGCCAATCACAGCTAAGCTACTCATCTGCGATTGGCAGCATCTTGAAAGGAGGGGTGAAAGCCAGAAGAAATGCCCAGTTGAACCGCAAGCAGAGATTTCACATACTGTGCTCCAGAAAAAAAACACACATGAATATCTCGGCAATGCAGTGACACAGTGCAAGATGGAAAAATACAATAGAATCAGCTCTGTTGGCTTATATAAGGTATTTAACAAATTTCTTTGAGCAAGTGACAGGTTATCTGTAATAGGAATCTGATGCTAGGTCTGTGCTTTTTAATCTGAGGGCTCAGACCCTGATTTTAGTGCAGTGTTACTTACTATGCTTCTTGATGTAGTTTTGGTAATATCACTGTTTTATCTGATCTGCTGCACTTCACTCAATGATGAGCTCAGACTACCCTCACTCTTACCATTGATTGACAGCTTTCTGCATAGGCTGAAAGCTGTCAATCAATGATTCGGGACAGGGATAGATGAGCTCATGAATATTGCACTTTTGCTGTATAGTCCTCAATATTCATCAATGAGAGGACTGCAGTAGACTGTCTTTGTGGTATTTCCTGAAGAAAAAGTCCTGATAACTTTGAAATGCAAAGGACTAACCACCATCATCCTTGAACCATATTTTGTGTTCTGAATGGTCTGGCAGCGCGGACATAATCCACTATATTCCTTGATAATGGCTTTAGTTAGGTCACTAGCCGACCCATGGATCTGACATACAAGCCTTGTCTCTGCACCACCGGGTGAGCAGTTTTTGATCACAATTGCACATTGTATAACGTGTGATAAGACCCTATTTGCGCTCCTTGTTTTCCTACAGTTTGCACTACTAATCGGATCAAAATTAGACATGTCTGCGTTTTTTTGTTTGTTTTTTTTAAATTCCTGGACCTCTCGCGGTCCGAGGAGAAAGAAGGACATGTGCACAGCCCTATAGAATATTGTAGGTACGAGTGCTATATGTGAAAACCATTCTTGAGGGTAGTTTAGAGCCCAGTTCTAGTTTGGTATGTGACTAGTGACTCTTGCCCCAGTGTAGTGACGGTCTAATATGTCTGGGCCGTGTTCACTGCTTTATGGGAATTAATAGCAACATGCAATCAGCTTTTACCAGAAGCGTTTCTTGACACCGACCATTACATTATACTGGGAGAACTATGTTTCCACATGCTAAATAATCTCAGGAGCCCTTCTGTACAATTGTATTGGATGTGTAGGAAAATGCTTCCTCCAGCAGCTCAGAACATTGTGTACTGAGGACTTGGTAATTATAATATGTGAATAATTAGAAAAATGCCTTTTTAATAAAAATACTTGGGTAAAAGCCACTGCTTCTTTTGCATGGATGTATTGTAGTCCCGGTAATATTGATATCCCCGCACCTTCAACGCAGTAACTTTCTCTAGTTCGTCACTCATTAACATCAGGATGTATAATATTTCCCACAGAACTAACAAAACAGGACGGGTTTGTTAATTACACGTGTAACTTGTATATTACAGATATAATGGAATTAGATTGTTAAATAACGTCATAATTACACTAAAGCCGAAGTGCTAACAAGTGACTGGTCTTGTTGTGCTTAGCAAGTGTTTGCATCATTAACACTGTAACAAATTAGCTATCACTGCAAATTGGAAAAAAAATAAAAAAAATTAAGAATATGATGTTGTATTTAGCTCTTTTTTTTATGATAATGTCATTCGTTTTATATCAGAAACCATGTTTCTGTTTCATTCCCAGTCATCACGGTCATTAAAGTGTTGTTGTTTTTTTCTTCACAAAATTAAGTGCTATAATGTCACCAATTCCTTATCAATGGGGGACTGATCACCAGAAGACGCTTAACGGTCTTCTTTATTCTTCCTCTTGAATAGAGCTGTTACATTTCTCTCCACTCACCAAGCCGTAAGGTGCAGGAACAATGGCAACATGTGATACTGCCACTAATTTATTTTACTCACTTACATAGCGCCATTAATTCCACAGCGCTTTACAGACATTATAATCACTGTCCCCATTGGGGCTCACAATCTAGATTCCCATTCAGTATGTGTTTGGAGTGTGGGAGGAAACCCACGCAAACACGAGGATAACATACAAACTCCTTGCAGATGTAGTCTTTGGTGGGATTTGAACCAAGGACCCTAACCACTGAGCCACCATGTTGCACTAATCAGAATATTATGTCTCATTCTCAATATACCATTATATTAGTACATTCCAATACCCCTTTTTTTTTTTATTGAGGCTTCACATATAGAACAACAAAAAAAGTAGGAAGTTAGGTACACAATGCCTGTCAACGTATTGATGCAAAGAAGACTATAAGCAAAACGGACAATACACAGACCACATCAAAGCCAACGAGAGAGAAAATGGGCCTGTGATCGCCAGGGGAAGGTAGGTAGAGACTATAGTACTTAGTAGGTGACCGAGTAGATTACCTTCTCCTGTATAGATTCTTCATTTGTAACCAGGTCATCCACTTGCTTCATTAGTAAATACTTCTTTAATTTTTAAAGCATAGTGTTTGTTAATTTTCCAGTCAAACATTTTCCAGACAGTATCGTATGATGTATTATGACGTGCTTCCATCTGAATGCAGACACCACCGCAAAAGAGCATAAATAGAATCCATTTTAATTCCATTTTTTACACTGTACTGAATATTTCCATCAGGCCCATGCCTGATTTCTATTTTTCAGTCATTCATATGGACACTTCCGATGTAGGTCATGGAAGCGCTGTTGAATGAGGTTTGAATCTTGCCTAACACTCTATAACTAATTGCTTTTGTGTTCATTTTAATGTTCTACTGGCTTATGTCTCATCAATACCATGTTGTGCCTGGTGAGGTCTCAGTAGAGAACTTGAGAAGCTTCGACTTGTAATGTACAGGGTGGACCAAATCAGGGGCAGACACAGACAGCTTGGGGCCCCTGTGCAAGAAATGTCTTGACTCCCCTCCTTTTATGGCGACAAAGCTATATATATAGAGAGATATATATATAGAGAGATATATTTTATAAAATATATATATATATATATCAAACTTTTGTGAAATCAAACTGTCCACTTAGGAGCAACACTGTTTGACAATCAATTTCACATGCTGTGGTGCAAATAGAATAGACAACAGATGGAAATTATTAGCAATTATCAAGACACGCAATAAAGGAGTGGTTCTGCTGGTGGGGGCCATAGACCATATCTCGGTACCAATGCTTTCTGGCTGATGTTTAGGTCACTTTTGAATGTTGGTTGTGCTTTCACACTCGTGGTAGCATGAGATGGACTCTACAACCCACACAAGTGGCTCAGGTAGTGAAGCTCATCCAGGATGGCACATCAATGCGAGCTGTGGCAAGGTGGTTTGCTGTGTCTGTGAGCATAGTGTCCAGAGGCTGGAGGCGCTACCAGGAGACAGGCCAGTATACCAAAAAAGTGGAGGGGGCAACAACCCAGCAGCAGGACCGCTACCTCAGCCTTAGTGCAAGGAGGAACACTGCCAGAGCCCTGCAACGTGACCTCCAGCAGGCCACAAATGTGCATGTGTCTGCACAAATGGTTAGAAACAAACTCCATGAGGATGGTCTGAGTGCCCGATGTCCACAGATAGAGGTTCTGGTCACAGCCCAACACCGTGCAGAACCCTTGGTATTTGCCACAGAACACCAGGATTGGCAAATTCGCCACTGGCACCCTGTGCTCTTCACAGATGAAAGCAGGTTCACACTGAGCACATGTGACAGAGTCTGGTGACGCCGTGGAGAGCGATCTGCCTGTAACATCCTTCAGCATGACTGGTTTGGCAGTGGGTCAGTAATGGTGTGGGGTGGCATTTCTTTGGAGGGCCGCACAGCCCTCCATGTGCTTGCCAGAGTTATCCTGACTGCCATTAGGTACCAAGATGAGATCCTCAGACCCATTGAGCGACGATATGCTGGTGCGGTTGAACCTGGGTTCCTCCTAATGCAGGACAATGCCAGACCTAAGGTAGCTGGAGTGTGTCAGCAGTTCCTGCAAGATGAACGCATTGAAGCTATGGACTGGCCCGCCTGTTCCCCAGACCTGAATCCGATTGAACAAATCTGGAACATCATGTCTCGCACCATCCACCAACGTCACCTTGTACGACAGACTTCCAGGAGTTGGCGAATGCTTTAGTCCAGGTCTGGGAGGAGAGCCCTCAGGAGACCATCCGCCGCCTCATCAGGAGCATGCCCAGGCATTGTAGGTATGTCATACAGGCATGTGGAAGCCACACACACTACTGAGCATTATTTCCTTGTCTTGAGGCATTTCCACTGAAGTTGGATCAGCCTGTAACATCATTTTCTACTTTGATTTTGAGCATCATTTCAACTCTAGACCTCCGTGGGATATTAATTGTGATTTACGTTGATCATTTTTAGGTTTTGTTGTTCTCAACACATTCCACTATGTAATGAACAAAGATTTACAACTGGAATATTTCAGTGATATCTAGGAGGTGGGATTTTAGTGTTCCCTTTATTTTTTGGAGCAGTGTATATAGCCACACACACATACACGTGTATATATATTACATAGTCTCCTTTATTAAGTACATTGCCATCCCTTATTATACAGTGCCCTCTGGTTATATACAGTACTATGCCTTACATATTGGGTTATATAGAGCCCTGTTTTTTATTACATACTGTCCTGTCTTGTTAGATGTGTAATGCAATGATGGCTGATGTAGCACGGGAAAGCTTCTTTTCTAATGGAGGAGCTGATGGACTGGTCACTGGCTCCTCCATCAGCAGTCATTTTATATCTAAAAAGAGGAGATTATGCAATAAAAGAAGGCGTTGTGAATAACAAAATTAACAAGAATACACTATGTAAGAGACAGCACTGTACATAACAGCAGAGGAAGCTATATAATAAGGGACGGCACCATAAATAGAGGATTGTACATAATAAGGGATGGTGTTATACATAATAAAAGAGGAACCTATGTAACTAAGGATGGTGTTAAACAGAATTAGTGGGTACACTATATACTAAGGAACTGTTATACATAAGTAGGTACACTATATACTAAGGGACTGTTAGACATAATTGAGTACAGTATATACTAAAGGACTGTTAGACATAATAAGTGATGATCTTTTCCTCCACCTCCCCGTTCCTAAGTCCATTATAAGTCCCCCTTCCTCCCATCTCAATACCTCACACCATTCATTTTCCTCCTCCCGCATCCCATTATTGTCCTCTCCCCCACCCCATCATTTTCCAATCCACCTCTACCATTTCCTCCTCCCCCCATTATTCCCCTTTCCACCACCACCATCATTGCCTTCTTCCCCACCACTCCCATCATTGTCTTTTCCACTACCACCATCATTGCCTTCTCCCCCACTCCCATCATTGCCCTTTCCACCACCTCTAACCAATGCGAGCACAAAAGGAGGACTCGGAGATCCTCCAAAAATTCAGAAAAATAGCAAAAAGGGCAGGAGATGCTTACCTGCCTGGGCCTCCAAACAAATGCACTATCAGGATGCAGTGGACCCATGTGGTTAAGATGGCGGCAACACAGGTGCAGAAATACCGATGAGGCAGCCACTCACAACCTACCACATTAATGGAGGGGGTGGCTGCTTGGCATATGACTGCACATTAGAGACTTGTATGTGGCGCTGTTCACACAATGGGAATGCACAGCATCCAGGTTAACCTATTAGTGACGCCCTTCTATTAGCTCAGGCGGGCTGCCCAGCGCTATTAAGATGCATCCCATATGAACTGACACCACAGTTAACAAGACAGAATGGTCCCAATTGCACCCCGAAAAAATGCAAAAAACACACATATATATATATATATATATATATATATATATAATTTTTTTTATATATATATATGGGAGGTATTAGTTTATATTCTGTCCAAAATATGTAAGCTCGTAACCCACGTCACGTGTCCCCACGCTTACAAGTCCTACTCTAACCAATGCTAGCACAAAAAGAGGATTCAGAGATCCTCCAAAAATAGCAAAAAGGGCAGGAGATGCTGTGCATTCCCATTGTGTGAACAGTGTCCCAGAGCTCGTCCTTTATTATCAGTAACTATCAGGTCATTCCGTGTGCTCTTAACCACCAGGTCCATTATTGTCCTGACCACCAGGTCATAACAGTACAGGTGGCCCAAAGTACTAATGCATCTCAATAGAGGGATAAGAGAAGTTCTGAGACCATTTTTTTTTCTTTGCAGTGTGTTTTGTCTCTCTTTTCCCCTGATTTGTTTTTTGGTGATAGATCTAAGTTCTTGAATTTCAAAAATAATTGTAAATTGTTTCTTGCCTTGAAACCTCGTTCCTCAGGTGACCCTGTTCAACAAGTAAAGATCATTATTTCTTTGTTACGTGGTGACCCTCAAGACTGGGCATTTTCCCTTGCGCAAGGAGATCCGGCATTGCGTGATGTTGATGCGTTTTTCCTGGCGCTTGGATTGCTTTATGACGAACCTAATTCAGTGGATCAGGCAGAGAAAATCTTGCTGGCTCTGTGTCAGGGTCAGGATGAAGCGGAGATATATTGTCAGAAGTTTAGAAAGTGGTCTGTGCTCACTCAGTGGAATGAATGTGCCCTGGCAGCAATCTTCAGAAAGGGTCTCTCTGCTGAAGCCCTTAAGGATGTCATGGTGGGATTTCCCATGCCTGCTGGTCTGAATGAGTCTATGTCCTTGGCCATTCAGATCGATCGACGCTTGCGTGAGAGTAAAGCTGTGCACGATGTGGCGGTACTATCCGAGCATGGGCCTTAGCCTATGCAATGTGATAGGACTTTGACCAGAGCTGAACGGCAAAAACACAGACGTCGGAATGGGCTATGTTTTTACTGTGGTGATTCCACTCATGCTATCTCCGATTGTCCTAAGCGCACTAAGCGGTTCGCTAGGTCTGCCACCATTGGTACGGTACAGTCTAAATTTCTATTGTCCGTTACTCTGATTTGCTCTTTGTCATCCTATTCTGTTATGGCATTTGTGGATTCAGGCGCTGCCCTGAATTTGATGGCCTTGGAGTATGCTAGGCGCTGTGGTTTTTTCTTGGAGCCCTTGCAGTATCCTATTCCATTGAGAGGAATTGATGCTACGCCTTTGGCCAAGAATAAGCCTCAGTACTGGACCCAATTGACCATGTGCATGGCTCCTGCACATCAGGAGAATATCCGCTTTCTGGTGTTGCATAATCTGCATGATGTGGTCGTTTTGGGGTTGCCATGGCTACAGGTTCATAATCCAGTATTGGACTGGAAATCTATGTCTGTGTCCAGCAGGGGTTGCCAGGGGGTACATGGTGATGTTCCATTTTTGTCTAATTCATCTTCCACTACTTCTGAAGTTCCAGAGTTTTTGTCGGATTATCGGGATGTATTTGATGAGCCCAAAGCCAGTGCCCTACCTCCTCATAGGGATTGCGATTGTGCAATTAATTTGATTCCTGGTAGTAAGTTTCCTAAGGGCCGATTGTTCAATTTATCTGTGCCAGAACACCCCGCTATGCGGAGTTATATAAAGGAATCCTTGGAGAAAGGCCATATTCGCCTGTCGTCATCACCGTTAGGAGCAGGGTTCTTTTTTGTGGCCAAGAAGGATGGTTCTTTGAGACCTTGTATTGATTACCGCCTTCTTAATAAAATTACAAATTTCAGTATGCTTTGCCGTTGCTGTCTGATTTGTTTGCTCGTATTAAAGGGGCTAGTTGGTTCACCAAGATAGATCTTCGAGGGGCGTATAATCTTATGCGTATTAAACAAGGCGATGAATGGAAAACAGCATTTAATACGCCAGAGGGCCATTTTGAGTACCTGGTTATGCCATTCGGGCTTTCCAATGCTCCATCAGTATTTCAGTCCTTTATGCATGACATCATCCGAGAGTACCTGGAAAAATTCCTGATTGTGTATTTGGATGATATTTTGGTCTTTTCGGATGATTGGGAGTCTCATGTGAAGCAGGTCAGAATGGTGTTCCAGGTCCTTCGTGCGAATTCCTTGTTTGTGAAGGGGTCAAAGTGTCTCTTTGGAGTTCAGAAGGTTTCATTTTTGGGGTTCATTTTTTCCCCTTCTACTATCGAGATGGACCCTGTTAAAGTCCAGGCCGTTTATGATTGGACTCAGCCGACATCTGTGAAGAGCCTGCAAAAGTTCCTGGGCTTTGCTAATTTTTATCGGCGCTTCATCGCTAATTTTTCTACTGTTGCTAAACCGTTGACTGATTTGACCAAGAAGGGTGCTGATGTGGTCAATTGGTCTTCTGCAGCTGTAGAGGCTTTTCAGGAGTTGAAGCGTCGTTTTTCTTCTGCCTCTGTGTTGTGCCAGCCAGATGTTTCTCTCCCGTTTCTGGTTGAGGTTGATGCTTCTGAGATTGGAGCAGGGGCTGTTTTGTCGCAAAGAAGTTCTGATGGCTCGGTGATGAAGCCATGTGCTTTCTTTTCTAGAAAGTTTTCGCCTGCTGAGCGTAATTATGATGTTGGTAATCGTGAGTTGTTGGCCATGAAGTGGGCATTTGAGGAGTGGCGTCATTGGCTTGAAGGAGCCAAGCATCGCGTGGTGGTCTTGACAGATCACAAGAATTTGACTTATCTTGAGTCTGCCAAACGGTTGAATCCGAGACAGGCTAGATGGTCGTTATTTTTCTCCCATTTTGATTTTGTGGTTTTGTACCTTCCGGGCTCTAAGAATGTGAAGGCTGATGCCCTGTCAAGGAGTTTTGCGCCTGACTCTCCGGGTGTTTCTGAGCCGGCGGGTATTCTCAAAGAGGGGGTAATTTTGTCTGCCATCTCCCCTGATTTGCGGCGGGTGCTGCAAAAATTTCAGGCTGATAGACCTGACCGTTGCCCAACGGAGAAACTGTTTGTCCCTGATAGATGGACTAGTAGTTATCTCTGAGATTCATTGTTCAGTGTTGGCTGGGCATCCTGGAATCTTTGGTACCAGAGATTTGGTGGCTAGATCCTTTTGGTGGCCGTCTTTGTCACGGGATGTGCGTTCTTTTGTGCAGTCCTGTGGGACTTGTTCTCGGGCTAAGCCCTGCTGTTCTCGTGCCAGTGGGTTGCTTTTGCCCTTGCCGGTCCCGAAGAGGCCCTGGACGCATATTTCTATGGATTTTATTTCGGATCTCCCCGTCTCTCAAAAGATGTCGGTCATTTGGGTGGTTTGTGATCGCATTTCTAAGATGGTCCATTTGGTACCTTTGTCTAAATTGCCTTCCTCCTCTGATTTGGTGTCATTATTTTTCCAGCATGTGGTTCGTTTACATGGTATCCCGGAGCACATCGTTTCTGACAGAGGTTCCCAGTTTGTTTCGAGGTTTTGGCGATCCTTTTGTGCAAGGATGGGCATTGATTTGTCTTTTTCCTCGGCTTTCCATCCTCAGACAAATGGCCAAACCGAACGAACTAATCAAACTTTGGAAACATATCTGAGATGCTTTGTTTCTGCTGATCAGGATGATTGGGTGTCCTTTTTGCCGTTGGCTGAGTTCGCCCTTAATAATCGGGCCAGCTCGGCTACTTTGGTTTCGCCGTTTTTCTGCAATTCTGGTTTCCATCCTCGTTTCTCTTCAGGGCAGGTTGCGTCTTCGGATTGTCCTGGTGTAGATACTGTGGTGGATAGGTTGCAGCAGATTTGGACTCGTGGTGGACAATTTGACGTCCCAGGAAAAGGCTCAACGTTTCGCTAACCGCCGGCGCTGTGTGGGTCCCCGACTTCGTGTTGGGGATTTGGTTTGGTTGTCGTCTCGTTATGTTCCTATGAAGGTTTCCTCTCCTAAGTTTAAGCCTCGTTTCATTGGTCCGTATAAGATTTCTGAGGTTATCAATCCTGTGTCATTTCGTTTGGCCCTTCCTGCTTCTTTTGCCATCCATAATGTGTTCCATAGGTCGTTATTGCGGAGATAAGTGGTGCCTGTGGTTCCATCCGTTGATCCTCCTGCCCCGGTGTTGGTTGAGGGGGAGTTGGAGTATGTGGTGGAGAAGATTTTGGATTCTCGTGTTTCGAGACGGAAACTCCAGTACCTGGTCAAGTGGAAGGGTTATGGTCAGGAAGATAATTCCTGGGTTTTTGCCTCTGATGTTCATGCTGCCGATCTGGTTCGTGCCTTTCGTTTGGCTCATCCTGGTCGGCCTGGGGGATCTGGTGAGGGTTCGGTGACCCCTCCTCAAGGGGGGGGGTACTGTTGTGAATTCTGTTGTCGTGCTCCCTCCTGTGGTCATGAATGGTACTTCGGCTGGTTCTGTCCATGGACTTCCTCTGGTGGGTGTTTCTGAGTTTCACAGGTGACGAGGTTAATTCGTTAGCTGCTACTCTATTTAACTCCACTTACATCTTTGCTCCTTGCCACCTGTCAATGTTCCAGTATTGGTCTAGTTCACTCCTGGATCGTTCTTGTGACCTGTGTTCCCAGCAGAAGCTAAGTTCCAGCTTGTATTTCTTTGATTTGCTATTTTTCTGTCCAGCTTGCTATTTTTATTGTTGTCTTGCTTGCTGGAAGCTCTGGGACGCAGAGGGAGCGCCTCCGCACCGTGAGTCGGTGCGGAGGGTCTTTTTGCGCCCTCTGCGTGGTCTTTTTGTAGGTTTTTGTGCTGACCGCAAAGTAACCTTTCCTATCCTCGGTCTGTTCAGTAAGTCGGGCCTCACTTTGCTAAATCTATTTCATCTCTGTGTTTGTATTTTCATCTTTACTCACAGTCATTATATGTGGGGGGCTGCCTTTTCCTTTGGGGAATTTCTCTGAGGCAAGGTAGGCTTTATTTTTCTATCTTCAGGGCTAGCTAGTTCCTTAGGCTGTGCCGAGTTGCATAGGGAGCGTTAGGCGCAATCCACGGCTATTTCTAGTGTGTTTGATAGGATTAGGGATTGCGGTCAGCAGAGTTCCCACGTCCCAGAGCTCGTCCTTTATTATCAGTAACTATCAGGTCATTCCGTGTGCTCTTAACCACCAGGTCCATTATTGTCCTGACCACCAGGTCATAACATTCTCCCTGTAGGCACTACTAGACATCACGCTTGCTATGTGTAGGCACCACTAGACATCACGCTTGCTACCTGTAGGCACCACTAGATATTACGCTTTCTACTTGTAGGCACCACTAGACATCACGCTTGCTACCTGTAGGCACCACTAGACATCACACTTGCTACCTGTAGGCACCACTAGACTTCATGCTTGCTACCTGTAGGCACCACTAGACATTACGCTTTCTACTTGTAGGCACCACTAGACATTACGCTTTCTACTTGTAGGCACCACTAGACCTCATGCTTGCTACCTGTAGGCACCACTAAACATCACGCTTGTTACCTGTAGGCACAATTAGACATCATGCTTGCTACGTGTAGGCACCACTAGACATCATGCTTGCTCCCTTAAGGCACCACTAGACATCACGCTTTCTACCTGTAGGCACCACTAAACATCACACTTTCTACTTGTAGGCTCTCCTAGACATCACGGTTGCTACCTGTAGGCACCACTAGACATCACGCTTTCTACCTTTAGGCACCACTAGACATCACGCTTTCTACCTTTAGGCACCACTAGACATCACGCTTTCTACCTGTAGGCACCACTAGACATTACGCTTTCTACTTGTAGGCACCACTAGACATCACACTTGCTACCTGTAGGCACCACAAGACATCATGCTTGCTACCTGTAGGCACCACTAGACATCACGCTTGCTGCCTGTAGGCACCACTAAACATCACGCTTGTTACCTGTAGGCACAACTAGACATCATGCTTGCTCCCTTAAGGCACCACTAGACATCACGCTTTCTACCTGTAGGCACCACTAAACATCACACTTTCTACTTGTAGGCTCTCCTAGACATCATGGTTGCTACCTGTAGGCACCACTAGACATCACGCTTTCTACCTTTAGGCACCACTAGACATCACGCTTTCTACCTTTAGGCACCACTAGACATTACGCTTTCTACTTGTAGGCACCACTAGACATCACACTTGCTACCTGTAGGCACCACAAGACATCATGCTTGCTACCTGTAGGCACCACTAGACATCACGCTTGCTATGTGTAGGCACCATGCTTGCTAGCTGTAGGCACCACTAGACGTCACGCTTGCTACCTGTAAGCACCACTAGACATCACCTTTGCTACGTGTAGGCACCACTAGACATCATGCTTGCTATGTGTAGGCACCATGCTTGCTGGCTGTAGGCACCTCTAGACATCATGCTTGCTACCTGTAGGCACCTCTAGACATCACGATTGCTACATGTAGGCACCACTAGACATCACGCTTGCTACCTGTAGGCACCACTGGACATCACGCTTGCTACCTGTAGTCACCATTAGACATCACGCTTGCTACCTGTAGGCACCACTAGACATTATGCTTGCTACCTGTAAGCACCACTAGACATCACCCTTGCTACGTGTAGGCACCACTAGACATCACGCTTGCTACCTGTAGGCACCACTAGACATCACGCTTGCTACCTATAGGCACCACTAGATATCATGCTTGTTACCTGTAAGCACCACTAGTGTTGTGAATTCTGTTCTCGAACTTCCTCCTGTGGTCATGAATGGTACTTCGGCGAGTTCTTTCCATGGACTCCCTCTGGTGGCTGTGAGTGGAGCTGCTGCTTCTGAGGTTCCTTCCACATGTGACGTGGTTTATCCTTTGGCTGGCTGCTCTATTTAACTCCACTCAGATCGTTACTCCATGCTAGCTGTCAATGTTCCTGCATTGGTTCAGTTCGCTCTTGGATCTTTCTAGTGACCTGTCTACTCCAGCAGAATTTAAGTCCCTGATAGTTATTATTTGTTCATTGTTTCCTTGTCCAGCTGGATATCATGATTTTGCCTTGCTAGCTGGAAGCTCTGGGATGCAGAGTGGCATCTCCGCACCGTTAGTCGGTGTGGAGGTCTTTTTGCACACTCTGCGTGGTCTTTTGTAGTTTTTGTTCTGACCGCAAAGATACCTTTCCTATCCTCTGTCTGTTTAGTAAGTCTGGCCTCCCTTTGCTGAAACCTGTTTAATTTTTGCGTTTGTGACTTTCATCTTTACTCACAGTCAATATATGTGGGGGGCTGCCTTTTCCTTTGGGGAATTTCTCTGAGGCAAGGTAGGCTTTATTTTCTATCTCTAGGGCTAGTTAACTCTTAGGCTGTGAAGAGGCGTCTAGGGAGTGTCAGGAACGCTCCACGGCTATTTCTAGTTGTTGTGATAGGATTAGGGGTTGCGGTCAGCAGAGCTCCCACATTCCAGAGCTTGTCCGGTGTGAGTTTAACTATCAGGTCGTTCCGGGTGCTCCTAACCACCAGGTCCATAACACACTAGACATCATGCTTGCTACCTATAAGCACCACTAGACATCACGCTTGCTAAATGTAGGCACCACTAGACATCACGCTTGCTACCTGTAGGCACCACTAGACATCACGCTCTCTACCTGTAGGCACCACTAGACATTACGCTCTCTACCTGTAGGCACCACTAGACATTACGCTCTCTACCTGTAGGCACCACTAGACATCATGCTTGCTACCTGTAGGCACCACTTGACATCATGCTTGCTACCTGTAGGCACCATTAGATATCACTCTTGCTACCTGTAGGCACCACTAGACATCACGCTTGCTACCTGTAGGCACCACTAAGCATCACGCTTGCTATCTGTAGGCACCACCAGATATCACGCCTGCAACCTGTAGGCACCACTAAACATCGTGCTTGCTTCCTGTAGGCACCATTAAGCATCACGCCTGCTACCTGTAGGCACCACTAAACATCGTGCTTGCTACCTGTATGCGCCACTAAACATCATGCCTGCTACCTGTAGGCACCACTAAACATGCTTGCTGCCTTTAGGTACCACTAGACATCACGCTTGCTACCTGTAGGAACCACTAAGCATCACGCTTGCTACCTGTAGGCACCACTAGACATCACGCTCTCTACCTGTAGGCACCACTAGACATTACGCTCTCTACCTGTAGGCACCACTAGACATTACGCTCTCTACCTGTAGGCACCACTAGACATCATGCTTGCTACCTGTAGGCACCACTTGACATCATGCTTGCTACCTGTAGGCACCATTAGATATCACTCTTGCTACCTGTAGGCACCACTAGACATCACGCTTGCTACCTGTAGGCACCACTAAGCATCACGCTTGCTACCTGTAGGCACCACCAGATATCACGCCTGCAACCTGTAGGCACCACTAAACATCGTGCTTGCTTCCTGTAGGCACCATTAAGCATCACGCCTGCTACCTGTAGGCACCACTAAACATCGTGCTTGCTACCTGTATGCGCCACTAAACATGCCTGCTACCTGTAGGCACCACTAAACATCCTTGCTGCCTTTAGGTACCACTAGACATCACGCTTCCTACCAGTAGGCACCACTAGACATCGTGCTTGCTTCGTGTAGGCACCACTAGACTTCACGCTTGCTACGTGTAGGCACCACTAGACATCATGCTTGCTACGGGTAGGAACCACTAAGCATCACGCTTGCTACCTGTAGGCACCACTAGACATCACGCTCTCTACCTGTAGGCACCACTAGACATTACGCTCTCTACCTGTAGGCACCACTAGACATTACGCTCTCTACCTGTAGGCACCACTAGACATCATGCTTGCTACCTGTAGGCACCACTTGACATCATGCTTGCTACCTGTAGGCACCATTAGATATCACTCTTGCTACCTGTAGGCACCACTAGACATCACGCTTGCTACCTGTAGGCACCACTAAGCATCACGCTTGCTATCTGTAGGCACCACCAGATATCACGCCTGCAACCTGTAGGCACCACTAAACATCGTGCTTGCTTCCTGTAGGCACCATTAAGCATCACGCCTGCTACCTGTAGGCACCACTAAACATCGTGCTTGCTACCTGTATGCGCCACTAAACATGCCTGCTACCTGTAGGCACCACTAAACATGCTTGCTGCCTTTAGGTACCACTAGACATCACGCTTCCTACCAGTAGGCACCACTAGACATCGTGCTTGCTTCGTGTAGGCACCACTAGACTTCACGCTTGCTACGTGTAGGCACCACTAGACATCATGCTTGCTACGGGTAGGCACCACTAGACATCATGCTTGCTACCTGTAGGCACCTCCAGACATCACGCCTGCTACCTGTAGGCACCACTAAACATCATGCTTGTACCTATAGGCAACACTAGACATCACGCTTTCAACCTGTCGGCACCACTAGACATCACGCTACCTGTAAGCACTACCAGACATCACGCTTGCTATGTGTAGGCACCATTAGACATCACGCTTGCTACCTGTAGGCACCACTAGACATCACGCTTGCTACCTGTAAGCACCACTAGACCTCACACTTGCTCCCTGTAGGCACCACTAGACATCACGCTCTCTACCTGTAGGCACCACTAGACATTACGCTCTCTACCTGTAGGCACAACTAGACATTACGCTCTCTACCTGTAGGCACCACTAGACATCATGCTTGCTACCTGTAGGCACCACTAGACATCATGCTTGCTACCTGTAGGCACCACTAAGCATCACGCTTGCTACCTGTAGGCACCACCAGATATCACACCTGCTACCTGTAGGCACCACTAAACATCGTGCTTGCTTCCTGTAGGCACCACTAAGCATCACGCCTGCTACCTGTAGGCACCACTAAACATCGTGCTTGCTACCTGTATGCGCCACTAAACATCATGCCTGCTACCTGTAGGCACCACTAAACATGCTTGCTGCCTTTAGGTACCACTAGACATCACGCTTGCTACCTGTAGGCACCACTAGACATCACGCTTGCTACCTGTAAGCACCACTAGACATCACACTTGCTACCTGTAGGCACCACTGATCATGCTTGCTACCTGTAGGCACCACTAGACATCATGCTTGCTACCTGTAGGCACCACCAGACATCATGCTTGCTCCCTGTAGGTACCACTAGACATCACGCTTTCTACTTGTAGGCACCCCTAGACATCACGCTTGCTACCTATAAGCACCACTAGACCTCATGCTTGCTTCGTGTAGGCATCACTAGACATCACGCCTGCTATGTGTAGGCTCCACTAGACATCATGCTTGCTACGGGTAGGCACCACTAGACATCATGCTTGCTACCTGTAGGCACCACCAGACATCACGCCTGCTACCTGTAGGCACCACTAAACATCATGCTTGTACCTTTAGGCAACACTAGACATCACGCTTGCTACCTGTAGGCACCACTAGACATCACGCTTGCTACCTGTAGGCACCACTAGACATCACGCTTTCAACCTGTAGGCACCACTAGACATCACGCTTGCTACCTGTTGGCACCACTAGACATCACGCTTTCTCCCTGTAAGCACTACTAGACATCACGCTTGCTATGTGTAGGCACCACTAGACATCACGCTTGCTATGTGTAGGCACCACTAGACATCACGCTTGCTACCTGTAGGCACAACTAGACATTACGCTTTCTACTTGTAGGCACCACTAGACATCATGCTTGCTACCTGTAGGCACCACTAGACATCACGCCTGCTACCTGTAAGCACCACTAGACATCATGCTTGCTACGTGTAGGCACCACTAAACATCACACTTTCTACTTGTAGGCTCTCCTAGACATCAAGGTTGCTACCTGTAGGCACCACTAGACATCACGCTTTCTACCTGTAGGCACCACTAGACATTACGCTTTCTACTTGTAGGCACCACTAGACATCACGCTTGCTACCTGTAGGCACCACTAGACATCACGCTTGCTGCCTGTAGGCACCACTAGACATCACGCTTGCTATGTGTAGGCACCATGCTTGCTAGCTGTAGGCACCACTAGACATCATGCTTGCTACCTGTAAGCACCACTAGACATCACCTTTGCTATGTGTAGGCACCACTAGACATCATTTTTGCTACCTTTAGGCACCACTAGACATCACGCTTTCTACCTGTAGGCACCACTAGACATTACACTTTCTACTTGTAGGCACCACTAGACATCATGCTTGCTACCTGTAGGCACCACTAGACATCATGCTTGCTTCGTGTAGGCACCAATAGACATCACGCTTGCTACCTGTAAGCACCACTAGACATCATGCTTGCTATGTGTAGGCACCATGATTGCTAGCTGTAGGCACCAATAGACGTCACGCTTGCTACCTGTAGGCACCTCTAGACATCACGCTTGCTACCTGTAAGCACCACTAGACATCACCTTTGCTACGTGTAGGCACCACTAGACATCACGCTTGCTACCTTTAGGCACCACTAGACATCACGCTTTCTACCTGTAAAGGTACAGATGAATGACCTCGGGGAGACCAAAACATCCAACACCGCAGAGACACCATCACGTGTTTCTCAACTCAGTGATCCAGAACACTGCCCCCATCCCTTATGGGAAATATGCAAATGCATGTAAAGTAAGCTGCGGAGACACCATCACGTGTTTCTCAACGCAAGCAATGAATAGCCAGGCCTTTTCCCGGGAAGGAACAACCACGGGAAGGGCAGCATCCAATAAAGGAAAACATTCAATAAAGGAAAACCACCTATGCCAAGCATGGTATCCATCCACAGACAGCTGTTTTGGGGTTTTTGCCCCTCATCAGTGTGGAGTAGGAAACTGGCTATTAGGAGCAGTGCCTAGTAAAAGGCTGTTAAGGTACAGATGAATGACCTCGGGGAGACCAAAACATCCAACACCGCGGATACACCATCACGTGTTTTTCAACGCAGTGATCCAGAACACTGCCCCCATCCCTTATGGGAAATATGCAAATGCATGTGAAGTAAGCTGCGGAGACACCGTCACGTGTTTCTCAACGCAAGCAATGAATAGCCAGGCCTTTCCCCAGGAAGGAACAACCACGGGAAGGGCAGCATCCAATAAAGGAAAACATCCAATAAAGGAAAACCACCTATGCCAAGCATGGTATCCACAGCCTTTTACTAGGCACTGCTCCTAATAGCCAGTTTCCTACTCCACACTGATGAGGGGCAAAATCCCAGAAACAGCTGTCTGTGGATAGATACCATGCTTGGCATAGGTGGTTTTCCTTTATTGGATGTTTTCCTTTATTGGATGCTGCCCTTCCCGTGGCTGTTCCTTCCCGGGGAAAGGCCTGGCTATTCATTGCTTGCGTTGAGAAACACGTGATGGTGTCTCCGCAGCTTACTTTACATGCTTTCTACCTGTAGGCACCACTAGACATTACGCTTTCTACTTGTAGGCACCACGAGACATCACGCTTGCTACCTGTAGGCACCACTAGACATCACGCTCTTGCTACCTGTAGGCACCACTAGACATCACGCTTGCTACCTGTAGGCACCACTAGACATCACGCTTGCTGCCTGTAAGCACCACTAGACATCACGCTTGCTGCCTGTAGGCACCACTAGACATCACGCTTGCTACTTGTAGGCACCACTAGACATCACGCTTGCTACCTGTAGGCACCACTAGACATCACGCTTGCTACCTGTAGGCACCACTATACATTCCATTCAGCAATAAGACCTAAAGGAAGCAATATGGTGATAAAATTGTTGGAAATTAACATGAACTTTCTATATAAAAATGCTGTTAGTCTTGCAGAAATTGGATCTCTAAGCCCACCAGCATCAGGGGCTAATCTACAGCATTCTGTAATGCTGTAGATAAGCCCCCGATGTATCCTGAAAGATGAGAAAAAGAGGTTAGATTATACTCACCTGAGGAACAGACTAAACCGATGGACGGTCCAGTTCGGGGCCTCCCATTTTCATAGGATGACGTCCTCTTCTTGTCTTCACGCTGTGGCTCCTGCGCAGGCATACTGATTTGCCCTGTTGAGGGCAGAGCAAAGTACTGCAGTGCGCAGGGCCTCTCTGACCTTTCCCGTAGCCTGCGCACTGCAGTACTTTGCCCTCAACTGGGCAAATCAGTATGCCTGCGCAGGAACCACAGCGTGAAGACAAGAAGAGGATGTCATCGTAAGAAGATGGGAGGCCACGGAGCGGACCGCTACGCTCATCGGACTGGGCCACAGCGGGACCGCCCCTGGGTGAGTATAATCTAACCTCTTTTTCTCATCTTTCAGATTACATCGGGGGCCTATCTACAGCATTACAGAATGCTGTAGAAAAGCCCTTGATGCTTGTGGCCTTAGCTCACCTTCGATTTTGGGGGTGACAGGTTCCCTTTAATAGATTGTGGGGGCTTCCTATTTAACCCCATCAGCACCCTGAGATCATGATTGTGTGGTCCTGATGTTTGCCATGGCAGTTCACGGCCAAATAGTGGCCTTAGAGTCTGCCCGCTATAGCAGCCTGTTCAGATGTAAGCGACATTGAGGTGGTAAAAATACACTTTTTCATTCCTGTCATGCCACTTTGCATTAATTCTTGAAAAACACCTGAAGGGTTAATAAACTACCTGCCAGTAGTTTCCAATATGTCAAGGGGTGCTGTTTTTAAAATAGTATCGTGTTTGGGGGTTTCCAATATATAGGACCCCTAACGTCACATTACTTCAAACCTGGATATGTCCCTAAAGAAAAAATTATTTTGTAAATTTCCTTGGAAAAAGGAAACAATGTTGCTATATTTTTAAACCTCCTAAAATGCTAACAAAATAAAGTAGCATTTTACAAATGGTGCTAATGTAAAGCAAACATGTGGGAAATATTATTTATTAATGTTTTGCTATGGAATGACTATCTGGGTTAAAGGGATAATCATTCAAAGTTTGAAAATTGCTATTTGTTTACAGTTTTGTAAAAATTTTGATACTTTTTATAAACACAAAACATATCAACCTAAATTTACCATTATCATAAAGTATGTGTCACAAAAAAAAAATCTCAAAATCACTGGGATACGTTGAAGCATTCCAGAGTTATTACCACATAAAGTGACAATGGTCAGATTTAAAAAATTTGGGCCCGTCACTAAGGGGTTAAAGTGTTATACTGTGAACTAGAATATCAGCTCAAAGCAGAAATTCTTGTTTTGCCAGTAATGGAAAAAAAGTTTTATTTTTAAAGCGGAATTTCCACCTTTATATTAAAACATCCAAGTTCACATTAGTTGTAAATTAATAGCTCTGAGGTGTACAGAATTAGGTAGGTGTTTTTTTTTCATCTAGGTTTTTGTGTAGCATTTTTAGAAAATGTTTAATTGACTAAAACCAAAACTTTGTAAGGCCCAATTTATATTTTATTTTTATTGCAAAAACTAGACTCAGTCGAGGGGTTCAAGAGAGGCCTGGATGTCTTCCTGGAGCAGAACAATATTGTATCATACAATTATTAGGTTCTGTAGAAGGACGTAGATCTGGGTATTTATTATGATGGAATATAGGCTGAACTGGATGGACAAATGTCTTTTTTCGGCCTTACTAACTATGTTACTATGTTACTATGTTAGACATTAGCTCACTTTTTAAGGGGTTTTACAGAATAAACAAATATGTCCCATTTACACATTTACAATGACATCAGTCTCATTGACAGATTCTTACTAGTGATGAGCTAATATACTCGTTACTCGAGATTTCCAGAGCACGCTCGGGTGTCCTCTGAGTATTTTTTAGTGCTCGGAGATTTAGTTTTGTTCACCGCAGCTGGATGATTTACAGCTACTAGCCTGCTTGATTACATGTGGGGATTCCCTAGCAACCAGGCAACCCTCACATGTACTTATGCTGGCTAACAGATGTAAATCATTCAGCTGAGGCGATGAAAACTAAATCTCCTAGCACTAACAAACACTCGGAGGACACCTGAGCGTGCTCGGAAAATCTCTAGTAACGAGTATATTCGCTCATCACTAATTCTTACAAATGGACACAGGACCCTCATACTTCAGACTGTGGGGGACACAGGACCCTCATACTTCAGACTGTGGGGGGCCCTAGCATTTAGAAACATATCACCTATCCACAGCGTGTTCATTCTGGGAAAACATGATCTAAGTGTACAGGGGCGCCGCTACCATGTGACAAGTTGAGCGCTTTGCCTCAGGCGGCACTGCCGTCAGTGAAGTGAGGGGGTGGCAGATTCTGCCGCTGTAGTAACTGAATTTGCAATGGAGACGCAGGCTCAGTTAGTACTCTATTATACAGTGCGTGTGACTGGCCGGGTTCTGCTTCTCCTGCAACATTAGCTCAGCTGCGACATCACTGACAACACATGACTGATCACATGCTCGTGACATCATGAAAGGTCCTCTATCTCCCGGATGTAGTCTTCTCCAGTATGGTAAGTATGTGCTCCGGCCACTGCTGCTCTGTGCAGCTCTGCTGCTGAGGTACGGCGGCCGCATTGTTCTGTGCTCCTCTGCGCACACTATCGGGCGGCTGCAGTGCCTGGTGGAGAGCTTGGTGTGTCAGGGACCAGGTGCAGTTTGTGCATGTTCACAGTTCTGTCTGTGCTGCGGATTCCCTGCAGATTTTACAAGTTCACACGTACAGACCTTGCTGTGGATTCTGCACGTCTGCAGCAATCTATAGTACTATACAGGTAGCGGGAGTTTCACCATCCCATTCAGACACTGCAGAAAAATGCAGGGTGTGAAACCTGCCGCGGACTTCACCATAGCCTGACTAGGGTGAACTCATCAGTAACCTGCGGATTCACTCAAAAGCCGCAGCGGATATTTCCTGCAATGTGTGAACATGGCCCAGAGTTAAAGAATAAATATAAGCTGAGCTATATGCTACGTGGCTGTGCTATATACTACATGGCTGTGCTATATGCTACGTGGCTGTGCTATGTACTATGTGGGCTTTGTTATATGCTACATGGGCTGTGCTATATGCTAGGTGGGCTGTTATATGCTACTCGACTGCTATATGCTTCGTGGGCTGTTACTGTATATACTATGTGGGCTGTTATATGCCACGTGGCTGTTATATACTACGTGGGCTGTGCAGTATACTACGTGGCTGTGCTATATTCTACGTGTGCTGTGTTATATGCTACATGGGCTCTGTTATATGCTACGTAGCTGTGCTATATTTCTGTGCTGACAGGAACACATGGGCTACTTGCACAGTGAACAAGTCTGTAAGAACATGTTCACACACCACCAAGAAACCTGAAGACACAAAAGAGAATGGTAAAACCAACAACACTCAGTTTGAAAAAATGTTTGCAGTAATCCGCAAGTGCTAGTAAAAGATGTAAATAACAGGGTATTTGGTTGATACGTTTTTTGCAAAAAATGTATACTAAGCTGCTCTACCAATCTTCACGGTATACCCATATCAGAGCAGCTCTGATATGGGTATACCGTGAAGATTGGTAGAGCAGCTTAGTATACGTTTTTTGCAAAAAACGTATCAACCAAATACCCTGTTATTTACATCTTTTACTAGCACTTGCGGATTACTGCAAACATTTTTTCAAACTGAGTGTTGTTGGTTTTACCATTCTCTTTTGTGTCTTCTTTATATTTCTGTGCTGTATCTGTGCATCATGAATCGTGGTATGTGTTAAAGGGGGTGCCCACAGGAGGGCGCCATTTTGCAGTTCTCAGGCAGCAGAGAGGCTAGGTTCACCCCTGTATGTGTATGAAACTAAAAAAAAAATCTATAATGGTCTGTAAGCGTACATAGGATTTTGAGGAAAAGCCTGCCCAGTAACTGTGACAAGTCCCGCATGCAGCCTGTTGATAGGGCACAGCCGAGTCCACTGACCATCTGTTTCTGCCATAGTGTCAGTGTTCATTTACTATGCACTGTTAGTGATATCTTCACACACTTCTTTATGAACTGAACATCAGCAATGTGCAAGTGTGAACTGCTCCCTCTGTGGGGTATTGCAGGTAAATGGGTGGTCTGCCTCTGGCAGGGAGCCTAAGGGAATGTCATCAGTTCTAAGCCGTCTAAACCATGAAATCCTGACCGGGACCCCTTTGTTTTACTTTTACATTTAATGCTGGGAAGAGGGTGAATTAAGATCTGGACATAGAGACCAGTCCTGCGTGGTTTCTTCCCGCCCACCTCTACTTGATTGACAGTGCTTTACCTTTTTGCACATAGAAACAGACCTGTCAGTTAATTTGGAGCAGGCAACAGGAGTCTGGAGGAGCGCCATCTAGTGGGCACTTGGTTCATGTTTAGCCCCTTAGTGACCAGGTCAAATTTTTCAAATCGGACCAGAAAAAATTCTAAAAATTAGCCATTTTCAAACTTTGATTTTCCCTTTAATCCAGATAATGGCAGGCACGGTACTAATTAAGGAACGCGCCCCTGACTGCGGAGCCCATATGGGTAAAGCTAGAAGGAAACACTGTTCAGTGCCCAATTGCCCCCTCCCACTGCTCCCCCAGGTGATGCACTAATTGGGATGCCAAGCTGACCAACGGGAGTAAAGGGGCATCTGGCCACACCTACATGGGTTAAATGCAGGTCTCCGGGGTCAATGCCTTTCTCTTAGTCCCTGGCTGACTCCTGGAAGCTGTTGTCCCATCCTCCCTCCCTCCCTTATATATTCATGTTTTGCACTTATAGGATAAATGTAAAAAAAATACCAAATGTATTAATAATAATACAAATCCTGTTATTATTAAGTCACAGTGGAAGAGTAGAGAGGAGCAAAGGTTCGTAACCGCTCATTGGCCGCTCGCCTGTCGGTCACAGACAGGGTCTTTGGTGATGAGCCCGCTATTACATGTAATTGCCCTTCTCTGCGTATGTAATTAATAAACTGTGACCGACCTGTTCACCCCATCCAGGCCTGTCAGTGTTTTCATTACAGGATCGGTCGGAGGGGGAAGGCACTGTTTACGACACACGGGTTTCTGCAGTCTCATAGCACATAAAATAGTCATTAAATAGAATTTCCATCATGTCTGCTTTACATCAGCACCATTTTTAAAATATCTTTTTATTTTGTTAAAAGGTTTAAAATTGTAGCAGTAATTTTTTATTCTTTTCAAGGAAATTTACAAAACTTATTTTTTAGGGACCAATTCAGTTTTGAAACGACTTTGGTGAACCTATATGTCGTAAAATCCCCAAAAGTGAGATCATTTTAAAAACCGCACCGCTCAGTACTGCTGTCAGCTAGTTGTATTAATTCCAGAAAAGAACTCGAATGGTTAATAAAAGTGACATGACAAGAAGGAAAAATATTATTTTTATCACATTAATAGCCGGCAGACTCTAAGGCCGTTATTTGGCCATGTATTGCCATGGCAAACATCAGGATCATACGATCACGATCTCAGGGTGCCAAAAGAGTTAGAGGGAGGCCCCACACTGTTAACCATTTAGATGCCGTAGTCACTATTAACAGCAACAGCTAAGAGGTTAAAAATCCGTGGTTGGTGCTAAAATCAATCAAGATGATGCAGCAAAGTGTCAGCTATAATGTACAGTCAACAGCTGCTGCATTTTCACCAGTCGGGATGTTATTGTCTGATATGTGAGGATAGTAAAAAGATGTATTGGTGGTCACTAAGGGGTTAAAGCCATGTTTATTACTGAATGTCGCAGTGTTCCATAATAAGAAATGGCTATTCATAAAGATGAAGTCTGCTGTGATTTAACGTTGCCTGTGGTTTGGGTAGCAAAAAACTGATGATGTGGTTTTACTCTGATCTCCCATAACTGCTTTGTTTTTTTTTTTTGTATTGTACTGCTGGCGTGTCGCCATTAATATAAGTTCCCTGCCCCTAGTATTATACAGTGGGTACGGAAAATAGTCAGACCCCTTTATATTTTTCACTCTGTTTCATTGCAGCCATTTGGTAAATTCAAAAAAGTTCATTTTTTCTCATTAATGTACACTCTGCACCTCCTCATGACTTAAAAAAACAAATGTAGAAATTTTTGCAAATTTATTAAAAAAGAAAAACTGAAATATCACATGGTCATAAGTATTCAGACTCTTTGCTCAGTATTGAGTAGATGCACCTTTTTGAGCTAGTACAGCCATGAGTTTTCTTGGGAATGATGCAACAAGTTTTTCATATCTGGATTTGGGGATCCTCTGCCATTCTTCTTTGCAGATCCTCTCCAGTTCCGTCAGGTTGGATGGTGAACGTTGGTGGACAGCCATTTTCAGGTCTCTCCAGAGATGCTTAGTTGGGTTTAGGTCAGGGCTCTGGCTTGGCCAGTCAAGAATGGTCACAGAATTGTTCTGAAGCCACTCCTTTGTTATTTTTGCTGTGTGGTTAGGGTCATTGTCTTGTTGGATGGTGAACCTTCGGCCAAGTCTGAGGCCCAGAGCACTCTGCAAGAGGTTTTCATCCATGATATCTCTGTACTTGGCCGCATTCATGTTTCCTTCAATGACGATCAGTTGTCCTGTCCCTGCAGCTGAAAAACACTCCCATAGAATGATGCTGCCACCACCAAGTTTCACTGTTGGGATTGTATTGGGCAGGTGATGAGCAGTGCCTGGTTTTCTCCACACATACTGCTTAGAATTCACACCAAAAAGGTCTATCTTCGTCTCATCAAACCAGAGAATCTTAGTTCTCATAGTCTGGGAGTCCTTCATATGTTTTTTAGCCAACTCCATGCGGGCTTTCACATGTCTTGCACCAAGGAGTGGCTTCCGTCGGGCCACTCTGCCATAAAAGCCCGACTGGTGGAGGGCTGCAGTGATAGTTGACTTTGTGGAACTTTCTCCCATCTCCCTACTGCATCTCTGGAGCTCAGCCACAGTGATCTTGGGGTTCTTCTTTACCTGTCTCACCAAGGCTCTCTCCTATGATTGCTCAGTTTGTCTGGAAGGACAGGTCTAGGAAGACTTCTGGTGATCCAAAACTTCTTCCATTTAAGGATTATGGAGGCCACTGTGCACTTGGGAATAGTGATGAGCGAGTATCCTCCTTGCTCGGGTTTTCCCAAGCACGTTTGTGTGGTCTCCGAGGATTTGTTAGTGCTCGGAGATTTAGTTTTCGTCGCCTCAGCTGCATGATTCAGGCTGCTAGCCAGGCTGAATACATGTGAGGAATGCCTGTTTTGTTAGGGAATCCCCACATGTATTCAAGCCTGTCTAGCAGCCATACATCATGCAGCTGCGTCGACAAAAACTAAATCTCCGAGCACTAACAAATACTTGGAGCTCACCCGTGCGTGCTCTGGAAAACCCGAGCAATGAGTATACTCGCTCATCACTACTTAGGAACATTGAGTACTGCAGAAATTGTTTTGTAACCTTGGCCAGATCTATGCCTTAAGCTGGAGTCACACATAACAATATCGTTAACGATATCGTTGCAACGTCACGCTTTTGGTGACGTAGCAACGATCTCGTTATGTGTGACAGCGACCAACGATCAGGCCCCTGCTGGGAGATCGTTGGTCGTTGGGGAATGATCAGGACCATTTTTTGGTCGCTGATCACCCGCTGTCATCGCTGGATCGGCGTGTGTGACGCCGATCCAGCGATGTGTTCACTTGTAACCAGGGTAAATATCGGGTTACTAAGCGCAGGGCCGTGCTTGGTAACCTGATATTTACCCTGGTTACCATTGTAAAAGTTTAAAAAAAAAACCAAAACAGTACATACTCACATTCTGATGTCTGTCACGTCCCCCGGCGTCCACAGGGTTAAAACTGCTTTCGGCAGGAGCGCTGCTAATGCACGCGCTCCGGCCGATAGCTTCCCTGCACTGACTGTGTCAGCGCCGGCCGTAAAGAAGAGCACACACTGTTACTGCCGGAGCTGACACAGTCAGTGCAGGGAAGCTCTCGGCAGCAGCGCGTGCATTAGCAGCGCTCTTGCCGAAAGCGGTTTTAACCCTGTGGACGCCGGCAGGGGACTAGACAGACATCAGAATGTATGTAGTGTTTTTTTTTTTTACTTTTACAATGGTAACCAGGGTAAATATCGGGTTACTAAGCGCGGCCCTGCACTTAGTATCCCGATGTTTACCCTGGTTACCTGGGTGCTGCAGGGGGACTTCGGCATCGTTGAAGACAGTTTCAACGATGCTGAAGGCGTTCCCCTGATTGTTGGTCGCTGGAGAGAGCTGTCTGTGTGACAGCTCCCCAGCGACCACACAACGACTTACCAACGGTCACGGCCAGGTCATATTGCTGGTCGTGATCGTTGGTAAGTCGTTTAGTGTGACTAAAGCTTTACCACAACTCTGTCTCTGAGCTCCTTGGCCAGTTCCTTTGTCCTCATGATTCTCATTTGGTCTGACATGCACTGTGAGCTGTGATGTCTTATATAGACAGATATGTCTTTCGAAATCAAATCCTATCAGTTTAATTAAACAGAGCTGGACTCCAATGAAGGAGTAGAACCATCTCAAGGAGGATCACAAGGAAATGGACAGCATGTGACTTAAATGAGTGTCTGAGCAAAGGGTCTGAACACTTATGACCATGTGATATTTCAGTTTTTCTTTTTTATTAAATTTGCAAAAATTACTACATTTCTGGGGTTTCTTTCAGTCAAGAAATGTACATTACATGTACATTAATGAGAAAAAAAATCAACTTTTTTGAATTTACCAAATGGCTGCAATGAAACAAAGAGTGAAAATGTAAAGGGGTCTGAATACTTTCCATACCCACTGTACGTCTTCATCTTTTATCAGCTCCACTCCGGTCTTCTTCTGCAGGTTGTGACCCGACAGATGGTTCCAATGTTTGCTGGATGAGTTGGAGGTCACTACTCAGTGTAAGTGTATGAGAGTCAAGAGGAGGTCAGAATGAGGACCTCATCGACTTACCCTAGGAGCTTGTGACCGTAGTTACCTCTGACTTCTGGTCCCTTAGAAGTTGTGGTCACAAGATGGCGGAGCAGGTACAGAGCGGTGCTGGTAAGAGTTGAAGACTGCGGCCAGTAAATATATTACCAAGGGCAGGTACCTTATGTTGGTGGCACCGCTCCAGCACTGATACAGAACCAATGCAGTAGGGTTTTTTTTTTGTAAGAAAACAGTCGCAGCATCTATATGAAGGTACCCTGCAGTCCTATGTAAAAGCAGTTCTCGAGAAAGGTCTCACTCCATTAGCGTACTTGGCACTACAACAGAAAGTATGTGGAGAATCTTATTGTAGGTGATTAAAAAATGAAATATAACCTGGACCTTCATCAGATCCGGTTTGTTGTGGGGTCTATATAAACGGAGTGGACGAGCGCAGGGCCGGCGCATTTCACACAGCGCTGCGATCACATGCCTCCTGCCCCCAGGACCCTACAACCCTCCGTTACTGATGACGGTCCAGGTTCTGGGAACGACACGTTCTGATTCGTTTCTGGATCGCCTACAATACGACTCTGTGCCCCCCGTGTACTGGAGCGCCAGGTATAGCTTCTATATGAACACTGAGCGTTATTGGCCCCACATGGGCAGTCGGTGCCCTGCTGTAGGAGGAGGCTAATGCCCATTTATCTCATTGGGCAGTGTACCCTCCATTACACCCAGATACCTTCAGGCAAAACGAATTCTCTAATGACACAAGTGCCACACTAGGTGACTACTCAATGCTTTTCTCTGTTATCAGCCATTTCAACGGCCTTACTGACCAGAAGCCTAGACTGCCTGTCTCTACGCTCCCCTCCATACAGTTGTGCGGACTGTTCTGTCCGGCTCCTTACTGTGCGTGTCTCTTTAAGCAGGTGCCTGCTGCCGAGCGCTGACTGTACAGTCATCCCTGCCGGGGCCGCCACACCCGCTCAGGTGTCCGGGCAGGCGCGCTCCCGGCTCTGTGCTGCAGGTAGCGGCTCGTGGACGCGCAGCCCCTCGCACCATCTACAGCACAGGACTGCGAGAGGCGACAGACCCCTCCGGTGGGTGAGGACGGACAGACCCCTCCGGGTGGGTGAGAACGGACAGACCCCTCCGGCCGGGCACCATGGCTTTGGCTGAACTCTACACACAGGTAAGGTGGTTCCTGCTGCTTGTAACTTCTCCTGTCTCTCCTCCAGCCATGATGTCTCCTCAGGGGGCAGTGGCCTGTGTGCAGGGACCGATCCCCGGCTGTGTATGTAGGAGGTCCCCACACAGCAGGTGTCCACACAGCAAGTGTCCCCACATAGCAGGTGTCCCACTCCCCACACAACAGGTCTCCACACAGCAAGTGTCCCCACATAGCAAGTCTCCACAGCAAGTCCACACACAGCAAATCCACACACACCAAGTCTCAGAACAGCAGGTCCACACACAGCAAGTGTCCCCACTCCCCACACAGCAAGTCCCCGCACAGCAAGTGTCCACACAGCAAGTCTTAGAACAGCAGGTACCCACACAGCAAGTGTCCACACAGCAAGTACTCACGCTACAAGTCCCCACACAGCAAGTCTCCACAGCAGGCCCCCACATAGCAAGTCCACACACAGCAAGTGTCCCCACATAGCAAGTACCAGCACAGAAAATGTCCACACAGCAAGTCTCAGCACAGCAGGTCCCCTCACAGCAAGTGTCCCCACACAGCAAGTCCCATTACAGCAGGTCCCCATACAGCAAGTGTCCCCACACAGCAAGTCCCATTACAGCAGGTCCCCATACAGCAAGTGTCCACACAGCAGGTCCCCACACAGCAAGTCCCATTACAGCAGGTCCCCATACAGCAAGTGTCCACACAGCAGGTCCCCACACAGCAAGTCCCATTACAGCAGGTCCCCATACAGCAAGTGTCCACACAGCAGGTCCCCACACAGCAAGTCCCATTACAGCAGGTCCCCATACAGCAAGTGTCCACACAGCAGGTCCCCACACAGCAAGTCCCATTACAGCAGGTCCCCATACAGCAACTGTCCACACAGCAGGTCCCCACATAGAAAGTACCAGCACAGCAAGTGTCCACACACAGCAAGTCCCAGTACAGCAGGTCCCCGCACAGCAAATGTCTCCACACAGCAAGTCCCCAAAGCAAATATCCACACAGCAAGTGTCCCAACACAGCAGGCCCCCACAGCAAGCGTCCCCACACAGCAAATGTCTCCACACAGCAAGTGTCCCAACACAGCAGGCCCCCCACAGCAGGCCCCCACAGCAAGCGTCCCCACACAGCAAGCGTCCCCACACAGCAAATGTCTCCACACAGCAAGTGTCCCGACACAGCAGGCCCCCACAGCAAGCGTCCCCACACAGCATGCGTCCCCACACAGCAAATGTCTCCACACAGCAAGTGTCCGAACACAGCAGGCCCCCACAGGAAGTGTCCCCAACCAGCAGGTGTCCCCACATACCCCATTTGTCTCCATCAGTGTACAGCGCTGATACTGAGCCAGTGTGGACAGTCTGTAGCCTGGAGTGAATATTTCATTATAATGTTTGGACATAGAAGATGTTGACGTCATACAAGTGGGATAATACAGAGGACAATGCAGATTTCAATCACTAGTAAATATAAATGATCACCTTCACAGACACATCTGTATAGGGGGTGACACACATGTTCCCACTTATTTCTGGTTATGTATGTTCCCCTTTGAAAGTTTATTGTGGACGTTATGTGCCATCCCTTGTTGTGCCCCTGCAGACTGGCAGGCTGCTGTAGGGAATGTCACTGCTCTCGGCAAGTGTTGCTTCGCAAGAGGCAACAACAATAAACTTTTTAGAGTTAACATACAAAGTTTTATGTAAGGGGGGTATGAGGATTACCCCGTGTTCCGCATCACTTGTCACTCCCACCTCACACAGGTAAGGCCGACATGTCAGACTCTGTGACCGTCAAGAGTGGTTCCCAGCAGTGAGATACAATGTCCATCCTAGATCTGAATGAATGAAATATTCTCATTGAATACTTTGTTCTGTACAAAGTTGAATGTGCTGACAACAAAATCACACAAAAATCATCAATGGAAATCAAATTTATTAACCAATGGAGGTCTGGATTTGGACAATACTCAAAATCAAAGTGGAAAATCAAATTACAGGCTTATCCAACTTCAGTGGAAATGTCTCAAAACAAGGAAATGATGTTCAGTAGTGTGAGTGGCCTCCACCTGCCAGTATGACCTCCATACAATGCCTGGGCATGCTCCTGATGAGGCGGCGGCTGGTCTCCTGAGGGATCTCCTCCCAGATCTGGACTGAAGCATCCGCCAACTCCTGGACAGTCTGTGGTGCAAGGTGACGTTGCTGGATGGTGCGTGATATGATGTCCCAGATGTGTTCAATCGGATACAGGTCTGGGGAACGGGCGGGCCAGTCCATAGCTTCAATGCATTCATATTGCGGGAACTGCTGACACACTCTAGTCACATGAGGTCTGGCATTGTCCTGCATTAGAAGGAACGCAGGGACAACCGCACCAGCATATGGTCTCACAAGGGGTCTGAGGATTTCATCTCGTACCTAATGGCAGTCAGACTACCTCTGGCGAGCGCATGGAGGGCTGTGTGGCCCTCCAAAGAAATGCCTCCCCACACCATTACTGACCCACTACCAAACCAGTCATGCTGAAGGATGTTGCAGGCAGCAGATCGCTCTCCATGGTTTCTCCAGACTGTCACATATGCTCAGTGTGAACCTGCTTTCATCTGTGAAGATCACAGGGCGCCAGTGGCGAATTTGCCAATCCTGGTGTTCTGTGGCAAATGCCAAGCGTCCTGCATGGTGTTGGGCTGTGAGCACAACCCCCATCTGTGGACGTCAGGCACTCAGACCATCCTCATGGAGTCAGTTTCTAACCGTTTGTGCAGACACATGCACATTTGTGGCCTGCTGGAGGTCATTTTGCAGGGCTCTGGCAGTGACCCTCCTGTTCCTCCTTGCACAAAGGCTGAGATAGCGGTCCTGCTGCTGGGTTGTTGTCCTCCTATGGCCCCCTACACGTCTGCTGCTGTACTGGCCTTCTACTGGTATCGCCTCCAGCCTCTGGACACTATGCTCACAGACACAGCAAACCTTGCCACAGCTCGCATTGTTGTGCCATCCTGGATGAGCTGCACTACCTGAACCACTTGTGTGGGTTGTAGGGTCCTTCTCAGGCTACCACGAGTGTGAAAGCACAACCAACATTCAAAAGTGACCAAAACATCAGCCAGAAAACATTGGTACTGAGATGTGGTCTATGGTCCCCACCTGCAGAACCATTCCTTTATTGAGTGTGCCTTGATAATTGCCAATAATTTCCATCTGTTGTCTATTCCATTTGCACAACAGCATGTAAATTGATTGTCAAACAGTGTTGCTTCCTAAGTGGACAGTTTGATTTCACATAAGTTTGATTTACTTGGAGTTATATTCTGTTGTTTAAGTGTTCCCTTTATTTTTTTTGAGCAGTGTATATTAAAATAGATATTGTCACGCTGGAGCCAGGTAACAGGGACCGTCCTGCAATAAAGTGGACAAAATAGATTTTAGATGTCCAACAATTTTTTCCATATTGGTGACACAAGCTGGCATTATAGGCACCGACCACTGGTAGTGTCTCAGAGAAAGTGGACAACTTAGATCTGTTATTGACACCTTCGGAAGTCCTAACAAGCCAAATAACTGACGTGCCCCCTATTAATGGGACCTGAGGACAGGTCATAGGTTTCAATAGGTTTTAATGAAATATTTCCTATAGTTTTGTTCCTACAGCTCCTATGCAAACTGTGCGTCTCTATTGTAACAGACAGCTAATACATTCCATGCAGTGTCATTCTGCCGTCAGACTTTGCTTTGTCCCCTACTTTTTGCTAATGTATATTTCCTGGATTGTCCAAAAGAAGCAGGTAGATAGGAGTATGGCTGCAGGAGCTGACTGCGCAGGGTTTGTTCTCTTACTATGGAGATGCATAGTCTGCACAGGAGAAGTAGAAACAAAATGGAAGGACCATGGCTGCAGTTTGTATTCTAAAAACAAACTAATTTTAATTCCCCCTCCCTAGGTCTAGCGCTGAGTCTCTGCTGTGGCTCCCAGATATGTTGTGGTCTGCTAATGACATGTTGACTGCGCAGCAGCCAATAACAGCCCAGCGGCTCTGCCTGAGTCAAGGGCACAAACCGCTCCGAACCCGCTGAGCTCACTGATTGGCTGCCAGGCTGTTTATGTGACATCAGGGAGCAACAATGGAGACTCCACTCTTGACCTGGGTCGGGGGAGTAAAGCACAGTTTTTATTTTAAATAAGCTGCTGCCAGAGACCAGGGTTTTCCAAAATCAGAAAAAAAAAACACTTTAAATCTGACACAAGCAAATATCATAGCGTTTGTAATGACTTCTGTATATTTATTATATTCTGCCTGATGTTTAGCAAACTGCAGGGACAAGTGATTGGATATTAGGATTTTCTGATAAATGAATACAATGGGATATTCACACATACAAGGAAAGCATTGCTTTCCCATAATAGCCAATGAGATCACATTATTTTAAAACTTTGTTTCCTAACCCAGATTGCAATCCTTTTGGCTGACGTGGGCTTCCTTCTAAATGCCATTTTAGCAGAGAGTTTTTGTTGGGTGATCAATTTGTCCACACAAGACCACTTATGGCTTGTGTGAAGTCCTACTTTTCCATCACTTTTGTGCTTTGGAAAGTCATACAAAATGTAGAGGAAAATGAATTTTTCTAACAATCATCTCCAAAGCCGCATGCGTCATAATAATCAACAGGGCATACAACCTGGTACAGACTGCATCAAATACCGCTTTATTTAGGTCTGAAAACTGGCATCAGTGCATCATAACTTGCCCCAGTGTCTACTGTACACATGTGCCACCATAAGAATATGTTCACACATTTGCACACACATTGGTTTTATTTTCCTGACTGATTTGGAAAACTGCTGCGCTTTTTAAATCTGCACCATGTCAGTTCTTTCAACATATTTGCAGCAGTCTTTCACTCATATGAAGCAATGGGTAAGTGCAAAAACAGAGGTATTAGTTTTGCTGCGTTTTTGGTAAAAAATCTGAGGAAATTAAATCAGGCTTTTTTCGGGGGCCACAATACTTTATCAACATGCACAAGAGGCAGCATAAACGCAGCAAAAACTAAGCAAAACCTGCTTTTTTTGTAAGCAGCTTAAACGCAGATTAAAATTTGCATTAAAAAAAGCAGCGTGTGAACATAGCCTTAAAGTTAAAGTTGCAACTGACATTACGTAGATCAGCTCATTTATGATTTTCAGAATTATTTGATAGGAATATTAAAGGGGTTTGTTCATGATGGCATTGTCTATCCCTATGCTGTATTGGGGTATATGAACGACATAAAGAGGCCTCTTTGCTTCCAAAGAAACATGGTGACATAACGCTATAGTGACATTTCATGTGACTGCGGCATGCATTTTCTTGCTGCAACAATGATGTTTTGTCCAACTGCCCACACTAATCACATCAAAGCAAGGAGCAAACACTGACAACTTAAAGGGGTTCTCTTAGGTGCCGTCCCGTGCTGCTCATTTTTCCATGGAAAGTGAACAGGGCTGATGACATGACCCAACTCTCCTACTGGGATGCTCACATGATAGGCCGGTATCATTCTTACATCCTGTTCATTACAATAGGACATATGCACAATACCTTCTAATTGTCAATGCTTCTCGGCAAGTGTATGACATCGTAGCACTATCAACACAGCTAACTGACAATGTGGAAGTAAGCATTTCAAGATGGCATTGAATAACCTCTTTAATTGGCTTGCTGTAAAATTGACCCTGTTGCATTATTAATTGGTATTGACACCCCTGCAATCTGTCAGATAATACTCATTTTCTTCCTGAAAATGATTGCAAACACAAATTATTTGGCATTATTATCTTCATTTAATTTGTCTTAAATGAAAAAACACAAAAGAGAATGAAGCAAAAAGCAAAACATTGATCATTTCACACAAAACTCCAAAAATGGGCCAGACAAAAGTATTGGCACCCTCAGCCTAATACTTGGTTGCACAACCTTTAGCCAAAATAACTGTGACCAACCGCTTCCGGTAACCATCAATAAGTTTCTTACAATGCTCTGCTGGGATTTTAGACCATTCTTCTTTGGCAAACTGCTCCAGGTCCCTGATATTTGAAGGGTGCCTTCTCCAAACTGCCATTTTTAGATCTCTCCACAGGTGTTCTATGGGATTCAGGTCTGGACTCATTGCTGGCCACCTTAGAAGTCTCCAGTGCTTTATCTCAAACCATTTTCTAGTGCTTTCTGAAGTGTGTTTTGGGTCATTGTCCTGCTGGAAGACCCATGACCTCTCAGGGAGACCCAGCTTTCTCACACTGGGCCCTACATTGTGCTGCAGAATTTGTTGGTAGTCTTCAGACTTCATAATGCCATGCGCACGGTCAAGCAGTCCAGTGCCAGAGGCAGCAAAGCAACCCCAAAACATCAGGGAACCTCCGCCATGTTTGACTGTAGGGACCGTGTTCTTTTCTTTGAATGCCTCTTCTCTTCTCCTGTAAACTATGTTGATGCCTTTGCCCAAAAAGCTCTACTTTTGTCTCATCTGACCAGAGAACATTCTTCCAAAACGTTTTAGGCTTTTTTAGGTAAGTGTTGGCAAACTCCAGCCTGGCTTTTTTATGTCTCGGGGTAAGACGTGGGGTCTTCCTGGGTCTCCAACCATACAGTCCCTTTTCATTCAGATGCCGACGGATAGTACGGGTTGACACTGTTGTACCCTCGGACTGCAGGGCAGCTTGAACTTGTTTGGATGTTAGTCGAGGTTCTTTATCCAACATCCGCACAATCTTGCGTTGAAATCTCATGTCAATTTTTCCTTTTCCGTCCACATCTAGGGAAGTTAGCCACAGTGCCATGGGCTTTAAACTTCTTGATGACACTGCGCACGGTAGACGCAGGAACATTCAGGTCTTTGGAGATGGACTTGTAGCCTTGAGATTGCTCATGCTTCCTCACAATTTGGTTTCTCAAGTCCTCAGACAGTTCTTTGGTCTTCTTTCTTTTGTCCATGCTCAATGTGGTACACACAAGGACACAGGACAGAGGTTGAGTCAACTTTAATCCATGTCGACTGGCTGCAAGTGTGATTTAGTTATTGCCAACACCTGTTAGGTGCCACATGTAAGTTACAGGTGCTGTTAATTACACAAATTAGAGAAGCATCACATGATTTTTTTGAACAGTGCCAATACTGTTCAAAAAAATCCACCCCCTTTTTTTATGTTTGGTGTGGAATTATATCCAATTTGGCTTTAGGACAATTCTTTTTGTGTTTTTTTTCATTTAAGACAAATTAAATGAAGATAATACCAAATAATTTGCGTTTGCAATCATTTTCAGGAAGAAAATGAGTATTATCTGACAGTATTGCAGGGGTGTCAATACTTTTGGCCATGACTGTAGCTATTGGGAGCCGTACTGCCAATTTACGGTAGGGTTCTTCCCCCATCTTCAGTGACAAATGATTTAAAAAAAGTTGTAAAAAAATAAAGGCTCTATTAAAATGTCTTTACTCTCCCCATTGATTGCACTTAGGTGCTCTTTTTATCAATATGACTTTCATACTATGACTCAATGAAAGATATGTGACAGTTAAAACAAACCGAGTTTCCTAGGAAAATGGTTGAATTGTGCTCTGACTGGTTTTGCACAAATGATCTGTCAGTGTAGAAAGGTACATGTTATGGGTAGGCAGGATAAAAAGAAGCTCCCTGTTCCGACGCTGCTGAGCGAAGAGTTCTTGGAGACAGTGGTATTCCTGTAATGAACTATTATCTTGGTCTAAATATAAATTGGTCCAATACCCTGCTCAAAAAAATAAAGGGAACACCTAAACAACAGAATATAACTCCAAGGAAATCAAACTTCTGTGAAATCAAACTGTCCACCTAGGAAGCAACACTGTTTGACAATTAATTTCACATGCTGTTGTGCAAATGGAATAGACAACAGGTGGAAATTATTGGCAATTATCAAGATACACTCAATAAAGGAGTGGTTCTGCAGGTGGGGACCACAGACCACATCTCCGTACCAATGCTTTCTGGCTGATGTTTTGGTCACTTTTGAATATTAGTTGTGCTTTCACACTCGTGGTAGCATGAGACGGACTCTAGCCCACACAAGTGGCTCAGGTAGTGCAGCTCATCCAGGATGGCACATCAATGCTAGCTGTAGCAAGAAGGATTGTGTGTCCAGTATGTAATAAAAATTGGAATATTTCATTCAGTGATATCTAGGATGTGGGATTTTATTGTTCCCTTATTTTTTTTGAGCAGTGTATATGAAATGAATCCAGGGTGGACACTGACAGCTTGAGGACCCTGTGCAAGAAATGTGTCTGGGCCCCCTTCATTTTATGGTGACAAAGCTACAGATGTACCGTATTTTTCGCTTTGTAAGACGCTCCGGATTATAAGACGCACCCCAAATTTTGAGGAGAAAAATAGGAAAAAACTATTTTTTAATAAATTGGTGGGGCGTCTTATAATCCATGCGTCTTATTACTTACCAGGGGTTGTGGTTGTGGTGGATCAGGGTCCCAGGCTCGTTGCCGGAGGCAGGAGTGGAGCATTGCTGCAGGCTGGGATGAGGGGGTCTGCAGGGGGCTCCTGTGCTGCAGGGGGGCTCCTGTGCTGCAGCCTGGGATGAGGGGTCTGCAGGGGGCTCCTTTGCTGCAGGCTGGGATGAGGGGTCTGCAGGGGGCTCCTTTGCTGCAGGCTGGGATGAGGGGTCTGCAGGGGGCTCCTGTGCTGTAGGGCTGTCTCCGGTGCTGCGGGGGGCTCTGGCGACATTTTGTGAAAGACCAGAGCCCCCCGGCAGTTCTTCCATGCGTTCCAGTATGACTAATTCCGGGAAAATGGCCGCCGGAATCTCGAGAGATGAGATCTCAGCGCTGAAATCTCATCTCCCGAGATTCCGGCGGCCATTTTCCCGGAGTCAGTCATACTGGAACTAACTCCGGGAAAATGGCCGCCGGAATCTCGAGAGATGAGATCTCAGCGCTGAAATCTCATCTCCCGAGATTCCGGCGGCCATTTTCCCGGAATTAGTCATACTGGAACGCATGGAAGAACTGCCGGGGGGCTCTGGTCTTTCACAATATGTCGCCAGAGCCCCCCGCAGCACCGGAGCCTTCAGCATCACCCGGGGCAGCAGCGGACAACCCCGGCAGTGGCGGCGGACGACAGCGGCGGCAGGCGGTAGCGGCGGCGGACACCCCCTCCTCCCAGCCTGTAATGGTAAGCGGTATATCCGCTTTGTTAGACGCACCCACATTTCCCCCCCAAATTTGGGGGAAATAAAGTGCGTCTTACAAAGCGGAAAATACGGTATATATATCTTACATAGTCTCCTTTATTATGTATATTGCCATCCCTTATTACACAGTGCCCTCTCTTGTTATTTACAGCACCGTCCATTACATATTGAATTATTTTTAGAGTGCCACCTGTCTTTATTACATACCGTCCTGTCTTGTTAGATATATAATGCAATGACTGCAGATGGAGCATGGGAAAGCTTCTATTCTAATGGAGGAGCTGATGGACTGGTCATCTGATCACCGGCTGCTCCATCAGCAGTTATTTTATATCTTAACATGAGAGGGGACTATGTAAGAAAAGAAGACGCAGTGAATAAATATAACAAGAATGCACTATGTAAGAGACAGCACTGTACATAACAGCAGAGAAAGCTATATAATAAAGAACGGCACCATATATGACTAGAGAGAATGATACGTAATAAGGCATGGTTTTATACCTAATAAAAGTGGAAACTGTAACTAAGGACGGCGCTATACATAAGTGAATACACAATATATACTAAGAGACTGTGCTATACATAATGAGCGAGTACCCTATATTTTAAAAGACTGCTATATATAAGTGAGTACACTATATACTAAGGGACTGTGCTATACATAAAAAGTGAGTGCACTATATACTAAGAGTCTGTGCTATACATAGTAAGTGAGTACACTATGTACTAAGGGACTGTGCTACACACAAGGCAACATCCCTGTTTCTGTGTGCAGTTTTAGTATGCTGCAAGCTTTTACAGAAGCATTGAGCATGTCGTATTCTGATCTTCGAAATAGGATCAGAACAGGACATTCTCTGACCCTCACGGATTTTATTTTCAGATCCGTGATTTTCTTGCATGTGCGAATGGACCTAAAAAACTAGGAGCCTGTGTGCCATCCAATAAAAAAAAAAACCTGGAAGCACACGGACGGTTCAAACAAGTGTGAGAATGTAAATAAGGGATTTTACAGATAACATCCAAATCACTAAGAACAGACACAATAATATTTGCATCCTGGAACCTACCACTGAAGTCTTGGTGTTTCTTCTCCATCTGGTCAGACCTCCATGTCGACATCTCCCAGTTACGACTCGTCTTGTCATGATGATCGTCGCAGGCCTGAAAATAACAAGGTCACTTATATTGTATACATACATGTGTCTACCCCCTAGTACAGATATTTACCCCACCATTAATATACTATTACACACCATTAAAAATATAAAGTGATAAGCAGCACTGTGCTCCCCATTAACTACTGTATAATCTCTGACTCGAGATAATATACAGTTAGGGCCAGAAATATTTGGACAGTGACACAATTTTCGCGAGTTGGGCTCTGCATGCCACCACATTGGATTTGAAATGAAACCTCTACAACAGAATTCAAGTGCAGATTGTAACGTTTAATTTGAAGGGTTGAACAAAAATATCTGATAGAAAATGTAGGAATTGTACACATTTCTTTACAAACACTCCACATTTTAGGAGGTCAAAAGTAATTGGACAAATAAACATAACCCAAACAAAATATTTTTATTTTCAATATTTTGTTGCAAATCCTTTGAAGGCAATCACTGCCTTAAGTCTGGAACCCATGGACATCACCAAACGCTGGGTTTCCTCCTTCTTAATGCTTTGCCAGGCCTTTACAGCCGCAGCCTTCAGGTCTTGCTTGTTTGTGGGTCTTTCCGTCTTAAGTCTGGATTTCAGCAAGTGAAATTCATGCTCAATTGGGTTTAGATCTGGAGATTGACTTGGCCATTGCAGAATGTTCCACTTTTTGGCACTCATGAACTCCTGGGTAGCTTTGGCTGTATGCTTGGAGTCATTGTCCATCTGTACTATGAAGCGCCGTCGAATCAACTTTGCAGCATTTGGCTGAATCTGGGCTGAAAGTATATCCCGGTACACTTCAGAATTCATCCGGCTACTCTTGTCTGCTCTTATGTCATCAATAAACACAAGTGACCCAGTGCCATTGAAAGCCATGCATGCCCATGCCATCACGTTGCCTCCACCATGTTTTACAGAGGATGTGGTGTGCCTTGGATCATGTGCCGTTCCCTTTCTTCTCCAAACTTTTTTCTTCCCATCATTCTGGTACAGGTTGATCTTTGTCTCATCTGTCCATAGAATACTTTTCCAGAACTGAGCTGGCTTCTTGAGGTGTTTTTCTGCAAATTTAACTCTGGCCTGTCTATTTTTGTTATTGATGAATGGTTTGCATCTAGATGTGAACCCTTTGTATTTACTGTCATGGAGTCTTCTCTTTACTGTTGACTTAGAGACAGATACACCTACTTCACTGAGAGTGTTCTGGACTTCAGTTGATGTTGTGAACGGGTTCTTCTTCACCAAATTAAGTATGCGGCGATCATCCACCACTGTTGTCATCCGTGGACGCCCAGGCCTTATTGAGTTCCCAAGCTCACCAGTCAATTCCTTTTTTCTCAGAATGTACCCAACTGTTGATTTTGCTACTCCAAGCATGTCTGCTATCTCTCTGATGCATTTTTTCTTTTTTTTCAGCCTCAGGATGTTCTGCTTCACCTCAATTGAGAGTTCCTTTGACCGCATGTTGTCTGCTCACAGCAACAGCTTCCAAATGCAAAACCACACACCTGGAATCCACCCCTGACCTTTTAACTACTTCATTGATTACAGGTTAACGAGGGCGACGCCTTCAGAGTTAATTGCAGCCCTTAGAGTCCATTGTCCAATTACTTTTGGTCCCTTGAAAAAGAGGACGCTATGCATTACAGAGCTATGATTCCTAAACCCTTTCTCCTATTTGGATGTGGAAACTATCATATTGCAGCTGGGAGTGTGCACTTTCAGCCCATATTATATATATAATTGTATTTCTGAACATGTTTTTGTAAACAGCTAAAATAACAAAACTTGTGTCACTGTCCAAATATTTCTGGCCCTAACTGTAAATTATTCAGTCTGTGAGGCTATGTGCCCACGTTGCAGAAATGCTGCGGAAATGAATGCAGCATTTCTGCAACTCCCTGCCGCGGGTAAAAAGCATGCGGAATTCGCATGCGTTTTCCCACAAAACACAAGCGTTTTGCTAGCGTTTTTATCTTGCAGAATGCTTGCACTTTTACAAGCGATTTGAAGTATCGCTTGGAAAAGTGACTGACAGGTTGGTCACACTTGCCAAGCATAGTTCTTGACAAGTGTGACCAACTTTTTACTATTGATGCTGCCTATGCAGCATCAATAGTAAAAAATAGAATGTTAAAAATAATTTAAAAAAAATAAAAAATATGGTTATTCTCACCTTCCGACGGCCCCCAATCTCCTCAGCGGTGCTCCCTGTACGTTCCGTTCCCAAAGATGATTTGTGTGAAGGACATTTGTGACGTCACGGTCGCGTTACCGCGACGTCATTTCAGGTGATTTACGCAATGCACCGCTGAGAGGTGGGACGACTCTGGTGGCCATCAGAAGGTAAGTATATCCCTATTTTTTATTTTAATTCTTTTTTTTTTTACAGGAATATTGTACCCAGGGCCTGGAGGAAAGTCTCCTTTGCTTCAAACCCTGGGTACCATCCGCACATGAAGCGCTCACTTTACACATGGTGGGCATAGCCACATGCGTAAAGTGAGCGTTTCAGTGCAATCATATGGCATCGGAATTGCCGCACTTCCGCAGAAATAATGAACATGCTCCGGCTTTACCACTATGCGATTCCGCAGCAGGAAAATTCGCAGCATGGGTACAGCAACTGCAGGATCCTATAGGATTGCATGGAAATGTGTTTTTTAAGCGTTTCCTTTGCTGCAAAAACGCGGCGGAATTGCATAAATACACAACGTGGGCACATAGCCTGACTCTTCTCAAATACCTGTAAGGCTATGTGTACATGGAAAATATGCAAGGTTATACAGTACAGGAAAAGTGAATGAGATCCCTAAAGTCTCATGCACACGTTTCTTATTTTTTTTCTTGCAGATTTGTAGCTGATTAAAATCTGTATAATGTCAATTCTTAACAGCATATTTCACCTGTACTAATGGGGAAAATACGTAAAGCATGGGAAAAATGTGGACATAAAAAAAGTATTCTATGCAACTTTCTTCCTGCCAACAGATTAGGATATGCAGCAGAATTTTCTCCTGCAATTCATGAACGTGTGCACATAGCCTTAGTCCCTTTCCTGTGTTCCCATCATTCACTATAAGTACTTGATAGCATCATAATGATTTTGGGGGTGGGAGAAGAGATTATCAAGAACTGAGCATCTGACAGCGTCTTCTCCCACCTTTCAATTCATTATAAAGGGTCCTATGCACCTTATCGCCTCCTCTTCCAGTCCCCGATAGCATCACTATAAATTGTGAGATGGAGGAGGATACTATCAGGGGCTTAGCATCTTCCTCTACCACCCAATTCATTTTACATCCATATCTAACGTCCTGCTCCCCCTGTTCGAAAGTCCATTATAAGTCCCCCTTCCTCCCATCCCAATCCCTCATTGTCCTCCTCCCCCCGCATCCCAACATTGTCCTATCTCCATCCCATCCCCCATAAACATTTCTGACATGCAAAAACAAAACTCCCCAAAATTAGTGACCAATATAGCCACCTTTCTTTATGATGACACTCAACAGCCTTCCATCCATCGATTCTGTCAGTTGCTTGATCTCTTTACGATCAACATTGCGTGCAGCAGCCACCACAGCCTCCCAGACAATGTTCAGAGAGGTGTACTGTTTTCCCTCCCTGTAGATCTCACATTTTTTAAGGGACCACAGGTTCTCTATGCGGTTCAGATCAGGTGAACAAGGGGGCCATGTCATTATTTTTTCTTCTTTAAGACCTTTATTGGCCAGCCACATTGTGGAGTAGTTGGAGGCATGTGATGGAGCATTGTCCTGCATGAAAATTATGTTTTTCTTGAACGATACCAACTTCTTCCTGTACCACTGCTTGTAGAAGTTGTCTTCCAGAAACTGGCAGTAGGTCTGGGAGTTGAGCTTCACTTCATCTTCAACCCAAAAAGGTCCCACAAGTTCATCTTTGTTGATACCAGCGCATACCAGTATCCCACCTCCACTTTGCTGTCACTCTCATTTCATCAGTCCATAAAACCTTTGAAAAGTCAATCTTAAGATATTTCTTGGCCCAGTCTTGACGTTTTATCTTATGTTTCTTGTTCAAAAGTTGTCGTTTTTCAGCCTTCCTTACCTTGGCCATGTCCCTGAGTATCGTGCTTTTTGTTACTCCAGTAACGTTGCAGCTTTGAAATATGGCAAAAATGGTGGCAAATGGCACCTTACCATGTGCCCAAACAGTGGTTTACCCCCACATGTGAGGTATCGGTGTACTCAGGAGAAATTGCCCAACAAATTTTAGGATCCATTTTATCCTGTTGCCCATGTGAAAATGAAAAAAATGAGGCTAAAAGAATTTTTTGTGAAAAAAAGTACTTTTTCATTTTTACAGATCAATTTGTGAAGCACCTGGGGGTTCAAAGTGCTCACTATGCATCTAGATAAGTTCCTTGGGTGTCTAGTTTCCAAAATGGGGTCACTTGTGGGGGAGATCCAATGTTTAGGCACACGGGGGCTCTCCAAACGTGACATGGTGTCCGCTAAAGAGTGGAGCCTGACGCTTACTAATCTCCACGTGTCCCTTCCGAACCTCATGAGGGCTTTGAGGAGATACGGGGACCTATCTGGATATAAAATTAATTCCAGCAGAACGGAGGCTATGCCGCTGAACATCCCCCCTGAGGTATGGGACCATCTACGCCTGAATTTTAAATTCAGGTGGAAACAGGATGCTGTGAAATATTTGGGGGTGAATATTACGTCCTCATACGAGACCCTCCACAAACTAAATTTCCCCTCCCTCTTTAAAGAATCAAAAGCCCGCCTAACTAAATGGCAATCACTTCCTCTCTCGTGGATGGGTCGGATAGCGGCGGTAAAAATGAGTCTTTTACCCAGATTGATCTACGCCTTTGAAACCCTCCCAGTTGGAGTTCCGGACTCGGAACTGAAGTCCCTTCAGGCGGCTATTATTAGGTTCATATGGCAACAAAAGCGCCATAGAGTGGCTGAGGAGGTTCTCACAGCTCATAAGACCAGGGGAGGGCTTTCTGTGCCAAATATTCTTAAATACTACTGGGCTACACACCTGAGGAGAATCCCCTGCTGGACGTCCCTATGGGCCTACAGCAGGTGGAATGAAATAGAGAAATTATGGCTTGCCCCAATACACCCTAACTCTCTTTTATGGGCGCCAGCACAATGCAAGTCCTTTCCACCCCTTCTAGGCCCCATGCAGTTCACTCGTGACATTTGGAACACGTGCACACGGAGATTCGCCCTCATGTCACCTTGCTCCCCCCTGGTGTCCTTCATCTATCATCCACAGCTCCCAGGCAGTTTAGAATCTCCTATGGTTCACCCTTGGCTTAACCCCTTCATGACCCAGCCTATTTTGACCTTAAAGACCTTGCCGTTTTTTGCAATTCTGACCAGTGTCCCTTTATGAGGTAATAACTCAGGAACGCTTCAACGGATCCTAGCGGTTCTGAGATTGTTTTTTCGTGACATATTGGGCTTCATGTTAGTGGTAAATTTAGGTCAATAAATTCTGCATTTATTTGTGATAAACACGGAAATTTGGCGAAAATTTTGAAAATTTCGCAATTTTCACATTTTGAATTTTTATTCTGTTAAACCAGAGAGATATGTGACACAAAATAGTTAATAAATAACATTTCCCACATGTTTACTTTACATCAGCACAATTTTGGAAACAAAATTTTTTTTTGTTAGGAAGTTATAAGGGTTAAAATTTGACCAGCGATTTGTCATTTTTACAACGAAATTTACAAAACCATTTTTTTTAGGGACCACCTCACATTTGAAGTCAGTTTGAGGGGTCTATATGGCTGAAAATACCCAAAAGTGACACCATTCTAAAAACTGCACCCCTCAAGGTACTCAAAACCACATTCAAGAAGTTTATTAACCCTTCAGGTGCTTCACAGCAGCAGAAGCAACATGGAAGGAAAAAATGAACATTTAACTTTTTAGTCACAAAAATTATCTTTTAGCAACAATTTTTTTATTTTCCCAATGGTAAAAGGAGAAACTGAACCACGAAAGTTGTTGTCCAATTTGTCCTGAGTATGCTGATACCTCATATGTGGGGGTAAACCACTGTTTGGGCGCACGGCAGGGCTTGGAAGGGAAGGAGCGCCATTTGACTTTTTGAATCAAAAATTGGCTCTACTCTTTAGCGGACACCATGTCACGTTTGGAGAGCCCCCGTGTGCCTAAAAATTGGAGCTCCCCCACAAATGACCCCATTTTGGAAACTAGACGCCCCAAGGAACTTATCTAGATGCATAGTGAGCACTTTGAACCCCCAGGTGCTTCACAAATTGATCCGTAAAAATGAAAAAGTACTTTTTTTTCACAAAAAAATTCTTTTAGCCTCAATTTTTTCATTTTCACATGGGCAACAGGATAAAATGGATCCTAAAATGTGTTGGGCAATTTCTCCTGAGTACACCAATACCTCACATGTGGGGGTAAACCACTGTTTGGGCACATGGTAAGGCTCGGAAGGGAAGGAGCGCCATTTGACTTTTTGAATGAAAAATTATCTCCATCGTTAGCGGACACCATGTCGCGTTTGGATAGCTCCTGTGTGCCTAAACATTGGCGCTCCCCCACAAGTGACCCCATTTTGGAAACTAGACCCCCCAAGGAACTTATTTAGATGCCTAGTGAGCACTTTAAACCCTCAGGTGCTTCACAAATTGATCTGTAAAAATGAAAAAGTACTTTTTTTTCACAAAAAAATTATTTTCGCCTCAATTTTTTCATTTTCACATGGGCAGTAGGATAAAATGGATCATAAAATTTGTTGGGCAATTTCTCCCGAGTACGCCGATACCTCATATGTGGGGGTAAACCACTGTTTGGGCACACGGCAGGGCTCGGAAGGGAAGGCGCGCCATTTGACTTTTTGAATGGAAAATTAGCTCCAATTGTTAGCGGACACCATGTCGCGTTTGGAGAGCCCCCTGTGTGCCTAAACATTGGAGCTCCCCCACAAGTGACCCCATTTTGGAAACTAGACCCCCCAAGGAACTTATCTAGATGCATATTGAGCACTTTAAACCCCCAGGTGCTTCACAGAAGTTTATAACGCAGAGCCATGAAAATAAAAAATAATTTTTCTTTCCTCAAAAATGATTTTTTAGCCTGGAATTTCCTATTTTGCCAAGGATAATGGGAGAAATTGGACCCCAAATATTGTTGTCCAGTTTGTCCTGAGTACGCTGATACCCCATATGTGGGGGTAAACCACTGTTTGGGCGCACGGCAGGGCTCGGAAGGGATGGCACGCCATTTGGCTTTTTAAATGGAAAATTAGCTCCAATCATTAGCGGACACCATGTCACGTTTGGAGAGCCCCTGTGTGCTTAAACATTGGAGATCCCCCAGAAATGACACCATTTTGGAAACTAGACCCCCAAAGGAACTAATCTAGATGTGTGGTGAGGACTTTGAACCCCCAAGTGCTTCACAGAAGTTTATAACGCAGAGCCATGAAAATAAAAAAAAAAATTATTTTCTCAAAAATGATCTTTTAGCCTGCAATTTTTTATTTTCCCAAGGGTAACAGGAGAAATTTGACCCCAAAAGTTGTTGTCCAGTTTCTCCTGAGTACGCTGATACCCCATATGTGGGGGTAAATCACTGTTTGGGCACATGCCGGGGCTCGGAAGTGAAGTAGTGACGTTTTGAAATGCAGACTTTGATGGAATGCTCTGTGGGCGTCACGTTGCGTTTGCAGAGCCCCTGATGTGGCTTAACAGTAGAAACCCCCCACAAGTGACCCCATTTTGGAAACTAGACCCCCAAAGGAACTTATCTAGATGTGTGGTGAGCACTTTGAACCCCCAAGTGCTTCATAGAAGTTTATAATGCAGAGCCGTGAAAATAATAAATACGTTTTCTTTCCTCAAAAATAATTATTTAGCCCAGAATTTTTTAATTTTCCCAAGGGTAACAGGAGAAATTTGACCCCAAAAGTTGTTGTCCAGTTTCTCCTGAGTACGGTGATACCCCATATGTGGGGGTAAACTACTGTTTGGGCACATGCCGGGGCTTGGAATTGAAGTAGTGACGTTTTGAAATGCAGACTTTGATGGAATGCTCTGCGGGCGTCACGTTGCGTTTGCAGAGCCCCTGATGTGCCTAAACAGTAGAAACCCCCCACAAGTGACCCCATTTTGGAAACTAGACCCTGAAAGGAACTTATCTAGATGTGTGGTGAGCACTTTGAACCCCCAAGTGCTTCATAGAAGTTTATAATGCAGAGCCGTGAAAATAATAAATACGTTTTCTTTCCTCAAAAATAATTATTTAGCCCAGAATTTTTTATTTTCCCAAGGGTTACAGGAGAAATTGGACCCCAAAAGTTGTTGTCCAGTTTCTCCTGAGTACGCTGATACCCCATATGTGGGGGTAAACCACTGTTTGGGCACACGTCGGGGCTCAGAAGGGAAGTAGTGACTTTTGAAATGCAGACTTTGATGGAATGGTCTGCGGGTGTCACGTTGCGTTTGCAGAGCCCCTGGTGTGCCTAAACAGTAGAGACCCCCCACAAGTGACCCCATTTTAGAAACTAGACCCCCCAAGGAACTTATCTAGATATGTGGTGAGCACTTTGAACCCCCAAGTGCTTCACAGACGTTTACAACGCAGAGCCGTGAAAATAAAAAATCATTTTTCTTTCCTCAAAAATTATGTTTTAGCAAGCATTTTTTTAGATTCACAAGGGTAACAGGAGAAATTGGACCCCAGTAATTGTTGCGCAGTTTGTCCTGAGTATGCTGGTACCCCATATGTGGGGGTAAACCACTGTTTGGGCACACGTCAGGGCTCGGAAGTGAGGGAGCACCATTTGACTTTTTGAATACGAGATTGGCTGGAATCAATGGTGGCGCCATGTTGCGTTTGGAGACCCCTGATGTGCCTAAACAGTGGTAACCCCTCAATTCTACCTCCAACACTAACCCCCCCACACCCCTAACCCTAATCCCAACTGTAGCCATAACCCTAATCACAACCCTAACCTCAACACACCCCTAACCCCAACACACCCCTAACCCTAACCACAACCCTAATTCCAACCCTAACCCTAAGGCCATGTGCCCACGTTGCGGATTCGTGTGAGATATTTCCGCACCATTTTTGAAAAATCTGCGGGTAAAAGGCACTGTGTTTTACCTGCGGATTTTCCGCGGATTTCCAGTGTTTTTTGTGCGGATTTCACCTGCGGATTCCTATTGAGGAACAGGTGTAAAACGCTGCGGAATCCGCACAAAGAATTGACATGCTGCGGAAAATACAACGCAGCGTTCCCGCGCGGTATTTTCCGCACCATGGGCACAGCGGATTTGGTTTTTCATATGTTTACATGGTACTGTAAACCTGATGGAACACTGCTGCGGATCCGCAGCCAAATCCGCACCGTGTGCACATAGCCTAATTCTAAAGGTATGTGCACACGCTGCGGATCCGCAGCAGTTTCCCATGAGTGTACAGTTCAATGTAAACCTATGGGAAACAAAAATCGCTGTACACATGCTGCGGAAAAACTGCACGGAAACGCAGCGGTTTACATTCCGCAGCATGTCACTTCTTTGTGCGGATTCCGCAGCGGTTTTACAACTGCTCCAATAGAAAATCGCAATTGTAAAACCGCAGTGAAATGCGCAGAAAAAAACGCGGTAAATCCGCAGCGGTTTAGCACTGCGGATTTATCAAATCCGCAGCGGAAAAATCCGCAGAGGACCAGAATACGTGTGCACATTCCTAACCCTAACCCTAGCCCTACCCCTAACCCTACCCCTAACCCTAACCCTACCCCTAACCCTAACCCTAACCCTACCCCTAACCCTAACCCTAACCCTACCCCTAACCCTAACCCTACCCCTAACCCTAACCCTATTCTAACATTAGTGGAAAAAAAAATTTTTTTTATTTTTTTATTGTCCCTACCTATGGGGGTGACAAAGGGGGGGGGTCATTTATTATTTTTTTTATTTTGATCACTGAGATAGATTATATCTCAGTGATCAAAATGCACTTTGGAACGAATCTGCCGGCCGGCAGATTCGGCGGGCGCACTGCGCATGCGCCCGCCATTTTGGAAGATGGCGGCGCCCGGGAGAAGATGGACGGGACCACGGCTGGATCGGTAAGTATGATAGGGTGGGGGGGGACCACGGGGGGGGGGATCGGAGCACGGGGGGGGAATCGGAGCGCGGGAGGGGTGGAACGGAGCGCGGGGGGCGTGGAACGGAGCACGAGGGGGCTGGAATGGAGCACGGGGGGGTGGAACGGAGCACGGGGGGGGGGTGGATCGGAGTGCAGGGGGGGTGATTGGAGCACGGGGGGGTGATTGGAGCACGGGGGGAGCGGACACGAGCACGGGGGGGGGAGCGGAGCACTGGACGGAGGGGAGCCGGAGCAGTGTACCGGCCAGATCGGGGGGGGTGGGGGGGGCGATCGGAGGGGTGGGGTGGGGGCACACTAGTATTTCCAGCCATGGCCGATGATATTTCAGCATCGGCCATGGCTGGATTGTAATATTTCACCCGTTATAATGGGTGAAATATTACAAATCGCTCTGATTGGCAGTTTCACTTTCAACAGCCAATCAGAGCGATCGTAGCCACGAGGGGGTGAAGCCACCCCCCCTGGGCTAAACTACCACTCCCCCTGTCCCTGCAGATCGGGTGAAATGGGAGTTAACCCTTTCACCCGATCTGCAGGGACGCGATCTTTCCATGACGCCGCATAGGCGTCATGGGTCGGAATGGCACCGACTTTCATGACGCCTACGTGGCGTCAAAGGTCGGGAAGGGGTTAAAGCAGGCCTATTTAGATTTGCGGACATTATAGACGGGGAGACCATGGAGATTCACTCCTTTGATTATCTTAAGCAACATTTCTCGATTTCCAACAGGGAATTCTTTCAATACCTAGAAATTAGAGATTTTGCTAACTCCCTATATGGTAAAGCGGGAGCTTCTATCCCCACGGATTTCGAGAAAATTTGCAGGAGAGGTGTGAACACCAGGGGTCTGATTTCAGAAATTTACATTTTATCGGATCCACAGGATGAGTCTGGTGAATCTTTTCTATATATGCGCAAGTGGGAGGCCGCCTTGGAGCGGCGTATTTCTCCCCGAGAGTGGTCTGTCATTTGGAGGAATGCCGCAAAATCATCAGTGTGTACTCTCTATAGAGAAAATATCTATAAGATACTAATGCACTGGTATCACACTCCAGAGTTTCTGCATGGACTGAATCCCTCTATCCCTCCCTCCTGTTGGAGATGTGGGGGAAGCACTGGGTCTCTTGTCCACATATTTTGGTCATGCCCAAAAATTGTGCCCTTTTGGGGTCAGGTTAAGTCCCTCATAGATAAGGTATTGCATGCAGACATAGAACTAAACCCGCTAGTGCTTCTCCTGGGTCACGGGGCGCCGGGTGTGGGCAAACTTTCCAATAGATTATTGCAACATATCCTTACGGCGGCCAGATGCCTGATTGCGCGTCTTTGGAGACAGCCGAGTCCCCCTTCGCTTCAGATCCTCCTTGGACGGATCATGGATGTCAGAAGGATGGAACACCTTACAGCCTTACTAAATGACTCGGTGGTGCGCTTCCAGGCTATATGGTCCCCGTGGGATTATTATGCAGCGGGATCCGACCTGTAGTGCGACTGAGTTCGGATTTGATTAATCGATTTAACTGAGGTTTTTCCCTTTTTTTTTTTTTTCCCCCCTCTCTCTTTCCTCCCTTCCCTCTACCCCTTATTATCTTGTCTTTGTCATTTACGTCTTTGTAGAATTAAGGTAATTGATGGCCTTATATCGTCTATATTGTTTCTATCATTTACTGTTCATGCATTCTATACAGAAACTAAATGCTTGTAAGACCCTGTTTTGTTCTAAAATGTTTAATAAAATAAAAATTTTATGGTTAAAAAAAAAAAAAAAAAGAGTGGAGCCAATTTTTCATTCAAAAAGTCAAATGGCGCTCCTTCCCTTCCAAGCCTGCCGTGCGCCCAAACAGTGGTTTACCCCTGCATATGAGGTATCAGCGTACTCAGGACAAATTGGACAACAACTTTCGTGGTTCAGTTTCTCCTTTTACCATTGTGAAATCAAAAAAATTGTTGCTAAAAGATAATTTTTGTGACTAAAAAGTTAAATGTTCATTTTTTCCTTCCATGTTGCTTCTGCTGCTGTGAAGCACCTGAAGGGTTAATAAACTTCTTGTATGTGGTTTTGTGCACCTTGAGGGGTGCAGTTTTTAGAATGGTGTCACTTTTGGGTATTTTCAGCCATATAGACCCCGTAAACTGACTTCAAATGTGAGGTGGTCCCTAAAAAAAATGGTTTTGTAAATTTCGTTGTAAAAATGAGAAATCGCTGGTCAAATTTTAACCCTTATAACTTCCTAGCAAAAAAAAATTTTGTTTCCAAAATTGTGCTGATGTAAAGTATACATGTGGGAAATGTTATTTATTAACTATTTTGTGTCACATAACTCTCTGGTTTAACAGAATAAAAATTCAAATTGTGAAAATTGCGAAATTTTCAAAATTTTCGCCAAATTTTCGTTTTTATCACAAATAAACGCATAATTTATTGACATAAATTTACCACTAACATGAAGCCCAATATGTCACGAAAAAACAATCTCAGAACCGCTAGCATCCGTTGAAGCGTTCCTGAGTTATTACCTCATAAAGGGACACTGGTCAGAATTGCAAAAAACGGCCAGGTCATTAAGGTCAAAATAGGCTGGGTCATGAAGGGGTTAAAGGACATAATGGATATGGTAGATCCATTTTCAGATTTGACCTAACAGGTCCTGATTCATTGAGTTATTAACAGGGTCTGACTGATTTCCATCATGTTCTGCAGTTTTTGATGCAATTAAATCAGTAACATTTGAAATATTGCATAAAAACCTGTAGAATAAAAAAAATGTTAGACTAAAGTAGAGCTTAACCAACTTCCAAACAGCTTAGATGGACAAAACATACAAGCGCAAATCAAGTGTAGATGACGGACAGCACTCCCTTACTTGGGCGCTCGTTCCATATCCAGGGAACCCACCTGGGTAACACGTCACAGTCTGCACAAAGGAACAGCGCTCCACCGGGTGTATCGATAAAAATAAATCCTTTATTTAGCCATAGAACAAAAGCGACGTTTCGACCATATGCTGGTCTTATTCAAGCATGCTTGAATAAGACCAGCATATGGTCGAAACGTCGCTTTTGTTCTATGGCTAAATAAAGGATTTATTTTTATCGATACACCCGGTGGAGCGCTGTTCCTTTGTGCAGACTAAAACATACAAGCGCTTCTCAGTAAATTAGATTATCATCAAATAGTTAAAATTTATTTCAGTTCTTCAATACAAAAAGTGAATCTCAAATATTATATAGTCATTATAAACAGAGTGATCTATTTCAAGTGTAAATTTCTGTTAATGTTGATGATTATGGCTTACAGCCAATGAAACCCAAAAGTAGATATCTCAGTAAATTAGAATAATTAACAAAAAACACCTGCAAAGGTTTCCTAAGCTTTTAAAAAGGTACCTTGAGTAGATTCCAGAAACATGGGGAAGACTTCTGACTTGACAGATGTCCAGAATGCAGTAATTCACAACACTCAAGAGCCACCACACACAGACTTATCCAGGACATGGGCTACAAGTGTCACATTCCTTGTGTCAAGCCACTCATAACCAGTAGACAACGTTAGAAGTGTCTTACCTGGGCCAAGGAGAAAAACTGGACTGCTGCTCAGTGGTCCAAGTTGATGTTTTCAGATGAAAGTAAATTTTGCATTTCATTTGGAATTCAAGGTCCCAGAGTCTGGAGGAAGAGTGGAAAAGCACACAATCCAATCTGCTTGAGGTCTAGTTTGAAGTTTCCACAATCAGTGTTGGTTTTGGGAGCCATGTCATGTACTGGTGTAGGTCCAGTGTGTTTTATGAAGACCAAAGTCAGCGCAGCCGTTTACCAGGAAATTTTTGAGCACTTTATGCTCTCCTCTGCCAACAAGCTTTTTGGAGATGAAAATTTCATTCTCCAGCAGAACTTGGCACCTGCCCACACTGCCAAAAGTGCCAATACCTGGTTTACAAACAACAGTATCACTGTTCTTGATTGGCCAGCAAACTCATCTGACCTAAACCATAGAGAATCTATGGGGTATTGTCAAGAGGAAGATGAGAAACACCAGACCCAACAATGCAGATGAGCTGAAGGCTGCTATCAAAGCAACATGGGCTTCCATAACACCTCAGCAGTGCCACAGGCTGATCGCCTCCATGCAACTCCGTATTGATGCAGTATTTGATGCAAAAGGAGCCACAACCAAGTAGTGAGTGTATTTACTGAACATACATTTCAGTAGGCCAATATTTTGGATTTTAAACCCTTTTTGACATTAGAAGTACTATCCCGTCCATGTGCCCTGGGCCCGTCTGACCATGGACAGGATAGTACATCATCACTAGTGATAAGCGAAATATACTCATTACTTGAGATTTCCCGAGCATGCTCGGGTGACCTCCAAGTATTTTTTAGTGCTCGGAGATTTAGTTTTCCTCACCTCAGCTGAATGATTTACAGCTACTAGCCAGCTTGATTACATGTGGGGATTTCCTAGCAACCAGGCAACCCCCACATGTACTTATGCTGGCTAACAGATGTAAATCATTCAGCTGCAGTGATGAAAACAATCTCCGAACACCAACAAATACTCGGAGGTCACCTGAGCATGCTCGGGAAATCTCGAGTAATGAGTATATTCGCTCATCACTAGTCATCTCCAATCAGCCTCGCACACTGGTGGTTTGCGGCCGGGTGTCAGCTGATTCTCAAAGCTGACACCCGGCATTATATGCCAGGAGTAGTCACAGACCGCTCCCGACACTTTACCTCCAGGAACAAAGTGATCAAACATGATCGCAGCGTTCCGTAGCTGGCACAGGGGCTTTGGATCAGAGACCCTGCGGCATGCCGCGGGGTCCCGATCGCTGCCATGGAGACCCGTTGTCGTCGTCATGAGTGGAAGGCTGTTAAGTGTCATCATAAAGAAAGGTGGCTATATTGGTCACTAATTTTTTTGGGGTTTTGTTTTTGCATGTCAAAAATGTTTATTTCTAAATTTTGTGCAGTTATATTGGTTTACCTGGTGAAAATAAACAAGTGAGATGGGAATATATTTGGTTTTCATTAAGTTGCCTAATAATTCTGCACAGTAATAGTTACCTGCACAAACAGATATCCTCCTAAGATAGCCAAATCTAAAAAAAAAAACACTCCAACTTCCAAAAATATTAAGCTTTGATATGTATGAGTCTTTTGGGTTGATTGAAAACATAGTTGTTGATCAATAATAAAAATAATCCTCTAAAATACAACTTGCCTAATAATTCTGAACACCATGTATATCTGTAACGTTGGGTGGTCCCATATTCACCTTTGCTCTTTGACATCACCTCCCATCACACAATAGAGACAAGGGCCAAGAGGGTCCCAACCTGTTGTGCTAGTATCAACCACCTACTATAGCTCAAGGTTCTAGACAAGATTCATTGCTGAAATGTACCTTTTCAAAATTCCTGATTTTTCACTTATGCTTGTTGGTTCTCTACTATGGATCCCCTTGGATGCTCCATTGCCTTTTCAGTTTGGGATCTTGTTAAATTCTCAGGTAAACATATATCTCTTCCCCTCCACTGCAGTTTTTGTAGTATATTAGGGTCTTGCAACACAGGGCAGATGACTACACTTTCTTCTTGTGGTGACGGGCGAATTACTTTGACAAAGTTAATTAATTCTTCTCCCTTTCTGATCTTGTTTCTTGTTTTTGATGTTCTGAAAGAGAAATATTCAATCTCTTCCTCTAAATATTTCAGATATTTACATTTAGAACATTGATTTTGACCCTCTATAAGCTTTACATCATTTTAACATATTTGGCATTTGGCAGTCATCACACTCCATATGTCTACTTTCTGTTGTTTGTTTACCACTGCCCAGCATTTTTCACACGATTCACAGCTTTGTATGTGGATGGGGTGTGACAAAACAAAGTCCAATTCTCCACCAATGCGTGAATCCAGTTCTGTCCACTGCACAGCTAGTGTTACTATGACTCTGAATCACTTCTCACTGACAAGCAGTGAGTCCGGGAAGTCAAGAAGTTCGAGGTCAAGAAGAACTAGGAGGATGTGTTATAAATAGACTGAAGGGACAAAGGCATATTCAAGTTATACTTCAGGGTCAGAATTCTAAGGTTAGAGTATATCAAGGCAAAACAGGTAATACAAACGGGTTGTCAAAAGGCAAATCCAATGTCTGGCAGCAAAGATCAGAATATCAGAGTTCTAAGCAAACACATGACTGAGCTGAAAGCTACGAGTTGCTGTAGTCCCAGCTTAGCTAGCCAGCTAAATGGCCAGGCAATATATCATTATTCATAGATACTAAAAAAGCCTAGCAATGGCTTTCCACATAGCTGTGACCCCAGGATGACAACTCAACGGAATCATAAAACTCCTGTAAGAGATGCAATCTGCGATACACAGGCGCAAATAATTTGGACCCTGGAGTAGTGAAAGGAACCAGCGACTGGAATCTACGGATCACCACATTCCACTCTGAGGATATCATGGAAGCCACTATTCCATGGGGAAGAATGGAGGTTTTGGAGGAGAAACTGAATCGAGTCTGAGAGATAGTGTGTCAGCTTTCACATTCTTAGACCCTGGCCTGAATTTGATAGAGAAATGAAACTAAAGAAAAGCAAGGACCATCTGGCCTGTCAGGGAGTTAATCATCTAGCTGATACGATGTTTAGACCAAAAAAAAGACAAAAGAATGAAGGCTGTACACCAGACCAAGGTGAAAAAATGTGGTTATTTAATTGCCCAAAATGGTGACGTTTCGGCTCAGGTTTGTGAGCCTTTCTCAATGTAAGCTAGATTATGATGATCAGTGACCACAGATACTTGATGTACCGCCCTCTCCCAAAAATTCCTCCACTTATGAAAGGCCAATTTAACAGCAAGTAGCTCACAATTCCCAAGATCATTATTGCTTTCACAAGACAAGAATTTTTTTTAAATGCACATGGACGCTGGTTGGTCAGACTTTTCGACCCCTGCGATAAAATGGACCCTACCCCGACCTCCAAAGCATCCACCTCCACTACAAAAGAAGATTGAATGAAAAAGGAACAGACATGAAAACTCTTTTAATCTTTCAAAAGCCACAATAGCATCAAACCTTGCGATTCGCCCCCTTACGTGTAAGGTCAGTAAGAGGTTTAACAATATAAGAAAAAACCTTGAAGAATTTTCTATAATTTATGAATTCAAGAAAAGATTGCAATTCTTTAAGGTCACAAGGTTGAACGCAATCAATTATGGCCTGCACCTCCCCAGAGTCCATCTTGAACCCTTCTTCTAGCAAAATAAACCCCCAGGAACATAATTTCCTGAACAGAAAAACACATTTCTATAACTTAGCAAACAGTTCTCCCTCACCCTTGGTAATACTACACAGACATGTTTCTGGTGAGAGTCAAAACCGGGCGAGAAAATTAGAATATCATGTAGGTAAATCACAATAAATCTTCCAGTGCAATCAGAGAAAATATTATTCATAATATTTTGAAACACAGCAGAGGCATTGGACAACTCAAATGGCTTGACAAGATTTTCAAATAACCCCTCGGACAATAAAAAATGCCATTTACCACTTATCACCCTTCCAAATGCATATCAAATTGTAAGCCCCCCTAAGATCAAGCTTGGAATACCACTTAGATCCCATAAGATGATTACATAGGTCGGGCATGAGGGGAAGTGGATGTGTATTCTTAGCCGTGATTTTGTTCAATTCTTGGAAATGGAGGCAAGCACACAGGCCACCATCTTTCTTTTTTACTAAATAAAATCCGGTAGCTGCACAGGAGGAGAAAGGATGGATATGACCCTTTTGTAAACTTTCCTTAGCATAGTTTTTCTTGACAGTACGTTCAGGCCCAGACAAATTGTGACAGCAAGCTTTAGGTAATTTGGCATTAGGGATAAGATGAGTACAATCATAAGGACGATGTGGAGGTAGTATCGCCTCCTCTTTTTCTGAGAACATATCTCCGCAATCCTTCAGGTACCCCAGCAGACCCTTCAAACTAGCGAAGCATATTTGTACCAACTTTAGACACTTTTTGTAACAATTGAGGCTCCATTTAAGAATTTAGTTCTGACACCAATCAATAACAGGATTGTGAAGAAGCAGCCATGAAAGCCCCAGTACCAACCCAGCAGGTAAATTATATAAAACACGAGATTGAGTGCAGTGATCCTTCTTGAAGCTTGAAATACATCATTACCCTCTTGACCCAATTCAGGACTAACAATGTCTTGTCAATGGCGAAAATTTGAATGAATCTTTTCAAACTAACTGTCCCTAATCCTAACTTTGGAAATAGTCCCAAAACAATAAAGTTAACAGCAGAACCTCAGTCAATGAATGCCAATACTGATACACCTGGTTCTTGAAGGATAACATCATATTCACCAGTACTTTATCAAAGGAAAGCAAAGGCACCTGGGAGTCTGGGTGGCCTCTGTGACAATCTCCGAGACTTAGACATTCTCCCGACAGTTTTCTTGCCTGAGGACAAGTTGGGCAATTCTTGAGAAATTGACCAGCAAGACTACAGTATAGATGGAGTCTAAGATCTTGTCTACATCTTTTCTCCACAGGACTAAAACTGGCAACTCCAACCTCCAATGGCTCCATCTCAGGTAAATGGACCTACATTGGGGAAGCATAGCAGACACGTTTCTCATGGATTCTGCTGCTTAGCACCTTTAGTCATGGTACCATGACTATAGTGTTTGATGCACCAGACACTTGTTGGGGTTTTTATTGTTCTAAGTCGACAAGGATGTTATTTAGAATATTGGCAGAGGCCATACGGATGGACTGCAGAATCCATGAGAGACATGTCAGCTATACTACACTGCTCAAAAAAATAAAAGGAACACTAAAATCCCACATCTTATATATCACTGAATGAAATATTCCAGTTCTAAATCTTTATTCATTACATAGTGGAATGTGTTGAGAACAATAAAACCTAAAAATTCTCAAAGTAAATCACAATATCTAATGGAGGTCTGTAGTTGGAATGATGCTCAAATTCAAAGTGAAAAATGAAGTTACAGGCTGATCCAACTTCAGTGGAAATGCCTCAAGACAAGGAAATGATGCTCAGTACTGTGTGTGGCCTCTCTATGACCTCCCTACAATGCCTGGGCATGCTCCTGATGAGTTAAACAACCACTGTCCCTATTATACAGCTGGCACTTCCCAACGCATACTCAATACTATCGGACTGACATAACAGACAGCCGAAACAATGAAGAGATCCAGAAAATCATTAAAACAAGGCTTTATTAGTGGAAAACATATCCAGTGCCATAGTGCACACGCACCTAAACAAGAAATGGGATGCCAAGTAATATAACTTGCTAAGAGCATATATTGCAGCGTAGTACAGAGCAATGCCACACATACATCCGGTATACAACACTTTAGTTGCCTAAGCATACAAACAGTGGGACCATAATAAGTATGTGTTACTACAAAGGACAATTGCCATATTTACCTGCGGCTGACCCAGCGTCCCACCTCACCCCAATGCGCGTTTCGCTTCCAGCTTCTTCCGGGGGCGTGTCTGGGGCAGGTAAGTGCAGAGTTTTTATCGTGCATAAACACCAATGAGCTATGGTACCAGAATCATGTGATCGCAAGGGGTTGCCAGGTAACGCCAAGCTACTTGCGGCGCATGCGTCCTTCTATTCCCATTTCCTAGATCAAAGGTCACTTCTGGACCGGCGCTCAGTCGAACGCTTGTGAAACGCAAGCGGTCCAGTGCAGAGCGCTCCCGGAAATGAATAGGACGGGGGAATGACGCATGCGCACAGCCTGGAGAGCGCTGTCCGCAAAGAGAAAGTCCAGATATAGATACAGATATAAGTCTAAGAGACGCCGCTTAGAGGGAACAGTTATATACCAGATACCTAGCCCTTATAAGACATGGGAAAACCAGACTACGGCTAACCTAAATGTCCCACAGAGTGCTACATATAGTCAGGGGGTCACAGGGATACTAATAAGGAGTGTGAACATTACCGAAGTGAATGAATAAAGTGCTCCAGTGCGCATCTCGATTCTATTCAAAATTACATATAATTAATCTGGATGGTATATTGTTGGTGTATATGACTACAAGTGCAAGTGAAAAAGGTACAAAGTGACCAGTGCATAATAAAATATAATTTTAATAACGTGCATATATTATTATTTAAAAAAACACTTTACTTGCCCCTATATCCTCTGCCCTTAAAATAGCAGTATAAATACAACTAATAAAAAAATGTATAATATATAATATATATAGAACCCCCCACATACCCCCTAAAAGTACTCCCTCTTATCCCCTCTATTTACCCAAAGAATCTATGGATATAACAATTTGAAGAGGTACACATAATACATAAAAGCCCTCTATATGGACATAATCAAAAAAATTTAATACCCCAACCACAGAAAAAAACAAAAGCTAAAGGAAGTGTCCGTATAATATCGTCTTGCAGCTTCTGGTTCTTAGGAAGCCAGGAAAGTAAGCGGATCAGTGCATTCCTGTATGTGCGGAATCCCCGTGATTCCGCCCAAAGAATGAACATGCTGCTTTTTTTTCCGGAATGCGATTCCGCCGCGGGAAAAAACGCAGCATGTGCACAAAAAAATGCAGAATGCATTAAAAATGATGGGATGCTTATGTAACCGTTTTTTCTATGGAAAACGCTAAAAAAAACGCTAAAAATCCTGAACGTGTGCACATAGCCTAAAGGTTACAACAGTGGTCCCCAACTCCAGGCATCGAGGGCCGCCAACAGTGCAGGTTTTCAGGATTTCCTTAGTATTGCACAGAGGTTGGAATCATCACCTGTGCAGATGATCACATTACCACCGATGCAATACTAAGGAAATCCTGAAAACCTGCACTGTTGGCGGCCCTCGAGGCCTGGAGTTGGGGACCACTGGGTTACAACATGGTTATCTGAGTATTAATAATATAGCAAACATAGTACAATACAACTTTATCTACCTATATTACTCAGAACCCATTATAATTATATGTTGTGAACATTGCCTTTAAATAATGCAAACATGCCAATGGGGAAGTTTCGTATATAACAGTATCCTAATACCATATTCTTTACTGTTAGGGCAGTGAGAATCTGGAATTCCTTGCCTGAGGAGGTGGTGATGGTGAACTCAGTGGAGGGGTTCAATAGAGGCCTGGATATCTTCCTGGAGCGTCACTTTGTATCTTACAGTTATTAGGTTCTTTAGAAGGACGTAGATCTGGGGATTTATTCTGACGGAATTTAGGCTGAACTGGATGGACAAATGTCTTTTTTGGCCTTGCTAACTATGTTACTATGTTCTACGTCAATATGGATGTTATATGGAATTTTAACATACAGTATGCAATTAAAGATTCTGTGCTTTTGGACCTGGGTTTCTCTTTCTTGCTTACATGCAAGGCACCTGGAATAATGCATTGACTACTGTTTCTTTCTGCTCAATAAACTCCATTGCATTGGAGTCGGCATGTAAAGGTCTCATGCGCTCGTATGTGGTCCCCGCGCAGATTGCCCACATGGTGCCCGGTTAGTCTGCCAACCTTCTGGGGGTGTGCCACCAAAGGTGATGTGGTGCACATGTGGCAGATTTGCCTGTGGGTTTTTCGCTTCTGCTCTCGTGTATATAACTTGACCTATACTATTTTCCATACACCAATACTAGAAATCCCTGGGAAGCTTTGTTTTCTTGTACCACAAATGATCCTCAACCACTTGTCAGGACAGAAAAAGAAACACGCCTCGTATTCCTGTGTAGATAACTTTATGACAATCAAGCTGCATTTTTCAAAATCTGGGACACATTGATAACATTGATAGCCTGTAAGTGGAAGTCAATTAATCCCCCATCAAACACTGAACTCCAGTCGCAAATGCAAGATATTGGAAGTGTGGAATATCTCAATGCTATGTTGAATAAAACTATTGATTGTTTCAATGCAGTTTGGACGCATTGTGACACGTATTTGGTTCAGAGAGACTTCGAATAAATGCGGCAAAAATTAGTTGCTATAGATCATATAAATGCAGGTTTTACTTCCTCCCTCCCCCTTCTGTCTCAGTGTCTTGCAGGGTCAGTGTTTTTGTTTAAGCTATAAATTGAGATATAAACTTGTTATATTGTGCGTACTCAATATTGATGATGAATCTGTTTATTGTTAGGAATTGCATCCATTCTTGCTATCTTAAGAAATGTGTTCTTCTATTCTAAGGATTTTCCTTTCTTTTCTGTAATACTACTCTGAAAAACTTAAAATACATTTAAAAAAAAAATCTGTATCAGATATTATAAAATAAATTTGTTAAGTGTCAAAACATTAATTGAAATTTCCATAAATACAGTATGTGTATGAGAGATGCATTTTCGACTTCAGTTATCAGCCATAGACTTTTATAGACTTGACCTTTTCATAGCTTCTTAACTAAACAGTAACACAACCGACAACTAATCAGTGATATAAAGGATGTTACACTAAGGCAATAAAAAAGGTGAAGGGATTATGATATTTAGCTAGGTAATTAAGGGAACAGACTGCACAGGTGTTCTCATGACTGCACCTTATAAAGTGTTAGCCAGGATATGCCAAGCTCACACGGCCACTTGTCAGTGCCAGGCAGGAGCTGAGGGAGAACACTTAATGCTTCATACCAATCTGCAAAAGGTAAGATTAGAGACACCTAGAAAATGTTAGATAGCCTACTGATCTATGGTTATTCTGTTCTTTTTATTGTAGAAACAGGAACACATGGGCTACTTGCACAGTGAACAAGTCTGTATGATCATGTTCACACACCACCAAGAAACCTGAAGACACAAAAGAGAATAGTAAAACCAAAAACACTCAGTTTGAAAAAATGTTGCAGTAATCCGCAAGTGCTAGTAAAAGATGTAAAAAACAGGGTATTTGGTTGATACGTTTTTTGCAAAAAATGTATACTAAGCTGCTCTACCAATCTTCACGGTATACCCTTATCAGAGCAGTCCTAACTAATGTATGCAATCCCTATCTGATGTATTTAAAAACCTGATCATCTGTATATAACCTGTGTGAACAGGGTTCAGAGAGGAAAAATCCATGTGTGCATACAGGGTAGAACAGCTTTTGTGCAGATAGCCCAAGAGGAGTGGTGGAACTCCCCAGTCTTGTAGACACAAGAGAACAATTATGGAAACAGGAACACATGGGCTACTTGCACAGTGAACAAGTCTGTATGATCATGTTCACACACCACCAAGAAACCTGAAGACACAAAAGAGAATAGTAAAACCAAAAACACTCAGTTTGAAAAAATGTTGCAGTAATCCGCAAGTGCTAGTAAAAGATGTAAAAAACAGGGTATTTGGTTGATACGTTTTTTGCAAAAAATGTATACTAAGCTGCTCTACCAATCTTCACGGTATACCCTTATCAGAGCAGTCCTAACTAATGTATGCAATCCCTATCTGATGTATTTAAAAACCTGATCATCTGTATATAACCTGTGTGAACAGGGTTCAGAGAGGAAAAATCCATGTGTGCATACAGGGTTGAACAGCTTTTGTGCAGATAGCCCAAGAGGAGTGGTGGAACTCCCCAGTCTTGTAGACACAAGAGAACAATTATGGAAACAGGAACACATGGGCTACTTGCACAGTGAACAAGTCTGTATGATCATGTTCACACACCACCAAGAAACCTGAAGACACAAAAGAGAATAGTAAAACCAAAAACACTCAGTTTGAAAAAATGTTGCAGTAATCCGCAAGTGCTAGTAAAAGATGTAAAAAACAGGGTATTTGGTTGATACGTTTTTTGCAAAAAATGTATACTAAGCTGCTCTACCAATCTTCACGGTATACCCTTATCAGAGCAGTCCTAACTAATGACACAAAAGAGAATGGTAAAACCAAAAACACTCAGTTTGAAAAAATGTTTGCAGTAATCCGCAAGTGCTAGTAAAAGATGTAAATAACAGGGTATTTGGTTGATACGTTTTTTTGCAAAAAATGTATACTAAGCTGCTCTACCAATCTTCACGGTATACCCTTATCAGAGCAGTCCTAACTAATGTATGCAATCCCTATCTGATGTATTTAAAAACCTGATCATCTGTATATTACCTGTGTGAACAGGGTTCAGAGAGGAAAAATCCATGTGTGCATACAGGGCAGAACAGCTTTTGTGCAGCTAGCCCAAGAGGAGTGGTGGAACTCCCCAGTCTTGTAGACACAAGAGAACAATTATGGAAACAGGAACACATGGGCTACTTGCACAGTGAACAAGTCTGTATGATCATGTTCACACACCACCAAGAAACCTGAAGACACAAAAGAGAATAGTAAAACCAAAAACACTCAGTTTGAAAAAATGTTGCAGTAATCCGCAAGTGCTAGTAAAAGATGTAAAAAACAGGGTATTTGGTTGATACGTTTTTTGCAAAAAATGTATACTAAGCTGCTCTACCAATCTTCACGGTATACCCTTATCAGAGCAGTCCTAACTAATGTATGCAATCCCTATCTGATGTATTTAAAAACCTGATCATCTGTATATAACCTGTGTGAACAGGGTTCAGAGAGGAAAAATCCATGTGTGCATACAGGGTAGAACAGCTTTTGTGCAGATAGCCCAAGAGGAGTGGTGGAACTCCCCAGTCTTGTAGACACAAGAGAACAATTATGGAAACAGGAACACATGGGCTACTTGCACAGTGAACAAGTCTGTATGATCATGTTCACACACCACCAAGAAACCTGAAGACACAAAAGAGAATAGTAAAACCAAAAACACTCAGTTTGAAAAAATGTTGCAGTAATCCGCAAGTGCTAGTAAAAGATGTAAAAAACAGGGTATTTGGTTGATACGTTTTTTGCAAAAAATGTATACTAAGCTGCTCTACCAATCTTCACGGTATACCCTTATCAGAGCAGTCCTAACTAATGTATGCAATCCCTATCTGATGTATTTAAAAACCTGATCATCTGTATATAACCTGTGTGAACAGGGTTCAGAGAGGAAAAATCCATGTGTGCATACAGGGTAGAACAGCTTTTGTGCAGATAGCCCAAGAGGAGTGGTGGAACTCCCCAGTCTTGTAGACACAAGAGAACAATTATGGAAACAGGAACACATGGGCTACTTGCACAGTGAACAAGTCTGTATGATCATGTTCACACACCACCAAGAAACCTGAAGACACAAAAGAGAATAGTAAAACCAAAAACACTCAGTTTGAAAAAATGTTGCAGTAATCCGCAAGTGCTAGTAAAAGATGTAAAAAACAGGGTATTTGGTTGATACGTTTTTTGCAAAAAATGTATACTAAGCTGCTCTACCAATCTTCACGGTATACCCTTATCAGAGCAGTCCTAACTAATGTATGCAATCCCTATCTGATGTATTTAAAAACCTGATCATCTGTATATAACCTGTGTGAACAGGGTTCAGAGAGGAAAAATCCATGTGTGCATACAGGGTAGAACAGCTTTTGTGCAGATAGCCCAAGAGGAGTGGTGGAACTCCCCAGTCTTGTAGACACAAGAGAACAATTATGGAAACAGGAACACATGGGCTACTTGCACAGTGAACAAGTCTGTATGATCATGTTCACACACCACCAAGAAACCTGAAGACACAAAAGAGAATAGTAAAACCAAAAACACTCAGTTTGAAAAAATGTTGCAGTAATCCGCAAGTGCTAGTAAAAGATGTAAAAAACAGGGTATTTGGTTGATACGTTTTTTGCAAAAAATGTATACTAAGCTGCTCTACCAATTTTCAAACTGAGTGTTTTTGGTTTTACTATTCTCTTTTGTGTCTTCAGGTTTCTTGGTGGTGTGTGAACATAGTAACATAGTTAGTAAGGCCGAAAAAAGACATTTGTCCATCCAGTTCAGCCTATATTCCATTATAATAAATACCCAGATCTACGTCCTACTACAGAACCTAATAATTGTATGATACAATATTGTTCTGCTCCAGGAAGACATCCAGGCCTCTCTTGAACCCCTCGACTGAGTTCGCCATCACCACCTCCTCAGGCAAGCAATTCCAGATTCTCACTGCCCTAACAGTAAAGAATCCTCTTCTATGTTGGTGGAAAAACCTTCTCTCCTCCAGACGCAAAGAATGCCCCCTTGTGCCCGTCACCTTCCTTGGTATAAACAGATCCTCAGCGAGATATTTGTATTGTCCCCTTATATACTTATACATGGTTATTAGATCGCCCCTCAGTCGTCTTTTTTCTAGACTAAATAATCCTAATTTCGCTAATCTATCTGGGTATTGTAGTTCTCCCATCCCCTTTATTAATTTTGTTGCCCTCCTTTGTACTCTCTCTAGTTCCATTATATCCTTCCTGAGCACCGGTGCCCAAAACTGGACACAGTACTCCATGTGCGGTCTAACTAGGGATTTGTACAGAGGCAGTATAATGCTCTCATCATGTGTATCCAGACCTCTTTTAATGCACCCCATGATCCTGTTTGCCTTGGCAGCTGCTGCCTGGCACTGGCTGCTCCAGGTAAGTTTATCATTAACTAGGATCCCCAAGTCCTTCTCCCTGTCAGATTTACCCAGTGGTTTCCCGTTCAGTGTGTAATGGTGATATTGATTCCCTCTTCCCATGTGTATAACCTTACATTTATCATTGTTAAACCTCATCTGCCACCTTTCAGCCCAAGTTTCCAACTTATCCAGATCCATCTGTAGCAGAATACTATCTTCTCTTGTATTAACTGCTTTACATAGTTTTGTATCACCTGCAAATATCGATATTTTACTGTGTAAACCTTCTACCAGATCATTAATGAATATGTTGAAGAGAACAGGTCCCAATACTGACCCCTGCGGTACCCCACTGGTCACAGCGACCCAGTTAGAGACTATACCATTTATAACCACCCTCTGCTTTCTATCACTAAGCCAGTTACTAACCCATTTGCACACATTTTCCCCCAGACCAAGCATTCTCATTTTGTGTACCAACCTCTTGTGCGGCACGGTATCAAACGCTTTGGAAAAATCGAGATATACCACGTCCAATGACTCACCGTGGTCCAGCCTATAGCTTACCTCTTCATAAAAACTGATTAGATTGGTTTGACAGGAGCGATTTCTCATAAACCCATGCTGATATGGAGTTAAACAGTTATTCTCATTGAGATAATCCAGAATAACATCCCTCAGAAACCCTTCAAATATTTTACCAACAATAGAGGTTAGACTTACTGGCCTATAATTTCCAGGTTCACTTTTAGAGCCCTTTTTGAATATTGGCACCACATTTGCTATGCGCCAGTCCTGCGGAACAGACCCTGTCGCTATAGAGTCACTAAAAATAAGAAATAATGGTTTATCTATTACATTACTTAGTTCTCTTAGTACTCGTGGGTGTATGCCATCCGGACCCGGAGATTTATCTATTTTAATCTTATTTAGCCGGTTTCGCACCTCTTCTTGGGTTAGATTGGTGACCCTTAATATAGGGTTTTCATTGTTTCTTGGGATTTCACCTAGCATTTCATTTTCCACCGTGAATACCGTGGAGAAGAAGGTGTTTAATATGTTAGCTTTTTCCTCGTCATCTACAACCATTCTTTCCTCACTATTTTTTAAGGGGCCTACATTTTCAGTTTTTATTCTTTTACTATTGATATAGTTGAAGAACAGTTTGGGATTAGTTTTACTCTCCTTAGCAATGTGCTTCTCTGTTTCCTTTTTGGCAGCTTTAATTAGTTTTTTAGATAAAGTATTTTTCTCCCTATAGTTTTTTAGAGCTTCAATGGTGCCATCCTGCTTTAGTAGTGCAAATGCTTTCTTTTTACTGTTAATTGCCTGTCTTACTTCTTTGTTTAGCCACATTGGGTTTTTTCTATTTCTAGTCCTTTTATTCCCACAAGGTATAAACCGCTTACACTGCCTATTTAGGATGTTCTTAAACATTTCCCATTTATTATCTGTATTCTCATTTCTGAGGATATTGTCCCAGTCTACCAGATTAAGGGCATCTCTAAGCTGTTCAAACTTTGCCTTCCTAAAGTTCAATGTTTTTGTGACTCCCTGACAAGTCCCCCTAGTGAAAGACAGGTGAAACTGCACAATATTGTGGTCGCTATTTCCTAAATGCCCAACCACCTGCAGATTTGTTATTCTGTCAGGTCTATTAGATAGTATTAGGTCTAAAAGTGCTGCTCCTCTGGTTGGATTCTGCACCAATTGTGAAAGATAATTTTTCTTGGTTATAAGCAGAAACCTGTTGCCTTTATGGGTTTCACAGGTTTCTGTTTCCCAGTTAATATCCGGGTAGTTAAAGTCCCCCATAACCAGGACCTCATTATGGGTTGCAGCTTCATCTATCTGCTTTAGAAGTAGACTTTCCATGCTTTCTGTTATATTTGGGGGTTTGTAACAGACCCCAATGAGAATTTTGTTACCATTTTTCCCTCCATGAATTTCAACCCATATGGACTCGACATCCTCATTCCCTTCGCTAATATCCTCCCTTAAAGTGGACTTTAGACAAGACTTTACATAGAGACAAACCCCTCCTCCTCTCCGATTTTTACGATCCTTTCTAAACAGACTGTAACCCTGTAAGTTAACTGCCCAGTCATAGCTTTCATCTAACCATGTCTCGGTTATTCCCACTATGTCAAAGTTACCTGTAGATATTTCTGCTTCTAGTTCTTCCATCTTGTTTGTCAGGCTTCTGGCGTTTGCGAGCATGCAGTTTAGAGGATTTTGTTTTGTTCCAATCTCCTCACTGTGGATTGTTTTAGAAATGTTCTTACCTCCCTTCTGAGTATGTTTTCCTGGGTCGTCTTTGTTCGAGTCTAATGTTTTTCTTCCCGTCCCCTCTTCTTCTAGTTTAACGCCCTCCTGATGAGTGTAGCGAGTCTTCTGGCGAATGTGTGTTTCCCAGGTTTGTTGAGGTGTAGTCCGTCTCTGGCGAGGAGTCCATCATACCAGTAATTCACACCGTGGTCCAGGAATCCAAATCCTTGTTGTCTGCACCATCTTCTTAGCCAGTTGTTTGCATCAAGGATCCTGTTCCATCTCCTGGTGCCATGCCCATCTACTGGAAGGATAGAAGAAAAAACTACCTGTGCATCCAGTTCCTTTACTTTCTTCCCCAACTCTTCAAAGTCCTTGCAGATTGTCGGTAGGTCCTTCCTTGCCGTGTCATTGGTGCCAACATGTATCAGAAGAAATGGGTGGACGTCCTTGGAGCTGAAGAGCTTTGGTATCCTATCGGTCACATCCTTGATCATCGCACCTGGAAGACAGCATACTTCTCTTGCAGTTATGTCCGGTCTGCAGATGGCTGCTTCTGTGCCTCTCAGTAGTGAGTCTCCCACCACCACCACTCTTCGTTGCTTCTTGGCTGTACTTTTTGCTGTCACTTGTTGCTGTGTGCCCTTTTCTTTTTTGCTTGCTGGTATTGCTTCATCCTTAGGTGTGCCATCTTCATCCTCTACAAAGATTTGATATCGGTTCTTCAGTTGTGTGGTTGGTGATTTCTCCATGGTCTTCTTGCTTCTTTTGGTCACATGCTTCCACTCATCTGCTTTTGGAGGTTCTCTGACACTTTTTGCACCTTCTGTGACCAGTAGAGATGCTTCTGTTCTGTCTAGAAAGTCTTCATTCTCTTTGATGAGTTTCAAAGTTGCTATTCTTTCTTCCAGACCCCGCACCTTTTCTTCTAAAAGGGCCACTAGTCTACACTTCTGACAGGTGAAATTGGATTCTTCTTCTGGTCGATCTGTGAACATGTAGCACATGCTGCAGCTCACCATGTAGGTTGTCACATCTGCCATGTTGCTCCTAGATCCTGCTGACTTGCTGTGTGTTTTCCTTCTTGTGTAATCTACTCAGCCAAGCTCTCTTGCAATAATGTCCTACAGGCAAAAATTCACGCGCCGTAAGGCGCGCGGTTTGGTGATGCTTTCGAAGCAGCTGGTCCCGGCTGTACCCAACGATCTTCTAGCTTAGGGAGACTTTGCTTCTCCCAGAAGGCACCTGGAATATGCAAATTAGCCTCCTGAAGCTTGAATCCCTGGTTTGGTGATGCTTTCGAAGCAGCTGGTCCCGGCTGTACCCAACGATCTTCTAGCTTAGGGAGACTTTGCTTCTCCCAGAAGGCACCTGGAATATGCAAATTAGCCTCCTGAAGCTTGAATCCCTGGTTTGGTGATGCTTTCGAAGCAGCTGGTCCCGGCTGTACCCAACGATCTTCTAGCTTAGGGAGACTTCGCTTCTCCCAGAAGGCACCTGGAATATGCAAATTAGCCTCCTGAAGCTTGAATCCCTGGTTTGGTGATGCTTTCGAAGCAGCTGGTCCCGGCTGTACCCAACGATCTTCTAGCTTAGGGAGACTTTGCTTCTCCCAGAAGGCACCTGGAATATGCAAATTAGCCTCCTGAAGCTTGAATCCCTGGTTTGGTGATGCTTTCGAAGCAGCTGGTCCCGGCTGTACCCAACGATCTTCTAGCTTAGGGAGACTTCGCTTCTCCCAGAAGGCACCTGGAATATGCAAATTAGCCTCCTGAAGCTTGAATCCCTGGTTTGGTGATGCTTTCGAAGCAGCTGGTCCCGGCTGTACCCAACGATCTTCTAGCTTAGGGAGACTTCGCTTCTCCCAGAAGGCACCTGGAATATGCAAATTAGCCTCCTGAAGCTTGAATCCCTGGTTTGGTGATGCTTTCGAAGCAGCTGGTCCCGGCTGTACCCAACGATCTTCTAGCTTAGGGAGACTTTGCTTCTCCCAGAAGGCACCTGGAATATGCAAATTAGCCTCCTGAAGCTTGAATCCCTGGTTTGGTGATGCTTTCGAAGCAGCTGGTCCCGGCTGTACCCAACGATCTTCTAGCTTAGGGAGACTTTGCTTCTCCCAGAAGGCACCTGGAATATGCAAATTAGCCTCCTGAAGCTTGAATCCCTGGTTTGGTGATGCTTTCGAAGCAGCTGGTCCCGGCTGTACCCAACGATCTTCTAGCTTAGGGAGACTTCGCTTCTCCCAGAAGGCACCTGGAATATGCAAATTAGCCTCCTGAAGCTTGAATCCCTGGTTTGGTGATGCTTTCGAAGCAGCTGGTCCCGGCTGTACCCAACGATCTTCTAGCTTAGGGAGACTTTGCTTCTCCCAGAAGGCACCTGGAATATGCAAATTAGCCTCCTGAAGCTTGAATCCCTGGTTTGGTGATGCTTTCGAAGCAGCTGGTCCCGGCTGTACCCAACGATCTTCTAGCTTAGGGAGACTTCGCTTCTCCCAGAAGGCACCTGGAATATGCAAATTAGCCTCCTGAAGCTTGAATCCCTGGTTTGGTGATGCTTTCGAAGCAGCTGGTCCCGGCTGTACCCAACGATCTTCTAGCTTAGGGAGACTTCGCTTCTCCCAGAAGGCACCTGGAATATGCAAATTAGCCTCCTGAAGCTTGAATCCCTGGTTTGGTGATGCTTTCGAAGCAGCTGGTCCCGGCTGTACCCAACGATCTTCTAGCTTAGGGAGACTTCGCTTCTCCCAGAAGGCACCTGGAATATGCAAATTAGCCTCCTGAAGCTTGAATCCCTGGTTTGGTGATGCTTTCGAAGCAGCTGGTCCCGGCTGTACCCAACGATCTTCTAGCTTAGGGAGACTTCGCTTCTCCCAGAAGGCACCTGGAATATGCAAATTAGCCTCCTGAAGCTTGAATCCCTGGTTTGGTGATGCTTTCGAAGCAGCTGGTCCCGGCTGTACCCAACGATCTTCTAGCTTAGGGAGACTTCGCTTCTCCCAGAAGGCACCTGGAATATGCAAATTAGCCTCCTGAAGCTTGAATCCCTGGTTTCTGATCATACAGACTTGTTCACTGTGCAAGTAGCCCATGTGTTCCTGTTTCCATAATTGTTCTCTTGTGTCTACAAGACTGGGGAGTTCCACCACTCCTCTTGGGCTATCTGCACAAAAGCTGTTCTACCCTGTATGCACACATGGATTTTTCCTCTCTGAACCCTGTTCACACAGGTTATATACAGATGATCAGGTTTTTAAATACATCAGATAGGGATTGCATACATTAGTTAGGACTGCTCTGATAAGGGTATACCGTGAAGATTGGTAGAGCAGCTTAGTATACATTTTTTGCAAAAAACGTATCAACCAAATACCCTGTTTTTTACATCTTTTACTAGCACTTGCGGATTACTGCAACATTTTTTCAAACTGAGTGTTTTTGGTTTTACTATTCTCTTTTGTGTCTTCTTTTTATTGTAGTAGTGTGACATACATCACTCATTCTATCCCATGAAATCCTGGAGCTGTGTTTCCTTTTTGAAACATGAACCAATATTATTAATTTTACATGTTGGGAATTTCCTGCATTATCACAAACTGTTTCACCAATGCAAATGCGAAGTTTGAAATTCTTTGCACTCAAAAACATAAACCAGTCATGTGAAAGGTCAGTTAATTGGTTTTATGTGCTGTTTCCTAACCTTTCTATTCTGTAGCCAGCATCACCACAGAAGAGCAGCTCTGGTGGAGCTGATTATTTTAGTTACCGTATATACTCGAGTATAAGCCGACCCGAGTATAAGCCGACCCCCCTAATTTTGCCACAAAAAAAAACTGGGAAAACTTAATGACTCGAGTATAAGCCTAGGGTGGAAAATGCAGCAGCTACCGGTAAATGTCAAAAGTAAAAATAGATACCAATAAAAGTAAAATTAATTGCGACATCAGTAGGTTAAGTGTTTTTGAATATCCATATTGAATCAGGAGCCCCATATAATGCTCCATAAAGTTTGATGGGACCCATTAGATGCTCCATATTAAAATATGCCCCATATAATCCTGCATAAAGGGTAATAAGGGCCCCATAAGATGCTCCATAGAGATATTTGCCCTATATAGTGCTTCACAAACGTTATGGCTCCATAAAATGCTTCATACAGATAATTGCCCTATATAATGCTGCACATGGCCCCATAAGATGCTCCATACAGACACTTCCCCCTTATAATGCTGCACAAACGTTATGGCCCCATAAGATGCTCCATACAGTCACTTGCCCCATATAGTGCTGCACAAGCATTATGGCCCCATAAGATCATCCATACAGTCACTTGCCCCTTATAGCCCTTATAGTGCAGTGCAGCACCCCAAAGTCCTGGTCATTGCAGTAATGTCGTTCTTCCACCAGGGGGAGTGATGTTGCGTCTGATGGCACCAAAGGAGTTCACCCTGCCAGGTATCACAGCCACACACACACTTCACACGCCGGCCACCAGGGGGAGCAAAAGGTTCTATCAGGCCACTCCTCACACTTGGGTAAAACTGGGGGTTGGTGAGGAAGTGAGGTCAGTTGTTGGAGGGAGTTAGAGCCAGGAGGAGGAGAGGAGCAGACTGGGCTCGGCCCAGGAAAGGGAAAGAAGGACACGGAGCTGCGCCTGCAACCCATGCGGCAGCCTCCTAAGAAAGGACAAGAAAGGAAGTGTGCCGTAGTGAGTGAGCACAGAAGTCATAGCAACAGGAGTAAAACACCAGTGGGAGACCAGCTAGAAGCAGGCTGCCTCCCACTGAGTGCAGATCCGGTAGCTGGAACACCGAAGGAGTAATAGACTCTACGCTTTACTTCAGAGACCGGCAGGACAGTCGATTCCAAGTTGGCTGTCCGACCTAAGAACCTAAGCAGACAAGGTGGCAACGCGGAGGAGGGGCGACGCTAGGGTCCCTATAAAATAGCCTCAGGCCACCACCGTCATACGGGTTTGTCCTATCCATCTGGGGGACAGAGAGAGAAGAGTAACAAGAGTGAGGACCTTATGGTAGCTAATGCAAGTAAGGACCTACTATGTTACTGGGCGCAAGGGGAAGGCTACTGATTTCCACCTGGATAAGGGGACTCTGGAATTGCCATCAGACCGGCCAGACTCTGCCTACCCTGTCATCTGGCACCCTGGGCTGTGGATGCTTCAGTAAAGGTAAAGAGACTGCACCCATTGTGTCCTCGTTATTCACCGCGCCTTGCACCATCCACCATCACCATCTACACTTCTGGGAAGCCCTGGGGATATACTTCACCTGTGGGAAGGTTTACCATCTAGCTGCCATTCCATCACCCCAGTGGACCCCTAAGCAGCGTCGGTCACCCTGACCGAATACCACAGGTGGCGTCACGAACACTACTGTTATCTAAAAACTCTACCCTTTTATTGGGCGCCCCCCATAGGGCCACGGTCCGGGTCGGGCCACCGTGACATCCCCGCTGAGGGAACTGAAGGACCCGGTACCGAGTACCCCATTGCCCTTACGTGGGGGCGATCCAGCTGCACAAGTGTTATGGCCCCATAAGATCATCCATAGAGTCACTTGCCCCTTATAGTGCTGCACAAGCGTTATGGCCCCATAAGATCATCCAGTCACTTGCCCCTTATAATGCTGCACAAGCGTTATGGCCCCATAAGATGCTCCATACAGTCACTTGCCCCATTATAGTGCTGCACAAACGTTATGGCCCCATAAGATCATCCATACAGTCACTTGCCCCTTATAGTGCTGCACAAGCGTTATGGCCCCATAAGATCATCCATACAGTCACTTGCCCCTTATAGTGCTGCACAAGCGTTATGGCCCCATAAGATCATCAATACAGTCACTTGCCCCATATGCTTTTGCTGCGATAAAAAAAAAAAAATCACATACTCGCCTCTCGTCGCTCAGGACCCCCGGCACTTTCAATATTCACTGCTCCTCGTTCTGGTGCAGTTCCGTCTTCAGCACTGACGTTCACGCAGAGGGCGCGCACTGTCCACGTCACCGCGCCCTCTGACCTGAGCGTCACAGCCAGAGGACGCTGAAGACGGAGCCGCCCCGGAACGAGGAGTGGTGAATATCGCGCAGCGCTCCCCTCCCCGTATACTCACCTACTCCTGGCGTGGTCCCTGCACGTCCCTGCTTCTTCCAGCGCTGCATCTTCTTCCTGTATTGAGCGGTCACAGTTACCGCTCATTACAGTAATGAATATCCGGCTCCACCTCCCATAGAGGTGGAGCCGGATATTTATTACTGTAATGAGCGGTACCATGTGACCGCTCAGTACAGGAAGAAGCTGCAGCGCTGGAAGAAGCAGGGACGTGCAGGGCCCGCGCCAGGAACAGGTGAGTATAATTAGACAGCCCCCACTCCCCCTCCCCTGCCGACCCCTGGGTATGACTCAAGTATAAGCCCAGAGGGGGACTTTCAGCCCCAAAAAATGGGCTGAAAATCTCGGCTTATACTCGAGTATATACGGTATTTTATTATTTGCTATATTGTAGCAATGTAATATGCTATCATTCTATAAATAGTGAGGGTCTGACTTATGTTGCTCCTAAGAATATGGAGAATGAGGCTATGTTTACATGCTGCGGATTTTGCTGCGGATCCGCAGCATTTCCACAGGTGCGGGTCCACAGCAGTTTCCCATGCGTTTACAGTACAATGTAAACCTAGGGAAACGCAATCCGCAGTGCACATGCTGCGGAAAAAAACGCAAAGAAACGCAGCGGTTTACATTCCGCAGCATGTCAATTCTTTGTGTGGAATCCGCAGCGGTTTTACAACTGCTCCATAATAGAAAACCGCAGGTGTAAAACCGCAGTGGAATTCGCGGGAAATCCGCTGTAATTCTGCAGGAAATCCGCAGGTAAAACGCAGTGCCTTTTACCTGCGTTTTCACAAATCTGCTGCGGAAAAATCGCAGACCTCAAGAATACGTGTGCACATACTCTGATGGCCACAGTGCTAGTTTAGATTTAGTCATTAAACAAGTCTCCCATTATAACTTTTCCCTAAATCTGTGTGTATGTGTATGTTGTGTACTGTCTCTGGGTTAATACACTCATCTAATATCGCCTTCCCAAGGATCCAGCACCCATCTGCTCCTCTTCTTAATGATGTCACTGCTCTTCAGACTATCCAGATCATTTAATGTCCTATGTGTGAGCCCGAAGTCTGTTTTACAATGTAGACCTATAGACCCTCACTGATTCTCCATAGCTTTACATTGCAAAAGCCACTTTCAGGTAATGCAGAGCGCAGTTTGTCTAAAGAGCGGTGATGACGCACTGAAGAGGAGCGTAACGGTCGCTGGATCCAAGGAAGACAGGTAGAAGTCACCTCAATATTTACACATATACGCAGACTTGTGGGAAAAAAGTTAATGGGAGGGCTTTTTTAAGGTTTGGCTTATTTTGGCCTTAGACATATTTTTATGTTTCATGTATTATTTTGCTGCTGTTATGTGGGGTCTTGTTTTCTTGTGTTTAAAGGGGTTGTCCAGAATTTTTCAGAAATGGGCTAAGAGCAGAACATCATGTCGATCATTTACATTACTCTTACAGCCAATCCCTGGTCTCAGTAACATGCCATAAAGTTTGCTGCAGCGATATTGTGAATGATGGACATGGCATAGTTTAGTTTCTGTAACACCGTTAGGCTCACTGGAATAGTAAAATCAGCAAGCAATCAGCAATGGCAAGACCTGACAGCTGCCAAGATGATTTCCCATTTATGTGCAATCAGAACAGCTCTATTCTTAATTAATATTATTAGTAATTGTTTGTATTATATATATATATATATATATATATATATATGTATATATATATATATATATATGTGTATATATATATATATATATATATATATACACACATATACATATACATATATATATATATATATATATATATATATATATATATATATATATTCCATGCTGCTATATCTTGTGATGTGAAAACAGTCTAGACAGCATGGATATACATACTAGTAACAAGTCAATCTGTTTTTAGTGGATAAAAATGTGATGTATGGGATTCAGTATGGGATTTGGAGCATGACTAATTTAGAAACAATGGAGTGTGTGATTTCCTACTTCCCAGTACATTTCACTGAAAAGTGTGATGTGCATACTTTCTTTTACGTGAGGGCGGGTGTACCATAATGTGCCCGATTGTGTAAACAGCTTATTGTTGACTTGTTAGGCTGGGCTTTTGAAGAATTGATATTCGCATGAACTGTTCCATTTACCAATGGAGTTGTCCAGATCTTAAAGGATATTGGCTAAAAACAGCAGTCTTATGAGCATTTTGTTTTTAAGGCTGCTGGTAGCCATAATGTATAATTCTTGAACTACATAATTTTCGCTCATTTGCTTTTTAAACCAATTTCAAAAAAGCAAATAGTTGCCAACATTGAAACATTTCTATCCGTTAACGTATTATGAAATGTATGTTATCAGCGCAATGTTATATATGTAGATAATAGCATTAATGTGGATGGGGTTGAAAGCCCCTTTCCAGCACTAACATCTGTGGTTGAATAATTAAATCAAATCCCAGCTGTTTAACCCCTTCCCAGCATGTGATATACTGTGACGATGCTCATGTTAGATTTTGGAGTATTAAAAAAAATACAAAAACATACACTTCAAAAGTCAATGAGATAAATGTGACCATACACCATAAACTAAGCTTAACCCCTTAGCGACCGCCGATACGCCTTTTAACGGCGGCCGCTAAGGGTACTTAAACCACAGCGCCGTTAATTAACGGCGCTGGGAAAAAGTGAATAGCGCCCCCCAGAGTCGGATTTTCTCCGGGGTCTCGGCTGCCGGGGGTAGCCGAGACCCCAGAAAACATGATTCGGGGGGTTTTGTACCGACCCCGCATTTGCGATCGCCGGTAATTAACCGTTTACCGGCGATCGCAAAAACAAAACAAAAAACGCGATTTCTTTTTAATTTTTCTGTCCTCCGATGTGATCGCACATCAGAGGACAGAGAAAAGGGGTCCCCGATCGCCCCCCGATACTCACCTGTCTCCCCCGGTGCTCCTCGTGGCTCCCGATGGGCGCCGCCATCTTCAAAATGGTGGGCGCAGCGCGCCTGCCGGCCGGCCCTGGTAGAATCTTTGGGGTCTCGGCTACCGGGGGTAGCCGAGACCCCAAAGAGCATGATCGGGGTCGGTTTTACTGACCCCTCTTTTGCGATCGCCGGTAATTAACTGTTTACCGGCGACCGCAAAAAAAAAAAGCAAAGTGTAATTCTCTGTCCTCTGATGTGATCGCACATCAGAGGACAGAGAAATAGGGGGATTCGGGGACCCTATCATACTCACCGGTGTCCCTGGGTCCTCCTGGCCGCCGGGGAAAAGAAAATGGCGGGCACATGCGCAGTGCGCCCGCCATCTGTCTCCATCTGCCGGTCGGCAGGAGAAGAGCAGTTGGGGCTAAAATTAGGGTTAGGACTAGGATTAGGGTTAGGGCTAGGGTTAGGGTTAGGGCTAAATTTAGGGTTAGGGTTGGGGCTAAATTTAGGGTTGGGGCTAAATTTAGGGTTAGGGTTGGCGCTAAATTTAGGGTTAGGCTTCTTTCACACTTACGTCGGTACGGGGCCGTCACAATACATCGGTCCGACATACCGGCGCACGTTGTGAAAATTGTGCACAACGTGGGCAGCGGATGTAGTTTTTCAACGCATCCGCTGCCCAATCTATGTCCTGGGGAGGAGGGGACGGAGTTACGGCCACGCATTCGCGGTCAGAAATGGCGGATGCGACGTACAAAAAAAGTTACATTAAACTTTTTTTGTGCTGACGGTCCGCCAAAACACTGATCCAGTGAACGACGGACGCGACGTGTGGCCATCCGTCACGATCCGTCGGCAATACAAGTCTATGGGCAAAAAACGCATCCTGCGGGTACATTTGCAGGATCCGTTTCTTGTCCAAAACGATGGACTGCGACGGATGCCAAACGACGCAAGTGTGAAAGTAGCCTTAGGGCTAGGGTTAGGGTTGGGGCTAAAGTTAGGGCTAGGGTTGGGGCTAAAGTTAGGGTTAAAGTTGGGATTAGGGTTAGGGTTTGGATTAGGGTTAGGGTTGGCATTAGGGTTACGCTTGGGATTAGGGTTAGGTTTGGGATTAGGGTTAAGGTTAGGGTTGTGATTAGGGGTGTATTGGGATTAGGGTTAGGTTTGAGGTTAGGGTTGAGATTAGGATTAGGGGTGTGTTGGATTTAGGGTTTTGATTAGGGTTATGGTTAGGGTTGACATTAGGGTTGTTTTGGGGTAAGGGTTGTGATTATCGTTAGGGTTAGTGATTAGGATTATGGATCGGGTTAGGGGTGTGTTGGGGTTAGGGTTGGAGCTAGAATTGGGGGGTTTCCACTGTTTAGGTACATCAGGGGGTCTCCAAACACGACAGCCAATTTTGCGCTCAAAAAGTCAAATGGTGCTACCTCCCTTCTGAGCTCTGCCGTGCGCCCAAACAGTGGGTTACCCCAACATATGGGGCATCAGTGTACTCGGGATAAATTGGACAACAACTTCTGGGGTCCAATTTCTCCTGTTACCCTTGTGAAAATAAAAACTTGGGGGCTACAAAATCTTTTTTTGTGGAAAAAAAAATATTTTTTATTGTTATGACTGCATTATAAACTTCTGTGAAGCACTTGGGCATTCAAAGTTCTCACCACACATCTAGATAAGTTCCTTGGGGGGTCTAGTTTCCAAAACGGGGTCACTTGTGGGGGGCTACTACTGTTTAGGTACATCAGGGGCTCTGCAAACGCAACATAACGCCCGCAGACCATTCTATCAAAGTCTGCATTCCAAAACGGAGCTCCTTCCGAGCTCTGCCATCCGCCCAAACAGTGGTTTACCCCCCACATATGGGGTACCAGCATACTCGGGACAAATTGGACAACAACTTTTGGGGTCCAATTTCTCTTGTTACCCTTGTGAAAATAAAAACTTGGGGGGCTACAATATCTTTTTTGTGGAAAAAAAAATATTTTTTATTTTTACGACTCTGCATTCTAAACTTCTGTGAAGCACTTGGGCATTCAAAGTTCTCACCACACATCTAGATAAGTTCCTTAAGGGGTCTAGTTTCCAAAATGGTGTCACTTGTGGGGAGTTTCCACTGTTTAGGCACATCAGGGGCTCTCCAAACGCGACATGGCGTCCGATCTCAATTCCAGCCAATTCTGCATTGAAAAAGTCAAACGGCGCTCCTTCACCAAGCTCTGCGGTGCGCCCAAACAGTGGTTTACCCCCACATATGGGGTATTGGCGTATTCAGGAGAAATTGCATAACAAAATTTATGGTTACATTCCTGTTTTTACACATGTGAAAATAAAAAAAATGGTTCTGAATTAAGATGTTTGCAAAAAAAAGTTAAATGTTCATTTTTTCCTTCCACATTGTTTCAGTTCCTGTGAAGCACGTAAAGGGTTAATAAACTTCTTGAATGTGGTTTTGAGAACCTTGAGGGGTGTAGTTTTTAGAATGGTGTCACACTTCGTTATTTTCTATCATATAGACCCCTCAAAATGACTTCAAATGTGATGTGGTCCCTAAAAAAAAATGGTGTTGTAAAAATGAGAAATTGCTGTCAACTTTTAACCCTTGTAACTCCCTAACAAAAAAAAATTTTGTTTCCAAAATTGTGCTGATGTAAAGTAGACATGTGGGAAATGTTATTTATTAACTATTTTTCGTGACATATCTCTCTGATTTAAGGGCATAAAAATACAAAGTTTGAAAATTGCAAAATTTTAAAAATTTTCGCCATATTTCCTTTTTTTTTCATAAATAATCGCCTGTAATATCGAAGAAATGTTACCACTAACATGAAGTACAATATGTCACGAAAAAACAATCTCAGAATCAGCAGGATCCTTTAAAGCGTTCCAGAGTTATGTTGAGTCCTCTTCCGTCCCTGGCTTCCTGGATTGAGGAATCCAAGTAAATGACACGCAGCACAAAGGTTGTGTGTTCATAAACAGGGGTAGCCCCGGAGCACGCCTGCCTCACTGGGCGCTGCCCCTTCTTTATATAGTAAGAAGTTAGGCATTTACAGACATGCGCACAAGCGCTCATATTTCATAATCACTTACAAAGCAAATCTATACTAGTGAAAAGTTACAATATCTGGTATGTGGGTGAAAGGCTACAATATCAAGGAGAAATGCGCGCGTGATTACTTCTATAAAAGGAAATGTCAAGTTTGCTGTGCAGAAGCAGATTTCATCTGGGAGACAAAATGGATCCTTTGGTTCAGTCTGGTCTCCACAATTCCCCACTTTGACATATTCTTTTATAATTTGTCATAAATTTTTGCATGAAGCTTGTGCATTTTCTTCTTTATGCGGCAGTATACTAAAATATAAAAGAAAATTAGTACGGCAATAATAAACTTTATACTCTTGCATCTATTACAAAATTTATTTGTGCCTACTGAGATACCCTTGAGTACAATCTTGAATAACACATATATGATTACAATAATCATAACTATATGTATTATGCTCTGCATAATCCCGGCAACCCACCCACCAATCCCTCTGAACCAGTTGGCTGGGTTAGGCGTCCTAATGTACAAGTACCCTTTATACCTACGGGAAGCCATTTATATGCTCCTTCTCCGCATATCCAAAATGTACCCTCAGGCAGATCCCATAGAGCTGAGTGCTGCAATACCAATCTGTGAGCCAAATCCACAAAACTAGATACATTTTGAAGCATACACCAAGAGGGTTTTTGTCCCAAGGGGCTACAGTACCCGGCTGCGGGATTCCCACACACATGCATTCCGTTGACATACTCATCAGATTCATTACAAACCAGGTTCCCCGGCTTACTTGTACAACTGTTATCATCACCTTGGGGGAACAACTCAGAATGTTCCCATTTTCTATTATGTATGTATCTTTCCAATACTACAGGTTTGAAAGCATCAGAGGGAGGGGCGGTTGTACTGAAACTGAGCTGTAGATTTTCTGTGGGGACCTGTCCTAAATTAGTTAATCCAGTCTTATTCCTAGGGACCCAGGCTCCACCCTTATAGGCCAAATATTGTAGATGTGTACTACTCCCTGAGAGATTACCCTGCCACCAAGGAAATTCTACCCATCCCACAATTGGTATGGCGATTGTAGTATTCCATAGCCTAGTATTACCAGTTTGGTTGTTGGCCAGGTTGTCTGAACAATTAGGCCAAGCGAATATTTATTCTGCTGATACGGGAACTGCTAGAAAAGGTATACTTGTGGCTGATACCGGCGAATGGGTACAGATCCAACAATCTGTCAGGGTTTGTGTATTGTTTAACAAGTCGTGCACTAATTTTCTATGATGTTGTACGAATCTATTGTTCAAAGGGGCTAAAGAATTTAGTCTTTCCCATGCCTTCGTTGTGGTTAACATTATTAACATCAATATCATGAGTTTTATACTGCTTTTTTGCAATGGCTTGCATGTATCCATGATGCCTTTCCTTCAAGCTTGACTGATGTAGGTGTTGTCAACAGGACTTGGAAGGGTCCGTCAAATCTTGGTTCAAGAGCCTTTCTGGTGTGTCTTTTTATATAGACTTGATCACCTGGTTCCAACTTGTGACTTCCTTCAGTGTTGTCAGGATCTGGAAGGGAAGCAAAAACTTGTGCATGCACCTTAGTTAATTGTTTCTGAAAATTTTGCACATAGGAAGTCAGTGATTCAATATTTAACACAAGTTGCTGTGGAAAATAACATCCTAAATTGGCAGTCCTGCCAAACAAAATTTCATATGGAGACAGTTTAGTCTTACCCCTTGGGGTATTGCGTATTGAGTAAAGGGCCAGTGGAAGGCATTCTGTCCAAGGCTTTCCTGTTTCAGCCATGGCTTTCTGTATTTTTAATTTTAAAGTTCCATTCATGCGTTCTACCTTACCAGAACTTTGAGGATGATACGGAGTGTGTAACTGACTTTCAACACCCAACATTTTTAGTACATTTTGAAATATTTCTCCAGTGAAATGAGTACCCCTATCTGACTCGATCACTTCAGGGAGACCATAACGGGGCACCAGTTCGGTAACTAGCTTTACAGCAGTGTTTTTAGCTGAAGCCTTCCGAACTGGATAGGCCTCTGGCCACCCCGAGAACATGTCCACACACACCAACACATACTCATACCCATTACTCTTTGGCAGCTGGATAAAGTCTATCTGCAACCGTTGAAACGGGTAGAGAGGTCGGACGTGGTGCTTCATAGGGGTCTTTGCTGTCTGTCCGGGATTATGTGTCAGGCATATAGCGCATGCAGCACAATAGTCTCTTGCGTAGTTGCCAAAACCTGGAGCCAACCAGACTTGCTTTGCCAGTAGTGTCATTGCATTTGCAGACACATGCGTAGGGTGGTGCAATCCACCAACTACAATCGGGTACCAGGCTCTAGGTAGACATATTAGTCCATTTTTCTTCCAAATTCCCTCTTGTTCTTCTGCCCCTTCCTTTTTCCACCTGTCCCTCTCCTCTTCTCCTGCATCTTCCTGTGCTTGTCTCAGTCTATCTTCAGTATTTTCTGTGAGGTTTACAGTATGGACCTGTTGTAAGGGTTTGACTGCTGCTGCTTTGGCTGCTTTATCAGCCCTATCATTTCCCCTAGATTCCCTAGTGTCGAGTCTCACATGTGCAGCTACCTTGATTACTGCTACTTCTTTTGTTTCTTGTGCAGCCTCTAAGATCTGTTTGATCAGAGAAGCATGTTTTACAGGTTGTCCTGACGCTGTCATGTAACCTCTAGCTCTCCAGATTACTCCAAAATCAAACACAATACCATGTGCATACCTAGAATCAGTGTATATATTAGCTGTCTGATTCTCAGCTATTTTTAGAGCTTCAATCAATGCTGTTAGTTCTGCTTCTTGTGCAGATTGTTTCGGTGGAAGCGGTTCTGCTTTGAGAGTTTCAGATTCTGACACAACTGCATACCCTGTATGGAAGTTACCTGTGTCATCTGCAAACCTACTACCATCTATAAACAGCTCTAAATCTGGATTTTGAAGTGGTGTTTCGGATACATTGGGTAAGCCTACCGTTTCTTGTAAAATGAGCTCTGTACAATCATGTGTGTCTGTAGGGAAAAAATTTGTGTGTGTATCAGTGTCCTTATTCCCCCCTTCAGACTCGAGAGGTAGCAGTGTAGCTAAATTGAGAGTCTGAAGCCTTGCAAATGTGATAGTAGAGGGGAGCAGCAAAGAACACTGCAGCCGCAAATGTCTGGCCATGGAAATGTGTTTTGGTTGGACCTGGTTTAATATCCCATAAACATCATGTGTAGTTTGAACTGTGAGTGGATGCTCTAGGACAATTTCTGATGCTTTGTCCAACAATAGTGAGACAGCAACAACTACACGTACACAGGTTGGCGCTGCTCTAGCTACGGGATCTAACCTTGCTGAAAGATATGCAATTGGTCTTTGTTTCCCTGCATGCTTCTGGGTAAGAACTCCTGTAGCATGGGAATCAACTTCTGCAGCCATAAGCTGAAATGGTTTGGTGTAGTCTGGTAGCCCTAACGCTGGAGCTGAAACAAGGGCATCTTTTAATTGTTGGAACGAAATCTGACCTTCTTTTGTCAACAAATAAGGTTCACTTTTTACACAGTCATACAGTGGTTGCATTAGTTGACTGGCATGTATAATCCATTGTCTACAATGAGACACTATTCCTAAAAATGCTCGTAGCTGTTTATGATTTCTAGGCTCATTCATCTGTCTTATTGCTTCAGTTCTTTGAGGTGTAAGATGCTTTTTACCTTGAGAAATGCAATGATCTAGAAAGACCACTTTGGTCTGACAAACTTGTAGCTTTTGTCTATTCACTTTACACCCTTCTTTTTCTAGAAAACATAGTAAACTCACAGTGGACCTTTCTGCAGTTTCTAGATCTGGGCAGCAAAGTAGTAGGTCATCCACATACTGCAAAATTACTACCTGTGGTTCGGGTTCAAACCTCTGGAGGACTGTTTGTAGGGCATTTGAATAAAGAGTAGGGGAGTGTATCATTCCCTGTGGAAGGCGTGTCCACGCCAACTGTTTGCCCTTAAATGTAAATGCAAACAAATGCCAACTGTCTTGGTGTAAAGGAACCGAGAAAAATGCATTTGAAAGATCTATTACAGTAAACACTTGAGAACTGGCTGGTATCTGTGATAGTAACGTATGAGGATTGGGTACAACTGGGGTGATTGGATCTAGAACTTTGTTTATTTCTCTTAGATCATGTACCATACGATATTTGGGCATAGAACCTTTATCAAGAGTTCTCTTCTTGACTGGATACAGAGGAGTGTTAGCAGGTGATTGTATCTCTACCAAAACCCCTTTCTCTCTATATCCCTCTATCTGTTTTGTAATCGCTAGTTCCTGCTGGGCACTCACAGGGTATTGTCTGAGCTGTGGGAGAACAGTTCCTGGTTGCACAGATAGTTTTACAGGAGAGATATGCAATAATCCCACATCAGTGTCACCCTGTGCCCACAGTGTTTCTGGGACCGTTGAGAGGTCTAGATCTGTGGTGTACTCTTTTTCTTCAGTATAATCCTCAAAAGCCTGAATTCTGACATATTGTTCTAATGTTTCCGCATCATCAGGGATAGTCAGCATGACTGTGCCATCTTCCCTAAAATTGATGTTGGCTTCTAATTTCTTCAAGACATCAGTTCCCAACAAACATGTTGGGGCACCTCTGGCATACAAAAATCTGGATGCAAAACATTTAGGTCCTAAGGAGACCTCTAGGGGCACAGTGTATGGTAGTGTTTGAATTACCCCATCATAACCCTCAGCAAAAGTTGTTTGTTGTGAAATATCTTCCGGGTTTGGAAGAAAATCTTGATTCAAAATTGAGGAAGTTGCACCTGTATCTATCAAGAATGGAATCTCTCTCCCCCCTACATTCACCTGTATTATAGGTCTTCTAGCTGGTAGGGAAGTTTGTAACACATTGAGTCAATCTGAATCTGGTATGGGACCATCCACTATGGATGTCTGTTGGATGTCTGAGGGCTTATTCTTTGGTACAAATTTTCCTGATTTTATGTCTGCCTGCTTCTTTCTACATTCTTTCTGGAAATGTCCTGGTTTCTTGCAGTAATGACAGGGAAAATTATGTCTTGCCCTTCCACCTGTTGTGTTTGCTTGCGCTATTCTGACAGGCTTATGATTTTCTCTTAAATCCAACTCTATCCCTACGGCTTTTTGCCTGGCCAAGTGTGGGTCTTCCAAGGTTCTCCAATCAGGAGTTGCAGCCTTAAGTTTTTCCTTTACTTTTGGAGACAATCCATCTATAAAGGTTTTTGTAATTAACCTCATCATTCCTGGAGCGGTTAGATCTATTCCTTCATCTCTAAAATTATTCTCTACCCCTAGATAATATTCATCTACCGATTGTCCAGGTCTCTGAGCCACCACTCCCGTTGTTCCTCTCTGCCTCTGTTTCTGCCTCATGAAAACTATTAAATGGTCTACAAATTGTGTTCCTGATTCTATCGTTTGTAAGGCACCTTGTCCCGCTTGTCCCTCTTGTAGCTCCTGTCCCACCTGTGGCCTGTGTCCCTGTAGATGTGTTAGCAGTTCCTGGAAGAGACCAGGAGTCATTTTCATTCTACATAATTCCTCTCCATCTGCCCAGACTCCTGCATGAGTCTGCATAATTTGCTGTATGTACTGTGCGAATCTAACTGGGTACTGGGTAGGATCTGGTGCATTATGTAGAAGAGACATTCCTTCAGCGGGGGACCAAGGGAAGTATTGTCGGGTTTGGTGATATCTAGTTGCTATTGCTCCATCTACACCAGTTTCTCTGAAGGGTTTCGGTACTATCCTAACAGGAGCTAACAATTGATGACCTCTGGGGGCCCCACAGGCAGAACATTCAGTTCTCCAGTCTGGATTCTGCTGGCCACAATTTTTGCACACCCATCCTTCCACCCCATTTAACCCAGGATATAAATTTGGTTTGGTTTGTCCTCCTTCAGAAGGTACAAATGGTTGAACATTCGGATCTAGGTAAGGAGGAGGAACTGAATGAGTCGTGGCACAACATTTTCCCGTACCCATACTCCATTTGGAAGTGTCTGGATCATACTTCCAATTCTTCTCTTTAGCTGTTTTTGAGACCTTTATCATACAGTGTTTGATTTCTTCCCACCCATTGTCTTTGATAATTCCACCTCGTTCTTTACTCAGCCTTTCCCATTCAGTGCTAAACATAAGTGCTTCTGAAATTCCCAATTTTTCTCTTACCCTTCTGATCTGCCTTCTGACTGTCTTTCCACATCTTTCCTGTATGATATCTTTTGCTTCTACTTGTCCTAAGACGGATTTTGTCTGTTTATTTCCCATTTTTCTTTTCAATAATAGCTGTATCTACCCTAGGTGACGTTTGGACAACCACCTCTCTGGAGTGATGTCTCGTTGCCTTCTCTCCTAGGGAGCTAAGATATTGAAGGGCTGATTTGCTCCGTTCTTTCTAATGTGCAGAATAAACTTGATTCCTACAATGCACGCAAACAGGATCAGCAACACCAAACAGATCACCAAACTCTCCGTCTCTGTTATCATGCTTGTCCCAGGCTCATGGACTCGTGTCCTGGGCTCATTCTATCAAACTCTTATCCAAAAATGAAGGAACAAGTTTCTCAAAGAGAGTCAAGCATGGGCGGAGGTCTCCCCGAAAGGACGCAACCACATGACCCAGTTAGGCTGACTTCACTAATAAGACTTGTCCTAACAATTTCGGCTTATTGTTCTACGTACTTTTATCCTTCTTTCATAACATGCCACAACCTTCACACTTGTTCACACACTGCCAGGGACAGGACTCATAAATCTATACAATATGGTAACCCGAGTTTTATAGGTATCTACTCACTACTAGACTAACCCAGCGTGACACGGCTCGTAGAGATCTTTCGGATAATACAGGGCAGATAAAAGAGAACTAATAATGTCTCTTACCTGGCCAGGTTTTTCAATTCATTTGCCGTCCATTATCCCAGATCTCCGTTGTCCGTATCCGTAGGTGAATCTCGAGCAGATACTCTCGCCTCGGGTCCCTGTTTCGGGCGCCAAGAAATGTTGAGTCCTCTTCCGTCCCTGGCTTCCTGGATTGAGGAATCCAAGTAAATGACACGCAGCACAAAGGTTGTGTGTTCATAAACAGGGGTAGCCCCGGAGCACGCCTGCCTCACTGGGCGCTGCCCCTTCTTTATATAGTAAGAAGTTAGGCATTTACAGACATGCGCACAAGCGCTCATATTTCATAATCACTTACAAAGCAAATCTATACTAGTGAAAAGTTACAATATCTGGTATGTGGGTGAAAGGCTACAATATCAAGGAGAAATGCGCGCGTGATTACTTCTATAAAAGGAAATGTCAAGTTTGCTGTGCAGAAGCAGATTTCATCTGGGAGACAAAATGGATCCTTTGGTTCAGTCTGGTCTCCACAGTTATAACCTCATAAAGTGACAGTGGTCAGAATTGTAAAAATTGGCTCGGTTATTAAGTACCAAATTGGCTCTGTCACTAAGGGGTTAAAGAAAATAGACCATTTCAACCACAACAAATGTTTGGCTGGTAAAGTTTTTATGAACGATTTCATGCCCGATGACAATTATTTTTTTTTCTTTAAATATTCATAGATAAACGTCAATCATCATTGCTATCACAGAGCTGTTTGGAGGTACAAATGCGTCCAGGTTTTCTCTCCCAACTCCCCTTCACACATGTATGTTTTGCTTAGCAGAGCATTTATGTTTTTCAATGGGGAAAGTGTAGTAAGCTACTACCAGAAAGGTCTAGCGGTGGCTTACATAAAGTGAGATCAAAAGGATCAAACACTTTTGTAAAAAGTAACCGTCATCTATTTATTTACTTATATTACATGTGACGATAAGAATCGTTGTAATATACTGTATCTTATCAGAGTAATTATCTGCTTCTGTCTACTCCTGGACTGATCAATTAATTTCATCCAATTCACTGTTAAAACTAATACAGATTTTCCCATCATTGTGATAAGAGATGGCAGGTAGTATTCACAAAATGCTTTCAGGGAGGGAGGGAGGCGGATCTAGAACAGTGATCTCAAATGAAAAACATTCTCAGGGCCACTTAGCAAAATCTCATTAGGGCTCCTGCTGCAATGTTAAATGTAGGCTGGGATGACAGTACAACAGAAGTCATGTGGCAAAGGGTCACTTCTGTATGTCTTTCTGTCTGTCACGGATATTCATTGGTCGCGGCCTCTGTCTGTCATGGAAATCCAAGTCCAGATTGGTCGCGGCAAAACAGCCACGACCAATCAGCGACGGGCACAGTCCGGAATAAAATGGCCGCTCCTTCCTCCCCGCGGTCTGTGCCCGCCGCCCGCATACTCCCCTCCAGTCACCTCTCACACAGGGTTAATGTCGGCTGTAACGGACCGCGTTATGCCGCAGGTAACGCACTCCGTAACCGCCGCTATTAACCCTGTGTGACCAAGTTTTTACTATTGATGCTGCCTATGCGGCATCAATAGTAAAAAGATCTAATGTTAAAAATAATAAAAAAAACAAAAAACCTGCTATACTCACCCTCCGTTGTCCGACGATCCGCTCGCGCCGGCCGCCATCTTCCTTTCCCGGGGATGCATAGCGAAATTACCCAGAAGACTTAGCGGTCTCACGAGACCGCTAAGTCATCTGGGTAATTTCGCAATGCATCCTGGGAATGGAAGATGGCGGCAGCCGCGCGCGTATCGCCGGAGCTTCGGTGGATCCCAGGGGGTGAGTATATAACTTTTTTATTTTAATTATTTTTTTAACAGGGATATGGTGCCCACGCTGCTGTATACTACGTTGGCTGTGTTAGATACCGTGTGGCTGCTATATACTACATGGGCAATGTTATATACTGCGTGGGCTGTGTTATGTACGGCGTGGGCTGTGCTATATATTAGGTGGCAACTGTTATATACTGCGTGGGCAGTGTTCTATACTACGTGGCTGCTATATACTGCGTGGGCAGTTTTATATACTACATGGCTGCTATATACTGTGTTATATACTGCATGGTCTGTGTTATATATTATGTGGCCAGTGTTATATACTGCGTGGCTTGTGTTATATACTACGTCGCCTGTGTTATATACTGCATGGCTGCTATATACTGGTGGGCTGTGTTATATAATACGTGGCTGTGTTATATACTGCGTGGCCACTGTTATATATTGCGTGGCCTGTATTAACGCATCGGGTATTCTACAATATGTATGTATATAGCAGCCACATAGTATATAGCACAGGCCATGCAGTATTTGTCTGCTATATACTACATGGCTCCTATATACTACGTGGCCTGTGCTATATACTATGTGGCTGCTATATACATACATAAATACATATTCTAGAATACCCGATGCGTTAGAATCGGGCCATCATCTAGTACAGCATAATGGCCCCACAGCTGCGGTGCTAATGCCATATTGACAGTTCAGCAGCCAGTCTGTGAACTCTAAGAAGACTTTCTGTCTTCACGGGTCAAGCTTCTGAGCTCAAGGACTGTCTGCCACACTGTCGAAGTGAAGTTTGCATTGCTGCCAATACAAGACACCAATATCAGCACAAAGGGCTCAGCAATGGGCCCAGGGTCAATAAGTAAAGTGGAGTTTGTTTTTATAATAAATTGCATTCAAGGGAGAAGATCTTCTGAAAGGTAATAACCGTTTTAACAGTAAGTGATCAATTTACACAATTTTCCTTGCAATCGAGTCATGACATGGCCGCCAACCACCTTGGGCTTGATTTTATACTCATTTGAAATTGTGACAGTTATCTATTGCAAAATTGCCTTTGATAAACTTAAGAAAACCGGTAATTTAGAACTCGCTTGTCTTGTTTAAGCTATTTGCTGACAGAAAGGTAAAAATAATGTTCATACATTAATTTAAGCGGAATCTTGCACAAGTATCAAGTGAATGCAGTCTTGACACATTATATATAGTTCATAAATCTAACCAATTACACTCCCTTTTGTTGCAGTTTAACCGGGTGTGGATCCCTGATGCAGATGAGGTGTGGAGATCTGCTGAGATCACAAAGGACTTGAAGATTGGGGACAGTGTGCTTCATTTATGCTTGGAAGATGGCACTGTAAGGAACAATGATAAAAAAAAAAATTTTCCGTAATTTGTATACAATGCAGTAAACTCTGCTAAAAGATAAATTGACGTGTTTTACAGCTAACTGAACTGGAGGTTGGACTATATTTTAAGGACTCATTCACATGTCAGTTTTTCTCATACAAAGTGTATACACGTTTTCCACAGATATAAACTATTATGGTTTATGGATCTGTTCCCATCTGTGTATTTTTGCGGAGTGAGTGCTCTGCACAAATTCAGAGATACACTTTTAAAGGGAACCTGTCACCCCCAAAATCGAAGATGAGCTAAGCCCACCGGCATCAGGGGCTTATCTACCACTTTCTGGAATGCTGTAGATAAGCCCTCGATTTATCCTGAAAGATGAGAAAAAGACTTTAGATTATACTCACCCAGAGGCGGGTCCAGCTGCGGTCCGGTCCGATGGGCGTCGCGGTCCGGTCCGGGGCCTCCCATCTTCTTACGATGACGTCCTCTTCTTGTATTCACGCTGCGGCTCCTTGCGCAGGCATACTTTGTTTGCCCTGTTGAGGGCAGAGCAAAGTACTGCAGTGCGCAGGCGCCGGGAAAGGTCAGAGAGGCCCAGCACCTGCACACTGCAGTACTTTGCTCTGCCCTCAACAGGGCAGACAAAGTATGCCTGCGCCGGAGCTGCAGCCTGAAGACAAGAAGATGACGTCATCGTATTAAGATAGGAGGCCCCGGACCACGACTCCCATCGGATTGGACCGCCCCTCCAGATGAGTATAATATAACCTCTTTTTCTTATCTTTCAGGATACATCAGGGGCTTATCTACAGCATTACACAATGCTGTAGATAAGCCCCTGATGCTGGTGGGCTTAGCTCATCTTCGATTTTGGGGGTGACAGGTTCCCTTTAAAATGCCAGGTTTTTGCAATGAAAAAATTTTTTATCATGCCATTATCATTTCAGAACGTTTTCCACCTTCAATGTTACCCATAGTTTGTACAATTCAATTAAAAAATAAATTTAATTATTTTCAGGTAGAAAAAGAAAAGTGATAAATTATGTGATTGATTAGACATGCACACCCTTATACTAAAACTTTATTGAAGTACCTTTTGAATTTGACAGCATTCAGTCTTTTTTTTCGAGGTGTCTATCAGCATGGCACATCTATAATTGGCAATCTTTCCGCACTCTTCCTTGAGTTAGCGCTCCATATCTGTCAGATTGTGAGGACATCTACTGTGTATAGTGCCCTCTTTAGGTTATCCCACATATTTTCAATTGGATTCAGGCTAGGTTCTAGCTGGGCCAGCCCAACTTTGATCTTTGATTATTTTGTTGATTTGAACATATGCCTTGGGTCATTGCCGAAAAGTGAAATTACTATTCATCTTTTGCAGAGGCCTGAAGGTATTGTTGCAGAATTGATTGAAATTTGGAACTGTTAATAATTCTCTCCACCTTGCCTAAAGTGCCAGTTCCAGATACTGAAAAACCACCCCAAAACGTAATGCAGCCTCCACCATGTTTCACTGTGGGTATGGTGTTCTTTTGGTGATGTTCCATTTTGTTTGGCTTTGTGCCAAGCATAACTTTTAATATTATGGACAAAAAGTTCATCCTCCGTCTCCTCAGACTATAGCATTTTCCCACATGTTTTGGCAGATTGGATGTGGGTTTTTGGACATGTATTGTCTTTGTAAAGGCCCCTTCACATTAAGCGACGCTGCAGCGATACCGACAACGATCCGGATCGCTGCAGCGTCGCTGTTTGGTCGCTGGAGAGCTGTCACACAGACCGCTCTCCAGCGACCAACGATGCCGGTAACCAGGGTAAACATCGGGTAACTAAGCGCAGGGCCGCGCTTAGTAACCCGATGTTTACCCCGGTTACCATCCTAAAAGTAAAAAAAACAAACAGTACATACTTACCTAACGCTGTCTGTCCCCGGCGCTCTGCTTCTCTGCACTCCTCCTGTACTGTCTGTGTGAGCACAGCGGCCGGAAAGCAGAGCGGTGACGTCACCGCTCTGCTTTCCGGCTGACCGACGCTCACAGCCAGTGCAGGAGGAGTGCAGAGCACAGCGCCGGGGGACAGACAGCGGTAGGTAAGTATGTAGTGTTTGTTTTTTTACTTTTAGGATGGTAGCCAGGGTAAACATCGGGTTACTAAGCGCGGCCCTGCGCTTAGTTACCCGATGTTTACCCTGGTTACCAGTGAAGACATCGCTGGATCAGTGTCACACACGCCGATCCAGCGATGTCCACGGGAGATCCAGCGACGAAATAAAGTTCTGGACTTTGTTCAGCGACCAACGATCTCCCAGCAGGGGCCTGATCGTTGGTCGCTGTCACACATAACGATTTCATTAACGATATTGTTGCTACGTCACAAAATGCAACGATATCGTTAACAATATCGTTATGTGTGAAGGTACCTTAAAGGGAACCTGTCACCCCCGTTTTTTGAGATTGCGCTATAAATACTGTTAAATAGGGCCTGCGCTGTGTGTTCCTATAGTGTATGTAGTGTACCCCGATTCCCCATGTATGCTGAGAAATAACTTACCAAAGTCGCCGTTTTCGCCTGTCAATCAGGCTGGTCAGGTCGGGAGGGCGTGGTGACATCGCTGGTTCTTCCTCAGCTTTACGTTGGTGGCGTAGTGGCGTAGTGGTGAAGACACAGAGCGCGATCTGCGCTGTCATCCCTTTCGTCGGTGGGGGCGGCCATCTTCCTGGGGCCGCGCGTGCGCAGATCGAGTGCTCTGCTGCACGGGGCTTCAGGAAAATGGCCGCGGGATGCCGCGCGTGCGCATTAGAGATCGCGGCGGCCATTTTCCCAAAGCCGAGATGCAAACTCAGCTTTGGGAAAATGGCCGCCGCGATCTCTAATGCGCACGCGCGGCATCCCGCGGCCATTTTCCTGAAGCCCCGTGCAGCAGAGCACTCGATCTGCGCACGCGCGGCCCCAGGAAGATGGCCGCCCCCACCGACGAAAGGGATGACAGCGCAGATCGCGCGCTGTGTCTTCACCACTACGCCACTACGCCACCAACGTAAAGCTGAGGAAGAACCAGCGATGTCACCACGCCCTCCCGACCTGACCAGCCTGATTGACAGGCGAAAACGGCGACTTTGGTAAGTTATTTCTCAGCATACATGGGGAATCGGGGTACACTACATACACTATAGGAACACACAGCGCAGGCCCTATTTAACAGTATTTATAGCTCAATCTCAAAAAACGGGGGTGACAGGTTCCCTTTAAGAAAATGCTTCCTTCTTGCCACACTACCCCTCAGACTAGACTTATTAAGGATATGGGAGATTGTTGTCACATGCAGTACACAACAGCCAGGGTTCAGAATTCAAGTCGAGTCGTACATTGTAGGAAACCACCAAACACACACTGAGTCAGGGATAGGGAACGGGTCAGGCACAAATACGGGTAGTCTGAGGCAGAAGGATCACTAGGGTATACGGGTCAGCTGCTCAAGCCAGAGACTGGAACTATCACTGAAAAATGGTACCAGAAATGGCACCAATAAATAGCCAGCCACTCACGAACCAAAGAGAGGCAGGAAAGGTTAACCCAGTTATAACCAGGCCGAGTAAAGAAAACCAAGAAGCAAACCCCGACCTGGATCATGACACCTATGTTATATTATGGGCTAGTGCAGATCGGTAATTTTTTTTCTCATGCCGTTTCGGCATAAAAAAACAATTGCAGCATGCAAATGTATCCAATAGGACCGTATGCACTCATACAAGTTTTTTGCATTGTTTTTTTCGTCTGGAAAAAACTGATCAAACTCTGATGTAATTCTTCATAAAAAAAAACACTTATTGAATGACATAATGTGTAATGTTTTACATTTCATGTTAAAGCTTGTTACAGCTGTATAAATTTGCTTTATAGGTACAACATCGTGGATCTGTAAGGGTATGTGCACACAACATCTTTTTCAGGAGGATTTTACCTGAAAAAGCACTTAAAAATCGCTTCAGAGAATGAACATATGCCTTTCTATGTAAAAACAACTTGCTATGCAAATATTCAGGCTTTTGAGCGTTTTTTTAATCGCTTCAGGTTTCAAAAGATGCCAAATGGCTAAAAAAAGTAAGTTGACCATTCTTTAGGCGTCTTACAATATATTTCAATGAGAAGGCCTAAAAAGCGCCTGAAAAACTTGGGCATTTTTATAGCGTTTTCCCAGCTTTTTTACTTCAGAAAATGCTAGCAGTTTCTTAACTGTTGAATCGACAGTATAAAATGACCAGAAAACTCCATTAGAAAAGATGATTATAAAAACGATGGAAAATTGCTAATAAAAAAAGCCACCAATGGTCAAAAAGGATTCATCAACAATCACTCAGGAAATGAAGCTAAACTTAGTAAAAGTACATTTGGTATATTATTGCTGTCTTGTAGGACTTGAAATATGTGATTGAGAAAGGTCTGCCTCCTCTTAGAAATCCAGACATTCTTGTAGGAGAAAATGACCTCACTGCCCTCAGTTATTTGCATGAGCCAGCTGTCCTGCACAACCTTAAAGTGCGATTCATGGAGTCTAAACATATCTACACCTACAGTGGTAAGTCAATACAGCTCAACTACTATTTGTACAGTGCTATGTGTGTCATACAACCGAAACTATTACAAATAGGTAAACTTCGAACAATGTATTGGTGTTATCTCACGCTTTTCGTTTTTTCCACATAGTAATGATATTAAATTGTATTCTATTTTTTTTAAATTCGTTTATTAAACCACAAAAAACTAATACATACATGGTTCACAAATATCTAGGTCAGTTCAGATACATTTATCATAATAGTTTCCACTGATGTTAATCTTAATACATAGACTGGATCATATGCACTCAAAGTATTATAGTATGTCTTGAATACTAAAAAAAAAAAACCTTAACACTAAAACTGTTTTACTGCCAGAACAGTCTCGATCACATTAATTAAGTAATACTGAAGCACAGCGTGAACAATGCGCATTTTGCCTTAAGCTCTATCATATTGGATCTTGACCGTTAACCACGTGGTGACATAGTAAGGTATGACGAGTTCTATAATTCCCAGATCTTATTAAATTTCTGTAAACAGCCTCTATTCTGATATACGGTTTGTTCGTATGATATGATTGAATTTACCAGCTCTAACCAGGCCCTAAGAGATGGCTGTGTAGTGCCCATCCAACGCAAGGCTATTAATTTCCTTGCCAGGAAAAGTGTCTCTCTCAAGAAAATTTGAACGTGGTGCCCCCACATCTCTTCCTCTAATACCCCAAATAGACACACTAATGGAGTCAGAGGAACGGGGATATGTACAAGAGAGGTCAATAATGAAGTTACCTCATTCCAGAAAGATAGAATAACTGAACATTCCCATATCATGTGAATAAAATCTGCCTCCCCTGTATGTAGGGATAATGGTGTGCACTCAGGTCAGGGACAAGCAGGTGCTGGTAAAACGGACCGTGTGGTCCAGTCAATCCAAATAGAGAAAAATTACCGCACACAATACTGGTATGATGCAAAAAAGGTATATGCCAGGTTTTATTTAAACAAAGAACTTCAAAGTTGCCACAGATTTTTGTAGACAGAGATATATACAGACAGAGACCCAACGTTTCGACCCTCCTGGGTCTTATTCATGGGGTTATACTGGGGAGACAAGGAGACAACATAAGTGGCTGTTTGTCATATAACATAATAACAATAAAAGAAAAAAACCACACTGGATAAATAACTAATAAGTATTACCTAGAAAGAAAAAAGAAAACAAACCAACAAACATGCAATGGAACAATATATACAGTGGTACATCAAATTTTAAAAGCCGCCAATAATAATGGAGGGCTGGCGGTAAGGAGCAGCGTCCGCTACTATGATTACATAAGGTAAGCAATGGCAAGGAGAACATAAGTATTTTACCTCTGATCCTATGATACAAATAGATAAGTGTGGCAATAGTAGAAGGTAGGCGACCAATTCCTCTAAAGCATAACCTGTCGTCATGATAAAACATAAAATGTATAGGTAACTGGACAGTATATAGTGAGGAGTAATACTACACTCGTATATGGGAGAAGGGTGTCCGGAGATCCCAAACAAGTAACCTCTAATCCAGGGGATAAATATGAATAAGGTGGTATCTATAAATCTAATGATAGCGTCCCCATACTAATGAACGGAGGGATACAAGAGAAGGTCCCAGAGCGGCATCGTAATTGCTAAACAAGAGGGCCATGGTTGTAGCGGAAAGAACCCCCTAATATATTAAGTACGGTGGGGATGAAAAAGTGCTTGTATGATACCTTGTAGTGGGGCCAGTATAAGGCCTATGTGTCCCGGGTGGAGGAAGGCTGGTAACAGGAGCTGTCACATTTAAGGATGGCCTGTAATGTAAAGGAACCCATGAGTCAGTGTGCGGTAAAGTCAGTAAGGGAGATGCGGTGATAAGCGCCGTAATACCTGTAAGTCCTGCTGCAGCGATGAACAGGAGAGGAAGTGAGGGTAGACAGCGGTGTCTCCCTGAAATACCGCCGGACCGGAAGTGAGCGCTCCCGGACCAGAAATGACGCGGCGTCATGTTACAGAGGGAGCCGCGCATGCGCAGATGGCGCTGCAGGCTAGTAAGGGCATGGTAGTGCCCAGTTGTGGGAGTGTGTAGAGGTTGACCGCCCTATGAGCACTGAAAGGAGGTGTAATGGGTACGGCATAGTAATCTGTATAATGTGAGGCTAATGAATGGCATGGGAGGAGTAAGTAGATGGAAAAAAAGGTGGAACAGCAAACTGACATGTAAAAGAAGGGGGAAAAAAAAGAAATAAAAAGTGGTAGAAAAAATATATATCAACGGAACCTGTACAAGCAAACAATGGCAAAAACTGGAAAAAACTAAAAAGCAAAAGCAAAATAAAAATAAATATAAAAATGAAAAAATATATAAAAAATAATAAAAGTAAAAATGGAAGGTATTATGCAAAATAAAGAACAAAAAAAGAGCAACGAGGAAATAAAAAATAAAAAATAAAAATAGGTAATATGGAAGATGAAGGGGACTCACCTAAAAGATAGTGGATTCAACGTGTCTGGAAAGCAAAATGGTACAAAGGTTAATATGATGTTATAGCAACCAGTCCATTTCTCTGTTAAGGCCTTTAGGAGTTAAGGTCTCAAGTTTGTGGATCCAAAATGCTTCTCTCAATTTTAATTGTTTAATATGGTTACCCCCTCGTCTCGGTCTGGGTACCTGCTCAATCACCTGGTACTGTAGTTGTGCTACCGTATGTCTACACTTAACAAAATGTTCAGGAATTGGTAGCCATGTTTTATTACAACGGATGGTAGATTTGTGACTCGCTATTCGGTCCTTGATGTGTTGAGTTGTTTCCCCTACATAAAGGAGGCCGCATGGACACTTTATGACGTAAACCACGAAGTTCGTATTACATGTGTAATAACCCCGGATGGGGTATGTTTTACCCGTTCTGGGATGTGTCACGCTATCCGATTTAATTATATTTGAGCAGGAGGCACAACTCAGACAAGGAAATGTCCCCTGGCGGCGTGGAGTCAATACACTTTGGCTACTGGAGGGGCGTGTGCTGCCAATGTCTGCCCGAACCAGTTTGTCTTTAATGTTGGTGGCTCTCCTATTGCACATAAGGGGTGGTTTTGTAAAACTCGGAATATTGGGATAAGCCCTAGCCAGAAGGGGCCAGTGTTTTTTGATGGCGGTCTCTATCTTGGGCATGAGAGGGTGGAAGGTGTGGACGAACGGTACTCTATCCTCATTGGTAGGTCTCAGTGATGGTGATTGTGGTTGAAGAACCCGTGATTTCTCCTGATCTAAAAGACGCTGGGGATAATTTCTTTCCCTAAATTTTTCGGACATGCTGTCTAAGCGTGTAGGGAGTACGTCCTGATCGGATACAATCCTGGCTACTCTGGTGAACTGGGAACGTGGGAGGCTATTGCGCGTGGCTTTAGGGTGACTACTCGAGTAGTGCAGAAGACTGTTGCAGTCTGTAGGTTTGGAAAAAATGTCAGTCGAGAGGTGACCCTGATCGTCCCTCTGTACAAGGGTATCCAGAAAGGAGATCCGGGCCGGGTCATACTGCATTGTGAAATGAAGCTCAGGATAGACAGAATTGAGGGTCTGGTGAAATGCTTGTAGTATGTCCGTGGGCCCTGTCCAAATCAAGAAAATGTCATCTATGTAGCGAAGATAAAAATCTACATACTGCTTAAATCTATCATCCGTATAGACAAAGGTCTCCTCAAATGAGTCCATATAGGCGTTGGCATACGCCGGCGCGACGTTAGAGCCCATCGCGGTCCCTTGGCGCTGTACATAATAGGTGTCCCCATAGAGAAAAAAGTTTTCGTATAAGACTAGTCTTAGTAGGTCCAGACAAAGTTGTGTGGAATTACTGGATCTACCCGACTTTTCCAATAGCCGTTTAGATGCTGCAATGCCCTTCTCGTGTGAAATGGACGTGTAGAGGCTAGATACGTCCATGGTGACCAGGAGGCTGTCCGGGGGTATGTTACCATGCTGCCTGATGATACTGAGGAAATGACCTGTGTCTAATACAAAAGATTTAGTGGTTTTGACCAGTGGTGTTAGGATCTTTTCTAGAAAGATAGATAGGGGCGCAAGTATGGATTCGGTAGACGCCACTATGGGACGTCCGGGGGGATTAGTTAGAGATTTATGGACTTTTGGAAGAACATAAAAAACGGGGGTTATTGGGTGCGGGTTAGTCAGGAACCTAACTGTCTGCTGATCAATCGTGCCATTATCGATATAAGTATTAATAACTGACTGAATTTTCCTGTGAATCTCAAAAGTAGGGTCCCTTGGGATGATACTGTATGTATTTGTGTCCGATAATTGACGTAGTACCTCAGTAGTGTATAGTGTGTGGTCCATGACTACTATGGCCCCACCCTTGTCCGCTGGCTTGATAATAATGGACTTGTTGTTCCGTAGTGAAAAGAGTGCCTGTTTCTCGGCTGGTGTTAAATTAGCGCGTGTAGGGAATAGACCCAAACGGTGTTGATGTGACAGATCTTTAACATCCTTATCAACAAATGAAATAAAAGTTTCGACCGCATGAAAAGTCTGTGGTGGATTAAAGGAACTCTGGTTCCTCAGTCCTAATGATGCGAGGGGAATCTCCGCAACAGAGACGTCCCCAGTGGGAGACACTCTGTTCTCGGAGTCACCCCTAGGTGTCCCAAAGTGAGTCTTGAGCCTCACTAGACGGTAAAGTCGTTGCAGATCCCTCTCCAGCTGGAAGCTGTCCCAGTTGGGAGTAGGGCAGAAGGATAGTCCCTTTTGCAATAAGTTGAGTTCCGCAGGGGAGAGCGTATAACCTGAAATATTAATGACTAGGTTAGGTATCTTACCTGTGACCGGGTTGTCATTTTTTCTCGATCCTCTAGTCGGTCGGTACACTGGTGTCCTCCCCTGCGGCCCTTCGGTAAAAAACGAGGTCTGTTTGAACCGGTGGATGAATCGCTTTCCGTGCTGAAGGAACCCGTTTTGCGTTGATATGGACGGCGCCAGGAATTGTTGCCTGCAGTATCGCTCCATTTGTACATTACTCCTCACTATATACTGTCCAGTTACCTATACATTTTATGTTTTATCATGACGACAGGTTATGCTTTAGAGGAATTGGTCGCCTACCTTCTACTACTGCCACACTTATCTATTTGTATCATAGGATCAGAGGTAAAATACTTATGTTCTCCTTGCCATTGCTTACCTTATGTAATCATAGTAGTGGACGCTGCTCCTTACCGCCAGCCCTCCATTATTATTGGCGGCTTTTAAAATTTGATGTACCACTGTATATATTGTTCCATTGCATCTTTGTTGGTTTGTTTTCTTTTTTCTTTCTAGGTAATACTTATTAGTTATTTATCCAGTGTGGTTTTTTTCTTTTATTGTTATTATGTTATATGACAAACAGCCACTTATGTTGTCTCCTTGTCTCCCCAGTATAACCCCATGAATAAGACCCAGGAGGGTCGAAACGTTGGGTCTGTGTCTGTATATATCTCTGTCTACAAAAATCTGTGGCAACTTTGAAGTTCTTTGTTTAAATAAAACCTGGCATATACCTTTTTTGCATCATACCAGTATTGTGTGCGGTAATTTTTCTCTATTTGCCTCCACTGTATGACATCTGGGGCACTCTGAAGATGGAGACCACCCAATTTTGAATAGACGTAACGGGGATAAATATGACTGACGTAATATATACATTTGTATCATTTTATTGTTAGCTGAAGGAGATATCCTAGTTGGGGACTCAAGAACCATCTCCCAGTCATCACCTTGAGGGTATGTGCACATGTCAGGATTTTTTGCAGAAATTTTCCTGACAAAAACCGGACATTGCTGCCAGAAATCCGCATGCATTTTTACAGCGATTTTACCGCATTTTTTGATGCGTTTTTGTGCGTTTTTCCCCAAATGCATAAAATTGCGGGAAAAACGCAGAAAATCCGCAAAAATAATGAACATGCTCATTTTTTAACCGCGATGCGTTTTTTCACGGAAAAAAACGCATCCATGTGCACAAAACATGCAGAATGCATTCTAAATGATAAAATGCATAATGTATGCATTTTTAATGAGTTTTTATAGCGTTTTTAGCGTGAAAAAAACACGAAAAAACCTGAACGTGTGCACATAGCCTGAAGGTCAGGCACCAGGACCTTCCACTTTTCTCTAACTGGCAATAGAGCAGAATGAGCACCTACAGATAACATGTAAGTATACAATGCGGAAATAAGACCACGAGGTCCTTGTGATTTAAGGATCCCTATCAATGGAAAGGAAGATATTGCTTGTGTCATTTTCAAACTACGAACATACGATTGAATCGTTGATCTAAGCTGGAGATAGTGTATTTCTTCTTTAAGGCAGAGGTCCATGGTGTCTCTCTAATGCAGGGGTGCACACCATTTTTTGATCCAAGGGCCACATTGCCATACTGAACCAATCCCAAGGGCCGCAAAAAAAAATTTAAATAGGTAATTACATGACTACATCACTAGAACCACTATTAGTACAGTAATATATCACCAGAACCAAAATTATAAGGAGGATTTTGATCATTGCTGCTAAAAATAAAATATCATTTTGAACACAGGCTAACTTTAGAACTTTAGATGAGTTTTTGGAGTAGAAACTCGCAAATTCTCCTCATAATCTCACATCTCTAAATTTTGAGGATTTTTAAGTTTTAAGATAGCCATGAAGAATGTTATGGATTGCTACATGTGCACCATCATTAATGACTGTTGCACCAGAGCCATCATTAGTACATGAATGCTGCACTAGAACCACCGTCAGTACATGAATGCGGTGCCAGAACCACTGTCTACTGTCATAGTACATGAATGCAGCACCAGAACCATTGTCAGTACCTCAATGCATCACCAGAAACACCATCAGTACAATTATATAACACCCATCTTACGACAGCGATCAATTGCAATGTCATTCAATCTCATGAACCTGCAACTCCCATAATGTGCGTAAAGTGAACCTGTCAGCAGGATGGTGCACAGTAACCTACGCAGAGTGTCAGGTCAGCGCCGTTACACTGATTACAATGATACCTAGGTTGATGAAATCCGTCTTATGGTTGTTCTTTAATCTTTATTTTCAGTTTGTAGTTAATGAGATTCTCGTGACCTAAGGGGTGGCTGGTGTATGTGGTGCTCTTATTAGATATTCATAATGCAGACTGCTGACAGGTCACTGATACCTCAGTGATCTGCCCCCTAGTTTGCATAATGTATACCGCAGTAGCAGCTCTCGGTGTCTATAGCTGATTGAGAGCTGCTATTGCACATGCGCTGGCTGGAGAAGAAAAAAAAATTCCTCCTAGATGGCGCCGTCTGCGACTGCGCAGTAGCAGCTCTTGGATCAGCTATAGACACCTGCCTGCAGAAGCATTTTATGTCTCTTTCTTCAGTATGTTAGGTATTCATTATGCAAACTAGGGGGCAGGTCACTGAGAGATCAGTGACCTGTCAGCAGTCTGCATTATGAATATCTTAACGTGCAAAAATATCGAAACTCTGCAAACGCCGAAGGCCCGAAGCAGTTCAGAGAAAAATATACGTGATTGCAATCATGCAGTTAGTCTCTAATTCATGCTGCCAGATCTATCAATATGAAAAAGAATTAACCCGATCACTAAACGGCGTAACGAGAAAAAATTCAAAATGCCAGAATTACGTTTTTTTGGTCGCCGCAACATTGTATTAAAATGCAAGAACGGGTGATCAAAAGATCGTATCTGCACCAAAATGGTGTCATTAAAAACGTCAGCTCAGCACACAAAAAATAAGCCATCACCCTACCCCACATCACGAAAAATGGTGACGCTAAAGGTACAGGAAAATGGCGCAATTTTTTTTATGACAAAAATTGGAATTTTTTTTCACCACTTAAATAAAGAAAAACCCAGACCTGTTTGGTGTCTATGGACTCGTAATGGCCTGGAGAATCATAATGGCTGGTCAGTTTTAGCATTTAGTGAACATGGTGAAAAAGAAAACTTTGGGATTGCACTTTCTTTGCAATTTCACTGCACTGGGGATTTTTTTCCCATTTTTGAGTACACAACATGGTAAAAGCAATGGTGTCATTCAAAAGTACAACTCTCTCTGCAAAAAACAAGCCCTCACATGGCCATTTTAACCAAAAAAATAAAAAAGTTATGGCTCTGGGAAGAAATGGAGCAAAAAATTAAGAGCAAAACCAAAAATACCTCTGGTCGTTAAGGGGTTAATGCACAAGTGTTGGGGTTTTTTTTTTCAAGCAGTAACTGGAAAATATTAAAGCAATAAACATAATTACAATAATGTGAGAACATTGTGGATGTGAACGTGATAATATTTGCACAGGTGTGTTTATCTAAGCAACCTTCAACTACTTATTTCACTTTTTTGTACGTTTATTAGTTATGGGAACAAAAATAGCTTTGACTTGCTCTTACAGTGTTGGACAAATCCTACAAAGACCTACAATTGGTCGAAACGTCGCATTGTTTCAAAATAAAGAGGTATTTTTGTTTTTTTCACCTGGATTGGATGCTGTTTTTCTTGATTTTCTGGTATACATGTTTCCTATTGGGTCCTATGGATTCTGAAGGTGCATTCTGATATCTGAAGTGCTGTTGGCTGTTGCTCTTGTATTTTGTGTAATCTGAATAATGTCCTGTGTAAGATGTCTCCCAGTATAATGTGATAATGTAAAGTATTGTAATGTATAGCGATGTGATGCATGAAAGACATACAGTCATGGCCAAAAGTATTGACACCCCTGCAATTCTGTCAGATAATACTCATTTTCTTCCTGAAAATGATTGCAAACACAAATTATTTGGTATTATTATCTTCATTTAATTTGTCTTAAATGAAAAAACACAAAAGAGAATAAAGCAAAAAGCAAAACATTGATCATTTCACACAAAACTCCAAAAATAGGCCAGACAAAAGTATTGGCACCCTCAGCCTAATACTTGGTTGCACAACCTTTAGCCAAAATAACTGCGACCAACCGCTTCCGGTAACCATCAATGAGTTTCTTACAATGCTCTGCTGGAATCCAATCTTTGGCAAACTGCTCCAGGTCCCTGATATTTGAAGGGTGTCTTCTCCAAACTGCCATTTTTAGATCTCTCCACAGGTGTTCTATGGGATTCAGGTCTGGACTCATTACTGGCCACCTTAGAAGTCTCCAGTGCTTTCTCTCAAACAATTTTCTAGTGCTTTTAGAAGTGTGTTTTGGGTCATTGTCCTGCTGGAAGACCCATGACCTCTGGGGGAGACCCAGCTTTCTCACACTGGGCCCTACATTATGCTGCAAAATTTGTTTGTAGTCTTCAGACTTCATAATGCCATGCACACGGTCAAGCAGTCCAGTGCCAGAGGCAGCAAAGCAACCCCAAAACATCAGGGAACCTCCGCCATGTTTGACTGTAGGGACCGTGTTCTTTTCTTTGAATGCATCTTTTTTTCTCCTGTAAACTCTATGTTGATGCCTTTGCCCAAAAAGCTCTACTTTTGTCTCATCTGACCAGAGAACATTCTTCCAAAAAGTTTTAGGCTTTTTCATGTAAGTTTTGGCAAACTCCAGCCTGGCTTTTTTATGTCTCAGGGTAAGAAGTGAGGTCTTCCTGGGTCTCCTACCATACAGTCCCTTTTCATTCAGATGCCGACGGATAGTACGAGTTGACACTGTTGTACCCTCGGACTGCAGGGCAGCTTGAACTTGTTTGGATGTTAGGGTACCGTCACACTATACGATTTACCTACGATCACGACCAGCGATATGACCTGGCCGTGATCGTAGGTAAATCGTAGTGTGGTCGCTGGGGAGCTGTCACACAGACAGCTCTCCAGCGACCAACGATGCCGAGGTCCCTGGGTAACCAGGGTAAACATCGGGTAACTAAGCGCAGGACCGCGCTTAGTTACCCGATGTTTACCCTGGTTACAAGCGTTAAACTAAAAAAAAAAAAAAAACAGCACATACTTACATTCTGGTGTCCGTCAGGTCCCTTGCAGTCTGCTTCCCGCACTCAGTGACTGCCGGCCGTAAAGTGAAAGTGAAAGCACAGCCGCTGTAACCCGATGTTTACCCTGGTTACAAACGAACGCATCGCTGGATCGCATCGCTAGATCGGTGTCACACACACCGATCTAGCGATGACAGCGGGAGATCCAGCGATGAAAGAAAGTTCCATACGATCTGCTACGACGTACGATTCTCAGCAGGATCCCTGATCGCTGCTGCGTGTCAGACACAGCGATATCGTAACGATATCGCTGGAACGTCACGAATCGTACCGTCGTAGCGATCGAAATGTTATAGTGTGACGGTACCCTTAGTCGAGGTTCTTTGTCCAATATCTGCACAATCTTGCGTTGAAATCTCTTGTCAATTTTTCCTTTTCCGTCCACATCTAGGGAGGTTAGCCACAGTGCCATGGGCTTTAAACTTCTTGATGACACTGCGCACGGTAGACACAGGAACATTCAGGTCTTTGGAGATGGACTTCTAGCCTTGAGATTGCTCATGCTTCCTCACAATTTGGTTTCTCAAGTCCTCAGACAGTTCTTTGGTCTTCTTTCTTTTCTCCATGCTCAATGTGGTACACACAAGGACACAGGACAGAGGTTGAGTCAACTTTAATCCATGTCAACTGGCTACAAGTGTGATTTAGTTATTGCCAACACCTGTTGGGTGCCACAGGTAAGTTACAGGTGCTGTTATTTACACAAATTAGAGAAGCATCACATGATTTTTTGAACAGTGCCAATACTTTTGTCCACCCCCTTTTTTATGTTTGGTGTGGAATTGTATCCAATTTGGCTTCAGGACAATTCTTTTTGTGTTTTTTTTATTTAAGACAAATTAAATGAAGATAATAATACCAAATAATTTGTGTTTGCAATCATTTTCAGGAAGAAACTGAGTATTATCTGGCAGAATTGCAGGGGTGTCAATACTTTTGGCCATGACTGTAGGTTAGGACATAAGGTAGTGTTTGCATAGAATATAGGTGAAAGGGTACGTTTCCCCAGCAAGACTGCAGGGTCAGTGAGAGAGTTAGTGTTGGGACCAGCACATAGGGGGAGGGCTTAGTGCTAGGGCAAGTGACCTGCTTCCTGAAGTTAGCCAGAGACCCGGTTAGAGTCTGAAGAAGTGATAAGTGTGCAGTGCTGCTGTTTGGGTGAACTACAGCAAAAGAGACGACGGGAGAATGAGGTAGCGTGACTAGGAAATTACAAAAGAGACAGAGTGGCCTTCTACCTTAAAGTGATCATTGGATAGGATGGGGTGTCACGAGAAACCATGAGCCTGATAAATGCCGAAGGTACGGACCTAAAGAGTACTGAGAATATGGAACTAGTGAGGGTCCCAAGCGGTAGATCCAGGCATCCATAGCAAAAGGACGCAGAGCTAGTGAGTGGGTATTGAGGAACTCGCTGAACTGTACTGTGGCGACAAGCTAGGCTGTGACAAAGCAGGTTGAAACAGTGTGCTATACCGGCCCTGGAGCAGACTACAGTGGAACAAAACAATGTCAGTGAAAAGACTTCTTCCTGTGAATGAAAAATGCTTAAGACTGTGTACTCACTATCCCTTCTACATAGCCCATCATCAAGTTCAGTAAAGTTCTCATGTTTGAACAGAAGTTTTCTTTACTAATCTGTGGAACTCGTGGTCCTGGCCAGCCAATGCCATCCGCTACTTGCGGCCTGCACAGGCACAAGGCCCTCACAACACTAACACCCAGCCAAAACCCACTATTGTCTGTAATGTGCCGGGGTGTCAAAGATGCATGACACTCGCCTATGGCTACCACCATGGGCACCGTTACACATGTTCTGTACATTTACAGATTTAAATGTTAACTGGATGTTCCTTACCATTGATATACCAGACACGATATTAACCCCTTAATGACTGCCGATACGCCTTTTAACGGCAGCAGTTAAGGGTACTTAAACCACAGTGCCGTTAATTAAAAGTGTATATCGCCCCCAGAGTCAGATTTTCTCTGGGATTTCGGTTGCCAGGGTAGCCCCCGGGTTGCGATCGCCGGTAATTAACTGTTTACCGGCGGCTGCAAAAAAAAAACAAAATGCGATTTCCCATTTAATTTCTCTGTCCTCCGATGTGATCGCACATCAGAGGACAGAGAAATGGGGTCCCCAGTCGCCCCCCCACTGTTGTGAGTTCTGTTTTTGGGCTCCCTCTGGTGGTTACTGATGGTACTGGGTGACTTGTGTTCTCTGCGGTCTCTGGTGTCCACCTGTTCCATCAGGTTATGGGAGTTTCCTATTTAACCTGGCTTTTTTGTCATTTCCTCGCCGGCTATCAATGTAACCAGCGTGTCTTTTTACCTCTGCTCCCTGCGTCTGTTATCTTCAGGACAAGCTAAGTTTTGATTTTCCTGTTCCACGTTTTGCTTTATTTTTGTCTTAGTCCAGCTTGCAGATATGTGATTCCTTGCTGCTGGTCGCTCTAGTGGGCTGAAATTACTCCTTATGTTCCATGAGTTGGCACATGAGTTCAAGTAATTTCAGGATGGTTTTTTGAAGGGTTTTTCGCTGACCGCGCAGTTCACTTTTGTATCCTCTGCTATCTAGCTTTAGCGGGCCTCATTTTTGCTGATTCTATTTTCATAACTACGTATGTGCTTTCCTCTCATTTCACCGTTATTACATGTGGGGGGCTGCTATTTCTGTGGGGTGTTTCTCTGGAGGCAAGTGAGGTCTGTGTTTCTTCTAATAGGGGAAGTTAATCCTTCGGCTGGCGCGAGACGTCTAGGAATCATCGTAGGCACGTTCCCCGGCTACTGCTAGTTGTGTGTTTAGGTTCAGGATCGCGGTCAGCTCAGGTTCCATCACCCTAGAGCTTGTTTTGTTTTTGTGCTTGTCCTTTTGTGATCCCCTGCCATTGGGATCATGACAGTATAGCCGGCCAGAAAAAATTGGTCATCGTTTTGGCTGAAGTAGGAGGAAAAGTAGTCTGAGGAAGTTTTTTTTTTTTTTTTCCCCTCCTCCGTGTTTGCTGCCTAGCCTTAGTTGCAGCTTGGCTGCTTCTTTCCTCCTCTTAATCTTTGAATGGCTTTGACCTCAGCTGTTTATCATGGACGTCCAGAGTTTGGCTTCCAGCCTGAATAATCTTGCTGCTAAGGTTTAAAATATACAAGATTTTGTTGTACATACGCCTATGTCTGAACCTAGAATTCCTATCCCAGAGTTTTTTTCTGGAGATAGATCTAGTTTTCTGAATTTTAGGAACAATTGCAAGTTGTTTCTTTCCTTGAAATCTCGCTCCTCTGGAGACCCTGCTCAGCAGGTCAAGATTGTTATATCTTTCCTGCGGGGTGACCCTCAGAATTGGGCATTTGCATTGGCACCAGGGGATCCTGCGTTGCTCAATGTGGATGCGTTTTTTCTGGCATTGGGTTTGCTCTATGAGGAACCTAACCTAGAGATTCAGGCTGAAAAAGCTTTATTGGCTCTCTCTCAGGGGCAAGATGAAGCAGAAATATATTGTCAGAAATTTCGGAAATGGTCGGTGCTTACTCAGTGGAATGAGTGCGCTCTGGCTGCAAAATTCAGAGATGGCCTTTCTGAGGCCATTAAAGATGTTATGGTGGGGTTCCCGGCGCCTACAGGTCTGAATGAGTCCATGACTATGGCTATTCAGATTGATCGGCGTTTACGGGAGCGCAAACCTGTGCACCATTTGGCGGTGTCTTCTGAAGAGGCACCTGAGATAATGCAATGTGATAGAATTCAGTCCAGAAGTGAACGGCAAAATTATAGGCGGACAAATGGATTGTGTTTTTATTGTGGTGATTCAGCTCATGTTATATCAGCATGCTCTAAACGCACAAAAAAGGTTGATAAGTCTGTTGCCATTGGTACTTTACAGTCTAAGTTCATTCTGTCTGTGACTCTGATTTGTTCATTATCATCCATTTCCGTCGATGCCTATGTGGATTCAGGCGCTGCCCTGAGTCTTATGGATTGGTCATTTGGAAGTTCCTATTCCTTTGAAAGGAATTGACTCTACACCTTTGGCTATGAATAAACCTCAGTACTGGACACAAGTGACCATGCGTATGACTCCCGTTCATCAGGAGGTGATTCGCTTCCTGGTACTGTATAATTTACATGATGTCTTAGTGCTTGGTCTGCCATGGTTACAAACTCATAACCCAGTCCTGGACTGGAAAACAATGTCTGTTAAGCTGGGGATGTCAGGGGGTTCATGATGATGCATCTCCGATTTCTATCGCTTCATCTACTCCTTCTGAGGTTCCGGTATTTTTGTCTGATTATCGGGAGGTTTTTGAGGAGCCTAAGCTCAGTTCGCTTCCTCCTCACAGGGATTGCGATTGTGCTATAGATTTGATTCCTGGCAGTAAATTCCCTAAAGGTCGTTTGTTCAATCTGTCAGTGCCAGAGCATACTGCTATGCGGAATTATGTTAAGGAGTCCTTGGAAAAGGGACATATCCGTCCATCTTCGTCCCCTTTGGGAGCAGGTTTTTTTTTTCGTGGCCAAAAAAGATGGTTCCTTGAGGCCTTGCATAGATTATCGTCTTTTGAATAAGATTACAGTCAAATATCAGTATCCTTTGCCATTGTTGACTGATTTGTTTGCTCGCATTAAGGGGGCTAAATGGTTCACTAAGATTGATCTTCGGGGTGCGTATAATCTTGTGCGGATAAGGCAGGGTGATGAGTGGAAAACCGCATTTAATACGCCTGAGGGTCATTTCGAGTATTTGGTGATGCCTTTTGGACTTTCTAATGCTCCTTCTGTCTTCCAGTCTTTTATGCACGATATTTTCCGTGAATATCTGGATAAATTTATTATCGTGTATTTGGATGATGTTTTGGTTTTTTCTGATGACTGGGAGTCTCATGTTCAGCAGGTCAGGAAGGTGTTTCAGGTCCTGCGGGCCAATTCTTTGTTTGTAAAGGGTTCTAAATGTCTCTTTGGAGTCCAGAAGATTTCTTTTTTGGGGTATATTTTTTCCCCTTCTACTATTGAGATGGATCCCGTCAAGGTTCAGGCTATTTGTGACTGGACGCAGCCTACATCTCTTAAGAGTCTACAGAAGTTCTTGGGCTTTGCTAATTTTTATCGTCGCTTCATAACTAATTTTTCTAGTGTTGTTAAGCCTTTGACGGATTTGACTAAGAAGGGTGCTGATGTTACTGATTGGTCTCCTGCGGCTGTGGAGGCCTTTCAGGAACTTAAGCGCCGGTTTTCTTCTGCTCCTGTGTTGCGTCAGCCAGATAAGTCGCTTCCTTTTCAGGTTGAGGTTGATGCTTCCGAGATCGGAGCGGGGGCGGTTTTGTCACAGAGAAGCTCCGATGGCTCAGTGATGAAGCCATGTGCGTTCTTTTCTAGAAAATTTTCGCCCGCTGAACGGAATTATGATGTTGGTAATCGGGAGCTTTTGGCCATGAAGTGGGCATTTGAGGAGTGGCGTCATTGGCTTGAGGGTGCTAGACATCGTGTGCTGGTCTTGACTGATCACAAAAATCTGATGTACCTTGAGTCTGCCAAGCGTCTGAATCCTAGACAGGCTCGTTGGTCACTGTTTTTCTCCCGTTTCAATTTTGTGGTTTCATACCTGCCAGGTTCAAAGAATGTGAAGGCGGATGCTCTTTCTAGGAGTTTTGTGCCTGACTCCCCTGGAAATTCTGAGCCCACTGGTATCCTTAGGGATGGGGTGATTTTGTCGGCTGTCTCCCCAGACTTGCGACGTGCTTTGCAGGAGTTTCAGGCGGATAAACCTGATCGTTGTCCGCCGGAAAGACTGTTTGTTCCGGATAATTGGACCAGTAGAGTCATCTCCGAGGTCCATTCTTCTGTGTTGGCAGGTCATCCTAGAATATTTGGTACTAGAGACTTGGTGGCCAGGTCTTTTTGGTGGCCTTCCTTGTCGAGGGATGTGCGTTCTTTCGTGCAGTCTTGTGGAGTTTGCGCTCGGGCTAAGCCTTGCTGTTCTCGGGCCAGTGCATTGTTGTCACCTTTGCCTATCCCGAAGAGGCCTTAGACGCACATTTCCATGGACTTTATTTCGGATCTCCCTGTCTCTCAAAAATTGTCCGTCATATGGGTTGTGTGTGACCGCTTTTCTAAGATGGTTCATCTGGTACCCTTGCCTAAGTTACCTTCCTCCTCTGAGTTGGTCCCTCTGTTTTTTCAAAACGTGGTCCGTTTGCATGGCATTCCGGAGAACATCGTTTCTGACAGGGGATCCCAGTTTGTGTCTAGATTTTGGCGGACGTTCTGTGCTAAGATGGGCATTGATTTGTCCTTTTCGTCTGCATTCCATCCCCAGACGAATGGCCAGACGGAACGAACTAATCAGACTTTAGAAACTTATTTAAGGTGTTTTGTTTCTGCTGATCAAGATGACTGGGTTTCCTTTTTGCCGCTTGCCGAGTTTGCCCTTAATAATCGGGCTAGTTCTGCTACCTTGGTTTCTCCTTTCTTTTGTAATTCGGGGTTTCATCCTCGTTTTTCCTCTGGTCAGGTGGAGCCTTCTGATTGTCCTGGAGTGGACATGGTGGTGGATAGGTTGCATCAGATTTGGAGTCATGTGGTGGACAATTTGAAGTTGTCCCAGGAGAGGGCTCAGCAGTTTGCTAATCGCCGTCGCCGCGTGGGTCCTCGACTTCTTGTTGGGGACTTGGTGTGGTTGTCTTCTCGTTTTGTTCCTATGAAGGTCTCTTCTCCTAAGTTCAAGCCTCGGTTCTTCGGTCCCTATAGGATCTTGGAAATTCTTAACCCTGTGTCGTTTTGTTTGGATCTCCCGGCATCGTTTGCTATTCATAATGTGTTCCATCGGTCGTTGTTGCGGAAGTATGAGGTACCTGTTGTTCCTTCGCTTGAGCCTCCTGCTCCGGTGCTGGTGGAGGGTGAATTGGAGTATGTTGTGGAGAAGATCTTGGATTCTCGTGTTTCCAGACGGAAACTCCAGTATTTGGTCAAGTGGAAGGGTTATGGTCAGGAGGATAATTCTTGGGTGATTGCCTCTGATGTTCATGCTGCCGATTTGGTCCGTGCTTTTCATAGGGCTCATCCTGGTCGCCCTGGTGGTTCTCGTGAGGGTTTGGTGACCCCTCCTCAAGGGGGGGGGGTACTGTTGTGAGTTCTGTTTTTGGGCTCCCTCTGGTGGTTACTGATGGTACTGGGTGACTTGTGTTCTCTGCGGTCTCTGGTGTCCACCTGTTCCATCAGGTTATGGGAGTTTCCTATTTAACCTGGCTTTTTTGTCATTTCCTCGCCGGCTATCAATGTAACCAGCGTGTCTTTTTACCTCTGCTCCCTGCGTCTGTTATCTTCAGGACAAGCTAAGTTTTGATTTTCCTGTTCCACGTTTTGCTTTATTTTTGTCTTAGTCCAGCTTGCAGATATGTGATTCCTTGCTGCTGGTCGCTCTAGTGGGCTGAAATTACTCCTCATGTTCCATGAGTTGGCACATGAGTTCAAGTAATTTCAGGATGGTTTTTTGAAGGGTTTTTCGCTGACCGCGCAGTTCACTTTTGTATCCTCTGCTATCTAGCTTTAGCGGGCCTCATTTTTGCTGATTCTATTTTCATAACTACGTATGTGCTTTCCTCTCATTTCACCGTTATTACATGTGGGGGGCTGCTATTTCTGTGGGGTGTTTCTCTGGAGGCAAGTGAGGTTTGTGTTTCTTCTAATAGGGGAAGTTAATCCTTCGGCTGGCGCGAGACGTCTAGGAATCATCGTAGGCACGTTCCCCGGCTACTGCTAGTTGTGTGTTTAGGTTCAGGATCGCGGTCAGCTCAGGTTCCATTACCCTAGAGCTTGTTTTGTTTTTGTGCTTGTCCTTTTGTGATCCACTGCCATTGGGATCATGACACCCCCCCCGATACTCACCCGTCTCCCCCGATGCTCCTCGTGGCTCCTGATGGGCGCCGCCACCTTTTTCCGGGAAAAAAATGGAGGGGCAAATGCACAGTGCTCCCGCCGGCCAGCACCCGCCAGATCTTTGGGGTCTCGGCTGCCGGGGGTAGCCGAGTCCCCAAAGAACATGATCGGGGCCAGTTTTTACCGACCCCTGTTTTGTGATCGCCGGTAATTAACCGTTTACCGGCGACCGCAAAAAAAAAAGCGGCGACATTCTCTGTACTCTGATGTGATCGCACATCAGAGGACAGAGAAATAGGGGGATCGGGGACCCTGTTATACATACCGGAGTCCCTGGGTCCTCCTGCATCCCCCTCCTGGCCGCCGGCTTCTTCCTCCGGGAAGAAAATGGCGGGTGCATGCGCAGTGCGCCCGCCGTGATGTGCCGGCCAGCAGAGGAAGATTGTTCCTCTTGTTTTATTTTGGTGACTGTGAGATCCTATCAACGTACTCAGGACTAATTGGACAACAAATTTTGGGGTCCAATTTCTCCTGTTACCCTTGGGAAAAAAAAATTGGGGGCTAAAAAAATAATTTTTGTGGAAAAAAAAAAAGTATTTTCATGACTCTTGGGCATTCAAAGTGCTCACCACACATCTAGATAAGTTCCTTGGGGGTTCTAGTTTCTAAAATAGGGTCATTTGTGGGGGTTTCTACTGTTTAGGTACATCAGGGGCTCTGCAAACGCAACGTAATGCCCGCAGACCATTCTATCAAAGTCTGCATTCCAAAACGCCGCTCCTTCCCTTCCGAGCACTGCCATGCGCCCAAACAGTGGTCCCCCTCCCACATATGGGTATCCGCGTACTCAGCATAAATTGCACAATAAATTTTGGGGTCCAATTTCTCCTGTTACCCTTGTGAAAGTAAAAATTTGGGGGTGAAAAGATCATTTTTATGGAAAAAATATGATTTTTTATTTTCATGGCTCTACAATATAAACTTCTGTGAAGCACCTGGGGGTTTAAAGTGCTCACCACACATCTAGACAAGTTCCTTAAAGAAAGAAGCAATCGTTTTTTGGCACACGCTGTCCAGTAATTGCATGGATTGTCTGTGGTCATAGTTGTTTCTGGTGTCTACAGTACAGTGCACTTTGGAGCTCAAAGATAAGCGGCCTGCGTTCTCCTGGACGTGAGATTAGAGAGCGGGCACCCCTTCTGCGAAAACTAATGGCGGCACCTTGGTATCTTCCACCGAGGCTTAGCGTATGCCATTATTTCTAAAAAGGCAGCAGAATCCAGGAGTCTACGACTGCACCACCAGCAGTTGACAATATACAAGTTTAGTTGGCAAACCAGCTGTTGAATTGGAGTGTACGTTTCTTTCCTTGACAGTCAGTCAGGGAGGGATATTTGCTTTTGTGACAGAGGAGGAGACGTTCTCAGAGTATGACACACACAGTAGGATGACATTGGTGATGATGGTGGTGATGATGACACTGACCAGGTAGTACGTAAGAGTACGGCTTGGCTGAAAGTATGACAATTTAAACATGTGCAGCAGAACAGACCTGCACAGTTACAGTAAATGATTGATTTATTTTAATAATTTATACATTTTGGGTTAAAGCACATGAACTCTTAATGGCCAAAAAGGACTGCGTAACAATTAATGCCAGTAGGAAAAGTAAGAAAACTGTCTAAAAATGGTGCAACAGAACAAAATATAGTTAAGTGATCTTATGATTTCAATATGCAATATTGTAATAATTAGGAAAAATTAAAAACATGTGTAACTTTTTTTTTTTTTTTCCACTGAGAATCTGTTGGAATTGACAGGCGATGCATGCTCAGTGCATGCTCAGTAAAGCAGAAAAAAGCCACTGAAGTGGAGGTCACTGATGATGCTTTGTTTCAGGGAGGGAGCAGAGGCTGCAGCAGTGACCCTTCCTTTGAGTATCACAACTTGCACTGGGATTCTAAAATGAAGTGTCATCCAAGAGGAAGTCGTAAAAAAATAAAATAAATCAATTTGATAGTTTAGTGAGGGAAGGATAAGGAATTTTAATTAAAGGGAACCTGTCACCCCGTTTTTTGAGATTGAGCTATAAATACTGTTAAATAGGGCCTGCGCTGTGTGTTCCTATAGTGTATGTAGTGTACCCCGATTCCCTATGTATGCTGAGAAATAACTTACCAAAGTCGCCGTTTTCGCCTGTCAATCAGGCTGGTCAGGTCGGGAGGGCGTGGTGACATCGGTGGTTCTTCCTCAGCTTTACGTTGGTGGCGTAGTGGTGTAGTGGTGAAGACACAGCGCGCGATCTGCGCTGTAATCCCTTGCATCGGTGGGGGCGGCCATCTTCCTGGGGCCGCGCGTGCGCAGATCGAGTGCTCTGCTGCACGGGGCTTCAGGAAAATGGCCGCGGGATGCCGCGCGTGCGCATTAGAGATCGCGGCGGCCATTTTCCCAAAGCCGAGTTTGCATCTCGGCTTTGGGAAAATGGCCGCCGCGATCTCTAATGCGCACGCGCGGCATCCCGCGGCCATTTTCCTGAAGCCCCGTGCAGCAGAGCACTCGATCTGCGCACGCGCGGCCCCAGGAAGATGGCCGCCCCCACCGATGCAAGGGATTACAGCGCAGATCGCGCGCTGTGTCTTCACCACTACACCACTACGCCACCAACGTAAAGCTGAGGAAGAACCACCGATGTCACCACGCCCTCCCGACCTGACCAGCCTGATTGACAGGCGAAAACGGCGACTTTGGTAAGTTATATCTCAGCATAGGTGGGGAATCGGGGTACACTACATACACTATAGGAACACACAGCGCAGGCCCTATTTAACAGTATTTATAGCTCAATCTCAAAAAACGGGGTGACAGGTTCCCTTTAAAGTGTATCATAAAAAAATTAGATTGTCATTAAATAGATAGGCATTTAGGATTAAAATTAGTTTTGTGTTTCAGAATATACCTTTAACTTTTTTCTTTAATTGTTGTTTTCATGTGCTATCATTCTTTTATTTATTTTTAGTATTGACAACCCCCCCTCTTCCCTTTCAGTCAAACTAATGTAAGTTAAGATAACTGAACATGTTTGTTTGCAAAGTTGCCACATGTAGTGTCACAACTGGAAACAAACCAGCAAAACAAAAAATAAATAAAAAGAGACCTTTTATGTTAAAGGTGCCATGTTCCGTTAGAAATTAAGATGGGATCAGAGAATCATGTCTGAAAAGCAAGAACCTGCAAATGGATGCTGTATTCAAGTGGCGTGTGTGCACATTTTATATTAGACTCCTATAGCAATGAAGTAAGCTACAAATATTATTTCAAACAACGCACACACTTTGGAGGTAAACAATAGTTTTTAAGTTTCAGGATTATGGAGAGTTCCCTTAAAGGGAACCTGTCAACCAGGCGTTTGAAACTAAAAGAGCCACCTTGTGCAGCAGTAATGCTGCATTCTGACACGGTGGCTCTTTTAGTTATTGGTGCTGTAAATGCAGAAATAATCTGTTTTTTAACAGATGCCTCACAGCCGTCACTCAAGTCTTCTTGGCGCCGGGCACTGCCTCCTCAGCGCTGTTTGTTTTGATATCTGCCGGCGCCTGCACTCTTTTGTCTTGCCTGGGGCAGGCACAGTGAGCGCTGCCCGTCTGTCCTCATATGCAGTCTCGCTGACTGTGCCTGTGTGGCCGCCCTGCTTGTGAATCCCAGCCCCTCAGTGTCTTATGATTTATTCACACTGCGGGGCTGGGATTCCTGGGCATGCGCACTGCGACCTGGGTGAGTGGCTTAGACATGCAGTGCGAATGCCCAGGAATCCCAGTCCCGCAGTGTGAATAAATCATAAGACACTGAGGGGCTGGGATTCACAAGCAGGGCGGCCACACAGGCACAGTCAGCGAGACTGCATATGAGGACAGGTATGACAAAAGAGCGCAGGCGACGGCAGATTTCAAAACAAACAGTGCTAAGGAGGCGGCGCCCGGCGCCAAGAAGACTTGAGTGACGGCTGTGTGGCGTCTGCAGAGGGGGGAAAGGCCTGCCTCCAGGACTGAAGACAGGTATTTCGGACAAATTAAAAAAACGGATTATTTCTGCATTTACAGCACCAATAACTAAAAGAGCCACCTTGTCAGAATGCAGCATTACTGCTTCACAAGGTGGCTCTTTTAGTTTCAAACGCCTGGGGGGGTTACAGGTTCCCTTTAAAACACATTTTCGTGCACGTCTCAAAATACAGGGATCACTTTCAGTGAAGCATAAACTTTTGATTCAGAATTTGGTTTTAGTAGCACATTAGCACTGAGGGGTTTAATACTGATAAAAATGCAGTTATTAAGGTGCTGTTAAAGCAGTATTTCACAGATCAATCAATTTACAGTCACACACTGAATAGTGCTGAATATACAAAAACAACAGTTCCTTATTTATCATCTGAATTCTTGGCTTGGGGTATGTGCACACGTTCCTGTTTTTTTTTTGCGATAAAAACACTATAAAACTGCATTAAAAAACGCCTGCATATGCATCCTATCATTTAGAATGCATTCTGCAATTTTTGTGCACATGATGCATTTTTTTTCCGTAAAAAAAAACGCATCGCGGTAAAAAAGCAGCATGTTCATTAATTTTGCAGATTTTTTGCATTTTTCCTGCTATGTAATGCATTGGGAAAAAACGCACAAAAAACGCGCAAAAACGCATAAAAACCGCCCAAAAAAACGCATGCGGATTTCTGGCAGAAATGTCCGGTTTTTGTCAGGAAATTTCTGCTAGAAAATACTGACATACCCTTAAGGCCCCTTCACATTAAGCGACGCTGCAGCGATACCGACAACGATCCGGATCGCTGCAGCGTCGCTGTTTGGTCGCTGGAGAGCTGTCACACAGACCGCTCTCCAGTGACCAACGATCCCGAAGTCCCCTGGTAACCAGGGTAAACATCGGGTAACTAAGCGCAGGGCCGCGCTTAGTAACCCGATGTTTACCCTGGTTACCAGCGTAAAAGTAAAAAAAAAAAAACACTTCATACTTACCTACCGCTGTCTGTCCCCGGCGCTCAGCTTCTCTGCACTCCTCCTGTACTGGCTGTGAGCACAGCGGCCGGAAAGCAGAGCGGTGACATCACCGCTGTGCTTTCCGGCTGACCGACGCTCACAGCCAGTACAGGAGGAGTGCAGAGAAGCAGAGCGTCGGGGACAGACAGCGGTAGGTAAGTATGAAGTGTTTTTTTTTTTTTACTTTTACGCTGGTAACCAGGGTAAACATTGGGTTACTAAGCGCGGCCCTGCGCTTAGTTACCCGATGTTTACCCTGGTTACCAGTGAAGACATCGCTGGATCGGTGTCACACACGCCGATCCAGCGATGTCCACGGGAGATCCAGCGACGAAATAAAGTTCTGGACTTTGTTCAGCGACCAACGATCTCCCAGCAGGGGCCTGATCGTTGGTCGCTGTCACACATAACGATTTCCTTAACGATATCGTTGCTACGTCACAAAAAGCAACAATATCGTTAACGATATCGTTATGTGTGAAGGTACCTTTAGTCTTCACAAATTAAGACTATCTCTCCCATCTTTAATCTGGTACATCAGCACTGAAGTAGCCCACCACAATCGCATTAGGCCTTTTTCTATCCCTATGCGGTGTGCTCTGAGCTCCTATCCCTCCACAGTACAACAATAAAATGGCACTCCTTGGCCAGCTCCTATCTGTTATACTGGCTGTGGTAGACATCCAATTGGCAGTGCTAGACCATGTGAAATGATTGTTGCAGGGCATTATGCGGAAGGTTTTGCTTGATGCCATTAGCAGACTCACTAAGTCTTCAGCAGTGTGTGAAATGGCTTGGGGTATGTATTTTATTTTTTATGATACTCGCAAATTGAATGTCAGATTGTTCAAATGCAAGTGGAACCACAAATTTTAACCTCTTAATGACCGCCAATATGTCTTTTAACTGACCTGAGATATAAGAGAATAGCATCCCCATACAGGTGACAATTCAGCAGCTGTTGGCTGTACACTATAGCTGACAACTTGCTGCATCAGCCACGATCAGTGTTTGCACCGTCCAAATCTGTTTAGCCCTTAAGATGCTGCTGTCAATAGTGACTATATCATGTAAATGATTAACAGAGTTATCCCAATTGGTGCCCTCAGATCATGATTGTGTGGTCCTGATGTTTGTCATGGCAATTCATGGCCAAATAGCGGCCTTACAATCTCCTGGCTGTTGTAACCTGTTTAGAAGTTAGCAACATTTAGGCAGTAAAAAATACACTTTTTAATTTCTGTCATGCCACTTTGCATTAATTCCTGAAAATCACCTGAGGGGTTAATAAACTACCTGACTGCAGTTTTCAATATTTCAGGGGGTGTTATTTTTAAAATGGTATAACTTTTGGGGTTTTCCCGATATATGAGACCCCTAAAAGGCACTTCAAACATGGATAGGTCCCTACAAAAATAAATTTTGTAAATTTCCTAGAAAAAATTAAAAATTACTGCTACATTTTTTAACCTCCTAAAATGCTAACAAAATAAAAGAACATTTTACAAATGGTGCTGATGTAAAGTCGACATGTGGGAAATGTTATTTAATAATGTTTTTCTTTGGTATGACTATCTAGATTAAAGGGATATTCATTCAAAATTTGAAAATTGCTAATTTTTTTAACATTTTTCTCAAATTTAGATATTTTTTATAAATAAGCACAAAACATATCGACCTAAACTTACTATTATCATAAATTATAATGTGTCACGAAAAAACAAATCTCAAAATCACTGGGATTTGTTGAAGCGTTCCAGCGTTATTACCAAATAAAGTGACACTGGTCAGATTTCAAAAATTTGGCTCCGTCACTAAGGGGTTAAGAAAGTCAACTTCAAATCTGATCCTCAATGGATTGATCCACTGATCTGTAACATTAAGTAATAATCATCACATCTACTGTAGTATAAATGTCATAGTTAGCCATTAATATTTTCATGTATGGGTATTTTATGCATACTGAAAAAATGAAAACATTTTTCTTTTCTGTAGGTATTATTCTTGTGGCAATAAATCCATACAAGGAACTGCCAATCTATGGAGATGCAATTATCCATGCGTACAGTGGGCAAAATATGGGAGACATGGACCCACATATATTTGCTGTGGCCGAAGAAGCATACAAACAGATGGCCAGGTAATTTCAATGTGGAGTTATTGCAATCCAACAAATATTGCAATTACAACAAACTAGTAGCTATACTAATTCATTAATAACTGAATTTCTGTACTTTAATTTTAAAAGGAATCCGTCACCAGGTTTTTGCTACCCCATGTGAAAGCAGTACCATGTAAGGGCAGCAACCCTTATTCCACAGATTTGTCACTTACTGAGCTGTGGGTATTAGATATGATTCAAAATTGTTTTATTTGCACCAGATCTACCATTTCTCTGAATTCTTCACCTGGTGTAACCCCACCCACACTACTGATTGTCACCATTTGTGTGCACTGTGCCTAGGCAGAGAGCTGCCAATCATTGGTGGAGGTGCAGATTTACAGAGCTCATGAATATGAAGTACTTCATGGCAGCAGGTTTATTAGTCCTGTGGTGATAATCTTTTTCTGATAGAGTGATTTTACCAAAACTAGATCAAGTAAGTGACACATCACTGGGATCAGGATCTCTGTCCCTACATTATGATGCTTTGGGATTAGGTGGCATTAACCTGGTGACAGATTCCATTCAAGAATTGTCACAGGAACACAGTCAACTGGGTAGATATTAGAAATTATTTCTGCAAGCATGCATTACAATTGTCAAATATCTGATGCCTACAGTGTTAAAGGGGCTATCTGGTCTTATGCAATAAGTCTGCAGTCATTCTATCTGACTGCACACTTGTGAATCCTCACATTGCGCACACTGCTCGCTTTGAAGATTCTTTGGTTCTGGGCATGTCACTGCAAGTATGCGATTTGTATACATGTGGTCATGTGCCAATTAGATGTGTACGGCTTCACTTAAAGGGAACCTCTCACCCTCAAAATCGAAGATGAGGTAAGCTCACCATCATCAGGGGCTTATCTACAGCATTCTGTAATGCTGTAGATAAGCCCCCGATGTAACCTGAAAGAGGAGAAAATGAGGTTAGATTATACTCACCCAGGGGTGGTCCCGCTGCGGTCCGGTCAAATGGGTGTATCAGGTCCGCTCCGGTGCCTCCCATCTTCATTCCATGACGTCCTCTTCTGGTCTTCACGCCGTGGCTTCGGCGCAGGCGTACTTTGCCTGCCCTGTTGAGGGCAGAGCAAAGTACTGCAGTGCGCAGGCGCCGGGCCTCTCTGACCTTTCCGGCGCCTGCGCACTGCAGTACTTTGCTCTGCCCTCAACAGGGCAGACAAACTATGCCTGCGCCGGAGCCGCGGCATGAAGGCCAGAAGAGGACGTCATGGAATGAAGATGGGAGGCGCTGTTCCGGACCTGAGACACCCATCGGAGCAGGACCGCCCCTGGCTGAGTATAATCTAACCTCTTTTTCTCCTCTTTCAGGTAACATCGGCAGCTTATCTAAAGCATTACAGAATGCTGTAGATAAGCCCCTGATGACGTTGAGCTTACCTCATCATCGATTTTGGGGGTGACAGGTTCCCTTTAACACGCCACTGCAATGTGAGGGTTCATAGAATCATAGAATGTTAGAGTTGGAATTGACCTCAAAAGCCATCGTGTCCAGGGCCGGCTCCAGGTTTTTGAGGGCCTCGGGCGAAAGAGTCTCAGTGCGCCCCCCTTTAACACATACCACGATTCATGATCGCATATAACACAGCCATGAAGTATATAACACAGCCCACGTAGTATATAACACAGCCACGTAGCATATAACACAGCCACGTAGTATATAGCACTTCCCACGTAGCATATAACAGCCCATATAGTATATAGCACTTCCCACGTAGCATATAACAGCCCATATAGTATATAGCACTTCCCACGTAGCATATAACAGCCCATATAGTATATAGCACAGCCACATTATGTAACACAGCCCGCGCAGTATATAACACAGCCTGCGCAGTATATAACACAGCCGGCGCAGTATATAACAGCCCGCGCAGTATATAACACAGCCCGCGCAGTATATAACACAGCCCGCGCAGTATATAACACAGCCCGCGCAGTATATAACACAGCCCGCGCAGTATATAACACAGCCCGCGCAGTATATAACACAGCCTGCGCAGTATATAACACAGCCCGCGCAGTATATAACACAGCCCGCGCAGTATATAACACAGCCCGCGCAGTATACAGCACAGCCCCGTGACGTAGTATATAACACCGCCCAAGTAGTATATAACACAGCCAGTTATTTAGTATATACAGTAACAGTAGTCGATGACTACAAGTCCCAGCCAGCATCGCTAACATACCATATTGTAGCTGCACACAAGTCCCAGACAGTACTGTCTGTCTTGCAAGTTGCAGAGTCTGAGACCATGATCCACTCCCGCCGCCTGTACAGGTCGTACTCGTACCTTGTCCTCAGGAGTCGGCTCCCAGGTTCAGCAGGCTGCATCCCCCCGCCCCCGCAATGCATTGGGACCGAAAGAAGACTCACTCACTGAAACTCACTGCTTCACGCGGCGCCGCTGCCCCCCGTTGTGGACACAGGGACCGACCGTGCACCGTGACCTGACTGCAGCTGCTGCTCGTGTTCTGCTTGGCCCTGCAGTGCTGCTGGACCTGTCCTGGACGGTCTTCTCTGAGCTCTTGCTTGGATGACGAGCTCTAGAGTAGACACTCTCACTCACCCGACCGGAAGTGACAGGGACAGATGACAGCCGGCCCGGAAGTGACTCTCTTCGTATCCATGGTGACGGGCTGGCGGAGGTGAGTATTGCAGCTGCACAGCGCTGCCCCCAGCGAAACCCTCAGAGAGTGAATGACTGTCACCGTGTATCTAAGAGTCACACACAGCAGGGATGAAGTCCGGCTGCGGGGCCCCAAGACTCTGATCGTGTCCAACCCCCTGCTCAATGCAACGCAGTATTAACTAAACCATCTCAGACAGATGTCTGTCCAACCTCTGTTTGAAGACTTCCATTGACGGAAAACTTTCCACTTTTCGTGGCAACTTGTTCCACTCATTGATCACCTTCACTGTCAAAAAGTTTTCTCTAATATTCATACTGGCTCTGGTTAATTACTGTATTCATAGCCAAGTACTTACATACATGCTGTTTATTAATTTGTTCAAAGATCTTTCCTGGTATAAAAGAAAGTCTCACTGGCCTGTAATTTCCTGGCTCCATCTTCTTTCCTTTTTTTGAAGATAGGGACAACATTTGCCCTTCTCCAATCTTCTGGGATTTCTCCTGTTCTCCAGGATTTTTCAAAGATTTTGGCTAGTGGTTCTGCAATTACCGTATATACTCGAGTATAAGCCGAGATTTTCAGCCCAAATTTTTGGGCTGAAAGTGCCCCTCTCGGCTTATACTCGAGTCAAGGTGGGTGGCAGGGTCGGCGGGTGAGGGGGTGAGGGCGCTGAGGTATACTTACCTGCTTCCAGCGATCCTGGTGCTCCCCCTGCCGTCCCACGGTCTTCTGTGCTGCAGCTCTTCCCCTCTTCAGCGGTCACGTGGGACCGCTCATTAGAGAAATGAATAGGCGGCTCCACCTCCCATAGGGGTGGAGCCGCCTATTCATTTCTCTAATCAGCGGTGCCGGTGACCGCTGATAGAGGAAGAGGCTGCGGCACCGAAGACAGCTGTCCAGGAGAAGGAGCCGAACGCCGGGAGCAGGCAAGTATCGCATATTCACCTTTCCCCGTTCCACATGCCGGGCGCCGCTCCATCTTCCCGGCGTCGCTCCGCTCTGACTGTTCAGGTCAGAGGGCGCGATGACGCATATAGTGTGCGCGGCGCCCTCTGCCTGATCAGTCAGTGCAGAGAGACGCCGGGACTGGACGCTGGGAGCTGCAAGCAAGAGAGGTGAGTATGGCTTTTTTTTTTTTTTATTGCAGCAGCAGCGGCACAGATTTACGTGGAGCATCTATGGGGAAATATGAACGGTGCAGAGCATATAGGGCACAGCTATGGGGCAGTATGAACGGTACAGAGCACTATATGGCACAGCTATGGTGCAGTATGAACGGTGCAGAGCACTATATGGCACAGCTATGGTGCAGTATGAACGGTGCAGAGCACTATATGGCACAGCTATGGTGCAGTATGAACGGTGCAGAGCACTATATGGCACAGCTATGGGGCAGTATGAACGGTGCAGAGCACTATATGGCACAGCTATGGGGCAGTATGAACGGTGCAGAGCACTATATGGCACAGCTATGGGGCAGTATGAACGGTGCAGAGCACTATATGGCACAGCTATGGGGCAGTATGAACGGTACAGAGCACTATATGGCACAGCTATGGGGCAGTATGAACGGTGCAGAGCACTATATGGCACAGCTATGGGGCAGTATGAACGGTGCAGAGCACTATATGGTACAGCTATGGGGCAGTATGAACGGTGCAGAGCACTATATGGTACAGCTATGGGGCAGTATGAACGGTGCAGAGCACTATATGGCACAGCTATGGGCAAATATGAACGGTGCAGAGCACTATATGGCACAGCTATGGGGAAATAATGAACGGTGCAGAGCACTATATAGCACAGCTATGGGGCAATAATGAACGGTGCAGAGCACTATATGGCACAGCTATGGGGAAATAATGAACGGTGCAGAGCACTATATGGCACAGCTATGGGGAAATAATGAACGGTGCAGAGCACTATATGGCACAGCTATGGGGAAATAATGATCTATTTTTATTTTTGAAATTCACCGGTAAATGCTGCATTTCCACCCTAGGCTAATACTCGAGTCAATAAGTTTTCCCAGTTTTTTGTGGCAAAATTAGGGGGGTCGGCTTATACTCGGGTCGGCATATACTCGAGTATATACGGTATCTCTGCTAACTTTTTCAGTACCCTAGGATGTAATTCACCTGGATCAGGAGATTTTAGTTCCCTCACCATCCCACTGTTTATAGATCGTGTGCATTCTTTTATTCCTTCAATGGAACCGTGAAGGTCAGTTGATGTTACAATTGCTTTCTTAGAGAATACAGATGCAAAATAGGAATTTAAAAGTTTGACATTCTCAACATCATCTTTGACCACTTCACCCTTTTCATCCTGTAATAATCCTATGACATCTTTGATTTTTGTTTGCTTTTCACATACCCCAAAATCCTTTTTTATTTCTTTTGGACTATCTTGCAAACCTCACTGTCACAAAGTGACTGTCCAAGAGTGACACGACCCAATGGGTGGTCGGTCAGAAAATGGCGGAACTCACAAGGGAACACCGGGGTCACAATAACAACGGTGGGCCCTGCGATTGGGAAAGGGGAAATGGACACCTCCTGCACTCTCCTAAGGATGTGCCCTACATTTCCTGACATCCCTATTCAGGTTCTTTCAACCTGTCGCCGAGCAGGATACCTTGGCCCTCGCTCGCCAAACCTATCCCTGGGTAGGGAATTGGCTAGTGAGAGCACTGGTCCTACCGCTGCACTAAAGGGAAAAGTTTAGACAAACAAGGTATAAGCAAACAACACTTAACTTTCTCTGCTGCAATGCACTTCAGCAGAAAAACCACTGCACTCAGAAGATTCCTTCCACCTGCTTGGTTGATCTCCTAAAGGACCTGTATAACAAACAGTCAGCTGATGCACCAGGTGACCTTATGAAGGATGGTGGGAGTGGTCACCACCGACATCAGCTAACCCAGCAGCACAACAATGCAATAACACCAGCGGCCACCTGGGGGAAAAACTGCATTAACCCACGATGACCAGAAAGGAAAAAAGGTTTTAATCAGAGGAAAACCAGATCTGTCATGCTGAAGTCTAAGAGCGCCGTTTGTGCTCGAAACGCGTCCAGCGACTACATGGTAGCTTCCATCCAAATGATGTAATTTTTGCCTTGTCAGCAGTTTTCCATATTTTAACCCCTTTCTGACATCTTGACGTACTATCCCTTTCGAGGTGGGGTGGACCCGTATGACCACCGACGGGATAGTACGTCATAGCGATCGGCCGCGCTCACGGGGGGAGCGTGGCCGATCGCGGACGGGTGTCAGCTGACTATTGCAGCTGACATCCGGCACAATGTGCCAGGAGCGGTCACGGACCGGCCCCGGCACATTAACCCCCGGCACACTGCGATCAAACATGATCGCAGTGTTCCGGCGGTATAGGGAAGCATCGCGCAGGGAGGGGGCTCCCTGCGTGCTTCCCTGAGCCCCCTGGGCTGTCTCCACTTCACAGCAGAGGCAGGAGATCAGCTCCATCTTTCTTCAGCCCACAGTGGAGTGTACCTGTGAGCTCCACTGTGATCCTCTGCTGTGTGATACTGTCTGCCGGCCGTGTGTCTAATTCTTTCCTGTGTGATACTGACTGCTGAGCCGTGTATCTAATCCTATCCTGTGTGATACTGTCTGCTGAGCCCTGTATCTAATCCTATCCTGTGGGATACTGACTGCTGAGCTGTGTATCTAATTCTCTACTGTATGATAATGTCTGCTGAGCCATGCATCTAATCCTATCCTGTGTGATACTGACTGCCGCCCTGTGTATCTAATTCTCTCCTGTGGGATACTGACTGCTGAGCTGTGTATCTAATTCTCTCCTGTGTGATACTGACTGCTAAGCCGTGTATCTAATCCTATCCTGTGTGATACTGTCTGCTGAGCTGTGTATCTAATCCTATCCTGTGTGATACTGTCTGCAGAGCCGTGTATCTAATCCTATCCTGTGTGATACTGTCTGCTGAGCTGTGTATCTAAATCTATCCTGTGTGATACTGACTACTGAGCCCTGTATCTAATCCTATCCTGTGTGATACTGTCTGCTGAGCTGTGTATCTAATCCTCTCCTATGCAGTCTTCTCCCCCTTGCATGTCTTTCCCCATTGCACACACAGCTCAGTGCGTGCAATAACAGGAGCAGCTGCGGTCATGCTGTATTATGGCATTATGTGTGATCTATGGCTGTATTATATGTGATCTATATGGCGGTATTATTTTTATCAGTATTGTGGAATCATGTAAAAGCTATACGACGGTATATGAGAACTAGATTGTGGGATTATGTGTGATATGTGGCGGTATTATGTGAAAATTATATGGCGGTATTGTGTGTGTTCTATGTGGCGGTATTATGTGAGACGTATGTGGCGGTATTATCTGAGACGTATGTGGTGGTATTATGTGTGATCTATATGGTGGTATTATGTGGCAGTATTATCTGAGACGTATGTGGTGGTATTATGTGTGATCTATATGGTAGTATTATGTGGCGGTATTATCTGAGACGTACGGTATGTGGTGGTATTATGTGTGATCTATATGGCGGTATTATGTGAGATGTATGAGGCGGCATTATGTGTGATCTATATGGCGGTATTATGTGTGATCTATATGGTGGCACTGTGTGATCTATATGGCGGCATTATGTGTGATCTATATGGTGGCATTATGTGAGAACACTATGGCGGTATTATGTGAGAACACTATGGCAGTATTATCTTCAAAAAGGGGACCCATTCTAGGGTGGTTCTAGCTGAGCACCTGCACACGGGTCTGGGGTAATAGAGGGGGCAGCATGACCTCCAGTTAGGTGCAGTCATGGAAGGGCTGGTGAGGCAGCTGAAGAGAGGGGTCTCATTTTTATCATTATTATATGGCTACATTTTCCCCCAGCGTCACCCCGGACTGCGCCTGTCGCCTCGCTTTCACACATCGCCAGGACAGGATCTGAGGAGGGGAATGGGGTTTGCATGCAATGTCTGGATCAGAACAGGCCATCAATCCGCAGAAATGTTTGCTGGATTTCTGAGGAGAAGGTCCATCCATGTGTAGAAAAGACAGCGCTCTATGTACAATCCCTGGCTGCTCCGCGCACCAAACAGGGGGCCCCCTATAGACCAGCACACTGCGCTCCTGAAATACTCTGCGCTGCTGTCACCCTGCTCCCTCCACCTTATACCTCCCAGAATCCTTGCTGCCTGCCATCCTCGGTGACTGTCTACTTGTCAGTATAACTTTGCAATCACCAACAAAATGGCTGCTCACTGGGTTCCTGAATATCATCCTCTCTTATCCCTTAGCAAACACTGAGAAGGGGAGGAGAGGAGACATCACCCATGTCAGCAGACTCCGCCCATGCAAAACCTTTTCAAATTATTTTTCATATTTTACTAAATTATAAACAAATGATAAATGTTTTTTAAGAAAATGTGAACATTAATTCTTTACATTTTTTCAATTGCTGGAAAAAAATTTTTTGTAGCTGCACACAAGTCCCAGACAGTACTGTCTGTCTTGAAAGTTGCAGAGTCTGAGACCATGATCCACTCCCGCCGCCTGTACAGGTCGTACTCGTACCTTGTCCTCAGGAGTCGGCTCCCAGGTTCAGCAGGCTGCATCCCCCCGCCCCCGCAATGCATTGGGACCGAAAGAAGACTCACTCACTGAAACTCACTGCTTCACGCGGCGCCGCTGCCCCCCGTTGTGGACACAGGAACCGACCGTGCACCGTGACCTGACTGCAGCTGCTGCTCGTGTTCTGCTTGGCGCTGCAGTGCTGCTGGACCTGTCCTGGACGGTCTTCTCTGAGCTCTTGCTTGGATGACGAGCTCTAGAGTAGACACTCTCACTCACCCGACCGGAAGTGACAGGGACAGATGACAGCCGGCCCGGAAGTGACTCCCTTCGTATCCATGGTGACGGGCTGGCGGAGGTGAGTATTGCAGCTGCACAGCGCTGCCCCCAGCGAAACCCTCAGAGAGTGAATGACTGTCACCGTGTATGTAAGAGTCACACACAGCAGGGATGAAGTCCGGCTGCGGGGCCCCAGGACTCGCGCATGTGTGTGTACAAAAGTACTTATACACTACCATAAATGGGCCCCCCCATCTCGCCAGGGCCCCGGCATTTGCCCGGGTGCTGACGCCGGCCCTGATCGTGTCCAACCCCCTGCTCAATGCAACGCAGTATTAACTAAACCATCTCAGACAGATGTCTGTCCAACCTCTGTTTGAAGACTTCCATTGACGGAAAACTCTCCACTTTTCATGGTAACTTGTTCCACTCATTGATCACCTTCACTGTCAAAAAGTTTTCTCTAATATTCATACTGGCTCTGGTTAATTACTGTATTCATATCCAAGTACTTACATACATGCTGTTTATTAATTTGTTCAAAGATCTTTCCTGGTATAAAAGAAAGTCTCACTGGCCTGTAATTTCCTGGCTCCATCTTCTTTCCTTTTTTTGAAGATAGGGACAACATTTGCCCTTCTCCAATCTTCTGGGATTTCTCCTGTTCTCCAGGATTTTTCAAAGATTTTGGCTAGTGGTTCTGCAATTACCGCATATACTCGAGTATAAGCCGAGATTTTCAGCCCAAATTTTTGGGCTGAAAGTGCCCCTCTCGGCTTATACTCGAGTCAAGGTGGGTGGCAGGGTCGGCGGGTGAGGGCGCTGAGGTATACTTACCTGCTTCCAGCAATCCTGGCGCTCCCCCTGCCGTCCCACGGTCTTCTGTGCTGCAGCTCTTCCCCTCTTCAGCGGTCACGTGGGACCGCTCATTAGAGAAATGAATAGGCGGCTCCACCTCCCATAGGGGTGGAGCCGCCTATTCATTTCTCTAATCAGCGGTGCCGGTGACCGCTGATAGAGGAAGAGGCTGCGGCACCGAAGACAGCTGTCCAGGAGAAGGAGCCGAACTCCGGGAGCAGGTAAGTATCGCATATTCACCTATCCCCGTTCCACATGCCGGGCGCCGCTCCATCTTCCCGGCGTCGCTCCGCTCTGACTGTTCAGGTCAGAGGGCGCGATGACGCATATAGTGTGCGCGGCGCCCTCTGCCTGATCAGTCAGTGCAGAGAGACGCCGGGACTGGACGCTGGGAGCTGCAAGCAAGAGAGGTGAGTATGGCTTTTTTTTTTTTATTGCAGCAGCAGCGGCACAGATTTACGTGGAGCATCTATGGGGAAATATGAACGGTGCAGAGCATATAGGGCACAGCTATGGGGCAGTATGAACGGTACAGAGCACTATATGGCACAGCTATGGTGCAGTATGAACGGTGCAGAGCACTATATGGTACAACTATGGGGCAGTATGAATGGTGCAGAGCACTATATGGCACAGCTATGGGGCAGTATGAACGGTGCAGAGCACTATATGGCACAGCTATGGGGCAGTATGAACAGTGCAGAGCACTATATGACACAGCTATGGGGCAGTATGAACGGTGCAGAGCACTATATGGCACAGCTATGGGGGAGTATGAACGGTGCAGAGCACTATATGGCACAGCTATGGGGCAGTATGAACGGTGCAGAGCACTGTATGGCACAGCTATGGGGCAGTATGAACGGTGCAGAGCACTATATGGCACAGCTATGGGGCAGTATGAACGGTACAGAGCACTATATGGCACAGCTATGGGGCAGTATGAACGGTGCAGAGCACTATATGGCACAGCTATGGGGCAGTATGAACGGTGCAGAGCACTATATGGTACAGCTATGGGGCAGTATGAACGGTGCAGAGCACTATATGGTACAGCTATGGGGCAGTATGAACGGTGCAGAGCACTATATGGCACAGCTATGGGCAAATATGAACGGTGCAGAGCACTATATGGCACAGCTATGGGGAAATAATGAACGGTGCAGAGCACTATATAGCACAGCTATGGGGCAATAATGAACGGTGCAGAGCACTATATGGCACAGCTATGGGGAAATAATGAACGGTGCAGAGCACTATATGGCACAGCTATGGGGAAATAATGAACGGTGCAGAGCACTATATGGCACAGCTATGGGGAAATAATGATCTATTTTTATTTTTGAAATTCACTGGTAAATGCTGCATTTCCACCCTAGGCTTATACTCAAGTCAATAAGTATTCCCAGTTTTTTGTGGCAAAATTAGGGGGGTCGGCTTATACTCGAGTATATACGGTATCTCTGCTAACTTTTTCAGTACCCTAGGATGTAAGTCACCTGGATCAGGAGATTTTAGTTCCCTCACCATCCCACTGTTTATAGATCGTGTGCATTCTTTTATTCCTTCAATGGAACCGTGAAGGTCAGTTGATGTTACAATTGCTTTCTTAGAGAATACAGATGCAAAATAGGAATTTAAAAGTTTGACATTCTCAACATCATCTTTGACCACTTCACCCTTTTCATCCTGTAATAATCCTATGACATCTTTGATTTTTGTTTGCTTTTCACATACCCCCAATATCCTTTTTTATTTCTTTTGGACTATCTTGCAAACCTCACTGTCACAAAGTGACTGTCCAAGAGTGACACGACCCAATGGGTGGTCGGTCAGAAAATGGCGGAACTCACAAGGGAACACCGGGGTCACAATAACAACGGTGGGCCCTGCGATTGGGAAAGGGGAAATGGACACCTCCTGCACTCTCCTAAGGATGTGCCCTACATTTCCTGACATCCCTATTCAGGTTCTTTCAACCTGTCGCCGAGCAGGATACCTTGGCCCTCGCTCGCCAAACCTATCCCTGGGTAGGGAATTGGCTAGTGAGAGCACTGGTCCTACCGCTGCACTAAAGGGAAAAGTTTAGACAAACAAGGTATAAGCAAACAACACTTAACTTTCTCTGCTGCAATGCACTTCAGCAGAAAAACCACTGCACTCAGAAGACTCCTTCCACCTGCTTGGTTGATCTCCTAAAGGACCTCCTGTATAACAAACAGTCAGCTGATGCACCAGGTGACCTTATGAAGGATGGTGGGAGTGGTCACCACCGACATCAGCTGACCCAGCAGCACAACAATGCAATAACACCAGCGGCCACCTGGGGGAAAAACTGCATTAACCCACGATGACCAGAAAGGAAAAAAGGTTTTAATCAGAGGAAAACCAGATCTGTCATGCTGAAGTCTAAGAGCGCCGTTTGTGCTCGAAACGCGTCCAGCGACTACATGGTAGCTTCCATCCAAATGATGTAATTTTTGCCTTGTCAGCAGTTTTCCATATTTTAACCCCTTTCTGACATCTTGACGTACTATCCCTTTCGAGGTGGGGTGGGCCCGTATGACCACCGACGGGATAGTACGTCATAGCGATCGGCCGCGCTCACGGGGGGAGCGTGGCCGATCGCGGACGGGTGTCAGCTGACTATCGCAGCTGACATCCGGCACAATGTGCCAGGAGCGGTCACGGACCGCCCCCGGCACATTAACCCCCGGCACACTGCGATCAAACATGAGCCCCCTCCCTGCGCGCTTCCCTGAGCCCCACTTCACAGCAGAGGCAGGAGATCAGCTCCATCTTTCTTCAGCCCACAGTGGAGTGTACCTGTGAGCTCCACTGTGACTGAGAGCTGTGCTGTTGGAGGGGCAGCTCCATCTGTCTCCCCTTCACACTGTCAGCGGCCGTTCCCTGTCCTCTTCTCTGCTGCCTGCAATCTTTAGGCCATGTTCACACAGTGCGTTTTTTACCGCGGAACCGCGGCGGTTTTGCCGCTGCGGTTCCGCAGCTGTTTTCCATGCAGGGTACAGTACACTGTACCCTATGGAAAACAGGACACACTGTGCACATGGTCCGGAAATTGTTAAAAAAAAGACGCGCTGAATAGCTCCCGGAAAAAAGAAGGAGCATGTCAATTCTTTTTCCGGAGCCGCAGCGGTTCTGCACCCATAGACCTCCATTGTGAGGTCCAAACCGCAGTAAAACCCGCAGATCAAAAATATATCTGCGGGTTTTACTGCGATTTGATGTGCAGAACCGCTGCAGCAGGAAGTGCGGGGAGCGGGCGGAAGTGCGTGGGCGGAGTGTGGCTGCCCCCCCCGTGCTCCGATCCCGCCCCCCCGTGCTCCGATGCCCCCCCCCAGTGCTCCGATGCCCCCCCCAGTGCTCCGATGCCCCCCCCCGTGCCCTAATCTCCCCCCCTTATACTCACCCGGCGTCCCGGTGTCCGTCCGGCCGTCTTCTCCCTGGGCGCCGCCATCTTGCAAAATGGCGGGCGCATGCGCAGTGCGCCCGCCGAATCTGCCGGCCGGCAGATTCGTTCCAAAGTGCATTTTGATCACTGAGATATAACCTATCTCAGTGATCAAAATAAAAAAATAGTAAATGACACCCCCCCCCCTTTGTCACCCCCATAGGTAGGGACAATAAAAAAAATAAAGAATTTTTTTTTTTTTTTTTTCACTAAGGTTAGAATAGGGGTAGGGGTAGGGTTAGGGGTAGGGTTAGGGGTAGGGTTAGGGTTAGGGGTAGGGTTAGGGGTAGGGTTAGGGTTAGGGGTAGGGTTAGGGGTAGGGTTAGGGTTAGGGTATTTTCAGCCATTTTAACCCTAAAAAAATTCCTAGAAAACACACAGACTCTGGCTAGAAAACTGCATCAAAAAAACGCATCAAAAAACGCATCAAAAAACGCATCAAAAACGGACCAAAAAAGGACCAAAAAAAGGACCTGCGTTTTCTGCCAAGAGCTGCAGTTTTTTAAAAAACAGTCAGGAAAAAAAAAGGATGGAAATCCTGAACGTGTGAACATACCCTTAGAAACCTTAGAGAGGCAGAAGTGCTGCGGTCTGATGTCCTCTTATCAGGAGCTGCAGAGGTAACACGGGGGAGGGGGAGAGTCTCTCTCTGCTGCCCCGCCTCTTCCTCTCACTGCAGCCACTGATCAAGGACAACAGACCGTGGTGTATCTATTACTATACTGTGTGATACTGACTGCTGAACCATGTATGTAATCCTCTGCTGTGTGATACTGTCTGCCGGCCGTGTGTCTAATTCTTTCCTGTGTGATACTGACTGCTGAGCCGTGTATCTAATCCTATCCTGTGTGATACTGTCTGCTGAGCCCTGTATCTAATCCTATCCTGTGGGATACTGACTGCTGAGCTGTGTATCTAATTCTCTGCTGTATGATACTGTCTGCTGAACCATGCATCTAATCCTATCCTGTGTGATACTGACTGCCGCCCTGTGTATCTAATTCTCTCCTGTGGGATACTGACTGCTGAGCTGTGCATCTAATTCTCTCCTGTGTGATACTGACTGCTAAGCCGTGTATCTAATCCTATCCTGTGTGATACTGTCTGCTGAGCTGTGTATCTAATCCTATCCTGTGTGATACTGTCTGCAGAGCCGTGTATCTAATCCTATCCTGTGTGATACTGTCTGCTGAGCTGTGTATCTAAATCTATCCTGTGTGATACTGACTACTGAGCCCTGTATCTAATCCTATCCTGTGTGATACTGTCTGCTGAGCTGTGTATCTAATCCTCTCCTATGCAGTCTTCTCCCCCTTGCATGTCTTTCCCCATTGCACACACAGCTCAGTGCGTGCAATAACAGGAGCAGCTGCGGTCATGCTGTATTATGGCATTATGTGTGATCTATGGCTGTATTATATGTGATCTATATGGCGGTATTATTTTTATCAGTATTGTGGAATCATGTAAAAGCTATACGACGGTATATGAGAACTAGATTGTGGGATTATGTGTGATATGTGGCGGTATTATGTGAAAATTATATGGCGGTATTGTGTGTGTTCTATGTGGCGGTATTATGTGAGACGTATGTGGCGGTATTATCTGAGACGTATGTGGTGGTATTATGTGTGATCTATATGGTGGTATTATGTGGCAGTATTATCTGAGACGTATGTGGTGGTATTATGTGTGATCTATATGGTAGTATTATGTGGCGGTATTATCTGAGACGTATGTGGTGGTATTATGTGTGATCTATATGGCGGTATTATGTGAGATGTATGAGGCGGCATTATGTGTGATCTATATGGCGGTATTATGTGTGATCTATATGGTGGCACTGTGTGATCTATATGGCGGCATTATGTGTGATCTATATGGTGGCATTATGTGAGAACACTATGGCGGTATTATGTGAGAACACTATGGCAGTATTATCTTCAAAAAGGGGACCCATTCTAGGGTGGTTCTAGCTGAGCACCTGCACACGGGTCTGGGGTAATAGAGGGGGCAGCATGACCTCCAGTTAGGTGCAGTCATGGAAGGGCTGGTGAGGCAGCTGAAGAGAGGGGTCTCATTTTTATCATTACTATATGGCTACATTTTCCCCCAGTGTCACCCCGGACTGCGCCTGTCGCCTCGCTTTCACACATCGCCAGGACAGGATCTGAGGAGGGGAATGGGGTTTGCATGTAATGTCTGGATCAGAACAGGCCATCAATCCGCAGAAATGTTTGCTGGATTTCTGAGGAGAAGGTCCATCCATGTGTAGAAAAGACAGCGCTCTATGTACAATCCCTGGCTGCTCCGCGCACCAAACAGGGGGCCCCCTATAGACCAGCACACTGCGCTCCTGAAATACTCTGCGCTGCTGTCACCCTGCTCCCTCCACCTTATACCTCCCAGAATCTTTGCTGCCTGCCATCCTCGGTGACTGTCTACTTGTCAGTATAACTTTGCAATCACCAACAAAATGGCTGCTCACTGGGTTCCTGAATATCATCCTCTCTTATCACTTAGCAAACACTGAGAAGGGGAGGAGAGGAGACATCACCCATGTCAGCAGACTCCGCCCATGCAAAACCTTTTCAAATTATTTTTCATATTTTACTAAATTATAAACAAATGATAAATGTTTTTTAAGAAAATGTGAACATTAATTCTTTACATTTTTTCAATTGCTGGAAAAAAATTTTTTTTAATGGCACCTTCCCTTTAAGTGTTTTGTGTGATATATCTCTGTGATTTAATTGCATAAAAATAAGTTGGAAAATTGCGAAATTTTCAAAATTTTCGCCAAATTTCCATTTTTTTTCCACAAATAAACGCAGGTAATATCAAAGAAATTTTACCACTATCATGAAGTACAATATGTCACAACAAAACAGTGTCAGAATCACCGGGATCCGTTGAAGCGTTCCAGAGTTATAATCTCATAAAGGGACAGTGGTCAGAATTGTAAAAATTGGCCTGGTCATTAACCCCTTCATGATCCAGCCTATTTTGACCTTAATGACCTGGCCGTTTTTTGCAATTCTGACCAGTGTCCTCGGGAACACTTCAACGGATCCTACCGGTTCTGAGATTGTTTTTTCATGACATATTGGGCTTCATGTTAGTGGTAAATTTAGGTCAATAATTTTTGCGTTTATTTGTGAAAAAAATGGAAATTTGGCTAAAATTTTTAAAATTTCGCAATTTTCAAATTTTGAATTTTTATTCTGTTAAACCAGAGAGTTATGTGACACAAAGTAGTTTATAAATAACATTTCCCACATGTCTACTTTACATCAGCACAATTTTGGAAACAATTTTTTTTTTTGCTAGGAAGTTATGAGGGTTAAAATTTGACCAGCGATTTCTCATTTTTACAACGAAATTTACAAAACCATTTTTTTTAGGGACCACCTCACATTTGAAGTCAGTTTGAGGGGTCTGTATGGCTGAAAATACCCAAAAGTGACACCATTCTAAAAACTGCACCCCTCAAGGTACTCAAAACCACATTCAACAAGTTTATTAACCCTTCAGGTACTTCACAGCAGCAGAAACATCATGGAAGGAAAAAATGAACATTTAACTTTTTAGTCACAAAAATGATGTTTTAGCAACAATTTTTTTATTTTCCCAAGAGTAAAAAGAGAAACTGGACCCCAAACGTTATTGTACAATGTGTCTTGATACCTCATATGTGGGGGGGAACCACTGTCTGGGCGCACGACAGGGCTCTGAAGGGAAGGAGCGCCATTTGACTTTTTCAATGAAAAATTGGCTCCAATCTTTAGCGGACACCATGTCGCGTTTGGAGAGCCGCCGTGTGCCTAAACATTGGAGCTTCCCCACAAGTGACCCCATTTTGGAAACTAGACCCCCAAGGAGCTTATCTAGATGCATAGTGAGCACTTTGAACCCCCAGGTGCTTCACAAATTGATCCGTAAAAATGAAAAAGTCCTTTTTTTCACAATAAATTTATTTTAGCCTCAATTTTTTTATTTTTACATGGGCAACAGGATAAAATGGATCCTAAAATGTGTTGGACAATTCCTCCTGAGTACACCGATACCTCATATGTGGTCACAAACCACTGTTTGTGCACACGGCAAGGCTCGGAAGGGAAGGAGCGCCATTTGACTTTTGAATGAAAAATTAGCTCCAATCGTTAGCGGACACCATGTCGTGTTTGGAGAGCCCCTGTGTGCCTAAACATTGGAGCTCCCCCACATGTGACCCCATTTTCGAAACTAGACCCCCCAAGGAACTTATCTAGATGCATGAGTGAACACTTTGAACCCCCAGGTGCTTCACAAATTGATCAGTAAAAATGAAAAAGTACTTTTTTTTTTTTTTACTAAAAATTTCATTTAGCCTCAATTTGTTCATTTCCACATGGGCAACAGGATAAAATGGATCTTAAAATTTATTGGGCAATTTCTCCTGGGTACACTGATACCTCACATGTGGGGGTAAACCACTGTTTGGGCACACGGCAGGGCTCGGAAGGGAAGGAGTGCCATTTGACTTTTTGAATGAAAAATTAGCTCCAAACGTTAGCGGACACCATGTCGCGTTTGGAAAGGCCCTGTGTGCCTAAACATTGGAGCTCCCACGTGTGACCCCATTTTGGAAACTAGACCTCTCAAGGAACTTATCTAGATATGTGGTGAGCACTTTGAACCCCCAAGTGCTTCACAGACGCTTACAACGCAGAGCCGTGAAAATAAAAAATCATTTTTCTTTCCTCAAAAAAGATTTTTTAGCCTGCAATTTTTTATTTTCACAAGGGTAACAGGAGAAATTGGACCCCAATATTTGTTGCCCAGTTTGTCGTGAGTACGCTGATACTCCATACAGTTAGGTCCATATATATTTGGACAGAGACAATATTTTTCTAATTTTGGTTATAGACATTACCACAATGAATTTTAAACAAAACAATTCAGATGCAGTTGAAGTTCAGACTTTCAGCTTTCATTTGAGGGTATCCACATTAAAACTGGATGAAGGGTTTAGGAGTTTCAGCTCCTTAATATGTGCCACCCTGTTTTTAAAGGGGCCAAAAGTAATTGGACAGATTCAATAATTTTAAATAAAATGTTAATTTTTAGTACTTGGTTGAAAACCCTTTGTTGGCAATGACTGCCTGAAGTCTTGAACTCATGGACATCACCAGACGCTGTGTTTCCTCCTTTTTGATGCTCTGCCAGGCCTACACTGCTGTAGTTTTCAGTTGTTGTTTGTTTGTGGGCCTTTCTGTCTGATGTTTAGTCTTTAACAAGTGAAATGCATGCTCAATTGGGTTGAGATCAGGTGACTGACTAGGCCATTCAAGAATATTCCACTTCTTTGCTTTAATAAACTCCTGGGTTGCTTTGGCTTTATGTTTTGGGTCATTGTCCATCTGTAGTATGAAACGACGACCAATCAGTTTTGCTGCATTTGGCTGGATCTGAGCACACAGTATGTTTCTGAATACCTCAGAATTCATTCGGCTGCTTCTGTCCTGTGTCACATCATCAATAAACACTAGTGACCCAGTGCCACTGGAAGCCATGCATGCCCAAGCGATCACACTGCCTCCGCCGTGTTTTACAGATGATGTGGTATGCTTTGGATCATGAGCTGCACCACGCCTTCGCCATACTTTTCTCTTTCCATCATTCTGGTAGAGGTTGATCTTGGTTTCATCTGTCCAAAGAATGTTATTCCAGAACTGTGCTGGCTTGTTTAGATTTTTTTTTAGCAAAGTCCAGTCTAGCCTTTTTATTCTTGATGCTTATGAGTGGCTTGCACCGTGCAGTGAACCCTCTGTATTTACTTTCATGCAGTCTTCTCTTTATGGTAGATTTGGATATTGATACGCCTACCTCCTGGAGAGTGTTGTTCACTTGGTTGGCTGTTGTGAAAGGGTTTCTCTTCACCATGGAGATTATTCTGCGATCATCCACCACTGTTGTCTTCCGTGGGCACCCAAGTCTTTTTGCATTGATGAGTTCACCAGTGCTTTCTTTCTTTCTCAGAATGTACCAAATTGTAGATTTTGCCACTCCTAACATTGTCGAAATTTCTCGGATGGGTTTTTTCTGTTTTCGCAGCTTAAGGATGGCTTGTTTCACCTACATGGAGAGCTCCTTTGACCGCATGTTTACTTCACAGCAAAACCTTCCAAATGCAAGCACCACACCTCAAATCAACTCCAGGCCTTTTATCTGCTTAATTGAGAATGGCATAACAAAGGGATTCCCCACACCTGTCCATGAAATAGCCTTGGAGTCAATTGTCCAATTAATTTTGGTCCCTTTAAAAACAGGGTTGCACATGTTAAGGAGCTGAAACTCCTAAACCCTTCATCCAATTTTAATGTGCATACCCTCAAATGAAAGCTGAAAGTCTGAACTTCAACTGCATCTGAATTGTTTTGTTTAAAATTCATTGTGGTAATGTCTATAACCAAAATTAGAAAAATATTGTCTCTGTCCAAATATATATGGACCTAACTGTATGTGGGGGTAAACCACTGTTTGGGCACACGTCGGGGCTCGGAAGGGAAGTAGTGACGTTTTGAAATGCAGACTTTGATGGAATGGTTTGCGGGCGTCACGTTGCATTTGCATAGCCCCTGATGTGCCTAAACAGTAGACACCCCCCACAAGTGACCCCATATTGGAAACTAGACCCCTCAAGGAACTTATCTAGATATGTGGTGAGCACTTTCAACCCCCAAGTGCTTCACAGAAGTTTATAACGCAGAGCCGTGAAAATAAAAAATTATTTTTCTTTCCTCAAAAATTATGATTTAGCAAGCAATTTTTTATTTTTGTAAGGGTAACAGGAGAAATTGGACCCCAATAGTTGTTGCCCAGTTTGTCCTGAGTACGCTGGTACCCCAAATGTGGGGGTAAACCACTGTTTGGGCGCACGTCGGGGCTCGGAAGGGAGGGAGCACCATTTGACTTTTTGAACGCAAGATTGGCTGGAATCAATGGTGGCGCCATGTTGCGTTTGGAGACCCCTGATGTGCCTAAACAGTGGAAACCCCTCAATTCTAACTTCAACACTAACCCCAACACACCCCTAACCCTTATCCCAACTGTAGCCATAACCCTAATCACAACCCTAACCCCAACACACCCCTAACCACAATCCTAACCCCAACACATTCGTAACCCTAATCCCAACCCTAATCCCAACCCTAACCACAACTTTAACCCCAACACACCCCTAACCCTATCCATAACCCTAACCACAAGCCTAATCTTAACCCTATTTCCAACCCTAGCCCTAATTCCAACCCTAACCCTAAGGATATGTGCCCACGTTGCGGATTCGTGTGAGATTTTTCCGCACAATTTTTGAAAAATCCGCAGGTAAAAGGTACTGCGTTTTACCTGCGGATTTACAGCGGATTTCCAGTGTTTTTTGTGCGGATTTCACCTGCGGATTCGTTTTGAGGAACTGGTGTAAAACGCTGTGGAATCCGCACAAAATTGACATGCTGCGGAAAATACAACGCAGCGTTTCCGCACGGTATTTTCCACACCATGGGCACAGCGGATTTGGTTTTCCATAGGTTTACATGGTACTGTAAACCTGATGGAAAACTGCTACGAATTCGCAGCGGCGAATCCGCTGCGGATCCGCGGCCAATCCGCTGTGGATCCGCAGCCAAATCCGCACCGTGTGCAAATACCCTAACCCTAGCCCTAACTCTAACCCTAGCCCTAACCCTAGTTCTAACCCTAACCCTAGTGGAAAAAGAAAAAATATATATTTTCTTAATTTTATTATTGGCCCTACCTATGGGGGTGATAAAGGGGGGGGGGTCATTTACTATTTTTTTTTATTTTGATCACAGTGATCAAAATATACCTGGAACGAATCTGCCGGCCGGCAGATTCGGCGGGCGCACTGTGGATGCGCCCGCCTTTTTGGAAGATGGCGGCGCCCAGGGAGAAGACGGACGGACGGACATCGGGAGGCTCGGTAAGTATAAGGGGGGGGGGAGAGATCTGAGCATGGGGGGTGGATTGGAGGACTGGGGGGTTGGCATCGGAGCACGGGGGGAGCGGTCAGGAGGACGGGGGAGCGGACTGGACGGCGGAGGGGAGCGGAACATAAATTGGAGGGCTGGGGAGGCGATCGGTGGTGTTTCCAGCCATGGCCGATGATATTGCAGCATCGGCCATGGCTGGATTGTAATATTTCACCAGTTTTTTAGGTGAAATATTACAAATCGCTCTGATTGGCAGTTTCACTTTCAACAGACAATCAGAGCGATCGTACTACTCCCCCTGTCCCTGCAGATAGAGTGTAATTGGAGTTAACCCTTTCACCTGATCTGCAGGGACGCGATCTTTCCATGACGCCACATAGGCGTCATAGGTCGGATTGTTCCCCACTCCCTGTTGAGCGAGGGCGGAGCCTGAAGTATAACTTGCAGGCTTCCTTAAAAACGAAAAATGTATCTCTCCCTCCAGAGAACGTGTCTGGGAGAGATATCTTGGGTTCTGGTTGAGCCTGTACCTGAGCCGAGGCCCATAACCCCAACAATTGCTGCAGCACCACCTCACCACGCAGCACCTTACACTCCTCGGTGAGGGTCTGTAGCAATTGGGCAAAGGCCTGCATTTGAGCCATGGCTCGCTAGAAAAAAATGGGACATTTGGTTATGCCACGAAGTGACTGTCCAAGCGTGACACGACCCAACGGGTGGTCGGTCACAAAACGGCGGAACTCACAAGGGAACACCGGGGACACAATAACAATGGTGGGCCCTGAGATAGGGAACGGGGAAATGGACAACTCCTGCACTCTCCTGAGGGTGTGCCCTAAACTTCCTGACGTCCCTATACAGGTTCTTTCAACCTGTCGCCAAGCAGGATACCTTAGCCCTCGCTCGCCCTGCACCTATCCCTGGGTAGGGAATTGGCTAGTGAGAGCACTGGTCCCACCGCTGCACTAATAGAACACAAAGGGAAAGTTTAGACAAGCAAGGTATAAGCAAACAACACTTAGCTTTCTCTGCTGCAATGCACAGTGCAGCAGAGGAATTCACCAGGTATGAATATTCAACAGAAGAACCACTGCACTCAGAAAACTCCTTGCACCTGCTTGGTTGATCTCCAGAAGGACCTGTATAACCAACAGTCAGCTGATGCACCAGGTGACCTTATGAAGGATAATGGGAGTGGTCACCACCAACATCAGCTGACCCAGCAGCAAAACAATGCAATAACACCAGCGGCCACCTGGGGGAAAAAACTGCATTAACCCCCGATGACCAGAAAGGAAAAAAAGTTTTAATCAGAGGAAAACCAGATCTGCCACAGATCCAAACATGGATCGTGACACTCACTTCCTGGCTTTAGGTCTTCTAACGCTTGTCCTTCATTCCCTGCAGAGAGCATTATTTTCTTTTTTAGATATGCCCCTCTCTTTCCATTTGATATACATTTCTTTTTTCCTTTTTATCAAGTGATTAAGTTCTGAGTTTGTCTATCCTGGTCTCTTAAACTGCTTCCAATTCTTCCTTTTATCGGGGTTGCTACAGATTGTGCAGTAAGAATTTAATTCAGCAAAATCTCCCATCCTTCTTGGACATTTTTGTCATTTAGAACATCTAGTTATTGGACCTTTCCTACCCTCTTTTTGAATCAATTAAAATCTGCCTTTCTGAAGTTCAACTTTAAAGTATGAGTCCTCACAGGTCTTCCTCCTTTTCTAATCCATCGAGGATAGCATGATTGCCACCTCCTAAGTTCCCAGCCACCTTTACTTGCTAAACCACTTCCTCCCTGTTGGTAAGAATTAGGTCCAACACCTGTAATAGTGTCTTTTCTGTTCTTCTCTCCTTGTATTATTGCCCAAATAGTTTCTACAGAACTACCAGTCTCTGAAGCTTGGATTTCTGTGGAGATATACATTTTCCGAATATACAATGCAGTACCTCCTCCCGTCTGCTTTATCCTGTTTCTAATAAATAAGTTGTAGTCTTCAAGGTTTGTATTCCAATCATGTGTATCATCCCACCAAGTTTCAATTATACCTATGACATCATATCTCTCTTCCTGTGTTAGCTGCTCCAATTCTCCTTGTTTATTTTCCACACTCTGTGCATTTGTATAGACACATTTAAGTTTGTAGTCAGTTTCTCCTCCCCCTCTATTTTCATTCAGAGTTTGTTGTTTTTGTTCTTTATTTACAATTCTAATAGCAGGGTTCTGAAAATTTTTTATAGCTGCATATTTTTTTCCTAGCCGTATATTTCCCATACCATATTACTCTATTTTAAAGCTCTCCTGATGAGTGTAGCATGGCATCTACCATTTATGTGTTTTCCTGTTTTTGTAAGATGTAACTCATCTCTAGCAAGTAGTCCGTCATACAGGTAATTCACTCCATGGTCAACAAAACCGTTGCTCACGTCACCATCTACGTAGCCGGTTGTTCACCTGTGGAATCCTTTTTAATCTCCTGGATTCATGTCCATCCACTGGGAAGATGAATGAGAAGACGACCCCTTTGATGTGTTTTATGTGGGCAAATACTTTACCTTTATGTTTATAAAATGTACAAGCAATCAGTTCAGTTGTTGTACTCAGACTTTCCCCTAAACTTTCAAGATGGCTATAGGTTTAAAGGAAATTTCCTGGCATAACTGATGCTCTGTGTTATACCTAATACAGGTCCTAAGGAATTTCTTCATGGAATAAGAATATAACATACAGAAAAGAGACGATTCTTATATTTTGTCCAAGCAATACACTAGATGTAACAGTTAATGATTACTGTCTAGAGTGTTACATTAAAGAAGCAGTCCTCCCACCAAACTTTTTATTGATAAACCTATGTAAATGTATATGTAATAAAGGATAAGTGAGGTAATATACTTCCTCGGTCTCCAGCACCGCTCCTGTCCTCTTCTCGGTCCTTTGACGATTATTCCAACTTGCCAGCTCACACTGTACTCTATGTGTGTGTAGGGATGTAGAAGAAGACGTCAGGTCGAGAAAACTTAATGTGAACAATGAGGTATATGAATGTTTTATGGTTACATGTTTTTATAAAGTTTTGCATTTTATTCTTATGGCAGGTTTGTGTCTTGGAGTTCCTGGATGCTTTACCTCAAGGCCGTTCCCAGGGATTGAAGAGGTGTCTCTGCTAAAGGAACTATTACAAGGCTTAGGAATATAGTTTGCATCACTCAGGGTAGTATATAGTTAAAAGCTTGGATTTAGCCCACTTCCTGCTCTAGTCAGTCAGGTTGAGAGTCAAGTTGAAAGTCAGGCGCTCCTGGAGGAGAGCTCAGTCAGAGGAAGTACTCAACAGTGGCAGTGTTTGACTGGTTTCAAGGCATTGATGCATCAGAAATGATGTGGTTCTATCAGTGTCAAGTCTTCAAACATTATGAGGACACATCTTAAGTTTCGTGCAGATCCCAGGGCAGTCTTGAGCCTAAGGCTGAAAAGAGGCTTGGGTTCCATATCTCTGTTCCCCCCCGTGAGGAAGATGCCTGTCAGGTCCCAGTTAGAGGGAAAGATGGTGGGTCCCAGGGAAGCTGTTATGTCGAATAGAAAGTCCCTGGTACCAACAGGAGCTGTTGAGGCAGGGTGCAGGTCGGACAGAATGGAGTAAAGGGCTGATAGTACACTGTTCAAAGGGAACATCATCTGGAGGGGATTATGTCTCACTCTGTGTGCCTCAACCACATGTATCCGAATTGCACAGTAAAATCGAAGCTGTTTAAGCTGACCTAAGGTCTCCTGTCATGTGTGCAGCTGAATCCGGTTCTACTGACAGGGAGGTAACAAACTCCCGAACTACAAGTGAGTGCAGAAAGAATTCAGTAGCACATCAAACTCGTGTCTCATTCCTATTTAGAAGAGGGGTTTCAGGGCAAAGAGAGCTCCTTTCCAACCCATAGCAACTGGCCCTGTACCCCCCTTTAAATGGTGCTGCGAGCAGGGTCACTTGTAGGGGTGACTGAATGACACCACCGGGCAGGACTCAAATATGGTACAGTAGATGAGGAGGCAGAAACAAAACATCAGCTTTATTGAAAGACAGAGGATTAAATGTTGGAAAATAAGACGGTTCTTGTTATGATAATGGTAATAATAGATGCCACGAGAGATAGCTGGAGCCTGTCAAGCAAGCTGTGCTCAGCTATGGCAAGACAAAGTTCAATACAAAAAATATAAACAGTTTCTACAAACTGCTCTCTTCTAACTTCCTACCTGACTTCCAATAATCGGGCCACTCTGCTACAGCACCTAGCTGCAGAAGCCTGCTCTGCACCCTACACAGTTGAACACCAGTGACACACCACTCACAGTTCTGTAGCGCTTAGGAGAAAGCCTGATAGTTTGTTGTTCTGAGCTCTTCAGTTCAATGGATCAGTCTTTTCTCGGGTCCAGGCAAATCTCGTTACCACTTTCAATGTTCATGTTACATGTCCTCAGTGAGAACTACTTTGGCTGTGCGATGCAACTCTTTCCTTCTAACGCAGTCCTCGTGATCGATCCTGATGTAACTGGGCACTATATTCACCCTTGAAGCCATTAGTTCATTTACCAGTCTCTCAGTGTCAGGACACACTTATTGTACTGTCTCTCTCACCCAGGCACAAGTCTCCTCTTCACTTCCTGAACAGACACTTCCTGCTTCTTGTTCAAACCAACAGACAGCAAGCTACAGTGGGGAAAACGACTAGTCCAAGTGAACACAAATCAGAAGAGAGTATTGTCTCTCAAAGTCACAGTGTAATTCAGTTCTTGACAGGAGCTGACCACCTACATGTGAGCCAGATGGAGCTATTACAATGTAAGTCTACGGATCGTTCAACAAGGCTCCAAAGGATTACATTGTAAAAGAGTGGTCTGGCTCACACACAGAGCACAATGTCAGTCGGCAAGTCATAATAGTCTTCATTTAACCCAGAAAAGGATGGGAGCAGTGCTGGAGACTGAAGAAGTATAGTAAAACGCTTACACTATACTACAGTTACATTTACACCAGTTTAGGCAATAACATATTTGGCGGGAGTTCTTCTTTAGGTCAACTAAAATGTTTTTATTATAATACTAATTTAAGACTTTATGGGAATAGTTAATTTATTACTTTTTAATATCACAAATGCAATTTACAGTCATATACTATATTTTTCTAAATGACTGATGTAAAAAAATGTTATTTTAATATTTTGGGCTTGATTACTAATTTATTTTTTTTTAGCGATCCGTTCAAGGTCAGTGTAACATTACCACTTAAAGTGGAAATTTACTGTGACGCCATAATTCTTTGGCTATTAGTGATGAGCGAATATACTCGGTACTCGAGATTTCCCGAGCACGCTCGGGTGTCCTCCGAGTATTTTTTAGTGCTCGGAGATTTAGTTTTCAGCGCCGCAGCTGAATGATTTACATCTATTAGCCAGCTTGATTACATGTGGGGATTCCCTAGCAACCAGGCAACCCCCACATGTACTTATGCTGGCTAACAGATGTAAATCATTCAGCTGCAGTAATAAAAACTAAATCTCCGAGCACTTACAAAACTTGGAGGTCCGCTGAGCATGCTCGGGAAATCTCGAGTACCAAGTATATTCGCTCATCACTATTGGCTATCCTTATTCAAAAAATTCAGATGTACGACTGCTATAAGCTGGCACTGATTCACACTACATTTATCATCAGTATCCAGAAAATTGTCAACCTAATAAAAAAAAAAACCCTCCTGGATACACTTGTTTATGCTATTAATTTATACTACTTACATAGCGCCATCATATACTGCAGCACTGTATAGACATTACTTCTGTCCACTTTATGTGACATTTTTCAAGTGGTAAAATCGGCACATTTAATTGTGCAAATATGACCTGTTCCATAATTTGTGACTTTTTACCTTCAGAAAAGTGTTGCACATGTGAATCTTTGATGTATTTTTAAAATTCTTCTCCGATTTTCTTCTGGCATAGATTTGGAAATCATTCAGGATCTATCATTTATATCTTTATGCACACTGCTAAAGAGACTGAAATATGGCATCTTTTAGACGTCTTAGCTTTTGCAGGACATTGTTCATCATGTAGGGTTATTGTTCATGGATTTTCTCCAACAACAGGAACAATAAGAATCAGTCAATCATTGTGAGCGGAGAGTCTGGAGCTGGGAAGACAGTGTCTGCGAGATATGCCATGCGCTACTTTGCTACAGTCAGTAAATCAAGCAGCAAAGCCAATGTGGAGGATAGGGTGCTGGCGTCCAATCCAATAACAGAGGTAAATGTTGAAGATTAGGCATCCCTCTTCAGATCACAACAATAAAAGTTTGGTCAGAACAAATTATATTTCTTTTAATGTTTTGGTAATGTCCATTTTTTTTTGCTTTTTATCTCTAGTGCATTTTTCTGTTCCAAAATCACTACATTACTAAGCATAATTTTTGTTCAGGAGGCTGAGGAACCTGAGTCTGGTTCCCTATAGAAACCATTAGTGCTTGTACTTCTTAAAAAAAAAAATGTTTAAAGGTCTGTTTACACGTTGCAGTTTTGTTGTGTTTTTCTTCTATTTTTTTTTTTAGCAGATATGTCACAAATCCTGAAGGATTTCCTAGTACCAGCAAAGTGCATGTGATTCCTGAAATCCCATGCAGACGTTGCTTAATTTTCCCTTGCAGATTTGCAGCAGATTGATATTTGCAGCATGTCAATTCTTGAAGCATTTTTGCTGCAGATTTCATCCATGCTAATGAATGGGAAAAATGCGTCAAACACTAGTGTTGAGCATTCCGATACTGCAAATATCGGGTATCGGCCGATATTCGCTGTATCGGAATTCCGATACTGAGTTCCGATATTTTTACGATATCGGATACCGGAATCGGAAGTTCCCATAGTGCAATGATGCACTATAATTGAGTGTGGGAAGTGCGTGGGCGGAGACCGTGTGTGTGTGTGACCGTGGGGGGTCTGTGCGTGCCTGCCGGGGCTCTGTGCGGCTTACGGGCGCTGTGGGCGCGCTTGCCGGGGCTCTGTGCGGGCTTGCCGGGGCTCTGTGCAGGCTTGCCGGGGCTCTGTGCAGGCTTGCCGGGGCTCTGTGCGGCTTGTGGGGGCTCTGTGCGGCTTGTGGGGGCTCTGTGCGGGCTTGCCGGGGCTCTGTGCGGGCTTGCGGGGGCTCTGTGCGGCTTGCGGGGGCTGTGTGCGGGCTTGCCGGGGCTCTGTGCGGGCTTGCCGGGGCTCTCTGCGGGCTGCCGGGGGTCTGTGCAGGCATGCCTGCAACAGTGACAGTGATTGACACATTAGCCAATGATGGGAGAGTAGTAGTCCCATCATCCGGCTAATGTGTTGAATGTAAAAAAAAAAAATAATACATACTACATACAATACATTCATACATTACATACAATACATACAGACATACAGTACATTAAACATAGAGTTCATACTCACCATTACTTGTCACTTTGATCCCCGAAGCCAGTGTCATCTGTAAAAAAGATTAAAATAGCAAACAACCAATATACTCCCTGTCCGCAGAAATCCATGAGTGTCCCAAGACGATCTCCCGTGGAGAACGGCAGCATCAGCTGTTGTGACCGCTCTCTAGGGGCTCCAGGAACATAATGACGGGAGGAAGGTATCCTTCTGCACTGTATTCCTCCGCCGCTGTAAAAAAATAGTCCCTAGTCTCACTTTTGACATTGCTGTATGAGAAATTTTCCCACGCAGCAATTGCCATAAAGTGAGACTTTGTCCTAAGGTAACCTCTCTCGTGGATTTCTGCGGACAGGGAGTATATTGGTTGTTTGTTATTTTCATATTTTTTTTACAGATGACACTGGCTTCGGGGAACAAAGTGACAAGTAATGGTGAGTATAAACTCTATGTTTAATGTACTGTATGTCTGTATGTATGTATTGTATGTAATGTATGAATGTACTGTATGCAGTATGTATGTAGTATGTATGTAGCATGTATGAAGTATGTATGTAGTATATGTTTTTTGTTTTTTTTCATTCAACACATTAGCCGGATGATGGGACTACTACTGTCCCATCATTGGCTAATGTGTCAATCACTGTCACTGTAGTAGGCATCGTCCGATGGCACTTGTAGTCTCATCGGACGATGCCTGCACACAGGCACAGAGCCCCGGCACGCCGCACAGAGCCCCAGCACGCCACACAGAGCCCCGCACAGAGCCCCGGCACACCGCGCAGAGGCCCGGCACACACGCACAGAGCCCGGCACGCCGCACAGAGCCCCAGCACACATGCACAGAGCCCTGCATGCCGCACAGAGCCCCGGCATGCCGCACAGAGCCCCGGCACGCCGCACAGAGCCCCGGCACGCCGCACAGAGCCCTGGCACACCGCACAGAGCCCCGGCACGCCGCACAGAGCCCGGCACACATGCACAGGGCCCCGCACAGATCCCCGCCACGCCGCACAGAGCCTCGGCACGCCGCACAGAGCTCCGGCAGGCCCGCAGAGACACTCGGCAGGCACGCACAGATCCCCGGCAGGCCCGCACAGACCCCGCCCGCACACACAGACATGCACAGTGTCCGCCCACGCACCGCCCACATTCTTCCCCCCTCCGGAACATGATGTAGAGGGACAGAAAGGGCTTATTTACATTCCGATATCTGTGTCCCATTGACTTGCATTGGTATCGGTATCGGTGATAGCCGATATTTTTTGAATATCGGCCGATCCAATCCGATACCGATACTTCTGGATATCGGAAAGTATCGCTTAACACTATCAAACACACATAAAAAATGTATATATTTTATGCTGCGTTTTTCATGCCAACACATCGGTATCAATATGCAGCAGATTTTCAGGAGATTTTTCTGGCTCAAATACTGAATGTGTGCACTCACTCTAAGGCCGGAGTCACACTACAGCGAGATATGGCTGAGCCTCGCAGGTTAAAATCAAGCTCTGGCGCCGGCACTCCGGAGCGGAGCGTGCGGCTCCATGTATTGCTATGCAACCGCACGCTCTGCTCTGGAGTGCCGGTGCCAGAGCTTGGTTTTAACCTGTGAGACTCAGCAGTATCTGGCTGTGTGTGATCCCGGCCTCAGGCTATGAAAACAAGATCCGGCCGGTTTCACACGTCAGTGGCTCCGGTACGTGAGGTGACCGTTTCCTCACGTACCGGAGACACTGACACACGTAGACACATTGAAATCAATGTGTCTCTGCACATGTCAGCGTGTTTTCACGGACCGTGTGTCCGTGTACAAAACACGGAGACATGTCAGTGTTCGTGGGAGCGCACGGATTACACGGACCCATTAAAGTCAATGGGTCCGTGTAAAAACACGTACCGTACACGGACGCTGTCCGTGTGCAGTCCGTGTGCCGTGCAGGAGACAGCACTACAGTAAGCGCTGTCCCCCCCACGTGGTGCTGAAGCCGCCATTCATATCTTCTCTCCAGCAGCATTCGCTGGCTAGAAGATATGAAAAATCCTTCTTTTTTTTTTCGTGTTTAAAATAAAGATCCCTGTCCCCACCCCCCTCCCACCCCCTGTGCGCCCCCCCACTGTTAATAAAATACTCACCCGGCTCCCTCGCAGCGTCCTGTATGAGCGGTCACGTGGGGCCGCCGATTACAGTCATGAATATGCGGCTCCACTTCCCATAGGATCACATAAGCACAAAAAGGAAAAAAAGAGGGAAGGCCCAAAGGATAAAAAGTAACCAATTTTATTAAACACATGATTTAAATCAACAATGTATAGATACAAGTGCAATGAAAATGACAAGAATGAATAGTGCGGAAAAAAAGTGCAAAAAGCACACCGACCCACAAATGTAAAGTGGATGGGATACCAGTAAGAGTAGCAGAATTACATGTAAAGTACCAGTGTTTCATATCATTCGTGCCCAATCCCAATGTAAATTCACAATGTGCCTCAAATGTCTAAAGCCACAATAGGGCAGTATACATGTCCAAAGTCTGAACTCAGTAGTGATCATTCAGAGGCTACCATTAGGAATCACAAGTAGAAGGAACATCGGTGATCAAGCAGTAAATGTGACTGCAGACAATTACAATAAGGGTCTTACCCATAGTCTCCATATGGGGTTTGTTACTGGCAGCCCCAACGCATTTTTCGCGTAGGCTTCCTCGGGGGGCTGTGACTATAGCATAGAAGGCCATGTGCACACATAATTTTATTAGGGTGTTCAGAAACAGTGAGTTTTCAAGTGTAAACCAGCTTCAGAAAGTGACATGCACAAAACACTGAAAATATGAACAGCTAGGTGGTGTTAGAATAGAAATGAATAGTATGTCTTTCAAGGATTTTTTTAAACAAATTTTAGAAGAATTTTGAAGTGGACTGATTCCAAAAATTCCTAAAAAAAAAACCTCCATGTGTTCATACAGTACAGACCAAAAGTTTTGACACACCTTCTCATTTAAAGATTTTTCTGTATTTTCATGACTATGAAAATTGTACATTCACATTGAAGGCATCAAAACTAAGAATTAACACATGTGGAATTATATACATAACAAAAAAATGTGAAACAACTGAATTTATGTCTTATATTCTAGGTTCTTCAAAGTAGCCACCTTTTGCTTTGATGACTGCTTTGCACACACTTGGCATTCTCTTGACATGTGTTAAGTATATGATTCCACATGTGTTATTTCATAGTTTTGATGCCTTTAGTGTGAATGTACAATTTTCATAGTCATGAAAATACAGAAAAATCTTTAAATAAGGTGTGTCAAAACCTTTGGTCTGTACTGTAGACTAACAAATATATGCACTGCAGGCATAATTGGCCCTATTAATACAACTATCAGAAATAGATGATCCCTAAAAATTAACTTTTATTTATTTATCTATAAACATACAGGCCACAGTACAGACAGCACCAGGCTGTATTTCATGGTAACCAGGATCACCGGAATATTTCTAAGAGGTAGTTATGTAGACCTAGTAGATCCCTACCTTTCCCTAAGGATATTTCCCTTCCTTACAGCAGAGATTGGCACCCTAATATGTACTCCGTGGCTCCCCCGCTCATCGTCGATATCCCTAATCACCCTATTGCACTCTAGCACAAAGTGAAAATATTACATAGCTAGACAGTGGGAAACAAATATGCAGTAGTGAGAATGCACCAAGGTCCCTAACTAGGTCTGTTAGGCATCCTTGTGCGGACAGTCTGTCTGCAAAATGTAGGCATATATTATATGTGTATGGAGTTTTCTCAGAAGCACTTAGTCCTATGTGGTAGACTCGAGGATCCAAAAGGGTCTCCAGTAATGCAGTACCAGATGGTCACTAATGTGTATTTCCCCTTGGTTAGGGTACTTAGCGTTAAATGCACATACTCTTAAGTATTTTTTCATATAATATACCATCTTTCAAAAAAGCTTTCAATGTCACAGCATAACAAGGGCAAATAGAGCGTTGAATGCCCCCAATACATACTTGCCGCGAAGCACCGTCCCTACCCAACAGTGTGGCATCAAAAGGAGGGAGTATAATACAGTGCAAGTCAGCAATATAGTGGTCCTAATTTAGGAGTCTCACCATCCATAGAGATCTCAGATGTTCCCACTAGTGATGAGCGAGTGTGCTCTTTACTCGAGTTTCTCCGAGCATGCTCTGGTGATCTCCGAGTATTTCAGCCTGTTTTTAGGGAATCCCCACATATATTCAACCTGTCTAGCAGTCGCAAATCATGCAGCTGCCTCAACATAAACTAAATGTCCGAGCATGCTGAAATACTTCGATACCACCCGAGCATGCTCGGAGAAACTCGATTAATGAGCATACTCGCTCATCACTAGTTCCCACGAAAAACATGTGGCCTCAAAGGTATATCCACCAGGTACCAGTACCAGAGATGTCACCATATCTGGTAGTGCCATATATCTCACCCATCCACAATGGCAACACGCTGAGGTATAAATAGTACCAGGTGTAATATCAAAACAAAATTCCAACAGTCTAGGTTAATATAAAAAAATCCCCATAATAAATATGGGATATAAGATATCGTTTCAGGAGTCCCTTGTACATTGTCCCGACGTGTTTCCTCCTGGGGTGTCAGGGGACAGAATAGGAGATCTCAATCTATCTCCATGAAAAGAGACAGTGCTTGGCCCTATACTGATAGGCACAGTAGCATGCTATCTAATATGACAATTCGTTATTTCTAAATTTTATGTGCAATAGAATATGTTTTTTTCTGTATGAAAATTGTTATTCCGAACTGCTTTTGTACCATAAATAGACTTTAAACATCCAGGTTGTCCGCATATTAATTTACAATGACGTTCTAAAACATCATTGCATAGTAAGCAGCTGCACAGAGATCATGAAGCTACAGGAGCGGGGAGCCAGCAGCCTGACTCCCAATACAGAATGCAGAGTTGGTTCATTCCCGTCTCTGCCTATACACACAGTGCACAAGGGGCGCTGTGTATACAGATTAGGAAGCGCTGACAGGAGGGAGCAGGAGCGGCTTGGTCCTAACAGACCCAGATCAACTCTGTTGTGCATCTAGGAGGCTGACTTTCTTCTGTACCTGAGGCTAGTATGTCAGTGCCACTTACAGCGACAATAAGATATACTACGAAATTATTTAAATGTTCAAATGATCTTCTTTCTCCATAGGTGTGTTATGACCAAATGGAGGGCAGAATGTGTGAAATAAATGAAAAAAATATATATATTTAAAGGAGCAGGAAAAAATAACATAAAAGAAAGCCAATCCCAGTCCAAAACATTGATTCAATCCCCACCCTGTAAAATAAAAATCAGGCAAATATATAAAAATAATTGTTACGGAAAGCAGAATACCATTTAAAATGTATGTTAGTGATTAGTGATGAGCGAATATACTTGTTACTCGAGATTTCCCGAGCACGCTCGGGGGTCCTCCGAGTATTTTTTTAGTGCTCGGAGATTTAGATCTCATCGCCGCAGCTGAATGATTTACATCTGTTAGCCAGCATAAGTACATGTGGGGTTTGCCTGGTTGCTAGCGAATCTCCACATGTAATCAAGCTGGCTAGTAGCTGTAAATCATCCAGCTGCCGTGAAAAAAACTACCGTAAATCTCCGAGCACTAGAAAATACTCAGAGGACACCCGAGCGTGCTCCGGAAATCTCAAGTAACGAGTATATTCGCTCATCACTATTAGTGATCCTTTTTGGATATAAAACATAAATAAATGAAGAATATAAAAATTAGGCCCCACATATCACGAAGAAAAACACAAAAATTATATGATTGGCCCAACTTGAAAACGTTTTGGAACTCTGAAGAAAACCACATGTACGAAAAGAAATAAAAATGTGCCTGTGCATGAACGAGAGGAAATGTCCCTATCTTGTACTGGCTAATACAATGTTCTTATTCTGATATTTTTAGGCTATTGGAAATGCGAAAACCACCAGAAATGATAACAGCAGTCGTTTTGGGAAATATACAGAAATTAGCTTTGACAGGAGGTACCAGATAATTGGTGCAAACCTGAGAACTTATCTCCTTGAAAAATCCAGAGTTGTATTTCAGGTGAGTCAAACAAATCACTGAGTAATACAAACAATAACTGAAAAAAAAGCACCAAACATATTTTTTACCCTCTATGCTATATTTTTGTTCTTTTTTTTTTATTGTAGTCAGAAAATGAAAGAAATTATCATATATTTTATCAGCTCTGCGCATCTGCCTCTCAGCCGGAGTTCAAAGGCCTTCACCTAAGTATGTCCAACAACGACTTTGACTTGCTATGAACATGTACAGTGTACATAAAGAAGGAGCTCTTTCATGCTTTTTTCTCATTCTTAGTGAATGCAGAGAACTTTAACTATACAAATATGGGAGATTGTATAGTTATTGAAGGAGTTGATGACAGAAGAGATATGATGGAGACTCAAAAAACCTTCAGTCTTCTAGGTAAGTATGCAAACGTACTGTTCTTGCACTTATGGCTGTGTTTATTTTGAGAATTAAGGACTACAAAAATAAAGTCAAATATTTATTTATTGATTTAAATGATAAATCTAGGCAAAAATTGTAGACAATGCAATGCTCCCCTAGGAAATGAAATATGAAAATTGCCTCCTCAGAAAGAAAGAGGACTTGAACTCTAGTGTCAACTATTATAGCAATTCTAAAAGTCAATATCGACACTTTAACGAACCTTGTTATATGACTTAGGATAAAAGTCAAACCAGAGTCTCAATTTGCAGACTCATGTTTTGGGGTGTTGCCCCTCCTTAGTGCAAACCTATAAGTCTCCTTACACTGAAATTCACACTCCACAAAGAGAGACGTTACCCCTTAAACTTCAGTTAGAGGCCTCTCATGCAGCCAAATTAGATCTCATGCATGGCACCGAGGAGGGGCAATACCCCGAAACGTTGCATAAAACATGCACATTTTTGCATGCATTTCATATTACTTTTTACTTGCGTTTTTCCCCATAAATTTGAATAGGTGAAAAACACTGGAGAAACGTAGAAAGAAGTTATATACTGCAGATAAAAAAAAACGCTTTGAAGGTTTAAATGTGCAAGAATAACAAATTGTAGCATGTGCATGAGGTTTTAATAGAAACATCATTCACTTTGCTAGTGCTGTAAAACGGTACACTTCTGCAGCCAAAAGCACATGGAAAAAATGTGGCAAAGCACAAATGCGTTAATAAGCCCCACAACTGAGGTTTTGGCTGACTTTAATTACAGCTTATATTTTATATATAATGGTTAAATTGCTTTTACACATTGCGGTAAAAGCTGCATCAAAACCTCATCAGATGAAAACACATGCATTTCTACTGTGGTTTGCCAGGGTTTTACAATACAGTAAATGGCCTACAGACTTGTATAAGTGAAACACATTTTTTTCTTATAAGTTTCACCTCTAAAAACTGCGCAGCAAGTTACAGCTTTGTAAAATTGTGGCAAGTCACACTAAAAAAATTATAGACTATTTTTTCATACTTCTTTTTAACTCCACTGCAGCATGTGAATCAATCCATGTTGTTCTTAATCCATATTTTTCATTTATGTAACCAAGGTTTGTAGATAGCAATAAACTCAAATCATGCGCTATGGTTTACCAGATTAACCTAGATTTTCTTCTTTTTTTGTGGCAAATGGCACAATGTTTAGGTTTCAATGTTGACTTTCAGATGGATGTCTTCAAAGTACTGTCTGCTATCCTGCATTTGGGAAATGTAGAGATCAAGAGAGTTAGTGATGACAAGTCTTCAGTGGCTGTAAGAACTGGACATCTTCATTATTAAACATTTGCTTAAGGGGCTATTTACTAAGTGGTCTGGGTTTTAGCATCTTCATTGTAAAATAAGTTTATTATGCAGTATTTTACTTGTATACATTCTATGTAACTATAAGTTACATAAACTTCAATATAGAGAAAGGTGTCGGCACTACTCTCTGGTGTCAGCTGCTATATGAACATTTCAGAGGAAAAGCTGCAACTACTTGTACGTGCCATGATGGTTCTCAGTAAAAATTTGTAATGTAAAGAAATTGTTCCTCTATATGTTGTATGCACAGGGAGGACGCTGTTGTAAATGTCAATGTATCACTAATTCTTCCTTTTCACATAGTGTTTGGCTGGCGCTTTGATTCAGACATTATTTCTTTATGCATTTTAATTCTTACAGAGAAGAAAAGTGGGAAAATGCCTAATAAAAAAATCATACTTAGACTGGCACGTTTGTTAACAGTCTATTGACTAAAATCTGGCAGCAGCTTTTCTTACTGAAAAAAACAGATCTTTAACAGTGCTGCACAGATTTGAACATTAGGACATATTCTTCAGCATGTACTGTACCTTAAAGGGAATCTGTCACCCCAAAAATCATATATGAGCTAAGGCCACCAGCATCAGGGGCTTATTTCCAGCATTCTGTAATGCTGTAGATAAGCCTCCGATGTAACCTGAAAGTTAAGAAAAACAGGTTATATTATACTCACCCAGGGGCGATCCTGCTGTGGTTCGGTCCTATGGACGTCGCGGTCCGGGTCCGGTGCCTCCTGTCTTCATACGATAACGTCCTCTTGTCTTCCTGCCGCGGCTCCGGCAGCAGGCGTACTTTGTCTGCCCTGTTGAGGGCACAGCAAAGTACTGCAGTGCGCAGGTGCCGGGCCTCGCTGACCTTTCCCGATTCCTGCAGTACCGCATATACTTGAGTATAAGACGACCCGAGTATAAGCCGACCCCCCTAATTTTGTCACAAAAAACTGGGAAAACTTAATGACTCGAGTATAAGCCTAGAGTGGAAAATGCAGCAGCTACTGGTGTCAAAAGTAAAAATGGATACCAATAAAAGTAAAATAGGGATTTTTGTGTACTCACCGTAAAATCCTTTTCTCCGAGCCATTCATTGGGGGACACAGACCGTGGGTGTATGCTGCTGCCAATAGGAGGCTGACACTAAGTGATACAAAAAAAGTTAGCTCCTCCCCTGCAATATACACCCTCCTGCTGGCTCTCAGCTAACCAGTTCGGTGCAAAAGCAGTAGGAGATCAATAACAATATATGAGCGTATAGCATGTCATATTATAAAAAACAAGCATAAGCTAATAACAGGGTGGGAGCTGTGTCCCCCAATGAATGGCTCGGAGAAAAGGATTTTACGGTGAGTACACAAAAATCCCTATTTCTCCTTCGCCTTATTGGGGGACACAGACTGTGGGACGTCCCAAAGCAGTCCCTGGGTGGGGACAACAATAGATCAGGCCCTGTGTAACCACTACTTACAAGTGCACCACTGCGGCCTGCAGAGTCCGCCTGCCCAGACTCACATCTGTGGAAGTGTGGGAATTATAGTGCTTCAAGAATGCATGCGGACTGGACGAATCCGCAAGCTTGCAGGCGTGCCTTGCCGACGCCTGGTGCCTAGAACCTTTGATAGGCTGACATCTAGCACGGAAGGACTCCTGGATGGTGAAAAGAATTCACCATGTTATCATGGTCGATGAAACAGCTAAACCCTTCCTGAAAATGTCAGGAAGCCTTCCTCTACCGTCAGGAAGCCCAAATAAAGCGTACAACCTTCAGAAGGACGCCGTCCTCAAGACGTACCTACTCAGAGCACTCACTTCGTCCAGAATATGGGGGATCTTATTCCATTTTGTGGACTGGAGCCAAAAGAGATGAGGGAAGAACTATGCCCGCATAACAGTGGTAATACAGTACCACCTTGGTAACAAGGGATGGAGATGGCCTGAGGACAACCTTGCCTCAAAGGTAAGGCAAAAAAAGTCTGAAAGAGCAGAGAAGCTAGCTCCGAAGACTCGTCAGAGTGAGAATATCGCAGAGGAGAACGGGGCGACTTTCCCTGATAGTAAAGTCTGCCCGGATGAAAAAGGAGCCTACTGTAAGGCTCCTAGGAATAATAAGGCCCCAATGATCTAACGGTATGCGATAGGGAAGAACTACGTGTGAAAACTCCCTGTGAGAAAGTCCCTACTTGCAGTTGTGCTGCGATAAGGCGAGAAGATACTAGCTCCGCAAACAAAAAAAAACGGACGTGGTCAGTGCGGATCTCTGCGGATCACTGGAGCCCCTTTCTGCTTCCAAAAGGCTTTCGGAAGCAGTGGAAGGGGAGTTATGGAAACTGGTACCACGGCAGAACCAGAGCATGGAGAGCGATTTCTCTTGGATCTCGAGACGAACCACGAACTCGAGTTCATTGGCCTTCAGTCTGGATGTCATCCCACCTACAACTGGAGAGCTCCAGTAAGGACAGATCTGATGGAAGACTTCGGGGTGAAGTTCCCACTGACTTGAGGCGGAACCCTGACGGCTGAATTTGTTTGCCGTTCAGAGTTCTACTTCTGGGATATATACTGCTGAGATCACCGAATAATAGACTTCGGCCCATCAGAGAAAGTGAGGTACCTCGGTCATGGCGCCTGACCGTGGTTACCTGCTAGATGACTGACGTAAGGCACCGCCGTGGCATTATCCAATTGAATTCGGATAGGGTGACCCGCCAGAAGGCAGTGGACCTGCTGTAAGACTACCGTTCGGATCTCCAGAACAATGATGGGGAGAAGAAGACTGGCATTGGTAGTTACTAATAACCATTGAACCGGGAGAAAGGCCCTGGATGAAGAAGGAGCTCAGAGACTATTGTCTGAAAGTCTGTTTGACTTGCTGAAAACAAGCGGAGCGAAGGAAACCGCTTCCATTGTTGTCACCATTTTTCCTCAGAACTCTCTTAGCAAATCGAATGAAATGAGGGGGTGAGTAATCAAGTCCTCAAAACTCTCCTTGCGCGAGCTCCCTGTTGAAGGGCCATGACCTTGTCTCGAGGAAGAATTACTATCCTTCTAGAAGTGTGCAGGATCATCCTCAAAAAGGATATCTGCTGGGCTGGAAATGAGGAGAACTTGTCTAAGTGTAGCTGCCAGCCCAGGTGAGAAGGTATCGCAAGAGATATAGACGACTCAGCGTAGTCCTGGAAGGGCGGCTAGACAGACCAAACAGGGCAGGACGAGCACGCCTCTAGAGTGCAAGAGAAACATGACATCCGCCATGACCCGTGCGAACACTCTGGGTGCGGAAGCAAGGCCGAAGGACAAGGTTGTGACTTGAAAATGCTGTTGACGAATGGAAAGGCGAAGGAACTTTTGCAGAGGTTAAGCAACCCGAATGTCGATGGATGCCAGAAACTGCACCTTTTTCTGTTGAAGTAATGGCTGAGCGGAGGAACTCCATCCAAAGAAGGAGGACCATGTCAAAGGTTGTTAGAAGTTTGAGGTCCAGGGTCGATCTTACTTTTCGTTCCCCTGTTTGGAACCAAGATCCCTTAGATGTAGACTGTGCTGGACAATCCTTATACAATCCTTTATCAGTCTCCCGCTCAAAGGATTTGATTGGCTAGTTGTTGCTGGTGTGAATCAAGGTAGTTAAGGTCTCCAGCCAGGAGACCATTGCTCTAGCAATCCATGTGGCCGCTAGGGAGGATAGAGCGCTAGACCCGAAGCCGCAAGACGGAACGAACCAGATTTGCTATCTGACAGTCCATGGTATTTTTAATTGATGACCCATCGGGTAGGGATACTGGTAGGTATACCACAGGAGATTCTACCCGGTTAATCTGCCCCATGGCAGAATGTGCGGCTGCATCCAGCAGGTCATAGTCTCTTGCCATCTCCTCTTTTCATGGTGCAGAGATAAAAATTAGGAACTCTCGATCCATCAACCTCTTAACAGGGAAGTGGAGAGGAATTGTCCGCCTTCTTGCATCATCCGCTAAATAGTGGTGATGCAGAGGGGGGAGCTCCTACGCCAAAAAGGGTGCCTCTCTATGTCCACAGAGTTCAGGTCTCCGGGTGGACAGGACAGGTTGTCTGGCGTTAGGCCTGGATGCAGAAGAGGAAACATGAAGGCGACACTCCGTGTGCTCGTCTGTTGATGGTGTGGGGAGATCGGTGCCCTTTAAAGGACCCGTCACCCTTAAAAAACAGGCCAGGCATGGCATGCCACGTAGAGGCTTCTGTCCAGTGAATCGCTTATCCGAATTGAATGGCAAATGCTCTCGAGGGAGTTTAGTCTCTGACGCTCTGGCAAGCTCAGGCAATATCCAATCCATATTCAGAGCCTTGTTGTCATCAAATCATTGGTGAGGGAGCAGGAAACGAAAAACTTCCGTTTTCTAGATGCCTGTATGTTTCTAGACGCCTGCATGTTTCTATAATACTTGCGGCCCCTTCTAGCCGACGGCTCCCATGTAGGATAGGGACCATGTATATTGGTCCTGCGAGCACTCCAAACACAGAGGGTACACAGAGGGATTCAATCTCTTGGTCAGAGAACCATGGATTGGTCAGTGAAGAAGTCCACTGAGGGGAACTAGAGGATAAAGCTGGAGTCGGCCGCGGAGGGCTCCTCGGATTGATCAAGCGCCTTTAAGACCAGGGAATACTGGTCATGCGCCTTTAAGACCAGGGAATACTGGTCATACGCCTTTAAGACCAGAGAATACTGGTCATGCGCCTTTAAGACCAGAGAATACTGGTCATGCGCCTTTAAGACCAGAGAATACTAGTCATGCACCTTTAAGACCAGGGAATACTGGTCATGCACCTTTAAGACCAGGGAATACTGGTCATGCGCCTTTAAGACCAGGGAATACTGGTCATGCGCCTTTAAGACCAGGGAATACTGGTCATGCGCCTTTAAGACCAGAGAATACTGGTCATGCGCCTTTAAGACCAGAGAATACTGGTCATGCGCCTTTAAGACCAGAGAATACTGGTCATGCGCCTTTAAGACCAGAGAATACTGGTCATGCGCCTTTAAGACCAGAGAATACTGGTCATGCGCCTTTAAGACCAGAGAATACTGGTCATGCGCCTTTAAGACCAGAGAATACTGGTCATGCGCCTTTAAGACCAGGGAATACTGGTCATGCGCCTTTAAGACCAGGGAATACTGGTCATGCGCCTTTAAGACCAGAGAATACTGGTCATACGCCTTTAAGACCAGAGAATACTGGTCATGCGCCTTTAAGACCAGAGAATACTTGTCATGCACCTTTAAGACCAGGGAATACTGGTCATGAACTTTTAAGACCAGAGAATACTTGTCATGCACCTTTAAGACCAGGGAATACTGGTCATGAACTTTTAAGACCAGGGAATACTGGTCATGCGCCTTTAAGACCAGGGAATACTGGTCATGCGCTTTAAAAGATCAAGGAATACTTGTCATACGCCTTTAAGACTGGGAATACTGGCCATATGCCTTTAAGACCAGGAAATACTGGTCATGTGCCTTTAAGACCAGGGACTACTAATCGTGTGCCTTTAAGACCAGGTACTTCCTTACCCGGGTACTGATGTAGAGTCGATGTGCCCCTTTAATGCAAAAATACTGTCACCCCAGTCTGAGCTGGCCGGGTGGACCAAGATGGCCACCGGGAGTTGCAGAGTTGATAAAATCTCGCAGAGAGCGAGAAGCGCCAATTTGGGGGGCGGAGCCACAGACACGATGTTGAGTAGGCCTAAGCCGGGGCCTAAATTTCTGTAGCCGGCGGACGTCACCGGTGGGTCGTTCCAGGCAAGACTTCCAGGATGCGGCCTACAAATCGGCCGAAGCCGGGGACTAAATTTTTGCAGCCATCCAGAGCGTTACCTCAGAGAGGTGGGCCACAGGGAAGTGGCTGAGGCTGCCTGTCAGCATGTGAATATCCCACTGAAGATGGATCCACTCACCATTGGTGCGCGTCCCGGCATGGAGCCGCCGTGGATGTGGGTTTCAGCGCTGTTCTGTGCAGCGTGGACGGTGCAGGGATAAACCTCAATCCATCATCCATTTGTTAGGGAGGTGGAGAGGAACCGTCCGCCTCCTTGTGCCATCCGCTTTCACAGTGGTGGGACAGTGGGGGCTGATCGGACGCCATAGAGAGGGTCCTCTGTACAGCCACGGAGCTCAGTCCGGGTGGACAGGGCCAGTTGTCCGGCATTAGGCCTGGCTCCAGGAGAGGATACATGGAGGCGACACTCCATGTGGTCGCCTGCTGCTGGTGTGGGGAGATCGGGACCATGAAAGGAACCGTCGCCCTTGAAGTGAGCTCAGGCATGGCTTCCCACGTCGCAGGAAAGGGTACGGGGAGGTATACTCGCCGTGCTCGCCTGTTGATGGTTCGGGAGAGATCGGAACCTTGAAAGGAACCGTCGCCCCCTTCACTCCGTTAATTAAAAATTTACAGAAAAGTAAAAAGTAAAATAAAGATACGTTGGGGTCTGAAACAGACCCATGTGCCTCCTACAGACACTAAGCAAGAACTGGTTAGCTGAGAGCCAGCAGGAGGGTGTATACTGCAGGGGAGGAGATCACTTTTTTGTATCACTTAGTGTCAGCCTCCTATTGGCAGCAGCATACACCCACGGTCTGTGTCCCCCAATGAGGCGAAGGAGAAATTAATTGAGACATCAGTAGGTTAAGTGTTTTTAACCCCTTTCTGCCATTAGATGTACTATTCCGTCCATGTGGGGTGGGCTTTACTTCCCAAGGACGGAATAGTACGTCATAGACGATCGGCCGCGCTCACGGGGGGAGCGCGGCCGATCGCGGCCGGGTGTCAGCTGCTTATCGCAGCTGACATCCGGCACTATGTGCCAGGAGCGGTCACGGACCGCCCCCGGCACATTAACCCCCGGCACACCGCGATCAAACATGATCGCGATGTGCCGGCGGTGCAGGGAAGCATCGCGCAGGGAGGGGGCTCCCTGTGGGCTTCCCTGAGACCCCCGCAGCAACGCGATGTGATCGCGTTGCTCTGGGTGTCTCCTACCTTCCCCCCTGCAGCAAGTCCCGGATCCAAGATGGCCGCGGATCCGGGTCCTGCAGGGAGGGAGGTGGCTTACCAAGTGCCTGCTCAGAGCAGGCACTTGGTAACGCTGCAGCACTCTGAGACAGATCGGTGATCTGTCAGAGTGCTGTGCAAACTGGCAGATCACCGATCTGTATTGTCCCCCCCGGGACAAAGTAAAAAAGTTCAAAAAATTTTTTACAAGTGTGTAAAAAAAAAAAAAATCCTAAATAATGAAAAAAAAAAATATATATATATTATTCCCATAAATACATTTCTTAATCTAAATAAAAAACAAAACAATAAAAGTACACATATTTAGTATCGCCGCGTCCGTAACGACCCGACCTATAAAACTGTCCCACTAGTTAACCCCTTCAGTAAACACCGTAAGAAAAAAAAAAAAACGAGACAAAAAACAACGCTTTATTATCATACCGCCGTACAAAAAGTGGAATAACACGCGATCAAAAAGACAGATATAAATAACCATGGTACCGCTGAAAGCGTCATCTTGTCCCGCAAAAAAGGAGCCGCCATACAGCAACATCAGCAAAAAAATAAAAAAGTTATAGTCCTCAGAATAAAGCGATGCAAAAATAATTATTTTTTCTATAACATAGTTTTTATCGTATAAAAGTACCAAAACATAAAAAAATGATATAAATGAGGTGTCGCTGTATTCATACTGACCCGAAGAATAAAACTGCTTTATCAATTTTACCAAACGCGGAACGGTATAAACGCCTCCCCCAAAAGAAATTCATGAATAGCTGGTTTTTGGTAATTCTGCCTCACAAAAATTGGAATAAAAAGCGATCAAAAAATGTCACGTGCCCGAAAATGTTACCAATAAAAACGTCAACTCGTCCCGCAAAAAACAAGACCTCACATGACTCTGTGGACTCAAATATGGAAAAATTATAGCTCTCAAAATGTGGTAACGCAAAAAATATTTTTTGCAATAAAAAGCGTCTTTCAGTGTGTGACGGCTGCCAATCATAAAAATCCGCTAAAAAAAGCTATAAATAATAAATAAAACCCCCCTTCATCACCCCCTTAGTTAGGGAAAAATCAAAAAATTAAAAAAAATGTATTTATTTCCATTTTCCAGTTAGGGTTAGGGCTAGGGTTAGGATTAGGGCTAGGGTTAGGGTTAGGGCTAGGGTTAGGGTTAGGGCTAGAGTTATGGTTAGGGCTAGAGTTATGGTTAGGGCTAGGGTTAAGGCTACAGTTAGGGTTAAGGCTACAGTTAGGGTTAAGGCTACAGTTAGGGTTAAGGCTACAGTTAGGGTTAAGGCTACAGTTAGGGTTGGGGCTAAAGTTAGGGTTGGGGTTTGGATTACATTTGCGGTTGGGAATAGGGTTGGGATTTGGGTTAGGGGTGTGTCTGGGTTAGAGGTGTGGTTAGGGTTACTGTTGGAATTAGGGTTAGGGGTGTGTTTGGGTTAGGGTTTCAGTTATAATTGAGGGGTTTCCACTGTTTAGACACATCAGGGGCTCTCCAAACACGACATGGCGTCCGATCTCAATTCCAGCCAATTCTGCGTTGAAAAAGTAAAACAGTGCTCCTTCCCTTCCGAGCTCTCCCGTGCGCCCAAACCGTGGTTCACCCCCACATATGGGGTATCAGAGTACTCAGGACAAATTGTGCAACAACATTTTGGTTCCAATTTCTTCTCTTACCATTGGGAAAATAAAAAATTGGGGGCGAAAAGATAATTTTTGTGAAAAAAAAAAGATTTTTTATTTTTACGGTTTTGCATTATAAACTTCTGTGAAGCACTTGGTGGGTCAAAGTGCTCACCACACCTCTAGATAAGTTCCTTTGGGGGTCTACTTTCCAAAATGATGTCACTTGTGGGGGGTTTCAATGTTTAGGCACATCAGTGGCTCTCCAAACGCAACATGGCGTCCCATCTCAATTCCAGTCAATTTTGCATTGAAAAGTCAAATGGCGCTCCTTCCCTTCCGAGCTCTGCCATGCGCCCAAACTGTGGTTAACCCCCACATATGGGGTATCAGCGTACTCAGGACAAATTGTACAAGAACGTTTGGGGTCCATTTTCTCCTGTAACCCTTGGTAAAATAAAACAAATTGGAGCTGAAGTAAATTTTTTGTGAAAAAAAGTTAAATGTTAATTTTTATTTAAACATTCCAAAAATTCCTGTGAAGCACCTGAAGGGTTAATAAACTTCTTGAATGTGGTTTTGAGAACTTTGAGGGGTGCAGTTTTTAGAATGGTGTCACACTTGGGTATTTTCTATCATATAGACCCCTCAAAATGACTTCAAATGAGATGTGGTCCCTAAAATAAAATGGTGTTGTAAAAATGAGAAATTGCTGGTCAACTTTTAACCCTTATAACTCCCTAACAAAAAAAAAATGTTGGTTCCAAAATTGTGCTGATGTAAAGTAGACATGGGGGAAATGTTACTTAAGTATTTTGTGTGACATATCTCTGTGATTTAATTGCATAAAAATTCAAAGTTGGAAAATTGCAAAATTTTCAAAATTTTTGCCATATTTCCGTTTTTTCACAAATAAACGCAGGTAATATCAAAGAAATTTTACCACTATCATGAAGTACAATATGTCACAAGAAAAAATGTCAGAATCACCGGGATCCGTTGAAGCGTTCCAGAGTTATAACCTCATAAAGGGACAGTGGTCAGAATTGTAAAAATTGGCCCGGTCCATAATGTGCAAACCACCCTTGGGGGTAAAGGGGTTAAATATCCATATTGAATCAGGAGCCCCATATAATGCTCCATAAAGTTTATGATGGCCCCATAAGATGCTCCATATTAAAATATGCCCCATATAATGCTGCACAAATGTTGATTATGGCCCCATAAGATGCTTCATAAAGATATTTGCCCCATACAGTGCTGCATAAAAGTTGATTATGGCCCCATAAGATGCTCCATACAGACACTTGCCCCATATAGTGCTGCACAAACGTTGATTATGGCCCCATACAAACACTTGCCCCATATAGTGCTGCACAAACGTTATGGCCCCATACAGACACTTGCCCCATATAGTGCTGCACAAACTTTATGGCTCCATACAGACACTTGCCCCATATAATGCTGCACAAACGTTATGGCCCCATACAGACACTTGCCTCATATAGTGCTGCACAAACGTTATGGCCCCATACAGACACTGGCCCCATATAGTGCTGCACAAACGTTATGGCCCCATACAGACACTGGCTCCAAATAGTGCTGCACAAACGTTATGGCCCCATACAGACACTTGGCGGTGGCCTTAGCTCAAATACGATTTTTGGGATGACAGATTCCGTTTAAGGCTCTCAGGATGAGTATTTGATGACTTTTTGTTGTTGTAGTTTTTCTACATCACCTATTAGGTAAGTTTGGTTACTTGCATTTTTTTATTGCGTTCTTTTACGCTGCAGCTTTGTTTCTTGTTGGTATGCCATGTTTTAAATAAAGTTGCTTTGTTTTTATACTACATATACTGGATTTTGTAGTAAACTATTGGATTTGTTTACTGCCTTTTCTTTCTGACTGAGCACTCCTCTTCCCATCTGCCTAACTAAGGCCTCCTTCACACGCCCTGGTGATTTTGGTTCTGGAAAAAACAGTACTGGCGAGATCTGTGGTCCATGTCCATGTCACATATGTGTGTACGTATGTGACATCCGTGTGTCCGTGTACAGTCAGTGTGACACATATGGAAAGGGGCCATTAGCCCTAGATGTTCCCAGGCTATTAATAACAGCTCACAGCTGTTTGCTTAGCCTTTACTGCAGAGGTCCCCAACGTTTCTGACCTTGAGAGCCACATTCAGCCACATTCAGCTCTGAGAGAGGGTCGCAAGTAGTGGCAACCAAAACCCCCATTTTAGGCATAATGGTAACCAAAGCTTTTTCCACAAAAATCAATCACTCCAAAGCAGTATACAAAGATCCAGGGGTTCCTACAATACCCCCAATTCGGTATTCTCATATCAAGCACTCCCAAGTCACTGTCACATCCAGCTTCAAACACTTCCTGTGACAGGTGGTGTCATCTTGTCTCCAGCGTACCATACTTAATTCATCTCAAAACCCCTAACACCAGTATATGAGCATCCAGATCTGCTCTTCTGTGCAGGGCTGCTCACAAAATTCACCATTTTCAGATCTGCTCTTCATACCTGTTTGCTAGTACTGGAGCTAATGCACCAAGCTGGCAGACAGCCGCGAGCCACAATTCATGGGCCCGCGAGCCACATGTGACTCCCGAGCTACAGGTTGGGGACCCCTGCTTTACTGGTTAGTTTACAGGGGACCCGAGACAAAGAGTGACGTAAGGTCCCCCTATACATTCTAACCAGCAAAGGCTAAATTGACAGCTGTGGGCTGATATTAATAGCCAAGGAAGAGGCCATGGATATTGGCTCTCCTCCCAGACTAATAACATCAGCTCTCAGTGGCCCCAGAAATGGCACATCGATAAGATGCGCCAAATCTGGTGCTTAGCCTCGCTTTTCCTGCTTTCCCTGGTGTGGTGGCAAGTGGGGTAAAGGGTTGGGGTTGATGTCAGCTGTTTTATGGCCGCTGGCATCAAGCACAGCGGTTAGTAGTGAAGGGGCAATTTTAACACTAGGACTACTGGTATAGTCATTTTGACTACTTTCACTTCAGTAGTTCTAGTCGAGGTCACGAGTCCAGTAGTCCTAATGTTAACCCCATAGTCATATTGTTAAAAATATACAGGCAGAGCAAGTACTTTAATTGAAAGAAATACACAGACTCCTTTATTTAAAATAAACACTCTCTACCCTCTCTTATTTATTTATTAGTGTAAAATTAAAAATAAAAAAACACCATATTCCTCACTCAGCTCAATGTCTCCTGGATGCCAAGCTGATTGGTCGCATTATGCCATTGTTCATCGAGGCATCCAGATGAAGCAGAGATGGATTACGGTGTGGAACAAATACGGTAGATTATCGTCGGACAGATGAGGAATATGTTTTTTATTATTTTCATTTTTACAGTAATGGGAAAATGAGGGTGGGGTGTGTTTATTACAGTTAAAGGACTTCTTGCTGTGTCTTTTTACAATAAGACTATAGGGTTAGCAATGGGGGCATCTTAGAGACGCCTCTCCTTTACTATCCCTTGGGCTTGAAGTCAGTTGACAATACAAAGCTGACATCAATCCGCTACCCTATTACCCCACTTGCCACCCCACCAAGGCAAGTGGTAAGTGCGAATCTAAGCAACAGATTTGGTGCATCTTATGGATATGCCATTTCTGGAGCGGCTGGGGCTGATATTGGTAGCCTGGGAGGGGGGTCCAATATCGATGGCCCCTTCCCTGGCTATTAATATTAGTCCGCAGCTCTCAGTTTAGCCTTTGCTGGTTAGAATTTATAAGGGACCCTGCGTCATTTTTTGTAAGGTCCCCTCATAAACTAGTAAAGGCTAAGCAAACAGGTAAGAACAGTTATCCTGGGACCCTTTTGGGATATTGTCCCCTTTTCCAGATTAGTAACATCAGCCACCAGCCATGGGCTTTCTGTCCTCTGGTTATCAAAATTAAGCATGAGCCCACACCAATTTTTTTGTTTAATTCTTAATTTTACAGACAGTGCAAGCTGAGTACAACTCCCATCTTTGATGCATGGTAGCACTGAGCTCAGAGAGCTCAGGGAATGTGTCACGCTGATGACATGGATGTCAGTGTGCACGTGTGCGGGACGTTTTGCGGACATATCTGCCAGTTTTTCATATGGACACACGTGAATACAATGGGTGTGCATGTGTCTATATTTGTGGTCCTTAAAAAGTGAACCGTATACAGACATGAAAAATGGATATGTGAAGTGGGCCTAAAGCGGTTTGTAATTAGTGCTGGATCCTACCTACCTTTTACATTTTTAGGCCTTTAGCCCAGGAGAGGCATGATATTAGGTTAAGCTCTCATCAAAGAAGGTTACATCTTGTCACGGCTGATGGGTTACCATGAATTGGTCTGTTTATGTGCTTTTTATAAGTATACTCTATATAACAGTAATGCCTTCCAAGTTTCATACAGTTAGGGCCAGAAATATTTGGACAGTGACACAATTTTCGCGATTTGGGCTCTGCATGCCACCACATTGGATTTGAAATGAAACCTCTACAACAGAATTCAAGTGCAGATTGTAACGTTTAATTTGAAGGGTTGAACAAAAATATCTGATAGAAAATGTAGGAATTGTACACATTTCTTTACAAACACTCCACATTTTAGGAGGTCAAAAGTAATTGGACAAATAAACATAACCCAAACAAAATATTTTTATTTTCAATATTTTGTTGCAAATCCTTTGGAGGCAATCACTGCCTTAAGTCTGGAACCCATGGACATCACCAAACGCTGGGTTTCCTCCTTCTTAATGCTTTGCCAGGCCTTTACAGCCGCAGCCTTCAGGTCTTGCTTGTTTGTGGGTCTTTCCATCTTAAGTCTGGATTTGAGCAAGTGAAATGCATGCTCAATTGGGTTTAGATCTGGAGATTGACTTGGCCATTGCAGAATGTTCCACTTTTTGGCACTCATGAACTCCTGGGTAGCTTTGGCTGTATGCTTGGGGTCATTGTCCATCTGTACTATGAAGCGCCGTCCAATCAACTTTGCAGCATTTGGCTGAATCTGGGCTGAAAGTATATTCCGGTACACTTCAGAATTCATCCGGCTACTCTTGTCTGCTCTTATGTCATCAATAAACACAAGTGACCCAGTGCCATTGAAAGCCATGCATGCCCATGCCATCACGTTGCCTCCACCATGTTTTACAGAGGATGTGGTGTGCCTTGGATCATGTGCCGTTCCCTTTCTTCTCCAAACTTTTTTCTTCCCATCATTCTGGTACAGGTTGATCTTTGTCTCATCTGTCCATAGAATACTTTTCCAGAACTGAGCTGGCTTCTTGAGGTGTTTTTCTGCAAATTTAACTCTGGCCTGTCTATTTTTGGTATTGCTGAATGGTTTGCATCTAGATGTGAACCCTTTGTATTTACTGTCATGGAGTCTTCTCTTTACTGTTGACTTAGAGACAGATACACCTACTTCACTGAGAGTGTTCTGGACTTCAGTTGATGTTGTGAACGGGTTCTTCTTCACCAAATTAAGTATGCGGCGATCATCCACCACTGTTGTCATCCGTGGACGCCCAGGCCTTTTTGAGTTCCCAAGCTCACCAGTCAATTCCTTTTTTCTCAGAATGTACCCAACTGTTGATTTTGCTACTCCAAGCATGTCTGCTATCTCTCTGATGGATTTTTTCTTTTTTTTCAGCCTCAGGATGTTCTGCTTCACCTCAATTGAGAGTTCCTTTGACCGCATGTTGTCTGCTCACAGCAACAGCTTCCAAATGCAAAACCACACACCTGGAATCCACCCCTGACCTTTTAACTACTTCATTGATTACAGGTTAACGAGGAAGACGCCTTCAGAGTTAATTGCAGCCCTTAGAGTCCATTGTCCAATTACTTTTGGTCCCTTGAAAAAGAGGACGCTATGCATTACAGAGCTATGATTCCTAAACCCTTTCTCCGATTTGGATGTGGAAACTATCATATTGCAGCTGGGAGTGTGCACTTTCAGCCCATATTATATATATAATTGTATTTCTGAACATGTTTTTGTAAACAGCTAAAATAACAAAACTTGTGTCACTGTCCAAATATTTCTGGCCCTAACTGTATATTCAATGTTTGCATAAATCTTAGCGCGCTTACAGTGTTCTGCTGTACTCTTTTGTTTGTATCTAAAGCAAATCTATGTTGAAAATCCGCACACAAAACTCACTAGAGAAAGTGACATGTTGCAGATTTGAAACATGCACCGCAGATCAGTTTATCCAGCTTAAAAAAAAACAAAACAAAACAAAGTGGGCTTGAGATTTCTGTAAATCCCAGGCACTTTGCTGGAACTGGAAGACTCTGTTTTGTGCGCAGTGAAAATACGCAGTGTCAAAAATTCACTAAAAGTTTTTTTTCCAGAATGTTTTACAAGATGCCGGGGAATGTTGTAAAATAAACACTACTCATCACTTGAAAGTCCCACGACTCTGATCGTTCCTGCTAGTACAGAAAACCACCGTCATATGTCACCTAAGTACCGTAGCCAAACACTCGCCTCAGCAGTCATGTGTAGCACATGCAATGAGGCCAGTGATTGGCTGCAGTGGTGAGATTACTGCTGTACAGGAGCTGATCACTTCCATTAGTGAAGGGGGCCACTAGCGGTGGTGCAGGAGCAGCACTCAAGGAGAAAGTAAAAGAAAACAAAAAACAACTGGCGAAACCTTTTAATCCTCTTTTTCATAATGAGAATATAATTATTGATCATATGATTAATTTCGGATTCATTAAGAACGTCATCCCCTAGTCCCGCCTAGAAGAACAGTGTTTACCTGGCATAAAATACAGGTGCTTCTCACGAAATTAGAATATCATCAAAAAGTTAATTTACGGTATTTCAATTCTTCAACACAAAAAGTGAAAATCATGATATAGAGTCATCTATTTCAAGTGTTTATTTCTGTTCATGTTGATGATTATGACAATACAGCCTCTATTTAATATATGAAATTCTAATTTTGTGAGAAGCACCTGTGCTTGATGAATTCCTCACCAATAGAGCTCTTACTGTTCTCTTGTCATCTATTTCACTATTTCCCTTCATTATTTAGTGTATGGAAGAAAATGGACTGCATGACCCTATACCTGATGTCGAAACGGTGTAATAATAATCTTTATTTATATAGTGCCAACATATTCTGCAGCGCTTTACAGTTAAACAATTTCAAACACAACAGTCATAAGTAACAGCGTTAACAATAATATAATGAATAAAGCAAAATAAAACAACCTTCTCGTGAGAACTTACAATCTACAATGAGGTGGGGGAGATACAAAGTACAGGTGTGTATTTACAGTGATGTATTTACAATGATGGTCCAGCCATCTTCAGGGGGTGGGGGATAGGTGGCGATAGTGAATGGGCTACACATGCACACTTACACATAAAATGACTTTGACTAGGGAACTTGATAGGCCGCTCTGAACAAATGTGTTTTGAGAGAGCGCCTAAAACAGTGCAAGTTGTGGCTGGTCCTAATTTCTTGGGGTAGAGCATTCTAGAGGATTGGTGCAGCACGGGAGAAGTCTTGGAGTCGGGAGTGGGAGGTACGGATTAGTGCAGAGGTTAGTCGAAAGTCATTTACAGAGCGCAGCGATCGGCTAGGCCGATACACAGAAATGAGGATGTCATATTATTCACGCTCGCTTACCATTAGACCTGTACTTTCTTGATAGTTGTCAAATTGATTAATATTGTAAATGTATCTTGGCAGAGAAATGACAGACACCTTCAGACATTCTGTGAGCTGTTAAACCTGGAAACAGATAAGGTGGCACAATGGCTGTGCAATAGGAAGATCATCACCACATCTGATACTGTTATTAAACCCATGACAAAGCTTCAATCTGAAAATGGACGAGATGCGCTGGCTAAAAAGATCTATTCCCATCTATTTGATTATGTGATCGAAAAAATAAATAAGGCTTTGCAGTTCCCTGGGAAGCAACATACATTCATTGGGGTCCTGGATATCTATGGGTATGTATCTGAGATGATAATACAATGGGGCTATTTATGCATAATACAAACCGAGAAACTGGAAATGATCCTCTCTTTATTGACTTCCTGTGTTGAATTTTTTAAAATCAACAATACACAGTAATACACATACAACAGTGTTCCGCAACTCCAGTCCACAAGATCCAACAACAGATCAGGTTTTCGGGATTTCCTTAGTATTGTACAGGTGATGGCATTATTAGACCCCGTTCACACGTTAAGTATTTGGTCAGTATGTTACATCAGTATCTGTAAGTCAAAACCAGGAGTGGGTGATAAATACAGAAGTGGTGACGTGTTTCTATTATGCTTTTCCTCTGATTGTTCTACTCCTGGTTTTGGTTCCTAAATACTTAGGTAAAAAACTGACCAAATACTCAGCATGTGAATGTGGCCTCACTTGTGCTGAAGACCTGATCTGTTGGTGGCTCTTGAGAACTTGCAGTTGGGGAAGATTGACATACAACAGCGTAATAACGTCCGTTGTTCATCAGTGATTTGGATCTGAGTTTCATCAGTGTTTGGTCAGAGTATCAGTTTTTACCATCAGCTTCTCCTATTCATTGCAATGTTAATCACAGACTGCACACTGATACCATTCTTGTACTGTTCGTTATTTTCAAGGACTCATAGATTTGTATGGTGATTTTTTTGGCACACCCGTGGTCCTCAAAAAAAACCAATGTGAACAGCTCCATAGATTATAATTGGTACTTGTTTTATTCGTGAAAATCACGAATATATGCGAATGTATACATGTAGTATATGTACATGAAAAAGGGACATCTGAATAATATCTAAGACAGATTGAGAAGCGTCAATAAGGTTGTTCTAATGACTCCTAGGCAGTCCATATTAATGAATCATGGGAGACATCCTATGCAGTTATGTTCCTTTCCATCAATTAATATTAGACTTCATGTTGTGACACGTGAAACATATACAGTATACAAAGGTTTTGGAATGTGGACATAGAATAAGAAAACCTATTATGTACCGTATATTAAAGATAAATTATAAAAAATAGCAAAATCCGCAGATTTAATATTTCCCCAGTTTAGTCTCTTTAGAAGTCGTACATTTACATGTGTATAGAGAATTTCCTACCGATATTTATTTTTGCTACATGTGGAAATCACTGCTCACATCTACACTGCAGTGCGACTAAATACAGATAAAGTGGGAGAAAGAAGTATTTGATACCTTGCTTATTTTGTAAGCTTGCCCACTGACAAAGACACGAACAGTCTATAATTTTAAGGGTAGGTTAATTTTAACATTCAGAGATAGAATATTAACAATAAAATCCAGAAAATTACATTGTATAAATTATATAAATTTATTTGCAGTGAGAAATAAGTATTTGATCCCCTACCCACCATTAAGAGTTCTGGCTCCTACAGACCAGTTAGATTCTCCTAATCTACTTGGTACCTGCATTAAAGACGGCTGTGTTACATAGTCACCTTTATAAAAGGCTCCTGTCCACAGACTAAATCAGTCAGATGCTAACCTCTACAACATGGGCAAGACCAAAGAGCTTTATAAGGATGTCAGGTACAAGTTCATCAACCTGCACCAAGCTGGAATGGGCTTCAAAACCATAAGTAAGACGCTGGGTGAGAAGGAGACAACTGTTGGTGCAATTGTAAGAAAGTGGAAGAAATGCAAAATGACAGTCAATCGACATCAGTCTGGGGCACCATGCAAAATCTCACCTTGTGGTGTATCCTTAATTATAAGGAAGGTGATAGATCAGCCTAAAACTACACAAGGGAACTTGTTAATGATCTCAAGGCAGCTGGGAGCACAGTCACCAAGAAAACCATTGGTAACACATTACGCCGTAAAGGTTTAAAATCCTGCAGTGCCCACAAGGTCCCCCTGCTCAAGAAGGCACATGTGCAGGCCCATCTGAAGTTTGCCAATGAACACCAGGATGATTCTATGAGTGATTGGGAGATGGGGCTGTGGTCAGATGAGACAAAAATTGAGGTGTTTGGCATTAACTCAGCTTGCCGTGTTTGGAGGAAGAGAAATGCTTCCTGTGACCCAAAAAACGCCGTCCCCAATGTCAAGCATGGAGGTGGAAACATTATTTTTGTGGGTGTTTCTCTGCTAAGGTCACATGACTACTTCACCACATCAATGGGAGAATGGATAGAGCCATGTACCGTAAAATCCTGAGTGACAACCTCCTTCCCTCCGCCAGGACATTAAAAATGGGTCATGGCTGGGTCTTCCAGCAAGACAATGACCCAAAACATACAGCCAAGGCAACAAAGGAGTGACTCAAAAAGAATCACGTTAAGGTCATGGAGTGGCCTAGCTAGTCTCCAGACCTTAGTCCCATAGGAAACTTATTGGAGGAGTTGAAGCTCTGAGTTGCCAAGTGACAGACTCAAAATGTTGAAGGGAACCTGTCAGCCCCCCCCCCCCCCCCCAGGCATTTGAAACTAAAAGAGCCACCTTGTTCAGCAGTAATGCTGCATTCTGACAAGGTGGCTATTTTAGTTATTGGTGCTGTAAATGCAGAAATAATCCGTTTTGTAATTTGTCCGAAATACCTGTCTTCAGTCCTGGAGGCAGGTCTTTCCCCCCCTGCTGCAGAGGAGGCGGCGCACGGCGCCAAGAAGACCTGAGTGACGGCTGTGAGGCGTCTGCAGCAGGGGGGAAAGAACTGCCTCCAGGACTGAAGACAGGTATTTGGGACAAATTACAAAACGGATTATTTCTGCATTTACAACACCAATAACTAAAAGAGCCACCTTGTCAGAATGCAACATTACTGCTGCACAAGGTTTTAGTTTCAAATGCCTGGGGGTGGGGGGGGGATTGGTGACAGGTTCCCTTTAATGATTTAGAGATGATCTGCAAAGAGGAGTGGACCAAAATTGCTCCTAACATGTGCGCAAACCTCAGCATTAACTACAAAAAACATCTGACTGCTGTGCTTGCCAACAAGGGTTTTGCCACCAAGTATTAAGTCTTGTTTGCCAGAGGGATCAAATACTTATTTCTCACTGCAAAATGAAAATACATTTATATAATTTATACAATGTGATTTTCTGGATTTTATTTTTGATATTCTATCTCTGAATGTTAAAAGTAACCTACCCTTAAAATTATAGACTATTCAAGTCTTTGTCAGTGGGCAAACTTACAAAATCAGCAAGGGATGAAATACTTATTTCCCCCACTGTATATGCTCTAAACACCAATGGTTGAAATGGAACACTTCGGTCTTTCCTAAATTTGCTCACAGCATCATTAGGGTTACACTCAGCCTAACCTTAACTTATACCCATCTTTCTCATGGACAATATGGGGTGAATAATTATGGTACAAATGTGACTTCAGCAATTATACACTTTATTATTCTGTATTATTACGAGTGAAATCTTGTCATATTTTATATGTTTTATTATAGTATTTAAAGACTAGATGTTTCATTGCAGGTTTGAGACCTTCGAAGTCAATAGTTTTGAACAGTTCTGCATAAATTATGCAAATGAGAAACTACAACAGCAATTTAATTTGGTATGTAGGATACGCTGTAATTTACAAACACATTTTAATATACATATATATGTACATTTAAATAAATATATACCGTATGTACGAGTATAAGCCTACCCGAGTATAAGCCAAGGCACCTAATTTTGTCACGGAAAACTGGGTCAGCTTATTGACTCGAATATAAGCCGGCTATGCATTGTCCCCTCATTCCTGTCCTGCTATGCGTGGCTCCCCCTGGTCCTGTTCTGGTATGTGTGGCTTCCCCTGTTGTATGCCTGGCTCCCCTCGGTACTGCATGGCTCACCCCATCTCATCATTGTAAGCATGACTCACCCCCCCCCCCCCCATTCCCCACTCACCCTCCTCCCACCGTCACTGCATCTCCGTTGTCCCGGCACCTGGGTGGGCCATTTATAAAGTTGCATCCAAAATGGCCAGCTTCAAAATGGCCGCCATGGTCACCACCCATCTTGTTTTCCCCCTCCCATATACTAATATGCCACTAACGGGAAGTTGATATCACCAACCATTCCCATTTTATTTCGGTGTATCCATATACATGGCCCACCCAGGTGTATCCATATAAATGGCCCACCCTGTAGAAATGCCCGCACTTAGGCCAGCTTCACACTAAACATATGGAAAATCGGCCCGAGTCTCCCTGACGAGAGTCGCACAAGTGTTCTCTGTATGGTCATCCATGTGTAATGCGTTTGCAAAGCGATGATGCAATTTTCTCCCAATCGTGTATCCGTATACCATCCGTATACCATCCGTATGACATGCATATGGCTTTACATTTCTCAATGATTTTGCCCATTGAATTAAATTGCTCAATGGGCTAAAATGAGGAAAATGTGGGTGTATTTTAGCAAGCTAGACGGATGGTCCGTGTGGCGCCCGAGTTTTTCTCGCACCTATAGGCTTGCATTGGCGAGTCTTGGAAGATGTACGCGTACATTCCCAGCAAGCTACAATTTTACTCGCACGTCGAATGCGCCTGAGAAAAAATACGGTGATGTGAGCTGCCACATAGATTAAAGGGAACCAGTCACCCCGTTTTTTCAATATGAGCTAAAAATAGCGTTCAATAGGGCCTGAGCTGTGCTTTACAATAGTGCCTTTAATTATCCCCTTATTCCCCACCTTTGCTGCCAAAATACCTTAGTAAACACGCCGTTTTCGGCTGTCAATCACCCCAGTCCGGTCCAATGGGCGTGGGCTAATCTCCGATTCTCCCCACCTCCGGCTTTTCACTAAGAAACTTCTTGGCATTGTATTTCACGCCTGCGCATTAAAGTGTCATCTCGTGCCTGCGCATTATGCTTTGCCCAACTGTGGGCATAGCATACAGCACATCATTGCGCATGCGCGGGTTTTCACTGTAACCTGTGTGCCCCGGAAAAGTTTACCGGCATCCAGGAAAACACAATTTGCATATCCAGACTTCTGGGGCACAGAGGTTACAGTGAAAACCCGCGCATGCGCAATGATGTATTGTATACTTTGCCAACAGTTGGGCAATACATACTGCGCATGCGCTAGAGCCTAATGCACTGCGCAACCGCAAAAAATGAGCGCGATCTGTGCTATTCACAGATCGAGTTACGTCTGACACGCCAAGGAGTGGGGGGGAGAGACAGCGATTTGGCATCGCCCATCGGACAGGACCGGGGTGATTGACAGCCGAAAATGACGAGTTTACTAACGTATTTTGGCAGCAAAGGTGAGGAATCAGGGGATAATAAAGGCACTATTAAAAAGCACAGCTCAGGCCCCATTGAACGCTATTTTTAGCTCATATTGAAAAAAACGGGGGGACAGGTTCCCTTTAACACTGGGCCAAGTGCTATGCGATGTTTTCTCGCATGGCCTTCTAACGTATTTTACGGCAGTGTGACTCAGGCCTTACATATATGGGCTGCTATCAATGAGGTTACTAATGGTAAGTGACTAATGCTCCGCCACAATGAATGCACTTGGGAGCACAAATCATCAATATCTACTGTTTGCATCTCCCTTTGTAATTGCCAACCAATGACATACCATATATGCTTTATGGGAGGTAAGTCCAGAGACTCTGCAAGTAGTGGCGTTACTAGAGTCCGAAGGGCCGCTGTGCAAGATTATGATGGGACCTCCCATTGTGGTATATATATCCTCCATCCTGGTATATATATCCTCCATCCTGATATAAACAGTGGGGAAAATAAGTATTTGATACACTGCCGATTTTGCAAGTTTTCCCACCTACAAAGAATGGAGAGGTTTGTATTTTTTTATCATAGGTACACTTCAACTGTGAGAGACAAAATTTAAAAAAAATCTAGAAAATCACATTATATTATTTTTACATACTTAATTTGCATTTTATTGTATGAAAAAAGTATTTGATACAATAAAAAAACAGAACTTAATATTTGGTACAGAAACCTTTCTTTGCAATTACAGAGATCAGACGTTTCCTGTTCTTCTTGACCATGTTTGCACACATTGCAGCAGAGATTTTGGATTGCTCCTCCATACAGATCTTATCCAGCTCTTTCAGGTTTTGGGGCTGTGTCTGGGAAACATTTATTTTCAGTTCTCTACCATGATTTTCTGTTGGGTTCAGGACTGGAGACTGGCTAGGCCACTCCAGGACCTTGAAATGCTTCTTACGGAGCCACTCCTTAGTTGCCCTGGCTGTGTGTTTCTGGTCATTGTCATGCTGGAAGACCGAGCCACGACCCATCCTCAATGCTCTTACTGAGAAAAGAAGGTTGTTTGCCAAAATCTCGCTATGCAAGACCCCATCCATCCTACCTTTAATTACGGTGCAGTCGTCCTCTCTTCTTTGCAGATAGGCACCCCCAAAGTATGCTGTTTCCCCCACTGTGCTTGATTGTGGGATGTTGTTCTTGGGGTTGTACTCATCCTTCTTTTTCCTCCAAACACAGCGAGTGGAGTTGATGCCAAAAAGTTCTATTTTTGTCTCATCTGACCACATGACCTTCTCCCATGCCTCCTCTGGACCATCCAGATGGTCATTGGCGAACTTCAAAAAGGCCTGGACATATGCTTTTGTGATTTTAATCCATGACTGCAATGTTTGAGACTGTGGCCCCATCTCTCTTTAGATCATTCACCAAGTCCTCCTGTGTAGTTCTGGGCTGATTTCTGACCTTTCTCAGAATCATCCTTACCCCAGGAGGCGAGATTTTGCATGGAGCTCCAGACCTAAGAAGATTGACAGTCATCTTATGTTACTTCCATTTTCTAATAATTGTAGCAATAGTTGTTGTCTTCTAACCAAGCTGCTTGCCTATTGTCCTGTAGCCCATCCCAGCCGTATTCAGGGCTACAATTTTGTCCCTGGCATCCTTAGATGGCTCATTGGTCTTGGCCATGGTGGAGAGGTTGGGGTGTGATTGATTCAGTGTGTACAGTTGTTGCTTATACAGTTAATAAGTTGAAACAGGTGCAATTAATACAGGTTATGAGTGCAGAGTGGAGGGCTTCAATAAAAACTAACAGGTCTAACAGAATGTTTGCTGGTTGGTAGGTGATCAATTACTTATTTCATGCAATAAAATGCAATTTAATTACTTAAAAATCATACAATGTGATTTTCTGGATTTTATTTTTAGATTCTGTCACAATTGAAGTGTACGTATGCTAAAAATTAGTGACCTCTCCATTTTTTGCAGGTGGCAAAACTTATTTTCCTCACTTTGTCTCTTATCCTAATATATATATGTATATATATATATATATATATATACCCGCATAGGCCCCCACCCACACGAGCTCGGTCGCGACGCATCGCAGTCATTACACCCCTGTCTGCAGGCCATGGTAGCACATTTAGGCCATGGAGGGTGCTCACAGAAGTATGAGCAAAATATGGACTGGCGTTATTGTGATGAATAACTACTCTTGGGACACTTTAGAGAAATGGCTGTACCACTGCTCCATGTCAAAATCTCTACAATTCTGAGCTGTTTACCTGTTAACTGGAATGAAGACTAGAAGGTTTTGGGTACAGGACATTGTCACCCCATACCATAATCCTGGGAGAAAGATGGGAGTGACGTTCCCTCATGAAGGTTTCTCTCAGGCATTGCCCAAGGTCTCGTCAGATTTGAAGAATGGTGCATAGTGATCCATTCTGAACTTCTTGTGTAATTCTTTCCCCTGTGATGACGCTGCAGGGAAATAAACACTTGCTATCAGATTACCCAACAGATTACAGATGACTAATGAAGTTTCCAGCAGTGGAACACCATGGAATATCAATGAGACACCTTTAACACAATGGATTGTCCATGGATTGCTTACTTAACCCCTTCATGACCTTGGGATTTTTCGTTTTTCCGTGTTCGTTTTTCACTCCCCTCCTTCCCAGAGCCATAACTTTTTTATTTTTCCGTCAATTTGGCCATGTGAGGGCTTATTTTTTGCGGGACGAGTTGTACTTTTGAACGACATCATTGGTTTTAGCATGTCGTGTACTAGAAAACGGGAAAAAAATTCCAAGTGCGGTGAAAGTGCAAAAAAAGTGCTATCCCACACTTGTTTTTTGTTTGGCTTTTTTGCTAGGTTCACTAATTGCTAAAACTGACCTGCCATTATGATTCTCCAGGTCAGTGCGAGTTCATAGACTCCTAACATGACTAGGTTATTGTTTACCTAAGTGGTGAAAAAAAATTCCAAACTTTGCTAAAAAAAAAAATAATTGCGCCATTTTCCGATACTCGTAGCGTCTCCATTTTTCATGATCTGGGGTCGGTTGAGGGCTTATTTTTTGCGTGCCAAGATTACGTTTTTAATGATAGCATTTTGGTGCAGATACGTTCTTTTGATCGCCCGTTATTGCATTTTAATGCAATGTCGCGGTGACCAAAAAAACGTAATTCTGGCGTTTTGAATTTTTTTCTCGCTACGCTGTTTAGCGATCAGGTTAATGCTTTTTTTTAATTGATAGATCGGGCGATTCTGAGCGCGGCGATACCAAATATGTGTAGATTTAATTTTTTTTTTATTGATTTATTTTGATTGGGGCGAAAGGGGGGTGATTTAAACTTTTATATTTTTTTTATTTTTTCACATTTTTTTTTACTTTTTTTTTTACTTTTGCCATGGTTTAATAGCCTCCATGGGAGGCTAGAAGCAGGCACAGCACGATCGCCTCTGCTACATAGCAGCAATCTGCTGTTCGCTGCTATGTAGTAGAAAATCAGGTGTGCTGTGAGCGCCGACCACAGGGTGGCGCTCACAGCTACCGGCGATCAGTAACCATAGAGGTCTCAAGGACCTCTATGGTTACAATGGAGAAGCATCGCCGACCTCCGATCATGTGACGGGGGTCAGCGATGACGTCATTTCCGGCCGCCCAGCCGGATGCGGTAGTTAAATGCCGCTGTCTGCGTTTGACAGCGGCATTTAACTAGTTAATAGGCGCGGGCAGATCGCGATTCTGCTCGCGCCTATTACGGGCACATGTCAGCTGTTCAAAACAGCTGGCATGTCCCGGCTTTGGTGCGGGCTCACCGCCGGAGCCCGCATCAAAGCGGGGCTTCTGACCTCGGACGTACTATCCCGTCCGAGGTCAGAAAGGGGTTAAAGGTACCTTCACACTGAACAACTTTCCAACGAGAACGACAACGATCCGTGACGTTGCAGCGTCCTGTGACATCGCTGGTCGTCGCTGAAAGTCCGGAACTTTATTTGGTCGTCAGGTCGGTGTGATTCGTCATGTTTGACAGCAGAAGCAATGATGCCTGCAATGTTTTTTCATGGTGCAACAACCAGTGAGAACGATAAGTACGTCACTGGATCACTCCTGCATCGTTCAGCTGTTGTTTGACGTCTCCTAGCGACCTAAACAGCGATGCTGCATCGATCGGCTCGTTGTCTATATCGCTGCAGCGTCGCTTAATGTGACGGTACCTTTACAGTCCCCACTAAATTAGCTTTACTTTTATAGATGTCAGTGACATATTCTCTGTCATTTTTCTTGCCATCCGTTATGTTGTGAAAATGTTATATAATACAAGTGATTCTTCTTTATATTACAGTTTACACTACATTCATTTTTACATTATTTTTAGATTCGTTTTACCTTGTCTTACATTGTTCTAGAAAATCAAATGCTGCAGTTTTTGGCAAGTTTTCTTTAGTGACAATTGTAGCATGTGAGCAGATTTGAGCTTTTAACCTGCTTTAATGTTTCTTTAAGGTGGAAAGCATTATAACACCCTCTACCGTAATTCTCATTACGTGTACTATTTGCTTAAGGGAATGTCTTTCGAAGATAATTGCGGATAGTGTAGGAATAGTGCATACTACAGATACCTTGGTAAAGTTGGTGAACTGGTTTCACAGGTTTGATAGTTACTTCTTGCTAAGGCATCAGGATTAATAACATTGTATGTAATCCATTTCCTGTAAAGAGAATCTGTCAACAGGATTTTATACCCCAAGCTGATGGCATGCATATAGGTGCTTTAATGCTTAATAAATCCTTACTTTTCCTGTACAAATCTGTTTCTCTGTTTTATAGAAATCCATACTTGAAATTGTATGCTAATGACTTGTAAGTGCAGTGGGTAGGCTCGGTACTTACAGCTCTCCTGCCCTCCCTGCCATTTTTCTTTCCGATGCTTGCCCCCTGTCTCTGACAAGTCATAACACTGACACATTAGACATCTGTCAGTCACAGACGGGGCAGGCAGCGGGTAGGGAAAAAGCAGAGAGGGCAATAGAGCTGTAAGTTCAGTGGGTGGGCTTAGTACTTACAACTCTGTTGCGCACTCTGCCTTTTCTCCGTCCGCTGCCTGCCCTCTCCTTTGACTGACAGGTCACTGAAACATTAGTAACCTGTCAGTCTGAGATAGGAGGCAGGAAGTGGGTAGAGAAAAGGCAGAGAGGGCAAGAGAACTGTACCTGCAGTGCAGGAGAGTAAAGGGAATATTTTAGTTCAGTAACATAATTATAGTTACTTATGAATATCATATCAATTCTGCTCTTGAAAATGGAAACAAGGACCCCTCATTCTCTACTCTTGTAGGAGCCCCAACTGACAGACTTTTATTTCATGGTTCATAAAATGATATGTCTGGTAAACCAGTCATTTTTATGATATTTTCGATATGGATAAAGAGAAGTACTAAAAAAAAGAAGTGGAAGAGCAAAATCAATGTGAGGCCCCTTTCACACATCAGTCTTTTGCAGTCAGTCTCAATCCGGCAAATTTTGAAAAAAACGGATCCGGCGAATGTTGCCGCCGGATCCTTTTTTTTTTCATAGACTTGTATTAGTGTAGAAAATTGTTGATCCGGCGGCCGGAGAAAATGGATATAGTAACGTTTTTTGTGTCCGTTGAAAAATCGGACAGCGATGAAGCCATCGCTGTCCGTCGTTTGCTAGAATGGAAGCCTATGGCGCCGGATCCATCAAAGGACGGAATCCGGCGACGGATTCCTTTTTTTTTTAACTAAGCATGCTCCGATTTTTTTAAGGATCCAATTAGCTGGATCAGCTAGTCGGATCCATCGCATGAGTTTTTCACAATCCGTTTTTTTCAACATTCGACGGATTGTGACTGATGGCAAAAAACTGATGTGTGAAAGCAGCCTAAGGAAGTTAATTGAGTTACCGGACAGAAACTAAAGGTACCTTCACACTGAACAACATTAGAACGATAACGATAGCGATCCGTGACGTTGCAGCGTCCTGGATAGCGATATCGTTGTGTTTGACACGCAGCAGTGATCAGGATCCTGCTGTGACATCGCTGGTCAGAGCTAGAAGGCCAGAACTTTATTTCGTCGCTGGATCACCCGCTGACATCGCACTACACACTACATACTTACATTCCGGTGTCTGTTGCGTCCCCCGGCGTCAGCTTCCCTGCACTGTGTAAGCGCCGGCCGTAAAGCAGAGCGGTGACGTCACCATTGTGCTCTGCTTTACGGCCGGCGCTGACACAGTGCAGGGAAGCTGACGCCGGGGGACGCGACAGACACCGGAATATAAGTATGCAGTGTTTTTTTTTTTTTAACATTTACACTGGTAACCAGGGTAAACATCGGGTTACTAAGCGCGGCCCTGCGCTTAGTAACCCGATGTTTACCCTGGTTACCAGTGAAGACATCGCTGAATCGGCGTCACACACGCCGATTCAGCGATGTCTGCGGGAGGTCCAGCGACGAAATAAAGTTCTGGACTTTCTGCGCCGACCAACGATGGCACAGCAGGATCCTGATCGCTGCTGCCTGTCAAACTGAACGATATCGCTAGCCAGGACGCTGCAACGTCACGGATCGCTAGCGATATCGTTCAGTGTGAAGGTACCTTAAGGCTTCCTTCACACGTCTTGATATTTCCAGTACTGAGAAAACCAGTACCAGGGCTATCTGTGTCCATGTGTACAATCCGTGTGGCATCCGTGTGTCTTAGATGTGCAAGGATAGATAGATAGATAGATAGATAGATAGAAGTAGAAAAAAGAAGCAGCATTCTAGTATTTATCAAAGTACAAAAAGGACTTTAACCCCTTAGTGACAGAGCCAATTTTTACAATTCTGACCACTGTCACTTTGTGAGGTTATAGCTCTGGAGCGCTTCAACGGATCGCACTGATTCTGAGAATATTTTTTCGTGACATGTTGTGCTTCATGTTAGTGGTAACATTTCTTCGATATAACTTGCGTTTATTTATAAAAAAAAGGAAATTTGGCAAAAAAGTAGAACATTTAGCAATTTTCAAACTTTTAATTTTTGTACCCTTAAATCAGAGAGTGGTGTCACACTATAATAAATAACATTTCCCACATGTCTACATCCACACAATTTTGTAAGCCTGAAGTAATGTTGTTGTTTTGGGACCTGTAGTCCCACAAGTATTTGTATAGTTGTAAAGGGAGGCTGGCAGGGTTGGTCGGAGAGCTGGGCGGGTCTGGCCCACCACACACACCTCCCATCCAGGGGAGGGGTTACAGGTACATAATGTGACCATGGAGTATTTGGACCTGAATGGTCTGTGTTGTAAGTCCTGAAAGAGGTCAGGTCTGTGTTGGAAGTTCCGGCGAGTGGAGACTTCCTGAAGAGCACGTGGAAAGACCGTGGATCTGGATGGTCTGTGTTGGAAGCTCCTGTGAGTGGAGACTTCCTGAATAGCACCTGGTGAGAACATGTACCTACAGAGCATGGGACGGCATCTGTGTTGGTGAAGCCAGGACTGACAAGGAGTCAGCGTGAGCAGCGCAGCTCCTGAAAGGTAACCCCAGACAAGGGGGGTTGTAATACATGGCAGAGAAGTTTATCTGCTACATGAACAGACTGGTGGTCATGTCATGTTCGGGGATGTAATGAAATGAACTTTACGTTATATGGTTTATGCGGAGTTAATAAACCAAATAGACTGATTTATATGAGAAAACCGCTCCTGTGTGCTTTAATCCCGTGCCAAGCGAGTGTCTCCCAACACACTCAGTAAGCGTTATCTCACATATGGTGCTAGACTGTGGACAACAGTCCAGGAAGCATGTGTGTACGTGAAGGCTGTAACTCGGCAGGGTTACGAAGTTTGTTGTGGATCAGCGGGTCCACGAAGCTGACAAGCATCTGTCTATAACTCGGCGGAATTATGAAGATTTGCTGTGGATCAGCGGGTCTATGAAGTCTGCGGTGCAGAGCCATCCAGAGCCTTGTGGAGAAGAGCTGCATTTGCAGCAAGAGGTTCTGCAGCAGCAGCTTGTGATCGGCAGCCGGAGGTGTCGGCGGTTTGTAACTGCAGCAGGACCTGTGGTAGTGCCAGCAGGAACTGGTGAGGTGTCGAAAAGACATTGTTGGTCCTGGTCGTACAAACTCCGACCTAAAGAGATGTTTTTTTTAAATTCTGTGCTAACTGCTGCCTGAGAGTACCGTGGGAGAGTCCACGGGGTGTTCCCTAGAGTGGAGTGATGTCCCAAACGTAACCTGTCCGGTGATAGTAGGTTGGGACTCTAGGCTGTTCTCAGTCTTGTGGGAGGAGGGTGTTCCTCTACAGCAGGAGGATGGAAGTCTTTCTACTGTTGCGGGGGCATACATTAAGGCAGTAATACCTCCCAAAATTGATGGGCCCGACATCAAGTTGACCAGTGGGAAGGGTGCGTCTGCCCAACTTACGGACATATGAAAGACAAATGGTTAGCACTCGACTTTTTGTAAAACGGTGCTAGTAAAGGGAACCAAAGGTCCTATAGGCATAAGTTCAAAAATCACTGCACACGTACAAGAAAAATAATGCTTCAGGTGAGTACTTATTTGATGCTGATAGGTGAAGCGACAATTTAAAGACTTTTCAGCAAATGAATGGCCTTTATCATATAGTCGTTGGAAAAAAAATATATAACAACCATAAGAAAAATATAACAATAGTAGAATATATATAATATTTACAGATAGGATTATTTACCATAGGCATCTCCAAAATGTAGGTTGATTCTGAAGCAGAGGCGTAGCTAGAGCTTCTGCCGCCCGGGGCTGTTCCCGAGCTTGGCCCCCCCCCCCCCAGCAGGATTAAGACCTCAGATGGAGAAGTTAAATTGTTTCGCTGGTGAATGTTACCATCACATGATCGGGACTGCAAAAAAAAACAAGTTCTGCTTACCTGACCGCGCTCCTGCTCTCTCCACGCAGCTGAAACGTGCACTCGCCGGCGACTGACAATGATGTCAGACGCCGGCGACATGCACACTGGGACTGACGTCAGCTGCCAGCCTCAGATTGGCTGGCGGCTGTTAACTATTGATGTGCGGGCGCGGGCCGCGGGTTTTTGAGGGCCCCGGGCAAAAGAGTCTCAGTGGGTCCCCCCTTTAACACATACCACGATTCATGATGCCCAGATACGGCAGAGAAATCTAGGTATAGTACAATGCCAGATTTCACTTCTAACATGAGTGACAGCTATTGCAAATTCTACAGTGTATATATACAGGATAGGAGGAGAGGTACTGTGCAGTGTATATATACAGGGCAGTGATGGTACTGTGCAGTGTATATATACAGGACAGGAGGAGCAGTACAGTGTAGTGTATATATACAGGGCAGTGGTACGGTGCAGTGTATATATACAGGGCAGTGGTACTGTGCAGTGTATATATACAGGAGGAGTGGTACTGTGCAGTGTATATATGCAGGGGAGTGGTACTGTGCAGTGTATATATACAGGGCAGTGGTACGCTGCAGTGTATATATACAGGGCATTGGTACTGTGCAGTGTATATATACAGGAGGAGTGGTACTGTGCAGTGTATATATGCAGGGGAGTGGTACTGTGCAGTGTATATATACAGGGCAGTGATACGGTGCAGTGTATATATACAGGGCAGTGGTACTGTGCAGTGTATATATACAGGGCAGTGGTACTGTGCAGTGTATATATACAGGGCAGTGGTACTGTGCAGTGTATATATACAGGAGGAGTGGTACTGTGCGGTGTATATATACAGGGCAGTGGTCCTGTGCAGTGTATATAGACAGGGCAGTGGTCCTGTGCAGTGTATATAGACAGGGCAGTGGTACTGTGCAGTGTATATATACAGGGGAGTGATGGTACTGTGCAGTGTATATATTTCAGCAGCCGCCCAGGCCCCCAGCACCTGTCCTGTATATATATATATTATATATACTGTCATGCAGGCTGTACAGATACAGTATATACATATACAGGACAGGTGCTGGGGGCCTGGGCGGCTGCTGAAGTATATAATATACAGTATATCAGCTGTGGCCGCCCCAGGTCACCCAGACTGTCAGAATACCTCAGGGCGGCAAGGAGCTCCTCCGGAATCTGCATCTGTCCTGATAAGTTCAGCAGCCAGCGAGGGGCGGGCGGGAGAGCAGAGCAGGAGAACTCTCCGCCCACAAACAAAGTCACGCTGCATTCTTAACCCCGATGTGCCTGCACTGCCTGGCCCTGCACTCACTGAAAAGATGCTTGTGCCAGCAGGGCTAGATGCCCGCCCCCCGCATTGTGCCGCCCGGGGCGGCCCGCCCCCCCCGCCCCGCCCTTCCTACGCCACTGTTCTGAAGAAATTGTATTGATGCGACAGGGTAATATACCCAGATAGAGGCATCCAAGACAAGGAGAAAGGGTTAAACAATGGCGGATATATTCAAGGTACAAAAAGGGGGGAAAAAAAAAGGCATACCCTTTTCAAATAAGCATCATGGGAAAACCAGGTAAGGCATGTCACCGCAATGAAATATGTGATAGAGCATATTAAGCCCTGTAGATAATGATAAAAAAGGAAGGAAATATTAGCTGTAAAAATTGTTAGATGGAATGGTTTATATACAGTTATATGAAAAAGTTTGGGCACCCCTATTAATCTTAAGCTTAATGTTTTATAAAAATTAATTTTTTTGCAACAGCTATTTCAGTTTCATATATCTAATAACTGTTGGACACAGTAATGTTTCTGCCTTGAAATGAGGTTTATTGTACTAACAGAAAATGTGCAATCTGCATTCAAACAAAATTTGACAGGTGCATAAGTATGGGCACCCCACCAGAAACGTGACATTAATATTTAGTAGATCCTCCTTTTGCAAAAATAACAGCCTCTGGTCGCTTTCTGTAGCTTTTAATGAGTTCCTGGATCCTGGATGAAGGTATTTTTGACCATTCCTCTTTACAAAACAATTCCAGTTCAGTTAAGTTTGATGGTTGCCGAGCATGGACAGCCCTCTTCAAATGATCCCACAGATGTTCAATGATATTCAGGTCTGGGGACTGGGATGGCCATTCCAGAACAGCGTAATTGTTCCTCTGCATGAATGCCTGAGTAGATTTGGAGCGGTGTTTTGGATCACTGTCTTGCTGAAAGATCCATCCCCTGCGTAACTTCAACTTTGTCACTGATTCATGAACATTATTGTCAAGAATCTGCTGATACTGAGAGGAATCCATGCGTCCCTCAACTTTAACAAGATTCCCAGTGCCGGCATTGGCCACACAGCCCCAAACAATGTACGTAGGAGGAAACAGGAGGCACATTCTCTTTAATGTCCATGTGGGTTTATTTGCTCCATAAACCAGCAAGACAGGAACAGAAAGGAAAACAGTCCGTACATCAGGCCGACATAGCATAAAAGTCCATAGAAAAGCTCTGCTCTTCTCAGGCCTGTGGGCACACAGGCTGTGCAACGTCCTGCACTCAGGCTCTATCTGAAGCCACAGACCACTCTGTAGTGTTCAGCCTGGACACATGGAAGTCTGTCCACTTTGGCAGACTCCCAAACACTCTCACACCATGTGCTACACACCTCCATTATGTAGCCTGAAACCACACCCATTGGTGAGGTAATGTCACATGATTAGACATGTGGTTATGACATCAGCACAGGTCCTGAAACAAACATAGACAGGCATGGTTATGCCCCTTACCCACGGGTGAGGTATATGGCTAGCCAGACCCTCCCATCTCTCATAGCTACCCATAACCCGGACCCAAATATCCTAAACAATTCCTTATTGCTTTGTGTACTAAAGAAAACACTCCGGGTTACATCACAGTGACAAGCCTTCTCTGTGATACATACCTCCCATCGACTATACAACCTTTAGCCACGCTACAGTAGCAAGTATTTTTCTTGGAATGCTGTGTTTTTTGGCCGCCATGCATAACGCCTTTTTGTATGACCAAACAACTCAATCTTGGTTTCATCAGTCCACAGGACCTTATTCCAAAAAGAAATTGGCTTCTCCAAATGTGCTTTTGCATACCTCAGCCGACTCTGTTTGTGGCGTGCTTGCAGAAACGGCTTCTTTCGCATCACTCTCCCATACAGCTTCTCCTTGTGCAAAGTGCGTTGTATAGTTGACCGATGCACAGTGACACCATCTGCAGCAAGTGGATGCTGCAGCTCTCTGGAGGTGGTCTGAGGATTGTCCTTGACTGATCTCACCATTCTTCTTCTCTGCCTTTCTGATGTTTTTTTTGGCCTGCCACTTCTGGCCTTAACAAGAACTGTACCTGTGTTCTTCCATTTCCTTACTATGTTCCTCACAGTGGAAATTGACAGGTTAAATCTCTGAGACAGCTTTTTGTATCCTTCCCCTGAACAACTATGTTGAATAATCTTTGTTTTCAGATCATTAGACAGTTGTTTTGAGGAGCCCATGATGCCACTCTTCAGAGGAGATTCAAACAGGAGAACAACTTGCAAGTGGCCACTTTAAATAGCTTTTCTCATGATTGCATACACCTGGCTATACAGTTCAAAGCTCAATGAGGTTAGAAAACCAAAAAAAGTGCTTTAGTAAGTCAGTAAAAAGTAGGTAGGAGTATTTAAAACACGAAAATGATAAGGGTGCCCATACAGGTCCTTCTCAAAAAATTAGCATATAGTGTTAAATTTCATTATTTACCATAATGTAATGATTACAATTAAACTTTCATATATTATAGATTCATTATCCACCAACTGAAATTTGTCAGGTCTTTTATTGTTTTAATACTGATGATTTTGGCATACAACTCCTGATAACCCAAAAAACCTGTCTCAATAAATTAGCATATCAAGAAAAGGTTCTCTAAACGACCTATTACCCTAATCTTCTGAATCAACTAATTAACTCTAAACACATGCAAAAGATACCTGAGGCTTTTATAAACTCCCTGCCTGGTTCATTACTCAAAACCCCCATCATGGGTAAGACTAGCGACCTGACAGATGTCAAGAAGGCCATCATTGACACCCTCAAGCAAGAGGGTAAGACCCAGAAAGAAATTTCTCAACAAATAGGCTGTTCCCAGAGTGCTGTATCAAGGCACCTCAATGGTAAGTCTGTTGGAAGGAAACAATGTGGCAGAAAACGCTGTACAACTAGAAGAGGAGACCGGACCCTGAGGAAGATTGTGGAGAAGGACCGATTCCAGACCTTGGGAAACCTGAGGAAGCAGTGGACTGAGTCTGGTGTGGAAACATCCAGAGCCACCGTGCACAGGCATGTGCAGGAAATGGGCTACAGGTGCCGCATTCCCCAGGTAAAGCCACTTTTGAGCTACAGAGAAGCAGCACTGGACTGTTGCTAAGTGGTCCCAAGTACTTTTTTCTGATGAAAGCAAATTTTGCATGTCATTCGGAAATCAAGGTGCCAGAGTCTGGAGGAAGACTGGGGAGAAGGAAATGCCAAAATGCCTGAAGTCCAGTGTCAAGTACCCACAGTCAGTGATGGTGTGGGGTGCCATGTCAGCTGCTGGTGTTGGTCCACTGTGTTTCATCAAGGGCAGGGTCAATGCAGCTAGCTATCAGGAGATTTTGGAGCACTTCATGCTTCCATCGGCTGAAATGCTTTATGGAGATGAAGATTTCATTTTTCAGCACGACCTGGCACCTGCTCACAGTGCCAAAACCACTGGTAAATGGTTTACTGACCATGGTATTACTGTGCTCAATTGGCCTGCCAACTCTCCTGACCTGAACCCCATAGAGAATCTGTGGGATATTGTGAAGAGAAAGTTGAGAGACGCAAGACCCAACACTCTGGATGAGCTTAAGGCCGCTATTGAAGCATCCTGGGCCTCCATAACATCTCAGCAGTGTCACAGGCTGATTGCCTCCATGCCACGCCGCATTGAAGCAGTCATTTCTGCCAAAGGATTCCCGACCAAGTATTGAGTGCATAACTGAACATTATTATTTGTTGTTTTTTTTGTTTGTTATTAAAAAACACTTTTATTTGATTGGATGGGTGAAATATGCTAATTTATTGAGACAGGTTTTTTGGGTTATCAGGAGTTGTATGCCAAAATCATCAGTATTAAAACAATAAAAGACCTGACAAATTTCAGTTGGTGGATAATGAATCTATAATATATGAAAGTTTAATTGTAATCATTACATTATGGTAAATAATGAAATTTAACACTATATGCTATTTTTTTGAGAAGGACCTGTACTTATGCACCTGTCAAATTTAGTTTGAATGCAGATTGCACATTTTCTGTTAGTACCTCATTTCAAGGCAGAAACATTACTGTGTCCAACAGTTATTAGATATATGAAACTGAAATAGCTGTTGCAAAAAAAAAACAATTTTTATAAAACATTAAGCTTAAGAGTATTAGGGGTGCCCAAACTTTTTCATATAACTGTATCTAAAGTTGCTTATATGAGCCCCAGTTGAGTAATGGAATTATAACATTAGTATGCAGAGTGTAGTAGATGGGAGAATCATACTGTGAGATGAGATATATAAAGCAAAGATATAGAGGATGGAGGTAGTAGTTGCCATATTAATGGCTATAAATGCCCTGTGAAGTCAATGCCCAGTGTAAGCAATGGGTTCAGGAGGAGCCGGTATCCAGGGAATACAGGCTTGCTGTGTAAACATAAAAGTAGTGATAAGGGTTAAATCGTTCCTCTGAGAGAGGAAAGAACACTATATTGTAGGAGTGCTGGATGGTTTTACTTACAGTCAGTGGTGGCGCAGTGGAAGATGCAGGCACTCTTGTGTCTTTGCAGTGAATGAGCTCTGTGTAAGGAGAAGCACTCATAAGTTAGAGGCCCGGCCGGTCCTATGACCGGAAATTATTTAAGACACTTACTGACGTGTGCCACAAGTTGACAGTCAGTGATGTGGTAGATAAAATGTGTGACATCTATTTAGAGAGCAACCGGAGGGTTTACCATGTTATGGGGAGTGAGACAGATTCCAGGTGTGACTGTGACGTGTCATTGCCAGTAGCAACTGTTAGGGCTGAGTACAATGATGTGCTGACAGAAGCACTGACACAGTGGAACAACAGGACTCCACAGACCATATGATCTGTTTAAGTGGGGACTTGTGCCAATGTGACAGAGTGAGTAGTGGTGACTCCCATTCAGACAACGGTGACTCTAACTCCATGGAAGGGGACTACTATAACGTTGACCCGGGTACACATGGCAAGTCTTCTTTCCGTCGCCGGAGACGTAAAAGGCACAAAGTGGTTGAACCAGTTACACCTTGTGAAGATTTGAACGGTGAGGGAACGGAAGATGGTGAAGGCTCCAGAAAACCTGATGCTGAGGACCTGGAGTGTGTGAAGTACTTTAAACTCCCAGAGAAATGGGACAAGCTAAGGTTGACACCACTGAGACCCAAGAGAGGGCTGAAGATCACCGTGCTGAATCCAAGAGTGCAGAGGTCGAGGAAACCACCAAAGGTGTGGGGCCTGAAGCAGATACCATCTCGAGTGATGGAAACTCAACCAAACCAGAGGATGGGAGAATCGCGTTAAGGAGGATCTAGGAAGCAGTAGAAGCCCGGTTGAAGCAAGAGGAGCTTCGGAGACAGGCTGCTGAGTGCCGAGTGGGTACCTTGGAGAAAGAGTTGTCTGAGCTCATAGGTCACCTATCAAGGTGGCAAACTGTGACCAAGGCCCTAATGGAAGATGTGGAAGTGTTCAGAGAAGCATTGAGAGGTCTTCTGCCAGAGGAGAAGATGGTGGTCACAGTCTCACAGCGGCCATGCTAGAATGGTAACGATATGAAGCTGCCAATGCCCATCCTGGCCAGGGGTCTGGAAGAGTGTAAAGCGGAGGAAGAGTTGGTGCTAAAAGCAGAACAAGACAGTCACCCGGTCGTGGCAGATGTCTTGATGGAAATGTCCGAGGCAAAGCAGGAGCCGTCCGTCCATGAAGAGAGTGAAACCTCGCTCTTCAAGTGTGTGATAGAAGTAACCGAAAATGTGCAAGATGAGACCTTTGAAAAACCAGTAGAAGCATGTAATGTGCACTGGGCACCGGAAACTCAGCAGTTGGTGATACTGTCGACTAGGGAAGTCACAGTGAAGCTGGTGGCTATCCTGAAGGATATGCACCTACAATGTCTTTGCACGAAACAGATAATCCTGTTGAGGAATAAGGAAGCCGCTGGACATTTGGAGCATGCCAGGAAAGCTCAAAATCGACTGGGCTTTGTGGAAGACATTGTTCAAGTGCCCTGAAATATGGTGGGGAAAGTAGTTGGAAGATTTGGAAAAGTGATACAGGACCTGGTGAATAGATCCGGTGAGTGAGGATTCCAGATGATGGTGAAGTCCAGGTAGCTGGTGAAGATGGGATGGTTCCATTTGTCATAATTGGCTCAGTAGAAAGCCCTAGGAACATTCGAATACTTCTTGAATACCGGGTGACATACCTGAGGGAGATAGAGCAGCTAAGACTGGACTGGCTGCAGATTAATATACAGCTGCAAAATATAAGATGGCGACCACTTTCAACCCAGGTTCTGGAGAAACAAAAAGATACCATAAAGAATAGAAGAGTTCAAAGTAGTGCCTCCTCAGTTAGCTCAGGGCTGAGTGACCTTGGCGGGAGACCCGGTAGCAGTCCCCCAACACACTCAGTAAGCGCTATCTCACAATGTATATAACTAAAAAAATAAATAAGTAAATGAAAATAATGGCGTGGGGTCCCCCTTCTTATAATAAGAAGGGGGACCCCACACCATTATTTTAATTTATTTATTTTTAATAGCCAGCTAAGGGAAAGTAGATAGGTGTGAGCTGGTCTTATTATACTGTGAAGGGCCCAATAACCATGGAGATTCCCAGCCTATTAATATCAGCTCATATCTGTCTGCTTAGCCTTTACTGGTTATTAAAAATGGAGGACAATAAAAAAAATGATGTGGGGTCCACCTATTTTTAATAACCAGCAAAGGCTAAGCAGACAACTGCGGGCAGATATTAATAGGCTGGGAAGGTCCATGGATATTGGCCCCTTCCCAGCCTAAAAACCAGACCTCAGATGCCCCAGAAATTGAACATCCATTAGATGCGCCAATTCTGGCACTTAGCCTCGGTTCTTTCAGCTTTCTCTGGTGGGTTGGCAATCGGGGTAATGGTTTTGGGGTTGATGTCAGTTTTCTAATGTCCGCTGACATCAAGCCCAGGGGTTAGTAATGGAGAGGTGTCTGTCAGACACCCTCATTACTAAACCTGTATTCAAAAGAAATAAACAAACGCACACACAAAAAACCTTCATTTGTAAAAATCACTTCCCAACAATTTCCTTTTTTCCTCCATTTATTAAAAAAAAATCTAGCGTAATCCCTATGGAGGTCCAACGATGATCCCCGTCTTCTTTGTCCAGTGTATGGAGCCACGTCCCGTTCAGAGAAAGGCTTACACTTGGAGCTGAAACATCGCCATTATGGGCTATTAAATAGCACTTTTTTCACCTTTGCAAGCTGGTGTGCTGCCTCCATTTTTTTTCTGCAATATTGAAGGTTTGGCATTTGCCCGGGGGTCACAGGACCCGGATTCATTGCTGTGGCTGCGTCGTGTTCTTTTTTTTATCTATCTATCTATCTATCTATCTCTATCTTTGCGCACTTAACATCTAAACATATGTCAATTCTATTCTGCATTCTTTTCCGGTATGTGCCACATGGAAAGCACACAGATGACTCACTTTATGTCCTCCATGTGCACGTGTGTGAGACGTATTGACGTCCTTGCTACCGGGAAAAAACAGACCTGTCCACGTGTGGGTCACATGGACACATGGTCTGTGTGAACACACGGATATGTTTGCAGCAAAGATTTAAATGGGACTGCCTGTGTAAGTGTCTCCAGTACATGTTAAAACTTTCACCACACGTCAGAGGCATAGCTGGAGGTTCAGCTCGGGGGGGTGAAACATCTGAGTGGGCCCCTAACTGTTGTGGATTCTGTTTTCGGGCTCCCTCCTGTGGTCGTGAGTGGTACTTCGGCTGGTTCTGTCCATGGACTTTCTCTGATGCCTGTGGGTTTTTCTGAGTTTCCTTCCACAGGTGACGAGGCTAATTCGTTAGTGGGCTGCTCTATTTAACTCCACTTGGATCCTTGTCCGATGCCAGCTGTCAATGTTGTAGCATTGGTCTAGTTCGCTCCTGGATCTTCCTGGTTACCTGTTTCCTCCAGCAGAAGCTAAGTTTTGCTTTGCTTTTTTCTTGTTTGCTATTTTTTCTGTCCAGCATGCTTATGTGAATTTTGCCTTGCTTGCTGGAAGCTCTGGGACGCAGAGGGGCGCCTCCGCTCCGTTAGTCGGTGCGGAAGGTATTTTTCCCTGCACTCTCTGTGTGGCTTTTTTAGGGATTTTTGCTGACTGCAAAGTGACCTTTCCTATCTTCTGTCTGTTTAGTAAGTCGGGCCTCTCTTTGCTAAATCTATTTCATCTCTGTGTTTGTGATTTCATCTTACTCACAGTCAATATATGTGGGGGGCTGCCTTTTCCTTTGGGGAATTTTCTCTGAGGCAAGATAGGCTTATTTTTCCTATCTCTAGGGCTAGCTAGTTCTGAGGCTGTGACGAGGCGCCTAGGTCATGATAGGAGCGCTCCACGGCTATTTCTAGTGTACGTGATAGGATTAGGGATTGCGGTCAGCAGAGGTTCCACTTCCCAGAGCTGGTCCTGTATTAATGTGCTATCAGGTCTTTTCTGGTGCTCTAACTACCAGGTCCACTATTAGTTCTAACCACCAGATCATAACAGTACAGCTGGCCAAAAGTATTGATGCATCTCAATAGAGGGATAAGTGAAGCTCTGAGACCATTTTTTTTTTCTTTGCAGCGTGTTCTGTCTCACTTTTCCCCTTTACCTCTGGGTGGTTCAGAACACAGGTGTAGACATGGACATTCAAGGTCTGTCCTCTTGGATGGATAATCTCACTACAAGGGTACAAAACATTCAAGATTTTGTGGTTCAGAATCCGATGTCAGAGCCTAGGATTCCAATTCCTGATTTATTTTTTGGTGATAGATCTAAGTTCTTGAATTTCAGAAATAATTGTAAATTGTTTCTAGCTTTGAAACCTCGCTCCTCAGGTGATCCTGCTCAACAAGGAAGGATCATTATTTCTTTGTTACGTGGTGACCCTCAAGACTGGGCATTTTCCCTTGCGCCAGGAGATCCAGCATTGCGTGATGTAGATGCGTTTTTCCTGGCGCTCGGATTGCTTTATGACGAACCTAACTCTGTAGAGCATGCTGAGAAAACACTGTTGGCTCTGTGTCAGGGTCAGGATGAAGCAGAGATATATTGTCAGAAGTTTAGAAAGTGGTCTGTGCTCACTCAGTGGAATGAATGTGCCCTGGCAGCAATCTTCAGAAAGGGTCTCTCTGAAGCCCTTAAAGATGTCATGGTGGGATTTCCCATGCCTGCTGGTCTGAATGAGTCTATGTCCTTGGCCATCCAGATCGATCGGCGCTTGCGTGAGCGTAAAACTGTGCACCATTTGGCGGTACTATCTGAGCATGGGCCTGAGCCTATGCAGTGTGATAGGACTTTGACCAGAGCTGAACGGCAGGAACACAGACGTCGGAATGGGCTGTGTTTTTACTGTGGTGATTCCACTCATGCTATCTCCGATTGTCCTAAGCGCATTAAGCGGTTCGCTAGGTCTGCCACCATTGGTACAGTACAGTCAAAATTTCTATTGTCCGTTACACTGATTTGTTCTTTGTCTTCCTACTCTGTTATGGCATTTGTGGATTCAGGCGCTGCCCTGAATTTGATGGACTTGGAGTATGCTAGGCGCTGTGGTTTTTTCTTGGAGCCCTTGCAGCATCCTATTCCATTGAGAGGAATTGATGCTACGCCTTTGGCCAAGAATAAGCCTCAGTACTGGACCCAATTGACCATGTGCATGGCTCCTGCACATCAGGAGGATATCCGTTTTTTGGTGTTACATAATCTGCATGATGTGGTCGTTTTAGGGTTACCATGGCTACAGGTCCATAATCCAGTATTACATAGTAACATAGTAACATAGTTAGTAAGGCCGAAAAAAGACATTTGTCCATCCAGTTCAGCCTATATTCCATCATAATAAATACCCAGATCTACGTCCTTCTACAGAACCTAATAATTGTATGATACAATATTGTTCTGCTCCAGGAAGACATCCAGGCCTCTCTTGAACCCCTCGACTGAGTTCGCCATCACCACCTCCTCAGGCAAGCAATTCCAGATTCTCACTGCCCTAACAGTAAAGAATCCTCTTCTATGTTGGTGGAAAAACCTTCTCTCCTCCAGACGCAAAGAATGCCCCCTTGTGCCCGTCACCTTCCTTGGTATAAACAGATCCTCAGCAAGATATTTGTATTGTCCCCTTATATACTTATACATGGTTATTAGATCGCCCCTCAGTCGTCTTTTTTCTAGACTAAATAATCCTAATTTCGCTAATCTATCTGGGTATTGTAGTTCTCCCATCCCCTTTATTAATTTTGTTGCCCTCCTTTGTACTCTCTCTAGTTCCATTATATCCTTCCTGAGCACCGGTGCCCAAAACTGGACACAGTACTCCATGTGCGGTCTAACTAGGGATTTGTACAGAGGCAGTATAATGCTCTCATCATGTGTATCCAGACCTCTTTTAATGCACCCCATGATCCTGTTTGCCTTGGCAGCTGCTGCCTGGCACTGGCTGCTCCAGGTAAGTTTATTATTAACTAGGATCCCCAAGTCCTTCTCCCTGTCAGATTTACCCAGTGGTTTCCCGTTCAGTGTGTAATGGTGATATTGATTCCCTCTTCCCATGTGTATAACCTTACATTTATCATTGTTAAACCTCATCTGCCACCTTTCAGCCCAAGTTTCCAACTTATCCAGATCCATCTGTAGCAGAATACTATCTTCTCTTGTATTAACTGCTTTACATAGTTTTGTATCATCTGCAAATATCGATATTTTACTGTGTAAACCTTCTACCAGATCATTAGTGAATATGTTGAAGAGAACAGGTCCCAATACTGACCCCTGCGGTACCCCACTGGTCACAGCGACCCAGTTAGAGACTATACCATTTATAACCACCCTCTGCTTTCTATCACTAAGCCAGTTACTAACCCATTTACACACATTTTCCCCCAGACCAAGCATTCTCATTTTGTGTACCAACCTCTTGTGCGGCACGGTATCAAACGCTTTGGAAAAATCGAGATATACCACGTCCAATGACTCACCGTGGTCCAGTCTATAGCTTACCTCTTCATAAAAACTGATTAGATTGGTTTGACAGGAGCGATTTCTCATAAACCCATGCTGATATGGAGTTAAACAGTTATTCTCATTGAGATAATCCAGAATAACATCCCTCAGAAACCCTTCAAATATTTTACCAACAATAGAGGTTAGACTTACTGGCCTATAATTTCCAGGTTCACTTTTAGAGCCCTTTTTGAATATTGGCACCACATTTGCTATGCGCCAGTCCTGCGGAACAGACCCTGTCGCTATAGAGTCACTAAAAATAAGAAATAATGGTTTATCTATTACATTACTTAGTTCTCTTAGTACTCGTGGGTGTATGCCATCCGGACCCGGATATTTATCTATTTTAATCTTATTTAGCCGGTTTCGCACCTCTTCTTGGGTTAGATTGGTGACCCTTAATATAGGGTTTTCATTGTTTCTTGGGATTTCACCTAGCATTTCATTTTCCACCGTGAATACCGTGGAGAAGAAGGTGTTTAATATATTAGCTTTTTCCTCGTCATCTACAACCATTCTTTCCTCACTATTTTTTAAGGGGCCTACATTTTCAGTTTTTATTCTTTTACTATTGATATAGTTGAAGAACAGTTTGGGATTAGTTTTACTCTCCTTAGCAATGTGCTTCTCTGTTTCCTTTTTGGCAGCTTTAATTAGTTTTTTAGATAAAGTATTTTTCTCCCTATAGTTTTTTAGAGCTTCAATGGTGCCATCCTGCTTTAGTAGTGCAAATGCTTTCTTTTTACTGTTAATTGCCTGTCTTACTTCTTTGTTTAGCCACATTGGGTTTTTCCTATTTCTAGTCCTTTTATTCCCACAAGGTATAAACCGCTTACACTGCCTATTTAGGATGTTCTTAAACATTTCCCATTTATTATCTGTATTCTCATTTCTGAGGATATTGTCCCAGTCTACCAGATTAAGGGCATCTCTAAGCTGTTCAAACTTTGCCTTCCTAAAGTTGAATGTTTTTGTGACTCCCTGACAAGTCCCCCTAGTGAAAGACAGGTGAAACTGTACAATATTGTGGTCGCTATTTCCTAGATGCCCGACCACCTGCAGATTTGTTATTCTGTCAGGTCTATTAGATAGTATTAGGTCTAAAAGTGCTGCTCCTCTGGTTGGATTCTGCACCAATTGTGAAAGATAATTTTTCTTGGTTATTAGCAGAAACCTGTTGCCTTTATGGGTTTCACAGGTTTCTGTTTCCCAGTTAATATCCGGGTAGTTAAAGTCCCCCATAACCAGGACCTCATTATGGGTTGCAGCTTCATCTATCTGCTTTAGAAGTAGACTTTCCATGGTTTCTGTTATATTTGGGGGTTTGTAACAGACCCCAATGAGAATTTTGTTACCATTTTTCCCTCCATGAATTTCAACCCATATGGACTCGACATCCTCATTCCCTTCGCTAATATCCTCCCTTAAAGTGGACTTTAGACAAGACTTTACATAGAGACAAACCCCTCCTCCTCTCCGATTTTTACGATCCTTTCTAAACAGACTGTAACCCTGTAAGTTAACTGCCCAGTCATAGCTTTCATCTAACCATGTCTCGGTTATTCCCACTATGTCAAAGTTACCTGTAGATATTTCTGCTTCTAGTTCTTCCATCTAGTTCTTCCATCAGTATTGGACTGGAAATCTATGTCTGTGTCCAGCTGGGGTTGCCAGGGGGTACATGGTGATGTTCCATTTTTGTCAATTTCGTCTTCTACTCCTTCTGAAGTTCCGGAGTTTTTGTCGGATTATCAGGATGTATTTGATGAGCCCAAAGCCAGTGCCCTACCTCCTCATAGGGATTGCGATTGTGTAATTAATTTGATTCCTGGTAGTAAGTTTCCTAAGGGCCGATTGTTCAATTTATCTGTGCCAGAGCACGCCGCTATGCGGAGTTATATAAAGGAATCCTTGGAGAAAGGCCATATTCGCCCATCGTCATCACCGTTGGGAGCAGGGTTCTTTTTTGTGGCCAAGAAGGATGGTTCTTTGAGACCTTGTATTGATTACCGCCTTCTTAATAAAATTACTGTCAAATTTCAGTATCCTTTGCCGTTGCTGTCCGACTTGTTTGCTCGTATTAAAGGGGCTAGTTGGTTTACCAAGATAGACCTTCGAGGGGCGTATAATCTTGTGCGTATTAAACGGGGCGATGAATGGAAAACAGCATTTAATACGCCCGAGGGCCATTTTGAGTACCTGTTGATGCCATTCGGGCTTTCCAATGCTCCATCAGTATTTCAGTCCTTTATGCATGACATCTTCCAAGAGTACCTGGATAAATTCCTGATTGTGTATTTGGATGATATTTTGGTCTTTTCGGATGATTGGGAGTCTCATGTGAAGCAGGTCAGAATGGTGTTCCAGGTCCTTCGTGCTAATTCTTGTTTGTGAAGGGGTCAAAGTGTCTCTTTGGAGTTCAGAAGGTTTCATTTTTGGGGTTCATTTTTTCCCCTTCTACTGTCGAGATGGACCCTGTTAAAGTCCAGGCCATTCATGATTGGACTCAGCCGACATCTGTGAAGAGCCTGCAAAAGTTCCTGGGCTTTGCTAATTTTTATCGTTGCTTCATCGCTAATTTCTCTAGTGTTGCTAAACCGTTGACTGATTTGACCAAGAAGGGTGCGGATGTGGTCAATTGGTCTTCTGCGGCCGTGGATGCTTTTCAGGAATTGAAGCGTCGTTTTTCTTCTGCCCCTGTGTTGTGCCAGCCAGATGTTTCGCTCCTGTTTCAGGTTGAGGTTGATGCCTCTGAGATTGGAGCAGGGGCTGTTTTGTCGCAAAGAAGTTCTGATGGCTCGGGAATGAAGCCATGTGCCTTCTTTTCTAGAAAGTTTTCGCCTGCTGAGCGCAATTATGATGTTGGTAATCGAGAGTTGTTGGCCATGAAGTGGGCATTCGAGGAGTGGCGTCATTGGCTTGAAGGAGCCAAGCATCGCGTGGTGGTCTTGACAGATCACAAAAATTTGACTTATCTTGAGTCTGCCAAGCGGTTGAATCCGAGACAGGCTAGATGGTCGTTATTTTTCTCCCGTTTTGATTTTGTGGTTTCGTACCTTCCGGGCTCTAAGAATGTGAAGGCTGATGCCCTGTCAAGGAGTTTTGTGCCTGACTCTCCGGGTGTTTCTGAGCCGGCAGGTATTCTCAAAGAGGGGATAATTTTGTCTGCCATCTCCCCTGATTTGCGGCGGGTGCTGCAAAAATTTCAGGCTGATAGACCTGACCGTTGCCCAGCAGGGAAACTGTTTGTCCCTGATAAATGGACTAGCAGAGTTATCTCTGAGCTTCATTGTTCGGTGTTGGCTGGGCATCCTGGAATCTTTGGTACCAGAGATTTGATGGCTAGATCCTTTTGGTGGCCTTCTTTGTCACGGGATGTGCGTTCTTTTGTGCAGTCCTGTGGGACTTGTGCTCGGGCTAAGCCCTGCTGTTCTCGTGCTAGTGGGTTGCTTTTGCCCTTGCCGATCCCGAAGAGGCCCTGGACGCATATTTCTATGGATTTTATTTCGGATCTCCCCGTCTCTCAAAAGATGTCGGTCATTTGGGTGGTTTGTGATTGCTTTTCTAAGATGGTCCATTTGGTACCCTTGTCTAAATTGCCTTCCTCCTCTGATTTGGTGCCATTGTTTTTCCAGCATGTGGTTTGTTTACATGGCATTCCGGAGGACATCGTTTCGGACAGATGTTCTCAGTTTGTTTTGAGGTTTTGGCAATCCTTTTGTGCTAGGATGGGCATTGATTTGTCTTTTTCCTCGGCTTTCCATCCTCAGACAAATGGCCAAACCGAACGAACTAATCAGACGTTGGAAACATATCTGAGATGCTTTGTCTCTGCTGATCAAGATGATTGGGTGTCCTTTTTGCCGTTGGCTGAGTTTGCCTTTAATAATCGGGCCAGCTCGGCTACTTTGGTTTCGCCGTTTTTCTGCAATTCTGGTTTCCATCCTCGTTTCTCTTCAGGGCAGGTTGAGTCTTCGGACTGTCCTGGTGTAGATACTGTGGTGAATAGGTTGCAGCAGATTTGGACTCATGTGGTGGACAATTTGACATTGTCCCAGGAGAAGGCTCAACGTTTCGCTAACCGCCGGCGCTGTGTGGGTCTCCGACTTCGTGTTGGGGATTTAGTTTGGTTGTCATCTCGTTATGTTCCTATGAAGGTTTCCTCTCCTAAGTTTAAGCCTCGTTTCATTGGTCCGTATAAAATTTCTGAGGTTCTCAATCCTGTGTCATTTCGTTTGGCCCTTCCAGATTCTTTTGCCATCCATAATGTGTTCCATAGGTCGTTGTTGCGGAGATACGTGGCGCCTGTGGTTCCATCCGTTGACCCTCCTGCTCCGGTGTTGGTTGAGGGGGAGTTGGAGTATGTGGTGGAGAAGATTTTGGATTCTCGTATTTCGAGACGGAAACTCCAGTACTTGGTCAAGTGGAAGGGTTATGGTCAGGAGGATAATTCCTGGGGTTTTGCCTCTGATGTTCATGCGGCCGATCTGGTTCGTGCCTTTCATTTGGCTCATCCTGGTCGGCCTAGGGGCTCTCGTGAGGGTTCGGTGACCCCTCCTCAAGGGGGAAGTACTGTTGTGGATTCTGTTTTCGGGCTCCCTCCTGTGGTCGTGAGTGGTACTTCGGCTGGTTCTGTCCATGGACTTTCTCTGATGCCTGTGGGTGTTTCTGAGTTTCCTTCCACAGGTGACGAGGCTAATTCGTTAGTGGGCTGCTCTATTTAACTCCACTTGGATCCTTGTCCGATGCCAGCTGTCAATGTTGTAGCATTGGTCTAGTTCGCTCCTGGATCTTCCTGGTTACCTGTTTCCTCCAGCAGAAGCTAAGTTTTGCTTTGCTTTTTTCTTGTTTGCTATTTTTTCTGTCCAGCATGCTTATGTGAATTTTGCCTTGCTTGCTGGAAGCTCTGGGACGCAGAGGGGCGCCTCCGCTCCGTTAGTCGGTGCGGAAGGTATTTTTCCCTGCACTCTCTGTGTGGCTTTTTTAGGGATTTTTGCTGACTGCAAAGTGACCTTTCCTATCTTCTGTCTGTTTAGTAAGTCGGGCCTCTCTTTGCTAAATCTATTTCATCTCTGTGTTTGTGATTTCATCTTACTCACAGTCAATATATGTGGGGGGCTGCCTTTTCCTTTGGGGAATTTTCTCTGAGGCAAGATAGGCTTATTTTTCCTATCTCTAGGGCTAGCTAGTTCTGAGGCTGTGACGAGGCGCCTAGGTCATGATAGGAGCGCTCCACGGCTATTTCTAGTGTACGTGATAGGATTAGGGATTGCGGTCAGCAGAGGTTCCACTTCCCAGAGCTGGTCCTGTATTAATGTGCTATCAGGTATTTTCTGGTGCTCTAACTACCAGGTCCACTATTAGTTCTAACCACCAGATCATAACAGTACAGCTGGCCAAAAGTATTGATGCATCTCAATAGAGGGATAAGTGAAGCTCTGAGACCATTTTTTTTTTCTTTGCAGCGTGTTCTGTCTCACTTTTCCCCTTTACCTCTGGGTGGTTCAGAACACAGGTGTAGACATGGACATTCAAGGTCTGTCCTCTTGGATGGATAATCTCACTACAAGGGTACAAAACATTCAAGATTTTGTGGTTCAGAATCCGATGTCAGAGCCTAGGATTCCAATTCCTGATTTATTTTTTGGTGATAGATCTAAGTTCTTGAATTTCAGAAATAATTGTAAATTGTTTCTAGCTTTGAAACCTCGCTCCTCAGGTGATCCTGCTCAACAAGTAAGGATCATTATTTCTTTGTTACGTGGTGACCCTCAAGACTGGGCATTTTCCCTTGCGCCAGGAGATCCAGCATTGCGTGATGTAGATGCGTTTTTCCTGGCGCTCGGATTGCTTTATGACGAACCTAACTCTGTAGAGCATGCTGAGAAAACACTGTTGGCTCTGTGTCAGGGTCAGGATGAAGCAGAGATATATTGTCAGAAGTTTAGAAAGTGGTCTGTGCTCACTCAGTGGAATGAATGTGCCCTGGCAGCAATCTTCAGAAAGGGTCTCTCTGAAGCCCTTAAAGATGTCATGGTGGGATTTCCCATGCCTGCTGGTCTGAATGAGTCTATGTCCTTGGCCATCCAGATCGATCGGCGCTTGCGTGAGCGTAAAACTGTGCACCATTTGGCGGTACTATCTGAGCATGGGCCTGAGCCTATGCAGTGTGATAGGACTTTGACCAGAGCTGAACGGCAGGAACACAGACGTCGGAATGGGCTGTGTTTTTACTGTGGTGATTCCACTCATGCTATCTCCGATTGTCCTAAGCGCATTAAGCGGTTCGCTAGGTCTGCCACCATTGGTACAGTACAGTCAAAATTTCTATTGTCCGTTACACTGATTTGTTCTTTGTCTTCCTACTCTGTTATGGCATTTGTGGATTCAGGCGCTGCCCTGAATTTGATGGACTTGGAGTATGCTAGGCGCTGTGGTTTTTTCTTGGAGCCCTTGCAGCATCCTATTCCATTGAGAGGAATTGATGCTACGCCTTTGGCCAAGAATAAGCCTCAGTACTGGACCCAATTGACCATGTGCATGGCTCCTGCACATCAGGAGGATATCCGTTTTTTGGTGTTACATAATCTGCATGATGTGGTCGTTTTAGGGTTACCATGGCTACAGGTCCATAATCCAGTATTGGACTGGAAATCTATGTCTGTGTCCAGCTGGGGTTGCCAGGGGGTACATGGTGATGTTCCATTTTTGTCAATTTCGTCTTCTACTCCTTCTGAAGTTCCGGAGTTTTTGTCGGATTATCAGGATGTATTTGATGAGCCCAAAGCCAGTGCCCTACCTCCTCATAGGGATTGCGATTGTGCAATTAATTTGATTCCTGGTAGTAAGTTTCCTAAGGGCCGATTGTTCAATTTATCTGTGCCAGAGCACGCCGCTATGCGGAGTTATATAAAGGAATCCTTGGAGAAAGGCCATATTCGCCCATCGTCATCACCGTTGGGAGCAGGGTTCTTTTTTGTGGCCAAGAAGGATGGTTCTTTGAGACCTTGTATTGATTACCGCCTTCTTAATAAAATTACTGTCAAATTTCAGTATCCTTTGCCGTTGCTGTCCGACTTGTTTGCTCGTATTAAAGGGGCTAGTTGGTTTACCAAGATAGACCTTCGAGGGGCGTATAATCTTGTGCGTATTAAACGGGGCGATGAATGGAAAACAGCATTTAATACGCCCGAGGGCCATTTTGAGTACCTGTTGATGCCATTCGGGCTTTCCAATGCTCCATCAGTATTTCAGTCCTTTATGCATGACATCTTCCAAGAGTACCTGGATAAATTCCTGATTGTGTATTTGGATGATATTTTGGTCTTTTCGGATGATTGGGAGTCTCATGTGAAGCAGGTCAGAATGGTGTTCCAGGTCCTTCGTGCTAATTCCTTGTTTGTGAAGGGGTCAAAGTGTCTCTTTGGAGTTCAGAAGGTTTCATTTTTGGGGTTCATTTTTTCCCCTTCTACTGTCGAGATGGACCCTGTTAAAGTCCAGGCCATTCATGATTGGACTCAGCCGACATCTGTGAAGAGCCTGCAAAAGTTCCTGGGCTTTGCTAATTTTTATCGTTGCTTCATCGCTAATTTCTCTAGTGTTGCTAAACCGTTGACTGATTTGACCAAGAAGGGTGCGGATGTGGTCAATTGGTCTTCTGCGGCCGTGGATGCTTTTCAGGAATTGAAGCGTCGTTTTTCTTCTGCCCCTGTGTTGTGCCAGCCAGATGTTTCGCTCCCGTTTCAGGTTGAGGTTGATGCCTCTGAGATTGGAGCAGGGGCTGTTTTGTCGCAAAGAAGTTCTGATGGCTCGGGAATGAAGCCATGTGCCTTCTTTTCTAGAAAGTTTTCGCCTGCTGAGCGCAATTATGATGTTGGTAATCGAGAGTTGTTGGCCATGAAGTGGGCATTCGAGGAGTGGCGTCATTGGCTTGAAGGAGCCAAGCATCGCGTGGTGGTCTTGACAGATCACAAAAATTTGACTTATCTTGAGTCTGCCAAGCGGTTGAATCCGAGACAGGCTAGATGGTCGTTATTTTTCTCCCGTTTTGATTTTGTGGTTTCGTACCTTCCGGGCTCTAAGAATGTGAAGGCTGATGCCCTGTCAAGGAGTTTTGTGCCTGACTCTCCGGGTGTTTCTGAGCTGGCAGGTATTCTCAAAGAGGGGATAATTTTGTCTGCCATCTCCCCTGATTTGCGGCGGGTGCTGCAAAAATTTCAGGCTGATAGACCTGACCGTTGCCCAGCAGGGAAACTGTTTGTCCCTGATAAATGGACTAGCAGAGTTATCTCTGAGCTTCATTGTTCGGTGTTGGCTGGGCATCCTGGAATCTTTGGTACCAGAGATTTGATGGCTAGATCCTTTTGGTGGCCTTCTTTGTCACGGGATGTGCGTTCTTTTGTGCAGTCCTGTGAGACTTGTGCTCGGGCTAAGCCCTGCTGTTCTCGTGCTAGTGGGTTGCTTTTGCCCTTGCCGATCCCGAAGAGGCCCTGGACGCATATTTCTATGGATTTTATTTCGGATCTCCCCGTCTCTCAAAAGATGTCGGTCATTTGGGTGGTTTGTGATTGCTTTTCTAAGATGGTCCATTTGGTACCCTTGTCTAAATTGCCTTCCTCCTCTGATTTGGTGCCATTGTTTTTCCAGCATGTGGTTTGTTTACATGGCATTCCGGAGGACATCGTTTCGGACAGATGTTCTCAGTTTGTTTTGAGGTTTTGGCAATCCTTTTGTGCTAGGATGGGCATTGATTTGTCTTTTTCCTCGGCTTTCCATCCTCAGACAAATGGCCAAACCGAACGAACTAATCAGACGTTGGAAACATATCTGAGATGCTTTGTCTCTGCTGATCAAGATGATTGGGTGTCCTTTTTGCCGTTGGCTGAGTTTGCCTTTAATAATCGGGCCAGCTCGGCTACTTTGGTTTCGCCGTTTTTCTGCAATTCTGGTTTCCATCCTCGTTTCTCTTCAGGGCAGGTTGAGTCTTCGGACTGTCCTGGTGTAGATACTGTGGTGAATAGGTTGCAGCAGATTTGGACTCATGTGGTGGACAATTTGACATTGTCCCAGGAGAAGGCTCAACGTTTCGCTAACCGCCGGCGCTGTGTGGGTCTCCGACTTCGTGTTGGGGATTTAGTTTGGTTGTCATCTCGTTATGTTCCTATGAAGGTTTCCTCTCCTAAGTTTAAGCCTCGTTTCATTGGTCCGTATAAAATTTCTGAGGTTCTCAATCCTGTGTCATTTCGTTTGGCCCTTCCAGATTCTTTTGCCATCCATAATGTGTTCCATAGGTCGTTGTTGCGGAGATACGTGGCGCCTGTGGTTCCATCCGTTGACCCTCCTGCTCCGGTGTTGGTTGAGGGGGAGTTGGAGTATGTGGTGGAGAAGATTTTGGATTCTCGTATTTCGAGACGGAAACTCCAGTACTTGGTCAAGTGGAAGGGTTATGGTCAGGAGGATAATTCCTGGGGTTTTGCCTCTGATGTTCATGCGGCCGATCTGGTTCGTGCCTTTCATTTGGCTCATCCTGGTCGGCCTAGGGGCTCTCGTGAGGGTTCGGTGACCCCTCCTCAAGGGGGAAGTACTGTTGTGGATTCTGTTTTCGGGCTCCCTCCTGTGGTCGTGAGTGGTACTTCGGCTGGTTCTGTCCATGGACTTTCTCTGATGCCTGTGGGTGTTTCTGAGTTTCCTTCCACAGGTGACGAGGCTAATTCGTTAGTGGGCTGCTCTATTTAACTCCACTTGGATCCTTGTCCGATGCCAGCTGTCAATGTTGTAGCATTGGTCTAGTTCGCTCCTGGATCTTCCTGGTTACCTGTTTCCTCCAGCAGAAGCTAAGTTTTGCTTTGCTTTTTTCTTGTTTGCTATTTTTTCTGTCCAGCATGCTTATGTGAATTTTGCCTTGCTTGCTGGAAGCTCTGGGACGCAGAGGGGCGCCTCCGCTCCGTTAGTCGGTGCGGAAGGTATTTTTCCCTGCACTCTCTGTGTGGCTTTTTTAGGGATTTTTGCTGACTGCAAAGTGACCTTTCCTATCTTCTGTCTGTTTAGTAAGTCGGGCCTCTCTTTGCTAAATCTATTTCATCTCTGTGTTTGTGATTTCATCTTACTCACAGTCAATATATGTGGGGGGCTGCCTTTTCCTTTGGGGAATTTTCTCTGAGGCAAGATAGGCTTATTTTTCCTATCTCTAGGGCTAGCTAGTTCTGAGGCTGTGACGAGGCGCCTAGGTCATGATAGGAGCGCTCCACGGCTATTTCTAGTGTACGTGATAGGATTAGGGATTGCGGTCAGCAGAGGTTCCACTTCCCAGAGCTGGTCCTGTATTAATGTGCTATCAGGTCTTTTCTGGTGCTCTAACTACCAGGTCCACTATTAGTTCTAACCACCAGATCATAACAGTACAGCTGGCCAAAAGTATTGATGCATCTCAATAGAGGGATAAGTGAAGCTCTGAGACCATTTTTTTTTTCTTTGCAGCGTGTTCTGTCTCACTTTTCCCCTTTACCTCTGGGTGGTTCAGAACACAGGTGTAGACATGGACATTCAAGGTCTGTCCTCTTGGATGGATAATCTCACTACAAGGGTACAAAACATTCAAGATTTTGTGGTTCAGAATCCGATGTCAGAGCCTAGGATTCCAATTCCTGATTTATTTTTTGGTGATAGATCTAAGTTCTTGAATTTCAGAAATAATTGTAAATTGTTTCTAGCTTTGAAACCTCGCTCCTCAGGTGATCCTGCTCAACAAGTAAGGATCATTATTTCTTTGTTACGTGGTGACCCTCAAGACTGGGCATTTTCCCTTGCGCCAGGAGATCCAGCATTGCGTGATGTAGATGCGTTTTTCCTGGCGCTCGGATTGCTTTATGACGAACCTAACTCTGTAGAGCATGCTGAGAAAACACTGTTGGCTCTGTGTCAGGGTCAGGATGAAGCAGAGATATATTGTCAGAAGTTTAGAAAGTGGTCTGTGCTCACTCAGTGGAATGAATGTGCCCTGGCAGCAATCTTCAGAAAGGGTCTCTCTGAAGCCCTTAAAGATGTCATGGTGGGATTTCCCATGCCTGCTGGTCTGAATGAGTCTATGTCCTTGGCCATCCAGATCGATCGGCGCTTGCGTGAGCGTAAAACTGTGCACCATTTGGCGGTACTATCTGAGCATGGGCCTGAGCCTATGCAGTGTGATAGGACTTTGACCAGAGCTGAACGGCAGGAACACAGACGTCGGAATGGGCTGTGTTTTTACTGTGGTGATTCCACTCATGCTATCTCCGATTGTCCTAAGCGCATTAAGCGGTTCGCTAGGTCTGCCACCATTGGTACAGTACAGTCAAAATTTCTATTGTCCGTTACACTGATTTGTTCTTTGTCTTCCTACTCTGTTATGGCATTTGTGGATTCAGGCGCTGCCCTGAATTTGATGGACTTGGAGTATGCTAGGCGCTGTGGTTTTTTCTTGGAGCCCTTGCAGCATCCTATTCCATTGAGAGGAATTGATGCTACGCCTTTGGCCAAGAATAAGCCTCAGTACTGGACCCAATTGACCATGTGCATGGCTCCTGCACATCAGGAGGATATCCGTTTTTTGGTGTTACATAATCTGCATGATGTGGTCGTTTTAGGGTTACCATGGCTACAGGTCCATAATCCAGTATTGGACTGGAAATCTATGTCTGTGTCCAGCTGGGGTTGCCAGGGGGTACATGGTGATGTTCCATTTTTGTCAATTTCGTCTTCTACTCCTTCTGAAGTTCCGGAGTTTTTGTCGGATTATCAGGATGTATTTGATGAGCCCAAAGCCAGTGCCCTACCTCCTCATAGGGATTGCGATTGTGCAATTAATTTGATTCCTGGTAGTAAGTTTCCTAAGGGCCGATTGTTCAATTTATCTGTGCCAGAGCACGCCGCTATGCGGAGTTATATAAAGGAATCCTTGGAGAAAGGCCATATTCGCCCATCGTCATCACCGTTGGGAGCAGGGTTCTTTTTTGTGGCCAAGAAGGATGGTTCTTTGAGACCTTGTATTGATTACCGCCTTCTTAATAAAATTACTGTCAAATTTCAGTATCCTTTGCCGTTGCTGTCCGACTTGTTTGCTCGTATTAAAGGGGCTAGTTGGTTTACCAAGATAGACCTTCGAGGGGCGTATAATCTTGTGCGTATTAAACGGGGCGATGAATGGAAAACAGCATTTAATACGCCCGAGGGCCATTTTGAGTACCTGTTGATGCCATTCGGGCTTTCCAATGCTCCATCAGTATTTCAGTCCTTTATGCATGACATCTTCCAAGAGTACCTGGATAAATTCCTGATTGTGTATTTGGATGATATTTTGGTCTTTTCGGATGATTGGGAGTCTCATGTGAAGCAGGTCAGAATGGTGTTCCAGGTCCTTCGTGCTAATTCCTTGTTTGTGAAGGGGTCAAAGTGTCTCTTTGGAGTTCAGAAGGTTTCATTTTTGGGGTTCATTTTTTCCCCTTCTACTGTCGAGATGGACCCTGTTAAAGTCCAGGCCATTCATGATTGGACTCAGCCGACATCTGTGAAGAGCCTGCAAAAGTTCCTGGGCTTTGCTAATTTTTATCGTTGCTTCATCGCTAATTTCTCTAGTGTTGCTAAACCGTTGACTGATTTGACCAAGAAGGGTGCGGATGTGGTCAATTGGTCTTCTGCGGCCGTGGATGCTTTTCAGGAATTGAAGCGTCGTTTTTCTTCTGCCCCTGTGTTGTGCCAGCCAGATGTTTCGCTCCCGTTTCAGGTTGAGGTTGATGCCTCTGAGATTGGAGCAGGGGCTGTTTTGTCGCAAAGAAGTTCTGATGGCTCGGGAATGAAGCCATGTGCCTTCTTTTCTAGAAAGTTTTCGCCTGCTGAGCGCAATTATGATGTTGGTAATCGAGAGTTGTTGGCCATGAAGTGGGCATTCGAGGAGTGGCGTCATTGGCTTGAAGGAGCCAAGCATCGCGTGGTGGTCTTGACAGATCACAAAAATTTGACTTATCTTGAGTCTGCCAAGCGGTTGAATCCGAGACAGGCTAGATGGTCGTTATTTTTCTCCCGTTTTGATTTTGTGGTTTCGTACCTTCCGGGCTCTAAGAATGTGAAGGCTGATGCCCTGTCAAGGAGTTTTGTGCCTGACTCTCCGGGTGTTTCTGAGCTGGCAGGTATTCTCAAAGAGGGGATAATTTTGTCTGCCATCTCCCCTGATTTGCGGCGGGTGCTGCAAAAATTTCAGGCTGATAGACCTGACCGTTGCCCAGCAGGGAAACTGTTTGTCCCTGATAAATGGACTAGCAGAGTTATCTCTGAGCTTCATTGTTCGGTGTTGGCTGGGCATCCTGGAATCTTTGGTACCAGAGATTTGATGGCTAGATCCTTTTGGTGGCCTTCTTTGTCACGGGATGTGCGTTCTTTTGTGCAGTCCTGTGAGACTTGTGCTCGGGCTAAGCCCTGCTGTTCTCGTGCTAGTGGGTTGCTTTTGCCCTTGCCGATCCCGAAGAGGCCCTGGACGCATATTTCTATGGATTTTATTTCGGATCTCCCCGTCTCTCAAAAGATGTCGGTCATTTGGGTGGTTTGTGATTGCTTTTCTAAGATGGTCCATTTGGTACCCTTGTCTAAATTGCCTTCCTCCTCTGATTTGGTGCCATTGTTTTTCCAGCATGTGGTTTGTTTACATGGCATTCCGGAGGACATCGTTTCGGACAGATGTTCTCAGTTTGTTTTGAGGTTTTGGCAATCCTTTTGTGCTAGGATGGGCATTGATTTGTCTTTTTCCTCGGCTTTCCATCCTCAGACAAATGGCCAAACCGAACGAACTAATCAGACGTTGGAAACATATCTGAGATGCTTTGTCTCTGCTGATCAAGATGATTGGGTGTCCTTTTTGCCGTTGGCTGAGTTTGCCTTTAATAATCGGGCCAGCTCGGCTACTTTGGTTTCGCCGTTTTTCTGCAATTCTGGTTTCCATCCTCGTTTCTCTTCAGGGCAGGTTGAGTCTTCGGACTGTCCTGGTGTAGATACTGTGGTGAATAGGTTGCAGCAGATTTGGACTCATGTGGTGGACAATTTGACATTGTCCCAGGAGAAGGCTCAACGTTTCGCTAACCGCCGGCGCTGTGTGGGTCTCCGACTTCGTGTTGGGGATTTAGTTTGGTTGTCATCTCGTTATGTTCCTATGAAGGTTTCCTCTCCTAAGTTTAAGCCTCGTTTCATTGGTCCGTATAAAATTTCTGAGGTTCTCAATCCTGTGTCATTTCGTTTGGCCCTTCCAGATTCTTTTGCCATCCATAATGTGTTCCATAGGTCGTTGTTGCGGAGATACGTGGCGCCTGTGGTTCCATCCGTTGACCCTCCTGCTCCGGTGTTGGTTGAGGGGGAGTTGGAGTATGTGGTGGAGAAGATTTTGGATTCTCGTATTTCGAGACGGAAACTCCAGTACTTGGTCAAGTGGAAGGGTTATGGTCAGGAGGATAATTCCTGGGGTTTTGCCTCTGATGTTCATGCGGCCGATCTGGTTCGTGCCTTTCATTTGGCTCATCCTGGTCGGCCTAGGGGCTCTCGTGAGGGTTCGGTGACCCCTCCTCAAGGGGGAAGTACTGTTGTGGATTCTGTTTTCGGGCTCCCTCCTGTGGTCGTGAGTGGTACTTCGGCTGGTTCTGTCCATGGACTTTCTCTGATGCCTGTGGGTGTTTCTGAGTTTCCTTCCACAGGTGACGAGGCTAATTCGTTAGTGGGCTGCTCTATTTAACTCCACTTGGATCCTTGTCCGATGCCAGCTGTCAATGTTGTAGCATTGGTCTAGTTCGCTCCTGGATCTTCCTGGTTACCTGTTTCCTCCAGCAGAAGCTAAGTTTTGCTTTGCTTTTTTCTTGTTTGCTATTTTTTCTGTCCAGCATGCTTATGTGAATTTTGCCTTGCTTGCTGGAAGCTCTGGGACGCAGAGGGGCGCCTCCGCTCCGTTAGTCGGTGCGGAAGGTATTTTTCCCTGCACTCTCTGTGTGGCTTTTTTAGGGATTTTTGCTGACTGCAAAGTGACCTTTCCTATCTTCTGTCTGTTTAGTAAGTCGGGCCTCTCTTTGCTAAATCTATTTCATCTCTGTGTTTGTGATTTCATCTTACTCACAGTCAATATATGTGGGGGGCTGCCTTTTCCTTTGGGGAATTTTCTCTGAGGCAAGATAGGAAAAATAAGCCTATCTCTAGGGCTAGCTAGTTCTGAGGCTGTGACGAGGCGCCTAGGTCATGATAGGAGCGCTCCACGGCTATTTCTAGTGTACGTGATAGGATTAGGGATTGCGGTCAGCAGAGGTTCCACTTCCCAGAGCTGGTCCTGTATTAATGTGCTATCAGGTCTTTTCTGGTGCTCTAACTACCAGGTCCACTATTAGTTCTAACCACCAGATCATAACACCTAACCCTTGATTACAACTATGGTGGCACACTTTAATCATAGGTGTAGGGGAACCTTAGCAGATGATCCTGCTGTAACTGAAAATAAATCAGTACACAAAGACCAACACTACCGCCATATGGTGACTATAGAGTGGTAGATACCAGTACTGCAGAACATATAAGAGATTGCAGTACAGTTATACAGTGGGGGAAGTATTTGATCACTTACTGATTTTGTAAGTTTGCCCACCGACAAAGACATGAACAGTCTATAATTTTAAGGATAGGTTAATTTTAACATTGAGAGAGAGAATATTAAAAATAAAATCCAGAAAATCACAAAGTATAAATTATATAATTTTATTTGCATTTTGCAGTGAGAAATAAGTATTTGATCCCCTACCAACCATCATTATTATTATTTATTGTTATAGTGCCATTTATTCCATGGCGATTTACATGTGAGGAGGGGTATACATAATAAAAACAAGTACAATAATCTTAAACAATACAAGTCATAACTGGTACAGGAGGAGAGAGGACCCTGCCCGCGAAGGCTCACAATCTACAACCATTAAGAGTTCTGGCTCCTACAGATCAGTTAGATGCTCCTAATTCACTCATTACCTGCATTAAAGACAGATGTTTTACATAGTCACCTTTATAAAATACTCCTGTCCACAGACTCAATTAATCAGTCAGACTCTAACCTCTACGACATGAGCAAGACCAAAGAGCTTTATAAGGATGTCAGGGACAAGATGATACACCTACACAAAGCTGGAAAGGGCTACAAAACCATAAGTAAGACGCTGAGTGAGACGGAGACAACTGTTGGTGCAATAGTAAGAAAATGGAAGAAATAAAAAATTACTGTCAATCGACATCGATCTAGGGCACCATGCAAAATCTCACCTTGTGGGGTATTCTTAATCATGAGGAAGGTGAGAGATCAGCCTAAAGCTACTCATCGGGAACTTGTTAATGATCTCAAGGCAGCTGGGACCACAGTCACCAAGAAAGCCCTTAGTAACACATTACTCCGTAAAGGTTTAAAATCCTGCAGTGCCCGCAAGGTCCCCCTGCTCAAGAAGGTCAATCAACACCTGGATGATTCTGCAAGTGATTGGGAGAAGGTGCTGTGGACAGACGAGACAAAAGTTGAGGTTTTTGGCATTAACTCAACTTGCCGTGTTTGGAGGAAGAGAAATGCTGCCTATGATCCAAAGAACACCGTCCCCACTGTCAAGCATAGAGGAAGAAATATGTTTTTTGGGTGTTTCTCTGCTAAGGGCACAGGACTACTTCACCGCATCAATGGGTGGAGCCATGTACCATAAATCCTGAATGACAAGCTCCTTTCATCCACCAGGACATTAAAAATGGGTCATGGCTGGGTCTTCCAGCAAGACAATGACCCAAAACAAACAGCCAAGGCAACAAAGAAGCACATTAAGGTCATGGAGTGGCCTAGCCAGTCTCCAGACCTTAATCGCATTGAAAACTTATGGAGGGAATTGAAGCTCCAAGTTGCCAAGCGACAGCCTCATAATCTTAATGATTTAGAGATGATCTGCGAAGAGGAGTGGATCAAAATTCCTCCTGACATGTGCGCAAACCTCATCATTAACTACAAAAAATGTCTGACTGCTGTGCTTGCCAGCAAGCGTTTTGCCACCAAGTATTACGTCCTGTTTGTCAGAGGGATCAAATACTTATTTCTCTTTCAAAATGCAAATATATTTATATAATTTATACAATGTGATTTTATGGATTTTATTTTTGATATTCTATCTCTCAGTGTTAAAATTAACCCACCCTTAAAATTATAGATTGTTCATGTCTTTGTCTGTGGGCAAACTTACAAAATCAGCAAGGGATCAAATACTTATTTCCCCCACTGTAGATGGTGACTTACAGCTGACATTCTTTCTGATGGAATCGTTCACTATTCCCGTCTTTTCCATCTTTCTTAGACCATCATTACTATGTCTCCAGCCATGACTCTACAGAGATTACAACAAAGACACATTTGACTTCACACATTTCCAGCACCGTCCCCAATGGGACTATCACTATTGTAATGAAGAAAGTGTGCCCCCTTGCACGTCTTCTCTTATCTTTTTCCCTTCTTCCCCTTTGGGGGCAATGTTGTTCAGACTGAGTATACATATGCATCCATATGTGATTGTCTATACGCACCTACTGGCTGTTTCTATTTTCTTCTATTTGGCTCTTATAAATTTTTTATATATTGGCTCATATATATTTATCCTCAACTTTGTGGGGATTTTTTTTTATAAAAGGCTTTATAATGTTATTTTCCTTTTTGTCACCTTGGATTTACTGATATGAGATCATACAGACACTGGACTGATAGGACTCTGACCCCGTCTACAGGACTACATTACAAGATACATATACAGTATATTTATGTATGAAAAGGGAAAGAGATATATCCTCATCTGTGGGGTCCAGCAGCCAGGGTCATATGCCGACCAGTCTTGTCTGATGCTTTTTTTGAGGCACGATGAGATTTATGGCAGCTGCTTTCAAGTCCTTCACAGATCAATTTGCAATTTGCACTGACAGACACCGATCTGTTTAAAAGTTCAAGCAGCCGCCATAAAATTACTGAGCCTCATAGCAAAACAGATGCAAGACAAGAATCCTCCAGGACTTGTCACGAGGGCAGCACTGTCTTGCCACCTCCTCACTGCACAGTGCAGACACCTCCAGCTCAGGATACAGGCACCTGCAGCCCGAGATCCTACTTACAGAGAGCTCCTGTCCTGCTCCTCCTTCCTGGAGGGAAGAAGCAGCGTTTTGCATCCTGACCTCTCTCCAGCAGACACAACCACACAGCGTGCAATGTGGGCATGTATGCCGGAGGCAGTATACAGGTACATTGCCGGCACCCAGTGTCCTAAGGGGCATATGCCCCTCTGCTCCCCACCCAGCCTGCCCCTATGTCTCCCTGTTCTCTCGCAGAGCTTAAGCTATTTAGTGCACAGCATGTTGATATAGTTAAGGGTAGCTTAGCTCTGGGTGGGCCCCTCTGAGTGTGAGGCCTGGGGTGACCGCACCCCCTGGCCCCCTCCCGGTAGCTATGCCACACGTGCTGGAGCCACTGAAGTGTGAACTGAGCATCCAATAATCTGAATGTTCAGAAAGCCTATAATCTAATATATAAAGCTGAATAGGCTATGTTGTGAGGCGACATTTTAACCCCGAGCGTTCCAATTCACCAAACAATTTTGCCTCTATCTACATAATGGGGAAAAAGTGAAAGGAAAAGTGTTGGAGGCGTCGCAGCTACAGCCACAAAATTTTGCACAGTCACACGTCTGGACCCTGAGAGCTTCATAGGCTATGTTGTGAGGTGAAATTTTAACCCCGCGCTTTCCAATTCACCAAACAATTTTGCCCCTATCTACATAATGGGGAAAAAGTGAAAAGAAAAGTGTTGGAGGCAAATTGACAGCTGCCAGATGTGAACAAGGGGGACTTAAAGAGTGAGAGCGATGGCGCCAAAGAGTACATACCGTACAGATGCTAAGGTGGGGCCCCGACATGGGATACTCACCACACACGGGGATATGAACACACACACAAAAGGCACCACAAACTACCACGTGCTTGAACACATACACCAACCTCGCCACATAAAATTCGAAACACAAAAGTCGCCGCGCAAAACTCGCCACATGAAAAACTAGGCACGTGCAAAACTTGCACACGCGGATAAATTGCCGCATGCACAAAAGTTGCAATACATGCAAAAGTTGCCTCACAAAACTTGCACATACTCAAAACGCACCACACATAAAACTCGCCACGCGCAAAACTCGCCATGCGCAAAACTTGCTGCACACAACTTGCTACATTAACCTATCACATTAACAGTATTTAGCTGAGCGGGCACCATCCAATTATAATAAACAAAATGGGATCACCAACTGCATACCATATATACATATGACACAACAAAGGAAAAGTGCATGCAGAAAAATTGGGATCACCACAATGGGTATAAGGATATAAAAAAATCAACTTTATTTGATTTATTTGAACACTTAAAACCCAAACTTGGGGTGATGGGTCCACATAAATGTCAGGTATAATACCATCAAAGACAGCATAACACTAAACAGCCATTAAATAGCAGAATGCATGTACATAGAAAGATCCTTCATTATATTGAATGATGATACAAATGACCCTAATATACACAGGTCCTAAAGACAGAGACAAATATGCTCACATAAATAAGAGCACATGAATACACACTCCATAAGTTGCAACACATGCTAACACGGGAAAAGGAAGATAGTGAATATGCCTCCAAATAAGGTCCCCCGTGGCAAATAGGATCTCACCTAACCTCTCAGAAAGGATCAAGCCTGTGGTTAAAGTGTATCACACACATAGAATCTGCATGGAGTCTGCTGGGCAGTATGAGTGCTAGCAGCAGACTCCATGCAGATTCTATGTGTGTGATACACTTTAACCACAGGCTTGATCCTTTCTGAGAGGTTAGGTGAGATCCTATTTGCCACGGGGGACCTTATTTGGAGGAATATTCACTATCTTCCTTTTCCCGTGTTAGCATGTGTTGCAACTTATGGAGTGTGTATTCATGTGCTCTTATTTATGTGAGCATATTTGTCTCTGTCTTTAGGACCTGTGTATATTAGGATCATTTGTATCATCATTCAATATAATGAAGGATCTTTCTATGTACATGCATTCTGCTATTTAATGGCTGTTTAGTGTTATGCTGTCTTTGATGGTATTATACCTGACATTTATGTGGACCCATCACCCCAAGTTTGGGTTTTAAGTGTTTTTAATGCTTGTGTTTCTTGTTTCCAAATAAAATTGATTTTTTATATCCTTATACCCATTGTGGTGATCACAATTTTTCTGCATGCACTTTTCCTTTGTTGTGTCATTAACCTATCACATGCAACTCGACACACAAAAAGTTGCTACACGCATGTCGCCACACAAAACTCATCTCACAAAAGTCGCTACATGCATGTCGCCACATGCAACTCAACACACACAACTTGACACATGAAACTTGCCCTAAAACACACACAAGTCTGGTATTATCCTTCAAAAATAAAAATCTGATTAATAAGCAGACAAACTACAAGAGCAACAAATGTACCATATAGGAAATACGGCAGCTGTCAGTCACATGACCTGTCTATTATGTGTATGTGTGAGCTAATATATACTGCCAGGGGGGAGGGCTTCCTGTTGGCTGGGGATTTATCAGGCTGCCAATTTAGCTTACAAATACTGAGGTAAAAATACTGACCAAATAATGTGTGAATGCGGTCTAATACAGGAGATGACACACAGATATATACTATATACAGGAGGAGATGACACACAGGTATATACTATATACAGGAGAGATGACACACAGGTATATACTATATACAGGAGGAGATGACACACAGGTATATACTATATACAGGAGCAGATGACACACAGGTATATACTATATACAGGAGCAGATGACACATAGGTATATACTATATACAGGAGGAGATGACATACAGGTATATACTATATACAGGAGGAGATGACACACGTATATACTATATACAGGAGGAGATGACATACAGGTATATACTATATACAGGAGGAGATCACACACAAGTATATACTATATACAGGGGAGATGACACACAGGTATAACTATATACAGGAGATGACATACAGGTATATACTATATACAGGAGGACATGACACACAGGTATATACTATATACAGGAGGAGATGACATACAGGTATATATTATAAACAGGAGGAGATGACAACCTGGTATATACTATATACAGGGGAGTTGACAACCTGGTATATACTATATACAGGGGAGTTGACATACAGGTACATACTATATACAGGGGCGATGACACACAGATATATACTATATACAGTGGAGATGACACACAGGTATATACTATATACAGGAGGAGATGATAAACAGGTATATACTATATACTGGAGGAGATGACACAGGTATATACTATATACAGGAGCAGATGATACACAGGTATATACTATATACAGGAGGAGATGACTTACAGGTACATACTATATACAGGAGGAGATGACACACGTATATACTATATACAGGAGGAGATGACATACAGGTATATACTATATAAAAGAGGAGATGACACATAGGTATATAGAGGAGGAGATGACATACAGCAGGTATATACTATATACAGGGGAGATGACATACAGGTATATACTATATACAGGAGATGACATATAGGTGTATACTATATATAAGGGAGATGACAAACATGTATATACTGAGGTGAAAATGAGGGGTGTGAGGTGAAAATGAAAAGGTGTGAGGGAAAATAGTGGAGTGATTGGAAAATGACAGATGTGAGGTCGAAATGACAAGTGTTAGGGGGGAATAAGAGGAGTAAGGGGGACGATAGGAGGGAGAAAATGAGAGGTGCAAGGGAGAAAATGAGAGGCATGATGGGAAAATAAGAGACGTGAGGTGCTATAACTAACCACAGATATTTACTATGCCCAGGCAACGCCGGGCTCTTCAGCTAGTATAGCTATAAAGCTGTAATATCCAATCACTGTATATGAGTCCTCTGGTATAAAAGAAAAAAAAGTAATAGAATATATTATTTTAATTTTTATTTTGAACTGTCATCTTGAAGGTCCTCTGTTATAAAAGTTCTTCTAAAGAATCTGTGCACACATTGCGTTTGTTTGTCACATTTTTTCTGCACAGTTCTGTCACAAACCTGAAGCATTTCCTCGTATCAGACAACTGAATGAGATACCTAAAGTCTCATGCACACATTGCTTATTCTTTCCATGCAGATCTGCAGCATGTCAAGTCTTTCAGCGTTTTTGCTGCAGATTTATCCCAGCCCCGCAGTGTCTTCTGATTTATTCACACTACGGGGCTGGGATTAACAGGCAGGGCGGCCGCACAGGCGCAGTCAGCTAGACTGCATATGAGGACAGAGGACGGGCAGCGCTCACTGTGCCTGCCCAAGGCATGACAAAAGAGCGCAGGCGCCGGCTGTTTCCAAAACAGCGTCGAGGAGGCGGCGCCCGGCGCCAAGAAGACTTGAGTGATGGCTGTGTGGCGTCTGCAGCAGGGGGGGGGAAAGGCCTGCCTCCAGGACTGAAGAAGGATATTTAGGACAAATTACAAAACGGATTATTTCTGCAGTTACAGCACCAATAACTAAAAAAGCCACCTTGTCAGAATGCAGCATTACTGCTGCACAAGGTGGCTCTTTTAGTTTCAAACGCCTGGTGGGTGGGTGGGGGGGGTGACAGGTTCCCTTTAACGTATAAAAAAATCGGTCAGATTTTGACGGCCGAGAATCACACAAGTGTTCTCTGTACAGTGATCCGTGTGTAATGCGAGGATGCAATTTCCTCGCATCTAGTAACCATATGGCATCAGTATGCAATGCAATTTCAACATGAGCTTTTACATACAGCAGTTCTCTGTATGTAAAAGCTCGTTATAAAACCAAATATTCATCAAAACATATATATATATACACTACTGATCAAAAGTTTAGGGTCACCCCGATAATTTTGTGTTTTCCATGAAAACTCATACTTTTATTAATCAAATGAGTTGCCAAATGAATTTAAAATCTAGTCCAGACATTGACAAGGTTCGAAAAAAAGATTTTTACTTGAAATAATAATTTTCTCCTTCAAACTTTGCTTTCGTCAAAGAATGCTCCCTTTGCAGCAATTACAGCATTGCAGACCATTGACATTGGAGTAGTTAATTTGCTGAGGTAATCGGGAGAAATTTCACCCCATGCTTCCAGAAGCCCCTCCCACAGGTTGGTTTGGCTTGATGGGCACTTTTTGCATACCATACGGTCAAGCTGCTCCCACAACAGCTCAATGGGGTTGAGATCTGGTGATTGCGCTGGCCACTCCATTACAGATAGAATGCCAACTGCCTGTTCTTCCCTAAATAGTTGTGTGCTTTGGGTCATTGTCCTCTTGTAGGATGAAATTGCCTCCAATCAAGCACTGTCCACAGGGTATGGCATGGTGTTTCAAAATGGAGTGATAGCCTTCCTTATTCAATATCCCTTTTACCTTGTACAAATCTCCCACTTTACCAGCACTAAAGCAACCCCAGACCATCATATTTCCTCTGCCATGCTTGACAGATGGCGTCAGGCACTCTTCCTGCATCTTTTCAGTTGTTCTGCGTCTCACAAATGTTCTTCTGTGTGATCCAAACACCTCAAACTAGGATTCGTTTGTCCATAGCACTATTTTCCAATCTTCCTCTGTCCAATGTCTGTTTTCTTTTGCCCATATTAATCTTTTCCGTTTATTAGGCAGTCTCAGTCGACTTTAAACTTCTCCACAACAGTATCACGGACCTGCCTGTTGTGTTCCTTGGTCTTCATGATGCTCTCTGTGCTTCAAACAGATCCCTGAGACTATCACAGAGCAGGTGCATTTATATGGAGACATGATTACACAGAGGTGGATTATATTTATTATCATTAGGCATTTAGGACAACATTGGATCATTCAGAGATCCACAATGAACTTCTGGAGTGAGCTTGCTGCACTGAAAGTAAAGGGGCCGAAGAATATTGCACGCCCCGCTTTTCAGTTTTTGATTTTCCACAAAAATTTAAAATAACCAATACATTTTGTTCAACTTCACAATTGTGTTCCACTTGTTGTTGATCCTTCACCAAAAATTTACATTTGGTATCTTTGTTTGAAGCATGATATGTGGGAAAAGGTTGAAAAGTTCCAGGGGGCCGAATACTTTCGCAAGGCACTATATATATATATATATATATATATATATATATATATATATCTTTATGTTGCATAGAGAGATACCTAGAAAAATAGCTGTTAGTTCATTTGTCGACTTTTGTAAAATCAATGCAGAAGCCGACAGGTTAGAAGACATGGTTTGCAAACAGTAAATCGATGCAGAATAGTTTGATATATAGATGTGTGTGATCAATACAAGTAGTATAGTATGTGTGCAAATTAGGGGACATCTATGTATTTAATAAAAGATTATTTTCGGGGGGAAAAATGGCGTGGGCAATTTTCTGCGCCAGAGAGGGAAAGCCAGGAACTGGGGGCCGATGTTTATAGCTTAGGAAGGGGTTAATACCCATGGATCTTCCCAGGCTATGAATATCAGCCCACAGCTGTATAGCTGTATATTTAGCCTTTACTGGCTACTAAAATTGGGGGACCCCCCCAAAAAAAATTACGTGATGTCCCCCAATAGTTAATAGCCAGAAAAGGCTATGCAGACAGCTTTAGGCTGATATTCATAGCCTAAGTAGGGACCATGGATATTGCTACAAACACCAGGTCACAGCCGCCTGAGAAACGGCTCATCTCTAAGATTCTCTATTCTAACCTGTCAGTGTGATTTTACTGTATACCGCACATGAATAGCCGGATTTTCAATGGACACCAGTGCGTATTTCTCGCAAGTCACACTGATGGTCCGTGTGGTGTGCAGTTTTTTTCTCGCACCCATAGACATGTATTGGCGAGTCTCGGCCGCAATTTAACTAGCAAGTATAAAACAGCCGAGAAAAAAAACGGTGATTAACAGTGGTCCGAGTGCTATGCGAGAAAAAAATCACGTAGTCCATATTATAGGCTAGTGTGACTTTTCCTCTGATTGTTCCTCTACTGGTTTTGGCTTACAAATTTTGATGTAAAAAACTCATTAAATACTCAACATGTATGCAACAATTTATAGATTAAAAGGGAGTTCTCATTACAAGCAAAGGGTCTAAAGTATTATATGTAGACATTTGATCATTGTAATACATATTTGGACCTTAACCCCTTAATGACAGCCAATACGTCTTTTAACTGACCTGAGATATAAGAGAATATCATCCCCATACAGGTGACAATCCAGTAGCTGTCGGCTGTACACTATAACTGACAACTTGCTGCATCAGCCACGATCAGTGTTTGCACTGTACAACTCTGTTTAACCCCTTAGATGCTGCTGTCAATAGTGATTACATCATTATAAATGGTTAACAGAGTGTGGGGCTTCCTATTTAACCAAATTGGTGCCCTCAGATCTTGATTTTGTGGTCCTGATGTTTGCCATGGCAATTCATGACCAAATCGCGGCCTTAGAGTCTGACAGCTGTAGTAATCTGTTCAGAAGTTACAGACATTTAAGTGGTAAAAATGCACATTTTCATTCCTGTAAAGCACCTGAAGAGTTAATAAACTACCTGACTGCAGTTTTCAATATGTAAGGAGGTGCTGTTTTTAAAATGGTATCACGTTTGTGGGTTTCCCAATATATAAGACCCCTAAAGTCACTTCAAACATGGATAAGTCCCTAAAAAAATACATTTTGTAAATTTCCTTGAAAAAATGAAAAATTGCTGCTACATTTTTAATCCTCCTAAAATGCTAACAAAATAAAATAACATTTTACAAATGGTGCTGATGTAAAGCAGACATGTGGTAGATGTTATTTATTAACCCCTTTCTGACCTCGGACGGGATAGTACGTCCGAGGTCAGATCCCCTGCTTTGATGCAGGGCTCCGGCAGTGAGCCCGCATCAAAGCCGGGACATGTCAGCTGTTTTGAACAGCTGACATGTGCCCGTAATAGGCGCGGGCAGAATTGCGATCTGCCCGCGCCTATTAACTAGTTAAATGCCGCTGTCAAACGCAGACAGCGGCATTTAACTACCGCATCCGGCCGGGCGGCCGGAAATGACGTCATCGCCGACCCCCGTCACATGATCGGAGGTCGGCGATGCTTCAGAATGGTAACCATAGAGGTCCTTGAGACCTCTATGGTTACTGATCGCCGGTAGCTGTGAGCGCCACCCTGTGGTCGGCGCTCACAGCACACCTGATTTTCTGCTACATAGCAGCGAACAGCAGATCGCTGCTATGTAGCAGAGGCGATCGTGCTGTGCCTGCTTCTAGCCTCCCATGGAGGCTATTGAAGCATGGCAAAAGTAAAAAAAAAAGTGAAAAAAATAAAAAAAAAATAAAACTTTAAATCACCCCCCTTTCGCCCCAATCAAAATAAATCAAAATAAATCAATAAATCAATAAAAAAAAATCAAATCTACACATATTTGGTATCGCCGCGCTCAGAATCGGCCGATCTATCAATTAAAATAAAGCATTAACCTGATCGCTAAACGGCGTAGCAAGAAATAAATTCAAAACGCTAGAATTACGTTTTTTTGGTCGCCTCGACATTGCATTAAAATGCAATAACGGGCGATTAAATGAACGTATCTGCACCAAAATGCTATCATTAAAAACGTCATCTCGGCACGCAAAAAATAAGCCCTCAACCGACCCCAGATCATGAAAAATGGAGACGCTACGAGTATGGCGCAATTGTTTTTTTTTCTTTTTTTAGCAAAGTTTGGAATTTTTTTTCACCACTTAGGTAAAAAATAACCTAGTCATGTTAGGTGTCTATGAACTCGTACTGACCTGGAGAATCATAATGGCAGGTTAGTTTTATAATTTAGTGAACCTAGCAAAAAAAGCCAAACAAAAAACAAGTGTGGGATTGCACTTTTTTTGCAATTTCACCGCACTTGGAATTTTTTTCCCATTTTCTAGTACACGACATGCTAAAACCAATGATGTCGTTCAAAAGTAAAACTCGTCCTGCAATAAATAAGCCCTCACATGGCCAAATTGACGGAAAAATAAAAAAGTTATGGCTCTGGGAAGGAGGGCAGTGAAAAACAAACACCGAAAAACGTAAAATCCCAAGGTCATGAAGGGGTTAATGGTTTGCTGTGGTATGGCCATCTGGATTAAAGGGATAATCATTCAAAGTTTGAAAATTGCTAATTTTTTTTACATTTTTCTCAAATATTTTATATTTTTTATAAATAAACACAAAACATATTGACCTAAATTTACCATTATCATAAAGTATAATGTGTCACGAAAAAACAATCTCAAAATCACTGGGATTTGTTGAAGCGTTGCAGAGTTATTACCACATAAAGTGACACTGGTCAGATTTCAAAAATTTGGCTCCGTCACTAAGGGGTTAAATGGAAAACATATAGCAGTAAACCCTCCTCCAGTCTTGGGTGTCTCAGTTATGTTGGCTTGCCTATTGCATATTGACTTTGTAAGATTTAGTAATTTAGTCACATGTAACCATTCTTTTTGCTATAATAAACCCTGACTTTCATGGTAAAACCTAAGAATTCTGAGCATAGCTGAAGTTGATTTCTGTGGCAGAAGCCAACTGACCGCTATGGTTGTCACACTGCGGTGAGTGAAGGTGTCCTTACAATGTGTTTACTTTGCCTACTGTGTATAGGGAGAACTGTATATGTGTTCTCATCTGTTGCAGGCTATATAGGTCTCCCTTGTATAATAAAATGACTCTTTCTATTACAGTTTGCCAACACTATTTTAATTGCCAACTACTGCATCCAAAGCTCAAGTTTGCCATGTTTCTGTCAACATCTTTGTTGAGTTATTGCTATTATTGTGCAAAAGCTGTACTGAATCTGTACTCTATGTATGCTGTGAAGAGTATGCCCCTTCCGAGTCCTTCTCAAACATTATAATCATGGAGGTCTCCAGGCTGGCAGCCCCAATAATTACTTTTTACCTGCATCAGCAGTGATTATTTTCCCTACGGCAGCCATTTATTAATGGCGATTATAGTACTAGTCTCCCACTTGCTTTAGATGGGGGATTTCAGCCAGAGACTCTTCAGTCAGATACATATTCCCTAAATGTAGGCCATATAAAAAAGTTTTGGAGGCATGACCCCAATTCTTGGTAATAATAGGGTCTTGTCTTTACTATCCTCTTTAGCATGTCTTCAAACTTGAGCAAGAAGAATATATGAAGGAAGATATCCCATGGACTCTCATTGATTTCTATGACAATCAACCAGTTATAGACCTTATTGAGGCAAAGATGGGTATTTTGGAACTTCTCGATGAAGAATGCTTGGTAAGTACTTGTTTCTGTCACTTAGTCCACTTTAATACACTCATGTGACTGTTTATACAGCAAGATTTAATGTGTGAATAAGGGACTTCTTAGTAACATGCACCATTGACAGACGTGACTGTGTGGTATCATCACACTATTGTGCAAACTGGTCTGCTCACTTTTTGAACTTTCTATTATAAGCCAGACATGAGAACACAAACATTTTTCTGTGAAGGAATATAGATTATTATTCCCTTACCCCAAGAAACAGAGTACTTTGAGTATGTAAAGGGGTTGTTGTATAGTGGCATCTATACAGTCCAGATGAAGTTAAACTCACAATTTTTTTTCTTTCTAAAAATGAAAACATTTGCAGCTCTATTTGTCACCATGCTTAATCAATTATTAATGAAAGGAGTTGTCCAGTACTAGGACAACTTCTACTCAAACTGAATGTTTGACCCTGTTAAAATAAAAACTACATCTGCATCATGTTTGAACCATTTTTTTGTTAGGAAATTGTACAAGTTAAAAGTTCATCAGCAATTTCTTATTTTTCCAGCAAAATTTACAAAACCATTTATATTATGGACCGCATCACATTTGAAGTGAATTTGGGAGGCCTGTATGACAGAAAATGCCCAAAAGTGACACCATTCTAAAAACTGCAATCCTCAAAATCCTCAAAACCACATTCAAGAAGTTTATTAACCCTTCATGTGCTTCACAGGAATTAATGTAATGTGGAAGGAAAAAAATTAACATTTATTGTGCAATTTCCCCTGAGTACGCCGAAACCCCATATGTGGGAGAAAACTACTGTTTGGGCGCATGACAAGGCTTAGAAGGAAAGGAGCGCCTTTTGACTTTTTGAATGAAAAAATAGCTGGAATCGAGAGCCGTTGTCTTTGGAGAGCCCCTGATGTGCCTAAATAGTAGAAACCCCACACAAGTGACCCCATTTTGGAAACTAGACCCATCAAGAAATGTATCTAGATATGTGGTGAGCACCTCAAACCCACAGGTGCTTCACAGAAGTTTAGAACGTTGAACTGTGAAAATTAAAAAATACATTTTTCCTGCAAAAATGTTAAGTTTACCCCAAATTTTTCATTTTCACAAGGGTAATGGAGCAGAATGGGTCATATAATTTGTTGTGCAATTTATCCTGAATACACTGATACTCCATATGTTGTTGACAACTACTTTTGAGGCACAGTGCAAAGATCAGGAGGGTAGAAATGCTGTATTGGAGTTCAGATTTTGCTGGAATGGTTTGAGGGTGCCATTTCACATTGGCAGAGCCCCTAAGATGCCAGAACAGCAGAACTCCCCCCCATAAGTGACGTAATCTTGCAAACTATGAAAAAACGGCAGGGCTTGGAGCAGAAGGAGCAATATTTGAATTTTGTAACATAAATTTGGCCTAAAGAGATGGCAGATATTATGTCGCATTTGCAGGGCCCCTACGATGCCTAAGCAGAGAAAACCCTCAAGGATTTTATCCAGGAGTATAATGAGAATTTTGAACCCAAAGATACTACACAGAATTTAATAACATTAGGTTGTCATATTAAATATGTCATTAGTGTTCAGCGGAAGTGCTCACACTACTCAGGTTTTCATTGGATGCTTGGTCATACACCGAGAGTCACCGATGCACGAGTCATCAACCACACATGCTTAACGGCTGTTAAATTCCCCAAAAGAAACATGCTGGTATTGCCCGTGATACTCTGTGCATACCGGAGCACCCCGAGGTTGTGCACTTAGCTCTTGTCGTCATCATTTTTTTTTTACTTGGAAAGAAAAACCTAAGCTCAACCCTAACTCTATTATAAAATAAGAAAAAAGTAACTTGACTAAGGGGATGACACAGGGGGGATGACATTCTAATTATTGGCTTTTGATCACTGTGATAGGGTCTAACTTGACACATGACCGCTGCACATGACAGCGTGGTAAACACTCAATGTTAGGGCCCCCCATTCAAATGAATGGGTTTTGGGTTCGGGTCTGGGTCTGGGTACTGATCTGGTACCCAAACCCGAACATTTTGTAACTGCTTGGCTGGACCGAACATCCAGGTGTCTGCCCATCTCTACTGCTGGCTATATATATAAATGTTATTCCCGGAGAATACTGCAGGGCTCCCTCTAGTGGATATGATGCCTGCTGGCTACATCTATAAATGATGTTACTCCATGAGATTAGTGCAGGGCTCCCTCTAGTGGATATGATGCCTGCTGGCTAGATCTATAAATGGTGTTAGGCTGGTTTCACATTTGCGTTTTTTGCCGCTGCGTTTTAGCGCAAAAAAAGCATGCGTTTTTTTTCTATACTTAACATTAAAAACGCATGCGGTTTTTTGCATGCGTTTTGCCGCGTTTTGACGACGCATGCATCGTTTCTATGCTTGCGTTTTGTTGCGGAAATGCAACCTGTAGTAATTTCTAGCGGCGTTTTTTTTACGCAAAAAAAGCATGCCTTTTTTGCCGCAAAAAAACGCATTGCTGTCTGTGTAAACGCATGCGTTTTTAAGCACATGCGTTTGCATGCGTTTTTAAACGCATGCGTTTCAATAGAAAAACACAAGAATACACACTGATAAGCCACCCCCCAACCCTCAAGGTTCCGTCACATTAAGTGACGCTGCAGCGCTATATACAACGATGCCGATCGCTGCAGCGTCGCTGAGTGGTGGAGACAGCACTCAGCATCGCTGAGTGGTGGAGACAGCTCTCCAGCGACCAACGATGCCGAAGTCCCCGGGTAACCAGGGTAAACATCGGGTTACTAACCACAGGGCCGCCCTTAGTAACCCGATATTTACCCTGGTTACCTTAAAAAAAAAAAAACACTACATACTTACATTCCGGAGTCTATCGCGTACCTCGCAGTCAGCTTCCTGCACTGACTGTGAGCGCCGACTGGCCGTAAAGCAGAGCACAGCGGTGACGTCACCGCTGTGCTTTACGGCCGGCGCTCACAGTCAGTGCGGGAAGCTGACTGCGAGGGACGCGATAGACACCAGAATGTAAGTATGTACTGTTTGTTTTTTTAGGTAACCAGGGTAAATATCGGGTTACTAAGCGCGGCCCTGCGCTTAGTAACACGATGTTTACCCTGGTTACAAGTGAAGACATCGCTGAATCGGCGTCACACACGCCGATTCAGCGATGTCAGCGGGTGATCCAGCGACGAAATAAAGTTCTGGCCTTCTAGCTCCGACCAGCGATCTCGCAGCAGGATGCTGATCGCTACTGCATGTCAAACACAACGATATCGCTATCCAGGACGCTGCAACGTCACGGATCGCTATCGTTATCGTTATAAAGTCGCTCAGTGTGAAGGTACCATAACCCTAACCCTAGGGATCCTAACCCTAACCCTAGGAATCCTAACCCTAACCCTAGGGATCCTAACCCTAAGGGTTAGGGTTAGGATCCTTAGGGTTAGGATCCCTAGGGTTAGGGTTAGGATCCCTAGGGTTAGGGTTAGGGTTAGGATCCCTAGGGTTACTAGTTGATTTTGATGATTGGCATCTGTCACACACTTCTCAGCATGCCTTTCAAAAACGGAAACGCAGGAAAAAACACATGTAAACGCGTCAAAACGCGGCTTTTTTTTTCCACATGCAAAAACGCATGCATCTAAAAAATGCAGCGTTTGCACGCGATTACATGCGTTTTTTGCACCACATGCGTTTGCGTTAAAAACGCTGCGTTTCTTTACGTAAATGTGAAACTAGCCTTACTCCTTGAGATTAGTGCAGGGCTCCCTCTAGTGGACATGATGCTTGCTGGCTACATCTATAAATGATATTACTCCTTGAGATTAGTGGAGGGCTTCCTCAAGTGGATATGATGCCTGCTGGCTACATCTATAAATGGTGTTACTCCCTGAGATTAGTGCAGGGCTCCCTCTAGTGGATTTATAATAACCTACACTATTGTATTTTCTAGCTACCACAAGGAACTGATGAAAACTGGCTGCAGAAACTCTACAACAACTACATAAACACAAACCCATTGTTTGAAAAGCCAAGAATGTCTAATAGATCATTTATTATCCAGCACTTTGCTGATAAGGTAAACTGACAAAAGAAGTGTGGCTGCTAATCTGTAACTAATGCATTCACCACCAAAAAATGGGGGAATAAACCACCACCACAGAGTATAATCCAAAAAATAAGTTCTTTATTTAAATATATAATACATCATATTACATCATGTACAGCAACCCCTTTTTTGGAACTTTGTCCCCTGCAATCTGGTATCTAGCAGACTTTTGTCTATCTCTATGATGTGTTATATGTTTTATTAAAGAACATATTTTTCGGATTATACTCTGTGGTGGTGTTTTTTCCCCCCATTTTTTGTTGGTGGCATCCTTTGTATTGAGTTCTTAGTCCAGAATTAATTTATGTTTGGGCATTTTTGTGTTAACTAATGCATTCAGTAGTGTAGTATAATATAATATAATTGAGTAGTAATTCCAATTAACACCTGGCAGTAAGGCTACATTCCCACAATGAGCTTTTGGTGCGTATTTCTGCTGAGTCAAAAACGTAGCGCCTTACAGTACCAGCAAAGTGGACGGGGTTTATAGAGATCTCATGCCCACTGTGCTTTTTTTTACCTCCGCGTAAACTGACCTGCGGTGCGTGTTTCAGATCTGCAGCATGTCAGTTTCTCTTGTGAGTATCCTGCTTTTTCTGTGAAGATTTTCCCCATAGACTTCCATTAGATGCAAATCCCCATGTAAAAAAACACATGCATTTTTAGGCCTCTTTCGCACGTCCTGATATTTCCGGTACCGGAAAAACCGTGTGTGTACTACGTGTGGCAACCGTATGCCACCTGTGTGCCGCATCAGTACCACACAGACAGCCGCCGGGGAAGAAGTGCTACAGTAAGCGCTGTGCCCCGGCGGCTGGTGCTGAAGCCGGCTCTCATCATTCTCCCCTGCTCTGCCGCTGAGCAGACGACAATGATGAGCATTAAATTAAAGTCCAAATGAAAGCAGGTGGGGGCTTTTGGGACTGTTACCCCATCATCCGACACCTGCTGTCGCTAATAACAGTGACCGTAGGTGCGGAGGATGGGGGTATTCCACAGCCGCCACCTGCGATCGTTCGAAAATAAATCAATGAAAAACCTGACGTGGGTTCACCCTTATTTTGTTAACCAACCAGACAAAACTCACAGCTGGGGGCTGCAACCCCCAGTTGCCAGCTTCAGCAAGGTTGGTTGTCAAGAATAGAGGGGTCCCCACACTGTTTTTTTAATTATTTAAATAAACTATTTGAAAAAACATTGTGGGGTCCCTCCATTTTTGACGACCAGCCTTGCTAAAGCTCACAGCTAGTGGCTGCTATTCTCAGACTGGCAAGAGGCCATTGATATAGGCCCCCAGCCTAAAAACAGCAGCCCAGAAGAGGTTCATCTATTAGATGCGCCTTTTCTGGTGCTTTGCCTGGCTCTTCCCACTTGCCCTGTAGCAGTGGCATGTGGGGTAATATTTATGGGGTTGATGTCACCTTTCAGGTGACGTCAAGCCCACGGCTTAGTAATAGAGAGGCGTCTATAAGACGTTTTGTTGACATGTTATGGTTGTAATGTTAAATAAAGACACGGCCAGAATAAAGTCTTTTAATGAAATAAAACACTAAACACAGTTTACGCATTTTATTTTTTCTCCTTGTCTTTATTTAACATTACAACTATAGGATTAGTAATGAATAGGTGTCTTATAGACGCCTTTCCAGTACTAAGCCGTGGGCTTGCTGTCACCTGAAAGGTGACATCAACCCCACAAATATTACCCCATTTGCCACTGCTACAGTGCAAGTGGGAAGAGCCAGGCAAAGCGCCATAAAAGGTCATCTAATAGATGCGGCTGTCCATATCACACGGAGAACATCAAAGTGTGTTCTCCCTGTTCACGTATGCTGGAGGTTTTGCTGTCCGTGATGACTGCAAAAAACGGACATGTCAGCATGTTTTACCCACAGACACACGGTGTTAGGGCTAGCGGAACGCACCAAATAATAAGATAGATAAAGGTGCGTTCGCAGCCCGGGGTCCACCGTTCCGAGATGGAACCTGTTACCAAGTAATGACGGACTATATGGCAGTACAATGTGAATACACACACGGGTTAACTTCACCCTGTGTGAAGGAAGCGAACCCTGTTAAGTCACAGGGCCGCAGTACCGCACACAAGAGCGCAAGCAAGGAGTCACCAAGCTCAGTCCCAAGACTTGGGATCCGAATCCGACTAGACTACTTGCGCTCGACACCGCTAAGGGGGTGTCAGCGTAACCAAAGTAATAATAACAGATGCACGAGAGTGCATGCGGTGCCGCACTGGCGGACGCCACTAACCACCCAGGCTTGGGTCAGGAAAGCGCTGTGAAAGCGCACGGCGCCGCACTGGCGGTCACAGCAATTAGACGCTGTATGGTGTGTAACGTGCTGGTAGCTAAGTCGGGCGCTAGATAGCAATCACCCACCTTCCGCGAACAGTCATCCAATAGGGAGGGGATTTTAATGAACAACTTTCACTCACAACACACACACGTTTACAAATGTACACTAGCGCATGGCCGTGCGGTCATGCGCAGCTTATATAGCTGCAGCACGTTCAGGACCTTCCAGTAAAGGACCAATGGGAACCGCTCCAGCATCTGAGCATGTGACCCTCGATCTCCAATGGGGGATCTCACCCTGGGCATGCTCAGAAGGGGAAAAGCAGGACTTAGATCCCAAAAGCGTCTGCTCGCCGCTGCCCAGCACTGGCTTCAGTGGCAGAAGCAGGCAAAGCAGCAGTGATCCTATGCACAGAGTGAGACTGAGCAAGACGCTGGGAACGACGTCTCCGCTGAGCAGACTCCACTGCGGCCGGAGAAGAATGGGAGACCGCAGCAGAGATGGTTCGAGATTCCCCCTGTGCAGAGGTGGGAACTCGACACCTAACACACAGTCCGTGGAAACACACTGACATGTGCATAGACCCATTCATTTGAATGGGTATACGTGTGTACATGTCTCTGGTACATGTGAAACTGTCACCACACGTATCGGCCACACTGACGTGTGAAAGAGGCCTTAGTTTGTTTCCGCTTTGGAAACACACACAAAAAATGCATGTGATCCGCACCTAATTATAACCATAAAGTTTTGTCAAAGCTAAACACCAGGAAGTATCAAAAACAAGGCAACTTTGTTTAAAGCACGATGCATCAAAAAGAAACAAAAAAAATGCAGAGTCAAAATTGAGATAAAAACCTCAGTGAAAAAAAACACAAGTAACCTAATTTAAATAAATGGTGCAGAAATGGTGTAATGTCAAAAACTTACTCAAAGGTCATTGTGGGAATGTAGCCTAAAACAAAACGGAAGACATACTCCTTGCATTAAACCAAGCGTGATGTGTGATTCGACTTATCACATTATGGCAGATATTACACTGGTGGGCTACAATTACTTTATCATAAACTTAAAAAAAAAAACAAGATTTCCAACTAGTATACACTTGTTTCTGCCAGATCTTTAATATTATAGTGCATGTAATTATTTTGTTGTATGTGTATTAGATTAGTATGGCGTGTAACAGCGCTCTCATTGGTTTTGCCTCTTTTCATTTACATTGGTCTTACCTAATCTGTAATGGTAAAATTCAACAGTGTATGATAAAGGCTGGATTCACACATACAGTTTTTGATGCACCAAAACCCAAAATGCAGGAGTGGATCCTGAAGTACAGAAAATGAAAGACTTGGCTTTAGGAACCTCTGTTCAAAAATCTGCATCACAAACTACAAATGGAATTGCATCAAAAATTGCAAGTGTGAATCCAGTCACTATGAGATTTATGGAAAAGCTGCTTTGTTTGAAGCTGAAACTTGTATATGAATAATTATAGCATAACACTATAAAAGCTAAGTGGGTTTCTTGTAAAATTTACAGGTAGAATATAAGTGTGATGGATTTTTGGAGAAGAATCGTGACACGGTTTATGAAGTATTAATAGATCTGCTAAAAACTAGTAAGGTTTGTATGTTTATCATTTCATGATTCAGTTTAGAGAGTTCTCAGCTTGTTGTTGGCCTTTTTTATTTTCTGCTATGCTGCATGTTATGTACAGTGCCTTGCGAAAGTATTCGGCCTCTGGAATCTTTCAACCTTTTCCCACATATCATGCTTCAAACATAAAGATACCAAATGTAAATTTTTGGTGAAGAATCATCAACTAGTGTAGCACAATTGTGAAGTTAAACGAAATTTATTGGTTATTTTAAAGTTTTGTAAAAAATCAAAAGCTGAAAAGTGGGGCGTGCAATATTCTTCGGGCCCTTTAACTTAATACTTTGTTGCGCCACCTTTTGCTGCGATTACAGCTGCAAGTCGCTTGGGGTATGTCTCTATCAGTTTTGTGCATCGAGAGACTGAAATTCTTGCCCATTTTTCCAAGGCAAACAACTCGAGCTCAGTGAGGTTTGATGGAGATCATTTGTGAACAGCAGTTTTCAGCTCTTTCCACAGATTCTCGATTGGATTGAGGTCTGAACTTTGACTTGGCCATTCTAACATCTGGATACGTTTATTTGTGAACCATTCCATTGTATATTTTGCTTTATGTTTGGGATCATTGTCTTGTTGGAAGACAAATCTCCGTCCCAGTCTCAGGTCTTTTGCAGACTCCAACAGCTGAGTCTAAGCTGAGGGTAATGAGGCTAAAGGAACAAGATGGGCTTGCTTGGAAAACCTGTCCACCACCACCCATATCACAATATTACCCCTGGATGGAGGGAGATTGGTAATGAAGTCCATGGACAGATGAGCCCATGGCCTCTCAGGAATCAGTAAAGGCACCTGTTCCCCATTTGGCCAGCTATGGGAGCTTTTGGAATAGGCCCACCAAAAAACCCTTGCCACCGTGGCCGCGATCCCAGGATGGGCACATAATCTAGACTCATGAAATACCTGAAGGAGCTTATCCCGAAATTGGTCCGGGACAAACAATTTATCTCTTGGTTTGGAAGCAGGGGCCAAAGACTGAGCCCCCACAATCTCTCATTCCAACTCAGACGAGATCCCTGCTACAACCACCCCGGGGCAAAGAATGGAGGATGGCTGCTCGGGGGGAGACACAGGCTCAAAACTTCGGGACAAGGCATCGGCTTTAACGTTCTTATAACCAGGACAAAAAGTAATAGAAAATTGAAACCGGAAAAAAAAGCGACCAACGAGCTTGTTTAGGGGTCAATCTTTTCGCTGACTCAATATATGCCAAATTTTTATGATCCGTGATCACAGTAATCAGGTGAGCTGCCCCTTCCAAAAAGTGCCTCCATTCTTCGAATGCCAACTTGACCGCAAGAAGTTCTCTATTGCCCACATCATAATTTCTCTCGGCCGAAGAGAGCTTCTTGGAAAAGAAGGCACATGGCTTGAGATTAGTCAAAGTGGCAGGTCCATGTGACAACACTGCTCCGACCCCCACCTCAGAAGCGTCCACCTCCACAATAAAAGGCCTGGACAAATCTGGTTGTATAAAAATCGGAGCGGACATGAAACATTTTTTTAATGCCAAAAAAGATTCCTTGCTGGCCCCAAGACCAATCTTTTACATCCTCCCCCTTGCAGGTAAAATCAGTAAGGGGGTTAACCACCTGCGAAAACCCCCTAATAAATTTACGATAATAGTTGGCAAATCCGAGGAAGCGCTGAAGCCCCTCCCCTTAAGGTCTCAGGGTTGAGAGGAAACCCCTCAAAGGACACAGTCAGAATAAAAAAAGGCAGTTCTTGTACAAAAAAATCAACATTTCTGTAATTTAGCAAATAACTGATTTTCCCTGAGTCTTTGGAGAACAGTTCGTAGATGCTGCAAATGAGTCTGACTGTCCGGGTAAAAACACTAAAATATCATCCAAATAAGTCATGACAAAACGTCCTATAAGGTCAGCAAATATCACATTAATGAAATTCTGAAAAATAGCGGGAGCATTAGTAAGTCCAAACGGCATGACAAGGTTTTCAAACAGTCCCTCTGATGTGAGAAACGCTGTTTTCCACTCGTCTCCCTCACGAACCCTTATCAGATTATAAGACCCCTATATGTCTAATTTGGAGAACCATTTGGTCCCTGATAATTGGTTACATAAGTCTGGAATAAGGGGAAGAGGGTATGTGTTTCTCACCGTTATTTTGTTGAGTTCCTGAAAGTCAAGGCAAGGACGCAAACCAACATCATTTTTTTTTTTTTTTTTTTTTTACGAAAAAAAAACCCCGCCGTCACAGGAGAGACAGAGGGCCGTATATGCCCTTTCCGAAGAATTTCAGCAATGCACTCCTTCATAGCCAAACGCTCAGGACCGGAAAAATTGAATAGACAGGCTTTAGGTAGCTTAGCCCCTGGGACTAACTCAATGGCACAATCAAAGGGTCTATGTGGCGGTAAAACCTCAGTCTCGCTTTCAGACGACACGTCTTCGAAGTCCTTCAGGGACTCCGGAATAACCTCCAGACTGACAGATGACACAGAGGCAGATTTCACAGGTTCAGATAATTCAGATTCACAACACAATTAGGGCCCCATTGAACAATTTCCCCCATGACCCAATTAATGATAAAGTTATGGCGTTGGAACCAGGGCATTCCCAACACCAACCCAGCATGCAGATTCCCCAAGACAAAACAACTTATCTCTTCAACATGATCAGAGCCTACTTTGAAGGAAAAGACCTCTGAGACGTAGCAAATTCCTTCTTTAGTGAGGGGAGTCAATGGCTATCACTTTCATTGGAGTCTAAATGTCCCTATCTTGCATTGGGAAATCAAGTGAGGACTGACCAAGTTGATGGACGAACTTCAGTCTACAAAAGCTGTAGAACAATAAGGACAACCATCCACCAACAATTCCACTGGAAGCAAAACTTCAGCAAATGAGGAAAAGTGTACCTGATGGTCTGGATGGCTTCTTCGACCTCCACCCAGAACTAGTCATTTCCCGCCATCTTGAATGGTGAAGGGCAGGAAGGGCAATCCCTCTTCCAGTGTCCCGACTCTGCACAATAGAAGCACAGCTGCTTTTCACGACGACATCTTCTCTCTTTCTCTTTCAAACTGACGGCGACCACCTCCATAGCCTCAGAAGTAGCCATGGCTTTGTCTCCACTGGGAAACAGTGATGTTTCCAATAGCACAACACCTCTTGCCCGTAACCTGCAAACCATATGAACCGCTTGGTCATGGCATCTTCCAGGGAATTAGGTGAGGGATGAAGCACTAGGGCATCCTTCAGACGTTCGGACAGGCCTCTACGGAACAAGCCCCGGAGCGCAGCGTCATCCTATGAAACCTCCGCAGCCCATCGTCTGAATTCTGAGCAAAATCACTCGGCCGAGTGCTTCCCCTGACAAACACTCATCACCATATCCTCCACCAGACACACTCTATCAGTCTCATTGCAAATGTGCGCTAGGGCCTCAAAAAATGCATCCACCCTCTGACTTTCATCTCCAGAGGAGCGGGGTCTTAAAGACTCTAATCTCTTTTTTGTTACCAGAAAATGTATCCGGTAACTTAACCGGGGGTTCAGGAGGGAACAGAGCGACTTCTTTAGCCCCTGCCACCTGAATTCCCGAGGACAGAGCCCCCAGAAGCATGTCCATCACCTGCGGTTGGGACTGGGCCAGGGCTTGCTGCTCTAGGTTTAATTTCTGCAGCATCTGAGACAGGTGCTTCACCTGCTCAGACAGGGTGCGCATCGAGTCCATACTGCATCCTAACCACAGAAGGCCACTGTTATGGTCAGTTGTAATGTCAGGGACCTCGTGACCAACCTGTCCAGTTCTGGACACGAGTCTCGTACTCTGCGGAATGGGACGGGTTGACAGCACCCGCAGACAAAGAACAGCATGGTCGCAGGCATGCAGGACCTGCGGCACATGATCACAGGAGGAGAGGCTGGGCAGGGCCAGCCGCTGGATCAATCAGCGGAGCACCAAGGGTACAACCGGAGGGTGACCGCCTGGGGTGCCGACAAGCGTATGAACAGAAGAGTTTACAAGTGGGTGCCAGGAAACCGAGTGGGTAATATGAGTGCCGATGGAACAACCGAAAGGGAGGTCAGAAACCAAGCCGGGATCAGAAAACCAGATAATCCACAGACAAAACCTAATCGACAGGCAAGTGCAACATGGGGAACAGGCCAGGTCAAAACGGGACATAAACTCACAAGGCAGGCACAAGGCACAAACACACAAGCGTACAGGGGTCACTTAACTCATTCGAGGGCAGAAGTATAACTGACAAGGATGCAAGCCTCCCCCGGCTATAAAATACCCTCCCTTGTCCAAAGAGAGGCCACCATCATTAAACCCCGAGGCTCCTGCTCAAATCCTACCATAGGATCATGACAGGATTAACCTGTCTGCATGGACATCAGATGCTGGTACCCACAATCTCTCTTCATGACCGTAACCCTTCCAGTGCACTAGATACAGAAGGTTTTTCTGTATCTAGTGCACTGGAAGGGTTACGGTCATGAAATTTGGAATATCAGATTGCTAAGATCATTGATTCTCACTTGGTCCACTGGTTTAGTGGACCAAGTGAGAATCAATGATCTTAGCAATCTGATATTCCAAATTTCCATCAACGATGACCAGAGAAGGAGGTGATGGTTCTCAAGATGCAGTGTATTTTTTGAGTAGAGACCGGTGAAACACATTATGAATCTTAAAAGTAGATGGCAATACAAGGCAGAATGCTACAGGATTAACGACGACCACAATATTATAAGAACCGATGAACTTGGGACCCGCTTTCAAAGAAGGGACATTCAACTTAATGTTCCTCGAGGATAACCACACCAAATCACCAACACTCAGGTCCAGACTCGCCACACGTTTCAGAACACTCTTGTATTTGGACCCCATCTTCAAATTAATAAGAAGCACACAGAAGTAATACATAATGAAAACGTTCTTTAGGTATTCCTGAAAAATGATTTCCATTAAAAGATCTCAACTGAGGAAGAAACCCATAGGCCCTGAAGAACGGGGATTTACCAGTAGACTCTTGACAATGGTTATTCACTACAAATTAATCTACAGGCAAGTAAGTAACCCAATCCTCCTGATTTTCAGACACAAAACACCTAAGATAAGTCTCGAGCACACTCCAAATGCAAAAACTAACACTGGCATCCCAGATAGCCATAGACGAGTATATATAGGAGAGGGGAGTGGCCAACACTGAAAAGCTGAGACCATCACTACTGGAAAGCTTTCAGGAGCTCTAAACTGAACAGTTTAACCCCTGCACTGCTAGCAGAAACCTGCACCGTATGATATGATGGTGAGGTGCTTCTAATCCGTGCGGGAAATCAGACGCTGCCGTCTTCGGATACCACTCTGTCACAGTAAACCCGTGACACCCAATGCATAGACATGCATATACATGGCCCACATAGATGTTTGAACCATGAGAATGTAATAACTTGGGAATATTTGGATGGTGTTTTTTTCATTGTATGTTGCGTAGTGCATGCTACATCTCAAATTTGTCCAGAGCTTTGATTTCTGGAAGCACACGGTTCCAACAGTATTCCTCATTGCCTGCTTGGCTCCATAAAAGTGAATCTGCAGAAACAAACTACTATGTGGTTAGCTCATTCTTAGAACCCATCTCTATGGTTGCAATCTGCTTTTTTTTCTCTGTGTTGGATTGCAGATTACCTAAATAATCTTTTGTACATAGACTATTTCAGTTATCCATTAGTGAGATTTAAAGGGGTTTTCACACATGATTAAAAGAAAAAAGAAAAACCATGCAACCGGCTCTAAGAAAAAGAAAAATTCGTTTACTCACCACACCAAAACCCTGCGATTCTTAAAAGAATGGAACAATGAGTATTTCTTTTTTTAAGAGCCTACTGCAACTTTTTTAATATATACAATTATAATGTTCACTGTGTTCCTTTTTATTTAATATATCTCACACATAAGATTTTTCTAAAGGAAACATGAAATATGTAATGTGAAAATTTCAGTACTGCCTCTCTTCAATAGTAAAGTCTAGATTTAGGAAATATTAAAGCAAATCAATAAGTGCTTCGTATAAGAGAACATTTATCCTTCTCTATCATAATATATTTCAATAGTGTTTTTCACGTGTGTTAAGCAGAAAAAGGGAAACAATGTTTTTTTTTACCTATTCCAGTTCCAGCTTTGCGCAAATTTTTTTCAAGATAACACTGTAACCACTAAACCTTACAGTGCAGCTATAAAGGTAAAATCCGCAAGGCCCGTGATCAAGTCAGCAAACAAAGAGCTAAGAATGACCGTGGGCAGCAAGGTACTATACATTTTGTGGTTATACATTATGTAGCCATCAAAATGATTATGTTCCCTCTTTAAGACTTCTATTTTTATTTGTCTGCTCTTATGTATTTGCATTTTTCAGTTATGATGAAATAGCTCTTATAATGTATCATTTCTGTCAGTAAAAAAGCTCAGTTTTTGTAGGAAATGCACCAAGTCCATACTGATGTGTAGACAATAGATAAGATGCGCACTCAGCAGTTATAGGAGTGCTGGCCAGACTGGAAAGTTCCAATGATCAAGTAGAAGGTAATCTGCCACACTCACAGAAAAATAATTTTGTTGTTTTGTTTTTACATGTCTAGTCATTCACCACAGTGTTCAGTATTCTAATAGATTACGATGGATAAAGCGATAAATTAGATTATTGTTTTGACCCAGTCTGGGTCTTTCTCAAACCTCGCTAAAAAAGAAATATATGTAATAATAAGTACTGTATATATACAAGTATATAAGTATATTTACAAAATTATTGTGCTGTACAAATATACATATGGTCATATCATAGACACAAAATAAATACAAAAAATCATGAGAAATAAAACTATAACACCCAAATATTTAAAAATAACAGATAAAAAAATAAGAAATAAAAGAAAATAAAGGAATAATCGAGAACAAATAAGCTGGTATTTGGATAATCAACAATCTTAAACCAGTGCCATATCGCAAGGCAATGGCTATTGTATCAACATAGTCTTTTAAACAAGAAAGGACCAGAGATTATCCATATGCACTGGTGTAAATATACATAGACATAATCCACATCAAAGTAAATAGTGGATAAAAAAAGTGGATAATCATACAATAGATGATTATAAATGGGGGAAAAATTAAAAAATTACTGGTAAGTAATAAAGAAAAAATATACAGTTAGGGCCAGAAATATTTGGACAGTGACACAAGTTTTGTTATTTTAGCTGTTTACAAAAACATGTTCAGAAATACAATTATATATATAATATGGGCTGAAAGTGCACACTCCCAGCTGCAATATGATAGTTTCCACATCCAAATCGGAGAAAGGGTTTAGGAATCATAGCTCTGTAATGCATAGCGTCCTCTTTTTCAAGGGACCAAAAGTAATTGGACAATGGACTCTAAGGGCTGCAATTAACTCTGAAGGCGTCTCCCTCGTTAACCTGTAATCAATGAAGTAGTTAAAAGGTCAGGGGTGGATTCCAGGTGTGTGGTTTTGCATTTGGAAGCTGTTGCTTTGAGCAGACAACATGCGGTCAAAGGAACTCTCAATTGAGGTGAAGCAGAACATCCTGAGGCTGAAAAAAAAGAAAAAATCCATCAGAGAGATAGCAGACATGCTTGGAGTAGCAAAATCAACAGTTGGGTACATTCTGAGAAAAAAGGAATTGACTGGTGAGCTTGGGAACTCAAAAAGGCCTGGGCGTCCACGGATGACAACAGTGGTGGATGATCGCCGCATACTTAATTTGGTGAAGAAGAACCCGTTCACAACATCAACTGAAGTCCAGAACACTCTCAGTGAAGTAGGTGTATCTGTCTCTAAGTCAACAGTAAAGAGAAGACTCCATGACAGTAAATACAAAGGGTTCACATCTAGATGCAAACCATTCATCAATAACAAAAATAGACAGGCCAGAGTTAAATTTGCAGAAAAACACCTCAAGAAGCCAGCTCAGTTCTGGAAAAGTATTCTATGGACAGATGAGACAAAGATCAACCTGTACCAGAATGATGGGAAGAAAAAAGTTTGGAGAAGAAAGGGAACGGCACATGATCCAAGGCACACCACATCCTCTGTAAAACATGGTGGAGGCAACGTGATGGCATGGGCATGCATGGCTTTCAATGGCACTGGGTCACTTGTGTTTATTGATGACATAAGAGCAGACAAGAGTAGCCGGATGAATTCTGAAGTGTACCGGGATATACTTTCAGCCCAGATTCAGCCAAATGCTGCAAAGTTGATTGGACGGCGCTTCATAGTACAGATGGACAATGACTCCAAGCATACAGCCAAAGCTACCCAGGAGTTCATGAGTGCCAAAAAGTGGAACATTCTGCAATGGCCAAGTCAATCTCCAGATCTAAACCCAATTGAGCATGCATTTCACTTGCTGAAATCCAGACTTAAGACGCAAAGACCCACAAACAAGCAAGACCTGAAGGCTGCGGCTGTAAAGGCCTGGCAAAGCATTAAGAAGGAAGAAACCCAGCGTTTGGTGATGTCCATGGGTTCCAGACTTAAGGCAGTGATTGCCTCCAAAGGATTTGCAACAAAATATTGAAAATAAAAATATTTTGTTTGGGTTATGTTTATTTGTCCAATTACTTTTGACCTCCTAAAATGTGGAGTGTTTGTAAAGAAATGTGTACAATTCCTACATTTTCTATCAGATATTTTTGTTCAACCCTTCAAATTAAACGTTACAATCTGCACTTGAATTCTATTGTAGAGGTTTCATTTCAAATCCAATGTGGTGGCATGCAGAGCCCAACTCGCGAAAATTGTGTCACTGTCCAAATATTTCTGGCCCTAACTGTATATGAAAGAAAAAGTAAAAAATAAAATAAAGATAATAAATGATTACTTAAACTGTTTGTAAATGATTGGATGTGGTGGATCCTGACTATAGAATTATCCTTATGGGAGAAATAATAATGATGAGAAATAGATGAATGCAGAAAAAAATAATGGAAACGTGAAAAAAAATTAATAAAGTGGAGTACATATTGTAAACAAAAAGAAGAGTAAAAAAGAAAATTGGAGACAAATAATATGAGAATAGCAAAGGATGATAAAGTAGCATGAAAATAATGAAAATAAAAATAAAATAAAAAAATGAAAAATATAAAAATAAAAGATGTTACTGGTGTGAATTTTTTTTGGGGGGGAAAAAGGTTGGATTGTATAGATGTACTTACCCCCAAGGGATATATCAGTGTCAATGAGTATAAAAAAAGTACAAATATGATTAGATGAGGAAAAAGAAGAACATATATAAATAAATTCTCACCAGAGGGATACTTTGGTAACATAATTAGATTCAACATGCATAGGGCTCACTAGATTATATCAAAGCATATATCTTATATACATTCTACACAATAAAATAAAATAAAATAAAGCAAAACAGTTCCATAGCCAGGGGGTGGTATACCAATGTGCTGATGTTATTGAACAAAAAAGTCCAGTTCTTTCTTTAAACCTTTGGGTGATAGTGTCTGTAAGGTATGAATCCTGTAGGATTCCCTCTCTTTGAGTAGTTTAATATGATTTTCTCCTATGCTGGGTCTGGTGACCTGTTCAAATATCTGAACTCTTAGTTGTGATACTGTATGGTTGGCGGCCAAAAAGTGATGGGGTAGTGGAAGCCAAACCTTCTGACATCTAATAGTGGACTTGTGACTTGCTATTCTGTGGAAAAACCAAATATGTAACAAAAAAAGACCTAAAAAATGTTCTTTAATAGCAATAATTAAAAACTAGGGACCACATATACCAAACTGAAAAACTATGGTAGGGAGCCCCAAAATAGGATCAGATAGTTGATAGATACAAATAAATATTAATAAGGAAAGGACTAGGGAGGATAGAGGTGCCTTACCCTAATGAAGTCCCTTCCTTACAGCGGAGGTTGGCACCCTGGGATACGATATGGCGCCCCCGCTCAACGTAGACTGACCCTGAAAACCCTAAAAGGTATCCCTACCAAAGCCACCACCTAATGCCCTCTGAGGAAATGTCAAGACTCTGAGTGACATTAATTCTAGGAGAATAAGTGATTTACAGAGATGTAAATATAAGAAAATGGACAATACTCCCCTTTTAGTATCGTTTAATAAATACAGCAGTGACTAATTGTAGAAAGACATAAATATCTCTATCATTAGCTGATTGTCTGAGATGGTAGAAAAAAGTATTTTTTCACTTCAATAACACACATCTCTTATAGTGCTGTAAAACCTTCTGCTAGAAGAGTATATAGATGAAGAGTATGATCAACTGTTCAAAGAACATGTCTTACATTGGTAACAGTGATAGTATACACTCATCATGGTAAAAATTACCAGAAAAAGACCTCAGATGCTTAGTCATAAAGAAAATGTCGGCATCACCACCAGAATAATATAGGCATCATCGCCAGAATAGAGCCATTTTTAAGATACTCCAAGAGTTACATACGCATAGTAGCATATCAATTGGTAGTTGTCAGTTTACAGAATCTCAGATATTTAGGTATCATCAAAAAATGGGCATCACCGCCAAGTAATGTGGGCATCATTGAAAAAATAAAGCCATAATTACCATATTCAATAACTATATGCAAGTGATGGCATCACCGCCAGAAAGTTATGGGCATCATCGCCAGAGATATAATAATCTGTCAGTATCGATAGATGATGGCATCACTGCCAGAAAAAATGTTTTATTCAGATATATATAAAGGCATCATCGCCATAGATATAATAATCCGTCAGTGTCGATAGATGATGGCATAACCGCCAGAAAAAATAATTCATTCCGATATATATATAAAGGCATCATCACCAGACAGTAGCATATAGATCAGATTAGTAAAAAGGTAATGTGGCAATATTCAAGACTAATATGGTGCAGCACAGACATGGTGGCAAGCAGCCAGCTCAGCAGCACACGTGTATGGTTACGGTACACTTATCTTGGGGAGACACTGTCAGGGATGTGTTTTTCTGAGGTTCTGCAGTATTTAGAAGAAAGGTGGAAATGTACTTGAGTAGTGAAAGTAAGATTAGGATAGCAGTAATAACTTACTATAGTCTGGTGGTTTATAGTGTGGTGATGTCAAGAGGATCCTTATGGGGGCTTAAAGGGTGTGTACCAAGTTTGAACGTAATCCCCTATCCATACTTAATGATCATTGTGGGTCCCAGTGCTGATCGCTTTTTTCATGATAACTGGGAATGTGTTACACACATATACTGTAATAAAAAAAGGGAGACTGCGTGGTACACCTTAGTCAAAGTTGGTCCTCAAGTTTGATACTACTCCAGTTATAAAAACTTGAAGGAGTGCCACGTTCCTTCATATATTTATAATACAAAATGTAATAATACCCAATTAGTGAGATAATAGAAAAGAGTACCGTAATTAGCTGCTTGAAAGCATTTGTTGCTTTTTGACCTGGTGTTAGTGATGAGTGAGTGTGCTCGGATAAGTCGTTATCCAAGCATGCTCGTGTGCTAACAGAGTGACTTTGGCGTGCTGTAATGCAAATCATGCAGCCGAGGGGACTCGAACATATTTTTGATCACGCCGAAGACACTTGGTTAGCACACAAGCATGCTTGGGTAACACGTTCGCTCATCACTACCTGGAGTAGCTTGTACACTGTAGCTCATGTCCAGCATATGTCACTGGGTTTCTCTGTAATTTCAGTTTCGCATCTCTCTGTGTTTACTAATGGAGACACTTAATGCCACAACTCCGCATTATGTCCGATGCATAAAACCCAATGATGAAAAGTTGCCTTTCGAGTAAGTAGGAAGCTAACTAAGCAGCTTGTATGTTTTACTGTTTTATGTATATGCAATAATCAGCCACAACATTAGAAGATCCTGCCAAATATTGTGTGTTTACCCGTCATGATACTAAAACAGTTCTATACAATCCAGGCATGACCCTCACCAAGGCCTTGAAAGTGCTTTGTGCTATCTGGCTCCAAGACATTAGTTGAAGATCCTATAAATTGTGAGGTGGAGCCTCCATGGATGGAATTTGTGTTTCCAATGCATCCTACACATGCTCCATAGAATTTAGACCTGTGACATTAGGAGGCTGTTAACACTTCTTGTCATTTTCATTAAGCCAATTTTCAACAATTTTTGCAAAGTAGCAGGGTTCATTATGTTGCTGAAAGAGGGTGCTGTAATTGGGGAATAATAAAGCACTTCGCACCTTTCTATGTATTTCACTAAAAAAGTTATTTGCCAATAGGGTACAGCAAGAGCCAATAAAATATTTTTTTTATTACTAGTTAATTACTCTAAATTTCTCACAATGCTATATAACTCCATTAAAGAAAACATAAAAAATGGGTCAAAACAGAGGAATGACATAATTCTCAGCAAGGTAGAGGTTATGAAATGGAATGTTCCCAAAGTGTAATTAATAGCACCAGTGGCTACATACCTACGCATGTATCTTGGGACACCCGCAGCTTATCACATCGCTAGTTTCAATTTCATCCATGCTCCCATCTGTCCTCTGATGATCCTCAGACTGCGTTTGTCAGACTAACCAACATTTAAGTTTTTACACGCATGAATGTGTTTTGTATATGTAGACCATATGGATGACAGGCATGCACTGTAATATATGCATGGTTTGATGTTAATACACTCCTCAACATTGAAATTGCAACTCTAAGGCTATGTGCACACATTCACGATTTTTTGCGTTTTTTTGGCCTTTTTCTGCTGAAAAAAACGCAAAAAAAATGCTTACATTAAGCATCCCATCGCATTGTGGTAAAAAACGCAGCATGTTCATTAATTTTACGTATTTTTCAAGTTTACCGCTATATTATTGCATTGGGAAGCTCTGGAAAAAAAAACGTGAAAAAATCGCAAGCGGATTTCTTGCAGAAAAAGTCCGGTTTTGTTCAGGAGAATTCTGCAGACATTCCTGAACGTGTGCACATAGCCTAAAGGTGCTTTCACACTGCATTTTGGCACATTTGCAGAGCGCACATTTGCTCTGTTAGCACCATTATAGGATATGGTATCATCGGCCCATACGTCCAAATCTCATTTTGTGGGGCGCTTGAATGTAAGCTCTGATGGAGCCACTGAACTCAGTGTGAAATCATTGTAAGAAGGACAAGTTGTACAAATATGGAAATAACAGGATTGATAGACATATTAATGATCTGCAAATGATAACAAAATGGAAACAAACATTTTCAAAACTAAACATTTTCAGAATTAAAAAAAGCCTTAGGCAGAATGCAGATGAATATAAAACACAGTTCTTCTAGTGATTGTGGTGTATGGACTGGCCACAGGTCTCCCGAAGTCATCAGCCTCATTTATTTATTTATTTTGCTCACGTACCATATATAGCTCCATTTATTCCACAGCCCTTTATATATATTATCGGCACTGTCCCCATTGGGCTCACAATCAAGGAGTATGGGAGGAAACTAGAGCACCTTGGAGACCCATACAAACTTCTTGCAGATGTTGTACTTGGTGGAATTTGAATCCAGGACTCCAACGCTGCAAAGCAACAGTGCTAACCACTGAGCCACCAGGCTTCACTCATATACAGCTCTGGCAAAAATTAAGAGACCACTGCAAAATGTTCAGTTTGTCTGATTTTTCTCTTTATAGGTATATTTTTGAGTAAAATGTAATGTTTTCATTTATTCTATAACCTTCTGACAACACGTCTCTGAATTTCCAAGCAATTAATTTTGTATTTTTTCTGAAAAGGAGAAATGGTCAAAATTAAACAAAAACCCAGTGCTTTCAGACCTCAAATAATGCAAAGAAAACAAGTTCATAATCATTTAGAACCAACAATACTATTGTTTTTACTCAGGAAGAGTTCAGAAATCAATATTTTGTGGAATAACCATGATTTTTAATCACAACTTTCATGCATCTTGGCATGCTTTCCACCAGTCTTTCACACTGCTTCTGGCACAAAAATGTAAGCAGTTCTTTTCTGTTTGATGGCTTGTGACTCTCCATCATCCTCTTGATTACATTCCAGAGGTTTTCAATTGGGTTCAGGTCTGGAGATTGGGCTGCCCATGGCTGAGTTTTGATGTGGTGGTCTCTTAATTTTTGCCAGAGCTGTATATGCCTATGAGGTTCCTGAGGTTAGGTCAGGAGATCCGTAGGCCAGTTCATACATCACGTTCTGAACACAGAACTTGTGTCACAGACACATGGAGGCAGTCATTACCCACAAAGGAAGAAGAAACTGACTTGCTTATTTTTTCTTGATTAGTAATAAAGAATAAGATTTAGGTCTTTTTCCTGTTAGAAAGATTAATTATCACTGCCAGCATTAACTTTTCTCCCTGAGAATCTGCCCCCAGAACAAGTTCTGGAGGCAGATTCTCAGGAAGATCAATGTCCGGCCCTTAGGTCTTATTAGTTCATTTACATGTAAGAAAAATGTGGATTTCTCTGGAATAAGACATCGGATCACAGATATTGAGGTATCATTTTATTCAGGTTTCTATGACCTACATGCCCATATAGACTGCTTAGGAGCGCTGATACTACTGAAATATTCCTTCAATGTAAAAATGGCAATAACGCAATGTATAATTTATGTACGCATTGTTTATCATGTGCAGGGTTTTACTGCTAGATATTTGCTTTATGATGCTGACTTCTTTATATACTGTGTCACAGATTTGACTCGAAAAGAGTGGTCCAGCAACTAAGAGCTTGTGGTGTCTTGGAAACCATCCGAATAAGTGCTCAAAGTTATCCCTCTAGGTATATCTCAATATCTACACCTATGAATACATTGTCTGTGACTGCTTCAGTCTATACATGAACACCTCCATCAGGTTCTATTAAATATGATATGATGAATAAATCGCTATCCCTGAGAACCTGCTTCTTCATCTCGCCATCTCTAAACTAACATGATTTGTCTTCATATAATCATAGTCATTTCTTTTCAGGTGGACATATATAGAATTTTATGGACGTTACAGCATCCTAATGACACAGCAGGAGTTGTCACTGAGTGATAAGAAAAATATCTGCAAAGTTGTGCTGCAGAGATTAATCCAGGTATGGCACGGATCATGTTCACAATGGTGCACAGTATGTCCAGTCAGCTACTAGTGCTGCAAGATATATTCTTCTAATTAACTTGTATATACATTACATACAGGTGCTTCTCACTAAATTAAAATATCATCAAAAAGTTAATTTATTTTAGTTTTTCAATACAAAAAGTGAAACTCATATTGTATAGAGTCATTACAATGACTCTATTTCAAGTGTTTATTTCTGTTAATGTTGATGATTTTGGCTTACAGTCAGTGGAAACCCAAAAGTCATTACCTCAGTAAATTAGAATAATTAACAAAACACACCTGCAAAGGCTTTGTAAGTGTTTAAAAAGGTCCCTTAGTCTGTTTCAGTAGGTTCTACAATCATGGGGAAGACTGCTGACTTGACAGATGTCCAGAAGGCAGTCAGTGACACACTCCACAAGGAGGGTACGCCACAAAAGGTCATTGCTAAAGACACTGGCTGTTCACAGAGTGCTGTATCCAAGCATATTAATGAAAAGTTGCGTGGACGGAAAAAGTGTGGTAGAAAAAGGGGCACAAGCAACCGGGATAACTACAACCTTGAGAGAATTGTTAAGAAAAGGCCATTCAAAATTTTGGGAGAGATTCACAAGGAGTGGACTGCCGACAAACTTTTTGGATATGAAAATTTCATTCTCCAGCAGGATTTGGCACCTGTCCACACTGCCAAAAGTTCCAATACCTGATTTAAAAACAACAGTATCACTGTTCTTGATTGGTCAGCAAACTCGCCCGACCTTAACCCCATAGAGAATCTTTGGGATATTGTCAAAAGGAAGATGACAGACACCAGACCCAACAATGCAGATGAGCTGAAGGCTGCTATCATAGCAACCTGGGCTTCCATAACACCTCAGCAGTGCCACAGGCTGATCGCCTCCATGCCACGCTGCATTCATGCAGTAATTGATGCAAAAGGAGCCCTGACCAAGTATTGAGTGCATTTACTGAACATACATTTCAGTAGGCCAACATTTCAGATTTTAAAATCATTTTTCATGCTGGTGTTATAAAGTATTCTAATTTACTGAGATAATGACTTTTGGGTTTTCATTGACTACAAGCCATAATCATCAACATAAACGGAAATAAACACTTGAAATAAATAAGTTTGTATCTCTTTTCTCTGTCATTTTCCGAGTTCCTCTCAGTTGATTTATGACCATGGAACACATCAATGTTGAATGTGCAGGAAACAAAAAGCCTGTAACAGCCAAATGATGCAATTTTTATAATGAAACCTAATTGTAAAAATGATTTGGTTTTTAGCCTCAAATACATACATTTAGAAGGAATCTGTAAGTAGAATCAACCCTCTTAAGCCCTCTACATGGGCTTGTAGGTCATAGGAAGCTGAATAAAATGATACCTTAATATCTGTGATGTGTTATTCCAGAGGAATCCACGTTTTTCTGGTATGTAAATTAGCTTTTTCAGGCTATGGGGAGGATATTGCCTGGAAGATGGCTCTGCCTCCGGAGATTATTTTAAATAAACAAAGTAGTTCCAGTGTGAGACAAGACACTAACCCAAAACAGTAAAACTGAACTTTGTCTTCTTACAAACATAATTGTTGCAGCTCTTACAGCTCTGCTGCATTGCAACACTAGCTGCCAGTGACCTTAAAGCTGAAGTACAGAGAGGACTCCTACAGATATATCAGTTGTAACCACACACAGCTCTGCAGTGAGATCACGAGAGATTCTAATGCAGATCAGTATCCAGTCCATTTTATTCAGCTTTCTATGACCTATATGCCGATATAGACGGCTTAAGATAAGAGGTTGGTCCTACTGACAGATTCCCTTTAAATGTATGTACTTGGGGCTAAAAATTGATTTTACAATTAGATGGCTGCAGCCAATCCATGATTTCTGCTCATGGCATCTACATCAGCAGATCCAGAGAGTCAAGTGATTGGATTCAGCAGTGATGTGATCTGCAGAAGCCAAATTACAGAGACTAGAGCAACTGCGGAGAGCTGGCGCTGTAGCTTTTCTTTTTATACTTGTACAATTAATAAAGAGTTTAGAGACCATTTTTTTTAAAAGTGGAAACCTTTTTAAGTTTGTAAAACTTTAAAGCGAGGTGCACAGCAGTTACATGGTTTCACATGCAATTAATACCATCAAAATGTAAAAAAAAACCACAGCCCTCCAATTTCTAAAGAAATGTGTTTATTCACATAAGCATGAACATTGTTTCAACCTCCAATGAGTCTTTCTCAAACTTCAGTAACACAACTTGTGAGTTGATTTTTCAAATGGAGAGATTCGTGGATATTACCTGCGCTGCTGCACGAAGGAATGTCCAGGCGTATTGGAGATATAAATGGTGGTTTTATTCCCAACACATTTCAAAGTCACTAGGACTTCTTCTTCATCCCATGAAGTCCTAGTGACTCTAAAACGCGTTGGGAATAAAACCACCATTTATATCTCCAATACGCCTGGACATTCCTTCATGCAGCAGCGCGGGTAATATCCACGAATCTCTCCATTTGAAAATTCTGAAGCCGTCATTGCCGGACCAGTGGCATCTGTTAAACTGATGAGTTTCTTTTATGCCGTAACGTCAAGAAATATCAGGTGAGTGCAAGCTCATTTATACTCTGTGATTTCTATTGGATAAGACCCTATTGGCGCTTTTCTCTCCTACGGTATCCCCTATAACTTGCGAGTTGAAACATTGCAAATGTTTCTACCAAATAGATGTTGGCTACGGTAGTTCTATATATGATTGTTAGCTAGCTTAACAATAGAGGAAAATAGTTTGTAAAACTTTATATAATTATAGTTTAAATTACCGTATGTCTTAAATCTTAAAATTTGTAAACATGTATAACTTACCTTAAAGGGGTATTTCAGTGTGAATAACTTTTCACCAATAACTTTAATAATTGTGGTGTTTTTTTCACTTGGACCCCCATTAGAATGGAGCAGCAGTGTGCATGATTGACTGCCACTCAATGAATTCCCTATGGGACCGCTGGAGTGCAGTTTTTGACTTTTACACCAGTCCCATAGGTAATGATCTATGGGACTGGTGAATATCTCCGACTCCCACCGATCTAGAAGTTATAACCTATCCACTTCTAGTCTATACAATAAAATATCACATAGCACTCTGCCCAGTGTTATTTTGTAGGGCAGCTCAGATATGCGATTATTTTCTGAGAGAACAATCGCAGCATGCTCTGTTTGCAGCGAGAATCAGCTCACTCACACCCATACACGTCTATGAGTGCATGTGAAAGATCGCACTGCACTCTGATATCACCTGAGTACAGTGCAATGTACCCCGACATCGGCAGCATAGGAGGTGGAGAACTGAATTTTTCCGCCTCTCCGCATCTGTGCTCTGATCCTCTCATGTGAGAGAACTGCAGCACGGTAGCATGACTCTCTGCTCACACTCAACATTGTAGTCTGACATTGTTACCCACAGAACAAACAAGGTTGTGCACCCCTGCTGAAATGCAATGTATCAAATGGCCAGGAGGAGGCTTTAAAGCCAAAAAAATAACCACACTTCTGGCAGCTTGTCATTCTGAGCACTTATAGAACATTTATGGATACAAGTAGTGAACTTTGATACGGGTTTAAATGTTGGACTTAAAGGGAACCTGTCACGTCATTTTTAGCATCTAATCCCCAGTGCGTTGTTAATGATGCAATGCGCATCACTAACACGTTTTTTCCATTAAGATCGCCGCTGTAACCCTTATCGAAAAGCACTTTATATAGTTATATCTTACCTGCTCGTTTAGTCTTAGGGGTGTGCTTCATTGTGTTCAGTCAGGGTTATCGCCACCCACACAATTTGAATTAAGTCCCATCGTTTTTGCCGATGTCACTGTATATCCCATGCTTGCGCAGTAAAAACTTTCTCTTGATGCACATTGCCCTATTAGCAACGCACTGTGGACACTTTAGATGCTACAAATGACGTGACAGGTTCCCTTTAAAGAAGTATTCCCACCTCTAAGATCCTATCCCAATATGTAGTAGGTGTAATAATAATAATACTAGCAAATACCTCTGATTAGAAATGTAGTATGATTTTTCTGATTCACTATGTCTCTTTCCTCATGCACAGGCATTGCAGGACCTTAGGTATCCATGGTTACGACCACTAGTAACTAGATAACTAACTGTCACTGTATCAGTGGTCATAACTATGGATACCTAAGGTCCTGCAATGTCTGCATATGAGGAAAGAGACCTAGCGAATCAGGAAAACTACTGTATACTACATTTCTAATTGGAGATATTTGCTAATATTATTATTATTACACCTGCTACATATTGGGATATGATCTTGGATATGGGAATACCCCTTAAAATACTGTATATAGCCTGGCAGCTTTAGAATGTGTTTTTAAAGGGCTGGGTACATAATGATACCTTTTATTACCAGTTCAACAGAGAGCTACAAGAGGAACTATATAAATGACCATTCATTATGGATCTGATATTTACTGTATACGTTTTTGCTCTGCTGAGATCAGCAGCTAGATATGATAGACCCTGATGATGTATTATGAGTGATCCTGATGACCTCTCTGGTGCAGTGTTGTCATAGAGATCTCGTGTACAATCAGATTCTGTATCTATCGTCTCAAGTATTGCCAAGTAGAAGGCGGAGATCAGAATATTAAGAGGATTGAACCCAGTGAAGGTCTTTGTGAGATAACTGCCCCTTACAGACATATAAGAGGACATGTAATCCCAATCTGTCAGTATGTATTCTCTGGCTTTGTGTTTTCAGCTTCCATAGGTGAGTGGGGCTACTGTGATCTCTGGATGGAAGGCAGAATAAGCCACCTGTTTGGTGATCCTGACTGTCTTGTGTCAGTCAGTTGAGGTCTTTACCTAAGAAAAGGCTAGTTTTACAAGCATTATTAGACATGGTTGTGTCTTATTGATTTTCCCTTACTGTTTGCAGGATTCCAACCAGTATCAGTTTGGAAGGACTAAAATCTTTTTTAGAGCTGGACAGGTGGCATACTTAGAAAAATTAAGGTCTGACAAGTTAAGAAATGCCTGTGTTATGATCCAGAAGAACATTCGGGGTTGGGTGCAGAGGAAGAAGTTCCTGCGTGCACGAAATGCAGCCATTGTCATTCAGCAATACATCAGGGGACAACGTGCTGTAAGGTAACCTAGTCTTAATATTACTCTCAGATATGGAAATATCGAACTATGTTCAGACATAAATGATACTCGGGATCTTGTATATTTGTTCTAGCAAAAACAAATATGTACACTGGTCTGAACCCCCAAAATCTTATCATAAAATGCGGCGGAGCACAATGCCCACCTCTTAATACATTTGAATCATCTTTTGGATATCAGCAATGTAGATTTACATAATAATTTATTCCATATAAGTGGTAAAGGAAGCGCAACATTGCAAATATCCGCAGTTTTGCTCCCACATTTGTGCTTCTTTGCACAGTAGACCGATGTACATCTGGACAGTCTATATGATTTCTCCATGCTGTCCAAAGAAAAGCAGACATATGCAGGTTTCTACTTGAAAATAGAGGTATACATTAAAGAGGCTATCCCGCAAAAAATCCTGTTAATAGGGGATGAATGCATGATTACTGGAAGCCTCCATCACTAGACTAGGCTCTTTAGTCCTTCATTCCACCATGCTTGCGTGATAGAGTCTGAATGCGGCAGTGGTTGAGCATGTATTCTGCCGCCCCAATCAATGACTGTATAACTGAAGAAGAGCTGTGCACAACTCTTTGTTGTTTCCATCAGTCCCATACATTTGGTAATTAGACCAGAATTCTGAGGCCTACTATTCCAGTGGTTAGTATTGACCCAAGTGGTAAGTCTTCCATGATCATATATTTTTCATCTTTAGTGAGAGCCCTTTTGATATTCTTAGAAAAAGCTGTGTTTTTTTTCAATTTTCATAACAAATAGCCATCAGCTTAATGGCCAAATTTGGTGTAAATAAAGTAAAAAAAAAATACTTTTTTTTTTCTCCTCTCCAGACAAGCAATAAGTGCAACTGCCATTAAACACACTTGGGCTGCTATCATCATCCAGAAGCACTGCAGAGGCTTCTTAGTGCGCCGCATATATCAGCTTATTTTAGTAGCCACTGTCACTATACAAGCATTTACGCGAGGTTATCTGGCAAGAAAGAGGTACCGCAAGGTATGTTTATCTATTGCACTATAGGCTAACTTAAATAATTGGGATAGCAATGTATTTTATTGACTGGAACAATAATTATTACAGCATCTTTGCAGTTAGATGTAAGGGAAACTCGACTTAAATTCAAGTTTGCCTGCAGTAAACCCACATAGCTTCTTCTGACCCCCTTGTGTCACTCATACAGGGGTATAGCAAGCTCAGATATTGGGATTTGTGGCAGGCTCTTAATGTCTGAAGTTGAGTTTCTGTAATATAATAATAACAATTTTGTGTTATGATGATTATCATGTCATGCTATAGTCAATATAACATACCGTATAAAATAAATTTGTATCTTGATGGTGACAGAGCAGGATATGTGCTGTCATGCCATTAGTAGCCACCAGAGTATATTGCTTTTGCAGTATTTTTGTGCTTTGACACATACTGTACAGTTGTGTTTTTAATGAATGTTCATATTAAATTATAATTAAGATAAAAATCTACCTTGTTATTACTTACACAAAGTTACGGGAAGAGCACAAGGCCCTGATACTACAGAAATATGCACGTGCATGGCTGGCCCGGCGTAGATTTCAGAACATCCGAAGATTTGTGGTAAACATTCAGTTGTCCTACAGGGTGCAGCGGCTGCAAAAGAAACTGGAGGATCAGGTAATTCACTGACCAAAATGGATTTGCTTGACATTTCACTGCATCCAAAAGTCAGAATAACATCCAATGTAGAGTTTTCAGCAGATTCCCACCCTAACCAAATAAAGGGAAAGTCCAGACAGCGATCTGAGTGTCAGATTGGACCTCAGAAAATATCCAAAAAGAAGCTGTGACACAATTTAAGGCTCCAGAGCCTCACCAGTTTCTTAGTTAAATATTGTTGAAATAAATAACAAAAAACACAATATTCGGTACCATGATATTCCAGAATACAAGCACATAAGTGTGCACATTGTGAGATAGCGATAACATTGGCCCACTGATTGCGACTGATGGGTTGCCAACCTCTGCCATAGACTATAATGGAGAGTAGCACTTAAGACGCAGCAGACTCTTATGTAATCTCCTCCATGCTGCTTTGATATATAGTCAGGGGAGGCACCAGTCCCCTCATTCTTATGATTGGGGGGGAAACCCACTGATTAACAATTATAGCTTAGCTATGTATTTAATTAAAGGATTTTCTGCTGTGTCATCTGCTCTGGTCTTGAGAAATATTACAAGATTTTGCAGTTCTCTGCTTAGTATCTTTATTTCTGAAGTATTGGATGCCAATTAAAGGAATTGTAATAGATGTTGTAACAATATATAGAATAGCAATATATAGAAGCCAATATATAGAGAGGACTTGAGTTCATTATTGCTAAGACAAACAAGAAATATGCAATTAGTCGATGAATTAGAATGTAATACATTTAAAGTTTCTGAGAGTAAAAAAGAACAATCATGTTAATGCATAAAATATGGTGGAAGGCATAAGAGTTCTTAGGCATAATTGGATGCATGCAATATATATCTATATGGTATACTCTATGGCTTCTTGAGCTGAACTCTCTAGATAACACAGACTATTGGTGGCAAATCTGAATTTAAAAAGTAGCTCAAATGGTCCCGGGAATGGAACTTAAACTTTTTAACCAATTACAAATGGCATTTGCTCTGCCCTTTAGTCCGTTTTATAAGTATTTGACACTGTGACATACCTCTCAGACTTAGTCACAATAGACACCTATGTATATTACAATATTTGTAGTAGCCTTTAAAGCGGGTAAGACAGACTTGACAATGGGAGTAATATCTACCGTATACAGCCACTTACCACATATATGGAGAAATTTCTTTCACATCTGAAAGGTAAATGGGAAACAGCCAAAGAGCCAATAGAAACTGATTAGGAGAAGCTTATAGGTTATATGAAATATATACATGTTGCACAGCATCGTACATAGGACTCCAGAGTTACTCTACAAAACTGAGGTACACGACTCTCCCTTATATCCTCACTGTAAAACCCATCCTGCTGACTTAATTTATGTCCCGTGGTGGTGTCTGAGCATGGTGAGAAACCTACAATATTCAAAAAGGGCTCTAAAAGTGAACCTGGAAATTATAGGCCAGTAAGTCTAACCTCTATTGTTGGTAAAATATTTGAAGGGTTTCTGAGGGATGTTATTCTGGATTATCTCAATGAGAATAACTGTTTAACTCCATATCAGCATGGGTTTATGAGAAATCGCTCCTGTGAAACCAATCTAATCAGTTTTTATGAAGAGGTAAGCTATAGGCTGGACCACGGTGAGTCATTGGACGTGGTATATCTCGATTTTTCCAAAGCGTTTGATACCGTGCCGCACAAGAGGTTGGTACACAAAATGAGAATGCTTGGTCTGGGGGAAAATGTGTGTAAATGGGTTAGTAACTGGCTTAGTGATAGAAAGCAGAGGGTGGTTATAAATGGTATAGTCTCTAACTGGGTCGCTGTGACCAGTGGGGTACCGCAGGGGTCAGTATTGGGACCTGTTCTCTTCAACATATTCATTAATGATCTGGTAGAAGGTTTACACAGTAAAATATCGATATTTGCAGATGATACAAAACTATGTAAAGCAGTTAATACAAGAGAAGATAGTATTCTGCTACAGATGGATCTGGATAAGTTGGAAACTTGGGCTGAAAGGTGGCAGATGAGGTTTAACAATGATAAATGTAAGGTTATACACATGGGAAGAGGGAATCAATATCACCATTACACACTGAACGGGAAACCACTGGGTAAATCTGACAGGGAGAAGGACTTGGGGATCCTAGTTAATGATAAACTTACCTGGAGCAGCCAGTGCCAGGCAGCAGCTGCCAAGGCAAACAGGATCATGGGGTGCATTAAAAGAGGTCTGGATACACATGATGAGAGCATTATACTGCCTCTGTACAAATCCCTAGTTAGACCGCACATGGAGTACTGTGTCCAGTTTTGGGCACCGGTGCTCAGGAAGGATATAATGGAACTAGAGAGAGTACAAAGGAGGGCAACAAAATTAATAAAGGGGATGGGAGAACTACAATACCCAGATAGATTAGCGAAATTAGGATTATTTAGTCTAGAAAAAAGACGACTGAGGGGTGATCTAATAACCATGTATAAGTATATAAGGGGACAATACAAATATCTCGCTGAGGATCTGTTTATACCAAGGAAGGTGACGGGCACAAGGGGGCATTCTTTGCGTCTGGAGGAGAGAAGGTTTTTCCACCAACATAGAAGAGGATTCTTTACTGTTAGGGCAGTGAGAATCTGGAATTGCTTGCCTGAGGAGGTGGTGATGGCGAACTCAGTCGAGGGGTTCAAGAGAGGCCTGGATGTCTTCCTGGAGCAGAACAATATTGTATCATACAATTATTAGGTTCTGTAGAAGGACGTAGATCTGGGTATTTATTATGATGGAATATAGGCTGAACTGGATGGACAAATGTCTTTTTTCGGCCTTACTAACTATGTTACTATGTTACTATGTTACAGCAAGTACTAGATACAATTCAAGACATCAGGAAGAAGTGAGAGCTGCAACTTCCTCTCAATTACGTCCATAAGAGAGGAGAATGAAGCTATCACTCATTGACCGCAGGGATCATATGACCAGCGGCATAACTAGAGTCCGATTGGCCCCCGATGCAAGATTTGGACCTGGGTCCAGCCCCCAAACCCACCCCAGCATTTTGGTCAGATGTATGCGCCCTTGTAGCGTTCTAAATCCTATAAGGACATAAAAGTTGTACATGCTCCCTCATTATGTAGTAATGTCCCCCATCCTTGGCCCATCCTAGTACACATGTCCTCCATCCTGCTATACATGACCCCATCTGGGTATCCTGGTAAATATGTTCCTCTTCCTAGCTCCATCCTGGAATATATGTCCCCCATCCTGGTATACATATCCCCATCCTAGTATACATATCCCCATCCTAGTATATACGTCCCTTATCCTTGGATACATATCCCCCATCTTGGTGTATATGTCCCTCATTCTGCCGCTGTTCTTTAATGCACAGGAAAAAATAAACAATTATACTCACCTTCCTGCTCTCTTCTGAAGCCGGCGGCTAACTTCAGCATGCAAGTGATGGGATGCCATGGGCCCCCAGTCACATGCATGCCGATGTCAGCTGCTGGCCTCTGATTGGCTTGCAGCATGTGTTGCAGTGCAGAGATCCAAGGGGTCTCTGAGCCGCATTACGCTTCAGCCCCTTTAAGTACATGAATGTTATTGTGATGCACTGTAATCTTCTTATACTTTTATTGTTAATTACTCATGTAAGAATACTATTGTAATACTTCGCAAGATGGGCTTAAAGGGGTCGGTGGGCAGGGTTTCATTGTTTACTTTTATTGTTGAAAATCAGTAAAAAATTGCAAAGCTAGGGACAAAAGACACCAACACATCGTATTGATAACCGAATTGTCTTTATGCCATGTATTCTGACCTGTGCTTTAGAGAGTCATTGATGCCTACATTTTTTGTTGCTATGATTAAAATTTGCCACTTAGAGGATAACAATAAGTGCATACATTTTTGTAATTTGGCTTGGCTATAGTTTGTTTTCTCCTCAACTTCTTTTTCCTTTTTATGTATAAATCACATGTTAGAATTTGTCCTGTTGTCTCTCACATGTCCTAATTTAAACTTTTTGGGTGAGTTGAGTTTACAATCAGGCTCTTGTTAATGTAAGGACTAAAAATAGTTCTTTACTTATTTTTTTTGTCTTAGAACAAGGAAAACCATGGGTTGATGGAAAGACTGACCAGTCTAGCTAGCGCTCATTCCCACGATGCCGATAAACTCCATAAAGTCGAAAAAGAGTTGGAAAAATCTCTTACACAAAGGAAGTCACAGGAGGAAAAAGGGAAGAAATACAAGGAGGATACTGAGCAGGTGCATGTGCCATGCGTTCATTGTAGAGATAGCTAGTGTCATTGCCCTGCAACGTACAGAGATAACCCTTAAACTTTACTACGGCAAAAGAGGAAGTAACACTTGTGAGATTTCTGTCACATTGTGCAAAAAGTTATGTCAGTTTTGCAATGGTTTATGAAGCCGCTTTGTGGATGGCTGTATAAAATAAAATTCATTGAAGATAATTTTTTTTCAGGATGTTGGTATGTAAAATAGGTCATTAAAGGGAATCTGTCACTTAATATGTGAACAGCATACTGTAGAGACAGAGACCCTGGTTCTAGTGATGTGTCACTGAGCTGCTTGCTTTTTCTTGTGGAAACCCCTTTAAACATGCCATCCATCTTACATGTAAATAACACTAAAAAAATAAATAGCAGTAAAACCAATTTTAGTATTTTGTCTACTTTATTGTTTCTTACATATCTCCATCTATGAATCTCCCCTGATCAATTTGATATTAGCTTACAGATCAACTACTAATCTGATATAAATCATTATTTCAAACAGTATCTTGGCTACAAAAGAAATCTCCTTAAAGGGGTATTCTCATGTTTTTAAAATGTTTCAGTTAGATAGCGTGAAAATAAGTACGTTTTTAACTAACTTGCTTTCTCTATTCTCCTTCAATGAGAGCTTTTATCTTACATATTGTGCAGCTTATTTCCATGCAGTTTGGCCATTAGTGCCTGACCACCGTCTGGCCAAGTGTGTACAGTAGTTACATTCCAAGAGATGAGTTAACTCCTAAGATCACAGACAGCTCTTTCCAGGCCATTGATTTCTATACCTGCTCACCTTAAGGTACCTTCACACATAACGATATCGTTAACGATATCGATGCAACGTCACGCTTTTTGTGACGTTAGCAACGATCTCGCTAATGATCTCCTTATGTATGACAGCGACCAACGATCAGGCCCCTGCTGGGAGATCATTGGTCGTGGGGAATGATCAGGGCCTTTTTTTGGTCGCTGATCACCCGCTGTCATTGCTGGATCGGCGTGTGTGACGCCGATCCAGCAATGTGTTCACTTGTAACCAGGGTAAATATCGGGTTACTAAGCGCAGGGCCACGCTTAGTAACCCGATGTTTACCCTGGTTACCATTGTAAAAGTAAAAAAAAAAAACAGTACATACTCACATTCCAATGTCTGTCATGTCCCCCGCCGTCAGCTTCAAGCACTGACTGTGTCAGCGCCGGTCGTAAAGCAGAGCACAGCGGTGACGTCACCGCTGTGCTCTGCTTTACGGCCGGCCCGGCGCTGACAGTCAGTGCAAGGAAGCTGACGGTGGGGGACGTGACAGACATCGGAATGTGAGTATGTACTTTTTTTTTTTCTTTTACAATGGTAACCAGGGTAAACATCGGGTTACTAAGCGCGGCCCTGCACTTAGTAACCCGATGTTTACCCTGGTTACCCGGGTGCTGCAGGGGGACTTCGGCATCGTTGAAGACAGTTTCAACGATACCGAAGTCTTTCCCCTGATTGTTGGTCGCTGGAGAGAGCTGTCTGTATGACAGCTCCCCAGCGACCACACAACGACTTACCAACGATCACGGCCAGGTCGTATCGCTGGCCGCGATCGTTGGTAAGTCGTTTAGTGTAACGGTACCTTAACTATCAACTCCTCACAAGCTGTTGTTACAAATCTTGCAAAATCAACAACTCCCACCATCGACTGTTTCCAAAGCAGGTCTCCTATTCATGGCTCTCATTTCCTTAGCAATATGATTGTTCAAATGCATTGTTATTTCTATATGTTAATATAGTTATAACAACTTTGACTTTGGAACAAACCACTGATAATTGTATGAGTTACAGAAAAAAATTTGTGCTGAGCTTTCTAGTTCTACTAATACTACAATTCTACTATTCAACAAGAGCTGTCACTCAAGAAGGAGAGCCCGCCCTGCCAGAGACCAGGAAGTAAGGAGACTGCAAAGCACAGCTGCTCAAAAGACAAATGTAGAACCAACCGTTGAGAATAGCGCTACAAAATAGGCCATTAGCGATGGTTAATAATTAATAAATGTGATTAGTAATATTTTGTATTTATTATTAAAATATTTTATTCACAAAATCACTTTTGTTTTTAAAACTGCATGAAAATTTATTTTTCCCATTAGAAAATGTCAAAGCTTCAAGTTCAAAACACTGAACTTCTAGAGCAAAAGCAAAGGTTAGAAGTCCGACTGGAAGAGAAGACCCAAGAGATGAAGGGTGAGTGTTACAGTTTCCCCCTTTTATTGTCTGCTTTTGTATCAGTAGATAAAGAAGTAAGTGGTTACTCGCTTACAGATCCTTATTATCGGTCTCTAACTTCTATCTATTCATACAGATAAAATGGATGATCTCACAAATCAACTATTTTCTGATGTGGAGAAAGAAGGGAAGCAAAGAATGTATGTACAATGTGATAAACACAGTATACATGGGTGAAGACCTACTTTACACTTTACATTATTTATTTAAATGATTGTTCTTTTTTTGTTGTATGTACCTGGTAGTGAATGAAGTGTCAGCAGAGTAGAAATACAAACTCATTAACCCAGTGTTTCTTCTATCATTTATATTAATGATCTTGGTTCATTCTTTTATTTATAAAATTTCTTACTCAGGAAGCTTGAAAAACAGTTTGAAATGCAAAAAAAAGACTATGAACAACAAATAAAGCAACTGAGAAATGAAATTGAGGCTTTAAAAGAAAAGAATAAGCAACTGATGCTACAGCTAGAGGAGCAGACAAGACTCCGTGATGGGTTGGAACTAGAAGTTTCTCATTTGTCTGACCAAGCAAAGGTAAAGAATATAAGATCATCCACTTCTACTGTCTTAACTACAGAACAAGCGTCTGCAGCGTTCATATTGCTCTGCGAGTGTAAAGCACAAAAGTTTCACACTATATATTTTTTAGACGTACGAACTGCGACATTTGGGGAAAAAAGCCACACTACAGTGTTAAATGCTAAATGATTTCTAACTCCAGCCACCACTAGGGGGAGCATACTTTCATACAGGATTTGTACAGTTAGTTGCAGTGAGCTCCCCCCAATGGTGTCCTCAGAGACACAGAAATTTATCATGTAATTTTTTTTTGCTGTGTAAAAGGAAATGGGTTTTGGATCTATGCTACAGAAAGACAAATTAAGTTATTTACAGAGTTTTAGATCTATTTAAATTATTAGATAAAATGATTTGTACACTTTATTCATTTAGTGTGCTATACCACCACAGATACTAGCATTAAAGGGAATCTGTCAGCAGGTTTTGGTATGTAATTTGAGGTCAGCATAATGTAGGGGCTGAGGCACTGATTACAGTGATGTGTGACTTACTTGACTCTGTGTTGTTTCAATGCAAACAGTGTTTTATTAGGAGATTATCTCCTGGACTAGTTGCCTTCGTGCCTCCTGGTCCAACCATGCCCCCAGCATCTGCTTACAGTTGATATACAATGTACATAGAAAGCTAATAATCAGTGGAGTCGGCAGGGTTCACTTTCTGAGCTCTGCTACATCTACGGCAGAGAAAACTCTTATTGTGTTTCAACTGCTGCACCCAGTAAACTAAGCGAAACATCTTAGAATCGGTCTTTTTTGTACAGATTTGCTTTTTCACACCAATATCAGTTTTTTGCTGCTGAAGTAAAAAAAAGGTAGTTTTGTTAAGTAACGATAATTAAGGACGCATTATCATAGTTTAGTGTTATGTGAGATTATGCCTAATATTGCTATTACACCCTATGGTTTTTATTAGTTATCCTACTTTTCAGAGATACACAAAAATATTCATATCCGCAGTTCCTAGAACTGTTCCTAAGACTGCCTCTAGGCTTTTCTTGTATCGGAACACAATCCTGAAATTGGAGGAACTGCTAGACTTTATTCTAATCATAGATACATATTTACTTGCGACATTTCCAGCTCAGTATTACTTATACAAACAGATGATGTAATTGCTTGCCTGTTTATTCCAGATCCTCAGATGGAATTATATATAAATTCTTTGTGCTGCTTTTTGGAAAATCCCCAACACATAACATCAGCTAATTAACAGGAAGCTGTACGAATCAGATGAAGCTTGACATGACTTGTGCAGCTGATATGTTTCATGGGATCCACTAATACTGTAAACCACGATCTCCTGAGTTTCATGTGTGCGGAGTATAGCACTGCTGGCAAAGCTCCACGATACTCAAGTATGGCAGTGTATGGACAAAATGTCTTTGGCCAGACCCTCATAAGCCCATAAGACTTAATGTGTTTATAACCTGCATACACTTATTGCTATACAAGATGCTAATATTGTGGACTGCCAACGTATATACAGTACATACACAAGAATGGTTACATACTTTAAATCACAGAGCATCTGGAGTGTTCATGTGGAATATAGTAAAGAGCTAACAGAAAATTAACAACGATCCCCTAAAAAAAAAAGTAAATTTTATTAAATATACGTTAAAAATGATAAATTCCCTTATATAAGGGCTAATGTTTGTGAGTGAAGTTTAACCCTTCAGACTATGTGGTACTAATCTATTTATTTATGCTGGATAAATAGGGTATCAATGTGTGTAGGCCACGCAGTGGAATAGACATAGACAATTCATTTGGGGGCAGCTTGCCCTAATGTACTCTATTCAAAGCTACCTGTCTGTGGATATTTGCATCTTAAGATGGACAATAGTGGCTCCCCCGCATCTTGTAGACTATCCCTCATCATCCCTGGTAATCTTTATATAACGGGGGGAATAAAAGGAATTAAATCCAAGGTCCAAAGAACATAGGCCACATTTTTATGAGCTATAGATCCATAGATATATAACAGACAACCGATCTAGCCCCAGAAATTCACTAGTCGCTGGTTGGCGTGCCGTTGGCTGTGGCAAGCGTGAGACCATAGTGCATCACGGCTCGCACTGATGTGGCTGAACACTTTGTTAGCGGTGGAAGTAAACAAGTGGATGCAGTGGCGTAACTACAAAGTTATGGGCCCCGGTGTGAACTTTCAAATGGGCCCCCCTGCCAAAATATTTTCCACCCAAATCCACATCCTGCCCATGATCCTGCCCCATCTACCTCCACATTCTGCCCCATCTGTCTCCACATTCTGCCCCATCTGACTCCACATTCTGACCCATCTGACTCCACATTCTGACCCATCTGACTCCACATTCTGACCCATCTGACTCCACATTCTGACCCATCTGACTCCACATTCTGACCCATCTGACTCCACATTCTGATCCATCTGACTCCACATTCTGCCCCATCTGTCTCCACATTCTGCCCCATCTGTCTCCACATTCTGCCCCATCTGTCTCCACATTCTGCCCCATCTGTCTCCACATTCTGACCCATCTGTCTCCACATTCTGACCCATCTATCTCCACATTCTGACCCATCTGACTCCACATTCTGCCCCATCTGACTCCACATTCTGCCCCATTTGACTCCACATTCTGCCCCATCTGCCTCCACATTCTGACCCATCTGTCTCCACATTCTGCCCCATCTGTCTCCACATTCTGACTCCACATTCTGACCCATCTGTCTCCATATTCTGCCCCATCTGACTCCACATTCTGCCCCATTTGACTCCACATTCTGCCCCATCCGAATCTACATTCTGCCCCATCTGACTCCACATTCTGCCCCATCTGACTCCACATTCTGCCCCATCTGTCTCCACATTCTGCCCCATCTGTCTCCACATTCTGCCCCATCTGTCTCCACATTCTGCCCCATCTGCCTCCACATTCTGCCTCATCTACCTCCACATTCTGCCCCATTTGTCTCCACATTCTGCCCCATCTGTCTCCACATTCTGCCCCATCTGACTCCACATTCTGCCCCATCTGAACACACATCTTACTGGAACAGCAGGAACAGGAAATCTGCTGCTGGCTGATACCAGAGAACACAAGCTGCACACAACCAGGACTGAGCTGCTGCTGAGAGCTGAAGGACCTGTGGTGACGTCATCGTCATGTGATCAGGAAGCGGAGCTGATAAATGGTGAAGGACCTATAATAATGATGACGTCACCACAGGTCCTTCAGCCCTTCCTTTCTAACAGTTCAGGTGTCGGCTGCTGATCTGATGTGTGCGCCCAACAGGTCAGGTGAAGGGCAAGTCTGTCTTTTGCACTGCGAGAGGAATCACCTGCGCGGCAACAGTTTTGAACTTTTTGCTGATGTCGGCATGCATCTGACCTGCCAGGCCCCTGACTCCCCTGGGCCCGGTCGCAGTGGCGACTGCTGCGACCTTGGTAGTTACGCCCTGGAGTGGATGATATTTCCCCACATTAATCCACTGATCCCTCAGGATCTCCTGATAAACCTATAAACCTCTAAAATATGTACTGAGAAAGGCATACTTCCCAACTTTTGAAGAACAGTAAGAAGGACATCTAGCGTGGCAAGTTTTGGCTACGCCCCTGGCCACACCCCAATCCGAGCATATCTACCATTTCTTTCTACCCTGGTAGGAGCAGATGTCAGAAGGACGGTTGTAGTGAGACATTCAGATGCCTGAGAGTGCAAGGACCCAAATCTGGGACTGTACACTGTATTCAGTACTCTTAGGACTAGCTAGAGAGGAGCTGATTTATTTACATTCACGGGTCTCTGGTCTGGGAGATTCATTTTAATTACTGAAGTGTCACACAACATCCATTTCAACTCACTGGGCAGAGAGACAGCATATAACCAGTACCAACTGTTATGCAGTAGCCATCTATATATATAATTGGCTAAGGGGTACTTCCGTCTGTTTGTCTGTCTGTCTACAACTTCCGTAAAGCCGGCAGGCCGCGACAGGCTTAGTCCAGCCATGAATTGGCCCCTCCCTACTCTCCTCCAGTCAGTGCCCCCTCCCTACTCCCCTCCAGTCAGCGCCAGTGTGTCGCCCCATCCCGGACCAACTTTTTACTATTGATGCTGCCTTAGCAGCATCAATAGTAAAAAGATATAATGTTAAAAATAATTAAAAAAAAATAAAAAATCATGCTATTCTCACCTTCCGTTGCCTCTGCAGCTTTCCCGCTCCTTGCGATGTGGCCGCCAGCTTCCGTTCCCAGAGATATATTGCGAAATTACCCAGATGACTTAGCGGTCTCGCGAGACTACGTCGGCTGTGCTATATACTACGTGGCCTGTGTTATATACTGCGTGGGTTGTGCTATGTATTACGTGGGCTGTGCTATACATTATGTGGGCTGTGCTATATATTACATGGGCTGTGTTATATACTACGTGGCTGTGCTATATACTACGTGGCTGTCTGTGTTACGTGGGCTGTGCTATATACTACGTGGGCTGTGTTATATACTGCGTGGGCTGTGTTATATACTACGTGGCTGTGCTAAGCTCGAAGTACATACATATTCTAGAATACCCGATGTGTTAGAATTGGACCACCATCTAGTTAGAAATATTAGAGAAATCACTATAGCTCAATAGAATCCAGCCCCAAAATACTCTATAGCACAATAGCTAATACCTGACTGTGAGGAGATAGTGCACATAATATTAGTTAATTTATCTAAGTAAAGAGCAGGGAAGGGGGTCACCACAAGTATCACGAGTAGCGAAACCACCTTCGGGGTGTGGAGACGTCACTCCTGACACTTGTGGTGACCTCCTTCCCTGTGTGTCTCTTGTTTCTGTTTGGATTATAAGGATTTTGTAGTGTCTCCTCTGTGAGGCACTCTGGTTTTTATTGTTATTTTTCTCTATTTTGGATTTTAAAACAGTTAATAAAACCATGATTTTATTATAATGGATCTCTTCATTACTTTTGGGGAAATTTTGTACCAGGGTTTGGATTTAACATTTATGTGAAGTGCCATTGACTTATGTTATACGGACATCCTTTGGTAATTAATTGTTAAAATGACTTATAGTAAGGGTTCACAGGCTGGAGCAATAGTGATTGTCTTTTATGAGGAACTACACATAATAGTTCCTGTAATTAATCATAGGGAAATGCAGTTGTGATGCAAGGTAAATTCCAAAAGTAATAAATAGATAGAAGAAAGTCCTCTTCCTATATCTAAGATTCACTGCTAATAACTATGATACAAGAAAGGAGACGTCAGATAAGTGACACTGACTTCCCCATATGTAATGGGTTATACAGTGCATGAGACAGAATGCCCCAGCATGGGCTTATCAGGTTATTGTGTGTTTAGCCATTATTTAGGCTGACTTCAACATCCTGAAAAAGTATTAATAGAAATGTGGCCAAGAAAAGTCACAAAATAAACTAGGATTGTGTGCCATATTTTTACATACCAGCATGGCATAAACACCAATAAGTGAACCTAATGGTATATACCAACGTAAGGCAAATCATAGATATCCACCGAAAAACAACTGCCCACAATGCTGGTTATAAGACAACAAACTTTATTATTATCACATAAACGACTGATAAAACCACAAACATAAAGAAAGGGGTAAAGTACAGGAGAAAAAAAAACCTGGTGGGTATGGCTACTAGGAAAACAATGGACTAAGCATAAAGTCACTCAATAATATAAATCTATAAAAATATATATATACATATAGAGAAAAATAGATAGAGATAAATATGGGAAAAGCGGGCAGCGGCCATCAGGCAATATATAGACATAAATATAAAGTGCATTCATGTAGAGATTACGTAAGTTATATAATGCTAAGACATAAAATATCATACACCTGAGTGCGGCTGCCCGCCGTACCCAACAGAAATAGCGAGCAGAGTCCACATATAATGAATATTTAGCAAGTGCCTACCAAATACATACCAGGAGCCAGGGACCCACCACTCCCAACGCATGTTTCGCTATAAACAAGCTTCGTCCTTCGTCCACAAGTTTGTTGTATTATAACCAGCATTGTGGGCAGTTGTTTTTCGGTGGATACCAGCATGGCAGCCATAAGTTGGAATAAGAAAGAGATTTGTATAGCATGCATAGCAACTGGTGTCCAATATTTTATGCCACATGTCCTGTCTTGTTCTTGTATGAGAGTGCTAATAGATATAATTTGACTTACCATGTTTCTTTATAACATTACTAATTGGTTTTATGAAGTTTGTTGGTATCTCATGTTTTCTTGACAGCTACAAAAAATGTTAAATATATGTAAAATCATTTCTGTAGCATTATGTTTTTTGTCATGTTATGTCATATTCTATTAATATTTATGTAGATGTCATATGTCTGGATTTGAACACTTGATGCTGTCGTCAGTGTCTCTTTCCTCTGAGCCACAGCAGATACACCTTTCTTTGGGTGTTTTAGTTCTGTTATCTTTGTTTCTGTCTGTTTTGGGTAACAGGTGTTTTTCTTTCATTTACTCTGTCTGCCCTATCACATTTCGGGTGCAGCTTTATATACTTCCCCTGCTGGTGTTTCTTCTTGGTGATAGTCTTTGTTGGATTAATTCACTGTACCTGTAGTTGGTTGCAGCTGTTTCGTGTATAATTCCTTTATTCCTTAGGGAATTGCTACTCTAGCTATATACTAGAAGCTGCTAAGGACATTCAGGGTAAGTCACCATCGAGTGGGGGCACCATTGCGTTACCTTAGGGTGCCAACCTCTGTGGCCAGGCAGGGACAGACCAAGGTAAGTGGAAGGCTTTTCCTAGTCTGAACAGTGATATGTCAGGTTCAGGTATTTGTCTCCCTGATTTCTACGCTACTCATGTGCCTTAGCAGTCATAACAGAAGAATACGAAAAACACATTTTAAAACTTGTAAGGCCAAAAAAAACTAAGATAAAGAAAGATATGCCAAAGAAAGACTTACTGTAGATTTTTAAGGGTAGAGAGAATTTAGAATAGGGGTCTGTGACCACCACTATAAAACAAAATATGTCATGTGCTGTCAGTGAGGAGAGTAGAGAAAGGTATTTCAAGGCAGCTAATGTCCCCTGAAAGTAAAAGGTTTGGATGTTGTACTTCCAACTGTCTGATCTTTCTCTTTCCCAACTTCATGAGTTAAGGAATAGTTAGGAGATCCTCATACAGTGGCATGCAAAAGTTTGGGCGCCCTTGGTCAAAATTACTGTTATTGAGAACAGTTAAGCAAGTTGAAGATGATATAATCTCTAAGAGGGCTAAAGTTAAAGATGGCACATTTCCTTTGTATTTTAGGCAAAAAATATATATATATTTTCAACTTTGACATTTTATCTTCAACTTGCTTAACTGTTCACAATAACAAAAATTTTGGCCAGGGGTGTCGAAAATTTTACATGACACTGTACATATCAAATGGCCGTCGAGTTCATCTAATTTCCTTCTAATGTGTACTAGGGCTATAATGGCCATTGACTGCAGTTGGACTGCATGTGCATTACAGTTGCACTGAGTAAACTATTTCTCACAAGAGGCTGATTTAGGCTAGGTTCACGTTAGCTTTTGAGTCTGCAGGTTGTCATCAGTAGGCGCAAACACATGTCAAAGCGCATGCTAATGCAGCGTTTTTTATCCGCATCATCTTACGCTTCACGCAAAAAAAAGCTGCGTTTGGATGCGTTTACGTTATTTATGCGCATGCGTTCAATCGAACAATGCTTTTCCAGGAGAATTTCCTTGACACGAGTCACTTCCAATTGGCGTGTCTCGTGTAAATTCTCTATATAGACCCTTGTACAGATGAAATCCTCATCTTTTGCTGTTGTATTCTGCTGCAAGATGGATCTTCGCATGGAGAGCTTATATCGTAATCTGGATTTGGATTTGAACTTGGTTTATGCCTTTGCTGTTGCTTGTTATGAAGAAAGAAATAGAGAAAGATGGAGAAGACGTCGTCATCGCTACTGGCAACACTCCATCGTTGAAGTCCAAGAGAGCCAAGGAGCCTACCAATCGTTGTACACCGAGCTGCATGCAAACCCTCAGAAGTTTTTCGACTACACAAGGATGTCGGAACAGAGCTTCGATGACTTGCTGCAACGTGTGCGAGGATCCATGACCAGGCACGACACACAGCTACGGCGAGCAATTCCTGCTCAGGAACGTCTGTTGGTGACCCTAAGGTACATAATTTTGAAAAATAAACACCTGTCATTAATACGATTGTTCTAAAAGCCATATACTGATTTTTTTTTTCTTTTTTTTTTCTAAAAGCCATGTACTGATTTTTTTCTCCATTTTCTCTTCGGCAGATTCCTGGCTACCGGAGAGACATTTTCATCTCTCCATTTCCAATTCCGGATTGGAGTATTCACCCTTTCTGGGATTGTTGCAGACACCTGCTGTGCTTTATGTGACGTTCTGCATGCAGAATTCCTCCCACAACTGAACTGTGGCTGGAAAATGCTTCAAAATTTATGGACATTTGTAATGTTCCTAACTGGGGGGTGTGGACGGCAAACACATTCACATTAGGAAACCAGTTGGAAGTGGATCCGAGTTTTTCAATGATAAAAAATAATTTTCGATTGTTCTCATGGCGATTGCAGATGCTGACTGTAGATTTGTCACCATTGACGTTGGCTCATTTGGACGAGGAAATGACTCAGACTTTTAAAAACTCTGACATGGGCCAACATTTGTACGGTAATGATCTAAATTTTCCGCAGCCAGGACCTCTTCCCAGCACTGAAGGACCGCCAATGCTGCTTGTTGTGATTGGGGATGAAGTGTTCCAAATGTGTGCCAACCTCCTAAAACCGTACTCAAGTCGGGACTTAAATCACAAAAAAGATTTACAACTACCGACTGACAAGGGCACGAAGAACTGTGGAGTGTGCCTTTGGATTGCTGGTCTCTAAATGGCACATTTTGTGAGCAGCCATTAATCTAAAAATTGATACTAATGATGAGGTTGTGAAAACGTGTGTTGTTCTGCACAACTACATCCTGGCCAAAGAGCGACCAAACTCAGAACTAGAGGAACCTGTTACTACCACATTTTGTGATTACCAAGATCACCCTCTGTGGACTTCAGTGGAAGTTGCCCAAATGAGGGATACATTTGCTGCCTACTTTGTTTCTGATAATGGATGTCTGGCATGGCAAGACAAAATGGTTTAAGCCGCTAAAATGTACCTGTAATGTTAAAATGTACCTGTAATGGTAAAATTTACCTGTAATGTTAACATGTTCCTGTAATGCTAAAATTTAACTGTAATATTTAAATTTACCTGTAATGTTAAAATGTTCCTGTAATGTTTGCTGACTGAAATAATAAAAAAAACTCTGGTAAAACACCTGTTCCAAGTTCCCTCAACAATACAATACACATAAGTGGGTGTTTGCGGCGACGGCGCACAAGTATGGCGATGGCGCATACAGAGATAAAAAACACACTGTGAATGTGCAAACAAAAGCAAAATTGTATTTAACAATAAAAAATTAGCTTCGGAGAATAAAAAATTAGCTTTGGGGATTTGTCAGAGGGTGAAATGTGATGGACATGGGGGGTGTGGAGCTGGGATGATTGGCTAGCATGTGTGGATGGTGAAGGGGTTCCAGGGGAAGGGCCTACAAAATGCGTGGGGTCTGGGAGGTCAGGGATGGGAGTAGACACATTAGGAGCGGAAGCGTGAGAAGGGAGAGACACATTGGAAGGGAGAGACAAATTAGAAAACAGAGACACATTGGAAGGTGAGGGTGGCGGTGGTAGGACAGTTTTGTGGGTACGTTTGCTGGTCCTAGTCTTCTTGGTTTGCTGTGCTGAACTGGTACTGGCTCTTTGGGAGGGTGGGAGTGGTGGCTTGAGGCTGGTGTGCAGCAGGACTCGGCATGGTGGTGGAGGTAGACTGGTGCGCAGCAGGACTCGGCATGGTGGTGGAGGTAGACTGGTGTACAGCAGGACTCGGCATGGTGGTGGAGGTAGACTGGTGTGCAGCAGGACTTGGCATGGTGGTGGAGGTAGACAGGCGTGCAGCAGGACTCGGCATGGTGGTGGCTTGAGGCAGGTGTGCAGCAGGACTCGGCATGGTGGTGAACCTAGTTAGTGGTGGAACAGCCGGAAATGCCATGTGTGGCTGCTGGAAGTACCGAGTCTGCTGCATAGCCTGGTTGTAAGCAGCATGGCAGGCCTGCATCACATTCAGCTGGAGATAAGGCGTAAGGTTTTCCGACATGCCCCGCTCTATAGCATTAAAAAAAGTTGTGCCGGTCTGTGAGGCGGTAAAGGCGTCGGTTGACTTACTGAAAAAGTGAGTTCACATGCGCGAACCCACTTTCCAGTCTGTCTCCAATGGCCTGTAGGCCATTCTGGAAGACCGAGCCTATGTGAACAAATTTGGGCATGAATGGCCTGTTCCAGGCCTTCTGCCACTGGCAAGAAGAGCAAAAAAAAAAACAGTGGCAGAGGATTGGGACAGAGGAAAACCTGAAGGACCAGCTGCCTGTTCGCCAGCCTGTGAAGCCTGCCCACTTGCTGCATCGCTGGTGGATGACTGGGACTGTTCGGTGGCTGTTCGATGAGTGGCAGCTCCAACGGAGAACGATCCAGGTTCAGCGGTGCTGCTCCAGGTTCTGTTTGAAAATAAAAAATTTTAAAGTGCCAACAGTGCAATACTTATAAAAATCCTTTCTGACTTGTGTGGCATGGTCACAATCATCCAACAGCAATCTGGCCACTTCATCCTATAGCCGCCAAATGACCACAGTGAGTGCCACTGATCCTAGATGTCCCACAACGGAACTCGCTCCTGCACCAATGTTATTAGGAGGTCGTTGTCAATGGTGGCTTCACGACGTGGAACCTAGACATCAAAGAAACATATTAATATAGTTGTAAAGATAAAACAAAAACAGTCAAGAACCCACCGTCTTTCCACTTGAACTTGGGCCTGAGTCTGCTCCTGCTCTGCCGCACTGGAACTGTTCTCTAAAGAAAATACATGATTTTACCACATGTGTCATATTGACAGTCAATATTTACCAATCAGAAGCAAATGTACTCACTTCATCAATCTCCTCTCCGCTCTGGGAGGTATGCTCTTCACTGGAGGACATCTTTGATGAGGAATGCTGCAAGAGAGACAGAAGTGAGTACAGATTGCAGTGAGAGAGACAGACAGACATTTTCTTAGCTTCTTTACTCACATCCTGAGTGAAATCCAGAGTCTTCAGAGCAGCAAAGCAGTAACAATCGCTTCCAGAGGCTTGAGAGTACTGAACTTCCTTTCTCCATACCTCTTTTATACATCAGGGATTTTGCAGGTGGTAACATCATTTCCTGGACCTGCTCATTCTGAAGTACGCATGTATATCGAACGCAAGCGTACGCATGTCGTTGCGTACCAATGCGTTCCCATGTCCTTGCATACCAATGCATTCCCATAGACAGTTATGCGTTGTTTTGACGCATTTCATCCGCACTCATCCGCATGCGTATGGCAGCGCATATTTGACACCTAAAAAAATGCAACATGTTGTGTTCGCCAGACCCCGCCGCAGACCGCCAAACGACGCATACGTACGCATCTACAAGCGAACGTATGTGCACGCAGGGACATGCGTTTGCAATGTTAAATATATGTACGCATGATGCATGCGGATCAAACGCTGCGCGCGCCAGACGCAAATGGGATGCCAGCCTTTAAATGGGATGTCCACTACTGAGCAAGAACTGCTTAATCACTTCAATGCCCCATATCATAAAAACAATCAATACTCGGCTCACACAGCAGTGGCATTGTAGAAATATCAGTGTTTCTATTCTCAGCAGGTAATATGACATAGTGGTACCACGTGATGACTGCAGCCAGTCAGTGCTGCTAATTGGCTGCAGCCCTTCATTCTGATGGAATTGTAAAGGCTGCTTCCTGTCAGTGGCCACTGAATGGCTGCAGTGATCACTTGACGCAACTTTGTCACATCACCCACCAAGAAGCTCTGGAAATAGCAGCTCTGGCATCGCAGTAATGCTGTGGGAAGTCAGTATCAATTTTTTTTTATGTTACATTGGGCACAGAAGTGATTAAGCAGGGGTTTTTCAGTAATGGAGTAATGGACAACCCCTTTAAATTTGAAGGCATTTCTACAACTCAGGATATTTAGGTTAAGGCTCATACCTTTATTGGAAACAAAGCATGTATCTCAGTTGTCATTCAGCGTTTGTTGAGACAACTAAAACTAATATGACGGTTTCTGCAAAGTTTCTCCTAATTTTTCCAGCGTTCTGAAATGCAAATCTGCCTCGGAACTCAATAAATAATACCCTTCGTATATACAACCTAAAGAACTAAGCTTTAGGAGTTATAGCTGATTATTATTTTATAATATTATTCTTTTTTTGTGTGCAGAAAATCCCAGAGTTTCAAAATCAAATTGAAGTTCTTGAAACCCAGATAAAGGAGACCGACAATCTAGCACAGTTGCAAAAACATGAAATGCGAGGTATGTGTCTCATGTCTTGATTGTATGGTAAAGGGAACCTGTAACAAGAAAAAACGCTATTGGTGCCAGTGAACTTTATTCCCCCATGGGAGTGTTTGGGTTTAGGTCAAGGGGGTGATGCCGACACCGTTTCAGCCACCGCTCCCGTCATTTTTGTATGTCTTGGCAGAAAAAACACAACGGCAAAAACTGGCATTTTTGCCTTGTTTTTGCATGCATTTTTTTCACTTGCCTTTTTCTAGCTTTTTTTTGGACAGCAATGAATGCTATAGAGATATATAATAAATGGAGATAGGTAATAGATAATAAACATAGTCAGACATATATAGACATACAGACCGACATATACAATGGCATGTAAAAGTTTGAGCACTCCTTTTCAAAATTACTGTTATTATCAACAGTGAAGCAGGTTGAATATGTTATATGAGCTGCCTAGAATAGAAGCACTGCTGTGTGACCTGAGTATAGATTGTTTTTTGATATGAGGCACGTGACGTCTGAAATATACACTTTCTCATAACCCAGGCCTTTTAAGTAAGCGGCCCAGGTTACGCATTCTAGGGTTCAAGCAGTTCTTTCACAGTAGGTGACATCCCCTTTAAATCAGCCTTTGAGAGAAATATTCTATTCAGCGCAACTATAATGCACATGAAGTCCAACTGCAGTCAATGGCCATTATAGCCCTAGTACACATTAGAAGGAAATCAGCTGAATTTGACAACCATTTACCGTAAATGTACAATGGCATACAAAACTTTCAGCACCCCTGGTCAAAATTATTGTTATTGTGAACAGTTAAGCAAGTTGAACATGAAATGATCTCTAAAAGGCCTAAAGATGACACATTTCCCTTGTATTTTAGGTAAAAAAAATATATTGTAATTTTTTTCGTTTAAAAAATTAGAAAAAAGGGAAATGGGCCTATGCAAAAGTTTGGGCACCCTTGGAGATTTGTGTGCTCAGATAACTTTGACCAAGGTTTCAGACCCAACAAACAGGCTCTCCATGCATGTGTTGTGACTGTCACACAGCCGTGACACATGTATCTGCGGCGCCGAACAGCTGATTATCGGGAGCGCTCCAGGTATCGGGGTTACTGATGCAGCTGTTCGGTAAGCGCTATAGCTATTCGGATAAGGAGTTATCCGAAGCTATTCGCTCAGAACTTCGGAGACATGTTGTCAGTAGTTTATAGAATAAAAGAACAATTTACATTTTACTCAAAAATATACCTATAAAGAGAAAAATCAGACAAACTGAAAATTTTGCAGTGGTCTCTTAATTTTTGCCAGAGCTGCATGTATATGTAATATACAGTATATATTTACCTCTCTCTCTCTCTCTCTATATATATATATATAGAGAGAGAGAGAGAGAGAGAGATAAATAAATATATATATATATATATATATATATATATATATATATATATATATACATAGACTGCTCCAAAAAATAAAGGGAACACTAAAATCCCACATCCTAGATATCACTGAATGAAATATTCCAGTTGTAAATCTTTATTCATTACATAGTGGAAAGTGTTTAGGACAATAAAACCTAAAAATGATCAACGTAAATCGCAACTAATATCCCACGGAGGTCTGGAGTTGGAATGATGCTCAAAATCAAAGTGGAAAATTAAGTTACAGGCTGATCCAACTTCACTGGAAATGCCTCAAGATTAGCTCACAAATAATGTATAACAAAAGGGAAAAATTCAGCTTACAAAAAGAACAAAACCCCCATAAAATAGATACTTTATTAAATAACACAAATAGAAAAAAACCCAAAAAGACAAGAAAGCCCAAAATACTCGGGCAATCCACTACGGGAGAAAAAATACTCCCTACCAAGATAATCTATTGGTAGACTGGAAAAAATATATAGTCAAAAAAATATATATACTGATAATATGCTGGTGGTACACACGTGTATTGACCTATACCAAGTACCAAGGGTGCCAGGATATAAGTGAGATATCCCTACAACAGATGAAAAAAACCCCTATGGCTGTACACCTACCTAGATGCGGAGGTTGGCACCCTAAGAGATAAAACGAGAATGGCGCCCCGCTCGTGCGATGGCTATCTCTAACCTCCTACTATCTCCCTATAAGGAGTAAAGTAGGAAAGAGAGGCCAGATGGCTGGTAATATCATATGAAGCTATGTGTTATGTAATTTAACAACATAACCGGCCCTCCCCTCCAATGTGATGTAAGCAAAAGGGATAGCGCTTATAGATAAATAATGCACATATCGCACATCAAAACATGGGGTATCATGACGTCCGTCTCAGGCTAGCACGAGTGTGAAAGCACAACCAACATTCAAAAATTAACAAAACATCAGCCAGATGTGGTCTGTGGTCCCCACCTTCAGAACCACTCCTTTATTGAGTGTGTCTTGATAATTGGCAATAATTTCCATCTGTGGTCTATTCCATTTGCACAACAACATGTGAAATTGATTGTCAAACAGTGTTGCTTCCTAAGTGGACAGTTTGATTTCACAGAAGTTTGATTTACTTGGAGTTATATTCTGTTGTTTAAGTGTTCCCTTTATTTTTTTGAGCAGTGTATTAGGAGCACTTTATCAGCCACCTATTAACCATTTTAATGATTCCTTCTTATACCTAAGCTCTATTACAGGGTGTAAAAATAATGTGTAATCCTGGCACATGTACGTGAACCAGTCTGGGACCCCTGTCACTTACCCAAGCAGTGTACTGGTATCACAACAGGTGCCAGAAGAAGTACCTGTTCTCCTCCTCCATGTACATTCTGGGATGTCAATCATGCATCTGTGGGCATGATACCAGCGTACAGCTGGGATAAGTGACAGCGATACTGGACTAGTCCAGGTATCTGGATTAAATATCATTTTTACACACAGCAGCAACATTGAGGTATAGTAAAGGGGGCATAAAAAACGTTATTAGGAGTCTGATAAAGCATTCCTGCCACATGACAAGTCCCTTGAAAGGTTCGCTTCAATTTACGCGGTTGTCTTTGGTTGGAAATGAAGAAAATGTGTTCAATCTGTCAATTTAGGAGGTTCTGCTGAATTTTACAAAGTTGTACGTTTTCCCGCAGACCGCAGCTTTCTCCGTATATTAAAAAGAGAAGTCATTCTTCTTTTTGTGTCCAGTTAATGTAATTGCATTTGCTGATCTGGGTAGATAAGAGTGCAAGGGGATTCACGTACAGAAATGTGACTTGTAAATTAGACCTATAGTATATTTCTCTAGTCCCAACCCATAAATTGAATTCACTGCTCATGTAGTTCATTTTTGCAGAAATAGTTTGATAATATGAAAAATAGAAAAATGAAAGGCAATAGCTTTTTTTTTTTTTACTGTAGAATTGCATTATATGATATTCATGCACATAATGTACAGGTCTTTTTAAAACCATTTATGTATGTACACTGTCTTTTAACTACCGTATGTTTTCTTATAGAGAAGATGTCTGAAATGGCCACACAGCTTTTGGATAGCTTTGAAGTGGAAGATATTAAAAGCAGGTATCAACATTTTTACCATGCTTATATGGTGTTCCACTCCTTGGCAGCTGAGCATTTTTCGTTCTTTAACCCCTTAAAGGGAACCTGTCACCCCCAAAATCGATGGTGAGGTAAGCTCACCGTCATAAGGGGCTTATCTACAGCATTCTGTAATGCTGTAGATAAGCCGCTGATGTTACCTGAAAGAGGAGAAAAAGAGGTTAGATTATACTCACCCAGGGGCGGTCCTGCTCCGATGGGTGTCTCAGGTCCGGAACAGCACCTCCCATCTTCATTCCATGACGTCCTCTTTTGGTCTTCACGCCGTGGTTCCAGCGCAGGCATACTTTGTCTGCCCTGTTGAGGGCAGAGCAAAGTACTGCAGTGCGCAGGCGCCGGAAAGGTCAGAGAGGCCTGGCGCCTGCGCACTGCAGTACTTTGCTCTGCCCTCAACAGGGCAGACAAAGTACGCCTGCGCTGGAGCCGCGGCATGAAGACCAGAAGAGGACGTCATGGAATGAAGATAGGAGGAGCCGGAGCGGACCTGAGACACCCATTTGACCGGACCGCAGCGGGACCGACCCTGGGTGAGTATAATCTAACCTCTTTTTCTCCTCTTTCAGGTTACATCGGGGGCTTATCTACAGCATTACAGAATGCTGTAGATAAGCCCCTGATGATGGTGAGCTTACCTCACCATCGATTTTGGGGGTAACAGGTTCCCTTTAAGCCCCGAGGGTTGTTTGCACGTTCATGACCGGGCCAATTTCTCCATCGTCTCATTGGGGGACACAGGACTGTGGGTGTATGCTACTGCCGCCAGGAGGCTGACACTAAGTAGGTATAAGAAAAAAAAAAAAAGTTAGCTCCTCCTCCATAGTATACACCTTGCCACTGGCCCTGACAGCTCCAGTTTATGCTTAGTGTCCGTAGGAGGCACATCTCTGGGTTTTCCCAGATGCTTTTTTCTCTTTCTCTGAAGATAAGACAGGGGCGACGGACCCTTTTGAAGGGGTCCGATCTCCCCAAACCAACAACGGGCGAGCACGTGGAGTGTCGCCTCCACGTATCCTCTCCCGCGACGTGGGATTTTTTTGCCGGACTAAGAACCTGACCACCCTGAGGTAACGGAACCCTAGGTTGTACAGGCATTCATTCCTTGTCCGTGCACCCTCCACTTCATCACCAATGCACGGCTACGGTGTTTCAAGGAGGCAGACGGTCCCTCTCCTCGCCTTCTGAAGGGTGTAAGGAGTTAGGGTGCCTGCACCGTCTTTTTTATATATGTATATATATTTATATGTGGATTTTTTTGGTCTAACCTCATCCGCTGTCAGAGGGCTGCACAGGGAGCTCCTGCTTCATCGCGCGTTCTGCTAGTACTGCACAGGTGGCGACTATTATCCGGCGCTGTGCTGGTTTCCAGCGTTATTCCACACAAGCAAACTTCAGCAGGGGCATGGGCGGAAGTCCCGCCCCTTTTTTCAGCGGTTTCCTGTTCTCTAGGCAGCCTGAGGCATTATAGATCTTGTAGTCTGAGCATGGGCGGAAGTCCCGCCCCTTTTTCAGCGGCTTCCGGTTTTCTGTACGGCCTGTGGCATTATGGGTCTTCTGGGGAAGTCTGGGGAAGTCCCGCCTCCATCGGCGGCGGTTTACTTCCGGTTTCGAGCACCCAGCTTTCCCAGGAGATCAGGGGAAGGAGTGAAATCTAGTTCCCTGCTTCGGCCTAAACCGGGTCCATGCGCGGTAACTCCTCCCACTTTTTCAAGCATCCGCCCTGTAATTTAGTATATATGTGTGATTTGCACAGGAAACATGGTTCAGTGTTTGAGAGCATACGGGGACACAGGACTGGGGTGAGTGCTACTTCCCTCAGCCTGACAACAGTATTTGTTCTAGACCTAGTAGCTCATAAGGAGATAAGGAGCATAGCGGCTTTAGAGTCATCATGTCTAGCAACCCTAAGACTCACTCAGTTCTGTATTCCTCATGCATTACCTGTCGGTCTGCTTTTCCGCATGCGCAAAGTAACCATCTCTGTGAGGCTTGTGATTCCGAGCGCGTGCAGGAGCCCCTGTCTGCTACCCCGCCGGCTATCCTGCCGGGTGTGCCTGTACCTGGGTCGGCAGTGTCTCCCCCTGAGTGGGTCATATCATTAACGCAGTCTATGGCGTCTCTAACAAAGGCGGTTGAGTCCCTTCAAGCCCCTGTCAGGGACATTCATCCGCCTGTTTTGGAAAGATCCTCAGATTTTCAGGATCCTCCGGCCTGCAGGGGCCGTACTCCCTCTAGGCAGACACAGGGGAAACGATCCCACACAGCGTCTCCCGGTCCGTCAGGTGCATCAGCATCTTTGAATCCCGTCTCTCGATCTCCCTCTCCTGCGGAATTGAGTGAACACGGTTCGGACTATGACTCAGAGGGGTCTTTTGATTTAGAAGCTCCTGGTTATCAGGAATCTGTTGACAGTCTCATTGAGGCCGTTAACCAGACTTTGGGAGTAGAGGATGTGGCCACCTTACCTTCTGGTCATAAGGTGTCCTTTAAGAAATTCAAGCAACCTCATAGGGTGTTTTCTACTCATCCTGAGTTTGAGGATCTAGTCCAACGTCACATGGAGCGACCAGATAAGCGTTTCTTAGGCCAGAAGGCCCTAGGTGCAAGGTATCCTTTCGCTCCAGAGCTTTGTAAAAAGTGGGCAGAATCCCCTTCAGTGGATCCTCCCGTGTCCCGTTTGGCCTCTAGTACGTTGCTGTCTCTTCCTAATGGGTCGTCTATTAAGGATCCGACTGATCGGCTCCTAGAGAGTCTAGCTCGGTCTCTGTTTGAGGCTTCAGGGTCAGCCCTCGCGCCGTCTTTTGCGGCCACATGGGTTGCCAAAGCTATGATAGCTTGGACAGAGTCCGTAACTAAGGCTCTTCAGGATAAGGGGTTTCCTGTAGAGGTGATAGAGATGTCAAATCAGATATCTTTAGCAGGAAATTATCTGATTAATGCATCCTTGGATGCGGCAAATTGTTCAGCATTGGCTGCGGCAAATGCTATTGCTATCAGAAGGGCCCTATGGCTAAGAAATTGGCGGGCGGACTCTACTTCAAAAAAGTCCCTTACATCCCTTCCTTATCAAGGTGTCCGTCTTTTTGGCGAAAGACTGGATCAGCTTATATCTGATACCACGGGAGGTAAAAGTAATTTCCTTCCTCAACAAAAGGTTAAGCAACCTTTTCGTCGCCAATTTCAAGCAAGATTTAAATCCTTTCGTAACTCCCGGTGGTCTGCGGCACCAAGCGCAGGTCCCCCAGGTCGGCCTGTCCAAGACAGGGAGCACCAGGTCTCCTATAGGGCCAATCCATTGGCAAGAATGCGGTATCAACCATCAAGATCTAGGGGATCTAGATATCCTCGATCTTCGGCTAAATGACTGGAGGCAGCCTCTCGTCGCTTTCAACAGGGTAGGCGGTCGCCTACTACTGTTCCATCAGTCCTGGCTGTCAGTTGTTCAAGACAGATGGGTAAGAGACCTGGTGGTTTCAGGGTACAAAATAGAGTTTTCCTATCTCCCTCCAGGCCGGTTTTTTCCATCCAGTCTTCTCAGGTCAAAAACCCGTCTAAGAGCTTTATTCAGGGCAGTCGAGTCGCTTCAGTCCAACGGGGTCATTGTCCCTGTTCCAAAAGAAGAAAGGTTCAAAGGGTTTTATTCAAATCTGTTTACGGTTCCCAAAAAGAATGGGACCGTGAGACCCATTCTGGACCTAAAGTGTCTAAACAAATTCATCAGCACTCGTCGCTTCCGTATGGAATCTCTCCGCTCGGTCATTGCAGCTATGGAAAGGGGAGAATTCCTGGCTTCCATAGATATTCAAGACGCCTATCTGCACGTTCCTATATTTCCTCCTCATCAAAAATTTCTACGGTTTTCCATAGGCGAGCGACACTTCCAATTCACTGCATTACCTTTCGGGCTCGCCACTGCTCCCAGGGTGTTCACGAAGGTGATGGCAACAGTGGTGTCAATCCTGCACTCTCGAGGCATAGTCATTCTGCCTTACTTAGACGATCTCTTAGTCAAAGGACCAACTTTTCAGGCATGCAAGGACAACGTCATCATCTCTTTGGACACCCTAGCTCGTCTAGGGTGGCTGGTCAATTTAAAGAAGTCATCTCTAGTACCATCTCGGAAGATCTCTTTTTTAGGGATGATCTTCGACACCTCTCGGGGGCTAACTATTTTACCCCAGGACAAGGTGCTTTGTCTCCGGCAGGAGGTAAAAATTCTTCGGCAGCCGAGTTTCCATTCAATCCGGTTCTGCATGAAGGTCTTGGGCAGGATGGTAGCAGCTATAGAAGCGGTTCCATTCGCCCAATTCCATCTTCGTCCACTCCAACAGGCACTTCTGTCAGCCTGGGACAGGAGTCCTTTGTCTCTCAACCTCAGGTGTCGTCTCCTGGGGTCAGGCAATCCCTGATATGGTGGATGAGGAGTTCATCCCTACTTCAGGGGAAAGCCTTTCCTCCAGTTCATTGGCTGGTAGTCACTACGGACGCCAGCCTTCTCGGTTGGGGAGCAGTGTTTCTCCAGCACATGGCTCAGGGTCGTTGGTCCCCAAGGGAATCAACCCTTCCAATCAATCTGTTGGAGATAAGGGCAATTTGGCTGGCCTTGCAGCACTTTCACAATCTTCTGGCGGGTCGCCCGGTGCGGACCCAATCGGACAATGCCACGGCCGTGGCCTACGTAAATCATCAAGGGGGCACTCGCAGCAGATCAGCCATGCGCGAGGTAGGACAAGTCCTCCGCTGGGCCGAGAACAATCACTCTGTGATCTCGGCAGTTTACATCTCAGGCAAGGAGAACTGGGCAGCGGACTTTCTGAGCCGACAGTGTCTTGCGCCCGGGGAATGGTCTCTTCACCCCGATGTTTTTCGGCAGATATGTCTACGCTGGGGAATCCCGGACGTGGATCTGATGGCCACCGGGTCGAATACCAAAGTACCAAGGTTCGTTGCACGATTTCGAGATCCAGGAGCAATTGCCGTAGACGCACTAGTCCTATCTTGGAACCAATTTCGTCTTCCATATCTGTTTCCCCCTCTGGCGCTGCTTCCAAAGGTCGTCAGGAAGATCAAGTTAGAGGGAGTTCCGGCAATTCTAGTCGCCCCAGATTGGCCTCGGAGGTCATGGTACGCAGACCTAGTTCAGCTGATCTTCGGGGTTCCTTGGCAGCTACCAATGCAGCCAGATCTTCTGTCGCAGGGGCCGATATTCCACCAGAACTTAGAGGCCCTGCGTTTGACGGCTTGGCCGTTGAATCTTGGATTCTGACCCAGGCCGGCTTTTCTCAGAAAGTAGCCTCAACTATGGTTAATGCTCGAAAGACAGCTTCAGCACGCATTTACCACCACACCTGGAAAGTCTTTCTCTCATGGTGCAGGAAGAAGGGTCTTCCTCCTCTTCGGTTTTCCATTCCTAATGTCCTAGCTTTTCTCCAATCTGGTCTAGACTCAGGTCTCGCTCCAAGTACCCTTAGGAGGCAAATATCCGCCTTATCGGTTCTTTTCCAGCGCAGGATCGCTACCAATCTGCAAGTAAAAACTTTTTTGCAGGGAGTCTCTCATATAGTCCCTCCTTACAAAGCTCCGATAGAAGCTTGGGACCTTAATTTGGTCTTGAGTGCTCTTCAGGAACCTCCATTTGAACCCCTCCAAGATGTTCCTTTAAGGTACCTTTCTTGGAAGGTTTTGTTTCTGGTAGCTATAACATCCATTAGGCGGGTATCGGAATTAGCGGCCTTGTCCTGTCAGGCGCCGTTTCTACAATTTCATCAGGATAAGGTGGTGCTGAGACCAGCACCTTCCTTTCTGCCAAAAGTAGTCTCCTCATTCCACATTAATGAGGACATTGTCTTGCCTTCTTTTTGTCCTGCGCCTACACACCGGGTGGAAAAAGCTCTCCATACTCTAGATTAGAGCTCTGAGAAGATACGTTTCCCGGACCGCTTCTTTTCGAAAGACGGATGTTCTGTTCGTTCTTCCTGCGGGTCATAAAAAGGGACTCGCAGCCTCTAGATCGACCTTAGCCAGATGGATAAGAACCACTATTCAGGAGGCCTACCGTATCAAGGGTGCAGCCATCCCGGCTGGGATCAGGGCACACTCTACTCGGGCGGTAGGGGCTTCCTGGGCGCTTCGGCACCAAGCTTCAGCAGAGCAGGTTTGCAAAGCGGCCACTTGGTCCAGCCTGCACACTTTCTCTAAACATTATAATATCCACACTCAGGCCTCTGCTGATGCAAGTTTGGGAAGGAAAATTCTTCAGGCTGCGGTATCACACCTATAGGCGGTAAGTGCCTAGGGGTTTTCTTCCAGTGAGTCTTCGTCCCACCCTGGGACTGCTTTGGGACATCCCACAGTCCTGTGTCCCCCAATGAGACGATGGAGAAACAGGGATTTTTGTGTTACTCACCGTAAAATCCTTTTCTCCGAGTCGTTCATTGGGGGACACAGCTCCCTCCCTATTCATTTTATTTGTCTATGGGGTTGTTCAGACTGTAGTATTATTCTAGACATGTCTTTGCTCTAATGCTGTTTTGTTTTCTCTATCTCCTACTGCTTGTGCACCAAACTGGAGCTGTCAGGGCCAGTGGCAAGGTGTATACTATGGAGGAGGAGCTAACTTTTTTTTTTTCTTATACCTACTTAGTGTCAGCCTCCTGGCGGCAGTAGCATACACCCACAGTCCTGTGTCCCCCAATGAACGACTCGGAGAAAAGGATTTTACGGTGAGTAACACAAAAATCCCTGTTTTTACAATTCTGACCACTGTCCCTTTATGAGGTTATAACTCTGGAACGCTTCAACAGATCCCGGTGATTCTGACATTGTTTTCTCGAGACATATTGTACTTCATGATAGTGGTAAAATTTCTTCGATATTACCTGCGTTTATTTGTGAAAAAAATGGAAATTTGGCGAAAAATCTTGAAAATTTTGCAATTTTCCAAATTTGAATTTTTATGCCCTTAAGTCACAGAGATATGTCACACAAAATACTTAATAAGTAACATTTCCAATATGTCTACTTTACATCAGCACAGTTTTGGAAACCAAATTTTATTTTTATTAGGGAGTTATAAGGATTAAAAGTTGACCAGCAATTTCTCACCACATCACATTTGAAGTCATTTTGAGGAGTCTATATGATAGAAAATAACCAAGTGTGACACCATTCTAAAAACTGCACCCCTCAAGGTGCTCAAAACCACATTCAAGAAGTTTATTAACCCTTCAGGTGTTTCACAGGAATTTTTGGAATATTTAAATAAAAATGAACATTTCACTTTTTTTCACAAAAAATTTACTTCAGCTCCAATTTGTTTAATTTTACCAAGGGTAACAGGAGAAAATGGACCCCAAAAATTGTTGTACAATTTCTCCTGAGTACGCCGATACCCCATATGTGGCGGTAAACCACTGTTTGGGTGCATGGGAGAGCTCGGAAGGGAAGGAGCGCCATTTAACTTTTCAATGCAAAATTGGCTGGAATTGAGATGGGACACCATGTTACGTTTGGAGAGTCACTAATGTGCCTAAACATTGAAACCCCCCACAATTGACACCATTTTGGAAAGTAGACCCCCTAAGGAACTTATCTAGATGTGTCGTGAGCACTTTGACCCATCAAGTGCTTCACAGAAGTTTACAATGTAGAGCCGTAAAAATAAAAAATAATATTTTTTCACAAAAATGAATTTTTCGCCCCAGTTTTTGTATTTTCCCAAGGGTACCAAAAGAAATTGTACCCCAAACATTGTTGTGCAATTTGTCCTGAGTACACTTATACCCCATATGTGGGAGTAAATTACTGTTTGGGTGCATGGCAGAGCTCGGAAGGGAAGGAGTGCCGCTTGACTTTTCAATGCAAAATTGGCTGGAATTGAGATGGGATGCCATGTTGCGTTGGGGAACCCTTGATGTGCCTAAACATTGAAACCCCCCACAAGTGACACCATTTTGGAAACTAGACCCCCTAAGGAACTTATCTTGATGTGTGGTGAGCACTTTGACCCATCAAGTGCTTCACGGAAGTTTACAATGTAGAGCCGTAAAAATAAAAAATAATATTTTTTCACAAAAATGAACTTTTCGTCCCAAATTTTTTATTTTCCCAAGGGTACCAGAAGAAATTGTACCCCAAACGTTGTTGTGCAATTTGTCCTGAGTACGCTGATACCCCATATGTGGGGGTAAACCACTGTTCGGGTGCATGGCAGAGCTCGGAAGGGAAGGAGCGCCGTTTGACTTTTCAATGCAAAATTGGCTGGAATTGAAATGGGACTCCATGTTGCGTTTTGGAGAGCCCCTGATGTGCCTAAACATTGAAACCCCCCACAAGTGACACCATTTTAGAAAGCAGACACCCTAACGATCTTATATAGATGTGTTGTGAGAGCTTTGAACCCCCAAGTCTTTCACTACAGTTTATAACACAGAGCCATGAAAATAATAATTCTTTTTCTTTCCGCAAAAATTATTTTTAAGCCCCCAGTTTTGTATTTTCCCAAGGGTAACAGGAGAAATTGGACCCTAAAAGTTGTTGTGCAATTTGTCCTGAGTACGCCGATACCCCATATGTGGGGAGTAACCACCGTTTGGGTGCATGGCAGAGCTCGGAAGGGAAGGAGCGCCATTTGGAATGCAGACTTAGATGGATTGGTCTGCAGGCGTCACGTTGCCTTTGTATAGCCCCTGATGTACCTAAACAGTAGAAACCCCCCACAAGTGACCCCATATTGGAAACTAGACCCCCAAGGAACTTATCTAGATGTGTTGTGAGAACTTTGAACCCCCAAATATTTCACTACAGTTTATAACGCAGAGTCGTGAAAATAAAAAATCATTTTTTTCCCACAAAAATGTTTTTTTGGCCCCCCAAATTTTTATTTTCCCAAGGGTAACAAGAGAAACTGGACCTCAGAAGTTGTCCAATTTGTCCGGAGTATGCTGATACCCCATATGTTGGGGTAAACCCCTGTTTGGGCGCACGGGAGAGCTCGGAAGCGAAGGAGCACTGTTTTACTTTTTCAATGCAGAATTGGCTGGAATTGAGATCGGATGCCATGTCACGTTTGGGGAGCCCTAATGTGCCTAAACAGTGGAAACCCCCAATTCTAACTGAAACCCTAATTCCAACCACACCCCTAACCCCAACCCTAACTCCAACACACCCCTAACCCTAATCCCAACCATAACCCTAACCACACCCCTAACCCTGACACACCCCTAACCCTAATCCCAACCGTAAATGTAATCCAAACCCTAGCCCCCAACCCTAGCCCAAACCCTAACCCTAATGGGAAAATGGAAAAAATTTATTTTTTTTTTCCCTAAGGGGGTCGTGAAGGGGGGTTTGATTTACTTTTATAGTGGGTTTTTAGCAGATTTTTTTGGCAGCTGTCATACATTAAAAGACGCTTTTTATTGCAAAAAATATTTTTTTGCGTTACCACAATTTGAGAGCCATAATTTTTCCATATTTGGTCCACAGAGTCATGTGAGATCTTGTTATTTTGCGGGACGAGTTGACGTTTTTATTGGTACCATTTTCCGGCACGTGACATTTTTTGATCACTTTTTATTCCGATTTTTGTGAGGCAGTATGACCAAAAACCAGCTATTCATGAATTTCTTTTGGAGGGGGGTCTTTTCGGGTCCGTACGATTACAGCGATACCTCATTCATATCATTTTTTTATGTTTTGGCACTTTTATACGATAAAAACTATTTTATAGAAAAAATAATTATTTTTGCATCGCTTTATTCTGAGGACTATAACTTTTTTATTTTTTCGCTTATGATGCTGTATGGTGGCTCGTTTTTTACTGGAGAAGATGACGTTTTCAGCGGTACCATGGTTATTTATATCCGTCTTTTTGATCGCGTGCTATTCCACTTTTTGTTTGGCGGTATGATAATAAAGCGTTGTTTTTTGCCTCGTTTTTTTTTTTAATACGGTGTTCACTGAAGGGGTTAACTAGTGGGACAGTTTTATAGGTCGGGTTGTTACGGACGTGGCGATACTAAATATGTGTACTTTTATTGTTTTGTTTTTTGTTTTGTTTTTAGATAAAGGAATGTATTTATGGGAACAATATTTTTTTTTCTTTAGTAAGGAATTTTTTTTCTTTTTACACATCTGAATATTTTTTTTTTACTTTATAACATTGCCCCAGGGGGGGCGCATCATGTTATAAGGTCAGATCGCTGATCTGACACTTTGCACAGCACTGTGTCAGATCAGCGATCTGACATGCAGGGCTGCAGTCTTAACAGCGCTTGCTCTGAGCAGGCGCTTGGTAAGCCACCTCCCTGCAGGACCCAGATGCAGCCCCGCGGCCATTTTTGATCTGGGGCCTGCAGGGAGGAGACGCTCGGTACAAGGTGTGAGCACATCTCAGGGAAGCCCGCAGGGAGCCCCCTCCCTGCGCGATGCTTCCCCATGCCCCCGGAACACTGCGATCATGTTTGATCGCAGTGTGCCGGGGTTAATGTGCCGGGGGCGGGCCAGATGTCAGCTGCAATAGTCAGTTGACTCCCGGCCGCGATCTGCCGCGCTCCCCCTGAGAGCGCGGCCGATCGCTATGATGTACTATTCCGTCCCTGGGAATTAAGTCCCAGGTCACCTTGACGGGATAGTACATCATATGGGATTAAGGGGTTAAAAGTAGAAGAATTTTATGTTAATATTCTCATTAAAATCGAACTTTCACTACAATTTCTGATTAAATCAGCTTTCTTTAAATGTACAGATAATGATGTGTATTCTGTTACCACCTGCTTTCTTTTAGACTTGCTCAAGAAGATTTGGGGAACATAAATGAAGACGGAGAACTTTGGTTTGCTTATGAAGGCTTAAAAAAAGCAACTAGGTAGGATATTTTGGAATACTTCTTCCTGGTAACTATGGTCTTACTTATATGTACTCCATAATTTTTTCTCGACAGGTTTGGTCTGTTCTGAAAAAGCGCTCAGAAAATATTCAAAAGAATCCTCCTATACATTTTTACAAAAAAAAGACTTGCTTTTCATTTGTTTAGACTAGTGCAGTCTTTCCCAACAACTAAGGGTTAGCTCAACATGAACCCCAGATAGTGTCACCCATTTATTGTAGTGTCATCACCTAAGCTAAGAGTGGATTGAAGTCAGTATGCTTAACAAAAAGTATGTTAGAAAAAAATATATTCATTTGCTAGTCTGTCAGTTTTTACCTACAATTTTTCATATACTTATACACAAATAGTGAGGTACATGTCAATCAACCAGATCCATGCATAGAAAAAACAGCAGGGAGCCTCCCTGTTGACAATTTTCTCTGTTCCTGATTTTCTGTAAACATTTCTGAGTAAAACCAAGCTGTTTCTGAGCAAGAAGCCTGTCCCTGTTTCTTGCTGCCTGTAGTTCAAGCAGCACAAGTCTGCTGACAGGTTCCCTTTAAGGAATGATAGAATTCAGAATCAATATATACAGTCATTTTTCCAATCCATTGCTAAATGTCACAAAAATGCAGTAGATGTGACTGATCACAAAAAACCTTACAAAAATATACAATGAGGTTTCAGCAGGGCAAGCAAAATGTTAAAACATAACTATTAATAGTTACCCTAAAAGGTTAATGGCCAAAATGTACATATGGACAGACAAAACAGTAAATGTATAAAGTGCTATTGCAAAAATTGAGGTCCATATTACCCCCTTCGATGAAGCCACCAAACGGAGGGGGAAAGGCATTGGGAGGCTACACAACCACTATGGGTAATTTCTGAATAGATCGATACTTGGGTACTGCCCTTGTTAGGCTAGCTTCACACTAGCGTTCGGCAGGGCTGCGGATGGCTGCTTTCTTCCTCCATGAAGCCCCGCCCAATGCGGTGCCTCTTCCTTCAGCTCCGCCTACGTCTGCATGCGTTCTGCGTACCCTATCTTTAACATGGGGTACGAAGGCCATGCGGATGCCTCCGCATGCGTTCTTTTGAAGCTGCGCCAACCACAACAAAATCCTAACATGTTGACGCAGGTCAGCGCAGCGTCAAGACGACGCATGCAGAGGCATCCGCATACATCCGCATGGCCTGCGTAGCCAATGTTAAAGATAGGGTACGCAGAGCACAATAAGACGTAGGCGGAGCTGAAGGAAGAGGCGCGGCATTGGGCGGGCTTCACGGAGGAAGAAGGCTGCCCGTCTGCAGCCCTGCCGAATGCTAGTGTGAAGCCTGCCATAGGGCAGGAGCAACACTGGGGCACGACATGGAGTATTAAAGGATCAGAACAACCTTTTCTTTTCTCCCCCACTGCCATAACCCCCTCTTTCTTCTTACCTCAACATGGTGAATTTATGACCGAGAGGAGAAGTGAGAAACGATTCTGGTAAGACCAAACCAATCTTTTATTATGAATACTGGTGAATTTGAGCACTAGCACTTTATGTATTTACTGTTTTGTCTGTCCATATTTACATTTTGGCCATACCTGTTAGGGTAACTATAAGTTATGTTTTAACATTTTCCTTGCCCTGCTGAAACCCCGCCAATACATTGCTGTTTTTTTTATAGAATACTAGAAACCCACTTTCAGACCCAGAAGGAAGCTTATGAAAAAGAAATTGAGGTGCTAAATTTCAAAGTAGATCATTTCAGTGATGACATCAGAAATGTACAAAGATCAGTGAAGGAAGAGAGAGAAACGAATGACATCCTCAGACAAGAAATTACAAGGTTGACTTCCGAGAATAAGGTAAGAGACCAATAATTATGCAAAGGCTTTGTGTGCGGTAGTCTGATGATGTAACTATTGTTGACTTTTAACTAGACAGGTCATGCCCTGGCATTTCTACACTGTAGATTACTCGGTGAGTTTGTATTTGAGAAGTCATAAAATTTACAGGAAGAAGCAAACTTTGCCTAAATGTGACCACCAAAGTACGTGTACAAAGTAATCGTTCCTCTGAAATTGCTGAATAAGGAAAGGTGTCAATATGCAGAGATTTAGTGAAAAAATTATGGTGGCATATTTTTCATTAGTTTTATAGGAAGGTATGATATCATTGGTTTATGATGGTTTAAAATAGCAGGTATCAATTACATGTCTTAACATTGACATAAAATGACACAATAGTTTTAACAATGCTGTACATCTGCTTTTCTAATGTGATTTTTTGGAAAAAATTGTGCAACAATTAAATTAGTTAGTTAATAAACACATTTGATGTTTAGATGCCAAACATAAGGATACAGTGAATATAATAAAGGTGCGCACTTTGGTTAACATGACTGTTTTTTCATGTAAAAAATACCAAAAATACTTATTTGAGATTTTTTTTTACCTTTAACGTCACCCAGCCATATTCTGTACTAACTCAATTGAAAAAGAAACTGAAGTCATTTTAGGTGGAAAAATAAATATCACAAAACCATAATAATGTGGTTGCATAAGTGTAAATAAAAATATCAAAGGAAAAGAAAAAACAAACCAAACAAAATCAAGAAAATGTAAGGTATTAACTCCAAATTTAAATAGAATTATATCTATATTGTGTTACACTCTGTTAGGTGCCAAAATCAGGGACAAGGGATATAAAGATATATGATTAATAATTAAGTAAAGGTAGGCAATGGTGTTCAAAAGTCCTGCATAGGTGTGAAGAAAACTATATGTTTCATACTTCTGCATCTCTACAGTGAAACTGGTGGAACATACCATATTTTCCGGCGTATAAGACGACTGGGCGTATAAGACAACCCCCCAACTTTTCCAGTTAAAATATAAAATCTTCTTAAAAGTCGGGGGTCTTCTTATATGCCATGTGTCGTCTTATAGGGCCGGTGACTAATGTGCCTTTTGGGGGGAGAGTGATCCCGATGACGAAGAGGGGGCGTCTCACAGGAAAGTGTGAGTGGAGTATCCCCCATTACCTCATTGTAGCTGCAGCGTGGGGTCTCTGTGCTGGGGAGCGGCAGCGGCTGCTCCTCTTTGTGCCGCGTGGGTGCTGTGCAGCGGCAGCTCCTCTTCGTGCAGCGTCAGGGCTCTGTGCTTTGGGGATGCATATCTTCGTGCAACGTCGGGGCTCCTCCGGCATTTCCTCAAAGCCCGGCGGAGGCACTGGCAGCTCCATTGCTGCGATCCAGTGGCCTCCGGGAAAATGGCCGCTGGGGGCGGCGCATGCTCAGATTCAGATCTCGTCTCCCGAGATCTCGGGATGAGATCTGAATCTGAGCATGTGCCGCCCCCAGCGGCCATTTTCCTGGAGGCCACCGCATCGCAACAATGGAGTTGCCGGTGCCTCCGGGCTTTGAGGAATTGGGAAATCCCGGAGGAGCCCAGACTCTTCACGAAGATATGCCGCCCCACAGCACAGTTCCCTGACGCTCTGACGATTACTTTCCTGTGAGATGTCCCCTCTTCATCATCGGGACCACTCCCCCCCCACCCACCATATACACATTGGTGTCTGCACCTGGCGTATAAGACGACCCCCGACTTTTAAGAAGATTTTCAGGGGTTAAAAAGTCGTCTTATACGCCGGAAAATACGGTATATGGTTTTGTAATCGCTCATTGTATGCCATACTCATTTTTGAATGTCCCAAGTGTATAAATTGTTATGGTATGCGCATTTTTTATAATTTTTTTTTACAGCATAACCATACCTACACCAGTACAGTGTGTAGAATGGTGAACAGGTTTCTAAGTTCATTAACTTCCAATGCAAGTTCACACAGACTTAAATTTTACTTTTTAAGATTTATTATTTTATATTTAATTCAGAGTGTTGAGCAGAAGGCAGCATTTTCTTATTAAAGGGAACCTGTCACCCCCAAAATCGATGGTGAGGTAAGCTCACCATCATCAGGGGCTTATCTACAGCATTCTGTAATGCTGTAGATGAGCCGCCGATGTTACCTGAAAGAGGAGAAAAAGAGGTTAGATTACACTCACCCACGGGCGGTCCCGCTGCGGTCTAGTCAAATGGGAGTCTCAGGTCCGCTCCGGCGCCTCCCATCTTCATTCCATGACGTCCTCTTCAGGTCTTCACGCCGCGGCTGCAGCGCAGGTGTACTTTGTCTGCCCTGTTGAGGGCAGAGCAAAGTACTGCAGTGCGCAGGCGTGGGGACTCTCTGACCTTTCCTCAACAGGGCAGACAAAGTACGCCTGCGCTGGAACCACGGCGTGAAGACCAGAAGAGGACGTCATGGAATGAAGATGGGAGGCGCCTGAGCGGACCTGAGACACCCATTTGACCAGACCGCAGCGGGACCGCCCCTGGGTGAGTATAATCTAACCTCTTTTTCTCCTCTTTCAGGTTACATCAGGGGCTTATCTACAGCATTACAGAATGCTGTAGATAAGCCCCTGATGACGGTGGGCTTACCTCACCATCGATTTTGGGGGTGACAGGTTCCCTTTAAGGATGTCTGTTATGACCTGGTGGTCAGGACAATAATGGACCTGGTGGTTAAGAGCACACGGAATGACCTGATAGTTACCGATAATAAGGACGAGCTCTGGGACGTGGGAACTCTGCTGACTGCAATCCCTAAACCTATCAAACACACTAGAAATACCCGTGGATTGCGCCTATGCAACTCGGCACAGCCTAAGAAACTAGCTAGCCCTGAAGATAGAAAAATAAAGCCTACCTTGCCTCAGAGAAATTCCCCAAAGGAAAAGGCAGCCCCCCACATATAATGACGATGAGTAAAGATGAAAATACAAACACAGAGATGAAATAGATTTAGCAAAGTGAGGCCCGACTTACTGAACAGACCGAGGATAGGAAAGGTTACTTTGCGGTCAGCACAAAAACCTACAAAAAGACCACGCAGAGGGCGCAAAAAGACCCTCCGCACCGAGTCACGGTGCGGAGGCGCTCCCTCTGCGTCCCAGAGCTTCCAGCAAGCAAGACAACAAATTAAATAGCAAGCTGGACAGAAAAATAGAAAACCCAAGAAATACAAGCTGGAACTTAGCTTCTGATGGGAAGACAGGTCACAAGAACGATCCAGGAGTGAACTAGACCAATACTGGAACATTGACAGGTGGCATGGAGCAAAGATCTAAGTGGAGTTAAATAGAGCAGCAGCTAACGAATTAACCTCGTCACCTGTGAAACTCAGAAACACCCACCAGAGGAAGTCCATGGACAGAACCAGCTGAAGTACCATTCATGACCACAGGAGGGAGCCCGACAACAGAATTCACAACAGATGTCTATGTATTTTTTTGCATTAACCATACCCTCCACAATATGAAGCCTTACAACACCATTGGCTGCCATACAGCCTCAGACCATTACTTTCATCAGATGTTTCACAGAGAAGCTCAAACACTCTGGCTTGTACTCTTCATGTGGGAACCTTCTCACATAAGACTTGCCATCATTTCCTAAAATGCAAAAAGTGCTTTCATCACTAAATAGCACTTTTTCCCACTCCTCCTTCCTCCATTTTAAACATTTCAATGCCCACAGTTTTCGCCTTTGTCTTTGTATGGCTGTCATCAATGGCTTCTTTCGGGCCTTGCACCCTCTCAATCCTGCTTCCAAACATCTCTTCCTAACAGTTGATGTTGCTACCTCAATATTGCACTTATCTTGCCATTCTCGCAGAAGCTGAGGAGAGGTGAGCTTTCGATTGGCAAGGGATGTTCTTATCAGTACTCTATCCTCCCTTTTAGTTGACTTTCTGGGCCGACCAGATCTTGGCCTGTCCTGGGTAATTCCAAGCTGCTTATGTTTCTGCAAAATTCTTACGACTGTACTCTGATTACAGCCGACCTTCCTTGCGATCTGTGGGCCAGTATAACCCTCTTCATGTATCACCACAACTCGCACACGATCCTCCGCTGACAAAAATCTGAAGGCTCCCATCATAAAACTCTACAGTATGATTCACTAGATAGAACAACAGATAAAACAAACAAACAAAGCAGCAGATGTAATGCAATGTAGTGCAATGTTATTGGCTGCCATATCCAGGTTATGATTGGTCACAAGAACCTCATCTGTGATTGGCTAATTTTGGATCTGAAGCTGTACAATATTTAGTTCTGCTTTCAATTCCCATATTGTTGCAATAATTTCAGGCAAAACTGCTTCAAAAGCTAAAAATATTACAGGGAGAGAATGCAAAATTGTATTCTGAACAAAACCATATATAATATGTCATATTAGCATCAAAGATATTCGACAGAAAACGTTTAAAACTTGAAAAATCAATCAATTTATCCTATGCGGGACTTTTGAACACCACTGTAGGTAATATATAAAGCTATCTAAACCTTTCAAGGCTCAGTTCGTATTGGCGAGCTTCCCGAGGTTCGCCAAACAGTTCATTGAACATATCCGAATCCAATTGAATTCAATTGGACGCAAAACTGAATACAAAACAATACCTACAGTGGGCCCAAAAAGCTGCCAAAACAGGGGCAGACACCAGAAAAAGTGGCATCAATTAATCCAGAGTACAAATGGTATAATTGAGCAGCATGGATTCATGGGACAAGGCTTGGACCATCATTTATAACTTAAACATTGATCAGTAACAGGTTGATGAGTGACAGGTGTAGGCTTGGTGCTCTGAGATCCCTGCCAAATTCAGGCAACACACTTGAAGGCGACCCAATTTGGAGTCCAAACATTTCCAAAAATTAGGAGTAGACAGCAGGAAAAGTGGCATCAATTGACCCATAGTAGTTACCGATTTTTTTCTGCTTTTATAAAATTTTGCTCGTGTTTCCGATCACAAAACTAAATGTGCCATATTCATGCTGAATTTGTTTGGCTATAGTTTTTCGGAAAAATTAGCTCATCTTTACGAACTACCCCTAAATATCCCTCAGTGAAGCATGGTGGAGGCAGCATTATACTCTGAGGATTTTGTCGGCAGCTGGAACTGGGGTTTTAGTCAAAATGGAAGGAATTAAGAACAATTTCAAATACCTGTCAATTTTTCAGCAAAACTTTCAGGCCTCTACTATAGAGACAATGAAGAGGAACTTCACCTATCAGATTGACAACAACCCTATACATACCTCCAAATCAATAAAATAATGATTTTCCAGGAGATCAAGATTTTGGAATGTCCCAGCCTGAGCCAGTCCTGAATCCAATTGAAAATTTGTGATTATATATGAAGAGGGCACTGTACACACAATCTGCCACATTAGGAGTGAAACTGCAAGAAAGAGTTGGCAAAGATTGCCAATTCTAGATGTGCCATGCTGATAGAGTCCTACCCAAAAAGACTGAAAGCTGTCATAAATGCAAGGGGTACTTCAATAAGCTATTAGTTCAAAGGTGTGCATATTTAAGCAACCACCTTACATTACTACTTTTTACTTTTTCCACTTGAAAAGATTTCAGTTAATTTTTTTATTGAATTGTACAGATTATGTCTGACTTTAAAGGTAGAAAAATTTCTGAAAATTCTTATTGGTATGATTTTTTTTACATGAAAAAAACTCTGGTATTTTAACAGCGGGGTGTATACTTTTTTTATCCACTGTATTTCATCATTTCCTAATTTAATCAGTGTAGGTCTCACTGCTGAGACGTCCATGTTTTTAAAATGATGGTGCTTCATTGCAAGACAAGAGTTAAAACCCAGCCTCAGTGCCCAAAATGAATACCACAGAGCTCTGCTGTGCAATATCATTATATCATGGCATATCATAGTGTTGTGGTACAGTGGGTACGGAAAGTATTCAGACCCCTTTAAGTTTTTCACTCTTTGTTTCATTGCAGCCATTTGGTAAATTCAAAAAAGTTCATTTTTTTCATTAATGTACATTCTGCACTCCATCTTGACTGAAAAAAAACAGAAATATAGAAATTTTTGCAGATTTATTAAAAAAGAAAAATTGAAATATCACATGGTCATTAAGTATTCAGACTCTTTGCTCAGTATTGAGTAGAAACACCCTTTTGAGCTAGTACAGCCATAAGTCTTCTTGGGAATGATGCACCGAGTTTTTCACACCTGGATTTGGGGATCCTCTACCATTCTTCTTTGCAGATCCTCTTCAGTTACGTCAGGTTGGATGGTGAATGTTGGTGGGGATGCTCAATTGGGTTTAGGTCAGGGATCTGGCTGGGCCAGTCAAGAATGGTCACAGAGTTGTTCTGAAGCCACTCCTTCGTTATTTCAGCCATGTGCTTAGGGTCATTGTCTTGTTGGAAGGTGAACCTTCGGCCAAGTCTGAGGTCCAGAGCACGCTGGAAGAGGTTTTCATCCAGGATATCTCTGTACTTGGCCGCATTCATGTTTCCTTCAATGGCAACAAGTCATCCTGTCCTGCACCTGAAAAACACCCCCGTAGCATGATGCTGCCACTACCATGTTTCGCTGTTGGGATTGTATTGGCCAGCTGACGAGCAGTGCCTGGTTTTCTCCACACATACCGCTTAGAATTATCGCCAAAAAGGTCTATTTTCATCTCATCAAACCAGAGAATCTTATTTCTAATAGTCTGGAAGTCCTTCATGTGTTTTGTTTAGCAAACTCTATGCGGACTTTCATATGTCTTGCACTGAGGAGTGGCTTCCGTTAGGCCACTCTGCCATAAAGGCCCGACTGGTGGAGAGCTACAGTGATAGTTGACTTTATGGAACTTTCTTCCATCTCCCTACTGCATCTCTGGAGCTCAGCCACAGTGATCTTGGGGTTCTTCTTTACCTCTCTCACCAATCCTCTTTTCCCACGATTGCTCAGTTTGGCTGGACAGCCAGGTCTAGGAAGACTTCTGGTGGTCCCAAACTTCATCCATTTAACCCCTCTCTGACCTTAGACGTACTGTCCCGTCGAGGTGCCTTGGGCCTATCTGACCCTCGACGGGATAGTACGTCATAGCGATCGGCCGCGCTATCGCAGCTGACATCTGGCAGAATGTGCCAGGAGCGGTCACAGACTGCCCCCGGCACTTTAACCCCCGGCACACCGCGATCAAACATGATCGCGGTGCAGGGAAGCATCGCGCAGGGAGGGGGCTCCCTGCGTGCTTCCCTGAGCCCCCCACAGCAACGCGATGTGATCGTGTTGCTGCGAGAGTCTCCTTACCTCCCTCCCTGCTCCAGGCCCGGATCCAAGATGGCTGCGGCATCTGGGTCCTGCAGGGAGGGAGGTGGCTTACCAAGTGCCTGCTCAGAGCCGCTAAAAAACCCGCTATAAAAGTAAATCAAACCTCCCTTCATCACCCCCTTAGTTAGGGAAAAATAAAAATTAAAAAAAATATATATTTATTTCCATTTTCCCATTAGGGTTAGGGCTAGGGTTAGGGCTAGGATTAGGGCTAGGGTTAGAGCTAGGGTTAGGGCTAGGGTTAGGGTTAGGGCTAGGGTTAAGGCTACAGTTAGGGTTGGGGCTAAAGTTAGGGTTAGGGTTGGGGCTAAAGTTAGGGTTAGGGTTTGTATTACATTTACGGTTGGGAATAGGGTTGGGATTAGGGTTAGGGGTGTGTCTGGGTTAGGGGTGTGGTTAGGGTTACCGTTGGGATTAGGGTTAGGGGTGTGTTTGGATTAGGGTTTCAGTAATAATTGGGGGGTTTCCACTGTTTAGGCACATCAGGGGCTCTCCAAACGCGACATGGCATCCGATCTCAATTCCAGCCAATTCTGCGTTGAAAAAGTAAAACAGTGCTCCCTCCCTTCCGAGCTCTCCCTTGTGCCCAAACAGGCGTTTACCCCAACATATGGGGTATCAGCGTACTCAGGACAAATTGGACAACAACTTTTGGGGTCCAATTTCTCCTGTTACCCTTGGGAAAATACAAAACTGGGGGCTAAAAAATAATTTTTGTGGGAAAAAAAAGGATTTTTTTATTTTCTCGGCTCTGCGTTATAAACTGTAGTGAAACACTTGGGGGTTCAAAGTTCTCACAACACATCTACATAAGTTCCTTGGGGGGTCTAGTTTCCAATATGGGGTCACTTGTGGGGGGTTTCTACGGTTTAGGTACATTAGGGGCTCTGCAAACGCAATGTGACGCCTGCAGACCAATCCATCTAAGTCTGCATTCCAAATGATGCTCCTTCCCTTCCGAGCTCTGCCATGCGCTCAAACAGTGGTTCCCCCCACATATGGGGTATCAGCGTACTCAGAACAAATTGGACAACAACTTTTGGGGTCCAATTTCACCTGTTACCCTCGGGAAAATACAAAACTGGGGCTAAAAAATAATTTTTGTGGGAAAAAATGTTTGTTTTATTTTTACGGCTCTGCATTATAAACTTCTGTGAAGACCTTGGCGAGTCAAAATGCTCACCACACATCCAGATAGGTTCCTTAGGGGGTCTACTTTCCAAAATGGTGTCACTTGTGGGGGGTTTCTACTGTTTAGGTACATTAGGGGCTCTGCAAACTTAATGTGACGCCTGCAGACCATTACATCTAAGTCTGCATTCCAAATGGCGCTCCTTCCCTTCCGAGCCCTCCCATGCGCCCAAACGGTGGTTCCCTCCCACATATGGGTATCAGCGTACTCAGGACAAATTGGACAACAACTTTTATGGTCCAATTTCTCATGTTACCTTCGGAAAAATACAAAACTGGGGGCTAAAACTAAAAAATAATTTTTGTGGGAAAAAAATTTTGTTTTATTTTTACGGCTCTGCATTATAGACTTCTGTGAAGCCCTTGGTGGGTCAAAGTGCTCACCACACATCCAGATAAGTTCCTTAGGGGGTCTACTTTCCAAAATGGTGTCACTTGTGGGGGGTTTCAATGTTTAGGCACATCAGTGGCTCTCCAAATGCAACATGGCGTCCCGTCTCAATTCCTGTCAATTTTGCATTGAAACTCAGGACAAATTGTACAACAACTTTTGAGGTCCATTTTGTCCTGTTACCCTTTGAGGTCTTCTCTTTCCCTTTGGAAAATTAAAAATTGGGGGCAAAAATATGATTTTTGTGAAAAAATATGATTTTTTATTTTTACAGTTCTGCATTATAAACTTCTGTGAAGCACTTGGTGGGTCAAAGTGCTCACCACACCTCTAGATAAGTTCTTTAGGGGGTCTACTTTCCAAAATGGTGTCACTTGTGGGGGGTTTCAATGTTTAGGCACATCAGGGGCTCTCCAAACGCAACATGGTGTCCCATCTCGATTCCAGTCAATTTTGCATTGAAAAGTCAAATGGCGCTCCTTCGCTTCCGAGCCCTGTCATGCGCCCAAACATTGGTTTACCCCCACATATGGGGTATCGGCGTACTCAGGAGAAATTGTACAACAACTTTTGGGGTCCATTTTGTCCTGTTACCCTTGGTAAAATAAAACAAATTGGAGGTGAAGTAATTTTTTTGTGAAACAAAGTTAAATGTTCATTTTTATTTAAACATTCCAAAAATTCCTGTGAAACACCTGAAGGGTTAATAAACTTCTTGAATGTGGTTTTTTCTACCTTGAGGGGTGCAGTTTTTAGAATGGTGTCACACTTGGGTATTTTCTATCATATAGACCCCTCAAAATGACTTCAAATGAGATGTGGTCCCTAAAAAAAAATGGTGTTCCATTTTCACTCCAGATCGGGTGAAAGGGTTAACTCCCATTTCACCCGATCTGCAGGGACAGGGGGAGTGGAAGTTTAGCCCAGCGGGGGTGGCTTCACCCCCCCGTGGCTACGATCGCTCTGATTGGCTGTTGAAAGTGAAACTGCCAATCAGCGATTTGTAATATTTCACCTATTATAACTGGTGAAATATTACATTCCAGCCATGGCCGATGCTGCAATATCATCGGCCATGGCTGGAAACACTAATGTGCCCCCACCCCACCGATCGCCCCCCCAGCCCTCCGATCTGTCCGGTACACTGCTCCGGCTCCCCTCCGTCCTGTGCTCCGCTCCCACCCCGTGCTCTTGTCCGCTCCCCCCGTACTCCAATCACCCCCCCTGCACTCCGATCCACCCCCCTCCGTGCTCCGTTACACCCCCCGTGCTCCGTTCCACCCTCCCGTGCTCCGTTCCACACCCCCCCCGTGCTCCGTTCCACCCCTACTGCGCTCCGATCCACCCCCCCATGCTCCGATCCCCTCCCCCCGTGCTCCCCCCCACCCCATCATACTTACCGATCCTGCCGGGGTCCGTCCGTCTTCTCCCCGGGCGCCGCCATCTTCCAAAATGGCGCAGTGCGCCCGCCGAATCTGCCGGCCGGCAGATTCGTTCCAAAGTGCATTTTGATCACTGAGATAGATTATATCTCAGTGATTAAAATAAAAAAAATAATAAATGACCCCCCCCCCCCCCTTTGTCACCCCCATAGGTAGGGACAATAAAAAAAATAAAGAATTTTTTTTTTTCCACTAATGTTAGAATAGGGTTAGGGGTAGGGTTAGGGTTAGGGCTAGGGTTAGGGTTAGGGGTAAGGCTGGGGTTAGGGTTAGGGTTTCGGTATGTGCACACGTATTCTGGTCCTCTGCGGATTTTTCCGCTGCGGATTTGATAAATCCGCAGTGCTAAACTGCTGTGGATTTATGGCGGATTTACCGCGTTTTTTCTGCGCATTTCACTGCGGTTTTACAACTGCGATTTTCTATTTGAGCAGCTGTAAAACCGCTGCGGAATCCGCACAAAGAAGTGACATGCTGCGGAATGTAAACCGCTGCGTTTCCGTGCAGTTTTTCCGCAGCATGTGTACAGCGATTTTTGTTTCCCATAGGTTTACATTGAACTGTAAACTCATGGGAAACTGCTGCGGATCCGCAGCGTTTTCCGTAGCGTGTGCACATACCTTTAGAATTAGGCTATGTGCACACGGTGCGGATTTGGCTGCGGATCCGCAGCAGTGTTCCATCAGGTTTACAGTACCATGTAAACATATGGAAACCAAATCCGCTGTGCCCATGGTGCGGAAAATACAGCGCGGAAACGCTGCGTTGTATTTTCCGCAGCATGTCAATTCTTTGTGCGGATTCCGCAGCGTTTTACACCTGTTCCTCAATAGGAATCCGCAGGTGAAATCCGCACAAAAAACACTGGAAATCCGCGGAAAATCCGCAGGTAAAACGCAGTGCCTTTTACCAGCGGATTTTTAAAAAATGATGCTGAAAAATCTCACACGAATCCGCAACGTGGGCACATAGCCTTAGGGTTAGAGTTGGAATTAGGGTTGTGGTTAGGGGTGTGATTAGGGTTATGGCTACAGTTGGGATTAGGGTTAGGGGTGTGTTGGGGTTAGTGTTGGAGGTAGAATTGAGGGGTTTCCACTGTTTAGGCACATCAGGGGTCTCCAAACGCAACATGGCGCCACCATTGATTCCAGCCAATCTCGTATTCAAAAAGTCAAATGGTGCTCCCTCACTTCCGAGCCCCGACGTGTGCCCAAACAGTGGTTTACCCCCACATATGGGGTACCAGCATACTCAGGATAAACTGCGCAACAATTACTGGGGTCCATAAAAAAATGCTTGCTTAAACATCATTTTTGAGGAAAGAAAAATGATTTTTTATTTTCACGGCTCTACGTTGTAAACGTCTGTGAAGCACTTGGGGGTTCAAAGTGCTCACCACATATCTAGATAAGTTCCTTTCGGGGTCTAGTTTCCAAAATGGGGTCACTTGTGGGGGGTTTCTACTGTTTAGCCACATCAGGGGCTCTGCAAACGCAACGTGACGCCCGCAGACCATTCCATCAAAGTCTGCATTTCAAAAGTCACTACTTCCCTTCTGAGCCCCGAAGTGTGCCCAAACAGTGGTTTACCTCCACATATGGGGTATGAGCATACTCAGGAGAAACTGGACAACAACTTTTGGGGTCCAATTTCTCCTGTAACCCTTGGGAAAATAAAAAATTCTGGGCTAAATAATTATTTTTGAGGAAAGAAAACGTATTTATTATTTTCACGGCTCTGCATTATAAACTTCTATGAAGCACTTGGGGGTTCAAAGTGCTCACCACACATCTAGATAAGTTCCTTTTGGGGTCTAGTTTCCAAAATAGGGTCACTTGTGGGGGGTTTCTACTGTTTAGCCACATCAGGGGCTCTGCAAACGCAACGTGACGCCCGCAGAGCATTCCATCAAAGTCTGCATTTCAAAACGTCACTACTCCAATTCCGAGCCCCGGCATGTGCCCAAACAGTAGTTTACCCCCACATATGGGGTATCACCGTACTCAGGAGAAACTGGACAACAACTTTTGGGGTCAAATTTCTCCTGTTACCCTTTGTAAAATAAAAAATTGCAGGCTAAAAGATCATTTTTGAGAAAATATTTTTTTATTTTTATTTTCATGGCTTTGCGTTATAAACTTCTGTGAAGCACTTGGGGGTTCAAAGTCCTCACCACACATCTAGATTAGTTCCTTTGGTGGACTAGTTTCCAACATGGGGTCATTTCTGGGGGATCTCCAATGTTTAGGCACACAGGGGCTCTCCAAACGTGACATGGTGTCCGCTAATGATTGGAGCTAATTTTCCATTTAAAAAGTCAAATGGCGTGCCTTCCCTTCCGAGCCCTGCCGTGCGCCCAAACAGTGGTTTACCCCCACATATGGGGTATCAGCGTACTCAGGACAAACTGGACAACAACATTTGGGGTCCAATTCCTCCTATTACCCTTGGCAAAATAGGAAATTCCAGGCTAAAAAATCATTTTTGAGGAAAGAAAAATTATTTTTTATTTTCATGGCTCTGCGTTATAAACTTCTGTGAAGCACCTGGGGGTTTAAAGTACTCAATATGCATCTAGATAAGTTCCTTGGGGGGTCTAGTTTCCAAAATGGGGTCACTTGTGGGGGAGCTCCAATGTTTAGGCACACAGGGGCTCTCCAAACGCGACATGGTGTCCGCTAACAATTGGAGCTAATTTTCCATTCAAAAAGTCAAATGGCGCGCCTTCCCTTCCGAGCCCTGCCGAGTGCCCAAACAGTGGTTTACCCCCACATATGAGGTATCGGCGTACTCGGGAGAAATTGCCCAACAAATTTTATGATCCATTTTATCCTATTGCCCATGTGAAAATGAAAAAATTGAGGCGAAAAGAATTTTTTTGTGAAAAAAAAGTACTTTTTCATTTTTACAGAACAATTTGTGAAGCACCTGAGGGTTTAAAGTGCTCACTAGGCATCTAAATAAGTTCCTTGGGGGGGTCTAGTTTCCAAAATGGGGTCACTTGTGGGGGAGCGCCAATGTTTAGGCACACAGGAGCTCTCTAAACGCGACATGGTGTCCGCTAACGATGGAGATAATTTTTCATTCAAAAAGTCAAATGGTTCTCCTTCCCTTCCGAGCCTTACCATGTGCCCAAACAGTGGTTTACCCCCACATATGAGGTATCAGTGTACTCAGGAGAAATTGCCCAACAAATTTTAGGATCCATTTTATCCTGTTGCCCATGTGAAAATGAAAAAATTGAGGCTAAAAGAATTTTTTTGTGAAAAAAAAGTACTTTTTCATTTTTACGGATCAATTTGTGAAGCACCTGGGGGTTCAAAGTGCTCACTATGCATCTAGATAAGTTCCTTGGGGCGTCTAGTTTCCAAAATGGGGTCACTTGTGGGGGAGCTCCAATTTTTAGGCACACGGGGGCTCTCCAAACGTGACATGGTGTCCGCTAAAGAGTGGAGCCAATTTTTGATTCAAAAAGTCAAATGGCGCTCCTACCCTTCCAAGCCCTGCCGTGCGCCCAAACAGTGGTTTACCCCCACATATGAGGTATCAGCGTACTCAGGACAAATTGGACAACAACTTTCGTTGTTCAGTTTCTCCTTTTACCATTGGGAAAATAAAAAAATTGTTGCTAAAAGATAATTTTTGTGACTAAAAAGTTAAATGTTCATTTTTTCCTTCCATGTTGCTTCTGCTGCTGTGAAGCACCTGAAGGGTTAATAAACTTCTTGAATGTGGTTTTGAGTACCTTGAGGGGTGCAGTTTTTAGAATGGTGTCACTTTTGGGTATTTTCAGCCATATAGACCCCTCAAACTGACTTCAAATGTGAGGTGGTCCCTAAAAAAAATGGTTTTGTAAATTTCGTTGTAAAAATGAGAAATCGCTGGTCAAATTTTAACCCTTATAACTTCCTAGCAAAAAAAAATTTTGTTTCCAAAATTGTGCTGATGTAAAGTAAACATGTGGGAAATGTTATTTATTAACTATTTTGTGTCACATAACTCTCTGGTTTAACAGAATAAAAATTCAAAATGTGAAAATTGCGAAATTTTCGCCAAATTTCCGTTTTTGTCACAAATAAACGCAGAATTTATTGACCTAAATTTACCACTAACATGAAGCCCAATATGTCACGAAAAAACAATCTCAGAACCGCTAGGATCCGTTGAAGCGTTCCTGAGTTATTACCTCATAAAGGGACACTGGTCAGAATTGCAAAAAACGGCAAGGTCTTTAAGGTCAAAATAGGCTGGGTCATGAAGGGGTTAAACACAGCTGCACTCCAATGAAGGAGTAGAACCATCTCAAGGAGGATCACAAGGAAATGGACAGCATGTGACTTAAATATGCGTGTCTGACAAAGGGTCTACATTTCTACATTTGTTTTTTTTCAGTCAAGATGGGGTGCAGACTGTACATTAATGAGAAAAAATGAACTTTTTTGAATTTACCAAATGGCTGCAATGAAACAAAGAATGAAAAATTTAAAGGGGTCTGAATACTTTCCATACCCACTGTATGCCTGATGCTGAACAGTCCCACAAAGGTCATTATGTTTGTGTCATGGCTCTACTCAAGGGTTCGATCCGGTGACCTCTGCTATGGGTTGGTTTCCTTCTCTGTTGGACCACAGCCTGTGTTGTCTCTGCCCAACTGCTGATAATGTCTTTCTTTCGATTTGCTGTTTTTCTTCTGTGTAGAGGTTTTTCTCTTCCTCCTTTGGTTTGTCCTATCACATCTTTGGAGGGGCTTTTTATACTCTCCTGGCACATGCAGTCTTTTCTGGCTATATTCCAATGTAGATGGATGTTTGGAGACCCAGTTCCCTTCTGAAGTGTTATCTTGCTGATGTGTTGTCTATTGCTTCTCCTGTGGTTTGATTGCGTGTTCCCCTTCCCAGCATTTTACCCATTTTCTTACATTTAGGGTCTGGTGGTTTCCACTGATACCAAAAGTCTTTCCTTCTTTGTTTCACGCATGAATGTGTGAACACTACCTTAGCCCTGTGTGTCACCCTGTGTCTGTGTACACTACATTCTGTTGTTGTTTTGGGTTACACTCTAAGGTATGGTTGAGGGTGCCGTTAAGGACAGAAGGGGTCAGTGTTGCTTAATTTTAATATTGGATTGCAAAAGGTTCTTTAGTATATGGTAAGAACAAGTCAGAAATAACCATTATTATTATTATTTTATACAGAATACTCTTACAGTTTACACACACAATTCTGACATTTTGTTTATTGATCTTTGATTCTTTATTTTATCTTCAAGATAATAGAATCTCTCAATACTAAGATTTCTGATCTTGAGAAAGAAAACATGGATCTTCAAGGTTGTCTTTATGAACAAAATATGAAAATGCCAGGTACTGTAATACTAGTTTTTCTAATGTAGCATATTTTCTAGAGTAAATGATTTATAAAATTTGCTTACAAAAACTAAGACATTTAGAGAAAATTCTATTCCCTAGTAAACATTCACATTAGATTATATAGAGACCCTCCTATTTATTTACCCTGGGTTGAGCATTTGTAACACTTGGCAATTTTTCCCATTTATAGATGATGAGGCAACCCCTTGACTCCTCTTTAACTCCATTACTATTTTATTTCATTTAAAAAATTTGTGCACATAATTTCTACTTATCCTTTTTTATTTACTGCATATGCATTGGATCTCTCACCAACCAGACAATGGAGAAAAAATATCCAACCATAAATATTTCCACCAGGCAGAAGAAGACATGTCTCAGAAGTAAGTAATTACAACTTTTCCTGTGTAAGCCTTGTTCTTCCATGGGTTCAGTCATCAAAAACAAAGAGCCCATTGGTTCTTTTGGTGACAATAAGAGGTCATTGGAGGTCTTTTTCTATAATGAAATGCCTATGACTCTGACATCATTGTTTTGGACTTTCTGGACTGCAGCATTGCCATAACGGCTACATTGCATTATCCTTATCTGGCAACAGGTGCACTGAAATATATCAAGAAGGTCTTTCATACTCCTGGCAAAGTTACTGCTTTAAAACAGAAGTGTAGAAATTTCAAGCAGCAGTGATTAGGGAAATGTTGAATCCTGATGTGCGTCTAATAAACTAAGTTCCAGTGATTTATTTTCTTGTACTTCTGCTTGGCTAAGACTTTATAGATATAATCACCTGGTTGAGGTGTATAATAAATCTCAATGCTTTTAAAAGGTTGCAGTTTCAATCTTCTCTTAAATAACGATTTCTTTACAATGTATTAACATTACAGGAACTCTGGTTCCACTTATTACAGGTAGCAATTCTAAAAGTCATTATCAACACACTAAAGGGTTTTGCTCCATTTGCAGACAATAGTGCAAAGGCATCTCTCCCCACTAACCAGCTCTCCTGCTTTGCTGTAATGAGAGGCAAAACAAGTTCCTGGTTTTGACTTCCTATCCTAAGTCATGAGACAATGCCCTTTTAAGGGTCAATTTTGACATGTAAGATTGCTAGTCCTCCTCTTCTCTTCTTCCCTGAATAGGCTATTGACATATTTAAATTTCCAGGAAATTATTGCATAAACTATACAGTTAGGGCCAGAAATATTTGGACAGTGACACAATTTTCGCGAGTTGGGCTCTGCATGCCACCACATTGGATTTGAAATGAAACCTCTACAACAGAATTCAAGTGCAGATTGTAACGTTTAATTTGAAGGGTTGAACAAAAATATCTGATAGAAAATGTAGGAATTGTACACATTTCTTTACAAACACTCCACATTTTAAGAGGTCAAAAGTAATTGGACAAATAAACATAACCCAAACAAAATATTTTTATTTTCAATATTTTGTTGCAAATCCTTTGGAGGCAATCACTGCCTTAAGTCTGGAACCCATGGACATCACCAAACGCTGGGTTTCCTCCTTCTTAATGCTTTGCCAGGCCTTTACAGCCGCAGCCTTCAGGTCTTGCTTGTTTGTGGGTCTTTCCGTCTTAAGTCTGGATTTGAGCAAGTGAAATGCATGCTCAATTGGGTTTAGATCTGGAGATTGACTTGGCCATTGCAGAATGTTGCACTTTTTGGCACTCATGAACTCGTGGGTAGCTTTGGCTGTATGCTTGGGGTCATTGTCCATCTGTACTATGAAGCGCCGTCCAATCAACTTTGCAGCATTTGGCTGAATCTGGGCTGAAAGTATATCCCGGTACACTTCAGAATTCATCCGGCTACTCTTGTCTGCTCTTATGTCATCAATAAACACAAGTGACCCAGTGCCATTGAAAGCCATGCATGCCCATGCCATCACGTTGCCTCCACCATGTTTTACAGAGGATGTGGTGTGCCTTGGATCATGTGCCGTTCCCTTTCTTCTCCAAACTTTTTTCTTCCCATCATTCTGGTACAGGTTGATCTTTGTCTCATCTGTCCATAGAATACTTTTCCAGAACTGAGCTGGCTTCTTGAGGTGTTTTTCTGCAAATTTAACTCTGGCCTGTCTATTTTTGGTATTGATGAATGGTTTGCATCTAGATGTGAACCCTTTGTATTTACTGTCATGGAGTCTTCTCTTTACTGTTGACTTAGAGACAGATACACCTACTTCACTGAGAGTGTTCTGGACTTCAGTTGATGTTGTGAACGGGTTCTTCTTCACCAAATTAAGTATGCAGCGATCATCCACCACTGTTGTCATCCGTGGACGCCCAGGCCTTTTTGAGTTCCCAAGCTCACCAGTCAATTCCTTTTTTCTCAGAATGTACCCAACTGTTGATTTTGCTACTCCAAGCATGTCTGCTATCTCTCTGATGGATTTTTTCTTTTTTTTCAGCCTCAGGATGTTCTGCTTCACCTCAATTGAGAGTTCCTTTGACCGCATGTTGTCTGCTCACAGCAACAGCTTCCAAATGCAAAACCACACACCTGGAATCCACCCCTGACCTTTTAACTACTTCATTGATTACAGGTTAACGAGGGAGACGCCTTCAGAGTTAATTGCAGCCCTTAGAGTCCATTGTCCAATTACTTTTGGTTCCTTGAAAAAGAGGACGCTATGCATTACAGAGCTATGATTCCTAAACCCTTTCTCCGATTTGGATGTGGAAACTATCATATTGCAGCTGGGAGTGTGCACTTTCAGCCCATATTATATATATAATTGCATTTCTGAACATGTTTTTGTAAACAGCTAAAATAACAAAACTTGTGTCACTGTCCAAATATTTCTGGCCCTAACTGTAAGTCTCACTGCCACAACTTGACTCTCTCCACAATTGGAAACTTTACCACTTAGACCCTCTGTCAAAGGTCTCACATTCCACCAATCAGTTCTCATGCTTTGCACTGACGAGAGTCAAAAAATGAAATTCGTCTATAGTAGCAGCAATGCTGTCAGCTCTCAGCTTCTCACACTGACTGCCATGGCAAGGAATCTGGAAGGGTTTATAATGATGCATAACACAGCTTTGCTGCATGTCTACACAGTAACTGCAGATATCAGGGAGGAGAGGAGGGTGGAATTTTTTCCTCCTCTGTGTGTTGCTACCTACTTATGTGTCAACCTCATGCAAAGGAAGAAGTACAAGCGACCATTTGGTAACAACCATTTGAAGTATAGCATAAATTATACCCTAAACTTTACAAACTAATATCTCCGCAACAGAGAGGACAGATTAAAAAATAAAAGTAAAAATATGTTTTACTATTTCACGATGTGGCCAGTTTAATATGCTCAATATACAATATGCTGGTATAAATGATTAAAATTGCCTTTTAGGATTTCTACCTCTAATAGGTGGTTCCTGTCTTCTTCTCTGAACCGACTATTTGCATATATTTTAATATAAACAAGCCAATAACTTATATTCTTTCAGACTTAGAAAGAAACATACAGAACAACTGGAAAAGGAAGAGTTGAAGGATAACGAGGTCAGCATTCGTTTAATGGAGCAAAGTGAACTTTATAAGGAGGTATGTTTGCCTGAGTTCAGGAATTGAAACCCTTCCCGTCAAGGCGATTTTCCTTTTTTGTGCCTTCGTTTTTCGATACGCCATTTAATGGTGGTAGTTAAGGGTATTTGTGCCTCAGCGCTGAGAAATAAGTGTATAGCGTCCCCCAGAGTCAGAATTTCTCCGGGGTTATATTAACTGCAATACCATGCACGTTGTCTATATGGCAACGTGTGTGGCATGCAATAAATATTATATAGGCTGCAAGAAGTCTTAATGCCGCAAATCCAGGAACTACTGCAAGCCGTAGAAATATTTTGGGGTTATCTAAACATTTTTTGGAAACGCACAAAGGCAATTTTCCAGAAGGCCTTAATTATGAAAGTGATCTTCTATATTTTTATTAGATCGCTCTGCTGTATATTTGTAGTATTCAGTTAATATCTTACTGTTTTTTGTGTATATGATAAATGTCTTGTGTATCATTACCATTCGATGTAAAAATATCACATCACTTTTTTCTCTTTCCAACATGTGGGTTTTGTTTTTCTTGTTTTTTGTTTGAATATAAGCTCAGCTATGCTAATTTGCGTAAACAGGTTTTCAAATAATCCTATTTATATGAAATGTCTTCACACAACCTACGCATGTTTTAAAATGTGTATATACTTATTAGAAAATGCATTCTCATGATATTGTTATCTTATATAAATGAAGGACTAATTTCCCGCTGGTCGATATGGGGGTTAATTGGGGAGTTAGTCCTTTCTAATCAATTACATGTGCTGTTGTGATAGATATAAGGAACTGTTTACTCTATGTTTGTATTCCTTTGAGGAAGGACTGTTTTTACTGAGTCCGAAACACGTCAGGCCTATGGGGGGATCCCCATGATATTGTTTTTTATCACTGAAGATGTTTAAATAAAGATTGTTTTAATGAAAAAGGATTACTGTGCCGGAAGTCTTCTATTTCTAACTTCAGAAGGTGACAGTGGTCAGAATTGTAAAAATTGGTTAGGTCATTAAGTACCAAATTGTCTCTGTTACTAAGGAATGAATTTACCATGTTCACAATGCAGTAAAAATGACCTGGCAATATGACTTTCAAATTCTGTACGATTACAGAGATACCAAACATGTATAGTTTGTTTTATTAATTAAGTGTAAAAAAAAAAAAATCGGAAATTTGTAAAAAAAAATAATAATAATGAAAAAAATTTCCATGTGTTGCGTTTTTTTAAGACCCGTAATGTTTTAAATTTTTGGTCGATTGGGTTGTCTTAGGGCTTAAATTTTGCACCTTGAGCTGACATTTTTATTGATACCATTTTGGGATAGATACACTGTTTTGATTGCCTCTTATTGCATTTTTTTTGCAGTGTTGCGATGTCCGAAAAATGTAGTTCTGACATTTAAATTTTTTTCTGATTACACCGTTTACCGATCTGGTAATTTAGTTTTATATTTTTATAAATCAGACTTTTATGGACATAGCAATACCAATTATGAGTATTTTTTTTATTTCTTTATTTTTTAATGGGGGTAAAATGGTGGTGATTTGAACTTTTACTTTTTTTAAATTTGTATTTACCGTAATAGTTTTAAAACCATTTTTTTTCACTTTCTACTGTATCTGTTTAGTCCCTTTAGGGTCTGATCACGTGTAGTATGCTCAGTAATACTACAGTACGGCTGTGTGTAGCAAAAATCACTGTCTCCAATGAACGTTAGCTACAGACTGGCTTTCGCAGTAGAATGCTCATGGCAGTCACATGGGTCTTCAACAGACCCTGTGCTGTCATAGCAATCCATTGGTTCATGGAATGACGGTCCCTCCCTGCTGGCGCACAGTAAATGCCGCTGTCAGAGATTAACAGCAACATTTAACAGGTCAACAGATGAGGGCAGCTCTCCGCTGTTAAAGGCAGATGACTGTTGATTATCATGACCAACATCTGCCGGGAAATGTCAGGGAGCCAACAATTGATGTAACTGTACGTCATATGTCGGTGAGGGGTTAAGCTTAAAAAAATAAAAAAGACGAAGTAGCAGAAAATGCGTTATTATGCTTGATTGCCAATAGTATGTGAGATTCTGAGTCTTTGATATAGAGACTACCCTTTTGTTCAGCACCTTTTAAGATTCAAACAGTGCCGAAATAGAAAACCCATCTGCATACGTTGTTGTGGTTATCCTATTAGAAGTACCAACTTACACTTACAGATCTCTTTTTTACAAGGATTATGAAGAGCAAGTGGATAAAAAAGACAGAATTATTAAAAAACTCCAAGATCAAATCAAAGCTCTAACAAAAACAATGGCAACAGGTATGTCTTTTAAAACATCCACTGTTACATATGAATATTATACTAAGGGTGTATTATTATTAATGATGTTATTATGAGTATTAATAATATAGAAAAATATTTCACAGAAAACCAAACAAATATGCCCAGTGTTTTTAAGGATTACTTGGGAATGCTGGAATTCTCATCGGAAGATGAAATTAAACTCATTGGAAATCTAATTCTGGGTAAGTGGATTCATCGTCTCAGTGTATTTCTTTATTAGAAAACACAAATAAGATGTGTAACTACATCTAATTGTTCTGATCAGGCTCAGTACTGGTTGAGGAGTAATTTCCTTATTCACAGCATCAGCAAGATATTTGTCATCCTCCAAATGATGGCCTGTTCAGCAAGTGCTTTAAAGGAAATCTATAAGGTCATTTTCATTTATGCTACTCCTGATATAGTGTTTGGGTAGCCCTATCTGAACATGTAACTCTTGCTGTAAGCTTCTGAACCTAGCGCATGCCGCAGGTCTTACTAGTCCAATCTTTCAAAATCGGGTGCACGCATATAGTAATGAGTCATCAAAAGGCAAGCCTATCCAAGCCCATCCTATTTGTTTACACTCCTCTCTGTCGCTAACATCACTACGTGTATCGTGGACAATGAGTGCGGTGCATGTGCTGGTTCATTTTCTCTTTGAAACGCCCATTGTATGTTCTGCATAGTCGATATGTAGAAGAGTACTACCGGCTAGTCAGTGGACAAGTGCATTGCTTTGTTACCAGAAGATAAGAGAGAGAGTACCTGGGGAGAGGTGTGATAGAGTGAGATACAGGTAGAGGTGTGATAGAGTTTCTGGGAGAGGTGTGATAGAGTGAGTGAGTTACGGGTAGAGGTGTGATAGAGAGAGTGAGTTCCTGGGAGAGGTGTGATAGAGAGAGTGAGTTATGGGTAGAGGTGTGATAGAGAGAGTGAGTTCCTGGGAGAGGTGTGATAGAGAGAGTGAGTTCCTGGGAGAGGTGTGATAGAGAGAGTGAGTTATGGGTAGAGGTGTGATAGGGAGAGGTGTGACAGAGTGAGTGAGTTATGGGTAGAGGTGTGATAGAGAGAGTGAGTTCCTGGGAGAGGTAGAGAGAAGACGGAGGTATCACTCATGCGCTGCTGGTGAGATCATAAGGTTTAGCTGTCTTTTTTGGCATTTTTTGCAAAAGACACAGCATAAAAGACAGCTAAACCATACAGCCTCACCAGCAACGCATGAGTGATACCTATAATAATAATAATAATCTTTATTTTTATATAGCGCTAACATATTCCGCAGCGCTTTACAGTTTTTGCACACATTATCATCACTGTCCCCGATTGGGCTCACAATCTAGAATTCCTATCAGTATGTCTTTTGAATGTGGGATGAAACCGGAGTGCCCGGAGGAAACCCACGCAAACACGGAGAGAACATACAAACTCTTTGCAGATGTTGTCCTGGGTGGGATTAGAACCCAGGACTCCAGCGCTGCAAGGCTGCTGTGCTAACCACTGCGCCACCGTGCTACCTCTGTCTTCTCTCTGTATTTATGGTCGTTTCCTTGACCGGTAACTGTGCAGCAGCTGTTATATGCCCATTATGTGTTGCCATTCAGCAACCTTGCAAGGTGAGTGTATTCTCTCCTTCACCTGACACCCCTTTGTCATCGGATAAGACCCTATTGCAGTATTTCTTTCCACAATTCCTGAGAGAGGTTTGATAGAGAGATAGTTCCGGAGGTAAGGAGTGACGAAAATACAGAGAGTCCCAGAGGAGAGCTCTGAGGTAGCAAGAGAGAATGATGGTGAAAAGCTGTGAGGGAAACAAAGAAAATGACAGAAGAGAGCTGTAATCGTGACATACAGATTACCGGAGGAGATTTGTTTTGGAGTCATACAGAGTACCGGAGGAGACCTGTGTTGGAGACATAGAGAGTATGGGAAGAGATCTGGGAGGAGGGCATAGACTGCACCAGAGGAGATCTGTGTTGGAGACATACAGAGAGTACCAGTTAAGATCTGTGTTGGATACATAGAGAGTTCCGGAAGAGATCTGAATTGGACACATAGAGAGTACCAGAGGAGATCTGTATTAGAGACATAGAGAGTATGGGAGGAGATCTGGGTTAAAGGCATATAGAGTACCAGAGAAGATCTATGTCGGACACTTAGAGAGTTCTGGGAGAAATGAGAAATTGACACATAGAGAGTGAAGGAGAAGATCTGTATTAGAGACATAGAGAGTACCAGCGATCTGTATTGGATACATAGGAAGTACCGGAGGAGATATGTATTGGAAATGTAGATTATCAGAGGAGATCTGTGTTTGAAACGTAAAGAGTACAGGAGAAGATCTGTGTTGGAGACAAAGAAAATCCCAGAGGAGATCTGTGTTGGAGACGTAGAGATTTCCATAGGAAATCTGTATTGGATACATAGGAAGTACCGGAGGAGATCTGTGGTTTGGAGACATAAAGAGTACGAGTGGAGATCTGTGTTTGAGACATAAAGAGTAATGAAGAAGATCTGTTTTGGAGAAATAGAGAGTACCAGAAGAGATCTGCATTGGAGACATAGAGTACCAGAGGAGATAGATCTCTGTTGGAGACATAGAGTACTGGATGAGATCTGTGTTTGAGACATAAACAGTAACGGAGGAGATCTGTATTGGGTACATGGAAAGTACTGGAAAATATTTGTATTAGAGATACAGACAGTACCAGAGGAGATCTGTGTTAGAGACATAGAGAGTACGGAAGGGGAGATGTGTTGGAGACATAGAGAGCAGGGCAGTAGTTAGAGCATGGCAGTGATGTAAATAAAATGAATATCTATTATCAAGGGGAGAGGGCAGCAGTGGAAAGGGCATTTAATCACTATGATTGACAGCATGTAATGTAATTAATTTCTTTTTGGGATCCTTACAGAGGATAGCAGGTGAGTAGAGAGAAATGAAATTCATGGATGGACAGAGCTTCACAAGAGGTATCATATGATTATATCAGTTTAAGGCTGGTTTTACATTTGCCGTGTTTTTGCGGCCTCAATGCATTTCTATGGGGCCGCAAAAACTTGTAGTAGCGCCATACGCCGTAACGGCCTTATTTACAGCCGTGAAAAAATATCGAGCTTGCTCAATATATTTGGCGGCTTACGGACATGGGCCCCATTGAAAATCAATGGGGCCGCAAAAACAACAGAAGGTTGGTTTTTTCCCAATACTTTTGCTATAGTATTGGGAACGTGGAAAACAGCGATCCGCAAGTTTTTTGCTGTTCGTTATTGCGTCAGCCCTTGAAAATTGTGGCAATACAGCCCACAAAAAAGACCCGCAATAACGGGCCGCCAAAAACACAGTATGTGTAAAAGAAGCCTAAGAAGGAAAATTTATGGAGTTTTCTCCTACGCCTCATTGGGGGACACAGGACCATGGGTGTTATGCTGCTTGCCACTAGGAGGACACTAAGTAAACACATAAATAATTAACTCCTCCTCTGCAGTGTACACTCCCTGACTGGCCAGTGATGGCCCAGTTCTTGCTTAGTGTCTGTAGGAGGCACTTGGGTCTGTTTTCAGACCCCACCGTTTTTTTATTTTTATTTTCTGTAAATTTTTATTTTTTAATTAATGGAGTGAAGGGGGCGACGGATTCCTTTCTAGGGTCCGCTCTCTCCCGAACCATCAACAGGAGAGCACGGCGAGTATACCTCCCCATACCTCTCCTGCGACGACTGGGGCACGCCTAATCTACGCTAGGGCGACGGTTCCTATACAGTCCCGATCTCCCCCTGTAAGTTGGCGAGCACATAGAGTATTGGCTCTTAGGTGCATCTCCCGGGCTCCACCGCAATCAAGCCCTCACCTCGGCGTCACGTAGTCCCCACAGTAGCCGTAAGTCCCATGCGGCAGGCACATATGAAGATTAACAGACGCTCTCCATCCCCCGGCAAAGGGAGGATCGATTGAGCTTATTCTCTCGCATTGGAGGCGCATCTCTGCTCGGTGGCGGTGAGTAGTTATCTTCCTCACGCTGCCTGCGTGGGAAGGTGCGGTCCGGGTCACTGGGGAGAGGTGCGGCTGGCTGGATGCCAGGGGCGATCACTCGGCGCTACGTTGCGTGATTCTGGACTCTTCCCGTGGGTTAGTCATTCTCCCTCCAGAGAAGGTCTTGTCCTTACAACAGGGAGAGCGCAAGCTCTCCCGCCAGTCCCTCACTCCATTCGCTTCACGATGCGCATCCTCGGGAAAATGGTTGCGGTGATGGAAGCTGTTCCGTTTGCGCAATTCCATCTCCATCGCCGGCAACAGGCGCTGCTGTTAGCCTGGGACAGGAGTCCGTTTTCCCTCGACCGTCGCTTTTGCCTGTCCCCAAAGGTCAGGCAGACCCTCAGGTGGTGGATGCTGCAGTCCTCCCTGAACCAAGGAAAGTCCTTTCTCCCAGTGCGCTGGTTAGTGGTGACCACCGATGCCAGCCTTTTGGGCTGGGGCGCAGTTTTCAATCACCACACAGCACAGGGTCGTTGGTCCACACGAGAGTCGCGTCTTCCAATCAATATCTTGGAAATTCGAGCGATCACACTTGCCTTACGCAATTTTCACCACCTTCTCGCAGGCCATCCCATCAGAATCCAATCCGACAACGCCACGGTGGTGGCGTATATCAACCAGCAAGGGGGAACCCGCAGCAGGGCGGCCATGCGCGAAGTCTCCCACATTCTATGCTGAGCCGAGACCAATCATTCGCTCATCTCGGCGATCCACATACCGGGTGTGGAGAATTGGGAAGCGGACTTCCTCAGTCGCCAAGGTCTTGCCTCGGGCGAGTGGTCCCTCCATCTGGAAGTCTTTCAGCAGATTTGTTTTCGCTGGGGGACGCCGGATGTGGATCTCATGGCCTCAAGGCTAAACAACCAGGTTCCCCAGTTCATTGCTCGATCCCGTGATCCTTGCGCCATCGGAGCAGATGCTCTGGTTCTGTCGTGGCATCGGTTCCAGCTGCCATACATATTTCCTCCTTTTCCTCCACTCCCGAGGGTCATCAAGAAGATCAGGGCAGAGGGGAGACCGGTGATCCTTGTCGCGCCGGACTGGCCGCGTCGAGCATGGTACGTGGAACTCGTCCAAAATGGTCGCCGATTTCGAGATCACATGGATCTCTCACAGGGCCTGATTTGCCACCAGAACTCTGGGGCCCTGTCTTTGACGGCTTGGCTGTTGAATCCTGGATTTTAGCCCAAGCCGGATTCTCTCCAGGGGTTTCTTCTACCATGATTTATGCTAGGAAACCCGCATCCATGCGCATTTATCATCGCACCTGGCGCACCTTCTTTTCACGGTGCAATGCGCATGGACGTTTTCTTCTGGTGTTTTCCATGCTGTCCATTCTGGAGTTCCTCCAATCAGGTTTAGATTCAGGCCTTGCCTGTTATGATCCGGTGACCTTAGAGCCGCATGGAACTTTCTCTGGAGTTGGTGTAAACTGTACTGACCGCAAATCCTGAACTTAACACCGCAACTAGAAGTAGCCGTGGGGTGTGCCTAACAAATCCTAGACACCTCGACACAGCCGGAGGACTAAATACCCCTATAGATGGAAATAGGAATTCTACCTTGCCTCAGAGCAGAACCCCAAAGGATAGGCAGCCCCCCACAAATATTGACTGTGAGTAGTAGAGGAAAAGACACACGCAGGCAGGAAACAGGATTTAGCAAAAGAGGCCACTCTAGCTAAAATAGGAAAGGATAGGACAGAATACTAAGCGGTCAGTATTAAAATCCTTCCAAAAATATCCACAGCAGAAAATACAAAAACTCCACCATCTAACTAAAGATGTGGAGCGTATATCTGCAACTCCAGAGAATCCAACAAGACTGAGAAAACACTAAGCTGGACAAGAGAAAACAAATGAATAGCACAGAATTATTAAGTACACAGCATGTGTGCCACAGAAACAAAAACCAGACACTTATCTTTGCTGAATTGGCAGCAAGGCAGGAGGAACCAGACAAAGATCCAAAACCTCCCAGAACCATGGACAACTGGCAAGGACTAATGAATCCTGCACACCTAAATACCCCAGTCAGAACTGCAATCAGCAGAAACACTTGACCAGGACTGCAACTCAGGGACAACTGCATTACCACCTACAACCACTGGAGGGAACCCAAAAGCAGAATTCACAACACTTGCCCTAGGCTCGCTCAAGGGACAAGTGTCCGAATTGTCTGTTCTGTTCCAGCGGAAGATTGCTTCCAGACTGCCGGTTAAGACGTTCATCCAAGGAGACTCCCAGGTGGTTCCTCCCTATAGAATGCCATTGGCTTCATGGGATCTCAACTTGGTTCTCAGAGGTCTTCAGGAGGCCCCTTTTGAACCATTGCAGGACATCTCTGACCCTCCTGTCATGGAAAGTGGTCTTTCTACAGTAGTGGCGATTACGTTAATCAGGCGAGTCTCTGAGTTGGCGGCTCTCTCTTGCCGACCCTCTTTTCTGTGTTTTCACCCAGACAAGGCAGTTTTGAGGACTTTTCCCTTTTTCCTACCTAAAGTCATCTCCTCTTTTCACCTAAATGAAGACATTGTCTTGCCGTCATTCTGTCCGGCACCAACCCATCGTATCGAGAAAGCTCTCCATACTCTTGATGTAGTTAGGGCTCTTCGGCGGTACATATCTCGGACGGCTCCCTTCCGTAAGTCGGACATCCTCTTCGTGCTTCCGGAGGGACATAGGAAAGGTCTAGCCGCCTCAAAGGCCACTCTAGCTAGGTGGATTCGCTCAACTATCCAGGAATCCTACCGCGTCAGGAACACTCCTGACCCAGCAGGCATTAAGGCGCATTTGACTCGGTCGGTGCCTCTTGGGCCATTCGGCACCAGGCGTCAGCACAACAGCTTTGCAAAGCTGCGACTTGGTCCAGTCTGCATACTTTTACAAAGCACTATCACGTTCATACCCAGGCTTCGGCAGACGTTGCCCTTGGCAGGCGCATTCTGCAGACAGCGGTACCTCAGTAAGCCAGTGGTACATGGGGTTTTGGCAGTGCAGTTGCTCCCCACCCAGCGACTGCTTTAGGACGTCACATGGTCCTGTGTCCCCCAATGAGGCGTAGGAGAAAAGGAGATTTTTGTGTACGCGCTGTAAAATCTTTTTCTCCGAGCCAATCATTGGGGGACACAGCACCCACCCTGTTAGCCTATTGGCTTGTTGATGTTTTGTTCCTTGGTTTTGACATAGTTTACTTGTCTTGTTTTTTTTTTTTTTATTTTTTTTTTTTTATACTCCTACTGCTTTACTACCGAACTGGGTCATTACTGGCCAGTCAGGGGGTGTATACTGCAGAGGAGTTGTTAATTCTTTATGTGTTTACTTAGTGTCCTCCTAGTGGCAAGCAGCATAACACCTATGGTCCTGTGTCACCCAATGATTGGCTCGGAGAAAAAGATTTTACGGTGAGTACACAAAAATCTCCTTTTTCCACACTGCTGAAAACTGAAGAAAATCTTGTGCCAAGAGATTGTATTAATAATCTGGAACAGGGTCTCTCAGAGAGGGTGCTTTTAGGCCAGGGAGCCGTACGTGAGCACATTCTATACTACTGATCAAAATTGATTGTGCCTGCAGCATTTTTGCCTTTATTTCCTATTTTGTCTAATCACAGATAACCGTAATATAGACCTCACCTTTAAAATGGAAACTCTGTTCACATCTGCATCTGAGGCAGTATTTATTGGTAGTATCCTTTCAAATTCCCTCTTATTTTATGGATATTCTATTTGAAGGCAGCGTTGTGGCTTGTAAAGCTAATTGTAGCCACATTGCCAGGGAACAAAGACTTACAGTAGTAAAATATGCAATATGCTAACTTTTACATTTATGTTTAATTATCACTTTCAGTGATTTCCTGAACTTTTATTCATCACTAATTTGATGCAATTGGATGACAGGAACAGGTTGTTGTTTATTAGTCAATGTGATGTCTTTTGTCTGCCAGAAAGAGAAATTGTGGTTATTTCAATCATCAGAGTAATTTATGACATAGGTGAATGTATTCCATGTGAATAATACGTTTATATTTTCCGTTATGGCAGATATTAAGCCAAGAGGCGTCGTGGTGAATATGATACCAGGACTCCCAGCCCACATCCTCTTCATGTGTGTTCGGTACACTGACTACATAAATGATGCTGAAAGAATCAAATCTTTGATGAATGCTTCTATCAATGGTATTAAGCAGGTTATAAAGGTGAAATGCTCACCTTTTCTTAAGGCTTATGTTATAGAGTTCTCTACAAGCAATAATGCAAATATGATGTTGTCATTAATAATAATAATAATAATAATTATATTTAAATAGCGCCAACATATTCCGCAGCGCTTTACAAATTATAGAGGGGACTTGTACAGACAATGGACATTACAGCATAACAGAAATCACAGTTCGAAATAGATACCAAGAGGAATGAGGGCCCTGCTCGAAAGCTTACAAACTATGAGGAAAAGGGGAGACACGAGAGGTGGATGGTAACAATTGCTTTAGTTAGTTTAGTTCCAATGACATACTGATAGGGATTCTAGATTGTGAGCCCCATCAGGGACAGTGATGATAATGTGTGCAAAACTGTAAAGCGCTGCGGAATATGTTAGCGCTATATAAAAATAAAGATTATTATTATTATTATTATTAAAAATAAAGATTATTAGTTAGTCGGACCAGCCATAGTGTAAGGCTCAGGTGTTCATGTAAAGCTGCATGAACCAGTTCACTGCCTAAGTATGTAGCAGTATAGACACAGAGGGTTACTAACTGCATAAAGTGTATGAGAACATGATGCGAGGAACCCAAATTTTTTTTTTTTTTTTTTTTAATGGGCCACACAAGGATAGTTAGGTTAATGCATTGAGACGGTAGGCCAATCTGAACAAATGAGTTTTTAGGGCACGCTTAAAACTTTGGGGATTGGGGATTAATCATCTTAACCTAGGTAGTGCATTCCAAAGAATCGGCGCAGCACGTGTAAAGTCTTGGAGACGGGAGTGGGAGGTTCTAATTATTGAGGATGCTAACCTGAGGTCATTAGCGGAGCGGAGGGCACGGGTAGGGTGGTAGACTGAGACCAGAGAGGATATGTAGGGTGGTGCTGAGCCATGGAGTGCTTTGTGGATGAGGGTAGTAGTTTTGTACTGGATTCTTGGGTGGATGGGTAACCACTGTAATGACTGGCACAAGGTAGAGGCATCGGTGTAACGGTTGGTGAGGAATATGAACATGGCTGCAGCATTCAGGACAGATTGGAGTGGTCATTCTTTAAAGTCGAATTGGAAAGAGGTAACAAAGCAAAGTACCAAATATATAAACCTCACTAATTGTCATCAATCATTTGCACTTATTGTTTGAGTAATGACACCAATATGTCTCCCTTGTGTATGGGAGCAAGGAGACCAGCGGCAGAGGATGGAGAAGAATTGGTGACATAAGTCTCGCTATAGTTCCATTACTTTTTACTGTTCCAACAAATTTACAGAAAAATGTAGACCTTTTCATTAATGTCCACAATTACTTTAGTAGATTTTAATAGTAGTAGTTCTTCTTTATTATTTTAATTTTGCCTAAGTGTGAACACAGAGGGGAGTAAGCCACTGCCAGTCATAAAATAAAAGTATCAATCATGATGAAATCAATAAAGCCCAATCTTTTTTTTCTCTGATTATTGCCCGAACAAACATGGGCTACCCACATAATGCCAAATAGAAGTTCAGCTGGTACTGGCCAAATCATTGGTCTCAGCTGAACATAGTCTAATGTGCATGGCAACCTTCAAGGCCTAAACATCTTTACAAAAAAATTACCGTATATACTCGAGTATAAGCCGACCCGAGTATAAGCCGACCCCCCTAATTTTGCCACAAAAAACTGGGAAAACTTATTGACTCGAGTATAAGCCTAGGGTGGAAATGCAGCATTTACCGGTGAATTTCAAAAATAAAAATAGATCATTCTTGCCCCATAGCTGTGCCATATAGTGCTCTGCACCGTTCATATTTCCCCATAGCTGTGCCATATAGTGCTCTGCACCGTTCATATTTCCCCATAGCTGTGCCATATAGTGCTCTGCACCGTTCATATTGCCCCATAGCTGTGCCATATAGTGCTCTGCACCGTTCATATTTCCCCATAGCTCTGCCATATAGTGCTCTGCACCGTTCATATTTCCCCATAGCTCTGCCATATAGTGCTCTGCACCGTTCATATTGCCCCATAGCTCTGCCATATAGTGCTCTGCACCGTTCATATTTCCCCATAGCTGTGCCATATAGTGCTCTGCACCGTTCATATTTCCCCATAGATGCTCCACATATATCTGTGCCATTGCTGCTGCTGCTGCAATTAAAAAAAAAAATACCATACTCACCTTTCTTGCTTGCAGCTCCCAGCGTCCGGTCCCGGCGTCTCTCCGCTCTGACTGATCAGGCAGAGGGCGCCGCGCACACTATATGCGTCATCGCGCCCTCTGACCTGAACAGTCAGTGCAGATAGACGCCGGGAAGATGGAGCGGCGCCCGGCGGCTGGAATGTGGACAGGTAAATATGCGATACTTACCTGGTCCCGGCGTCCGGCTCCTTCTCCCGGACAGCTGTCTTCTGTGCCGCAGCTTCTTCCTCTATCAGCGGTCACCGGCACCGCTGATTAGAGAAATGAATATGTGGCTCCACCCCTATGGGAGGTGGAGCCGCTTATTCATTTCTCTAATGAGCGGTCCCATGTGACCGCTGAACAGTGGAAGAACTGCAGCACCGAAGACCGTGGGACGGCAGGGGGAGCGCCAGGATCGCTGGAAGCAGGTAAGTATGCCTCAACACCCTCTCCCCCTCACCCGCCAACCCCACCGCCGACCGTGACTCGAGTATAAGCCGAGAGGGGCACTTTCAGCCCAAAAATTTGGGCTGAAAATCTCGGCTTATACTCGAGTATATACGGTATATATTTTGTCCATTTAAAATGCTTTATAATTAAAGGGTTTGCCTAATCTTGGGGTATATCAGCAGTCTCTGTATGTGACTGCGGACTTGTGAATACTCACAGGGCACACACTGCGAGGATTCTCCAGTGCTTGGAGGAGCAGGCAGGTGACCTGCAAGTATGTGATGTGTAGACATGTGGTTACGTGACGACTAGGTATGTGGGACCTTAGTCAATGCAAACATATTGAGCAAGGCTAGACATGTCTAGTTGAAATGTAGCTGGAAGTATGCAAATTGCATATTTGCGGCCACATGACTACCCACTCCCGACTCCGGAAAACACTGCACATTGTGAGAATTCACAAGTCTTCTGTCACACAGTGACTGCAGACATGTACCCCAAAGGCTGGGCAACCCCATTAAAATGCACAATAGTAACACTTTTCAGCTACTTTTCTAGATTATCAGCAAATAAATAAAACCACACATAGTTTAATAAAAATGAAAACTTGTAAAAACTCTCATGTTGTTTTTGATAGGCTAGCCTACAATACTTTTTTGAATTGGGAAAGACAGGAGACAACCCATAAGAGAAGAGCTAAGGTTTTCTCCATGGTGCTCATTTAAAATGAATGAGTGATGTGTAATACCTAGTCATTCTGAGTTCTCCAGAGCAGAAGCTGATTTATGCTGTGTACTTCTTTTCTGCCTTATAAAAGTAGGGTATCCTATTATACCCAAGACATAGCAGGGGCTGTCCCCTTAACCCTATTAACCCCCAAGCCTGTTTTCGCCTTCATGACCAGGCCAAATTTTACAATTTTGACCACTCACTTTATGAGGTAATAACTATGGAACGCATCAACGGATCACACTGATTCTGAGAAAGCTTTTTTGTGACATATTGTATGTCCTCCATGATAGTTGTACAATTTATTTGATATGACTTGCATTTATTTGTGAAAAAAATGAAATTTTTATTCCCTTAAATCAGAGTTATGTTATATAAAATAGTTAATAAATAAGATTTCTCTCATGTCTACTTTACATCAGCACAATTTTTTAAACATAATTTTTTTTGTTAGGACGTTATAAGGGTTAAAAGTTGACCAGTTATTTCTCATTTGTCCAACAAAATTTGCAAAACAATTTTTTTAGGGACCACATCACATTTGAAGTGACTTTGAGGTACCTCTATGACAGAAAATACCTAAAAGTGTAATAACCCTTCAGGTGCTTCACATGAATAAATGGAATGCGGATGGAAAAAATGAACACTTAACTTTTTTCACAAAAATTTTACTTTAGACCCAATTTCTTTTAGTTTTTTCAACGGTAACAGGAGAAAATAGACCCCAGAATTTGTTGAACAATTTCTACTGAGCATGCCCATATGTGGCATAAAACTACTGTTGATGCATGGCAGGATTTGGAAGGGAAGGAGCGCCATTTGACTTTTTGAATGTGAAATTGCTGAAATAATTAGCGGACACCAGGTCGCGTTTAAAGAGCCCCTGATGTGCCTAAGCAGTGGAAATAGCCCACAATTGACACCATTTTGGAAACTAGACCCCTCAGGGAACTTATCTAGATATGTTTAGGGCACCTTGAATCTTCAGGTGCTTCACAAAAGTTTACAACATTGAGCTGTGAAATTTATTTTTAGCCCAAAATTCTGCATTTTCACAAGGGTAACAGGAGAAACTGTACTGTACAATTTGTTATACAATTTCTCCTGAGTACACCGATACCCAATATGTGGAGAATAACTACTGTTTGAGCTAACGGCAGGGCTCAGAAGGGAAAGAGCGACATTTGACTTTTGAATGCAAAATTTGCTGGAGCACCTGATGTGCCTAAACAGTGGAAACCCCCCACAAGTGACACCATTTTGTAAACTAGTCACCTCAGGGAACGTATCTAGATGTGTGGTGAGTACCTTCAACACTGAAGTTTATGACATTGAGCCATGTAAATAAAAAAAAAAAATTTCCCCACGAAAATGTTCTTTTAGCCCCCAATTTTCTACTTTCACAAGATTAACAGGAGAAAATGGAACCCAAAATTTGTTGTGCAATATCTCCTAAGTACTCAGATACCCCATATGTGGGGGAAAACTACTATTTTAGCACATTGCTGACTTCAGAAAGGAACGAGTGACATTGAACCCAGACTTGGATATTGAATGGTCTGCGGGCGTCATGTTGTCCCTGATGTGCCTAAAAAGTGAAAATCCCCCACAAGTGACCCCATTTTGGAAACTAGACCATTCATGGAATGTATCTAGATGTGTGGTGAGCACCTTGAATCCCCACGTGCTTCACACAAAATTATAACATAGAGACGTGAAAATGAGAAAATTACATTTTTCACACAGAAATGTTATTTTAGCACCTTTTTTTATTTTCACGAGTGTAACAGGACAAAATGGATCTGAAAAAAGGCAAAGGCCAGAATTAAAAAAGCAACATATTTTGATGGACTGGTTTGAGGGTGCCATGGCACATTGGCGGAGTCCCTGTGGTGCCAGAACAGCAGAAGAACCCCCATAAGTGACCCCATTTTACACAACTACACTTCTCAATTAATTCATCTAGGGGTGCAGTGATCATGATGTGCCACAGAATTTGATACAATTGGGCAGTGAAGAAAAAATAATTACATTTTTACTACCAAAATTTAGTTGCCCCAGATTTTACATTTTCATAAGGGAAATGGGCAAAAATGACCAACTCATGTTTCTGGAGACATGCACCCATAAATTAGGTGGGCTGTCATCGCTACAGAAATGTCAAGCATGTGGACATTAAATGTGGTTTAGGCCCACTGGGGCTCAGAAGGGAGGGGGGTGTTTGGACTTGGGAGCGCAGAATTTGCTGAATTTCTTTTGGGGGCCGAGGAGTCATTTCGCTTTTCCAGAGTCCGGAAAGTGACTTCCTTTTCCTACATTGAGCAGACAAATTAGAAAAAATAACTGGGTAGATTGGTAAAAGGGGCAATTTTAAGTTCACAGTACTATATAATATGATGACTGCTGTATATCGAGAGGATAAAAACTTTGATGGGAGTGCTTCTTTAATTAATCTATCGGATGTTAGGTTCTTGTTTTTAAATTAATGTCCTTCCCTATTCTCTAGGAACATGATGATGATTTTGAAATGTTGTCTTTCTGGCTGTCCAACGTCCACCATTTCCTCAACTGTTTGAAACAGTACAGTGGAGAAGAGGTAAGCCGTACATCAAACCTCAGAGATGCAAATATTTGCTTCAAAAATCATGTGGGTAAAAAAGGCCTTCCTGTATAGATCAGTGGCTCTGTCTCAACTAAACCGTCTGCTGGTTTATATCCACCTGTGGCAGCCTCAGGAGACTTGATAGCAGGTTATGAGCTTTCTTATTCCTTTTTTTTTATTTTGAAGGTTTTTTTTAAAGATAGTTTCTAAATACATTAAAAATTCTGATTTTATAATAAGTTATTCATTTTTTTTAAACTACAAGGAAGTGTTATTAAAGGAAAGATAAAAGGAAAAATCTGACCTAGTGCAGTGCAATACAAATACATACAGTGTAACAGTATAAAACAGAATACAGAAAGTAAAGACAGGGACAATGCCTGTGTGAATTTTTACTCATGGGTACAATGGAGGTATCTTATTAAGGCACATTAAAGGGAAGCTGTCACCAGGAATAACGCTGTTAACCTGCATACAATAATAATAATCTTTATATGGAGCTAATTTGCAGGTTAAGAGGGTTATGATGCAGTAGAAAATGACCTTTATTCTCCCCGCCAGCATTCGGTATTCAGTCATAGGGGCGGCGCCGGTTCAGTCACTGCTCTGAGTATACAGAGCGGCCACTATAACCATGCCCCAGGCCCTGACTGACAGCCGGCCACATTGTGGAGCCAGTGTCAGTCATAGGGCACAGGGCGTGGATACAGCAGCCACTTTGTATACTCAGAGCGGTGACTGAACCCGAAGCACTTCTACGACTGAATGCGGACGGGGAGAATTATTATTTACTAGATTGTGGCCCGATTCTAACGCATCGGGTATTCTAGAATATGCATGTCCCTGTAATATATGGACAATGATGATTCCAGAATTCGCGGCAGACTGTGCCCGTTGCCGATTGGTCGAGGCAACCTTTATGACATCATCGTCGCCATGGCAACCATTATGACATCATCGTCGCTGTGCCCGTTGCTGATTGGTCGAGGCCGCTAGGCCTCGACCAATCAGAGACGCGGGATTTCTACGTCCTTTATGACATCATCGTCGCTGTGCCCGTTGCTGATTGGTCGAGGCCTGGCGGCCTGGACCAATCAGAGAGCCGGGATTTCCAGGACAGACAGACAGACAGACAGACAGACAGACGGAAAAACCCTTAGGCAATTATATATATAGATTATTATTTATTTATATAGCACCATTAATTCCATGGTGCTGTACATGAGAAGGGGTTACATCAAAATACAAATATCACTTACAGTAAACAAAACTAACAATAACAGGCTGATATAGAGGTAAAAGGACCCTGCCCTTGCGGGCTTACATTCTACAGGATTATGGGGAAGGAGACAGTAGGTCGAGGCTTGCAGTAGCTCCAATGGTGTTGAGGTGGCCGTGTGGTCATTACAGGTTGTAAGCTTCTTTGAAGAGGTGGGTTTTCAGGTTTCTTTTGAAGGATCCAAATGTGGTGGATAACGGGACAAGTTGGGGCACAGAATTCCTGAGTTTGGGGGATATTCGGGAGAAGTCTTGGAGGCGATCGGGTGAGGAGCGAATAAGCGTGGAGGAGAAAAGTAGGTCTTGGGAGGGCCGGAGATTATGTGAGGGAAGATATTGAGAGATTAGTTTGGAAATATACGGAGAAGAAAGGTTATGGATGGCTTTGTAGGTCAGTGTTAGTAGCTTAAACTGGATACGCTGGGAAATTGGGAGCCAGTGAAGGGATTTGCAAAGAGGGGAAGCAGGAGTGTAGCGAGGAAAGAAATTAATTAGTCGGGCAGCAGAGTTAAGGACAGAATGGAGGGGTGTGAGAGTGTTAGAAGGTAGGCCACAGAGGAGGATGTTGCAGTAGTCGAGGCGGGAGATGATTAGGGCATGCACAAGCATTTTGGTAGAGTGAGGGTTGAGGAAAGGACGGATTCTGGAAATATTTTTGAGCTGGAGGTGACAGGAGGTGGCGAGAGCTTGGATCTGCGGTTTGAAGGACAGGGCAGAATCCAGGGTTACTCCGAGACAGTGGATTTTAGGGACAGGGGAAAGCGATTTCATTTATTTTGATAGATCAGGTAGGGAAGATATGCGAGATGGAGGAAAGATAATTAGTTCAGATTTGTCCACATTGAGCTTGAGGAAGCGAGAGAAGGAGGATATGGCGGATAGACACACTGGGATTCTGGAGAGCAGAGAGGTGACATCTGGGCCAGAGAGGTAGATCTGAGTGTCATCAGCATATAGATGGTACTGGAAGCCATAGGACCTTATGAGTTGTCCCAGGCCAAGTGTATAGATTGAGAAGAGTAAGGGCCCACGGACAGAGCCTTGAGGGACACCAACAGAGAGGGGGCGAAATGAAGAGGTAGTATGGGAGTAGGAAACGCTAAATGTGTGGTTGGTAAGGTATCAGGAGATCCAAGATAGGGCAAGGTCTTTGACCCCAAAGGAAGAGAGGACCTGTAGTAGGAGACAGTGGTCAACTGTGTCGAAGGCAGAGGACTGGTCTAGAAGGAGGAGTATAGAGAATTGTCTGTTAGCTTTGGCTGTAAGTAAGTCGTTAATAATTTTGGTCAGGGCAGTCTCAGTGGAATGGTGGGGACGAAAGCCAGATTGTAGGTTGTCGAAGAGAGAGTTAGATGCAAAGTGAGAGGAAAGTTCAGCATGGACATTCTGCTCAAGGAGTTTGGATGGACATAGCGCTTGGGTCTAGGGATGGCTTTTTGAGGATAGCCCCAACTTTAGCCCCAACCCTAGCCCTAACCCTAACTTTAGCCCCAAGCCTAACCCTAACTTTAGCCCCAATCCTAACCCTAGCTTTAGCCCAACTCCTCTAGCTGCCGGCTGGCAGATCATGGCGCATGCAACTGCCATTTTCTTACTGTATGAAGATGCCGGCGGCCAAGAGGGGATGCAGGAGGACCCATCGACACCGGTAAGTATAACAGGGTCCCCGAATTCCCCTATTTTTTTTTTTTTTTTTGCGGCCGCCAGTAAACAGTTAATTACCGGCGATCACAAAACAAGGGTCGGTAAAAACCGACCCCGATCATGTTCTTTGGGGTCTCGACTACCTCCGGCACTCCGAGACCCAAAGATCTTCCGGGTGCCGGCCATTTTTTTGGCCGGAACAAGATGGCGGCGCCCATCGGGAGCCACAAGGAGCACCGGGGGAGACAGGTGAGTATCGGGGGGTGATCGGGGACCCCTTTTCTCTGCCCTCTGATGTGCGATCACAGGACACAGAAATTAAATGGGAAATCGTGTTTTGTTTTTTCGACCGCCGGTAAACAGTTAATTAACGGTGATCGCAACCCGGGGGTCTGTAAAAAAAACCCCGAATCATGTTCTCTGGGGTCTCGGCTACCGCCGGCAACCGAGATCCCAGAGAAAATCCCACTCTGGGGTGCGCTATTCACTTTTTCGGTTAATTAACGGCGCTGTGGTTTAAGGAGCCTTAACTGCCGCCATTAAAAGGCGTATCGGCGGTCGTTAAGGGGTTAAGTTAAATAAACTAGTTTATAAGGACATATTAGGCGAAAGAGTCATTCCATCTTGCATTTGAGGCAAATCTCTCCTCTAAGCGGACAATACTGTGGCCACTCTCAATGCAGTCAGATATGCCTAATACAACATGTATAGCTGGCGGGCTCTACACTGAGGATACTTTTTGCTAGAATATTCTCCTTGGGAATGTCACCAATGACAATTTCCCATTTAGTCTTTCTTGCTGCAACACTCTATTCTTGCAAAAGGAGATGAGACATTAGACCACATTCACACGTTCAGTATTGGTTCAGTATTTGTAAACCAAAACCAGGAGTGGGTGATAAACACAGAAGTGGTGACGTGTTTCAATGATACTTTTCGTCTGATTGTTCCACTCCTGGTTTTGGCTTATAAATACTGAGATAAAATACTCCCCAAATAGTTAATGTGCGAACGAGGCTTTATAGAAATACTGCTGTTTGAAGGCCATACTGGGTTTGGTAAGCTTGTTTTCATTTGACCTTATGGAGAAACTTACCACTAAACAAAGCAAACTCTTTCCATAGGGCTTCATACCATTAGAGCACTATGGGAGCTGGAATATGATCAAAATATTGTATATTGTACATACCGTATACTACACAGTGAGGTCTGGAAATCAGACTCTTTTTATTGTTCATTTGATGTTATTGTATAACAAAGGAGTTTTATAGTTAAGAGAATTCAGCTACATGTCATTCAGACATTTCCCGAACTGATCCAAACACTGATATTATTAGTATTCATATGAGGGCCAACAGCCCGAAACACCGTGTCTGCGAATTGAGATACTGATTTGGCTTTAATCCTAAGTCATATTGCACGACTCGTTAAAGAGTTGATTGTGACTTGTAGGATCGCTACTTCCAATAGGTGGCGCTATAGAGTTTAAGTCCTCTTTTTCTCAGAAGAGGCAATTTGCATACTCTCACTTAGACATTTACATAAAGAGGTGGCCGCTATCTCTCCATTACATTACACTGTTTGTTGTATGCTTTGGCTCCCAACTCTGGACATTTTTTTTACATTACTTGATCACATAGCTGGCCATAAACTCATATAATGTGGCTGCTATTACAAGAGCGCATTGTGTTGCAAAGAAATCCTTCCCTGGCCACTTTGTGTGTGTTTAATCTAAATGTCTTATATAGGAAGTATTTCCTCTTCTCTTTTGTATTAGTTTCTATATGTGATTTTCAGGCAATAGCACAATGTCCACAGCACTATCTGTATGAAAAAGTAAATGTAATATTGTTGCATGATTTATTATTTGCAGGAGTTCATGAAATATAATGCTCCACTTCAGAATAAGAACTGTCTGAAGAACTTTGATTTATCAGAATACAGGCAGATTATCAGTGATTTGGCTATTCGGATCTACCACCAATTCATCACTGTGATGGAGAATAATCTGCAGCCGATGATTGGTAAAGAAAATACCCAAAACGAGTAATAGTGCCTTGATAAAGTATTCATACACCATGAAGTTTTCCCGGATTTTATTTAGTGGTATCGGACTACAGGGGGTTGAATACAAATGCACTTGACAATTTTCAGATTTATATTTTTCTAATTTTTAGAAAACTGTATATCATTTTGTTTACAGTTCACAAATACTTGCTACTTTGTATTGGCATATCACATAAAAAAATAAAAAACATTTACTTTTGTGGGTGTAAAGTGAAAAATGTTGTAAAGTTTTACGGGGTATGAATACTTTTCAAGGCACTGTAGTTGGATTGTGATGTTGACTGATGTATCATGCATTCTGTTCTAGTGCCTGGGATGCTGGAATATGAAAGCCTTCACGGGATATCGGTGGCAAAGCCTACAGGATTCCGCAAGCGATCGTCCAGTATAGACGATACAGATGCCTATACCATGACTTCAATACTCCAGCAGCTGAGTTATTTTTACACTACTATGTGTCAGCACGGCATGGATGCTGAGCTCCAGAAACAGACTGTAAAGCAGCTTTTCTTCCTGATTTCCACTGTCACGCTCAATAGTCTTTTCCTGCGGAAGGACATGTGCTCATGTAGAAAAGGAATGCAGATAAGGTACGAAGTTCATTGTGTCAAATGCAAAATCAAAAATGATTTGTAAAAGGTTTATGAGCTTGTATGATCTGATCGAAGTTTAGAGAAATAATTTCTCACCTTATACTTACCCGGCCTCCCGGTGTCCGTCCGGCCGTCTTCTCCCTGGGCGCCGCCATCTTGCAAAATGGCGGGCGCATGCGCAGTGCGCCCGCCGAATCTGCCGGCCGGCAGATTCGTTACAAAGTGCATTTTGATCACTGAGATATAACCTATCTCAGTGGTCAAAATAAAAAAAATAGTAAATGACCCCCCCCCCCTTTGTCACCCCCATAGGTAGGGACAATAAAAAAATTAAGAATTTTTTTTTTTTCCACTAAGGTTAGAATAGGGGTAGGGGTAGGGTTAGGGTTAGGGTATTTTCAGCCATTTTAACCCTAAAAAACTTCCTAGAAAACACACAGACTCTGCATAGAAAACTGCATCAAAAAACGCATCAAAAAAGCACCAAAAAAAGGACCTGCGTTTTCTGCCAAGAGCTGCGGTTTTTAGTCGTGAAAAAAAAGGAGGGAAATCAGGAACGTGTGAACATAGCCTTAGAGCTGTTACATGTAATCCTGCCACCTCAGTTCAAACAAGGGCAGGGATTTAGCTTTCTTGAGACTAAAGGAGTCTAAGGTTGGTGCTTTGTACTGGGAGTGTGTGAGTAATAATGGAGTGAATGAGCTGGGGGCCGATTCAGCTACAATAGAAAAGCCAGTGCTCATTGCCTTGTGGGAACTGTAGGCTAGAGGCACAGAGGGAGCTCTAACAGGCCTTCCATAATGTCAATAATAAACCAGAAGGAAGGCTTCATGGGACTGAAAGGGAGCTAAAAAGGCAATATAAAGGTAATGTACCGTATATACTCGAGTATAAGCCGACCCCCTAATTTTGCCACAAAAAACTGGGAAAACTTAATAACTCGAGTATAAGTAAAATTAATTGAGACATCAATAGGTTAAGTGTTTTTGAATATACATATTGAATCAGGAGCCCCATATAATGCTCCATAGAGTTTATGATGGGCTCCATAAGATGCTCCATATTAAAATATGCCCCATATAATGCTGCACAAATGCTGATTATGGCCCCATAAGATGCTCCATAGAGATATTTGCCCCGTATAATGCTCCACAAATGTGGATTATGGCCCCATAAGATGCTCCATACAGATAATTGCCCCATATAATGCTGCACATGGCCCCATAAGATGCTCCATACAGATATTTGGCCCATATAATGCTGCACATGGCCCCATAAGATGCTCCATACAGATAACTGCCCCATATAATGCTGCACATGTCACATAAGATGCCCCATACACATATTTGCCCCCATATAATGCAGCACATGGCCACATTAGATTCTCCATACAGATATTTGCCCTGTATAATGCTCCACAAATGATGATTATGACCCCATAAGATGCTCCATACAGACATTTGCCCCGTATAATGCTCCACAAATGTGGATTATGGCCCCATAAGAAGCTCCATACAGATATTTGCCCCCATATCATGCTGCACATGGCCCCATATAATGCTGCACATGGCCCCATACAGATGCCCCATACAGATATTTGCCCCCAAATCTTGCTGCACATGGCCACATAAGATGCTCCATACAGATATTTGCCCCGTATAATGCTCCACAAATGTTGATTATGGCCCCATAAGATGCTCCATACAGACATTTGCCCCGTATAATGCTCCACAAATGTGGATTATGGCCCCATAAGATGCTCCATACAGATATTTGCCCCTATATCATGCTGCACATGGCCCCATATAATGCTGCACATGGCCCCATACAGATATTTGCCCCCATATCATGCTGCACGTGGCCACATAAGATGCCCCATACAGATATTTGCCCCCATATAATGCTGCACATGGCCCCATACAGATGCCCCATACAGATATTTGCCCCCATATAATGCTGCACATGGCCCCATACAGATGCCCCATATAGATATTTGCCCCCATATCATGCTGCACATGGTCCCATAAGATGTTCCATACAGATATTTGCCCCCATATCATGCTGCACATGGCCACATAAGATGACCCATACAGATATTTGCCCCCATATAATGCTGCACATGGCCACATAAGATGCCCCATACAGATATTTGCCCCCATATAATGCTGCACATGGCCACATAAGATGCCCCATACAGATATTTGCCCCCATATAATGCTGCACATGGCCACATAAGATGCCCCATACAGATATTTGCCCCCATATAATGCTACACATGGCCACATAAGATGACCCATACAGATATTTGCCCCATATGCTGTTGCTGCGATTAAAAAAATTACATACTCACCTCTCTGACCCCCGGCACTTGCTATAGTCACCTGCTCCCCATTCCACCGCTGACCGCCGCTGTGTCTTCCCCATCCTCTGCACCGACGTTCAGGAAGAGGGCGGCGTGCACACTGACCTGAGCGTCACTGCGGAAGACACAGCGGCGCCGACGGTGAAACGAGGCACAGGTGAATATTGCGCACTGCATCCGTCATACTCACCTGTACCTGGCACTGTCGCTGCATGTCTGTTCCCCGATGCCGCATTTTCTTCCTGTAGTGAGCGGTCACCGTTACCGCTCATTACAGTAATGAATATGCAGCTCCACCCCTACGGGAGGTGGAGCTGCATATTCATTACTGTAATGAGCGGTACCATGTGACCGCTCACTACAGGAAGAATCTGCAGCGCCGGGGAAGCAGGGACCTGCAGGGACCGCGCCAGGAGCAAGTGAGTATAATTAGACAGCCCCCGCTCCCCCTCCCCTGCCGACCCCTGGGTATGATTCGAGTATAAGCCAAGAGGGGGACTTTCAGCCCAAAAAAGTGGGCTGAAAATCTTTGGCTTATACTCGAGTATATATGGTAACTGGGGGTTAGGTGAACTCATTTCATGAATAGTCCAACTGTTTTTTTTCTCTCTATTTTTATACCCCTCAAACAAAAATTACTTATTGGGGACTGATGTTTGTCAGATAACTTACAGTACAGACCAAAAGTTTGGACACACCTTCTCATTTAAAGATTTTTCTGTATTTTCATGACTATGAAAATTGTACATTCACAATGAAGGCATCAAAACTATGAATTAACACATGTGGAATTATATACTTAACAAAAAAGTGTGAAACAACTGAAATTATATCTTATATTCTAGGTTATTCAAAGTAGCCACCTTTTGCTTTGATAACTGCTTAGCACACTCTTGGCATTCTCTTGATGAGCTTCAAGAGCTAGTCTCCGGGAATGGTTTTCACTTCACAGGCGTGCCCTGTCAGGTTTAATAAGTGGGATTTTTTGCCTTATATATGGGGTTGGGACTATCAGTTGTGTTGAGCAGAAGTGTGGTGGATTCACAGCTGATAGTCCTACTGAAATAGACAGTTAGAATTTGTATTACGACAAGAAAAAAGCATCTAAGTAAAGAAAAATGAGTGGCCATCATTACTTTAAGAAATGAAGGTCAGTCAGTTGGAAAAATTGGGAAAAGTTTGAAAGTGTTCCCAAGTGCAGTGGCAAAAACCATCAAGCGCTACAAAGAAACTGGCTCACATGAGGACTGCTCAAGGAAAGGAAGACCAAGAGTCACCTCTGCTTCTGAGGATAAGTTTATCTGAGTGACCAGCCTCAGAAATCGCAGGTTGACAGCAGCTCAGATTAGAGACCAGGTCTGTTATGGCTGGCAATCAGGCAACACAGCGTGCAGTAATCAGCGCACATACAGAGATCTGGCAATAACCAAAAACAATAGGACGAGCTCTGAGACGTGGAATCTCTGTAGACTGCAGTACCTGATCTATCCTCACACAACTATAAGCAGCAGTGGATTGCGCCTATCACTACCTATGCAACTCGGCACTGCCTGAGGAGCTGACTAGCCTGAAGATAGAAATACAAGCCTAACTTACCTCAGAGAAATACCCCAAAGGAATAGGCAGCCCCCCACATATAATGACTGTTAGCAAGATGAAAAGACAAACGTAGGAATGAAATAGATTCAGCAAAGTGAGGCCCGATATTCTAGACAGAGCGAGGATAGCAAAGAGAGCTATGCAGTCTACAAAAAACCAAAAACGAATACCACGCAAAGGGGCAAAAAGACCCACCGTGCCGAACTAACAGCACGGCGGTGCACCCCTTTGCTTCTCAGAGCTTCCAGCAAAAGTTAATAGCAAGCTGGACAGAAAAAACAGAAAACAAACTAGAAGCACTTATCTAGCAGAGCAGCAGGCCCAAGGAAAGATGCAGTAGCTCAGATCCAACACTGGAACATTGACAAGGAGCAAGGAAGACAGACTCAGGTGGAGCTAAATAGCAAGGCAGCCAACGAGCTCACCAAAACACCTGAGGGAGGAAGCCCAGAGACTGCAATACCACTTGTGACCACAGAAGTGAACTCAGCCACAGAATTCACAACAGTACCCCCCCCCTTGAGGAGGGGTCACCGAACCCTCACCAGAACCCCCAGGCCGACCAGGATGAGCCACATGAAAGGCACGAACAAGATCTGGGGCATGGACATCAGAGGCAAAAACCCAGGAATTATCTTCCTGAGCATAACCCTTCCATTTGACCAGATACTGGAGTTTCCGTCTAGAGACACGAGAATCCAAAATCTTCTCCACAATATACTCCAATTCCCCCTCCACCAAAACAGGGGCAGGAGGCTCCACAGATGGAACCATAGGTGCCACGTATCTCCTCAACAACGACCTATGGAATACATTATGTATGGAAAAGGAGTCTGGGAGGATCAGACGAAAAGACACCGGATTGAGAATCTCAGAAATCCTATACGGACCAATAAAACGAGGTTTAAATTTAGGAGAGGAAACCTTCATAGGAATATGACGAGAAGATAACCAAACCAGATCCCCAACACGAAGTCGGGGTCCCACACGGCGTCTGCGATTAGCGAAAAGCTGAGCCTTCTCCTGGGACAAGGTCAAATTGTCCACTACCTGAGTCCAGATCTGCTGCAACCTGTCCACCACAGAATCCACACCAGGACAGTCCGAAGACTCAACCTGTCCTGAAGAGAAACGAGGATGGAACCCAGAATTGCAGAAAAATGGAGAGACCAAGGTAGCCGAGCTGGCCCGATTATTAAGGGCGAACTCAGCCAACGGCAAAAATGACACCCAATCATCCTGGTCAGCGGAAACAAAACATCTCAGATATGTTTCCAAGGTCTGATTGGTTCGTTCGGTCTGGCCATTAGTCTGAGGATGGAAGGCCGAGGAGAAAGATAGGTCAATGCCCATCCTACCACAAAAGGCTCGCCAGAACCTCGAGACAAACTGGGAACCTCTGTCAGAAACAATATTCTCAGGAATGCCATGTAAACGAACCACATGCTGGAAGAACAAAGGCACCAAATCAGAGGAGGAAGGCAATTTAACCAAGGGCACCAGATGGACCATTTTAGAAAAGCGATCACAGACCACCCAAATGACCGACATTTTTTGAGAAACGGGAAGATCAGAAATGAAATCCATCGAAATATGTGTCCAAGGCCTCTTCGGGACCGGCAAGGGCAAAAGCAACCCACTGGCACGTGAACAGCAGGGCTTAGCCCTAGCACAAATTCCACAGGACTGCACAAAAACACGCACATCCCGTGACAGAGATGGCCACCAGAAGGATCTAGCAACCAACTCCCTGGTACCAAAGATTCCTGGATGACCGGCCAGCACCGAACAATGAAGTTCAGAGATAACTTTACTAGTCCACCTATCAGGGACGAACAGTTTCTCGGCCGGACAACGATCAGGTTTATTAGCCTGAAATTTCTGCAACACTCTCCGCAAATCAGGGGAAATGGCAGACACAATGACTCCTTCCTTGAGGATACTCGCCGGCTCAGATAACCCCGGAGAGTCGGGCACAAAACTCCTAGACAGAGCATCCGCCTTCACATTTTTAGAGCCCGGAAGGTATGAAATCACAAAATCAAAACGAGCAAAAAATAACGACCAACGGGCCTGTCTAGGATTCAAGCGCTTGGCAGACTCAAGATAAGTAAGGTTCTTATGATCAGTCAAAACCACCACGCGATGCTTAGCACCCTCAAGCCAATGACGCCACTCCTCGAATGCCCACTTCATGGCCAGCAACTCTCGGTTGCCCACATCATAATTACGCTCAGCAGCAGAAAATTTCCTGGAAAAGAAAGCACATGGTTTGAACACTGAGCAACCAGAACCTCTCTGTGACAAAACCGCCCCTGCACCAATCTCAGAAGCATCAACCTCGACCTGGAACGGAAGAGAAACATCAGGTTGACACAACACAGGGGCACAGCAAAAACGACGCTTCAACTCCTGAAAAGCTTCCACGGCAGCAGAAGACCAATTAACCAAATCAGCACCCTTCTTGGTCAAATCGGTCAATGGTCTGGCAATGCTAGAAAAATTACAGATGAAGCGACGATAAAAATTAGCAAAGCCCAGGAATTTCTGCAGACTTTTTAGAGATGTCGGCTGAGTCCAATGCTGGATGGCCTGAACCTTAACCGGATCCATCTCGATAGTAGAAGGGGAAAAGATGAACCCCCTTAATCCGAGCAAACAAGTCAGAAATCAATGGCAAGGGATACTGAAACTTAACAGTGATCTTATTAAGAAGGCGGTAATCAATACACGGTCTTAGCGAACCATCCTTCTTGGCTACAAAAAAGAACCCTGCTCCCAATGGTGACGACGATGGGCGAATATGTCCCTTCTCCAGGGACTCCTTCACATAACTGCGCATAGCGGTGTGTTCAGGTACGGACAAATTAAACAAACGACCCTTAGGGAATTTACTACCAGGAATCAAATCGATAGCACAATCACAATTCCTATGCGGAGGTAGGGCATCAGACTTGGACTCTTCAAATACATCCTGAAAGTCCGACAAGAACTCTGGGATGTCAGAAGGAATGGATGACGAAATAGACAAAAATGGAACATCACCATGTACTCCCTGACAACCCCAGCTGGTTACCGACATAGAGTTCCAATCCAATACTGGATTATGGGTTTGTAGCCATGGCAACCCCAACACGACCACATCATGCAAATTATGCAGTACCAGAAAGCGAATAACTTCCTGATGTGCAGGAGCCATGCACATGGTCAGCTGGGCCCAGTACTGAGGCTTATTCTTGGCCAAAGGTGTAACATCAATACCTCTCAACGGAATAGGACACCGCAAAGGCTCCAAGAAAAACCCACAACGTTTAGCATAATCCAAATCCATCAGATTCAGGGCAGCGCCTGAATCCACAAACGCCATGACAGAATACGATGACAAAGAGCACATTAAGGTAATGGACAAAAGGAATTTGGACTGTACAGTACCAATAACGGCAGAGCTATCGAACCGCCTAGTGCGTTTAGGACAATTAGAAATAGCATGAGTAGAATCACCACAATAGAAACACAGACCATTCAGACGTCTGTGTTCTTGCCGTTCTGCTTTAGTCATAGTCCTGTCGCACTGCATAGGCTCAGGTTTACTCTCAGACAATACCGCCAGATGGTGCACAGATTTACGCTCGCGCAAGCGACGACCGATCTGAATGGCCAAGGACATAGACTCATTCAAACCAGCAGGCATAGGAAATCCCACCATTACATCCTTAAGAGCTTCAGAGAGACCCTTTCTGAACAAAGCCGCTAGTGCAGATTCATTCCACAGAGTGAGTACTGACCACTTCCTAAATTTCTGACAATATACTTCTACATCATCCTGACCCTGGCATAAAGCCAGCAGATTTTTCTCAGCCTGATCCACTGAATTAGGCTCATCGTAAAGCAATCCCAGTGCCTGGAAAAATGCATCAACATTACTCAATGCAGAATCTCCTGGTGCAAGAGAAAACGCCCAGTCCTGTGGGTCGCCGCGCAAAAAAGAAATAATAATCAAAACCTGTTGAATAGGATTACCAGAAGAATGAGGTTTCAAGGCCAAAAATAGCTTACAATTATTTCTGAAGCTCAGGAACTTAGTTCTGTCACCAAAATACAAATCAGGAATCGGAATTCTTGGTTCTAGCATCGATTTCTGATCAATAGTATCTTGAATCTTTTGTACATTTACAACGAGATTATCCATTGAGGAGCACAGAGCCTGAATATCCATGTCCACAGCTGTGTCCTGAAGCACTCTAATGTCTAGGGGAAAAAAAAGACTGAAGACAGAGCTAAGAAAAAAAAATGATGTCAGGATTTCTTTTTTCCCTCTATTGGGAATCATTGGTTGGGCTCCTTGTACTGTTATGGCTGGCAATCAGGCAACACAGCGTGCAGTAATCAGCGCACATACAGAGATCTGGCAATAACCAAAAACAATAGGACGAGCTCTGAGACGTGGAATCTCTGTAGACTGCAGTACCTGATCTATCCTCACACAACTATAAGCAGCAGTGGATTGCGCCTATCACTACCTATGCAACTCGGCACTGCCTGAGGAGCTGACTAGCCTGAAGATAGAAATACAAGCCTAACTTACCTCAGAGAAATACCCCAAAGGAATAGGCAGCCCCCCACATATAATGACTGTTAGCAAGATGAAAAGACAAACGTAGGAATGAAATAGATTCAGCAAAGTGAGGCCCGATATTCTAGACAGAGCGAGGATAGCAAAGAGAGCTATGCAGTCTACAAAAAACCCTAAAACGAAAACCACGCAAAGGGGCAAAAAGACCCACCGTGCCGAACTAACAGCACGGCGGTGCACCCCTTTGCTTCTCAGAGCTTCCAGCAAAAGTTAATAGCAAGCTGGACAGAAAAAACAGAAAACAAACTAGAAGCACTTATCTAGCAGAGCAGCAGGCCCAAGGAAAGATGCAGTAGCTCAGATCCAACACTGGAACATTGACAAGGAGCAAGGAAGACAGACTCAGGTGGAGCTAAATAGCAAGGCAGCCAACGAGCTCACCAAAACACCTGAGGGAGGAAGCCCAGAGACTGCAATACCACTTGTGACCACAGAAGTGAACTCAGCCACAGAATTCACAACACAGGTCAATGCCACACAGAGTTCTAGCAGCAGACACATCTCTACAACAACTGTTAAGAGGAGACTTTGTGCAGCAAACCTTCATGGTAAAATAGCTGCTAGGAAACTACTGCTAAGGACAGGCAACAAGCAGAAGAGACTTTTTTGGGCTAAAGAACACAAGGAATGGACATTAGACCAGTGGTAATCTGTGCTTTGGTCTGATGAGTCCAAATTTGAGATCTTTGGTTCCAACCACCGTGTCTTTGTGCGACGCAGAAAAGGTGAACGGATGGACTCTACATGCCTGGTTCCCACCGTGAAGCATGGAGGAGGAGGTGTGATGGTGTGGGGGTGCTTTGTTGGTGACACTGTTGGGGATTTATTCAAAATTGAAGGCATACTGAACCAGCATGGCTACCACAGCATCTTGCAGCGGCCTGCTATTCCATCCGGTTTGCGTTTAGTTGGACCATCATTTATTTTTCAACAGGACAATGACCCCAAACACACCTCCAGGCTGTGTAAGGGCTATTTGACCAAGAAGGAGATTGATGGGGTGCTACGCCAGATGACCTAGCCTCCACAGTCACCGACCTGAACCCAATCGAGATGGATGGGGTGATCTGGACCGCAGAGTGAAGGCAAAAGGGCCAACAAGTGCTTACCATCTCTAGAAACTCCTTCAAAATTGTTGGACGACCATTCCCGGTGACTACCTCTTGAAGCTCATCAAGAGAATGCCAAGAGTGTACAAAGCAGTCATCAATGCAAAAGGTGGCTACTTTGAAGAACCTAGAATATAAGACATAATTTCAGTTGTTTCACACTTTTTTGTTAAGTATATAATTCCACCTGTGTTAATTCATAGTTTTGATGCCTTCATTGTGAATGTACAATTTTCATAGTCATGAAAATACAGAAAAATCTTTAAATGAGAAGGTGAGTCCAAACTTTTGGTCTGTACTGTATGTATGTTGTATGTAGTATGTATGTTGTTTGTAGTATGTATGTATGTATGTAATGTATGTAATATGTATGTAGTATGTAGCATGTATGTAGTATGTAGCATGTATGTAGTATGTTGTATGTAGTATGTATGTAGTATGTATGTATGTATGTTGTATCTACTATGTATGTAGTATGTATGTATGTATGTTATATATATGTAGTATGTTGTATATATGTATTATGTATGTATGTATGTAGTATGTTGTATGTAGTATATTGTAGTCCCATCGGACGATGCCTGCACACACACACAAAGACCCCCAGCAGGCCCGCACAGACCCCCGGCAGGCCCGCACAGACCCCCGGCAGGCCCGCACAGACCCCCGAGAGGCCCGCACAGACCCCCGAGAGGCCCGCACAGACCCCCCGGCAGCCTGTACAGACCCCCGGCAGGCCCGCACAGACCCCCGAGAGGCCCGCACAGACCCCCCGGCAGCCTGTACAGACCCCCGAGAGGCCCGCACAGACCCCCGAGAGGCCCGCACAGACCCCCCGGCAGGCCCGCACAGACCCCCGGCAGGCCCGCACAGACCCCCGACGGTCCCGCACAGACCCCGCCCACGCACACACACTCACAGTCTCAGCCCACGCACCGCCCACACTCTTCCCCCCTCCCGATCCGCAGCGTTTCACCCACAGCTAAACCGCAGATCTTTTTTATATCTGCGGTTTCGCTGCGGAAGTGCCCTACTCAATACAAGTCAATGGGTGCAGAAACGCTGCAGATCCGCTCAAAGAATTGACATGCTGCGGGAAAAACAACGCTGCGTTTCCGCGCGTTTTTTCCGCAGCATGTGCACAGCGGATTTGGTTTTCCATAGGTTTACATGGTACTGTAAACGCATGGAAAACTGCTGCAGATCCACAGCGTCAAAAACGCCGCGGATCCACGGTAAAAACCGCAACGTGGGAACATAGCCTTAGGCCATGTTCACACTATGCGGTTTTTACTGCGGAACCGCGGCGATTTTGCCGCTGCGGGTCCGCAGCTGTTTTCCATGCAGGGTACAGTACAATGTTACCCAATGTAAAAAAATAAAAACCGCAGTGCACATGATGCGGAAAAAAACCGCGCTGAATTGCTGCGGAAAAAAAGAAGGACCATGTCACTTCTTTGTGCAGAATCGCAGCGATTCTGCACCCATAGAAATGCATTGATCCGCTTACTTCCCGCATGGGGCTGTGCCCACCATACGGGAAGTAATGCGGATAATGTGCGGGTTATACCCGGGGTGGAGGAGAGGAGACTCTCCTCCAGGCCCCGGGAACCATATTTGTGTTAAAAAAAAAAAAAATTTAAATAAAAAATAATGTATACTCACCCTCGGAAGTCTCAGCGCTGCACGTGGCCGTCTGGTCTCAGGTTTGCTATGCGACCAGGACCTTAGGTGACGTCGCGGTCACATGACCGTGACGTCACCGAAGGTCCTGGTCGCACAGCATCTTTGGAACCGGACCGCCGCCTGCAGCGCCGAGGAGATCGGGACGTCAGAGGGTGAGTATATCATCATGATTTTATTCTTTTTAACACTACTATTGATGCTGCATATTGCTGCATATGCAGCATCAATAGTAGGGGTAAATCCCGCAGCGGAACCCGCAGGACAAACCGCGATAAATCTGCAGGGATAACCGCAGCGGGTTTGCCCTGCAGATTTATCAAATCCGCTGCGGGAGAACCCGCAGGATAAAAAGGAACGTGTGAATGTGGCCTTAAAGTCAGTGTGTGTCTGTGTATGATAGAAAGAGATCTGCACACTTTTCCATCAATCAGATACAGGGTGAGAAAACCAGTGAAGTGATGAGATCACATTACAGCTGTACTCTCAGGTAAAGGGGTCTAAGGGGTCTTTGCACGACTCGTTAAAGGGTTGATGGTGACTTGTAGGATCACTACTTCCAACAGGTGGAGCTATAGAGTTTAAGTCCTCTTTTTCTCAGAAGAGGCAATTTGCATCTCTCAGGTAAAAGCACTTAATGGAAAACCGTGTAATCTCACATGTAATGACTGTTGTCTGTTACCAGTCACATTGTATTGTAAGATCGATCATGTCATTAACAACACAAATACCTTCCCACTATGTGTAAGTCAGTTTTAAGTTATTCAAAAATGGCCTCTAAAAGCTAATAATTTCCAAGGGCTCATATAATAGAAGGGTATATTGTAGCCTGGATGGGTGTGGTTTGGTATAGGCTATTTTACACCCACATGTACAGTTTGGCCTAGGACAGTTTATTCCCTGGTGTATACTATGGCTTGGGCCAAACTATATCCAGATTTAATCTGGACAGGGTTAATTTGGCCTGATACACAGGTTTATGAACCTTTTGGATGGACCAACAGCACTATAGTTGTTCAATCATAAAATTAATCATCAAAAATACAAACTGCATAATAATTGTTCACACAGTGTAGAAAAGAATAACGGCAGAGCTGTTCCTGATTCATTTGATGTGCATTAGGGAATTAGGTTAGATATATGGGGAGAATTGCTTGTACACCAAAATTGGGGATGGAGCTCTGTCCTAATGATACACTCATTGTTTAGTAATAATGACAGTGCCTGTAGTGAGGAAAGCCATATATTTCCTTATACTATTTATTAGATTAGGCTGGGAGTCACTTTTCATGGGCAACATAACAAACACACAGGATGTCTCTATGTATATGTATACATATACATATATATTACCCTGGTTTCAGATAACACTATTAAACATCGTACTGCTGTACACTACAGCTCTGGCAAAAATTATGAGACCACTGCAAAATGTTCAGTTTGTCTGATTTTTCTCTTTGTAGGTATATTTTTGAGTAAAATGTAAATTGTTCTTTTATTCTATAAACGTCTGACAACACGTCTCTGAATTTCTGAGCAATACAGTTTGTATTTTTTTTTTAAAAAGGTGAAATGGTCAAAACAACAAAACAAAAAAAACCTAGTGCTTTCAGACCTCAAATAATGCAAAGAAAACAAGTTCATAATCATTTAGAAACAGCAATACTAATGTTTTAACCCAGGAAGAGTTCAGAAATCAATATTTTGTGGAATAACCATGATTTTTAATCACAGCTCCCATGCGTCTTGCCATGCTTTCCACCAGTCTTTCACCCTGCTTCTGGCACAAAAATGTAAGCAGTTCTTCTTTGTTTGATGGCTTGTGACTATCCATCATCCTCTTGATTACATTCCAGAGGTTTTCAATGGGGTTCAGGTCTGGAGATTGGGCTGCCCATGACAGAGTTTTGATGTGGTGGTCTCTTACTTTTTGCCAGACCTGTATTATGCAATGCTGCTATTTTACCATACAAGGAGGATAATCTACAATGATTATGGGTTGTCATTCGCATTAATATTGTAGGTGATGCAGCACCTTTGGATTCACTCAACTTGTTTTAATTGCTCTAAGCTGAATTTTGTAGAAAACATAATGCATTTTAACTGTCTGCTAGACTGCTCCATGTGTGACCTCCTGTCCATCCTCCTGACTTAATACAAACCATTCACCCATGTCATTAACTTTTGTCTAGATGTAATATAAGCTATCTGGAAGAATGGCTACAAGGAAAGAATCTGCATGGAAGTGCAGCCAAGGAAACCCTAGAACCTCTTTCCCAAGCGGCATGGTTGTTACAAGTCACAAAAATCAAAGATGAAGACGCTAAAGAAATATGTGATCGCTGCTCTGCGCTTTCTACAGTCCAGGTAATGTTACGCTCCCACCCTTTTATCATAGCTTTCTTTTGTCCCTCTATTCATCTGTATACAATAAATGACATAAGGGAAGTCTCTCCCAAATGCTTGAATAATACGAAAGCATTGACATTCTCCAAGAGTGGATGTAGATCCTCTTCTTGGTTGAGGGCTTTCCAAGACTGCAGTGTATTTCATAAAACTGCATTTCACTGGAGGTTGTAAAACTCATATACAGTGTGTCTGTAAAGTCATGGTGCACTTTCGAATCCGTGACCAAAGTGCTATGTGAATATCAGCACTTTTATAACAAAGTGCCACCACATAGAAATAACATTACTCAGTGGGATAAGCAGTTGAAGGAAACTGGCAGTTTGGTGGAGAAACTCCGTTCTGGTAGGCCATCAGTCAGTGATGAGTCTGTAGAGGCTATACGGGATAGCTACCTAAGGAGCCCTAAAAAATCTGTGCGTGCGTGTGCTCGACAATTATACCTAAGCAAGACTACAGTTCATAAGGTGTTAAAGAAACGTCTCTGTTTTACGGGGTACAAATCGCGGCTGTTGCACGCTATCAAACTAGCAGATAGACCCAAACGATGCGCGTTTGCTACAGATATGCTTCATGAGATCGACAATGATGCAAGATTTTTGCAGAAGATTGTGTTTAGCGATGAGGCGACCTTCCATATCTGTGGACATGTTCATCGACATTAATCACTTGAAACAGAGAATCACAGACATTAGTCACTCTGGTACACCCAATGTTCTTAACTGTGTGTGGCAAGACCTTCACTATCGTTTGGATGTGTGTAGGACAAGAAATGGAGCCCACATCGAACTGCATTGAATAGGTATGAAACTGGGAGAGTTTTTCTTTTATTTGGAGCAGATTTCACATTGCTATTGGTTTTTGTTGCTTTCCAGTGACTGGTCAAAAGTGCACCATGACTTTACGGACACACTGTATTTCCAATAAACTTGTAGTCTTGAGAAATACTTTCTTCAGCGCCAGAGCAATTTCATGACCAGTGACATCACATCCATTGAAATATCATTTCCTATAACCATAACAGCCAGTCGCGACACAGCCTTATGGCATTATGTCTCTAATAGCTTTTGCAGTGTGCAATAAGTACTGCATATGTTTCACCTGTTTATTGGTACAATTTAAAATGTGACTCTTTGTGTATTGCTATCAGGTCATTTCCTATGAGACATATCTGTAAGTTGTAGTCGTGCTCTCAATAGGGTCATGTCACATTTACAACTTTATGCCACCAAAAAGGCAATAAAATAGCTGTGCTTAACTATATTAAGGGTTTAAAGTGGAACATTTCTCCTTGCAGAGAGTGCCAAGCTGGCGTAGGAGACTTATAGGCCATATAATGCTCCTCTGGGAATTTAAATGTACAAATAGCCACTTTCGAAGAAAGAGTACTCGATCTCTAGCGCCACTTATTGGATGTAGCAATCCTAAAGGTTAATATTGACCCTTTAATGAGCTTTGCCACATGAGTTAGGATAAGAAGCCAAACCAGAAACTCCATTTGCAGACACGTATTTTGGGATATTGCCCCCACCTCAGTGCAAAGCAGGAGATCTAATATTGCTCGGTCAGACTCCTCTGAGTAATGTTCTAAGGGAGATCAGTCCTTCTCTAGGAATTTAAATATGCAAGTAGATGGCTTCAAGCACAATTATTTTATTACGCGGATATTGTAGACCCCTTTAATAGAAATATTCTTCCTTTTCAGATTCTTATAGAGCAGTTTAAACTCCCACTTAGGACCTACTTCTCATACTTACAAATCTGCCACCTGGCCTTAACTTTATATAAAAAAAACAACGTTCTCCACCCCCACTCCATTTGAGCGACTCTGTAAAGGGAATCCCTCTACAAAGGGTTTGATCACAGACATTTATAGTATACTGTTCACCCGCCATCAGACCCCCCTCCTAATCATGCTTACATGATAAAGTGGGAGAGATACCTGGGGAGGGAACTTCCGCTTCCTATCTGGCAGGTCATATGGTCTAAGGCAGCTAAATCGTCACCATGCATAACACAAAAGGAAAATCAGTACAAGATACTGATGCATTGGTATCATACGCCGGAGGTTTTACATCATATTTACCCTGTCACGTCGGATAAATGCTGGAGATGCCTGGGGGCTGTGGGCTCATTGCCACATATATTCTGGGATTGCCAGACTATATCCCCATTCTGGAAGAGAGTACAGGGGTTGATTTCTCAGGTGTGTTAGATGTAGAGATTCCTCTGGATCCTGTGACTTTTTTGCCTAATGTTCCCCCGTGCCCATGACAGAGGGCCCTGCCAGGCTGCTCCTCCATATCCTAACATCGGCGAAGTGTCTATTAGCCTCGTACTGGAAGAAAAGATCAACTCCCTCTATGAAAAAACTCCGGATGAAGATTAAAGAAATGAGACATATGGAGAATCTTACGGCCTGTATTAATAATCAACTTAATTTGTTCAATCGCATCTGGGCTCCATGGGATGACTATGTAACTAAGCTCACCAACTGATGTTACGTGACTTTTTTCTCTCTTTCTGTGTCTTTTCCCCTCCCTGACTTTTTCCCTATCCCTTCCCTGTACCCCACCTACTCTTAGATGATGCATTAGATGTTTGCCCTAAGTTTAGTAGGAGCAGCAGTGCTGCACACGGTGCCACTGGAAGAAACATCTAAAATGTTTTGCATTGTTTTGCTTAATTTTGCTACAACTATACTTATGTTTATAAGGACCATTCCCTGCTGCTGCAGACCCTCTCATCCCTTGGCATCACAGAATTGGCCCTATCCTGGATCTCATCATACCTAACAGACCGAACATTCAGCGTCTCCCACTCACACACCACCTCCTCACCTCGCCCCCTATCTGTCGGAGTCCCACAAGGTTCAGTCCTAGGACCCCTGCTCTTCTCCATCTACACCTTTGGCCTGGGACAGCTCATAGAATCTCACGGCTTTCAGTATCATCTCTATGCTGACGACACACAGATCTACATCTCTGGACCAGATATCACCTCCCTACTAACCAGAATCCCTCAATGTCTGTCTGCTATTTCATCCTTCTTCTCCACTAGATTTCTAAAACTTAACATGGACAAAACAGAATTCATCATCTTTCCCCCATCTCACGCGATCTCCCCAACGAACCTATCCATTACAGTAAACGGCTGCCCACTCTCCCCAGTCCCACAAGCCCGCTGTCTTGGGGTAATCCTTGACACTGATCTCTCCTTTAAACCACATATCCAAACCCTTTCCACTTCCTGCCGCCTCCAACTCAAAAATATTTCACGGATCCGCACATTCCTAAACCAAGAATCTGCAAAAACCCTAGTCCATGCCCTCATCATCTCCCGCCTTGACTACTGTAACCTCCTGCTCTGTGGCCTCCCCTCTAACACTCTTGCACCCCTCCAATCTATTCTAAACTCTGCTGCCCGACTAATCCACCTGTCCCCCCGCTATTCCCCGGCCTCTCCCCTCTGTGAATCCCTGCACTGGCTCCCCATCACCCAGAGACTCCAGTACAAAAGCCTAACCATGACATATAAAGCCATCCACAACCTGTCTCCTCCATACATCTGTGACCTCGTCTCCCGGTACTTTCCTGCACGCAACCTCCGATCCTCACAAGATCTCCTTCTCTACTCCCCTATTATCTCCTCTTCCCACAATCGCATACAAGATTTCTCTCGTGCATCCCCCCTACTCTGGAATGCTCTACCACAACATATCAGACTCTCGCCTACCATCGAAACCTTCAAAAAGAACCTGAAGACCCACCTCTTCCGACAAGCCTACAACCTGCAGTAACCACCGATTGACCAAACCGCTGCACGGCCAGCTCTACCCTCACCTACTGTATCCTCACCCATCCCTTGTAGATTGTGAGCCCTCGCGGGCAGGGTCCTCTCTCCTCCTGTACCAGTTGTGACTTGTATTTTTCAAGATTATTGTACTTGTTTTATTATGTATACCCCTCCTCACATGTAAAGCGCCATGGAATAAATGGCGCTATAATAATAAATAATAATAATAATAATAATGTTTATGATGTTATTTGAATGAGAAAAAGGAAAAGTTTTCAAAAATAAACAGTTTAAAAAAAAAAATGCAAGTAGACTCTACAGAAAGAAGAGGACTTGATATAATAATTCTCAAGGAGATCTCTATCCCGCTCATAGATCTTATCAGCTCATTTAAAAAACACATGGATTTCTCTGGAATAAACCATCGGATCACAGATATCAAGCTGTCATTCTTTTCAACTTTCTATGACCTGCATGCCCATATAGATGGCTTAAGAGGGTTGATCCTACTGACAGATTCACTTTGAGTCCCAGATGTAACTTATTATTATTTACCCGTTATAAGACATGTTGATTTAATTGCATTATTTTCTTTATTATTTATTACAGATTGTTAAAATACTGAACTCTTACACTCCTATCGATGATTTTGAGAAACGAGTTACACCCTCATTCGTTCGGAAAGTTCAGGTAATACGTACAAGGAGCTGTAGATATGCAAGCGGTTTAGGAATATTTTCTCCCTTTTTCACCTCCTGGACATCCTTTTTATGTGCACCCATTTACGGTATATTAAGAAGTTATGATGAAAAGAACATTCTGTATCACTAAACCGTCTGAGTGAAAAAAAAGATTGATATTGTGCAACCGTTCATTGACACTACTTGGTACTCAGGATTGGATTTGAGGGGTACCTGGTTCCTCTGCTGCACATTGTGTCTTTTTTTACATATCTTAGTAAAGATATGCTCTTATGAAAATAATGGCAAAAAAATGTAACTAGATATTACTGTTAACACATACTTTATTACTGCAAATACATGAGGATTAAAAATGAGTCACAAGGCAAAATGTCTACACAATTCGCCGTGCAATGCTCCTCTGGGAAATATAGTATGCAAATTGCCTCTTCAGAGAAAAAGAGGACTTAAACTCTATAGCGCCACCTGTTGGACATAGCGATCCTACAAGTCACAATCAACCCTTTAAGGAGTCGTGCAATATGACTTAGAATAAAAGCCAAATCAGTATCTAAATTCGCAGACACGGTGTTTCGAGCTGTTGGCCCTTGTCAGTGCGAAGCATGAGAACTAATTTGGCTAGGTGAGAGGCTCTGGACTGGGGTCTAGGGGGCAACGTTTCTTGGAGGCATAGCACCCAACTAGAGACTATGAAATAAGGTCAATTACATCGACACATATGTCTGCAGTGGGTAAAAAAAATCAATAATATGGCTATATATTTATAAAATAAGTAAAAATACCACATGATCAGCCAAAGAAATAGATATGATATGTGCACATACCAAATAATACTATTGTTCGGTCTGGAAAAGCAGGAGATGTGAGCTACATATAGAAAAAATCATACCAAAAGGTCCAAAGTTGTACAAAATTCCAGTAGCTCACTACAGCCATTATACATACAAATATAATAATGGTCACTACGGTATGGTGTCAGCCTGGCACGTTTTGGTTGAACCATTGTCATGGGACCCATTACATAGACACATGCTTTGGGATAAATAGTCATATTTTGGGCTTATTCAATATGAACCATACACTAATTAGTACACACCTTTTAGGATTACGATTATGGTATATGCTAATACAGTTATTTTACACAAGTATTTGCCTATTGGTGTAACTTTCACTGTTATAGATTAATTTATTTGATCTCCGCATAGATAAGACAAATCCTAAATGGTGATATTTTGAGAATTTGTACATTTTAATTGCTTTTTATCTTCCCTCCTTAAACCAAAAATTTGGTAAAGCAGTCTAAGGGCTCCTGACGAGCATATAAATTAGACGTGCTGATTTTTAACTGGACAGCACACTGACCCATGTTATTCAATAGTGCTGTTTATATTAATTATTTTTTTCTCAGTCCAACTGTTCATAAAAAAAATATCGCAGCATTCATTACTTTCAAAAAAATCGAATCCCACACTGACCATCAGAGTGGCAGCCGATTTCTATTATAAACCTGTATGTGATCTTGCGCATGTGTTAATGTAGTTGTATAAAAACGGACAACACACAGTCACACAATCGTAAAAGAAACAGAGACACGGATAGCACATAGATGAAAACCTGACAATTAAAAACAAATCGTCTGAGCTTTCTAGAATAATTGTGGATGATTTTTCATACGCTCATCTGCAGGCACCTTAAGTCAGAGATATATATATATATATATATATATATATATATATATATATATATATATATATATATATATAGCAAAAGGAATTCCCAAACTAATAGGGAATTTAGATTGTGAGCCCCTATGGGGACAGTGATGAAGATGTTTGTAAAGCAAGTAAAATAAAAATAAAATATACAGTTGGAATGGCTGGAAAGGTTTTAGATATTGGAGTTCACTTGCTTTTTTTAAATTTATTTTTCTTTTGGAATACCTTAGCAGGACATTCAAGTTTGAATAGCTCAAATGAACTTTGTTGTGATTAGTTGTTCTGATACTTTTTTTTTGTAAATATAAGTATATATGCAGTATGTACAGTTGTGCTCAAAGGTTTACATACCCCAGCAGAAATCTTTGCTTTCTTGGCTTTTTTTCAGAGAATATGAATGATGACACCAAAACTTTATCTCCACTCATGGTTAGTGGTTGGGTGAAGCCATTTATTGTCAGACTACTGTGTTTTCTCTTTTTTTAAATTATAATGACAACACAAAACATCCAAATGACCCTAATCAAAAGTTCACATACCCTGGTGATTTTAGCCTGATAACATGCACAGAAGTTGACATAAATGGGTTTGAATGGCTAATAACCGGTGACCTGTTTGCTTGTAATCAGTGTGTGCGCAATAATAGCTGAGTGACTTTCTGGGATCCAGACAGACTCTTGCATCTTTCATCCAGTGACTGAGGTTTCTGGATTGTGAGTCATGGGGAAAGCAAAAGAATTGTCAACGGATCTACGGGAAAAGGTAGTTGTACTGTATAAAACAGGAAAGAGATATAAAAATATATCCAAGGGTTTGATAATTCCAGTCAGCAGCATTCAAACAGTGATTAACAAATGGAAAATTGGGGGCTCTGTAAAAACAAAGCCACGGTCAGGTAGACCAACAAAAATGTTGACTACAACTCCCAGGAAAATTGTTCGGGATGCCAAGAAAAACCCACAAATAACATCAGCTGAAATACAGGATTCTCTGAAAACTAGCAATGTGGCTGTTTCAAGATGCACGATAAGAAGGCACTTAAAGAAAAATGGGCTGCGTGGTCGAGTTGCCAGAATAAAGCCATTACTGCACATTTGGGTCCATGTCACTATTTTATACGAATTTGGAATAAAGGCAAGCTTTTTTATCAGCTGGAGTCATCCTGCTTTTTTTCATTACTGTGCAAATGTCACAAAGTATCTCGACTACAATATGCAAAACAGAACAGAGACAAGCCTCAAAACTTCTAGAACAAGTTAATTTGGAGTGATGAGACCAACTTTTTCACCAGAACCATAAACGTTACATTTGGAGAGAGGTCAACAAGGCCTATGATGAAAGGAACACCATTCCTACTGTAAAGCACGGAGGGGGATCGCTGATGTTTTGGGGATGTGTGAGCTACAAAGGTAACAGAAACGTGGTCAAAGTTGAAGGAAAGATGAATGCAGCATGTTATCAGCAAATACTGGACTCACATTTGCACGACTACCACAAAAGACTTCAAGCTGTCATTGATGTTAGAGGGGGCGAAACACGGTATTAAAAAATGTAAGAAATGGGGTATGTGAACTTTTGATCAGGGTCATTTGGATGTTTTGGGTTGTCATGATTTAAAAAGAGAAAACACAGTAGTTTGACAATAAATGGCTTCACGCAACCACTAACCATGGGTGAAGAAAAAAGTTTTGGCGTTTTCATTCATATTCTCTGAAAAAAGGCCAAGAAAGCAAAAATCCTGCCGGGGTATGTAAACTTTTCAGCACAACTGTATATGTATAGATAGATGTATATGTACAGTCTACTGCATAAATACGTACACCCCCTTTGTAAAGTAAGATTTTAATAAAGGTCTCACTAAGAACAATTTCCAAGAGTTTCATAGAACATTTTTTCTCCATCGTCTCATTGGGGGACACAGGACTGTGGGTGTATGCTACTGCCGCCAGGAGGCTGACACTAAGTAGGTATAAAAAAGAAAAGTTAGCTCCTCCTCCATAGTATACACCTTGCCACTGGCCCTGACGGCTCCAGTTTATGCTTAGTGTCCGTAGGAGGCACATCTCTGGGTTTTCCCAGATGCTATTTTTTTTTTTTTTTTTTCTCTTTCTCTGAAGATAAGACAGGGGCGACTGACCCTTTTGAAGGGGTCCGATCTCCCCAAACCAACAACGGGCGAGCACGTGGAGTGTCGCCTCCACGTATCCTCTCCCGCGACGTGGGATTTTTTTGCCGGACTAAGAACCTGACCACCCTGAGGTAACGGAACCCTAGGTTGTACAGGCATTCATTCCTTGTCCGTGCACCCTCCACTTCATCACCAATGCACGGCTACGGTGTTTCAAGGAGGCAGACGGTCCCTCTCCTCGCCTTCTGAAGGGTGTAAGGAGTTAGGGTGCCTGCACCGTCTTTTTTATATATGTATATATATTTATATGTGGATTTTTTTGGTCTAACCTCATCCGCTGTCAGAGGGCTGCACAGGGGGCTCCTGCTTCATCGCGCGTTCTGCTGGTACTGCACAGGTGGCGACTATTATCCGGCGCTGTGCTGGTTTCCAGCGTTATTCCCCACAAGCAAACTTCAGCAGGGGCATGGGCGGAAGTCCCGCCCCTTTTTTCGGCGGTTTCCTGTTCTCTAGGCAGCCTGAGGCATTATGGATCTTGTAGTCTGAGCATGGGCGGAAGTCCCGCCCCTTTTTCGGCGGCTTCCGGTTTTCTGTACGGCCTGTGGCATTATGGGTCTTGTAGTCTGGGGGAAGTCCCGCCTCCATCGGCGGCGGTTTACTTCCGGTTTCAAGCACCCAGCTTTCCCGGGAGAGCAGGGGAAGGAGTGAAATCTAGTTCCCTGCTTCGGCCTAAACCGGGTCCATGCGCGGTAACTCCTCCCACTTTTTCAAGCATCCGCCCTGTAATTTAGTATATATGTGTGATTTGCACAGGAAACATGGTTCAGTGTTTGAGAGCATACGGGAACACAGGACTGGGATAAGTGCTACTTCCCTCAGCCTGACAACAGTATTTGTTCTAGACCTAGTAGCTCATAAGGAGATACGGAGCATAGCGGCTTTAGAGTCACCATGTCTAGAAACCCTAAGACTCACTCAGTTCTGTATTCCTCATGCATTACCTGTCGGTCTGCTTTTCCGCATGCACAAAGTAACCATCTCTGTGAGGCTTGTGATTCCGAGCGCGTGCAGGAGCCCCCGTCTGCTACCCTGCCTGTTACCCCGCCGGCTATCCTGCCGGGTGTGCCTGTACCTGGGTCGGCAGTGTCTCCCCCTGAGTGGGTCATATCATTAACGCAGTCTATGGCGTCTCTAACAAAGGCGGTTGAGTCCCTTCAAGCCCCTGTCAGGGACATTCATCCGCCTGTTTTGGAAAGATCCTCCGATTTTCAGAATCCTCCGGCCTGCAGGGGCCGTACTCCCTCTAGGCAGACACATGGGAAACGATCCCACACAGCGTCTCCCGGTCAGTCAGGTGCATCAGCATCTTTGAATCCCATCTCTCGATCTCCCTCTCCTGCGGAATTGAGTGAACACGGTTCGGACTATGACTCAGAGGGGTCTTTTGATTTAGAAGCTCCTGGTTATCAGGAATCTGTTGACAGTCTCATTGAGGCCGTTAACCAGACTTTGGGAGTAGAGGATGTGGCCACCTTACCTTCTGGTCATAAGGTGTCCTTTAAAAAATTCAAGCAACCTCATAGGGTGTTTTCTACTCATCCTGAGTTTGAGGATCTAGTCCAATGTCACATGGAGCGACCAGATAAGCGTTTCTTAGGCCAGAAGGCCCTAGGTGCAAGGTATCCTTTCGCTCCAGAGCTTTGTAAAAAGTGGGCAGAATCCCCTTCAGTGGATCCTCCCGTGTCCCGTTTGGCCTCTAGTACGTTGCTGTCTCTTCCTAATGGGTCGTCTATTAAGGATCCGACTGATCGGCTCCTAGAGAGTCTAGCTCGGTCTCTGTTTGAGGCTTCAGGGTCAGCCCTCGCGCCGTCTTTTGCGGCCACATGGGTTGCCAAAGCTATGATAGCTTGGTCAGAGTCCGTAACTAAGGCTCTTCAGGATAAGGGGTTTCCTGTAGAGGTGATAGAGATGTCAAATCAGATATCTTTAGCAGGAAATTATCTGATTAATGCATCCTTGGATGCGGCAAATTGTTCAGCATTGGCTGCGGCAAATGCTATTGCTATCAGAAGGGCCCTATGGCTAAGAAATTGGCGGGCGGACTCTACTTCAAAAAAGTCCCTTACATCCCTCCCTTATCAAGGTGTCCGTCTTTTTGGCGAAAAACTGGATCATCTTATATCTGATACCACGGGAGGTAAAAGTAATTTCCTTCCTCAACAAAAGGTGAAGCAACCTTTTCGTCGCCAATTTCAAGCAAGATTTAAATCCTTTCGTAACTCCCGGTGGTCTGCGGCACCAAGCGCAGGTCCCCCAAGTCAGCCTGTCCAAGACAGGGAGCACCAATCCATTGGCAAGAATGCGGTATCAACCATCAAGATCTAGGGGATCTAGATATCCTCGATCTTCGGCTAAATGACTGGAGGCAGCCTCTCGTCTCTTTCAACAGGGTAGGCGGTCGCCTACTACTGTTCCATCAGTCCTGGCTGTCAGTTGTTCAAGACAGATGGGTAAGAGACCTGGTGGTTTCAGGGTACAAAATAGAGTTTTCCTACCTCCCTCCAGGCCGTTTTTTTCCATCCAGTCTTCCCAGTTCAAAAACCCGTCTAAGAGCTTTATTCAGAGCAGTCGAGTCTCTTCAGTCCAACGGGGTCATTGTCCCTGTTCCAAAGGAAGAAAGGTTCAAAGGGTTTTATTCAAATCTGTTTACGGTTCCCAAAAAGAATGGGACCGTGAGACCCATTCTGGACCTAAAGTGTCTAAACAAATTCATCAGCACCCATCGCTTCCGTATGGAATCTCTCCGCTCGGTCATTGCGGCTATGGAAAGGGGAGAATTCCTGGCTTCCATAGATATTCAAGACGCCTATCTGCACGTTCCTATATTTCCTCCTCATCAAAAATTTCTACGGTTTTCCATAGGCGAGCGACACTTCCAATTCACTGCATTACCTTTCGGGCTCGCCACTGCTCCCAGGGTGTTCACGAAGGTGATGGCAACAGTGGTGTCAATCCTGCACTCTCGAGGCATAGTCATTCTGCCTTACTTAGACGATCTCTTAGTCAAAGGACCAACTTTTCAGGCATGCAGGGACAACGTCAACATCTCTTTGGACACCCTAGCTCGTCTAGGGTGGCTGGTCAATTTAAAGAAGTCATCTCTAGTACCATCTCGGAAGATCTCTTTTTTAGGGATGATCTTCGACACCTCTCGGGGGCTAACTATTTTACCCCAGGACAAGGTGCTTTGTCTCCGGCAGGAGGTAAAAATTCTTCGGCAGCCGAGTTTCCATTCAATCCGGTTCTGCATGAAGGTCTTGGGCAGGATGGTAGCAGCTATAGAAGCGGTTCCATTCGCCCAATTCCATCTTCGTCCACTCCAACAGGCACTTCTGTCAGCCTGGGACAGGAGTCCTTTGTCTCTCAACCTCAGGTGTCGTCTGTCTCCTGGGGTCAGGCAATCCCTGATATGGTGGATGAGGAGTTCATCCCTACTTCAGGGGAAAGCCTTTCCTCCAGTTCATTGGCTGGTAGTCACTACGGACGCCAGCCTTCTCGGTTGGGGAGCAGTGTTTCTCCAGCACACGGCTCAGGGTCGTTGGTCCCCAAGGGAATCAACCCTTCCAATCAATCTGTTGGAGATAAGGGCAATTTGGCTGGCCTTGCAGCACTTTCACCATCTTCTGGCGGGTCGCCCGGTGCGGATCCAATCGGACAATGCCACGGCCGTGGCCTACGTAAATCATCAGGGGGGCACTCGCAGCAGATCAGCCATGCGCGAGGTAGGACAAGTCCTCCGCTGGGCCGAGAACAATCACTCTGTGATCTCGGCAGTTTACATCCCGGGCAAGGAGAACTGGGCAGCGGACTTTCTGAGCCGACAGGGTCTTGCGCCCGGGGAATGGTCTCTTCACCCCGATATTTTTCGGCAGATATGTCTACGCTGGGGAATCCCGACGTGGATCTAATGGCCACCGGGTCGAATATCAAAGTACCCAGGTTCATTGCACGGTTTCGAGATCCAGGAGCAATTGCCGTAGACGCACTAGTCCTATCTTGGAACCAATTTCGTCTTCCATATCTGTTTCCCCCTCTGGCGCTGCTTCCAAAGGTCGTCAGGAAGATCAAGTTAGAGGGAGTTCCGGCAATTCTAGTCGCCCCAGATTGGCCTCAGAGGTCATGGTACGCAGACCTAGTTCAGCTGATCGTCGGGGTTCCTTGGCAGCTACCAATGCAGCCAGATCTTCTGTCGCAGGGGCCGATATTCCACCAGAACTTAGAGGCCCTGCGTTTGACGGCTTGGCCGTTGAATCTTGGATTCTGACCCAGGCCGGTTTTTCTCAGAAAGTAGCCTCAACTATGGTTAATGCTCGAAAGACAGCTTCAGCACGCATTTACCACCACACCTGGAAAGTCTTTCTCTCATGGTGCAGGAAGAAGGGTCTTCCTCCTCTTCGGTTTTCCATTCCTAATGTCCTAGCTTTTCTCCAATCTGGTCTAGACTCAGGTCTCGCTCCAAGTACCCTTAGGAGGCAAATATCCGCCTTATCGGTTCTTTTCCAGCGCAGGATCGCTACCAATCTGCAAGTAAAAACTTTTTTGCAGGGAGTCTCTCATATAGTCCCTCCTTACAAAGCTCCGATAGAAGCTTGGGACCTTAATTTGGTCTTGAGTGCTCTTCAGGAACCTCCATTTGAACCCCTCCAAGATGTTTCTTTAAGGTACCTTTCTTGGAAGGTTTTGTTTCTGGTAGCTATAACATCCATTAGGCGGGTATCGGAATTAGCGGCCTTGTCCTGTCAGGCGCCGTTTCTACAATTTCATCAGGATAAGGTGGTGCTGAGACCAGCATCTTCCTTTCTGCCAAAAGTAGTCTCCTCATTCCACATTAATGAGGACATTGTCTTGCCTTCTGTTTGTCCTGCGCCTACACACCGGGTGGAAAAAGCTCTCCATACTCTAGATTTGGTGAGAGCTCTGAGAAGATAAGTTTCCCGGACCGCTTCTTTTCGAAAGACGGATGTTCTGTTCGTTCTTCCTGCGGGTCATAAAAAGGGACTCGCAGCCTCTAGATCAACCTTAGCCAGATGGATAAGAACCACTATTCAGGAGGCCTACCGTATCAAGGGTGCAGCCATCCCGGCTGGGATCAGGGCGCACTCTACTCGGGCGGTAGGGGCTTCCTGGGCGCTTCGGCACCAAGCTTCAGCAGAGCAGGTTTGCAAAGCGGCCACTTGGTCCAGCCTGCACACTTTCTCTAAACATTATAATATCCACACTCAGGCCTCTGCTGATGCAAGTTTGGGAAGGAAAATTCTTCAGGCTGCGGTATCACACCTATAGGCGGTAAGTGCCTAGGGGTTTTCTTCCAGTGAGTCTTCTTCCCACCCTGGGACTGCTTTGGGACATCCCACAGTCCTGTGTCCCCCAATGAGACGATGGAGAAACAGGGATTTTTGTGTTACTCACCGTAAAATCCTTTTCTCCGAGTCGTTCATTGGGCGACACAGCTCCCTCCCTATTCATTTTATTTGTCTATGGGGTTGTTCAGACTGTAGTATTATTCTAGACATGTTGTCTTTGCTCTAATGCTGTTTTGTTTTCTCTATCTCCTACTGTTTGTGCACCAAACTGGAGCTGTCAGGGCCAGTGGCAAGGTGTATACTATGGAGGAGGAGCTAACTTTTTTTTTTTATACCTACTTAGTGTCAGCCTCCTGGCGGCAGTAGCATACACCCACAGTCCTGTGTCCCCCAATGAACGACTCGGAGAAAAGGATTTTACGGTGAGTAACACAAAAACACAAAAATCCCTGTTTTTTAACCCAGAAAATGAAAGTAGGGTTAATAATATCACTTTTATTCCAAAATCTTCAGTTTTACTCAAATTAGTAGATTCAAAAATAAACACACCCCATGTTAAAAATAATTACATCCAGTATTTTGTATGACCGCCATAATTTTTAAAGAATAGCACCAAATCTTCTAGGCATGGAATGAACACTTTAGCAACATATTGCAATATGTATAATTTTCCATTCTTCAAGAAGGGGGATAGTGCCAATTTTCATTCGCCACCTTTCATCTAATGGCATTTTCTTTGCAGTCATTTTTTAAATTTTTTAGAGCCTGAATGCTGGATGGAGAGTGAATTTCCACTCGTCTCTTCTGAATTCGCCATAGGTGTTATATTGTGTTCAGATCAGGAGGCATACTTGGCCACTGAATCACGTTCACTCTTTTCTTCAGAAGTGCAACAGATTTGTGTTTTGGATAATTGTCATGTTGGAAAAGTGCACCAAGTCTACCAAGGGCACGGAGTGATTGTAGCATCTCCTCTTTCAATATAGTACAGTATATCTGTGAATTCAGGATACCATCAATGAATGTAGCTCCCTGACACCAGCAACACTCATGTAACCCCAAATAAGGATACTGTCACCACCATGTTCCACTGTAGGCACTACGTGTTTAAAAAATGTAAATAGAAAAATTATTTTCCATAAGAGGAAGCAAATTAAGATTCAAAACTTATAACTGGAAATCCCTTTCATCATTCCCCATCTGTGACCTCCAATAAGATTTTGAAAAAAAAAAAAACATTAACTTTTATTGACTAGTTAAAATAATGTCATGTATTTGGTACATTTACAATGAGTTCCACAAAAGCAGTCCGTTGTCTTGTAAATCGTGCAGGTGCAGCAAACGTTGAGACATCTATTCAAGTGTAGCAGCATGTAAAGTAGCGAAATGCTGCCATCTCCCATGATTCTTTTCACTTACTGGTGACTTAACAGAAGTTTGCCATAAACTGCTAGCAGGTGCCAATCTCCCTTTAGTGGTTTGTAAATATTTAAATTGCAATTACCAACGACATGCCTTAGAGGCTACATCGAGCATAAAAATGCAGTGTATCAATTCTCCAAGCTTCTAACATTGCATCAGTTTACAAAATAGAAGGACAATGTATAGCCTGGATGCCGAGAATATCTATTTGTCTGTCTATATATCTGTTTGTCTATATATCTACAAAAAACTGACCAGCAACTCCGACCAGTAACTGTGAACCAATGCAAGCTGCTATGACTTCATACATTACAATCAAAAGAATACAGCAGCACTCTGTAAGCACTAAGATATAAGCAAACAAACAATATAAGAAATTTTAGAGTGCTCAGCGAAATATGGAGGCCGTCACCACCTTAAGTAGTACACTACAAAAATCTTATGCGGTCATAGCTGCCTGCGTCTGCTCATACTTGCTTTCTTATGTTTGGAGGTGCTGTTTTTTTTGTAGTATACTATTGGAGGTGTTGACAGCCTCCTTTTCTGACTGTGCACTTCTCCCATCAGCCTAAGGTAATTTTAGGATTTAGTGCTATATCCTACCTGTCCTTTAGATTTGTAGGGTTTTAGCACAGGAGGGGCATGTTTGATAAAAATTAGGTTATTTTCCCATGAGAGGTACACCTTGTCATGGCTGGTGGGCTCTCAGGAAGTGACCAATTTACACGCAAGTCTCAAAGTTTATTTCTTATAGCAGTAATGCAGTCCAAATGTCATATATTCAATGTTTGCATTTTAAAGCTCACTGAGTGCTGCTGTATTCTTTTGTTTGATATCTAGCTATATATACATATACGATTACCAATCTTAGTTATACAACATCACTTATTATAATAAATCTTCATTTATAGCATTCATTTATTCTGCTTAACGGAGGGGATATTATTAGAAAGTAGGGACTCATAGTCCAGGTATAGCTTCTATCCATACATTTATAGATGTAACCATACATCCATACTATATGATCCGCACTACATGCAAGTTTTATTCACCCACGTGAGCTAGGAAAGTTAAAATAACCCTCTCAGTGATTCCCCCATCCAGGCTAAGAAGTGATTGGTTTTGGTTATTAGCTGAATACGGTAATAATCATTGCCACAGATAAGGATTCAGTATGAGGCTAAAATATCATTTTGGTGAATTTTAAATATTTGTATTTATTAATTTGTTTATTTGTAAGTAAATTTTACACATTATTTTGTAAATCTAAACTTTTTTATTTCATTTCTTTAGTCCATGCTAAGCAGTCGGGAAGATGGATCACAGTTAATGGTGGATAGCAAATACCTCTTCCAAGTGACCTTCCCATTCAGCCCGTCCCCCCATGCACTGGAAACCATCCAGATTCCCAGCAGCCTGAAGCTTGGATTCCTTAAGAGGATCTAGAATATAAAAGGCTGCACAAGCTCCAGAGAGAATATGTACAGCCTTCGCAGGAATTCATCTCAGATAAACTCCCTATGGCCCTATATTTAGATACGCTGTAATGTTCGGACTGTTTATCATCATCTCATTGTTTTCAAGGATGTAATTGTAAGGATGGGAGGTTCTTAAGAAAATAATTTATTGCAAATTACAGGAGAATATAGCACCAATATTTTCTTACAATATTAGATCCTTGGGTAAAGAATCCCAGTCTAATGAATTGGAGCTGGTGTTTTAAGATACACTGGCTCCATACCCATCTACAACAATTATGTTTGTGGCCGACTTGCAGACGAGGCTTTAAGTCTAGTTGATTTCCGCTATTCAGTAATAGATGGAATAAGTAGAGGTAAATTTGATTTTCTATATTCTCAGACATGAAGAAAATAGAAGGTATTCTCTGCCGAGATTGAGCTCTTATTTCCTGTGCTATCAGAATTCTTCATCTGTACCTTTGTTATCCTCTTTCATGCTCACCATCTGTCTGATGTGTACACTTGGCTTTTACAGCATAGAAAAATGCCGACTGCCACGCCTTTCTGAGCTATAAAAGAACACAGAATGTTGGGTGTTGTAGTTGTTGCCTCTATAACCCTTTAGCTGTAGTAGTGCTCTCTTCTGCCTTCATTCTGCTGAAAAGATACCAGCTCTACGCCTGACATACTCTTTACATAGCCATCAGCTGAACACTTTAGATGACTGTTGGCACATGTTGTTCAGCAAAAAATGTTTTTGTGAACCTCTCCCCTATACACAGGTACAGTTTGCCTCTCCCCCACACACAGGTACAGTTTACCTCTCCCCCATACACAGATACAGCTTACCTCTCCCCCAGACACAGGTACAGTTTACCTCTCCCCCATACACAGGTACAGCTTACCTCTCCCCCATACACAGGTACAGCTTACCTCTTCCCCACACACAGGTAAAATTTACCTCTCCCCCATACACAGGTACAGCTTACCTCTACCCCATACACAGGTGCAGCTTACCTCTCCCCCACAAACAGGCACAGTTTACCTCTCCCCAAGACACAGGTACAGTTTACCTCTTCCCCACTCACAGGTACAGTTTACCTCTCCCCCATACACAGGTACAGTTTACCTCTTCCCCACACACAGGTCCAGTTTACCTCTCCCCCACACACAGGTACAGTTTACCTCTCCCTCACACACAGGTCCAGTTTACCTCTACCCAACACACAGGTACAGTTTACCTCTCCCCCAGACACAGGTACAGTTTACATCTCCCCCATACACAGGTACAGTTTACCTCTCCCCCACACACAGGTACAGTTTACCTCTCCCCCACACACAGGTACAGTTTTACCTCTCCAGCAACAGCTTATCTCCCTTATCTCTCCTGTCAAGAGTATGGGACATGTATGCTGTCATGCCCAACCTTCCTTTCCTTCATACCAGCTGTCAGGGAGATTCAAAACACCCCCATATACATTAGATGGTTGTCTGGTCTCAACAAAATTAAGGGATTCACTGACAGTTACCTAATATATATGGCCACCTTAGATAGAAGAGACCAAAGGGTTGTGCTTCTATCTCCTTGATTGCTTGACATTTCTGTGCATTGTTTGGTATTGTGCCATTATTTTTGTAGTTAGACATTTTAACTGTTATTGTTGAAGTTTTTAGAATTTTATGTTTGGAATTTATTGTTGAATCTGACTTTTATTGGATGACTTTATTAACACAGGCACATTTCCTATGTATTTTCCTATAAGTTTCCTGAATCAATAGTTGTCAGCACATATATGTGTTTTTCATGTGGGTGCTAAAATATATTGCATGTTCTATTGTTAGCAATGTCGGCCCTTGTACTCCCTCGCAACAAAACACTGAGCTGGAAAAGGAAACAAGATCATTAATATGTCTGTATATTTCAACCATAATTCAGAACTGAATAATGTGAACGAGACCTAAGAATTAAAGGATATGGACATCTTTGGGAATTTTCCTTTAATTAAATTAAAGTATTTTGGACTAAAAATACTTTTTAGGATTCATTAAAAATGTTGCGCTGTTTGGCTTTTAAGGCTGCTTGTTTCCCTGCTCATTGCTGATTGCCGAATGAGGAACAATCAGAGGAAAAGTATAATAGAAACACGTCACCACTTCTGCATTTGTCACCCATTCCTGGTTTTGCCTTACAAATACTGATGTAAAATACTGAACATGTGAATGTGTCCAGAGACTAAGACTGGGGTCACACAGCGACTTTAGACAAAAAAGTCATGCAGACAAAGGTCGCTAGGTGTCGCTACTACATTGCAGCGCAATACAAGTGAATGGGGTCATATTGTGACCCTGTGGGTACTGCGATTGCAACGAGGAAGTTGCTAAAAATTCTACTGTGTATGATTATTTGCAACTTGGCTATCATGTTCACGGTACCCTCAGTGTCACAATGCGATCTCATTAAACTTGTATTGCAGACTAAATCAGCAGATACAAGCTCAGTAAAAGCCATACAAAAAAGAGTTACCAACTTTCAGTCAGAAAGAGCTCACTGAAAGATTCTCAATTAACTCATTCTGCAGCCAGTAATAGTACATCACAGAGGCTATAGACGGCAAACACTTCAAAATATTTTATAAAACCCAATAGCAACAATTATTTTTAATCCAAAATACAGGTGCTTCTCGTAAAATTAGAATATAGTCAAAAAGTTAATTTATTTCAGTTCTTCAATACAAAAAGTGAAACTCGTATATAGAGTCATTACAGAGAGATCTATTTCAAGTGTTTATTTCTGCTAATGTTGTTGATTATGGCTTACAGCCAAAAACCCAAAAGTCATTATCTAAGTAAATTAGAATACTTTATAACATCAGCTTGAAAAATGGTTTTAAAATCCGAAATGTTGGCCTACCGAAATGTATCTTCAGTAAATGCACTCAATACTTGGTCGGGGCTCCTTTTGCATCAATTACTGCATCAATGCAGCGTGGCATGGAGGCGATCAGCCTGTGGCACTGCTGAGGTGTTATGGAAGCCCAGGTTGCTTTGACAGCAGCCTTCAGCTCGTCTGCATTTTTGGATCTGGTGTTTCTTATCTTCCTCTTGACAATACCCCAAAGATTCTCTATTGGGTTAAGATCAGGCGTGTTTGCTGACCAATCGAGCACAGTGATACTGTTGTTTTTAAAACAGGTATTGGTAATTTTGGCAGTGTGGACAGGTGCCAAGTCCTGCTGGAGAATGACATTTCCATCTCCATAAAGCTTTTTGGCAGAGGGATGCATGAAGTGCTCTAAAATTTCCCGTTAGACTGGTGTTCTGACTTTGGTCTTGAGAAAACACACCAGCAGATGACATGGCTCCCCAAACCATCACGGATTGTGGAAACTTCACACTAGACCTCAAGCAGCTTGGATTTTGTGCCTCTCCTTGAACCACTGAGCAACAGTCCAGTTCTTTTTCTCCTTGGCCCAGGTAAGACGCTTCTGGCATTGTCTATTGGACTCGAGTGGCTTGACACAAGGAATGTGACACTTGTAGCCCATGTCCTGGATACGTCTGTGTGTGGTGGCTCTTGAAGCAATGACTCCAGCAGCAGTCCACTACTTGTGAATCTCCCCCAAATTTTTTAATGGCCTTTTCTTAACAATCCTTTCAAGGTTGCGGTTATCCCGGTTGTCACACTCTTTCCTTCCACTCAACTGTCCATTAATATGCTTGGATACAGCACTCTGAACAGCCAGCTTCTTTAGCAGTGACCTTTTGTGACTTACCCTCCTTGTGGAGTGTGTCAATGACTGCTTTCTGGACATCTGTCAAGTCAGCTGTCTTCCCCATGATTGTGGAGCCTCCTGAAACAGACTAAGGGACCTTTCTAAACACTTAGGAATAGTGATGAGCGAATATACTCGTTACTCGAGATTTCTCGAGCATGCTCGGGGGGTCTTCCGAGTATTTTTTAGTGCTCAGAGTTTTAGTTTTTCTTGCCGCAGCTGAATGATTTACATCTGTTAGCCAGCATAAGTACATGTGGGGGTTGCCTGGTTGCTAGGGAATCCCCACATGTACTTATGCTGGCTAACAGATGTAAATCATTCAGCTGCGGCAAGAAAAACTAAAACTCCGAGCACTAAAAAATACTCGGAGGACCCCCGAGCGTGCTCGAGAATTCTCGAGTAATGAGTATATTCGCTCATCACTACTTGGGATGCCTTTGCAGGTGTGTTTTGTTAATTATTTTTATTTACTGAGATAATGACTTTTGTGCTTTCAATGGCTGTAAGCCATAATCATCAACATTAACAGAAATAAACACTTGAAATAGATCACTCTGTAATGACTCTATATAATATGAGTTTCACTTTTTGTATTGAAGAACTGAAATAAATTAACTGATGATGATGTTCTAATTTTGTAAGAAGCACCTGTTCATGCATTTAAGTGAAAAAAAAGGAAGTAATTTTTATATCCTTTCAAAACGGGAGTTACATGGCTGTACATGAATAGAAGCATTGTATTTACTGCATGCTAGTGGGATGTAAAGCTCTGCCGTCTTATACATTCTTGTATATTTTTTCATTGATTATTCCATTTTATCTTATGTAGATAATGAAAATGAAAACCAATTGTATACGAATTGTCATATTTTTATTGTGGTATTTTATTTTGACATGAAGATTTTTGTTTATGTACCTTTTACCATGTGCCTCAATATGAAGATCATTTAAAGAAGGAAAATGTCTAACAGGAGATCTAATCTTAGAGAGATAAAACCTATGCTGCTGAATGGCGCCGTCCACTCTGGAAATGTAATTTTTTTTTTCCAGTCTGTTGGGAGCCAAATGGCTTAAGGCCAGTTTAGACGACAATCAGTCAATGAACAGTTCGGTGATAGAATAGTTCCTGACGATCTTCCTAGCACAGCGTCCTGTGTAAATGGGGGCTGTGTTGGATTTAACATTGTGCTGTATTCACAACGCCGGTCAACTTGTAGATAGAAGATCGGCACGTGCTGAAATCAGCCCGGGTAGACGAGCCTTTAGGGTATGTGCACACGTCAGGTTTCTTGCAGAAATTTCCTGACAAAAAACTGACATTTCTGCCAGAAATCCGCATGCGTTTTTTTTTTTTTTAGGGGCTTTTTTTATGCGTTTTTTGCGCGTTTTTTTTTTTTTGCATTTTTTCCTAATGCATAGAATAGCGCAAAAAATCCGCAAAATTAATGAACATGCTGCTTTTTTTACCGCAATGCATTTTTTTTGCGGAAAAAACGCATCATGTGCACAAAAATTGCAGAATGCATTCTAAATGATAGGATGCATATGTCTGTGGTTTGTAATGCATTTTTATCACGAAAAAACGCGAAAAAACCTGAACGTGTGCACATACCCTCACTCTTCATGTATTGTGTAGGTCATGACTATGGAGAAGAAATTATGTACCTCAGCTTGAGAGTAAATAACTACAAGGGGACTGCGCCATAATCTCTTGTACATATAATTCTCCAGCTTTTAACCTGAGAGCGCCTTGTTAAGAATAGGTTCTGTTACACTTAAAAATGAAATTGTGTAAATGAAGAAAATCATGAAGAAACAGACGAATGTTTACAAATGAAAATCATTTCATTAATAAATACTATTCAGTAGTTTGCTTCCTTTTTTGTCTAATGTTATTAACCTTATATGCCACAAATTGTCATTATTTATCCATCTTATGCAAGTGATTGATATTATTATTATTTATTTTTAGAGCCCCCTTGATTCCATGCTGCTGTACATGAGGAGAGGTTACATACAAAACACAAATATAAAATACGGTGAACAAACTAACAATGCCTGACTGATAAAGAAAGGAAGGGGCCCTGCCCTTGTGGGCTTACAGTCTACATATATGTTATATATATTAATTCACCTTTTGTGAACCTTCATGAATATTTAAGATAATTGCCTAGATTAAGGCTATTATAAATGCCGGAAAGTAAGAAGTCACTAAACTCTATATCCTTCCCTAATATTTGCTTAGGAATCTATGCACCTTTTTTACACTTGGTAAATATTATAGATTAATGCATGTTTGATATATTTAATATTAATATCCGGGGGGTTATGTGCATTTAGGGTATATTTGGTAATATTTCCAAATTTATCATGCATTTTGAATATAAATAACTAGTTGATAATGTTGGAGTTTTTATGAAGATAGGAGTCTGGAATTCCCTAGAGGGGCTGGAATATGTGTGAGCTGTGTACTTGTATATTCAGTGTCCGATTAGTGCCAAGGGCCCCCTAGTACCATTTACTCTTGGGACCCACTGTTTAGGTACATGCAAATATTACATGATCCTTATTCACAAATCTACCTCTGCTTTTATCTATATATATAATTGTCTAAGGGGTATTTTCATCTTTCTGTCTGCAACTTCCGTCACAGAAATCCCACGTCGCTGATTGGTCTCGCCAGCTGCCTGTCCTGGCTGCCGCGACCAATCAGCGACGGGCACAGCCCTGCCAAGAATTAGTCCCTCCCTACTTCCGTCCAGTCAGTGCCCGGTGCCCGCTCCATACTCCCGTCCAGTGAGCGCTCACACAGGGTTAATGGCAGCGTTAACAGACCGCGTTATGCCGCTGGTAACACTCTCTGTTAACGCCGCTATTAACCCTGTGTGACCAACGTTTTACTATTGATGCTGCCTATGCAGCATCAATAGTAAAAAGATCTAATGTTAAAAATAATAAAAAAAAAACAAAAAAACTGCTATTCTCACCTTCTGTCGTCCGACGATGCGCTTGTGCCTGCCGCCAGCTTCTCTTCCCAGAGATGCATTGCGAAATTACCAAGAAGACTTAGCAGTCTCGCGAGACCGCTACGTCATCTGGGTAATTTCGCAATGCATCCCGGGAACGGAAGTTGGCGGCAGCCACGCGTGCATGGACACAGCTTCGCTGGACGCCGGAGGGTGAGTGTATAACTATTTTTTATTTTAATTATTTTTGTTAAAGGGGATATGGTGCCCACACTGCTGTATACTACTGGGCTGTGTTATATACTGCGTGGCTGCTATATACTACGTGGCCAGTGTTATATACTGCGTGGGCTGCATTATATACTACATGGCTGCTATATACTACGTGGCCAGTGTTATATACTATGTGGGCAATGTTATATACTGTGTGGGCTGCGTTATATACTGCATGGCTGCTATATACTACGTGGGCAGTGTTCTTTACTATGTGGGCAATGTTATATACTGCGTGGGCAGTGTTATATACTGTTTGGGCTGTGTTATATACTATGTGGGCTGTGTTATATACTGCATGCCCTGTGTTATATACTACGTGGGAAATGTTATATACTGTTTGGGCTGTGTTATATACTGCGTGGCCACTGTTATATACTGCGTGGCCTGTATTAACGCATCTGGTATTCAAGAATATGTCGTGGCCTGTGCTATATACTATGTGGCTGCTATATACATACATACATATTATAGAATACCCGATGCATTAGAATCGGGCCGCCATCTAGTAAAATAATAATAAGCTAGGTAGTTTATAAAATAATTAATGAGATGATGCATGTCTGCATTTAGTGAATAAACTGTATTGTGCCAATTACTGCTTATATAGGATGATCCTGCCCAGAGGATCACGAGTTCCCATGTAGGCTAGTCCAGGCCTATGTACAAGCTATTAAACCACTGTTTATCCATTATATTACACAACATATAAATTGTTTACGTTTTTGGATTGTCTCCTCCGGTGGGAGGCCATTTTGAAAACACTTCTAAATTAGCAATCATTAACATTTGCCAAAAAATATATAATCAATCATGAGTAATATTTATTGAAAATTGTACAACTATACACAAACAATTAAAACATGTACCACTTATGTAACAAAATGTGAAAAATCCGTGAATACATCAAAAACCAAAGATCACGGATCAGGACACTGCCAAGTATATTTATAAGTAAGCAAGAACAAAGAAAAACTGCGGCACTCACCCCGTTGTTGCTGTGTGAACGTGTTCTTTATTGAAACATGGCTTTATGGAAGATCATACATCCAGCTAGGCAGCAGGTTTTACAGGAGGGTGCGGTGATGGAGCGTGGACGACGGCCGTTTCGCACTGAATGTGCTTCCCCTGAGGAAGCGGTATTCACCAGACGCGAAACGCGCGTTGGGGTTGCTAACAAGGACCAGGACAGGACCTGCCACACTTATTATGGGTAAATAAGATCTTGGATGTTATCTTGTATGTTTTACTACCCATGAGCATCTGACCGGCCTGGCGACATGACTGCTATCGCACAGTATAGTCATTGCACACATTAGTTTGAATGGACAGTTTAAGTGCCATGGCCTACCAGTGGTTTTATACCTGTTATCATAGCACACTAGTTGCATGTTACATATAAATATACTTGGCAGTGTCCTGATCCGTGATCTTTGGTTTTTGATGTATTCACGGATTTTTCACATGTTGTTACATAAGTGGTACATGTTTTAATTGTTTGTGTATAGTTGTACAATTTTCAATAAATATTACTCATGATTGACTATATATTTTTTGGCACTTTATTGGACTCTTGGTTCTCCTTTGGTATATGATTATGATTTGAGTCGCCATTAGTTATTTGGGAAGGTATTTCTGGCTGATGCTCTGTTTATATAATTCATTAACATTTGTAGGAATGCAGCAAAGAAGTGTTTATTGGCTTCTAGTAATAATCTTTCTCGGAGACGCTGTATTTTAATACCTTGCTAAGTAGATTAGCAGGGTAAGGGCTGCCATCCTGTTCCTATTTGCAGTAAGCTCCCGTGTGCTTTGTTTTACAGTTGATCTTCTTCCTGCGCAGTGAGTATCACAATGTATCTATATTTCTAGGAATGCTTCAATTTTATTTATTGTCACAGTGTAGCTCATCAGATGCTACATACTATGATATGCTGAGGTTCTAATAATTCATACAATATCAAACCTTCTTCTATTTAGAAAGAATGCTTATTTTGGGTTCTCCTAAACTTTCAAGTAATCAAACACAGCTCTGAAATTTCAGTTCTGCCTGGCAGAATTAAAAGATGGCATACTGCCATTTTCTTATGCCATACTCCTTGAGTCCTGACTGTCTTTGTCATGCACAATCTTTTTTTCTGTATATTGCAATGTGAAGACGCAAAAGGCGAATACAACATCCTGTATGGCTATTTTACAATCAGATCAGAACTTCTCATTTTAGAATGAACCATTGCATGTCTATTGAGCTTGAGTCAATCTGAAACTTGACTTGTATTCTTCCTCGGTTACTTAGTTGTAGATTTCCTCTTTAGTCTTGAATCACCGTCCTAATGAGTGTCGCATGTCTGAGTTTGGTTATGGAAATATGATGAAAAATTAAACTTAAAAATTAATTGTGTCGAAAAAAACATAAAATAGGTCATATATTATTAAATTCATGGCAAAAATACATGTAGAAATCTTGTAGTTAGACTTATTATGCTTACAGGGATAAGTTTCCCTTTTATTGTAGTAATTTTGTTAAAAGGGATATTTTTTATTTAGCTCCCATCAGTCATGTCAGACTGACATTCTCTAAGCAATTTCAAGCAGAAGACTAGCATCAGTTTCTGAGAAGTTCATCCAAGGCCCCATTCTCTTGTCCGTATGCTCATGTACCTGTTTTGTCTGTGTTCGTCATCATGAGTAGAACCTATACACATTATAGTTGGTGGGCAAATTCATGTGTCAATTTTTTAAGTGGACTAATTGTCTGTGAAAACAAAATGAAGTATGCAAAATAAACCAACTAAAAGAGGACAGCACCGCTTGTGAAAAGTATTGACAAATTAGTATGAAAAGCAGAGATACCCAACATGGCAGAGCTAACCTTTAAATTGTTGTTAAAAGAATATCTCACCTTATTACAGGGTAAAGGGAACAGTAGTGACTGGTGTATCCTAGCATGCTTTTCTTTCTCCAAACGAGTTTGACTGTTCACCGAACAAGAGTAGGTACATGTAAATAAGGAAAAAGATGCAAAAATTGTCCTCGACACTCCCAACAGAAGGTAACATTAGTGTAGAGGTTGGGTAAAAGATGCCATTTTATTCATAGTGTTTAAAATGTTATGCCTTCAGGAATCTGCTCATCAAGTCAAAAAAGATACAACTACAGAAGTGTGTTCATCCACAGAGTATACATCACAGTTTCCACAGAGTATACATCACAGTTTGAACGTGTACACACTTCTGTAGATGTCTTGTTTTTGGTCTGATGAGCAGATCCCCTTTTAAGACACTGTATGAATGAAATAACATCTGTTACCTAACCTCCAGACTAATGCTACATTCTGTTGGAGGGACAGTACCAATTTTAGTGTCCTTTTTCTGTTATATTCGTACCTAAAACAAAAAAACATGTTACATTTTTATCCAAGTTGTTGATAAAAATTATTCAAATCAATGGGCATCTGAAGAAAAGACAGCACAATGTTGTATGCTGGTGCTGTTTTGTTTTTTTACTGCCTAATGGGTAGAAGTTCGGAAGCATTTTTTTTTTTTTTTGCATTCAAGAAAAACAGATCAGACACGAATGGTAAAAACGGACAAACAGACCACGACAACAATTGAAGGTCTGATAAAAACTGATCAAGATCAATCTGTTTATATTGCATTAAATAAAAACAGACATGTGGTTCAGGCCTAAGGCTGATAAGCAAGATTGTGGCATTTCAGTTGCCCTTATTGCAAAATTCTGCATCTCTACAAGTAATATATGCCGTATGTCACAAAAGTGAGTACACCCCTCATATATTTGTAAATATTTTATACATTTTCATGGGGCAACACTGAAGATTTGACACTTTGATACAATGTAAAGTAATCAGTGTACAGCTTGTATAACAATGTAAATTTGGATTGCCCTCAACACACAGCCATTATTGTCTAAACCACTGACAACAAAAGTGAGTCGTTATCAATATTACTTACTGTCAAAGATTGCAGCCAGGGGGTTGTAACTGAACCCACACACTGTTGTCTTTGGAGCAAACAGCTCTCTGCTGCCCCCTATCATCCGGACAATTACACAATTGACTGACGATTAACGGAGGAGGCCGAAGGCTGTTTAAACTAATAGGCCGGTTATCTGAACTAACAGTGAGCGTATGGTATATACAACTCCGATTCCAAAGCATGGAATATGTGTATATACTCCTTTTACTTTCACTGTTAACTCCATGATAACCCAAGACTACTTGCTGCCACCACCAGTCGTTTATAAAGACTGACTGGACAGCTGACAGGTAGCATATGGCTTTAGGGTGCAGTTTACAGAACAGAAGGCACCGAACTAAGGGAACAAAATAATACAGCATATACAATTCCATAAAATCTAACAGGATTAACAAAAGAACTTACTACACCGATCACAGAGATGACTCATCTTAGTGAAGGAGAGCACTTCGATTGGAGACGTTCAGTGAACAGGATTCATGCATGCACAGATGTGTATCTCTCTACGGGAACTCAGATCATAATTTGCCTTGATCTTTAATCAGTATTCGAGTTTCACCCACACACACCCCATTGCTGACCTCACGTGGGCTGGGTTTTGGGATATTCTCAGCCCTTCAGTATTTTATGAAATTCCCAAGACTAACCATATCTTTCCATCTGACAATTGCAGAAGTTTGAGATTGCCGCCATATTTTTTATCGGGATTTTACCTTCACCGAGAGACCAAACATGACTTGGCTGTTGGCAGCGATCTGGCCACTATGACACCAACTCCACGACTCTAACTCCCTCATACATGGCTTATGTTTAAGTGATAAATTTACTGTAGTAAAATGGTAACATCAGGCTTATCTTTATTATGATACCTTAATCAAGCCATTTAGATAGAACATAAAATATATTTATTGGAACACAACTTTAGAACAAAAAAACTTTGCATATTTTCAATTTATTGTACACTGCAGTAAGTAGGAAAAAAACAGTTTTCAACAAAAACGTACTGAATAGCATTTGTGCAGTCTATGAATTTGTTCTGAGAAATAATATCGCCTCCATCAGATCATCCTTCATAGATGACCTCACATCTGACCTAATTTTTTTTAAGGCTAGAGAACAACTTCTCTACACTAACTTGGGTTGGTGGCAAAGCAGTAACCACATAGGTGACAATTTCAGGGTATAAAGGAATTACCTCTTACACAGTTTTGATGAACGATTGAACTCTTCTACTTCTTTGAGAACAAGTGAAAAACTTTGCTGAAATATGGTCAATCTGTTTTCTATGGAAGTAGAATCTTTTTCCCTGCAGCAACGCTTTGCCTGCTCTATGTAGTCCAAATACTTGTCGAAATCAAACTCCCTCATCTGATGAGGATGAAGGAAAGGCAGCAGCAGCACTGGCCAGGACCCGAGTCCTCTTGCTCTTGGCTGTCCTGTAGCCCACTCATCCTAACTGCTACCTCAATCAAAGCTTCTTTTCCTTTAGTAAGCTGTTGATCATCCAGCAATATATGATGACTCAGGTCCACATAAACAGCTGGCAAAAGAATTTCATTTTCTAATAACAGGGTCTCTCTCCATTTCATTGAAGCAGCAATGCAATATGCGGTTAAACCTCCACTTTGGACAGGCAAAACAACAAGTTCTTCCACTCCTTTATAAAAATGCCAGGAGGTAAATCCTCAGCTTGTAACTTTTTAGTCACTGTAAATGGGTGATGAAGCAATTCCTTCAATTCAGCCACCTGTGTTCATTGATCTTCATGTAGTGTTACCTGAGGGTTGGCCATATCTACAAGGAAGGGTTTCAGCTCAAGCAATCGCTCAGTCAATAAGTAGGTGCTGCCCCACCTAATGGCTTGATCCACAATTGCCCCTTTTCCAGCACATCTCTTCAAGATGGAATCAATTTTAGGGGTTCTGGCAGCAATAGCCAATTTCCTCACTTTTGCTAATCCAGCATGTCCCTCTTGCAGACTATCCCTTATTGCCATCTGCAGAGTGTGCACAACACAGCACATGTGATGAATAAGAAACAGGTGTGAAGCAGCTTCAACAACATCATCTAATTGTAAAGAATCATTTTGCTGTTCTGTAGTAATATATGTTTGTTCCTCCATTATGAGAACAGGACTGTTTCTTTCCATCTCCAACATACTGAATGTGAAATGTTCTTCTAGCTGCTGTTCACCTTCATTATTCTTATTCATCAGTTTATTATACTTACCATATTTGATGCATTATCCGTTACAATAGCAAGAACCTGTTCTTTTTTGAATTCATAATCTTGCAGAACTTTCCTCCTCCTGGCAGGAAGTACTGGTCTCTGGTTTCTTGGTGCTGCTGTGATCTTTTTCAGTCACAGCTTTGTAAACTTCTGGGTAGCAGCATTGTAAATGTCTTTTTAGATTGAAAGCTCTTGAAGGAGCATTTTTACCACTGCCTGAGTATGCACTGATTTTGGCATCACAGCATTTGTTTTCATCTGGGTCACTTATACACTGACACACAAAATGTTTATTATCTTGAGTCACTGTGAAATGCTCAAATACAGCTGACTTCATAAGAAGCTCCTTAGAGATTTTGTAATTATCTAAATTCGCTCTCAAAATTATTTTGTCCTGTAAAAAAAAATAAAGTATATTGTAATTCTTACAAGAATAGGGAATCACGCACTGTATAATTTGGGATAGAAATAAAACAACCTTTGCATAAATCAATAGGACAGATGATAAGTATAAAGTTTGTAAAATGTGTTGTTAAATAGCTTTACTCTGAACTTTCAATGTCAAAGCTTGTCTCAGCAGGGTACAGCTCACTAAATGCTTCACATCATATTTCTTCACAGTCTATGAAGAGGGGAGGAGGGAGGGAGCATGTTTGTGCTGAATCACATTCCAGGACACACACACACACACACACAAATATACAGTACAGACCAAAAGTTTGGACACACCTTCTCATTTAAAGATTTTTCTGTATTTTCATGACTATGAAAATTGTTAATTCACACTGAAGGCTTCAAAACTACGAATTAACACATGTGGAATTATATACTTAGCAAAAAAGCGTGAAACAACTGAAAATATGTCTTATATTGTAGGTTCTTCAAAGTAGCCATCTTTTGCTTTGATGACTGCTTTGCACACTCTTGGCATTCTCTTGATAAGCTTCAAGAGGTAGTCACCGGAAATGGTCTTCCAACAATCTTGAAGGAGTTCCCAGAGATGCTTAGCACTTGTTGGCCCTTTTGCCTTCACTCTGCGGTCCAGCTCACCCCAAACCATCTCGATTGAGTTCAGGTCTGGTGACTGTGGAGGCCAGGTCATCTGGCGTAGCACCCCATCACTTTCCTTCTTGGTCAAATAGCCATTACACAGCCTGGAGGTGTGTTTGGGATTATTGTCCTGTTAAAAACTAAATGATGGTCCAACTAAACGCAAACGGATGGAATAGCATGCCGCTGCAACATGCTGTGGTAGCCATGCTGGTTCAGGATGCCTTCAATTTTGATTAAATACCCAACAATGTCACCAGCAAAGCATCCCCACACCATCACATCTCCTCCTCCATGCTTCACGGTGGGAACCAGGCAACTCCATCCGTTCACCTTTTCTGCGTCGCACAAAGACACGGTGGTTGGAACCAAAGATCTCATATTTGGACTCATCAGATCAAAGCGCAGATTTCCATTGGTCTAATGTCCATTCCTTGTGTTCTTTAGCCCAAACAAGTCTCTTCTGCTTGTTGCCTGTCCTTAGCAGTGGTTTCCTAGCAGATATTTTACCATGAAGGCCTGCTGCACAAAGTCTCCTCTTAACAGTTGTTGTAGAGATGTGTCTGCTGCTAGAACTCTGTGTGACATTGACCTGGTCTCTAATCTGAGCTGCTGTTAACCTGCGATTTCTGAGGCTGGTGACTCAGATAAACTTATCCTCAGAAGCAGAGGTGACTCTTGGTCTTCTTTTCCTGGGGCGGTCCTCATGTGAAACAGTTTCTTTGTAGCGCTTGATGGTTTTTGCAACTGCACTTGGGGACACTTTCAAAGTTTTCCCAATTTTTCGGACTGACCTTCATTTCTTAAAGTAATGATGGCCACTCGTTTTTTTTTACTTAGCTGCTTTTTTTTGCCATAATACAAATTCTAACAGTCTATTCAGTAGGACTATCAGCTGTGTATCCACCAGACTTCTGCTCAACACAACTGATGGTCCCAACCCCATTTATAAGGAAAGAAATCCCACTTATTAAACCTGACAGAGCACACCTGTGAAGTGAAAACTATTCTTGAAGCTCATCAAGAGAATGCCAAGAGTGTGCAAAGCAGTCATCAAAGCAAAAGGTGGCTACTTTGAAGAACCTAGAATATAAGATATAATTTCAGTTGTTTCACACTTTTTTGTTAAGTATATAATTCCACATGTGTTAATTCATAGTTTTGATGCCTTCAGTGTGAATTTACAATTTTAATAGTCATGAAAATACAGAAAAATCTTTAAATGAGAAGGCGTGTCCAAACTTTTGGTCTGTACTGTATATGCCCTCATCGATCCTGTTACTGTATTTCCAAATTTTAGATTGTTTCCCCTTATATTCTATGTATAGTGTAAATAAGTCATTAGAGCAGCTAATTTCTCTAAACATAAGCTAAGAGGAAAAACAAACTAAAACATCAAGCATACAGAGACAACATATACTGGACTATTGATGTATGCTGTTTATTGAAAGTTTAGATATGGTTTAGGAAGTACTTACCTTCTTTAATCCTGCTTTCCTGTTCACTTCAGAAATTCTGAGATGAATGCTTTCCTTCCCTGTGTGTTTATTTTTCCCCTTATCTGTAAAGGAGGAGCTTCACTACTTATCATGAACATAAACTGTAGCACAGATTCATCTCAGCTAAAAGTCTAGACCTTAGATCAGAAATAGGACAGACATTTATAGGACATTTCATAACTTTCCCAAATGCTTATGAAAAAAATATTCCCCACAAACTGCATTGAATTACTGTACCCAATTTATTATATATTTTAGGAATCTTGAGTCGGTCCATTTCATACCAACTCCATCAAAATGGGCTCAGACTCCACAGCCCTGCAGGTAATACAGTGATAACCGGTGACATTATACACAGGAGTTCTGTATATAGTGTGTAATGTACACAGGGTTGGACTGGCCCACCCAGGGGGCCCAGACACTGATATCTACTGGCAACTGCCTGGGGCCCCCGCTGCCCCAGTGGCCTTCAGCCAGTGGCGTGTCACTAATAGCGGCACACCACGCAGCTGCTATGGAGCCTGTGAGTCAGGGGGGGCTTGAGGAGCAGTGATTATTCATTTCTCTTTAGCAGCGGGCACAGGCTTTAGCCACAGCAGCCAGCTCCTACCTCCTGTCACTCACTGCTCAACCACTGCTGTGTATCATAAAGATAAACAGTCGCACTCAAAAAAATCATATCGTTAGTAAAGAAAAAGATTTATTTCAGTCACAAAAAAGTGCAATCACCGCAGTCAGGTCAAATGAGGAAGGCAAAGGTAACGTTTCGACCCTTATCTTGGGTCTTTTTCAAACCATGCTGGAAAATGAATATATAACAATGGTGAGTATACACAGAGTGAACATGAAATTTCTCAAAAACAAGATACATAAAATTAAAATAAAACCAAATATGTGTGCTGTACAATTATATAAACAAGTCAAAACAATATGTCAAAACAATAAAGCATATAACGAGTCCCACGTTGGTGGGGTACAGGTAGTGAGCTTGTTATCAATATAGTCAAGCGATAAGCGCTGAATTTATGATGCTTAAGTATCCAGTAACCAGGGAGGTGGAGAGAATTTGGCTATGGCAAGTCCCAAATGAAAATAAAAGGACAATACAAACCCAATGTCGGGCCCAAATACCAATTATAAGGTGTTATATATCTATATATATAATTGTCTAAGGGTTTTTCCGTCTGTCTGTCTGTCTGTCTGTCTGTCCTGGAAATCCCGGCTCTCTGATTGGTCGAGGCCGCCAGGCCTCGACCAATCAGAGACCGGCACAGCATCGACGTAGAAATCCCGCGTCTCTGATTGGTCGAGGCCGCCAGGCCTCGACCAATCAGCAACGGGCACAGCGACGATGATGTCATAAAGGACGTAGACATCCCGCGTCTCTGATTGGTCGAGGCCGCCAGGCCTCGACCAATCAGCGATGGGCACAGCGACGATGATGTCATAATGGTTGCCATGGCGACGATGATGTCATAAAGGTTGCCTCGACCAATCAGCGACGGGCACAGTCTGCCGCGAATTCTGGAATCATCATTGTCCATATACTACGGGGACATGCATATTCTAGAATACCTGATGCGTTAGAATCGGGCCACAATCTAGTATATATATATATATATACAGTGGGGCAAAAAAGTATTTAGTCAGTCAGCAATAGTGCAAGTTCCACCACTTAAAAAGATGAGAGACGTCTCATTTACATCTGTAATTTACATGACGTCTGTAATTTACATCATAGGTAGACCTCAACTATGGGAGACAAACTGAGAAAAAAAAATCCAGAAAATCACATTGTCTGTTTTTTTAACATTTTATTTGCATATTATGGTGGAAAATAAGTATTTGGTCAGAAACAAACAATCAAGATTTCTGGCTCTCACAGACCTGTAACTTCTTCTTTAAGAGTCTCCTCTTTCCTCCACTCATTACCGGTAGTAATGGCACCTGTTTAAACTTGTTATCAGTATAAAAAGACACCTGTGCACACCCTCAAACAGTCTGACTCCAAACTCCACTATGGTGAAGACCAAAGAGCTGTCAAAGGACACCAGAAACAAAATTGTAGCCCTGCACCAGGCTGGGAAGACTGAATCTGCAATAGCCAACCAGCTTGGAGTGAAGAAATCAACAGTGGGAGCAATAATTAGAAAATGGAAGACATACAAGACCACTGATAATCTCCCTCGATCTGGGGCTCCACGCAAAATCCCACCCCGTGGGGTCAGAATGATCACAAGAACGGTAAGCAAAAATTCCAGAACCACGCGGGGGGACCTAGTGAATGAACTGCAGAGAGCTGGAACCAATGTAACAAGGCCTACCATAAGTAACACACTACGCCACCATGGACTCAGATCCTGCAGTGCCAGACGTGTCCCACTGCTTAAGCCAGTACATGTCCGGGCCCGTCTGAAGTTTGCTAGAGAGCATTTGGATGATCCAGAGGAGTTTTGGGAGAATGTCCTATGGTCTGATGAAACCAAACTGGAACTGTTTGGTAGAAACACAACTTGTCGTGTTTGGAGGAAAAGAATACTGAGTTGCATCCATCAAACACCATACCTACTGTAAAGCATGGTGGTGGAAACATCATGCTTTGGGGCTGTTTCTCTGCAAAGGGGCCAGGACGACTGATCCGGGTACATGAAAGAATGAATGGGGCCATGTATCGTGAGATTTTGAGTGCAAACCTCCTTCCATCAGCAAGGGCATTGAAGATGAAACGTGGCTGGGTCTTTCAACATGACAATGATCCAAAGCACACCGCCAGGGCACCGAAGGAGTGGCTTCGTAAGAAGCATTTCAAGGTCTTGGAGTGGCCTAGCCAGTCTCCAGATCTCAACCCTATAGAAAACCATTGGAGGGAGTTGAAAGTCCGTGTTGCCAAGCGAAAAGCCAAAAACATCACTGCTCTAGAGGAGATCTGCATGGAGGAATGGGCCAACATACCAACAACAGTGTGTGGCAACCTTGTGAAGACTTACAGAAAACGTTTGACCTCTGTCATTGTCAACAAAGGATATATTACAAAGTATTGAGATGAAATTTTGTTTCATATACAGTGGGGCAAAAAAGTATTTAGTCAGTCAGCAATAGTGCAAGTTCCACCACTTAAAAAGATGAGAGGCGTCTGTAATTTACATCATAGGTAGACCTCAACTATGGGAGACAAACTGAGAAAAAAAAATCCAGAAAATCACATTATCTGTTTTTTTAACATTTTATTTGCATATTATGGTGGAAAATAAGTATTTGGTCAGAAACAAAATTTCATCTCAATACTTTGTAATATATCCTTTGTTGGCAATGACAGAGGCAATGACTTTCAACTCCCTCCAATGGTTTTCTATAGGGTTGAGATCTGGAGACTGGCTAGGCCACTCCAGGACCTTGAAATGCTTCTTACGAAGCCACTCCTTCGTTGCCCTGGCGGTGTGCTTTGGATCATTGTCATGTTGAAAGACCCAGCCACGTTTCATCTTCAATGCCCTTGCTGATGGAAGGAGGTTTGCACTCAAAATCTCACGATACATGGCCCCATTCATTCTTTCATGTACCCGGATCAGTCGTCCTGGCCCCTTTGCAGAGAAACAGCCCCAAAGCATGATGTTTCCACCACCATGCTTTACAGTAGGTATGGTGTTTGATGGATGCAACTCAGTATTCTTTTCCTCCAAACACGACAAGTTGTGTTTCTACCAAACAGTTCCAGTTTGGTTTCATCAGACCATAGGACATTCTCCCAAAACTCCTCTGGATCATCCAAATGCTCTCTAGCAAACTTCAGACGGGCCCGGACATGTACTGGCTTAAGCAGTGGGACACGTCTGGCACTGCAGGATCTGAGTCCATGGTGGCGTAGTGTGTTACTTATGGTAGGCCTTGTTACATTGGTTCCAGCTCTCTGCAGTTCATTCACTAGGTCCCCCCGCGTGGTTCTGGAATTTTTGCTTACCGTTCTTGTGATCATTCTGACCCCACGGGGTGGGATTTTGCGTGGAGCCCCAGATCGAGGGAGATTATCAGTGGTCTTGTATGTCTTCCATTTTCTAATTATTGCTCCCACTGTTGATTTCTTCACTCCAAGCTGGTTGGCTATTGCAGATTCAGTCTTCCCAGCCTGGTGCAGGGCTACAATTTTGTTTCTGGTGTCCTTTGACAGCTCTTTGGTCTTCACCATAGTGGAGTTTGGAGTCAGACTGTTTGAGGGTGTGCACAGGTGTCTTTTTATACTGATAACAAGTTTAAACAGGTGCCATTACTACCGGTAATGAGTGGAGGAAAGAGGAGACTCTTAAAGAAGAAGTTACAGGTCTGTGAGAGCCAGAAATCTTGATTGTTTGTTTCTGACCAAATACTTATTTTCCACCATAATATGCAAATAAAATGTTAAAAAAACAGACAATGTGATTTTCTGGATTTTTTTTTCTCAGTTTGTCTCCCATAGTTGAGGTCTACCTATGATGTAAATTACAGACGCCTCTCATCTTTTTAAGTGGTGGAACTTGCACTATTGCTGACTGACTAAATACTTTTTTGCCCCACTGTATATATATATATATATATATATATATATATATATGTGTGTGTGTGACATTCTACTAAAAAACATATACAGTTATATGAAAACGTTTGGGCACCCCTATTAATCTTGAGATTAATGTTTTATAAAAATTGTTTTTTTTTGCAACAGCTATTTCAGTTTCATATATCTAATAACTGTTGGACACAGTAATGTTCCTGCCTTGAAATGAGGTTTATTGTACTAGATATATGAAACTGAAATAGCTGTTGCAAAAAAACCAATTTTTATAAAACATTAAGCTTAAGATTAATATGGGTGCCCATACTTTTTTATATAACTGTATATATATATATATATATATATATATATATATATATATATATATATATATACAAGATGGTGGTCCGATTCTAACGCATCGGGTATTCTAGAATATGTATGTATGTATATAGCAGCCACATAGTATATAGCACAGGCCACGTGGGCAGCACGGTGGCGCAGTGGTTAGCACTGCAGCCTTGCAGCGCTGGAGTCCTGGGTTCTAATCCCACCCAGGACAACATCTGCAAAGAGTTTGTATGTTCTCTCCGTGTTTGCGTGGGTTTCCTCCGGGTACTCCGGTTTCCTCCCACATTCCAAAGACATACTGATAGGGAATTTTAGATTGTGAGCCCCAACGGGGACAGTGATGATAATGTGTGCAAACTGTAAAGCGCTGCGAAATATGTTAGCGCTATATAAAAAATAAAGATTATTATTATTACGTGGCCTGTGGTATATACCATGTGGCTGCTATATACATACATGCATATTGTAGAATACCTGATGCGTTAATATAGGCCACGCAGTATAGAACACAGCCCACGTAGTATATAACACAGCCCACACAGTATATAGCAGCCACGCAGTACATAACACAGCCCACGTAGTATGTAACACTGGCCACGTAATATATAGCAGCCCACGTAATATATAGCACAGCCCACAGAGTATCTAACTATGGCCACGCAGTGTATAGCACGCAGTATAAAACACAGCCACGTAGTATAGAACACTGCCCGCGTAGTATATAGCAGCCATGTAGTATATAACGCAGCCCACGCAGTATAGAACACAGTTCACATAGTATCTATCACTGGCCAGGTAGTATATAGCAGCCACGCGGTATCTAACACAGCCCACGTAGTATTTAGCAGTGTGGGCACCATATCCCTGTTAAAAAAAATAATTAAAATAAAAAATAGTTATATACTCACCCGCCGGGATCCATCGTAGATCCAGCGAACCTTTGGCGATATGCGCGCGGCTGCCGCCATCTTTCGTTCCCAGGATGCATTGCGAAATTACCCAGATGACTTAGTCTTCTGGGTAATTTCACAATGCATCTCTGGGAACGGAAGCTGGCGGCAGGCGCGAGCGCATCGTCAGACTACGGAAGTTGATCATAGCAGGTTTTTTGTTTGTTTTTTATTTTTAACATATCTTTTTACTATTGATGCTGCATAGGCAGTATCAATAGTAAAAACTTGGTCACACAAGGTTAATAGCGGCGGAAACGGAGTGAGTTACCCGCGGCATAACGCAGTCCGTTACCGCTGGCATCAACCCTGTCTGAACGGTGACTGGAGGGGAGTATGGAGCGGGCACTGACTGTGGGGAGTATGGATCGGGCACCGGGCACTGACTGCAGGGGAGTAGGGAGGGACTATGTTATGACCTGGTCATGAGGACAATAATGGACCTGGTGGTTAAGAGCACACGGAATGACCTGATAGTTACTAATAATACAGGACAAGCTCTGAGACGTGGGAACTCTGCTGACCGCAATCCCTAATCCTATCACACACACTAGAAATAGCCGTGGAGCGCTCCTGACGCTCCCTAAGCGCCTCGTCACAGCCTAAGGAACTAGCTAGCCCTAAAGATAGAAAAATAAAGCCTACCTTGCCTCAGAGAAATTCCCCACAGGAACAGGCAGCCCCCCACATATAATGACTGTGAGTAAAGATGAAAATTACAAACACAGAGATGAAATAGATTTAGCAAAGTGAGGCCCGACTTACTGAACAGACAGAGGATAGGAAAGGTAACTTTGCGGTCAGCACAATAACTACAAAAAGACCACGCAGAGGGCGCAAAAGACCCTCCGCACCGACTCACGGTGCGGAGGCGCTCCCTCTGCGTCCCAGAGCTTCCAGCAAGCAAGACAAAAATCAAAATAGCAAGCTGGACAGAAAAAATAGCAAACAGAGAAAAACAAGCAGGAACTTAGCTTCTGCTGGGAAGACAGGTCACAGGAACGATCCAGGAGCGAACTAGACCAATACTGGAACATTGACAGGTGGCATGGAGCAAAGATCTAGGTGGAGTTAAATAGAGCAGCCAGCTAACAAATTAACCTCGTCACCTGTGGAAGGAACCTCAGAAGCCGCAGCCCCACTCACAACCACCAGAGGAAGCCCATGGACAGAACTAGCCGAAGTACCATTCATGACCACAGGAGGGAGCTTAACAACAGAATTCACAACAGGACTAATCGGACTGTGGCCGTCGCTGATTGGTTGCGGCAGCCATGACAGGCAGCTGGCGAGACCAATCAGCGACTTGGATTTCCATGACAGACAGAGGCCGCGACAGACAGAAAGACGGAAGTGACCCTTAGACAATTATATAGTAGATACACACACATGTATGTATACACAGAGTGGTAGAGGAATACTGTCATTTGGTATAAGGTGATTATTCTAAGAATACGTAAATACAAAGAAAATCAGGAGATTTTTCCATGTTAAATATATGCACGCACTTCAATGATGGGGTGCCTCCAAAAACGCCTACGTTGTCTCCTTCTCTATCTTTGGTGGTTTCGGTCTTGCTCCCAAGCAAAAGCACAGGCCAGAAAAATCTTGAAGCTGAAATCCAGGTTGAAATAAAAGCTCTCCATGGAAAGATCCATCATGACACAGGAAACAGTAGCAAGCTGTTAAAATTTCTGTACCCCTAGGGTCAATATATATAGAGCCCATCATATACGCCCTCTCTATTCCCATTGGTGGTGTCAGGTTATCTTTTTTTGGCTCCTTGAATTTTTTTGTGAAATGTGCAAAAAAAATGCAAACGCGTGTTAACGCTGCGTTTTTTTGCCGCATGCGTTTAACGCATGCGGCAAAAAAACGCAGCGTTGACATGCGTTTACATGTGTTTTTGCATGTGTTTTTTTGAACGCATTAAAAACGCTGCAGACAAAAACGCAAGTGTGAAACCAGCCTTACCCCCGCTATTAACCCTGTGTGTCCCCAACTTTTTACTATTGACGCTGCCTATGCGGCATAAATAGTAAAAAATATAATGTTAAAAATAATAAAAAAAAAAAAAACCTGCTATACTCACCCTCCGTTGTCGCTCGCGCTGGCCACCATCTTCCGTTGCAGGTTCCGGTGGCAAAAATGGTATGGGAGAAGGACCTGCCATGACGTCACGGTCATGTCACCGCGACCTCATCACAGGGCCTGCGCGAGAAGGACCTGCCATGAGGTCACAGTCATGTGACCGCAACGTCATCACAGGTTCTGCGCTCATACCAACCCTGGGACCGGAAGCTGCCGTGGACTACAAGGGGCCCTCGGAAAGGTGAGTATATGTTTATTTTTTAACCTGTGACAAACCTGGCTGGGCAATATACTACGTAGCTGGGCAATATACTACGTGACTGGCCAATATACTACGTGGCTCTGTGCTGTATACTACTTCGCTGTGCAATATACTACGTGACTGGCCAATATACTACGTGGCTCTGTGCTGTATACTACGTCACTGGGCAATATACTATGTAACTGGGCAATATACGTGGCTCTGTGCTGTATACTACGTCACTGGGCAATATACTACGTCACTGGGCAATATACTACGTAACTGGGCAATATAGTACGTCGCTGGGCAATATACTATGTCACTAGGCAATATACTACGTAACTGGGCAATACACTACATTGCTGTGCAATATACTACGTGATCTTTTTAATCATAGACCTGAAACAGGGACAAGGGGGCATCCTCTGCGTTTGGAGGAAAAAAGGTTTAAGCATAATAACAGACGCGGATTCTTTACTATAAGAGCAGTGAGACTATGGAATCTGCCGTATGATGTTGTAATGAGTGATTCATTACTTATATTTAAGAGGGGACTGGATACCTTTCTGGAAAAGTATAATGTTACAGGGTATATATACTAGATTCCTCGATAGGGCGTTGATCCAGGGAACTAGTCTGATTGCCGTATGTGGAGTCGGGAAGGAATTTTTTTCCCCAATGTGGAGCTTACTCTTTGCCACATGGTTTTTTTTTGCCTTCCTCTGGATCAACATGTTAGGGCATGTTAGGTTAGGCTATGGGTTGAACTAGATGGACTTATAGTCTTCCTTCAACCTTAATAACTATGTAACTATGTAATTAGGCAGTATACTACGTATCTGGGCAATATACTACGTGGCTGGGCAATATACTACGTGGTTGGGCAATATACTACGTGGTTGGGCAATATACTACGTCACTGGGCAATATACTACGTGGTTGGGCAATGTACTACGTGGTTGGGCAATATACTATGTAGCTGGGCAATATACTACGTGTCTGTGCAATATACCGTATTTTTCGGACTATAAGACACACTAGACCATAAGGCGCACCCCAAATTTGGGGTGAAAATTGCAGAAAAAAAGTTTTTTTATAAGATGGGGGTCCGTCTTATTGTCCGAATTTACAGTATCTTACCTGAGGGCTGGCGGTGGCAGAGCAGGGTCACAGGAGGCATGGTGTCGGCAGAGGTGGGGAGGTGCTGGGATGAGGTGGTGCTGGGATGAGGAGGCGCAGTGAGAGGTATGGCATGAGAGGGGTCCCTTTCCCTGGTATGGTGATGCAGCAGCCCTGTAAGCAGCAGAGCCGGTTGAATCCTGCGGTGGCAGAGGTGCGGCGGCAGAGGTGTGGCGGCAGAGGAGGCGCATTAAGCTGGGTCCCTTTCTCTGGTGAGGTGATGCAGCAGCCCGTTAAGCAGCAGAGCCGGTTGAATCCTGTTGTTATCGGTGGGGGCGGCCATCTTCCTGAGGCCGCGCGTGTGCAGATGAAGCGCTCTGCTTCCCGGGGCTTCAGGAAAATGGCTGCGGGAGGCCGCGCGTGCGCAGATGGAGATTGCGGCGGCCATTTTCCTGAAGCCCCGGGAAGCAGAGCGCTCCATCTGCGCACGCGCGGCCTCAGGAAAATGGCCGCCACCACCGATAACAACAGGATTCACCCGGCTCTGCTGCTTACCGGGCTGCTGCATCACCTCACCAGAGAAAGGGACCCCGCTTACTGTGCCTCCTCTGTCGCCGCACCTCTGCCACCGCACCTCTGCCACCACGGTAAGCCTGCATTGCGACTATTAGACGCACCCCCCATTTTCCCCCCTTTTGTTGGGGTGAAAAAGTGCGTCTTGTAGTCCGAAAAATACGGTACTATGTCACTGGGCAATATACTACATGTCTGGGCAATGTACTACATGGCTGGACAATATACTACGTGACTGTGCAATATACTACGTGGCTGGGCAATATACTACGTGGCTGGGCAATATACTATGTAGCTGGGCAATATACTACGTGGCTGGGCTATATACTATGTGGCTGGGCAATATACTACGTGGCTTGGCAATATACTACGTGGGCTGTGCAATATACTACGTGGACATGCATATTCTAGAATACCCGATGCGTTAGAATCGGGCCACCATCTAGTCTTCAATAAATGCACAAGTTTATGTTGATATTTTGGACACTTTTCTTATCCCATCAATTGAAAGGATGTTTGGGGATGATGAAATAATTTTTCAAGATGATACTGCATCCTGCCATAAAGCAAAAATTGTGAAATCATTCCTTGAAAAAAGACACATAAGGTCAATGTCATGGCCTGCAAATATTCCGTATCTCAATCCAATTGAAAATCTTTGGTGGAAGTTGAAGAAAATTTTCCATGACAAGGCTCCAACCTGCAAAGCTGATCTGGCAACAGCAATCAGAGAAAGTTGGAGCCAGATTGATGAAGAGTACTGTTTGACACTCATTAAGTCCATGCCTTAGGGTGTGTGTCCACTTTCAGGATGGCCAGCGGTATCGCCGGAGCAGCTTAGCCGCTCTGCGGTAGCCCCGCCCCCTTTCTGGGACGCGATGATGCCGGATGTGTTCACAGCACACATCCGGCATCATCGCTCCCCACCATAGGGCCCCGTGCTATATCTTGCGGCGACGCAGCGTTGCCGCAAGATATACGGACATGCTGCGATCTGAAAAGACGCGCAGCATGTCCGGAGTCGCAGGGCCGCCGCGTGCGTGTTACCACGCATAGTGGAGACGGGATTTCATTAAATCCCCTCCACTATGCTGTAACATCTGGACGCTGCGTGTCTGACGCTGCGGCTCTATGCAGCGCCAGACACGCAGCGTTTCCTGCACGTGGACACATACCCTTAGAGACTGCAAGCTGTTATAAAAGCCAGAGGTGGTGCAACAAAATACTAGTGATGTTTTGGAGTGTTTTTTTGTTTGTTTGTTTTTCATGATTCCATAATTTTTTACTCAGAATTGAGTGATTCCATAATTTTTCCCCTATGCAAGGTTAAAAAAGTAACCATTACTGACTACCACATTTTTTGCTCTTGATTTCTTTGTGTTTCTTAAAGCCAGAAAGTTGCCATTTGAAATTATTTTAGTTTTGTGCCATATCTGTGACGTGCTTTTTTTTTATACAAAATTAAACAACTGAATGAACATCATCCAAGGCCGGTGATTCCATAATTTTTGCCAGGGGTTGTAATCCAGGTGGGGATAAAACTAAATGACATTAAGATTGTGAACTCATCCCTCTTTGTGACCTTGAAGAACATTCTGTGATTTCATCAGCAGATCAAAATAATTTCTACCCTTATATCCAAAAATAGTTATTACACCGCAAATGGAAGTATAGCAACATTTCGGGTAATGTACCCTTCGTCAGGCTTTTAATAGGATGAGAGAATGGAAATCACTATTGTCCATAGGAGAAGGGACCCAGTGCTACAAAATGCAGTGAATATAGAGGAATGTGGTGTGACTCTTGGTCTACTACTGTCTAATCTGCTACTTTTCAGAAAACTCTCTTCGGGTTGACTTCTATTCTTGCTGGTGACCACTTGCATGACTTTCCAGCCTGGGGCCCCTTACTGCCTAGCAGCTTTATCCCCATGGTCTGTGAACCTTCTGCTCTCACTGCTGCATGCATCTCGCCCTGGGCAAGATTGCACGGGCTCTGCTGCCTATACAGGAAGTGCTTCTCCTATATCCCTGTGGCTCTGCACTGCCCTGCTCTCACTCTTTCTAACTGCTTAACCCCTATGCTGCCTGTATCTCCCTAACACTACTATCTATTCTATGCTATCCTTTTCCCTATCACTATTCTAATCCCCCTTGGTCCTATACTACTTCCTAACATTTCCATAGGCCTATGCACAATACATAACAAATGCATTTACATTGCAGTACACAAAATTCAGTAAACATGTATAAACATTGCATTTCACATTAATACACCATTTGGTGCCGTATGTAATATGTGAACAGTGACCAGGGGAGAGGAGGCATGTGAGGGTCCCCGCCACCTCCTTACATTTACAAACACTAAGTTCAGGCCGCTAAACAAGCGCGATTGACAGTATTGAAGTGATGCGACACTTGTTTCCTGGCCTCTTTAGAGTATGTGCATAATTGACAGCGCTTTAAACGCAGCACATGTCTGCTGCATCCAAAGAGCTGCCGGCTATGGAACGCAGGTGAATCCGCATGTGTTCTTTGATCCGTGCAGATATTAGCCGCGTCCAATACATTGTATGGGTGAAATATATCTTGCGGAGGCTCAATTCTCCGCAAGATAAAGAGACATGCTGCGCTCTGGAGAGATGTGGCGCATGTCCGTCTCCGTGGGTGAGCTGCAGGCATCTATGCACACATAGTGGGCATGGGATTTCTTGAAATCCCATCCACTATGCTGTAACATCTACTGTAGATGCCACACAAGTATGCAGCATCCAACCCGCATCGTTTACTGACCATGTGCACCTACCCTCGATACAGTATAATGCAGGTCCCATATAGTAAATATAGTAAAATGCACTCCCCTTGGTCCTTGATAGAGTATACTACAGCCCCCTCATTGTATACTGCAGCCCCCCTCATAGAGTATAAAGTAGTCACCTCATAAGGCACAATGCAGCCCCCCTCAGAGTACAATGCAGCCTTCTCGGAGTATAATGCTGTCCCTTCAGAGTATAATGCAGCCCCCTAAGACTATAATACAGCGACTTCAGAGTATAATGCAGCTATACACACACAGTATAATGCAGCCCCCCATACACAGTATAATTCAGTCCCCCTACAAACACACACACAGTATAGTGCAACCCTCCCACACACAGTAAAATGCAGCCCCCCCACACACAGTATAGTGCAGTCCCCCCACGCACAGTATAGTGCAGCCCCCACAAAAAGTATAGTGCAGCCTCCCACACACACAGTATAATGTAACCCCTCCACACACCCAATATAGTGCAGTCCTCCAACACACAGCATAGTGCAGCAGACACAAACACAGTATAGTGCAGTCCCCCCACACACAGTATTGTGCAACAGATACATTCACAATACTTACCTGTCCTCCTCATTCCCCGCTGCTCTGGCTTCTGCAGAGCATCTCAGCATCTCATCAGCTCCACTGCTGGCACACGCTGAGTCACAGGCAGAGGGGGAGTAATCTGAGAGGGAACATCACATGATGCTGTCCTCCATCACTGCTTTCAAGTTGATAAGTTGAATGCGTGATGCGGGGGGGCAGCGCCGGACCCCTCTTACTCGGGGGTCTCATAGCGGCACGTCACTGGCTGGCGGCCCCTGAAGGAGCCGGGGCCCTAGGCGCAGTGGTGAACCTAGCCTCTCTGCTGCCTGAGGCGAACGGAAAAATGGCGCCCCCCCCCCCCCCCACAGTCCCTGCCTCATTGCCTGTGCACACACATCCCTCCACCGGACCCGGTAATCGCCGCTCGCAGTAGCATACCAGCAGAGGTGTATCTAGGGTTTCTGGCACCAGGGACAAGAATTCATTTTGGTGCCCCCCCTCCACCAAGGACATATGTGATTTTCACACTCAGTCATGTACCCACGAGCTCCTCTCCCTAATGCTCTCAATGTTCAGTGAAAAACTGAGAGAAGCAGAAGAGAAGCTCGTTGTCACAGGACCATAAGTATGAAAGTCGCATATGAGTGAAGTGTCCATTAACGACTACTGGAACCTGCAGAGCTGAATCCTGAGATCGCAGCTTCTGAATGCTCACAACGCATGCACTGCACACTTTTAGGATTCTCCCTTGCCGGTGGACGGTCATGTCAGCACAAGCATGTGATTTGTATACTTCTCACCACATTCCGCCTAGACGTGCCCAGCCTCGCTTAGTTCATTTTCAATGACGGAGACCACACATGTCTAGTTAGCACGTGACCGCATGTATGTAAATCACCAGCACGAGAGGATCCTGCCAGCGTGCAGTTCGCACTGTGAGAAGTCAGAAGTCTGCAGTCACAAAGAATGACTGCAGACTCATTACAAACCTGGACAACCCCTTTAAAGCTCCTAACATAAATAAAAACATGAGAATTAGTATCACAAATAACATTTACATCCAGGTACCTAGCAGCGCAAATCCACAGAATCTGCCGCCCCCTCTCTTCTGCCGCCTGAGCCAAAGGGCTCAAATTGCCTAATGGAAGCAGCGTCTCTGCCTAGGCGGCTGCCTGGACTGCTTGCCTCTAACGCTGGCCCTACCTATGTGCAATAGTCATTTCCACTTTCTTTCTCTGATCCCTTGGCAGCCCAGTGATTCCATCCAAGAAGGACATTCTACACACATTCCACGCACCGAAATGTTGCAATACTTCACTCTGCTGTGTAATAATTTTTTATATATGCGTGTAGAAAATTTAAAGCATTCAAAAAAACATTCCTTTTTGGGCCTATTCTTCGTTTGCTATTCCCCTATACAATATTATTTTTCTGACTAAGTATGGAATCATGTGGTCTGCTCCATTGGAATAAGCAGCCATTTTCTTCCTTGCAGTATAAATTGGAGGTTTACTTTTGTCTGTTATGACAATATTTCTGTCATCAGTAGACAGTCATCTAAATATTATTACATGATAGAAATGTACAGCATGTTGACCTGTGAAACATTTTAAAGTTTCCATACGGAATGAATACATATAAACAGTTCTCTTGCACAGATCCTGAGTCCAGATCTGTGTCCACATCTCATCTTTTCTGTTGATTATATCTATGAACAGTATAGGCAGACATACGCAGATGTATGTTATACTGGTGGTATAAAACAGAAAAGCTTGAATATTCAGATATCTATTACTGAGCAAGGAAACAAAACCATCTTTCAAACGTTGTCTTTTGCACATGTAATTGCTGGAGCTTTTCAATATGGTGTCCTCAGCAACATGCGTATTTTGTTGGAAATTTTACTGTGAAATCAGCAAAGAAAATCCACACAAAGAATTGACACACTGTGGATTTCAAAATCAACACTGAATTGCAAGTTATCCACAGAAAATGTATACGACGTGCGGATGAGATTTTTCACCTCTCATCTACTTGGTGATATTGTACTATACTGAAGATTCTCTTAATGTGTCTCCCTGCAAAAAAATATACTGCAAATACGGTCCATGTGCAATTAAGCTGACGCCTTGTTACAAATAAGGGAGGGGATTGGACATCAGCATAGAAACCTGGATGAGACAGACTCAGTCTAGTGGCTCTGGGACTGTAAAGGCTGATTTCTAAATCCTGTATATTATTATATGCAGACCTAAAGGAGTCTTCCAAGTTCGGAAAACCAATGCTCCTTCCCTAAGTCCAGCACTGAGTTTCAGGGTATGTGCACATGTTGCGGAATGGTGTGCGGATTTTTCCTCACTGATTTTGGTGAATCCGTAGGTAAACCGCACTGCGGATTCACTGCGGAATTACCGCGGTAAATCCGCGGTTTTTGTGCGGATTCCGCTTGCAGTTTTACACTTACCGATTCCTATTGAGGATCAGGTGTAAACTGCTGCGGAATCCGCACAAAGAATTGACATGCTGCGGAATATAAACTGCTGCGTTTCTGCTCATTTTTTTCAGCAGCATGTACACTGCAGATTTTGTTTTCCATAGGTTTACATGGTACTATAAACTCATGGAAAACTGCTGCAGATCCGCAGCAAAATCCGCAGCGTGTGCACATAGCCTTAATGCCCGCAGTACTGACATCACACCCACCGCTCTGCAGCCAATCAGTGAGCTTGTGCCACAATTCGGGAACCGCGCCTGAGCTCACATATTTACTGCAGAGCTGTTGACATGACATCAGCGCTGCAGACAATAGAAGACCTCAGGAGCAACGGTGAAGACTCAGTGCCGGACCTGGGGAGGGCTAGTAAAGCACATCTTTTTTTTTTTTGTATTCAATCAACTGCTGCTGTAAGACAGGGCTTTTCAAAACAGTAAAACCCCTTTAATGTACTTGTATACAGACATGCAGTTTGTAATACATAATTGTGATTATTGAGTTCATTAAAGAAAGGAACATGCTTAAAATAAGTCTGGTTTCTAAAAGTGTAATGTATTTCCAGATTACGATAAATATAACTATACACATGGCGCAGGAAACATAGCGTGCATCCATTACAGAGGTCTGCAGGGATTACATGGAGCAGCTCATCTTGCCTACTGCGTCCTATTGTTAGGAGCCATTAGCTGCTATGGTAATAACATGGAGGTCAGGTCTAATGCTCTGTGTCTGTTTCTTGCAGCTCACCGGAGACGTGAAGGATGTGTGATCAAACATTTCTCACTATCCTGTTTGGTCCATGCTCCAAATGCAGCAGGGAAAAGCCATTGCGGACCGTCTACATAAAGACCGAGCCTGTCACCGTCTGCTCACTATGTGTGGAACTGGTATGTTCATGTTTGAAAATCAGTCATTCCAATCACAATACAAAATGTATTAACCTATATAAGCAAAGCATTGGAAATGGTTGGTAAAAAGTGAAGGATAAATACATGGTTCGTGACCTCGGATACTTCATTGGAGGCAAGGGTGGACACAGACCGGGCCCCTATGTAAGAACAATATATGGGCCCCTTGAAATCTAATAGATCATCATAATGCACACTTCCATTAACTTTAGAGGTGGAAATGGGCCCCCTTACCTTTTGAGCCCCAATGGTATGTCTGCCCCTGATTGGAGGGCTCCATATATAAATGTCTCACCTCTACTTCCTCTTTGCCATATGAAGGAGCAGAAGTGACACCCGGCCATCTGACCACTACTTAGTCCTAAATTATACAGTTTTGCAAACTATTTTTAATTACTTCAATGCATTTAAAATAAAAAATGAAGCAACTTTGCAACTAGTCATCAAATAAAAAAAAAAATACCACCATTTTTGTGTGCAGATATTTGTGCCTCCCTAAATATAATCTATAGACATTAGGGCTCGTGCTGACAACCTTATTATCGGTCTGATTGCAATCCGGCAAAACATCGTATCACACTCGGACCAATGTTAGTCTACGGGCAGTGCAAATGTGATTTTTTTTTTCCCCCGGACAGAGCAGGTCCAGAGAAAAATATTGCTGCCTTCCCAAGTTTAATGCGATATTTGGATCGCGCTCCATCATGCAAGTCAATGAGTCCGTGGCAACCATCGGACTGCACTCAGATGACATCAGAGAGCGGTCTGATTTCCACGGACTAACATAATGGAGAAGATGAAAATGTTTTTTTCCATCTTGTCCTCAACCCAGAGAATCGGAGCACACTATGATTAGAGTTTGAGCAGAGTGTGATCCGCATAATCGGCCTGATCCTCTATGATGAGTGAATATACGCTCGTGTGACCCTAGCCTAAAGCTAGCAAGGAGGGGGGGCAGAGTGGAGTGCGCCAACTCCTGATTATAGACACGGTTTGTTTATAATGCTTTACCATGGAGACCAAGATGATAGTTGTTTTTAACAACATTATTTGTAAAACTTCATTATTTCTTACTTTGGATTCATTGGAACAATAAAAGGCACATATCCCGTAAGTGTCAACGTCATAGAGCACATCGGTCTGGGTGATTTTTTTTTTAGTTTCTGATAAGACACTTTAATTATTTAAATCTTACAAAATTACAAGCAGGTCGGTATGACGGGATCCTGCAAACAACGGTTGCACATTACATTGTTCTAACGTCCAAGTTCTACTTGGAATCTGATGCAATGAAGTAAAAACAAGACGGAATGTTCTGCAGTCAGCGCTTTGTTTTTCAGCAGATGACTTGGCTGAAACGTTAAGTGACATACAGTACTGTGCAAAAGGTTTAGGCTGGTATGAAACACTCCTGCAAAGTGAGAATGCTTTCAAAAATAGAAGTGCTAAGGTACCGTCACACTTAGCGACGCTGCAGCGATACCGACAGCGATCCGGATCGCTGCAGCGTCGCTGTTTGGTCGCTGGAGAGCTGTCACACAGACCGCTCTCCAGCGACCAACGATGCCGGTAACCAGGGTAAACATCGGGTAACTAAGCGCAGGGCCGCGCTTAGTAACCCGATGTTTACCCTGGTTACCATCCTAAAAGTAAAAAAACAAACAGTACATACTTACCTACAGCCGTCTGTCCTCCAGCGCTGTGCTCTGCACTCCTCCTGTACTGGCTGTGAGCACAGCGGCCGGAAAGCAGAGCGGTGACGTCACCGCTCTGCTTTCCGGCTGACCGACGCTCACAGTCAGTGCAGGAGGAGAGCAGAGCACAGCGCTGGAGGACAGACGGCTGTAGGTAAGTATGTAGTGTTTGTTTTTTTTACTTTTAGGATGGTAACCAGGGTAAACATCGGGTTACTAAGCGCGGCCCTGCGCTTAGTTACCCGATGTTTACCCTGGTTACCAGTGAAGACATCGCTGAATCGGTGTCACACACGCCGATTCAGCGATGTCTGCGGGGAGTCCAGCGACGAAATAAAGTTCTGGACTTTCTTCCCCGACCAGCGACAGCACAGCAGGGGCCTGATCGCTGCTGCCTGTCACACTGGACGATATCGCTAGCCAGGACGCTGCAACGTCACGGATCGCTAGCGATATCGTCTAGTGTGACGGTACCTTAAGGCCGGGGTCAGACCTAACGTATAAAAATACGGTCCGTTTTTTACGGCCGAGAAGTTCCTGAACAGTGATCCGTATTCAATGCGAGGATGCGATTTTTTTCTCCAAAAATTATCCGTGTGTCATCCGTATGGCATTGTCACACTAGAGAGAAATACGGACGAGGGAGAGGCGCAAAACAACGCATTGCACACAGACCTATGTTTCTCTATGGGGCAGCTTCCATCAGCCGTATATTTCTCGTATTTCTCTCTAGTGTGACATCGGCCTTAATAGTTTATTTTATCAATTATCAAATGGAAAGTGAGTGATTAAAAGAGAAATCTAAAACAAATCTTTATTAGGCGTGACCACCCTTTGTCTTCAAAATAACATCAATTTTCCCAGCCAGGTACACTTGTACACAGTTTTTGAAGGAACTTGTCGGGAAGTTGTTCTAAATATCTTAGATCAGGGGTGTCAAACTGCATTCCTCGAGGGCCGCAAACCATGCGTGTTTTCAAGATTTCCTTAGCATTGCACAAGGTGCTGCAATCATTATGTGTGTAGGTGATTAAATTATCACCTGTGCAGTACAAGGAAATCCTGAAAACATGACCTGGTTGCAGGCCTCGAGGAATGTAGTTTGACACCTCTGTCTTAGAGAACTAACCACAGATCTTCTGTTTTTATGTGCAAATCCTTCTGTTTCTCAATGTAATCCCACTAGACAGACTAGATGTTGAGATCAGGTCTCGGTGGGGGCCATATAATCACTTACAGGACTCCTTGTTCTTCTTTAGGCCGGTTTCACACGTCAGTGGCTCCGGTACGTGAGGTGACAGTTTCCTCATGTACCGGAGCCACTGACACATGTAGACACAGTGAAATCAATGCATCTGTGCAGATGTCACTGATTTTTTGCGGACCGTGTCTCCGTGTGCCAAACACGGAGACATGTCAGTGTTCGTGGGAGCGCACGGATTACACGGACCCATTAAAGTCAATGGGTCCGTGTAAAACACGTACCGCACACGGACGTTGTCTGTGTGCAGTCTGTGTGCCGTGCAGGAGACAGCGCTACAGTAAGCGCTGTCCCCCCCACTGGTGCTGAAGCCGCCATTCATATCTTCTTTGCAGCAGAAAAGATATGAATATTCTTTTTTTTGTTTGTTTCTCGTGTTTAAAATAAAGATCCATGTGACCACCCCCCTCCCACCACCTGTGCGCCCGCCCGCTGTTCTTAAAACACTCACCCGGCTCCTTCGCTGGCTGGCGCGTGGGGCCGCTCATTTACAGTAATGAATATGCGGCTCCACCCCTATGGGAGGTGGAGCCGCATATTCATGAATGTAATCGGCGGCCCCACGTGACCGCTCATACAGTAGAAGGTGCGGCCAGGAGAGGAAGCAGCGCCAGCCAGCGAGGGAGTCGGGTGAATATTTTAAGAACAGCGGGCGGGCGCACAGGGGGTGGGAGGGGGTTGGGCACAGGGATCTTTATTTTAAACACGAGAAACAAAAAAAAAAAAAAGAATATTCATATCTTCTCTACAGCAAACGCTGCTGCAAAGAAGATATGAATGGCAGCTTCAGCACCAGATGGAGGGGACAGCGCTAAACTTTAGCGCTGTCTCCTGCACGGTGCGCATGGTACCCAGTGGGCACACGGGCGGCACACGTGTGCCATACTGATGTGCCACAGAAACGCACGGGCACACGGACACGGATAATTCCGGTACCGATTTTTCCGGTACCGGAATTATCTGGACGTCTGGGACTGCCCTTATGGTGAATATATTTCTTAATGATATCGGTTAGGTCTGGGGCCGTTGTCCTTCTGCAGAAATATTAAGTACAGTGCTGTAGTTTGTTTATAAAGAACATTTTCCCTGTGCTTACACAGTAGCCGCCTATACAGAGGTAAGAATTATGTAATAAGCATAGTTAACCAACTTATCTATATATATCTATATATATAATTGCCTAAGGGTTTTTCCGTCTGTCTGTCTGTCTGTCTGTCTGTCCTGGAAATCCCGGCTCTCTGATTGGTCGAGGCCGCCAGGCCTCGACCAATCAGCAACGGGCACAGCGACGATGATGTCATAAAGGACGTAGAAATCCCGCGTCTGATTGGTCGAGGCCGCCAGGCCTCGACCAATCAGCAACGGGCACAGCGACGATGATGTCATAAAGGACGTAGACATCTCACGTTTCTGATTCAGCGACAAGCACAGTATCGACGTAGATGTCATAATGGTTGCCATGGCGACGATGATGTCATAAAGGTTGCCTCGACCAATCAGCGACGGGCACAGTCTGCCGCGAATTCTGGAATCATCATTGTCCATATACTACGGGGACATGCATATTCTAGAATACCCGATGCGTTAGAATCGGGCCACAATCTAGTATATATATAATTGCCTAAGGGTTTTTCCGTCTGTCTGTCTGTCTGTCTTCCTGTCTGTCTGTCTGTCCTGGAAATCCCGCGTCTCTGATTGGTCGAGGCCGCCAGGCCTCGACCAATCAGCAACGGGCACAGCGACGATGATGTCATAATGGTTGCCATGGCAATGATGATGTCATAAAGGTTGCCTCGACCAATCAGCGACGGGCACAGCGACGATGATGTCATAATGGTTGCCATGGCGACGATGATGTCATAAAGGTTGCCTCGACCAATCAGCGACGGGCACAGTCTGCCGCGAATTCTGGAATCATCATTGTCCATATACTACGGGGACATGCATATTCTAGAATACCCGATGCGTTAGAATCGGGCCACCATCTAGTTTCATATAAATCAGTACTCACTAAAGTTGGCGCCCAGCTGTGCATCATCTCTGACACTAAAGCTAACTCTGCCTAAAATATATATCCACACTATTATTTTGTCACATTTGCCTTAGTTTACCCGGGCAGATAAATTTTCAATTTGATCAGAATTTTGTATGTGCCAGGATGCTCATACACCAAATACACCTACTACTAAGGCTGCATTCATACATCCATGTGACACGTCCATGCGCTCTTTTCTCGGACAGCACAAGGATCCATAAAAATTCACTGGTCCATACTTCTGTTCCAAGAATGGAAGTGTGTGTCTGATACGTGAGACTCAGAGCATGTCCTATCCTCATCCACTTTTCAGCTGAAATAGATAAATGACAAAAGACATAATATTTACTTCAGTATTGCATCTATGTTTCATCCTTTTTCTACTGATCTATCGCTAAAAGTCAATGGATAATAAAAAAAGTTTCCACATTTCACTTCAGTTTTCAAAATGGATGATTAAAAGGGGATGAGCAATGGTGGCAAATCAGATGACACATGGAAAAAAAAACATTCCGTTTTACACAGTTGTAAAAATACACACAGATGTGTGACCAAAGCCATAGGCTATGTGCACACGATGCGGATTTGCTGCGGATCCGCAGCGGATTTTTCCGCGCAGAAACGCTGCAGATCCGCACTGTGATGTACAGTACAATGTTATTCAATGGGATAAAAAATACCTTTGCAGATGGTGCAGAAAAATCAGTGCGGAATTGCTGCGGATTTCAAAGAAGTGCATATCACTTTTGTGCGGATCTGCAGCGTTTCTGCACCCCTCCATGTTAGAAATCTGCAGTGGCAAAAACCGCACAAAATCCGCATAAAAAAATTCTGCACCTCTTTTCCTACGTGTGCACATAGCCTTAAAGGAAATCTGTCATTAGGTTTTTGCCACCTAATCTGAGCATAGTATTATGTAGAGACAGAGCCCATGTTTCCAGCAATGTGTCATTTATTGGGCTGCTTGCTGTAAAAATCAATTTTTTACCAGCAGGAGATTATCACTAGAGGACTAGAAAACCTGTTGCCATGTAGTCCTCCATACACATGAGCTATGAATAACCCCTATGCACAGTGCACACAAAAAGCAGCCAATCAGTGGTGTGGACGCGGTTATACCGAGTTCAGCATTCAGAGAACTGATAGATCTGAAGCTGATAAAAAAATTATTTTATCAAAACTGCAGCACAAAATCTAGTAAGTGCACATCACTAGAATCAGGTCTCTGCTCATAATGCTGCTCTTAGATGGGATAGCAAAAACATGGAGACAGATTCCATTTAAGGTGACAACTGCTCACTCATGAAAAATACAATCACTCAAACAAACATGATTGAATAATCTACTTGATTCTCCTTTGAAAAGTTGTAACAACTCTGCCGGCATCACTGCATGGCCTCCCATCCCCCACCTGCATTACACACCAACTTAGGCTACGTTCACATTAGCGTTGCGCGCCGCTGCGTCGGCGACGCAACGCACGACGCACAAAAAAACGCGTGCAAACGCACGCAAAAACGCTGCGTTTTGCGACGCGTGCGTCGTTTTTTGACGAAAATCGGACGCACGAAAAATGCAACTTGTTGCATTTTCTTGCGTCCGACGCTAGCGTCGGAAACGACGCACGTGTCGGAAAACGCAACAAAAAAAACGCACGCGTCCCCCATGTTAAACATAGGGGCGCGTCGCCGCTGCGTCGCCGACGCAACAGCGACGCACATTAGCGGAACGCTAATGTGAACGTAGCCTTACTCACTACTCCAGGCCATGCCGTGAGTTCTGTCTTCTGCTGGTTCCACGCTGGGTGCCTCTTGTCTCCTGCCTGCTCTCTTCATACTTCCTGGCTGTGTGCATAGGAGGGCAGTCGGCACTCCCTGGCTCTTATTAAGTCAGTGTGCATCTTCCTAAGGTGTCCCCAGCCAATTATCAAGAGGCCTCAGGTACTTAAGGCATCCCCGCCCATTGGAGGATACCTGAGCAACTTACTTCCTCAGTTTCTTGCTGCTGAGGTGCCAAGTCTTGTCTTGCTATTTCTCTTGTGTCACCCACCCAGAGGGGCTTCGTACCCTGGCCTGTACCTGTGTCTCTTGTTTCAGCCAGCCAGTGGGGCTTCGTACCCAGGTCTGAGTCCTTGTTTCTGTGCCTTATCCCATTCCCATTCCTGACCCTGTCTGAACCTATTCCTAAACCTTTGTCCGTTTGTATCCCTGTCTGTAGCCTTTCCTATTCCGCTGTGTGTTTCCTTCTGTTCATTCCTTCTCCTCTTTGCTCTGCCTCCTGTAGTTCTGCTCTTGGCTCTGCCTCCAGTGGTTCTGCTCTTGGTTCTGCCTCCAGCGGTTCTGCTCTTGGCTCCACCTCCAGCTGTTCTGCTCTTGGCTCCGCCTCCTTCAGCTCTGGTCTTTGCTCCACCTCCTTCGGCTCTGGTCTTTGCTCTGCCTCCTGCGGTTCTGGTCTTTTCTCCACTTCCTGGGGTTCTGGTCTTTGCTCCGCCTCCTGCGGTTCTGGTCTTTGCTCCGCCTCTTGCAGTTCTGCCTTGCATCCACTCCTTGAGGTTCAGCTTGCTGCACTGCAACCAGCGTCTCTGCTCTTCTCTCCTCTCGGCAACCTTGCGGTCCTGCTCTAGTTCCGTTCTGCTATCTGCGGGTCAGGTCCCTACCTGTTCCTATATACCCTCCAGTCTGAACAGGTCCCTGCCTTTTCCCATATACCCTCCAGTCTGAACAGGTCCCTACCTGTTTCCATATACCTGCCCGTATTCCTGTCCCTACCATGTCAGTACCTGTCCTGCCAGTGTCTCAGTCGTGTCCGCCTGTCCTGCCAGTGTCTCAACTGTGCCCGCCTGTCCTGTCATTGTCTCAGCCGTGCCCACCTGCCAGTGTCTCAGCTGTGCCCGCCTGCCAGTGTCTCAGCTGTGCCCGCCTGCCAGTGTCTCAACCATGCCCGCCTGCCAGTGTTTCAGCCATGCCCACCTGCCAGTGTCTCAGCCGTGTCCGCTCCTGTCCTAGCGTTCCATCCCCCAGTGGGATCAGCTGCCACAGCCAGACACCACCCTGGAGTGGTACCTGACAGCTACCTGCCGCACAAGCCTGACCTCACCATCAGAGGCGCCAGTGAACACCAAGGTAGCTGCTTAGTCAAACCCCTTCCAGGGTAGTCTGGTTAGTGGCACAGTGGGGCCACAATCCCCTCGCTCACACCACCCAGTCAATATGACAGTTTGCTCAGGCCATGGTCCCCGCCGAGTCCCATGTCCTTTCACTCTCAGAGCAAGATGAACTTTTTTCTGGCCAGCATGAGCAACTGGATAACTTCTTTACCCGGTCTGAAATCCAATCCTTCATTGCATCACCCACAATCATAGTCACTAATGAGCTATTTAATTGTCTTGAGGCTTACACTCTTAAAGCTGAACCCACCCCAGCAGATCCGCCATATTACGATGGGGATCCAAAGCAGTGTCGTGTGTTCTTGGAGCAGTGCTTGCGCTATTTCAAATGGCATGCTCCCTATTTCGCCACAGATAGGATAAAAGTAGGATTCTTAATGACCTACCTAGCAGGAGATGCTTTGAAGTGGCTCAGCCCACTCTGAGAAGCAGGGGATCCCATCATCTTGAATCTGCTCGCCTTCTGTAAGGTCTTCGATAAGCCTAGTACAGCGTCTTCTGAAAAGACTTCCCCCCTAAGTTTACAGAGATGGACCAGACGAAAGAAACCTGTGAGTAAACCGTCACATCCGTCCATGACCGTCCAAGACTTACCTGTTCCACAACCTGACAAAACAGCCACCCGAGCAAGATCCAAGAGGTCTGGTAAGAGTGGGCTAGCAAACCTGCAGCCTGAATCTAGTCCCGAGAATGAAATACGGTATCGCTGTGGTTATCTCTGCCCTATAAAGCCTATACTCCAAAACTCTAGGCCAGTAGGAGAGGCTGCCCTTGGCGAGAGTACCTCCTCTCCATTAAAGTCAATGACTGTGTCTCTGCCTTCTGGGAGCTATGGTGTGTTTAAGCCGCCAGCCATACAGAGTCAGTGTGTGAACTCTGCCCTACAGCTCCAGAATCGGGTGAGGGCGTTGTCTGGCAATGGCCGAGCCCTACTTAAGAGCAGTCTAGTCCTTCAGGGACAATATAATTTCAGCTGCAAGTTGGAAAATTGTACATGAAGAAGTTCATCTTTCATATGCTGTCTGCTATGTCCATGGGTCATTCTGAGCCTAGAACTCTGTTACGCGTTCAGGTCTGAAGACCCAGCAAGCTGCTGCGATTGAAACAACCAAATTGCAAGAGGTGTCTGGTTCCCATGCATCAGTCAGACAGCAGTGTTGTCTCCTTCATCTGGTCTGCTAGTCATCGAGTCAAGGGGTGAGGGCGTCTCCAATCAAGGGGAAGCGGTGGTGTTCTCTCCACATGGCCTCAACGACTATACCAGTGATCTGTTCCCAGGAACATCCCTGCCTCTTGGATGTTTTCTTCTGGATAATGGGAAGAAGATGGATCCTATGTGGATACCTTCAGCTTCCATGTGGCTGGTTGGTGAAGATACCAGAATGGAAGCTTACTAATCTCAGCTTTCCTCTGACCCGGAGGAGGAGGTCCAGCTTTCTCAGGATAACAGGCAGAAGATGGATCCTGTGTGGGTACCTTCAGCTTCAGGTACTGTAACAACTCTTCCGGCATTACTGCATGGCTTCCCATCCCCACCTGCATTACACACCAACTTACTCACTACTTCAGGCCATGCTGTGAGTTCTAGTAGGGCTGTGTTCATGGGAAAAGAAACAGTACCCAATCAATGTACAAAGGCGTCGCCCCACCATATTAGCACTCTGCCTAAGTTATATTACTCCTATCCTTTGTGCCCTATAGAGTGGCGGCGTCTTTGTACATTGATTGGGTACTTTTTCTTTTCCCATGAACACAGCCCTACTGGCTATCATTAGCACATGACTGATGAAAGTCCCTTTAGACTGAAACGTTTCAAGTGCTACAAATAAATCTATTCCACGTTTGCTGAAGATGAGTGCTAGACTTCTTTTTTATTTGTATTGATGGTCTGGGAACCTAGTCTATGCACCATATAGTGACTGTGCACACGGTGTTTTCACTTATGCTGTGAGTTCTGTCTTCTTCCGGCTTCATGCTGGGTGCCTCTTGTCTCCTCCCTGCTCTCTTCATACTTCCTGGGTGTGTGCATAGGAGGGTGGCTCCGGCCCTCCCTGGCTCTTATTGAGTCAGTGTGCATCTTCCTAAGGTGTCCCTAGCTAATTGTCAAGAGGCCTCTGTTACTTAAGGCATCCCCTGTTGTGAATTCGGTTGTCGGGCTCCCTCCTGTGGTCATGAATGGTACTTCGGCTGGTTCTGTCCATGGACTTCCTCTGGTGGGTGTTTCTGAGTTTCACAGGTGACGAGGTTAATTCGTTAGCTGCTGCTCTATTTAACTCCACTTAGATCTTTGCTCCATGCCACCTGTCAATGTTCCAGTATTGGTCTAGTTCAGTCCTGGATCGTTCTTGTGACCTGTCTTCCCATCAGAAGCTAAGTTCCAGCTTGTATTTCTTTGGTTTGCTATTTTTCTGTCCAGCTTGCTATTTAATTTGTTGTCTTGCTTGCTGGAAGCTCTGGGACGCAGAGGGAGCGCCTCCGCACCGTGAGTCGGTGCGGAGGGTCTTTTTGCGCCCTCTGCGTGGTCTTTTTGTAGGTTTTTGTGCTGACCGCAAAGTAACCTTTCCTATCCTCGGTCTGTTCAGTAAGTCGGGCCTCACTTTGCTAAATCTATTTCATCTCTGTGTTTGTATTTTCATCTTTACTCACAGTCATTATATGTGGGGGCTGCCTTTTCCTTTGGGGAATTTCTCTGAGGCAAGGTAGGCTTTATTTTTCTATCTTCAGGGTTAGCTAGTTTCTTAGGCTGTGCCGAGTTGCATAGGGAGCGTTAGGAGCAATCCACGGCTATTTCTAGTGTGTTTGATAGGTTTAGGGATTGCGGTCAGCAGAGTTCCCATGTCCCAGAGCTCGTCCTTATTATCAGTAACTATCAGGTCATTCCGTGTGCTCTTAACCACCAGGTCCATTATTGTCCTGACCACCAGGTCATAACAGTACAGGTGGCCCAAAGTACTAATGCATCTCAATAGAGGGATAAGAAAAGTTCTGAGACCATTTTTTTTTCTTTGCAGTGTGTTTTGTCTCTATTTTCCCCTTTACCTCTGGGTGGTTCAGGACACTGGTGTAAACATGGACATTCAAGGTCTGTCCTCTTGGATGGATAATCTCACTACAAGGATACAAAACATTCAAGATTTTGTGGTTCAGAATCCGATGTCAGAGCCTAGGATTCCAATTCCTGATTTTTTGGTGATAGATCTAAGTTCTTGAATTTCAAAAATAATTGTAAATTGTTTCTTGCCCTGAAACCTCGCTTCTCAGGTGACCCTGTTCAACAAGTAAAGATCATTATTTCTTTGTTACGTGGTGACCCTCAAGACTGGGCATTTTCCCTTGCGCCAGGAAATCCGGCATTGCGTGATGTTGATGCGTTTTTCCTGGCGCTTGGATTGCTTTATGACAAACCTAATTCAGTGGATCAGGCAGAGAAAATCTTGCTGGCTCTGTGTCAGGGTCAGGATGAAGCGGAGATATATTGTCAGAAGTTTAAAAGTGGTCTGTGCTCACTCAGTGGAATGAATGTGCCCTGGCAGCAATCTTCAGAAAGGGTCTCTCTGAAGCCCTTAAGGATGTCATGGTGGGGTTTCCCATGCCTGCTGGTCTGAATGAGTCTATGTCCTTGGCCATTCAGATCGATCGACGCTTGCGTGAGCGTAAAGCTATGCACCATTTGGCGGTACTATCTGAGCATGGGCCTGAGCCTATGCAATGTGATAGGACTTTGACCAGAGCTGAACGGCAAGAACACAGACGTCGGAATGGGCTATGTTTTTACTGTGGTGATTCCACTCATGCTATCTCCGATTGTCCTAAGCACACTAAGCGGTTCGCTAGGTCTGCCACCATTGGTACGGTACAGTCTAAATTTCTATTGTCTGTTACTCTGATTTGCTCTTTGTCATCCTATTCTGTTATGGCATTTCTGGATTCAGGCGCTGCCCTGAATTTGATGGACTTGGAGTATGCTAGGCGCTGTGGTTTTTTCTTGGAGCCCTTGCAGTATCCTATTCCATTGAGAGGAATTGATGCTACGCCTTTGGCCAAGAATAAGCCTCAGTATTGGACCCAATTGACCATGTGCATGGCTCCTGCACATCAGGAGGATATCCGCTTTCTGGTGTTGCATAATCTGCATGATGTGGTCGTTTTGGGGTTGCCATGGCTACAGGTTCATAATCCAGTATTGGACTGGAAATCTATGTCTGTGTCCAGCTGGGGTTGCCAGGGGGTACATGGTGAAGTTCCATTTTTGTCTATTTCATCTTCCACTCCTTCTGAAGTTCCAGAGTTTTTGTCGGATTATCGGGATGTATTTGATGAGCCCAAAGCCAGTGCCCTACCTCCTCATAGGGATTGCGATTGTGCAATTAATTTGATTCCTGGTAGTAAGTTTCCTAAGGACCGATTGTTCAATTTATCTGTGCCAGAACACGCCACTATGCGGAGTTATATAAAGGAATCCTTGGAGAAAGGCCATATTCGCCCGTCGTCATCACCGTTAGGAGCAGGGTTCTTTTTTGTGGCCAAGAAGGATGGTTCTTTGAGACCTTGTATTGATTACCGCCTTCTTAATAAAATTACTGTCAAATTTCAGTATCCTTTCCCGTTGCTGTCTGATTTGTTTGCTCGTATTAAAGGGGCTAGTTGGTTCACCAAGATAGATCTTCGAGGGGCGTATAATCTTGTGCGTATTAAACAAGGCGATGAATGGAAAACAGCATTTATACGCCCGAGGGCCATTTTGAGTACCTGGTTATGCCATTCGGGCTTTCCAATGCTCCATCAGTATTTCAGTCCTTTATGCATGACATCTTCCGAGAGTACCTGGATAAATTCCTGATTGTGTATTTGGGTGATATTTTGGTCTTTTCGGATGATTGGGAGTCTCATGTGAAGCAGGTCAGAATGGTGTTCCAGGTCCTTCGTGCGAATTCCTTGTTTGTGAAGGGGTCAAAGTGTCTCTTTGGAGTTCAGAAGGTTTCATTTTTGGGGTTCATTTTTTCCCCTTCTACTGTCGAGATGGACCCTGTTAAAGTCCAGGCCATTTACGATTGGACTCAGCCGACATCTGTGAAGAGCCTGCAAAAGTTCCTGGGCTTTGCTAATTTTTATCGGCGCTTCATCGCTAATTTTTCTACTGTTGCTAAACCGTTGACTGATTTGACCAAGAAGGGTGCTGATGTGGTCAATTGGTCTTCTGCGGCTGTAGAGGCTTTTCAGGAGTTGAAGCGTCGTTTTTCTTCTGCCCCTGTGTTGTGCCAGCCAGATGTTTCGCTTCCGTTTCAGGTTGAGGTTGATGCTTCTGAGATTGGAGCAGGGGCTGTTTTGTCGCAGAGAAGTTCTGATGGCTCGGTGATGAAGCCATGTGCTTTCTTTTCTAGAAAGTTTTCGCCTGCTGAGCGTAACTATGATGTTGGTAATCGTGAATTGTTGGCCATGAAGTGGGCATTCAAGGAGTGGTGTCATTGGCTGGAAGGAGCCAAGCATCGCGTGGTGGTCTTGACAGATCACAAGAATTTGACTTATCTTGAGTCTGCCAAACGGTTGAATCCGAGACAGGCTCGATGGTCGTTATTTTTCTCCCGTTTTGATTTTGTGGTTTCGTACCTTCCGGGCTCTAAGAATGTGAAGGCTGATGCCCTGTCAAGGAGTTCTGTGCCTGTCTCTCCGGGTGTTCCTGAGCCGGCGGGTATTCTCAAAGAGGGGGTAATTTTGTCTGCCATCTCCCCTGATTTGCGGCGGGTGCTGCAAAAATTTCAGGCTGATAGACCTGACCGTTGCCCAGCGGAAAAACTGTTTGTCCCTGATAGATGGACTAGTAGAGTTATCTCTGAGATTCATTGTTCAGTGTTGGCTGGGCATCCTGGAATCTTTGGTACCAGAGATTTGGTGGCTAGATCCTTCTGGTGGCCGTCTTTGTCGCGGGATGTGCGTTCTTTTGTGCAGTCCTGTGGGACTTGTGCTCGGGCTAAGCCCTGCTGTTCTCGTGCCAGTGGGTTGCTTTTGCCCTTGCCGGTCCCGAAGAGGCCCTGGACGCATATTTCTATGGATTTTATTTCGGATCTCCCCGTTTCTCAAAAGATGTCGGTCATTTGGGTGGTTTGTGATCGCTTTTCTAAGATGGTCCATTTGGTACCTTTGTCTAAATTGCCTTCCTCCTCTGATTTGGTGCCATTATTTTTCCAGCATGTGGTTCGTTTACATGGCATCCCGGAGAACATCGTTTCTGACAGAGGTTCCCAGTTTGTTTCAAGGTTTTGGCGATCCTTTTGTGCTAGGATGGGCATTGATTTTTCTTTTTCCTCGGCTTTCCATCCTCAGACAAATGGCCAAACCGAACGAACTAATCAAACTTTGGAAACATATCTGAGATGCTTTGTTTCTGCTGATCAGGATGATTGGGTGTCCTTTTTGCCGTTGGCTGAGTTCGCCCTTAATAATCGGGCCAGCTCGGCTACTTTGGTTTCGCCGTTTTTCTGCAATTCTGGTTTCCATCCTCGTTTCTCTTCAGGGCAGGTTGAGTCTTCAGACTGTCCTGGTGTAGATGCTGTGGTGGATAGGTTGCAGCAGATTTGGACTCATGTGGTGGACAATTTGACATTGTCCCAGGAGAAGGCTCAACGTTTCGCTAACCGCCGGCGCTGTGTGGGTCCCCGACTTCGTGTTGGGGATTTGGTTTGGTTGTCGTCTCGTTATGTTCCTATGAAGGTTTCCTCTCCTAAGTTTAAGCCTCGTTTCATTGGTCCGTATAAGATTTCTGAGGTTATCTATCCTGTGTCATTTCGTTTGGCCCTTCCTGATTCTTTTGCCATCCATAATGTGTTCCATAGGTCGTTATTGCGGAGATATGTGGCGCCTGTGGTTCCATCCGTTGATCCTCCTGCCCCGGTGTTAGTTGAGGGGGAGTTGGAGTATGTGGTGGAGAAGATTTTGGATTCTCGTGTTTCGAGACGGAAACTCCAGTACCTGGTCAAGTGGAAGGGTTATGGTCAGGAAGATAATTCCTGGGTTTTTGCCTCTGATGTTCATGCTGCCGATCTGGTTCGTGCCTTTAATTTGGCTCATCCTGGTCGGCCTGGGGGCTCTGGTGAGGGTTCGGTGACCCCTCCTCAAGGGGGGGGTACTGTTGTGAATTCGGTTGTCGGGCTCCCTCCTGTGGTCATGAATGGTACTTCGGCTGGTTCTGTCCATGGACTTCCTCTGGTGGGTGTTTCTGAGTTTCACAGGTGAGGAGGTTAATTCGTTAGCTGCTGCTCTATTTAACTCCACTTAGATCTTTGCTCCATGCCACCTGTCAATGTTCCAGTATTGGTCTAGTTCACTCCTGGATCGTTCTTGTGACCTGTCTTCCCATCAGAAGCTAAGTTCCAGCTTGTATTTCTTTGGTTTGCTATTTTTCTGTCCAGCTTGCTATTTAATTTGTTGTCTTGCTTGCTGGAAGCTCTGGGACGCAGAGGGAGCACCTCCGCACCGTGAGTCGGTGCGGAGGGTCTTTTTGCGCCCTCTGCGTGGTCTTTTTGTAGGTTTTTGTGCTGACCGCAAAGTAACCTTTCCTATCCTCGGTCTGTTCAGTAAGTCGGGCCTCACTTTGCTAAATCTATTTCATCTCTGTGTTTGTATTTTCATCTTTACTCACAGTCATTATATGTGGGGGGCTGCCTTTTCCTTTGGGGAATTTCTCTGAGGCAAGGTAGGCTTTATTTTTCTATCTTCAGGGTTAGCTAGTTTCTTAGGCTGTGCCGAGTTGCATAGGGAGCGTTAGGAGCAATCCACGGCTATTTCTAGTGTGTTTGATAGGTTTAGGGATTGCGGTCAGCAGAGTTCCCATGTCCCAGAGCTCGTCCTTATTATCAGTAACTATCAGGTCATTCCGTGTGCTCTTAACCACCAGGTCCATTATTGTCCTGACCACCAGGTCATAACAATCCCCGCCCATAGGAGAATGCCTGAGCAACTTACTTCCTCAGTTAGTTTCTTGCTGCTGAGGTGCCTGGTCTTGTCTTGCTATTTCTCTTGTGTCAGCCACCCAGAGGGGCTTCACACCCTGGCCTGTACCTGTGTCTCTTGTTTCTGTCACCCAGTGGGGCTTCGTACCCTGGTCTGAGTCCTTGTTTCTGTGCCTTGTCCCGTTCCTGACCCTGTCTGAACCTAGTACTATACCTGTGTCTGTTTGTATCCCTGTCTGTACCCCTTCCTATTCCTCTGTGTGTTTCCTTGTATTCACTCCTTCTCGTTTTTGCTCTGCCTCCTGCGATTCTGCCCTTGGCTCCGCCTCCAGCGGTCCTGCTCTTTGCCCCACCCTCAGCGGTTCTGATCTTTGCCCTGCCTCCTTCGGCTCTGCTCTTTGCTCTGCCTTCCTGCGGTTGTGGTCTTTGCTCCACCTTCTCGGGTTCTTGTCTTTACTCCGCCTCCTTCTGCTCTGCCCTTTGCTCCACCTTCTTTGGCTCTGCTCTTTGCTCTGCCTCCTGCGGTTCTGGTCTTTCCTCTGCCTCCAGCAGCCACAGCCAGACACCACCCTGGAGTACCTAGGAGCTACCTGCCGCACAAGCCTGACCTCACCATCAGAGGCTCCAATGAACACCAAGGAAGCTGCTTAGTCATGCCCCTTCCAGGGTTGTCTGGTTAGTCTGGTTAGTGGCACAGTGGGGCCACAATCCCCTTGCTCATGCCACCCAGTCAAGGCGTGAATGTGAGAAAGGTATTTATTACTATGTAGTGTGTGTGCTCCTACTCGTGTGTGTGTGTGTATGTGTATATATATATATATTGTCAAGGCTAACAGCTGGGGGGGTCACACAATTGAATGATGTGATTGACAAGGCCAAGGTTGCTTTCACTACTTTGCTAGTTATTTGGGAACTTACAGTAAGCGGATGCTATATACACCTCTGATTCCAATGCATGGAATATATATATACCTCTGACCTGTCACTGCCAGCTGCACAATAACAAAAAAAGACTACCACTAATAGCTGTCACCATCAATCATACAAGCCAATTGGACACTCACTACAGATAGTGTATGACTTCAGAGGTACGGTTCACAGAACAAAAGGAACAGAGCTATTAAATTTTATGTATTTTCCAGAAAGATAAGCTAGTGTTTGTGAAAATATACAAGATGATATCAAATGGAAACAAAACAATAAGATAAACACAATTGCATGAAATAAAAAGGAATAACAAAAGAACATTACTAAACATGATGTTACGAATGCGTTATCTTTGTTCCTTCGCTATGACTCCGAAAATATATCTCCCCTAAATATCAGATTGATGCAAACCCCAAAATTCATCACTGACCACTGGCTCCAAAACGTCTAGGACGATTATTTGATCAGAGGAAGCCCTATCCTTGGGAAAGGTACTTCTCGCCTTTGCGTAAACAGATCTCAGTCTTGTTATCTTCTTCTCAACAAATCTCCCTGCTGTAATATCTGGTCACTGCAGGAGGCCCTTACTTCAATGGAGATGGAAGTGTCAGCTTTCTTTTTCTTCCCTAGTTATAATTAGTTTTTCTCTTTCCAGCTATAATTAATCCCATATATTCAATGTGTAGTTATTCTTCAATGGAGGTTGAAGTGTTAGTTCTTTCTCTCTTCCCATATGTTCAATGTGTCCGCTCTCTGGAGATCTCTGTATGGGTTTTAATTTTTCTCTACACACATGGACAAAATTGTTGGTGCCCTTCTGATAAAGTAAGAAAAAAAACACAATGGTCACTGAAATAACTTGAAACTATCAAACGTAATGTTCACTGTAAACTTACAGAATATCTGAAATGGCCTGGACAAAAATGAAGATACTGTACCTCTAGAAAAGATTTAAAATAATTTGACCATAGAAACATGTAAAACTAAGGTGCGTCCTGTAATTAGCATCACAGATATCTACAACATGTAATCAGCCAGTCTTTGAAAAGTAGTCATTGTGCTGTTTGGTATCATTGTGTGTACCACAGTGAATATGGACCAAACAAAAGCTAAGGAGAGAATTGTCTCAGAAGATTAGAAAGAAAATTATAGACAAACATGTTAATGTTAAAGGCTATAAGACATCTCCAAACAGCTGGATGCTCCTGTTACTACAGTTGTAATAATAATAATTTTCTCGTTGCCGAGATCTGAATCTGAGCATGTGCCGCCTCTGGCGGCCATTTTGCCAGAGGCCACCACACCGCATCGCAGCAATGGATGTTCAGGGGCCTCCAAGCTTTGACGAAATGTCGGCGGAGATCCACCACCACACCACAGATTCCTGTCACAGCCACATTAGCCTGGGAAGGGAGGCTACATCGGGACTTCCGACACAGGATTTGTAAGTATATTCCTACCATAAGACGCACCCCCATTTCCCCCCAAAAAAATTTGGGAAAAAAGTGCCTCTTATGGTACGGAAAATAATGTACATCAGTGTTAGATCCCACCATCTGTCACTGTCTTGGCTAAAGAGGACTTTATGAAAGATGACCAAAGAGGAAACCACTGTTGAAAGCAAATAATAAAAAAAGCCAAACTGAATGTTAACAAACCACAAAGCTTCTGGGAGAATGTCTTTTGGACAGATGAGACAAAACCTGTAGCTTTGTGGCAAGTGACATCAGCTCTATGTTCACAGATGCAAAAATGAAGCATACGAAAAAAAGAACATTTTACCTACTGTGAAACATGAGAATTGATTAACAAGGAATTATATATAAGGTCTATAGATGGGTCTATATAAGTCTATCGTATATATGACCAATATTATCAAAGTTTTGATCGCATAGACCGGACTTATATAAAGGGACAATCGGTAAAAAAACTATTAAATGAAGGAGGAGGAAGAAGCAAACAACCGACCAACGAACGTCCCAATAATATATATAGTAATTTATTAAGAAAATAATAATAGCAACAGGGGTATCCATACAATGGTGTAAAACATCTTATTAAAATACCAGATAAAAATAAAACTCAAAAAACAGTAAAAAATAGGACGCACACTCAAGATGTATATTGTTATAGAAAGAAAGAAACAAGATCCAGTTCAATATGCTAATAATTATATGGGAAAACTCAAAACAAAATCGCAATAGTGAGTTCAAATGTGCCTAATAAATATAGTGCCAGTGCAATCCTCAATGCTTTTTTTAAAAAAATACCACAAGTCTCCCATATACGATGTAGTTTATATAGAGATGTTCATATCATAGTGAACCCATATGTGATAAGACACTTCATAGTGTAAGACATAATAAACTAAGTCTCTTAGTATGGTAACTTACATAGCAATGGCGTTCCTACATCCCAGTGGCGTCCACCTAAGGAGGGGCGGAGGACATTACCACGTGTCTGCACTTTATTTGTTTTGTTTTTCCATTAAGCCAGAAAGGCTCTGTTTTTGTTTTGTGAACTCTGCCTTGGTGTATGCTGACTCCAATAAACCAGCAGGTACATCACCACCAAAGTGTTCCTGTGTCTACCTAGGAAAGCAGCTAAGCGTGTTAACCCCTCACATGTGGTGGAGAATGCGGGCAGCATTCTAGGAACAAGTATGGAGGTGCTTGTGGAGCATTTCATCCAAGTACAGCAGCAACATCAGCTCGCCAGTCAGCAGCAGCAAGCGGCGCATCAAGAAATTAATAAGCTGTTAGCACAGCAGCTTCAACACAAAATGCAGCAGCAGTGACAGCTGCAGGAGGTTCTAACATGGTAAATGGAGCTCCTTGCAGAGGCAGTTCGTGCAAAGCCGGCATTCTCCTTCGTCTTCAGGTAATGACGGTAAGACGAGCCTTACAGAAAATGACCGGGGATGATGTTGAAGCCTTTTTGACTGTGTTTGAGCGGGTAATGGAGCGTGAGAGGCTACCATCAGAGCAGTGGGCAGAGGTGCTGGCCCCCTATTTGGTGAACCCCTAAAGGTGTATTACGACTTAGCCCTCCAAGATAGCAAAGAGTATGACAAATTAAAAAATTAAATTCTGGCTTGCTTGGGAGTGACAATGTCGGTAAAAGCTCAGCGAGTCCATCACTCGGCATATGCTGGACTCTGTGACCTATTATTGCTCAGGCCCGGATTGCTAATCTGTCCTGTCGGGCATTTGCTCGATGGGCTACGGTGTGCCACCTCTTGGGGGGGCCGCCAGCCTTTTTTTCCAGCTGCCAACCCCTTTTAGTTTTTCAGGCACCTAGTGGTGCAGCATCACGGGGGGCGGGGCGTGCACATGTAGCTGGAGCCATGGCCGGCCTCAGCGAAATGCACGCAGTGGTGAGTGGGCGCAGCTCCTGGCACACAACTAAAAGAAGAGGGTGCGTTACTTACATAGTGATCGCACGCAGCATCCTCCTCTTCTCTGTGTGCAGATCTCTGAATCTGACCGATCAGCCAGGACCAGGTGGGGGAGGAGCATCAGCGTGCAGACAGAGGAGCAGAACAGAACAGCAGGACAAAATGAGACAACTGCTCTGTGTGCACACTGCACAGCACCCTCTAGGTCTCCAGTGTTCATCTCCGCTTTTGCCGTGCTGAGATAAGTAACAGGAAGAGGCGGATTTGACAAATGATAAATTAAACATGGCAGGTTAGAGTATGTGTGTTTTCCTATGTGTGTGAGCGTGCTTTTGTGTGTGTCTTTTGCAATGTGTGTGAGCATGCATGTATGTGTGTTTTGCAATGTGTGTGAGTGTGCATGTGTGTGTATTTTCCAATGTGTGCTTGTGTTTTGCAGTGTACGTGATCGTGCATGTGTGTTTTCATATATATGTGTATGTGTAGGCAGCCCATAATTTCACTTTCAAATATCATAATCAGTCCTAGCATATCCCGTGTGGCGGATGCACGTTGGCCCCGGCGTGTCCAGAGTGGCAGATACACGTAGGCCCTGGCGTGTCCCATGTGACAGATACACGTCGGCTCTGGCGTGTCTCGTGTGGCGGATACACGTCGGCCCCAGCGTGTCCAATGTGGCGGATACACGTCGGCCTTGGCGTGTCCTGTGTGACAGATACATGTCGGCCCTGGCGTGTCTCGTGTAGCGGATACACGTCAGTCCCGGCGGGTCACGTGTGGCAGATTCCCGTCAGCCCTGGCGTGTCACGTGTGGCAGATTCTCGTTGGCCCTGACGTGTCACGTGTGGCATATTCTCGTCGACCCTGGTGTGTACCATGTGGCGGATGCACGTCAGCCCCGGCGTGACCCATGTGGCGGATACATGTCAGCCCCGGCCTGTCCCATGTGGCAGATTTACGTTGGCCCCGGTGTGTCCATTGTGGCGGGTACTCATCAACCCCGGCGTGTCCGGTACTTGTTGGCCTCGGCGTGTCCACTGTGGTGGGTACATGTCGGCCCTAGTATGTCCCGTGTGGCAGATACACGTCGGCCCCGGCGTGTCACATGTGGCAGATTCTCGTCAACCCCGACGTGTTCCATGTGGTGGGTACTTGTCGGCCCCGGCGTGTCCCGTGTGGTGGGTACACGTTGGCCCTGTTATGTCTCGTGTGGTGGATACATGTTTGCCCCGGCATAATATTCATTATGTAAAATAGGGGGCAGGTCAGTGAGTGATCATTGACCTGTCAGAAGCCATGCAAATGAATAGCTAAGCAGAGCACCACATGAAGACCCCCACAGGCCGCCCCGGAGCACGGGCTTATCATTTACTGAAAATTGAAAATAAATATTAAACAACAAGCACAAAATGGATTCCTTCATGCCAGGTATCATTGTAATGAGTATAACAGCGCCAACCTGACACTGTGTGTAGGTTACTGTGCACAATCCTGCTCACATGTTCCCTTTAAGTACAGTTATATGAAAAAGTTTGGACACCCCTATTAATCTTAAGCTTAATGTTTTCTAAAAATTGTTTTTTTTTGCAACAGTTATTTCAGTTTCATATATCTAATAACTGTTGGACACAGTAATCTTTCTGCCTTGAAATTAGGTTTATTGTACTAACAGAAAATGTGCAATCTGCATTCAAACAAAATTTGACAGGTGTATAAGTATGGGCACCCCACCAGAAAAGTGACATTAATATTTAGTAGATCCTCCTTTTGCAAAAATAACAGCCTCTAGTCGCTTCCTGTAGCTTTTAATGAGTTCCTGGATCCTGGATGAAGGTATTTTTGACCATTCCTCTTTACAAAACAATTCCAGTTCAGTTAAGTTTGATGGTCGCCGAGCATGGACAGCCCTCTTCAAATGATCCCACAGATGTTCAATGATATTCAGGTCTGGGGACTGGAACAGAACAGTGTAATTGTTCCTCTGCATGAATGCCTGAGTAGATTTGGAGCGGTGTTTTGGATCATTGTCTTGCTGAAAGATCCATCCGTTGCGTAACTTCAACTTTGTCACTGATTCATGAACATTATTATCACCAATCTGCTGATACTGAGAGGAATCCATGCGTTCCTCAACTTTAACAAGATTCACGGTGGCGGCATTGGCCACACAGCCCCAAAGCATGATGGAACCTCGACCAAATTTTACTGTGGGTAGCAAGTGTTTTTTTTGGAATGCTGTGTTTTTTGGCCGCCATGCATAACGCCTTTTTGTATGACCAAACAACTCAATCTTGGTTTCATCAGTCCACAGGACCTTCTTCCAAAAAGAAATTGGCTTATCCAAATGTGCTTTTGCATACCTCAGCCGACTCTGTTTGTGGCGTGCTTGCAGAAACGTCTTCTTTCGCATCACTCTCCCATACAGCTTCTCCTTGTGCAAAGTGCGTTGTATAGTTGACCGATGCACAGTGACACCATCTGCAGAAAGTTGATGCTGCAGCTCTCTGGAGGTGGTCTGAGGTTTGTCCTTGACTGATCTCACCATTCTTCTTCTCTGCCTTTCTGATGTTTTTCTTGGCCTGCCACTTCTGGCCTTAACAAGAACTGTACCTGTGTTCTTCCATGCCCTTACTGTGTTCCTCACAGTGGAAATTGACAGGTTAAATCTCTGAGACAGCTTTTTGTATCCTTCCCCTGAACAACTATGTTGAATAATCTTTGTTTTCAGATCATTAGAAAGTTGTTTTGAGGAGCCCATGATGCCACTCTTCAGAGGAGATTCAAACAGGAGAACAACTTGCAAGTGGCCACTTTAAGTAGCTTTTCTCATGATTGCATACACCTGGCTATGAAGTTCAAAGATCAATGAGGTTAGAAAACAAAAAAAAAGTGCTTTAGTAAGTCAGTAAAAAGTAGGTAGAAGTATTTAAAACAAGAAAATGATAAGGGTGCCCATACTAATGCACCTGTCAAATTTAGTTTGAATGCAGATTGCACATTTTCTGTTAGTACAATAAACCTCATTTCAAGGCAGAAACATTACTGTGTCCAACAGTTATTAGATATATGAAACTGAAATAGCTGTTGCAAAAAAACCAATTTTTTATAAAACATTAAGCTTAAGATTAATAGGCGTGCCCAAACTTTTTCATATAACTGTATATAGCAAGGACATGTGTATATAGCATATAGTAAGGTGCTGTGTATATTTATAGTGTAGATACATGTATATAATATGGTGCTGTGTGTATTAGATGGTGTCAACTCTATATACACAGTCACATCTCTACATTATATAATTATAATATACACACCTGTTATGAACTGGTGGTTTAGGAGCAACATGGGACGAGCTCTGAAGGAGGTGGTACCTGTACTGACCACAGTCCCTAAGCTCAACACAACACTAGAAGTAGCCGTGGGATGCTCCTGTCACTCCTGTTACCAATAAAAATGTCAACTCGTCCCGCAAAAAACAAGACCTCACATGACTCTGTGGACCAAAATATGGAAAAATTATAGGTCTCAAAATGTGAAGACGCAAAAACTTTTTTGCTATAAAAAGCGTCTTTTAGTGTGTGACAGCTGCCAATCATAAAAATCCGGTATAAAAACGCTATAAAAGTAAATCAAACCCCCCTTCATCACCCCCTTAGTTAGGGAAAAATAATAAAATTAAAAAAAATGTATTTATTTCCATTTTCCCGTTAGGGTTAGGGTAAGGGTTAGGGCTAGGGTTAGGGTTGGGGCTAGGGTTGGAGCTAAAGTCAGGGTTAACGTTGGGGCTAAAGTAAGGGTTAGGGTTGGAGCTAAAGTTAGGGTTAGGGTTGGGGCTAAAGTTAGGGTTAGGGTTGGGGCTAAAGTTAGGGTTAGGGTTGGGGCTAAAGTTAGGGTTAGGGTTTGGATTACATTTACGGTTGGGATTAGGGTTTGGATTAGAGTTAGGGGTGTGTCAGGGTTAGGGGTGTGGTTAGGGTTACTGTTGGGATTAGGGTTAGGGGTATGTTTGGATTAGGGTTTCAGTTAGAAATGGGGGTTTCCACTGTTTAGGCATATCAGGGGCTCTCCAAATGCGGCATGGCGTCTGATCTCAATTCCAGCCAATTCTGCGTTGAAAAGTAAAACAGTGCTCCTTCCCTTCCGAGCTCTCCCGTGCGCCCAAACAGGTGTTTACCCCCACATATGGGGTATCAGCGTACTCGGGACACATTGGAAAACAACTTTTGGGGTCCAAGTTCTCTTGTTACCCTTGGGAAAATAAAAATTTGGGGGGCTAAAAATCATTTTTGTGGGAAAAAAAAGATTTTTTATTTTCATGGCTCTGCGTTGTAAACTGTAGTGAAACACTTGGGGGTTCAAAGTTCTCACAACACATCTAGATAAGTTCCTTGGGAGGTCTAGTTTCCAATATGGGGTCATTTGTGGGGGGTTTGTACTGTTTGGGTACATCAGGGGCTCTGCAAATGCAACATGATGCCTGCAGACCAATCCATCTAAATCTGCATTCCAAATGGCACTCCTTCCCTTCCGTGCTCTGCCATGCACCCAAACAGTGGTTCCCCCCCACATATGGGGTATCAGCGTACTCAGGACAAATTGTACAACAACTTTTGGGGTCCAATTTATCCTGTTACCCTTGTTAAAATTAAAAACTGGGGGATAAAAAATCATTTTTGTGAAAAAAAAAAAGAATTTTTATTTTCACGGCTCTGCATTATAAACTGTAGTGAAACACTTGGGGGTTCAAATCTCTCAAAACACATATAGATAAGTTCCTTAGAGGGTCTGCTTTCCAAAATGGTGTCACTTGTGGGGGGTTTCAATGTTTAGGCACATCAGGGGCTCTCCAAACGCAACATGGCGTCCCATCTCAATTCCAGTCAATTTTGCATTGAAAAGTCAAATGGCGCTCATTCCCTTCCGAGCTCTGCCATGCGCCCAAACAGTGGTTTACACCCACATATGGGGTATCAGCGTATTCAGGACAAATTGCACAACAGCTTTTGGGGTCCAATTTCTTCTCTTACCTTTGGGAAAATAAAAAATTGGGGGCGAAAAGATCATTTTTGTGAAAAAATATGATGTTTTATTTTTACGGCTCTGCATTATAAACTTCTGTGAAGCACTTGGTGGGTCAAAGTGCTCACCACACATCTAGATAAGTTCCTTAGGGGGTCTACTTTACAAAATGGTGTCACTTGTGGGGGGTTTCAATATTTAGGCACATCAGGGGCTCTCCAAACGCAACATATGGGGTATCGGCGTACTCAGGACAAATTGTACAACAACTTTTGGGGTCCATTTTCTCCTGTTACCCTTGGTAAAATAAAACAAATTGGAGCTGAAGTAAATTGTTTATGAAAAAAAGTTAAATGTTCATTTTTATTTAAACATTCCAAAAATTCCTGTGAAACACCTGAAGGGTTAATAAACTTATTGAATGTGGTTTTGAGCACCTTGAGGGGTGCAGTTTTTAGAATAGTGTCACACTTGGGTATTTTCTATCATATAGACCCCTCAAAATGACTTCAAATGTCATGTAGTCCCTAAAAAATATGGTGTTGTAAAAATGAGAAATTGCTGGTCAACTTTTAACCCTTATAACTCCTTAACAAAAAAAATGTTGGTTCCAAAATTGTGCTGATGTATAGTAGACATGTGGGAAATGTTACTTATTAATTATTTTGTGTGACATATCTCTGTGATTTAAGGGCATAAAAATTCAAATTTGGAAAATTGCAAAATTTTCAAAATTTTTCGCCAAATTTCCGTTTTTTTTCACAAATAAACGCACGTTATATCGAAGAAATTTTACAACTATCATGAAGTACAATATATCACGAGAAAACAGTGTCAGAATCGCCAAGATCCGTTGAAGCGTTCCAGAGTTATAACCTCATAAAGGGACAGTGGTCAGAATTGTAAAAATTGGCCCGGTCATTAACGTGCAAACCACCCTCGGGGCTTAAGGGGTTAAAGGCTATTTCCATCTTTAACATTTATTGCCTTTCCATGTCTCATGCTATATATTCCTGAAACGTCTCTTTTGTAAAAGGACTCTGAATTGTAAGACCATGCAGTGTACAGGATTTTGTAACACATGATTGTTCCTTTAATTTGTATTAATTAAAATGAAAATATTTGAGAATATTCTATTCGGCATGATATATAAATATTTACATCTACATATATCTTTGTGTATTACAATAGGTTATAGAGGATATGGGTCTTTCTGTTATCTAGAAATAGAAAATATTACAAAAATGTTCTTTTGTATTTTGAAAAATAAAGCTATTCTTGTTGCAAAAAAAAAAAGACTTGTCTCCAGCCCAGCAGCTGCTGCTCCAGCATCCCTGATAGTGCAGCCATCCCCATCATACACTGCTCTGCTTCCACCTCCCTCCTCTCCTCCAACCTTCTCTCTCTTGTTTATCTCAAGATGGCAACCGAGGGACTGCAAGAGAACGAGACCCTGGCCTCCCTGAAGAATGAGGCAGAAAGCCTGAAAGGGAAGCTGGAGGAAGAGAGAGCCAAGCTGCATGATGTGGAGCGTACGTATTCATGCCTGTGTCTGTACCCTGTGACAGCTGCTGGGAAGTCACCAGAGTTGGTGACATGACAGAGGAGGGAGGCAGAAAATCTGCAATATTATCTCTGTATCTGCATGCCTTGTGGTCATCCCATGCACTATACCCCCCAATCTCCCTTTACGTGGCCACAGATCTGCCGCTTTCCCCGGACTGCGATCATTTGGACACGCACGAATCATGGTTCTGTATGGAGGTCTGACTGGTGAATCAGGTCTTACTATGAGGGAGGATATTAGGAAATACAATGTCACATGTTCTGTTGTTATGGTGTTACGTTATTCAGGCAGGATACAGAAATAGTAATAACGGGATGATACATTACAGACATGGCCGTTGTTCACGGCTGGTATTCTGCCAAATCACATAAGGACTCCAGCACTACTATTATTATTATTACTTAGTGCCAACATAATCCACAGATCTGTAAAAAGATTGTCCTGATTTATATTTCTGCAAGGAAACGCCATATTGTGAAAACATGGTGCGATGATCAGAGACTACCAGGCCATACTGTCATAAGACCAAATTCAAATAGTCTAAAAGGCGTACACCCTACAACAAGAATTTATCACCCATCCACAATGCAAAATAATAAACTCAAATTATTCGAGTCCCCGGTCTTGGAGGAATCTCTGTCAGTCTGTAGATATTCAAGGGAATCTTTTAGTAAGGCCAACGCCAAAACTGCACATTAGTGCATGTAAGTCTTTGAAATATAAAAGAATCACCTTTATATCTTCTATCTGTTGCTGCATTCATGGGAAATTTTTATTTTATTAGCGTTGGGAATGACATAGCACTTAACTAGCCCCTGCCCAGCACCATCCTCTTTAACCTGATTGATAGTTTACTGTCTAATTTCCATGCCTGAATCATGACATCACACAGACAGCGAGCTATCAATCAAGCTAAAGAGGCTGGTGCTGAACATCCTTGGGAAGTAGGGGCTAGTTAAGTGCTCAGTCACACCCAAAGCACTTATCACCAAAATGCTAATTGTATGGGAATGCAGCAAAAGATTGAAGATATGAAGATGTCCATAGATTTACATTTCAAAGGCCTGCATGCCCTTATGTGACTTTTGGAGGCTTGATCTTATTGACAGATTCCCTGTAAATGCTGTGTCAGGATGGATGTGTCACCATCGCCTCATTGTGACTTTCAGACAGGCAGCATTTGGAGTGCCAGTGATCATTATTCCTCTATTTAGTGGGTAGAGGAGAAACGTTGTGGTGACATAAAGTATTATAAACAGCTTAAACAATCTCGGTGGTATTATAATCATGAGACATGCCAACAAATTTCTATTCTTATACCCCATTTTATCCAACATGGATGAAGTAAGCAGATAATCCATTCTTGATTAAAGGGATTGTTTCATCACAGTCAGACTGCAGATCACAGGGCGATCAGCTCTTCACCCTGGGTCCTGCTCCCGACGATCCTAACAGACAATTGTGCCAAGGAAAATGCAGAAAGCCAGACATTATTTCTACAGTGTAATAGAAACGTGTTGGAAACATTGAACAGTGAATACTGATGAGGTGCAACAGCAAATACAACCTGTGGACTGGTGTAGCACTGTTTTTAAAGGAAAGCCGTCTTTTTTATATCTTGTACAATCCCTTTAATGTCTATTTTTTTTCTATACATAAAATAATTGAATAATAGAACAAAAAATATTCTATGAAGGCTCAGACATAAAACAGAAACGCTCTGTATGAGAGACAGAAGGCATGAAGTATTAAAACCGTGTTAGTGGGTGGGAAAAATCCATTTGGGTCCGTCTAGTCTCCCATTCTTGGTCCCCAAGCTGACATCCTGCAGCCAGTGCCTGATATATGCTGCTGGTGGATCGATCAGCCTTTATCATCTGTCAGGTTCCCTTTAAGGCCAAGTGATTGAGATGGAGCCATGAATAATCCCTCCATTATTACTAAAATGGCATACATACGGGATTTGTTCTGGGTAGCACTTTCCCATATTATCTTCCGAGCTGGAAGATCTCTGACTGTGAGTATTTCCATGTAATGTAGGTCAGCTAGGAATATGTAAACAGCAAAAGCAAATGTAGTAACGTGCAGATGATAACAAAGTCATGTGTCCCCGAAAAAGACCTGGTGTCTCACTGCCAAGATAAATGTGATGTAAAGTAGCACTCGAATAGAGGAAGGGTAACTTGTGATGTGAAATTCCCAAAACAGGACAAGATCCAATAACAAGCAAACAATTGCATAAGAATAGCAATCTTTATATAGTGCAAACTTATTCCGCATCACTGTACAATTCAGAGGATATGTGTGTACAACTTAAAGCTGGTCATGCCCCTTAAACAGTACGTGTATCTCTCGCCACTCCCCCATACACATGAGCGTCCTACTTAACCAAGTATTATGTGTTCAGTAGGGAGAGAAAGCTGCTGCCAGAGTCTTCTGGCAGCAGCTTATCTTTTGGAGTGTAAAAAGCATCAGCTGGTGGAATTTAACGGCCCAACTCTTATATACCCTGAAAGGGAAGAGTCAGGTGGCCCCATACACAGATGGAAGTCCCTCCCCGTCATTGAGATTGATGACTGATTTTATTCCAGTGTGTATGGGATCCAATAAATCAGCATTATAGAGTAATAAACTAACAACAATTCAAACCATAAAATTTAAGAAACTGCTCATAGAAGGTTACAATCTAAGGGCATGTTTACTTCATGTTGATATACATATGAATAGCACCCAAATGCCATTTAGACATGACACAAAAGGTAAAGAGCTCATGAGATTTTTTTTAGTTTACTTGTGTGATTCGTAACAGTAGCGAAGAAAAGAGGTGTGCGATGATAGGGTCACTAATGCAGGATATAGGGGAAGAAGAGAAGAACCTGGAGATTTCTACTGTTATGGGGTCCAGTAAACAAGAGAAGTGCAGGAGGGATGGGGGTCTATTTGGAGACTAAGGGCTCATACTCACCTGCGAGAAACTCGGATGTTAATACCCGGCGCTGCACCCGGCACTCTGGAGCGGAGCGTCCGGCTGCATGTATTGCTACGTGGCCGGACGCTCCGATCTGAGTGCCGGGTGCCGTGCCGGGTATTGACATGCGAGGTTCATCTGAGTTTCTCGCAGGTGAGTATGAGCCCTAAGAGATCATTTAATAGCAGAAGTTGACAATGTTAACTTTGAAGTACGGTAAGTGGCCAGGTCTTCAGCCCCTGCGTGTAATAAACCTGCACTTCAGGACTAAAAAAGAGGTAAAAGGTATCAAAAAGTCATTTTTTATTATTGAATGGTAAAGAGATGAGATTGCATGCATTTCATGAAGTTGAAAATATATTCACTAGGGTTATTCCACCCCAAATAGCATTACAGACTGCGTAGAAGTTGGCATAGAATATGCAATGTTGCAATGACCTGATATGCACATATTTCCCTCATGCGTAATAATCCAGGAACGTAAAAATAGAAACTGTTTTGGGCTCCGTTTCTAAGGGTATGTGCACACGATCAGGAATGGCTCAGTATTTGACGCTGGTGAAATCTGCACCAAGTCTGCATCTGAAGTCACTGGCAAGTCACCTGCGTTTTTTATGCGTTTTTTTACATCTGTTTTTTATGCATTTTTCCACATGCGTTTTTGATGCTTTTTTCTTTGCATGCGTTTTTTTTATCACTTGAAATAAAGATAATTTAAAGTTGGCTTCTGTGAAGGAAAAAAAAAGTGATTTCTTGTTTGCAGATATATTAGGGGGTATGTTCCCACAGTCAGTAAATGCTGCGGGTTGGATGCTGCGTACATCTGCAGCGTCAAACCCACAGCGGCCAGATGTTACGTAAATTACCCATACACTATCATTAGATGTGGCAAAACCATATTATCTTCCTAGTCACATGCGTATTAAGTGGGGGAACGAGGCTTACTACACATGTGTACTAATTTACATAATGGTGAATCTTGTGACAGTCAGAAGTACATGACACAGGCAGTGGGGGAAAGCACAGAGAGAGGTGCCCTCCTTTTTAATAAATAAATAATAGCGTGGGGTCCCCCTATACATGTTAACCAGCCAGAGTGAAGCAGACTACTGAGTCTGGTATTTCAGGCTGATAAGGATCCAATATCCATGAACCCTACCAGCCTGATAATACCAGGCTGCAGCAGTCTTAGCAAAAATATTGGGATCCCCTCCAAAAAAATAGAGTTGGGTCCCCCTATTTTTGCTATCCACACAAGGAAAAAGAAGACAGCTGTGGCTTGGTATTCTCAGGCTGGCATGGCTTATGGATTTTGGCAATCACCAGCCTAAAAATAGGAACCCAACCTATAGAGGTGTCTATAAGATGCCTATTTATTACTAATCCTATAGTTGTATGCTAAATAAAGACACAGCCAAAATAAAATCCTTTAATTAATTGAAATACTGACACAGACTCCTTTAATAGAGCTTAATTAAATCATACTTACTGCATCGCTCTCGTGTAAGAGAATTAAAATAAAAAAGTAACTATATCCTTACCTGTCAGCCGAGAAGATATACATATTGTCCCACGATGAGTCCAGCTCTGCTACATCTGGGTGCCTTTGGCTGAATGGTGGCATTATGCCACCATTGAGCTTGACATCCAGACACAGCGGAGCTTGAAGATGATCACCAGAGATGTCCCCGGCGGTCACATGCACGGCAGTTCTCGGGGTCAGCTGATTGTGAGAACTTGGCTAGTAACCAGAGATACTGTAACCCCATCCCCTGGCGGTCACGTGCACGGCAGTTCTCGCAATCCGCTCAGCTCATCGCGAGAACTGCAGCGTAGATGAACGTCCGGCTGTGTCACAAGGTATGACTAGACATGAGCGGTAAGCCGCGTTCCCGCACTTAGGCTATGTGCCCACGTTGCATTTTTTAAGCATTTTTGCCACGATTTTCCGCTGCGGAAACGCTGAAGCCTTTAATCCCATATGACGTACTATCCTGTCAAGGTGACCTGGGACTTAATTCCCAGGGATGGGATAGTACGTCATAGCAATCGGCCGCGCTCACGGGGGGAGCGCAGCCTATCGCGGCCCGGTGTGAGCTGAATAACGCAGCTGACATCCAGCACTATGTGCCAGGAGCGGTCACAGACCGCGCCGGCACATTAACCCCCAGCACACTGCGATCAAACATGCTCCCTGCGTGCTTCCCTGAGGCCCTCGGTACAAGGCGATGTGCTCACCTTGTACCGTTCGTCTCCTCCCTGCAGGCCTCAGATCCAAAATGGCAACGGGGCTGCATCCGGGTCCTGCAGGGAGATGGCTTTCCAAGCGCCAGCTCAGAGCAAGCGCTGGTAAGCCAGGAGCAGTGCACGTCAGATCGCTGATCTGACATACTGCATTGCAAAGTGTCAGATCAGCGATCTAACCTTATAACATGATGTCCCCCCCTGGGGCAATGTTATAAAGTAAAAAAAAAATATTTAGATGTTAAAAAAAGATAAAAAATTCCTAAATAAAAAAATATACATATATATTGTTCCCATAAATACATTCCTTTATCTAAATAATAATAAAAAACAATAAAAGTACACATATTTAGTATCGCCACGTCCGTAACAACCCGACCTATAAAAACTGTCCCACTAGTTAACCCCTTCAGTGAACACTGTAAAAAAAAACGAGGCAAAAAACAACACTTTATTATCATACCACAGAACAAAAAGTGGAATAGCACACGATCAAAAAGACAGATATAAAATAACCATGGTACCGCTGAAAACGTCATCTTGTCCTGCAAAAAACGAGCTGCCATATAGCGTCATCAGCGAAAAAGTAAAAAAGTTATAGTCCTCAGAATAAAGTGATGCAAAAATAATTATTTTTTCTATAAAATAGTTTTTATCGTATAAAAGCGCCAAAACATAAAAAGATGATATAAATGAGGTATCGCTGTAATCGTACTGACACGAAGAATAAAACTGCTTTATCCATTTTACCAAACGCGGAACGGTATAAACGTCCCCCCCCCCCAAAAAAAAAAAAGAAATTCATGAATAGCTGGTTTTTAATCATACTGCCTCACAAAAATCAGAAAAAAAAAGCAATCAAAAAATGTCACGTGCCCAAAAATGTTACCAATAAAAACGTCAACTCGTCCCGCAAAAAACAAGACCTCACATGACTCTGTGGACCAAAATATGGAAAAATTATAGCTCTCAAAATCTGGTAACACAAAAAAATTTTTTTGCAATAAAAAGCGTCTTTTAGTGTGTGACAGCTGCCAATCATAAACATCCGCTAAAAAAAACGCTATAAAAGTAAATCAAACTCCCCTTTATTCCTTTATTTCCATTTTCCCATTAGAGTTAGGGTTAGGGTTGGGGCTAGGGTTAGGGTTTGGATTATACTTACGGTTGGGATTAGGGTTAGGGGTGTGCTAGGGTTAGGGGTGTGGTTAGGGTTATGGTTGGGATTAGGGTTAAGGGTGTGTTGGAGTTAGGGGTGTGGTTAGGGTTGGGGTTAGGGGTGTGGCTGGGATTAGGGGTGTGTTTGAATAAGGGTTTCAGTTAGAATTGGGGGTTTCTACTGTTTAGGCACATCAGTGCTCGAGCCAATTCTGCGTTGAAAAAGTAAAACAGTGCTCCTTCCCTTCCGAGCTCTCCCGTGCGCCCAAACAGTGGTTTACCCCAACATATGGGGTATCAGCGTACTCAGGACAAATTGGACAACTTTTGGGGTCCAATTTCTCTTGTTACCCTTGGGAAAATACAAAACTGGGGGCTAAAAAATAATTTTTGTGGAAAAAAAGAATTTTTATTTTCACGGCTTTGCGTTATAAACTGTAGTGAAACACTTGGGGGTTCAAAGCTCTCATAACACGTATCACTTGTGTGGGGTTTCAATGTTTAGGCACATCAGGGGCTTCCCAACACAACATGGCATCCCATCTCAATTCCAGCCAATTTTGCATTGAAAAGTCAAATGGCGCTCCTTCCCTTCCGAGCTGTGCCATGCGCCCAAACAGTGGTTTACCCCCACATATGGGGTATCAGCGTACTCAGGACAACTTGTACAACAACTTTTGGGGTACAATTTCTTCTGGTAACCTTGGGAAAATAAAAAATTGGGGGCGAAAAGTTAATATTTGTGAAAAAATATTATTTTTTATTTTTACGCTCTACATTATAAACTTCTGTGAAGCACTTGGTGGGTCAAAGTGCTCACCACACATCTAGATAAGTTCCTTAGGTGGTCTACTTTCCACAATGGTGTTACTTGTGGGGGGTTTCAATGTTTAGGCACATTAGTGGCTCTCCAAACGCAACATGGCGCCCCATCTCAATTCCAACCAATTTTGCATTGAAAAGTCAAATGGCGCTCCTTCCCTTCCGAGCTCTGCCATGCACCCAAACAGGGGTTACCCCCACATATGGGGTATTGGGGTACTCATGACAAATTGTACAACAACTTTTATGGTCCATTTTCTCCTATTACCCTTCGTAAAATAAAACAAATTGGAGCTGAAGTATCGCCACGTCCGTAACAACCCGACCTATAAAACTGTCCCACTAGTTAACCCCTTCTGTGAACACTATCATGAAGTACAATATGTCTCGAGAAAACTTTGTCAGAATCACCAGGATCCGTTGAAGCGTTCCAGAGTTATAACCTCAAAAAGGGACAGTGGTTAGAATTGTAAAAATTGGCCCGGTCATTAACGTGCAAACCACCCTCGGGGCTTAAGGGGTTAATAAAGGCTTACAAACAGCATCCCATTAATTTCTAATGCATTCCGCAATTGATGTGCCCATGCTGCATTTTTTTCCGCAGCGGAAACGCATTGCGTTAAAAAATGCAGCATGTTCATTATTTTTGCGGAATCGCGGCAATTCCGCACCCATAGACATGCATTATAAAAACGCTTGAAAATCGCATGCAAAATGCGTCAATTACGTGTCAAAAACGCGTCTAAATCCTCATGCATTTTTTCCTGCCAAGGGTGTGCAGATTTGAAGCAGAAAATTCTGCTTCAGTTCTGCAACGTGGGCACATAGCCTTCATACGTATGTGACTAGAAAGTTAATGCGGTTTTACCGAATCTAATGATAGTGAATGGTTAATTTACACAGCAGAGACGGAGTGTCTCAGCTCCATAAATAGACATGCTGCGGTCTGTAAAGACGTGCCGCATGTCCGTCTCCGTAGGGAAGACGGAGGCTACCATGCACGCATAGTTGGCATGAGATTTCTTGAAATCCCATCCACTATGCTGTAACATCTGGACGTTGCGGGTTTGATGTTGCGGATGTACAAAGCGTCCACCCCGCAGCGTTTACTGACCATGGGAACATACCCTTAGACCTGGACAGTCTTGGTCTTGTATGTCTGGATTTGTAGTTTTGCCATACCACATCAAAGTCTGGATCCAATAAAAAAAAAATATGTATGGCTATATACTTCCTAATGCTATAGGTCTATAGGGAAGTGTTTTGAAATACTTTATAAATACATTTGCTATGAAACTTATTTAACCCCCATTGAAAATTAGATTTATTAGTAACATTTACAAACTTTCTGCTGTTTACAATAAGTAAAGGAAACAAGAAAAATGCAAACAAAGCTCAACGCAACTAAGGCTACTTTCACACTAGCGTCGGAATCTCCCCGTCGCAATGCGTCGGGCAGAGATTCTGATGCTAGCGTTTAATGCACTGCACAACAGAGGCAGCGGATGCATTTCTCCGGCGCACCCGCTGCCCCATTGTGAGGTGCGGGGAGGTGGGGGCGGAGTTCCGGCCGCGCATGCGCGGTCGGAAAAAGCGGTCCGTCAGGAGCAAAAAACGTTACATGTAGCGTTTTTTGCTCCCGACGGTCCGCCAAAGCACGACGCATCCGTCGCACAACGGATGTGACGTGTGGCAATCTGTCGAAATGCGTCGTCAATACAAGTCTATGGGGAAAAAACGCATCCTGCAAGCACTTTTGCAGGATGCGTTTTTTCTGCAAAACGACGCATTGTGACGGATTGCAGTTAACGCTAGTGTGAAAGTATCCTAATATAACAATTGGTTTCTCCAAATTCAACCAAAACTTTCACTTTTATTCACTACTGCAGTCTCAGAATTAGTCATCCTCTTCATGATAAATGTTGTTAGCACTTATTAGAACAACCTTCGGTTGTTATGACCTACTGCAAACATGATGCATGGACAGACACCATGGTCTGGCTACATTCTTGAGGAATCTTAGACATTCCTCATAAGCAACGGCCTTCCAATAATCATAAGTTGTCGGGAGAGAAGTCCAAAAATATAATAAGAGACATTGCTGCTTTAAAAAATCAAGTAAAAAGATACAAAGAGATGGCAAAAGCATTGAATGTTTTTAGAGATACAGTTGGCCAGTGCCAAAAGAAGCTACTACCCACTGCCACCAGATTCTTCAGGTAGCAGGTGGTAAAAAGTCCTCTAGGTGCTGCAAAAGACCTGCAGCAAGATTTCATGGCAACAGAAACTAAGGTTTCAGTCTGCACAGTAAGGGGCCTACTAAATGCTGAAGGTCTCCATGTCCTACTCTAAGATGTACACCTATACTGACCCAAAAACATAAGAAAAGTCCTCTCGAAAATACTCAAACCCATATAGATGAGCCATAGAAGTTTGGGGATTTTGTTCTCTGGAGCTTTGAAACAAAGCTGGACGTTTTTATGCCTATAGATCAGCAATAGGTCTAGAGAAGGGAAAATGAAGCATGCGCTGAAAAGCACACTCTACCTACAATGAAGCATGGTGGTGCCTCACTGAGGTTTAACTCCGGCATTTCTTCCTCTGGCACTAAAGGCAAGTAGTGTGTGCAGAGAAAAATGGATTTAATCAGGCATGCCATCTGTGAGGAAGCTGAAGCTTGTGCCTCAATGAACTTTCCAACAGAACAATGATTCCAAGTATGTCTCAAAATCCACCAAGGCTTGGTTTCAGAAGGAATCTTGAAAGATTTTGGAGTGGTTGTCAAAGTCAGCTTTGTAGGATTTGAAGCAGGTAGAGAGTTCCAGAGTATGGGGGAAGCATGGGAGAATTCTTGGATGCGGTTGTGGGAAGATGAAATAAGAGGGGAGTAGAGAAGGAGGTCTTGAGAGGATCGGAGGTTGCGTGTAGGTAAGTACCGGGAGACCATGTCACAGATGTATGGAGGAGACAGGTTGTGGATGGCTTTGTAGTAATCATTCAGAGTGACATTTTGTGTTGAATTTGAATAAACCACTTCTTATATTAGCTCTTTTGAGCAATTTAAATTATTGTTTGATTGGTTTATTGCAAACAGCAGAAACTGTGTACAGTCATCGTCAAAAGTTTAAGACTGACACAAATTTTGTTTTTCATAAAGTTTGCTGTTTCAATGATTTTAGATCTTTTAGTCAGATGTGTCTGTGGTTACTGAAGTACAACCTTAAGGATTTCATAAGTTTTTAAACTTTTATTGACAAATGCATCAAGTTTATGTAAAGACTCAATAGTTATAAAGTTGTCCACTATTTTTCAAGAGGCTCCTGGGCCAAATCCTGACTGACGGCAACCCATTCTTGCCTAATCAATGCTTGGAGTTTATTACTTTTTTGTGTTTTTGTTTGTCCTCCTGATTTTGAATAAGGACTTCAATAGGATTGAAATCTGGTGAGTTTCCTGACCATGGATCCAAAATTTCAATTTCAATGTTTTGTTCATCAAGCCATTTATTTATCATTTTTGCCTTGTGACATAGTACTCTATCATGCTGGAAAAATCATTGTTCATCATCAAATTGCTCCTGGATCATTTCATACAAGGTAAACATTATTCTGTTTAACTGACCTACAAATCTATGGAAAACATATGGCTATAAATATTATGTACAATATATAGAAAATTCATTCAATAGTTCTTTGGTTTGCTTTTTTATTTTTGCTAAACTATTGCAGTGTTTCTTTTCACATCAAAGTAATTTCTCAGACAACCACTGGTGAAACACAGGAAGGATATACCGTACTGTATGAGACAGATTACTTTATTGCACAAATCATTGAAACATTAAGAAATTATCTCATGAAGATTTTCAACTTAGAGATGTTTGATCTCCCAACACCACAGACTTTCTTATCGTAGGTTCCACCTTCATTTAAAGGTTATTTTTCACCTGGCAGGTAAACTACTAACCTCAGTGGTTCCCACATGTCTTCGATAGGTCTCCCATGTTATCAATGTATATTCTAGCTAGAGAATATTTAATTCTGTCCACTGAGGAAAGAATTCCAGTTATTAGTATGGTCCTACTATTGATTGACCGATATCTCTACATGCACAGTTATACAGTGAAGACTGTCAATCATCAAACAGGACCACACACTGGACTCATAGAGACACCAGGGATTTCAATGAATAAAATTTACGTTTTACTGAAACATTTCCCACAAAAATGTATATCAAATATGAATCTGATCAGCTCCTGCTCCTCTTTAACCCCCTGCCTGGAGATCAGATACCATTTTCAACATGACAGGTCCCTTTAACTAGTTTCTTAACAAATGAATCTAACCTCTTTGCAGACTATAAAATGTGTATGCTTAAACCATAGAGCTACATGTAAAGAAATATTGAGAGGATCAGGGGACTATTATAGCCGAACCACCACCATACTGCTGAGATGCATACCTAGAACCCAGTACTGGCAGTAGCGGACATTAAAGCAGCTCATTGCCAAAACATCCCTTACAACCTGCGTGACCTCGCAACTAGAAGAACGACTCGATTTGTCATCGCTGACATAAAACAAACATTTCCCTGAGCAGTATCAATTCTATGGAGCAAAGCTACTGTATTTTGAGATTAAAGTCACCTTAGCAAATTATGTAATAGTTATGTAACAGAGGGCAAGGCTGACTATTATTGTACTTGGGTGTGAAGGATGATGATCTGGAATGAGGAAAAGAGCGGTTGTGTTAACTCATAGCGAAACATGGCACTTTATTATGTTTTATTGTTTTCCTTGTCCTTACTAAATAAAAATGTTTTCATCATCTGTTATCAAGAGATTTTTTTTTGCATTTCGTTAGTGGTATTTAAGGTTTGTATATCAATCTAGAAAAATATTTAGAATTGAGAGTCCTCAGTGGTTGACACCTTTTTAATGGCTAACTGAAAAGATGGTAACAAATTGCAAGCTTTCGAGACAACACGGGTCTCTTCATCAGGCACCTTCTACTGGCTAACACAGTACCATGATATATATCTTTCGTATATCAATCTAGGGGTGAGCGGAAGTACAGTATTAATGTACTGTAATTAATACCTTCATCTACTCAATCAGGCAATGTCATGGCATCAATCTACAGTGTGAATTGATATTTTGAATCTTATTATCCTTACTTGTATAATTAAATAATACAGTCATTTGTAAAATGAGAATTAGGCACCAGGTGCTGAAGTCAAGCAATGTTCACTGGTTCACACCTCCAATATGCCTCCTTAGGATCTCTGTAGGGTGGTGCACTCACATAGGTAACATCAAGGTAAATCATAAGAAATTGAAAAAATTGGAGCACTCATCCAGATCCTTCTTGTTGTGCAGTTTTATTCCATGGTAAAACGTGACATCAAATTATATCAAAGTGTGGAGAGCAGGTAGCAGGGGAGCTATGCAGATGAGAGAGCCTGATGGACTATGGCTGTTTCGGCTTGGCGCTTCTATGGAGTAAAATTGCACATCATGAAGGATCTAGGAGAGTTCTCCAATTCTTTCAATTTCTTATGAAATAATAGTCACCCGGTCACGAAACTTGAATTCAACTTTCCGACCTTGTGCCAGACATAACTGGCTTGTGTTACTCCATCACCATAGAGGCGCGTGACACTATGTTATTACTGTCTTGTGAAATAAGTTATCTCTTCCAGAAAACTGATCTAATACATCATGGGCCTTCTTCCTGTTTATTATTCCTTGTCTCGGACATGCTTTACATGTCAACAATCAACCAGTTTGCCAACATGATCCACAATTAAATTTCATCCTTTTTTTCTTTTTTTTTTTTCATTTGAATTTCCTGCTCACTTTAGTAGATTGAAATATATCAAAGTGCAGTTCAATATCTAAAAGTAAGCAGAACACGGTAATACTCCATGCAAAAAAACATCACTTTTAACGCCTTATATTTTATTGCATCAATTTATCTTACTTTTTGTAACTAAAGAATTTGAGAAAAGAATCAAGCTGTACGCATTCTGATAATACCGGCTGATAGCGCATGATAACCTAATTATTCTTCTACCATTGGAAAAAAAATAATGAGGTTCTATTAGGCCCCGGCAGCTGGCATTATCAGCATGATTCTTTTCTCAAATTCACTTATTAGTTGCAAAAACAGAATGATCCAATAAAATATAAAGTATTAAAAGAGTTGTTTTTTTGCATGGAGAATTATTTGAATTACTTTTGTGACATTATATATTGAATTGCACTTTTATATATTTTTATATTCAGAAAATGAGAGCTCATTCTTGAGACAAAATGCATCAGCTCAAAATTTTTGAATTTCTGTAGTCGAAAGGTATGTTCATATGTTGCATTTTGAAAAAAAAAGTTATTGATTTGGTTCCATTTTGGATGCTGGCATCATTTTTCTTCCCACGATATTGGCCCTACTGCTGGCCGTGTGGTCTTTGTTTCCAGAGAGAGCTGCTTCCTTCATTCATGAGGCAGTTCTTCCTGTCAGTCTTTATAGTGAAAACTACTTTCGTGAAGAAACATCTATCAAATAATGTGTTCATGCTCACATAAGGATAAGCCATTTCACAATATGTGAAATGTTGATCACAGAGTAAAAATTCACTACAATCGTAGAAAACGTCTCTCATAGCACAGTGTTTTTATGGGACATTTATGCCTTTCAGTAATGGCCTGTGTTGTTCCTTTGTAGTACATCAAGTGGCTGAACGTGTGGAGTCTCTGGGCCAGTTTGTCATGAAAACGAGGAGAACACTGAAGGGCCATGGTAATAAAGTACTCTGCATGGACTGGTGTAAAGACAAAAGAAGGATTGTCAGCTCCTCTCAGGTACCTAATCCACAATCTTACATAAGATGGGCGTGACCGAGAATCGTGGGCAAAAATACTGTCAAAATGTTCTGTTTGTCCATTTTACGGTCAGAAGTAATATGAAGCATTGAGTGAGGTTCCCATGTGTTTGTCGGTATTGATAGCTGTGGTTGTTGAACATAGTATGACTACACAATAAGTAACGTTACACAACAGTATAGTATAATACTATATCAGTACAGTATAATAAGACTTTCTTATGACGGACAATACACTGGTCCTTTACTTAACAGGATCTTTTATATGAAATTAATAATGTGGCATTTTACATTGTAAAGCATTTAAGTAGTGTTTCCAGTCACTGTTATGTCCTAAGCCACTATGGATTGTGGTTAAAACTGCTGTTTTTTTCTCGATCACTCCCAAGTTGCCGTTGATAATTCAGTGCAATAAAATGGGTTGTCTTATGACTGAAAATTTCTTTAGGAGCCACAGTGACAATCTGTAAGTCATCGCAGGTCTTGGTCCCAAGTCAACTTCCGTTATTAAAATCAACTATTCCCCAGGGAAGTTGTCATCTGTCAGATTAGTGTTGTATAACATGACGATTATTCAAGTGAAGCATCAGTCATGTAATATATGGCCAGTCCAAAAGCCTTCATACATATAAGACTAACGTCTGCCAATATGAGTGGGCTTTCCAACAGTCTAACGTGTATGGTGGCCTACCAACGCTCTTCCAATACATGATGTGGGGGGAGATAAGGATACAGCATTTCTGAGTTTGGTCTGCTGATCCTGTTGTTTTCAGGGATATAAGTCAGCACCAGAAAATTCTGATTGCAACACTCAGGAAAGATAGGTGCACCCGGGAGAGCAATCGCTCCTGACTATGGAGGAGTTGGGAAAGATAGTCGCCAGCCAAATGATCAGCCGAAACATTGCTCAGCTGACAGCTAGCTATTGTCTGCCAGGGTGAACTCTCCACGTTGGCTCTTTAGGTGATGAGTAGGTGGTCCATGCTTTAATGCCAGTATTCCCTATACAAATACATATTCATATGTTAAATCAATATTTAAGGCACCGGGAGAAGAATATGTACACTGTGAAGCCTGACAGACATTGGGATAATATGATAACTCCACAGCTCAGACCATAAACTGGGCCCAGATACAATTCACATTTTTGATACAAGAAAACTCAAAAACTCAATTGTTATGGTTAGGTGCTGAAGTTGGACAGACAAGATAGATAGACAGACGCACAAGATAGATTTTCTTGTATTTTATCATATAGCTGAACGTGTTTCCTAGTCTTATTATTCTTTCTATATTGCACTGAACATGAGACATCAGACTGCCTTATTGATCTGCTGTTTATCTACTTACATGTATGATTTTCTGTCTATTTTTTTCTTATGTAGGATGGAAAAGTGATTGTGTGGGACGCTTTTACTACAAATAAGGTTTGTCACATCAGCCCAACGTGTAAATTTGACCCAGTATAGTTTGCTCATTAATTTACAAATGGAGGCAATAATACATGTCTACTTGTCATTATGCATAAACATGTGTCACATCAGTTCCTAAGAAGAACCACAATAGTACTTTGGCAATTTCCAAGTTCAGAAAAAAAAGCCAAGTGACTAATTAACAAGTGAACCTTATGGGCAGTGGCGTAACTACAAAGTTAGGGGCCCCGGTGCGAACTTCCAAATGGGGCCCCCCCCCTGCAGCCCTGCCATACAACTCAATGTAACCCCCATAGAATAATGGCCACACATGATGCTCAATACTGTATAACGGCCACCACACATGATGCTGCATACTGTATAATGGCCACACATGATGCTGCATACTGTATAATGGCCACACATGATGCTCCATAGTGTATAATGGCCACACATTGCTCCATACTGTATAATGGCCAGACAGTGCTCCATACTGTATAATGACCACCCACACATAGTGCTCCATAGTGTATAACGGCCACACAGTTCTCCATACTGTATAATGATCCCACATAATGCTCAATACTGTATAATGACCACAAATGATGCTCCATACTGTATAACGGCCACACATGATGCTCAATACTGTATAATGACCCCCCTCCTGTATGCATGGCTCATCTCCCTCCTATCCCATATACATAGCTCATATTACCCCTCCTGCATGCATGACTCATATCTCCCCATGTATGCATGGCTCATATTCCCCCCCTGTATGCATGGCTCATATTCCGCCCCTGTATGCATGGCTTATATTCCCCCCCTGTATGCATGGCTCATATTCCCCCCCCCCTGTATGCATGGCTTATATTCCCCCCTGCATGGCTTATATTCCCCCCTGCATGGCTCATATTCCCCCCTGCATGGCTCATATTCCCCCCTGCAGCATGGCTCATATTCCCCCCTGCATGGCTCATATTCCCCCCTGCATGGCTCATATTCCCCCCTGCATGGCTCATATTCCCCCCTGCATGGCTCATATCCCCCCCTGCATGGCTTATATTCCCCCCTGCATGGCTTATATTCCCCCCTGTATGCAGGCTTATCTCTCCGCTCCTGCTCGGCGCGCCGGCTTATGTCCTCCTTCATCCCCCGTCCCCCCGGCCCTCATACTCACCTGTCTTCCCACTGCACGGCCGTGCCGACATCCCTCGCGCTCTGTCCCGACTCCAGGCGGCGGCGCCGGCGCAGCACCTTCTTCCTGCTTGAGCGGTCATGTGACACCGTTCATTAAGATCATGAATATGCGCATATTCATGATCTTAATGAGCGGTGTCACGTGACCGCTCAAGCAGGAACGAGCTGCAGTGCAGACGCCGAGACCATCGCTGGAGCAGGGTGAGTATTCAAGGCAGCGGCAGCGGCGGCGGCGGGGGGGCCCTGGAGCGGGGGGAGGCACTGCCAGTCCGAGCCTGCCTGCCGGGCCCGGGCCCCTGACCTGCCGGGCCCGGTCGCACTGGCGACCGCTGCGACCGCGGTAGTTACGCCACTGCTTATGGGTACAGTATGTGCAGATGATCAGTGAACGCTGTTGGTTAGACGCTGCGTACTTTCACAGTGTCCAACCCACAGCGTCCAGATGTTACAGCATAGTGGATGGGATTTCAAGAAATCCCATGCCCACTATGCGCCCAGAGATGCCCTTGGCTCATTCGTGGAGAGGAACATGCGGCTCGTCTCTCCAGACCACAGCATGTCTATTTCTCCTGCGGAGACGCGAGCCTCCTCAAAATAAATGTCACCCGTACAATGTATTGGACGCGGTGAATCCGCACAGTTCAGTGAACACATTAGGATTCACCTGCATTCAATAGCCGGCAGCTCTTTAAATGCAGCTGACATGCGCTGCGTCCAAAGCGCTGCCAGTTCCTGATCGTCTGCACGTACCCTCACATATCTATTGCTGTAGCACAGTCACTCAGCTGCTTCCTGCAGGTCTTTGTTTACTTGGTTGCAGTGATTCCGTCTTTACACATGTGACCCCTGCAGTCAGTCATCGGCCTCATCATTGGCAATGAAGACTTTATCAATACAGCCAAGTAAGTAAGAACTTAACCAGTAAGTAAATGTTCATTTAAACCCCTTAGGAGGGACATAGTTCACAAAGTTTTGTTCAAACCAATGCTAATAATATAATTTTTTTAAACCGATAAAATAAATTTTTTATAGAAGTGAAAAAAAAATATATTTTGTAGATTACAATACATATTGTAAAGAGAATAAAAAATAAACATCAAAGTACTTGGAGGAAACTAGTAAAAAACTGAATAAATTAATGAAGAAAAATAAAGTAAGGGGTCATTATGACCACTTTCGCAGTTCTAGTTAAAGGGGTCTTCCCTTATCGCGTTTTATATCCCCAAACACTCATTCGCTTCTACAACAGCACACAGCAGGTACACTGTCCTCCCTGGTTCAGTGTGGGCTCTCAGTCACTGCTCTAGTCTTTGTTCAAAGACTGTACTGGTGGCATCACTACTACCGCTCACATCACCGCTTCAGCCAATCACTGAAGTCAGTGGCTATGACGAGACAGACACCATGAGTCACTGAGTTTAATGATTGGCTACAGCGGTGATGTGCACTGTATTCATGATCTCACTACTGCAGCCAGTAAATAGAGACTGGAGCAATGGCAGGGGGGAGGACTAACAGCTTGGTCTGCTGTTTTAAAGGGATATGAGTATCGGGGGACATAAAACTTGATAGTAGAAGACTATTTTAAGAGAGAGTATCATTGTCTTTAACTTCTTTTTGATGTTGGGCGTAAATAGTATGTCCATGTCGGACTCCACCTGTTTGGTGCGGGCTCCAGCACTGAGTCCGCATCTTTCCGGGCACATGTCAGCTGATCTATACAGCTGACATGTGCCTGCAACAGCTGCAGGTGGAATTGCGATCCACCTGCGGCTGTTAACTAGTTAAATGCTGCTGTCAATCTCTGACAGCGACATTTAACTCGCGCTTACGGAAAGCGTATCCTTTAAGCCGCCCATCGGTGACCCCGTCACATGATCGCAGGTCACCGATGGGTCGCCAAGATAACCAGAGGTCTCCAGCAGACCTCTATGTTGTCATAGCCAGATTGCTATGAGCGCCTCTCAGTGGCATTTCTGCTACACACAGGCGATCTGATCATAGCCTGTTTTAACAGAGGCGATCGAAGTGGTGCAGTTTCTAGTCTCCCATGGAAACTATTGAAGCATGCAAAAAGTAAAATAATATGTTTTAAAAAATATTAAAAAATATATATATAAAAGTTCAAATCACCTCCCTTTCGTCCCATTCAAAATAAAACAATAAAGAAATCAAATATACGCGTATTTTGTGTTGCCGTGTTCAGAATCAACCAATCTATCAATATAAAAAAAAGATTAACCTGATTGCTAAATGGCGTAGCGGGAAAAAGAGTCAAAACATCAGAATTACGTTTTTTTGGTCGCCACAACATTGCATTAACATGCAATAACGGGCGATCAAAAGATCGTATCTGCACCAACATGGTATTTTTAAAAATGTCAGCTCAGCACACAAAAAAAAATCCGTGAACTCGTAATGATCTGGAGAATCATAATAGCCGGTCAGTTTTAGCATTTAGTGAACATGGTAAATAAAAACCTCAAAAACATATGTGGGATTGCACTTTTTTTGCAGTTTCACCACACTTGAAATTTTTTTCCAGTTTTCCAGTACATGGTATGTTAAACCCAATGGTTTCTTTCAATAGTACAACTTGTCCCGCAAAAAAACAAGCCCTCACATGGCCGTATTGACCTAAAAATAAAAAAGTTATGGCTCTGGTAAGAAGGGGAGAAACAAGTGAAAATGCAAAAACTGAAATACCTCTGGTTTTTAAGAGGTTAAAGGGAATCTGTCAGCTGGATTTCACCCCCAAAACTATTTATATGCGCATGTAGCTGTTTCAAAGACAAGTTCAACAATATCTTTACATGACCAGTCCATTATTCCAAATGAGTATTTGAGTTGATATGCAAATGAGGCAGTAGATCTGAAGCCTCTGTCACTCCAGCTCAATTTTCTACTCAGCATCACCTACTGTTTCTTGACTGACTGCTGATTTGCCTGAAGTCACATAGCATAGAGACTGTCAGTCAAACAGCAGGATACAGCGCTGGGCAAGGAATAGTCCTGGAGTGACAGAGGTGCTGGACTTGACTTTGAAAGAGCTACATGCGCGAATAAATAGTTTGGGTGTGAAATCCTGCTGACTGATTCCTTAAAATGTAAGAAATGTATTTCTGCAGCCAGTTGGACACTTTGCCTCACTAGTTGATAATGCTGTATGACACAACCGTACCACCATAGCCTAAAAAAAAAAGGGTTACTGAAGGAATTAGGCCTTTTGGCTACTTAGTAAATAGCTATAATACTAAACTTTAGGGGCTGAAAAAGGGCATTCTGAAACCTGTCTTGCACACCGTGAGAACTTACCCTGGCTCTGCCTTCACATTTACTAAGATAAGGTTATTTTGAATGTACAGTATATCTACGTCAAACACATGTGGCTAATATAACTGGAGAGTGTGCTGGGATGATCCTAGATCCTCTACAATATATAACTGCAATTAGACTGTATATCAGAAGACTGAGAGCTACAAGAAGAATGGCGTACATTCAGAGCTACCATAGTAAAATTAAATTCAAAGCTAATAACGATGTAACATTAAAACCCAACCGACTATTACATAATACCCCATCTATGATGACACAGTACAGTGCCTACGCATATACAGTCATGGCGAAAGTGTTGGCATCCTTGAAATTGCAATAATTACCTGGGGAAACTACTTCATTTTCTGAAACAATTTCAAGGGTGCCAACACTTTTGGCCATGACTGTATGGAATCCATATGCACAGCTGATATTACGCATATGTAGCAATCACTTAATAATCACTCTTATGTCTTTTTTTAAAATTGAAAAATGTAAACTTAAAAGCAATTGTTGCAGTTTTTTTTACAATCTTTTCGCCAAAGCAATATTTGATCTCATTGCATTACATAATGCACGTAACCTGAACATTTAATCCTTTCTACCTCCTTCCATTAGTGGCAGACAGGAGAGGATATAATGTAAGAGCACATCCATGCTTTAGTAACAGATAAGTACACATCAGGCTGGTGGTTCAATGGCTTTACCCAGCTCGGTTGCGTAATTTGTAGCATCTTGTTGTCAAAATCAAGTACAGTGGAGGCGACATTTTCCATTGTTAGGCTTTTTTGCTCTAAAGGGTGTGCCCTGTGGAACTATGCTGTTGTTCTTGATGCCAGAATATCTATTGCATAACAATAAAGGTTAAAAATAATATAGCATGAATGTGATTCTCTAACATTTATGTTATTACATAAAATATACTTTATGTGATTAGAATTTTTATTTGTTTCAATGTTCCCTGTCTTCTAGGAGCATGCAGTCACCATGCCGTGCACCTGGGTGATGGCCTGTGCATATGCTCCTTCTGGTTGCGCCATTGCTTGTGGGTAAGTGTTGAAGTTTTTTTATATGTTGTATACATGAAAATACAATTACATACATAATAACAGCATGCACAATCCCAATTAGAAAAAAGTTGTGGCGCTGTGTAAAATGTAAAGAAAAAAAGAATGTAATTATTTGGAAATCTCTTAAGGCCATATTTTATTCACAGCAGAACATAGATCACAGATCAGAAGGTGAAAGTTAGACATTTTTCCATTTCATTTGAAAAAAATACTAATTTAGAAGTTGAGCAACAAATTTCAAAAAAGTTTCGACCCGGCCATGTCTATGATTAAGGGGCATCCCCTCTTCTTCTTACAACAGTCAGTAAACCTCTTGGAAGTGAGGAGACCAATTGCTGGGGTTTTGAGAGAGGAATATTGTTCAGTTCTTGTCTCATGTAGGATTCCAGCTGCTCAACAGTCCTGGGATCTTCTTTGCCGAAGTTTTCATTTTCATAATGCACCAAATATTTTCTATTGGTGAAAGGTCTGGACTGCAGGCCACCGGTTCATCACCCGAACTCTTCTTCTGGGAAGCCATGCTGTTGTGATTGATGCAGTATGTGGTTTAGCATTGTCTTGCTGATAGATAAAATATTTTCCCTGAAATAGACATTGTCTGGAAGGGAAGATATGTTGTTCTAAAACTTGTATACAATGATCAGCAATGATAATACCTTTATAGATGTGTAAGCTGCCCATGCCATAGGGACTAATGCAACCCCATAACATCGGATATACAGGTTTTTGAACTGTGAGCTGACAAGCTGGATGGTCCTCTCCTCTTGTGCTGCAGAACACTGCGTAATTGGTTTTCATATGGAATTTTAAACTCAGTTGACCACAGAACAGTTTTCCATTTTGTCTCAGTGCATTATAAATGAGCTTTGGCCCAGATAAGATGGCAGCGTTTCTGTGCTGATATGTGGGCTTCTTCTTCCCTTGATAGAGCTTTGACGTGCATTTATGGATTGCACAGCGAACTGTGTTCATAATGTTTAATAGAAATATTCCTGAGCCCATGCAGTGATTTAAAAGACCAAATCATGCCTGTTTTATTGCAGTGCTAACAAACAAATAAAGTTGCACTCTGTAGTGCTATAGCATGTACACATGAAATATATGACATTTGAATTCAATTACTGCTCTTGATAATAAGAAAAAATAGAGATACTTAGCACATAATTTGGCCACTTCATGCATGTACAGCAGCCAATGTCAAGGCGATCTCCGGTTGCTGGGAACCTATCTAATGTATAGATGCAGGCTTCAGCCTAGGAGATGAGTCACATTTACTAGGTTCCCAGCAACCCGAGATCACCTTATGGTTGGCTGCTGGCTTACATGAATAGGCCAAATGATGTGCTAATCATCTCCTTTTTTCTCTTATAGAGCAGTAATGCAATTCAAATTTCATATATTTCATGTTTACATAATTTAGCGCTACAGAGTGCAACTTTGTTTATGTATAGAGATGACTACTCGCTCTTGTACAGACTAGCTTTCTGTTTGGAGGAGACTGTCAGTCTTTTGTTATTTGTATATTGCAGTACTACCTGAGGGCCAGTAGATCACGAGCATCCACTATTGACCGTCAGCTTTGTTCCTTGTTCACATAGATTCCTCCAGAATATCTGAATCTTTTAATGATATTATGTACTGTAGATGATGGGATAATCTTTTAATTTTACGGAACAGAAACATTTTTCTTAATTGTTTCAATCTTAAAGAGAACCTGTCACCCCCAAAATCGAGGGTGAGCTAAGCCCACCGGCATCAGGGGCTTATCTACAGCATTCTGGAATGCTGTAGATAAGCCCCCGATGTATCCTGAAAGACGAGAAAAAGAGGTTAGATTATACTCACCCAGGGGCGGTCCGATCCGATGGGGGTCATGGTCCGGTCCGGCGCCTCCTATCTTCATCAGATGTCCTATTCTGGTTTTCACGCTGCGGCTTCGGCGCAGGCGTACTTTGTGCGCAGGCGCCGGGAAAGGTCAGAGAGGCCCTGCGCACTGTAGTACTTTGCTCTGCCCTCAACAGGGCAGACAAAGTACGCCTGCGCCTGAGCCACAGCATGAAGACCAGAAGAGGACGTCATCTGATGAAGATAGGAGGCGCCAGACCGGACCGTGACGCCCATCGGACCGGACCGGAACCACCCCTGGGTGAGTATAACCTAGCCTCTTTTTCTCATCTTTTAGGATACATCGGGGACTTATCTACAGCATTACAGAATGCTGTAGATAAGCCCCTGATGCTGGTGGGCTTACCTCACCCTCGATTTTGGGGGTGACAGGTTCCCTTTAAGATCCTGGTGTTCACAGATTGGTGAACCTCTGACCATCTTGGCTTCTCAGAGACTCTGCCTCTCTAACAATCTTTTTTTTTTTAAAAAAGCCATCAATTTCTAAGTGGGTTCATTTTTTTTAAACACAAATATCTAACTTTTAACTTCTGATATGTATTCTATGTACTGGCGAACACAGACCAAAAATGATCCTTGTGCAGGAACACTATATGGTCCCTTTGCTGTCCAATAGTTCATCATAATGCAAAATGTCACCTGCTTTGGAGGTGGAAATTGGCCCCTAACCTCTTGGGCTCCTGTGTGGCTGCACAGGTTGCAGTAATGATAATGTTCGCCCCTGGTTCTATTTTTTCTTGTGAATGAAATATTGCTATAGGAGATTTCCAAATTATTGCTTTCTTGTTTTCTTTAAATTTTTGTTTATGAATGATATACAAAGGTACGGTATATTTTAAATACTTTGTGAAGTTTTCTTTTTTTTTTAGATTTATTGTAATCTTCTTAAAATTCTCATAAATATAGTCTACTGCACCTGCACCACATAACCATGTAATTAAAGGGAACCTGTCACCCCGTTTTTTCAGATTGAGAAAAAAATACTGTTAAATAGGGCCTGCGCTGTGCGTTACAATAGTGTATGTAGTGTAACCTGATTCCCCACCTATGCTGTGAAATACATTACCAAAGTCGCCGTTTTCGCCTGTCAATCAGGCTGGTCAGGTCAGGTGGGTGTGGTGACATCGCTCTTTTCTTCCCCAGCTTTCCATTGGTGGTGTAGTGGTGTGCGCATGTCCAAGTTCCGAATCCACTGCGCACACGTGAAGAAACAGCGCGCGATCTGCGCTATTACCCCTGTCATTGGTGGGGGCGGCCATCTTCCTGGGGCCGCGCGTGCGCAGATGGAGTGCTCTGCTGCACGGGGCTTCAGGAAAATGGCCGCGGGATGCCGCGCGTGCGCAGATGGAGATTGCGGCGGTCATTTTCCTGAAGCCAAAATGCAAAAGAGGTCTCTAGGACCTCTATGGTTACCATCCTGACGCATCGCCGACCCCCGATCATGTGACGGGGGTCGACGATGACGTCATTTCCGGCCGCCCGGCCGTTAGCGGTAGTTAAATGCCGCTGTCTGCGTTTGACAGCGGCATTTAACTAGTTAATAGGTGCAGCAGATCGCGATTCTGCCCGCGCCTATTACGGGCACATGTCAGCTGTTCAAAACAGCTGACATGTCCCGGCTTTGATGCGGGCTCACCGCGGAGCCCTGCATCAAAGCAGGGGATCTGACCTCGGACGTACTATCCTGTCCGAGGTCATATAGGGGTTAATATCAAAGTTCTACTATTAGTTTCTGAGAGGATTTTATAGCGTCAATATAGCCGTACTTCCTATTGTTATGGCTGGAGTAATAGGCTGTTGTAAGTACCGTAAATAGACTAATAAGAATATCTATGTAAGTAATAGATATTCCTATAATCCATAATAGTATAGATACATTTTTCAGTTTCATGTGGGAATGTTCTTTGACCTAAATGTTCAGTCCCATAATTTTTTTTTTCTGATTGCTGTAAATTGTGTGAAATAACTCCAGGAATAACAATCCACTTGTCAATGTATGCATAATGCTCTGCTGGTGTTTGTTTACCAGGTTACTGTGATGACATGGTATGTCAATTTGTAAAAGCTGCAGCCAACCACTGGCTGTAGTGAGATCACCTCTGCATCCAGTGATTGGCTGCAGTGGTCACTTGTCATGTTATCAGGTTTCAACTGGAGCCATATTACCAGAGACTGGTATAAACCAGGGAAGCGCAATGGTATGGTAACTGTAGGGAAGATTGTCAAAGATTTACTACATTTGTTATTTTAGACTACTTAAAAACATGTATGTATTTGACAACCAATTTAAATATTTGCTCCAGAAATAGAAAAAATAAATACAGTGGTCAACAACAACTTTAAATAAAACAGATCACCCACTCACACCTAAATTGTAATTCCATTGATTGACAACTTTAGACTCTAATTTCACCTCCACCTGCAAATCCTAAAGGTTCACATACTTTTGCTACTCACAGATGTGATTTTGGATAATTTTCCTCATGAAAGAAAATAACAAAGTGTAATATTGTTACTAATTTTAATTTGGTTCTGTATATTTTTAGGACTTGTGTGATATTCTGACCTAGTTTTAGGTCAATTGTATTAAGAAATCTAGAAAATTCTGAAGGGTTCACAAACTTTCAAGCACCACTGTAATTCCAGTGTGGTGTCACTTACTGGGCTGCATGCTGCCGTTTTGATAAAATCACTGTTTTATCAGCAGGGGATTATCACTAGAGGACTACTTGGCCTGCAACCAGGCAGTCCAGCCAATCACCACCTACTGATTGGCAGCTTACTACCTATGCACAGTCTACACAGACAGCCGTCAATCAGTGGTGTGGACAGACTTATACAGAGCTCAGCATTCAAAGAACTGGTAGTTCTGCAGCAGATAAAACAGTGATTTTAGCAAAACTGCAGCAAGCAGCTCAGTAAGTGATGCAGAATCTCTGCCCCTACATCATTCTGCTCAGATGGGGTAGAAATATGTGGTGACCCATTCCTTTTGATCAGAAAATCACACTAAATTTTTTTAGGGAGATAATCATTATAGAATTAAATTGTTTCACTTTTTACACTGAGAGAAACCTGTCATAGAATTCTTGGACAGATGCCTGTATGTCCAGTAGAAAGTTCTGTTGCAATAACTTGGAGATAACATACACATGCTGTCATTCAGGAAGACTGGGTGGACAGCAGTGTGAACAGCTTCTTCTTACTTCAGCAGTCATGGTATCTCCAGTATTAGATCAGAAACAAAGGGTGGACAGCAGTGTGTGCAGCCTCTTCTTACCTCAGCGCTCTTGGTATCTCCAGGGTTAGATCAGAAACACAAAGTGGACAGTAGCGTGAGTAGCCTCTTCTTATCTCAGCACCACTGGGTTATCCAGTTTTCGATCAGAAATACAGGGTGGACAGCAGTGTGAGCAGCCTCTTCTTACCACAGCACCCCTGATATCTCTAGTATTAGATCAGAAAGACATGGTGGGCAGCAGTGTGAGCAGTCTCTTTTTCATGACTCTGTTTCCAAGTGTCTCAGGACAATGAGCTTCTTCCCTGTTCCCAACACTAGAGGCAACCTAGCTCACCCTGTTCCCCACTTTACTTCTGATGGTGAAGTTGATGGGACCACGTACCTTGGCTTAGCTCCTTAACCCCTTTCTGACATTAGACGTACTATCCCGTCGAGGTGGGGTGGGCCCCTATGACCACCGACGGGGTAGTATGTCATACGCGATCGGCTGCGCTCACGGGGGGAGCGCGGCCGGGTGTTAGCTGCCTATCGCAGCTGACATCCGGCACTATGTGCCAGGAGCGGTCACGGACCGCTCCCGGCACATTAACCCCCGGCACACCGTGATCAAACATGATCGCGATGTGCCGGCGGTACAGGGAAGCATCGCGCAGGGAGGGGGCTCCCTGCGTGCTTCCCTGAGCCCTCCGCAGCAATGCGATGTGATCGCCTGTAGCAGGCCCGGATCCAAGATGGCCGCGGCATCAGGGTCCAGCAGGGAGGGAGGTGGCTTACCAAGTGCCTGCTCAGAGCAGGCGCTTGGTAAGCCTGGAGTGCTCTGAGACAGATCATTGATCTGACAGAGTGCTGTGCAAACTGTCAGATCACGGATCTGTGATGTCCCCCCTGGGACAAAGTAAAAAAGTAAAAAAAAATTTTTCCAAATGTGTAAAAAAAAAAATATTCCTAAATAATGAAAAAATATATATATATTATTCCCATAAATACATTTCTTTATCTAAATAAAAAAAACAAAACAATAAAAGTACACATATTTAGTATCACCGTGTCCGTAATGACCCCACCTATAAAACTGGCCCACTAGTTAACCCCTTCAGTAAACACCGTATGAAAAAAAAAAAAACGAGGCAAAAAACAACGCTTTATTATCATACCACCGAACAAAAAGTGGAATAACACGCGATCAAAAAGACAGATATCAATAACCATGGTACCGATGAAAACGTCATCTTGTCCCGCAAAAAACGAGCTGCAATACAGCATCATCAGCAAAAAAATAAAAAAGTTATAGTCCTGAGAATAAAGCGATGCAAAAATAATTACTTTTTCTATAAAATAGTTTTTATTGTATAAAAGCGTCAAAACATAACAAAATGATATAAATGAGGTGTCGCTGTAATCGTACTGACCCGAAGAATAAAACTGCTTTATCAATTTTACCAAACGCGGAAGGGTATAAACGCCTCCCCCAAAAGAAATTCACGAATAGCTGGTTTTTGGTCATTCTGCCTCACAAAAATCGGAATAAAAAGCAATCAAAAAATGTCATATGCCCGAAAATTTTACCAATAAAAACGTCAACTCGTCCCGCAAGAAACAAGACCTCACATGACTCTGTGGACCAAAATATGGAAAAATTATAGCTCTCAAAATGTGGTAACGCAAAAAATATTTTTTGCAATAAAAAGCGTCTTTCAGTGTGTGACGGCTGCCAATCATACAAATCCGCTAAAAAACCCGCTATAAAAGTAAATCAAACCCCCCTTCATCACCCCCTTAGTTGGGGAAAAATTTAAAAAATGTATTTATTTCCATTTTCCCATTAGGACTAGGGTTAGGGCTAGGGTTATGGCTAGGGTTAGGCTTGGGGCTAGGGTTAAGGCTACAGTTAGGGTTGGGGCTAAAGTTAGGGTTAGGGTTGGGGCTAAAGTTACGGTTAGGGTTTAGATTACATTTACAGTTGGGAATAGGGTTGGGAATAGGATTGGGATTAGGGTTAGGGGTGTGTCAGGGTTACTGTTGGGATTAGGGTTAGGGGTGTGTTTGGATTAGGGTTTCAGTTATAATTGGGGGGTTTCCACTGTTTAGGCACATCAGCGGCTCTCCAAACGCTACATGGCGTCTGATCTCAATTCCAGCCAATTCTGCGTTGAAAAAGTAAAACAGTGCTCCTTCCCTTCCGAGCTCTCCCGTGTGCCCAAACAGGGGTTTACCCCAAAATATGGGGTATCAGCATACTCAGGACAAATAGGACAACAACTTTTGGGGTTCAATTTCTCCTGTTACCCTTGGGAAAATACAAAACTGGGGACTAAAAAATAATTTTTGTGAGAAAAAAACAGGATTTTTTATTTTCACGGCTCTGCGTTATAAACTGTAGTGAAACACTTGGGGGTTCAAAGTTCTCACATCTAGATAGGTTCCCTGCGGGGTCTAGTTTCCAATATGGGGCTACCTGTGGGGGGTTTCTACTGTTTAGGTACATTAGGGTCTCTGCAAACGCAATGTGACGCCTGCAGACCATTCCATCTAAGTCTGCATTCCAAATGGCACTCCTTCCCTTCCGAGCCCTCCCATGCGCCCAAACGGTGGTTCCCCCCCACATTTGGGGTATTAGCGCACTCAGGACAAATTGGACAACAAATTTTTGGGTCCAATTTCTCCTGTTACCATTGGGAAAATACAAAACTGGGGGCTAAAAAATAATTTTTGTGGGAAAAGAATTTTGTTTTATTTTTACGGCTCTGCATTATAAATGTCTGTGAAGCCCTTGGTGGGTCAAAGCGCTCACCACACATCTAGATAAGTTCCTTAGGGGGTCTAGTTTCCAAAATTGTTTCACTTGTGGGGGGTTTCTACTGTTTAGGTACATTAGGGGCTCTGCAAACGCAATGTGACGCCTGCAGACCATTCCATCTAAGTCTGCATTCTAAATGCCACTCCTTCCCTTCCGAGCCCTCCCATGCGCCCAAACGGTGGTCCCCCCCCCACATATGGGGTATTAGCGCACTCAGGACAAATTGAACAACAAATTTTGGGGTCCAATTTCTCCTGTTACCATCGGGAAAATACAAAACTGGGGGCTAAAAAATAATTTTTGTGGGAAAAAAATTTTGTTTTATTTTTACGGCTCTGCATTATAAACTTCTGTGAAGCCCTTGGTGGGTGAAAGCACTCAAAACACATCTAGATAAGTTCCTTAGGGGGTCTACTTTCCAAAATGGTGTCACTTGTGGGGGTTTCAATGTTTAGGCACATCAGTGGCTCTCCAAACGCAACATGGCATCCCATCTCAATTCCTGTCAATTTTGCATTGAAAAGTCAAACGGCGCTCCTTCCCTTCCGAGCTCTCCCATGCGCCCAAACAGTGGTTTACCCCCACATATGGAGTATCAGCGTACTCAGGACAAATTGTACAACAACTTTTGCAGTCCAATTTCTTCTCTTACCCTTGGGAAAATAAAAAGTTGGGGGCGAAAAGATAATTTTTGTGAAAAAATATGATTTTTTTATTTTTACGGTTCTGCATTATAAACTTCTGTGGGTCAAAGTGCTCACCAGACCTCTAGATAAGTTCCTTAGGGGGTCTACTTTCCAAAATGGTGTCACTTGTGGGGGGTTTCAATGTTTAGGCACATCAGGGGCTCTCCAAACGCAACATGGTGTCCCATCTCGATTCCAGTCAATTTTGCATTGAAAAGTCAAATGGCGCTCCTTCGCTTCCGAGCTCTGTCATGCGCCCAAACAGTGGTTTACCCCCATATATGGGGTATCGGTGTACTCAGGACAAATTGTAAAACAACTTTTGGGGTCCATTTTCTCCTGTTACCCTTGGTAAAATAAAACAAATTGGAGCTGAAGTAATTTTTTTGTGAAAAAAAGTTAAATGTTCATTTTTATTTAAACATTCCAAAAATTCCTGTGAAGCACCAGAAGGGTTAATAAACTTCTTGAATATGGTTTTGAGCACGTTGAGGGGTGCAGTTTTTAGAATGGTGTCACACTTGGGTATTTTCTATCATACAGACCCCTCAAAATGACTTCAAATGAGATGTGGTCCCTAAAAAAAAATGGTGTTGTAAAAATGAGAAATTGCTGGTCAACTTTTAACCCTTATAACTCCCTAACAAAATAAAATTTTGGTTCCAAAATTGTGCTGATGTAAAGTAGACATGTGGGAAATGTCACTTATTAAGTATTTTGTGTGACATATCTCTGTGATTTAATTGCATAAAATTCAAAGTTGGAAAATTACGAAATTTTCATAATTTTCGCCAAATTTCCGTTTTTTTCACAAATAAATGCAGGTACTATCAAAGAATTTTTACCACTATCATGAAGTACAATATGTCTCGAGAAAACAATGTCAGAATCACTGGGATCCGTTGAAGCGTTCCAGAGTTATAACCTCATAAAGGGACAGTGGTCAGAATTGTAAAAATTGGCCCGGTCGTTAACGTGCAAACCACCCTTGGGGGTAAAGGGGTTAATCCACCTTCCCCCACCCAAGGAGGAGAGAAGTAGTAGTGTACCGTAATACACCAATCAGACTAACAAGGTAATATGAAGAGGGGTAACAAAAAATACCAAACATACAAATATACTCATACATATAACAGAGGAATGCATTGGGGAGTGGAGGATGGGGTTAAACAAAATTAGGAGAAGAAAGTGAATTATCACACTCTCAAAACCTAGCAACAGTCACAGATAAACCCACCAAACACCTTCTCCTATAATAACCAACAACAACCTCCAGCCATGCAGCATAAGCTAACTTGACAATGAGTGCTAGCCAGAACCCAGACTATATAGGAGTCGGAGATGGGTGTGGCTAACAGTGCACAGCTGAGAGCCTAAATGCTCCAAGAGCTCTCAACAAAGCAGATTAACCCCTGCACTGCCAAAATAAATTTACACCGCTTAATAATAAGGTGAAGTGCTTCTAATCAGTGCAGCAGTAGGAGAAATCAGACACTGCGGTCTTCTGGCTCCTCTATGTCGCGCTAAACCCTCAGCACTCCTGGTATTTCCAGTATTAGACCAGAATACCCACTGGGATCATATCTTCCTACACATGAAGGGTGCAGGAGGTGTTTCCAACCCATGCTCACAGGCACCTGTCCTATTAACATGATAATGTTTCTGTGAGTGTAAAAAGACAACGGTCATTTCACCTCTTTCATGTTTAACTCTCTATACAAAACTTTTCTTATTTGTTAATTACAGATATTGAGGATTTTATTTATAACATAGTCTTTTGTTATTTTTTTTCTGTTCCAATAGAGAAGCTCTTTAATTTTTATTTACCGTAATTTGCTTATTAACTTCTGTATTTTGATGATTACAGTGGTTTGGATAATAAGTGTTCTGTATACCCACTGACATTTGATAAAAATGAAAACATGGCTGCTAAGAAGAAATCAGTGGCGATGCACACCAACTACTTGTCTGCCTGCAGCTTCACCAACTCCGACATGCAGGTAAATGTACAGAGGTCTCTCATTTACTGATTCAATATCCCTTATTCCATTTAGGTGGGTAATAATAGGTAAATTATAGAATTTTATCAGCCTGGAGACACCAGTGGGGGATGCTTACTGTGTTTAACTTCATACGGCTCTCATTGAGCTTCTGGTAATAGCTGTAAGTACGGTAACCAGAATTGTATCATTTAAAGGGTTTCTCCATTACTTTTATATTGATGACTGATAATCAGGATAGTAACTAACAAATTAAAGCTCACTCTGAAAGCGACAATATGTACACAATGAGTATAGGAAATTGGAACTGCATTACTAGTGTAGAAAACATGTTAAAAAAGGTACGTTGTGCCCAAATTGGGCAATTCATGTGAACCCAACAGCCAGCAACAAGATGTACGCCTTTGTTGGGACCCTGAACCTAACATGATGCCTCTCCCGGGCTAAAAGCCTACAATTATATGGGCAGGTAGGATCAAGCTCTATTTAGGCTGATGTGTGGTGTGCTCAGTCAGAGGACGTGTACTACAAATATAAAAAACTGTCACTGCAAAACAGAAAAAGACACGCGCAAACATTTGCAAGCTAAGAGAGCCACTCTATAGAACTAACACCTATCACCTGGAAAAAAAAAATTGGATCAGCAAACTGTTTTCAATAAAAAAAATTCTTCTTTATTTCATTCTTTAAAAAAAAAATAGTCCAGACAGATGATAAAATCATGTAGTATGCTACATGATTTTATCATCTGTCTGGACTAATTTTTTTTTAAAGTATGAAATAAATAATTTTTTTTATTGAAATTCAGTTTGCTGATCCAATTTTTTCCCCCCAACTTATCTGATGGTCAAACGGAATTTGGATCCTAACTGCAGTGTCAGAGGCTATCTACCATATAATACACGGTGAGGCACCATTCCCTTTCTTTTGTTTGCTTTATCACCAGGAAAGGTCATCAATATTAGATTAGTTGGCTTTCGACAACCAGCACCCCCATGACCAGCTGTTCTTGGTGTTGACTGAATATCAGCACTGGCAAACAACTAATTAATGGGGGGCACCAGCTATTGCACCCCACTGATCTAATGTTGATGAGCTACTCTTCGGATACGTCATCAATATATAAGTACTAGATGGTGGCCCAATTCTAACGCATCAGGTATTCTAGAATATGTATGTATGTACGTCACGCTTAGCACAGCCACGTAGTATATAGCACAGCCATGTAGTATATAACACAGCCACGTAGTATATAACACATTCAGCCACGTAGTATATAGCACAGCCACGTAGTATATAGGACAGCCACATAGTATATAGCAGCCACATAGTATATAGCACAGCCCACGTAACAGACAACCACGTAGTATATAGCACAGCCACGTAGTATATAGCACAGCCCACGTAGTATATAACACAGGCCACGGAGTATATAACACAGCCCACACAGTATATAACACAGCCCACGCAGTATATAACACAGCCCACGTAGTATATAGCAGTGTGGGCACCATATCCTTGTTAAAAAAAAAAATTTAAATAAAAAATAGTTATATACTCACCCTCCGGCATCCACCGAAGCTGTCCAGATGTGTGCGAAGCTGCCGCCAGCTTCCGTTCCCAGTAATGCATTGCGAAATTACCCAGATGACTTAGCGGTCTCTTGAGACCGCTAAGTCATCTGGGTAATTTCACAATGCATCACTGGGAATGGAAGTTGGCGGCAGCATCATGCGCATCGGTGGACGGCGGAGGGTGAGAGTAGCACAATTTTTTTTGTATTATTATTTTTAACATTATATCTTTTTACTATTGATGCTGCATAGGCAGCATCAATAGTAAAAAGTTGGTCCGGGATGGGGCGACACACTGGCACTGACTGGGGGGGGAGTAGGAAGGGGGCACTGACTGGAGGAGAGAAGGGAGGGGCCAATTCGTGGCCTGACTAAGCCTGTCGCTGATTGGTCGCGGCTGGCCGGGTGCAACCAATCAGCAACGCGGGATTTCCGTTACGGAAGTTAGTTACAGACAAATAGACGGAAGTACCCCTTAGACAATTATATATATATAGATTAGATTAACCCTTCAAGTTGCTATCCTTCAGGTTAATGTTTGGTCCCATGTCACCACTGACTATCACAATGGCATGGCCTGCCTCTATACTGACGCTGTGTATTTGATTTAGTATTATTTTTTGCCTGTTATAATTATAATCGACTGCCTGGGCTGGTACGTTCACTCAGTAATGTGTTGTAACCATTTGCCGTCTATCTCTTATGTATTCAGCTGTGACCCAGACTCTTCAAAGTTCAAATCATTAAAGTAGATCTGTCAGCGGCTTGTACAAGACAAGCTGCGTACGTTATAAAATACTTCTCTTAGACCTGAGGAGGCTGGTGTACTTAATTTGGAAATCCATGTCACTATGGCTGTATAACCCTGTGCGAATGTTTTGTCATCTATTAAAAACGAGCATTTTATTAGTCTAGTGCCTCCAGCACAGATCATGGCCCTAAATGTTAAGACGAATGTGAAAATATGACAAAGATGTAAAGATTTGGAACAAAGAACACAAGTATGTATTGTTCATAAACAGCTGGACTCGACCTGTCAGTTACTAAAGATATTTTTGGGCTTGAAATGTTTGCTTCTTGTTGTTACTGTATCCAAGCAATTTCTAGGACTGGTGTTTTCTAAATCTTCATAGGAAAATATGAAATTCTTTGTTAGCAAAACATTACCACTTACAAGTCACATACTCATATGAGTCACAGGAACAAGTTCAGTCTTGTCACTGTGAACTTTTTAGCAGACTGACAGATTACGTAAGTCCGAACCCTTTGTGATCAGGTATGTAAGGCATGCAATAACATTACCAATAATACATAGAATTAGTTCAGAATACAAAGTGTGGAGACAACTAATAGTAGCAGCTAGCTCATTAGTAAAAAGACCTGGATGAAAATTGCTTTACGATAACTATCCAAAAACAACAGCCATCTAGTAATTCTACAAATCAAAATACTACAACAATAATATATTACTAAAAATCTAAATAAAAGTCCTTGACTGTAGCTCCAGGAAACTTCCATAACTTTGGACATTAAGTCCCAACCAGTTTATTAAGGTTTTAAGGTACCTTCACACTGAACGATATCGCTAGCGATCCATGACGTTGCAGCGTCCTGGATAGCGATATCGTTGTGTTTGACACGCAGCAGCGATCTGGATCCTGCTGTGACATCGTTGGTCGGAGCAGAAAGTCCAGAACTTTATTTCGTCGCTGGATCTCGCGCAGACATCGCTGAATCGGCGTGTGTGACGCCGATTCAGCGATGTCTTCACTGGTAACCAGGGTAAACATCGGGTTACTAAGCGCAGGGCCGCGCTTAGTAACCCGATGTTTACCCTGGTTACCAGCGTATACGTAAAAAAAAAAAAACACTACATACTTACATTACGGTGTCTGTCCCCCGACGCTGTGCTTCTCTGCACTGTGTAAGCGCTGGCCGGAAAGCAGAGCACAGCGGTGACGTTCAGAAATAGTTACAACAGAGTACAAAATTAAATGATGACGACTGTGCTCACAATACGAAAATTACGTGCGAGGATGATTGACTAAAAATTGTACAAAAACTGCATTGTGTATAGAGGCCTTTAAAACCTGCTTAGTAATTTAGAACAAGATGAGCAGGGCAGGGTGTGACTACTTCTTTACCTAATCTCAGTCCTGAATCATTTGAGACAGTCTAAGAACAATAGATACACTGCCTAAAGTCTTGTACACATGGTTGTACAGAGCTGTTATTGGGCTCCTCAATATTTCATGGAATCTGCAAGAAAACAACTGTGTAATGCTACAATACATACCCCTAGGTATGTATACAAGGTAGAGCCACCACTAACCTTTTGTAGAAGGCATAAAACCACCAGTAACCTTTTTTTTTGCATGTAAATGACCCACCAATCAACTCATGATCATCATTAACATGTTGACCTTGTTCTTCCATAAAAACTTTTTAATCACTTCATAATATGGTTAGTTGCTTAAATGAGAGAATAACCCGTATATACTCGAGTATAAGCCGAGATTTTCAGCCCATTTTTTTGGGTTGAAAGTCCCCCTCTCGGCTTATACTCGAGTCATACCCAGGGGTCGGCAGGGGAGGGGGAGCGGGGGCTGTCTAATTATACTCACCTACTCCTGGCGCGGTCCCTGCAGGTCCCCGGCTCCCTGGCGCCCCAGCTTCTTCCTGTACTGAGCGGTCACATGGTACCGCTCATTACAGTAATGAATATGCGGCTCCACCTCTATGGGAGGTGGAGCCGCATATTCATTACTGTAATGAGCGGTAACGGTGACCTCTTAGTTCAGGATAAAGCTGCGTGTCGGGGAAGCAGGGAACTGTACAGCGCCAGGAGCAGGTGAGCATAACGGGGAGGGGAGCGCTGCGCGATATTCACCTGCTCCTCGTTCTGGCGCCGCTCCGTCTTCAGCGTCTTCTGCGGTGACGCTCAGGTAAGAGGGCGCGATGATATGGTTAGTGCGCGCCCTCTGCCTGAACGTCAGTGCAGAAGACGCTGAAGATGGAGTATGTGATTTATGTGGCAAGGCCCTCCTGGCAAATTTATTAAAAAAGTAGCAGTGTTCCTTACGCAAATTGAAGTAAAATTTCTTCCGAGGCGCATCTTAATGAATTAGGTGCATGTGTTTCCTGCACACTCTTCATTAAGACTGGCGTACAAAAACGCCAATCTTAAGGAATTGTGCCCGAGTGCTGTGCTATTAGCGATAGTTATATATATCTCCTTTAAAAATGAAGTGTATACCTTCTACAGTATGTATGTGCAGATAATCTGTGTATCTATGTCTGATCCAGACTATGCTTGATTTTACATTCAGATTCTGACTGCCAGTGGCGATGGGACATGTGCCCTCTGGGACGTGGAAAGTGGTCAGCTGCTGCAAAGTTTTCATGGGCATGGTGCCGATGTTTTGTGCTTGGACCTTGCACCATCTGAAACTGGAAATACCTTTGTATCTGGAGTAAGTAATGGAATATTGGAAGCCATATGGGGCCAACAATATTATCAGGATAAGAATATACAGGGTGGGCCATTTATATGTATACACCTAAATAAAATGGGAATGGTTGGTGATACCAACTTCCTGTTTGTGGCACATTTTGGATCCAACTTTATTTTTTCCAATGGCAAGAGGATCATGTGACACATCAAATTTATTGAGAATTTCACAAGAAAAACAATGGTGTGTTTGGTTTTAACATAACTTTATTCTTTCATGAGTTATTTACAAGTTTATGACCACTTATAAAATGTGTTCAAAGTGCTCCCCATTGTGTTGGATTGTCAATGCAACCCTCTTCTCCTACTCTTGACACACTGATAGCAACACCGCAGAAGAAATGCTAGTCTAAGGGGGTCAGATTCCTTGTAGAAATGCTCTGACCTGACACCCATAATGTGGTGGTGCATCATCTTTCTGGAAAACTTCGGGAACATGCCATCTTCAGTGCATAAAGAGGGCAACACATCATCATGTAGCAAATTCAGATATCCAGTGGCATTGAGGTTTTCATTGATGAAGAATGGCTCCAGTATCTTTGTGCCCCATATACCACACCATACTATCAATTAGTCCGAGCATTCCTACATGAACATTTTCCTGTAAAGTGGATTGGTCGTCGTGGGCCAGTTGAATGGCCACCAAAGTCTCCTGATCTGACCCCCTTAGACTTTTATCTTTGGGGTCATCTGGAGGCAATTGTCTATGCTGTGAAGATATGAGATGTGCAGCATCTGAAACTACGGATACTGGAAGCCTGTGCTAGCATTTCTTCTGCGGTGTTGCTATCAGTGTGTCAAGAGTGGGAGAAGAGGGTTGTATTGACAATCCAACACAATGGGGAGCACTTTGAATACATTTTATAAGTGGTCATAAACTTGTAAATAACTCGTAAAAGAATAAAGTTACATTTGAGCCAAGCACACCATTGTTTTCTTGTGAAATTCTCAATAAGTTTGATGTGTCTCATGACCCTCTTCCCATTGAAAAAAAATAAAGTTGGATCCAAAATGGCTGACTTCAAAATGGCCACCATGGTCACCACCCATCTTGATAAGTTCCCCCTCCCATATACTTATGTGCCACAAACAGGAAGTTGATATCCCCAACCATTCCCATTTTATTTAGGTGTATCCATATAAATGGCCCACCCTGTACTCAGTTCCTCCTGGTAGAGAGGCTTAGAAATGTTTTCTTATAAAGAAGCCAATATCATCAGACAACGTGAGAAGTGATAAATAGTGGTGAGTGAAGGAAGATTGTGGATACTTTGCTAGTTGAGCAGTGTTCTGGCCAAGTAGGCATCTGTCCAATTATGTCAGCATGTTGTGTATGTGGTAATGTACACACCGGAACACAGATCTTCCGCTGTCTGGTATAGAGTTCTGTCTATTGCAACATGTACAGTCATTATCTTGAGAGCAGTTCCAAATACATAATTAGAGTTGTCTAACTTTGCAAATTGTTCCTCATACCTGCATGTGCTTAATATGAATGGACTGAGTGAGTTTGGGTCAGGGTACGCTACAGTACCTGACCAAGTGTAAAAAAAAATGCGTAACCTGTAGAATAACCTTGTAGGCAGGGCCGGCTCCAGGTTTTTGAGGGCCCCGGGCGAAAGAGTCTCAGTGGGCCCCCCCTTTAACACATACCCCGATTCATGATCGCATATAAACACAGCCATGTAGTATATAACACTGCCCACATAGTATATAGCAGCCCATGTAGTATATAGCAGCCCACGTAGCATATAGCAGCCTATGTAGTATATAGCAGCGCAGCCCACGTAGTATATTGCAGCGCAGCCCACGTAGTATATAGCAGCGCAGCCCACGTAGTATATAGCAGTGCAGCCCACGTAGTATATAGCAGCGCAGCCCACGTAGTATATAGCAGCGCAGCCCACGTAGTATATAGCAGCGCCACTCACTCAGGCACTGGTAGGACTAGGAGCTCCTCCTGAATCTGCCTCATAACTTCAGCAGCATGGCAGCCAGCCAGGGGCGGAGAGCAGAGCAGAGAACGTGCTCTCTCCGCCCACAAACAATGTCACACTGGCTGCTTTCTCTTAACCCCTATGTGTGCCTGCCTGGCTGCACTGACTGAGTGAGAAGATGCTTGTGTCAGAGTTGGCACATAGGGGTTAAGAGAACTCAGCCAGTAGTGACTTTGTGGGCGGAGAGAGCATGTTCTCCTGCTCTGCTCTCCCAGCTGTATCTATGACAGCGTGAGTGGGCCCCCCTCTCTCCCCAGGGCCCCGGCATTTGCCCAGGTGCGCCGGGTGCTGACGCCGGCCCTGCTTGTAGGAATATTACTAACATTCTCTTCTTTGTGGGATGGCATGTTAAACAAAGCCACAGATTTCTACTGTCAGCTTTTGGAGGAATATGCTGAGAAAAGTCACATTTATGGGCTTGTAAAACCCTGTGCTGTCAGGGTCAAGGTGGGACAGTGTAGATTTGTACCTGTCCAATCCTATTGTTTCTAACAAAGGTGACAGCAGAGGAGTCTGATGCCTCTTATCTCTGCCACTATTGAAATAAGCTGATAAATGATTGTAATATAATGCCTATTATAAGGGTCTGACCGATAGCACGATACCACCACTGATTGGTAAACTTGCCTGTTTACATAGGCAGACCAATGTAAACGATGCACACTAGGCGATCTGTAGTAGATCTACATAAGCTGCCATGGTTCTCGGCAGTATGAGTCCTGTTTACACAGGATGATGCTCCGCCAAGAACGATGGTTTTTTGTGCTGCTTTCATTGGGTAACCGATAGCCTGTTTACACGGCATGATAAACGTAATATGAGTATTTTAACAAAGCTCTTTCTCCAATATCTTTCAGTCTAAATGCAGCTTAAGCTTCAGACTGATGTATATAGTCCTGACCATAAAAATATATCATGTCTATTACTGACTGAAGTTTTATGATTTTTCTCCCTGTTTAGGGCTGTGACAAGAAAGCAATGGTATGGGACATGCGAACTGGCCAGTGCATTCAGTCATTTGAAACTCATGAATCTGACATCAATAGTGTCCGGTCAGTATGAGATGCGTCTGTGCTGTACACGACCTGCCACGTGGATCTGTGCAAAGCGTTACACAAGTCAGAAAATACAGAGACCACTGTTCAAAGCAGTTTATTCTGGGATATATTTCTCATCAGTTTTTTGGGGCTAACTGGAAGGAATGCAGGAGCCTTTTACTGGGCTGACCCATTTCCATGCAGGAAATATTAGCTCTTTTGTAAAACAGAACGTAAAGTAGTTTATATGGTAATTGCGGCCTGGATGAAAACAGACTTTTTTATGTGCTTCTAATGTAACTTAAGCAATGGGCAGTTTTATAGATTGACAGTAACATTACAGCACGTATACACTGCAGCGATAAGGGTAAAGAAGCAGCAAGCAGCCCTGAGTCCTGATCCCCAAAGGGGCCAATGAAGGAAATCAGTATTGTAAATGGCTCATGGTAGGGAGGAGGCAGGTCCAGATTTGGTATCAAGGCCAAGGGACTTCAGATTATGCCTTTGGTATACAATACTGCAGAGTATGATAGCGCTATGTACGGTCAACATATGTGCAAATGATATATAATATTATAATGAAGATATTTCAGTAAAAAAATATGGTAATCCAGTATAGTTTTGCCTTCCCCTCCTAGAAATTAATCACATCATAGCTGTAGGTATTTTGGTAGCCATAGTATTATGATACTACATGAAGACTAATCACAATTCTCTGGTCTCTTAAAGGCGAACTGTCAATAAGTTTTTACTACCCCTTCTGAGAGCAGTATGATGAAGGGACAGAGACTATGATTCCAGTGATGTTTCACTTACTTTAGTGGGCTGATGGCTACAGTTTTGATTAAAAACTGTTTTATCTGATCTACCAGTAGAGTTGAGCGACTTTTACGTTTTTAGGATCGAGTCGGATTTCGCGAAACCCGACTTTGTCAAAAGTCGGGTCGGGTGAAATCGGCCAATTATTGCGAAAAGTCGGGGGCCGACCGAAACACGAAACCCAATGCAAGTCAATGGGGAATCAAAGTCGGCAGTGAGTGGAGGACAGGAAAACACCTACAGTGCCCATTGTAATGCCAAAAACATCAATTCTTATTACTGAAGCTTGTCAATCTTAATTTACTTTATAATAATAGTTAGGCATTGAAAACAGGGGGTCATTTGGCTAAAGTTGTGGGGGGTAGGGCTGGCTCAAGATTTTCGTGGGCCCAGGAAATGCGGAATACGTCACGGCGGTGGAGCAGGGAGAGGTAAGTATTTCAACTTTGCAAGTGCTGTGGTCCTGAGCAAGCAGGGGGGGGCACTGGCACAGGGCCCCTCATAGTACGGCGGTGTGTTTGATGGCGGGCGGTGCCTCCCACTGCCAGAGACACTTTTGCATACTATGAGGGGCCTTGTGTCAGTGCCAACGAGTATGCCCCCCCCACCTGATGAAGGAACCTGCACTTTCATCTGCACCTTCCTCTTTGTCCCTGTGTAAGGTGGTATAGTATGCGGGAAGGGGAACCTGAGTTTCAGCAGGGTCAGATTCTGGCAGTGTAGAGTGCAAGGGGAATGTAGAGGTCTGTGTCAATGTACAAGCAGACTCATCTAGCAGTGGCTGGGCAATGGGCAGGATGAGGAGGAAACACAGATATAGGCCCAAAATAAAAAAGTAGGCTAAAAGCAGTTCAAAATTGGTAACAGGAGTACACAGGCGGTATTGCTTTGTTCAGTGGAGGGCAACTGTAAGGAGTGGCTGACACAGTTACTAGGCCCAAATAAGTAAGTAGGCTAAATGCCGTTCACAATTGGTAACAGGAGTACACAAGCGGCATTGCTTTGTTCAGTGGAGGAGGACAACTGTAATGAGTGGCACAGACAGACTTAGTAGGCCTAAAATAAAAAAGTAGGCTAAATGCAGTTCAAAATTGGTAACAGGAGTACACAGGCGGCATAGCTTTGTTCAGTGGAGGACAACTGTAAGGAGTGGCACAGACAGACTTAGTAGGCCTAAAATAAAAAAGTAGGCTAAATGCAGTTCAAAATTGGTAACAGGAGTACACAGGCGGCATTGCTTTGTTCAGTGGGGGAGGACAACTGTAATGAGTGGCACAGACAGACTTAGTAGGCCTAAAATAAAAAAATAGGCTAAATGCAGTTCAAAATTGGTAACAGGAGTACACAGGCGGCATAGCTTTGTTCAGTGGAGGACAACTGTAAGGAGTGGCTGACACAGCTACTAGGCCCAAATAAGTAAGTAGGCTAAATGCAGTTCAAAATTGGTAACAGGAGTACACAGGCAGCATTGCTTTGTTCAGTGGAGGACAACTGTAAGGAGTGTCTGACACAGTTACTAGGCCCAAATAAGTAAGTAGGCTAAATGCAGTTCAAAATTGGTAACAGGAGTACACAGGCGGCATTGCTTTGTTCAGTGGAGGTCAACTGTATTGAGTGGTGCAGACAGACTTAGTAGGCCCAAAATAAAAAAGTAGGCTAAATGCAGTTCTAAATTGGTAACAGGAGTACACAGGCGGCATTGCTTTGTTCAGTGGAGGAGGACAACTGTAATGAGTGGCGCAGACAGGCTTAGTAGGCCTAAAATAAAAAAGTAGGCTACATGCAGTTCAAAATTGGTAACAGGAGTACACAGGCGGCATTGCTTTGTTCAGTTGAGGACAACTGTAAGGAGTGGCTGACACGGTTACTAGGCCCAAATAAATAAGTAGGCTAAATGCAGTTCAAAATTGGTAACAGGAGTACAAAGGCGGCATTGCTTTCTTCAGTGGAGGAGGACAACTGTAATGAGTGGCGCAGAGAGACTAAGTAGGCCCAAAATTAAAAAGTAGGCTAAATGGCTAAATGCAGTTCAAAATTGGTAACAGGACTAAACTGGCGGCATTGCTTTATTCAGTGGTGGACAACTGTAATGAGTGGCTGACACAGTTAGTAGGCCAAAATAATAAAGTGCGCTAAATGCCAAAAAATTGTTCATAAATAAACAGGTGGCATAGCTAGGTACAGGGGTGGGCTCCTCTGCTGAGTAGCAGACCGTGGTACTTGGTGCAAAGTATTAACTGGTCTAAATGGAGGCCAGGGCCCCTGTATATTTTTACTATCATCTATCATTTCAACAAATTTGTATTGGCAGTGCCATTGAAGGATTTAACAGCACAGACTACACAGTGGTGGAGCAGGGAGAGGTAAGTTTTGCAAGTGGTAGAGCACTGTTCGAGCTGGGGGGGAACACTCTCTCGTGGGCGGCGGTACTGCCACAGGGCCCCTCATATTACTACTGTGTGTCTGACGTTGGTTGTGCACCACCACCGTCAGATACACTTCATTGTACTATGAAGGACCCTGTGCCAGTGCCGTCGCCCAAGAGTGGGCACACCCACCTGTCCAGGCAAACGGCACTCGCACGGGTGCTTGCGCCAGGTGGTGACCACGGCCCTGTGGGGGGAGTCAGCCAATTTAGGGAGGTATAAAAATGGCCTATGGTGGACATTCAGCAGCTACAAATGGAGGAAGTGGAGCAGCCAGTAAGAGGAGGCCAAAAGCAAGACATTTTTCAGGCAAGCTACGTGTCAGCAGGGGAAGGTGGGGCAAAATAATTTGAAATCCATGATTGGTTCATTTTAATGAAGGTTAGATCATCAACATTTCGGGTAGCCAGATGTGTCCTTTTTTTGGTCAGTATTGAACCAGCAGCACTGAAGACTCTTTCTGATAGCACACTAGCAGCTAGGCAAGCGAGCTCCTGTAATGCATATTCTGCCAATTCAGGCCAGGTGTCTATTTTAGATCAAAAAGAGAGAAGCCAGCGCTGCCTGTGGTCAGAACGCAATTTGAAAAGTGCAAATGCGCATATTAAATTCTGACTGTATATCAAAATGAGATATTTAGCAGACAATTGATCAATTCTTTGAGCCACTCCGCCACGTCACGGCAATCTCTTGGGGCAGTCCTGCTCTACGATTTTTATATTCGCTTTGCCATTACGGCCTCCTTAATATGCTGGGAGAAAGACCACATTAGTCCCGCTGTAAGTTTTTTTATGTTTTACTCACTGTGCCATTACGGCCTCCTAAATGTGTTAAAAGCGGGACCATGTTGAATGCAAACCGTACCTGTAGCTTTTCCGAATCACTCCCATGGCGCCAGAAAGGGTATGCGACAATAACGGTCGACCAGGTCCAAGCATGGACATGTCAGATCTGACCTCCACAATGCCTGACCAGCACCATGGCTTAAAGAGAGAGACAGGCCCAGGCACAGGTGCACTAATTAAAACAGAGCCCGGGCAGGGCAGGGCTGCTGTAAGTGTGTACAGCAGCCTAGATCAATCACAATGAAAACAGAAAGAATGACGTAAATGACCCAAGCCGCACGGCAACAGTGGTGGTCAGCCACAAACCAATACAAAACAAAAAGAGAGAAGCCAGCGCTGCCTGTGGTCAGAACGCAATTTGAAAAGCGCAAATGCGCATATTAAATTCTGACTGTATATCAAAATGAGATATTTAGCAAACAATTGATCAATTCTTTGAGCCACCCCGCCACGTCACGGCAATCTCTTGGGGCAGTCCTGCTCTACGATTTTTATATTCGCTGTGCCATTACGGCCTCCTTAATATGCTGGGAGAAAGACCACATTAGTCCCGCTGTAAGTTTTTTCATGTTTTACTCACTGTGCCATTACTGCCTCCTAAATGTGTTAAAAACGGGACCATATTGAATGCAAACCGTACCTGTAGCTTTTCCGAATCACTCCCATGGCGCCAGAAAGGGTATGCGACAATAACGGTCAACCAGGTCCAAGCATGGACATGTCAGATCTGACCTCCACAATGCCTGACCAGCACCATGGCTTAAAGAGAGAGACAGGCCCAGGCACAGGTGCACTAATTAAAACAGAGCCCGGGCAGGGCAGGGCTGCTGTAAGTGTGTACAGCAGCCTAGATCAATCACAATGAAAACAGAAAGAATGACGTAAATGACCCAAGCCGCACGGCAACAGTGGTGGTCAGCCACAAACCAATACAAAACAAAAAGAGAGAAGCCAGCGCTGCCTGTGGTCAGAACGCAATTTGAAAAGCGCAAATGCGCATATTAAATTCTGACTGTATATCAAAATGAGATATTTAGCAAACAATTGATCAATTCTTTGAGCCACCCCGCCACGTCACGGCAATCTCTTGGGGCAGTCCTGCTCTACGATTTTTATATTCGCTGTGCCATTACGGCCTCCTTAATATGCTGGGAGAAAGACCACATTAGTCCCGCTGTAAGTTTTTTCATGTTTTACTCACTGTGCCATTACTGCCTCCTAAATGTGTTAAAAACGGGACCATATTGAATGCAAACCGTACCTGTAGCTTTTCCGAATCACTCCCATGGCGCCAGAAAGGGTATGCGACAATAACGGTCAACCAGGTCCAAGCATGGACATGTCAGATCTGACCTCCACAATGCCTGACCAGCACCATGGCTTAAAGAGAGAGACAGGCCCAGGCACAGGTGCACTAATTAAAACAGAGCCCGGTACGGTTTGCATTCAATATGGTCCCGCTTTTAACACATTTAGGAGGCCGTAATGGCACAGTGAGTAAAACATAAAAAAAACGTACAGCGGGACTAACGTGGTCTTTCTCCTAACATATTAAGGAGGCCGTAATGGCACAGCGAATATAAAAAACGTAAAGCAGGACTGCCCCAAGAGATTGCCGTGACGTGGCGGAGTGGCTCAAAGAATTGATCAATTGTTTGCTAAATATCTCACTTTGATATACAGTCAGAAATTAATATGTGCATTTGCACTTTTCAAATTGCGTTCTGACCACAAGCAGCGCTGGCTTCTCCCCTTTTGTTGTCTATTTTAGATGCCCAGTAATCAAAGGGGAATGACCTGTGAGGGAGAACATCGATAAGGGTGGAAAAATAGTTTGTAACCATACTGGACAAATGCTGTCTCCTGTCACTTTGAATCGATGCAGCAGTACCTGTCGTGTCTGCGGTCATTGTGAAATCACTCCACAACCTGGTCAGAAAACCCCTCTGTCCAACGCCGCTTCGGATTTGTGCACCTCTAACACCTCTGCCATGTTGCCCCCTACAGCTCGTGTGAGAACCATCACCGCCGCTGTGTGCTGGGAATGCCTGAACCAAACGGTCTACAAGAGTTGCTTGTTTGGTAGCCAATATTTGCTCAAGGTTCTCATGTGGCATGATATTTTGTAATTTTCCTTTACATCGTGGATCCAGGAGGCAGGCCAACCAGTAATCGTCATCGGTCATCATTTTGATAATGCGGGGGTCCCTTTTTAGGATACGCAAGGCATACACAGCCATGTGGGCCAATGTTCCAGGTGTCAATTCACTGCTTGTGCTGGGTTGAGGAGCACTTTCTTGCAAATCAACATCACTTGTGTCCCGCAAAAACCCTGTACCTGACCTTGCAACGCCACCAGTTTGTATTGCCCCCTGAGAAGCATCCTCCTTCCATAAATATTCATCCCCATCATCCTCCTCCTCCTCCTCTTCGTCCGCCACCTCGTCCAGGAGAGTTCCCTGAGCAGATAATGGCTGGCTGTCATCAAGGCGTCCCTCCTCCTCGGCTGCAGACGCCTGCTCCTTAATGTGCGTCAAACTTTGCATAAGCAGACGCATTAGTGGGATGCTCATGCTTATGATGGCGTCGTCTGCACTTACCAGCCGTGTGCAGTCCTCAAAACACTGAAGGACTTGACAGAGGTCTTGTAGCTACGACCACTGCACACCAGACAGCTCCATGTCTGCCATCCAACTGCCTGCCCGTGTATGTGTATCCTCCCACAAATAAATGACAGCACGCCTCTGTTCGCTTAGACTCTGAAGCATGTGCAGTGTGGAGTTCCACCTTGTTGCAACGTCGATTATTAGGCGGTGCTGGGGAAGATTCAGCGATCGCTGATGGTTCAGCATACGGCTGGAGTGTACGGGCGACCGGCGGATGTGCGAGCAAAGTCTTCGCACCTTCAGGAGCAGGGCTGGTAACTTCGGATTATTTTTCAGGAAGCACTGCACCACCAGGTTCAAGGTGTGAGCCAGGCAAGATATGTGTTTCAGTTCTGAAAGGGCAATGACAGTCATAAAATTCCTTCCGTTATCACTGACTACCTTGCCTGCCTCAAGATGTACACTGCCCAGCCATGACTCAGTTTCTTGCTGCAAGTACTCGGCCAGTACTTCCGCGGTGTGTCTGTTGTCACCCAAACACTTCATTTGTAGAACAGCCTGCTGACGCTTACCACTAGCTGTTCGATAATGGGACACCTCGTGTGCAACACTGGCAGCTGCGGATGGAGTGGCCGTGCGAGTGCGCTCTGTGGATGAGCTTTCGCTTCTGGAGGAGGAGGAGGAGGAGGAGGGGTGGCGAACGCCTACAGCCAACTGTTTCCTAGACCGTGGGCTTGGCAGAACTGTCCCACTATGGCTGTCCCCTGTGGACCCTGCATCCACCACATTAACCCAGTGCTCCGTGATGGACACGTAACATCCCTGGCCATGCCTACTGGTCCATGCATCTGTTGTGAGGTGCACCTTTCTACTGACTGATTGCCTCAGTGCATGGACAATGCGGTCTTTGACATGCTGGTGGAGGGCTGGGATGGCTTTTCTCGCAAAGAAGTGTCGACTGGGTAGGTCATAGCGTGGTACTGCGTAGGCCACCAGGGCTTTGAAAGCTTCGCTTTCAACCAACCAGTAGAGCATCATCTCTAACGAGATTAGTCTAGCAATGTGGGCGTTCAAACCCTGTGTACGTGGATGAGAGGATGAGTACTTTCTTTTCCTAACGAGAGTCTCTTGTAGGGTGAGCTGGACTGGAGAGCTGCATATGGTGGAACTAGCAGGGGTGGTGGTATACATGGCAGATTGAGAGAGGGTTGGTGATGGTATTCTTGATGTTGGCCTACATACAGTGTTTCCTACCAAGAACCTTGTGATTCCCTGACTGCTTTGGCCTTGGACGATACCTCCACATTTGCTGCTGGTGGTGTCCTAACCGGTGGGCTTACAGTGAGGGAAGCAATGTAGCGTTGCTGACTACCTTCATTCTAAGCAGGTGCACCAACGGTACGGGACGTTTGGTAGTTAGTCCAGGCTGGCAAGTGCATGCTGGTTAAATGTCTAAGCATGCACGTTGTATTTAAATTTTGAAGATTCTTCCCTCTGCTAAAGGTCTTTGAGCATTTCTTACAGATAACTGTTGACTGATCATTCGGATCTTGGTTAAAAAATTGCCACACTGCACTCTTCCTACTATGGAATACCTTTTCAGGCATTGCACGCTGTGCTACTTTCACCGGATGGCCACGCTGTCCTAAAACTGTTTTTGACAAACGTTTTTGGCCTGATACGGGCCTGCCAGATGACAGCTGTTGCGAAATAGATGGCTGCTGCGGATCATCCTCCTCCGCTACTGAGCTACTGGCAGTGGCACCCTCTTCCCCAATGGCTGCCAATCTGGGTCAACAACTGGGTCATCTATCACCTCCTCTTCAATGTCATGTGCACCTTCCTCTGTGTCACCGTGTAAGGTGCTATAGCGTTCGTGATGGGGCACCATAGTCTCGTCAGCGTCAGATTCTGGCTCAGTACACTGTGAGGGCAATGTAGTGATCTGAGTCAATGGAACAGCATAATAATCCAGCTGTGGCTGTGCATCTGTGCACTCCATGTCCGATTCATCTTGTAATGGGCTGTTAACAATTTCCCTCTCTAACCCAGGCACGTATGTGTAAAGAGCTCCATGGAGTAAACTGTAGTTTCGCCTGCCGCATCCTTCACTTTTGGTTTGGGTGAAGGACACAAGGATGCGACTTGTTCCTGACCGGGAGCATCCACTGACGACTCACTTCTTTTATATTGCAAACTTTCTGAAGAGGAGGCGAAAGAGCTAGAGGCTGAGTCAGCAAGGAAAGCCAAAACTTTTTCCTGCTGCTCCGGCTTTAAAAGCTGTTTTCCTGCTCCCAGATAGATAAGGGAGCCTTCGAGGCCTTTTGTAGCCAGATGATGACGCTGGCTCAACACCTCGAGCCTTTGGTGCTATTTTGCTTTCCCACTACCAGCAGATGCTCCACCACCACCACCACCATCAGTACCAGCTGGCAACGACCGCTCACGGCCTCTTCCACCAGACTTTCTCATTTTTGGAAAAATCTAATCAAAATACCAACTGTTATATGGTATATAAACGTTTTGAGAATTTAAATCTCCCTTTTTTTGGGGGAGATTGAACCAAAACTCAGGCCCAGTGTATTACACTACACAATGTAAGTGGCAGAACGTGGCTGGAAGATATACGACAAACTAACAGAACTGACGTACATCCACTTAGTGCCAATTTAAATCTCCCTTTATTTGGGGGGAGACTGCACCAAAACTCAGGCCCAGTGTATTACACTACACAATGTAAGTGGCAGAACGTGGCTGGAAGATATACGACAAACTAACAGAACTGCAGAACTAACGTAGATCCACTTAGTGCCAATTTAAATCTCCCTTTTTTTGGGGGGAGACTGCACCAAAACTCAGGGCCAGTGTATTACACTACACAATGTAAGTGGCAGAACGTGGCTGGAATATATACGACAAACTAACAGAACTGCAGAACTGACGTAGATCCACTTAGTGCTAATTTAAATCTCCCTTTTTTGGGGGGAAGACTGCACCAAAACTCGGGCCCAGTGTATTACACTACACAATGTAAGTGGCTGGAAGATATACGACAAACAGAACTGACGAAGATCCACTTAGTGCCAATTTAAATCTCCCTTTTTTGGGGTGAGACTGCACCAAAACTCAGGCCCAGTGTATTACACTGCACAATGTAAGTGACAGAACAGGGCTGGAAGATATATGAAAAAATACAAGGGCTGTAGTACAATTTCAATCTCCATACAATGATCTCAGGACAAGTATGGCAGCAATAAAAAGGACTGCGGCACACAAAAGTGTGGACAAATAAACAAGATAACTGTGCAGAAAGGAGCAACAGGATTTGTGCTTTGAAAAAAGCAGTTGGTTTGCACAGCGGCGTACAAACAGCAATGCAGCTATCAGGGATCCTTATAGGGCAGCCTAATAAGCTACAGAGCTGATGTACAAAAATATAGCCTCCACTGTCCCTGCAAACAAATAGTGGTGTTGGACAGTGGAAATCGCTACAGCACAAGCAGTTTCGGGGCTTAATCTTCCCTCCCTAACTATATCCCTTCTTCTGATGAAGCTGCGGCAACCTCTCCCTATGCTACGATTGGCAGAAGTAAGATGGCGGTCAGCGTGCACGCCCCTTTATAGCCCCTATGATGCAGCAGAAAGTAAGCCAATAACTGTCATGCCCTTCTCTAAGATGGTGGGGACCGAGACCTATGTCATCACGCTGCCCACATTCTGCGTCCTTTTTCATTGGCTGAAAAATGGCGCTGAAAACGTCATACGAAACGTGACTTTGGCGCAAAGATCGCCGACCTCATGGCCGATCCCACACTAGGATCGGGTCTGGTTTCATGAAACCCGACTTTGCCGAAAGTCGGCGATTTTTTAATTTGTCCGATCCGTTTAGCTCAACCCTATCTACCAGTTCTCTTAGCTTTCTGTGTACACTGTGCATAGGCAGAAAGCTGCCAATCAGTGATGGTGGCATGGTTGGGCTATTTGGCAGGTTTACCATACGTCCCAACTTTTGAAGAACAGATACAGGGACAAATATTGACCAACCCCTGGCCACACCCCAGTCCACATCCATTTACGATTTCTTTCTCCCCCGGCAGGAGGAGTTGTCAGAGGGGCGGTGGCAGTGAGGGAAATTTAGCAGACGTCTGACACTGCAGGGTGTGGACCCAAATCCAGGACTGACCACCATATCCAGGACAGTGGGGACTAGAGATGAGCTAAAAAAAAACCAGTAGAAAATGCGCAGCATGTAACAAAAATCTAAATGTTCAAGCAAAGTGGATGTGATTCCATGAAATCTCCACCCCTTGTGGTATAAAGACACTGCTGAACTCTGTGGTTTTGGTGTATTTTTTCTCTTTATGCGTCTTCTGGAAAAAACACATGAAAAAAAAACGCTGTTGCATTTTTTAAATGGAGAGTTAAAGCTTTTCTGTACTATTAAAAGCACATTAAAAGCTCTGCTTCATATCTGCCCAAATATCGCATCAAATAAGCAGAAAAAAAGCAGCAGAAAGAACGCATCATTTACTCTGTGTGTGAATATGACCTCAGCATTACAGTTTTTTAAACTTTTATGGATATAATAGAGCAAAGATATCAATAACGCCATGTTTTACATAATTTACCGATCCCTGTAAATAATCTGATCGCTGTGTTGTGCGGGTAGTTACGATTACAGGGACACCAAATATGTCCGTGTTATTTGGTGATTTGTGATGTTTATTATAAAAATAAAAAAAACATTAAAAATAACATTTTTTTTAATTTTCAGGTGTTTTTCATTATTATTTTTTAGTAATTTTAGAGGATGAAAAAAATCTTTTATTCCCCCTCTAGAATTCAAATACATACATTGCACATAGTGTATTTCTATCAGTATTATCTGCTTGTTGAGTCAGAGCCTGCAATACAGATAAGGTACACAGAATTCTCCCCATGACATCCTCAGATATTGTTGCTCAGTAGCTTATATATCTACCTGTAATGTTAAGGTTGTGGGTTCAAGACCTGGCGAGACTCACAGGAAAAAAAATGACATTTTTGTAATTTCTGCTTATTATTTCTACAACTTTTATAGGAACAAAAAAAGTCTTTTGCTTCACTTCAGTATACACAGACCATAGAAATACATTTTTATGTATATAATGTATCTCTATGGACATGTATAATCTGCTTCTGGGATAATTTCCTGCAATAGAGGTCAAGATAACCAAATTCTTCCATCTACATCATTATAAGCTGTGGCTCAGTGGAAAAGCTGCAGCTTAAGGAGATGTGAGTTCAAGGAGACCTGAACACAGGAGGGAGAAGCAGTGAATATATAATTTAGTTTAAGCACTGAGCAGAGAGATGTCGTTCCGACTCCTGAGGAAGAGGGGCTACAGAGTGATGAAGACATCGGAGAGAAGGGGGGTGAGTATAGAAACTGGGAAAAAAGCCCTGACATGACGAGACGCGGGATTGAGCCCTGGAAGCAGGGCAGTCTCGCACAATCCAGGACAGTTGGGAGCTACAGATTTACTACTCCTCTTATAATAATCTCGTGCTGATAAAACAATGTTTTATAAAAACTACACCAAGCAGCCCAGTAAGTGACTCATTGCTGGAATCAGGGTCTCTGCCCCTATATTATGCTGCTTCTCTCAGATTAGGTAGAATTCCTTGTAATGGTCATCCTTGTTGCAGCTGTTGTGTGACTTTCAGATTTCCATCGATGTTCCATTCCTTTTTTCACTGAACCAGCTCTATTAATTGAAGTGAGTTACAGTCAGAGATATTTCTACAAAAATCTGTCATGTGTGACTATAACCTTATATTCCTGTATTTAGACTGTTCTTCAACCATTAGTGCTCAGCTATTTTTGCATGCACATTATATGGTTATTCATTCTATTCCAAATGCTTTCATGCAATCTAAATAATGATCCAAGTGCTAGTATCAGAGTTAGGCCGGCGTCACACTTGCGAGTTTTACGGACGTAAGAGCGCAGAAAATACGTCCGTAAAACTCGCAAAACAAACGGCACAATTATTCTCTATGCCCCTGCTCCTATCTGCCGTATTTTACTGATCAGTATTATACGGCTTTCTACGGCCGTAGAAAATCGCAAAATGCTGCGTTTGTCACCGTTTTGCGCAAAAAAATCGCCAATGAAAGTCTATGGAAGCCCCAAAAATACGGATTACACACGGAGCAGCAGTGTGACTTGCGAGAAATACGCAGCGGTGTTAGAGAGAAAAGCCGGTAATTCATTGCGGTGTACATTAAAATCACACTGACAGCTTACATTAGAATAGTTAGAATAAATGTCTACACATAGAATAGGTATATATATATATATATATATATATATATATATATGTCAGTGAGACACATATATGTATATATATATATATTATTACTTCATACAGCGCTAGATAGCTTTAAAGCCGGTAATTCAATTACCGGCTTTTGCTATCTCCTTCCTAAACCCGACATGATATGAGACATGGTTTACATACAGGAAACCATCTCATATCACCATTTTTTTTGCATATTCCACACTACTAATGTTAGTAGTGTGTATATGCAAAATTTGGCCGTTCTATCTACTAAATTAAAGGGTTAAATGGCGGAAAAAATTGGCGTGGGCTCCCACACAATTTTCTCCGCCAGAGTAGTAAAGCCAGTGACTGAGGGCAGATATTAATAGCCTGGAGAGGGTCCATGGTTATTGGCCCCCCCCTGGCTAAAAACATCTGCCCCCAGCCACCCCAGAAAAGGCACATCTGGAAGATGCGCCTATTCTGGCACTTGGCCACTCTCTTCCCATTCCCGTGTAACGGTGGGATTTGGGGTAATGAAGGGTTAATGCCACCTTGCTATTGTAAGGTGAAATTAAGCAAATTAATAATGGAGAGGCGTCAATTATGACACCTATCCATTATTAATCCAAAACTAGTAAAGGGTTAAAAAAACACAAACACATTATTAAAAATTATTTTAATGAAATGAACACAAAGGTTGTTGTAATATTTTATTCAACGCCCAATCCAGTCACTGAAGACCCTCGTTCTGTAACAAAAAAACAACAACAATATCTTTGCCTTCCGAAGATCTGTAATGTCCAATGATGTAAATCCATCTGAAGGGGTTAAAATATTTTGCAGCAAGGAGTTCTGCTAATGCAGCGATGCTCCTTGCTGCAAAACCCCGGAGAATGAAGGTAAAGTAGGTCAATGACCTATATTTACCTTCATTTGCGGTGAGGTGCCCTCTGCTGGTTGTTCCTAGATCGTGGGAACTTTCCTAGAAAGCTCCCAGGCTCGAGTTCATATGAGGACAACCAGCAGAGGGCGCTTCTTATGAAGTCGAGCCTGGGAGCTTTCTAGGAAAGTTCCCACGATCTAGGAACAACCAGCAGAGGGCGCCTCACCGCAAATGAAGGTAAATATAGGTCATTGACCTACTTTACCTTCATTCCCCGGGGTTTTGCAGCCACAAACAACGTTGCATTAGCAAAGCTCGTGGCTGCAAAATATTTTAACCCCTTCAGATGGATTTACATCGTTGGACTTTACAGATCTGCGGAAGGTAAGGATATTGTTGGTTTATTATGTTTTTTTTGTTACAGAACGAGGGTCTTCAGTGATTGGATTGGGCGTTGAATAAAATATTACAACAAGCTTTGTTTTTATTTCATTAAAATAATTTTTAATAATGTGTTTGTGTTTTTTTTTTTCACCCTTTACTAGTATTGGATTAATAATGGATAGGTGTCATAATTGACACCTCTCCATTATTAATTTGGCTTAATGTCACCTTACAATAGCAAGGTGGCATTAACCCTTCATTACCCCAAATCCCACCGCTACACGGGAATGGGAAGAGAGTGGCCAAGTGCCAGAATAGGCGCATCTTCCAGATGTGCCTTTTCTGGGGTGGCTGGGGGCAGGTGTTTTTAGCCAGGGGGGGCCAATAACCGTGGACCCTCTCCAGGCTATTAATATCTGCCCTCAGTCACTGGCTTTACTACTCTGGCGGAGAAAATTGCGCGGGAGCCCACGCCAATTTTTTCCACCATTTAACCCTTTAATTTAGTAGATAGAATGGCCAAATTTTGCATACACACACTACTAACATTAGTAGTGTGGAATATGCAAAAAAAAGGGGGATATGACATGGTTTACTGTATGTAAACCATGTCTCAAATCATGTCGGGTTTAGGAAGGAGATAGCAAAAGCCGGTAATTGAATTACCGGCTTTAAGCTATCTCGCGCTGGAAGAAATATTAATATATATATATATATATATATATATATATATATATGTGTCTACTGATATATATATATATATATATATATATATATATATATATATATATATATACACAGTATATATATATATATATTTTTTTTTTTGGTGACACATGGATCCCTTCTATAGCGGTATGTTGGTTTTGCAAGCCTGCGAGAAAAACACGCAGTACGGATGCCATACGGATTACATACGGAGGATGCCATGCGCAAAAAACGCTGACACACCCTGCCTACGGAGGAGCTACGGACCACTATTTTGGGGACTTTTCAGCGTATTACGGCCGTAATATACGGACCGTATTGTTTTACGCTGTGTGTGACGCCGGCCTTACAGTGGCAAGTAAAAGTTTGGCAACTCCTGATCAAAATTAATGTTATTTTGACCAGTTAAGCAAGTTGAAGAGGAAATAATCTCTAAAAGAACTAACGTTAAAGGTGATACGTTTTCTTTGTATTTTAGGCAAAAAATATATATTTTCATCTTTTACATTTTATATATATAGCTCCTGCAAAAATTAAGAGACCACCACATCAAAACCCTGCCATGGGCGCCCAATCTCCAGACCTGAACCCCATTGAAAACCTCTGGAATGTTATCAAGAGGATGATGGATAGTCACAAGCCATGAAGCAAAGAACTGCTTAAAATTTTGCGCCAGAAGTAGTGTGAAAGACTGGTGGCAACCATGACAAGACACATGAAAGTTGTGCTTAAAAATCATGATTATTCCACAAAATATTGATTTCTGAACTCTTCCGGAGTTAAAACATTAGTATTGTTGTTTCTAAATAATTATGAACTTGTTTACTTTGCATTATTTGAGGTCTTAAAGCACTAATTTTTTTAATTTTGACCATTTTTCTCGGTTTGGAAATGCGGAGACATGTTGTCAGAAGTTTATAGAATAAAAGAAGAATTTACATTTTACTAAAAAATATACCTATGAAGAGAACAATCAGACAAACGGAACATTTTGTAGTGGTCTCTTAAATTTTGCCAGAGCTGTATATATACACTGCTCAAAAAAAATAAAGGGAACACTTAAACAACAGAATATAACTCCAAGTAAATCAAACGTCTGTGAAATCAAACTGTCCACTTTGGAAGCAACACTGTTTGACAATCAATTTCACATGTTGTTGTGCAAATGAAATAGACATCAGATGGAAATTAGTGACAATTATCAAGACACACTCAATAAAGGAGTGGTTCTGCAGGTGGGGCCCACAGACCACATCTCAGTACCAATGCTTTCTGGCTGATGTTTTGGTCACTTTTGAATGTTGGTTGTGCTTTCACACTTGTGGTAGCATGACACGGACTCTACAACCCACACAAGTGGCTCAGGTAGTGCAGCTCATCCAGGATGGCACATCAATGTGAGCTATGGCAATAAGGTTTACTGTGTCTGTCAGTGTAGTGTCCTGAGGCTGGAGGCACTATCAGGAGACAGACCAGTACACCAGGAGACGTGGAGGGGGCCATAGGAGGGCAACAACCCAGCAGCAGGACTGCTACCTCAGCCTTTGTGCAAGGAGGATCAAGAGGAGCACTGCCAGAGCCCTGCAAAATGACCTCCAGCAGGCCAAAAATGTGCATGTGACTGCACAAATGGTTAGAAACTGACTCCATGAGGATAGTCTTGAGTGTCCGACGTCCACAGATGGGGGTTGTGCTCACAGCCCAACACCGTGCAGGACGCTTGGCATTTGCCACAGAATACCAAGATTGGCAAATTTGCCACTGACGCCCTGTGTTCTTCACAGATGAAAGCAGGTTCACACTGAGCAAATGTGACAGAGTCTGGAGACGCTGTGGAGAGCGATCTGCTGCGTGCAATGGTGTTGGGTAGCATTTCTTTGGAGGGCCGCACAGCCCTCCATGTGCTTGCCAGAGGTACCCTGACTGCCATTAGGTACCAAGATGAGATCCTCAGACCCCTTATGAGACTATATGCTGGTGTGGTTGGCCCTGGGTTCCTCCTAATGCTGGAGTCAGGACAATGCCAGACCTTATGTGGCTGGAGTGTGTCAGCAGTTCCTGCAAGATGAAGGCATTGAAGCTGTGGACTGGCCTGCCCGTTCCCCAGACCTGAATCCGATTGAACACATCTGGGACATCATGTCTAGCACCATCCACCAATGTCACGTTGCGCCACAGACTGTCCAGGAGTTGGCGAATCCTTTAGTCCAGGTCTTAGGTTTTATTGTTCTCAACACATTCCACTATGTAATGAATAAAGATTTACAACTGGAATATTTCATTCAGTTATATCTAGGATGTGGGATTTTAGTGTTCCCTTTATTTTTTTGAGCAGTATATATATATTTATTTTTTCTTCATTTTTTATATTTTAAAAATTACCTGAAGGAAAATGGACCAATGCAAAAGCTTGTGCACCCTTGGAGATGTGTGTGTTCAGATGAGGTTGACTAAACTTTCAGACCTTAATTATACTGTTAGGGTTATGGCTTATTCACTATCATCGTTAGGAAATGCCAGGTAATTCAAATTTCACAGCCTACTCTAACCTTGTGCCAAAAAAAGCAGTCATGAGTTCTTCTAAGCAGCTGCCTTGCACTAAGAAAATTAAAATGGTGGAGGACCACAAAGCAGGAGAAGGCTATAAGAAGATAGCAAAGCGTTTTCAAGTTGCCCTTTCCTCAGTTTGAAATGAAATTTAGAAATGGCAGTTAACAGGAACAGTAGAGGTTAAGATATGGTCTGGAAGACTGAGCAAAATTTCAGTGAGCTACTCATGGAATTGCTAGAGAGGCAAATCAGAACCCCCGCTTGACTGCAAAAGACCATCAGAAAGATTTAGCAGACTGTGTACTTGTGGTACATTGTTTTATTGTTCAGAGACACCTGCACAAATATGGCATTCATGGAAGAGCCCTAAGAAGAAAACCTCTTCTGCATCCTCAACATCAGAAGTATGAGTATGCAGAAGAACATCTAAACAAGGCTCATGCATTTTAAAGACAAGACTTGTACATTGATGAGGTTAAAATAGAACTCTTTGGCCACAATGATCAAAAGTTTTTGTGGAGAAAAAAAGGCACAAAATTTCAGGAAAAGAACATCTCTCCAACCATTAAGCATGGGGTGGATCAATCATGCTTTAGGGTTGTGTTGCAGGCAATGACATGGGGAACATTTCACGGGTAGAGGGGAAAATGGATGAAATTAAAATTCAACAAATTCTTGATGCAAACATAACACCATCTGTAAAAATGCTGATGTTGAAAAGAGGATGGCTTCTACAAATGGATAATCATCCTAAACACATGTCAAACCTACCTCAAAAGCTGAAAGTTTTACAATCGCCCTCACAGATCTCTGAACATCATTGAAAATCTGTGGCTAGACCTCAAAGTAACAGTGCATGCAAGAGAACCCAGGAATCTCACAGAATTGGAAGAATTTTCCAAGGGAGAATAGATGAAAATCCCTCAAACAAGAATTGAAAAACTCATTTCTGGCTACTAAAAGTGTTTACAAGCTGTGATACTTTCAAACGAGGGTGTTACTAGGTATTAACCATGCAGGATGCCCAAACTTTTGCATTGGCCTATTTTCCTTTGTGTAATTCTTAAAATGTAAAAGATGAAAAATGTATATATGTGTATATATACACTGCTCAAAAAAATTAAGAGAACACTATAATCCCACATCCTACATATCACTGAATGAAATATTCCAGTTGTAAATCTTTATTCATAAAACCTAAAAATGATCAGCGTAAGTCACAACTAATATCCCACAGAGGTTTGGAGTTGGAATGATGCTCAAAATCAAAGTGGAAAATGAAGTTACAGGCTGATCCAACTTCAGTGGAAATGCCTCAACACAAGGAAATGATGCTCAGTAGTGTGTATGGCCTCCATGTGCCTGTATGATATCCCTACAAGCCTGGGCATGCTCCTGATGAGGCGGTGAATGGTCTCCTGAGGGATCTCCTCCCAGACCTGGACTAAAGAACTCCTGGACAGTCTGTGGTGCAATGTGACGTTGGTGGATGTTGCAAGACATGATGTCCCAGATGTGTTCAATCGGATTTAGGCCTGGGGAACGGGCGGGCCAGTCCATAGCTTCATGCCTTCATCTTGCAGGAACTGCTGACACACTCCAGCCACATGAAGTCTGGCATTGTCCTGCATTAGGAGGAACCCAGGGCCAAACGCACCAGCATATGGTCTCCCATGGGGTCTGAGGATAATAATAATAATAATCTTTATTTTTATATAGCGCTAACATATTCCGCAGCGCTTTACAGTTTTTGCACACATTATCATCACTGTCCCCGATGGGGCTCACAATCTAGAATCCCTATTAGTATGTCTTTGGAATGTGGGAGGAAACCGGAGTGCCCGGAGGAAACCCACGCAAACACGGAGAGAACATACAAACTCTTTGCAGATGTTGTCTTGGGTGGGATTCGAACCCAGGACCCCAGCGCTGCAAGGCTGCTGTGCTCTCATCTCGGTACCTAATGGCAGTCAGGCAGTCATGAACCAGCTTTCATCTGTGCAGAGCACAGGGCGCCAGTGGCAAATTTGCCAATCCTGGTGTTCTGTGGCAAATGCCAAGCATCATGCACAGCGTTGGGCTGTGAGCACAACCCCCATCTGTGGACGTCGGGCATTCAGACCATCCTCATGGAGTCGTTTTTTAACCATTTGTGCAGACACATGCACATTTTTGGCCTGCTGGAGGTCATTTTGCAGGGCTCTGGCAGTGCTCCTCTTGTTTCTCCTTTCACAAAGGCTGAGGTAGCGGTTCTGCTGCTGGGTTGTTGCCCTCCTTTGGCCCCCTCCACATTTCCTGGTTTACTGGCCTGTCTCCTGGTTGTGCCTCCAGCCTCTGGACACTACGCTGACAGACACAGTAAATCTTCTTGCCACAGCTCACATTGATGTGCCATCCTGGATTCACTGCACTACCTCAGCTACTTGTGTGGGTTGTAGAGTCCGTCTCATGCTACCATGAGTGTGAAAGCACAACCAACATTCAAAAGTGACGAAAACATCAGCCAGAAAGCATTGGTACTGAGATGTGGTCTGTGGTCCCCACCTGCAGAACCACTCCTTTATTGAGTGTGTCTTGATAATTGCCAATAATTTCCACCTGTGGTCTATTCCATTTGCACAACATCATGTGAAATTGATTGTCAAACAGTGTTGCTTCCTAAGGGGACAGTTTGATTTAACAGAAGTTTGATTTACTTGGAGTTATATTCTGTTTAAGTGTTCCCTTTATTTTTTTGAGTGGTATATATATATATATATATATATATATATATATATATATATATATATATATATATATATATATATATATATATAATACAAAGGAAATGTTCCATATTTAACTTTGGCCCCTTTAACATCATTTCATCTTCATCTTGCTTAACTGTTCACAATAACAGTACGGTAATTTTGACCAGGGGTGCCCAGGCTTTTACGTGCACTTCATATTAATGCTGTACACTAAAATATTACCTCTACTTTTACGATCGCTCAAAGGTACTTTTCTTTTCTCTAGGTATTACCCCAGTGGAGACGCGTTTGCCTCTGGCTCAGATGATGCTACGGTAATTGTGGTGACAGTGTAGCATGTTGAGTAGCTCCATGCCACGTGCGGAAGCTACTTGTGCTTTTTCTCACATTACTTATGTATTCACTAATTTTATTGGCAAGCTCAGCAAGTGTTCAAGCTCATACAAATATTTATGCAAGTTTATGTGTACAGTGCATTTCTTCAGGCTTTTTAGGTCTTTATGTACCATACTTCTCCAGAACAGGTCTTCATGTCAGCTGCTCAAGTCTGTCCAAAAATCTCCTCTGGACATTGCAAGCCAAACTGAACATGAAATCTGACTTATTTCTGATCTGACGATTGCTCTAAAATAAACTCTGTAATGTACAATATATACAAAAATTATATTCAAGGACCCTCCCTTGCTGTGCTACAGACAACTTCTAAGTTTAAGAGATATTGTGCTCAGAAGTTATATGACCTCTGACACACCAAGATCAACCTATCCTTCCAATGTGAAAAGTTGCAAAACCTGCACTCATGTAATGACCACACACAGCATTCAGATCCTCAATGCACATCAGAACTATAAGACTTCCAGGACATTCACATGTTTCTCTTCTAATGTGGGGTGTTTAATTCTGTGCACTATTTGTCCTATTGGGGGTCATTATGTGGGAGAAACAGCACAGAGACTGAGAGGAAGAATGAGGTCTCATTGCCAGACCCATCATCTTGTGGCTAAGCATTTCTGTGGTCCAGCACACAACATAAAAAATATGAAAGTTGTAACATTAAAAGGCAACTTCAAATCATAAAAACACCAAAGGGTTTGTGAACAAAAATGTATGACAGTCTTTGATACCTTCCACACAGGACTACTGTAAATAGTGTGTGTGCCCCACAAAAAAACAAAAAACTGTCACACAGCTCTATTGAAAAATGAAAACGTTAAAAGGCTCGAAAAATGGTGACACAAACAAAAAATAATTTTTTTTACAAATTTCCAAATTTTTTTCGCCACTAAAATAATTATACAATAATCGTATTAACGCAGAGAATCTTGATTTGGGGTCATTTTTACTACTCAATAAACGTCGTAAAAACAAAACCTAAAAAACTGTGTCAAAAATCTTTTTAAATTTCACTGCATTTGGATTTTTTTCCAGTACTTTGTGTGGTAAAATGGAAGATGTCCTCCTCTAAAACCTAGGTGTGTCTTATGGTCCGAAGGGTCTTATAGTCTGTTTTATAGTCCAAAAAACACGGTAGTTACTTTGGTAGATGTTAGTGGCTGTGACCATTCCTAAGCTACTGCAATGTGCCCTGTACATGGGGTAAGCAACATTGTGAATCAGAAAAACTATATTACATTTCTAATTTGAAGGATTTGTTAATATCATTATTATTATAACTGCGACATATTGGGATAGGATCTTGGAGATAGGAAATGCCACTTTAATTATAAATTAATTGGTTTCCTTAGAAAGTAGTGCAAAGCTGTCCGTTTGCATGTGTGTGCATAGGATTACTAAATTATTCTATAATGGAATATAATATATTATAATCTGCCATGCTAGATTATTGGGCCTTTTGCATTTGGTTTGAAAATACAGTTAGACATCAAAGTAATTTTTTTCTAAGTTCAAAATATCCTCAATGAACAAAACTTTAGTTCTTAAACAGTTTATTTCTGTCCAGTTGTTATAAACTATATTTAGCTCTTTTCCGAAACATTGATGACAACTAATGAGGCCCTCAACCTAGTTCCCACAGCATTGTGACCTCTTATATTTACTCGTACACTTAAACACATCTGTTATGTAGGTCTTTAGGAAACTTTTATGGTAATTGTAGAGAAATCCTTATTGGACGCCACCTAGTCTTACCATAGGGTGCATTAACGTAACGTAAGAGATGATTGTTTAGGGGTATGTACTGCTTAGTGATTGCCCATAGTCAAATAATTTTCTTTATAAGTCATTTTACCAGTATTAAAATATTTAGATAACATAGGCAGGATCCTAGTAATGTATTGTACAATGATCCCTTTGTATTTTACTGACAGTGTCGCATGTATGATCTCCGAGCAGATAGAGAAGTCGCCATCTATTCTAAAGAGAGCATCATTTTTGGAGCATCAAGTGTGGATTTCTCCCTTAGTGGTAAGTTCTTACCTAATTACATGTTGTGCACTATCTATTCTTGAACTTTGATATAATATTCTGTTCTTTAATATTTTTTTAAACTGTACTCAGGCATTTCCAGTAGAGGACCTATTACTTGTGTGAAAAGAAAATGATAAATTATAAGAATTTTCTGACAATTCATGTCATTGATCCCTACACATCGAAGCCTGTTTTCACCTTCCTGGCAAGGACAAATTTTCCAATTCTGACCAATGTCACTTTATGTGCTAATAACTTTGGACCTTTTGAAAATATCGGAAATTTGTTGAAAATGTAGCAATTTTCCAACTTTTAATTACATTTTTGTGCTCTTAAACCAGAGAGTTATGTCACACAAAATAGTTAATGAATAACATTTCCCACATTTCTACTTTACATCTGCATCATTTTTGAAACATCATTTTTTTTTGTTAGGAAGTTAGAAGGGTTTATCAGCAATTTCTCATTTTTCCAACAAAATTTATTAAAAAAACTATTTTTTTTAGGGACCACCTCACATTTGAAGTGACTTTGAGGAGTCTATATGACAAAAAAAAAACCCATAAGTAACACCATCAATACCACATTCAATACATTTATTAACCCTTTAGTTGCTTCACAGAAACTAAAGCAATGTGGAAGGCAAAAAAGCTGCTTCAAAACGGTTACCGTAATTCATTTGAAGGGGAAAAGGCTGCTTCTAAATGACTGATCCATGTGGAGGTCACAGATAATTTTAAAGGGTCAATCTGAGTCTTTCATATTCACAGAGCCAGAAGCACCCTGAGGAACGATCACAGGTTTTACCTTTGTATCAGTTCTTTCTACCCTCCTTCTCCCACTGCTGCTCTATAATACACAGGAACACATCTTACACTGCCTCATACATCTGTACTCACTGTGAATACGGCAGATGTTCCTTGTGGCTACAAGTAGTATACTCTGCACAGTGAGGACAACGTGTATGTATGGCCACCTTGTTTATGTTCTGTAATAGGAAGTCAGCCTGGACACATGAATCTGCCATTTTACAAACTTCACTGGTGATTTTATTTAAGGGGAAATTGTCACTCGTGATTTGAATGTCTTTTCTAGTGATTATCTTGAGCACTTAGATACTGGAACATTTCCAACAACCACATAATACTGTAAAATCAAATAAAAAATATATAAAGCTTGAGTGAAATGCTATTTATCCTGTGTAATGAAGGACTTCACTGAAATGTGCATATTGTATCATTTATTTTGCTGGAAACAGACAGTAGCAATTAAACTGCCTTTGTGACAGGAGACTGCTGTGTTGATGCTTGCTTTTAGGTATTTCACATATGCCTTTTGTCCCGTGAGCTCATAGTTCAGTAAAACTATCTTTAGTGATTGCATCCAGTCAGCACTTCTGCTTCATACAAACAAAAAAACAGCTGTCAACAGTTTTGACCGATACTGGGTGGCAGAAAAATGCCAGCGCCATGCTTTATAGGTTGTTACTATAAGAGAAAATCTGACCACTGAGCTTGAAATATCAGTCAGATACTGGAATAAGACTTTATAGAATAATGAATCACAGCACAACAACAAAAGGCTTTCGGTAGCCTTCTGGATTAGGCCAGTATGCCGCCCAGAATTAGGCCAACATTTTTTAACACTGGCGTTTCACACTCTAGTTTAAGAAAAAAGGAGTATGCTTCACATTACATGTGGAGCACTTTGGACTGTCCTAAAGTCATTTGCGTCTTTTATTTGTCTTCATTTACACCATAGACTAATGTAAACTGATCGATACATTTGGACATTAGTGTTTAGATGTAATGTAAAGTGAAAAGTACTTTTTATTTAATTACACATATTGTGGAGGAAATAGTAGGGTATGTTGGGGGAGCAAACCCCAGGGCATTCTGTTTTGGGTGGACAAACTATCACAATTATGGGGGTCCATATTGATCTTGTGTAATTACGGTAGATTAGAAGGATCTTTGTTGTGGAGTATCTGGAATACATGAAGGCTGTGATGGATACTTATCATAGATTATAATGGGGTAAAATGGCTCTTTATGACATATCTCTATGCTATATAGTCTATGAGTGAAATTTGCAAGTTATGCATCTGTCAAAGGCATCTATCGGCTTTAGTAGCATCCGTCATCTATCAATTTATTGAAATCTTCATAACGTGTCCATTCATCAGAAGCCTGTGACAGCTGCCAAACTGTCATCCAACACCCGTAGGACTCCTGGATAGAATGATGTGGTCTGAAATGCTAGTGTATACCTTTTTTTTCCAGTGGTATGCTTACATATACTATATACCATATATTGACCAAGCAGAACCCAAAAGGGTACTCTTTTGGCCTCTCTCAGACAATGGAACACTATGAACACAAAAAAACCACTTCATCAGGTCCTGTGTAGACCTACAGAGATCTGTGTACATAGACTGCCGTCAGTAAGAACAAATGGCTATAGCAAAAAAGTAGTGCGAGAAGATTGATGAACTAAAAAGGCAGAATTGTGACTGTAATTAAGATATTTCTGATTGTAAAGTTAACCTGTGAGGTACATAAAAATAAATCACTGCATTTACAAAGTCATAATTATTCATGTCGCAAAAGACTCTTACATTTGTATATATCTCACAGCTACTGATATGGAGCAGTTTTCTTCAGTGTGTTTTGTGAAAACATATGTAACACATTCAGTTTGGAAATGCCATGATATGTGTCACACACACTAGAGGCCTGGATCCAGCTGGATCCTGGTTGTCCCTGTTTGGGGGTATCCCAAGCCTTGACCCCTTGGACCTATATGTAGTGAACATAGCCTATTATGACTGATGAAGGGTTTTTCACCTAAAATGTTACATAATTCTGTACTTACCGCGGTGTAACCAATGGATATAAATCACTGACAATAAATCCTATTTGAAGCTTCTCCAAGTGCCTTTTGGTGTGCAGCTCCTTCACTCTGTCTACTATGTGCCACATTAATCTCAGTACAGAATAAACGCTTTCCCAGTTGAATGAACTGTTCTGCTTTTCTTGATGTCCCACTTTTGTTTGTTTCAGGTCGTCTGCTATTTGCTGGCTACAATGACTACACAATCAATGTTTGGGATGTTCTTAAAGGAAGTCGTGTGTCCATCTTGTTTGGTCATGAGAACAGAGTCAGCACCTTGCGTGTGTCACCAGATGGTACTGCATTCTGTTCAGGATCATGGGATCACACTCTAAGAGTAAGCTTCGCTGCTTGTTGCCTATCCCTTTATATAAAATATATGATAAGTTATAGTACTATGTCATAGGAAATTCATTTCCCCATACTTTTGTCCATAAAACAGTCATACTAACCTAAATTGGTTACAGCTATAGTGCCTCCGTAAAAGATAAAGTACAGTACTCTCCATACAGTCACAGCTAAACTGTCCCACATCACAGTAATGAAGAAAATGACCATGAGAGAATAATTAGGGTATGTGCATACAATAAGTACCGTATTTTTCGGACTATAAGACGCACCGGACTATAAGGCGCACCCAGGTTTTAGAGGTGGAAAATAGGGAAAAAAAATATTTGAAGCTAAAAAATGTGGTAAAATATTTAATAACATAAATGACATACTATTATATGTGGTGTTATTATATATAATAGTATGTTATTATGTTGGAAGCTGCGGGACCAGTGTGGTGTCTGTAAAGTATTGTATGAAGATGCTGGAGGGTGAGTATAAGAATGGGGGCACAGGGCTTATATTTAAAGCACCACTCCAGCACTGTAAAATAACACTGGAGTGCTGCTTTAAAATCCCATGGGAGAACTATAACTCCCAGCATGTCCTGCAGATCCTATGACATGCTGGGAGTTATAGTTCACCAAAGGAGTGGCAGAGTGCTTTATTGTGTTTTGTAAAGACTAACCTCTTAAATGTGGCAGCCAGCCACACTGTAGTGAGGTTAAAGCTGGAGCATCCCATTACTGTACACAGAGCAGTCCCTCGTTTCCTTTCCACAGCACAGGTTATGAGGAAGCTGCAGATTCTAGTGGAGACTGGAGAGCCTGAAGGACCTGTGATGATGTCAAGAAGAGGGAGGGCTCTGAGCTGCCATGTGATGCTCCAGCCCGCCCACTCCTGACATCATCACAGGTCCTCCTGCACAGAACTCAGCATCCAGCCCAGGCATGGCAGGCAGGTATGCAGCCATCTCCTCTCTCCCTTGGCCCCTGCTGCTGCCTCCTCTCCCCCAGACACACAGACCTGCCCAGCTGCTGCAGGAATCAGCGCTGGAGAAGCCATGTGTGTCCCTGCTTAAGCATTTGCTGCTCCCGGCTCACCGCTCAGCTAATAGGTGGGCGGGGAGCCGCTAATGAATATTCACTTCACTTAATCATCGGGAGCACATGGTTTCTCCAGGCTGATTCTGGGCAGCGGGGACATCCTGAAGTGGGATAACAGTGCGATCCCACTCACTGCTGCCCCCCTCCCCACATGCTACATCCGTACCATAAGACGCACCCACACTTTCCTCCCAAATTTGGAGGAAAAAAAGTGCGTCTTATGGTCGGAAAAATACGGTAAATGCTGTGGGTAGGACACTGCATACTTGCCCAGCGTCCAACCCTCAGTATCCATATGTTACAGCATAATGGATGGTATTTCAAGAAATCCCAATCCCACTATGCATCCAGAGATGATCGCGGATCACCCACGGAGACGGACATGTGACGCGTCTTTCCCGACCGCAGCATGTCTATTTATCTTGCAGAGACGCGAGCCTCCGCAAGATAAATGTTACCCGTACAATGTATTGGACGCAGTGAATCTGCACGGTTCAATGAACACATGCGGAATCACCTGGGTTCAATAGCCGGCAGCTCTGTGGAAGCAGCGGACATGTGCTGTATCCAAAGCGCTGACAATTCCTGAACATCTGCACATACCTTTAGTGGCAGATTGTAGGTGACTCAGTACTCTGCCTACAGTTGTGCCCAGCAAAAGCAATCTATGGTAGATCAGGGATTTCCTTCGATTTCACTTGATATCATTATCAGTAGAAATATTTTTATCACTTTTTCCACAGATCTGGGCTTGATCCAAGTTGTGAAAAGGTAGAGAATCATGAATGAATCTTCAGTCCCACTGTACTGGAAGAGATGGAGCAGGGCACTGCGATGGATACACATTGTATAGTAGAATATTACTGTCCTCAAAGTTTACAGGTACTAGGAAAAATGGCCAGTGTCAGCTGCTTGTAAATGAAGGTAGTACACATATATAGCTAAAGGTCAGACAGCATAGTTATGTTCCCTTAGTGAGTTGATTCAAGGAATATCACAGAGTCTGCTAAACACTTGAAGACATATACTGACATCTACTGCAACCTCCTCCCATCTTTAGACCTTTAAGAGATGCTGTAGGGTTCCCATAATCCATGTAATACTATATTCCAATACTTCCATATGGATGCATTATGTCTCAGAATTGGATTATGTCCGATGGGCTTTCCTATGTCTGTTTCTTCCTTTGAGAAATTGGTTGCACCTATTACATTGGATAAACTACCGTATATGAAAGTGCATTTCATTGTATCTGGTTGCCTTGAATACTACTGAATAAACTGTGGTTACTCTGTTGGCTACTGGTAGGAAATACAGTAATTCCCTTTCCAGTTACTGGCAGATGTGACATTGGTTTAAATATAGATTTCCCTTCCCTTTCATTTTATATAAAGAGTGACCTTCTCTTACATTCATATTATTACTGGATATAACGTCTGATATAATACACAAGGCCACAAACTAAGCTGGCGTTTTCTATAAATCCTAACACTGCTAGTATGTGGGAAGGATTCAGTACAGTGATATTACAATTCACGTGCAAAATGCAGTTTTCTGCGTCTTCACATCTCTTCAATCAATCTAACTGTAAAGATGAGCGACAATAATGGTCATAGACAGCATGTAGCATTATGTAGCAGATTATTTTCTATCTCGTGAACACTCTTTTCTTTACATAACTTTGAGTGTACTGTATATATACACAGAAATATATATACATACAACCCCTGTCAAAAATTATGGAATCACTGGCCTTGGAGGATGTTCATTCAGTTGTTTAATTTTGTAGAAAAAAAAAGCAGATCAAAGACATGGCACAAAACTAAAGCCATTTCAAATGGCAACTTTCTGGTTTTAAGAAACAGTAAAAGAAATTAAAAACAAAAAATGTGGTAGTCAGTAATGGTTACTTTTTTTTAACCAAGCATAGGGGAAAAATTATGGAATCACTCACTTCTGAGGAAAAAATTATGGAATCACTCAATTCTGAGGAAAAAAATATGGAATCACCCTGTAAATTTTCATACCCAAAAATGACACCTGCATCAAATGAGATCTGCTCGTTAGTCTGCATCTAAAAAGAAGTGATCACACCTTGGAGAGCTGTTGCACCAAGTGGACTGACATGAATCATGGCTCCAACATGAGAGATGTCAATTGAAAAAAAGGAGAGGATTATCAAACTCTTAAAAGAGGGTAAATCATCACGCAATGTTGAAAAGATATTGGTTGCTCACAGTCAGCTGTGTCTGGATCGCCCCCCAAGGGGCCGTTGGGTACTCGGTACCGGGTCCTCCGGTTCACAGGGGGATGTCACAGTGGCTGACCCGGTCCGTGGCCCTGGGCCGTCAGTGTAAAAGGGAAAGGTCTTTAAGGGGAATGTTTGTGACGCCACCTTTGGTATTCGGTCAGGGTGACCGACGCTGCTTTAAGGGGTCCGCTGGGGTGATGTTATGGCAGCTAGATGGTATACCTTCCCACAGGTGAAGTGTATCCCCAGGGCTTCCCGGTGTGTAGATGATGGATGGTGAGAGGCGCAGTGAAGAATGAGGACACAATGTTGCAGTCTGTCTACCTTTACGGAAAATTTCAGCATCCACAGTCCAGAGCACCAGACCACAGGGCAGTCAGAGTCCGGCTGATTTGAAGGCAAGTCCAGAGTCCCCTTGTCCAGTAAGGGACTTCCTTTGCACTGCAGTGATGTAGTCCCTTACTGCTAAGCTTCTCATAAGGTCAACACAACTGTTGTAGATGTTATGTCTCTCTCTCTCTCCCCCAAATAGGTTAGGACAAACCCGTATGACTGGTTGCTTGAGGCGGTTTATATGGACTCCATCATGCCCCAGCCTCTAAGGGGTGCCACTGTGCCTCCTGGGTGTAGGGCGAACAGGTAATGAAAAATTTGCTGCCCTGCCGGTCTCTGGAGCAAGGCATAAAGGTCGTTACTCCCTCGGTGTTCCGGCTACCGGGATTCTGTGCCTCAGAAGGAGGCAGCTTGTGTAGGGCTGGTCCCCTTCTGATATCCACTCCTTTGCTATGACTTCTTTTGCACGCTCGCTGCAATACAGTTCTGCTTTCAATGTCTCTTTCTAAGAGCTGCAGCTCTGAGGGCATGCACAGCTCTGTGTCCTTCTCCTTTGCTCTCTGACAGGATCCCACCCCTGCCAGAGACCGACTAACTGAGCGGAGCTCAGCCAGCAACTCACTCACTTTCCCTACAGGCAACCAGTTTTACCTAAGTGTTGGGAGTGACCTAATCAATAGGAGCAAGAGCTCCCCCTGGTGGCCTGGAGTGTGAAATGTGTTGCATGTTTGTGATACCTGGATGCAGTTGTCCTTCTTTGCCTCCAAATGTAACATCACTCTCCCCTAGAGGAGAATGACATTACTGCAACGACCAGGACCCTGGGTCGCTGCATGTCTAAAATCTGGACCAAATACAAACAACATGGGAAAGTTGTTAAAGGTAAACATACTGGTAGACCAAGGAAGACATCAAAGCATCAAGATCGGAAACTTAAAGCAATATGTTTCCAAACAGGAAATGCACAACAAAACAAATGAGGAACGAATGGGTGGAAACTGGAGTCAACGTCTGTGACCGAACTGTAAGAAAACGCCTAAAGGAAATGGGATTTGCATACAGAAAAGCTAACGAAAGCCATCATTAACACCTAAACAGTAAAAAAACAAGGTTACAATGGGCTAAGGAAAAGCAATCGTGGACTGTGAATGACTGGATGAAAGTCATATTCAGTTATGAATCGTGAATCTGCATTGGGCAAGGTGATGATGCTGGAACTTTTGTTTGGTGCCGTTCCAATGAGATTTATAAAGATGACTGCCTGAAAAGAACATGCATATTTCCACAGTCATTGATGATATGGGGCTGCATGTCAGGTAAAGGCACTGGGGAGATGGCTGTCATTACATCTTCAATAAATGCACAAGTTTATGTTGATATTTTGGACACTTTTCTTATCCCATCAATTGAAAGGATGTATGGGGATGATTAAATCATTTTGAAAGATGATAATGCATCCTGCCATAGAGCAAAAACTGTGCAAACATTCCTTGAAAAATGACACGTAAGGTCAATGTCATGGCCTGCAAATATAGCGCGAAACGTGGCACACACCAACGCGTAAATGCAGTGAAAAAGGTTTTTTTTAATGAGGTAGAGTACATACAGTAGTAGACATTTCGGTCTATACACTAGACCTTCATCAATGTACCTCTCACAGTTTTCTAAAAGGGGGTACCCCAGGTCATGTTGAAGACAGGGAGTCCCTGTTGTGGACAAGAAGCTCCTATATTGTGGAAAGGGAGCATGAAGCTGTACTCTACCTCATTAAAAAAAACCCTTTTTCTCAGCATCTACGCATTGGTGTATGCCAAGTTTTTCGCTATAATTGTGACGGTTTGGGTCCCTACTTGAGCACCACACTTCTAGTAGTGCCTACATTTACGCTTAAATATGGCCTGCAAATAGTCCAGATCTCAATCCAGTTAAAAATCTTTGGTGGAAGTTGAAGAAAATGGTCCATGACAAGGCTCCAACCTGCAAAGCTGATCTGGCAACAGCAATCAGAGAAAGTTGGAGCCAGATTGATGAAGAGTACTGTGTGACACTCATTAAGTCCATGCCTCAGAGACTGCAAGCTGTTATAAAAGCCAGAGGTGGTGCAACAAAATACTAGTGATGTTTTGGAGTGTTTTTGTTTTTGTTTTTCATGATTCCATAATTTTTTCCTCAGAATTGAGTGATTCCATAATTTTTCCCTTATGCTTGGTTAAAAAAGTAACCATTACTTACTACCACATTTTTTGTTCTTGATTTCTTTTAGTGTTTCTTAAAGCCAGAAAGTTGCCATTTGAAATGACTTTAGTTTTGTGCCATGTCTGTGATGTGCTTTTTTTTCTACAAAATTAAACAACTAAATGAACATTCTCCAAGGCCGGTGGTTCCATAATTTTTGCCAGGGGTTGTACAGTACATGCATATATATGTTTATATATGTATACACAAACACACACACGCTCTCTCTCTCTCTCTATATATAGTGTTTCAATAGCTAATACATCCATCCATATAGCTACAGTTGGATCTTCTAACCTATATTCACTTATATTCATGTTTGCATGAAATGAGGCCATAAGTAACATGGTGGAGTAACATGGTGTCCTGTGTAACAATGGTACATAGAGAAAAGGCAGTACACTTTTTCTTACAACACAGTTGGTTAATATCACAGCGACAGCCAGCATGCGGACGATCATAGAGATAACATTGGGGGATGTATGAGTTCAGTTTTAAGTGATCATCTGAACATTAAGATTAAAGTCACTTAGGCTACGTTCACATTAGCGTTTTGCGTGTTTGCGTCGGGCGACGCAGCGGCGACGCATGCGTCATGCGCCCCTATATTTAAAATGGGGGACGCATGGACATGCGTTGTGCTGCGTTGTGCGACGCATGCGTTTTTTTTTTTTGCCGCAAGCGCCGGGCGCAGAAAACGCAACAAGTTGCATTTTTCTTGCGTCCAAATTTCGTCAAAAAAGGACGCATGCGTCGCAAAACGCAGCGTTTTTGCGTGCGTTTTGGTGCATTTTTATTTGCGTTGTGCGTTGCGTCGCCGACGCAGCGGCGCACAAAGCAAATGTGAACGTAGCCTAAGTAATACATTAAGTATATTGGACTATGTATTGTGCATCTGATTGAACACTAAGAGTTGAAGCCACAGAACCCAATGACATCATAGCTTCTCGTATACAGCGCTCCATTACATTCACTGCTATAGTAAGTATGATGCTCAGTGAAAAACTGAATACAGTAAAATACATGTATGTATGACAACTATATCATCACTTTATTAGTTTCGTCTACAATACAGCAATCAAGCAATATCTAATAGATACTCAGGCAGAAAGTAGAAATAGCATCCATGTTCCAGTGGTCAGTATAAGTATGCCTATCTGTCAATGGATCAAAACTACAATATACAGCGCCTCCTCAGCCAAATACTAGAACATCTGCATGTGCTCATGAATGTTCTTGTGCTTTTACACTGATTAGTATGTCATTTTCTGGGGCATCTGTAAGTTCTCCAGTGCTGATCTTCCTTCTATAAGTAGATCCAGAAACAAGCTGCTACCATTCTGAAGGCTATAGAGGCCATGGGGGAGGGTTTTATTCTTCCAGTACGTCATCTACATACTGGTATAGATCGAGCCTTCTCTGATCTCTACTCTTACTCTCTATGTCTGTCAATATATGTATATTACTGGATTACTGCCATATTCCCATGACTCGTGTGACTACTTAGATAATACATAAGGGAGTGGTATTCTGTTAGTAAAATTCTATAGAAATACCTACCGTACATATGAACCCATATTGGAAATAGCAATGTATTCTCCTTTTAAGTAATCCAAATCAATTACTATAAAAGATATAGCATTACAATGTTAAAGTCACTATCATTTATAGTGTATAATACATAAGAAGAGACTGAAAGCGCACTCACCGGTATATATTATATACCGGTGAGTGCGCTTTCAGTCTCTTCTTATGTATCATGTTGGATCTGTTTTTCTTAAGCAGCACCAAGGTATAATCTTTTTAGCGTTTTTTTTGTTTAGTTTGTTTTCTGACAAAAGGCTTTAATAGTGCATTTTTCTGCCCCTGGAGCAGTAAGGGTCTAGCGTATAGCGGCTGTGCGATTGCATTTTTTTCTCTTTATTCTGGACTTTGGATTTATAGTGTATACACTACTAGAAATACATTTTATTGAGTAGCTAAAGCTTTTTTTATTAAAACTTAGAAGAGCTATTAAAAAGTTATGAATCTTTGTAGAGCAGCAGTTCAGAGCAGCTTCTAAAGGAGCATGAACAAGGCAGATGAAATAGCATTTTTGACATGGTGTTTGAGGGAAAACAAAACAAAATAAGGTACTGGAGTATATTTCAAAAGATTCATGCCTTTTCAATGGCTGATCAATAACCAAATGAAAGTATAGTTACTCGTTAAATATCTTAAAGGGGTTGTCCGATCAAAACCGATAAGTCTGCAGTCACTCTGTGTGACTACAGACTTATGAATCCCCCCAGCGCACGCACTTTGCGCTTCGGAGATTCACCAGTGTCAGACACAAGAACGGAGGGTATGTATGAGTTATACTTAACCCCGGCCAGTGGGCGCAGCCATAGACTTGTATGGAGCAATACTGCACCCTCTAGTCGAACATACCCACTGACCGTCCACGTTACTGGTCGGGGCACAGCTTCTGCGCAATATAAGTGTATGGAGCGAGGTCGCACCCACTGGCTGGGGGTGAGTATAACTCATACATAGCCTCCGTTCCTGGGTCTGAAACTGGTGAATGCCTGCAGCTCAGTGTGCGCACTGGGGGGATTCATAAATCTGCAGTCACACAAAAGTGACTGCAGATTTATCGATTTTGACTGGACAACCCCTTTAAGATGTCCAAGGAAGTATCACTTAGCTTCAAAACAGCCTATACATATTACATATAGCATGACACAGGCTTTGAGATGTCATAGAAACTTTCAGTTAAATGTGAATGAATCAAACTTTGCCTTGAAAATATCCATTCACTGCACCTATTTAAGTGTCTACTTACAGTGGGGCAAAAAAGTATTTAGTCAGTCAGCAATAGTGCAAGTTCCACCACTTAAAAAGATGAGAGGCGTCTGTAATTTACATCATAGGTAGACCTCAACTATGGGAGACAAACTGAGAAAAAAAAATCCAGAAAATCACATTGTCTGTTTTTTTAACAATTTATTTGCATGTTATGGTGGAAAATAAGTATTTGGTCAGAAACAAACAATCAATCAAGATTTCTGGCTCTCACAGACCTGTAACTTCTTCTTTAAGAGTCTCCTCTTTCCTCCACTCATTACCTGTAGTAATGGCACCTGTTTAAACTTGTTATCAGTATAAAAAGACACCTGTGCACACCCTCAAACAGTCTGACTCCAAACTCCACTATGGTGAAGACCAAAGAGCTGTCAAAGGACACCAGAAACAAAATTGTAGCCCTGCACCAGGCTGGGAAGACTGAATCTGCAATAGCCAACCAGCTTGGAGTGAAGAAATCAACAGTGGGAGCAATAATTAGAAAATGGAAGACATACAAGACCACTGATAATCTCCCTCGATCTGGGGCTCCACACAAAATCCCACCCCGTGGGGTCAGAATGATCACAAGAACGGTGAGCAAAAATCCCAGAACCACGCGGGGGGACCTAGTGAATGAACTGCAGAGAGCTGGGACCAATGTAACAAGGCTTACCATAAGTAACACACTACGCCACCATGGATTCAGATCCTGCAGTGCCAGACGTGTCCCACTGCTTAAGCCAGTACATGTCCGGGCCCGTCTGAAGTTTGCTAGAGAGCATTTGGATGATCCAGAGGAGTTTTGGGAGAATGTCCTATGGTCTGATGAAACCAAACTGGAACTGTTTGGTAGAAACACAACTTGTCGTATTTGGAGGAAAAAGAATACTGAGTTGCATCCATCAAACACCATACCTACTGTAAAGCATGGTGGTGGAAACATCATGCTTTAGGGCTGTTTCTCTGCAAAGGGGCCAGGACGACTGATCCGGGTACATGAAAGAATGAATGGGGCCATGTATCGTGAGATTTTGAGTGCAAACCTCCTTCCATCAGCAAGGGCATTGAAGATGAAACGTGGCTGGGTCTTTCAACATGACAATGATCCAAAGCACACCGCCAGGGCAACGAAGGAGTGGCTTCGTAAGAAGCATTTCAAGGTCCTGGAGTGGCCTAGCCAGTCTCCAGATCTCAACCCTATAGAAAACCTTTGGAGGGAGTTGAAAGTCCGTGTTGCCAAGCGAAAAGCCAAAAACATCACTGCTCTAGAGGAGATCTGCATGGAGGAATGGGCCAACATACCAACAACAGTGTGTGGCAACCTTGTGAAGACTTACAGAAAACGTTTGACCTCTGTCATTGCCAACAAAGGATATATTACAAAGTATTGAGATGAAATTTTGTTTCTGACCAAATACTTATTTTCCACCATAATATGCAAATAAAATGTTAAAAAAACAGACAATGTGATTTTCTGGATTTTTTTTTCTCAGTTTGTCTCCCATAGTTGAGGTCTACCTATGATGTAAATTACAGACGCCTCTCATCTTTTTAAGTGGTGGAACTTGCACTATTGCTGACTGACTAAATACTTTTTTGCCCCACTGTATGTGCCAGGATTGTGTACAGTGCTGATAGTGAAATGTTTTGTATACTTCCTACATATTTCAAGTCATCCAAGAACTGTAAAACTAAAGCACCAAGTCTGACAACTGTTCTCTAGAAATATTTCTGTAATTTCCAGGATGATAGATATATAAGGGTAAAATGTAAGATTATGTCGGGTATATACTGCCCTTAGCATACACACTTCTGGCTGTAAATAGGCCCTGTATAGAACGGAATGACAAGGACATGGTGTTGTGCAACTTTAGCACATGCTAAATATAAAGCGCAATACATCACTCTTATCGGGGGGGTGATACTTGTGGACGTTGATATATAGCGTGCTGACATACTCCTCTTGGAGGACATTTATTTCAATGAGCTGGACTTCTATGGCAATGACATTGTGAAGAGGCTTTTTTCCCCAAGTGGTTGTATTCTCATCCATTGTGGGTATAAGATTTCATAAACATTAGCAGACCGTACATAGGAATCCTCCCTGGCTAGATCAGAGTATAACACATTTTAAAATCTAAAAATAATGTAATTTTAGGCATCATTTGTCAAAATCATTAATTACACAATGCCACACAGAGTGGGTGTATCGTGTTACCTTGTGTTGTTAGAAAAAAAGTAAATAATTCAAATTAATTATTCAGTTCTTCCTACTGCTTTATTGTACTCTGTTGATGCAATTCTGTCACCCATAACACTCTGCTGACAATGCCCATAGTCTTGCAAGAAGATGTAGTCCATGTCTTCATATGTCTTGCCACAGGTGCAAAATACTCAACCTGTCCTATAATATCCTAAATGTAATACTGTATAGAACGTGGACAACACCAAAACTGCATTGCACTAGGAGTAGTCTGCCGATGATATTATTTATTACGTTAAGCTGATGCACTGTTGTATAAATAACTTTCCTATATTGTTTGTGTCTGGTGTTTATTGTGTGTGACACTAGATATACAGTAGATATGTATAAAAATAAATATTTTACAATTTAATTCTCTAGTATGTGTCAATTCATCACACTCTCAAAACTTTCCATTTTGTGTATTTAATTTATTAAATTAATTGCCATAACATACATGGAAGACAGAAAAACAATATTTCTAGTGCCTGAATCATTTCGCCATATAAGCAACGTGTACCGCTTAACCTCTTCACCCCAGGCCTGTTTTCAACTGCCTGACCAGGCCAAATCTTACAATTCTGATAAGTGTCGCATTTTGTTTCGCTTTAACGTATCCCAGTAATTCTTAGAATATTTTTTTTTACGTGTTGTACTTCATATTAATGATGGATTTTGATCTATATGATTTATGTTTACCGTATATACTTGAGTATAAGCCGACCCGAGTTTAAGCCGACCCCCCCTGGGAAAACTTAATGACTCGAGTATAAGCCTAGGGTGGGAAATGCAGCAGCTACCGGTAAATGTCAAAAGTAAAAATGGATACCAATAAGTAAAATTAATTGAGACATCAGTAGGTTAAGTGTTTTTGAATAGCCATATTGAATCAGGGGCCCCATATAATGCTCCAAAAAGTTTATGATGGCCCCATAAGATGCTCCATATTAAAATATGCCCCATATAATCCTGCATAAAGGTTAATGATGGCCACATAAGATGCTCCATAGACACATTTGCCCAATATAATGCTGCACAAATGTTGATTATGGCCCCATAAGATGCTCCATACAGTCACTTGCCCCTTATAGTGCTGCACAAACGTTATTGCCCCATAAGATGCTCCATACAGATATTTGCCCCATATAGTACTGCACAAATGTTATGGCCCCATAGATGCTCCATACAGACACTTGCCCTATTTGCTGTTGCTGCGATAAAAAAAAATCACATACTCACCTCTCCGTCGCTCAGGCCCCTGGCACTTTCAATATTCACCTGACTTCGTTCCGGCACCGCTCCATCTTCAGCGTCTTCTGCACTGACGTTCAGGCAGAGGGTGCGCACTAACCACGTCACTGCGCCCTCTGACCTAAGCGTCACTGCAGAAGACGCTGAAGAAAGAGCGGCGCCGGAATGAGGAGCAGGTGAATATCGCGCAGCGCTCCCCTCCCCGTTATACTCACCTGCTCCTGGCGCGGTGCAGTCCCTGCTTCCCCGACACTGCAGCTTCTTCCTGTAGTGAGCGGTCACCGTTACCGCTCATTACAGTAATGAATATGCGGCTCCACCCCTATGGGAGGTGGAGCCGCATATTCATTACTGTAATGAGCGGTACCATGTGACTGCTCAGTACAGGAAGAAGCTGGGGCGTCAGGCAGCCATGGACGTGCAGGGACCACACCAGGAGCAGGTGAGTATAATTAGACAGCCCCCGCTCCCCCTCCACTGCCGACCTCTGGGTATGACTCGAGTATAAGCCGAGAGGGGGACTTTCAGCCAAAAAAAATGGGCTGAAAATCTCGGCTTATACTCGAGTATATACGGTATTTATGAAAATATCAAAAATATCACAAAAAATTGGAAAATGTCTCAATTTGCAAACATTGAAGTTTCATGCCCTTAAACAAGATAGTTATATCGCACAAAATAGACAATAAATGACATTTACCACATGTTTACTTTACAACATAATTTTTTGTTAGTGTTAGGGTTTGGGTTAGAAGAGTTAAAAGTTTATCAGCAATTTTTCATTTTCCAGCAAAATTTACAAAGCCAATTTTTTACTGACCACGTCACATTTGAAGGGACTTTGAGGGGCCTTTGTGACAGGAATTACCCAAAAGTGATACTATTATAAAAAAAATGAACCCTTAAAAGTGCTCAAAACCACATTCAAGCAGTTTATTAACCCTTTAGGTGCTTCACAGGAATTAAAGCAATATGGAATTAATAAATTAATTTTTCCCACAAAAATGTTGCTTTTACCCCAAATTGTTCATTTTCACAATGATAACATGAGAAAATAAATCATACAGTTTGTTGTGCAATTTCTTTTCACTACATCAATACCCCATACCTAGTGGAAAACTACTGGGCGCATGGCAGGTTCGGAAGGAAAACAGGACTATTTGACTTTTGGAATGCAAAATTGGCTGAAACAGATAGCTGACGTCATGCCATGTTTGCAGAGCCCCTGATGTGCCTAAACAGTGGAAATCCCACACAAGTGACACCATTTTGTAAATGACACCTCTCAAGGAATTTATTTAGAGGTAAGGTGAGCACCTTGAACCCAAAGGTTCGCAGAAATTTATATCATTGAACTGAATATTCCGCTGGAATAGATAGCAGGTGCCATGTCACATTTGAAGCGCCCCTGTAATGTCAAATCAGCAGAAACCCCCACAAGTGACCCCATTTTGGAAACTACATCTCTTGAGGAATTCATCTAGAGGTGTAGTGATCATTTTTTCATCTGATGTATGATGATGTATGTGGAAATATCCTGAAGAAGGGGTCGCACTGACCTTGAAACGCATTGAATAAACCACCGTCTAATTTCATCATCCTTTGGAACTTCATTATTAAGGCAGCGTGGATTTAACCCACACCTTCTACACAGTTTATCTACTGTAATGCAATGCTCACCAGTGACATTATACACAGGAGCTCTGTATATAGTGTATAGTGTACAGATAATGCACTGCTCACCGGTGACATTATACAGCAGCGCTCTGTATATAATGTCAGTGTACAGGTAACTGGAAACTGTTTAAAAAAACATTAACCCCATGATGACTGCCGATACGCCTTTTAACAACGGCAATTAAGGATACCTATGCCTCAGCGTCGCTTTTTAGCGAGAAATAAGTGTATAGCACCCCCCTAAAATACGGGGTATCGGCGTACTCAGATGAAATTGAACAACAAATTTTGTGGTCCATTTTCTCCTGATACCCTTGTGAAAATAAAAAAAATTGGTTCCAAAGTACATTTTTTGTGAAAAAAGTAAAATGTTAATTTTTTCCTTCCACATTGCTTTATTTCTCATGAAGCACTTGAAGGGTTAGTAAACTTCTTAAATGTGGTTTTGAGCACCTTGAGGGGTGCAGTTCTTAGAATGGTGTCACATTTGGGTATTTTCCAAACTCACTTCAAATGTGAGATGGTCCCTAAAAAGAATGGTTTTGTAAATTTTGTTGGAAAAATGAGAAATCCGCTGGTCAATTTTTTAACCCTTATAACGTCCTAGCAAAAAAAATTGTGCTGATGTAAAGCAGACATGTGGGAAATGTTAACTATTTTGTGCAATATGTCTCTCTGATTTAAGGGTGCAAAAATTAAAAGTTTGAAAATTGCAAAATGTGCTACATTTTTGCCAAATATCCAGTTTTTTCATAAATAATCGCAAGTCATATCAAAGAAATTTTACCACTAACATGAAGTACAATACGTCACAAAAAAAAACACACTCAGAATCAGGGGATACGTTGAAGCGTTCCAGAGCTATAACCACATAAATTGACAGTGGTCAGAATTGTAAAAATTGGTTCTGTCACTAAGGGGTTAAAATAAAAACCTCAGGACCCAACGCGCTTCTGGTGTATGAAAACACTCTTATTCATAGAATTACTGAGATGAGGTGTAGTGATCTGGAGCTTGAAAAAAAAGTAGATTTCCTCTCACCACGCCATGAAGAGGATTGCAAGAAATGGGAAAAATTTGGACCCCATTGGAGCTCCCAATATCTGAAGAAAAAATTTAGACTTTAGGTGCTTTTCTTTTCATGTCCAGGATTGTACTACGTCTTTCTATTGTGGACTTCCGTTTTGTTAATTTTTCGCCGGATCAAAATTTCGCCGGCAAAAACAGACAGATGAACGTTTTTTTTGTCCATCGAAAAACCGGCCAGCGCCTGATCCAGCGCTGTCCGGCTTTTCCTATAATGGAAGCCTATGGCGCCGGAATCCGTCAATGACGGACTCCAGCGACGGATTCCGTTTTTTTCAGCTGCACATGCCCAGAAATGGTATTTTTCCATTCTGGGGTCTCTCTCACTATCCTGCCTGGCGGCAAAAAACTGATGTGGGAAAGTAGCCTAATTCACATTTAAGCATTTTTTTTACAATCTTTTGCATTATGTATTCCATTCGCGCTATATTCTATGCTTTTACAGTCAGTGTGAACACGGTTGTATAGAGTTTTAATGTTTATTTGTGTCTGCCACATATTAATAATTGAATTCATTTTTGACACCGTTCATGCTTTTTCTTGCTGTGAGCAATTGTGATGTCAATTGTTTTCTTTGTATTTTTGCATGTTGCATTAACCATTCATTTATGCTATCCAATCATATGGGGCATCATAGCGACATGCAATATATTATAATGGGTATTATAACACTTGATTAATTGTCTTTGCATATACTAAGCATTCACATTCTAGGAGTCTGACACCTGAGCACTGAATCTTTTTTAATTAATTATATTTGCTAATTGACATAGGTCTGATATATATATGGCAGCTCACTACACTACGCGTCAGGTCCTGAGGTTTCTATTTTAATGTTTTAACAAGTTTAAAATAAAGAATCAAATTTTATCATATCCTGGATGGTTGTGCCGAGGATCTTCTCCCTTTTTCCCATCATTTTGTCTGTGATCAGCAGTGGGTGCGGCACCTTCAAGAGGAACTCCAGTTTGAAACTCTGATTTCGATCTACAGCATGGTAAGCTCCGCAATTACTCTCCTTCCTCCCCTAGATTTCCCTATATAGTGTAAGTGTACTGGTAATAGAATGATCACCAGTGATGTTATACTCAGGAGTTCTGTATATAGTGTCAGTATACAGGCAATATATTGATCACCAGTGACATTATACGCAGAAGCTCTGTATATAGTGTATAGGGTATACAAGTAATTCAGGGATCACTGGTCCATTATACACAGGAGCTCTGTATATATGTTAAATATGCTTATTTCGCGCATTTATTTATTCAGGACTCTTTACCAGATGCGATACTCTTAAAGAAAAATGTCATGATATTTTCATTAAAAATGTAGTGGTTTATTGGATTGTCCACAAAAAAACACATTGCAGCAAAACATAAAATAGGTGAAGTAGTTGCAAAGAGATTGTCCATTTGAGATTCTGAATGGTAAATGGCGTCTGTCTTTGTCATGGAGTAGAAGTCATCATGGCTACCAGCTGTTCATTTCTTCTGTGAGTAGTCTGAAGTCCGTGGAGAGTGAAGGTGACAGCAGGAGGAGGCAGCCTCCACCCTCCTAAGAACCGTGATTATATATGTCCTATAGAACACATGTTCTCTCTATATGGTGTTAACTTACTCTGAGCTAAACATACAGGAATAGCTTTTGTAATGTCAGTGAGAGACAATGTGCTCAGTACAGAATTGAGAATAAGACTAAGTCAAAAATTTAATAATTAATATTTAACAATATACTGTCAGTGTACAGATAATACAGCGATCACCAGTGACATTATACACAGGAGATCTGTACATAATGCATAGTGACGTCTCTAGTAGAAGATATTCATCTTCGCTTTTCTTCTTCATCGAGCGCAGTCTGCCATCACTTCTTTCAGGCAGGACTCGTCTCTGCAGGAAAAAAATAAAAAAAAATAAAAATGAAGCTTTTATTTTGGGAGTGCTGCCTTTATTTTTATGTGTATTGGAGGATTGGTATATGCCTGGGAGGTTCTGCACCTCTGCCCTCCCCCATTTTTGCAGGTGCTGCTTTGATTTTTTCTAGATAGATAGATGGATGGATAAAATGAGTGCCGATCAACCACAGCAATGTGACACTTCTTTGATGGGTCGTATCCTACTGGACATGCCACTTTCATATACTACTGAAGATGCCACTCTCAGGCTAAAATACCCACAATTACATAGACAAACATGTCTCTCTCAGGCTATAATTTAAATGGACAAGTAGAACTGATTAAAATCACCTTTGGGTTAATGGGTGAAGTCAAGAAGACTGAATATGGCTATTTTTCTGTTTACCTGGTTTATGATGCATATTTTAATAAATTAGCTGAAGATTTAAATGAAAAGCGTTCCTGTGACTACCTCATTAAACAGTTGGTGAGCTGATCTACCACAATACACTCACACATTTTTTGTGTTGAACAGATAAAAAAATATTAAATATACAGATTAACAATAGAAACAAGAAAAACATACACCAACTGAAGACTGGAGCTGCATACTTACATAAAATATCTGAACAATCCACATACTTAAGGAAATAGAAGAGATGTGTAACAATAACTGCCATTTTTTAGTAACACGATTTTCCACTTTACTGATATGTTTATTAGCAGCAAGGTCTTTCTATAACTATATAAACATGATCATTTCTGAAGCCTATAGCACCACTCCAGGATTTTTTTTATCCCTTTATTATGGATCACGTATGTAAATGTAATTCATGTAGTAACATACTCTCTATTAGTCGCCGTCACCAGTTTTCAGCCCCGCTCCGGCACCACGTCACTGTAGTTGTCCCAGTCCAAATGATACAGTGATTGTTGTATGAAGCAGATGTCACTTTTTAAAACCTTCTCGATTCATATCCATGGGAATTCAGAACAAGGCTCTGTAGCTTCGTTGTGAGTCGCATAGACTGTTTTAAGAAAAGTGACTTTTGGAACACATAGTGGTCGGGTGGGTTACAACAACCATTGCATGGTGCAGGAGAGACCAGATTGTGGCTAAAAACAGGTAAAGATGCTGACTCGTGATTTTATAACTTTAAGGCCGGCGTCACACTGGCGTATTGCATCCGATGCGATATGCTAATGACACTCGGCTCCTGCTTGCAGCAGAGCAAGAGCCGAGGGTCAAGCGTTTGTGCTCCGATTCTCTCGCACAGGGAGGATCGGAGCACAGCTGCGGAGGAGGCGGAGAAACTAATTTCTCCATCTCCTCCATTGCTGGGGTCCGCTTATAATGCACAGCACTCGGATGATATCCGAGTGGTGTGCGCTGTCTCACTCGCACCCATAGGCTTATATGGGTGCGAGTGAGCCGAGAGTTTTTCTCGGTCCGAGACAAAAGCAGCATGCTGCGATTGTCTCGGACCGAGGAAATCGGCCGACAAAAAGTCGGCTGGTGGGAGCTGCCCCATTGCTTAACATTGGTCCGAGTGCAATGCGATTTTTTATCGCATTGCACTCGGCCGTTTAAAACGCCAGTGTGACGCCGGTCTAAGAGTAATGGCCTGTTCTGCTAAGATCCTGAATGTAAAGACAACAATCACGCTAGGTGTACAGTGTCAAGCAGCTTTAAGTGTAATGTGAATAGCGATGTGCATCTTCTATATTGTGTGACAGTAATTTACAGCTCATAAGTAGAGTTGAGCGACACCTTCCGTTAATTGGAAATATCGGTGTCGGATTGGATCGGCCGATATCCAAAAAATATCGGATATCGCTGATACCGATACCAATGCAAGTCAATGGGACACAAATATCGGAATTAAAATAAGCCCTTTCTGTCCTTGTACATCCTGTTCCGGAGGGGGGAAGAGTGTGGGCGGTGCGTGGGCGGAGACTGCGTGTCTGTGCGGGACCGTGGGGGCTCTGTGTGGGCCTGCTGGGGGTCTGTACGGGCCTCTCGGGGGTCTGTGCGGGATGCTGGAGGTCTGTGCGGGCCTGCCGGAGGTCTGTACGGGCCTCTCGGGGGTCTGTGTGGGGTGCTGGGGGTCTGTACGGGCCTCTCGGGGGTCTGTGCGGCTGGCCGGAGGTCTGTGTGGCCTGCTGGGGATCTGTACAGGCCTCTCGGGGGTCTGTGCGGCCTGCCGGGGGTCTGTACGGGCCTCTCGGGGGGTCTGTGCGGCCTGCCGGGGGTCTGTACAGGCCCCTCTGGGGTCTGTGCGGCCTGCCGGGGGTCTGTACGGGCCTCTCGGGGGTCTGTGCGGCCTGCCGGGGGTCTATACGGGCCTCTCTGGGGTCTGTGTGGCCTGCCGGGGGTCTGTACGGGCCTCTCTGGGGTCTGTGCGGCCTGCTGGGGGTCTGTACGGGCCACTCAGGGGTCTGTGCGGCCTGCCGGGGGTCTGTGCGGGTGTGCAGGCATCGTCCAATGGGACTACAAGTCCCATCGGGCTATGCCTGCTACAATGGCAGTAATTGACACATTAGCCAATGATGGGACAGTAGTAGTCCCATCATCCGGCTAATGTGTTGAATGTAAAAAAAAAAAAAATACTACATACATACAACATACGTACTACATACATATTACATACATACATACTACATACATACAACATACATACAACATACTACATACATACAACATACATACAACATACATACAACATACTACATACATACAACATACATACATACTACATACAACATACATACTACATACATACTACATGCATACTACATACATACTACACACATACATACTACATACATACAATACATACATACAGACATACAGTACATATAACAGTACATACTCACCATCACTTGTCATATTGATCCCTGAAGCCAGTATCACTTGTATAAAAGATTAAAATAACAAACAACCAATATACTCCTTGATCCGCAGATATCCACGAGTGTCCCATGACGATCTCCTGCTCTCTAGGGGCTCCAGTAATACAATGACGGGAGGAAGGTATCCTTCCCCACTGTATTCCTCCGCCTTGAATATTGAGGAAATGTGTCAGCAACCCCAATCGTTCTTATTGTAGGAAAGCCCAAAAAATTGTCCAAAAAACTCTCTCATACGTAGTCCACGGATCAGGAAAGTCGACGTACTGGATGTGAAGGTAAGTAGATGTGTATCTGACCAAGAGAATGTTAGCCCAAGAAGCCGGTAAAAAGAAGCTCTTCATTCCAACCAAAAGGCGAGGTTGACTTCAGGCGGAAAATCCAGCGAGCCTCATGTTGCAACAACCATTTATGCCGATTGCCACATCTTTCGTTGTATAAGATCCTCTGTAGACCAAAAAAACGCGTGTTAATGGACTTACTTCCATGTGCTTTAAGGTAGTGGGCTGCAATAGGGGTTAGGACCTTATCCTTCTTCAGATCAGACTGGGCCAGATGGATTGTTGATAGGTGTTTTTGTGCACGCCTTCTTAATTCCTGTGAAGTCTGACCAATATATACCTTATGACATGGACAGATAATGGCATAGATGACAAAGCTCGTCTTGCAGTTAATATACTGGTGCAGTCTATGGTCTGAATTATCTAAGGGATTATGAAAGTGATCTCTTGTAGGCGGCATATAGGGGCAGATTGTGCAATCACCACAGGGAAATGAGCCCTTAAGACGGAAACCACGGCTTATACTGATAACAGGTCATGTAAAGTGACTTCTGGTGAGTATATCACGCAGATTGGGCGCTCTCTTTGCAGTCATTAGTGGTCTGGAGCTAACAAAAGTAGAGGTTTGGGAATCTGTAGTCAGAATATCCCAATTTTTTATAAGGATATGCCTCACCTGGTTCCTATTGGTACTGTACTCCGTGATAAATCTGACCGTGGAATCTTGCGGTCTAGGACATGGAGTCAATAAGGAGGCTTGATTCAATGTTTGGGCTCGCTGGAAGGCTTTAGAAATTACTCTCCGAGGGTATCCTCGTTGTTGGAACCTTACGGTGAGGTCACTGGATTGTTGCCTGAAGCATTCATCAGTGGTGCAATTGCGGCGAACACGAAGAAACTGCCCTGTGGGGATTCCCATCCGAGTATGCTGAGGGTGGAAGCTTTGATACTGTAGCAGACTATTGGTTGCTGTAGGTTTGCAAAACAGGTCCGTTACCAGTCTATTTCCCTCCGTCAGAATTCGAAGATCCAAGAAAACTGCTGAGTCCGGGGAACAAGAGTAAGTTAGAAAAATGTTTAGTGAATTATCATTAAGCTCCTTGAGGAATTGTAAGCAGGCCGCTTCAGTACCGTCCCATATACTCGTAAAAAAAGACATTGTCTAAAAAGCGATGCCAATGCTTCACATGGTCACAAAATCCCTGGAAACAAAAGACAATTGTTTTCTCCCACCATCCAAGAAAGATGTTTGCGTAGGCCGGCGCACAACATGCGCCCATGGCCACGCACGATATTTGTTTGTAAAACGTCCTATCAAATAAAAAATAATTGTGATGAAGGACGAAATTCAAAAGATCTAATATAAAAGAGTCATGGAGGCGGTTTGTCCCACTGAGCCGATCAAGAAAAAAAGACAGTGCCTTGATACCATGGGAGTGGCTTATATTGGAGTAAAGCGATTCAACATCGCACGTTATAAGTAACTCCTGGCCTGCGAGGGTGATATCACGACAGATACGAATGAAATCTGACGTATCCTTAATAAAGGATGGTAAGGACGATGTTATTGGCTGTATAAAAAAATCGATGTAGGTACACACCCATTCGCAAACACTGCCTATACTAGACACGATGGGTCTGCCTGGTGGCTTACAGGTGTTCTTATGTACCTTTGGTAAAAGGTAGGAATAACAGGGTTTTCTCCAGTCATCTTCCACGACAGCGGTACTGGAGGATGTCTCCCCGCCCTAATGGGGGACAGGAAACACAAAGAGGTTAAATACCCTCCCCTTCCTGCCATCTCCAGTGTTTTTCCTGTCCCCTATTGGGGCATGAAGAGGTCCTGCGGTAGTGCTGCCGTGGCCGGCGATCGGAGCACTCAGGTCTTACCTAGCCGGGCAGCCTGGGTCGGGATGTGTCTCCTCCCTGCGGCGCTGCTCCCGTCTCCCCACATGGTGCGGACTCGGGACCCTTTCTCCGCTCCTCCCGCGCTCCTTCGGGAGTAAAGCGGAGCGGTGTGGTGCGGCCGGGGTCCCCGCGCGGCTCCCCGGCATTTCCTCCTCTCCTCATGGCCGGAAACAGTGGACGCGCGAACCGGAAGTACCCGAACTTCCGGTTCTCGGCATGTGCGTTCCAGCGGTGGAACGCACGCGCGTCGGACTGCAGTTTCTGTTGGCGGCATAGCGGTCTTTCCCCTACGCCTGGGACCGGGAGGAGGAGCACAACATGGGACGCAACTTCCACGGTATTTAACCCTGGTAGTCACCTCCAGGTAAGGCCCCCTGTCTGACTGACTGGACTACAGTGCTGACTGACCATGGAGGGTGACAGATCTATCTCTGCTTCTGCCGAGCCCTGCGTCCTCCCTCCTACTGTGAGTAGTGGGTTAAGGTCCCTTTATCCCTGTATTCCTTAGGGTGCCATATACTTAGTCCCCTTCTCTCTCTTTTTTAGGGAGACAAGGCCTCTGCCCCTAGGAAGGACAGATCTTCCAAGACAAAATCGGAAGATCGTAAATGTGGTGTTTGTGCATCAAAACTACCTTCTTCTTACAAGAAGAGACTATGCCAGCCCTGCACCGATGAAATAATTCGCTCAGAACAGCCATCCTTGTTTGAGAGCATTAAATCCCTCATTAAACTGGAAGTGCAATCCTCGGTATCGGCCCTTTCCCAGTCTCTGTTACCTCCGCCACCTCCTCCTAAAAAAAGGAAGACGGCGGCGGTTACTTCTGATTCAGATTCTGGTGAAGTTCATTCCTCCGGCTCGGAGGATTTGTGGGAGAATGAGGGCTCCACTTCCACCCCCAGAGAGGAGAGTAAAAAATATTATTTTTCCTCAGAGGACATACAGGAGTTAATCAGTATGGTCAGGGGGACAATGGGTGTTGAGGAGGAGGAGGAGAAGCCATCGGTGCAGGATGAGATGTTCGGTGGGTTGAAACCTAAAAAATTAAAAGGGTTCCCTATACATGAGAATGTACAGAGTCTCATCCTTCATGAATGGGAATCACCTGAAAAAGGTCTTTCTGTTCCCTCTGAACTTAAAAATCGTTTTTCTCTCGATGGAGATGTCTCTCTGTGGGATACCCCTAAGGTAGACGTGCAGGTCTCTAGAGTGTCAAAAAAAACAACCCTCCCTTTCGAGGATTCTTCCCAACTCAGAGACCCTATGGACCGCAAAATGGAGAGTTTACTAAGAAGATCGTGGGAGACTTCTACCAATCTCCTTAAAACAAACATTGCGTCCACCTGCGTGGCTAGATCCCTATTTCGTTGGCTCCGCACGCTGGAAGACCACCTTACCCAGGGAACATCTAGGGAAATAATCTTAGATTCTCTCCTGCTTCTCCAGAAAGCTACGGGCTTCCTGGCCGATGCTTCGGCAGAGTCCGTAAGAGTGGCTGCCAAATCAGCAGTTCTCTCTAACTCAGCCAGAAGAGCTCTATGGCTCAAGTCTTGGAGTGGGGATATAACGTCCAAAACAAAACTATGTGTCATTCCCTTTCAGGGCCGCTATCTGTTCGGGCAGGCCCTGGATGATATTCTGGATAAAGCAACGGACAAAAAGAAAGCGCTTCCGGAACAGAGAAATCCGAAGAAACGTTTTTTTCGTCCCTCAAAAGAGCAACCCTTCCAACGGGAATTCAAAGGGAAAGGCAAATCAGGACGCTGGAGCTATCCTAAAGGGGGGAAAGGTAGGAACATCCTGGTTCCCCAGTCCCAGCAGACCCCAGAAAAGCAGTGACTACGCCCAGGGCGTTGGGGGGCGTCTCTCGAACTTTATCAACCAGTGGAGGTCCATTTCGTCGAACCAGTGGGTACTCGACACTATTCAGAATGGACTAAAATTAGAGTTCGAGAGCCCTCCCCCTCATCACATGAGGATAACCTCATTACAGAGTCTCAGCCCTCAGGGCGCATTCCTTTCCGGCCTACAGAACTTACTCCAGGAAGGAGTAATTTCCCCAGTACCTCAGCAAGAAATTGGCAGAGGACACTATTCCCATCTGTTTCTGATCAAGAAGCCTTCGGGGAAGCACCGAATAATAATCAACTTGAAGCCCCTGAATCAAGTAATAACCTACAGGAGGTTCAAGATGGAGTCGGTCAAGACAGCGATCCCTCTGATAGGACAGGACTGGGCGATGGCTACAGTAGATCTGAGGGACGCTTATTACCACGTCCCAATCCATCCAGAATTCCGGAAGTTCCTAAGATTTGCAATATCTCAGGATCGGGAAATAGTATACTATCAGTTCAACTCCCTTCCCTTCGGAATCGCCTCAGCACCCAGAGTCTTTACAAAAATCATGACAGAAGCCATTATATTCATCCGTCTTCAGGGGATCTGCATAGTACCCTATCTAGACAATCTTCTCATTGTCGCTCCCTCAGTCTCCCGCCTCAGTGCCGACTTAACAAGGTCTCTAGAAATCCTAAAATCATTGGGTTGGATCCCAAATCTAGAAAAATCGGACCTTCATCCCTCCAGGAGGAAGAAGTTCCTAGGAGTCCTTCTGGACTCGGAGGCGAGGAGATCCTTTCTGCCCAGAGAACGTCAACTCGATCTGGTACAGAAGATAACGGCATTCAGAACCCTGAAGGCTCCTACTCTACGACATTCCATGTCTGTGCTGGGATCTCTAACATCTTGTATCCAGATGGTACCTTGGGCACAAGCCCACACGAGAATCCTCCAAACCCATGTCCTATCATCCTGGGACGGTCAGCAGAGTTCTCTCTCCAAGAGAGTTTGCCTTCCCAATCATGTCAAGGCATCCCTGGCATGGTGGCTACGGGTTCGAAACCTCCAAAAGGGGGTCAGTTGGGATCAGATCCCACTAAAGACACTAACATCGGATGCCAGTCAAAGGGGATGGGGAGCTATAGTCGAGGGAACCCATTTCCAGGGCACCTGGGGCCCAGACATCAGAGCAAGCTCTTCAAACTTCAGAGAACTGAAAGCAGTAGAAGAAGCATTAAACGCTGCATCCTCCCTTGTTCAAGGACACCATGTCAGAATATATTCCGACAACATGACCACGGTAGCATACCTTCGTCATCAAGGAGGCACAAGATTCAGGAAACTAAAGACCTTAGCCGCAAACATTTTTTTCTGGGCAGAGAGACACGTTTTCTCTATCTCAGCAATTCACCTGAAGGGGTCAGCCAATACCCAGGCAGATTTCTTGAGCAGAAGGGATGTGCATCCAGGAGAATGGTGTCTGGACCAGGAGGTCTTTCTCTCCCTGATTTCCAGATGGGGGATCCCAGAGGTGGACCTTTTTGCCAACAGTCAGAATGCCAAGCTGCGAACTTATTTCTCCTTAAATATGACAGACAGAGCACTGGGCATGGATGCGTTCTCTCACCCATGGAGGTTCGACCTTGTTTATGCATTCCCTCCGATCCCATTAATATCGAAAACTCTACAGAAGATCCGATCGGAACGAGTTACGGCGATTTTGATAGCGCCAACATGGCCAGGGAGGAGTTGGTACAGCGCCCTGTTAGACATGGCCCAGGAAGGTCCAGTGTGTCTACCTCAGAAGGAAAATCTTCTTCGTCAGGGTCCATTGCTGCATCCAAACCTTCACAGATTGAATCTTTCAGTATGGCTTCTGAGGCCGAGATACTAAAGGCAAGAGGTCTCTCAGATGGAGTAATTCATACTCTCCAGAACAGTAGAAAACCCATAACAAATGCCATTTATGCCAAAACCTGGAAGAGGTTTTCATCGTGGTATCTTCCAGACATTCCTGATCCATTTCATCCAAATATTGCCAAAATTCTGGACTTCTTGCAAAAGGGTCTAGAGTTGGGTCTTAAGCCTAACACCTTAAAGGTACAAATTTCAGCACTTAGCTCCTATTTCGATCAGGATCTAGCCAAACATCGGTGGATCAGGCGCTTTGTTACTTCAGCAACTAGAATCCGTCCCAGAGTTCTCAACAATACTCCTCCTTGGGACCTTAATCTGGTCCTTAAGAGTCTAACTCGAGATCCTTTTGAGCCTTTATCTCATATTTCATTAAAGGTTCTTACCCTAAAAACGGTCTTTTTAGTGGCTATTACCTCGGCCAGACGGATAGGAGAACTGCATGCCCTATCCATACAAGAGCCTTACTTAAGGGTAACATCTGATAGTATAATCCTGCGTCTAGATCCTACCTTCCTACCTAAAGTAACATCAGACTTTCATAGAGGTCAGGACATAGTGTTGCCCTCGTTCTACCCAGATCCTTCTAATGTGAAGGAAGAGTCCTTCCACACTCTGGATGTCCGCAGAGTGGTGTTACATTATCTTTCACAAACAGAGAGTTGGAGGATTGACCAAAATCTCTTCATTCAACTCTCCGGGAAGAACAAAGGCAGAAAGGCTACGAAAAATACTATCGCCAACTGGATTAAACAAGCCATATCTCTGGCATACTCATCCCAGAATCTACCACCTCCTCCATCACTGAAGGCCCATTCTACACGGTCGGTGTCAACATCATGGGCAGAGAGGGGTGACGCTTCTACGGAGCAGATTTGCAGAGCTGCCACCTGGTCATCAGTCCATACGTTCACCAGGCACTACAGGCTTGATTTCAACCGGGATTTAACTTTCGGCAGAACAGTTCTGCAGGCGGTTGTCCCCCCCTAGAAATTATTTGTTGGTACTACTCCAGTACCGCTGTCGTGGAAGGTGACTGGAGAAAATAGAATTATTCTTACCGTTAATTCGGTTTCTAGGAACCTTCCACGACAGCACTAATTTCCCTCCCTATCTGATGATTTTATTGGATGATTCCTGCACTTAAGTGGTAACTATACATACTACTGTGTCCAGAAAAAACACTGGAGATGGCAGGAAGGGGAGGGTATTTAACCTCTTTGTGTTTCCTGTCCCCCATTAGGGCGGGGAGACATCCTCCAGTACCGCTGTCGTGGAAGGTTCCTAGAAACCGAATTAACGGTAAGAATAATTCTATTTTCTACCCACATGAATTTCTTTTCGTTTGAAGAGATCGTACCCATAGTTGCCGCCTGATTGATCAATTTATGAAGCCTTTGTGAAAAGACCTCCGTAGGGTCAGAAGGTAATTTGACGTAGAAATTGGAGATATTAAGTTGCCTGTTTGCCTCTTCAAGATAAAGGTGGGTGGGCTAAAGCACCACATTCCCACCTTTATCCGCTTCCCTGATGATGAACAAGTTATTATTGTTTAGGGAAACTAAAGCCTTCCTCTCTTGTGGGGTAAGATTGTAAGTATTACCAATAGGCAAGGGTAGTTGGAGGATATCCCTTTTGGTAGATTCAAAGAAAGAAAAAAGGAAAAGTCGTTCCAGCTCCATATTAGTAAAATCGAGGCTTCCAACTTTATTATGCCAATATAAAAACAGTGGGAATATGCTCTCCAAATGCACACCAGGACACAAGCGACGCGTTTCGATCACTGTGGATCTTTATCAAAGCTATATACACAGAGTTCTTTACTCGATATATAGATCCCAATGACCAATGAGAATCGAATAAATGGTCACATGATCAGACAAAAGGTTCTTCAGATGTGAAGGAATAAAATTAATAATTAATGACAAGACGCAACAAATAATAACAATACAATATCATGAAACAATCATAAAATTAAAAACATGGTGAAACACATATACATACTATTAATAGTGAAACATCAATTCATTACGTTTGTTGAGGCCTGTGGGAGACCGGGTATTAAGGTAGTAAATCCAGAAGGCTTCACGGGTGTGAAGAAACCGTCTGGTATCTCCACCCCGTAAAGGTCTGTTAACATGTTCAATTCCATATACTCGGAAAAACTTAGTGCTACGAGCGTGGACTGTAACAAAGTGCTTGGAAGCCGCAGAAAGGGTACAAGTCGAATCTCCAATATAGCCTATATCATATAAGTGTTCATTTATACGAACTTTCAATTTGCGTGATGTACACCCGACATATGATAACTGGCAAGCAGTACAATCGATTTTGTAAATAACAAAATTAGTATTACAGTTAATGTACTGCTTAATATTAAAACTTTGTGAATTGTTATGATTAGAAAATGTTTTGGTAATAGTCGCATGTGCACAAGTTCTACAGTTATTGGAACCGCACTTGAAAAACCCGTTACAGCCTAGCCACGTCTTATTTTCCTTTTTGTCTGCACAAAACATACTTGGTGAGATTTTATTGCCTATGGAAGGGGCTTTTCTAGCTACAACATTAATGCCGGTTTTCAAAATCGTAGCCAGACTTTCGTCTTCATATAAAATAGGGAGAAATTTTTTTTTCAATTCCCTTAAGTTGATGGAATTGTGGGCTGAATTGGAAGCATACATAAGGCTTTCTATTATTTAACCCCTTAGCGACCGCCAATACGCCTTTTAACGGCGGCCGCTAAGGGTACTTAAACCACAGTGCCGTTAATTAACGGCGCTGTGAAAAAAGTGAATAGCGACCCCCAGAGTCGTATTTTCTCCGGGATCTCGGCTGCCGGGGGTAGCCGAGACCCCAGATAACATGATTCGGGGGGTTTTTAACCGACCCCGCACAAAGAATTGACATGCTGCGGAAAATACAACGCAGCGTTTCCGCGCGGTATTTTCCGCACCATGGGCACAGCGGATTTGGTTTTTCATATGTTTACATGGTACTGTAAACCTGATGGAACACTGCTGCGAATCCGCAGCAGTTTCCCATGAGTTTACAGTTCAATGTAAACCTATGGAAAACAAAAATCGCTGTACACATGCTGCAGAAAAACTGCACGGAAACACAGCGGTTTACATTCCGCAGCATGTCACTTCTTTGTGCGGATTCCGCAGCGGTTTTACAACTGCTCCAATAGAAAATCGCAATTGTAAAACCGCAGTGAAATGTGCAGAACAATATTCTGATACAGTGGCGTAACTACAAAGTTAGGGGCCCCGGTGTGAACTTCCAAATGGGGCCCCCCCCCTGCAGCCCTGCCATACAACTCAATGTAACCCCCATAGAATAATGGCCACACATGATGCTCAATACTGTATAACGGCCACCACACATGATGCTCCATACTGTATAACGGCCACACATGATGCTCAATACTGTATAATGACCCCCCTCCTGTATGCATGGCTCATCTCCCTCCTATCCCATATACATAGCTCATATTACCCCTCCTGTATGCATGGCTCATATTCCCCCCTGCATGGCTCATATTCCCCCCTGCATGGCTCATATTCCCCCCTGCATGGCTCATATTCCCCCCTGCATGGCTCATATTCCCCTCTGCATGGCTCATATCCCCCCCTGCATGGCTCATATTCCCCCCTGCATGGCTCATATTCCCCCCTGTATGCAGGCTTAGCTCTCCGCTCCTGCTCGGCGCGCCGGCTTATGTCCTCCTTCATCGCCCCCCCCGTCCCCCCGTCCCTCGTCCCTCATACTCACCTGTCTTCCCACTGCACGGCCGTGCCGACATCCCTCGCGCTCTGTCCCGACTCCAGACGGCGGCGCCGGCGCAGCACCTTCTTCCTGCTTGAGCGGTCATGTGACACCGTTCATTAAGATCATGAATATGCGCATATTCATGATCTTAATGAGCGGTGTCACGTGACCGCTCAAGCAGGAACGAGCTGCAGTGCAGACGCCGAGACCATCGCTGGAGCAGGGTGAGTATTAAAGGCAGCGGCAGCGGCGGCGGGGAAGGGGGGGGAGGCCCTGGAGCGGGGGGAGGCACTGCCAGTCCGAGCCTGCCTGCCGGGCCCCTGACCTGCCGGGCCCGGTCGCACTGGCGACCGCTGCGACCGCGGTAGTTACGCCACTGTTCTGATACTTATAGCACAAAGCAGTGAACGGACGCAACAGGTCTGCCATTCATAATTTATAGTGGCCATACGATTGCATCTATATTTTATATTGATTTTTTAGTATATTATATATAGGTTTTATGATTGTGCAATTCTTTGGTTTGCTATTTTGTCTAATATGGAGCTGGAACGACTTTTCCTTCATGTGATGACTACATGGATCAACGTGGAGTTACGTGCACCTGCGGTGGCTACTCGGTGAGCTGGCTTTACTCTCTTTAGCTAGATTCAAAGAAAAACTTGACTGCTGGAACTAAAGAAAAAGATGGAGCGGTAGAAGACTTATTCTTAAAAGGAAAATGTTTCCTACCTGATGGTATGGTATTCTCTTCCAGTAGATCCAGGAGATCTTGAAGTATTTGTTGATCATCAATAGATGAGGCTTGAACGGCTTCTGGTCGTTGATGGATCACCTGTAACACCAATTTTCTACAAAATAAGTAGAGATCTTTAATAAGGTCAAATTTGTCTGTGGTCTGGGTCGGAGAAAAAGACAGCCCCCTTTGCAATACCGAATGTTCAGCTGGTGAGAGAACATACTCCGATAAATTAATCACTTGTAAAGTAGACGGATGTACCTGTGCAAGTCCCATAGTAGGAGAAGGCTGTAGGGAAGTACTCATCGACGTTTGTTCCTGTGATTGCGTCGATATGGCGAGATGGGACCCCTCCGGTTGATTTGACGTTTTCTGAGGCTTCTGGCGTTTGCGTCCACGTCTTGTCTTGCGTTGAGATCGCTGCCTCCCGAAGATAAAAAATCACTAGAGCTAGTGGCATCTGGTATAGTCTCTGAGGGGGCAGAAATGTGACGATTTGACAAGTGTAAAGTTGGGCGTGGATTGCCCGAATGTCTCCATCGGAAGGCCCTTTGGTTGTCAAAATCAGAGCGATCTGTTGTGAATTCTGTGGCTGAATTCACTCCTGTGGTCACAAGTGGTACTGCAGCTTCTGAGCTTCCTCCCTCAGGTGTTCTGGTGAGCTCGTTAACTGCTTCATTACTTAACTCCGCCTGATGCTGCTATCCTTGCTCCTTGTCAATGTTTCAGTGTTGGATCTGAGCTTCTCCTGATTGTTCCTGTGACCTGCTGCTCTGTATAGCTAAGTGCTTTTTGCTTTTTTTGTTGCTTTTTTTCTGTCCAGCTTGTCTTTTGTTTTGCTGGAAGCTCTGAGACGCAAAGGGTGTACCGCCGTGCCGTTAGTTCGGCACGGTGGTTTTTTTTTGCCCCCTTTGCGTGGTTTTGCTTTAGGGTTTTTTGTAGACTGCAAAGTTCGCTTTACTGTCCTCGCTCTGTCCTAGAATATCGGGCCCCACTTTGCTGAATCTATTTCATCCCTACGTTTTGTCTTTTCATCTTACTCACAGTCATTGTATGTGGGGGGCTGCCTTTTCCTTTGGGGAATTTCTCTGGGGCAAGTCAGGCCTATTTTTCTATCTTCAGGCTAGCTAGTTTCTTAGGCTGTGCCGAGTTGCCTAGGTAGTTGTTAGGCGCAATCCACAGCCGCTTGTAGTTGTGTTTAGGATAGGATCAGGTGTGCAGTCTACAGAGTTTCCACGTCTCAGAGCTCGTTCTTGTATTTTTGGGTATTTGTCAGATCACTGTGTGCGCTCTGATCGCTAAGCACACTGTGTTTCTGGATTGCCTTCATAACACCTGTCATTAGCAAATATAACAGTACAAGGAGCCTAACTAATGATTCTCAATAGAGGGAAAGAAAAAGTTCTGACATCATTTTTTTTTTTTTCTGCTCTGTGTTCACTTTTTTTTTTTCCCCTAGACATTTGGGTGATTCTGGACACAGGTGTGGACATGGATATTCAGGGTCTGTGCTCTTCAATGGATAATCTCGTTATAAATGTACAAAAAATTCAAGATACTATTGATCAGAAATCTATGTTAGAACCAAGAATTCCTATTCCTGATTTGTTTTTTGGAGATAGAACTAAGTTTCTAAGTTTCAAAAATAATTGTAAGCTATTTCTGGCCTTGAAACCTCATTCTTCTGGTAATCCTATTCAACAGGTTTTGATTATTATTTCTTTTTTGCGCGGCGACCCTCAAGACTGGGCATTTTCTCTTGCGCCAGGAGACCCTGCATTGAGTAGTGTCGATGCGTTTTTCCTGGCGCTCGGATTGCTGTACGATGAGCCTAATTCAGTGGATCAGGCTGAGAAATATTTGCTGGCTTTGTGCCAGGGTCAGGATGATATAGAAGTATATTGTCAGAAATTTAGGAAATGGTCAGTACTCACTCAGTGGAATGAATCTGCGCTGGCAGCTTTGTTCAGAAAGGGTCTCTCTGAGGCTCTTAAGGATGTCATGGTGGGATTTCCTATGCCTGCTGGTTTGAATGAGTCTTTGTCTTTGGCCATTCAGATCGGTCGACGCTTGCGCGAGCGTAAATCTGTGCACCATTTGGCGGTACTGCCTGAGGTTAAACCTGAGCCTATGCAGTGCGATAGGACTATGACTAGAGTTGAACGGCAGGAATACAGACGTCTGAATGGTCTGTGTTTCTACTGTGGTGATTCCACTCATGCTATTTCTGATTGTCCTAAGCGCACTAAGCGGTCCGCTAGGTCTGCCGTCATTGGTACTGTACAGTCCAAATTCCTTCTGTCCATTACCTTGATATGCTCTTTGTCGTCGTTTTCTGTCATGGCGTTTGTGGATTCGGGCGCTGCCCTGAATCTGATGGATTTGGATTATGCTAAACGTTGTGGGTTTTTCTTGGAGCCTTTGCGGTGTCCTATTCCATTGAGAGGAATTGATGCTACACCTTTGGCCAAGAATAAACCTCAATACTGGGCCCAGCTGACCATGTGCATGGCTCCTGCACATCAGGAAGTTATTCGCTTTCTGGTGTTGCATAATCTGCATGATGTGGTCGTGTTGGGGTTGCCATGGCTACAAACCCATAATCCAGTATTGGATTGGAATTCCATGTCGGTATCCAGCTGGGGTTGTCAGGGGGTACATGGTGATGTTCCATTTTTGTCGATTTCGTCATCCACCCCTTCTGAGGTCCCAGAGTTCTTGTCTGATTATCAGGATGTATTTGAAGAGCCCAAGTCCGATGCTCTACCTCCGCATAGGGATTGTGATTATGCTATCAATTTGATTCCTGGTAGTAAATTCCCTAAAGGTCGATTATTTAATTTATCCGTGCCCGAACACGCCGCTATGCGCAGTTATGTGAAGGAATCCCTGGAGAAGGGACATATTCGCCCATCGTCATCACCACTGGGAGCAGGGTTCTTCTTTGTAGCCAAGAAGGATGGTTCGCTGAGACCGTGTATTGATTACCGCCTTCTTAATAAGATCACTGTTAAATTTCAGTATCCCTTGCCATTGTTATCTGACTTGTTTGCTCGGATTAAGGGGGCTAGTTGGTTCACTAAGATAGATCTTCGTGGTGCGTATAATCTGGTGAGAATCAGGCAAGGAGATGAATGGAAAACTGCATTCAATACGCCCGAGGGTCATTTTGAGTATCTAGTGATGCCGTTCGGACTTGCCAATGCTCCATCTGTGTTTCAGTCTTTTATGCATGACATCTTCCGTGAGTATCTGGATAAATTCCTGATTGTTTACTTGGATGACATTTTGATCTTCTCAGATGATTGGGAGTCTCATGTGAAGCAGGTCAGAATGGTTTTTCAGGTCCTGCGTGCTAACTCTTTGTTTGTGAAGGGATCAAAGTGTCTCTTCGGTGTGCAGAAAGTTTCATTTTTGGGGTTCATCTTTACCCCTTCTACTATCGAGATGGATCCAGTTAAGGTCCAAGCCATCCAGGATTGGATTCAGCCGACATCTCTGAAAAGTCTGCAAAAGTTCCTGGGCTTTGCTAATTTTTATCGTCGCTTCATCTGTAATTTTTCTAGCATTGCCAAACCATTGACCGATTTGACCAAGAAGGGTGCTGATTTGGTTAATTGGTCTTCTGCTGCTGTGGAAGCTTTTCAGGAGTTGAAGCGTCGTTTTTGTTCTGCCCCTGTGTTGTGTCAGCCAGATGTTTCTCTTCCGTTCCAGGTTGAGGTTGATGCTTCTGAGATTGGAGCAGGGGCGGTTTTGTCACAGAGAGGTTCTGATTGCTCAGTGATGAAACCATGTGCTTTCTTTTCCAGGAAGTTTTTGCCCGCTGAGCGTAATTATGATGTGGGCAATCGAGAGTTGCTGGCCATGAAGTGGGCATTCGAGGAGTGGCGTCATTGGCTTGAAGGAGCTAAGCATCGCGTGGTGGTATTGACTGATCATAAGAACTTGACTTATCTCGAGTCTGCCAAGCGCTTGAATCCTAGACAGGCCCGTTGGTCGTTATTTTTTGCCCGCTTCGACTTTGTGATTTCGTACCTTCCGGGCTCTAAAAATGTGAAGGCGGATGCTCTGTCTAGGAGTTTTGTGCCCGACTCTCCGGGTTTATCTGAGCCAGCGGGTATCCTCAAGGAAGGAGTCATTGTGTCTGCCATCTCCCCTGATTTGCGGCGGGTGCTGCAAAAATTTCAGGCGAATAAACCTGATCGTTGTCCAGCAGAGAATGCGCAGTTATGTGAAGGAATCCCTGGAGAAGGGACATATTCGCCCATCGTCATCACCACTGGGAGCAGGGTTCTTCTTTGTAGCCAAGAAGGATGGTTCGCTGAGACCGTGTATTGATTACCGCCTTCTTAATAAGATCACTGTTAAATTTCAGTATCCCTTGCCATTGTTATCTGACTTGTTTGCTCGGATTAAGGGGGCTAGTTGGTTCACTAAGATAGATCTTCGTGGTGCGTATAATCTGGTGAGAATCAGGCAAGGAGATGAATGGAAAACTGCATTCAATACGCCCGAGGGTCATTTTGAGTATCTAGTGATGCCGTTCGGACTTGCCAATGCTCCATCTGTGTTTCAGTCTTTTATGCATGACATCTTCCGTGAGTATCTGGATAAATTCCTGATTGTTTACTTGGATGACATTTTGATCTTCTCAGATGATTGGGAGTCTCATGTGAAGCAGGTCAGAATGGTTTTTCAGGTCCTGCGTGCTAACTCTTTGTTTGTGAAGGGATCAAAGTGTCTCTTCGGTGTGCAGAAAGTTTCATTTTTGGGGTTCATCTTTACCCCTTCTACTATCGAGATGGATCCAGTTAAGGTCCAAGCCATCCAGGATTGGATTCAGCCGACATCTCTGAAAAGTCTGCAAAAGTTCCTGGGCTTTGCTAATTTTTATCGTCGCTTCATCTGTAATTTTTCTAGCATTGCCAAACCATTGACCGATTTGACCAAGAAGGGTGCTGATTTGGTTAATTGGTCTTCTGCTGCTGTGGAAGCTTTTCAGGAGTTGAAGCGTCATTTTTGTTCTGCCCCTGTGTTGTGTCAGCCAGATGTTTCTCTTCCGTTCCAGGTTGAGGTTGATGCTTCTGAGATTGGAGCAGGGGCGGTTTTGTCACAGAGAGGTTCTGATTGCTCAGTGATGAAACCATGTGCTTTCTTTTCCAGGAAGTTTTTGCCCGCTGAGCGTAATTATGATGTGGGCAATCGAGAGTTGCTGGCCATGAAGTGGGCATTCGAGGAGTGGCGTCATTGGCTTGAAGGAGCTAAGCATCGCGTGGTGGTATTGACTGATCATAAGAACTTGACTTATCTCGAGTCTGCCAAGCGCTTGAATCCTAGACAGGCCCGTTGGTCGTTATTTTTTGCCCGCTTCGACTTTGTGATTTCGTACCTTCCGGGCTCTAAAAATGTGAAGGCGGATGCTCTGTCTAGGAGTTTTGTGCCCGACTCTCCGGGTTTATCTGAGCCAGCGGGTATCCTCAAGGAAGGAGTCATTGTGTCTGCCATCTCCCCTGATTTGCGGCGGGTGCTGCAAAAATTTCAGGCGAATAAACCTGATCGTTGTCCAGCAGAGAAACTGTTCGTCCCTGATAGGTGGACTAATAAACTTATCTCTGAACTTCATTGTTCGGTGTTGGCTGGTCATCCTGGAATCTTTGGTACCAGAGAGTTAGTGGCTAGATCCTTCTGGTGGCCATCTCTGTCACGGGATGTACGTACTTTTGTGCAGTCCTGTGGGATTTGTGCTAGGGCTAAGCCCTGCTGTTCTCGTGCCAGTGGGTTGCTTTTGCCCTTGCCGGTCCCAAAGAGGCCTTGGACACATATTTCGATGGATTTCATTTCTGACCTTCCCGTTTCTCAAAAGATGTCAGTCATTTGGGTGGTCTGTGATCGCTTTTCTAAAATGGTGCATCTGGTGCCCTTGGCTAAATTGCCTTCCTCCTCTGATTTGGTACCTTTGTTCTTTCAGCATGTGGTTCGGTTGCATGGCATTCCTGAGAATATTGTTTCTGACAGAGGTTCCCAGTTTGTTTCAAGGTTTTGGCGAGCCTTTTGTGGTAGGATGGGCATTGACCTATCCTTTTCCTCGGCTTTCCATCCTCAGATTAATGGCCAGACCGAACGAACCAATCAGACCTTGGAAACATATCTGAGATGTTTTGTTTCTGCAGACCAGGATGATTGGGTGTCCTTTTTGCCGTTGGCTGAGTTCGCCCTTAATAATCGGGCCAGCTCGGCTACCTTGGTTTCTCCATTTTTTTGCAATTCTGGGTTCCATCCTCGTTTCTCTTCAGGACAGGTTGAGTCTTCGGACTGTCCTGGTGTGGATTCTGTGGTGGATAGGTTGCAGCAGATCTGGACTCAGGTAGTGGACAATTTGATCTTGTCCCAGGAGAAAGCTCAACTTTTCGCTAATCGCAGACGCCGTGTGGGTCCCCGACTTCGTGTTGGGGATCTGGTTTGGTTATCTTCTCGTCATATTCCTATGAAGGTTTCCTCTCCTAAATTTAAACCTCGTTTTATTGGTCCGTATAGGATTTCTGAGGTTCTCAATCCTGTGTCTTTTCGTTTGACCCTCCCAGACTCCTTTTCCATACATAATGTATTCCATAGGTCGTTGTTGCGGAGATACGTGGCACCTATGGTTCCATCTGTTGAGCCTCCTGCCCCGGTTTTGGTGGAGGGGGAATTGGAGTATATTGTGGAGAAGATTTTGGATTCTCGTGTTTCTAGACGGAAACTCCAGTATCTGGTTAAATGGAAGGGTTATGCTCAGGAAGATAATTCCTGGGTTTTTGCCTCTGATGTTCATGCTTCCGATCTTGTTCGTGCCTTTCATGCGGCTCATCCTGGTCGGCCTGGGGGCTCTGGTGAGGGTTCGGTGACCCCTCCTCAAGGGGGGGGTACTGTTGTGAATTCTGTGGCTGAATTCACTCCTGTGGTCACAAATGGTACTGCAGCTTCTGAGCTTCCTCCCTCAGGTGTTCTGGTGAGGTCGTTAACTGCTTCATTACTTAACTCCGCCTGATGCTGCTATCCTTGCTCCTTGTCAATGTTTCAGTGTTGGATCTGAGCTTCTCCTGATTGTTCCTGTGACCTGCTGCTCTGTATAGCTAAGTGCTTTTTGCTTTTTTGTTGCTTTTTTTCTGTCCAGCTTGTCTTTTGTTTTGCTGGAAGCTCTGAGACGCAAAGGGTGTACCGCCGTGCCGTTAGTTCGGCACGGTGGGTTTTTTTTGCCCCCTTTGCGTGGTTTTGCTTTAGGGTTTTTTGTAGACTGCAAAGTTCGCTTTACTGTCCTCGCTCTGTCCTAGAATATCGGGCCCCACTTTGCTGAATCTATTTCATCCCTACGTTTTGTCTTTTCATCTTACTCACAGTCATTATATGTGGGGGGCTGCCTTTTCCTTTGGGGAATTTCTCTGGGGCAAGTCAGGCCTATTTTTCTATCTTCAGGCTAGCTAGTTTCTTAGGCTGTGCCGAGTTGCCTAGGTAGTTGTTAGGCGCAATCCACAGCCGCTTTTAGTTGTGTTTAGGATAGGATCAGGTGTGCAGTCTACAGAGTTTCCACGTCTCAGAGCTCGTTCTTGTATTTTTGGGTATTTGTCAGATCACTGTGTGCGCTCTGATCGCTAAGCACACTGTGTTTCTGGATTGCCTTCATAACACCTGTCATTAGCAAACATAACAGCGATCCCTTTGAAATTTTTTTTGCTTACGATCTATAATTTATTTTTCAAATTTGTCAAGCGTCTCCTTTAATTTGGATTTAAAGGGCAATACTAGTACAGTGTCATCAAAGGCAGTCAATTTCCCTTCCAACTCTTTGATATTTTGCTTGGTGGAATTTAGGAGTTGCCTATCATGTTTCAGTAACGTGTTTATGATGATGTTGGAGCACTGCAATAGCCCTTTTTCCCACGTATGTTGGAATGAAGGTGAGGGCTCCCATGCAGGAAAAATTCGAACCTGCAGGCCCCGTGGTGCAATGCCCACCCTCAGGTACTCTTTCAGAGTTCTAATATTCCACCAAAGTCTTACAGCAGATTTATTAGCCGAAGTAATATCTAGTGAGAGTTTGGTGAAGTCAGAATCATTCACCGTAGAACCAGTATTAGAGAACAAATTTGATGACTGAGTCTGCCAAGCAGCCTCCCTGGCCTCCCAATCCATATCCGTAAGAGTATAAGACACACAAAAAATACAGAAACTAATACAAAAAAGATAAAAAAAACACTAAGAATAATTGCTGCAAGGTATTAAATAGCCATCACTGTACATTTATTTACCAAGTCAATAATAGACTGTGTGCTACCTAAGCAACAGAGAACGCACCCCCATGAAAGTGGGGTGCCACAAGGAACATCAAAGTCAAAGAAGGCTTGTCAGGAGCACTACTATTGTCAAGTGAAACATTAACCAGGGTGCTACACAATACATGCACTCATCCAGTGTCGCTGGTTTCACACTTGCATCCTCCATATAATATAATGAGCCTCATAGTCCTCCATATAGTATAATACACTCCCCATAGTTCTCCATATAGTATAATACACTCCCCATAGTATAATACACTCCCTATAGTCCTCCATATATTAAAATACACTCCTCAGTCATTTATATAGTATTATACACTACCCATAGTCCTCCATATAGTATAATACACTCCTCATAGTCCTCCATATATTAAAATACACTCCTCATAGTCCTCCATATATTAAAATACACTCATCAGTCCTCCATATAGTATAAGACACTCCTCATAGTCCTCCATATATTAAAATACACTCCTCAGTCCTCCATATAGTATAATACACTCCTCAGTCCTCCATATAGTATAATGCACTCCTCAGTCCTCCATATAGCATAATGCACTCCTCAGTCCTCCATATAGTATAATACATTCCTCAGTCCTCCATATAGTATAATACACTCATCAGTCCTCCATATAGTATAATACACTCATCAGTCCTCCATATAGTATAATACACTCCTCATAGTGCTCCATATAGTATACTGCACCGCCATAGTCATCCATGTAGTACAATTCACTTCCCTTAGTATAATGCACCCCATAGTTCTTCATATAGTATAATGTATTCCCCATAGTCCTGGATACAGTGTAATGCAGCCCACAAATAATGCAGCCACCCCACAGAGTATAATACAGCCACCCCACAGAATATAATGTAAACCCCCATAGAATATAATGCAGCCCCCTCAATAGTATAATGCAGTCCCCTATAGAATAATGTATCCCCTCCATAGAATACAATGTAGCCCTCCTCATATAGTATAATGTAGCCCCCTCACAGAGTATGAAGCAATCAACCCTCATAGAATATAAATGTAATACATAACATAATTTTAATACACAGAATATAATGTAGCCCCCTATAAAATACAATACAGCCCACCTCCCCATAGAATATAATGTAGCCCCATAAGAGAATGATGCAATCCTCACTCATAGAATAAAATACAACCCCCCATAGAATATAATACAGCCCCCCATAGAATATAATGTAGCCCCAGAGAATATAATACAGTTCCCCTTAGAATATAATGTAGTCCCCAGAAAATATAATAGTCCCCCACAGAATATAATGCAGCCCTCCGGAGAATATAATACAGCGCACCTCCCCATAGAATATAATGTAGCCCCCCCAGAGAATATAATACAGCCCACCTCCCCATAGAATATAATGTAGCCCCCCCAAGAGAATGTAATACAGCCCCCCATAGAATATAATACAGCACCCCATAGAATATAATAAATCCCCCCATAGAATGTAATACAGCCTCCCATAGAATATAATACAGCCCCCCCCAAGAGAATGTAATACAGCCTCCCATAGAATATAATACAGCACCACATTGAATGTAATACAGCCCCCATAGAATATAATACAGCCCCCCCATAGAATACAGCCCCCAAGAGAATGTAATACAGCCCCCATAGAATATAATACAGCATCCCATTTGAATATAATAAATCCCCCCATAGAATGTAATACAGCCTCCCATAGAATATAATACAGCACCCTATAGAATGTAATACAGCCCTCATAGAATATAATACAGCCCCCCCATAGAATGTAATACAGCCCCCCCGAGAATGGCCCCACAGTCCAGCACTCATTGATAGACTAAAAACCCCACAAACAGTCCTCACCTCTCCTCGTGCCCCACGCTGCTCCCGCCTCCGGTCTCAGCAGCTGCAGTCTGCCCGGCCACACAGCAGGTACGCGATGATGTGACGTTATCGCGCACCCGCAGTGTCAGAGGAGAATGATGGGAGAGGGAGTGTCAGCTGACGCTCTCGCCACCATCATTGCATTGAACTGTACCGGCGTAATAGAAGCCGGTATAGTTGAATGTGTTCGCGCTGGCGGGGGGAGTCGGTGCTGGCGGGGGGGAATCGGCACTGGCGGCAGGTGACTGGCTGAGGGCCCCTGGTCTGCCTGCCACTAACAACGGCCCTGCCTCGGATGCAGGGAACTCTCTGACCCCGGAAGTTGCAGCACCACTACTTCCTGAATGAATATGGAGGGGCGCTCCTGATCCTCCCCCCCTTTGAAAAGACAACAGATTTCCTGGATTGTCTAACGGAGGGGAGGTTGAAAAAAAAACAACTGTTCTTCCCCGTCTTGGTGCCTCCCCCTGCAGCCCGGCGCCCTAGGCACGTGCCCTCAGGTGCCTAGTGGCAAATACGGCCCTGTGTGTCACTGACATCTACAGTATACATCTATGTATTTTATGTGTATATATCTATTCTATTCTAACCTGTCACGCTGTGACAGGTTTACAGTACACGACACATCAATTGCCGGCTTTTATTCTATCGAGAATGAAAAAATTGGAACAGCACCATCAAATACCTCAATAGTGTGCAAAGCTTTTCCAACCAACAGTCCAATGGGTCCTTATAATAAGGTAAAAAAAAAAAGGACTTTATTGCCCAATGGCGTGATGACATTTTGGATGTGATATGATATCCTTTCTCAAGGTGTGTGTGTGTGTGTGTGTGTGTGTGTGTGTGTGTGTGTGTGTGTGTGTGTGTGTGTGTGTGTGTGTGTGTGTGTGTGTGTGTGTGTGTGTTTTGAAGACTATTTCCTTTGAAAATTATGTGTAAACTAGATGATGGCCCGATTCTAACACATCGGGTATTCTAGAATATGCATGTCCACGTAGTATATAGCACAGACATGTAGTATATTGCCCAGCCACGTAGTATATTGCCCAGTGACGTAGTATATTGCCCAGCCACATAGTATATTGCCCAGCCACGTAGTATATTGCCCAGTCACGTAGTATATTGTCCAGTCACGTATTATATTGCCCAGCGACGTAGTATATTGCCCAGCCACGTAGTATATTACCCAGTCATGTAGTATATTTTTCAGCCACGTAGTATATTGCCCAGCCACGTAGTATATTGCACAACGCCATGTAGTATAGACTTAAAATAAAAAATAAACATATAGTAACATAGTAACATAGTTAGTAAGGCCGAAAAAAGACATTTGTCCATCCAGTTCAGCCTATATTCCATCATAATAAATCCCCAGATCTACGTCCTTCTACAGAACCTAATTGTATGATACAATATTGTTCTGCTCCAGGAAGACATCCAGGCCTCTCTTGAACCCCTCGACTGAGTTCGCCATCACCACCTCCTCAGGCAAGCAATTCCAGATTCTCACTGCCCTAACAGTAAAGAATCCTCTTCTATGTTGGTGGAAAAACCTTCTCTCCTCCAGACGCAAAGAATGCCCCCTTGTGCCCGTCACCTTCCTTGGTATAAACAGATCCTCAGCGAGATATTTGTATAGTCCCCTTACATACTTATACATGGTTATTAGATCGCCCCTCAGTCGTCTTTTTTCTAGACTAAATAATCCTAATTTCACTAATCTATCTGGGTATTGTAGTTCTCCCATCCCCTTTATTAATTTTGTTGCCCTCCTTTGTACTCTCTCTAGTTCCATTATATCCTTCCTGAGCACCGGTGCCCAAAACTGGACACAGTACTCCATGTGCGGTCTAACTAGGGATTTGTACAGAGGCAGTATAATGCTTTCATCATGTGTATCCAGACCTCTTTTAATGCACCCCATGATCCTGTTTGCCTTGGCAGCTGCTGCCTGGCACTGGCTGCTCCAGGTAAGTTTATCATTAACTAGGATCCCCAAGTCCTTCTCCCTGTCAGATTTACCCAGTGGTTTCCCATTCAGTGTGTAATGGTGACATTGATTCCTTCTTCCCATGTGTATAACCTTACATTTATCATTGTTAAACCTCATCTGCCACCTTTCAGCCCAAGTTTCCAACTTATCCAGATCCATCTGTAGCAGAATACTATCTTCTCTTGTATTAACTGCTTTACATAGTTTTGTATCATCTGCAAATATCGATATTTTACTGTGTAAACCTTCTACCAGATCATTAATGAATATGTTGAAGAGAACAGGTCCCAATACCGACCCCTGCGGTACCCCATTGGTCACAGCGACCCAGTTAGAGACTATACCATTTATAACCACCCTCTGCTTTCTATCACTAAGCCAGTTACTAACCCATTTACACACATTTTCCCCCAGACCAAGCATTCTCATTTTGTGTACCAACCTCTTGTGCGGCACGGTATCAAACGCTTTGGAAAAATCGAGATATACCACGTCCAATGACTCACCGTGGTCCAGCCTATAGCTTACCTCTTCATAAAAACTGATTAGATTGGTTTGGCAGGAGCGATTTCTCATAAACCCATGCTGATATGGAGTTAAACAGTTATTCTCATTGAGATAATCCAGAATAACATCCCTCAGAAACCCTTCAAATATTTTACCAACAATAGAGGTTAGACTTACTGGCCTATAATTTCCAGGTTCACTTTTAGAGCCCTTTTTGAATATTGGCACCACATTTGCTATGCGCCAATCCTGCGGAACAGACCCTGTCGCTATAGAGTCCCTAAAAATAAGAAATAATGGTTTATCTATTACATTACTTAGTTCTCTTAGTACTCGTGGGTGTATGCCATCCGGACCCGGAGATTTATCTATTTTAATCTTATTTAGCCGGTTTCGCACCTCTTCTTGGGTTAGATTGGTGACCCTTAATATAGGGTTTTCATTGTTTCTTGGGATTTCACCTAGCATTTCATTTTCCACCGTGAATACCGTGGAGGAGAAGGTGTTTAATATGTTAGCTTTTTCCTCGTCATCTACAACCATTCTTTCCTCACTATTTTTTAAGGGGCCTACATTTTCAGTTTTTATTCTTTTACTATTGATATAGTTGAAGAACAGTTTGGGATTAGTTTTACTCTCCTTAGCAATGTGCTTCTCTGTTTCCTTTTTGGCAGCTTTAATTAGTTTTTTAGATAAAGTATTTTTCTCCCTATAGTTTTTTAGAGCTTCAATGGTGCCATCCTGCTTTAGTAGTGCAAATGCTTTCTTTTTACTGTTAATTGCGTCTTACTTCTTTGTTTAGCCACATTGGGTTTTTCCTATTTCTAGTCCTTTTATTCCCACAAGATATAAACCGCTTACACTGCCTATTTAGGATGTTCTTAAACATTTCCCATTTATTATCTGTATTCTTATTTCTGAGGATATTGTCCCAGTCTACCAGATTAAGGGCATCTCTAAGCTGGTTAAACTTTGCCTTCCTAAAGTTCAGTGTTTTTGTGACTCCCTGACAAGTCCCCCTAGTGAAAGACAGGTGAAACTGTACAATATTGTGGTTGCTATTTCCTAGATGCCCGACCACCTGCAGATTTGTTATTCTGTCAGGTCTATTAGATAGTATTAGGTCTAAAAGTGCTGCTCCTCTGGTTGGATTCTGCACCAATTGTGAAAGACAATTTTTCTTGGTTATTAGCAGAAACCTGTTGCCTTTATGGGTTTCACAGGTTTCTGTTTCCCAGTTAATATCCGGGTAGTTAAAGTCCCCCATAACCAGGACCTCATTATGGGTTGCAGCTTCATCTATCTGCTTTAGAAGTAGACTTTCCATGGTTTCTGTTATATTTGGGGGTTTGTAACAGACCCCAATGAGAATTTTGTTACCATTTTTCCCTCCATGAATTTCGACCCATATGGACTCGACATCCTCATTTCCTTCGCTAATATCCTCCCTTAAAGTGGACTTTAGACAAGACTTTACATAGAGACAAACCCCTCCTCCTCTCCGATTTTTACGATCCTTTCTAAACAGACTGTAACCCTGTAAGTTAACTGCCCAGTCATAGCTTTCATCTAACCATGTCTCGGTTATTCCCACTATGTCAAAGTTACCTGTAGATATTTCTGCTTCTAGTTCTTCCATCTTGTTTGTCAGGCTTCTGGCGTTTGCGAGCATGCAGTTTAGAGGATTTTGTTTTGTTCCAATCTCCTCGCTGTGGATTGTTTTAGAAATGTTCTTACCTCCCTTCTGAGTATGTTTTCCTGGATCTTCTTTGTTCAAGTCTAATGTTTTTCTTCCCGTCCCCTCTTCTTCTAGTTTAACGCCCTCCTGATGAGTGTAGCGAGTCTTCTGGCGAATGTGTGTTTCCCAGGTTTGTTGAGGTGTAGTCCGTCTCTGGCGAGGAGTCCATCGTACAAGTAATTCACACCGTGGTCCAGGAATCCGAATCCTTGTTGTCTGCACCATCGTCTTAGCCAGTTGTTTGCATCAAGGATCCTGTTCCATCTCCTGGTGCCATGCCCGTCTACTGGAAGGATAGAAGAAAAAACTACCTGTGCATCCAGTTCCTTTACTTTCTTCCCCAACTCTTCAAAGTCTTTGCAGATTGTCGGTAGGTCCTTCCTTGCCGTGTCATTGGTGCCAACATGTATCAGAAGAAATGGGTGGACGTCCTTGGAGTTGAAGAGCTTTGGTATCCTATCGGTCACATCCTTGACCATCGCACCTGGAAGGCAGCATACTTCTCTTGCAGTTATGTCCGGTCTGCAGATGGCTGCTTCTGTGCCTCTCAGTAGTGAGTCTCCCACCACCACCACTCTTCGTTGCTTCTTGGCTGTACTTTTTGCTGTCACTTGTTGCTGTGTGCCCTTTTCTTTTTTGCTTGCTGGTATTGCTTCATCCTTAGGTGTGCCATCTTCATCCTCTACAAAGATTTGATATCGGTTCTTCAGTTGTGTGGTTGGTGATTTCTCCATGGTCTTCTTGCTTCTTTTGGTCACATGCTTCCACTCATCTGCTTTTGGAGGTTCTCTGACACTTTTTTCACCTTCTGTGACCAGTAGAGATGCTTCTGTTCTGTCTAGAAAGTCTTCATTCTCTTTGATGAGTTTCATCAAAGAAGTCCTGGCCCTGTGTGCGGTGCACGCGGCAGCTTCTGGTCCCAGGGTTGGCATGGGCGCAGGACCTGTGATAACGTCGCGGTCACATGTCCGTGACGTCATGGCAGGTTCTTGTCGCATACCATTCTTGCCACCGGAACCTGCCGCTTGCATGGAGCGGTCACCGGAGCATCGCGAGGAGCGGTAAAGGCGCCGGAAGGTGAGTATATGATGATTATTTTTTTAAATTATTTTTAACATTAGATCTTTTTACTATTGAGGCTGCATAGGCAGCATCAATAGTAAAAAGTTGGTCACACAGGGTTAATAGCAGCGAGTGTGTTACACCGCGTCATAACACGGTCAATTAGCGCTGCCATTAACCCTGTGTGAGCACTGACTGGAGGGGATAATGGAGCGGGCACTGAATGCGGGGAGGGAGGAGCGGCCATGTTGCCGCTGGACTGTGCCCACTGCTGATTGGTCGTGGGCGTTTTTCCACGACCAATCAGTGACTTGGATTCCATGACAGACAGAGGTTGCGACCAATGAATATCCGGGACAGACAGAAAGACGGAAGTGACCATTAGACAATTATATGGTAGATGATAGAGAATTGCTCTGTGTAAAAGCTCATGTGAAAATCGCACTGCACTCGGATGTAAATCGGATGCTAGGTGTTAAAAATCGGATTGTGCTCGCACAAAAAAACGCATGACACTCGTGCGACTCTCGGACAGATGTTTCAGCCGTGTGACTCCGGCCTTCCAGTCACGTGACAGCGAGCTGCTCTCAGCTTTTCACTGAACATTGAGAGAATTCTGGAGAGCGGCTCGGCAGCACGTGACCCAGTGTGTGACCTGCAGATGTGCTTGTGGGAAGGGGGGTTATTGAATGTCGCCCCCTCTGCGCCACTGTACGAGGCTGTAGCGCTGGTTAGCCGTCAGGGCGCCGCGAAGTCCACCCCAGTGCTGGCCCATGACATGGCTGCCCTGTACAATGTGCGGGCCGGATATAACGCATTGTTACCCGGACAGACATCTCAGCAATGCCTGATCTCACTGCAGCTTATTTCATTCACCCACATAAGATTTACAGACGTGACCCCGGAACGTGACAGTCAGGTGTGAGGAAGTGAGTCGGGGCATGTCACGTGACGGACATACCGCTGTCACACGTCACGGACATTGTGTTCCTGACAGGCGGTGACGTCAGCAGAAAAGTCCAATGAGAGCTGCGTGCTGAGCGGCGTGCGGAGAGGCGTGCTGTGCGGCTCGTCACCAGCAGAGGGCGCCAGGAGGCAGCGGAGAGTGACTGGGATTCCTTCCTGATGAATGGACGGGAAGGGGCGTGGAGCGCAGGAAGAAGGGCACAGTCCTTTAAACAAAAGGTCCAGGTGACTTGCGCCCCACAGCAGAGTGGAGTGTCACGATTGTGCGTGGTCCGGCCGAGAACTAGCAGCCGACGGATCTTTGTGGCAGGAGGCGGCGGGGGCGGGGTCTGTCGCACTTATATGGAGAGGTCGCGCCGTCTGCTCTCATCCCGATATGTCTATGTCTGAGCAGCTGGAGGAGGAGACCCGAGTCCTGGTGGAGGACTACATCCAGCGCTCCGTGGGCAATGAGCGCCCCCCGCCGCGCTCCCCTGCGGCGGAGACCCTGTGGCGAGTGGCGCAGGAGGTGCACCTCGGGAACAGCGCCTTCTTCCGGTCGTGCGAGGAGTTGGACGTCGACCCGTGCACGATCCTGCAGCGTGTGGCCCCGGAGGTGGCCCTGGAGGGCGGACTGAACTGGGGGCGCGTGGTCGCGCTCATTGTGTTTGCTGGGACCTTGGCGCAGAGGCACCGGAGGAGCAAAGCGGGGACCCCCCGGGAGCTGGCCGGGGTCCTCAGCCGATTCCTGGTCACGGAGCACAAGGACTGGTTCCAGAAGAGCGGAGGCTGGGTAATTGTCCGGGAGCACCGTGCGGGGGAGGGGCGGAGCTGGCCCTGGTCTGTGTGTGGGCTGGGGGTCGCCTGTGGCGGGCTGGGGGTCGTAGCTGGTGCCTCTATATGGCCGTCTCCCAGAACAATACACTGGTGACACATGTGGGAAGCCACTGACTCACGTGTAAAGTATGTTCTGTGGTGGTGGCTCACCCCTGTTACTGTGCGCCCCTGTTACTGTGCGCCCCTGTTACTGTGCGCCCCTGTTACTGTGCGCCCCTGTTACTGTGCGCCCCTGTTACTCCCTGTTACTGTGCGCCCCTGTTACTCCCTGTTACTGTGCGCCCCTGTTACTGTGCGCCCCTGTTACTGTGCGCCCCTGTTACTGTGCGCCCCTGTTACTCCCTGTTACTGTGCGCCCCTGTTACTGTGCGCCCCTGTTACTGTGCGCCCCTGTTACTGTGCGCCCCTGTTACTGTGCGCCCCTGTTACTGTGCGCCCCTGTTACTGTGCGCCCCTGTTACTGTGCGCCCCTGTTACTGTGCGCCCCTGTTACTGTGCGCCCCTGTTACTGTGCGCCCCTGTTACTGTGCGCCCAGTCCTGCCATGCAGCCAGATGTGGTGCGGGGGATGGGTCCTGCCAGCTGGTGAGGTGTCGGTGGCGCTGCCGCCTCCATGGCAAGAATGGGGCTTATAGGGTCACTTCAGCTATTCCAGGATTTATATGGCAGGATCCCTAATGCCTTGCCTCCATGCAAACAAAAGCTGCAAATCCAACTTGCCATGATTGATATCCATCTATCACCTTGGTATTGGGCAGGGGTTTTTCTGACAATGGCAGCCCCTTTATTTGGAGCGTTTATTAGCAGCTTTACGCTCGGTGGGGACATGGCCTAGATGCATTGTGACCCCTTTCCTTGGACCCTCTGCTGTTTTTTGACTAGTTGTCCTGGGCTACATTGTCAGTTACACTATACAGCCATACTTGTGGGTGAGCTGTAATTCGGCCACGTGCATGGCCAGAGGACATCCCAAGTCGGTGGTCCCCAGCTGTTCTCTGGGGCTCACTGTTCTTCTGCCACATCTGGAGAGCGCTGCTTGCAGACCACAGGACTGGGTGGATGTACATAAATCTGAGCGGCCCCCTCTCCACATGACAAGCGGGGGGTCTGTGTATTGGCCCCTTGTTAGTGGGTTTTGTGGGACGCTGGGCGGCTTTTGAGGCTTGGGAATAATTGTCCATCAATATATTGCTATGCCCATCTATCTTTACTGACTTAATAGATAGTAGCTAACTGGTGACATTGCTGTGAAGGTTCTCCATGTAAAGACTGCTGCATCATAGCTGCGGGCCTGATAATATGTTCCTGCATAAAGGGACATAATTATTAGGTATGTCAGTACAGGTAATGTAGGGACAGTTATTAGCAAAACTATCGGAGTCCTTCATGTCTAGGCCATTGTTACATGTAGGTAATTCATTCTTCCATTGTTTAAAAGAGTCCTCCCAAAATCTAAAGCCTCGGCTCAAAATCCTACCCCCCCCCACCCCCCACTGGTTTAATTTTTTTTTTATTTGCATATATTGTAATTCACTGTGGCCACCTGGGCTGTGATGATGGCGACTTTCCTTGTTGGTAAATCTCCTGCAGTTAATTTTCGTTTCTCATTTTGTTTCTTAAATGTATAAAGTATAAGTGAATATGACGGTCGGTGTCTGGCCGCACAGTCGGGGATTTCCTAGGGCCACATATAAGTTTCTGCTGTGATCTGGTTGGTAAGTGTAGGAGTATGGTTTTCCGTAGTAAGCAATGTTCATGGGGTCACTGATGCGTTTCTCCCCAGCTTACGATATTTTGTACAGGCAGTACTGAGGTGTCAGCCTATAGTGGGTCAGTGTGACTCGGCCATATTCTCGTATTCCAGATGTGCCCTTTATCTTAATAACCAGCAGTGCGGATGAGATGTTACATATGGTAGGAATATAGGTTTAGAAGTGTAATAAAGCCTTTTTGGGTGAGAGGTGCGTTTTTTGTTTACATCTCAGGTGAGAAATATCCAGAATATTCTAGAGAGAAGGAATGCCGTTAACACATTCCAGTTGTTAGTCAGCAGTGCGAAAGTAATTAGACCAGTGAGCGCACGTGGCTCAGCTAGAACAATGACCAAAGCTCTAGAGTCGCTGAAATTCTCTGCGTTGGCATAAAAGGGGTTAATGAAAGTCACGAGGCAGAAAAAAAGTTCTGTTTGCACAAATTAATTGTAAAGAGCAGACTTCCGGAAGGTATTGAGGGTATAACTTGTTTACACAGCCCTCTGCCAAGCAGCGTTCAAACATTACCATCTGGAGGCGATTGCTTCCCTGCTTCATTCTGCTGAATAAGGATCCGGTAAGCAGCTGCTCCTCCATACAGTCGAGGGCATAGTCTTCTCAGCTGCTCCTCCATACAGTCGAGGGCATAGTCTTCTCAGCTGCTCCTCCGTACAGTCGGGGGCATAGTCTTCTCAGCTGCTCCTCTGTACAGTCGGGGGGGGGGGGGGGTATAGTCATCTCAGCTGCTCCTCTGTACAGTCGGGGGGGTATAGTCTTCTCAGCTGCTCCTCCGTACAGTGAGGGAGGGGGGGGGGGTATAGTCTTCTCAGCTGCTCCTCTGTACAGTCGGGGGGTTGGGGGGTATAGTCTTCTCAGCTGCTCCTCTGTACAGTCGGGGGGTATAGTCTTCTCAGCTGCTCCTCCGTACAGTCGGGGGGTATAGTCTTCTCAGCTGCTCCTCTGTACAGTCGGGGGGGTATAGTCTTCTCAGCTGCTCCTCCGTACAGTCGGGGGGGGGGGGGGTATAGTCTTCTCAGCTGCTCCTTTGGACAGTCGGGGGGCATAGTCTTCCCGGCTGCTCCTTTGTACAGTCGGGGGGCATAGTCTCCTCGGCTGCTCCTCTGTACAGTCGGGGGTATAGTCTCCTGGCACCAAGGACGCTGTGTGTGGACCTGATAGATCTTAGGAAAGAATCCCCTTCTGATGGGTAAATGTAGAGGTCTCACCTGCTTTAGTAAAGGTTGCCAAGATCCTCCTGATGGAGCTGCGCTCTGTCCATTGTTTAGGAGGCAATTCTGTACCTGTAAATTGATTACAATAGAGATCAGACATACTCCCACTTTTAGAATAGGTATTTCTTCCATAACACGATTATGTTCTAGAGCTGTCCAGGTACAGTTATCGGGGGCGATGACCGTCCCCTATCTCAAAGGCTAATTCACCTATGCTGGATATCATTGTTGTAAGGAAACGAGCCAGTGTCCACTACACAATAGGAGTGATCACAAATCCAGTATATTCTATTTATTCCCTAGAGGATTTTTTTTCCCCCCTTTGCTTTTCCTTTGGCTGATGTTGTAGAATTTAATTTAACACTTTATTTTATTTTTTTTAATTAATTTAATTATTTTTATTTTTCAGGAGGGATTTCAAAAAGTGTGCAACCAAAAACTCCTCCACCAAGGACAAGAGAACAATCATTTTTCCAATGCCCTGATGGCTGCGGCTGGAGTTGGACTTGCAGGATTAGTTTTCCTTCTGGCAGTAAGATGAATGGTGGAAAGAATGGACTTCAAATCTGACTGAGGGTCTTTTTGGACCACAAGATCATCTGAACTTTTTAGCTCAGCCATCGATGCCAAAGACCTTTCATAAAGGACTGCCGATAATGCTTACATTTATAAGTCTGTAGAAACTTAATTGAAATGCACAGATACACACAACCACGAGTAACTAACTAGACCGCACTTTGGCCAATGAAAGGAGTCATGTATTTTTTTTTTAACATACAGACTAAAGTTAAAGTTTTAAAATTGTGTGATTGGTAAAGGAAAGGAAAAAAATTCATAAGGATTAAAATCAACATCATTTTATTACTATGTAAAATGTTCTGTTAATCTCAGATCAAGCACTTTTTTGTTTAGACTTTACTAGTAAATTCTATTTATTTAGGGTAATGTTTTATTTTTACACTCTCTCCAGTATTTAGGAAAAATGTTACAATAAAGAAAACAAAAAAATTGCAAATCCCTTTTTAATTTTCTGTAGCCGGCGTGCACATGGCATACATACACCATAATTGGGATACCTCCCTGGTGTCCATAGCTTGGGGTGGACATGTCCCATATTTGTGGAGTTAGGAAGCTTCACTCTTTAAGGTCAAGTTTCATGACCTTGTCGTCCTTGTATTTAGCAGATCCAATGTTCCTGGGACTGGTATCACTGAAGCGCTGCTGTCACCGAGACCCTCTGTCATGGAAAACACGTGCTCGTCTGTATCGCTTATTGTCATGACTTAATTTTCTGCAACACATGGCCACTCTCCGACTCCCTGCTTGCCACCCCACGTGCCCAACACCGCAAGTTTTCTTCTAGACAAAGGCTGCAAGGTCATTATATTACCATGTTGTAGCCTAAATCAGTACAATGCAATAAACATTTAACAATTTTCTTCCAATATTTTTTTAAATCCTGGAAGCAAGTGGAAATTTTTGATAAATCTTTCACTTTTCATTGTGTAATCTAATGAGGAACTGCCATATTTATGCTAGACTATCATATACGTTGTACTCCCCATAGAGATCTGGTATCTCTAAGGCTTTCTATAAACGATAATATATGGTGTACTTGCATCTCATTTTATAATACTTGGGATGGACGGTATTTTTACTGTGTTTTAATGTTTAATAAATTTGCAATCATTTGGCACCCGCTGGACTGGTCGTTATATTTTGAACAATGCTAATATTCATGTACAACACACATCAAAGACATGATCCGGTGCTCTGTCATTGGGAGCATGTAGCGTTGGAAGTGATTTTTTTTTTTTGTTTTCGTTAAAGGGGGGTATACCATACGTGTGCATATAAAAGACAGACTAATGCATATGTAAGCTAGAGACAAAGTTTTTGATCCAATTTGTTAAATGAACCCATTAAAAAGAATATAACTGTGGGGGTATCGTAAGACTCTGATGCCATGTGTAGGTCATCTGATTGCTTTTTTGCCACTTAAAGTTGCAATTTTAACCCCTTTCTGCCATCAGACGTACTATTTCATCCATGTGACCTTCGACTTACTTTGCATGGATGGAATAGTACGTCATCGCGATCGGCCGCGCACACGGGTGGTGTGATTCTCACAGCTTACACCCGGCACTAAGTGCCAGGAGCACTTTTACCCCCAGAATACTGCGATTGAACACGATCGCAGCATTCCAGGAGCAGGCAGAGGGCTGATGGCCCCTCTGCCTTTGGATCAGAGACCCCCGCGGTGTGACGCGGGGTCCCGATCGCTGCTATGGTAACCCGATGTCGTCATGACTACATCCGGGTTACCAGAACTGAGAAACTTCCTGTCATGCACAGTGCATATCAGGAAGTCTTTCAGGTCAGTGTGCACGGTTTGCAGCACTGACGGCTTCTATAGCATGCAGATCTGCATGTTATAGAAGCGATGAGCCTGCCAAAAATGATTCATAGAATGAAGTTTAAAATTTATTTTTTTTTTAAATATATATTTAAAAAAAAAAAAAAAGTAATAAAAAAAACAATATTTATTCTATCAAATATTTGAATTAAAAAAAAATCTAAAAGTACACATTTGGTATTGCCACGTACATAATAACCCGACCTATAAACTGTCCCACTAGTTAACCCCTTTAGTGAACACCATTTAAATAAAGGCAAAAAACAATGCTTTACCATATAGCCGAACAAAAAGTGGAATAACACGAGATCAAAAAGATGGGTATAATAAACATGGTACCGCTGAAAACGTCATCTTGTCCCGCAAAAAACAAGCCGCCATACAGCATCAGTGAAAAAATAAAGTTACAGCTGTCAGAATAAAGTGATGCAAAAACAATTATTTTTTCTATAAAATAGTTTTTATTGTATAAAAGCGGCAAAACATAAAAAAAGTAAGAGATATCGCGCTCATCGTACTGATCCAAAGAATAAAACTGCCTTGTCAATTTTACGACACATGGAACGGTATAAATGCGCCCCCCCCCCCCCAAAAAAAAAAAAAAAAAGAAATTCATGAATTGCTGGTTTTTGTTCGCTCTCTATTCCGATTTTTGGGAGGCAGAATGATCAAAAAAGTCATGTGCCCAAAATAGGTACCAATAAAAACGTCAACTCGTCTCGTAAAAAATGAGACCTCACATGACTGTTGGCCGAAATATGAAAAAAATTATAGCTCTCAAAATATGGCAATGCAAAAACTATTTTTTTTTTTTTTTGCAATAAAAACTGTCTTTTAGTGTGACAGCAGCTAAACACAAAACCTCGCTATAAGGCCTCTTTCACACGTCCTGATAATTCCGGTACAGGAGATGTCAGTATCTGTGTGTGTGTGTGTGTGTGTGTGTGTGTGTGTAATACTTATGCGTAGCAGTAAGTGTGGTCCCTGGCGCCGGGTGCTGAACACTGCTCTCATCATCCTCCCCTGCTCTGCCGGCAATCGACGCGAGCAGGGGAGAATATTGAGTTACATTTAAACCCTTAACGACTGCCGATACGCCTTTTAACGGCGGGAGTTAAGGGTACTTAGACCACAGCTCTGGTTTTTACCAGCGCTGAGGTTTAGGCTTATAGCACCCCCCCAGCGTTGGAATTTTTCTGGGCTCTTGGCTGCCGGGGTAGCCGAGACCCCAGAGAATATGATTCGGGTTGGTTTTTACCAACCCCGTTGTTGCGATCGCCGTTAACAGTAAAACGGCGACCGCAAAAAAAAAGTAAATATTTCCATTTTCCTGTTGGGGTTAGGGTTTGGATTATAGGTGTGTTAGGGTTAGGTTTGTGGTTAGGGTTGGGATTAGGGTTAGGGGTGTGTTTGGATTAGGGTTGGAGTTAGAATTTGGGGATTTCGAATGTTTAGGCACATCAGGGGCTCTCCAAACGCGACATGGTGTCCAATCTCAATTCCAGCCAATCTTGCTTTGAAAAAGTAAAACTGAGCTCCTTCCCTTCCGAGCTCTCCCGTGCGCCCAAACAGTGGTTTACCCCCACATATGGGGTATTGGCGTACTCAGGACAAATTGCACAACAACTTATGGTGTCCAATTTCTCCTGTTACCCTTGGTAAAATAAAAAATTGGGGGCAAAAGATCATTTTTGTGAAGAAAAAAAAATGATTTTTTTTATTTTTACGGCTCTAAACTGTAAACTTCTGTGAAGCACTTGGAGGTTCAAAGTGCTCACCACACATTAGATAAGTTCCTTAAGGGATCTACTTTCCAAAATTGTGTTACTTGGGGGGTGGGGGGGGAGGGGGTGTTTTCACTGTTTCAGCACATCAGGGGCTCTCTAAACGCGACATGGTGTCTGATCTCACTTCCAGCTAATTTTGTATTAAAAAAGTCAGACTGCGCTCCTTCCCTTCCGAGCTCTGCCATACGCCCAAACAGTAGTTTACATGCATATATGAGGTATCAGCGTACTCAGGACAAATTGTACAACTTTTGGTGTCCAATTTCTCCTGCTACCCTTGGAAAATAAAAAAATTGCATCTGAAGTAAATTTTTTGTGAAAAAGTTAAATGTTTTTTTTTTTTTTTTAAACATTCCAAAAATTCCTCTGAAGCACCTGAAGGGTTAATAAACTTCTTGAATGTGATGATGAGCACTTTGAGGGGGTGCAGTTTTTAGAATGATGTCACTTCAGGATATTTTCTATCATATAGATGCCTCAAAGTAACTCCAAATGTGATGTCCCTAAAAAAAAAAAAAAAATTGGTGTTGTAAAAATGAGAAATCGCTGTTTAACTTTTAACCCTAGCAAAAAAAATATGCTTACAAAATTGTGCTGGTTTGAAATAGACATGTGGGAAATGTTAAGTATTTTGTGTGATATATCTCTGATTTAAGGGCATAAAAATTCAAAGGTGGAAAATTGCGAAATTATCGCCAAATTTGTTTTTTTTACCAATAAATGCAGATAATATCAAAGAAATGTTACCACTATCATTAAGTACAATATGTCACGAGAAAACAATGTCAGAATCACCGGGATCCATGAAGCGTTCCAGAGTTATAACCTCATAAAGGGACAGTGGTCAGAATTGTAAAAATTGGCCTGGTCATTAACGTGCAAACCACCCTTAGGGCCAGTATTATATGGAGGACTATGGGGTGTATTATACCAAACATGCAAAATGTTGCCTATTCATCGAGTGATTGGATTGTTTATGCAGAAACAAAAATCCTTGTTCTCAGCAGCACATCGCCAGTGTAAACTGTAGATGTGCTGCTGATAACATGATGCTGTATGGGGACAGATTGATCTAATAGTGATTGTTCTGTTCCCGTCATTCTTTTTCAGTTGGTGTAAAGAGGCCGGGGAACAACTTCAATATTGTCGATCACACTCGTTTAGTGGCCTGAACACAGCGCACGTAAACAGCAGAAATGCTTCTGTGTGATGTGCAATATGTTAGCGTTTGGGGCCCCACTTTGCCGGCCCTGACCACCCTTGGGGTAAAGGGGTTAATTATTGATTAATGTGAGCCAAAGTGGGTATGAAAACAGAGAACTTTGCCCTCTTCTTCTTAAAAGTTCTCTTCATTCGGGAGAGTGGTGGAATTTTTATTTTGAGAATTTACTGCATAGTTGCCTAGGTTACTGCCCACCTCAAAGTGGCCTGTCTCCCAGACAAGGAGCTCATGCAAGTAGTTGTGTTTTACTAGCTTCATAGTTGCCGCGTAACGGCTCACTGGCATGAGTATAACATTGGATAGTACTCATCCGATGTATATATCAGATAGCACTCAGACTGATGTTATACTCTGGGGCTGATCCTTTTTTTTTGTCCAGCTGATAAGAAATGGAAAGAAATTGCAACATACTGCGAAAGGCTTCGTAATTTGAATCACCTCCACCTATACAAGTCTTTGGGTGGGTGTGAAACATCGAACTGCACTCCGATGTCATCTGAGAGTAGTCTGACATACGTGGACTCAGACAATGGAGAAATTAAGTGGAAAAAAAAATCCCTGACACTTGTGAATTAGACCGTAGCGTGCACATATCTACTATATAATTGTCTAAGGGTCACTTCCGTCCTTCTGTCTTTCTGTCTGTCACGGATATTCATTGGTTGCGGCCTCTGTCTGTCATGGAATCCAAGTCGCTGATTGGTCTCGCCAGCTACCTGTCATGGCTGCCGCAACCAATCAGCGACGGCCACAGTCCGATTAGTCCCTCCCTACTCCCCTGCAGTCGGCGCCTGCTCCATACTCCCCGCAGTCACCGCTCACACAGGGTTAAAGACAGCGGTAACGGACCGCGTTATGCCGCAGGTAACTCACTCCCAGTGGCGTAACTACCGCGGTCGCAGCGGTCGCCAGTGCGACCGGGCCCGGCAGGTCAGGGGCCCGGCAGGCAGGCTCGGACTGGCAGTGCCTCCCCCCGCTCCAGGGCCCCCCCCGCCGCTGCCGCTGCCTTGAATACTCACCCTGCTCCAGCGATGGTCTCGGCGTCTGCACTGCAGCTCGTTCCTGCTTGAGCGGTCACGTGACACCGCTCATTAAGATCATGAATATGCGCATATTCATGATCTTAATGAACGGTGTCACATGACCGCTCAAGCAGGAAGAAGGTGCTGCGCCGGCGGCGCCGCCGCCTGGAGTCGGGACAGAGCGCGAGGGATGTCGGCACGGCCGTGCAGTGGGAAGACAGGTGAGTATGAGGGACGGGGGATGAAGGAGGACATAAGCCGGCGCGCCGAGCAGGAGCGGAGAGATAAGCCTGCATACAGGGGGGAATATAAGCCATGCAGGGGGGAATATAAGCCATGCAGGGGGGGATATGAGCCATGCAGGGGGGAATATAAGCCATGCAGGGGGGGATATGAGCCATGCAGGGGGGAATATGACTATGAGCCATGCAGGGGGGAATATGAGCCATGCAGGGGGGAATATGAGCCATGCAGGGGGGAATATAAGCCATGCATACGGGGGGGGGGAATATGAGCCATGCATACAGGGGGGAGTATAAGCCATGCATACAGGGGGGGAATATGAGCCATGCATACAGGGGGAGATATGAGTCATGCATGCAGGAGGGGTAATATGAGCTATGTATATGGGATAGGAGGGAGATGAGCCATGCATACAGGAGGGGGGTCATTATACAGTATTGAGCATCATGTGTGGCCGTTATACAGTATGGAGCATCATTTGTGGTCATTATACAGTATTGAGCATTATGTGGGATCATTATACAGTATGGAGAACTGTGTGGCCATTATACACTATGGAGCACTATGTGTGGGTGGTCATTATACAGTATGGAGCACTGTCTGGCCATTATACAGTATGGAGCAATGTGTGGCCATTATACACTATGGAGCATCATGTGTGGCCATTATACACTATGGAGCATCATGTGTGGCCATTATACACTATGGAGCATCATGTGTGGCCAGTATACAGTATGCAGCATCATGTGTGGCCATTATACAGTATGCAGCATCATGTGTGGTGGCCGTTATACAGTATTGAGCATCATGTGTGGCCATTATTCTATGGGGGTTACATTGAGTTGTATGGCAGGGCTGCAGGGGGGGGGGCCCCATTTGGAAGTTCGCACCGGGGCCCCTAACTTTGTAGTTACGCCACTGCTCACTCCGTTACCGCCGCTATTAAGAAATGGAAAGAAATTGCAACATGCCTATGCAGCGTCAATAGTAAAAACATCTAATTTTAAAAATAATTAAAAAAATAACAAATCATTATATACTCACCTTTCGCGACGCTCCGGTGACCTCCGGCAGGTTCCGGTGCCAAGGATGGTATGGGAGAAGGACCTGCCATGACGTCACGGTCATGTGACTGCGATGTCATCACAGGCCCTGCGCTCCTGCGCGAGAAGGACCTGCCATGACATCACGGTCATGTGACCGCGACATCTTCACAGGTCCTGCGCGCCTGCACGAGAATGACCTGCCATGACGTCACGGTCATGTGACCGAACTACAAGGGGCCCTCAGAAGGTGAGTATATGTTTTATTTTTAAACCTGTGACATACGTCGCTGTGCAATATACTACGTGGCTCTATGTTGTATACTATGTCACTGGGCAATATACTACGTGGGCTGTGCAATATACTACGTAACTGGGCAATATACTACGTGGCTGGGCAATTTACTACGTCACTGGGCAATATACTACGTAACTGGGCAATATACTACGTGGCTGGACAATATACTACGTCACTGGGCAATATACTACGTGGCTGGGCAATATACTACGTGACTGGGCAATATACTACGTTGCTGGGCAATATACTACGTCGCTGGGCAATATACTACGTGGCTGGGCAATATACTACGTTACTGGGCAATATACTACGTGGGCTGTGCAGTATACTACGTGGCTGGGCAATATACTACGTCGCTGGGCAATATACTACGTGACTGGGCAATATACTACGTGGCTGGGCAATATAATACGTAGCTGGGCAATATACTACGTGACTGGCCAATATACTACGTGGGCTGTGCAATATACTACGTGACTGGGCAATATACTACGTCGCTGGGCAATATACTACGTCACTGGGCAATATACTACGTGGCTGGGCAATATACTACGTCGCTGGGCAATATACTAGCGCAGGACTGGCGCATAGCAAATGTGGTGCCAATATTCAAAAAGGGCTCTAAAAGTGAACCTGGAAATTATAGGCCAGTAAGTCTAACCTCTATTGTTGGTAAAATATTTGAAGGGTTTCTGAGGGATGTTATTCTGGATTATCTCAATGAGAATAACTGTTTAACTCCATATCAGCATGGGTTTATGAGAAATCGCTCCTGTCAAACCAATCTAATCAGTTTTTATGAAGAGGTAAGCTATAGGCTGGACCACGGTGAGTCATTGGACGTGGTATATCTCGATTTTTCCAAAGCGTTTGATACCGTGCCGCACAAGAGGTTGGTACACAAAATGAGAATGCTTGGTCTGGGGGAAAATGTGTGTAAATGGGTTAGTAACTGGCTTAGTGATAGAAAGCAGAGGGTGGTTATAAATGGTATAGTCTCTAACTGGGTCGCTGTGACCAGTGGGGTACCGCAGGGGTCGGTATTGGGACCTGTTCTCTTCAACATATTCATTAATGATCTGGTAGAAGGTTTACACAGTAAAATATCGATATTTGCAGATGATACAAAACTATGTAAAGCAGTTAATACAAGAGAAGATAGTATTCTGCTACAGATGGATCTGGATAAGTTGGAAACTTGGGCTGAAAGGTGGCAGATGAGGTTTAACAATGATAAATGTAAGGTTATACACATGGGAAGAAGGAATCAATGTCACCATTACACACTGAACGGGAAACCACTGGGTAAATCTGACAGGGAGAAGGACTTGGGGATCCTAGTTAATGATAAACTTACCTGGAGCAGCCAGTGCCAGGCAGCAGCTGCCAAGGCAAACAGGATCATGGGGTGCATTAAAAGAGGTCTGGATACACATGATGAGAGCATTATACTGCCTCTGTACAAATCCCTAGTTAGACCGCACATGGAGTACTGTGTCCAGTTTTGGGCACCGGTGCTCAGGAAGGATATAATGGAACTAGAGAGAGTACAAAGGAGGGCAACAAAATTAATAAAGGGGATGGGAGAACTACAATACCCAGATAGATTAGCGAAATTAGGATTATTTAGTCTAGAAAAAAGACGACTGAGGGGCGATCTAATAACCATGCATAAGTATATAAGGGGACAATACAAATATCTCGCTGAGGATCTGTTTATACCAAGGAAGGTGACGGGCACAAGGGGGCATTCTTTGCGTCTGGAGGAGAGAAGGTTTTTCCACCAACATAGAAGAGGATTCTTTACTGTTAGGGCAGTGAGAATCTGGAATTGCTTGCCTGAGGAGGTGGTGATGGCGAACTCAGTCGAGGGGTTCAAGAGAGGCCTGGATGTCTTCCTGGAGCAGAACAATATTGTATCATACAATTATTAGGTTCTGTAGAAGGACGTAGATCTGGGGATTTATTATGATGGAATATAGGCTGAACTGGATGGACAAATGTCTTTTTTCGGCCTTACTAACTATGTTACTATGTTACTACGTAACTGGGCAATATACTATGTGGCTGGGCAATATACTACATGGCTGGGCAATATACTACGTGACTGGGCAATATACTACGTGGCTGGGCAATATACTACGTGGCTGGGCAATATACTATGGGCAATATACTACGTGGCTGGGCAATATACTATGTGGGCTGGGCAATATACTATGTGGCTGGGCAATATACTACATGGCTGGGCAATATACTACGTGACTGGGCAATATACTACGTGGCTGGGCAATATACTACGTGGCTGGGCAATATACTATGGGCAATATACTACGTGGCTGGGCAATATACTATGTGGGCTGGGCAATATACTATGTGGCTGGGCAATATACTACGTGGCTGGGCAATATACTACGTGACTGGGCAATATACTACATCACTGGGCAATATACTACGTGACTGGGCAATATACTACGTGGCTGGGCAATATACTATGTGGCTGGGCAATATACTATGTGTCTGGGCAATATACTATGTGACTGGGCAATATACTACGTAACTGGGCAATATACTACGTGGCTGGGCAATATACTATGTGTCTGGGCAATATACTACGTGGCTGGGCAATATACTACGTGGCTGGGCAATATACTACGTGACTGGGCAATATACTACGTGGCTGGGCAATATACTACGTGACTGGGCAATATACTATGTGGCTGGGCAATATACTATGTGGGCTGGGCAATATACTATGTGGACATCCATATTCTACAATACCCGATGTGTTAGAATCGGGCCACCATCTAGTAGCTTAGATATTTGTCAGCTAACTACTGTGTGATCTTATCGCCCCTGAAAACATTTGTTGGGGGAAGCGCTTGCGCCTCCATACACAAATAGGTGGCTTCTGCCAATATTCCTTTGTATGGAGGCTTTTAGTTACTAAATGAGTTAAATGCTTGACATTTGGAACTGTACACATCCCCATGTTCTTCTTGGTGAGACTCTAGAAAAAAAGGATTGAGAAGCCATGCTCTGACACATCACAAATGGCTGAGGAATTGAAGTAAGATTTCTAAAGCTGTTGCCCACCACTGGACATCGCATTGTTAATTCAGCACTGCAACAAGAAATTAGAACCTTTATTCTTACCCACTGGACAAGCACAGTTTCCCCAATGTTGGTGATGTGTCACCTGGCACATAATGTCATTGGATTACTGAGGCCAATCAACAGTCACTGATCGACTGCAGCGGTCACGTGACAAATACGATGATCTCAGAGGAGCAGGTCTGGTCCAGCGGGTAAGTGTCCAACTATTGTGTTATATTTTTATTGCTGAGCTATGGAGAAGTTAATTTTCTGCAAAAAAAAATCTTCCAAAATTAAGCCCCTGTTATTCCACACATGTTTTTGTGGTGGGGTTACTTTCTTGCATAAAGCACAAGTTCCTGTAACCGTATCTGTCAAATGAAATGAGAGAAATCTGCGTCTCACGTGTAACTTCTAACTGTACAAGGATTGGCAAGAGATCCGTGACCCATAATCTCTCTTAGGACACGGGGGGCACAGCATGGTGCTGATTAGTGACCCTCGGTATACAGTGTCATATATAATACATGGGTTTCAACAGGGCTAGAAAACATGAGTCCTACCGGGTAGCACGTTGGTCTAGTTATACTGTGTAAAGGTGTTTAGCCATAAAGTCAACCTGTCACATTTAACATGCAGTGAGATATGAGTGTTTTACTGCAGGATCAGAGAAATTCAACCAAGAAACGAGGAAGCAGAGGTGAGGGTGCACTGAATCTTTAGTTTATTAAAAAAAAGTATCAATTATTGCTAGAGAATAGATAAAACATTACAAGACATGAACACAACGCGATTCAGCTTTTTAGCCTTTACCTGATGAAGGTTAGGAAGGCGAAATGCGTTGTTCACTTCCTCTAATGTAACTACTATATGAACTATTCTCTTTTGCTTCCTCCCCTGCCCAGGAGCTGTGGTGTGATCAGACCATGTTCCTGCACGTTTTTTTTTACATCCAATTGTGGAAATTACTATTCAAAGATCTGTTGATTACAATGTACTCTGTTCATGCGAAAACCCATTTAATGACGGCATATCCAATCTACTTTTGTTTTTATCATAAGATAATTGGATTCATTCTCATTGTAAACAAAAAAAATTGAAAACAACATACAATGAACATACAGTTATGTCCCATTTTTTTACTTATACTTCATTACACTTGAAAATTTGTGAATCCAGTCTGAGTTAGTTTCATTCATAAGTATACACATTCATATACATAGGCATATTTAGGCTCTGTACACTTGAACGTTCATCTTTTTAAGATCCTGTGTATACCTGTGTCAAACCAGCTATATATATGAGGTCTGTATAGTAAAACACATCAAAGTGAGATCAGACAGGGCCCAGATAGATCATTGGGGCCCCTATATTTCTATCTGAACCAGGAATGCACGTGACACTAATTCTGTGTAGCTGTTTTGTTTGTCTGATCAGACGAGCAAAAAAAAGGTAAATGGACATGTGAGTAGCCTTAGGGTATATGCACACGTATCTGTGAGGGCTGCGGATTTTTCTGCAGCTGATTTATCAGATCCGCAGTGCAAAACCGCTGCGTTTTTTCCTGCGGATTTATCGCGGTTTCTATTGCGGATTCGCTGCGGGTTTATGTCAGGATTCCCCTGACCGCTGCCACCAATTGTCACGATTCCCACCGTGACCATCACCCCTACGTCACGGATCGAGGTGACTTTAGGCCAACAGACAGCTATCACATGTGCAGGGGGCTTATCTTAGTTATCCCTCCACTCCACGATGTGATGAAAAACCACACACAAGGCTATTGACCTCTTAGTTTACAGCAGGGGCTCATTTTAGGTATCCCACTGCTTTTCTATGTACCACGAACTGCAGGGATTTATGTATATCCCGCTTACAGTTCCACTTAACACTTGCAGCTCTCTGGCGCCCCCTTACTCTCAGGTCAGATTAGGTACTGCACCCTGGGTAATTAGTCGCCAGAAAGGCTGCCTGCTATGTACTGGCTATTGGGCACGCTGCAGCGACGCGATAAACTACTCCCACTTAGGCAGGATCAATAATTATCAACGCTGCAGTCGCTATAACGCCACCCAACTACCCAGTACAAAATGTATGCTGCCACCAGCTTCGATTAAACGGGTCCGAAGCTAACCCAACACAACAGTAGCGTATTTTTCCTTCAAGAGACTTAGGGTACGGTTTAGAACAGGAGAAAGAACTAGTATTAAATAATATACCCCATCAAAAGTTTCAGGCAGTGTTTTATCAAAATTTTTTACAAAGATGTTACAAATGAGACAATTGCAAATATGTACACGGGTAATTATAACATAAAGGGAGTAAAGGAGAAAAGATAACACTCACATGTTCAAAGCATGGCAGGCAACCATACGTCCCAGCTCATTTGGACGTGCTGCTGGCTTCAGGAGAAGACAAGAAGTCCAGAAGAAGAAATCAAGCAGAAGACTGAGCTGGGGAGCCTGCCACAAACTTAAAACTTTAAGGCTGTGACATCACAGAAAGGCTGGCTTATCCAGACCCTCCTCTCTCTACATTCTGGGTAAACTTTAAACTATTTTCTCTGATTTCTATAACTTCACTACAAAACATGTCAGAGTCATAACAAACCTAGCATTCATCTCGGATTAACGTGAGCATTCTAATGAGATCAAATATGTCCTATCTGGGATACATATTTACAGAGAAAACCCTACTTCTTTACCAGACGGAGTTAGAAGCTCAGGTTTTACGTGGTGAATAGATCCACCGAGGGGTGTAAGGAATATATATTTTCGTGTTTTTTACGTAAACGGGTTGTGTAATATCTTAACAAAACAAGACAAAGGACTTCCATGCATTTCTGGAAAGTTAGAATCCAGTTCTAGCCTGTCACTTTCCACTGCAAGAATGCCGGTCGTAAATACTTCGGCTCTCTGAGCTAGAGGTAATAAACTCTTCCTCCCCCATCTACACTGGCAAAGCAGCTCTTGGCTGAGTGAAAGGGAAGGAATTTGAAGCTACAAACTGTTGCAGCATCACTCCAAGAAGGGGGGCTTAGCCCACGCAGGCTAGCAAGAGAACTACTTATGATATTTCATACCATATCGTGACAGTTTACACCTGCAGATTCCTATTATAGAACAGGTGTAAACCCGCAGCGGATTCCGCACAAAGAATTGACATGCTGCGGAATGTAAACCGTGCGCTTTTTTCCGCAGCATGTGCACTGCGGATTTTGTTTCCCATAGGTTTACATTATACTGTAAACGCATGGGAAACTGCTGCGGATCTGCAGCAAAATCCGCAGCGTTTGCAAATACCCTTACATATACATATAGTTGTATGTAGGCACACTTCGTGGCATGACATGAAGCCTGGGGGTCGGACACAATCCAAATTCTCTAAACGTCACAAAATTATTATGGGTTTTTAATAGTATTGGTCTTATTACAGTGGGTACGGAAAGTATTCAGACCCCTTAAAAATTTTCACTCTTTGGTTCATTGCAGCCATTTGGTAAATTAAAAAAGTTTTTTTTTCTCATTAATGTACACTCTGCATCCCATCTTGACTGAAAAAAACCAGAAATGTAGAAATTTTTGCACATTTATTAAAAAATAAGTATTCAGCCCTTTTGCTCTGACACTCATATTTAAGTCACATGCTGTCCATTTCCTTGTGATCCTCCTTGAGATGGTTCTACTCTGTCATTGGAGTCCAGCTGTGTTTAATTAAACTGATAGGACTCGATTTGGAAAGGCACACACCTGTCTATGTAAGACCTCACAGCTCACAGTGCATGTCAGACCAAGTGAGAATCATGAGGTCAAAGGAACTGGCCAAGGGGCTCAGAGACAGAATTGTGGCAAGGCACAGATCTGACCAAGGTTACAACAGAATTTCTGCAGTATGCAAGGTTCGTAAGAGAACAGTGGCCTCTATAATCCTTAAGTGGAAGACGTTTGGGACCACCAGAAGTCTTCCTAGACCTGGCCTTTCAGCCAATCTGAGCAATCGTGGGAGAAGAGCCTTGGTGAGAGAGGTGAAGAAGAACCGCAAGATCACTGTGGCTGAACTCTAGAGATGCAGTAGGGAGATGGAAGTTCCACAAAGTCAACTATCACTGCAGCCCTCCACCAGTCAGGCCTTTATGAAAGCCCGCATAGAGTTTGCTAAAAAACACATGAAGGACTCCCAGACTGTAATAAATAAGACTCTCTGGTCTGATGAGACGAAGATAGACCTTTTTGGTGATAATTCTCAGTGGTATGTGTGAAGAAAACCAGGTACTGCTCATCACCTGCCCAATACAATCCCAACAGTGAAACGTGGTGGCAGCATCATGCTATGGGGGTGTTTTTAAGCTGCAGGGACAGGACAACTGGTTGCCATTGTATGCAACCTCAGGCTCAAACCACCCATAATATCTGATATTCCAACCCTGGCATGGAGGGCACATGCCCTCCTGCTGCCAGCCCTGCCTGCCTTGGGTATTGAATAGGCTGGGCACACAATATGTGGAGGTTATGCACATGTCCGAGAAGGAATGAGTAGATACGGCACCTTCAGTGCCACTTACTTCCTGATGCAGGAGTGTGCAGTGCAGGACAATCCCTTTAAATTTCTCTTCATTCTGAGATTAGGAATCTTGTGAGCAATCTAGTGTCATTGAAATCATCATAGTCTAAGTAAACATAGCTAATGAGTACTGTATAACCAAGCTGGACTACTAAGTGTAGAATGAGCCGCTGACCAGGTGAATAAATTTAAACTTATATTGAACCTTCTTCCTTCAGCTTAACTATCTGTTCGGGGCCTCCTAATTTGTGACATGCTATGATAACAGGATATACTATCAGTTTGTGATTCTTGGACATACATCTATTGAGATATTATACTCCCCCTGAGGAAGCTAAATGCGAAATTCATGTCCAGGTGCACTCTGTCTGCCCTTACTTTCTAGGTCAAATGTAACACTCCTGTCCATAGGTAACACTCTCTTTTCACTTTAACTTCCCTTTTCCAGATTATACAGGTCCTTCTCAAAAAATTAGCATATAGTGTTAAATTTAATTATTTACCATAATGTAATGATTACAATTAAACTTTCATATATTATAGATTCATTATCCACCAACTGAAATTTGTCAGGTCTTTTATTGTTTTAATACTGATGATTTTGGCATACAACTCCTGATAACCCAAAAAACCTGTCTCAATAAATTAGCATATTTCACCCATCCAATCAAATAAAAGTGTTTTTTAATAACAAACAAAAAAACCAACAAATAATAATGTTCAGTTATGCACTCAATACTTGGTCGGGAATCCTTTGGCAGAAATGACTGCTTCAATGCGGCGTGGCATGGAGGCAATCAGCCTGTGACACTGCTGAGATGTTATGGAGGCCCAGGATGCTTCAATAGCGGCCTTAAGCTCATCCAGAGTGTTGGGTCTTGCGTCTCTCAACTTTCTCTTCACAATATCCCACAGATTCTCTATGGGGTTCAGGTCAGGAGAGTTGGCAGGCCAATTGAGCACAGTAATACCATGGTCAGTAAACCATTTACCAGTGGTTTTGGCACTGTGAGCAGGTGCCAGGTCGTGCTGAAAAATGAAATCTTCATCTCCATAAAGCATTTCAGCCGATGGAAGCATGAAGTGCTCCAAAATCTCCTGATAGCTAGCTGCATTGACCCTGCCCTTGATGAAACACAGTGGACCAACACCAGCAGCTGACATGGCACCCCACACCATCACTGACTGTGGGTACTTGACACTGGACTTCAGGCATTTTGGCATTTCCTTCTCCCCAGTCTTCCTCCAGACTCTGGCACCTTGATTTCCGAATGACATGCAAAATTTGCTTTCATCAGAAAAAAGTACTTGGGACCACTTAGCAACAGTCCAGTGCTGCTTCTCTGTAGCTCAAAAGTGGTTTTACCTGGGGAATGCGGCACCTGTAGCCCATTTCCTGCACACGCCTGTGCACGGTGGCTCTGGATGTTTCCACACCAGACTCAGTCCACTGCTTCCTCAGGTTCCCCAAGGTCTGGAATCGGTCCTTCTCCACAATCTTCCTCAGGGTCCGGTCTCCTCTTCTCGTTGTACAGCGTTTTCTGCCACATTGTTTCCTTCCAACAGACTTACCATTGAGGTGCCTTGATACAGCACTCTGGGAACAGCCTATTTGTTGAGAAATTTCTTTCTGGGTCTTACCCTCTTGCTTGAGGGTGTCAATGATGGCCTTCTTGACATCTGTCAGGTCGCTAGTCTTACCCATGATGGGGGTTTTGAGTAATGAACCAGGCAGGGAGTTTATAAAAGCCTCAGGTATCTTTTGCATGTGTTTAGAGTTAATTAGTTGATTCAGAAGATTAGGGTAATAGGTCGTTTAGAGAACCTTTTCTTGATATGCTAATTTATTGAGACAGGTTTTTTGGGTTATCAGGAGTTGTATGTCAAAATCATCAGTATTAAAACAATAAAAGACCTGACAAATTTCAGTTGGTGGATAATGAATCTATAATATATGAAAGTTTAATTGTAATCATTACATTATGGTAAATAATGAAATTTAACACTATATGCTAATTTTTTGAGAAGGACCTGTATTGTTTCCACACGTATGTACACTAATATGTTAATTAGGTACACTGAATTTATAATGTGTTCATTCACATCTGTGCACATTATTGTGATACAAGCTACGGTTTTTGTGTTGCGGTGAGAGCAAGTAACATTTTTTCTCTCTAGGCTAAATTCACACATGCAGTTTTTGGTGCAGTTTTTTTTTTAAGCCAAAAGCAGATGGGGATTTGAAAGGAATGGAAAATATAAAGGACGGATATATAGTTCTTCTACCTTATGGATCCATCACAAGAAATTACATCCTAAGCGTCATATGTGAGTCCAGACTAAAAGCTTGCCCACGGTATCAAGGATAAAAAAATCAATAATTCATCCCAGCCTGATCTTATAATGAATAGGTGTTATTAGTGGAGTATTGATTACTGGGACCACTGTCGGTAATGAGAATAAGGACACTCCGTTACAATATATTACAATATCTGGCATACTTTGGCGCTTCATACTCGTATTCTTCATTCGTTGGTATTGCGGTGTTTGGACCATACCAATCATACATTGAAGGTACTGTACATATATTCCAATTTGCTAATAACGCTATAGGTCACACATCCCCGTTAAGTTTATAAAAACACCTAATATTAATCCATTCTGAAGAAATCTACTTTGTATGGTTTTTCTGTCCCCGGGATCAGAAGGGTAAATGAGGATATCTGTCCTGTGTGGCGAGGAGTTTTTTCAGACTTATCCCACCAGTGGGCTTGTGACTTTTTCATCTCTGTTCTCCAGTCATCTCGTCTTGCCATGTTGTTCCGTATATTACAATGAGTGTAAGAGAAGATCTCTGTGCTAGTTGGCGCCTCAAGCAGTAGAAGGACTAGTCTCACCCCTGCATGAAAGTGTCATGTGAATTCTCATGGGTGCTGGGTATCAGGCAATCACACAATGATGAGTGTTTGCGTTCAATCCAAGTGTAATATGAAAATGTATTCCATCTGTAAGATCTCTAATGAATTATGACTATAGATCACGCAATATAACAATAAAATGATTGTTGGTTCAGTACTTTATCTTTTCTCAAGCATTATTCCTTTACATAAACCTAGAAGACCAGAATGCCATTCATATACATTTGTACAAACATTTTATCACAAGCAGGTCCTTCAGTCAGTACAGTAACCCAGTAAGGGGTGGACACTTCCAACCAAATACAATATAATCATATACCAGGTTCACATATTTTATCCAGTAAAGAGAAGTGAAAACCAAAATACTATAAAGGTACATTTTTTTCTTAAACAATTTTTAAAAAACTATTAAAAAATCAGAAAGGTGCTGACACATGAGGGACACAGGTTCTTATAATCTGTATGCACAGATGCTATATAAATCTATAGAATTGTAGTTAAATGGAGGTTTTAGCTGATACTATGGCAAAAAAGCGATGTTTTTTCTCTAAATGGAAATCACATACTGGGGTAAAGCATGTGGGAAGAACCCCAGATTACCTACATACAGTTTGTGACCATAATATTTGTGGAGCGCATTATATGCAAAAGAAAGGGAACTATAAATTGTGAATGGTGAACAACATTTTAATCTCTCTAAAAAAAAATATTTAAATGGACACATGGTAGTGATCACAATTACATGGGGATTACTTGGTGTATCCTTCACACCCTTCCACCTGGTATAAAATACTGGAGGGGCTGTAATGATAAAGCCTATCTGCTGTTGAAGTTCCTTTCCCTTTGGTTACATGTGGCTTATGGTCACTTACAGTAGGCATAAAGTATATAAATTGACATTGTGCTGCTGGCTAGACAAATCACACTATCAAAATCAGGGACAAGTTATGGACAGTAAGTATGCATTCTATAAAGTTCTATTGCACTGCGAGCTAAGTAAGTGAAGCTGTTAAGATCAAGGAAAGGTGTTTACCTGCTAATTATACCGCTAATGAGTAGTGTGGATATCAATCTGTGTCCCTCTACCCCGACGCCCGTTTCGTCCAGCTTCTTCAGAGGCCCACATCTGTTACTTGCCACAGGTGAGTTTAAATGAGCATCACATGCTTGAGAAAAAGTTGTTTACCCACAATTTTGAAAAGGTGCCAACAATTATGTTTCTCCCATTTTTGAGATTTTGTGTGACATTATGTCCAATTTGCCTTTTTGTCTCTTTTTTTGTGTTTTTCTGATGCACACAAAGGAAATAAACGTGTATAACAAGACATGTGTATTTGCAATAATTTTCTGGAAGAAATACTTTTTTTCCGGAGCAATGTCAAGGGTGCCAACACTTTTGACCATGACTTTATAAGTAATACAAAAAAACACCAGCAGTACAACTTCCGTAAAAGATGATGTCAGAAAAGAGACTCCAGGAAAAACACCGCTGCCATTTTCTTGAAGCATCGTTCGCTACAAAAATGATGCTGTTATGCGGCATCTAAACGACTTTGGATGCAATGCATCACAGCTGTTATGCCAGAATTCTGGCGCAAAAGTTTCTCAAAGTTGCAAAATTTAGGTACAACTCGGAGCTATGCCTACATTTTGTGACTTCTGTCATCTTCACGAGTTTACCCCAGCTTTGCTGAAATGGGCGATACTGGGGTGGGGGCTCCAGCAGGGGCTGGAGAAGGATTTGTGGCAAGGTGCTCACAGAGGTGATCAGGAGCGTCTGACTCCAGCATGTCCCCTCAAGACTGACGTGACCAACGCCGCTCTTGATGATTGGGCCCATTATGTGCACATACCCTTAGGAAGACTGTCCCCCAGTGTTATTGAGCGTGTCTTGATACCTTGCTGTATTGAATTTTACTATATTGATTATTGTACTAGTTAAGCAGAAATTGAAAAAAAGGAATTCTGTAATGAATGTAAAGTGACTGAGAACTGAAAGGAAAACATAGTTGAAATGGAAATTCTAACAATAAAAACGACTGGCATTGCAACATGGACTGGATCCAACAAAACCTGCTTTTTGGAATAGAAAAATAAAAGATGCCTCATGATCCTATTTGTTTCCTGCTAATTGCTTAGCTTTTTACACAACTAACATTCGGAACAAATCAATCACTGTCCAGCCCGGGACATTCTTCCTGCAGGTTTTGGAATTTCCACTACTTGTTTTGCAGACAGGTGACTACACCAGTTTCTCCATGGAGCAGAGTTCAGGTGTCATCACCTTCTAGGCAATGTGTCAGCTAGCCATCACAAATGACTACCTTTTAGCAGTCCAGTGGAATTACTAATGAATAGTTCTACTGCCCTCAAGATTTCTCATAGTGTTAATTGCGGTTACTGTGCCCAAGTTTACAGTAGATAATTACCGTAACTGTCAGAATCAAACGTGAGTACAGAAGGTTAACAAGCATCTATTTGACTGTACGGATACAATTACTAAGGCACGTTTCCTAAGGATGCCAGGAGATATACTCATCACACATAATAATACAAGCACATGGACAGCCTCTACGCATGTCAACAAGGGAATTGTTTACACCATGTGCAGATACATAAGTAGTTTATACTATGCTACTAATAGATGTTCGAACTAGATCCGTGAAGGAAACCGGCTATGTCTGGTAGATAATTGCTGTGAAAGACTAATCTTAAAGCAGTATGAGAGTCTCAGCAACCTATGAAGCAGAGAAAAGCATAAACTCATTAGAAATATCTAAATGTACAACCCCCGGCAATACCTGGTAAAACAAAACATTATCTGGTATAACCAGTAGGGGATTATAGGGATGGTTTATAACCAGGAGGGGATTATAGGGAAGGTTTATGGGCCATAGACCTTCACACCTTGTGATGTGCCCCTTAGTGCTCACTCACCTATATATAATGCACTATATATATATATATATATATATATATATATAACAGCCACACGTAAGAAAAGACTTGTGAGTCATTAGTAATTGTTATCTGCTATATAATAAGAAATTACTGGTATTATTGCACTGCCGGATATTTCTCCTACATATATAATAAAAGTTGTCCTCCTTATTAGATTCTTTGGAATTTATTAGATAACTGTGGTAGTGGAAGAAATCGTCTAGAAGATTTCATGCAGTACACCTGCAGCCAGGACAGACATATCATTTTTGCACACTGCACAGCCACGAAGGAGCCCTTAGGTAAGGGGGCCCATTTCCACCTCTAACGCCTGTTGATTTGGGCATTATATTATGGGTAGCTATTGGACTGCAAAGGGCTCATTACCGTTCTCGCACAAGGACCCTCTTCTGCAGAAGCGTAGCTAGGGTTTTGGTTCGGGGGCGAAACTTCTGAGTGGGCCCCTAGCCAGGTAACCTTCATTATAACTAGGTGACGCACCCTAATAGTGGAGGAGAACCTCAGCAGATGACCGCGCTATTACTGAAGATAATCTCTATACAAAGACCAACATGGATATTACCTCCTTATGGTCAGCGGTAGATACCAGTCCTACAGAACATATAAGAGATCACAGCACAGTTACAGATAATGACTTACCGCTGAAGTCCTTTCTGATGGAATTGTTCATTTTTCCCGTCTTTTCCATCTGGCCCAGACTGACATGACAACTTCTTCCAGCTACAACTCGGCTGCAAAGAATACAACAAAAACACATGTCACTTCTCATATTTCAGTCACATCACCATCTATCTCCAACCTGCACAAACTCCTCATCCTGCTGATACCCCAATACTGAGCCGCTACTGCCGTATGTGTCGCTATTACTCCACCTGATACTCCAATACTGAGCCGCAGCTGCCGTATATGTCCTTATTACTGCACCTGATACCCTAATACTGAGCCACTGCTGCCGTATATGTCCCTATTACTGCCCCTGATACCCCAATACTGAGCCGTTGCTGCCGTATGTGTCCCTATTACTGCACCTGATACCCCAATACTGAGCTGCTGCTGCTGCCGTATGTGTCCCTATTACTGCCCCTGATACCCTAATACTGAGCCGCTGCTGCTGTATGTCCCTATTACTGCACCTGCTGTGTGGTTCTCTGTGCCCTCTAAATTCTAAAGCACCCCTCTATAATATAGTAATACTGGGTGCAAGTGCCCTAGAAAACAATGCCCATATTTTGCCCCCCAGAAAGTAATATTGCCCTGTGTGCCCCTTTGATAGCCACAGTAACCTGAGTTCCCCTATAACAATAAGCGCCCACTTTACATTTAATAATGTCCCGAGTCTCCCCCTGTACATCTCCCCTATACACAGCATGATGCTCTCTTATACACAGTATAATGCCCCCTCACTGTATAGTAGCACCCACACAGTAAACTGACCCCTTAGTAGCCCCCAAACTGTTTGATGGCTCCAACAATGTATAATGACCCCCACACTGTATTCTCCATACTGTATGATAGCCCACTAGATAGTCTCCATATACAGTAGCATAATGCACCAAATAGTCCACAATATAGTATAATGCACTTCCCATAGGCAGACTCTAGAGCATAAGGCAGCCCCCATAGGCAGACACTGTAATAAGGCAGCACCCATAGGCAGACATTGTAATAAGGCAGTACACCCATAGGCAGACTCTGTAGTATAAGGCAGCACCCCCATAGGCAGAACCTGTAATAAGGCAGCACCCCATAGTCAGACCCTGTAATAACGCGGCAGACCCTGTAATAAGGCAGCACCCCCATAGTCAGACTCTGTAATAAGGCAGCACCCCTATAGGCAGACCCTGTAATAAGGCAGCCCCAATAGTCAGACCCTGTAATAAGGCAGCACCCCTATAGGCAGAACCTGTAATAAGGCAGCCCCCATAGTCAAGACCTTGTAATAAGGCAGCGCCCCCATAGTCAGACCCTGTAATAAGGCAGCACCCCTATAGGCAGACCCTGTAATAAGGCAGCCCCCATAGTCAGACCCTGTAATAAGGCAGCACCCCTATAGGCAGACCCTGTAATAAGGCAGCCCCAATAGTCAGACCCTGTAATAAGGCAGCACCCCTATAGGCAGAACCTGTAATAAGGCAGCCCCCATAGTCAAGACCCTGTAATAAGGCAGCGCCCCCATAGTCAGACCCTGTAATAAGGCAGCACCCCTATAGGCAGACCCTGTAATAAGACAGCCCCCATAGTCAGACCATGTAATGAGGCAGCACCTCTGTAGGCAGACCCTGTAATAAGGCAGCACCCCCATAGTCAGACCCTTTAATAAGGCAGCCCCCCTAGTCAGACCTTGTAATAAGGCAGAGCCCCCATAGTCAGACCCTGTAATAAGGCAGCACCCCTATGGGCAGACCCTGTAATGAGGCAGCACCCATAGTCAGACCCTGTATTAAGGCATCACCCCTATAGGCAGACCCTGTAATAAGACAGCCCCCTATAGGCAGACCCTGTAATAAGGCAGCCCCCATAGTCAGACCCTTTAATAAGGCAGCCCCCATAGTCAGACCCTGTAATAAGGCAGCACCCCTATAGGCAGACCCTATAATAAGACAGCCCCCCATAGGCAGACCCTGTAATAAGGCAGCCCCCATAGTCAGACCCTGTAATGAGGCAGCACCCCTGTAGGCAGACCCTGTAATAAAGCAGCACCCCATAGTTGGACCCTTTAATAAGGCAGCCCCCATAGTCAGACCCTGTAATGAGGCAGCCCCCCATAGGCAGACCCTGTAATAAGGCAGCCCCCATAGTCAGACCCTGTAAAGAGGCAGCACCCCTGTAGGCAGACCCTGTAATAAGAACCAGAAACATGGGCTACTTGCACATTGAACAAGTCTGTAGGAACCTGTTCACACACCACCAAGAAACTTGAAAACACAAAAGAGCACAGTGAGGTAAAAAATTGTTCTCTTGTTTCTACAAGACTAGGGAGTCCACCACTCCTTATGGGTCATTTGCATCAAAACTGTTCCATCCAGCATGTCCACATAGATATTCCCTCTCTGAACCCTGCTTATACAGGTACTATACAGATGATCAGGTTTTTAAATACATCAGATAGGGATTATATACATTAGGTAGGACTGTGCTATATGGGTATACCTTGACGATTGGTGGAGCAGCTTAGTATACATTTTTTTGCAAAAAAAAGTATCAACTAAATACCCTGTTTTTTTCAATCTTTTGACTAGCACTTGCTTATTACTGTGATTTTTTTTTTACAACAGAGTATTTTTGACCTCACTGTGCTCTTTTGTGTTTTCAAGACCCTGTAATAAGGCAGCACCCCCCTAGTCAGACCCTGTAATAAGGCAGCCCCCATAGTCAGACCCTGTAATAAGGCAGCACTCCCATAGTAAGACCCTGTAATAAGGCAGCACCCCTATAGGCAGACCCTATAATAAGGCAGCAGCCCCATAGTCAGACTCTTTAATAAGGCAGCCCCCCTAGTCAGACCCTGTAATAAGGCAGCCCCCCATAGGCAGACCCTGTAATAAGGCAGCAGCACCCATTAAAAAAAAAAAAAAAAATACCTCTCTTCTTCCTGGTTCTTGCGCTGTTCCCGGTGATCTCCTGACAGCGGGCGCCGGGCAGTGACGTCATTTCGCCCGCTGTCAGTGTCGGCGACGTCAGACGGGGGATGATGGGAGCTTCTCCCATCATTGTGATCAGCTTTATCTGCTAAATGCCGGTACAGCTGATCTTCCGAAGACGGCGGGGGGCCACTGCTGGCACCGGGCCCCCTCGCCTGCTCAGGGGCTGCTCAGGGGCCCCACAGAGGCCGGGCGGAAGAGCAGGAAGATTGATTCTCCCTGCTCTGCCACAGAATGTAACTGTATCGACCCCCTCTGAGCACCGGACCCGGGGCGCCCGCACCCTCTGCCCCCCTGGTAGCTACGCTACTGCTCTTCTGTCTTTGTCCACTCCGGACCTTCAGTATTCCTTTCAGGGCCATATACACATGAAATGCATCTACCATTTCTGCTCACATGTTGCTTTCAGTAAAGAAACGTTCTGATATTCAAAGCTGATTCATCGTTGCAAATACAAAGAATTTCCTGTTTAGATTGGCTACAAATGCTGGATTTCAGGAAATATCATCCAATCTGGATTATTGATGATCTGATTATACATTTTCCCCTCATTTTAATGAAAATATTTGCGAAACAGGAAAAATTCTGTAGTGTATCAAAAAAAAAAAAAAAACAGCCAGTGAATAAAAAGCTTCACTGTAATGATATTAACCCCTTCATGACCCAGCCTATTTTGACCTTAAAGAACTTGCAGTTTTTTGCAATTCTGACCAGTGTCCTTTTATGAGGTAATAACTCAGGAACGCTTCAACGGATCCTAGCGGTTCTGAGATTGTTTTTTCATGACATATTGGGCTTCATGTTAGTGGTAAATTTAGGTCAATAAATTCTGCGTTTATTTGTGATAAAAACGGAAATTTGGCGAAAATTTTGAAAATTTCGCAATTTTCACATTTTGAATTTTTATTCTGTTAAAAAAGAGAGATATGTGACACAAAATAGTTAATAAATAACATTTCCCACATGTATACTTTACATCAGAACAATTTTGGAAACAAAATTTTTTTTTGTTAGGAAGTTATAAGGGTTAAAATTTGACCAGCGATTTGTCATTTTTACAACGAAATTTACAAAACCATTTTTTTTAGGGACCACCTCACATTTGAAGTCAGTTTGAGGGGTCTATATGGCTGAAAATACCCAAAAGTGACACCATTCTAAAAACTGCACCCCTCAAGGTACTCAAAACCACATTCAAGAAGTTTATTAACCCTTCAGGTGCTTCACAGCAGCAGAAGCAACATGGAAGGAAAAAATGAACATTTAACTTTTTAGTCACAAAAATTATCTTTTAGCAACAATTTTTTTATTTTCCCAATGGTAAAAGGAGAAACTGAACCACGAACGTTGTTGTCCAATTTGTCCTGAGTACGCTGATACCTCATATGTGGGGGTAAACCACTGTTTGGGCGCACGGCAGGGCTTGGAAGGGAAGGAGCGCCATTTGACTTTTTGAATCAAAAATTGGCTCCACTCTTTAGCGGACACCATGTCACGTTTGGAGAGCCCCCGTGTGCCTAAAAATTGGAGCGCCCCCACAAGTGACCCCATTTTGGAAACTAGACTCCCCAAGGAACTTATCTAGATGCATAGTGAGCACTTTGAACCCCCAGGTGCTTCACAAATTGATCCGTAAAAATGAAAAAGTACTTTTTTTCACAAAAAAATTCTTTTAGCCTCAATTTTTTCATTTTCACATGGGCAACAGGATAAAATGGATCCTAAAATGTGTTGGGCAATTTCTCCTGAGTACGCCGATACCTCATATGTGGGGGTAAACCACTGTTTGGGCACATGGTAAGGCTCGGAAGGGAAGGAGCGCCATTTGACTTTTTGAATGAAAAATTATTTCCATCGTTAGCGGACACCATGTCGCGTTTGGAGAGCTCCTGTGTGCCTAAACATTGGCGCTCCCCCACAAGTGACCCCATTTTGGAAACTAGACCCCCAAAGGAACTAATATAGATGTGTGGTGAGGACTTTGAACCCCCAAGTGCTTCACAGAAGTTTATAACGCAGAGCCATGAAAAAAAAAAAAAATTATTTTCTCAAAAATGATCTTTTAGCCTGCAATTTTTTATTTTCCAAAGGGTAACAGGAGAAATTTGACCCCAAAAGTTGTTGTCCAGTTTCTCCTGAGTACGCTGATACCCCATATGTAGGGGTAAACCACTGTTTGGGCACATGCCGGGGCTAGGAAGTGAAGTAGTGACGTTTTGAAATGCAGACTTTGATGGAATGCTCTGCGGGCGTCACGTTGCGTTTGCAGAGCCCCTGATGTGGCTTAACAGTAGAAACCCCCCACAAGTGACCCCATTTTGGAAACTAGACCCCGAAAGGAACTTATCTAGATGTGTGGTGAGCACTTTGAACCCCCAAGTGCTTCACAGAAGTTTATAATGCAGAGCCGTGAAAATAATAAATACGTTTTCTTTCCTCAAAAATAATTATTTAGCCCAGAATTTTTTAATTTTCCCAAGGGTAACAGGAGAAATTTGACCCCAATATTTGTTGTCCAGTTTCTCCTGAGTATGGTGATACCCCATATGTGGGGGTAAACTACTGTTTGGGCACATGCCGGGGCTCGGAATTGAAGTAGTGACGTTTTGAAATGCAGACTTTGATGGAATGCTCTGCGGGCGTCACGTTGCGTTTGCAGAGCCCCTGATGTGCCTAAACAGTAGAAACCCCCCACAAGTGACCCCATTTTGGAAACTAGACCCCGAAAGGAACTTATCTAGATGTGTGGTGAGCACTTTGAACCCCCAAGTGCTTCATAGAAGTTTATAATGCAGAGCCGTGAAAATAATAAATACGTTTTCTTTCCTCAAAAATAATTATTTAGCCCAGAATTTTTTATTTTCCCAAGGGTTACAGGAGAAATTGGACCCCAAAAGTTGTTGTCCAGTTTCTCCTGAGTACGCTGATACCCCATGTGTGGGGGTAAACCACTGTTTGGGCACACGTCGGGGCTCAGAAGGGAAGTAGTGACTTTTGAAATGCAGACTTTGATGGAATGGTCTGCGGGCGTCACATTGCGTTTGCAGAGCCCATGGTGTGCCTAAACAGTAGAAACCCCCCACAAGTGACCCCATTTTAGAAACTAGACCCCCCAAGGAACTTATCTAGATATGTGGTGAGCACTTTGAACCCCCAAGTGCTTCACAGACGTTTACAACGCAGAGCCGTGAAAATAAAAAATCATTTTTCTTTCCTCAAAAATGATGTTTTAGCAAGCATTTCTTTATTTTCACAAGGGTAACAGGAGAAACTGGACCCCAGTAATTGTTGCGCAGTTTATCCTGAGTATGCTGGTACCCCATATGTGGGGGTAAACCACTGTTTGGGCACACGTCGGGGCTCGGAATTGAGGGAGCACCATTTGACTTTTTGAATACGAGATTGGCTGGAATCAATGGTGGCGCCATGTTGCGTTTGGAGACCCCCTGATGTGCCTAAACAGTGGAAACCCCTCAATTCTACCTCCAACACTAACCCCCCCACACCCCTAACCCTAATCCCAACTGTAGCCATAACCCTAATCACAACCCTAACCCCAACACACCCCTAACCCTAATCCCAACTGTAGCCATAACCCTAATTCCAACCCTAACCCTAAGGCCATGTGCCCACGTTGCGGATTCGTGTGAGATTTTTCAGCATCATTTTTGAAAAATCCGCGGGTAAAAGGCACTGCGTTTTACCTGCGGATTTTTCGCGGATTTCCAGTGTTTTTTGTGCGGATTTCACCTGCAGATTCCTATTGAGGAACAGGTGTAAAACGCTGCGGAATCCGCACAAAGAATTGACATGCTGCGGAAAATACAACGCAGTGTTTCCGCGCGGTATTTTCCGCACCATGGACACAGCGGATTTGGTTTTTCATATGTTTACATGGTACTGTACACCTGATGGAACACTGCTGCGAATCCGCAGCGGCCAATCCGCACCGTGTGCACATGGCCTAATTCTAAAGGTATGTGCACACGCTGCAGAAAACGCTGCGGATCCGCAGCAGTTTCCCATGAGTTTACAGTTCAATGTAAACCTACGGGAAACAAAAATCGCTGTACACATGCTGCGGAAAAACTGCACGGAAATGCAGCGGTTTACATTCCGCAGCATGTCACTTCTTTGTGCGGATTCCGCAGCGGTTTTACAACTGCTCCAATAGAAAATCGCAAATGTAAAACCGCGGTGAAATGCGCAGAAAAAAACGCGGTAAATCCGCCATAAATCCGCAGCGGTTTAGCACTGCGGATTTATCAAATCCGCAGCGGAAAAATCCGCAGAGGACCAGAATACGTGTGCACATACCGAAACCCTAACCGTAGCCCTAACCCTACCCCTACCCCTAACCCTACCCCTAACCCTACCCCTAACCCTAACCCTAACCCTATTCTAACATTAGTGGAAAAAAAAAAAATTCTTTATTTTTTTTATTGTCCCTACCTATGGGGGTGACAAAGGGGGGGGGGGGGTGTCATTTATTATTTTTTTTATTTTGATCACTGAGATATAATCTATCTCAGTGATCAAAATGTACTTTGGAACGAATCTGCCGGCCGGCAGATTCGGCGGGCGCACTGCGCATGCGCCCGCCATTTTGGAAGATGGCGGCGCCCAGGGAGAAGACGGACGGAGGCCCGCAGGATCGGTAAGTATGATGGGGTGGGGGGGGAGCACGGGGGGGGGGATCGGAGCATGGGGGGGCGGAATCGGAGCGCGGCAGGCGTGGAACGGAGCACGGGGGGCGTGGAACGGAGCACGGGGGGGCTGGAACGGAGCACGGGGGGGTGGAACGGAGCACGGGGCGGTGGATCGGAGTGCAGGGGGGGTGATTGGAGCACGGGGGGGTGATTGGAGCACGGGGGGGAGTGGACAAGAGCACGGGGGGGAGCGGAGCACTGGACGGAGGGGAGCCGGAGCAGTGTACCGGCCAGATCGGGGGGCTGGGGGGGCGATCGGTGGGATGGGGTGGGGGCACATTAGTATTTCCAGCCATGGCCGATGATATTTCAGCATCGGCCATGGCTGGATTGTAATATTTCACCCGTTATAATAGGTGAAATATTACAAATCGCTCTGATTGGCAGTTTAACTTTCAACAGCCAATCAGAGCGATCGTAGCCACGAGGGGGTGAAGCCACCCCCCTGGGCTAAACTACCACTCCCCCTGTCCCTGCAGATCCGGTGAAATGGGAGTTAACCCTTTCACCCGATCTGCAGGGACGCGATCTTTCCATGACGCCACATAGGCGTCATGGGTCGGATTGGCACCGACTTTCATGACGCCTACGTGGCGTCATGGGTCGGGAAGGGGTTAAAAGTACGTCTACATAAAAAACTTCTCAATTTATATATCTACCAAGTCGTTGTAAATTTTATCACAGTTCCAGGGGTCTAAGGCCGGCCTCACACTAGCGAGTTTTACGGACGTATGAGCGCACTAAATACGTCCGTAAAACACCCATTACACACGGCCCAATTATTCTCTATGCCCCTGCTCCTATCTGCCGTATTTTACTGATCCGTATTATACGGCTTTCTACGGCCGTAGAAAATCGCAGCATGCTGCGTTTGTCACCGTATTGCGCAAAAAAAATCGCCAATGCAAGTCTATGGGGGCCCGAAAAATACGGATTACACACGGATCAGCAGTGTGACTTGCGAGAAATACGCAGCGGTGTTAGCGAGAAAAGCCGGCAATTCAGTGCGGTGTACAGTAAAATCACACTGACAGCTTACAGTAGAATAGGTAGAATAAATGTGTACACATAGAATAGGTATATATATATATATATATATATATATATATATATATGTCAGTGAGACACATATATGTATATATATTAATATTTCATCCAGCGCGATATAGCAGAAAGCTGGTAATTCAATTGCCGGCTTTTGCTATCTCCTTCCTAAACCCGACATGATTTGAGACATGGTTACATACAGTAAACCATCTCATATCCCCCTTTTTTTTGCATATTCCACACTACTAATGTTAGTAGTGTGTATGTGCAAGATTTGTCCGTTCTAGCTATTAAATTAAAGGGTTAAATGGCGGAAAAATTGGCGTGCGCTCCCGCGCAATTTTCTCCGCCAGAGTAGTAAAGCCAGTGACTGAGGGCAGATATTAATAGCCTGGAGAGGGTCCATGGTTATTGGCCCCCCCCTGGCTAAAAACATCTGCCCCCAGCCACCCCAGAAAAGGCACATCTGGAAGATGCGCCTATTCTGGCACTTGGCCACTCTCTTCCCATTCCCGTGTAGCGGTGGGATATGGGGTAATGAAGGGTTAATGCCACCTTGCTATTGTAAGGTGACATTAAGCCAGATTAATAATGGAGAGGCGTCAATTATGACACCTATCCATTATTAATCCAATTGTATGAAAGAGTTAAAAAAAACACACACACATTATTAAAAAGTATTTTAATGAAATAAACACACCGTTTGTTGTAATATTTTATTGTACGCTCAATCCACTGGCTGAAGACCCTCGCTCTGTGACAAAGAAAAAATAATAAACCAACAATCTACATAGCTTCCGAGGATCTGTAACGTCCCACGTTGTAAATCCATCTGAAGGGGTTAATTTTTTTTACAGCCAGGAGCTCTGCTATAATGCAGCTATGCTCCTGACTGTAAAACCCCAGCGAATGAATGCAAACTAGGTCAATGACCTGTAGTTACCTTCATTCGAGGTGAGGCGCCCTCTGCTGGTTATCCTCATATGAACTCGAGCCTGGGAACTTTTCTGATTTTTTCCCACGCTCGAAGGACATCCAGCAGGTATATAAAATGCATATATTTTATTCACAGATAATTAAAAGCAGAATCACAAAGCACTGAAACAGTTAATTCAAGATAAAACCACAAGGTGACATCAGAAATTTAAGGCTGTGTGCGCATGTTGCGTTTTTCCAGTGCAGATTTCTCACAAAGCCTAAAGGGTTTCCAGATACCGGCAAAATGAATGAGAATCCTGAAGTCTCATGCACACGTTGCTTATTTGTGACTTGCAGATTTAATTCTGCAGCATGTCAATTCTTTTAGCAGTTTTGCTGCAGATTTCACCCTATACTAGTGAGCTGTGAAAAATCTGCACCAAAAATGCAAGTGAAAAACATAACAAAAACGTGCGTTTTTGCCGGGAAGGTTTTCCTGCCAAGAGATGTAAAAATGGTGCAGAAATTTTTGCACTAAATATTTAACGTACTTCTATGCACATGCCTAAACAGGAAGTTCCCATTTATATTGTCATCCCCATTGTATTCACTACAAACGTATTATGCAAATGTATTATGTATATACATCATGAAAGTATATCAAGCTAATACAGCAATATCACAATTTAATGCAAATTCCAGGTATATTATATCAAACCAAAGGTATACCCAAAGGGGACCACATAATATACAAGTGCCACTGATGTCGTAATGTTAAATAATGCCAGAGTACTAGCGTTCTGATATAGTCTAACTTCATGAAGTGCCTGTCTCCGGCCCCAACGCATGTTTCGCCTATATAGCTTCCTCATATTCCCTACGTGAGAGGTGACAAAGAGGGCAGCAGCAAAATGTATCAGATCACAGGCGGAAAAACATATTTTCCCATGGAGAACGTGTGCCGTGTGCTGCAGCGACGCGGGGTCCATACGCATAGAACGTTCTCCATGGGAAAATAAGTTTTTCCGCCAACTACGGTAGCTGTACTGATCAAAATGATACCTGCGGTGAAGAAATCCGTTTTGTGGTTCTTGTGAAAGGTGTATTTAAAGTTTTGCTGTAATCATGTCTTCGTGCATCGGCTCATGCTATGAGGCAGGACTATGTGCAGTCTAATCTTGCTACTCTGGCCCCTCCGTCTGCCCCTTGTTTGAATGACAGGTCACTGATACGTCAGTGATCTGTCTCTCATTTTAAATATCGCGCATGCGCAGTACAAAAAAGCATTACGTCTCTGACAAAATGTCGCTGGCGGCAGCACATGCACGGTCACATCTAAAAGTCTATAATTCTCAGTCTGCGCATGTGTCACCCATCGTGCTCAGAGGACAAGTCAAGGAGCACGCAGAAGAGGAGACCGCAAATATCGCTCTGGTCCTCTGGGCATGGTGGGCGGCGCATGCGCAATTTGAGAATTAGTATAGACTTTTAGATGCACCACGCAACTGCCGCTATCTGAGCCATTTTTTGGGAGACCTAATGTTTTTTGGAGACAAAATAAAGTATTGCACAGGCACAATATCTAAAATAGGAGGCAAGTCACTGAGGGATCAATGACCTGTCATCAAAAGAGGAGGCAAACGGAGGGGCCAGAGCAAAAGGAAAAGAGATTGCCCATAATCCCACCCCATAGTCCCACCCCACAGTCCTGCCTCATAGTGCCACCCCATAGTCCCGCCTCATAGACCCATCCCACAGTCCTGCCTCATAGTGCCACCCCATAGTCCCGCCTCATAGTCCGCCCCGATGCTCTAAGACATGATTGCAGCAAGACTATAAACAATTATTACATAAGAACCACAAAACTGGTTTCTTCACCGCAGGTATCATTTTAATCAGTATTAAAGCACTAATATATCACTGCCTGTAGTTTACATAGCAAAATGCTGCTGGCAGGTTCTCTTTAATTTATATCTGGATGTGATCGTTATTGGAAAGTATCCGCGCTGTGCTATTTATGGCAGTGATTATCTTCTCAGAAGCTGGCTCCCTAGGGCTGCAAGATGCTGTTTACTTTCTTTAGTTGCTTACTGTGGAGTAATTGCCATGGGCTGGGTACGGCATGATGCAGGCACGCACTGAACTGTTTATTTTGCTAATTCATTGCACAAAAGTATCCAAATCACATCTTGTAAATGATGGACTATGGGTCTATGTATAGTTGTAGACGTCAGATCAGATGCTGGGGTCCCCAGAAGCTTTAGGGCCCCACTCAGATGCTGTGTCCTGTTTTATACACCAAAAGGAGCCCATTATAATCAACCCATTGAGACTTATGGACATTCTAGTTCCCTAGGAGCCAACACTAGGGTATGGCTAGTACCAGCAGAGAATCATAGTCTTTAAAGGCAATCTTCCAGCACAAAAGAACTGTTCAAACCAAGCACAGACACTTGGGGTAACCTTGGCATGGCACCTTCCCGTCTGTTTTCCATCTGTCTACACCTTCCTCTGATTACTGTAAGAGCTGTCAATCACGGAAGATAAGGGAGGAGATACAGTAGATGCCAAGCAATCTGATGGAAAGGTGCATTGAGCTGCTCGGCTATGTCAAGGATGCGCCAAGTGCCTGTGCTTGGTTTGAACAGTCATATTGTGCTGATAGAGTCCCTTTCAAGGTCACTTATTCCACAATAAGGTACATTTTAAAATCTGCATTCGAAGCAAAAGGAAAATTATAACATTAGGCAGAATCTGTATATTTCTTTTTTTAACCACAGAAGGTTGGCCATAACATTTGTCTCAGACCCCTGATTTACTATACTTTACAACACGGACATACGCCTAGTCATAAATCAGACCTGCACAGGTGAATAAAACAAATGGGAAAATAAGCGTGGGCCACTTGTAACCAATATATTAAAACATCAGACAAAAGTTGTTAAATACAAAGTAAGAGAACAGAAATGAGTAGATGACGTGAACAAAGTAAACTAGAATTATTCATGTATTTATATCAGTTCCTGTGTGCATAGAAAAACATACCATTTGTATCAAACACTGACATTTATGAAGAACCTGCATAATTTTCCAAGCACATGCTTCAGTATTAGGCTGCCGTCACACTAGCAGTATTTGGTAGGGTTGAGCGAAACGGGTCGAAATTGTTCAAAAGTCGCCGACTTTTGGCAAGGTCGGGTTTCATGAAACCCGACCCGACCCCAGTGGGGGGTCGGCCATGAAGTCGGCGATCTTTTGAATCTGGAATCGGAATTCCGATCCCGATTCCCGATATGTTTAAGATATCGGGAATTGGTATCGGAATTCAGATTAAAGTATAAAATATAGAATTAAAATAAAAAATATTGCAATACTTACCCTCTGACGCGCCCTGGTACTAACCGGCAGCCTTCCTCCTTCGAATCCGCGCTTCTAGGACCTTGCCGTGACATCGCGGTGACGTCGCGGCTTGTGATTGGCCGCGCGGCCGCCCATGTGACCGCTCGCGCGGCCAATCACAAGCCGCGACGTCACCCGCGACGTCACCGAAGGTCCTGGAAGGGCTGATTCTTAGGAAGGAAGGCTGTCGGAAGGAAGCAGGGCGCTTCCGAGGGTGAGTATATACCTAATAGGAATATACTCACCCTCGGAAGCGCCCTACTTCCTTCCGACAGCCTTCCTTCCTAAGAATCAGCCCTTCCAGGACCTTCGGTGACGTCGCGGGTGACGACGCGGCTTGTGATTGGCCGCGCGAGCGGTCACATGGGCGGCCGCGCGGCCAATCACAAGCCGCGACGTCACCCGCGACGTCACCGAAGGTCCTGGAAGGCTGATTCTAAGGAAGGAAGGTTCCCGGTTAGTACCAGGGCGCGTCAGAGGGTAAGTATAAGGATATTTTTTATTTTAATTCTATATTTTACACTTAAATATGGATCCCAGGGCCTGAAGGAGAGTTTCCGCTCCTTCAGACCCTGGGAACCATGGAAACCCAATGCACTGCATTGGGTTTCGAGTTTCGGCCGACCCCGACCCCGACTTTTTTATAGGATCGGCCGATTTCACTCGACCTGACTTTTCCAAAAGTCGGGTTTCGTGAAACCCGACCCGATCCTATAAAAGTGAAGGTCGCTCAACCCTAGTATTTGGTCAGTATTTTACATCAGTATTTGTAAGCCAAAACCAGGAGTGGAACAATCAGAGGAAAAGTATAATAGAAACATATGCTCCATTTCTGTATTTTTCACCCACTTCTTGTTTTGGCTTACAAATACTGATGTAAAATACTGACCAAATACTGCTAGTGTGACGACTCTTTTATTGAAGGGAATCGGCCACCAAATTTCTGATACTTATCTGAGAGCAGAATGTTGTAAGGGCAGAGACCCTGATTCCAGCAATATATCACTTTCTGGGCTGTGCTGTATTTTTTAAAAAAAATAAAATCACTATTTCATCTGCTGCAGATCGATCACTTCTCTAATTACTGAGATGTGTACAACCCCTCTTACACCACTGGTTGGTAGCTTTGTGAGTACTCTGTGCATAGGCAGAAAGCTAAAATCATTGGTGGGGCGGAAATACACAGCGCTTATGAATATGGAGGACTACATGGCAGCAGGATTTTTAGTCATCTAGAGATAATCTCCTGCTGATAAAAGTGATTTTATTGAAAGTATAGCAAGCAGCCAAGTAGGTGACACATTGCGGGAATCAGGGTCTCTATCTCTACATTGTGATGCTCTCAGATTAGTTGGCAAAAATGTAACATAGTAACATAGTTAGTAAGGCCGAAAAAAGACATTTGTCCATCCAGTTCAGCCTATATTCCATCATAATAAATCCCCAGATCTACGTCCTTCTACAGAACCTAATAATTGTATGATACAATATTGTTCTGCTCCAGGAAGACATCCAGGCCTCTCTTGAACCCCTCGACTGAGTTCGCCATCACCACCTCCTCAGGCAAGCAATTCCAGATTCTCACTGCCCTAACAGTAAAGAATCCTCTTCTATGTTGGTGGAAAAACCTTCTCTCCTCCAGACGCAAAGAATGCCCCCTTGTGCCCGTTACCTTCCTTGGTATAAGCAGATCCTCAGCGAGATATTTGTATTGTCCCCTTATATACTTATACATGGTTATTAGATCGCCCCTCAGTCGTCTTTTTTCTAGACTAAATAATCCTAATTTCGTTAATCTATCTAAGTATTGTAGTTCTCCCATCCCCTTTATTAATTTTGTTGCCCTCCTTTGTACTCTCTCTAGTTCCATTATATCCTTCCTGAGCACCGGTGCCCAAAACTGGACACAGTAATCCATGTGCGGTCTAACTAGGGATTTGTACAGAGGCAGTATAATGCTCTCATCATGTGTATCCAGACCTCTTTTATTGCACCCCATGATCCTGTTTGCCTTGGCAGCTGCTGCCTGGCACTGGCTGCTCCAGGTAAGTTTATCATTAACTAGGATCCCCAAGTCCTTCTCCCTGTCAGATTTACCCAGTGGTTTCCCGTTCAGTGTGTAATGGTGATATTGATTCCTTCTTCCCATGTGTATAACCTTACATTTATCATTGTAAACCTCATCTGCCACCTTTCAGCCCAAGTTTCCAACCTATCCAGATCCATCTGTAGCAGAATACTATCTTCTCTTGTATTAACTGCTTTACATAGTTTTGTATCATCTGCAAATATCGATATTTTACTGTGTAAGCCTTCTACCAGATCATTAATGAATATGTTGAAGAGAACAGGTCCCAATACCGACCCCTGAGGTACCCCACTGGTCACAGCGACCCAGTTAGAGACTATACCATTTATAACCACCCTCTGCTTTCTATCACTAAGCCAGTTACTAACCCATTTACACACATTTTCCCCCAGACCAAGCATTCTCATTTTGTGTACCAACCTCTTGTGCGGCACGGTATCAAATGTAGCAAATTCCCTTTAAGCTCACCCTACCTCATGACAGCTAGATAACTCCATTTTCTGAACATGTGGAATGCCCCTTAATATTTTTTTTACCGTTTTGGGAATTAATACATAATGTGCAATTTCTTTGGAATGTCCCTGCATATATTTTGATTTAAAAGATCACCTCTGAGCATTTTTTTTCTTCATCAAACTGTACACAGATCCACCATAGCTTGTTACAGGTATATACAGTTGTGCTCCAAAGTTTATATACCCCACCAGAATATTTGCTTTCTTGGCCTTTTTTCAGAGAATATGAATGATAACACCAAAACTTTTTCTCCACTCATAGTTTGTGGTTGGGTGAAGCCATTTATTGTCAAACTACTGTGTTTTCTCTTTTTAAATCATAATGACAACCCAAAACATCCAAATGACCCTGCTGAATAGTTCACATACCCCATTTCTTATTATCGTGTATTGCCCCCTAACATCAATGACAGCTTGAAGTCTTTGGTGGTAGTTGTGAATGAGGTTCTTTATTTTCTCAGATAGTAAAGCTGCCCACTCTTCTGTAAATTCCTGGGCTGTCTAGCATAAACTGGGCGCTTGAGATCTCCACAGAGTGGCTCAATGATATTAAGGTCAGGAGACTGAGATGGCCACTCCAGAACCTTCACTTTCTTCTGCTGTAGCCAATGACAGGTCAACTTGGCCTTGTGTTTTCAATCGTTGTCATGTTAGAACATCCAAGTATGTCCCATGTGCAGCTTCTGGGCTAATGAGTTCTAATTTGCCTCAAGTATTTGCTGATGACGTGCCACACTCATCTTTCCTTCAACTTTTACCAAGTTTCCTGTGATTTTGTAGCTCACATATCCCGAAACATCAGCGTTCCACCTCCGTGCTTTACAGTAGGAATGGTGTTCCTTTCTTCATAGGCCTTGTTGACCTCTCTCCAAATGTAACGTTTATGGTTGTAGCCAAAAAGTTCAGTTTTGGTCTGATCACTCCAAATTATCTTGTTGCAGAAGTTTTGAAGCTTGTCTCTGTGCTGTTTTGCGTATTGTAGGCGAGATATTTTGTGGCATTTGCGCAGTAATGGCTTTCTTCTGGCGACTCGACCATGCAGCCCATTTTTCTTCAAGTGCCACCTTATTGTGCATCTTCAAAAAGCCACACTGCTAGTTTTCAGAGAGTCCTGTATTTCAGCTGATGTTATTTGTGGGTTTTTCTTTGCATCCCGAACAGTTTTCCTGGCAGTTGTGGACAACATTTTTGTTGGTCTACCTGACCGTGGTTTTGTTTTTACAGAGTCCCTGTTTTTCCATTTCTTAATCACAGTTTGAACGCTGCTGACTGGCATTATCAATTCCTTGGATATGTTTTTGGATCGCTTTCCTGTCTTATTCAGTTCAACTATCTTTTCCCATAGATCCATTGACAATTATTTTGCTTTCCCCATGACTCACAATCCAGAAACGTCAGTGGCTGGATGAAAGATGCAAGAGTCTGTATGGATCCCAGAACCATACTCAGCTTTTATGCATACACACTGATTACAAGCAAACAGATTACAGGTGAGGATTAGTGATGAGCGAGTGTGCTCGTTACTCAAGTTTTCCGAGCATGCTTAGGTGTTCTCCAAGTATCTTGGGCATGCTCGTAGATTATGTTTGTGTCCCCACAGCTACATGATTTGCAGCTTAGACAGCCTAAACACATGCAGGGATTGCCTGTTTGTTAGGGAATCCTCACATGTATTCAGGCTGTCTAGCAGCCGCAAGTCATGCAGCTGCGGGGACACAAACATAATCTACGAGCACACCCAAAATACGAGAACACCCAAGCATGCTCGAAAAACTTGAGTAACGAGCACACTCGCTCATCACTAGATGTTACCTTTAGTAGCCATTCTAACCCATTTGTGTGAACTTCTGTGCATGTTATCAGACCAAAATCACCAGGGTATGTGACCTTTTGATCAGGGTAATTTGGATGTTTTCTGTTGTCATTATGATTTAAAAAGAGAAAACACAGTAGTTTGACAATAAATGGCTTCACCCAACCACTAACAATGAGTGGAGAAAAAGTTTTGGTGGTATCATTCATATTCTCTGAAAAAATGCCAAGAAAGCAAAGATTCGGCCTGGGCATGTAAACGTTTGAGCACAACCGTACATACACAAGTTATTCTACTTAGTTTACACTAAGTACCAAAATGGGGCCATAAAGGTGATTTTAGCATGTGTCTCTAATTTCAGAAAGGGCTATAAATATGTCTTCATTTGTCAAATCCCAGATGTGTATTCTCCATTGGATCGTATGTATAAGATATGCTAGGGAAGATAAAGCTGCTGGAGCCTGTATGGCAGCACATGGCTCTAACATGTGAATGGGCAGATTATAGTTGTGCACATGTATGTCAGCTCTGGACTGGTGGAAATCTCCAAATGTTACTGATATTCATCATAAGCTGATAAAAATACCACATGCATCATTTGAATTACTGTCAGTGGTAATAGATGCGCCCTAGTGGCTTTTTAATAACTTTTCTTACTGGCAATGTGGGAGGCAGAACTATCTAGAGGCATGTGAAGAACTTGATAGAAAAACATGTCACAGCAACGTGTCAGCGCAGGGTAATTAACACAGCATCACGTGCAAACTTTAATAACACGTCGAACAACAAATACTTGCCTGGATTAGTGAATGTCTAATTTTTAGTAAAGATAATAGGGAAAGGTTGATTGGACGTGTGAAAATTGCAGCCTTTCATTTCACTGTGTCATTCATTTTGTTATGGAAAGAGCTAATGCCGGGTGTCGGATTTGTCACAGCTGCTCAATGCTGCTTAGCAAAGATTTGAAGAGGTCAACAGACAGGACTAGTTGGATAATAATGATATGATCAGTTTTTTGCAAAAAAAAGCTTATTTTAGTATTTATTCATAAGGTCCCAAGTTGCAACTTTTAATAAAAAAAATCAGATGTTGCAGTCAGAGCATGATAATATTGTAGAACGGTGTACTGACTCATCACAGTATCACAATGCACCATACAGGAACCTGGGCAGCATCTGTGGATGTGACATACTTGTGGTAGATTTTTTTTTCCAAAGATATCAGTATTTGCAATGTAAGGGTATGTTTTACCATGTGGATTTTGTTGCAGAAAGTTCTACAACTGTCCCATTTATCTGAAATAAGTGCAATTAAGATAATCAGAACCAACTTGCAGTGACAGAAAATTTCTGAAACAAACTCAGCAGCGCGAGAATTCATCCTAAAGCTAGGTGGGACTGGCCGTTCCTTTAGCTCCAGTTCCAGGATTTGGAACGGGCTATATAAGGCAGTTCAGCTGCATCATTCAGTGTCTTGGAGTTGAGGTGGAAACAGTTCTGTTGGTGTTACTCAGATCCTGAGAAGCAGTGAGTGTGTCTGAAAGGGTACACCCATACCTCTAAATGGACAATTTACTTTTATGTTATCCTTTTGGGCCGGAAAAGGCTGTTTTGTTAACCTGGACAGTTGATGGACATTTAATAAACCGCTGATTTGTTTTTAGCCAAGGAACTGAATCTTTGTGTGTGCACCAGAGTCTAACAGAATGCTGATCACTTACATTCCATATATTAATCCACAGTAACAATCACAGTGAAAGAACAAGTATATACTCTCCTCCACACTTATTTGTTCCTCACACAACTGCCTCCAAGATTTCTCCCGAATATCTCCCATCCTCTGGAATTCCACGCCTCAATACGTTCGATTATCCACCACCCTCGGATCCTTCAGACGGAACCTGAAAACCCATCTCTTCAGGAAAGCCTAGAGCCTGCAATAACCATTCTGCTGCCTCATAACCACCCAAGCTGCCACCTCACCACCACCAGAGCTGCTGCGTCACCACCACCAGAGCTGCCACCTCACCACCACCAGAGCTGCCGCCTCACCACCACCAGAGCTGTTGCCTCACCACCACCAGAGCTGCCGCTTCACCCCCGTCCTTCTGTCTCTTCCCCATTATCCCATAGAATGTAAGTCCGCAAGGACAGAGTCCTCTCCCCTCTGTACCAGTCTGTCATTGTAAATTTGTTTACTGTAAACGATATCTATAACTCTATATGTAACCCCTTTCTCATGTACAGCACCATGGAATTAATGGTGCTATATAAATAATAATAATAATAACTTGGGGATGGAGGAGAGAATTGTCTCTAAGCTGTCTAAGCCGTCTCAAAGCATCTATCTCTCACTTCTTCCTTCGGCCTTGCTTAGTGATCTTCCACAGCCACTCACAAAGATGGCCACACACTGGACGTCATATTCACACACCTCTGTTCCCTATCTAACCTCTCTAACTCACCTCGCCCTCTGTCTGACCACAACCTACTCGCACTCTCTTCCCTTTCCTCTCCAGGTGCACAATCCTCACTCCAAACTTGCACACTCTCCAGAAATCTCGAACACCTCGACCTACATTATCTGAATCCCTACACTCTCTTACGCACATAAGTTCCTTACACAATGCAGATGCTGCTGAAACTTTATATAATACCACAACAGCTGCAGCTCTCAAATTGCTAGCCCCCTTCACACAAAGCTCGCACACTTAACAGGCAACCCTGGCACACTAGACTGACTAAAGAATTAAAGCGGGCTTCTGGGGTTGCTGATCAGAGATGGAAAAGATCCCACTCCAATGAACACTTCATTACATTCAAACAGTCCCTCATTGCATTCAAGTCCATGCTCATTGCAGCAAAGCAAACATACTTCTCATCTCTCATACCCTCCCTGTCTCATAACCCTAAACAGCTATTCAACACTTTCAATTCTCTCCTGTATCCCCCAGTGCCTCCTTCCTCTCCTCTGCACTCTTCTCAGCTGAAGACTTTGCCTTATTCTTTAAGCAGAAGACCGAATACATCAGAGAAAGCTTTGGCCTACAGCCCCTCCTCATAAGTACTCAGCCATCCTCCTCCAAAACCAGCTTCTCCACCATTACAGAAGATCATCTTTCCTCTTTACTCTCCAAATCACATTGCACCACCTGTGAACTTGACCAAATCCCATCCGACCTCATCCCAAACCTCACCACAGTCTTCATCCCAACCCATACCCACCTCTTCAACCTATCACTAACAACTGGTATCTTTCCCTCATGTTTTAAACATGCCTCAATTACACCCATATTCAAAAAGCCCTAGCTTGACCCATGCTCTCTGTCTAGGTATTGCCCCATATCACTTCTACCCTATGCTTCAAAACTACTGGAACAACATGTCCATTTTGAACTGTCCTCCCACATTTCCTCCGGCTCCCTCTTTGACCTCTTCTGACAGTACCATTTCACTGAAACTGTCCTCACTAAAGTCACTAATGACCTATTAAGTGACAAATCCAAGCAACACTACTCTGCCCTCCTCCTTCTGGACCTGTCATCTGCCTTCGACACAGTGGACCAATCCCTCAACCTACAGATTCTCTCTTCTCTTGGCATCACAGACTGGGCCCTATATTGATTCTCCTCATACCTAACAGAACGGACATTCAGTGTTTCCCACTCACACACCACCTCCTCATCTCGCCCCCTATCTATCGGTGTCTCCCAAGGTTCAGTCCTATAATGTTATGGCTGGCAATCAGGCAACACAGCGTGCAGTAATCAGCGCACATACAGAGATCTGGCAATAACCAAAAACAATAGGACGAGCTCTGAGACGTGGAATCTCTGTAGACTGCAGTACCTGATCTATCCTCACACAACTATAAGCAGCAGTGGATTGCGTCTATCAACTACCTATGCAACTCGGCACTGCCTGAGGAGCTGACTAGCCTGAAGATAGAAATACAAGCCTGACTTACCTCAGAGAAATACCCCAAAGGAATAGGCAGCCCCCCACATATAATGACTGTTAGCAAGATGAAAAGACAAACGTAGGAATGAAATAGATTCAGCAAAGTGAGGCCCGATATTCTAGACAGAGCGAGGATAGCAAAGAGAACTATGCAGTCTACAAAAAACCCTAAAACGAAAACCACGCAAAGGGGCAAAAAGACCCACCGTGCCGAACTAACAGCACGGCGGTGCACCCCTTTGCTTCTCAGAGCTTCCAGCAAAAGTTAATAGCAAGCTGGACAGAAAAAACAGAAAACAAACTAGAAGCACTTATCTAGCAGAGCAGCAGGCCCAAGGAAAGATGCAGTAGATCAGATCCAACACTGGAACATTGACAAGGAGCAAGGAAGACAGACTCAGGTGGAGCTAAATAGCAAGGCAGCCAACGAGCTCACCAAAACACCTGAGGGAGGAAGCCCAGAGACTGCAATACCACTTGTGACCACAGAAGTGAACTCAGCCACAGAATTCACAACAGTACCCCCCCCTTGAGGAGGGGTCACCGAACCCTCACCAGAACCCCCAGGCCGACCAGGATGAGCCACATGAAAGGCACGAACAAGATCTGGGGCATGGACATCAGAGGCAAAAACCCAGGAATTATCTTCCTGAGCATAACCCTTCCATTTGACCAGATACTGGAGTTTCCGTCTAGAGACACGAGAATCCAAAATCTTCTCCACAATATACTCCAATTCCCCCTCCACCAAAACAGGGGCAGGAGGCTCCACAGATGGAACCATAGGTGCCACGTATCTCCTCAACAACGACCTATGGAATACATTATGTATGGAAAAGGAGTCTGGGAGGGTCAGACGAAAAGACACCGGATTGAGAATCTCAGAAATCCTATACGGACCAATAAAACGAGGTTTAAATTTAGGAGAGGAAACCTTCATAGGAATATGACGAGAAGATAACCAAACCAGATCCCCAACACGAAGTCGAGGTCCCACACGGCGTCTGCGATTAGCGAAAAGCTGAGCCTTCTCCTGGGACAAGGTCAAATTGTCCACTACCTGAGTCCAGATCTGCTGCAACCTGTCCACCACATAATCCACACCAGGACAGTCCGAAGACTCAACCTGTCCTGAAGAGAAACGAGGATGGAACCCAGAATTGCAGAAAAATGGAGAGACCAAGGTAGCCGAGCTGGCCCGATTATTAAGGGCGAACTCAGCCAACGGCAAAAATGACACCCAATCATCCTGGTCAGCGGAAACAAAACATCTCAGATATGTTTCCAAGGTCTGATTGGTTCGTTCGGTCTGGCCATTAGTCTGAGGATGGAAGGCCGAGGAAAAAGATAGGTCAATGCCCATCCTACCACAAAAGGCTCGCCAGAACCTCGAGACAAACTGGGAACCTCTGTCAGAAACAATATTCTCAGGAATGCCATGTAAACGAACCACATGCTGGAAGAACAAAGGCACCAAATCAGAGGAGGAAGGCAATTTAACCAAGGGCACCAGATGGACCATTTTAGAAAAGCGATCACAGACCACCCAAATGACCGACATTTTTTGAGAAACAGGAAGGTCAGAAATGAAATCCATCGAAATATGTGTCCAAGGCCTCTTCGGGACCGGCAAGGGCAAAAGCAACCCACTGGCACGTGAACAGCAGGGCTTAGCCCTAGCACAAATACCACAGGACTGCACAAAAGCACGCACATCCCGTGACAGAGATGGCCACCAGAAGGATCTAGCAACCAACTCCCTGGTACCAAAGATTCCTGGATGACCGGCCAGCACCGAACAATGAAGTTCAGAGATAACTTTACTAGTCCACCTATCAGGGACGAACAGTTTCTCGGCCGGACAACGATCAGGTTTATTAGCCTGAAATTTCTGCAACACTCTCCGCAAATCAGGGGAGATGGCAGACACAATGACTCCTTCCTTGAGGATACTCGCCGGCTCAGATAACCCCGGAGAGTCGGGCACAAAACTCCTAGACAGAGCATCCGCCTTCACATTTTTAGAGCCCGGAAGGTATGAAATCACAAAATCAAAACGAGCAAAAAATAACGACCAACGGGCCTGTCTAGGATTCAAGCGCTTGGCAGACTCAAGATAAGTAAGGTTCTTATGATCAGTCAAAACCACCACGCGATGCTTAGCACCCTCAAGCCAATGACGCCACTCCTCGAATGCCCACTTCATGGCCAGCAACTCTCGGTTGCCCACATCATAATTACGCTCAGCAGCAGAAAATTTCCTGGAAAAGAAAGCACAAGGTTTGAACACTGAGCAACCAGAACCTCTCTGTGACAAAACCGCCCCTGCACCAATCTCAGAAGCATCAACCTCGACCTGGAACGGAAGAGAAACATCCGGTTGACACAACACAGGGGCACAGCAAAAACGACGCTTCAACTCCTGAAAAGCTTCCACGGCAGCAGAAGACCAATTAACCAAATCAGCACCCTTCTTGGTCAAATCGGTCAATGGTCTGGCAATGCTAGAAAAATTACAGATGAAGCGACGATAAAAATTAGCAAAGCCCAGGAATTTCTGCAGACTTTTTAGAGATGTCGGCTGAGTCCAATCCTGGATGGCCTGAACCTTAACCGGATCCATCTCGATAGTAGAAGGGGAAAAGATGAACCCCAAAAATGAAACTTTCTGCACACCGAAGAGACACTTTGATCCCTTCACGAACAAGGAATTAGCACGCAGTACCTGGAAAACCATTCTGACTTGCTTCACATGAGACTCCCAATCATCTGAGAAGATCAAAATGTCATCCAAGTAAACAATCAAGAATTTATCCAGATACTCACGGAAAATGTCATGCATAAAAGACTGAAAAACAGATGGAGCATTGGCAAGTCCGAACGGCATCACCAGATACTCAAAATGACCCTCGGGCGTATTAAATGCCGTTTTCCATTCATCTCCCTGCCTGATTCTCACCAGATTATACGCACCACGAAGATCAATCTTAGTAAACCAACTAGCCCCCTTAATCCGAGCAAACAAGTCAGAAATCAATGGCAAGGGATACTGAAACTTAACAGTGATCTTATTAAGAAGGCGGTAATCAATACACGGTCTTAGCGAACCATCCTTCTTGGCTACAAAAAAGAACCCTGCTCCCAATGGTGACGACGATGGGCGAATATGTCCCTTCTCCAGGGACTCCTTCACATAACTGCGCATAGCGGTGTGTTCAGGTACGGACAAATTAAATAAACGACCCTTAGGGAATTTACTACCAGGAATCAAATCGATAGCACAATCACAATTCCTATGCGGAGGTAGGGCATCAGACTTGGACTCTTCAAATACATCCTGAAAGTCCGACAAGAACTCTGGGATGTCAGAAGGAATGGATGACGAAATCGACAAAAATGGAACATCACCATGTACCCCCTGACAACCCCAGCTGGATACCGACATGGAATTCCAATCCAATACTGGATTATGGGTTTGTAGCCATGGCAACCCCAACACGACCACATCATGCAAATTATGCAGTACCAAAAAGCGAATAACTTCCTGATGTGCAGGAGCCATGCACATGGTCAGCTGGGCCCAGTACTGAGGCTTATTCTTGGCCAAAGGTGTAGCATCAATTCCTCTCAACGGAATAGGACACCGCAAAGGCTCCAAGAAAAATCCACAACGTTTAGCATAATCCAAATCCATCAGATTCAGGGCAGCGCCTGAATCCACAAACGCCATGACAGAATATGATGACAAAGAGCACATTAAGGTAATGGACAAAAGGAATTTGGACTGTACAGTACCAATAACGGCAGAGCTATCGAACCGCCTAGTGCGTTTAGGACAATTAGAAATAGCATGAGTAGAATCACCACAATAGAAACACAGTCTGTTCAGACGTCTGTGTTCGTGCCGTTCTACTTTAGTCATAGTCCTGTCGCACTGCATAGGCTCAGGCTTACTCTCAGACAATACCGCCAGATGGTGCACAGATTTACGCTCGCGCAAGCGACGACCGATCTGAATGGCCAAGGACATAGACTCATTCAAACCAGCAGGCATAGGAAATCCCACCATTACATCCTTAAGAGCTTCAGAGAGACCCTTTCTGAACAAAGCCGCTAGTGCAGATTCATTCCACAGAGTGAGTACTGACCATTTCCTAAATTTCTGACAATATACTTCTACATCATCCTGACCCTGGCATAAAGCCAGCAGATTTTTCTCAGCTTGATCCACTGAATTAGGCTCATCGTAAAGCAATCCCAGCGCCTGGAAAAATGCATCAACATTACTCAATGCAGAATCTCCTGGTGCAAGAGAAAACGCCCAGTCCTGTGGGTCGCCGCGCAAAAAAGAAATAATAATCAAAACCTGTTGAATAGGATTACCAGAAGAATGAGGTTTCAAGGCCAAAAATAGCTTACAATTATTTCTGAAGCTCAGGAACTTAGTTCTGTCACCAAAAAACAAATCAGGAATCGGAATTCTTGGTTCTAGCATCGATTTCTGATCAATAGTATCTTGAATCTTTTGTACATTTACAACGAGATTATCCATTGAGGAGCACAGAGCCTGAATATCCATGTCCACAGCTGTGTCCTGAAGCACTCTAATGTCTAGGGGAAAAAAAAGACTGAAGACAGAGCTAAGAAAAAAAAATGATGTCAGGATTTCTTCTTTCCCTCCATTGGAAACCATTGGACGGCTCCTTCACATATAATGACTGTTAGCAAGATGAAAAGACAAACGTAGGAATGAAATAGATTCAGCAAAGTGAGGCCCGATATTCTAGACAGAGCGAGGATAGCAAAGAGAACTATGCAGTCTACAAAAAACCCTAAAACGAAAACCACGCAAAGGGGCAAAAGACCCACCGTGCCGAACTAACAGCACGGCAGTGCACCCCTTTGCTTCTCAGAGCTTCCAGCAAAAGTTAATAGCAAGCTGGACAGAAAAAACAGAAAACAAACTAGAAGCACTTATCTAGCAGAGCAGCAGGCCCAAGGAAAGATGCAGTAGATCAGATCCAACACTGGAACATTGACAAGGAGCAAGGAAGACAGACTCAGGTGGAGCTAAATAGCAAGGCAGCCAACGAGCTCACCAAAACACCTGAGGGAGGAAGCCCAGAGACTGCAATACCACTTGTGACCACAGAAGTGAACTCAGCCACAGAATTCACAACATATAACCCCTGCTCTTCTCCATCTACACCTTCGGCCTGGGACAGCTCATGGAGTTCCACGGCTTTCAGTATCACCTCTATGCTGATGACACACAAATCTACTTCTCTAGACCCAATATTACATCCGTATTAAGCATAATCCCACAATGTCTGTCTGCTATTTCATCTTTCTTCTCTGCTAGATTTCTAAAACTTAACATGGATGAAACTGTATTTATCATCTTTCCACCATCTCACTCAACCCCTCCGACCTCTGATCCTCACAAGATTTCCTTCTCTACCCCCCTCTTATTTCCTCTTCCCACAATCACATACAAGATATCACCCCTACTCTGGAGCGCTCTACCCCAACATATCAAACTCTCACCTAGTGTGGAAGCCTTCAAAAGGAACCTGAAGACCTAGCTCTTCTGACAAGCCTACAATCTGCAGTAATCCTTGTCCCACCAAACCGCTGCATGACCAGCTCTATCCTGACTACTATATTCTCACCCATCCCTTGTAGATTTTGAGCACTTGTGGGCAGGGCCCTCACTCCTCCTGTACCAGTCATGACTTGTATTGTTCAATATTATTGTACTTGTTTTTTGTTATGTATACCCTTTTTCACATGGAAAGCGCCATGTAATAAATGGCGCTATAATAATAAATAATAATAAATAATAACAACTGATATAACAAAACTAAAATAATGTGGTTATATAAGTGTAAAAACCTGCTTATAATTGAGGATGTGGTTGCATTCAGAACCAGTCAATCATATTTAAACTCATGTTAACTGGTAATCAGTACATCGCTATCATCATTTAAAGCCATTTTGATTAACTTTATATAAAGTGTAGCTGTTTTAGTAGGATGTTCCTGATGATTTCTTAGTCACATTTTTTCAGCAAAGTCCATGGTTCATAAATAGGTTACAACACAGCAAAGAGAGAAAGTTATTAGACAGGAGAATAGTGCAAAAATAATTTCAAGGCATTAGATACACCACAGAACACTGTGAAGACGGTCATGAAGAAGTGGATAAGATTTGACACAAGAGTGACATTATCTAGAACTGGAAATCCCTCAAAAACTTATGAAAAGACAAGAAGAAAATTGGTCCACGAGTATGCAAATAGGCTTACAGCAACATTAAAGTAGCTGCAGGAATTTCAGGCAAGTACTAGTTTTGTGCTGCATGCGAAAACAATCTCCCATATTCTTTATATATCTGGCCTGTGGGGTAGAGTGGCAATACAGAAGTCTTTTCTTACAAAGAAAACATTCAAATCTGTCAATGTTTTGTCAAAACCTACATCAAGTCTGCCAAAAGCATGTGGGAAAATATGTTATGGTCTGATGAGACCAAGGTTGAAATTTTTGGCCATAATTCCAAAAGGTGTGTTTAGTGCAAAGCCAACACTGCGCATCACCAAAAGCACACTACACCATACCCACATTGAATCATGGTGGAGGTATCATTATGCTTTGAAGCAGCAGGATCTGGGGCTTTAGTCAAGAAGGAGGAAATTATGAACTGTTCCATTAATCAGTAAATTCAAGAGGAATTTTACCTTACAGTATGACAACAGCCCTAAGCATACCCTCAAATTAACAAAAGAATGACTTTTACAGAAGACATTCAAAGTTTTGGAATGGCCCAGCCAGAGTCCAGACTTAAATCCAATTGAAAATCTGTGGATTCACCCACAAAGGGCTGTACACAGCAGAAGCCCTTGCAATCTGACACTGCAAGAGAGAGTGAGCAATTGTCAATACTAGATGTGCCATGCTGATAGACACATACACAAAAAAACTGAATGCTGTCATAGACTCAAAGAGTACTTTAACAGAGTATTATTTGAAGGCCGGGGTCACATTTACAGGAAACTCGCACGAGTCTCATGTCTCAATACCCGCACTGCCACCAGCACTTGGGACCGGAGTGTGCGGCTGCATATATTTCCATGCAGTTGAGCGCTTCGGTCCGAGTGCTGGCGGCAGTGCCGGGTATTGTGAAGCGAGACTCGTGTGAGTTTCTCGCAAGTGAGCCCCAGCCTAAGGGCTCCTACTCACTTGTGTGAGACTCGGATGAGTCTCGCACGTCAATACCCCGGCACTATACCTGGCACAGAGGAGCAGAGCGTGCGGCTGCATGTATTCCTATGCGGCCGCACGCTCCGATCTGAGTGCCGGCAGCAGAGCCGGGTTTTAACATGCAAGACTCATCCGAGTTGCTCGCAAGTGAGTAGGAGCCCTATGGCTGTGCATATCTATAAAACCACATTTAGTTATTTTTTTTTTTTCACCCAAAAAGATTTCAGTTTATTTTTCAATTGAATTGAACCTGGACACGTTGAAGCGTTAATACTGCCTTTCCCTGCATGCCTCCGTAACCTGCACGTCATTAAATGTCCTGTATCCACTGTACGGAATAAAAGGAATACTTTGATCACTGAACTGGTGAGTGCTGCATCCATTATCTCTTATCTATACTTGAACCTTGTATTCCACATGCCGAGCACCTAATACAGTTCACCCAGCCACTGTAGCTCCACAGTTTAATTCATCCTTCCATGGAACATCATCAGGTTGTCTGGTGCTACTCCTTATTTCTTTGAACATTCTATAAGTACATGTAAATATGGATGAATATTCACCCCTTCCCCAGTCCGTAATCCCGCCCACTCCTCCTGGCCTGAGTCACTGATGCAGTGAGACTGATGTGCTAATTTTCCAAGGATCACATCACAGCTGCATAGAAATACTGTACATGTCGTCACGCTCAGGTCAGGAGGGCAGACGGCCAGTCCGAGGATTGTGATGTGATCCTCAAGCGAGTAACACAGCAGTCTGATGGCATCCAATCAGTGACGCTGGCCAGGAGGGGTGGACAGGTTTATGGGTGGGGGAAGGGTGAATATTCATTTGCATTTTCATATGCTTGACTTGCCAGTGTGAGACAATAAAATTTGTCCTCGGCTTACAGCAACACAACTGGGCCACGTACAGAAACAAAAGTTACAAAACTTACATACCCTGAAAGCACTGCCCAAGCCCTATTTCAGAACTCAGTACTGATACAAAAATCACCTGACAGATTCCCTTTAAGGGTAAGTTCACACAGGACGTTTTTGCTGCATTTTTTGCTGCGTTTTTTTAATGCTAATTTCCAGCTGATTTTTCCAATACCAGCAAAGCCTATGAGGTTTCAGAAATCTCATGCACACACATTGGTTTTTTGTTTGATCAATATTTTGTGCTTTACTGCTTTTTTTTTTACACAGAGCATGTCACTTCTTTCAGCGTTTTTGCTGCGTTTTTTCACCCAATGACTTGAATGGGTGTTGAAAAAATGCAGCAAAAACCCAGGTATCATTGTTTGCTGTGTTTTTGCTGCTGGAAATCCAAGGATATTAGCATGGACAAAGAGAAAAAAAAACTCACCAAAAAACGCACCAAAACCTGTGTTTTTGACGCAGCTTCTTTCCTGCCAAGAAGATCACGTTTTGCTGCAGAAAAAAAGCAGCAAAAACGCCCTGTGTGAACTTACCCTAAAGGTGGCGAAAGCTCTGAAATTATTTTTCTTCATATGATTTTTGTTTTTGCATGACAAAAACCTGTCATTTTAACGGTGAAGGTGTAAACTTTTTAAATTCACTTTATCTTTATGATTGCCTAAGAACTTCCTGTAAAAAGATAAAAGCCTTTCTATGCCCCTCCAGGCAGGAAATCTGCTCAGCCAACTGTGAATGGCGCCTCATCAGTGGCACAATGTGGCAACATAGATGTTAGGAGCCTCCTTTATTGCTGACAAAATGCGATCAATGATGGATCGAGTACAATGTCCTGGCTTCCATTATATATAATGATGACAACAATATGAACATACTGTAGGTGAATGGTAAAAACATGCTGGGCCTCAATCATCAGAACTGGCTAAAAGAAAACAGTATTTGTTGTCCATTGCAACCAATCATAGCTCAGCTTACATTTCATAAACTGCTCTGGCAAAATGAAAGCTGAGCTGGGTTTGGTTGCTATGGACAACAAATGCTGTTTTCTTTTAGCCAGTTTTGATGAATGAGGCCTACATGTTTATCAGCTCAGGTCTAGCAAAGCGCCAGGATATAAGTGAAAATCCAAAAATCGTTTCTGTTTACCCTTGAATGGTATTGGAAACTGAAAGGAAAATTAACAACTAAACATCATACGGGAAACACCCAGTGTACATAACTGGCACCGTAACATTTCCTGCCTCGGCATGCCTTATTGCTGTGCTAACATACCTTGCCAGTGCTCAGGGGCACTGAAGATTCTATATTCCATTTTATAATGCCCACACTGACCAACGATTGGCTGTTGGGTGCCGAAGAATAAGCATCTTTTTTCTGAGAGACCTAAAGACTTCACTAGCAATAGTGACTTTTTCTTCGTTTGCTTGCCTTACAGTATGCAAATTGTGCTTATGCCTCCCTTTCGGAGATATTTAATGAAGCGGTTTGGAAAGTCAGATTCTCATGACCAACCATATTCATACAAGGTCAACTACAGATAATTCAGTGAGAAAAAAAGCTGTTCTTAGCCTATGTTTTGGTTAGATGATAACTCTAGACTTTCATATTGGCCATAGATATTTATTATTTATCATAGCTAATATAATTGCTAGCTTTTCACAACCTGATATGTATGGGACATCTCCTATATGGGAAAAGTATTATGTAATAAGTTGTAATTTTACCTGTCTACCTGTTGTATCATATTGCCAATAGCTTCTAGAAAAACAGGATCATCTACAGCAGTGTTCCCCAACTCCGGTCCTCGAGAGCCACCAACAGGTCATGTTTTCAGGATTTCCTTAGTATTGCACAGGTGATGGAATTATTGCCTGTGCAGATGATGCAATTATCACCTGTGCAATACTAAGGAAATCCTGAAAACATGACCTGTTGGTGGCTCTTGAGGACCGGAGTTGAGGAACACTGATCTACAGGAAAGAAGAAATGAATCTGCATCGTTCTCATGTCCTATTGCAAGCTGTTTTATGGTAGACTTCAGAAAAATTGTGCCTTCATTAATATTCAAAAAACTTGGTATGAACCTAGCCCTAGTGCTACATTTCCATCACTACTGTCAATGCAATGCAAAATGCACGGTTCACGTGTTACATGTCCATATAGTGCATATAAGAAAGGAGGCAATTTCCTGCCAGGAGTGCTAATGTTACAAACAGGTATACAGTAGTGGTGAACAATGCTGGAAAGACTTGTTTTTCTTAAGAGGTCTTGTGATGCAATTACTCTCAACAAAGATTACACTGTTCTAGTTATGTTTGTTTTTCTCACGAGGAATATTGTCGCTATATCCATACACATGTACAGTGCGGCTGTTTATCATGGCCAGGTACTGTTACATGTGTTGCAGTGGTTAACCCTAGTTTTTTTTTCCTTAAAATAAGAGGAAATTCAAATGCAATATTAAATGAATAAATATTAAATAAATGCAAAATTAGCGTGGGCCCAGAGATACTTTAATGGTGTGTATTCAATCACTGGACATTTATTTAGTCCTATGCCATTCTAGTACATCCACGATTGTGGCCTCCAATTATTTAGTTTACCCCTATCACTGGCCTCAGCAGTCTCATGCCCTTTATACTGACATCAATACATTCTGATTGTCTGCAGCAGTCACATAAGTAGACAGTCCATGATCAGCTGCAGTGAAGCGTGCATAAATGTTCCAGCTGGAAGGCCAGAGAATTAAATATGCAAGCAAGCCTTTTTTTAGGTTTCAAGCAGTGGTCTAGAACCTTGGGGGCAACGAGCCATCTGATCACAAACATGCTTGTCTGCATTGGGTGGTGGTGGCTTATATGGACTTTCCATGTCAAGGAGAAGAGTGCAATGCAAGGCAAAAGTAGGGATGGACAACAACTAATGGTTCACTGGGCTCCCATTTCTTAGATCCCTAAACATTTGTAGAATGGGTCTCTTGAACCATTAGGTAGATAAGATGCAGAGGTAGTAATGCTTGTGTGTGTCTTTCTATATTAGATGACCATTTCAGCCACTCATTTAATCTACAGGGTGTCCCTAAAGTCTGGGTACATAGGACACATTGGCAAAAATACATATCTTCAAGAAATGAAAAATATTAACATTTTATTCAACTGGAATATTAAGGTTGATGTGCTTTGTAAAATTCTATTACAGTTAATTAATTTAATTTAATTAAGATTATAGTCAATGAGAATTCCTATGTGTCCAGACAACCTGTACAATTGAGAAAAACATGTGTTATATTTCTCCGGCAGCGCAATCAGAGAGAAGGTGACCTCCATTCTCCAACAGGCTAAAGTCGGGAGAGTGGAACTATACTTTCATTAACTGCTTCAGATGTTTTTACAACTTTAATAGATACACAAGTCCTTGCACAATATACCAAGATTATTATAACCTGAATAGCTACATACTCCTCATCACTAACATAATCTCTAAAGTTAGATTCCTGAAATTATGTATCAGTCCAACAGCAACATGATTCATCCAGCCTGACCCATTATATCAACATAGTGTATGTCCTTTCCTTACCTTTGTGAATAAATGCAATAAACAAATAAGCAAATGTTTTTCCATAGATGTGAGATCTTCTGGATGTTTGGATAAACTAATGACATTTTTTGCATTCATCATGTTAACTAACAGCTACATAGAAAAAGAAAAGAAAGTGAAAGTGTTGATTTACAGCAATCCCTAGTGTTCATAATCTTTTGGACAAGGTAGTTTCCAGAAGGTACAGAGTTCAAGCCATTTACCTTTGTTTGAAGTCTGCCCAAATCAATCAGGTTAGCAATAAAACATGAACCAAGCGGATGTGAGTAATCTGTTATCAGCCTTTGTCCTATTCACTGTGGGGAAGGGTGTTACGACAGAGTTTATGAGTTGGCAGAAATTTTGCCAAAATCAGAATTATGTTCATGTCATGGCATAATTAATGAAATCCTTGATGTTGCCCTATTGTAATTATTTATATAATTTCCTCAGTTTAGTAGGCTAGACTTGGCCTATTTTTCATGTAAGAAGTCTGGTTGTTAAGGGGGTTGTAAAGACTTATGACAAATGTATGTTGTCACACTATGTGACTGCAGACTTGTGGACCCTCACACTGTGTGCAGCATGGTCTGTCAGGATTTTCCGGTGCTGGCGGTGAGACCGAGCAGTCGTGTGACCATAAGTATGTGATATGCACACTCCCGGTTAAATTCCAACTAGATGTGCATAGCCTCGCTCACTTCACTTGTATTCAGTGAGGCCACGCTCATCTAGTTGGAATGTGGCCGGAAATAGGCATATTGCTTACTTGTGGTCACATGACCGCTTGGTCTCGCCGTTGGCTCTGGAAAATTCTCACAGTGCACGCTGTACGTGATGTGAAGATACACAAGTCTATGGTCACACAGATTGACTGCAAACTTCTGTGATAACACAAACCAAAAAAATGAAGTATAACAACTCACAAAGTACATATAAAATTCAATATTTATTAATGCTCATCTAGCAACATTAAAATTTGTTAGAGACAAAGAGTCCAGTTATATGATCACAACAATAAACATAAGACAGAAATATGAGAATATTGAGAATGGGTGCAATAAAAAAACCATGTTGCACCATGGATGTAGCAAAAGGGGAAGTATATAAAGGCTCGGTGGCACAAGAACAGTAACTGCCAATGGGGTAAAATAAAGTGCCCAGTGCTAGACAGTATCCCTAGCAGCTATATGGAGTGCAAGCATCCTAATCAAATAAAGGGTAAGTACCCTATAGTTCAGCCACCCCACATTGATAAGAATATAGGAGGACTAGTCCCATATCCACACCTTACCCTTTTCCTTCTCCATAGTCCACAACACGCGCCCCTACGCGCGTTTCGCCCTCAGCTTCGTCGGGGGGCCCGCATATTGCTTATGTCTCCCATGTCCTGCTTTTTATAATCCGCGGCAGTGTCAATAAATGGCGCATGTCTATGACGATAACGGCCGCTGCACGATGCATCATACTACGCGCCAACATGGCGGTGCGGGTCACCGGAACAAACCGGTGACGTCATTGACCCTCACACGTCACAAACAGGCGCCCGGAGGATGCCGCAGCTATTGACCGCGTCCCAGACATGCGCACTGACTACGTACCAGCTTCCCATGCAGGCACAGATGGAATCCTATTGTGCAGGGTAAGGACGGTCCACAAATGTGCACCGCCCACCAAGCACATCACTATTACATCATCTGCAATACGATCGAATGGATGCTATTACGAGCAACTACAGTGTAATGAGAAATTCCCACTTATTAATCATTAAGCGGTGTAGTAATCACACATAGCCATTACATAATTAAATGCAGTACGAACATAAAAACAGATAAACAAGTGAAAAATTGAGTGAAAAAATAAGTGAAAAAATAATAACAGGTGAAATCTATATAATAATGCTACATCATAGCAAACAGAGAATAAGGCTAACATCAGAGGAACTAAAAGTGACACAGTGCAAAGATATATGTATATATATAGAAGGCATCCAGAAGTCTTATTCCAATCGATGACAGTCAAAAGTCCATCTCCAGGCCAGCTTTTAGTAAGATGTATTGATGACACGAATCCATATTAATAAATTAACACTAAAAAGATTTATAACTAGAAGAAAAAAGAGAAAGAGAGACAAGTATGTTAAAAACCAAAAGTAAAAAACCAGTGATCCTACATCTAGAGATGACAAAGTCTACAAAAATGATGAAAAAAGTTACTGTTCTTGTGCCACCGAGCCTTTATATACTTCCCCTTTTGCTACATCCATGGTGCAACATGGTTTTTTTATTGCACCCATTCTCAATATTCTCATATTTCTGTCTTATGTTTATTGTTGTGATCATATAACTGGACTCTTTGTCTCTAACAAATTTTAATGTTGCTAGATGAGCATTAATAAATATTGAATTTTATATGTACTTTGTGAGTTGTTATACTTCATTTTTTTGGTTTGTGATATTTGAGGAAGTATTTCAGGGTATTTACCCCACTGGTCCCGTGTAATCCAGACGGGACTGCTTTTTGGCAATGGTATCTGTTTCCGAGATTGTGTTTCTGATTATTGTCTGTGTTTTCACAGTGTCTATCTCAGACCAGATGGATTTCCGCGAACGTGAAAAGGCGTGGCGGACACAATTAGACAGAGTATTTGATGAGGGTCTGGGTGCCCCATGTGATCCGAAATCCAGAGATGACATTGAACTTATCAAAAAATACAAAGAGTTGCTCAAAAAACGCACCCGCCTTTGGTGGAATAAGGCGTTTTTGGAAAAATATGTTGGTTGTGGTCTTATTCCAAGGGGTCTTAGGATCCAAGTTTTCCCCTCCTTCCCCATTACCAATGAAGATTTCATTAAGGCCTGGGAAGGGGCTTCTTCAAACTGCTCCAAAATATTTTTGGAGCTATTGATAAGATCAAATGAATTAACCCTTATGGAGATTGATGGGGAATTGAAAAAAATACAGGATGATATTAATGAACATCTAACCCCCGACAAAGTCACCAAACTCAAAGGAGAAATAGATATGGAACAACAAAAATGGGAAAAAGAGATTGTGGATGGTAAAACGAAGAAATATTTACGTGACCAACTAGATTTCCAGAATGACCAGGTCTATAAATGGAAGAGGAGGGGATTGGGTCAGAGATCTTTTTCAAGGGCACGTTCTACATCCATTTCATCTATGTCTTCAATTGAAGACAGAACCCAGGGCCCCGAAATCCCTAGGACAACATGGGAAAGGAGATATTTCTTTAGAGAAAATCGCCCTAGAGGAGGTGGTAAGAGAAATCAGAAACGCAAGATACCCTCCTCACCCCCCTTGGACAAAAGGACGAAAAATAACACATTGGAGGTGATTAATTTATCCTCTCATGTGCTATCTCAGACCCAGAAGGATCTTCTGGGCCTTGGTTTATCTTTTGTACCTACTAACAACTTTAACTTTTTTCTAGCGTTAAAGGATCTCCATCTGTTCTCTCGAAAATTGGTACTACGTAAACTACATTCTAAATCAACCATTGACCAGGGCAGTGGATTTGTAACGGAACAGGAAGCAATTGAGGCCCTGGAGGACCTGGAACGAGAATCGAATCCAGAATTTGCAGGTATCTCTCCACCACCTGTTCTGTCCAGATCTACTGCATTCCCCCCCTTGTCTCTATGTCCGCAGGTCGACATATTTACTAGATTAGTAACAGAGGAATTTAAAACGATTTATAATAATGGGAATAAAAACAACTTAACTCCCCTACAACGTAAGTCATTGGAAGATCTTAAGAAACTGGATGACGTAGTCATCAAACCGGCAGACAAGGGAGGGAATGTGGTTATCTGGCCAGTGGAGAGATATGAGAAAGAGGCATTTAGGCAGTTGAGGGACAAACAGACATATACCCAACTAACACAAAATCCTTTAGCTTCTTTTCAAGTAGAACTTGCTTGTATTTTGGAGATAGCACATGAGAGGGGTATTATTTCCAAAAGGGTTCTAGATGGTCTTCTGGTTAAATGCCCTGTTGTGCCCACGTTCTATCTCTTGCCCAAGGTCCATAAGGACCCTGTCAACCCCCCGGGACGTCCGATTGTTTCTGGCATTGGAGGGCTGTGTGACCCCATTTGTAAATTTATCGAACATTATTTGCACCCTCAGGTGGAAACGCTGCCCTCCTATGTCAGGGACACGACGGACGTCCTGAGGCGCCTTGATGGCCTGTCCCTCGACCCGGGCACATTTCTTGTAGTAGCGGACGTTGAATCCCTATATACAAGTATCAACCATGAGGACGGATTGCGAGCATCGCAATTTTTTCTGGAGGCGAGCAATTTGGATGCGGATATGAGAGAATTGGTGTTGGATTTGTTGCGGTTCATTCTCACCCATAACTTTTTTACATTCAAGGACCGGTTCTTTTTACAGAAACGTGGGACCGCTATGGGGGCGGCGTGTGCGCCCTCCTACGCAAACCTCTTTCTCGGCTTTTGGGAGAGGGGTTTGTTATTGGACGGTGCACAGGCCGCTCCCCAAGTCCTTGGATGGTTTCGTTTTATTGACGATATTTTGTTTTTATGGCAGGGCTCTGCCATTGATTTAGAGGCATTTATGGTGGGTCTGAACCGCAACGAATCCAACATCAGACTCACCTATGTATATGATCAAAAGGTGGTGTCGTTCCTTGATGTTGAATTAAGGGTGCAGGATGACGGATTGATCCATACTGATATGTATCGCAAAAAAACATCTGTCAATGCATTGTTACATGCATCTTCTGCACATCAATATTCTACGATTGCCGCCATTCCAACGGGTCAATTCCTGCGTGCTCGCAGAATATGTGCCTCTGATGCGTTATTCGAGGGACAGGCCAGGAACCTTGGGCAGAGATTTAGAGATCGTGGTTATAGTAACAGGAGCATCAAGAAGGGCTATGTGAGAGCCAAAAATACCAGGAGAATAGATCTCTTGGGTCCACAAGAGGGTGACTCTAGAGGGAAAAAAGGAAAAGACACACAAGTACGTTTTATTTCTACGTACAACCAACAATGGGATCTAATGAGAACTATCCTTAAAAAACATTGGTCAGTTTTACTGACCGATCCATTTTTGAAAAACCAACTCTCCCCGACACCCCTTATGACAGCACGTAGAGGGAGAAATTTTCGTGATACCTTGGTGTCAAGTCACTATGTCTCTAAACCAACCCCCCTTTTTGGTAGTAGGGGTGTTAAAAAAGGTTTTTTCCCCTGTGGAAAATGTCTGGCATGTAAAAACCACATTAGATCCATGTCCTTTACATCATCGAGCGGCCTCAAGACATATGACATTAGAGAAAACATCACATGTACGACTACACATGTCGTATATTATGCCATGTGTAGTTGCAATCTTATATATATTGGCCTTACGTCTCGTGAACTGCGGGTTCGAACCCGCGAACATGTACGGGATATTGAGGCCGCTCGTGATGTAGATGACGTGGAGTCTTTAAAAACAATTCCCAGACATTTTAAACTCAAACATAAATGCAATTCTAAAGAGTTGAAGATCTGGGGGATTGATTGCGTACACATGGGGATTAGAGGGGGTGATGCTGTGCGGGTTCTAATGCAAAAAGAATGCCGATGGATAGTCAATCTTGACACCATGGTCCCTAACGGACTTAATGAGCAACTCAGTTTTTCATCATTTTTGTAGACTTTGTCATCTCTAGATGTAGGATCACTGGTTTTTTACTTTTGGTTTTTAACATACTTGTCTCTCTTTCTCTTTTTTCTTCTAGTTATAAATCTTTTTAGTGTTAATTTATTAATATGGATTCGTGTCATCAATACATCTTACTAAAAGCTGGCCTGGAGATGGACTTTTGACTGTCATCGATTGGAATAAGACTTCTGGATGCCTTCTATATATATACATATATCTTTGCACTGTGTCACTTTTAGTTCCTCTGATGTTAGCCTTATTCTCTGTTTGCTATGATGTAGCATTATTATATAGATTTCACCTGTTATTATTTTTTCACTTATTTTTTCACTCAATTTTTCACTTGTTTATCTGTTTTTATGTTCGTACTGCATTTAATTATGTAATGGCTAGGTGTGATTACTACACCGCTTAATGATTAATAAGTGGGAATTTCTCATTACACTGTAGTTGCTCGTAATAGCATCCATTCGATCGTATTGCAGATGATGTAATAGTGATGTGCTTGGTGGGCGGTGCACATTTGTGGACCGTCCTTACCCTGCACAATAGGATTCCATCTGTGCCTGCATGGGAAGCTGGTACGTAGTCAGTGCGCATGTCTGGGACGCGGTCAATAGCTGCGGCATCCTCCGGGCGTCTGTTTGTGACGTGTGCGGGTCAATGACGTCACCGGTTTGTTCCGGTGACCCGCACCGCCATGTTGGCGCGTAGTATGATGCGTCGTGCAGCGGCCGTTATCGTCATAGACATGCGCAATTTATTGACACTGCCGCGGATTATAAAAAGCAGGACATGGGAGACATAAGCAATATGCGGGCCCCCCGACGAAGCTGAGGGCGAAACGCGCGTAGGGGCGCGTGTTGTGGACTATGGAGAAGGAAAAGGGTAAGGTGTGGATATGGGACTAGTCCTCCTATATTCTTATCAATGTGGGGTGGCTGAACTATAGGGTACTTACCCTTTATTTGATTAGGATGCTTGCACTCCATATAGCTGCTAGGGATACTGTCTAGCACTGGGCACTTTATTTTACCCCATTGGCAGTTACTGTTCTTGTGCCACCGAGCCTTTATATACTTCCCCTTTTGCTACATCCATGGTGCAACATGGTTTTTTTTATTGCACCCATTCTCAATATTCTCATATTTCTGTCTTATGTTTATTGTTGTGATCATATAACTGGACTCTTTGTCTCTAACAAATTTTAATGTTGCTAGATGAGCATTAATAAATATTGAATTTTATATGTACTTTGTGAGTTGTTATACTTCATTTTTTTGGTTTGTGATATTTGAGGAAGTATTTCAGGGTATTTACCCCACTGGTCCCGTGTAATCCAGACGGGACTGCTTTTTGGCAATGGTATCTGTTTCCGAGATTGTGTTTCTGAAACTTCTGTGATAAGCCTGGGCAATCTCATAAATCTTTCAATAATCACTTTTAGGGCAAGTATTATATTTAGATTGCTGCATTTTAGATGCAGATGTCTTCAGGGGCAGACATGCTATTGGTGCAATCTGTGGAGCTGAACAGAGGCTCAAGAGGTTAGGGACCCATTTCTATCTCCAAAGCTGGTGGAATTATGCATTATGACAAGTTATTGGACTTTAAAGAGCCCACATACTGTTCTTGCACAGGGGCCCAAAAGGTTAAGGGCTCACTTTCACCTCCAAAGCTGGTGGAATTGTGCATTATGGTGAGTTATTTAATAAATGTATTTATTACCATCAAGCCCTACTGTGAATCCATAACTGCAAAGTATCCCTCAATTTGTGTGTGCCACATTGAGGAATATGGTGCATGCTTAAAGTACTGATGTACCACTTGGTAGCTTGCCAGTATAAGTATTTCCCAGAACCTTCTGCATTATAGGCTGCGGTGACATTCAGGGTCGGACATATCATTGATGCAACCTGAGCATGCTGCAGAGAGGTCCCTTAATGTAGTAAGGGGCTCGTTTCCACCTCCAAAACAGAGCTATTGGACGGCAAAGGGCCCATATAGTGTTCTTGCACAGGGGCCCTCTCCTGTCTGTGTCCACCAGTGATAACATTAAAAGGTAGTATTTTAACAACAGAATAATAATCCAATTAAAGAGTAAGAGTATCGTAAGTGTATCGTTCCCCAAACTAAGTTGGGACATGATAAGTGAAACAACCCAATGGTAAGTATAAGGTGTGGCAGCAAGGGGTGCATTATACTATATGGAGGACTATGGGGAGTGTATTATACTATATGGAGGACTAAGGGGAGTATATTATACTATATGGAGGACTATAGGGAGTGCATTATACTATCTGGAGGACTATAGGGAGCGTATTATATGATATGGAGAACTATGGGGAGTATATTATACTATATGGAGGACTATAGGGAGTGCATTATACTATCTGGAGGACTATAGGGAGCGTATTATACGATATGGAGAACTATGGGGAGTATATTATACTATATGGAGGACTATAGGGAGTGCATTATACTATCTGGAGGACTATAGGGAGCGTATTATACGATATGGAGAACTATGGGGAGTATATTATACCATATGGAGGACTATAAGGAGTGCATTATACTATCTGGAGGACTATAGGGAGTGTATTATACTATATGGAGAACTATGGGGAGTGTTTTATACTATATGGAGGACTATGGAGAGTGTATTATACTATATGGAGGACTATGGGGAGTGTATTATACTATATGGAGGACTATGGGGCACATTATATTATATGGAGGACTATGGGGTGTGCATTATACAATATGGTGGACTGTGGTACACATTATACTATATGGAGGACTGTGACATGCATTATATTATGTAGAGGACTATAGGGTACATCACACTATGTGGAGGACTATGGGGTGCATTAAATTATGTGGAGGACTATGGAGTGATTTATACTAAACAAGTAAAATGTTGCATATTCATTGAGTGATTGGATTGTTTATGCCGGAACAAAAATCATTGTTCTCAGCAGCACATCGCCCGGTGAAAACTGCAGATATGCTGCTGATAACATGATACTGTACGGTTCTATTAGTGATTGTTCTGTTTCCATCATTGTTCCTCAGACAGTGTAAAGAGGCCAGGAAACAAGCGTCAAATTACTTAAATTTTGTTGCTCACACTTGTTTAGTGGCCTGAACTCAGAGCATGGAAATACAACTGAAATGCTTCTGTGTGATGTGCAACATGTTAGCATTGGGGCTATTTTGATGTAGGGCTAGTCTATTCAGCACAAGACTGAAAAGGGGTTAATCTGCAAGTTAATAATGTGCGACCGCCACAAACCCAAGGCTGCCGGGAAATAAAAAGTTTATTTCCTCCTGGATACCGGGCTTTCAGAACACTATTAACCTGCAGATGAACCTCACTTCTACAGAGTTAGGCTATGTGCACACGTTGCAGATTTCCTGCGGATCCGCAGCATTTTTTTCCATGCAGAAAAGATGTAGATCCCTAAGTGATTTACAGTACAATGTAAATCAATGGCAAAAAAAATGCTGTGCTAATGGAGCGGAAAATTCCGCATGCAAATGCAGCGGATTAAAAGAAAGAGCATGTCATTTATTTGTGCGGATCTGCAGCGTTTCTGCACCCATTCCATAACAGAAATCCACAGGGGTAAAAACGCATGAAATCCTCACAGAATCCGCAACAAACACACACAAAATCCGCATAAAAATGCGCAGATTCTGACCTGCGTTTTCTGCCAAGAGATGCAGAATCCGCACAAAAAATTCCACAATCCAATCTGCAACGTGTGCACATAACCTAAGTGTTTTTTGATATGACAGATTCCGTTTAATGTTAATCCTGCATACTATAACAGCTGCATAATTTAATTCGGCTGAGAATGTATAATTATTATTTATAAGTAGTGTTGAGCGATACCGTCCGATACTTGAAAGTATCGGTATCGGATAGTATCGGCCGATACCCGAAAAATATCGGATATCGCCGATACCGATATCCGATACCAATACAAGTCAATGGGACATCAAGTATCGGAAGGTATTCTCATGGTTCCCAGGGTCTGAAGGAGAGGAAACTCTCCTTCAGGCCCTGGGATCCATAGGGATGTGTAAAATAAAGAATTAAAATAAAAAATATTGATATGCTCACCTCTCCGGCGGCCCCTGGACATCATGCTGCTAACCGGGAGGCTTCTTTGTTTAAAATGCGTGCCTTTAGGACCTGGGAATGACATCCCGGGTTCTGATTGGTCGCGTGCCGCCCATGTGACCGGCACGCGACCATTCAGAAGCCGCGACGTCATTCGCAGGTCCTCAATTCCTAGAATTAGGAGTTTTTGTGAATGAGAATGACGTCGCGGCTTCTGATTGGTCGCGTGCCGGTCACATGGGCGGCACGCGACCAATCAGAACCCGGGACGTCATTCCCAGGTCCTAAAGGCGCGCATTTTAAACAAAGAAGCCTCCCGGTTAGCAGCATGATGTCCAGGGGCCGCCGGAGAGGTGAGCATATCAATATTTTTTATTTTAATTCTTTATTTTACACATCCCTATTGATCCGATACCGATACCCGATATCACAAAAGTATCGGATCTCGGTATCGGAATTCCGATACCGCAAGTATCGGCCGATACCCGATACTTGCGGTATCGGAATGCTCAACACTATTTATAAGTAATACCCAGCAATATAGAAGTGCCACAAATAGAAACAACAAATACAAACCAACTTTTCTGAGAAATTTTTGATGAAGTCTCTTCCAGTAACTTGGGACTTCGGTGTGATGTTTGTGGCTGTGTTTTTTTGTCAGATGTGTTATAACAGAAGCCTTTGTTTTTACATTGCTAGGTTTATATAACAGCTATTGCTGTAACATATGTTGCTTGCTGGCAGCTAAAAATCGGTGCAGATGTATAAGTGGCAAGTTAAAATAAAGAGTTATTATAGAACCCGAGCAAAAACCACCTTGAGGTCTGCATGCAGTACGTAATAACCAGGGCTGTCTCCATGATTATGTGGTCCCGTGGGCAGCAGAATCCTCTCTTTGTTGTTAATTTATCCTCTTTGCCTTCCAAACACTAGAACTGTTTTGAGCTATAAAAGGTGATGATTCATTGTTGGACGAACATGGCACACACCTACAGTAGGCCTTTGGCTGCCCAGAAAACATCATTGGCAACCCATTTCTAACCTCTTAAATGCTGCTGTCATAATGATCTCTTGCATCTAAGGGGTTACATTCCTGAAATAAGAGCTAGGTCTGATCAAAACAGTGAGACTCAGTTGCCGGCAGTGTTGCGCTGTATGGAGAGGGCTTCGGTCTATTCGGACTATATTTCTATATTTCTAATAGGTATATAAGTTGCTACTAATAGCTCTCAAAATCTGTAACAGTAAGTTAGTTGTCCATAACCAATATGGCTAATAGTAGGATATGTTCACTATGGGTTTGCAGTGGATTATGTGGCACACATCTAAGGCTGATGCTCAAATTTTCTTGGTGGATTTGACATTTGAACTTATGCAATTCAACATTTGAATTAAAGGGAATTTTTCCCCAGGTTTTTGCTATCTAATCTGGGAGCAATATAATGAAGAGACAGATACATAGATTCCAGTGATATGTCACTTACTGGGCTGCTTACTGTAGTTTTGATAAAAATCAGTGTTTTATAAGCAGAAGATTATCAATAGAGGACTAGTAAATCTATTGCCATTTAGTCCTCCATATTCATGAGCTCTGTATAACCTCGTCCCGACCACTGATTGGCAGCTTCCTGCCTATGCAAAGTGTACACAGAAAGCTGCCAATCAGTGGTGTTGTTGGGGATATACAAAGCCCAGCATTCAGAGAATCAGTAGATCTGCAGCAGATAAAACAAGTGGTTTTATCAAAACTACAGCACCAAGTAAAGTAAGTGCTATATTGCTGGAATCATGGTAGGGTCACTGCTCCTACATCAGGCTGCTCTCAGATGGGGTAGGACAAAACCTGGTGACTGATTTCCTTTAAGCTCATGCAGATAACCAGATTTTGTAAGTGACAGGTTATTAGTTGAATACGTTTTCAAATCTACAACCGCAACGCAACTTGTATTTTCAATTGACAGATATAAAGTGTTACTCTGAGCCTATAAGCCAAGTATTACCTACTCAAATAAAGTACATCACAGTACCACCAAGTCTATGAACATAAATTGTGATATTAAAAGTGGTTTACAGCAGATGGACAGTGTAATCAAATTCTGAAATAGAATCTGTGTCCCATAGGGTAGATGCAGGGCCGGCTCCAGGTTTTCGTGGGCCCTTGTGAAAGAGTCTCAGTGGGCCCCTTTAACACATACCACGATTCATGATGCACAGATACAGCAGAGAAACATAGGTATAGTACAATGCCAAAGATTTCACTTCTTACATTACATAAGTAACATCTTTTGTAATTTCTACAATAGCTCAGAAACCGTCATATCCTCGCAGCGCACAGTGCGTGCCCTGGGGGGATTCAAAAGTATAATCCTCCATACAGTATTATGGGCACCATATAGTCTTCCATAAAGTATTATGGGCTATAATGCTCAATATTGAATGGGCCCAAATATTGCTCCATACAGAATTGGCCCCATATATTGTTCCATACAGAATGGGCCCCATAGAATACTCCATACAGAATGGGCCCCATATAATGTTCCATACAGAATGGGCCTCATACAATGTTCTATACAGAATGGGCCCCATATAATAGTAACATAGTAACATAGTAACATAGTTAGTAAGGCCGAAAAAAGACATTTGTCCATCCAGTTCAGCCTATATTCCATCATAATAAATACCCAGATCTACGTCCTTCTATAATGCTCCATACAGAATGGGCCCCATATAATACTACATACAGAATGGGTCCCATATAATGCTCCATACAGAATGGGCCCCATATAATACTCCATACAGAATGGGCCCCATATAATGCTCCATACAGAATGAGCCCCATATAATGCTCCATACAGAATGGGCCCCATATAATACTCCATACAGAATGGGTCCTATATAATGCTCCATACAGAATGGGCCCCATATAATGCTCCATACCAAATGGGCCCCATATATTACTCCATACAGAATGGGCCCCATATATTGCCCCATACAGAATGGGACCCATATAATGCTCCACAGTATGGGCCACATATAATACTCCATACAGTATGGGCTCCATATATTGCCCCATACAGAATGGGACCCATATAATGCAACACAGTATGGGCCACATATAATACTCCATACAGTATGGGCTCCATATATTGCTCCACATAAAAGAATGAAATACTCACCTCTCCTCGCTGGCCACAGGTCGGGACTTCTCAGCGTCTCCGTCTTCCGGCTTTCTGCACTGTGACTGCTCAGAGAAGAGGGCGAACTGTAGTGATTAGGGTTGAGCGAAACGGGTCGAAATTGTTCAAAAGTCGCCGACTTTTGGCAAGGTCGGGTTTCATGAAACCCGACCCGACCCCAGTGGGGGGTCGGCCATGAAGTCGGCGATCTTTTGAATCTGGAATCGGAATTCCGATCCCGATTCCCGATATGTTTAAGATATCGGGAATTGGTATCGGAATTCAGATTAAAGTGTAAAATATAGAATTAAAATAAAAAATATTGCAATACTTACCCTCTGACGCGCCCTGGTACTAACCGGCAGCCTTCCTCCTTCGAATCCGCGCTTCTAGGACCTTGCCGTGACGTCGCGGTGACGTCGCGGCTTGTGATTGGCCGCGCGGCCGCCCATGTGACCGCTCGCGCGGCCAATCACAAGCCGCGACGTCACCCGCGACGTCACCGAAGGTCCTGGAAGGGCTGATTCTTAGGAAGGAAGGCTGTCGGAAGGAAGCAGGGCGCTTCCGAGGGTGAGTATATACCTAATAGGAATATACTCACCCTCGGAAGCGCCCTGCTTCCTTCCGACAGCCTTCCTTCCTAAGAATCAGCCCTTCCAGGACCTTCGGTGACGTCGCGGGTGACGTCGCGGCTTGTGATTGGCCGCGCGAGCGGTCACATGGGCGGCCGCGCGGCCAATCACAAGCCGCGACGTCACCCGCGACGTCACCGAAGGTCCTGGAAGGCTGATTCTAAGGAAGGAAGGTTCCCGGTTAGTACCAGGGCGCGTCAGAGGGTAAGTATAAGGATATTTTTTATTTTAATTCTATATTTTACACTTAAATATGGATCCCAGGGCCTGAAGGAGAGTTTCCGCTCCTTCAGACCCTGGGAACCATGGAAACCCAATGCACTGCATTGGGTTTCGAGTTTCGGCCGACCCCGACCCCGACTTTTTTATAGGATCGGCCGATTTCACTCGACCCGACTTTTCCAAAAGTCGGGTTTCGTGAAACCCGACCCGATCCTATAAAAGTGAAGGTCGCTCAACCCTAGTAGTGATGTAATCATGCCTTCTGCCCTGAGATGTCACAGAGTCAGGAGACGTGAAAGACACTGGAGATGCATGCGGAGGAACAGGGAAAGGTAAGTATTGCAAGTGAGCAAGTGGGGAGACCCACTCGTGGGTGCTGGCACCGGGCTGCCTCGACTTACGGGTGCCATAGCATGCCGATGTCCCCAACGGTGAATAGGCCCCGTCACTTGCTCAGGGCCCCAGGTGATGACGCCGGCCCTGGGTAGATGTACCAGTAATTGAAAAATTACACATGGACAAAATTTTTTGCCACTCTTCTGATACACTGACGAGCAAAATGGTAACAATGTTTGGAACTTTTTACTTTCAGGCTCTATATCTCACCATCCACTGCTGCTTCAAATGTGAGGCTACCATAACTTTATAGACAATCATCTTGGCTATCTTATACATACATGTATGTAGGACCCGTGGAAGCACGGTAGCGCGAAATGGCCATCGTCCGTTCATTGCTCACATTCTCCCCTGCTGAAGATTTGTATGTCTCAATAAAGGATTGGATTTTTTAAGAACGGTGAGTGCTTTTCATATTTTTTCTGTATTGGGACTTCATACATACATGTGACTTGCAGCCATTTATCATATTATTAGTTATGCAGATTCTTGTCATCTCATTGCATTGTTACTGTTTTGCTCCTGGTAGTGGAAAAATCTTTTTCTTCCTCTATACTACAAAATACAACCTGTTTTCACATTCCCTAATAGCTCAGTGTGTTATTGGGTTGATTGCCAACCAAAAGATCAATGGTTCGAATCGAGGAGCAGCCATGAAGAAGATTTCCCAAGAAAAGAGAAACAGTATTATCCAGCTCATCGATAGAGGTCTCTTGGCCAAGAAAATTGCCAAACTGCATCATGTGAGTGCCATGACAGTTGGGAGAATACAAAATGAAGTCTGTGCATCCATTCAAAAGCCAAGAGGTGGACGTCCAAGGAAAAAATCGGAGTAAATAAGTATTCTCGTCACTATGTCTATCAGTTTTGGCTTGAAAATGCGTCAATGGAGATGGCTCGTATGCTTTGTAATAATGAGATCACAGGCGTCCTAGCAAGCACCGTGTGACACGTGTTACACAAGTGTGCAACAGTGGCTCGAAAAAAGGGAAAGAAGCTTCAATATCATTATAAATAGCGTCAGCTTGAGTTTGCAAAAAAGTACGAACAGTAGACAGTAGAAGATTGGAAACAGGTGATTTGGAGCGATGGGGCAAAGTCAATAGACTATAGTCTCTGATGGGTGCAAAAGGGTCTGGAAGAAAAATAGGAAAAAGAGGCTAATATATCTAGAAATTTAAGGAACTGTCAAGTTTGGTGGAAAAACAACATGGAGTTGTTTCACAACCAAAAGCAATTGATGGTGGTCTCTATGCTGAGCTATATGAGTATCCTACAAGACAAATTACTTTGTACACTCAAGGACTATGGATACTGTAAGGAGCTGGCCACGGATGACTATTGGACCAATGGACGTATAGCGTAGTCCACTGCTCTAAGGGATATGGACTTTTTCCAGCATTGAACACCAGTACGTCGACCTTATTGTTGTGTTTTTTTAAAAGATTTGCTTGCTTGGAAAGTGTTCAGCCTCACGAATCAATGTTTTCATTTAGGGGCAGTAAGCAGAGGAAGATGTGACTGCTGGATCTCATATACACATACACATAAGGCCTGCATTAGCATTTCTGTCCTGTATCTGTTGGAGGCATGTGTGTCTTTGTTCCTCTCTGCAGTGGGTATTCCTAATTCTTAACCCTGCAAACAGGCTGGAAACTGGGCTTCTGGAACATTCTTCAGCAAATGTTTAAGGGGTGTGTATGAACACTTCTGCCTTTCCACAGTGCTGATCCTATGGAGATTGGAAATTGGTTGCCATCTGGACCTGATTGCATGTGCTACGATCGTGGGATCTGTTATCTGTAGGAGCATGGATTGTGATTACAGACTATACTGGCAGGAGATACAAAAGCTGTGAACCAACCAAAATTTGGGAGACAGTGAGTATCGCCTGGTACAGGGGCAGTGGAACTACCATCTCCAGATTGGGATCATGTGGACTAGGGGGCATTGCATTGTGACCGTCTACCTGAAATTGCTGTAAGACCATGGACGTAAGAGAAAAAATAGTTGCATCATTAGCCTGCCTAGGTGATTATGGCAACCCCCATCCTCAGATCTTCAAAAGTGGTGGCAGCAGTGGGATCACCTTTCTCTTGACAGCATACCAGGGAAAGTTACTAAGGCTATTTTCACACTAGCGTCGGCCTGACGTACCGACGCATACTGTGCAAGCGCCGCACAACAGGGGCAGCGGATGCATTTTTTCAGTGCATCCGCTGCCCCATTGTAAATTGCGGGGAGGTGGGGGCGGAGTTCCGGCCGCGCATGCGCGGTCGGAAATGGCGGACACAATGCAGCAAAAAAACGCTTTTTGCTGCCGACGGTCCGCCACAACACGACGCAATGCGTTGCTAATGTTAGTCAATGGAGAAAAAACGCATCCTGCAAGCAATTTTGCAGGATGCGTTTTTTCTCCTAAATGACGCATTGCGACGTGCAGTGCACGACGCTAGTGTGAAAGTAGCCTAAGCAGTAACTTGGTAGAAGAGATGGCAGACTACATCTATAAAAGGCTCAAGAATGAGGAGCTGAGAGCCCTTTGCTCTGGGAGAGAGCTAGAGTGGTTGCTGGAGGACAACTGGGTGACCCTAATACAATGCTTGGCTGACTGAGACTTTGAATATCCACAGGATGAGGTCAGTTCTGATGAGGAGGAGGGCAGCCCAGGGCTGTCATCCAGATGCCGGAAGATCAACCAACTGAGTTGAGGCGGATGCTGGCTGCGCAGGGGAGAGTGGGCCATGGAGATAGAGCCGGCAACAGTGTTAAGCAAATAGCTAGGTGTTCATGTAGCAGTACCCCCACCCACCCCATTGCAGATGATAGTAGATAACAGGAGAGAGGGACCTGCATCTTTAAGGTATGGGGACATATCACAGTTCAATGAAGACACCTTGGATATTGATGAGATTATTTGAGAACTTCTGCCTGCTGCATGAGGTGTCAGTTGATGACTGGCCCAGATTTTTGAGTGTTGGCCTAACACTCTATAATAACTTGTCTTCTGGGGATCAGAGATGTTGCTGTACTGTGCGAAGTGCATTACAAGAGAGGTATGCTGTCACACTTGAAACCTACCAGAGGAAGTTTCAAGAGACTGACAAGTCCAGTGCACACGCACCGGGAGTTTGCCAACACACTACATATGGTGTGCACTTGGTGGATAGAAGGAGCTCAGGAAGCACAACGTGTCTTGGATATATTGATGTTAGAACAATTTATGTACAAGCTTCCAGGTGACTTAAAAGAATGGGTGGTGGATAGAAAGCCACTCAGTTTGGATGAGGCAGATAATTGGCTAATGATTGGTCTGCAACTTGATGCAGCTACTTGGAAGGACAGCCCCAGCAAGTCGGGAACAGGGACTTATAGGGGGTCATTGAGACCCATGGACCAACGATTGGAGGAACTGCTGGGATTTTGGACTTCACAAAGAAATATCCCATGCCCCCAAGTACAGCTTGTGTCAGGATGAGGGGGTTAAACTCTCATAACTGTGGACACATGGAACACTTTGCCAGAGAATCCTGGGAACGTTCTAGCCCACATCATCCACATTCCCAACCAGTGTGCTGCAATGGGATTGGAACTCTGGGGGAGAGAGGATCCCACTTCCACGACCGAAAGAGGAAAGGGAACTTTTTGCGTTCCCGTGCGGTCGGGGGGCACGTCAAAACACCGCATCCACACACATCTGCATACAGCGCATGTGCCTGCATACCCAATGTTAAAGATGAGTATGCAGGACAACGTAGGATGCATGCAGAAGTAGGCGGCGTGTAGGCAGAGCTTAATGGAGGAACTATGCAGCCATATGCAGACCAGCCACATGCAAGTGTGAACCCGGCCTAAGACTATTGGACCAATGGACGTAAAACGGAGTCCACAGCTCTAAGGGATACATAACTAATCATGTGCTAAATAGTTGCAAACAAAATTTATATATGTAATTGCAAAGATGATTGTTTATAAAATTATGGTAGTCTCACGTTTGAAGCAGTAGTGGACGGTGAGATATGGAGGTGAAAGTGAAAAGTTCAAAACATTGTTACCCTTTTACTCATCAGTGTAAAGTAAGAAAAACCCACAATGGTCACTGAAATTACCTGAAAAACAAAAGTAAAAATACTAAAGTAATTTTTTATTTAAATTTATAGAATATCAACTAATGAAAATAAGACATTGTGTTTGAAATTAGATTAATCAGAAAATTTGAATTGTAATCTCTTTGGAAGTTAATATGGGCTCTTGATATTTATATTTTCCATCTTTTCAGTTTTTCATCAACTTTCTTTTTGCGACAATGTCCAGGGAGGCTACAGTTCCATAGACCTTCAACTTCTGAATAATATGTGCAGTGTAGTAACATGCACATAAAACTGTTTGGAGATGGTCTTATAGCCTTTAACAATAACATGTTTTGCTATGATTTTATTTCTAATTTCCTGAAACAACTCTTTCCTTTGCTTTCTTTGGTCCATGTTCAGAGTGGTATACATTATGATAAGAAACAGCACAGTGACTACTTTTCACCCTTGAAATAGGCAGACTGACAATTTACGTTTGAGTTTGCTGACCAATGACAAGTTTGTAGATACCTGTGATGATAATTACAGGGCACACCTTAGTTTATCATATCCCTATGGTCAAATTATTTTCAATCTTTTCTAGGGGTACCATAATTTTTAGCAAGGCCATTTTCCTTAGTTCTTTTTCTGTTGAACCACGATTCAAAAGCAATTTCTGATTTTGATTAGCTGATGATCAGTTAATATAAATTGAAAATTACTTTTGTCAGTTTCAAGCTATTTCCGTGACTGTTGGGTTCTTTTACTTTACCAGAAGGATTCCAAAATGTTTTCTGTCTGTTTAAATATTTTTTCTTGTCCTGTGAACTCCAAATCAATTAATCTGGTTGGCCAAATATTCCTAACCCACCACAGAGCACCTTTATAATTCATAATTTTTTTAATCATAAAATCATATAATGGTAGAGTTGGAAGGGACCTCCTGGGTCATCAGGTCCAACCCCCTGCTCAAAGCAGGATTCAGTAAATCATCCCAGACAGATGTCTGTCCAGCCTCTGTTTGAAGACTTCCATTGAAGGAGAACTCACCACCTTTCGTGGCAGCCTGTTCCACTCATTGATCACCCTAAATGTCAAAACGTTTTTTCTAATATCTAATCTGTGTCTCCTCCCATTTAGTTTCATCCCATTGCTTCTAGTCTTTCCTTGTACAAATGAGAAAAAAGATGATCCTTCTACAATGTGACAGCCCTTGAGATATTTGTAGACAGCTATTAAGTGTCCTCTCAGTCTTCTTTTTTGCAAGCTAAACATTCCCAAATCCTGTAAATGTTCCTCATAGGACATGGTTTGCAGACCGGTCACCATTCTGGCCGCGCTTTTCTGAACTTGCTACAGTTTGTTGATGTCTTTTTTAAAATATGGTGCCCAAAACTGGATACAGTATTCCAGATGAGGTCTGATGAAAGAGGAGTAGAAGGCAATAATGACTTCACGTGATCTAGACGGTATGCTTCTGTTAATACATGCCAGAATTGTATTTGCCTTTTTTGCTGCTGCATCACACTGTTGACTCATGTTCAGTCTGTGATCTATTAGTATACCCAAGTCTGTTTCACATGTGCTGTTGCTTAGCCCCATTCCTCCCATTCTGTATATGCTTTTTTCATTTTTATTGCCCAGATGTAGTACTTTGCATTTTTCCCTGTTAAAAACCATTCTGTTAGTTGCTGCCCACTGCTCCAGTTTATTTATATCTTTTTGAATCCTCTCTCTCTCTTCTCTAGTATTAACTATCCCTCCTAGCTTTGAGTTATCAGCAAATTTAATCAGTTTACCCTCAATTCCTTTATCTAAGTCATTGATAAAGATGTTGAACAATACAAGGCCCAGGACAGAGCCCTGTGGTACCCCACTAGAGACATTCTTCCAACTGGATGTGCAGCCATTTACGACCTCTCTTTGGGTCCGATCACTAAGCCAGTTATGAATCCACCTAACAGTTGCCTTGTCCATTCCATACTTAGTCATTTTTCAATAAGGATTGTGTGAGATACTTTGTCAAATGCTTTGTTGAAGTCAAGATATACTATATCTACAGCATTTCCCTGATCCACCCAGTCAGTGATTCTGTCATAGAAGGACATTAAGTTAGTCTGACATGACTTATTAGTTACAAACCCATGCTGACTCTGTTTAATCACTTCATTCTTATCCAGGTACTTACATACATGTTATTTAATAATTTTCTTTCCTGGTATAGACGTCAGACTCACCGGCCTATAGTTCCCAGGGTCCACCTTCTTCCCCTTTTTGAAGATAGGAACAACATTTGCTCTTCTCCAGTCTTCTGGGATTTCTCCTGTTCTCCAAGAATTTTCAAAGATTATGGAGAGTAGTTCAAAAATGTATTCTGCTATCTCCTTCAGTACTCTGGGGTGTAATTATATTTTATCATAGTATATTGTATACAATAAATGTTAAGACCCGAACATAGCAAATACACATTCACGCTTTTTTTTTTGTATGATTTGTGATAACAGCTGAATGTGATGGATCCTATTAATTTCTATCGGAAAACTTGCAAAAAAAAAATGCATTAGCTAGTAATAGTCAAAAAACACTAATGTGCTTGAGATCTGACAACGACAAGTGATATATTCTGTCGATCATGATCAGAAGATTATGAAGCTGAAGCTGAATATCATGAAATATTCTTATCTCCACTGTATATATGTGGCTGTTTTTTCACCATGTAGTGACTTCATCCATTTTGTATCTTTGTGCTTTTGATGATAATACTTAATTACAAAACTAACACCTCCCACCCACAATGGCATACTGTTTACTCTGTATGGATTATAGCTTCATTGCAAAATGTACCTAGAAACACAAGCACGGGGTGAATTCCAAGCATTCAGTAATTTTTTTAAACCATGTTTGGTTTTGATATTTCCTAAGTTTTACAGAAAAGTATAATATACTGTCTGTTTCTAGACTTGCTGAAGTGGCCTGATAATTCCTTACTATTGTTTCTAAAAAAAACAGTTACATAAATATGCAGCAACTTCCATCCCCATCTTCCAGTTGGTTTCCTTTGCAATAAACGTGGTCAACATTTACTCCTCATAGCTGAACAGGTTACATGACAGCAGGTGACAGTAGCATTCCGATCTCGTGACTTGTCCATCTTGTCCATTACGCCATATCTTATTGTAAACTTTATGTAGGGGCTTCCCCTACTAGTGATTTTCAGTTATAAACTAACATATAATATTTTGTGATTTTTCTATATTACAGCACTTTTATTTACCTTCTTACCTGCTATTGGTGCTTCCAGCCTTATATCGATAATCAAATTCAACTACTTCAGTTTTTAACATATTAGTAATAATATGTCTAGTGCAAAATACAGAAAAAAACTTTTCAAATTCAAGAATATTTAATGGTACAAAAAACACTGAAATGTACAAAATAAAAACATAGTGATTATGCTTATATAATGGGGCAGACCAACTTTATAAAATATGCATGAAGTGTTAGCAGTTTGACGAATTACTCTTCACAACATCTGTGGTTGAAAACAAAGCATGATACATTTTTACATACTGATATATCTTTATAATAATAATAATAATCTTTATTTTTATATAGCGCTAACATATTCCGCAGCGCTTTACAGCTTTGCACACATTATCATCACTGTCCCTGATGGGGCTCACAATCTAGAATCCCTATCAGTATGTCTTTGGAATGTGGGAGGAAACCGGAGTGCCCGGAGGAAACCCACGCAAACACGGAGAGAACATACAAACTCTTTGCAGATGTTGTCCTGGGTGGGATTAGAACCCAGGACCCCAGCGCTGCAAGGCTGCAATGCTATCCACTGCGCCACCGTGCTGCCCACGGATGTTGTTTTCTATATTGGCAAAATTCACTATTTAAAGACAACATTATTTGTATGGTATACTTTGGGAAATTATATATTGGGTGTTTAATTATGTACGCCACCTCCATGCTTTACAGGATTGTTCCTTTTCCTCAAAGAATACAGAAAGGAGATCTAGTTTTATTTTATCAGCTACAGCAAAGACTTCGACTGTTTTAATCGCCAGAAACTTTGGAATACCATAAAGGATATGGGTGTGCTGAACCATCTGATCAGCCTCATTAGGAACCTTTACATCGACCAAGAAGCAAGAGTCCTAAAGGTGCATGGCGACACGGCATGGTTCAAAGTAGAGCAAGGAGTCAGAGAAGGCTGCATCTTGTAACCATTTGTCTTCAATGCAAAAGCTATTTGCAGGAAGCCTGGACTTGCCAAAAAAGATGAAGGAATCAAAATTGCTGTACAAATCATCAATATGCTGATGATACGACATTGACTGCAACAAGAGTAGATGTATCTTACAACTTAATATGTGAACAGGTGAATGTCTAACTGCTTACCTAAAAAAAACACCTAAAACTTAAATATCTTTATTAAATATACCAATGCTAAAAATTGATACTGGCTTTATGATCAGAAGTCATGGCAAAAAATGAGGCTGCCATGACTTCTGATCATAAAGCCAGTATCAATCTCTCCTGATGAACCTTCTGAGGGGAAACGCGTCGAGAGCCTGTTTAGAGCTTTCCTTTCTCATCTAAGGATTGTTGTCACCATGATGCCCAGCTGCTTGCATGTTTGTTGCACACAATAGCAGATGAGTATGATTTATCTTGGAACTTTATTTACTAGTACTCTGATGTTTAATGGGGTAAACCATCATATACATATACCTTTACATGTGTGGTAGGATCTATGTATCCTCATCGTGCAGGCTATTACTGTGTTTCATTGGAATATTTATGAGGGTCAGTGTGTGACAGTACCAATTTACATATTGTTTGATATAGGTTTATGTTACTGTATATTTGGGGATTACTATATCTGTTAATCCCCAAACTCATGTGGTGTGAGTGACTTAGGCTGATTGTACCCTCTCCTGCTTATATATATTTACCATTTTTGTATACCCTATATTCACAGTATTTTATACTATACAGAATTACAGGCCATCTGGCCCTCTGTTTCTGACTATCTGCTTCATAGGGTTATAACAGGATATAGGGTCAGCCATCGCACGAGCGGGGGCGCCATTCTCGAATTTTCTTAGGGTGCCAACCTCCGCACCTAGGTAGGTATCCAGACAGTAATTACACCTAGGGCTAGGTCACTCTTTTCTGCACATCGGTTTTGAGTGTTTATGTCCACCCAAGAATATTTTCACTATTACTTCTATATCAAAGTTACTGTCAATAGTTTTGAGGTATTTTTCTGGGCCTACCCCTGTTTACCCTTATTATGGCAGGGGTCTTTTAAGTATTCCAATGTTTTGGTTACTAATTATGTAGATAGCTGAGCTTCAATCTATTATTCTCAGCATCACTTGTCGTCTTTTGGGCCCAGGTTATCAGGCAATTTTTTCAATTAGGAACGATCCCCTTTTTACGTTTTTTTAGCATTGGTATATTTAATACAGATATTTACGTTTTAGGTGTTTTTTTAGGTAGGCAACAAGAGTAGATGGAATGAAGGACTTATTACAGAGTGTGAAGATGGAAACCTCGAACTTGTGACTGCTACTCAACACAAAGAAGACAAAGATCTTGACTACTGCCAGGTACAACTGGAACACATTTGAGATGAAAGTCGAAGAACTGGAAGTTTTAAATGACTTCAATGTACTCAGATCAATGATCACTCAAGCTGCAGTGACTACACCGGAAGTCAATAGGAGAATAGCTATGGGCAAATTAACAATGAAGTCACTGGACAAGGTCTTCAAATCGAGGAACATTTCACTGATTACGAAAACACGGCTCGTACACAGTTTGGCCTTTTCTGTGGTAACATGGTACGTCAAGTCATGTGGTAACATGTGGCACATCAAGTCGACATGGCTCAAGACCGTGCCGAAAGCCATTAATTAAATAATAAAACATTCTCCTTTATGTTCTAACTTGTCTATAAATACAAAAATGGTGATAACTTCAGGTAATCCATACTAGACAAGGCTAAATGGGCCCATACCCTTCAGACAGCCTAGTGATCATCTATATGGCCATCATCTACTTAGTACCACCATTTGTGGGAATTTTAGTGTCATCTTTGATGAATAACAATAGGCAATCGGTATCCTGAATACACATTATCGCCGTATCTCTATGAAATTAAAAAGGTTGTCCAGGCTTAGGACAAAAGTCTATATTCACTCTATGTAACTGCAGATTGCTGAATTTTCAGGGTGTGGTCACATGACCTGATGTATGCAATTTACATACAGTAGTTGAGTAGTCAGTAGACGTGAATTGTTTTGATCTTTTGACTTTCAAGCTCCATATCCCACCATCCACTACAGCTTTGAATGTGAGACCACCATCATTTTACAGACAATCATCTTAGCTATCTCATACATAAATTTGACTTGCAGCTATTTAGCATATGATTAGTTATGCAGATTCTTCTAATGTTGCTGCATTGTTACTGTTTTCAAGCATGTCTCAACCGAAATCTGATCCCAGGTCTCTTCTACATGTTCCCAATGTTGTTGCATACAGGTCGACTCACTTGGGTATGTAGATAGCTTTAATTTCAACTCTACCCACAAGTGTTCGATTGGGTTGAGGTCTGGGGACTGTGGAGGCCAATCCAGCACCTTTACTTCACTGACCTTTTGCTTTTGAATCAATCTTATAACACACTGAGCTATTAGGCAATGTGAAAACAGGTTGTAATTTGTATTATACATTAATAAAAACATTTTTCCACCACCAGGAGCAAAACAGTAACAATGCAGTGATATTGGGAACAGGTAGAAGAGACCTGGGATCAGATTTTGGTTGAGACATGCTTGAATCTGATCGATAACATGTCCAAAAGGATTCATGCAGTGTTGAAAGCGAAGGATGTATTTAGAGAATACTAACAAAATAATAAAAATTTAAATTGAGTTTTTTAAGAGCAAAACAGAAACAATTCAGTAACATTAGAAGAATCTGCATATCTAATCAGGCTATATAGTTGCAAGTCAAATTTATGTATGAGATAGCCAAGATGATTGTCTATCAAATGATGGTGGTCTCACGTTCGAAGCAGCAGTGGATGGTGAGTTATGGAGCCTGAAAGTCAAAAGTTCAAAACATTGCTACCCTTCCGCTTGACAGTGTACCACTCCAGCGTATTTATTTAATTGTAGCACTGTAGTGGTGCTACTATCCTTAGTTCCGTACCCCTAGTCTTATACTTATCTGCTGCTGCATCTTTTATTGCCGCCGCTTCGGTCGGTCTACAGCAGCTTGTGACCTGCTTTTTTGATCCAGTATTTGCTGGAGCAATCCAAAAGACACAACTCACTGTAAGTCTATGTGAGCCAGTACAAGGCCAGAATGAGGCCCTCATAGACAGTGAGAGCTTGTGACTGTTACCTCTGCCTTTTGGTCAGTCAGAAGTTGCGATCACAAGATGATGGTGGCGGACCGTAGTGGCATCTGAAAGAGATGAAGATGGTAGGTGGTAAGAATAATTCTAAGTTCAGGGAACTTAAATTAGTGGCACCAATGCAAAATAAGAGCCAATTGTAGGTGGCGGATGAATTTTTTTATTCACTATTGTATAAAATGGAACTAGCCAAAAATGAGTAGCTGGTGATCCTTACATAAAAACATTAAAGAATTCTACAAGTCACAAAATGCACAACACTGATTGTCTTGACTTGCATTACAACGTTATCTACTAAACTGGATGAATGATTGTGAAATAAATCCATTGTATACAATATATGCATCTCATATATTCAAGTATGTGAGAGGGTTGTGAACTTGGTTGCATTGTTTCTATAGATATTCTAAACTGATTGTATTGTAGACTGGTACGCCTATACTCATATGTTATCACTAAGGCCGGCTTCACACTCAGCGTATGAAAATACGGTCCGTATATTACGGCCGTAATACGCTGAAATGTCCCGAAAATAGTGGTCCGTAGCTCCTCCGTAGGCAGGGTGTGTCAGCGTTTTTTGCGCATGGCATCCTCCGTATGTAATCCGTATGGCATCCGTACTGCGTGGTTTTCTCGCAGGCTTGCAAAACCAACATACCGCTATAGAAATGATCCATGTGTCCCAAAAAGAAAAAAATATATATATATACTGTCTATATATATATATATATATATATATATATATATATGTCATTAGACACATATATGTATATATATTAATATTTATTCCAGCGCTATACAGCTTGAAAGCCGGTAATTCAATTACCGGCTTTTTCTTTCTCCTTCTTAAAACCCGACATGATTTGAGACATGGTTTACATACAGTAAACCATGTCTTCTCTCCATTTTTTTTGCAGATTCCACACTACTAATGTCAGTAGTGTGTATCTGCAAAATTTGGCCGTTCTAGCTCTTAAAATAAAGGGTTAAATGGCGGAAAAAATTGGCGTGGGCTCCCGCGCAATTTTCTCCGCCAGAGTAGTAAAGCCAGTGACTGAGGGCAGATATTAATAGCCTGGAGAGGGTCCATGGTTATTGGCCCCCCCCCTGGCTAAAAATATCTGCCCCCAGCCACCCCAGAACAGGCACATCTGGAAGATGCGCCTATTCTGGCACTTGGCCACTCTCTTCCCATTCCCGTGTAGCGGTGGGATATGGGGTAATGAAGGGTTAATGCCACCTTGCTATTGTAAGGTGACATTAAGCCTAATTAATAATGGAGAGGCGTCAATTATGACACCTATCCATTATTAATCCAATTGAATGAAAGGGTTAAATAAAACACAAACACATTATTTAAAATTATTTTAATGAAATAAAAACAATGGTTGTTGGAGTATTTTATTCTACGCCCAATCCAATCACTGAAGACCCTCGTTCTGTGAAAGAAAAAACATAATAAACCAACAATATACTTACCCTCCGCAGATCTGTAACGTCCAACGATGTAAATCCTTCTGAAGGGGTTAAAACATTTTGCAGCAAGGAGCTTTGCTAATGCAGGCTGCTCCTCGCTGCAAAACCCCGGGGAATGAGTCTAAATATAGATCAATGAGCTATATTTAGCTTCATTTGCGGTGAGGCGCCCTCTGCTGGCTGTTTATAGATCGTGGGAACTTGCCTAGAAAGCCTGGGAGCTTTCTAGGAAATTTCCCACGATCTATGAACATCCAGCAGAGGGCGCCTCACCGCAAATGAAGCTAAATATAGCTCATTGATCTATATTTAGACTCATTCCCCGGGGTTTTGCAGCGAGGAGCAGCCTGCATTAGCAAAGCTCCTTGCTGCAAAATGTTTTAACCCCTTCAGAAGGATTTACATCGTTGGACGTTACAGATCTGCGGAGGGTAAGTATATTGTTGGTTTATTATGTTTTTTCTTTCACAGAACGAGGGTCTTCAGTGATTGGATTGGGCGTAGAATAAAATACTCCAACAACCATTGTTTTTATTTCATTAAAATAATTTTAAATAATGTGTTTGTGTTTTATTTAACCCTTTCATTCAATTGGATTAATAATGGATAATTGACGCCTCTCCATTATTAATTAGGCTTAATGTCACCTTACAATAGCAAGGTGGCATTAACCCTTCATTACCCCATATCCCACCGCTACACGGGAATGGGAAGAGAGTGGCCAAGTGCCAGAATAGGCGCATCTTCCAGATGTGCCTTTTCTGGGGTGGCTGGGGGCAGATATTTTTAGCCAGGGGGGGGCCAATAACCGTGGACCCTCTCCAGGCTATTAATATCTGCCCTCAGTCACTGGCTTTACTACTCTGGCGGAGAAAATTGTGCGGGAGCCCACGCCAATTTTTTCCGCCATTTAACCCTTTATTTTAAGAGCTAGAACGGCCAAATTTTGCAGATACACTCTACTAACATTAGTAGTGTGGAATCTGCAAAAAAAATGGAGAGAAGACATGGTTTACTGCATGTAACCATGTCTCAAATCATGTCGGGTTTTAGGAAGGAGAAAGAAAAAGCCGGTAATTGAATTACCGGCTTTCAAGCTGTATAGCGCTGGAATAAATATTAATATATATACATATATGTGTCTCACTAACATATATATATATATATATACCTATTCTATGTGTACACATTTATTCTACCTATTGGACTGTAAGCTGTCAGTGTGATTTTACTGTACACCGCACTGAATTACCGGCTTTTCTCTCTAACAGCGCTGCGTATTTCTCGCAAGTCACACTGCTTGTCCGTGTGATATCCATATTTTTCACGCTTCCATAGACTTTCATTGGCGTATTTCTTGCGCAGTACGGTGACAAACGCAGCATGCTGCGATTTTGTACGGCCGTAGAAAGCCGTATAATACTGATCAGTAAAATACGGCAGATAGGAGCAGGGGCATAGAGAATAATTGTGCCGTATTTTTTGCGAGTTTTACGGACGTAGTTTCTGCGCTCTTACGTCCGTAAAACTCGCAAGTGTGAAGCCGGCCTAAGGTTTATGCTGCAGCACAAAAAAGGTTCATGAAACTGGATTTGGGTTTGTCATTCTTCTTTATGGTGACTCATGCATGTACCCCCAGACGCAGAAGCCATAGTTTAGATGCAATATATTATATGTATACCACACAGGGTTAAAGAGAGCCTAGTGCTATACATATAGTCAGGGTGACTAGACATTTACCGCATATGCTTGTGCTCTGGAAGGCAGCATATTCAGGGCAGCAGAGCTCTCTGTATGACAGAGATAAAGAGCCGCCTGATCTTTCTATGAACTTACATCTATATTCTAAGAAATCAGCAGCAGGCGGGCTACCACAGACCTTTTAACTCATCTCGGTAGCAGTTTTTTTTTTTTTTAAATAATCTATGACATACATGTCACTTCTTCTTACTTATGTTATAGAGCCCTATACTTAGTTTAATAAAAACTATTTCATTCAATAAAGTAGAGAAATTATATTTTATTAGTCTTTTTAGCTTTTAAAGAAACAGAACCGCATTAGTAATTCACTTTCACTGAGTATTCTTTGGAGTTCATGTTACATTTTCTGTTGTCATTAGTTTGACATTTAAAAACTTAATATACAGTTGTGCTCAAAAGTTTACATACCCCGGCAGAATTTCTGCTTTCTTGGCCTTTTTTTCAGAGAATATGAATGAAAACACCAAAACTTTTCTCCACTAATGGTTAGTGGTTGGGTGAAGCCATTTATTGTCAAACTACTGTGTTATCTCATTTTAAATCATAATGACAACCCAAAACATCCAAATGACCCTGATCAAAAGTTCACATAATCCATTTCTTATTACCGTATATTGCCCCCTCTAACATCAATGACAGCTTGAAGTCTTTTGTGATAGTTGTGGATGACGTTCTTTATTTTCTCATATGGTAAAGCTGCTCACTCTTCTTGGAAAAAGCCTCCAGTAAATTCCTGGGCTGTCTAGCATGAACTGCATGCACGCTAAAGATCTTCCCAGAGTGGCTCAATGATATTGAGGTCAGGAGACTGAGATGGCCACTCCAGAACATTCACTTTGTTCTGCTGTAGAAATTGACAGGTCAACTTGGCCTTTTGTTTTGGATAGTTGTCATGTTGGAACATCCAAGTATGTCCCATGCGCAGATTCCGGGCTGATGAGTGCAAATTTGCCTCCAGTATTTGCTAATATTGTGTTGTATTCATCTTTCCTTCAACATTGACTAAGTTTCCTGTCCCTTTGTAACTCAAACATCCCCAAAACATCAATGATCCACCTCCATGCTTTACAGTAAGAATGGTGTTCCTTTCATCATAGGCCTTGTTAACCTCTCTCCAAATGTAACATTTATGGTTGTGTCCAAAAAGTTCAACTTTGGTCTCATCACTCCAAATTACCTTGTTCCAGAAGTTTTGAGGCTTGTCTCTGTACTGTTTTGCGTATTGTAGGTGACATACTTTGCGGCATTTGAGCAGTAATGTCTTTCTTCTGGCGACTGGACCATACAGCCCATTTTTCTTCAAGTGCCTCCTTATTGTGCTTCTTGAAACAGCCACACTGCTAGTTTTCAGAGATTCTAGTATTTCAGCTAATGTTATTTCTGGGTTTTTCCTTGCATCCCAAACAATTTTCCTGGCAGTTGTGGTCGAAATTTTTGTTGGTCTACCTGACCGTGGTTTCGTTTTTACAGAGTCTCTGATTTTCCATTTGTTAATCACAGTTTGAATTCTGCTGACTGGCATTATCAATTCCTTGGATATCTTTTTGTATCCCTTTCCTGTTTTATATAGTTCAACTACCTTTTCCTGTAGATCCGTTGACAATTATTTTGCTTTTGCCATGACACACAATCCAGAAACGTCAGTGGCTGGATGAAAGATGCAAGAGTCTGTCTGGATCCCAGAAACTCACTCAGCTTTTATGCACACACTGAATACAAGCAAACAGGTCACATGTGAGGCTGTTACCTTTAGAAGCAATTCAAACCCATTTGTGTCACCTTCTGTGCATGTTATCAGGCCAAAATCACCCCTTGTGATTGACCGGGCTGTGGGCGGAGTTTCACCGCATGTCACAGCCCAGTATCCAGTGTGCGCTTTCCCTTTCTCCTCTGCTTTCATCAGCTACAAGCACGCAATGGATACTGGGCTGCAACGTGCGGTGAAACTCCAACCACAGCCCAGTCAATCAGGAGGGGTGCGCACAACTAGGTCACGCCTGGGTGAAGCAAGGCATTCTGGTATTTGATGTGACATCAGCAGCACGTTATCCCGGAGTCACATGAGCGATAGCGCCACTCACAGGCAGAGAGGACAACAAGAAGCATTTACAAAAATACTTTTATGCAAAGTTTAAATTGGTGGGGGGATTATAGAATGCAGAGGACGACCCCTATAATGGCGACAGCTGCCTTTTGTTAACAAACATTGTAGTAAAGAAACATATCAGCATGCAAATATAGACTGTGAATAACCTTGAAAATCCCACTCCGTCGCGTCAGCAGAGGCAGCTAAATCCTTGGAGTTGTCTGTGACCTCTGTACTGAGGAAGAACGGCGCCATGCACAACAGGCAGGTAAGTTGCAATCGCCTACCTGTTAGTGCATAGATACATTTTTTTTGTAATGCAGTCTTAAAGGGGTATTCCATATTCTACAAAATATGCCATAAATGTCTGACACATGTAAGTTCCACATCTAGGACCTGCACCTATCTTGAGAATGAAGCGCCATCTTGTGCCATTGGTAATGAAGAGGCAGCCATTTGATAAATTAAAAAATTTTTTTTCTCATTAACCCCTTCATGACCCTGGGATTTTCCGTGTTCGTTTTTCGCTCCCCTCCTTCCCAGAGCCATAATTTTTTTATTTTTCCATCAATATGGCCATGTGAGGGCTTATTTTTTGCAAAATAAGTTGTACTTTTGAACGACATCATTGGTTTTAGCATGTCATGTACTAGAAAACGGGAAAAAAATTCCAAGTGCGGTGAAATTGCAAAAAAAGTTTGCGCCATTTTCCAATACCCGTAGCGTCTCTATTTTTCATGATCTGGGGTCGGTTGAGGGCTTATTGTTTGCATGCTGAGCTGGCATTTTTAATGATACTATTTTGGTACAGATACGTTCTTTTGATCGCCCGTTATTGCATTTTAATGCAATGTCGCGGCGACAAAAAAAACGTAATTCTGGGGTTTCAAATTTTTTTCTCGCTACGCCGTTTAGCGATCAGGTTGATCCTTTTTTTTATTGATAGCCAAATAGCGATGCCAAATATGTGTAGGTTTGATTTTTTTTTTATTGATTTATTTTGAATAGGGCAAAAGGGGGGTGATTTAAACTTTTATATTTTTTTTCATTTTTTTCACATTTTTTTAACTTTTTTTTTTAACTTTTGCCATGCTTCAATAGCCTCCATGGGAGGCTAGAAGCTGGCACAACTTGATCGGCTCTGCTACATAGCAGCGATCATCAGATCGCTGCTATGTAGCTGAATTACAGGCTTGCTATGAACGTCGACCACAGGGTGGCCCCCACAGCTAGCCGGGATCAGTAACCATAGAGGTCACAAGGACCTCTATGGTTACCATTCTGATGCATCGCTGACCCCCTATAATGTGACGGGGGTCAGCGATGCTCTCATTTCCGGCCGGATGGCCAGAAGCGCCGGTTAAATGCCGCTGTCAGCATTTGACAGCGGCATTTAACTAGTTAATAGCGGCGGGTGAATCGCGATATCACCCGCCGCTATTGCGGGCACATGTCAGCTGTTCAAAACAGCTGACATGTCCCGGCTTTGATGCGGGCTCACCGCCGAAGCCCTGCATCAAAGCGGGGGATCTGACCTCGGACGTACTATCCCGTCTGAATTCGAAAAGGGGTTAATGTACACTCTGCACCCCATCGTGACTGAAAAAAACAGAAATGTAGTACTTTTTGCAAATTTATTAAAAAAAGAAAAGCTGAAACATCACATGGTCATAAGTATTCAGACCCTTTGCTCTGTATTGAGGAGAAGCACCCCTTTGAGCTAGTACAGCCATGAGTCTTCTTGGGAATGATGCAACAAGTTTTTCACACCTGGATTTGGGGATCCTATGCCATTCTTCCTTGCAGATCCTCTCCAGTTCTGTCAGGTTGGATAGTGAACGTTGGTGGACAGCCATTTTCAGGTCTCTCCAGAGATGCTCACTTGGATTTAGGTCAGGGCACTGGCTGGGCCAGTCAAGAATGGTCACAGAGTTGTTCTGAAGCCACTCCTTTGTTATTTTAGCTGTGTACTTAGGGTCATTGTCTTGTTGAAAGGTGAACCTTCGGCCAAGTCCAAGGTCCAGAGCACTGGAAATTTTTTCATCCAGGATAACTCTGTACTTGGCTGCATTCATGTTTCCTTCAATGACAAACAGTTGTCATGTCCCTGCAGCTGAAAAACACCTCCATAGCATGATGCTGCCACCATCATGTTTCACTGTTAGGATTGTATTGGGCAGGTGATGAGCAGTGCCTGGTTTTCTCCACACATACCGCTAAGAATTATCACCAAAATGGTCTATCTTCATTTCATCAGACCAGAGAATCTTATTTCTCATAGCCTGGCAGTCCTTCATGTGTTTTTTTAGCAAACTCTATGCGGGCTTTTATATGTCTTGCACTGAGGAGAGATTTCCATTAGGCCACCTTGCCACAAAGGCCCGACTAATGGAGGGCTGAAGTGATAGCTGACTTTGTGGAACTTTCTCCCATCTCCCTACTGCATCTCTGGAGGTCAGCCACAGTGATCTTGGGGTTCTTCTTTACCTCTCTCACCAAGGCTCTTCTCCCATGATTGCTCAGTTTGGCTGGATGGTCAGGTCTAGAAAGACTTCTGGCGGTCCCAAACTTCTTCCATTTAAGAATTATGGAGGCCACTGTGCTCTTAGGAACCTTGAGTACTGCAGAAATTCTGTTGTAACCTTGGCCAGATATGTGCCTTACCACAATTCTGTCTCTGAGCTCCTTGGCCAGTTCCAATGACCTCATGATTCTCATTTGGTCTGACATGCACTGTGAGCTGTGAGGTCTTACATAGACAAGTGTGTCCCTTTCTAAATCAAGTCCTATCAGTTTAATTAAACACAGCTGGACTCCAATGAAGGAGTAGAACCATCTCAAGGAGAATCCCAAGGAAATGGACAGCATGTGACTTAACCCCTTAATCCCATATGACGTACTATCCCGTCCAGGTGACCTGGGACTTAATTCCCATGGACGGGATAGTACGTCATATGCGATCGGCCGCGCTCACGGGGGGAGCGCGGCCGATCGCGGCCGGGTGTCAGCTGCCTATCGCAGCTGACATCCGGCACTATGTGCCAGGAGCGGTCACGGACCGCTCCCGGCACATTAACCCCCGGCACACCGCGATCAAAGATGATCGCGGTGTGCCGGCGGTGCAGGGAAGCATCGCGCAGGGAGGGGGCTCCCTGCGGGCTTCCCTGAGACGATCGGTACACGGTGATGTGCTCACCGTGTACCGAGCGTCTTCTCCCTGCAGTCCCCGGATCCAAAATGGCCGCCGGGCTGCATCCGGGTCCTGCAGGGAGCACTTCCGGGTCAGGATCAGGCTGCAGCTGCAGCTCTAATCCTGCCCGGCTGTATGTTAGATCACCGATCTAACAGAGTGCTGTGCACACTGTCAGATCGGTGATCTGTGATGTCCCCCCCCGGGACAAAGTGAAAAAGTAAAAAAAAAAATTTCCACACTTGTAAAAAAAAAAATAAAAAAAAAATTCCTAAATAAAGCAGAAAAAAAAAAATATTATTCCCATAAATACATTTCTTTACATAAAAAAAAACAAAAAAACAATAAAAGTACACATATTTAGTATCGCCGCGTCCGTAACGACCCGACCTATAAAACTGGCCCACTAGTTAACCCCTTCAGTGAACACCGTAAGAAAAAAAAAAAAAAAACGAGCCAAAAAACAACGCTTTATTATCATAACGCTGAACAAAGAGTGGAATAACACGCGATCAAAAAGACGGATATAAATAACCATGTTACCTCTGAAAACGTCATCTTGTCCCGCAAAAAACGAGCCGCCATATAGCATCATAACCAAAAAAATAAAAAAGTTATAGTCCTCTGAATAAAGCGATGCCAAAATAATTATTTTTTCTATAAAATAGCTTTTATCGTATAAAAGCGCCAAAACATAAAAAAAATGATATAAATGAGGTGTCGCTGTAATCGTACTGACCCGAAGAATAAAACTGCTTCATCAATTTTACCAAACGCGGAACGGTATAAACGCCTCCCCCAAAAGAAATTCATGAATAGCTGGTTTTTGGTCATTCTGCCTCACAAAAAAATCGGAATAAAAAGCGATCAAAAACTGTCACGTGTCCGAAAATGTAACCGATAAAAACGTCAACTCGTCCCGCAAAAAACAAGACCTCACATGACTCTGTGGACCAAAATATGGAAAAATTATAGGTCTCAAAATGTGGAGACGCAAAAACTTTTTTGCTATAAAAAGCGTCTTTTAGTGTGTGACGGCTGCCAATCATAAAAATCCGCTAAAAAACTCGCTATAAAAGTAAATCAAACCCCCCTTCATCACCCCCTTAGTTAGGCTAGGTTCACATTGCGTTAATGGGTTAACGCTAACGGACAGCGTTGCACGGCGAAAATGTCACAATTAACGCCGTGCAACGGGTCCGTTAGCACAACCATTGACAGCAATGTGATTTTCAGGTGTAGCGCATCGCTAGAGCGTGCCATTTTCGGCTCGCGCTAGCAAGGTGCCATTCTTTTGTGGCGCGCCTCAGACGCTGCTTGCAGCGTCCGCGGCGCGCCCGAGGTCCGATCCCCGATCTTCCAGAGCGGGGACGTTAACGCGACCACTAAACACGACACCTAAAAAGACATTGTGTTAGCGCAATCCGCTAGTGCTAAACGGATTTCCCTAACGCAATGTGAACCTAGCCTTAGGGAAAAATAATAAAATTAAAAAAAATGTATTTATTTCCATTTTCCGGTTAGGGTTAGGGTTAGGGCTAGGGTTGGGGCTAGGGTTAGGGTTTGGATTACATTTACGGTTGGGATTAGGGTTGGGATTAGAATTAGGGGTGTGTCTGGGTTAGGTGTGTGGTTAGGGTTACAGTTGGGATTAGGGTTAGTGGTGCGTTTGGATTAGGGTTTCATTTATAATTGGGGGGTTTCCACTGTTTAGACACATCAGGGGCTCTCCAAACGCGACATGGCGTCCGATCTCAATTCCAGCCAATTCTGCATTGAAAAAGTAAAACAGTGCTCCTTCACTTCCGAGCTCTCCCGTGCGCCCAAACAGGGGTTTACCCCAACATATGGGGTATCAGCGTACTCGAGACAAATTGGACAACAACTTTTTGGGTCCAAGTTCTCTTGTTATCCTTGGGAAAATAAAAATTTGGGGGGCTAAAAATCATTTTTGTGGGAAAAAAAAGGATTTTTATTTTCACGGCTCTGCGTTGTAAACTGTAGTGAAACACTTGGGGGTTCAAAGTTTTCACAACACATCTAGATAAGTTCCATGGGAGGTCTAGTTTCCAATATGGGGTCACTTGTGGGTGGTTTCTACTGTTTGGGTACATCAGGGGCTCTGCAAATGCAACGTGACGCCTGCAGACCAATCCATCTAAGTCTGCATTCCAAATGGCGCTCCTTCCCTTCCGAGCTCTGCCATGAGCCCAAACAGTGGTTCCCCCCCACATATGGGGTATCAGCGTACTCAGGACAAATTGAACAACAACTTTTGGGGTCCAATTTATTCTGTTACCCTTGTAAAAATACAAAGCTGGGGGCTAAAAAATCATTTTTGTGAAAAAAAAAAGAATTTTTATTTTCACGGGTCTGCGTTATAAACTGTAGTGAAACACTTAGGGGTTCAAAGTTCTCACAACACATCTAGATAAGTTCCATGGGAGGTCTAGTTTCTAATATGGGGTCACTTGTGGGGGGTTTGTACTGTTTGGGTACATCAGGGGCTCTGCAAATGCAACGTGACTCCTGCAGACCAATCCATCTAAGTCTGCATTCCAAATGGCGCTCCTTCCCTTCCGAGCTCTGCCATGCGCCCAAACAGTGGTTCCCCCCCACATATGGGGTATCAGCGTACTCAGGACAAATTGGACAACAACTTTTGGGGTCCAATTTATTATGTTACCCTTGTGAAAATACAAAACTGGGGGCTAAAAAATTTTTGCGAAAAAAAAATAAATTTATTTTAACAGCTCTGCGTTATAAACTGTAGTGAAACACTTGGGGGTTCAAAGCTCTCAAAACACATCTAGATAAGTTCCTTAGAGGGTCTAGTTTCCAAAATGGTGTCACTTGTGGGGGTTTTTAATGTTTAGGCACATCAGGGGCTCTCCAAACCAACATGGCGTCCCATCTTAATTCCAGTCAATTTTGCATTGAAAAGTCAAATGGCGCTCCTTCCCTTCCGAGCTCTGCTATGCACCCAAAAAGTGGTTTACCCCCACATATGGGGTATCGTCGCACTCAGGACAAATTGCACAACAATTTTTGTGGTCTAATTTCTTCTCTTACCCTTGGGAAAATAAAAAATTGGGGGCGAAAAGATCATTTTTGTGAAAAAATAAGATTTTTTATTTTTACGGCTCTGCATTATAAACTTCTGTGAAGCACTTGTTGGGTCAAAGTGCTCACCACACATCTAGATAAGTTCCTTAAGGGGTCTACTTTTCAAAATGGTGTCACTTGTGAGGGGTTCCAATGTTTAGGCACATCAGGGGCTCTCCAAACGCAACATGGCGTCCCATCTCAATTCCAGTCAATTTTGCATTGAAAAGTCAAATGGCGCTCCTTTCCTTCCGAGCTCTGCCATGCGCCCAAACAGTGGTTTACCCCCACATATGGGGTATCGTCGCACTCAGGACAAATTGCACAACAACTTTTGTGGTCTAATTTCTTCTCTTACCCTTGGGAAAATAAAAAATTGGTGGCGAAAAGATTATTTTTGTGAAAAAATATGATTTTTTATTTTTACGGCTCTGCATTATAAACTTCTGTGAAGCACTTGTTGGGTCAAAGTGCTCACCACACCTCTAGATAAGTTCCTTAAGGGGTCTACTTTCCAAAATGGTGTCACTTGTGGGGATTTCAATGTTTAGGCACATCAGGGGCTCTCCAAACGCAACATGGCATCCCATCTCAATTCCAGTCAATTTTGCATTGAAAAGTAAAATGGCGCTCCTTCCCTTCCGAGCTCTGCCATACGCCCAAACAATGGTTTACACCCATATACGGGGTATCAGCGTACTCAGGACAAATTGGCCAACAATTTTTGAGGTTCAATTTCTTCTCTTACTCTTGGGAAAATAAAAAATTGGGGGCGAAAAGATCATTTTTGTGAAAAAATATGATTTTTTATTTTTACGGCTCTGCATTATAAACTTCTGTGAAGCAATTGGTGGGTCAAAGTGGTCACCACACATCTAGATAAGTTCCTTAGGGTGTCTACTTTCCAAAATGGTGTCACTTGTGGGGGGTTTCAATGTTTAGGCACATCAGTGGCTCTCCAAACGCAACATGGTGTCCCATCTCAATTCCTGTCAATTTTGCATTTAAAAGTCAAATGGCGCTCCTTCCCTTCCGAGCTCTGCCATGCGCCCAAACAGTGGTTTACCCCCACATATGGGGTATCAGCGTACTCAGTACAGATTGTACAACAATGTTTGGCATCCATTTTATCCTGTTACCCTTGGTAAAATAAAACAAATTGGAGCTGAAATAAATTTTGTGTGAAAAAAAGTTAAATATTCATTTTTATTTAAACATTCCAAAAATTCCTGTGAAACCCCTGAAGGGTTAATAAACTTCTTGAATGTGGTTTTGAGCACCTTGAGGGGTGCAGTTTTTAGAATGGTGTCACACTTGGGTATTTTCTATCATATAGACCCCTCAAAATGACATCAAATGAGATGTGGTCCCTAAAAAAAAATGGTGTTGTAAAAATGAGAAATTGCTGGTCAACTTTGAACCCTTATAACTCCCTAACAAAAAAAAATTTTGGTTCCAAAATTGTGCTGATGTAAAGGAGACATGTGGGAAATGTTACTTATTAAGTATTTTGCGTGACATATCTCTGTGATTTAAGGGCATAAAAATTTAAAGTTGGAAAATTGCGAAATTTTCAAAATTTTCGCCAAATTTCCGTTTTTTTCACAAATAAACGCAAGTTATATCGAATAAATGTTACTACTAAAATGAAGTACAATATGTCACGAGAAAACAATGTCAGAATCGCCAAGATCCGTTGAAGCGTTCCAGAGTTATAACCTCATAAAGGGACAGTGGTCAGAATTGTAAAAATTGGCCCGGTCATTAACGTGCAAACCACCCTCGGGGCTTAAGGGGTTAAATATGAGTGTCTGAGCAAAGGGTCTGAATACTTATGACCATGTGATATTTCAGTTTTTCTGTTTTATTAAATTTGCAAAAAATTCTACATTTCTGTTTTTTTCAGTCAAGATGGGGTGCAGAGTGTACATTAATGAGAAAAAAATATCTTTTTTGAATTTACCATATGGCTGCAATGAAACAAAGAGTGAAAAATTTAAAGGGGTCTGAATACTTTCCGTACCCACTGTAGTGCATATCTTCATTTACCACTACAGGAGTTCCAAAAATTGTCATGAGATAGATGTATTTGACAGAGGTGAGATCCACATCTGTCAGATTTATAGCCTATCCTGTGGATTTGTAATATAGGTGCTAAAAATACCCCTTTAAAGCCTTTGATACATAAGCTGCAAGCAAGTATGCCAACAGATATTTGAGGAACCTTGCAGTTAATTGACCAGGGCTTTCTGTATGTCTCAATTGAAGAATGAGCTGTTGCAATCATTTTGTTTTATATAGTTTATTAGTCCATCTGAAGCCCCTACAACTTTTCTATACAACGATTATAGCAACAGAGGAGGCTCATCAGGAAAATTGCTAGGGTCTTAAAATATCAGGGTCCCAATCCCCAAAGTAGGTTTCTTCCTATGTGACATAGAAATCATAGGGCCCCATAGCAAAAGTCCTAATTGGGTTACCCTCTCCCTACAAAAATAAATGTTTGGCAGAGTAGGCAGGGTCATGGAGCATTGGGTTCAGTCACAGAAGGACATATCTTCAACTTTTAAATAGAGAAAGGGATATATATTGTGGCACTTAACACAGTAATTTTACCCCTTTTGAAGCCCCTTTACTTTCTCATAGAGTATGATGCCCCAATAAATGCCCCTCCACACGCAGTATGATGTCCTCTTAGCCACCACACACAGCATGGAACAAATGCTGGCACCGGAAAGAAGTATAGACTTGTTATTTTATTTGAGGGAATATAGCATGTTACGCCTCTATTTCATACTTACCTGTCTGGCCAGCGCGCTCCCGATGCTCCTTCCTGCTCTCCTTCTTCTGCCTTCTCCGGCGCTCGTCTCTTCTGTGGTCCGCGCATGCGCAGACGTGCTCCTATCGTTGCTGAGCCTTCTGGGAGGTTGTAACCTGGTGGCTCCGCCTCCAATATGGCGGCATCAGTCGGGTACTTCTTCCCAGCGTCTGCCCTGCTTAGACGCCTTCGTGTCTATTGCGTTCGCTGGCTAATTGCCAGCATCTCCTTAGGTTCTTTGACTCCGGTCTCTGCATCCTTTGCTGTGACTCTTACTTGTCTCTGTTTGCCGTTCCTGCCAGTTCTGTATTACTGCTGTACCTACCAGTCCTGTGTTCCTGCCGTTCCTGCCAGTCCTGTTTCCTGCCGTGCCTACCAGTTCTGTGTTCCTGTCGTTCCTGCCACTCCTGAGTTTGCTGCCGTACCTACCAGTCCTGTGTTCCTGCTGTGCTTACCAGTCCTGTGTTCCTGCCTGTCCTGCATTTCCAGCCATGCCTACCAGTCCTGTGTTCCTGCCAGTCCTGTGTTTCCTGCCGTACCTACCAGTCCTGTGTTCCTGCCGTACCTACCAGTCCTGTGTTCCTGCCGTACCTACCAGTCCTGTGTTTCCTGCCGTACCTACCAGTCCTGTGTTCCTGCCGTACCTACCAGTCCTGTGTTCCTGCCGTACCTACCAGTCCTGTGTTCCAATCGTGCCCCGTCTAACGTTTGTTTTCATCTTACTGGTCAGTACTTTGTTTTCGATGCCTTTGTCCGTCTTGTGCCTCTGCCAGTTTTGGTCTCCTCTATAGCTCCAACCTCCCTCCGTCTTCTGTTCTCCCTTTGTCCTATCCTCAGTCGTCCCTCCGGCAGTTGCGGCTTCACCCTCCTTGGGCCTGTCCCTAACGCTCCCTGTACAGGGGGTGGCACCATCGGGTCCGCTCTCCCTCGGGGGCTCTAAAGCCGTGACCCAGAGGGTCCTCTTCTCTAGTCCTCATATAGCAATTGAGAATGGGTTGTCCAAGTAGTGGACAACCCCTATAATGTATGAATATGATATGATACAAAACCTCAATAAATGAAGAGGGTCATTGACTGTGGGTGTTGGAGAGACATTTATCTATTCATGGACACCGTAAGACAATGTACTTATGTAGTAAATTAATTCCTGAATTTATCTGCAGCTTTCAAACTTCGCTAAGTGAAGGCAGAAGGTTCATGAATGCCATATGAGCCTAACTGAATACCTCTATGGAGGTGTTTCTTGTGACCTCGATCTTAAACTACATACAACATAATGTGTATCATTATAGAAATGATGGGACATACATCACAGAATACCACATTTATTTGACGGTAAATATGTTTAAGATGGAGTGGAAGTTTTGTACATTCAGATTATGTCAAGTGATGTTCCAGACCAGTACACATCATTTCTGTGAATTTGGTGTTGATTGTGTGGGATGAAGACTTCACAGATACAGAGGAAACCACCCACGTGCTGTAGGGGAAAACTGACACAAGCCTATTCTCCACTTCTCTATACAAGCAGTGTATAGACTTGTTCCAGATGTGGCTTCTGCTGGCACATGATTGTCTCCTGGTGTTATTGTGACCATCAGCTGTGCATTAGTCTATCCCTCCAATGAGTTAGCAGAAAATAGCAGCTGCTTGTCACAGGATGTTTACACATTTTTATTCTACTTTTTTGAGCATAAATAGTTTGTGACTATTTCGATAACTTTAGTAAATTTCTCTACTAATCTTTGCTGGCCTGTTGCATTCCAGCCATGGAGGTGGATGGGACAATTGGAATCCTTAGTATTGTGATCACAGCTCCTTGCACTTGTCATTATTCTCTACCTTAAAGAGGAAACGAGCTATGCAGTGATAGGCATTGGTAGTACAGTACTACCGCTAATGATCATGGACCGCACATTAATTCTATTAGAAACATGCCATATGAGAAGATTCTATAGTGTATTAGATTATACAGTTAGGTCCAGGAGTATTTGGACAGTGACACAAGTTTTGGCATTTTAACTGTTCACCAACACATATTCAAGATACAGATATATAATCAATATGGACTTAAAGGGACTCTGTCACCTGAATTTGGCGGGACTGGTTTTGGGTCATATGGGCGGAGTTTTCGGGTGTTTGATTCACCCTTTCCTTACCCGCTGGCTGCATGCTGGCTGCAATATTGGATTGAAGTTCATTCTCTGTCCTCCATAGTACACGCCTGCGCAAAGCAATCTTGCCTTGTGCAGGCATGTACTATGGAGGACAGAGAATGAACTTCAATCCAATATTGCAGCCAGCATGCAGCCAGCGGGTAAGGAAAGGGTGAATCAAACACCCGAAAACTCCGCCCATATGACCCAAAACCAGTCCCGCCAAATTCAGGTGACAGGTTCCCTTTAAAGTGCAGACTTTCAGGTTTAATTTGAGGGTATTCACATCCTAAATTGGATTAAGGGTTTAGGAATCACAGCTTTTTAACCCCATTACCCCAGAGGTGTTTTCACGCTAATGACCAGGCAAATTTTTACAATTCTGACCACTGTCACTTTATGTGGTTATAACTCTGGAATGCTTCAACGGATCCCACTGATTCTGATTTTTTCATGACATATTGTACTTCATGATAGTGGTGAAATTTATTTGATATGACTTGCTTTTATTTGTAAAAAAAAAACGGAAATTTGTTGAAAATGTGGAAAATTTAGCAATTTTACAACTTTAAATTTTCATGCCCTTAAATCACAGCGATATGTCACACAAAATACTTAATAACATTTTCCACATGTCTCCTTTACATCAGCACACTTTTGGAACCAACATTTTTTTTTTAAAATAGGAAGTTATAAGGGTTAAAAGTTGACCAGAGATTTTTCATTTTTCCAACAAAATTCACAACACCATTTTTTTAGGGATCACATCACATTTGAAGCCACTTTGAGGGGTCAATACCACAGAAAATACCCAAAAGTGACACCATTCTAAAAACTGCACCCATCAAGGTGCTCAAAACCACATTCAATAACCTTATTAACCCTTTTAAGTGCTTCACAGGAATTTTTGGAATGTGGAAAAAATGAAACATTTAACTTTTTCTCGCAAAAAATTTACTTCAGATCCAAATTTCTTTATTTTGACAAGGGGTAACAGTAAAAAAAGGACCCCAAAATTTGTTGTGTAATTTGTTCTGAGCATGCCGATACCCCATAGGAGAGTGAAAACCATTGTTTGGGAGCACAGCAGAGCTCGGAAGTGAAGGAGCGCCATTAGACTTTTTGAATGCAGGAGAGAAGTTCATTGAGCTTCAACATAGCATAATGTATCCAAATGAGGCTGAGTGTAATAGAATCATAGGTGGATGCCGATCCCACTGGCGAGCGCAGCCACGGACAGCCAAGTAAAGAACAAGGATTGTTTCAGGCACACCATCCTGGCAGAATAAAATTGAAAAAAAGCTTTATTTAGGCATGTCAGCCATGGTTAAAACAGCAATAAACCTGACTCGTTTCTGGCGCGATATGCGCCCTTAGTCGTAGGATACAGAAATGGTGAGACATGCAATCATATAAAAGGGAAATAATCCAACTAAAAATCACCAGTTTGATTGCATTAGTATTGCACAAGGAGTGCACGGCGCCAACATAGCAAAACCAAATAATGACGGAGAAAAGTAACATTAGAATTAAAATATATAAAACAAGTCATTCCTGAAATTCATCCCCTTTGGGTTTTTAGTATCTAATTTCAAGATCCATAAAGCTTCCCTAATGGTAAGTTGTTTTTGACTGTTACATCCATGAACATAAGTGGGTGGTGTCTCCCTTGTGCACATTAACCCCTTCACCCCCGGAGCTTTTTCCGCTTTTTCATTTTCGTTTTTTGCTCCCCTCCTTCCCAGAGCCATAACTTTTTTGTTTTTCCATCAATATGGCCATGTGAGGGCTTATTTTTTGCGGGACGAGATGTACTTTTGAAAGATATCATTGATTTTACCATGCCATGTAACAGAAAACGGGAAAAAAATTCCAAGTGTGATGGAATTGCAAAAAAAGCGCAATCTCACACTTGTTTTTTGTTTGGCTTTTTTGCTAGGTTCACTAAATGCTAAAACTAACCTGCCATTATGATTCTCCAGGTCATTACGAGTTCATAGACACCAAACATGTCTAGGTTATTTTTTATCTAAGTGGTGAAAAAAAATTCCAAATTTTGCTAAAAAAAAAAAAAAAATGCGCGATTTTCCGATACCCGTAGCGTCTCCAATTTTTGTGATCTGGGGTCAGGTGAGGGCTTATTTTTTGCGTGCCGAGCTGGCGTTTTTAATGATACCATTTTGGTGTAGATACGTTCTTTTGATCGCCCGTTATTGCATTTTAATGCAATGTCGCGGCGACCAAAAAAACGTTATTTTGGCGTTTTGATTTTTTTTCTCGCTACGTCATTTAGCGGTCAGGTTAATCCTTTGTTTTTATTGATAGATCAGGCGATTCTGAACGCGGCGATACCAAATATGTGTATGTTTGATTTTTTTTTAATTGTTTTATTTTGATTGGGGCGAAAGGGGGGTGATTTGAACTTTTATATATTTTTTATTTTTTTTATATTTTTAATCACTTTTTTTTTTAATTTTGGCATGCTTCAATAGCCTCCACAGGAGGCTAGAAGCATGCATAACTCGATCGGCTCTGCTACATAGAGGTGAAGTACAGATCACCTCTATGTAGCAGAAATGCAGGGTTGTTTTGAACGCCGACCACAGGGTGGCGCTCAAAGCAATCGGCCATCAACAACCATAGAGGTCTCAAGGAGACCTCTGGTTGTTATGGCGATGCACTGCTGACCCCCGATCATGTGACGGGGGTCCGCAGTGCGAGCACCTCCGGCCGCGCGGCCGGGAGCGCTAGTTAAATGCCGCTGTCAGCGCTTGACGGCGGCATTTAACTAGTTAATGGGCGCGGGCGGATCGCGATTCCGCTCGCGCTCATTGCGCGCACATGTCAGCTGTACAAAACAGCTGACATGTCGCGGCTTTGAGGTGGGCTCACCGCCGGAGCCCACCTCAAAGCAGGGGATCTGCCAGCTGACGTACTATTCCGTCAGCTGGCAGAAAGGGGTTAACAAAGTGTTGGGATGCTCCTGAATAAGACCCGTTTTTATTGTTGATGTTGGTTAGATGCTCCGCTATTCTTTTTTTTAGTTTTCGGGTACTGCATCCAATATATTTGAGATGGCAAGAGAGACAGACAGCAAATACAGTGAAAGACATATTTTGTGTCACAATTGATAAAGGTTGTGATATTGTTAGAAACACCTGAAGCCAAAGCAATTGATTTAGCTCTGTCCAATGCGTGCATGCAGACATTGCACCTATTACTGGCACACTTATGAAAATCTGTTGTAGACAACCAAGTTCCAGGATTCACAGGTTGTTTGATGAGACTGAAAGACAAAGAATTGCCTAAGGTAAGGCCCGTCCGGGCCACGTAACTGCAGCCATTATTTGTGATTTTGCGTAAAATGTCATCCCGGTTGATAGTAGGTAGATATTTTTTTAGAATTGACTTAATGTCCTTAAAGTGTAGATTGTATGGTGTTGTGAAGGTGATCATAGATTGTGTTTTATTGTGTGAAAGAGAGGACTTTTGGTGGGATGTAAAAGATCTGGATTGTTTCGATACCTTATTAAGAACACATTTAATGTAACGGTTGTTGTAGCCCCTCTCATTTAAACATTTGCTGATAACCTTGCTTTCTTGAAGAAATAAGTCATTAGTGGAGCAAATTCATTTAGCACGATTAAATTCCCTGTAAGGTATTGCTTGTCTAGTATGATGAGGATGGAAAGATGTAGATAAGAGGACCATATTGCTCGAAATTTCTTTGCTAGAGAGATGTTGTTACTTTATTAATGACAGAATTATGTTATGATACGGTGGTCTAGGAGCAACATGGAACAAGCTCTGAAGGAAGTGGTAACTGTACTCACCGCAGTCCCTAAGCTCAACACAACACTAGAAGTAGCCGTGGAATGCTCCTAACTCTCCCTAGGCATCTCGTCACAGCCTAAGAGCTAACTACCCCTAAAGATAGAAGCAGGAAAGCTATCTTGCCTCAGAGAAAATCCCCAAAGGATAGATTAGCCCCCCACAAATAATGACTCTGAGTGGAGAGGGAAAAGACATACACAGAATGAAACCAGGATGAGCACAGGAGGCCAGTCTAACTAAATAGATAGGACAGGATGGAATACTGTGTGGTCAGTATAAAACACTACAAAAATCCACGCAGAGTGTACAAAAAATCTCCACACCTGACTAAAGGTGTGGAGGGAAAATCTGCCTCCCAGAGCTTCCAGCAAGACAGAATTAATTCACACTGATAAGCTGGACAAACATAGAAAGCACTGAACGGAAAAGTCCACAATTTATGGACAGAAAAGGGCAAGCAAAAACTTAGCTTAGCTGAATTGGTCAGGATAACAGGGAACTCCAAAGAGATGTGAATCCAACCAGGAACCATTTACAAGTGGCACTGGCTGAAGATAGAGCCAGACTTAAATAGCCGAGCAGAAGAGACGATAAGTGGAGGCAGCTGATGACAGCTAACTCCAAGGAGCAGCCATACCACTAGAAACCACAAGAGGGAGCCCAAGAGCAGAATTCACAACAGAATTCCCTGTTAGATAAATGTCCAAAAAAAGGGTTTCAAGGGTTGAAGGACTGACAGTGTATCTTAAATTTAGATCAATAGAATTAAGATAGACAGAAAATTTATTGATGTTGGACGAACCACCCTGCCCACAAGCAATAGATTGTCCACATATCTTCTGAACCAATATATGGCAATGTGAAAAGGGTTGGTATCATTAAAGATGTCTAGTTCCTCCCATCATGTCATATAGAGAATAGCAAGAGACGAGGAAAATCTTTAACCCGTCGGGGCACCTAATATCTGGAGAAAGAATTGGGAATCGAACATAAAAAAATTCTGTTATAAAAGATATGAGATATGAAAGAGATTTGATGATGAAATATTTCAAATTAGAAGAATAATTACTGTATCTATCCAGATGGTGATGAGTGGCTTGAATCAATAAATGATGGGGAATAATAGAATATAGATTAATTACATCACGTCATAAATCTGAAATGATTTTCCTATTGAAATTGATCAACGACCTGAAGAACTGTGGCTGTGTCTTTTATATAATATACAAAAAAAGGTTGCACTCTATCGTGCCAAAACACGTCAAATATGAAATACATGAAATATGAATTGCAAACTTGCTTTTTGAACATTAGGAAAAATTTTTTTTGAGACGCTTAGCACAGAATTTGGCCAAATAGTGTGAGCCCATCAACCATCGTCAAGGTGGTCTCATTAAAAAACTGATGGGTACCTGACTTCCCTGTCCAAATGTGAACACTTACCGACGGCTAATGTCTGCATGCTTGGGTGAATATGGACACCTCTCTCAGTAAAGCCTACATATGGGTTGGCCGGAACCAAGTGTGAATAGATGTAATTAAAAACCAGATGGTGAAGGGAGGAGTGCGCAATCAATAGAAATGACAGAAAAAAGACTGGCACATCCAAACTAGTGTGAATAGGTGCATACCAGGAGCAGCTACCTCCATATATAATATGCAAAAAAAGGTTGCACTCTATCGTGCCAAAACACATATTATATATGGAGGTAGCTGCTCCTGGTATGCACCTATTCACACTAGTTTAGGATGTGCCAGTCTTTTTTCTGTCATTTCTATGATTGCGCACTCCTCCCTTCACCATCTGGTTTTTAATTACATCTATTCACACTTGGTTCCGGGCAACCCATATGTAGGCTTTACTGAGAGATGTGTCCATATTCACCCAAGCATGCAGACATTAGCCTTCGGTAAGTGTTCACATTTGGACAGGGAAGTCAGGTACCCATCAGTTTTTTAATGAGACCACCTTGACGATGGTTGATGGGCTCACACTATTTGGCCAAATTCTGTGCTAAGCGTCTCAAAAAATTTTTTTCCTAATGTTCAAAAAGCAAGTTTGCAATTCATATTTCATGTATTTCATATTTGACGTGTTTTGGCACGATAGAGTGCAACCTTTTTTTGCATATTATATATGGAGGTAGCTGCCCCTGGTATGCACCTATTCACACTAGTTTGGATGTGCCAGTCTTTTTTCTGTCATTGTTGTGTCTTTTATATAGCCTGGAGTCTGGGTAACTAAAGGGTGGAGATGTTCTTTAACCCACAAACTTAAATTTTCATTTAGGGACCTGATACCTGAAATAATGGGATGCAGAGGATGTGGGAAGATGCCTTTGTGCCTTTTGGGGAGACTATGAAAAATAGGTGTTATGGGATTATCTGGAAGGAGCCATGTACGAATTTTATTGTTCAATATACCTAAACTTACACCTTCATCAAGCATATGGGACAACCTACACCTGTATGGCAAGGGAAGGGGGGGTCTGATGTGAGAGTTTTGTTCATAGACAGATCATCAACTAAGGTGTGAACTGATTTGAGATACAATGCGGTGTCTAGGACGACAACACTGCCTTTTATCAGACTGTCTGAGGAGGAGCCTTACCTTAGGGTACCGTCACACAGTGCCATTTTGATCGCTACTACGGTACAATTCGTGACGTTCCAGCGATATCCATACAATATCGCTGTGTCTGACACGCAGCAGCGATCAGGGACCCTGCTGAGAATCGTACGTCGTAGCAGATCGTTTGGAACTTTCTTTCGTCGCTGGATCTCCCGCTGTCATCGCTGGATCGGTGTGTGTGACACCGATCCAGCGATGCGTTCGCTTGTAACCAGGGTAAACATCGGGTTACTAAGCGCAGGGCCGCGCTTAGTAACCCGATGTTTACCCTGGTTACCATCCTAAAAGTAAAAAAAAAAACGCTTCATACTTACCTTCGGCTGTCTGTCCCCGGCGCTGTGCTTTCCTGCACTCACTGTGAGCACAGCGGCCGAAAAGTAGAGCGGTGACGTCACCGCTCTGCTTTCCGGCCGCTGTGCTCACAGCCAGAGCAGAGAAGCAGAGCGCCGGGGACAGACAGCCGAAGGTAAGTATGAAGCGTTTGTTTTTTTTACTTTTAGGATACTTTTTTGGTTACCGGCATCGTTGGTCGCTGGAGAGCGGTCTGTGTGACAGCTCTCCAGCGACCACACAACGACTTACCAACGATCACGGCCGTGATCGTTGGTAAATCGTATAGTGGGACGGTAACCTTAGGCAATTCCTTATCTCCCAGTCACAACCTGTGAATCCTGGAACATGGTTGTCTACAACAGGTTTCCATAAGTGTGCCAGTAATAGGTGCAATGTCTGCACACACGCATTAGACAGAACAAAATAAATTCCTTTGGATTCAGGTGATGCCATTTTGGAAACTAGAACCCTCAAGGAATGTATTTTGATGTGTGGTGAGCTGCTTGAACCCCCAGGTGCTTCACAGAAGTTTATAACGTTGAGCCGTGAAAATTATAAAATCACATTTCCACCCCCCCAAAAATGTTATTTTAGCCCCAAATTTTGAATTTACATAAGGGTAACAGGAGAAATTGCAATGTAAACTGGTTAACCCCTTCAGTGAACGCCGTAAAAAAAGTGGCAAACTATGGTTTTTCATCTGACCACTGAAAAAAGTGGAATAAAAAGATGACTAAATAAAATGGCATCGCTAAAAAGTCATCTTGTCCTGCAAAAAAAAGGCACTACACAGCTCTATCAGTGGGAAAATGAAATGCCCCCCTCCATTCTAAGCCCCACAGTGTGCCTAAATCACATATATACATTAAAATCACAGCGGGACCCGACAGGATAGAAGAGATTTTTTACATACAGTATATAATAAATATATAGATGTCAGTGACATATTCAATTAGGACAGTGTGTGCAGCTTACTATACATGTGTTTAATTATTAAAAGATTATTTTTCTGAAAAAAAAAAAAAGGCGTGGGCTCCCATGTAATTTTGTTAACCAGCAGAGGGAAAGCCAATGGCTGGGGGCAGATGTTTATAGCCTAGGAAGGGGGTAATACCCATGAAACTTCCAAAGCTATTAATATCAGCTCACAGCTGTTCACTTAGCCTTTACTGGCTATTAAATTGGGGGACCCTTTAAAAATTATGTAGGGTTCCCCTATAATTAATAACCAGCAAAGGGTAGGCAGACAGCTGCAGGCTGATATTAATAGCCTAGGAATTAATAGCCTAAAGACATCAGCTCACAGCCACTCCAGAAAAGGCATGTCTCTAAGATGTGCCATTTCTGACACTTAACCTTGCTCTTCACACTTGCCCTGATGTGATGGAAAATGGGGTGATAGTTGGGAGGTTGATGTCATCCTTGTTTTGTCAGCTGACATCAAGCCCCGAGGTTAGTAATGGAGAGGCGTCAATAAGATGCCCCCTTTGCTAACCCCATAGTCATTTTGTATAAAAACACACACACCCAGAATAAAGTAATTTAATTTAAAGAATGACACAGACTCCTTTGATAAATCTTAATTAAACCATACTTTCTGCATCGTTCATTCCAGTGACGCCATGGTTCCATGCAAGAGATTTAAAATAATAAACAGATAATAATCCATTTGTCCCATGATGGGTCTAGATCTGCTACATCTAGATGACAGGCTGCATGGTTGCATGATGTGACTATAGAGCCTGTCATCCAGCAGAGACACTGAGCAGCATCTGCTACCGCTGCTCAGTGTCTTGTGGTGAACTCTTATAACCTGTGTGATGTCACCGCGAGAGTGAGAAAGTTTTCGGAATCGTGATGCCATCAGAAAGGTCCTGGGAGTTCATAGCTAATGAAATCCCATCACCTATCTGACATACGCTCTAGCGCCATTAGAAATGTATATACTGTATGTATTCTATCTATTCTATAATGTTGGGCCCTGCTGTGATTTTACTATACGTGGCTGATGAATTGCCGACTTTTCAAAGGAGATCGGTGTATAAAAATTGGACCGCAATTACATGATCCGAGTGCTGTGTGATTTTTTTTTCTTGCACCCATTGACTTGCATTGGCGAGTTTAGTCCGAGAAACGAGGACAATCGCAGCATTCTGCAATTTGTTTCTCAGTATGATTTCGGCTGAGAAAAAAAATCGCAGCTGAGATGTAACCAATAGAATAACACTGGTCAGAGTGCAATCTGATTTTTTATCGGATTGCACTTGTCTGTTTTTCTTGCAAATGAGTATGAGTGGAGACTTCTGGGAGGCGGGACCATGGAATGGCCGCTTCTTATCTGAGCTCCCCGCTGGCCCAATCTAATCTAAGGCCATGTCACCGGCTATGTACGGGGAGAAGCTGCTGAAAGAGGGTAGAGTACCTTGGCTGGAATTCCTCTCAACGGATCTGGCTCTCAAGGCTCTCTGGGAGGCTCCAGGCACAGGCAGCGCAATTCAACATGGACACCATCCACCCGCAGGCCACAGAGGAGATGAGGATCCCCAGTAACTGCTTCCTCTGACTTGGGAGGCAGAGGACCAGGTGGTGGACCCTGGTGCATCGAGCGGCTAGACACAGGGAGAGGAGCAGTGAAGCCCTGACTCTCCGACCTGAGGAACAACCAGAGTCAGTGGCGGTGAGTGCAGAGGTGTGGAGGGGCAGTCCGCGCCATCTACCCGCCACTCACAGCACCCAGCTGCAAGTCTGCAAAACACATATCAGGCTGTGGGCAAAGCGGTTTACAGCTCCTTAAGCCTCCACTCATTGTCTGACTTAACCCCTGGATAATAGAGATATTGTATAATATAAGGCCTGGGAGAGAGACAGGCTAATGCACTCCCTGCTGTGTAATTAAAGCCCCCCCCCCATGGCCTTTACATCTCAGGACAAATCAATCTGTTTCAGAGGCTGATTTAACCCTTGGGAGACAATATACAACATAAAGTCTGGAAGACAGGCTAAATCACTCTCTGTTAACCCTCTCATTGTCCCCCCATCATAAGACAAACTAATCTGCTTCAGAGGACAAAAGGTGATTTAACCCTTGGTGGTGGCAGAGACTGTGTACAACGTGAAGCCTTGAGGAAAGGCTAACCCACTTTTTGCTATATAATTAATTCCCTGTGGTCCTATCACCATAGGACATCACAAGGATCTGCTTTAACGGACACAAGCCACTGTAAATACTACTCTTGGCCTGTATAATTTTTCTACTAAAGATCAGAGTTGCTCCTGAAGTCTGTTTAACCCCTGTGAGTCGGGGTCAGCAGTGAAAGCTTGTTACTCCACCTGCTCTTTATGTGAGCTACTTACTATATCACAGTTTCTGATGTAAACGATACTCAAATACGACATCACCGCCTTTTTGTTACATAATTAATGTTACTGGTCATGGATAAATTCGTGGGCAAGTAAACTAAAGGAGGCTGAACCTCATCACGAAACCAACAGGTATCTTCCTCACCTAAATCTGTCGCTGATACTGGTAGCAAGACCACACATTCTATAGCTGAAGTCATAATGGAGCTCCTCATACCTGAAATAGACTCAAAATTTGCTATCTTTCAAACCTAAATAGACTCTATAATGTCAAAAGTAAACAATCAGGGCACCCGCCTGGCTGACGCTCAGCAACGCATGTCAGATGTGGAGGATACCACCAGGGAGACGGGGGATCGTCTAGAGGGAAGGGAGAAAGTCACCATAGAGCTCGAAACCAAAGTGGCCGATTTGGAAAAATCTAGATGCAACAACCTGAAATTGGTGGGACTGCCAAAATCGATTCACCCCTCTGAGCTGCTAAAGTTGACATCTGAGTGGCTGCCAGGGGCTTTGGACATTCACTCGTCATTGGGATCGATTGCTGTTGAAAGGGCACACAGAATAGGCCCACCGAGAGGAGGAGAAAATGATAAACCCCGACCAGTCTTATTTAAGGTCCTCGACTATCAGGACAAAATTCGACTACTTACTGCCTACAGGAATAAATCACAACTCTCCTATCATGGCCACAAGGTTCTGATGTTTCAGGACTATTCGGCATTGGTAGTGGCCAAACGCAGAGCCTTCAGCCGAAGTGTAAGATTTTGGCAGATAAGAACATTAGATTTGGCCTACAATACCCTTTGGGGTTGCGCTTCAACATATCGGGGAAAAGCCGGGTCTTTAATGACCCATTGAAAGCCCTGAAATTTGGCCAAGAGGCCACTCAGCCTCCGTGAGCCGCATCTAGTGTGGCCTACCTAGTGACACTATTATAATCCGCATAAGGTGATGTCGACTGACAATAGTTCGCTATGTTGTTGATATTTGCTGCTTTCCAAATTCTGTATAATATATTGCGATGCAGGTTAAAGGGAGAGCCCAGGTTATGTTTGCAGTTAAAAATTTTATGGTTATGGAGGGTGTTAGGGGGGGAGGGTCTCTGCATTCAACCTCAGGTAATTAACAACTCAGGGATTCTCGGGTCTACTTGCTGGGATAGGCAGGGATCCCAATTTCATGTTTTGGTTAAAATCAATCTAATTTCATGTACTGGAGTGGGTTAAAGACAGATATCACTGAGCAAGAGAAGTCCACTGTGACTTCTGTTTTGTGGTGTTCATGTCATGGTCTAAAATCCACAGTCAAATGGAGAAAAGTCTTACATTATTTGCATCGTGAGAATTTCCATATTGTTCTTCTCCAGGAAACCCATTGGGTGAAGGGTAACCATCTGATATTTTCTAGTAAAAAATTTACATTATGTGCAGAGGCTTCCTTCACGAGGAAACAGAGAAGTGCCGCTATTTTGATTAATAGAAATGTGGCACCCCAGGAGTTTGGGTACCACAGTGGTATTGCCTTCCTCTCGGGGAGGGTGATGCCATGCCTGGAAGCAAGGAGGATCCCTTTAGCAGGTAGCACATACACGCAACATGTTCTGACTTCAGGCCAAAAGGGGGTGCTCTAGACCCAGTTTCAGGGGAACTTCCCTATATATGTTCTGGCTTGGAGGAGGAGTTAGTTTAGTTTTCAGAGAGTGTGAAGGAGGACAGGAGAAATAAGGAGCTGGAGAGGAGCTGCGACTGGGCTCCCTCCATGCTGAAGTCCAGGAATCGGACACCGGGAGTCCGAGGCTGTGTGGGACTTTTTGCCCCACAGCAAAAACCAGAGGGCAGGAGATTAAAAGTCGCTTGTCCACAAGTACACCCGAAGGCACAGCAGCATAGAGAGCCCGGAGTTGCCGCAGTAGAGACACCTGTATAATGGCTCGCATTGCCTGCCATGCGGGTACTGTCCTAGGACAGAGAGAGAGAGAGGACCTTGTGAGAAGCCTCAGGCAGCAAGGGACGCACATTACAGCTCAGTAGGGAAGGCTTCCAACCCCCACCTGGCTAAGAGGGCTCCAAATTGCTTCCAGGCTGCCCGGACCTCTCCATCGCCTGTGATGTGTACCCTGGACTGTGGCTGTATACCACCTGTAAAAGCTAAAGAGACTGCAACCTTGTGTCCTCCAATTCTTTCCCGGCACTACACTGTCTGTCATCTTTACCCACTACACCGGGAGCCCTGGAGATCAAGCTTTACCTGTGGGAAGCTATACCATCACCTGATGCAGTACTATCATCCTCAGTGGACCCCTTTAAGCAGCATCGGTCATCTCTGACCAAATACCACAGGTGGCGTCACAAACATTCTTTATTCAAAACAACCCCTTTAAAGACTTTCCCTTTAACTTGGACACCCAGGACCATGGACCGGGTCGCTGTCACTGTAACTACCCCTTTAACGACCACCAGACTCGATACCGAGCATCCCCTAGGCCCTAGCGGGCACTTCAGAAACATTGGACCTGAAGTAGTTTATTTGATCAAAGATCGCTCAGGGAGATTTGTCTGTGTCAAAGTCGCCATAGAGGGGATGCCTTACAGTGTAATTAACATTTATGTGCCAAACTCGCCAGATCCACATTTCCAAGCTAAAGCATTGAAGCAGATTGCGGGCTGGGACACATCGGACATGATTGTGGGCGGAGATTTTAATGAGATACACGACACTGATATGGATAAATCCAATCCTCAGTTTTCACACATATCCACACAGGGGAAACTTATACAATCTCTCTTGGATCACTTGGAGTTGCTAGATGTTTGGAAAGTACAGCATCCTATTGAGAAAGGTTTTTCTCACTACTCACATGCACACGATTCTCATGCTAGAATTGACTACTGGTTGCTGGGTTCTTCACTGATGCTACAGATCTTGCAAACTGAAATCCTAGATATCCATATTTCAGACCATGCACCGATAACTTTTAAACTCAGATGAACTAATCCAATTCATTTTCATAGGAAATAGAGGTTTCCTTCATATCTATACCACTCAGAAGATTTCAGAAAATCTCTACAATTTTCATGGGAAACCTACAAATTACATAACCAAATACATAGCAAAACACCACATCTTTTCTGGGACACTTCTAAAGCAGTGTTGAGAGGGCAGATAATCTCGTATGTAAGCCACAAAAGGAAAAAACTACTAGAGCAGCCCCTGGAGGCACAGAAATCTCTGACATTAGCATATAAAAATTTAAAATCAAATAATACACCCCTTACAAAAAACAATATCTTGAGGCAAAAGAGGCAGCAGATGCCTTAGCTCATGAACGAGTCACTTACAATATTGATTATCAAAAGCAAACATTTTTTTAAGTGGGGCAACTCACATCTCTTATTAGACCATATAGAAAGGCAACAAAGGTCCACAAAATTCGGGGTGGGAATGGCGTATTCTAAGCTGGAAATGAGAAAATCATAGAGGAGTTTTGGTCATTTTTTGACTCTCTTTACAAAGCAGAGACAAGGGAAGGGGATGATGTTTCAAGTTTTTTTAATTGGATGTGGCACTTCTACTGACAGATGAGCATCGGGAAATTCTTAATGCCTTATAAGTCCTGCGCAGGTCATCCAAACCATTAGCACCTTGAAGGTCTCTAAGTCTCCAGGCCCTGATGGGTATAGCAATGATTACTACATAATTTTGGGGGGATTGGTGGGTCCACATCTTTGTGAAGTTTTCAATAAGCTGGTTCAGACTGGGCAACTCCCAGATCGCTTTAATTAAGCAGATATAATAGTACTCCCCAAGCCAGGCAAAAACTCTTCACGGGTGGAGGGCTATAGGCCAATTTCACTCTTGAACTCAGACTTTTCACTAAGATACTTGCAAATAGAGTTCAACAAATAATTCCCAAGCTGATACTACCTCAGCAGATTGGCTTTATTCACGGTAAATCTATAACGTACAATATACGGACGGCTCTGGAGGCTATTTCTTATGGAAAAACTCATGGGTGCCTGGGATCTATTGTGGTCAGTATGGACGCTGACAAAGCATTTGATAGGGTGGCCTAGGACTATCTTTTTGATGTCCTGGCATTCAGGAATTTCGGCTCATGGTTTTGCGAGACAATCAAGGCGAAATATAGAAACCCGGTGTCCAGGCTGGCCATAAATGGCATACTCTCACCCGCACCCAGAGGGGTACCCGTCAAGGTTGCCCTTTATCAGTCTTACTTTTTAACATAGCCCTGGACCCACTGCTTAGAAACCTTCAAAATTTACCAATGTATAGAGGCATTGAGATTGGGCCCACCCCACTTAAAATTACGGCATTTGCCGATGACATCCTGTTATTTATCTCAAATCCAACTAAGGTCATACCAGTTATTATGAGGGTCCTGGGCCATTTTGGCAAATGTTCGGGATTTAAAATAAACTCTAATAAATCCGAAGCTCTGGCTCTATTTAAACAAGGGAAGTTGAACAATCCTACACTCCCTTTCCAATGGTGCACATCCTTCATCAAATATCTAGGCATTCACCTCCCGTCAGATTTGTCATCACTATACCATTAATATTAAACCCTTGATTACTTCAATGCTTAAGCTTTTAAACTCCTGGAAGCATTTTGCCGCATCCTTTTTGGGATGATGCCATCTAATTAAAATGGTAATATTCCCAAAACTTATGTATGTTTTTCAAACATACCCCTCTTTTGGTCACAGGCGGACGTTAAAATCCTGAATACAGCTTTTATGAATTTTATATGGGGAAAAGTAAAACGAGCACGTATAAGTTTAAATAATTTACAAGCCCCAAAGGAGGAGGGTGGAATAAACTTCCCAGATATTGGGAGGTACAATCTAGCAGCAAATTTCAGATACATTATTGATTGGATAAGATGGAATTCACATTTTGCAAATGTACTTTTGGACCAACAATTAAGCTCTCATATCTCACTACCAGCATTAATACATTTGGCCAATGATGACCTTCCGACAGATATACAAGATCACCCCACCTTGTGGCAGACTATACAAGCTTGGAGGAAATGTAGGAGACTCTGTCATCTTAAACCTGATTCCTCTCCCTTTGTACCATTCCTGGGTAACCCTGGCTGTATAAGAGGCAACCCACCCTTGTCTTATACATTACTCGCTAGGCAAGGCTGCATTTTGGCAGCTGACCTGCTAGATGACAGATCCTCTATGCTTACATTTGATGTTGTGGCACAATGTTTTCCGACATTCGTAAACGAACCCTTTCTTTTTCTTTAGACAAGGATCCTAGCCCTAAAAAGCATAGCAGATAATGGAGAATGGATAGGGAGGAACACTAAAGATGGCTTCCTCAGGGCCGCCAGAACGCAAATAGCCTCAACAGACAGCATTTATACAATGTTGCCCGGGAAGTGGTCATGGGAGGCCAAGAACACAGGACCTACATGGTGGGTTAATGACATACAGGACATTACGGTCAGGGACATACTAGATGCCACTGTACTACAATGGAAGATTACCTCTTTTACTAATTATACAGACATGACCCTGTTACTCCTTCATAGAGCTTATATTACTCCATACATCAAGACAAAAATGTCTCCTTCAGGTACTCTTGTTTGCACTAAGTGCGGTATGGGAAATACTGACATATATCACCATATGTGGGATTGTACCAAAGATCAAATATTATGGAAGTCTATTCATGCTGAACTCCAGAATCTCTGTGGGATTATATTTCCACTCACGCCGCAGTGGGCTATCTTTAACATTTTAGACACTACTCAATATAAATTCCCAAAACACATTAAAGCTACGTTGGTAATCTGGACCTCAGCTACCAGAAAAAGTATCCTGCAACATTGGCTGACTTCGTTACTACCATCAAAATCACTCATACAATCCAGAATAATGTTTCTTTTTTGGATGGATTGACTTGATACCCTAATCAGTAAGGAAAAATTAACTGGAAAATGTTTACGTACATGGTCACTGTTCATACCATCGCTCCCTCAAGACACCAGAGACAAACTCAGGACACAGTTCGGGAACACTCAATGGTACCTTCTTCAGACAATCAGCAGATCCACTCCTATACCGTGAAACCTTGACTTAATAAATGAATGCGGAGAAGTTAGGGAAGAGGGTAAGGTTGGGGGAGGTTGGGAGGGTAGGGGGAGGGGGGTATGTTTATGCTGCTCCTTCAAAGATATGTACAACTTTTCCTTTTATTATGCTCTTAAACTCTATTTCTTTAAGAATATGCAGAACTTTCCTTTTTATTATGCCTTTAAACAATAAAAAGAAGATGAAAAAAAGAGTATGAGCCCAAAGAGACATAACAAGATGTGGACATAGGGCCTGATGTGTAAATGAACAGCAGCAGGATACAAGAAATGTTAAATTACAGAAAACTGATTTTGCGAGTGGAATAAGAATGTAATATTTAGTCTCAATTTGTAATATATATACCTGGGAAAACATACAAACAAAGCAGTTACTGTAACAGAATGACCCAACTTGTGTTGCATAATACAAAGTCATGCATATCTCCACATCACATGAACTCCATGATCGAAAAAGAACAAACTGTTCTGAAATAAATTATACATGATATCAACTATAAAATATGCATAATATACAAAACCCTCATGATAGCAGTGAAACAATGTGAACAATTCCAGCTATCCATCTCAGCTGAAGGGCATGAAAATGTTTATATTTTGTTCAGCGCAGCCACAGGATACCTATAGATGTTCATGGCAATCATGGATACCTATGGTTAAACACTCACGTTTCTTAAGTATAAAAGAAGGGTTGATGTCAATTAGAAAATCTTTACAACTCTAATATGTAAACAACAAAATCATCTTGTAAGGTACAAAAAAGTACACCTGAAGTTTTTAAAGGGTAAAAAAAGACTTCATACATATGTTTGATCGTTGCAGAAATGTGCATTTCTGCTGGAAAAAAAGTCAGATTTCTAGTAAAGTGATAAAATATTATAATTTGAAAGACATGTAGTGTAGACCAGATACAAGCAGTTCCCCTTAAAGAAAAAAAAATTCACTGACCAAAAAATGTAAATGGTTCAACACTCTGTACAACTTGAACTATTGTGGCCTAGAATCCATAATAATGGTTGGTGCACTGAAATGAGTGGTTATTCTCACACATTGCTAAAACAAACAAAACTGTATGGATACAATACATTCACACTATGCTACGTTACATAATCTCACACCAGAAACCAATATCTGTCACTGTCCTTGGATCTCAAGGGTTTTAGTCTCCAAAAATGTTCATCTCTCTATCATGGATCCCTGGGTCTTAAGGGCAAAGTTGCCACCAGGAATTTCAGGGCCCCCTACTGGCAAAATTTTCTGGCCCCATTGAGAGTCTGCCAGCCTAAGCTCCACCCCAGCTCCGCCTGCACCCACCAAACCATTTCAGGGGGGCAGTCAGAGTTACGGGGCTCCTGTTCCTGGATCAATGGAAGTTCTACTTCTGGGATCCTCAACTGATCACAAGAATGGGACCCCCTTAAATCTCATCGCCCCATGAAATGAGCGGAACAGCTGATTGAGCATATGTACAACCACTCGTTTGTAAGCGCCAGCTCACACGACAGTCCAATACAACAAGCAAAGGCTGACAGCACTCACAGTCCTGGGGCGCCCGTTCAACATCCAGGGAACCGTCCCGGATATAGTTAAGCCAGAAGAAGTAAAAAGAACAGCGCTCCATCCAGGTGTAGAAATCTTAGAAAAAGGTTTATTGAGCCATAATCCAGCAACGTTTCGACCGATACTCGGTCTTTGTCAAGCATGTAATACATCATAGGCAGCCATCTTAAATAGCATGGGTGCCACACAGTGCACCAATCACTATCGACGCCGCCCCCCCACATATAACAAATAACCCATAGAAAAAACAGACATCAATAATCCATATATACAAGTGTCACAAATATAAAACCTTACAACATATAAAAAGTCACATTATGCCGCATAGACGCAGAGATCGTCTTGTATTCATCCTGAATCCGTGCATCGCTCCTTCCTGTATATCCATTTCCATGGGAACACCTGGCCAATCGCAAGATCCAGTATCGGTGCGTGTGTGTCCAAGGGAGAGATCATCCAATCACATCCTCTAGTACATGTAATCCCACAGGGGTCACCCAATTAACAGCACTCATCAATGCAGGCAAAAACTACCCCCACATATAGCATCCGGGTCAACAGAGTCCCCAATTGGAGCGCATAGAGACGCGCAACCGCAAAAGTGCCAGAGAGAGACAACGCCCCCGGCCACAGCGAGGGCCAGCCCACAAGACATACCGCGCACGCGCACCCACACAGGCACCTAAAACCAAGTGCCCCATGGGCGCGCAGGCGCACCACGCCAGGGACCAGACACCGCCGCAGACCCGAAGCGTCCGCCCACTCCCGCGTCCCAAATGCGCAGATGCCGTCATGCACGCGCACTGCCGGCGGGTATATGGGAAACAACCACGGTGGTGCGCAGGCGCGTCACAACCAGGGTGAGCTCAAAAAAGAGTTCATCCCATGGAATAGACACGGAAGCGCAACCCTCGCAGAGGACACCAACCCGCCCCCATCAGGCGCAAGGATCATACGGGGAATACCATCCCTATTACATCAATAAGGCCCATAAGGGGACCCATAACACCTATACTTAATAAGAGTGAAACACCAACATAGTTACACGGCAATAAATGTAAAAAACCACAATACCATCCTGTCGGGATCACACTCAGTCGGAGCAGCCTTTGGAAGTGGTGAATCACCAGAAATAATACACAAGACACGTCTTGTATAGTGTATCACTGGGAAGTCTCTCAAGCACGCCTGCCTTCAAGGTGCTACCCCTTCTTTATATAGTTGTTTAGTGGTTATACAAGTTTTGCATGTTTAAACAAAGAGACAAAACAGGAAAGAAAGAAAAGAAAAGAAAACAGTTTCGTGGGCGGCAGTTTCACAACAAACAGTACAAAGGCAATTCCACAGACAAGAAAAACAGGATTTCATACTATAGCTAAAATGTCCTTGAATGGACAGGTCAATATTTATCACAAATTCTTTTTTTTAATTTTTGTTCATTGAGGTAATCATTTTTGTTCTGCTCTTCACAATCCCCCCTTTGACATATTCCATTCAAAACCTTGTCGATCATTTTAGTCATTCTTTTTGTGATATTACAAAAAAAAACTTTATATTCTCGCATCCATTACACAAAATTTATTTGTGCATACCGAGATACCCTTGAGTACAACCTTGAATAATACATATATAATTACAATAACCATAACTGTATGTATTAGGCTTTGCATAATCCCGGTAACCCACCCACCGATCCCTCTGAACCAATTGGCCGGGTTAAGAAAAGAAAAGGTATCTGACCACCAGCTATCCTTATTTTGGTCATTGTCTTTGTCATACTGATCCCTGAGTCGTTGTACGTCTTTTAATTTAAATCTCATACTCATAGTACTATTCGGGTCTATATAATGACAGCAGGTGGGTCCGATGATTTGACACATACCCCCTTGTGAGGCAGTTAGGTAATCCAATACTAGGGTATGTTGGTTAGTGACTATTATAAGCTGATTCTGTACAGCTATACTAGTATTTAATATGTCCAATATATCCCAAATCTGATCATCTAGATAATCCGTGGCTCTAACTAATTTATCCCACATTTGTGTTAACATAGGATAAATAAAAATGGTACTAGCAATTTCGTTGGGAATTCCCATTTGTACTATATGCGGCCTCCCCGAGGGACGTGGTGAGTTATCTGCAGCTCTTTTATACAGTGTGTGCTTGGGCACGGCTTGCATATTCACTTGTTTATTTGAAATTATGAAAGTAGCCGGGGTTAGGCGTCCTAATGTACAAGTACCCTTTATACCTACGGGAAGCCATTTATATGCTCCTTCTCCGCATATCCAAAATGTACCCTCAGGCAGATCCCACAAAGCTGAGTGCTGCAATACCAATCTGTGAGCCAAATCCACAAAACTAGATACATTCTGAAGCATACACCAAGAGGGTTTTTGTCCCAAGGGGCTACAGTACCCGGCTGCGGGATTCCCACATACATGCATTCCGTTGACATACTCATTGGATTCATTACAAACCAGGTTCCCCGGCTTACTTGTACAACTGTCTGCATCACCTTGGGGGAACAACTCAGAATGTTCCCATTTTCTATTATGTATGTATCTTTCCAATACTGTAGGTTTGAAAGCATCAGAGGAAGGGGTGGTTGTACTGAAACTGAGCTGTAGATTTTCAGTGGGGACCTGTCCTAAATCAGTTAATCCAGTCTTATTCCTAGGTACCCATTTTCCTCCCTTGAATGCTAAATATTGTAAGTTGTCTATTTTTCCTGTAAGATTGCCCTGCCACCAAGGAAATTCTACCCATCCCACAATTGGTATGGCGATTGTAGTATTCCATAGTCTAGTATTGCCAGGTTGGTTGTTGGCCAGGTTGTCTGAACAATTAGGCCAAGCGAATATTTCTTCAGCTGACACGGGAACTGCTAGAAAAGGTATACTTGTGGCTGATACTGGTGAATGGGTACAGATCCAACAATCTGCCAGGGGTTGCGTATTATTTAACAAGTCATGCACTAATTTTCTATGATGTTGTACGAATCTATTGTTCAAAGGGGCTAGAGAATTCAGTCTTTCCCATGCCTCCGTTGAGGTTAACATTATTAACATCAATATCATGAGTCTTATACTGCTTTTTTGCAATGGCTTGCATGTATCCATGATGCCTTTCCTTCAAGCTTGACTGCTGTTGGAGTTGTTAACAGGACTTGGAAAGGTCCGTCAAATCTCGGTTCCAGAGTCTTTCTGGTGTGTCTTTTCACGTAGACTTGATCACCAGGTTCCAACTTGTGGCCTCCTTCGAGATTTTCTGGATCTGGAAGGGAAGCAAAAACTTGCGAATGCACTTTAGTTAAACGTTTTTGTAATTCTTGTACATAAGCAGTTAAAGTCTCAGTATTCAACATCAGTTGTTGTGGAAAATAACAACCCAAATTTGCTGCTCTACCAAAAAGAATCTCATGTGGTGACAGCTTAGCCTTCCCCCTTGGGGTGTTTCGGATGGAATACAGGGCAAGTGGTAGACACTCGGTCCAAGGCTTTCCTGTTTCTGCCATGGCCTTCTGGATTTTTAATTTTATTGTCCCATTTAATCTTTACTCTGTGGATGATATGGAGTGTGAAACTGGTTTTCTACTCCCAACATTTTCATAACATTCTGGAATATTTCCCCAGTAAAATGGGTACCTCTATCTGACTCGATCACCTCAGGCATGCCGTAACGGGGTATCAGTTCATGTGCTATTTTAATGGCAGTAGTTTTTGCTGAGGCTTTACGAACTGGATAAGCCTCTGGCCACCCTGAGAACATGTCCACACACACAAGCACATATTCGTATCCATTGTACCTAGGAAGTTGGATGTAGTCGATCTGGAGTCTTTGAAAGGGATACAGTGGTCTTACATGATGCTTGGTTGGGGTTTTAATGGCCTGACCTGGATTGTGTGCCAGGCATATAGCGCATGCAGCACACATGTTCCGAACAAAATTACCAAAGCCTGGAGCCAACCACCTTTCTTTTACCTTGAGCGTCATACCATTTGCCGACACATGCGTGGGTAGGTGGAGGTCACTTGCCACTGCGGGGTACCAGGCTCTGGGTAAACACAACAAAGTTCCTTTTTTCCATAATCCTTGCTGATCTTCTGCCCCTTTTTTCTGCCACTGCCCTCGTTCTTCGTCGTCTACCTGTTTCTGAGCTTCCTTCAATCTTTCCTCATCATCTTCAGAGCTATCTAGTGTGTGGGCATGATGTAAGGGTTTACGTGCTGCCTGTTTTGCTGCCTTATCGGCTTTATCGTTACCCCTGGCTTCCTCGGTGTCGAGTCTCACATGTGCAGCTACCTTTATCACCGCTATTTCTTTAGTTTCTTGTGCTGCCTCCAGAATCTGTCTAATGAGGGAGGCATGTTTAACAGGTTGGCCTGAAGCAGTCATATAACCTCTGGCTCTCCATATTACGCCAAAATCGAAAATAATGCCATGTGCATATCTAGAATCAGTGTATATGTTTGCTGTCTGATCTTTGGCTATTTTTAGAGCTTCAACTAATGCCGTAAGTTCTGCTTCTTGTGCAGACTGATTAGCAGGGAGAGGTTCTGCTTTCAGCACTTCATGCTGAGTTACTACCGCATAACCTGTATGAAATTGTCCATTCATATCTGCATATCTACTGCCATCTATGAAAAGTTCAAATGTAGCATTACAGAGTGGCTTGTCACGTACATTACATAAGCCCTGAGTCTCTTGTTCCATTAATTGTACACAATCATGCATTGACTTTGATGGGTCAAAGGAGTTGGAGAGTGCAGTTGCAGTTTCCTCAGGTATGGTACCCCCCTCAGACTCTAAAGGGAGCAAAGACGCGAGATTAAGAGTCTGAATCCTGGCAAAGGAAATGTTGGGCGGCAGTAGTAGGGAACATTGGAGACGGAGGTGTCTGGCCATTGAAATATGTTTAGGTTGGACCTGGTTAAGAGTGCCATGTACATCATGAGTGGTCTGAACTAGAAGTGGGTGATCAAGAACAATCTCAGAAGCTTTATCTAATAACAGTGAAATTGCGGCTACTACTCTTACACAAGAAGGTGCAGCTCTAGCTACAGGGTCCAGATGAGCTGATATGTATGCCACAGGTCTCTGTTTGTTTCCATGTTTTTGTGTGAGCACCCCTGTAGCATGTGAGGATATCTCAGCTGCCATCAATTGAAAAGGTTTAGTGTAGTCTGGGAGTCCCAAAGCCGGAGCTGATACCAGTGCTGTTTTCAAAGAGGAAAATGACTGTTTAGCCTCTTCACTGAGTGAATATGGTGTGTTGGCAATACAGTCATATAAAGGCTGCATGAGTTGACTTGCATGTATGATCCACTGTCTACAGTGTGAAACAATACCTAGGAAAGCACGCAGCTGTTTGTGATTCCTGGGTTCAAGCATGTTACGTATGGCTTCCGTACGTTGAGGTGTGAGGTGTCTGATGCCCTGTGATATGCAGTGACCTAAAAACACGACTGTTTGTTGACAAGCCTGGAGTTTCTGTCTATTTACTTTACAGCCTTCTTGCGCTAGGAAAATTAAGAAATTAACAGTTGAGGTAACTGCCGTCTGCTCATCAGGGCAACAAATAAGTAAGTCATCTACATACTGTAGAATGACTACTCCTGGTTCTGGGATGAAATTTTTTAGCACGGTCTGCATTGCTTCAGAGTACAAAGTTGGTGAGTGTACCATACCTTGTGGCAATCTTGTCCATGCTAATTGTTTACCCTTGAATGTAAAGGCAAACAAATGCCAACAGTTCTTATGTAGTGGCACAGAAAAAAATGCGTTTGATAAGTCAATTACCGTAAAATATGCAGCAGTGCTGGGAATTTGAGACAGTAAGGTATGAGGATTCGGTACCACAGGGGTGACCGGTGCCAAAACCTTATTGATTTCCCGTAAGTCGTGCACCATGCGATATTTCACCATAGTTTCTTTGGAGGACACTTTCTTTTTAACAGGATATAAGGGTGTATTGGCGGGTGACCTGATTTCTACCAAAACACCTTGTAACACATAATCCTGAATTTGTTGAGAAATCGCCTGTTCTTGCTGGGCGCTGATGGGGTATTGCCTAAGCTGAGGTAATATGGTTCCCGGGGCAGTTTCTAACAGTATAGGAGCTACTGATAAAAATCCTACATCAGTGTCTCCTTTTGCCCATAGGCTGTCAGGAACCCGAGACAAGTCAATTTTTGCTTGTTGAGTGTAAATTTCGGGAAAATCCTCCATTGCCTGTATTCTAACATATGGTTCCAGAGTTTCTGCATCTTCAGGGATGGTCAGCATAACTGTGCCATCTTTTCTAAAATGGATGTTTGCATGCATTTTACTTAAGACATCAGTACCCAACAAGCAGGTAGGTGCACCTTTAGCAAATAAAAATTTGGATACAAAAGTTTTAGGGCCAAAGCTCACATTTAAAGGTTTTGTAAAGGGCAACGCCTGAATTTTACCATCATACCCTTCTGCATATGTAACCTTTGAGGATATATTGTCAGGATATGGTAAAAAGTCCTGATTTAAAATGGAGGATGTTGCTCCCGTATCTATCAGAAAAGGTACATTTTTACCCTCAACTTCAACTTGTATTATTGGTCTTCTAGAAGGAAGAGAGACCTGCATAACTTTCAGTCATTCTGAGCTGTCTGTTTGATCAGGCACTGGGTTATTTATCCTATTTTTGGGTACAAAGGTTCCTGAATCTATATCTGTTTTTCTCTTCCTACATTCCCTTTGGAAATGTCCTGGCTTCTTACAGTAATGACAAGTAAACTTTTGATTAGCAGAGCCAGTATTAGCCTGTGCAATTCTTACTGGCTTAGAATTTTCTCTTAAGTCCATTTCCATCCCTACAGCTTTCTGTCTAGCCAGGTGTGGGTCTTCCAAGGTTCTCCAATCAGGGGTTGCGGCCTTAAGCTTTTCCTTCACTTTTGGAGACAATCCATCTATAAAGGTTTTTGTAACTAACCTCATCATTCCTGGAGCGGTTAGATCCATGCCTTCATCTCTGAAATTATTTTCTACACTTAGATAATATTCGTCTACTGATTGTCCAGATTTCTGAGCCACCACTCCCGTTGTTCCTCTCTGCCTCTGTCTCTCCCTCATGAAAACCATTAAGTGATCTACAAACTGTGTACCTGATTCTATCGTTTGTAAGGCACCATCTCCTGCTTGGGGCCGATGTACCTGTAGATTCACTAATAGCTCCTGGAAGAGTCCAGGAGTCATTTTCATTCTACATAATTCTTCTCCATCTGCCCAAACTCCAGCGTGAGTCTGCATAATTTGCTGTATATATTGTGCAAATCTAACTGGACACTGGGTGGGATCTGGTGCGTTATGCAAGAGAGACATGCCTTCAGCGGGGGACCAAGGGAAATATTGTCGAGTTTGGTGATATCTAGTTCCCATTACTCCGTCAGCACCAGGTTCCCTAAAGCAGAGGTCCCCAACTCCAGTCCTCAAGGCCCACCAACAGGTCATGTTTTCAGGATTTCCTTTGCATTGCACAGGTGATGCAATTATTACCTGGGCAAGACTAAGGAAATCCTGAAAACATGACATGTTGGTGGGCCCTGAGGACTGGAGTTGGGGACCTCTGCCCTAAAGGGTCTTGGTACTACCCTAACAGGGGCAAGTACAGCGCCATGTCTAGGTGTACCACAGGCTAGGCAATCATTTCTCCAGTCTGGATTTTGTTGTCCACAGTGCGGACATACCCATCCTCCTGGTCCGGCTAAACTTTGAGGTGGTGTTTGGAGAAAAGATGGGGCATGTGGGTTAAGGTATGGGGGTGGGGTATTTTTAGATTCCACATTTTGTTTTTCTCCACAGCCTGTGGGTCTAATACACCACTTTTTACTCTGTTGATTATATGTCCATCCCTCATTTTCTGCTACCCTAGAGACATCAATCAATGCTTGGATCTGATCTATCCATTTCTTGTCTCTGATTATGCCTTTTTTCCTTTCCTGAATTCCTTCCCATAGTTTTCTACTAAAAGCTTCTGCCCTAGTAACTCCAAACTTACTAAAAATCTTTTTCAGCCCCTTAGTGGCATCTTCACCACTTCTCTCCTTTATGATAGTATAGATATCTAATTCTTCTGGTTCCGACTTTGTTTGCTTATTCCCCATTTTCTTATCCTGAGCTTTCTTGCCCTAGGTGGCGTTTGGGTATGAGAATACCTCGTTACCTTCTTCCTAAGGAGCTAGGATGTCTTTTTCTTGCCCTAGGTGGCGTTTGGGTATGAGAATACCTCGTTACCTTCTTCCTAAGGAGCTAGGATGTTTAAACTGTGTTGATGTAAGAAAATCCTGATTCCTACACCTATAGCAAACAACACAAATGCAACCAGACAGAAAAAGAACATACAACGTATCTTGTCCCAGGCTAATTTATCTGTCCTGGGCTCATACTATCATATACAACGTATTCTTGTCCCAGGCTAATTTATCTGTCCTGGGCTCATACTATCATACACTTATCCGTCACCAGGTTTTTGTCAAAGACAGGATCAGAGATTGAACATAGGCGCGGAGGTCTCCCCGAAAGGACGCAACCACGTTGCCCAGTGGGACAGTCACTTCTTCTGTTTCAACCCCCTGGGCGGCTTATAGGGCTATTCCCAACTTCCACACACCTTCTATTCACATTCACTCTCATTCAATGCCGTACTCCGTGAGGTGATCAATTCCTAAATAGTTCAAGAACCCGAGCTATAGGTATCCTCCTCTACTAGAACTACCCGCTAAAGAACACGACACAGAAAATCTTACAGACAGTGCAGGGCAGATATAAGAGATCTAACAGTGTCTCTTACCTGGCCAGGTTTTTGTTCATCTGCCGTCCATTATCCCAGATTCTCTTTTCGTTCGTATTCTGCCGGTGTTCTTGAAGGAATACACAGACCTCGGGTCCCTGTTCAGGCGCCAGGAAATGTCGGGATCACACTCAGTCGGAGCAGCCTTTGGAAGTGGTGAATCACCAGAAATAATACACAAGACACGTCTTGTATAGTGTATCACTGGGAAGTCTCTCAAGCACGCCTGCCTTCAAGGTGCTACCCCTTCTTTATATAGTTGTTTAGTGGTTATACAAGTTTTGCATGTTTAAACAAAGAGACAAAACAGGAAAGAAAGAAAAGAAAAGAAAACAGTTTCGTGGGCGGCAGTTTCACAACAAACAGTACAAAGGCAATTCCACAGACAAGAAAAACAGGATTTCATACTATAGCTAAAATGTCCTTGAATGGACAGGTCAATATTTATCACAAATTCTTTTTTTTTATTTTTGTTCATTGAGGTAATCATTTTTGTTCTGCTCTTCACAATCCTATACACTGAGGCAATCGAATAGCATATATGGAGACAGATATATCAATAAATATCCATTCATTAATAATTCTTACAGGAAAAAAATTCCTTCAGATAATAGAAGATCCATCTCCATCAGCCATCGACTGTCCCAGTGCCTACAAAACAAAAGATAAAAACATGACATAAACAAAATGTCAAATAATCAAATGTCTATTTAAAAACAAACACATAATGACGAGTCCACTGACCCAAGGGATAAAGACCAGATTAAGCACATGACAACAGGTTGAAATCCAAATTCAAACCCTTTGGTTGTAACGTACCCAGTGTGTAAATCCATCTCATCTCTTTTTTCTTTAATATTTGCACCCTATCACCACCTCTTCTCAACATGGGAACACTATCAATGACCCTGAAGCGAAGCTGGTTCACAGAGTGTCTCATCTCCACAAAGTGTTTTGGAATTGGTAAGTCTGTCAGGCCTGTCCTTATCGTGCTTTTATGCTTGCTAATGCGGACCTTGACTGCTGTAGTCGTCTCACCTACATAAGCCAAGCCACACGGACAGACAATCATGTACACTACATAACTGGACAAGCAGGTATATCTTTCCTTTAAGCAGATCTTTTTGCCAGTATGAAGGTGATAAAAGAATTCACCCTTCAACAAATTATTGCAACAGGCACAACCCAGACATGGAAAATTGCCAAGTCTGGCTGTGCCCAAGAGTTGTTGCACCGGGGTCCTTTCGGAACCAATATCAGATCTTACCAATTTATCATTTAAATTCCGACCCCTTCTGAACGACATCATTGGAGGTGACCTAAAACCCACAATGGACGGCAGACCCCGTTGGAGAAAAGACCAATGTCTCTTCAGCACCCGACCAATTTGGTTACTGGCAGAATTGTACGTAGATACAAAGGGGATACGTTCGCATGGCTGTCTATTAGGTGGCCTATTGCAGATACCATCCCGTGATATATCGCGGGCCCTCATCTTGAAATCATTCACCACCGCAATTGGGTACCCCCTTTGTAGAAATTTACCACACATCTCCTCCAGTCGTAAGTCCACCCTTTCTTCATCCGATACTATACGTCTGACACGTAGGAGTTGACTCCATGGAAGGGAGCCCACCATTTTCCTAGGGTGATTGCTGTTGAACAGTATTCCTCCTTCTTTGTAAACCAAAGTGTCCAGAAACTGTATCTGAGTGACAGAATGAGTAAGGGTAAACTGTAGTTCGGGGTATATATTGTTAATCTCCCCCAAAAAATCCTCCAGTCCTTTCAGGTCACCATCCCATATGACAAAAATATCGTCAATATACCGCCACCAGGCTCTGACGTGGCGCCAGAAGATGGAACTGTACACAAACCTGTCCTCGAATACCGCCATATAAATGTTGGCATAAGTGGGGGCCACATTGGACCCCATGGCGGTACCCCTAAGCTGCTGGAAATATTCATCACCAAAGAGGAAATAATTCCTCCTTAGGATGAACTCCAGCAGCGTGAGGACGTATACAATGACGTCACATCGAACGAGGCCAAAATAGTGGATTTTTTGGATAAAGTGTTACGACCCTTTGCTGTGAAAACAAGATCGTATATCAGGGATACGAGTGACTTTCTTGGTAAAATCCGTGATACAATAGTCTCTGAATCCACTATTTTGGCCTCGTTCGATGTGACGTCATTGTATACGTCCATTGAGCATGAGAAGGGGATGGAAGCGGTATCTAGTGCGCTATCGGGCTCTGACGTGGCCCCGGAATGTGCACAGCTTGTCCTCACGCTGCTGGAGTTCATCCTAAGGAGGAATTATTTCCTCTTTGGTGATGAATATTTCCAGCAGCTTAGGGGTACCGCCATGGGGTCCAATGTGGCCCCCACTTATGCCAACATTTATATGGCGGTATTCGAGGACAGGTTTGTGTACAGTTCCATCTTCTGGCGCCACGTCAGAACCTGGTGGCGGTATATTGACGATATTTTTGTCATATGGGATGGTGACCTGAAAGGACTGGAGGATTTTTTGGGGGAGATTAACAATATATACCCCGAACTACAGTTTACCCTTACTCATTCTGTCACTCAGATACAGTTTCTGGACACTTTGGTTTACAAAGAAGGAGGAATACTGAGGACTGATATCTACATTAAGGGGACCGATAGGAATAGCCTTTTATTGTTCAACAGCAATCACCCTAGGAAAATGGTGGGCTCCCTTCCATGGAGTCAACTCCTACGTGTCAGACGTATAGTATCGGATGAAGAAAGGGTGGACTTACGACTGGAGGAGATGTGTGGTAAATTTCTACAAAGGGGGTACCCAAGGGCGGTGGTGAATGATTTCAAGATGAGGGCCCGCGATATATCACGGGATGGTATCTGCAATAGGCCACCTAATAGACAGCCATGCGAACATATCCCCTTTGTATCTACGTACAATTCTGCCAGTAACCAAATTGGTCGGGTGCTGAAGAGACATTGGTCTTTTCTCCAACGGGGTCTGCCGTCCATTGTGGGTTTTAGGTCACCTCCAATGATGTCGTTCAGAAGGGGTCGGAATTTAAATGATAAATTGGTAAGATCTGATATTGGTTCCGAAAGGACCCCGGTGCAACAACTCTTGGGCACAGCCAGACTTGGCAATTTTCCATGTCTGGGTTGTGCCTGTTGCAATAATTTGTTGAAGGGTGAATTCTTTTATCACCCTCATACTGGCAAAAAGATCTGCTTAAAGGAAAGATATACCTGCTTGTCCAGTTATGTAGTGTACATGATTGTCTGTCCGTGTGGCTTGGCTTATGTAGGTGAGACGACTACAGCAGTCAAGGTCCGCATTAGCAAGCATAAAAGCACGATAAGGACAGGCCTGACAGACTTACCAATTCCAAAACACTTTGTGGAGATGAGACACTCTGTGAACCAGCTTCGCTTCAGGGTCATTGATAGTGTTCCCATGTTGAGAAGAGGTGGTGATAGGGTGCAAATATTAAAGAAAAAAGAGATGAGATGGATTTACACACTGGGTACGTTACAACCAAAGGGTTTGAATTTGGATTTCAACCTGTTGTCATGTGCTTAATCTGGTCTTTATCCCTTGGGTCAGTGGACTCGTCATTATGTGTTTGTTTTTAAATAGACATTTGATTATTTGACATTTTGTTTATGTCATGTTTTTATCTTTTGTTTTGTAGGCACTGGGACAGTCGATGGCTGATGGAGATGGATCTTCTATTATCTGAAGGAATTTTTTTCCTGTAAGAATTATTAATGAATGGATATTTATTGATATATCTGTCTCCATATATGCTATTCGATTGCCTCAGTGTATAGGATGGTATTGTGGTTTTTCACATTTATTGCCGTGTAACTATGTTGGTGTTTCACTCTTATTAAGTATAGGTGTTATGGGTCCCCTTATGGGCCTTATTGATGTAATAGGGATGGTATTCCCCGTATGATCCTTGCGCCTGATGGGGGCGGGTTGGTGTCCTCTGCGAGGGTTGCGCTTCCGTGTCTATTCCATGGGATGAACTCTTTTTTGAGCTCACCCTGGTTGTGACGCGCCTGCGCACCACCGTGGTTGTTTCCCATATACCCGCCGGCAGTGCGCGTGCATGACGGCATCTGCGCATTTGGGACGCGGGAGTGGGCGGACGCTTCGGGTCTGCGGCGGTGTCTGGTCCCCTGCGTGGTGCGCCTGCGCGCCCATGGGGCACTTGGTTTTAGGTGCCTGTGTGGGTGCGCGTGCGCGGTATGTCTTGTGGGCTGGCCCTCGCTGTGGCCGGGGGCGTTGTCTCTCTCTGGCACTTTTGCGGTTGCGCGTCTCTATGCGCTCCAATTGGGGACTCTGTTGACCCGGATGCTATATGTGGGGGTAGTTTTTGCCTGCATTGATGAGTGCTGTTAATTGGGTGACCCCTGTGGGATTACATGTACTAGAGGATGTGATTGGATGATCTCTCCCTTGGACACACACGCACCGATACTGGATCTTGCGATTGGCCAGGTGTTCCCATGGAAATGGATATACAGGAAGGAGCGATGCACGGATTCAGGATGAATACAAGACGATCTCTGCGTCTATGCGGCATAATGTGACTTTTTATATGTTGTAAGGTTTTATATTTGTGACACTTGTATATATGGATTATTGATGTCTGTTTTTTCTATGGGTTATTTGTTATATGTGGGGGGGCGGCGTCGATAGTGATTGGTGCACTGTGTGGCACCCATGCTATTTAAGATGGCTGCCTATGATGTATTACATGCTTGACAAAGACCGAGTATCGGTCGAAACGTTGCTGGATTATGTCTCAATAAACCTTTTTCTAAGATTTCTACACCCGGATGGAGCGCTGTTCTTTTTACTTCTTCTAGCTCACACGACAGGTCCTTTCTCAGCTGGGCTGCAGCTAAAACCGGCCATTCCGCTATCCTTATCATCCTTAGAGATGATTTGGAGGCATGAAGGAAATGGATGCCCTGGATATTCAGCAGAATGTCGGAGTGGCTGTCTGCGCCAAACTACTGCTTGAAGATCCGCCATGTGAACTGGCCCTAATATGTTCTGTACAGTATATGAGAAAATGTTTAGGTGACTATAATATCCACTTTAAGAAAGGCAACTGCACCTTATTGAGGCAGACAGGCAGCAGCCAGTAGAGTAGAACTTACAGTAGAAGAACTTAGTAGTTTGCAGGCAGGCAGCAGGTAGAGTTGGCTTCCAACTTCACACTGCACAAGCAGAGAGGGGGCTCAAGAAGAGTAGTTGGTGGGTGGGCTAGCGAGTGGGTGAATGGTAGGTCAGAGGGGGGAATGGGAGGTCGGACGGGCGAGGGACGGGAAAGTGAGCATGCACATCTCATCACTTTCAGGCCCTTAAGTCCTGCATATAATGTGCCACAAGGGCTCGGGGTGTGCCAGCAGCTTAGGAACAGAGGGTGGGCTGGCAGCATCTGACATCACTGATGTCAGACGCGGCTGGCCACTCTGATGTGGCCAAACAATGTAAGTTGCTGCAGCTGTGAATGACTGGTTCCCCGGGAGCTTAATAAAGCAAAGCACCGTATTTTTCAGATTATAAGACACACTGCTTTCCCTCAAATTTAGTGCGAAAATGGGAGTGTGTCTTATAATCCAAACATAGCTTAATGGCTGCGGTGGAATGGTGTCCTAGGGTTGCTGCTGCAGGAAGCTTCTGATGGCAGTGGTAGGAATGGGGCGATGCTGCGAGTCCCAGGCTGGTAGGAGGGGGTGTTTGACAGTGCAGGGGCTCCTCCAACATTTTTTGAAAGGCCAGAGCCACACGCACCGCTGCTCCCAAGATCTCAATCACGCAAGTGCCGCCTTCAGCTGCCATTTTCCTGGTGTCCATTGCATTGAAAAGGATGGAAAGTGCGGGGGCTCCAAGCTTTCTCAAAATGTCGGTAGAGCCCCGCAGTGCCAAACACCACTTCTTACCAGCTTGAGGCACACAGCATCACTCCACTCCTGCCTCCACCGAACACTACCTCCGCCTCTTCAGCAGCATCTCTTGCCGATTCCGCCAATTTTCTGTAGTAGCAACCCTGCCACCTATGACCCTACTCGATTGTGTCTTATAATCTGCAAAATACGGTAATTAGCCCAGGCCCCAGCGTGGCGCGCAGTCTGCAAGGCCATTTATAAAGTGGCTCAGCTGTGCTGCTTCAGGGCAGGCTGCACAGCGTGTTTCACCCCATCTGGACCCCACCTCTTTGCTTTTGTTCACCTTGACTCATACACCTGTAATTGCAGTAATGCCTTGATGGTGGCCCCCCTGCTTAAGGGTTCAGCCATGCTGGTACCGCTTTATGTCCCTTTGTCTCCGTTTCCTGCATCTTAATGGTCAGGTTTCATCTTGCTCATTGTATTTTAGCAGTAAAAACTGTTTAAATGGGTCATATAGCCTTAAAAAAGTTAAAACAGCCACAGTAGATTAAATAAAAAAAAGTAAAAAAATAAACTCTACTCATCTCTTGGAGAAAATATGTACTGTATTCTTTATTGTAGTACACTAACATTGCTTTCAAGTGTAGACAGTATATGTGTACAGTATATATATATATATATATATATATATATATATATATATATATGTATGTACATTTATCACATTATTGTTTTGGGGTTTTTTATGATGGTAATATTTTACTACTGTGGCTATATTTATACGCTGGTGGTAATTTTTCAGCACTGTAGCACAATTTTTAGGCAACTTATGCTATTAAATTTCGCTTTAAATCATTCTGGCCCTGATTCATTAAGATATTTTTGGCAGTTTTCTGATGTAAAACTTCTTAACATGGTGCCTTGAAAAAGATTATGTTCTTTTCCTGAAATTCTGTGCCATTGTTTTCCACACATACCTTTGATTATTGTTGCCAAAGAGTTCTATTTTAACCTCATTGGTCCACGGGACTATTTCGCAAGAGAGGTTTTCTTCTGATAACTCTTCCATGAAGGTCATATTTGTGCAGGTTTCTCTGAACAGTAGAACAATATACCACAACTCTAGAAACTGCTAAGTCTTTCTGAAGGTCTTTTGCATTTAAGCGGGGGTTTTCATTTTCTTCGCTAGCAATCCTATGAGCAGCTCTTAAGGTACCGTCACACTTAGCGACGCTGCAGCGATACCGACAACGATCCGGATCGCTGCAGCGTCGCTGTTTGGTCGCTGGAGAGCTGTCACACAGACAGCTCTCCAGCGACCAACGATCCCGAGGTCCTCGGTAACCAGGGTAAACATCGGGTAACTAAGCGCAGGGCCGCGCTTAGTAACCCGATGTTTACCCTGGTTACCAGCGTAAAAAAACAAACAGTACATACTTACATTCAGCTGTCTGTCCCTTGCCGTCTGGTTCCTGCACTGACTGCTGGCCGGAAAGTGAAAGTGAAAGCACAGCACAGCGGTGAGTCACACAGCGGTGACTCACCGCTGTGGCTGTGCTCTGCTTTCACTTTACGGCCAGCAGTCAGTGCAGGAACCAGACGGCAAGGGACAGACAGCTGCATGTAAGTATGTACTGTTTGTTTTTTTACGCTGGTAACCAGGGTAAACATCGGGTTACTAAGCGCGGCCCTGCGCTTAGTTACCCGATGTTTACCCTGGTTACCAGTGAAGACATCGCTGAATCGGTGTCACACACGCCGATTCAGCGATGTCTACGGGGAGTCCAGCGACGAAATAAAGTTCTGGACTTTCTTCCCCGACCAGCGATCTCCCAGCAGGGGCCTGATCGCTGCTGCCTGTCACACTGGACGATATCGCTAGCGAGGACGCTGCAACGTCACGGATCGCTAGCGATATCGTCTAGTGTGACAGTACCTTTACTGAAATTTTGCTTGGTCTTCCAGACCTTATCTTAATCTCTATTGTTCATGCTAACTGCGATTTCTTAATTACATTTCGGAGTAAAATATGTCATGAGAAAACGATGTCAGAATCACCAGGATCCATGGAAACGTTCCAGAGTTATTATGTCATAAAGGGATAGTGGTGAGAATTGTAAAAATTGGCCTGGTCAATAACGTGCAAACCACCCTTGGGGGTTATGGAATTAAATGCCGTATTTTTCTGCTGCTTTTTATCTGCAAATTGTATCTGTTTTTTTTTTTAATTTGGTGTTTGCACCAGACTACTCAGTAATGCTCTTCTCTGATTATTGCATTGTTGTGGCTTTTTTTTAATGGCATTTTCCGTTTATTGTTTTTTTTTTTTATGTTGATTTTAAGCATTGCTTTTAATGGATATCTTTTTTTATAGCACAGAGCAGCTTTGATTCTGCACTTAAAAATTCAAGTCTTTTTATTTGCTCAACAAAGAAGCTTACACAGAAAAAATGCAGCAAAACCACTGTGACAACACAGAATTTATTCTTAATTATTCCGGATATATTTTTCGGTAAGACAAGAGACATAAGCCATTGTTCATATGAGCATGAATGTTGACTCTTGAATTGGTGTTTGTTGATTTGCTGAATGCTTGTTGACTACCTATTATATCCATCTCTGCAGCTTATTGCTCTGCTATCTTTGAGGAACAAAGGTGCAGGTTAATTGAACAATTAATGTTTGTTAGTTTGGTTAATGCCTGCTGACTACCTAGTGTATCTGTCCATGCAGCTCATTGTCATGAAAACACTGAAGGACAAAATATGTATGTTAATTGAATGCTTGAACAATGAGAGATGACCTCCTCCCACCTCCACCCAAAGTTGTGGATAATTGCCTGAATAAGAGCTATTGATTACAAAAGTGGGATCTGCCTCTGTTTCCAGAGACTCTACATGACAGTCGCCAAGGCATCATGGCTCCAACCAGGGGAATACAGATTTTAGACTCTACAGAACAGCAGCCAGGGAACAATCGTTCCAACTGGAAGAATAAAGATTTGATCCACTGTTCATCACTGAACCCATGGAGATGTTCAGAGAACCCAGGTTGGGACATTTGGGTCACCTGGCCATGTATCTTAATGGAATCTGTCAACTTCCTTAGCATGCCGCTACTTCCTCTCTGTGGGTGCCCGACAAAAGTGGGGTGCCACTGGTTGGGGCAGTTGACCCTGTAAGCCCCAAAGTCACAGATGTTCTAATTCCCGGTGAGCCAGTGTATGGGTAAGACTGTAATTATCACCATCATATGGACTTGCTAGGACTGTACTATATGTGTTATGATCTGGTGGCCTAGGAGCAGCATGAGACGGACTCTGGAGAAGGTGGTCCCTGTACTGACCACAAACCCTGAACCTAGCAGCGCAACTAGAAGTAGCCGTGGGGGGTACTTAACACTCCCTAGACCCCTCGGCACAGCCTAAGATCTAACTACCCCTAAAGACAGAAACAGGAAACCTATCTTGCCTCAGAGAAAATCCCCAAAGGATAGATAGCCCCCCACAAATATTGACTGTGAGAGGAGGGGGAAATAACATACGCAGATATGAAATCAGATTTTAGCATAGGAGGCCATACTAGCTAAAAAGAAAGAATAGAACAGAGTACTAGCGTGGGAACAGCAAGACTTAGCCCGCGCACAAATCCCACAGGACTGCACAAAAGAACGCACATCCCGCGACAAAGAAGGCCACCAAAAGGACCTACTAACCAAATCTCTGGTACCAAAAATCCCAGGATGGCCAGCCAACACAGAACAATGAACCTCAGAAATCACTTTACTAGTCCATCTATCAGGAACAAACAGTTTCCCCACAGGACAGCGGTCAGGCTTATCAGCCTGAAATTCCTGAAGAACCCGTCGCAAATCAGGGGAGATGGCAGAAAGAATCACCTCTTCCTTCAAAATGCCGACCGGCTCAAGAACCCCAGAGGAATCAGGAAAAAAACTCCTAGAGAGGGCATCCGCCTTAACATTCTTAGTACCAGGAATGTACGAGACCACAAAATCAAAACTGGAGAAAAACAGGGACCATCGAGCCTGTCTAGGATTCAGCCGTTTGGCAGACTCGAGGTAAATCAGATTCTTATGATCGGTCAGGACCACAATACGGTGCTTGGCCCCCTCAAGCCAATGTCGCCACTCCTCAAATGCCCACTTCATAGCCAACAACTCCCGATTGCCGACATCATAATTGCGTTCCGCAGGCGAAAACTTCCGAGAAAAGAAGGCACACGGTTTCATCAAGGAACCATCAGAATTCCTCTGAGACAAAACGGCCCCTGCCCCAATCTCAGACGCGTCAACCTCAACCTGAAATGGAAGAGAAACATCTGGCTGACGCAACACAGGGGCAGAAGTAAATCAGCGTTTAAGCTCCTGAAAGGCAGAAACAGCCGCGGAGGACCAATTCGTCACATCAGCGCCTTTCTTGGTCAAATTGGTTAGAGGTTTAACCACACTGGAGAAGTTGGCAATGAAACGACGATAAAAATTAGCAAAGCCCAAGAATTTCTGAAGGCTCTTCACAGATGTGGGCTGAATCCAATCATGAATGGCCTGAACCTTAACCGGATCCATTTCTATAGATGATGGAGAAAAAATGAAACCCAAAAAAGAAACCTTCTGCACTCCAAAGAGGCACTTTGACCCCTTCACAAATAAAGCACTATTATGGAGGATCTGAAATACCATCCTGACCTGTTTCACATGAGACTCCCAATCATTGGAAAAAATCAAAATATCATCCAAATATACAACCATAAATTTATCAAGAGAACTCCGAAAGATATCATGCATGAAGGATTGGAACACAGATGGGGCATTAGAGAGTCCGAATGGCATCACAAGGTATTCAAAATGGTCTTCGGGCGTATTAAATGCAGTTTTCCATTCGTCACCCTGCTTGATACGAATAAGATTATATGCCCCTCGAAGGTCAATCTTAGTAAACCAGCTAGTCCCCTTAATCCTAGCAAACAAATCAGTAAGCAAAGGCAAGGGGTATTGAAATTTGACCGTGATCTTATTCAAGAGGCGATAATCAATACAGGGTCTCAAGGAGCCATCCTTCCTGGCAACAAAAAAGAACCATGCTCCCAACGGTGAAGAAGATGGCCGAATATGCCCTTTCTCCAAAGACTCCTTAATATAGCTCCGCATGGCGGCATGTTCTGGCACAGACAGGTTGAAAAGTCGGCCCTTAGGGAACTTACAACCTGGAATCAAGTCAATAGCACAATCACAGTCCCTATGCGGTGGAAGGGAACTGGATTTGGGCTCATCAAATACATCCTGGAAGTCAGACAAAAACTCAGGAACTTCAGAAGAGGGGGAAGAGGAAATTGACATCAAAGGAACCTGATCATGAACCCCCTGACAACCCCAACTAGTCACAGACATGGATTTCCAATCTAACACCGGATTATGTAGCTGCAACCATGGAAAACCCAGCACAATATCATCATGCAAATTATGCAACACCAGAAAACGACAGTCTTCCTGATGGGCTGGCGCCATTGCGCATGGTCAGCTGTGTCCAAAACTGAGGTTTATTTTTAGCCGGGGTCTTAATGCAAAAAACTGTTAACAGTTATTTTTGAAACTCAAAAATTTGGATCTGTCACCAAAGAATAAATCAGAAGTGGGAATCTTAGGTTCTAAGGCAGGAGTCTGAACAATAAAATCTGAAATACCCTGTACCCTAGCAGCAAGCTGATCCACCCGAGAAACTAACTCATGAACGTTCATGTTAATACTAGATTCCGTAGCCACCCAGAGATAAAGAGGGAGGATAATACCAAACAGGCTAAAGAAAAAAAAATGGCTCAAAAGCTTCCCTCCCTTCTTCTGAGATGCAATTAACTCATTGTTGGCCAGTTGTACTGTTATGATCTGGTGGCCTAGGAGCAGCATGAGACGGACTCTGGAGAAGGTGGTCCCTGTACTGACCGCAAACCCTGAACCTAGCAGCGCAACTAGAAGTAGCCGTGGGGGGTACCTAACACTCCCTAGACCCCTCGGCACAGCCTAAGATCTAACTACCCCTAAAGACAGAAACAGGAAACCTATCTTGCCTCAGAGAAAATCCCCAAAGGATAGATAGCCCCCCACAAATATTGACTGTGAGAGGAGAGGGAAATAACATATGCAGATATGAAATCAGATTTTAGCATAGGAGGCCATACTAGCTAAAAAGAAAGAATAGAACAGAGTACTATGCGGTCAGTATAAAAACACTAGAAAATATCCACCACAGAATATACGAATCACCACACCTGACTAAAGACATGGGGGGTATATCTGCATCTCCAGAGAAATAGCTAGGCTGCAAATAATCCTTCACAGACTAAGCTGGACAAGACAAAAACATGAAAATGCACAGAACTATAAGGTCCACAGCAGGTGGACAGCAAAAACAAAGCCAGGACTTATCTTTGTAGAAAAGCACAGCAAACTGGAGAGACCAGCAGGGAAGTGAATCCCTCAAAAACAATGGACAACTGGCACTGACTAAAGGATCCTGCAAAGCTATATACCCCAGTCAGTTTTGCAATTAGTAGATACACCTGTCCACTCCTGCAGTCCAGGCACAACTGCATTACCCTCTACAACCACCGGAGGGAGCCCAAAAGCTGAATTCACAACATATATGTTAATGTCTATTGGTGGTTCAATAAAGTGTTGCCACAGTGTTATCCTCACCCTGTGTTGTCTGACTAGTATTCTGCCCACGGGAAAGGAGTATGGGCATTTAGTGGGATGAACCCTGTGGTCTTATTAAAGACAGCCAGGCCAGCAGATGAGAACACCCACTGACCCTCATGTCTCCTCAACCAAACAGTTCAACAGCATCTTTAGACATACCAAGGGCAGTAGATTGCATCCATTTTGCTTAGTCATTTAGTCCGTGTTCACATATAGCTTTAATGAGGCATTTTTTCTGTTTTCATCACAGAAATTCTGGTGCGCTTAACTGCCCAAGCAAATTGGACGCAATTTCAAGACTGCTAACCATTGCATTTAAAGTTCATGCTGAATTGTGTGGTTTAGTCCTTTTTTACTTTATAGACTTCTGTGGGGAGCCTGAAAAAAACACATGCAAAAACCGTATGTAAAAAAAATTATTTTTTTTTAAAGGGAACCTGTCACCCCCCTCAGGCGTTTGTAGCTAAAAGAGCCACCTTGTGCAGCACTAATGCTGCATTCTGACAAGGTGGCTTTTTTAGTTATGCTCCCTGCACACGCTGAAATAAACGCTTATAAAATGTGCCCTCACACCGTGAAATCGTCTCGGGGTGGGTCTTTCCCCCCTAATCAGATGCAGCACGGCAAACACTCCGGGCCTGTGCGCGCCAGGCGCCGCCTCCTCTTGCTTCATCAGCATTCCTCGCGCCTGCGTTGTAAGTTCAAAGGGCAGCGCAACTGCGTATGCCCAGAAAAAATACAGCGCAGGCGCCGGGAACGCTAATGAAGCAGGAGGAAGCGGCTCCCGCCGCGCACAGGCCCGGAGTGACGGCTGTGCTGCGTCTGATTAGGGGGGAAAGACCCGCCCCCGGGACGATTTAACGGTATGAGGGGGCACATTTTATAAGCGTTTATTTCAGCGTGTGCAGGGAGCATAACTAAAAGAGCCACCTTGTCAGAATGCAGCATTAGTGCTGCACAAGGTGGCTCTTTTAGTTACAAATGCCTGAGGGGGGTGACAGGTTCCCTTTAAGGTACAAAAGCTTTTCTGTACTATAAAAGAACATTAAAGATGCTCCTTCAATTCTGCACCAAAAATGCATACAATATGGGAGAAGATGCATGTTCTAGAAACCACAGGAGTTTACAGAGAAGATAGCCAGCTGAGAGAACTGATGAGACAACCTCAGAAGCACAGGTTAACAGAATAGTAGCTTATGCAATACTCATACACACATTCCTGAGAGAGGCGTCCTTAAAAGTCCATGACTGATGACATAACTGGGCAACCTGTCTGTAGACCACAACAAATGAAGGCGGCCATAGAAGAAAGTAGCAGGTGCTGGAGTTGAAGAAGGGACAGGTGTGTAGTAGCCAGTAATGCTAATTACACTCATCAACTTTCATGGCTACCTAACCATTTCATCACTGTTCAAAAAATGTACATCACCCCTTCTGTAGAGTCAAGGTATTTGTGTTAGCAGGCTTGTGGATTCCTTTCCGATTGTGATATTTTGGGGACATACTCTGCTTTCTACTTGAGTCATGTAAGCAAAAAATATTGCCAGTATCCATCTATTGCCACTCACGTTTGCTAACCCTGCTGGTGATGCAACTCTCTCAACCCCTTGTCTTATTGTATTGTCTGTTGATGTCCCTTTTCTATACCGCAGATATATTATACACATGTAACAGCCTTTTTTTAGCACTACTTTGCAATAATGGAACGACCAGCCCTTCTATTGACACTCAATCATTGCCCTCCGGAGCGGAGCGTGCGGCTCCATGTATTGCTATGCGGCCGCACGCTCCGCTCCTGAGTGCCGGTGCCAGATCTTGGTTTTAACCTGCGAGACTTGGCCGTATCTCACTGTGTGTGATCCCGGCCTTATGAGACACAACATAGATTTCCAAGTAATATCAAATGTATCCACTTTTATTACACCCAGTTGGGTAAACAAGCAGTTTCACAACATAAAGTAGCATTGTTGTTTTCTTCGTAGTAAGAACACCCTCTGGCTTGTTTTACCTTGTGACTATGACTTTCGGAGTTACATCTTACTTTATGGCTTGAACTCGTATTGACTTCCAGCCATCATCATATTTGCCGATACAGTGCTTTTAAAGTAAAAATGAACTGCGTGGCAGGAAAGAAGGGGAAAAAAAATCATGATTTTGCTTATTTTCCAACTCCACTATGTGCTGACTGCTCTGTATGTTTCAAAGAAAAATATAAAGTGAGTTTTTTAATTTGTTTGATTAAAAATGTAGAGGAAACTGAACAGATGGAATTCATTAGACTGGAAAGAGAGGGAGAGAAGCCGAACTTGGTCATTTGATAATGAAATAACTTGGAGTAATGCACAGAACATCTTCATAGAATGTAGGCAAAGCTGTGTGACAAGAATCCTTGACCTTTCAAGGGAATCACCTGGACAGTCTTCTAGGCGAATATTCACACATAGGTGTGATTGTGATTCGTGATCTTCTACTGGGATTTGTAGACGGAGAATTCTCAGAGCATTACAGGACCAGCAAGAAAAAACTGTAGCAGAAATTGCCATGCAGTGCAGGATTTACATTTGTAGAATTTTATGTTGTAGATTTTTAAAGCCATGCAGAGGGTTAAATATGTGGCAAACCTGCAACATTTCCATTTTGAAATTTCCAATTTTTGGTGCTGACAGTGCAGCTGTGGATTTCCTTGTGATTTCTTTGTTGTGGAAAATCCTTAGCAAATCAGTCCTACAGCAAAATCTGTCACAAATCTGCATGTAAGGCCAGTCTCACACGTCCAGATAATTCCGGTACCGGAAAAATCGGTACCGGAATTATCCGTGTCCGTGTGCCCGTGCGTTTATGTGGCACATCAGTGTGGCGCCCGTGTGCCGACTGGGTACCACACGGAGCGTGCAGGAGACAGCGCTAGAGATAAGCACTGTCCCCTGCATCTGGTGCTGAAGCTGCCATTCATATCTTCTCTGCAGCAGCGTTTGCTGTAGAGAAGATATGATAAATCCTTTTTTTTTGTTTTCTTGTGTTTAAAATAAAGATCCCTGTCCCCACCCCCCTCCCACCACCTGTGCGCCCGGCCGCTGTTAATAAAATACTCACCCGGCTCCCTTGCAGTGTCCTGTCCTCGCCGCACCTTCTCCTGTAAGAGCGATCACGTGGGGCCGCCCATTACAGTAATGAATATGCGGCTCCACCCCAGAGGTGAGTGAAGTCAACATACCCCTTCCCCTGTACGATCCATCACACATTAGCTGTCCAATAGTCTTGCTTTACATGTTGGGGATAGAAGCAGCTTGCTGCTTTGGAGATGGTAGTCGGCTCCCTCACATTTTGTACACCTGTGATGCTGCACAGGTTGCACCTACAGTATGGTATATCTCCCCCTAAGCTGCAAGTACTGCTCACTATACTGTAAGCAGCAGTTATAGGCACGCTCTGGCAATCTGACTGACAGCTTGCTCTGCAAAAGATGAGCTCTCAGGCGAGACAGTGGCATCTAGATATGGTTAAAGAGGGACCCATCTCTTTCTTTTAAGGTCAAGTAACGATGCCGAGGTACAGTGACCGATTAGGCCCTGCAATCAGCAGGGTCTAACAGGCTCTGTCAATGAAAAACTGACGGGTCTCATGCACTATAGTACAAGAGTACTGCAGTGTATGAGGCCAGAAATCAAAGCAAAAAATATTTAAGTTCCACAGTAAAAGTAAAAAGTAAAAAAGAAGTTGAATAAAATGTGTAAAAATAAAAAAACATAAAAAAGCACCACAAAATCAGGAAAAACTGTTTTGCCACTAAAACACAGCTTTTTTTTTCTTAAAAAAGAATATGTACACATAATCGATCGTCCAGAACAATCAGAACTATAAGGCTATGTGCACACGTCAGGATTATTTGCAGAAATTTCCTGAACAAAACTGGACTTTCTCCGCAGGAAATCCGCATGCGTTTTTTGCACTTTTTTTGTGCGGATTTTTCACTTTTTTTTCCAGAGCTTCCCAATGCATTAAATTCCAGGAAATCCAAGAAAAATTTGCAAAATTATTAAACATGCTGCGTTTTTTTTCGCGATGCTTTTTTTTTTCCGAGGAAAAAAACGCAACATATGCACATAAATTGCGGATTGCATTCTATTAATAGGATGCTTAATGGTGCGTTTTTTCACAGTTTTAACACGTTTTTTCCGGAACGTGTGCACACAGCCTTAGGGTTTTCTCACATCTGCTTATAAAATCTGCGAGTGCAGTGTGCGAAAAAAAATTGCATTGCACTCTCCACAATATTATTTAATTAGGCAGGGATCATCTGCAAGTTTGCAGCATGCTGCGTATGGCCGTGTAAAATAACCAAGACTCACCAATGTAAGTCAGTGGAAGGGAGAAAAAAAAATCGCATGACACATCTCATAGGAAACCTAACATTTCATCAGCTGCATACAGTAAATTCACAGAACACTGTCAGAATAGAATATAGAAAGATGTAATTAAGATATAGAATAAGTGCAGTGTGTGTAACTTACTGTACATATATTTAGCGAATTAAATAAATTTAAAAAAATGTTGTGGGGTGCGCCTTTTTTTCTTAACCAGCTGAGGGAAAGCCAATAGCTTGGGGCTGTTGTTTATAGTCTGGGAAGGGGGTAATAAAGACGGAGCTTCCCAGGCTATTAATATCAGCTCATAGCTGTCTACTTAGCCTTTACTGGTTATTAACAATGGGGATCCCAATAAAAAATGACATTGGGTCCCTAACCCGCAAAGGCTAAGCAGACAGCTGCGGGCTGATATAAATAGCCTAGGAAGGGGACATGGATAATGGCCTCCTCCCAGACAAACAACACCAGCCCTCAGCCTCCCCAATAATGGAGCATCCATCAGATGCGCCAAGTCTGACGCTTAACCTTGGCTCTTCCCACTTGCCCTGGTGCACTGGCAAGAGGGATAATGGTTTTAGGGTTGATGTCAGCTTTGCAATATCAGATGATATAAAGTCCAGGGTTTAGTAATGGAAAGATGGCTACAAGACACCTCCCATTACTAACCTTGCAAGTTTAAGCAAAAAACACTCACAGAGCAAAGTCCTTTATTTGGACAAAACAGTCTCTGACCCTCTTTTACCCATTTATTAAGATCCAAATAAAAATAAAAAACCAAAGCAATCCTCACCTGACTGCAGATCTACTATATAATTGTCTAAGGGTCAATTCCGTCTGTCTGTCATGGAAATCCCAAGTCGCTGATTGGTCGCGGTCAAACGGCCATGACCAATCAGCGACGGGCACAGTTCGGCCGCGAAATGGCCGCTCCCTACTCCTCTGCCATAAGTGCCTGCTCCATACTCCCCTCCAGTCAGCGCTCACACAGGGTTAATGGCAGCGTTAACGGACCGCGTTATGCCACGGTGTAACGCACTCCGTTAACGCTGCTATTAACCCTGTGTGACCAACTTTTTACTATTGATGCTGCCTATGCAGCATCAATAGTAAAAAGATCTAATGTTAAAAATAATAAAAAAATTAAAAATCAATATATACTCACCTTCTGTCGGCCCCCGGATCCAGCCCGCTCCTCGCCACGCTCCAGTCCATGCATTGCGGTCTTGCGAGACCGCTACGTCATCATCTCGCGAGACCGCAATCACTCTTGGGACCGGAGCATCGCGAGGAGCATCGGTAAACGCCTGGGCTGGATCCGGTGGCTGACGGAAGATGAGTATATAACTATTTTTTATTTTAATTCTTTTTTTAACAGGGATATGGTGCCCACATTGCTATATACTACTTGGGCTGTGTTAGATACAGCACGGGCTGTGTTATATACTACATCTCTGTGCTATATACTATGTGGGCTGTGCTATATACTACGTGACTGTGGTATATATTACGTGGCTGGGCAATATACTACATCGCTGTGCTCTATACGTGGCCTGGGTTATATATTGTATGGGCAGTGTTATATACTACGTCTCTGTGCTATATACTACGTGGCTGTGCAATATATTATGTGGCTGGGCAAAATACTATGTGTCTGCTATATGCTACGTGTCTGTGCTATATACTACGTGGCTGGGCAATATACTATGTGGCTGGGCAATATACTATGTGGCTGGGCAATATACTATGCGGCTGGGCAATATACTACGTGTCTGTGCTATATACTCTGTGTTTCTGGGCAATATACTACGTGGCTGGGCAATATACTACGTGTCTGTGCTATATACTACGTGGCTGTGTTATATACTACATGGCCTGTGTTATATACACAGGGGGATGATGGATGGCTGGGAAGCGACTGAAACAAGGGGAGACACCATACCTCTGGGACTCAATACAGGTATGGGGCACAATTTATAAAAGTCAATATTTCAGTGTTACTAGGGATCAGAAATATAAGAGCCACCTTCACAGAATGCAGCCTTAGTGCTGCTGAAGGTGGCTCTTTTACTTAAAACGCCCTGGGGGGGTATTGAAAAGTTCCCTTTAATTCCAGTGTTTCACCTGAAGGGTTAACACATTTCCTGACAGCAGATTTATATTCATTTTAGGGGTGCAGTTTTTAAAATGACATCACTTATGGGGTTTTTCCAATATATAAGCCTCTAAAAATGAATGTAAACCGGAATTGAGCCATAAAAAATAAGATTTATAACTTTCCTTGAAAAAAATGAAATTTTGCTGCTAAACCTGAACCTTTCTAACATCCTAACAAAATAATAAAAAAAAATTTGAAATGCTAATGCTGATGTAAAGTAGATGTATGGGAAATATTATTTATTAACTATTTTCTCTGTTATGACTAGCTTGTTTGAAGATTCAGAGATTGAAAATTCCTATTTTTTCTAAATTTTCTTAAAATTTCAGATACTTTGATAAAAAAACCAAAACATATTGACTTTAAGTTCCCGCTATTATATAGTACAATATACCACAAAAAAGTTAGAATCACAAGTATATGTTGAAGCATTCCTAAGATATTACCACACAAAGTAAGCAAATATCGACCCTCTAATGATAAAGCCAGCAATCACAGTGTCTCTTTTGTGATGTATACACCAGCCCCACAGTCTCCTATGTAATGTATGCACCAGCCCCACTGTCTCCTATGTAATGTATGCACCAGCCCCACTGTCTCCTATGTAATGTATACACCAGCCCCACAGTCTCCTATGTAATGTATGCACCAGCCCCACTGTCTCCTATGTAATGTATGCACCAGCCCCACAGTCTCCTATATACCGGCCCCCAGGCTCACCCACCCACTTCCTGGACCATTTCTCTGCCTGGCTGCCGCACTTCATGTCCTCAGAACTACCAACCCTTATCCTGGGAGACTTCAATATCCCCATAAAAAGCCCCACTTCCACATCTGCATCCCAGCTTCTATCACTAACCACTTCTCTAGGCCTCTCACAGCTCTCAACCTCTGAGACACACAAGGACAGTAACACCCTTGACCTGTCTTTGCCCGCCTCTGCTCAATCTCCTACCTAGATAACTCACCGCTTCCCCTCTCTGACCACAACATTCTCTCCTTCACACTCACAAATCCTCGCCCACCCCAGCACACTCCTAGCTACCGCACATTCAGAAATCTACATGCCATTAACCCTCATACACTTTCAGACTCCCTACACTCATCATTGTCCCAAATCTCTTCTTTTTCCTGTCCTGATCTGGCTGTACATCACTTCAATGACACTCTTAGAAGCACCCTTGACCAAGTAGCGCCCCTCACCCTCAGAACCTCGAAACACAGAGTGAAACAGCCCTGGCTCACATCACAAACCCGATTTATCCAGCGATGCTCTAGGTGTGCTGAACGCTTATGGAGGAAAACACGCACACCAGAATAATAATAATAATAATAATAATCTTTATTTATATAGCGCCAACATATTCCGCAGTGCTTTACAGTTTAACAGTTTCAAACACAAAAGTCATAAGTAACAACGTTAACAATACAATAATTAAAGCAAAATAAGACGACCCTGCTCGTGAGAGCTTACAATCTACAATGAGGTGGGGGAGATACAAAGTACAGGTGTGTATTTACAATGATGTATTTACAATCATGGTCCAGCCATCTTCAGGGGTTGGGGAATAGATGGGGATAGTGAATGGGCTACACACACACAAACATAACATAACTTTGATTAGTGAACGTGATAGGCCGCTCTGAACAAATGTGTTTTGAGCGAGCGCCTAAAACTATGCAAATTATGGATGGTCCTAATATCTTGGGGTAGAGCATTCCAGAGGATTGGCGCAGCACGGGAGAAGTCTTGGAGTCGGGAGTGGGAGGTACGGATTAGTGCAGAGGTTAGCCGAAAGTCATTTGCAGAGCGCAGTGGTCTGTTAGGCTGATAGACAGAAATGAGGGAGGAGATGTAAGGGGGTGCCACACTGTGGAGAGCTTTGTGGGTGAGAACAAGTACTTTGAATTGTATCCTGTAATGAATGGGCAGCCAGTGTAATGACTGGCGAAGAGCGGACGCGTCCGAGTAACGATTAGCCAGATGAACGACCCTGGCTGCTGCATTAAGGATGGACTGGAGAGGGGAAAGTCGAGTGAGGGGGAGGCCAAGTAATAGAGCGTTACAGTAGTCCAGGCGGGAGTGGATCAGGGCGACTGTGAGGGTTTTAGCTGTCTCCATGGTGAGAAAAGCTGTCTCCATGGTCTCCATGGAAGAAGACTTCATACACTTCAAATTTATGTTAAGGACCTATAGCTCTGCCCTTCACCTCGCCAAACAGACCTACTTCACCACCCTGATATCCTCACTAGCCAACAACCCCAAGAAACTTTTTGACACCTTTCACTCCCTCCTCAGGCCAGAAGCACAAGCCCCTATCACAGACATCTGTGCTGATGACCTGGCCTCCCACTTTATAGAGAAAATAGACAATATCCGTCAGGAAATCCACTCCCAATCACCAAGTTCAGTGACTCCCATCCCTCCCTGCATTTCTCCTGGCTCACTCTCCACATTTGATCCCATCACAGAAGAAGAAGTCTCCAGGCTCCTCTCTTCTTCTCGTCTGACTACATACACCACCGACACCATTCCCTCACACCTCCTCCAGTCTCTCTCTCCAGCCATCACAACTCACCTAACTACAATCTTTAATCTCTCCCTTTCCTCTGGCATTTTCCCCTCTTCCTTCAAACACTCTATCATTACTCCATTACTAAAGAAACCCGCTCTCAACCCATCCTGCCCAAATAACTACAGACCAGTCTCCAATCTCCCCTTCATCTCTAAACTCTTGGAGTGCCTGATATACTCCCGCCTTACCCGTTACCTCTCCACTCACTCCCTCCTAGACCCTTCACAGTCCGGTTTCCGCCCCCTACATTCGACTGAAACTGCACTCATCAAAGTGACCAATGACCTTCTGACAGCAAAACGTAACGGTGACCACTCTCTGCTCATTCTTCTCGACCTTTCTGCAGCTTTCGACACTGTTGACCACCCTCTCCTACTCTCTAGGCTCCAGTCACTAGGCATTAGGGACACTGCTCTCCTGGTTCTCTTCCTACCTTTCTGACCGCTCCTTCAGTGTTCTGTTCTCTGGCTCCACTTCCTCTCCTCCTCCTCTCACTGTCGGGGTACCTCAAGGCTCAGTCCTCGGCCCCCTTCTCTTCTCCCTCTACACAGCCCCAATTGGACAGTCCATCAGCAGATTTGGCTTTCCGTATCATTTTTATGCTGATGACACACAACTATACACGTCATCCCCTGACCTTACCCCAGCTCTACTACAGAATGCCACTGACTGTCTGTCTGTAGTCTCCAAGATCATGTCCGCTCTCTATCTGAAACTCAACCTCTCCAAAACTGAACTTCTTCTGCTCCCTCCATCTACTATCCTCCCTAAATCTGACATTTCCCTCTCCGTGGGTGGCACCATAATAACACCCCGGCAGCAGGCACGCTGTCTGGGTGTTATGTTTGACTCCGATCTCTCCTTCACATCCCATATACAATCTCTTGCCCGCTCGTGCCGCTTACACCTTAAGAACATCTCTAGACTCCGCCCTTTTTTCACCATGGAAACAACAAAAACCCTCACTGTCACCCTGATCCACTCCCGTCTGGACTACTGTAATGCTCTATTAATTGGCCTCCCCCTCACGCGAATTTCCCCTCTCCAGTCCATCCTTAATGCAGCAGCCAGGGTTATCCATTTGGCTAATCATTACTCGGATGCCTCCGCTCTTCGCCAGTCATTACACTGGCTGCCCATTCATTACAGGATACAATTCAAAGTACTTGTTCTCACCCACAAAGCTCTCCACAGTGCGGCACCCCCTTACATCTCATCCCTCATTTCTGTCTATCGGCCTAACCGACCGCTGCGCTCTGCAAATGACTTTCGACTAACCTCTGTGCTAATCCGTACATCCCACTCCCCACTCCAAGACTTCTCCCGTGCTGCACCAATCCTCTGGAATGCTCTACCCCAAGATATTAGGACCATCCACAATTTGCATAATTTTTGGCGCTCGCTCAAAACACATTTGTTCAGAGCTTCCTACCACGGTCACTAATTAAACTAATTTTATGTTTGTGTGTGTAGCCCATTGAATATCCCCATCTATCCCCCACCCTCTGAAGATGGCTGGACCATCATTGTAAATACATCATTGTAAATACACACCTGTGCTTTGTATCTCCCCCAACTCACTGTAGATTGTAAGCTCTCGCGAGCAGGGTCGTTTTATTTCGCTTTAATTATTGTATTGTTAACGTTGCTACTTATGTCTGTTGGGTTTGATACTGTTAAACTGTAAAACGCTGCGGAATATGTTGGCGCTATATATTATTATTATTATTAATGTATGCACCAGCCCCACTGTCTCCTATGTAATGTATTCACCAGCCCCACTGTCTCCTATGTAATGTATTCACCAGCCCCACTGTTTCCTATGTAATGTATGCACCAGCCCCACAGTCTCCTATGTAATGTATGCACCAGCCCCACTGTCTCCTATGTAATGTATGCACCAGCTCCACTGTCTCCTATGTAATGTATACATAGCAGTCCCACTCTTTCCTATGTAATGTATGCACCATCCCCACTGTCTCATATGTAATGTATATACATCAGCCCCACTATCTTCTATTTCATATACATACACCAGCCCCACTGTCTCCATTGTAACATATATACCAGCTAGTGCATCCTATATGATGTATGTTCATCTGCTCCAATGTTGCTTATGCCATGCATGCACCAGCCACACTGTCTTCTATAAAATGTAGGTACCAGTTCCACTGTCTCTTTTGTAATGTATGCACCAGCCGCACTGTCTCAAATGTGATGTATGCATCAACCACAATGTCTCCTATGTGATGTATATACAGCAGTCCCACTGTTTCCTATGGAATGTATGCACCATCCCCATTGTCTCCTATGTGACGTATGCATCATCCTCACTGTCTCCTATATAATTGTATGCACCAGTCCCACTTTGTCCTATGTAATATTGCATCAGCCCCACTATCTCCAATGGAATGCATACAAGAGTCCCAGTTTCTCCTATGTGATATAAATATACTAGTTCCAGTGTCTCCTATGAGATTTGTATGTACCAGTCCCAATGACTCCTATGTATTGTACACAGCAGTACCTGTGTATCCTATGTGATGTATATGGCAGTCTCATTGTCTCCTATGTGATGTATATACTGCAGACCTCCCACTGCTTGAGTTCTATACATGTAACATGAGCAGTCATGAATTTTCCACTTTGAAGCGACATGCAGTGCAATATACATCTCTGTTCAGAGCAACATACCACTCTCATTAGTTCATTACAAAACTTATTACAAAGAGTCAACTGCTCTCGACATCGATGCAAACCTGAAAAGCAGTTGTGAGTAGCAACATAATCAATACCACCTAACATCACACACCCCACCAAAGTGAAGCAGCTCCAGCCATCAAATTATAGGTGAGATAATTAAATGTCTGACCAAATTTAGCATAATAACATTGATAATTTTGTATGGCCCCCAAATTATGGTATAAATATCGAAATGGCCCTTCGCATGAAAAAGGTTCCTCACCCTGAAGCTAAATGGTTTAAAATTGGATCTAGTACACTGATGAAAAGCTGTCCATTTTTCTCATACTCCACCCCACTAAAAAGATGTCTAAGGCTGTTTGCCAACGTTGTGTTTTTTATACATTTTTTGCCACAGCGGAAACGCATAAAAACACTTAAAAACTGCATTCCCATGCAATCCTATTGGATTTCGCAGTTCCATGCAATCCTATTGGATTCCGCAGTTCCATGCAATCCTATGGGATTCCGCAGTTCCATGCAATCCTATGGGATTCCGCCGTTCCATGCAATCTAATGGGATTCCGCAGTTCCATGAAATCCTATGGGATTCCACAGTTCTATGCAATCCTATGGGATTCCGCAGTTCCATGCAATCCTATGGGATTCCACAGTTCTATGCAATCCTATGGGATTCTGCAGTTCCATGCAATCCTATGGGATTCTGCAGTTTCATGCAATCTAATGGGATTCCGCAGTTCCATGCAATCCTATTGGATTCCGCAGTTCCATGCAATCCTATGGGATTCCACAGTTCCATGCAATCCTAAGGGATTCAGCAGTTTCATGCAATCTAATGGGATTCCACAGTTCCATGCAATCCTATGGGATTCCACAGTTCTATGCAATCCTATGGGATTCCGCAGTTCCATGCAATCCTATGGGATTCCACAGTTCTATGCAATCCTAAGGGATTCCGTAGTTCCATGCAATCCTATGGGATTCTGCAGTTTCATGCAATCTAATGGGATTCCGCAGTTCCATGCAATCCTATGGGATTCCACAGTTCTATGCAATCCTATGGGATTCCGCAGTTCCATGCAATCCTATGGGATTCTGCAGTTTCATGCAATCTAATGGGATTCCGAAGTTCCATGCAATCCTATTGGATTCCGCAGTTCCATGCAATCCTATGGGATTCCGCAGTTCCATGCAATCCTATGGGATTCTGCAGTTTCATGCAATCTAATGGGATTCCGAAGTTCCATGCAATCCTATTGGATTCCGCAGTTCCATGCAATCCTATGGGATTCCACAGTTCCATGCAATCCTATGGGATTCTGCAGTTTCATGCAATCTAATGGGATTCTGCAGTTCCATGCAATCCTATGGGATTCCGCAGTTGCTGTGCCCATGTTGCGGATTTTCCTGCTGCGGAATCGCATAGCGGTAAAATCTGCAACATGTTCATTACTTCTGCGGAATCGCGGTGATTCCGCATCCATAGGATTGCATTGAAACCCTCACTTTACGCATGTGGCTATGCCCACCATGCGTAAACTGAGCGCTTCATGTGCGGATGGTACCCGGGGCTGGAGGAGAGGAGACTCTTCTCCAGGCCCTTAGGAACCATATTTCTGGAAAAAAAAAGAATTAAAATAAAAAAATATGGATTTACTTACCTTCTGATGGCCTCCGGAGTCCTCCGGCCTCTCAGCGGTGCACGCGGCAGCTTCCGTTCCCAGGGATGCATTGCACGATCACCTGGCATGACGTTGCAGTCACGTGACGTCACAAAGCATCCCTGGGAACGGAATGTACCAGGAGTGCCGCCGAGGAGATCGGAATGTGAGAATAACCATATTTTTTATTTTTTTAATTATTTTTGACATTCTATCTTTTACTATTGATGCTGCATAGGCAGCATCAATAATAAAAAGTTGGTCACATGTGTCAAGCACCATGCTTGAGAAGTGTGACCAACCTGTCAATTACTTTTCCAAGCAATTCTTCAATTCGCTTGGAAAAGCACAAGCATTCTGCAAGTTAAAAACGCTTGCAAAATGCTTGTGTTTTGCAGGAAAACGCATGCGAATTCCGCATGCGTTTTACCCGCGGCAGGGAGTTGCAGAAATGCTGCGGACATTTCTGCAACATTTCTGCAACATGGTCACATAGCCTGAATGCGGATATAGCCTTTTTCACAGGCATTGCATTTTAGTGGATGTTAAGGCTGAATCCAAATGGAACAGCCAATCATGCTGAGAGCCTCATAACTTTACATGTAATGTGTTCTTCTGTAGTAATGGGAGAAATATGTGTAATGGTGATGAGCGAATATACTTCTTACTCGAGATTTCCCAAGCACGCTCGGGTGACCTCTAAGTATTTTTTAGTGCTTGGGGATTTAATTTTTCTTGCCGCAGCTGAATGATTTATATCTGTTAGCCAGCATAAGAACATGTGGGGGTTCCCTAGCAACCAGGCAACCCCCACATGTAGTCAAGCAGGCTAACAGATGTAAATCATTCAGCTGTGGCAATAAAAACGAAATCTCCGAGCACTAAAAAATACTCGGAGGTCACCCGAGCGTGCTTGGGAAATCTTGAGTAACAAGTATATTCACTCATCACTAATGTTTAATAATATTTTAAAGAAGTAGTTCTTAGAAGTAATTGACAAAACAAAGAATATAGACGGCACCAGGCTCAAAATGCACCCAATCTTTGACGCAAAGCAGCACAATGTCTGCGCAGGATTCGTGTAGCAAGCACAGATAAAGCAGACTACGGCGGTGCTCCACATAGAAAAATCAAGTCCATTCCATATAGTAAAAAAGAAGAATATGTGGCACTCACCCAGAAAAGCTGCTGAATTAAAGTCCTTTATTCATGATGCGATAAAACAGAACACTTTTGGAGAGGCGGCTGGGATCGGGAGATGGTGCTGGGAGGAGGAGAGGTGGACGACGATCGTTTCGCGCAAATGCGCTTCAACGGGTCCAAAACTGAACTTCTTCTGCTCCCTCCATCTACTATCCTCCCTAAATCTGACATTTCCCTCTCCGTGGGTGGCACCATAATAACACCCCGGCAGCAGGCACGCTGTCTGGGTGTTATGTTTGACTCCGATCTCTCCTTCACATCCCATATACAATCTCTTGCCCGCTCGTGCCGCTTACACCTTAAGAACATCTCTAGACTCCGCCCTTTTTTCACCATGGAAACAACAAAAACCCTCACTGTCACCCTGATCCACTCCCGTCTGGACTACTGTAATGCTCTATTAATTGGCCTCCCCCTCACGCGAATTTCCCCTCTCCAGTCCATCCTTAATGCAGCAGCCAGGGTTATCCATTTGGCTAATCATTACTCGGATGCCTCCGCTCTTCGCCAGTCATTACACTGGCTGCCCATTCATTACAGGATACAATTCAAAGTACTTGTTCTCACCCACAAAGCTCTCCACAGTGCGGCACCCCCTTACATCTCATCCCTCATTTCTGTCTATCGGCCTAACCGACCGCTGCGCTCTGCAAATGACTTTCGACTAACCTCTGTGCTAATCCGTACATCCCACTCCCCACTCCAAGACTTCTCCCGTGCTGCACCAATCCTCTGGAATGCTCTACCCCAAGATATTAGGACCATCCACAATTTGCATAATTTTTGGCGCTCGCTCAAAACACATTTGTTCAGAGCTTCCTACCACGGTCACTAATTAAACTAATTTTATGTTTGTGTGTGTAGCCCATTGAATATCCCCATCTATCCCCCACCCTCTGAAGATGGCTGGACCATCATTGTAAATACATCATTGTAAATACACACCTGTGCTTTGTATCTCCCCCAACTCACTGTAGATTGTAAGCTCTCGCGAGCAGGGTCGTTTTATTTCGCTTTAATTATTGTATTGTTAACGTTGCTACTTATGTCTGTTGGGTTTGATACTGTTAAACTGTAAAACGCTGCGGAATATGTTGGCGCTATATATTATTATTATTATTAATGTATGCACCAGCCCCACTGTCTCCTATGTAATGTATTCACCAGCCCCACTGTCTCCTATGTAATGTATTCACCAGCCCCACTGTTTCCTATGTAATGTATGCACCAGCCCCACAGTCTCCTATGTAATGTATGCACCAGCCCCACTGTCTCCTATGTAATGTATGCACCAGCTCCACTGTCTCCTATGTAATGTATACATAGCAGTCCCACTCTTTCCTATGTAATGTATGCACCATCCCCACTGTCTCATATGTAATGTATATACATCAGCCCCACTATCTTCTATTTCATATACATACACCAGCCCCACTGTCTCCATTGTAACATATATACCAGCTAGTGCATCCTATATGATGTATGTTCATCTGCTCCAATGTTGCTTATGCCATGCATGCACCAGCCACACTGTCTTCTATAAAATGTAGGTACCAGTTCCACTGTCTCTTTTGTAATGTATGCACCAGCCGCACTGTCTCAAATGTGATGTATGCATCAACCACAATGTCTCCTATGTGATGTATATACAGCAGTCCCACTGTTTCCTATGGAATGTATGCACCATCCCCATTGTCTCCTATGTGACGTATGCATCATCCTCACTGTCTCCTATATAATTGTATGCACCAGTCCCACTTTGTCCTATGTAATATTGCATCAGCCCCACTATCTCCAATGGAATGCATACAAGAGTCCCAGTTTCTCCTATGTGATATAAATATACTAGTCCCAGTGTCTCCTATGAGATTTGTATGTACCAGTCCCAATGACTCCTATGTATTGTACACAGCAGTACCTGTGTATCCTATGTGATGTATATGGCAGTCTCATTGTCTCCTATGTGATGTATATACTGCAGACCTCCCACTGCTTGAGTTCTATACATGTAACATGAGCAGTCATGAATTTTCCACTTTGAAGCGACATGCAGTGCAATATACATCTCTGTTCAGAGCAACATACCACTCTCATTAGTTCATTACAAAACTTATTACAAAGAGTCAACTGCTCTCGACATCGATGCAAACCTGAAAAGCAGTTGTGAGTAGCAACATAATCAATACCACCTAACATCACACACCCCACCAAAGTGAAGCAGCTCCAGCCATCAAATTATAGGTGAGATAATTAAATGTCTGACCAAATTTAGCATAATAACATTGATAATTTTGTATGGCCCCCAAATTATGGTATAAATATCGAAATGGCCCTTCGCATGAAAAAGGTTCCTCACCCTGAAGCTAAATGGTTTAAAATTGGATCTAGTACACTGATGAAAAGCTGTCCATTTTTCTCATACTCCACCCCACTAAAAAGATGTCTAAGGCTGTTTGCCAACGTTGTGTTTTTTATACATTTTTTGCCACAGCGGAAACGCATAAAAACACTTAAAAACTGCATTCCCATGCAATCCTATTGGATTTCGCAGTTCCATGCAATCCTATTGGATTCCGCAGTTCCATGCAATCCTATGGGATTCCGCAGTTCCATGCAATCCTATGGGATTCCGCCGTTCCATGCAATCTAATGGGATTCCGCAGTTCCATGAAATCCTATGGGATTCCACAGTTCTATGCAATCCTATGGGATTCCGCAGTTCCATGCAATCCTATGGGATTCCACAGTTCTATGCAATCCTATGGGATTCTGCAGTTCCATGCAATCCTATGGGATTCTGCAGTTTCATGCAATCTAATGGGATTCCGCAGTTCCATGCAATCCTATTGGATTCCGCAGTTCCATGCAATCCTATGGGATTCCACAGTTCCATGCAATCCTAAGGGATTCAGCAGTTTCATGCAATCTAATGGGATTCCACAGTTCCATGCAATCCTATGGGATTCCACAGTTCTATGCAATCCTATGGGATTCCGCAGTTCCATGCAATCCTATGGGATTCCACAGTTCTATGCAATCCTAAGGGATTCCGTAGTTCCATGCAATCCTATGGGATTCTGCAGTTTCATGCAATCTAATGGGATTCCGCAGTTCCATGCAATCCTATGGGATTCCACAGTTCTATGCAATCCTATGGGATTCCGCAGTTCCATGCAATCCTATGGGATTCTGCAGTTTCATGCAATCTAATGGGATTCCGAAGTTCCATGCAATCCTATTGGATTCCGCAGTTCCATGCAATCCTATGGGATTCCGCAGTTCCATGCAATCCTATGGGATTCTGCAGTTTCATGCAATCTAATGGGATTCCGAAGTTCCATGCAATCCTATTGGATTCCGCAGTTCCATGCAATCCTATGGGATTCCACAGTTCCATGCAATCCTATGGGATTCTGCAGTTTCATGCAATCTAATGGGATTCTGCAGTTCCATGCAATCCTATGGGATTCCGCAGTTGCTGTGCCCATGTTGCGGATTTTCCTGCTGCGGAATCGCATAGCGGTAAAATCTGCAACATGTTCATTACTTCTGCGGAATCGCGGTGATTCCGCATCCATAGGATTGCATTGAAACCCTCACTTTACGCATGTGGCTATGCCCACCATGCGTAAACTGAGCGCTTCATGTGCGGATGGTACCCGGGGCTGGAGGAGAGGAGACTCTTCTCCAGGCCCTTAGGAACCATATTTCTGGAAAAAAAAAGAATTAAAATAAAAAAATATGGATTTACTTACCTTCTGATGGCCTCCGGAGTCCTCCGGCCTCTCAGCGGTGCACGCGGCAGCTTCCGTTCCCAGGGATGCATTGCACGATCACCTGGCATGACGTTGCAGTCACGTGACGTCACAAAGCATCCCTGGGAACGGAATGTACCAGGAGTGCCGCCGAGGAGATCGGAATGTGAGAATAACCATATTTTTTATTTTTTTAATTATTTTTGACATTCTATCTTTTACTATTGATGCTGCATAGGCAGCATCAATAATAAAAAGTTGGTCACATGTGTCAAGCACCATGCTTGAGAAGTGTGACCAACCTGTCAATTACTTTTCCAAGCAATTCTTCAATTCGCTTGGAAAAGCACAAGCATTCTGCAAGTTAAAAACGCTTGCAAAATGCTTGTGTTTTGCAGGAAAACGCATGCGAATTCCGCATGCGTTTTACCCGCGGCAGGGAGTTGCAGAAATGCTGCGGACATTTCTGCAACATTTCTGCAACATGGTCACATAGCCTGAATGCGGATATAGCCTTTTTCACAGGCATTGCATTTTAGTGGATGTTAAGGCTGAATCCAAATGGAACAGCCAATCATGCTGAGAGCCTCATAACTTTACATGTAATGTGTTCTTCTGTAGTAATGGGAGAAATATGTGTAATGGTGATGAGCGAATATACTTCTTACTCGAGATTTCCCAAGCACGCTCGGGTGACCTCTAAGTATTTTTTAGTGCTTGGGGATTTAATTTTTCTTGCCGCAGCTGAATGATTTATATCTGTTAGCCAGCATAAGAACATGTGGGGGTTCCCTAGCAACCAGGCAACCCCCACATGTAGTCAAGCAGGCTAACAGATGTAAATCATTCAGCTGTGGCAATAAAAACGAAATCTCCGAGCACTAAAAAATACTCGGAGGTCACCCGAGCGTGCTTGGGAAATCTTGAGTAACAAGTATATTCACTCATCACTAATGTTTAATAATATTTTAAAGAAGTAGTTCTTAGAAGTATTCTTAGAAAACTTTCTATGGAAATTTCTCAATTTTTACTATCCACTTTAAAGAGGAAATGAACCAAACTCTGTGTTCTGCAAAGCACAGAATTATAAAGGGCATAGCGTGTATTCACACCTTTGATGAATGCCTAGCACGGTTTTTTCAAGCAATATGGAAAACTATGCAGTTAATGATCCGTCACTATATAATGGCTGGCTGGTTCTTATACTGTATAATCTAGTAGTAAATTCCCAGCGCACAATAGTAAAAGAGAACTGAGATGATGTAATGGTAAGAGAATTCATCAGCTGACTTATATGAAGAGGAAGCAGTTTTATTGCCTCTTAAAGTTTCGTTCCCAGTTAAAGAAGTTTGGAGGTTAGCAAGTCATGTGACTGTCATGTGTTTCAGGGCATTTTCAGAATTTTCTTTTTACCTTTTAGTAATAATTGTGCAGAGATAACAACCTTAGTTTCATCGTATAAGGGAAAAACTAAAAAAAAAAAAAAAATCCCAAACAACCCAAAATTGTAAACATTTTCACCATGCACCATATAATTTTCAAAATGAGAATTTTATGTTCAGATAATCGACTTGAGTTTTCTTGTTTGACTGGCAGCCCTGCAGTCGGGTATATGACAAAATGAGAGATTATGGCAGAATCACAGATTTTCTAATACATGTGTATTGTTTGTCATGTTGATACTTGAATATTTGGTACAATGAAGCAATCAATCAAAGTATTAGCTGAAAATAGAAAAAAGCTCAGGGCATTATTTTAATGTATGGAGGATCATGGAAGGTAATTTAACTCATGAGATTCCAAACAACAGTTGCCTCTTATATCACTGGTATATCCAGCTATTATTATTATTAATGGTGCCACTTAACATTTGCAGCTCATTCATGAAAATAATTAAATCAAAATGTATTTAAAATCTTTTAACCCAAAGATTACTTACCTTCTCCTTACCCCAGTGTTTTTCACATATGCAAAAAATGGTATGAGTGCCATCAGTGTTTTGGATTTGAGTTTTATCAGTGTTTGGTCAGTGTCAGTTTTTACCATCAGGGTTTGGTCAGTGTCAATTTTTACCATCAGGGTTTGGTCAGTGTCAGTTTTACCATCAGGGTTTGGTCAGTGTCAGTTTTTACCATCAGGGTTTGGTCAGTGTCAGTTTTTACCATCAGCGTTTGGTCAGTGTCAGTTTTTACCATCAGGGTTTGGTCAGTGTCAGTTTTTACCATCAGTGTTTAGTCAGTGTCAGTTTTTACCTTCAGGGTTTGGTCAGTGTCAGTTTTTACAATCAAGGTTTGGTCAGTGTCAGTTTTTTACCACCAGTGTTAGGTCCGTGTGTTAGTTTTTACCTTCAGGGTTTGGTCAGTGTCAGTTTTTACCATCAGGGTTTGGTCAGTGTCAGTTTTACCATCAGTGTTTGGTCCGTGTGTCAGTTTTTATCATCAGTGTTTTCCTGTATACATAAATAAATTGCAAATCTTATATTCTCTGCAGTGTTAATTACAGATAGAACACGGACTGCGCACTGATGTTGTCTGTGCTGTTGTGATTTTCACGGATCCATAGATATAATTAAGTCACCCGCCAGGGCCGTGGGGTACTCGGTACCAGGTCCTGGTGTTCACAGGGGGATGTCACGGTGGCGACCCGGTCCATGGCCCTGGGCGTCCATGTAAAAGGGGGAAAGTCTTTAAAGGGAATTTGGTGAATAGAGTTTATGTTCATGATGCCACCAGTGGTATTCGGTCAGTGGGAACCAACGTTTCTTTAAGGGGTCCTCTGGGGTGATGTTATGGCAGCTAGATGGTATAACTTCCCACAGGTGAAGTATATCTCCAGGGCTCCCGGTGTGTACATGGAAGATGGTGGAAGGTGCAGTAATGAACGAGAACACAGGTTTGCATCTCTTTACCTTGTTTACTGAAGACTTCAGGCAGCCACAGTCCAGGGCACCAGATCACAGGGCAGGCTGAGTCCGGCCGGCATGGAGGCAAGTTGGGAGTCCCCTTATACAGGTGAAGATTAAAGCCTTCCTCTAGCGCGTTGGTGTTGTAGTTCCTTACTGCCTATGGTTTCAGAAAAGGTCCTCACAGAACATCTCTGTCCCCCATATAGAATAGGACAATACCTGCATGACAGGTAGCTCGAGCCTTTTTACAGGGCCTCTAGCACGCCCCGGGCTCTATGTGTTACTGTGTCTCAGGTGTGTGTGGCGGACAGGTAACTTGCAGTTCAGCTGTCCTGCTGGTCTCTGATTTAAGTCGTGGAGACCCCTACAACCTCGGTGTTCCGGCTACCGGTGTCTGCACCTCAGAAGGAGGCAGCCTGCTCATGGCTGGTCTCCCACTGGTCTCCTCGCCTGTGCTTCTCTCTCCTACACACTCACTGAAATATATTCAGCTTCGTATAATCTTCTCCCAGGTACTGCAGCACCAGCACTGCAGCTACACAGCTCTGTACACCTTCTTCTGCCTCAGACTACTCCAGTCTGCTTCCTGGCACTAACTCCCTACTTTCCCTCCAAACTACCATATATATATATATAATATATATATATGGGGAGTCACCTAGTAAATAGGATCAAAAGCTCCCCCTGGTGGCCTGAAGTGTGAACATGTTGCATGCTTGTGTTTACCTGGTGACAGTTATCCTTTCTTGCCTCCATATGTAACATCACTCTCCCCGTGAGGAAAGCAATGCTACTGTGACGACCCGGACCCTGGGGTGCCACATAATTATATGGGTCATTTTCATCCATCACGTTGATAAAAAAATGGTCGTGTGTGCAACATGTGTTTGTGGACACATGGTCCTCAAAAAAATCAAAGAAATGTGAATCACACTATAGACTTTACTGTGTATGTATTCAATCTGTGAAAACCATGGATAGAAAGCATACGCGAAATACAGATGGCTGAAAAAAGTCTAAACTTCAGTTGTGACTGCACTTAGCGACGGTATCCTATTGACTCTTAGAATTGTTACAAGTAGTCATTGTGGTATTTCCATAGATTATGAAGTTACAGTAAATAATAAAGTAAGAAGCATAAAATAACCACTTGTGATCAATGGTCTATCAAAATGAGGAAGCTGGAAATAAAATATCCATAATTTAGCTTCTTTGACATTGTGAGTCTGACATCATAATAGGGGGAAATTACGGTATTGTCACAATGGAACAGACACTTTTAGGTTTTGAGAACAGTTCATTTGAAAGATGAAAGTATAAAGAATTATTCGCCGTTGGATTTCTCTGGACACACATGATTTTTAATGTACACATGTTGGACTAATATGGCTAGATGACAATCTGAACAGTGCAATATGTGATGATGACCCTGAGCAAAAGCTCACCTTGCTTGCTACAGTCTATTGTCAGACATATATGTAGGGAGTCTTGTCTGATGCAAACCTCTGACGATAGACTACAACATGAACTGTATTTAGTGACCACCCATATGTCACCCATAAACTCTCAAGTTAAATAAAACCTGTATCATATAGAATGTTTTTTTCTTTGTTGCAGGATGCCCCTTCATATTAGAGTTGCAGACTACATTTGTTTATACAGTAAGGACTCATTCAGACGTCACTATTTTTCATGTACTCAAAAAAATGGAGTCATCAGTCTATTGGATCCATGTGTCATCAGTGTTTGGTCAGTGTGCCATCAGTTATTTTTCACATATGGATAACTAAAAAAATAAATTACAAAGCTTTCTAATGTTAAATACAGACAGCACACTTATGGTACCCTGATGTCATCCAGATGCTGTGCATGTTTTTCACGAACCCATAGACTTATAATGACACTTTTCATCCATGCTGTGGACATCCATGTCTGCGTTAGTTTTTCAAGGACACACGGTCTGTGAATAAACACGGACATGTGAACAGATCTATAGACTATGGATAAGTGTTGTTCAAGAAAAACACGGATAGAACACGGATGTCTGAACAAGGCTTAAAAATAAAGCCTCTTTTGCTTTTGGATGGATGAAAGGAGCCCTATGGATACATTTTCAATATACACCAGGTGCTGCTTTTTCTGTCTTAGGGCAGTCTCACACGTCCAGATAATTCCGGTACAGGAAAAATTGGTACCGGAATTATCCGTGTCCATGTGCCGGTGCGTTTCAGTGTGCCCACTGGGTACCACACGCACCGTGCGGGAGACAGCGCTAAAGTTTAGCGCTGTCCCCTGCATCTGGTGCTGAAGCCGCGATTCATATCTTCCCTGCAGCAGCGTTTGCTGTAGAGAAGATATGAATAATCGTGTTTAAAATAAAGCTCCATGTGCCCAAATGGGAGGTGGAGCCGCATATTCATGATTGTAATGGGCGGCCCCACGTGACCGCTCATACAGTAGAAGGTGCGGCCAGGACAGGAAGCAGCGCCAGCCAGCGAGGGAGCCGGGTGAGTATTTTAATAACAGTGGGGGGCGCACAGATGGAGCTTTATTTTAAACACGATTATTCATATCTTCTCTACAGCAAACGCTGCTGCAGGGAAGATATGAATCACGGCTTCAGCACCAGTGGGGGGGACAGCGCTTACTGTAGCGCTGTCTCCTGCATGGCACACGGACTGCACACGGACAACGTCCGTGTGCGGTACGTGTTTTACACGGACCCATTGACTTTAATGGGTCCGTGTAATCCGTGCGCTCCCACGAACACTGACATGTCTCCGTGTTTGGCACACGGAGACACAGTCCGCAAAAAAATCAATGACATCTGCACAGATGCATTGATTTCACTGTGTCTACGTGTGTCAGTGGCTCCGGTACGTGTGGAAACTGTTACCTCACGTACCGGAGCCACTGACGTGTGAAACTGGCCTTAGGCTAGTTTCACATTTGCGGTTGAGTCCGCAGCGTCTTGTCCGCAACTGCATCCATTTTTTTTATCCGCATCAGCTTACGCATGACGGGAAAAAACGTTGCGTTTACATGCTTTTGCATGCATTTTTACATGCGTTTGCGCTTTTTATATACATGCGTTTGATATTTCCAGGAGGGCATGTCTCAATGGACAGTTCCTGGACAAGTGCAATCTGAAGTACGCAAGTGCATCGAATGCATGCACATGCAAACACATGCGTACGCATGCATTCCCATAGACAGTAATGCTTTTTTTAACTCACTCATCCGCATGCGCATGCCTGTGCATATTTGACGGAAATTTGCTGCCTCAAAAATTGCAACATGGTGCATTAGCAGCACCCCGCCGCGAAACGACGCATGCGTAAGCAAACGCAGGCGAACGCATGCAAGCACATGTACCTGCGTCCACAATGTAAAAGATATGAAATCAAGATGCATGCGGATGTATACGTCAGAAACGCTGCGGACACAACCGCAAATGTGAAACCGGCCTTACATGCTAACCAAGGGGCTCTAATGTGACGTGGGCAAAGCCTTAAAGAGATGGTCCAAAACTAAAGGCATCATTCATACTAAATGTCTATTTCATGTAATAATCCAATTACTTTTCCAATATGCTTCAATTAAAAATTCTCTATCATTCCCTCTATATTCACAGCAATAAGTGACCACTGACCGGCAACTAGTTTGTCAGTCAGCAATCACTTAATAGCCAGTTAAAAAGAGCGACACTCAGTAGTAAAACATTCATCAGCTGCCATTGCTCTCGGCAGCACATGTCCTGTTTACACGGGACAATGTGCTGCTAAGAATGATTATCTTTTGTGCAAAGCAAAAGATCATATCACCTAACAAGCAAGCAACTTGCTGGTTCATCAGGTGACTGGCAGCCTGTTTAAAGGGAATCTGTCATCCCCTGGGATGTTTTTTACCTGTTAGTTTGGGCATACAGGTAATAAAATGGTTAAAATAATCATACCTGTATGCCTCATAGTCTGGGCATACAGGTAATAAAATGGTTAAAAGAATCATACCTGTATGCCTCATATCTGTGGTCTTGATGTGCAGAAATCATCTTTTATCCTGTAATGGTAATAAGTTCTTCCAGGCTCTGGGGCATGTGGTGCCTTGAAGAAAACTCTGCCTCCGGAATAATTTGCGTACCATACCTACTCCCTTCAGCATCACAGTGCCCTATCAGGCATTATTCACTGAGACTAAGGTCAGTTAGCAATTATAATACCCTCCTAAACAAACAGGAGCACCACGTATATTTAAAAAATATATACAGTGGGTACGGAAAGTATTCAGACCCCTTTAAATTTTTCACTCTTTGTTTCATTGCAGCCATTTGCTAAATTCAAAAAAGTTCATTTTTTCTCATTAATGTACACTCTGCACCCTATCTTGACTGAAAAAAACAGAAATGTAGGAATTTTTGCAAATTTATTAAAGAAGAACTTTTTTGAATTTACCAAATCGCTGCAATGAAACAAAGAGTGAATAATTTAAAGGGGGCTGAATACTTTCCGTACCCACTGTATTTATATTATGTTTGTTCCATCAAAAACAATCTACGTAAATGCTGTGCCCCAACTTGCAATTTGCCATAGCTTCATCAGGACCAGAGTGTATTAAGTTCCAATCAATTTTTGATGATAATCCAGTACTCAATTAATACGATTCATAACTCCATTATTTTTTCATGCTAAAAATGTTCTAAATCAGATGATTTTCGAGGCAAAACAGAACCTAGTCATAGCAAATGGGTAATTGTGGTTAAACATATTTAAAAACATATTTAAAAACATCGACTAATCACAACTGCAAATTTTTTATTTTTATCGACTTCTAGGTGAGACCTCTCTATGCATGCTCTGTGATCTGTGCAGAGGTCAATGAGCATAGATGCAAGTGGTGGGTGACCTGTGACCATCAGCTATTGTGAATTGAGTAGTCCTGTGTTTTCTATATCTAGGGGATAGCTTTCATTGCAATCCTGTCTTTGCCGAGGAGATGACCACTGAAAAGTGATCACTACAGAACAAGAAAAATAAGCCTTATAACAGGTTTAGTGGCCAGTAGGAAAACTGCTAAAGCTCAGGTTTTTATACATACTGTATTATGACATGAATGATATTTTTTTTTAAAATACCAGAAATTCTGCAATTTATGTTTAATAAAGATGTTCGAAGTGAATCACGTTTGCCTCAAATTCCACATAAAATTAAGATTTGCCAGAATCCAAATATTTTGTGATTCACTTTGCACAAATCCAACCACCATTTTACTGGTTACATGAAGGGGGAAAAAATAAATATATATTACACGCTTCTTGGCCCTCACCTGTTGTTCCCTCTGGTCCATTCTTCTCTTCAGGCATCATTATTGCCTCTGTCACTGACTAGGTCGTGCAATATCATGACATCATAGGACGATGCAATGTCATGACATCGCACGTCGCCTAGTAAGCTCTGGAGGCGACAAAGATGCCGGAAGAGAAGACAGGACTGGAGGAAGTGGCATGAGAGGAATGGGGAGAGATGAGCATTTTTTTTCTTACACTGTTTATTATGTTCTGAGGTCTACAGAAACCCCAAAGAATAATATGGCACATTCAATTTGTTCAATTCAAGTTGATGGAAATAGAATTTCTAGGCCAAATTCAGAAAAATTTGAAAAATTTGACTTTCGGCAGATTCACTCATCTCTAATGTTTAACATAGCTCGCTGATTTAAACAATAGGTAATTTAATTTTCTGCTGCCATTATCTTATGCATACTGATCCAGCAGAGGACAGAAAAGCCTGAGGCAGATGCCAAATGTCTAAAATTTATGGCGAATGTCTTTCTATACAAATAGGGAGTAAAAAATTCTTGGATCACTTACTCATCTTAGACAATTTAATAGTGAAGTTATTGTGAAATATGGAATTCGCGTTATCCAGATGAAACAGGACCCACGTCCACAAAATAATATATCGGCAGATTCCCTAACCTCTAGTGATAACTTGTACATCAGTGACCACTGGGACCCACACCAATTGACAGAATGGAGGATTTGCATACTTACGACTTGTTTCGTCCAGCTTCTTCTAATGGAAAAGAATTAAGAAAAGCTGGATACGATTAGTCAGCATGCCTGCAAGCAGGGTTGGACTGGGGTTTTGGGGCCCACCAAGGGAATGGACTCTGGGGGCCCACCCTACAGCTATATGCAAATATCTGTCAGTACTCATCCTGATTATAGTGGAACATCGACTGTAAAACACCGGCGGCTCCTGCACATCTACTGTGTGCCCCCATAACATTGGTGATATTATACACAGGAACTCTGTACACAGTGTATAGGGTATAGTGTGCATGTACATGTAATACATTGACTTACCAGTGATGTCTGTAGTTCAAGACGTTCATTTTCGCTTTTCTTCTTCAACCAGCACAGACCGCCATCACTTCTTCCAGCCAGGACTCGTCTCTACAAAAAGTAACAGTAATCAATAGCTGATCGCTTACAGAGCACTTTCCCCACTTTTTCCCTGACTTCTACACTATGTCAGATGAAGAAAAAAAACGACGTAGTGTCGCCCTGCACAGTAACAGGACCCCATTTTGCTCCCTCCATGGAAAACAGTTTCCTAAAAAGTAAATTATGTTACTGTAGTAATGTCCCTAATTGGACCCTAAAGAAATTATGTTCCCCACTTGTTATCATAAACTAATATAGCATGTTTATTATTCTGGCCCTCAAACAGTAATTTAGTCCCTCATCCTTGCCCACTTTATTTAATAATCTCGCCCAGCCTGGCCCCCTTTATTTTATAATATGCCCCAGCCTGGTCCTCTATGTCCCTTGTCCTACCTGGCCCCCAGATATCCATCCTACCCCCCAGCTATATATATTGGCCCTCATATATCAAGAGAATGCCAATAGTGTGCAAAGCAGTAATCAAAGCAAAAGGTGGCTACTTTGAAGAACCTAGAATATAAGACATAATTTCAGTTGTTCCACACTTTTTTGTTAAGTATATAATTCCACATGTGTTAATTCATAGTTTTGATGCCTTCAGTGTGAATGTACAATTTTCATAGTCATGAAAATACAGAAAAATCTTTAAATGAGAAGGTGTGTCTAAACTTTTGGTCTGTGCTGTATATGCATCCTGACTCCCCATATATCCATCTTGGTCCCCCCCCATGTATCCATCCTGGTCCCTTGTCCTGCCCCCCCATATATCCATCCTGGCCCCCCATATATGCATCCTGGCCCCCTCATATATATCCATCTTGGTCTCCCATGTATCCATCCTGGTACCTTGTCCTGCCTCCCCCTATATCCATCCTGGCCCCCCATGTATGCATCCTGGTCCGCCATATATATGCCTCCTGGCCCCTTGACCTGCCTCCCATATATCCATCCTGGCCCCTTGTCCTGAACCCCGTGTATCCATCCTGGCCCCTTGTCTTGGCTCCCCCGGGTATCCATCCTGGCCCCATGTGTCTCCATCCTGGTCCCCCCATGTGTCTCCATCCTGGTCCCCCCTCAGTGTCTCCATCCTGGTCTCCCCAGGTGTCTCCATCATGGTCCCCCAAGAGTCTCCATCCTGGTCCCCCATGTGTCTCCATCCTGGTCCCCCCACGTGTCTCCATCCTGGTCCCCCCACGTGCCTCCATCCTGGTCCTCCCACGTGTCTCCATCCTGGTCCCCTCACGTGTCTCCATCCTGGTCTCCCCCAAGTGTCTCCATCCTGGTCCCCCCATGTGTCTCCATCCTTGTCCCCCACGATGTGTCTCCATCCTGGTCCCCCCATGTGTCTCCAACCTGGTTCCCCCATGTGCCTTCACCCTGGCCCCCCCATGTGTCTCCATCCTGGTCCCCCGCATGCGTCTCCATCCTTGCTCCTTGGAGATAGAGAGAGAGATAGAGATAAATAGAGAAAGAAAGAGAACAAGAAAAAAAAGATTCCTCTTATCTTTCTGCGCTCCCAACGCCATGCGGCATCCTCCTCCTCCTCCTCTGCAGGTCCGGCGTGCACAAAGAAAAATGAGCGACCAACGTAGCAGAGGCTGGCGGTGAATGTGTGCGCACGTCGCTTGCGGCACATGACACTGACGTCATACATCGGTGATGACGGGTGCACACTGTTCAGTGTTGAACGGGTCGTGCACTGTGGCGGTTCAGGTAATGAACACTGTGTGCGAAAATCCCTGCACATACTCTGCCAGCACTTTTAAAGGGCCCGCACCCCTAAAAGCCACATTAATTTTTCTTCTTCTTCTCCTCCTGTCCTTTCCACAGCCAAGGGCCCACTGGGGATTTCCCCGATACTCCGCCAGACCAGTCCGACCCTGCCTGCAAGTATGGAAATCTCATAAGTACAGTCAAGTGATCGCCCAATAGGTCAGTGCATACATTGGAATCATGAAAGTGTGTGCTTCGCACACTGTCACGACTCAGCAGTCTATAATCATATAGAGACACTGTAGACTTTTCACTTTAGACCAGCAAACCCCCTTAAAAGGGTTGTTTGGGCTTTTCACAGAGTGCCTGCAGACTTCTGACTCTCCACATCGCACGCAGCGCGCACTGTAAGGATTTTCCAGTGGCGGCGGCAGGGCTGAGCGGTCATGTAACTGCAAGTATTCCATATGCATATTTCTGGCCACATTATGACTAGACTCAACTAGAATTGAGGGAGGCTGCACATGTCAAGTCGGAAAGTAGCTAGGCGTATGCTAGGAATTTGCATATCGCATACTTGCCATCACATGACTGCTCAGTCTTGACAATATTGCTGGTACCGGAATATCCGCAGAGTGCGCACTGCACACAATGTTAAGATTCACAAGTCTTCAGTCACATAAAGTGACTGCAGACTTTCATAATAAGCCTGGACTACCCCAAGGTTACATTTTATAATCATACAGCAAAACTCTGGATGTAAAAATATACATTTATGAGTTTCCCTTCAAATATTATTTGAATAGAGTCTTCAACTTTAACACTTTTTGTACATTTAAGGAGAAAAACAAGTGAAATAAACTTACCGTAGTTGCAAAAAGAGAAAAAAACATGTAAATGGAAATCCCACATCAGTTGATTATGATATAATAGTCACATGAACTGTTGGAACGAAAGAGAATTCTTATAGTCTCTAAGACAAAAAAAAGTCACATCTGTGGAAGCAAATAACAAAGCGAGGAGTGGAACACGCAGTCAGAATCTTCAAAGTTCACGGAGTATAAAGTCATCTTATGTTTGCATTTCTTCCTCGCCTCTTGTATTACATATACACAGGAGAGTTTTAATCTTGTGCTTTGATCTTATAAACCTGGATGGATCAGTTGAAGTCACAGGAGAAGACGAAGGATTGTTTGGATCTGCATGTAAACATGTAAAGCACTGCACAGTCCCAGCTGTTTTTAGGGTTTTCTTTGTAAAGTAATACTGATTAGATTTCATTTCTGTGAATATTTTTCTGAATTTACAAGATCGAAGATCTTCTCACTAATCTGCTTTTTAAATAGTGTGAAAAAGAAAACAGTTTTTGTAATTTTATAAAAATTCATCGGAGCCATTCACACTCCTAAAGAGTGTTGGCAGTGTTGGCTCTTTGGCAGCAATCTACTACCCACCATTTACTGGATTTTCACAAGTTTCTTCTTGGTTCACCATCTGCTGTGGTCCAAGTCAGTCAAGCGTATAACTATAATTAATCATATTTAAAGAGGTATTCCCATATCCAAGATCCTATCCAAAATGTAGTAGGTGTAATAATAATAATATTAGCAATTATCGCCAATTAGAAATGTAGTATAGATCTCATTCGCTATGTCACTTACCCCATGTGCAGGGCATTGCTGTAACCTAGATATCGGAAACAGAGAATCCTGTGATCCATGCCCCTTGTAAAGACTGTAAAAATTAACGCTAATTAAAAGGGCCCATATCTCTGAAACTGTATGGTGGAGTTGAAAAAAAAACAACAAAAACATGGCATACTCAGAGGAGCAGTAGGAATAAAATATCAGCCAAATAGCCACTTTTCGGGTATGTGCACACGTCAGGATTTCTTGCAGAAAATTCCTGAGGAAAACCGAACATTTTCTGCAAGAAATCCGCATGCGTTTTTCTCGCAATTTTTTACGCGTTTTTTGTGTGTTTTTTTCTGCATTTTATTCTGGAGCTTCCCAATGCATTAAATAGTAGGAAAAATGCGAAAAAATCTGCAAAATTAATGAACATGATGCGTTTTTTACCGTGATGCGTTTTTTACCGTGATGCGTTTTTTTCGCGGAAAAAAAATGCATCATGTGCACAAAAATTGCAGAATGCATTATAATTGATGGGATCCATACGTATGCATATTTAATGCATTTTTATCGCGTTTTTATAGCAAAAAGATGCAAAAAAAATGCAACGTGTGCACACAGCCTCCCACTGGTGTCAGGTCCGCTTCAATGTAGATTATAGCAAAAATCTGTGCTGATTAACATCCTACTATATCTTTACATTATATACCTTTTCTTTCACACATGCATATAGCTAGAAATAACATTCTGGCTGCTTGCTGCCACCACTAGGAGGTGCTCTCTCATACAGATTTATACAGTTGAATTGAAAACCTGCTGCATAATATATGATAGTATCTCCCCCTAGTGGCCAATATCATTTATAGTTAGACTTTGTGTTTTGTGGTTATTTCTCTAGGGCCACATTTTTGAGAGGAGCACCTTAGTTGTTATAGCTGCTACCTAACTTCTGAGAGCACAATGGTTGGACATATAGAGCTGCTTCTCACAAAATTAGAATATCATCAAAAAGTTAATTTATTTCAGTTCTTCAGTACAAAAAGTGAAACTCATATACAGTGGGGAAAAAAAGTATTTAGTCAGCCACCAATTGTGCAAGTTATTCCACTTAAAAAGATGAGAGAGGCCTATAATAGACATAGGTAGACCACAACTATGAGAGTCAAAATGAGAAAACAAATCCAGAAAATCACCTTGTCTGATTTGGCAAGATTTATTTTGCAAATTATGGTGGAAAATAAGTATTTGGTCAGAAACAAAAGTTCATCTCAATATTTTGTTATATATCCTTTGTTGGCAATGACAAAGGTCAAACGTTTTCTGTAAGTCTTCACAAGGTTGGCACACACTGTTGGTGGTATTTTGGCCCATTCCTCCATGCAGATCTCCTCTAGAGCAGTGATGTTTTGGGCCTGTCGCTGGGCTACATGGACTTTCAACTCCCTCCAAAGGTTTTCTATGGGGTTAAGATCTGGAGACTGGCTAGGCCACTCCAGGACCTTCATATGCTTCTTACGAAGCCACTCCTTCGTTGCCCTGGCAGTGTGCTTGTAATCATTATCCTGCTGAAAGACCCATCCACGTTTCATCCTCAATGCCCTTGCAGATGGAAGGAGGTTTGCACTCAAAATCTCATGCTACATGGCCCCATTCATTCTTTCAGGTACACAGATCAGTCATCCTGGTCCCTTTGCAGAGAAACAGCCCCAAAGCATGATGTTGCCACCCCCATGCTTCACAATAGGTATGATGTTCTTTGGATGCAACTCAGCATTCTGTCTCCTCCAAACACGACGAGTTTTGTTTCTACCAAACAGTTCTACTTTGGTTTCATCAGACCATATCACATTCTCCCAATATTCTTCTGGATAATCCAAATGCTCTCTAGCAAACTTCAGATGGGCTCGGACATGTACTGGGTTAAGCAGGGGGACACATCTGGCACTACAGGATCTGAGTCCCTGGCGGTGCAGTGTGTTACTGATGGTAGCCTATGCAGGTCATTCATTAGGTCCCCCCATGTGGCTCTGGCATTTTTGCTCACCGTTGTTGTGATCATTTTGACCTCACGGGGTGAGATCTTGCGTGGAGCCCCAGATCGAGGGAGATTATCAGTGGTCTTATATGCCTTCCATTTTCTTATTATTGCTCCCACAATTGATTTCATCACTGCTTGCCTATTGCAGATTCAGTCTTCCCAGCCTGGTGCAGGGCTACAATTTTGTTTCTGGTGTCCTTCGACAGCTCTTTAGTCTTCACCATAGTGGAGTTTGGAGTCAGACTGTTTGAGGTTGTGGACAGGTGTCTTTTATACTGATAGTTCAATCAGGTGCCATTACTACAGGTAATGAGTGGAGGACAGAGGAGCTGTCGTGATCCAGACCGGGTTTTGAGTCCTGTCTTTCCCTTTTTCCAGTCTGGTCATGCCTGGGGTTAACTTTCTCAGCTTCAGTCTGGTCTCAGGTTTGCTATTTATCTCTGCTGTGTTCTGAAGATGATATCAGTTATAGTTTCTGCCTACGGCATGTGTAGCTTACACCGTTTGCCCTGATTTGTCCTGCTGCTTGCTTACTGAACCCGTGTCTCTTTATTCCCTCTTCCTTTTCCGACTCTGTGTTCCCCTTTCGTGTATTGACTCACTGGTTTTGACTTGGCTTTGACCCTGACCTTTTTTATCTCTTTTCTTTGGCATATCTGCTGCTGACTGGTACTGACCCATTTGGCTTGTTATTGACTCTGTGTTTGCTTATTCCTTTTGTACTGCGCTACAGTCTTATATGAACCCAGCTTGTTTTGACTATTTTGCTGCATCTCGTGGTGGCCTTGCTGCTGCATTGCAAGTCTGGTCTTGCTGTGTGCAGTCCTCCCTCCACTCTATTTGCCACCTATTGGAGCTTGCAATTACCTGCATTGCAGCGGCGTGACATTACAACTGACCAGAACAGACAATTTTTTTTTCTCTGCTCCTCTTTTTATGGATCTGCTCCGTACCTTGGCGGATCAGATGTCTAGTTTGAAGCAGATGATGCAGGATTTGTATGTGGAACATAGGGCTCTGGCCACGTCTCATAATTAACTGTAAGAGGGTGAACTGTAGTCCCACTGAGAGGGCACTAGGACCCTGTGGTTTTTGCCTGTTGCAGCAGAGGACGGACCGTGCAAAACTCCCAGAGACAATGTGTGCTGGGGGTTGGGGTCTAGTGTCTCGTGTGTAAAGTGAAACTAGGAAGTGAGAGCTGAGAGAGAAAAGGCGGGAAGCAAAGCAGAAGCTGCTGTGAGATCTTAAAAAGAGACTGTGTGTGGATTTACTGCAAGTGTTTTTGGAGGAAAAGAAGCTTTTGAGAGACTTTTTGTTGCTAACGTTCCCCTGGAGAAGAGCTAACCTTTTGTTTAACTCTGTGAGAGACTTGTGTTGCTAACGTTTCCTGGAGAGGAGCTAACCCTTTATCTAAGAAAAGACTGAGACTTTACTAAGAACCCAGTACGAATTTGGAAGTCTGTGGATTCCCTGTGCATTGAGTGGAGAAACAAGTCTGGGCAGACTGCTGATACAGAGACGGACGGGTTATCGTGGAAGCATTCCTAGGAGCTACAGAAGCAGAGACAACATCGTGAGACCACTAACTAAGTCCCCGGCGTTTGGGCTCGGCATCGGCCGACAAGACAAGAGGAGCTTGCTGTAACTTATTGGCGCTGAAGATATGGACTGGCTGCAGCCTGTGCGGATTCCTGCCTGAGAGGAAATCCATCTCAGGATACGGTACCATAGTTATAGATACCCGGGTATCTCTGCTCAGAGTGTTAAATTGTTACTTTAGAGGTGTATCTTATATTAGAGTTGTGTAAGTTATACTCAGTGTGCCGTTCCAGGGCCTCCCCTTGATAACACTACATTCAATTTACACTTGTTCCTGTTTTTAGTTGCCTGTTAGGTAAATTTCTTACTAGTCTGTTGTAGTATACAGTTCTCAGGAGACCTTGGAGTGGCACAGTGATTTCAGCTGCTGCTGAGCTAGTGTATCTTTGGGGTGCATCTGCCTTAATATTCTCCATATTACCTTGATTATTTTGCCTTTGAGTAAATACCGTTGGAGATTTCTGCCTTGGTCTTGGTTTGTGACTCACTGGATCTTATTCGGACCTCTGGTCATTACATAACTGCAGAAGGAGCTTTCTGAGATGGTTAAATCTCTTCAGGGATCATTCATATGAACTCGAGCCTGGGAAAATATTCTGAAAAGTTCCCAGGCTCGAGTTCATATGAGTTCATCCAGCAGAGGGCGCATCACCGCGACTCGAGGTAACTACAGTACATTCCCCTGCATTCCATCCATTCACCAAGTTTTACAGTCAGGAGCACAGTTGCATTAGCAGAGCTCCTAGGTGTAAAATTATTTAACCCCTTCAGATGGATTTACAGCGTGGGACAAGACTGTAACGACGGAAAGTATGGGATATTGTTGTTTGTTTTTTTTAACTTTGTTTCAGGTGACAAGGGTCTTCAGGTGGATTAAGAATAAAATATTAAAACACCCTGTATCTTTATTTTGTTAAAATACTTTTTAATAATGTGTGTGTTTTATTAACCATTTCATACTATTGGATTAATAATGGATAGGTGTCATAATTGACGCCTCTTCATTATTAACCTGGCTTAATGTCATTTACAATAGCAAGGTGACATTAACCCTTCATTACCCCATATCCCACCGCTACAGGGAAGTGAGAAGAGAGAGGCTAAGTGCCAGAATAGGCGCATCTTACAGATGTGCCTTTTCTGGGGTGGCTGGGGCAGATGTTTTTAGCCAGGGGGGAGCCTATAACCATGGACCCTCTCCAGGCTATTAATATCTGCCCTCACGCCCATTTTTTCCGGGATTTAACCCTTTAATTTAATAGCTAGAGACCCCAAATTTGACACAAAGACACTTCTTACCTTCTTACATTACTAAAGAGGAATCTACTATATAATGCTGAATGTGTGTGTGTGTGTGTGTGTATGTGTGTATGTCCGGGATTGGCATCTGCACCGTCGCAGCTACAGCCACAAAATTTTGCACAGTCACACGTCTGGACCCTGAGAGCGTCATAGGCTATGTTGTGAGGCGAAATTTTAACCCCGCGCGTTCCAATTCACCAAACAATTTTGCCCCTATCTACATAATGGGGAAAAGTGAAAGGAAAAGTGTTGGAGGCAAATTGACAGCTGCCAGATGTGAAGAAGGGGGACTTAAAGAGTGAGAGCGATGGCGCCAAAGAGTATATACCGTACAGTTGCTAAGGTGGGGCCACGACATGGGATACTCACCACACACGGGGATATGAACACACACAAAATGCGCCACACACTACCACGTGCTTGAACACATATACCACCCTCAGCACAAATTTCACCACACATACACCAACCTCGCCACATAAAAGTCAAAACACAAAAGTCGCCGCTCAAAACTCGCCACGCGCAAAACTCGCCACATGCAATAACTAGGCTCACGCAAAACTCGCCACAAGTGCAAAACTCACCTCATGGAAAACTCACCACACGCAAAACTTGCACACGCGGAAAAATTGCCACATGCACAAAAGTTGCAACACATGCAAAAGTTGCCTCACACAAAACTTGCACATACTCAAAAGGCACCACACATAAAACTCGCCACGCGCAAAACTCGCCATGCGCTAACCTTGCTGCACACAACTTGCTATACTAACCTGTCACATGCAACTTGACACACAAAAAGTTTCTACACGCATGTTGCCACACAAAACTCATCCCACAAAAGTCGCTACATGCATGTCGCCACACGCAACTCAACACACACAACTTGACAAACGAAACTCGCCCTAAAACACACACAAGTCTGGTATTATCTTCAAAAATAAAAATCTGATTAATAAGCAGACAAACTACATGAGCAACAAATGTACCATATAGGAAATACGGCAGCTGTCAGTCACATGACCTGTCTATTATGTGTATGTGTGAGCTAATATATACTGCCAGGGGGAGGGCTTCCTGTTGGCTGGGGATTTATCAGGCTGCCAATTTAGCTTACAAATACTGAGGTAAAAATACTGAGCAAATAACGTGTGAACGAGGTCTAATACAGGAGGAGATGACACACAGGTATATACTATATACAGGGGAGATGACACACAGATATATACTATATACAGGAGAGATGACATACAGGTATATACTATATAGTGGAGGAGATGACATACAGGTACATATATATACAGGAGGAGATGACATACACGTATATACTATATACAGGAGCAGATGACCTACAGGTATATACTATATACAGGAGGAGATGACATACAGGTATATGCTATATATAGAAGATGACATACAGGTATATACTATATATGAGGAGATGACATACATGTATATGCTATATACAGGGGAGATGACACACAGGTATATACTATATACAGGAGGAGATGACATACAGGTATATACTATATATAGAAGGAGATGACATACAGGTATATACTATATATGAGGAGATGACATACAGGTATATGCTATATACAGGGGAGATGACACACAGCAGGTATATACTATATACAGGGGAGATGGCATACAGGTATATACTATATACAGCAGATGACATACAGGTGTATACTATATATAAGGGAGATGATAAACATGTATATACTGAGGTGAAAATGAGAGGTGTGAGGTGAAAATGAAAAGGTGTGAGTGCAAAATGAGAGGAGTGAGGGAAAATAGTGGAGTGATCAGAAAATGACAGATGTGAGGTCGAAATGACAAGTGTTAGGGGGGAATGAGAGGAGTGAGGAGGAAAATAAGGAGTGAGGGAGATAATAAGGAGTGAGGGAGAAAATAAGGAGTGAGGGGGAAAATAAGGAGTGAGGGGGAAAATAAGGAGTGAGGGGGAAAATAAGGAGTGAGGGGGAAAATAAGGAGTGAGGGGGAAAATAAGGAGTGAGGGGGAAAATATGGAGTGAGGGGGAAAATGAGAGATGTGAGGGGGAAAATGAAAGATGTGATTGGGAAAATAAGAGAAGTGTGGTGCTATAACTAACCACAGATATTTACTATGCCCAGGCAACGCCGGGCTCTTCAGCTAGTATGTAATAAAAGAAGGGATATGAGATGGTTTACTGTATGTAAACCATGTCTCATATCCTAATACTGCAACCACCGCGCTAAACTCAGGCTGAAAAAAAAAAAATTAAATTTACTTACTTCTGTTATGGCTGTTTTTGTACTATATGGGGACCCTTATGGGTAAAGGGTTACACCTAATTACAGCAATTCACTGAAAGGAAAAATATACAGGAGGTCGGTATATTGATTGGGGCCGTACAAATAAATTACCAAAGATATTGGTTAAGTAAACTCACTGCTCTTATAAGACCGTATAAGGTGTTCCTATGTGGGATTAAGTGTTTTTTTTTTCCACGGTGTGATAAACCAATGCTGGAAGGTAAAATAAAATATACAAAAAAATCGATATACTGATTTGACCGTATAAATGAATTATCAGCGATATTGGTGGAATACACTTACTCCTTATATAAGACCATATAGGCTGCACCTGGAGTGTAACTGTGTGGGGTTGAGCGTTACTGTTTCCACGGTGTAGTAAACCAAATGCTGATAAATAGATAAAGCAAAAATAGAGCAAATAATACTAATGGTACCTTAAATCATTGGATTATTGATTATTGCTTCCGGCCGGGGCACGCGAGGCGCTGGTGCTTCTCCTGCTACTCACTGGGACGTTACCATCCAGGAACCTCAGCTTCAGGCACTGACCACACAACCTCTGCTGAGCTCATTGAGTGTTGCAACTGGCACCGCATTCAGAGGATCACTTTGCCATCTTCACTGCATGTTTTTTCCTAAGCAGGATTTGGTGAGTGCCAGTTGATTTCCATAGATACTGCTGCAACCTATGTGGTATTCAATAATCCAATGATTTAAGGTACCATTAGTATCATTTGCTCTATTTTTGCTTTATCTATTTATCAGCATTTGGTTTACTACACCGTGGAAACAGTAACGCTCAACCCCACACAGTTACACTCTAGGTGCAGCCTATATGGTCTTATATAAGGAGTAAGTGTATTCCACCAATATCGCTGATAATTCATTTATACGGTCAAATCAGTATATCGATTTTTTGTATATTTTATTTTACCTTCCAGCATTGGTTTATCACACCGTGGAAAGAGAAACACTTAACCCCACATAGGAACACCTTATACGGTCTTATAAGAGCAGTGAGTTTACTTAACCAATATCTTTGGTAATTTATTTGTACGGCCCCAATCAATATACCGACCTCCTGTATATTTTTCCTTTCAGTGAATTGCTGTAATTAGGTGTAACCCTTTACCCATAAGGGTCCCCATATAGTACAAAAACAGCCATAACAGAAGTAAGTAAATTAATTTTTTTTTTCTTTTTCAGCCTGAGTTTAGCGCGGTGGTTGCAGTATTATTATTTAGTCGGCAACATTTTTTAACAGTGTCTTGCACAGAACCTGTTTTAACCCCTTCATGACCCAGCCTATTTTGACCTTAAAGACCTTGCCGTTTTTTGCAATTCTGACCAGTGTCCCTTTATGAGGTAAAGGCCCCGTCACACATAGCGACGCTTGAGCGATTCCGACAACGATACGACCTGTCAGGGATCGCTCAAGCGTCGCTATGTGGTCGCTGGTGAGATGTCACACAGTGCGATCTCCCCAATGACGCAGCAGCGATGCGGCGAACTGTAGCGACCTGTAGCTACCTGTAGAACGATGCTATTTCATGATGATTCAATGGGACGTCCTGTCAGCGAGGTCGTTGGTAAGGTGTCAAACACAGCGATGTGTGCTACTAGGGCTGCCACTAGAAATTTTGGGGCCCCATACTGGCAAAATTTTCGGGGCCCCCTTGAGACTCCGCCCAGGCTCCACCCCAGCCCCGCCTCCAGGCTCCACCCCTCGAACTGTCCACAGTCCCACCGCTCTCTCTTGGAAAATCTCCACTTCTCACCTATCACACATTAACAGTTCCCATCACCAGATCACACATATAGCCGGCAGCTTTTGTTTTGGCCAAAAGATTTTTTAAGCCGCCACCAGAACACGGTAGACACTTTTGGCCAGGCCCTACTGTACTGTAACCTACTAAATATTTGTTAAAATATGCAATACAATTTAGGTATATTTTTATTTATTTTTCAATTTTTAAAATGACCTATAATACTACATACAAGGAACAAATACCACAACACTATGACCAGATGACATATTACCACCACAGTGATCGAATAATATAAAATACAAGGAACAAATACCACAACACCATGACCAGACCGCATATTACCACCACATAGTGACTGAATACTACAATACTGATCAGTAATAAAAAAAAACAACCACAATACTATCACCATCAGTGCCATTATACACAGGAGATCTGTAATTAGTAAGCAGTGTCTGTGTACAGGTAATACAGTGATCACCGGTGACATTATACACAGGAGCTCTGTATATAGTATACAGTGTATAGTGTCAGTGTATAGTTAACACTGACTCACCAGTGACGTCTCTAGGTGAAGTCCTTCATCTTTCATCCAGCACAGACCGCCATCATTTCTTCCAGCCAGGACTCGTCTCTGCAGGAAATAACACAGTTATCTCGAGTTCCACTTGCAGAATACATTACTTAATTTTCACAGCCTCTACATTACACCACATAAAGAAGGTGACATAGTATCACTCTGCACAGTAACAGGACCTCCCCCCATTTAAAACAGTATACTCAAAAAATAAAATAAATACATCACTGCAATAATAATATCCCTTAATTAGCCCCTATGATAATATTCGCCATCCTAGCCCCCGTGTGTCTCATTGCAGGCTCCAGCCATATGTTCTCCCATCCTGCCCTCATGAGTATCCATTCTGCCCCATATGATCTCCCCATCCTGCCCCATCTGTCTCCATCGTATCCATCCTGCCCCATCTGTCTCCAATCCTGCCCCATCTGTCTCCATTCTGCCCCATCTGTTTCCAATCCTGCCCCATCTGTGTCCAGCACTCTGCCCCATCTGTGTCCAGCACTCTGCCCCATCTGTTTCCAATCCTGCCCCATCTGTGTCCAGCACTCTGCCCCATCTGTGTTCAGCACTCTGCCCCATCTGTGTCCAATCCTGCCCCATCTGTGTCCAGCGCTCTGCCCCATCTCTGTCCAGCGCTCTGCCCCATCTCTGTCCAGCGCTCTGCCCCATCTCTGTCCAGCACTCTGCCCCATCTCTTCCCAGCACTCTGCCCCATCTCTTCCCAGCACTCTGCCCAGCACTCTGCCCCATCTCTGTCCAGCACTCTGCCCCATCTCTGTCCAGCACTCTGCCCCATCTCTGTCCAGCACTCTGCCCCATCTCTGTCCAGCACTCTGCCCAGCACTCTGCCCCATCTCTTCCCAGCACTTTGCCCCATTTCTTCCCAGCACTCTGCCCCATCTCTTCCCTGCACTCTGCCCCATCTCTGTCTAGCACTCTGCCCCATCTCTGTCCAGCACTCTGCCCCATCTCTGTCCAGCACTCTGCCCAGCACTCTGCCCCATCTCTTCCCAGCACTCTGCCCCATCTCTTCCCAGCACTCTGCCCCATCTCTGTCCAGCGTTCTTCCTTGGGCCCCCGGATCGCCGCTCTAAAAAAAAAAAAAAGAAGTTCTTCTTACTTGCCGCGCTCCTGCGGCGGGAGAAGTCTCCACGCAGCTGCAGCGTGCATGCACTCGCCGGCGACTGACAATGATGTCAGACGCCGGCGACATGCTCGCACGCTGCGGCTGACGTCAGCGCCTGCCAGCCTCAGATTGGCTGGCGGCGCCGCGGCTGTTAACTATTGACGTGCGGGCCCGCGCCCGCACGTCAATAGCTTTAAACAGCTGCAGCGTCGGCGCTAAGGGCCCGGTTAGCCTGCGGCTGCCGGTAGGGGCCCGGTGAGCAGATAAGAGGGGGCCCGATGCGGGCCCCCTCTGCTCACCGGGCCCCATACGCCAGTCACGGCCGTCATGCCCTGATGGCGGCCCTGTGTGCTACCCAGCGGGACCTCAACGATCAAAAAATGGCCCAGGCCATTCCGACACGACCAGCGATCTCACAGCAGGGGCCTGATCGCTGCTACGTGTCACACACAGCGAGATCGCTACTGAGATCGCTGTTGCGTCACAAAACTTGTGACTCAGCAGCGATCTCGCTAGCGATCTCACTGTGTGTGACGGGGGCTTAATAACTCAGGAACGCTTCAACGGATCCTAGCGGTTCTGAGATTGTTTTTTCATGACATATTGGGCTTCATGTTAGTGGTAAATTTAGGTCAATAAATTCTGCGTTTATTTGCGATAAAAACGGAAATTTGGCGAAAATTTTGAAAATTTTGCAATTTTCACATTTTGAATTTTTATTCTGTTAAACCAGAGAGTTATGTGACACAAAATAGTTAATAAATAACATTTCCCACATGTATACTTTACATCAGAACAATTTTGGAAACAAAATTTTTTTTTGCTAGGAAGTTATAAGGGTTAAAATTTGACCAGCGATTTCTCATTTTTACAACGAAATTTACAAAACCATTTTTTTTAGGGACCACCTCACATTTGAAGTCAGTTTGAGGGGTCTATATGGCTGAAAATACCCAAAAGTAACACCATTCTAAAAACTGCACCCCTCAAGGTACTCAAAACCACATTCAAGAATTTGATTAACCCTTCAGGTACTTCACAGCAGCAGAAGCAACATGGAAGGAAAAAATGAACATTTAACTTTTTAGTCACAAAAATTATCTTTTAGCAACAATTTTTTTATTTTCCCAATGGTAAAAGGAGAAACTGAACCACGAAAGTTGTTGTCCAATTTGTCCTGAGTACACTGATACCTCATATGTGGGGGTAAACCACTGTTTGGGCGCACGGCAGGGCTTGGAAGGGAAGGAGCGCCATTTGACTTTTTGAATGAAAAATTGGCTCTACTCTTTAGTGGACACCATGTCACGTTTGGAGAGCCCCCGTGTGCCTAAAAATTGGAGCTCCCCCACAAGTGACCCCATTTTGGAAACTAGACGCCCCAAGGAACGTATCTAGATGCATAGTGAGCACTTTGAACCCCCAGGTGCTTCACAAATTGATCTGTAAAAATGAAAAAGTACTTTTTTTTCACAAAAAAATTCTTTTAGCCTCAATTTTTTCATTTTCACATGGGCAACAGGATAAAATGGATCCTAAAATTTGTTGGCCAATTTCTCCTGAGTACACCAATACCTCACATGTGGGGGTAAACCACTGTTTGGGCACATGGTAAGGCTCGGAAGAGAAGGAGCGCCATTTGACTTTTTGAATGAAAAATTATCTGCATCGTTAGCGAACACCATGTCGCGTTTGGAGAGCCCCTGTGTGCCTAAACATTGGAGCTCCCCCATAAGTGACCCCATTTTGGAAACTAGACCCCCCAAGGAACTTATCTAGATGCATAGTGAGCACTTTAAACCCTCAGGTGCTTCACAAATTGATCTGTAAAAATGAAAAAGTACTTTTTTTCACAAAAAAATTATTTTTGCCTCAATTTTTTCATTTTCACATGGGCAATAGGATAAAATGGATCATAAAATTTGTTGGGCAATTTCTCCCGAGTACGCCGATATCTCATATGTGGGGGTAAACCACTGTTTGGGCACACGGCAGGGCTCGGAAGGGAAGGCGCGCCATTTGACTTTTTGAATGGAAAATTAGCTCCAATTGTTAGTGGACACCATGTCGCGTTTGGAGAGCCCCTGTGTGCCTAAACATTGGAGCTCCCCCACAAGTGACCCCATTTTGGAAACTAGACCCCCCAAGGAACTTATCTAGATGCATATTGAGCACTTTAAACCCCAAGGTGCTTCACAGAAGTTTATAACGCAGAGCCATGAAAATAAAAAATAATTTTTCTTTCCTCAAAAATGATTTTTTAGCCTGGAATTTCCTATTTTGCCAAGGGTAATAGGAGAAATTGGACCCCAAATGTTCTTGTCCAGTTTGTCCTGAGTACGCTGATACCCCATATGTGGGGGTAAACCACTGTTTGGGCGCACGGCAGGGCTCGGAAGGGAAGGCACGCCATTTGGCTTTTTAAATGGAAAATTAGCTCCAATCATTAGCGGACACCATGTCACGTTTGGAGAGCCCCTGTATGCCTAAACATTGGAGATCCCCCACAAATGACCCCATTTTGGAAACTAGACCCCCAAAGGAACTAATCTATATGTGTGGTGAGGACTTTGAACCCCCAAGTGCTTCACAGAAGTTTATAACGCAGAGCCATGAAAATAAAAAAAAAAAATTATTTTCTCAAAAATGATCTTGTAGCCTGCAATTTTTTATTTTCCCAAGGGTAACAGGAGAAATTTTACCCCAAAAGTTGTTGTCCAGTTTCTCCTGAGTACGCTGATACCCCATATGTGGGGGTAAACTACTGTTTGGGCACATGCCGGGGCTCGGAAGTGAAGTAGTGACGTTTTGAAATGCAGACTTTGATGGAATGCTCTGCGGGCGTCACGTTGGGTTTGCAGAGCCCGTGATGTGGCTAAACAGTAGAAACCCCCCACAAGTGACCCCATTTTGGAAACTAGACCCCAAAAGGAACTTATCTAGATGTGTGGTGAGGACTTTGAACCCCCAAGTGCTTCACAGAAGTTTATAACGCAGAGCCATGAAAATAAAATTAAAAAATTATTTTCTCAAAAATGATCTTTTAGCCTGCAATTTTTTATTTTCCCAAGGGTAACAGGAGAAATTTCACCCCAAAAGTTGTTGTCCAGTTTCTCCTGAGTACGCTGATACCCCATATGTGGGGGTAAACTACTGTTTGGGCACATGCCGGGGCTCGGAAGTGAAGTAGTGACGTTTTGAAATGCAGACTTTGATGGAATGCTCTGCGGGCGTCACGTTGCGTTTGCAGAGCCCCTGATGTGGCTAAACAGTAGAAACCCCCCACAAGTGACCCCATTTTGGAAACTAGACCCCCAAAGGAACTTATCTAGATGTGAGGTGAGCACTTTCAACCCCAAGTGCTTTACAGAAGTTTATAACACAGAGCCGTGAAAATAATAAATACGTTTTCTTTCCTCTAAAATTATTTTTTAGCCCAGAATTTTTTATTTTCCCAAGGGTTACAGGAGAAATTGGACCCCAAAAGTTGTTGTCCAGTTTCTCCTGAGTACGCTGATACCCCATGTGTGGGGGTAAACCACTGTTTGGGCACACGTCGGGGCTCAGAAGGGAAGTAGTGACTTTTGAAATGCAGACTTTGATGGAATGGTCTGCGGACGTCACGTTGCGTTTGCAGAGCCCCTGGTGTGCCTAAACAGTAGAAACCCCCCACAAGTGACCCCATTTTAGAAACTAGACCCCCCAAGGAACTTATCTAGATAGGTGGTGAGCACTTTGAACCCCAAAGTGCTTCACAGACGTTTACAACGCAGAGCCGTGAAAATAAAAAATAATTTTTCTTTCCTCAAAAATGATGTTTTAGCAAGCATTTTTTTATTTTCACAAGGGTAACAGGAGAAATTGGACCCCAGGAATTGTTGCGCAGTTTATCCTGAGTATGCTGGTACCCCATATGTGGGGGTAAACCACTGTTTGGGCACATATCGGGGCTCGGAAGTGAGGGAGCACTATTTGACTTTTTGAATACAAGATTGGCTGGAATCAATGGTGGCGTCATGTTGCGTTTGGAGACCCCTGATGTGCCTAAACAGTGGAAACCCCTCAATTCTAACTCCAACACTAACCCCCCCCACACCCCTAACCCTAATCCCAACTGTAGCCATAACCCTAATCACAACCCTAATCACAACCCTAATTCCAACCCTAACCCTAAGGCTATGTGCCCACGTTGCGGATTCGTGTGAGATTTTTCAGCATCATTTTTGAAAAATCCGCGGGTAAAGGGCACTGCGTTTTACCTGCGGATTTACCGTGGATTTCCAGTGGTTTTTGTGCGGATTTCACCTGTGGTTTCCTATTGAGGAACAGGTGTAAAACGCTGCGGAATCCGCACAAAGAATTGACATGCTGCGGAAAATACAACGCAGCATTTCCGCGTGGTATTTTCCGCACCATGGGCACAGCGGATTTGGTTTTCCATAGGTTTACATGGTACTGTAAACCTGATGGAACACTGCTGCGGATCCGCAGCGGCCAATCCGCTGCGGATCCACAACCAAATTCGCACCGTGTGCACATAGCCTAATTCTAAAGGTATGTGCACACGCTGCGGAAAATGCTGTGGATCCGCAGCAGTTTCCCATGAGTTTACAGTTCAATGTAAACCTATGGGAAACAAAAATCGCTGTGCACATGCTGCAGAAAAACTGCACGGAAACGCAGTGGTTTACATTCCGCAGCATGTCGCTTCTTTCTGCGGATTCCACAGCGGTTTTACAACTGCTCCAATAGTAAACTGCAGTTGTAAAACCGCAGCGAAATGCGCAGAAAAACCGCGGTAAATCTGCGATAAATCCACAGCGGTTTAGCACTGCGGATTTATTAAATCCGCAGCGGAAAAATCCGCAGAGGAACAGAATACGTGTGCACATACTGAAACCCTAGCCCTAACCCTACCCCTACCCCTAACCCTAACCCTACCCCTAACCCTACCCCTAACCCTAACCCTAACCCTACCCCTAACTCTAACCCTACCCCTAACCCTACCCCTAACCCTACCCCTACCCCTAACCCTACCCCTAACCCTAACCCTAGTTCTTACCCCAACCTTAGTGGAAAAAAAAAATATTATTTTTTTTTATTGTCCCTACCTATGGGGGTGACAAAGGGGGGGGGGGCATTTACTATTTTTTTTATTTTGATCACTGAGATAGGTTATATCTCAGTGATCAAAACTCACTTTGGAACGAATCTGCCGCCCGGCAGATTCGGCGGGCGCACTGCACATGCACCCGCCATTTTGGAAGATGGCGGCGCCCAGGAAAGAAGACGGACGGATCCCGGGAGGCCAGGTAAGTATAAGGGGGGGGAGATCAGGGCACGCCTAAGGGTTTTTCCGTCTGTCTGTCTGTCTTTCTGTCTGTCTGTCTGTCCTGGAAATCCCGCCTCTCTAATTGGTCGAGGCCGCCAGGCCTCGACCAATTAGCGACGGGCACAGCGACGATGATGTCATAAAGTACGTAGACATCCCGCGTCTCTGATTGGCCGAGGCCGCCAGGCCAGACGGGCACAGTGATGATGATGTCATAATGGTTGCCATGGCGACGATGATGTCATAAAGGTTGCCTCGACCAATCAGCGACTGGCACAGCGACGATGATGTCATAATGGTTGCCGTATATACTCGAGTATAAGCCGAGATTTTCAGCCCCTCTCGGCTTATACTCGAGTCACGGTCGGCGGTGGGGTCGGCGGGTGAGGGGGAGAGAGGTCTGTCGCATACTCACCAAGTCCCGGCGCTCCTGGCGCTCCCCCTGCCCATCCCACGGTCTTCGGTGCAGCAGCTCTTCCCCTGTTCAGCGGTCACATGGTACCGCTCATTAAAGTTATGAATATGGACTCCACTCCCATAGGGGTGGAGCCGCATATTAATTTCTCTAATGAGTGGTAACGGTGACTGCTGACAGAGGAAGAGGCTGTGGCACCCAGAGACCAGCTGTCCGGGGGAAGGAGCCATGGACGCCCGGAGCAGGTAAGTATGTCATAGTTACCTGTCTGCGTTCCACACGCCGGGCGCCGCTCCGTCTTCGCGTCCTCTTGCACTGACTGTTCAGGTCAGAGGGCGCGATGACGTACTAGTGTGCGCACCGCCCTCTGCCTGAACAGTCAGTGCGGAGAGATGCCGAGACGGGACGCTGAGGAGCTGCAAGCAAGAGAGGTGAGTATGTCGTTTTTTTTTTATTGCAGCAGCAGCATTCTATATTGCGCAGATTTATATGGAGCATCTATGGGGCCATACTGAACAGTGCAGAGCATTCTATATGGCACAGCTTTATGTGGAGCATCTATGGGGCCATACTGAACTGTGCAGAGCATTACATATGGCACAGCTTTATGTGGAGCATCTATGGGGCCATACTGAACGGTGCAGAGCATTCTATATGGCACAGCTTTATATGGAGCGTCTATGGGGGGATACTGAACTGTGCAGAGCATTATATATTGCACAGCTTTATGTGGAGCATCTATGGGGCCATAATGAATGGTGCAGAGCATTCTACATGGCACAGATTTATATGAGGCATCTATGGGGCCATAATGAACGGTCCAGAGCATTATATATGGCACAGCTTTATATGGAGCATCTATGGGGCCATAATGAACGGTGCAGAGCATTATATATGGCACAGCTTTATATGGAGCATCTATGGGGCCATACTGAACTGTGCAGAGCATTACATATGGCACAGCTTTATGTGGAGCATCTATGGGGCCATAATGAACTGTGCAGAGCATTATATATGGCACAGCTTTAGGCCGGTTTCACACGTCAGTGGCTCCGGTACATGAGGTGACAGTTTCCTCACGTACCGGAGACACTGACTCACGTAGACACATTAAAATCAATGTGTCTCCGCACATGTCAGCGTGTTTTCACGGACCGTGTGTCCGTTTTGAAAACACGGAGACATGTCAGTGTTCGTGGGAGCGCATTAAAGTCAATGGGTCCGTGTAAAACACGTACCGCACACGGATGTTGTCCGTGTGCGGTCCGTGTGCCGTGCAGGAGACAGCGCTACTGTAAGCGCTGTCCCCCCCACCGCGTGGTGCTGAAGCCGCTAATCATTTCTTCTCTCCAGCATCGTTCGCTGGAGAGAAGATATGAAAACTCTTTTTTTTTCTGTTTAAAAAAAAGATTCCTGTCCCCAACCCCCTCCCACCCCCTGTGCGCCTCCCCGCTGTTAATAAAATACTTACCCGGCTCCCTCGATGGCGCTGCTTCCTGTCCTTGCCGCAGCTTCTTCTGTATGAGCGGTCACGTGGTGCCGCCCATTACGGTGATGAATATGCGGCTCCACCCCTATGGAAATTAGCTAATTTCTGCAGTTCAGCATCAACCTCCTTGTTAAGTTTTTTCAAAGCGTCACCTGTCATATCCTTTTGGAGTGCAGTCTGGAGGGCTTCAATTTCCACTTCTAATGAGTCTAATGAGCATTGATTCATATTCTTAAGGAGATCTAAAAATCCTTTAGAGCAGGTATTTGCCAGTTCCTCCCATTTGTCTTTAGAGACGTCATCTTGTATGGGAAATGCTGGGAAAACCTGAATACGAAATCCACGGGGAATCAGCTCCTTCTGAATATATTTGTCTAGGAAAGCATGATTCCACCAGATACGAGTTCTCTTTTTAAGTAAATCTTTAAACTGATATATGCTGTCTTCTAAATCCTTATTACACCCATTAGTACCCGTGCCAACGCTGTCCTGAAAGGCATCATTTATCTGGGTACGCCAGGTATGATCACGTGCCCTGAAATCCATGTATGGACTGGGGTAAACTGTAAAAAATACAGAATAGTTAAATAGACACAGAAGAAAAAAACCCCATTGCATATTTAATATGCCAAAAGTGGGGATACTTAGTAGTATCAACCCACATTCACAATATTTTATTGACTCCGTAATGTAACTATATAAATAGGAGAAAAACTGGAGTAACCAATAAATAAGTAAGAAAGTACAAAATTTATTTAAAAAAATCAGGACAAGGACACGGAAGTACATACAGTAGTGAGGTGCACATGGGAGTTCAGAGGTAGTACATCTATCTGATTTACATTTGAATGCTTGTCCATGTGCTAGGTAAGTAGAGCCAAAAATAAGGCACAATAAATAAAGCCCAAGTATTGTATAACAATGGGGGGATCCACAGAAGCAGCGGGAGCTCTATAGCAAGGTTTAAAGCCAAAAGTAAGGCAAAAAAAAAAAAGGTGTCAGGGTAAATCAACATAGATCAAGCCCAGCTGGAGATCCGCAGAGTAAAGGGACTATATCATAAATTAATGGCAAAACTTACCAGGCCCAGTGCACAACACTACTCAGATGCTAATGAGCCCCAAATGATGGCGGGTGACCCCGAAGTACTTTTTGTGTCTATACCAGACACTTCCTCAGGGGGTGTGATGTAAGTGTGAATAGAAGGACCTTATATTGCCATGACAATGGGTCACAGGGTGTATCACATGGTTGTGATCACCCTATGAGAAGCGGCGCTGTCGGCGCATGCGCAGTGCATCCCCGCAGGTCCTAGCATCCAGACAGAGCGTCAGGCATCACTGCGCATGCGCCGGTGAAAAATTCACCTAGGTCACACACAGGAGGCTGATAAAGACGCCCGACTGAATGCCGAAAGCGGGGGACAACAGCGCGCATGCGCACGGCCGCATATAAACAAAGGGGAGGTATCTGAACTTATAAAATGTGCCAGAATATCAAATCATGTTGGTACACATAAAATCCATTCATATTATCAATATAATAAGGTGGCATACAAATTCTGATATGAAGAGAGGACAGTATACTATATAAATATAATAAAATTATGGCACAATATATTTCTCCGCTTGTTTTTCAGTGATGGGTTGCACGGCAGAATGTTCATAATAGGGTCCAAAGAAGAGACGAATAATCACATAAAAATATAACTAAAAATAAAGAGAATACATAGAAAGAGGTAAAACAATAATAATAAAACCACACACAAAAGAACCATCAATCGGTGAATATATGAGCATATATCAGGAAAAGAAGAGAGACTAATTATTCATAGAAATGAAACAAAGCTCAAAGACTCATTAAGGCCCTTGGGGGCCACAGTATCCAGTTTAACAATCCACTTTGCCTCTCTTTTTTTCTTGTAATTACCCCCTCTAATACCTAGGTGAATAATGTCTATCCCCCTGATTTTCAACGTTTTGGCATCACAATTGTGATATGCCCTAAAGTGGCGGGGGATAGTTTTTAATTGGATGGGGTCGACCACTGTCTTGGCCGCGCAAATGTCCCGCACGTGCTCACGTACGCGGATGCGTAATTCTCTGGAGGTCAAACCTATATATATTTTAGAACATCTGCAAGTAGCGTAGTATATAACATTACTGCTACCACAGGATATTCGTTGTCTTATCTGAAATTGTTGTGACCCATCTGAAGATTGAAAAGAAGAGCAGCGCAGGACATTTGCGCAGGCAAGACAGTGGCCACAGGGAAAGCAGCCCGGAATAGGGCCCTTAGTACCAAAAGGATTAGCCATTTTGGGTACATAATGGCTATTAATGAGGAGACCATTCAAATTTTTAGATCTCCTTGATGTCATCAGTGGGAAGTCGCCAATGGCGGGACCCAGGGAGGACTCAGCACCAAGAACGGCCCAATGTTTGGCTAGAATGTCTCTCATTTTATACCATTCGTGGTTAAATGTAGAGATAAAACGAATTTTCTGACAGTCACTGCCGGCTAATGTTTCCTTTTTACGTGGATATAATAAATCACCACGGGGGGTCTTCCTTGCTCTGTCGTATCCTTTCTTTATACACCTGTTACTGTACCCTCTATCTTGAAAGCGAGATTTCAAGTCGAGGGCTTGTTTCTCAAATCGGTCATTGGTGGAGCAGATCCGCCTCATCCTCAGAAACTGTCCAACCGGGACAGCCCGAATAATAGCAGGGTTATGTGATGAGTCGGCATGTATAAGAGTTTACTGATGTTGGCTTTCTGTAGACATCTGTCTGAACCGATCGATTGGTATCGATCAGTAGAGAGATGTCCAGAAAGTCAATAGTAGCCGAACTATATTTATAACTTAATTTAATATTAAGTGTATTGTTGTTCAAAGATGTCATATATTCCTCGAGCTGGTCCACCGTCCCGTCCCACAACAACAGTACATCATCTATGAATTGTAGCCAGCACAGCATATGGGAGGCGGCCTGCGCGCCTTCGCCGCCAAATAAAGATCTCTCCCAGGCTCCCAGGAAGAGATTAGCATATGAAGGCGCACAGGCTGTGCCCATGGCTGTGCCATGCCTCTGTAGATAGTAGTTGTCCTTAAATATGAAGAAGTTGTGGGTAAGGACAAAGTGCATCAGCTCGAGGATCAAGTTGCATATCGGGCCGTCCAGGTCGGAGGTCCCGAGGAAAAGGCGGACCGCATCGAGACCGTGCTTGTGATCTACACAGGTGTACAAGGACTCGACTTCTGCAGTGACTAGAAGAACATTATCGTCCACAAGGACGCCGTCAACCCGTGCCAGGACATCCGTTGTGTCACGGATATATGATGGTAAGGAATCAACTAATGGTTTCAGGTAGAAGTCAATAAACTTACAGATTGGATCACAGAGACCCTCTATTCCGGACACAATGGGACGTCCGGGTGGGTTGAGGGCATCCTTGTGGACTTTCGGCAAAAGATAGAAGGTAGGTATTTTTGGTGATCTGATTGTTAAACCCTCAAGAACTTCCTTTGTAATTACGTCGTTTTCTAAGGCAGAAATTAATATACGTTGGAGTTCACACGAGAAGGAGGTAACAGGGTTATAAGATAATTTTGAATATGTGAGAGGATCTCTCAATTGGTCGAAAGGCCTCACATTCATACAGAGTGGTAGGCCAGACGACAATGTTCCCTCCCTTGTCCGCCCGTTGGTTACTCCAGTTTTTCTCCTATTTATATATATATATATATATATATATATATGACTGTATATATGTTTTTAAGAATATTTGAGCTGATGGATCCATGATATGTCCATTTTGCAAGCCTGCGAGAAAAAAATCGCCGTACGGAAGCCATACGGATGCCATACGGATGACACACAGATAAATTTGTGCATAAAAATCGCATCCTCGCATTGAATACGGAACAGTGTTTTGGGACAATTACTGCCTATTACGGCCGTAAAAAACGGACCGTATTTACTTACGCCTAGTGTGACGCCGGCCTTAGAGTCTTATCTTTGGGACCCTGGACCCCTGCATCCAAAGTTATATCTTTACTTTGGGCTCTTCTGTCTGGCTCTTCTGCCTGTTTATTTTCTGTGTTAAAGCATGCTCTACTTATGGACACGACTTTTTACCCTTATGGTTACTCAGTTTACTTACCTTATTTTGTTTTCTCTTCTTGCTAAGTACTTCTTTTGCTGTGTTCTTTAGTTTCCCCTTTTTTGTCTGGTCATCTTCTTCTCCTTTTTTTTTCTTTTCCTTTCCCCTCTCTTCTCTCCTTTATCTCTTTCTTTTTGTCTTTTTCTATTGTTATTATAACATCTTCCCTTTAACCCATGATTTTCAATTTTACCTAGACTCTATCATAAGGCATTAGAGCATATACACCTCATCTCTGGAGCTATTATATTACATGCAAAGTCAATTAGCACATTAAGACATCATTTGGTACATAGATTGTGCCTGGGAAGAAACTTATTCACATGGATCATTCATGGACCTAACTAATTATTAATTGTGTGCGATCATTATCTTCTTTGAACTATGTTGATCTTGTATTTACTAACTGTAAATGTACGTCATACCGTACAGAATGTACCTTATTGTGTTGTTATCATTACTATTTAACCAAAAGTATTTTTCATCAATATGAATCATTTTTGTTTCTTTAAAATTTTTACAGATATACCTTGAAAAATGCCTAATAAAGCTGAAACAATGGCATTTTGAATTTATCTGCTTTCAAATGGGTCCTTGAATAAAATTTCCTTGTGCTTACAATTTGAGTGCCAAAGTATCTTTTTGAATATTTTGAGACTTACGTCTTACTTCTGAGCACCCTTCTTTTGAACAGTTGAGCAAAAAACTTTCCTCATGTACTTATATGTGGACAATTCATTATGGTTTTCCATCCTTTTTTATTTTGTCTAAAAATATGTTTAAGGCCGGTTTCACACGTTTTGATATTTCCGGTACCAGTAAACACGGTACCTGAGATATCTGTGTCCGTGTGTCTGTGTGACACATCCATGTGGCAGCCATGTGCTGCATCATGACCACACGGACAGCCGCCGGGAAGCAGTGCTTAAGTAAGCGCTGTCCCCTGCTTGTGGTGCTGAAGCCGGCTGTCATCCGTTCTCCCCTGCTCTGACAGCAATCAGCGTGAGCCGTGGAGAATGAATGAAAAAATCCCGATGTGGGGTCACCCCTATATTTTACAACCAACCCGGCAAAACTCAAAGGTGCAGACTTCTATTCTCAGGCTGGTAAGGGGCCATGGATATGGGCCCTGTTGTGAATTCTGTTGTCAAGCTCCCTCCTGTGGTCATGAATGGTACTTCGGCTGGTTCTGTCCATGGGCTTCCTCTGGTGGTGGTGAGTGGGGCTGCGGCTTCTGAGGTTCCTTTCACAGGTGACGAGGTTAATTCGTTAGCTGGCTGCTCTATTTAACTCCACCTAGATCATTGCTCCATGCCACCTGACAATGTTCCAGTATTGGTCTAGTTCACTCCTGGATCGTTCTTGTGACCTGTCTTCCCAGCAGAAGCTAAGTTCCTGCTTGTTTTTCTCTGGTTTGCTATTTTTCTGTCCAGCTTGCTATTTTGATTGTTGTCTTGCTTGCTGGAAGCTCTTGGACGCAGATGGAGCGCCTCCGCACCGTGAGTCGGTGCGGAGGGTCTTTTTGCGCCATCTGCGTGGTCTTTTTGTAGTTTTTTGTGCTGACCGCAAAGCTACCTTTCCTATCCTCTGTCTGTTCAGTAAGTCGGGCCTCACTTTGCTAAATCTATTTCATCTCTGTGTCTGCCTTTGGGGGGCTGCCTTTTCCTTTGGGGAATTTCTCTGAGGCAAGGTAGGCTTTATTTTTCTATCTTTAGGGCTAGCTAGTTCCTTAGGCTGTGTCGAGTTGCATAGGGAGCGTTAGGAGCAATCCACGGCTATTTCTAGTGTGTGTGATAGGATTAGGGATTGCGGTCAGCAGAGTTCCCACATCTCAGAGCTCGTCCTATATTATCAGTAACTATCAGGTCATTCCGTGTGCTCTTAACCACCAGGTCCATTATTGTCCTGACCACCAGGTCATAACAGTACAGGTGGCCCAAAGTACTAATGCATCTCAATAGAGGGATAAGAGAAGTTCTGAGACCATTGTTTTTTCTTTGCAGTGTGTTTTGTCTCTCTTTTCCCCTTTACCTCTGGGTGGTTCAGGACACAGGTGTAGATATGGACATTCAAGGTCTGTCCTCTTGTATGGATAATCTCACTGCAAGGGTACAAAACATTCAAGATTTTGTGGTTCAGAATCCAATGTTAGAGCCTAGGATTCCTATTCCTGATTTGTTTTTTGGGGATAGATCTAAGTTTCTGAATTTCAAAAATAATTGTAAATTGTTTCTTGCTTTGAAACCTCGCTCCTCAGGTGACCCTGTTCAACAAGTGAAAATCATTATTTCTTTGTTGCGTGGTGACCCTCAAGACTGGGCAATTTCCCTTGCGCCAGGAGATCCGGCATTGCGTGATGTTGATGCATTTTTTCTGGCGCTCGGATTGCTTTATGATGAACCTAATTCAGTGGATCAGGCAGAGAAAATCTTGCTGGCTCTGTGTCAGGGTCAGGATGAGGTAGAGATATATTGTCAGAAGTTTAGGAAGTGGTCTGTACTCACTCAGTGGAATGAATGTGCCCTGGCAGCAATTTTCAGAAAGGGTCTCTCTGAAGCCCTTAAGGATGTCATGGTGGGATTTCCCATGCCTGCTGGTCTGAATGAGTCTATGTCTTTGGCCATTCAGATCGATCGACGCTTACGTGAGCGTAAAGCTGTGCACCATTTGGCGGTATTATCTGAGCATAGACCAGAGCCTATGCAATGTGATAGGACTTTGACCAGAGCTGAACGGCAAGAACACAGACGTCGGAATGGGCTGTGTTTTTACTGTGGTGATTCCACTCATGCTATCTCCGATTGTCCTAAGCGCACTAAGCGTTTCGCTAGGTCTGCCACCATTGGTACGGTACAGTCGAAATTTCTTTTGTTCGTTACTCTGATCTGCTCTTTGTCATCCTATTCTGTTATGGCATTTGTGGATTCAGGCGCTGCCCTGAATTTGATGGACTTGGAGTTTGCTAGGCGCTGTGGTTTTTTCTTGGAGCCCTTGCAGTATCCTATTCCATTGAGAGGAATTGATGCTACGCCTTTGGCCAAGAATAAGCCTCAGTACTGGACCCAATTGACCATGTGCATGGCTCCTGCACATCAGGAGGATATTCGCTTTTTGGTGTTGCATAATCTGCATGATGTGGTCGTTTTCGGGTTGCCATGGCTACAGGTCCATAATCCAGTATTGGATTGGAAATCTATGTCTGTGTCCAGCTGGGGTTGTCAGGGAGTACATGGTGATGTTCCATTTTTGTCTATTTCGTCATCCACCCCTTCTGAAGTCCCGGATTTTATGTCTGATTACCGAGATGTATTTGATGAGCCCAAATCCAGTGCCCTACCTCCTCATAGGGATTGCGATTGTGCTATCAATTTGATTCCTGGTAGTAAGTTTCCTAAGGGCCGACTGTTCAATTTATCTGTGCCAGAGCACGCCGCTATGCGGAGTTATGTAAAGGAATCCTTGGAGAAGGGTCATATTCGCCCGTCGTCGTCACCATTGGGAGCAGGGTTCTTTTTTGTGGTCAAGAAGGATGGTTCTTTGAGACCTTGTATTGATTACTGCCTTCTTAATAAGATCACAGTCAAATTTCAGTACCCTTTGCCGCTGCTGTCTGATTTATTTGCTCGGATTAAGGGGGCTAGTTGGTTCACCAAGATAGATCTTCGTGGTGCGTATAATCTTGTGCGTATTAAACAGGGCGATGAATGGAAAACAGCATTTAATACGCCCGAGGGCCATTTTGAGTACCTGGTTATGCCATTCGGGCTTTCCAATGCTCCATCAGTATTTCAGTCCTTTATGCATGACATCTTCCGAGAGTACCTGGATAAATTCCTGATTGTATATTTGGATGATATTTTGGTCTTCTCGGATGATTGGGAGTCTCACGTGAAGCAGGTCAGAATGGTGTTCCAGGTCCTTCGTGCGAATTCTTTGTTTGTGAAGGGGTCAAAGTGTCTCTTTGGAGTTCAGAAGGTTTCATTTTTGGGTTTCATTTTTTCCCCTTCTACTATCGAGATGGACCCTGTTAAAGTCCAGGCCATTTATGATTGGACTCAGCCGACATCTGTGAAGAGTCTGCAAAAGTTCCTGGGCTTTGCTAATTTTTATCGTCGCTTCATCAGTAATTTTTCTAGTGTTGCTAAACCGTTGACTGATTTGACCAAGAAGGGTGCTGATGTGGTCAATTGGTCTTCTGCGGCTGTGGAAGCTTTTCAGGAGTTGAAGCGTCGTTTTTCTCCTGCCCCGTGTTGTGCCAGCCAGATGTTTCACTTCCGTTTCAGGTCGAGGTTGATGCTTCTGAGATTGGAGCAGGGGCTGTTTTGTCGCAAAGAAGTTCGGATGGCTCGGTGATGAAACCATGTGCCTTCTTTTCTAGAAAGTTTTCGCCTGCTGAGCGCAATTATGATGTTGGTAATTGAGAGTTGTTGGCCATGAAGTGGGCATTCGAGGAGTGGCGTCATTGGCTTGAAGGAGCCAAGCATCGCGTGGTGGTCTTGATGGATCACAAGAATTTGACTTATCTCGAGTCTGCCAAACGGTTGAATCCTAGACAGGCTCGTTGGTCGCTATTTTTCTCCCGTTTTGATTTTGTGGTTTCGTACCTTCCAGGCTCTAAGAATGTGAAGGCTGATGCCCTGTCAAGGAGTTTTGTGCCCGACTCTCCGGGTGTTCCTGAGCCGGCGGGTATTCTCAAAGAGGGGGTAATTTTGTCTGTCATCTCCCCTGATTTGCGGCGGGTGCTGCAAAATTTCAGGCTGATAGACCTGACAGTTGCCCAGCAGAGAAACTGTTTGTCCCTGATAAATGGACTAGTAGAGTTATCTCTGAGGTTCATTGTTCGGTGTTGGCTGGTCATCCGGGAATCTTTGGTACCAGAGTTTTGGTGGCTAGATCCTTTTGGTGGCCGTCTTTGTCGCGGGATGTGCGTTCTTTTGTGCAGTCCTGTGGGACTTGTGCTCGGGCTAAGCCCTGCTGTTCTCGTGCCAGTGGGTTGCTTTTGCCCTTGCCGGTCCCGAAGAGGCCCTGGACGCATATCTCTATGGATTTTATTTCGGATCTCCCTGTCTCTCAAAAGATGTCGGTCATTTGGGTGGTTTGTGATCGCTTCTCTAAGATGGTCCATCTGGTACCCTTGTCTAAATTGCCTTCCTCCTCTGATTTGGTGCCATTGTTTTTCCAGCATGTGGTTCGTTTACATGGCATTCCGGAGAACATCGTTTCGGACAGAGGTTCCCAGTTTGTTTCGAGGTTTTGGCGAGCCTTTTGTGCTAGGATGGGCATTGATTTGTCTTTTTCCTCGGCTTTCCATCCTCAGACAAATGGCCAAACCGAACGAACTAATCAGACTTTGGAAACATATCTGAGATGCTTTGTTTCTGCTGATCAGGATGATTGGGTGTCCTTTTTGCCTTTGGCTGAGTTCGCCCTTAATAATCGGGCCAGCTCGGCTACTTTGGTTTTGCCGTTTTTCTGCAATTCTGGTTTCCATCCTCGTTTCTCTTCAGGGCAGGTTGAGTCTTCGGACTGTCCTGGTGTAGATACTGTGGTGGATAGGTTGCAGCAGATTTGGACTCATGTGGTAGACAATTTGACATTGTCCCAGGAGAAGGCTCAACGTTTCGCTAACCGCCGGCGCTGTGTGGGTCCCCGACATCGTGTTGGGGATTTGGTTTGGTTATCGTCTCGTTATGTTCCTATGAAGGTTTCCTCTCCTAAGTTTAAACCTCGTTTCATTGGTCCGTATAAGATTTCTGAGGTTCTCAATCCTGTGTCGTTTCGTTTGACCCTTCCAGCTTCTTTTGCCATCCATAATGTATTCCATAGGTCATTGTTGCGGAGATACATGGCGTCTGTGGTTCCATCCGTTGATCCTCCTGCCCCGGTGTTGGTTGAGGGGGAGTTGGAGTATGTGGTGGAGAAGATTTTGGATTCTCGTATTTTGAGACGGAAACTCCAGTACCTGGTCAAATGGAAGGGTTATGGTCAGGGAGATAATTCCTGGGTCTTTGCCTCCGATGTTCATGCTGCCGATCTGGTTCGTGCCTTTCATTTGGCTCGTCCTGGTCGGCCTGGGGGCTCTGGTGAGGGTTCGGTGACCCCTCCTCAAGGGGGGGGTACTGTTGTGAATTCTGTTGTCAAGCTCCCTCCTATGGTCATGAATGGTACTTCGGATGGTTCTGTCCATGGGCTTCCTCTGGTGGTGGTGAGTGGGGCTGCGGCTTCTGAGGTTCCTTCCACAGGTGACGAGGTTAATTCGTTAGCTGGCTGCTCTATTTAACTCCACCTAGATCATTGCTCCATGCCACCTGACAATGTTCCAGTATTGGTCTAGTTCACTCCTGGATCGTTCTTGTGACCTGTCTTCCCAGCAGAAGCTAAGTTCCTGCTTGTTTTTCTCTGGTTTGCTATTTTTCTGTCCAGCTTGCTATTTTGATTGTTGTCTTGCTTGCTGGAAGCTCTGGGACGCAGAGGGAGCGCCTCCGCACCGTGAGTCGGTGCGGAGGGTCTTTTTGCGCCCTCTGCGTGGTCTTTTTGTAGTTTTTTGTGCTGACCGCAAAGCTACCTTTCCTATCCTCTGTCTGTTCAGTAAGTCGGGCCTCACTTTGCTAAATCTATTTCATCTCTGTGTTTGTAATTTTCATCTTTACTCACAGTCATTATATGTGGGGGGCTGCCTTTTCCTTTGGGGAATTTCTCTGAGGCAAGGTAGGCTTTATTTTTCTATCTTTAGGGCTAGCTAGTTCCTTAGGCTGTGTCGAGTTGCATAGGGAGCGTTAGGAGCAATCCACGGCTATTTCTAGTGTGTGTGATAGGATTAGGGATTGCGGTCAGCAGAGTTCCCACATATCAGAGCTCGTCCTATATTATCAGTAACTATCAGGTCATTCCGTGTGCTCTTAACCACCAGGTCCATTATTGTCCTGACCACCAGGTCATAACAGGGCCCTGTTGCATTGGTATATGGTTTAATGAGGGGTTAATGTCACCTTCCTATTGTAAGGTGGCATTAAGTTGGCTTAGTAATGGAGAGGTGTCAACAAGACACCTCTCCATTACTAATCCCACAGTTGTTAAAGGGTTAATAAAACACACACACAGTAAGAACAAAGTATTTTAATGAAATAAAACAATACACACAGTTTTTCTATCTTTATTCTTCTGCCATTCCAAGCAAAGCCCTCGATCTCCTGGAAAAAAAGTCAAAATAAAAAAACAACAATATACCATACCTGTCTGCTATACAGTCAAGTCCCATGGCATAGTCCATATCTGGGGGCATTTACATTTTACAACTGGTAGCGCTGCTAATGACTGGGGATTGAAATGCAGGGAGCGGAGCTTCGGTGACTAGCGGCAACGTCACTGAAGCTGCGCCCCATGGTGGCATGAACTCAAATGAAGTCTTCGGCATGGGAATATCAGCTGGCATTTTTCCAGGCTGAAGAGTTCATCTTAGTTCATGCTGCCAGGGGACGCAGCTTTGGTGACGTCACCGCTAGTCACCGAAGCTCCGCTCCCTGCATTTCATTCATTCCCCAGTCGTTTACAGCCGGTAGCGGCCGCATTAGCATTGCTCCCGGTAGTAAAATGTAAATGCCCCCAGATATGGACTACGGCGTAGGTCTTGACTGTACGGCGGACAGGTATGGTATATTGTTGGTTTTTCATTTTGACTTTTTTCAAGGAAATTGAAGGCTTCGCTGGAATGGCAGAAGAATAAAGATGGAAAAACTGTTTTATTTCATTTAAATACTTTGTTCTTACTGTGTGTTTTATTAACCCTTTAACAACCGTGGGTTTAGTAATGGATAGGTGTCTTATTGACGCCTCTCCATTACTAAGCCAGCTTAATGCCACCTTACAATAGGAAGGTGACATTAACCCCTCATTACCCCATATGCAAATGCAACAGGGCAGTGGGAAGAGCCAGTCAAAGCTCCAGAATTGGTGCATCTAATAGATGCGCCTTTTCAGGGCAGCTGTGGGCTGCTTTTTTTAGGCTGGGGGGGGGCCCATATCCATGGCCCTTTACCAGCCTGAGAATAGCAGCCCGCACCTGTTAGTTTTGCCGGGTTGGTTGTAAAATATAGTGAGGGCCCCACATCGGGTTTTCTTTCATTCATTGTCCCCTGCTCGTGCTGCTCGCCAGCATAGCAGGGTACAATGGATGAAAGCTGGCTTCAGCACCACACGCAGGGGGACAGCGGCTTACAGAAGTGCTGCTTCCCCCCGCGGCCATCCGTGTGCACGGAGGACAGTGTACACTGTTCTCCGTGTGCACATGTGCGGGACGTTTGGCGGGTCGTGTGTCCGGATAAAAACGGAGATGTCAGCGTGTTTTGCACACGGACACATAGTTCGTGAAAACACGCTGACATGTGCATAGACCCATTCATTTGAATGGGTCTACGTGTGCCAGTGTCTCCGGTATGTAAGAAAACTGTCACTACACGTATCGGAGACAATGAAGTGGGAAACAGGCCTAAGGAAAAGTCGATTTGGCAATCCCAACAATTGATTAGTGGGGGGTACTCAGCTTAGCAAACCCAACAACTGATTAGTGGGGACCCAACGATCAGACCTTCATCCTTTATTGTGTGGATAGTTGTGAAATGTCGATTACAAGAGACCCATTTAAACATACAGGGATTTTTCAATAACAGATCCCATTACCGTTTCTGCATGTAAAAACATATCCACTATTAAAAGTATGCAGTAAGCTCAAGGAACAGCTACTGAGTTTATAAGATGAAGCTAAAATCTCTCTACTGTAAATAGGAACTGAAGTAATAACATCCCATTTTTCAATGCATTCCACTGACTTTAAAATAAAAACAGATTTTCCAGTTCCGTTGGTTTTATCACAAGATCCTTGAGACAATAAATCCACATTCCTTCAGCTGTTCTTCCTTACAAGGCAATGTTTCAGAAATAAAAAAAAAATAGAGAACCTGGTTTATAAAGTGCATGTATAAACGTTTGTGTCCTCTGTATAGCACCGACTGTAGATACAAATACACAATGACTTATAGGTTTTGTCCCAAAAAAGGAGGCTGTCACCAGAAGGTTTTATTTGAGGAAACAATTGCATCTATTATATGCCCTGTTGAAGTGCTGATGAGATGACTGAAAAGTGCCAGTCCTCGGCTTTACAAGTCCATTCACCTATCAGCAAGTTTAAGAGACATTATTAGAATATATTGCACTAAAGCTAAGACCCCTAAAAACTCAGGAAGGCTGAAGTAACTTTCAGGCCACATTCACACCTTGAGTGTTTGGTCAGTATTTTACCTCAGGATCTATAACAAAACCAGGAGAAGGTGACAAATACAGAAGTGGTGCATGTGTTTCTGTTATACTTTTCCTCAGATTTTCTCACTCCTGGTTTTGGCTTACAAATACTGATGTAAAATATTGACAAAATACACAAGGTGTGAATTTCTGCAGCATTTCTGCACCTATTATGTAAAATAGGTTACTTGCATTTTTTAATTGCATTTTTGTGTGCATTTTTTTACATGCGTTTTTATTGCGTTTTTACCCTGCTCTTTTGTCTCTGTTTGCTGTGTTAGGCTGCCGTCACACTAGCAGTATTTGGTCAGCATTTGACATCAATATTTGCAAGCCAAAACCAGGAGTGGGTGATAAATGCAGAAGTGGAGCATATGTTTCTATTATACTTTTCCTCTAATTGTTCCACTCCTGGTTTTGGCTACAAATACTGATGTAAAATACTGACCAAATACTGATAGTGTGACGGCAGCCTTATGCTTTAAATAAAGCTGTTTGTTTTTGAAACTTCATAATATTTGACATTCTCAGTTGCAGATCACACTGCGGAAACGCACTAAAAATGCAATTTAATGCAAGTCTATGGGGAGATTCCGCACAAAAAGCTCAGCTTATCCACAAGAGAAATTGACATGCTGCGGTTTGGAAACGCACGATACTGTAAAATGCTGCATTTTTGCTACATCAAAAACGCGATAAAAGCTCATCGTGGGAACACAGCATAATAATTTTTTGCAGTTTGAGCTGCAGATTTTCATGCAATTTTTAGTAGCCAAAGTCAGAAATGGATCCTGTTATATTATTCTTCCCATTTTTTTTAAACTCCAATGTTAGCTATGGGAAAACGGCACCAAACATGCATGTGAGAAGAATGCTTTTTAAGGGTATGTGCACACGTTGCAGATTTCCTGCAGATTTGCAGCTTTTTTTTCCGCTGCAGATCTGCAAGTGATTTACAGTACAATGCAAATCTATGGCAAAAAAAATGCTGTGCTAATGGTGCAGAAAAATCTGCACAGAAAACGCAGCAGATTCAAAAAAGGACCATGTCACTTAAAATCGTATTACCCGATGGTCTTGTGTGCATTTTTTCCTCTACAGTATTTCAACTATGCTCCTTTAGGGTATATTCATACGTTGCAGATTTGCCTGTGGAATTTTCTGCGCAGATTCTGCATCTTGGCAGAAAACGCAGGTAAAAATCCGAGTGGATTTGATGTGTTTTCCATGCGTTTTTGATGTGTATTTTCATGCATTTTTTTCATGTGGATTTGTATGCGTTTTTGTAGGCTAAATAAAGATCTATTATTTAACAAAAAAAAGAATTTTGATGCCATTATCTTGTCTTACCTCTTCTTTTACATACTTCAATGAAGAATAATGTTTACACACACAGATTGATAGATTAGATGATAGATAAATAGATGGATATATAGATACATCTATAGATAGATAGATCTATAGATAAATAGATAGATATATCTATAGATAGATGGATAGATATATCTACAGATAGATGGATAGTTAGATATATCTACAGATAGATAAAACCAAGCCCGATATTTAGTAATAAACATAATAAAATGGTACATAAAGAGTTAAATAAAGACACACACACACACACACACACAAAATCTGCGTTTAGGCCGGGGTCACACTTGCGAAAAACTCGCATGAGTCTCGTACCTCAGTACTCGGCACTGCCATCGGCACTCGGACTGGAGCGTTCAGCTGCATAGAAATACATGCAGCAGCACACTCTGGTCCCAAGACTCGTGCGAGGTGTGAGACTCATACTGGTTTCTCTAAAGTGTGACCCAGGCCTTAAACACAATATCTGTTTAATTTTAAAAAAAATTTGAAAAAAATGTCGTGGGCTCCCCTGCAATTTTCTGTGCCAGAGAGGGAAAGCCAGTGACTGGTGACATCAAGCCGGCTTAGTAATGGAGAGGCGTCAATAAGACACCTATCTGCAGAGCACCAGGGTCCTGGTCATTGCAGTAATATCATTCTCCTCTAGGGGGAGTGATGTTACGTCTGAAGGCAATAAAGGAGATCACTTTACCAGGTATCACAAAACATGCAACACACTTCACACTCCAGTCCACCAGGGGGAGCTACGCTCCTATTTATTAAGGCAATGGATAGGAAGTTAGTCAGAAGCTGACTGGGCTTCACTCAGTCAGTTCCTGTCAGGCAGACAGAGAGGAAGGAGGAACATCGAGCAGTTGCTGACAGAGAGACCCCTGACAGGGGTGGGATCCTGTCAGAGGCCTAGACAGAGGGTCACGGAGCTGCACCTGCCATACGTGTGGCAGCATCCTAAGAAAGGACACGAATAGCGAATTGTATTGTAGAGGGTGAGAAACGAAGTTATAGCAAAAGGAGAGGAAACCAGAAGGAGTTCTGCCCTATACAGGCTACCTTCTTCTGAGGCGCAGGATCCGGTAGCCGGAATACTGAGGGAGCAACAGTCTCTAAGCCTTGCTCCAGAGATCGGCAGGACAGCTAATTCCACGTTACCTGCCCGACCTATACCCAGGAGGCACGGTGGCAACTTGTGGGGGCTGGGGCGTGCTAGAGTTCCTGTAAAAAGCCTCAGGCCATCAGTCATACAGGTTGTTCCTATCCATCTGGGGGACAGAGAGAAAGACATAACATCTAGAATACCAACAACAGTTGTGAGGGCCTTATGAGAAGCTCAGCAGTAAGGTACTACAATATGGCGCTAGAGGAAGGCTACTGATTTCCACCTGGATAAGGAGACTCTGGATTTGCCTTCAGACCGGCAGGACTCTGCCTACCCTGTGATCTGGTGCTCTGGACTGTGGATGCTGAAGCCTTCAGTAAAAAGGTAAAGAGACTGCAACCTTGTGTCCTCGTTCTTCACTGCGCCTCACACCATCCACCATCTATACACTGGGAAGCCCTGGGGACATACTTCATCTGTGGGAAGGTTTACCATCTAGCTGCCATAACATCACCGTAGCGGACCCCTAAGCAGCGTCGGTCACCATGACCGAATAGCACAGGTGGCATAACGAACATATCCCTTTAAAGACCTTTCCCCTTTTACAACGGACCTCACGAGGGCCACGGACCGGGTCAGCCACCGTGACATGCCCCCGAGAACCGAAGGACCCGGTACCGAGTACCCCACAGCCCTTGGGGGCGCTCCAAATCTTTTGGCGTCACGAACAGGATCTACTTAACCCTGAAAATTGGGTCATATGTATCTAGGAACTGCCAGAACTGTGCTTGAACTGTGATTTATTGAAAAGACTGTGTATTGCAAAAGACCGCCAAAATTCCTGCCAAAACCGCCGCCATTACAGTGCCACAAGGAGCGCAGGAGAAGAAGAAGGGCGTATCAGTGTGGGCGTGAACGAACTGAGAAGCACAAAAAATAATGGCCGCCCAGTCTAAATATCTCTGTACCTTGTGGACGTGTCCGTCAGCAGCCGAGATCCACCTCCTGATCCTCAATGACCAGCGGAGACAAAGGAATATAAACCGCCCATGGAGAAGAGAGAGGGAAAAGAATGATGAAGAAGCAGACATGGCGACCCCCGGGCACCTGAGAGGGAATGATCCAGCCCAGCGCAGACCTCACTGGAGGAGTACCTAGGCATGCCGCCACTGGAGAGTGTGGACCTCTTGGAGCTGTCAATGGAGGAGTCACAGTTCATGCCGCCGCTGATCCTAGCGCCTTCCTCGGAGGAGTGGAACGGCGTCGGTGGAGTCGCATCACGTGCAGGCACCAGACACAGCCGCATCCCAGGGATCTGCCTGACCCCCGCGACCGCTCCTTCCCCTGCTATGGCCACTGGGACCCCGACAGCCTCACTTCCTGGCTCCGGACAACAGGAGCACGACCTTAGAGCCCTCCCCTGGGGAGAGTACCAACGACGATTAATATCGCAGTATAGAGAGGAAGCGGATCAAGAGGCCCGGGTGGACTTGCAGGACGACCTTCCACCAAAATGGGGTGTTGTGGTGTTCTTCCATCCCCAGAAAGGAAAGGGTCTCATCCAGGAGATTGGATTGCCAGTGAGTGTCCGTGTCACCCGGGATGAAGTGGAACCCTGCCTTAGAGGGGAATACTCAGATCCAGACCTATACCCTGGGGATGCTGTGACCTGCACCCGCCACCGGAAAGGAAACAGTTGGTGGGCTCGGGATGTCCAGAGATGCGCAGCCCTTATAGCGTCACCTAGGGCCCAGGAAAATGAGCTCGCCACTGAGACAGCAGCCGCTACCTCTGCTGTAGTAAATGCCCATCATCAAGATACGCAGACTTCCATCGCGGCTCATGACATGACTATTCACGAGAGACAGACCAATGGGGTTTATCTGGCACCGGGTGTAACCTTGGATCCTACCCTTCCCAGGCCAAGAAGGGTCCTGTGTCAAGTGAAGTCCTGGAAGCCGTCTGCCTAGAAAGAATCTGACAAGATTGTAAATAGTTCTCAAACTTTCCTTTTTCTACTTTAAACCCACCTAGGGTTAATTCTTAAAGGGGTCCTCAGTTCCAGGAGGATTCCAGGAGTTTGCATCGGTTGTGACACAAAGTTCATCATTGTTTCAAAGAACTGCAGAATCATGAACTGCGCATGATCACAAACTGTACTTGTAAATAGTTTGCACCTTCTTAACCCTCCGTCACATACAATATTCGGACTAACGAGTTCACATACAATGTGCCTGTCAGGCGCCTGCTGGAAAAATACCTATAATATCTAATGTTTGCAATTTCAGTGCTCTAAAAGTGATCAGTGACCTTCATAGGGATGTAATAAAAGAGACTACACATAATCAGTTGCAAAAAAAAACATTTACTTAACATAAAACTAATAACTATGAAATACAAACTTTTCAAAACTCCCGCCAAATAGTCCCCAGTTCGACTGTCTCAAAAAAATGTACAAAGAAAATTTTTGAACACAAACTTAATTTTAAGGTACCTTAAGTACTATTAAAAACATATTCAATCAGAAGTAGATGCTGAGGTTTCCCCAGAAAAGTCACACTTGCAGAGCAAATAGGAAGAATTACACACCATTTTTGCATGTGTCAGGCAAATTGCTTTATGACATTTGAGACATTCATAATTTGAAAGCCTTCTGGTTCCGCTTTCCGTTTGGCAGGTGGTGCATCTCCTTCTTTTGTGAGGTGGTGCAGATGGTGACTTTTCACCATCATCTTCTGGGCGGAACCTTTTGAGCTGAACTTGAAGGCGAGAGGGGATACCGATTGTTTTCACGCTTCTCCTGCGTAGCTCTCCAAGTACTAGTTCATGGGCCAATTTTTTCAGATACAATCGTCTACGGAGTGGTTCAAGCTTGTTTTCAAGATAAATTACTTGTGAATTTATACCACCCAAATTCAACATAGCAAAAAATATGACCATTGGCCAGCGTTTGATGTTTCTGCTGACGTTGAAAGTGGAGCACATCTGATCTGCTGTATCCACACCCCCTTTGGTGGCATTGTAAAATGTAATTATCTCCGGTTTTTTTTCTGCCCCAGTCCCAGGATCGATGGCAGCATCATCATGAAGTGTGAGGTCTCTATCATCTAACAGCATGTTTGTTACTTCCTCAACATCAAGTTGTTTGGATAAATTGTACATTTTCCTCTCCATTTCAGCAGATAATCTGAAGCAAGAGAAGGAATATGTTAGGGAACTACTGTATATGCCTGAGCAGCACACTTTCTTTTATAAAATCTCCCTTATTTCTATGAAATATCCTCACATTTTGTGCTATACATTCATAAAACAAGCTAAATAAACTATTGTGATGAATAAAAACATAAAATACCAACCTTACTGAATGTGACGTATTCACATACAATGAGCCTGAGAGATCTGTGCAGCTATATCCTCTCCCCTGAAGCTCTGAAATCCAACTGTGATATCAGGTTTCACAGACCTTCAAGAGACAGGAGACTACCTGGAGGGAGGGGGTTTCCTCACAATCTGGTGAGGAAGGAGAAATGAAAGTAAAAGAGAAGCGCCTGTCAGATCAGTTGTATGTGACGGAGGGTTAAGGGTGCTTCCTACTGGTTTTATAAAGGAGGCTTTTACAGAGACTGCCTCCAACAGAAACTGCTACTAATCTTGTTGTGAGAATTGTTTTGTTTTACAGACCTGAAGAAAAACCCGTTGGTGTGGCAGAATTCCGGGTCAGGATACACGTCTTGCAGCCCACCCAAGACAACATTGGGGATTCGTCACGGGTCCCTCTCATCACGTCACTCATATTGCTAAAACTGACTTGAATATTGATGATGTGATTGTTTGCACTACAACATTGAAAGACTTGAGTTTGCCCTTAAAGGGAATGTTGAATCCTTGCACTTTGCTAAGAAGTTGGTGTATTACAGGGTAATATAGCAAATAAAGTTAGAAATTTAGCTTCAGATAGTAATAATGTTTGCATAAAGTTAAAGTCAGATAATCTGGTATGATGTACTTTGAATAAAATTGAGGCTAAGATAAATGATAGGTTGAATAAATTGAAGAAAATGCAGTGAGCCCGTGGGGTTGATAGATAGTCCAGCATCTGAATAGAGAGAATAATTGTTTGTACTTGAAGAAGAGAAAAATGTTTGAATAACTTGAATAAAGAAAAATGTTGATTTGCACTTTGAGGTTCTACGATAGTATACCCTTAGAGGGTACTTGCACTTAGTAGGTAGTATACCTGCAGGGCTGCCACTAGAAATTTCGGGGCCCCATACTGGCAAAATTTTCGGGGCCCCCTTGAGACTCCGCCCAGGCTCCACCCCAGCCCCGCCTCCAGGCTCCACCCCTCGAACTGTCCACAGTCCCACCGCTCTCTCTTGGAAAAACTCCACTTCTCACCAATCACACATTAACAGTTCCCATCACCAGATCACACATATAGCAGGCAGCTTTTGTTTTGGCCAAAAGATTTTTTAAGCCGCCACCATAACACGGTAGACACTTTTGGCCGGGCCCTACTCTGCTGTAACCTATTAAATATTTGTTAAAATATGCAATACAATTTAGGTATATTTTTATTTATTTTTCAATTTTTAAAATGCCCAATAATATCACATAGAAGGAACAAATACCACAACACCATGACCAGATGACATATTACCACCACAGTGATCGAATAATATCACATACAAGGAACAAATACCACAACACCATGACCAGACCACATATTACCACCACAGTGATCGAATAATATCACATACAAGGAACAAATACCACAACACCATGTCCAGACCACATATTACCACCACATAGTGACTGAATACTACAATTCTGATCAGTAATTTTTAACCCCTTCCCGACCTTTGACGCCACGTAGGCGTCATGAAAGTCGGTGCCATTCCGACCCATGACGCCTATGCGGCGTCATGGAAAGATCGCGTCCCTGCAGATCGGGTGAAAGGGTTAACTCCCATTTCACCCGATCTGCAGGGACAGGGGGAGTGGTAGTTTAGCCCAGGGGGGGTGGCTTCACCCCCTCGTGGCTACGATCGCTCTGATTGGCTGTTGAAAGTGAAACTGCCAATCAGAGCGATTTGTAATATTTCACCCATTATAACGGGTGAAATATTACAATCCAGCCATGGCCGATGCTGAAATATCATCGGCCATGGCTGGAAATACTAGTGTGCCCCCACCCCTCCGATCGCCCCCCCACCCCCCCGATCTGGCCGGTACACTGCTCCGGCTCCCCTCCGTCCAGTGCTCCGCTCCCCCCCGTGCTCGTGTCCGCTCCCCCCGTGCTCCAATCACCCCCCCGTGCTCCAATCACCCCCCCTGCACTCCGATCCACCCCCCCCGGTGCTCCGTTCCACCCCCCCGTGCTCCATTCCAGCCCCCCCGTGCTCCGTTCCACGCCCCCCGTGCTCCGTTCCACCCCTCCCGCGCTCCGATTCCCCCCCCCGTGCTCCGATCCCCCCCAGTGGTCCCCCCCCACCCTATCATACTTACCGATCCAGCCGTGGTCCCGTCCGTCTTCTCCCGGGCGCCGCCATCTTCCAAAATGGCGGGCGCATGCGCAGTGCGCCCGCCGAATCTGCCGGCCGGCAGATTCGTTCCAAAGTGCATTTTGATCACTGAGATATAATCTATCTCAGTGATCAAAATAAAAAAAATAATAAATGACCCCCCCCCCCTTTGTCACCCCCATAGGTAGGGACAATAAAAAAATAAAGAAATTTTTTTTTTTCCACTAATGTTAGAATAGGGTTAGGGGTAGGGTTAAGGTTAGGGCTAGGGGTAGGGGTAGGGTTAGGGGTAGGGTTAGGGGTAGGGTTAGGGGTAGGGCTAGGGTTAGGGTTAGGGCTAGGGTTAGGGTTAGGAATGTGCACACGTATTCTGGTCCTCTGCGGATTTTTCCGCTGCGGATTTGATAAATCCGCAGTGCTAAACCGCTGCGGATTTATGGCGGATTTACCGCGTTTTTTTCTGCGCATTTCACTGCGGTTTTACAATTGCGATTTTCTATTGGAGCAGTTGTAAAACCGCTGCGGAATCCGCACAAAGAAGTGACATGCTGCGGAATGTAAACCGCTGCGTTTCCGTGCAGTTTTTCCGCAGCATGTGTACAGCGATTTTTGTTTCCCATAGGTTTACATTGAACTGTACACTCATGGGAAACTGCTGCGGATCCGCAGCGTTTTCCGCAGCGTGTGCACATACTTAGAATTAGGCTATGTGCACACGGTGCGGATTTGGCTGCGGATCCGCAGCGGATTGGCCGCTGCGGATTCGCAGCAGTGTTCCATCAGGTTTACAGTACCATGTAAACATATGAAAAACCAAATCCGCTGTGCCCATGGTGCGGAAAATACCGCGCGGGAACGCTGCGTTGTATTTTCCGCAGCATGTCAATTCTTTGTGCGGATTCCGCAGCGTTTTACACCTGTTCCTCAATAGGAATCCGCAGGTGAAATCCGCACAAAAAACACTGGAAATCCGCGGAAAATCCGCAGGTAAAACACAGTGCCTTTTACCCGCAGATTTTTCAAAAATGGTGCGGAAATATCTCACACGAATCCGCAACGTGGGCACATAGCCTTAGGGTTAGGGTTGGAATTAGGGTTGTGGTTAGGGGTGTGTTGGGGTTAGTGTTGTGGTTAGGGGTGTGTTGGGGTTAGGGTTGTGTTTAGGGTTATGGCTACAGTTGGGATTAGGGTTAGGGGTGTGTTGGGGTTAGTGTTGGAGTTAGAATTGAGGGGTTACCACTGTTTAGGCACATCAGGGGTCTCCAAACGCAACATGGCGCCACCATTGATTCCAGCCAATCTCGTATTCAAAAAGTCAAATGGTGCTCCCTCACTTCCGAGCCCTGACGTGTGCCCAAACAGTGGTTTACCCCCACATATGGGGTACCAGCATACTCAGGACAAACTGTGCAACAATTACTGGGGTCCAATTTCTCCTGTTACCCTTGTGAATCTAAAAAAATGCTTGCTAAAACATAATTTTTGAGGAAAGAAAAATGATTTTTTATTTTCACGGCTCTGCGTTGTAAACGTCTGTGAAGCACTTGGGGGTTCAAAGTGCTCACCACATATCTAGATAAGTTCCTTGGGGGGGTCTAGTTTCTAAAATGGGGTCACTTGTGGGGGGTCTCTACTGTTTAGGCACACCAGGGGCTCTGCAAACGCAACGTGACACCCGCAGACCATTCCATCAAAGTCTGCATTTCAAAAGTCACTACTTCCCTTCTGAGCCCCGACGTGTGCCCAAACAGTGGTTTACCCCCACATATGGGGTATCAGCGTACTCAGGAGAAACTGGACAACAACTTTTGGGGTCCAATTTCTCCTGTAACCCTTGGGAAAATAAAAAATTCTGGGCTAAATAATTATTTTTGAGGAAAGAAAACGTATTTATTATTTTCACGGCTCTGCATTATAAACTTCTATGAAGCACTTGGGGGTTCAAAGTGCTCACCACACATCTAGATAAGTTCCTTTCAGGGTCTAGTTTCCAAAATGGGGTCACTTGTGGGGGGTTTCTACTGTTTAGGCACATCAGGGGCTCTGCAAACGCAACGTGACGCCCGCAGAGCATTCCATCAAAGTCTGCATTTCAAAACGTCACTACTTCAATTCCAAGCCCCGGCATGTGCCCAAACAGTAGTTTACCCCCACATATGGGGTATCACCGTACTCAGGAGAAACTGGACAACAACTTTTGGGGTCAAATTTCTCCTGTTACCCTTGGGAAAATTAAAAAATTCTGGGCTAAATAATTATTTTTGAGGAAAGAAAACGTATTTATTATTTTCACGGCTCTGCATTATAAACTTCTATGAAGCACTTGGGGGTTCAAAGTGCTCACCACACATCTAGATAAGTTCCTTTGGGGGTCTAGTTTCCAAAATGGGGTCACTTGTGGGGGGTTTCTACTGTTAAGCCACATCAGGGGCTCTGCAAACGCAACGTGACGCCCACAGAGCATTCCATCAAAGTCTGCATTTCAAAACGTCACTACTTCACTTCCGAGCCCCGGCATGTGCCCAAACAGTGATTTACCCCCACATATGGGGTATCAGCGTACTCAGGAGAAACTGGACAACAACTTTTGGGGTCAAATTTCTCCTGTTACCCTTGGGAAAATAAAAAATTGCAGGCTAAAAGATCATTTTTGAGAAAATAATTTTTTTTTTTATTTTCATGGCTCTGCGTTATAAACTTCTGTGAAGCACTTGGGGGTTCAAAGACCTCACCACACATCTAGATTAGTTCCTTTGGGGGTCTAGTTTCCAAAATGGTGTCATTTCTGGGGGATCTCCAATGTTTAAGCACACAGGGGCTCTCCAAACGTGACATGGTGTCCGCTAATGATTGGAGCTAATTTTCCATTTAAAAAGCCAAATGGCGTGCCATCCCTTCCGAGCCCTGCCGTGCGCCCAAACAGTGGTTTACCCCCACATATGGGGTATCAGCGTACTCAGGACAAACTGGACAACAATATTTGGGGTCCAATTTCTCCCATTATCCTTGGCAAAATAGGAAATTCCAGGCTAAAAATCATTTTTGAGGAAAGAAAAATTATTTTTTATTTTCATGGCTCTGCGTTATAAACTTCTGTGAAGCACCTGGGGGTTTAAAGTGCTCAATATGCATCTAGATAAGTTCCTTGGGGGGTCTAGTTTCCAAAATGGGGTCACTTGTGGGGGAGCTCCAATGTTTAGGCACACAGGGGGCTCTCCAAACGCGACATGGTGTCCGCTAACAATTGGAGCTAATTTTCCATTCAAAAAGTCAAATGGCGCGCCTTCCCTTCCGAGCCCTGCCGTGTGCCCAAACAGTGGTTTACCCCCACATATGAGGTATCGGCGTACTCGGGAGAAATTGCCCAACAAATTTTATGATCCATTTTATCCTACTGCCCATGTGAAAATGAAAAAATTGAGGCGAAAATAATTTTTTTGTGAAAAAAAAGTACTTTTTCATTTTTACAGATCAATTTGTGAAGCACCTGAGGGTTTAAAGTGCTCACTAGGCATCTAAATAAGTTCCTTGGGGGGTCTAGTTTCCAAAATGGGGTCACTTGTGGGGGAGCGCCAATGTTTAGGCACACAGGAGCTATCCAAACGCGACATGGTGTCCGCTAACGATGGAAATCATTTTTCATTCAAAAAGTCAAATGGCGCTCCTTCCCTTCCGAGCCTTACCATGTGCCCAAACAGTGGTTTACCCCCACATGTGAGGTATTGGTGTACTCAGGAGAAATTGCCCAACACATTTTAGGATCCATTTTATCCTGTTGCCCATGTGAAAATGAAAAAATTGAGGCTAAAATAATTTTTTTGTGAAAAAAAAGTACTTTTTCATTTTTACGGATCAATTTGTGAAGCACCTGGGGGTTCAAAGTGCTCACTATGCATCTAGATAAGTTCCTTGGGGTGTCTAGTTTCCAAAATGGGGTCACTTGTGGGGGAGCTCCAATTTTTAGGCACACGGGGGCTCTCCAAACGTGACATGGTGTCCGCTAAAGAGTGGAGCCAATTTTTGATTCAAAAAGTCAAATGGCGCTCCTTCCCTTCCAAGCCCTGCCGTGCGCCCAAACAGTGGTTTACCCCCACATATGAGGTATCAGCGTACTCAGGACAAATTGGACAACAACTTTCGTGGTTCAGTTTCTCCTTTTACCATTGGGAAAATAAAAAAATTGTTGCTAAAATATAATTTTTGTGACTAAAAAGTTAAATGTTCATTTTTTCCTTCCATGTTGCTTCTGCTGCTGTGAAGCACCTGAAGGGTTAATAAACTTCTTGAATGTGGTTTTGAGTACCTTGAGGGGTGCAGTTTTTAGAATGGTGTCACTTTTGGGTATTTTCAGCCATATAGACCCCTCAAACTGACTTCAAATGTGAGGTGGTCCCTAAAAAAAATGGTTTTGTAAATTTCGTTGTAAAAATGACAAATCGCTGGTCAAATTTTAACCCTTATAACTTCCTAACAAAAAAAAATTTTGTTTCCAAAATTGTGCTGATGTAAAGTAAACATGTGGGAAATGTTATTTATTAACTATTTTGTGTCACATATCTCTCTGGTTTAACAGAATAAAAATTCAAAATGTGAAAATTGCGAAATTTTCAAAATTTTCGCCAAATTTCCGTGTTTATCACAAATAAATGCAGAATTTATTGACCTAAATTTACCACTAACATGAAGCCCAATATGTCACGAAAAAACAATCTCAGAACCGCTAGGATCCGTTGAAGCGTTCCTGAGTTATTACCTCATAAAGGGACACTGGTCAGAATTGCAAAAAACGGCAAGGTCTTTAAGGTCAAAATAGGCTGGGTCTTGAAGGGGTTAAAAAAGCACCATACTATCACCATAAGTGCCATTATACACAGGAGATCTGTACTTAGTATGCAGTGTCTGTGTACAGATAATATAGTGATCACTAGTGAAATTATACACAGGAGCTCTGTATACAGTGTATAGTGTCAGTGTATAGGTAACACACTGACTCACCAGTGACGTCTCTAGGTGAAGTCCTTCATCTTTCATCCAGCACAGACCGCCATCATTTCATCCAGCCAGGACTTCTCTCTGCAGGAAATAACACAGTTATCTCGAGCTCCGCTTGCAGAACACATTACTTAATTTTTCACAACTTCTACATTACACCACATGAAGAAGGCGACATAGTATCACTCTATACAGTAACAGGACCGCCCCCCATTTAAAACAGTATACTCAAAAAATAAAATAAATACATCACTGCAGTAATAATATCCCTAAATTAGCCCCTATGGTATTAATAATATCACCCAGCCTGGCCCCGTGTGTCTCATTCCTGGCGTCAGCCAGATATTCTCCCATCCTGCCCTCATGAGTATACATTCTGCCCCATATGATCTCCTTATCCTGCCCCATATGATCGCCCCATGTGATCTCTCCATCCTGCCCCATTTGTCTCCATCATATCCATCCTGCCCCATGATCCTGCACGATCTGTCTCCAATTCTGCCCCAGTGTCTCCAATCATGCCCCATGTCTCCATCCTGCCCCCTATGTCTCCAACCATGCCCCCATGTCTGCAATCCTGACACTTGTCTCCAATCATGCCCCCTGTGTCTCCATTCTGCCCCATCTGTCTCCAATCCTGCCCCATCTGTCTCCAGTCATGCCCCCATGTCTTTCATCCTGCCCCGTGTCTCCAATCATGCCCCGTATCTCCATTCTGCCCCGTGTCTCGCATTCTGCCCCTGGGTCTCACAGTCTGCCCCTGTGTCCAGCATTCTGCACCTGTCACTGTGTCCAGCATTCTGCCCCTGTCACTGTGTCCAGCATTTCTGCCCCACTGTGTCCAGCATTCTGCCCCAATGTCCAGCATTCTGCCCCTGTCACTGTGTCCAGCATTTCTGCCCCTGTCTCCAGCATTCTGCCCCACTGTGTGTCCAGCATTCTGCCCCACTGTGTGTCCAGCATTCTGCCCCACTGTGTGTCCAGCATTCTGCCCCACTGTGTGTCCAGCATTCTGCCCCACTGTGTCCAGCATTCTGCCCCACTGTGTCCAGCATTTCTGCCCCTGTGTCCAGCATTTCTGCCCCTGTGTCCAGCATTTCTGCCCCTGTGTGTCCAGCATGCTGCCCCACTGTGTCCAGCATTCTGCCCCACTGTGTGTCCAGCATTTCTGCCCCTGTGTGTGTCCACCATTCTGTCCCACTGTGTCCAGCATTTCTGCCCCTGTGTCCAGCATTTTTGCCCCACTGTGTCCAGCATTTCTGCCCCACTGTGTCCAGCATTTCTGCCCCTGTGTGTCCAGCATTCTGCCCCACTGTGTCCAGCATTCTGCCCCACTGTGTGTCCAGCATTTCTGCCCCTGTCTCCAGCATTCTGCCCCACTGTGTGTCCAGCATTCTGCCCCACTGTGTGTCCAGCATTCTGCCCCACTGTGTGTCCAGCATTCTGCCCCACTGTGTCCAGCATTTCTGCCCCTGTGTCCAGCATTTCTGCCCCTGTGTCCAGCATTTCTGCCCCTGTGTGTCCAGCATTCTGCCCCACTGTGTCCAGCATTCTGCCCCACTGTGTGTCCAGCATTTCTGCCCCTGTGTGTGTCCACCATTCTGTCTCACTGTGTCCAGCATTTCTGCCCCTGTGTCCAGCATTTTTGCCCCACTGTGTCCAGCATTTCTGCCCCACTGTGTCCAGCATTTCTGCCCCTGTGTGTCCAGCATTCTGCCCCACTGTGTCCAGCATTCTGCCTCACTGTGTGTCCAGCATTTCTGCCCCTGTGTGTGTCCACCATTCTGTCCCACTGTGTCCAGCATTTCTGCCCCTGTGTCCAGCATTTCTGCCCCACTGTGTCCAGCATTTCTGCCCCACTGTGTCCAGCATCCTGCCCCCATTGTGTCCAGCATCCTGCCCCACTGTGTCCAGCATTTCTGCCCCACTGTGTCCAGCATTTCTGCCCCACTGTGTCCAGCATTTCTGCCCCACTGTGTCCAGCATTTCTGCCCCACTGTGTCCAGCATTTCTGCCCCACTGTGTCCAGCATTTCTGCCCCAATGTGTCCAGCATTCTGCCCCAGTGTCCAGCATTCTGCCCCACTGTGTCCAGCATTTCTGCCCCTGTGTCCACCATTCTGTCCCACTGTGTCCAGCATTTCTGCCCCAGTGTCCAGCATTTCTGCCCCACTGTGTCCAGCATTTCTGCCCCACTGTGTCCAGCATTTCTGCCCCACTGTGTCCAGCATTTCTGCCCCACTGTGTCCAGCATTTCTGCCCCACTGTGTCCAGCATTTCTGCCCCTGTGTGTCCACATTTCTGCCCCACTGTGTCCAGCATTCTGTCCCACTGTGTCCACCATTCTGCCCCACTGTGTCCGGCATTTCTGCCCCTGTGTCACTGTGTCCAGCATTCTGCCCCACTGTGTCTACCATTCTGCCCCTGTGTGTCCAACCTTCTGCCCCTGTGTGTCCACCATTCTGTCCCACTGTGTCCAGCATTTCTGCCCCACTGTGTCCAGCATTTCTGCCCCACTGTGTCCAGCATTCTGCCCCACTGTGTCCACCATTCTGCCCCACTGTGTCCGGCATTTCTGCCCCTGTGTGTCCAGCATTCTGCCCCACTGTGTCCACCATTCTGCCCCTGTGTGTCCACCATTCTGCCCCTGTGTGTCCACCATTCTGCCCCACTGTGTCCAGCATTTCTGCCCCACTGTGTCCAGCATTTCTGCCCCTGTGTGTCCACCATTCTGCCCCACTGTGTCCACCATTCTGCCCCACTGTGTCCAGCATTTCTGCCCCACTGTGTCCGGCATTTCTGCCCCACTGTGTCCAGCATTTCTGCCCCTGTGTGTCCACCATTCTGCCCCACTGTGTCCACCATTCTGCCCCACTGTGTCCAGCATTTCTGCCCCACTGTGTCCGGCATTTCTGCCCCTGTGTGTCCAGCATTCTGCCCCACTGTGTCCACCATTCTGCCCCTGTGTGTCCAGCATTTCTGCCCCTGTGTGTCCATCATCCTGCCCCCCTGGATCGCAGCAGCTCTCAAAGAAAAAAAAAAACACAACTTCTTACCTGGCCAAGCTCCAGCGCCGGGTGAAGCTCCCTCTCCAGGCTCCACACAGACGCACTCGCCGCCGGGCCCGGCGGCTGACAATGACGTCAGACGCCGGCGAGTGCGCACTGCGGCCCTATTCAGCCGCCAGCCTCAGACTGGCTGGCGGCTGTTAACTATTGACGTGCGGGCGCGGGCCCGCACGTCAATAGTGTGCCGCTGCCGCAGCGCCTGCAGGGGGGGCCCGGTGACCAGATGAGACGGGGCCCGATGCGGGCCCCCTCTGCTCACCGGGCCCCATACGCCAGTCACGGCTGTCATGCCCTGACGGCGGCCCTGTATACCTGTACGGGTAAATGTGTTTCATAGCTAGTTAATAACTGTTTTCTACTTGACTAAAGTCGTACGCACAATGTAAATATGTTTTTGTTATGCAACGTTCAAGTGTCCTCAATTGCATGTCTTTTTGCTAATGTATTGTTGTTTTCTTTCCCCAGTCCCGGAGTACTGGATTTAACGGGGGGGGGGGGGGGGGGGGGGAGGGGGGAGGGGGGTGCAGCGCCCCAGGGTCCTGGTCGTTGCAGTAATATCATGCTCCTCTAGGGAAGTGATGTTACGTCTGAAGGCAATAAATGAGATCACTTTACCAGGTATCACAAAACATGCAACACACTTCATACTCCAGTCCACCAGGGGGAGCTACGCTCCTATTTATTAGGGCACTCTTCAAAATTAGGTAAAACTGGTGGTCTGGATAGGAAGCTAGTCACAAGCTGACTGGGCTTCACTCAGTCAGTTCCTGTCAGGCAGACAGAGAGGAAGGAGGAACATCGAGCAGTTGCTGACAGAGAGACCCCTGACAGGGGTGGGATTCTGTCAGAGGCCTAGAATAGAGGATCACGGAGCTGCGCCTGCCCTACGTGCGGCAGCATCCTAAGAAAGGACATGAACAGTGAATTGTATTGTAGAGGGTGAGAAACGAAGTCATAGCAAAAGGAGAGGAAACCAGGAGTTCTGCACTATACAGGCTGCCTCCTTCTGAGGCGCAGGATCCGGTAGCCAGAATACTGAGGGAGGAACAGTCTCTATGCCTTATATACTAATGAACCACCTGCGCTCATGAACCAAGTGGAATGCAGAGGCTTAGACGGAACCACTGGCGTACAGTTAAGTACAGTAAGTATAAGAGGCCAAAGAGTGAATAGTATACTGGAAGTCTCCTATTACGGTGACATGAGGATATGTCCACTATGGACCGACAGCAATGGAGTGCCTGCAATGAGTGTAACATCCACTTACTGGTATAGAAGGTCCGAGTGGCTGTGGAGAGCAGTGGGGGTCCCAGACTAACGTCGGCTGATGTGCTGGGCTGCAATATGAGATGGCCGTAGAGTCCTGGGACCGGCTGTTTCCAGAACAGGCGCTGAACGCTGGGGCGTCTGGATAGGTAAGAACCGCCGACTCCTGGCGTGCCCCGGCCGGAAGCAACGCCGGAGCGATAGCGGTGTGTGGAGGGGGCGTGGCTAGGATCGTGACGTCACGGATAGGGCGGGCTTGGCAACAGGGGGAACCAATCCAACGCGTTTCGAAGGAGGTACTCCTTCTTCGTCAGTCTCTATGCCTTGCTCCAGAGACCATCAGGACAGTTAATTCCACGCTACCTGCCCGACCTACACCCAGGAGGCATGGTGGCAACTTGTGGGGGCTGGGGCGTGATAGAGTTCCTGTAAAAAGTCTCAGGCCATCAGTCATACGGGTTGTTCCTATCCATCTGGGGGACAGAGAGAAAGACATAACATCTAGAACACCAACAACACTTTGTGAGGACCTTATGAGAAGCTCAGCAGTAAGGTACTACAACATCCAGGCGCTAGAGGAAGGCTACTGATTTCCATCTGGATAAGAGGACTCTGGATTTGCCTTCAGACCGGCCGGACTCTGGCTGCCCTGTGATCTGGTGCTCTGGACTGTGGATGCTGAAGCCTTCAGTAAAAAGGTAAAGAGACTGCAACCTTGTGTCCTCGTTCTTCACTGCGCCTCACACCATCCACCATCTATACACTGGGAAGCCCTGGGGACATACTTCACGTGTGGGAAGGTATACCATCTAGCTGCCATAACATCACCCCAGCGGACCCCTAAGCAGCGTCGGTCACCCTGACCGAATACCACAGGTGGCGTCATGAGCATATCCCTTTAAAGACCTTTCCCCTTTTACAACGGATCTCCTGAGGGCCACGGACTGGGTCAGCCACCGTGACATCCCCCCGAGAACTGAAGGACCCAGTACCGAGTACCCCACAGCCCTTGGGGGCACTCCATATCCATTACTAATCCTATAGTTGTTAAATGGTTAAATAAAGACAGCCAGAATAAAGTATTTTAATGAAAAAAACACACATTTTCCCATCTTTATTGTTCTGCTAATCCATGCAACGTCCTTGATCTCCTGCAAAAAAAATAAAATAATAAACCAACACAAATACTCCTTGTTCCGATGTGGTCCATTTAATAACGTCTGTCCCATGACAATTTCCCCTATAGAGCAGTCACATCAGGAGATGCTATTGCTCTATAGGCCTCCCGTGATGCACTGACAGGAGGTAATGGCTCCTACAGTGCATCACTGAAGAGGTTACCTGAACTCAGGCTCTCACTTTACGGCAATGTTGCGTGAGAATTTTCTAACGCCAGCGTTGCCGGTGACAGGATGAACTCAAATGACCTTGCTCCCGGTGGCGGAGGGATTCACCTCAGAGGATTACCTCCGCTCAGTGCATCGCCGGAGGGCTTGCAGAACAGTGACATCTCCTGATGTCACTGTTCTGCAGGGGAGATCATCGTGGAACACGCGTTATTAAATGGATTACAGTAGATCAGAGAGTATACGGTTGGTTTATTATTTTTATTTTGTTACAGGAGATCGAGGGCATCGAGGACTAGGTGATTGGTGAATATGTACTGTATATTGTATGTTTTTGTTACTATTGAACACATGCATCGTCTGATGGGAGTAATACCCCATCTTCTGTAATGCCGTCACTGTCATATGTGATAGCATTCATAGCCGGATGGGAGCAGTAGTCCCATCAGATGATGCCCGGCTACACAGACCCGGACACACCTGCACACACACAGGGACACACACACACAGAGACACGCAGACCACCGTATACAGACACGCACATAGTCTCCGCCCACACTCCGCCCACACACTCTTCCTCCTCCCGATCTGCAGCATTTCTCACACGCAACTCCACAGCTAAAAGCTATTTTTAAACCTGCAGTTTTGCGGTGGATTTGCCTATTCAATGGAAGTCAATGGGTGCAGAAACGCTGCAGATCTGCAAAAAGAATTTACATACTGCGGAAAATAAAATGCTGCAAATCCGCATATTTTTTCCGCCTCATGTTCACACCAATTCTCAATTTCCCATTGACTAACATTACTTGTGCACTACACTGCGAATTTGATGCAATTCCGTGTGTCCAAAAATGCTGCGGAAATGCATCAAAATCCGCAACGTGTGCACATAGCCTAATAGAAACACCTGCACCCATTCTGCATTTTTTTACCCACTCCAGGTTTATGCTTACAAATACTGAGGTAAAAACTAACCAAATTCTCAATGTGTGGCCTTAGGGGATTGCTTGGGTGGCTCGTTATTTTTTTTCTGAACAACTACCGGTAATCCAAAAATCAAAGACAGCAAACATTTTTTATGAATACATTGGAAAACCATAATAATTCATTCGAGTGTTAAGTTTTACATGTCTACTGCCCATAATGCTGCTTTGAGGACATTATCAGCATTTACTATAGACTGTAAAATGATGACATTTATAGCCATAATAATATGTACTTCTCCTCCAGCTGCAAAAATATCACAGACATCAAATTTTTTTATGGATGAGAAAAAAGTACCATATACATATAAACTATCCAGGAATTTCTAGACAGTCGACAACCCTGCTGCGTGGTTGTGTACCTGTAAAGTGGCCGAGAGCAGTAGTCATGACCGAGCTGCTGTGCCATTACACTCTGGCACTTTACAGGAAAACTATGCCCCAGTACCAGTGTGCTATCAGGTGTGGGGCAAATAACACTCACTTGTAGGCCGTAAGCCTCTGCTGTCTCCATGCCTCTGTCTTCAGGAGCCGCCGCACACAACTCAAGGGACAGCAAGTTCATTTCAGCAAACAAAAGTTTACTGGACAGTCCAAGTTGATCACATTGTGACATGAGGGATAGGACCAGGGCCGCCATCAGGGCATTACAGCCATTACTGCTGTATGGGGCCCGGTCAGCAGCAGTACACAGAGGGGCCCGCAGATCCGGGGCCCCACTGTTGTGCTTCTACTGATCGGGCCCCATCATGTAGTAAAATACTGTGCACTGCGGCGCTGGGGCCCGGGAGCCTTTTTGGAGCTGTGCACGGCCGTCTCACCTAGTCGGCTGCACAGCTCCTGCTCGGCTGTGGCTAGAATGTATGGGCTCCCTGCAGGTCCTGACTACAGCCCATACATTCTAGCCGTCTCAGTAGTGAATGTGCTAGAATGTAGGGGCTCCTGTCAGGTCCTCTCAGCAGCACATACATTCTAGCTGCTGCTTCACTGCTGACAACACTAGACGCCCCGGGAACGACTGAGGTAAGTATAAAAAACATTTTTGTTTTTTTAATAGGTGAGGTGAGGTGGGGGGGAGTGAGACTGCAGATGATGGGGTGTGTTTTAGGGAGTACTGTACATGATGAAATAATAGGGGGCTGCAAATGATAAAGTGTATTTGAGGGGGTACTACACATGAAATGATTGGGGCTGCAAATGAAGTGAAGGGGGGATAGGGGACTGCAAATGATGATGTGGGGGTGATGGGGACTGCAAATGATGTGGGGGTGATGGGGACTGCAAATGATGTGGGGGTGATGGGGACTGCAAATGATGATGTGGGGGTGATGGGGACTGCAAATGATGATGTGGGGGTGATGGGGACTGCAAATGATGTTGGGGGACTGCAAATGATGTGGGGGTGATGGGGACTGCAAATGATGTGGGGGTTATGGGGACTGCAAATGATGATGTGGGGGGGATGGGGACTGCAAATGATGTTGGGGGACTGCAAATGATGATGTGGGGTGATGGGGACTGCAAATGATGTGGGGGTGATGGGAACTGCAAATGATGTGGGGGTGATGGAGACTGCAAATGATGTGGGGGTGATGGAGACTGCAAATGATGATGTGGGGGTGATGGGGACTGCAAATGATGTTGGGGGACTGCAAATGATGATGTGGGGGTGATGGGGACTGCAAATGATGTTGGGGGACTGCAAATGATGATGTGGGGGTGATGGGGACTGCAAATGATGATGTGGGGGTGATGGCAACTGCAAATGATGTGGGGGGACTGCAAATGATGATGTGGGGGTGATGGGGACTGCAAATGATGTGGGGGTGATGGGAACTGCAAATGATGTGGGGGTGATGGAGACTGCAAATGATGTGGGGGTGATGGAGACTGCAAATGATGATGTGGGGGTGATGGGGACTGCAAATGATGTTGGGGGACTGCAAATGATGATGTGGGGGTGATGGGGACTGCAAATGATGTTGGGGGACTGCAAACGATGTGGGGGTGATGGGGACTGCAGATGATGATGGGGGGTGATGGGGACTGCAAATGATGTGGGGGGACTGCAAATGATGATGTGGGGGTGATGGGGACTGCAAATGATGTGGGGGTGATGGGGACTGCAAATGATGATGTGGGAGATGGGGACTGCAAATGATGTGGGGGTGATGGGAATTGCAAATGATGTGGGGGGGATGGGGATAGGTAATGATGTGGGAGTGATAGGGACTGCAGATGATGAAGTGTGTTTGAGGGGGTTCTGCACATGATGAAATGATAGGGGGCTGCAAATGATGAAGTAAGGGGGACTGCAGATGAAGTGACGGGGGGGATAGGGGACTAAATGATGATAGGGGACTAAATGATGAAGTGGGGGTGATGGGGACTGCACATGAAGTGAGTGTGAGGGACGTGGACAGCAATTGAATTGAACTTGGGGGTGGGAAGAGCAAATGATGTATTGAAGGTGGGGAGAGCAAATAATGAATTTTGAGGGTGGGGAAGATCAATTGATAATGAATAGAGGGTGGGAGAGAGAGAAGACGTGGCAATGAATTGAGGCAGAAGGGGCATGTAACTATAATGAATTGGGGTAAGGGTTAGAGCGGGAGGTACATAGTGGGTTCGTTGAGGATAAAGTAACTGGTAATAAATTGGAAGAATACAGGTGCTAATTAATTTATATATTAAATGAGGAAAGTGGCTATATACAGATAGTGGGGGCACAGTGGCGGATTATAATTTATATTTGGAATGGTGGGTTGCATAATAACCAATTATATATTAATGGTGGGTGAACGTCTGTAGTCAGATGTGTAGTGTAGAAGAAAGGGAAAAAATGGGGAATGTGCTCTGGAAGCGGTGCTCTAGATAACTGTGTTATTTTATGCAGATGAGACGAGTCCTGGCAGAAAGAAGTGATAGCGGTCTGCGCTGGATTAAAAAGAAACGCAAAGATGAAGGACTTTAGCTAGAGACGTCACTGGTGAGTATGTTACCTGTACACTGACACCATACACTGTATACTGTATACAGTGCTCCTGTGTATAATGTCACTGGTGATCACTATACTATCTGTACACTATACACTATATACAGAGCTCCTTTGTATAATGTCACTAGTGATTGCTGTATTACATGTACACTGTACCCTATATACAGAGCTCCTGTGTATAATGTCACTAGTGATCACTATATTATCTGTACACTATACACTATATACAGAGCTCCTGTGTATAATGTCACTAGTGATCGCTGTATTACATGTACACTATACACTATATACAGAGCTCTTGTGTATAATGTCACTAGTGATCGCTGTATTACATGTACACTGACACTATATGAAGAGCTCCTGTGTATAATGGCATCGGCGACCACTGTATTACCTGTACACACACTGCATACTAAGTACAGATCTCCTGTGTATAATGGCACTTATGGTGATAGTATTTTTTTTTTATTAATGATCAGTATTGTACTATTCAGTCACAATGTGGTGGTAATATGTTGTCCGGCCATGGTGTAGCGGTATTTGTTCCTTGTATGTGCTATTATTCGGTCACTGTGTGGTGGTAATATGTGGTCTGTTCATGTTGTGTTGGTATTTGTTCCTTGTATGTAGTTGGTCACCATGTGATGGTAATATGTGGTCTGGACATGCTGCGGTGGTATTTGTCCCTTGTATGTGATATTGTTCAGTCACTGTGGTGGTAATATGTGGTCTGCACATGGTGTGGCGGTATTTGTTCCTTGTAGATAGTATTATAGGTCACTATGTGGTGATAATATGGTGTCTGGTCATGGTGTTGTGGTATTTGTCCCTTGTATGTGGTATTATTGGTCAATTGAAAAATAAATAAAAATACACCTAAATTGTATTGCATATTTTAACAAATGTTTAATAGATTAGAGTAGAGTAGGGCTCGGCCAAGAGAGTCTACCTTGTTGTCGTCTCAAATTTAAAAAAACCTTTTGGCCAAAACAAAAGCTGCTGGCTATGTGTTTGATCTGGTAATGGGAACTGTTAATGTGTGATTTGTGAGAAGTGGAGTTTTGGCAAGAGACAGCGGTGGGGCTGTTGACAGTTCGAGGGGTGGAGGCGGGGCTGGGGTGGAGCCTGGGCGGAGTCTTAAGGGGCCCTGAAAATTTTGCCAGTATGGGGCCCTGAAATTCCTAGTGGCAGCCCTGGATAGGACACAACACTTCTTAGTTCTTACTTCCTTAATGCAGCAAATCTTTAGCCCTAGCATTCGTTCCTTCTCAACTATCCCTATGCCCACTGTCTTCATCAGCGCCAAGGATTTTCTTATCCAGTTCTGCAGCGCACGCAGGACTGCTACCTTCCCTTCACAAGGTTCTTCGTCCATCCCCTTCCTCCACAGGGGAAGATGTGTGCCAGAGTATACATTGCGCCCTTTAGCCCCCATGTCGGGCCTTGAGCTCCTGATGTTGTCAGAATGCCCATGCAGGATTTGGGTACGGCCTCCCACTGCCTTCAGCAATCAGTACATGTTGGCCCTAGCAGACCACTGCACTTTAACTTGTCCTTGTTACAGGACTTGCCTACCAGGAAGTGAGTTCCTTTTCTGACCTTTCTAACCTCCTCCCACTGTGGGTTAATAATAATAATAATAAATAATAATCTTTATTTTTATATAGCGCTAACATATTTCGCAGCGCTTTACAGTTTGCACACATTATCATTGGTGTCCCCGATGGGGCTCACAATTTAAATTCCCCATCAGTATGTCTTTGAAATGTGGGAGGAAACCAGAGTACCCGGAGGAAACCCACGCAAACATGGAGAGAACATACAAACTCCTTGCAGATGTTGTCCTTAGTGGGATTTGAACCCAGGACTCCAGCGCTGCAAGGCTGCAGTGCTTACCACTGAGCCACCATGGTTAGGTTGGGTTAGTCCCAAACATTAACTGTATCTTATCTTAAACCACTGCAAAGTGACATACTATATTAACAGTCTAGTTACAACATACACTGTGCATTTTACACTTATACATTAGACATTTTCATATCACTATATAAATAAAAGATGCATAACCTTGTTCACATTACACAATATTAATGTGATTGGTAGCAATAGAGCAGTCTACCACTCTTAAATATCTTAAAATTGCTATTGGTATAACAGTGGTTTCTAGAGTCATCAATCTGTAGAGTAATGCATAACGGCAATGACCCAGATGACGCGCAGTCTCGCGAGACCGCTACGTCATCACAGGTCATTGGCGCGATGCATTATTGGGACCGGGAGCATCGCGAGGAGCGGGAAGGCTACGGGGGATTCCGGAAGGTGAGAATATCATGATTTTTTATTTTTGTTTATTATTTTTTTACATTATATCTTTATCTCGGATCCGGAAGAAAAGCTGATCTGGCGCAATCAGTTTTTACACTAATTTCGCCGGATCCAGCAATCCGTCCCACCGCCTTTCACTGTGTGAAAGTAGCCTAAGTCATCTTTGCTATATACAAGAGTTCTCGCTCGGCCAAGCACTTCTGTGTTCTCTATATAGCTGTTTATTTCTGTGAGAAGAAAGAGATCAGCAGTCTGAAATCGGACATGACCAATTGATATCTCCCTTGATGATTAGCTGTTGAGCACCCTCATACATATTAGAGTGTCGGTTGTCCTCGTCTATATTAGCAACATTGCCAACATTAGTCTAATATATATGGGGTAGGTCATCAATATCTAAGAAGTAGAGAGTCCCTTTAAAGGGAACCTATCACCTGAATTTGATGGGACAGGTTTGCAGTCATATGGGCGGGGTTTTCGGGTGTTTGATTCACCCTTTCCTTACCCCCTGGTGGCATGCTGGCCGCAATATTGGGTTGAAGTTCATGCTGTGTCCTCAGTAGTACACACCTGCGCAAGGTGTGAAGGAAGAGGTGGTGGTCACGCCGCCCCAGTTGCACAGCATCCTAGGGAGCAAAGTGAAAAAGCGCCGAGACCAGCCTCTAACCATTAAGTTGACTGCTACTACGCACCACGGTCGACCCCTAGCCTTTTCTCTGTCCATGTTTCCGCCTCTTCCCTTTCCTGCACCGTCTCCTCATCCTGTCAAAAAGTGTGGTCCGTCTGTGTGCGCATGTCTTGGAAGATGGATTCCTGTACCAACAGCGGCCAGGTACACAAATATCCAGCTAGATGACTGCTTTGGAGAATGGGAACAGCAGTTTTCACAGCAGGGTGGCACTCAAAACAGCTCATGGGCAACACTGGAGCATAGCTGAAGAGATAAAGACAATACAGAAGACCCAGACAATACACTTCCCACCGAAGACAGCTTGTCTTTGCCTCTGAGCAGCCTGCCACACATCATGCAGTACATGCTGTTGTGCCTTGGCAATGACCACCAAGTTGCCCGGATTGTTACAAGTGCTGATTACTAACCCAGAATACTCACCGCAATGTTGGAGAGATTGTTGTAATGCAGGAAATCTTTTTCATATATTCTTTTGTTGTCCAAAAGTCAAAAATTTATGGAAACAAGCTTCCCTAAACATAAATATACTTCTTAAGAGAGATCTCCTGATTACCCCACCACCCCCCAGAAGGGATTACTCTCGATAGGTTTCTTTATTTAGACATGTTATCCATCTTTTCCTGGTATTGAAAAATTCCTTGGCTTTTTTTGGAAGAAACCAGAAGTACCTAAATTCTCTGATATAATGGACAAAATGTACTTACATAGTTCTATGGATTTACTGTATTTTTCAGACTATAAGACGCACCTAGGTTTTAGAGGAGGAAATTAAGGAAAAAAAACTGAAGCAAAACATGTGGTCAATTCTGTACTTAAGATCACCTATCCTGGTAAATATGGTTAACTCATCCCTATCTTGGTATGCATGGTCCTCATCCCTATCGTGGTATGCATGGCCCCATCCTTATTCTGGTATGCATGGTCCCATTCTTATTCTGATATGATTAATTGGCCCCATCCTGTTCCTGGTATGATTGATTGGCCCCATCCCATTCCTGGCATGATTGATTGGCCCCATCTCATTCCCGGTATGATTGATTGGCCCCATTGAGTTTCTGGTATGATTGATCGGCCCCATCCAGTTCCTGGTATGATTAATTGGCGCCATTCCCTTGCGGTATGATTGGCCCCATCCCGTTCCTGTGATCCATGGCCCCATCAGGAAAGATGAAAAAAAAAACATTACACTCACTTACACGGCTCTCCCTCGCAGCGTCCTGCTCCAGTGCCAGTAGCTGCTTAATGCAAGCAGAGCTAGCACATCTGCCAGAATACTCACCGGGTGTTCAACAGAGATTGTGGTGAGTATCCATTCCTCTTCAGTAGCGCGCACTGTCAGCCTCTGGCTTCCTGCTGAGGTCGGCAGTCACGTGTGCCATTACTTAAGAGCAATGAATATAAGTATCGGCACACGTGACCACCGGCAGTAGCAGCAGGAAGCAGGCGGCTGACAGTGTGCGATACTGAAGAGGAATGGATACTCACCACGATCTCTGATGATTACCCGGTGAGTATTCCAGCAGCTGTGCTCTGCTTGTGAGCAGCGCATGATGTCCCTGCCATGCGCTGCTTACAAGCATGAAGCAGCTGCTGGCACCGGAGCAGGACACTGTGACTGCAAGGGAGCGGAGGAAGGTAAGCATAAAGGTTTTTTTTTTTCATGTTTTCTGATGGGGCCATACCATACCAGGACTGAAATGGGGCCAATCGTACCAGCAAAGGGATGGGGCCAATCAGTCATGCCAGGAAGAAATTAATATTTATTGCTCTCCACGCCCATGGGCATGGAATGCAGTGCATATTCATTTCTCTTTAGCAGCAGGCACAGGAGTTAGCCGGTGCCGCTGGCTCCTGCCTCTGTGACCCGCTGCTCCTCCGATACCGCTCCCTCACCTCCCCAAAACAGCCAGAGCCAATAAATCTGGACTATAAGACACCCCCCCATTTTCCTCCACATTTTGGGAGGAAAAAAGTGTGTCTTATAGTCCGAAAAACACAGTACATTTTGCAATAAGCAATAATTGTCTCGCAAAATATTCTAGAAAATGGGACCAATGGAATTTAACATGTCAAAAATTGTAATCCTATTTTTCCTCTCTCGTGATAGGCTTTGAATTTCTCGGTTCCCCATTCTATACTTTAACATGTGGTTGGTTTGGCTGAAATATTTCATATTTCATATATTTTATTTTATTTCATAATTTGTTCCTATGTAAACTGACGTTGGTTATACTATAATGTTTGTTCATCAGATACATCTTGACTATAGTACTGTTCATTTTTGTTTCTTTTATATGTAACTATTCTGAGTTCTCTAAATTTTAACTCCCTTTCCTTCCCTTTCCCTGATTTCCTTTGTTTACCAATCCTTCCCCTTCCCTCTGTTTTATTGGAGCGCCCCCAGACGCAGGGCCACGGGTTACTCGGTACCGGTCCTCTCTGGCTCAGTTCTGGGGATGTCACGGTGGCTGGACCCGGTCCATGACCCTGCTAAGGGGCGTCCAAGGAAAGGTGATGAATAAAGTTGGCTAAAGTTTCGTGACGCCACCTGTGGTATTCGGTCAGGTCGACCGACGCTGCTTGGGGTCCACTGGGGTGATGTGATGGCAGCTAGATGGTATACCTTCCCACAGGTGAAGTATGTCCCCAAGGCTTCCCAGTAATGTCGGTGGTGATGGTGTGAGGCGCAGTCAATAACGAGGACACAGGGTTGCAGTCTTTTTACCTGTTACTGAAGAATTCGGGATCCGCAATCCAGAGCACTGTCAACAGGGCTGTCTGAGACCGGCCGGTCCGAAGGCACATCCAGAGTTCCCTTTGCAGGTGGAAATCAGTGCCTACCACTAGCGCCTGTGTGTTGTAGTTCTTCCCTGCTGAGCATTCGGGATAGTCCTCACAACTTCTGTTCTCGTTCTTTCTAGTTCTCTCTCTCTCCGTCCCCCAAGTTTGTTATGGCTAGGACGCACCCGTTTGACGGGAAGACTCGGAGCTATTCTGGGACCCTAGAGACGCCCCTCTCCATGCTTGCCCCCTATGTCTGCTTAGGTGATGTATGGTAGACAGCCAACCTATAATTAACTGTCCTGCAGTATTTGAAGTAAGGCATAAAGTCAGTTACTTCCTTGGTGTTCCGGTCACCGGCTATGCGCCTCAGTAGAATGTTGCTGTTCTTGGGGCACGACTCCAACTGGCTCTCCTTTGTGCTTGATCTCGTTTCTCACTGTCCACAATATCCTTCACTTCGTGTCCTTTCTTTAGATGCCGCCGCAAGGTAGTGCAGGTGCGGCTCTGTAACGGTCTGTCCTTGTCGCTAAGTCACTGCCAGGTTCCCACGCCTGACAGGGACCCCTCTGAATCTTCCCCGCAACAACCCCTGCCACGGGATCTTGCCTGGGCAAAACCCAGCCAGCTTCTTCCCTGACTTCCTATCCAACCCCTAGTTTTACCAGTGTGAGGAGTGGCCTAATAAATAGAACCTTTTGCTCCCCCTAGTGGCCAGAGTGTGAAGTGTAATGTGTGCTTGGGATACCTGGTCAGATGAACTCCTTTAGTGCCATCAGACGTACCATCACTCCCCTTAGTGGCAGAGCGACACCACTGCAATGACCAGGTCTCTGGGGCCCTGCACTCCCCCCCGGTTAAATCCAGTACTCCTGGACTGGGAAGAAGAACAACAATACATATTAGCAAAAGACATGCAAATTTTTGAAATGCAAGGAACAAATAAATATAACAATGCTTCCCTTTATGGGAGGTGAGGACACTTGAACGTTACAAACAAAAACAAGGTTAAATATTTTAAATAACACTCTGACTATAAATAACTTCTGGTACCCTGCCGGGTATTCTACTAAGTGCAAATTCTGAACAATAATTTAACTTCTCCTTTAAGGGCGTATAGGCTGAACCCACTAAAGGCTTACTATAAAATACTATAATGCAAACTTAACTTTTTCTTTATTTTTCTGACTTCACAAATGCAGGACCGCCTAGCTCCTTGTCTGGGCCTACTGCCATTGTTCTTCTATCAGCGCAATCAACCATCTCTCTATGGTTCTCAGGAGGACTCTCTAACCCCTACGGGTTCACTGTGTTGAAATTCGGCTTCTAACTTTTCCTGTCCTCAATCTCTAGTAACATTATTAACATTTCCTAAGTCTGAACATTATTACAATTTAACTTTCTTAAGGCAACATTATACTTAAGTGCAACACGTGAACATTCCCTTTAAGAAGGAACCAAGTCTCTTTGAGGTAGTGCAGTTTCTCTCTATCTGCAAGTCCGTTGGAAAGCAAGAACTTCTGTGCTGTATTCAAAAACAGTCTCTTCACAAAGTCTTCTTTCTGTGTAAAACCAGTAGAGGGCACCTTTAAGAAGGTGCGAACTATTTACAAAACAGTTTGTGAATCATTCACCGTCCATGATTCGGCAGTCCTTAAAAACAATAATAACTTGTGCAAAAAATAAAACGATAGGGATCCCGGGTAAACAAAGGGACCCCTTTAAGGATTAACCCTAGACGGGTATTAGCAGCAAAAACAGCAGGAAGACAAATAATTAACTATTTACAGTTTCAGGTTTCCGAGGTTTATTTTGATTCTGGTGGTTGCAGCTCCGCCGGCAGCAGTGGGCGGGGCCATCTGCCCGGATACCTGCGGCTACCAGGTGTGGCCCCAGAGGCCCCTTCGCTCCAGGCAGGAGTCTGGGTGGTTAGAGTTCTGGACCCCACATCGGCCGGAGTACTAGCCATCACTGAGGCCAACCCTTCGGCTACCACGGTGGTAGTGGTAGCAACGGTGCAGGTTGTGGTTTTTACAATAGTGCACGTCGGCATAACCACCATAGTCTCAGTAGTAATGGTAGACCGGTCACAAGGGGGCTCCTTTACTATGGGGGACGGCTGTGCTGGAGCCTTGGCCTGGTGCGCTACCGGGCTCTTCTTGTGCACATCCAATGCGAACCAGCCCTTTTCCCCAAAATGTCTGGTGTATGTGACAATGTCCCCCGGGTAGAGATCCTGATCCGGATGTCCCTCTAGGAGGTGCGACTCCACATCCCTGCGGTTGACAAAAACCTCTGCATATAGCCCCGGTTCTTTAATGAAGCCCCAGCCTCCACGAAGTCGAAAGGCTACCACTTGGCCCTGCCTCCGCGGGGCCGGGTTCGTGCTGTGGTCCTTGCGGGCCTTGGCCTTGACCACCCAGTCTTTCCGGTCGTAGGCCTGACGCTGGGCCTAATATTCGGCCTCCTTCTTCTCCCACTGCCGGGCAAGTTGGGCCTGGTATCTCTCCCAACTGAGGACCTCCACTCTCTCTCCCTCCCGCCTTTCGGCCCCGGGGAACCCCATGAAGTCTGACCCAGGGTTCACCCAGCGGTACACGGTCCATTCGGCATGGACTTCACCCGGCAGGGTAGTGAGCTCAATCAGGGCCTCAAGGTACAGCCCCGTACCAGTGATCTGGTCCCAGGGGTCAAAGCGCTGAAGGCGGTGAGTGCTGTAGGGAGGCGGGGCTGCGACCGGGCCCACCAACAGGTCCTCAGCCACCGGGGCAGGATCAGTGTCCTTACCTGCCACCACGGTGTCTTCGGGGTCGGCCGACACTGTCGATGATGGGCTCGGCGATGAGATCAGCAGGGGCTCCGGTTGCGGCACAAAGGGCGACATCAGCGGCGATGGATCCTTCACAGGCGCCACCGGGTGCAAGGACCTGGTCTCCACCTGCAGCTGCAGGAGTTGATCGATCAGCTCCTCCATTCTAAGCTGCAGGGACGCGGTATCAGCAGTGAAGGTTTTGCCACGATACTCCTCCAGGTAGCTGAGGGAGTCTCCGACTTCGACCTCACGCTCCGGCTCCGGGTGGCTTGTCATGGTATCCTCCACGTGGCTGCTATCCTCTTTATCCTTTTCCCGCTCACTTCTTCGTGGGCGGTTTCGTTTCTTTGGTCCCCGCCCCCCATTGAGGATCAGGAGGCGGATCTCGGCTGCTGACGGACACGTCCTCAAGGTACAGAAATATTTAGACTGGGCGGCCATTGCTCTTCGCGCTTCTCAGTGCCTCCACACCCACAACTCCATGCCCTTCTTCTGCTCTTGCGCTCCACGTGGCGCTATAATGGTGGCGATTTTGGTGGGAAACCTTGCGGTAATCAGCAATGCACAGTCTTTGCAATAAGTCACAGTTCAAGCACAATTCTAACACAGTTCCAAGGCACACATGACCCAATTCTTCAGGCTTAAGTACGATCCTGTTTGTGACGCCCAGTTGGAGCGCCCCCAGATGCAGGGCCGCGGGTTACTCGGTACCGGTCCTCTCTGGCTCAGTTCTGGGGATGTCACGGTGGCTGGACCCGGTCCGTGACCCTGCTAAGGGGCGTCCAATGAAAGATGATGAATAAAGTCGGCTAAAGTTTCGTGACGCCACCTGTGGTATTCGGTCAGGTCGACCGACGCTCCTTGGGGTCCACTGGGGTGATGTGATGGCAGCTAGATGGTATACCTTCCCAAAGGTGAAGTATGTCCCCAGGGCTTCCCAGTAATGTCGGTGGCGATGGTGTGAGACGCAGTCAATAATGAGGACACAGGGTTGCAGTCTCTTTACCTTTTAATGAAGACTTCGGGATCCGCAATCCAGAGCACTGTCAACAGGGCTGTCTGAGACCGGCCGCTCCGAAGGCACATCCAGAGTTCCCTTTGCAGGTGGAAATCAGTGCCTACCTCTAGCGCCTGTGTGTTGTAGTTCTTCCCTGCTGAGCATTCGGGATAGTCCTCACAACTTCTGTTCTCATTCTTTCTAGTTCTCTCTCTCTCCGTCCCCCAAGTTTGCTATGACTAGGACGCACCTGTTTGACGGGAAGGCTCGGAGCTATTCTGGGACCCTAGAGATGCCCCTCTCCACGCTTGCCCCCTATGTCTGCTTAGGTGATGTATGGTAGACAGCCAACCTATAATTAACTGTCCTGCGGTATTTGAAGTAAGGCATAAAGTCAGTTACTTCCTCGGTGTTCCGGTCACCGGCTATGCGCCTCAGTAGGATGTTGCCGTTCTCGGGGCACGACTCCTACTGGCTCTCCTTTGTGCTTGATCTCGTTTCTCACTGTCCACAATATCCTTCGCTTCGTGTCCTCTCTTTAGATGCCGCCGCAAGGTAGTGCAGGTGCGGCTCTGTAATGGTCTGTCCTTGTCGCTAAGTCACTGCCAGGTTCCCACGCCTGACAGGGACCCCTCTGAATCTTCCCCGCAACACCCCCTGCCACGGGATGTTGCATGGGCAAAACCCAGCCAGCTTCTTCCCTGACTTCCTATCCAACCCCTAGTTTTACCAGTGTGAGGAGTGGCCTAATAAATAGAACCTTTTGCTCCCCCTAGTGGCCGGAGTTTGAAGTGTAATGTGTGCTTGTGATACCTGGTCAGATGAACTCCTTTAGTGCCATCAGACGTACCATCACTCCCCTTAGTGGCAGAGCGACACCACTGCAACAACCAGGTCTCTGGGGCGCTGCATTATCCTTATGTAAAAAATTTTTAAATTTAATAAACACAGTTGAAACACAAGTGCTGATTACTGTATGGCTGGCCATCCTGCTGGATCCCCGCTACAAGCACAATGTGCCATCCTTACTTCCTTCATTAGAACAAGAAATACAAATGTAGGAATACAAGCACACGCTGATAGATGCACTACTGATGGAATCCTCACCTGACTGCAAGGGCTCAGTGGAAGCACAAGGCAGAGGAGGATGAAGTTGCCAGCACAGTGCCCCAGCCAACACAGCTGGGACACTGGCACCACCTCAGAAGGGTTGGTTGGCATGGCAGCACAACCATCTGATTTGGTCTCTCTTTTGGTCCAGACAAACAGATGTTTATTGGAACGATACAAACAGAGGATTTTTGGCACATTACACAAAGAGAATTTTAGCACAGTACTTCCAGAGGCTTTTTGGCACTATGCAAACAGAGGTTTTTTGGCTCCGTATTCCAAGAGGCATTTTGGTAAAGTAGAAACAAAGGCTTTTTAGCACAGTACACACGGAAGCTTTTTGGTGAAGTAGAATCAGAGGCCCACAACGACCAATCCACTTTCCAGGAAACTATTCAGGTAGGAATGCTCGGACCTGACAACCATAATATGGTGGTGCACCATCTTGCTGGAAAAACTCAGGGAATGTGCCATCTTTACTGCAGAAAGAGGGCAAAACATCATTATGATGGTCGTCGTGGGCCAGTTGAATGGTCACCATGGTCTCCTGATCTGACCCCCTTAGACTTTTATCTTTGGGGTCATCTGAAGGCAATTGTCTATGCTGTGAAGATACAAGATGTGCAGCATCTGAAACAACAGATACTGGAAGCCTGTGCTAGCATTTCTTCTGCGGTGTTGCTATCAGTGTGTCAAGATTGGAAGAAGAGGGTTGTATTGACAATCCAACACAAGGGGCAGCACTTTGAAGACATTTTATAAGTAGTCATAAACTTGTAAATAACTAATGAAAGAATAAAGTTACGTTAAAACCAAGCACACCACTGTTTTTCTTGTGAAATTCTCAATAGGTTTGATGTATCACATGACCCTCTTCCCATTGGAAAAAATAAAGTTGGATCCAAAATGGCCAAATAAGTAAGGCAGCACACTGTGGCGCCAAAACCTGCAAACATGAAACATGAAAATTGAATTGCTTTACTGCACTAGAAATATGAAAAATTGAGAAAGTTTAGCGCATAAATTGGCCAATTTATGTGTACCTTGTAGCAACGTTAAGGCATTTCTCGTATACAAGGTCCTAGCAATGCCTTTCCTCTCTGAGAATAAAGTCTTCATCTGAATGGGAACCTAAAAGGGAGTCATCTCTTTGACTAATAATATCTCTCTCTGTGGAGGGGTAGTGGACCTACTGTGATTAAAAACACCTGTGGCTAAAAGGAGGAGTGCTCAGTGAGAAGACTAATGAATACAAACTTCAAAAAACTGACCGTCACATCCGAACATAGACTAAGTGTGAACAGGTGCTGAACCTAGATGAAGACTTTATTCTCAGAGAGGAAAGGCATTGCTAGGACCTTGTATATGTGAAATGCCTTAACGTGGCTACAAGGTACACAAAAATTGGCCAATTTATGCGCTAAACTTTCTCAATTTTTCATATTTCTAGTGCAGTAATGCAATTCAATTTTCATGTTTCATGTTTGCAGGTTTTGGCGCCACAGTGTGCTGCCTTATTTATTTGACTGTATACGAATTGGTGACTCTAGGTTCAGCACCTGTTCACACTTAGTCTATGTTTGTATGTGACGGTTAGGTTTTTGAAGTTTGGATGCAAAATGGCCAACTTCAAAATGGCTGCCATGGTCACCACCCATCTTGAAAGTTTCCCACCTAACATATACTAATGTGCCACAAACAGAAAGTTGACATCATCAACCATTACTATTTTGTTTAGGTGTATCCATATAAATGGCCCACCCTGAATAAAGGGCAAGCTCAGGCCATATGTTCAATTTGGAGACCCAGAAGTTAAATGGATCAGACCCATTAGTTTGTACATGGAGACATGTGGACAATTACTCTTCCACCACATTGTTGTAACGCTGCCTCCTGTTAATATGGACTGTATCAGATGGTGGTGCCGGATGTTGTGGTGTGCTCAAAGTTTTGCCACATTTCAGCCATGCTAACCCTGCCTTCCAAGGTGCTAGCAGTGCCCCAGCTGCGTTGGCAACTTCCTCCTTCGCCTTGTGGAGATCAGACTGAACTAAAGGAATCCATCTTATCTTCTTCCTGAGAAATCTCGCTTACAACAAGATACATTTCTGCTGACTTGACATTTCCTTTTATGGAAGTAATCATGTGTGCATTCCTTCTTTCAATAGCAGCCTTTCATTCACCTTCCAGATGATGTAACTTTCTACTGATAAAGACTGGTATAGATTGTTTATGTAAGAGATAGTGAAATATGAGCGCTTGTGCGCATGTCTGTAAAAGAATAATTCTTTTCTATATAAAGGGAGGGCAAAGCCCAGAGAGAGAGATGTGCTCCTGGGCTTCCCTTGTATATGATCACACAATACCTTGTTTGCGTGTCATTTACTTAGGATCCCTACCTCTAGTAAGCCAGGGACTGAGAAGGACTTAACATTTCTTTGGCGCACCGAACAGGGACCCGAGATGAGAGTATTTGCTCGAGATTCACCTGCAGATACGGACAATGGAGATCTGGGATAATGGACGGCAAATGAACTGAAAAACCTGGCCAGGTAAGAGACATTATTAGTTCTCTTTTATCTGCCTTGTATTATCCGAAAGATCTCTATGAGCCGTGTCACGCTGGGTTAGTCTAGTAGTGAGTAGATACCTATAAAACTCGGGTTACTATATTGTATAGATTTATGAGTCCTGTCCCTGGCAGTGTGTGAACAGTTTGAAGGTTGTGGTATGTTGTGAAAGAAGAGCAAAAGTGCCTAGAAAAATAAGCCGAAATAGTTGGGGTATAAGCCTTATACACGGAAGTCAGCCTAACTGGGTCATGTGGTTGCGTCCTTTCGGGGAGACCTCCGCCCATGCTTGACTCTCATTTAAGTGCTTAACCTCCTTCATTTCTGGATAAGGTTTGATAGAATGAGCCCAGGACGCGGGTCCATGAGCCTGGGACAAGTATGCTAACTGACACAGAAAGTTTTGTGATCTGTATGGTGTTGCTGGGTCTGTTTGCGTGCATAATAGCACTTAAGTACATTCTGCACATTAGAAAGAATGGAGCAGATCAGCCCTTCAATATTTTAGCTCCCTAGGAGAGAAGGCAACGAGACATCACCTAGGATAAGTGATTGTCCAAACGTCACCTGGGGTAGAAATAGCTAATATTGAAAAAAATAAAAAAGAAAAATGGGAAATAAACGACAAAAACCGTCTTAGGACAAGTGGAAGCAGCAGATATCATACAGGAAAGATGTGGGAAGACAGTCAGAAGTCAGATTAGAAGGGTAAGAGAAAAATTGGGAATTTCAGAAGCACTTATGTTCAGTACAGAATGGGAAAAACTGAGTAAAGAACGAGGTGGAATTATCAAAGACAATGGGTGGGAAGAAATCATACACTGTATGATAGAGGTCTCAAAAACAGCTAAAGAGGAGAATTGGAAGTATGATCCAGACACTTCCAAATGGATTATGGGGAAGGGAAAAAGTTGTGACATAATCCCACCACCTTACCTAGATCCAAAAGCCCAATCATTTGTACCATCTGGAGGAGCAGAAGGAGGAAAACAATTTCCAGCCTTGTATCCCAATCTTGGTGGGGTAGGAGGATGGGTATGTTCACACTGTGGACAACAAAATCCAGATTGGAGAAATGATTGCCTAGTCTGTGGTACACCTAGACATGGCGCTGTACTTGCCCCTGTTAGGGTAGTACCAAGACCCTTTAGGGAACCTGGTGCTGACGGGGTAATGGGAACTAGATATCACCAGACCCGACAGTATTTTCCTTGGTCCCCTGCTGAAGGTATGTCCCTCCTGCATAATGCGCCTGATCCCACTCAATATCCCATCCGATTTGCACAATACATACAACAAATCATGCAGACTCATGCTGGGGTCTGGGCGGACGGGGAAGAATTATGTAGAATGAAAATGTCCCCCGGACTTTTTCAGGAATTATTGACACACCTACAGCCCAATAGACCAGTGGCAGAAGGGGGTGCCTTACAGACAGAAGCATCAGGTACCCAGTTCACAGAGGCATTAATAATTTTCATGAGAGAAAAACAGAGGGAAAGGGGATCTACGGGTGTGATTATGCAGAAATTTGGGCAAAGTATTGAAGAATATAGTCAAGAATTAGAAAATAGCTTTAGGGATGAAGGATTGGATTTGACTGATGCTTCAGTAAGGAGACTTTTTACAAAACAATTAATAGAGGGGCTAGATCCGAAAATCAGAGAAAAATTTAAATCCTCTACTCCAGATTGGAGAACAATTGAACAACCAAATATTGTGAAACAACGATGTTTAGGAATAGTCATGGATATGAGAGAGAATCGTAAGCCTGTTAGAATAGCACAAGCTAATACAGGAGGAAGAGTGAGACACAACTTTCCTTGCCACTACTGTAAAAAGCCAGGTCATTTCCAAAGAGAGTGCAGGAAGAAGTTGGCAGATATAAAGTCAGGCAAATTTGTTCCCAGAAATAACCCTCCCCAAACGGACAACCAGCAGAAATCTACCATCATAGATGGTCCCATACCAGATTCAGATTGACTCGATGTGTTACAAACTTCCCTACCAGCTAGAAGACCTATGATACAGGTGAATGTGGGGGGGAGAGAGATTCCATTTTTGATAGATACAGGTGCAACTTCCTCAATTTTGAATCAAGATTTTCTTCCGAATCCGGAAGATATTTCAGAACAAACAACTTTTGCTGAGGGTTATGATGGGGTAATTCGAACACTGCCATATACTGTGCCCCTAGAGGTCTCATTAGGACCTAAATGTTTTGCATCCAGATTTTTGTATGCCAGAGGTGCCCCAACATGTTTGTTAGGAACTGATGTCCTAAAGAAATTAGAAGCTAACATCAATTTTAGGGAAGATGGCACAGTTATACTGACTATCCCTGATGATGCAGAAACATTAGAACAATATGTTAGAATTCAGGCTTTTGAGGATTATGCTGAAGAAAAAGAGTACACCACAGATCTAGACCTCTCAATGGTCCCAGAAACACTGTGGGCACAGGGTGACACCGATGTGGGACTATTGCATATCTCTCCTGTAAAACTATCTGTGCAACCAGGAACTGTTCTCCCACAGCTCAGACAATACCCTGTGAGTGCCCAGCAGGAACTAGCGATTACAAAACAGATAGAGGGATATAAAGAGAAAGGAGTTTTGGTAGAGATACAATCACCTGCTAACACTCCTCTGTATCCAGTCAAAAAGAGAACTCTTGATAAGAGTTCTATGCCCAAATATCGTATGGTACATGATTTAAGAGAAATAAACAAAGTTCTAGATCCAATCACCCCAGTTGTACCCAATCCTCATACGTTACTATCACAGATACCAGCCAGTTCTCAAGTATTTACTGTAATAGATCTTTCAAATGCATTTTTCTCGGTTCCTTTACACCAAGATAGTTGGCATTTGTTTGCATTTACATTTAAGGGCAAACAGTTGGCGTGGACACGCCTTCCACAGGGAATGATACACTCCCCTACTCTTTATTCAAATGCCCTACAAACAGTCCTTCAGAGGTTTGAACCCGAACCACAGGTAGTAATTTTGCAGTATGTGGATGACCTACTACTTTGCTGCCCAGATCTAGAAACTGCAGAAAGGTCCACTGTGAGTTTACTATGTTTTTTAGAAAAAGAAGGGTGTAAAGTGAATAGACAAAAGCTACAAGTTTGTCAGACCAAAGTGGTCTTTCTAGGTCATTGCATTTCTCAAGGTAAAAAGCATCTTACACCACAAAGAACTGAAGCAATAAGACAGATGAATGAGCCTAGAAATCATAAACAGCTACGAGCATTTTTAGGAATAGTGTCTCATTGTAGACAATGGATTATACATGCCAGTCAACTAATGCAACCACTGTATGACTGTGTAAAAAGTGAACCTTATTTGTTGACAAAAGAAGGTCAGATTTCGTTCCAACAATTAAAAGATGCCCTTGTTTCAGCTCCAGCGTTAGGGCTACCAGACTACACCAAACCGTTTCAGCTTATGGCTGCAGAAGTTGATTCCCATGCTACAGGAGTTCTTACCCAGAAGCATGCAGGGAAACAAAGACCAATTGCATATCTTTCAGCAAGGTTAGATCCCGTAGCTAGAGCAGCGCCAACCTGTGTACGTGTAGTTGTTGCTGTCTCACTATTGTTGGACAAAGCATCAGAAATTGTTCTAGAGTATCCACTCACAGTTCAAACTACACATGATGTTTATGGGATATTAAACCAGGTCCAACCAAAACACATTTCCATGGCCAGACATTTGCGGCTACAGTGTTCTTTGTTGCTCCCCTCTACTATCACATTTGCTAGGCTTCAGACTCTCAATATAGCTACACTGCTACCTCTCGAGTCTGAAGGGGGGAATAAGGACACTGATCCACACGCAAATTTTTTCCCTACAGACACACATGATTGTACAGAGCTCATTTTACAAGAAACGGTAGGCTTACCCAATGTATCCGAAACACCACTTCAAAATCCAGATTTAGAGCTGTTTATAGATGGTAGTAGGTTTGCAGATGACACAGGTAACTTCCATACAGGGTATGCAGTTGTGTCAGAATCTGAAACTCTCAAAGCAGAACCGCTTCCACCGAAACAGTCTGCACAAGAAGCAGAACTAACAGCATTGATTGAAGCTCTTAAAATAGCTGAGAACCAGACAGCTAATATATACACTGATTCTAGGTATGCACATGGTATTGTGTTTGATTTTGGAGTAATCTGGAGAGCTAGAGGTTACATGACAGCGTCAGGACAACCTGTAAAACATGCTTCTCTGATCAAACAGATCTTAGAGGCTGCACAAGAAACAAAAGAAGTAGCAGTAATCAAGGTAGCTGCACATGTGAGACTCGACACTAGGGAATCTAGGGGAAATGATAGGGCTGATAAAGCAGCCAAAGCAGCAGCTGTCAAACCCTTACAACAGGTTCATACTGTAAACCCCACAGAAAATACTGAAGATAGACTGAGACAAGCACAGGAAGATGCAGGAGAAGAGGAGAGGGACAGGTGGAAAAAGGAAGGGGCAGAAGAACAAGCGGGAATTTGGAAGAAAGATGGACTAATATGTCTACCTAGAGCCTGGTATCCGATTGTAGTTGGTGGACTGCACCACCCTACTCATGTGTCTGCAAATGCAATGACACTACTGGCAAAGCAAGTCTGGTTGGCTCCAGGTTTTGGCAACTATGCAAGAGACTATTGTGCTGCATGCGCTATATGCCTGACACATAATCCCGGACAGACAACAAAGACCCCTATGAAGCACCACGTCCGACCTCTCTACCCGTTTCAGCGATTACAAATAGACTTTATCCAGCTGCCAAAAAGTAATGGGTATGAGTATGTGTTGGTATGTGTGGACATGTTCTCGGGGTGGCCAGAGGCCTATCCAGTTCGGAAGGCTTCAGCTAAAAACACTGCTGTAAAGCTAGTTGCCGAACTGATACCCCGTTACGGTCTCCCTGAAGTGATCGAGTCAGATAGGGGTACTCATTTCACTGGAGAAATATTTCAAAATGTACTGAAAATGTTGGGTGTTGAAAGTCAGTTACACACTCCGTACCATCCTCAAAGTTCTGGTAAGGTGGAACGCATGAATGGAACTTTAAAATTAAAAATACAGAAAGCCATGGCTGAAACAGGAAAGCCTTGGACAGAATGCCTTTCACTGGCCCTTTACTCAATACGCAATACCCCAAGGGGTAAGACTAAACTGTCTCCATATGAAATTTTGTTTGGCAGGACTGCCAATTTAGGATGTTATTTTCCACAGCAACTTGTGTTAAATATTGAGTCATTGACTTCTTATGTGCAAAATCTTCAGAAACAATTAACTAAGGTGCATGCACAAGTTTTTGCTTCCCTTCCAGATCCTGACAACACAGAAGGAAGTCACAAGTTGGAACCAGGTGATCAAGTCTATGTAAAAAGACACACCAGAAAGGCTCTAGAACCAAGGTTTGACGGACCCTTCCAAGTCCTGTTGACAACACCTACATCAGTCAAGCTTGAAGGAAAGGCATCATGGATACATGCAAGCCATTGCAAGAAAAGCAGTATAAACTCATGATATTGATGTTAATAATGATAACCTCAACGGAGGCGTGGGATAGACTGAATTCTCTAGCCCCTTTGAACAATAGATTCGTACAACATCATAGAAAATTAGTGCATGACTTGTTAAACAATACACAAACCCTGACAGATTGTTGGATCTGTACCCATTCGCCGGTATCAGCCACAAGTATACCTTTTCTAGCAGTTCCCGTATTAGCAGAAGAAATATTCGCTTGGCCTAATTGTTCAGACAACCTGGCCAACAACCAAATTGGTAATGCTAGGCTGTGGAATACTACAATCGCCATACCAATTGTGGGATGGGTAGAATTTCCTTGGTGGCAGGGTAATCTCTCAGGGAGTAACACACATCTACAATATTTAGCATTTAGGGGAGGAAAATGGGTACCTAGAAATAAGACTGGATTAACTAATTTAGGACAGGTCCCCACAGAAAATCTACAGCTTAGTTTCAGTACAACCGTCCCCCCCTCTGATGCTTTCAAACCTGTAGTATTGGAAAGATACATACATAATAGAAAATGGAAACATTCTAAATTGTTCCCCCAAGGTGATGCAAACAGTTGTACAAGTAAGCTGGGGAACCTGGTTTGTAATGAATCCGATGAGTATATCAAAGGAATGCCTGTATGTGGGAATCCCGCAGCCGGGTACTGTAGCCCCTTGGGACAAAAACCCTCTTGGTGTATGCTTCAGAATGTATCTAGATTTGTGGACTTGGCTCACAGATTGGTATTGCAGCACTCAGCTCTATGGGATCTGCCTGAAGGTACATTTTGGATATGCGGAGAAGGAGCATATAAATGGCTTCCCGTAGGTATAAAGGGTACTTGTACATTAGGACGCCTAACCCCGGCTACATTCATAATTTCAAATAAACAAGTGAATATGCAAGCCGTGCCCAAGCACACACTGTATAAAAGAGCTGCAGATAACTCACCACGTCCCTCGGGGAGGCCACATATAGTACAAATGGGAATTCCTAACAAAATTGCTAGTACCATTTTTATTTATCCTATGTTAACACAGATGTGGGATAAATTAGTTAGAGCCACGGATTATCTAGATGATCAGATCTGGGATATATTGGATATACTAAACACTAGTATAGCTGTACAGAATCAGCTTATAATAGTCACTAACCAACATACCCTGGTATTGGATTACCTAACTGCCTCACAAGGGGGTATGTGTCAAATCATCGGACCCACCTGCTGTCATTATATAGACCCGAATAGTACTATGAGTATGACATTTAAATTAAAGGACGTACAACGACTCAGAGATCAGTATGACAAAGACAATGACCAGAATAAGGATAGCTGGTGGTCAGATACCTTTTCTTTTCTTAACCCAGCCAACTGGTTCAGAGGAATCGGTGGGTGGGTTGCTGGGATTATGCAGAGCATAATACATATAGTTATGATTATTGTAGTCATATACGTACTATTCCAGATTGTGCTCAAGAGTATCTCAGTATGCACAGATAAACTTTGTGTAATAGATGCAAGAGTATAAAGTTTTTTTTCCTTCTTCTCTTATGTTATCCTTTGCTAATACTGATTATTGCGCTTATTTTGCTATCCCTTTGTAATATCTGTACTTATTGCAAAACAAAGAAAAGGTTGCGAGAGTTAAACGGAAGAATTAATACTAGATTTGATTCTCTTATTGAATACAAGCATGTACATGTGTAATACCAAATAAAGGCTTTGTCTTTGGCCCTGTGGTAATAAAATAAATAAAAGAAAATGTCAAAGGGGGGAATTGTGGAGATCAGACTGAACTAAAGGAATCCATCTTATCTTCTTCCTGAGAAATCTCGCTTACAACAAGATACATTTCTGCTGACTTGACATTTCCTTTTATGGAAGTAATCATGTGTGCATTCCTTCTTTCAATAGCAGCCTTTCATTCACCTTCCAGATGATGTAACTTTCTACTGATAAAGACTGGTATAGATTGTTTATGTAAGAGATAGTGAAATATGAGCGCTTGTGCGCATGTCTGTAAAAGAATAATTCTTTTCTATATAAAGGGAGGGCAAAGCCCAGAGAGAGAGATGTGCTCCTGGGCTTCCCTTGTATATGATCACACAATACCTTGTTTGCGTGTCATTTACTTAGGATCCCTACCTCTAGTAAGCCAGGGACTGAGAAGGACTTAACAGCCTCTGCCTTGCTCTTACACTGAGTTGTCAGGTGGGAAAGCCATCAGTAGTTTTTCTACAAGCATGTGCTTGCATTCACACATTTTGTGATGCCGCTCCAGTAATGAAAGTTATGATGGAATGTTGTCCTTGTAGTGAGCATCCAGCAGGGTGGCAACCCAATGTTCTGCACTTGTAACAATCACAGCATCATGTATTGGCTCATGTGAGCGAGGCTGTCCACAGGCAATGACAAGTTGTCCTTGGTGGGAGGTGTATTGTCTGGGTACTCTGTATCCACCCAGCCATGCTCCATTGATATCCGATAGCTGCTCTGAATGCCACCCTGCTATACATATGGTTATTCCTCCTCCTCCCATACTGTCCTCTGGCGACACAGTTTGGTACCTGCTCACTGTTAGGACAGTAACCCACCCTTCGAGCAATGTGTGGACGACAGGCCTGATAACTGTGTGAATTGGCCCCCGCTCCTCTTCCCCTTGTGCCACCACCTCATCCATCATCACCTGAATTATTTTATCCAGCTGGTAAATAAGTGGTATAGTAATGCTGATGATGGCGTCATCAGCGCTGGCCATATTGGTGCATTCAAAGCAGCGCAACACGGCAGGCCAACTCATTGGTGGTGCAGTGTTGATGTTCTGCAGAGCAACTCACCCATGCGTGCTGCAGCTGAAACTCTGTGCTGAAGCTAGTGGTGCAGGTCTTACTGTGAACGGATGAGATAGTGGTGGAAGAAGTGGAGTAGGATGCAACCTGGACAGAGAAACGTCCAGCAATCCTCAGTGATGGTAGGACATGGGCTAGAACGCCTTCTGCCTCTGTCCTAGCCACCACTTACATTTACCTAGTGGCTAGTTAGGGAGATGTAATGTTCCTGGTTGTGCTTACTGGACCACGGATCAGTGGTTATGTACACCTTGCCACTGATGGCATTGTGCAGTGCACACCTTATTTTGTACACAACATGTGTAATGCAGGGCAGGGATGGCATGCTAGGAAAAGTAGTGGTGGGTTTGAAGAACGTACTACGGGACAGCCACTGCCATCATTTTTTTAAAACTATTCATCTCCTCCAGCCGGAATGGCAGTATTTCATTTCAAAGGCTAGAAATTTGGAAATGCTGTGATTCTGGACCATGGTTGTTAGTAGATAGGGGGGTACCCACTCTATCTTTTGAACGTTCGGGGGATGGAAAGCTGAACACATCCATGGGACGGTGTGGAGATGTTTGGTGACACTGGTGATGGTGAGGCTGTCACATCCTCTCTTTGTGGGGAAGCAAGTGGCCCTATTGATTTTGAATGAGAGGAAAAGGCCGATACCGCAGCAGAAGAGGGAGCAGGAGGAGGCATAGATCTGGATGCTTTTTAAGGTGTGTACTCCACTGCACCTCATTCTTGGAATTCAGATGCCTACCCATGCAGGTGGTGCTCAGGTTCAGAAGAGTTATGCCTCGCTTCAGGCACTGATTTCAGTGGTTCGGTGGGCAGTTGCAGCTGACGTACTGGCTAGGGGCCACCCGCTGTGCCTTTGCACTCTGTTCCCTCTTTTGCTGTGCTGCTGGGAAAGTGTGGCCACATCCACTTAGTCAAAACTGCACACATCACTAGTATGGCCTCCGCTCCATGTGGGGTCTAGGACATTATCAATCCCTGCATCATCTTCCACCCACTCCTGACCCCTACCAGCCTTGCTGGTTTGCACACTGCAGAAAGACGCTGCAGTTGGCATCTGTGTTTCGTCACTTTCTGACATGTGCTGTCATGGTGTTCTGACCGTGTGCACTAGCCCCCCATGTACTCATCCTCCAACCTAGCAAGTGGTTGGGCATCAGTGCATTCAGTCTCTTCCACTTCTGGGGCAAGGCCAGGTGGATAGGCCAATGAATCCCAGCCAGTGGAGTCATCAATAGGCAGAATAGACTGCTGCATAACTTGGGCCTCAGACTGCTTGACTGATTTGCAAGTGGGTGAGGTGGTCCCTGGGTGCAAAATCTGCATTTTCTGCATTGAACCGGGTGGAAGATGATGTGAAGGAACTGGAGCCATTTTCAGTAATCCCATCTAACACTTTTTCAACATCTTGTGGCTTCACCATTTATGCAGTAGTATTTTGCCCTACGAAGGGACGCATAACGTCCTGTCACCTGTGTAAACCAGAGGAAGGTGTTGAATTTGGGCACTTAGTAGGCACAGAACGACCACGTCTTCTCCTTGAAGCAGCTACACCACAATCAGCAGCTACACCAGCACCACCATGGCCATGTCCTGGTGCCATATTTGATGCTCTCCTCTTTTTTGTAAGTTGTTTTTCGCACAGAGATTCCGGAAGAGTAGATTCATTTTTATGCCACACTCCAAAGATACTTCTGCTGAGATTTATTTATTTGCCCGACTACTCGTATACTTGCGCCAACCTCAGCCCCTCACCTTTTCATTCCCCCAGGCCATAAAGGGAAATGAAATTCACCTCAGTCAAAGGGACCTCACCAAGCGCTGAGATCTCATCTCCAGAGATCTTGGTGCCGAGATCGCCATTGTGTATGCACCGCCCCCGACAGCCATTATCCCCGAGTCCACCGCATATTAAACCATGTAAATGCAGGGGCTCTGGCCTTTCACAAAATGTTATAAAGGCACAGATGATTGGCCTCGGGGAGACCAAAACATCCAACACCGCGGAGACACCATCACGTGTTTCTCAACGCAGTGATTCCAGAACACTGCCCCCATCCCTTATGGGAAATATGCAGATGCATGTAAAGAAGCTGCGGAGACACCATCACGTGTTTCTCGACGCAAGCAGTGAATAGCCAGGCCTTTCCCCGGGAAGTAACAACCACGGGAAGGGCAGCTTCCTATGAAGGAAAGCCACCTATGCCAAGCATGGTATCCATCCACAGACAGCTGTTTCGGGGTTTTTGCCCCTCATCAGTGTGGAGTAGGAATCTGGCTATTAGGAGCAGTGCCTAGTAAAAAGGCTATAAAGGCACAGATGATTGGCCTCGGGGAGACCAAAACATCCAACACCGCGGAGACACCATCACGTGTTTCTCAACGCAGTGATTCCAGAACACTGCCCCCATCCCTTATGGGAAATATGCAGATGCATGTAAAACCCCGAAACAGCTGTCTGTGGATGGATACCATGCTTGGCATAGGTGGCTTTCCTTCATAGGATACTGCCCTTCCCGTGGTTGTTCCTTCCCGGGGAAAGGCCTGGCTATTCACTGCTTGCGTCGAGAAACACGTGATGGTGTCTCCGCAGCTTCTTTACATGCATCTGCATATTTCCCATAAGGGATGAGGGCAGTGTTCTGGAATCACTGCGTTGAGAAACATGTGATGGTGTCTCCGCGGTGTTGGATGTTTTGGTCTCCCCGAGGCCAATCATCTGTGCCTTTATAGCCTTTTTACTAGGCACTGCTCCTAATAGCCAGATTCCTACTCCACACTGATGAGGGGCAAAAACCCCGAAACAGCTGTCTGTGGATGGATACCATGCTTGGCATAGGTGGCTTTCCTTCATAGGATGCTGCCCTTCCCGTGGTTGTTCCTTCCCGGGGAAAGGCCTGGCTATTCACTGCTTGCGTCGAGAAACACGTGATGGTGTCTCCGCAGCTTCTTTACATGCATCTGCATATTTCCCATAAGGGATGGGGGCAGTGTTCTGGAATCACTGCGTTGAGAAACACGTGATGGTGTCTCCGCGGTGTTGGATGTTTTGGTCTCCCCGAGGCCAATCATCTGTGCCTTTATAGCCTTTTTACTAGGCACTGCTCCTAATAGCCAGATTCCTACTCCACACTGATGAGGGGCAAAAACCCCGAAACAGCTGTCTGTGGATGGATACCATGCTTGGCATAGGTGGCTTTCCTTCATAGGATGCTGCCCTTCCCGTGGTTGTTCCTTCCCGGGGAAAGGCCTGGCTATTCACTGCTTGCGTCGAGAAACACGTGATGGTGTCTCCGCAGCTTCTTTACATGCATCTGCATATTTCCCATAAGGGATGAGGGCAGTGTTCTGGAATCACTGCGTTGAGAAACACGTGATGGTGTCTCCGCGGTGTTGGATGTTTTGGTCTCCCCGAGGCCAATCATCTGTGCCTTTATAGCCTTTTTACTAGGCACTGCTCCTAATAGCCAGATTCCTACTCCACACTGATGAGGGGCAAAAACCCCGAAACAGCTGTCTGTGGATGGATACCATGCTTGGCATAGGTGGCTTTCCTTCATAGGATGCTGCCCTTCCCGTGGTTGTTCCTTCCCGGGCAAAGGCCTGGCTATTCACTGCTTGCGTCGAGAAACACGTGATGGTGTCTCCGCAGCTTCTTTACATGCATTTTCACAAAATGTTGGCAGAGCCCACCGCCACCGAACACCCGCAGCGGCACACATCCGAATACCCCCTCATCCCAACCTGCGGCCTGCAGCAACGCTCCACTCTTGCCTTCTCCAGCAGCGACCCTGGGACCCTGATCCACCATGGCTGGTAAGGTATATCTGCATTATAAGATGCATCCCCATTTTCCCCCAAAATTTTTTGGGAAAAAAGTGCGTCTTATAATCCAAAAAATACGGTATTTATTTATTTGCGACGCTTTTCGTATAGACAAAGTGGTAGAGTAAAATTATCTTGCTGATGAATGACAAAGAGACAAGTGCTGAGATTTATTTATTTGCCACACTACTCATACAGACACAACAGTACTGTAAAATTATTTGTTTGGCCTTCAAATGGCAAAGAAACGGATGCAGAGTAGAACTATTTTTTATGCACACTGCTCATACAGACACAGCTGCAGAGCACACACAGCGGCTTTTTGGCACAGTACACCCACAGATATGGGAGCAGAGTACACACAGCAGCTTAAAGGTTCAGTACTCCCACAGGCGGGGTGCAGTGTATACACAGCATTTTTTTGGCTCAGTACTCCCAGAAATAGTGTTGCAGAGTACACACAGCAGCGTTTTGGCACAGTAATCCCACAGATACGGGTGCTGAGTACACACAGTGGCTTAAAAGCACAGTACTCCCACAGGCAGAGTTGCAGAGTGCACACAGTGGCTTTTGGCACAGTACTCCCACAGGCAGGGGATCACAGTACTCCCACAGACAAAGTTGCAGAGTACACACAGCGGCTTTTGGCACAGTACTCCCACAGGCGACGTTGTGGAATACAAAGCGGCTTTTGGCACAGTACTCCCACAGGCAGGGGTTGACAGTACTCCAACAGGCAGTGATGCAGAGTACACAAAGCAGTTCTTGGCACAGTACTTCCACAGGCAAAGTTGCAGAGTACACACAGCAGCTTATGGAACAGTACTCTCACAGGCGGGGTTGCAGAGTACACACAGCAGTGTTTTGGCACAGCACTCCCACAGATATAGGGGTGAGTACGCACAATGACTTAAAGGCACAGTACTCCCACTGGTGGGGGTGCACAGTACACACAGTGGCTTTTGGACACAGTACTCCCACAGGCAGAGTTGCAGAGTGCACACAGTGGCTTTTGGCACAGTACTCCCACAGGCGAGGGTTCACAGTACTCCCACAGACGGTGATGCAGAGTACACATAGCAGTTTTTGGCACAGTTCTCCCACAGGCAAAGTTGCAGAGTACACACAGCGGCTTATGGCACAGTACTCCCACAGGCGAGGTTGTGGAATACACAGTGGCTTTTGGCACAGTACTCCCACAGGCAGGGCTGCAGAGTACACATTGTGGTTTTTGGCACACTACTCCTACAGTTATGGGTGCAGAGTACACACAATGACTTAAAGGCACAGTACTCCAACTGGTGAGAGTGCACAGTACACACAGTGGCTTTTGGACACAGTACTCTCACAGGCGGGGTTGTAGAGTACACAGCAGTGTTTTGGCACAGTACTTCCACAGATATAGGGGCTGAGTACGCACAATGGCTTAAAGGCACAGTACTCCCACTGGTGGGGGTGCACAGTACACACAGTGGCTTTTGGACACAGTACTCCCACAGGCAGTGATGCAGAGTACACATAGTGTTTTTTGGCACAGTACTCCCACAGACAGAGTTGCAGAGTGCACACAGTGGCTCCCACAGGCGAGGGTTCAAAGTACTCCCACAGGCGGTGATGCAGAGTACACATAGCGGGTTTTGCCACAGTACTCCCACAGGCAAAGTTGCAGAGTACACACAGCAGCTTTTGGCACAGTACTCCCACAGGCGAGGTTGTGGAATACATGGCGGCTTTTGGCACAGTACTCCCACAGGCAGGGCTGCAGAGTACACATTGTGGTTTTTGGCACACTACTCCTACAGTTATGGGTGCAGAGTACACACAATGGCTTAAAGGCACAGTACTCCCACTGGTGGGTGTGCACAGTACACACAGTGGCTTTTGGCACAGTACTCCCACAGGCGAGGGTTCACAGTACTCCCACAGGTGGTGATGCAGAGTACACATAGCGGGATTTGTCACCGTACTCCCACAGGCAAAGTTGCAGAGTACACACAGCAGCTTTTGGCACAGTACTCCCACAGGCGAGGTTGTGGAATACACGGCGGCTTTTGGCACAGTACTCCCACAGGCAGGGCTGCAGAGTACACATTGTGGTTTTTGGCACACTAGTCCTACAGTTATGGGTGCAGAGTACACACAATGGCTTAAAGGCACAGTACTCCCACTGGTGGGTGTGCACAGTACACACAGTGGCTTTTGGCACAGTACTCCCACAGGCGAGGGTTCACAGTACTTCCACAGGTGGTGATGCAGAGTACACATAGCGGGTTTTGCCACAGTACTCCCACAGGCAAAGTTGCAGAGTACACAAAGCGGCTTTTGGCACAGTACTCCCACAGGCGAGGTTGTGGAATACAGAGCGGCTTTTGGAACAGTACTCCCACAGGCGGGGGTTCACAGTACTCCTACAGGCGGTGATGCAGAGTACACATAGCAGTTTTTGGCACAGTACTCCCACAGGCAAAGTTGCAGAGTACAAACAGTGGCTTTTGGCACAGTACTCCCACAGGCGAAGTTGTGAAATACACAGTGGCTTTTGGCACAGTACGCCCACTGGTGGGTGTGCACAGTACACACAGTGGCTTTTGGCACAGTACTCCCACAGGCGAGGGTTCACAGTACTCCCACAGGTGGTGATGCAGAGTACACATAGCGGGATTTGCCACAGTACTCCCACAGGCAAAGTTGCAGAGTACACACAGCAGCTTTTGGCACAGTACTCCCACAGGCGAGGTTGTGGAATACACGGCGGCTTTTGGCACAGTACTCCCACAGGCAGGGCTGCAGAGTACACATTGTGTTTTTTGGCACACTACTCCTATAGATATAGGTGCAGAGTACACACAGTGGCTTAAAGGCACAGTACTCCCACTGGTGGGGGTGCACAGTACACACAGTGGCTTTTGAACACAGTACTCTCACAGGCAGGGTTGCAGAGTACATACAGCAGTGTTTTGGCACAGTACTCCCACAGATATGGGGGCTGAGTACACACAGCGGCTTAAAAGCACAGTACTCCCACAGGCAGGGTTGCAGAGTATGCTCAGTGGCTTTTGGCACAATACTCCCACAGGCGGGGTTGCAGAGTACACACAGCAGCTTAAAGGCACAGTACTCCCACAGGCAGGGGTTCACAGTACACACAGCTGCTTTTTGGCACAGCACTACCACAGATATGGGTGCAGAGTACAAACAGTGGCTTAAAAGCACAATACTCCCACAGGCAGAGTTGCAGAGTATGCTCAGTGGCTTTTGGCACCAGGGCTGCCACTAGAAATTTCGGGGCCCCATACTGGCAAAATTTTCGGGGCCCCCTTGAAACTCCGCCCAGGCTCCACCCCAGCCCCGCCTCCAGGCTCCACCCCACGAACTGTCCACAGTCCCACCGCTCTCTCTTGGAAAATCTCCACTTCTCACCTATCACACATTAACAGTTCCCATCACCAGATCACACATATAGCCGGCAGCTTTTGTTTTGGCCAAAAGATTTTTTAAGCCGCCACCACAACAAGGTAGACACTTTTGGCCGGGCCCTACTCTACTGTAACCTACTAAATATTTGTTAAAATATGCAATACAATTTAGGTATATTTTTATTTTTTCAATTTTTAAAATGACCTATAATACTACATACAAGGAACAAATACCACAGCACTATGACCAGATGACATATTACCACCACAGTGATCGAATAATATAAAATACAAGGAACAAATACCGCTACACCATGACCAGACCACATATTACCAACAATGACTGAATACTACAATACTGATCAGTAATAAAAAAAAAACCCACAATACTATCACCATCAGTGCCATTATGCACAGGAGATCTGTAATTAGTAAGCAGTGTCTGTGTACAGGTAATACAGTGATCACTGGTGACATTACACACAGGAGCTCTGTATATAATGTATAGATAATACAGTGATCACTGGTGACATTGTACACAGGACCTCTGTATATAGTATACAGTGTATAGTGTAAGTGTATAGGTAACACTGACTCACCAGTGACGTCTCTAGGTGAAGTCCTTCATCTTTCATCCAGCACAGACCGCCATCACTTTATCCAGCCAGGACTCGTCTCTGCAGGAAATAAAACAGTTATCTCGAGTTCCGCTTGTAGAACACATTACTTAATTTTCCCAAATTCTACATTACACCACATGAAGAAGGCAACATATATCACTCTACACAGTAACAGGACCGCCCCCCCATTTAAAACAGTATACTCAAAAAATAAAATAAATACATCACTGCAATAATAATATCCCTTAATTAGCCCCTATGGTAATATTCGCCATCCTAGCCCCCGTGTGTCTCATTCCAGGCTCCAGCCAAATGTTCTCCCATCCTGCCCTCATGAGTATCCATTCTGCCCCATATGATCTCCCCATCCTGCCCCATCTGTCTCCATCGTATCCATCCTGCCCCATCTGTCTCCAATCTTGCCCCATCTGTGTCCAGCACTCTGCCCCATCTCTGTCCAGCACTCTGCCCCATCTGTGTCCAGCACTCTGCCCCATCTCTGTCCAGCACTCTGCCCCATCTCTGTCCAGCACTCTGCCCCATCTCTGTCCAGCACTCTGCCCCATCTCTGTCCAGCACTCTGTCCAGCACTCTGCCCCATCTCTGTCCAGCACTCTGCCCCATCTCTGTCCAGCACTCTGCCCCATCTCTGTCCAGCACTCTGCACCATCTCTGTCCAGCACTCTGCACCATCTCTGTCCAGCACTCTGCCCCGTGTCCAGCTTTCTGCCCCCCATGTGTCCAGCTTTCTGCCCCCCATGTGTCCAGCTTTCTGCCCCCCATGTGTCCAGCTTTCTGCCCCCCCCGTGTCCAGCTTTCTGCCCCCCCTGTCCAGCTTTCTGCCCCCCCCCCGTGTCCAGCTTTCTGCCCCCCCCCTGTGTCCAGCTTTCTGCCCCCCCGTGTCCAGCTTTCTGCCCCCCCCCCGTGTCCAGCTTTCTGCCCCCTCTGTGTCCAGCTTTCTGCCCCCCCCCGTGTCCAGCTTTACTGCCCCCTCTGTGTCCAGCTTTACTGCCCCCTCTGTGTCCAGATTTACTGCCCCGTGTCCAGCTTTACTGCCCCCTGTGTCCAGCTTTACTGCCCCGTGTCCAGCTTTACTGCCCCCTCTGTGTCCAGCTTTACTGCCCCCTCTGTGTCCAGCTTTACTGCCCCCTCTGTGTCCAGCTTTACTGCCCCCTCTGTGTCCAGCCTTCTGCCCCCCGTGTCCAGCTTTACTGCCCCCCTGTGTCCAGCCTTCTGCCCTGTGTCCAGCTTTACTGCCCCCTCTGTGTCCAGCTTTACTGCCCCCTCTGTGTCCAGCCTTCTGCCCCCCCTGTGTCCAGCTTTACTGCCCCCTGTGTCCAGCCTTCTGCCCCCCCTGTGTCCAGCTTTACTGCCCTTCTGTGTCCAGCGGCCTTCTGCCCCCCCCCTGTGTCCAGCTTTACTGCCCCCCTGTGTCCAGCGGCCTTCTGCCCCCTCTGTGTCCAGCTTTACTGCCCCCCTGTGTCCAGCCTTCTGCCCCGTGTCCAGCTTTACTGCCCCCTCTGTGTCCAGCTTTACTGCCCCCTCTGTGTCCAGCCTTCTGCCCCCCCTGTGTCCAGCTTTACTGCCCCCTGTGTCCAGCCTTCTGCCCCCCCTGTGTCCAGCTTTACTGCCCTTCTGTGCCCAGCGGCCTTCTGCCCCCCCTGTGTCCAGCTTTACTGCCCCCCTTGTGTCCAGCTTTACTGCCCCCCTGTGTCCAGCGGCCTTCTGCCCCCTCTGTGTCCAGCTTTACTGCCCCCATGTGTCCAGCCTTCTGCCCCGTGTCCAGCCTTCTGCCCCCCCCGTGTCCAGCTTTACTGCCCCCCCCTGTGTCCAGCGGCCTTCTGCCCCCCCCCTGTGTCCAGCTTTACTGCCCCCCTGTGTCCAGCGGCCTTCTGCCCCCTCTGTGTCCAGCTGCCTTGTGCCCCCTCTGTGTCCAGCTGCCTTCTGCCCCCTCTGTGTCCAGCTTTACTGCCCCCGTGTCCAGCGGCCTTCTGCCCCCCTGTGTCCAGAGGCCTTCTGCCCCCTCTGTGTCCAGCCTTCTGCCCAAACCCCCCCCCCCCCAATAGAAAAAAAAAAAAGTTCTGCTTACCTGCCGCGCTCCTGATCTCTCCACGCAGCTGCACTGTGCACTCGCCGGCGACTGACAATGACGTCAGACGCCGGCGACATGCACGCTGCGGCTGGCGGCTGTTAACTATTGACGTACGGGCGCGGGCCCGCATGTCAATAGCGTACAGCTGCAGCGCCGGCCGTCGCTAAGGGCCCGGTTCAGCCTGCGGCTGCCGGTAGGGGCCCGGTGAGCAGGTAAGAGGGGGCCCGATGCGGGCCCCCTCTGCTCACCGGGCCCCTTACGCCAGTCACGGCTGTAATGCCCTGATGGCGGCCCTGTTTGGCACAATACTCCCACAGGCGGGGTTGCAGAGTACACACAGCACCTTAAAGGGACAGTACTCCCACATTCAGGTGTACAGAGTAAACATAGCAGCTTTTTGGAACAATTCTCCCACAGGCGGAGTTGCAGAGTACACACAGCGGCGTTTTGGCACAGTACTCCTACAGATATGGTTGCAGAGTACACACAGCAGCTTAATAGCACAGTACTCCCACAGGTGAGGTTGCAGAGTATACTCAGCTTTTGGCACGATGCTCCCACAGGCGGGGTTGCAAAGTACACACAGCAACTTTTTTGCATAGTATTCCAGCAGCTATGGGTGCAGAGCACACACAGCGGCTTAATGGCACAGTACTCCCACAGATATGGGTGCAGAGTACACACCGCGGCTTAAAAGCATAGTATTCCCACGGGTGGGGTTGCAGAGTACACCAAGCACCTTAAAGGCACAGTACTCCCACAGGCAGAAGTGCAGGGTACATACAGCGGCTTTTTGGCACAGTATGTCCACAGGCGGGTTTGTATCATACACACAGCAGCTTAAAGGTATGGTACTCCTACAAGCAGGTTTGCAGGATATAAACAGCGGCTTTTGACACAGTACTCACAGGTGAAGTTACAGAGTACACACAGCTTTTTTTGGCACTATACTCACAATGAGACATGTAGAGAGTACACACAGTGGCATTGTCTACTTCTTAGTTATTGATGACATACCCTTAAGGCCCCATAAACATTAGACTAATGTTGGCAATGTTGATAATATAGACGGGGTCAGCCGACACTCTAATATGTACGAGGGTGCCCGACAGTTGATCATCAGGGGGGCATAGATTGGACATGTCCGATTAAGGACTGCTGATCACTTTCTTCTCCCAGAGAGAAACCGCTGTCATAATTTTCTCATAGAGTATACAGAAGTGTTTGGCTGAGCAGGCACTCTTGTGTATAGCAAAGATGACTGAGTTGCCTGTCAGTCAAACATTTGGCCAAAGCATCATTCTTCTGACAGCCATTTAATGTGTATGGCTGGCTGTAGTATACGTCATCATTATCAGTTTGTCAGGTGTCCGACATCTGGCTGGGACCCCCACCGATCAACTGATTGCAGTGGTGGAGACATCCAGATGTAAATAGTGCTTGGAGCCAGAACAATACAGCTCTGTACAATGTATGGTACCTGTTCTCAGAATCTTGCAGGTCCGCTATTAAAGTAAATGTGCACTAAACAGTGTAAAGAGCCGTGCTGTTCCAGTGTTGCTCATTATGTTCATCCAATTGATGCAAGTCTAAGAAAGTCGATCATTGGGGTTACTACTTAGTTAAGGGTAAGTCATCAATATTCAAGTAGTGGACAAAGTATTTATTCATAAACCTAGAAATGGAACAGGAACAATCTTAAACAACTAGAGAACATAAAAAAAAATTGTTTAAGATCCAACTATGTGAAGATTTATTGCTTTACAGTCACATGGTCACCTGAAGAACTATTCTGATGCTGCATGTAGTAATAAAAAGTGTGCTAGTAAATAGACTCAAGTGTGATGACCCCTAGTGGTATTGCTTAAGAATGTTTTCCAGAGAATCCAATAAACAGTCGCTAATTATCCTTAATGAGGTTTAGATGGTAAGCAATCTGTGCAAATTTTTTTTTGCTGTATGCATCAAAGAGAACTGGATCATCCTTAGGCTATGTGCACACGTCAGGATTTCTTGCAGAAATTTCCTGACAAAAAACGGACATTTCTGCCAGAAATCCGCATGCGTTTTTTTTCGTGGTTTTTCCACGTTTTTTTTTCCGAGTTTTTTCCCAATGCATTAAATAGCAGGAAAAACGCGAAAAATCCACAAAATTAATGAACATGCTGCTTTTTTTTACCGCAATGCGTTTTTTTCGTGGAAAAAAACGCATCATGTGCACAAAAATTGTGGAATGCATTCTAAATGATAGGATGCATATGTATGCGTTTATGCGTTTTTATTTTTGTTATCGCGAAAAAAACGTGAAAATTCCTGAACGTGTGCACATACCCTTACAGAGGAATTGTTTCTTCTCCTGAAATGTCTTTTTAGTAAATAGATGTGTTCTCACAAAATACCAATTGTGAAGCCTTTTTTCATATAATGATATTTTGTGCCATTCCTTTGTTATTTGTACTAGAAATTTATGAAAAACATGACAAGTGGGAGGTACCATTCCCCTTGTCCATGTTTTGAGTCTGAGACTGGCAGCATTTAGGAACACACCCATCTGATATTGATTAGGATGTTAGAAAAACATTTACTATATCAGACAGGCAATTTTGTCGCAATCTTTCAACGCTATGCATTCTCCTCCCTCCTGCATTGCATCTAGCTCACTTTCTGTCTTTGCACCGGTCACTGAAGAACTAAACAGGCTCCTTGCATCTTCTCCCCTACTACCTGCAGCAGTGACCCTATTCCCTCACATCTCCTCCAGTCCCTGGCTGTCACCCCTCACCTAACTAAAATATTTAATCTATCTCTCTCATTTGGCATTTTTCTTTCCTCATTTAAACATGCCAGCAACATTCTTCAACCAGAACTGTGCTTCTCACTATAGACCTGTCTCCAATCTTTCCTTCATATCTATACTCCTGGATAGCTTGGTCCACTCCTATCTAATCTGCTACGTCTCAGATCATTCTCCTCTTGACCCATTACAATCTGGTTTCCAATCTTTACACTGTACTGAAACTGCCCTCAGTAAACTGTCTAATGATATACTAACAGCTAACTCTAATGGTCATTATTCCATGCTAATTCTCTTGGATCTCTCTGCGGAATTCCACACTGTCGATCATCAGTTCCTCCTCACTATGCTATGCTCCAACAGTCTCAAAGACATGCTCTCTCCTGGTTCTCCTCCTATCTCTCTGACCGCTACTTCACTGTGTCTTTTGCTGGCTCTTCTTCCTCTCCTTTTCCCCTTACTGTCGAGGTTCCTCAAGGATCAGTCCAAGACCCCCTCCTCTTCTCCATATATACTGTCTCTATTAGACAAGCAATCAGTAGATTCAGTTTTCAGTACCATCTCTTTGCTGATGACTACCAATTATCCTGACATCACCCCTGCATTACTACAAAATACCAGTGATTGTCTCTCCACTGTATTTAACATTATGTCCTCCCTATATCTAAAACTGAATTTGTCAAAAACTGAACTCCTTGTGTTTCCTCTCCCTACTAACCTATCCATGCCCAATATTGCCATTTCCATGTGTGGTTCTACCATTACTCCCCAGCAACATGCATGCTGTCTTGGGGTCACTCTTGTTTCAGATCTTTCCTCCACCTCCTACATCCGATCACTTGCTCGATCATGTCATCTGCACCTCAAAAATATTTCTATAATTCGACTTTTTCTTAGATTTGGCTTGGCAAAATCTGTTACTGTAGCTCTTATCCATTCTCATCTCGACTATTGCAACTCTCTCCCACTTACCAAACTCTCCCTTCTCCAATCCATCCTTAATGCAGCAGCCAGGATCATATTCCTTTCCAACGCCTCTATTTTGTACCAGTCACGACACTAGGTGCCCAGCCGCTACAGAGTCCAATATAAACTTATCACTCTCACTCACAAAGCGCTCCACGATTCAGCACCACCCTACATCTCCTCCTTCGTCTCAGTCAACTACCTCACCCATGCCCTCCGTTCTGCTAATGACCTAAGACTAACACCCTCAATAACCCGAACCTCCCACTGCAGTCTCCAAGACTTCTCATGTGCTGCGCCACAATTAATCCCCAATATACACAGTTTTAGGCGTGTCCTAAAAATTAATTTCTTTAAATTGGCCTATCACCTCACCACACTTATCTAACTATCCCTGTTTTGCCCACACACAATTTTCTTCCTCATCGGGACCCTCATCTGCTCACACACCCTCCACTCACTTGTCAGCCCTCTGCGCCTGTACTTGTACTGATACTGCCTGGTGGCTGGTACATGCAGCGTTGTGAATCTCCCTATGTATTTTACTGCTAGCTGGACCGTACAATAAAAGTATACTTTACCATTCTCCTTTCGTGTCTCCCCTATTTCCTCATAGATTGTAAGCTTGCAAGCAGGGCTCTCACGCCTCTTGGTATCTGTTGACTTGATGTGTTTTTTTCTGTAATTTCTTTCATGCCTGTACAAGTCCTGTCTAAAATGTAAAGTGCTGCGGAATATGTTGGTGCTATAGAAATAAAAAATATTATTATTATTTCCAGACTGCTTAAGATCCAACCCTCGATTAGTAACACCAACTTCAATTTATTAAAAAATTTCTGTAAGGAATAACAGATGAACTGCACATCATAAATCCTAAAAAAAGATGCTCAAGAATTGTTATATCATCATGAAGAATGCAAATATTTACTAAATAACCCCTTCCTGACAACTGTTACTCATGTATGGCAGAAGTCAAAATTAGTTATAGAACTTAGAGCAGCGTTTCCCAAACTCCAGTCCTCACGGCCCCCAGCAGATCATGTTTTCAGGATTTCCTTAGCATTGAAGGCATATATTTCCACAAGTTCTCTCACGTGTGCAACACTAAGGAAATCCTAAAAACATGATCTGTTGGGGGCCATGAGGACTGGAATTTGGAAAGCACTGGCTTGGCGCATCTAATACCCAACTATAACTGCACAGTGCCAACAACAATCTCCACACATCTTGGATGCCTTGGTCAGTAGCAGCTGTAGTATGAAAGCAGTTAGTAGGAGGGGGGCCCTCTATAATCTCATTAACCACAAGTGACAAGTTCATAGGGTGTAGATGGGTTGCCATGCCCACTGGGAGCCTATTGAAGACTGTTTTATATGACATGTTGGCACTTCTATTAAGCTGGAGTATGCTGAAATGATAACAGACAATTATCGATTACTTCAGATGGTCCTCTACACTAACAGATTTATCTCTCGTCAAAATAAACTTACGGCAAGTAGGGTTCTGACAATCTGATCACATTATGGATTAAGGATTTCACTTTTTATGTACAGTAAATATAACGTGCTAACACTCCCAGAAGTGCGGAGGAGCTATGCAGGGAAAAGCAGCTACAGACCACCTCTGATCATAAAGTCGTGAAATATCTTAGCATTATGCCATCACTTTATAAGATGATACTTGGTTATCCATGTAGCCTAGACTATGGGTACAAAGTAAAAATTTTGGAGGCCAAACATCAAGTCTTACTTAAAATGATTGGCAAATTTAGCCAACTAGTGTCAAAATTTTAAACAATCTCTGCTAAACGCATTTTTATCCCCATTGCCTTTCATAATCTGTTGCATTTAAACTTTAAGGTGTTTTATAAGTAATATTTACTTATTACAAGTGACTTATGCTTTCCTCCACCTGCCCTGGAGCTGTGCTATGTGAAGACCATGGTCCTGCATGGTCAAACACGGCCATTACACAGTATGTAGCACGGGCACATTTAGAAACTTATCTTAGCACAAGAACTTTTTTTTTTATCAACACATCCAGTTGTGGAACTCTATTACTATTCCAAGAAATATTGATTAAAATGTACTTTGTTTGTGGAATAACTCCCTTAACATAGGTTGCATGTTTTTGTGCACAGTTAACGGATCAGATCATTCATCATGATGCTTGTTCTGCACCCTTTTGTTATATACCTACTGCATTTATGCTATTATACAGTACAGACCAAAAGTTTGGACACACCTTCTCATTTAAAAATTTTTCAGTATTTTCATGACTCTGAAATTTGTACATTCACACTGAAGGCATCAAAACTATAAATTAAGACATGTGGCATTATATACTTTACAAAAACGTGTGAAACAACTGAAATTAGGTCTTACATTCTAGGTTCTTCAAAGTAGCAACCTTTTGCTTTGATGACTGCTTTGCACACTCTTGGCATTCTCTTGATAAACTTCAAGAGGTAGTCACCGCGAATGGTCTTCCAACAATCTTGAGGGAGTTCCTAGAGATGCTTAGCACTTGTTGGCCCTTTTACCTTCACTCTGTGGTCCAGATCACCCCAAACCATCTCGATTGGGTTCAGGTCTGGGGACTGTGGAGGCCAGGTCATCTGGCGTAACACCCCATCACTCTCCTTCTTGGTCAAATAGCCCTTACCCAGCCTGGAGGTGTGTTTGGGGTCATTGTCCTGTTGAAAAATAAATGATGGTCCAACTAAACCGGATGCAATAGCATGCCGCTGCAAGATGCTGTGCTTGCCATGCTGGTTCAGCATGCCTTCAATTTTGAATAAATCCCCAACAGTGTCACCAGCAAAGCACCCCCACACCATCACACCTCCTCCTCCCTGCTTCACGGTGGGAACCAGGTATGTAGAGTCCATCCGTTCACCTTTTCTATGTCGCACAAAGACACGGTGGTTGGAAACAAATATCTCAAATTTGGACTCATCAGACCAAAGCACAGATTTCCACTGGTCTAATGTCCATTCCTTGTGTTCTTTAGCCCAAAAAAGTCTCTTCTGCTTGTTGCCTGTTCTTAGCAGTGGTTTCCTAGCAGCTATTTTACCATGAAGGCCTGCTGCACAAAGTCTCCTCTTAACAGTTGTTGTAGAGATGTGTCTGCTGCTAGAACTCTGTGTGGCATTGACCTGGTCTCTAATCTGAGCGGCTGTTAACCTGCGATTTCTGAGACTGGTGACTCGGATAAACTTATCCTCAGAAGCAGAGGTGACTCTTGGTCTTCCTTTCCTGGGGTGGTCCTCATGTGAGCCAGTTTCTTTGTAGTGCTTGATGGTTTTTGCCACTGCACTTGGGGACACTTTCAAAGTTTTCACAATTTTTCGGACTGACTGACCTTCATTTCTTAAAGTAATGATGGCCACTCGTTTTTCTTTACTTAGCTGCTTTTTTCTTGCCATAATACAAATTCTAACAGTCCATTCAGTAGCACTATCAGCTGTGTATCCACCAGACTTCTGCACAACACAACTGATGGTCCCAGCCCCATTTATAAGGCAAGAAATCCCACTTATTAAACCTGACAGGGCACACCTGTGAAGTGAAAACCATTCCTGGTGCCTACCTCTTGAAGCCCATCAAGAGAATGCCAAGAGTGTGCAAAGCAGTCATCAAAGCAAAAGGTGGCTACTTTGAAGAACCTAGAATATAAGACATAATTTCAGTTGTTTCACACTTTTTTGTGAAGTATATAATTCCACATGTGTTAATTCATAGTTTTGATGCCTTCAGTGTGAATTTACAATTTTCATAGTCATGTAAATATAGAAAAATCTTTAAATGAGGTGTGTCAAAACTTTTGCTCTGTACTGTACATACAGTAGAGGGACCATTAAATGGTAAAACAGGGCTATAGAACGCAGATAAACATGCAAAAATCAAAAACAAAACCAAGAAAGGAGAATAACAGAAAAAAGTCAGTAGAAAAGAATCAGAAATGTTGTCAATGGAAAGTGGTCGATGCTCTATTGTCCCACAAAGTCAGCAACATTGACCTCAACAATATTATATGTAGCTGATTCCGCTGAGCATTCTGCTTCTTGCTGAGGTTTGTAAATGAATTGCACTTAATCATGTCTGAACACAATATCTGAATATAATATATTTTGATAATTGGTTTGTACAATAGTCTTTATACAGGAAGTGTCCATTCATTGCTTTGATGTCTTTCTAAATGGTTCTTTTTACATGAGATGATACATTTGTTAAAAATAAAGCGCTGATCAATGATATAGTGAGTCTCTGACAGTAGAAAGACATGCATTTATATGTAACAATAATCATGTTTTTTTTTTACAGTTTTGACCACTTTTAAGATAACTTGTTTTTCCTCCGTTCTCATCTGCTAATGACAAGCAGACTCCTGTTTATCAAAGGGATTTACCGTCTGAAAAATAATAATTCTAGGGCATCATGAGTCTAGAATTACACATGCTGTTTGTAATGCTGAAATGCTAGAAAATACTAAGAGTGGATCCAAACATTAGAATTAATATAAAGGATAATCTTATATGCATCATGTCTTTTACATCCAGTCCTGTATTTATCTCAAAGTACTGCATCAGAAACTGACACAAAAACTGCATGTGTGATTCCTGCCTTAAAGGGGTATTTCAGCCTAAACAAGTTATCGACTATCTACTGGACAGGTGATAATTGCTGGATTGCAAGAAAAGAGAATTTGTCCATATAAAAATCCTGGTAGTGTAAAAATAAAATAAATGCCCAACTCATCACATTCATAGCACAGTTATCAGAGATGTGTCTCGTACTGATGTACGTGCATCATCATTATATGACCAGGGATGATCTTCATCTTCTGGATGTAATGAATGAAAACAAAGCAAACATGATTTCACTAGCATAAAAAAGGTTAAAATTTGGAGGAGTATGCTGGAAAATGAGCTAAAATATTAAAGAATTTAGATCACGTGATTTATCACCATCCAGCAATCCTCCTCCTGTCTCTCGGAGCTCCAGATGTGTGCACACGTCTTGGGAAAAATTGAGCTCACCGTATCTAGGCTCAGGCTCATTGGAAAGTATACGTACTAAATACATAATCAGCTTCCTCTGTACATCACCCTGATTTCTGTTGCTAAGGTAACAGTTCCAGATTGCAGTTTTATACCTCGAAATGCGACATCCTTTAATGTAACATGTAAGCTCCTTATCAGATTGTCTTATCTGGGTATCTGGATATGTCTGAGTCTGTGTTAGAATAATTACTCTAGGGGATATACGCAAAGCAGTATGAAACAGAAATGTTATGGAACTGAATTCACAATGACCTTTAGCGAGCAAAGGGCGTTCTGCTCCCCATCTCATTACTCAGTTTTAATATTTCCCTGAAACTTTGTCACTTTTATTTTATGATGACGGTGAACTCCCAGCTATAAAGGTTACAACCACACATAGCCGCACTTCCTGCTCAGTCTCTATGGGTAATTCCATCATACTTTTCTAAAAAATCATCTAATAAACTAGGGCTTTTTGCTGATCTATGTTGATAGCGAGTGTGCCACCGTATACTTTGTGGTGGCTCAGGAATATTGGAAAAGATTAAAGGGTTATTCCCACAATTATATTTGCACAGTAATGTGTAAACAGGCAACAATGCAGACAATGAGGCAGTGGCACTTAACAAACAATTATATATATATATATATATATATATATACATATATATATATATATATATATATATATATATAGATATAGATATAGATATAGATATAGATATATATACACATCTCACAAAATTAGAATATCATCAAAAAGTTAATTTCAGTTCTTCAATACAAATGGTGAAACTCATGTATTATATACTGTAGAATCATTACAGAGTGATCTGTTTCAAGTGTATATTTCTGTTAATGTTGATGATTATGGCTTACAGCCAGTGAAAACCCAAAAGTCATTATCTCAGTAAGTTACAATACTTTATAACACCAGCTTGAAATAATTTTAAAATCTGAAATGTTGGCCTACTGAAATGTATGTTCAGTAAATGCACTCGATACTTGGTCAGGACTCCTTTTGCATCAATTACTGCATCAATGCGGCGTGGCATGGAGGGGATCAGCCTGTGGCACTGCTGAGGTGTTATGGAACCCCAGGTTGCTTTGATAGAAGCCTTCAGCTTGTCTCCGTTGTTGGGTCTGGTGTCTCATATTCCTCTTGAGAATACCTATGGGGTTAAGGTCAGGCGAGTTTGCTGGACAATCAAGCACAGTGATACTGTTGTTTTTAAATGAGGTATTGGTACTTTTGGCAGTGTGGACAGGTGCCAAGTCCTGCTGGAGTATGCAATTTCCATCTCCAATAAGCTTGTTGGCAGAGGAAAGCAAGAAGTGCTCTAAAATTTCCTGGTAGGCGGCTGCGCTGACTTTGGTCTTGATAAAACACAGTGGACCTTCACCAACAGATGACATGGCTCCCCAAACCATCATTGATTGTGGATGTTTCACACAGATCACTCTGTAATGACTCTGTATAATATGTGAGTTTCACTTTTTGTATTGAAGAACTGAAACAAATTAACTGTTTGATTATCACCTGTAAGCAGGTTGCAGGATGCAGTGACGGACAGGAGGCAGAACAAGGGATAGCAGGTTTATTTTACAGAGGAATACTCCACGCAGGGAGGTAAAGGGTTAAACAAGGGATTAACAGTATAAATGGCAAAAGCATATGGTGAATAGAAGAACAACGGTACAGATCACAGCGATTCCGATGAAAGTCACTGGTTCCTCAGTCCATAAAGTGAATAATGCTGTCAATGGCTGGTGTGGTGTCCTTTCCAATGGGGTCAGGTAAACAACAATACCCCGTCTTCTGCCAACAGTGGTCGGTCTCCGGTACTTTCCACTGCCCCTAGTCCATATGCTGCAGTGGCTGACAAGGGTATGAGACACAATACTGTACGAGCCCAATGTGGCTCTGCAACTATATTCCAGGTAAAGTCAGATCACAAGTGTCTGGGCAAATATTCGCTATCAAAGTCAGGGCGCAAGTGTCAGTCTTGTATGCGGTCCCTTTTATCTGGCTCATGTGCAGTACTCGTGGACACTTAGAGTGCGGCGCACCTTTCTCCTGATTATCCAACGGGCACACATTGCACGTCCCTCTCTGGTCTCCACTGCTGGCGGCGGGGCTGCTGTATGGATGCAGGCCTGTGTAATGCTGATGTATAGGAGGCTAATTGAATGTGAATGTGTGAATTAACTAAGCCTCCAGAACAGAGGGCATTCACTCAGGTAATGAGGACGTCTGAACCATTGGAAGTTTTAATGGTGGACTGCCTCATGATCAAGGTGATCAAATTGCAAAAAAAAGTGCAATCCCACAGTTGTTTTTTATTTGTTTTTTTTTACTAGGCTCACTGAATGCTAAAACTGACCTGCCACTATGATTCACCAGGTCATTATGAGTATGAAAATTCCAAAATTTGTATAAAAAACGTTGCCATTTTCCGAGACCCGTAGCGTCTCCATTTTTTGGGATCTGATGCCGGGTGAGGGCTTATTTTTTGTGTGCCAATCTGACATTTTTATTGATACCATTTTGGTGCTGATACGTTTTTTTGATCGCTCATTATACCATTTTCGTGGAATGTTGCAGCGACCAAAAAACATAATTCTGGTGTTTTGATTTTTTTCTTGCTACGCCATTTACTGATTGGATTAAATCTTTTTATATATTGATAGATTCAGGGATTTTGAATGTGGCGATACCAAATATGTGTATATTTGATTTGTGTTTTATTGTTTTTTTTTTAATGGGGTGTGTCACGGATCGCTGCTCCGTGGTGTCACTTATTCGTCACGTGTCTGCTCTCACACGTGACTTTGGGTTGTGCCTGCAAGGGTTAATCTATCTCCCCACTCTCTGTCCAGCATTCAACCTCTGTCCTATGCTGTAATGGGAGCATAAATCACACACCGACCCAGGCCACACACCCGCTCATACGCGCTGCCACCACTCATCGAATACACGGGCGATGAGTCCCAGAAATAACTAATCAAAATATGTCTATCACTCATAAGGCTCACACACCTCTAGGCTATGGATTCTTTAGAACATTCAAGGTTCAACTTATTAAAGTTTATACTTTAATAGAAAAAGGTTAAATGCTTACAAGAAAAAGGTATAAAAATATGATAATAAAAAGACATACAACTTACGCAAAACAGTATAAAATAAACAGGAGGAAACTTACAGAAATCATCTAACTTGTAGTCTGCTTTCTGCTCCCTGAGGGGGGGTGAATGGAGTTGGTGGAACACATCAGCTTTTCAGGCTGCCCTCATCGTGTGAACACCATTCTCTGTCTGTAGCCTAAATTTATAACTTTGGTCTGAGGTGAGGTTTCTAGACCGGCCCCTCAGGCCAATATCATAACTGCTGCCTGTCTGATTGGGCCATGGCCGCGCTACTAATGAATATATATTATTTTCCTCTGGAGACATGTGTGAAATGGTTCCCAGGGATACCTTCCCTCAAGCAGCATCTCCCCTCCAAGACCTCAGGTGTCAAGTGTTCCTTTGTTCTTGGCTCTAGCTAGACCCCCTGGTGAGATATGGCAACAGAATTCCTACTCTTCCCAAGGAAGTACATATTAACACCTAGGTGCCACTGGCCTTCAGGACAGATGCTACATTATCACTAGACAGATGTCAGAGGTCACTACACACCTATAGATATATATAATATATATACACATATTCCACCACAGGGTGAAAGGGGGTCATTTGAACTTTTATATTTCTTTTATATTTTTTAACCCCTTAATCCCATATGACGTACTATCCCGTCGAGGTGATCTGGGACTTAATTCCCAGTGATGGGATAGTACGTCATATGCAATCGGCTGCGCTCACGGGGGGAGCGCGGCAGATCGCGACCAGGTGTCAGCTGACTATCGCAGCTGACATCTGGCACTATGTGCCAGGAGAGGTCACAGACCGCCCCTGGCACATTAACCCTTGGGACACTGCAATCAAACATGATCGCAGCATTCCGGGGCCATAGGGAAGAATCGCGCAGGGAGGAGGTTCCCTGCGGGCTTCCCTGAGACCCTCGGTACAAGGCAATGTGCTCACCTTGTACCGAGCATCTCCTCCCTGCAGGCCCCGGATCCAAAATGGCCACGGGGCTACTTCCGGGTCCTGCAGGGAGGTGGCTTACAAGCGCCTGCTCAGAGCAGGCGCTGGTAAGCCAGGAGCAGTGCACGTCAGATCGCTGATCTGACACAGGGCTCTGCAAAGTGTAAGATCAGCAATCTCTCACTATATAGTGATGTTCCCCCTGGGACAATGTGATAATGTAAAAAAAAAAATATTTAGATGTGTAAAAAAATAAATAATAATAATTCCTAAATAAAGAAAAAAAAATATTGTTCCCATAAATACATTTCTTTATCTAAATAAAAAAACAAAACATGAAAAATACACATATTTAGTATCGCCGCGTCCATAACAACCTGACCTATAAAACTGTCCCACTAGTCAACCCCTTCAGTGAACACCGTAAAAAAAGAGGCAAAAAACCGCTTTACTATCATACCGCCAAACAAAAAGTGAAATAACACGCGATTAAAAAGACGGATATACATAAACATAGTACCGCTGAAAACGTCATCTTGTCCCGCAAAAAACAAGCTGCCATACAGCATCATCAGCGAAAAAATAAAAAAGTTATAGTCCTCAGAATAAAGCGATGCAAAAATAATTTTTTTTTCTATAAAATAGTTTTATCGTATAAAAGCGTCAAAACATAAAAAAATGATATAAATGAGGTATCACTGTAATCGTTCTGACCCGAAGAATAAAACTGCTTTATCAATTTTGCCAAACGTGGAACGGTATAAACGCACCCCACAAAAGAAATCCATGAATAGCTGGTTTTTGGTCATTCTGCCTCACAAAAATCAGAATAAAAAGCGATAAAAAAAGTAACGTTCAGGAAAATGTTACCAATAAAATCGTCAACTCGTCCCACAAAAAACAATACCTCACATGATTCTGGGGACCAAAATATGGAAAAATTATAGCTCGCAAAATGTGGAGACGCAAAAACTATTTTTTGCAATAAAAAGCGTCTTTTAGTGTGTGACAGCTGCCAATCATAAAAATTCTCTAAAAAACCTGCTATAAAAGTAAATCAAACCCTGCATCATCACCCCCTTAGTTAGGGAAAAATAATAAAACTAAAAAAATGTATTTATTTTCATTTTCCCATTAGGGTTAGGGCTAAGGTTAGGGCTTGGGTTAGGGTTAGGGCTAGGGTTAGGGCTAGAGTTAGGGTTGGGGTTAGGGTTGGGGCTAGGGTTGGGGTTAGGGTTGGGGCTAGGGTTAGGGCTACAGTTAGGGTTGGGGCTAAAATTGGGGTTAGGGCTGGGGCTAAAGTTAGGGTTAGGGTTGGGGCTAAATTTAGGGTTAGGGTTGGGGCTAAAGTTATGGTTAGGGCTACAGTTAGGTTTGGAGCTAAAGTTAGGGTTAGGGTTGGGGCTAAAGTTAGGGTTAGGGTTGGGGCTAAAGTTATAGTTAGGGTTGGGGCTAAAGTTAGGGTTGGGGCTAAAGTTAGGGTTAGGGCTACAGTTAGGGTTGGGGCTAAAGTTAGGGTTAGGGTTTGGACTACATTTATGGTTGGGATTAGGGTTAGGGGTGTGTCAGAGTTAGGGGTGTGGTCTGCAGGCGTCACATTGCATTTGCAGAGCCCCTGATGTACCTAAACAGTAGAAACCCCCCACAAGTGACCCCATATTGGAAACTAGACCTCCCAAGGAACTTATCTAGATGTGTTGTAATAACTTTGAACCCCCAAGTGTTTCACTACAGTTTATAATGCAGAGCTGTGAAAATAAAAAATCATTTTTTTCCACAAAAATGTTTTTTAGCCCCCCAAATTTTTATTTTCCCAAGGGTAACAAGAGAAAATGGACCCCAAAAGTAGTTGTACAGTTTGTCCTGAGTACGCTGATATCCCATATGTTGCGGTAAACCCCTGTTTGGGCGCATGGGAGAGCTCAGAAGAAAAGGAGTACTGTTTTACTTTTTCAACACAGAATTGGCTGGAATTGAGATAGGACGCCATATCGCATTTGGAGAGCCCTGATGTGCCTAAACAGTGGAAACCCCAATTGTAACTGAAACCCTAACCCAAACACACCCCTAACCCCAACCACACCCTAACTCCCACACACCCCTAACCCTAACCCCAACCATAACCCTAACCACACCCCTAACCCTGACACACCCCTAACCCTAATCCCAACCATAAATGTAGTCCAAACCCTAACCCTAACTTTAGCCCCAACCCTAACTGTAGCCCTAACCCTAACTTTAGCCCCAACCCTAACTTTAGCTCCAACCCTAACTATAACTTTAGCCCAAACCCTAACCCTAACTTTAGCCCCAACCCTAACCCTAACTTTAGCCCCAGCCCTAACCCTAATTTTAGCCCCAACCCTAACTGTAGCCCTAACCCTAGCCCCAACCCTAACCCTGGCCCCAACCCTAACACCAACCCTAACTCTAGCCCTAATCCTAGCCCTAACCCTAACCCAAGCCCTAACCCTAACCTTAGCCCTAACCCTAATAGGAAAATGGAAATAAATACATTTTTTTTAGTTTTGTTATTTTTCCCTAACTAAGGGGTGATGACGCAGGGTTTGATATACTTTTATAGCCGGATTTTTAGCAAATTTTTATAATTGGCAGCTGTCACACACTAAAAGACGCTTTTTATTGCAAAAAAAAAAGTTTTTGCGTCTCGACATTTTGAGAGCTATAATTTTTCCATATTTTGGTCCACAGAGTAATGTGAGGTCTTGTTTTTTCCCATAAAAATAGGGACAGGCCCATGTGGCACAGGTAGAACAAATTGCTGAATCTCCCTTTCTCGGATGCCTCAGTACTTCTGCAATAGTGGCCACAGTTATTGATTGCATTGCCTTCAGAGCCAAGTCTTCTTCATACATCAATATGCTACTCATCTACCAAGTGCTGTAGGTCTTAGGGTTTGCGTAAGTTATACTATGTAATAGTGCTGATTAGAGATGAGCGAATATGTTCGGAAAACAGTAGCCAAACATGAATTTGGCACGAATACAGCACATTCGGATTTGTGATCAGTAGTGTTGAGCATTCCGATACCGCAAGTATCGGGTATCGGCCGATACTTGCGGTATCGGAATTCCGATACCGAGTTCCGATACTTTTGTGGTATCGGGAATCAGTATCGGATCCATAGTGATGTGTAAAATAAAGAATTAAAATAAAAAATATTGATATATTCACCTCTCCGGCGGCCCCTGGACATCACCGCTGGTACCCGGCAGGCTTCTTTGTTTAAAATGAGCGCGTTTAGGACCTGAGAATGACGTCGCGGCTTCTAATTGGTCGCGTGCCGCTCATGTGACCACCACGCGACCAATCACAAGCCGCGACGTCATTCTCAGGCACTAAACTCCTCATTCTAGGAATTTAGGACCTGCGAATGGTCGCGTGGCGGTCACATGAGCAGCACGCGACCAATCAGAAGCAGCGACGTCATTCTCAGGTCCTAAACGCGCTCATTTTAAACAAAGAAGCCTGCCGGTTACCCGCGGTGATGTCCAGGGGCCGCCGGAGAGGTGAATATATCAATATTTTTTATTTTAATTCTTTATTTTACACATTAATATGAATCCCAGGGCCTGAAGGAGAGTTTCCTCTCCTTCAGACCCTGGGAACCATCAGGATACCTTCCGATACTTGGTGTCCCATTGACTTGTATTGGTATCGGATATCGGTATCGGCGATATCCGATACTTTTCGGGTATCGGCCGATACTATCCGATACCGATACTTTCAAGTATCGGACGGTATCGGTCAACACTAGTGATCAGAAATATGAGAATTTTTTCTTAAATAGTCGGTAAAATTTGGTAAAAGTGCGGGAAAATAATTGTGTTGCCACTAAAGTATTTTAACCCCTTTACCCCCAAGGGTGGTTTGCACGTTAATGACCGGGCCAATTTTTACACTCTCCCTTTATGAGGTTATAACTCTGGAACGCTTCAACGGATCCCAGTGAATCTGACATTGTTTTCTCGTGACATATTGTACTTCATGACAATGGTAAAAATTCTTTGATAGTACCTGCGTTTATTTGTGAAAAAAATGGAAATTTGGCGAAAATTATGAAAATTTCGCAATTTTCCAAATTTGAATTTTTATGCAATTAAATCACAGAGATATGTCACACAAAATACTTAATAAGTAACATTTCCCACATGACTACTTTACATCAGCACAATTTTGGAACCAAAATTTTTTTTGTTAGGGAGTTATAAGGGTGAAAAGTTGACCAGCAATTTCTCATTTCTACAACACCATTTTTTTTAGGGACCACATCTCATTTGAAGTCATTTTGAGGGGTCTATATGATAGAAAATACCCAAGTGTGACACCATTCTAAAAACTACACCCCTCCAGGTGCTCAAAACCACATTCAAGAAGTTTATTAACCCTTCTGGTGCTTCACAGGAATTTTTTGAATGTTAAAATAAAAATGAACATTTAACTTTTTTTCACAAAAAATTTAATTCAGCTCCAATTTGTTTTATTTTACCAAGGGTAACAGGAGAAAATGGACCCCAAACATTGTGGTACAATTTGTCCTGAGTACGCCAATACCCCACATGTGGGGGTAAACCACTGTTTGGGCGCATGGCACAGCTCGGAAGCGAAGGAGCGCCATTTGACTTTTCAATGCAAAATTGACTGGAATTGAGATGGGACGCCATGTTTCGTTTGGAGAGCCCCTGATGTGCCTAAACATTGAAACCCCCCACAAGTGACACCATTTTGGAAAGTAGACCCCCTAAGGAACTTATCTAGAGGTGTGGTGAGCACTTTGACCCACCAAGTGCTTCACAGAAGTTTATAATGTAGAACCGTAAAAATAAAAAATCATATTTTTTCACAAAAATTATCTTTTCGCCCCCAATTTTTTATTTTTCCAAGGGTAAGAGAAGAAATTGGACCCCAAAAGTTGTTGTACAATTTGTCCTGAGTACGCTGATACCCCATATGTGGGGGTAAACCACTGTTTGGGCGGATGGGAGAGCTCGGAAGGGAAGGAGCGCTGTTTGACTTTTCAATGCAAAATTGACAGGAATTGAGATGGGACGCCATGTTGCGTTTGGAGAGCCACTGATGTGCCTAAACATTGAAACCCCCCCCACATGACACCATTTTGGAAAGTAGACCCCCTAAGGAACTTATCTAGAGGTGTGGCGAGCACTTTGACCCACCCAGTGCTTCACAGAAGTTTATAATGCAGAACCGTAAAAATAAAAAATCATATTTTTTCATAAAAATTATCTTTTCGCCCCAAATTTTTTATTTTTCCAAGGGTAAGAGAAGAAATTGGACCCCAAAAGTTGTTGTACAATTTGTCTTGAGTACGCTGATACCCCACATGTGGGGGTAAACCACTGTTTGGGCGGATGGGAGAGCTCGGAAAGGAAGGAGCGCCGTTTGACTTTTCAATGCAAAATTGACAGGAATTGAGATGAGATGCCATGTTGCGTTTGCAGAGCCCCTAATGTACCTAAATAGTAGAAACCCCTCACAAGTGACACCATTTTGGAAAGTAGACCCCCTAAGGAACTCATCTAGATGTGCGGTGAGCGCTTTGACCCACCAAGGGCTTCACAGAAGTTTATAATGGAGAGCCGTAAAAATAAAACAAAAATTTTTTCCCACAAAAATTATTTTTTAGCCCCCAGTTTTGTATTTTCCCGAGGGTAACAGGAGAAATTGGACCCCAAAATTTGTTGTACAATTTTTCCTGAGTGCGCTGATACCCCATATGTGGGGGGAAACCACTGTTTGGGCGCATGAGAGGGCTCGGAAGGGAAGGAGTGCCATTTGAATGCAGACTTAGATGGAATGGTCTGCAGGTGTCACATTGCGTTTGCAGAGCCCCTAATGTATCAAAACAGTAGAAACCCCCCACAAGTGACACCATTTTGGAAAGTAGACCCCCTAAGGAACTTATCTAGATGTGTGGTGAGCGCTTTGACCCACCAAGGGCTTCACAGAAGTTTATAATGGAGAGCCGTAAAAATAAAACAAAAATTTTTTTTACACAAAAATTATTTTTTAGCCCCCAGTTTTGTATTTTCCCGAGGGTAACAGGAGAAATTGGACCCCAAAATTTGTTGTCCAATTTGTCCTGAGTGCGCTGGTACCCCATATGTGGGGGGGAACCACTGTTTGGGCGCATGGGAGGGCTCGGAAGGGAAGGAGCTCCATTTGGAATGCAGACTTAGATGGAATGGTCTGCAGGTGTCACATTGCATTTGCAGAGCCCCTAATGTACCTAAACAGTAGAAACCCCCACAAGTGACACCATTTTGGAAACTAGACCCCCTAAGGAACTCATCTAGATGTGTTGTGAGAGCTTTGAACCCCCAAGTGTTTCACTACAGTTTGTAACGCAGAGCCGTGAAAATTAAAAAAAAATCTTTCCCCCAAAAATTATTTTTTAGCCCCCAGTTTTGTATTTTCCCGAGGGTAAGAGGAGAAATTCGACCCCAAAAGTTGTTGTCCAATTTGTCCTGAGTACGCTGATACCCAATATGTTGGGGGGAACCACCGTTTGGGCGCATGGGAGGGCTCGGAAGGGAAGGAGTGCCATTTGGAATGCAGACTTAGATGGAATGGTCTGCAGGCGTCACATTGCGTTTGCAGACACCCTAATGTACCCAAACAGTAGAAACCCCCCACAAGTGACCCCATATTGGAAACTAGACCCCCCAGAGAACTTATCTAGATGTGTTGTGAGAACTTTGAACCCCCAAGTGTTTCACTACAGTTTATAACGCAGAGCCGTAAAAATAAAAATCCTTTTTTTTCCCACAAAAATTATTTTTTAGCCCCCAGTTTTGTATTTTCCCAAGGGTAACAGGAGAAATTGGACCCCAACAGTTGTTGTCCTATTTGTCCTGAGTACGCTGATACCCCATATGTTGGGGTAAACCCCTGTTTGGGCACACGGGAGAGCTCGGAAGGGAAGAAGCACTGTTTTACTTTTTCAACGCAGAATTGGCTGGAATTGAGATCGGACGCCATGTCGCTTTTGGAGAGCCCCTGATGTGCCTAAACAGTGGAAACCCCCCAATTATAACTGAAACCCTAATCCAAACACTCCCCTAACCCTAATTCCAACGGTAACCCTAACCACACCTCTAACCCTGACACATCCCTAACCCTAATCCTAACCCTATTCCCAACTGTAAATGTAATCTAAACCCTAACTGTAACTTTAGCCCCAACCCAAACTGTAGCCCTAGCCCTAACCCTAGCCCTAACCCTAACCTTAACACTAGCCCTAACCCTAGCCCTAACCCTAGCCCTAACCCTAACCCTAGCCCTAACCCTAGCCCTAACCCTAGCCCTAACCCTAACCCTAGCCCTAACCCTAGCCCTAACCCTAGCCCTAACCCTAATGGGAAAATGGAAATAAATACATTTTTTTAATTTTTCCCTAACTAAGGGGGTGATGAAGGGGGGTTTGATTTACTTTTATAGTGGATTTTTTAGCGGATTTTTATGATTGGCAGCCGTCACACACTGAAAGACGCTTTTTATTGCAAAATATATTTTTTGAGTTACCACATTTTGAGAGCTATAATTTTTCCATATTTTGGTCCACAGAGTCTTGTGAGGTCTTGTTTTTTGCGGGACGAGTTGATGTTTTTATTGGTAACATTTTCGGGCACGTGACATTTTTTGATCTCTTTTTATTCCGATTTTTGTGAGGTAGAATGACCAAAAACCAGCTATTCATGAATTTCTTTTGGGGGAGGCGTTTATACCGTTCTGCGTTTGGTAAAATTGATAAAGCAGTTTTATTCTTCGGGTCAGTATGATTACAGCGACACCTCATTTATATCTTTTTTTATGTTTTGGCGCTTTTTTTCGATAAAAACTATTTTATAGAAAAAATAATTATTTTGGCATCGCTTTATTCTCAGGACTATAACTTTTTATTTTTTTGCTGATGATGCTGTATGGTGGCTCGTTTTTTGCGGGACAAGATGACGCTTTCAGCGATACCATGGTTATTTATATCTGTCCTTTTGATCGCGTGTTATTCCACTTTTTGTTCGGCGGTATGATAATAAAGCGTTGTTTTTTGCCTCGTTTTTTTTTTTTTTTTTTTACGGTGTTTACTGAAGGGGTTAACTAGTGGGCCAGTTTTATAGGTCGGGCCGTTACGGACGCGGCGATACTAAATATATGTACTTTTATTGTTTTTTTTTATTTATTTAGATAAAGAAATGTATTTATGGGAATAATATTTTTTTTTTTTCATTATTTAGGAATATTTTTTTTTATTTTTTTTTACACATTTGGAAAATTTTTTTTAAACTTTTTTACTTTGTCCCAGGGGGGACATCACAGATCGATGATCTGACAGTTTGCACAGCACTCTGTCAGATCACCGATCTGATAGCAGTGCAGGCTGCTTCACAGTGCAGCCACCTCCCTCCTTGCAGGACCCGGATCCGTGGCCATCTTGGATCCGGGTCTGGAGCAGGCAGGGAGGGAGGGCTCAGGGAAGCCCGCAGGGAGACCCCTCCCTGCCGATGCTTCCCTGCACCGCCGGCACATCGCGATCATCTTTGATCGCGGTGTGCCAGGGGTTAATGTGCCGGGGGCGGTCCGTGACCGCTCCTGGCACATAGTGCCGGATGTCAGCTGCGATAGACAGCTGACACCCGGCCGCGATCGGCCGCGCTCCCCCCGTGAGCGCCGCCGATCGCGCTGGACGTACTATCCCGTCCGTGGTCATAGGGGCCCACCCCACCTCGACGGGATAGTACGTCCGATGTCAGAAAGGGGTTAAGGTAGACGATAGATAGATAGATAGATAGATAGATAGATAGATAGATAGATAGATAGATAGATAGATAGATAGATAAAAAAAACAGCAATTCAGCAGCCGCGTACAGTAAGATCACAGCAGGACCCGACAGGACACAATAGATGGATTACATGGGACACTCGGGATTACGTGGACTTCGGCGGACAGGAAAGTATATAGTTTTTTTGGGGGGATGGGGATTGGGCCTTAGGCTGCCGTCACACTAGCAGTATTTGGTCAGTATTTTACATCAGTATTTGTAAGCCAAAACCAGGAGTGGAACAAATAGAGGAAAAGTATAATAGAAACATATGCACCACTTCTGTATTATCACCCACTCCTGGTTTTGGCTTACAAATACTGATGTAAAATACTGACCAAATACTGATAGTGTGATGGCAGCCTTAAAGGGACACTGTCACCTGAATTTGGAGGGAACAATCTTCAGCCATGGAGGCGGGGTTTTGGGGTTTTTGATTCACCCTTTCCTTACCCGCTGGCTGCATGCTGGCTGCAATATTGGATTGAAGTTCATTCTCTGTCCTCCATAGTACATGCCTGCACAAGGCAAGTTCACAAGTGCCCATATGGCTCATCAAAAATCCTTTAACTAGAAAAGTCTGTTGACACCTAAACATATATATAAGCCAGTGAAAAAAAACAATTTGATGCCCAGCCTGGTGACTTTGATCCAGTTGTCCTGACATCTGATATCAAGATCTAAGTTCTACTGATAGATGAGATCTGGCATTGTGCCACAACTAGTCTAAAAGCTAAAGGCAATATAGTCATTCATTTACAAGATTTAAATAAATAGAAATTTGGCTTATACCAGTGTTCTGTGCTGCTGCTTACATGATGTTAGAAAAATTAAATGCTCTTTGATGTTTCTCCAAAAATAATTATCTGATGTTCCATGTAATGTGAGAGGTCCTTTTTCAGCTAGTCCGCATCATTCTGGAAACAGATTCATAATAGATTCCCTGGCTAACTGCAATCCTGGTAATTATAGCATAAAGCGCCATTTAATGTGTTTTTTTTATTTATCAATGAACAGTGTATGACACACACAGCATTATAATCCTAAAACTAGACATTTACAACATAACAATTATCTGACAAGTATTATAATTTTCCACAAATGTGTAACATACATAGAAACTTGAAAATGTAATAGCAATCATACACTTCAACCATTTTCAATCAAAATTTTTTAAAATTTTCAAAACACATGGCCTGCAGAGAAATAAAAAGAGTACAACCTATGCTATCTGCTGGCTAAAGTCAGTACAATAAGGTCACGGTCACACGTTCAGCAGCATTTGGTCAGTATTTTACATCAGTATTTGTAAGCCAAAACTAGGAGTGGGTGATAAATCCAGAAGTGGTGCATATGTTTCTATTATACTTTCCCTCTGATTGTTCCACACCTGGTTTTGGCTTACAAATACTGATGAAAAATACTGACCAAATACCAATAGTGTGACCGGAGCCTTAAATGTATCGGACGTTTTTCGACATTGGTGCAAAACATAAAAAACGATATCGAAAGAGGTCAAACATTGCACCAGAAATGGTTAGGGTTACACAACATGTGTTGTGCGACACATTGCAACACTGAATGTAATGTTTTTCTACTGTGCCACATTGCAACCTGCGACACAGTCGCATATGTTTCAGAATTGAGTGATTCCATAATTTTTCCCCTATGCTTGGTTAAAAAAAAGTAACCATTACCGATTACGGTATCACATTTTTTGTTCTTGATTTCTTTTAGTGTTTCTTAAAGCCAGAAAGTTGCCATTTGAAATGACTTTAGTTTTGTGCCATGTCTGTGATCTGCTTTTTTTCTACAAAATTAAACAACTGAATGAACAACCTACAAGGCCGGTGATTCCATAATTTTTGCCAGGGGTTGAACAGTGTGTCCGTAAAGTCATGGTGCACTTTTCACCAGTCACTGGAAAGCAACAAAAAAACAATAGAAATGGGAAATCTGCTCCAAATAAAAGAAAAACTCTCCCAGTTTCATACCTATTCAGTGCAGTTCGATGTGGGCTCCATTTGTTGCCCTACAGATATCCAAATGATAGTGAAGTTCTTGCCACACACGGGTAGCCCATATTCGGACGTTATGGCGATAAACATGTCCACAGATATGGAAGGTCGCCACATCACTAAACACAATCTTCTGCAAAAATCTTGCATCATTGTCGATCTCATGAAGCATATCTGTAGCAAACACGCATCATTTGGGTCTATACGCTGGTTTGATATAGTGCAACAGCCGCAATATGTACCCCGTAAAACAGAGATGTTTTTTTAACCCCTTCCTGACCTGTGACACAGCGTATGCGTCATGAAAGTCGGTGCCAATCCGACCTGTGACGCATATGCTGTGTCACAGAAAGATCGCGTCCCTGCAGATCGGGTGAAAGGGTTAACTCCCATTTCACCCGATCTGCAGGGACAGGGGGAGTGGTAGTTTAGCCCGGGGGGGGGGGGTGGCTTCACCCCCCCGTGGCTACGATCGCTCTGATTGGCTGTTGAAAGTGAAACTGCCAATCAGAGCGATTTGTAATATTTCACCTAAAAAACTGGTGAAATATTACAATCTAGCCATGGCCGATGCTGCAATATCATCGGCCATGGCTGGAAACACTTATGTGCACCCACCCCACCCCACCGATCGCCCCCCCAGCCCCCCGATCTGTGGTCCGCTCCCCTCCGTCCTGTGCTCCGCTCCCCCGTCCTCCTGTCCGCTCCCCCCGTGCTCCAATCACACCCCCCGTGCTCCAATCAAACCCCCCCGCACTCCGATCCACCCCCCCGCACTGCGATCCCCCCCATGCTCCGATCCACCCCCCCACACAGCGATCCCCCACCCCGTGCTCCAATCCACCCCCCCGTGTTCCGATCCACCCCCCGTGCTCCGATCCACCCCCGTGCTCCGACGCCCCCCCGTGCCCTGATCTCCCCCCCCTTATACTTACCTAGCCTCCCGGGGTCCGTCCGTCTTCTTTCCTGGGCGCCGCCATCTTCCAAAATGGCGGGCGCATGTGCAGTGCGCCCGCCGAATCTGCCGGCCGGCAGATTCGTTCCAAAGTGAGTTTTGATCACTGAGATATAATCTATCTCAGTGATCAAAATAAAAAAAACAGTAAATGACCCCCCCCCCCCCCTTTGTCACCCCCATAGGTAGGGACAATAAAAAAAATAGAGAATTTTTTTTTTGTTTTGTTCCACTAATGTTGGGGTAAGAACTAGGGTTAGGGTTAGGGTTAGGGGTAGGGTTAGGGTTAGGGTTAGGGGTAGGGTTAGGGGTAGGGTTAGGGGTAGGGTTAGGGGTAGGGTTAGGGGTAGGGTTAGGGTTCGGGATGTGCACACGTATTCTGGTCCTCTGCGGATTTTTCCGCAGAGGATTTGATAAATCCGCAGGGCTAAACCGCTGTGGATTTATCGCGGATTTACCACGGTTTTTCTGCGCATTTCACTGCGGTTTTACAACTGCGATTTTCTATTGGAGCAGTTGTAAAACCGCTGCGGAATCCGCAGAAAGAAGTGACATGCTGCGGAATGTAAACCGCTGCGTTTCCGTGCAGTTTTTCTGCAGCATGTGTACAGCGATTTTTGTTTCCCATAGGTTTACATTGAACTGTAAACTCATGGGAAACTGCTGCGGATCCGCAGCGTTTTCCGCAGCGTGTGCACATACCTTTAGAATTAGGCTATGTGCACACGGTGCGGATTTGGCTGCGGATTCGCAGCAGTGTTCCATCAGGTTTACAGTACCATGTAAACATATGGAAAACCAAATCCGCTGTGCCCATGGTGTGGAAAATACCACGCGGAAACGTTGTATTTTCCGCAGCATGTCAATTCTTTGTGCGGATTCCGCAGCGTTTTACACCTGTTCCTCAATAGGAATCCGCAGGTGAAATCCGCACAAAAAACACTGGCAATCCGCGGTAAATCCGCAGGTAAAACGCAGTGCCTTTTACCCGCGGATTTTTCAAAAATGGTGCTGAAAAATCTCACACGAATCCGCACGTTGGCCTTAGGGTTAGGGTTGGGTTGGAATTAGGGTTGTGGTTAGGGTTAGGGGTGTGTTGGGGTTAGGGTTGTGGTTAGGGGTGTGTTGGGGTTAGGGTTGTGGTTAGGGGTGTGTTGGGGTTAGGGTTGTGATTAGGGTTACGGCTACAGTTGGGATAAGGGTTAAGGGTGTGTTGGAGTTAGAATTGAGGGGTTTCCACTGTTTAGGCACATCAGGGGGTCTCCAAACGCAACATGGCGCCACCATTGATTCCAGCCAATCTTGTATTCAAAAAGTCAAATGGTGCTCCCTCACTTCCGAGCCCCGACGTGTGCCCAAACAGTGGTTTACCCCCACATATGGGGTACCAGCATACTCAGGACAAACTGCGCAACAATTATTGGGGTCCAATTTCTCCTGTTACCCTTGAAAAAATAAAAAATTGCTTGCTAAAACATCATTTTTGAGGAAAGAAAAATTATTTTTTATTTTCACGGCTCTGCGTTGTAAACGTCTGTGAAGCACTTGGGGGTTCAAAGTGCTCACCACATATCTAGATAAGTTCCTTGGGGGGTCTAGTTTCCAAAATGGGGTCACTTGTGGGGGGTTTCTACTGTTTAGGCACACCAGGGGCTCTGCAAACGCAACGTGACGCCCGCAGACCATTCCATCAAAGTCTGCATTTCAAAAGTCACTACTTCCCTTCTGAGCCCTGACGTGTGCCCAAACAGTGGTTTACCCCCATACATGGGGTATCAGCTTACTCAGAAGAAACTGGACAACAACTTTTATGGTCCAATATCTCCTGTAACCCTTGGGAAAATAAAAAATTCTGGGCTAAAAAATTATTTTTGAGGAAAGAAAACGTATTTATTATTTTCACGGCTCTGCGTTATAAACTTCTGTGAAGCACTTGGGGGTTCAAAGTGCTCACCTCACATCTAGATAAGTTCCTTGGGGGGTCTAGTTTCCAAAATGGGGTCACTTGTGGGGGGTTTCTACTGTTTAGCCACATCAGGGGCTCTGCAAACGCAACATGACGCCCGCAGAGCATTCCATCAAAGTCTGCATTTCAAAACATCACTACTTCACTTCCGAGCCCCAACATGTGCCTAAACAGTGGTTTACCCCCACATATGGGGTATCAGCGTACTCAGGAGAAACTGGACAACAACTTTTGGGGTCAAATTTCTCCTGTTACCCTTGGGAAAATAAAAAATTGCCGGCTAAAAAATCATTTTTGAGAAAAGAAATTTTTTTTTTTATTTTCATGGCTCTGCGTTCTAAACTTCTGTGAAGCACTTGAGGGTTCAAAGTGCTCACCACACATCTAGATTAGTTCCTTTGGGGGTCTAGTTTCCAAAATGGGGTCATTTGTGGGGGATCTCCAACGTTTAGGCACACAGGGGCTCTCCAAACGCGACATGGTGTCCGCTAATGATTGGAGCTAATTTTCCATTTAAAAAGCCAAATGGCGTGCATTCCCTTCTGAGCCCTGCTGTGTGCCCAAACAGTGGTTTACCCCCACATATGAGGTATCGGCGTACTCGCGAGAAATTGCTCAACAAATTTTAGGATCCATTTTATCCTATTGCCCATGTGAAAATGAGAAAATTGAGGCGAAAATAAATTTTTTGTGAAAAAAAAGTACTTTTTCATTTTTACAGATCAATTTGTGAAGCACCTGGGGGTTTAAAGGGCTCACTAGGCATCTAGATAAGTTACTTGGGGGGTCCAGTTTCCAAAATGGGGTCACTTGTGGGGGAGCTCCAATGTTTAGGCACACAGGGTCTCTCCAAACGCGACATGGTGTCCGCTAACGATGGAGATAATTTTTCATTCAAAAAGTCAAATGGCGCTCCTTCCCTTCCGAGCCTTACCATGTGTCCAAACAGTGGTTTACCCCCACATGTGAGGTATCGGTGTACTCAGGAGAAATTGCCCAACAAATTTTAGGATCCATTTTATCCTGTTGCCCATGTGAAAATGAAAAAATTGAGGCTAAAAGAATTTTTTTGTGAAAAAAAAGTACTTTTTCATTTTTACGGATCAATTTGTGAAGCACCTGGGAGTTTAATGGGCTCACTATGCATCTAGATAAGTTCCTTGGGGCGTCTAGTTTCCAAAATGGGGTCACTTGTGGGGGAGCTCCAATTTTTAGGCACACGGGTGCTCTCCAAACGTGACATGGTGTCCGCTAAAGAGTGCAGCCAATTTTTCATTCAAAAAGTCAAATGGCGCTCCTTCCCTTCCAAGCCCTGCCGTGCGCCCAAACAGTGGTTTACCTCCACATATGAGGTATCAGCGTACTCAGGACAAATTGGACAACAACTTTCGTTGTTCAGTTTCTCCTTTTACCATTGGGAAAATAAAAAAATTGTTGCTGAAAAATCATTTTTGTGACTAAAAAGTTAAATGTTCATTTTTTCCTTCCATGTCGCTTCTGCTGCTGTGAAGTACCTGAAGGGTTAATAAACTTCTTGAATGTGGTTTTGTGCACCTTAAGGGGTGCAGTTTTTAGAATGGTGTCACTTTTGGGTATTTTCAGCCATATAGACCCCTCAAACTGACTTCAAATGTGAGGTGGTCCCTAAAAAAAATGGTTTTGTAAATTTCGCTGTAAAAATGAGAAATCGCTGGTCAAATTTTAACCCTTATAACTTCCAAGCAAAAAAAAATGTTGTTTCCAAAATTGTGCTGATGTAAAGTAGACGTGTGTGAAATGTTATTTATTAACTATTTTGTGTCACATAACTCTCTGGTTTAACAGAATAATAATTCAAAATGTGAAAATTGCGAAATTTTCAAAATTTTCGCCAAATTTCCGTTTTTATCACAAATAAACACAGAATTTATTGACCTAAATTTACCACTAACACGAAGCCCAATATGTCACGAAAAAACAGTCTCAGAACCGCTAGGATCCATTGAAGCGTTCCTGAGTTATTACCTCATAAAGGGACACTGGTCAGAATTGCAAAAAACGGCAAGGTCTTTAAGGTCAAAATAGGCTGGGTCATGAAGGGGTTAATACCTTATGAACTGTAGTGGAAGGTCGCCACATCGCTAAGCACAATCTTCTGCAAAAATCTTGCATCATTGTCGATCTCATGAAGCATAGCTGTAGCAAACACGCATCATTTGGGTCTATACGCTGGTTTGATATAGTGCAACAGCCGCAATATGTACCCCGTAAAACAGAGATGTTTCTTTAATACCTTATGAACTGTAGTCTTGCTTAGGTGTAATTGTTGAGCACACGCACGCTCAGATTTTTTAGGGCTCCTTAGGTAGCTATCCTGTACAGCCTCTACAGATTCATCACTGACTGATGGCCTACCAGAACGGGGTTTCTCCACCAAACTGCCGGTTTTCTTCAACTGCTTATTCCACTCAGTAATGTTATTCCTATGTGGTGGCGCTTCGTTATAAACCCACTGATATTCATGTAGCACTTTGGTCACAGATTCGAATTAAGGCTGGTTTCACATTTGCGTTTTAATCTGCAGCGTTTTAAACGCATCTGCAAGTGGTGGAAAAAACGCATGTAAATGCGTACAAACGCAGCGTTTTTTAGACGCATGCGTTAACGCATGCGGCTTAAAAAACGCTGCGTTTTTTTCTGCGTTTGCATTTTTGGTGCCCAAGAAGAAAAATTTCACAAGAAAAAAATCAAGATAACCAGACACCATCAATGGGACTAGAGAGGGCGTATATGATGGGATCTCTATATATAGACCCTAGGGCTACTGACATTTTAACAGTTTGCTACTGTATCCTGTGTCATGATTGATCTTTGCATGGAGAGCTTTTATTTCAACCTGGATTTCAGCTTCAAGCTGTTTCTTGCCTGTGCTTTTACTTGGGAGCAAGACCGAAATCGCGAAAGATGGAGAAGGAGACAACGTAGGCGTTTTTGGAGGCACCCCATTATTGAACTACATGAGAGCCGTGGAGCCCATCACACGCTCTATGCCGAGCTGAAAGCCAACCCAGAGAAATTCCAGGAGTACACGCGAATGTCGCAAGAATCGTTCCGGGATTTGCTTTCTCGTGTCCAAGGAGCCATACGGCGACAGGACACCCAGCTCCGTAGAGCGATTCCACCCGAGGAACGTCTGCTGGTGACATTAAGGTACGTTCAAAATCTAAACCAATGACAGTCCAAATTTAGGTTATTCTGACATGTATTTTTTGTGTATTTTCCTTTTTTTTTTTTTTTTATTGTAACCACACCATAAAAAGAATAGATTGTAATGTTTTTTTTGTTTGTGTTTTTCTTCTAGATTTCTTGCCACAGGAGAGAGTTTATCATCCCTCCACTTCCAATACCGGCTTGGAATATCCACCCTGTCTCGAATAGTTGTGGGCACCTGTCGGGCATTGTGGAATGTACTCCGGGATGAGTTTATACCCCTACCCACCGCGGACATGTGGCGTTAAATTGCAGAAAAATTCTGGAATGTGTGTGATTTCCCCAACTGTTTAGGAGCGGTGGATGGAAAGCACATCCGCATTGTCAAACCTGCCAGAACCGGATCGGAGTTTTTTAACTATAAGAAATATTTTTCTGTAGTGCTCATGGCAATAGCTGATGTGGACTGTCGCTTCATCGCCGTGGACATTGGAGCTTTTGGCCGTGGCAACGATTCCCAGACTTTCAAAAACTCGGATATGGGCCGGCGTGTGTATGGCAACAATTTCAATTTTCCCCCACCACAGCCTCTCCCCAACACTCAAGGTCTACCGATGCCATTTGTTATGGTTGGGGATGAGGCCTTCCAGATGTGTGAAAATCTACTGAAGCCCTATTCCATTTGTGACTTGAACCACACTAGAAGGATCTTTAACTACAGACTGACCAGGGCCGAAGAACAGTAGAGTGTACCTTTGGCATTCTGGTCGCTAAATGGCGCATTCTTGCATCAGCCATAAATCTAAAAGTGGAAACAGTTGACGAGGTGGTCAAAGCATGTGTGGTTCTCCACAATTACATAATGACTAAGAAGCGACCCAACATTGAACTGGATGAACCAGTTGCACACCCACTGCCTGATTTCCAGCATCACCCGCTGCGGTCAACTGCGGTCTCATGCGGGACCAATTTGCTGCCTTTTTTGATTCAGATATTGGCCGGGTGTCATGGCAGGACAATGTAGTGTAAATGTCCTGTTGTAACTTTATCTATACCAGTAATTTTCTACAATGAAAATAATATTTCACATTAATAAACTTTAGTGTTGGTTGTGTTGACTGTGTCTCCTATCTTTTTCCTCTCCAAACCAAGGTTGTCCAAAAACTGGCAGTATTTGATCTGTATTTAATATCATTTTTTGTAATCCAAAACCAGGAGTGGGTGATACAGGCAGAGGTGCTAGTTATTATGTTATCACAATTTACCTCTAATTGTTCCACTCCTTGTTTTGGTTTACAAATACTGATATAAAACACTGGCCACATACTGCTAGTAATGGCAGCCATGTTGCTTTATTGGTAAGCTTGTTGACGTCATTGCGTCAAGATTGTCTTCTCATGTATCCATTGGACACAAAATGGAGAGACAATCACTGTCACGCTATCTATACTCATCAAGTCAGGTGTCAGAATAAACATATACAGGCTCATGAATTCACTATTTCTGACACCTGGGCAGGTGAGCATAGATATGTAGCGTGTGACAACCATTGTTCCCTCAATTTGTGTGTAATAGATTATGTATAAAGAAGAGAAAATGGTGGTTATACAAGGCAGTTATCTACTCAACAGGTCAGGTGTCATAACTAATGAGTTTTTTGACACCTGACCTGTTCAGTAGCTGACTGCACTGTATTTCCACCATTTTCTCTTCATACTGCCACACTAGGCATAGACAAAAAGAGATTATGGAGATACATGTTATATTTTTGGGCCCACCTCATATCTGTATACTAAAGACACACATATAGCTGCAGTCTTGTATTTTTAACTACTGGAGATATGTTGTGGCCCAAAAAATAAATGTGTGGCGACGTTTCTTGGCGCACGGTGTGTTTTGCTGGCGGCGATAGACACAATAAACCAAACATAATTGTGGCAAATCAAACTTGTTTTATTTTGTTAACAAAGTCAAAAAATTATTTTTTACTGCACCGGCTTGGGGTAGAGTGATGTAAACGGGGGGTGTGAAGAACTGAGGCCTGGCTAACCGTGGACGACACAGAGGTGGCAGGAGAAGGGGCAATGAAACTAGAAGGGTCTGGAAGTTCGGGGATGGGGTTTGACACATGAGAGGCTTGAGACGCACTGGAAGGGTGAGACAAAACTGACAATACAGACACATCGGTAGGTGAAGGGGGAGGAATACTAAGAGTTTTTTTTTCTGAGTTTTTTTTGGGGGTTTGCCTGGTAGGGGGACATCTTGGTGGGCTCATATGCCGTGGCGTGGTGGCGGATGACCTGTCAGGGTCCGGCTGCACTGTCTCACAGTCCATCCATAGCGCTTGTTGAGCGAACGGCCATGCCAGGGTCCTGCTGCGTTGTGGTGGGGGCGGTACATAAAGCCATGCCAGGGTCCTGCTGCATCGTGGTGGGGCCGGTCCGTAAAGGCATGCCAGGGTCCTGCTGCATCGTGGCGAGAGCGGTCCGGAAAGCCCTGCCAGGGTCCTGCTGCATCGTCGTGGGGCCGGCCCGTAAAGGCATGCCAGGGTCCTGCTGCATCGTGGTGGGGGCGGTCCTGAAAGCCATGCAAGGGTCCTGCTGCATCATGGTGGGGGCGGTCCTGAAAGCCATGCCAGGGTCCTACTGCATCGTGGTAGGGCCGGTCCGAAAAGCCACGCCACAGTCCTGCTGCATCGTGGTGTCAGTGGAGGAGGTCCAAGCCGGAGCAGCGGTTGTCACGGTGGTGGCGGTGGGATGTCCAACTGCACTCGTCATGGTGTTGGCGCTGTAGTGGAGTCCGCCTGTGGAAGGAATTGAGGTGGCCGTGCAGTGGTATGCAGCAGAGGTCGGCATTGAGGTTAATCGTGACAGTGACGGCACAGTTGGATATGCCGCCACTGTCTGCTGGAAATACCAACTCTGCTGCATAGCCTGCACGTAAGCAGCATTGCAAGCCTGCATCACACTGAGCTGGAGATCAGGGGTAAGGTGTTCCGACATGCCCTGCTCAATTTGGTTAAAAAAATGATGAGCTGGCCTCTGGAGGTCGGCTTTCACTTGATCAAGGCTTTTGGTGACCTCCTGGATACGGGCATTCAAGAGGTTATGAGAAACATCCATTCGGTCACCTAAAGCCTTGATTGCTTCGTGTAAAACTGAGCTCAAGTGCAAAAACTCGGGCATGAGTGACCTGTCCGAAGCCCTCTGTCGCCGCAGGGATGAGCCCCCAAAAAATGGGGCAGTGGAAGAGGACTGCGAAAGGGGAAGACCTGATGGGCCAGCTCCCTGGTCTCCAGTTAGTGTGGAAGGCCCACCTGCTGCTGCACTGCTGGATGGCTGGGACGGGTCCGTGGCTGTCGGTTGAAGGATAGCTCCAGAACCTGGGCCGACAGTCGTGCTGTATGTGCTGTGAAAAAAGGAAACAGAAAATTAATACCAAAAATTAACCAGACGCTAAATCCTGTGCAATTTAAAAATACAGATTATGTCAATACAATACAACCGAAAGCATGTGAGAAATACTTACATTCTCTGGGCAAGGACTGGTCTTAAAAATGACAGAACGCGATGATACTTGTAAGTTCGGATCCTTGCTCCTGAACCACTGGCAACACGACTCTCTTGGCGCAGGTCCTTGTTGAAGCGGTCCTTCATCGAACGCCAACGTGTTTTTACTTTGTCCACTGTTAAAAAAAAAACACATTATGGTCAGGAAATGGACTTCTTGCTGTGCACAGACAACTGTGTGTGATGAGAGAAACTCTGGAGAGTTTCTTTCATCACACACAGTCAAGTAAGCACGGCCAAGGTCTCTGCTGATTCACACTGCAGTGCAATACTTACCAAATGCACTACGGACCTGTGGCAGGGCGTTGTCCCAGCCATCCCACATCGCTTGGGCCACCTCATGAAATGGCATGAATAGGAAAGTCAACATACAAAAGGATTCCAGAAGAAAAAATTAAAGAAATACGAGTGTAAAGAAAGGAAGATTCAAGAATATTACAATGAGGACAGTCAGCCTTGTATACGTACCCGCTGCCGTCTTCCCACCGGAGCTTGACTCCGCTGCTCCTGCCCGGTCTGTGCCTCAGTAGAAGTGCTCTAAAAAAAGGAAAAATCAAATTGTCACATGTGTCGATGTGACAGTGAATACTTACCAAGCTGAAGAGGCAAATACTCACCTCACTGACATGCTCCACTTCCGACTGACGTGGCTGATATTCCTCATCAGATGAAGACTCCAAAGAAGACATTCTGACGCATGTAGAAAGAAAGAAATTGAATAAATTAGGACATGTAAAGCCAAAAAATAGAAAATAAAGGCATTGGCTAGGATATACTCACATTGATCAGGGTCTTGTCCTCCAAAATGCGGCCTGCCAGTGTCTTGTCTTCTTGAGAGTCTGGTGAGAAGTGTCCTGAAACTGTCCACAACCTCCCTTTTATCACCTTGATGGTAGGGGGTGGCTTATCAGTGTCTAGACATGGTTATCTCAATTGAAACACATGCGTTCAAAAACGCAACCAAACGCATGTGCGTAAAAACGCATGCGTTTACATAGACAGCAATGTATTTTTTGGACGCAAATCAAACACAAATGAACACATGCGTTTCCATGCGCCAAATAGACACCTCTGAAAATTACTACATGTTGCATTTCCGCGGCAGGACGCATGCATCAAAAAAAGCATGCGTCGTCAAACGCGGCCAAACGCGTACAAAAAAAATGCGTTTTTAGTGTTAAACATAGGAAAACATGATGCATGCGTTTATATGTGGTACAAACGCAGCGTTACTAAATGCAAGTGTGAAACCAGCCTTAGAGAGCCACAGAACACACTGAACTTTCCTCTGTACCGTCCACATCTCGACTGGCAAGGAAAACCACACAGCTGGCATACGCTTGTGGTTGCATGATTTCACAAACCTGGCAGTGTATTAATCAGAGCTCAGTTTATTAGGGGTTAATCTGATTGGGGGCTCAGCAACAGCTTAAAAGAGTTTGTGTTGTTTGATTGGTTCTTGTTATCTCTCCTCATGAACAGGTCTGATATGATTGGGCCAGAGAAAGTGCGCCAAAATGTAAACTATAAATAGATCCTGTGACTGGTCAAAAGTGCACCATGACTTTACGGACACACTGTAGGTTACAGTGTAAAGTTGCATGCTACTTACCAAGTGTAAAGTGAAAAACAGGGCGTCACATTGGTCCCATATTTCCGGCCTCTCCTGCACCAGAACTATAAGCATCTCCACATTAATATGTCTGGCCATGTTGCTGGTATCCGTGGAGGTGTGTTCCGGGCTTTTTTAGAGGTTGCCAGGGAAATTTGCACGCTAAAGCTTCCTGATAATGGATGAAGCAATTTCTTGTTACCTGGAAAATGTGTGCGTATTTCTTGCAATCTACACGGATGGTCCGTGTGGTGTCTGATTTTTTCTCACACCCATAGGCTTGCATTGGCGAGACTCGGACAATATACGTGTAAAATCGCAACATGTTGCGATTTTACACGCACATGGAATACGCCCGAGAAAAAATACGGTAATGTGAGCTGCCCCATAGATTAACACTAGTCCGAGTGCTATGCAATATTTTCTCGCATAGCACTCGTCCGTAGTCTACGGCATTGTGACCCCGGCCTAATACCAATGTTATTATTTGGGCTGTTCAGGTGACTGTATTTTTTTAGACAGACAAAATGTCTTCATGAAAATAATTCCAGCATGCAGTAGTCTCTTCAGTATTTCGAATCAGACATGCCTATTTGTTCGCTATGTTGCTATATAGCAATATAGTGTACAGAGGCATCGGCAACACAGATGTGTGTGTAGAACCTGGCATTCACATGATTGCCGGGTGTCTGCCAGCATAACAGAGCTGCATGGTACTGGCAGATCCAGATCAGTTCTGCCAGTAAGTTATGTCACTGTAGTGGACAGTTTTCCTCTGTAATAAGACTGCTAAAATGAGCAGAAACAAAAAACAAAAACTTTTTTTCCGGTCATAAAGGCCCTTTCTGGCCTCATTAATGGGTTATGGAAGCTTAACCTCTTCACAACATGTATGGCATAATTTGGAAGCCGGTGTATGGAGTGGGCTCACGGGTTGAGCCCTTCCCATAACCGGTAGGTCATGACTGTGCATTAGGCTGGCATCACACTAAACGTGTGGAAAATCGGTCTGAGTCTCCCTGCCGAGAGTCGCACGAGTGTTCTCCGTATGGTAATCCATGTGTAATGCGCTTGCAATGCAATGATGCGATTTTCTCCCACCCATGTATCCGTATGACATCCTTATGACATGCATATGGCTTTACATTTCTCACAGATTTTCCCCATTGAATTAATTTGCTCAATGGGCTGAAATGAGGAAAATGTGGGCATATTTGTCGCAAGCTAGACGGATGGTCCTTGTGGTGTCTGAGTTTTTCTCGCACCCATAGGCTTGCATTGGCGAGTCTCGGACGATATGCATGTACAGTTGCAGCATGCTGTGATTTTACACGCACGTCGAATATGGCTGTGAAAAAAAAGGTGATGTGAGCTGACCCATAGATTAACACTGGTCCGAGTGCCATGCGAGAAAACATCCGTATTCTACATGTGAGGCCAGCTTTACAGCCAGAACCTACCCCTAATAATCGCAGGTGGGGTGGACTTCCATCTGCGACTGGCGACTGTTAGCCTGTTAAATGCCACTGTCAAACTCTGGCAGCAGCATTTAGTACGTGCTGTAGGGGGTGCTATTAAATGTGCCCATTGGCGTGTCCGTAATATGATCGGGGGTTGCCGATGGGTTGCTATCACATCCAGGGGTCTATTGAAGATCGCTGTGCTTGTCAATACAGAAATCTCTTGAAACCCGGTTTGTGGCCGGGCTTCACAGCGTTCTGCACGTACCACACTTATACATGGGTAAAGGGAGTAAGGAAGACCTACTATAGAAAGAAGTGGCAACTACAACCAGCTGGTCCCTGCACAGACTAGTCAATCCATAGCCACACAATTAAGAACTCTACCTCAGACCTGAATCCCTATAAGGTAGTCGAGGAGTTTCTCGTGCCTCCTGAGGAACCAAAGGGGAGGCCGCAACACACTGTCTACAAGCGGAGAGGAAGGTGCTCAGGTGGACACGAAGATCCCGGCTGAGAAACATAAAGCACGTTCATAAAAGGGGAGAGAGGGAATAGTAAGGAGAACCAAAAAATGAATGAAACTAGTATAACCTCCCAGAAACCCAAGAGTGGTAAAAGGAAAAGGTGCTGGGAAGGTAGACAGACACATAACAAGAATATAAGCGGTGTAAGTCTAGCAGGGAAAATCCCTTCTCTAAAGGGCAGGAACTCTATAGCACAAATCCACCTCGAAGTATAGTCAGCAAGGAAGCGCAGTAAAGGTATAATATGCACCAACAAAATGCTGTCCAAATGCTAATTGTTCCTATTAGCTTTATTCTCCCTTCTGGAGTTGCTCCTCTCCAGGTGTTTTTAACTTTACCATTTTGGTTTGGCATATCACATTCTGAGTGTCGCTTTATGCACTGATGAGCAAAAGGGTAACAATGTTTTGAATTTTGACTTTCAGGCTCCATATCTCACTATCTACTATTGCGTCGAACGTGAGACTACCATAATTTTATAGACAATCATCTTGGTTATCACATACATAAATTTCACTTGCAACTATTTAGCATATGATTAATTATGCAGATTCTTATATTATCACTGCATTGTTACTGTTTTGCTCCTAAAAATCTAAATTTTAATTTTTATTACTTTGTTCATATTTTGTAATTCCACCTTTGGCTTAATCCTTCTGGGCATGACGTTGATCAGATTCAAACATGCCTCAACTGAAATCTGAGCTCAGATCTCTTCTAACTGTTCCCAAAGATGGTGCATACCCACAAGTGTTCGATTGGGTTGAGGTTCGGGAACTGTGGGGACAATCTAGCACTTCTACTTCATTGCCAATGAACCATTTCTTCACCAATCGTGATGTACCGTATTTTTCGGACTATAAGACGCACCGGACCATAAGACGCACCCCAAATTTGGGGTGAAAATTGCAGAAAAAAAGATTTTTTATAACATGGGGGTCCGTCTTATTGTCCGAATTTACAGTATCTTATGGCGGTGGCAGAGCAGGGTCACAGGAGGCAAGGTGGGGTGATGCTGGGATGAGGAGGTGCTGGGATGAGAAGGTGCTGGGATGAGAAGGTGCTGGGATCAGGAGGTGCTGGGATCAGGAGGTGCTGGGATCAGGAGGTGCTGGGATGAGAAGGTGCTGGGATCAGGAGGTGCTGGGATCAGGAGGTGCAGTGAGAGGTATGGCGTGAGAGGGGTCCCTGGCGTACCATGCAGGCTTACCTAGGTGGCAGAGGTGCGGTGGCAGAGGTCCGGTGGCAGAGGTGCGGTGGCGGGGGTGTGGCAGCAGAGGAGGCGCAGGAAGCGGGGTCCCTTTCCCCGGTATGGTGATGCAGCAGGCCCGGTATGCAGCAGAGCCAGGTGAATCCTCTTGTTATCGGTGGGCGCGGCCATATTCCTGAGGCCGCGCGTGTGCAGATGAAGCGCTCTGCTCCCGGGGCTTCAGGAAAATGGCCGCGGGAGGCCGCGCGTGCGCAGATGGAGATCGCGGTGGCCATTTTCCTGAAGCCCCGGGAAGCAGAGCGCTCCATCTGCGCACGCGCGGCCTCCGGAAAATGGCCGCCACCACCGATAACAAGAGGATTCACCCGGCTCTGCTGCATACCGGGCCTGCTGCATCACCATACCGGGGAAAGGGACCCCGCTTACTGCGCCTCCTCTGCCGCCACACCCCCGCAACCGCACCTCTGCCACCGGACCTCTGCCACCGCACCTCTGCCACCTAGGTAAGCCTGCATTGCGACTATTAGACGCACCCCCCATTTTCCCCCCTTTTTTGGGGGGGAAAAAGTGCGTCTTTTAGTCCGAAAAATACGGTATGCTTTGGGTCATTGTCCAGCTGGAATAGTAAGTTGCCTTTTCATACCCATTGTACTCGAGTGTATGAAGTAACTTGCACGGTAACTCACATATACTGTAGCTTAGTATTGAGATCACCATCAATCCTGGACAAGTACAGTGCTTTGCAAAAGTATTCGGCCCCCCTGGAACTTTTCAACCTTTTCTCACATATCATGCTTCAAACATAAAGATACCAAATGTAAATTTTTGGTGAAGAATCAACAACAAGTGGAACACAATTGTGAAGTTGAACGAAATTTATTGGTTATTTGAAATTTTTGTTTTAATTCAAAAACTGAAAAGTGGGGGGTGCAATATTATTAGGCCCCTTTACTTTCAGTGCAGCAAACTCACTCCAGAAGTTCATTGTGGATCTCCGAATGATCCAATGTTGTCCTAAATGCCTAATGATGATAAATATAATTCACCTGTGTGTAATCAAGTCTCCGTATAAATGCACCTGCTCTGTGATAGTCTCAGGTTCTGTTTGAAGCACAGAGAGTATCATGAAGACCAAGGAACACAACAGGCAGGTCTGTGACACTGTTGTGGAGAAGTTTATAGCCAGGTTTGGATACAAAATGATTTCCAAAACTTTAAGCATCCCAAGGAGCACTGTGCAAGTGATCATATTGAAATGGAAGGAGTATCATACCACTGCAAATCTACCAAGACCCGTCCCTCTAAACTTTCATCTCAAACAAGGAGAAGACTGATCAGAGATGCAGCCAAGAGGCCCATGATCACTCTGGATGAACTGCAGAGATCTACAGCTGAGGTGGGACAGTCTGTCCATAGGACAACAATCAGTCGTACACTGCACAAATTTGGCCTTTATGGAAGAGTGGCAAGAAGAAAGCCATTTCTAAAAGATATCCATAAAAAGTGTCGTTTAAAGTTTGCAACATGCCACCTGGGGGGACACACCAAACATGTGGAAGAAGGTGCTCTGGTCAGATGAAACCAAAATCGAACTTTTTGGCAACAATACCAAACGATATGTTTGGGGTAAAGGTAACACAGCTCACCACCCTGAACACACCATCCCCACTGTCAAACATGGTGGTGGCATCATGGTTTGGGCCTGCTTTTCTTCAGCAGGGACAGAAAAGATGGTTAAAATTGATGGGAAGATGGATAGAGCCAAATACAGGACCATTCTTGAAGAAAACATGTTGGAGTCTGCAAAAGACCTGAGACTGGGATGGAGATTTGTCTTCCAACAAGACAATGATCCCAAACATAAAGCAAAATCTACAATGGAATGGTTGACAAATAAAGGTATCCAGGTGTTAGAATGGCCAAGTCAAAGTCCAGACCTCAATCCAATCGAGAATCTGTGGAAAGAGCTGAAAACTGCTGTTCACAAACGATCTCCGTCAAACCTCACTGAGCTCGAGCTGTTTGCCAAGGAAGAATGGGCAAGAATTTCAGTCTCTCGATGTACAAAACTGAGACATATCCCAAGCGACTTGCAGCTGTAATCGCAGCAAAAGGTGGCACAATAAAGTATTAAGTTAAAGGGGCCGAATAATATTACACGCCCCACTTTTCAGTTTTGGAATTTCCACAAAAATGTAAAATAACCAATAAATTTCATTCAACTTCACAATTGTGTTCACTTGTTGTTGATTCTTCACCAAAAATTTACATTTGGTATCTTTATGTTTGAAGCATGATATGTGGGAAAAGGTTGAAAAGTTCCAGGGGGGGCGAATACTTTCGCAAGGCACTATATCCAACACCTTTGGCTGTGAACCAATCACATATCATGAGGCTTCCTCCACTGAACTTCACATTTCATAAAATTTCTCGATCCTTTTGGCCCTTTCCCTTTTTCTTCCAGACCCATTTGCACCCATCAGAGCCTAGTTTATGGAAGAATGGAAAGAATTATTGATCTTCCAGGCAATAGGAAAGTTGGAACCTAACCGTCACAGGATTTAAAATGTTAATTTTATAAGAACCTTCAAATTTAGGGGCACACTTCCTAGAAGTGACCTTTAAGCATAGATTTTATTTTAGGAAAACTACACAAAATCCCCCACCTTAAGGAGAGAAACCTTCCCATGTCTGCAGATAGCACCTCTTTTGGCCCTTTCGCTAACTACCAAAAGACCCCTTTCTACCTCTTTCCAGAAATTAATTAAATGGGAAGAAAATCTCTCCTACTCTGGCACAGTCTTGACATTCATAGATCCAGGGATATAAGCAACTACAAAATCAATCTGGGCAAAAAAGGGGCCCATGGAGCCTGTCTTGTGTTTATTTACTTAGCTGAGTCAATATACAACAGGTTCTTTTGATCAGGAAACACAGTCACCTTATGTATTGCCCCCTCCAACCAATGCCTCCATTCCCCAAAGTCTTGTTTAACTGCTAGAAGTTCTCGGTCATCGATATCATAATAGATTCCGCTTGAGTGAACTTTTGGGAGTAAAAAGCACAAGGATGAAGATGCTCACTTTTTTTTCTGCGAAAGAACAGCTCTTATCCCAATAGGACACCTCGACCTCATCAAAGAAAGGCAGATCGACCTAGAGTTGACGGAGAACCCAGGGCCAGTTTTAGACAAATTGGGGCCCTGGGCAAAATTCAAAGTGGGGCCCCCCATCCTGAAATATTTCACCAACAACAATGTTAGGCCTCCTTCACATGTCCATATAAAACATGTACGTGTTACACCTGCAGCGACCCAGAGTCCTGGTCGTTGCAGTAATGTCGTTCTTCCACCAGGGGGATTGATGTTACGTCTGGAGGCAATAAAGGAGATCACCTTACCAGGTATCATAAACCACACAACACACTTCACACTCCAGTCCACCAGGAGGAGCTATGCTCCTATCTAGTAGGGCACTCCTCACAGTTGGGTAAAACTGGTGGTCTGAATAGGAAGTTAGGCAGAATCTGACTAGGCTTCACCCACGCAGCACCTGTCAGGCAGACAGGGGAAAGGAGGAACATCAAACAGCTGCAGACAGAGAGGCCCCTGACAGGGGTGGGATCCTGTCAGAGGCCTAGATAGAGGGTTACGGAGCTGCGCCTGCCCCGACGTGCGGCAGCATCCTAAGAAAGGACACGAAGGGAATTGCGTTGCTGAGAGTGAGAAACAAAGTCATAGCACAAGGAGAGGAATCCAGAGGGAGTTCTGCCCTGCAATAGGCTGCCTCCCTCTGAGGCGCAGAAGCCGGTAGCCAGAACACTGAGGGAGCAATCATCTCCAAGCCTTGCTTCAGAGACTGGCAGGACAGTTAATTCCATGTTAGCTGCCCGACCTTACACCCAGGAGGCACGGTGGCAACTTGTGGGGGCTGGGATGTCGTAGGGTCCCTGTAAAAAGCCTCAGGCCATCAGTCATACGGGTTTGTCCTATCCATACCATCTGGGGGACAGAGAGAAAGAGACAGAACACCGACATCAGTTGTGGGGACCTCACCGAGAAGCTCAGCAGGGAGGTACTTCAACACTCAGGCGCTAGAGGAAGGCTACTGATTTCCACCTGGATAAGGGGACTCTGGAGTTGCCTTCAGACCGGCCGGACTCTGCCTGTCCTGTGATCTGGTGCTCTGGACTGTGGAAGCTGAAGCCTTCAGTAAAGGTAAAGAGACTGCAACCTTGTGTCCTCTTTATTCACTGCGCCTTACAGCATCCACCATTCACCATCTACACTCTGAGAAGCCCTGGGGATACACTTCACCTGTGGGTAGGTATACCATCTAGCTGCCATCACATCATCCCAGCGGACCCCTAAGCAGCGTTGGTCACCCTGACTGAATACCACAGGTGGCGTCACGAACATTTCCCCTTTAAAGACCTTTCCCCCATTTATTAACGGACGGCCCCTAGGGCCACGGACCGGGTCTGCCACGTGACATCCCCACTGTGAACCGAAGGACCCGGTACCGAGTACCCCATTGCCCTACTGGGGGGCGATCCACACCCATATCGGTGTCACCAGTGTTTTCAATCAGTGTGCCTTCCGTGTTTTTCCGGTATGGATATTGGAAATGAAATTACAAAGCTTCTCACATACTTTCCATGTTAAACACTGACGGCACACAGATGACACACGTACAGCACATGTTCAGCACACATATGGCTCACATACGGCTCACATACGGCACATGGACAGCACACGGATGGCATGTTTACACGGACCCATAGACTTGTATTGGCCCTTGTCATCTGTGCTGCTGGGAAAACACGGACATGAGTGCAGCACCGTAGGTTAAATAGGCTACACGTGGCATCCGTGAAAAACATGATACATGGTTGTGTGAAGAGGGCCGTCCAGTCACATAATAGAAAACATTAGCAGAATTGCCTTCTTTTTCTACATCCTACCTCACAAACAGCAGGATAAAAAACGATTAAAAAAAGTCCTACATGTCCTCCAACCTAATCTGCTAAGTCCCCTCTGGCTCTGTGGCCGATGGTTCGGGGTCCCTGATGGTTATTATTATTCGCTCTGCAGCTATAATATAAAGTACTGCCACAAGACCACTGCAGCTCAGTGCTAAGACTGGCGGAGACCCCCGAAGCATCGGTGCTGGAGCAGTGGGGGATTTATCATTTCATGCTAATTATTTTTACATTCTCTGAAAACCCCTGTAGAGACTGTTCATATTATTTGCTGCGGATTGATCTACAGTGTTGACAGGAAATATTCTGCTTTTTTGCAGCCTTTTCACTTGCATTTTTGGGTCCCATTCATTTGAATAGGGAAAAAAAGCTGCAGAAATGCTGAAAGACGACAGCAACAGATATATTTAAAAAAAAGTGTCTGTCCGTGTCTGGCTGCTGTACTGGGACAGTGCGGAATAGTATAGTAGACTGCACTATTCCACACAATAGGATAAGTCCTATTCACACTGTGCTTCTGCAGTGCTTCTGGGGGCTCTGCCTGAATCCCCCTAAAATAGGATTCATGTAAATCCCCGACGGGGCTACAGACCGCACTGACACAAGCAGAGTTCAAATGAATTTGTTTTTTTTTCTGAAGTTGACCTTCTGATTTATTTTCTTAGGGTATGTGCACACGGTCAGGAATTGGCAGCGCTTTGGATGTAGCACATGTCTGCTTCCGGCTATTAAAAGCAGGTGAATCCTCTGTGATCACTGAACCGTGCGGATTCACCACGTCCAATACATTGTATGGGTGAGATTTATTGCGTCTCCGCAAGAGAAATTGACATGCTGTCTGTAAAGATGCGGAGCATGTCCGTCTCCGCGGGTGAGTCGCCGGCGTCTGTGCATGCATAGTTGGCATGTAATTTCAAGAAATCCCATCCACTATGCTTTAACATCGGGACCCTGCACAAGTACACAGCGTCCAACCCGCAGCGACTACTGATCATGTGCACCTAGCCTCAGAGTCTGTTTGTGTTTTTGTCTAAAAGTGTCCACTTTTCTGTGTCTGATGGAATAGACTGACACGTTCAGAAAAAAAAAAAAACACATGTGGAATTTATTAGTACTCCATTCCTGTCATTGCAATCTATGGTTCTATAGGGGATTTAGGCAGAACCCACAGCAGTAAAGAAAGACAGTGTGAACAGGCCCTAATGTAAGACACAGGCATGAGGCATAAACTGCTGATCCCTAAGGCCAGTCTCACACGTCCAGATAATTCCGGTACCGGAAAAATCGGTACTGGAATTATCTGTGTCCGTGTGCCGGTGCGTTTCTGTGGCACATCAGTGTGGCACACGTGCGGCACACGTGTTCCGCCCGTGTGCCCACTGGGTACCACACGCACCGTGCCGGAGACAGCGCTAAAGTTTAGCGCTGTCCCCTGCATCGTGCTGAAGCCCCATTCATATCTTCCCTGCAGCAGCGTTTGCTGTAGAGAAGATATGAATAATAGTGTGTAAAATCCAGATCCAGCTCCCCACCCCCCTCCCACCTCCTGTGCGCCCCCTTCATCCAGCTCCCGGCTCCCTCGCTGCTTCCTGTCCTGCTGGCCACACCTTGTACTGTATGAGCGGTCACGTGGGGCCGCTCATTTACAGTAATGAATATGCGGCTCTACCCCTATGGGAGGTGGAGCCGCATATTCATGACTGTAATCGGCGGCCCCACGTGACCGCTCATACAGTACAAGGTGCGGCCAGGACAGGAAGCAGCGAGGGAGCTGGGAGCTGGGTGAGTATTTAAATCACAGCGGGGAGGGGACTGGGGGGCGCACAGGGGGTGGGAGGGGGTTATGGACCTGGATCTGGAATTTACACACTATTATTCATATCTTCTCTACAGCAAACGCTGCTGCAGGGAAGATATGAATGGCGGATTCAGCACCAGTGGGGGGGACAGCGCTTAATGTAGCGCTGTCTCCTGCACGACACACGGACTGCACACGGACAACGTCCGTGTGCGGTACGTGTTTTACACGGACCCATTGACTTTAATGGGTCCGTGTAATCAGTGCGCTCCCACGAACACTGACATGTCTCCGTGTTTGGCACACGGAGATGCAGCGCCCCAGAGACCCGGTCGTTGCAGTATGGCACTCTGCCACTAAGGAGAGTGGCGGTACGTCTGATGGCACTAAGGAGTTCTCCTGACCAGGTATCACCAGAACACATTACACTTCACACTCCAGCCACTAGGGGGAGAAAAAGGCTTTATTTATTGGGCCACTCCTCGCACTGGTAAAACTAGGGGCTGGGGAGGAAGTTAGTGAGAAGCTGACTGGGTTGGAACCAGGCAACATACCGTAGCAGGGGGTGTTGCAGGGAGAAGGCACAGGGGGGTCCCTGTCAGGCGTGGGAACCTGGCAGGTGCCTAGCGAACAGAACAGAACGTAACGGAACCGCGCCTGCACACCCTGCGGCGGTATCCAGGAGATAGACACGAAGGGAAGGATATTGTGGAACAGTGTAAACGAGATCAAGCACAAAGGAGAGCCAGTCAGGGTCGTGCCGAGACAGAGAGGCAACATCTTACTGAGGCGCGTAGTCGGTGGCTGGAACACCGCAGGAGTAACTGACTTCAAGCCTCACTTCAAACTCCGCCGGACAGTCAATTATAGGTTGGCTGTCTACCTTAAATTTCCTAAGCAGACATAGGGGGCAACATTGGGAGAGGGGCGTCTCTAGGGTCCCGGAACACCTCCAAGCCTTCCCGTCATACGGGTGCATCCTAGCCAAAACATACTGGGGGACGAGAAACTAGTAACATCTGGAACTGAAGAGAGAGAGAGAGCTGTAGAGAACGAACGAACGAGAACAGCAGTTGTGAGGACTATTTCAAATGCTCAGCAGGGTAGGACTACAACACACAGGCGCTAGTGGTAGGCAACTATTTCCATCTGCGAAGGAAACTCTGGATGTGCCCATCGGACCGGCCGGTCTCTGATAGCCCTGTTAAGCGTGCTCTGGATTGAGGATCCTGAGGTCTTCAGTAAAGAAGTAAAGAGACTGCCACCTTGTGTCCTCGTTATTTCCTGCACCTCACATCATCACCATCCACCTTACTGGGAAGCCCTGGGGATACACTTCACCTGTGGGAAGTTATACCATCCAGCTGCCATTCCATCACCCCAGCGGACCCCACAGCAGCGTCGGTCACCCTGACTGAACACCACAGGTGGCGTCACGAACCCCTGAAAGACTGCATCACTACCTTCATTGGACGCCCCTTAGCAGAGTCGCGGACCGGGCCTAGCCACCGTGACAGCCTCAGAACCGAACCAGAGAGGCCCGGTACCGAGAACCCGTGGCCCTGTGTCTGGGGGCGATCCAGAGACACGGTCCGCAAAAAATCAATGACATTTGCATAGATGCATTGATTTTAATGTGTGTACGTGTGTCACTGGCTCCGGTACGTGAGGAAACTGTCACCTCACGTACCGGAGCCACTGACGTGTGAAACCGGCCTAATATGGTGACACTACAATTATAGAACTATATATGTAGCACATATACGCAGATAGACACTATACATGTACACCCATTATATATACTTTATAAATATGGAAACACACTACATGTTATATATGCAGTATACAGTCACATACAGTGTGTACAAGCACATATATAAAGGATATACCGTATTTTCCGCTTTGTAAGACGCACTTTATTTCCCCCAAATTTGGGGGGGAAATGTGGGTGCGTCTAACAAAGCGGATATACCGCTTACCATTACAGGCTGGGAGGAGGGGGTGTCCGCCGCCGCTACCGCCTGCCGCCGCTGTCGTCCGCCGCCACTGCCGGGGTTGTCCGCTGCTGCCCCGGGTGATGCTGAAGGCTCCGGTGCTGCGGGGGGCTCTGGCGACATATTGTGAAAGACCAGAGCCCCCCGGCAGTTCTTCCATGCGTTCCAGTATGACTAATTCCGGGAAAATGGCCGCCGGAATCTCGGGAGATGAGATTTCAGCGCTGAGATCTCATCTCTCGAGATTCCGGCGGCCATTTTCCCGGAGTTAGTTCCAGTATGACTGACTCCGGGAAAATGGCCGCCGGAATCTCGGGAGATGAGATTTCAGCGCTGAGATCTCATCTCTCGAGATTCCGGCGGCCATTTTCCCGGAATTAGTCATACTGGAACGCATGGAAGAACTGCCGGGGGGCTCTGGTCTTTCACAAAATGTCGCCAGAGCCCCCCGCAGCACCGGAGACAGCCCTACAGCACAGGAGCCCCCTGCAGACCCCTCATCCCAGCCTGCAGCAAAGGAGCCCCCTGCAGACCCCTCATCCCAGCCTGCAGCAAAGGAGCCCCCTGCAGACCCCTCATCCCAGGCTGCAGCACAGGAGCCCCCCTGCAGCACAGGAGCCCCCTGCAGACCCCCTCATCCCAGCCTGCAGCAATGCTCCACTCCTGCCTCCGGCAACGAGCCTGGGACCCTGATCCACCACAACCACAACCCCTGGTAAGTAATAAGACGCATGGATTATAAGACGCCCCACCAATTTATTAAAAAATAGTTTTTTCCTATTTTTCTCCTCAAAATTTGGGGTGCGTCTTATAATCCGGAGCGTCTTACAAAGCGAAAAATACGGTACACACAGAAACATTCAGTTTATATACAGTATGCTCACATACATATATAGTTTATGCATATATATTTACACAATATAGTGCACACAAGCAGTATACATATATAATAAATATACACAGACACAAGTACATATATACTGTATGCACATGCATATATATATAAATATACACACAAATGCACTACTGATATACACAATCATACTATATACTGTATATATGCACACACATACTATATATACATATACGTACACACTGTATACTGCACATGTACACACACAGATATGCATATACAGCTCTGGCAAAACTTAAGAGACCACCCCATCAAAACCCTGTCATGGGCAGCCCAATCTCCAGACCTGAACCCAATTGAAAACCTCTGGAATGTAATCAAGAGGATGATGGAGAGTCACAAGCCATCAAACAAAGAAGAACTGCTTACATTTTTGTACCAGGAGCAGTGTGAAAGACTGGTGGAAAGCATGCCAAGACGCATGGAAGCTGTGATTAAAAATCATGGTTATTCCACAAAATATTGATTTCTGAACTCTTCCTAAGTTAAAACATTAGTATTGTTGTTTAGAAATGATTATGAACTTGTTTTCTTTGCATTATTTGAGGTCTGAAAGCACTAGTTATTTGTTTTAATTTTGACCACTCTCCTTTGCAGAAAAAAAAATACAAAATTTATTGCATGGAAACTTGGAGACGTGATATCAGAAGTTTATAGAATAAAAAAAACATTTTACATTTCACTCAAAAATATACCTATAAAGAGAAAAATCAGAGAAACTGAACATTTTGAAGTGGTCTCTTAATTTTTGCAAGAGCTCTATATGTATACCGTACCGACGCAAACTGCGAAAAAAAATGAACAACGGGGCAGCGGACGCAGTTTTACAACGCATCCACTGCCCCATTGTAATGTCTGGGGAGGAGGGGGCGGAGTTTCGGCCGCGCATGCGTGGTCGGAAATGGCGGACTCGACATACAAAAACACGTTACATGTAACGTTTTTTGTGCCGACGGCCCGCCAAAACAAGATGCATCTGTCGCACGACGGATGCAACGTGTGGCGATACGTCGCAATGCGTCGCTAATGCAAGTCTATGGAGAAAAAACGCATCCTGCGGGCAACTTTGCAGGATGCGTTTTTCTCCAAAACGACACATTGCGACGTCCGTCACACGATGCTAGTGTGAAAGGAGCCTGTTGTGAATTCTGTTGTCAAGCTCCCTCCTGTGGTCATGAATGGTACTTTGGCTGGTTCTGTCCATGGGCTTCCTCTGGTGGTTGTGAGTGGGGCTGCGGCTTCTGAGGTTCCTTCCACAGGTGACGAGGTTAATTCGTTAGCTGGCTGCTCTATTTAACTCCACCTAGATCATTGCTCCATGCCACCTGTCAATTTTCCAGTATTGGTCTAGTTCACTCCTGGATCGTTCTTGTGACCTGTCTTCCCAGCAGAAGCTAAGTTACTGCTTGTTTTTCTCTGGTTTACTATTTTTCTGTCCAGCTTGCTATTCTGATTGTTGTCTTGCTTGCTGGAAGCTCTGGGACGCAGAGGGAGCGCCTCCGCACCGTGAGTGGTCTTTTTGTAGTTTTTGTGCTGACCGCAAAGCTACCTTTCCTATCCTCTGTCTGTTCAGTAAGTCGGGCCTCACTTTGCTAAATCTATTTCATCTCTGTGTTTGTAATTTTTATCTTTACTCACAGTCATTATATGTGGGGGGCTGCCTTTTCCTTTGGGGAATTTCTCTGAGGCAAGGTAGGCTTTATTTTTCTATCTTTAGGGCTAGCTAGTTCCTTAGGCTGTGACGAGGCACCTAGGGAGTGTCAGGAGCGCTCCACGGCTATTTCTAGTGTGTGTGATAGGATTAGGGATTGCGGTCAGCAGAGTTCCCATGTCTCAGAGCTCGTCCTATATTATTAGTAACTATCTTTTACTAGCACTTGCGGATTACTGCAACATTTTTTTCAAACTGAGTGTTTTTGGTTTTACTATTCTCTTTAGTGTCTTCAGGTCCATAATCCAGTATTGGATTGGAAATCTATGTCTGTGTCCAGCTGGGGTTGTCAGGGAGTACATGGTGATGTTCCATTTTTGTCTATTTCGTCATCCACCCCTTCTGAAGTTCCGGAGTTTTTGTCGGATTACCGGGATGTATTTGATGAGCCCAAATCCAGTGCCCTACCTCCTCATAGGGATTGCGATTGTGCTATCAATTTGATTCCTGGTAGTAAGTTTCCTAAGGGCCGACTGTTCAATTTATCTGTGCCAGAGCACGCCGCTATGCGGAGTTATGTAAAGGAAGCCTTGGAGAAGGGTCATATTCGCCCGTCGTCGTCACCATTGGGAGCAGGGTTCTTTTTTGTGGCCAAGGCCAAGAAGGATGGTTCTTTGAGACCTTGTATTGATTACCGCCTTCTTAATAAGATCACAGTCAAATTTCAGTACCCTTTGCCGCTGCTGTCTGATTTATTTGCTCGGATTAAGTCGGTGCGGAGGGTCTTTTTGCGCCCTCTGCGTAGTCTTTTTGTAGTTTTTGTGCTGACCGCAAAGCTACCTTTCCTATCCTCTGTCTGTTCAGTAAGTCGGGCCTCACTTTGCTAAATCTATTTCATCTCTGTGTTTGTAATTTTCATCTTTACTCACAGTCATTATATGTGGGGGGCTGCCTTTTCCTTTGGGGAATTTCTCTGAGGCAAGGTAGGCTTTATTTTTCTATCTTTAGGGCTAGCTAGTTCCTTAGGCTGTGACGAGGCGCCTAGGGAGCGTCAGGAGCGCTCCACGGCTATTTCTAGTGTGTGTGATAGGATTAGGGATTGCGGTCAGCAGAGTTCCCACGTCTCAGAGCTCGTCCTATATTATTAGTAACTATCAGGCCATTCCGTGTGCTCTTAACCACCAGGTCCATTATTGTCCTGACCACCAGGTCATAACAGGAGCCTAACCCAACAATGCTAAGAAGAGAGGGTGGAGGGGGGTCGGGAGAGCCGCTCAAGGACTAATTATCATCGCTGGTGACTGATGCTGCACTCTCAACAGCTCTTTCCCCAGTGGTTTTCAGCTGGGACAGTCACATCTTGGCACCGTCCAGGTTGAAAACTAATTATCCCCCAGACATGGATTACGAGGTGAGACAGAATGACGGGCAGGTATGGTATATTGTTGTTTTTTTATTTTATTTTTATTACAGGAGATCGAGAACTTCAGTGGAAATAGGCGACGTCATAAGTATAGTTTAATTGAGAATATTAAAGGAGTCTGTGTCATTTTTTCAATTAAAGGATTTTATTCTGGCCGTCTCTTTATTTACATATAACTATAGGATTATTAATGATTAGGTGTTTTATAGACTATGCTCCATTACTAAGCCATGGGCTTGATGTCCTCTACAATACAAAGATGACATTAACCCCTCATTACCCCACTTGCCACTGCTACAGGGCAAGTGGGAAGAGCCAGGCAAAGAACCAGAATTGGCGCATTAATAGATGCGCCTTTTCTGGGCAGCTACGGGCTGCTGTTTTTAGGCTAGGGGGACCTATATCAATGGCCCCTTACCAGCCTGAGACTACCAGCCCCCAGCTGTGAGATTTACCAAGGCTGGTTGTCAAAAATGGGGGGGACTCCACACTGTTTTTTTAAATTATTTTTTTAAATAATTAAAAAAAACAGCATGGGGACCCCTCTATTCTTGATAACAAACCTTGCTGAAGCTAACAGCTGAGGGATGCAGCCCCCAGCTGTGAGTTTTGCCTGGTTGGTTCAAGAAAATAGGGAGGGAACACATGTCGGGTTTTTCATTCATTTATTTCATTATATCACAGGTGGCAGCTGAGGAAAACCCCGATCATCTGCTCCTGCTGTCACTGTTATTAGGGACAGCAGGTGTCGGATGATGGGAGTAAGAGTCCCAAAAGCCCCCACCTGCTGTCATAGTTCGGACTTTATTAGAACTCTCGTCATTCTCCTCTGCTCACGCTGATTGCTGGCAGAGCAGGGGAGAATGATGAGAGCCGTGTTCAGCACCCGCTGCCGGGGAGCAGCGCTTACTTTAGCTCTTCTTCCCCGGCATGTTGCATGGAGGATATCAATGTGCGTTCTCATTGTGCACATGTGCGGGATGTTTTGCTGTCGATGCTGACGGTAAAAAACAGACATTTCTACCTGTGGAGCACTCATGTCACGTTCAGCTGCGGCCGCCAATGCGGCCCAGCCCATAGACGCCCCCAAGCCAACCAACCTCAGAAGGCATGGGGCGTGCATCCCCCAGGGACGAAATACGGACCCTTTAAACCGCAGAGGGGGACCCGGCCTACCCGAACTAGGAGAGGGCAGAGACCGGGGTTCTGTGGCAGCTGAGCATGTGGACAAAGAGACATGTAGGACATGATTTCACCGATACTTCAGGTATAGAGAAAGTAAAGTTTACTAATGCAAAGTCACACAGTACATAAACAAAACATGACGATGTCAGGCTCCCGATTCCACACCTCAGAAGGGTACCACCCATTGGACCCCAAGGCACCAACGGATCACCGAGGCACAGATAGGCGGGACATCAGGACCCAGGCAGGACATCAGGGTACATGAGGACATCAGGTTACAGGCAAGACATCAGGATACAAACAGGACATCTGGACCCAGGAAAGACCTCAGGACATCAGGACACAGGCAGGGCATCAGGACACAGGCGTATTGGACAGACATCTGGGACACTGGCGTGGCAGCCCAGGTCATCAGCTGGGACACTGGCGTGGCAGCCCAGGAAATCAGGTACATCAGGATATGAGACACAGGGAGGACATCAGGACATCAGGGAACAGACAGGATATCAGGACATCAGGGTCCATGAGGTCATCAAGACACAGGCAGGACATCAGGGTACAGACAGGACATCTGGACCTAGGGTCACCGGCAGACATCAGACAGGAGTCGTTCGGTTCCGGACATTCGACACGACCTACAGGAACCACCAGAGACATCAGGCTCCAAGCCCCAGACAGCGGTCATCAGGTTCCAGACTGCGGTCGTCAGGCTCCGGGCATAGGACCTAGAAAGGAACTCAAGCGTTATGGTGCATACACCGCCGTACTGGACATGAGCCAAACGGGGTTAACACCGCATGGTAGTCAGAGTACAGAGTAGTAGATGCTCAGCAGAAACCCTGGTTTCAAGATACTCAAAGTCACTGGGAGTGAGGCTCCAGATGCAGAGGGATTCCAGGAGCATAATCACAGCAGACACAGTTCAGACAGGTTCAGGATCAAGGATTCGGGCCTGGATATACCGCCTCCAGGACAGGAGCCAGAACAGGACAAAACAGGAATCAAGGCAAGGACTTTGGTACCAAAACATAGACAGGAGAGATGCAGGAACAGAAACACACAAAGCAAAGTTCAGGAGCTTTGTGAGTGTAGCTCAGGCCCCGCCCAAAGGGCAGGGGAGCTTTATATATGAGCTGCCCTCAGCAATTGGCTGGGGACAGCATTTGAAGTACACACCCTAACCCTGATAAAAGCAGGGGAGGTGTGGCCGCGCACGCCGTAAGAACACACAGAAACCATTATAGCACACACAGTGCAGGATCTGAGGCTCAGGGCACCTGGCTGAGACTGCATGCACTGAGCCACGTAGAAAGCCATGCACCAGCCGCAAATGACCTCACAATCCGCGGACAGCTTCACAGCAGCAACCAGGCATCGCACATGAGGAAGGTATGCAGCAGGGCAAATACCTAAATGCCCATGTACGACTGCGCAGCAGAGCAGGGAACTGAGAAGGCTCCATTAAGGTAACAGCCAACAGTATCCCAGCTCAAATTAGGGGGAAAAGAGTAAAGGGTTAAAGCAAACATATGCATTGTCATGCCAAAAACCAGAAACAGACAAAATGGCATGACAACTCGGACACACAGTCCGTGGAAGCACACTGACATGTGCACAGGCCCATTCATTTGAATGGGTCTACGTGGGTCAGTGTCTCCGATATGTGTGAAAACTGTCACCACACATAACCGAGACACGGATGTGTGAAAGAGGCCTAAGAGTGCAGTCAGACAGCTGTAAAACATGGATGACAATTGCATCGCAACGCTTGGACTGGTGCCGTGCATGCCGATATTCAGTTAAGTGTAGCATAGCTCTGGGGTGGCCCTTCAGAGCGTGGGGCTCCCTCCCTCCACAGTAGCTACAGTACTCACTTGGAGGACACATACTAGACTCATGTTAACTGCAGCCAAAAGGGGCAAATTAGTGTCCACAGGTTCTTCGAGTGATTAATACATTAAATAGAATCACAGATTATTCAGTTTAATTCTAAAGAATTGACAGCAGGTGGCACTGTTTAACCATTCTTCCGACAATGGTAACTTCAATCAATATATATGTACACGCCCACGCACACACACATGCTTATGGACTTTTTATTTATATAACATCACCATATTCTGCAGCCCTTTACAATTCATGAGATACCTGGAAAAACAATATCATACATTATAGAGTAACACAATTCAGCAATTCAAGCTAGAGGAGTGAAGGCCCTGCTTGAAAGAGCGTACAATCTATATAGAAACACACCACTTGCCATTGCTCTACTTTCATATGCATTTCTAGGGCAATACAAGAATTAAAATAATTTGGCTTATATGGGGTCTAATTATTACTGTATAAAAGGGCTTTTACTGTATTTACTTCTTATTGGTTCATGATTAGGAATGTATGGAGCAGGTATCAGGTTCTATTTTCTATAACTAATATCCTAAGTAACAGTTTCATGATCCCAAGTGATCTAATAATAATAATGATGATAACAGCAGAATTAAACTAGTATGTGCACACGTTCAGTACTACTTGCAGCAGATTTTTCTGCAAATCTTGATGTGCTGGCAGAAAAAACGCAGCATAAAATACGTGCAATTTTGAAGAGTTTTTTGCATACATTTTTAGCACTTTTTTTTTTTTGCACGTGTTTTTGATGCGTTTTCCCCCACTCTTTAGTATTGGTGAAATCTGCAGCAAAAACACTGTAAGGCTATGTGCCCACGTTGCAGATTAGGCTTAGGAATTTCTGGTGCGGATTCTGCCTCTCCTGGCAGAAAACGCACCTGCGGATTTGTCGCGATTTTTGTGCGGTTCCGCAGCATTTTTTTGTACGTTTTTGCTGCGGTTTTCTTGCGGATTTGCTGCATTTTTTACCCCTGCGGTTTTCTATAATGGAATGGGTACAAAAACGCTGCACTTGTCAAAATGCCCCCCCCCCCCGTCTCGCTAGTGCCCTGGCAGTTGTCCGGGTGCACTGGGTGCTGACTCCGACCCTTCCGCACACACACACAGCCCTGCACACACCTGCACACAGACATCTGCACACACACTGACACACACATCCCCGCAGACACCCGCAGACACACACAGACACACACAAACACCCACACACATGTTCTCCGCACACACACAATCTCTGCCCTCACACAGTCTCCGCCCACACTCTGCCCACACACTCTTCCTTCTTCCGATCTGTAGCATTCTCGCACCAACTCAGCAGCAAAACCGCAGATCCTTTTAAACCTGCAGTTTTGCTGCAGATTTGACTGAATCAATGGAAGTCAATGGGTGCAGAAACGCTGCAGATCCGCAAAAAGAATCGACATGCCGCGGAAAATAAAACGCTGCAACTCTGCGTGTTTTTTTCTGCAGCATGTGCACACCACTTGTCAATCTCCCATTGACTAACATTGCTTGTGCACTACAATGTGGATTTGATGCAATTCTGCGTGTCCAAAAACGCATCAAAACCCGCAAAGTGTGCACATAGCCTTAGACGAACATCCTCACTCCTCAGCGGTTGATACCTTTTAATGGCTATCTGAAAAGATGGTAACAAATTGCAAGCTTTCGAGACTACACAGGTCTCTTCATCAGGCTAAGAATAACACAAAATCTGAAGAATCACATATTTATACTCAACAGGACACAGGAATAATGCAATAGACAAGTGATGCAAAGCAGAAATATAATTTTGGGAGAGGAACAGTTCATAGATAAGGAGTGTAAAAGTTTTATTGTCCTCTGATTGGGTCTGGTTCTGTGTTTTGATGCCCCCCCCAAGGTCTGAAGAGAAAATTCCATAGTTGTGTTTCCAATAGCTGAGTTTGTAAAAGTCAGATCTATGAAAATATAAAATAAATTAATCTGATCAGTAAACAGTGTAAAAAATGTGAAACTCCAGAATTACGTTATTTTGGCCTTCACAACATTGCAATAAAATGCAATAAGAGGCCATCAAAACATTGCACCTACCTCAAATTGATATATAAATATAACCATAATCTCAGGGTGCAAAAAATAATCCAACACCCAGCCCCAGATTCTGAAAAATAGAAACACTATGGGTGTCAGAAAATGGCCACAAAAATGGAGACAAAACTTTTTTTCATGCAAATTTTTTGTTTCACCTCCTAAAATAAACTATACATGTTTGGTATCTGTGTATTCATACTGACCTGAGCAATCATATTGCCAAGTCAGTTTTACTTTATAGTGAACATTGTAAATAAAATTAAATGTGCTTCACCAGGGAAAGGGTCAATATGTGAGATACAAAGTTAAAGATAGTGAAAAAGTGAAATGATGCTAAAAGAATAGTCATAAAAAAATACTATTGTATCTAGCCAGATAGCCACAAGGTTGTGCACAACATTCGGGTAAGCAGATTTAACACTGAAGAATTGAAATGATCAGGCAGGAAGGCGGATTTCATGAGTTCTGTGGCTATTCATTAGCTTACACAATCATAACTATACGGAGAACATTTATATGGTCTAAGATAATGACTAGTTGTGTTTCGTCATTCATTGATTCTATTTTTAATCAGAATTAGTTGACCTCATAAGTCACTGTAATATGGCATATAATGGAGCAGTTTTTTATTAGGATGACATAGAGATCTGAAAGAAAAACATATACCGTACTCCATATGAAATTGCATAATGCAACAGGCGCATCTTTTACGTAGCTGTAACGTGAATGAGCCCTAATGTAATATTAATTGCTTCAGCCCTTTACACTAGATGTTTTACTTTAAGTTCATTTTGACGAACAGTTTTTATTTTTCATAATAACAGATAAGTTGTTTTTATGGTTTTCATTTCATGCTATTGGCTACAAAAGAGCAGATGTTGTTCTGCATGAAGAGCCGAAACCCCAAAATATGTTACTCATTTGGAAACAATGGTTGTGTTTTCTTATAATATGTCAAAAGACACACAGACTTTGTGCTGGGAAGATTTTTCACAATTAACCCCTTCATGACCCAGCCTATTTTGACCTTAATGACCCAGCCGTTTTTTGCAATTCTGACCAGTGTCCCTTTATGAGGTAATAACTCAGGAACGCTTCAACGGATCCTAGCGGTTCTGAGATTGTTTTTTCGTGACATATTGGACTTCATGTTAGTGGTAGATTTCGGTCAATAATTTTTGAGTTTATTTGTGAAAAAAATGGAAATTTGGGAAAATTTTGAAAATTTCGCAATTTTCAAATTTTTAATTTTTATTCTGTTAAACAAGAGAGTTATGTGACACAAAATAGTTAATAAATAACATTACCCACATGTCTACTTTACATCAGCACAATCTTGAAAACAAAATTTTTTTTGCTAGGAAGTTATAAGGGTTAAAATTTGACCAGCGATTTCTCATTTTTACAACGAAATTTACAAAACCATTTTTTTTAGGCACCACCTCACATTTGAAGTCAGTTTGAGGGGTCTATATGGCTGAAAATACCCAAAAGTGACACCATTCTAAAAACTGCACCCCTCAAGGTGCTCAAAACCACATTCAAAAAGTTTATTAACCCTTCAGGTGCTTCACAGCAGCAGAAGTAACATAGAAGGAAAAAATTAACATTTAACTTTTTAGTCACAAAAATGATTTTTAGCAACAATTTTTTTATTTTCCCAAGGGTAAAAACAGAAACTGGACCCCAAAAGTTATTGTACAATTTGTCCTGAGTACGCCGATACCCCATATGTGGGGGGGAACCACTGTTTGGGCGCACGGCAAGGCTCAGAAGGGGAGGAGCGCCATTTGACTTTTAAATTAAAAATTGGCTCCAATCTTTAGCGGACACCATGTCGCGTTTGGAGAGCCCCTGTGTGCCTAAACATTGGAGCTCCCCCACAAGTGACCCCATTTTGGAAACTAGACCCCCCAATGAGCTTATCTAGATGCATAGTAAGCACTTTGAATCCCCAGGTGCTTCACAAATTGATCCGTAAAAATGAAAAAGTACTTTTTTTCACAAAAAATTTATTTTAGCCTCAATTTTTTCATTTTCACATGGGCAACAGGATAAAATGGATCTTAAAATTTATTGGGCAATTTCTCCTGAGTACACCGATACCTCACATATGGGGGTAAACCACTGTTTGGGCACACGGCAGGGCTCGGAAGGGAAGGAGCGCCATTTGAATTTTTGAATGAAAAATTAGCTCCAATCGTTAGCGGACACCATGTCGCGTTTGGAGAGCCCCTGTGTGCATAAACATTGGAGCTCCCCCACATGTGACCCCATTTTGGAAACTAAACCTCCCATGGAACTAATCTAGATGTGCGGTGACCACTTTAATCCCCCAAGTGCTTCACAGAAGTTTATAACGCAGAGCCGTGAAAATAAAAAAATTTTTTTTTCTTTCCTCAAAAATTATGTTTTAGCAAGCAATTTTTTATTTTCGCAAGGGTAACAGGAGAAATTGGACTCCAATAGTTGTTGCCCAGTTTGTCCTGGGTACGCTGGTACCCCATATGTGGGGGTAAACCACTGTTTGTGTGCACGTCAGGGCTCGGAAGGGAGGGAGCACCATTTGACTTTTTGAATGCAAGACTGGTTGGAATCAATGGTGGCGCCATGTTGCGTTTGGAGACCCCTGATGTGCCTAAACAGTGGAAACCCCTCAATTCTAACTTCAACACTAAGCCCAGCACACCCCTAACTCTAATCCCAACTGTAGCCATAACGCTAATCACAACCCTAACCCCAACACACCCCTAATCACAACCATAACCCCAACACATCCGTAACCCCAATCCCAACCCTAATCCTAACCCTAATCCTAACCCCAATCCCAACCCTAACCACAACTTTAACCCCAACACACCCCTAACCCTAACCCTAACCACAAGCCTAATCTTAACCCTATTTCCAACCCTTGCCCTAATTCCAACCCTAACTCTAATTCCAACCCTAACCCTAAGGCCCACGTTGCGGATTCGTGTGAGATTTTTCTGCTCGGTTTTTGAAACATCCGCAGGTAAATGGCACTGCGTTTTACCTGCAGATTTCCAGCGGATTTCCAGTGTTTTTTTGCGTGTATTTCACCTGCGGATTCCTATTATTGAGGAATAGGTGTAAAACGCTGCGGAATCCGCACAAAGAATTGACATGCTGCGGAAAATACAACGCAGCGTTTCCGCGCAGTATTTTCTGCACCATGGGCACAGCGGATTTGGTTTTCCATAGGTTTACATGGTACTGTAAACCTGATGGAAAACTGCTACGAATCCGCGGCAGCCAATCCACTGCGGATCCGCGGCCAAATCCGCACCGTGTGCACATAGCCTAATTCTAACCCTAACCCTAGTTCTAACCCTAGCCCTAACCCTAACCCTAGTTCTAACCCTAACCCTAGTGGGAAAAAAAAATATTTTCTTTATTTTATTATTGTCCCTACCTATTGGGGGGGTCATTTTGGAAGATGGCGGCGCCCATGGAGAAGATGGATGGACACCGGGAGTCTCGGTAAGTATGGGGGGGGAGAGATCGGAGCACGGGGGGGGGGGGTTGGAGCACGGGGGGTGGGATCGGAGCACGGGGGAGCGGACAGGAGGACGGGGGAGCAGACAGGACGATGGAGGGGAGCAAAGCACAAGACGGAGGACTGGGGAGGAGATCGGTGGTGGTGGTGGGGGGGGCAGATCAGGGATTCCAGCCATGGCCGATGATATTGCAGCATCGGCCATGGCTGGATTGTAATATTTCACCAGTTTTCATAGGTGAAATATTACAAATCACTCTGATTGGCTGTTGAAAGTGAAACTGCCAATCAGAGCGATCGTAGCCACATAAGCGTCACAGGTCGGATTGGCACCGACTTTCATGACGCCTACGTGGCATCACAGGTCGGGAAGGGGTTAATGATACTCAACTAAGAATTTTACAATACATATCACTGTCAACGATTGCTTTTTATTAAGATCCAGTATCACCACTAAAATATCTGAGCCTCAATTTCTTAAAGCGTAACAATCGCTTTACATTTCATAGATCAATAATACATGTAAAAATAAGAAACTTTGTAATATATTATCTGAGAAATCTGCTTTTTTCTCCTTCTGGGCTGGTCATTCATTCTCAAATTCTCAATTCGCTGGTAATATCTGTCTTCATTGAATACAAATGCTACCAGTAAGGTAGGAGATAACATTTTGTGCTATAAATTCTATGGAGAACAGCAACAGTCGTTGGAGAACTTGCAGCAGAATATCTGTCTGCCTCTAACTCTTCCCTCCATAGAATTTTAATAGCACCAATTGTCATCTCCTATCTGAGTAAGGCCGGCATCACACTAGCGTGAGAAAATATTCAGAAAAATTCCTACGCTAGAGTTCATATGAGTTTCTGCCACCAGGGGGCACAGCACTGCAAGTCAACGAAGCTGCATTCCATTCATTCCCCAGTTTTTACAGCCAGGGGTGGCTGCATTTGCAGGTTCCTGGTTGTAAATTTATTTAACACCTTCAGATGGATTTACATCGTGGGACATGACTGTACGGCGGACAGGTATGGGATATTGTTGCTTTTTTATTTTCCTTTTTTTTTCAGGAGACAAGGGTCATCAGTTGGATTGAACGTACAATAAAGATAATAAAACCCCATTTGTATTTATTTCATTAAAATACTTTATTCATAATGTTTGTGTGTTTTTTTTTAACCCTTTATTACTATTGGATTAATAATGGATAGGTGTCTTATTGACATCTCTCCATTATTAACCTGGCTTAATATCACCTTACATTAGCAAGGTGACATTAACCCTTTATTAGCCCATATCCCACCGCTACAGGGAAGTGGGAAGAGAGTGGCTAAGTACCAGAATAGGCGCATCTTACAGATGTGCCTTTTCTGGGTATGACTGGGGGCAGATGTTTTTAGTCGGGGGGGGCCAATAACCATGGTCCCTCTCTAGGCTATTAATATCTGCCCTCAGTCACTGGCTTTCCCACTCTGGCGAAGAAAATTGCGCTGGAGCCCACGCCAGTTTTTCCATGATTTAACCCTTTATTTTAACAGCTAGAGCTCCTAAATTTTGCACACACTAACATTATTAGTGAGGAATATGTAAAAATATAATGGATATTAAATGGTTTACTGTATGTAAACCATGTCTCATATCCTGTCGGGTTTGATAATGAGATAGCAAAAGCCGGCAATTGAATTACCGGCTTTTAAGCTCTCTAGCTCTGTATTAAATATAAATAAATATACAGTATATATATCTGCGTGTGTCAATGATATATATCTATATATATAATTGTCTAAGGGTTTTTCTGTCTGTCTGTCCTGGAAATCCCGCGTCTCTGATTGGTCGAGGCCTAGCGGCCTCGACCAATCAGCGACGGGCACAGCATGGCGACGATGATGTCATAAAGGTTGCCTCGACCAATCAGTGACGGGCACAGTCTGCCGCAAATTCGCCTCGACCAATCAGCGACGGGCACAGTATCGACGTAGATGTCATAATGGTTGCCATGGCGACGATGATGTCATAAAGGTTGCCTCGACCAATCAGCGACGGGCACAGCATGGCGACGATAATGTCATAAAGGTTGCCTCGACCAATCAGTGACGGGCACAGTCTGCCGCAAATTCACCTTGACCAATCAGCGACGGGCACAGTATCGACGTAGATGTCATAATGGTTGCCATGGCGACGATGATGTCATAAAGGTTGCCTCGACCAATCAGCGACGGGCACAGTCTGCCGCGAATTCTGGAATCATCTTTGTCCATATACTACGGGGACATGCATATTCTAGAATACCCGATGCGTTAGAATCGGGCCACATTCTAGTATATATATATATATATATACAGTGGGGCAAAAAAGTATTTAGTCAGTCAGCAATAGTGCAAGTTCCACCACTTAAAAAGATGAGAGGCGTCAGTAATTTACATCATAGGTAGGCCTCAACTATGGGAGACAAACTGAGAAAAAAAAAATCCAGAAAATCACATTGTCTGTTTTTTTAACATTTTATTTGCATATTATGGTGGAAAATAAGTATTTGGTCAGAAACAAAATTTCATCTCAATACTTTGTAATATATCCTTTGTTGGCAATGACAACAAACGTCAAACGTTTTCTGTAAGTCTTCACAAGGTTGCCACACATTGTTGTTGGTATGTTGGCCCATTCCTCCATGCAGATCTCCTCTAGAGCAGTGATGTTTTTGGCTTTTCGCTTGGCAACACGGACTTTCAACTCCCTCCAAAGGTTTTCTATAGGGTTGAGATCTGGAGACTGGCTAGGCCACTCCAGGACCTTGAAATGCTTCTTACGAGGCCACTCCTTCGTTGCCCTGGCGGTGTGCTTTGGATCATTGTCATGTTGAAAGACCCAGCCACGTTTCATCTTCAATGCCCTTGCTGATGGAAGGAGGTTTGCACTCAAAATCTCACGATACATGGCCCCATTCATTCTTTCATGTACCCGGATCAGTCGTCATGGCCCCTTTGCAGAGAAACAGCCCCAAAGCATGATGTTTCCACCACCATGCTTTACAGTAGGTATGGTGTTTGATGGATGCAACTCAGTATTCTTTTTCCTCCAAACACGACAAGTTGTGTTTCTACCAAACAGTTCTAGTTTTATATCATCAGACCATAGGACATTCTCCCAAAACTCCTCTGGATCATCCAAATGCTCTCCAGCAAACTTCAGACGGGCCCGGACATGTACTGGCTTAAGCAGTGGGACACGTCTGGCACTGCAGGATCTGAGTCCATGGTGGCATAGTGTGTTACTTATGGTAGGCCTTGTTACATTGGTCCCAGCTCTCTGCAGTTCATTCACTAGGTCCTCCCGCGTGGTTCTGGGATTTTTGCTCACCGTTCTTGTGATCATTCTGACCCCACGGGGTGGGATTTTGCGTGGAGCCCCAGGTCGAGGGAGATTATCAGTGGTCTTGTATGTCTTCCATTTTCTAATTATTGCTCCCACTGTTGATTTCTTCACTCCAAGCTGGTTGGCTATTGCAGATTCAGTCTTCCCAGCCTGGTGCAGGGCTACAATTTTGTTTCTGGTGTCCTTTGACAGCTCTTTGGTCTTCACCATAGTGGAGTTTGGAGTCAGACTGTGTGAGGGTGTGCACAGGTGTCTTTTTATACTGATAACAAGTTTAAACAGGTGCCATTACTACAGGTAATGAGTGGAGGAAAGAGGAGACTCTTAAAGAAGAAGTTACAGGTCTGTGAGAGCCAGAAATCTTAATTGTTTGTTTCTGACCAAATACTTATTTTCCACCATAATATGCAAAAAAAATGATAAAAAAAACAGACAATGTGATTTTCTGGATTTTTTTCTCTCAGTTTGTCTCCCATATTTGAGGTCTACCTATGATGTAAATTACAGACACCTCTCATCTTTTTAAATAGTGGTACTTGCACTATTGCTGACTGACTAAATACTTTTTTGCCCCACTGTATATGTATATTCATATATATATATCTATCTATTCTATGTGTAGACATTTATTCTATCTATTCTATTCTAACCTGTCAGTGTAATTTTACTGTACACCACATTGAATTACCGGCTTTTCTATAGAACACCGGTGAGTATTTCTCGCAAGTCACACGCATGGTCCGTGTGTAATCCGTATTTTTCTCGCCCCCATAGACTTACATTAGCAGATTGTTTTGTGCAATATGCTGACAAACGCATCACGCTGCGATTTTCTCAGTCCGTAAAATACAGCCAAGAAATATAAGGCTGATGGAAGCTGCCCCATAGAGAAACATTGGTCCGTGTGCAATGCGTTGGTTTTGTGCCTCTCCCTCATCACACACAACATATAAAAATACTGTCCGTTTTTTAAGGTCGAGATTCGCAGAAATTTTCCCAAACAGTGATCCGTATGTCATCCATGTGCAATGCGAGGATGCTATTTTTTCTCATAAAAGTATCCGTGCGTCATCCGTATGTCATCCGTATGGCGAGATTTTTTCGCCGGCTTGCAAAGTGGACATATAATGGATCCATGGCCTCAAATATTTGTGAAACATATATACAGTATCGATCTCTCTCTCTCTATATATATATATATATACAGTACAGAGCAAAAGTTTGGACACACCTTCTCATTTAAAGATTTTTCTGTATTTTCATGACTATGAAAATTGTAAATTCACACTGAAGGCATCAAAACTATGAATTAACACATGTGGAATTATATACTTAACAAAAAGTGTGAAACAACTGAAATGATGTCTTATATTCTAGGTTCTTCAAAGTAGCCACCTTTTGCTTTGATGACTGCTTTGCACACTCTTGGCATTCTCTTGATGAGCTTCAAGAGGTAGTCACCGGAAATGGTTTTCACTTCACAGGCGTGCTCTGTCTGATTTAATAAGTGGGATTTCTTGCCTTATAAATGGGGTTGGGACCATCAGTTGTGTTGAGCGGAAGTTTGGTGGATACACAGCTCATAGTCCTACTGAATAGACTGTTAGAATTTGTATTATCGCAAAAAAAAAAGCAGCTAAGTAAAGAAAAATGAGTGGCCATCATTACTTTAAGAAATGAAGGTCAGTCAGTCCGAAAAATTGGGAAAACTTTGAAAGTGTCCCCAAATGCAGTTGCAAAAACCATCAAGCACTACAAAGAAACTGGCTCACATGAGGACCGCCCCAGGGAAGGAAGACCAAGAGTCACCTCTGCTTCTGAGGATAAGTTTATCGGAGTCACCAGCCTCAGAAATCGCAGGTTAACAGGAGACCAGGTCAATACCACACAGAGTTCTAGCAGCAGACACATCTCTACAGCAACTGTTAAGAGGAGACTTTCTGCAGCAGGCCTTCATGGTAAAATGGAGGAGGAGGTGTGATGGTGTGGGGGTGCTTTGCTGGTGACACTGTTGGGGATTTATTCAAAATTGAAGGCATACTGAACCAGCATGGCTACCACATCATCTTGCAGCGGCATTCTATTCCATCCGGTTTGCGTTTAGTTGGACCATCATTTATTTTTCAACAGGACAATGACCCCAAACACACCTCCAGGCTGTGTAAGGGCTATTTGACCAAGAAGGAGAGTGATGGGATGCTATGCCAGATGACCTGGCCGCCACAGTCACCAGACTTGAACCCAATCGAGATGGTTTGAGGTGAGCTGGACCACAGAGTGAAGGTAAAAGGGCCAACAAGTGCTAAGCATCTCTGGGAACTCTTTCAAGACTGTTGGAAGACCATTCCCGGTGACTACCTCTTGAAGCTCATCAAGAGAATGCCAAGAGTGTGCAAAGCAGTCCTCAAAGCAAAAGGTGGCTACTTTGAAGAACCTAGAATATAAGACATATTTTCAGTTGTTTCACACTTTTTTTGCTAAGTATATAATTCCACATGTGTTTATTCAAAGTTTTGATGCCTTCAGTGTGAATTTACAATTTTCCTAGTCCTGAAAATACAGAAAAATCTTTAAATAAGAAGGTGTGTCCAAACTTTTGCTCTATACTGTATGTATGTACAGTGGGGCAAAAAAGTATTTAGTCAGTCAGCAATAGTGCAAGTTCCACCACTTAAAAAGATGAGAGGCGTCAGTAATTTACATCATAGGTAGGCCTCAACTATGGGAGACAAACTGAGAAAAAAAAATCCAGAAAATCACATTGTCTGTTTTTTTAACATTTTATTTGCATATTATGGTGGAAAATAAGTATTTGGTCAGAAACAAAATTTCATCTCAATACTTTGTAATATATCCTTTGTTGGCAATGACAACAAACGTCAAACGTTTTCTGTAAGTCTTCACAAGGTTGCCACACATTGTTGTTGGTATGTTGGCCCATTCCTCCATGCAGATCTCCTCTAGAGCAGTGATGTTTTTGGCTTTTCGCTTGGCAACACGGACTTTCAACTCCCTCCAAAGGTTTTCTATAGGGTTGAGATCTGGAGACTGGCTAGGCCACTCCAGGACCTTGAAATGCTTCTTACGAGGCCACTCCTTCGTTGCCCTGGCGGTGTGCTTTGGATCATTGTCATGTTGAAAGACCCAGCCACGTTTCATCTTCAATGCCCTTGCTGATGGAAGGAGGTTTGCACTCAAAATCTCACGATACATGGCCCCATTCATTCTTTCATGTACCCGGATCAGTCGTCATGGCCCCTTTGCAGAGAAACAGCCCCAAAGCATGATGTTTCCACCACCATGCTTTACAGTAGGTATGGTGTTTGATGGATGCAACTCAGTATTCTTTTTCCTCCAAACACGACAAGTTGTGTTTCTACCAAACAGTTCTAGTTTGGTTTCATCAGACCATAGGACATTCTCCCAAAACTCCTCTGGATCATCCAAATGCTCTCCAGCAAACTTCAGACGGGCCCGGACATGTACTGGCTTAAGCAGTGGGACACGTCTGGCACTGCAGGATCTGAGTCCATGGTGGCATAGTGTGTTACTTATGGTAGGCCTTGTTACATTGGTCCCAGCTCTCTGCAGTTCATTCACTAGGTCCCCCCGCGTGGTTCTGGGATTTTTGCTCACCGTTCTTGTGATCATTCTGACCCCACGGGGTGGGATTTTGCGTGGAGCCCCAGGTCGAGGGAGATTATCAGTGGTCTTGTATGTCTTCCATTTTCTAATTATTGCTCCCACTGTTGATTTCTTCACTCCAAGCTGGTTGTCTATTGCAGATTCAGTCTTCCCAGCCTGGTGCAGGGCTACAATTTTGTTTCTGGTGTCCTTTGACAGCTCTTTGGTCTTCACCATAGTGGAGTTTGGAGTCAGACTGTGTGAGGGTGTGCACAGGTGTCTTTTTATACTGATAACAAGTTTAAACAGGTGCCATTACTACAGGTAATGAGTGGAGGAAAGAGGAGACTCTTAAAGAAGAAGTTACAGGTCTGTGAGAGCCAGAAATCTTAATTGTTTGTTTCTGACCAAATACTTATTTTCCACCATAATATGCAAAAAAAATGATAAAAAAAACAGACAATGTGATTTTCTGGATTTTTTTCTCTCAGTTTGTCTCCCATATTTGAGGTCTACCTATGATGTAAATTACAGACACCTCTCATCTTTTTAAATAGTGGTACTTGCACTATTGCTGACTGACTAAATACTTTTTTGCCCCACTGTATATATATATATATATATAGTGACACACACACACACACACACAGTGACACACACACACATATATATATATATATTTATATTTCATACAGAGCTTGATAGCAGAATAGCCGATAATTCAATTGTCTGGTTCTGTAAAATCATTACCGAACCAGTGTGACTCCGGCCTAATGAGAAGATCTGTTTTCTCCGAATACAGATTTTATCCAAGAAAATAATTTAATCATTTAACAACATATAAAACAAAGCAATTGCATGCCGCTGCAGTTTTCAGTCACATCACAGCTGTATGGTCTTAATTTAACCCCTTTCCAACATCGGGCATACATTTACACCGTTGTTGGGCTCCCTTCCTTTGATGTGGTCTCTGGCGGTGAGCCCACATCTTTTGAACAGGTGACATGTGCCCGCAATATCCGTAGGAGGAATCATGATCCACCCGCGGCTACTAACCCCTTAAATGCCGTTGTCAAACTCTGATAGCCGCATTTAACAAGCGCTTCCGGCAATAGTGATGGAAATACAAACACCGGTGACCTGCGTCACGTGATCACGGGTCACCGGAATGTTGGCATGACAACCTGAGGTCTCTTGGAGACCTCTATGGTTGTCAGTGCCGGATTGCTGTGAGTGCCACCCAGTGGGCAGTGCTCTGTTGTGAATTCCGCTCTTGGGCTCCCTCCGGTGGTTGTAAGTGGCACTTTTGTGAGTTCTGCTCTTGGGCTCCCTCTGGTGGTTTTAAGTGGTATGGCTGCTCCTTGGATTTAGCAGTCTGCAGCTGCTTCCACTGATTGTCTTTCTGCTCGGCTATTTATGCCTGGCTCTTCCCTTCAGCCAGTGCCACTTGCCAATGGTTCCTGGTTGGATTCACATCTCTCTTGGATTTCCCTGATATCCTGACCAGTTCAGCAAAGTTAAGTCCTTGCTTTGCTCTTTTCTGTCCACATGTTGTGGAATTATTCGTTCTGTGCATTCTATGTTTTGTCCAGCTTGTTAGTATGGATTAATTCTGTTAAGCTGGAAGCTCTGGGAAGCAGATTTACCCTCCACACCTTTAGTCAGGTGTGTGGATTTTTGTAAACTCTGTGTGGATTTTTGTAGTTTTTAATACTGACCGCACAGTATTCTATCCTGTCTTATCTATCTAGCTAGACTGGCCTCCTGTGCTACATCCTGGTTTCATTCTGTGTATGTCTTTTCCCTCTCCACTCACAGTCATTACTTGTGGGGGGCTATCTATCCTTTGGGGATTTTCTCTGAGGCAAGATAGTTTTCCTGCTTCTATCTTTAGGGGTAGTTAGTTCTCAGGCTGTGACGAGGTGCCTAGGGAGTGTCAGGAGCATCCCACGGCTACTTCTAGTGTTGTGTTGAGCTTAGGGACTGCGGTCAGTACAGGTACCACCTCCTTCAGAGCTCGTCCCATGTTGCTCCTAAACCACCGTATCATAACAGTACAAGTGGCCAAAAATGAATTAAATGCATCTCAAAAGAAGGAAAAAAAAATTCTGAGCCATTTTTTTTTCTGTGCTCTGTTTTGTCTTTTTTTTCCTCTTGATCTGTGGGTGGTTCAGGATTTATGCTCTGGCATGGATGTTCAGGGTTTATTTTCTCATGTGGATCAACTTGCTGCAAGAGTACAGAGTATCCAAGATTATGTTGTCCAGACTCCGGCTTTGGAGCCTAAAATTCCTACTCCTGATTTGTTTTTTGGAGGACAGATCCAAGTTTTTGAACTTTAAAAATAACTGCAAATTGTTTTTTGCTTTGAAACCCCGTTCTTCTGGTGATCCCATTCAGCAAGTTAAAATCATCATATCCTTGCTGCGTGGTGACCCTCAGGACTGGGCATTCTCCCTTGAATCAGGGGATCCGGCATTGCTGAATGTAGACGCATTTTTTCAAGTGCTCGAATTATTGTATGACGAACCTAATTCTGTGGATCATGCAGAAAAAACCCTGTTGGCCCTGTGTCAAGGTCAGGAAGCGGCAGAATTATACTGCCAGAAATTTAGGAAATGGTCTGTGCTCACTAAATGGAATGAGAATGCTCTGGCTGCTATTTTCAGAAAAGGTCTTTCTGAAGCCCTTAAAGATGTTATGGTGGGCTTCCCTACGCCTGCTGGTTTGAGCGAATCTATGTCTCTAGCCATTCAGATTGATCGGCGTCTGCGCGAGCGCAAAGCTGTGCACCATATGGCAGTGTCCTCTGGGCAGAGTCCTGAGCCTATGCAATGTGATAGGATTTTGACTAGAACAGAACGGCAGGAATTCAGACGTCAGAATAGGCTGTGTTTTTACTGTGGTGATTCTGCTCATGTTATCTCTGATTGCCCTAAGCGTACTAGGAGGGTCGCTAGGTCTGTTACCATCAGTACTGTACAGCCTAAATTTATTTTATCTGTGACCCTGATTTGCTCATTGTCATCCTTTTCTGTCATGGCGTTTGTGGATTCGGGCGCTGCCCTTAACTTAATGGACTTAGAATTCGCCAGGCACTGTGGTTTTTCCTTGCAGCCTTTGCAGAGCCCTATTCCTTTGAGAGGCATTGATGCTACACCATTGGCCAAGGATAAACCTCAGTACTGGACGCAGATGACCATGTACATGGCTCCAGCACATCAGGAAGATTGCCGTTTTCTGGTGTTGCATAACCTGCATGATGCTGTTGTACTGGGTTTTCCATGGTTACAGGAACATAATCCGGTGCTGGATTGGAAATCTATGTCTGTGACTAGTTGGGGTTGTCAAGGGGTACATAGTGACGTTCCTTTGATGTCAATTTCCTCTTCCCCCTCTACTGAGGTCCTTGAATTTTTGTCGGATTTCCAGGATGTATTTGATGAGCCCAAGTCCAGTTCCCTTCCTCCACATAGGGACTGTGATTGTGCTATTAACTTGATTCCAGGTTGTAAGTTCCCTAAGGGCCGACTTTTCAATCTGTCTGTGCCAGAGCATGCCGCCATGCGGAGTTATGTTAAGGAATCTTTGGAGAAGGGGCATATTCAGCCGTCTTCGTCACCATTGGGAGCGGGTTTCTTTTTTGTTGCTAAGAAGGATGGCTCCTTGAGACCCTGTATAGATTATCGTCTTCTTAATAAGATCTCGGTCAAATTCCAATACCCCTTGCCTTTGCTTTCTGATTTGTTTGCTCAGATTAAGGGGGCTAGTTGGTTTACTAAGATTGACCTCCGAGAGGCATATAATCTTGTTCGTATTAAACAGGGTGACGAATGGAAAACTGCATTTAATACGCCGAAGGCCATTTTGAATACCTTGTGATGCCATTCGGGCTCTCTAATGCTCCATCTGTGTTCCAATCTTTTATGCATGATATTTTCCGCAATTATCTTGATAAATTCATGGTTGTATATTTGGATGATATTTTGATTTTTTCCGATGATTGGGAGTCTCATGTGAAGCAGGTCAGGATGCTATTCCAGATCCTTCGTGATAATGCTTTATTTGTGAAGGGGTCTAAGTGCCTATTCGGAGTTCAGAAGGTCTCTTTTTTGGGTTTTATTTTTTCTCCCTCGTCTATGGAAATGGATCCTGTTAAGGTCCAAGCTATTCATGACTGGATTCAACCCACATCTGTGAAGAGCCTTCAAAAATTTTTGGGCTTTGCTAATTTCTATCGCCGTTTCATTGCCAACTTTTCCAGTGTGGTTAAGTCCCTTACTGATTTGACTAAGAAAGGCGCTGATGTGGCGAATTGGTCCTCTGCGGCTGTTGAGGCCTTTCGGGAGCTTAAACGCCGATTTATTTCTGCCTCTGTGTTGCGTCAGCCAGATGTTTCTCTTCCTTTTCAGGTTGAGGTTGACACTTCTGAGATTGGGGCAGGGGCCGTTTTGTCTCAGAGGGATTCTGATGGTTCTTTGAGAAAACTGTGTGCTTTTTTTCCAGAAAGTTTTCGCCTGCGGAACGCAATTATGATGTCGGCAATCGGGAGTTGTTGGCTATGAAGTGGGCGTTTGAGGAGTGGCTAAGCACCGCGTTGTGGTCTTGACTGATCATAAGAATCTGATTTACCTCGAGTCAGCCAAGCGGCTGAATCCTAGACAGGCTCGATGGTCCCTGTTTTTCTCCCGTTTTGATTTTGTGGTCTCGTATCTTCCGGGATCTAAGAATGTTAAGGCTGATGCCCTCTCTAGGAGTTTTTTGCCTGATTCTCCTGGAGTCCCTGAGCCGGTTGGCATTCTTAAGGAAGGGGTGATTCTTTCTGCCATCTCCCCTGATTTGCGGCGGGTGCTTCGGGAATTTCAGGCTGATAAGCCTGACCGCTGTCCAGTGGGGAAGCTGTTTGTTCCTGATAGATGGACAAGTAAGGTAATTTCTGAGGTTCATTGTTCAGTGTTGGCTGGTCATCCTGGGATTTTTGGTACCAGAGATTTGGTTGCTAGGTCCTTTTGGTGGCCTTCCTTGTCGCGCGATGTGCGTGCTTTTGTGCAGTCCTGTGGGACTTGCGCCCGGGCCAAGCCTTGCTGTTCCCGCGCTAGTGGGTTGCTTTTGCCTTTGCCGGTCCCTGAGAGGCCCTGGACGCATATTTCCATGGATTTTATTTCGGATCTTCCTGTTTCCCAGAAGATGTCTGTTATCTGGGTTGTTTGTGACCGGTTCTCTAAAATGGTCCATCTGGTACCTTTGCCTAAGTTGCCTTCCTCCTCAGATTTGGTTCCATTGTTTTTTCAGCATGTGGTTCGTTTGCATGGCATTCCGGAGAATATTGTGTCTGACAGAGGTTCTCAGTTTGTCTCTAGGTTTTGGCGGGCCTTTTGTGCTAGGATGGGCATTGATTTGTCTTTTTCTTCGGCGTTTCATCCTCAGACTAATGGCCAAACTGAGCGATCTAATCAGACCTTGGAAACCTATTTGAGATGCTTTGTGTCTGCTGATCAGGATGATTGGGTGGCTTTCTTGCCTTTGGCCGAGTTTGCCCTTAATAATAGGGCTAGTTCGGCTACTTTGGTTTCACCTTTCTTTTGTAATTTTGGTTTTCATCCTTGGTTTTTCTTCTGGGCAGGTTGAGCCTTCTGACCTTCCTGGTGTGGATTCTGTGGTGGACAGGCTGCAGCAGATTTGGACTCATGTGGTGGACAATTTGACGATGTCTCAGGAAAAGGCTCAACGTTTTGCTAACCGCCGTCGGTGTGTTGGTCCCCGGCTTCGTGTGGGGGATTTGGTTTGCTTGTCTTCTCGTCATGTTCCTATGAAGGTTTCTTCCCCTAAGTTTAAGCCTCGGTTTATTGGTCCTTATAAGATTTCTGAAATTATCAATCCTGTGTCTTTTCGCCCCATTCAAAATAAAACAATAAAAATAAAATCAAACCCACACATATTTGGTATGCCCGCTTTCATAATCGCCCGATCCATCAATTAAAAAATAGAATTAACCTGATCGCTAAGCGGCGTAGCGAGAAAAAAAGTAAAAATGTCAGAATTACGTTTTATTGATCGCTGCGACATTGCATTAAAATGCAATAATGTGCGATCTAAAGATCATATCTGCACCAAAATGGTATAATTAAAAACGTCAGCTCGGGACACAAAAAAATCAGCTCTTTCCCAATCCGAGATCACGAAAAATGGGGACGCTTCGGGTATTGGAAAATGGTGCAATTTTTTTTTTTTTAACAAAGTTTGGAATTTTTTTTCACCACTTAGATAAAAAAGAACCTAGACATGTTTGGTGTCTATGAACTCTTAATGACCTGGAGAATCATAATGGCAGGACAGTTTTAGCATTTAGTGCAACCTAGTAAAAAAGCCAAACAAATAACATGTGTGAGATTGCACTTTTTTTTACTATTTCACAGCACTTGTATTTTTTTCCCCTTTTCTAGTACACGACATGGTAAAATCAATGGTGTCGTTCAAAAGTATAACTCATCCCACAAAAAACAAGCCCTCACATGGCCATATTGACGGACAAATAAAAAAGTTATGGCTCTGAGAAAAAGGGGAACAAATAACGAAAACGCAAAACCGAAAAGCTCCGAGGGTTAAGGGGTTAAAGTTATTTTCCCATGAACAAAGTATATTTTAATCAATGGATCTTGGAATAAAACTAAGTTTCACAATTGGATGTGTTTAAATAAAATGTTCCTGTGCTGAGATAATCCTATAAATGTACCTCTGTTGTGTAATGGCTGTGTCTGACCATACAGGGACATGGTCTGATCATACCACAATAACATTTTTCAACACATCCAATTGTGGAACTTATTTTTATTCCTAGATCTCTTGATTAAAAATACTTTGTATTGTACCCCTTTAAGGCTGCTTTCACTTGTTGGGGCAAGGCATTTTTCTACTTAGATTTTTTAAAGATGTGGCAAAATCAATGCATTTTTTGCTTTTGGAGCAGCCAAAACACACATGGTCCCAACCCAACAAGAGGTAGCTTTAGGCCGGTGTCACACTTGCAACTGCAATGCGAGAAACTCACTCTAGTCTGCCGCCTGCACTTGGGACCAGAGTGTGCGGCTGCATGGATTTCTATGCAGCTGAACGCTCCGGTCGGAACCACTGACGGCAGTGCCGGGTATTGAGGCGAGAGACTCGTGCAAGTTTCTCGCATTGCAGTTGCAAGTGTGACACCGACCTTAGAGTAAAGCCAGATGGAGAAGTTGTTGGGCAAAACATAGTTTTCACCTTAATGTTAAAGCAAGAATGATGCGGTTCTACCATAATTTTGAATATCACAATATAAACAATGCATTTTTGCAACAACTTAGGAAAACTGCAACAAAAAATTGCACTGCTGTCACAATGCAGCCGCAGCACGTGAATACAGCCTTAGAGTTGCTGTCTCCTAGCTCTTAGTTTACTGAGTTGGGGATATGTAGTGACTTTGGTTGCTTTTGTTTTTTTTTTGCTTGTAAGGGTATGAGGTCAAGAGCCATGAGTGCTTTGTCTGCACGTAGTGGTGCTATTGGGCTTTGGGATCGCTTCCTCTGTAACTGACATATTGTGGCACCAAAATAGGTCATTTTTTTAAATATAGTAGGGATCCATTTATAAGTGGTGGCTGAGAAGTTGCAAATGGGCCATATGATCATTATTTAAAAAATGTAACTTTGAAGTAAAAGATTAGTGTAAGGATCCAAGAGAACCAAGTTCAGTATGCAACTCACACTGATCAAACTCTGATCAGATTGTGATTATGGCGTGAGCCCATTCTCTTAGATGAGGAAAAGATGGAGTAAAAAATATCTCCATCTTCTCCATTGTGTCAGTCCATGGAAATCGAGTACAGTCTGATGATTTCCAAACACTCAGTGCCTTGCATTGCTGAGTGTGATCCAAATGTCGCATCAGACTTGAGTATGCAGTGATTTCAACCCCGGGTCTAACTGGGTCTATCCAGGGAAAAAAACGGTCATGTGCACGGCCCCCTATAACAACATTGGTCCAAGTGTGATCTGAGGTTTTATCGGATCATTCTCGGACTGACAATACGGTCATTTGCACTGGCCCTAAAAATGGACGTGAGATTTATTTATTTTTCTACAATTTATACAGATCAGACAAACAAATTATTTTCACTTTGTAATAAAATGGACGGTATAATTTAATTACAAGCCAGAACACTAGATGCTAAAAATGTCCTATTTTCTGCATGTGCTTTACCTTCACAACATTGGATGAGGACAACTTGGCAATGTATAATTACATACAAACAATATATATTGCATCTTCACGTGACACCAAAGGTGTCAATGCCAATACTCACATGCTAGTAGCAACTGAGTCCTATTCAAAAACTTGACATTTGGCTTAATTCTGTCTATGTGCTGTTTGACTCCAAATGCAATAGGGATCAAGCATAAACTAAAAATAGGACAAAGTATACCTAGTAAAATAACAATCTGTGCAAATGTACAAAAATATGGAATAACAACTGGAAATGGAAAATCATTTCTACATTTCTATGGACTGTGAATTCAAAGGCGGATTACAGCTTTATAGAACTATGGGAGGATTAGTAGGGTAATACTGTCACTATACACACAGATAACATTCTGCAGGACCACACAATCATCTGATGAGTAAGGGGTCTTCCTACTCTCCATTGACAGAAGATGTGGATGGAGAGAGGGATCTGGTAGAATAAATGTAGGCGCCTAATTCTTGTCTTAGAGAAGACAAGCCAGGACCAAACACGTCTCCCCATTAAAAACAAATGAACACTTGGCGTTTTTGATGCATTTTTCATGCTTTTTTTGACGCTTTTTTTATGCAGATTTGTGTGTGTTTTTGTAAGCTCAATAAAGATATACCAAAAAAAAGGGTGATGTCATTTCTTGTCCAACCTCTTCATTTACATACACCATTGAAGAATAATATTTACACACACAGACAGATAGATGATAGATAACAGACATAGATCGATAGATAGATAATAGATGATAGATAGATAGATGATAGATATGGGATAGATAGATAATAGATAGATCTATCGTATCTATCGTATCTATCATATCTATCTATCTATTGTATCTATCATCTATCTATAAATATATCTATTGATAGATATATCTATAGATAGCTAGATATATATATCGATAGATAGATAATAGATAGATGATAGATAGATAGATAATAGATAGATATGATAGATAGATAGATAATACCAAGCCCGATGTTTAGTCTATCTATGTATATATAGATATATCTATAGATAGATTATCCATCTATCTATATAATCATCTAAGGGGTACTTTTGTCTGTTTGTCTTTCTGTCTGTAACGGAAATCCCGAGTTGCTGATTGGTCATGGCCGGCAGTCCGGCCGCGAATTGACCCCTCCCTACTCCCCATCCCGGACCAACTTTTTTTACTATTGATGCTGGCTTTCCCTCCACAGCTTTCCTGCTCCTCTCGATGCTCTCAGCAGCTTCCGTTCCCAGAGATGCATTGCGAAATTACACAGATGACTTAGCGGTCTCTGGCAAAGACCGCTAAGTCATCTGGGTAATTTCGCAATGCAAACCCTGGGAACGGAAGCTGCCGGCCGCATCGCGAGGAGCGGGACAGCTTCGGTGGACGACTGAAGGTGAGTATATAACTATTTTTTATTTTCATTCTTTTTGTGGGCTGTGTTATTTACTACGTGACTGCTATATACTACGTGGGCTGTGCTATATACTACGTGGCTGTGCTATCTACTGCGTGGGCTGTGCTATATACTATGTGGGCTGTGTTATATACTACATTGCTGTGCTATATACTACGTGGCTGTGCTATCTACTGCGTGGGCTGTGCTATATACTGCGCGGGGTGTATTATATACTACATCGCTGTGCTATATACTATGTGGCTGTGCTATATACTACGTGGGCTGTGTTATATACTACATTGCTGTGCTATATACTATGTGGCTGTGCTATATACTACGTGCGGCTGCTATATACTACGTGGCTGTGTTATCCACTGTGTGGGCTGTGTTATATACTACGTGGGCTGTGTTATATACTACATCGCTGTGCTATATACAACTTGGCTATGCTATATACTACGTGGCTGCTATATATTACGTGGCTGTGCTATCTACTGTGTTGGCTGTGCTATATACTATGTGGCTGTGTTATATACTATGTGGGCTGTGCTATATACTACGTCGCTGTGCTATATACTATGTGGCTGTGCTATATACTACGTGGCTGTGCTATATACAGGTCCTTCTCAAAAAATTAGCATATAGTGTTAAATTTCATTATTTACCATAATGTAATGATTACAATTAAACTTTCATATATTATAGATTCATTATCCACCAACTGAAATTTGTCAGGTCTTTTATTGTTTTAATACTGATGATTTTGGCATACAACTCCTGATAACCCAAAAAACCTGTCTCAATAAATTAGCATAGTTCACCCATCCAATCAAATAAAAGTGTTTTTAATAACAAACAAAAAAAACATCAAATAATAATGTTCAGTTATGCACTCAATACTTGGTCGGGAATCCTTTGGCAGAAATGACTGCTTCAATGCGGCGTGGCATGGAGGCAATCAGCCTGTGACACTGCTGAGATGTTATGGAGGCCCAGGATGCTTCAATAGCGGCCTTAAGCTCATCCAGAGTGTTGGGTCTTGCGTCTCTCAACTTTCTCTTCACAATATCCCACAGATTCTCTATGGGGTTCAGGTCAGGAGAGTTGGCAGGCCAATTGAGCACAGTAATACCATGGTCAGTAAACCATTTACCAGTGGTTTTGGCACTGTGAGCAGGTGCCAGGTCGTGCTGAAAAATGAAATCTTCATCTCCATAAAGCATTTCAGCCGATGGAAGCATGAAGTGCTCCAAAATCTCCTGATAGCTAGCTGCATTGACCCTGCCCTTGATGAAACACAGTGGACCAACACCAGCAGCTGACATGGCACCCCACACCATCACTGACTGTGGGTACTTGACACTGGACTTCAGGCATTTTGGCATTTCCTTCTCCCCAGTCTTCCTCCAGACTCTGGCACCTTGATTTCCGAATGACATGCAAAATTTGCTTTCATCAGAAAAAAGTACTTGGGACCACTTAGCAACAGTCCAGTGCTGCTTCTCTGTAGCCCAGGTCAGGCGCCTCTGCCGCTGTTTATGGTTCAAAAGTGGCTTTACCTGGGGAATGCGGCACCTGTAGCCCATTTCCTGCACACGCCTGTGCACGGTGGCTCTGGATGTTTCCACACCAGACTCAGTCCACTGCTTCCTCAGGTTCCCCAAGGTCTGGAATCGGTCCTTCTCCACAATCTTCCTCAGGGTCCGGTCTCCTCTTCTCGTTGTACAGCGTTTTCTGCCACATTGTTTCCTTCCAACAGACTTACCATTGAGGTGCCTTGATACAGCACTCTGGGAACAGCCTATTTGTTGAGAAATTTCTTTCTGGGTCTTACCCTCTTGCTTGAGGGTGTCAATGATGGCCTTCTTGACATCTGTCAGGTCGCTAGTCTTACCCATGATGGGGGTTTTGAGTAATGAACCAGGCAGTCAGTTTATAAAAGCCTCAGTTATCTTTTGCATGTGTTTAGAGTTAATTAGTTGATTCAGAAGATTAGGGTAATAGGTCGTTTAGAGAACCTTTTCTTGATATGCTAATTTATTGAGACAAGTTTTTTGGGTTATCAGGAGTTGTATGCCAAAATCATCAGTATTAAAACAATAAAAGACCTGACAAATTTCAGTTGGTGGATAATGAATCTATAATATATGAAAGTTTAATTGTAATCATTACATTATGGTAAATAATGAAATTTAACACTATATGCTAATTTTTTGAGAAGGACCTGTACTATGTGGCCGGCCGCGTCCAATCAGCGATATTGGCGCGGAATTTAACCCCCACTCACAGCGAAACGTACATACATACTGTACATACATACATACATATTCTAGAATACCCGATGCGTTAAAATCGGGCCACCATCTAGTAGATATGTAATAGCAAGGCCGATGTTTATGACTGAACGTTTAATTTAATTCAATTTTCTGCACCAGAGGGGGAAAGCCGACGGCCGGGGGCCAATATTTGTAGCCTGGAAAGGGGGTAATACCCATGGCCCCTCTCTAGGCTATGAATATCAGCCTGCAGCTGTCTGCGTAGCCTGGCTAAAAAGTAAAAAGATAGGGGGGACCCCCCCAAAAAAGACGTGGGTTCCCCCTATATTTTATAGCCAGAAAGGCTATGCAGACAGCTGTGGGATGATATTAATAGCCTACAGAGGGGCCATGGATATTGCCCCCCCCCCGGCTACAAATACCAGCCCCCAGCCGCCCCAGAAAGATGCGCCAATTCCAGCACTTAGCCCCTCTCTTCCCACTCCCGTGTTGACGATGCGGCTCTACGCAGCATCAAACACTCAGCGTTTCCTGAACGTGGAAACATACCCTAAGGTGGATGGGCTTCATTGTCTATACAAACAACCCAAGAAGGTCTGTGACTTCAATATAGTGTCACAATGGAAACTTTTTAAAATAAAATAATCATAGTTATTTATACACACATGTCACAATTCATACTCTGTTTTCAAGGATAAACCCTTCTGCCAAATTTGAGAAAAGGAGCTTGTCACGTTCCCACTTCTCAGCTCGTGACTTGGGGTTGCGCCTGCCAGGGTTAATCTATCTCACTTCTCTTAGTCCAGCATTCAACCTCTGTCCTATGCTGTAGTGGGAGCATAAATCACACACTGACCAAGCCACACACCCAATCATACACGATGCCACCACTCACTGTAAACACGGGCGATGAGTCCCGGAAATATTACTACTAATGTCTGCCAATCATAAGGCTCACACACTTTAAGGCTATGGATTCTTTAGAACATGCAAGGTTCAACTTATTAAAGTTTTATACTTTAATAGAAAAGGTACAGTGTTTACAATAAAAGTGGTATAAAAATATGGTAATAAAAAGAGACACACAAATATGCAAAACAGTTATAAAATAAACGGGAGAAAACTTACAGAAATATCTAACTTTGTAGTCTGCTTTCTGTTCCCTGAGGGGGGAACGAATATGGACTGGAACACATCAGCTTGGCTGCCCCTCAGTCTGTGAACCCCATTCTTTGTGTGTAGGCCTAATTTATAGAGTTACCTTGGAGGTCAGATTTTTAGACCAGCCTCCCAGGTTACTATTATAATTGCTTACTTTTCATTGGACCATGGCCACTCCACCAATGAATATATTATTTCTCTGAAATTCTTTGTGTAAGCTCTCACAGATAGATAGTAAATAGAATATGTCAGGCTGTACTAGGTCCCATTTGGTATCTGCCTTTGGGGCCTCAGAGGTTAAACGTTTCCAATTCTGTCTTTCCAGTAAGGCCCCCCTGTGGTCTGAGAACAGGAAAACTGCCCTTTCTCAGGATGACACATATTATCACCTTGGTGAGACCTGCAGCCTTCAGGACAGATGTTAAATTACTGCTAGTCACACATATATACCTATACATATTTCACTACAATAGCTGTTAGGGGAGAAAGCGTTCAGAAGCAGCTAACTAAGGTGGATGGATTTCATTGTCTATACAGACAAACCAAGAAGGTATGTGACTTTAAAATAGCGTCACAATGGGAACTTTTAAAAATAAAATAATCATATATATTTATACACACATGTCACAATTCATACCCTGTTTTCAAGGATAAACCCTTCTGCCAAATTTGAGAAAAACCTTAACCTTAAATGGTGGTCAACTATGTAACACATGGATTGGACAGGTCTTCCAGATCAGGAACTACACCTGATCTTACTCAAGCTTATAGTAGGATTTGTTTTCATGAGACAACCCATTTTAGGTTTTAATCCCCAATGTGTCGTATGTAGGACCTCTCAGATCTCTACAATACTGCCTGCAGGAGAGATGCAGAAGTCCAGGTTAAATAGCGAGGATCACAATATGGCATGGTCTCTAACCATGTTCACCAATGACAATGATCGTAAAAGTACTTGGTGATTGCTGAGAAGAAAGATCTGTTACTTTTGAAATTAGAAACAAATTTCTGGTCAAACTAAAAAATCATCTTAGATCTATGCCACTATTTGTGCGAGGACTGACTACCGGTGAAAGTGTTCTAGATCTGCGGTAGAGATTGCTAAACACAGATAATGCTTCAGATCTCACACCAACCACTGAAATTTCCTTCCTACCTTGTAAATGTCATCTCAGGAGAAATGATTAGCAATGGAAAAAGCAGATACAGACTGTCCGCAGTCAAAAGTATTTTCCACTGCTGCTTTACTCTGGAAATAATGATCACTCTTTTTCCTAGCTGGATTATAAAAGGTGAAAATAAAATGTGTGGGATAATAAAAGTAAGAAATATTTTTGTTGAAATGCAGATCCATATACTATTGACAAAGAGCAATGGGGTCAACTGATATTATCCATTCTAAGAAATGACAAAAGGATGTCTACATGAAAATTATTAGAGATGAGTGGATCGTTTGAAATTAGAATTTGCAGACTTCACTGGCTTTTCACAAAAAAATTGATTTGCGGCAAATAAATTCATGTGAATCTCAATGTTGGAAAGTTTGTAATTGCTCAGAAAACATGTGAGGAACAGGAGAGAAAACCTTGCTGACCATAAGAGCCTACACTTTACAGGCAGGAGAGAGGACCCTGCTGACCATAAGAGCTTACACTCCACAGATGAAAAAGCGAGAGGACCATGCTGACCATAAGAGCTTACACTCTAGAGAAGAGAGAGAGGACCCTGCTGACCATTAGAGCTTACACTCTACAGAAGAGAGAGAGGACCTAACTGATCATAAGGCTTGGTTCACATTGTGTTAACAGCAGCCCATTCAACACATGCGTTAAACGGGCTGCGTTAACGCAAGTGCCGACATGCCAAATCGCTAGCGCAGATAGAGCTAGCAGATACTCTATCTGCGCTAGCGGTGATGAACCTGGAAATGCTGCAGCCCGTGTACCAGGGTCCATCACTCAATGACGGCACATCGCTAGCGCACACCCATTGTAGGCGTGCGCTATTGATGCGTCCGACATAGTGCTTAATGGCGGCAATAATGGACTGCGTTACACCGCGTTATGCCGCGGTGTAACGTAGTCCATCTAACGGACTGCCATAAACGTAATGTGAACCCAGCCTAAGATCTTAAACAATACAGAAGAGAGAGGACCCCACTGACTGTAAGAGCTTACCCTCTATAGAAGAGAGAAAGGACCCCACTGAGCATAAGAGATTACACTCTACAGAAGAAAGAGAGGACCTCGCTGACCATAAGAGGTTACTTACACTCCACAGAAGAAAAAGAGAGAGGACCCCACTGACCATAAGAGCTAACACGCTACAGAAGAGAAAGTGAGAGAACCCTGCTGATCATAAGAGCTTGCACTCCACAGAATAAAAAGTGAGAGGACCCTGCTCACCATAAGAGCTTATACTCCACAGTAGAGAAAGCCAGAGGACCCTGCTGACCATAAGAGCTAACACTTTACAGAAGAAAAAGTGAGAGGACCCCGCTGACCATAAGAGCTTACACATTACAGAAGAGAGAGGTCCTCGCTGACCATAAGAGCTTACACTCTACAGAAGAAAAATAGGACACTGCTGACCATAAGATCTTACTTACACTCCACAGAAGAAAAAGTGAGAGAACCCCGCTGACCATAAGAGCTTACACTCTACAGAAGAGAATGAGAGGATCCTGCTGACCATAAGAACTCACCCTCTACAGAAGAGATACTTACCCAGTGAATCTGGAGATACAAAACTGCCATACAACCTGGAAACCGATGATCTATGATGGCCCAGGTACTGATCACCACTGTACAAGATATAATCCATAACATGTCATAGTTGAAGGGAGTTAAGGACAGGTGGCAAAATTACATTAGCTGCTTTCTGATGCTTTCAGCAGTGTGAGAAATGGGGCCAGGCTAGTTTTTTTTTTTTTGCAAATGGAATCTCAAAATGTTTAAATTTGTGTGAAATCACAAATATTCAGGACGCTCAACTTGAACTAAATTCTCTGTGGATCAATCTCTAGAATATAGTCTAGGTGGAAACGTTTCTGCTCCTTCACCTGACACCTATTTATCAATCTTATGTTACAGGAATTTTAAGTCATTATATTTTTTCATCCTATTACTAAATGGCACAAAGTTACCGGTAGTTAACTAATATTTGGTGTAAACTTACAATGGGCAGTCTAAAGATGAGCTGCATTTTTTAAGCAGCATGAACCACTTTGACCATTTTGGCGCATTTTAAGACTGACTAGTCTATATTTACATTCTCCAAAATTGGGACAGCCTTGATAAATATACCCCAATATGTGACCTTTCAATGTCAACCTCTAAATTGCCATGGATCTCTTCTGTATACTGAAAAGAAACTGACTGCGGTTAGCTTAAAGGCTACTATTTACACATTGGCACATAATTTCTTTTAATGCTCATTTCCCAAATGCAAAGTTAAGCAACTCTTTTATTCTAAATAGTCTTACATTTTTTTTGACCATTTTGCAGCTGAAGAGTGTCTACATGTCCTTTATCTAGCCAAGTGCTTTTGGAAAAATGACACAGGGGATCTGAAAATGAAAGAATGAAGAATGAAGAATGCAGATTAAAATTTTGAGCAATTGTAGTAATTAAAGGCAATTGCTAACATATGTAAAATAATTTTTTGCATGTCACAAAATTCTATTGCCTTTTAGGCACAGCAGAGCTGTGGGCACAGATTCCCTATAAATGTAATAGTAAGGGCTTGTTTCCACATGCGAGAAACACGTCCGTGTCTCGCATGTGGAAACGAAGTTCTGGCGCCGGCACTCTCCGGAGCAGAGCGTGCGGCCGCATAGCAACACATGCAGCCGCACGCTCTGCTCCGGAGTGCCGGCGCCAGAACTTCATTTCCACATGCGAGACACGGACGTGTTTCTCGCATGTGGAAACAAGCCCTTATAGTGGTTTTAGGCACTCTGGACAGTGCTTTTATACAGGGTCAGTTCATTACTGTCCTTACTGACATATGGGGCCTGGTTTGGGCCGCCCTTTTTTATTCTGCTCACTGAACACTAGGGGTAGGTTCCATCCAATTAGGTAACTTTACGGTCATCATTGGACACACATTTACTTAACATCTATTGCCAAACAGGAAGTCAACAGTTTCCTGCACCGCAATAGTTAAAAGCTGCCAACCAATCAGAGGCTGGCAGCTGATGTCTACGCGCACGCATCTGCGTCACAACTGGATAAGGGAGAGGATGCCATTGGACCGTGGCCAGGTAAATAAAAATTTTTTGTATTTTTTGATACTGAAAGTCGCAATATGGTGGAAGGATGGGAGACAATTGGGGCAACATATGATGACAGGATGGGAGACACATGGGGTAGAATATGGTAGGATGGGAGACACATGGGGGGACACATGGGGGCAGGATGGGAGATACATGGGGTGACACATGGGGCAGGATGGGAGACACATGAGGCGACACATGGGGTAGGATAGGAGACACATGGGGCAACACATGGGGTGGGATGGGAGATACGTGGGGTGACACATGGGGGTGGGATGGGAGACACATGGGACGACATATAATGGCAAGATGGGAGACACATAGGACCACATTATGGCAGGAGCAGGATGGGAGACACCTGGGGCAACATATGGGGGTAGGATGGGAGACACATGGGGAAACATATGGGGACAGGATGGGAGACACATGGGGCAACATATGATGGCAAGATGAGATACACATGGGGCAACATGATGGCAGGATGTGAGACACATGGGGCAACATATGATGGCAGGATGGGAAACACATGGGTCAACATATGGGGCAGGATGGGAAACACATGAGGCAACATGATGGCAGGATGGGAGACATATGAGGCAACATATGATGCCAGGATGGGAGACACATGGGGCAACATATGGGGGGAAGGATGGGATACACATGGGGCAATATACTGTATGGAGGCCAGGAATGAGACACGTGGGGTTCAGAATGGAGCACATGTGGGACCAAGATGGAGGACGTTATTAATAAAAGGGACCAGGATGTGGAACATTATTACTGTAGTGGCTATTTAAGGTATATTATTGCTGCTGTGATGTATTTTATTTTGATGCAGAGACGAGTCTTGGCTGGAAGGAGTGATGGCAATCAGCGCTGGATGAAGAATAAAAGCGAAAATGAAGGACTTCAAGTAGAGATGTCACTGGTGAGTCTGAGTGTTACATGTATACTTACACTATCTATATATATAATTGTCTAAGGGTTTTTCCGTCTGTCTGTCTTTCTGTCTGTCTGTCTGTCTTTCTGTCTGTCTGTCTGTCCTGGAAATCCTGCGTCTCTGATTGGTCGAGGCCGCCAGGCCGGGCACAGCGACGATGATGTCATAAAGGATGTAGACATCCCGCGTCTGATTGGTTGAGGCCTGGCGGCCTCGACCAATCAACAACGGGCACAGTATCGACGTAGATGTCATAATGGTTGCCATGGCGACGATGATGTCATAAAGGTTGCCTCGACCAATCAGCGACAGGCACAGTCTGCCGCAAATTCTGGAATCATCATTGTCCATATACTACGGGGACATGCATATTCTAGAATACCCGATGCGTTAGAATCGGGCCACAATCTAGTACATTATATGCTGCTCAAAAATATAAAGGGAACACTTAATCAACAGAATATAACTCCAAGTAAATCAAACTTCTGTGAAACTAAACTGTCCACTTAGGAAGCAACACTGTTTGACAATCAATTTCACATGCTGTTGTGGAAATGGAATATACAACAGATGGAAATTATTGGCAAGTATCAAGACACAATCAATAAAAGAGTGGTTCTGCAGGGGGGGACCACAGACCACATCTCTGTACCAATGCTTTCTGGCTGATGTTTTGGTCACTTTTGAAAGTTGGCTGTGCTTTCACACTCGTGGTAGCATGAGATGGACTCTACAACCCAAACAAGTGGCTCAGGTAGTGAAGCTCATCCAGGATGGCACATGAATGCGAGCTGTGGCAAGAAGGTTTGCTGTGTCTGTCAGCATAGTGTCCAGAGGCTGGAGGCGCTACCAGAAGACAGGCCAGTACACCAGGAGACGTGGAGGGGGCCGTAGGAGGACAACAACCCAGCAGCAGGACCGCTACCTCAGCCTTTGTGCAAGGAGAAACAGGAGGAGTACTGCCAGAGCACTGCAAAATGACCTCCAGCAGCCACAAAAATGCATGTGTCTGCACAAACGGTTAAAAACCGACTCCATGAGGATGGTCTGAGTGCCCGACGTCCACAGATGGGGGTTGTGCTCACAGTCCAACACTATGCAGGACGCTTGGCATTTGCCACAGAACACCAGGATTGGCAAATTCACCACTGGCGCCCTGTGCTCTTTACAGATGAAAGCAGGTTCACACTGAGCACATGTGACAGACGTGACAGAGTCTGGAGAAGCCATGGAGAGCGATCTGCTGCCTGCAACATCCTTCAGCATGACCGGTTTGGCAGTGGGTGAGTAATGGTGAGGGGTGGCATTTCTTTGGAGGGTCGCACAGCCCTCCATGTGCTCACCAGAGGTAGCCTGACTGCCATTAGGTACTGAGATGAGATCCTCACACCCCTTGTGAGACCATATGCTGTTGGCCCTGGGTTCTGCCTAATGCAGGACAATGCCAGACCTCATGTGGCTGGAGTGTGTCAGCAGTTCCTGCAAGATGAAGGCATTAAAGCTATGGACTGGCCCGCCCATTCCCCAGACCTGAATCTGAACAAATCTGGGACATCATGTCTCGCACCACCCACCAACATCACGTTGCACCACAGACTGTTAAGGAGTTGGCAGATGCTTTAGTCCAGGTCTGGGAGGAGATCCCTCAGGAGACCAACCGCCACCTCATCAGGAGCATGACCAGGCATTTTAGGGAGGTCATACAGGCACGTGGAGGCCACACACACTACTGAGCATCATTTCCTTGTCTTGAGGTATTTCCACTGAAGATGGATCAGCCTGTAACTTCATTTTCCACTTTGATTTGGAGCATCATTCTAACTCCAGAACTCCGTGGGATATTAGTTGTGATTTACGTTGATAATTTTTAGGTTTTATTGTTCTCAACAAATTCCACTATGTTATGAATAAAGATTTACAACTGGAATATTTCATTCAGTGATATCTAGGATGTGAGATTTTAGTGTTCCCTTTATTTTTTTGAGCAATGTATATAGTATATTATTTTATTTATTTATTTATTTATTTATTTATTTATTTTTTAAATAGCACCATTGATTCCATATTGCTGTACATGACAAGGGGTTACATACAAAATACAGATATAACTTTCAGTAAACATACTAACAATGATTGACTGGTGCAGAGAGGGGAGGACCCTTACATTCTATGGGATGATGGGGAAGAAGATAGTAGGTTGGGGGTTGCAGTAGCTCCAGTGGTGTTGAGGTGCTAGCATGGTCATTGCAGACTCTAAGCTTTCCTGAAGAGATGAGTTTTCAAGTTCCGTCTGAAGGATCCAAAGGTGGTGGATAATCGGTCGTGATGGGGCACAGAATTCCAGAGGATAGGTATATTCGGGAGAAGTCTTGGATGCAATTGGATGTGGAACAAATAAGTCTGAAGGAGAGAAGGAGATCTTGGGAGGGCAAGAGATTATGTTAGGGAAGAAATCAGAAAATTAGTTTGGAAATATACAAGGGAGAAAGGTTATGGATAGCTTTGTAGGTCAGTGTTAGTAGTTTAAACTGCATACACTGAGGAATTGGGAGCCAATGAAGGGATTTGCAGAGAGGAGAATTATAGAAAGTTAGACACATTGTTATACACCACTGGGGCAGTGATTTTTAATATGAAACTGGAAGAAACTTGGGGAACCTGTGTCTTTGATCTTTTTTTTTCATTTCGGCGGGGTAATGTGTTGCTTCCTGAAATTGTGCCAAAACACATCTCCTGTCCACTGTGGAGGATCATTAACCTGGAATACCACTCACAAGAATACCACCTGATCTACGGTGTGAACGTTCCATTTTTGAATCGGTTCATTAACTTCTGGGTCTCATATTTACAGTTTATTTATTTGGTGTTACCCAAATGCTTGAGGATCTATATGTTTGTTGTGTTTGTTGTTGTGTATTGTAATTTTAGCCAGTAGGCTTTTTGACATTTTACATTAAAGGTTATCTTTTAAGATGTGTACCTCGCTGATATATTTACACTTTGATTGGTAGAATTTATTCTAATATAATTGTTTTGATCTAATATAAGCTCCTGAAGGCAATGATATGATAATTAGAATGATGTTTGTGGCTAAACTACATGTGTATATACATGTATAGTTATAAAGTAGAAACGTGACTCTGTGAGTGGAAAACCTTTACCCTGAATTACCAGAACAATAAGGTTTCATGGCCGAGTCAACTCATCATGGTTTGAAAAAACGTCCTTTCCCTTTGATTGATTGCTCCAGCCAGGTGATATCAGTGCCGACATCTTTGAAATGCAGCACTTGCATGATCCAGTCTCAAAACACCCCTGTCATGAGTTTGGTGAGGTTGAGGTACTGTATATACACCTAACGGTACCTTTAGTGAGGAAATCCGCTCTGTGGTTGCTCTTTGATTCACATTTGAAGTCATTGGGTAATTTGTTTCATGTGCATAGGGATGGGATTGTGGGTTGAGTATTTTGCCCCAGACCCCTTGCCCGCCTATGGCGTCTCTATGACAGGTTATTGCTTTCTGAGTGACCCGCCTCCTGTTTGAAAGTTCTCCCTGGCATTGTCCCTACTATGGGCGGTGTGTGCTCAGATTGATCTCCCGACGGTTTTCTTTCAATAAAATGGTACTGCATACTCTGTATAATAAGGTCATTATGGCCACACCTTTACTTTAACATGTAAAATCGTGCAGACAAGTTCTTTTTTCAGACAAGCAAACAAACAGCATGAAGGAATCACATAAAACTCTTTGTTCAGTTGTCCACTTGAGGTATTTAGACACAATAGATGATTTACTTGAAGATTCCCAGTGAATCGATAACTTTTATACCTAACCAGACAGGAGTAACTAGTGGTTTAGCACATGTAGTTGAGAAAACGGTTGATTATCTTGTGATCTGGTAAAGGTACCGTCACACTCAGCAACTTTGCAATGAGAAAGACAATGATCCGTGACGTTGCAGCGTCCTGGATAGCGATCTCGTTGTGTTTGACACGCAGCAGCGATCTGGATCCCACTGTGCCATCGCTGGTCGGAGCTAGAAGTCCAGAACTTTATTTCGTCATCAGGTCGACGTGTATCGTCATGTTTGACATCAAAAGCAACGATGCCAGCAACGTTTTACATGGAGCTAACAACCAGCGAGAACGATAAGTGAGTCGCCGTTACATCACTGGATCGCTCCTGCATCGTTCTGGAGTTGCTCTGTTTGACGTCTCTACAGCGACCTAAACAGCGACACTGCAGCGATCGGCTCGTTGTCTATATCGCTGCAGCGTCGCTGAGTGTGACGATACCTTAAACTTAAAGATGTTGTCAACTACTGAACAATCCCTTATCTGCTAAAATGCCCGTATACCACATACTCAACTCCTGGACCTACATCTCTCCTGCAATGTGAGCAGGGTGTATCCCAACAATCACATGACATTATATCACATGACCGCTGCAGCCACTCCACTATGACGGAATAGCAGCACCCACTGATTGACTGCACGGGATATGTAACATAACAATGTCATGTGACCACTGAGAGACAAAGTACATAGTGGACAAGCCCTTTTACCCCGTAGTGAAGAACCTCATAAATTCTCTATGGTCAGGTGGAAAGTTAAAACGTTATAACCGGCTTGAAATATGTAGTCAGTAGCTTGCATGTAATTATACTGGCAGTCAGGGATAATATACAACAATAGGTTTTGGGACAAGCTGAACGGAAAGAATAGCCAAATTAATGCACCATGAGAACTAGAAAAAAATTGCAGTCATCTGACTGTTAAACACATTGCATAGGACATACAGTTCATACAGTTCTATTACTGTACAGAATATATTCTGTTAAACATTACTGATCTGTGCCTGTATATCATGGGGTTTAGCCTTGATGGTAAATTACAAAACCAACTTTCCGTAACTGTTACCTGACAAGGTAACAAGCACCAACTAAGCCCAAAAATAGTATAGCTGAATGTGATAAGCTGTACTAAACTCTATCTACCTTGGGCTTTCTAGAAATTTCATTAACTCTTTTATAGAAATGATGTACATTTATATAATTTTTAACAAAGTTATTGTGCAGACTCATTTCCTGTGCTCTTAAAGGGAATTTATTAGTAGGATTTCAACATCCAACTATTAAATACACATGTAGCTCTTTCAACTGCAAATCCAGCAATTGCTGAATATGTCACACTGTTTCTTCATTTCTAAGAAGTCAGCATATGAATTGATATTTAAATGAGACTAAAGAACTATCTGTAGGTCTGAAGCTTCTGTCATACTAGCTCTATTCCCCAGAGGCACCCCCTCCTGCTTGACTGACGGGTCATATGTCTGAAGTCACACAGCATAGAGGCTGTCAGTCAAGTAGAAGGAGATGGTACTGGGCAAGGAATAGAGCTGGAGTGACAAAGGTTCAGATCTTCTGCCTCATTTGCATATCAAGTGAATCCCTGATTTCTCAGTAACAGAGGAACGGACTGGCCATGTAAATATATTGCTGGTCTTGTCTTTGAAAGAGCTTCTGCTTATATAAATAGTTTTTTTTGGGGGGGTGAAATTCTGATGACACATTCCCTTTAATGCTGGCAGTATAATTCTACATTTTCTAGCTCTCACTAGGCCTTCCATTTCGATCACCATTGCCAAAGATTTTATACCGGCAACCTAGAATCCAAGAAGGATCCCTTATGCTGACTAATATTAGTGCCTGTTGGAGCCTTCATTGTCTAGAATATCATCTACAATTGGAGAACATGTACTATGTGGACTAAAGTATCGAGACATTTCTTACTCAAGACCCGTAGAAGCGCGGCAGCGTGAAACGGCCGTCGTCCTTTCTGTCCACGTTCTCCCTATGGTTGCCTGCACATGTTCTAAATAAAGGATCGGTGTTTTCAGGACTGGTGAGTGCACTCTCGTTTTTTCTTCATTTGGACTTTAATACATAACTGGATTCAGTGCACCCGAGTGTCCGTTGCAGACAAATATAGCACAGCAGCGGCACACAGCTGTGGGATTACTGGGATTTTAGGCAGCAGTGGTGCCGTGTAATTTCTCTCTTTTTTTTCGCATTTCTTACTCATTAAATTCAGGTTTTTCATTTAAAGGGACTGTCACCCCCTCCAGCCGTTAGAAACTAAAAGAGCCACCTTGTGCAGCAGTAATGCAGCATTCTGACAAGGTGGCTCTTTTAGTTATTGGTGCAGTTAAAGCCAAAATAAAGCATTTTATAATTTCGCCAAAATACCTCTCTTTAGACAGGGAAGCAGGTCTTAACCCCCTGCTGCAAACTCCACACTTCAGTCACTCAAATCTTCTTCGGCGCCGGGCGCCGCCCCCTCCGTGCTGTTTTCCAATCAAATCCGGCGCCTGCCTTGTTTAGTACTGGCTGGGGCAGGCGCAGTGAGCTCTGGCCGTCTGACCTCAGATGCAGTCTTGCAGACTGCGCCTGTGCGGCCGCCCTGCCTGTGAATCCCAGTCCCGCACTGTGCATAATGCATAACACACTGCGGGGCTGGGATTCACAGGCAGGGCGGCCGCACAGGCGTGGGAGTGGAGCAGGGAGAGGACGTGGGGATTCTGTGCCTTCAGCAGGGAACAGTCCTTCATGCGCAGCTTTGTAGGAGATCGCCGTACCTCGCTGCTGTGGGAAGAACAAATTGAAGCCGTTGTCGGATGGATGGCAGCTAACGCATCGACTTCAATTAGTGCCACATCTTCTCAGGCACAGAGCACTGGAGAGCACCCATCTGTCTCTTCACCACCTGCCAAATTGCCCAGGCAGTCAGAGAGCCCAGGACATGGGCCATCTCTACTTCTGTTCTCTGAATCTCTTGGCTTGGAAAAAGGGGGCCAGCCAAGCAGCATTGGAGAAATGGAAGAAGAGGCAGTGTGCAGTGATGCCCAACAGCTTTGTCTCTCTGATTCTTAAGAGGCGGGTGGGCCAGTGCCTCCAGTCAGCACACCTCAGTACGCATCTGATGATGAGACTCAGGTGCCACTTTCAGGTGTGTACAGTGCTGCCGAGACTACCCAGGAGAAGCAGATTGTGGAAGAGGGTAGTGTAGATGATGAGGTCCTTGACCCATCATGGCATGAGGTACAGGAAGGTGGTGGGAGCAGCTCTGAGGAAGAGATTCCCCGAACGGCCCAAAGAGGGTGAGAAAGGGGGAAGACTGCGGTGCCTGCAGCCTCCACTTCGGCACCCATTAGGAGCATGCTTCTTCCAAAAGCCAAAACGGGCGCTCCCAAGACTTGAAGTGCCTGGTCCTTTTTTGACACACTTGCAGATGACATTTGCGTAGTCAAATGCAAGGTGTGAAAGTCAAAAGAAACAAAGAAACAGGTATCACTCCAATGATGCACACCACATATAAAAATAAGAAACAAAATATTGAAAAAACACAAGATTTTATTGAAACACCACATAAAACATAATTAAATACAACAAGCACAAAGTCCGGTCCATAACAATAAATGCAAGGTACAATAATATGTATAAAGCACAATAAATGTACAAACCTGCAATGCTGTAACCCTGCCAATACCCCAGATAAAGTAAGGACTGTATATGGTCAGCTGAAAATACCAAGCTGGCCAGAGAATGTACACCCTGCACCACCCTATACGTAGCGATGGGTACCTGACCCAAAAAGGTGCTTGAATATAAACAGTAACCTATGCGGCTCATGGGACACTTATAGGTGTCTTACCCAGACTCACTGGGCTATGAAAATAGTCCCAAAATAACATGCTAACAGCAGAGAAAGGACCGCCAAATAGCGTCCCCAGCAAATGCTGGGATAAAGATTACCCAAGGCAGAAGGGTGGCCAGGAACAGTCCAGGGGTAAACCGGCACGCCAGCAGGACTAGGGACAAAGCAGCCCCACGCGTATTGCCCTCCCAAGTAGGGCTTCGCCAGGGGAAGTGTTTGGTGTGTATCACAAACCTTGTATAAATTGCAGACAAGTAATAAGAAAATAAGGCCCACCTGTGACTCAAAAAACAAAACAAAACCCAAAAAGACAATGCATAACCAAGGGGTGATCAGTCCCATGGTAGATGCAAAGGCGCAGGGATATACTGAGCGTAAATCAATAAGCAGGTAAATGTGCACAGCATCCATGGCAAGTAAAACGAGCAGCAGCCAATAGGCTACACTTATAGAATCATAATAATAATGGTAAGCATGCAAGATGTATATAGTAGCCATGCAAGAGCACACACATCCCACAAAAGCAGCCCCCGGGGAACAAGCACATGGCACCTATATCACAAGCAGTTACACACATCCCCAACACACAATCCCAAACAGGACCCAGCAGTTGTCCGGAGAGACAGGAGATATAGCACACTGTTATGATCTGGTGGCCTAGGAGCAGCATGAGACGTACTCTGGAGAAGGTTGTACCTGTACTGACCGCAAACCCTGAACTTAGCAGCGCAACTAGAAGTAGCCGTGGGGGGTACCCAACACTCCCTAGACCCCTCGACACAGCCTAAGAACTAACTTCCCCTAAAGACAGAAACGGGAAAACTATCTTGCCTCAGAGAAAATCCCCAAAGGATAGACAGCCCCCCACAAATATTGACTGTGAGAGGAGAGGGAAATAACATACGCAGACATGAAATCAGGATTTAGCATAGGAGGCCATACTAGCTAAAAAGAAAGATAAGGACAGAGTACTATGCGGTCAGTATTAAAACACTAGAAAATATCCACCACAGAAAATACAAAACACCACATCTGACTAAGGACATGGAGGGTATATCTGCATCTCCAGAGACACAGCTTGGCTGCAAAAAATCCTTCACAGACAAAGCTGGACAAGACAAAACATGAAAATGCACTGAACTATAAGGCCCACAGCATGTGGACAGCAAAAACAAAGCCAGGACTTATCTTTGTTGAAAAGCACAGCAAACAGGAAAGACCAGAAAGGGATGTGAATCCTCCAAAAACAATGGACAACTGGCACTGACTAAAGGATCAAGCAGGACTAAATAGCTGAGTCCAAATTGCAAAAAGTGAACACACCTGATAATTGCTGCGATCCACAGACAGCAGCACTACCACTCATAACCACCGGAGGGAGCCCAAGAGCAGAATTCACAACAGTACCCCCCCCCCTTGAGGAGGGGTCACCGAACCCTCACCAGAGCCCCCAGGCCGATCAGGACGAGCCAAATGAAAGGCACGAACCAAATCGTCAGCATGAACATCGGAGGCAACAACCCAAGAATTATCCTCCTGGCCATAACCCTTCCATTTGACCAGATACTGAAGCTTCCGCCTCGAAAAACGAGAATCCAAAATCTTCTCAACCACATACTCCAACTCCCCATCAATCAACACCGGGGCCAGAGGATCAACAGAGGGAACAACGGGCACCACATACTTCCGCAACAAAGATCTATGGAAAACATTATGGATGGAAAAAGAGGCTGGAAGGGCCAAACGAAAAGACACTGGATTGATAATCTCAGAAATCCTATAAGGACCAATAAACCGAGGCTTGAACTTAGGGGAAGAAACCTTCATAGGAACATGACGGGAAGACAACCAGACCAAATCCCCAACCCGAAGCCGGGAACCAACACACCGATGACAGTTAGCAAAACGCTGAGCCTCCTCCTGAGACAACACCAAATTGTCCACCACATGAGTCCAAATCTGCTACAGCCTGTCAACCACAGAATCCACACCAGGACAATCAGAAGGCTCAACCTGCCCTAAAGAAAAACGAGGATGAAAACCAAAATTACAAAAAAAAGGCGAAACCAAGGTAGCAGAACTAGCCCGATTATTAAGGGCAAACTCGGCCAATGGCAAGAAAGCCACCCAATCATCCTGATCAGCAGACACAAAGCATCTCAAATAAGTTTCCAAAGTCTGATTAGTTCGCTCGGTTTGGCCATTTGTCTGAGGATGAAATGCGGAAGAAAAAGACAAATCAATGCCCAGCCTAGCACAAAAGGCCCGCCAAAACCTAGAAACAAACTGGGAACCTCTATCGGACACAATATTCTCCGGAATGCCATGCAAACGAACCACATGCTGAAAAAACAACAGAACCAAATCAGAAGAGGAAGGCAATTTAGGCAAAGGTACCACATAAACCATCTTAGAAAACCGGTCACAAACCACCCAGATAACAGACATCCTCTGGGAAACCGGAAGCTCTGAAATAAAATCCATAGAAATATGCGTCCAAGGTCTCTCAGGGACCGGCAAAGGCAGAAGCAACCCACTAGCACGGGAACAGCAAGGCTTAGTCCGCGCACAAATCCCACAGGACTGCACAAAAGAACGCACATCCCGCGACAAAGAAGGCCACCAAAAGGACCTACCAACCAAATCTCTGGTACCAATAATCCCAGGATGGCCAGCCAACACAGAACAATGAACCTCAGAAATCACTTTACTAGTCCATCTATCAGGAACAAACAGTTTCCCCACTGGACAGCGGTCAGGTTTATTAGCCTGAAATTCCTGAAGAGCCCGTCATAAATCAGGGGAGATGGCAGAAAGAATCACCCCTTCCTTCAGAATGCCGACCGGCTCAAGAACCCCAGGGGAATCAGGAAAAAAACTCCTAGAGAGGGCATCCGCCTTAACATTCTTAGTACCAGGAATGTACGAGACCACAAAATCAAAACGGGAGAAAAACAGGGACCATCGAGCCTGTCTAGGATTCAGCCGTTTGGCAGACTCGAGGTAAATCAGATTCTTATGATCGGTCAGGACCACAATACGGTGCTTGGCCCCCTCAAGCCAATGTTGCCACTCCTCAAATGCCCACTTCATAGCCAACAACTCCCGATTGCCGACATGATAATTGCGTTCCGCAGGCGAAAACTTCCGAGAAAAGAAGGCACACGGTTTCATCAAGGAACCATCAGAATTCCTCTGAGACAAAACGGCCCCTGCCCCAATCTCAGACGCGTCAACCTCAACCTGAAATGGAAGAGAAACATCCGGCTGACGCAACACAGGGGCAGAAGTAAATCGGCGTTTAAGCTCCTGAAAGGCAGAAACAGCCGCGGAGGGCCAATTCGTCACATCACCACCTTTCTTCGTCAAATCGGTCAGAGGTTTAACCACACTGGAGAAGTTGGCAATGAAACGACGATAAAAATTAGCAAAGCCCAAGAATTTCTGAAGGCTCTTCACAGATGTGGGCTGAATCCAATCATGAATGGCCTGAACCTTAACCAGATCCATTTCTATAGATGAGGGAGAAAAAATGAAGCCCAAAAAAGAAACCTTCTGCACTCCAAAAAGGCACTTCGACCCCTTCACAAATAAAGCATTATTACGGAGGATCTGAAATACCATCCTGACCTGTTTCACATGAGACTCCCAATCATCGGAAAAAATCAAAATATCATCCAAATATACAACCATGAATTTATCAAGATAACTCCGAAAGATATCATGCATGAAGGATTGGAACACAGATGGGGCATTAGAGAGTCCGAATGGCATCACAAGGTATTCAAAATGGCCTTCGGGCGTATTAAATGCAGTTTTCCATTCGTCACCCTGCTTAATACGAATAAGATTATATGCCTCTCGAAGGTCAATCTTAGTAAACCAGCTAGCCCCCTTAATCCTAGCAAACAAATCAGTAAGCAAAGGCAAAGGGTATTGAAATTTGACCGTGATCTTATTCAAGAGGCGATAATCAATACAGGGTCTCAAGGAGCTATCCTTCTTGGCAACAAAAAAAAAAACCTGCTCCCAATGGTGAAGAAGATGGCCAAATATGCCCCTTCCCCAAAGACTCCTTAATATAGCTCCGCATGGAGGCATGTTCTGGCACAGACAGGTTGAAAAATCGGCCCTTTGGGAACTTACAACCTGGAATCAAGTCAATAGCACAATCACAGTCCCTATGCGGTGGAAGGGAACTGGATTTGGGCTCATCGAATACATCCTGGAAATCTGACAAAAACTCAGGAATTTCAGAAGAGGGGGAAGAGGAAATTGACATCAAAGGAACGTGACCATGAACCCCCTGACAACCCCAACTAGTCACAGACATAGATCTCCAATCTAACACCGGATTATGTACCTGTAACCATGGAAAACCCAGCACAATATCATCATGCAAATTATGCAACACGAGAAAACGACAATCTTCCTGATGGGCTGGCGCCATGCGCATGGTCAGCTGTGTCCAAAACTGAGGTTTATTTTTAGCCAACGGTGTAGCATCAATGCCCCTTAAAGGAATAGGGTTCTGCAAAGGCTGCAAGGGGAAACCACAACGTCTGGCAAATTCTAAGTCCATTAAGTTCAGAGCGGCGCCTGAATCCACAAATGCCATGACACAAAATGATGATAATGAGCAGATCAAGGTCACAGATAACAGAAATTTAGGTTGTACAGTACTGATGGTAACAGAACTAGCGATTCTCTTTGTACGCTTAGGGCAATCAGAAATAACATGAGGAGAATCGCCGCAGTAAAAACACAACCTATTCTGACGCCTGAATCTTTGACGTTCAGCTCTAGACAAAATCCTATCACACTGCATAGGCTCAGGGCTCCACTCAGAGGACAACGCCACAGTGTGCGCAACTCTGCGCTCGCGCAAGCGCCGATCAATCTGAATGGCCAGAGACATAGAATCACTCAGACCAGCAGGCGTGGGGAACCCCACCATAACATCTTTAACGGATTCAGAAAGACCCTTTCTGAAAATTGCCACCAAGGCATCCTCATTCCATTTAGTCAGTACAGACCATTTTCTAAATTTCTGGCAATACGATTCTGCCGCTTCTTGACCCTGACACAGGGCCAACAAGATCTTCTCAGCTTGATCCACAGAATTAGGCTCATCATACAATAACCCCAATGCTTGAAAGAAAGAATCGACATTAAGCAAAGCAGGATTGCCAGTTTCCAGGGAAAATGCCCAATCCTGTGGGTCACTGTTGTGAATTCCGCTCTTGGGCTCCCTCCGGTGGTTGTAAGTGGCACTTTTGTGAGTTCTGCTCTTGGGCTCCCTCTTGTGGTTTCAAGTGGTATGGCTGCTCCTTGGAGTTAGCTGTCATCAGCTGCCTCCACTTATCGTCTCTTCTGCTCTGCTATTTAGGCCTGGCTCTTTCTTCAGCCAGTGCCACTTGTAAATGGTTCCTGGTTGGATTCACATCTCTTTGGATTTCCCTGTTATCCTGACCAGTTCAACAAAGCTAAGTTTTTGCTTGCGCTTTTCTGTTCACAGATTGTGGACTTATCTGTTCAGTGCTTTCTATGTTTGTCCAGCGTTATCAGTATGAATTAATTCTGTCTTGCTGGAAGCTCTGGGAAGCAGATTCACCCTCCACAGAACTCACAAAAGTGCCACTTACAACCACCGGAGGGAGCCCAAGAGCGGAATTCACAACAGGTCACCATGCAGCAGGGATATGATGATTTTAACCTGCTGAGTAGGATTACCAGAGGACCGGGGTCTCAATGCAAAAAACAGTTTACAGTTATTTTTGAAACTCAAAAATTTGGATCTGTCACCAAAGAATAAATCAGGAGTGGGAATCGTAGGTTCTAAGGCAGGAGTCTGAACAATATAATCTGAAATACCCTGTACCCTAGCAGCAAGCTGATCCACACGAGAAACTAACTCCTGAACATTCATGTTATTACTAGGTTCCGTAGCCACCCAGAGATTAAGAGGGAGGAAAAGACAAAACAGGCTAAGGAAAAAAAAATGGCTCAAAACCTTTCCTCCCTTCTTCTGAGATGCAGTTAACTCATTGTTGGCCAGTTGTACTGTTATGATCTGGTGGCCTAGGAGCAGCATGAGACGTACTCTGGAGAAGGTGGTACCTGTACTGACCGCAAACCCTGAACTTAGCAGTGCAACTTGAAGTAGCCGTGGGGGGTACCTAACACTCCCTAGACCCCTCGAAACAGCCTATGAACTAACTTCCCCTAAAGACAGAAACGGGAAAACTATCTTGCCTCAGAGAAAATCCCCAAAGGACAGACAGCCCCCCAACAAATATTGACTGTGAGAGGAGAGGGAAATAACATATGCAGACATGAAATCAGGATTTAGCATAGGAGGCCATACTAGCTAAAAAGAAAGATAAGGACAGAGTACTATGCGGTCAGTATTAAAACACTAGAAAATATCCACCACAGAAAATACAAAACACCACATCTGACTAAGGACATGGAGGGTATATCTGCATCTCCAGAGACACAGCTTGGCTGCAAAAAATCCTTCACAGACAAAGCTGGACAAGACAAAAGCACAGCAAACAGGAAAGACCAGAAAGGGATGTGAATCCTCCAAAAACAATGGACAACTGGCACTGACTAAAGGATCAAGCAGGACTAAATAGCTGAGTCCAAATTGCAAAAAGCGAACACACCTGATAAATGCTGCGATCCACAGACAGCAGCACTACCACTCATAACCACCGGAGGGAGCCCAAGAGCAGAATTCACAACAGCACACCATCCAAGACATACATAATTACCTGGCAAAAGAGGTGTGTAGCAATTAGAGAATTGTTGTATGAAAAATCTTTATAGTCAAAAAATATATATACACAATTATTACACACATACATTGCTGTCACTAAAAAATGAATATTCCACCTGCAGAGAGGCCAGGTATGGGCTGAAAGTGTGCAAACCCACAGGATGGATAAAAGGCCCAGATAAAGTGCGTATATGAAAGCAAAAACATATCTCGCAGGTAGAGACGAAAAGTCCCATAGCAGGAAGTAACCTGTTCAGCTGAAAAGATGGAAACAAAATAGAGATACCAAAATGTCCAAACAGGCATCCCATGAGCCAAGGTACAGTTTTGCATATTTTGAAGGTGAAAAATAAGAAATAAAAAATATATGGAACAAATACCATATACTAATGTCCCATGAGCCAAAAGTCCCCATATTCCATAGATGGAACCAACACGGCCAAGGCATTAAACCTTGACCCGATAAGGTCTAGTCCATGCCCATGCTACAAAAACACGAGATGACATGAATAGGACAAGTGATGAAAAACCTCTATAGAGAATCTCTCAAATGGCTTCTCCCATCCATAGATGTAAAGTGCATGGTGCAAAATAGACAGTACCAACGCCTGGAAGCCAAAAGGGCCACAAGCTGCCTACCTATAAAATATCACAAAATGATGAACCCCCACATGTTATAGTATAGATAAGCTGTAATAACAAAAAAGGCGCAGAGCCCTAACATAGATGAGTCCTAGAAATGATTCCAGTTTGAGTGTATACAGCCCATTTAATTTAGCGAGAGCACAACTCCCGATCAAATGGAATCCTCAGACAGTCCCTCATGAATGACTCAGGAGGCGGAGAAGAAAAACCGGTCCATCCAATCCATATAGTCCATACAGACACCAGACCATGGGGAGGGCGACCAGACGAGACCTCATCCCAGAAATCCCGTGAACAGGAGTTCTTCGTTAAGACCTGCTGGGGCAACAGAGGACAAATTGAAAATCCAGCGAGACTCATAACGTAACAGGGATGGCTTGAGCGGGCCTTCCCTGTTAGAAATCTGGACCCGCTCCAGGCCCACCATCTTGGTGTTAGTCACCCGACCTGCATGGTGGGTAAGATAGTAGGCCACTACAGGAGTGAGAACTTTACCCTTAGAGAGATCATTAGAGGCCAGATTGATTGTGGAGAAGTGCTTCTGCACTCTCCGTCACAACTCCTGCGAGGCTTGGCCAACATATATGAGTTGACAAGGGCAAACCAGGGCGTAGATAACACACGTAGTCTTGCAGTTAATATACGAAGAGAGTTTGTAACGACTCCCATCCCTAGGATGAACAAAAAAATCCCTTATGGCTCCCATATGTGGGCAGATACTACAACCTCCACAGGCAAATGATCCTCGAAGTTTTACACCCCGGTGAGTACTCGTGGTCTGTCTCCTGTAATGGCTCCTGGACAACAAATCCCTGAAATTAAGAGCCCTTCTTGCCACCACTAAAGGCTGTGCACTGACCACATCAGCAGTTTCAAGGTCCGTGGTCAGGATATCCCAATGTCTGCGTAGGATCGCCTTAAGGCTGCCCCAGTTATTATTGTAACCCGTGATGAACCTAGGTTTATCATCACGTACCTTGGTTGACGCAAGCAGAAGGGAATCCTGGGTGTGGAGTCTAGCTCGTTGAAATGCTGTAGATATGCTTCTATGTGGGTAGTGCCTTTCCCTAAAGCGTTCTGTGAGTCTCAATGCTTGCACTCAAAAATTCGCATCGGTCGTGCAATTCCTTCTGACTCTCAGGAATTGGCTGATCGGCACTCCATCTCTAGTATGTTGTGGATGAAAGCTTCTGTAATCCAGAAGACTGTTAGTGGCCGTCGGCTTCCGATATAACTTGGTGGAAATGGAACCCCCCTCTTCAATCTTGATCTGTAGGTCCAGGTACGTGGCTGTGGAGGATGACATGGAGTAAGTCAAGAGAATGTTATGCATATTTTCATTTAGAGACTCAACATAACTCCTGCACTCCTCCAACGTGCCTAACAAATGAAAAAAACATCATCGATATACCGTGACCAATGGGCAACCTTATTCCTGAAAGTCGATGACGGGTAGATCACTGTGGCCTCCCACCATCCCAAAAATAGGTTTGCCAGCGCTGGTGCACATCTGGCACCCATGATCACACCTGACGTTTGAAGGTAACGGCTTCCTCACAGGATCGCCATGGAAGAACCTCTGGCACTGTTGTCCAGAGACCCAGTGTAATTCCACCCACAGCACCACGTTCCCAGTCATGCTCACACTACCAGCCCACTCAACAGCCATCAGTAGCACAGGCATGGGAGAAAAGGTGGCCATTCTCGGCAAAATCACCCCCGAGCACAGGCTCTGAAAGCTGGCATTGCAAAACTACTGTCCCTTGAAATGCTGTCATTCAGGCTGGTGGAGACTGACACCTTCCGTAACTTGATGGCATTGGCAGTCCCACAATACAATGTGCCCAGCCAATTTTATTTCAGCAGGCAAGCCGTCCCTGCCCTGCAAAAGCATGTGGAGGGAAACATTAAACATGTGCTACTAAAAGCCGTCAGTAGCAAGGTCCACCTCACCACTGATGCGTGGACCAGTCACCATGGATAGGGACGATACCTTTTCCTCACTGCCCATTGGGTCAATGTTGTGGAGCCGGGTACAGATCTTGCGAGTGGCGCTGTACGTGTTCTGCCAACTTCAAGGATTGCAGGAATCCAGTCTGTACACATTGCCTCCTCCTCAGAATCATTACTGCAGGAGCCGTCACGGTCTACCTCCACCTTGACCCGTGAATGCTTACCTGTTACCACCGTTATGAGCTCAGCCGTGGCCAAACGTCAACAGGCCGTAGTGAAATTAATTTCTTTGGGGAATCGAAGCCACACAGCGCAGGAGCTTTGGAATGCCATCAATCAGGAGAGCGACGTGTGGTTTGTGCTAGCGAATCTCCAGCCAGGCATGGTAGTGTGTGACAATGGCCAAAATCAGGTGGCAGCTCTGGCCCTAGGCAACCTCACTCACATCCCATGTCTGGCACATGTGCTCAACTTGGTCATGCAGAGTTTTTTAAGGGACTATCCGGATCTTGATGCACTGCTGCACAAGGTCCACCTAGAGTGTGCTCACTTGCGGCGTTCCAGCATGGCAAGATCGCGCATTGCAGCTCTGCAGCGCCGATTCCGCCTTCCGGAACATCGCATCATATGTGACCTACCCACCAGGTGGAATTCAACATTACATATGTTGGAGTGGTTGTGTGAGCAGCAGCCAGCAGTAATGGAGTACCAGCTGCATCAGGCGCAAAGAAGTCGCACTGCGTGCCGTTCAGACTTCACAACCACTGAGTGGGCCACTATGAAGGACATCTGCCAGGTTTTGCGTGCCTTTGATGATTCCACGCGGATGGCGAGTGCAGATGATGCACTAGTCAGCATGATTGTCCCCCTTATCTGCCTGCTTGAAAGAACACTGCAAGCGCTAAGGGATGATGTTGTGGAAGAGCTGGAGGATGAGGAGTCACAAATGCCATCTGCTTCTGGATAGTCTGCGCGACATGGTTCCTCACAATGGCCTAGGCAAGGGACACTTTGTGAGGAGGATGAGGAGGAGTCTTTTGAGGAGGAAGACATCTCTCCACAGGAGGGAGTTACACAATTCTCCAGTAGTCAGTGCGTAGAGCGAGGGTGGGGTGATGCTGAGCAGGCAGAGGTCACGCCTTAAGCAGGGGACAGCGTTTCTTGGCCAGTTGGCAGTCTGCAGCACATGGTTGATTTCATGCTGCAGTGCCTGAGAAACGACCGCCACATTGCCCACATTCTCAACACGGCTGATTATTGGGTGTACACCCTCCTAGATCCTCACTACTGGGACAACTTTCAAAGCCTCATAACACTGTTGAACCGGGAGCGTAAAATGCGGGAGCACCAAGACACACTGGTGCAGTCCATCATTTTCTCCAGTCCAAGCGAGAGCAGTGCTGCTAGTGCTTTACAAAGCAGCTCTGTGTGCCGAGGCAGTGGAGGAAGCTCTGCACAAAGAGGGAGCAGAAGCAGTGCCTCAGCACAAGGCAAGACCAGTATGGCCCAACAGTGGCAAAGTTTTGTGTGCCCGCCACAAATGTCTACAATATCACATACGGCTCCAGTCAGCAGGAGGCAGCATTTCCGTCAGATGGTGACAGACTACATGGCTTGCCCTCTCTGTGTACTCTGTTATGATCAGGTGGCATTGGAGCAGCATGAAAAGACCTTCGCTGGAGCAGTGGTAACTTTACTGACCGCAAACTCTGATCCTATCACCGCAACTAGAAGTAGCCGTGGGGTGTGCCTAACCACACCTAGACACCTCGACACAGCCTAAGGACTAAATATCCCTAAAGATGGAAATAGGAAAACTCTCTTGCCTCAGAGTAGATCCCCAAAGGATAGGTAGCCCCCACAAATAATGATTGTAAGTAGGAGGGGAAAAGACACACGCAGACAGAAAACAGGGATAAGCAAAGGAGGCCACTTCTACCTAGATAGGAAAGGATAGTACAGGATACTATGCGGTCAGCATAAAACACTACAAAATATCCACAGCAGAAAAATACAAAAACTCCGCCACCTAAATAAAGATGTGGAGAGTATATCTGCGACTCCAGCGAGTCCAACTAGACTGAGAAAAACATCAGGCACAGTCTAGCAGGAACAAAATAGAAACAAGAAAAGCACAGAAAATAAACACACAGCAGTGTGTCTAAAAAATGAAGCAAACACTTATCTTAGCTGAATTGGCAGCAAGCAGGAGAGGCCAGGCAGAGGACCAACACTTCCAAAGGAACATTGACTATTGGCAAGGACTAATGAGTCCTGCACAGCTAAATACCCCAGTCAGAATTGAAATTAGCAGAAACACCTGTCCAAGACTGCTGCTCAGGAATAACTGCAATACCATCAACAACCACCGGAGGGAGCCCAAGAGCAGAATTCACAACAGTACCCCCCCTTGAGGAGGGGTCACCGAACCCTCACCAGAGCCCCCAGGCCGGTCAGGACGAGCAAGATGAAAGGCACGAACCAAATCAGCGGCATTGACATCAGAGGCCAAAACCCTAGAATTATCCTCCTGGCCATAACCCTTCCATTTGACAAGGTACTGAAGCTTCCGCCTCGAAAAATGAGAATCCAAAATCTTCTCAACCACATATTCCAACTCCCCATCGACCAACACAGGGGCCGGAGGATCAACAGAGGGAACAACGGGCTCCACATATTTCCGCAACAAAGATCTATGGAAGACATTATGGATAGCAAAAGAGGGCGGAAGCGCCAGTCGAAAAGACACCGGATTAATAATCTCAGAAATCCTATAAGGACGAATAAACCGAGGCTTAAACTTAGGAGAAGAAACCTTCATAGGAACATGACGGGAAGATAACCAAACCAGATCCCCAACCCGAAGCCGGGAACCAACACAGCGACGTCGGTTAGCAAAACGTTGAGCCTCCTCCTGAGACAACACCAAATTGTCCACCACCTGAGCCCAAATCTGCTGCAACCTGTCAACCACAGAATCCACACCAGGAAAGTCAGAAGACTCAACCTGCCCAGAAGAAAAACGAGGGTGAAAACCAAAATTACAAAAAAAGGCGAAACCAAAGTAGCCGAACTAGCCCGATTATTAAGGGCAAACTCGGCCAATGGCAAAAAAGCCACCCAATCATCCTGATCAGCAGACACAAAGCATCTCAAATAAGTCTCCAAAGTCTGATTAGTACGCTCGGTCTGGCCATTTGTCTGAGGATAAAATGCAGAAGAAAAAGACAAATCAATGCCCAGCCTAGCACAAAAGGCCCGCCAAAACCTAGAAACAAACTGGGAACCTCTGTCGGACACAATATTCTCAGGAATACCATGCAAATGGACCACATGCTGAAAAAACAACGGAACCAAATCAGAAGAAGAAGGCAATTTAGGCAAAGGCACCAAATGAACCATCTTAGAGAATCGGTCACAAACAACCCAGATAACAGACATCCTCTGGGAAACAGGAAGATCGGAAATAAAATCCATAGAAATATGCGTCCAGGGCCTCTCAGGGACCGGCAATGGCAAAAGCAACCCACTAGCACAGGAGCAACAAGGCTTGGCCCGCGCAGAAGTCCCACAGGACTGCACAAAAGACCGCACATCACGCGATAAAGAAGGCCACCAAAATGACCTACCAACCAAGTCTCTGGTACCAAAAATACCAGGATAACCAGCCAACACAGAACAGTGAACCTCAGAAATCACTCTACTAGTCCATCTGTCAGGAACAAACAGCTTCCCCACAGGACAACAATCAGGTTTGTCAGCCTGAAATTTCTGAAGAACCCGTCGTAAATCAGGAGAAACGGCAGAAAGGACCACCCCTTCCTTCAAAATACCGACTGGTTCCAAGACCTCAGGAGAATCAGGCAAAAAACTCCTAGAGAGGGCATCAGCCTTAATATTCTTAGAACCCGGAAGGTACGAGACCACAAAATCAAAACGAGAGAAAAACAAGGACCATCGAGCCTGTCTAGGATTCAACCGTTTGGCAGACTCGAGGTAAATCAGATTCTTATGATCGGTCAAGACCACAATAAGGTGTGTTATGGCTGGCAATCAGGCAACACAGCGTGCAGTAATCAGCGCACATACAGAGATCTGGCAATAACCAAAAACAATAGGACAAGCTCTGAGACGTGGAATCTCTGTAGACTGCAGTACCTGATCTATCCTCACACAACTATAAGCAGCAGTGGATTGCGCCTATCACTACCTATGCAACTCGGCACTGCCTGAGGAGCTGACTAGCCTGAAGATAGAAATACAAGCCTGACTTACCTCAGAGAAATACCCCAAAGGAATAGGCAGCCCCCCACATATAATGACTGTTAGCAAGATGAAAAGACAAACGTAGGAATGAAATAGATTCAGCAAAGTGAGGCCCGATATTCTAGACAGAGCGAGGATAGCAAAGAGAACTATGCAGTCTACAAAAAACCCTAAAACGAAAACCACGCAAAGGGGCAAAAAGACCCACCGTGCCGAACTAACAGCACGGCGGTGCACCCCTTTGCTTCTCAGAGCTTCCAGCAAAAGTTAATAGCAAGCTGGACAGAAAAAACAGAAAACAAACTAGAAGCACTTATCTAGCAGAGCAGCAGGCCCAAGGAAAGATGCAGAAGCTCAGATCCAACACTGCAACATAGACAAGGAGCAAGGAAGACAGACTCAGGTGGAGCTAAATAGCAAGGCAGCCAACGAGCTCACCAAAACACCTGAGGGAGAAGGCCCAGAGACTGCAATACCACTTGTGACCACAGAAGTGAACTCAGCCACAGAATTCACAACAGTACCCCCCCTTGAGGAGGGGTCCCCGAACCCTCACCAGAACCCCCAGGCCGACCAGGATGAGCCACATGAAAGGCACGAACAAGATCTGGGGCATGGACATCAGAGGCAAAAACCCAGGAATTATCTTCCTGAGCATAACCCTTCCATTTGACCAGATACTGGAGTTTCCGTCTAGAGACACGAGAATCCAAAATCTTCTCCACGATATACTCCAATTCCCCCTCCACCAAAACAGGGGCAGGAGGCTCCACAGATGGAACCATAGGTGCCACGTATCTCCTCAACAACGACCGTTGGAATACATTATGTATGGAAAAGGAGTCTGGGAGGGTCAGACGAAAAGACACCGGATTGAGAATCTCAGAAATCCTATACGGACCAATAAAACGAGGTTTAAATTTAGGAGAGGAAACCTTCATAGGAATATGACGAGAAGATAACCAAACCAGATCCCCAACACGAAGTCGGGGTCCCACACGGCGTCTACGATTAGCGAAAAGCTGAGCCTTCTCCTGGGACAAGGTCAAATTGTCCACTACCTGAGTCCAGATCTGCTGCAACCTGTCCACCACAGAATCCACACCAGGACAGTCCGAAGACTCAACCTGTCCTGAAGAGAAACGAGGATGGAACCCAGAATTGCAGAAAAATGGAGAGACCAAGGTAGCCGAGCTGGCCCGATTATTAAGGGCGAACTCAGCAAACGGCAAAAATGACACCCAATCATCCTGGTCAGCGGAAACAAAACATCTCAGATATGTTTCCAAGGTCTGATTGGTTCGTTCGGTCTGGCCATTAGTCTGAGGATGGAAGGCCGAGGAGAACGATAGGTCAATGCCCATCCTACCACAAAAGGCTCGCCAGAACCTCGAGACAAACTGGGAACCTCTGTCAGAAACAATATTCTCAGGAATGCCATGTAAACGAACCACATGCTGGAAGAACAAAGGCACCAAATCAGAGGAGGAAGGCAATTTAACCAAGGGCACCAGATGGACCATTTTAGAAAAGCGATCACAGACCACCCAAATGACCGACATTTTTTGAGAAACGGGAAGGTCAGAAATGAAATCCATCGAAATATGTGTCCAAGGCCTCTTCGGGACTGGCAAGGGCAAAAGCAACCCACTGGCACGTGAACAGCAGGGCTTAGCCCTAGCACAAATTCCACAGGACTGCACAAAAGCACGCACATCCCGTGACAGAGATGGCCACCAGAAGGATCTAGCAACCAACTCCCTGGTACCAAAGATTCCTGGATGACCAGCCAGCACCGAACAATGAAGTTCAGAGATAACTTTACTAGTCCACCTATCAGGGACGAACAGTTTCTCGGCCGGACAACGATCAGGTTTATTAGCCTGAAATTTCTGCAACACTCTCCGCAAATCAGGGGAGATGGCAGACACAATGACTCCTTCCTTGAGGATACTCGCCGGCTCAGACAACCCCGGAGAGTCGGGCACAAAACTCCTAGACAGAGCATCCGCCTTCACATTTTTAGAGCCCGGAAGGTATGAAATCACAAAATCAAAACGAGCAAAAAATAACGACCAACGGGCCTGTCTAGGATTCAAGCGCTTGGCAGACTCAAGATAAGTAAGGTTCTTATGATCAGTCAAAACCACCACGCGATGCTTAGCACCCTCAAGCCAATGACGCCACTCCTCGAATGCCCACTTCATGGCCAGCAACTCTCGGTTGCCCACATCATAATTACGCTCAGCAGCAGAAAATTTCCTGGAAAAGAAAGCACATGGTTTGAACACTGAGCAACCAGAACCTCTCTGTGACAAAACCGCCCCTGCACCAATCTCAGAAGCATCAACCTCGACCTGGAACGGAAGAGAAACATCAGGTTGACACAACACAGGGGCACAGCAAAAACGACGCTTCAACTCCTGAAAAGCTTCCACGGCAGCAGAAGACCAATTAACCAAATCAGCACCCTTCTTGGTCAAATCGGTCAATGGTCTGGCAATGCTAGAAAAATTACAGATGAAGCGACGATAAAAATTAGCAAAGCCCAGGAATTTCTGCAGACTTTTTAGAGATGTCGGCTGAGTCCAATCCTGGATGGCCTGAACCTTAACCGGATCCATCTCGATAGTAGAAGGGGAAAAGATGAACCCCAAAAATGAAACTTTCTGCACACCGAAGAGACACTTTGATCCCTTCACGAACAAGGAATTAGCACGCAGTACCTGGAAAACCATTCTGACTTGCTTCACATGAGACTCCCAATCATCTGAGAAGATCAAAATGTCATCCAAGTAAACAATCAAGAATTTATCCAGATACTCACGGAAAATGTCATGCATAAAAGACTGAAAAACAGATGGAGCATTGGCAAGTCCGAACGGCATCACCAGATACTCAAAATGACCCTCGGGCGTATTAAATGCCGTTTTCCATTCATCTCCCTGCCTGATTCTCACCAGATTATACGCACCACGAAGATCAATCTTAGTAAACAAACTAGCCCCCTTAATCCGAGCAAACAAGTCAGAAATCAATGGCAAGGGATACTGAAACTTAACAGTGATCTTATTAAGAAGGCGGTAATCAATACACGGTCTTAGCGAACCATCCTTCTTGGCTACAAAAAAGAACCCTGCTCCCAATGGTGACGACGATGGGCGAATATGTCCCTTCTCCAGGGACTCCTTCACATAACTGCGCATAGCGGTGTGTTCAGGTACGGACAAATTAAATAAACGACCCTTAGGGAATTTACTACCAGGAATCAAATCGATAGCACAATCACAATTCCTATGCGGAGGTAGGGCATCAGACTTGGACTCTTCAAATACATCCTGAAAGTCCGACAAGAACTCTGGGATGTCAGAAGGAATGGATGACGAAATAGACAAAAATGGAACATCACCATGTACTCCCTGACAACCCCAGCTGGTTACCGACATAGAGTTCCAATCCAATACTTGATTATGGGTTTGTAGCCATGGCAACCCCAACACGACCACATCATGCAAATTATGCAGTACCAGAAAGCGAATAACTTCCTGATGTGCAGGAGCCATGCACATGGTCAACTGGGCCCAGTACTGAGGCTTATTCTTGGCCAAAGGTGTAGCATCAATTCCTCTCAACGGAATAAGACACCGCAAAGGCTCCAAGAAAAATCCACAACGTTTAGCATAATCCAAATCCATCAGATTCAGGGCAGCGCCTGAATCCACAAACGCCATGACAGAATACGATGACAAAGAGCACATTAAGGTAATGGACAAAAGGAATTTGGACTGTACAGTACCAATAACGGCAGAGCTATCGAACCGCCTAGTGCGTTTAGGACAATTAGAAATAGCATGAGTAGAATCACCACAATAGAAACACAGTCTGTTCCGACGTCTGTGTTCTTGCCGTTCTACTTTAGTCATAGTCCTGTCACACTGCATAGGCTCAGGTTTACTCTCAGACAATACCGCCAGATGGTGCACAGATTTACGCTTGCGCAAGCGACGACCGATCTGAATGGCCAAGGACATAGACTCATTCAAACCAGCAGGCATAGGAAATCCCACCATTACATCCTTAAGAGCTTCAGAGAGACCCTTTCTGAACAAAGCCGCTAGTGCAGATTCATTCCACAGAGTGAGTACTGACCACTTCCTAAATTTCTGACAATATACTTCTACATCATCCTGACCCTGGCATAAAGCCAGCAGATTTTTCTCAGCCTGATCCACTGAATTAGGCTCATCGTAAAGCAATCCCAGCGCCTGGAAAAATGCATCAACATTACTCAATGCAGAATCTCCTGGTGCAAGAGAAAACGCCCAGTCCTGTGGGTCGCGGCGCAAAAAAGAAATAATAATCAAAACCTGTTGAATAGGATTACCAGAAGAATGAGGTTTCAAGGCCAAAAATAGCTTACAATTATTTCTGAAGCTCAGGAACTTAGTTCTGTCACCAAAAAACAAATCAGGAATCGGAATTCTTGGTTCTAGCATCGATTTCTGATCAATAGTATCTTGAATCTTTTGTACATTTACAACGAGATTATCCATTGAGGAGCACAGAGCCTGAATATCCATGTCCACAGCTGTGTCCTGAAGCACTCTAATGTCTAGGGGAAAAAAAAGACTGAAGACAGAGCTAAGAAAAAAAAATGATGTCAGGATTTCTTTTTTCCCTCTATTGGGAATCATTGGTGTGGCTCCTTGTACTGTTATGGCTGGCAATCAGGCAACACAGCGTGCAGTAATCAGCGCACATACAGAGATCTGGCAATAACCAAAAACAATAGGACGAGCTCTGAGACGTGGAATCTCTGTAGACTGCAGTACCTGATCTATCCTCACACAACTATAAGCAGCAGTGGATTGCGCCTATCACTACCTATGCAACTCGGCACTGCCTGAGGAGCTGACTAGCCTGAAGATAGAAATACAAGCCTGACTTACCTCAGAGAAATACCCCAAAGGAATAGGCAGCCCCCCACATATAATGACTGTTAGCAAGATGAAAAGACAAACGTAGGAATGAAATAGATTCAGCAAAGTGAGGCCCGATATTCTAGACAGAGCGAGGATAGCAAAGAGAACTATGCAGTCTACAAAAAACCCTAAAACGAAAACCACGCAAAGGGGCAAAAAGACCCACCGTGCCGAACTAACAGCACGGCGGTGCACCCCTTTGCTTCTCAGAGCTTCCAGCAAAAGTTAATAGCAAGCTGGACAGAAAAAACAGAAAACAAACTAGAAGCACTTATCTAGCAGAGCAGCAGGCCCAAGGAAAGATGCAGAAGCTCAGATCCAACACTGGAACATAGACAAGGAGCAAGGAAGACAGACTCAGGTGGAGCTAAATAGCAAGGCAGCCAACGAGCTCACCAAAACACCTGAGGGAGAAGGCCCAGAGACTGCAATACCACTTGTGACCACAGAAGTGAACTCAGCCACAGAATTCACAACAAAGGTGCTTAGCTCCCTCAAGCCAATGTCGCCACTCCTCAAACGCCCACTTCATAGCCAACAACTCCCGATTGCCGACATTATAATTGCGTTCAGCAGGCGAAAACTTACGGGAAAAGAAGGCACACGGTTTCATTAAGGAACCAACAGGATCCCTCTGAGACAAAACAGCCCCTGCCCCAATCTCAGAAGCGTCAACCTCAACCTGAAACGGAAGAGAAACATCCGGTTGATGCAACACAGGAGCAGAAGTAAAATGATGCTTAAGCTCCTGGAAGGCAGAGACAGCCGCAGGGGACCAATTTGCCACATCAGCGCCCTTCTTCGTCAAATCAGTCAAGGGTTTAACCACACTGGAAAAATTAGCAATGAAACGGAGATAAAAATTTAAAAAAACCAAAAATTTCTGAAGGCTCTTCACGGATGTGGGCTGAATCCAATCATGAATGGCCTGAACCTTAACCGGATCCATCTCTATAGACGAGGGAAAAAAAATAAAGCCTAAAAAGGAAACCTTCTGCACCCCAAAAAGACACTTAGACCCTTTCACAAACAAGGCATTGTCACGAAGGATCTGAAATACCATCCTGACCTGCTGCACATGAGACTCCCAATCATCGGAAAAAATCAAAATATCGTCCAAATATACAATCCGGAATTTATCAAGATAATCCCTGAAGATATTATGCATGAAGGACTGAAAAACAGATGGAGCATTAGAGAGTCCGAATGGCATCACAAGGTATTCAAAATGGCCCTCGGGCGTGTTAAACGCAGTTTTCCATTCATCACCCTGCTTAATACGAACAAGATTATAAGCCTCCCGAAGGTCAATCTTAGTAAACCAACTAGCTCACTTAATCCTAGCAAACAAATCGGAAAGCAAAGGTAAAGGATATTGAAACTTGACCGTGATCTTATTCAAGAGGCGATAATCAATACAGGGTCTTAAGGAACCATCTTTTTTAGCAACAAAAAAGAACCCCGCTCCCAACGGTGAAGAAGATGGCCAAATATGCCCTTTCTCCAAAGACTCCTTAATATAGCTCCACATGGCGGTATGTTCAGGTACAGACAGGTTGAAAAGTCGGCCCTTAGGAAACTTACAGCCTGGAATCAAGTCAATAGCACAATCGCAGTCCCTGTGTGGTGGAAGGAAACTGGACTTGGGCTCATCGAATACATCCTGAAAATCAGACAAAAACGCCAGAATTTCAGAAGAGGGAGAAGGGGCGATAGACATCAGAGGAACATCATTATGAACCCCCTGACATCCCCAACTAGTCACAGACATGGACTTCCAATCCAAAACAGGATTACTTGCAACCATGGAAAACCCAGCATGATAGCATCATGCAAATTATGCAACACCAGAAATCGACAATCTTCCTGATGGGCTGGCGCCATGCGCATGGTCACCTGTGTCCAAAACTGGGGCTTATTTTTAGCCAAGGGTGTAGCATCAATGCCCCTTAAAGGAATAGGGTTCTGCAAAGGCTGCAAGGGAAAACCACAACGCCTGGCAAACTCAAAGTCCATTAAGTTCAAGGCGGTGCCTGAATCCGCAAACGCCATGACAGAAAATGATGACAATGAACATATCAAGGACACAGATAACAGAAATTTAGGTTGTACAGTACTGATGGTAAATGAACTGGCGATCCTCTTGGTCCGCTTAGGGCAGACAGAAATGACATGGGAAGCGTCGCCACAATAATAACACAACCTATTCTGACGTCTAAAACCTTGTCGTTCCGTTCTAGACAGAATCCTTTCACATTGCTTTGGCTCAGGAATTTGCTCTGAGGATAACGCCATAGCGCGCATAGTTCTGCGCTCCCGCAAGCGCCGATCAATCTGAATGGCCAGAGACATAGAATCACTCAGATTGGAGGGTGTGGGAAACCTCACCATAACATCTTTAACGGATTCAGAAAGACCCTTTCTGAAAATTGCCGCCAAAGCATCATTTGTCCATTTAGTCAATACAGACCATTTTCTGAATTTCTGACAATACAATTCTGCCGCCTCTTGACCCTGAGACAGGGCCAACAAGGTCTTCTCAGCTTGATCCACCGAATTAGGTTCAACATACAGTAATCCTAACGCCTGAAAGAAGGAGTCTACATTAAGCAAAGCAGGATCCCCAGATTCCAGGGAAAATGCCCAATCCTGTGGATCACCACGCAGCAGGGAAATGATGATTTTAACTTGTTGAATGGAATCACCGGAGGATCGAGGTTTCAATGCAAAAAACAGTTTACAGTTGTTTTTAAAACTCAAAAATTTGGACCTGTCACCAAAAAACAAATCAGGAGTAGGTATCTTCGGTTGTAAAGCAGAAGTCTGAACAATGTAATCAGCAAGCTGGTCTATACAAGAAACTAATTCCTGAACATTCATGCTAGCACAAGGCTCTTCAGCCACCCAGAGATAAAGAGGGAGGAGAAGACAAAACAGACTGGAGAAAAAAAAATGGCTCAAGATCTTTCCTCCCTTCTTCTGAGATGCAATTAACTCATTGTTGGCCAGTAGTACTGTTATGATCAGGTGGCCTTGGAGCAGCATGAAAAGACCTTCGCTGGAGCAGTAGTAACTTTACTGACCGCAAACCCTGATCCTATCACCGCAACTAGAAGTAGCCGTGGGGTGTGCCTAACCAGACCTAGACACCTCGACACAGCCTAAGGACTAAATATCCCTAAAGATGGAAATAGGAAAACTCTCTTGCCTCAGAGTAGATCCCCAAAGGATAGGTAGCCCCCCACAAATAATGATTGTGAGTAGGAGGGGAAAAGACACACGCAGACAGAAAACAGGGATAAGCAAAGGAGGCCAATTCTACCTAGATAGGAAAGGATAGTACAGGATACTATGCGGTCAGCATAAAACACTACAAAATATCCACAGCAGAAAAATACAAAAACTTCGCCACCTAACTAAAGATGTGGAGAGTATATCTGCGACTCCAGCGAGTCCAACTAGACTGAGAAAGCATCAGGCACAGTCTAGCAGGAACAAAATAGAAACAAGAAAAGCACAGAAAATAAACACACAGCAGTGTGTCTAAAAAATGAAGCAAACACTTATCTTAGCTGAATTGGCAGCAAGCAGGAGAGGCCAGGCAGAGGACCAATACTTCCAAAGGAACATTGACTACTGGCAAGGACTAATGATTCCTGCACAGCTAAATACCCCAGTCAGAATTGCAATTAGCAGAAACACCTGTCCAAGACTGCTGCTCAGGAATAACTGCATTACCATCAACAACCACCGGAGGGAGCCCAAGAGCAGAATTCACAACAGTACTCCCAGATGACACTTCCCCTTCAAGTTTTGGGTCTCTAAGCTGGATACATCACCAGAGCTTAGCCAGTATGCATTGGAGGTGCTGGCTTGCCCTGCTGCTAGTGTATTATCGGAACGCGTCTTTGGTGCTGCAGGTGGTGTACTAACAGACCGTCGCATGCGACTATCCTCCGATAACGTTGACGGGCTTACTTTTCTGAAAATAAACAAGGCCTGGATTTCGCAGGAATTTGCCACTCCTCTTACAGATTAAATAATTGGTTGGCAAGAGTATCCAGGTCTCCTGTTGTATTCATGTTTCTACCACCTGAACTGTAATCCATGGGCTCCAACACCGCCAGTTGCTGCTCAGAAGTGCCGTCTGCATAGTCAACACATGACCCAGTGTTATTGGGTTTCAGTAACGTCAGCTGTTCACCTGCTGTGTTTGCGGCAATAACTAAAGTCTGCTCCTCCTGCTTTCCCTGGGCTTCAACACCACCTGTTGTTGCCTGGAAGTGCTGTCTGAACAGTCTACAGTCGCTCCTCTATTATTGGGGTTCAGTAACGTCAGCTGTTCCCCTGCTGTGTGTGCGGCAATAACTAAAGTTTTCTCCTCCTGCATTCCCTGGGCTTCAACACCGCCAGTTGGTGCCCGGAAGTGCTGTCTGCACAGTCAACAGACGCTCCTCTGTTATTGGGGTTCAGTAACATCAGCTGTTCCCCACTCATGTGTCAGTGGGGTTCAGTAATGCCAGCTGCTCCCCTGCTGTGTATCCGGCAACGTGTCCTGCGACCACCATGCTGGCACAACAACAGACATTAAACTGCCTCCCGTGCAGGCCTCAGCCTACACTCTGCTCCTCCTGGATTCCCTGGGCACAAACACCGCCAGTTGGTGCCCGGAAGTGTTGGCTGCACAGAGAAATACACTCACTCATGTGTTGGTGTGGTTCAGTAATGCTAGCTGCTCCCCTGCTGTGTATCCGGCAATGTGTCCTGCAACCGCCACGCTGGCACAACAACAGACATTAAACTGCCTCCCGTGCAGGCCTCGGCCTACACTCTGCTCCTCCTGGATTCCCTGGGCACAAACACCGCCAGTTGGTGCCCGGAAGTGCTGGCTGCACAGAGAAAAACACTCGCTCATGTGTCAGTGGGGTTCAGTAATGCCACCTGCTCCCCTGCTGTGTATCCGGCAACGTGTCCTGCGCCTGCCACACTGGCACAGCAACAGACATTAAACTGCCTCCCGTGCAGGCCTCGGCCTACACTCTGCTCCTCCTGGATTCCCTGGGCACAAACACCGCCAGTTGGTGCCCGGAAGTGCTGGCTGCACAGAGAAAAACACTCACTCATGTGTCAGTGGGGTTCAGTAATGCCACCTGCTCCCCTGCTGTGTATCCATCAACGTGTCCTGCGATCGCCACGCTGGCACAGCAACAGACATTAAACTGCCTCCCGTGCAGGTCTCGGCTTACACTCTGCTCCTCCTGGATTCCCTGGGCACAAACACTGCCAGTTGGTGCCCGGAAGTGCTGGCTGCACAGAGAAAAACACTCGCTCATGTGTCAGTAGGGTTCAGTAATGCCAGCTGCTCCCCTGCTGTGTATCTGGCAATGTGTCCTGCGACCGCCACGCTGGCACAGCAACAGACATTAAACTGCCTCCCGTGCAGGCCTCGGCCTACACTTTGCTCCTCCTGGATTCCCTGGGCACAAACACCGCCAGTTGGTGCCCGGAAGTGCTGGCTGCACAGAGAAAAACACTCGCTCATGTGTCAGTGGGTTTTAGCAACGTCAGCTGATCCCCAGCTGTGTATCCGGCAATGTGTCCTGCGACCGCCACGCTGACACAACAACAGATATTAAACTGCCTCGAGTGCAGGCTTCAGTCTATACTCTGCTCCTCCTGCTGTCCCTGGGCTCCAACACCGTCGGTTGCTGCCTGGAAGTGCTGTCTGCACAGTCAACACTAGCTGCCGTGTTATTGAGTTTCAGTAACGTCAACTGATCCCCAGCTGTGTATCTGGCAATGTGTCCTGCGACCGCCATGCTGACATAACAACAGATATTAAACAGCCTCGAGTGCAGGCTTTGGCCTACACTCTGCTCCTCCTGCTGTCCCTGGGCTCCAACACCGCCAGTTGCTGCCTGGAAGTGCTGTCTGCACAGTCAACACTAGCTGCCATGTTATTGGGTTTCAGTGACGTCAGCTGATCCCCAGCTGTGTATCTGGCAATGTGTCCTGTGACCGCCACACTGACACAACAACAGATATTAAACTGACTCAATTGCAGGCTTCGGCCTACACTCTGCGCCTCCTGCTGTCCCTGGGCTCCAACACCGCCAGTTGCTGCTCAGAAGTGTTTTTGGCATGGGTACTCCCTCCTGCCCAGCCCAGTTCCAGCACACCAGCTGTTTCCGGGTAGTGTCAAGGTCACTTTGCCTCCAATACATTGTCCTGTCATGTTGAGGTCTGGTTAGCCAACTCTATGGTGCCTGCAGTTAAGGTGCTTTCTATATGGGCTGCGGGAACTGGCAATGAAGGCTGGTTCCATTGTGCCAATAGGACTAGCTCCCCCTGTAGGACTGTGAGTTTTCGGTAACTACGGCAGCTCGTGGCCTAGCAATTTTTCCTTTCCTGTGGACCTTCTGCTGCCTATCTGAGTTCCAGCACCATTAGCTGGTTCTTAGGAACACAAGCTTGAATAGGTCCCCCTGGTTCCAGTACCATCAGCTGGTTCCGGGCAGAGCCTTTGGCTTAGGTGCCTCCTTCTGGGTGTCCGAGTTCCACCATTGGTCCTCGTTAGTTCCATTGGCTCTTGTACCTTCGGCTAGCCATCCGGGTTCCAGTACCGTCAGCTGGTTCTCGGCAGGGTCTTTTGCTCTTGTACCTTCTGTTCCCCATCCTGGTTCCAGTACCGTCAGCTGGATCCAGGCAGAGCCTTTGGCTTAGGTGCCTCCTTCTGGGTATCCGAGTTCCACCAATGTCAGGTGGTCCTTGGTAGTGTTTTCTGGCACGGGTACCTCCTGCTTAGTAACCAGGTTCCAGTAAAGTCAGCTGGTCCTCGGTTGTTCCATTGGCTCTTGTAACTTCGGCTAGCCATCCGGGTTCCAGTACCGTCAGCTGGTTCTCAGAATATGATGAAGAAGAAGAATATGAAGAAGATGAAGAAGTTGATTATGAAGAAGAATAATAGTTGAATAACAAGTATATGAAAAATGTAAAAAAAAATAATAATAATATGAAGAAGGTGAAGAAGAAGAAGATGAATAAGGTGAAGGAGAAGTTGATGGAAAAGATAATGCTGCTGAGGATGATGAAGAAGAAAGTGTGGGAGAAGTTAAAAAGAAGGTGAACAGCATGGAAGTAGTGAAACATAAATATCTGACAAAATATAAGAAATCTTAACATAGTCAATATCTTTGTAACTCCAAATGTCTTAAAAAAAATTAATTCCTGCTATTCCATTTGATTGGGCTAAAACTCTATGCCTTTAATGTCTCCTCCACCTCCCCCAATACATCCTACATTATTCTTAGTTGTTTTCCTTCATGTAGAATTAACCTACAAGGAAAGAAAGGATTTATTTTAATTACGATATTTTGGTCCCATTGGCTTGCATTGGTATCCGGTATTGGTATCCGTATCGGCGATATCCAATATTTTTTGAATATCGGCCGATACAATCCGATACCGATACTTATGGATATCGGAAGGTATCACTCAACACTAGTTATCAGGATTATTCATATTAAACTAAAGGTATGGCCATAATGGCACTGGTATACTGATTTAATATACAGTTACAAACTCAAAAAACAATACACATGATAAAGTCAAGATGGCGATAAAATATATATTACCGTATATACTCGAGTATAAGCCGAGATTTTCAGCCCAAATTTTTGGGCTGAAAGTGCCCCTCTCGGCTTATACTCGAGTCACGGTAGCAGTGGGGTCGGCGGGTGAGGGGGAGAGGGCGCTGAGGCATACTCACCTAGTCCCAGTGATCCTGACGCTCCCCCCGCCTGTCCCACGGTGTTCTCTGCTGCAGCTTCTTCCCCTCTTCAGCGGTCACGTGGGACCGCTCATTAGAAAAATGAATAGGCGGCTCCACCTCCCATAGGGGTGGAGCCGCCTATTCATTTCTCTAATCAGCGGTAACGGTGACCGTTGATAGAGAAAGAGGCTGCGGCACCGAAGACCAGCTGTGACAGGCAGAGGGAGCGTCAGGATCGCTGGGACTAGGTAAGTATGTAATATTCACCTGTCTGCGTTCCAGCCGCCGGGCGCCGCTCCATCTTCCCGGCGTCTGCGCTCTGACTGTTCAGGTCAGAGGGCGCGATGATGCATATAGTGTGCGCAGCGCCCTCTGCCTGATCAGTCAGTGCAGAGACGCCGGGACCGGACGCTGGGAGCTGCAAGCAAGAGAGGTGAGTATGGCTTTTTTTTTTTTTTTCATTGCAGCAGCAGCAGCGGCACAGATTTATGTGGAGCATCTATGGGACAAAATGAACGGTGCAGAGCACTATATGGGGCACAGCTGTGGGACAAAATGAACGGTGCAGAGCACTATATGGGGCACATCTATGGGACAAAATGAACGGTGCAGAGCATATAGGGCACAGATATGGGACAAAATGAACGGTGCAGAGCACTGTATGGGGCACAGCTATGGGACAAAATGAACGGTGCAGAGCACTATATGGGGCACAGCTATGGGACAAAATGAACAGTGCAGAGCACTATATGGGGCAGAGCACTATATGGGGCACAGCTATGGGGAAATATGAATGGTGCAGAGCACTATATGGGGCAGAGCACTATATGGGGCACAGCTATGGGACAAAATGAACAGTGCAGAGCACTATATGGGGCAGAACACTATATGGGGCACAGCTATGGGGAAATATGAACGGTGCAGAGCAATATATGGCACAGCTATGGGGAAATAATGATCTATTTTTATTTTTGAAATTCACCGGTAAATGCTGCATTTCCACCCTAGGCTTATACTCGAGTCAATAAGTTTTCCCAGTTTTTTGTGGCAAAATTAGGGGGGTCGGCTTATACTCGGGTCGGCTTATACTCGAGTATATACGGTACTTAATGTATAATATGGGATAATACCATATGTGCCATTAGATGTGTAACATGGAAACATTGAAAGGCATATCGGTAAAAACATATAAAGGACAAAGAAAAATGACCGAATTTACAAACTAAATGTTAAAAAATATTATTCTTTATTAATACAATATAAAAGAAGTGGGTAGGGGTGGAAGCAAATACACAGGGAACAAGAAGAGGCCGCAATACATTGGGAATGGATAAAATTATGTAATGATGAAAGTTGAATAAATCATAGCAGCACAAAAAGTTAAAAATTGATGATAATAAGAGTCTGCTGGTTTAAGTACCACAATATATAAATGTATGAAAAATGTGGATCCTCAAAGAAAAAGACATTAAGCAGGGATGGAAAGAATGGGGATAAAAAGTGATCATAAAAATAATAAAGTGCATGTGCATATATTATCCCCTTAACACGGCAATGAGTGTGGCTAATAGCTTGTTGAGTGTAACAAAGTGCAAGAAATGAAACTACAGCGAAGTGCCAATGTTATTATATAGGATCATTATCCATAAAATGAAAGAGATCAATGCTCATAGTGTGAAAATTGGAATTCACATGGTGCCATGTGAGGAAAAGGTTACGTACCTGCTGGAAGCGGTGACTGCAAGGATCCAGCTGCTGTCCCAAGGATGCATCCACCCCAATGCGCGTTTCAGCATTTGCCTTCGCCGTTAATATACAGTACGCTAAGTGAAGAAATCCGCAGCATGGTTGTTTTAAAATCATCATTAGAAGTTTTGGTCTCCATGCAACGGGGCGGGGCTGTGGGGCAAGACTGTGGTCAAGGTCTTTGGCTTTGCCACGGCCCCTCTATGGCCTCTGGTGACTTTATCCTCTTTCTTATTTAAATTTTGTGCCTGCGCTGTCCTAGCCACAAGCTGCACTTACGTAGATTGTTGTTACGGTGGTCTTCAGTAAATTGGTGTCAGTAGTGGCACATGCACAGATTGACTTCAGGCGGTCTTCAGTGACAGCATACGTGACGATTGAGATCTTGGCTCATCATTGAGCCAATATCTTAATCAGTGCATGTGCTGGTGCTGCCATTTTCCTGAAGACTGTCAGATAATCAATCTGTGCATGCCCCGCTACTGGCTCCATTTTACTAAAGACCACTGCAAGATCAATCTGCGCAAGTGCCTCTTGCGACTAGGTGAGAAATTTGAATAAGGAAGAGGATAAAGACACCATGGCAGAGGAGGGGCCATGGCAGAGCCGAAGAGGCTACCCACAGTCACGTCCCATAGTTTTGGCATGGAGACCAAAACTTCTATTGGTTTAAAAAAAACAATCAGGCTGTGGATTTTTCCTCTGAATGTACGTAATAAAAATCAGTATAACAGCACCATTATGGCCATACCTTTAGTTTAATACCCTTAACCCTTAAAAATTCTTTATTGTACTAAAGAATGTTGAAATATAATATGAGACCATCTGTCAGAAGATTAAAGCTCAGCAGAAATTGTATAGGAACCATATACATAGGAGTAAATATTCCAAATATTGGCCTGAAAAATAAGAGTTCTGGAATGGCTAAGACCAAACTCAGATGTAAATGCCATTGCGATAAAATCTGAATCAGGATCCATAGAGGTATTGTAAAAAAAAGGTCAACAACCATTCTAATAAAAGTCTGCTAGAGTTTATGTCTGCCAAAGGAGGCAATAGCGAGTATTGTATTAGAGCTTTACAATGCCTATACACTGAAAAACAGCTGTCTGCCTATTTTTTCCTATCCCGCCACACACAAACACTAAGATGAGCATGCATGTGCTTTCCGCTGTACAAGATAGTCATCTTGTCACTGACGTGTCAGTGGTTTGTATGACTGTTCTTTACTGTGTATGGGGGTATCCTTACTTTTATACAGAAGCAAATAGCATATTTTCAGTAAATTGATATTGTTTGCTCAACTATGACACCTTTATCTTTATATAATGTCTGAATGAATATTTAATTTTGATATGTCCATATATGTTTAAAAATAAACCATCGGTGTCCTTACGTTTTTTTTACATGACGGTATTAGGGTGCAATGTACCGTAATTAAGAAGATAATTAATCGAAAACAACATAAATAATTATATCAATATTTAAAGAGTTGTTCTCAATGTTTGGTCCAATGGATCGACTATTGGGACTAGGAGGGAAAGATTAGCAATTTTGGACCGGACTGGATCATGCATTATAGTTGTACATGTACATCATCCCCTTTATGATTTCTTGTCCCTTCATTGAACTTCATGGATGTGTCTTTTTTCAACAATATTAACTATGTAACTGTGTTTCTCTGAGATTAATTTACTTTATTGGACCATCATACAGTATGTTAAGTAGCCTGTCTGATTTGTGTCCTTGACTAACCCCTGTCTCATCTCTTGCTTTCATATTGCCTGGCTGACCTCTCCTATGGGAAACTGTAACGGTTGCTATATCAGTTGTCAAAGTATCAAAGAAAAGCTTTAACATAATTTTTACCAAATTGACAAAAGTGAACAACTTAACTGATAGCAACAGGTTAAATTTCACTTGAAAATGTCAGTACAACACGTTTTACATTCACAATTTCTTTTACCCATATTTGTGTGTCTAAACAAAGGGGCATAGTGCTCCTGGTGTTCCTGTACAAGGAAACAAAATGTAAGAGGTAATGAAAATGTGCTTAGCAGAGATATAATGCTTTGTGGTAGTGTATGAAAAGAGCACTTAGCCAATGTGAGGAGGGAAAGGAAGTGGTTACAATCTGCTACTGATGAAGCCTCGATAATATTTTCTGTAATGTAAAGTGTCACTGTAAAAGGAGTCTTCAAAGGGCGCAATCTTGGCACTGAACCCACACATTAAACTAGAACACAAAATATAAAGCTTTGCTCATAAAGAGAATCTGCAAAAGAGCACAAGACAGCTAAATTAATAGGCTACTGACTTCCATTGCACCAAATGAATAGCAGTCATGAATAAGGCTGTAGAATCAGCATTAGGGCTCATGCCCACTTGCGATGAAATCGGACGAGTTCAATCCAATAAAAAATTGGACCAGTGTCCTTTGAAAAGCAGGCATCTCTTATGGCGGTAATGTAAAAAACACACTGACAGGTTAGAATATAAAATATAAATTACATATATACACTTAGAATAGATGTATATATATGTCAGTGACACACATATATACACTGCTCAAAAAATAAAGGGAACACAAACAACAGAATATAACTCCAAGTAAATCAAACTTCTGTGAAATCAAACTGTCCAAGCAACACTGACAATCAATTTCACATGCTGTTGTGCAAATGGAATAGACGACAGATGGAAATTATTGACAATTATCAAGACACACTCAATAAAGGAATGGTTCTGCAGGTGGGGACCACAGACCACATCTCTGTACCAATGCTTTCTGGCTGATGTTTTGGTCAATTTTTGAATGTTGGTTGTGCTTTTACACTCGTGGTAGCATGAGATGGACTCTACAACCCACACAAGTGGCTCAGGTAGTGCAGCTCATCCAGGATGGCACATCAATGCGAGCTGTGGCAAGAAGGTTTGCTTTGTCTGTCAGCGTAGTGTCCAGAGGCTGGAATGCTACCAAAAGACAGGCCAGTACACCAGGAGACGTGGAGAAGGCCGTAGGAGAGCAACAACCCAGCAGCAGGACCGCTACCTCAGCCTTTGTGCAAGGCGGAACAGGAGAAGCACTGCCAGAGCCCTACAAAATAATCTCCAGCAGGCCACAAATGTGCATGTGTCTTCACAAACAGTTAGAAACCGATTCCATGAGGATGGTCTGAGTGCCCGATGTCCACAGGTGGGGGTTGTGCTCACAGCACAGGACGCTTGTTATGTGCCACAGAACACCAGGACTGGCAAAGTCACCACTGGCGCTCTGTGCTCTTCACAGATGAAAGCAGGTTCACACTGAGCACATGTGACAGACGAGAGAGTCTGGAGAAGCCGTGGAGAGCAATCTGCTGCCTGCAACATCCTTCAGCATGACCGATTTGGCAGTGGGACAGTAATGGTATGGGGTAGCATTTTTTTGGAGGGCCGCACAGCCCTCCATGTGCTCACCAGAGGTAGCCTGACTGCCATTAGGTACCAAGATTGCATCCTCAGACCCCTTGTGAGACCATATGCTGGTGCGCTTGGCACTGGGTTCCTCCTAATGCAGGACAATGCCAGACCTCATGTGGCTGGAGTGTGTCAGAGGTTCCTGCAAGATGAAGGCATTGAAGCTATGGACTGACCCACCCATTCCCCTGACCTGAATCCGATTGAACACATCTGGAACATCATGTCTCGCACCATTCACCAACGTCATGTTGCACCACAGACTGTCCAGGTTTGGTGGATGCTTTAGTCCAGTCTGGGAGGAGATCCCTCAGGAGACCATCCGCCGCCTCATCAGGAGCATGCCCAGGTGTTGTAGGGAGGTCATACATGCACGTGAAGGCCACACACACTACTGAGCATCATTTTCTTGTCTTGAGGCATATCCACTGAAGTTGGATCAGCCTGTAACTTCATTTTCCACTTTGATTTTAAGCATCATTCCAACTCCAGACCTCCGTGGGATATTAGTTCTTATTTACGTTGATAATTTTTTGGTTTTATTGTTCTCAACAAATTCCACTATGTAATGAATAAAGATTTACAACTGGAATATTTCATTCAGTGATATCTAGGATGTGGGATTTTAGTATTCCCTTTATTTTTTTGTGCAGTATATATATATATATGTATATATATATATATATATATATATACTGTATATATATATATATATATTTCATAGGTAGAAAGATAGAAGAATATCCTTTAATTTATTTGTCGGCTTCTGTACAATCATTGCAGAAGCTGACAGGATAGGAGACATGGTTTACATACAGTAAACTATTGCAGAACAGTTAGATTTATATATGTCAGTGACTAATACTGTTACTAGTATGTGTGTGTAAAATTTGGGACCTGTATATATTTAATAAAAGAATGCTTTCACTGAAAAAACTTCTAATTTTTACAACAAAATTTACAAAACCATTTTTTTAGAGACCATCTCACATTTAAAGTCACTTTGAGGGGTGTACATGACAGAAAATACCCAAACTTTACACCGTTCTAAAAACTATGCCTCTCAAGGTGCTCAAAACCACATTCAAGAAGTTTATTAACCCTTTACATGCTTCACAGGAACTGAAACAATGTAGAAGGAAAAAATGGACATTTAACTTTTTTTTGCAAACATTTTACTTCAGAACCAATTTTTATTATTTTCACAAGTGTAAAAAGAGAAAATTAACTGCAAAATTTGTTGTGCAATTTCTCCTGAATACGCCGATACCCCATATTTGGGGGTAAACCACTGTTTAGGTGCACGGCAGGGCTTGGAAGAGAAGGAGCACCGCTTGATTTTTTTCAATGCAGAATTGGTTGGAATTGAGATCGGACGCCATGTTGCGTTTGGAGAGCCCCTGATGTGCCTAAACAGATCGGACCCGTAGAAGCGCAGTAGCGTGAAACGGCCGTCGTCCTTCTCCATTGTTTCTCCCTGCCATGTCCTGCTATTTTACTGTGAAGCCATAAATCAATAAAGAACGGACCTTTTGTACGGACGGTAAGTGCTCTTCTTTTCCTTCATGCCTTTTACCATTTGAGACAGTTTTTTTTCCTCTGAATGAGCACCCATAGTCCGGAGTGGCTGAAGCACGCTTTACAGCTACAGGGAGGTGAAATTGGTGTAACAGGCTGATTGTGCGCACTTCTATTTTCTACATTGTTTTTGCTAAACAGTGGAAACCCCCTACAATTGACACCATTTTGGAAACTAGACCCCTTAAAGGACTTATCTAGATGTGTGGTGAGCACTTTGAACCCCCAAGTGCTTCACAGAAGTTTATAACGTAGAGCCGTGAAAATAATAAATCCTTTTTTTTTCCTCAAAAATGATTTTTTTAGCTAGCAATTTTTTATTTTCACAAGGGTAACAGGAAATTAGACCCCAAATGTTGTTGGGCAATTTGTCCTGAGTACGCCGATACCCCATATGTGGGGGTAAACCACAGTTTGGGCGCATGGCAGAGCTTGGAAGAGAAGGAGTTCCGTTTGACTTTTTCAATGCAGAATTGGCTGGAATTGAGATCAGACGTCATGTCACGTTTGGAGAGCCCCTGATGTGCCTAAACAGCAGAAACCCCCCACAAGTGACCCCATAATGGAAACTAGACCCATTAAGGAACATATCTAGATGTGTGGTGAGCACTTTGAACCCCCAAGTGCTTCACAGAAATTTATAATGTAGAGCCGTGAAAATAAAAAATTCTTTTTTTTTCCTCAAAAATTATTTTTTATCTTACAATTTTTTATTTTCTCAAGGGTAACAGGAGAAATTGGACCCCAAAATTTGTTTTCCAGTTTGTCCTGAGTACGCTGATACCCCATATGTGGGGGGACCACTGTTTGGGCACACGTCGGGGCTCGGAAGGGAAGTACTGATGTTTTAAAATGCAGACTTTGATGGAATGGTCTGCGGGCGTTATGTTGCATTTGCAGAGCTCCTGATGTACTTAAACAGTAGAAACCCCCCACAAGTGACCCCATTTTGGAAACTAGACCCCCCAATGAATTTATCTAGATGTGTGGTGAGCACTTTGAACCCCCAACTGCTTCACAGAAGTTTATAATGTAGAGCTATGAAAATAAAAAATCATATTTCTTCCACAAAAATTATTTTTTCACCCCCAAATTTTTACTTTCACAAGGGTAACAGGAGGAATTGGACCGCAAAATTTATTGTGCAATTTATGCTGAGTACAATGATACCCCATATTTGGGGGGGACCACTGTTTGGGCGCATGGCAGAGCTCAGAAGGGAAGGAGCGCCGTTTTGGAATGCAGACTTTGAAAGAATGGTCTGCGGGCATTGTGTTGCGTTTGCAGAGACCCTGATGTTCCTAAACAGTAGAAACCCCCACAAGTGACCCCATTTTGGAAACTAGACCCCCGCAAGGAACTTATCTAGATGTGTGGTGAGCACTTTGAACACCCAAGTGCTTCACAGAAGTTTATAATGTAGAGCCATGAAAATAAAAAATCATATTTTTTCCACAAAATTGATCTTTTCACCCCCAAATGTTTACTTTTACAAGGGTAACAGGAGAAATTGGAACGCAAAATTTTTTGAACAATTTATACTGAGTACACTGATACCCCATATGTGGGGGGACCACTGTTTGGTGCATGGCAGAGCTTGGAAGGGATGGAGCGCCGTTTTTGAATGCCGACTTTGATAGAATGGTCTGCGGGCATTGTGTTGCGTTTGCAGAGACCCTGATGTTCCTAAACAGTAAAAACCCCACACAAGTGACCCCATTTTGGAAACTAGACCCGCCAATGAATTTATCTAAATGTGTTGTGAGCACTTTGAACCCCCAACTGCTTCACAGAAGTTTATAATGTAGAGCCATGAAAATAAAAAATCATATTTCTTCCACAAAAATTATATTTTCACCCCAAAATTTTTACTTTCACAAGGGTAACAGGAGAAATTGGACCGCAAAATTTATTGTGCAATTTATGCTGAGTACAATGATACCCCATATTTGGGGGGGACCACTGTTTGGGCGCATGGCAGAGCTCAGAAGGGAAGGAGCGCCGTTTTGGAATGCAGACTTTGATAGAATGGTCTGCGGGCATTGTGTTGCATTTGCAGAGACCCTGATGTTCCTAAACAGTAGAAACCCCCACAAGTGACCCCATTTTGGAAACTAGACCCCCGCAAGGAACTTATCTAGATGTGTGGTGAGCACTTTGAACACCCAAGTGCTTCACAGAAGTTTATAATGTAGAGCCATGAAAATAAAAAATCATATTTTTTCCACAAAAATGATCTTTTCACCCCCAAATTTTTACTTTTACAAGGGTAACAGGAGAAATTGGACCCCAAAAGTTGTTGTCCAATTTGTCCTGAGTACGCTGATATTCCATGGCTGGGGGGGACCACTGTTTGGGCACTCATCGGGGCTTGGAAGGGAAGTAGTGACGTTTTAAAATGCAGACTTTGATGGAATGGTCTGCTGGCGTCATATTGCATTTTCAGAGCCCCTAAACAGTAGAAACCCCCCCACAAGTGACCCCATTTTGGAAACTAGACCCCCCAAAGAACTTATCTAGATGTGTGGTGAGCACTTTGAACACCAAAGTGCTTCACAGAAGTTTCGACGCAGAGCTGTGAAAGTTAAAAATATTTTTTTCCACATAAATGATTATTTAGCCCCAAGGGTAACAGGAGAAACTCGACCCCAAAAGTTGTTGTCCAATTAGTACTTAGTACGCTGATGCCCCATATGTGGGGGTAAACCACTGTTTAGGCGCACGGCAGAGCTCAGAATGGAGGGAGCATCATTTAACTTTTTGAGCGCATAATTGGCTGTCATGTTTGGAGACCCCCTGATGTACCTAAACAGTGGAAAACCCCCAATTCTAACTCCAACGCTAACCCCAACACATCCCTAACCCTAATCCCAACCTGATCCATAATCCTAATCACAACCATAACCATAACCCTAATCAAAACCCTAAGCCCAACACACCCCTAATCCTAATCTCCACCCTAACCTCAAACCTAACCCTAATCCCAACTCTAATCCCAATACACCCCTAACCCTAATCCCAAACCTAACCCTAATCCCAAACTTAAACCTAATCCAAACCCTAATCCTAACCCTAACCCTAATCCCAACTCTAACCCTAAATTTAGCACCAACCCTAGCCCTTACCCTAACTTTAACCCCAACCTTGACCCTAGCTTTAGCCCCAACCCTAACCTTAACTTTAACCCCAACCCTAACCCTAACTTTAGCACCAACCATAAGCCTAACCCTAGCCCTAACCCTAATTGGAAAATGGAAATACATACATTTTTATTATTTCATTATTTTTTCCTAACTAAAGTGGTGAAAAGGGGAGGTTATTTACTATTTTTTATTTTGATCACTGTGATAGAATCAATCACAGTGACCAAAATGAAACGAGGAAGAATCTTCCTCTGCCGGCCAATCACGGCGGGCGCACTGCGCATGCGCCTGCCATTTTCTTACCGGAGCAAGAAGCCGGTGGCAAGGAGAGAAAGCAGGAGGACCAGGGACACCGGTAAGTATGACAGGGTCCCCGATCCCCCTATTTTTCTGTCCTCTGATGTGCGATCACATCAGAGGACAGATAATGAAATACCGCATTTTTTTTTACCGGCGATCACAAAACAGGGATCGGTAAAAACCAACCCCAATCATGTTCTTTGGGGTCTCGGCTACCTCCGGCAACCGAGACTCCAAAGATCTGCCGAGTGCCGGCCGGCGGGCACACTGCGCATGCTGCCGCCACTTTTTTTTGCAGGAGGATGATTGCGGCGCCCATGGGGAACCATGAGGAGCCCCGGGGGAGACGGATGAGTATCGTGGTGCAATCTGGGACCCCATTTCTCTGTCCTCTGATGTGTGATCACATTAAATGCAAATCACTTTTTTTTGCAGCCGCCGGTAAACGGTTAATTACCGGCAATCGCAACCCAAGGGTCGGTAAAAACTCACCGGAATCATGTTCTCTAGGGTTTTGGCTACCCCCGGAAACGGAGACCCCAGAGAAAATCCGACTCTGGGGGGCGCTATACACTTTTTCCACAGCGCTGTGGTTTAAGGACCCTTAATACCCTTAGTACCCTTAACTACAGCTGTTAAAAGGTGTATCGGTGGTCATTAAGGGGTTAAGCTATCTAGCTCTGTATTAAATATAAATATATATATGTGTGAGATATATATATATATAAATATATATATATATATATCTCACACATATATATATATTTATATTTAATACAGAGCTAGATAGCTTAACCCCTTAATGTATATAAATATATATTGTGGTGCAGTGACCAATATAACAGCCAGGGGGCGCTGCGTGTGCACTTCAAGATGCACTTGGAGGCATAATTGGGATGAGAAAGTCCGGCAGAATTATAGATGTGTGTCGCAGAGGAGGACACTCTGCGCTGTCAGTCTAAAGTTGTGTTGTGGTCTGGGACCTGTAGTCCCACATGTAAATGTTTAGTTCTAATGGGAGACTGGCAGGGCTAGTTATGAGAGATGGGCGGGTCAAACTAGCCAAACACACCCACACTCCCACCCAAGGGACTGGTTGCGGGTATGTAATGTGACCAGGGTGTGGGTCACATGGTTCCTGTGTTTGGATCTGAATGGTCCAAGTGCAAGGCCCTGGAAGCCTGTGTTGGAAATCCTGGGAATTCCTGAATAGCACATGGTTAGGCTTTGGCACTGAGTGACCTGTGTGCTGTAGGTCCTGGATGGTCAGTGTTGGAGTCTCCTGGGAGTGGAGACATCCTGGAAGCACCTAGAGACCATATACCTACAGAGCCTGGGACGGCTTCTGTGCTGGCGAAGCCAGGACTAACATGGAGTCAACCTGTGGAGCAGGAGCTCCTAAGAGGTAACCCCTGGTATGGGGAAAAGAACTGTGTGCGCTAACATAGGACAGTTGCTGAACTGTGCAGTCACCCGGTGACTGGAGAGATACAGGCTTGAATAATGAATGATTTGTAAAGCCATATATGATGAAGTAAAGGACTATGTGAGGTCTGTGATACGTAACATGGCCTACAGTGGTTTATGCTGATGCAGCGCCCCAGAGTCCTGGTCGTTGCAGTAATGTTATTCTTCCACCAGGGGGAGTGATGTTACGTCTGAAGGCAATAAAGGAGATCACCTTACCAGGTATCACAAACCACACAACACACTTCACACTCCAGGCCACCAGGAGGGCCATGCTTCTATCTATTAGGGCACTCCTCACAATTAGGTAAAACTGAGAGTCTGGACAGAAAGTTAGGCAGAACAAGGGAGATGCAGACTGAAGCTGAAGCTGGCTGGAGTGAGAGGGAGCCAGATGCAGACTGAGGTCTGCGGAGGACGAGGGTCCATGGAGCTGCGACTGCCCCATGTGCGGCAGCATCCAAACAAAGAGACATCAGAAGGGAATTGTCTTGTAGTGAGTGAGAAACAAAGTCATAGCAAAGGAGAGGAATATCAGAGGGAGACCAGCCAGGAGCAGGCTGCTTCCTACTGAAGCGCAGAAGCTGGTAGCCAGAACACCGAGGGACTAAGGATCTCTATGCTTTACTTCAGAGACTGGCAGGACAGTTAATTCCACGTTGGCTGCCTGACCTTATACCCAGGAGGCACGGTGGCAACTTGTGGGGGTCGTAGGGTCCCTGTAAAAAGCCTCAGGCCATCAGTCACATGAGTTTGTCCTATCCATCAGGGGGACAGAGAGAAAGACATTACATCTACAATAGTTGTGAGGACCTTACCGAGAAGCTCAGCAGGGAGGAACTACAACACTCAGGCGCTCGAGGAAGGCTACTGATTTCCACCTGGATAAGGGAACTCTGGTTTTGCCTTCAGAACGGCCGGATTCTGCCTGCCCTGTGGTCTGGTGCTCTGGACTGTGGACACTGAAGCCTTCAGTAAAGGTAAACAGACTGCAACCTTGTGTCCTCGTTCTTTACTGCGCCTCACACCATCCATCATCTACACTCTGGGAAGCCCTGGGGCACACTTCACCTGTGGGAAGGTATACCATCTAGCTGCCATAACATCACCCCAGCGGACCACTAAGCAGCGTCGGTCACCCTGACCAAATACCACAGGTGGCGTCACGAACATTTCCCCTTTAAAGACCTTTCCCCCATTTATTAACGTACATCCCCTAGGGTCACGGACCGGGTCTGCCACCGTGACATCTCTGACGAGAACCGAAGGGCCCGGCTCCGAGTAACCCCTAGCCCTTGGGGGCGCTCCACTGAGAGTATAATAAACCACATGGACTGTTTATCTGAAAAAAACGTGCCTGTCTATGATTATTCTGCTGCCAAGCAAGTGTCCCCCAAGACACCTAGTTGGTGAAACGCTACAATATACTGTATATATATGTATACATATATATATACACTAGCTATTGAACCCGTTCTACGCCCGGGTGGCGAGCATAGTATATGCCCTGTATGCTGCTGCATTATGGTTGATGGCCCCCATAAGATGCTCCATCGTATATGCCTCATATGCTGATCCATTATGGTTGATGGCCCCCATAAGATGCTCCATAGTATATGCCCCGTATGCTGCTGCATTATGGTTGATGGCCCCCATAAGATGTTCCATAGTGTATGCGCCGTATGCTGCTCCATAAAGGTTTATGGCCCCCATAAGATGCTCCATAGTATATGCCCCGTATGCTGCTCCATAAATGTTGATGGCCCCCATACGATGCTCCATAGTATATGCCCCGTACATTGCTCCATAAAGGTTTATGGCCCCCATAAGATGCTCCATAGAATATATGTCCCGTACACTGCTCCATAAAGGTTTATGGCCCCCATAAGATGCTCCATAGTATATGCTGTTGTGCATTCTGCTCTTGGGTTCCCTCCAGTGGTTGTAGGTGGGAATGCAGTTGTCTCTGAGTCACAGTCTTGGCCAGGTGTATCTGCTGATTGCAGCTCTGACTGGGATGTTTAGGTGTGCAGGATTCATTAGTCCTTGCCAGTTGTCAATGTTTCTTCTGAAGTGTTGGATCACTTTCTGGCCTCTCCTGCTCAGCTGTCAATTCAGCAAAGATAAGTGTCTGTTTTTTGTTTCTGTGGCACACATGCGGTGTGCTTATATTCTGTGCTATTCATTTGTTTTTCTCTTGTCCAGCTTAGACTGTGTCAGTGTTTTCTCAGTCTTGTTGGATTCTCTGGAGATGCAGATACACGCTCCACATCTTTAGTTAGATGGTGGAGTTTTTGTATTTTCTGCTGTGGATATTTTTGGAAGGATTTTTAATACTGACCGCTTAGTATCCTGTCCTATCCTTTTCTATTTAGCTAGTGTGTGCCTCGTTTGCTAAATCCTGTTTCCTGCCTACTTGTGTCTTTTCCTCTACTACTCACAGTCAATATTTGTGGGGGGCTGCCTATCCTTTGGGGTTCTGCTCTGAGGCAAGGTAGAAATTCCTACTTCCATCTATAGGGGTATTTAGTCCTCCGGCTGTGTCGAGGTGTCTAGGTTTTGTTAGGCACACCCCACGGCTACTTCTAGTGGCGGTGATAAGATCAGGGTTTGCGGTCAGTATAGTTACCACCTACTCCAGTGAAAGTTTTCATGCTGCTCCAAGGTCACCTGATCATAACAGTACAACTGGCCAATAATGAGTTAAATGCATCTCAGAAGAAGGGAAGAAAGGTCTTGAGCCATTTTTTTTTCTTCAGTCTACTTTGTCTTCTCCTCCCTCTTAATCTCTGGGTGGCTGAAGAGCCTTGTGCTAGCATGAATGTTCAGGATTTAGCTTGTCGTGTAGACCAGCTTGCTGCTAGGGTACATGGTATTTCTGATTATATTGTTCAGACTCCTGTTTTAGAACCGAAGATTCCTACTCCTGATCTGTTTTTTGGTGACAGGTCCAAATTTTTGAGTTTTAAAAACAACTGTAAACTGTTTTTTGCTTTGAGACCTCGATCATCCGGTGATTCCATTCAGCAGGTAAAAATTGTCATCTCCCTGCTGCGTGGCGACCTGCAGGATTGGGCATTTTCCCTGGAATCTGGGAATCCAGCTTTGCTTGATGTAGACTCCTTTTTTCAGGCTTAGGGATTGTTATATGATAAACCTAATTCTGTGGATCAAGCTGAGAAGACCTTGTTGGCCCTGTCTCAGGGTCAAGAGGCGGCAGAATTGTATTGTCAGAAATTCAGAAAATGGTCTGAGCAAATTCCTGAGCCTATGCAGTGTGATAGGATTCTGTCTAGAACGGAACGACAAGGTTTCAGACGTCAGAATAGGTTGTGTTATTATTGTGGCGACGCTTCTCATGTCATTTCTGTCTGCCCTAAGCGGACAAAGAGGATCGCCAGTTCAATTACCATCAGTACTGTACAACCTAAATTTTTATTATCTGTGTCCTTGATCTGCTCATTGTCATCATTTTCTGTCATGGCGTTTGTGGATTCAGGCGCCGCCTTGAACTTAATGGACTTTGAGTTTGCCAAGCGTTGTGGTTTTCCCTTGCAGCCTTTGCAGAACCCTATTCCTTTAAGGGGCATTGATGCTACACCCTTGGCTAAAAATAAGCCCTAGTTTTGGACACAGGTGACCATGCGCATGGCGCCAGCCCATCAGGAAGATTGTCGATTTCTGGTGTTGCATAATTTGCATGATGCTATCGTGCTGGGTTTTCCATGGTTGCAGGTACATAATCCTGTGTTGGATTGGAAGTCCATGTCTGTGACTAGTTGGGGTTGTCAGGGGGTTCATAATGATGTTCCTTTGATATCAATCTCCTCTTCTTCCTCTTCTGAAATTCCAGAGTTTTTGTCTGATTTTCAGGATGTATTCGATGAGCCCAAGTCCAGTTTCCTTCCACCGCACAGGGACTGCGATTGTGCTATTGACTTGATTCCAGGCTGCAAGTTTCCTAAGGGTCGACTTTTCAACCTGTCTGTGCCTGAACATACCGCCATGCGGAGCTATATTAAGGAGTCTTTGGAGAAAGGGCATATTCGACCATCTTCTTCACCGTTGGGAGCGGGGTTCTTTTTTGTTGCTAAAAAAGATGGTTCCTTGAGACCCTGTATTGATTAGCGCCTCTTGAATAAGATCACTGTCAAGTTTCAATACCCTTTACCTTTGCTTTCTGATTTGTTTGCTAGGATTAAGGGAGCTAGTTGGTTTACTAAGATTGACCTTCGGGGGGCATATAATCTTGTTCGTATTAAGCAGGGTGATGAATGGAAAACTGCGTTTAACATGCCTAAAGGCCATTTTGAATACCTTGTGACGCCATTCGGACTCTCTAATGCTCCATCTGTTTTTCAGTCCTTCATGCATGATATCTTCCGGACTTATCTTGATAAATTCTTGATTGTATATTTGGACGATATTTTGATTTTTTCCGATGATTGGGAGTCTCATGTGCAACAGGTCAGGATGGTATTTCAGATCCTTCGTGACGATGCTTTGTTTGTGAAAGGGTCTAAGTGTCTCTTTGGGGTGCAGAATGTTTCTTTTTTGGGCTTTATTTTTTCTCCCTCGTCTATAGAGATGGATCTGGTTAAGGTTCAGACCATTCATGATTGGATATAGCCCACATCCGTGAAGAGCCTTCAGAAATTTTGGGTTTTGCAAATTTTTATCGCCGTTTCATTGCTAATTTTTCCAGTGTGGTTAAACCCTTGACCGATTTGACGAAGAAAGGCGCTGATGTGGCGAATTGGTCCTCTGCGGTTGTCTCTGCCTTTCGGGAGCTTAAACGTCGATTTACTTCTGCTCCGGTGTTGCGCCAACCGGATGTTTCTCTTCCGTTTCTGGTTGAGGTTGACGCTTCTGAGATTGGGGCAGGGGCCATTTTGTCTCAGAGGGATCCTGTTGGTTCCTTGATGAAACCGTGTGCCTTCTTTTCCCGTAAGTTTTTGCCTGCTGAACGCAATTATGATGTCGGCAGTCGGGAGTTGTTGGCTATGAAGTGGGCGTTTGAGGAATGGCGACATTGGCTTGAGGGAGCTAAGCACCGTATTGTGGTCTTGACCGATCATAAGAATCTGATTTACCTCGAGTCTGCCAAACGGCTGAATCCTAGACAGGCTCGATGGTCCTTGTTTTTTTCCCGTTTTGATTTCGTGGTCTCATACCTTCCGGGTTCTAAGAATATTAAGGCTGATGCCCTCTCTAGGAGTTTTTTGCCTGATTCTCCTGAGGTCTTAGAACCGGTCGGTATTCTGAAAGAAGTGGTGGTCCTTTCTGCCATTTCCCCTGATTTACGACGGGTTCTTCAGGAATTTCAGGCTGACAAACCTGACCGCTGTCCTGTGGGAAAACTGTTTGTTCCTGACAGATGGACTAGTAGAGTGATTTCTGAGGTTCACTGTTCCGTGTTGGCTGGTCATCCTGGCATTTTTGGTACCAGAGACTTGGTTGGTAGGTCCTTTTGGTGGCCTTCTTTGTCGCGTGATGTGCGTTTTTTGTGCAGTCCTGTGGGACTTGTGCGTGGGCCAAGCCTTGTTGTTCCCGTGCTAGTGGGTTGCTTTTGCCATTGCCAGTCCCTGAGAGGCCCTGGACGCATATTTCGATGGATTTTATTTCTGATCTTCCGGTCTCCCAGAAAATGTCTGTTATCTGGGTTGTTTGTGACCGGTTCTCTAAGATGGTTCATTTGGTGCCTTTGCCTAAATTGCCTTCCTCTTCAAATTTGGTTCCGTTGTTTTTTCAGCATGTGGTTCGTTTGCATGGTATTCCGGAGATTATTGTGTCCGACAGAGGTTCCCAGTTTGTTTCTAGGTTTTGGCGGGCCTTTTCTGCTAGGCTGGGCATTGATTTGTCTTTTTCTTCTGCATTTCATCCTCAGACAAATGGCCAGACCGAGCGAACTATTCAGACTTTGGAAACTTATTTGAGATGCTTTGTGTCTGCTGATCAGGATGATTGGGTGGCCTTCTTGCCATTGGCCGAGTTTGCCCTTAATAATCGGGCTAGTTCGGCTACTTTGGTTTCACCTTTCTTTTGTAATTTTGGTTTTCATCCTCGTTTTTCTTCTGGGCAGGTTGAGCCTTCTGACTGTCCTGGTGTGGATTCTGTGGTTGACAGGTTGCAGCAGATTTGGGCTCATGTGGTGGACAATTTGGTGTTGTTTCAGGAGGAGGCTCAACGTTTTGCTAACCGTCGTCGGTGTGTTGGTTCCCGGCTTCTGGGGATCTGGTCTGGTTGTCTTCCCGTCATGTTCCTATGAAGGTTTCTTCCCCTAAGTTTAAGCCTCGGTTTATTGGTCCTTATAAGATTTCTGAGATTATTAATCCGGTGTCTTTTCGTTTGGCGCTTCCGGCCTCTTTTGCTATCCATAATGTCTTCCATAGATCTTTATTGCGGAAATATGTGGTGCCCGTTGTTCCCTCTGTTGATCCTCCGGCCCCTGTGTTGGTTGATGGTGAGTTGGAGTATGTGGTTGAGAAGATTTTGGATTCTCGTTTTTCGAGGCGGAGGCTTCAGTACATTGTCAAATGGAAGGGTTATGGCCAGGAGGATAATTCTTGGGTTTTTGCCTCTGATGTCCATGCTGCTGATTTGGTCCGTGCCTTTCATCTGGCTCATCCTGATCGTCCTGGAGGCCCTGGTGAGGGTTCGGTGACCCCTCCTCAAGGGGGGGTACTGTTCTGAATTCTGCTCTTGGGTTCCCTCCAGTGGTTGTAGGTGGGAATGCAGTTGTCTCTGAGTCACAGTCTTGGCCAGGTGTATCTGCTGATTGCAGCTCTGACTGGGATATTTAGGTGTGCAGGATTCATTAGTCCTTGCCAGTTGTCAATGTTTCTTCTGAAGTGTTGGATCACTTTCTGGCCTCTCCTGCTCAGCTGTCAATTCAGCAAAGATAAGTGTCTGGTTTTTGTTTCTGTGGCACACATGCGGTGTGCTTATATTCTGTGCTATTCATTTGTTTTTCTCTTGTCCAGCTTAGACTGTGTCAGTGTTTTCTCAGTCTTGTTGGATTCCCTGGAGATGCAGATACACGCTCCACATCTTTAGTTAGATGGTGGAGTTTTTGTATTTTCTGCTGTGGATATTTTTGGAAGAATTTTTAATACTGACCGCTTAGTATCCTGTCCTATCCTTTCCTATTTAGCTAGTGTGTGCCTCATTTGCTAAATCCTGTTTCCTGCCTACGTGTGTCTTTTCCTCTACTACTCACAGTCAATATTTGTGGGGGGCTGCCTATCCTTTGGGGTTCTGCTCTGAGGCAAGGTAGAAATTCCTATTTCCATCTATAGGGGTATGTAGTCTTCCGGCTGTGTCGAGGTGTCTAGGTTTTGTTAGGCACACCCCACGGCTACTTCTAGTGGCGGTGATAAGATCAGGGTTTGCGGTCAGTATAGTTACCACCTACTCCAGTGAAAGTTTTCATGCTGCTCCAAGGTCACCTGATTATAACAATATGCCCCGTATGCTGCTGCGATATATATAAAAATTATAACATACTCACCTATCGTCGCTGGGCGCCGAGTGCTGGGGGGCCTGAGTAGGCGGGGACACTGGCGCGCTGTGGGGGTCAGGTGCCGGAGTCACCGCTAGCTCAGGCCCCCGAAACTTGCTATATTCACCTGGCCCTGATCCAGCGCTGCGTGCCACTCCGTGTTCCAAGTCCTCTGGCTGTGACTGTTCAGTCAGAGGGCAACGCGCGTTAAGCGCGTCATCGCGCCCTCTGAACTGTGAATGTCACAGGCAGAGGACCCGAAAGATAGAGCAGAGCGCAGCGCTGGAACGGGACAGGTGAATATAGCATACTCACCCTCCTGGCACGTCCCTGCTTCTCCGTTGGAGATCGCGGTGTGCTTTCAGTGCTTACGCATACCGTGATCTCCTGGGCTGCGTCACTCTGTGGGGTCCAGACTGCGCCGGCGCTTGCCCTTGCGCAGTCTATAAAGGCTTCGGACAGAGTGACGCTCCCAGCCTTATATTATAGATTCTATGTGTAGACATTAATTTTATCTATTCTATTCTAACCTGTCACTGTGATTTTACTGTACACCGCGCTGAATTACCGGTTTTTCTATAGAACACCGGTGCGTATTTCTCGCAAGTCACACGCATGGTCCGTGTGTAATCGGTATTTTTCTCGCCCCCATATAGTTTCATTGGCATATTTTTGGAGGAATACGCTGACAAACACAGCATGCAGCGATTTTCTCAGCGCGGAAAATACGGCCGAGAAATGTACGGCTAATGGAACCTGCCCCATAAAGAAACATTGGTCCGTGTGCAATGCGTTGGTTTTGTGCCTCTTCCTCATCCGTATTTCTCTCTAGTGTGACCCCGGCCTAATAGGTGAGATGCTCTCTGTAGGACAGGAGAATAACATGCCAGTCAATGCAGTGAATATACATGAGGCTTAATGGGCGGGAGACTGGTAAGCCTGATTTATCTTTTCTAGCATTTATCTGTCTATTCTATTCAATCTATCTATCTATCCTATCTGTCTGTCTTCTCTTTTCGAACTTTATTCAGCCTGGGAAAGACCATGTTAAAAACGCATCGCACACGGACACCACACGGATGTCACACTGATGTCAGCTGAGAAAAAAAATGCAAAACTCATCACACTCGCACCACACTTGCATGACCATACAGAAAGCATTTGCGCGACTGTGATGCATCAAAATCGCTCCGATAACACATACCCTAGTATGCCTCTGCCCTATAGGTGAGATGCTCTGCCGGGCAGGAGAATAGTATAGAGATATAGGTGAGATGCTCTGCAGCACAGAAGAATGTCGGAGAAAATTGCCCACGCAGAAAATTACCCACAAGTTTATTAAGAACAGTTTATTAAGGAGGTTTAATAACATCAATAACTCTGGATTAGTAAACAATCATTGTTAACCTGCAAATTAGCCATTTTACTGAAAATTAGCTATTCTCCTTAAGTATGACATGTGTCGTGGTGCAGAGACCTGTCGGGTCCCTGCACTGTGATACATGGTGCTGACGCAGTGGCTGCAAGCTGACATCGGAGTTGCAGCCACAGGGAGCGGCGCATGACAATGGCGCACAATCCGATGTCCGCTGCTGGTTGTGCGTGGCTACAAAAGACACTGGGCGATGTGGGAGCAAACAAAAGGTGAGTAGAATGTTTTTGTTTTTAATTATGCATTAGGGGCAGAATGGGGACACATACACTAGGATTGCGGACCATGTAAACCAGGATGGGGACATACCAGGAAGGAGGCATATATACCAGGATGGAGACCATGTGGACCATACCTACCAGCATTGGGACATGTATGCCAGCATTGGGAGATATATACCAGGATGGAGACCATGTGGACCATACAGACTAGGATGGGGACCATATATACCAGCATTGGGACATATATACCAGGACAGAGACCATGTGGACCATACAGACCAGGATGGGGACCATATATACCAGCACAGGGACATATATACCAGGATGCGGACATAGTCACCAGTAGGGTTGAGCGAAACGGGTCGTTCACTTTCAAAAGTCGCCGACTTTTGGCAAAGTCGGGTTTCATGAAACCCGATCCGACCCCTGTGCGGGGTCGGCCATGCGGTAAAGTCGCGTTTCAATGACGCGAAAAGCGCCATTTCTCAGCCAATGAAGGTAAACGCAGAGTGTGGGCAGCGTGATGACATAGGTCCTGGTCCCCACCATCTTAGAGAAGGGCATTGCAGTGATTGGCTTGCTGTCTGCGGCGTCACAGGGGCTATAAAGGGGAGTTCCCGCCGACCGCCATGTTACTGCTGCTGATCTGAGCTTAGGGAGAGGTTGCTGCCGCTTCGTCAGAAGCAGGGATAGCGTTAGGCAGGGTCCATTAACCACCAAACCGCTTGTACTGTAGCGATTTCCACTGCCCAACACCACCTTCGGTGTGCAGGGACAGTGGAAGCTACATTTTTTTTTTTTTTTCCCCTCAGCGCTGTAGCTCATTGGGCTGCCCTAGAAGGCTCCCTGATAGCTGCATTGCTGTGTGTACGCCGCTGTGCAAACCAACTGCTTTTTTCAAAGCACAAATCCTCTTGTTCCTTCCTTTCTGCACAGCTATCTTTTTGGTTTGTACACACTTTTTATTTAATTTGTGCATCAGTCCACTCCTTATTGCTGCCTGCCATACCTGGCTGAGATTACTGCAGGGAGATAGTAATTGAAGGACACTCCCTGTTTTTTTTTTTTTTTTTGTGGGAAATTAAGATTGACATTTCTGCTAGAGTGCCATCCCTGTCTGTGTCATCTCTCACTCAGTGGGCCATAGAAAGCCTATTTATTTTTTTGCTTGATTTGGGTTATAAAATCTACCTGAAAAAATCACTACATCAATCAGTGGGAGAAAAATATTGGCCTCAGGGCTTGTGTGCCACTCTTGACTCCTATGTGCATCATCACTCACTCAGTGGGCCATAGAAAGCCTATTTATTTTTTTGCTTGATTTTGGTTCTAAAATCTACCTGAAAAAATCAATAAATCAATCAGTGGGAGATTAATATTGGCCTTTGGGCTTGTGTGCCAGTCCTAAGCGTGCCATCTCTCTCTCTCAGATAGTGGGCCATAGAAAGCCTATTTATTTTTTTTTTTATTTTATTGGGTTTATAAATTTTCCCTGGAAAAAAAAAAAAAAGTGGGAGATTAATATTGGCCTCTGGGCTTGTGTGCCAGTCCTGAGCGTGCCATCTCTCTCACAAATAGTGGGCCATAGAAAGCCTATTTATTTTTTATTTTTTTGTTTTATAAATTCTCCCTTAAAAAAAACGGAGATTAATATTGGCCTTTGGGCTTGTGTGCCAGTCCTAAGCGTGCCATCTCTCTCTGTCTCTCATCTCTCAGATAGTGGGCCATAGAAAGCCTATTTATTATTTTTTTTATTGGGTTTATAAATTTTCCCTGGAACAAAAAAAAAAAAGTGGGAGATAAATATTGGCCTCTGGGCTTGTGTGCCACTCCTGACTCCTGTGTGCGTCATCTCTCACTCAGTGGGCCATAGAAAGCCTTTTTTTGTTTTATTTGTTTTCTAAATTCTCCCTGAAAAAATCATTTTATTTTATTTGGTTTCTAAATTCTTCCTGAAAAAATCATTTTATTCTATTTTTTTTTTTCCTAAAGTCTCCCTAAAAAAAAAACAAAAAAAAACAAATCAGTGGGAGATTAATATTGCCCTTTCTGCTTGTGTGCCAGTCTTGACTCCTGGGTGTGCCATCTCTCTCTCTCTCTCCAATTGTGGGCCATAGAAAGCCTATTATTTTTTTAGCTTGATTTGGGTTCCAAAATCTACCTGAAAAAATCACTACATCAATCAGTGGGAGATAAATATTGGCCTCTGGGCTTGTGTGCCACTCCTGACTCCTGTGTGCGTCATCTCTCACTCAGTGGGCCATAGAAAGCCTTTTTTTGTTTTATTTGTTTTCTAAATTCTCCCTGAAAAAATCATTTTATTTTATTTGGTTTCTAAATTCTTCCTGAAAAAATCATTTTATTCTATTTTTTTTTTCCTAAAGTCTCCCTGGAAAAAAAAAAAAAAAACAAATCAGTGGGAGATTAATATTGCCCTTTCTGCTTGTGTGCCAGTCTTGACTCCTGGGTGTGCCATCTCTCTCTCTCTCTCCAATTGTGGGCCATAGAAAGCCTATTATTTTTTTAGCTTGATTTGGGTTCCAAAATCTACCTGAAAAAATCACTACATCAATCAGTGGGAGATAAATATTGGCCTCTGGGCTTGTGTGCCACTCCTGACTCCTGTGTGCGTCATCTCTCACTCAGTGGGCCATAGAAAGCCTTTTTTTGTTTTATTTGTTTTCTAAATTCTCCCTGAAAAAATCATTTTATTTTATTTGGTTTCTAAATTCTTCCTGAAAAAATCATTTTATTCTATTTTTTTTTTCCTAAATTCTCCCTGGAAAAAAAAACAAAAAACAAATCAGTGGGAGATTAATATTGCCCTTTCTGCTTGTGTGCCAGTCTTGACTCCTGGGTGTGCCATCTCTCTCTCTCTCTCTCTCCAATTGTGGGCCATAGAAAGCCTATTATTTTTTTTAGCTTGATTTGGGTTCCAAAATCTACCTGAAAAAATCACTACATCAATCAGTGGGAGATAAATATTGGCCTCTGGGCTTGTGTGCCACTCCTGACTCCTGTGTGCGTCATCTCTCACTCAGTGGGCCATAGAAAGCCTTTTTTTGTTTTATTTGTTTTCTAAATTCTCCCTGAAAAAATCATTTTATTTTCTTTGGTTTCTAAATTCTTCCTGAAAAAATCATTTTATTCTATTTTTTTTTTTCCTAAAGTCTCCCTGAAAAAAAAAAAAAAAATCAAATCAGTGGGAGATTAATATTTACATTTGTGCTTCTGTGACAGTCCTGCGTGTGTGGCATCTCTCTCATTTGTTGCCACCAACAACAGAGTGTGTAACATTGTGCCTGATTTTCGTTGTGGTCTCACTCACCTGTAAAGGGGTAGCTAAATCATACTGAAGTTATAGCTCACCGTGTAATTTGTGTGACAGCAACAAATACCGTTAGTTTGTTTACGTTTTTAAAACAATGAGGAAGTATGGTGGAAGAGGTCGTGGCCGGGGGCGTTCATTGTCAGCTGGTAATGAGGGTAGTGGTAGTGGTGGAGCATCAGCTGGTCGTGGGAAAAAAAATATTGCACCTAAGTCTGGAGCTGTGGAGCCAGGTTCGTCGTCTGGCTACACAAGGCCTTGAACGCTCCCTTTTCTGGGAGTAGGAAAACCGCTTTTAAAGCCGGAGCAGCAAGAGCAAGTTTTGGCTTATCTTGCTGACTCAGCCTCTAGCTCTTTTGCCTCCTCTCGTGAAACTGGTAAATGTCAAAGCAGCGCGTCGTTAGTGGATGTTCACGGTCAGGGACAAGTCGCTTCCTTGTCCTCTTCAGCAAAAACAACAACAGAGAAGAATGCAGCAGGCGACACAACGGGTTACTCCATGGAGCTCTTTACACATACCGTCCCTGGCTTAGAAAGTGAAGCAGTTAACAGTCCATGCCCATTACAAGTTGAATCTGACATGGAGTGCACTGATGCACAGCCACAGCCAGACTACTATGCTGGTCCTTTGACTCAGACCACAACATTGCCCTCGCAGGGTGCTGATCAAGAATCAGACCCTGATGAGACTATGTTGCCCCATCACGAACGCTATACCACCGACCGACACGGTGACACAGACGAAGTTGCACACGAGCTACAAGAAGAGGTAATAGATGACCCAGTTCTTGACCCCGATTGGCAGCCATTGGGGGAACAGGGTGCAGGCGGCAGCAGTTCTGAAGCGGAGGAGGAGGGGCCGCAGCAGGCATCAACATCGCAACAGGTTCCATCTGCCGGGCCCGTATCTTGCCCAAAACGCGTGGCAAAGCTAAAACCTGTTGGAGGACAGCGTGGCCATCCGGTTAAAGCTCAGTCTGCAATGCCTGAAAAGGTATCCAATGCTAGAAAGAGTGCAGTCTGGCATTTTTTTAAACAACATCCAATTGATCAGCGCAAAGTCATCTGTCAAAAATGTTCAACTACCTTAAGCAGAGGACAGAATCTGAAAAGTCTCAATACAAGTTGCATTCATAGACATTTAACCACCATGCATTTGCAAGCCTGGACTAACTACCAAACGTCCCTTAAGGTTGTAGCACCCTCGGCCAATGAAGCTAGTCAGCAACGCAACATCCCTTCCGGCAGTGTAGGGCCACCATTTTCCGCACCACCTGCAGTATCTGTGCAGGTTTCTTTGCCAGGCCAAAGCCGTCAGGGTCAGGGAATCACCAGTTTCGTAGTAGGAAACACTGCATCTAGGGCACCGGTGGCAACAATACCATCTCCCACCGTCTCTCAGTCTGCCATGTCCACCGGCATCCCCGCTAGTTCCACGATCTCCAGATCTCCAGTCCAGCTCACCCTACATGAGACTATGGTTAGAAAAAGGAAGTACTTAGTTTCGCATCCGCGTACACAGGGTTTGAACGCACACATAGCTAGACTAATCTCGTTAGAGATGATGCCCTACCGGTTAGTTGAAAGCGAAGCTTTCAAAGCCCTGATGGACTACGCTGTACCACGCTACGAGCTACCCAGTCGACACTTTTTTTCCAGAAAAGCCATCCCAGCCCTCCACCAGCATGTTAAAGAGCGCATCGTCCATGCACTCAGGCAATCTGTGAGCACAAAGGTGCACCTGACAACAGATGCATGGACCAGTAGGCATGGCCAGGGACGTTACGTGTCCATCACGGCACACTGGGTAAATGTGGTGGATGCAGGGTCCACAGGGGACAGCAAGTTTGGGACAGTTCTGCCTAGCCCACGGTCTAGGAAACAATTGGCTGTAGCCGTTCGCACCCCCTCCTCCTCCTCTTCGTCCTCCTGCAGAAGCGAGAGCTCGTCCACAGACCGCAGTCGCACAACCACTCCATCCGCAGCTGCCACTGTTGCACACCAGGTCTCCCATTATGGGGCAGCTACTGGCAAACGTCAGCAGGCTGTATTGGCTATGAAGTGTTTGGGCGACAACAGACACACCGCGGAAGTTCTGTCCGAGTTCTTGCAGAAAGAAACGCAGTCGTGGCTGGGCACTGTAGATCTTGAGGCAGGCAAGGTAGTGAGTGATAACGGAAGGAATTTCATGGCTGCCATCTCCCTTTCCCAACTGAAACACATTCCTTGCCTGGCTCACACCTTAAACCTGGTGGTGCAGTGCTTCCTGAAAAGTTATCCGGGGTTATCCGACCTGCTCCTCAAAGTGCGTGGACTTTGCTCACATATCCGCCGTTCGCCGGTACACTCCAGCCGTATGCAGACCTATCAGCGTTCTTTGAACCTTCCCCAGCATCGCCTAATCATAGACGTTGCAACAAGGTGGAACTCAACACTGCACATGCTTCAGAGACTGTGTGAACAGAGGCGGGCTGTTATGTTTTTGTGGGAGGATACACATACACGGGCAGGCAGTAGGATGGCAGACATGGAGTTGTCAGGTGTGCAGTGGTCGAAGATTCAAGACATGTGTCAAGTCCTTCAGTGTTTTGAGGAATGCACACGGCTGGTTAGTGCAGACAACGCCATAATAAGCATGAGCATCCCCCTAATGCGTCTGCTGATGCAAAGTTTGACGCACATAAAGGATCAGGCGTCTGCAGCTGAGGAAGAGGAAAGCCTTGATGACAGTCAGCCATTGTCTGGCCAGGGCAGTGTACAGGACGAGGTAGCGGGCGAAGAGGAGGAGGAGGACGAGGAGGATGATGGGGATGATTATATTTTTAATGAGGAAGCTTTTCCGGGGCCACTGGAAATTGGTGGCGCGGCAAGGCCGGGTTCTGGTTTTTTGAGGGACACAAGTGACGTGGATTTGCCTGAAACTGCCCCTCAACCAAGCACAACCGCAGATTTGAGAACTGGAACTTTGGCCCACATGGCGGATTATGCCTTACGTATCCTCAAAAGGGACACACGCATAACTAAAATGATGAATGATGACGATTACTGGTTGGCCTGCCTCCTTGATCCTCGCTATAAAGGCAAATTGCAAAATATAATGCCACATGAGAACTTGGAACTAATATTAGCAACCAAACAATCAACTCTTGTTGACCGTTTGCTTCTGGCATTCCCTGCACACAGCGCCCGTGATCGTTCTCACACGAGCTGCAGGGGCCAGCAGACCAGAGGAGTTAGAGGGGCAGAAATCAGAAGTGGCGTTGGCCAGAGGGGTTTTCTGACCAGGTTGTGGAGTGATTTTGCTATGACCGCAGACAGGACAGGTACTGCAGCATCAATTCAAAGTGACAGGAGACAACATTTGTCCAGTATGGTTACAAACTATTTTTCATCCCTTATCGATGTTCTCCCTCAACCGTCATTCCCATTTGATTACTGGGCATCAAAATTAGACACCTGGCCAGAATTGGCAGAATATGCATTGCAGGAGCTTGCTTGCCCGGCAGCTAGTGTCCTATCAGAAAGAGTATTCAGTGCTGCAGGTTCAATACTAACAGAAAAAAGGACTCGTCTGGCTACCCAAAATGTAGATGATCTAACCTTCATTAAAATGAACCACAACTGGATTTCGAAATCTTTTGCCCCACCTTGCCCGGCTGACACCTAGCTTTCCTATGAAAAGGTCTTGCCTGTGGACTATTCTGAATGCCTTTTCCAATCTTGTAATTTTCTGCACCTGATTGTCCAGCATACGACATGTTTACACCTCACTAAATGGCCAAACTCCCCACACGGGGCCGTGGTATCGACACTTGGCGACAACACCCGTGAGAGTGCAGTTTGTCTGAAGAGGTGGGTGAGCCCGCTTTTGGTCGACGGCACTGCCACTGGGTCCCTCCTAGTACAATAAAGTGTCTCTGGCGGTGGTGGTGCGCACCCAACGTCAGACACACCGTTGTAATATGAGGGGCCCTGGGCCTGTACCGCCGGCCACAAGACAGTTTCCCCCCACCCCAGCTCAAACAGTGCTCTACCACTTGCAAAATTATCTCACAGCTCCACCAATGTTTAGTCTATGCGCTGACATCCTTCAATGCCTGCCACTGACAATACCATTGTATTGACATTTTTGTTATGTTAGGCCTTCGATGCCTGTCTGTGGTCACTCCTTCCACTAGGCCTCCACTGACCACACCACTGCTGCCCGTGTACCCCTGTAACCAATTTAAAATTGCCTACAGCCATGTGTTATTATTTTAGGCCTTCGATGCCTGTCTGCGGTGACTCCTTCCACTAGGCCTCCACTGACCACACCACTGCTGCCCGTGTACCCCTGGAACCAATTTAAAATTGCCTACAGCCATGTGTTATTATTTTAGGCCTTCGATGCCTGTCTGCGGTCACTCCTTCCACTAGGCCTCCACTGACCACACCACTGCTGCCCGTGTACCCCTGGAACCAATTTAAAATTGCCTACAGCCATGTGTTATTATTTTAGGCCTTCGATGCCTGTCTGCGGTGACTCCTTCCACTAGGCCTCCACTGACCACACCACTGCTGCCCGTGTACCCCTGGAACCAAGTTAAAATTGCCTACAGCCATGTGTTATTATTTTAGGCCTTCGATGCCTGTCTGCGGTCACTCCTTCCACTAGGCCTCCACTGACCACACCACTGCTGCCCGTGTACCCCTGGAACCAATTTAAAATTGCCTACAGCCATGTGTTATTATTTTAGGCCTTCGATGCCTGTCTGCGGTCACTCCTTCCACTAGGCCTCCACTGACCACACCACTGCTGCCCGTGTACCCCTGTAACCAATTTAAAATTGCCTACAGCCATGTGTTATTATTTTAGGCCTTCGATGCCTGTCTGTGGTCACTCCTTCCACTAGGCCTCCACTGACCACACCACTGCTGCCCGTGTACCCCTGGAACCAATTTAAAATTGCCTACAGCCATGTGTTATTATTTTAGGCCTTCGATGCCTGTCTGCGGTCACTCCTTCCACTAGGCCTCCACTGACCACACCACTGCTGCCCGTGTACCCCTGTAACCAATTTAAAATTGCCTACAGCCATGTGTTATTATTTTAGGCCTTCGATGCCTGTCTGCGGTCACTCCTTCCACTAGGCCTCCACTGACCACACCACTGCTGCCCGTGTACCCCTGGAACCAACATCAGAAAATATAAAAATAAGTATTTTGCTTATAAAAAAGAAAATACTGGAGAGATATCAAATGCAGACATTTTAACATTAAAAAACAAACACATACAACAAAAATCTGGTACAGTACTAAAAATGGCCACCAGCTACAATAACTTTCTCCTGCAAGTAGTTAACTGAAAGGTTTTTTCAATTTTAAACACAGATATGGCATCCACCGAGTGTTGTCCTGTCGCGTCTTCTTTATATTATTGCCAAGAAGATGCAAAACAATGAAAATAATAAAATCATTATTTACCAAAAAAATAGAGTAAGTCAAAACCACATTGCAAATAAACATTCATTACAAATAAAGAAGCAGGGCGCGTCCGAGGGTGAGTATATACCTAATAAGAATATAATCACCCTCGGACGCGCCCTGCTTCTTTCCGACAGCCTTCCTTCCTAAGAATCAGCCCTTCCGTGGTGTAGAGAGAGGGTTTGTTACACTCCAAGGTGTTCCCCAGGTTGCCTTTCCTGAGCTTCGATCTTCCGGCTCTCGTTTAGTAGTTGTTGGAAACTACGCTGCATTGGGCCTACAAATTGGGTATGGGGTGTAGAGAGATGGTGTGTTCCACTCCAAGGTGTTCCCCAGGTTGCCTTTCCTGAGCTTCGATCTTCCGGCTCTCGTTTAGTAGTTGTTGGAAACTACGCTGCATTAGGCCTACAAATTGGGTATGGGGTGTAGAGAGATGGTGTGTTCCACTGTAGAGAGATGGTGTGTTCCACTCCAAGGTGTTCCCCAGGTTTCCTCTCCATTGCTTCGATCTTCCGGCTCTCGTTTAGTAGTTGTTGGAAACTACGCTGCATTAGGCCTACAAATTGGGTATGGGGTGTAGAGAGATGGTGTGTTACACTCCAAGGTGTTCCCCAGGTTTCCTCTCCATTGCTTCGATCTTCCGGCTCTCGTTTAGTAGTTGTTGGAAACTACGCTGCATTAGGCCTACAAATTGGGTATGGGGTGTAGAGAGATGGTGTGTTACACTCCAAGGTGTTCCCCAGGTTTCCTCTCCATTGCTTCGACCTTCCGGCTCTCGTTTAGTAGTTGTTGGAAACTACGCTGCATTAGGCCTACAAATTGGGTATGGGGTGTAGAGAGATGGTGTGTTCCACTGTAGAGAGATGGTGTGTTCCACTCCAAGGTGTTCCCCAGGTTTCCTCGCCAATGCTTCGATCATCATGCTCTCGTTTAGTAGTTGTTGGAAACTACGCTGCATTAGGCCTACAAATTGGGTATGGGGTGTAGAGAGATGGTGTGTTCCACTCCAAGGTGTTCTCCAGGTTGCCTTTCCTGAACTTCTATCTTCAGGCTCTCATTAAATTGTGGTTAAACGGAACAACTGCATTTGGCGTACTAGTTGGTTTGGGGCCTACTATCGGTGTCTGCCGCTCCTTGCTGTTCTCCTGGTTTCCTGTCCTGAAATTCCGTTTTCAGGCGCTCGTTAAGTAGTTGTTAATGTTAGACTGCATTTGGCCTACTAGTTGGGTTGGGGCCTACTATCGGTGTCTGCCACTCCTTGCTGTTCTCCTCCACTGAACAAAGCTGTGCCGCCTGTTTACTACTGTTGCCAATTTTGAACTGCATTTCGACTACTTACTGATTTGGGCCTACTCTCTGTGTCAGCCTCTCATTCCAGTTGTCCTCCACTGCAATGCCCCCTGATTAGTCCTGTGTTACCAATTTTGAACTGCATTTAGCCCACTTTATTCTTTGGGCCTATATCTGTGTTTCCTCCTCATCCTGCCCATTGCCCAGCCAGTGATAGATGAGTCTGCTGGTACATTGACCCATAACGCAACATTTCCCGTGCACGCTACACTGCAAGATTGTGACCCTGCTGAAAGTCAGGTCCCCCTTCCCGCATACCATACCACCTTACACGGGGACAAACAGGAAGGTGCAGATGAAAGTGCAGGTTCCTTCATCAGGTGGGGGGAGGAATACTAGTTGGCGACGTCACTGGCACAGGGCCTCTCATGGTACGCAAAAGTGTTGCTGCCGGTGGGAGGCGCCCCCGCCGTGCAAACACACCGCTGTACTTTGAGGGGCCCTGTGCCAGTGCCAATGCCAACGAGTTGGCCCCCCCTGCTTGCTCAGGTTCACAGCACTTGCAAAGTTGAAATACTTACCTCTCCCTGCTCCACTGCCGTGACGTGGTCCAGATTTCCTGGGCCCACTAATTACTTGAACCAGCCCTACCCACCACAACTTTAGCCAAATGACCCCCAATTTCAAATGCCTTCCAATTATTATAAGGTAAATTACGCTTGACAAGCTTCATTAAGAAGAATGGATGGTTTTGACATTAAAATGGGCACTCTAGGTGTTTTCCTGGCCCCCACTCACTGCCGACTATGCTGCCCCATTGACTTGCATTGGGTTTCGTGTTTCGGTCGATCCCGACTTTACGTCATAATCGGCCGATTTCACTCGACCCGACTTTTGAGATAGTCGGGTTTCGCGAAACCCGGCTCGACTCTAAAAAGGTCAAGGTCGCTCAACTCTAGTCACCAGGATGATGGGCATATATTCCAGGATGGGGGACATTACTACATAATGAAGGGGGCAATTAATAAGTCTTTATAGAATTTAGAATGCTACAGGGGCCCATACATCTGAGCAACGTGTGTGTGTGTGTGTGTGTGTGTGTGGCACCCCTAGGGGTATTTGCCACAAAAATAGTTACTGACAGTAAGTACAAATACTAAAATAGCAAGACTGCACTACCACCTCCGGCCAGAAGGGGGAGCTCCAGAGGCTCCCCTTGATCCATTCTGGTCTGAGAGAAGAAATGGCAGTTGGGCTAAGGAGCTGAAAGTGAGAGGTCATACAGTTGAATCTCTAACAGCCCTGTGACTGTTACCAGGCCTAAATCACCGGCCTGAGGAGAAGAGGGATAGAGAAAAAGGACATTGTGAGAACCGGGTAGCATTAATCACTACCCAGAACAGGCGCAAAGACGGATACCGGATCCGTGGCTGTATTCATTATATATAATACAGCAACCGGAAAAACGTGAGGTGATATCAGCTTCACTAGGGCCGGACGCAGCAACAGACACAGAGTTCAGCGGTACTCCCAGAGGGGGTAAACCGATAAAAGGACTCGGGTTGCCCGTCGAACCAGGACCCGGAGGGGACAGATTGGGCCGGCAGCCAGTTCACATACAGCAGCAGGGCCACACAGAAATTGCGCACAATAAGAGGCGAAGACCCCGGCAGGGTCAAAGTAACTCAGAGTTCCCATACAGACTCCGGTGACAGGACTGGTTGTAAATCCTTTTATGTCAAAGTAAACTGGTTAAACGTTTCAGTGCCTCAGTCTTTCATTTGGACAATAGCCATCTATCCAGGATCGGGATCGTCACCGCTGGGAGAACCTGCTGCTGATCAAGTAAGTGCCTGTCCCCTCATGATACCCCTTACACTGTGCATTGCCTGAGGCCACAGCACCGGGTCAAGCCACCCGTGACATCCCCCTCAAGAGACAGACTCCATTGGTCCGGTGCTGGGTATCCCGGTCTCCTGGGCGTCACAATTGGCGTCACGAACAGGATCTAGCCAGCCCGTATACCGGGTATTGTGTGCCGTGATTGGAGCCCAAAACTGTGAAAACTGGGATGAAAAATCTTGAAAATTGACTTTATTAAAGAAAAATCCATTCCCCATTGAAAACTATTGAAAGTGACTTTTCCCCATTGGTTATAATGGAGTAAAGATGGCCGCCATCCCCTGAGGTAATCACCTCATAACCGTTAGGCACGAGACTGTTAATTGAGCTACGCCATTACCTGAGCCCCAGTCTAACTGAAAAACTTCAGAATCCGCCATTACAGAGCGCGGTGGGTGAGAGCAGCAGGGGGCGTGTCATTGTGGGCGGCACCAAGCTGAGCGCTCTGACATCAGAGCAAGGGGAAAATCGATCCTGCTGCACAGCGGAACGAATCTACACTATCCCGACGGAAACGGAGGACCGGAAGGGTCCGGATTAACTAAGGGGGCACAGTATGTCGCAGCACGGAGACGCCGCAGCACCCGGCAACGCTAATGCAGCTGAAAGACAGAGTGTCAATAGAGAGTCCGGCAGCGCAGCGGTGCAAGGAGTGGCGCCCATCATGCCGGTGCTGATGCCATATACCCCGGGTGGCCCATGGCTTCCAATGTATGAAGGTGAGCCTAATACCCTTGACGATTTCAGAGAAAAGATGCTGGCCCATTTTGACATGTTCCCTGTGGGTGAAGTTCAGCGTGTTAGTCTCCTGATGATGCAGTTAAGTGGCCATGCTAAGCGAGAAGTCACAGCATGGGCAGCTGATCTAAAAGGCACTGTTGAACGCATATTTGCTGGATTAAAAGCTACATTTGAAACCACGGCCAGCAGCAAAGCTAAAATACGATTCTTTAATTGCAAACAAAAAGCTAATGAGGGCGTGAGAGACTTTGCCTTAAACCTGCAGGAAGCCCTTAAATCACTTACACTGGCTGAACCCATTTTTAACACCGGAGCGGATAAACTGCTAAGAGATCAATTTATTGAGGGACTCTACACCCCTTCTCACCGGGGTCATGTGAGCATGCTTGTTTTTAAGAACCCTGAATTGACATTTGCCCAATTAAAGGAGAGCGCTATACGTCTCCAGCTGGCAGAGGCACCTCGGGATCAGGATCCTGCGCAACCCATGGCAGAGGCACCTCAACAACAGGGAGTGCCAGTGACATCAGCTATGTCTGGGGCCATTGCTAAACCCCTGGGGCCCAGTACAAATGAGGCTCTTCAACAAAAGCTTGACTCTTTAGCTGATGTTGTTGCTTCAATGGCTAAAACCATGCAGGAGATGAGAGGACACAAGATGGAGTTGGCAAACTGTAGAGAGGATGTTCCATGGATGAGACCCCGGAGATACCCGACATGGAGAGGACGACCCCGCGACCGCTACCAACCGGATGGACAGCCCATTTGCCGCCGTTGCCAGCAGCCAGGCCACTTTGCACGAGATTGTGATTTAAACGGGAATCCCCTGGGAATGCGGGCCGCTTCGCAGGAATGAACTTTCAAGGCCCAACACCCTGGCACGACAGGTACATCGGAGGACGACCCATTATCCCTATCATGCTGGACGGAATTCCCCTCAACGCTTTGCTGGACACAGGTTCCCAGATTTCATCTATACCGTATATCCTTTATAAGAGGTACTGGGCTGATGCAGATATTGATAAAGGGCCCTCTGATGTTGAACTAGATATATGGGCCAGTAATGGTAAGTTGGTACCGAAACTAGGATTCAGGGAGATGACCATAAAGATTGGTAAAGTAGAACTGAAGAAACAGGGTATAATTGTTGTTGATGTTGACCGGCGGAACTGTGAACCAACTGTATTGATAGGAATGAATGTGTTAGAGAACTGCTTTTCCGAAGTCATTTCTGTCTTACAGCAAATTGCTGAAACTGCCCAATCCTGCCGGCAGAGAGTTCTCCGGAGGGAAATAAAAGTATTGATGTTAAGGCAACAGGTAGAAGTTGCAGGTGGAGAAATCGGCAGTGTGAGGGTAAGTGATCCAACGTCTATTGTAATCCCACCAAAAACAGAAATGCTGGTATGGTGTAGAGCAGCCATTGGTACTAAGGGACGAGATTATCAAGCCTTAATAGAACCAGTGTACACCGACAGCAGGCCCACTATACTCACAGCACGAGGGATAGTCGAGGTACACCGGGGACGAGTGCCGGTACGACTTTTGAACTGTGGAGAGGAAGAGGTCACTTTGCCAAGGTATGCTACAATGGCAAAGCTATATACTGTTGACAACAATGCCATCACATCCATTGAGCCCTTAGAACCAACCTGTCAGGTGGAAGGCAATGGCTCAGATGGAGAAATGGAGGATTGGTGCCAACAGCTACACGTGGGCATAAATTCAACACCTACCCATCAAAAACAAGGGGTGTATAGGCTAGTGACGGAATATGAACAAGTCTTCAGTAAACACCCATTGGACTTCGGACGGATAGAAGGGGTAGAACACACAATCCCCACAGGTGACCATCCCCCAATAAAAGAAAGATATAGACCCATACCGCCCGCTCACTATCAATGTGCAAAAGATATGCTGAGGGAAATGAAACAGGCCGGGGTAATAAGAGACAGCTGTAGCCCCTGGGCGGCCCCTCTAGTGATTGTCAAAAAAAAGGACGGAACCATGAGAATGTGCGTAGACTACCGGAAGATTAATAACATCACCCATAAAGACGCCTACCCCTTGCCTAGGATAGAAGAGTCCTTAACTGCTTTGAAATCTGCTAATTATTTTTCCACCTTAGACTTAACAAGCGGGTATTGGCAAGTCCCTGTGGCTGAGAGAGATAAGGAAAAGACGGCATTCACCACACCAATGGGTCTATGTGAATTTAATCGCATGCCGTTCGGACTCTGCAACGCATTAGGTACCTTCCAGCGGCTGATGGAATGCTGCCTCGGACACAAGAACTTCGAGACCGTCCTCCTGTACCTAGATGATGTGATCGTCTACTCAAAGACTTACGAACAACACTTAATAGACCTGGCAGAAGTGTTCGAAGCCTTATCCAGGTATGGCATGAAAGTCAAGCCATCCAAATGTCACCTTCTCAAGCCAAAGGTACAGTACCTGGGACACATCGTGAGTTCGGAGGGAGTAGCACCAGATCCCGAGAAAATAAGCGCCATAAGGGATTGGCCAAGACCTACCAGCGCAAAAGAAGTGAGACAATTCCTGGGATTGGTGGGTTACTATCGCAGATTTATAAAAGGATTTACCAAGTTGGCAGCACCCTTGCAAGACACCTTGGTAGGGCAGACGAAGAAACCTTCAAACCGAAACCCTCCTTTTCAGTGGAACGACGAAAGGGAAGACTCCTTTGAACAACTAAAGAAGGCACTAACCGGAGAAGAGGTTCTGGCATACCCAGATTACCATCAACCTTTCATCCTCTACACCAATGCCAGTAATGTGGGACTAGGAGCGGTGCTGTCACAAAAGCAAGAAGGTCGGGAGAAAGTCATCGCCTTTGCAAGTAGAAAGCTCCGGCCTACTGAAAGAAATTCAGAAAATTACAGCTCCTTCAAATTGGAACTACTGGCAGTAGTTTGGGCTGTGACGGAGCGTTTCAAACACTATCTGGCCGCTGCAGAATTTATTGTCTATACTGACAACAATCCGTTGACCCACCTGGACACAGCCAAATTAGGTGCGTTAGAACAGCGATGGATAGCCCGGTTATCTAATTACAACTTCATAATCAAGTATCGAGCAGGTCGCAAGAATGGAAATGCCGATGCCCTATCCCGGATGCCACACTTGAGAGATGTAGAAGAGGAAACGGGGGAGCTTGAAGAAATTGAACTACCAGCCTTCCATCGTCCCAAGGCAAAACATCATCAGTCAAGTACCTATCAGAAACAACAAGAGGTGAATTTTAATCCGTTAGCACACCATAGATGGGCTGACACCCAAGACAGCAATCCGGCTGTGAAGTTGGTGAAGGAACTGTTGACTGAGCAAAGTGCATATCCCGATGAGGATGCCCCAGAAGAGACGCATCAACTCTGGAAAGAGAGAGGCAAAATGTTCCTGTATCAAGGGAAGCTCTGTAGAAGATACACCAATCCGAAAACACATGAATTGGTTTGGCAGATTATTGTGCCTAAACAAGATGTGAAGATGGTCCTAGAAGCTTACCATAATGGTGCTGGTCACTTCGGTTGGAAAAAGTTAGAAGTACTTCTAAGAGAAAGATTTTATTGGGTCGGGATGAGAAAATCAATCGAACAGTGGTGCAGAAATTGTGGCCCGTGCAACCTCGGAAGAAACGATCAAAAGAACCAAAGAGCACCACTGCAGCCCATAATCACCAAACAACCACTTGAACTTGTAGCCATGGACCACGTGAAGTTGACACCAAGCCGGTCCGGCTATGTCTATGCCTTGACCATCGTGGACCATTATTCACGTTTCTTGGTAGTAGAAGATCTGACAGCAAAAACAGCAGCCAAAGCGTTCCAAACGTACTTTTGTAGACCCCATGGATATCCGGAACAGGTTCTCACCGACCAAGGTACAGCCTTTGAATCAGAGATCTTCAGAGAATTCTGTAATATGTATGGTTGCAAAAAGATCCGGACGACGGCCTATCATCCACAAACAAACGGCTTATGCGAGAAGATGAACCATATTGTAATAGACCTACTAAAGACTTTACCTGAGACAGAAAGGAATCAATGGCCAGAGAAATTGCCTGACTTGGTGGATCTGTATAATCATGTCCCGGTGAGCTCCACCAACTGCACCCCAGCTTACCTTATGCGTGCAAGACCCGGCCAATTACCAATCGATCTAGAAATGGGAATTCTGAAACCAGACGCAGAAGTTCAAGACTCCAATTGGGATATCATACGGCAAAAGCAGTATCGCCAAGTGCAAGAGAGTGTGGAAAGAAGCCTTCAGCAAACTAGAGAAAGACAAGAGCGAACTTTCAACCAGAATGCTCTAGCGACCCCATTAAGACCGGGTGACCAAGTGCTCAAGAGAAATCGTCGAACCAATAAACTGGACAATCAGTGGGAAGCCGTACCCTACACAGTTTTACCAACAAGAGTGGATAATCCTAAAATGTGTCTCATTAGCAAAAATGGAGGCTTAACATCTGTACTAGTGTCAAGAGACAATCTTAAATTATGTCCGGAAGCATTGAAAGAGCCAGACGTTGTCCAGCCAGAACCAGAAGTTATTCAACCCATACAGGTTCAACCAGTAAAGGAAAAAGAAGAGGAAGTGTATCACACCTGTATAGGAGACTTTCCCAAAACCCTACTAACATACCATGGTGCAGTAGTGGTTCCCATGGTGGCCTTTTACCCAACACCGAACCCAATACCAGAAGTCCCAAGACAGGAAGAGGCTGACCCCGTACTACAGGAGGTTCCAGGCCAGGAAGAACAGATTCCTGGTCAGAGTAATCCCATTCACGGTGGACTTGCCAACTCCATAGTCGTGGAATTATCTTTAGCAGAGCGGGCAGATACTACATCCGCAGTAGACAGTAGTACACCACATGAAGAGACACCGCTATTACGTAGATCACAGCGTAGTACCCAGGGTCAATTACCGGCCAGGTATGCAGATTACCAACTATAAAGCTCATAATGTGAATTGTATATATGTTATGCCGTATATAGTTAAACAGAAAATGTAGTATAGTCATTGTTATCAGTCTGCAACGTTTAAGCCCAGTGCCTACAGAGACTTGTCTGTATGAACTTATTGCATATTCTTGAACTTTTTATCAGCCCGGAGGCACTAAATCAAAGCTCCGGAAAGACTGCTTTTTGAACTTTGCTTTTTGCTCTTTTTGAACTTTCTTTAGACTTTATATTGATAACTCCGTTGGAAAAATGGAACTAAATTCCTGGACACTAAGTACAGTGCCTTTCCTAATACCTTCAAGTATAGAACTGTATTAATGGACGCTATTTGAAGTGACTTTTTACAGAACTCTATTTTTGTTTCCTTGAGTGGTTTTTGTAACTTTTCATTTTTAAGACTCTGTACATATTAATTGTTATTTCAAAATGTTATTGTCCCACAGTCCCGGAGTACTGTTCTTAACTAAGGGGGAATGTGGCACCCCTAGGGGTATTTGCCACAAAAATAGTTACTGACAGTAAGTACAAATACTAAAATAGCAAGACTGCACTACCACCTCCGGCCAGAAGGGGGAGCTCCAGAGACTCCCCTTGATCCATTCTGGTCTGAGAGAAGAAATGGCAGTTGGGCCAAGGAGCTGAAAGTGAGAGGTCATACAGTTGAATCTCTAACAGCCCTGTGACTGTTACCAGGCCTAAATCACCGGCCTGAGGAGAAGAGGGATAGAGAAAAAGGACATTGTGAGAACCGGGTAGCATTAATCACTACCCAGAACAGGCGCAAAGACGGATACCGGATCCGTGGCTGTATTCATTATATATAATACAGCAACCGGAAAAACGTGAGGTGATATCAGCTTCACTAGGGCCGGACGCAGCAACAGACACAGAGTTCAGCGGTACTCCCAGAGGGGGTAAACCAATAAAAGGACTTGGGTTGCCCGTCGAACCAGGACCCGGAGGGGACAGATTGGGCCGGCAGCCAGTTCACATACAGCAGCAGGGCCACACAGAAATTGCGCACAATAAGAGGCGAAGACCCCGGCAGGGTCAAAGTAACTCAGAGTTCCCATACAGACTCCGGTGACAGGACTGGTTGTAAATCCTTTTATGTCAAAGTAAACTGGTTAAACGTTTCAGTGCCTCAGTCTTTCATTTGGACAATAGCCATCTATCCAGGATCGGGATCGTCACCGCTGGGAGAACCTGCTGCTGATCAAGTAAGTGCCTGTCCCCTCATGATACCCCTTACACTGTGCATTGCCTGAGGCCACAGCACCGGGTCAAGCCACCCGTGACATCCCCCTCAAGAGACAGACTCCATTGGTCCGGTGCTGGGTATCCCGGTCTCCTGGGCGTCACATGTGTGTGGGGGGGGGGGGAGCAGATCCAAATTTCACACTGGGGCCCATCAGACTCCAGTTACACCACTGCAAAACCATATCATACATTCTCAGCAAGAACACAAGGTGGTACACGTGACAGAATCTCACTTTTCTGCGGTGCCTTATGGGCTGCAAGGACCAACTATCTCTGCCAGCAGCACCCTGCTTTTGGTAGGCTCCCACTGAGGTGATAATGTATTAGATGTGAACTGCAGTCCCATGTAACTCCACAGATAATACAGTGATACTTTTGTGAATACTGATAGCAGTGATGATGGCTCCTCTGGATCATACTGCTGCTGGTTCTGCATGTGCTGCTGTTCTGGGCTGGTGAGAGGAGTTAGGCCGGGGACACACACAAAGTATAAAAAAACGGTCCGTTTTTGACGGACGAGAATCGCACAAATGTTACCAAAACAGTGATCCGTGTGCAGTGCGAGGATGCGATTTTCTCGCATCAAATGATCCGTTTGACATCCGTGTGACATCCGTATGGCATCCGTATGGCGAGATTTTCTCGCAGGCTTGCAAAATGGACATATAACGGATTTTCCACCTGAAAAAAATTAAATCATCACCAAGAACATTATTTAATGGCCCTAAAACAGGTGCCACCCAAAAACAGGTGCCAGCAGTAGAGTCCCTGCTTGTGTTGGTGCACTTCTGATTGATGAGCAACATGTCTGATCTACTGACTTTTAACACCACAGAGCGTGTGCTTTACAACTGGGTACTTTCCCAACGTTTTGGCCAGCCATACCCAGTTTTTGTAGATCCGAGGAGGCGGAGACGGATGTGGGTACATCCACTTCTAAAGCAACGGATCAATAAAGGCCATTTCAGCCGTCTGTATGCTGCTCTGAGGTCAAATCCGGACAAGTTCTTCAACTATTGTCGGATGAGCATTCAAACCTTTGATATTTTGTTAGAGATTTTGCGACCAGGGATCACGAAGAAGGACACCTGGATGCGCAAATCTATTTCAGCAGAGGAGCGCCTTATCCTTACCTTGCGGTATGTCTTAATAATCTTTGGACAAAATAATTTACCACTTTAATGTTGTTCCCCCTTATTAAAATTAGCTAATTAAATGGTTATGTAACTTCAACATCATTTGGCCTTCTTAGATAATATTTAATTCTGGCAAAGATCAAAGCCATCGCATGTCCTTAATGTTTGAATAATCATGCCATCTTTTTTTTTTTAATTTTGTTGGTGCAAATATAACACTGTATTGTGTTCATTTTATATTTTAAAAGAATATTCTGTTTTCTTTTAGCTTCCTTGCAACTGGCCTATCATATGCGGCACTGAATTTAGAGTTTCTACTGGGCAAATCTACAATTTCTGGTATTGTGCGGGATACATGCACGGAAATCTGGAGAAGACTCCATCAAGAGGTGATGCCTGAACCCAAAATGGCAGACTGGTTATGTATTGCTCAAGGATTTCAGGACACCTGCAAGTTTCCACACTGTATTGTGGCACTTGACAGAAAGCACATCCGTGTGCGTAAGCCGCCAGGTTCAGGGACCCAATTCTATAATTATAAACAGTTTTTCTCTGTAGTGCTGTTGGCCCTAGTCGACAGCAACTACAGGTTTATAATTGTAGATATTGGGGCAAATGGGAGAACTGGAGACTCTAGAGTCTTCAGTTCTTCCATTATGGGTCGGCGGCTGCGCAACAATGAATTGGATCTCCCACCCCCAAGTCACATACAAGGTGCTAATTTGGATGCGGTGCCTTACATGATGGTAGCAGATGAGGCGTTTCAATTATCAAGGAACGTCATGAGGCCCTATCCACGAAGAGGCCTGGACTACCGGCGCAGAATATTCAATTTGCGTCTTTCCCGTGCCCGCCGTCTGGTCGAGTGTTCATTCGGCATTCTCAGTGCAAAATGGCGGGTACTTCAGTCTGCAATCCAACTGAGTGAAGGCAATGTCAATGGCGTGATAAAAGCATGTGTTGTTCTTCACAACTTTACAAGATACCATGATTGCCCATCATCTGCTTCCAATGAAATTGATTATGCAAATACTGTCTTGACAACTACACGTGTTCTTCCTTCACGTCGTCAGCCCTCAGGCCTTAAAGTTCATGATGTTTTAACAAATTTTTTTGTGTCACCAGAGGGATCGACTGTTTGGCAAGACAATGCTGTTTTGCAGTAAAGTTTAGTTATATTGTAAGTTAATAAATACCATAATTTTCCACCTTCAATTGTGTATTATGTATCTGATTCAGAAATTAGCTAAGTGTGTAAAGTTGACAAATCATGTATGTAGTTGGACCAATACTTAACACTCAGATTTGAGAACAAAATTTTACTGCTGAAAGCATATATATATATATTCCCAAAACATATTATCAGCATATGTAATTTGAGCCATATAAACAAGACAGATTAACATGCCAAGGTAACAAAAAACTTAGGCCATACAACAGCCAAAATGACAGGCCAAAAAATAAAATAAAAAATTACAGGTTCTGGTAGGTTGGGGGTGGTGATGGTGATGGCGGGTGTCCAGCATGTGCGGAACTTTGCCTGGGTGGTTGACCAACCAGACTGTCAACCTGTGGTATTGCAGATCTAAATTGAGGGTGTTGTGGCAAGTTACGATCATGTGTATGAGTTAACACTTGATGTGGAGGGTAGAAGGGCATCAAGTCCTGGGTACTGGATTGTCCCATTTGGTCAGACCCCCCAATATGGCCATGTCGAGCAGACACATGTTGGGACCAGCCTCCAAACATGTGTCTGTTCAAGTGGTCATATTGGGCAGTTGCAGGATAATCATAAATTGCCCTGTTTTGTGGTTGTTGGGTGCTTTGGGCAGGCTGTTGTTGTGGAGCTATAGGTTGTGGGGGTGGTGCTGCGACAGTTTGTGATTGGTCCTGTGGAAGGTCTTGCACCGCCAGAAGGTTGTTAGCTGACATTTGCCACCGTTCAAAATAATTAAAAACATCAGTGGGAAATTTGGATACAACCTCTGGTCCGCAGCCTGAGCGAGCGTGGAATGGGCCGTAAATAGCAGGCAAGACTGCGGAAGTACGCTTCCTCACCATCGTCATGTGCAGCTCTGGACAAATAGTCCAACACCCCTGTATCCACTTGCCTCCTGGTGCCAATGTTAGAAGCCACTCTTCTGCGCCGACCACGGTTTGGTCTTGGATTAGGCTGTGGTGAGGTATCCAGAGCCAAGGTTGGACTGCTGCTCTGGGCTCCTTCCTCAACCTCTGGATTTGCCTCCTGTGTGGCAGAAGACGCTGCTGCTGGTTGTGGTGATGGTGGTGGTTGGTTGCTGCCTGTTGCTTGCCCAGATGGTCCAGCCATTTCTGCATCTTCACCAACAGGGTCAATCACCAACTCTGAGTCAGATGCAGTCTCCCTTTCTGTCAGATTGGACTCTGTTCTGTATTTCACAAAAGATTATTTATATTAAAAAATACATACATATTCACGTAATAAGATGTCTAAAATATTTCGAGACATGCATGCACTTACGGTCGGAGCTCCATCACCGGTGCCAGAAAATTAAGCCTATCAAAATAAAGGTATTTCCTTTTTTTGGGGGCTGCATCACCACTCCACCCAGGAACTTGACGTTCACGCCGGTATTGGTCCCGGCAACTCCGCCAGCGTCTAGTGACATCATTGACTGCAAAGATACAAAATTTTGTATATAAATATCACGCACATAACTCAAACCGTTACAGGCTTTCTAGGAAAGTTCCCACGATCTATGAACAGCCAGCAGAGGGCGCCTCACCGCAAATGAAGCTAAATATAGCTCATTGATCTATATTTAGACTCATTCCCCGGGGTTTTGCAGCGAGGAGTAGCATTGCATTAGCAAAGCTCCTGGCTGCAAAATGTTTTAACCCCTTCAGAAGGATTTACATCGTTGGACTTTACAGATCTGTGGAAGGTAAGTATATTGTTGGTTTATTATTTTTTTTTTGTCACAGAACGAGGGTCTTCACTGAGTGGATTGGGCGTTAAATAAAAAATTACAACAACCTTTGTTTTTATTTCATTAAAATAATTTTTAATAATGTGTGTGTGTATTTTTTTAACCCTTTCTTTCAATTGGATTAATAATGGATAGGTGTCATAATTGACGCCCCTCCATTATTAATTAGGCTTAATGTCACCTTACAATTGCAAGGTGGCATTAACCCTTCATTACCCCATATCCCACCGCTACACGGGAATGGGAAGAGAGTGGCCAAGTGCCAGAATAGGCGCATCTTCCAGATGTGCCTTTTCTGGGGTGGCTGGGGGCAGGTGTTTTTAGCCAGGGGGGGGGGGCAATAACCATGGACCCTCTCCAGGCTATTAATATCTGCCCTCAGTCACTGGCTTTACTACTCTGGCAGAGAAAATTGTGCGGGAGCCCACGCCAATTTTTTCCGCCATTTAATCCTTAAATATAATAGCTAGAACGCCCAAATTTTGCATATACACACTACTAACATTAGTAGTGTGGAATATGCAAAAAAATGGTGATATGAGATGGTTTACTGTATGTAAACCAGGTCTCATATCATGTCGGGTTTGTGAAGGAGAAAGCAAAAGCCGGTAATTGAATTACCAGCTTTAAAGCTATCTAGCGCTGCATTAAATATAAATATATATATATAGGTGTCTCCCTGACATATATATATATATGTATATATACCTATTCTATGTGTATATATCTACTCTAATCTAACCTGTCACTGTGATTTTACTGTACTCTGCGCTGAATTACTGGCTTTTCAAAGGAGACCCGTGCGTAAAAATCGGACAGCAATACGGATGTCATACGGATGTTGCGAAAAAAAAATCGCATGACACTCACATGGCACTCGCATGGCACTCGCAGACGTTACATCAGTTTTTTCGGTCCGTAAATCGGACCATTTTTTTCTCACACAAGTGGAGATGAGCCCTAAGGGAAACGCCTAGATCCAAGACAAAAAATTGTTTAGATGTTTTTAACATTTACAAATTCAGATCAGAAGTCAGAGACAGACAATTACTGGCGATGGCATAACAGAGCTTACTGAGGAAGAAGAGGAAGAGATGATGTTTCCAGTTAGCGGCCTGATTCTAATATCCTTCTAATTACCATAGTGACCATTACAGCCAGTTCTCTGCAGTAGGAAAATCACAGTATTACAGTGTCACCTTATTACTGAGTTATAAATAGGAGCTTATCCTGACACTTCTCTAGGAAGGCAGCTTTATATTCACACTGAGCTCTATTGGGTGAAGGAGAACATTGCCTGTAAAGAAGGACAGAAAAGATTCAGCGATAATGACAGTACAGTGTGCTATTCTTGGGGTCAGTGAACGATAATAGTCTGGGAATCCCTTTAGGTATTGTAGTAAATATTCGTGCAGGAAGTTCTGCATGATCAACTGTCACAAGAAATCTGGCTAAAGGTGGCGGAGATAGAAGAGCAGGTGGCAGTAGAAACCATGCTTGGTCAACACCTGAGTTCCAGCATCTAAGCATCCTGTGTGAAATAATGGCCTTGTACCAATACTCTGCAAAATACTAGTAATCTGCTTTAAAACACATTAATTTTTATGAAACTAATTACAATATTTTACAAGAACCCCAAAGGTGTAGAAACCTATGGCTATGTTCACACATTGCATTTTTGCTGTGTTTTTTGCTGCATTTTTCAGGATCCCAAATTTCAGTTTTGATTCCACCACAGTATCATGAACACAAGTCACCAATCCAAGACATTTGAAACCATAAAACCATTTTTGGGAAAAAGGGCAATTTGATCAAATTATTTAGTGGAAAACGATTTTTATGTCTGAAAAAATAGAGACTATTTTGAACAAAAAAGTTCATATGAGTTCATGAAAAAATCCACAGTTAAAAATGTAACAGCAGGGTTGGGGGTGAATTGGTTGGGAATAGTTTACCTAAAGGTACCGTTACACTAAACGATTTACCAACGATCACGACCAGCGATACGACCTGGCCGTGATCGTTGGTAAGTCGTTGTGTGGTCGCTGGGGAGCTGTCACACAGACAGCTCTCTCCAGCGACCAACGATCAGGGGAAAGACTTCAGCATAGTTGAAACTGTCTTCAACGATGCCGAAGTCCCCCTGCAGCACCCGGGTAACCAGGGTAAACATCGGGTTACTAAATGCAGGACCGCGCTTAGTAACCCGATATTTACCCTGGTTACCATTGTAAAACTAAAAAAAAAAAACACTACATACTCACATTCTGATGTCTGTCACATCCCTCGGCCTCCACAGGGTTAAAACTGCTTTCGGCAGGAGCGCTGCTAATGCAAGCGCTCCGGCCGACAGCTTCCCTGCACTGACTGTGTCAGTGCTGGCCGTAAAGCAGAGCACAGCGGTGACGTCACCGCTGTTACTGCCGGCGCTGACAGTCAGTGCAGGGAAGCTCTCGGCTGGAGCGCGTGCATTAGCAGCACTCTCGCCGAAAGCAGTTTTAACCTTGTGGACGCCGGGGGACGTGACAGACATCAGAATGTGAGTATGTACTGTTTTTTTTTTTACTTTTACAATGGTAACCAGGGTAAATATCGGGTTACTAAGCGCGGTCCTGCACTTAGTAACCCGATATTTACCCTGTGTCAGTGCTGGCCGTAAAGCAGAGCACAGCGGTGACGTCACCGCTGTTACTGCCGGCGCTGACAGTCAGTGCAGGGAAGCTCTCGGCTGGAGCGCGTGCATGAGCAGCGCTCTCGCCGAAAGCAGTTTTAACCCTGTGGACGCCGGGGGACGTGACAGACATCAGAATGTGAGTATGTACTGTTTTTTTTTTTACTTTTACAGTGGTAACCAGGGTAAATATCGGGTTACTAAGCGCGGTCCTGCACTTAGTAACCCGATATTTACCCTGGTTACAAGTGAACACATCGCTGGATCGGCGTCACAAACGCCGATCCAGCGATGATAGCGGGTGATCAGCAACCAAAAAAAAATCCTGATCATTCCCCAGCAACCAACGATCTCCAAGCAGGGGCCTGATCGTTGGTCGCTGTCACACACAACGAGATCGTTAGCGGGATCGTTGCTACGTCACAAAAAGCGTGACGTTGCAACGATATCCTTAACGATGTCGTTATGTGTGAAGGTACCTTAAGACATTGGCAGAGCATTGGGTTTGTAGGATGCTGTTTACTTTTACACTTTGGTCCACCCTTGAGTTGATCAGGTATTGTTCAACTCACACCTTTGTCAGCCAATGTTTACTTTTGCACACATCACTAATTTAATTAAACTATACCAATACTAACTGCCATCTCAGGTGAGGACACCAAGACAATATGGTTTAAACTTGGGAAAAATCACAAAAATAAATGGGTTTCACATCCCCCTTTACCTTCTTTTTTCACTAAAACGTAGCAAAACCTTATACCTGCACTTTTTAGGCCATGTTCACACGTTGCGTCCTGTCCCTGCGGGTTTTCCCGCAGCGGATTTGATAAATCTGCAGGGCAAACCCGCTGCGGTTATCCCTGCAGATTTATCACGTTTTGTCCTGCGGGTTCCGCTGCGGGATTTTACCCCTACTATTGATGCTGCATATGCAGCAATATGCAGCATCAATAGTAATGTTAAAAATAATAAAATGATGATATACTCACCCTCTGACGTCCCGATCGCCTCGGCGCTGCAGGCGGCGGTCCGGTTCCAAAGATGCTGTGCGAGAAGGACCTTCGTGACGCCACGGTCATGTGACCGCGACGTCACCGCAGGTCCTGGTCGCATAGCAAACCTGAGACTGGACGGCCGCGTGCAGCGCTGAGACTTCAGAGGTGAATATAACATTATTTTTTATTTTAATTCTTTTTTTTACCCACAAATATGGTTCCCGGGGCCTGGAGGAGAGTCTCCTCTCCTCCACCCCGGGTATAACCCGCACATTATCCACTTACTTCCCGCATGGTGGGCACAGCCCCATGCGGGAAGTAAGCGGATCAATGCATTTCTATGTGTGCAGAATCGCTGCGATTCTGCACAAAGAAGTGACATGCTGCGGGTTATAAACCGCTGCGTTTCTGCGCGGTTTTTCCTGCAGCATGTGCACAGCGGTTTGCGGTTTCCATAGGGTTTACAGGTTACTGTAAACGCAATGGAAACTGTTGCGGACCCGCAGCATCAAAATCGCCGCGGTTCCGCGGTAAAAACCGCAACGTGTGCACATAGCCTTACTGCTTTTTTGCACTTACTCATCGCTTTCTATAGGAGAAAAAATTCTGCAAAAACACTGAAAGAAGAGACATGCTGCAGCAGGTATGGACTGGGGCTTAGGTTCAGCCCTGGCATTTGAAATCACACAGGCCCATGTTGTCCCCGTCCCCATGAACCAGATGGGATATATTACCATATTACCCTAGATGGAGGAAAGGAAGATTTCCTACAAGTCTGATATTTCTAATGATACCCGTGGCCTGCTGGGGTAAGTGATGGAGTCAGCAACTTTGTGCTCCATCACAACTCTTAACAGTATGGGTATCTTGAGAACACCGATTCTGTTAACAACGTAGCAGACAAGGCAGCCCAAAACCAGAAAGGCCCTTCTGGCATTTGCCAGATGGCCAGTCCGGCCCTGTGCTGCAGTGTTCAAAAACACAGCAGTTTTCCAATTAAGTTAGGAAAAAAACTACCGTATATACTCGAGTATAAGCCGAGATTTTCAGCCCAAATTTTAGGGCTGAAAGTGCCCCCCTCGGCTTATACTCGAGTCACGGTAGCGGTGGGGTCGGCAGGTGAGGGGCTGAGGGCGCTGGGGTATACTTACCTAGTCCCAGCGATCCTCGCGCTGTCCCTGCCGTCCCACGGGCTTCGGCGCTGCAGCTTCTTCCTCTCTTCAGCGGTCACGTGGGACCGCTCATTACAGAAATGAATAAGCGGCTCCACCTCCCATAGGGGCGGAGCCGCTTATTCATTTCTCTAATCAGCGGTGCCGGTGACCGCTGATAGAGAAAGAAGCTGCAGCGCCAAAGACAGGAGGGGACAGCGCGAGGATCGCCAGGACTAGGTGAGTATGTTATATTCACCTGTCCTCGTTCCAGCCGCCGGGCGCCGATCCATCTTCCCGGCCGGCGCCTCCATCTTCCCGGCGTCTGCGCTCTCTGACTGATCAGGCAGAGGGCGCGATGACGCATATAGTGTGCGCGGCGCCCTCTGCCTGATCAGTCAGAGCAGAGACGCCGGGAAGATGGAGGCGCCGGAACGAGACGCTGGGAGCTGCAATCAAGGGAGGTGAGTATGTGTTTTTTTTTTTTTATTGCAGCAGTAGCAGCGGCAGCACAGATTAATGTGGAGCATCTATGGGGCACAGTGAACGGTGCAGAGCACCGTATAAGGCACAGCTAGGGGGCACAATGAACGGTGCAGAGCACCGTATATGGCACAGCTAGGGGGCACAGTGAACGGTGCAGAGCACCGTATAAGGCACAGCTAGGGGGCACAGTGAACGGTGCAGAGCACCGTATAAGGCACAGCTAGGGGGCACAATGAACGGTGCAGAGCACCGTATATGGCACAGCTAGGGGGCACAGTGAACGGTGCAGAGCACTGTATATGGCACAGCTAGGGGGCACAATGAACGGTGCAGAGCACCGTATAAGGCACAGCTAGGGGGCACAATGAACGGTGCAGAGCACCGTATATGGCACATCTATGGGGCACAGTGAATGGTGCAGAGCACCGTATATGGCACATCTATGGGGCACAGTGAATGGTGCAGAGCACCGTATAAGGCACAGCTAGGGGGCACAATGAACGGTGCAGAGCACCGTATAAGGCACAGCTAGGGGGCACAATGAACGGTGCAGAGCACCGTATAAGGCACAGCTAGGGGGCACAATGAACGGTGCAGAGCACCGTATAAGGCACAGCTAGGGGGCACAGTGAACGGTGCAGAGCACCGTATAAGGCACAGCAATGGGGCACAATGAACGGTGCAGAGCACTGTATATGGCACAGCAATGGGGCACAGTGAACGGTGCAGAGCACTGTATATGGCACAGCAATGGGGCACAGTGAACGGTGCAGAGCACCGTATATGGCACAGCTAGGGGGCACAATGAACGGTGCAGAGCACCGTATATGGCACATCTATGGGGCACAGTGAACGGTGCAGAGCACTGTATATGGCACAGCTATGGGGCACAGTGAACGGTGCAGAGCACTGTATATGGCACAGCTAGGGGGCACAGTGAACGGTGCAGAGCACTATATGGGGCACAGCTATGGGGAAATATGAATGGTGTAGAGCACTATATGGCACAGCTATGGGGAAATAATGATCTATTTTTGAAATTCACCGGTAGTTGCTGCATTTCCACCCTAGGCTTATACTCGAGTCAATAAGTTTTCCCAGTTTTTTGTGGCAAAATTAGGGGGGTCGGCTTATACTCGGGTCGGCTTATACTCGAGTATATACGGTATTTTTGTGCATGATATTTCTGAAATCTCATGGCTTTAACTGGTACTGTAAAACGCAGGTTTTAATTTGCATAAAAAACACAGGAAAAACGCAGTGTGACAATATAACCTAGTATTTAGGCTATGTTCACATGTTGGGTTTTTGCTGCAATTTTTTTCTGCAGTCAAAACATGCTCTCTACAGTAGGCAGTAAAAAAGGTGTGTTTTGCTGTTTCTTGTGGCTCAAAAAAAGCATTATTTAACTTCCTTAGTTTTTTGTACCAAAACGCAGCAAAACTGATACCTGAGTTTTTTGCTGCATTTTTGCACTTAAACACATTGTTTATTATGGATGAAAAATTACTGCAAATACGCTGAAAGAAGTGACATACCGCAGTTTTCAAAAGTTTTCCAAATCAGTTAGGAAAATAAAACCAATGTGTGTGCATGATATTTCTGAAATCTCCTAGACTTTGCCCATACTGTACATACAGCTTAAAATTTGCATTAAAAAATGCTGAAAAAAAAAACTGCAAAAACGTAACGAGTGTCGACCACGGCAATGACAGAACTTGCACAAGATCTTGGGTGGGGGAGCAGGTCACAGAGAATAGTGATCTGTTAGTTACTAACAGGAAATTGGTAGTGGACAAGGGAGGAGGGAGAGAGAAAGCTCAAATACACTTGCAGCTCATTTGCATAAAAATTCACCAATTTATTTCTATAAAATAGAGCCACAGATTTATAAAACAAATGGATGGACTCATCAACATTACAGGGACTTTTATACATGATGTTAGTTTGTAGTCTAAAAATCTGTTGACAGGTTCTCTCTGAGAAAAATAGGGCTGGAACAGGCGACGCTAGTATTGTCCCGGACACGACAGGGATTTGAAAGTAGGAGGCTAGGTAAGGGTTATTTTCTAGTTTGGCACATACACCAGAGGGTCAGTTAGAAGGAGTGAATCAGAGGTCAGGTCACATAGAGTGGGTCTGGGTTAGGATTGGGTAATCAGGTTATGGGAGCAGAGTATTTGAGGTAGCTGATAAGAAGAGGATCCCAGGGCACGGCGGCCATTCAAGGCACAGTACCAGGGAACATCTAGGACATGCTCCACAACTGACGCCATGGATATGGATGTGATGGCTTCCTAGAGAGAAGTGGAGGAGAAGTATGGCCGCGAGTAGCTGCAGGAGCAGCTGAACTCTGTGAAGGGCGAGTTCCAGAATCCAGTATGCCCTCCTGCCTGGCGCCCGCCAGAACAACTCAGTTCAGAGGTCCCACAATGATCCAGGAGGATGTAAAGTCCATCACCACCCCTAGCAGCATTTGCCCCGGACCGGGTAGGCACTTCTGGAACAGGAAGCTGGTGCAGAGATTCCAAGCAGGAGAGAGAGCACGTGAGAGGGATGGGAATTCCGGCCCCTGCACTGCATCACTTGACGTCATAAGGATCAGCCACTGTCAGTCTTCCAGTTTTGGGTCATGATGTAGGCCTAGCTCCATGAAGCAACAGGGAACAGGCTGCAGCCATGGGCTGAGGAATCCGGGATCAGTGCTAGTAGAGATGCCGGGGTGAGGGGGGAGTGGTCGGCTCCATCCCTCAGGGCCATAATCGCCCCTATTGCAATTTTCACCATGGACAACACTGGATTACTCCTTGGGCAGCGGGGAAGCACCGGAGGAAGATAGCAAACATTGCTATGCCGGTGAGGGAGGCAGTGAGATCACAGGCCCCCTTGTTGTGAATTCTGTGGCAGAGCTCCCTCCTGTGGTCACAAGTGGTACTTCGGCTGATTCTCTCTGTGAGATTCCGTTGGTGGAGGAAAGTGGTACTGCGGCTTCTGAGTTTCCTTCCTCAGGTGATGTGGTGAAGTCGTTAGGTGCTGCCCTATTTAACTCCACCTAGTGCTTTGATCCCGGCCTCCAGTCAATGTTCTAGTATTGGACCTGTTTCCTCCTGGATCGTTCCTGTGACCTGCTGCTCTGCATAGCTAAGTTCCGCTTTGCTATTTTGTTTGCTGTTTTTTCTGTCCAGCTTGTCTATTTGTTTTTTCCTGCTTGCTGGAAGCTCTGGGACGCAGAGGGTGTACCTCCGTGCCGTTAGTTCGGTACGGAGGGTCTTTTTGCCCCCTTTGCGTGGTTTTTGTAGGGTATTGTGTTGACCACAAAGTTACCTTTCCTATCCTCGCTCTGTTCAGAAAGTCGGGCCTCAGTTTGCTAAATCTATTTCATCTCTACGTTTGTCTTTTCATCTTAACTCACAGTCATTATATGTGGGGGCTGCCTTTTCCTTTGGGGTATTTCTCTGAGGCAAGGTAGGCTTATTTTCTATCTTCAGGTTAGCTAGTTTCTCGGGCTGTGCCGAGTTGCATGGGGAGCGTTGGGCGCAATCCACGGCTGCCTCTAGTGTGGTTGGAGAGGATTAGGGATTGCGGTCAGCAGAGTTCCCACATCTCAGAGCTCGTTCTATGTTTTTGGGTTATTGTCAGGTCACTGTATGTGTTCTGACCTCTATGTCCATTGTGGTACTGAATTACCTTTCACAACAGTACTGGAGGCCCAAAGTACTAATGATTCTCAATAGAGGGAAAAAAGAAATTCTGAGACCATTTTTTTTTCTCTGCATTGTGTTTTGCCTTTTTTTTCCCCTAGACATTTGGGTGGTTCAGGACACAGGTGTAGCGATGGACATTAAAGGTCTGTCTTCATGTGTGGATCAGCTCACAGCAAGAGTACAAAATATTCAAGACTTTGTGGTTCAGAATTCTATGTTAGAACCGAGAATTCCTATTCCTGATTTGTTTTTTGGAGATAGAACTAAATTTCTGAGTTTCAAAAATAATTGTAAACTATTTCTGGCTTTGAAACCTCGCTCCTCTGGTGACCCAGTTCAACAAGTTAGGATCATTATTTCTTTTTTACGTGGCGACCCTCAGGACTGGGCATTTTCTCTTGCGCCAGGAGATCCTGCATTAAGTAATATCGATGCGTTTTTCCTGGCGCTCGGATTGCTGTACGATGAACCTAATTCAGTGGATCAGGCAGAGAAAAATTTGCTGGCTCTGTGTCAGGGTCAGGATGAGATAGAGGTATATTGTCAGAAATTTAGGAAGTGGTCCGTACTCACTCAATGGAATGAAGGTGCGCTCGCAGCTATTTTCAGAAAAGGTCTCTCTGAAGCCCTTAAGGATGTCATGGTGGGATTTCCTATGCCTGCTGGTCTGAATGAGTCTATGTCTTTAGCCATTCAGATCGGTCGACGCTTGCGTGAGCGTAAATCTGTGCACCATTTGGCGGTATTACCTGAGCTTAAACCTGAGCCTATGCAGTGCGATAGGACTTTAACCAGAGTTGAACGGCAAGAACACAGACGTCTGAATGGGCTGTGTTTCTACTGTGGTGATTCCACTCATGCTATCTCTGATTGTCCTAAGCGCACTAAGCGGTTCACTAGGTCTGCTACCATTGGTACGGTACAGTCAAAATTTCTTCTGTCCGTTACCTTGATCTGCTCTTTGTCATCGTATTCTGTCATGGCATTTGTGGATTCAGGCGCTGCCCTGAATTTGATGGACTTGGAGTATGCTAGGCGTTGTGGGTTTTTCTTGGAGCCCTTGCAGTGTCCTATTCCATTGAGAGGAATTGATGCTACGCCTTTGGCCAAGAATAAGCCTCAGTACTGGACCCAGTTGACCATGTGCATGGCTCCTGCACATCAGGAGGTTATTCGCTTTCTGGTGTTGCATAATCTGCATGATGTGGTCGTGTTGGGGTTGCCATGGCTACAAGTCCATAATCCAGTATTAGATTGGAAATCCATGTCTGTGTCCAGCTGGGGTTGTCAGGGGGTACATGGTGATGTCCCATTTCTGACTATTTCGTCATCCACCCCTTCTGAGGTTCCAGAGTTCTTGTCTGATTACCGGGATGTATTTGATGAGCCCAAGTCCGATACCCTACCTTCGCATAGGGATTGTGATTGTGCTATCGATTTGATTCCTGGTAGTAAATTCCCAAAAGGTCGACTGTTTAATTTATCTGTGCCTGAGCACGCCGCTATGAGGAGTTATGTGAAGGAGTCCTTGGAGAAGGGGCATATTCGCCCGTCATCGTCGCCATTAGGAGCAGGGTTCTTTTTTGTAGCCAAGAAGGATGGTTCACTGAGACCTTGTATAGATTACCGCCTTCTAAATAAGATCATGGTTAAATTTCAGTACCCCTTGCCGTTGTTATCTGATTTGTTTGCTCGGATTAAGGGGGCTAGTTGGTTCACCAAGATAGATCTTCGTGGTGCGTATAATCTTGTGCGTATTAAGCGAGGCGATGAATGGAAAACTGTATTTAATACGCCCGAGGGCCATTTTGAGTATCTAGTAATGCCATTCGGACTTGCCAATGCTCCATCAGTGTTTCAGTCCTTTAAGCATGACATCTTCCGAGAGTACCTGGATAAATTCCTGATTGTGTACTTGGATGACATTTTGATCTTCTCGGATGATTGGGAGTCTCATGTGAAGCAGGTCAGAACGGTGTTTCAGGTCCTGCGTGCTAATTCTTTGTTTGTGAAGGGATCAAAGTGTCTCTTTGGTGTTCAGAAGGTTTCATTTTTGGGGTTCATCTTTTCCCCTTCTACTATCGAGATGGACCCTGTTAAGGTCCAAGCCATCCATGATTGGACTCAGCCGACATCTCTGAAAAGTCTGCAAAAGTTCCTGGGCTTTGCTAATTTTTATCGTCGCTTCATCTGCAATTTTTCTAGCATTGCTAAACCATTGACCGATTTGACCAAGAAGGGTGCTGATGTGGTCAATTGGTCTTCTGCTGCTGTGGAAGCTTTTCAAGAGTTGAAGCGTCGTTTTTCTTCTGCCCCTGTGTTGTGTCAACCAGATGTTTCGCTTCCATTCCAGGTCGAGGTTGATGCTTCTGAGATTGGAGCAGGGGCTGTTTTGTCGCACAGAAGTTCTGATTGCTCGGTTATGAAACCATGCGCCTTCTTTTCCAGGAAGTTGTCGCCTGCTGAGCGAAATTATGATGTGGGCAATCGAGAGTTGCTGGCCATGAAGTGGGCATTCGAGGAGTGGCGTCATTGGCTTGAAGGAGCTAAGCATCGCGTGGTGGTCTTGACTGATCATAAGAACTTGACTTATCTCGAGTCTGCCAAGCGGTTGAATCCTAGACAGGCTCGTTGGTCGCTGTTTTTTGCCCGTTTTGACTTTGTGATTTCGTACCTTCCGGGCTCTAAAAATGTGAAGGCGGATGCTCTGTCTAGGAGTCTTGTGCCCGACTCTCCGGGTTTATCTGAGCCGGCGGGTATCCTCAAAGAGGGAGTAATTGTGTCTGCCATCTCCCCTGATTTGCGGCGGGTGCTGCAAAAATTTCAGGCTAATAAACCTGATCGTTGCCCAGCGGAGAAACTGTTTGTCCCTGATAGGTGGACGAATAAAGTTACCTCTGAGGTTCATTGTTCGGTGTTGGCTGGTCATCCTGGAATCTTTGGTACCAGAGAGTTAGTGGCTAGATCCTTTTGGTGGCCATCTCTGTCGCGGGATGTGCGTACTTTTGTGCAGTCCTGTGGGATTTGTGCTCGGGCTAAGCCCTGCTGTTCTCGTGCCAGTGGGTTGCTTTTGCCCTTGCCGGTCCCGAAGAGGCCTTGGACACATATCTCTATGGATTTTATTTCAGATCTTCCCGTCTCTCAAAAGATGTCAGTCATTTGGGTGGTCTGTGATCGCTTCTCTAAGATGGTCCATTTGGTACCCTTGTCTAAATTACCTTCCTCCTCTGATTTGGTGCCATTGTTCTTCCAGCATGTGGTTCGTTTACATGGCATTCCAGAGAATATCGTTTCTGACAGAGGTTCCCAGTTTGTTTCGAGGTTTTGGCGAGCCTTTTGTGGTAGGATGGGCATTGACTTGTCTTTTTCCTCGGCTTTCCATCCTCAGACTAATGGCCAGACCGAACGAACCAATCAGACCTTGGAAACATATCTGAGATGCTTTGTTTCTGCTGATCAGGATGACTGGGTGTCCTTTTTGCCTTTGGCTGAGTTCGCCCTTAATAATCGGGCCAGCTCGGCTACCTTGGTTTCGCCGTTTTTCTGCAACTCTGGGTTCCATCCTCGTTTCTTTTCAGGGCAGGTTGAGTCTTCGGACTGTCCTGGTGTGGATACTGTGGTGGACAGGTTGCAGCAGATTTGGACACATGTAGTGGACAATTTGACCTTGTCCCAGGAGAAGGCTCAACGTTTCGCTAATCGCAGACGCTGTGTGGGTCCCCGACTTCGTGTTGGGGATTTGGTTTGGTTATCTTCTCGTCATATTCCTATGAAGGTTTCCTCTCCTAAGTTTAAACCTCGTTTCATTGGTCCGTATAAGATTTCTGAGGTTCTTAATCCTGTGTCTTTTCGTCTGACCCTTCCAGATTCTTTTTCCATACATAACGTATTCCATAGGTCATTGTTGCGGAGATACGTGGCACCTATGGTTCCATCTGTTGATCCTCCTGCCCCGGTTTTGGTGGAGGGGGAGTTGGAGTATATTGTGGAGAAGATTTTGGATTCTCGTGTTTCAAGACGGAAACTCCAGTATTTGGTTAAGTGGAAGGGTTATGCTCAGGAAGATAATTCCTGGGTCTTTGCCTCTGATGTCCATGCTCCCGATCTTGTTCGTGCCTTTCATATGGCTCATCCTGGTCGTCCTGGGGGCTCTGGTGAGGGTTCGGTGACCCCTCCTCAAGGGGGGGTACTGTTGTGAATTCTGTGGCAGAGCTCCCTCCTGTGGTCACAAGTGGTACTTCGGCTGATTCTCACTGTGAGCTTCCGTTGGTGGAGGAAAGTGGTACTGCGGCTTCTGAGTTTCCTTCCTCAGGTGATGTGGTGAAGTCGTTAGGTGCTGCTCTATTTAACTCCACCTAGTGCTTTGATCCTGGCCTCCAGTCAGTGTTCTAGTATTGGACCTGTTTCCTCCTGGATCGTTCCTGTGGCCTGCTGCTCTGCATAGCTAAGTTCTGCTTTGCTATTTTGTTTGCTGTTTTTTCTGTCCAGCTTGTCTATTTGTTTTTTCCTGCTTGCTGGAAGCTCTGGGACGCAGAGGGTGTACCTCCGTGCCGTTAGTTCGGTACAGAGGGTCTTTTTGCCCCCTTTGCGTGGTTTTTGTAGGGTTTTGTGTTGACCGCAAAGTTACCTTTCCTATCCTCGCTCTGTTCAGAAAGTCGGGCCTCACTTTGCTAAATCTATTTCATCTCTACGTTTGTCTTTTCATCTTAACTCACAGTCATTATATGTGGGGGCTGCCTTTTCCTTTGGGGTATTTCTCTGAGGCAAGGTAGGCTTATTTTCTATCTTCAGGTTAGCTAGTTTCTCGGGCTGTGCCGAGTTGCATGGGGAGCGTTGGGCGCAATCCATGGCTGCCTCTAGTGTGGTTGGAGAGGATTAGGGATTGCGGTCAGCAGAGTTCCCACGTCTCAGAGCTCGTTCTATGTTTTTGGGTTATTGTCAGGTCACTGTATGTGTTCTGACCTCTATGTCCATTGTGGTACTGAATTACCTTACACAACACCCCCTGCACTGTTCCAGAGCAGATTAACCCTTTATCATCTGAGGAGGCAGATGACAACCAGAGAGACAGCGACGGGAACTGCGATGGAGTGCAACAGCTATGTTCCAGCTTCAGCTCTAATGCATGTAGTATAGAGGAGTGTTTGCCAGCCTTAGTTAACTGAGTTCGGTTATTGTTCAGGGCTTTGGGGAGTTTGTTGGCCAATTTTTGGCGAGTTTTAAAGGTGTAATGTTCCAATTTTCTCCACAGTTGGTAGTGAACCCAGTTAGTGCGTGGGTAGGTGGGAATGGGAAAACATCAACGTCCCTGGTATTGTTGCCTAGTATGCCAGCTTCAGGTGCATCAGTTACCGATTCGGCAGTGTCGAGATCGGACATTTCTGGGATGGTTTCCTCCATAGAGTCTGCATATTCTGTGATTAGAAGGTGCAGCCCGAGGAGAGGCATATGTTTGTTTCGATGGCCCTCTAGGGACCCATCTAAAGCAGGAGACCAGGGAAAACATTTGGAAAGACGAGTATGTGAAAATTCTTTCCTTACTCCCCTTTTCCCAAACTTAATCTAGACAAGGGGAAGCCGGATGAGAGTAAGAAAGAGGAGGAAAAAATTGTTTTCAAGAAATTGTGACTTTGGCAAGTGTGATAGGGAAAAAGGTCCCTCAAAATTGTTCAGCATAGTTCTGCCATATGAATTCTAATGGTGATGCCCATAGGGCTTTTGGTGGTGCTGTTTGGCTACATTACGATGAGCAATTCAGGCAAAGAAAAGTTGTCATACCAGATTTACACTCTGACCATTGGGATATCGCATTATGAATGTGCCTCATGGTCATGGCCTGCTCTGCTCTACAGCCTTTTCATTCAGGGGCTGGGGGGTGTCAACACCTTCAGCCAACCAGAGGCCATGATGTTGTTGTTAGATTAATGACAGCCAATGCCAATATGGCACAAGCTGTCACTATAAACACGAGTGCTCTTTTTGCAGCAGGAATTGTGCACAGGCCAAATGCTTCAAAAAGGCAAAGGGAAGTATTGGTGATGCTAACCAGAAAGGGGGCAACACCAGTGAGAATCTAGGTAATGTTGCCACACCTAAGGGGTTTTCCGGATTGGCAGCTGAATTGTTGGAAGACTGTTTTAAGTTTGGTTTTAGGCTACCATCTGTGTCAGATACGCCATTGTTTTGTTGTTTTGCCCTATTTCATGTGTGTATTTTGAGGCCTTTAGTATGTTCGTGAAATGGGTATTTAGACAGTACTGGGACCAACAGTCAGTACTGCATTACCTGGATGATTTATTGCGTCTGGGTCCAGCGGGATCTACGATATGTTTGATCCTTCTACATACAATTGAACAGGTTGAAAAGGAATTTTGGAATTTCTTTAGCTCCAGAGAAGACTTAGAATCCATTGACAGTTATGTGTTTTGGGGGTATAGAACTGGATCCTTTGTCTATGGAATGCCGATTACCTATGGATAAGGTGCAAGATTTGAGGGCAGAGTAAAAAGGTGAGGTTGAGGCAGCTCCAATCCCTCCTAGGCAAATTAAGTTTACATGTTGCATCACGTCAGTGACCCGGATATTTTGCAGACTACATCAGGTGTCCGTAACCAGGCTCATTTTATATGACTATCTGCTAATCACAGAGCTGATTTGAGAGTTTGGTCTCTTTTTTGGAACAGTATAATGGTAGGTCAGTTTTGACATAATGGGTTGACAGATCGGAGTTGGAATTGTTTACTGAGGCATCAGGTTCCCATGCTTGGTTTTGGAGCATATTTTCATGGTAGATGGTTCGCAAGGTTCGTGGCCAGAGGAATGGAAGCTAAGGGCCTGGTGTGTATCATGGCATTACTAGAGCTATTTCCTATCCTGGTAATGATTGAGGTTTGCGGGAAACTGTTTTGTAATAAGACGGTTACGTTTTGCTGCAATAATTTGGCTGTGGTACAGGTGATTAATAGTTTGTCGGCATCTTCACGAAAACAAGAAATTTAGTGTTGGAAAGTCTGGAGTTAAATACATGGTTGCGGGCTAGGTGTTAAAAAATTGTATAGCTGATTCCATTTCTCACTTTCAGTGGGACCGATTTCGTTCACTATCTCAGGGCATGGAGCATTGTGCCACCTCCTGCCCAGATCATCTAAGGAGCCTGGCCTTCGGATTGCTTGGGAGTTAATGTTAGAGTCAGTAAGAGAAGCTACCGCGACGAGTTATAAATGACTTAGAAAGAATGGTTGGTTTTCTGTAAAAGGTTGGTTAGTGATGGCAGGAGTGGTGATTTGCTACCACTGTTGCTGTACTTTATTGGGAATTGTTTCTCACGGCAGGTGTCTAGTACTGTGATATTGAAAAACTTGGCAGGTATGTTCTTCTGGTTTAGAATATTGGGCACTAACGATGTTTCAAAGGCATTTATGGTTCTACGTGCTTTAAATGGCTAGAATATATGTTTTGTAGTCCAAGATAGAAGGAGATCGATTTCTTTTGAGTTGTTAAACAGTTTGATTAGTAATTTAAAAGAGATTTGTTTGAAGGAGTTCAAGGAATTGTTGTTTGGTGCAGCTTTCCCTCTTGCTTTTCTCGGCGATTTCAGGATCAGTGAAATGGTCAGCCATACAGTGGTATCACAAGATGGTTTGGACTGCTGTGATGTGTTGTGTTTCCAGGATACAGGTACTATGTACTTTGTGCCATTCAAAAATGGATCAGTATGGGAAAGAAAAATAAGTGATTCTATACAGGATACATGGATCAGTGGTACCCCCCATTCAATATGTACAGTTTTATCTTGGCGACAGGCCTAAGGTGGCGCAGGACCCCATTTTGATTCATGAGGATGGTAAGACCCTACCTAAATTTCAGTTTGTTGTGTGTTTTTTTGTAAAACCCTAGGCAGTTTGGGATTGAATTGAGTTTGCATCTCATTCATTTAGAATCGAGTCTGCCACGGAGGCAGGAAGGTGGGGTGTAAGCAAAATGGTGATGAAGCAGATCGGCTGTTGGAAATCCAGCAGCTATAAATCTTACATTCGTCTGCATATATACATAGTTACATAGTTACATAGTTATTAAGGTTGAAGGAAGACTATAAGTCCATCTAGTTCAACCCATAGCCTAACCTAACATGCCCTAACATGTTGATCCAGAGGAAGGCAAAAAAAAACCCCATGTGGCAAAGAGTAAGCTCCACCTTGGGGAAAAAAATTCTTTCCCGACTCCACATATGGCAATCAGACTAGTTCCCTGGATCAACGCCCTATCAAGGAATCTAGTATATATACCCTGTAACATTATACTTTTCCAGAAATGTATCCAGTCCCCTCTTAAATTTAAGTAATGAATCACTCATTACAACATCATACGGCAGAGAGTTCCATAGTCTCACTGCTCTTACAGTAAAGAATCTGCTTCTGTTATTATGCTTAAATCTTTTTTCCTCCAAACGTAGAGGATGCCCCCTTGTCCCTATTTCAGGTCTATGATTAAAAAGATCATCAGAAAGGTCTTTGTACTGTCCCCTCATATATTTATACATTAAAATAAGATCACCCCTTAGTCTTCGTTTTTCCAAACTAAATAGCCCCAAGTGTAATAACCTATCTTGGTATTGCAGACCCCCCAGTCCTCTAATAACCTTGGTCGCTCTTCTCTGCACCCGCTCCAGTTCAGCTATGTCTTTCTTATACACCGGAGACCAGAACTGTGCACAGTATTCTAAGTGTGGTCGAACTAGTGACTTGTATAGAGGTAAAATTATGTTCTCCTCATGAGCATCTATGCCTCTTTTAATGCATCCCATTATTTTATTTGCCTTTGTAGCAGCTGCCTGACACTGGAAAGTGAATATGAGTTTGTCATCCACCCATACACCCAGGTCTTTTTCATTGAAGGTTTTGCCCAGAGTTTTAGAATTAAGCACATAATTATACATCTTATTACTTCTACCCAAGTGCATGACCTTACATTTATCCCCATTAAAGCTCATTTGCCATTTATCAGCCCAAGCTTCTAGTTTACATAAATCATCCTGTAATATAAAATTGTCCTCCTCTGTATTGATTACCCTGCAGAGTTTAGTGTCATCTGCAAATATTGAAATTCTACTCTGAATGCCCCCTACACGGTCATTAATAAATATGTTAAAAAGAAGAGAGCCCAATACTGACCCCTGTGGTACCCCACTGCTAACCGCTACCCAGTCCGAGTGTGCTCCATTAATAACTACCCTTTGTTTCCTATCCCTGAGCCAGCACTCAACCCACTTACACATATTTTCCCCTATCCCCATTATTCTCATTTTATGCATCAACCTTTTGTGTGGCACCATATCAAAAGCTTTTGAAAAGTCCATATACACTACATCTACTGGGTTCCCTTGGTCCAGTCCGGAACTTACCTCTTCATAGAAACTGATCAAATTAGTCTGACATGAACGGTCCCTAGTAAACCCGTGCTGATACTGGGTCATGAGGTTATTCCTCTTCAGATACTCCAGTATAGCATCCCTTAGAATGCCCTCCAGTATTTTACCCACAGTAGAGGTTAAGCTTACTGGCCTATAATTTCCGAGTTCAGTTTTTGTCCCCTTTTTGAATATTGGCACCACATTTGCTATACGCCAGTCCTGTGGTACAGACCCTGTTATTATGGAGTCTTTAAAGATTAAAAATAATGGTCTATCAATGACTGTACTTAATTCCTGCAGTACTCGAGGGTGTATCCCATCCGAGCCCGGAGATTTGTCAATTTTAGTGATTTTTAGACGCCGCCGCACTTCCTGCTGGGTTAAGCAGGTGACATTTAATTGGGAATTTTTATCACTAATCATTTTGTCTGCCATGGGATTTTCTTGTGTAAATACTGATGAAAAAAGTCATTTAGCATATTGGCCTTTTCCTCATCCTCATCCACCATTTCACCCAGGCTATTTTTAAGGGGGCCAACACTATCACTTTTTAGTTTCTTACTATTTATGTAGTTAAAGAATATTTTGGGATTATTTTTACTCTCTCTGGCAATGAGTCTCTCTGTCTCAATCTTTGCTGCCTTGATTTGCTTTTTACAGAATTTATTTATTTTTTGTATTTATTTAATGTCTCCTCATTACCTACTTGCTTTAATTCTCTAAATGCTTTCTTTTTGTCACTTATTGCGCCCCTTACAGCTCTATTTAGCCATATTGGTTTCCTCCTATTTCTAGTATGTTTATTCCCATACGGGATATACTGTGCACAGGTCCTATCCAGGATGCTAATAAATGTCTCCCATTTTCTTTGTGTATTTTTGTGTCTCAGGATATCGTCCCAGTTAATTGCACCAAGATCCTCTCTCATCCATTGGAAATTTGCCCTCCTGAAATTTAGTGTCTTTGTAACCCCTCTATTACACATCGTTTTAAAGGATACATGAAAACTTATTATTTTGTGATCACTATTCCCCAAGTGACCCCCAACCCTTATATTTGATATGCGGTCTGGCCTGTTTGTTAATATTAGATCTAGCAGTGCCCCCCTTCTTGTTGGGTCCTGAACCAGTTGTGAAAGGTAATTGTCTCTCATAGGTGTCAAAAACTGATTACCTTTGCTGGAACTGCAGGTTTCTGTTCCCCAATCTATTTCAGGGTATTTGAAGTCCCCCATAATAATGACTTCTCCTTGAGTCGCAGCTTCATCTATTTGCTTTACGAGGATATTCTCCATTGCTTCCATTATTTTTGGAGATTTATAACAAACCCCTATCAGTAATTTATTATTTTTTCCCCCTCCCCTTATCTCCACCCACAGGGATTCTACATTTTCATTAAATTCACCTATATTATCACGCAGTATGGGTTTTAAGGACAATTTTACATATAGACACACCCCACCCCCTCGCTTATCTGTGCGGTCATTTCTGAACAGGCTATAGCCCTGCAAGTTAACAGTCCAGTCATGGCTCTCATCCAGCCACGTTTCAGATATCCCCACCATGTCATAATTATGCTCCAACAACATTAGTTCTAATTCTTCCTCTTTGTTGGCGAGACTTCTGGCATTAGTATACATGCACTTGATGTTCCTCTCTGTACCTCTATTTCTTAAATTATTAACTGTTCTAACCTCACCCCCATGCCACCGCCACCCCCAACTTCCTTATTTGTGCCCAGGTCTCTGTCTGCACTGTCTTCCCCTCCTATAAATTGAATACCCTCCCCCCCAATCCCTAGTTTAAACACTCCTCCAAGCTTCTATCCATTTTCTCCCCCAGCACAGATGCACCCTCCCCATTGAGGTGCAGTACGTCCCTAGCGTAGAGCCTGTAGCCAACTGAGAAGTCGGCCCAGTTCTGCAGGAACCCAACCCCCTCCTTCCTACACCAATTCTTGAGCCACTTATTAACCTCCCTAATCTCCCGTTGCCTCTCTGGCATGGCACGTGGTACAGGCAGTATTTCGGAAAATACCACGTTGGAGGTCCTTGCTTTCAGCTTGCAGCCTAATTCCCTGAAATCATCTTTAAGGACCTTCCACCTACCTCTAACTTTGTCATTTGTGCCAATGTGCACCATGACCGCTGGGTCCTCACCAGCCCCTCCCAGTAATCTGTCCACCCGATCAGTGATGTGTCGGACTCGAGCGCCAGGTAGGCAGCACACCGTTCGACGATCTCTGTCTTTGTGAAAGATTGCTCTATCTGTTCCCCTAATAATTGAGTCGCCCACTACCAGCACCTGTCTGGCCTGCCCTGCTCTCCTATTTCCCTCCTTACTGGAGCAGTCACTCCTCCGGCTTTCAGAGGACATGCCTTGCTGCAGCAGTGCTACCCCTGTACTGGCACCCCCCTCATCTGCCAACTTAGCAAACTTATTGGGGCGTTCCAGATCAGGACTAGCCTCCCTGGCACTCTTCCCTCTACCCTGCTTCCTAACTGTCACCCAGCTTGCTACTTCACCATCCTGCAGCTCCATCCTACCATCCCCCCCTCATCTATCCCATTGAGCGTCTGCTCAGTGAGCAGAAGACTCCTCTCCATATTGTCTATGGATCTCAGTGTTGCCAGCTGCACATTTAGATTCAGAATCTGGGTTTCCAAATGCACAATGTGCTCACATCTCGCACAGCAGTATGCACCCTCGATCGGCTGCTCAAGGACTGCATACATGTGGCAAGATGTGCACTGGATGGCATTAACAATAGTGGAGCACATTTCCTAATGGGGATTGCACCAGACAGAAAAGTTAAATAATAAAACAAATAAATAAATAAATAAATACAAAGTATTAATAAAAAACAGACAGTAATTCCTCCCTTGGAAACTCCCTGAATCCAAAGTCACTGAATCACAAGTCACACTTACCGCCGTTCACACTTACGCTCAGCTCACACTCGCTATGCTGAAGATTTATAGATTTTTTTTTTCTCTAGTTCCCCTTAACAGCAATTCACCTTGCTGTTCAAATGCACTTCCAAATGTGAAGAGATCATTTAGTATTTGGTTGTTGGTTATGTTTCATGTTTTAATTTTCCTTTTACCCCCACCTCCTTTCTGCAGACACCGTTACGTTCTTGGAATGTATTGTGGGTCATTTGTTTGTGTACTGGGGGCTTTTAGAGTGGACTCACGGCCTGATGGTAGATTACTGGAACTTGGCAGAAACCAGGTGAGAGTGCTTTAAATTGGTATTAGGGGGTATCTGTGGTAGTCCCCCCCAGCTACTTTATTGTTCAAGATTGGACCGGACCCCAGATGTTATGGTTTTGCACGTTGGTGGTAATGATATCGGAATTAGGTCATCCAGGGATCTCATTAAGGATATTAAATTTGATATACTTCACATTCAGTCATTGTTTCCAAAGGCCATCCTGGTGTGTAGGAGATGGTAACTCGTCTCACATGGCATTACGTGTTCGGTGGACAAGATTAACAAAACCTGGCGACGTTTGAACAGGACAGTGTCTGGTTTTGTGATCAGGAATGGGGGTGTGGTCGTGAGACATAGTGAACTGGAGGTTGTGGATCTGAATTTCCACAGGAATGACAGGGTACACTTGAATTAGGTGGGTTAGGACCTGTGGTCCTTGGACCTATAAGAAGGTCTGGAAATAGCTCAAGTGGTCATGTCAATTCTTCTTGGAGGTCAGGGATAGCCTTGGATAATATGACCAGTGTCCCATTTGAAGTATTGTGACCCCTGTTATTATGTGAGGTTATTTCCCTCTGGGATGGTTCCTGAGGAACAGGGTAATGGTTCGGGTAGCACCATGACAGTTTGGCAACCTCGTTTTGGAGTGGTGCAACTGGGGAGTGCTGTGTTTCGGTACTGCTCAGTGTTGACAGCCATCCAGGATCACCTCAGGAAATTAATGATGTTATTATTATGCAAATAATTGTTATGTTTAATAAAGGCTGCTGTGGCCATTTATATTTCATCTTCACTCAGCATTATATTGTCATTTACTAATGCCGTAGACACTTTGCAATACCCTAGTCATGCAGCTTTTGTACATGTAACACAGGCTTTAGACATTGTAATGACTCTCAAAGGTGTGATTGATCTATTAGTATGCTAATAGAAAGCTGTATGTTTTTCCAGACTAAAGTTAATATTACACTGTAAAACTGCCGTTTAAAGTGTTAAAAAAAAAATCTAAATCATCATTTGGTTGTTAGTTGTTAATGATTCTGTTTCCTTTTGTCCTTTACCTTGTAATTAAACCTCTTTTAATGGTATGAGTGATGAGCGTTCTTACCACAAAAAGGTGTAATATAACATATTATTAGAAGATATTATAATATATCATTATAACAGAAGCAGCTGCATTGTACGATGGATACCACTGGCATTGACAGCCCTCATTAATTCACGCTTATAGGTAGCAGCGTGAGCATGGAGAATAGGTAAGTAAACCTCATGATTAGCACTCATAACAGTATAATGGCTTGCCACTCATGACATCATTGTTAGATGCTACTCATAAGAGGATTGCCACTCATGGGCAAAGTAGAATGGCAATGTTATATACTCATTATTAGTGTTGAGCGATACCTTCCGATATCCAGACGTATCGGTATCGGATTGTATCGGCCGATATCCAAAAAATATCAGATATCGCCGATACCGATACCCGATACCAATGCAAGTCAATGGGACCAAAATATCAGAATTAAAATAAACCCTTTCTTTCCTTGTAGGTTAATTCTACATGAAGGAAAACAACTAAGAATAATGTAGGATGTATTGGGGGAGGTGGAGGAGACATTAAAGGGAACCTGTCACCCCGAAAATCGCAGGTGAGGTAAGCCCACCGGCATCAGGGGCTTATCTACAGCATTCTGTAATGCTGTAGATAAGCCCCCGATGTTACCTGAAAGAGGAGAAAAAGACGTTAGATTGTATTCACCCAGGGGCGGTCCCGCTGCTGGTCCGGTCGGATGGGTGTCTCTGGTCCGCTACGGCACCTCCCATCTTCATTCCAAGACGTCCTCTTCTGATCTTCAGCCACGTCTCCGGCGCAGGCATACTTTGTCTGCCCTGTTGAGGGCAGAGCAAAGTACTGCAGTGCGCAGGCGCCGGGCCTCTCTGACCTTTCCGGCGCCTGCGCACTGCAGTACTTTGTTCTGCCCTCAACAGGGCAGACAAAGTACGCCTGCGCCGGAGCCGTGGCTGTCGATTAGAAGAGAACATCTTGGAATGAAGATGGGAGGCGCCGCAGCAGACCAGAGACACCCATCTGACCGGACCAGCAGCGGGACCGCCCTGGGTGAGTATAATCTAACGTCTTTTTCTCCTCTTTCAGGTAACATCGGGGGCTTATCTGCAGCATTCCAGAATGCTATAGATAAGCCCCTGATGCCGGTGGGCTTACCTCACCCGCGATTTTCGGGGTGACAGGTTCCCTTTAAAGGCATGGAGGTTTAGCCCAATCAAATGGAGTAGCAGGAATTAATTTTTTTTTAAGACGTTTGGAGTTACAAAGATATTGACTATGTTAGGATCTTTTATATTTTGTCAGATATTTATGTTTCACTACTTCCATGCTGTTCACCTTTTTTTTTAACTTCTCACACACTTTCTTCTTCATCATCCTCAGCACCATAATCTTTTCCATCAACTTCTCCTTCACCTTATTCATCTTCTTCTTCACCTTCTTCTTCTTATTTTGTTTTTTACATTCTTCATATTCTTTTTATTCAACTATTATTATTCTTCATAATCAACTTATTCATCTTCTTCATATTCTTCTTCTTCATCATCATATTTTTATTTGTGACAGCCAGGCCTTCCTGTAGTTGTTGTCTATAAAATTTTGAAGATTACACATTCTGTTCTGCCTGTCACAAAAGATTTACAACAGGATTTGTCCGCGTTCAGTTTGGCCTGCAGCAGCAGGTTTTTTCCAGGGGCACCACGAGGAGGAACAGACTCACCCCCATACACTGCTTAGTCTTCTTCTGCTTATAAGTTATAATTTAGATAATATCTTTTGCTCTGATTTTTAGTCTTAATGTATGCTTAATGTTCTTCTGCTTTTTGTTCTGCAGCTTCTTGTTCTTCTGCTTCTCGGTCTTCAGGGTCATCATCGTTAGGGTCTTGAACTTGGAAATATAGCAGAAGGTACAAGAGCAAAAGACCCTGCCGAGAACCAGCTGATGGTACTGGAACCCGGATGGCTAGCCGAAGAGAGCTAATGGAACTACCGAGGACCAGCTGACGTTACTGGAACCCGGTTACTAAGCAGTAGGTACCCGTGCCAGAAAGCACTACCAAGGACCACCTGACATTGGTGGAACTCGGATACCCAGAAGGAGGCACCAAAGCCAAAGGCTCTGCCTGGAACCAGCTGACAGTACTGGAACCAGGATGGGGAGCAGAAGGTACAAGAGCAAAAGACCCTGCCGAGAACCAGCTGACGGTACTGGAACCCGGATGGCTAGCAGAAGGTACAAGAGCTGTTATGATCTGGTGGCCTTGGAGCAGCATGAGACGTACTCTAGAGAAGGTGGTCCCTGTACTGACCGCAAACCCTGAACCTAGCAGCACAACTAAAAGCAGCCGTGGGGGGTACCTAACTCTCCCTAGACCCCTCGGCACAGCCTAAGATCTAACTACCCCTAAAGACAGAAACAGGAAACCTATCTTGCCTCAGAGAAAATCCCCAAAGGATAGATAGCCCCCCACAAATATTGACTGTGAGAGGAGAGGGAAATAGCATACGCAGATATGAAATCAGATTTTAGCATAGGAGGCCATACTAGCTAAAAAGAAAGAATAGAACAGAGTACTATGCGGTCAGTACAAAAAACACTAGAAAGTATCCACCGCAGAAAATACGGATCACCACATCTGACTAAAGACATGGGGGGTATATTTGCATCTCCAGAGAAATAGCTAGGCTGCAAAAAAATCCTTCACAGACCAAGCTGGACAAGACAAAAATATGAAAATGCACAGAACTATAAGGTCCACTGCAGGTGGACAGAAAAAACAAAGCCAGGACTTATCTTTGTAGAAAAACACAGCAAACTGGAGAGATCAGCAGGGAAGTGAATCCTTCAAGAACAATGGACAACTGGCACTGATTAAAGGATCCTGCAAAGCTATATACCCCAGTCCGTCCTGCAATTAGTAGAAACACATGTCCACTCCTGCAATTCAGGCACAACTGCATTACCCTCTACAACCACCGGAGGGAGCCCAAAAGCTGAATTCACAACAAAGAGCCAATGGAACAACCGAGGACCAGCTGACGTTACTGGAACCCGGTTACTAAGCAGGAGGTATCCGTGCCAGAAAGCACTACCAAGGACCACCTGACATTGGTGGAACTCGGATACCCAGAAGGAGGCATCTAAGCCAAAGGCTCTGCCTGGAACCAGCTGATGGTACTGGAACCAGGATGGGGAGCAGAAGGTATAAGAGCAAAAGACCCTGCTGAGAACCAGCTGATGGTTCTGGAACCCGGATGGCTTGCCGAAGGTACAAGAGCCAATGGAACAACCAAGGACCAGCTGACGTTACTGGAACCCTGTTACTAAGCAGGAGGTACCCGTGCCAGAAAGCACTACCAAGGACCACCTGACGTTGGTGGAACTCGGATACCCAGAAGGAGGCACGTAAGCCAAAGGCTCTGCCTGGAACCAGCTGATGGTGCTGGAACCAGGATGGGGAGCAGAAGGCACAAGAGCAAAAGACCCTGCCGAGAACCAGCTGACGGTACTGGAACCCGGATGGCTAGCCGAAGGTACAAGAGCCAATGGAACAACCGAGGACCAGCTGACGTTACTGGAACCCGGTTACTAAGCAGGAGGCACCCGTGCTAGAAAGCACTACCAAGGACCACCTGATGTTGGTGGAACTCGGATACCCAGAAGGAGGCACCTAAGCCAAAGGCTCTGCCCGGAACCAGCTGACTGAACTGGCAGCTGAATGGGGAGCAGAAGGTACAAGTGCCAAAGACACTTCTGAGCAGCAACTGGCGGTGTTGGAGCCCAGGGACAGCAGGAGGAGCAGAGTATAGGCCGAAGCCTGCACTCGAGGCAGTTTAATAACTGTTGTTGTGTCAGCGTGGCGGTCGCTGAACACATTGCCGGACTCACAGCTGGGGATCAGCTGACGTTACTGAAACCCAATAACACGGCAGCTAGTGTTGACTGTGCAGACAGCACTTCCAGGCAGCAACTGGCGGTGTTGGAACCCAGGGACAGCAGGAGGAGCAGAGTGTAGGCCGAAGCCTGCACTCAAGGCAGTTTAATATATTTTGCTGTGTCAGCGTGGTGGTCGCTGGACACATTGCCGGATACACAGCTGAGATAAGCTGATGTTACTGAAACCCAATAACACGGCAGCTATTGTTGACTGTGCAGACAGCACTTTTAGGCAGCAACTGGTGGTATTAAAGCCCAGGGATAGCAGGAGGAGCAGAGTGAAGGCCAAAGCCTGCACTTGAGGCAGTTTAATATCTGATGTTGTGTCAGCGTGGCATTACTGAACCCCACTGACACATGAGCGAGTGTTTTTCTCTGTGCAGCCAGCACTTCCGGGCACCAATTGGCGGTGTTTGTGCCCAGGGAATCCAGGAGGAGCAGAGTGTAGACCGAGGCCTGCACGGGAGGCAGTTTAATGTCTGTTGTGCCAGCGTGGCAGTCACTGGACACATTGCTGGATACACAGCAGGGGAGCAGCTGGCGTTACTGAACCCCACAGACACATGAGCGAGTGTTTTTCTCTGTGCAGCCAGCACTTCCGGGCACCAACTAGCGGTCTTGGAGCCCAGGGAATCCAGGAGGAGCAGAGTGTAGGCCGAGGCCTGCACAGGAGGCAGTTTAATGTCTGTTGTGCCAGCGTGGCAGTCACTGGACACGTTGCTGGATACACAGCAGGGGAGCAGCTGACATTACTGAAGCCCAATAACAGAGGAGTGACTGTTGACTGTGCAGACAGAACTTCCAGGCATCAACTGTCGGTGTTTGTGCCCAGGGAAAGCAGGAGGAGCAGACTTTAGTTATTGCTGCGCACACAGCAGGGGAAAAGCTGACATTACTGAACCCCATTGACACATGAGCGAGTGTTTTTCTCTGTGCAACCAGCACTTCCGGGCACCAACTGGCGGTGTTTGTGCCCAGGGAATCCAGAAGGAGCAGAGTGTATGCCGAGGCCTGCACGGGAGGCAGTTTAATGTCTGTTGGTGTGCCAGCGTGGCGGTCGCTGGACATGTTGCTGGATACACAGCAGGGGAGCAACTGATGTTACTGAACCCCAATAGCAGAGGAGCAACTGTTGACTGTGCAGCCAGCACTTCCGGGCACCAACTGGCGGTGTTTGTGCCCAGGGAAAGCAGGAGGAACAGACTTTAGTTATTGCCACGCACACAGCAGGGGAACAGCTGACATTGCTGAACCTCAATAACAGAGGAGCGACTGTTGACTGTGCAGACAGAACTTCCAGGCATCAACTGGTGGTGTTTGTGCCCAGGGAAAGCAGGAGGAGCAGACTTTACTTATTGCCGCACACAGCAGGGGAACAGTTGACTTTACTGAACCCCAATAACAGAGGAGCGACTGTTGACTGTGCAGATAGCACTTCCGGGCACCAACTGGTGGTGTTTGTGCCCAGGGAAAGCAGGAGGAGATGACTTTAGTTATTGCCGCACACACAGCAGGGGAACAGCTGACGTTACTGAACCCCAATAACAGAGGAGCAACTGTTGACTGTGCAGACAGCACTTCCCAGCAACAACTGGTGGTGTTGAAGCCCAGGGAAAGCAGGAGGAGCAGACTTTAGTTATTGCCGCCCACACACCAGGGGAGCAGCTGACGTAGCTGAACCCCACTAACACAGGAGCTAGTGTTTTTCTCTGTGCAGACAGCACTTCCGAGCACCAACTGGTGGTGTTGGAGCCCAGGGTCAATCAGGGTGTAGGCCGAGGCCTAATTGGAGCAAGTTTAATATCTGAAGTAGTGTTAGTGTGGACGGAGCAGGAGAAATTGCTGGATACACAGCAGGGGATCAGCTGATGTTACTGAAACCCAATAACACTGGGTCATGTGTTGCCTGTGCAGACGGCACTTCCGAGCTGCAACTGGCACTGTTGGAGCCCAGGGATTACAGTTCAGGTGGTAGAAACATGAACACAATAGTAGACCTGGATACTGTTGCCAACCAAGTATTTAATCTGGAAGAGGAGTGGCAAATTCCTGTGAGATCCAGGCCTTGTTCATTTTCAGAAAAGTAAGCCGGTCAACGTTATCGGAGGATAGTTGCATGCGACTGTCTGTTAGTACACCACCTGCGGCACTAAAGACACGTTCCGATGATACCGATGATACACTAGCAGCAGGGCAAGCCAGCACCTCCAATGCATACTGGCTAAGCTCTGGTCATGTATGCAGCTTAGCGACCCAAAACTTGAAGGGGGAAGAACCGTCTGGGAGTACACTGAGAGGGCAAGCCATGTAGTCTGTCACCATCTGACGGAAACGCAGCCTCCTGCTGACTGGAGCCGTCTGTGATGGTGTAGACATTTGTGGCGGGCACACAAAACTTTGCCACTGTTGGGCCATACTGGTCTTGCCTTGTGCTGAGGCACTGCTTCTTCTCCCTGTTTGTGCAGAGCTTCCTCCACTGCATCGACGCACAGAGCTGCTTTGTAAAGCACTAGCAGAACTCCTCTCCATTGGACGGGAGAAGATGATGGACTGTACCAGGGTGTCGTGGTACTCCCGCATTTTACGCTCCCGGTTCAACTGTGCTATGAGGCTTTGAAAGTTGTCCCGATAGTAAGGATCTAGGAGGGTGTACACCCAATAATCAGCCGTGTTGAGAATGTGGGCGATGCGGCGGTCGTTTCTCAGGCTCTGCAGCATGAAATCAACCATGTGCTGCAGACTGCCAACTGGCCAAGAAACGCTGTCCCCTGCTTGAGGCGTGACCTCTGCCTGCTCAGCATCACCCCACCCTCGCTCTACACACTGACTACTGGAAAATTGTGTAACTCCCTCCTCTGGAGAGATGTCTTCTCCTCCATTGACTCCTCCTCATTCTCCTCACAAAGTGTCCCCTGCCCAGGCCTTTGTGAGGAACCATGTCGCGCAGACTGTCCAGAAGCAGATGGCATTTGTCACTCCTCATCCTCCACCTCTTCCACAACATCATCCCTTAACGCTTGCACTGTTTTTTCAAGCAGGCAGATAAGAGGGACAGTCATGCTGACTAGTGCATCATCTGCACTCGCCATCCGCATGGAATCATCAAAGGCCCACTCAGTGGTTGTGAAGTCTGAACGGCACGCAGTGCGACTTCTTTGCGCCTGATGCAGCTGGTACTCCATTACTGCTGGCTGCTGCTCACCCATCCGCTCCAACATATGTAACGTTGAATTCCACCTGGTGGGTAGGTCACATATGATGCGATGTTCCGGAAGGGGGAATTGGCGCTGCAGAGCTGCAATGCGCGATCTTGCCATGCTGGAACGCCGCAAGTGAGCACACTCTAGGCGGACCTTGTGCAGCAGTGCATCAAGATCTGGATAGTCCCTCAAAAAACTCTGCATGACCAAGTTGAGCACATGTGCCAGACATAAGATGTGAGTGAGGTTACCTGGGGCCAAAGCTGCCACCAGATTTCGGCCATTGTCACACACTACCATGCCTGGCTGGAGATTCGCTGGCACAAACCACACGTCGCTCTCCTGCTTGATGGCATTCCAGAGCTCCTGCGCTGTGTGGCTTTGATTCCCCAAAGAAATTAATTTCAGTACGGCCTGTTGACGTTTGGTCATGGATGTGCTCATATCGGTCGTAACAGGTAATCGTTCACAGGTCAAGGTAAAGGTAGACCGTGACGGCTCCTGCAGCGATGATTCTGAGGAACTGGAGTATGAGGAGTAGGGCAATGTGTACAGACTGGATTCCTGCAATCCTTGGAGTTGGCAGAACACGTACAGCGTCACTCGCAAGATCTGTACCTGGCTCCACGACATTGACCCAATGGGCAGTGAGGGACAGGTATCGTCCCTGTCCATGGTGACTGGTCCACGCATCGGTGGTGAGGTGGACCTTGCTACTGACGGCGTTTAGTAGCACATGTTTAATGTTTCCCTCCACACGCTTTTGCAGGGCAGGAATGGCTTGCCTGCTGAAATAAAAGTGGCTGGGCACGTTGTATTGTGGGACTGCCAATGCCATCAAGTTAAGAAAGGGGTCAGTCTCCACCAGCCTGAATGACAGCATTTCAAGGGACAGTAGTTTTGCGATGCCAGCATTCAGAGCCTGTGCTTGGGGGTGGTTTGCCGAGAATGGCCGCCTTTTCTCCCATGCCTATGCTACCAATGGCTGTAGACTGGGCTGGGAGTGTGAGGATGACTGGGAACGTGGTGCTGTGGGTGGAATTACACTGGGTCTCTGGACAACAGTGCCAGAGGTTCTTCCATGGTGATCCTGTGAGGAAGCCGAACCAGCTGTGTGTGAGCTGGAGGAAGGGGCAACAACACGAGCTGAAGAGGTGGTAGGTGCCGCTTTGTGGTATTGAGGTTGCTGACACTTTTCCCTCTTTTAACTTTCTGATGACACACCTTGCATTTGACTAAGCAAATGTCATCAGCAACTGTCAAAAAATGACCAGGCACTGCAAGTCTTGGGAGTGCCCGTTTTGGCTTTTGGAAGAGGCATGCTCCTAATGGGTGCCAAAGTGGAGGCTACAGACACCGCAGTCTTCCCCCTCCCTCTCCCTCTTTGGGCCGTTCAGGGAATCTCTTCCTCAGAGCTGCTCTCACTACCTTCCTGTACCTCACACCATGATGGGTCAAAGACCTCATCATCTACACTACCCTCTTCCACCAACTGCTTCTCCTGTGTAGTTTCGGCAGCACAGTACGCACCTGAAAGTGGCATCTGAGTCTCATCATCAGATGCGTACTGAGGTGTGCTGAGCGGAGGAACTGGCCCACCCTCCTCTTCAGAATCAGAGAGACAAAGCTGTTGGGCATCACTGCATACTGCCTAATCTTCCATTTCTCCAATGCTGCTTGGCTGGCCCCCTTTTTCCAAGCCAAGAGATTCAGAGAACAGAAGTAGAGATGGCTCCTGTCCTGGGCTCTCTGACTGCCTGGGCAATTTAGCAGGTGGTGAAGAGACAGATGGATGCTCTCCAGTGCTCTGTGCCTGAGAGGATGTGGCACTAATTGAAGTCGATGTGTTAGCTGCTATCCATCCGACAACAGCCTCAATTTGTTCTTCCCGCAGCAGTGGGGTACGGTGATCTCCTGCAAAGCTGCTCATGAAGGACTGTTCCCTGCTGAAACTGGGTGATGATGAGTCACGGGTGCCCGCAGCAAGCACAGAATCCCGATGTCCTCTCCCTGCTCCACGCCCATGCTCACGCCCACGTGCCTTAGTCCCTGCCTTCTTCATCTTGGTAGACTGATAAAGATAGGCAGAAAAGTACTAAGGGCTTCGTGTGCTTATTCCTGAACAGCTCCTAACAGGTATAAGAAACACTAATTTTCAAAAGTGTGGACTAGACTATTATATGAGCTAATGTGGCCTACACAACTGTAAAGTGGTGTGTTTGGTGAACTGTATTAATTATTTTTTTGCAGAACAGACTACAGAGTGAGGTGCACTCACACAGAGACCGTGCAGACAGCCATGAACGGCGCTGCAAGGCCAAAAAAAAGCTCCTCTATGTACTGCTATATAGTGTTTTTCCACAATCTAGTAGGATACGGATGGAAAGCCACTAATAGGATACATTTGAACAATTGTGCAGTAGGCTGCACTAATTGAGAAACAGACAATGGAACAGTATGAGGCAGTTACGCACCCTGAGCTGACTACAACCGGCTATGGTGGTAGAACAGACTACAGAGTGAGCTGCACTCACACAGAGACCGTGCAGAGCACCGTGAACGGCGCTGCAAGGCCAAGAAAAGCTCCTCTATGCAATCCTATAGTGTTTTCCCACAATCTAGCTGTATACGGATGGGAAGCCACTAATAGGGTAAATTTGAACAAATGTGCAGCAGGCTGCACTAATTGAAAAACGGACAATGGAACGGTATGAGGCAGTGATGCAGCCTGAGCTGACTACAACCAGCGTTGGCTACAGACCAGACTACAGAGTGAGCTGCTCTCACACAGACACCTTGCAGACACCTGTGAACAGCGCTGCAAGGCAAAAACAAGGTTCTCACACAGCAGTTGCTAAATTAGCCTGGGTAAAGCACAATGAAGCAAATCGCTATCTCTAAACTGGCCCTCAGTCAGAACACAGCGTCCTGTCCCTAACTGAATTCACAGCAGAGTGAACCCAAAATGGCAGCAGCGACTTTTATAGTGCATCATGACATCATTTCAGCAGCCAATCACAGCCATGCCAGTAGTTACATGCCTACCATGCAGAATAGGATGTGCCCACACTTCTAATCATTTCTCATTGGCTGAATTCTGGCTGTTTGAGTTATGGGAACTTCAGATTCCGGTATCCGATATACTAAAAGTATCGGAACTCGGTATCGGAATTACGATACCGCAAATATCGGCCGATACCTGATATTTGCGGTATCGGAATGCTCACACTACTCATTATACAGTACTGTTCAAAATAATAGCAGTATGTTCAAAACATGAGTTAATCACAAAATCTTTTTACCAGTTTTTATTTCCATGCATTTGGAACATTGCATACTGTTTTCTAATGCAAAACATGAGGAGAAATGTATATAATTGACAGAAAATAACAAAAAATCAACATTGGGCTCTTCTAAAAAAAATAGCAGTGTCGGCATTTGTCTCTACAAACTCAATATACATTTTTTTGTAGATTTAGTATTCCTGTGAATCACTAATCTAATATTTGGTTGTATACCCACAGTTTTTTAGAACTGTTTCACATCTATGTTACATAGATTCAACCAACTTCTGGCACCTGTCACCTGTTATTCCAGCCCAGGATAATTGGACGACATCCCACCATTTTTGCCATTTATTGGCTTTGCCTCAGAAACTGCATTTTTTATGTCATCCCATAAGTGTTCTATCGGTTTAAAATCCTGGGATTGGGCTGGCCACTCCATAACCTCAATTTTTTGGACTGGAACCAAGATTTTGTTCATTTAAAATATTTTAATATATGCGAGCTGGTCCATGATCACTGGTATGCGGTATGCAGAGTTTAGAGGTTGTCTGACCAACTGTCTGCAGCCCTTTGACCCAAAAAGAAAAATGTTACTTTCATCAGTCCACTAACTGTTTCTCCATTACTCTTTAGGCCAGTTGATGTGTTCTTTGGCAAATTGTATCCGCTTCAGTACATGTCTTTTTTTTTAAGAGTGGGACTTTGCGGGGACTTCTTGCTAAGATACTAGCTTCACACAGGCGTCTTCTGTCACAGTACTCACAGGTAACTTGAGACTGTATTTTATCATCCTGGAGCTGATGATTGGCTGAACCTTTGCCATTCTGGCTATTCTTCTATCCATTTGAATGTATGACCACCACAGAAAGAGCACCAAAAACTCACTGAGTATAATCCTAAAACAGTTTTATTAAAGTTCAAAGTAACAAAAATAATTTTATTAAAAGAGAGACTGCTAAGCAAACAAAGGTGAGCTTAGAAACTGACTAATTAAAGTGCATGGTGCGACCATATTGATCATACAGTCATATGCAGCAGCAAAACAATAGCTACAAGTAAGTAGCAAACTGGAGTCCACCCTATGAGTAATAGGATTCAATCAGCTGTAACCTAACACAGAGTGCCTGAGAAATCAGGTGCAATAGTGGCCATAAATAAGCTGTCTCAGATGGGTATAATCATATACATAAGAGGAACCCCCTTCATGAAAAACAAATGAGAGACTAGAATATAATCAGTACTTACAATGAAGTCAGTCTGTATGCTCCCCGTCACCCCAATACGCGTTTTGTCAGAACTTCATCTGGAGGCATTTGTTGGGGGAGGAGCGGACTTTATAGCAGTGGTGAGCGAATTGCAATAGCCCATGATCTGGCAAACATGTGCAAAGAATGTGTCACATGATAAAGTAGGTGATGTGAGGCAAGTAGTAATGGACAGAAGATCTCCAGGCTCGGGGCAGGCGCAATCAGCCCCCATCTCCATATGGATCCACTCGTCAGCGGCCCAGAAAGCACGCACATAAGTAGTCATGGAGACGACGCATGTTCAATGCGCAGGTAACACTGAAAAAGGTCCCCCTAAAAGACCAATATATAGCCACCCAAAATCAAAAAAGTCACTGACTGTGGTGGACAAACAATAAAGCTAAAATATATCCTTTAATACGTTTACAATAAAATTAAAAATTACCACCATAATTGTGTACAATCTATCCACTTTTGATTAGCAACAGTGGACAATAATTTAACCAGACACTGGTACAAAACAGAATGGATGAAATTTTATCTTCGTATCAGGAAAAAATCATCCATACCCAAAAGGGGATAAAGGATTATGTATTTGTTGTTATTGCACAAAGGCTATATATCATATCCTCCAGTTTCCCAACAAGGGGTTAATTTTAATAATATTGCACAAGATCTAACCTTCACTGGGTTAAGATATCAACCACCCCAGCCAAGATCTACTGCACAATCGCCCACTCATGAGTCAGACACCTTTTGTCATTATTGACCAGATTTCTTATGGCGCACAATGTACCGCCATATAGCGCTGACTAGTAACCAGTGTCACTAAACTAAACACATAATAAAAGGCTCTACACACACTGATATGTCAGGAACTTATGGGGATTCTGCTGTTCTGGCACCACAGGGGCTCTGCCAATGTGACATGGCACCTTGAAATCAGTCCAGCCTACTCTGAACTCCAATATGGCGCTTCTTCCCTTCTGAACTGTGCACTGTGCCTAAAAATTAGTTTTCAACCACATATGGGGTATCGATGTACTCCGGGGAAATTGGACAATGCATTTTAGTGTCCATTTTCTCCTGCTATCCTTGTGAAAATGGAAAAAGTGTGGGCTAAAATAACATTTTTGTGGGAATTTTTTTTTATTTTTTGTTTTCATTTTCACAGATCAACATTGCAAAATTCTGTGAAGCACCTATGGGTTCAAGGTGCTCACCACATGTCTACATATACTCCTTGAGGGGTCTAGCTTCCAAAATCGAGTCACTAGTTGTTGGTTTCCACTGTTTAGGCACAACAGGTGCTCTCCAAACATGACATGACTCCCGCAAACCATTCTATCAAAATCTGCATTCCAAAATGTCGCAACTTCCTATCTGAGCCCTGCCATGTGCCCAAACAGTAGTCTGATCCCACATATGGGGTATATGTGTCCATTTTCTCCTGTTACCCTTGTTATAAACTTCTGTGAAGCACCTTGAGGTTCACACATCTAGATAAGTTCCTTGTGGGGTATAGGTTCTAAAATAGGGTCACTTTGTGGAGTTTCCACTGATTAGGCACATCAGGGCTCTCCAAGTGTGACATAGCGATCTCTTATGATTCCAGCAAATTTTACATTAAAAAGTGAAATGGTGCTCCTTCCTTCCGAGCCCTGCTGTGTGCCCAAACAGTAATTTTCACTCACTTAAGGGGAATCGTCGTACTCAGGAGAAATTTAACTTTTAACCATTTTAACTTCCTAACAAAAAAAAATTATTCATTAAAAATGGTTCTGATGTAAAGTAGACATGCGAGAAATGTTTTGTGTTAACTATTTTGTGTGATTGTAACTGTCTGAGTTAAGGGCATAAAAATTAAAAGTTTAAAAATTGCAAAATTTTCTAAATTTTTGCTAGATTTCTGATTTTTTCCCAAATAAACACAAGTCATCTTGAAGAAATGTTACCACTATCATGAAGTACAATGTATCACCAGTCAGAATTGTAAAATGTGGCCTGGTCATGATGGTGAAAGCAGACTCGGGGCTGAAAGGGTTAATGATTGTAATAAATTTACATTGGAAACTGAGGCCTCTCACTTGATACTGTAAGATAAAGTTACTTGTTCATCTTACATAAACATATTTCTAAAAATAAATTTATAATTTAATTTCAGAGTACACATAATTATACTCATGGAGTCATCATATTACCTACTATTGTTGGATCTACCTTTATTAAATGTTATAGAACCACAATGCCTACATATACAGTATCCTGACAGATATATATTAAGCATGAGAATAGATTGTAGATATCACATGGTGTATGTTTCCCTATCTCAAGCATCAAGCTGGTATCTTACCTATAAATACCATTACAACTACACATTCTGCTTTGAATATTTTGTAATTGAAGAGGTTGTCTACTACTTGGACACCTCTTCTCAATACACGTTTCCTCCTAGAAAAATAATAATATCTATACTCACCTCAACAGGGCAGACAAAGTACACCTGCGCCGGAGCCGCAGCCTGAAGACAAGAAGAGGACATCATCCTAAGAAGATGGAAGGCCCCAAAACCGGACTGCGACGCCCATCGGATCGAACCGCCCGACCAGGTGAGGATAATATAACCTCTTTTTCTCATCTTTCAGGATACATCGGGGGCTTATCTGCAGCATTCCAGAACGCTGTAGATAAGCCCCTGATGCCGGTGGGCTTAGCTCACCTTCGATTTTGGGAGTGACAGGTTCCCTTTAATATATGTATATAATAATGTTGATCCAAGTGCTGGAATCTACTATATAATTGTCTAAGGGTCACTTCCATCTTTCTGTTTGTCGGTCTGTCCTTCTGTCTTTCTGTCACGGATATTCATTGGTCGCGGCCTCTGTCTGTCATGGAATCCAAGTCGCTGATTGGTCGTGGCAAAACGCCCATGACCATTGCCACGACCAATCAGCGGCGGCCACAGTCCGGCAGCAATATGGCCACTCTTTCCTCCCCGCAGTCAGTGCCCGCTCCATACTCCCCGCCAGTCATCCAGTCAGCCCTCACACAGGGTTAATGCCAGCGTTACCGGAGCGCGGTGTAACGCACTCCGGTTACGCAGCTATTAACCCTGTGTGACCAACTTTTTACTATTGATGCTGCGTATGCAGAATCAATAGTAAAACGATCTAATGTTAAAAATAATTATAATTTAAAAAAAAGGTTATTCTCACCCTCTGACATGTGTGCTGTCCTTGGCAGTGCAAGTGGCAGGTTCCGGTTCCAAAGATGCTATGCGAGAAGGACCTTCGATGACGTCACGGTCATGTGACTGCGACGTCATCTGTTGTGAATTCTGTTATCGAACTCCCTCCTGTGGTCATGAATGGTACTTCGGCGAGTTCTGTCCATGGACTCCCTCTGGTGGCTGTGAGTGGAGCTGCTGCTTCTGAGGTTCCACAGGTGACGTAGTTTATTCTTTGGCTGGCTGCTCTATTTAACTCCACTCAGATCGTACTCCATGCCAGCTGTCAATGTTCTTGTACTGGTTCAGTTCGCGCTTGGATCTTTCTGGTTACCTGTCTACTCCAGCAGAAGCTAAGTCCCTGCTAGTTAATTATTTGTTCATTGATTTCTTGTCCAGCTTGCTATCATGATTTTGCCTTGCTAGCTGGAAGCTCTGGGATGCAGAGTGGCACCTCCGCACCGTGAGTCGGTGCAGAGGTCTTTTTGCATACTCTGCGTGGTCTTTTTGTAGTTTTTTGTGCTGACCGCAAAGATACCTTTCCTATCCTCAGTCTGTTTAGTAAGTCTGGCCTCCCTTTGCTAAAACCTGTTTCATTTCTGTGTTTGTGACTTCATCTTAACTCACAGTCAATATATGTGGGGGGCTGCCTTTTCCTTTGGGGAATTTCTCTGAGGCAAGGTAGGCTTTATTTTCTATCTCTAGGGCTAGTTAGCTCTTAGGCTGTGAAGAGGCGTCTAGGCAGTGTTAGGTACGCTCCACGGCTATTTCTAGTTGTGTGATAGGATTAGGGGTTGCGGTCAGCAGAGCTCCCACTTCCCAGAGCTTGTCCTGTGTGAGTTTAACCATCAGGCCGTTCCGGGTGCTCCTAACCACCAGGTCCATAACAGTCATCACAGGTCCTGCGCTCATACCAACCCTGGGACCGGAAGCTGCCGCGTGCACCGCACACATGCGCCAGGGCTACAAGGGGCCTGCGGAGAGTAAGTATGTTTATTTTTTATTTTTTAACCTGTTACATAAGTGGCTGGGCAATATATTACGTAGCTGGGCAATATACTACGTGACTGGGCAGTATACTATGTGTCTGTGCTGTATACTACGTAGCTGTGCAATATACTACGTGGCTGGGCAATATACTACGCGGCTGGGCAATATACTACGTCACTGGGCAATATACTACGTGACTGGGCAATATACTATATGACGGGGCAATATACTGCTTGACTGGGCAATATACTCCGTGACTGGGCAATATACTACGTGACTGGGCAATATACTACATGACTGGGCAATATACTACGTGACTGGGCAATATACTACGTGTCTGGGCAATATACTACGTCACTGGGCAATATACTACGTGGCTGGGCCATATACTACGTGGCTGGGCAATATACTACATGGCTGGGCAATATACTACGTGGCTGGGCAATATACTACGTGGGCTGTTCAATATACTACGTGGACATGCATATTCTAGAATACCCGATGCGTTAGAATCGGGCCACCATCTAGTGTAATATATAATGTAACTTGTGGAGCAACATCCTAGAATGACAATCTTAACATTCAATAATTTTGGTATAAATTCTTGCTGTGAACCGTAAGTAGTAGATAAATAATATTACAATTCTACATAGGGAAAAATTGAGCTCATCAACCTTGACCTTTTAATTTTGTGGGGTTAGTTGTAATTAGGTAATAAAATGTTGTGAACTCACCGTGAATTCAATCCTTTAAACCAGACGTCTCAAACTCAAACCCACAACATCATTTTATGTGGCCCACGAGGTCAGGACACAGAAGGACCGGCTCTCCGCTCTTCCTGTACGTAGAACCTGTTGCAGCACTGTGTAATAAAATCATAGAATGTTAGAGTTGGAAGGGACCTCAAGTGTCATCGTGTACAACCGCGGCTCAATGCAGCACAGGATTCACTAAACCATCTCAGACAGATGTCTGTCCAGCCTTTATTTGAAGACTTCTATTGAAAGAGAACTTGCCACTAGGGTTGAGCGAAACGGGTCGTTCATTTTCAAAAGTCGCTGACTTTTGGCAAAGTCGGGTTTCATGAAACCCGACCCGACCCCTGTGTGGGGTCGGCCATGCGGTACGCGACTTTTGCGCCAAAGTCGCGTTTCAATGACGCGAAAAGCGCCATTTCTCAGCCAATGAAGGTGAACGCAGAGTGTGGGCAGCGTGATGACATAGGTCCTGGTCCCCACCATCTTAGAGAAGGGCATTGCAGAGATTGGCTTGCTGTCTGCGGCGTCACAGGGGCTATAAAGAGGCGTTCCCGCCAACCGCCATCTTACTGCTGCTGATCTGAGCTTAGGGAGAGGTTGCTGCCGCTTCGTCAGAAGCAGGGATAGCGTTAGGCAGGGTCCATTAACCCCCAAACCGCTTGTGCTGTAGCGATTTCCACTGTCCAACACCACCTTCGGTGTGCAGGGATAGTGGAAGCTACATTTTTTTTTTTTCTCAGCGCTGTAGCTCATTGGGCTGCCCTAGAAGGCTCCCTGATAGCTGCATTGCTGTGTGTACGCCGCTGTGCAAACCAACTGCTTTTTTCAAAGCACAAATCCTCTTGTTCCTTCCTTTCTGCACAGCTATCTTTTTTGTTTGTCCACACTTTTTATTTAATTTGTGCATCAGTCCACTCCTTATTGCTGCCTGCCATACCTGGCTGAGATTACTGCAGGGAGATAGTAATTGTAGGACAGTCCCTTTTATTTATTTTTTTTTTTTAATTCTCCCTACAAAAAATAAGTTGTGGGAGATTAAGATTGGCATTTCTGCTAGAGTGCCATCCCTGTGTGTGCCATCTCTCTCACATAGTGGGCCATAGAAAGCCTATTTTTTTTTTTGGTTGATTTGGTTTCTAAATTCTACCTGAAAAAATCAATAAATCAATCAGTGGGAGATAAATATTGGCCTCTGGGTTTGTGTGCCACTCCTGACTCCTGTGTGTGCCATCTCTCACTCAGTGGGCCATAAAAACCCTTTTTATTTTTTTGGTTGATTTGGTTTCTAAATTCTACCTGAAAAAATCAATAAATCAATCAGTGGGAGATAAATATTGACCTCTGGGCTTGTGTGCCACTCCTGACTCCTGTGTGTGCCATCTCTCACTCAGTGGGCCATAGAAAGCCTATTTATTTTTTTGGTTGATTTGGTTTCTAAATTCTACCTGAAAAAATCAATAAATCAATCAGTGGGAGATAAATATTGGCCTCTGGGCTTGTGTGCCACTCCTGACTCCTGTGTGTGCCATCTCTCACTCAGTGGGCCATAGAAAGCCTATTTATTTTTTTGGTTGATTTGGTTTCTAAATTCTACCAGAAAAAATCAATAAATCAATCAGTGGGAGATAAATATTGGCCTCTGGGCTTGTGTGCCACTCCTGACTCCTGTGTGTGCCATCTCTCACTCAGTGGGCCATAGAAAGCCTATTTATTTTTTTTTGTTGATTTGGTTTCTAAATTCTACCTGAAAAAATCAATAAATCAATCAGTGGGAGATAAATATCCTATAGTGTTTTCCCACAATCTAGCTGTATACGGATGGGAAGCCACTAATAGGGTAAATTTGAACAAATGTGCAGCAGGCTGCACTAATTGAAAAACGGACAATGGAACGGTATGAGGCAGTGATGCAGCCTGAGCTGACTACAACCAGCGTTGGCTACAGACCAGACTACAGAGTGAGCTGCTCTCACACAGACACCTTGCAGACACCTGTGAACAGCGCTGCAAGGCAAAAACAAGGTTCTCACACAGCAGTTGCTAAATTAGCCTGGGTAAAGCACAATGAAGCAAATCGCTATCTCTAAACTGGCCCTCAGTCAGAACACAGCGTCCTGTCCCTAACTGAATTCACAGCAGAGTGAACCCAAAATGGCAGCAGCGACTTTTATAGTGCATCATGACATCATTTCAGCAGCCAATCACAGCCATGCCAGTAGTTACATGCCTACCATGCAGAATAGGATGTGCCCACACTTCTAATCATTTCTCATTGGCTGAATTCTGGCTGTTTGAGTTATGGGAACTTCAGATTCCGGTATCCGATATACTAAAAGTATCGGAACTCGGTATCGGAATTACGATACCGCAAATATCGGCCGATACCTGATATTTGCGGTATCGGAATGCTCACACTACTCATTATACAGTACTGTTCAAAATAATAGCAGTATGTTCAAAACATGAGTTAATCACAAAATCTTTTTACCAGTTTTTATTTCCATGCATTTGGAACATTGCATACTGTTTTCTAATGCAAAACATGAGGAGAAATGTATATAATTGACAGAAAATAACAAAAAATCAACATTGGGCTCTTCTAAAAAAAATAGCAGTGTCGGCATTTGTCTCTACAAACTCAATATACATTTTTTTGTAGATTTAGTATTCCTGTGAATCACTAATCTAATATTTGGTTGTATACCCACAGTTTTTTAGAACTGTTTCACATCTATGTTACATAGATTCAACCAACTTCTGGCACCTGTCACCTGTTATTCCAGCCCAGGATAATTGGACGACATCCCACCATTTTTGCCATTTATTGGCTTTGCCTCAGAAACTGCATTTTTTATGTCATCCCATAAGTGTTCTATCGGTTTAAAATCCTGGGATTGGGCTGGCCACTCCATAACCTCAATTTTTTGGACTGGAACCAAGATTTTGTTCATTTAAAATATTTTAATATATGCGAGCTGGTCCATGATCACTGGTATGCGGTATGCAGAGTTTAGAGGTTGTCTGACCAACTGTCTGCAGCCCTTTGACCCAAAAAGAAAAATGTTACTTTCATCAGTCCACTAACTGTTTCTCCATTACTCTTTAGGCCAGTTGATGTGTTCTTTGGCAAATTGTATCCGCTTCAGTACATGTCTTTTTTTTTAAGAGTGGGACTTTGCGGGGACTTCTTGCTAAGATACTAGCTTCACACAGGCGTCTTCTGTCACAGTACTCACAGGTAACTTGAGACTGTATTTTATCATCCTGGAGCTGATGATTGGCTGAACCTTTGCCATTCTGGCTATTCTTCTATCCATTTGAATGTATGACCACCACAGAAAGAGCACCAAAAACTCACTGAGTATAATCCTAAAACAGTTTTATTAAAGTTCAAAGTAACAAAAATAATTTTATTAAAAGAGAGACTGCTAAGCAAACAAAGGTGAGCTTAGAAACTGACTAATTAAAGTGCATGGTGCGACCATATTGATCATACAGTCATATGCAGCAGCAAAACAATAGCTACAAGTAAGTAGCAAATTGGAGTCCACCCTATGAGTAATAGGATTCAATCAGCTGTAACCTAACACAGAGTGCCTGAGAAATCAGGTGCAATAGTGGCCATAAATAAGCTGTCTCAGATGGGTATAATCATATACATAAGAGGAACCCCCTTCATGAAAAACAAATGAGAGACTAGAATATAATCAGTACTTACAATGAAGTCAGTCTGTATGCTCCCCGTCACCCCAATACGCGTTTTGTCAGAACTTCATCTGGAGGCATTTGTTGGGGGAGGAGCGGACTTTATAGCAGTGGTGAGCGAATTGCAATAGCCCATGATCTGGCAAACATGTGCAAAGAATGTGTCACATGATAAAGTAGGTGATGTGAGGCAAGTAGTAATGGACAGAAGATCTCCAGGCTCGGGGCAGGCGCAATCAGCCCCCATCTCCATATGGATCCACTCGTCAGCGGCCCAGAAAGCACGCACATAAGTAGTCATGGAGACGACGCATGTTCAATGCGCAGGTAACACTGAAAAAGGTCCCCCTAAAAGACCAATATATAGCCACCCAAAATCAAAAAAGTCACTGACTGTGGTGGACAAACAATAAAGCTAAAATATATCCTTTAATACGTTTACAATAAAATTAAAAATTACCACCATAATTGTGTACAATCTATCCACTTTTGATTAGCAACAGTGGACAATAATTTAACCAGACACTGGTACAAAACAGAATGGATGAAATTTTATCTTCGTATCAGGAAAAAATCATCCATACCCAAAAGGGGATAAAGGATTATGTATTTGTTGTTATTGCACAAAGGCTATATATCATATCCTCCAGTTTCCCAACAAGGGGTTAATTTTAATAATATTGCACAAGATCTAACCTTCACTGGGTTAAGATATCAACCACCCCAGCCAAGATCTACTGCACAATCGCCCACTCATGAGTCAGACACCTTTTGTCATTATTGACCAGATTTCTTATGGCGCACAATGTACCGCCATATAGCGCTGACTAGTAACCAGTGTCACTAAACTAAACACATAATAAAAGGCTCTACACACACTGATATGTCAGGAACTTATGGGGATTCTGCTGTTCTGGCACCACAGGGGCTCTGCCAATGTGACATGGCACCTTGAAATCAGTCCAGCCTACTCTGAACTCCAATATGGCGCTTCTTCCCTTCTGAACTGTGCACTGTGCCTAAAAATTAGTTTTCAACCACATATGGGGTATCGATGTACTCCGGGGAAATTGGACAATGCATTTTAGTGTCCATTTTCTCCTGCTATCCTTGTGAAAATGGAAAAAGTGTGGGCTAAAATAACATTTTTGTGGGAATTTTTTTTTATTTTTTGTTTTCATTTTCACAGATCAACATTGCAAAATTCTGTGAAGCACCTATGGGTTCAAGGTGCTCACCACATGTCTACATATACTCCTTGAGGGGTCTAGCTTCCAAAATCGAGTCACTAGTTGGGGGTTTCCACTGTTTAGGCACAACAGGTGCTCTCCAAACATGACATGACTCCCGCAAACCATTCTATCAAAATCTGCATTCCAAAATGTCGCAACTTCCTATCTGAGCCCTGCCATGTGCCCAAACAGTAGTCTGATCCCACATATGGGGTATATGTGTCCATTTTCTCCTGTTACCCTTGTTATAAACTTCTGTGAAGCACCTTGAGGTTCACACATCTAGATAAGTTCCTTGTGGGGTATAGGTTCTAAAATAGGGTCACTTTGTGGAGTTTCCACTGATTAGGCACATCAGGGCTCTCCAAGTGTGACATAGCGATCTCTTATGATTCCAGCAAATTTTACATTAAAAAGTGAAATGGTGCTCCTTCCTTCCGAGCCCTGCTGTGTGCCCAAACAGTAATTTTCACTCACTTAAGGGGAATCGTCGTACTCAGGAGAAATTTAACTTTTAACCATTTTAACTTCCTAACAAAAAAAAATTATTCATTAAAAATGGTTCTGATGTAAAGTAGACATGCGAGAAATGTTTTGTGTTAACTATTTTGTGTGATTGTAACTGTCTGAGTTAAGGGCATAAAAATTAAAAGTTTAAAAATTGCAAAATTTTCTAAATTTTTGCTAGATTTCTGATTTTTTCCCAAATAAACACAAGTCATCTTGAAGAAATGTTACCACTATCATGAAGTACAATGTATCACCAGTCAGAATTGTAAAATGTGGCCTGGTCATGATGGTGAAAGCAGACTCGGGGCTGAAAGGGTTAATGATTGTAATAAATTTACATTGGAAACTGAGGCCTCTCACTTGATACTGTAAGATAAAGTTACTTGTTCATCTTACATAAACATATTTCTAAAAATAAATTTATAATTTAATTTCAGAGTACACATAATTATACTCATGGAGTCATCATATTACCTACTATTGTTGGATCTACCTTTATTAAATGTTATAGAACCACAATGCCTACATATACAGTATCCTGACAGATATATATTAAGCATGAGAATAGATTGTAGATATCACATGGTGTATGTTTCCCTATCTCAAGCATCAAGCTGGTATCTTACCTATAAATACCATTACAACTACACATTCTGCTTTGAATATTTTGTAATTGAAGAGGTTGTCTACTACTTGGACACCTCTTCTCAATACACGTTTCCTCCTAGAAAAATAATAATATCTATACTCACCTCAACAGGGCAGACAAAGTACACCTGCGCCGGAGCCGCAGCCTGAAGACAAGAAGAGGACATCATCCTAAGAAGATGGAAGGCCCCAAAACCGGACTGCGACGCCCATCGGATCGAACCGCCCGACCAGGTGAGGATAATATAACCTCTTTTTCTCATCTTTCAGGATACATCGGGGGCTTATCTGCAGCATTACAGAATGCTGTAGATAAGCCCCTGATGCCGGTGGGCTTAGCTCACCTTCGATTTTGGGAGTGACAGGTTCCCTTTAATATATGTATATAATAATGTTGATCCAAGTGCTGGAATCTACTATATAATTGTCTAAGGGTCACTTCCATCTTTCTGTTTGTCGGTCTGTCCTTCTGTCTTTCTGTCACGGATATTCATTGGTCGCGGCCTCTGTCTGTCATGGAATCCAAGTCGCTGATTGGTCGTGGCAAAACGCCCATGACCATTGCCACGACCAATCAGCGGCGGCCACAGTCCGGCAGCAATATGGCCACTCTTTCCTCCCCGCAGTCAGTGCCCGCTCCATACTCCCCGCCAGTCATCCAGTCAGCCCTCACACAGGGTTAATGCCAGCGTTACCGGAGCGCGGTGTAACGCACTCCGGTTACGCAGCTATTAACCCTGTGTGACCAACTTTTTACTATTGATGCTGCGTATGCAGAATCAATAGTAAAACGATCTAATGTTAAAAATAATTATAATTAAAAAAAAAGGTTATTCTCACCCTCTGACATGTGTGCTGTCCTTGGCAGTGCAAGTGGCAGGTTCCGGTTCCAAAGATGCTATGCGAGAAGGACCTTCGATGACGTCACGGTCATGTGACTGCGACGTCATCTGTTGTGAATTCTGTTATCGAACTCCCTCCTGTGGTCATGAATGGTACTTCGGCGAGTTCTGTCCATGGACTCCCTCTGGTGGCTGTGAGTGGAGCTGCTGCTTCTGAGGTTCCACAGGTGACGTAGTTTATTCTTTGGCTGGCTGCTCTATTTAACTCCACTCAGATCGTACTCCATGCCAGCTGTCAATGTTCTTGTACTGGTTCAGTTCGCGCTTGGATCTTTCTGGTTACCTGTCTACTCCAGCAGAAGCTAAGTCCCTGCTAGTTAATTATTTGTTCATTGTTTTCTTGTCCAGCTTGCTATCATGATTTTGCCTTGCTAGCTGGAAGCTCTGGGATGCAGAGTGGCACCTCCGCACCGTGAGTCGGTGCAGAGGTCTTTTTGCATACTCTGCGTGGTCTTTTTGTAGTTTTTTGTGCTGACCGCAAAGATACCTTTCCTATCCTCAGTCTGTTTAGTAAGTCTGGCCTCCCTTTGCTAAAACCTGTTTCATTTCTGTGTTTGTGACTTCATCTTAACTCACGGTCAATATATGTGGGGGGCTGCCTTTTCCTTTGGGGAATTTCTCTGAGGCAAGGTAGGCTTTATTTTCTATCTCTAGGGCTAGTTAGCTCTTAGGCTGTGAAGAGGCGTCTAGGCAGTGTTAGGTACGCTCCACGGCTATTTCTAGTTGTGTGATAGGATTAGGGGTTGCGGTCAGCAGAGCTCCCACTTCCCAGAGCTTGTCCTGTGTGAGTTTAACCATCAGGCCGTTCCGGGTGCTCCTAACCACCAGGTCCATAACAGTCATCACAGGTCCTGCGCTCATACCAACCCTGGGACCGGAAGCTGCCGCGTGCACCGCACACATGCGCCAGGGCTACAAGGGGCCTGCGGAGAGTAAGTATGTTTATTTTTTATTTTTTAACCTGTTACATAAGTGGCTGGGCAATATATTACGTAGCTGGGCAATATACTACGTGACTGGGCAGTATACTATGTGTCTGTGCTGTATACTACGTAGCTGTGCAATATACTACGTGGCTGGGCAATATACTACGCGGCTGGGCAATATACTACGTCACTGGGCAATATACTACGTGACTGGGCAATATACTATATGACGGGGCAATATACTGCTTGACTGGGCAATATACTACGTGACTGGGCAATATACTACGTGACTGGGCAATATACTACATGACTGGGCAATATACTACGTGACTGGGCAATATACTACGTGTCTGGGCAATATACTACGTCACTGGGCAATATACTACGTGGCTGGGCCATATACTACGTGGCTGGGCAATATACTACATGGCTGGGCAATATACTACGTGGCTGGGCAATATACTACGTGGGCTGTGCAATATACTACGTGGACATGCATATTCTAGAATACCCGATGCGTTAGAATCGGGCCACCATCTAGTGTAATATATAATGTAACTTGTGGAGCAACATCCTAGAATGACAATCTTAACATTCAATAATTTTGGTATAAATTCTTGCTGTGAACCGTAAGTAGTAGATAAATAATATTACAATTCTACATAGGGAAAAATTGAGCTCATCAACCTTGACCTTTTAATTTTGTGGGGTTAGTTGTAATTAGGTAATAAAATGTTGTGAACTCACCGTGAATTCAATCCTTTAAACCAGACGTCTCAAACTCAAACCCACAACATCATTTTATGTGGCCCACGAGGTCAGGACACAGAAGGACCGGCTCTCCGCTCTTCCTGTACGTAGAACCTGTTGCAGCACTGTGTAATAAAATCATAGAATGTTAGAGTTGGAAGGGACCTCAAGTGTCATCGTGTACAACCGCGGCTCAATGCAGCACAGGATTCACTAAACCATCTCAGACAGATGTCTGTCCAGCCTTTATTTGAAGACTTCTATTGAAAGAGAACTTGCCACTAGGGTTGAGCGAAACGGGTCGTTCATTTTCAAAAGTCGCTGACTTTTGGCAAAGTCGGGTTTCATGAAACCCGACTCGACCCCTGTGTGGGGTCGGCCATGCGTTACGCGACTTTTGCGCCAAAGTCGCGTTTCAATGATGCGAAAAGCGCCATTTCTCAGCCAATGAAGGTGAACGCAGAGTGTGGGCAGCGTGATGATATAGGTCCTGGTCCCCACCATCTTAGAGAAGGGCATTGCAGAGATTGGCTTGCTGTCTGCGGCGTCACAGGGGCTATAAAGAGGCGTTCCCGCCAACCGCCATCTTACTGCTGCTGATCTGAGCTTAGGGAGAGGTTGCTGCCGCTTCGTCAGAAGCAGGGATAGCGTTAGGCAGGGTCCATTAACCCCCAAACCGCTTGTGCTGTAGCGATTTCCACTGTCCAACACCACCTTCGGTGTGCAGGGATAGTGGAAGCTACATTTTTTTTTTTTCTCAGCGCTGTAGCTCATTGGGCTGCCCTAGAAGGCTCCCTGATAGCTGCATTGCTGTGTGTACGCCGCTGTGCAAACCAACTGCTTTTTTCAAAGCACAAATCCTCTTGTTCCTTCCTTTCTGCACAGCTATCTTTTTTGTTTGTCCACACTTTTTATTTAATTTGTGCATCAGTCCACTCCTTATTGCTGCCTGCCATACCTGGCTGAGATTACTGCAGGGAGATAGTAATTGTAGGACAGTCCCTTTTATTTATTTATTTTTTTTTAATTCTCCCTACAAAAAATAAGTTGTGGGAGATTAAGATTGGCATTTCTGCTAGAGTGCCATCCCTGTGCGTGCCATCTCTCTCACATAGTGGGCCATAGAAAGCCTATTTTTTTTTTTTGGTTGATTTGGTTTCTAAATTCTACCTGAAAAAATCAATAAATCAATCAGTGGGAGATAAATATTGGCCTCTGGGTTTGTGTGCCACTCCTGACTCCTGTGTGTGCCATCTCTCACTCAGTGGGCCATAAAAACCCTTTTTATTTTTTTGGTTGATTTGGTTTCTAAATTCTACCTGAAAAAATCAATAAATCAATCAGTGGGAGATAAATATTGACCTCTGGGCTTGTGTGCCACTCCTGACTCCTGTGTGTGCCATCTCTCACTCAGTGGGCCATAGAAAGCCTATTTATTTTTTTGGTTGATTTGGTTTCTAAATTCTACCTGAAAAAATCAATAAATCAATCAGTGGGAGATAAATATTGGCCTCTGGGCTTGTGTGCCACTCCTGACTCCTGTGTGTGCCATCTCTCACTCAGTGGGCCATAGAAAGCCTATTTATTTTTTTGGTTGATTTGGTTTCTAAATTCTACCAGAAAAAATCAATAAATCAATCAGTGGGAGATAAATATTGGCCTCTGGGCTTGTGTGCCACTCCTGACTCCTGTGTGTGCCATCTCTCACTCAGTGGGCCATAGAAAGCCTATTTATTTTTTTTTGTTGATTTGGTTTCTAAATTCTACCTGAAAAAATCAATAAATCAATCAGTGGGAGATAAATATTGGCCTCTGGGCTTGTGTGCCACTCCTGACTCCTGTGTGTGCCATCTCTCACTCAGTGGGCCATAGAAAGCCTATATTTTTTTTTTGTTTCTAAATTCTCCCGGTAAAAATCCTTTTATTTTATTTGGTTTCTAAATTCTTCCTGAAAAAATCATTTTATTTTATTTTGTTTCTAAAGTCTCCCTGAAAAAAAAAAAAATCAGTGGGAGATTAATATTGCCCTTTCTGCTTGTGTGCCAGTCTTGACTCCTGGGTGTGCCATCTCTCTCTCTCAAATAGTGGGCGCTGGGCCATAGAAAGGCAATTTTTTTTTATTTGGTTTCTAAATTCTCCCGGAAAAAATAATTTTATTTTATTTGGTTTCTAAATTCTTCCTTAAAAAATCATTTTATTTTATTTTGTTTCTAAAGTCTCCCTGAAAAAAAAAAAATCAGTGGGAGATTAATATTGCCGTTTCTGCTTGTGTGCCAGTCTTGACTCCTGGGTGTGCTGTTATGCTGTGCTATCAGGCAACACAGTGTGCAGTAATCAGCGCACATACAGTGATATGGCAATAACCCAAAAACAATAGAACAAGCTCTGAGACGTGGAATCTCTGTAGACCGCAATACCTGAACCTATCCTCACACAACTAAAAGCAGCAGTGGATTGCGCCTATCACTACCTATGCAACTCGGCACTGCCTGAGGAGCTGACTAGCCTGAAGATAGAAATACAAGCCTGACTTGCCTCAGAGAAATACCCCAAAGGAATAGGCAGCCCCCCACATATAATGACTGTTAGCAAGATGAAAAGACAAAACGTAGGAATGAAATAGATTCAGCAAAGTGAGGCCCGATATTCTAGACAGAGCGAGGATAGCAAAGAGAACTATGCAGTCTACAAAAAACCCTAAAGCAAAACCACGCAAAGGGGGGCAAAAAGACCCACCGTGCCGAACTAACGGCACGGCGGTGCACCCTTTGCGTCTCAGAGCTTCCAGCAAAAGAGAATAGCACAGCTGGACAGAAAAAACGGAAACAAAAACAAAGTAACACTTATCTAGCAGAGCAGCAGGCCACAGGAAAGATGCAGTAGCTCAGATCCAACACTGGAACATTGACAAGGAGCAAGGAAGACAGACTCAGGTGGAGTTAAATAGCAAGGCAGCCAACGAGCTCACCAAAACACCTGAGGGAGGAAGCCCAGAGGCTGCAATACCACTTGTGACCACAGGAGTGAATTCAGCCACAGAATTCACAACAGTACCCCCCCCTTGAGGAGGGGTCACCGAACCCTCACCAGAACCCCCAGGCCGACCAGGATGAGCCACATGAAAGGCACGAACAAGATCTGGGGCATGGACATCAGAGGCAAAAACCCAGGAATTATCCTCCTGAGCATAACCCTTCCATTTAACCAGATACTGGAGTTTCCGTCTAGAGACACGAGAATCCAAAATTTTCTCCACAATATACTCCAATTCCCCCTCCACCAAAACAGGGGCAGGAGGCTCCACAGATGGAACCATAGGTGCCACGTATCTTCTCAACAACGACCTATGGAATACATTATGTATGGAAAAGGAGTCTGGGAGGGTCAGACGAAAAGACACCGGATTGAGAATCTCAGAAATCCTATACGGACCAACAAAACGAGGTTTAAATTTAGGAGAGGAAACCTTCATAGGAATATGACGAGAAGATAACCAAACCAGATCCCCAACACGAAGTCGGGGACCCACACGGCGTTTACGATTAGCGAAAAGCTGAGCCTTCTCCTGGGACAAGGTCAAATTGTCCACTACCTGAGTCCAGATCTGCTGCAACCTGTCCACCACAGAATCCACACCAGGACAGTCCGAAGACTCAACCTGTCCTGAAGAGAAACGAGGATGGAACCCAGAATTGCAGAAAAATGGAGAGACCAAGGTAGCCGAGCTGGCCCGATTATTAAGGGCGAACTCAGCCAACGGCAAAAATGACACCCAATCATCCTGGTCAGCAGAAACAAAACATCTCAGATATGTTTCCAAGGTCTGATTGGTTCGTTCGGTCTGGCCATTAGTCTGAGGATGGAAGGCCGAGGAAAAAGATAGGTCAATGCCCATCCTACCACAAAAGGCTCGCCAGAACCTCGAGACAAACTGGGAACCTCTGTCAGAAACAATATTCTCAGGAATGCCATGCAAACGAACCACATGCTGGAAGAACAAAGGCACCAAATCAGAGGAGGAAGGCAATTTAACCAAGGGCACCAGATGGACCATTTTAGAAAAGCGATCACAGACCACCCAAATGACCGACATCTTTTGAGAAACGGGAAGGTCAGAAATGAAATCCATCGAAATATGTGTCCAAGGCCTCTTCGGGACCGGCAAGGGCAAAAGCAACCCACTGGCACGTGAACAGCAGGGCTTAGCCCTAGCACAAATCCCACAGGACTGCACAAAAGCACGCACATCCCGTGACAGAGATGGCCACCAGAAGGATCTAGCCACTAACTCTCTGGTACCAAAGATTCCTGGATGACCAGCCAGCACCGAACAATGAAGTTCAGAGATAACTTTACTAGTCCACCTATCAGGGACGAACAGTTTCTCGGCCGGACAACGATCAGGTTTATTAGCCTGAAATTTCTGCAACACTCTCCGCAAATCAGGAGAGATGGCAGACACAATGACTCCTTCCTTGAGGATACTCGCCGGCTCAGATAACCCCGGAGAGTCGGCCACAAAACTCCTAGACAGAGCATCCGCCTTCACATTTTTAGAGCCCGGAAGGTACGAAATCACAAAATCAAAACGAGCAAAAAATAACGACCAACGGGCCTGTCTAGGATTCAAGCGCTTGGCAGACTCGAGATAAGTAAGATTCTTATGATCAGTCAATACCACCACGCGATGCTTAGCTCCCTCAAGCCAATGACGCCACTCCTCGAATGCCCACTTCATGGCCAGCAACTCTCGGTTGCCCACATCATAATTATGCTCAGCAGCAGAAAATTTCCTGGAAAAGAAAGCACATGGTTTCAACACTGAGCAACCAGAACCTATCTGTGACAAAACCGCCCCTGCTCCAATCTCAGAAGCATCAACCTCGACCTGGAACGGAAGAGAAACATCTGGTTGACACAACACAGGGGCACAGCAAAAACGACGCTTCAACTCCTGAAAAGCTTCCACGGCAGCAGAAGACCAATTAACCAAATCAGCACCCTTCTTGGTCAAATCGGTCAATGGTCTGGCAATGCTAGAAAAATTACAGATGATGCGACGATAAAAATTAGCAAAGCCCAGGAATTTCTGCAGACTTTTCAGAGATGTCGGCTGAGTCCAATCCTGGATGGCCTGGACCTTAACCGGATCCATCTCGATAGTAGAAGGGGAAAAGATGAACCCCAAAAATGAAACTTTCTGCACACCGAAGAGGCACTTTGATCCCTTCACGAACAAGGAATTAGCACGCAGTACCTGGAAAACCATTCTGACTTGCTTCACATGAGACTCCCAATCATCAGAGAAGATCAAAATGTCATCCAAGTAAACAATCAGGAATTTATCCAGATACTCACGGAAAATGTCATGCATAAAAGACTGAAAAACAGATGGAGCATTGGCAAGTCCGAACGGCATCACCAGATACTCAAAATGACCCTCGGGCGTATTAAATGCCGTTTTCCATTCATCTCCCTGCCTGATTCTCACCAGATTATACGCACCACGAAGATCAATCTTAGTAAACCAACTAGCCCCCTTAATCCGAGCAAACAAGTCAGATATCAATGGCAAGGGATACTGAAACTTAACAGTGATCTTATTAAGAAGGCGGTAATCAATACACGGTCTTAGCGAACCATCCTTTTTGGCTACAAAAAAGAACCCTGCTCCCAATGGTGATGACGATGGGCGAATATGTCCCTTCTCCAGGGATTCTTTCACATAACTGCGCATAGCGGTGTGTTCAGGCACGGACAAATTAAATAAACGACCCTTAGGGAATTTACTACCAGGAATCAAATTGATAGCACAATCACAATTCCTATGCGGAGGTAGGGCATCAGACTTGGGCTCTTCAAATACATCCTGAAAGTCAGACAAGAACTCTGGGATGTCAGAAGGAATGGATGACGAAATAGACAAAAATGGAACATCACCATGTACTCCCTGACAACCCCAGCTGGTTACCGACATAGAGTTCCAATCTAATACTGGATTATGGGTTTGTAGCCATGGCAACCCCAACACGACCACATCATGCAGATTATGCAGTACCAGAAAGCGAATAACTTCCTGATGTGCAGGAGCCATGCACATGGTCAGCTGGGCCCAGTACTGAGGCTTATTCTTGGCCAAAGGTGTAGCATCAATTCCTCTCAACGGAATAGGACACCGCAAAGGCTCCAAGAAAAACCCACAACGTTTAGCATAATCCAAATCCATCAGATTCAGGGCAGCGCCTGAATCCACAAACGCCATGACAGAATACGATGACAAAGAGCATATCAAGGTAATGGACAGAAGGAATTTGGACTGTACAGTACCAATGACGGCAGAGCTATCGAACCGCCTAGTGCGCTTAGGACAATTAGAAATAGCATGAGTGGAATCACCACAGTAGAAAAACAGCCTGCTCAGCGGAGGGGCTCCTTGTACTGTTATGCTGTGCTATCAGGCAACACAGTGTGCAGTAATCAGCGCACATACAGTGATATGGCAATAACCCAAAAACAATAGAACAAGCTCTGAGACGTGGAATCTCTGTAGACCGCAATACCTGAACCTATCCTCACACAACTAAAAGCAGCAGTGGATTGCGCCTATCACTACCTATGCAACTCGGCACTGCCTGAGGAGCTGACTAGCCTGAAGATAGAAATACAAGCCTGACTTGCCTCAGAGAAATACCCCAAAGGAATAGGCAGCCCCCCACATATTATGACTGTTAGCAAGATGAAAAGACAAAACGTAGGAATGAAATAGATTCAGCAAAGTGAGGCCCGATATTCTAGACAGAGCGAGGATAGCAAAGAGAACTATGCAGTCTACAAAAAACCCTAAAGCAAAACCACGCAAAGGGGGGCAAAAAGACCCACCGTGCCGAACTAACGGCACGGCGGTGCACCCTTTGCGTCTCAGAGCTTCCAGCAAAAGAGAATAGCACAGCTGGACAGAAAAAACGGAAACAAAAACAAAGTAACACTTATCTAGCAGAGCAGCAGGCCACAGGAAAGATGCAGTAGCTCAGATCCAACACTGGAACATTGACAAGGAGCAAGGAAGACAGACTCAGGTGGAGTTAAATAGCAAGGCAGCCAACGAGCTCACCAAAACACCTGAGGGAGGAAGCCCAGAGGCTGCAATACCACTTGTGACCACAGGAGTGAATTCAGCCACAGAATTCACAACAGTGTGCCATCTCTCTCTCTCAAATAGTGGGCACTGGGCCATAGAAAGGCATTTTTTTTTTCAATTTGGTTTCTAAATTCTCCCGGAAAAAATCATTTTACTTTTTTTTGGTTTCTAAATTCTTCCTGAAAAAAATAATTTTATTTTATTTTGTTTCTAAAGTCTCCCTGAAAAAAAAAAAAATCAGTGGGAGATTAATATTGCCCTTTCTGCTTGTGTGCCAGTCTTGACTCCTGGGTGTGCCATCTCTCTCTCTCAAATAGTGGGCACTGGGCCATAGAAAGGTAATTTTTTTTTTTTTTGCTTTCTAAATTCTCCCTGAAATAAAAAAAAAATACAGTGGGAGATTAATATTGACATTTGTGCTTGAGTGACAGTCCTGCGTGTGTGGCATCTCTCTGATTTGGTGCCACAGAAAACAGAGTGTGTAACATTGTGCCTGATTTTCCTTGCGGTCTCACCAACCTGTAAAGGGATATCGAAATCATACTGAAGTTATAGCTCACCGTGTAAGTTGTTTGACAGCAACAAATACCGTTACTTTGGTTACGTTTTTAAAACAATGAGGAAGTCTGGTGGAAGAGGTCGTGGCCGTGGGCGTTCATTGTCAGCTGGTAATGATGGTAGTGGTAGTGGAGCATCAGGTGGTCGTGGGAAAAGAAATATTGCACCTAAGTCTGGAGCTGTGGAGCCAGGTTCGTCGTCTGGCTACAGAAGGCCTCGAATGCTCCCTTTTCTGGGAGTAGGAAAACCGCTTTTAAAGCCGGAGCAGCAAGAGCAAGTTTTGGCTTACCTTGCAGACTCAGCCTCTAGCTCTTTTGCCTCCTCTTTTGAAACTGGTAAATGTAAAAGCAGCGCGTCGTTAGTGGATGTTCACGGTCAGGGACAAGTCGCTTCCTTGTCCTCTTCAGCAAAAACAACAACAGAGAAGGATGCAGCAGGCGACACAATGGGTTACTCCATGGAGCTTTTTACACATACCGTCCCTGGCTTAGAAAGTGAAGCAGTTAACAGGCCATGCCCATTACAAGTTGAATCTGACATGGAGTGCACTGATGCACAGCCACAGCCAGACTACTATGCTGGTCCTTTGACTCAGACCACAACATTGCCCTCGCAGGGTACTGATCCAGAATCAGACCCTGATGAGACTATGTTGCCCCATCACGAACGCTCTACCACCGACTTACACGGTGACACAGACGAAGTTGCGCACGAGCTAGAAGAGGAGGTTATAGATGACCCAGTTGTTGACCCCGATTGGCAGCCATTGGGGGAACAGGGTGCAGGCGGCAGTAGTTCTGAAGCGGAGGAGGAGGGGCCGCAGCAGGCATCAACATCGCAACAGGTTCCATCTGCCGGGCCCGTATCTGGCCCAAAACGCGTGGCAAATCCAAAAACTGTTGGAGGACAGCGTGTCCATCCGGTTAAAGCTCAGTCTGCAATGGCTGAAAAGGGATCCGAGGCTCGAAAGAGTGCAGTCTGGAATTTTTTTAAACAACATCCAATTGATCCGCACAAAGTTATCTGTCAAAAATGTTCAACTAGCTTAAGCAGAGGTCAGAATCTGAAAAGTCTCAATACAAGTTGCATGCATAGACATTTGACCACCATGCATTTGCAAGCCTGGACTAACTACCAAACGTCCCTTAAGGTTGTAGCACCCTCGGCCAATGAAGCTAGTCAGCAATGCTACATCCCTTCCGTCACTGTAAGGCCACCCTTTTCCGCACCACCAGCAGTATCTGTGCAGGTTTCTTTGCCAGCCCAAAGCAGTCAGGGTCAGGGAATCACCAGTTTCGTAGGAGGAAATACTGCATCTAGGGCACCGGCGGAAACAATACCGTCTCCAACCGTCTCTCAGTCTGCCATGTCCACCGGCACATCCGCTAGTTCCACGATCTCCAGCTCTCCAGTCCAGCTCACCCTACATGAGACTCTGGTTAGAAAAAGGAAGTACTTATCCTCGCATCCGCGTACACAGGGTTTTAACGCCCACATAGCTAGACTAATCTCGTTAGAGATGATGCCCTACCGGTTAGTTGAAAGCGAAGCTTTCAAAGCCCTGATGGAGTACGCTGAACCACGCTACGAGCTACGCAGTCGACACTTCTTTTCGAGAAAAGCCATCCCAGCCCTGCACCAGCATGTTGAACAGCGCATCGTCCATGCACTCAGGCAATCTGTGAGTACAAAGGTGCACCTGACTACAGATGCATGGACCAGTAGGCATGGCCAGGGACGTTACGTGTCCATCACGGCACACTGGGTGAATGTGGTGGATGCAGGGTCCACAGGGGACATCAATTTCGGGACAGTTGTGCCTAGCCCACGGTCTAGGAAACAGTTGGCTGTAGGCGTTTGCACCCCCTCCTCCTCCTCGTCCTCCCGCAGAAGCGAGAGCTCTTCCACAGACCACAGTCGCCCAACCACTCGATCGGCAGCTGTCACTGTTGCACACCAGTTGTCCCATTATGGCCCAGCTACTGGCAAGCGTCAGCAGGCTGTATTGGCTATGAAGTGTTTGGGCGACAACAGACACACCGCGGAAGTTCTGTCCGAGTTCTTGCAGCAAGAAACGCAGTCGTGGCTGGGCACAGTAGATCTTGAGGCAGGCAAGGTAGTGAGTGATAACGGAAGGAATTTCATGGCTGCCATCTCCCTTTCCCAACTGAAACACATTCCTTGCCTGGCTCACAACTTAAACCTGGTGGTGCAGTGCTTATTGAAAACTTATCCTGGGTTCTCCGACCTGCTCCTCAAAGTGCGTGGACTTTGCTCACATATCCGCCATTCGCCTGTACACTCCAGCCGTATGCAGACCTATCAGCGGTCTTTGAACCTTCCCCAGCATCGCCTAATCATAGACGTTGCAACAAGGTGGAACTCAACACTGCACATGCTTCAGAGACTGTGCGAACAGAGGCGGGCTGTTATGTTTTTGTGGGAGGATACACATACACGGGCAGGCAGTAGGATGGCAGACATGGAGTTGTCAGGTGTGCAATGGTCGAAGATACAAGACATGTGTCAAGTCCTTCAGTGTTTTGAGGAATGCACACGGCTGGTTAGTGCAGACAACGCCATAATAAGCATGAGCATCCCCCTAATGTGTCTGCTGATGCAAAGTTTGACGCACATAAAGGATCAGGCGTCTGCACCAGAGGAAGAGGAAAGCCTTGTTGACAGTCAGCCATTGTCTGGTCAGGGCAGTGTACAGGACGAGGTAGCGGGCGAAGAGGAGGTGGAGGACGAAGAGGATGATGGGGATGAGTATATTTTTAATGAGGAAGCTTTCCCGGAGGCACTGGAAATTGGTGGCGTGGCAAGGCCGGGTTCTGTTTTTTTGAGGGACACAAGTGACGTAGATTTGTCTGAAACTGCCCCTCAACCAATCACAACCGCAGATTTGACAACTGGTACTTTGGCCCACATGGCGGATTATGCCTTACGTATCCTCAAAAGGGACACACGCATTACTAAAATGATGAACGATGACGATTACTGGTTGGCCTGCCTCCTTGATCCTCGCTATAAAGGCAAATTGCAAAATATTATGCCACATGAGAACTTGGAACTAATATTAGCAACCAAACAATCAACTCTTGTTGACCGTTTGCTTCAGGCATTCCCAGCACACAGCGCCCGTGATCATTCTCACATGAGCAGCAGGGGGCAGCAGAACAGAAGTGTTAGAGGTGCAGAAATCCGAAGTGGCGTTGGACAGAGGGGTTTTCTGACCAGGTTGTGGAGTGATTTTGCTATGACCGCAGACAGGACAGGTACTGCTGCATCAATTCAAAGTGACAGGAGACAACATTTGTCCAGTATGGTTACTAACTATTTTTCATCCCTGACACCTGGCCAGAATTGGCAGAATATGCATTGCAGGAGCTTGCTTGCCCGGCAGCTAGTGTCCTATCAGAAAGAGTATTCAGTGCTGCAGGTTCAATATTAACCGAAAAAAGGACTCGTCTGGCCACCCAAAATGTTGATGATCTAACCTTCATTAAAATGAACCACAACTGGATTTCGAATTCTTTTGCCCCACCTTGCCCGGTCGACACCTAGCTTTCCTATGAAAAGGTATTGCCTGTGGACTACTCTGAATGACTTTACCAATCTCGTAATTTGAGTCTACTGCTGCCCGTGTACCCCTGGAACCAATGTTGAAGTGCCCACAGCCCTAATTTATTATGTTAGGCCTTCGAAGCCTGTCTGCGGTCCCTCCTTCCACTAGGCCTCCACTGACCAGTCTACTGCTGGCCGTGTACCCCTGGAACCAATGTTAAAGTGCCCACAGCCCTAATTTATTGTTAGGCCTTCGAAGCCTGTCTGCGGTCCCTCCTTCCACTAGGCCTCCACTGACCAGTCTACTGCTGCCCGTGTACCCCTGGAACCAATGTTAAAGTGCCCACAGCCTTAATTTATTATGTTAGGCCTTCAAAGCCTGTCTGCGGTCCCTCCTTCCACTAGGCCTCCACTTACCAGTCTACTGCTGCCCGTGTACCCCTGGAACCAATGTTACAGTGCCCACAGCCCTAATTTATTATGTTAGGCCTTCGAAGCCTGTCTGCGGTCCCTCCTTCCACTAGGCCTCCACTGGCCAGTCTACTGCTGCCCGTGTACCCCTGGAACCAATGTTAAAGTGCCTACAGCCCAATATTTTTTTATGTTAGGCCTTCGAAGCCTGTCTGCGGCCCGTTCTTTCTACTACTCCTCCACTGACCAGACCACTGCTGCCCGTGTACCCCTGGAACCTATTTAAAAGTGCCTACAGCCCAATTTTATTATGTTAGGCGTTCGAAGCCTGTCTGCGGCCCGTTCTTTCTACTACTCCTACACTGACCAGACCACTGCTGCCCGTGTACCCCTGGAACCTATTTAAAAGTGCCTACAGCCCAATTTTATTATGTTAGGCGTTCGAAGCCTGTCTGCGGCCTGTTCTTTCTACTACTCCTACACTGACCAGACCACTGCTGCCCGTGTACCCCTGGAACCTATTTAAAAGTGCCTACAGCCCAATTTTATTATGTTAGGCATTCGAAGCCTTTCTGCGGCCCCGTTCTTTCTACTACTCCTACACTGACCAGACCACTGCTGCCCGTGTACCCCTGGAACCTATTTAAAACTGCCTACAGCCCAATATTTTTTTATGTTAGGCCTTCGAAGCCTGTCTGCGGCCCGTTCTTTCTACTACTCCTACACTGACCAGACCACTGCTGCCTGTGTACCCCTGGAACCTATTTAAAAGTGCCTACAGCCCAATTTTATTATGGTAGGCCTTCGAAGCCTGTCTGCGGCCCGTTCTTTCTACTACTCCTACACTGACCAGACCACTGCTGCCCGTGTACCCCTGGAACGTATTTAAAAGTGCCTACAGCCCAATATTTTATTATGTTAGGCCTTCGAAGCCTGTCTGCGGCCCGTTCTTTCTACTACTCCTACACTGACCAGACCACTGCTGCCCGTGTACCCCTGGAACCTATTTAAAAGTGCCTACAGCCCAATATTTTTTTATGTTAGGCCTTCGAAGCCTGTCTGCGGCCCGTTCTTTCTACTACTCCTACACTGACCAGACCACTGCTGCCCGTGTACCCCTGGAACCTATTTAAAAGTTCCTACAGCCCAATTTTATTATGTTAGGCCTTCGAAGCCTGTCTGCGGCCCGTTCTTTCTACTACTCCTACACTGACCAGACCACTGCTGCCCGTTTTTTAATAGTAGGCGTACAAAGTCTGTCTGCGGTCCACTATTGAAATTGTCCTCCACTGCCCAGAGCAATGCTGCCTGTGTACCCCTGTAACCTTTTTTAAACTGCAGTGAGCCACATTTTTGGTTTAAGGCCTACTACCTGCGTCTGTCTGTACCACTCAATACAGCTGTGTTCCTTTGAAAAAAGCTGAGCGTCAATAGTCTTGTTTTCAGCCTCTAGGAATTTTAAAACTGCATTGGGGCTACAACTTTGGTAGGGCCTACTAACGGTGTCTGCCGCCCCAAGGTGTGCCCCAGGTTTCGTCCACATTGCTTCGATCTTCCTACTCTCGTTTAGTAGTTGTTGCAAACTACACTGCATTAGGCCTACAAATTTGGTATGGGGTGTAGAGAGACGGTGTGTTACACTCCAAGGTGTTCCCCAGGTTTCGTCCACATTGCTTCGATTTTCCTACTCTCGTTTAGTAGTTGGTGAAAACTACACTGCATTAGGCCTACAAATTGGGTATGGGGTGTAGAGACGGTGTGTTCCACTCCAAGGTGTTCCCCAGGTTTCCTTGCCATTGCTTCGGTCTTCCGACTCTCGTTTAGTAGTTGTTGGAAACTACACTGCATTAGGCCTACAAATTGGGTATGGGGTGTAGAGACGGTGTCTTCCGCTCCAAGGTGTTCTCCAGGTTGCCTTTCCTGAGCTTCTATCTTCAGGCTCTTGTGAAATAGTGGTTAAATGGAACAACTGCATTTGGCGTACTAGTTGGTTTGGGGCCTACTAACAGTGTCTGCCGCTCCTTGCTGTTCTCCTGGTTTCCTGTCCTGAAATTCCATTTTCAGGTTCTCGTTAAGTAGTTGTTAATGTTAGACTGCATTTGGCCTACTAGTTGGGTTGGGGCCTACTATCGGTGTCTGCCACTCCTTGCTGTTCTCCTCCACTGAACAAAGCTGTGCCGCCTGTTTACTACTGTTGCCAATTTTGAACTGCATTTCGACTACTTACTGATTTGGGCCTACTCTCTGTGTCAGCCTCTCATTCCAGTTGTCCTCCACTGCAATGCCCCCTGGTTACTCCTGTGTTACCAATTTTTAACTGCATTTAGCCCACTTTATTGTTTGGGCCTATATCTGTGTTTCCTCCTCATCCTGCCCATTGCCCAGCCAGTGATAGATGAGTCTGCTGGTACATTGACCCATAGCGCAACATTTCCCGTGCACGCTACACTGCAAGATTGTGACCCTGCTGAAAGTCAGGTCCCCCTTCCCGCATACGATACCACCTTACACGGGGACAAAGAGGAAGGTGCAGATGAAAGTGCAGGTTCCTTCATCAGGTGGGGGGAGGAATACTAGTTGGCGACGTCACTGGCACAGGGCCTCTCATAGTACGCAAAAGTGTTGCTGCCGGTGGGAGGCGCCCCCGCCGTGCAAACACACCGCTGTACTTTGAGGGGCCCTGTGCCAGTGCCAATGCCAACGAGTGGGCCCCCCTGCTTGCTCAGGATCACAGCACTTGCAAAGATGAAATACTTACCTCTCCCTGCTCCACTGCCGTGACGTGGTCCAGATTTACTGGGCCCACTAATTACTTGAACCAGCCCTACCCCCCACAACTTTAGCCAAATGACCCCCAATTTCAAATGCCTTCCAATTATTATAAGCTAAATTACGATTGACAAGCTTCTGTAACAAGAATGGATGTTTTTGCCATTAAAATGGGCAGTGTAGGTGTTTTCCTGGCCTCCACTCACTGCCGACTATGCTCCCCCATTGACTTGCATTGGGTTTCGTGTTTCGGTCGATACCCGACTTTTCGCGATAATCGGCCGATTCCACTCGACTCGACTTCTAAGATAGTCGGGTTTCGCGAAACACGGCTCGACTCTAAAAAGGTCAAGGTCGCTCAACCCTACTTGCCACCTCTCATGGCCGCCTAATCCACTCATTGATCACCCTCACTGCAAAAAGTTTTTTCTAATACATTTGAAACCAGAAGTTTACATACACTATGTAAAAAGACGCATATGCATGTTTTTCTCAATATTTGACAGGAAATCAGATTAAACCTTTCCCGTTTTAGGTCATTTAGGATTCCCATAATTATTAATATTTTCCAAATGCCAGAATGCTGGAGAGGGAGAGAATGTTTTAAGGCATTTTTATTACTTACTGCGATTCAAAAGTTTACATACATTTCATTAGTATTTGATTCCATTGCCATTAAACAGAATGACTTGGGTCAAACGTTAGGGATAAACTTCCACAAGTTTCTCAGAATAGTTGGTTGGAATTTGGGCCCATTGCTCCTGACAAAACTGGTGTAACTGATCCAGGTTTGTAGGTCCCTTGCTCACACCTGCCTTTTCAGCTTTGCCCATAAATTTTCAATAGGATTGAGATCAGGGCTTTGTGATGGCCACTCCAAAACATTGACTTTGTTATCCTTAAGCCAATTGGTTGCCATTTTGGCAATATGCTATGGGTTATTGTCCATTTGGAAGACCCTTTTCCACCCAAGCTTTAACTTCCTGGCTGATGTCTTGAGATATTGCTTCAGTATTGCCACATAATCTTCTTTTCTCATGATGCCATCTATTTTGTGAAGTGCACCAGTCCCTCCTGAGCAAAACAAACCCACAGCATGATGCTGCCACCCTCGTGGTTCACAGTTAGGATGGTGTTCTTAGGCTTCCAAGCTTCTCTCTATTTCTTCCAAATGTAACGATGGTCATTATATCCAAAAACTTAAATTTTAGTTTTATCAGACCACAGGACATGTCTCCAAAAATTAAGGTCTTTGTTCCTGTGTGCATTTGCAACCATTAACCTGTCTTTTTATGTTTCTTTTGGAATGGCTTCTTCCTTGCAGAGTGGCCTTTCAGCCCATGTTGATACAGTACTCGTTTCACTGTGGATATTGACACAATCTTACCAGCTTCCGCCATCATCTTCACAAGTCTTTTGCTTTTGTCCTTGGGTTGATATGCACATTTCGGACCAAAGCAGGTTCATCTATCAGACACAGAACCCATCTCCTTCCTGAGCGGTATGATGGCTGGACATTCCCATCTTGTTTGTAATTGCGTATAATTGTTTGTACAGATGAACGAGGCACCTTTAGGTATCTTGAAATTGTACCCAATGATAAGCCAGACTTGTGCAACTCCACCATTCTCTTCCTGATATCTTGGCTGGTTTCTTGAGACTTTCCCATGATGCTACACAAAGAAGCAGTGTGTTCTAGGTGTGAATTAAAATACATCTACACGTGTGTCTCTATATAACTCATATGTCAAAAAAACTATCAGAAGCTTCAAAACACATGAGACAATCATATGGGCAGTCCAAAATTGTTTAAAGGCATAGTAATCTTAGTGTATGGAACCTTTTGACTTTGCAGTAAGTTATAAAAAATACCTTAAAACATTCTCTCTCATTATTTTGGCATTTGGCAAATATTAATAATTATGGTAATCCTAATTGGCCTAAAACAGGAAAGGTTTATTCTGATTTCATGTCAGATATTGAGAAAAACATGCATACACACGTGTTCAAAATTGTTGGTACCCCTCGTTTAATGACAGAAAAATCCACAATGGTCACAGAAATAACTTAAATCTGACAAAAGTAATAATAAATTAAAAATCTATGAAAATGAACAAATGAAAGACAGACATTGCTTTTCAACCATGCTTCCACAGATTAAAAAAAAATAAAACTCATGAAATTGGCCTGGACAGAAATGATGGTACCCTTAACTTAATATTTTGTTGCACAGCCTTTTGAGGCAATCACTGCAATCAAACGATTCCTGTAACTGTAAATCAGACTTCTGCATCTCTCGACAGGTATTTTGGCCCAATCCTCAAGAGCCAACTGCTCCAGTTGTCTCGTGTTTGAAGGTTGCCTTTTCCAGACGGCATGTTCCAGCTCTTTCCAAAGATGCTCAATATGATTTAGGTCACGGCTCATAGAAGGCCACTTCAGAATAGTCCAATGTTTTCCTCTTAGCCATTCTTGGGTGTTTTTATCTGTGTGTTTTGGGTCATTATCCTGTTGCAAGACCCATGACCTGTGACTGAGACCAAGCTTTCTGACACTGGGCAGCACATTTCTCTCTAGAATCCCTTGATAGTCTTGAGATTTCATTGTACCCTGCACAGATTCTAGACACCCTGTGCCAGATGCAGCAAAGCAGCTTCAGAACATAACAGAGCCTTCTCCAGTTTCACAGTAGGGACAGTGTTCTTTTCTTGATATGCTTCATTTTTCCATCTGTGAACATAGATACAACTGATGTGCCTTGCCAAAAAGTTCAATTTCTGTCTCATCTGTCCCTAGGACATTCTCCCACAAGCTTTGTGGCTTGTCAACATGAAGTTTGACAAATTCCATTCTGGCTTTTTTTATGATTTTTTTTTTAACAATGGGGTACTCCTTGGTCATCTTCCATGAAGTCCACTTTGGCTCAGACAACGACGGATGGTGTGATCTGACACTGATGTTCTTTGAGCTTGATGTTCACCTTTAATCTGTTTAGATGTTTTTCTGGCTTTTTTGGTTACCATTCGTATTATCCGTCTCTTTGATTTGTCATCAATTTTCCTCCTGCAGCAACGTCCAGGGAGGTTGGCTACAGTCCCATGGATCTTACATTTCTGAATAATATGTGCAACTGTAGTCACAGGAACAACAAGCTGCTTGGAGGTGGTCTTATAACTTTTACCTTTAACATGTTTGTCTATAATTTTTTTTCTAATCTGAGACAAATCTTTCCTTCGCTTCCTCTGGTCCATGTTGAGTGTGATACACACCATGTCACCAAACAGTACAGTGAGTATCTGTAGCCCTATATACAGGCCCCCTTAGTGATTCCAAGATTGTAGACACCTATGATGCTAATTTGTGGACACACCTTGATTTAACATGTCCCTTTTGTCACATTATTTTCAGGGGTACCATAATTTCTGTCCAGACCTATTTCATGAGTTTTATTAAAAAATTATGTGGAAGCCTCGTTGAAAAGCAATGTCTGACTTTTATTTGCTCATTTTCATAGATTTTTAATTTATTATTACTTTTGTCAGATTCAAGTTATTTCTGTGACCATTGTGGGTTTTTCTGTCAGTAAACGAGGGGAACCAACAATTTTGACCACTTGTGTATGTGTCTTTTCATATAGTGTATGTAAACTTCTGGTTTTAACTGTATCTACTCTGTATCTTCTCCCTTTCAGTTTCATTCCATTGCTTCTCGTGTTTCCATGTGCAAATGAAAATAAGGATGATTCCTCTACACTGTGACATGCCTTCAGATATCTGTAGGCAGCTAATAAGTTTCCTCTTAGCCTTCTTTTTTTGCAAGCTAAACATAAATCCTTTAATTGTTCCTTGCAGTTCCTCGTAGGACATACTTTGCAGTCCGCTCACCATTCTGGTAGTTCTTCTCTGAACTTGCTCCAATTTTTCAATGCCAGTGCTTAGGAGATGGGGTGGAGCCAGTGTAAAGGGCAGGTGCTAGCATGGAATCTGAGTGGACACAGCCAGCACTGAGTATAAGAAGTAGGTGCCATTTTTTAAACCGGGGAACACAGTCAGGCAGCACAAAATGGGAATGCAGTAAGCCAATAAATGTATGTGGTTCCATTTAGAATTATAGCAGACACAACCAGTACTTAGTATATGGAGCAGTCCATCTTGGACTCTGAAGTCTGTCACAGCCCTAATACCAAGGGACAGCTCTCTTTGCACTACTACCTAAGGACAGCGCTCTTGACACTACTTCTTAAAACAGCTCTTTTGGCTCACTACCCAGGCACAGCTGTTTTATAGCCCTAATACCCTGGGACAGCTCTCTTAGCCCTACTACCTAGGGAAAACTCTCCTATAATCCATGGCCAGTCCATGCATTGCAGTCCGTGCTTGTACCATATTGCACTGATGTCTCTATAAGCCCTTACAATTAAAATCGGCCCTTTGAAGGCAATCATGGTGAAAATGAGTTTGAAATCCCTACTTTAAACTAACTTGTTATATACAGTATAGTACAAAATATGAATTGTGTGGTCTTGTCACCCTGTTGTGGTTTTCGGTAAGGAAGTGGGGCCTCATGGTTTTCGGTAAGGAAGTGGGGCCTCAAACTGTAGCTGGAACTGGCACCTTAACTATCCCTGTCCCAGATGTACTCTTGAAGGTAGAGAATTCCGAGTCTCCAACCTTACTATGCTCCTGTTAAACCCTGATCTATCCCTTCCCTCACCCCATGAGGCATGGGGCAGAAATGTAAGGTAAAACACACAAAGACAAAACAGTGATAACAGAAAACCTTTATCACACAAAAGCACTAGCCAACAGTAGGGAGGAGGGTAGGGATAGGGAGAAATAAACTAAATGAGTACAGGGACCAGGAGATAAAAACACACGCAATACTGCAAACCACAGAACACTTCTACAACAACTTTACTCCAATCACTTAGCTTTAGCACACAACACAGGAATAAGAATCTTTCTCTGACATGAACAAGGCCTGACCAGTTTATATAGAAAGAGGTAATGACCAGATCAGAATTGCTGAATTGAAGCTGCATGTTTCTGACCAATATAGAAAAGGTGGTTAACCTCTTAAGCACCAGAAGAAACTAAATATGTTTAATATAGGACACAAATAACAACATCTCTATAGAAGACCTGCAATTCATTACCCAATGTGACCGTCTAACTCCAGGTCTTCCAAGGGGATGTGACACCCTCTTGACAGGTCTTTACCAAGGGGATGGTGTTCACAGGATTCTCTGGGAGGGGAGTGGGGGGTGTCTGGGTTTGCATTTTGGGCACATTATATAAAAAGGTGTATATCTCTGGTACCGCATGGTGAATTAAGAAATACAAAAATTGAATATTCTAAGGAGCAGCAAGAATAAAATAATAGCAAAATCTGTCCATTTCTGACCTGGTGAGAAGGGCAAATAAGTACATAATGGGACCCTCCACTTGAGTCCACCCTCTATTTGCTAGAAAGAAGCAGCTCCAATTTGGTAAACTAGGTCATTGGTTACCTGGATGGTAGGGATGCAGCTATCCTTGGCAATAACAGCCAGTTGCTTATTTTTAATAAGGGATGTCTTTTTGAAAAAACAAGTTTTATCTTCATATCTCATTTCAATTCAGGACCATTCAAGACACCATAAAACTTTCAATGTCAAGGAAGTAAATAGAAAATGGATGAGATTTTTCTTATCTGTGTAATCCACATCATTGGAATCCCATCTCCCATTACTAATGTGAATTAAATGCATACCTTGTTTTCGAGGAACATATACATGCACCCATTCGTCATCTTACTATTTTTTTTTTTTTGCTTTATACAATATAAAATATTTCAAATAATAGAAGTTACATGAAAGTGGTGTCTTTCTATAGGGTGGAGATATGAGACTGTAAATGACATCCACAAAATCTCAGTATATTGAAGCCATGGCTCTTGGCTCAGAATCTGGCTGATAATTCGGTATCATGAAAATTCTGTGCTTGCCATATGGACAAAAGCCAAGAGTGGAAGGTTGAGTGGCTGTTTTTAGCTGAGTGTCTTGATTAAATGCAATTGTACAGTGTGTTCCAGTAAAAGTGCATAGTATCAGGCCTCTATCCATGCTGAGGCGATAAGCTGGGCACTTGCTCATTTATCACAGTCCTATTGTTGCAAAGCCGGCAATTTGCCTCACATTTATCATTTTCTCTCTTCTTTGTCTCACTTCTGTTCTTTCTTTTCTTTCCTTTTCTCAACATTTGTTAGAAATAATTTACAGTGATCGTTCAGTAAAAGGGCTGTGTAACCAAACCAAACAATTATATGCTTCTATTATTCTACTATTATTATTATTATTATTATTATTATTATGAACCTGACTGTTCACAGGGTAAAGGCTTGAATGTTTCAAATACAGTTATCATAAATCATCATGTAGGTTAAAAGGTTAAACTGGCATGCAGTCTTAAGAGTGGAAAAGCGGAGGAGAATGACATTAAGGGTGAATTTACATTACACAACATATTATTATTTATTGTTATAGCGCCATTTATTCCATGGCGCTTTACATGTGAGGAGGGGTATACATAATAAAAACAAGAACAATAATCTTAAACAATACAAGTCATAACTGGTACAGGAGAAGAGAGGATCCTGCCCGCGCAGGCTCACAATCTACAAGGGATGGGTGAGAATACAGTAGGTGAGGATAGAGCTGGTCCTGCAGCGGTTTGGTCGATCGGTGGTTACTGCAGGTTGTAGGCTTGTCGGAAGAGGTGGGTCTTCAGGTTCTTTTTGAAGGTTTCGATGGTAGGCGAGAGTCTGATGTGTTGTGGTAGAGGGTTCCAGAGTAGGGGTGAGAGAAATCTTGTATACGATTGTGGGAAGAGGAGATAAGAGGGGAGTAGAGAAGGAGATCTTGTGAGGATCGGAGGTTGCGTGTAGGTAAGTACCGGGAGACGAGATCACAGATGTATGGAGGAGACAGGTTGTGGATGGTTTTGTACATCATGGTTAGGGTTTTGTAGTGGAATCTCTGGGCAATGGGGAGCCAGTGAAGGGATTGACAGAGGGCAGAGGCCGGGGAATAGCGGGGGTACAGGTGGATTAGTCAGGCAGCAGAGTTTAGAATAGATTGGAGGGGTGAGAGAGTGTTAGAAGGGAGGCCACAGAGCAGGAGGTTGCAGTAGTCAAGGCGAGAGATGATGAGGGCATGGACTAGGGTTTTTGCAGATTCTTGGTTGAGGAATGAACGGATTCGTGAAATATTTTTAGGTTGAAAATGGCAGGAAGTGGAAAGGGCTTGGATATGTGGTTTGAAGGAGAGATCAGCATCAAGGATTACCCCGAGGCAGCGAGCATGTGGGACTGGGGAGAGTGGGCAGCCATTTACTGTAATGAATAGGTTCGTTGGGGGGGTCGCGTGAGATGGGGAAAAGATGATGAATTCTGTTTTGTCCATGTTAAGTTTCAGAAATCTAGCGGAGAAGAAGGATGAAATAGTGGACAGACATTGAGGGATTCAACATATGGCCGTAATGTGACGACCAGTCAACTACAAGTTTGCCAATTGGCAGTCACTTAATAGACTGTTTAGACAAGCCAACTATGCTTCTAATGTACACAAAACCATCAGTAATAGATCGTTCTATGCAGGTATATTGTCATTGTTCTCAGCAGCACATTTCCCGTTTACACAGGACGATGTGCCTTTGAGAATGATGATCTTTAAGCAACTTAAATATTATTTCACCTGACCTGAAGCATTTTGGTCATTTGTTAGATGATTGGCAGCCCTTTCACACTACTCAATTATCAGAAAATTACCATTCTGAAAAACACTTATTCCTGACAATCGTGCAGTGTAAATACTTAGGCCACAAATCACACGTTCAGTATTTGGTCAGAATTTTATCTCAGTATTTGTAAACCAAAACCAGGAGTGGGTGATAAATACAGAAGTGGTGACGTGTTTCTATTGTACGTTTTCTCTGATTGTTCCTCAGCTGGTTTTGGCTTACAAATACAGAGGTAAAATACTGACCAAATACTGATAGTGTGACTGTAGCCTGAGGGTAAGTGTTGCAACAGATTTGTCAGATGCGGACCTGTTCACGGCCAGCTTCCCATTCCTTCTTTAGTTTCACAGTCCATGTATGAACCATGATTTTTGTACTGGCTGTGGTTCTAATGACCCAAACTCAACATCAGCTTCTTAACCCTTTAACGACCGCCAATATACCTTTTAACGGCGGATAATAATCTTCAGCACCGCTTTTTCACGGTGCTGAGGAGTAAACATATAGCGCTACTAGCAGGCAAAAATTCCACGAGTGACAGCTGTATATGACAGCTGACACCCTGCGGCATTGGCCTCAACCAGTTTTGGACTAAAAAGATGAATACCACAGGAACAGACGCCAAACGGAGTCCATCTGCCTCATTATAGCAAGTGGTTCCATCTAAGGTTTCATCTGAATCGTATTTTTGTGGGATTTACATGGAAACCATGACTTAAGTACTCAGCGTAGAACACAAAAATGTGATCCTAGCCTGAAAACTATCAAAAAATATGTTCTCCAAAATGTTATGTATAAAAACCTTAACTTACCACACAAAAAACAGCCCCCACTTACGTCTGTCACTGGAAACATAGGGGGTTCCCACATTACTTGTAGAACAAAGACACAGGAAAAGTGACACAGCTCCCACCCCACCAACTAAAATCCAGTGAAATCTGCGCTCTCAAATCCAAATATCCCCCTCCTCCTGAGCCTCACTATGTCTAAACCACAGGAAGCAATCATATTCTTGGCACCATTGTGGTGGGGAGAGCCCTATTAACAATTTTGCGTGGTGCATGTTTCAAGACACTAACGCTGGGTTCAATGCATGAGCACTAAACCTGCATATTTGCAATTCTCCAGAAAAAAAAAGCCTGGCATGAATATTACAAAATAGTCACTACAGCCATAGATTAATTAATTGAGAGGTCCAATTTCTACACAGGGGTCACTTTTGGGGATTTTCTTGTATTCTGGCACCTTAAGGGCACTGCAAATGTCACCTGCAAACTGTTCTACAAAATCTATGAGCCAAAAGCCAAATAACACTCCTTCCTCCTTATGACAGAAAAACGACTGGCACATCCAAACTAGTGTGAATAGGTGCATACCAGGAGCAGCTACCTCCATATACAATATACAAAAAAAGGTTGCACTCTATCGTGCCAAAGCACGTCAAATATGAAATACATGAAATATGAATAGCAAAATGGCTTTTTGAACATTAGGAAAAATTTGTGAGACGCTTTGCACAGAATTTGGCCAAATAGTGTGAGCCCATCAACCATTGTCAAGGTGGTCTTATTAATCTGATGGGTTTCCAATATGGGGTCACTTTTGGTGGTTTCTGCTATTCTGGCACCTTAGAGGCTGAGCTAAAGGAGCCCACAATCTAATCAAACAAAATCCGCATTCTAAAAGCAAAGTAGCACTTCTTCCCATCTGATCCCTGCTGTGTGCTCTAACAGTAGTGTACAACCACATAAGGGGTACTGCTACGTTCGGTAAAAATTGCATAACAAATTGTCTTGTTTATTTTCTCCTATTACCCCTTGTGTGAATTAAAACTTTGAGGCTAAAGTAAAATTCAATTTTCAATTTCTCTGCCCAATCTTATAAAATTCTGTGATGTAGTTTGTGGGTTATTTGCTCAACACACCCATAAATAAATTCATTATGGGGTTTAAGTTGCCAAATGGGGTCACTTGTGGGTGTTTTGGCTTTTTGGCACCTCAGGGGCTCAGCAAATGCAAAATAGTATCCAAATTTGTTTCCAAAAATTAAATTGCTCTCTTTGCTTTCTTAGTTTTGACATGTGCCCAAACATTATTTTTTGACCACATACAGTGGAGAAAAAAGTGTTTAGTCAGCCACCAATTGTGCAAATTTTCCCACTTAAAAAGATGAGAGAGGCCTGTAATTGGCATCATAGGTAGACCACAACCATGAGAGTCAAAATGAGAAAACAAATCCAGAAAATCACCTTGTCTGATTTGGCAAGATTTATTTTGCAAATTATGGTGGAAAATAAGTATTTGGTCACCTAAAAACATGCAAGATTTCTGGCTCTCATAGACCTGTAACTTCTTCTTTAACCCCTTAGTGACAGAGCCAATTTGGTACTTAATGACCGAGCCAATTTTTGCAATTCTGACCACTGTCACTTTATGAGGTTATAACTCTGGAACGCTTCAATGGATCCTGCTGATTCTGAGATTGTTTTTTCGTCACATATTGTACTTCATGATAGTGGTAACATTTCTTCGATATTGCTTGCGATTATTTATGAAAAAAATGGAAATATGCCGAAAATTTTTAAAATTTTGCAATTTTCAAACTTTGTATTTTTATGCCCTTAAATCAGAGAGATATGTCATGAAAAATAGTTAATAAATAACATTTCCCACATGTTTACTTTACATCAGCACAATTTTGGAAACAACATTTTTTTTGTTAGGGAGTTATAAGGGTTAAAAGTTGACCAGCAATTTCTCATTTTTACAACACCATTTTTTTTTAGGGACCACATCACATTTGAAGTCATTTTGAGGAGTCTATATGATAGAAAATAACAAAGTGTGACACCATTCTAAAAACTACACCCCCCAAGGTTCTCAAAACCACATTCAAGAAGTTTATTAACCCTTTACGTGCTTCACAGAAACTGAAACAATGTGGAAGGAAAAAATGAACATTTAACTTTTTTTTGCAAACATTTTAATTCAGAACCATTTTTTTTTATTTTCACAAGTGTAAAAACAGAAATGTAACCATAAATTTTGTTATGCAATTTCTCCTGAATACGCCAATGCCCCATATGTGGGGGTAAACGACTGTTTGGGTGCACCGCAGAATTTGGAATTGAAGGAGCGCCGCTTGACTTTTTCAATACAGAATTGAGATCGGACGCCATGTCACATTTAGAGAGCCCCTGATGTGCCTAAACAGTGGAAACCCCCCACAAGTGACACCATATTGTAAACTAGACCCGTTAAGGAACTTATCTATATGTGTGGTGAGCACTTTGAACCCCCAAGAGCTTCACAGAAGTTTATAACGTAGAGCCGTGAAAATAAAAAATCGCATTTGTTTACACAAAAATGATTTTTGCGCCCACAAATTCTTATTTTTACAAGGGTAACAGGAGAAATTAGACAACAAAAGTTTTTGTGCGATTTCTCCTGAATACGCCAATACCCCATATGTGGGGATAAACCACTGTTTGGGTGCACGGCAGGGCTTGGAAGAGAAGGAGCGCCGTTTGACTTTTTCTATGTAGAATTGGCAGGAATTGAGATTGGACGCCATGTCGCGTTTGGAGAGCCCCTGATGTGCCTAAACAGTGGAAACCCCCCACAAGTGACACCATTTTGGAAACTAGACCCCTTAAGGAACTTATCTAGATGTGTGGTGAGCACTTTGAACCCCCATGTGCTTCACAGAAGTTTATAACGTTGAGCCGTGAAAATAAAAAAATCACATTTTTTCTACAAAAATGATCTTTTTGCCCCCAAATTTTTATTTTCACAAGGGAAACAGGAGAAATTAGACAACAAAAGTTGTTGTGCAATTTCTCCTGAATACATCGATACCCAATATGTGGGGGTAAACCACTGTTTGGGCGCACCGCAGAGCTTGGAAGAGGAGCAGTGCCGTTTTACTTTTTCAATGTAGAATTGTCTGGAATTGAGATCGGACGCCATGTCGCGTTTGGAGAGCCCCTGATGTGCCTAAACAGTGGAAACCCCCCACAAGTGACCCCATTTTGGAAACTAGACCCACCATGGAACTTATCTAGATGTGTGTTGAGAACTTTGAATGCCCAAGTGCTTCACAGAAGTTTAGAATGCAGAGTCGTGAAAATAAAAATATTTTTTTTTCCACAAAAAAGATTTTTTAGCCCCCAAGTTTTTATTTTCACAAGGGTAACAAGAGAAATCGGACCCAAAAAGTTGTTGTCCAATTTGTCCTGAGTATGCTGGTACCCCATATGTGGGGGTAAACCACTGTTTGGGCGCACGGCAGAGCTCGGAAGGAAGGAGCGCCGTTTTGGAATGCAGACTTTGATAGAATGGTCTGTGGGCGTTATGTTGCGTTTGCAGAGCCCCTGATGTACCTAAACAGTAGAAACCCTCCACAAGTAACCCCATTTTGGAAACTAGACCCCCCCAAGGAACTTATCTAAATGTGTGGTGAGAACTTTGAATGCCCAAGTGCTTCACAGAAGTTTAGAATGCAAAGTAGTGAAAATAAAAAATATTTTTTTTTCCACAAAAAAGATATTGTAGCCCCCAAGTTTTTATTTTCACAAGGGTAATAGGAGAAATTGGACCCCAAAAGTTGTTGACCAATTTATCCCGAGTACAGTCATGTGCCATATGTGGGGGTAACCCACTGTTTGGGTGCATGGCAGAGCTCAGAAGGGAAGGAGCGCCGTTTTGGAATACAGACTTTGATAGAATGGTCTGTGGGCGTTATGTTGCGATTGCAGAGCCCCTGATGTACCTAAACAGTAGTAACCCCCAACAAGTGACCCCATTTTGGAAACTAGACCCCCCAAGGAACTTATCTAGATGTGTGGTGAGAACTTTGAATGCCCAAGTGCTTCACAGAAGTTTAGAATGCAGAGTCATGAAAATAAAAAAATATTTTTTTTCCACAAAAAAGATTTTGTAGCCCCCAAGTTTTTATTTTCACAAGGGTAACAGGAGAAATTGGACCCCAAAAGTTGTTGTCCAATTTATCCCGAGTACGTTGATGCCCCATATGTGGGGGTAACCCACTGTTTGGGCGCACGGCAGAGCTCAGAAGGGAGGGAGCACCATTTGACTTTTTGAGCGCAAAATTGGCTGTCGTGTTTGGAGACCCCCTGATGTACCTAAACAGTGGAAACCCCCCAATTCTAGCTCCAACCCTAACCCCAACACACCCCTAACCCTAATCCCAACCCGATCCATAATCCTAATCACTAACCCTAACGATAATCACAACCCTTACCACAAAAACCCTAACCATAACCCTAATCAAAACCCTAAATCCAACACACCCCTAATCCTAATCTCAACCCTAACCTCAAACCTAACCCTAATCCCAATACACCCCTAATCACAACCCTAACCTTAACCCTAATCCCAAACCTAACCCTAATCCCAAGCGTAACCCTAATGCCAAACCCTAATCCAAACCCTACCTCTAATCCCAACTCTAACCCTAACTTTAGCCCCAACCCTAGCCTTAACTTTAGCCCCAACCCTAACCCTAGCCCTAAGGCTACTTTCACACTTGCGTCGTTTGGCATCCGTCACAATCCGTCGTTTTGGACAAAAAACGGATCCTGCAAATGTGCCCGCAAGATGCGTTTTTTGCCCATAGACTTGTATTGCCGACGGATCGTGACGGATGGCCACACGTCGTGTCCGTTGTGCACTGGATCAGTTGTGTTTTGGCGGACCGTCGGCACAAAAACGTTCAATGTAATGTTTTTCTGTACGTCGCGTCCGCCATTTCTGACCGCGCATGCGTGGCCGTAACTCTGCCCCCTCCTCCCCAGGACATAGATTGGGCAGCGGATGCGTTGAAAAACTACATCCGCTGCCCACGTTGTGCACAATTTTCACAACGTGCGTCGGTATGTCGGGCCGACGCATTGCGACGGCCCCGTACCGACGTAAGTGTGAAAGAAGCCTAACCCTAAATTTAGCCCCAACGCTAACCCTAAATTTAGCCCCAACCCTAACCCTAAATTTAGCCCCAACCCTAACCCTAAATTTAGCCCCAACTCTAACCCTAAATTTAGCCCCAACCCTAACCCTAGCCCTAACCCTACCCCTAACCCTAGCCCTAACCCTACCCCTACCCCTAACCCTAGCCCTAGCCATAACCCTAGCCCTAGCCCTAACCCTAACCCTAGCCCTAACCCTAGCCCTAACCCTAGCCCTAACCCTAACTCTAGCCCTAACCCTAACCCTAGCCCTAACCCTAGCCCTAACCCTAACCTTAACCCTAATTTTAGCCCCAACTGCTCTTCTCCTGCCGGCCGGCAGATGGCGACAGATGGCGGGCGCACTGCGCATGCGCCTGCCATTTTCTTTTGCCAAGAAGATGCCGGTGGCCAGGAGGAGCAGCAGGAGGACCCAGGGACACTGGTGAGTATAATAGGGTCCCCGAATCCCCCTATTTCTCTGTCCTCTGATGTGCGATCACATCAGAGGACAGAGAATTACACTTTGCTTCTTTTTTTTTTTTTGCGGTCGCCGGTAAACAGTTAATTACCGGCGATCGCAAAACAGGGGTCGGTAAATACGACCCCGATCATGTTCTTTGGGGTCTCGGCTACCCCTGGCAGCCGAGACTCCAAAGATTCTCCCGGTGCCGGCCGGCGGGCGCATGCGAGACAGGAAAGTATTGGGGGGCTATCTGGGACCCCATTTCTCTGTCCTCTAATGTGCGCTCACATCGGAGGACAGAGAAATTAAAAAGAAATCGCGTTTGTTTTTTTTGCGATCGCCGGTAAATGGTTAATTACCAGCGATCGCAAATGCGGGGTTGGTAAAAAAAACCCCGAATCATGTTCTCTGGGGTCTCGGCTACCCCCGGCAGCCGAGACCCCGGAGAAAATCCGACTCTTGGAGGCGCTATTTACTTTTTCCACAGCGCCGTTAATTAACGGCGCTGTGGTTTAAGTACCCTTAGCGGCCGCCGTTAAAAGGTGTATCGGCGGTCGTTAAGGGGTTAAGAAGCTCCTCTGTCCTCCACTCATTACCTGTAGTAATGGCACCTGTCCACAACCTCAAATAGTCACACTCCTAACTCCACTATGGTGAAGACCAACGCGCTGTCAAAGGACACCAGAAACAAAATGATTATGTAATTGTTGTACTAGTCCAAATAGCATACAAAAACCTTTATTAATAAATTTAAAAAAAATTGAAACAGAGATATGGAAAAAAGGGGAATTATGTAAACTAACAAGTTAATTATGCACAAATGCTGCTGTAATGCAAGTGGCACACACACCCCACATAATCATCCCAACCAGTAAGCTATATTAAATTATCTCAAAATTGGCAAACTGTAAAAATACTATCATATTTTATATTTTATCAACAATTGATATCGCACAGTGCATCCATGAATATTAAACACAGTGATCTCTCAGCATAATATTATTCGACCAAATCGCTAGTCACTTAATTATATTGTATGGGGAATCAATGGTAGTTACTTTAATGTAATAATGCAGAGTGCGCAGCTCCTGGTAAGAATCAAGGGGGGTGTGTGTGCCAGATTTGTCACATGTGGACTTACCCTAGTCAGCTTCCACATCCTAGTTTCACAGACCATGTCAGGACCGCAGTTTTACAGCTTCTTATAGGCCTATAAGGCGTGGACGTTTTGGAAAAGAGACCCACAGATGGTCCAGAATTCTTGAATCATACGTTGACCATGCAACTTGATGTGTGAAACTGGCCTAATGCCCCATTTACATTTGTAGATAATCAGATTCTAGCAACAATGAGAGTACATGATAAGTAGGTGAGGTGACTGAACAGTTGCAATAAAATACTTGTTGAACACGTGAAAAATAACATGATGAGATTGTTGTATGTAAACTTGAACTGATTATCTGATAGGCAATATGTGACACTTATATGAAGGTAGAAATATTGCTCAGACTTTATGGCTGTGTAGGTCACTTATAGTGTTCATATTAGCAATTGGTATTAGTAATATGAACATCTGCTGAAGTAAATGGGCCTCTGGAATAGAATCACACAATGGCTTTCATTTACTGATCAGTTTATATAATTTTTTATGTAAACAGCCTCATACAGTTCCAAATTAATTACTCAAAATGTTCACTTTCTGTGCCTTGCCCTCAGAAAGGTAAAACAAATGTGGGCATTATCAGGAGGGGTCAAGAACGACAACATTTAGACATTTAGACAGATTTATCAGGCCTAAAGCCAGAAATTGTTGTGTACAATGGGTTGTACACTGACCAATATAAGGAATTGAGCGATGTTCCACACGGAATTGCGCACTAGTCTTGTTTGTTTTCTGAATTGAAAAATACTAATTTCATTTTTTATCAACAGCACATACGTCATGACTTTCCTATGGTACCCCGTGATGTTTATGTATACCCTGATGCTATGCCAAGTTCAACAAGTTACTGGTTTCTTTACAGTGTAAAGTGTCTGCAACCATTAGATACAGTCAAAGGGAAACACCATTGTAATATTTATGTAGAGAGTCTCTCATAGCCCTAACATATTTTTCGTACATATGATTTATATGTTGTATAAACTATCTTTTACAGGGAATGCATGTAAATATATGATATGACATATCATGATGTCAATTATATGACACTATGTTTGATATATTTTGTGAGTGGTGGGTGTGCAAACTGGTTGAGGTCACAGGTTATATGTGCGAATGCCAGAACATAACTATTCCCAAGCTTCATTAGTGGGTTAGGAATATACTGTAGAACAAGGCATCAACTGGGTATTTGGTTAGTAGAAGAAAACCATCAGGCAGAGTTAGCTAAGAGCACTTCTAGAGAAAGATGCCTGTGATTCCGACTTGGCTCTAGATGCAAGTTTAGTACTGGAGGAACATTGAAACCTAAATTTTCACTGTACTGGCTTAAAGTTGATCTGTAGTGACTCACCATGCCAACCTGGCCTGCAAATATGTGTTTTGAATAGCACTGTATTACAGTGATATGGTCTGTAATGTTAAATGATTCTTGGGCCTGAGACAATAAGGACAAACTCTGCCATGGCGTAAGACAGTGGAGATATGGAGTTCTGTAGGCCTTCAGTAGCCTGAGATGAAATTAAAAGTAGGACAGTGGCCTGAGAATTCTGCTGGATGGTCTGTCTCCAAATTCAGTTTTGACTTGCATCATTTGTGTATATTTTTGTGTATATTTTTGCTGTATGTGATAAAGTTGTTTTCCATAAGCATAAATCGTTGTGTTACAGATAGTTCTGTAGTGAAACCACCAAACCCGGAGACACAGTTATGTAGTGAAACCAATAATCTAGAAACTGCTTCCGCTGTTATGCAACCGCCAAGCTCTCCATGTAGGGATTGTTACAACTGCACATACAGGACTATGGGTCAAATGTAATTTGATGTTACCTTTTGTTGTATACCGATAGTTTAAAAGATTTTTAAACTTCTATTGCCCATTATTTGATATGTGTTTATATAAAAAAAAGATTTTTAATATATATTTATTGAGGAGTGTGCCTTTATATATGACCCTTTATATGTTTTGTTTGGGATACATTCTCGGTGCTACTGCCAAAAATTTTATGAATTAGACGCAGAAAAGACTACACAGTGCACTACATTTAAACACTCTGTGTATGGGAATTCTCCTTCACCACTCCAGTATTCAGAATTTCCATACTCTGAATATAGCATATGGATATTGCTGAGCAGCAGTTAAAAGAAGCTTCCTAAGGAGCATGGCTGTGCATTGAAACAGCATTGCAACATAGTGTTTAGGAGAGAGAAAAAGCAAGGTAATGACGTATGTCACAAAAATTCATTTTTTTGCAATGCCTGGAGAATAATTACATTTTAAAAAAAAAGTTTAGTTATTCTTTACCAATATGCAAACTATTTGCAATTTATTTCTAATTATACAGTGTAAAGCCGCTGAGGCTGTTAGAATGTGGCAACTCAACAGGCGAACCTCACACACGTGCGGTGAACACTACATAGAACATCAGCCTCAAAAGCAGAGAAATGCACATCTATTACTGTGTACTGGTATAAGTAATAGTTAACTCGAACATATCTATAAAATTCTGTGAAAGGCATGACACAACTGTGCTGAAAGTGGTGGAAAAATTGCAATTACTGCGTAAAGCAAGTTCAAGTTAATATTTGACTAAATGGTTTGGAAACAAGGTCCCCTCATATGATAGTCAGCAGTCATGTGGCACATTTTTAGAAGGTATTGTTTTTACCATTTTGTATCAAACAATTACGCAGATAGGAAGCTAAATCCAGGAAATACTGCATGGGAATTTGCATTAGAAGACAGCACCTGAATAACATGCTTTTCAATAGTATTTGCTTCTCTCTGACATGCAAATTGCTTGCCCATGACTTTAAATCACATTTCACTTATTCAGTTCAAGGTCACAACAAGTCTATGTTCACTGACCTTACAATAATAAAAATGTTAAAGAATGGCACATGGTTCGTTAGGAATAAGTTCCTTATTGCTGACTATGCTTAGAGAAGTAGGGCTATGTGGTACTCTGCTGGAAAGTGTCCACACCAACTTATAGATTTTTTTCCGCCATAGCTAGTTATGTATTACTAGATGGTGGCCTGATTCTAACGCATCGGGTATTCTAGAATATGCATGTCCACGTAGTATATTGCACAGCCCACGTAGTATATTGCCCAGTTACGTAGTATATTGCCCAGTTACGTAGTATATTGCCTAGTGAAGTAGTATATTGCCCAGTCACATAGTATATTGCCCAGTCACATAGTATATTGCCTAGTCACGTAGTATATTGCCCAGTCACGTAGTATATTGCCCAGCCACGTAGTATATTGCCCAGCGACGTAGTATATTGCCCAGCCACGCAGTATATTGCACAGCCCACGTAGTATATTGCCCAGCCACGTAGTATATTGCCCAGTGACGTAGTATATTGCCCAGTGACGTAATATATTGGTCAGCCACGTAGTATATTGCCCAGTGACGTAGTATATTGCCCAGCCACGTAGTATATTGCCCAGCCACTTAGTATATTGCCCAGTGACGCAGTATATTGCCGAGCTACGCAGTATATTGCACAGCCACGTAGTATATTGCCCAGTCACATAGTATATTGCCCAGTCACATAGTATATTGCCTAGTCACATAGTATATTGCCCAGCCACGTAGTATATTGCCCAGCCACGTAGTATATTGCCCAGCGACGTAGTATATTGCCCAGCCACGCAGTATATTGCACAGCCCACGTAGTATATTGCCCAGCCACGTAGTATATTGCCCAGTGACGTAGTATATTGCCCAGTGACGTAATATATTGGTCAGCCACGTAGTATATTGCCCAGTGACGTAGTATATTGCCCAGCCACGTAGTATATTGCCCAGCCACTTAGTATATTGCCCAGTGACGCAGTATATTGCCGAGCTACGCAGTATATTGCACAGCCACTTAGTATATTGCCCAGTGACGTAGTATATTGCCGAGCTGCGTAGTATATTGCACAGCCCACGTAGTATATAGCCTAGTGACGTAATATATTGGCCAGCCACATAGTATATTGCCTAGTGACGTAGTATATTGCCCAGCCACGTAGTATATTGCCCAGTTACGTAGTATATTGCCCAGTGACGTAGTATATTGGGCAGCCACGTAGTATATTGCCCAGTGAAGTAGTATATTGCCCAGTCACATAGTATATTGCCCAGTCACGTAGTATATTGCCCAGCCACGTAGTATATTGCCCAGTCACGTAGTATATTGCCCAGCCACGTAGTATATTGCCCAGCGACGTAGTATATTGCCCAGCCACGCAGTATATTGCACAGCCCACGTAGTATATTGCCCAGCCACGTAGTATATTGCCCAGTGACGTAGTATATTGCCCAGTGACGTAATATATTGGTCAGCCACGTAGTATATTGCCCAGTGACGTAGTATATTGCCCAGCCACGTAGTATATTGCCCAGCCACTTAGTATATTGCCCAGTGACGCAGTATATTGCCGAGCTACACAGTATATTGCACAGCAACTTAGTATATTGCCCAGTGACGTAGTATATTGCCGAGCTGCGTAGTATATTGCACAGCCCACATAGTATATTGCCTAGTGACGTAGTATATTGCCCAGCCACGTAGTATATTGCCCAGTTACGTAGTATATCGCCTAGTGACGTAGTATATTGGGCAGCCACGTAGTATATTGCCCAGTGACATAGTATATTGCCCAGATACGTAGTATATTGCGCAGCCACATAGTATATTGCCCAGTGAAGTAGCATATTGCCCAGTGACGTAGTATACAGCACAGAGCCACGTAGTATATTGGCCAGTCACGTTGTATATTGCCCAGCTACGTAGTATATTGCCCAGCCAGGTTTGTCACAGGTGAAAACATAAAAAATAAACATATACTCACCTTTCCGAGGGAGCCCTTGTAGTCCACGGCAGGTTCCGGTCCCAGGGTTGGCATTAGCGCAGGACCTGTGATGACGTCACGGTCACATGACCGTGATGTCATGGCAGGTCCTTGTCGCGTAAACGCGCAGGGCCTGTGATGACGTCGCGGTCACATGACCGTGACGTCATGGCAGGTCCTTCTGCCACCGGACACACAAGAAATATCCTCATGAGGTTACTCTGATCCCTCCATCTATAAACTAGTGGGCACCAATAGAGAAATATGAAGAGACTGGATCTCAATTCTGTTTCCAATAAAAACAATACTTTTATTGTAAAAATATATTAAGAACAACATTAAACATACAATAACATGGTGAGATTCAATTACTGAACATTGCGGTGTCCTAACAGAGCCAGAGACTGAAGTGGCTCCTCACTTGGTCACTGTGTGTGGAACACAAATGTGTAACCACATATATACACTGGTACGTAAACCATGCCCATGATAAGGCTAGCCCACAGTATTACAAAAAGTATATACCTGGATCGTCTTGCTATACATAAGAAACTATCTGACCTTAAGTTGTCATAAGGCTAGCAAGACCAACACGATTAATCGCATATAATAATTATTTACCTGCAGTCATGTTCAGGACCAAGAGGAGGGGGAGTCGCCTCAGCCAAGGCACACCTCGACGCGTGTTTCGCCGTATAACAGCTTCGTCAGGAGGTAAGGTGCCATTGCTGTAATGATCTTTTTATATCAGCCTAATAGTACTCTATTGGCGGCATGTGTGTGTGTGTAATCGCGCACCGACGCCATGATGCGACGTCACTGAAGGGACCGCGTTCAGTGCGCACGTCATAATAATATAATAATAATAATTTTTATTTATATAGCGCCAACATATTCCGCAGCGCTTTACAAATTATAGAGGGGACTTGTACAGACAATAGACATTACAGCATAACAGAAATACAGTTCAAAACAGATACCAGGAGGAGTGAGGGCCCTGCTCGCAAGCTTACAAACTATGGGGAAAAGGGGAGACACGAGAGGTGGATGGTAACAATTGCTTTAGTTATTCGGACCAGCCATAGTGTAAGGCTCAGGTGTTCATGTAAAGCTGCATGAACCAGTTCACTGCCTAAGTATGTAGCAGTACAGACACAGAGGGCTAATACTGCATAAAGTGTATGAGAACATGATGCGAGGAACCTTTTTTTTTTTTTTTTTTTTTATTATAAATAGGCCACACAGGGATCGTTAGGTTAATGCATTGAGGCGGTAGGCCAGTCTGAACAAATGAGTTTTTAGGGCACGCTTAAAACTGTGGGGATTGGGGATTAATCGTATTAACCTAGGTAGTGCATTCCAAAGAATCGGCGCAGCACGTGTAAAGTCTTGGAGACGGGAGTGGGAGGTTCTGATTATTGAGGATGCTAACCTGAGGTCATTAGCGGAGCGGAGGGCACGGGTAGGGTGGTGCTGAGCCATGGAGTGCTTTGTGGATGAGGGTAGTAGTTTTGTACTGGATTCTGGAGTGGATGGGTAGCCAGTGTAATGACTGGCACAGGGTAGAGGCATCGGTGTAACGGTTGGTGAGGAATATGATCCTGGCTGCAGCATTCAGGACAGATTGGAGCGGGGAGAGTTTTGCAAGAGGGAGGCCGATTAATAGAGAGTTACAATAGTCCAGACGAGAATGAATAAGTGAAACAGTCAGAGTTTTTGCAGAGTCGAAAGTAAGAAAAGGGCGAATTCTAGAAATGTTTTTGAGATGCAGGTAAGAAGAGCGAGCCAGTGATCGGATGTAAGGGGTGAATGAAAGGTCAGAATCAAGGATGACCAACCCATGCCCCAGTCATGTGACCGGGCAGGTAACCAGGACGACGCGACGCAGCGAGAGAGCGCCTCCCCACAGCGACGGCACAGCGCATGCGCGCCGTGCGCCCAAACAGCCCTGCAAGATGTAAGTATCCGCTCCTAAAACAACATAAATCAAACACTTGCCATGTGTCAGCATATGTGGACCACATGCTATGCCCCTTAAACAACATTAAATACAAAGTGTATATAATAACAACTTAGTACCGCTAATGTTAACCCTCAAATAGCCGCATCCCTCCACCCAACCCATACAAACTCACAAAGGTTATACAATAAATATCTAAGACATAACATCAAGTCCGATGTGCAATATTTTTAGAACTACATAGTCCAGTAACATAGATCTCATGCAGAGTATCATCCAATACTCATATCTGGGGATGACGGTAACTTCATTAGTTTTTTAGAGGTTGTCATGCACTGCACCGGTGTAAATATCATCTTCCAGATGCTTGGGGTGGCTCATAGTATCAATACAAAATGCTCATCGGACATTTCTGAGATGACCAGCATTAACTGCTCTAGTGCTACAATGGAATGGAGGAGAGCAATATAATTATTATATCACAGGGACGGTACAGCTTACAAGCAATGAAGTGTGCAAAATGAGAGGGACAAAGAAAAAAAGGGGGAAAAAAAGGAAAAGGAGGGGGAATAATATACACATATTAAAACAGCAACAAATAAAATTCGTGCTAACCTAAAAAGGATTTGAAGCTAACAAACTCATTTAAGCCTTTGGGGGCAACTGTGTCCAGATCTACCATCCATCTGGTTTCTCTCTTAAGTAGCTCCTTTTTATAGTTACCTCCTCTGATACCTAATTGGACGCAGTCAATCCCTCTCACTTTGAACAGTTTTGGATTGCTGTTGTGAAACAGTCTAAAATGTTTTGGGATTGTTTTTAAAGTTCCTATATCAACTGCCAGGGCTCCGTTTTTTATATCCCTTACATGTTCTAGAACACGCACACGCAATTCGCGTGTGGTCATCCCTATGTAGATAAGGTTACATGCACATTTTGCATAGTATACCACATTTTCGGTTTTACAATTGATATGATGGGTGATGGAGAAGATTTTGTTAGTGCTACTATTTTCAAATGTAAAAGCCCTTTCTATAAATTTGCAAGCAGAGCACTCACCACATTGAAATGACCTCCATCTAGGGCCTGCCCTTTCAGAAAACACTGACTTGTTGGGTGCCACATTGTGGCTTCTTGTTAACAGGTCTTTAAGATTTTTAGACCTACGCCATGTTATTGATGGATGATGGGAAATATGTGGTTCCACATCTTCGCCAGCCCAGAGTACATGCTAGTATTTTCTTAAAATCCCTGATATCTCTCTCCATCTGGAGTTAGAGGTAGTTATAAATCGCACAGGTTGATTTTCAGGGCATCTTTTTGAAATCTTATGTCCAGAATGGGCAAAGAGTGTTTCTCGTGATGTAAATTTTGCCCTTCTATAGCCAGCACGTATAGCCCTGTGGTTATATCCTCTTTGTTGGAGGTTACTTTTAAGGATCTTAGCTTGCTGTTCAAATGTATTATCATCTGAACAAATACGCTTTATACGCAAGAATTGGCTAATGGGCACTGATCTAAACGTCTGGGGGTGATGTGATGATGTTGCGTGTAGCAAAGTGTTAGTGGCAGTGGACTTACGAAATACGTTGGTTGTAATGAATCCCTTGTCATCTTTTCCCAAAATGACATCCAAAAATTCAACTTTATCTCTACTGTATTTCCATGTCAAGTTAATGTTCAGTTGATTGTCATTCAACCTATTGAGGAAAGAGATAAGGGAAAGCTCAGAGCCCTGCCAGATAAACAAAACATCGTCTATATAGCGAGACCATGAGATCACGGCGTCAATACCTACAGTATATTGCCCAGCCACGTAGTATATTGCCCAGCCACTTAGTATATTGCCCAGTGGCGTAGTATATTGCCGAGCTACGTAGTATATTGCACAGCCCACGTAGTATATAGCCCAGTGACGTAATATATTGGCCAGCCACATAGTATATTGCCTAGTGACGTAGTATATTGCCCAGCCACGTAGTATATTGCCCAGTTACATAGTATATTGCCCAGTGACGTAGTATATTGCCCAGTTGCGTAATATATTGCGCAGCCACGTAGTATATTGCCCAGTGAAGTAGTATATTGCCCAGTGACGTAGTATACAGCACAGAGCAACGTAGTATATTGCCCAGTGACGTAGTATACAGCACAGAGCCACGTGGTATATTGCACAGCGAAGTAGTATACAGAACAGAGCCACGTAGTATATTGGCCAGTCACGTAGTATATTGCCCAGCTACGTAGTATATTGCCCAGCCAGGTTTGTCACAGGTGAAAAAATAAAAAATAAACATATACTCACCTTTCCGAGGGAGCCCTTGTAGTCCACGGCAGGTTCCGGTCCCAGGGTTGGTATTAGCGCAGGACCTGTGATGACGTCACGGTCACATGACCGTGACGTCATGGCAGGTCCTTGTCGCGTAGGCACGCAGGGCCTGTGATGACGTCACGGTCACATGACCGTGACATCATGGCAGGTCCTTCTGCCACCGGAACCTGCAACGGAAGATGGCGGCCGGCGCGAGCTGCAACGGAGGGTGAGTATAGAAACAGGAACACATGGGCTACTTGCACAGTGAACAAGTCTGTATGATCATGTTCACACACCACCAAGAAACCTGAAGACACAAAAGAGAATAGTAAAACCAAAAACACTCAGTTTGAAAAAATGTTGCAGTAATCCGCAAGTGCTAGTAAAAGATGTAAAAAACAGGGTATTTGGTTGATACGTTTTTTGCAAAAAATGTATACTAAGCTGCTCTACCAATCTTCACGGTATACCCTTATCAGAGCAGTCCTAACTAATGTATGCAATCCCTATCTGATGTATTTAAAAACCTGATCATCTGTATATAACCTGTGTGAACAGGGTTCAGAGAGGAAAAATCCATGTGTGCATACAGGGTAGAACAGCTTTTGTGCAGATAGCCCAAGTGAGTATAGCAGGTTTTTTGTTTTTTTTTAAATTATTTTTAACATGACATTTTTTACTATTGATGCCGCATAGGCAGCGTCAATGGACACACAGGGTTAATAGCGGCGGTAATGGAGTATGTTACCCGCGGCATAACGCGGTCCATTACCGCCGGCATTAACCCTGTGTTAGCGGTGACTGGAGGGGAGTATGCGGGCGACAGGCACTGACTTCGGGGAGTAAGGAGCGGCCATTTTCTTCCGGACTGTGCCCGTCGCTGATTGGTCGCAGCAGCCATGACAGGCAGTCAAGACCAATCAGTCAATTAATAACCATGACAGAAGGACAGACAGACAGACAGAAGTGTCCCTTAGACAATTATATAGTAGATTTGTGGGATCCATTGCCAGGACTCCAACAAATCTTAGATTTAGAATGCATTCACACATTCAGGTTTTACCATCTGAAAAAAAAAGACTGATTTTGTTTTTCGGGTATCATCCTTGTTACATTTGTGTTGCATCCAATTTTTTTCTCATCCTATTTTAAAAACTGAAGGAGGTAGACTCTTAAAAGGAACCTGTCAGATCCCCCATACAGGGCCGTATTTAGAGTTTCTGCTGCCCTAGGCACTTTTAGTGCTGCCTCCCCCATTGGTGAGTATGACACTATCGGCAGTTACTTTGGCAAAAATCACTGATGTGAAAGTAGCCTTTTTGTAGCAGATACAGCAGTTTTTCCGCATCTGCCACATAATGAATCACTTACAGCAACACTGCGTTCGGCCTCATTCATTCCCTATGGCACTTGCGGACATGTGCGGCACTTGCGGTTTTGCCGCGATCCAGCAAGTGCGGTATTTGCAGCAATAGAAAAAAATGCTGCTAGCAGTGGCTTTTTTTGTCTCACCGCAAGTGCAAAACCGCAAGGGCCGCACATGTCCGCAAGTAGCCATCATCACTACCTGTCCCTGCAACTTGCTAGCTCATCCCTAACCATCCCTCCCTGACCTAAAACTACACTATAAAGCTTTAGAAAAACAATGTATTAACTGACATATTCCTATGACAATGAGGGCTCCAGGCGACGGCGTAGACAGGGACGGGCAGTCTCTGGGTCTCCATTCTCTCTGCTTACATAGTAACATAGTAACATAGTTAGTAAGGCCGAAAAAAGACATTTGTCCATCCAGTTCAGCCTATATTCCATCATAATAAATCCCCAGATCTACGTCCTTCTACAGAACCTAATAATTGTATGATACAATATTGTTCTGCTCCAGGAAGACATCCAGGCCTCTCTTGAACCCCTCGACTGAGTTCGCCATCACCACCTCCTCAGGCAAGCAATTCCAGATTCTCACTGCCCTAACATTCTCACTGCTTGTGCTGCACTGTGCACAGACATCCCTCCACCAGACCCGGCAACCACCGCTCGCAGTAGCATACTGGCAGAGGTATATCTAGGTTTTCTGGCACCCGGGGCAAGACTTCAGTTTGGCGCCCCCCCCACCAAGGACATACGCGATGTACCCACGAGCTCCTCTCCCTAATGCTCTCAATGTTCAGTGAAAAATTGAGAGAAGCAGAAGAGAAGCTTGTTGTCACAGGACCATAAATATGGAAATCGCATGTGAGTGAAGTGTCCATGTGATGAATACTGGAACCTGCAGATCTGAATCCTGCCATTGCAGGCTTCTGAATTCTCACAACCAATGCACTGCACACTTTTAGGATTCTCTGTTGCCGATGGACAGTCATGTCAGCACAAGTATGTGATTTGTATACTTCAGACCACATTCCGACTAGACGTGCCCGGCCTCGCTCAGTTCACTTTCATTGAGTGAGGCCACACATGTCTAGTCAGCACGTGACCGCATGAATGTAAATCGCCAGCACAAGAGAATCCTGACAGCGTGCAGTGCTCACTGTGAAAATTCAGAAATCTACAGTCACATAGAATGACTGGAGACTCATCACAAACCTGGACATGCCCTTTAATGCTCCTAACATAAATAAAAACATGAGAGTTAGTTAGTATCACAAATAACATTTATATCCAGGTATCTTATAGATGACGTTGTCTCTGGAGTCGTTCTCCTTCTTTTCTTCATCTTGTCCAGACCCCATGATGAGCTTTCTCATCCACAGCAGTCTCTGCATACGTCCATCTTCTCCGCTCTTTTGCAGAAAATTTCCACCTGATGCCCTTAAAGATACAACCCCTGGCAAAAATTATGGAATCACCGGCTTTGGAGGTTGTTCATTCAGTTGTTTAATTTTGTAGAAAAAAAGCAGATCACAGATATGGTACAAAACTAAAGTCATTTCAAATGGCAACTTTCTGGCTTTAAGAAACACTAAAAGAAATCAAGAACAAAAAATGTGGTTATCAATAATGGTTACTTTTTTAACCAAGCATAGGGGAAAAATTATGGAATCACTCAATTCTGAGGAAATAATTATGGAGTCATGAAAAACAAACAAACAAAAAAACACTCCAAAACATCACTAGTATTTTGTTGCACCTCCTCTGGCTTTTATAACAGCTTGCAGTCTCTAAGGCATAGACTTAATGAGTGTCACACAGTACTCTTCATCAATCTGGCTCCAACTTTCTCTGATTGCTGTTGCCAGATCAGCTTTGCACGTTGGAGCCTTGTCATGGACCATTTTCTTCAGCTTCCACCAAAGATTTTCAATTGGATTGAGATCCAGACTATTTGCAGACCATGACATTGACCTTATGTGTCTTTTTTCAAGGAATGTTTGGACAGTTTTTGCTCTATGGCAGGATGCATTATCATCTTGAAACATGATTTCATCATCCCCAAACATCCTTTCAATTAATTGATGGGATAAGAACAGTGTCCAAAATAGCAACATAAACTTGTGCATTTATTGAAGACTAGCTGAAGAGCCCGGCGTTGCCTGGGCATAGTAAATATCTGCGGTTAGTTATAGCACCTCAAGTCTCTTATTTTCCCATCATGCCTCTCATTTTCTCCCTAACACCTCTCATTTTCTCCCTTATACCTCTCATTTTCCCCCTCACTCCTCTTATTTTCCCCCTCACTCCTGTCATTCCCCCCTAACACTTGTCATTTCGACCTCACATCTGTCATTTTCCAATCACTTGACTATTTTCCCTCACTCCTCTCATTTTGCACTCACACCTTTTCATTTTCATCTCACACCCCTCATTTTCACCTCAGTATATACATGTTTGTCATCTCCCTTATATAAAGTATACACCTGTATATCTTCTCTTGTATATAGTATATACCTGTATGTTATCTCCCCTGTAAATAGTATATACCTGCTGTATGTCATCTCCTCCTGTATATTGTATATACCCATGTGTCATCTCCTCCTGTATATAGTATATACCTGTATGTCATCTCTTCTGTATGTACTATATACCTGTATGTCATCTCCTCCTATATATAGTATATACCTGTATGTCATTTCCTGTATATAGTAGATACCTGTATGTCATCTCCCCTGTATATAGTATATATCTGCTGTATGTCATCTCCTCCTCTATATACCTATGTGTCATCTCCTCTTTTATATAGTATATACTTGTATGTCATCTCCTCCTGTATATAGTACATACGTGTGTCATCTCCTCCTGTATATAGTATGTACCTGTAAGTCATCTCCTCCTGTATATAGTATATACCTGTGTATCATCTGCTCCTGTATATAGTATATACCTGTGTCATCTCCTCCTGTATATAGTATATACCTGTATGTCATCTCCTCCTGTATATAGTATATACCTGTGTGTCATCTCCACTGTATATAGTATATACCTGTGTGTCATCGCCCTTGTATATAGTATGTACCTGTATGTCATCTCCCCTGTATATAGTATATACCAGGTTGTCATCTCCTCCTGTATATAGTATATACCTGTATGTCATCTCCTCGTGTATATAGTATATACCTGTGTGTCATGTCCTCCTGTATATAGTATATATGTGTGTGTCATCTCCTCCTGTATATAGTATATACCTGTGTCATCTCCTCCTGTATATAGTATATACCTGTATGTCATCTCCTCCTGTATATAGTATATACCTGTGTGTCATCTCCACTGTATATAGTATATACCTGTGTGTCATCGCCCCTGTATATAGTATATACCTGTTTGTCATCTCCCCTGTATATAGTATACAGTGGGGCAAAAAAGCATTTAGTCAGTCAGCAATAGTGCAAGTTCCACCACTTAAAAAGATGAGAGGCGTCTGTAATTTACATCATAGGTAGACCTCAACTATGGGAGACAAACTGAGAAAAAAAAATCCAGAAAATCACATTGTCTGCTTTTTTTAACATTTTATTTGCATATTATGGTGGAAAATAAGTATTTGGTCAGAAACAAAATTTCATCTCAATACTTTGTAATATATCCTTTGTTGGCAATGACAGAGGTCAAACGTTTCTGTAAGTCTTCACAAGGTTGCCACACACTGTTGTTGGTATGTTGGCCCATTCCTCCATGCAGATCTCCTCTAGAGCAGTGATGTTTTGGGCCTGTCGCTGGGCAACACGGACTTTCAACTCCCTCCAATGGTTTTCTATAGGGTTAAGATCTGGAGACTGGCTAGGCCACTCCAGGACCTTGAAATGCTTCTTACGAAGCCACTCCTTCGTTGCCCTGGCGGTGTGCTTTGGATCATTGTCATGTTGAAAGACCCAGCCACATTTCATCTTCAATGCCCTTGCTGATGGAAGGAGGTTTGCACTCAAAATCTCACGATACATGGCCCCATTCATTCTTTCATGTACCCGGATCAGTCGTCCTGGCCCCTTTGCAGAGAAACAGCCCCAAAGCATGATGTTTCCACCACCATGCTTTACAGTAGGTATGGTGTTTGATGGATGCAACTCAGTATTCTTTTTCCTCCAAACACGACAAGTTGTGTTTCTACCAAACAGTTCCAGTTTGGTTTCATCAGACCATAGGACATTCTCCCAAAACTCCTCTGGATCATCCAAATGCTCTCTAGCAAACTTCAGACGGGCCCGGACATGTACTGGCTTAAGCAGTGGGACACGTCTGGCACTGCAGGATCTGAGTCCATGGTGGCGTAGTGTGTTACTTATGGTAGGCCTTGTTACATTGGTCCCAGCTTTCTGCAGTTCATTCATTAGGTCCCCCCGCGTGGTTCTGGGATTTTTGCTCACCGTTCTTGTGATCATTCTGACCCCACGAGGTGGGATTTTGCGTGGAGCCCCAGATCGAGGGAGATTATCAGTGGTCTTGTATGTCTTCCATTTTCTAATTATTGCTCCCACTGTTGATTTTTTCACTCCAAGCTGGTTGGCTATTGCAGATTCAGTCTTCCCAGCCTGGTGCAGGGCTACAATTTTGTTTCTGGTGTCCTTTGACAGCTCTTTGGTCTTCACCATAGTGGAGTTTGGAGTCAGACTGTTTGAGGGTGTGCACAGGTGTTTTTTTATACTGATAACAAGTTTAAACAGGTGCCATTACTACAGGTAATGAGTGGAGGAAAGAGGAGACTCTTAAAGAAGAAGTTACAGGTCTGTGAGAGCCAGAAATCTTGATTGTTTGTTTCTGACCAAATACTTATTTTCCACCATAATATGCAAATAAAATGATAAAAAAACAGACAATGTGATTTTCTGGATTTTTTTTTCTCAGTTTGTCTCCCATAGTTGAGGTCTACCTATGATGTAAATTACAGATGCCTCTCATCTTTTTAAGTGGTGGAACTTGCACTATTGCTGACTGACTAAATACTTTTTTGCCCCACTGTATATGTGTGTCATCTCCTCCTGTATATAGCATATACCTGTATCTCATCTCCTTCTGTATATAGTATATACCTGTGTGTCATGTCCTCCTGTATATAGTATATACCTGTGTGTCATCTCCTCCTGTATATAGTATATACCTGTGTGTCAACTCCCCTGTATATAGCATATATGTGTGTGTCATCTCCTCCTGTATATAGTATATACCTGTGTCTCATCTCCTCCTGTATATAGTATATACCTGTGTCTCATCTCCTCCTGTATATAGTATATACCTGTATGTCATCTCCTCCTGTATATAGTATATACGTGTGTCATCGCCTCCTGTATATAGTATATACATGTGTGTCTTCTGCTCCTGTATATAGTATATACCTGTGTGTCATCTTCTCCGGTATATAGTATATACCTGTGTGTCATCTCCTCCTGTATATAGTATATACCTGTGTGTCATCTCCTCATGTATATAGTATATACCTGTGTGTCATCTCCTCCTGTATATAGTATATATCTGTGTGTCATCTCCTCCTGTATTAGACCGCGTTCACACGTTATTTGGTCAGTATTTTTACCTCAGTATTTGTAAGCTAAATTGGCAGCCTGATAAATCCCCAGTCAACAGGAAGCCCTCCTCCCTGGCAGTATATATTAGCTCACACATACACATAATAGACAGGTCATATGAATGACAGCTGCCGTATTTCCTATATGGTACATTTGTTGCTCTTGTAGTTTGTCTGCTTATTAATCAGATTTTTATTTTTGAAGGATAATACCAGACTTGTGTGTGTTTTAGGGCGAGTTTCATGTGTCAAGTTGTGTGTGTTGAGTTGCATGTGGCGACATGCATGTAGCAACTTTTGTGAGATGAGTTTTGTGTGGCGACATGCGTGTAGCAACTTTTTGTGTGTCGAGTTGTATGTGACAGGTTAGTGTAGCAAGTTGTGTGCAGCAAGATTTGCGCATGGCGAGTTTTGCACGTGGCGAGTTTTATGTGTGGTGCGTTTTGAGTATGTGCAAGTTTTGTGTGAGTCAACTTTTGCATGTGTTGCAACTTTTGTGCATGTGGCAAATTTTCCGCGTTTGCAATTTTTCCACCTGTGGCGAGTTTTCCATGAGGTGAGTATTGCACGTGTGGCGAGTTTTGTGTGAGCCTAGTTTTGCATGTGGCGAGTTTTGCGCGTGGCGAGTTTTGAGCTGTGACTTTTGTGTTTCGACTTTTATGTGGCGAGGTTGGTGTATGTGTGGTGAAATGTGTGCTGAGGGTGGTATATGTGTTCAAGCACGTGGTATTGTGTTGTGAATTCTGTTGTCGAACTCCCTCCTGTGGTCGTGAATGGTACTTCGGCGAGTTCTGTCCATGGACTCCCTCTGGTGGCTGTGAGTGAAGTTGCTGCTTCTGAGGTTCCTTACACAGGTGACGTGGTTTATCCTTTGGTTGGCTGCTCTATTTAACTCCACTCAGATCGTTACTCCATGCCAGCTGTCAATGTTCCTGCATTGGTTCAGTTCGCTCCTGGATCTTTCTGGTGACCTGTCTTCTCCAGCAGAAGCTAAGTTCCTGATAGTTATTATTTGTTCATTGTTTCCTTGTCCAGCTGGTTATCATGATTTTGTCTTGCTAGCTGGAAGCTCTGGGATGCAGAGTGGCACCTCCGCACCGTGAGTCGGTGCGGAGGTCTTTTTGCACACTCTGCGTGGCTATTTCTAGTTGTGTGATAGGATTAGGGGTTGCGGTCAGCAGAGCTCCCACATCCCAGAGCTTGTCCTGTGTGAGTTTACTATCAGGTCGTGCCGGGTGCTCCTAACCACCAGGTCCATAACAGTAGTGTGTGGCGCATTTTGTGTGTGTGTTCATATCCCCGTGTGTGGTGAGTATCCCATGTCGGGGCTCCACCTTAGCAACTGTACGGTATATACTCTTTGGCGCCATCACTCCCACTCTTTAAGTCCCCCTTGTTCACATCTGGCAGCTGTCAATTTGCCTCCAACACTTTTCCTTTCACTTTTTCCCCATTATGTAGATGGTGGCAAAATTGTTTGGTGAATTAGAAAGCACGGGGTTAAAATTTCACCTCACAACATAGTCTATGACGCTCTCCGGGTCCAGACGTGTGACTGTGCAAAATTTTGTGGCTGTAGCTGCGACGCCTCCAACACTTTTCCTTTCACTTTTTCCCCATTGTGTAGATAGGGGCAAAGTTGTTTGGTGAATTGGAACGCGCGGGGGTAAAATTTCGCCTCACAACATAGCCTATGACGCTCTCGGGGTCCAGGCGTGTGACTGTGCAAAATTTTGTAGCTGTAGCTGCGACGGTGCAAAGGCCAATCCCGTACATACATACACACATACACACACACATTCAGCTTTATATATTAGATATAATGACAGCCATCTCCCCAGTGCCTTTACCTGACATGCAGCCCCATATCATAATTTGCATGTTCTCTTCAGGCAGTCATCGTTATAAATCTCATTGGAACGGCACCAAACAAAAGTTCCAGCATCATCACCTTGCCCAATGCAGACTCGCGATTCATCACTGAATATGACTTTCATGCAGTCATCCACAGTCCACGATTGCTTTTCCTTAGCCCAGTGTAACCTTGTTTTTTTCTGTTTAGGTGTTAATGATGGCTTTCGTTTAGCTTTTCTGTATGTAAATACCATTTCCTTTAGGTGGTTTCTTACAGTACGGTCACAGACGTTGACTCCAGTTTCCACCCATTCGTTCCTCATTTGTTGTGTTGTGCATTTCCTGTTTTGGAGACATATAGCTTTAAGTTTCCGGTCTTAACGCTTTGATGTCTTCCATGGTCTTCTAGTATGTTTGCCTTTAACAACCTTCTCATGTTGTTTGCATTTGGTCCAGATTTTAGACACAGCTGACTGAACAACCAACATCTTTTGCAACATTGCGTGATGATTTACCCTCTTTTAAGAGTTTGATAAGCCATGATTCTTGTCTGTCCACTTGGTGCAACAGCTCTCCAAGGTGTGATCACTCCTTTTTAGATGCAGCCTAACGAGCAGATCTAATTTGATGCAGGTGTTATTTTTGGGTATGACAATTTACAGGGTGATTCCATAATTTTTTCCTCAGAACTGAATGATTCCATAATTTTTTGCCTATGCTTGGTTAAAAAAGTAACCATTATTGATAACCACATTTTTTGTTCTTGATTTCTTTTAGTGTTTCTTAAAGCCAGAAAGTTGCCATTTGAAATGACTTTAGTTTTGTACCATATCTGTGATCTGCTTTTTTTCTACAAAATTAAACAACTGAATGAACAACCTCCAAAGCCGGTGATTCCATAATTTTTGCCAGGGGTTGTATCTTTAAGGGCATCAGGTGGAAATTTTCTGCAATGGACGTATGCAGAGACTGCTGTGGATGAGAAAGCTCATCATGGGGTCTGGACAAGATGAAGAAAAGAAGGAGAACGACTCCAGAGACAACGTCATCTATAAGATACCTGGATATAAATGTTATTTGTGATACTAACTAACTCTCATGTTTTTATTTATGTTAGGAGCATTAAAGGGCATGTCCAGGTTTGTGATGAGTCTCCAGTCATTCTATGTGACTGTAGATTTCTGAATTTTCACAGTGAGCACTGCACGCTGTCAGGATTCTCTTGTGCTGGCGATTTACATTCATGCGGTCACGTGCTGACTAGACATGTGTGGCCTCACTCAATGAAAGTGAACTGAGCGAGGCCGGGCACGTCTAGTCGGAATGTGGTCTGAAGTATACAAATCACATACTTGTGCTGACATGACTGTCCATCGGCAACAGAGAATCCTAAAAGTGTGCAGTGCATTGGTTGTGAGAATTCAGAAGCCTGCAATGGCAGGATTCAGATCTGCAGGTTCCAGTATTCATCACATGGACACTTCACTCACATGCGATTTCCATATTTATGGTCCTGTGACAACGAGCTTCTCTTCTGCTTCTCTCAATTTTTCACTGAACATTGAGAGCATTAGGGAGAGGAGCTCGTAGGTACATCGCATATGTCCTTGGTGGGGGGGGCGCCAAACTGAAGTCTTGCCCCGGGTGCCAGAAAACCTAGATATACCTCTGCCAGTATGCTACTGCGAGCGGTGGTTGCCGGGTCTGGTGAAGGGATGTCTGTGCACAGTGCAGCACAAGCAGAGAGAATGGAGACCCAGAGACTGCCCGTCCCAATGCAGACTCGCGATTAGTGTTGAGCATTCCGATACCGCAAGTATCGGGTATCGGCCGATATTTGCGGTATCGGAATTCCGATACTGAATTCCGATACTTCCCGCGTATCGGATACCGGAATCGGAAGTTCCCAGAATTCAAATTGAACGCAGCAGCCAATGAGGAATGAATGAAAGTGTGGGCACATCCTGTTTAGCATGGTGGGCATGTAAGTACTGGCAAGGCTGGGATTGGCTGCTGAAATGATGTCACTCTGCACTATAAAAAAGCGCTGCCGCCATTTTGCGCTCACTCTGCTGTGATTTCAGTTAGGGACAGGACGCTGTGTTCTAACTGAGGGCCAGTTGAGCTAGCTAATTGCTTTATTTTCCTTTCCAAAGGCTAATTTAGCAAAACGCTGTGTGTTCTTCACTGTTCACCTTGCTCTTGCCTTGCAGCGCTGTTTTAACAGCGTTCTGCAAGGTCTCTGTGTGTGTGTGTGTGTGCAGCTCACTCTGTAGTCTGTGTGCAGCCATATACCCGGTTGTATTCAGCTCAGGGGGGGTTCACACTGCCTCACACAGTTGTTCTTTTTTGCTCTTAGTGCAGCCTGCTGCACATTTTTTCTCAAATTTCCTATTAGTGTTTTTCCACCAGTCTCCAGCTCTATTGTGGAAAAACACTACATAGGATAACCTAGAGGGGGGTTTTTGGGCCTTGCAGCGCCGTTTACGGCTGTCTGCACGGTCTCCGTGTGAGCCCAGCTCGCCCTGTAGTCTGTGTGCAGCCATAGCCGGTTGGATTCAGCTCAGGGTTCGTTACTGGCTCATACCTTGAGAAAAATTTTCCTTTTTTTCAAATAGTGCAGCCTGTTTAAAATTTGAAAAAAAAAATTCCTATTAGTGTCTTTCCACTCGTATCCAGCTAAATAGTGGAAAAACACTATATAGGATAACCTAGAGGAGGGTTTTTTGGCCTTGCAGCGCCGTTTACGGCTGTCTGCACGGTCTCCGTGTGAGCCCAGCTCGCCCTGTAGTCTGTGTGCAGCCATAGCCGGTTGGATTCAGCTCAGGGTTCGTTACTGGCTCATACCTTGAGAAAAATTTTCCTTTTTTTCAAATAGTGCAGCCTGTTTAAAATTTGAAAAAAAAAAAAATTCCTATTAGTGTCTTTCCACCAGTCTCCAGCTCAATTGTGGAAAAACACTACATAGGATAACCTAGAGGTTTTTTTGGGGGCCTTGCAGCGCCGTTTACGGCTGTCTGCACGGTCTCTGTGTGAGCGCAGCTCGCCCTGTAGTCTGTGTGCAGCCATAGCCGGTTGGATTCAGCTCAGGGTGCGTTACTGCCTCATACCTTGAAAAACAATTTCCTTTTTTTCAAATAGTGCAGCCAGTTTAAAATTTGAAAAAAAAAATTCCTATTAGTGTCTTTCCACTTGTATCCAGCTAAATAGTGGAAAAACACTATATAGGATAACCTAGAGGAGGGTTTCTTGGCCTTGCAGCGCCGTTTACGGCTGTCTGCACGGTCTCCGTGTGATTTAAACTAGCTCTGTAGCCCGATCTGCACCAAAAAAAAGGTTAAGTTCACCAAACACAACTTACACTTGTGTAGGCCACATTTGAAAAATAATAAAGTTTAGTCCACAATTTACAACATTAGTGTTTCTTACACCTGTTAGGAGGAGCATTACAGGAATAAGCACACTAAGGCCTTAGTACTTTTCTGCTTATCTTTATCTGTCAACCAAGATGAAGAGGGCAGGGAGTAAGGCACGTGGGCGTGGGCGCGGAGCAGGGAGAGGAGCAGGGAGAGGACGTGGTGATTCTGTGCCTGCTGCGGGCGCCGGTGACTCGTCGTCACTCAGTTTCAGCAGGGAACAGTCCTTCATGCGCAGCTTTGTCGGAGAGCGCCGTGCACCGCTGCTGCGTGAAGACCAAATTGAAGCCGTTGTCGGGTGGATGGCAGCTAACGCCTCGGCATCGACTTCAGTTAGTGCCACATCCTCTCAGGCACAGAGCACTGGAGAGCAGCCATCTGTCTCTTCACCACCTGCCAAATTGGCCAGGCAGTCAGAGAGCCCAGGACAGGAGCCGTCTCTACTTCTGTTCTCTGAATCTCTTGGCTTGGAAACAGGGGGCCAGCCAAGCAGCATTGGAGAAATGGAAGAAGAGGCAGTGTGCAGTGATGCCCAAAAGCTTTATCTCTCTGACTCTGAAGAGGCAGGTGGGCCAGTGCCTCCGGTGACCACAGCGCAGTACGCATCTGATGATGAAACTCAGGTGCCGCTTTCTCGTGCGTACTGTGCTGCTGAGACTACCCAGGAGGAGCAGTTGGTGGCAGAGGGTAGTGGAGATGATGAGGTCCTTGACCCATCGTGGCGTGAGGAACAGGAAGGTGGTGGGAGCAGCTCAGAGGAAGAGCTTCCTCTTACGGGCCAAAGAGGGAGAGGGAGGGGGAAGACTGCGGAGCCTGTAGCCTCCACTTTGGCACCCGTTAGGAGCCTGTCTCTTTCCAAAGCCAAAAAGGGCGCTCCCAAGACTTGCAGTGCCTGGTCCTTTTTTGACACAGTTGCAGATGACATTTGTTTTGTCAAATGCAAGCTGTGTCATCATAAAGTAAAAAGAGGGAAAAATGTCAGCAACCTCAATACCACAAATATGTGGAAACATGTGCGGACCAGGCACGCGGTGGAGTTACAGAAACACACTGAAGATGTAGGCCAACCAACAGCGGCAGCTACCACCTCTTCAGCTCGTGTTGCCTCTTCCTCCAGCTCACGCACAGCTGGTTTGGCTTCCTCCCAGAGACCTTGTGTAATTCCACCCACAGCACCACCTTCCCAGTCATCCTCACACTCCCAGTCTACTCTACAGCCATCGGTAGTACAGGCATGGGAGAAAAGGCGGGCATTCTCGGCCAACCACCCCCGAGCACAGGCTCTGAATGCAGGCATTGCCAAACTGTTGTCCCTGGAAATGCTCTCGTTCAGGCTGGTGGAGACTGACAGCTTCCGTGACTTGATGGCATTGGCAGTCCCACAGTACAAGGTGCCCAGCCGCTTTTACTTCAGCAGGCAGGCTGTCCCTGCCCTGCACAGGCATGTTGAGGCAAACATAAAACATGCGCTACTGAACGCCGTCAGTAGCAAGGTCCACCTCACCACCGATGCGTGGACCAGTCAGCATGGACAGGGGCGATATGTTTCCCTCACTGCCCATTGGGTTAATGTTGTTGAGCCAGGTACAGATCGTGCGAGTGGCGCAGGACGTGTCCTGCCCACTCCAAGGATTGCAGGAATCCAGTCTGTACGCATCGACTCCTCCTCTTACACCAGTTCCTCTGATTCCTCTCTGCAGGATCCGTCACAGTCCACCCCCACATGGACCCGTGAACGTTTACCTATGACCGACATGAGCACAGCCGTGGCCAAACGTCAGCAGGCCGTCTTGAAACTAGTTTCATTGGGGCATCGAAGCCACACAGCGCAGGAGCTCTGGAATGCCATAAAGCAGGAGAGCGATGTGTGGTTACTGCCAGCGAATCTCCAGCCAGGCATGGTAGTGTGTGACAATGGCCGAAATCTGGTGGCAGCTTTGGCCCTTGGCAACCTCACTCACATCCCATGTCTGGCACATGTGCTCAATTTGGTTGTGCAGAGTTTTCTGAGGGACTATCCGGATCTTGATGCCCTGCTGCACAAGGTCCGCCTAGAGTGTGCTCACTTGCGGCGTTCCAGCTTGGCCAGATCCCGCATTGCTGCTCTGCAGCGCCGATTCCGCCTTCCGGAACACCGCATCATATGTGACCTACCTACCCGGTGGAATTCCACGTTACATATGTTGGAGCGGTTGTGTGAGCAGCAGCAAGCAGTTATGGAGTACCAGCTGCATCAGGCGCAAAGAAGTCGCAGTCAGCGCCGATCAGACTTCACAACCACAGAGTGGGCCACTATGAAGGACGTCTGCCAGGTTTTGTGTCCTTTTGATTATTCCACGCGGATGGCAAGTGCAGATGATGCACTAGTCAGCATGACTGTCCCCCTTATCTGCCTGCTTCAGCAAACTTTGCAAGGGTTAAGGGATGATGTGGTGGAAGAGGTGGAGGATGAGGAGTCACCTTTTCCATCAGCTTCTGGAGAGTCAGCGCCACGTGGTTCCTCACAAAGGGGTACGCAGGGGCCAATTTGTGAGGAGGATGAGGAGGAGTCAATGGAGGAGGAAGAGCTCCGTCCAGAGGAGGGAGCGACACAATTGTCCAGTGGTCAGTGTGTACAGCGAGGGTGGGGTGATGACGAGCGGGCAGAGATCATGTCTCAAGCAGGGGACAGCGTTTCTGGGCCGGTTGGCACTCTGCAGCACATGGTGGATTTCATGCTGCAGTGCCTGAGAAACGACCGCCGCATCGACCACATTCTCAACATGCCTGATTATTGGGTGTTCACCCTCCTCGATCCTCGCTACCGGGACAACGTCCAAAACCTCATCCCTGCGTTGACCCGGGAGCGTAAATTGCGGGAGTACCACGACACACTGGTGAATTCCATCATCTTCTCCTGTCCAACTGAGAGGAGTGCTGCTAGTGCTTTACAAAGCAGCTCAGTGCGTCGAGGCAGTGGGGGAGGCTCTGCCCAAAGAGGGAGCAGAAGCAGTGCCTCTGCCCAAGGCAAGCCCAGTATGGCACAACTCTGGCACACTTTTGTGTGCCCGCCCCAAATGTCTACACCATCACCGGCGGCTCCAGTCAGCAGGAGGCAACGGTTCCGTCAGATGGTGACAGACTACATGGCTTGCCCTCTTACTGTACTCCCAGACGGCTCTTCCCCGTTCAAGTTTTGGGTCTCTAAGCTGGATACATGGCCAGAGCTAAGCCAGTATGCATTGGAGGTGCTGGCTTGCCCTGCGGCTAGTGTCTTATCGGAACGTGTCTTTAGTGCCGCAGGTGGTGTACTAACAGACCGTCGCATGCGACTATCCTCCGATAACGTTGACCGGCTTACTTTCCTGAAAATGAACCAGGCCTGGATCTCGCAGGAATTTGCCACTCCTCTGCCTGATTAAGTAATTGGGTGTCATCCAGGTCTCCTGCTGTGTTCATCTTTCTACCACCTGAACTGCTATTCCTGGGCTCCAACACCGCCAGTTGCGGCTCAGAAGTGCAGGCTGCACAGTAAAAACATACGACCCAGTGTTATTGGGTTTCAGTAACGTCAGCTGATCCCCAGCTGTGTAGCCGGCAATGTGTCCTGCGACCGCCACGCTGGCACAACAACCTAAATGTAAGGGAACCTGTCCCCCCCCCCCCCCCCGTCGTTTGTTACTGAAAGAGCCATCTTGTGCAGCAGTAATGCTGCACAAGGAAAAGGTAGCTCTTTTTTTTTAGCTCTTTGCACACGCAGAACTTAACACTTATAAAATGTGTTCACTGATACCGTTATACCGTCCCGGAGCTGGGACTTTCCTTCGTAATGTGACGCAGCACAGCCGTCATTCCTACCCCCTTGGTGCCATGCGCTGCCTCCTCAGCGTTGTTTTAAGCTGTCACGGAGCCTGCGCTGTTCTGTTATCCCTTGGGCATGCCCTATTTGTGCTGCCTGTCTTCTGACATAATTTGGTGTCAGGCTGGCTGCGCCTGTGCGGCCGCGGTGCCCGAGATCCCGCCTCGCAGTGTCTTCTGATTGAGTCACACTGCGGGCCTGGGATCCATGGGCATGCGCAGTGCATATCTTCCCCTCGGGCTCTCGCTCATTTCCCTCCGCCTTCTTTAGACTGTGCGCCGTCAGCTGATCCCTAGCATGCCACGGCCGTGACACCGCACAGTCTGAAGAAGAGGGAAGGAGGGGAGTGAGAGTCGAGGTTATGCACTGTGCATGCCCATGGTTCCAAGGCCCGCAGTGGGATTACGTTAGATGAGACTGCGAGGTGGGATCTGGAGCAGCGTGGACGCACAGGCACTGACAGCCTGACACCAAATTATGTCAGAAGACAGGCAGCGCTAATTGGGCATGGCCAAGGGCTAACAGAACAGCGCAGGCTCCGTGGCAGCTTAAAACAACGCTGAGGAGGCAGCGCACGGCATCAAGGGGATAGGAATGACAGCTGTGCTGTGTCCCATTACGAAGGAAATTCGCACCTCCGGAACGGTTTAACGGTATAAAGGGACACATTTTTAGTGTTTACTTCGGTGTTTGCAAGGAGCATAATTAAAAGAGCAACCTTTTCCTTTTGCATCCTTAGTGCTGCACAACATGGCTCTTTCAGCTACAAACGTCTTGGGGGGGGGGGTTAAAGGTTTCCTTTCAACTTGCTCCAATCAGGCTTCGGCCTACACTCTGTTCCTCTGCTCCTCCTGCTGTCCCTGGGCTCTAACACCGCCAGTTGGTGCCTGGAAGTGCTGTGTGCACAGTCAACAGTCGCTCCTCTGTTATTGGGGTTCAGTAACGTCAGCTGATCCCCAGCTGTGTGTGCGGCAATACCTCCAATCTGCTCCTCCTGCTGTCCCTGGGCTCTAACACCGCCAGTTGGTGCCTGGAAGTGCTGTGTGCACAGTCAACAGTCGCTCCTCTGTTATTGGGGTTCAGTAACGTCAGCTGATCCCCAGCTGTGTATCCGGCAACGTGTCATGCGACCGCCACGCTGGCACAACTAAAATGTAAGGGGACCTGTCCCCCCCCCCCCCCTAGGCGTTTGTTACTGAAAGAGCCACCATGTGCAGCACTAATACTGCACAAGGGAAAGGTCGCTCTTGAAATTATGCTCCTTGCAAACGCTGAACTACACACTCATGTAATGTGTCCCCTCACACCGTCCAACCGTCCCGGAGGTGGGACTTTCCTTTGTAATGTGACGCAGCACAGCCGTCATTGCTACCCCCTTGGCACCGTGCGCTGCCTCCTTAGCGTTGTTTGATTCCGTCATGGACCCTGCGCTGTTATGTTATCCCTTGGCCATGCACAGTTTGCGCTGCCCGTCCTCTGACATCATTTGTTGTCGTCCTGGCTGCGCCTGTGCGTCCACGCTGCCCGAAATCACACCTCGCAGTGTCGTCTAATGTGATCCCACAGTGGGCCTGGTATCCATGGCCATGCGCAGTGCATATACTAGCCTCTCACTCCCCTTCTTCACGCTTCTTCAGACTAGGCGGCGTCAGCTGATCCCTAATAGCATGCCACGGCCGTGACGCCGCACAGTCTGAAGAAGCAGGAAGGAGGTGAGTGAGAGGCGATGATATGCACTGCGCATGCCCATGGATCCCTGGCCCGCAGTGGGACTACATTAGATGACACTGCAAGGTTGGATCTCGGGCAGCTTGGACGCACAGGCACTGCCAGCCTGACACCTACATGATGTCAGAAGACGGGCACCGCTAACTGTGCATGGCCAAGGGATAACATTACAGTGCGGGCTCCGTGACAGAACCAAACAACGTTGAGGAGGTGGTGCCCGGCACCAAGGGGGTTGGAATGACGGCTGTGCTGTGTCACATTACAAATGAAAGTCCCACTTCCGGGATGGTTTGACGGTGTGAGGGGACACATTATATGAGTGTGTACTTCAGCGTTTGCAAGGAGCATAATTTTCGGAGCCACCATTTTCCATGTGCAGTATTACTGCTGTACAAGATGGCTCTTTCAGCAACAAATGCCTGGGGGGGGGGGTTAAAGGTTCCCTTTCAACTTGCTCCACTGCAGGCTTCGGCCTACACTCAGCTCCTCTTTGATTCCCTGGGTTTCAACACTGTCAGTTGCCACCTGGAAGTGTTGTCTACACAGAAAAAAAGACTAGGTGATGTGTCAGTGGGGTTCAGCACCGCCAGCTGTTCCCCTGCTGTGTAGTCGGCAACGTGTCCAGCACAAGCCACGCTGGCACAACAGAACAAAAGCTGCCACCAGTGCAGGCTTCGGCCTACACTCTGCTCCTCTCCTCCTCCTGCTGACCCTGGGCTCAAACACCGCTAGTTTTTGCCCGGAAGTGCTAGCTGCACAGAGAAAAACACCAGCCAATGTGTTAGTGGGGTTCAGCAACGCCAGCTGTTCCCCTGCTGTGTAGCCGGCAACGTGACCTGCAAACGCCACGCAGGCACATGAACTGAAATTAAAGGGAACCTGGCCCCACCCCCCCAGGTGTTTCTATGTATAACAGCCACCTAGTACAGCAGTACTGCTGCATTTGTACAAGGTGGCTGACTTTTTCTCCTTGCCCACGTGGAACTCAACACGTACAAAATGTGTCTCATTGAGACCATTCCACTGTCCCTGAGGTGTGACTTTCCTTTGTAATGATACGCAGCACCCCCCTTGGTAGCGTTTCCCGTCTTTTGTCATCATGGTTAGCTGGCTGCGCCTGTGCATCCGCCCTGCTAGAAACAACGCCCCTCGTTGTCATATTTATTTTGTCAGCGAGGGTGTGGTTTATGGGCACGAGCAGTGCATATGTTCGCCTGTCTTAACTCATCTCCTTCCGCCTTCTTCAGACTGTGCGGCCTCCTGGCCGTGGTAGGCGATAAGGGATCAGCTGAGGCCGCCCAGTCTGGAGCAGGTGTAAGGACATGTGTAAGCGGCAAACCTATTTACTGCACAAGGCCACGAATCCCAGCCACGCAGTGTGATTTTTTGAAAACACACTGTGGGTCTGGGATTCATGTCCATCGCTAACCGCAACGGCCGACATGAAATGAGGTCAGAAGACAGGAAGCGCTCACAGCGCATGGCCAAGGGATCACAATAGCGCAGACTCCTGTACAGCAAATAACAACGCTCAGGAATCTGCGCCCAGTACCTAGGTGCAAATTTTGACACCTGTGCTGCGTCTCGTTAAAAAGACAAGTCACGCCTCCACAACTGTTTGACAGTATAATGGGCTAAATAGTGTACGTGTTTAATTCAGCGTGTGCAAGGAGCAAAATTAAATAGAGCAACCTTTGACTTGTGCATCATTAATGCTGTTCAAGGTGTGGCTCTTGTACCTTGCAACACCTGAGGGGGGGGTTAAAGGTAACCTTTGAAATTGGTTCAACTAGGCTTCGGCCTACACTCTGCTCCTCTACTCTCCTGCTGACCCTGGGCTCAAACACCGCTAGTTTTTGCCCGGAAATGCTAGCTGCACAGAGAAAAACACCAGCCAATGTGTTAGTGGGTTTCAGCACCGCCAGCTGTTCCCCTGCTGTGTAGTCGGCATCGTGTCCAGCACAAGCCACGCTGGCACAACCGACCAAAAGCTGCCACCAGTGCAGGCTTCGGCCTACACTTTGCTCCTCTCCTCCTCCTCCTGCTGACCCTGGGCTCTAACACCGCTAGTTTTTGCTCGGACATGCAATGTGCACAGAGAAAAACACCAGTCAATGTGTCAGTGGGGTTCAGCAACGCCAGCTGTTCCCCTGCTGTGTAGCTTGCAACGTGACCTGCAAACGCCACGCAGGCACATGAACTGAAATTGAAGGGAGCCTGCCCCCCACCCACAGGTGTTTCTATGTATATCAGCCACCTTGTACAGCAGTACTGCTGCATTTGTACGAGGTGGCTGACTTTTTCTCCTTGCCCACGTGGAACTCAACACGTACAAAATGTGTCTCATTAGAGACCATTACAATGTCCCTGAGGTGTGACTTTCCTTTGTAATGACACGCAGCACCACCCTTGTTAGCGCTTCCCGTCTTTTGACATCATTGGTTAGCTGGCTGCGCCTGTGCATCTCCCCTGCTCGAAACAACGGCCCTCGGTGTCTTATTTTTTTGGACAGCGAGGGTGTGATTGATGGGCATGTGCAGTGCATATGTTTGCCTGTGTTCACTCATCTCCTTCCGCCTTCTTCAGACTGGGTGTCCTCATGGCCGCGGCAGGCGATAAGGGATCAGATGAGGCCGCCCAGTCTGAAGCAGGTGTAAGGACATGTGTGAGCGGCAAACATATTTAGTGCACCAGGGCACAAATCCCAGCACCGCAGTGTGATTTTTTAAAAACACACTGTGGGTCTGGGATTCATGTCCATCGCTAACCGCAACGGCCGACATGAAATGAGGTCAGAAGACAGGAAGCGCTCACAGCGCATGGCCAAGGGATCACAATAGCGCAGACTCCTGTACAGCAAATAACAACGCTCAGGAATCTGCGCCCAGTACCTAGGTGCAAATTTTGACACCTGTGCTGCGTCTCGTTAAAAAGACAAGTCACGCCTCCACAACTGTTTGACAGTATAATGGGCTAAATAGTGTACGTGTTTAATTCAGCGTGTGCAAGGAGCAAAATTAAATAGAGCAACCTTTGACTTGTGCATCATTAATGCTGTTCAAGGTGTGGCTCTTGTACCTTGCAACACCTGAGGGGGGGGTTAAAGGTAACCTTTGAAATTGGTTCAACTAGGCTTCGGCCTACACTCTGCTCCTCTACTCCTCCTGCTGACCCTGGGCTCAAACACCGCTAGTTTTTGCCCGGAAATGCTAGCTGCACAGAGAAAAACACCAGCCAATGTGTTAGTGGGGTTCAGCACCGCCAGCTGTTCCCCTGCTGTGTAGTCGGCAACGTGTCCAGCACAAGCCACGCTGGCACAACAGAACAAAAGCTGCCACCAGTGCAGGCTTCGGCCTACACTTTGCTCCTCTCCTCCTCCTGCTGACCCTGGGCTCAAACAACGCCAGTTTCTGCCCGGACATGCTAGCTGCACAGAGAAAAACACCAGCCAATGTGTTAGTGGTGTTCAGCACCGCCAGCTGTTCCCCCGCTGTGTAGCCGGCATCGTGTCCAGCACAAGCCACGCTGGCACAACCGACCAAAAGCTGCCACCAGTGCAGGCTTCGGCCTACACTTTGCTCCTCTCCTTCTCCTCCTGCTGACCCTGGGCTCTAACACCGCTAGTTTTTGCCCGGACATGCAATGTGCACAGAGAAAAACACCAGTCAATGTGTCAGTGGGGTTCAGCAACGCCAGCTGTTCCCCTGCTGTGTAGCTTGCAACGTGACCTGCAAACGCCACGCAGGCACATGAACTGAAATTGAAGGGAGCCTGCCCCCCACCCCCCCAGGTGTTTCTATGTATAACAGCCACCTTGTACAGCAGTACTGCTGCATTTGTACAAGGTGGCTGACTTTTTCTCCTTGCACACGTGGAACTCAACAAGTACAAAATGTGTCTCATTACAGACCATTACAATGTCCCTGAGGTGTGACTTTCCTTTTTAATGACACGCAGCACCCCCATTGTTAGCGCTGCCCGTCTCCTGACATCATTGGTTGGCTGGCTGTGCCTGTGCGTCCCCCCTGCCCGACACAACGCCCCCCGTTGTCTCATATATTTTGACTGCGAGGGTGTGATTGATGGGCACGAGCAGTGCATATGTTCCCCTGTTTTCACTCCCCTCCTTCCGCCTTCTTCTGACTGTGCGGCCTCATGGCCGCGGCATGCGATAAGGGATCAGCTGAGGCCGCCCAGTCTGAAGCAGGTGTAAGGACATGTGTGAGCGGCGAACATATTTACTGCACAAGGCCACGAATCCCAGCACCGCAGTGTGACTTTAGGAAAAGCCACTGTGGGTCTGGGATTTATGGCCATCGTTAACCGCACCGGCCAACATGAAATGAGGTCATGAGACGGCCTGCACTAACAGGGTATTGCCAAGGGATAACACAAGAGCGCAGACTCCTGTACAGCAAATAACAACGCTCAGGAATCTGCGCCCAGTACCTAGGTGCAAATTTTGACACCTGTGCTGCGTCTCCTTAAAAAGACAAGTCACGCCTCCACAACTGTTTGACAGTATAATGGGCTAAATAGTGTACGTGTTTAATTCAGCGTGTGCAAGGAGCAAAATTAAATAGAGCAACCTTTGACTTGTGCATCATTAATGCTGTTCAAGGTGTGGCTCTTGTACCTTGCAACACCTGAGGGGGGGGTTAAAGGTAACCTTTGAAATTGGTTCAACTAGGCTTCGGCCTACACTCTGCTCCTCTACTCCTCCTGCTGACCCTGGGCTCAAACACCGCTAGTTTTTGCCCGGAAATGCTAGCTGCACAGAGAAAAACACCAGCCAATGTGTTAGTGGGGTTCAGCACCGCCAGCTGTTCCCCTGCTGTGTAGTCGGCAACGTGTCCAGCACAAGCCACGCTGGCACAACAGAACAAAAGCTGCCACCAGTGCAGGCTTCGGCCTACACTTTGCTCCTCTCCTCCTCCTGCTGACCCTGGGCTCAAACAACGCCAGTTTCTGCCCGGACATGCTAGCTGCACAGAGAAAAACACCAGCCAATGTGTTAGTGGGGTTCAGCACCGCCAGCTGTTCCCCCGCTGTGTAGCCGGCATCGTGTCCAGCACAAGCCACGCTGGCACAACCGACCAAAAGCTGCCACCAGTGCAGGCTTCGGCCTACACTTTGCTCCTCTCCTCCTCCTCCTGCTGACCCTGGGCTCTAACACCGCTAGTTTTTGCCCGGACATGCAATGTGCACAGAGAAAAACACCAGTCAATGTGTCAGTGGGGTTCAGCAACGCCAGCTGTTCCCCTGCTGTGTAGCTTGCAACGTGACCTGCAAACGCCACGCAGGCACATGAACTGAAATTGAAGGGAGCCTGCCCCCCACCCCCCCAGGTGTTTCTATGTATAACAGCCACCTTGTACAGCAGTACTGCTGCATTTGTACAAGGTGGCTGACTTTTTCTCCTTGCACACGTGGAACTCAACAAGTACAAAATGTGTCTCATTACAGACCATTACAATGTCCCTGAGGTGTGACTTTCCTTTTTAATGACACGCAGCACCCCCATTGTTAGCGCTGCCCGTCTCCTGACATCATTGGTTGGCTGGCTGTGCCTGTGCGTCCCCCCTGCCCGACACAACGCCCCCCGTTGTCTCATATATTTTGACTGCGAGGGTGTGATTGATGGGCACGAGCAGTGCATATGTTCCCCTGTTTTCACTCCCCTCCTTCCGCCTTCTTCTGACTGTGCGGCCTCATGGCCGCGGCATGCGATAAGGGATCAGCTGAGGCCGCCCAGTCTGAAGCAGGTGTAAGGACATGTGTGAGCGGCGAACATATTTACTGCACAAGGCCACGAATCCCAGCACCGCAGTGTGACTTTAGGAAAAGCCACTGTGGGTCTGGGATTTATGGCCATCGTTAACCGCACCGGCCAACATGAAATGAGGTCATGAGACGGCCTGCACTAACAGGGTATTGCCAAGGGATAACACAAGAGCGCAGACTCCTGTACAGCAAATAACAACGCTCAGGAATCTGCGCCCAGTACCTAGGTGCAAATTTTGACACCTGTGCTGCGTCTCCTTAAAAAGACAAGTCACGCCTCCACAACTGTTTGACAGTATAATGGGCTAAATAGTGTATGTGTTTAATTCAGCGTGTGCAAGGAGCAAAATTAAATAGAGCAACCTTTGACTTGTGCATCATTAATGCTGTTCAAGGTGTGGCTCTTGTACCTTGCAACACCTGAGGGGGGGGTTAAAGGTAACCTTTGAAATTGGTTCAACTAGGCTTCGGCCTACACTCTGCTCCTCTACTCCTCCTGCTGACCCTGGGCTCAAACACCGCTAGTTTTTGCCCGGAAATGCTAGCTGCACAGAGAAAAACACCAGCCAATGTGTTAGTGGGGTTCAGCACCGCCAGCTGTTCCCCTGCTGTGTAGTCGGCAACGTGTCCAGCACAAGCCACGCTGGCACAACAGAACAAAAGCTGCCACCAGTGCAGGCTTCGGCCTACACTTTGCTCCTCTCCTCCTCCTGCTGACCCTGGGCTCAAACAACGCCAGTTTCTGCCCGGACATGCTAGCTGCACAGAGAAAAACACCAGCCAATGTGTTAGTGGGGTTCAGCACCGCCAGCTGTTCCCCCGCTGTGTAGCCGGCATCGTGTCCAGCACAAGCCACGCTGGCACAACCGACCAAAAGCTGCCACCAGTGCAGGCTTCGGCCTACACTTTGCTCCTCTCCTCCTCCTCCTGCTGACCCTGGGCTCTAACACCGCTAGTTTTTGCCCGGACATGCAATGTGCACAGAGAAAAACACCAGTCAATGTGTCAGTGGGGTTCAGCAACGCCAGCTGTTCCCCTGCTGTGTAGCTTGCAACGTGACCTGCAAACGCCACGCAGGCACATGAACTGAAATTGAAGGGAGCCTGCCCCCCACCCCCCCAGGTGTTTCTATGTATAACAGCCACCTTGTACAGCAGTACTGCTGCATTTGTACAAGGTGGCTGACTTTTTCTCCTTGCACACGTGGAACTCAACAAGTACAAAATGTGTCTCATTACAGACCATTACAATGTCCCTGAGGTGTGACTTTCCTTTTTAATGACACGCAGCACCCCCATTGTTAGCGCTGCCCGTCTCCTGACATCATTGGTTGGCTGGCTGTGCCTGTGCGTCCCCCCTGCCCGACACAACGCCCCCCGTTGTCTCATATATTTTGACTGCGAGGGTGTGATTGATGGGCACGAGCAGTGCATATGTTCCCCTGTTTTCACTCCCCTCCTTCCGCCTTCTTCTGACTGTGCGGCCTCATGGCCGCGGCATGCGATAAGGGATCAGCTGAGGCCGCCCAGTCTGAAGCAGGTGTAAGGACATGTGTGAGCGGCGAACATATTTACTGCACAAGGCCACGAATCCCAGCACCGCAGTGTGACTTTAGGAAAAGCCACTGTGGGTCTGGGATTTATGGCCATCGTTAACCGCACCGGCCAACATGAAATGAGGTCATGAGACGGCCTGCACTAACAGGGTATTGCCAAGGGATAACACAAGAGCGCAGACTCCTGTACAGCAAATAACAACGCTCAGGAATCTGCGCCCAGTACCTAGGTGCAAATTTTGACACCTGTGCTGCGTCTCCTTAAAAAGACTAGTAGTCACGCCTCCACTACTGTTTGACAGTATAATGGGCTAAATAGTGTACGTGTTTAATTCAGCGTGTGCAAGGAGCAAAATTAAATAGAGCAACCTTTGACTTGTGCATCAATAATGCTGTTCAAGGTGTGGCTCTTGTACCTTGCAACACCTGAGGGGGGGTTAAAGGTAACCTTTGAAATTGGTTCAACTAGGCTTTGGCCAACACTCTGCTCCTCTACTCCTCCTGCTGACCCTGGGCTCAAACACCGCTAGTTTTTGCCCGGAAATGCTAGCTGCACAGAGAAAAACACCAGCCAATGTGTTAGTGGGGTTCAGCACCGCCAGCTGTTCCCCTGCTGTGTAGTCGGCAACGTGTCCAGCACAAGCCACGCTGGCACAACAGAACAAAAGCTGCCACCAGTGCAGGCTTCGGCCTACACTTTGCTCCTCTCCTCCTCCTGCTGACCCTGGGCTCAAACAACGCCAGTTTATGCCCGGACATGCTAGCTGCACAGAGAAAAACACCAGCCAATGTGTTAGTGGGGTTCAGCACCGCCAGCTGTTCCCCTGCTGTGCAGCTTGCAACGTGACCTGCAAACGCCACGCAGGCACATGAACTGAAATTGAAGGGAGCCTGGCCACCACCCCCAGGTGTTTCTATGTATAACAGCCACCTTGTACAGCAGTACTGCTGCATTTGTACAAGGTGGCTGACGTTTTCTCCTTGCCCACGTGGAACTCAACACGTACAAAATGTGTCTCTTTGAGACCATTCCACTGTCCCTGAGGTGTGACTTTCCTTTCTAATGATACGCAGCACCCCCCTTGGTAGCGCTTCCCGTCTTCTGACATCATTGGTTGGCTACTTGCGCCTGTTCGTCCGCCCTGCCTGAATAAAATGCTCCTCGTTGTCTTAATTATTTTGACTGCGAGGGTGTGATTGATGGGCACGAGCAGTGCATATCTTCGCCTGTCTTAACTCATCTCCTTCCGCCTTCTTCAGACTGTGCAGCCTCATGGCCGCGGCATGCGAGAAGGGATCAGCAGAGGCCGCCCAGTCTGAAGCAGGTGTAAGGACGTGTGTGAGCGGCCAAAATATTTACTGCTCAAGGCCACGAATCCCAGCACCGCAGTGTGGCTTTATGAAAAGACACTGTGGGTCTGGGATTTATGGCCATCGTTAACCGCACCGGCCAACATGAAATGAGGTCATAAGATGGGCAGCGCTAACAGGGCATTGCCAAGGGATAACACAAGAGCGCAGACTCCTGTACAGCAAATAACAACGCTCAGGAAGCTGCGCCAAGCACCAAGGCGTTATTTTGGACACCTGTGCTGCGTCTCATCAAAAAACCAAGTCACGCATCCACTACAGTTTGACTGTAGAATGGGGTAAATTGTGTATGTCTTTCATTCAGCGTGTGCAAGTAGACAAATTAATAGAGCAACCTTTCACTTGTGCAGCATTAATACTGCACAAGGTGTGTCTCTTGTACTTTGTAACACCTGAGGGGGGGGTTAAAGGTTTCCTTTGAAATTGGTTCAACTAGGCTTCGGCCTACACTCTGCTCCTCTCCTCCTCCTCCTGCTTCAACACGGGCTCTAACATCGCAAGTTTTTGCCCGCAAGTGCTAGCTGCACAGATAAAAACACACGCCATTGTGTTAGTGGGGTTCAGCAACGCCAGCTGTTCCCCCAGTGTGTAGCCGGCAAAGTGTCCTGCAAACGCAACGCAGACACAAAGCTGCCTCCAGTGCAGGCTTCGGCCTACACTCATCTCCCCCTGCTTACCCTTTGCTCCAACACCGCTAGTTGGGGCTCTAGGAAGACAATCTTTAATAGGCAAGGCAACGCATCCGGGTTCCAGCACCGCCAGCTGGTTCTCGGCAGTGTTCTTGTCACAGGTACTCCCTCGTGCCAAGCCTGGTTTCAGCACCGTCAGCTGTTTCCGGGTTGTGTCAACTTCACTGAGACGCCTATGCTTGCCCCGTCGTGGGGCGGTCGAGTTAGCCAACTCCAGGGTGCCTCCAGTTTAGGAGCTTCCTATGTGGGCTGCGTGAACTGGTAGTCAAGGCTGGTTCTGTAGTGCCAGTAGGCCCAGCTCCCCCTGTAGGACTGTTGGGGTTCGGTAACTGCGGCTGCCTCGCGGCCTAGCTGTTCTCTCCTCTCCTGTGGGCCTTGGGGTCCACCACCTGGTTCCAGCACCGTCAGCTGGTTCCGGGCCGAGCCTTTGGCTTAGGTGCCTCCTCCTGGGTAGCCGAGTTCCGCCAACGTTAGGCGGTCCTTGGTAGTGCTTTTAAGCGCGGGCACCTACAGCTTAGTAACCGGGTTCCAGCACCGTCAGCTGGTCCTCGGTCGTGCCATTGGCTCTTGCACACTGGGGCAACGCATCTGGGTTCCAGCACCGCCAGCTGGTTCTCGGCAGTGTTTTTGTCACAGGTACTCCCTCGTGCCAAGCCTGGTTTCAGCACCGTCAGCTGTTTCCGGGTTGTGTCAACTTCACTGAGACGCCTATGCTTGCCCCGTCGTGGGGCGGTCGAGTTAGCCAACTCCAGGGTGCCTCCAGTTTAGGAGCTTCCTATGTGGGCTGCGTGAACTGGTAGTCAAGGCTGGTTCTGTAGTGCCAGTAGGCCCAGCTCCCCCTGTAGGACTGTTGGGGTTCGGTAACTGCGGCTGCCTCGTGGCCTAGCTGTTCTCTCCTCTCCTGTGGGCCTTGGGGTCCACCACCTGGTTCCAGCACCGTCAGCTGGTTCCGGGCCGAGCCTTTGGCTTAGGTGCCTCCTCCTGGGTAGCCGAGTTCCGCCAACGCCAGGCGGTCCTTGGTAGTGCTTTTAAGCGCGGGCACCTACAGCTTAGTAACCGGGTTCCAGCACCGTCAGCTGGTCCTCGGTCGTGCCATTGGCTCTTGCACACTGGGGCAACGCATCTGGGTTCCAGCACCGCCAGCTGGTTCTCGGCAGTGTTCTTGTCACAGGTACTCCCTCGTGCCAAGCCTGGTTTCAGCACCGTCAGCTGTTTCCGGGTTGTGTCAACTTCACTGAGACGCCTATGCTTGCCCCGTCGTGGGGCGGTCGAGTTAGCCAACTCCAGGGTGCCTCCAGTTTAGGAGCTTCCTATGTGGGCTGCGTGAACTGGTAGTCAAGGCTGGTTCTGTAGTGCCAGTAGGCCCAGCTCCCCCTGTAGGACTGTTGGGGTTCGGTAACTGCGGCTGCCTCGCGGCCTAGCTGTTCTCTCCTCTCCTGTGGGCCTTGGGGTCCACCACCTGGTTCCAGCACCGTCAGCTGGTTCCGGGCCGAGCCTTTGGCTTAGGTGCCTCCTCCTGGGTAGCCGAGTTCCGCCAACGTTAGGCGGTCCTTGGTAGTGCTTTTAAGCGCGGGCACCTACAGCTTAGTAACCGGGTTCCAGCACCGTCAGCTGGTCCTCGGTCGTGCCATTGGCTCTTGCACACTGGGGCAACGCATCTGGGTTCCAGCACCGCCAGCTGGTTCTCGGCAGTGTTTTTGTCACAGGTACTCCCTCGTGCCAAGCCTGGTTTCAGCACCGTCAGCTGTTTCCGGGTTGTGTCAACTTCACTGAGACGCCTATGCTTGCCCCGTCGTGGGGCGGTCGAGTTAGCCAACTCCAGGGTGCCTCCAGTTTAGGAGCTTCCTATGTGGGCTGCGTGAACTGGTAGTCAAGGCTGGTTCTGTAGTGCCAGTAGGCCCAGCTCCCCCTGTAGGACTGTTGGGGTTCGGTAACTGCGGCTGCCTCGCGGCCTAGCTGTTCTCTCCTCTCCTGTGGGCCTTGGGGTCCACCACCTGGTTCCAGCACCGTCAGCTGGTTCCGGGCCGAGCCTTTGGCTTAGGTGCCTCCTCCTGGGTAGCCGAGTTCCGCCAACGCCAGGCGGTCCTTGGTAGTGCTTTTAAGCGCGGGCACCTACAGCTTAGTAACCGGGTTCCAGCACCGTCAGCTGGTCCTCGGTCGTGCCATTGGCTCTTGCACACTGGGGCAACGCATCTGGGTTCCAGCACCGCCAGCTGGTTCTCGGCAGTGTTCTTGTCACAGGTACTCCCTCGTGCCAAGCCTGGTTTCAGCACCGTCAGCTGTTTCCGGGTTGTGTCAACTTCACTGAGACGCCTATGCTTGCCCCGTCGTGGGGCGGTCGAGTTAGCCAACTCCAGGGTGCCTCCAGTTTAGGAGCTTCCTATGTGGGCTGCGTGAACTGGTAGTCAAGGCTGGTTCTGTAGTGCCAGTAGGCCCAGCTCCCCCTGTAGGACTGTTGGGGTTCGGTAACTGCGGCTGCCTCGCGGCCTAGCTGTTCTCTCCTCTCCTGTGGGCCTTGGGGTCCACCACCTGGTTCCAGCACCGTCAGCTGGTTCCGGGCCGAGCCTTTGGCTTAGGTGCCTCCTCCTGGGTAGCCGAGTTCCGCCAACGCCAGGCGGTCCTTGGTAGTGCTTTTAAGCGCGGGCACCTACAGCTTAGTAACCGGGTTCCAGCACCGTCAGCTGGTCCTCGGTCGTGCCATTGGCTCTTGCACACTGGGGCAACGCATCTGGGTTCCAGCACCGCCAGCTGGTTCTCGGCAGTGTTCTTGTCACAGGTACTCCCTCGTGCCAAGCCTGGTTTCAGCACCGTCAGCTGTTTCCGGGTTGTGTCAACTTCACTGAGACGCCTATGCTTGCCCCGTCGTGGGGCGGTCGAGTTAGCCAACTCCAGGGTGCCTCCAGTTTAGGAGCTTCCTATGTGGGCTGCGTGAACTGGTAGTCAAGGCTGGTTCTGTAGTGCCAGTAGGCCCAGCTCCCCCTGTAGGACTGTTGGGGTTCGGTAACTGCGGCTGCCTCGCGGCCTAGCTGTTCTCTCCTCTCCTGTGGGCCTTGGGGTCCACCACCTGGTTCCAGCACCGTCAGCTGGTTCCGGGCCGAGCCTTTGGCTTAGGTGCCTCCTCCTGGGTAGCCGAGTTCCGCCAACGCCAGGCGGTCCTTGGTAGTGCTTTTAAGCGCGGGCACCTACAGCTTAGTAACCGGGTTCCAGCACCGTCAGCTGGTCCTCGGTCGTGCCATTGGCTCTTGCACACTGGGGCAACGCATCTGGGTTCCAGCACCGCCAGCTGGTTCTCGGCAGTGTTCTTGTCACAGGTACTCCCTCGTGCCAAGCCTGGTTTCAGCACCGTCAGCTGTTTCCGGGTTGTGTCAACTTCACTGAGACGCCTATGCTTGCCCCGTCGTGGGGCGGTCGAGTTAGCCAACTCCAGGGTGCCTCCAGTTTAGGAGCTTCCTATGTGGGCTGCGTGAACTGGTAGTCAAGGCTGGTTCTGTAGTGCCAGTAGGCCCAGCTCCCCCTGTAGGACTGTTGGGGTTCGGTAACTGCGGCTGCCTCGCGGCCTAGCTGTTCTCTCCTCTCCTGTGGGCCTTGGGGTCCACCACCTGGTTCCAGCACCGTCAGCTGGTTCCGGGCCGAGCCTTTGGCTTAGGTGCCTCCTCCTGGGTAGCCGAGTTCCGCCAACGTTAGGCGGTCCTTGGTAGTGCTTTTAAGCGCGGGCACCTACAGCTTAGTAACCGGGTTCCAGCACCGTCAGCTGGTCCTCGGTCGTGCCATTGGCTCTTGCACACTGGGGCAACGCATCTGGGTTCCAGCACCGCCAGCTGGTTCTCGGCAGTGTTTTTGTCACAGGTACTCCCTCGTGCCAAGCCTGGTTTCAGCACCGTCAGCTGTTTCCGGGTTGTGTCAACTTCACTGAGACGCCTATGCTTGCCCCGTCGTGGGGCGGTCGAGTTAGCCAACTCCAGGGTGCCTCCAGTTTAGGAGCTTCCTATGTGGGCTGCGTGAACTGGTAGTCAAGGCTGGTTCTGTAGTGCCAGTAGGCCCAGCTCCCCCTGTAGGACTGTTGGGGTTCGGTAACTGCGGCTGCCTCGCGGCCTAGCTGTTCTCTCCTCTCCTGTGGGCCTTGGGGTCCACCACCTGGTTCCAGCACCGTCAGCTGGTTCCGGGCCGAGCCTTTGGCTTAGGTGCCTCCTCCTGGGTAGCCGAGTTCCGCCAACGTTAGGCGGTCCTTGGTAGTGCTTTTAAGCGCGGGCACCTACAGCTTAGTAACCGGGTTCCAGCACCGTCAGCTGGTCCTCGGTCGTGCCATTGGCTCTTGCACACTGGGGCAACGCATCTGGGTTCCAGCACCGCCAGCTGGTTCTCGGCAGTGTTTTTGTCACAGGTACTCCCTCGTGCCAAGCCTGGTTTCAGCACCGTCAGCTGTTTCCGGGTTGTGTCAACTTCACTGAGACGCCTATGCTTGCCCCGTCGTGGGGCGGTCGAGTTAGCCAACTCCAGGGTGCCTCCAGTTTAGGAGCTTCCTATGTGGGCTGCGTGAACTGGTAGTCAAGGCTGGTTCTGTAGTGCCAGTAGGCCCAGCTCCCCCTGTAGGACTGTTGGGGTTCGGTAACTGCGGCTGCCTCGCGGCCTAGCTGTTCTCTCCTCTCCTGTGGGCCTTGGGGTCCACCACCTGGTTCCAGCACCGTCAGCTGGTTCCGGGCCGAGCCTTTGGCTTAGGTGCCTCCTCCTGGGTAGCCGAGTTCCGCCAACGCCAGGCGGTCCTTGGTAGTGCTTTTAAGCGCGGGCACCTACAGCTTAGTAACCGGGTTCCAGCACCGTCAGCTGGTCCTCGGTCGTGCCATTGGCTCTTGCACACTGGGGCAACGCATCTGGGTTCCAGCACCGCCAGCTGGTTCTCGGCAGTGTTCTTGTCACAGGTACTCCCTCGTGCCAAGCCTGGTTTCAGCACCGTCAGCTGTTTCCGGGTTGTGTCAACTTCACTGAGACGCCTATGCTTGCCCCGTCGTGGGGCGGTCGAGTTAGCCAACTCCAGGGTGCCTCCAGTTTAGGAGCTTCCTATGTGGGCTGCGTGAACTGGTAGTCAAGGCTGGTTCTGTAGTGCCAGTAGGCCCAGCTCCCCCTGTAGGACTGTTGGGGTTCGGTAACTGCGGCTGCCTCGCGGCCTAGCTGTTCTCTCCTCTCCTGTGGGCCTTGGGGTCCACCACCTGGTTCCAGCACCGTCAGCTGGTTCCGGGCCGAGCCTTTGGCTTAGGTGCCTCCTCCTGGGTAGCCGAGTTCCGCCAACGTTAGGCGGTCCTTGGTAGTGCTTTTAAGCGCGGGCACCTACAGCTTAGTAACCGGGTTCCAGCACCGTCAGCTGGTCCTCGGTCGTGCCATTGGCTCTTGCACACTGGGGCAACGCATCTGGGTTCCAGCACCGCCAGCTGGTTCTCGGCAGTGTTCTTGTCACAGGTACTCCCTCGTGCCAAGCCTGGTTTCAGCACCGTCAGCTGTTTCCGGGTTGTGTCAACTTCACTGAGACGCCTATGCTTGCCCCGTCGTGGGGCGGTCGAGTTAGCCAACTCCAGGGTGCCTCCAGTTTAGGAGCTTCCTATGTGGGCTGCGTGAACTGGTAGTCAAGGCTGGTTCTGTAGTGCCAGTAGGCCCAGCTCCCCCTGTAGGACTGTTGGGGTTCGGTAACTGCGGCTGCCTCGCGGCCTAGCTGTTCTCTCCTCTCCTGTGGGCCTTGGGGTCCACCACCTGGTTCCAGCACCGTCAGCTGGTTCTCGGCAGTGTCTTTTGCTCTTGTACCTTCTGCTCCCCATCCTGGTTCCAGTACCGTCAGCTGGTTCCGGGCAGAGCCTTTGGCTTAGGTGCCTCCTTCTGGGTATCCAAGTTCCACCAATGTCAGGTGGTCCTTGGTAGTGCTTTCAGGCACGGGTACCTCCTGCTTAGTAACCGGGTTCCAGTAACGTCAGCTGGTCCTTGGTAGTTCCATTGGCTCTTGGACATTCGGCTACCCATCCGGGTTCCAGTACCGTCAGCTGGTTCTCGGCAGTGTCTTTTGCTCTTGTACCTTCTGCTCCCCATCCTGGTTCCAGTAACGTCATCTGGTTCCGGGCAGAGCCTTTGGCTTAGGTGCCTCCTTCTGGGTATCCGAGTTCCGCCAACGTCAGGCGGTCCTTGGTAGTGCTTTTTAGCACGGGTACCTCCTGCTTAGTAACCGGGTTCCAGTAACGTCAGCTGGTCCTCGGTAGTTCCATAGGCTCTTGAACCTTCGGGTAGCCATCCGAGTTCCAGTTCCATCAGCTGGTTCTTGGCATTTTCTCAGCCTTCTTGTACCTTCTGCTACATTTCCAAGTTGAAGACCCTAACGTCGACAACCCGGAAGACCACCCCGATGACGACGACCCGGAAGACCACCCCGATGACGACGACGACGGCGGAGACGACGACGGCTGAGACGACGACGGCGGAGATGACGACACTGGAGACGAAGACCCTGGAGACGACAACATGGAAGACCGAGAAGCAGAAGAACAAGAGGCTGCAGAACAAAGAGCAGAAGAACATTAAGCATAAGACTTAATATCAGAGCAAAAGATATTATCTAAATTATATGCAGAAGAAGACTAAGCAGTGTATGGGGGTGAGTCCGTTCCTCCTCGTGGTGCCCCTGGATAAAGCCTGATGCTGCAGGCCAAACTGAACGCGGACAAATGTAACTTTTGTGACTGGCAGAACGGAAGGTGTAATCTTCCAACTTTTATAGACAACAACTACGGGAATGCCTGTCACAAATGAGAATATGATGAAGAAGTAGAATAGGAAGAATAATAACAGTGGAATAAAAAGAATATGTAGAATAGGAAGAATAATAATAGTTGAAGAAAATGAATATGAAGAATGTAATAAAAAAAAAAATAGGTAGAAGATGAAGAAGAAGATGAATAAGGTGAAGAAGTTGATGTCAAGGATGCTGATGATGATGAAGATGAAAGTGTGGGAAAAGAAAAAAAAAAAAAAAAGAAAAAAAAGAAGGGGAAGGGCGTGGAATAGTGAAACATCAATATCTGACAAAATAAAAAAAATTTACATACTCAATATCTTTTTCAATCCGAACTTCTTTAAAAAAAAAAAAAAAACATGCTATTCTATTTGATTGGACTAATCCTCATTGCCTTTAATGTCTCCGCCACCTCCCCCATACATCCTACATTATTCTTAGTTGTTTTCCTTCAGGTAGAATGAACCTACAAGGAAAGAAAGGGTTTATTTTAATTCCGATATTTTGGTCCCATTGACTTGCATTGGGATCGGGTATCGGTATCGGCGATATCCGATATTTTTTGAATATCGGCCGATCCAAACCGATACCGATACTTTCCGATATCGGAAGGTATCGCTCAACACTACTCGCGATTCATTATTATTAATTTGGCTTAATGTCACCTTACAATAACAAGGTGGCATTAACCCTTCATTACCCCATATCCCACCGCTACACGGGAATGGGAAGAGAGTGGCCAAGTGCCAGAATAGGCGCATCTTCCAGATGTGCCTTTTCTGGGGTGGCTGGGGGCAGATGTTTTTAGCCAGGGGGGCAATAACCGTGGACCCTCTCCAGGCTATTAATATCTGCCCTCAGTCACTGGCTTTACTACTCTGGCGGAGAAAATTGCACGGGAGCCCACGCCAATTTTTTTCGCCATTTAACCCTTTAATTTAATAGCTAGAACGGCCAAATTTTGCATATACACACTACTAACATTTAGTGTGGAATATGCAAAAAAAAATGGTGATATGAGATGGTTTACTGTATGTAACCATGTCTCATATCATGTTGGGTTTAGGAAGGAGATAGCAAAAGCCGGCAATTGAATTAACGGCTTTAAAGCTATCTAGCGCTGTATGAAGTAATAATATATATACATATGTGTCTACTGACATATATATATATATATATATATATATATATACAGTATATATGTTTTTTTTTTACACATGGATCCCTTCTATAGCAGTATGTCGGTTTTGCAAGCCTGCGAGAAAAACACGCAGTATGGATGTCATACGGATTACATAAGGAGGATGCCATGCACAAAATACGCTGATACACCCTGCCTACGGAGGAGCTACGGACCACTATTTTGGGGACTTTTCAGCGTATTACGGCCATAATATACGGACCGTATTGTCTTACGCTGAGTGTGACGCCGGCCTAATAGTCATTTATCTTAGAAGTATTTGCTTCTACTCCATTATGATTTACATATGCTTTTTTTCTGGTAATACTGTATTACATATCGAAAGACTTGAGCTACATGAATTTGAGAGTTATTTGATTGATAATTGAAAATCAAAACCAAATTATTACTTCAAAACAGAATAGGAACAAAAGAAATTTTTCTTGTGTGACCAAGAATAAAAAAGGACTTACATCCTACATTACTTGTTTATCACTAAAGTAAGATTCATAGCCAACCTTACCGAGGTGATGTAGGTGAACATTGCTTTTGGCACATCATGCTTCCTCTTCCACCCACACAGATTGTGACATTCTTTTTTCAGACAGCCACCACCATTTCATGATAAGTTCCTGTCTTGTACTAAGCTGCCTTTCAGAGTTAAAGCAGGCCATGCATCTACCTATACCAATACGATGATAACTTACAAGAAATGAGCAGCAATAGAGAAAAAACTTTCTAGAGACACACTCTAGGGTACAAAAGCAAGAGTGCCAAAGGGTCTCTTAAAACATAACATCTTTTATTAATATATGAGTAAAATATAAAAAACATACATACATGAAGAGAGCAGAGTATTCCTACGAATGGACCACTGCACACATAATAATAATAATCTTTATTTTTATATAGCGCTAACATATTCCGCAGCGCTTTACACACATTATCACATTAAGTATAAATAAATATGTTAAGCTTGAAAAGGAAATAAACAAGTTTTAAACATATGGTAATCACCCCTAGTATAAAAGCAAGCCCCCTGATGAAGATGTGGGTGAAACGTGCGTAGGGACCATTGGACTAATGCACATTCACTTCTTCCTCATCTGGATATACCCTTCAGATGTAAGTACTACTTACCATTTTTGTATTACCAGATCCTCCATAGATAATCAGGGCTCTAAGCTTTTAGACTATGGGTGGTTACCATATATTTAAAACTTATTTCCTTTTTCAAGTTTAACATATTTATCTATACTTCATGTGTGCACTGGTCCATTCGTAGGAATACTCTGTTCTCTTCATGTATGTATATTTTTTCATTTTTTACTCATGTATTAATAGAAGATGTTAACTTTTAAGAGACCATTTGGTGCTATACCAATACAAGTCAGATAATATAAGAAAATATTATGGGCATCTTTGCAGCTGATGGCAGTAGTGAGCCTGGCTCCTAACTAGCCAGCAGGATAAACATGACTAAGTATATTAGACGTATTGGTTTTCTTAAAGCCACAGAAGTATATTTCACATATTGGTTGCAAGTGCAAGCTTATATAAGTTTCCCAAAAAGGCCTTTACTCAGAACATGAGCAGAGCTTACAAAACTGTTTCATACTTTTTTTCATATTGGCCAGAAGAAGTCTAGGCAGACATACCCTTTTGCCTCAGTCAGGTTTATTGAACACTATGAAGGTTTATTGAACACTATGAACACGCTTAGCATGGAAGTTGGAAGCTTCTCTTAGTGTACACACTAAACAAAGGCGTTTTCTCATGACAAAGCACATTCAGTAGTGTCAAAATGTAAAACGAAGTGAGCAAATTACTAATACCCATGCCAGAGGCTCAACCACATGCTGCTTTTTGTAAGCATTGATGCCTGACAAAGCCTAAAAGCCCTTATACAGTACATATTAAATGGCTATTGGCCAAATGATGCTTAGGCCAATCATTTGGCTGACAAAGCAAACAAATCAATTGGCGGTCGAAAATCGGACATGCATGTGTAAGGCAGCCAGGGTTGTAGTCGTGGCAGTGGGCTGCAGTGTTCCCACACCCTGGTGCCCCACAGATGAAATACAATGTCCCTTCTGCTGCATGGGCAGCATGCGCAACAGTACACTCACATTCACTGTCAGAGTCCCTTCAGCTTCTGCCACTCTGGCTCTGAATCCACGAGCTCCACAAACCATCTCAGAGACAATGTCCTTTTTCAAGAGTTTAACTTTTCTTAGCAGTAGGGTATCCAACACATATACAGCACAGTGTACACAGAGTGGCATCTCTCATGCTTTCCCTGCCTTCCTGGCAACCTCTATTCTTCCCAGCAGTCCCTGCCTCGTTTCTGCCAATCCCTGCTTTGTTTCAGGACAATCTCTGTCCCGTTCCTGGACAAGCTCTGTCCCATCCGTGCCTTCAGGCCCACCAGCTTCCTACCATCCCCTGGTCCGGCTTCAATAGGAAAAGGTGCCAAGCTTGCCATCTCAGCTTCACCTGCCCCAGTCGTAGACTAGGTTGGTTTCTATTCACGCTGGTGATCACCTATTGATACTCAGCCTGGGGCCCATTCCTGCCTTAGCAAACTTATCCCCTCAGCTAGCAGATTGACTCCTTTCACTGCTGAATCCTGACTAACTCCAACCAGGATGTGCCTGCCTATATCCCCCTGCTCTATGCTGCACTATTATGTAGCTTCTCCCAACTGGCAAACCCCTAATGCTCACTATACCTATTCTAGACTCTGATTATCACTAATATGCCCCACTAATCTAATCCCACTATTGTCCTATGCTATCTTCTATTCTATCCCTACTTCTATGCAAAACACATACAGTACAGACCAAAAGTTTGGACACACATTCTCATGTAAAGATTTTTCTGTATTTTCATGACTATGAAAATTGTACATTCACACTGAAGGCATCAAAACTATGAATTAACACATGTGGAATTATATACTTAACAAAAAAGTGTGAAACAACTGAAATTATGTCTTATATTCTAGGTTCTTCAAAGTAGCCACCTTTTGCTTTGATGACTGCTTTGCACACTCTTGGCTTTCTCTTGATGAGCTTGGTCTTCCAACAATCTTGAAGGAGTTCCCAGAGATGCTTAGCACTTGTTGGCCCTTTTGCCTTCACTCTGCGGTCCAGCTCACCCCAAACATCTCGATTGGGTTCAGGACTGGTGACTGTGGAGGCCAGGTCATCTGGCGTAGCACCCCATCACTCTCCTTCTTGGTCAAATAGCCCTTACACAGCCTGGAGGTGTGTTTGGGTCATTGTCCTATTGAAAAATAAATGATGGTCCAACTAAACGCAAACCGGATGGAAGAGCATGCCGCTGCAAGATGGTGTGGTAGCCATGCTGGTTCAGTATGCTGTTGTGAATTCCGCTCCTGGGCTCCCTCCGGTGGTTGTAAGTGGCACTTTTGTGAGTTCTGCTCTTGGGCTCCCTCTTGTGGTTTCTAGTGGTATGGCTGCTCCTTGGAGTTAGCTGTCATCAGCTGCCTCCACTTATCGTCTCTTCTGCTCGGCTATTTTAGTCTGGCTCTATCTTCAGCCAGTGCCACTTATAAATGGTTCCTGGTTGGATTCACATCTCTTTGGAGTTCCCTGTTATCCTGACCAGTTCACCTAAGCTAAGTTTTTGCTTGCCCTTTTCTGTCCATAGATTGTGGACTTATCCATTCTGTGCTTTCTATGTTTGTCCAGCTTATCAGTGTGAATTAATTCTGTCTTGCTGGAAGCTCTGGGAGGCAGATTTGCCCTCCACACCTTTAGTCAGGTGTGGAGATTTTTTGTAAACTCTGCGTGGATTTTTGTAGTGTTTTATACTGACCGCACAGTATTCCATCCTGTCCTATCTATCAAGCTAGACTGGCCTCCTGTGCTCATCCTGGTTTCATTCTGTGTATGTCTTTTTCCTCTCCACTCACAGTCATTATTTGTGGGGGGCTAATCTATCCTTTGGGGATTTTCTCTGAGGCAAGATAGTTTTCCTGCTTCTGTCTTTAGGGGTAGTTAGCTCTTAGGCTGTGACGAGATGCCTAGGGAGAGTTAGGAGCATTCCACGGCTACTTCTAGTGTTGTGTTGAGCTTAGGGACTGCGGTCAGTACAGTTACCACTTCCTTCAGAGCTCGTTCCATGTTGCTCCTAGACCACCGTATCATAACAGTACAAGTGGCCAAAAATGAATTAAATGCATCTCAAAAGAAGGAAAAGAAAGTTCTGAACCATTTTTTTTTCTGTGCTCTAGTTTGTCTTTTTTTTCTTTTCCTCTTGATATCTGGGTGGTTCAGGATATATGCTTTGGCATGGATGTTCAGGGTTTGTTTTCTCGTGTGGATCAACTTGCTGCAAGAGTACAGAGTATCCAGGACTATGTTGTCCAGACTCCGGCTTTAGAGCCCAGAATTCCTACTCCTGATTTGTTTTTTGAGGACAGATCCAAGTTTTTGAACTTTAAAAATAATTGAAAATTGTTTTTTGCTTTGAAACCCCGTTCTTCTGGTGATCCCATTCAGCAGGTAAAAATCATCATATCCTTGCTGCGTGGTGACCCTCAAGACTGGGCTTTTTCTCTTGAAACAGGGGATCCGGCATTATTGAATGTAGATGCATTTTTTCAAGCGCTCGGATTATTGTATGACGAACCTCATTCTGTGGATCATGCGGAAAAAACCCTGTTGGCCTTGTGTCAAGGTCAGGAAGCGGCAGAGTTATACTGCCAGAAATTTAGAAAATGGTCTGTGCTCACTAAATGGAATGAAGAGGCTCTGGCTGCTATTTTCAGAAAAGGTCTTTCTGAAACCCTTAAAGATGTTATGGTGGGCTTTCCTACGCCTGCCAGTTTGAGCGAATCTATGTCTCTAGCCATTCAGATTGATCGGCGTCTGCGCGAGCGCAAAGCTGTGCACCATATGGCAGTATCCTCTGAGCAAAGTCCTGAACCTATGCAATGTGATAGGATTTTGACTAGAATAGAACGGCAGGAATTCAGACGTCAGAATAGGCTGTGTTTTTACTGTGGTGATCCGGCTCATGTTATCTCTGATTGCCCTAAGCGTAGTAAGAGAGTCGCTAGGTCTGTTACCATTAGTACTATACAGCCTAAATTTCTCTAATCTGTGACCCTGATTTGCTAATTGTCGTCCTTTTCTGTCATGGCATTTGTGGATTCAGGCGCTGCCCTGAACTTAATGGACTTAGAATTTGCCAGGCGCTGTGGTTTTTTCTTGCAGCCTTTGCAGAGCCCTATTCCTTTGAGGGGCATTGATGCTACACCCTTGGCCAAGGATAAACCTCAGTACTGGACACAGATGACTATGTACACGGCCCCAGCACATCAGGAAGATTGCCGTTTTCTGGTGTTGCATAACCTGCATGATGTTATTGTACTGGGATTTCCATGGTTACAGGAACATAATCCGGTGCTGGATTGGAAAACTATGTCGGTGACTAGTTGGGGTTGTCGAGGAGTACATAGTGACGTTCCTTTGATGTCAATTTCCTCTTCCCCCTCTTCTGAGGTCCCTGAGTTTTTGTCGGATTTCCAGGATGTATTTGATGAGCCCAAGTCCAGTTCCCTTCCTCCGCACAGGGACTGTGATTGTGCTATTAACTTGATTCCTGGTTGTAAGTTCCCTAAGGGCCGACTTTTCAATCTGTCTGTGCCAGAGCATGCCGCCATGCGGAGCTATGTTAAGGAATCTTTGGAGAAAGGGCATATTCGGCCCTCTTCGTCACCATTGGGATCGGATTTCTTTTTTGTTGCTAAGAAGGATGGCTCCTTGAGACCCTGTATTGATTATCATCTTCTTAATAAGATCACGGTCAAATTCCAATACCCCTTGCCTTTGCTTACTGATTTGTTTGCTCAGATTAAGGGGGCTAGTTGGTTTACTAAGATTGACCTCCGAGGGGCATATAATCTTGTTCGTATTAAACAGGGTGACGAATGGAAAACTGCATTTAATACGCCCGAAGGCCATTTTGAATACCTTGTGATGCCATTTGGGCTCTCTAATGCTCCATCTGTGTTCCAGTCTTTCATGCATGATATTTTCCGCAATTATCTTGATAAATTCATGGTCGTATATTTGGATGATATTTTGATTTTTTCCGATGATTGGGAGTCTCATGTGAAGCAGGTCAGGATGGTGTTCCAGATCCTTCGCGATAATGCTTTATTTGTGAATGGGTCTAAGTGCCTATTCGGAGTTCAGAAGGTCTCTTTTTTGAGTTTTATTTTTTCTCCCTCGTCTATAGAAATGGATCCTGTTAAGGTCCAAGCTATTCATGACTGGATCCAACCCACATCTGTGAAGGGTCTTCAAAAAATTTTGGGTTTTGCTAATTTCTATTGCCGTTTCATTGCCAACTTTTCCAGTGTGGTTAAGCCCCTTACTGATTTGACGAAGAAAGGCGCTGATGTGACGAATTGGTCCTCTGAGGCTGTTGAGGCCTTTCAGGAGCTTAAACGCCGATTTACTTCTGCCCCTGTGTTGAGTCAACCGGCTGTTTCTCTTCCTTTTCAGGTTGAGGTCGACGCTTCTGAGATTGGGGCAGGGGCCGTTTTGTCTCAGAGGGAGTCTGATGGTTCTTTGATGAAACCGTGTGCTTTTTTTTCCAGAAAGTTTTCGCCTGCGGAACGCAATTATGATGTCGGCAATCGGGAGTTGTTGGCTATGAAGTGGGCGTTTGAGGAGTGGCGACATTGGCTTGAGGGAGCTAAACACCGTGTTGTGGTCCTGACCGATCATAAGAATCTGATTTACCTCGAGTCGGCCAAGCGGCTGAATCCTAGACAGGCTCGATGGTCCCTGTTTTTCTCCCGTTTTGATTTTGTGGTCTCGTATCTTCCGGGATCTAAGAATGTTAAGGCTGATGCCCTCTCTAGGAGTTTTTCGCCTGATTCTCCTGGAGTCCTTGAGCCGGTTGGCATTCTTAAGGAGGGGGTGATTCTTTCTGCTATCTCCCCTGATTTGCGGCGGGTGCTTCAGGAATTTCAGGCTGATAGGCCTGACCGCTGTCCAGTGGGGAAGCTGTTTGTTCCTGATAGATGGACAAGTAAGGTAATTTCTGAGGTTCATTGTTCAGTGTTGGCTGGGCATCCTGGGAATATTGGTACCAGAGATTTGGTTGCTAGGTCCTTTTGGTGGCCTTCCTTGTCGCGCGATGTGCGTGCTTTTGTGCAGTCCTGTGGGACTTGCGCCCGGGCCAAGCCTTGCTGTTCCCGCGCTAGTGGGTTGCTTTTGCCTTTGCCGGTCCCTGAGAGGCCCTGGACGCATATTTCCATGGATTCTATTTCGGATCTTCCTGTTTCCCAGAAGATGTCTGTTATCTGGGTTGTTTGTGACCGGTTCTCTAAAATGGTCCATCTGGTACCTTTGCCTAAGTTGCCTTCCTCCTCAGATCTGGTTCCATTATTTTTTCAGCATGTGGTTCGTTTGCATGGCATTCCGGAGAATATTGTGTCTGACAGAGGTTCTCAGTTTGTCTCTAGATTTTGGCGGGCCTTTTGTGCTAGGATGGGCATTGATTTGTCTTTTTCTTCGGCGTTTCATCCTCAGACTAATGGCCAAACTGAGCGAACTAATCAGACCTTGGAGACCTATTTGAGATGCTTTGTGTCTGCTGATCAGGATGATTGGGTGTCTTTCTTGCCGTTGGCTGAGTTTGCCCTTAATAATCGGGCTAGTTCGGCTACTTTGGTTTCACCTTTCTTTTGTAATTTTGGTTTTCATCCTCGTTTTTCTTCTGGGCAGGTTTTCTGATTGTCCTGGTGTTGATTCTGTGGTGGACAGGCTGCAGCAGATTTGGACTCATGTGGTGGACAATTTGACGTTGTCTCAGGAAAGGGCTCAACGTTTTGCCAACCGCCGTCGGTGTGTTGGTCCCCGGCTTCGTGTGGGGGATTTGGTTTGGTTGTCTTCTCGTCATGTTCCTATGAAGGTTTCTTTTCCTAAGTTTAAGCCTCGGTCTATTGGTCCTTATAAAATTTCTGAAATTATTAATCCGGTGTCTTTTCGTTTGGCTCTTCCTGCCTCTTTTGCCATTCATAATGTTTTCCATAGATCTTTGTTGCGGAGATATGTGGTGCCTGTTGTTCCCTCGGTTGACCCTCCTGCCCCGATGTTGGTTGAGGGAGAGTTGGAATATGAGGTTGAGAAGATTTTGGATTCTCGTTTTTCGAGGCGGAGGCTTCAGTATCTTGTCAAGTAGAAGGGTTATGGCCAGGAGGATAATTCTTGGGTTGTTGCCTCCGATGTCCATGCCACCGATTTGGTTCGTGCTTTTCACTTGGCTCGTCCTGATTGGCCTGGGGGCTCTGGTGAGGGTTCGGTGACCCCTCCTCAAGGGGGGGTACTGTTGTGAATTCCGCTCTTGGGCTCCCTCTGGTGGTTGTATTGGCACTTTTGTGAGTTCTGCTCTTGGGCTCCCTCTTGTGGTTTCTAGTGGTATGGCTGCTCCTTGGAGTTAGCTGTCATCAGCTGCCTCCACTTATCGTCTCTTCTGCTCGGCTATTTTAGTCTGGCTCTATCTTCAGCCAGTGCCACTTATAAATGGTTCCTGGTTGGATTCACATCTCTTTGGAGTTCCCTGTTATCCTGACCAGTTCAGCTAAGCTAAGTTTTTGCTTGCCCTTTTCTGTCCATAGATTGTGGACTTATCCATTCTGTGCTTTCTATGTTTGTCCAGCTTATCAGTGTGAATTAATTCTGTCTTGCTGGAAGCTCTGGGAGGCAGATTTGCCCTCCACACCTTTAGTCAGGTGTGGAGATTTTTTGTAAACTCTGCGTGGATTTTTGTAGTGTTTTATACTGACCGCACAGTATTCCATCCTGTCCTATCTATCAAGCTAGACTGGACTCCTGTGCTCATCCTGGTTTCATTCTGTGTTTGTCTTTTTCCTCTCCACTCACAGTCATTATTTGTGGGGGGGCTAATCTATCCTTTGGGGATTTTCTCTGAGGCAAGATAGTTTTTCTGCTTCTGTCTTTAGGGGTAGTTAGCTCTTAGGCTGTGACGAGATGCCTAGGGAGAGTTAGGAGCATTCCACGGCTACTTCTAGTGTTGTGTTGAGCTTAGGGACTGCGGTCAGTACAGTTACCACTTCCTTCAGAGCTCGTTCCATGTTGCTCCTAGACCACCATATCATAACAGTATGCCTTCAATTTTGAATAAATCCCCAACAGTGTCACCAGCAAAGCACCCCCATACCATCACACGCCTCCTCCTCCATGCTTCACGGTGGGAACCAGGCATGTAGAGTCCATCCGTTCACCTTTTCTGCGTCGCACAAAGACACGGTGGTTGGAACCAAAGATCTCAAATTTGGACTCATCAGACCAAAGCACAGATTTCCTCTAGTCTAATGTCCTTTCCTTGTGTTCCTTAGCCCACACAAGTCTTTTCTGCTTGTTGCCTGTCCTTAGCAGTGGTTTCCTAGCAGCTATTTTACCATGAAGGCCTGCTGCACAAATTCTCGTCTTAACAGTTGTTGTAGAGATGTGTCTGCTGCTAGAACTCTGTGTGGCGTCGACCTGGTCTCTAATCTGAGCTGCTGTTAACCTGTGATTTCTGAGGCTGGTGACTTGGATAAACTTATCCTCAGAAGCAGAGGTGACTCTTGGTCTTCCTTTCCTGGGGAGGTCCTCATGTGAGCCAGTTTCTTTGTAGCGCTTGATGGTTGTTTCACTACAGTTTATAACGCAGAGCCGTGAAAATAAAAATTCTTTTTTTTCCACAGAAATTATTTTTTAGCCCCCACTTTTGTATTTTCCCAAGGGTAACAGGAGAAATTGGACCACAAAAGTTGTTGTGCAATTTGTCCTGAGTACGCTGATACCACATATGTGGGGGGAACCACTGTTTGGGGGCATGGAAGAGCTCGGAAGGGAAGGAGCGCCATTTGGAATGCAGACATAGATCGATTGGTCTGCAGGCGTCACGTTGCATTTGCAGAGCCCCTGATGTACCTAAACAGTAGAAATCCCCCCAAGTGACCCCATATTGGAAACTAGACCCCCCAAGGAACTTATCTAGATGTGTTGTGAGAACTTTGAACCCCCAAGTGATTCACTACAGTTAATAAGGCAGAGCCGTGAAAATAAAAAATCATTTTTTTCCACAAAAATTATCTTTAACACCCAGTTTTGTATTTTCCCAAGGGAAACAGGAGAAATTGGTCCCAAAAAGTTGTTGTCCAATTTGTCCTGAGTACGCTGATACCCCATATGTGGGGGGAACCACCGTTTGGTGGCGCCATTTGGAGAGCTCTGAAGGGAAGGAGCACTGTTTTACTTTTTCAACGCAGAATTGGCTAAAATTGAGATCGAACGCCATGTCACGTTTAGAGAGCCCTGATGTGCCTAAACAGTGGAAACCCCAATTCTAACTGAAACCCTAACCCAAACACAACCCTAATCCCAATCACACCCATAACCCTAACCCTAACCACACCCCTAGCTCCAACACACCCCTTACCCTAATCCCAACTATAACCCTAACCACACCCATAACCCTGACACACCCCTAACCCTAATCACAACCGTAAATGTAATCCATTCCCTAACCCTAGCCCAACCCTAACCCTAGCCCCAACCTTAACCATAGCCCTAACCCTAGCCTGAACCCTCACCCTAGCCGCAACCCTAACCCTAGCCCTAACCCTAGCCCCAACCCTAGCCCCATCCCTAACCCTAATAGGAAAATGGAAATAAATACATTTTTTAAATTTTTTTATTTTTCCCTAACTAAGGGGGTGATGAAGGGGGGTTTGATTTACTTTTATAGCGGGTTATTTAGCAGATTTTCATGATTGGCAGCTGTCAAACACTAAAAGACGCTGTTTATTGCAAAAAAATTTGCGTTACCACATTTTGAGAGCTATAATTTTTCCATATTTTGGTCCACAGTCATGTGAGGTCTTGTTTTTTGCGGGACGAGTTGACGTTTTTATTGGTAACATTTTCGGGCATGTGACAATTTTGGATCGCTTTTAATCTGATTTTTGTGAGGCAGTATGACCAAAAACCAGCTATTCATGAATTTCTTTTGGGGGGGCGTTTAACCCGTTCCCCATTTGGTAAAATGGATAAAGAAGTTTTATTCTTCGGGTCAGTACGATTATAGCGATACCTTTATGTTTTGGCGCTTTTATTCGATAAAAACTATTTTATAGAAAAAATAATTATTTTTGCATCGTTTTATTTTGAGGACTATAGCCTTCTTATTTTTCACTGATGTTGCTGTATGGCGGCTCTTTTTTTGCGGGACAAGATGACGTTTTCAGCGGTACCATGGTTATTTATGTCTGTCTTTTTGATTGCGTGCTATTCCACTTTGTGTTCGGCGGTATGATAATAAAGCGTTGTTTTTTGCCTCGGTTTTGTTTTTTACGGTGTTCACTGAAGGAGTTAACTAGTGGGACAGTTTTATAGGTCGGGTTGTTACGGATGCGGCGATACAAAATATGTGTACTTTTTTTGTTTTTTTTCATTATTTAGGAATTTTTTTTTTTTACATATCTAAATATTTTTTTTTTCTTTATAACATTGCCCCAGGGGGGTGGCATCATCTTATCAGGTCACTTGGCAATGTACTATGTCAGATCAGCGATCTGACCTGCACTGCTCCTGGCTTACCAGCGCCTGCTCTGAGCAGGCGCTTGGTAAGCCACCTCCCTGCAGGACCTGAATGCAGCCCCGTAGCCATTTTGGATCCGGGGCCTGCAAGGAGGAGACACTCAGTTCAAGGTGAGCACATCGCCTTGTACAGAGGGTCTCAGGGAAGCACGCAAGGAGTCCCCTCCCTGTGCGATGCTTCCCTATGCAGCCGGAACACTGCGATCATGTTTGATCGCAGTGTGCCGGGGGTTAATGTGGCGGGGGCGGTCCGTAACCGCTCCTGGCACATAGTGCAGGATGTCAGCTGCGATAGTCCCCCTGTGAGCGCAGCCGATCGCTATGACATACTATCCCGTCCATGGGAATTAAGTCCCAGGTCACCTTGACGGGATAGTACGTCAGTTGGGATTAAGGGGTTAATATAGGGTTTTCTTTGTCTCTTCTTTGGCTCTCTCATGTGAGGCCATGAGTTTCCTTGGTTACTTGCCTTTTTTCTAAATTAATTTTTTTTATAACATCATTTTAACCATGTAATATATTAAAGATTAATGGTTTCAAATAATTATTCACTGATGGATCTGTTGCTAGATACCTTTCCCTCTTTGATACTGCTCGAGAAAAGGGTAAACTGTGCTCCAGATTGACGCAAGTCTGGAAAAACTGTTGTAACAACATGATTAATACCACAAGCCTCATCAAAGTGATTCCATCCATCAAATTAGGGGTCAGATAAATAATTTTGTAACCAAATATAGCAGGATCATTTTCAATTTGAGAATTTTCTATAAACCATGAATGATGGTATAAATATCAACATGGCCCTTTGCACAATAAAAGGTTCTCCACTGTTGGGCTGCACAATCATATTAATAGTTTGATGGGTAAAAGTTTCTGACATGTTACTTACTATTAAGATGGGAATACCACTTTTAAGACTACACGATACATTTTACAGTAAGAGAAGAAATTCGAATTGCACCTGAAGAAACAGAGGAATGGAAGCATGTGACCCAGAGATACAGGAGGATCAAGAGGCCGTCAGCACCCATACTGCTCAGGAACCAGTACCAGGCTCTCACGCAGGAGAACGACAAAGAAATACATCAAGATTAAGACTTTGCTCACAAAGAACAACCTTGGATGCCCTCAGAGTCCTACTGGATGCAGAAAGAAAACTGTTGTGAACAAGAAACAGAGATTTGTGGTCATGGGGGATTCCCTGTTGAGAGGAACAGTGGCCACTAGGGTTGAGCGAAACGGGTCGTTCATTTTCAAAAGTCGCCGACTTTTGGCAAAGTCGGGTTTCATGAAACCCGATCCGACCCCTGTGCGGGGTCGGCCATGCGGTACACGACTTTCGCGCCAAAGTCGCGTTTCAATGACGCGAAAAGCGCCATTTCTCAGCCAATGAAGGTAAACGCAGAGTGTGGGCAGCGTGATGACATAGGTCCTGGTCCCCACCATCTTAGAGAAGGGCATTGCAGTGATTGGCTATAAAGGGGCGTTCCCGCCGACCGCCATGTTACTGCTGCTGATCTGAGCTTAGGGAGAGGTTGCTGCCGCTTCGTCAGAAGCAGGGATAGCGTTAGGCAGGGTCCATTAACCACCAAACAGCTTGTGCTGTTTTTTTTTTCCCCTCAGCGCTGTAGCTCATTGGGCTGCCCTAGAAGGCTCCCTGATAGCTGCATTGCTGTGTGTACGCCGCTGTGCAAACCAACTGCTTTTTTCAAAGCACAAATCCTCTTGTTCCTTCCTTTCTGCACAGCTATCTTTTTGGTTTGTACACACTTTTTATTTAATTTGTGCATCAGTCCACTCCTTATTGCTGCCTGCCATACCTGGCTGAGATTACTGCAGGGAGATAGTAATTGAAGGACACTCCCTGTTTTTTTTTTTTTTTGTGGGAGATTAAGATTGACATTTCTGCTAGAGTGCCATCCCTGTCTGTGTCATCTCTCACTCAGTGGGCCATAGAAAGCCTATTTATTTTTTTGCTTGATTTGGGTTATAAAATCTACCTGAAAAAATCACTACATCAATCAGTGGGAGAAAAATATTGGCCTCAGGGCTTGTGTGCCACTCTTGACTCCTGTGTGCATCATCACTTACTCAGTGGGCCATAGAAAGCCTATTTATTTTTTTGCTTGATTTGGGTTATAAAATCTACCTGAAAAAATCACTACATCAATCAGTGGGAGAAAAATATTGGCCTCAGGGCTTGTGTGCCACTCCTGACTCCTGTGTGCATCATCACTCACTCAGTGGGCCATAGAAAGCCCATTTTTTTTTTTTTTTGCTTTATTTGGGTTCTAAATTCTACCTGAAAAAATCAATAAATCAATCAGTGGGAGATTAATATTGGCCTTTGGGCTTGTGTGCCAGTCCTAAGCGTGCCATCTCTCTCTCTCAGATAGTGGGCCATAGAAAGCCTATTTATTTATTTTTTTTTATTGGGTTTATAAATTTTCCCTGGAAAAAAAAAAAAAGTGGGAGATTAATATTGGCCTCTGGGCTTGTGTGCCAGTCCTGAGCGTGCCATCTCTCTCACAAATAGTGGGCCACAGAAAGCCTATTTATTTATTTTTTTTTGGTTTTATAAATTCTCCCTTAAAAAATCATTTTATTTTCTTTGGTTTCTAAATTCTTCCTGAAAAAATCATTTTATTCTATTTTTTTTTTTCCTAAAGTCTCCCTGAAAAAAAAACAAAAAAAAACAAATCAGTGGCAGATTAATATTGCCCTTTCTGCTTGTGTGCCAGTCTTGACTCCTGGGTGTGCCATCTCTCTCTCTCTCTCCAATTGTGGGCCATAGAAAGCCTATTATTTTTTTAGCTTGATTTGGGTTCCAAAATCTACCTGAAAAAATCACTACATCAATCAGTGGGAGATAAATATTGGCCTCTGGGCTTGTGTGCCACTCCTGACTCCTGTGTGCGTCATCTCTCACTCAGTGGGCCATAGAAAGCCTTTTTTTGTTTTATTTGTTTTCTAAATTCTCCCTGAAAAAATCATTTTATTTTATTTGGTTTCTAAATTCTTCCTAAAAAAATCATTTTATTCTATTTTTTTTTTCCTAAAGTCTCCCTGAAAAAAACAAACAAAAACAAATCAGTGGGAGATTAATATTGCCCTTTCTGCTTGTGTGCCAGTCTTGACTCCTGGGTGTGCCATTTCTCTCTCTCTCTCCAATTGTGGGCCATAGAAAGCCTATTATTTTTTTTAGCTTGATTTGGGTTCCAAAATCTACCTGAAAAAATCACTACATCAATCAGTGGGAGATAAATATTGGCCTCTGGGCTTGTGTGCCACTCCTGACTCCTGTGTGCGTCATCTCTCACTCAGTGGGCCATAGAAAGCCTTTTTTTGTTTTATTTGTTTTCTAAATTCTCCCTGAAAAAATCATTTTATTTTCTTTGGTTTCTAAATTCTTCCTGAAAAAATCATTTTATTCTATTTTTTTTTTTCCTAAAGTCTCCCTGAAAAAAAAAAAAAAAACAAATCTGTGGGAGATTAATATTGCCCTTTCTGCTTGTGTGCCAGTCTTGACTCCTGGGTGTGCCATCTCTCTCTCTCTCTCCAATTGTGGGCCATAGAAAGCCTATTATTTTTTTTAGCTTGATTTGGGTTCCAAAATCTACCTGAAAAAATCACTACATCAATCAGTGGGAGATAAATATTGGCCTCTGGGCTTGTGTGCCACTCCTGACTCCTGTGTGCGTCATCTCTCACTCAGTGGGCCATAGAAAGCCTTTTTTTGTTTTATTTGTTTTCTAAATTCTCCCTGAAAAAATCATTTTATTTTATTTGGTTTCTAAATTCTTCCTGAAAAAATCATTTTATTCTATTATTTTTTTTTCCTAAAGTCTCCCTTAAAAAAAAAAAAAATCAAATCAGTGGGAGATTAATATTTACATTTGTGCTTCAGTGACAGTCCTGCGTGTGTGGCATCTCTCTCATTTGTTGCCACCAACAACAGAGTGTGTAACATTGTGCCTGATTTTCGTTGTGGTCTCACTCACCTGTAAAGGGGTAGCTAAATCATACTGAAGTTATAGCTCACCGTGTAATTTGTGTGACAGCAACAAATACCGTTAGTTTGTTTACGTTTTTAAAACAATGAGGAAGTATGGTGGAAGAGGTCGTGGCCGGGGGCGTTCATTGTCAGCTGGTAATGAGGGTAGTGGTAGTGGTGGAGCATCAGCTGGTCGTGGGAAAAAAAATATTGCACCTAAGTCTGGAGCTGTGGAGCCAGGTTCGTCGTCTGGCTACACAAGGCCTCGAACGCTCCCTTTTCTGGGAGTAGGAAAACCGTTTTTAAAGCCGGAGCAGCAAGAGCAAGTTTTGGCTTATCTTGCTGACTCAGCCTCTAGCTCTTTTGCCTCCTCTCGTGAAACTGGTAAATGTCAAAGCAGCGCGTCGTTAGTGGATGTTCACGGTCAGGGACAAGTCGCTTCCTTGTCCTCTTCAGCAAAAACAACAACAGAGAAGAATGCAGCAGGCGACACAACGGGTTACTCCATGGAGCTCTTTACACATACCGTCCCTGGCTTAGAAAGTGAAGCAGTTAACAGTCCATGCCCATTACAAGTTGAATCTGACATGGAGTGCACTGATGCACAGCCACAGCCAGACTACTATGCTGGTCCTTTGACTCAGACCACAACATTGCCCTCGCAGGGTGCTGATCAAGAATCAGACCCTGATGAGACTATGTTGCCCCATCACGAACGCTATACCACCGACCGACACGGTGACACAGACGAAGTTGCACACGAGCTACAAGAAGAGGTAATAGATGACCCAGTTCTTGACCCCGATTGGCAGCCATTGGGGGAACAGGGTGCAGGCGGCAGCAGTTCTGAAGCGGAGGAGGAGGGGCCGCAGCAGGCATCAACATTGCAACAGGTTCCATCTGCCGGGCCCGTATCTTGCCCAAAACGCGTGGCAAAGCCAAAACCTGTTGGAGGACAGCGTGGCCATCCGGTTAAAGCTCAGTCTTCAATGCCTGAAAAGGTATCCGATGCTAGAAAGAGTGCAGTCTGGCATTTTTTTAAACAACATCCAATTGATCAGCGCAAAGTCATCTGTCAAAAATGTTCAACTACCTTAAGCAGAGGACAGAATCTGAAAAGTCTCAATACAAGTTGCATGCATAGACATTTAACCACCATGCATTTGCAAGCCTGGACTAACTACCAAACGTCCCTTAAGGTTGTAGCACCCTCGGCCAATGAAGCTAGTCAGCAACGCAACATCCCTTCCGGCAGTGTAGGGCCACCATTTTCCGCACCACCTGCAGTATCTGTGCAGGTTTCTTTGCCAGGCCAAAGCAGTCAGGGTCAGGGAATCACCAGTTTCGTAGTAGGAAACACTGCATCTAGGGCACCGGTGGCAACAATACCATCTCCCACTGTCTCTCAGTCTGCCATGTCCACCGGCACCCCCGCTAGTTCCACGATCTCCAGCTCTCCAGTCCAGCTCACCCTACATGAGACTATGGTTAGAAAAAGGAAGTACTTAGCCTCGCATCCGCGTACACAGGGTTTGAACGCACACATAGCTAGACTAATCTCGTTAGAGATGATGCCCTACCGGTTAGTTGAAAGCGAAGCTTTCAAAGCCCTGATGGACTACGCTGTACCACGCTACGAGCTACCCAGTCGACACTTTTTTTCAAGAAAAGCCATCCCAGCCCTCCACCAGCATGTTAAAGAGCGCATCGTCCATGCACTCAGGCAATCTGTGAGCACAAAGGTGCACCTGACAACAGATGCATGGACCAGTAGGCATGGCCAGGGACGTTACGTGTCCATCACGGCACACTGGGTAAATGTGGTGGATGCAGGGTCCACAGGGGACAGCAAGTTTGGGACAGTTCTGCCTAGCCCACGGTCTAGGAAACAATTGGCTGTAGCCGTTCGCACCCCCTCCTCCTCCTCTTCGTCCTCCTGCAGAAGCGAGAGCTCGTCCACAGACCGCAGTCGCACAACCACTCCATCCGCAGCTGCCACTGTTGCACACCAGGTCTCCAATTATGGGGCAGCTACTGGCAAACGTCAGCAGGCTGTATTGGCTATGAAGTGTTTGGGCGACAACAGACACACCGCGGAAGTTCTGTCCGAGTTCTTGCAGAAAGAAACGCAGTCGTGGCTGGGCACTGTAGATCTTGAGGCAGGCAAGGTAGTGAGTGATAACGGAAGGAATTTCATGGCTGCCATCTCCCTTTCCCAACTGAAACACATTCCTTGCCTGGCTCACACCTTAAACCTGGTGGTGCAGTGCTTCCTGAAAAGTTATCCGGGGTTATCCGACCTGCTCCTCAAAGTGCGTGGACTTTGCTCACATATCCGCCGTTCGCCCGTACACTCCAGCCGTATGCAGACCTATCAGCGTTCTTTGAACCTTCCCCAGCATCGCCTAATTATAGACGTTGCAACAAGGTGGAACTCAACACTGCACATGCTTCAGAGACTGTGTGAACAGAGGCGGGCTGTTATGTTTTTGTGGGAGGATACACATACACGGGCAGGCAGTAGGATGGCAGACATGGAGTTGTCAGGTGTGCAGTGGTCGAAGATTCAAGACATGTGTCAAGTCCTTCAGTGTTTTGAGGAATGCACACGGCTGGTTAGTGCAGACAATGCCATAATAAGCATGAGCATCCCCCTAATGCGTCTGCTGATGCAAAGTTTGACGCACATAAAGGATCAGGTGTCTGCAGCTGAGGAAGAGGAAAGCCTTGATGACAGTCAGCCATTGTCTGGCCAGGGCAGTGTACAGGACGAGGTAGCGGGCGAAGAGGAGGAGGAGGACGAGGAGGATGATGGGGATGATTATATTTTTAATGAGGAAGCTTTTCCGGGGCCACGGGAAATTGGTGGCGCGGCAAGGCCGGGTTCTGGTTTTTTGAGGGACACAAGTGACGTGGATTTGCCTGAAACTGCCCCTCAACCAAGCACAACCGCAGATTTGAGAACTGGAACTTTGGCCCACATGGCGGATTATGCCTTACGTATCCTCAAAAGGCACACACGCATAACTAAAATGATGAATGATGACGATTACTGGTTGGCCTGCCTCCTTGATCCTCGCTATAAAGGCAAATTGCAAAATATAATGCCACATGAGAACTTGGAAATAATATTAGCAACCAAACAATCAACTCTTGTTGACCGTTTGCTTCTGGCATTCCCTGCACACAGCGCCCGTGATCGTTCTCACACGAGCTGCAGGGGCCAGCAGACCAGAGGAGTTAGAGGGGCAGAAATCAGAAGTGGCGTTGGCCAGAGGGGTTTTCTGACCAGGTTGTGGAGTGATTTTGCTATGACCGCAGACAGGACAGGTACTGCAGCATCAATTCAAAGTGACAGGAGACAACATTTGTCCAGTATGGTTACAAACTATTTTTCATCCCTTATCGATGTTCTCCCTCAACCGTCATTCCCATTTGATTACTGGGCATCAAAATTAGACACCTGGCCAGAATTGGCAGAATATGCATGGCAGGAGCTTGCTTACCCGGCAGCTAGTGTCCTATCAGAAAGAGTATTCAGTGCTGCAGGTTCAATACTAACAGAAAAAAGGACTCGTCTGGCTACCCAAAATGTAGATGATCTAACCTTCATTAAAATGAACCACAACTGGATTTCGAAATCTTTTGCCCCACCTTGCCCGGCTGACACCTAGCTTTCCTATGAAAAGGTCTTGCCTGTGGACTATTCTGAATGCCTTTTCCAATCTCGTAATTTTCTGCACCTGATTGTCCAGCATACGACATGTTTACACCTCACTAAATGGCCAAACTCCCCACACGGGGCCGTGGTATCGACACTTGGCGACAGCACCCGTGAGAGTGCAGTTTGTCTGAAGAGGTGGGTGAGCCCGCTTTTGGTCGACGGCACTGCCACTGGGTCCCTCCTAGTACAATAAAGTGTCTCTGGCGGTGGTGGTGCACACCCAACGTCAGACACACCGTTGTAATATGAGGGGCCCTGGGCCTGTACCGCCGGCCACAAGACAGTTTCCCCCCACCCCAGCTCAAACAGTGCTCTACCACTTGCAAAATTATCTCACAGCTCCACCAATGTTTAGTCTATGCGCTGACATCCTTCAATGCCTGCCACTGACAATACCATTGTATTGACATTTTTGTTATGTTAGGCCTTCGATGCCTGTCTGTGGTCACTCCTTCCACTAGGCCTCCACTGACCACACCACTGCTGCCCGTGTACCCCTGGAACCAATTTAAAATTGCCTACAGCCATGTGTTATTATTTTAGGCCTTCGATGCCTGTCTGCGGTCACTCCTTCCACTAGGCCTCCACTGACCACACCACTGCTGCCCGTGTACCCCTGGAACCAATTTAAAATTGCCTACAGCCATGTGTTATTATTTTAGGCCTTCGATGCCTGTCTGCGGTGACTCCTTCCACTAGGCCTCCACTGACCACACCACTGCTGCCCGTGTACCCCTGGAACCAATTTAAAATTGCCTACAGCCATGTGTTATTATTTTAGGCCTTCGATGCCTGTCTGCGGTCACTCCTTCCACTAGGCCTCCACTGACCACACCACTGCTGCCCGTGTACCCCTGGAACCAATTTAAAATTGCCTACAGCCATGTGTTATTATTTTAGGCCTTCGATGCCTGTCTGCGGTCACTCCTTCCACTAGGCCTCCACTGACCACACCACTGCTGCCCGTGTACCCCTGGAACCAACATCAGAAAATATAAAAATAAGTATTTTGCTTATAAAAAAGAAAATACTGGAGAGATATCAAATGCAGACATTTTAACATTAAAAACAAACACATACAACAAAAATCTGGTACAGTACTAAAAATAGCCACCAGATACAATAACTTTCTCCTGCAAGTAGTTAACTGAAAGGTTTTTTCAATTTTAAACACAGATATGGCATCCACCGAGTGTTGTCCTGTCGCGTCTTCTTTATATTATTGCCAAGAAGATGCAAAACAATGAAAATAATAAAATCATTATTTACCAAAAAAATAGAGTAAGTCAAAACCACATTGCAAATAAACATTCATTACAAATAAAGAAGCAGGGCGCGTCCGAGGGTGAGTATATACCTAATAAGAATATAATCACCCTCGGACGCGCCCTGCTTCTTTCCGACAGCCTTCCTTCCTAAGAATCAGCCCTTCCGTGGTGTAGAGAGAGGGTTTGTTACACTCCAAGGTGTTCCCCAGGTTGCCTTTCCTGAGCTTCGATCTTCCGGCTCTCGTTTAGTAGTTGTTGGAAACTACGCTGCATTGGGCCTACAAATTGGGTATGGGGTGTAGAGAGATGGTGTGTTCCACTCCAAGGTGTTCCCCAGGTTGCCTTTCCTGAGCTTCGATCTTCCGGCTCTCGTTTAGTAGTTGTTGGAAACTACGCTGCATTAGGCCTACAAATTGGGTATGGGGTGTAGAGAGATGGTGTGTTACACTCCAAGGTGTTCCCCAGGTTTCCTCTCCATTGCTTCGATCTTCCGGCTCTCGTTTAGTAGTTGTTGGAAACTACGCTGCATTAGGCTTACAAATTGGGTATGGGGTGTAGAGAGATGGTGTGTTACACTCCAAGGTGTTCCCCAGGTTTCCTCTCCATTGCTTCGATCTTCCGGCTCTCGTTTAGTAGTTGTTGGAAACTACGCTGCATTGGGCCTACAAATTGGGTATGGGGTGTAGAGAGATGGTGTGTTCCACTCCAAGGTGTTCTTCAGGTTGCCTTTCCTGAGCTTCGATCTTCCGGCTCTCGTTTAGTAGTTGTTGGAAACTACGCTGCATTAGGCCTACAAATTGGGTATGGGGTGTAGAGAGATGGTGTGTTCCACTGTAGAGAGATGGTGTGTTCCACTCCAAGGTGTTCCCCAGGTTTCCTCGCCAATGCTTCGATCATCATGCTCTCGTTTAGTAGTTGTTGGAAACTACGCTGCATTAGGCCTACAAATTGGGTATGGGGTGTAGAGAGATGGTGTGTTCCACTCCAAGGTGTTCCCCAGGTTTCCTCGCCAATGCTTCGATCATCATGCTCTCGTTTAGTAGTTGTTGGAAACTACGCTGCATTAGACCTACAAATTGGGTATGGGGTGTAGAGAGATGGTGTGTTCCACTCCAAGGTGTTCTCCAGGTTGCCTTTCCTGAACTTCTATCTTCAGGCTCTCATTAAATTGTGGTTAAACGGAACAACTGCATTTGGCGTACTAGTTGGTTTGGGGCCTACTATCGGTGTCTGCCGCTCCTTGCTGTTCTCCTGGTTTCCTGTCCTGAAATTCCGTTTTCAGGCGCTCGTTAAGTAGTTGTTAATGTTAGACTGCATTTGGCCTACTAGTTGGGTTGGGGCCTACTATCGGTGTCTGCCACTCCTTGCTGTTCTCCTCCACTGAACAAAGCTGTGCCGCCTGTTTACTACTGTTGCCAATTTTGAACTGCATTTCGACTACTTACTGATTTGGGCCTACTCTCTGTGTCAGCCTCTCATTCCAGTTGTCCTCCACTGCAATGCCCCCTGATTAGTCCTGTGTTACCAATTTTGAACTGCATTTAGCCCACTTTATTCTTTGGGCCTATATCTGTGTTTCCTCCTCATCCTGCCCATTGCCCAGCCAGTGATAGATGAGTCTGCTGGTACATTGACCCATAACGCAACATTTCCCGTGCACGCTACACTGCAAGATTGTGACCCTGCTGAAAGTCAGGTCCCCCTTCCCGCATACCATACCACCTTACACGGGGACAAACAGGAAGGTGCAGATGAAAGTGCAGGTTCCTTCATCAGGTGGGGGGAGGAATACTAGTTGGCGACGTCACTGGCACAGGGCCTCTCATGGTACGCAAAAGTGTTGCTGCCGGTGGGAGGCGCCCCCGCCGTGCAAACACACCGCTGTACTTTGAGGGGCCCTGTGCCAGTGCCAATGCCAACGAGTGGGCCCCCCCTGCTTGCTCAGGTTCACAGCACTTGCAAAGTTGAAATACTTACCTCTCCCTGCTCCACTGCCGTGACGTGGTCCAGATTTCCTGGGCCCACTAATTACTTGAACCAGCCCTACCCACCACAACTTTAGCCAAATGACCCCCAATTTCAAATCCCTTCCAATTATTATAAGGTAAATTACGCTTGACAAGCTTCATTAAGAAGAATGGATGGTTTTGACATTAAAATGGGCACTCTAGGTGTTTTCCTGGCCCCCACTCACTGCCGACTATGCTGCCCCATTGACTTGCATTGGGTTTCGTGTTTCGGTCGATCCCGACTTTACGTCATAATCGGCCGATTTCACTCGACCCGACTTTTGAGATAGTCGGGTTTCGCGAAACCCGGCTCGACTCTAAAAAGGTCAAGGTCGCTCAACTCTAGTGGCCACAATCTGCAGACCAGATATAACCTCAAGAGAAATGTGCTGTCTTCCAGGTGTAAAAATTAAAGATGTGTCTGACAGGATATCAGGACTCTTCAGACCTACAGATGACCACCCATTCCTTCTAATACATGTGGGGACAAATGACATTGCAAGAAACGACCTGGAAACCATCTGCAATGACTTTGAAAACTTAGGTAAGAAAGTGAAAGAACTGGGAGCGCAGGTGGTCTTCTCTTCCATACTTCCAGTGGATGGCCATGGAACAAGGAGGTGGATTAAAATTCTGCAGGTGAACAACTGGCTACGTCGATGGTGCCATCCGCAAGGATTTGGATTTCTGGATCATGGAGTGAATTACTTATACGATGGACTGCTTGCTAGAGATGGAGTGCACCTTACGAAGACTGGAAAACATGTATTTGGAAGTCGCCTTGCTACAGTCATCAGGAGAGCTTTAAACTAGAACAATGTGGGAAGGGAAGCAAAAGGCCAGAAAAAGCCATACACCTGACAAATACTGAGAACTCTGCTATTAGAAGTAGAAGGTGAGAACAAAGACAAAAAAATCTAAATAATAAAAATATTGGAGAAAGAGAAAACAATCACAAACTAAAATGTTTCTATACGAATGCACAAAGCATGGGCAACAAACGAGAACTGGAACTAGTTACGCAGGAAAAGAAATATGATGTCATTGGAATCACTGAAACTTGGTGGGACGATACACAGGATTGGAATACAAGGCTAGAAGGATACAACTCATTTGCAAGAAACAGACTTGATAAACGAGGAGGAGGTGTAGCTTTGTATATTAGAAAAGTGTATATCTGCACAGAGATTGAAGCTTCAGAGACTGGGAGTTCTGTGGAAACTGTTTGGGTAAGAAATAAGAATACAAAAAGAGAGAACAACGGAAAGGACACCATTGTTGGCATTTACTACAGGCCGCCTGTGCAAACTGAAGATTTGGATGAACTCTTTATGCATGAAATAGCCAAGTTCTCCAAAAAATATGTCATTGTTGCCATGGGAGATTTCAACTATGCAGACATTTGTTGGGAATGTCTCTCAGGCAAAACTAACAGGTCAAGCAAATTCTTATCCTCTCTTGCTGACAATTTTATCTTCCAAAAGGTAGGAGAGAAAACAAGGGGATCTGTTACCTTGGATCTAATCCTTATAAACAGGGAGGAAATGGTTCATGAGGTAAGAGTGGCTGGGACCCTAGGAGGTAGCGACAATGCTATTATAGAATTTTGGATAACTAGAGGAGGAAGACCTGTGAAGACTCAGACATCAAGGCTAGATTTCAAAAAGGCAGATTTTAAGGAACTTAATGAGAATCGGAGGGATCCAATGGCTGGATATCGTTAAGGACAAAAATGTCCAGGAAGGATGGGAAATCTTGAAAAATGAGATTCTTAAAGCACAATCATTAACAATTCCAAAAAAGGACGAATAGGAAGCATTTAAGGAAACCAGGATGGATGAACACAAAACTTAAACACATGCTAAAAAGGAAGACAGAAATGTTTATCAAATGGAAAGCGGGAGGCCTATCTAATGAAGAATATAATGCTGTCTGCAGAACCTGTTGGGCATGAATCAGATTATCTGAAGCTGACAATGAATTAAGGCTTGCAAGAGATGTCATAAGCAATAAAAAGGATTTAGGGGATATGTCAAAAGTAAAAGAAAAGTTAAAGATGCTATAGGATTTTTACAGGATGAAAATGATGAAATGGCAAGAAAGAATGTTGAGAAGGTCAAACTTTTTAAATTCCTATTCTTCATCTGTTTTCTCTCATAAAGGAAATGTAACATCAACTGATTTTCACTGCCCTATTAAGGGAATAGAAGAATCCAGGATATCTATAAACAGAAACATAGCGAGGAAAGACTTATCTAACATAAATTAATTCAAGTCTCCAGGTCCAGATGAATTACACCCCAGAGTACTGAAGGAGATAGCAGAAGAAATTTTTGAACCACTCTCCATAATCTTTGAAAATTCCTGGAGAACGGGAGAAATCCCTAAATACTGGAGAAGTGCAAATGTTGTTCCTGTCTTCAAAAAGGGGAAGAAGGTGGACCCAGAGAACTATAGGTCGGTGAGTCTGACGTCTATACCAGGAAAGATCTTTGAACAAATTATTAACCAACATGTATGTAAGTACCTGGATAAGAATGAAGTGATTAAACAGAGTCAGCATGGGTTTGTAACTAATAAGTCATGTCAGACTAACTTAGTTTCCTTCTATGACAGAATCACTGACTGGGTGGATCAGGGAAATGCTATAGATATAGAATATCTTGACTTCAGCAAAGCATTTGAAAAAGTATCTCACATAATCCTTATTGAAAAAATGGCTAAGTATGGAATGGACAAGGCAACTGTTAGGTGGATTCATAACTGGCTTAATGATCGGACTCAAAGAGTGGTCATAAGAGGGCTCTGTCCTGGGCCCTGTATTGTTCAACATCTTTATCAATGATTTAGATGAAGGAATTGAGGGTAAACAGGTTAAATTTGCTGATGAGGGATAGCTAATACTAGAAAAGAGAGAGAGGATTTAAAAAGCTATAAATAAACTGGAGCAGTGGGCAGCAACTAACAGAATTCTTTTAACAGGGAAAAATGCAAAGTGCTACATTTGGGCAATAAAAAACAAAAAAGCATATACAGAATGGGAGAAATAGGGCTAAGCAACAGCACATGTGAAAAAGACTTTGGTATACTAATAGATCACAGACTGAACATGAGTCAACAGTGTGATGCAGCTGCAAAAAAAGGCAAATACAATTCTGGGATGTATTAACAGAAGCATACAGTTTAGATCACGTGAAGTCATTATTGCCCTCTACTTCTCTTTGGTCAGACCTCACCTGGAATACTGTGTCCAGTTTTGGGCACTACATTTTAAAAAGACATCAACAAACTGGAGCAAGTTCAGAGAAGAGCGACCAGAATGGTGTCTGGTCTGCAAACCATGTCCTATGAGGAACATTTACAGGATTTGGGACTGTTTAACTTGCAAAAAAGAAGACTGAGAGGAGACTTAATAGCTGACTACAAATATCTCAAGGGCTGTCACATTGTAGAAGGATCATCTTTATTCTCATTTGCACAAGGAAAGACTAGAAGCAATGGGATGACACTGAATGGGAGGAGACACAGATTAGATATAAGAAAAAACTTTTTCACAGTAAGGGTGATCAATGAGTGGAACAGGTTGCCACGAGAGGTGGTGAGATCTCCTTCAACGGAAGTCTTCAAACAGAGGCTGGAAAGACTCCTGTCTGGGATGATTTAGTGAATCCTGCTTTGAGCAGGGGGTTGGACCAGATGACCCAGGAGGTCCTCTTCAACTCTTTCTATGATTCTATGATTACATTATAGAGGATGCCTATGGGGGTGCATTACACTACAGGGGATGCCTATGGGGGTGCATTACACTATAAAGGATGCCTATGAGGGTGCATTACACTACAGATGCTGCCTATGGGGGTGCATTACACTACAGAGGATGCCTATGGGGTGCATTACACTACAAAGGCTGACTATGGGGTTGTATTACACTACAGAGGCTGCCTATGGGGGTCCATTACACTACAGAGACTGCCTATTGGGGTGCATTATGCTATAGAGTCTGCCTATGGGGAATTCATTATACTATAGTCTGCCTATTGGGAGTACATTATACTATATGGAGACCTATGGGGAGTTCATTATACTATATGGAGCCCTATGGGGAGTGAATTATACTTTATATAGAGTGTGCCTATGGGGAATGTATTATACAATACAGAGTCTGCCTTTTTGGGAGTGCATTATACTATATGGTGACCTATGGGGCGTGCATTATACTATATGGTGGCCTATGGGGCGTGCATTATACTATATGGAGGCCTATGGGGAGTGCATTATACCATATGGAGGCCCATGGGGAGTGCATTATACTATATGGAGGCCTATGGGGAGTGCATTATACTATATGGAGGCCTTTGAGGAGTGCATTATACTATATAGAGGCCTATGGGGAATGTATTATACTATATTGAGGACTATCTGGTGTATTATGCTATATGGAGGCTTTCTAGGGGGCCATCATACAGTGTGGAGATTATAGTGAGGGGGCCATCAAACAGCATTGGAGCCATTCAACACTTTGCGGGATATCAAGGGGTCAGTATATATACAGTAAGGGGGCATTGCACTGTGTATAAGAGAGCATCATATTGTGAATAGAGGAGCTATATAGGGAGAGACTTGGGACATTATTAAATGTAAAGTGGGCACTTATTGTTATAGGGGAACTGAGGTTACTGTGACCGTCAAAGAGACACACAGGGCATTATTACGTTCTAGGGGCAAAATGTGGGAGCTGTTTTCTAGGGCACTTGTACCCGGCATTACTATATTATAGAGGGTTGCTTTAGAATTTAGAGGTCACACAGAACCACACAGTAAGTGTAGTAATAGGGACACATGCGGCAGCAGCGGCTCAGTATTAGGGTATCATCAGGATGAGGAGTTTGTGCAGTTGGGAATAGTCCCGTTTCGGACAGTGCTGAAAATGTGAGATGTGAAATGTGTCTTTATTGTATTCTCTGCAGCTGAGTCCTAGCTGGAGGAGTTGTCATGTTGGTCTGGACCAGATGGAAAAGAAGTGAAAAGTGAACGATTCCATCAGAAAGAACATCAGCGGTAAGTCATTATCTGTAACTGTGCTATGATCTATGTTCTGTAGGACTGGTATCTACCACTGACCATATGGCGGTAATATCAATATTGGTCTTTATATACAGATTATTTTCAGCAACAGCGCGGTCATCTGCTGAGGTTCTCCACTATAATCTTTATTTTTATATAGCGCTAACATATTCCGCAGCGCTTTACAGTTTTTGCACACATTATCATCACTGTCCCCGATTGGGCTCACAATCTAGAATTCCTATCAGTATGTCTTTTGAATGTGGGAGGAAACCGGAGTGCCCGGAGGAAACCCACGCAAACACGGAGAGAACATACAAACTCTTTGCAGATGTTGTCCTGGGTGGGATTAGAACCCAGGACCCCAGCGCTGCAAGGCTGTAGTGCTAACCACTGCGCCACCGTGCTGCCCGGTGCGCCACTATTAGGGTACATCACCCAGGTATGATCAAGTTTACCTAATTAGGGGCCCACTAAGAAGTTTTGCCCCCCCCCCAGAACCAAAAGCCCAGCTACACTTCTGAACTGTGCAATTCTATGATTCTATGATGTTAAAAAGGTGAACATACACTTTTAGCACCTGTCTGATCATGTAAGCTTATGACCTCATACAATGGTATAAGGGTGTGTGGATACTTCCAGCGTTATTTTTTTTCATAATGAGGGATCAATTATGATGCTAATTAAATAAGATTTAATCAGATTTTTTTTTTCATGGAGTGACACATTTAACAGTCATCAACAAAACAGTGTACGCCGGTAACAGAACACGCTGTACATAAAAATAACAATGGTAGAGATAATAGAAAAACAAAAAGAGCAGTAGCAAATGTAGAAATGTCATACATTTTAAACCTTATTTGCAAGCATCTATGTGATCCTAGACAGATTGAAGACATCCTGTAGTTTTAGTACACATTAAGTCAAGCTGTCAATCCTGTATGACATCAAGCTGTTGTTTACCATTGATGTAAGAAAACACTAGAGGGAAACATGTTTTCAATCCATGTCATATATTAACTGAAAAATCTAATTCTTAGCTGAATCAATAAGCAGAAGACACATGCCTAGCAGATCCAATTTCACTGAGCATTTAAACTGTTTCTATTTTTTGTATTTTTGTTTTTCTCTCTATTCAGAACTGGCCTAAACATTGTTATCAAATAGTTCCTCATTTATCTTGGAGTTGTGTCTGAATACAAATCTCATCCTTTTAAGTTGAATGGAGCGCACAGCTAATGGATTGTACTATTTATGGAATCATTTTTAGTTTCAAAGTAAAAATGTAAGGACAAAAAAAATTCTTGAAAGAGTTTACTCTTTTGTTATCAGTAGAAAGGGGAGTGGACAATGACCAATATTAACCCCCTAGGTGACAGAGCCAATTTTTACAATTCTGACAACTGTCACTTTGAAAACGGAAATCTGGGGAAAATTTTTAAAATTTTCACAATTTTCAAACTTTAAATTTTTATGCCCTTAACCCCTTTACCCCCAAGGGTGATTTGCATGTTAATGACCGGGCCAATTTTTACAATTCTGACCACTGTCCCTTTATGAGGTTATAACTCTGGAACTCTTCAACGGATCCTGATGATTCTGACATATGTTTTCTGGTGACATATTGTACTTCATGATAGCGGAAAAAATTTCTTTGATATTACCTGCGTTTACTTGTGAAAAAAAGCAGAAATTTGGCAAAAATTTTGAAAATTTTGCAATTTTCCAACTTTGAATTTTTATGCCCTTAAATCACAGAGATATGTCACACAAAATACTTAATAAGTAACATTTCCCACATGTCTACTTTACATCAGCACAATTTAGAAAAAATATTTTTTTTGTTAGGGAGTTATAAGGGTTAAAAGTTGACCAGCAATTTCTCATTTTTACAACACCATTCTTTTTAGGGACCACATCACATTTGAAGTCACTTTGAGGGGTCTATATGATAGAAAATACCCAAGTGTGACACCATTCTAAAAACTGCACCCCTCAAGGTGCTCAAAACCACATTCAAGAAGTTTATTAACCATTCAGGTGTTTCACAGGAATTTTTGGAATGTTTAACCCCTTTACCCCCAAGGGTGGTTTGCACGTCAATGACCAGGCCAATTTTTACAATTCTGACCACTGTCCCTTTATGAGGTTATAACTCTGGAACGCTTCAACGGATCCCAGTGATTCTGACAGTGTTTTCTCATGACATATTGTACTTCATGAAAGTGGTAAAATTTCTTTGATATTACCTGCGTTTATTTGTGAAAAAAACGGAAATTTGGCGAAAATTTTGAAAATTTCGCAATTTTCCAAACTTTGAATTTTTATGCAATTAAATCACAGAGTTATGTCACACAAAATACTAAATAAGTAACATTTCCCACATGTCTACTTTACATCAGCACAATTTTGGAATCAAATTTTTTTTTTGTTAGGGAGTTATAAGGGTTAAAAGTTGACCAGCAATTTCTCATTTTTACAACACCATTTTTTTTTAGGGACCACATCTCATTTGAAGTCATTTTGAGGGGTCTATATGATAGAAAATACCCAAGTGTGACACCATTCTAAAAATTGCACCCCTCAAGGTGCTCAAAACCACATGGAACCCCTATCCACAGGAAGGATATAATGGAACTAGAGAGAGTACAAAGGAGGGCAACAAAATTAATAAAAGGGATGGGAGAACTACAATACCCAGATAGATTAGCGAAATTAGGATTATTTAGTCTTGAAAAAAGACGACTGAGGGGCGATCTAATAACCATGTATAAGTATATAAGGGGACAATACAAATATCTCGCTGAAGATCTGTTTATACCAAGGAAGGTGACGGGCACAAGGGGGCATTCTTTGCGTCTGGAGGAGAGAAGGTTTTTCCACCAACATAGAAGAGGATTCTTTACTGTTAGGGCGGTGAGAATCTGGAATTGCTTGCCTGAGGAGGTGGTGATGGCGAACTCAGTCGAGGGGTTCAAGAGAGGCCTGGATGTCTTCCTGGAGCAGAACAATATTGTATCATACAATTATTAGGTTCTGTACAAGGACGTAGATCTGGGGATTTATTATGATGGACTATAGGCTGAACTGGATGGACAAATGCCTTTTTTCGGCCTTACTAACTATGTTACTATGTTACATTCAAGAAGTTTATTAACCCTTCAGGTGTTTCACAGGAATTTTTAAATAAAAATGAACATTTAACTTTTTTTTCACAAAAAATTTACTTCAGCTCCAATTTGCTTTATTTTACCAAGGGTAACAGGAGAAAATGGACCCCAAAAGTTGTTGTACAATTTGTCCTGAGTATGCAGATACCCCATATGTGGGGGTAAACCACTGTTTGGGCGCTGTTATGATTAGGCAACTCAGTACCACAGTGAACATAGAGGTCAGAGCACATACAGTGATCTGACAATAATCCAAAAACATAGAACGAGCTCTGAGACGTGGGAACTCTGTTGACCGCAATCCCTAATCCTATCCAACAACACTAGAGGCAGCCGTGGATTGCGCCTAACGCTACCTATGCAACTAGGCACAGCCTGAGAAACTAGCTAGCCTGAAGATAGAAAATAAGCCTACCTTGCCTCAGAGAAATACCCCAAAGGAAAAGGCAGCCCCCCACATATAATGACTGTGAGTAAGATGAAAAGACAAACGTAGAGATGAAATAGATTTAGCAAAGTGAGGTCCGACTTTCTGAACAGAGCGATGATAGGAAAGGTAACTTTGCGGTCAACACAAAACCCTAAAAACCACGCAAAGGGGGCAAAAAGACCCTCCGTACCGAACTAACGGCACGGAGGTACACCCTCTGCGACCTAGAGCTTCCAGCAAACAAATAGATAAGCTGGACAGAAGAAAAGCAAACAAAATAGCAAAGGAAAACTTAGCTATGCAGAGCAGCAGGCCACAGGAACGATCCAGGAGGAAAACAAGTCCAATACTGGAACATTGACAGGAAGCCAGGATCAAAGCACTAGGTGGAGTTAAGTAGAGCAGCACCTAATGACCTCACCACATCACCTGAGGGAGGAAACTTAGAAGCCGCAGTACCACTTCCCTCCACCAACGGAAGCTTACAGAGAGAATCAGCCGAAGTACCACTTGTGACCACAGGAGGGAGCTCTGCCACAGAATTCACAACAAGGCGCATGACAGAGCTCGGAAGCGAAGGAGGGCAATTTGACTTTTCAATGCTAAATTGACAGGAATTGAGATGGGACGCCATGTTGCGTTTGAAGAGCCACTGATGTGCCTAAACAATGAAACCCCCCACAAGTGACACCATTTTGGAAAGTAGACCCCCTAAGGAACTTATCTAGAGGTGTAGTGAGCACTTTGACCCACCAAGTGCTTCACAGAAGTTTATAATGCAGAACCGTAAAATAAAAAATCATATTTTTTCACAAAAATTATCTTTTCGCCCCCAATTTTTTATTTTCCCAAGAGTAAGAGAAGAAATTAGACCCCAAAGTTGTTGTACAATTTGTCCTGAGTACGCAGATATCCCATATGTGGGGGTAAACCACTGTTTGGGCGCATAGGAGAGCTCGGAAGGGAAGGAGCGCCGTTTGACTTTTCAATGCAAAATTGACAGGAATTGAGATGGGACGCCATGTTGCGTTTGGAGAGTCACTGATGTGCCTAAACATTGAAACCCCCCCAGAAGTGACACCATTTTGGAACGTAGACCCCCTAAGGAACTCATCTGGATGTGTGGTGAGTACTTTGACCCTCCAAGGGCTTCACAAAAGTTTATAATGCAGAGCCGTAAAAATAAAACAAAATTTTTTTCCCATAAAAATTATTTTTTAGCCCCCAGTTTTGTATTTTCCCGAGGGAAACAGGAGAAATTGGACCCCAAAAGTTGTTGTCCAATTTGTCCTGAGTACACTGATACCCCATATGTGGGGGGGAAGCACAGTAGAAACCCCCCACAAGTAACACCATTTTAGAAAGTAGACCCCCTAAGGAACTCATGTAGATGTGTTGTGAGAGCTTTGAACCCCCAAGTGTTTCACTACAGTTTATAATGCAGAGCCGTGCAAATAAAAAATATTTTTTTTCCACTAAAATTATTTTTTAGCCCCCAGTTTTGTATTTTTCCAAGGGTAACAGGAGAAATTCAACCCTAAATGTTGTTGTCCAATTTGTCCTGAGTATGCTGATACCCGACATGGGGGGAACCACCGTTTGAGCGCATGGCAGAGCTCGGAAGGGAAGGAGCATCATTTGGAATGCAGACTTAGATAGATTGGTCTGCAGGCATAACATTGCGTTTGCAGAGCCCCTAATGTACCTAAACAGTAGAAACCCCCCACAAGTGACCCCATATTGGAAACTAGACCCCAAAGAACTTATCTAGATGTGTTGTGAGAACTTTGAACCTCCAAGTGTTTCACTACAGTTTATAAGGCAAAGCCGTGAAAATTAAAAAAAAGAAATTTTCCCAAAATTATTTTTTAGCCCGCAGTTTTGTATTTTTCCAAGGGTAACAGGAGAAATTGGACCCTAAATGTTGTTGTCCAATTTGTCCTGAGTACGCTGATACCCGATATGTGGGGGGAACCACTGTTTGAGCGCATGGCGAGCTCGGAAGGGAAGGAGCATCATTTGGAATTCAGACTTAGATGGATTGGTCTGCAGGGGTCACATTGCGTTTGCAGAGCCCCTAATGTACCTAAACAGTAGAAACCCCCCACAAGTGACCCCATATTGGAAACTAGACCCCTAAAGGAACTTATCTAGATGTGTTGTGAGAACTTTGAACCCCCAAGTGTTTCACTACAGTTTATAACGCAGAGCCGTGAAAATAGAAAATCTTTTTTTCCCCACAAAAATTATTTTTTAGCCCCCAGTTTTGTATTTTCCCAAGGGTGACAGGAGAAATTGGACCCCAAAAGTTGTTGCCCAATTTGTCCTGAGTACGCTGATACCCCATATGTTGGGGTAAACTCCTGTTTGGGCACACGGGAGAGCTCGAAAGGGAAGGAGCACTGTTTTACTTTATCAACGCAGAATTGGCTGAAATTGAGATCGGACGCCATGTCGCGTTTGGAGAGCCCCTGATGTGCCTAAACAGTGGAAACCCCCCAATTATAACTGAAACCCTAATCCAAACACACCCCTAACCCTAATCTCAACGGTAACCCTAACCACATCTCTAACCCAGACACACCCCTAACCCTAATCCCAACCCTATTCCCAACCGTAAATGTAATCCAAACCCTAAACCTAACTTTAGCCCCAACCCTAACCCTAACTTTAGCCCCAACCCTAACTGTAGCCTTAACCCTAGCCCCAACCCTAACCCTAGCCCCAACCCTAGCCCTAACCCTAACTCTAACCCTAACCCTAGCCCTAACCCTATCTCTAACCCTAGCCCTCACCCTAACACTAGCCCTCACCCTAACCCTAATGGGAAAATGGAAATAAATACATTTTTAAAATTTTCTAATTTTTCCCTAACTAAGGGGGTGATGAAGGGGGGTTTGATTTACTTTTATAGTGGGTTTTTTAGCCGACTTTTATGATTGGCAGCCGTCACACACTGAAAGACGCTTTTTATTGCAAAAAATATTTTTTGCGTTACCACATTTTGAGAGCTATAATTTTTCCATATTTGAGTCCACAGAGTCATGTGAGGTCTTGTTTTTTGCGGGACGAGTTGACGTTTTTATTGGTACCATTTTCGGGCACGTGACATTTTTTGTTCGCTTTTTATTCTGATTTTTGTGAGGCAGAATGACCAAAAACCAGCTATTCATGAATTTCTTTTGGGGGAGGCGTTTATATCGTTACGCATTTGGTAAAATTGATACAGTAATTTTATTCTTCGGGTCAGTACGTTTACAGCGATACCTCATTTATATCATTTTTTATGTTTTGGCGCTTTTATACGATAAAAACTATTTTATAGAAAAAATCATTTTTTTTGCATCGCTTTATTCTGAGGACTATAACTTTTTAAATTTTTTGCTGATGATGCTGTAAGGTGGCTCGATTTTTGCGGGACAAGATGACATTTTTAGCGGTATCATGGTTATTTATATCAGTCTTTTTGATCGCGTGTTATTCCACTTTTTGTTCGGCGGTATGATAATAAAGCGTTGTTTTTTGCCTCGTTTTTTTTTTCTTACGGTGTTTACTGAAGGGGTTAACTAGGGGGACAGTTTTATAGGTCAGGTCGTTACGGACACGGCGATACTAAATATGTGTACTTTTATTGCTTTGGTATTTTTATTTAGATAAAGGAATATATTTATTGGAATAATATTTTTTTTTCTTTATTTAGGATTTTTTTTTTTTTTTTACACATGTGGAATTTTTTTTTTTTACTTTTTTACTTTGTCCCAGGGGGAACATCACAGATCGCTGATCTGACAGTTTGTACAGCACTCTGTCAGATCAGCGATCTGACTTGCAGCACTGCAGGCTTACCAAGCGCCTGCTCTGAGCAGGCACTTGGTAAGCCACCTCCCTCCCTGCAGGACCCGGATGCCGCGGCCATTTTGGATCCGGGCCTGCAGCGAGGAAGGAGGTAGGAGACCCTCGGAGCAACCCGATCACATCACGTTGCTGAGGGGGTCTCAGGGAAGCCCGCAGGGAGCCCCCTCCCTGCGCGATACTTCCCTATACCGCCAGAATGCTGCGATCATGTTTGATCGTGGTGTGCCGGAGGTTAATGTGCTGGGGGCAGTCCGTGACCACTCCTGGCACATAGTGTCAGATGTCAGCTGCGATAGGCAGCTGACACCCGGCCGCGATCGGCCACGCTCGCCCTGTGAGCGCAGCCGATCGCTGTGACGTACTATCCCAACGAATGTCAGATAGGCCCAGGTCACCTCAACGGCATAGTACGTCAAAGGTCAGAAAGGGGTTAAATAAAATGAACATTTCACTTTTTTTCACAAAAAATTTACTTCAGCTCCAATTTGTTTTATTTTACCGAGGGTAACAGGAGAAATTAGACCACAAAAGTTCTTGTCCAATTTGTCCTGAGCATGCTGATACCCTATAAGTGGGGGTAAACCACCGTTTGGGCGGATGGCAGAGCTCGGAAGGGAAGGAGCGCCATTTGACTTTTCAATGCAAAATTGACTGGAATTGAGATGGGACGCCATGTCGCGTTTGGAGAGCCCCTGATGTGCCTAAACATTGAAAACCCACACATGTGACTCCATTTTGGAAAGTAAACCCCCTAAGGAACTTATCTAGATGTGTGGTGAGCACTTTGACCCACCAAGTGCTTCGCAGAAGTTTATAATGTAGAGCCGTAAAAATAAAAAATCATATTTTTTCACAAAAATGATCTTTTCACCCCATTTTTTCATTTTTTCCCAAGGGTAACAGAAGAAACTGGACCCCAAAAGTTGTTGTGCAATTTGTCCTGAGTACGCTGATACCCCATATGTTGGGGTAAAACACTGTTTGGGCGGATGGCAGAGCTCGGAAGGGAAGGAGCGCCATTTGACTTTTCAATGCAAAATTAATTGGAATTGAGATGGGACGCCATGTCGCGTTTGGAGAGCCTCTGATGTGCCTAAACATTGAAAACCCCCACAAGTGACACCATTTTGGCAAGTAAACCCCTAAGGAACTTATCTAGATGTGTGGTGAGTACTTTGACCCACCAAGTGCTTCACAGAAGTTTATAATGTAGAGCCGTAAAAATAAAAAATCATTTTTTTTCACAAAAATGACCTTTTCGCCCAATTTTTTTATTTTCCCAAGGGTAACAGAAGAAACGTGACATTTTTTGATCGTTTTTTATTCCAATTTTTGTGAGGTAGAATGAATAAAAACCAGCTATTCATGAATTTCTTTGGGGGGGCGCTTATACCGTTCCACGTTTGGTAAAATTGATAAAGCAGTTTTATTCTTTGGGTCAGTACGATTACAGCGATACCTCATTTATATCATTTTTTATGTTTTGGCGCTTTTATACCATAAAAACTATTTTATATATAAAATAATTATTTTTGCATCGCTTTATTGTGAGGACTATAACTTTTTTATTTTTTTGTTGATGACGCTGTATGACAGCTCGTTTTTTGCAGGAGAAGATAATGTTTTCAGCGGTACCATGGTTATTTATATCCGTCTTTTTCATCGCGTGTTATTCTACTTTTTGTTCGGCATTATGATAATAAAGCGTCGTTTTTTGGATTTTTTTTACGCTGATCACTGAAGGGGTTAACTAGGGGACAGTTTTCTAGGTCGGGTCGTTACGGACGTGGTGATACTAAATATGTGTATTTTTATTGTTTTTTTATTTAGATAAAGAAATGTATTTATTGGAACAATATAATTTTTTTTTTCTTTATTTAGGATTTTTTTTTTTTACACATGTAAATATTTTTTTTTTTACCTTGTCCCGGGGGGGACATGACTATATAGGGTCAGATCGCTGATCTGACACTTTGCTGTGCACTGTGTCAGATCAGCGATCTGACAGGCACAGCAAGGAGGCTTCCCGGCGCCTCCTCTGAGCAGGTGCTTGAAAGCCACCTCCCTGCAGGACCCAGAAGGCCCCCCGTGGCCATTTTGGATCCGGGCCTGCAGGGAGGAGGAGGTAAGAGACCCTCGGAGCAACGTGATCACATCGCGTTGCTCCAAGGGTCTCAGGGAAGCATGCAGTGAGCCCCCTCCCTGCACGATGCTTCCCTATGCTGCCGGAACGCTGCAATCATGTTTGATCACAGTGTGCCGGGGGTTAATATGACGGATGTCAGCTGCGATAGTCACCTGACACCTGGCCCCGATCGGCCGCGCTCCCCCCGTGAGTGCGGCAGATCGGTGATGACGTACTATCCCGTCAGTGGTCAAACGGGCCCATACCACCTCGACGGGATAGTACGTCTGATGTCAGAAAGGGGTTAAATCGGAGAAATATGTCACACAAAGTAGTTAATAAGTAACATTTCCCACATGTCTACTTTACATCAGCACAATTTTGGAAACAAAATTTTTTTGTTAGGCAGTTATAAGAAATAATAACCGATATCCACCAATCCAAAAGCAATAGACTAAGCAGGGTGTGATCAATATGAGACTATAAAAATTAACTTTTAATAAATATAATTAAAATGGTATATAACCAAAATACCAAAAGCAAAAAACTGACATGCAATATGTCCGATTATGGATATTGAATAAGATGGTAAATTGTGCTGACATACATAGTTTTGGTTAGCATCTACCTTCCCTGGAGACATATGTTTATTTGGTCTTTCTAGGTCTCGGGGATTGTTTGTGGTATTAGACATTCCTGCGAATGTGATTAAGGGTGCTTAGTCACCGGAAACGCGTTGACTTGGTTTTATAATATTTTTTTGTATGCTGATGTTTTGTCCTTTCACTATATTTTAAGTGAAATAAACTATGGATTTTTCACTATTTCGTTGAGCTGGATCTCCTTCTCTTTCCTGTTCGTCTACGCCCTGACACAGCGGTTCCGTGCTCCGAGCTCTTGGGAATGTCGGTATGGTGAGCTGGATTTTGTTTTTTCCTAGAAATTTTATCCCATTGCACTCGTCCGTTTAAGTCGCCAGTGTGACGCGGGCCTAACAGGTGATCTGCCAGTGTAAAACTGTCAGGTCTCATACAATGCAATACATGTATATTGCAATGCATGAGACCGGAGATCAAAAAAATAAAAATTGAAGTCTCAAACGGGGAGGGACTAATAAAAAAATGTAAACAAAAAAGATTTAAAACTATTAAAAAAATTACAAAATAAAAAAATGAAAAATATTAAATATTAATCCAATAAATACGGTACTTATATTTACGGAAAAACTAAAAAAGTATACATATTTGCTACTGCAGTATCTGGAATAACCCAACCTTTTAAAACTGCCACACTAGGCAACTCCTTTTGCGCATACCATAAAAAAAGGAGCAAAAAACTATGCTTTTTCATCATACCGCTGAACAAAAAGTATAATAAAACGAGATCAAAAAGTCAAATGGTACCAATGAAACTGTTATCTTGTCCCGTAAATAAAACAAGCAGCCATACAGTTCCATCAGTGGAAAAATAAAAGTTATAACTCTCAGAATAAAGAGACATAAAAACAATGATTTTTTCTATATACCGTAATCGTTTTTTGTGTAAAAACGCCAAAACATAAAAAAAATATATATATATAAATGTGGTATTGTTGTAGTCGTACTGACCTGAAGAATGAAGCTGCCTTATCAATTTTACCACATGGGAACGGCATTAAAAAAAAACAACTCAAAAAACAATTTCTGAATTGCTAGTTTTTGTTCAATCTGCCCTCTAAAAATCTGAATAGAAGGCTATCAAAAAATGTAATGTGCCCAAAAACGGTACCAATAAAAATGTCAACTCGTCCTGCAAAATACAAGCCCTCATATGACCCTGTTGACAGAAATATGGAAAAATTATAGCTCTCAAAATATGGTGATGCAAAAAAAAAAAAAACGTATTCCACTGTGTGACAGCAGCCAAACCTAAAAAAACAATATAAATCTGGTATCTCTGTAATCGCACTGACCCAAAGAATAAAGTTGCCTAATCACTTATACCACATGAGGAACAGTATAAAAATACAAATTAGACCTACCGGTAATTATATTTCCAGGGGTCCATCATAACAGCACGACAGGAGGTAGTCCCGTATATCCTCTAGGGACAGCAACCATACAAGAGGTTAAAAGCCCCACTTGCGCCTTGACCCCAGTGTTTTTTACCAATCACTACACAAGGATGGATGCAACTCTATTTTATTTAACTCTTACATACAAATATTAACTTACATTAGTTTCAAAGTTCAGGGGAGGGAATGTAATGGTGCTGTTATGATGGACTCCTGGAAATATACCGTAATTACCGGTAGGTCTAATTTGTATTTTCCCAGGACGTCCCTCATGACAGCATGACAGGAGAAATACCAAATAAATGGCATTCTAGGGTGGGACCACTGCCTGTAGGACCTTTCGTCTGTAGGACAATTGCTGATCTATCACATCACATCACATCTAACTTATAATGTTTACAGAAGGTTGTTATATTGGACCAAGTTGCTGCCCTGCAAATCTGGTCTATGGAAGCCCCTGCTCTTTCGACCCAGAAAACAAAAATTGCTCTTGTAGAGTGGGCTTTAATTTTAAATGGGGGATCTTTTTTCTCTGACTCATATGCTAGTGCTATAGTAGACATGATCCACCTAGGCAAAGTTAATTTAGAGGCTTTTTTACCCTTATTTTTCCCATATAAGAAGAGATTTGAATCCTGCCTCCAAGAAGCTGTGACCTCTACATAGTGCATCACTGCCATTCTCACTTCTAGTGTGTGAAACAGCCTTTCCTTCTCATTTTTTGGGAGATGACAAAAAGAAGGAACAATAATCTCTTGGCTCAAATTTGACTCTGACACTAATCTCTGTAAAAAGGACGGGTCAATCCTAAATATTAACCTATCCTCTAGGATCTGTAAGTAGGGATCCCTGACTGACAGTGCCTGTAATTCACCCAAACGCTTCACCGAGCTAACTGCCACCAGGAATGCCGTCTTCATAGAGAGGAAGTTGATGCTGGATTCTTCTTGGGACTCATAGGAAGATCTACACAGTGTATTTAACACAAGGTTTAGGTCCCAAGGAGGAACAGTCTCTTTGACTGTGGGTCTTAATCTGGTAATGGCTCGAGAGAACCTTGCTACCCAAGCGTGGTCCGCTAAAGGAAAGTCCATGAAGGCACTAAGGGGAGATATCTGCACCTTCAGCATGCTAGACTTTAGGCCCATCTCAAATCCCTCATTGAGGAAGTCCGATATTCTGGGAATGTCTAGGCGTGCTGTGCTCGAAGTAGATTCACCCACGTAAGAACAGAACCTCTTCCATATATTGGAATAGAGCGCTGATGTTATTGGTTTCCTACTCGCCTGCATAGTAGTTATCACCCTGTCTGACAATCCCCTGGAACTTAGGATCTTCTGCTCAGGAACCAGGCTGTCAGGTGCAGAAGACGAGGGCATTGGTGCTAGAGGGGACCTTGAGACAGTAGGTCAGGTCTGTCTGGAAGTAGAACTGGATCTTCCAGAGTCATGTGGTGCAATATTGGAAACCAACTCGGCCAGAAAGGAGCTACCAATATCACTGTGGCCTGATCTTCTTTCATTTTCCACAGCATTCTTGTTATGAGGGGAAAAGGAGGAAATGCATACAGAAGACCTTCTTCCCAACTCTGAGATAGGGCATCTATGCCTTCTGGGCTGTTGGTTGGATTTATGGAGAAGAATCTTGCCACCTTTGCGCTCCTCCGGGTTGCAAACAGGTCTAAAAATAAATAAAACCAATTCTTCACCTGCTGTTGATTTGTTAATTCTGTCTCCCAAAGATTGCAGTAAGGCTCGGCGCACACTTATCCCACGCTCTGCGCCGATCACTTACAGCTGGGTTTGTGTAAATCTCTGAAATACGTGATTCAGACGGAACCTATGGCGGAAGATTCCTTATACACTGCATGCAGACTTATTAGGCAAGTTGTATTTTAGAGGATTATTTTTATTATTGATCAACAACTATGTTCTCAATCAACCCAAAAGATTCATAAATATCAAAGCTTAATATGTTTGGAAGTTGGAGTGTTTTTTTTTTTTTAGATTTGGCTATCTAGGAGGATTTCTGTTTGTGCAGGTAACTATTACTGTGCAGAATTATTAGGCAACTTAATAAAAACCAAATACAGTTATATGAAAAAGTTTGGGCACCCCTATTAATCTTAAGCTTAATGTTTTATAAAAATTGTTTTTTTTGCAACAGCTATTTCAGTTTCATATATCTAATAACTGTTGGACACAGTAATGTTTCTGCCTTGAAATGAGGTTTATTGTACTAACAGAAAATGTGCAATCTGCATTCAAATTAAATTTGACAGGTGCATAAGTATGGGCACCCTTATCATTTTCTTGTTTTAAATACTCCTACCTACTTTTTACTGACTTACTAAAGCACTTTTTTTGGTTTTCTAACCTCATTGAGCTTTGAACTTCATAGCCAGGTGTATGCAATCATGAGAAAAGCTACTTAAAGTGGCCACTTGCAAGTTGTTCTCCTGTTTGAATCTCCTCTGAAGAGTGGGATCATGGGCTCCTCAAAACAACTGTCTAATAATCTAAAAACAAAGATTATTCAACATAGTTGTTCAGGGAAAGGATACAAAAAGCTGTCTCAGTGATTTAACCTGTCAATTTCCACTGTGAGGAACATAGTAAGGAAATGGAAGAACACAGGTCCAGTTCTTGTTAAGGCCAGAAGTGGCAGGCCAAGAAAAACATCAGAAAGGCAGAGAAGAAGAATGGTGAGATCAGTCAAGGACAATCCTCAGACCACCTCCAGAGACCTGCAGCATCAACTTGCTGCAGATGGTGTCACTGTGCATCGGTCAACTATACAACGCACTTTGCACAAGGTCCCACAAGTTCATCCTTGATGATACCAGCCCATACCAGTACCCCACCTCCACCTTGCTGGCGTCTGAGTCGGAGTGGAGCTCTCTGCCCTTTACTGATCCAGCCTCTGGCCCTTCAAGAGTCACTCTCATTTCATCTAATATATAAAGCTGAATGTGTGTGTGTATGTGTGTATGTATGTATGTCCGGGATTGGCATCTGCACTGTCGCAGCTACAGCCACAAAATTTTGCACAGTCACACGTCTGGACCCCGAGAGCGTCATAGGCTATGTTGTGAGGCGAAATTTTAACCCCGCGCGTTCCAATTCACCAAACAATTTTGCCCCTATCTACATAATGGGGAAAAAAGTGAAAGGAAAAGTGTTGGAGGCGTCGCAGCTACAGCCACAAAATTTTGCACAGTCACACGTCTGGACCCTGAGAGCATCATAGGCTATGTTGTGAGGTGGAAATTTAACCCCGCGCTTTGCAATTCACCAAACAATTTTGCCCCTATCTACATAATGGGGAAAAGTGAAAGGAAAAGTGTTGGAGGCAAACTGACAGCTGCCAGATGTGAACAAGGGGGACTTAAAGAATGAGAGCGATGGCTCCAAAGAGTATATACCGTACAGTTGCTAAGGTGGGGCCCCGACATGGGATACTCACCACACACGGGGATATGAACACACACAAAATGCGCCACACACTACCACGTGCTTGAACACATATACCACCCTCAGCACACATTTCACCACACATACACCAACCTCGCCACATAAAAGTCAAAACACAAAAGTCGCTCAAAACTCGCCACGCGCAAAACTCGCCACATGCAAAAACTAGGCTCACGCAAAACTCGCCACAAGTGCAAAACTCACCTCATGGAAAACTCACCACACGCAAAACTTCCACACGCGGAAAAATTGCCACATGCACAAAAGTTGCAACACATGAAAAAGTTGCCTCACACAAAACTTGCACACACTCAAAAGGCACCACACATAAAACTCGCCACGCGCAAAACTTGCTGCACACAACTTGCTACACTAACCTGTCACATGCAACTCGACACACAAAAAGTTGCTACACTGGTACTGTGTAGAAAGAAGCGGCAACACTCACCGGTCCTGTGTGGTCTGAGTCTTTATTTAGAAGATTACAACCATCGTATCATCACGGCGTCGGGATACAAACGAAGGGGGAGGTGAGCAGGATGTGACGACGGCCGTTTCGCGCCGACGATAGCGGCGAAATGGTGGTTGATGTAGGCCACCTGTTACCTAATTGTCGGTGATGATCCTGACATGATGACCCCGTAGGGATATAAGGAGCCTCTTTATAGCTAGCTCCACTGCCATCAGTTCTTTCAGTTTAGATGAGTTACCTAATTCTTCTCTCCAAATTCCTTGGACCATAACCTCACTCAGATGAGCCCCCCCAAGCTGTAGGGCTAGCGTCTGTAGAGATTACCCGAGATATCCGATTCAACCAGGGAACCCCTCTGGATAGATTAGCCGGGTCCAACTACCACGTCAGAGATTGCAAAGTGGATGGGGATAAGGTCATTACTCCATTCAGGTACCTCCCCTGAGGGATCTTTCATTAAGCAAGACATCCCATTGTAAGGCTCTTGTATGAAATTGAGCCCACCGGACTGCTTGGATGCAGGAGGTTGGTGACCCTAAAAGGGACATAGCCTTTCTAAGGGACATAGAGGGACTGTTGAACGCTCTTATTACCTGATGTTGGATGTTACCTAATTTACCAGCTGGTAGTCTACATTCTTAAATCTCTGAGTCAAAAATTAGCCCTAGGAGCTCCTGCACCTTTAGGGGCTCTAGGTGTGACTTCTTACTGTTCAATAGCCACCCGAAGCATTCCAAGGTGGCTATTTTCTCTCTTACTCACGTAGAGCAATGATCATTCGACCTGCCCCCAATAAGAAAATTGTCCAGATAGGGAATAATCAAGGCGTTGCTTTCATGTAGATGTGCCATGTCTTCTGCCACCAACTTCATAAAGATCCAAGGGGCAAAGGGGAGAGCTTTAAACTGAAAATGTCTAATTGTGACCTCTATGACCACCGCAACCCTGAGGAACCACTGGTGCTCTGTATGTATAGGCACATGATAGTACCGATCCATAAGATCCAACACTGCCATGAAAGTTTTTAAAGATTAGTTTATTGCTGATCTAATTGATTCCTTTTTAAAGGGTCCCACCTTCAAGAACTGGTTTTGAGCTCTTAGGTTTATAATAGTTCTAAAGTAATCATCTGGATTCCGAATCATAAAGAGAGGGAAATAAAACCCCTTACTTACACCTTTCTGACCAGGGAACCTCCACGAGGACAGCCTTATGCAACAGCTCCAGGACCTCTGCTTCCAGGGCTTGTTGTTCTGCAGAGGAGGACCGGGATGGAGTAATCATGAACCTGATGCTATCAGGCTACGAACCCTGTCACTATTGGATATCTCAATCCAGGCAGGATAGAAGGCCGACACCCTATCCCCCACCGCGGCCGGCAGTCATTGAGGCTGTTTCTTATGCTCACAAGGGGAGCTCCCAAACATGAAACCCTACCTATCCTCCTTCTATTGTCCCACTTGGCTCGGTCCCTGAAACGTTTTCCACAATTACATTTTCTCCTACAGAAAGGACACCTGTAGGAGGGAACCGACAGACTGGGAAACTTCTTATCATAGCCCCTGCTTTCTCCAGAAGCTCATCCAGGACTAACCCAAACAGATATTCCCCCTCGCATGGAATAGCACAAAGTTTAGTCCTGGCCTGAATATCCCCGGGGGCCAGGATTTCAGCCACAACACTCTCCGGGCTGCATTGGACAGGGCCGCAGCTTTTACTGTCAGCCTGACCAAGTCCGCTGAGACATCTGATAAGAATGCAGCGGTCCCATGTATAATTGGTAATGACTGCAGAATAGTCTATCCAGAAGTTCTCGCCTTCAGTTGAGCCTCTAGTCGGTCCAACTAGACCATCATAGACCTGACTGTAGATGTAGCAGCTACTGCTGGCCTTAGAGCTCCTGCCGTCATCTCCCAGGTGCCCATAAGGAAGGTATCTGCCTTCTTATCCAGTGGGTCCTTTAAAGTTCCCATATCCTCAAAGGGCAAAGAGGATTTTTTTTATGCCTTGGCTACTGCCGCATCAAGTTTCGGGGCCTTATCCCAAAAACTCGACACCAGATCATCAAAAGGACACCTCCTTTTAAAAGCTGGGGGAAGGGAACCTTTCTTCACTGGTCTTTTCAACTCCTGGTGTACGAGAGTGGATCTTGTCATTCAAGGGGAAGGACCTACGTTTCCTTTGGTCCAGACCCAAAAACATGACATCCTGAACTGATCGCTCAGGCTTCGTCTCTACTATCCCCATGGTATTCCTGACCGCCTTCACCAGTTTATGCACCCATTCTATGGGGAAACAGAAGCGGCCACGTTAGTCCTCCTCCTCCGAAGATGCTGAAGATGACCCGGAAGAATCCTCACCCCTGCCAGTCACTAGAAGTGTCCGATTCCGGGATCTAGCTTTCCTCCTTTTTTACTTCCCTTTATGGGCATCTCTTTGGGACAGGGACATTGCGGACTCTTGCTTCAGTCCTAATTTCCGTAAGACTTGTAGCAAACCTAGGTGTCGCCTCTGCTACTGTCTGCTGGATGCATGAAAGGGATAACCTCTTTAGATAGGAATCCGGCAAGGGAGACCTGCAAAGTGCACACTCCTTATGTCTTGATTTCCCTGCACTTATTTCCCTGGCAGGAATCAGGAGAAAAATAAGGGGAAGACTACTTTACCAAGTGAACTTTCACGAAGATCACATACTAGTGCAAATCAAATGAATAGGTACCGGATTATGAGGGGGATACATTTCAGCCAACGGATCTTCAATGGAGACTGCGGAATCGTCCACTCTGTTGCAGTTCCTCTGACTGGACCTCCCCACAGAATCCAGACTCTCACTTACAAGGCCACTTTCCCACACTGTCACGGAGTCAATGCCGGGATGCTCGAGGTTTCACTGCGCCAAAGTGCCCCCGAGTACCGGAACATCCCCCGGCCGCATCAACAGGGCCCATCCCTGACTCATCATCAGGACCCACCCCAGACACGTCGCCAGGGTACCCCTGACCGCATCATCAGGGCCCGCCCCAGACACGTCCACAGGGCCCACCCCAGATGCATCACCAGAGCCAGACACATCATGAGGCCCAGCCCCAGACATGTCAACAGGAGTCCCCGGACGCATCACCAGGACCCACCAGTACATCATCCGGGCCTGCTGGATGCCCCAGAACGTGCCACTCAGGTCACGGCTGCGGCAAGCTCCAGGGGCATACTCACCTGCCTTTAGGCGCAGACTATCCAGAGCTGGTATTCCTCCACGGACACCGCTCACTACCATGCAGTTCCCCCTGGACCCACTGTGGCGCTTCCAGGGACACCGCATCTGCCGAGGCAGGGAACTCCCGCTGTCTGAACTGACCGGCTGGGTCTGGGAATCTTCTTCAGAGGTATGTCTGGAAGAGGTTCGCCTGTCAAGGACAGGAAACCAACTGATGCGTGGGAGAGGTGCCACCCTTGAAGGGCGGATCCCCTCTCTCGTGGTGCTGTCATTGGGAGACCAAATTAAAAAAAAGAAATCACACCAAGATGAATCATTTCAAAAATTTTTTACACATTTAATATCTCCTATAACACTGGTCAACGTAATTTTTCTGGCAAAACGTTTTAAAACATATTTTAAGTCAATTTTGGCTGCTGATAACGAATATGAACTCCGTTTTTGGCTATCACATCAGGATTTCGAGATATTTTCAATTTTTGATGAAAATTACTCCTAATGTTTTAAGATAAAAACACATGATTTTCAGTACTACATTTTGTATATTTTTTATTCACAGAATAACAAAGATTACAAAGTCTATGTACAGCAAATCAAATATACTTACAGAATTAAACTACAAAATATAAAAACACATATATATGGCACACAGATGAATGACAAATGGCAGTTATTTGAACTTTCTTTTCTTGGCTGATCTGTGATGTACAGCTTCTGGGTTGTCTCTCATCAAGCTCCAGCAATAGTCAGCCATCATATGCGAGTCCCATCGGCCTTGATACCGTTTTTCCATTATTTTAATGTCCTGATGAAAACGCTCCCCTTGTTCCTCGCTCACATCCCCAAGGTTCTCTGGAAAAAGTCCAAATGGCTGTGTAAATAGTGAATCTTGATACTCATTCTACATCCAAGATTTCGCAGACTCATTAGTATCTCTTCCACAATCTCTTCATAGTTGTGCGCTTTCTTATTCCCTAGAAAATTCTGCACCACATTACAAAATGCATTCCAAGCTCTTTCTTCTGTCTCATTCATTGATGTGGTAAAATTTGGGTCTCGCATAAGTGTTCTAATTTGAGGTCCATCAAATATTCCAGCCTTTTTCTTCTCTTCACTAAAGGTACCGTCACACTCAGCAACTTTACAACGAGAACGACAACGATCCGTGACGTTGCAGCGTCCTGGATAGTGATCTCGTTGTGTTTGACACACAGCAGCGATCTGGATCCCGCTGCGCCATGGCTGGTCGGAGCTAGAAGTCCAGAACTTTATTTGGTCGTCAGGTCGGCGTGTATCGTCATGTTTGATATCAAAAGCAACGATGCCAGCAATGTTTTACATGGAGCTAACAACCAGCGAGAACGATAAGTGAGTCGCCGTTACATCACTGGATCGCTCCTGCATCGTTCTGGAGTTACTGTGTTTGACGTCTCTACAGCGACCTAAACAGCGACGCTCCAGCGATCGGCTCGCTGTCTATATGGCTGCAGCGTCGCTGAATGTGACGGTACCAGGAAAAGTTGAACATATATAGTTAAAGCATTCTCCACTGTGATTGAGAGCTTTGACGAACTGCTTCATCAATCCAAGTTTTATGTGTAAGGGAGGAAAGAAAATGTCCTTCCTATCCACTAGAGGATCATGGATGACATTTTTATCGCCAGATGCCAAACTCTGTCGCTGAGGCCATTCAGTTTTCACCCAATGCTCTGCTGTAGCTCTACTGTCCCAGTAGCACAGAAAACAAGGGTGTTATCATAACAAATGGGAATTATGCATGTTCAAAGAAAACAAAGATATTCTCACATTTATTGGGAGACTAAATGAAAACTAAATTTACTTTAGTGAACCATATAACCCGGCACTTTTCATACACTACTTATATTTATCATGGAATTCATGAAAATGGGCTATATACCTATAGCGCAAAAATGTGATGTGATAGAGAAATTATAAGATCAGATTTGAATTCAGCACCCTCAAATTAGTCTAAAACTGTTCCTAAAGTCCATGCCAGAATTTTTTTTTTTGTAGACCAGTGTAATCTGTACATTTCAATTGAAAAATAAACAAATTAAATTAAGCCAATAGTTTATTGAAGTAACCTTTACATTTATGAAAGCATGCATTTTGGGGGGGTAGAAGTCTTATCAGCATGGCACATCTAGAATTGACAATTTTTGTCCACTTTTGCTTACAGTAACACTCCATTTTTCTCCGATTCCAGGTCATCTCCTATGTACAGCCCTCTTCAGGTCAACCCACAGATTTTCAATCGGTTTCAGGTTTGGGTTCTGGCTGAGCCATTGAGAAACTGATCTCCTGGCAAAGCCATTCTTTTGTTAATTTGGAGGTACTGTATGCCAAGGTTCATTGCCAAGCCAAAAGGTGAAATTCCTCTTCAGCAGATGCCTGAAGGTTTTGATGCAAAATTTACATATATTTGGAACTGCTCATAATTCCCTCCAGTTCCAGCTGCTGAAAAAAGCATAATGCTGCCTGCACTTTGCTTCACTGTGGATATGATATTATTTAGCTGATGTGCAGTGATGGCTTTGCACAAAACTTACCTTTTGGAATGTTGGCCAAATAAATTCAACCTTGGTCTCATCAGACCATAACAAATGTTCTCACATGTTGCATACTTGATGTAGGTTTTGGCAAAACATGGGCTTGAATGTTTTTGTCATGTCTTGACACCCTACCCTACAGGCCAGACAAATTTGGGGAAACCGAATATTGTTGTTAAATGTATTGTGGCCAAAAGGTTCAGTCATGGTATCTTCAGACCATAACATGGTTTTCCACATGCTTTAGGCAAACTTGTAGGTTTTGGCTAAAATATAGCCAAACTTGGATGTTTTTTTTGTAAGAAAAGGCTTCCATCATGTCACCCTTCCCACAGGTCAGAAACCTGAACAAAACAGGAGATTGTTGTCACATGCAGTACACAACCAGTAATTGACAAACTTCTGCAGCTCCTTTAATGTTGCTGTAGGCCTCTTGGTAGCCTTAAATGACTAATTTTCTCATTGTCTCTTCACTTTTTTTTAGTGACATCCAATTCTAATTAATGTCACTTGTGTCAAATTTAAGCCATTTCTTGACTACCGTAAGAAGTTTGCATGGCATGTCTAATGCCTTGTAAAACATTTTTTGTACCAGTCTCCTTATAACTTACCGCAAAAAGACTCCTTTGCTGTGCTGTAAATTGGAAAAAATGTAGTTACCTACCGGTAATGGGATTTTACAGAGCCTATGACAGCACCACCTGAGGGAGGGTATCCACCCATCAAGGACAGGAAACATACTGAATAAAAGGGTGGTACCTCTCTTCTACATCAGTTTGGGTTTCAGAGCATGAGAGGACCTACAGTTAGTAACATAACCATCACCAATAAACATTCTCTTAAACACCCTTAAGTGCACACCACTTGTGATAAAAACGGGGAGGGAATATAAGGGTGCTAAGTAACAAAGATTGTTTCATTTCCCCTTTTCCCATGCACAACCTGAGAGATTTATATAGACCAAGGCACCTTAGGGAAGGATAACCGCTTGTAACACCTTCCTCCCAAAAGGACAGGTCATCAGAGGAAGATAGATTAAGACAGTAGTGCTTATAGAAGGTAGAAGGGGAAGACCATGTTGCTGCTTTACTTATCCTGTCAATCGACACCTCCGCGTTCTCAGCCCAGGAGGTTGCCATGGCCCTTGCAGAATGGGCCTTCAGTTTCTCAGGAACTGGTACAATGCTAGAGGAGTACGCTAGGCTAATGGCGTCCCTAATCCATCTAGCTGTGGTACCCCTTGTTACTTGAAGACCTTTCCTAATCAACTCGAACAACGCGAATAAGGACTTGCTCCTTCTCCACTGCTTTGACATGGCTAAGTATTGCAGACTCTACTAACATCTAAAGTTTCCGTTCCTCTGCATTTTTTGGGCTGCTAAAAAAGGAGGAGAGAACTCTCTCTTGGCTCCTATGAAATTTTGAAGCTACGTTTAGAAGATATGCTGGGACAGGTCTTAAAATAACTATCTTCCAAGATCTGTATAAACAGGTGGTTGACAGATAAAGCCTGAAAATCACTGACCCTGCGGGCTGTTAGGGCCACTAATATCACAGCAGGGCCGGACTGGCCATCGGGCAGTTCTGGCAAATGCCAGAAGGGCCGATGGCAGTAGTAGGCCGCTCGAGTGTGCCGCTGTCGGCACACTCCCGACCCCGCACTCAACTACTGTATACCGGCGTCATAGACGCCAGTACAGTTGAATGCAATGATGGGGAGAGAGCGTCTGCTGTCGCTCCCTCTCCCATCATTCCCCGCTCCGTCTGCCGCTTACACTGTGGGTGTGCGATGACGTCATATCATCGCGCACCTGCTGTGTGACCGGGCGGGCAGACTGCAGCTGCTGAGACCGGAGCCAGGAGCAGCGCGGGGCAAGAGGAAAGGTGAGTAGAGTCAGTGTTTTTTTTTATTATTATTACATGGCATAGCTGCATAACATTCTATAGGGCTGGGCAGCGCTGCATTATATTGTATGGTTTCTGTGCTGCATTACATTCTATGGGGACTGGCTACATTACATTCTATGGGGCTGTGCTGCATTACATTCTATGGGGACTGGCTACATTACATTCTATGGGGCTGTGCTGCATTACATTCTATGGGGGCTGGCTGCATTATATTGTATGGTGGCTGTGCTGCATTACATTCTATGGGGACTGGCTGCATTACATTCTATAGGAACTTGATACATTACATTCTATGGGGCTGTGCTGCATTACATTCTATGGGGGCTGGCTGCATTATATTGTATGGTGGCTGTGCTGCATTACATTCTATGGGGACTGGCTGCATTACATTCTATGGGGCTGTGCTGCATTACATTCTATGGGGACTGGCTACATTACATTCTATGGGGCTGTGCTGCATTACATTCTATGGGGGCTGGCTGCATTACATTCTATGGGGCTGGCTGCATTACATTCTATGGGGGCTGGCTGCATTACATTCTATGGGGGCTGGCTACATTACATTCTATGGGACTGTGCTGCATTACATTCTATGGGGGCTGTGCTGCATTACATTCTATGGGGCCTGTGCTGCATTACATTCTATGGGGGCTGGCTGCATTACATTCTATGGGGCTGGGCTGCATTACATTCTATGGGGACTGGCTGCATTACATTCTATGGGGACTGGCTGCATTACATTCTATGGGGACTGGCTGCATTACATTCTATGGGGACTGGCTGCATTACATTCTATGGGGGCTGGCTACATTACATTCTATGTGGCTGTGCTGCATTACATTCTATGGGGCTGTGCTGCATTACATTCTATGGGGACTGGCTGCATTACATTCTATGGGGACTGTGCTACATTACATTCTATGGGGCCTGTGCTGCATTACATTTTATGGGGGCTGGCTGCATTACATTCTATGGGGCTGGGCTGCATTACATTCTATGGGGACTGGCTGCATTACATTCTATGGGGACTGGCTGCATTACATTCTATGGGGGCTGGCTGCATTACATTCTATGGGGGCTGGCTGCATTACATTCTATGGGGGCTGGCTGCATTACATTCTATGGGGACTGGCTGCATTACATTCTATGGGGCTGTGCTGCATTACATTCTATGGGGCTGTGCTGCATTACATTCTATGAGGACTGGCTGCATTACATTCTATGGGGCTGAGCTGTAATGCTGGATACAGCTGTAATTATATGTTATATAGTCATATTACACTCCCCTCACTTCTTGTAACCTACAAGTGTACAAAGATATTATACAGTCACCATGTGACAAGTGGGCCTGTGTGACTTCAAATGCCAGGGCTGAATTTTAGTCCCAGTCCGGCCCTGTATCACAGTTTTTAGTGTAAGTACCCTGGCTGGTAACTCCTCTAATGGTTCAAAGGTAGATTTTGTTAGCGCCTCCAGAACCAGATTTAAGTCCCCAAGTGGCATTTTTGGGGCTGGTATTGATCTTGATCTCTCTCATGTCTTTATGAACCTAATTATCCACCTGTCTGCCGCTAGGTTGTAATTATATAGTGCTCCTAAAGCAGATACCTGCACCTTAAGGGTGCTAGTGGCTAGACTCATCACATTACCACCCATGGGCTGTCCCGAACTAGTCAAGAATTTATACCATGTTCTGCCATATATCCTAGTTGTTACTAGCTTCCTGCTCTGCGGCAGGGTAGAGACTAAGGCCGGGGAGAAGCCTTGTGTATTAATAGCTAGCTCTCAAACTCCAGGCCATCAAATGAAGGCCTGACCTCTGAGGATGACACACTGGGTCCTGGCCTGAGGAGATCCAGAGTATCTGGGAGAATCATCCTCATCCATGAGAGCCATGGCCTCTTTGGCCAAAAGAGAAAAAATGAAAATGCCATTCTCTTCTTCTGAATCTTCCTCGGGACAGCCAGAATTAACACCAATGGGGGAAATGCGTAAGCTAGTTTGAAGTCCCAGGGAATCTGTAGAGCAGTGTTCCCCAAGTCCGGTCCTCAAGAGCCACCAACAGGTCATGTTTTCAGGATTTCCTTAGTATTGCACAGGTGATAATTGCATCACCTGGACAAGCAAGCATTCAATGACCTGTGCAATACTAAGGAAATCCTCAAAACATGACCTGTTGGTGGCTCTTGAGGACCGGAGTTGGGGAACACTGCTGTAGAGCATCCATCGTATATAGTTTTTCTCTTGGGTTTAAGAGAGCAGAAGACTTTGTTTTCCTGTTTTACTTGTTGGCGAACAGATCTATTTCCGGCTGCCCCTACTGATCTGCAATTTGCTGAAATATTAGCGGATTCAGTTCCCATTTTCCTTGCTTCAGGGTACTCCGGCTGAGGAAGTCTGCTGCTTCATTTTCCTTCCTTCTTACAGTTGTGGCCAAAAGTATTGAGACCGCTGCAATTCTGTTCGTTAATACTCAGTTTCTTCCTGAAAATGATTGCAAACACATATTCTTTGTTATTATTATCTTCATTTAATTTGTCTTAAATAAAAAAACACAAAAATAATTGTCCTAAAGCCAATTTGGATATAATTCCACACCAAACATAAAAAAGGGGGTGGACAAAAGTATTGGCACTGTTCAAAAAATCATGTGATGCTTCTCTAATTTGTGTAATTAACAGCAACTGTAATTTACCTGTGGCACCTAACAGGTGTTGGCAATAACTAAATCACACTTGCAGCCAGTTGACATGGATTAAAGGGACACTGTCACCTGAATTTGGAGGGAACAATCTTCAGCCATGGAGGCGGGGTTTGGGGGTTTTTGATTCACCCTTTCCTTACCCGCTGGCTGCATGCTGGCTGCAATATTGGATTGAAGTTCATTCTCTGTCCTCCATAGTACACGCCTGCGCAAGGCAAGATTACCTTTGTACAAAAAAATGTATTAGGATTTATTTTTACGGCTCTACATTATAAACTTTTGTGAAGCACTTGGGGGTTCAAAGTGCTCACCACACATCTAGGTAAGTTCCTTAGGGGGTTTACTTTCCAAAATGGTTTCATGTGTGGAGGGTTTCCACTGTTTAAGCACATTAGGGGCTCTCCAAACGCGACATGACGCCCTCTCTCAATTCCAGCCAATTTTGCATTGAAAAGTCAAATGGCGCTCCTTCCCTTCCCAGCTCTGCCATGCGCCCATGAGATCTTCCCGGAGCTCCTTCCTTGTTGTCCTTGGGTTAGCTTTGACTCTTCGGACAAGCCTCGCCTCGGCACGGGAGGAAACTTTCAAAGGCTGTCCAGGCCATGGAAGGCTAACAGTAGTTCCATAAGCCTTCCACTTCCGGATGATGCTCCCAACAGTGGAGACAGGTAGGCCCAACTCCTTGGAAAGGGTTTTGTACCCCTTGCCAGCCTTGTGACTCTCCACGATCTTGTCTCTGATGGCCTTGGAATGCTCCTTTGTCTTTCCCATGTTGACCATGTTTGAGTGCTGTTCACAAGTTTGGGGAGGGTCTTAAATAGTCAGAAAAGGCTGGAAAAAGAGATAATTAATCCAAACATGTGAAGCTCATTGTTCTTTGTGCCTGAACTACTTCTTAATACTTTAGGGGAACCAAACAGAATTCTGGTGGGTTGAGGGGTTGAATAATAAATGACCCTCTGAAAAAACTTTTCCCAATTTAAAAAAAAAATAAACAAAGAAATAACATTCTTTTTTTGCTGCAGTGCATTTCACACTTCCAGGCTGATCTACAGTCCAAATGTCACAATGCCAAGTTAATTCCAAATGTGTAAACCTGCTAAATCTGCAGGGGGTTGAATACTACTTGTAGGCACTGTATCTCTGTGATTTGAGGGCATGAAAATTAAAAGTTGGAAAATTGTGAAATTTTCACCAAATTTCCATTTTTTTCACAAATAAACACAAGTCATATCAAAGAAACTTTACCACTAACATGAAGTACAATATGTCATGAGAAAACAATGTCAGAATCACCAGGATCCAAGGAAGCTTTCCAGAGTTATTACCTCATAAAGGGACAGTGGTCAGAATTGTAAAAATTGGCCCGGTCATTAACATGCAAACCACTCTTGGGGGTTAAAAATCCTAAAGAGCCAACAAAAAAAACATTTTACAAATGATGCCGATTTAAAGCAGACATGAGGGAAATGATAATTATTAATGGTTTTCTATGGTATGACTATCTGGATAAGGGCTTGTTTCCATTTGCGAGAAACATGTCCGTGTCTCGCATGTGAAATCCAAGCTCTGGCGACGTCACTTGGGAGCGGAGCGTGCGGCCCCATAGCAACACATGAAGCCGCACGCTCCACTCTGGGGTGCCGGCGCCAGAGCTTGGTTTTCACATGCGAGACACGGATGTGTTTCTCGCATGTGTGACCCCGGCCTTAAAGGGATAATCATTCGAAGTTGGAATGTTGCCAATTTAACATTTTTGAAAAATGCGATTTTTTTTTTTTATAAACACAAAGCATATCGACCTAAATTTACCATGATCATAAATTATAATGTGCCTTGGAAAAAGAATCTCAAAATCACTGGGATTTGTTGAAGCGTTCCAGAGTTATAACGACATTTCAAAAACTTGGCCCGGTCACTAAGGAGTTAATATGGTGAACTTTCATCTAGATCACTCACCATCCAGTTGATCAATCTAGGGTACCGGAGATAAAGGTTGGATCAGTTCTGAACCCTCTCCCTTGGAGGTGTACTCATGACCTGCCTTACTCTTCAGGCTGGTCTTTCTGCTTGCCCAACTGCCACTGCTGGTGATGATGTTGTAGCAGTAGTGGCTGCTGCACCTCCATTTCACAGGACAGCCGCATAAACCACCATAACCCTGGGACCATCCCCCTATATAGCAGGATGGCCATGGCACACCTCCGTCCAGCCCCTCCCAGTTTCTGGGACACCTGAATCTGAGGCGCTGTGCACAGGGAGCCTTGACCAGCCCTGTGCACGTGCAGGCCCCGTTCGGCCTCTGTGGTTTCATTGGGACGCACCAGAAATCCTTCCTGCATCCCACGCGCGTGCATACCCCAGGTGGCTATGCTTTCCGGCAAATCCGTTGCAACAGTGCACTGGGTCTTTCATCTGCACAGCCCAGAAGCACGTCACGGCGCTCTTCATACAGGATGCTCCTGCAACCCCAGGACCTCGTGTAGGCAAGAGACTTTGCACCAAGAGGTCTCCTGCCTGCACAGCGGTGTATCGACCTCCTGGCCAGTGGTATCTTATCACTCCGGAAGGCATCCCAATCTGGACACCCTCCAGACCAGGGAAAGTCCAATGTACCGCTCACTTCTTAGGTTCCCTTAAGGACAGGAAACCAAAACGGATGCGGAGAAGTGTTACCGCCGCTTTATTCAGTAGGTTTAATGTCCTTGATGGGGAGATAGCTTCTCTCAGGTGGTGCTGTCACAGGAGGTGAAAATAAGAACATCTACTGGAACAAGTAAATTTTACATGGAGGTAATCAGAATCACTATGAATGATTGCAGCTGTATACAGACTACCATTTAAAACGAGTTTAAATGTGATTGGCTAATTCTGAACACAATCACATCCACAATTATAAGAGGATGTTCACACTTAAGAAATCTAATATAATGTGGTTGCATTTGTGTATTTTCTCCCTCAAAAATAATTTCAGTTGCTCAATGGATTTGCACACAACTTTGAAAATATTCTGAAGTGATTTTTCTTGGTACGATAAACCTGACATAACAGGGGTGTGTAGATTTTATATCGATTGTGTATCTTGATTGCCTTTACAGAATATGGATTATAAAAAGGCCCATTTTCATGAATGGTACAGTAATATAGAAATTACTGCAACAATAGTGATTATTTTCAATGGCTTCTTCACACTACATCTTCTATGGAAATGTGTGAGTGCTTTCTGGAATAATCCAAGACATGTGCGCATACAGTAGCACATATCTATTTCTTCTGTGGAAAAAAAATAGATATTAGACCTACAGGTAATTGTGTTTCCAGGAGTCCATCCTGACAGCACCATGGAGGTCGTCGTCCTCCTCCTCCTTACAGGGACAGGAAAGCACATGAGAGGTTAAAAGGCCCCTCCCCGCCCACCTCCCTCAGTGATTTAACAAGTACCACACAATGGCTGATGCAACTTAATATGATATCGATTGAAATAAATTTAAGACATCACGAAAAAAATAATCAGGGAGGGAACTAACTATCCTGTCAGGATGGACTCCTGGAAACATAATTACCGGTAGGCCTAATACCCATTTTCCAGGACTTCCCTCCTGACAGCACCATGGAGAATACCAAAGTACCTCCTCAGGGTGAGACCACTGCCTGGAGAACTTTCCTCCCAAATGCAGTTTGTTGGCCAGACAACACCTCTCACTTGTAAAGCCTGCAAAATGTATCAAGCCTGGCCCTGGTTGCGGCCTTACAGATTTGGTCAACCGAAGCCCCCCCACCCTCTCAGCCCAGGAAGTCGATACTGCCCTAGTAGAGTGGGCTCTTAAACCTTCAGGGGGGCTGATGCCTTCTGATAGGCTAAGGAAATTACCAAAGTAATCCATTGTGCGATGGTGGTTCTAGAGGCCTTTTCTTACTATTTTTACCCCCAAATAAGACAAACAAATTAGAATCATGTCTCCCACTATGAGTGGCCTCTAGATATTCAATTACTGCCTGTCTAACATCCAACCCCGTGAAGGGCCTGTTCTCTCTCATTTGAAGGGTTCTCACAAAAGGAAGGCAAGACAATTTCCTAGTTTAGGTTCTGCCAGGACTCTACCTTTAGTAAAAAGGCTGGGTCTAACTTTAGGATTATATGATTCTCACTTATCCGAAGATTTGGATCCCAAGTGGACAGGGCCTGAATTTCCCCTACTCTTCTTGCCATAGCAATGTCCACTAAAACCGCCGTTTTGCTGGTCTGGACTGAGATGGACATCCTTTCCCCCGGTTCATAAGGTTCCTTGCAGAGGGCTCTAAGAACCAAGTTCAGATCCCAAGGGGGAACTGACTGCCTAATCGTAAGGCGGAATCTCTGTATCGCCCTGACAAATCTAGCTACCCATGGGTGAGTGGACAAAAAAAATAATCAGACTGTACTTAACGTAGATATCTGTACCTTTTAGGGTGCTGGGTCTAAGTCCCTTATTAAAACTCGCCTGAAGGAAATCCAAGACGCCTGGGATATCGGATCTGCCTGCCACAAAGTTGGACCTGCCAACTTCCTAACAGAATCTCTTCCATATTTTGTTGTATATTGCGGAAGTAACCAGCTTCCTGCTAGCCTGAATCGTGGTTATGACCTGGTCAGACAACCCCTGAACTCTCAGGATGTCCGACTCAGGATCCAAGCTGATAGATGAAGCCTTTCCAGTGCGCTCCCAATCCCCTCTTGCTGGCGTCTGTGGTGATCACCACACATGGAGAGGCAATCCAAAAGATGCTCACCTGTAGATTTTCTGTCTGAGTCCACCAAAGTAGTGATCTTCTCACTGCCAGGGATAAGGACATTGGTCTGTCGAGTGAAGACTGGTGCCGATCCCAGACGGACAAGACTTCCCTCTGCAGGGCTCTTGAGTGGAACTTGGCCCACTGGACACAGGGGATGCAAGCAGTCATTGCAGACCTGATGGAAGCACAACTTCTCATGAGCTCTGACTGTTTCGCACAGACTCCTTTTTCTCTATCGGTAGGAAGGATGTTCTGCAGCTAGAGTCTACAAAACATGCCCAGGAAAATCTTCCTGTTCTCCGGTAGTAAATCCAACTTGTGACTGTTGATGATCCTTCCCAGGTTCTCAATTGTGGATATGGTCCTTTCCCTGTGCCGTCAGTTCTTCCACCAAGAGGAAGTCATCCAAGTACGGTACTATGATAAGCCCCTGGTTTCTTAGATAGGCTACCATCTCCAACTTGGTAAAAACTCGGGGAGCCAAAGCCAGGCCAAATGGAAGGCACTGAAACTGGAAGTGGCAGGTTCGATTCAGTAATTTCACCGTAAATCTCAAGTATTTTGGGGACACTGGGTGAATAGGAACCTGATAAGCGCTTTTTAGGTTGAGGATGCACATAAAAGCACCTTTGTCTATAAGGGGAACCGTAGATTTTACAGACTCCATCCTGAATCACTTGTACTTGACCCAAAGGTTTAGGGGTTTCAGGTTTATTATGTGCGGGCCTCTCCTGCTGGCTTTATTATGGTAAACAGAGAGGCGTAGTGACCCTCGCCCTTCTCTGCCTGGGGACTGGGACTATGACAGCTGAGTCGGCCAACTCCTTTAAGTCTGCCAACGTGAGAGACCCTATCGATAAGGTATGGGGCAGGATAACCCTTTTGGGGGTGGGGGGAGTAAACTATTGTGTGGCCCTCTGCTATGGTTGTGAGGACCCACTGATCATAGGTAATCTGGAACCAATTTGCCGCAAAGCGCTTGAGTCGCACCGATCAGAATGGCGTCATTGCCTTCTGGATCTTGAGCTTAACCCAAATAGGGACCCCCTTACTCTTCCCTCTTCTGTAGTAGGTGCTGCTGTAGGTTCCTCTATTGGACTTTCCTTGACCTTTGTAATCGGATTGCCTCCGAGCAGGGCCTGGTTTAGGAAAGGACTGGTTCCTTCTAAATCTATCTTCGGGAAACCCCTTCTTATTGAAAGTCTTTAAAATATCATCCAATGCCGTCCCGAACACCCTTGACCCGGAGAAGGGAATGGAGCATAGCTTGTCTTTAGAGGCGTTACCTCCCGACCAGGTTTTCATCTAAATAGCTCTACGGGCCGCACTGGACAACAAGCCATTTCTAGCAGAGAATCTTACAGATTCGGCAGACATATCTGCCAAAAAGGCAGTAGCATATTTCATCAGAGGGAGGCTTGATCTCTCTTGGGGTTTTGTTAGTTAAATGCTCCTCCAGTTGCCCCATTCATAAAAACATAGACCTGGCAACTGAAGCAGCGACTATGTTGGTTTTGATCAAAGCCACGGATGTCTCCCAAGCCCGTTTTGAGATTAGCCACCTTGCTATCCATAGGGTCCTTTAAACTTGAGTCCTCAAAAGGGATGGATGACTTGCTGACAGGCACATCAATTTTGGGGATCTCTTCCCAGATTTTATCAGGGTCAAAGGGTAGACGATTCTTAAAGTCCTGAGCGCCTCTCAGCATCCTCCCAGATCATAGAGCGAATGGGATCGTTCACCGGGAACACACGCTGCTTTTGAGCTCCAAGACCCCCCAAACATTATGTCCTATCTGGATTGTGGCTTTGGGACCTTCTCCATCATATCTGACAGCTTGGACTAGGTCGTCGGTATCCTCAGAGGCAAACCGGTATCTCCTGCCCCATTCCTGACGCTCCAAAACTACTTCACCCTCTTCCTCCTGGTCTGACCCCAGGGGTTGGGATTCCTCGCCAGAACTCAGCTCCAACTCCCACCGAGATCTCTTAGCACACGTACCCGGACTGGGCGGCTGCGAACAGGTAAAGCTGGATATGGGAGCCTAGACCTCTACCCCAATCAGGGATCTCATCTCAGACAGTAGGGAAGGCTGTTCCTCCCTCACAACTCTGGTGGTGCAAGTATCACAGAGCATTCTGCCATATGTATCTGGAAGCTTTACGTTGCATATGGGGAATCATTGTGGTCTTTGCCAGACCGTTTGGGCGTAGCTGGGGCTCCCTTATCCTGCACAGAGCAAAGAGAGGGAAGTCAAGGGCTGCCTAATGTCTACAAGGCTGCGCACAGCGCACTTACCCCTCCATCCTGCTCCAGAAAGTCCTGTGCCTTGTGCCCCTAGAGTTCCAGGTAACCCGCTATTACTTGTCTCGCATGTATATCCGCGTTCCACACTGGAATGCACGCCGACCACTTGTTCCGACGCCTCCCCTGACGTCACCAGAAGCGCGATGGCATTCTCCCCGCGCGACTTCCAGAACCAACGGCACCATGCCGGCTGGCATCGGCGCCCCCATCGGGAGGAAGTGGCTCTGCCCAGGAGCTCATCCGCTCGACTGGTCTCTGTGACTGAGGGACTCTTCACCGGAGAGTCAGCCTTGAGCAATCTTGACAGGGGGAAGGATTGTCACGCCGCACGATCCCCCATAGCCCATCCTAGGTAAGCTGAGCTTCTCCACCCTCTTGGTCCCTCCATGCAGGGACAGGAAAAACACTGAGGGAGGTGGGTGGGGAGGGGGCCTTTTAACCTCTCGTGTGCTTTCCTGTCCCTGTAAGGAGGAGGAGGATGACCTCCATGGTGCTGTCAGCAAAACAAGAAAATGGTATTTATTTTTTCAGCTCCCAGTGATGTTAGTGGAGTTTACCATTGATGAAGTGTCTAATGACCACATTTCTAAACAGGGATGGGAAAAACTGTTTACTGCACTAATTTTTTTTTATTCAGAAGCATAGCTATGTGAAAATCATTGAAGAGAGGGAAAAAAAAAACAAAAACACCCACAAATGAAATCCAATTTGTTGCTGGCCATGTTTATTTGTCTTAAATAGGGGACCCAATAGTACACAAATAGTATGCAAAATTCAGAGGCAAAACAATTTTCCAGGGAATTTAGATACTACATGCTATTCTTTTCATGCAGGTTTGAAAACAAAAATAAGAGGGAATTTCAGTAAAAACATACAATAAGAAAAAAATCTTACATAGACAAATCTTAACTTACAGTAATGTTGTACCATATTTAACTCCATGCACGCCATTCTTAGCATTACAATAAAACAAATGAAAAAAGTTTCTAGGAGTATTTAATAATTAAGCAATTCCTATAGTCTTGTAGAGATCTGTCAAGCACTTTGAAAATACAAACTCCTACACACAGTGAGAACTTTCCTTGAAATGAAAACAAATTGGTGAAAACAGAAGTGAAGACAGTTTGTTAATATGCAGGTTAGATGTACAAAAATGTAAACTGTAATTAAAAAAAATTCAAGAGATGGACTACCTAAGGCTTTCTAGATGTCGATGCCCCAGCATAGTGTTTTATAGTGGGCCCTAGAGCTGTTTAATAATGAGCGAATGTGCTCGGATAAGGTTATAAAGAGCATGCTCGGGTGCTAACAGAGGGTCTTTGGCATGCTTGAAAAATATGTTCGAGTCCCCACGGCTGTTCAAAAGCCACAACACAGGTGGTAGGGACTGCCTGTTAAGCGGTCACTACATGTGTTACGGCTGTCGAACAGCAGCAAGACATGGGGACTAACATTTTTCAAGAAAGCAGAAGTCACTCGGTTGCCATCAGAGTATGCTCGGATAACTCCTTACCCGAGCACGTTCTCTCATCACCGTTGTACCAGAGGTGGAAGTTGCTCAGCCAGCTTCCAAACCACTCAGGACATCGATTCTCAAATAACTGATATAATAAATAAAATACTGCATATTAAACACTTCACTACATAGGATGCAATCCAGAACAAATATAAATATCTCTGCAATTTCTCATTTAGGAATAGCTACTACAATAATGCTGGCTTAACAGAGGTGCCTGATGGATAGCACTACTGGTGGCCTAGAAATGACCACCTACTGTTACCTTGAGGTAGATAACACATGCGTACCAAAATCTGCATTCTTCAGTTGCTGCTGGTATCATGTGTTTAAAGAAATAGATATGAAATAAAATCTAAAAAACACAATGAACTAGCTCAAAAATAAAACATGAAACTGACATTTCTATGAAAATATGTCTCACTGTGTTAGATCAAGGCAATATCATTCTATGCTGAAAGTTAGCAACTGATTTGATTTAGACTTCATTTAGTGCATTTTTCCTGTCTCTGCCCATGTTGCATTATTTTGTTGTTTTTTTTTTCTCCTTGTGTGCAAATGCCATGCCAGTTTAAAATTAAAATGTAGAAAGTAATAATTCTAGATCATAAAAACAATGGTAAACAAAACTAAATGTTAAATATATACTAAAAATACAATTCAAGTAAGAAAATGTTATGTAGAAAGAAAAATAAGACATGGGACAATTGATAAAGGACACGGAAATTTGAGTGTTTTAGTTTAGATGTTTCAGAATGCTGCTGTAAGTTTTACGGGGAATTTGTGGGGACGATTTCATGACAGATGGGGTCAGTGTGGCTTGTATTGATTTAAGAGGTGATCCAAGAGGATTATGAAATTGTGGGATGCCAATACAATCCAGCTGCTTAGTAAAAAAGATGTCTCCACTAAAGCTCAGGATGCCCTCATCGTTTTTACTTCCAACCTTTTCATCTTCTACTGGCTCAGGATCTAACTCTTCTGCCTCTTCCTTCTTACTAAATAAATTATCTAAGTAACCTGTGTAGGCATTTTCCTTTTCAACATGATCATCTTTTCTTACTTCACAACAAAACTGGTCTATGAGAAAACAGTCTTCACCACTTTTGATCGGACTGTCCCAAGAATTTTGGTTTAGGGTTCCCAATTGTGCCAAGTTAGCCATTGCTTTCTCCTGTTTTTCTAGACTCACGGACTTTGATATTAAGGATTTATATTCAAGTTGTGTTACGGAGCTATTTAGGTCATTGAGTTTGTCAACACTGGAAGATTCATGCTGCAAACTGAGCTCAATGGTACCTGCAATAAATGAATCAAAGTCAAACTCTTTACGTTTCTCCCTTTCCTTTTCAACTAGCTGCTGTGACACTTCCTTAAGAGCTATCTGAGCCTTTACCAGACCATTTCTTTCACATTTTGATTTACTTCTCTTATCAGACCTCTCCTTACTTTGCTCTTTCCAGTTAGACAGATCTATAATAAGTTTTGGCTCATAATAATGATTCACTTCAGTCTCCCTCCACACTAGGTTATCTAGATAAGATGTGGCCCTCATTTTGAAGTTACAAGAGTTGCTACACGCCAAGTCACAATATTTGTTTTCATGGTGATCTGTATATTGCCAAGAAGGCTCAGCAGAAAAGTATGGGTCAAAAGCTGGATCTTCCAAATACTTTTCTCGATCTCCATCAAGATATTTGCGAGGGTCGACCTGCACCTCTTCTTCATCACTTCCATCAGAGAGAGCCCTTGGATCTCGCTGGACTTCATCGACATCAAAATTATATTGTGTAGGCCAATCATGGTCTGAATACTGACTATCATGATATCTGGAAAGAAAAACAGAAACTTGGTTTACTTTTTTTCTTCCTCTTCATTTGAGGAAATCACATTAAAAATGCAATGTGCATATGGAGTCAGAAGCAATTCTATTCAGAACCTATATTAAAATATATGTCGAAAGTGTCAAAAGTACCTTTCCCAGTGATAAACAGGGCTGTGGTTGTCCTCCATCAGCAATATATCATCCACCTCATCTTCAATATGAAAAGGATGGCTGGAAATTGGCTCATCCAGTGGAAATGAATAGATGCTCATGTATGGGTGAGACAAAGCTTCCTCTGCTGTTAGTCTATCCATAGGACTGAATGTCAGAATTTGCTCCAAAAAATCTAGTGCTGTTATGAAGGAAAAAAAAAACAAACGAAAAAAACTCTTTACTAATGTTTTTTTCATTAGCATATTGCTAAGCATTTCTTTTTTGTTTCTAGTATTTTTAGTGCTCACCTTCAGGGCTAATGCCTGGGAGCAGCTGTGTCAAAGGAGTATGTGGCATGGTCATATCCTTTTTTATATAGACTGGGATCACATTGAGAAGTTCTTGTCTGTCTTCTTCATGTACAACAGGGATCGATTCTAAGATCAGCTGCATCTGCTCAAGTTCATGAGCACCTATAAATGATCATATTAATATTATCATGACAACAGAATAAAGATGAAATATATAAGCCATTGTAACTAATATACAATGCAAATACAAAGCAAAGTTAATGTATTTCAATGATCCTCATAAATACTGCATTAAAAAGATTATGCACAAACAAATGCTCCCCATTACGGCTACCTACTAAGTAATGACAAATGAGACAATTAGTTTGATAGGCATTTTAATAAAATATTCTTGACTGAACTACCAACCTGCAAACAGGGTTTTTCCAGTCAGCATCTCTGCAAATATGCACCCAGCCGCCCACATGTCTATAGCTTTAGTGTAATTGTTGGGTGAAAGTAAAAGGCGAGGAGATCTGTACCATTTTGTGACAAGACCTTCAGAAAGATGTCCCTAGATAGAAAAGAGAAAAAAAAAGTGATTAATTTGATGGAAAATCTGTACTTTTCTATCTGAAATTATAACCTGCTAGAAATGTTTGTCAGGCTTGCAGAAAAATTAGGTTTTCTTTAGAGCAAAGTTTTCCTACCTGTCAATGCTAACTTGACACTACAAACACAGTACCGACTGCAAAGCATTAGAATATAACAGGTACTAGTGTAAAATGTAGTCACGAAAAATAGCCCGCACTTTACCTCTTTGAATGTATTTGTTATCATTTTCTATGACAGTATACTCTTGAATATTCCATTAAATCTTATTTGCGTCCTGCAGTTTTTGCAGAAAATTCTTATAAAAGGTGAAGACTACGGTAATTTAAAGACCCCCTTCTTTGGTGGGCTTTGCATCTTGTGTATGGTTGACTCCAGATTTTTAATGAAAAATTATGCTAGGCATGTTGAATTTTAGGAGTTGATTCTTCAGTCCCATGGGAGAGATGTCTGGCAATGTCTTAAACAACCCATCACTGAATTAATGTATAGTGTGAATCTTGCATACCTGGGCCAATCACGTTGACAATTGTTCAGAAGTGAATGTGAGGTCATGCTCATAGTACGTATATTTGTAAGCACTACAAAAAGATGTGCCGACAAGAGAATTTTAGGATGTCTGTTACACCAGCATAATGTACTGTATTCTTTCCTAGGTAAAATTAATTTCAGATTAAAAATGTCAAATCATATGCATCAAATCTAGTAATGTAGAAATGATAGCATGTAATTGACAAGGAATTGTTGAGGTTGTTATGCTGCAGGAATAAGCAGAATTAGCCAGGTCTCTGAACACTGTTACAGCACAAATCCCTATTGAAGTTATCCAGTAATTATGGTGAATAACAGGATATGCACAGCACTCATAATAAATCTCAGAAGTCTCATTTGTTTGGAGATTGTTCTTACACGGTTTCATTCAATGAAACTAGCATGCGTTAGCTAGGCATGGCATGTGATTTTAGGCACTGCAGACAACCTTTATGGAACTTAATCTTGAAGGAAGCAAAAAGATTAAAAACATTACATTTGTAATGAACAATAGAGGCAATGTAAACCACTTATAATACCTTTCTAATGTAGATATGTAGCAAGACTGCACCATGGCAATAAGTCTGAAGAGAATGCACACAAGCATTTCTGGCTCATGCGTCTGTCAGGTTCTACATGGTCACGGTGTGAAATGGGCCAGTTATGTGTGTGGGCCATTACCAGTAATGGGCTCCACAATAACACTGCTGCTGACAACACAGTAGTGAGGAAGATTAGGGCCTATACGATCATATCTCAATATACACTGAACACATGTAAAAAAAAAAAATTAAAAAAAAAAAAAAACACTATCTGCCTAATATGTAGTTGCCCCTCGTGTTCCAAAATGGTAAAAACATTTTTTTATAATTGTACAGCAACAAAGTTATGAAACTGCAAATCACTTCACTAGGGAATTTGTCTTCATCCATGTGAAAATGCTTGTTAGTGGCTTCCAGCTACATCGATATCAGAACATGCTGATTTGGAGTACAGATGATTGCAGAGAAAGGGTCAGCACTAGTGTGAGCGAACGTGCTCAGATAACGTGTTATTCAAGCATGCTCAGGTGCCAACAGAGTATCTCGGCGTGCTCGAATACATGTTCGAGTCCCGTGCGGCTGCATGTCTTGTGGCTCTTATATAGCCACATCACGTATTGAGGCTATCGAACAGCAGCAAGACATGTTTAGGTACTCTGAAGAGGACCTTTCACCAAGTGAAAGTGGACAGTTTTTGCTCTTATTTTAGGATTATGCCATTTTGGGCTCCCTCGGTAAAGACCCTAACAATTAACACTACATATAGCAGTTGAAATAAACAAATGCAGAATCTGGACACTTGACCTGGTGACAGGTCCTGTAAGTTTCTGAAGTGTAAAGTGAGGCCTCCATGTATAGCAAAGCACACACATACTTTAGTTGATTGAGATCAAGGGAATTTGGAGCCAACATACTTTTGCCATTCTCCTAAAACCATTACGGAGAGCCATCATCCTGCTGAAAGAGGCTTCTGTGGATGACTAGGTCACGTTATTCCAAGGACTAGTTTGTTTTCTCATTTAGCCATTTTAGGTGCTGTTCGGCAATGCGCAGGAGTCCACATATTCATATCAGTAATACTCACTTCCAGCTGTTTAGGAGATGTTCTGACCCAGTCAGCTAGACATCACAATTTCACCCTTATCAAAATCACTTCCCCATTTTCCTCCGTCCAACACATCAACCTCAAGAACAGACTGCTCATTTTACAATTTTGTATCCCACCCCTTGACAGGTACCAAAGTAATGAGAATGTTATTCACACCATCTGTCAGTGGTTTTAATGGTATATTTGGTTAAAGTGCAATATTGCTTTTCAGCAATATCAGACTGTTTAGATAGGAAGTTATGCTGTCGAGAATAACGATTTAAGGTACCGTCACATTAAGCGACGCTGCAGCTATCTAGACAGCGATGCCGATCGCTGCAGCGTCGCTGTTTGGTCGCTGGAGAGCTGTCACACAGACAGCTCTCCAGCGACTAACGATCCCGAAGTCCCCGGGTAACCAGGGTAAACATCGGGTTACTAAGCGCAGGGCCGCGCTTAGTAACCCGATGTTTACCCTGGTTACCATTGTAAAAGTAAAAAAAAAAAAAAACACTACATACTTACATTCCTGTCGCGTCCCCCAGCGTCCGCTTCTCTGCACTGTGTAAGCGCGCTGGCCAGAAAGCAGAGCGGTGACGTCACCGCTGTGCTTTGCTTTATGGCCGGCGCTGACACTGGGGGACGCAGGGAAGCTGACGCTGAGGAACGTGACAGGAATGTAAGTATGTAGTGTTTTTTTTTTACTTTTACAATGGTAACCAGGGTAAACATCGGGTTACTAAGCGCGGCCCTGCACTTAGTAACCCGATGTTTACCCTGGTTACCAGTGAAGACATCGCTGAATCGGCGTCACACACGCTGATTCAGCGACGAAATAAAGTCCTGGACTTTCCCCAGCGACCAACGATCTCCCAGCAGGGGCCTGATCGTTGATCGCTGTCATGCATAACGATTTCGTTAACGATATCGTTGCTACGTCACAAAAAGCAACGATATCGTTATGTGTGACGGTACCTTAAGGTTTACCTTTTCAAGTGGAAGCTTGTTTACACTGGACACTTCTTGGTAGAAAAGCATTACTAGAACACTTGTTCACAAATCAGCCACCATAAAAGAACCCTAAGTAATCATCTACCTATATATATTCTGCAGTGCTCACCTTATGAGAGTAATGGGGATCCATGATCCGTGCAAGACCAAAATCTCCAATCCTTACGACCAAGTCTTCAGTGTTTATGAACAGATTTGCTGGCTTGAGATCTCTGTGTAGAACATTAGCAGAGTGGATGTACTTGAGCCCACGTAACAGCTGGTACATGAAAAGCCTGGCATGTTCTTCACGTAGAGGGCCTTGCTCAAGGAGCTTGGCTAGGTCGGTCTCCATATACTCCTGAACAATGTAAACTGAGTTCAGCTCGGTTAGGGAGCTCACATCATCGATTAATTGATTTCCATTGGGGCCGAGAATTTCATATACTTTAACAATGTTTTCATGATCGAGTCTCCGGATAATTTTGATCTCCCGCAGAGCATGTTTGACGCTCTGAGGATCAGTCAGGACAATTTTCTTCACAGCTACCCTCTTATCACAGTCATTGTCAACAGCAGAAAAAACTAAGCCGTTACCACCGTAGCCAAGCGGTTTTAAGTCCATATAACGAGAGCCCAAATCAAACCCATGAATGTTCATGAGGCTTTCAAACTTTTCGGCCATTTTGGCTTCTTAAGCTTTCTCCTGAAATTTTCACTTTTCCAAATAATTGACAATAAACCGCCGCTAGCTTCTAAAGAAAAGGTTTCATACACTTTACAAAATACTCTTCTTTAGAATGGTTCACTCCAATTTTCAAAGCATATGAGCCTGCCAGGCCTGGTGTATCCCACAAGCAGTAATGCTAAAGCTCAGTTTTGACTGTATTAAAATGACAGTATTCATAGTTCACAAAAGATGCAGCATTCCAGCAAACATCGACCAAAACACTCGCTAGAAGTAAAACGGAATGAAATGACATACTATGCACACGCTTCTACTGTGCAAAAAAAGGTAACATGAAACAAAAATGTGAATAAATATGCAAGAAATAGGTTTCAATGAACATCCTCCTCACAGTGCAGATACATTCAGTGTTGAACTGGTCCTGAGCAGCGTCATTCTATGGTGCTGGTAAGCACTAGAAATTGTATTTGATACTTTCTAAACAGTGCATCCGAAGAGGAAAACGTGGCAGACTTGATATTATACAAGAGTATGTCTGTTAATGATCAGGTGGCTCCAGCTCACCACAATCACAATCGAAGGTGCCATCCATCTTATTCGCTCAAACCCTGAAAGAAAAGAGAGAAGACGGATTAGCAGGAATGCTTGGCGCAGGAGACATTTCCACCTTCCTGAAACAGAAAAGAATACAGACAGAAGATGCAAGGAAACAAATCAATATACACAAAATTGGTGTAACGTAATAGAGTATTGAGGGCAGTACTGTAATCCTAGTAATGTAACTTAAAGAGTACAGAAGTAATAACAGTACTGATGATGATCCTGTAATGCTACTAATGATGTAACATACTATATGGTACTGAGAGTGAGCCTGTATGACATTAATACCGATGTAACATAATAAAGGGTACAGAATATACTATACTAATATAGGGTACTGAGGGTGATCCTGGAATTACAGTACCCATAATGTTCCATCACTAAAAAATGAGGGCGACTATCATATTACTAATAATGTAATAACGGGGTACTAACATTACAGAATCGTCCTCAGTACCATAGATTACATCACTAGTAACCTTAGAGTGCTTTCATATTGTGCAAAATAGGATTGGGACTATGGGCCCATAGACTACAATGGTGCCAGATGCATTTGCCCTTTACTTTTACAATGGTAACCAGGGTAAACATCGGGTTACTAAGCGCGGCCCTGCACTTAGTAACCCGATGTTTACCCTGGTTACCAGTGAAGACATCGCTGAATCGTTAATTACAGTATCGACCACATGACCCTATATTACATCACTAGTAATGCTATACAGGATTGCCTTCAGTAGCCTATATAATGTTACATTACTAGTAATATCACAGGACAGCCCTAATATTAGTGTTTTCCAACTTCTGGGCATATAAAAGATTTCCCAGCATGAACTCTTGTATCAGGTCCCATGAGGTTTTAATTTTTATCAAGTCCGATAAGTCATATAAAATGCCCTCATACCTAATGTTTTCCAAGATTGGAGGGATTGATAGAATTAAGTTTAAAATTCTAATTTCCACAATGTTAAAGGGTAATCCTCTTCAGAGATGACAAGTTGCTGGGTTAACCGATAGGGAACCTCTTCTGCTGCAGTGCCTATAGTGGGTGACAGGTGGAGGGCACCACATACATAGGCCAGCATAACCTGCCATCCCATCTACTGCGCATGTGCCCTCCCACTAGTGGCAGTGGCAGCTGGAAGTTAAACACTGGCTCCTTCTGCTTACTAGGGGCGGCTTTCTCCCCAGTTTAGGAATTAATGCCAACGCTCCTTTCACTGTTGTAGCCACGACACAGGCAGCAGCTCACACCACCACGCAATACAGCAGATGCTACGGCAGATGACACGCGGGGCCGGCGCCAGCACTACGCGTGACGTCACTGATGACGCAGCGGCCCGTGCAGTCTGCAGGGAATTCCCGGCTCATTAGTCTCTGTGCCCGAGGAGCGATCTGCTCATGGGTGTAGTAGTCCTGCCGGCAGTGAGAAGCTCGCATTGCCTGATGGGAGCAGTAGTCCACAGGACAAGCCGGCTAGTGTAGTCACTGGGCTCCAGCAGCCGACACGTTGCAGATGGAGTATGTGAGTCACATCTAGATCCCCCTCCTCCCACACCCGGATGTGGCGCCGGTACAGCACAGCGCCGTACACCACTACGGGTTCCATACATGAGGGGGCTGGTGAGGGAGCCGCCATTGGACAGACCCCCGGAGCGCGCCCTCCTCCTCCCCACAGCTGCCTGCGGCCGCAAAGTCAGTCACCGCCGGCGCGTACGGCGGCTCGTATTCACAGCGGACGGTACGTCGCCGTCCACCCCTTCGCAGCCCCTCACACGGTGTACGCACTCTGCTCAGCAGCCCCTCACTCGGTCGGTCCCCCCTCCCATACACACAAGCAGCCCCTCACACGACCGGTACGTCCCCCCCCCCCCCCATACACAAGCAGCCCCTCACACGACCGGTACGTCCCCCCCCCCCCCCCATACACAAGCAGCCCCTCACACGACCGGTACGTCCCCCCCCCCCATACACAAGCAGCCCCTCACACGACCGGTACGTCCCCCCCAGACATGCGCGCAGCCCCTCACACGACCGGTACGTCCCCCCCCCCATACACAAGCAGCCCCTCACACGACCGGTACGTCCCCCCCCCCCATACACAAGCAGCCCCTCACACGACCGGTACGTCCCCCCCAGACATGCGCGCAGCCCCTCACACGACCGGTACGTCCCCCCCCCCATACACAAGCAGCCCCTCACACGACCGGTACGTCCCCCCCCCCCATACACAAGCAGCCCCTCACACGACCGGTACGTCCCCCCCCCCATACACAAGCAGCCCCTCACACGACCGGTACGTCCCCCCCAGACATGCGCGCAGCCCCTCACACGACCGGTACGTCCCCCCCCCCCATACACAAGCAGCCCCTCACACGACCGGTACGTCCCCCCCCCCCATACACAAGCAGCCCCTCACACGACCGGTACGTCCCCCCCAGACATGCGCGCAGCCCCTCACACGACCGGTACGTCCCCCCCCCCCATACACAAGCAGCTCCTCACACGACCGGTACGTCCCCCCCCCCCATACACACAAGCAGCCCCTCACACGACCGGTACGTCCCCCCCCCATACACAAGCAGCCCCTCACACGACCGGTACGTCCCCCCCCAGACATGCGCGCAGCCCCTCACACGACCGGTACGTCCCCCCCAGACATGCGCGCAGCCCCTCACACGACCGGTACGTCCCCCCCAGACATGCGCGCAGCCCCTCACACGACCGGTACGTCCCCCCCCCCCCCCCATACACAAGCAGCCCCTCACACGACCGGTACGTCCCCCCCCCCCCCCATACACAAGCAGCCCCTCACACGACCGGTACGTCCCCCCCAGACATGCGCGCAGCCCCTCACACGACCGGTACGTCCCCCCCCACCCCATACACACAAGTAGCCCCTCACACGGCCGGTACGTCCCCCCCCCCCCCATACACAAGCAGCCCCTCACACGACAGGTACGTCCCCCCCCCCACAGACATGCGCGCAGCCCCTCACACGGCCGATACTCCTCTCCCCCGCAGCCCCTCACACGACCGGTACGTTCCCCCCCCCCCCCATACACACAAGCAGCCCCTCACACGGCCGGTACGTCCCCCCCATACACACAAGCAGCCCCTCACACGACCGGTACGTCCCCCCCCCCCCGCAGCCCCTCACACGCAGCCCCTCACACGGCCGGTACGACTCTTCTCACCGCAGACACGGCCCCCCCTGAACACTGCCATTACGGCTCTCTCCCACCCCGAAGACCCCCATACGATCGGTACGTCCTCCCCTCCATATTATTGTGTCCGCACATATGTCCCGTACACCGACATATGGGGCCTGTGGACATCGCGGTAATTACAGGACCGGTATCGGCGCTGACCGGCACAGCCGCGGTCTCGCTCCGGAGTAGTCCGTGGGAGCCGCCGGGTCCCGTGTAGTGAGGCGGCTGAGCTCCCATTGTTCCGCTGCCGAACACTGCTCACACAATGGAGGCGCCGGCTGCCGCAGCGGGAACCGGGACAGCACTCACCGCTCTCGTATGTGTCATATGGAGGGAGCACCGGGGACAAGGCTGGACCGCTCCGCTCAGCTGCTCCTCTTGCCCTGCGTCTTGTCTCTGCTTCTTTGCCGCAGTCGCCATGTACTCACACTGACTACTGAGGGCGGGGACTCAGACACCCGATCTGCCGCGTCACCCGGAACGCCCCCTGCAGGCGGCAGCGTCACCGGGCGGGAGGATTCAAGTCTCCGGCGTCCTCTCTCTGTGCTGCTGACTGAGCGCGGCCTCGTGAGCCTCGTGCTCTGTGTGCGGCCTGCTCGGCGCCATTACCTCAGACCTGACTGGGCAGCTGCGGCACAGTAGTGCCGGCTGTGGAGAGATGGTGATTGGGGCACAATGGCTGACAGTGGTGCTGCTCTGTGCACACTGAGGCTTACACACTGCCGTCCCCACAGTTCTTGTAGGAATCCTCTTCAGAAGGGTTTTACCTGAAGCTTCTCTTTGTCCTTTTCTTCTGTTTTATTCTAGATATAGAAGAGTGGCTGTTTCCGAGCAGTAGCTGCAGGCACAATGGCTGCTCGCTTTTTTTTTTAGTCTCTTCACACTTGTGACTTCCCGCTGGCCCAGATGAGGTGACTGGGGCCTGACTCTTAGGCTATGTGCACACGTTCAGGATTTCTCGCAGAAAATTCCTGAGAATTCTGGACATTTTCTGCAAGAAATCGCATGCGTTTTTGCCGCGGTTTGGACGCGTTTTTGCCGTGGTTTTTTCCGGACACTTTCCAATGCATTTTGGAGTGGGAAAACCGGAAAATTAATGAACATGCTGCGGTTTTTACCGCGATGCGTTTTTTTCACAGAAAAAAACGCATCATGTGAACAAAACATGCAGAATTCATTCTAAATGATGGGATGCTTATTGTATGCGTTTTTTTTTGCGGTTTTATAGCGTTTTTATCGGAAAAAAACGCAACGTTTGCACACAGCCTGAGTCTGGAGTGTGTGACAAGTGGTATGCGCTTCAGTGCAATACGCCATGAATCCTGCTTCTGCCACAGCTGGGCAAAACGTCGCAACATTTTACCGCAGCTTTGCATTACGTCAAAATTTAGAAACTTTTCAAAATTTTATTCGAGAGATTTTCTGTAAGGCTATGTTCACACTTTGCAGATTCCACTGCGGATTTTTCCGCAGCAGAATTCCAAAATCCGCAGTGAAAACCCGTCGCGGTTTCTTCTGCGGATTTTCATCTGCAGTTTTCTATTGGAGCAGGTGAAAATCCGCAGAAAAGAAGTGACATGCTGCGGAATGTATTCCGCAGTGTTTCCGCACGTTTTTTTCCGCAGCATGTGCACTGCGTTTTTTGTTTCCCATAGGTTTACATTGTTCTGTAAACTCATGGGAAACTGCTGAGGATCCACAGCGGTCAAATCCGCAGCGAAATCCGCAAAGTGTGAATATAGCCTAAAAGCTTTGAGCAGTCAGGCCTGACGGTTTTGGAACAGAGACCGAGTAAAACTCTATATCCTCCTCAAAAACTGTCTGAAAACTCAGCAAGAAAGGCTGTGCATGTACTCCTCCTTGTTCTTAGAAGGGGTTTTTCCTCCAAGAGATTTTGGGAAAAGACCTGGTGGGAGAAAGTGCAGGCACTATCAAATAAAAAACCTAGAAAAGAAAAACTCCACGAAAAAGAAGAGCGTTTCAGGAGGGATTTCCTCATGTCATGAAAAAACCCTTTAGATTTGTCCACCTTAAAACCTCAGTGAACATTGCCTTCCTGCCAGAGGGAGAGGAGAGAATGCACACTGTAAAAGCGTCAGGATCACCATCTTACACAGATGGGTAGTGCCTGTTGAATATGTTTTCCTGTTAGACTTGCCCCAAAATGTTTTCTGAAAGTATTGTACCCTGACGGGCTACTGTAATGTGTGGGGCTGTGCCACAGCATGAAAAATGTATGTGTAGGCAGAAATGCACAGCGCCTGCTCTGTGGTGGTCATTTCCTGGGAAGGCACTTCAGCTCCTGTTCACTTTAGTAGGAGCTGAGCAGATTATAGCCAGTATAGACCCCACAATCTCTTCTATGACTAGGCCACCAATGCCTGCCTTGGACATCCCTGTGAAGGCATAAGTGAATATTATGAGAATTGTGTGCATGCTACTTTAACAAGCTAAGGTCCACTGACTTGTGGCACGATACCACCTCCTTAAACTTAGCACCCACTGGTCATTTGCCTGTGTTTACATAGGCAGACAATGCACACTGAGCAAACTATATTCAGCTGCCATAGTTCCCAACTGTGTGGGTCCTGGTCACACGGGGTGGTGCACTGCTGATAACAATGATCTTTACCGCAACCCATTAAACTTCATGGATTCTTGTAAAGAAAAAAATGGATGTCATACCAAAGCCATTAGTATGGCATTTGTTATTCCCAGATCCATTGCAATTATTAACATGGGAAACTGTATTTAGTTTCCTACAATGTTTTCACTGTTGATTTATACAAACATGTCATACAGATGTAAAAAAAAAAACCCTGAACATATGGATACAAAAAAATTAATGTGCTAGTCTAAGCGCAGCCTTATAAAATAGAGCATAGAATTAAAGGTAGCCTCCATATGTATGATTTATTTGTGGGGCTGACATGACACGTGCATATCATTAACCTCCTTATACATTTCCCACATGGGCAGTTTGGATGATTCTTAAGGCTACTTTCACACATCAGGTTTTCGCCGTCAAGGACAATCCGGCGAATTTTGAAAAAAACGGATCCGGCAAAAGTTGCCGCTGGATCATTTTTTTTTCTCATAGAGTTGTATTGGCACTGGATTGCGATGGATGGCCTCACGTTTCATCCGTTTTTTTCCGGATCCCTCGAAAATTAGTTCTCCGGCAACTGGAAAAAACGTATATAGGAATCCGGCGAAATTCAGATGAAACGTGAGGTGAAATGAATCCGGCGACCAATTCCGTTTTTTCATGCATTTCCATTCTGGTCTCTCTCTCACAGGAAATCCAAAGTGGGATCCGTCGCATCAGTTTTTCACAATTTGCAATGGATCAGTTTTTTAAAAAATTCGCCGGAATGTGCCTGACGGCAAAAACCGGATGTGTGAACGAAGCCTAACACTTCATACTTTGTGTCCTGTATTACTAGAAAAGGTCAAAAAGCAGTTTTTTTTAAGTAAGAACTTTGTAACTATCAGGTTTTTAAAAGAGACAACCCTTTCCCCAGCAAAAAAAAAAAGGATCCCGCCCCCATTAGCCCAGGATAGAACAATATATTCCTAGCATGTACATTGATTCTGTATGAAAGTTTCTACTCCAGCTACAGATATCTTGTATGTGCTGTTCAATTGTCTTTGTGCAGATATAGATTGCTAGTCTGTTAGGGTACCGTCACACTATAACATTTTGATCGCTACGACGGTACGATTCGTGACGTTTCAGCGATATCTTTACGATATCGCTGTGTCTGACACGCAGCAGCGATCAGGGATCCTGCTGAGAATCGTACGTCGTAGCAGATCGTTTAGAACTTTCTTTCATCGCTGGATCTCCCGCTGTCATCGCTAGATCGGTGTGTGTGACACCGATCTAGCGATGCGATCCAGCGATGCGTTCGCTTGTAACCAGGGTAAACATCGGGTAACTAAGCGCAGGACCGCGCTTAGTTACCCGATGTTTACCCTGGTTACAAGCGTTAAACTAAAAAAAAAAAAACAGCACATACTTACATTCTGGTGTCCGTCAGGTCCCTTGCCGTCTGCTTCCCGCACTGTGACTGCCGGCCGTAAAGTGAAAGCAGAGCACAGCGGCTGTGCTTTCACTTTACGGCCGGCAGTCACTGAGTGCGGGAAGCAGACGGCAAGGGATCTGACGGACACCAGAATGTAAGTATGTGCTGTTTGTTTTTTTTTAGTTTAACGCTTGTAACCAGGGTAAACATCGGGTAACTAAGCGCGGTCCTGTGCTTAGTTACCCGATGTTTACCCTGGTTACCCAGGGACCTCGGCATCGTTGGTTGCTGGAGAGCTGTCTGTGTGACAGCTCCCCAGCGACCACACTACGATTTACCTACGATCACGGCCAGGTCATATCGCTGGTCGTGATCGTAGGTAAATCGTATAGTGTGACGGTACCCTTAGACTCTTCTAACCTTCACCTCACCATTTCAGACACCTGAAGGTTGTCATTCAACACTGAGACAGAGTCAATCAACCTGGCACAAGTCCAAGAGTCTGTGAAAGCTTTAATATGAGTAGCTGTGGTGTCACAGGAGTAGCCCTGTGTATGAGTCAACAAGTCTACAAACCTGGCACTGTAGATGAGCATTCAGTGTATCAGGAGTATCATGGCAACCTTTTATGGAGAGGATAAATAAAGCAGGATGGATCTACCTAGATAAACATATGTATGTGCTAATTAACCTTATTAAAAATAGACCCACACTGAATATACTTATCAGTGGTTTTAAAAGCCATCTGCTTAGCATTGTGTATGTCCTTGAGCCATCAGAATAGCTGTGACCCGATGATGCTTCTACACCATGAGACCTCTGAAGGTGCCCTGGGGTACCTGGCACCAAGACTGGTGGCAGGTCTTTCAAGTACTTTAAAGCCCATATTAGATGGCTGTCGGCTGAATGATGGTTCAGCTATAAGCTATCTAACACAACTCTCTCATGCACTGGAGCGCTCCATCTGCCAGTCACTCCTGTGTTCTCTTGGAAAACGGTGCTGCCAGGTACTTTTGGAAACAGCTGATCTACAGCGAACAAAAGGATTGGCGTCCAAAGTCATTCATGCGAGTTCCTTAACTCCTCCTGACAGTCATCTGAGGCAGGCCCCAATACACATTAGACTGTCTACTGTTAATTTAATGTGTATAGAGGCCTTAAAATGCAAAATGGGACCTCTATGAATTGGAGCTCACACAGATGTTCCTCAAACCATTCCTGAATAAGTTCGATAAAAGAGGCCACTGCAATGAAGGATTGGATTTGGTCTGCAATGAAAATGTTTAGGTAGGTGGCTCACATAAATGTTACAAATGAATGGTAAATATGAAAGTTAAAGGGACACTGTCACCTGAATTTGGAGGGAACAATCTTCAGCCATGGAGGCGGGGTTTTGGGGTTTTTGATTCACCCTTTCCTTACCCGCTGGCTGCATGCTGGCTGCAATATTGGGTTGAAGTTCATTCTCTGTCCTCCATAGTACACGCATGCACAAAGCAAGATTGCCTTGCGCAGGTGTGTACTACGGAGGACAGAGAATGAACTTCAATCCAATTTTGCAGCCAGCATGCAGCCAGTGGGTAAGGAAAGGGTGAATCAAAAACCCCAAAACCCCGCCTCCATGGCTGAAGATTGTTCCCTCCAAATTCAGGTGACAGTGTCCCTTTAAGCAGCAGAACATTGCCCATAGCATCACGCTGCCTCTCCCGGGTTGTCCTCTTCCCCTAGTGCATACTGACTCTATCTCTTCCCCATGTAAGAGATACAAACACCTGTCTCTCCACACGATGAAAAGAAAACCTGATTTATCTGTATAGACCTTCTTCCATTGCCCCATGGTCCAGTTCTGATGCTCCCTTGCCCAGTGTAGACCCTTTGGCAGTGGACAAGGGTCAGCATGAGCACTTTGAAGCAACAGGCAATGTGTTGTATGTTCTACTTTCCATTACAACCAGCATAAACTTTTCCAGTGAGTTGTTCTACAACGGCTCTTTATGATTGGACCAGACAGGTTAGTCATTGCTCTCTCATGTATCTTGGATGACCATTATTGTTGCTGGTTCCCAGCTACAAAACATGAACACCCATCTTTTTGGAAATGCGCTGATCTGGACTTCTAGCTATTACAATTCAGCCCTTGTCAAAGTCTCTTAAATCCTTACGCTTGCCCATTTTCCCTGCTTCTAATAAATCAGTTTCAATAACTATTAACCAGCGGCCTAATATGTCACACCCAATGACAATTCCTTTGTATTAATGAGATAATCAATGTTACCTACTTCATCCTTCATCTCCTGTCAATGGTCTAAGGGTACCGTCACACTATACGATTTACCTACGATCACGACCAGCGATATGACCTGGCCGTGATCGTAGGTAAATCGTAGTGTGGTCGCTGGGGAGCTGTCACACAGACAGCTCTCCAGCGACCAACTATGCCGAGGTCCCTGGGTAACCAGGGTAAACATCGGGTAACTAAGCGCAGGACCGCGCTTAGTTACCCGATGTTTACCCTGGTTACAAGCGTTAAACTAAAAAAAAAAAAACAGCACATACTTACATCTGGTGTCCGTCAGGTCCCTTGCAGTCTGCTTCCCGCACTCAGTGACTGCCGGCCGTAAAGTGAAAGTGAAAGCACAGCCGCTGTGCTTTCACTTTCACTTTACGGCCGGCAGTCACAGTGCGGGAAGCAGAGACGACAAGGGACCTGACGGACACCAGAATGTAAGTATGTGCTGTTTGTTTTTTTTTAGTTTAACGCTTGTAACCAGGGTAAACATCGGGTAACTAAGCGCGGTCCTGCGCTTAGTTACCCGATGTTTACCTTGGTTACAAGCGAACGCATCGCTGGATCGCATCGCTAGATCGCTAGATCGGTGTCACACACACCGATCTAGCGATGACAGCGGGAGATCCAGCGATGAAAGAAAGTTCCATACGATCTGCTACGACGTACGATTCTCAGCAGGATCCCTGATCGCTGCTGCGTGTCAGACACAGCGATATCGTAACGATATCGCTGGAACGTCACGAATCGTACCGTCGTAGCGATCAAAATGTTATAGTGTGACGGTACCCTTACTGTTATGGCTGATCAGTGTGAGCACTAAAGGAGTATACACCATGGGGTTTATATTTTACCATTGTAAAAAGTAGTCACATGACCTGTGTGCCCTTATTACAAGCTCCTATAAAGATAGCTCTGTTGTTTTACTATTGTGTTTGTGCTTGTTGCCAGAGAATTGTATCTTGATGTTTTAGTAGATGGTTTAAGGTACCTTCACACATAACGATATTGTTAACGATATCGTTGCTATTTGTGACGTAGCAACGATATCGTTAATGAAATCGTTCTGTGTGACAGCGACCAACGATCAGGCCCCTGCTGGGAGATCGTTGGTCGCTGAACAAAGTCCAGAACTTTATTTCGTCGCTGGACTCCCTGGAGACATCGCTGGATCGGCGTGTGTGACACCGATCCAGCGATGTCTTCACTGGTAACCAGGGTAAACATCGGGTAACTAAGCGCAGGGCCGCGCTTAGTAACCCGATGTTTACCCTGGTTACCATGCTAAAAGTAGAAAAAAACAAACACTAGATACTTACCTACCGCTGTCTGTCCTCCAGCGCTGTGCTCTGCTTCTCTGCTCTCCTCCTGCACTGGCTGTGAGCCGGAAAGCAGAGCGGTGACGTCACCGCTCTGCTTTCCGGCTCACAGACAGTACAGGAGGAGAGCAGAGAAGCAGAGCGCAGCGCTGGAGGACAGACAGCGGTAGGTAAGTATCTAGTGTTTGTTTTTTTTAACTTTTAGCATGGTATCCAGGGTAAACATCGGGTTACTAAGCGCGGCCCTGCGCTTAGTTACCCGATGTTTACCCTGGTTACCGGCATCGTTGGTCGCTGGAGAGCGGTCTGTGTGACAGCTCTCCAGCGACCAAACAGCGACGCTGCAGCGATCCGAATCGTTGTCGGTATCGCTGCAGCGTCCCTTAATGTGAAGGGGCCTTTAGTCTTCATGTTAATTGCTGTTTACATGAACAATGAGAAGGTGAAATGTGATACACCTTGTGTTCTGTCCTTGTTTTAATCTCTCTGTGACATTGATAAATGGTAACTAAAAGAGCCTTTAGTATCTCTATAGTGTTTGTGTGTTGTGCTAGAAAATACTTTAAATACATTCCCAAATAAGTCAAGCAAAGATCTATAATGTTGATTTGTCTAAAGGTGCATGAGTTGAATCGAAGAGCAGAAGAAAGCTCAGTTTGCCTTCTGATGTCTTCCTTGTTATAGGTTTAGGCACCGATTCATCATGATAGTTACACCAGAATTCTAGCATAAAATACTTTCAAATCTCACATAATCTTTGCACAACACACAGTTGTACATATGTTTAGCATATATTTTTGCACAGCATGCAGTTGCAGATAGCCTTAGCATCTTTGAGTGTCTTCATAGCAGTTTTGGGCAGGTCTGTCAAAATAAGGCTACGTTCACATTTGCGCTGTTGGGCGCAGCGTCATCGACACATGCGTCATGCGCCCATATGGGGGGCGCATGGACATGCGCCGGTATGCGTTGTACTGCGTTTTACTACGCATGCGTCGTATAGACGCACAAGATAGGGCGCAGAGGACGCTACTTGTAGCGTTTTCCCTGCGCCGAAATTCCTGATCTGTAGGATCTTATGACAACGCATGCGTCACAAAACGCTGCATTGTGTACATGCGTTGTTGGTTGCGTCACCGGCGCTGTGCCCAACAACGTAAATGTGAACGTAGCCTTAGTGAAGCTGGGAAGGGTAATGCCGCATAACACATTTAGTAAAAGTAGCTGCGTTCCTTACTCCAGAAATGTTACTTCTGTCCCTGAATGGAGTAACATTTATGGTGAGGCACAAAAAGGGGAAAACCACTGATAAGATGCACCTAATTAATTAAAGAAGCACTCTCATCAAAGATTTTATTCTTTAATTCCCTCTCTAATTCCCTTAACCTTCTGGCTATTACAGAAACCTGGATCCAGCATTCAGACACCACCGCCGCTGCCGCTCGTTTGGTGGGCTGAAATTTTCACATACCACCAGACCTGAGAACAGACAGGGTGGAGGTGTTGGTTTGCTCCTTTCATCACAAGGTGCTTTCCAGGTCATCCCCCCGATTCCCTCACTCACATTTCCTTCCTTTGAAGTCCACGCCGTCAGACTCTATAAGCCCTTCTCCTTGCGAGTGGCGGTTGTTTATCGCACTCCGGGCTCCTGCCAGTTTCTAGACCACTTTGCTACCTGGCTTACTCACTTTCTATCCTGTGACATCCTCATCATGGGAGACTTTAACATCCCCATCAATGATCCCCTCTCCCAATCTGCCTCTCATCTTCTTTCTCTAACTTCTTCATTCGGCCTCTCACAGTTTACTAATTCTCCTACGCATGAGGACGGGAATACTATGGACCTGGTTTTCTCCCATCCCGGCTCGTTGCATAACTTTACTAACTCCCCTCTCCTGCTCTCAGACCACAACCTTCTTTCCTTCTCTGTCAAGAATTGTCTCCTCACCCGGGACACCCCCACTTACCACACTTATCGGAATACACGTACCATTAATACCCAGCAGCTTGTGGACAATCTCCACACATCTCTAGCCCCCATCTCCTCCTTCTCCTGTCCAGACTTAGCATTGTCACACTTAAATAATACACTGAAGAATGCCCTGGATGAAGCAGCACCTTCTACATGCAGAAAGACCCGACACAAGACAACGGCAGCCCTGGCACACTATGCAAACACGTTTTCTTCAGCGTTGCTCAAGGTGTGCAGAGCGACAGTGGAGAAAATCTCTCTTAGCAGAAGACTTCATCCACTATAAGTTCATGCCAAAACCTATAACTCTGCCCTTTATCTGGCCAAACAATCCTACTTCACCACCCTCATCACCTCACTATCCAACGACCTAAAACGACTTTTTGAAACCTTAAACTCCCTCCTGAAACCTAAAGTACAGGCCCCCATCACCAACCTCAGCGGTGAGGATCTGCCTACTTATTTCTTCGAAAAAATCAACCACATCCATCAGAATATCTCAGCGCAATCTCCTCCGTGCCTGGATCCCCTTCCCTGCCGCACTTCAAGCTCACTAGACATAGACATCTTTAAGCCTGTTTCAGAAGAAGTTTCCAAGCTCCTTGCTTCTGCTCGGCCTACAACCTGCAACAGTGACCCCATTCCTTCACATATCCTGCAGTCTCTCTCACCAGTGGTCACCACTCACCTGACTAAAATATTTAACCTCTCTCTTTCTTCAGGTATCTTTCCCTCCTCATTTAAACACGCCATCATAACCCCTTTACTTAAAAAGCCATCCCTGGACCAGAACTGCACTGCTAACTACAGACCTGTCTCTAACCTTTCCTTCATCTCTAAACTCCTGGAACGCTTGGTCCACTCTCGTCCTTAGCCACAGTTCCTGCACTGATTGTGCTGTAATGATTTCTGTTTGTGCTAAGGGCGTGCGCGGCCACACCTCCCCTGCTTTTATCAGGGTTAGGCCGGCGTCACACTTGGCATAGGGAAATATGGTCTGTTTTTTACAGGCATAATACGCAGAAATGATCCCAAAACAGTGATCCGTATGTCATCCGTAGGCAAGGTGTGGCTGCGTATTTTGCGCATGTAAACCTCCGTATGGCATCCGTATAGCGAGATTTTCTCGCCGGCTTGCAAAATGGACATAGAATGGATCCATGGGCTGAAATATTTGTGAAAACACACATTATATATATATATATATATATATACAGTGGGGCAAAAAAGTATTTAGTCAGTCAGCAATAGTGCAAGTTCCACCACTTAAAAAGATGAGAGGCGTCTGTAATTTACATCATAGGTAGACCTCAACTATGGGAGACAAACTGAGAAAAAAAAATACAGAAAATCACATTGTCTGTTTTTTTAACATTTTATTTGCATATTATGGTGGAAAATAAGTATTTGGTCAGAAACAAAATTTCATCTCAATACTTTGTAATATATCCTTTGTTGGCAATGACAGAGGTCAAACGTTTTCTGTAAGTCTTCACAAGGTTGTCACACACTGTTGTTGGTATGTTGGCCCATTCCTCCATGCAGATCTCCTCTAGAGCAGTGATGTTTTTGGCTTTTCGCTTGGCAACACGGACTTTCAACTCCCTCCAAAGGTTTTCTATAGGGTTGAGATCTGGAGACTGGCTAGGCCACTCCAGGACCTTGAAATGCTTCTTACGAAGCCACTCCTTCGTTGCCCTGGCGGTGTGCTTTGGATCATTGTCATGTTGAAAGACCCAGCCACGTTTCATCTTCAATGCCCTTGCTGATGGAAGGAGGTTTGCACTCAAAATCTCACGATACATGGCCCCATTCATTCTTTCATGTACCCGGATCAGTCGTCCTGGCCCCTTTGCAGAGAAACAGCCCCAAAGCATGATGTTTCCACCACCATGCTTTACAGTAGGTATGGTGTTTGATGGATGCAACTCAGTATTCTTTTACCTCCAAACACGACAAGTTGTGTTTCTACCAAACAGTTCCAGTTTGGTTTCATCAGACCATAGGACATTCTCCCAAAACTCCTCTGGATCATCCAAATGCTCTCTAGCAAACTTCAGACGGGCACGGACATGTACTGGCTTAAGCATTGGGACACGTCTGGCACTGCAGGATCTGAGTCCATGGTGGCGTAGTGTGTTACTTATGGTAGGCCTTGTTACATTGGTCTGAGCTCTCTGCAGTTCATTCACTAGGTCCCCCCGCGTGGTTCTGGGATTTTTGCTCACCGTTCTTGTGATCATTCTGACCCCACGGGGTGGGATTTTGCGTGGAGCCCCAGATCGAGGGAGATTATCAGTGTTCTTGTATGTCTTCCATTTTCTAATTATTGCTCCCACTGTTGATTTCTTCACTCCAAGCTGGTTGGCTATTGCAGATTCAGTCTTCCCAGCCTGGTGCAGGGCTACAATTTTGTTTCTGGTGTCCTTTGACAGCTCTTTGGTCTTCACCATAGTGGAGTTTGGAGTCAGACTGTTTGAGGGTGTGCACAGGTGTCTTTTTATACTGATAACAAGTTTAAACAGGTGCCATTACTACAGGTAATGAGTGGAGGAAAGAGGAGACTCTTAAAGAAGAAGTTACAGGTCTGTGAGAGCCAGAAATCTTGATTGTTTGTTTCTGACCAAATACTTATTTTCCACCATAATATGCAAATAAAATGTTAAAAAAACAGACAATGTGATTTTCTGGATTTTTTTTCTCAGTTTGTCTCCCATAGTTGAGGTCTACCTATGATGTAAATTACAGACGCCTCTCATCTTTTTAAGTGGTGGAAGTTGCACTATTGCTGACTGACTAAATACTTTTTTGCCCCACTGTATATATATATATTTCATACAGCGCTAGATAGCTTAAAAGATGGTAATTCAAATGCCTGCTTTTGCTATCTCCTTATCAAACCCGACAGGATGTGAGACATGACAGAAAAACGACTGGGACATCCAAACTAGTGTGAATAGGTGCATACCAGGAGCAGCTACCTCCATATACAATATACAAAAAAAGGTTGTACTCTATCGTGCCATAGCATGTCAAATATGAAATACATGAAATATGAATAGCAAAATGACTTTTAGAACATTAGGAAAAATATTTGAGACGCTTTGCATAGAATTTGGCCAAATAGTGTGAGCCCATCAACCATCGTCAAGGTGGTCTCATTAATCTGATGGGTCCCGGACCTCCCTGTCGAAATGTGAACACTTACCGAAGGTTAATGTCTTCATGCATGGGTGAATGTGGACACCTCTCTCAGTAAAGCCTACATATATGGGTTGGCCGGAACCAAGTGTGATTAGATGTAATTAAAAACCACATGGTGAAGGGAGGAGTGCTCAGTCAGTAAGCTAACATAGAAATGACAGAAAAACGACTGGCACATCCAAACTAGTGTGAATAGGTGTATACCAGGAGCAGCTACCTCCATATACATTATACAAAAAAAGTTTATGCCAGCAGGGGGCGCATCACCGCAAGTTTATGATGCTACGTTCCCCTGCATTCCATTCATTCCCCAGTTTTTACTAGCAGGAGCAACAGCTGCATTAGCAGGCTCCTGGTTGTAAAATTATTTAACCCCTTCACATACATTTACAGCGTGGGATGTGACTGTGCGTATAATAAACATATTACAACACCATGTGTATTTATTTCATTAAAATACTTTTTTCCTAATGTGTGTTTATTTAACCCGTTATTACTATTGCATTAATAATGGATAGGTGTCTTATTGACATCTCTCCATTATTAACCAGGCTTAATGTCACCTTACATTAGCAAGGTGACATTAACCCTTTATTAAATATATATATATATATATATATATATATATATATATATGTGTCTCAATGACATATATATTTATACCTATACTATGTGTAGACATTTATTTTATCTATTCTTTTATAACCTTTCAGTGTGACTTTACTGTACACCGCGCTGAATTACCGGCTTTTCTATAGAACACCGGTGCGTATTTCTCGCAAGTCACACTGATGGTCAGTGTGTAATCCATATTTTTCTCGCCCCATAAACTTTCATTGGCGGATTTTTTGCATAATACGCTGACAAATGCAGCATGCTGATATTTTCTATGCCAGTAAAATACGGCTGCAAAATATACGGCAGATAGGAGCTGCACCATAGAGAATCATTGGTCTGTGTGCAATGCGTTGTTTTTGTGCCTCTCATTCGTACGTAAAACTCTCTAGTGTGACCCAGGCCTTAGTGTGTGTACTTGAAATGCTGTCCCCAGCCAATTGCTGAGGGGCAGCTCATATAAAAACTTCCCCTGCCCTATGGGTGGGGCCTAATCTACTCACAAAGCTCCTGAACTTTGCTTTGTGTGTTTTGTGTTCCTGCACCTCTCCTGTCTATGTTTTGGTACCAAGTCCTTGCCTTGATTCCTGTTATGTCCTGTTCTGGTGCCTGTCCTGGAGGCGGTATATCCAGGCCTGAGTCCTTGATCTTGTACCTGACCGTGTCTGAACTGTGTCTGCTGTTTTTTGTTCCTGGAATCCCTCTGCGTCTGGAGCCTTGCACCCAGTGACTTTGAGTCTCTTGTATCTCTTGTAACCAGTGTTTCTGCTGAGCATCTGCTACTCTGTGCTCTGGCTACCATGCGGTGCTAGCTCCTGGCGGGCCCAGCAATCCTACGGTTCTAGCACCATCCCGCTTGAGTTTCTTCCTAGGTCCGATGCCCGGAGCCTGACGACCGCAGTATGGAACCTGTTGATAGCTGCTTGAAGCCTGATGACTGTGGTGGTGCCTGTAGGTCGTGTCGAATGTCCGGAACCGAATGACTCCTGTCTGATGTCTGCTGGTGACCCTGGATCCAGATGTCCTGTCTGTACCCAAATGTCCTGCCTGCATCCTGATTACCTCGTGTACCCTGATGACCTCGTGTACCCTGATGACCTCATGTACCCTGATGTCCTTGTGTGTCCTGATGTCTTGCCTGCGTCCTAATGACCTCGTGTACCCTGATATCCTTCCTGTGTCCGATGTCCTGATGTAACTGATGCTCTGGGCTGCCACACCAGTGTCCCAGCCGATGACCTGTTCTGTCACGCCAGTGTCCCAGATGTCTATCAGGTATTCCTGATGTCCTACCCTGATGACCTCATGTACTCTGATGTCCATACGTCCTTGTGTGTCCTGATGTCTTGCCTGCATCCTGATGACCTCGTGTACCCTGATGTCCTTCCTGTGTCCTGATGTCCCGCCTATGTGTGCCTTGGTGAACCGTTGGTGCCTTTGGGTCCACTGGGTGGTACCCTTTTAGAAGGTGTGGAATCTGGAGCCTGACATCATTATGTTTTGTTTGTGTATTGTGTGACTTTACTTTAGTAAACTTTACTTTCTCTATACCTGAAGTTGTGCGGTGTTATCAAGTCCTACATGTCTTTTTCATTGTCCACATGCTCAGCTGCCACAGAAACCCGGTCTCTGCCCTCCCCTAGTTTGTGTAGGCCCGGGTCCCCCTCTGTGGTATAGAGGGGTCCGCATTGCTTCCCCGGGGGACGCTCGTGCCCCACGCTGTCGTGGTCGGTCGCCGTGGGGGCGTCTGTGGGCTGGGCCGCAGCAGCGCCTACAGCTAATCGTGACAATAAGAGTATACAATTTTTGATGGGAGTGCTTCTATAAGTGTTGTACCCCTCTTAATGAACTGGGCCCAATTCTTGCATGCCCATCATTAAGACTAGTGGTAAACAATGCGAACTATGTAGTAGGCTGCCATTGTTCTCGGCAATGCAAGTCCAGTTCTGTATTTCGCTGAACAAAAGATCATTTTATCTAATGAACGAGCATTTTGTTAATTTATTGGGTTATCAGCAGCCTGTTTGTACTATGATTATTGTGAACAATCATTCTTAAGAATGCTCAATAATTATAATCTTTCAGTGCAAATGCAGCTTTAGTTATGTGTGTACATACAGTGGGGCAAAAAAGTATTTAGTCAGTCAGCAATAGTGCAAGTTCCACCACTTAAAAAGATGAGAGGCGTCTGTAATTTACATCATAGGTAGACCTCAACTATGAGAGACAAACTGAGAAAAAAAAATCCAGAAAATCACATTGTCTGTTTTTTTAACAATTTATTTGCATATTATGGTGGAAAATAAGTATTTGGTCAGAAACAAACAATCAAGATTTCTGGCTCTCACAGACCTGTAACTTCTTCTTTAAGAGTCTCCTCTTTCCTCCACTCATTACCTGTGGTAATGGCATCTGTTTAAACTTGTTATCAGTATAAAAAGACACCTGTGCACACCCTCAAACCGTCTGACTCCAAACTCCACTATGGTGAAGACCAAAGAGCTGTCAAAGGACACCAGAAACAAAATTGTAGCCCTGCACCAGGCTGGGAAGACTGAATCTGCAATAGCCAACCAGCTTGGAGTGAAGAAATCAACAGTGGGAGCAATAATTAGAAAATGGAAGACATACAAGACCACTGATAATCTCCCTCGATCTGGGGCTCCACGCAAAATCCCACCCCGTGGGGTCAGAATGATCACAAGAACGGTGAGCAAAAATCCCAGAACCACGCGGGGGGACCTAGTGAATGAACTGCAGAGAGCTGGGACCAATGTAACAAGGCCTACCATAAGTAACACACTACGCCACCATGGACTCAGATCTTGCAGTGCCAGACGTGTCCCACTGCTTAAGCCAGTACATGTCCGGGCCCGTCTGAAGTTTGCTAGAGGGCATTTGGATGATCCAGAGGAGTTTTGGGAGAATTTCCTATGGTCTGATGAAACCAAACTGGAACTGTTTGGTAGAAACACAACTTGTCGTGTTTGGAGGAAAAAGAATACTGAGTTGCATCCATCAAACACCATACCTACTGTAAAGCATGGTGATGGAAACATCATGCTTTGGGGCTGTTTCTCTGCAAAGGGGCCAGGACGACTGATCCGGGTACATGAAAGAATGAATGGGGCCATGTATCGTGAGATTTTGAGTGCAAACCTCCTTCCATCAGCAAGGGCATTGAAGATGAAACGTGGCTGGGTCTTTCAACATGACAATGATCCAAAGCACACCGCCAGGGCAACGAAGGAGTGGCTTCATAAGAAGCATTTCAAGGTCCTGGAGTGGCCTAGCCAGTCTCCAGATCTCAACCCTATAGAAAACCTTTGGAGGGAGTTGAAAGTCCGTGTTGCCAAGCGAAAAGCCAAAAACATCACTGCTCTAGAGGAGATCTGCATGGAGGAATGGGCCAACATACCAACAACAGTGTGTGGCAACCTTGTGAAGACTTACAGAAAACGTTTGACCTCTGTCATTGCCAACAAAGGATATATTACAAAGTATTGAGATGAAATTTTGTTTCTGACCAAATACTTATTTTCCACCATATTATGCAAATAAATTGTTAAAAAAACAGACAATGTGATTTTCTGGATTTTTTTTTCTCAGTTTGTCTCCCATAGTTGAGGTCTACCTATGATGTAAATTACAGACGCCTCTCATCTTTTTAAGTGGTGGAACTTGCACTATTGCTGACTGACTAAATACTTTTTTGCCCCACTGTATGTTATTACCAGTACATGGGAGAACATTCATCATGGTGTTAACACAAAGTGTCCCCTTCTAAAAATAGCAATATGCATAAAAATATTTCACTTTGTAAAATGCCAAACCCTTTATTTTATTACTGTATGTGTCTGCATCAGGTATGTGAACTATCATGTGTCCAGACTAAAAGTCTTCACATACCTCACACAGCTATCGGTCAAAGGCTTGTTTGCTTGACAGCTTTCTCTCCCAACTTCCCCATACACATACACTTGGATTAGCCGGTGGCTCATCTGTGTTTTTTTGGGGGGAGAGGGGAATGAGTGCTTCTATTCCAGGTGTACAAAGGGATTTGGCGTTTGATTTCATTTTTTGCCACTATAGTTATCAGGTCTCTATACACAGTGCCTTGTAAAAGTATTCTTACCCAGTGAACTTTTCCACACTTTTTCATGTTAGACCCAGAAACTTAAATGTGTTTCTTATTTTGATTTTATGTGATATACGAACACAAAGTAGCAAGTATCTGTGAAATGCGACATGGTTTTCTAATTATTTTAAATATATAAATTTGAAAATTGTGACGTGCATTTGTATTGCCCTGTATTTAGTTCCATCCATCGTCCAATCAACTCTGACCAGCTTACCTGTTAATGCTGAAGAAAAGCTTCTGTTATGGTCTGGTAATTAAGGAGCGACATGCGACTAGCTCTGAGCAGGTGGTAACTATACTGACCGCAGTCCCTAAGCTCGACACAACACTAGAAGTAGCCGTGGAATGCTTCTAACTCTGCCTAGGCATCTCGTCACAGCCTAAGAGCTAACTACCCCTAAAGATAGAAGCAGGAAAACTATCTTGCCTGAGAGAAAATCCCCAAAGGATAGATTAGCCCCCCACAAGTAATGACTGTGAGAGGAGAAGGAAAAGACATACGTAGTATGAAACAATATTAAGCACAGGAGGCCACTTCTAGCTAGATAGAAAAAGTACAGGACAGAACGCTGTGCGGTCAGTAATAAAAACTAGAAAAAGTCCACCGCAGAGGAATGCAAAAATCTCCACACCTAACTAAAGGTGTGGAGGGCAAACTCTGGTGCCCAGAGCTTCCAGCCTAGCTGAATAGATCCATACTGATAAGCTGGACAAATGAACAAAATATAGAAAGTGCTGAACAACATGTCCACAACAAGAGAACTGCAAAAGGAAAAGCAAGGACTTAGCTTTTGCTGAACTGGTCAGAGTGTCAGGAAAATCCTAAGAGCAATGACTCCAGGCAGGAACAATTGACAACTGGCATTGAATGAGGGATAAGGCCAGACTAATATAGCTGAGCCAGAAAGACGATCAGTAAAAACAGCTGCTGAAGCTAAATCCAAGAAGCAGCCATACCACTCAAAACCACAGGAGGGAACCCAAGAGCAGAACTCACAAAAATGCTACTTACAACCACCGGAGGGAGCCCAAGAGCGGAATTCACAACAAGCTTCCCCGCAGCATGATACTGCCACCACCACGTTTGACGGTGGGGACAGTGTTTTCATGGTGATGTGCAGTGATAGATTTCCACTCCCATAGTGGTTTGCAGTTAGCCCAAAACGTTTTACTTTAGTCTCATCTGACCACAGCACCTTTTTCCATATGCTAACATATCCCCTATATGGCTTCTTACAAATTGCAAATGGACCTCTTATAGCTATATTTCAAAAATGACTTTCTTCTTGCCACTCTAACATAAAGGCCAGATTTGTAGAGTATACTTGTAATAGTTGTCCTGTGGGTAGATTTTCCCACCTGAGATTTGGACCTCAGCAGCTCCCCCAGAGTGACCATGGGCCTCTTGGCTGCTGCTCTATTTAGTGCTCTCTTTGCTTGGGATGTCAAGTTAGGTGGACGGCCATGTATTAGTAGGTTTGCAATTGTGCCATAGTCCTTCCATTTTTGGATGATGGGTTGAACAATGTACATCAGATCGTCAGAGTTTGAGGTATTTTTTTGAAACCTAAGCATGCTTTACTTTTCTGCACAACCTTACTCCTGACATGTCTGTGTATGCCCTTGTTGGTTTTCATGATGCCGTTTCATCCCTAATGTTTTAAAACAAACCTCTGAAGTCTTCACAGAACAGCTGTAATTATTCTGAGAATAAATTACACACAGGTGGACTCAATTTACTAATTATGTGACATCTGGAGGCAATTGGTCACTCAGGATTTTATTTAGGGGTATCAGACTACAGGGGGTTGAATGCCAATGCACGTTTCAAATTTATGTTTTTAAAATAATTAGAAAACCGTATATCATTTCCTTTACACTTTACAATACTCGCTACTTTGTGTTGGTTTATCACTTAAGATACATCTAAGTTTGTAGATGTAACGTGAAAATATGTGGAAAAGTTCTTGGGTATGAATACTTTTTCAAGGTACTATAGGCGTATCTACTCTGAGATATATACTGTATATTATCTAATATGGACAGGGTTTGTCCTCCTTTAAATTAAAGGTTACCTGTCAGCAAAGAAGAACTTTAGATACCTGCAGCCCTATTGATCATCTGCAGGTAAACACCATCTACTATATAATTGTCTAAGGGTCACTTCCGTCTGTCTGTCTTTCTGTCACGGTTATTCATTTGCTGATTGGTCTCGCCAGCTGCCTGTCATGGCTGCTGCGACCAATCAGCGACAGGCACAGTCCGGAAGAAAATGGCCGCTCCTTACTCCCCGCAGTCAGTGCCTGTCGCCCGCATAGTCCCCTCCGGTCACCGCTAACACAGGGTTAATGCCGGTGGTAATGGACCGCGTTATGCCGCGGGTAACGCACTCCATTACCGCCGCTATTAACCCTGTGTGTCCCCAACTTTTTACTATTGACGCTGCCTATGCGGCATCAATAGTAAAAAATGTAATGTTAAAAATAATGATAAAAAAAAAACCTGCTATACTCACCCTCTGTAGTCCGCTGAGCCGCTCGCGCCGGCCGCCATCTGGTGGCAAGATGGTATGGTAGAAGGACCTGCCATGACGTCATGGTCATGTGACCGCGACATCATCACAGGCCCTGCACGCCTGTGCGAGAAGGACCTGCCATGACGTCACGGTCATGTGACCGGGACGTCATCACAGGCCCTGTGCACCTGCGCTAGAAAGACCTGCCATGACGTCACGGTCATGTGACCGCGACGTCATCATTGATCCTGCGCTCATACCAACCCTGGGACCGGAAGCTGCCATGGACTACAACGGGCCCTCGGAAAGGTGAGTATATGTTTGTTTGTTTGTTTGTTTTAACCTGTGACAAACGTGGCTGGGCAATATACTATGTACCCGGGCAATATACTACGTGACTGGCCAATATACTACGTGGCTCTGTGCTGTATACTACTTCGCTGTGCAATATACTACGTGGCTCTGTGCTGTATACTACGTTGCTGTACAATATACTACGTGGCTCTGCTGTATACTACGTCACTGGGCAATATACTACGTCACTGGGCAATATACTACGAGGCTGCGCAATATACTACGTCACTGGGCAATATACTATGTAACTAGGCAATATACTACATCGCTGTGCAATATACTACGTAACTGGACAATATACTACGTGGCTGCGCAATATACTACGTCACTGGGCAATATACTACGTGGCTGGGCAATATACTACGTGGTTGGCCAATATACTACGTCACTGGTCAATATACTACGTGGCTGGACAATATACTATGTGGTTGGCCAATATACTATGTCACTGGCAAATATACTACGTGGGCTGTGCAATATACTACGTGAACATGCATATTCTAGAATACCCGATACGTTAGAATTGGGCCACCATCTAGTTTTAAACATATTCAGCAATCAAATTAGGTGTGCAGCTGCAGGAAGACAATGAAGTTATATTCCTCCTGCTTTCTGTAAACATGACAGCGTTTAGGAAGGCTCAGCGCTCACTACAAACTGAATGCGTAACACCCCAGGAAGCCGGTTGATACAGTGGTATTGCCTTCCTCACGGGGAGGGTGATGCCATGCCTGGAAGCGACAGGGATCCCTTTGACAGGTAACATGTATAAACAACACTGTTCTGACTCCAGGACAGAAGGGGGAGCTCTAGACCCAGTTTCAGGGGAGCTTCCCTATATAAATTCTGGCTGAAGGAGGAGTTAGTAAGTGAGTCTGTAGGAAAGTGTGAGGGAGAAGGAGCACAAGAAAAGTGAAGAGTTGGAGGGGAGCTGCGACTGAACTCCCTCTACGCTGAAGCGCAGGAACCGAACACCGGGAGTCCGAGGCTGTGTGAGACTGTATGCCCCACAGCAGAAACTGGAGGGTAGGAGATTTCAAGTTGCCTGTCCACAATTACACCCGAAGGCATAGCAGCTTATAAAGCCCGGAGTCGCCGCAGTAGGGACACCTGTAAAAAGGCTCACGTCTGCCATGCTGGTACATTCCTAGGACAGAGAGAGAGGACCTTGTGAGAAGCCTCAGGCAGCAAGGGATGCACATTGCAGCGCAGTAAGGAATGCTTCCAACCTCACTTGGTTAAGGGGGCTCCAAATCGCTTCCAGGCTGCCCGGACCTCTCCATCACCTGTGATTCATACCCTGGACTGTGGCTGCATACCACCAGTAAAAGGTAAAGAGACTGCAACCTTGTGTCCTCTAATTCTTTCCGGCAATACATCGTTTGTCATCTTTACCCACTACACTGGGAGCCCTGGGGATCAAGCTTCACCTGTGGGAAGCCATACCATCCCTGCTGTAATACCATCATCCCAGTGGACCCCTTTAAGCAGCGTCGGTCACCCCTGACAGATTACCACAGGTGGCGTCACTGCCACCATGCCTACCCCTTTAACCCCTTAATGACCGCCAATACGTCTTTTAACTGACCTTAGATATAAGAGAATAGTATCCCCATACAGATGACAATCCATCATCTGTCGGCTGTACACTATAGCTGACAACTTGCTGCACCAGCCACGATCAGTATTTGCACCTTCTAAATCTGTTTAACCCCTTAGATGCTGCTGTCAATAGTGACTACATCATTATAAATGGTTAACAGAGTGTGGGGGCTTCCTCTTTATCCCAATTGGTGCCCTCAGATCATGATTTTGCGGTCCTGATGTTTGCCATGGCAATTCATGACCAAATAGCGGCCTTAGAGTCTGACGGCTGTAGTAATCGGTTTAGAAGTTAGCAACATTTAGGTGGTAAAAATACACATTTTCATTTCTGTCATACCAATTTGCATTAATTCCTGTAAAGCACCTGAAGGGTTAATAAACTACCTGACAGCAGTTTTCAATATGTTTAGGGGTGCTGTTTTTAAAATGGTATCACGTTTGGGGGTTTCCCAATATATGGGACCCCTAAAGTCACTTCAAACATGGATAAGTCCCTAAAAAAATAAATTTTGTAAATTTCTTTGAAAAAATGAAAAATTGCTGCTACATTTTTAAACCTCCTAAAATGCTAACAAAATAAAATAACATTTTACAAATGGTCCTGATGTAAAGCAGACATGTGGGAAATGTTATTTATTAATGGTTTGCTGTTGTATGACTATCTGGATTAAAGGGATAATCATTCAAATTTAGAAAATTGCTAATTTTTTAACATTTTTCTCAAATTTTTGATTTTTTTTATAAATAAACACAAAAAATGTTGAACTAAATTTACCATTATCATAAAGTATAATGTGTCACGAAAAAACAATCTCAAAATCACTGGGATTTGTTGAAGCGTTGCAGAGTTATTACCACAAAAAGTGACACTGGTCAGATTTCAAAAATTTGGCTCGGTCACTAAGGGGTTAATGACCACCGAACCCAGCACCATTACCGCTCCATCTGCAGTGTAATATCTCCCTGCTTCTGGACTAAACATTAAACAACTGCTGACTGAAATGATTGGCTATCGACAGTCTCCATGATAACCTGTTTACATAGTCAGACCTTGCTTCAGATGTGCACTAAAGGATCTATAATAGATCACTCAGTATGAATAGGCTGCCATTGTTCTCCACAATGCAGGTCTGGTTTACATAGGATGATGTGCGTCTGAAAATCAAAAGATCATTGTACCCAACGAACAAGCATTTTTCTTCTTTGTTGGGTGATCAGCAGCCTGTTTAGACTGCATGATCATTGTGAAATGAACATTAGAGAGTAGACTGTTCACAGCCACTTGTACTTTCCCAGTGGCTGCAATGAAAATATTACTTCATTTTCTTCCTGCAGCCACACTTCCAATAAGGGTATGTTTCCACGTGCAGGAAACGCTGCGTGTCTGACGCTGCATAGAGTCGCAGCGTCAGACACGCAGCGTCCAGATGTTACAGCATAGTGGAGGGGATTTAATGAAATCCCGTCTCCACTATGCGTGGTAACACGCACGCGGCGGGCCTGCGACTCCGGACATGCTGCGTGTCTTTTCAGATCGCAGCATGTCCGTATATCTTGCGGCGACGCTGCGTCGCCGCAAGATATAGCACAGGGCCCTATGGTGGGGAGCGATGATCCCGGATGTGTGCTATGAACACATCCGGGATCATCGCGTCCCAGAAAGGGGGCAGGGCTTACCGCAGAGCGGCAAAGCCGCTCCGACGATACCGCCGGCCATCCTGAACGTGGACACGCAGCCTTAGACTAATTCATATGTTTAAAGGGAACCTGTCACCTGAATTTGGCGGGACTGGTTTTGGGTCATATGGGCGGAGTTTTTGGGTGTTTGATTCACCCTTTCCTTACCCGCTGGCTGCATGCTGGCTGCAATATTGGATTGAAGTTCATTTTCTGTCCTCCATAGTACACGCCTGCACAAGCCAAGATTGCTTTGCGCAGGCGTGTACTATGGAGGACAGAGAATGAACTTCAATCCAATATTGCAGCCAGCATGCAGCCAGCGGGTAAGGAAAGGGTGAATCAAACACCCCAAAACTCCGCCCATATGACCCAAAACCAGTCCCGCCAAATTCAGGTGACAGAGTCCCTTTAAAGGGAACCTGACAATCCATAGACAGCATGTATCATCAGGCACTGGCTGTATGATTTCAGCCATATATGTTTAACTTTGAAATGCTGCAGAAGAAAAACATACTTTAAAAGCCAGCCAGTGACCAATCCACATAGGTGACTAGTAGTGTTGAGCGATACCTTCCGATATCGGGAAATATCGGATCAGATTGGATCGGACTGATACCCCAAAAATATCGGGTATCACTGATTCCGATACAGGAAACCAATGCAAGTCAATGGGACACAAATACCTAATATTGTAGGCTAATTCTACATGAAGGAAAACAACTAAGAATAATGTAGAATGTATTGGGGGAGGTGGAGGAGACATTAAAGGCATAGAGGTTTAGCTCAATAAAATGGACTAGCAGGAATTTTTTTTTTTTTAAGACGTTCGGAGTTACAAAGATATTGACTATGTTAAGCTTTTTTATATTTTGTCAGATATTTATGTTTCACTACTTCCATGCTCTTCACCTTCTTTTTTACTTCTCCCACACTTTCTCCATCATCCTCAGCAGCAGCATCTTTTTCATCAACTTCTTCACCTTATTCATCTTCTTCTTCACCTTCCTATTTTTTTTACATTCTTCATATTCTTCTTATTCAACTATTATTCTTCATATTCTACATCTTCGTCTTCTTCCTATTCTTCTTCGTCATATTCTTATTTGTGACAGGCATTCCTGTAGTTGTTAGCTCTAAAAGTTTGAAGATTACACCTTCCGTTCTGCCTGTCACAAAAGATCTACAACAGGATTTGTCCGCATTCAGTTTGGCCTGCAGCAGCAGGTTTTTTCCAGGGGCACCACGAGGAAGAATGGACTCACCCCCATACACTGCTTAGTCCTCTACTGCTTATAATTTAGATCATATCTTTTGCTCTGATTTTTAGTCTTATGCTTAATGTTCTTCTGCTTTTTGTTCTGCAGCTTCTTGTTCTTCTGCTCATTGGTCTTCTGTCTCTTGTTCTTCTGTATCTTGGTGGTTGTCTTCTTGTTCTTTGTCCTTCTGGTCATCTTCAGGGTTGTCTTCAGGGTCATAATTTCCGGGGTCGTCGTCTTCTTCGGGGTGGTGTTCAGGGCCGTCGTCTCCAGGGTCGTCGTCTCCGGGGTCGTTGTCTTCTTCGGAGTGCTCGTCAGGGTCATCGTCTCCGGGGTCGTAGTCTTCTTCGGGGTGGTCTTCAGGGTCGTCGTCAGGGAGATCCAGAGTGATTACAAAAAAAACATTTCAAAAAGCTTGAACTTGGAAATGTAGCAGAAGGTACAAGAAGGCTGAGGAACTGCCGAGAACCAGCTGACGGTACTGGAACCCGGATTGGTAGCCGAAGGTACAAGAGCCAATGGAACTACTGAGGACCAGCTGATGGTACTGGAACCCAGTTACTAAGCAGGAGGTACCCATGCCAGAAAGCACTCCCAAGGACCACCAGACGGTGGAACTCGGATACCAAGAAGGAGGCACCTAAGCCAAAGGCTCTGCCTGGAACCAGCTGACGGTACTGGAACCAGGATGGGTAGCAGAATGTACAAGAGCCAAAGACACTGCCGAGAACCAGCTGGTGGTGCTCTAACCCGGAATGGGGTAGCAGAAGGTACAAGGGCCAATGGAACTACCGAGGACCAGCTGACAGTACTGAAACCTGGTTACTAAGCAGGATGTACCCGTGCCACAAAGCACTACCAAGGACCACCAGACGTTGGTGGAACTCAGATACCGAGAAGGAGGCACCTAAGCCAAACGCTCTGCCTGGAACCAGCTGACGGTACTGGAACCCAGGGGGACCTATTCAAGATTGACTTCCAAAGAACCAGCTAATGGTGCTGGAACTCAGATAGGCAGCAGAAGGTCCACATGAAAAAAAAAGTAGCAAGGCCGTGAGCCGTCCGCAGTTACCAAAACCCACAGTCCTACAGGGGGAGCTTGTCCTATTGGCACTGCGGAACCAGCCTTGATTGCCAGATCCCACAGCCCACATAGGAAGCACCTAAACTGCAGGCACCATAGAGTCGGCTAACCCGACCGCAACCCGACAGGACAACGTATTGGAGGCAAAGTGACCTTGACACTACCCGGAAACAGCTGGCATGCTGGAACCAGGCTGGGCAGGAGGGAGTACACGTGCCAGAGACACTGCAGGGAAACAGCTGGTGGTGCTGAAACCCAGTGTAAATACTAAAAACAGAGTGGAGCCAGAGGCCTAATTTGAGCAAGTTTAAAATCTGTAGTAGTGTGAATGTGGAGGGAGCAGGCGAAATTGCCAGATACACAGCAGGGGATTAGCTGACGTTACTGAACCCCAATAACATGGCAGCAAGTGTTAACTGCAGACGGCACTTCTGAGCAGCAACTGGTGGTGTTGGAGCCCAAGGTCAATGCTAGAAACAGAATGGAGGCAAAGGCGTAATTAGAGCAAGTTTAAAATCTGCAGTAGTGTGAATATGAACAGAGCAGGCGAAATTGCCGGATACACAGCTGGGGATCAGCTGATATTACTGAACCCCAATAACACTGGAGCAGGTGTTGACTGTGCATATGGAACTTCTGAGCAGCAACTGGCAGTGTTGGAGCCCAGGGATTACAGGAGAAACAGTGTAGGCAGAGGCCTAATTGGAGCAAGTTTAATATCTGTAGTAGTGTGAATGTGGAGGGAGCAGGAGAAATTGCCGCACACATAGCAGGGGATCAGCTGACGTTACTGAACCCCAATAACACGGCAACAAGTGTTGACTGTGCAGGCGGCACTTCTGAGCAGCAACTGGCGGTGTTGGAGCCAAGGGTAAATACTAGAAACAGAGTGTAGGCAGAGGCCTAATTGGAGCAACTTTAATATCTGTAGTAGTGTGAATGTGGATGGAGCAGGAGAAATTGCCGCACACACAGCAGTGGATCAGCTGACGTTACTGAACCCAAAAAACACTGGAGCAGGTGTTGACTGAGCAGACGGCACTTCTGAGCAGCAACTGGCGGTGTTGGAGCCCAGGATAAATACTAGAAACAGAGTGTATCCAGAGGCCTAATTGGAGCAAGTTTAATATCAGTTGTAGTGTGAATGTGGACGGAGCAGGCGAAATTGCTGGATACACAGCTGGGGATCTGCTGACGTTACTGAACCCCAATAACACTGGAGCAGGTGTTGACTGTGCAGACGGCACTTCTGAGCAGCAACTGGTGGTTGGAGCCCAGGGTCAATGCTAGAAACAGAGTGTAGCCATAGGTCTAATTAGGAGCAAGTTTAATATCTGTTGTAGTGTGAGTGTGGACGGAGCAGGAGAAATTGCCGGATACACAGCAAGAGATCAGCTGATGTTACTGAACCCCAATAACACGGCAGCAAGTGTTGACTGTGCAAGCGACACTTCTGAGCAGCAACTTGTGTTGGAGCCCAGGGTAAGTACTAGAAACAGAGTGTAGGCAGAGGCCTAATTGGAGCAACTTTAATATCTGTAGTAGTGTGAATGTGGATGGAGCAGGAGAAATTGCCGCACACACAGCAGTGGATCAGCTGACGTTACTGAACCCAAAAAACACTGGAGCAGGTGTTGACTGTGCAGACGGCACTTCTGAGCAGCAACTGGCGGTGTTGGAGCCCAGGATAAATACTAGAAACAGAGTGGAGGCAGAGGCGTAATTGGAGCAAGTTTAAAATCTGTAGTAGTGTGAATGTTGACAGAGCAGGCGAAATTGCCTGATACACAGCTGGGGAGCAGATGACGTTACTGAACCCCAATAACACTGGAGCAGGTGTTGACTGTGCGGCAGGTGTGTGGCACTTCTGAACAGCAACTGGCAGTGTTGGAGCCCAGGAATTACAGGAGAAACAGTGTAGGCAGAGGCCTAATTGGAACAAGTTTAATATCTGTAGTAGTGTTCATGTGGAGGGAGCAGAAGAAATTGCCGCACACATCAGGGGATCAGCTGACGTTATTGAACCCCAATAACACTGGAGCAGGTGTTGAATGTGCAGACAGCACTTCTGAGCAGCAACTGGCAGTGTTGGAGCCCAAGGATTACAGGAGAAATAGTGTAGCCAGAGGCCTAATTGGAGCAAGTTTAATATCTGTAGTAATGTGAATGTGGAGGGAGCAGGAGAAATTGCCGCACACACAGCAGGGGATCAGCTGACGTTAGTGAACCCCAATAACACGGCAGCAAGTGTTGACTGTGCAGATGGCACTTCTGAGCAGCAACTGGCGGTGTTGGAACCCAGGGTCAATGTTAGGAACAGAGTGTAGCTAGAGGCCTAATTGGAGCAAGTTTAATATCTGTTGTAGTGTGAGTGTGGACGGAGCAGGAGAAATTGCCTGATACACAGCTGGGGAGCAGATGACGTTACTGAGCCCCAATAACACTGGAGCAGGTGTTGACTGTGCGGCAGGTGTGTGGCACTTCTGAGCAGCAACTGGCAGTGTTGGAGCCCAGGGATTACAGGAGAAACAGTGTAGGCAGAGGCCTAATTGGAGCAAGTTTAATATCTGTAGTAGTGTGCATGTGGAGGGAGCAGAAGAAATTGCCGCACACATCAGGGGATCAGCTGACGTTACTGAACCCCAATAACACTGGAGCAGGTGTTGACTGTGCGGCAGGTGTGTGGCACTTCTGAGCAGCAACTGGCAGTGTTGGAGCCCAGGGATTACAGGAGAAACAGTGTAGGCAGAGGCCTAATTGGAGCAAGTTTAATATCTGTAGTAGTGTGCATGTGGAGGGAGCAGAAGAAATTGCTGCACACATCAGGGGATCAGCTGACGTTACTGAACCCCAATAACACTGGAGCAGGTGTTGACTGTGCAGATGGCACTTCTGAGCAGCAACTGGCAGTGTTGGAGCCCAGGGATTACAGGAGAAACAGTGTAGCCAGAGGCCTAATTGGAGCAAGTTTAATATCTGTAGTAATGTGAATGTGGAGGGAGCAGGAGAAATTGCCGCACACACAGCAGGGGATCAGCTGACATTCGTGAACCCCAATAACACGGCAGCAAGTGTTGACTGTGCAGATGACACTTCTGAGCAGCAACTGGTGGTGTTGGAACCCAGGGTCAATGTTAGGAACAGAGTGTAGCCAGAGGCCTAATTGGAGCAAGTTTAATATCTGTTGTAGTGTGAGTGTGGACGGAGCAGGAGAAATTGCCGGATACACAGCAGGCAATCGTCTGACATTACTGAACCCCAATAACACGGCAGCAAGTGTTGACTGTGCAGACAACACTTCTGAGCAGCAACTGGCAGTGTTGGAGCCCAGGGATTACAGGAGAAACATAGTGTAGGCAGAGGCCTAATTTGAGAAATTTTAATATCTGTAGTAGTGTGAGTGTGGACGGAGCAGGAGAAATTGCTGGATACACAGCAGGGGATCAGCTGACGTTACTGAACCCCAATAATACTGGAGCTTGTGTTGACTGTGCAGATGGCACTTCTGAGCAGCAACTGGCGGTGTTGGAGCCAGGGATTACAGTTCAGGTGGTAGAAACATGAACACAACAGGAGACCTGGATACTGTTGCCAACCAATTATTTAATCTGGAAGAGGACTGGCAAATTCTTGTGAGATCCAGGCCTTGTTCATTTTCAGAAAAGTAAGCTGGTCAATGTTATCGGAGGATAGTCGTATGCGGTGGTCTGTTAGTACACTACCTGCGGCACTAAACACGCGTTCCAATAATACACTAGCAGCAGGGCAAGCCAGCACCTCCAATGCGTACTGGCTAAGCTCTGGCTATGTATCCAGCTTAGAGACCTAATGTAAAATGTGGCAGATGTCTTTCATAGGGGCCCACTCAGTGGTGGTGAAGTGTGAATGGCGTGCAGTGCAACTTGTTTGCACCTGATGCAGCTGGTACTCCATTACTGCTGCCTGCTGCTCACACAACCACTCCAACATATGTAAGGTTGAATTCCGCCTGGTGGGTAGGTCACATATGATACGATGTTCTGGAAGGTGGAATTGGCACTGCAATGCGCGATCTTGCCATGCTGGAACGCCGCAAGTGAGCACAATCTAGGCGGACCTTGTGCAGCAGTGCATCAAGATCCGGATAGTCCCTCAAAAAACTCTGCACGATCAAGTTGAGGGTATGTGCCAGACATGGGATGCGAGTGAGGTTGCCTAGGCCCAGAGCTGCCACCAGATTTCGGCCATTGTCACACACTACCATGCCTGGCTGGAGATTCGCTGGCACAAACCACACGTCGCTCTGCTGCTTGATGGCATCCCAGAGCTCCTGCGCTGTGTGGCTTCGATTCCCCAAAGAAATTAATTTCAATATGGCCTGTTGACTTTTGGCCACGGCTGTGCTAATATCGGTCATAACAGGTAGGCGTTCACGGGTCAAGGTGGAGGCAGACTGTGACGGCTCCTGCAGCGCTGCTTCAGAGGAACTGGCGTATGAGGAGGAGTCAATGTGTACAGACTGGATTCCTGCAATCCTTGGAGTTGGCAGAACACTTACAGCGCCACTCGCCAGATCTGTACCCGGCTCCACAACATTTACCCAATGGGCAGTGAGGGAAAGGTATCGTCCCTGTCCATGGTTCCTGGTGTCACGCATCGGTGATCAGGTGGACCTTGCTACTGACGGCGTTTAGTAGCACATGTTTTATGTTTCCCTCCACATGCTTTTGCAGGGCAGGGATGGCTTGCCTGCTGAAATAAAAGCGGCTGGGCACGTTATATTGTGGGACTGCCAATGCCATGAAGTTACGGAAAGTGTCAGTCTCCACCAGCCTGAATGAGAGCATTTCAAGGGACAGTAGTTTTGCAATGCCAGCATTCAGAGCCTGTGCTCGAGGGTGGTTTGCCGAGTATGGGCGCCTGTTCTCCCATGCCTGTGCTACCGATGGCTGTAGACTGGGCTGGGAGTGTGAGGATGACAGGGAATGTGGTGCTGTGGAGGGAATTACACTGTGTCTCTGTCCAACAGTGCCAGAGGTTCTTCCATGGCGATCCTGTGAGGAAGCCGAACCAGCTGTGTGTGAGCTGGTGGAAGAGGCTACAACATGATCTGAAGAGGTGGTACGTGGCGCTGTAGGTTGGCCTAAGTCTTCAGTGTGTCTTTGTAACTCCACCATGTGCTTGGTCCGCACATGTTACCACATATTTGTGATATTGAGGTTTCTGACACTTTTCCCTCTTTTGACTTTCTGATTACACAGCTTGCATTTGCCAAAGCAAATGTCATCTGCAACTGTGTCAAAAAAGGTCCAGGCACTGCAAGTCTTGGGAGCGCCTGTTTTTGGGTTTTGGTAGATGCATGCTCCTAATGGGTGCCGAAGTGGAGGCTACTGGCAACCCAGTCTGCCCCCTCCCTCTCCCTCCTTTTTCGGCCGTTCGGGGAATGTCTTCCTCAGAGCTGCTCCCACCACCTTCCTGTACCTCACGCCATAATGGGTCAAGGACCTCATCATCTACACTACCATCTTCCAATGACTGCTTCTCTGGGTAGTCTCGGCAGCACAGTACGCACCAGAAAGTCACCTGAGTCTCATCATCAGATGTGTACTGAGGTGTGCTGACCGTAGGCACTGGCCCACCCGCCTCTTCAGATTCAGAGAGACAAAGTAGTTGCACATCACTGCATACTGCCTCTTCAATTTCTCGAATGCTGCTTGGCAGGCCCCCTCTTTCCAAGCCAAGAGATTCAGAGAACAGAAGTAGAGATGGCTCCTATCCAGAGCTCTCTGACTGCCTGGGCAATTTGGCAGGTGGTGAAGAAACAGATGGGTGCTCTTCAGTGCTCTGGACCTGAGAGGATGTGGCACTAATTGAAGTCGATGCGTTAGCTGCAATCCATCCGACAACGGCTTCAATTTGTTCGTCCCGCAGCAGTGGGGTATGGCGAGCTCCTACAAAGCTGCGCATAAAGGACTGTTCCCTGGTAAAACTGGGGGATGCTGAGTCACTGGTGCCCACAGCAGGCACAGAATCCCCACGTCTTCTCCCTGCAGAAACTCAACGCCCACGACCACGTGCCTTACTCCCTGCCTTCATCTTTGTATACTAAGAAAGATAGGCAGAAAAGTACTAAGGCCTTAGTGTGCTTATTCCTGAACAGCTGCTAACAGGTATAAGAAACACTAATTTTATAAAGTGTGGACTAGACTTTAATATGAGCTAATGTGGCCTACAGAACTGTAAAGTAGAGTGTTTGGTGAACTTTATTAACTTTTAGTTTTTTTCACAAAAAGACACTGGATGTGCCCAAAGATGTAAAACCGATAGTATCACAAACTTTTTGTAGCTATTACAATGCAGGAAGGTAACCTACAATGCAATAGATGAGGCTCCAAAAATAGGCTAATACTAATCTGGCTGGGGCTGCAGAGCACAAGGCTGCAGAAAGGCTCCTCTATCTATTCCTATATAGTGTGTGCACGCAATCTAGCTGGATACGGATGGAAACACACTAATAGGAGAAATCAGCAAAAATGTGCAGCAGCACTAATGCAAAAAGGACAATTGAACAGTATGAGGCAGTGATGCACGCTGAGCGGACTACAACCAGATGTGGCTGCAGAACAGACTACAGCGTAAGCTGCACTCTCACACAGAGACCTTGCAGACAGCCGTGAACAGCGCTGCAAGACTACAGAAAAGCTCCTCTATCTCCTCCTATATATTGTGTGCATGCAATCTAGCTGGATACGGATGGAAACACACTAATAGGAGAAATCAGAAAAAATGTGCAGCAGCACTATTGCAAAAAAGGACAATTGAACATTATGAGGCAGTGACGCACGCTGAGTGGACTACAACCAGATGTGGCTGCAGAACAGACTACAGCGTAAGCTGCACTCACACACAGACACCTTGCAGACACCTGTGAACAGTGCTGCAAGGCAAAAAAAAGCTTCTCACACAGCGGTTGCTAAAGTAGCCTGGGTAAAGCACAATGAAACAAATCGCTATCTCAACCTGTCCCTCAGTGAGAACAGCAGCGTCCCTTCCCTAGCTGAATTCACAGCAGAGTGAACCCAAAATGGCGGCGGTGGCTTTTATAGTGCATCATGACAACATTTCAGCAGCCAATCACAGCCATGCCATTAGTTACATGCCTAACATGCATAACAGGATGTGCCCACACTTCTTAGGATTCCTCATTGGCTGAATTAAATCAAACTGGCTCATTGCATTATGGGAACTTCCGATTCCGGTATTCGATATTGCAAAAGTATCGGAACTCAGTATCGGAACTCCGATACCACGAATATCGGCCGATACCCGATATTTGCAGTATCGGATTGCTCAACACTAGTGACTAGTCAGAAAGGCTAGTCTTTGGTGGCGTCCCCTCGCCCGCTGCAAATGAGTGACATGTCTTTCCCTATGCATGCAGGGGTATAGGGACCAGTCTTTTTGAATAGTCACCATTGCGTTTCTGCCCTCAGCAGCTAATCCCGGAGTTTTTTTCAGTTTTGCGTTTTTGTTTTTCGCTCCCCTCCTTCCCAGAGCCATAACTTTTTTATTTTTCCATCAATATGGCCATGTGTGGCCTTTTTTTGTGTGGGACGAGTTGTACCTTTGAACGGCACCATTGGTTTCAGCATGTTGTGTACTAGAAAACGAGAACAAAAATTCAAGTGCTCTGAAATTGCAAAAAAAGTGCAGTCCCACACGTTTTTTGTTTGGCTTTTTTGCTAGGTTCACTAAATGCTAAAACTGACCTGGCATTATGATTCTCCAGGTCATTATGAATTCATAGACAGCAAACGTGTAGGTTCTTTTTTATCTAAGTGGTGAAAAAAATTCCAAACTTTGCTAAAATAAATAAATTGCTCAATTTTCCGATACCCGTAGCGTCTCCATTTTTCATGATCTGGGGTTGGGTGAGGAATTATTTTTTTGCGTGCTGAGCTGACATTTTTAATGATACCATTTTGGTGCAGATACGTTCTTTTGATCGCCCTTTATTGCATTAAAAAAAAAACAACTTAATTCTGGCATTTTGAATTTTTTTCTCGCTATGCCGTTTAGCGATCAGGTTAATTCTTTTTTTTTTATTGATAGATCAGGCGATTCTGAATGTGGCGATACCAAATATGTGTAGGTTTGATTTTTGTTTTATTTTGAATGGGGCGAAAGGGGGATGGTTTGAACTTTTTATATATTTTTTGTTTTTTTCATATTTTTAAAAACATTTTTTTTACTTTTGCCATGCTTCAATAGCCTCCATGGGAGGCTAGAAGCTGGCGCAACTTGATTTCTTCTGCTACATAGGGGCAATGCTCAGATCACCTCTATGTAGTAGAATTACAGCATTACTATGAGCGTTTACCACAGGTTGGCGCTCACAGCAATCTGGCATTAACAACCATAGAGGTCTCAAGAAGACCTCTGGTTGTCATGTCGACGTGCCGATGACCCCCGATCATGTGACGAGGGTCACTGGTGCGCGCATTTCCGGCCGGAAGTACTTGTGCAATGCCGCTGTCAGAGTTTTATAGTGGCATTTAACTAGTTAATAGGAGAAGGTGGATCGCGATTCCGCCCACGCCTATTGCGGGCATATGTCAGCTGTTCAAAACAGCTGACATGTCCCAGCTTTGATGCAGGCTCACCGCCGGAGCCCATATAAAAGTGGGGGGTTCTATTCCATCCGATGGCAGAAAGTTTTACTCTGAGACACTGCAGTATTTCAGAGTCAAATATGCCTGGCTGAAATCATACAGTGTTTGATACATGATATCCATGGATCATGCAGGTAAATATTGTTTCTCTTGCTGGCTGGTTTACTTTAAGTGTATTTCACACAGGGCGTTTTTGCTGCTTTTTTATGCTAATTTTCAGCTGCTTTTTACAGTACCAGCAAAGCCTTTGAGATTTCAGAAATCTCATGCACACTCATTGGGTTTTTGTGTGATCAGTATTTTGTGCTTTGCAGTGTTTTTTTGACATAGGGCATGTCACTTCTTTCAGCGTTTTTTCGGCATTTGCAAATACTCAAGGTTGACTTTTCTTGCAGCGTATTTGCTGCAGAAAAGTCAAGGACAGCCGGATGTGACGTCACACTTGGCTCTGCTAAATCAAGATGGCAGGCTGCATGATGCGTTCATGCAGCCGGTCATCCAGCAGAGCGGACCCAATCCCCATTCACTTGAATGGGGGGTCCGACATTACAGTGTTTGACACGCTGTCATATGCATGCTTCTGATCGACGAGGAAATCCTCCCTGCTGGTCAGAGAGCCGCACTTCCCACACTGTCAGAAAACAGCTGGAGCGCTCAGCTGTGATTGGAGGTGTAAACTTCACCTACGATCACTGGTGTCAGCTGATGGGACTACTGCTCCCATCATCTGACACCTACAGCTACTAATTACAGTGACAGCAGGAGCAGCGGATGGGAGTTTTCGTCTGCTGCTCCTGTGCTATAAATTTTAAAAAAAGCGGCATGCGTTCCCCCCAATTTTGATAACCAGCCAGGTAAAACTCACAGCTGGGGACTGCAACCCCCAGCTGTCAGCTTCAGCAAAGCTAGTTATCAAGAATTGAGGTGTCCTCACGCTTTTTTTTACAATTATTTAAATAATTTTAAAAACGGCATGGGGTCCCCCCCCCATTTTTGAAAACCAGCCTTGCTAAAGCAGACAGCTGGTGGCTGGTAGTCTCAGGCTGGTAAGGGGCCATTGATATAGGCCCACCAGCCTAAAAATAGCAGCTTGCAGCTGCCCAGAAAAGGCGCATCTATTAGATGTGCCAATTCTGGCTCTTTGCCCGACTCTTCCCACTTGCCCTGTAGTGGTGGCAAGTGGGGTAATGAGGGGTTAATGTCACCTTGCTATTGTAAGGTGACATTAAGCCGGCTTAGTAATGGAGAGGTGTTAATAAGACACCTATCCATTACTAATCCTATAGTAGTTAAAGGGTTAAATAAACACACACACATGCAGAAAAAAAGTCTTTTATTGAAATAAAACACCACAGTTTTGCAATCCTATTATTGTTCTGCCATTCCAAAGCAAAGCCATTGGTCTTCTGTAATAAAAATATAAAAGCAAAAGTATACTCCCTGATCCGTCATAGTCCAATATAACGAGTGTCCCACGCATTATCTGGGGGAGATAAAGCTTACAACCGGGAGCGCTGCTAATGCGGCAGCTCCCGACAGCAAGCGACTGGGAATGAATGAGCGGGCGCAGGCTCTGTAACTAGCGGTGACGTCACCGAGCCTGCGCTCCTTCACAGCCTGACCTGAGGTAACCTCTACACCGTGGGAAAATGCTGGGGAAGATGATACTGCAGGTAATGTATCTATTCTATCAATCTATCTATTCTATGCAATCTATTCTATCTATTCATTCTATCTACAGGAAGTTGTTTTTTTTCTTTGTACTGAACTTTATTGGCATGCACAAAGAGAAAAAAGAAAGCATGAAAAAAACGCTGCAAAAACGCACCTAAACCTGAATTTTTGGCGCAGCTTCTTTAATGCCAAGATGATCAGGTTTTGCTGCAGAAAAAAAACGCAGCAAAAACGCCCTGTGTGAACTTACCCTAATACATTTAGAAGAGCAAAATGATACATGAAGCCAAGCTGCAACAAGCCATTAGAAAACCCTAATGTGTGACTGAAACCAATCCCTGTTTTGTCTAATAACAGGTTAAGCTCTGACAAAATCCCTGGCTGTGGAAAACTCCAGCAATCCTTTGTTTGGGTAACACGACTAATATGTGGCACATTTATCAAACCAGAGCTTAATCTCCTTAACGTCTTCTGAGTTTATGTCATTGTTATGAAGTAAGCTACATAGGAGGCTTTGTTTTATATAATGTATGGTATGTTTAGGAAATAATCAAGGTTGAAACATTTAGGCTGGTTTCACATTTGCGTTTTTTGCCGCTGCGTTTGTACCGCATATAAACGCATGCGTAGTGTTTTCCTATATTTAACATTAAAAACGCATGCTTTTTTTTGTTCGCGTTTGGCTGCATTTGACGACGCATGCATCGTTTCGATTCTTGCGTCTTGGCGCAGAAATGCAACATGTAGTAATTTCTAGAGGCGTCTATTTGCCGCCAGGAAACGCATGCGTTCGATTGTGCAAGTTTGTCGGCCCAGGTTCTGGAGTGGTCCTTCATCCGACAGCCACGGACCCGTCCCAGCCATCGAGCAGCGCAGCAAGTGGGCCTTCCACACAAACTGGAGACCAGGGAGCTGGTCCATCAGGCCTTCCCCTTTCGCAGTCCTCTTCCACTGCCCCCGTTTTTTGGGGCTCATCCCGGCAGCAGCAGAGGGCTTCGGACAGGTCACTCATGCCCGAGTTTTTGCACTTGAGCTCGGTTTTACACGAAGCAATCAAGGCTTTAGGTGACCGAATGGATGTTTCACATAACCTCTTGAATGCACGTATCCAGGAGGTCACCAAAAGTCTTGATCAAGTGAAAGCCGACCTCCAGAGGCCAGCTCATAATTTTTTTAACCAAATTGAGCAGGACATGTCGGAACACCTTACTCCTGATCTCCAGCTGAGTGTCATGCAGGCCTGCAATGCTGCTTACGTACAGGCTATGCAGCAGAGTCAGTATTTCCAGCAGACAGTGGGGGCATATCCACCTGTGCCTTCACTGTCCCGATTGTCCTCAATGCCGACCTCTGCTACATCCCACTGCACGGCCACCTCAATTCCTTCCACAGCCGGACACCACTACAGCACCACCATGCCGAGTGCAGTTGGACATCCCACCGCCACCACCATGACATCCGCTGCTCCTGCTTGGACCTCCTCCACTGACACCACGATGCAGCAGGACCCTGGCATGGCCTTCCGTACCGCCACCTTCACGATGCAGCAGGACCCTGGCATGGCCTTCCGTACCACCACCACCACCATGATGCAGCAGGACCCTGGCATGGCCTTCTGTACCGCCACCTCCACGATGCAGCAGGACCCTGGCATGGCCTTCCGTACCACCACCACCACGATGCAGCAGGACCCTGACATGGCCTTCCGCTCTACAAGCGCTATGGATTCTGGCATGACTGCACGCTCTACGAGCACTATGGACTCTGGCATGGCTGCACGCTCTACGAGCACTATGGACTCTGACACAGTGCAGCCGGACCCTGACAGGTCACCCGCCACCACGCCACGGCATATGAGCCCACCAAGACCTCCCCCAACCAGGAAAACCAAAAAAAACAGAAAAAAAAGCAGAGGACTCTTAGCATTCCTCCCCCTTCACCTACCAATGTGTCTGTAATGTCAGGTTTGTCTCACCCTTCCAGTACGTCTCAAGCCTCTCATGTGTCAAGCCCCATCCCCGAACTTCCAGACCCTTCTAGTTTCATTGCCCCTTCTCCTGCCACCTCTGCGTCGTACACAGTTAGCCAGGCCTTAGTTCTTCACATCCCCTGTTTACATCACTCTACCCCAAGCCGGCGCAGTAAAAAATAATTTTTTGAGTTAACAAAATAAAAAAAGTTTGATTTGCCACAATTATGTTTGGTTTATTGTGTCTATCGCCGCCGGCAACACACACCGTGCGCCAAGAAACGTCGTCACACACTTACTTTTTGGGCCACATCATATCTCCAGTAGTTAAAAATAAAAAGACTGCAGCTTTGTGTGTCTTTAGTATACAGATATGAGGTGGGCCAAAAAATATTACATGTATCTCCATAATCTCTTTTTGTCTATGCCTAGTGTGGCAGTCTGAAGAGAAAATGGTGGAAATACAGTGCAGTCCTCAGGTGTCAAAAACTCATTAGTTATGACACCTGACCTGTTGAGTAGAGAACTGCCTTGTATAACCACCATTTTCTCTTCTTTATACATAATCTATTACACACAAATTGAGGAGACAATGGTGGTCACACACTACATATCTATGCTCACCTGCACAGGTGTCAGAAATAGTGAATTCATGAGCCTGTATATGTTTATCATGAATTCATTATTTCTGACACCTGACTTGATGAGTATAGAAAGTGTGACAGTGATTGTCTCTTTAGTTTGTGTCCAATGGATACAGGAGAAGACAATCATGACACAATGACGTCAAGAAGCTTACCAATAAAGCAACATGGCTGCCATTACTAGCAGTATGTGGCCAGTGTTTTATATCAATATTTGTAAACCAAAACAAGGAGTGGAACAATTAAAGGTAAATTATGATATTAACATAATAACTAGCACCTCTGCCTTTATCACCCACTCCTGGTTTTGGATTACAAAAACTGATATTAAATACAGATCAAATACTGCCAGTTTTAGGACAACCTTGGTTTGGAGAGGAAAAAGATAGGAGAGACGGTCAACACAACCAAAACTAAAGTTTATTAATGAGAAATATTATTATCATTGTAGAAAATTACTGGTACAGATGTAATTACAACAGGACATTTACACAACATTGTCCTGCCATGACACACGTCCAATATCTGAATCAAAAAAGGCAGTAAATTGGTCCCACATGTGACCAACGGCTGCAGTTGACCGCAGCGGGTGATGCTGGAAATCGGGCAGTGGGTGTGCAACTGGTTCATCCAGTTCAATGTTGGGTTGCTCCTTAACCATTATATAATTGTGCAGAACCACACAGGCTTTGACCACCTTGTCGACTGTTTCCACTTTTAGATTTATGGCTGATGCAAGAATGCGCCATTTAGCGACCAGAATGCCAAAGGTACACTCTACTGTTCTTCAGGCCCTGGTCAATCTGTAGTTAAAGATCCTTCTAGTGTGGTTCAAGTCCCGACTGGAATATGGCTTGAGTAGGTTTTCACACATCTGAAAGGCCTCATCCCTAACCATAACAAATGGCATCGGTGGACCTTGAGTGTTGGGGAGAGGTTGTGGCGGTGGAAAATTGAAATTGTTGCCATACACACGGTGGCCCATATCCGAGTTCTTGAAAGTCTGGGAATCGTTGCCATGGCCAAAAGCTCCAATGTCCACGGCGATGAAGCGACAGTTCGCATCGGCTATTGCACCGCAGACAAATATTTTTTGTAATTGAAGTACTCCGATCCTGTCCTGGCTGGTTTGATAATGCGAATGTGCTTTCCATCCACCGCTCCTAAACAGTTAGGGAAATCACACACATTCCAGAATTTTTTCGCAATTTCAAGCCACATGTCCAAGGTGGGTAGGGGTATAAACTCATCCCGGAGTACAATCCACAAAGCCCGGCAGGTGTCCGCAACTATTCTGGACAGGGTAGATATTCCAAGCCGGTATTGGAAGTGGAGGGATGATAAACTCTCTCCGGTGGCCAGAAATCTGGAAGAAAAACAAACACAAAAAAAATTATGGTGTGGTTACGATAAAAAAAGAAAGGAAAATACACAAAAAATACATGTCAGAAAACACTAAATTTGGACTGTCATTGGTTTAGATTTTGAACGTACCTTAATGTAACCAGCAGACGTTCCTCGGGTGGAATCTCTCTACGGAGCTGGGTGTCCTGTCGCCGTATGGCTCCTTGGACACGAGAAAGCAAATCCCAGAATGAGTCTTGTGACATTCGTGTGTATTCCTGGAATTTCTCCGGGTTGGCATTAAGCTCGGCATAGAGCGTGTGATAGGCTCCACGGCTCTCACGTAGTTCGATAATGGGATGCCTCCAAAAATGCCTACATTGTCTCCTCCATCTTTTGCGATTTCTGTCTGGCTCCCAAGCAAAAGCACAGGCAAGAAACAGCTTGAAGCTGAAATCCAGGTTGAAATAAAAGCTCTCCATGCGAAGATCCATCATGACACAGGATACAGTAGCAAACTGTTAAAATTTCAGTAGCCCTAGGGTCTATATATATAGAGATCCCATCATACACGCCCTCTGTAGTCCCATTGGTGGTGTCTGGTTATCTTGATTTTTCTCTTGTGAAATTTCTCTTCATGCACACCAAAAACGCAAACGCAGGAAAAAACGCATGTAAATGCGTCCAAACGCGGCGTTTTTTTAAACGCATGCGACAACGCATGCTTCTAAAAAACGCTGCGTTTGTACGCGTTTATATGCGTTTTTTCCACCACTCGCGGATGCGTTTTAAACGCTGCGGATTTAAACGCAAATATGAAAGTAGCCTTAGAGAATAGAATACAACCAAATTATTTACAATACATTTCTGTATCTGTACTTCATTTGTCTTTCTTAAAATATTTTTCTGATTAAGTACAGATTAAAGGGAGTCTCTCAGCAGGTTTTTGCTACCTCATCTAAGAGTAGCAAAATGTGGGCAAAGAGAAACTGAATCCAAGGATGTATCACTTCTGTCACTGGGTGCAGCAGTTCTCACACAATCAGAGCTTTTAGATTTAGAAAGCTAATCCTGCCCACACCAGGCTCTCTGTGTACAAAGTCCATAGACAGTGAGCTGCTTATCTCAGGGCACATATGGCCGGACTAGTGTAGTGCAGCAATGTTATTCTCTTTCTGAAAAAGCCTTCACAGTTATTAAGCAGCAGCAGCACTTTCACAAGTGACTTTGTTTCAGTCTCTTACTTGCAGGCTGATGACCAGTTTATACAGTTTTACTTGAACGCCACTACTTTATTGATGGCTGATGGCAAGCATTTCTTTATCTTTCTGTTACCCCTATTTCGTTGCAGATGGCAAGCTTGCCCTGACTTCTCTAGGTAGGTGTTGAACTATGTGATGTCTTACATTGTACATCTAGCCTCCAAATTGTAAAGTGTGATGCATATGTTGGCGCTATAGAAATAACATTATTAAATGTAAATTGATGCATTAATGTGGGGCTTCATTAATTCTTTATAGTAACTTCTAAAGTAATTTTAAATGTAATGTTATGTCGTTAAGGTCTTATGACCATAGCCTTGTATAACTTTCAGGGTAAAGCATCTAAATAAGTTATAGGCTCTTATTGTACTTTTGCATGCTTAAAATTTTATATAAATATTTGGCTCTGGAGAGAATAGATCCATATGGTGCACAAAAGAGCATGGTTGGCAAGTCAAAGAGACTGTGATGATAATGATAAGTGAAAACTGATTACTACAGAACAAGATAGTAAGATCAGTAGCCACAATGAAAATTGCAATTTTTAGGATTTTTATTTTTGCTTTGGAAATCCCTTTGTTACATGGTTTCCATGACAGTCAGGTTATAGCACAGTGTTTCTCGCCTGGAACTGATTTATCTTTGACAACGACAAGTCTTTCATTGTTACTGACAACCATTCAAGAAGTGTTTTTCTTCATTTGCTCCACCAAAGATGCTAAGAGAATCAATTACAATCAGGGATGAGCGAATCCGAACAGGAAAGTTTGAGGTTCGTACCAGACTCCTAGTGTCCGCTACTGAACATGGACATTTTACTGTATGTCTGGTGTCCTGTTCAGGTTTGCCAGTCTAATAAAGCTTGTTGAAAGGCTAAAGCGCAGCCAATCAACAAGCTTTTAGATTGTGGGCACTTCTGGAGCCATCACAGCCTATATGAATGCTGGATCATGAGTGCGCCACCATTATGCTCTTGTTAGTGTAGGGATAGGACGCATCTGGACTGAGGGACAGATTCCAACTGCGCAATCTGCAAACACAATGCTGTGTGTACTCTGCAACCCCTATATGTGCTATTTATGTGGCAAAAGCCGCTTGTGTACTCTGCAGCCTCCACCTGTGAGAGTACTGTGCTAAAAGCCGTTGTGTGTACTCTGCACACCCCCACCCCCCGGCTGTGGGAGTACTGTTTTTCAAGCTGCTGTGTGTACTCTACACCCCCACCTGTGGTACTACTGTCCTTTAAGCTGCTGTGTGTACTCTGCACCCCAGTCTGTGGGAGTACTGTCCTTTAAGCCACTATGTGTACTCTGCACCCCCACCTTTTGGAGTACTGACCTTGAAGTCGTTATGAATACTCTGCATCACCCACCTGTGGGAGTACTGTCCTTTAAGCTGCTTTGTGTACTCTGCAACCCCCCCTCACTTCCCGCCTGTGGGAGTACTGTTCTTGTCTGTTTTCTAATAGTCTGAAAAATAAAGAATTGGTATCAGTCGTCTCATTGCCATTGGTAAGCTCCAAAACATTTTTTTAGGCCTAGTGTGTATTATAGTAGTTTTGCAAATCAATATATCCCATCAGCCACCTTGTTTGCCTTTGTAGGCCCCAAAAACACTTTTTCTGGCCTGGTGTGCATTTTATAGTACTTTTGCAAATCAATATATTACATCAGCAATCTTGTTGCCATTTCTAGGCCCCAGAAATACTTTTTCAATTCTGGGGTCTGTTTTCTAGTACTTTTTCAAATCAATATATCCCATCAGCTATGTTGTTGAATTTCTAGGCCCCAAAAATATTTTTTCCGGTCTGGCGTGTTTATTGTATTAGTTTTCCAAATCTATATATCATATCAGCTGTGCCTTAGCTATCTCTAGGCCCCAAAAGTACGTTTTAAGGCCTGGTGTGTGTTTTCTAGTACTTTGGCAAATCAGTATATCTCATCAGCCTTCTCATTGCCATTTCTAGGCCCCACAAATATTTTTAAGGCCTGGGTTGGATTTTCTAGTTATTTTGCAAATCAATATATCGCACCAGCAGTGTCGTTGCCATTTCTAGGCCCAAAAACTAATTTTTCAGGGCTGCGGTTTTTATGAGTGTGGGAAATAAATAATTGGCATCAACCGTCTAGTTGCCATTTTTTAGGCCAAAGACTTAAGTTTTTAGGACCGCTGTGTTTTTTCTAGTACTATTGCAAATAAATCTACTCTTCCGCCATCTCTTTTCAAGTAGTCTTTTCAACAACAACTTCCAACAATGAGAAGAGCATCAAATAAGGGATGTGGTGGTGGTGGTGTAGCTAGCTGATACAGGGAGAAGACATGGTCGATTTGTATCTGCTACGTTCACAATTCCAACACCTTACTCTGGTGCACACAGGCGACAGGAGGTTATGCTTCCTTTTGTAGGCTGTGTTTGTTCTTGAACCCACATCTGTGGAAGTAGTTTGCCAAAAGCCGCTATATGTACTTTGCAACCCTGCCTGTGGAGTACTGTGGACCATTGTCTGGGTGAGAAATTTATCAGCTTCTGTGAGGGAAATTTGGAAACATACTCTAAGGGTACAATTTTTATTGGACAGCTGGTAGCAAACCTCGATGTGGACCACGGCTCAATCCAAGATCCATACTACAAGCTTTTCATCTGTGGCATTTGGAACATACTCTACTGGAGCAGACATTTTGGAGCTGTGGGGGTACTCTGAGACATGATCTGTGAGTGAAATTTGTAAGATGCTCCTTAAGAGGGTACTCTGCTGATGGTCTGTGGCTGAAATTTGTAAGCTGCTAATGTACGGGTACTGTGCCCCATAGCCTGTGGATGAAATTTGTAAGCTGCTTCTTAGGGTGTACTCTGTCCCATGGTATGTGGATGAAATTTGTAAGCTGCTTCTAAGGGGGTACTCTGCTTCATGGTCTGTTGGTGAAATTTGAAGGCTGTTTCTTAGGGGGTACTCTGCCCCATTGTCCATGGGTGAAATTTGTAAACTGCTAATGTACAGGTACTCTGCGGGTAAAATATGTAAGCAGCTTCTTAGGGGGTACTGTGCCCCATGGTACATGGGTGAAATTTGTATGCTGCTTTGGAGGGAGTTATCTTCCCTATGGTCTGTAAGTGAAATTTGTAAGATGCGCCATAAAGGGTACTCTGCCCCATGGTCTTTGGGTGAAATTTGTAAGATGCTTCTTAAGGGGTACTCTGTCCCATGGTCTGTAAGTGAAATTTGTAAGCTGCTTCTTAGGGGGTTCTCCACCCCATGGTCTCTGGGTGAAATGTGTAAGCTGCTCCTTAGGGGAAACTCTGCCCCATGGTCCGTGGATGAAATTTATAAGATGCTTCTTAGGGGGTACTCTGTCCCATGGTCTGTGGGTAAAATTTGTAAGCTGCTTCTTAGGGGGTACTCTGCCCCGTGGTCTGTGGGTGATATTTGTAAGCCGCTAATGTACGGGTACTCTGCCCCATGGTCTGTGGCTGAAATGTGTAAGCTGATTCTTAGGGTCTACTCTGACCCATGGTCTATGGATAATATTTGTAATCTGCTTCTTAGGGGGGTACTCTGCCCCATGGTCTGTGGGTGAAATTTGTAAGATGCTTCTTGGGGGGTACTCTGCCTCATGGTCTTTGGGTAAAATTTGTAAGATGCTTCTTAAGGGGTACTCTGTCCCATGGTCTGTAAGTGAAATTGGTAAGCTGCTACTTAGGGGGTACTCTGCCCCATGGTCTGTGGTTAAATTTGTAAGATGCTTCTTAAGGGGTTCGGTTCCATGGTCGGTAAGTGAAATTTGTAAGCTGCTTCTTAAGGGGTACTCTGCTCCATGGTCTGTGGGTGCCATGTCATCTGCTGGTGTAGGTCCACTGTGTTTTATAAAGACCAAAGTCAGAGCAGCCGTCTACCAGGAAATTTTAGAGCACTTCATGCTTCCTTCTGCCAACAAGCTTTTTGGAAATGTAAATTTCATTCTCCACACTTCCAAAAGTACCAATACCTGGTTTAAAAACAACAGTATCACTGTGCTTGATTGGCCAGGAAACTCGCCTGACCTTAACCCCATAGAGAATCTATGGTGTATTGTCAAGAAGAAGATGAGAGACACCAGACCCAACAATGCAGACAAGCTGAAGGCTGCTATCAAAGCAACCAGGGCTTCAATAACACCTCAGCAGTGCCACAGGCTGATCGCCTCCATGCCACGCCGCATTGCTGCTGTAATTGATGCAAAAGGAGCCCCGACAAAGTATTGAGGGCATTTACTGAACATACATTTCAGTAGGCCAAAATTTTGGATTTTAAAATAATTTTTCAAGCTGGTGTTATAAAGTAATCTAATTTACTTAGATAATGACTTTTGGGTTTTCATTGACTATAAGCCATAATCATCAACATTAACAGAAATAAACACTTGAAACAGATCACTGTGTTTGTAATGACTCTATATAATATACAAGTTTAACTTTTTGTATTGAAGAACTGAAATAAATTAATTTTTTGATGATATTCTAAACACCAGCAAACCCAAACATCCATTTGTTTGCTCATCTCTAATTACCGTACTAGATAATCAACACACACAGGAAATGTATGGCCTAAGGAAAGAGAATGTTGCACCTGTACGAGTAAGTAAAACCACACAATGAAAAACATTGCTTTTTATAATCTTTTTTTCACATATGAATATGTAAGCCATCGTGTGTCAAATGCTCTTCTGCTTTAACTGTACTTTACATGCCGTTAAGCATATAAAATTGTAGCTTAGAGATACGTAACTTATTTACTTTTATTGGAAGATAATCTGAACATGCTCTGTGACCTGTATCTGCCTCTAGCTCTATAATATAGGCAGATCATTGTAATCCCACCTGTGATGTTAATGACATTGCTGCTGAAAAGTGATTTCTAGAGAACAGAAAGTGTCAGTCCATTACCAATGCTAATATAGATGGTATATTCTAAGAATAGTTTTAACCCCTTCCCTACCTTTGACGCACCGTATGCATCATGAAAACCTGTGCCAATCCGACCTGTGACGCAGCATATGCGTCATGGCCGGATTGGGCTCCTGCCTGCAGGGACAGGAGGAGTTGTACTTTAGCCGAAGGGGGGTGGCTTCACCCGCCCCCCCCGTGGCTACGATCGCACTGGTTGGCTGTTGAAAGTGAAACTGCCAATCAGAGCGATTTATAATATTTCACTTAAAAAACTGGTGAAATATTACAATCCAGCCATGGCCGATGCTGCAATATCATCGGCCATGGCTGGAAACACTAATGTGCCCCCACCCCACCGCACCGATCGCCCCCCCAGCCCTCCAATCTGTGGTCCGGTCCCCTCCGTCCTGTGCTCCGCTCCCCCGTCCTCCTGTCCGCTCCCCCCGTGCTCCAATCCAACCCCCCCGCACTCCGATCCACCCCCCCGCAATCCGATCCACCCCCCCCGCAATCCGATCCACCCCTCGCAATCCGATCCACCCCCCGTGCTCCAATCCACCCCCCCGCGCTCCAATCCAGCCCCCGTGTTCCGATCCACCCCCTATGCTCCGATCCACCCCCCCGTGCTCCACCCCCCCCCCACGCCATCATACTTACCGAGCCTCCCGGGGTCCGTCCGTCTTCTTTCCTGGGCACCGCCATCTTCCAAAATGGCGGGCGCATACGCAGTGCGCCCGCCGAATCTGCCAGCCGGCAGATTCGTTGCAATGTGAATTTTGATCACTGTGATAAAACCTCACAGTGATCAAAATAAAAAAAACAGTAAATGACCCCCCCGCCCCCCACCCCCTTTGTCACCCCCCACCCCCTTTGTCACCCCCATAGGTAGGGACAATAATAAAATAAAGAATTTTTTTTTTCCACTAAGGTTGGAGTTAGAATAGGGTTAGGGTTAGGGTTAGGGTTTCGGTATGTGCACACGTGTTCTGGTCCTCTGCGGATTTTTCCGCAGCGGATTTGATAAATCCGCAGTGCTAAACCGCTGCGGATTTATCGCAGATTTACTGCGGTTTTTCTGTGCATTTCACTGCGGTTTTACAACTGCGATTTTCTATTGGAGCAGTTTTAAAACCGCTGCGGAATCCGCAGAAAGAAGTGACATGCTGCGGAATGTAAACCACTGCGTTTCCGTGCAGTTTTTCTGCAGCATCTGTACAGCGATTTTTGTTTCCCATAGGTTTACATTGAACTGTAAACTCATGGGAAACTGCTGCGGATCCGCAGCATTTTCCGCAGCATGTGCACATACCTTTAGCATTAGGCTATGTGCACACAGTGCGGATTTGGCTGCAGATCCGCAGCAGTGTTCCATCAGGCTTACAGTACCATGTAAACATATGGAAAACCAAATCCGCTGTGCCCATGGTGCGGAAAATACCACGCGGAAACGCTGCGTTGTATTTTCCGCAGCATGTCAATTCTTTGTGCGGATTCTGCAGCGTTTTACACCTGTTCCTCAATAGGAATCCGCAGGTGAAATCCGCACAAAAAACACTGGAAATCCACGGTAAATCCGCAGGTAAAACGCAGTGCCTTTTACCCACGGATTTTTCAAAAATGGTGCTGAAAAATCTCACACGAATCCGCAACGTGGGCACATAGCCTTAGGGTTAGGGTTGGAATTAGGGTTGTGGTTAGGGTTGTGATTAGGGTTATGGCTACAGTTGGGATTAGGGTTAGGGGTGTGGGGGGTTAGTGCTGGAGGTAGAATTGAGGGGTTTCCACTGTTTAGGCACATCAGGGGTCTCCAAACGCAACATGGCGCCACCATTGATTCCAGCCAATCTTGTATTCAAAAAGTCAAATGGTGCTCACTCACTTCCGAGCCCCGACGTGTGCCCAAACAGTGGTTTACCCCCACATATGGGGTATCAGTGTACTCAGGACAAACTGCGCAACAATTATTGGGGTCTAATTTCTCCTGTTACCCTTGAGAAAATAAAAAAATGCTTGCTAAAACATCATTTTTGAGGAAAGAAAAATTATTTTTTATTTTCACGGCTCTGCGTTGTAAACGTCTGTGAAGCACTTGGGGGTTCAAAGTGCTCACCACATATCTAGATAAGTTCCTTGGGGGGTCTAGTTTACAAAATGGGGTCACTTGTGGGGGGTTTCGACTGTTTAGGCACACCAGGGGCTCTGCAAACGCAACGTGACGTCCGCAGACCATTCCATCAAAGTCTGCATTTCAAAAGTCACTACTTCCCTTCTGAGCCCCGACGTGTGCCCAAACAGTGGTTTACCCCCACACATGGGGTATCAGCGTACTAAGGAGAAACAGGACAACAACTTTTGCGGTCCAATTTCTCCTGTAACCCTTGGGAATATAAAAAATTCTGGGCTAAATAATTATTTTTGAGGAAAGAAAACGTATTTATTATTTTCACGGCTCTGCGTTATAAACTTCTGTGAAGCACTTGGGGGTTCAAAGTGCTCACCTCACATCTAGATAAGTTCCTTTCGGGGTCTAGTTTCCAAAATGGGGTCACTTGTGGGGGGTTTCTACTGTTTAGCCACATCAGGGGCTCTGCAAACGCAACGTGACGCCCGTAGAGCATTCCATCAAAGTCTGCATTTCAAAACGTCACTACTTTACTTCCGAGCCCCGACATGTGCCCAAACAGTAGTTTACCCTCACATATGGGGTATCAGCGTCCTCAGGAGAAACTGGACAACAACTTTTGGGGTCAAATTTCTCCTGTTACCTTTGGGAAAATAAAAAATTGCGGGTTAAAAAATCATTTTTGAGAAAAGAATTTTTTTTTTTTATTTTCATGGCTCTGCGTTATAAACTTCTGTGAAGCACTTGAGGGTTCAAAGTGCTCACCACACATCTAGATTAGTTCCTTTAGGGGTCTAGTTTCCAAAATGGGGTCACTTGTGGGGGATCTCCAATGTTTATGCACACAGGGGCTCTCCAAACGCGACATGGTGTCTGCTAATGATTGGAGCTAATTTTCCATTTAAAAAGCCAAATGGCGTGCCTTCCCTTCCGAGCCCTGCCGTGCGCCCAAACAGTGGTTTACCCCCACATATGGGGTATCAGCGTACTCAGGATAAACTGGACAACAACATCTGTGGTCCAATTTCTCCTATTACCCTTGGCAAAATAGGAAATTCCAGGCTAAAAAATCATTTTTGAGGAAAGAAAATATTTTTTATTTTCATGGCTCTGCGTTATAAACTTCTGTGAAGCACCTGGGGGTTTAAAGTGCTCAGTATGCATCTTGATAAGTTCCTTGGGGGGTCTAGTTTCCAAAATGGGGTCACTTGTGGGAGAATCCAAATCTTAGGCACACAGGGGCTCTCCAAACACGACATGGTGTCCGCTAACTATTGGAGCTAATTTTCCATTCAAAAAGTCAAAAGGCGCGCCTTCCCTTCCGAGCCCTGCCGTGTGCCCAAACAGTGGTATACCCCCACATATGAGATATCGGCGTACTCGGGAGAAATTGCCCAACACATTTTAGGATCCATTTTATCTTGTTACCCATGTGAAAATGAAAAAATTGAGGCTAAAACAATTTTTTTGTGAAAAAAAAGTACTTTTTCATTTTTACGGATCAATTTGTGAAGCACCTGAGGGTTTAAAGTGCTCACTAGGCATCTAGATAAGTTCCTTGGGGGGTCCAGTTTCCAAAATGGGGTCACTTGTGGGGGAGCTCCAATGTTTAGGTACACAGGGTCTCTCCAAACGCGACATGGTGTCCGCTAACGATGGAGATAATTTTTCATTCAAAAAGTCAAATGGCGCTCCTTCCCTTCCGAGCCTTACCATGTGCCCAAACAGTGGTTTACCCCCACATGTCAGGTATCGGTGTACTCAGGAGAAATTGCCCAACAAATTTTAGGATCCATTTTATCCTGTTACCCATGTGAAAATGAAACATTTGAGGCTAAAAGAATTTTTTGTGAAAAAAAGTACTTTTTCATTTTTACGGATCAATTTGTGAAGCACCTGGGGGTTTAAAGTGCTCACTATGCACCTAGATAAGTTCCTTGGGGTGTCTAGTTTCCAAAATGGGGTCACTTGTGGGGGAGCTCCAATTTTTAGGCACACGGGGGCTCTCCAAACGTGACATGGTGTCCGCTAAAGAGTGCAGCCAATTTTTCATTCAAAAAGTCAAATGGCGCTCCTTCCCTTCCAAGCCCTGCCGTGCGCCCAAACAGTGGTTTACCCCCACATATGAGGTATCAGCGTACTCAGGACAAATTGGACAACAACTTTCGTGGTTCAGTTTCTCCTTTTACCATTGGGAAAATAAAAAAATTGTTGCTAAAAGATCATTTTTGTGACTAAAAAGTTAAATGTTCATTTTTTCCTTCCATGTTGCTTCTGCTGCTGTGAAGCACCTGAAGGGTTAATAAACTTCATGAATGTGGTTTTGTGCACCTTGAGGGGTGCAGTTTTTAGAATGGTGTCACTTTTGGGTATTTTCAGCCATATAGACCCCTCAAACTGACTTCAAATGTGAGGTGGTCCCTAAAAAAAATGGTTTTGTAAATTTCGTTGTAAAAATGAGAAATCGCTGGTCAAATTTTAACCCTTATAACTTCCTAGCAAAAAAAAAATTTGTTTCCAAAATTGTGCTGATGTAAAGTAGACGTGTGGGAAATGTTATTTATTAACTATTTTGTGTCACATAACTCTCTGGTTTAACAGAATAAAAATTCAAAATGTGAAAATTGCGAAATTTTCACATTTTTCGCCAAATTTCCGTTTTTATCACCAATAAACACTGAATTTATTGACCTAAATTTACATGAAGCCCAATATGTCACGAAAAAACAATCTCAGAACCGCTAGGATCCATTGAAGCGTTCCTGAGTTATTACCTCATAAAGGGACACTGGTCAGAATTGCAAAAAACGGCCAGGTCTTTAAGGTCAAAATAGGCTGGGTCATGAAGGGGTTAAAGAACTCTTATTATTTGTGCTGCACTCTCCTTTTCTATATGACATAAAAATGACCTTTGTTTAACATCTATGATGATGGGTAGGATGCATTTATAAAGAACAGTGTACATGTTGAATTCCATAACATGGTACTTCTCCATATACAATAATAATAGGTAGACAGTAAGGGTAAGTTCACACTAGGTGTTTTTTCAGCATTTTTTTAATGCAAATTTTCAGCTGCTTTTCACAGTACCAGCGATGTCTATATGAGATTTCAGAAATCTCATGCACACAGTTTTTCTTTTGTCATCAGTATTTTGTGCTTTGCATGGTTTTTTGCACAATAGAGCATGTCACTTCTTTTTTTGTGTTTTTTTCACCCATTGACATGAATGGGTATTGAAATAATGCTGAAAATCCGCAGCAAAAACGCAGGAATAAGGTGTTGCTGCGTTTTTGGTGACAAAACCTGATTCTGTAGAATAGGACTTTTTTTTGCACCAAAACACAGCAAAAACGCAAGCCAAAATAAACAAAACCTGTTTTTTTCTGCAGCTTCTTTTTTTGCCGAGAGATTAGGTTTTGCTGCAGAAAAAACACTGATAAAACACCTAGTGTGAACTTACCCTTATTCAATGTGCAGTGGATGTTTCAGAGCCTTCAGTGTTGTTCATTGTAGGTAAGAGCAGATCTCTGTCTTGGGCAAATGTCTGTGTTCTGAGAAAACAGGAAATTTTATAAATGCCTCTATCTGAGCTTAAATGTGGGTCATATAACAGGTGGCTGCTACTATTTAGGAAGGAAGGGGGAAGATAAAAATCCTAAGGGTATGTGTCCATGTTCAGGATTGCATCAGGATTTGGTCAGGATTTTATGCAGGTAAAATCCTGAACAAATCTGCACCTGAGGTCACTGGCAGGTCACCTGCGCTGTCCTTGCGCTTTTTCTGCAATGTTAGGGCATGCTGCGTTCTTAAAAGACGCGCCGCATGTGCATTTTCGCGGGTCTGCCGCATGCGTCTTTTACTGCATAGTGGAGACGGGATTTCATTAAATCCCCTCCACTATGCTGTGACATCTGGATGCTGCGTTTTTGACGCTGCGGCTCAATGCTGCATCAAAAACGCAGTGTCTCCTGAACGTGGAAACATACCCTTAGCATGTAAGCGTGGTGCATCAGTACATGAAGTTGGATCGCCCCCATGGGGCCGTGGGGTACTCTGTACCGGGTCCTGCAGTTCACAGGGGGATGTCACGGTGGCTGGCCCGGTCTGTGGCCCTGGGACGTCCGTGTAAAAGGGAAAGCTCTTTAAAGGGATAAAGTTTATTTTCCTACTAAATAAAGAAACAGGAGGGCACCACATATCAATTCAATCAATTCACCATGGGCTTGAAAAAGGACATTGCAAAATTGAGAAAAGATCGTTCCCATACAGATGGGAACACCTTACAACACATGTATAAATGCAATGCTTTATTGGTAGAAAAATAACACACAGCACAAAAGACATTAAAAACATGAAAAATACAGAAAAAATACCTATGCAAAAACCATGCCCTGATATGGGGGCAAGGATTAATCACACCACAGATCCCCAAAAACCTCAATACAAAATGTGTATATATAGAACAAATAAACAAGAAATTCAGAGATGGCTTTAAATAATATATTAGTCTACATCTGCACCAAAAAATAGGGGGCAGTTTGTTCACCAAATCACAGTACCATATGAGTTTAAAAAAAGTACCACTAGGATACTAGCAAGGAAATATGATAAAGGACATAGAAAGGCAAATAAATAAGGGCTGGAGTGAAAAATGCCCAATCCTTACACTAATGTATCCTTACTTCCATGGTCTGGAGGTTTAGGAAGCGGAGCCAGCATTGATAATGGGGGACAAGAGATGTGGGATACGATCCAACGCGTATCGCCGTAAAGAGAGCGGCTTCCTCAGGGAAAGATAGCATGATGTGCTGCATGTATAGCGTATATATATATACGTACTCACAATAATTATGGAGAGCAGCCACCTGTGTGAGACACCGCCGCCGATCAGGCGAATGGAGTGATGCAAAGCCGCGGTCATCTTGTCCATGTTCCAGGCCGGCGGACGGTGATAAAGTTAGGTGAAAAGCAAGAAGCAGACACGGCGCATGCACGTAGTGTGATGTGCTGAGAATAGCCGCGCACGCTGCACAAGCTGTAAAAGTATCTGCAGAGAGATCAGAGCAAATAACGCAGGCGCCTGGGGAAGCAAAACAAAAGCAGCGCAGCAAGAAAACTAACAGAGTGAACAGCAATACAACACATATGCGGGATAGCAGGCACAAATGCCTCCAAAAGATACAAAGTATGCCAAGTATATAGCCAGTTCTGAATGTAGCCACATGTTAACCATGATAAATAAAAAGCATTGAATTTTTACATGTGTTGTGAGGTGTTCCCATCTGTATGGGCATGATCTTTTCTCAATTTTGCAAAGTTTGTGTTCGTGACGCCACCTGTGGTATTCGGTCAGGGTGACCGACGCTGCGTTAAGGGGTCCGCTGGGGTGCTGTTATGGCAGCCAGATGGTATACCTTCCCACAGGTGAAGTGTATCCCCAGGGATTCCCGGTGTATAGATGGTGGATGGCGAGAGGCGCAGTGAAGAACAAGGACACAAGGTTGCCATCTCTTTACCTTTACTGAAGACTTCAGCATCCACAGTCCAGAGCACCAGATCACAGGGCAGGCAGGGTGCGGCTGGTTTGGAGGCAAGTCCAGAGTCCTCTTATCCAGGTGGAAATAAAAGCCTTCCTCTAGCGCCGTGGTGTTGTAGTCCCTTACTGCTAAGCTTCTCATAAGGGTCTCACAGATGTGGTGTCTCTCTCTCTATCACCCGTAGTTGGATAGGACAAAACCCGTATGACTGGTGGCTTGAGGCTGTTTATAGGGGCTCTAGCACGCCCCGGCCTCTAAGAGGTGCCACCATGCCTCTTGGGTGTAGGTGCGGACAGGTAACTTGCAATTAGTTGTCCTGCCGGTCTCTGAAGTAAAGCATAAAGGTCCTTACTTCCTCTGTGTTCCGGCTACCTGCATTCTGCGCCTCAAAGGGAGGCAGCCTATTCGGGGCTGGTCCCCCTCTGGTATCCTCTCCTTCGCTTTGCTTTCCTTCACGCTCACTGCAATATGTTCTGCTTTCTATGTGTCTCTTCCCAGGAGCCGTAGCACTTCAGGCTACACGAATCCTCTGCTTCCTTTCCCTCTGTCTCTCTGACAGGAACTGAACCCTTTCCCTCCAGATCAGGATGTTCTTATAGGAGAGTTCACCTTAAACAGGCTTAGAGCTCCCCCTTCTGGTCTGGAGTGTGAACATGTTGCATGTTTGTGGTACCTGGATGCAGTTATCCTTCTTTGCCTCCAAACGTAGCATCACTCTCCCCGAGAGGAAAGCAATACCACTGCGACGACCAGGACCCTGGGGCACCCCAAATATTTAGTAAACTGATGTCACTGCTGAGTGTTTAGTAATGATAATTGCTTAGAAAAAATATAACTGTAATGACTAGGCAGGAACCATTTTTCAAGTGAAATTCACAATCTATCTATCTCATATCTATCTATCTCATATCTATCTATCTATCTCTATAATGTGATTCGTTAATACAGACATGTATTTAGGAAAATGGTTGATTTATATGTGTTCTAAATTCGGCTGCACCCCTTTAATTGTTTTCTTGATGACCTCTAATACATGTTTTTTTGCTCTGTTATACAGATTGACATAAGTCAACTTTGAATGTATGAATGTTTTCCAAATTAAAATTTCTAACAAAATGTATTTTCATTAATGAAGCTCACACAAGTAGAGACTATGTTATGTTCCTTTGCTGGAAATGTTCTATAACAAATAGGACTTAGCATTTTAAATCGTCTAGAATATTCCCAGATTTTCGCTAATCCTCTTACTTTTAGAACATTTTGTGAGCACTGTAAATTTGACTGTCTGAACTATTATTCTTTTTTTTCTTTAAGGACTGTAATACTGCAAAGATCAGCTTTTTATTATAGCTACTGGATTAGTCTAGAGCACCCCACAGATGATTATCCTTTTTTTTGTTTGAGTGAAGTTTATGTCAATAGACTAAATAAAATGTGTGCAAAATTGATCATAAAGTAGAAAAAAATAGAAAAAAAAATACTTTCAAGCCCGTAGAAGCGTGAGTGCACTCAAAAGGGCTCCTTGCTTCATCTCCACTGGCCATAAGTGTTTGCAGAAGATTACTTTTTACTGCTGTTGAGAGCCTTCACTTTGTTCTCCTGTTTTAATTTTCTGTGCCAGGTTGAAGCTTGTCATAAAATGTGGTCAAGGTTTTGGAAACGGATAATTGTATAAACTGTGTAATAAATAAACATTAAAGGGAACCTGTCACCCCCCTCAGGCGTTTGTAACTAAAAGAGCCACCTTGTGCAGCACAAATGCAGCATTCTGACAAGGTGGCTCTTTTAGTTATGATGCCTGCACACGCTGAAATAAACGTTTATAAAATGTGCCCCCTCATACCCTGAAATCGCCAGGGAGGCGGGTCTTTCCTTCCTAATCAGACGCAGCACAGCCGTCACTCCGGGCCTGTGCGCGCCGGGCGCCGCCTCCTCTTGTTGCGTTATCTTCCCCGGCGCCTGCGCAACTGCGCACGCCTGAAAAAAAAAACTTACAGCGCAGGCGCCGGGGACAATAATGCAGCAAGAGGAGGTGGTGCCCGGTGCGCACAGGCCCGGAGTGACGGCTATGCTGCGTCTGATTAGGAAGGAAAGACCCGCCTCCCTGGTGATTTCAGTGTATGAGGGGTGTTGTGAATTCTGTTGTCGGGCTCCCTCCTGTGGTCATGAATGGTACTTCGGCTGGTTCTGTCCATGGACTTTCTCTGGTGGGTGTTTCTGAGTTTCCTTCCTCAGGTGACAAGGTTAATTCGTTAGCTGGCTGCTCTATTTAACTCCACTTAGATCTTTGCTCCATGCCACCTGTCAATGTTCCAGTATTGGTCTAGTTCACTCCTGGATCGTTCTTGTTACCTGTCTTCCCAACAGAAGCTAAGTTCCTGTTTGTTTTTCTTTGGTTTGCTATTTTTCTGTCCAGCTTGCTATTTTTTTTGCTGTCTTGCTTGCTGGAAGCTCTGGGAAGCAGAGGGAGCGCCTCCGCACCGTGAGTCGGTGCGGAGGGTCTTTTTGCGCCCTCTGTGTGGTCTTTTTGTAGGTTTTTGTGCTGACCGCACAGCAACCTTTCCTATCCTCGGTCTGTTCAGTTAGTCGGGCCTCACTTTGCTAAATCTATTTCATCTCTGTGTTTGTATTTTCATCTTTACTCACAGTCATTATATGTGGGGGGCTGCCTATTCCTTTGGGGAATTTCTCTGAGGCAAGGTAGGCTTTATTTTTCTATCTTTAGGGCTAGCTAGTTCCTTAGGCTGTGCCGAGTTGCATAGGGAGCGTTAGGCGCAATCCACAGCTATTTCTAGTGTGTGTGATAGGATTAGGGATTGCGGTCAGTAGAGTTCCCACGTCCCAGAGCTCGTCCTTATTATCAGTAACTATCAGGTCATTCCGTGTGCTCTTAACCTCCAGGTCCATTATTGTCCTGACCACCAGATCATAACAGAGGGGGCACATTTTATAAACGTTTATTTCAGCGTGTGCAGGCATCATAACTAAAAGAGCCATCTTGTTAGAATGCAGCATTTGTGCTGCACAAGGTGGCTCTTTTAGTTACAAATGCCTGAGGGGGGTGACAGGTTCCCTTTAAAGAGAGTGCAGAATCTGGGAGAAGGTGGATGCTTCTTTAAAGGACGTATTCTTTTTCCTCCAGGGGCCCAAGAGGTCTTTCCTTTTTCTGAAAGAATGGGCAAGTATACACAAGTATGTTATATGCACACTCCTGGCCAGAGCCTGACTAGTGAGCATGGCCTCGCTTCATACACTTGCAAGGAACGAGGCCACACCACATCTGGGGAGCGAGGCTGTGCCCACTAGACGGGTTCTGGCCGGGAGTATGCATATTGCATACTTGACCACCGTTCCTGGCTCAGACACTGTAAATCTTCGAAGCGCACAGTGCATGCGTTGGGAGTTTTCACAAGTCTGCAGTCACATGGAGTGCCTCAGACTTTTTCATTTTAGACTGGACAACCCCTTTAAGGTGCCCATAAATTTTAAATAGCCATACAGCTAATAGCTTTGTCTCCCAGGCAAGCATTTATGTGTTTTCAATCAGAAGGAAGAGGGAAGAAAGCTCCTGTCAACCTCTTCTTGTGGCCTATTTCCCTAACGCAGGGTTCACACAAGTCTGTTTCACGGACCAAAATGCCTGGTCTGGCTTGGGGTCTTCTGACCTGAATTTAAATGTATCTCTGAGGCTGTAAGTTCAGTCAGGAGGCTCCCAGTCAGTGATTGCAACCTGTATATGGACAGTGAAATTTTCTCCTGTCAACCCAACCTTTGGAACATAGTAACATAGTAACATAGTAACATAGTTAGTAAGGCCGAAAAAAGACATTTGTCCATCCAGTTCAGCCTATATTCCATCATAATAAATCCCCAGATCTACGTCCTTCTACAGAACCTAATAATTGTATGATACAATATTGTTCTGCTCCAGGAAGACATCCAGGCCTCTCTTGAACCCCTCGACTGAGTTTGCCATCACCACCTCCTCAGGCAAGCAATTCCAGATTCTCACTGCCCTAACAGTAAAGAATCCTCTTCTATGTTGGTGGAAAAACCTTCTCTCCTCCAGACGCAAAGAATGCCCCCTTGTGCCCGTCACCTTCCTTGGTATAAACAGATCCTCAGCGAGATATTTGTATTGTCCCCTTATATACTTATACATGGTTATTAGATCGCCCCTCAGTCGTCTTTTTTCTAGACTAAATAATCCTAATTTCGCTAATCTATCTGGGTATTGTAGTTCTCCCATCCCCTTTATTAATTTTGTTGCCCTCCTTTGTACTCTCTCTATTTCCATTATATCCTTCCTGAGCACCGGTGCCCAAAACTGGACACAGTACTCCATGTGCGGTCTAACTAGGGATTTGTACAGAGGCAGTATAATGCTCTCATCATGTGTATCCAGACCTCTTTTAATGCACCCCATGATCCTGTTTGCCTTGGCAGCTGCTGCCTGGCACTGGCTGCTCCAGGTAAGTTTATCATTAACTAGGATCCCCAAGTCCTTCTCCCTGTCAGATTTACCCAGTGGTTTCCCGTTCAGTGTGTAATGGTGATATTGATTCCCTCTTCCCATGTGTATAACCTTACATTTATCATTGTTAAACCTCATCTGCCACCTTTCAGCCCAAGTTTCCAACTTATCCAAATCCATCTGTAGCAGAATACTATCTTCTCTTGTATTAACTGCTTTACATAGTTTTGTATCATCTGCAAATATCGATATTTTACTGTGTAAACCTTCTACCAGATCATTAATGAATATGTTGAAGAGAACAGGTCCCAATACTGACCCCTGCGGTACCCCACTGGTCACAGCGACCCAGTTAGAGACTATACCATTTATAACCACCCTCTGCTTTCTATCACTAAGCCAGTTACTAACCCATTTACACACATTTTCCCCCAGACCAAGCATTCTCATTTTGTGTACCAACCTCTTGTGCGGCACGGTATCAAACGCTTTGGAAAAATCGAGATATACCACGTCCAATGACTCACCGTGGTCCAGTCTATAGCTTACCTCTTCATAAAAACTGATTAGATTGGTTTGACAGGAGCGATTTCTCATAAACCCATGCTGATATGGAGTTAAACAGTTATTCTCATTGAGATAATCCAGAATAACATCCCTCAGAAACCCTTCAAATATTTTACCAACAATAGAGGTTAGACTTACTGGCCTATAATTTCCAGGTTCACTTTTAGAGCCCTTTTTGAATATTGGCACCACATTTGCTATGCGCCAGTCCTGCGGAACAGACCCTGTCGCTATAGAGTCACTAAAAATAAGAAATAATGGTTTATCTATTACATTACTTAGTTCTCTTAGTACTCGTGGGTGTATGCCATCCGGACCCGGAGATTTATCTATTTTAATCTTATTTAGCCGGTTTCGCACCTCTTCTTGGGTTAGATTGGTGACTCTTAATATAGGGTTTTCATTGTTTCTTGGGATTTCACCTAGCATTTCATTTTCCACCGTGAATACCGTGGAGAAGAAGGTGTTTAATATGTTAGCTTTTTCCTCGTCATCTACAACCATTCTTTCCTCACTATTTTTTAAGGGGCCTACATTTTCAGTTTTTATTCTTTTACTATTGATATAGTTGAAGAACAGTTTGGGATTAGTTCTACTCTCCTTAGCAATGTGCTTCTCTGTTTCCTTTTTGGCAGCTTTAATTAGTTTTTTAGATAAAGTATTTTTCTCCCTATAGTTTTTTAGAGCTTCAATGGTGCCATCCTGCTTTAGTAGTGCAAATGCTTTCTTTTTACTGTTAATTGCCTGTCTTACTTCTTTGTTTAGCCACATTGGGTTTTTCCTATTTCTAGTCCTTTTATTCCCACAAGGTATAAACCGCTTACACTGCCTATTTAGGATGTTCTTAAACATTTCCCATTTATTATCTGTATTCTCATTTCTGAGGATATTGTCCCAGTCTACCAGATTAAGGGCATCTCTAAGCTGTTCAAACTTTGCCTTCCTAAAGTTCAATGTTTTTGTGACTCCCTGACAAGTCCCCCTAGTGAAAGACAGGTGAAACTGCACAATATTGTGGTCGCTATTTCCTAAATGCCCAACCACCTGCAGATTTGTTATTCTGTCAGGTCTATTAGATAGTATTAGGTCTAAAAGTGCTGCTCCTCTGGTTGGATTCTGCACCAATTGTGAAAGATAATTTTTCTTGGTTATTAGCAGAAACCTGTTGCCTTTATGGGTTTCACAGGTTTCTGTTTCCCAGTTAATATCCGGGTAGTTAAAGTCCCCCATAACCAGGACCTCATTATGGGTTGCAGCTTCATCTATCTGCTTTAGAAGTAGACTTTCCATGCTTTCTGTTATATTTGGGGGTTTGTAACAGACCCCAATGAGAATTTTGTTACCATTTTTCCCTCCATGAATTTCAACCCATATGGACTCGACATCCTCATTCCCTTCGCTAATATCCTCCCTTAAAGTGGACTTTAGACAAGACTTTACATAGAGACAAACCCCTCCTCCTCTCCGATTTTTACGATCCTTTCTAAACAGACTGTAACCCTGTAAGTTAACTGCCCAGTCATAGCTTTCATCTAACCATGTCTCGGTTATTCCCACTATGTCAAAGTTACCTGTAGATATTTCTGCTTCTAGTTCTTCCATCTTGTTTGTCAGGCTTCTGGCGTTTGCGAGCATGCAGTTTAGAGGATTTTGTTTTGTTCCAATCTCCTCGCTGTGGATTGTTTTAGAAATGTTCTTACCTCCCTTCTGAGTATGTTTTCCTGGGTCGTCTTTGTTCGAGTCTAATGTTTTTCTTCCCGTCCCCTCTTCTTCTAGTTTAACGCCCTCCTGATGAGTGTAGCGAGTCTTCTGGCGAATGTGTGTTTCCCAGGTTTGTTGAGGTGTAGTCCGTCTCTGGCGAGGAGTCCATCATACCAGTAATTCACACCGTGGTCCAGGAATCCAAATCCTTGTTGTCTGCACCATCGTCTTAGCCAGTTGTTTGCATCAAGGATCCTGTTCCATCTCCTGGTGCCATGCCCATCTACTGGAAGGATAGAAGAAAAAACTACCTGTGCATCCAGTTCCTTTACTTTCTTCCCCAACTCTTCAAAGTCCTTGCAGATTGTCGGTAGGTCCTTCCTTGCCGTGTCATTGGTGCCAACATGTATCAGAAGAAATGGGTGGACGTCCTTGGAGCTGAAGAGCTTTGGTATCCTATCGGTCACATCCTTGATCATCGCACCTGGAAGGCAGCATACTTCTCTTGCAGTTATGTCCGGTCTGCAGATGGCTGCTTCTGTGCCTCTCAGTAGTGAGTCTCCCACCACCACCACTCTTCGTTGCTTCTTGGCTGTACTTTTTGCTGTCACATGTTGCTGTGTGCCCTTTTCTTTTTTGCTTGCTGGTATTGCTTCATTCTTAGGTGTGCCATCTTCATCCTCTACAAAGATTTGATATCGGTTCTTCAGTTGTGTGGTTGGTGATTTCTCCATGGTCTTCTTGCTTCTTTTGGTCACATGCTTCCAGTCATCTGCTTTTGGAGGTTCTCTGACACTTTTTGCACCTTCTGTGACCAGTAGAGATGCTTCTGTTCTGTCTAGAAAGTCTTCATTCTCTTTGATGAGTTTCAAAGTTGCTATTCTTTCTTCCAGACCCCGCACCTTTTCTTCTAAAAGGGCCACTAGTCTACACTTCTGACAGGTGAAATTGGATTCTTCTTCTGGTCGATCTGTGAACATGTAGCACATGCTGCAGCTCACCATGTAGGTTGTCACATCTGCCATGTTGCTCCTAGATCCTGCTGACTTGCTGTGTGCTTTCCTTCTTGTGTAATCTACTCAGCCAAGCTCTCTTGCAATAATGTCCTACAGGCAAAAATTCTAGCTTAGTAGTAGTAGTAAACATTTTAATTAAAAAGGTTCCCACTTTCCTCCATACATGTTGGATGATTTAAACAACTTCGATTTAATGTTTATGGAGGCCTTAAAGTCCCAAATTTAAACTTCAAACTAGCCACAGAGCCTTGTAGGAGATGGAGCAACAATACAAATCGGTTTCTCCATGCCTTGGTGCACTGTTCTACCCACTTAGTTAGATTTCCATCACTCCTTCTGTGTAAGGGTACCGTCACACAGTGGCATTTTGATCGCTACGACGGCACGATCCGTGACGCTCCAGCATCGTAACAATATCGCTCCAGCGTCGTAGACTGCTGTCACACTTTGCAATATACGACGCTGGAGCGATAATTTCATGACGTATGTGCGATGTAGAAGCCATTGGTTACTATGCGCACATCGTATACAATATCGTGCACACCTTTGTTACACCATGCGATCATGCCGCCACAGCGGGACACTAGACGACGAAAGAAAGTTTCAAACGATCTGCTACGACGTACGATTCTCAGCGGGGTCCCTGATCGCAGGAGCGTGTCAGACACAGCGAGATCGCTGGAACGTCACGGATATATCGCTGGAACGTCACAAATCGTGCCGTCGTAGCGATCTAAATGCCACTGTGTGACGGTACCCTTAGATAAACCTCCATTAGTGACCCTGAAACACAGTGTCTGCAAATTGAGATTCTGGTTTGGCTATTATCCTAAGTCATGTGACAAGGCTCGTTAAAGGGTCGACGTTGACTGTTAGGATTGCTACCTTCCAATAGGTGGCACTAGAGTTCTAGTCCTCTTCCTCTCTGAAGAGACAATTTGCATATTTCCTAGAGGAGCATTGCGGCTTTAAGTCTCCTCATCTTGACATGCTTAACATGTCACTCTCCGCAAGGAGAAACAATACTTCTTGGATCCCTGTACAGGAGAGAGCACACACATCACTCTCTCCTCACTGCTGACATCGCTCGGGTATAGCTGTGTGGTGGGCGATGTATGCGCTGGCCCTTCCATTGTGACAGCAGAGGAACAGAGGAGACAATTGATGACAACAGCTTCATGTTCACAATTATACATAATTAAAGAGGAATTTAAATTAAATGTTCTAAAAAGACAGAATATGTAACAGGAAAAAGTTCAGCAGTAACTACGTGACTAAACAATGCAGCAGATTTATTGCTATAAGTTCTGCCTACTTATAAACTATGCATGAAATTGTAGTTCTTTATGTTTTTAATCCCTTAACACTACATGACATTTATATCTCTCATGATTACATGAAATTCGCTCTCCATGACAGATATACACGTCATGCTGATTACACAATACAGCAATCTGTACTGGTGAGGAGCCCGATGGATATACAACGCAGTTTAACCCCTTCATAAAGCAGTTTGACAGATAAATTGCTTCTTCTGCTTTCAGCCCAGTGGCACCACCCACAGAGCAATTGCTGGGTGCTGACCAATGGGTTGTTATGACATCTTGAGGCCTGATAAAGGCCTGTAAGTCTTTCATACACCACAGCCTATAAGATCATTTCAGAAGATTTTTAAGCTTTTTTTTTTTAACCCCTTTCTGACATATGACGTACTATCCTGTCGAGGTGCGGTGGGCCCGTATGACCACCGATGGGATAGTACGTCATATGCGATCGGCCGCGCTCATGGGGGGAGCACGGCCGATCGCAGCAGGGAGTCAGCTGACTATCGCACATTAACCCCCGGAACACCCGCGATCAAACATGATCGCAGTGTTCCGGTGGTATAGGGAAGTATCGCGCAGGGAGGGGGCTCCCTGTGTGCTTCCCTGAGACCCTCGGAGCAATGCGATGTACTCGCATTGCTCCAAGGGTCTCCTTCCTTCACCCTGCAGGTCCCGGATCCAAAATGGCCACGGGGGGCCTTCCGGGTCCTGCAGTGTTCAAAGCTCTCACAACACATCTAGATAAGTTCCTTAGGGGGTGTACTTTCCAAAATGGTATCACTTGTGGGGGGTTTAATGTTTAGGCACATCAGAGGCTCGCCAAACGCAACATGGAGTCACATCTCAATTCCAGTCAATTTTGCATTGAAAAGTCAAACAGCGCTCCTTCCTTTCCGAGCTCTGCCATGCGCCCAAACAGTGGTTTACCCCCACATATCGGGTATCAGCGTAGTCAGGACAAATTGCACAACAACTTTTGGGGTCCAATTTCTTCTGTTACCCTTGGGAAAATAAAAAAAATTGGGGGCAAAAAGATCATTTTTGTGAAAAAATATTTTTTTATTTTTACGGCTCTGCATTTTAAACTTCTGTGATGCACTTGGTGGGTCAAATTGGAGTCACATCTCAATTCCCGTCAATTTTGCATTGAAAAGTCAAACTGCGCTCCTTCCCTTCCGAGCTCTGCCATGCACCCAAACAGTGGTTTACCCACACATATGGGGTATTGGCATACTCAGGACAAATTGCACAACAACTTTTGGGGTCCAATTTCTTCTCTTGCTCTTGGGAAAATTAAATATTGGGGGTGAAAATATCATTTTTGTGAAAAAATATGATTTTTTATTTTTACGGCTCTGCAATATAAACTTCTGTGAAGCACTTGGTGGATCAAAGTGCTCACCACACATCTAGATAAGTTCCTTAGGGGTGTACTTTCCAAAATGGTGTCAATTGTGGGGGGTTCAATGTTTAGGCACATCAAGGGGTCTCTAAACGCAACATGGCATCCCATCTCAATTCCTGTCAATTTTGCATTGAAAAGTCAAACGGCGCTTCTTCCCTTCCGAGCTCTGCCATGCACCCAAACAGTGGTTTACCCCCACATATGGCATACTCAGGACAAATTGTACAACAGCTTTTGGGTCCATTTTATCCTGTTAACCTTGGTAGAATAAAACAAATTGGAGCTGAAGTAAATTTTTTGTGAAAAAAAGTTAAATGTTCATTTTTTTTAAACATTCCAAAAATTTCTGTGAAACACCTGAAGGGTTAATTAACTTCTTGAATGTGGTTTTGAGCACCTTGAGGGGTTCAGTTTTCAGAATGGTGTCACACTTGGTTATTTTCTATCATATAGACCCCTCAATAGATCTTCAAATGTGATGTGGTCCCTAAAAAAAATGGTGTTGTAAAAACGAGAAATTGCTGGTCAAATTTTAACCCTTATAACTCCCTAACCAAAAAAAATTTGTTTCCAAAATTGTGCTAATGTAAAGTAGACATGTGGGAAATGTTACTTATTAAGTATTTTGTGTGACATATCTCTGTGATTTAAGGGCTGTGATGCAGTGACCCCAATAACAGGTAGGGGGCGCTGCATGGTCTCCCCAGTATACGCACGGAGGCGTATTGAAGCTGTGAGAGTGCATGGCACTTGCATGCATGGATGTGATTATGTGACAAAGTCCGGCATTGTGGTGAATTGTCGATATGTGTATCGCAGAGGATGAGACTCTGCGCTGCCAGCCTGAAGCGATGTGGTATTGTGGGACTATAGGTCCCAGAAGTATTTTGTATGCTTATAATGGGAGGTTGGCAGGGCTAGTTATGTGAGATGGGCGGGACAAACTAGCCACACACCCACACTCCCACCCAGGGGAGTGGTTAAAGGTATATGATGTGACCAAGGTGTGGTTCACATGGTCGCTGTGAGTTTCCTGTTTGAAGCCTGTGTTGGAAGACCTGGGAGGAGGCTTCCTGAGAAGCACATGGTGGGGCTTCAGACCTGGTGGCCTGGGGTGTTGGACTAACGTCCTGAACAGCACCTGGACCGGCCACATGCTTGTGTGTTGGGAGGTCCTGGGAGTAGGACCGGATCCCTGAGCAGCGCACAATGACACCATAGCTCCCAACCGTCCCTCATTGTGCGGGATTGTCCCGGTTTTGAACCTTTGCCCTGCTGTCCTGCACGGGACGCTCCGATCCCGCACCCGCAGACAGCAGGACCGTCACGCCCCCCTGTGTAAGCCATGCCCCGGGCCCTTACCCTTCCGTATGGCTGCCTGCTTTCTGTGCACAGGACCTGTGATGAAGTCACAGGAGGGGAGGAGTCAGCGGTCACATGATCGGGACCTCCGTAGATTGCAGGACTCGGCTGCCTGTGCTGTTTGCCAACATGGTGTGCTGCAGCCGCAGGATGAGGTAAGTATGCTGCCTTGTGTGGGGTCAGGAGGTGTACAGTGTGGATGTAGCAGAGCCGCGTGTGTGCGAGGTGTATGGAGCGGAGCGGAGCCATGTGTACGAGGTGTACGGAGCGGAGCCGTGTGTGTGCGAGTTGTACGGACCGGAGCTATGTGTACGAGGTGTACGGAGCAGAGCCGTGTGTGTATGAGGTGTACGGAGCGGAGCCGCGTGTGTGTGAGGTGTACGGAGCGGAGCCGCGTGTGTGCGAGGTGTACGGAGCGGAGCCGCGTGTGTACGAGGTGTACGGAGCGGAGCCGCGTGTGCGCAAGGTGTACGGAGCCGAGCCGCGTGTGCGCGAGGTGTACGGAGCGGAGCCGCGTGTGCGCGAGGTGTACGGAGCGGAGCCACGTGTGTGCGAGGTGTACGGAGCGGAGCCGCGTGTGCGTGAGGTGTACGGAGCGGAGCCACGTGTGTGCGAGGTGTACGGAGCGGAGCCGCGTGTGCGCGAGGTGTACGGAGCGGAGCCGCGTGTGCGCGAGGTGTACGGAGCGGAGCCGCTTGTGTGCGAGGTGTACGGAGCGGAGCCGCGTGTGTGCGAGGTGTACGGAGCGGAGCCGCGTGTGTGCGAGGTGTACGGAGCGGAGCCGCGTGTGTGCGAGGTGTACGGAGCGGAGCCATGTGTACGAGGTGTACGGAGCGGAGCCGCGTGTGTGCGAGGTGTACGGAGCGGAGCCGCGTGTGTGCGAGGTGCTATGTGTCACTATTATATGGTACGAAGTGCTATGTGCAGCCATTATATGGTACGAAGTGCTATGTGCAGCCATTATATGGTACGAAGTATCATGTGCGGCCATTATACGGTACGAAGTATCATGTGCGGCCAATATACAGTAAGGAGCATCATGTGCGGCCATTATACAGTAAGGAGCATCATGTGCGGCCAATATACAGTATGGAGCCTCATGTGCGGTCATTATACAGTATGGAGCATCATGTGCGGCCAATAAACAGTAAGGAGCTCCATGTGCGGTCATTATACAGTAAGGAGCATCATGTGCAGTCATTATACAGTAAGGAGCATCATGTGCGGTCATTATACAGTATGGAGCATCATGTGCGGTCATTATACAGTATGGAGCATCATGTGCGGTCATTATACAGTATGGAGCATCATGTGCGGTCATTATACAGTATGGAGCATCATGTGCGGTCATTATACAGTAAGGAGCATCATGTGCGGTCATTATACAGTATGGAGCATCATGCGCGGTCATTATCCAGTATTGAGCATCATGTGCGGTCATTATACAGTATGGAGCATCATGTGCGGTCATTATACAGTATTGAGCATCATGTGCGGTCATTATACAGTATGGAGCATCATGTGCGGTCATTAAACAGTATGGAGCATCATGTGCAGTCATTATACAGTATTGAGCATCATGTGCGGTCATTATACAGTATGGAGCATCATGTGCGGTCATTAAACAGTATGGAGCATCATGTGCAGTCATTATACAGTATGGAGCATCATGTGCGGCCAATATACAGTATGGAGCACTGTGTGGCCATATTTTTTTGTTTATAATTATTGTATATGAAACAGTGTGATCAGCAGTGCTAAATGGGTGTGGTTGGGTCGTGGATATGGGTGTGACTAATTATGAATGGGTGTGGTCAGGGGCGTGGCCTAAAATTTGCCGCGGCGCGTTGCGCGCCGCTAACTTTGTCCCTCTTTCACATCTTCAAAAGTTGGGAGGTATGATGACACTGTGGACCTGCGCGGTCTGTGTTGGGGAAGCTACCGTCCTCCGGTGGGTCTGGACTGACTAAAGTGTGCCGCCCAGGCAAGTTGGTGATCCCTTTGAGGCAGCTTACCCAGAAGATTGGACTGACAAGGAGTCAGCAGGTGGAGCAGGAGCTCCCGTAAAGTACCTCCATAAACTGTTGGTGCTTATTGTATTATGAACTGGGTGGTAACCCACGGCAACTGGTCAGAAGAGGACCAGCATGTTTAGTTGCCGCAAACTTAATGTGGTGTCCTGATGGAATGTGTAATGGACTGTTCATGATATGGTTTATGAGTCTTTAATAAACTATATGGACTGATTTGTGTGAAAAACCGTGCCCGTGTGCTTAAATCCCGTGCCAAGCGAGTGTCCCCCAATACACTCAGTAAGAGCAATCTTACAGGGCATAAAAATTCAAAGTTGGACAATAGCAAAATTTTCAAAATTTTCGACAAATTTCATTTTTTTTTCACAAATAAACGCAGGCAATATCAAAGAAATTTTACCACTATCATGAAGTACAATATGTCACGAGAAAACAGTGTCAAAATCATCAGGATCCGTTGAAGCGTTCCAGAGTTATAACCTCATAAAGGGACAGTGGTCAGAAATGTAAAAATTGGCCCGGTCATTAACGTGCAAACCACCCTTGGGGGTAAAGGGGTTAAATATCCTCCCTAAAATCCCTTTTTTTCTAATAAAAAAATGTTTTATCTGGAAAAAATAAACATACAATTGTAATGACATGTACGGTAACAAGTTTATCATTATTTATTTCTCACAGTGAAAGCCACATACAGTGGGCATGGAAAGTATTCAGACCCCTTTACATTTTTCACTCTTTGTTTCATTGCAGCCATTTGGTAAATTAAAAAAAAAATCTTTTTTTTCCTTATTAATGTACACTCTGCAATCTTTGCATATTAAAAAAGAAAAATTGAAATATAACATGGCCATAAGTATTCCGATCCTTTGCTCAGGCCCTCATATTTAAGTCACATGCTGTCCATTTCCTTGTGATCCTCCTTGAGATGGTTCTTCTCCTTCACTGGAGTCCAGCTGTGTTTAATTAAACTGATAGGACTTGATTTGGAAAGGCACAAACCTGTCTATATAAGACCTCACAGCTCACAGTGCATGTCAGAACAAATGAGAATCAAGATGTCAAAGGAACTTGCCAAGGAGCTCAGAAACAGAATTGTGGCAAGGCACAGATCTGGCCAAGGTTACAAAAGAATGTCTGCAGTACTCAAGGTTCTTAAGAGCACAGTGGCCTCAATAATCCTTAAATGGAAGAAGTTTTTGACCACCAGAAGTCTTCCTAGATGTGACCATCTAGCCAAACTGAGCAATCATGGGAGAAGAGCCTTGGTGAGAGAGTTAAAGAAGAACCCCAAGATCACTGTGGCTGAGCTCCAGAGATGCAGTTGGGCCTTTATGGCAGAGTGGCCTGACAGAAGCCTCTCCTCAGTGCAAGAGATATGAGAGCACAAATATAGTTTGCTAAAAAACACATGAAGGACTCCCAGAATATGAGAAATAAGATTCTCTGGTCTGATAAGACGAAGATAGACCTCTTTGGTGATAATTCTAAGCGGCATGTGTGGAGAAAACCAGGCACTTCTCATCACCTGCCCAATAAAATCACAACAGTGATTGCAGCACCATGCTATGGGGGTGTTTTTCAGCTGCAGGGAAAGGACGACTAGTTGCCATTGAAGGAAATATAAATGCGGCCAAGAACAGAGATATCCTGGATGAAAACCTCTTCCAGAGTGCTCTGGATCACAGACTTGGCCGAAGGTTCAGCTTCCAACAAGACAATGACCTTAAGCACACAGTTAAAATAACAAAGGAGTGGCTTCAGGACAACTCTGTGACCATTCTTGATTGGCCCAGCCGGAGCCCTGACCTAAACCCAATTGAGCATCTCTGGAGAGACCTGAAAATGGCTATCCACCAACGTTCACCATCCAACCTGACGGAACTGGAGAGGATCTGCAAGGAAGAATGGCAGAGGATCCCCAAATCCAGTTGTGAAAAATTTGTTGCATTGTTCCTAAGAAGACTCTTGGCTGTACTAGCTCAGAAGGGTGCTTCTCTCAATACTGAGCAAAGGGTCTGAATACTTATGACCATGGGATTTTTAAATTTTTCTTTTTTAATACATTTGCAAATACAGTGGGGCAAAAAAGTATTTAGTCAGTCAGCAATAGTGCAAGTTCCACCACTTAAAAAGATGAGAGGCGTCTGTAATTTACATCATAGGTAGACCTCAACTATGGGAGACAAACTGAGAAAAAAAAATCCAGAAAATCACATTGTCTGTTTTTGTAACATTTTATTTGCATGTATGGTGGAAAATAAGTATTTGGTCAGAAACAAAATTTCATCTCAATACTTTGTAATATATCCTTTGTTGGCAATGACAGAGGTCAAACTTTGTCTGTAACTCTTCACAAGGTTGCCACACACTGTTGTTGGTATGTTGGCCCATTCCTCCATGCAGATCTCCTCTAGAGCAGTGATGTTTTTGGCTTTTCGCTTGGCAACACGGACTTTCCACTCCCTTCAAAGGTTTTCTATAGGGTTGAGATCTGGAGACTGGCTAGGCCACTCCAGGACCTTGAAATGCTTCTTACGAAGCCACTCCTTCGTTGCCCTGGTGGTGTGCTTTGGATCATTGTCATGTTGAAAGACCCAGCCACGTTTCATCTTCAATGCCCTTGCTGATGGAAGGAGGTTTGCACTCAAAATCTCACGATACATGGCCCCATTCATTCTTTCATGTACCCGGATCAGTCGTCCTGGCCCCTTTGCAGAGAAACAGCCCCAAAGCATGATGTTTCCACCACCATGCTTTACAGTAGGTATGGTGTTTGATGGATGCAACTCAGTATTCTTTTTCCTCCAAACACGACAAGTTGTGTTTCTACCAAACAGTTCCAGTTTGGTTTCATCAGACCATAGGACATTCTCCCAAAACTCCTCTGGATCATCCAAATGCTCTCTAGCAAACTTCAGACGGGCCCGGACATGTACTGGCTTAAGCAGTGGGACACGTCTGGCACTGCAGGATCTGAGTCCATGGTGGCGTAGTGTGTTACTTATGGTAGGCCTTGTTACATTGGTCCCAGCTCTCTGCAGTTCATTCACTAGGTCCCCCCGCGTGGTTCAGGATTTTTGCTCACCGTTCTTGTGATCATTCTGACCCCACGGGGTGGGATTTTGCGTGGAGCCCCAGATCGAGGGAGATTATCAGTGGTCTTGTATATCTTCCATTTTCTAATTATTGCTCCCACTGTTGATTTCTTCACTCCAAGCTGGTTGGCTATTGCAGATTCAGTCTTCCCAGCCTGGTGCAGGGCTACAATTTTGTTTCTGGTGTCCTTTGACAGCTCTTTGGTCTTCACCATAGTGGAGTTTGGAGTCAGACTGTTTGAGGGTGTGCACAGGTGTCTTTTTATACTGATAACAAGTTTAAACAGGTGCCATTACTACAGGTAATGAGTGGAGGAAAGAGGAGACTCTTAAAGAAGAAGTTACAGGTCTGTGAGAGCCAGAAATCTTGATTGTTTGTTTCTGACCAAATACTTATTTTCCACCATAATATGCAAAAAAATGATAAAAAAAACAGACAATGTGATTTTCTGGATTTTTTTTTCTCAGTTTGTCTCCCATAGTTGAGGTCTACCTATGATGTAAATTACAGACGCCTCTCATCTTTTTAAGTGGTGGAACTTGCACTATTGCTGACTGACTAAATACTTTTTTGCCCCACTGTATGTCTACATTTCTGTTTTTTTTCAGTCAAGATGGAGTGCAGAGTGTACATTACTGAGAAAAACATGAACTTTTTTTAATTTAACAGGGCTGCAATGAAACAAAAAGTGAAAAATTTAGAGGGATCTGAATACTTTCCGTACCCACTGTAAACAAAATAGAAAAATCAGCCTCAAAATTGCTGCTTTTCTTCATCCCTCCTCATAAAAATCTAGAAATATTAAAAAAAATAGTGATGCAAAAGTTATATCGAACAAAGTCCAGCTCACCATGATCGACATCCTTGGAGACTCGGAGCACGGAACCGCTGTGTCAGGGCGTAGAAAATCAAAGAGGAAATGAGGAATCCAGCTCAACGAGGTAGTGAAAAAAACTTCTTTCTTTATTCACTTGAAAATATATTCAGTGGAGGATAAAAACATCAGCAATTACAAAGGATAAAAAGCGATATCAACGCGTTCCTGTTGACCAAGCACCCTTAGTGCCCCTGGACACAACTACACATGTGACATTAAAGGGAACCTGTCACCTGAATTTGGCGGGACTGGTTTTGGGTCATATGGGCGGAGTTTTCGGGTGTTTGATTCACCCTTTCCTTACCCGCTGGCTGCATGCTGGCTGCAATATTGGATTGAAGTTCATTCTCTGTCCTCCATAGTACACGCCTGCGCAAGGCAAGATTGCTTTGCGCAGGTGTGTACTATGGAGGACAGAGAATGAACTTCAATCCAATATTGCAGCCAGCTTGCAGCCAGCGGGTAAGGAAAGGGTGAATCAAACACCTGAAAACTCCGCCCATATGACCCAAAACCAGTCCCGCCAAATTCAGGTGACAGAGTCCCTTTAATCCCATGTATACAAAATAGCAGCACTCGATAACTGCCAAGGTGATATAAGGTTAGTGTATGCGAAGTAAGGTCATAAACTAAGAAAATTGGATTAAGATAATATTAAAGAAAATATGTACCATTGTATTGATGACCATGTATGATGAATTTGTTGTTTAAACATGAAGAAAGCTGGGATTAAAGGGATCGTGTTGAATTAGGAGATTTTTTATTCTATAGTACTGCTCATTGCCTAGGTTACTGGACACCTCTGTATCATAGGCAGGGAATGCACTTTAACCCCTTCCCGACATATGCCGTACTAGTACTGCTCTGCGGGAACTGAGTTCGCGCAGGGACGGGGGCTCCCTGCGCTCTCCCACCGGAACAACGCGATGCGATCGCGTTGTTCCAGTGTTCTGGAAGGAGTCCCCGGATCCAAAATGGCCGCGGGGTTCCTTCCAGGTCCTGAAGTGAGGTGGATTGCCTCCTGCACTGCTATGCAAAGTGTCAGATCAGCGATCTGATCTAATATAGTAATATCCCAACCTGGGACAATGTTAGAAAGTTAAAAAAAAGAATGTATAAAAAAAAATCCCCAAATAAAGAAACAAATATACAGTGGGGCAAAAAAGTATTTAGTCAGTCAGCAATAGTGCAAGTTCCACCACTTAAAAAGATGAGAGGAGTCTGTAATTTACATCATAGGTAGACCTCAACTATGGGAGACAAACTGAGAAAAAAAAATTCAGAAAATCACATTGTCTGTTTTTTTAACATTTTATTTGCATATTATGGTGGAAAATAAGTATTTGGTCAGAAACAAAATTTCATCTCAACTTTGTAATATATCCTTTGTCGGCAATGACAGAGGTCAAACGTTTTCTGTAAGTCTTCACAAGGTTGCCACATACTGTTGTTGGTATGTTGGCCCATTCCTCCATGCAGATCTCCTCTAGAGCAGTGATGTTTTTGGCTTTTCGCTTGGCAACACGGACTTTCAACTCCCTCCAAAGGTTTTCTATAGGGTTGAGATCTGGAGACTGGCTAGGCCACTCCAGGACCTTGAAATGCTTCTTACGAAGCCACTCCTTCGTTGCCCTGGCGGTGTGCTTTGGATCATTGTCATGTTGAAAGACCCAGCCACATTTCATCTTCAATGCCCTTGCTGATGGAAGGAGGTTTGCACTCAAAATCTCAAGATACATGGCCCCATTCATTCTTTCATGTACCCGGATCAGTCGTCCTGGCCCCTTTGCAGAGAAACAGCCCCAAAGCATGATGTTTCCACCACCATGCTTTACAGTAGGTATGGTGTTTGATGGATGCAACTCAGTATTCTTTTTCCTCCAAACACGACAAGTTGTGTTTCTACCAAACAGTTCCAGTTTGGTTTCATCAGACCATAGGACATTCTCCCAAAACTCCTCTGGATCATCCAAATGCTCTCTAGCAAACTTCAGACGGGCCCAGACATGTACTGGCTTAAGCAGTGGGACACGTCTGGCACTGCAGGATCTGAGTCCATGGTGGCGTAGTGTTACTTATGGTAGGCCTTGTTACATTGGTCCCAGCTCTCTGCAGTTCATTCACTAGGTCCCCCTGCGTGGTTCTGGGATTTTTGCTCACCGTTCTTGTGATCATTCTGACCCCACGGGGTGGGATTTTGCGTGGAGCCCCAGATCGAGGGAGATTATCAGTGGTCTTGTATGTCTTCCATTTTCTAATTATTGCTCCCACTGTTGATTTCTTCACTCCAAGCTGTTTGGCTATTGCAGATTCAGTCTTCCCAGCCTGGTGCAGGGCTACAATTTTGTTTCTGGTGTCCTTTGACAGCTCTTTGGTCTTCACCATAGTGGAGTTTGGAGTCAGACTGTTTGAGGGTGTGCACAGGTGTCTTTTTATACTGATAACAAGTTTAAACAGGTGCCATTACTACAGGTAATGAGTGGAGGAAAGAGGAGACTCTTAAAGAAGAAGTTACAGGTCTGTGAGAGCCAGAAATCTTGATTGTTTGTTTCTGACCAAATACTTATTTTCCACCATAATATGCAAATAAAATGTTAAAAAAACAGACAATGTGATTTTCTGGATTTTTTTTTCTCAGTTTGTCTCCCATAGTTGAGGTCTACCTATGATGTAAATTACAGACGCCTCTCATCTTTTTAAGTGGTGGAACTTGCACTATTGCTGACTGACTAAATACTTTTTTGCCCCACTGTATATTTCCCAATAAATCCATTTATTTATGTAAAAAAAAAAAAAACTATAAAAGTACACATATTTGGTATCGCCGCGTCCGTAACGACTCGCTCCATAAAGCTATCCCACTAGTTAACCCCTTCTGTGAACACCGCAAAAAAAATAAATAAAAAACGAGGCAAAAATCAACCCTTTATTATCATACCAGTGAACATAAAGTGGAATAACACGCGATCAAAAACACAGATATAAATAAACATGGTACCACTGAAAACATCATCTTGTCCCGCAAAAAAAAAAGCCACCAAACAGCATCATCAGCAGAAAAATAAAAAAGTTATAGCTTTCAGAATAAAGCGATGCAAAAACAATTATTTTTTATATAAAAGTTTTTATTGTGTAAAAGCGCCAAAACATAAAACAAATATAAATGAGGTATCGCTGTAATAATACTAACCCGAAGAATAAAGCTGCTTTATCAATTTTACCACACGTGGAACGGTATAAACGCCCCCCCCCCCTAAAAGAAATTCAGAAATTGCTGGTTTTTGTTCATTCTGCCTCCCAAAAATCGGAATAAAAAGTGATAAAAAAAGTCATGTGTCCGAAAATGGTACCAATAAAAACGTCAATTCGTCCCGCAAAAAACAAGACCTCACATGACTCTGTGGGCCAAAATATGGATAAATTATAGCTCTCAAAATGTGGTGATGCAAAAACTATTTTTTGCATTAAAAAGCATCTTTTAGTGTGTGACTGCTGCCAATCATAAAAATCTGCCAAAAAAAGCTATAAAAGTAAATCAAACACACCCCCTTCATCACCCCCATAGTTAGGGAAAAATAATAATAATAAAAAAATGTATTTATTTCCATTTTCCCATTAGGGTTAGGGTTGGGGCTAAATATAGGGTTGGGGTTAGGGTTGGGGCTAAATTTAGGGTTGGGGTTTGGGTTAGGGTTGGGGTTAGAGTTAGGGTTGGGGCTAAAGTTAGGGTTGGGGTTAGGGTTGGGGTAAGGGTTAGGGTTGTGGCTAAAGTTAGGGTTTGGATTACATTTATGGTTGGAATTAGGGTTGGGATTAGGGTTAGAGGTGTGTTTGGGTTAGAGTTTCAGTTAGAATTGGGGGTTTCCACTGTTTAAGCACATCAGGGGCTCTCCAAATGCGACATGGCGTCCGATCTCCATTTCAGCCAATTCTGCGTTGAAAAACTAAAACAGAGCTCCTTCCCTTCCGAGCTTTCCTGTGCACCCAAACAGGTGTTTACCCCAACATATGGAGTTTCAGCGTACTCAGGACAAATTGGACAACAACTTTTGGGGTCCAATTTCTCCTGTTACCCTTGGGAAAATACAAAACCGGGAGCTAAAAAATAATTTTGTGGAAAAAAAAGAATTTTTTATTTTTCCAGCTCTGCATTATAAACTGTAGTGAAACACTTGGGCGTTTAAAGTTCTCACAACACATCTAAATAAGTTCCTTGGGGTGTCTAGTTTCCAGTATGGGGTCACTTGTGGGAGGTTTCTACTGTTCAGTTACATCAGGGGCTCTGCAAATGCAACGTGACGCCTGCAGACCAATCCATCCAAGTCTGCATTCCAAACGGTGCTTCTTCCCTTCCGAGCTCCGCCGTGCACCCAAACGGTGGTTCCCCCCCACATATGGGGTATCAGCATACTCAGGACAAATTGGACAACAACTTTTGGGGTCCAATTTCTCCTGTTACCCTTGGGAAAATAAAAAATTGTGGGCTAAAAGATCATTTTGTGGAAAAAAAATGATTTTTTTAATTTTCACGGTTCTACATTCTAAATTTAGTGAAACAATTGGGGGTTAAAAGTGCTCACCACACATCTAGATAAGTTCCTTAGGGGGTCTCCTATCCAAAATGGGGTAACTTGTGGGGGGTTTCCACTGTTTAGGCACATCAGGGGCTCTCCAAGCGCGACATGGGTTCCGATCTCAATTTTAGCCAATTTTACAAATCGAATAACAACTTTTGTGGTCCAATTTGTTCTGTTACCCTTGGGAAAATAAAAAATTTTGGCCGAAAAGATCATTTTTGTGAAAAAAAAGGATTTTTTTTAGGGCTCTACATTATAAACTTCTGTGAAGTACTTGGAGGTTCAAAGTGCTCACCACACATCTAGATTAGTTCCTCAGGGGGTCTACTTTCCAAAATGGTGTCACTCGTGGGGGTTTTCCACTGTTTAGGCACATCAGAGGCTCTCCAAACGCGACATAGTGTCCGATCTCAATTCCAGCAAATTTTACATTGAAGTCAAATGGCGCTCCTCCCCTTCCGTGCTATGCCATGCGCCCAAACAGTGGTGTACCCCCACATATGGGGTATCGGTGTACTCTGGACAAATTGTACAACGAGGTTTGTGGTCCAATTTCTCCTGTTACCTTTAGTAAAATAAAACAAATTGGATCTAAAGTAAAATTTTGTGAAAAAATGTTAAATGTTCAATTTTTTTTAAACTTTCCAAAAATTCCTGTGAAGCACCTGAAGGGTTAATAAAAATTTTTGAATGTGGTTTTGAGTACCTTGAGGAGTGCAGTTTTTAGAATGGTGTCACTTTCGGGCATTTTCTGTCATATAGACCCCTCAAAGTCACTTCAAGTGTGAGGTGGTCCCTAAAAAAATGGTTTTTCAAATTTTGTTGTAAAAATGAGAAATCGCTGGTCAATTTTTAACCCTTACAACTTCCTAACAAAAATTACTTGGAAAATTATGTTTCCAAAATTGTGCTAATGTAAAGCAGACATGTGGGTAATGCTATTTATTAACTATTTTGTATGATATGACTCTCTAATTTAAGGGCATAAAAACTAAAATTTTAAAAATTGCAAAATTTTCAAACTTTTTGCCAAATTTCCATTTTTTTCACAAATAAACGCAAGTCAAATAGAAGAAATTTTACCACTATCATAAAGTACAATATGTCACAAGAAAAAAAGCTCAGAATCACCAGGATCCATTGAAGCGTTTCAGAGTTATGACCTCATTAAGTGACAGTGGTCAGAATTGAAAAAAATGGCCTGGTCAGGAAGTTGAAAACAGGCTTCGGGGTGAAGGGTTTAAAGATCTTTGCAATAGAGTCCACAAGCGCTGCTCTGAAACTCCTGGATCACTGATTCAGTGTCTCTGCTTTTCTCAAATGTGGCAAATGCATAGAGCGCAGAATTTGAACCAGCAGTGAGATCAAGCCGCTGGACTGCACTGTCAATCCTCAGGAGCAGAGCACCATGGTAAGCACAAAGCCGGGAGGCAGAGGAGCAGTGGGCTACCAAGGACAGAAGATGAGAATCCCCTTAATGTGTTGCAGAGTGCGTCTTCTTGCAGTCACCGCTGTACTTAGGAAAGCTTCAATCAGCAAGATATCTTGAGTAAACAGTATTTACTTCATACTGGATAAACATGAGATACAATTCAGTGTCACACAGTCCGTGCACTGAAGACAACACATTCATGAAGAAAAGCAAAACCGAAAGTAAGAAAGCAACCAACCACTGAGAGCTTCCCTCCCCACATTACAGCAAGTATATTACTTTACACACTATCGCCATCTGCTGTCTGGTTAGTATAAAGTCCTCCTTTCACTTATAATAAGTCCCAATCTGTTGCATATGCCAACACCCTTTCTCAACAGTAAGGACTTATTCAATCAAACCCAACTTTTTTATTAGTCTCTGATGTTTATTAGCATTCAACGCCTTCGTGAAAATGTCTGCTGTCATTTCTTCAGTAGGACAGTACTCTAACTTCAAGATTCCTTGTTCCTGATGATCTCTCAAGAAATGATATTTCACATCAATATGTTTGGTTCTTGGATTGACTCTTTCCATCTGAGCAAGAACAAGACATCCTTGATTGTCCTCTTTTAGTTTTGTTGGTGCCAACTGTGGTTGTCCTAATTCTGTCAACAATTGTCTTAACCACAGTACTTCTTGACTCGCGTGTGCTGCGGCAACATATTCTGCTTCTGTTGAAGATAGTGTGTTTGACAACTGGAGCAAATGTCTCATCATAGTCTTCTCCAACAGGCAGTTTAGATATTTCTTCCCAAGAAGTAGGCTCATAGATTTTTCTTGTGCTTGTCTTGTATGAGAGACGTTTTGGTGGTTTTCCTTTGTTCTCTCTCATTGAACGTCTTGGTTCTGTGTCTGTTTGTAGTTGTGATTCTTCACTTTCAGTATTTTGTTCTTCATTAACTTCTACTTCTTTCTCATCAGATATTTCTTCAGTTGTGTCATTATTGGTTTTCTCATTTTTTGTTTCAACTGAAATCATAATATCTTCATTTAAATCTTCAATGAATGTCACACTGTTACTCACTGTAACTCTGTCTGTTTTGGGATCTAGGATTCTGTATCCTTTGCAATTTTCACTATATCCAACAAATATTCCTTCCATGGATCTGTTTTGAAGTTTGGAACGTTTTTCTGTTGGAATGAATATGAAAACTTTACATCCAAAAACTTTTAAATGATTGACACTTGGTTTCATACCTTGCCACAGTTCATATGGAGTTTTTGTCAGTTTTCTGGAAAAAAGTCTGTTCTGTAGATAAGTAGCTGTCATTGCTGCCTCACCCCAATATTTCTCTGGTAGTTTGGAATCCGTCAGCATACATCTTATCATCTCTGTTAGAGTTCTGTTTTTCCTTTCTGCTAGGAGTGAGGAGATTGGAACAAAACAAAATCCTCTAAACTGCATGCTCGCAAACGCCAGAAGCCTGACAAACAAGATGGAAGAACTAGAAGCAGAAATATCTACAGGTAACTTTGACATAGTGGGAATAACCGAGACATGGTTAGATGAAAGCTATGACTGGGCAGTTAACTTACAGGGTTACAGTCTGTTTAGAAAGGATCGTAAAAATCGGAGAGGAGGAGGGGTTTGTCTCTATGTAAAGTCTTGTCTAAAGTCCACTTTAAGGGAGGATATTAGCGAAGGAAATGAGGATGTCGAGTCCATATGGGTCGAAATTCATGGAGGGAAAAATGGTAACAAAATTCTCATTGGGGTCTGTTACAAACCCCCAAATATAACAGAAACCATGGAAAGTCTACTTCTAAAGCAGATAGATGAAGCCGCAACCCATAATGAGGTCCTGGTTATGGGGGACTTTAACTACCCGGATATTAACTGGGAAACAGAAACCTGTGAAACCCATAAAGGCAACAGGTTTCTGCTAATAACCAAGAAAAATTATCTTTCACAATTGGTGCAGAATCCAACCAGAGGAGCAGCACTTTTAGACCTAATACTATCTAATAGACCTGACAGAATAACAAATCTGCAGGTGGTCGGCCATCTAGGAAATAGCGACCACAATATTGTACAGTTTCACCTGTCTTTCACTTGTCAGGGAGTCACAAAAACACTGAACTTTAGGAAGGCAAAGTTTGACAAGCTTAGAGATGCCCTTAATCTGGTAGACTGGGACAATATCCTCAGAAATAAGAATACAGATAATAAATGGGAAATGTTTAAGAACATCCTAAATAGGCAGTGTAAGCGGTTTATACCTTGTGGGAATAAAAGGACTAGAAATAGGAAAAACCCAATGTGGCTAAACAAAGAAGTAAGACAGGCAATTAACAGTAAAAAGAAAGCATTTGCACTACTAAAGCAGGATGGCACCATTGAAGCTCTAAAAAACTATAGGGAGAAAAATACTTTATCTAAAAAACTAATTAAAGCTGCCAAAAAGGAAACAGAGAAGCACATTGCTAAGGAGAGTAAAACTAATCCCAAACTGTTCTTCAACTATATCAACAGTAAAAGAATAAAAACTGAAAATGTAGGCCCCTTAAAAAATAGTGAGGAAAGAATGGTTGTAGATGACGAGGAAAAAGCTAACATATTAAACACCTTCTTCTCCACGGTATTCACGGTGGAAAATGAAATGCTAGGTGAAATCCCAAGAAACAATGAAAACCCTATATTAAGGGTCACCAATCTAACCCAAGAAGAGGTGCGAAACCGGCTAAATAAGATTAAAATAGATAAATCTCCGGGTCCGGATGGCATACACCCACGAGTACTAAGAGAACTAAGTAATGTAATAGATAAACCATTATTTCTTATTTTTAGGGACTCTATAGCGACAGGGTCTGTTCCGCAGGATTGGCGCATAGCAAATGTGGTGCCAATATTCAAAAAGGGCTCTAAAAGTGAACCTGGAAATTATAGGCCAGTAAGTCTAACCTCTATTGTTGGTAAAATATTTGAAGGGTTTCTGAGGGATGTTATTCTGGATTATCTCAATGAGAATAACTGTTTAACTCCATATCAGCATGGGTTTATGAGAAATCGCTCCTGTCAAACCAATCTAATCAGTTTTTATGAAGAGGTAAGCTATAGGCTGGACCACGGTGAGTCATTGGACGTGGTATATCTCGATTTTTCCAAAGCGTTTGATACCGTGCCGCACAAGAGGTTGGTACACAAAATGAGAATGCTTGGTCTGGGGGAAAATGTGTGTAAATGGGTTAGTAACTGGCTTAGTGATAGAAAGCAGAGGGTGGTTATAAATGGTATAGTCTCTAACTGGGTCGCTGTGACCAGTGGGGTACCGCAGGGGTCAGTATTGGGACCTGTTCTCTTCAACATATTCATTAATGATCTGATAGAAGGTTTACACAGTAAAATATCGATATTTGCAGATGATACAAAACTATGTAAAGCAGTTAATACAAGAGAAGATAGTATTCTGCTACAGATGGATCTGGATAAGTTGGAAACTTGGGCTGAAAGGTGGCAGATGAGGTTTAACAATGATAAATGTAAGGTTATACACATGGGAAGAAGGAATCAATATCACCATTACACACTGAATGGGAAACCACTGGGTAAATCTGACAGGGAGAAGGACTTGGGGATCCTAGTTAATGATAAACTTACCTGGAGCAGCCAGTGCCAGGCAGCAGCTGCCAAGGCAAACAGGATCATGGGGTGCATTAAAAGAGGTCTGGATACACATGATGAGAGCATTATACTGCCTCTGTACAAATCCCTAGTTAGACCGCACATGGAGTACTGTGTCCAGTTTTGGTCACCGGTGCTCAGGAAGGATATAATGGAACTAGAGAGAGTACAAAGGAGGGCAACAAAATTAATAAAGGGGATGGGAGAACTACAATACCCAGATAGATTAGCGAAATTAGGATTATTTAGTCTAGAAAAAAGACGACTGAGGGGCGATCTAATAACCATGTATAAGTATATAAGGGGACAATACAAATATCTCGCTGAGGATCTGTTTATACCAAGGAAGGTGACGGGCACAAGGGGGCATTCTTTGCGTCTGGAGGAGAGAAGGTTTTTCCACCAACATAGAAGAGGATTCTTTACTGTTAGGGCAGTGAGAATCTGGAATTGCTTGCCTGAGGAGGTGGTGATGGCGAACTCAGTCGAGGGGTTCAAGAGAGGCCTGGATGTCTTCCTGGAGCAGAACAATATTGTATCATACAATTAGGTTCTGTAGAAGGACGTAGATCTGGGGATTTATTATGATGGAATATAGGCTGAACTGGATGGACAAATGTCTTTTTTCGGCCTTACTAACTATGTTACTATGTTACTATGTTACTCCATTTTGTTCAGGTGTGTATGGAACCGTTTTCTGGTGTTCTATCCCATTTTGTCTTAAGTAATCTTCTATTCTGTGACTTGTAAATTCACCTCCATTATCACTTCTGATGACAATTGGCTTCCTTTGAAATTTGTTACTTGATCTTGTTACATAGTCTACAAGTTTATCAAAAACTTCACTTTTGTTTTTAATTAAGTATGTGACTGTGTATCTTGAGTAATCGTCTATAAAAGTCAACATGTATCTATTGCCTCCTGATGTAGTCACTTTCATGGGTCCACATACGTCAGTATGCACCAAATCAAGTGGTCTTTCGCTTTTCATCTCACTTTCTTTTGGAATAGATATCCTTGTGGCTTTGGATTTTATACAGCAATCACATCTTATGGTAATTGAGCAATCTGATATCTTTAAATCTTTTGTCAATTCTTTTCTCTGTAGTTCCCTTATACTGTCAGGGTGTCTATGTCCTAGACGTCTATGCCACATGTGAATACAGTTTTTGTGATCATGTGTACATACCTTCATCTGTTCCTTTGGTGTGTCAAAATGATATAATTGTTCATCTGCCTTGACTTTGGTTATCACCTTGTTTCCTGCAATAATTGCACACTCATTGTCTTTGAATTTCACTGTAAGTCCTTTTGCTGTTAAACGTTTCACAGATAATAATCCGCCTTCCAATTTTGGAACATACAACACATCTTGTACAAGTATCTTTGAATCTTGTCCGAACTTGTTTGAACAATTTAGCATACCTTGTCCGATACCTTCTGCGGTTATTTTGCTTCCATCTGCGAGATAAATGGCTTCTTTCTTATCTAAATCAAGATCAGTAAAGAAATTCTTGTCACTTGTCAAATGACTCGTTGCTCCTGAATCAATAAACCAACCAAGTGATGATTTCTTGTCTGTTACTTTAAATGTGCCATTCCAATTATTCTCACATGAATCGGAAATTGTGTTTTTTACTTTCTCTGTATGCTTTTTATGTTGTAATTTTTGTTGTTCTGCTTTCCATATGGTACAGTCTTTCTTTAAATGACCTTTTTTCTTACATCTGAAGCATTCTCTTGTCTCTTTATTATAGTTTTTTTTAAATTCTGTAGCTTTAAGAGCGTTTTCACTGTCCTTTTCAGTAGAAGAATCATTTCTTTGTTCTTTTCTTCTCTGATATTCATCTATTAGTCTTGTTTTCACAAAATCTAATGTAATGTCAGTTTCTGGTCTCGTCTCAAGGGCATTTATCAAGGCTGTATATGAATCTGGTAAACTGCACAACAATATAGCTGCTACATGACTTTCTTTAACATCTTCACCAATAGATCTTAGCTGTGATATCACTTCCATCATTGAGAATATGTGCTTCTGCATATCGTCATTTGCACTCAATCTCATACTGTACAGCTTTCTTAATAAAAACAACTTGTGATTCAAGCTAGGTCTTTCATACGGTTTTCTTAATGCTTCCCACATTCCCTTAGCTGTTTCTTCATTTCTTATATGTATTAATTGAGCATCATCCACTAATAAGCTAATGGTGGCTCTCGCTTGTATATCCTTCTTATCCCATGTCTGATTATCTTGATCTGGTCTTGCTGTAACAATTACTTCCCATAGATCATCCTTAGATAACAACATCTCTACTTTGAATTTCCATAACTGATAATTTTCACTATTCAGTTTAGCTACTGTAAATTTCAGTTCTGTGTTACTCATCATCTTTATATAGTATTACTTGTTTAGAGAGTTGTACTGAAGATATTCTCCTGTATGTCCTGTGAATTCTCTGCAATTATATCCAGCTCCTGGGATGCTGAATTCCTCTGTCACTCTGTATCTGGATTTAGTTCCTTCTGTTTACAGAGCTTATCTGTGTGCTCCGTTATCTGGGCTATAAACCAGGATCCTTCTGCCTGAGCTTGTAGTGCAGACCTGTAGTGTCTGGGGTGCCTGGAGTGTCTGGGGTTATCTGGGGTTATCTGGAATGCCTGGGGTGCCTGGGTTTATCTGGGGTGCCTGGGCTTATCTGGGATGCCTGGGCCCATAACCTGTTGCAGAGTGCGTCTTCTTGCAGTCACCGCTGTACTTAGGAAAGCTTCAATCAGCAAGATATCTTGAGTAAACAGTATTTACTTCATACTGGATAAACATGAGATACAATTCAGTGTCACACAGTCAGTGCACTGAAGACAACACATTCATGAAGAAAAGCAAAACCGAAAGTAAGAAAGCAACCAACCACTGAGAGCTTCCTTCCCCACATTACAGCAAGTATATTACTTTACACACTATCGCCATCTGCTGTCTGGTTAGTATAAAGTCCTCTTTTCACTTATAATAAGTCCCAATCTGTTGCATATGCCAACATAATGACCATCACCAGAGCTATTAATTGAAGTCATTAACTGGTTTTAATCGTCAGATGGAAAGATGGAACCTAGATAGTTTAAAGTGGAGATGGCTCCCTCTAATCCTAATGGTAAAACTGCGATAACAAGCACCAATAGTTCTTATCACCATCTAAGCTCATATAATGACCTCAAGGTGTGGTGAATTGATTTTTTTTTCATGAAAAAAACTTTTATTGTGTAAAAGTTGGAAAACATAAAAAAATATAAATCTGGTATCTTAGTAATTGTACTGACTAGAAGAATTGGGAGGATTCCCTACTGAGAGGAACAGAAGCCGACATTACCTCATGCTGTCTTCCAGGTGCCAAAATCAAAGATGTGTCTGATAGGCTATAAACTATTCAGTGCTACAGATGACTAACCATGACTACTAATACATGTAGTAACAAATGACAGCAAAAAGGGACCTGGATACTATATGAAGAGATTTTGAAGACCTAGGCCGGAAAGTGAAGGAGCTGGGAGCACAGGTCGTCTTCTCATCCATCCTCCCAGTGGATGGACATGGACCAAGGAGATTAAACTGGATTCTAAAGGTGAACAACTGGCTTTGTTGATGGTGCTGTGAGCAACTTTTTGGGTTTCTTGACCATTGAGTGAATTACCTGCATGATGAACTCCTTGAAAGAGATGGGTTGCATCTTACTAAAACAGGAAACACATTTTATAGGTCCTTGCTATACTCATAAGTAGAGCTTTAAACTAGAGCAATATGGGAAATATACATCCAGAAAAAAAAATATGGAGCTAATGAATTATTTTGAGAACCTTGCTATTAGAAGAGGAAATAAAGAACAAAAACAGCAAATTCTGAATAAAAATAATAAAGCAAGAGAAACCAACTACAAACTAAAATGTGTCTACACAGAGCATGGGAAACAGACAATGGGAATTGGAGCTGCTAACACAGGAAGAGAGATATGATGTCATAGGCATCAGTGAAACTTGGTGGAATGATACACATGATTGGAATACAAACCTTTGAAGGCTACAATTTATTAAAAGCAGGATTAACAAGAGGTGAGGAGGTGTTGCTTTGTTTGAGAGGAAAACATATATCTCCACAAATATCCAAGCTTCAGAGAATAGTAGCTCTGCAGAAACTGTTTGGGTAAGAATACAAGGAGAGTAGAACAGAAAGGACGCTATGGTAGGAGTTTACTATAGGCCACCTTGACAGATGATACTTTGGGGAATATTGGTTTATTAACATGATTCTGAGGTGTGCTAAATATTTTGGGACTTTTGATAAATTTACAGAGACAAAGAGGGGTTGCTGTTTAAATAGATTAACATTCAAATTTGGCGCCAAAAACAACCACATGACAAACAATGTCAGAGTTCAAGGGGCTGACACATGGTATGACATGTTGATAAAATTGATGTACAATTGATGTAGTAAAAAAGATAAAATTCACATCAGTATTCATATGATTCTAACAGTAGTTTCTCTTTTACAGATTCAGTTCGAAAATAAGAATAAAGAAAGAGAAAAAATGATAGGCTGGGGCAAGAACCCGCACTAGAAAATGAAGTAAATACATGAGATATATGAGATAGCCTAAATGATTATCTATAAAGTGATAGTAGTCACTAGGGTTGAGCGAAACGGGTCGTTCATTTTCAAAAGTCGCTGACTTTTGGCAAAGTCGGGTTTCATGAAACCCGATCCGACCCCTGTGCGGGGTCGGCCATGCGGTACGCGACTTTCGCGCCAAAGTCGCGTTTCAATGACGCGAAAAGCACCATTTTTCAGCCAATGAAGGTAAACGCAGAGTGTGGGCAGCGTGATGACATAGGTCCTGGTCCCCACCATCTTAGAGAAGGGCATTGCAGTGATTGGCTTGCTGTCTGCGGCGTCACAGGGGCTATAAAGGGGCGTTCCCGCCGACCGCCATGTTACTGCTGCTGATCTGAGCTTAGGGAGAGGTTGCTGCCGCTCCGTCAGAAGCAGGGATAGCGTTAGGCAGGGTCCATTAACCACCAAACCGCTTGTGCTGTAGCGATTTCCACTGCCCAACACCACCTTCGGTGTGCAGGGACAGTGGAAGCTACATTTTTTTTTTTTTCCCCCCTCAGCGCTGTAGCTCATTGGGCTGCCCTAGAAGGCTCCCTGATAGCTGCATTGCTGTGTGTACGCCGCTGTGCAAACCAACTGCTTTTTTCAAAGCACAAATCCTCTTGTTCCTTCCTTTCTGCACAGCTATCTTTTTGGTTTGTACACACTTTTTATTTAATTTGTGCATCAGTCCACTCCTTATTGCTGCCTGCCATACCTGGCTGAGATTACTGCAGGGAGATAGTAATTGAAGGACACTCCCTGTTTTTTTTTTTTTTTTGTGGGAGATTAAGATTGACATTTCTACTAGAGTGCCATCCCTGTCTGTGTCATCTCTCACTCAGTGGGCCATAGAAAGCCTATTTATTTTTTTTGCTTGATTTGGGTTATAAAATCTACCTGAAAAAATCACTACATCAATCAGTGGGAGAAAAATATTGGCCTCAGGGCTTGTGTGCCACTCCTGACTCCTGTGTGCATCATCACTCACTCAGTGGGCCATAGAAAGCCCATTTTTTTTTTTGCTTTATTTGGGTTCTAAATTCTACCTGAAAAAATCAATAAATCAGTGGGAGATTAATATTGGCCATTGGGCTTGTGTGCCAGTCCTAAGCGTGCCATCTCTCTCTCTCAGATAGTGGGCCATAGAAAGCCTATTTATTTTTATTTTTTTTTATTGGGTTTATAAATTTTCCCTGGAAAAAAAAAAAAAAGTGGGAGATTAATATTGGCCTCTGGGCTTGTGTGCCAGTCCTGAGCGTGCCATCTCTCTCACAAATAGTGGGCCATAGAAAGCCTATTTATTTATTTTTTTTTGGTTTTATAAATTCTCCCTTAAAAAAAAAGGGAGATTAATATTGGCCTTTGGGCTTGTGTGCCAGTCCTAAGCGTGCCATCTCTCTCTGTCTCTCAGATAGTGGGCCATAGAAAGCCTATTTATTATTTTTTTTATTGGGTTTATAAATTTTCCCTGGAACAAAAAAAAAAAAGTGGGAGATAAATATTGGCCTCTGGGCTTGTGTGCCACTCCTGACTCCTGTGTGCGTCATCTCTCACTCAGTGGGCCATAGAAAGCCTTTTTTTGTTTTATTTGTTTTCTAAATTCTCCCTGAAAAAATCATTTTATTTTCTTTGGTTTCTAAATTCTTCCTGAAAAAATCATTTTATTCTATTTTTTTTTTCCTAAAGTCTCCCTGAAAAAAAAACAAAAAAAAAACAAATCAGTGGGAGATTAATATTGCCCTTTCTGCTTGTGTGCCAGTCTTGACTCCTGGGTGTGCCATCTCTCTCTCTCTCTCTCCAATTGTGGGCCATAGAAAGCCTATTATTTTTTTAGCTTGATTTGGGTTCCAAAATCTACCTGAAAAAATCACTACATCAATCAGTGGGAGATAAATATTGGCCTCTGGGCTTGTGTGCCACTCCTGACTCCTGTGTGCGTCATCTCTCACTCAGTGGGCCATAGAAAGCCTTTTTTTGTTTTATTTGTTTTCTAAATTCTCCCTGAAAAAATCATTTTATTTTATTTGGTTTCTAAATTCTTCCTGAAAAAATCATTTTATTCTATTTTTTTTTTCCTAAAGTCTCCCTGAAAAAAACAAAAACAAAAACAAATCAGTGGGAGATTAATATTGCCCTTTCTGCTTGTGTGCCAGACTTGACTCCTGGGTGTGCCATCTCTCTCTCTCTCTCCAATTGTGGGCCATAGAAAGCCTATTATTTTTTTAGCTTGATTTGGGTTCCAAAATCTACCTGAAAAAATCACTACATCAATCAGTGGGAGATAAATATTGGCCTCTGGGCTTGTGTGCCACTCCTGACTCCTGTGTGCGTCATCTCTCACTCAGTGGGCCATAGAAAGCCTTTTTTTGTTTTATTTGTTTTCTAAATTCTCCCTGAAAAAATCATTTTATTTTCTTTGGTTTCTAAATTCTTCCTGAAAAAATCATTTTATTCTATTTTTTTTTTTTTCCTAAAGTCTCCCTGAAAAAACAAAAAAACAAAAACAAATCAGTGGGAGATTAATATTGCCCTTTCTGCTTGTGTGCCAGTCTTGACTCCTGGGTGTGCCATCTCTCTCTCTCTCTCCAATTGTGGGCCATAGAAAGCCTATTATTTTTTTAGCTTGATTTGGGTTCCAAAATCTACCTGAAAAAATCACTACATCAATCAGTGGGAGATAAATATTGGCCTCTGGGCTTGTGTGCCACTCCTGACTCCTGTGTGCGTCATCTCTCACTCAGTGGGCCATAGAAAGCCTTTTTTTGTTTTATTTGTTTTCTAAATTCTCCCTGAAAAAATCATTTTATTTTATTTGGTTTCTAAATTTTCCTGAAAAAATCATTTTATTCTATTTTTTTTTCCCTAAAGTCTCCCTGAAAAAAAAACAAAAAAAAACAAATCAGTGGGAGATTAATATTGCCCTTTCTGCTTGTGTGCCAGTCTTGACTCCTGGGTGTGCCATCTCTCTCTCTCTCTCCAATTGTGGGCCATAGAAAGCCTATTATTTTTTTTAGCTTGATTTGGGTTCCAAAATCTACCTGAAAAAATCACTACATCAATCAGTGGGAGATAAATATTGGCCTCTGGGCTTGTGTGCCACTCCTGACTCCTGTGTGCGTCATCTCTCACTCAGTGGGCCATAGAAAGCCTTTTTTTGTTTTATTTGTTTTCTAAATTCTCCCTGAAAAAATCATTTTATTTTATTTGGTTTCTAAATTCTTCCTGAAAAAATCATTTTATTCTATTATTTTTTTTTCCTAAAGTCTCCCTTAAAAAAAAAAAAAAATCAAATCAGTGGGAGATTAATATTTACATTTGTGCTTCAGTGACAGTCCTGCGTGTGTGGCATCTCTCTCATTTGTTGCCACCAACAACAGAGTGTGTAACATTGTGCCTGATTTTCGTTGTGGTCTCACTCACCTGTAAAGGGGTAGCTAAATCATACTGAAGTTATAGCTCACCGTGTAATTTGTGTGACAGCAACAAATACCGTTAGTTTGTTTACGTTTTTAAAACAATGAGGAAGTATGGTGGAAGAGGTCGTGGCCGGGGGAGTTCATTGTCAGCTGGTAATGAGGGTAGTGGTAGTGGTGGAGCATCAGCTGGTCATGGGAAAAAAAATATTGCACCTAAGTCTGGAGCTGTGGAGCCAGGTTCGTCGTCTGGCTACACAAGGCCTCGAACGCTCCCTTTTCTGGGAGTAGGAAAACCGCTTTTAAAGCCGGAGCAGCAAGAGCAAGTTTTGGCTTATCTTGCTGACTCAGCCTCTAGCTCTTTTGCCTCCTCTCGTGAAACTGGTAAATGTCAAAGCAGCGCGTCGTTAGTGGATGTTCACAGTCAGGGACAAGTCGCTTCCTTGTCCTCTTCAGCAAAAACAACAACAGAGAAGAATGCAGCAGGCGACACAACGGGTTACTCCATGGAGCTCTTTACACATACCGTCCCTGGCTTAGAAAGTGAAGCAGTTAACAGTCCATGCCCATTACAAGTTGAATCTGACATGGAGTGCACTGATGCACAGCCACAGCCAGACTACTATGCTGGTCCTTTGACTCAGACAACAACATTGCCCTCGCAGGGTGCTGATCAAGAATCAGACCCTGATGAGACTATGTTGCCCCATCACGAACGCTATACCACCGATCGACACGGTGACACAGACGAAGTTGCACACGAGCTACAAGAAGAGGTAATAGATGACCCAGTTCTTGACCCCGATTGGCAGCCATTGGGGGAACAGGGTGCAGGCGGCAGCAGTTCTGAAGCGGAGGAGGAGGGGTCGCAGCAGGCATCAACATCGCAACAGGTTCCATCTGCCGGGCCCGTATCTTGCCCAAAACGCGTGGCAAAGCCAAAACCTGTTGGAGGACAGCGTGGCCATCCGGTTAAAGCTCAGTCTGCAATGCCTGAAAAGGTATCCGATGCTAGAAAGAGTGCAGTCTGGCATTTTTTTAAACAACATCCAATTGATCAGCGCAAAGTCATCTGTCAAAAATGTTCAACTACCTTAAGCAGAGGACAGAATCTGAAAAGTCTCAATACAAGTTGCATGCATAGACATTTAACCACCATGCATTTGCAAGCCTGGACTAACTACCAAACGTCCCTTAAGGTTGTAGCACCCTTGGCCAATGAAGCTAGTCAGCAACGCAACATCCCTTCCGGCAGTGTAGGGCCACCATTTTCCGCACCACCTGCAGTATCTGTGCAGGTTTCTTTGCCAGGCCAAAGCAGTCAGGGTCAGGGAATCACCAGTTTCGTAGTAGGAAACACTGCATCTAGGGCACCGGTGGCAACAATACCATCTCCCACCGTCTCTCAGTCTGCCATGTCCACCGGCACCCCCGCTAGTTCCACGATCTCCAGCTCTCCAGTCCAGCTCACCCTACATGAGACTATGGTTAGAAAAAGGAAGTACTTAGCCTCGCATCCGCGTACACAGGGTTTGAACGCACACATAGCTAGACTAATCTCGTTAGAGATGATGCCCTACCGGTTAGTTGAAAGCGAAGCTTTCAAAGCCCTGATGGACTACGCTGTACCACGCTACGAGCTACCCAGTCGACACTTTTTTTCCAGAAAAGCCATCCCAGCCCTCCACCAGCATGTTAAAGAGCGCATCGTCCATGCACTCAGGCAATCTGTGAGCACAAAGGTGCACCTGACAACAGATGCATGGACCAGTAGGCATGGCCAGGGACGTTACGTGTCCATCACGGCACACTGGGTAAATGTGGTGGATGCAGGGTCCACAGGGGACAGCAAGTTTGGGACAGTTCTGCCTAGCCCACGGTCTAGGAAACAATTGGCTGTAGCCGTTCGCACTCCCTCCTCCTCCTCTTCGTCCTCCTGCAGAAGCGAGAGCTCGTCCACAGACCGCAGTCGCACAACCACTCCATCCGCAGCTGCCACTGTTGCACACCAGGTCTCCCATTATGGGGCAGCTACTGGCAAACGTCAGCAGGCTGTATTGGCTATGAAGTGTTTGGGCGACAACAGACACACCGCGGAAGTTCTGTCCGAGTTCTTGCAGAAAGAAACGCAGTCGTGGCTGGGCACTGTAGATCTTGAGGCAGGCAAGGTAGTGAGTGATAACGGAAGGAATTTCATGGCTGCCATCTCCCTTTCCCAACTGAAACACATTCCTTGCCTGGCTCACACCTTAAACCTGGTGGTGCAGTGCTTCCTGAAAAGTTATCCGGGGTTATCCGACCTGCTCCTCAAAGTGCGTGGACTTTGCTCACATATCCGCCGTTCGCCCGTACACTCCAGCCGTATGCAGACCTATCAGCGTTCTTTGAACCTTCCCCAGCATTGCCTAATCATAGATGTTGCAACAAGGTGGAACTCAACACTGCACATGCTTCAGAGACTGTGTGAACAGAGGCGGGCTGTTATGTTTTTGTGGGAGGATACACATACACGGGCAGGCAGTAGGATGGCAGACATGGAGTTGTCAGGTGTGCAGTGGTCGAAGATTCAAGACATGTGTCAAGTCCTTCAGTGTTTTGAGGAATGCACACGGCTGGTTAGTGCAGACAACGCCATAATAAGCATGAGCATCCCCCTAATGCGTCTGCTGATGCAAAGTTTGACGCACATAAAGGATCAGGCGTCTGCAGCTGAGGAAGAGGAAAGCCTTGATGACAGTCAGCCATTGTCTGGCCAGGGCAGTGTACAGGACGAGGTAGCGGGCGAAGAGGAGGAGGAGGACGAGGAGGATGATGGGGATGATTATATTTTTAATGAGGAAGCTTTTCCGGGGCCACTGGAAATTGGTGGCGCGGCAAGGCCGGGTTCTGGTTTTTTGAGGGACACAAGTGACGTGGATTTGCCTGAAACTGCCCCTCAACCAAGCACAACCGCAGATTTGAGAACTGGAACTTTGGCCCACATGGCGGATTATGCCTTACGTATCCTCAAAAGGGACACACGCATAACTAAAATGATGAATGATGACGATTACTGGTTGGCCTGCCTCCTTGATCCTCGCTATAAAGGCAAATAGCAAAATATAATGCCACATGAGAACTTGGAACTAATATTAGCAACCAAACAATCAACTCTTGTTGACCGTTTGCTTCTGGCATTCCCTGCACACAGCGCCCGTGATCGTTCTCACACGAGCTGCAGGGGCCAGCAGACCAGAGGAGTTAGAGGGGCAGAAATCAGAAGTGGCGTTGGCCAGAGGGGTTTTCTGACCAGGTTGTGGAGTGATTTTGCTATGACCGCAGACAGGACAGGTACTGCAGCATCAATTCAAAGTGACAGGAGACAACATTTGTCCAGTATGGTTACAAACTATTTTTCATCCCTTATCGATGTTCTCCCTCAACCGTCATTCCCATTTGATTACTGGGCATCAAAATTAGACACCTGGCCAGAATTGGCAGAATATGCATTGCAGGAGCTTTCTTGCCCGGCGCTAGTGTCCTATCAGAAAGAGTATTCAGTGCTGCAGGTTCAATACTAACAGAAAAAAGGACTCATCTGGCTACCCAAAATGTAGATGATCTAACCTTCATTAAAATGAACCACAACTGGATTTCGAAATCTTTTGGCCCACCTTGCCCGGCTGACACCTAGCTTTCCTATGAAAAGGTCTTGCCTGTGGACTATTCTGAATGCCTTTTCCAATCTCGTAATTTTCTGCACCTGATTGTCCAGCATACGACATGTTTTCACCTCACTAAATGGCCAAACTCCCCACACGGGGCCGTGGTATCGACACTTGGCGACAGCACCCGTGAGAGTGCAGTTTGTCTGAAGAGGTGGGTGAGCCCGCTTTTGGTCGACGGCACTGCCACTGGGTCCCTCCTAGTACAATAAAATGTCTCTGGCGGTGGTGGTGCGCACCCAACGTCAGACACACCGTTGTAATATGAGGGGCCCTGGGCCTGTACCGCCGGCCACAAGACAGTTTCCCCCCACCCCAGCTCAAACAGTGCTCTACCACTTGCAAAATTATCTCACAGCTCCACCAATGTTTAGTCTATGCGCTGACATCCTTCAATGCCTGCCACTGACAATACCATTGTATTGACATTTTTGTTATGTTAGGCCTTCGATGCCTGTCTGTGGTCACTCCTTCCACTAGGCCTCCACTGACCACACCACTGCTGCCCGTGTACCCCTGTAACCAATTTAAAATTGCCTACAGCCATGTGTTATTATTTTAGGCCTTCGATGCCTGTCTGCGGTCACTCCTTCCACTAGGCCTCCACTGACCACAACACTGCTGCCCGTGTACCCCTGGAACCAATTTAAAATTGCCTACAGCCATGTGTTACTATTTTAGGCCTTCGATGCCTGTCTGCGGTCATTCCTTCCACCAGGCCTCCACTGACCACACCACTGCTGCCCGTGTACCCCTGGAACCAATTTAAAATTGCCTACAGCCATGTGTTATTATTTTAGGCCTTCGATGCCTGTCTGCGGTCACTCCTTCCACTAGGCCTCCACTGACCACACCACTGCTGCCCGTGTACCCCTGGAACCAATTTAAAATTGCCTACAGCCATGTGTTATTATTTTAGGCCTTCGATGCCTGTCTGCGGTCACTCCTTCCACTAGGCCTCCACTGACCACACCACTGCTGCCCGTGTACCCCTGGAACCAATTTAAAATTGCCTACAGCCATGTGTTATTATTTTAGGCCTTCGATGCCTGTCTGCGGTCACTCCTTCCACTAGGCCTCCACTGACAACACCACTGCTGCCCGTGTACCCCTGGAACCAATTTAAAATTGCCTACAGCCATGTGTTATTATTTTAGGCCTTCGATGCCTGTCTGCGGTCACTCCTTCCACTAGGCCTCCACTGACCACACCACTGCTGCCCGTGTACCCCTGGAACCAATTTAAAATTGCCTACAGCCATGTGTTATTATTTTAGGCCTTCGATGCCTGTCTGCGGTCACTCCTTCCACTAGGCCTCCACTGACCACACCACTGCTGCCCGTGTACCCCTGGAACCAATTTAAAATTGCCTACAGCCATGTGTTATTATTTTAGGCCTTCGATGCCTGTCTGCGGTCACTCCTTCCACTAGGCCTCCACTGACCACACCACTGCTGCCCGTGTACCCCTGTAACCAATTTAAAATTGCCTACAGCCATGTGTTATTATTTTAGGCCTTCGATGCCTGTCTGCGGTGACTCCTTCCACTAGGCCTCCACTGACCACACCACTGCTGCCCGTGTACCCCTGGAACCAATTTAAAATTGCCTACAGCCATGTGTTATTATTTTAGGCCTTCGATGCCTGTCTGCGGTCACTCCTTCCACTAGGCCTCCACTGACCACACCACTGCTGCCCGTGTACCCCTGGAACCAATTTAAAATTGCCTACAGCCATGTGTTATTATTTTAGGCCTTCGATGCCTGTCTGCGGTGACTCCTTCCACTAGGCCTCCACTGACCACACCACTGCTGCCCGTGTACCCCTGGAACCAATTTAAAATTGCCTACAGCCATGTGTTATTATTTTAGGCCTTCGATGCCTGTCTGCGGTCACTCCTTCCACTAGGCCTCCACTGACCACACCACTGCTGCCCGTGTACCCCTGGAACCAATTTAAAATTGCCTACAGCCATGTGTTATTATTTTAGGCCTTCGATGCCTGTCTGCGGTCACTCCTTCCACTAGGCCTCCACTGACCACACCACTGCTGCCCGTGTACCCCTGGAACCAATTTAAAATTGCCTACAGCCATGTGTTATTATTTTAGGCCTTCGATGCCTGTCTGCGGTGACTCCTTCCACTAGGCCTCCACTGACCACACCACTACTGCCCGTGTACCCCTGTAACCAATTTAAAATTGCCTACAGCCATGTGTTATTATTTTAGGCCTTCGATGCCTGTCTGCGGTCACTCCTTCCACTAGGCCTCCACTGACCACACCACTGCTGCCCGTGTACCCCTGGAACCAATTTAAAATTGCCTACAGCCATGTGTTATTATTTTAGGCCTTCGATGCCTGTCTGCGGTCACTCCTTCCACTAGGCCTCCACTGACCACACCACTGCTGCCCGTGTACCCCTGGAACCAACATCAGAAAATATAAAAATAAGTATTTTGCTTATAAAAAAGAAAATACTGGAGAGATATCAAATGCAGACATTTTAACATTAAAAACAAACACATACAACAAAAATCTGGTACAGTACTAAAAATGGCCACCAGCTACAATAACTTTCTCCTGCAAGTAGTTAACTGAAAGGTTTTTTCAATTTTAAACACAGATATGGCATCCACCGAGTGTTGTCCTGTCGCGTCTTCTTTATATTATTGCCAAGAAGATGCAAAACAATGAAAATAATAAAATCATTATTTACCAAAAAAATAGAGTAAGTCAAAACCACATTGCAAATAAACATTCATTACAAATAAAGAAGCAGGGCGCGTCCGAGGGTGAGTATATACCTAATAAGAATATAATCACCCTCGGACGCGCCCTGCTTCTTTCCGACAGCCTTCCTTCCTAAGAATCAGCCCTTCCGTGGTGTAGAGAGAGGGTTTGTTACACTCCAAGGTGTTCCCCAGGTTGCCTTTCCTGAGCTTCGATCTTCCGGCTCTCGTTTAGTAGTTGTTGGAAACTACGCTGCATTGGGCCTACAAATTGGGTATGGGGTGTAGAGAGATGGTGTGTTCCACTCCAAGGTGTTCCCCAGGTTGCCTTTCCTGAGCTTCGATCTTCCGGCTCTCGTTTAGTAGTTGTTGGAAACTACGCTGCATTAGGCCTACAAATTGGGTATGGGGTGTAGAGAGATGGTGTGTTCCACTGTAGAGAGATGGTGTGTTCCACTCCAAGGTGTTCCCCAGGTTTCCTCGCCAATGCTTCGATCATCATGCTCTCATTTAGTAGTTGTTGGAAACTACGCTGCATTAGGCCTACAAATTGGGTATGGGGTGTAGAGAGATGGTGTGTTCCACTCCAAGGTGTTCCCCAGGTTTCCTCTCCATTGCTTCGATCTTCATGCTCTCGTTTAGTAGTTGTTGGAAACTACGCTGCATTAGGCCTACAAATTGAGTATGGGGTGTAGAGAGATGGTGTGTTCCACTCCAAGGTGTTCCCCAGGTTGCCTTTCCTGAGCTTCGATCTTCTGGCTCTCGTTTAGTAGTTGTTGGAAACTACGCTGCATTAGGCCTACAAATTGGGTATGGGGTGTAAAGAGATGGTGTGTTCCACTGTAGAGAGATGGTGTGTTCCACTCCAAGGTGTTCCCCAGGTTGCCTTTCCTGAGCTTCGATCTTCTGGCTCTCGTTTAGTAGTTGTTGGAAACTACGCTGCATTAGGCCTACAAATTGGGTATGGGGTGTAGAGAGATGGTGTGTTCCACTCCAAGGTGTTCCCCAGGTTTCCTCTCCATTGCTTCGATCTTCATGCTCTCGTTTAGTAGTTGTTGGAAACTACGCTGCATTAGGCCTACAAATTGGGTATGGGGTGTAGAGAGATGGTGTGTTACACTCCAAGGTGTTCCCCAGGTTTCCTCTCCATTGCTTCGATCTTCCGGCTCTCGTTTAGTAGTTGTTGGAAACTACGCTGCATTAGACCTACAAATTGGGTATGGGTTGTAGAGAGATGGTGTGTTACACTCCAAGGTGTTCCCCAGGTTTCCTCTCCATTGCTTCGATCTTCCGGCTCTCGTTTAGTAGTTGTTGGAAACTACGCTGCATTAGGCCTACAAATTGGGTATGGGGTGTAGAGAGATGGTGTGTTACACTCCAAGGTGTTCCCCAGGTTTCCTCTCCATTGCTTCGATCTTCCGGCTCTCGTTTAGTAGTTGTTGGAAACTACGCTGCATTGGGCCTACAAATTGGGTATGGGGTGTAGAGAGATGGTGTGTTCCACTCCAAGGTGTTCTCCAGGTTGCCTTTCCTGAGCTTCGATCTTCCGGCTCTCGTTTAGTAGTTGTTGGAAACTACGCTGCATTAGGCCTACAAATTGGGTATGGGGTGTAGAGAGATGGTGTGTTCCACTGTAGAGAGATGGTGTGTTCCACTCCAAGGTGTTCCCCAGGTTTCCTCGCCAATGCTTCGATCATCATGCTCTCGTTTAGTAGTTGTTGGAAACTACGCTGCATTAGGCCTACAAATTGGGTATGGGGTGTAGAGAGATGGTGTGTTCCACTCCAAGGTGTTCCCCAGGTTTCCTCGCCAATGCTTCGATCATCATGCTCTCGTTTAGTAGTTGTTGGAAACTACGCTGCATTAGACCTACAAATTGGGTATGGGGTGTAGAGAGATGGTGTGTTACACTCCAAGGTGTTCCCCAGGTTTCCTCTCCATTGCTTCGATCTTCCGGCTCTCGTTTAGTAGTTGTTGGAAACTACGCTGCATTAGGCCTACAAATTGGGTATGGGGTGTAGAGAGATGGTGTGTTACACTCCAAGGTGTTCCCCAGGTTTCCTCTCCATTGCTTCGATCTTCCAGCTCTCGTTTAGTAGTTGTTGGAAACTACGCTGCATTAGGCCTACAAATTGGGTATGGGGTGTAGAGAGATGGTGTGTTACACTCCAAGGTGTTCCCCAGGTTTCCTCTCCATTGCTTCGATCTTCCGGCTCTCATTTAGTAGTTGTTGGAAACTACGCTGCATTAGGCCTACAAATTGGGTATGGGGTGTAGAGAGATGGTGTGTTACACTCCAAGGTGTTCCCCAGGTTTCCTCCCCATTGCTTCGATCTTCCGGCTCTCGTTTAGTAGTTGTTGGAAACTACGCTGCATTAGGCCTACAAATTGGGTATGGGGTGTAGAGAGATGGTGTGTTACACTCCAAGGTGTTCCCCAGGTTTCCTCTCCATTGCTTCGATCTTCCGGCTATCGTTTAGTAGTTGTTGGAAACTACGCTGCATTAGGCCTACAAATTGGGTATGGGGTGTAGAGAAATGGTGTGTTACACTTCAAGGTGTTCCCCAGGTTTCCTCTCCATTGCTTCGATCTTCCGGCTCTCGTTTAGTAGTTGTTGGAAACTACGCTGCATTAGGCCTACAAATTGGGTATGGGGTGTAGAGAGATGGTGTGTTCCACTCCAAGGTGTTCTCCAGGTTGCCTTTCCTGAGCTTCGATCTTCCGGCTCTCGTTTAGTAGTTGTTGGAAACTACGCTGCATTAGGCCTACAAATTGGGTATGGGGTGTAGAGAGATGGTGTGTTCCACTGTAGAGAGATGGTGTGTTCCACTCCAAGGTGTTCCCCAGGTTTCCTCGCCAATGCTTCGATCATCATGCTCTCGTTTAGTAGTTGTTGGAAACTACGCTGCATTAGGCCTACAAATTGGGTATGGGGTGTAGAGAGATGGTGTGTTCCACTCCAAGGTGTTCCCCAGGTTTCCTCGCCAATGCTTCGATCATCATGCTCTCGTTTAGTAGTTGTTGGAAACTACGCTGCATTAGGCCTACAAATTGGGTATGGGGTGTAGAGAGATGGTGTGTTCCACTCCAAGGTGTTCCCCAGGTTTCCTCGCCAATGCTTCGATCATCATGCTCTCGTTTAGTAGTTGTTGGAAACTACGCTGCATTAGACCTACAAATTGGGTATGGGGTGTAGAGAGATGGTGTGTTACACTCCAAGGTGTTCCCCAGGTTTCCTCTCCATTGCTTCGATCTTCCGGCTCTCGTTTAGTAGTTGTTGGAAACTACGCTGCATTAGGCCTACAAATTGGGTATGGGGTGTAGAGAGATGGTGTGTTACACTCCAAGGTGTTCCCCAGGTTTCCTCTCCATTGCTTCGATCTTCCAGCTCTCGTTTAGTAGTTGTTGGAAACTACGCTGCATTAGGCCTACAAATTGGGTATGGGGTGTAGAGAGATGGTGTGTTACACTCCAAGGTGTTCCCCAGGTTTCCTCTCCATTGCTTCGATCTTCCGGCTCTCATTTAGTAGTTGTTGGAAACTACGCTGCATTAGGCCTACAAATTGGGTATGGGGTGTAGAGAGATGGTGTGTTACACTCCAAGGTGTTCCCCAGGTTTCCTCTCCATTGCTTCGATCTTCCGGCTCTCGTTTAGTAGTTGTTGGAAACTACGCTGCATTAGGCCTACAAATTGGGTATGGGGTGTAGAGAGATGGTGTGTTACACTCCAAGGTGTTCCCCAGGTTTCCTCTCCATTGCTTCAATCTTCCGGCTATCGTTTAGTAGTTGTTGGAAACTACGCTGCATTAGGCCTACAAATTGGGTATGGGGTGTAGAGAGATGGTGTGTTACACTCCAAGGTGTTCCCCAGGTTTCCTCTCCATTGCTTCGATCTTCCGGCTCTCGTTTAGTAGTTGTTGGAAACTACGCTGCATTAGGCCTACAAATTGGGTATGGGGTGTAGAGAGATGGTGTGTTCCACTCCAAGGTGTTCTCCAGGTTGCCTTTCCTGAGCTTCGATCTTCCGGCTCTCGTTTAGTAGTTGTTGGAAACTACGCTGCATTAGGCCTACAAATTGGGTATGGGGTGTAGAGAGATGGTGTGTTCCACTGTAGAGAGATGGTGTGTTCCACTCCAAGGTGTTCCCCAGGTTTCCTCGCCAATGCTTCGATCATCATGCTCTCGTTTAGTAGTTGTTGGAAACTACGCTGCATTAGGCCTACAAATTGGGTATGGGGTGTAGAGAGATGGTGTGTTCCACTCCAAGGTGTTCCCCAGGTTTCCTCGCCAATGCTTCGATCATCATGCTCTCGTTTAGTAGTTGTTGGAAACTACGCTGCATTAGACCTACAAATTGGGTATGGGGTGTAGAGAGATGGTGTGTTACACTCCAAGGTGTTCCCCAGGTTTCCTCTCCATTGCTTCGATCTTCCGGCTCTCGTTTAGTAGTTGTTGGAAACTACGCTGCATTAGGCCTACAAATTGGGTATGGGGTGTAGAGAGATGGTGTGTTCCACTCCAAGGTGTTCCCCAGGTTTCCTCTCCATTGCTTCGATCTTCCGGCTCTCGTTTAGTAGTTGTTGGAAACTACGCTGCATTAGGCCTACAAATTGGGTATGGGGTGTAGAGAGATGGTGTGTTCCACTCCAAGGTGTTCCCCAGGTTTCCTCTCCATTGCTTCGATCTTCCGGCTCTCGTTTAGTAGTTGTTGGAAACTACGCTGCATTAGGCCTACAAATTGGGTATGGGGTGTAGAGAGATGGTGTGTTCCACTCCAAGGTGTTCCCCAGGTTTCCTCGCCAATGCTTCGATCATCATGCTCTCGTTTAGTAGTTGTTGGAAACTACGCTGCATTAGACCTACAAATTGGGTATGGGGTGTAGAGAGATGGTGTGTTACACTCCAAGGTGTTCCCCAGGTTTCCTCTCCATTGCTTCGATCTTCCGGCTCTCGTTTAGTAGTTGTTGGAAACTACGCTGCATTAGGCCTACAAATTGGGTATGGGGTGTAGAGAGATGGTGTGTTACACTCCAAGGTGTTCCCCAGGTTTCCTCTCCATTGCTTCGATCTTCCAGCTCTCGTTTAGTAGTTGTTGGAAACTACGCTGCATTAGGCCTACAAATTGGGTATGGGGTGTAGAGAGATGGTGTGTTACACTCCAAGGTGTTCCCCAGGTTTCCTCTCCATTGCTTCGATCTTCCGGCTCTCATTTAGTAGTTGTTGGAAACTACGCTGCATTAGGCCTACAAATTGGGTATGGGGTGTAGAGAGATGGTGTGTTACACTCCAAGGTGTTCCCCAGGTTTCCTCTCCATTGCTTCGATCTTCCGGCTCTCGTTTAGTAGTTGTTGGAAACTACGCTGCATTAGGCCTACAAATTGGGTATGGGGTGTAGAGAGATGGTGTGTTACACTCCAAGGTGTTCCCCAGGTTTCCTCTCCATTGCTTCAATCTTCCGGCTATCGTTTAGTAGTTGTTGGAAACTACGCTGCATTAGGCCTACAAATTGGGTATGGGGTGTAGAGAGATGGTGTGTTACACTCCAAGGTGTTCCCCAGGTTTCCTCTCCATTGCTTCGATCTTCCGGCTCTCGTTTAGTAGTTGTTGGAAACTACGCTGCATTAGGCCTACAAATTGGGTATGGGGTGTAGAGAGATGGTGTGTTCCACTCCAAGGTGTTCTCCAGGTTGCCTTTCCTGAGCTTCGATCTTCCGGCTCTCGTTTAGTAGTTGTTGGAAACTACGCTGCATTAGGCCTACAAATTGGGTATGGGGTGCAGAGAGATGGTGTGTTCCACTGTAGAGAGATGGTGTGTTCCACTCCAAGGTGTTCCCCAGGTTTCCTCGCCAATGCTTCGATCATCATGCTCTCGTTTAGTAGTTGTTGGAAACTACGCTGCATTAGGCCTACAAATTGGGTATGGGGTGTAGAGAGATGGTGTGTTCCACTCCAAGGTGTTCCCCAGGTTTCCTCGCCAATGCTTCGATCATCATGCTCTCGTTTAGTAGTTGTTGGAAACTACGCTGCATTAGACCTACAAATTGGGTATGGGGTGTAGAGAGATGGTGTGTTCCACTCCAAGGTGTTCTCCAGGTTGCCTTTCCTGAACTTCTATCTTCAGGCTCTCATTAAATTGTGGTTAAACGGAACAACTGCATTTGGCGTACTAGTTGGTTTGGGGCCTACTATCGGTGTCTGCCGCTCCTTGCTGTTCTCCTGGTTTCCTGTCCTGAAATTCCGTTTTCAGGCGCTCGTTAAGTAGTTGTTAATGTTAGACTGCATTTGGCCTACTAGTTGGGTTGGGGCCTACTATCGGTGTCTGCCACTCCTTGCTGTTCTCCTCCACTGAACAAAGCTGTGCCGCCTGTTTACTACTGTTGCCAATTTTGAACTGCATTTCGACTACTTACTGATTTGGGCCTACTCTCTGTGTCAGCCTCTCATTCCAGTTGTCCTCCACTGCAATGCCCCCTGATTAGTCCTGTGTTACCAATTTTGAACTGCATTTAGCCCACTTTATTCTTTGGGCCTATATCTGTGTTTCCTCCTCATCCTGCCCATTGCCCAGCCAGTGATAGATGAGTCTGCTGGTACATTGACCCATAACGCAACATTTCCCGTGCACGCTACACTGCAAGATTGTGACCCTGCTGAAAGTCAGGTCCCCCTTCCCGCATACCATACCACCTTACACGGGGACAAACAGGAAGGTGCAGATGAAAGTGCAGGTTCCTTCATCAGGTGGGGGGAGGAATACTAGTTGGCGACGTCACTGGCACAGGGCCTCTCATGGTACGCAAAAGTGTTGCTGCCGGTGGGAGGCGCCCCCGCCGTGCAAACACACCGCTGTACTTTGAGGGGCCCTGTGCCAGTGCCAATGCCAACGAGTGGGCCCCCCCCTGCTTGCTCAGGTTCACAGCACTTGCAAAGTTGAAATACTTACCTCTCCCTGCTCCACTGCCGTGACGTGGTCCAGATTTCCTGGGCCCACTAATTACTTGAACCAGCCCTACCCACCACAACTTTAGCCAAATGACCCCCAATTTCAAATGCCTTCCAATTATTATAAGGTAAATTACGCTTGACAAACTTCATTAAGAAGAATGGATGGTTTTGACATTAAAATGGGCACTCTAGGTGTTTTCCTGGCCCCCACTTACTGCCGACTATGCTGCCCCATTGACTTGCATTGGGTTTCGTGTTTCGGTCGATCCCGACTTTACGTCATAATCGGCCGATTTCACTCGACCCGACTTTTGAGATAGTCGGGTTTCGCGAAACCCGGCTCGACTCTAAAAAGGTCAAGGTCGCTCAACTCTAGTAGTCACACCTTTGAAGCAGCAGTGAATGGTGAGATATGGAGCCTGAAAGTCAAAGTTCAAAACATTGTTAATCTTTTGTGTTTCACTGTAATGGGACATACATCTTACAAAAAGTTTAACTATTATCGCGTCAGTACACAGAGAATTCTCCCAAATGTCTTGGGGATCATCAAGATGTTTTCACACAAAAATGAGACAAGCCTTTATGTTGTTATTGCTCAGCAGTGGTTTTCGTCTTGGTACTCTGCCCAGCAGGCCATTTTTGCCCAGTCTCTTTCTTATGGAGTCATGAAAACTAACCTTAACTGAAGCGAGGCCTGCAGTTCTTTGGATATTCTTGTGGGGGCTTTTGCAATCTTTTGAATGAGTCGTTCTTGCGCTCTTGAAGTAATTTTGGTGACACTTCTGGGAAGGTTCATCACTGTTTTATGTTTTCGCCATATGTGGATAATGGCTCTCACTGTGGTTCGCTGGACTCCCAAAGCTTAAAAAATGGCTTTATAACCTTTTCCAGACTGGCAGTACTCAATTACTTTGTTTATAATAATAATAATAATAATAATTTTTATTTATATAGCGCCAACATATTCCGCAGCGCTTTACAAATTATAGAGGGGACTTGTACAGACAATAGACATTACAGCATAACAGAAATACAGTTCAAAACAGATACCAGGAGGAGTGAGGGCCCTGCTGCTCGCAAGCTTACAAACTATGAGGAAAAGGGGAGACACGAGAGGTGGATGGTAACAATTGCTTTAGTTATTCGGACCAGCTATAGTGTAAGGCTCAGGTGTTCATGTAAAGCTGCATGAACCAGTATGTAGCAGTACAGACACAGAGGGCTAATACTGCATAAAGTGTATGAGAACATGATGCGAGGAACCTTTTTTTTTTTTTTTTTTATTTATTATAAATAGGCCACACAGGGATCGTTATGTTAATGCATTGAGGCGGTTTCTTATTTGTTCCAGAATTTCCTTGGATCCCAGCATGATATCTAGCTTTTGAATATCCTTTGGTCTACTTCACTTTGTCAGGCAGTTCCTATTTAAGTGATTTCTGGATTTAGAACAGGTGTGGCAGCAATCAGGCCTGGATGTAGCTAGGAAATTTGAACTCCGCTTCCCAAAGATGTGATAAACCTCATTTAATTGATGCATTAAGGGAGGGGGGAATCACTTTTTCATGCATGGCCCTGTAGGTTGGATTTCCTTTAGCATTAATAAAGAAGACCTTCATTTAAGAACTGCATTATGTATTTATGTATTGTGTCATCTTTGTCTAATATTTAAATTTTGTTTGGTGATATGAAACATTTATATGTGACAAACATGCAAGAGAATAGGAAATCAGGAAGGAGGCAAACACAACTGTATGTAAGTACTTGGATAAGAATACAGTAATTAACCAGACCCATCATGGGTCTGTAGCAAACAAGTCATGTCAAACTAATCTAATTTCCTTCTATGATGGAATCACTGACTGGGTGGATCAGGGAAATGTGGAAACTTTGTATATGTCGACTTCAGCAAATCATTTGATAAAGAATCTCTTTCTATGCTTATTGAAAAATTGACCAAGTATGGTATTGACAAGGCTGTGGTTAGGTGTATTCATAACTGGCTCAAAGAATGGTGATAAATGGTTGCACATCCAATTGGATGAGTGCTTCAAGTGGAGTAACACAAGGCTCTGTCCTGGCCCCAGTATTTTTCAACATTTTTATAAATGATCTAGATAAGGGAACTGAAGGTTAACTAACCAAATTTGCAGAAAATGCAAATCTAGGAGGGATAGCTAAATACTAGAACAGACAGACAAAAATTCATAACGATCTAGATAAACTTGAGCAATGGGCAGTGACTAATAGAATGGTACAGTATTTAATACGTATTTAGCAACTGGATAAAAAATAATCTTTATTTAGGTATATTAAAAGCCAATTATTGGCAAAATATGTAAACAAAAAGAAAAATATGAGAACCCTGGTGTGATTTGTGTCCTATTACCAACACAGAATGGGGAAACAAGAACAAGACAGACAACAATTAGAGACTAAACAACACTGACAGTGCTGAAAATGCTTTCAACATATATGCTTCTACTGTCCAGTATGGACATAGGCCAACTGGATATATGTAAATGACACATAAGGAGTATGGGTATATGGAATTGAGTTTCCCACTTTTTAGACCAAGTCAAACCTTGCAGTTGTATCAAACGGTATTTTAACAACCAGGCCTGTCTAAATTTGGCCTTTCAAACTTGCCTTTATACAATTTACAAATGACGCAAAAATAGGCTGTCTCATGAACAATTTCTAAGACACCACATACTATTGTTCTACTTATATGACCAATAGAAAAATATAAATGCCATATAAAAGTATAAATTTAAAGTGCTGTCAGTACATAAAGCAGCACTTCCTTAGCATTTCAACATGCCATTGGAAAATGAATATCCATCCACATATTTATGGGATTCAGTTTTCTCATTTACACAATATGAGTGTCCCCTATGGATTCATTTGTGACAATTTGTGCACAGAGGCTAACATCAGTGGACTAATACATTCGGAAGCTGATGTGACAGTATGTTTAAATAAATCCATGCGCTTGGGTAGATCTCACCACACACTGGTCATCCCCAGCCATTCCTCTGTCCACTTTGTACCGGACCTCTATGTTGAAACTTTGTGCTGTGGAAAGCGTCTGCCGACGCGTTTCTTCCTCATGGATTCATCAGGGGAGAATGCTAATCCTGTCCGCCGCTCTTGCGGGTCTCACCCCTCTGTGATATTAGTAGATTTCGCTCGGTGCCACGTTGAATAGGCTCCGCCCCTTGGCGTGTGATGCGTACCATGAGCTTAACCTGTGTTTCTGGTCCTAGGGAGCCGTTCTCCCAACCAATGAAGCGCTGGGATTCCCTGCCGTGGAGCACAAGCACACCACTGTGCAAGGGCCGAGCGTAGCGCGGGATATATGAACTAACTCCTACTGGTAATTGTGAAACAATGGGACGTAGATGCATATGTTGATGCTATATCGTCCCCCAAAGTGCCCCCTTTTGTTACAGTAAGCATGCTAGCTCTTATTCTTTATACTGCATATAACTCAGACACCTTGGAAATAGGAAAATTTATATACATTTAACTTAATCCTATTCACCGATTGATATGATTCATGAATTTCTCAGTGTATTTCTATGACCCCTATTGTGGTAAACAAAGGCTGGATGTTTCCCTATCATATTAAATTACCCCATTTATTGATTGGGTAAGGAGAGCGAGCAAAGGAAGGAAAGATCATGTGATTGAAAACATATGCTGAAAATACAAAAAGGAAAAGAAAAATCAAAAATATATGACCTGAAGGGAAAGAATTTATATGAGCGGGACAGCACCTATCTCCATAACACGTGGGAAACAGTGACCTTATGGATGCCCTAGTTTTATATGTCTACACTCCTTTTACCTACCTATCGTGGAGATTGGCACCCTAAAAGAAACCTGTGCATATGGCGCCCCCACTCAACGTAGACTGTCCCAAAATAGCTTTCCCTATTGGACCCTCAAGCCTATAAAGGACAGATAGAAAAATAGACCCTTATCTTTAGAGGTCAATTGGTGAGTGGGTTTTGGGTGTATATAGGGGTAGACGATATTAGTTGTTGAAAAACTGTCCCTGTTTGTATGACCCTGCCTGTCGTGGGGGTTGGCACCCTGGAATCCTGCGCATGTGGCGCCCCCTCTCAACGGAGGCTATCCCTGCCATTAACCCTAACAGGTATTACATATTAGAATGTTGGAAAATGAAAATAATCCTATAGGATTGATATAAGAATAGGTTTATAAAAAACAGCTATATGATTGCAGCTCATTCAATCCAGAAGGTTGTACAGTTTTCAACATAAATATCCATCTTGTCTCCTTTTGGAGTATTTGTTTATCCCAATCTCCCCCTCTTGGTGGAGGCACTATCTTGTCAATACCCACAAAATGGATTTTTTAGGGTTACCTTGATGGAAAAGGTTCATATGGGTTGCCACTGGAGTTTCTCTTTTGTTAGCAATGTCACGAAGGTGCTCGCAAATCGTTTTGCGAAACTCCCTTTTTGTCTTGCCCACATATTCTAAACCACAATCACATGTGGCCTTATAGATGACACCTTTTGTGCGACAATTGATGAAATGCCGAATTGTGTACGTGGTGCCTGTGACATTGCTTGAGAAGTCTTTAGTGGGTCTGATGGAAGCACAACCCTTGCAACTTCCACATCTGTAACAACCCTTAATTTGGTTTGTTGTTAGGCCAAAACTGCTTCCAGAATGGTAATGGCTGTGAACCAACCTATCACTAAGGGATCTACCCTTTTTGTATGTAATCTGAGGTACCGGTGAGACGTATGTCCCTATCCATCTGAAGAATTGACCAATGTTTTTGAAGAATTTCTCTGATATGGTTCGCTCCATTAGAATATCTGGTAATGAAGTGTATAGTATTGTCTTCCTCAGGTTTGGGTATTGGTGTCAATAATTCTTTTCTTTCTTTTTTCAGGGACTCTTTGTATGCTCTATTCAGTACACCCTCAAGATACCCCCTCTCTAAGAACTGAATTTTTAGGTCCTTTGCTTGTTCCTGGAACACGTTCATGTTTGAACAATTTCTACGCACTCTGAAATATTGTCCCTTCGGAATACCGCTTTTGAGTTGGGCAGAGTGACTACTTTCCCACCAGAGGAGGGAATTGGTAGCTGTGTTCTTTCTATGTGCCTTTGTAATCAATTCTCCATTAGGACATCTTTCAATGCGAATATCCAAAAATGCCAAACTGGTTGTACTGACTTCATGGGTAAAACGGAAGCCCAGGTCATTGATATTTAGACCTTCAACAAAATTACCAAATTCAGTGGCTCCTCCTCTCCAAATAACAAAAACATCATCGATGTATCTTAGCCACAAAATTATTCTCTCCTCAGGATGGGCCATTGTGTCCCCGAAAACGACCGTTTCCTCCCACCAGCCCAGGAGCAAATTTGCATACGAAGGCGCACAAGGGCTGCCCATCGCGGTGCCCCTGAGCTGGTGGAAGTACTTACGGTCAACACAAAAACATTTCGAGTCAGACAGAATTCCAAAGCCTTTATAATGAAGTTGTTAAGTCTTTCATATTGTGTACCTCTAGTGCCCAGATAGTGGCTCACTGCCATTAAACCCTTATCGTGTGGGATAGACGAATATAGTGCCTCCACGTCTATACTTCCCAGGATCATGTCTGGGTCAAGGTAAATGTCCTCCAATTTACCCAAGATGTCTGTGGTGTCCCGCACATAGGAATTCAAAGCTCCCACAAATGGTTTAAGGATCTTATCGATGTAAATACCAAATTTTTCGGTCAGACTGTTATTACCTGAGACAATTGGTCTCGCCTTCAAGGGGTTTAATAATAATAATAATAATACTTTTATTTATATAGCACCAACACATTCCGCAGCGCTTTACAATTTATAGAGGGGACTTGTACAGACAATAGACATTACAGCATAACAGAAATCACAGTTCAAAATAGATACCAAGAGGAATGAGGGCCCTGCTCGCAAGCTTACAAACTATGAGGAAAAGGGGAGACACGAGAGGTGGATGGTAACAATTGCTTTAGTTATTCGGACAAGCCATAGTGTAAGGCTCGGGTGTTCATGTAAAGCTGCATGAACCAGTTAACTGCCTAAGTATGTAGCAGTACAGACACAGAGGCTATTAACTGCATGAAGTGTATGAGAACATGATCCAAGGAACCTGATTATGGTTTGTTTTTTTTTGTTTTGTTTTTTTTTTAATTGGCCACACAGGGATAGTTAGGTTAATGCATTAAGGCGGTAGGCCAATCTGAACAAATGAGTTTTTAGGGCGCGCTTAAAACTGTGGGGATCAGGGATTAATCGTATTAACCTGGGTAGTGCATTCCAAAGAGTCGGCGCAGCACGTGTAAAATCTTGGAGACGGGAGTGGGAGGTTCTGATTATTGAGGATGCCTTTATTATTGAGGGTTTGTGCCTTTATGGATCTTTGGAAGGCAATAAAAAGTTGGAGTCACTGGATGTTTTGGTAAAAGATAATCCTTCTCGTCCTTGCTCACTACTCCATCCCTGTAACCCTCTTCAATGATGGATTTCAACTCACGCTCGAACTGTGCCAGGGGACTATGTGGTAATACTCTATACTCCTCTTTCACCTCCAATAATGAGAGACATAGAGTATGGTAATTATTGGTGTCCATCACTACCACATTCCCCCCTTTATCTGAGGGTTTTATGGTAATATCTTTGTCCTTTTCGAGGTTACATAAGCAACTCATTTCACTTTTGGATAAGTTATATGAGCTCTTATTCTTTTTACCTGATGATCTCAAAAGATCCTCAGTGACCAGATTCAAAAAAATATCAATAGAGCCCAAGTCCCCCATAGGAGGGGGCATATTTGAGCTTTTATTTTTCAATTTTGTAAAGGGCCCCAGCCCTTCCATATTTGGATCTGGATCACCTAGATGAAACAATAAATGGACATCTTGCAATAGGTCCTCTGCAATGCCTAAATCAGTACATTGTCTCCTCTCTTCTTTGAGAAAAAACTTTTTCCACTTTAGGCGTCTTACAAAGAGATTCAAGTCTTTAACCACTTCAAATGTGTCCATGTCTGAGCTGGGTACGAAGGATAGGCCTTTACATAGTAATGATATTTCTTTCTCTGATAACGGTCTTGAGGATAGATTAATAACTTGCGTGTTTATGTGGGAGGGTTGGTGCGACTCCTGAGGGGGTAACTTAGGTCTAAAAAATTACTCTTAGTTGGAGATCTCTTGTTGCTGCCTCGTCCCCAATTGCTCCCCCTCCCCCTACCTTTTCCTCTACCTCTCTGTCCACTGGATCTAGCGTCACTATCAGAAATCTCAGCTTCTGAAGAGGAGATATCAGTCTCTGTCTTAAGGTACCGTCACACTTAGCGACGCTGCAGCGATCTAGACAACGATCCCGATCGCTGCAGCGTCGCTGTGTGGTCGCTGGAGAGCTGTCACACAGACAGCTCTCCAGCGACCAACTATGCGAAGTCCCCTGGTAACCAGGGTAAACATCGGGTTACTAAGCGCAGGGCCGCGCTTAGTAACCCGATGTTTACCCTGGTTACCAGCGTAAATGTAAAAAAAAAAAAACACTACATACTTACATTCCGGTGTCTGTCCCCCGTCGCTGTGCTTCTCTGCACTGTGTAAGCGCCGGCCGGAAAGCAGAGCACAGCGATGACGTCACCGCTGTGCTTTCCGGCCACAGTGCAGAGAAGCACAGCGCCAGGGGACAGACATCGGAATGTAAGTATGTAGTGTTTTTTTTTTTTACATTTACGCTGGTAACCAGGGTAAACATCGGGTTACTAAGCGTGGCCCTGCGCTTAGTAACCCGATGTTTACCCTGGTTACCAGTGAAGACATCGCTGTATCGGCGTCACACACGCCGATTCAGCAATGTCTGCGGGAGTCCAGCGACGAAATAAAGTTCTGGACTTTCTGCGCCGACCAACGATGTCACAGCAGGATCCAGATCGCTGCTGCGTGTCAAACTCGACGATATCGCTAGCCAGGACGCTGCAACGTCACGGATCGCTAGCGATATCGTTCAGTGTGAAGGTACCTTTACGAGAAAATCTGTTGGAGGAGAAAGAGTAAGCTTTATTTTCTTTGAATTCCTGAAGATCTCTTATAAAGAATTTGTGTTTTTTATCTTTCAAATGATACTGAAACCTCTCCACTGAATTCTGCAATTGTGTCTCTTTTTTGGAGAAATCAGGTTCAGATGAAAATTTTTTTGTAATTTCTGTGTTCTTTCAAGGATTCTTTCAGGACATTAAAATTTTGCGCTTGGGTAGATCTCACCACACACTGGTCATCCCCAGCCATTCCTCTGTCCACTTTGTACCGGACCTCTATGTTGAAACTTTGTGCTGAGGAAAGCGTCTTTCAATGCGTTTCTTCCTCATGGATTCATCAGGGGAGAATGCTAATCCTGTCCGTCGCTCTTGCGGGTCACACCCCTCTGTGATATTAGTAGATTTCGCTCCGTGCCACATTGAATAGGCTCTGCCCCTTGGCAATTTAATTCTGCAATTGTGTCTCTTTTTTGGAGAAATCAGGTTCAGATGAAAAATTTTTTGTAATTTCTATGTGTTCTTTCAAGGATTCATTCAGGACATTCAAATTTTGTTTTTCCTCCAACAGAAGTCCCATCAATCTAAGTGAACTTGCTGTGGCCTCCCTTTCCCATTTGGCTAATAAACTGGGATTTTTATAGCGGTATCCTGGTGCCAAAGTGATCCTCAAATGTCTGGGGACAATACTAGATTTTATGTAATTATCCAAGATTTGCACTTCCCACCAGGAAGCTATTTGATCTTTATACACTTTGGTCAATTCTTTGAATGCGGCATTAAACGAGGGAACATTTTTTTGGGGGTATAAGATCTATCAGAGAATACTTCCCTGGCCTCCGTAGCCCACTGATTAGTGTCAATTCCTGTGCTGAGAAATCCTGCCATACCAATAAAAAGTATACTTTAAGTGCGGTGAGTTTATCCAATGAAGGATCAAGTACGTATTTAGCAACTGGATAAAAAATAACCTTTATTTAGGTATATTATAAGCCAATTATTGGCAAAATATGTAAACAAAAAGAAAAATATGATTTTTTTTTCCTTTTTGTATTTTCAGCATGTTTTCAATCACATGATCTTTCCGTCCTTTGCTCGCTCTCCTTACCCAATCAATAAATGGGGTAATTTAATATGATAGGGAAACATCCAGCCTTTGTTTACCACAATAGGGGTCATAGAAATACACTGAGAAATTCATGAATCATATCAATCGGTGAATAGGATTAAGTTAAATTTATATAACTTTTCCTATTTCCAAGGTGTCTGAGTTGTATGCAGTATAAAGAATAAGAGCTAGCATGCTTACTGTAACAAAAGGGGGCACTTTGGGGGACGATATAGCATCAACATATGCATCTACGTCCCATTGTTTCACAATTACCAGTAGGAGTTAGTTCATATATCCCGCGCTACGCTCGGCCCTTGCACAGTGGTGCGCTTGCGCTCCACGGCAGGGAATCCCAGCGCTTCATTGGTTGGGAAAACGGCTCCCGAGGACCGGAACACAGGTTAAGCTCATGGTACGCGTCACACACCAAGGGGCGGAGCCTATTCAATGCGGCACCAAGCGAAATCTACTAATATCACAGAGGGGTGAGACCCGCAAGAGCGGCGGACAGGATTAGCATTCTCCCCTGATGAATCCATGAGGAAGAAACGCGTCGGCAGACGCTTTCCACAGCACAAAGTTTCAACATAGAGGTCCGGTGCAAAGTGGACAGAGGAATGGCTGGGGATGACCAGTGTGTGGTGAGATCTACCCAAGTGCATGGGTTTATTTAAACATACTGTCTCATACACATCAGCTTCTGAATGTATTACTCCACTGATGTTAGCCTCTGAGCACAAATTGCCACAAATGAATCCATAGGGGACACTCATATTGTGTAAATGAGAAAACTGAATCCCATAAATATGTGGATGGATATTCATTTTCCAATGGCATGTTGAAACGCTAAGGAAGTGCTGCTTTATGTACTGACAGAGCTTTAAATTTATACTTTTATGTCAGGAAACAAATATATCTTGGTACCGTGTTAGCCAGTAGATAGAAAAATATTTAGAATTGAGAGTCCTCAGTGGTTGATACCTTTTAATGGCTAACTGAAAAGATGGTAATAAATTGCAAGCTTTCGAGACTACATACGTCTCTTCATCAAGCCTGATGAAGACACGTATGTAGTCTCGAAAGCTTGCAATTTATTACCATATTTTCAGTTAGCCATTAAAAGGAATCAACCACTGAGGACTCTCAATTCTAAATACTTTTATATGGCATTTATATTTTTCTATTGGTCGTATAAGTAGAACAATAGTATGTGGTGTCTTAGAAATTGTTGATGAGACAGATAGCCTATTTTTGCGTCATTTGTAAATTTTATAAAGGCAAGTTTCAAAGGCCAAATTTAGACAGGCCTGGTTGTTAAAATACCGTTTGATACAACTGCAAGGTTTGACTTGGTCTAAAAAGTGGGAAACTCAATTCCATATACCCATACTCCTTAAGTGTCATTTACATATATCCAGTTGGCCTATGTCCATACTGGACAGTAGAAGCATATACTGTATATACTCGAGTATAAGCCGACCCGAGTATAAGCCAACCCCCCTAATTTTGCCACAAAAAACTGGGAAAACTTAATGACTCGAGTATAAGCCTAGGGTGGAAAATGCAGCAGCTACCGGTAAATTTCAAAAATAAAAATAGATACCAATAAAAGTAAAATTAATTGAGACATCAGTAGGTTAAGTGTTTTTGAATATCCATATTGAATCAGGAGCCCCATATAATGCTCCATATTAAAATATGCCCCATATGATGCTGCATAAAGGGTAATAAGGGCCTCATAAGATGCTCCATAGAGATATTTGCCCTATATAGTGCTGCACAAGTGTTATGGCCCCTTAAGATGGCTCCGTACAGTCACTTGCCCCATATAATGCTGCACAAGTGTTATGGCCCCATACCGATGCTCCGCACAGCCACTTGCCCCATATAATGCTGCACAAGTGTTATGGCCCCATACAGATGCTCCGCACAGCCACTTGCCCCATATAGTGCTGCACAAGTGTTATGGCCCCATACAGATGCTCCGCACAGTCACTTGCCCCTTATAATGCTGCACAAGTATTGCCCCATAAAATGCTCTGCACAGTCACTTGCCCCTTATAATGCTGCACAAGTATGGCCCCATAAGATGCTCCGCACAGCCACTTGCCCCTTATAATGCTGCACAAGTATGGCCCCATAAGATGCTCTGCACAGCCACTTGCCCCTTATAATGCTGCACAAGTATGGCCTCATAATATGCTCTGCACAGTCACTTGCCCCTTATAATGCTGCACAAGTATGGCCGCATAAGATGCCTTGCACAGTCACTTGCCCCTTATAATGCTGCACAAGTATGGCCCCATAAGATGCTCTGCACAGTCACTTGCCCCTTATAATGCTGCACAAGTATGGCCCCATAAGATGCTCCACACAGCCACTTGCCCCATTTGCTTTTGCTGCCATAAAAAAAAATCACATACTCACCTCTCTTAGCTCAGGACCCCGGCACTTTTACCTGCTCCTCGTGCGGCTCCGTCTTCGGCACTGACGTTCAGCAGAGGGCGCCTCACCGCGCCCTCTCACCTGAGCGTCACTGCTGAAGACAGAGCGACACCCGGACCGAGGAGCAGGTGACTATCGCGCAGCGCTCCCTCTCCCCGTATACTTACCTGGTCCTGGCGCTGCGTCCCTGCTTCTTCCCCGGAGTGGCATCTTCCTGTATTGAGCGGTCAGCATTACCGCTCATATACAGTAATGAATTTCTGTAATGAGCGGTGCCATGTGACCGCTCAGTACAGGAAGAAGCTGCAGCGCCGGGGAAGAAGCAGGGACGTCCAGGGACCGCGCCGAGAGTAGGTAAGTATAATTACACAGCCCCCTCCCCCTCCCGTGCCGACCTCCGGGTATGACTCGAGTATAAGCCAAGAGGTCGACTTTCAGCCCAAAAAAATGGGCTGAAAATCTCGGCTTATACTCGAGTATATACGGTAGGTTGAAAGCATTTTCAGCACTGTCAGTTTTGTTTAGTCTCAAATTGTTGTCTGTCTTGTTCTTGTTTCCCCATTCTGTGTTGGTAATAGGGCACAAATCTCACCAGGGTTCTCATATTTTTCTTTTTGTTTACATATTTTGCCAATAATTGGCTTTTAATATACCTAAATAAAGGTTATTTTTTATCCAGTTGCTAAATACGTACTTGATCCTTCATTGGATAAACGCACCACGCTTTAAGTATACAGTATTTAATAGGGTGAAATTCAAGATTCTAAATATGGGCAAGAAAAACGAAAATTACATATACAGAATGGGAGAATTATAACTAAGCAACAGCACGTGTGAAAAAGACTTGGGTATACTGACAGATCACTGACTGCACATGAGTCAACAGTGTTATGCACCAGCAAAAAAGGCAAACAGTTCTAGGATGCATTAAGAGAAGCCGGCAGACAAGGGGGGAACATAGTAATCTAGCCAACTAAACTTTATCTAGCTGAGGCACAACGTCTTCTTAAGGATTCAAATTGTTACAAGAAATAACGTTTAATCCTTTAATTTCATTCAGAGAGGAGTTAGCAAAGATCTTACAAAAGGCGCTCTCTGACAGTCTAATTACAACACAGGTTCGTGACATATTGATTGGGAAGGATCACTGCATTCCAACTCTGTACCTACTGCCTAAGGTCCATAAACATCTTCAAACACCTCCAGGTAGGCCCATCATTTTTGGGGTGGGTGGACTTACGGAGAACATTGGGAAATACGTTGATTCTTTTCTCAAACCCCTGGTGGAGACTATACCGTCCTATCTTAGGGACACATCGGACTTTCTTAAAAAGATTGACTCCATCCATGTTGACGAGGACATGCTCCTCGTCACATGTGATGTGGAGTCACTTTATACTAATATTCGCCACCAGGATGGCTTGAGGGCCATTTCACATTTTCTTTCTATGACTAGTCTCTCCCCCCAGTGACATCAATTATTTACCTCTTCTTTTGAAATTTCTTCTGACACACAATTTTTTTCTTTTTAACGGATCCTTCTTTCTGCAGGTCCAGGGAACAGCAATGGGCGCGGCTTGTGTGCCTTCGTATGCAAATCTGTTCCTGGGGCTGTGGGAGAGGGATCTGTTCTCGTCAGATCATTGTTCATCGATGGAGCGGGTCGTATTTTGGGCCCGCTACATCGATGACATATTTCTGATCTGTCGAGGTACTTCATTTGAGTTACAATCTTTTGTGCAGGAGTTGAACAACAACCCATTGAATGTTCATCTCACTTACAAATGTGATTTTTCCCGGATTGATTTTTTAGATGTCCTGGTGGAGGTGTGGACGGTCTGCTTTTGACCAGTGTTTTCCATAAAGAGACGGCTGTTAACACAGTATTGCATGCCTCTTCCACCCACCCCATGTGATTGGAGCGGTTCCTACTGGACAATTCCTCCGACTTAAAAGGATATGTACCACCAATGAAACATTTGAAATTCAAGCTGAAGACCTGAAAAATTGCTTTGTGGATCGTGGCTACAGTAAAAGAAGTGTTAAAAAAGCATACAACAGGGCCAAGCATTCAGATCACCACCAACTCCTCTTCTCTTCCAAGCAAACCAAACTCACAAACCAGGTTAGACTTATTACACAGTATCACTCTAGGTGGAGGGAGATGACGGATGTATTTGCTAAGCATTGGCCGATTTTGCTTGCTGACCCGGTCTTGACACAGTACTTACCTTCCCACCCATCTGTTACGGCACGGAGGTCTAAGAACTTAGGTGATCACCTTGTGAGGAGTTACTTTCAACCTGTGCCCCCTCCTCCAATTTTCTCAAGTGGATCTAATATCAATCGCCCCCGGTGGGGTTGTAAACCCTGCGGCAATTGTATACAGTGGGGCAAAAAAGTATTTAGTCAGTCAGCAATAGTGCAAGTTCCACCACTTAAAAAGATGAGAGGCGTCTGTAATTTACATCATAGGTAGACCTCAACTATGGGAGACAAACTGAGAAAAAAAAATCCAGAAAATCACATTGTCTGTTTTTTTAACATTTTATTTGCATATTATGGTGGAAAATAAGTATTTGGTCAGAAACAAAATTTCATCTCAATACTTTGTAATATATCCTTTGTTGGCAATGACAGAGGTCAAACATTTTCTGTAAGTCTTCACAAGGTTGCCACACACTGTTGTTGGTATGTTGGCCCATTCCTCCATGCAGATCTCCTCTAGAGCAGTGATGTTTTTGGCTTTTCACTTGGCAACACGGACTTTCAACTCCCTCCAAAGGTTTTCTATAGTTTTGAGATCTGGAGACTGGCTAGGCCACTCCAGGACCTTGAAATGCTTCTTACAAAGCCACTCCTTCGTTGCCCTGGTGGTGTGCTTTGGATCATTGTCATGTTGAAAGACCCAGCCACGTTTCATCTTCAATGCCCTTGCTGATGGAAGGAGGTTTGCACTCAAAATCTCACTACATGGCCCCATTCATTCTTTCATGTACCCGGATCAGTCGTCCTGGCCCCTTTGCAGAGAAACAGCTCCAAAGCATGATGTTTCCACCACCATGCTTTACAGTAGGTATGGTGTTTGATGGATGCAACTCAGTATTCTTTTTCCTCCAAACACGACAAGTTGTGTTTCTACCAAACAGTTCCAGTTTGGTTTCATCAGACCATAGGACATTCTCCCAAAACTCCTCTGGATCATCCAAATGCTCTCTAGCAAACTTCAGACGGGCCCGGACATGTACTGGCTTAAGCAGTGGGACACGTCTGGCACTGCAGGATCTGAGTCCATGGTGGCGTAGTGTGTTACTTATGGTAGGCCTTGTTACATTGGTCCCAGCTCTCTGCAGTTCATTCACTAGGTCCCCCCGCGTGGTTCTGGGATTTTTGCTCACCGTTCTTGTGATCATTCTGACCCCACGGGGTGGGATTTTGCGTGGAGCCCCAGATCGAGGGAGATTATCAGTGGTCTTGTATGTCTTCCATTTTCTAATTATTGCTCCCACTGTTGATTTCTTCACTCCAAGCTGGTTGGCTATTGCAGATTCAGTCTTCCCAGCCTGGTGCAGGGCTACAATTTTGTTTCTGGTGTCCTTTGACAGCTCTTTGGTCTTCACCATAGTGGAGTTTGGAGTCAGACTGTTTGAGGGTGTGCACAGGTGTCTTTTTATACTGATAACAAGTTTAAACAGGTGCCATTACTACAGGTAATGAGTGGAGGAAAGAGGAGACTCTTAAAGAAGAAGTTACAGGTCTGTGAGAGCCAGAAATCTTGATTGTTTGTTTCTGACCAAATACTTACTGTATTTTCCACCATAACATGCAAATAAAATGTAAAAAAATCAGACAATGTGATTTTCTGGATTTTTTTTTCTCAGTTTGTCTCCCATAGTTGAGGTCTACCTATGATGTAAATTACAGACGCCTCTCATCTTTTTAAGTGGTGGAACTTGCACTATTGCTGACTGACTAAATACTTTTTTGCCCCACTGTAACTTGCCCCAATATTGATCATGCTACCCATTTTCTTGCTTCTGATGGCCGTGAATTTGCCATCACTCACACAATCAATTGTCGGACTACCATGGTGGTATACCATGGGACTTGCCCCTGTAATAAAATATACATAGGGCTTACGACACGTGCCCTCAAGATTAGGGCACGTGAACATGTCCGGGACATTTTTGCGACTGCCAAAGTGGACAATGTGGAGTGTCTAAACACCATCCCCAGACACTTCAAACTATACCATTCGTGTGATCCCTCTGGGTTTAGGATTAAGGGTATTGATCATTTGATTGTTAATTTACAAGGTGGCAATTTGAGTCGCCATTTGGTGCAGAAAGAAGCACGATGGATATGGAGACTTCAGACATTGCATCCCCTTGGTCTTAATGAAACACTAAGTTTTGCCCCATTCCTCTGATCATCGTTGTCACACTTTTTAATTGGCATCTTGTTTGTTTTTTTATTATTTTTTCTTTCTCTTTTTCCTTTTAATCCCATATTCTTATGTTTTTATCATTACTCTAGGATTGAGTCCCTGTTTGGGTCCTTCGTCCATGCGGGTATTAGACTTTCTATCCTTGGTTTGGATTTGTGTGGGATACCAACTTATCCCAACTTATACCAACATCATCCCTCCACAAGAGGACCATATCTGTTTACAAATCCATAATGCCTTTTATTCACATTTGTTGTTTACATATTTATAATGTTTACCATTCACTGTATAATATTTTTGTTCACTTTTACTTTTCGCAGCAGTTACTGCTGTTGTTATAGTATATATGTCTTCACATTCCTGTATTTCCCCTTTATTTGGGGTTTTTATCAACCATTTATTTCTCTTATTTCACACTGTATTTGCTGTATTGCTCAGCCATTTAGCACATTGCACTTTAGCACTATTGCAATATTTTAATGGTTGGTCCTGCTTTGTAATGTATCCGCTATGTACTTTTATTCAATGTTATCGAACTTTGGGTTCGGATGGAGAATCACTTTATTATTGTGTGCCGTTCCTGTGGATATTTACCTGACCCAGTGCGCATGCGCGTCGGCGCTCTGTTGCCGGGCGGTGCTGGAGGCGTCTTTCAGGCTTGGTGGGGTCTGTGTCGTCCCTTCCGCTCACGTGATTTTGCGTGGGCGGTCCGGGATGACGCGGTTTTCTTCCTCGCTTGACGCCCTTGGTGTCGTCCTGGCTTATGGATGCGCTCCGACTGCGCATGCGCCGATACATGGGTCATTTGTTATCGTTACTCGGATTGGCCACTATACCCATTAAAACGCTGACCATATCTCATGATGCCATACCCCCGGAAGAAGGCACGTAGCCGAAATGTACGTTAGGGTGGGTGGCATCGTGGTCCCACAGGTAAACCATTCTACATGTTAACCGTTAATGCGCTAGCATCTTTGCACACTTTTTTATGGACTCTTGTACTTAAAGCTTGTATGGTACATTATACACTGTGTAGTGATCTGTGCACATACACATATGTGCATTTTTTGCTTTTTCTTGGCAAGATACATAAGTTCATCTGTGCTGTTCACTTACTTTATGTGTGACGGTTTACCTGTCGGTTACCACGTTGCCACTTTTTCTGGTGTGTTCCCTGTCATTTCCCTGTGGTCCTTGTTGTCATTTTTATCTTTGTTTCAATAAAATTGTTACCTTCATAGTATTTGGTTCCCTTGGTGCTTTTTTTCTTTTTGGTTTTTCCTGCATTAAGATAAGCATAGAGTCTGTGAAGTAATTATCACCGTCTACTCCTCCTTGGTCAGGCCTCATCTGGAATACTGTGTCCCATTCTGGGCACCACATTTTAAAAAAGACATTGAAAAAGTGGAGCTACTTTAGAAAAGAACTACCAGGATGTTGAGCGGACTGCAGGGTATGTCTTACAAGGAACAGTTAAAGGATCAATGTTTAGCTTCCAAAAAAGAAGGCTAAGAGGAGACTTAATAGCTGTCTATAAATTTCAGAAGGGATGTCACAGTGTAGAGGGATCATGTCACTGGTGTGTCAGAGGCTGCAGACCTTGGCTCTGCATCTGACTGCAGAAGGTCCCAGCAGTTTGATTTGCAAACTTCTTCCTGGGCCATCTGGCTTTAGGACCCAGTGGCAACCTCCCCCAACTCTAGTTTATACACCTGGACCGAGGTGTATATAACTCCCAGCTTGCTGCTGGAAAAGGCAGTTGATATTTCTATTTCCAGTTCCCTGTTGCGGCTTGGAGCTATAGCAGTCGGCTATCTTCCTCTCTGGTGTTTGGAAGACATCCATGTTTTTCTCTGAGTCTACTCAAGTTAAGTGTTCCCCATTGTTGGTGTATCCCATCTGTCTTTAGTGGGGATTGAATAGAGCTCATTCCCCTCCTTCCCATGCAAGGCTTATTGCCAGGTGTAATGTATAAGAATTAGATCTGTCTCTTTAAGAAAGTGAGGGCGGGAGTTGAGTTTAGTTTCAGTTTCAGTTCTGGCCTGAGGAGGAAATCTTATGCTGCTGTTATGATGTTGTGCTGGAGGAAAAGAGGAGAATAAAATACAGTTAAAGCTTACTCTCTCTTAAATTCCTTACACCGTGTGGACATTACAACTGGCGACAAGGATTGGATTGAATCACCTGCTACTGTGAGTACTGACCCCTGCTTTACTGCTTCACACGCCAGCGCCACTGAGAGACTCCATCATGGCTGAATACTTGCACATGTTCCCACAGTTTGATATGACTGATGTCACTAATCTCTCTCATAACTGGAGAAAATGGTTAAATCGATTTGAGAATTTCCTGGAAGCAATAGATATAAAAGAGGAGAACAGAAAAAAAGCCGTGTTCCTGCATTGTGCGGGCACAGGAGTCTATGACATCTACAGCACATTACCAGCAGCGGAGACAGACACGTACAGCAAATGCTCCAAAGCTCTCACTGACTACTTCAACCCTAAACAAAACATCAGATATGAAAGATACAAGTTCAGGATTGCTAAGCAGCTTCCAGAAGAATCCATAGACACCTATGTCACCCGGCTAAAAGAACTAGCACATGGGTGTGCATTTACTGACATAGATGATGAAATGCTAACTCAAGTAATTGTCACCTGCTCGTCCAATACCATAAGGCGTAAAGCTCTGCAGCAGGATCTCTCTCTGCATGATTTACTCAAGATGGCCCGTGCTATAGAGATAGCAGATCATCAGGCAAGTGCAATGGAGAGTGGGGATAATTTACATGTGCATAATCTCAAACATAACAGTGCACAAGGCAAGCAGGCCCCGCAACAGAAGAAATGTTATAGATGTGGACAAGATTTCCCTCACCACATGAACAAATGTCCAATTGCAAAAACACAAGTAGGCGGGCACCGCACACAATATATCCCAAAGGGATCAGCCACGTGTATATAGAAGGTATCAGAAAAAACAAAAAAGAGAAAAGACTATGCACATAGTGGGATCAACCTTATAAATTTTATTTTATTCCAACAATTTACCTTACACAAAGGCACAGAAAGGGAAAAACAGACATTTAAAAACATTAAAAACTAAACGGACCTACCCACATCCCCCCGTATGCAATAACAAGGATCCATATAACACCATATGTCAAATATAACAGTAATGCAAAGGGCACTTAAACAGCTAAGCAGATCAATATAATAACCAACATATTTATTAAATACTCTGTGCTGCCCACTTAAAGAACCCTCATGCAAAAACAGAGCGTAATCCGGAGTGAGGACCCAAATGCAAAAGGATACCCCCCCAGTCACACAGCAAACCTGTGATCAATAAACGTGCTGTCCCAGGCGAAGGTCAGGTGCCAAATCAGCAAAATTACTGATGCAGCTAGCTTGCCATATAATCCTAGTACTAACACCCCATAAGATACTTTACCAAAATGTAGCACCGATTGTTCAGCTATTAGAGGGTAAATACCCCATTGATGTCAACGGATAAATGTGCCCTCTAGCAAAGTATGAAGAGCAGCAAATACACATAAATATGTGCACCTAGATGAGGTCAGGGTGGACAGAGAAATTAGCTTAGCTGTTTAAGTGCCCTTGGCATTACTGTTATATTTGACATATGGTGTTATATGGATCCTTGTTATTGCATATGGGGGGATGTGGGTAGGTCCGTTCAGTTTTTAATGTTTTTAAATGTCTGTTTTTCCCTTTCTGTGCCTTTGTGTAAGGTAAATTGTTGGAATAAACTAAAATTTATAAGGTTGATCCCACTATGTGCATAGTCTTTTCTCTTTTTTGTTTTTTATGAACAAATGTCCAGCTATAGGACAAACTTGCAGTAAATGTGGAAAAGGGAACCATTTTGCAGTTGTCTGCAAATCAGCGCCCAACAAGTCTCCTCTGCCAATTACAAAGCCTGCAAATATAAAAATGGTAAATCAGGATATAGAAGAAATGTCTGTGGCTGAGAACTATGTGTTCACGACGTCTGCCACTGGCTCAGTGCAGTCTCCATGTATTACACTCACCATCTGCAACACGGATATCACCTTTACAATAGATACAGGAGCTTCGGTGGATATCATAGACAGCAATACTTATGAACAGTTGAAAACAAAGCCAGTCTTACAGCAAGTGCATACTAAAATCTTTCCATATGGATCTAAAACACCTCTAGTTACAATGGGACAATTTGATGCTGAACTTAGCTATAAAGAAAATAGGCAGAAAACCACTTTTCACACATTACAAGGATCAGGAGGCTGTCTTCTCAGCTATCACACTGCCTTGAAGCTAGGACTCATCCAGATTGTTCATACCATAACTGACCCTGCGGACCTGGATGTACAAGCCATGGTGAACAGTTTTCCCTCCCTATTTAGTGGATTAGGAAAATTAAAGGACTCTCAAGTGCATCTTCATGTGGATGACAGTGTTCGTCCAGTAGCCCAGGCTCACAGGCGTATTCCATTTCACCTGAGAAAGAAGGTAGAAAAGGAACTCCAATTACTCATGGATGATGATGTCATTGAAACTGTTTCTGGTCCCACTCCGTGGGTCTCTCCACTTGTGGTAGTTCCAAAACCAAAGACTCCAGAGCAGGTAAGACTGTGTGTTGACATGCGCCTGCCCAATACTGCTATTCAAAGGGAAAGACACATCTCACCCACAATTGATGACATTATTCATTTATTAAATGGAGCAACTGTTTTTTCAAAGCTCGACCTCAATAAGGGCTATCATCAATTAGAATTGAGTCCAGAATCCAGATACATAACAACATTTTCCACCCATGTGGGTCTCAGAAGATACAAAAGATTGACGTTTGGGGTCTGCTCAGCAGCAGAAATTTTTCAAGATACGATAAGGAGCGTCATTCAACATATTCCAAATGCCTTTAATTACAGTGATGACATACTGGTTTTTGGGAAAACTCAAGCTGAACATAATCGTGCTCTATATGCTATCTTTGAATGTCTGCTCTCTGCTGGACTCACTTTAAACAAAGAAAAATGCGACTTTGATAAAAATTCATTGGAGTTCTATGGTCACATTTTCTCGGCGGAAGGAGTACGACCTGATCCCAAGAAAGTGGAATCCATCAGAGCAGCTTCAATTCCACAGGATGCCAGTGAAGTGCGCTCTTTTCTTGGAATGGCAAGTTACTGTGCTAGATATATTCCACATTTTTTGACAATCAGCACTCCATTAAGGGAACTTACGAAACAAAATTGCGTTTTTCAATGGTCCCAAGACTGTCAGGCCTCTTTTGAAACAATCAAAAACGAACTCTGCTCAACAACCACCATGGCCTATTTTGATCCAGCTCTTCGAACCGAACTGATTGTGGATGCTAGTCCCGTGGGACTGGGTGCAATTTTAGCACAATACAAGGATGACAATCAAAGTCCCCACATCATTTCTTATGCAAGTAAAAGCTTAACAAGCACTAAAAGAAAGTATTCACAACCTGAAAAAGAAAGCTTGGCAGTCGTCTGGGGTTGTGAACACTTTCACTTATTTCTCTATGGCGCTCCCTTCACTATTGTCACTGATCATCAAGCTCTCCTTACAATTTTTGGAAATCCCCGAGCTAAAATGCCAGCACGGATTGAACGATGGGGTCTACGTCTACAGGACTATAATTACAAAATTGTTCACAAACCTGGAAAATACAGCAATCCGGCTGATTATCTCTCAAGACATCCCACGAATGATGATTTACCTGTGCATTCCTCCATTGAAGAATGCATCCACTTTGTTGCAGCTCACGCCGTGCCAAAAGCACTTTCTGTTGATCAGTTTGTGAATACGACAACAAGTGACAAGACCCTCTGTGCCTTAATAAAAATGATCCAAAATAGAAGGTGGCATGGAATTCAAAAGAAAAAATTTCCTGAATATGGGATTGATCTGAAAGAGTTAAAACTATTTTCAAATGTACGTGAGGAATTATCAGTCACTGAAGATCAACTCATCCTTCGTGGTACCAAACTGGTTGTACCTAAGGCCTTGCACAACCTAGTCATACAGATAGCACACGAAGGTCATCTAGGAATTGTTGGCACAAAAAAGTTACTCAGAGAAAAAGTGTGGTTCCCAAATATGGATAAATTGGTGGAAGAGAAGATTGGACATTGCTCCACTTGTCAATTAATTACTCCATCATCAACTCTAGAGCCATTACAAATGTCTCCGTTACCCACTGCTGTATGGGAGGAAGTGGCAGTCGACATATATGGACCATTACCAAATGGCCAATACATTCTAGTAACAATTGATGAATATTCTAGATACCCTGTCATTTCATTCATCTCTTCAACGTCTGCTAATAGTGTCATACCAGAACTGGACGACATATTCTCTGCATATGGCATTCCAAGAGTGGTCAAAACAGATAATGGACCTCCATTCAATGGACATGTGTTTGCACAGTTTTCTGAATACTTGGGGTTCAGCCACAGAAAAATCACACCTTGCTGGCCGTAAGCTAATGGAATCGTAGAACGTTTCATGCGCACCATGGGGAAACGAATCAAGGCAGCTAGCCTGGAGCACACCCCACTGAAACAGTCACTATACAAATTCCTGCGCAATTACCGCAACACGCCACATTCCACCACTAATGCTGCGCCATCTCATCTAATGTTCAGCAGAACTCTTCGTACATGGATCCCTGATGTGACCAGTCATCCCTTACCAAATGACTCTTCAGTGAGATCAACGGATTTCTTTAACAAGCAAGCCATGAAACATTATGCAGACAGAAGGCGACGGGCACAGCCATGTGCCATCAAAAGAGGTGATATGGTTGTTGTGCGTCAAAAATCAACCAACAAAACCTCAGCTGTATATAGTCCTGCAAAATATAATGTTACTGAGAGAAAAGGCAGTATGGTCACGGCTGAGCGAGACGGACACTCCATCACTCGAAATTCCACACATTTTAAAATCATACCGCAGAACAATGGTAATGAACTCCCACCAGTGGAAGATTTGATACCCGACGGTGGAGAGGACCAACAAGAGGTGACTGATCCGTCAGCACTGGATACCCCCAATGAACCCAGACATTACCCTACACGGGAAAGAAGGGCTCCATCGAGACTTATTGAAGAGATATAGTTTAAAAAAAAGGGGAATAAGACAATACAGACATATGGTTTTGCTTGGACATTTTCGTGTTGTTACATTGTCAATATTTGTCTTAGGTTGTTAATTTATATATATACAGTGGGGCAAAAAAGTATTTAGTCAGTCAGCAATAGTGCAAGTTCCACCACTTAAAAAGATGAGAGGCGTCTGTAATTTACATCATAGGTAGACCTCAACTATGGGAGACAAACTGAGAAAAAAAAATCCAGAAAATCACATTGTCTGTTTTTTTAACAATTTATTTGCATATTATGGTGGAAAATAAGTATTTGGTCAGAAACAAAATTTCATCTCAATACTTTGTAATATATCCTTTGTTGGCAATGACAGAGGTCAAACGTTTTCTGTAAGTCTTCACAAGGTTGCCACACACTGTTGTTGGTATGTTGGCCCATTCCTCCATGCAGATCTCCTCTAGAGCAGTGATGTTTTAGGCTTTTCGCTTGGCAACACGGACTTTCAACTCCCTCCAAAGGTTTTCTATAGGGTTGAGATCTGGAGACTGGCTAGGCCACTCCAGGACCTTGAAATGCTTCTTACGAAGCCACTCCTTCGTTGCCCTGGCGGTGTGCTTTGGATCATTGTCATGTTGAAAGACCCAGCCACGTTTCATCTTCAATGCCCTTGCTGATGGAAGGAGGTTTGCACTCAAAATCTCACGATACATGGCCCCATTCATTCTTTCATGTACCCGGATCAGTCGTCCTGGCCCCTTTGCAGAGAAACAGCCCCAAAGCATGATGTTTCCACCACCATGCTTTACAGTAGGTATGGTGTTTGATGGATGCAACTCAGTATTCTTTTTCCTCCAAACACGACAAGTTGTGTTTCTACCAAACAGTTCCAGTTTGGTTTCATCAGACCATAGGACATTCTCCCAAAACTCCTCTGGATCATCCAAATGCTCTCTAGCAAACTTCAGACGGGCCCGGACATGTACTGGCTTAAGCAGTGGGACACGTCTGGCACTGCAGGATCTGAGTCCATGGTGGCGTAGTGTGTTACTTATGGTAGGCCTTGTTACATTGGTCCCAGCTCTCTGCAGTTCATTCACTAGGTCCCCCCGCGTGGTTCTGGGATTTTTGCTCACCGTTCTTGTGATCATTCTGACCCCACGGGGTGGGATTTTGCGTGGAGCCCCAGATCGAGGGAGATTATCAGTGGTCTTGTATGTCTTCCATTTTCTAATTATTGCTCCCACTGTTGATTTCTTCACTCCAAGCTGGTTGGCTATTGCAGATTCAGTCTTCCCAGCCTGGTGCAGGGCTACAATTTTGTTTCTGGTGTCCTTTGGCAGCTCTTTGGTCTTCACCATAGTGGAGTTTGGAGTCAGACTGTTTGAGGGTGTGCACATTGGTCTTTTTATACTGATAACAAGTTTAAACAGGTGCCATTACTACAGGTAATGAGTGGAGGAAAGAGGAGACTCTTAAAGAAGAAGTTACAGGTCTGTGAGAGCCAGAAATCTTGATTGTTTGTTTCTGACCAAATACTTATTTTCCACCATAATATGCAAATAAATTGTTAAAAAAACAGACAATGTGATTTTCTGGATTTTTTTTTCTCAGTTTGTCTCCCATAGTTGAGGTCTACCTATGATGTAAATTACAGACGCCTCTCATCTTTTTAAGTGGTGGAACTTGCACTATTGCTGACTGACTAAATACTTTTTTGCCCCACTGTATATATATATAAAAAAAAAAAAGGGGGATGATGTAATGTATAAGAATTAGATCTGTCTCTTTAAGAAAGCGAGGGCGGGAGTTGAGTTTAGTTTCAGTTTCAGTTCTGGCCTGAGGAGAAAATCTTATGCTGCTGTTATGATGTTGTGCTGGAGGAAAAGAGGAGAATAAAATACAGTTAAAGCTTACTCTCTCTTAAATTCCTTACACCGTGTGGACATTACACCAGGGTCAGGTAGGGATTAGGTATGCTGCTAGGCGATAGGTGCGGAACCTATATAGGGATGATAGGGCAGACAGAGTGACGTTAGATCTGTCTAGGGGTCTCCACTCCCCCCTTCCCCAGTCTTTGGTTCCCTTTGTGTTGCACTTATTCTTTCCTACACTTTGCGTGATATTATGAAGAACTTGCTGTCATCATTGACCCCTATCTCTTCCATCTCATGTCCTGATTCTGCACTGAAGCATTACAATGAAACCCTGCAAAGTGCTCTGGATGAAATTGCACCTCCTATACATAGGACAACTCGGCACAGACTGCGACAGCGGTGGCACATGCTGCAAACACGTTTCCTGCAGCGGTGCTCCAGGTGCGCCGAACGTCTGTGGAGAAAATCTAATCTACCCAAAGATTTCATCCATTATAAGTTCATGCTTAAAACATACAACTCTGCCCTTCACCTCTCCAAACAAACCTATTTCAACACCCTTATCACCTCACTGTCCAATAACCCTAAACATCTCTTTGACACTTTCCAGTCCCTACTCAACCCAAGAGTGCAGGCCCCAACCACAGATTTCCGCGCTGACGATCTGGCCAATTACTTCAATGAAAAAATTGTCCACATTCGACAGGAAATTATCTGCCAATCCCTTCATACCATGCACTCTCCTCCCTCCCCCACTGCATCAAGTTCACTCTCTGACTTTGAACCAGTCACAGAAGAAGTAATCAGGCTCCATGCATCTTCTTGCCTGACCACTTGCACCAGTGACCCTATTCCGTCACATCTCCTCCAGTCCCTTTCCCCGGCTGTCACCTCTCACCTAACAAAAATATTCAACCTTTCTCTCTCTCTTCCGGTGTTTTTCCCTCCTCATTTAAGCATGCCATCATACATCCATTACTTACAAAACCATCCCTCGATCAAAACTGTGCCGCTAATTATAGACCCACCTGTCTCTAATCTTCCCTTCATCTCTAAACTCCTCGAACGCCTGGTCCACTCCCGTCTTATCGGCTATCTCTCAGATAACTCGCTTCTCGACCCTCTTCAATCTGGTTTCCGCTCTTTACAATCTACTGAAACTTCCCTCACTAAAGTCTCTAATGACCTACTAATAGCTAAATCTAATGGTCACTACTCCATGCTAATTCTCTTGGATCTCTCCGCAGCATTCGATACTGGGGATCATCAGCTCCTCCTCACTATGCTCCGCTCCATCGGCCTCAAGGACACCGTTCTCTCCTGGTTCTCCTCCTATCTCTCTGACCGTTCCATCATTGTATTCTTTGCTGGTTCCTCCTCTCACCTTCCCCTTACTGTTGGGGTTCCTCAAGGATCAGTCCAAGACCCCCTCCTCTTCTCTTTGTATACTGCTCCTATTGGACAATCAATCAGTAGATTTGGGTTCCAGTACCATCTCTATGCTGATCACACCCAATTATACACTTCTCCTGATATCACACCTGCCTTTTTAGAAAACACCAGTGATTTTCTTACCGCTGTCTTTAACATCTTGTCCTACCTCTATCTGAAACTGTCAAAAATTGAACTCCTTATGTTTTCTCCCTCTACTTACCTACCTTTGCCTGACAATGCCATCTCCGTGTGTGGTTCCACCATTACTCCCAAGCAACATGCCCGCTGCCTTGTGGTCATCCTTGATTCCAAGCTTTCCTTCACCCCCCACATCCGATCATTGGCTAGCTCTTCTTATCTGCATCTCAAAAACATTTCTAGAATTCGCCCTTTTCTTACTTTCGACACTGCAAAAACTCTTACTGTTTCACTCATTCATTCTCGTCTTGACTATTGTAACTCTCTCTTAATCGGCCTCCCTCTTTCCAAACTCTCCCTGCTCCAATCTATCCTGAATGCTGCTGCCAGGATTATATTCCTCACCAACCGTTACACCGATGACTCTACCTTGTGCCAAATAAGGCTGGTTTCACATTCGCGTCAAAACGACGCATGCGGCACCATCCGCATACAGCCGCACGACCTTCGTACCTAATGTTAAATATAGGTATGCAGGCCGCATGCAGATGTAGGCGGAGCTACAAGCGGAGGTGTGGCTGAGGGCGGGGCTTCACGGAGGAAGTCCGCAGCCCTCTGCACATCAGGGAAACGCTAGTGTGAAACTAGCCTAAATAAGGCAGCACACTGCGGCGCTAAAACATGCAAACATGAAAACTGAACTGCATTATCGCACTAGAAATATGAAAAAATGAGAGCATTTTGCGCATAAATTGGCCAACATTAGGGCATCACTCGTATACCAGGTCCTAGACTTTTCTTTCCTCACTGAGAATAAACGTCTTCATCTGAATGGGTACCTGTGACACCTCTTCTTAGACTAAATTTCTCTCTCTCTGTGGAGGGGTAATGGACCTACTGCGATTAAAACACCTGTGGCTAAGAGGCGGAGTGCTCAGTCAGAAGGCTAATGAATATACATTTCAAAAAACTGACCGTCACATCCAAACATAGACTAAGTGTGAATAGGTGCTGAACCTAGAGTCACCAACTCATATACAGTCAAATTAATAAGGCAGCACACTGCGGCGCTAAAACAAGCAAACATGAAACATGAAAATTGAACTGCATTACTGCACTAGAAATATGAAAAAATGAGAGCGTTTACCGCATAAATTGGCCAATTCATGTGCACCTGGTAGCCACATTAGGGCATCACTCGTATACCAAGTCCTAGACTTTCCTTTCCTCGCTGAGAATAAACGTCGTCATCTGAATGGGTACCTGTGAAACCTCTTCTTATACTAAATTTCTCTCTCTCTGTGGAGGGGTTATGGACCTGCTGTGATTAAAACACCTGTGGCTAAGAGGCGGTGTTAGGGCTATCGGAACGCACCGAGAAAATAGAGATGTTTATTATAAATGGTGCGTTCGCAGCCCGGGGTCCACCGTGCAGGAGGAACCTGCTGCTAGCGAATGGCGGCACTGTTTGGCGGTATAGACTAGCTCTGTTACTCCACAGAGTAGCCGTGAAAGGAAAACACTGCACCCTGTTAGCCTCACAGGAGCACAAGCTTACTGCCAAGCTGATAGCAGTCAGTAGTTATGCAACATGCAATCTCCTCACCGGAGAAGCCGGTATTCTAGGGGCTTATTTCAGCCGGGTCCCTGAACACACTCATGCATAACCACACTGGCGCAAAGCACATACAGTGGGGCAAAAAAGTATTTAGTCAGTCAGCAATAGTGCAAGTTCCACCACTTAAAAAGATGAGAGGCGTCTGTAATTTACATCATAGGTAGACCTCAACTATGGGAGACAAACTGAGAAAAAAAAATCCAGAAAATCACATTGTCTGTTTTTTTAACATTTTATTTGCATATTATGGTGGAAAATAAGTATTTGGTCAGAAACAAAATTTCATCTCAATACTTTGTAATATATCCTTTGTTGGCAATGACAGAGGTCAAACGTTTTCTGTAAGTCTTCACAAGGTTGCCACACACTGTTGTTGGTATGTTGGCCCATTCCTCCCTGCAGATCTCCTCTAGAGCAGTGATGTTTTTGGCTTTTTGCTTGGCAACACGGACTTTCAACTCCCTCCAAAGGATTTCTATAGGGTTGAGATCTGGAGACTGGCTAGGCCACTCCAGGACCTTGAAATGCTTCTTACGAAGCCACTCCTTCGTTGCCCTGGCGGTGTGCTTTGGATCATTGTCATGTTGAAAGACCCAGCCACGTTTCATCTTCAATGCCCTTGCTGATGGAAGGAGGTTTGCACTCAAAATCTCACGATACATGGCCCCATTCATTCTTTCATGTACCCGGATCAGTTGTCCTGGCCCCTTTGCAGAGAAACAGCCCCAAAGCATGATGTTTCCACCACCATGCTTTACAGTAGGTATGGTGTTTGATGGATGCAACTCAGTATTCTTTTTCCTCCAAACACGACAAGTTGTGTTTCTACCAAACAGTTCCATTTTGGTTTCATCAGACCATAGGACATTCTCCCAAAACTCCTCTGGATCATCCAAATGCTCTCTAGCAAACTTCAGACGGGCCCGGACATGTACTGGCTTAAGCAGTGGGACACGTCTGGCACTGCAGGATCTGAGTCCTTGGTGGCGTAGTGTGTTACTTATGGTAGGCCTTGATACATTGGTCCCAGCTCTCTGCAGTTCATTCACTAGGTCCCCCCGCGTGGTTCTGGGATTTTTGCTCACCGTTCTTGTGATCATTCTGACCCCACGGGGTGGGATTTTGCGTGGAGCCCCAGATCGAGGGAGATTATCAGTGGTCTTGTATGTCTTCCATTTTCTAATTATTGCTCCCACTGTTGATTTCTTCACTCCAAGCTGGTTGGCTATTGCAGATTCAGTCTTCCCAGCCTGGTGCAGGGCTACAATTTTGTTTCTGGTGTCCTTTGACAGCTCTTTGGTCTTCACCATAGTGGAGTTTGGAGTCAGACTGTTTGATGGTGTGCACAGGTGTCTTTTTATACTGATAACAAGTTTAAACAGGTGCCATTACTACAGGTAATGAGTGGAGGAAAGAGGAGACTCTGAAAGAAGAAGTTACAGGTCTGTGAGAGACAGAAATCTTGATTGTTTGTTTCTGACCAAATACTTATTTTCCACCATAATATGCAAAAAAAATGATAAAAAACAGACAATGTGATTTTCTGGATTTTTTTTTCTCAGTTTGTCTCCCATAGTTGAGGTCTACCTATGATGTAAATTACAGACGCCTCTCATCTTTTTAAGTGGTGGAACTTGCACTATTGCTGACTGACTAAATACTTTTTTGCCCCACTGTATATGAATTGACTCTAGCGCATGGCCGCACGGCCATGCGAGCCTTATATAGCTGCAGCAAGTAAAAGACCTTCCTAGAAGGACCAATGAGAGACTGCCATACCTGAGCATGTGACCCTAAATCTCCACTGAGAGATCTTGCCCTGGGCATGCTCAGTGTGTGCAAAGCAGGACTTAGTCCTAGCACTTAAAAGCCTTCCTGAAAGGACCAATGGACTTAGCTGCAGTATCTGACCATGTGACCCTCGATCTCCACTGAGAGATCTTACTCAGGGCATGCTCAGAACGAGAAAAGCAGGACTTAGTCCCAGAAGCGTCTGCTCGCCGCTGCCTAGCACTGACTTCAATGGCAGAAGCAGGAAAAGCAGCAGTAACTCTCTGTACACAGTGGGACTGAGCAAGACGCTGGGACCGACGTCTCCGCTGAGCAGGCTCAACTGCGGCAGGAGAAGAATGGGAGACTGCAGCGGAGATGGCCCGAGATTCCCCCTGTGCAGAGGTAGGAACTTGACCCCTAACAGGCGGAGTGCTCGGTCAGAAGGCTAATGAATATAAATTTAAAAAATCTGACCGTCACATCCAAACATAGACTAAGTGTGAACGGGTGCTGAACCTAGAGTCACCAACTCATATACAGTCAAATAAATGTGCTGCCTTATTTATTTGACTGTATATGAGTTGGTGACTCTAGGTCAGCACCTGTTCACACTTAGTCTATGTTTGGATGTGACGGTCAGTTTTTTGAAATTTAAATTTCTACCTTGTGCCAGTCATTACACTGGTTACCCATCCACTCCAGAATCCAGTACAAAGCTATTACCTTCATCCACAAAGCACTCCATGGCTCAGCACCGCCCTACATCTCTTCCCTGGTCTCAGTCTACCACCCTACCTGTGCTCTCCGTTCTGCTAATGACCAGAGGTTAGCATCATCAATAATCAGAACCTCCCACTCCTGTCTCCAAGTCTTTTCACCTGCTTCGCCAATTCTTTGCAATGCACTACCCAGGTTAATACACTGTGTTCCAAATTATTATGCAAATTGGATTTAAGTGTCATAAAGATTTAATTGTTTTGTTTTTCAAATAAACTCATGGATGGTATTGTGTCTCAGGGCTCAATGGATCACTGAAATCAATCTTAAACACATGTGATAATTAGTTTTCCAGGTGATTCTAATTAAAGGAAAACTACTTAAAAAATGATGTTCCACATTATTAAGCAGGCCACAGGTTTCAAGTAATATGGGAACTAAAAAGGATCTCTCTGCTGCTGAAAAGCATTAAATAGTGCAATGCCTTGGACAAGGAATGAAAACATTAGATATTCCACGAAAACGTAAGAGTGGTCATCATACTGTGAAGAGATTTGTGACTGAAACAGAGCACAGACAGAGTTCATGCAGATAAAGGCATAATGAGGAAGGTTTCTGCCAGAAAAATTCATTGGATTAAGAAAGCAGCTGCCAAAATACCATTACAAAGCAGCAAACAGTTATTTGAAGCTGCTGGTGCCTCTGGAGTCCCTCGAACCTCAAGGTGTAGGATCCTTCAAAGGCTTGCTGTGGTGCATAAACCTAATATTCAGCCACCCTTAAACAGTGTTCAGAAGCAGAAATGTTTAAAGTGGGCCCAGACATACATGAACACTAATTTCCAAATAGTCTTGTTTACTGATGAGTGTCAAGCAACCCTGGATGGTCCAGATGGATGGAGCAGTGGATGGTTGGTGGATTGCCACCATGTCCCAACAAGGCTGCGACGTCAGCAAGGAGGTGGAGGAGTCACATTTTGGGCCAGAATCATAGGGAAACAGCTGGTAGGACGCTTTAAGGTTCCTGAAGGTGTGAAAATGACCTCTGCAAAGTATTTAGAGTTTCTGACTGACAACTTTCTTCCATGGTCTAAAAAGCTGGAACATGCCTTCAGGAGCAAAATCCTCTTCATGCATGACAACGCACCATCTCATACTGCAAAGAATACCTCTGAGTCATTGGCTGCTATGGGCATAAAAGGAGATAAACTCATGGTGTGGCCACCATCTTCCCCTGACCTCAATCGTACAGAGAACCTTTGGAGTATCATCAAGCAAAAGATCTATGAGGGTCGAGGCAGTTCACATCAAAACAGCGGCTCTGGGAGGCTATTCTGCCTTCATGCAAAGAAATACAAGCAGAAACTCTCCAAAAACCCACGAGTTCTATGGATGCAAGAATTGTGAAGGTGATATCAAAGAAGGGGTCCTATGTTAACATGTAACTTGGCCTGTTAGGAGGTTTTGGAGTTAAATAGCTTTTTTGTTCAGTGAATGTGACCTCCTAATGCTGCTAATTCCACAAATGTTTAGAAATTCTACTGTGCCTAATAATTTGGAACAGTGCATTTTGAGTTTTTATTTATTTTGGCGATTATACTGTTATCATTGGGAGGTTTCTTCAATAAAATTTGATGTATACTCTTAACAGGTGATGACATTTATTAGACTGACTGTCATTTGCACCAACCATTTAGGAAAATCCAAGAAAAATATCATTTGCATAATACTTTGGAACACAATGTACGATTAATCCCCAATCCCCACAGTTTTAAGCGTGGCCTAAAAACGCATTTGTTCAGACTGGCCTACCGCCTCAACGCATTAACCTAACTATCCCTGTGTGGCCCATTAAAAAAATAATAATAATAATAATCAAGTTCCTCACATCATGTTCTCATACACTTCATGCAGTTAATAGCCCTCTGTGTCTGTACTGTCACATACTTAGGCTGTTAACTGGTTCATGCGGCTTTACATGAACACTCGATCCTTACACTATGGCTGGTCTGAACAACGAAAGCAATTGTTACCATTCACCTCTTGTGTCTCCCTTTTTCCTATAGATTGTACGCTTGCAAGCAGGGCCCTCACTCCTCTTGGTATCTATTTTGAACTGTGATTTTGTTACACTGTAACGTCAATTGTCTGTACATATCCCCTCTATAATTTGTAAAGCTCTGTGGAATATGTTGGCACTATATAAATAAAATTATTATTATTATCAATCGCGTTCACGTTTGCAAAGCAAAAAAAAAACCACACTTGTTTTTTGTGTGTGCTTTTTCTGTGTGTTTTTTTTTAAACTTTTACTGGGTTCTTGGATCCCATTGCTATGCTAGCAGAGCAGCTTCAGAGGTTGTCACTGGAGGTGACTGATCTTCATTCTGAGGTCCAGCAGCAACGACAGCGGCTGCAGGCTCCTATTGTGGGGGATGCTGCTGGTTGGCCTCTCCAGCTTGAACCCAAAATTGCCCTCCCAGATAGGTTTTCTTGGGTTAGGGATACGTTTTTTGTGTTTAATCCCTTCCCGACTTGTGACGCCACGTAGGCGTCATGAAAGTCGGTGTCAATCCGACCTGTGACGCCTGTGTGGCGTCATGGAGGGATCGCGTCCCTGCAGATCAGGTGAAAGGGTTAACCCCAATTTCACCCGATCTGCAGGGACAGGGGGGAGTGGTACTTCAGCCCGGGGGGGTGGCTTCATCCCCCCCCCACCCCCCCGTGGCTACAATCACTCTGATTGGCTGTTGAAAGTGAAACTGCCAATCAGAGCGATCTGTAATATTTCACCTATGAAAACTGGTGAAATATTTCAATCCAGCCATGGCCGATGCTGCAATATCATCGGTCATGGCTGGAAACCCTGATCTGCCCACCGCCACCGATCTCCTCCCCAGTCCTCCATCCTGTGCTCCGATCCCCTCCGTCTTTCTGTCTGCTCCCCCGTCCTCCTGTCCGCTCCCCCGTGCTCCGATCCCACTTCCCCATGTTCCGATCCCCCCGATGCTCTGATGTCCCCCCCTCATACTTACCGAGCCTCCCGGTGTCTGTCCGTCTTCTCCATTAGCGCCGCCATCTTCCAAAATGGCGAGCACATGTGCAGTGCGCCCGCCGAATCTGCCGGCCGGCAGATTCGTTTCAGGTATATTTTGATCACTGTGATAAAACCTATCACAGTGATCAAAATAAAAAAAATTGTAAATGACCCCCCCCCTTTATCACCCCCATAGGTAGGGACAATAATAAAATACAGAAAATATTTTTTTTCCCACTAGGGTTAGGGTTAGAACTTGGGTTAGGGTTAGGGTTAGAATTAGGCTATGTGCACACGGTGCAGATTTGGCTGCGGATCCGCAACGGATTGGCCGTGGATCCGCAGCGGATTTGCGGCTCCGGATTCGTAGCAGTTTTCCATCAGGTTTACAGTACCATTTAAACCTATGGAAAACCAAATCCGCTGTGCCCATGGTGCAGAAAATACTGCGTGGAAACGCTGCGTTATATTTTCCGCAGCATGTCAATTCTTTGTGCGGATTCCGCAGCGTTTTACACCTGTTCCTCAATAGGAATCCGCAGGTGAAATCCGCACAAAAAAACACTGGAAATCCGCTGTAAATCCGCAGGTAAAACACAGTGCCTTTTACCTGTGCATTTTTTAAAAATCGTGCTGAAAAATCTCACACGAATCCGCAACGTGGGCACATAGCCTTAGGGTTAGGGTTGGAATTAGAGTTAGGGTTGGAATTAGGGCTAGGGTTGGAAATAGGGTTAAGATTAGGCTTGTGGTTAGGGTTAGGGCTAGGGGTGTGTTGGGGTTAAAGTTGTGGTTAGGGTTGGGATTAGGGTTAGGGTTGGGATTAGGGTTATGATTAGGGTTAGGGTTGGGATTGGGGTTACGGGTGTGTTGGGGTTAGGGTTGTGGTTAGGAGTGTGTTGGGGTTAAGGTTGTGATTAGGGTTATGGCTACAGTTGGGATTAGGGTTAGGGGTGTGTTGGGATTAGTGTTGAAGTTAAAATTGAGGGGTTTCCACTTTTTAGGCACATCAGGGGTCTCCAAACGCAACATGGCACCACCATTGATTCCAGCCAGTCTTGCGTTCAAAAAGTCAAATGGTGCTCCCTCCCTTCCGAGCCCGGACGTGCGCCCAAACAGTGGTTTACTCGCTCATATGGGGTACCAGCGTTCTCAGAACAAACTGGGCAACAACTATTTGGGTCCAATTTCTCCTGTTACCCTTGAAAAAATAAAAAATTGCTTGCTAAAACATAATTTTTGAGGAAAGAAAAATGATTTTTTATTTTCATGGCTCTGCGTTATAAACTTCTGTGAAGCACTTGGGGGTTGAAAGTGCTCACCACACATCTAGATAAGTTCCTTGGGGGTCTAGTTTCCAAAATGGGGTCATTTGTGGGGGGTTTCTACTGTTTAGGCACATCAGGGGCTCTGCAAATGCAACGTGACGCCCGCAGACCATTCCATCAAAGTCTGCATTTCAAAACGTCACTACTTCCCTTCTGAGCCCCGACGTGTGCCCAAACAGTGGTTTACCACCACATATGGGGTACCAGCATACTCAGGACAAACTGTGCAGCAACTATTGGTGTCCAATTTCTCCTGTTACCCTTGTGAAAATAAAAAATTGCTTACTAAAACATAATTTTTGAGAAAAGAAAAATTATTTTTTATTTTCACGGCTCTGCGTTGTAAACTTCTGTAAAGCACTTGGGGGTTCAAAGTGCTCACCACATATCTAGATAAGTTCCATGGGGGGTCTAGTTTCCAAAATGGGGTCACTTGTGGGGGGTTTCTACTGTTTAGGCACATCAGGGGCTCTGCAAACATAACATGATGCCCGCAGACCATTCCATCAAAGTCTGCATTCCAAAACGTCACTACTTCCCTTCCGAGCACCGACGTGTGCCCAAACAGTGGTTCTGCCCCACATATGGGGTATCAGCGTACTCAGGACAAACTGGACAACAACTTTTGGGGTCCAATTTCTCCTGTTACTCTTGTGAAAATAAAAAATTGCAGGCTAAAATATAATTTTTGAGGCTAGAAAAATGATTTTTTATTTTCCCGCCTCTGCGTTATAAACTTCTGTGAAGCACTTGGGGGTTTAAAGTGGTCACCGCACATCTAGATTAGTTCCATGGGAGGTCTAGTTTCCAAAATGGGGTCAAATGTGAGAGAGCTCTAATGTTTAGGCACACAGGGGCTCTCCAAACGCGACATGGTGTCCGCTAACGATTGGAGCTAATTTTTTATTCAAAAAGTCAAATGGCGCTCCATCCCTTCCGAGCCCTGCCGTGTGCCCAAACAGTGGTTTACCCCCACATGTGAGGTATCAGTGTACCCAGGAGAAATTGCCCAATAAATTTTAGGATCCATTTTATCTTGCTGCCTATGTGGAAATGAACAAATTGTGGGTAAAAGAAATTTTTTGAAAAAAAAAAGTACTTTTTTATTTTTACGGATCAATTTGTGAAGCACCTGGGGGTTCAAAGTGCTCACTCTGCATCTAGATAAGTTCCTTTGGGGGTCTAGTTTCTCAAATGGGGTCACTTGTGGTGGAGCTCCAATCTTTAGGTACACAGGGGCTCTCCAAACGTGACATGGTGTCCGCTAACGATTAGAGCTAATTTTTCATTCAAAAGTCAAATGGCGCTCCTTCCCTTCTGAGCCTTGCCGTGTGCACAAACAGTGGTTTGTGACCACATATGAGGTATCGGTGTACTCAGGAGAAATTGCCCAACACATTTTAGGATCCACTTTATTCTGTTGCCCATGTGAAAATTAAAAAATTGAGGCTAAAATAAATTTTTTGTGAAAAAATGTACTTTTTCATTTTTACGGATCAATTTGTGAAGCACCTGGGGGTTCAAAGTGCTCACTATGCATCTAGATAAGCTCCTTGGGGGGTCTAGTTTCCAAAATGGGATCACTTGTGGGGGAGCTTCAAAGTTTGAGCACACAGGGGCTCTCCAAATGCGACATGGTGTCCGCTAAAGATTGGAGCCAATTTTTCATTGAAAGAGTCAAATGGCGCTCCTTCCTTTCCGAGCCCTGTCGTGCGCCCAAACAGTGGTTTCCCCCCACATATGGGGTATCGGCGTACTCAGGACAAAATTTACAATAACTTTTGGGGTCCAGTTTCTGTTTTTACCCTTGGGAAAATAAAAAAAATTGTTGCTAAAAGATAATTTTTGTGACTAAAAAGTTAAATGTTCATTTTTTCCTTCCATGTTGCTTCTGCAGCTGTGAAGCACCTGAAGGGTTAATAAACTTTTTGAATGTGGTTTTGAGCACCTTAAGGGGTGCAGTTTTAGAATGGTGTCACTTTTGGGTATTTTCAGCCATATAGACCCCTAAAACTGACTTCAAATGTGAGGTGGTGCCTAAAAAAATGGTTTTGTAAATTTCGTTGTAAAAATGAGAAATCGCTGGACAAATTTTAACCCTTATAACTTCCTAGCAAAAAAAATTTTGTTTCCAAAAGACATGTGGGAAATGTTATTTATTAACTACTTTGTGTCACATAACTCTCTCGTTTAACAGAATAAAAATTGAAAATGTGAAAATTGCGAAATTTTCTAAATTTTCGACAAATTTCCATTTTTTTCACAAATAATCGCAAAAATTATCGACCTAAATTTACCACTAACATGAAGCGCAATATTTCACGAAAAAACATTCTCAGAACCGCTAGGATCCGTTGAAGCTTTCCTGAGTTATTACCTCATAAAGGGACACTGGTCAGCATTGCAAAAAACGGCCAGGTCATTAAGGTCAAAATAGGCTGGGTCATGAAGGGGTTAAGGAGGCATTCAAATATTTTCTTAGGCCATACTCCTCTGGAGACGAGCAGCAACGACTAGGAATTGTTATTTCACCATTGCAGGGGCTTTTTATCTACCAAAGGATTCTATGTGTCTCCAGTCTGCGGAGGAGTTGTTCTGGGCCCTTGCCCTGATCTATGATGATTCTGACTATACTTCCTTGGCTGAATCCAAGCTGTGTCACATTCAGCAAGGAAATCGTTCAGTGGAGACTTAAAGCTCTGAATTCCGCAGATGGTCAACTGATACCAAATGGAATGACCCGGCTCTCAGAAGCGAATTCCTTCAGGACCTCACTGAAAGGTTAAAGGACGTATTAGCAATGTATGAAACTCCTGTGTCACTGGAGGTTGCCATGTCCTTGGCTATTCGGGTGGATAGACTCCTGCGGGACAGATGGGTAAGACCACCTGCTTCTGAGCTCTCTTTCTGGGGCAAGATCCTGGTGTTGGAGGGAAGGGTCTGGGATGAACCCATACTTGCGGAGTTAGAGGAACCCATGCAGTTAGAGGGGTGCGTTCATGTCATATTTTTCCCCCGACATTTGCAAGAAAATGGGCGTATGTTTTTTTTTGTAGAAAAAAGGTACATTTTATTGGGGCATGTCCTGTAATTCCAAAGGAAAAGAGACTCGATTAAGCCTTGTGAGTCTTGAGCTTGATAATCAAGGGGTGTGTTCCTTTTCAACCTTAAATTCTCTTTTTGTCCTGACAGCAGAGGTGGTGCTAGAGAGCAGGTCTGAAGAAATTTCTATGTTTGTAGACAGTGGAGCTGGAGTCAGTATGGTGGATGCTGAGTTTGCTAGAACTCATGTCTTTGTCTGCTCTAACTTGGCTGAACCTATTCCTATTTGCGTCATCGACTCATCACCACTTGCACAGAGAACACTGACACAAATTGTTCATAACGTAAGACTGAAGGTGTGGTCTTCACATTATGACATAATCCCTTGTTATGTCCTGAAGGGTCTCAATACTCCAATGGTTCTGGGTTTGCCCTGGTTGGTGAAGCATAATCCAACTGTGGATTGGCAATCTAGAGAGATTGTAAAGTGGGGAGATTACTGTCATGGTAACTGCCTAAACATTTCCCCTTCTGCTGTATCTACAGGGACCTTACTGACATTTTTGTCTGGTTTTGAGGACCCTGCCCCAATTTTGCAGAAGAGGATAGGCATTTCAACCTTGTTTAACATGCTGACCCTTGAGTACCCTTTTAACTCTGGCATTCTATGATTCTATGAATAAAGCTGTCTAGTCACTTATACCGCATGGTGAACGGCGTAAAAAAAATAAAAACAATTCTTGAACTGCTGTTTGTTTGTCCATTGAGCCTCCCAAAAATCAGTATAAGGCTACAATAACATTTATCCTGAGGTCTACACTGAGCTCTTATCTCAGGGTTTTCATGTAAATCCCCCAAAATGTGAATTAGATCAAAATCTTGATGGAATCACTTTTTGGACTCCGCCTGGCCTCTGTTCGGGTAGCGTCCCATCATTTTAGGTGACTTTTTAGTAACAAAAGTGTGGTTGACCACAGATATGTGCATATGTAAAATGACATGAGACAGCCGAAGCAGAGGCAGATGGAATCCAAAGTGTCACCATCGCCTTATTGTAGTAAATGGTTCCGTTGAGGTTTTCATCAGAATCACATTTTTTAGGAATTTGAACAGAAACCCTGACATTAGTGCTTAGTATAGTGATAAAAAACAGGTTTTGTGATTTTATTGGTGCCAAAAGGTGCAAATAATTTGCCAAAATAATGGCATCTTAAAAAAACAGTGTGTGTATCCTTTATAGTTGTATATGTCAATTCGACAATACCTCTGTTGAGAGAATAAGGAGGGTGAGGCCACATGCACATGTTCAGTATATACATCAGTACCGTATTTGTAAGCCAAATACACTCTCGGGTGATCTCCGAGTATTTGTAAGTGCTTGGAGATTTCGTTTTCCTTGCCCCAGCTGCATGATTTACAGCTGATAGACAGCTTGAATACATGTGGGGATTCCCTAGCAACCAGGAAACCCCCACATGTACTCAGGCTGGCTAGCAGCCATAAATCATGCAGCTGCGTCAACAAAAACTAAATCTCCGAGCAGTCACAAATACTCGGAGACCACCCGAGCGACGAGTAAACTCGCTCATCACTAATCCCAACACCTAACACAAACGCTGCCATGTTTTTCACACCCAGATTCAGTCTTTGAAAAAACTCTGCTCTGCTCCACTAAATAACACTGGTCCAAGTGCTGTCTGCATTTTTCATAAACAGTCATGTGAATGAGCCCTTCAGGTGTGGCCCCCTCAATGGGCAAAGCATGAGGCATCAGTCAGCTGTATCTACAGGCTCCTAACAAGTATATGTTACTGAATTTGTCTTAAAGGGGTCGTCCGGTCCAAATTGATAAGTCTATGTGACTGGGGACTTATGAATCCCCCCAGCGCACGCACTGTGCACGGCGCTGATTCACCAGTTTCTGAGCTGGGACCTGTTTCTACATAGAGCTTACTTTCACACTTCCGTCTTTAGAGCTCTGTCGGTTTGGGAAAAATACGGTTCTTGCAAATGTGTTTGCAGGATGCGTTTTTCCCATACACTTGTATTAGTGACGAATCGCGACGGATTGTCACACGTCGCATCCTTGTGCGACGGATGCGTCGTGCTTTGGCGGACTGTCGGCACATAAAAAGTTCAATGTAACTTTTTTTGTGCTTCGCGTCCGCCATTTTCGACCGCGCATGCTTGGCCGAAACTCCACCCCTCCTCCCTGGACTGCAGAATGGGGAGCGGATGCGTTGAAAAACTGCATCCGCTGCCCACGTCGTGCAGTTATTTCACAACGTCTGTTGGTACGTCAGCCCGACGCATTGTGACGGGCCCGTACCGACGGAAGTGTGAAAGTATCCTAAGAAGGATTCAGCTAGTCAGTTTTTAACCATGTGATGAGATAGACCTAATGGGAAAGAGAAAAATTAGCTGGATAGAAAGGCAAAATGGGCAATTTTAAGTACACAGTGCCTAAAAGTATCATGATTGCAATGTATTAAGAAGATACAAATTTTGATGGGAGTGCTTCTGTAATGTTGTCCATAATTTATTGAAATAAAAACTGCTGTACAAAAAACAAATAGCGCTACATCTGGAGCGCCCCCAGACACAGGGCCACAAGTCACTCGGTACCGGTCCCTTCTCCTTCTGTTCTGCGGTTGTCACGGTGGCTGGACCCGGTCGTGACCCTGCTAAGGGGCGTCCAATGAAAATGGTAGTACAGTCTGTCAGTAGTTCGTGACGCCACCTGTGGTGTTCGGTCAGGGCGACCGACGCTGCTGTGGGGTCCGCTGGGGTGATGGAATGGCAGCTGGATGGTATACCTTCCCACAGGTGAAGTATGTCCCCAGGGCTTCCCAGTAAGGTGGATGGTGATGGTGTGAGGTGCAGGCAATAACGAGGACACAGGGTTGCAGTCTCTTTACCTTTTACTGAAGGCTTCAGTACACTCAGTCCAGAGCACATTCAACCGGGCTATCAGAGACCGGCCGGTCCGATGGGCACATCCAGAGTTTCCCTCACAGATGGAAATCGTTGCCTACCAATAGCGCCTGTGTGTTGTAGTCCTACCCTGCTGAGCATTCGGAATAGTCCTCACAACTGCTGTTCTCTTTCGTTCGTTCTCTACAGCTTTCTCTCTCTCTCTCGTTCTTTGGTTCCAGATGTTGCTAGTTTCTAACGTCCCCCAGATATGTTATGGCTAGGACGCTACCCGTTTGACGGGAAGGCTTGGAGGCCTTCCGGGACCCTAGAGACACCCCTCTCCCAATGTTGCCCCCTATGTCTTCGTAGGTGTAAAAGGTAGACAGCCAACCTATAATCAACTGTCCAGCGGAATTTGAAGTAAGGCCTGAAGTCAGTTACTCCTACGGTGATCCGGCCACCGACTACGCGCCTTAGTAAGATGTTGCCTTCCTCTCTCGGCATGACTCTTACTGGCTCTCCTTTGTGCTGATCTCGTTTACACTGTTCCACAATATTCTTCCCCTCTTGTCTCTTCCTTAGGATACTGCCGCAAGGTGTGCAGGCGCGGTTCCGTAACGTTCTGTTCTGTCGGTAGGCACCTGCCAGGTTCCCACGCCTGACAGGGACCCCCCTGTGTCTTCTCCCCGCAACACCCCCTGCCACGGGATGTTGCCTGGTTCCAACCCAGTCAGCTTCTGACTAACTTCCTCCCCAGCCCCTAGTTTTACCAGTGTGAGGAGTGGCCCAATAAATAAAGCCTTTTTCTCCCCCTAGTGGCCAGAGTGTGAAGTGTAATGTGTTCTGGTGATACCTGGTCAGGAGAACTCTTTAGTGCCATCGGACGTATCGCTACTCGCCTTGGGGCCATACTGCAACGACCAGGTCTCTGGGGCGCTGCACTCCCCCCCGGTTAAATCCAGTACTCCTGGACTGGGAAGAAGAACAACAATATAATGCAGTGAAAGACATACAACATTTTGGATGCTAAGAACAAATAAATAGAAAAGGTGCTTCCCTTTATGGGAGGTAAGGACACTTGAACGTTACAAACAAAAATAACAGTTAAATATTTTGAAATAACATTATGACTATAAATAACTCTCTGTACCCAGCCGGGTATTCTACTAAGTGCAAAATTTTCGAAAATTAAACTAACTCTTCCTTTAAGGGCGTATAAGCTGAACCCACTAAAGGCCTACTATCAAGTACTACAACAACTCAACTTTCTTTTCCGTTCTGACTTCACCAATTCAGGACCGCCTAGCTCCTTGGCTGAGCCTACTGCCATTGTGCCGACCATCTTTCTACGTTTCTCAGGAGGACTCTCTCTCTAACCCCTACGGGCTCACTTCAAACTTTCCTGTCCTCAATCTTTATTAACATTATTAAACTATCTAAATTATTCAGCGTTATTAACGTTTTAGTAAAACAATCATCAAACATTCCCTTTAAGAGGGACCCAAGTCTCTGGTGCAGACTCTCTTTCAGCAAGTTCACAGCAATCAAGTCCTTCTGCAGCGAGTCTTCGCAAAGTCTTCGCAAAGTCTTCCTCGACTTATAAAACCAGTAGGGGGCACCTTTAAGAAGGTGCAACTATATACAAAAACAGTTTTGAATCATTCACCGTCCATGATCCGGCAGTGTTTAAAACAATGATGAACTTGTGCAAACGTAGAAAAGAAATAGAAAACATTAGGGATCCCGGGTAAACAAAGGGATCCCTAGGAGTTAACCCTGGACGGGTTTAAAGTAGCAGCAACAGCAGGAAACAGTTAACTATATACATTTTCAGGTTTTCGAGGTTTAGTGCTGTAACTCAGGGGGTAGCACCAGTCGGAGTAGCCCAGCTGGATACTGGCGGCTACCAGGTGCTACATACGGGGCTCCCTCACTCCAGATGGGGGCCTTACGGCTTTGCATATCTCTTTTCTCATCCGATGTGGTATCAATGTCACTAATCGGTTCTTCAGGTATAATATGGGTTCGAATGTCAATTTTGGTAGTAGATTCAGTAGCGGCAATAATGCCCACTGTGGTAGTAGTATCAGGATTTGTCAGTTCAGAGTTAGTCTTAGTCATGGCAGCAGGTGGCGCTGCTGCGTAGCCAATCAGTGGGTCTTCTGTCACTGTGGCAGGGTCGGCGTTCTTACCTGCCACCACGGTGTCCTCGGGGTTGGCCTGCTCCGTCTCCGCTGGGATCTGGAACGCTGACTGCGGGGCCTTGTGCCCCGCATTGTCATCTCCGTTTGCAGTATCTCGCTTTTCGGCACGGCCTTGCGTTCTGGCTTCAGAGCACTGGAACTTCTTTCTCGCTCCGGACCACACGAGGCTGCCGACAGACGTCTGGTGAGGCCCCCGGTGACGCTCTCCTTCCACCCGGCCTCAGTGCTCAGCTGCGTCCGCCGGAGTTGATCGCTGAGCTCGTCCACTCCGGCCTGCCGGAAGTCGGGGCCAACAGGTGACGCCTGGCCGCGGTTTCTCTCTGGGTAGCTGGGGAAGTCCTCTGCTCCGACCCCACACTCCGATCCCGGTCGGCTGGCCATGGCGTCTCACACGTGGTTCACTTCTTCTCCCTCCGTGTCCTTTTCCCGCTCTCTCCTTCGTGGGCGGTTTCGTTTTCTTTGTCTCCGCCCACCATTTAGGATCAGGAGGTGGATCTCTGCTGCTGACGGACACGTCCTCGAGGTACAGAAATATTTAGACTGGGTGGCCATTACTTTTCGCGCTCTGCAGCCTGCTCACGCCCACTTGCACGCCCTTCTTCTTCTCCTGCGCTCCTCGTGACGCTGCAATGGCGGCGGTTTTGGCGGGAATCTTGCGGCAGATAGCAATACACAGTCTTTGCAATAAATCACAGTCCAAACACGTTTCAATCACAGTTCCAAGGCACACATGACCCAATTCTTCAGGCTTAAGTACGATCCTGTTCGTGACGCCAAGTTGGAGCACCCCCAGACACAGGGCCACGAGTCAGTCGGTACCGGTCCCTTCTCCTTCTGTTCTGCGGTTGTCACGGTGGCTGGACCCGGTCGTGACCCTGCTAAGGGGCGTCCAATGAAAATGGTAGTACAGTCTGTCAGTAGTTCGTGACGCCACCTGTGGTGTTCGGTCAGGGCGACCGACGCTGCTGTGGGGTCCGCTGGGGTGATGGAATGGCAGCTGGATGGTATACCTTCCCACAGGTGAAGTATGTCCCCAGGGCTTCCCAGTAAGGTGGATGGTGATGGTGTGAGGTGCAGGCAATAACGAGGACACAGGGTTGCAGTCTCTTTACCTTTTACTGAAGGCTTCAGTACACTCAGTCCAGAGCACGTTCAACCGGGCTATCAGAGACCGGCCGGTCCGATGGGCACATCCAGAGTTTCCCTCGCAGATGGAAATCGTTGCCTACCAATAGCGCCTGTGTGTTGTAGTCCTACCCTGCTGAGCATTCGGAATAGTCCTCACTAGGGTTGAGCGAAACAGGTCGTTCATTTTCAAAAGTCGCCGACTTTTGGCAAAGTCGGGTTTCATGAATCCCGATCCGACCCCTGTGCGGGGTCGGCCATGCGGTACGCGACTTTCGCGCCAAAGTCGCGTTTCAATGACGCGAAAAGCGCCATTTCTCAGCCAATGAAGGTAAACGCAGAGTGTGGGCAGCGTGATGACATAGGTCCTGGTCCCCACCATCTTAGAGAAGGGCATTGCAGTGATTGGCTTGCTGTCTGCGGCGTCACAGGGGCTATAAAGGGGCGTTCCCGCCGACCGCCATGTTACTGCTGCTGATCTGAGCTTAGGGAGAGGTTGCTGCCGCTTCGTCAGAAGCAGGGATAGCGTTAGGCAGGGTCCATTAACCACCAAACCGCTTGTGCTGTAGCGATTTCCACTGCCCAACACCACCTTCGGTGTGCAGGGACAGTGGAAGCTACATTTTTTTTTTTTCCCCCTCAGCGCTGTAGCTCATTGGGCTGCCCTAGAAGGCTCCCTGATAGCTGCATTGCTGTGTGTACGCCGCTGTGCAAAATAACTGCTTTTTTCAAAGTACAAATCCTCTTGTTCCTTCCTTTCTGCACAGCTATCTTTTTGGTTTGTACACACTTTTTATTTAATTTGTGCATCAGTCCACTCCTTATTGCTGCCTGCCATACCTGGCTGAGATTACTGCAGGGAGATAGTAATTGAAGGACACTCCCTGTTTTTTTTTTTTTTTTTTGTGGGAGATTAAGATTGACATTTCTGCTAGAGTGCCATCCCTGTCTGTGTCATCTCTCACTCAGTGGGCCATAGAAAGCCTATTTATTTTTTTGCTTGATTTGGGTTATAAAATCTACCTGAAAAAATCACTACATCAATCAGTGGGAGAAAAATATTGGCCTCAGGGCTTGTGTGCCACTCTTGACTCCTGTGTGCATCATCACTCACTCAGTGGGCCATAGAAAGCCTATTTATTTTTTTGCTTGATTTTGGTTCTAAAATCTACCTGAAAAAATCACTACATCAATCAGTGGGAGAAAAATATTGGCCTCAGGGCTTGTGTGCCACTCCTGACTCCTGTGTGCATCATCACTCACTCAGTGGGCCATAGAAAGCCCTTTTTTTTTTTTTTTTTGCTTTATTTGGGTTCTAAATTCTACCTGAAAAAATCAATAAATCAATCAGTGGGAGATTAATATTGGCCTTTGGGCTTGTGTGCCAGTCCTAAGCGTGCCATCTCTCTCTCTCAGATAGTGGGCCATAGAAAGCCTATTTATTTTTATTTTTTTTTATTGGGTTTATAAATTTTCCCTGGAAAAAAAAAAAAAAAAGTGGGAGATTAATATTGGCCTCTGGGCTTGTGTGCCAGTCCTGAGCGTGCCATCTCTCTCACAAATAGTGGGCCATAGAAAGCCTATTTATTTATTTTTTTTTGGTTTTATAAATTCTCCCTTAAAAAAAAAAGGGAGATTAATATTGGCCTTTGGGCTTGTGTGCCAGTCCTAAGCGTGCCATCTCTCTCTGTCTCTCAGATAGTGGGCCATAGAAAGCCTATTTATTATTTTTTTTATTGGGTTTATAAATTTTCCCTGGAACAAAAAAAAAAAAGTGGGAGATAAATATTGGCCTCTGGGCTTGTGTGCCACTCCTGACTCCTGTGTGCGTCATCTCTCACTCAGTGGGCCATAGAAAGCCTTTTTTTGTTTTATTTGTTTTCTAAATTCTCCCTGAAAAAATCATTTTATTTTCTTTGGTTTCTAAATTCTTCCTGAAAAAATCATTGTATTCTATTATTTTTTTCCCTAAAGTCTCCCTGATAAAAAAAAAAAAAAACAGTGGGAGATTAATATTGCCCTTTCTGCTTGTGTGCCAGTCTTGACTCCTGGGTGTGCCATCTCTCTCTCTCTCTCCAATTGTGGGCCATAGAAAGCCTATTATTTTTTTAGCTTGATTTGGGTTCCAAAATCTACCTGAAAAAATCACTACATCAATCAGTGGGAGATAAATATTGGCCTCTGGGCTTGTGTGCCACTCCTGACTCCTGTGTGCGTCATCTCTCACTCAGTGGGCCATAGAAAGCCTTTTTTTGTTTTATTTGTTTTCTAAATTCTCCCTGAAAAAATCATTTTATTTTATTTTGGTTTCTAAATTCTTCCTGAAAAAATTTTTTTATTCTATTTTTTTTTTTCCTAAAGTCTCCCTGAAAAAAAAAAAAAAAAACCAAATCAGTGGGAGATTAATATTGCCCTTTCTGCTTGTGTGCCAGTCTTGACTCCTGGGTGTGCCATCTCTCTCTCTCTCTCTCCAATTGTGGGCCATAGAAAGCCTATTATTTTTTTTAGCTTGATTTGGGTTCCAAAATCTACCTGAAAAAATCACTACATCAATCAGTGGGAGATAAATATTGGCCTCTGGGCTTGTGTGCCACTCCTGACTCCTGTGTGCGTCATCTCTCACTCAGTGGGCCATAGAAAGCCTTTTTTTGTTTTATTTGTTTTCTAAATTCTCCCTGAAAAAATCATTTTATTTTATTTGGTTTCTAAATTCTTCCTGAAAAAATCATTTTATTCTATTATTTTTTTTTCCTAAAGTCTCCCTTAAAAAAAAAAAAAAAAAATCAAATCAGTGGGAGATTAATATTTACATTTGTGCTTCAGTGACAGTCCTGCGTGTGTGGCATCTCTCTCATTTGTTGCCACCAACAACAGAGTGTGTAACATTGTGCCTGATTTTCGTTGTGGTCTCACTCACCTGTAAAGGGGTAGCTAAATCATACTGAAGTTATAGCTCACCGTGTAATTTGTGTGACAGCAACAAATACCGTTAGTTTGTTTACGTTTTTAAAACAATGAGGAAGTATGGTGGAAGAGGTCGTGGCCGGGGGCGTTCATTGTCAGCTGGTAATGAGGGTAGTGGTAGTGGTGGAGCATCAGCTGGTCGTGGGAAAAAAAATATTGCACCTAAGTCTGGAGCTGTGGAGCCAGGTTCGTCGTCTGGCTACACAAGGCCTCGAACGCTCCCTTTTCTGGGAGTAGGAAAACCGCTTTTAAAGCCGGAGCAGCAAGAGCAAGTTTTGGCTTATCTTGCTGACTCAGCCTCTAGCTCTTTTGCCTCCTCTCGTGAAACTGGTAAATGTCAAAGCAGCGCGTCGTTAGTGGATGTTCACGGTCAGGGACAAGTCGCTTCCTTGTCCTCTTCAGCAAAAACAACAACAGAGAAGAATGCAGCAGGCGACACAACGTGTTACTCCATGGAGCTCTTTACACATACCGTCCCTGGCTTAGAAAGTGAAGCAGTTAACAGTCCATGCCCATTACAAGTTGAATCTGACATGGAGTGCACTGATGCACAGCCACAGCCAGACTACTATGCTGGTCCTTTGACTCAGACCACAACATTGCCCTCGCAGGGTGCTGATCAAGAATCAGACCCTGATGAGACTATGTTGCCCCATCACGAACGCTATACCACCGACCGACACGGTGACACAGACGAAGTTGCACACGAGCTACAAGAAGAGGTAATAGATGACCCAGTTCTTGACCCCGATTGGCAGCCATTGGGGGAACAGGGTGCAGGCGGCAGCAGTTCTGAAGCGGAGGAGGAGGGGCCGCAGCAGGCATCAACATCGCAACAGGTTCCATCTGCCGGGCCCGCATCTTGCCCAAAACGCGTGGCAAAGCCAAAACCTGTTGGAGGACAGCGTGGCCATCCGGTTAAAGCTCAGGCTGCAATGCCTGAAAAGGTATCCGATGCTAGAAAGAGTGCAGTCTGGCATTTTTTTAAACAACATCCAATTGATCAGCGCAAAGTCATCTGTCAAAAATGTTCAACTACCTTAAGCAGAGGACAGAATCTGAAAAGTCTCAATACAAGTTGCATGCATAGACATTTAACCACCATGCATTTGCAAGCCTGGACTAACTACCAAACGTCCCTTAAGGTTGTAGCACCCTCGGCCAATGAAGCTAGTCAGCAACGCAACATCCCTTCCGGCAGTGTAGGGCCACCATTTTCCGCACCACCTGCAGTATCTGTGCAGGTTTCTTTGCCAGGCCAAAGCAGTCAGGGTCAGGGAATCACCAGTTTCGTAGTAGGAAACACTGCATCTAGGGCACCGGTGGCAACAATACCATCTCCCACCGTCTCTCAGTCTGCCATGTCCACCGGCACCCCCGCTAGTTCCACGATCTCCAGCTCTCCAGTCCAGCTCACCCTACATGAGACTATGGTTAGAAAAAGGAAGTACTTAGCCTCGCATCCGCGTACACAGGGTTTGAACGCACACATAGCTAGACTAATCTCGTTAGAGATGATGCCCTACCGGTTAGTTGAAAGCGAAGCTTTCAAAGCCCTGATGGACTACGCTGTACCACGCTACGAGCTACCCAGTCGACACTTTTTTTCCAGAAAAGCCATCCCAGCCCTCCACCAGCATGTTAAAGAGCGCATCGTCCATGCACTCAGGCAATCTGTGAGCACAAAGGTGCACCTGACAACAGATGCATGGACCAGTAGGCATGGCCAGGGACATTACGTGTCCATCACGGCACACTGGGTAAATGTGGTGGATGCAGGGTCCACAGGGGACAGCAAGTTTGGGACAGTTCTGCCTAGCCCACGGTCTAGGAAACAATTGGCTGTAGCCGTTCGCACCCCCTCCTCCTCCTCTTCTTCCTCCTGCAGAAGCGATAGCTCGTCCACAGACCGCAGTCGCACAACCACTCCATCCGCAGCTGCCACTGTTGCACACCAGGTCTCCCATTATGGGGCAGCTACTGGCAAACGTCAGCAGGCTGTATTGCCTATGAAGTGTTTGGGCGACAACAGACACACCGCGGAAGTTCTGTCCGAGTTCTTGCAGAAAGAAATGCAGTCGTGGCTGGGCACTGTAGATCTTGAGGCAGGCAAGGTAGTGAGTGATAACGGAAGGAATTTCATGGCTGCCATCTCCCTTTCCCAACTGAAACACATTCCTTGCCTGGCTCACACCTCAAACCTGGTGGTGCAGTGCTTCCTGAAAAGTTATCCGGGGTTATCCGACCTGCTCCTCAAAGTGCGTGGACTTTGCTCACATATCCGCCGTTCGCCCGTACACTCCAGCCGTATGCAGACCTATCAGCGTTCTTTGAACCTTCCCCAGCATCGCCTAATCATAGACGTTGCAACAAGGTGGAACTCAACACTGCACATGCTTCAGAGACTGTGTGAACAGAGGCGGGCTGTTATGTTTTTGTGGGAGGTTACACATACACGGGCAGGCAGTAGGATGGCAGACATGGAGTTGTCAGGTGTGCAGTGGTCGAAGATTCAAGACATGTGTCAAGTCCTTCAGTGTTTTGAGGAATGCACACGGCTGGTTAGTGCAGACAACGCCATAATAAGCATGAGCATCCCCCTAATGCGTCTGCTGATGCAAAGTTTGACGCACATAAAGGATCAGGCGTCTGCAGCTGAGGAAGAGGAAAGCCTTGATGACAGTCAGCCATTGTCTGGCCAGGGCAGTGTACAGGACGAGGTAGCGGGCGAAGAGGAGGAGGAGGACGAGGAGGATGATGGGGATGATTATATTTTTAATGAGGAAGCTTTTCCGGGGCCACTGGAAATTGGTGGCGCGGCAAGGCCGGGTTCTGGTTTTTTGAGGGACACAAGTGACGTGGATTTGCCTGAAACTGCCCCTCAACCAAGCACAACCGCAGATTTGACAACTGGAACTTTGGCCCACATGGCGGATTATGCCTTACGTATCCTCAAAAGAGACACACGCATAACTAAAATGATGAATGATGACGATTACTGGTTGGCCTGCCTCCTTGATCCTCGCTATAAAGGCAAATTGCAAAATATAATGCCACATGAGAACTTGGAACTAATATTAGCAACCAAACAATCAACTCTTGTTGACCGTTTGCTTCTGGCATTCCCTGCACACAGCGCCCGTGATCGTTCTCACATGAGCTGCAGGGGCCAGCAGACCAGAGGAGTTAGAGGGGCAGAAATCAGAAGTGGCGTTGGCCAGAGGGGTTTTCTGACCAGGTTGTGGAGTGATTTTGCTATGACCGCAGACAGGACAGGTACTGCAGCATCAATTCAAAGTGACAGGAGACAACATTTGTCCAGTATGGTTACAAACTATTTTTCATCCCTTATCGATGTTCTCCCTCAACCGTCATTCCCATTTGATTACTGGGCATCAAAATTAGACACCTGGCCAGAATTGGCAGAATATGCATTGCAGGAGCTTGCTTGCCCGGCAGCTAGTGTCCTATCAGAAAGAGTATTCAGTGCTGCAGGTTCAATACTAACAGAAAAAAGGACTCGTCTGGCTACCCAAAATGTAGATGATCTAACCTTCATTAAAATGAACCACAACTGGATTTCGAAATCTTTTGCCCCACCTTGCCCGGCTGACACCTAGCTTTCCTATGAAAAGGTCTTGCCTGTGGACTATTCTGAATGCCTTTTCCAATCTCGTAATTTTCTGCACCTGATTGTCCAGCATACGACATGTTTACACCTCACTAAATGGCCAAACTCCCCACACGGGGCCGTGGTATCGACACTTGGCGACAGCACCCGTGAGAGTGCAGTTTGTCTGAAGAGGTGGGTGAGCCCGCTTTTGGTCGACGGCACTGCCACTGGGTCCCTCCTAGTACAATAAAGTGTCTCTGGCGGTGGTGGTGCGCACCCAACGTCAGACACACCGTTGTAATATGAGGGGCCCTGGGCCTGTACCGCCGGCCACAAGACAGTTTCCCCCCACCCCAGCTCAAACAGTGCTCTACCACTTGCAAAATTATCTCACAGCTCCACCAACGTTTAGTCTATGCGCTGACATCCTTCAATGCCTGCCACTGACAATACCATTGTATTGACATTTTTGTTATGTTAGGCCTTCGATGCCTGTCTGTGGTCACTCCTTCCACTAGGCCTCCACTGACCACACCACTGCTGCCCGTGTACCCCTGGAACCAATTTAAAATTGCCTACAGCCATGTGTTATTATTTTAGGCCTTCGATGCCTGTCTGCGGTCACTCCTTCCACTAGGCCTCCACTGACCACACCACTGCTGCCCGTGTACCCCTGTAACCAATTTAAAATTGCCTACAGCCATGTGTTATTATTTTAGGCCTTCGATGCCTGTCTGCGGTGACTCCTTCCACTAGGCCTCCACTGACCACACCACTGCTGCCCGTGTACCCCTGGAACCAATTTAAAATTGCCTACAGCCATGTGTTATTATTTTAGGCCTTCGATGCCTGTCTGCGGTCACTCCTTCCACTAGGCCTCCACTGACCACACCACTGCTGCCCGTGTACCCCTGGAACCAATTTAAAATTGCCTACAGCCATGTGTTATTATTTTAGGCCTTCGATGCCTGTCTGCGGTCACTCCTTCCACTAGGCCTCCACTGACCACACCACTGCTGCCCGTGTACCCCTGGAACCAATTTAAAATTGCCTACAGCCATGTGTTATTATTTTAGGCCTTCGATGCCTGTCTGCGGTCACTCCTTCCACTAGGCCTCCACTGACCACACCACTGCTGCCCGTGTACCCCTGGAACCAATTTAAAATTGCCTACAGCCATGTGTTATTATTTTAGGCCTTCGATGCCTGTCTGCGGTCACTCCTTCCACTAAGCCTCCACTGACCACACCACTGCTGCCCGTGTACCCCTGGAACCAACATCAGAAAATATAAAAATAAGTATTTTGCTTATAAAATAGAAAATACTGGAGAGATATCAAATGCAGACATTTTAACATTAAAAACAAACACATACAACAAAAATCTGGTACAGTACTAAAAATGGCCACCAGCTACAATAACTTTCTCCTGCAAGTAGTTAACTGAAAGGTTTTTTCAATTTTAAACACAGATATGGCATCCACCGAGTGTTGTCCTGTCGCGTCTTCTTTATATTATTGCCAAGAAGATGCAAAACAATGAAAATAATAAAATCATTATTTACCAAAAAAATAGAGTAAGTCAAAACCACATTGCAAATAAACATTCATTACAAATAAAGAAGCAGGGCGCGTCCGAGGGTGAGTATATACCTAATAAGAATATAATCACCCTCGGACGCGCCCTGCTTCTTTCCGACAGCCTTCCTTCCTAAGAATCAGCCCTTCCGTGGTGTAGAGAGAGGGTTTGTTACACTCCAAGGTGTTCCCCAGGTTGCCTTTCCTGAGCTTCGATCTTCCGGCTCTCGTTTAGTAGTTGTTGGAAACTACGCTGCATTGGGCCTACAAATTGGGTATGGGGTGTAGAGAGATGGTGTGTTCCACTCCAAGGTGTTCCCCAGGTTGCCTTTCCTGAGCTTCGATCTTCCGGCTCTCGTTTAGTAGTTGTTGGAAACTACGCTGCATTAGGCCTACAAATTGGGTATGGGGTGTAGAGAGATGGTGTGTTCCACTGTAGAGAGATGGTGTCTTACACTCCAAGGTGTTCCCCAGGTTTCCTCTCCATTGCTTCGATCTTCCGGCTCTCGTTTAGTAGTTGTTGGAAACTACGCTGCATTAGGCCTACAAATTGGGTATGGGGTGTAGAGAGATGGTGTGTTACACTCCAAGGTGTTCCCCAGGTTTCCTCTCCATTGCTTCGATCTTCCGGCTCTCGTTTAGTAGTTGTTGGAAACTACGCTGCATTAGGCCTACAAATTGGGTATGGGGTGTAGAGAGATGGTGTGTTACACTCCAAGGTGTTCCCCAGGTTTCCTCTCCATTGCTTCGATCTTCCGGCTCTCGTTTAGTAGTTGTTGGAAACTACGCTGCATTAGGCCTACAAATTGGGTATGGGGTGTAGAGAGATGGTGTGTTCCACTCCAAGGTGTTCCCCAGGTTGCCTTTCCTGAGCTTCGATCTTCCGGCTCTCGTTTAGTAGTTGTTGGAAACTACGCTGCATTAGGCCTACAAATTGGGTATGGGGTGTAGAGAGATGGTGTGTTCCACTGTAGAGAGATGGTGTGTTCCACTCCAAGGTGTTCCCCAGGTTTCCTCGCCAATGCTTCGATCATCATGCTCTCGTTTAGTAGTTGTTGGAAACTACGCTGCATTAGGCCTACAAATTGGGTATGGGGTGTAGAGAGATGGTGTGTTCCACTCCAAGGTGTTCCCCAGGTTTCCTCGCCAATGCTTCGATCATCATGCTCTCGTTTAGTAGTTGTTGGAAACTACGCTGCATTAGACCTACAAATTGGGTATGGGGTGTAGAGAGATGGTGTGTTCCACTCCAAGGTGTTCTCCAGGTTGCCTTTCCTGAACTTCTATCTTCAGGCTCTCATTAAGTTGTGGTTAAACGGAACAACTGCTTTTGGCGTACTAGTTGGTTTGGGGCCTACTATCGGTGTCTGCCGCTCCTTGCTGTTCTCCTGGTTTCCTGTCCTGAAATTCCGTTTTCAGGCGCTCGTTAAGTAGTTGTTAATGTTAGACTGCATTTGGCCTACTAGTTGGGTTGGGGCCTACTATCGGTGTCTGCCACTCCTTGCTGTTCTCCTCCACTGAACAAAGCTGTGCCGCCTGTTTACTACTGTTGCCAATTTTGAACTGCATTTCGACTACTTACTGATTTGGGCCTACTCTCTGTGTCAGCCTCTCATTCCAGTTGTCCTCCACTGCAATGCCCCCTGATTAGTCCTGTGTTACCAATTTTGAACTGCATTTAGCCCACTTTATTCTTTGGGCCTATATCTGTGTTTCCTCCTCATCCTGCCCATTGCCCAGCCAGTGATAGATGAGTCTGCTGGTACATTGACCCATAACGCAACATTTCCCGTGCACGCTACACTGCAAGATTGTGACCCTGCTGAAAGTCAGGTCCCCCTTCCCGCATACCATACCACCTTACACGGGGACAAACAGGAAGGTGCAGATGAAAGTGCAGGTTCCTTCATCAGGTGGGGGGAGGAATACTAGTTGGCGACGTCACTGGCACAGGGCCTCTCATGGTACGCAAAAGTGTTGCTGCCGGTGGGAGGCGCCCCCGCCGTGCAAACACACCGCTGTACTTTGAGGGGCCCTGTGCCAGTGCCAATGCCAACGAGTGGGCCCCCCCTGCTTGCTCAGGTTCACAGCACTTGCAAAGTTGAAATACTTACCTCTCCCTGCTCCACTGCCGTGACGTGGTCCAGATTTCCTGGGCCCACTAATTACTTGAACCAGCCCTACCCACCACAACTTTAGCCAAATGACCCCCAATTTCAAATGCCTTCCAATTATTATAAGGTAAATTACGCTTGACAAGCTTCATTAAGAAGAATGGATGGTTTTGACATTAAAATGGGCACTCTAGGTGTTTTCCTGGCCCCCACTCACTGCCGACTATGCTGCCCCATTGACTTGCATTGGGTTTCGTGTTTCGGTCGATCCCGACTTTACGTCATAATCGGCCGATTTCACTCGACCCGACTTTTGAGATAGTCGGGTTTCGCGAAACCCGGCTCGACTCTAAAAAGGTCAAGGTCGCTCAACTCTAGTCCTCACAACTGCTGTTCTCTTTCGGTCGTTCTCTACAGCTTTCTCTCTCTCTCTCGTTCTTTGGTTCCAGATGTTGCTAGTTTCTAACGTCCCCCAGATATGTTATGGCTAGGACGCTGTTGTGAATTCTGTTGTCGGGCTCCCTCCTGTGGTCATGAATGGTACTTTGGCTGGTTCTGTCCATGGACTTTCTCTGGTGGCTGTGGGTGTTTCTGAGTTTCCTTCCACAGGTGACGAGGTTAATTCGTTAGCTGGCTGCTCTATTTAACTCCACTTAGATCTTTGCTCCATGCCACCTGTCAATGTTCCAGTATTGGTCTAGTTCACTCCTGGATCGTTCTTGTGACTTGTCTTCCCAGCAGAAGCTAAGTGACTGCTTGTTTTTCTCTGGTTTGCTATTTTTCTGTCCAGCTTGCTATTTTGATTGTTGTCTTGCTTGCTGGAAGCTCTGGGACGCAGAGGGAGCGCCTCCGCACCGTGAGTCGGTGCTGAGGGTCTTTTTGCGCCCTCTGTGTGGTCTTTTTGTAGGTTTTTGTGCTGACCGCAAAGCTACCTTTCCTATCCTCAGTCTGTTCAGTAAGTCGGGCCTCACTTTGCTTAATCTTTTTCATCTCTGTGTTTGTATTTTCATCTTTACTCACAGTCATTATATGTGGGGGGCTGCCTTTTCCTTTGGGGAATTTCTCTGAGGCAAGGTAGGCTTTATTTTTCTATCTTTAGGGCTCGCTAGTTCCTTAGGCTGTGCCGAGTTGCATAGGGAGCGTTAGGAGCAATCCACGGCTATTTCTAGTGTGGTTGATAGGATTAGGGATTGTGGTCAGCAGAGTTCCCACGTCCCAGAGCTCGTCCTATATTATCAGTAACTATCAGGTCATTCCGTGTGCTCGTAACCACCAGGTCCAATATTGTCCTGACCACCAGGTCATAACAGGATGCCACCTGTTTGACGGGAAGGCTTGGAGGTCTTCCGGGACCCTAGAGACGCCCCTCTCCCAATGTTGCCCCCTATGTCTTCGTAGGTGTAAAAGGTAGACAGCCAACCTATAATCAACTGTCCAGCGGAATTTGAAGTAAGGCCTGAAGTCAGTTACTCCTACGGTGATCCGGCCACCGACTACGCGCCTTAGTAAGATGTTGCCTTCCTCTCTCGGCATGACTCTTACTGGCTCTCCTTTGTGCTGATCTCGTTTACACTGTTCCACAATATTCTTCCCCTCTTGTCTCTTCCTTAGGATACCGCCGCAAGGTGTGCAGGCGCGGTTCCATAACGTTCTGTTCTGTCGCTAGGCACCTGCCAGGTTCCCACGCCTGACAGGGACCCCCCTGTGTCTTCTCCCCGCAACACCCCCTGCCACGGGATGTTGCCTGGTTCCAACCCAGTCAGCTTCTGACTAACTTCCTCCCCAGCCCCTAGTTTTACCAGTGTGAGGAGTGGCCCAATAAATAAAGCCTTTTTCTCCCCCTAGTGGCCGGAGTGTGAAGTGTAATGTGTTCTGGTGATACCTGGTCAGGAGAACTCTTTAGTGCCATCGGACGTACCGCTACTCGCCTTGGGGCCATACTGCAACCACCAGGTCTCTGGGGCGCTGCACATCTCTTTCAATCACCGCCGTGAGCTCCAACAGTACAGGGTGGGCCATTTATATGAATACACCTAAATAAATGGGAATGGTTGGTGACCCAGATCGGCGCACTGAATTTGCAGAATGGGCAAAACAAAAATTGGAACAGGACTCTCAGTTTACACAGAACGTTATGTTCAGTGATGAGGAAAACTTTTTGGGGTGGCCCATTTATATGGATACACCTAAATAAAATGGGAATGGTGACAGTTTTCTTGCATACGGTGTCTTACATTGAAATTTGCTGCAATCACCCGGGCAATGCGTTCGCCAGACAACAACAAAATTTCTATCCGCTTCTCATGTGTTTTCCTCTGCTACATGTCAATGGCTGTAAACAAAGAGAAACTTGTAAATAACTCATGAAAGAATAAAGTTACATTAAAATCAAGCACACCTTTGTTTTTTTGTAAAATTCTCAATAAGTTTGATGTGTCACATGACCCTCTTCCCATTGAAAAAAATAAAGTTGGATCCAAAATGGCCGACTTCAAAATGGTTACCACCCATCTTGAAAAGTTTCCTCCTCCAATATACTAATGTGCCACAAACAGGAAGTTGATATCACCAACCATTCCCATTTTATTTAGGTGTATCCATATAAATGGCTCACCCTGTATATTCAGTGAAGTCAGATTTTTACATTACTGAACTAAGAGATGGCGGCTACTACTGAAGAAATTCTATGTACATGGAGGGGGAAGGTCAGGGGCTCTGCCTCTAGCTCCTCCCTTCTCCTCACCCCTCTCCTGTACATAGAATCTTATTAGCACCAACTGTCATCTCCTATTGCAGTACTGTAACAATCTATCTTCACTGAATACAGATTCTACCCAATAATTGAGAATTTTGAGAATGAATGATCAGTCCTGGAGGAGAAAGAAGCAGATTTATCTAATAATATATCTTACACAGTTTCTTATTTTCATGTGCTCTATTGATTTATGAAATAAAAATTGAAACAAGAGTCACACTTTAAGGTAAAAATTGGCTTTCTTACTAAGAGGTTGAAGATACATAATATATAATAAAATGTTAACAAAAGCTACATATGTTTCATACAGTATACTCGTATGAGATTTCTATATTGACAACGTACTGCCATACTTCTACCATTACAATCCTGTGGGTTGTGTGTTATGTAGAATTATTCTCGGGAATGTGAATTATTTCTTAAATTACTGATCAAAAAGTCATCATCGTTACTTGTCATATTATCGGGTTTAAAAAAAAAAAAATTATTAATTCTACTCTAAAAAAAATTCCCTGCAGCTCTCCTCAAACTAGGTTACTAAGATGTTACTGAGGGCTGGCCCCTAGATAAAAGGGTCTCCCACTGGAAAATACTGACTAATTTGTGCAGTCTGTGTAAACTTCCTGCATGTTCGATGTAAAAACAAGTCATCACAGTTTTACAAAAAGTGCTTTTCTTTTCCTGCTAAAGATGCTTTTCAAGGTTCTAGAAATGTATGATTCTTGGAAGCTGAAACACATTTCCATGGTGACTGCTTGAAAAAGTGCAGGAGGGTTAGGAAAGTTCACAGTGATTTCAAGTTTGAACATCTTGTGTAACTTTTAACCATGGAGCATTTCCTAACCACCGTCTCATTCACTGTGTTCAAAGTACACTGATGAATCACCCTGCAAGATAGAATTCTGTCTGGTAGATCATTAGCCGTGTGCTTCGGGTGGCAGCGGAACACTGAATTTTTTGAGTACATTGGTTTTACGCAAGTATGTGGTCGATTGGGATAATCGGTTTCCTCAGTGTTATGTAATGCACAATATAGATTTTATTACAGATTAGGAAGCACAAACCTATTTGTAATGTAGCAAAGATTGGAGCTTTTAACCCCTTCATGACATGGCCATTTTTCTCTCTTTTAGTTTTCGTTTTTTTCTTCCCTTCTTCCAAGAGCTATAACTTTTTAATTTTTCCGTCAATATATGAGGGCTTTTTTTTTTTTGGGGGGGGGGGGGAGGGGGGTGGGGGGTTGGAGGGTGTACTGTAAAACCAGAAAAAAGTCAAAGTGTGTTGAAATTGCAAAAAAAAGTGTACAGGTGCATCTCACAAAATTAGAATATCATCAAAAAGTTAATTTATTTCACTTTTTCAATACAAAAAGTGAAACTCGTATATTAGAAAGTGTCATTACAAACAGAGTGATCTATTTCAAGTGTTTATTTCTGTTAATGTTGATGATTATGGCTTACAGCCAATGAAAACCCAAAAGTCATTATCTCAGAAAGTTAGAATACTTTATAACACCAGCTTGAAAAATGATTTTAAAATCCAAAATGTTGGCCTACTGAAATATATATTCAGAAAATGCACTCAATACTGGATCGGGGCTCCTTTTGTATCAATTACTGCATTATGATGGCACATCAGTGGAGAGAGAAATAGGGTCCCCCCAGGGCCTGCAGTGTCCTTCCTGCATCCCCCATGATGTCCCCCGGCTGGCTGCGTCTTCTTCTGGAAAGAAAATGGCGGGCAGTGCACCTGCCGAGATCTGCTGGCCGACAACAACAAGAAATGTTTCCTATTGGTTCATTTTGATCATTGTGATACACCCTATTACAGTGATCAAAATAAAAAAAATAGTAAATCAAACCTCCCCTTATCACCCACTTAGTAAGGCAAAAATAATAAAAGAAAAAAAATGAATGTATTTCCATTTTTCCATTAGGGTTAGGGTTGGGTCTGGAGTTAGGGTAGGGTTAGTGACGCGCCCACAGGGCAGTGGGGTACTCGGTACCGCGTCCGGTCGCATAGGGGGATGTCACGATGGCTGCGACCCGGTTCGTGGCCCTGGACATCAACGTTAAAAGGGTTTAAATATTCAGAGTTTGTCGTGACGCCATGTTGCAGCAGCCCAGATGTTACATTTCCCACAGGTGAAGCGGGATCCCCAGGGGACCTATGGTGTGTGGCATAGATGGTGTAGCTGGTGAATAAATAGAGGAGACAAGTGATAAGTCTTTACCTGGTTTACTTTTGGGTGACAGACATGGATGATGGTGGTCCGGCCGGCTCAGAGGCAAGTGAGAATTCTCCTGTACCAGTAGAGGTCCGTGAGCCTTTCCAACTAGCGCCTTTCTAAGTTAGGTCCTTGCTGCTTTAAGCTTCCTACAAGGTCCTCCAGTTTCCCCCTGTCCAGGGACAGGTACCTGCACAACAGGCAGCTTGAGCATTTTTACAGTGACTCTGATGCCCCGGGCTCCTCCAGTGCTGCTGCATCTCAGGCGCGATGCGGGCAGGTGACGTGTAGTGTTATGCGCTCTGGTTCTGCTCCATGTCCTAGAGTCCACGAAAGCATCAGGCTTCCGGTTCCCGGATTCTGCGCTTCAGCTCCGAGGGTGCCCTGCCACAGTTCCCCTCTGAGCTCTGCCTCTCTCCTATGCTTCTTCCCTTCCGGCTGCTTCACATGCAACCCAACAGGTTAGTCCTTCCCAGAGGCTGAAGCTCCCTCGTGGCTGCCAGGCCTCTCACGTCTGCTCCAGACGTCCTTCTCCTTCTCTGCATCCCTCCAACTGATCTAATTCATCCTCCAGGTCAGGAAATATAAAGCTTAGGGAAGCTCCCCTGAATCTGGGTTTAGAGCTCCCCCTCCTGTCCTGGATTCAGAATGTGTTGCATGTGTGTGCCTTACCTGGTGAAGAGAACTCCTTTGCCTCTGATCATGACATTACCTTCCCCGAAGGAAAAGCAACATCACTGCAGCAACCGGTAACCTGGGGTGCTGCACTAGGGTAAGGGTTGGGCTAGGGTTAGGGTTGGGCTAGGGTTAGGGTTGGGCTAAGGTTAGGGTTAGGCTAACTTTAGGTTTGGGGCTAGAGCTAGGGTTAGGGTTGGGCTAGGGTTGAGGCTAGGGTTAAGGTTGGGCTAATGTTAGGGTTGGGCTAGGGTTAGGGTTGTGGTTGAGGTTATGATTAGGGTTGGGATTAGGGTTAGGGGTGTGTTGGGGTTAGGGTTGGAGTTAGAATTGGGGGTTTCCACTATTTATATAGAGAGGAACAGGGAATAGGAGAGTTAGCTCACTGTATATCAATTCTTTAGATGAAGATGGAGTCCATGCAGGAAGTCGCCCCGGCTCTGGGCGTGCAGAAGCAAACAATGTGAAAAAGATTTTCCAGCGTGGTCAGGAAATAAAACTCCACATTTATTATAGAAACATTAAAAGGACATGTAGTGGATACACTTGGAAGCCTAGAATGGCTAGTGACTGACGCATTTTGACCATTAGGTCTTAATCATGGTCGCTAGCCATCCTGGGCTTCCAAGTGTACCCACTACATGTCCTTCTAATGTTTCTATAATAAATGTGATGTTTTATTTCCTGACCACGCTGGAGAACCTTTTTCACATTGTTTTCACCTGTTTAGGTACATCAGGGGGTCTTCAAACGTGACATGGCGCCCATTGATTCCAGCCAATTTTGCGTTCAAAAAGTCAAACAGTGCTCCCTTCTAAACCCTGTCATGCGCCCAAGCAGTGGCTTTCCCCCACATAAGGGGTTTATCGCCGTACTCAGGAGAAATTGCACAACAAATTTTGTGGTTCGTTTTCTCCTGATACCCTTGTGAAAATAAAAAAAATTGGTTCCAAAGTAAATTTTTGTGAAAGTAAAATGTTAATTTTTTCCTTCTACATTGCTTTAGTTCTCATGAAACAAACTTCTTGAATGTGGTCATGCACACCTTGAGGGGTGCAGTTTTTAGAATGGTGTCACTTTTTCTGTATTTTCTGTTATATTGACCCCCCAAACTCACTTCAAATGTGAAGTGGTCACTAAAAATAGTTTTGTTGGAAAAATGAGAAATCGTTAGTCAACTTTTAGCCCTTATAACGTCCTAACAAAAAAAAATCATGTTTCCAAAATTGTGCTGATCTAAAGTTCATATGTTGAAAATGTTATTTATTAACTATTTTGTGTGACACCACTCTCTGATTTAAGGGTACAAAAATAAAAAGTTTGAAAATTGCAAAAATTTCAAAATTTTTGCCAAATTTCCATTTTTTTCCTAAATAAACGGAAGTTACACTACCGTTCAAAAGTTTAGGGTCACCAACACAATTTTGTGTTTTCCATGAAAACTCATACTTTTTTGTAATCAAATGAGTTGCCAAATTAATTTAAAATCTAGTCCAGACATTGACAAGGTTCGAAAAAAAGATTTTTATTTGAAATAATAATTTTCTCCTTCAAACTTTACTTTCGTCAAAGAATTCTCCCTTTGCAGCAATTACAGCATAGCAGACCTTTGGCATTCTAGCAGTTTATTTGCTGAGGTAATCTGGAAAAATGTCACCCCATACATCCAGAAGCCCCTCCCTCAAGTTGGTTTGGCTTGATGGGCACTTTTGCGTACCATAAGGTCAAGCTGCTCCCACAATAGCTCAATGGGGTTGAGATCTGGTGACTGCCCTGGCCACTCCATTACAGATAGAATACCAGCTGCCTGCTTCTTCCCTAAATATTTCTTGCATAATTTGGAGGTGTGCTTTGGGTCATTGTCCTGTTATAAGATGAAATTGTCTCCAATGAAGCGCTGTCCACAGGGTATGGCATGGCGTTGCAAAATGGAGTGATAGCCTTCCTTATTCAAAATCAGTTTTACCCTGTACAAATCTCCCACTTTACCGGCACCAAAGCAACCCCAGACCATCACATTACCTCCACCATGCGTGACAGATGGCGTCATGCACTCTTGCAGCATCTTTTCAGTTGTTCTGCGTCTCACAAAGTTTCTTCTGTGTGATCCAAACATCTCAAACTTGGATTTGTCTTTCCATAACACTTTATTCCAATCTTCATCTGTTCAATGTCTGTGTTCTTTTGCCCATATTAATCTTTTCCTTTTATTAGCCAGTCTCAGATATGGCTTTTTCTTTGCCATTCTGCCCAGAAGGCACACATCCCAGAGTCGCCTCTTCACTGTAGATGTTGACACTGGCGTTTTGTGTGTACTATTTAATGAAGCTGCCAGTTGAGGCGCCTGTGAGGTGTCGATTTCTCAAACTATGGACTCTAATGCACTTGTCTTGCTGCTCAGTTGTGCACTTCTCTTTCTACTCTGGTTAGAGCCTGTTCGTGCTCTCCTCTGAAGGGAGTAGTACACACTGTTGTAGGAAATCTTCAGTTTCTTGGCAATTTCTCACATGGAATAGCCTTCATTTCTAAGAACAAGAATAGACTGTCGAGTTTCACATGAAAGTTCTTTTTTTCATGCCATTTTGAGAGTTTAATGGAACGAACAAATGTAATGCTCAAGATTCTCAACTAGCTCAAAGGAAGGTCAGGTTTATAGGTTCTCTAATCAGCCAAACTGTTTTCAGCTGTGCTAACATACTTGCACAAGGGTATTCGACCCATTACCCTTCTTACACAGTTAGCAAACACAAAGTACCATAAAAACACTGGAGTGATAGTTGTTGGAAATGGGCCTCTATACACCTATGAAGATATTGCCTTACAAACCAGACATTTGCAGTAAGAACAGTCATTTACCACATTAACAATGTATAGAGTGATAGAGTGTATTTTTGAATCATTTAAAGGGAACCTGTCACCTGAATTTGGCGGGACCAATTTTCGGTCATATGGGCGGAGTTTTTGGGTGCCTTGCGCAGGCGTGTTCTACGGAGAACAGAGAATGAACTTCAATCCAATATTGCGGCCAGCATGCAGCCAGCGGGTATGGAAAGGGTGAATCAAACACCCGAAAACTCCACCCATATGACCGAAAACCAGTCCCGCCAAATTCAGGTGACATTTAATGTTAGTTTCATTGGAAATAATGTGCTTTTCTTTAAAAAATAAGGACATTTCTAAGTGACCCTAAACTTTTGAACGGTAGTGTATATCGAAGAAATTTTACCACTAACATTAAGTACAATATGTCACGAAAAAACAGTCTCAGAATCAGTGGGATACATTGAAGCATTCCAGAGCTATAACTTCAGAAAGTGACAGTGGTCAGAATTGTAAAAATTGGCTTGGTCATTAAGTACCAAATTGGCTCTGTCACCAAGGGGTTAAATACCATTCATGAAATGATTGTTCAACCAGCAACAGACTTTAATCTAATGCGTTTGTACGGTGTTCATTTTAGGACATGGTCACAAATCAAAGTCAAACATCAGAAATACTCTGTCTGATACCTCATTCTGATACTTGACTCTTATACCTGACTTTCACACATGGTCACAAATCAAAGTCAAACATCAGAAATAACATCAGAAATGCTCTGTCTGATACCTCACTCTGATACTTGATTCTGATACTTGACTTTCACATATCAAAGTCACAAATCAAAGTCAAACATCAGAAATACTCTGTCTGATACCTCATTCTGATACTTGACTCTGATACTTGACCCTGATACTTGACTTTGATACCTGACTCTGATACTTGACTCTGATACTTGACTTTGATACCTGACTCTGATACTTGACTCTGATACTTGACTCTGATACTTGACTTTGATACCTGACTCTGATACTTGACTCTGATACTTGACTCTGATACTTGACTTTGATACCTGACTCTGATACCTGACTCTGATACCTGACTCTGATACTTGACTCCGATACCCGAGTCTGATACTTGATTCTGATACATGAAATTAGTAAAATTAGTAAACTTAGCTAAAATTAGTACCTGGGATCACTTGAGCTTGTGGTGCAATGGTAACACCGACGGCTGTAGCCTCTAGACGCAGGATCCGTTTTTTTTTTCCGCCGATCCTTTTTTTTCCGCCGGATCGGTTTTATTTTTCTGCCGGATCCGTTTTTGTCCGCCGGATCCGTTTTTGTCTGCCGGCTCCGTTTTTTTCTGCCTGATCTGTTTTTTACGCCGGATCCTTTTTTTTTACGCCGGATCCGTTTTTTTTACACTGGATCCGTTTTTTTTACACCGGAACCGTTTTTTTTCGCCAGATCCGTTTTTTTTCTGCCAGATGTTTTTTTCTGCCGGATCCGTTTTTTTTCGCCGGATCCATTTTTTTTTTACGCTGGATCCGTTTTTCTTCCGCCGGATCCGTTTTTTTCCGCCGGCTCCGTTTTTTTACGCCGAATCCTTTTTTTTTTTACGCCAGATCCGTTTTTTTTTCTGCCAGATGTTTTTTTTTTTGCCGGATCCGTTTTTTTTTACGCCAGATCCGTTTTTTTCTGCCGGATCCGGTTTTTTTCACCGGATCCATTTTTTTTTTACGCCGGATCCGTTTTTTTTGCCAGATCCGTTTTTTTACGCCGAATCCGTTTTTTTCGCCGGATCAATTTTTTTCTTCCGGATCCGTTTTTTTTTTTACACCTGATCCGTTTATTTTTACGCCGGATCTGTTTTTCTTCTGCCGGCGGAAAAAAAAGGATTCGGCGTAAAAAAAACAATTATGCCGGATCCGTTTTTTTTTCGCTGGATCTGTTTTTTTCCGCCGGCAGAAGAAAAACGGATCCGGCGTAAAAAAACGGATACGCCGCAAAAATAAACTGATCAGGCGTAAAAAAACGGATCCGGAACAAAAAATGGATCAGGCGAAAAAAAACGGATTCGGCGTAAAAAAAAGTGGATCAGGCGAAAAAAAATGGATCTGGCGAAAAAAAAAAAAACGGTGTAAAAAAACCGGATCCGGCGTAAAAAAATGGATATGGTGTAAAAAAACAGATTCGGCAGAAAAAAACGGATCCGGCGAAAAAAAACAGATTCGGCGAAAAAAAACGGATTCGGCGTTAAAAAACGGATCCGGCGAAGAAAATGGATCCGGCGGAAGAAAAACGGAACCTGGCGGAAAAAAACGGATCAGGCATAAAAACCGGATCTGGCATAAAAAAAACGGATCCGGCGAAAAAAAAACCCGGATCCGGCGTAAAAAAAAACGGATCCAGTGTTAAAAAAACGGATCCGGCATAAAAAAAAGGATCCGGCGTAAAAAACGGATCAGGCTGAAAAAAAACGGAGCCGGCAGACAAAAACGGATCCGGCGGACAAAAACGGATCCGGAAAAAAAAACGGATCCTGAGGAAAAAAAACGGATCCTGCAAAAAAAAAACAGATCTGGCTACTATTGCACCACAAGCTCAAGTGATCCCAGGTACTAATTTTAGCTAATTTTACTAATTTTACTAATTTCATGTATCAGACTCAAGTATCAGAGTCAAGTATCAGAGTCAGGTATCAGAGTCAGGTATCAGAGTCAGGTATCAGTATCAGAGTCAGGTATCAGAGTCAGGTATCAGAGTCAAGTATCAGAGTCAGGTATCAGAGTCAGGTATCAGAGTCAGGTATCAGAGTCAGGTATCAGAGTCAAGTATCAGAGTCAAGTATCAGAGTCAGGTATCAGAGTCAGGTATCAGAGTCAGGTATCAGTATCAGAGTCAGGTATCAGAGTCAGGTATCAGAGTCAGGTATCAGAGTCAGGTATCAGAGTCAGGTATCAGAGTCAAGTATCAGTGTCAGGTATCAGAGTCAGGTATCAGAGTCAAGTATCAGACTCAGGTATCAGACTCAGGTATCAGACAGAGTATTTCTGATGTTTGACTTTGATTTGTGACCATGTCCTAAAATGAACACCGTACGTTTGAGACCTTTAAGTTCACCAATATTTACAGTCATACTTAGATTTAAAAAAAAAAGTTACATCCGGTGAAAAGTATAAGAAACAAAATAGCCATCACATTCTGGAGATTTATTAGGCTGAATGTGTCTGAATTTAGGCTCTATTCGCAGCAAAACACTCACCTTGTACCAGATTTATTATGTGTTTTAGGCACCTCACTAAAGAGTGTCTAGAAAAGAGGCCTACCACTTCTTAGTAGTCAGCCATAATCTGACAAGCCAGTAGTCACAGTCACACCTGTACTTTGAGTCCACCCCTCCTCATTATTCACAGTGAGACCTCTCCCAGCCCCCTCACCTCAGCCTCATGTGCTGCCGCCGTGCCCCCTCTACTGGCAGGAAAATGCAGCCTTGACAGTCATAGCTGATTTTTTAGTCTCCATGGACACCTGCATTTTTAAAGCCACCTATCTATCCCAATTTAAATTAAAGAAATAAAAGATTTTACAATATGAGGCTCCAGGGCTCTAGAAATGTACCATTTAGATGATAGATATTTATCTGTAAGTTGTCATCAATTACTTTATAAAGAAAATGCTAATTTTATTGGTAAGTACCAAAGACAAGAAAATACATTTGCAGGACCCTGGTCCAGCAGCCATATCAGTAATCCATTGGTGCAATATGGGAGCCCTGCTTCTACCTGCTTGGATCCCCAACACCTCACCTGATTGGTAGGCATGGCACCACATCATAATTGAGACCTATTACATGCAAATTGTCATGCCCAGGATGCTGTTCACAGTGCTCTAATCCGTTGGCTATGGACTACTGATGTGGCCGCTGGACCCGGGTCCTGTGAATCGATTTGCTTCTCTCTAGTAAATAATAACTAGTTGACTAATTTAATAATAGCTTTTTTTTTTACTATGACATATGACAATGATTCAAGGATCTAACCTGACCTCCTCGGTAGCCTGCGGCTTGCTTATTGTTATGTCATTGATTTTCATTTGGCATTCTGTGTCCATTTATGCCGGCTGCTAGCATGTAGCACTTGGAATGCTAATGTCTGGATAACAAATGTGCAGATTGGAACAGTATGGCTTTTCTCATGAAAATACGGTGACCAGAAAAATGCCCACAAAAATTCCCTATAATTCTAAATTATTCTTCTGCCCTGCAGAGCATCTCATGTATACATGCATATGCTATCCCCCTGCTCTGCAGAGCATTAACCTATAATTCAGTCTGGGCAATATTCTGTGGGCATTTTTCACGTATCATGTGAACATCCTCACCTTGCACCTCAAATATCATAGATCTGAAACTTTGTGATGCTGCAATTGGCAATTTTCTGTGTGGCAAATTTCCGTGTGGGCAAATTTCCGTGTGGGCAATTTTTCGTGTGGGCAATTTTTCGTGTGGGCAATTTTCCTGTGGGGATTTTTTAGGGAACCGACACCGGCACTTGCGATATTCACCTGTCCCAGTTCCACCGCCATGCGCCGCTCCATCTTCTGGCTCTCTGCAGTGACTGTTCATGCAGGAAATTGCCCACATGGAAAAAGAAAAGAGTGTGATCAACTTGTGATTTACAGTTAAGCTAGTGCAAAACTGCAAAAATGAAGATCTGTGGTTTGTAGCAGTCTGTCATTATCATCAATAGATAGATATAGTCTGCTCTTATCTCTCACTGATTTTGCCTTACTCCTCTCACCAGCGGAGCCCACCAAAAGCAGGGTGCTGCTGGCCGAGATAGTTGGTCCTGGAAGCCCAGAAAGCACCGCAGAAATGTGAGATTCTGTCACTTGTACCACCTTGTGTTCTTGCTGAGAATGTGTGATATGGTTTTGCAGTGGTGTAACTGGAGTCTGATGGGCCCCAGTGCGAAATTTGGATCTGCTCCCCCACACACACACGTTGCTCAGATGTATGGGCCCCTGTAGCATTCTAAATTCTATAAAGACTTACTAATTGCCCCCTTCATTATTTAGTAATGTTTCCCATCCTGGTATATATACCCATCATTCTGGTGACTATGTCCGCATCCTGATATATATGCCCCAATGCTGGTATATATGGTCCCCATCCTGGTTTGTATGGTCCACATGGTCTCCATCCTGGTATGTATATCCCAATGCTGGTATATATGTCCCAATACTGGTCTGTATGGTCCACATGGTCTCCATCCTGGTATATATGTACCAATGCTGGTATATATGGTCCCCATCCTGGTCTGTATGGTCCACATCGTCTCCATCCTGGTATGCATGTCCCAATGCTGGTATGCATGTCCCAATGATGGTCTCCATCCTGGTATGTGTGTCCCCATCCTCGTTTACATAGTCCCAAGTCCTAGTGTATATGTCCCCGTCCTGCCCCTAATGCATAATTAAAAACAAAATCATTCTACTTACCTTTTTGCTCTGAGTGTGATCTAGCACCTTTACTAGCTCTGGTGTCCCGGATGTTATCAAATCACCGGGACGTATCCATACATATCCATACGTTCCAGGTCAATAATACCCAGGTCACAGGGACATATAGATACATTTCAGATGGGAAATGGATTAATATATCGTAATTTTCTGTGGGCATTTTTAACATATCATGTGAACATCCTTACCTTGCACCTCAAATATCATAGATCTGAAACTTTGTGATGCTGCAATTAGCATTTTTTATGTGGGCAATTTTCCATGTCGCCAATTTTCCGTGTGGGCAATTTTCCATATGAGCAGTTTTTTGTGAGGGCAATTTTCCTGTGGGCATTTTTCTGGTCACCGTGCCATTTACATGTACTGTATGTATGTGTGTGCCATGTACATGTACTGTATGTATGTGTGTGCATTGTACTGTATGTATGTGTGTGCCACGTACATGTGTGTGCGCCACGTATGTGTGTGCCATGTACATGTGTGTATGTGTGTGCCATGTAAATGTGTGTGCCATGTACTGTACGTGTGTGCCATGTACATGTATGTATGTGCATAAGTGCGTGCCATGTACATGTGTGTGTGTATATAAGTGTGTGCTATATATGTATGTGGGTGTATATATTGTAGCGTGGCTAAAGGTTGTATAGTCGATGGGAGGTATGTATCACAGAGAAGGCTTGTCGCTGTGATGTAACCCGGAGTGTTTTCTTTAATGCACATAAAGCAATAAGGAATTGCTTGGTATATTTGGGTCCGGGTTACCCATATACCTCACCCCTGGGTAAGGGGCATAACCATGCCTATCTATGTTTTGGTTCAGGACCTGTGGTGATGTCACAACCACATGTCTAATCATGTGATGGGTTCCTGGGTGTGGTTACACCTATGTAAAGAGGTGTGTGTGTGTGTGTGTGTGTGTAGCACATGGAGTGAGAGTGTGTTTGGGAGTCTGCAAGAGTGGACAGACTTCCATGTGTCCTGGCTGGACACTGCAGAGTGGCCTGTGTGTTGGACGGTTCCAAGTGGGGACAGACGTCCTGAACAGCACACAGAGACCATCTTTAGGCTGGAGAGCCTATGTGCTGGACATGGCACAGCCTGTATGCCTACAGGTCTGAGAGAGCGCGGAGCTCTACTATGGACATTGAGGATTCAACTGTCTGAAGTAAGACTGTTTACCTGTTGTTCCTGTTGCTATGTGGTTTATGGAGCAATAAACCTGTGAACGTTTAACGTTACGTGCCTCCAGAGTGTCATCCGCCGCACCTGAGCGAGTACAATCCCTACAATTGGTGTTTCGAATGCGGCCAGCGATCCAAGGAGCCCATGTTGCAGCGATGGCTGGTCTGAGCCAGAAGAGTGGACGGTCTTGACAACCGTGAGTAATGCTGATCGGGATCAGTGAGAACTGCTGTATATGGGATACCTCTGTGGAGAAGAGGGATCCGGGAACCTGTGTGGCTGCCACCAACAGGTAACGGATGGAGATCCGTGTTATGCTGATTGGGATCAGTGAGAAAATGTGTTTGGGCTGTAAAGCTGAGAACGGATGGAGATCCGTGTTGTGCTGACCGGGGTCAGTGTGAAACAAAGAAAGAGACATTGTGTCTGGGGCACCTCTGAGGCCAAGAGGTGTCCAGGAACCCGTGCAGGTTGCCAGCGGGTAACGGTCTGAAAACCGTGTGTTGTGCTGATTGGGATCAGTGATTTTTTTTGTAACAGACAGGAGTCTGTGCTATGCTGACCAGAGGTCACTGAGAGACTGTGTTTTTTTTTCTATAAGCACATGTGCAAGTGCTTGCTGTGGACCAGCGAGTCCATGTATTTCTTTTTTCCTTTTCTGATCAACTTGCTGTGGCTCAGTGGGGCCACGAAGACTGAAGGCGTCTGGCGGTAACTCGGCGGGGTTACAAAGTTTTGCTGTGGATCAGTGGGTCCACGAAGTCCACGGTGCAGAGCCTTGTGAAGTGCAGTTGCAGCAAAGAAAAAACAAAAGAGACATTGCTGGTTTAGAGTGTGCAGACTCTTAAAGGGCCAGAGTCACATTGGTGTGCTGTGCAAACTGGGGCCTGAGTTCTGTGGGAAGTCCACAGGGTGTACCCCAGAGTGGGGTGGTGTCCCTAAAAGTGGGGTGGAGTCCCAAAATGGAGCGGTAACTGTTGTGAATTCTGTTGTCGAGCTCCCTCCTGTGGTCGTGAATGGTACTTCGACGAGTTCTGTCTATGGGCTCCCTCTGGTGGCTATGAGTGAAGCTGCGGCTTCTGAGGTTCCTTACACAGGTGACGTGGTTTGTTCTTTGGTTGGCTGCTCTATTTAACTCCTCTCTGATCGTTACTCCATGCCAGCTGTCAATGTTTTAGCATTGGTTCAGTTCGCTCCTGGATCTGTCTGGTGTCCTGTCTTCTCCTGTAGAAGCTAAGTTCCTGATTATTATTTTTGCTCATTGTTTCTTGTCCAGCTGGTTTTCATGATTTAGTCTTGCTAGCTGGAAGCTCTGGGATGCAGAGTGGCCCCGCCGCACAGTGAGTCGGTGCGGAGGTCTTTTTTGCACACTCTGCGTGGTCTTTAGTAGGTTTTTGTGCTGATCGCAAAGTTACCTTTCCTATCCTCTGTCTATTTAGTAAGTCTGGCCTCCCTTTGCTGAACCTGTCTCATTTCTGAGTTTGTGACTTTCATCTTTACTCACAGTCAATATATGTGGGGGGCTTCCTTTACCTTTGGGGAATTTCTCTGAGGCAAGGTAGGCTTTATTTTCCATCTCTAGGGCTAGATAGTTCTTAGGCTGTGACGAGGCGCCTAGGGTCTGGTCAGGAGCGCTCCACGGCTATTTCTAGTGTGTGTGATAGGATTAGTGCTTGCGGTCAGCAGAGTTCCCACATCCCAGAGCTCGTCCTGTATGAGGTTTAACTATCAGGTCATTCCGGGTGCTCCTAACCACCAGGTCATAACAGGTAACCCCAAATAATTATGGTTGGCCAAAAAGGGGCTGCATCTCAAAAGGGGGTAGTTGCCCAAAAGGGGGTGGAGTCCCTAAAAGGGGCAGTGGCCCTAAAGGAGAAAATGGTCCACAAGGGGGCAGTAACCCAAAAGGGGGTGGTGGCCCTAAAGGAAAAAATAGCCCCCAAGGGGGTGGTGGCCCTAAAAGGGGCGGAGTCTAAAAAGGGGATGGTGACCCCAAAAGGGGTGGATCTTTCAAAAGGGGAACAGCAATGTTTGTGTTTTATGTATTCCGAGTGCGGCATAGACTTCCCGTTTGATGACAGGGCGCAGGTGTGTACTGTTATGTTACACCATGAAGGAGTATCTGGACTGCTGGACTCAAAGAGTCAGGTGACTCTGACAGGAACTCCTCTCGTCTTCTGTCTAACTGAGAAAAATGTCAATGTTCGCTGCATTCATGGGGTCACTGTTGACTATACTGTGGACAGAGTGATCATTGATATGTCCAAAAATGTAAAGTGCCAAGATGGCGGCATAACACCAGACTTGTTTTACCCCTTTGAGAGGGGCCGAGACTTTGTGATCTTTGAAGACATATGGGAAGTTGATGCAGTGTGGGGTTGATCAGAGGAGAGACGGAATGGTCATATTGAAGCCCCACCACAACAAGCGGCTGTAGTGATTCCGGATTGTGTGATGTGTGAAAAGGAGATAGCGACACCTAAGGTCAACAGTCCAGAGTTCCGGGTGACTGGAAGAAAGTGTGGGTCTGACACGTGTTTAAATGGGGAATTGCTGTTCCAGGATGACAGAGTGAGAGGGGGTGACTCCTATTCAGACTGTGACTCGAGCACAAAGGGAAAGGAGTGCAGTAAGGAGGAGCCGAGTAAAAATCACAGATCTTCATCACGTCGCGGGGGCTGCAGAAAGGCGGGACAAGTTATAGCCTCTGAGAAGAAAGATGATGAGGAAGAGACAGGATCAGGTGCAGATAACGTTATTGTCCTTGATGAGGGGGTCACTTTATCTCTGACAAACCCTAGCACTTAGGTGGTTAGTGACGGGCTGGGGTTAGAACAGACCTGTAGTAGACCCACATCTGCAATGCCCGCAAAGAGTGAAGTGGCTCAGTATGATGAAGTACCTGATGCTGAAGAAACAGGTGGAACTCTGAAGAGGCAGAGTGTGGGTGGGCAAGAGACCCCATCTGAAAATCTAATTAAAGAGGTGATGGTGCGACATGGGCTGACCAATAGAGAGCAGGACCATGAGATAGAGCTGCTTAAAGAAATAGTTGAGCGGGAAAGGGTCCTGAGAGAGGGGATTGAGCACAGAGTGGTTGAGCTGGAGAAGGAAGTCTCTGAGCTCAGAGGTCACCTGTCAGCATGTCAAACCATATATAAGGCCGTATTAAAAGATATGGAGGTGCTCAGAGAGGCCCAAGAGAAGAATCAGCAGGAGCTTCTCCAGAGAGAGGATGAGCATCGCTGCTTGGTAGAAGAGCAAGATAAAGTTCTCCAGAAATCCACAGATGACCGGGAAATCTGACTGTTGCGCTCTCCCGATTTGATCGCGGTGAATGAGAATAAGCTGGAGAGGCTGACAAAAGAAGGGGCCTCCACGGAGGAAGAAATCCAGCAAGGGAAGTGCCCCGCAGATAGCTGAACAAAGGACATCGAGGTCTTGAAAAACTGCGCTGACGCTGAGGACGAGGAGGTCCAACGATATGACCAAGAAGGTGAGACTTCGATCTTCAAGTGCGTAATAGACGTACCCAAAGACATGCAAGAAGCGTGTGCCAGTGAGGAGGTGCATGAAGTGTTTAAAAAGGCGGTCGACGCATGTAGGGTGCACTGGGCACCTGAGATCCATCAACTGGTCATACTGTTAACTAAGGAAGTCACAGTGAAGCGGGTGGCTGTCCTGAGAGAGATGCATCTACAATGCCTCCGCACAAAACAAATGATCATGTTGAAGAATAAGGAAGCCGCTCGATGTCTGGAGCTAGCAAGAGAAGCTCAAAGTCGGTTGGGTATTGTAGAAGATGTCGTGCAAGTGCCCAGAGGTCTAGTGGGGAAAGTCATCGGAAGATTTGGCAAAGTGATGCAAGAGATGGTGAATAGGTCCGGTGTTATGAGAGTGAGCATCCTGGCTGATGATGAAGCCTGTTGTGAATTCTGTTGTCGAGCTCCCTCCTGTGGTCGTGAATGGTACTTCGGCGAGTTCTGTCTATGGGCTCCCTCTGTTGGCTATGAGTGAAGCTGCGGCTTCTGAGGTTCCTTACACAGGTGACGTGGTTTATCCTTTGGTTGGCTGCTCTATTTAACTCCTCTCAGATCGTTACGCCATGCCAGCTGTCAATGTTTTTGCATTTGTTCAGTTCGCTCCTGGATCTCTCTGGTGACCTGCCTTCTCCTGCTGAAGCTAAGTTCCTGATAGTCATTATTTGTTCTCTGTTTTCTTGTCCAGTTGGTTATCATGATTTTGTCTTGCTAGCTGGAAGCTCTGGGATGCAGAGTGGTCCCTCCGCACCGTGAGTCGGTGCGGAGGTCTTTTTTGCATACTCTGCGTGGTCTTTTGTAGGTTTTTGTGCTGATCGCAAAGTTACCTTTCCTATCCTCTGTCTATTTAGTAAGTCTGGCCTCCCTTTGCTGAAACTTGTTTTCATTTCTGCGTTTGTGACTTTCATCTTTACTCACAGTCAATATATGTGGGGGGCTTCCTTTACCTTTGGGGAATTTCTCTGAGGCAAGGTAGGCTTTATTTTCTATCTCTAGGGCTAGATAGTTCTTAGGCTGTGACGAGGCGCCTAGGTCTGGTCAGGAGCGCTCCACGGCTCTTTCTAGTGTGTGTGATAGGATTAGGGCTTGCGGTCAGCAGAGTTCCCACATCCCAGAGCTCGTCCTGTATGAGGTTTAACTATCAGGTCATTCCAGGTGCTCCTAACCACCAGGTCATAACAGAAGCCCAGGTCGTGGGTGAAGATGGGATGGTTCCATTCCTTGTTGTTGGATCCATGGAGAGCCTTGGGAATATCCAAATGCTCCTGGGGTATCGTGTGGCATACCTGAAACAGGTAGAGCAGCTAAGACGTGAGAGGGAGCAGATCAATATAGAGCTGCAAGGATTGGCAAACAGGTTGCCAACACCTTCAACTCGTGGTCTAGAGAGGAAAAGAGGTTCTCTAAAGACTGGAAGTCCTCAAGCTGAAGTTAACAGAGGTTATAGAGGTAAAGTGAAGAGCTGCTCTCCGAAGAAAGACAATAGGAGAGATCAAGAACCGAGAGAGAACCGAAGGTGGTCAGATGGAAGAGTTAGAAGTAGTGACTCCTCAGTTAGTTCAGGGCTCAGTGACCTAAGCGGGAGATCCTATAGCAGACGAGATAACAAGGGGTCATCGTTATCAAAGGATGTGATGGAAAGGGATGACGAATGCCAACGAAAGGGATCAATAACAGGCTCTGACTTGGAGAGACGGTTTGACTGTCAGGGACGACTGAGAGGGGTCTCTAGTCAGTTTAGGACAAGTGCCAAGCCCCACGGCTTTAGGCAGAGGGGGGAGGTATGTAGCGTGGCTAAAGGTTGTATAGTCGACGGGAGGTATGTATCACAGAGAAGGCTTGTCGCTGTGATGTAACCCGGAGTGTTTTCTTTAATGCACATAAAGCAATAAGGAATTGCTTGATATATTTGGGTCCGGGTTACCCATATACCTCACCCCTGGGTAAGGGGCATAACCATGCCTATCTATGTTTTGGTTCAGGACCTGTGGTGATGTCACAACCACATGTCTAATCATGTGATTGGTTCCTGGATGTGGTTACACCTATGTAAAGAGGTGTGTGTGTGTAGCACATGGAGTGAGAGTGTGTTTGGGAGTCTGCAAGAGTGGACAGACTTCCATGTGTCCTGGCTGGACACTGCAGAGTGGCCTGTGTGTTGGACGGTTCCAAGTGGGGACAGACGTCCTGAACAGCACACAGAGACCATCTTTAGACTGGAGAGCCTACGTGCTAGACATGGCACAGCCTGTATGCCTACAGGTCTGAGAGAGAGCGGAGCTCTACTATGGACATTGAGGATTCAACTGTCTGAAATAAAACTGTTTACCTGTTGTTCCTGTTGCTATGTTGTTTATGGAGCAATAAACCTGTGAACGTTTAATGTTACGTGCCTCCAGAGTGTCATCCGCCGCACCTGAGCGAGTACAATCCCTACTATATATATATATATATATATATATATATATATATATATATATATATATTCTTCCCTCTGTATCAGTCTGTCATTGTTAGTTTTGTTTACTGTAAGTGATATTTGTATTTTGATGTAACCCCCGTCTAATATACAGCACCATGGAATTAATGGTGCTATATAAATAATAATAATATATATATACTAGATGGTGGCCTGATTCTAACGCATCAGGTATTCTAGAATATGCATGTCCACGTAGTATATTGCACAGCCCACGTAGTATGTTGCCCAGCCACGTAGTATATTGCCCAGTCACGTAGTATATTGCCCAGCCACGTAGTATATTGCCCAACCACGTAGTATATTGCCCAGTGACGTAGTATATTGCCCAGTCACGTAGTATATTGCCCAGTCATGTAGTATATTGCCCAGGCACGTAGTATATTGCCCAGGCAGGTAGTATATTGCTCAACCACGTAGTATATTGCCCAGTGACGTAGTATATTGCCCAGTCACGTAGTATATTGCCCAGTCACGTAGTATATTGCCCAGCCACGTAGTATATTGCCCAGGCATGTAGTATATTGCCCAGGCACGTAGTATATTGCCCAGGCACGTAGTATATTGCCCAGGCAGGTAGTATATTGCCCAGTCACGTAGTATATTGCCCAGTGATGTAGTATATAGCACAGAGCCACGTAGTATAATGCACAGCAACGTAGTATACAGCACAACCACGTAGTATACAGCACAGAGCCATGTAGTATACAGCACAGAGCCACGTAATATACAGCACAGAGCCACGTAGTATATTGCCCAGCCACATAGTATATTGGCCAGTCACGTAGTATATTGCCCAGCTACGTAGTATATTGCCCAGCCACGTATGTCACAGGTTAAAAAATAAAAAAATAAACATATCCTCACCTTCCAAGGGCCCCTTGTAGTTCGGTCACATGACCGCGACGTCATCACAGGCCCTACGCGCCTGGGCGAGAAGGACCTGCCATGATGTCACGGTCATGTGACCGCGACGTCATCACAGGCCCTGCGAGCCTGCGCGAGAAGGACCTGTGATGACGTCGCGGTCACATGATCGTGACGTCATGGCAGGTCCTTCTCCCATACCAACCTTGGCCCTGGAACCTGCCGCTTGCGTGGAGCGGTCACCGGAGCATCGCGAAAGGTGAGTATATAATGATTTTTTTTTTTTTAATCATTTTTAACATTAGATGTTTTTACTATTGACGCTGCATAGGCTAAGTTGTGGTTCAGTCTCCCCACAAAAAAGGGGAGATTCAAAATTCTCACAGAGTGGATATACTTCTGTCCTGTTAGTTTGTCGTATATCAGCCAGCCACTTTCAGCCACTTACATTGTGTTGTTTTTTGCACAGGGCCTGATTTTTTGTTCAGTCTCCCCCCCCCAAAAAAAGGGAGATTTAAAAATCTCAACACGTTTATATACACCTTCTACCTTGTTTTACAGTACCATATAACGGTTGTTATTTTGGTTAAATTTTCCAAAAATGAGGAAGTCAGGTGGAAGAGGCCGTGGGCGGTGGTTGCGAGCTGGTACTGATGTGGTGGTGGTGCATCTGGTGGTAGTGGCAAAAGCACAATAGCACCTAAGGCTGGAGGTGTTGAGCCAGCATCATCGTCTGGCTACACAAAGCCTCGAAGGCTCCCTTCCAAATATAAAAGCAGCGAGTCGTTAGTGGATGCTCCCAGTCAGGAACAAGACGTTTCCTTGTGTCCTTCACCCAAAGCAAAAGTGAAGGATGCGTCAGGCGACACTACAGGTTACTCCATGGAGCTCTTTACACATACCATGCCTGGGTTAGAACGGGAAATTGTTAACTGCCCATTACAAGATGAATCGGACATGGAGTGCACTGATGCACAGCAACAGCTAGATTATTATGCTGTTCCATTGACTCAGATCACTACATTGCCCTCGCAGTGTACTGAGCCAGAATCTGACCCTGATGAGACTATGGTGCCCCGTCCCGAACACTATAGCACCTTACACGGTGGCACAGAGGAAGGTGCACATGACATTGAAGAGGAGGTGATAGATGACCCAGTTGTTGACCCAGATTGGCAGCTGTCATCTGGCAGGCCCGTATCAGGCCAAAAACATTTGTTAAAAACAAAAACAGTTTAAGGACAGCGTGGGCATCCGGTGAAAGTAGCACAGCATGCAATGCCTGAAAAGGTATTCCATAGTAGAAAGAGTGAAGTGTGGCAATTTTTTAACCAAGATCCGAATGATCAGTCAAAAGTTATCTGTAAGAAATGCTCAAAGACCTTTAGCAGGGGGAAGAATCATCAAAATTTAAATACAACGTGCATGCTTAGACATTTAACCAGCAGGCACTTGCAAGCCTGGACTAACTACCAAACGTCCTGTACCGTTAGTGCACCTGCTCAGAATGAAGGTAGTCAGCAACGCTACATTGCTTCCCTCACTGTAAGCCCACCGATTAGGACACCACCAACAGCAAATGTGGAGGTATCCTCGCAGGGCCAAAGCAGTCAGGGAATCACAAGGATATTGGTAGGAAACACTGTATGTAGGCCAACATCGAGAATACCATCACCAACCCTCTCTCAATCCGCCATGTACACCACCAGCACCACCACTAGTTCCACCATATGCACCTCTCCAGTCCAGCTCACCCTACAAGAGACTCTCACTAGGAAAAGAAAGTGCTCATCCTCTCATCCGCGTACACAGGGTTTGAACGCCCACATTGCTAGACTAATCTCGTTAGAGATGATGCCCCACCGGTTGGTTGAAAGTGAAGCTTTCAAAGCCCTGATGGCCTACGCAGTACCACGCTATGACCTACCCAGTCGACACCTCTTTGCGAGAAAAGCCATCGCAGCCCTCCACCAGCATGTCAAAGATCGCATTGTCCATGCACTGAGGCAATCAGTCAGTAGAAAGGTGCACCTCACAACAGATGCATGGACCAGTAGGCATGGCCAGGGACGTTACGTGTCCATCATGGCACACTGGGTTAATGTGGTGGATGCAGGGTCCACAGGGGACAGCCATAGTGGGACAGTTCTGCCTAGCCCACGGTCTAGGAAACAGTTGGCTGTAGGCATTCGCCACTCCTCCTCCTCCAGAAGCGAAAGCTCGTCCACAGAGCGCAGTCGCACGTCCACTCCATCCACAGCTGCCAGTGTTGCACACGAGGTGTCCCATTATCGAACAGCTAGTGGTAAGCATCAGCAGGCTGTGTTAGAAATGAAGTGTTTGGGCGACAACAGACACACCGCGGAAGTACTGGCCGAGTACTTGCAGCAACAAACTCAGTCAAGGCTGGGCAGTGTACATCTTGAGGCAGGCAAGGTAGTTAGTGATAACGGAAGGAATTTTATGGCTGCCATAGCCCTTTCAGAACTTAAACATATACCTTGCCTGGCTCACACCTTGAACCTGGTGGTGCAGTGCTTCCTCAAAAATTACCCGGAGTTACCGGCCCTGCTCCTGAAGGTGCGAAGACTTTGCTCGCACATCCACCGGTCACCCGTACACTCCAGCCGTATGCTGAACCATCAGCAATCGCTGATTCTTCCCCAGCACCGCCTAACAATCGATGTTGCAACAAGGTGGAACTCCACACTGCACATGCTTCAGAGGCTGTGCGAACAGAGGCGTGCTGTAATTAATTTGTGGGACGATACACATACACGAGCAGGCAGTTGGATGGCAGACATAGAGTTGTCTGGTGTGCAGTGGTCGAAGCTCCAAGACCTCTGTCAAGTCCTTCAGTGTTTTGAGGAATGCACACAGCTAGTAAGTGCAGACGACGCCATCATAAGCATGAGCATCCCACTAATGCGTCTGCTGATGCAAAGTTTGACGCACATTAAGGAGCTGGCGTCTGCAGCCGAGGAGGAGGGAAGCCTTGATGACAGTCAGCCATTGTCTCGTCAGGGAACTCTCCTGGACGAGGTGGCGGATGAAGAGGAGGAGGAGGATGGGGATGAATATTTATTGGAGGAGGATGCTTATCAGGGGGCAGTAAAAACTGGTGGCATTGCAAGGTCAGGTACAGGGTTTTTGTGGGACACAAGTAATGTTGATTTGCAAGAAACTGCTCCTCAACCCAGCACAAGCAGTGAATTGACACCTGGAACATTGGACCACATGGCTGAGTATGCCTTGCGTATCCTAAAAAGGGACCCCCGCATTATCAAAATGATGACCGATGACGATTACTGGTTGGCCTGCCTCCTGGATCCACGATATAAAGGAAAATTACAAAATATCATGCCACATGAGAACCTTGAGCAAATATTGGCTACCAAACAAGCAACTCTTGTAGACCGTTTGGTTCAGGCATTCCCAGCACACAGCGGCTGTGATGGTTCTCACACGAGCCGTAGGGGGCAACATGGCAGAGGTGTTAGAGGTGCACAAATCCGAAGTGGCGTTGGACAGAGGGGTTTTATGACCAGGTTGTGGAGTGATTTCGCAATTATTGCTGACATGACAGGTAGTGCTGCATCGATTCAAAGTGACACGAGACAGCATTTGTCCAGTATGGTTCCGAACTACTTTTCCTCCCTTATCGATGTTCTCCCTCACAGGTCATTCCCCTTTGATTACTGGGCACCTAAAATAGACACCTGGCCTGAAATGGCAGAATATGCATTACAGGAGCTCGCTTGCCCTGCTTCTAGTGTTCTATCAGAAAGAGTCTTCAGTGCTGCTGGTTCAATACTGACCGAAAAAAGGACACGTCTGGCTACCCAGAATGTTGATGATCTAACCTTTATTAAAATGAACCAATCATGGATTTCAAATTATTTTGCCAGACCTTCTCCTGCTGACACGTAGCTTGCCTGAAAAATGTCTTGCTTTTGGCCTCCTCTTACTGACTGCTCCAATTCCGCCATTTGCAGCTGCTGAATGTCCACTATAGGCCATTTTTATACCTCCCTAAATGGGCTGACTCCCCCCACAGGGCTGTGGTAACCACCTGGTCACCACCTGGCGCAAGCACCTGTGCGAGTACCGTTTGCCTGGACAGGTGGGTGCGCCCACTCTTGGGCGATGGCACTGGCACAGGGTCCCTCATAGTACAATGAAGTGTCTCTGATGGTAGTGGTGCACAACCAACATCAGACCCACCGTCGTAATATGAGGGGCCCTGTGCCAGTACCGCCGCCCATGAGAGAGTGTCCCCCCCCCAGCTCGAACAGTGCTCTACCACTTGCAATACTTACCTCTCCCTGCTCCACCACTGTGTACTCTGGCTGTTAAATCCTTTAATGGCACTGCCAATAGAAATTTGTTGAAATGATAGATGATAGTTAAAATATACAGGGGCCCTGGCCTCCATTTTGACCAGTTAATACTTTGCGCCTACTATCACTGTCTGCTACTCAGCAGAGGAGCCCACCCGGTACCTAGCTATGCCGCCTGTTTAGTCCTGTTACCAATTTTGAACTGCTTTTAGCCTACTTTTGTATTTGGGCCTACTAATCGTGTCTGCGCCACTCATTACAGTTGTCCTCCACTGAACAAAGCTAGGCCGCCTGTTTAGTCCTGTTACCAATTTTGAACTGCATTTAGCCTACATTTTTATTTTGGGCCTGCTAACTGTGTCTGTGCCACTCATTACAGTTGTCCTCCACTGAACAAAGCTATGCCGACTGTTTAGTCCTGTTACCAATTTTGAACTGCATTTAGCCTACTTTTTTTGGGGGGCCTACTAACTGTGTCTGCTGTTATGATACGGTGGTCTAGGAGCAACATGGAACGAGCTCTGAAGGAAGTGGTAACTGTACTGACCGCAGTCCCTAAGCTCAACACAACACTAGAAGTAGCCGTGGAATGCTCCTAACTCTCCCTAGGCATCTCGTCACAGCCTAAGAGCTAACTACCCCTAAAGAAAGAAGCAGGAAAGCTATCTTGCCTCAGAGAAAATCCCCAAAGGATAGATTAGCCCCCCACAAATAATGACTGTGAGTGGAGAGGGAAAAGACATACACAGAATGAAACCAGGATGAGCACAGGAGGCCAGTCTAGCTAAATAGATAGGACAGGATGGAATACTGTGTGGTCAGTATAAAACACTAGAAAAATCCACGCAGAGTTTACAAAAAATCTCCACACCTGACTAAAGGTGTGGAGGGCAAATCTGCCTCCCAGAGCTTCCAGCAAGACAGAAATAATTCACACTGATAAGCTGGACGAACATAGAAAGCACAGAATGAATAAGTCCACAATCTATGGACAGAAAAGAGCAAGCAAAAACTTAGCTTTGCTGAACTAGTCAGGATAACAGGGAAATCCAAAGAGATGTGAATCCAACCAGGAACCATTTACAAGTAGCACTGGCTGAAGAGAGAGCCAGGCGTAAATAGCAGAGCAGAAGAGACGATAAGTGGAGGCAGCTGATGACAGCTAACTCCAAGGAGCAGCCATACCACTAGAAACCACAAGAGGGAGCCCAAGAGCAGAACTCACAAAAGTGCCACTTACAACCACCGGAGGGAGCCCAAGAGCGGAATTCACAACAGTACCCCCCCTTGAGGAGGGGTAACCGAACCCTCACCAGAGCCCCCAGGCCGATCAGGACGAGCCAAGTGAAAAGCACAAACCAAATCGGTGTCATGGACATCGGAGGCAACAACCCAAGAATTATCCTCCTGGCCATAACCCTTCCACTTGACAAGATACTAAAGCCTCCGCCTCGAAAAACGAGAATCCAAAATCTTCTCAACCTCATATTCAAACTCTCCCTCAACCAACACCGGGGCAGGAGGGTCAACCGAGGGAACAACGGGCACCACATATCTCCGCAACAAAGATCTATGGAAAACATTGTGAATGGCAAAAGAGGCTGAAAGAGCCAAACGAAAAGACACCGGATTAATAATTTCAGAAATTTTATAAGGACCAATAAACCGAGGCTTAAACTTAGGAGAAGAAACCTTCATAGGAACATGACGAGAAGACAACCAAACCAAATCCCCCACACGAAGCTGGGGACCAACATACCGACGGCGGTTAGCAAAACGTTGAGCCCTTTCCTGAGACAACGTCAAATTGTCCACCACGTGAGTCCAAATCTGCTGCAGCCTGTCCACCACAGAATCAACACCAGGACAATCAGAAGGCTCAACCTGCCCAGAAGAAAAACGAGGATGAAAACCAAAATTACAAAAGAAAGGTGAAGCCAAAGTAGCCGAACTAGCCCGATTATTAAGGGCAAACTCGGCCAACGGCAAGAAAGACACCCAATCATCCTGATCAGCAGACACAAAGCATCTCAAATAGGTCTCCAAGGTCTGATTAGTTCGCTCAGTTTGGCCATTAGTCTGAGGATGAAACGCCGAAGAAAAGGACAAATCAATGCCCATCCTAGCACAAAAGGCCCGCCAAAATCTAGAGACAAACTGAGAACCTCTGTCAGACACAATGTTCTCCGGAATGCCATGCAAACGAACCACATGCTGAAAAAATAATGGAACCAGATCTGAGGAGGAAGGCAACTTAGGCAAAGGTACCAGATGGACCATTTTAGAGAACCGGTCACAAACAACCCAGATAACAGACATCTTCTGGGAAACAGGAAGATCCAAAATAAAATCCATGGAAATATGCGTCCAGGGCCGCTCAGGGACCGGCAAAGGCAAAAGCAACCCACTAGCGCGGGAAAATCAAGGCTTGGCCCGGGCGCAAGTCCCACAGGACTGCACAAAAGCACGCACATCGCGCGACAAGGAAGGCCACCAAAAGGACCTAGCAACCAAATCTCTGGTACCAAAAATCCCAGGATGACCAGCCAACACTGAACAATGAACCTCAGAAATTACCTTACTTGTCCATCTATCATGAACAAACAGCTTCCCCACTGGACAGCGGTCAGGCATATCAGCCTGAAATTCCTGAAGCACCCGCCGCAAATCAGGGGAGATAGCAGAAAGAATCACCCCCTCCTTAAGAATGCCAACCGACTCAAGAACTCCAGGAGAATCAGGCGAAAAACTCCTAAAGAGGGCATCAGCCTTAACATTCTTAGATCCCGGAAGATACGAGACCACTAAATCAAAACGGGAGAAAAACAGGGACCATCGAGCCTGTCTAGGATTCAGCCGCTTGGCCGACTCGAGGTAAATCAGATTCTTATGATCGGTCAGGACCACAACACGGTGTTTAGCTCCCTCAAGCCAATGTCGCCACTCCTCAAACGCCCACTTCATAGCCAACAACTCCCGATTGCCGACATCATAATTGCGTTCCGCAGGCAAAAACTTTCTGGAAAAAAAAGCACACGGTTTCATCAAAGAACCATCAGACTCCCTCTGAGACAAAACGGCCCCTGCCCCAATCTCAGAAGCGTCGACCTCAACCTGAAAAGGAAGAGAAACATCCGGCTGACGCAACACAGGGGCAGAAGTAAATCGGCGTTTAAGCTCCTGAAAGGCCTCAACAGCCTCAGTGGACCAATTCGTCACATCAGCGCCTTTCTTCGTCAAATCAGTAAGGGGCTTAACCACACTGGAAAAGTTGGCAATTAAACGGCGATAGAAATTAGCAAAGCCCAAAAATTTTTGAAGACCCTTCACAGATGTGGGTTGGATCCAGTCATGAATAGCTTGGACCTTAACAGGATCCATTTCTATAGACGAGGGAGAAAAAATAAAACCCAAAAAAGAGACCTTCTGAACTCCGAATAGGCACTTGGACCCCTTCACAAATAAAGCATTATCATGAAGGATCTGGAACACCATCCTGACCTGCTTCACATGAGACTCCCAATCATCGGAAAAAATCAAAATATCATCCAAATATACGACCATGAATTTATCAAGATAATTGCGGAAAATATCATGCATGAAAGACTGGAACACAGATGGAGCATTAGAGAGCCCAAATGGCATCACAAGGTATTCAAAATGGCCTTCGGGTGTATTAAATGCAGTTTTCCATTCGTCACTCTGCTTAATACGAACAAGATTATATGCCCCTCGGAGGTCAATCTTAGTAAACCAACTAGCCCCCTTAATCTGAGCAAACAAATCTGTAAGCAAAGGCAAGGGGTATTGGAATTTGACCGTGATCTTATTAAGAAGACAATAATCAATACAGGGTCTCAAGTAGCCATCCTTCTTAGCAACAAAAAAGAAACCCGCTCCCAATGGTGACGAAGAGGGCCGAATATGCCCCTTCTCCAAAGACTCCTTAACATAACTCCGCATGGCGGCATGCTCTGGCACAGACAGATTGAAAAGTCGGCCCTTAGGGAACTTACAACCAGGAATCAAGTTAATAGCACAATCACAGTCCCTGTGTGGAGGAAGGGAACTGGACTTGGGCTCATCAAATACATCCTGGAAATCCGACAAAAACTCAGGGACCTCAGAAGAGGGGGAAGAGGAAATTGACATCAAAGGAACGTCACTATGTACTCCGCGACAACCCCAACTAGTCACCGTCATAGTTTTCCAATCCAACAGCGGATTATGTTCCTGTAACCATGGAAATCCCAGTACAACAACATCATACAGGTTATGCAACACCAGAAAACGGCAATCTTCCTGATGTGCAGGAGCCATGTACATAGTCATCTGTGTCCAGTACTGAGGTTTATCCTTGGCCAAGGGTGTAGCATCAATACCCCTCAAAGGAATAAGGCTCTGCAAAGGCTGCAAGGAAAAACCACAGCGCCTGGCGAATTCTAAGTCCATTAAGTTCAGGGCAGCGCCTGAATCCACAAATGCCATGACAGAAAAGGACGACAATGAGCAAATCAGGGTCACAGATAAGAGAAATTTAGGCTGTATAGTACTAATGGTAACAGACCTAGCGACTCTCTTAGTACGCTTAGGGCAATCAGAGATAACATGAGCCGAATCACCACAGTAAAAACACAGCCTATTCTGACGTCTGAATTCCTGCCGTTCTATTCTAGTCAAAATCCTATCACATTGCATCGGTTCAGGACTTTGCTCAGAGGATACTGCCATATGGTGCACAGCTTTGCGCTCGCGCAGACGCCGGTCAATCTGAATGGCTAGAGACGTAGATTCGCTCAAACCGGCAGGCGTAGGAAAGCCCACCATAACATCTTTAAGGGTTTCAGAAAGACCTTTTCTGAAAATAGCAGCCAAGCCTCTTCATTCCATTTAGTGAGCACAGACCATTTTCTAAATTTCTGGCAGTATAACTCTGCCGCTTCCTGACCTTGACACAAGGCCAACAGGGTTTTTTCTGCATGATCCACAGAATTAGGTTCGTCATACAATAATCCGAGCGCTTGAAAAAATGCATCTACATTCAATCCCCTGTTTCAAGAGAAAAAGCCCAGTCTTGAGGGTCACCACGCAGCAAGGATATGATGATTTTTACTTGCTGAATGGGATCACCAGAAGAACGGTGGTTTCAAAGCAAAAAACAATTTGCAGTTATTTTTAAAGTTCAAAAACTTGGATCTGTCCCCAAAAAACAAATCAGGAGTAGGAATTCTAGGCTCTAAAGCTGGAGTCTGGACAACATAGTCCTGGATTGTTATGACCTGGTGGTTAGGACAATTATGGACCTGGTGGTTAAGAGCACACGGAAAGACCTGATAGTTACAATAATATAGGACGAGCTCTGAGACGTGGGAACTCTGCTGACCGCAATCCCTAATCCTATCACACACACTAGAAATAGCCGTGGATTGCTCCTAACGCTCCCTATGCCACTCGACACAGCCTAAGGAACTAGCTAGCCCTAGAGATAGAAAAATAAAGCCTACCTTGCCTCAGAGAAATTCCCCAAAGGAAAAGGCAGCCCCCCACATATAATGACTGTGAGTAAAGATGAAAATTACAAACACAGAGATGAAATAGATTTAGCAAAGTGAGGCCCGACTTACTGAACAGACAGAGGATAGGAAAGGTAACTTTGCGGTCAGCACAAAAAACTACAAAAAGACCATGCAGAGGGCGCAAAAAGACCCTCCGCTCCCTCTGCGTCCCAGAGCTTCCAGCAAGCAAGACAAAACCAAAATAGCAAGCTGGACAGAAAAATAGCAAACCAGAGAAAAGCAAGCAGGAACTTAGCTTTTGCTGGGAAGACAGGTCACAAGAACGATCCAGGAGAGAACAAGACCAATACTGGAACATTGACAGGTGGCATGGAGCAATGATCTAAGTGGAGTTAAATAGAGCAGCCAGCTAACGAATTAACCTCGTCACCTGTGGAAGGAAACTCAGAAGCAGCAGCTCCACTCACAACCACCAGAGGAAGCCCATGGACAGAACCAGCCAAAGTACCATTCATGACCACAGGAGGGAGCTTGACAACAGAATTCACAACAGTACCCCCCCTTTGAGGAGGGGTCACCGAACCCTCACCAGAGCCCCCAGGCCGACCAGGATGAGCCAAATGAAAGGCACGAACCAGATCGGCAGCATGAACATCGGAGGCAAAGACCCAGGAATTATCTTCCTGACCATAACCCTTCCACTTGACCAGGTACTGGAGTTTCCGTCTCGAAATACGAGAATCCAAAATCTTCTCCACCACATACTCCAACTCCCCCTCAACCAACACCGGGGCAGGAGGATCAACGGATGGAACCACAGGCGCCACGTATCTCCGCAACAATGACCTATGGAATACATTATGGATAGCAAAAGAAGCTGGAAGGGTCAAACGAAATGACACAGGATTGAGAACCTCAGAAATCTTATACGGACCAATGAAACGAGGCTTAAACTTAGGAGAGGAAACCTTCATAGGAACATAACGAGACGACAACCAAACCAAATCCCCAACACGAAGTCGGGGACCCACACAGCGCCGGCGGTTAGCGAAACGTTGAGCCTTCTCCTGGGACAATGTCAAATTGTCCACCACATGAGTCCAAATCTGCTGCAACCTATCCACCACAGTATCTACTCCAGGACAGTCCGAAGACTCAACCTGCGCTGAAGAGAAACGAGGATGGAAACCAGAATTGCAGAAAAACGGCGAAACCAAAGTAGCCGAGCTGGCCCGATTATTAAGGGCTAACTCAGCCAAAGGCAAAAAGGATACCCAATCATCCTGATCAGCAGAAACAAAGCATCTCAGATATGTTTCCAAAGTCTGATTAGTTCGTTCGGTTTGGCCATTTGTCTGAGGATGGAAAGCCGAGGAAAAAGACAAATCAATGCCCATCCTAGCACAAAAGGCTCGCCAAAACCTCGAAACAAACTGGGAACCTCTGTCCGAAACGATGTTCTCCGGAATGCCATGTAAACGAACCACATGCTGGAAAAACAATGGCACCAAATCAGAGGAGGAAGGCAATTTAGACAAGGGTACCAAATGGACCATCTTAGAGAAGCGATCACAAACCACCCAAATGACCGACATCTTTTGAGAGACAGGGAGATCCGAAATAAAATCCATAGAGATATGCGTCCAGGGCCTCTTCGGGACCGGCAAGGGCAAAAGCAACCCACTGGCACGAGAACAGCAGGGCTTAGCCCGAGCACAAGTCCCACAGGACTGCACAAAAGAACGCACATCCCGTGACAAAGACGGCCACCAAAAGGATCTAGCCACCAAATCTCTGGTACCAAAGATTCCAGGATGACCAGCCAACACCGAACAATGAACCTCAGAGATAACTCTACTAGTCCATTTATCAGGGACAAACAGTTTCTCCGCTGGGCAACGGTCAGGTCTATCAGCCTGAAATTTTTGCAGCACCCGCCGCAAATCAGGGGAGATGGCAGACAAAATTACCCCCTCTTTGAGAATACCCGCCGGCTCAGGAACACCCGGAGAGTCGGGCACAAAACTCCTTGACAGGGCATCAGCCTTCACATTCTTAGAGCCTGAAGGTACGAAACCACAAAATCAAAACGGGAGAAAAATAGCGACCAATGAGCCTGTCTAGGATTCAACCGTTTGGCAGACTCGGGATAAGTCAAATTCTTGTGATCCATCAAGACCACCACGTCATGCTTGGCTCCTTCAAGCCAATGACGCCACTCCTCGAATGCCCACTTCATGGCCAACAACTCTCGATTGCCAACATCATAATTACGCTCAGCAGGCGAGAACTTTCTAGAAAAGAAGGCACATGGTTTCATCACCGAGCCATCAGAACTTCTTTGCGACAAAACAGCCCCTGCTCCAATCTCAGAAGCATAAACCTCGACCTGAAACGGAAGCGAAACATCTGGCTGGCACAACACAGGGGCAGAAGAAAAACGACGCTTCAACTCCTGAAAAGCCTCCACAGCCGCAGAAGACCAATTGACCACATCAGCACCCTTCTTGGTCAAATCAGTCAACGGTTTAGCAACACTAGAAAAATTACTGATGAAGCGACGATAAAAATTAGCAAAGCCCAGGAACTTTTGCAGACTCTTCACAGATGTCGGCTGAGTCCAATCATAAATGGCCTGGACTTTAACAGGGTCCATCTCGATAGTAGAAGGGCAAAAAATGAAACCCAAAAATGAAACCTTCTGAACTCCAAAGAGACACTTTGACACCTTCACAAACAAAGAATTCGCACGAAGGACCTGGAACACCATTCTGACCTGCTTCACGTGAGACTCCCAATCATCCGAGAAGACCAAAATATCATCCAAATATACAATCAGGAATTTATCCAGGTACTCTCGGAAGATGTCATGCATAAAGGACTGAAATACTGATGGAGCATTGGAATGCCCGAATGGTATAACCAGGTACTCAAAATGGCCCTCGGGCGTATTAAATGCTGTTTTCCATTCATCGCCCTGTTTAATACGCACAAGATTATACACACCACGAAGATCTATCTTGGTGAACCAACTAGCCCCCTTAATCCGAGCAAATAAATCCGACAGCAGCGGCAAAGGGTACTGAAATTTGACTGTGATCTTATTAAGAAGGCGGTAATCAATACAAGGTCTCAAAGAACCATCCTTCTTGACCACAAAAAAGAACCCTGCTCCCAATGGTGACGACGACGGGCGAATATGACCCTTCTCCAAGGATTCCTTTACATAACTCCGCATAGCGGCGTGCTCTGGCACAGATAAATTGAACAGTCGGCCCTTAGGAAACTTACTACCAGGAATCAAATTGATAGCACAATCGCAATCCCTATGAAGAGGTAGGGCACTGGATTTGGGCTCATCAAACACATCCCGGTAAGCCAACAAAAACTCCGGGACTTCAGAAGGGGTGGATGACGAAATAGACAAAAATGGAACATCACCATGTACCCCCTGACAACCCCAGCTGGATACAGACAAAGATTTCCAATCCAATACTGGATTATGGACCTGTAGCCATGGCAACCCCAAAACGACCACATCATGCAGATTATGCAACACCAAAAAGCGAATATCCTCCTGATGTGCAGGAGCCATACACATGGTCAATTGGGTCCAGTACTGAGGCTTATTCTTGGCCAAAGGCGTAGCATCAATTCCTCTCAATGGAATAGGATGCTGCAAGGGCTCCAAGAAAAAACCACAACGCCTGGCAAACTCCAAGTCCATCAAATTCAGGGCAGCGCCTGAATCCACAAATGCCATAACAGAATAGGACGACGGAGAGCAAATCAGAGTAACGGACAAAAGAAATTTCGACTGTACCGTACCAATGGTGGCAGACCTAGCGAAACGCTTAGTGGGCTTAGGACAATCGGAGATAGCATGAGTGGAATCACCACAGTAAAAACACAGCCCATTCCGACGTCTGTGTTCTTGCCGTTCAGCTCTGGTCAAAGTCCTATCACATTGCATAGGCTCAGGTCTATGCTCAGATAATACCGCCAAATGGTGCACAGCTTTACGCTCACGCAAGCGTCGATCGATCTGAATGGCCAAAGACATAGACTCATTCAGACCAGCAGGCATGGGAAATCCCACCATGACATCCTTAAGGGCTTCAGAGAGACCCTTTCTGAAAATTGCTGCCAGGGCACATTCATTCCACTGAGTGAGTACAGACCACTTCCTAAACTTCTGACAATACACCTCCGCTTCATCCTGACCCTGACACAGAGCCAGCAAGATTTTCTCTGCCTGATCCACTGAATTAGGTTCATCATAAAGCAATCCGAGCGCCAGAAAAAATGCATCAACATCACGCAATGCCGGATCTCCTGGCGCAAGGGAAAATGCCCAGTCTTGAGGATCGCTACGTAACAAAGAAATAATGATTTTCACTTGTTGAACAGGGTCACCTGAGGAGCGAGGTTTCAAAGCAAGAAACAATTTACAATTATTTTTGAAATTCAGAAACTTAGATCTATCTCCAAAAAACAAATCAGGAATTGGAATCCTAGGCTCTAACATAGGATTCTGAACCACAAAATCTTGAATGTTTTGTACCCTTGCAGTGAGATTATTCATACAAGAGGACAGACCTTGAATGTCCATATCTACACCTGTATCCTGAACCACCCAGAGGTAAAGGGGAAAAGAGAGACAAAACACACTGCAAAGAAAAAAAAATGGTATCAGCACTTCTCTTATCCCTCTATTGAGATGCATTAGTACTTTGGCCCACCTGTACTGTTATGACCTGGTGGTTAGGACAATTATGGACCTGGTGGTTAAGAGCACATGGAAAGACCTGATAGTTGCAATAATATAGGACGAGCTCTGAGACGTGGGAACTCTGCTGACCGCAATCCCTAATCCTATCACACACACTAGAAATAGCCGTGGATTGCTCCTAACGCTCCCTATGCAACTCGACACAGCCTAAGGAACTAGCTAGCCCTAAAGATAGAAAATAAAGCCTACCTTGCCTCAGAGAAATTCCCCAAAGGAAAAGGCAGCCCCCCACATATAATGACTGTGAGTAAAGATGAAAATTACAAACACAGAGATGAAATAGATTTAGCAAAGTGAGGCCCGACTTACTGAACAGACAGAGGATAGGAAAGGTAACTTTGCGGTCAGCACAAAAAACTACAAAAAGACCACGCAGAGGGCGCAAAAAGACCCTCCGCTCCCTCTGTGTCCCAGAGCTTCCAGCAAGCAAGACAAAACCAAAATAGCAAGCTGGACAGAAAAATAGCAAACCAGAGAAAAGCAAGCAGGAACTTAGCTTCTGCTGGGAAGACAGGTCACAAGAACGATCCAGGAGAGAACAAGACCAATACTGGAACATTGACAGGTGGCATGGAGCAATGATCTAAGTGGAGTTAAATAGAGCAGCCAGCTAACGAATTAACCTCGTCACCTGTGGAAGGAAACTCAGAAGCAGCAGCTCCACTCACAACCACCAGAGGAAGCCCATGGACAGAACCAGCCAAAGTACCATTCATGACCACAGGAGGGAGCTTGACAACAGAATTCACAACACTGGATACTCTGTACTCTTGCAGCAAGTTGATCCACACGAGAAAACAAACCCTGAACATCCATGCCAAACCATATATCCTGAACCACCCAGATATCAAGAGGAAAAAAAAGACAAACCAGAGCACAGAAAAAAAAATGGTTCAGAACTTTCTTTTCCTTCTTTTGAGATGCATTTAATTCATTTATGGCCACTTGTACTGTTATGATACGGTGGTCTAGGAGCAACATGGAACGAGCTCTGAAGGAAGTGGTAACTGTTGTGAATTCTGTTATCGAACTCCCTCCTGTGGTCATGAATGGTACTTCGGCGAGTTCTGTCCATGGACTCCCTCTGGTGGCTGTGAGTGGAGCTGCTGCTTCTGAGGTTCCTTCCACAGGTGACGTAGTTTATTCTTTTGCTGGCTGCTCTATTTAACTCCACTCAGATTGTTACTCCATGCCAGCTGTCAATGTTCTTGTACTGGTTCAGTTCGCTCTTGGATCTTTCTGGTGACCTGTCTACTCCAGCAGAAGCTAAGTCCCTGCTAGTTAATTATTTGTTCATTGTTTCCTTGTCCAGCTTGCTATTATGATTTTGCCTTGCTGGCTGGAAGCTCTGGGATGCAGAGTGGCACCTCTGCACCGTGAGTCGGTGCGGAGGTCTTTTTGCACACTCTGCGTGGTCTTTTTGTAGTTTTTTGTGCTGACCGCAAAGATACCTTTCCTATCCTCAGTCTGTTTAGTAAGTCTGGCCTCCCTTTGCTGAAACCTGTTTCATTTCTGTGTTTGTGACTTTCATCTTAACTCACAGTCAATATATGTGGGGGGCTGCCTTTTCCTTTGGAGAATTTCTCTGAGGCAAGGTAGGCTTTATTTTCTGTCTCTAGGGCTAGTTAGCTCTTAGGCTGTGAAGAGGCGTCTAGGCAGTGTTAGGTACGCTCCACGGCTATTTCTAGTTGTGTGATAGGATTAGGGGTTGCGGTCAGCAGAGCTCCCACTTCCCAGAGCTTGTCCTGTGTGAGTTTAACCATTAGGTTGTTCCCGGTGCTCCTAACCACCAGGTCCATAACAGTACAGCTGGCCCAAAGTATTAATGCATCTCAATAGAGGGATAAGAGAAGATCTGAGACCATTTTTTTTCTCTGCAGTGTGTTTTGTCTTTCTTTTCCCCTTAACCTCTGGGTGGTTCAGGACACAGGTGTAAATATGGACATCCAAGGTCTGTCCTCTTGTGTGGATTATCTCACTGCAAGGGTACAAAACATTCAAGATTTTGTGGTTCAGAATCCGATGTTAGAGCCTAGAATTCCTATTCCTGATTTGTTTTCTGGGGATAGATCTAAGTTCCTGAATTTCAAAAATAATTGTAAACTGTTTCTAGCTTTGAAACCCTGCTCCTCTGGTGACCCTGTTCAACAAGTAAAAATCATTATTTCTTTGTTGCGTGGTGACCCTCAAGACTGGGCATTTTCCCTTGCGCCAGGAGATCCTGCATTGCGTGATGTAGATGCGTTTTTTCTGGCGCTTGGATTGCTTTACGATGAACCAAATTCAGTGGATCAGGCAGAGATAATCTTGCTGGCTTTGTGTCAGGGTCAGGATGAAGCGGAGGTGTATTGTCAGAAGTTTAGAAAGTGGTCTGTGCTTACTCAGTGGAATGAGTGTGCCCTAGCGGCAATTTTCAGAAAGGGTCTTTCTGAAGCCCTTAAGGATGTCATGGTGGGATTTCCCATGCCTGCTGGTCTGAATGAGTCTATGTCCTTGGCCATTCAGATCGATCGGCGCTTGCGTGAGCGCAAAGCTGTGCACCATTTGGCGGTATTCTCTGAGCATAGGCCTGAGTCTATGCAATGTGATAGGACTTTGACCAGAGCTGAACGGCAAGAACACAGACGTCGGAATGGGCTGTGTTTTTACTGTGGTGATTCCACTCATGCTATCTCCAATTGTCCTAAGCGCACTAAGCGGTTCGCTAGGTCTGCCACCATTGGTACGGTACAGTCAAAATTTCTTTTGTCCATTACTTGATTTGCTCTTTGTCGTCCTATTCTATTATGGCATTTGTGGATTCAGGCGCTGCCCTGAATTTGATGGACTTGGAGTTTGCCAGGCGCTGTGGTTTTTTCTTGGAGCCCTTGCAGTATCCTATTCCATTGAGAGGAATTGATGCTACGCCTTTGGCCAAGAATAAGCCTCAGTACTGGACTCAATTGACCATGTGCATGGCTCCTGCACATCAGGAGGATATTCGCTTTTTGGTGTTGCATAATCTGCATGATGTGGTCGTTTTGGGGTTGCCATGGCTACAGGTCCATAATCCAGTATTGGATTGGAAATCTATGTCTGTGTCCGGCTGGGGTTGTCAGGGGGTACATGGTGATGTTCCATTGCTGTCAATTTCGCCTTCCACTCCTTCTGAAGTCCCTGAGTTTTTGTCAGATTACCGGGATGTTTTTGATGAGCCCAAGTCCGGTGCCCTACCTCCTCATAGGGATTGCGATTGTGCTATTGATTTGATTCCAGGTAGTAAGTTTCCTAAGGGCCAACTGTTTAATTTATCTGTGCCAGAGCACGCCGCTATGCGGAGTTATATAAAGGAATCCTTGGAGAAAGGTCATATTCGCCCGTCGTCATCACCGTTAGGAGCAGGGTTCTTTTTTGTGGCCAAGAAGGATGGTTCTTTGAGACCTTGTATTGATTACCGCCTTCTTAATAAGATCACAGTCAAATTTCAGTACCCTTTGCCGCTGCTGTCTGATTTGTTTGCTCGGATTAAGGGGACTAGTTGGTTCACCAAGATAGATCTTCGAGGGGCATATAATCTTGTGCGAATTAAACAGGGCGATGAATGGAAAACAGCATTTAATACGCCCGAGGGCCATTTTGAGTACCTGGTTATGCCATTCGGGCTTTCTAATGCTCCATCTGTGTTTCAGTCCTTTATGCATGACATCTTCCGAAAGTACCTGGATAGATTCATGATTGTATATTTGGATGATATTTTGTTCTTTTCGGATGATTGGGAGTCTCATGTGAAGCAGGTCAGAATGGTGTTCCAGGTCCTTCGTGCGAATTCCTTGTTTGTGAAGGGGTCAAAATGTCTCTTTGGAGTTCAGAAGGTTTCATTTTTGGGTTTCATTTTTTCCCCTTCTACTATCGAGATGGACCCTGTTAAAGTTCAGGCCATTTATGATTGGACTCAGCCGACATCTGTGAAGAGCCTGCAGAAGTTCCTGGGCTTTGCTAATTTTTACCGTCGCTTCATCGCTAATTTTTCTAGTGTTGCTAAACCGTTGACTGATTTGACCAAGAAAGGTGCTGATGTGGTCAATTGGTCCTCTGCGGCTGTAGAGGCTTTTCAGGAGTTGAAGCGTCGTTTTTCTTCTGCCCCTGTGTTGTGCCAGCCAGATGTTTTGCTCCCGTTTCAGGTCGAGGTTGATGCTTCTGAGATTGGAGCAGGGGCGGTTTTCTCGCAGAGAAGTTCTGATGGCTCGGTGATGAAACCATGTGCCTTCTTTTCTAGAAAATTCTCGCCTGCTGAGCGCAATTATGATGTTGGCAATCGAGAGTTGTTTGCCATGAAGTGGGCATTCGAGGAGTGGCGACATTGGCTTGAAGGAGCCAAGCATGACGTGGTGGTCTTGACGGATCACAAGAATTTGACTTATCTCGAGTCTGCCAAATGGTTGAATCCTAAACAGGCTCGAAGGTCGCTGTTTTTCTCCCGTTTTGATTTTGTGGTTTCGTACCTTCCGGGCTCTAAGAATGTGAAGGCTGATGCCCTGTCAAGGAGTTTTGTGCCTGACTCTCCGGGTGTTCCTGAGCCGGCGGGTATTCTCAAAGAGGGGGTAATTTTGTCTGCCATCTCCCCTGATTTGCGGCGGGTGCTGCAGAAGTTTCAGGCTGATAGACCTGACCGTTGTCCAGCGGAGAAACTGTTTGTCCCTGATAGATGGACTAGTAGAGTTATCTCTGAGGTTCATTGTTCGGTGTTGGCTGGTCATCCTGGAATCTTTGGTACCAGAGATTTGGTGGCTAGATCCTTTTGGTGGCCTTCTTTGTCACGGGATGTGCGTTCTTTTGTGCAGTCCTGTGGGATTTGTGCTCGGGCTAAGCCCTGCTGTTCTCGTGCCAGTGGGTTGCTTTTGCCCTTGCCGGTCCCGAAGAGGCCCTGGACGCATATTTCCATGGATTTTATTTCAGATCTCCCTGTCTCTCAAAGGATGTCGGTCATTTTGGGTGGTTTGTGATCGCTTCTTTAAGATGGTCCATTTGGTACCCTTGTCTAAATTGCCTTCCTCCTCTGATTTGGTGCCATTGTTTTTCCAGCATGTGGTTCGTTTGCATGGCATTCCAGAGAACATCGTCTCGGAGAGAGGTTCCCAGTTTGTTTCGAGGTTTTGGCGGTCCTCTTGTGCTAAGATGGGCATTGATTTGTCTTTTTCTTCGGCTTTCCATCCTCAGACAAATGGCCAAACCGAACGAACTAATCAGACTTTGGAAACATATCTGAGATGCTTTGTTTCTGCTGATCAGGATGATTGGGTATCCTTCTTGCCTTTGGCTGAGTTCGCCCTTAATAATCGGGCCAGCTCGGCTAGTTTGGTTTCGCCTTTTTTCTGTAATTGTGGTTTTCATCCTCGTTTCTCTTCAGGGCAGGTTGAGCCTTCGGACTGTCCTGGTGTGGATACTGTGGTGGACAGGTTGCAGCAGATTTGGACTCATGTGGTGGACAATTTGACATTGTCCCAGGAGAAGGCTCAACGTTTCGCTAACCGCCGGCGCTGTGTTGGTCCCCGACTTCGTGTTGGGGATTTGGTTTGGTTGTCGTCTCGTTATGTTCCTATGAAGGTTTCCTCTCCTAAGTTTAAGCCTTGTTTCATTGGTCCGTATAAGATTTCTGAAATTCTCAATCCTGTATCATTTCGTTTGGCCCTTCCAGCTTCTTTTGCCATCCATAATGTGTTCCATAGGTCGTTATTGCGGAGATACGTGGCGCCTATGGTTCCCTCCGTTGATCCTCCTGCCCCGGTGTTGGTCGAGGGGGAGTTAGGGTATGTGGTGGAGAAGATTTTGGATTCTCGTATTTCGAGACGGAAACTCCAGTACCTGGTCAAGTGGAAGGGTTATGGTCAGGAAGATAATTCCTGGGTTTTTGCCTCTGATGTTCATGCTGCCGATCTAGTTTGTGCCTTTCATTTGGCTCATCCTGATCGGCCTGGGGGCTCTGGTGAGGGTTCGGTGACCCCTCCTCAAGGGGGGGTACTGTTGTGAATTCTGTTATCGAACTCCCTCCTGTGGTCATGAATGGTACTTCGGCGAGTTCTGTCCATGGACTCCCTCTGGTGGCTGTGAGTGGAGCTGCTGCTTCTGAGGTTCCTTCCACAGGTGACGTAGTTTATTCTTTTGCTGGCTGCTCTATTTAACTCCACTCAGATCGTTACTCCATGCCAGCTGTCAATGTTCTTGTACTGGTTCAGTTCGCTCTTGGATCTTTCTGGTGACCTGTCGACTCCAGCAGAAGCTAAGTCCCTGCTAGTTAATTATTTGTTCATTGTTTCCTTGTCCAGCTTGCTATTATGATTTCGCCTTGCTAGCTGGAAGCTCTGGGATGCAGAGTGGCACCTCCGCACCGTGAGTCGGTGCGGAGGTCTTTTTGCACACTCTGCGTGGTCTTTTTGTAGTTTTTTGTGCTGACCGCAAAGATACCTTTCCTATCCTCAGTCTGTTTAGTAAGTCTGGCCTCCCTTTGCTGAAACCTGTTTCATTTCTGTGTTTGTGACTTTCATCTTAACTCACAGTCAATATATGTGGGGGGCTGCCTTTTCCTTTGGGGAATTTCTCTGAGGCAAGGTAGGCTTTATTTTCTATCTCTAGGGCTAGATAGTTCTTAGGCTGTGACGAGGCGCCTAGGTCTGGTCAGGAGCGCTCCACGGCTATTTCTAGTGTGTGTGATAGGATTAGGGGTTGCGGTCAGCAGAGCTCCCACTTCCCAGAGCTTGTCCTGTGTGAGTTTAACCATCAGGTCGTTCCCGGTGCTCCTAACCACCAGGTCAATAACAGGTAACTGTACTGACCGCAGTCCCTAAGCTCAACACAACACTAGAAGTAGCCGTGGAATGCTCCTAACTTTCCTTAGGCATCTCGACACAGCCTAAGAGCTAACCACCCCTAAAGAAAGAAGCAGGAAAGCTATCTTGCCTCAGAGAAAATCCCCAAAGGATAGATTAGCCCCCCACAAATAATGACTGTGGGTGGAGAGGGAAAAGACTTACACAGAATGAAACCAGGATGAGCACAGGAGGCCAGTCTAGCTAAATAGAAAGGACAGGATGGAATACTGTGCGGTCAGTATAAAACACTAGAAAAATCCACGCAGAGTTTACAAAAAATCTCCACACCTGACTAAAGGTGTGGAGGGCAAAGCTGCCTCCCAGAGCTTCCAGCAAGACAGAAATAATTCACACTGATAAGCTGGACGAACATAGAAAGCACAGAATGAATAAGTCCACAATCTTTGGACAGAAAAGGGCAAGCAAAAACTTAGCTTTGCTGAACTGGTCAGGATAACAGGGAACTCCAAAGAGATGTGAATCCTACCAGGAACCATTTACAAGTGGCACTGGCTGAAGAGAGAGCCAGGCCTAAATAGCAGAGCAGAAGAGACGATAAGTGGAGGCAGCTGATGACAGCTAACTCCAAGGAGCAGCCATACCACTAGAAACCACAAGAGGGAGCCCAAGAGCAGAACTCACAAAAGTGCCACTTACAACCACCGGAGGGAGCCCAAGAGTGGAATTCACAACAGTCTGCGCCCTTCATTACAGTTGTCCTCCATTGAACAAAGCAATGCCGTCTCTTTAGTCCTGTTACCAATTTAGAACTGCATTTAGCCTACTTTTTTATTTTGGGCCTGCTAACTGTGTCTGCGCCACTCATAACAGTTGTCCTCCACTGAACAAAGCTATGCCGCCTGTTTAGTCCTGTTACCAATTTTGAACTGCATTTAGCCTACTTTATTATTTGGGCCTATATCTGTGTTTCCTCCTCATCCTGCCCATTGCCCAGCCACTGCTAGATGAGTCTGCTGGTACATTGACCCAGACCACTACATTCCCCTTGCACTCTACACAGCCTGAATCTGACCCTGCTGAAAGTCAAGTTCCCCTTCCTGCATACTATACCACCTTACACGGGGACAAAGAGGAAGGTGCAGATGAAAGTGCAGGTTCCTTCATCAGGTGGGTGGGGCATACTCGTTGGCGACGTCACTGTCACAGGGCCTGTCATAGTACGCAAAAGTGTCACTGCCGGTGGGAGGCGCACCCGCCGTCAAACACAACGCCGTACTTTGAGGGGCCCTGTGTCAGTGCCAATGCGAACGAGTGGGCCCCCCTGCTTGCTCTGGATCACAGCACTTGCAAAGTTGAAATACTTACCTCTCCCTGCTCCACCGCCGTGACGTATTCCACATTTCCTGGGCCCACGAAAATCTTGAACCAGCCTTACCCCCCCCCACAACTTTAGCCAAATGACCCCATGTTTTCAATGCCTAACTATTATTATAAAGTAAATTAAGATTGACAAGCTTAAGAATTAAGAATTGATGTTTTTGGCATTAAAATGGGCACTGTAGGTGTGTTCCTGTCTTCCACTCACTGCCGACTTTGATTCACCATTGACTTGCTTTGGGTTTCGTGTTTCGGTCAGCCCCCAACTTTTCAAAATAATCGGCAGATTTCACCCGACCCGACTTTTGACAAAGTCAGGTTTCGCGAAACCCGACTCGATCCTAAAAAGGTAAAAGTCGCTCAACTCCACACATATTTAGTATCACCACGTCCGTAAGATCCGACCTAAAGAACAGTCCCACTATTTAACCCCTTCAGTGAACACCGTAAAAAAAAACCGAGGCAAAAAACAATGCTTTATCATCATACCGCCGAACAAAAAGTGGAATAACACCCGATCAAAAAGACAGATATAAATAAACATGTTACCGCTGAAAACAGCATCTAGTCCCGCAAAAATCGAGCTGCCATACAGCGTCATCAGTGAATAAACTAAAAAGTTATAGCCCTCAAAATAAAGCGATGCAAACATTTTTTTTCTAGAAAATAGTTTTTATTGTATAATAGCGCCAAAACATAAAAAAAGATATAAATGAGGTATTGCTGTAATTGTACTGACCCGAAAAATAAAACTGTTTTATCAATTTCACCAAACGCGGAACGGTATAAACGCCCCTACCAAAAGAAACTCATGAATTGCTGTTTTTTGTTTATTCTGCCAATCAAAAATCGGAATAAAAAGCGATCAAAAAAACTCATGTGCCCAAAAATCATACCAATAAAAACGTCAACTCGTCCCACAAAAAACAAGACCTTACATGACTCTGTGGACAAAAATATGGAAAAATTATAGCTCTCAAAATGTGGTAACGCAAAAACTATTTTTTCAATAAAAAGCATCTTTTGGTGTGTGACAGTTAACTTTTGGTACTTTTCTACAAACTCAAGGTGACGTTTCTTATGACGATATTGAAGTAGTGGCTTCTTCACCTTTTTTCGAGTCACCATTCCAGATTTGTCTGATGTGCGTAGCACAGTGCTTTCCTGGATGTCTGTGATCCCACTATTATGAAGCATACGAGCCACCTCTACTGCCCTGTTTGTTCTACCAGAACTGATAGACATTGCGATGAGCCGACTTGTTTACTCCGTTATTTTGCCTGGACATCCACCTCTCGGCTTCTGAATGGATGGACGGACTTCATTTCATATTCTTCCAAAAGTAATGGCAGTCACATGATGCAGTTTGGAAATTTTCTTGGCCGAGAGACCACTATCGATGAGCTGGATAATGCTATTTCTCTTATCTTAGGAAATGTTCTTCATGGCTGCTCCTTGATTCGAACAATGACCTTTCGCTTGGGAATCAACCTAATAACACACTGAGCTATTAGGTAATGTGAGAACGAGTTGTAATTTGCGGGATACGGGAAGAAAAACCGTAACAATGCAGTGACATGACAAGAATTTGCTTAAATAATCAGATGCTAAATAGTTGCAAGTCACATTTATGCATGAGATAGCCAAGATGATTGTCTTTAAAATGATGGTTCAAAGCTGTAGTTGATGGTGGGATATGGAGCCTGAAAGTCAAAAGTTCAAAACAATGTTAGGCCTCTTTCACATTTCCGTTTTTTGCAATCTGTTGCAATCCGTCGCAATCCGTCGGTTTGGGCAAACAACGGATCCTGCAAATGTGCAGGATGTGATTTTTGCCCATAGACTTGTATTAGTGACGATCGCGACGGATTGCCACACGTCTCGCCTGTCGCATGACGGATCCATTGTGTTTTGGCGGACCGTCGTCACAAAAAAAGTTCAATGTGACTTTTTTTGTGCGCCGCGTCCGCCATTTTCGACCGCGCATATGGGGCTGGATCTCCGCCCCCTCCTCCCCGGACTTCAGAATGGGCAGCGGATGCATCGAAAAACTGCATCAGCTGCCCAAATCATACAAAGAATTCACAACGTCCGTCGGTACATCGGCCCGATGCATTGCGACGGGCCCGTTCTGACGGAAATGTGGAAGAGGCACTCTTTTGCTCGTCAGTGTAGCTGAACTAGAGCGAAGAGCAACCAAGGTTATTAAAGGAATGGGTGAGCGCCATTAACAAGACTGGTTATCAGACTTGGGATTATTCAGAAAAATGAAGGTTTAGGGGCTATCTTATCACAATGTACAAATACACAAATGTGCGCCCTCCTATGCTAATCTGTTCCTTGGAATGTGGGAGAGGGACCTTTTCCTGTCCGACAAACAGGGGTCAATTGAGCGTGTCCTTCTGTGGGCACGCTATATTGACGATATCTTCTTTGTCTGGCAGGGCACCCCCATCGACCTTCTGCAATTCATAGCTGCCCTTAATGACAATGATTGTAACATCCATCTTACCCCGGTGTGGGATGCTGAAAAAATTGATTTTTTGGATGTGACAATTCGTAGGGATGGGGGAGGTATATTGCAAATGGATATTTTTCGTAAAGTAACAGCTACCAACACTCTTCTTCATGCCACATCTTGTCACCCACACCACATGATTAGAGCTATCCCCGTTGGGCAGTTCCTCCGCTTACGCCGGATCTGCTCTGATGATCATGACTTCGAGGTCCGAGCGGGGGAGCTTTCAGCACGATTCATCTCTAGGGGATATAGCAGACGGATGGTGAAAAGAGCCTATCACCGTGCGAAACACTCATCTCGGAATAATTTACTATATAACACTACAAGTGATAAAGGGAATGAGAATAGTAAAGTTAGGTTCATGACATCATACCATCCTCAACACGCTAGAGTACGGTCTGCGATGGAGAGGGCTTGGCCTATTCTACAGGCAGATCCCATCATCAAGAAGTTCCTTCCTAGTAGTCCTTCCATTACCTTCCGTCGGGCAAGGAACTTGAGGGACAGACTTACCCGGAGTCATTACGTTGGCCAATCAACACCCACATTTCTTGACACTGCTTCGTCACGGGCTGGCTGCATGCCCCGTGGTAGGTGCATCGCATGTCCCAACATTGAACGTTGCTCCTCGTTCTGTAATTGTAAATTTCACAATTAAACATCATATATCTTGTATCACAAGCTACGTTATATATTATGCCACATGCCCGTGTGGGCTGATATATATAGGACTTACGACTAGACAACTGAAGGTTAGGGTCCGGGAGCACGTTTTGGGCATACAAGCGGCGGCTGCCAACACGGACGTAGCCAGTTGTAAGACGCTGCCACGACACTTTAGGGATTTTCATCATTGGGATGCTGCTATCTTGAGAGTGCGGGGGATTGACCAGCTTAATATTAACATCAGAGGAGGGAATCTCTCCAAATGCCTTGCTCAGTTAGAAGCAAGGTGGATTTCGACTTTGCATACAATTCACCCATACGGGCTAAATGAAAATCTATCATTTGCCCCGTTTTTGTGATCTTCCGCCTGATGTGTGCTCGTGTGCGATTGTGGGCGGTCTTTCTTTTTATGTGTTTTTTGTGTACCAATTTTAATGTATTTTTCATTAATGTTTCTTTTAGTATAGTATATTGCGAGGTGATCACTGGTTGAAGTTTGAACACTGTATACATCATGTGAAGCAAGTACACTACTGGATCTACGAGGATACCACCATCGGCTGGTTGTATTTTGGGATTGTTCCCAATTACATGGCATCGTTATTGCTTTTGGACTATTGAGTGGGGCCATTGACTGTATGGGCTTATATTATGAGGATAGTGTCCCCTGAGGGCTTGCTCTGGTCAATGGTGACGGGGGGAATTATGTCATGTTGTTATTTGTATGTAAAGATGGATTAGTGCGGCGGGGTCCCTATTATTGTATATTATATTATATATTGTATATTGTTTTCCAAGGGTATATGTTATTTGATTACAAACATGTTTTACATTACTTGTAATATGGGGAATTACTAATATGGGGACCCTTGTACAAGTTTATTTTATCCATTTGGCTGTTCATTGTATGTGCTACGCCATGTATTAATTTTTCCACTATTTGGGCTCTACATTGTAATGTTTGGTATATATTATTCACTTTGTATTATTTCATCTGCCCTGGATGCGGCGCCTGTGAAGAGTTTTTCAATGAGTACCGCCCTTTGTACAGAGATATTTTACTTACAGCTTTGCCCTTTTGTTGTGCCCTTTAGTATGATGGCTGCTACTCATTGCTCGCTGTGCGCTTGCGCACTCTGCCCTGTGACATCGCGCCGGCCCTCCTCACGTGTTGGTCGTCTGGTCATGTGGGGCCCCACGTGTTCCGGACACCGGTGGATGGGTGAAGTCCCGGATGTGGCACGCAGTGTCTGGCGGCGCTGCGTGCAGGGGCATGGCCTGTCATTTAATTTAAGATATAAATACTTGCTTATTACCACATTTCTGTATGTTCCCTGAGGAAGGAGTCTTTGTCACTCCGAAACGCGTGTCGGGGTCAGGGTTTTTGGCCTTCCACTCCTGCGCTACTGATATGTATTTGTACTGCCACTCTTGGAAAGCGACTATGTGCCATAATTTTGTGTGGGCTTCTGGTTTTGCAGGTGTGTGCGGCCAATTTTGCCCTTTGTATTCTGTCCATGTCCGCTATGGGCACTACTCATCCCTCCAATTTTGTCACTTACCTGCTTTATACATTGTTTTAATTGTTATTTAATAAAGTTTACAGTTTTATGGGACCTTTATGACTGCTCTTTTTGTGGTTGTTTGGTGTATAAATACACAAATGGACAGTACAGAGATCTTTCTAATGATCTTTTGATACCAAGGCCTACAATGATGACAGGGACGCATTCTTCTGGTCTGAAGCAGTGTTTCCAAAACTCTAGTCATCACGGCCCCTTACAGGTCATGGTTTCAGCAATTTCCATAGTATTGCAAAGATGAGCGATTTCCTGATGGTTTAATCATAATCACAGATGCAGATTCTTTACTGTAAGAGCAATGAGATTATAGAACTCTGTGCCGAATGATGTTGTAATAGCTGATTCACTAAAATGTTCAATCAGGGCATTGATGCCTTTCTTGGAAAATATATTAAAAGTTATTGTTACCAAATTCTGTGATGGGACTTTGATCCAGGGAACTATTCTGATTGCAGTATGTCGCGTTAGGAAGGAATTTTCCCCCTAATATGGGGCAATGAGCATTTGCAGCATGAGGTTTTTACTTTCCTATGGATCAACATGTTAGGTTATAGGTAAAACACGTTACACTTGCTTCTTCTTTCAACTATAAAACTATAAACCACGGTCTAATGCAGTCCCAGTGACGTCCTACAAACGACATTTACTAACCTACTATGCAGTGCAGCCCTGGCAGATGTCAGCAACAATACCCATATGCACTATTAAAGCAAAATACAAGTCCTTTTCTTTATTAAAAGAACATGGGTAGACCATGATTAAGGCATGACTGCCGAAACATGTTCCTGTTTAGGCTCGTTTCACATTTGCGTTTTTTGCCGCTGCCTTTAAACGCATATAAACGCAAATTTCCCTATATTTAACATTAAAAACGCATGTGTTTTTTTTGTACGCGTTTGGCCGCGTTTGACGACGCATGCGTCGTTTCTATGCTTGCGTTTTTTTTTGCGGAAATGCAACATGTAGTAATTTCTAGAGGCATTTTTTTGCCGCAAAAAAACGCATGCATTTTTTTGCCGCAAAAAAACGTATTGCTGTCTATGTAAACGCATGCGTTTTTAAGCACATGCGTTTGGTTGCGTTTTTAAATGCATGCGTTTCAATAGAAAAAAACAAGTCTACACACTGATAAGCCACCCCCCACCATCAAGGTGATAAAGGGATCCAAACCCTAACCCTAACCCTAGGGATCCAAACCCTAACCCTAACCCTAAGGATCCTAACCCTAACCCTAGGGATCCAAACCCTAACCCTAACCCTACCCCTAACCCTAACCCTAGGGATCCAAACCCTAACCCTAAGGATCCAAACCCTAACCCTAACCCTAGCCATTTCTATTTATAGTGGGTTTTCTAGTTGATTTTTATGATTGGCAGCTGTCACACACTAAAGACGCTTTTTATTCCAAAAAAATATTTTTTGCGTTACCACATTTTGAGAGCTACAATTTTTCCATATTTTGGTCCACAGAGTCATGTCACACGCCCTCTGTAGTCCCATTGGTGGTGTCTGGATCTTGATTTTTCTCTTGTGAAATTTCTCATCATGCGTATCAAAAATGCAAACGCAGGAAAAAACGCATGTAAACGCGTAAAAATGCGGCATTTTTTTACCACATACGAAAACGCATGCGTCTAAAAAATGCAGCGTTTGTACGCGTTTACATGCGTTTTTTTCACCACCTGCGGATGTGTTTTAAACGCTGCGTTTTTAAATGCAAATGTGAAACTAGCCTTACATCTGTCACATCTTATGTACATATCTTTTCAATCCGAGGAATAAATGTGAAGTTTTAACAAAGAAAAGGACTTATGTTTTGCTAAAAATCCTTTTTTCTTTTGTATGCATAGCAGCCCTGGCCAAGGCTTTTCTGTGCGATTGTCCATCTTTCTGATGCTGTATGAACATACCAGGTTTCCTTTCCCTCTACCTCAGTTTTACATATGGACTATTGTGTCATACACATTTCTGTTCAGCTTGGACATTTGTCACTTTGGTTTTTGTCCTGCTGTTTCTGCTGGAATCAGATATTTTGATTCATGAATCTCTGTGTGTGCCTCTCCACAACTCCAGTCAATGCTGGAGTAAGATTTCTGGCATAGCAAATGCCGCTAGTCACAAAATTTAGGTGCAACTCTGAGTTGCACCTACATTTTGTGACTTTTCAAAGCTTTTCATCTAGAATTCACATGTGAAAGTTTGGGTGAATCAGGCCCATCGTGTCCCATTTATGCCTATCACTCCTAGTTTATCCATTTACCTGTATTGTTCTGTGTTATACATTTTGCTCAGCTTTATGCTGCAATATTTGGTTGCATGCCATTCCTATATTTTATGTATATGTGTTGATTTCCAGAGTGGCAGTGGGCAGAGAGGGATTGAACACTATGGGTCTACATACCACTCATTGTTGAATTGTTATATGCAATACAAAAACTAGCATGTAGTAAACCTGTTACTTGGTTCATGCTGCCCAAACTGCAGGCAGCATGAATCAGAGCCTCGGTGCATGATTACAGCCTGGTATGTTTTACATTTCTGACAAACATAGTTTGAAGAGCCAGCCAAGGGACCACCGAGAGAGACATGACTTGTCAGCTATGGGCTCATAGCCGTCTTCTCCTCGCTATGCTCCAGTTGTCTATTAATATGTTCACACAAGGGAGCGACCTGTTAGTCAACTAGAGCAGGCCAGGGAGAGCAGGCTGGGCTGTGATGGACTAGTCAGGTCTCTCCTGATAGTCCTGTAGGGGTGCAGTTATCTGGCTGACGTTAGTTCCCACACGGGGATCTAACTCTGGTGTTGAAATAGTGAACGGTTTATTAAAAACCATAACCAGTCTCTGCTCTCAACAATACAGCTTTTTTCGGCACAAAGATAAACAGCCCATTTAGTAGTACGTGCTCCCCCATTCAAGTATACTTACCGCTTGGTCGGGTATTGGTAGAAACTTACTAGCACCGAGAGGTTTTTGTACCTCGCACACACAGAGACAATTATTGAGCAGCTGAGCTGTCATTTTATATCAGCTGTACGTCCTCGATTGTAGGATGGGAACAACCAGTCCTGCCCAGCTGTTCCAGCCATTCCTAAAGCCGGGACCCAAAATCTGGACCCATTAAAAACCCTCTCATCACTATCAGTGCTGGAGCCGTCTTACAAGGTTTCAAATCACCAAGGCTAGCTACCTCGGTGATTTCTTCCTTCCAGTACCTTGCCAGCTGGTTCTTAACAGTCCAGCACTAGCTTTTCAAGATATAGTTTCTCCAAAATGCCATAGCATTTTAAATAAATACATACTGGGCTGAAATCAGGCAGCCAGGCTCTGATTCACGTTGTTCATGGTTTGGGCAGTATGATTTTAATGGCAGGTTCCCCTTAAAATCATTATTAAACGTTTTATTTTTGGGTTATGAGTCAGAGCCAGGTAGGTTTGAAATGCGTCAACCAGTAACACTTCTCCTGGGCCTTTCAGTTCTATTGAATAGAATATGTATGAAATGGATATTTAAAAAAAAAATACTTTTATTACGTGCTGGATTCATATTTTTAATTGCATATTATACAGTGGATCGGGGATCTTGTGCACTAACAGCACAGGTGAGCGATTATAATCACATATAAATCTTAGGCTTCACTACCCTGTGAAAAAAAGGGGGTTAAAGAAATAGTTCAGCATAACATGATCTTACAGATGACACTGCACCCATGATCTTACAGGTCACACCTTGGTCATTTCATTGACACCTTTGCAGGCTGCTTGAACACTACAATGCCATAAGATCAATTTAACATTTTTCAATTTAAAAATAGGTCTGCAAACAATGTTGCTGTAACTTCTTGCTCAATTTTCCCTTTAAGAAAAAAGTGACAACGTTAAGTTCATTGAAAGGTTTCCCTGACTTGTGACAGTTGATCTCATGACTAACAAGCAGAATGTGGGGCACCTAGCCAAAAAGGAAAATATTTAGCCAATACATATTTACTCTGATTTTCCCACAGTGACAGTGTAGGAGGCATGTGTCTGAATATTAATGTAACCACACAAGATTGGTCTTGGCTGGAACAATCCTTGTATTGTGGGATTCAGTACTTAGTGACAGATGGAAACATAGATGATAGATAGAGAGATACATGGATAGATAGATAGATAGATAGATAGATAGACGATAGATAGATAGATAGATAGATAATAGATAGACGATAGATAGATAGATATGAGATATATAGATAATAGATAGATATGAGAGAGATAGATAGATAGAGATATTTAGATAATAGATAGATATGAGATAGATAGATAATAGATATGAGATAGATAGATAGATAGATAGATAGATACATACATGAGGTAGATGAATAGATAGATAGATAATAGATAGATATAGATATATATTAGATAGATAGATGATAGTTAGATAGATGACAGAAAGATAGATAGATAGATACAAGATAGATAGATAGATAGATACGAGATAGATAGATAGATACGATATAGATAGATAGATAGATAGATAGATAGATAGTGGATATGAGATAGATAGATAGATAGATAGATAGATACATGAGGTAGATGAATAGATAGATAGATAATAGATAGATATACGGTAGATAGATATTAGATAGATAGATGATAGATATGAGATAGATAGATATGGGATAGATAGATAGATAGATAGATAGATAGATAGATAGATAGAGGCACTGCCTCTGTTCAGCAGCTCTACAAGAACCGCTCAGATATAAAAATCGTTCAACAGAGATAGCGGTACCATAATCAATCATTTAAATATATTAAAATATAATTTATTAATTATGATACTTATATATAGGACTATAAAGTGGACAGATCATAAATTGAATATAAACATAGAAAAAAAGAAAAAGAATGATCAAGCAGTCCAAAATGATAAAAAAAATGGACACTTTATTAATATTTCATTGTAAGTAAAGATTTGGAAGGGGGAGAAAAGGAAGGTGCGGGGCGAACGCATGTGCTGCTGTGCCCTCTTTCATATGGTGTCTTTACCAGGTATGCTTCTAAGAACTGCAAGATAACATCCCCACGATCAGTAATCGGCAGCGCTTTGGACGCAGCACATGTCCGCTCCTTCCAATGCGCTGCCGGCTTTTGAACGCAGATGATTCCGCATGTGTTCATTGAACCGTGCAGAATCACCGCGCCCAATACTTTGGACTGGTGATATTTACCTTGCGGAGACGGAGCATCTCCGCAAGATAAATAGACATGCTGCAGTCTGGAAAGACGCGCCGCATGTCCGTCTCCACAGGTGAGCCGCGGGCGTCTCTGGACGTATACTGGACATGGGATTTCTTGAAATCTCATCCACAATGCTGTAACATCTGGCCACTGTGGGTTGGACATTGCGGATGTACAGAGCGTCCAACCCGCAGCGTTTACTGACCATGGGAGCATACCGTGACTGTCTGTGCTCTATGTACCACTTTGAATGTTGAATGCCCAAGTGAATGCTATGCATACTCTAACTGTATGACTGTGATATTTACTTGGGCCATTTGGTCTATACTATTCGTATTACAACATAATGGCTGTTTGCAAATAGAATAAATTTGATTGTTTGACTTCCAGCTTGCATGCTGCATCCTGCACTTTATACTGCACATACCTTCCTTTTCTCCCCCTTCTAAATCTGTTCTTACCATTAACCCCTTTCTGACATGGGACGTACTATCCCGTCGAGGTGGGGTGGGCCCCCATGACCATGGACGGGATAGTACGTCCAGCGCGATCGGCGGCGCTCACGGGGGGAGCGCCGCCGATCGCGGCCGGGTGTCAGCTGCCTATCGCAGCTGACATCCGGCACTATGTGCCAGGAGCGGTCACGGACCGCCCCCGCACATTAACCCCTGGCACACCGCGATCAAAGATGATCGCGATGTGCCGGCGGTGCAGGGAAGCATCGCGCAGGGAGGGGGCTCCCTGCGGGCTTCCCTGAGGACCCCGCAGCAACGCGTTGCTGCGAGGGTCTCACCTCCCTCCCTGCCTGCTCGAGCCCCGGATCCAAGATGGCCGCGGATCCGGGTCCTGCAGGGAGGGGGGTGGCTTCACAGAGCCTGCTCAGAGCAGGCACTGTGAAGCAGCCTGCACTGCTCTCAGATCGGTGATCTGACAGAGTGCTGTGCACACTGTCAGATCACTGATCTGTGATGCCCCCCCCTGGGACAAAGTAAAAAAGTAAAAAAAATTTTTTTCAAATGTGTAAAAAAAATAAAAATAAAAAAAATATTCCAAACTAATGAAAAAAAAAAAAATTATTCCCATAAATACATTTCTTTATCTAAATAAAAAAAACAAAACAATAAAAGTACATATATTTAGTATCGCCGCATCCGTAACGGCCCGACCTATAAAACTAGTCCACTAGTTAACCCCTTCAGTAAACACCGTAAGAAAAAAAAAAAAAAAAACGAGGCAAAAAACAACGCTTTATTATCATACCGCCGAACAAAAAGTGGAATAACACGCGATCAAAAAGACAGATATAAATAACCATGGTACCGCTGAAAACATCATCTTGTCCCGCAAAAAAAGAGCCGCCATACAGCATCATCAGCAAAAAAATAAAAAAGTTATAGTCCTGAGAATAAAGCGATGCAAAAATAATTATTTTTTCTATAAAATAGTTTTTATCGTATAAAAGCGCCAAAACATAAAAAAATGATATAAATGAGGTGTCGCTGTAATCGTACTGAGCCGAAGAATAAAACTGCTTTATCAATTTTACCAAACGCGGAACGGTATAAACGCCTCCCCAAAAAGAAATTCATGAATAGCTGGTTTTTTGTCATTCTGCCTCACAAAAATCGGAATAAAAAGCGATCAAAAAATGTCACGTGCCCAAAAATGTTACCAATAAAAACGTCAACTCGTCCCGCAAAAAACAAGACCTCACATGACTCTGTGGACCAAAATATGGAAAAATTATAGCTCTCAAAATGTGGTAACGCAAAAAATATTTTTTGCAATAAAAAGCGTCTTTCAGTGTTTGACGGCTGCCAATCATAAAAATCCGCTAAATAACCCGCTATAAAAGTAAATCAACCTCCCTTCATCACCCCCTTAGTTAGGGAAAAATTAAAAAAATGTATTTATTTCCATTTTCCCATTAGGGTTAGGGCTAGGGTTAGGGCTAGGGTTAGGGCTAGGGTTAGGGTTAGGGCTAGGGTTAGGGCTAGGGTTAGGGCTAGGGTTAGGGCTAGGGTTAGGGCTAGGGTTAGGGTTAGGGCTAGGGTTAGGGCTAGGGTTAGGGCTAGGGTTAGGGTTAGGGCTAGGGTTAGGGTTAGGGCTAGGGTTAGGGCTAGGGTTAGGGTTAGGGCTAGGGTTAGGGCTACAGTTTGGGTTGGGGCTAAAGTTAGGGTTCGGGTTGGGGCTAAAGTTACAGTTAGGGTTTAGATTACATTTACAGTTGGGAATAGGGTTGGGATTAGGGTTAGGGTTGTGTCAGGGTTTGAGGTGTGGTTAGGGTTACTGTTGGGATTAGGGTTAGGGGTGTGTTTGGATTAGGGTTTCAGTTATAATTGTGGGGTTTCCACTGTTTAGGCACATCAGGGGCTCTCCAAACGCGACATGGCATCCGATCTCAATTCCAGCCAATTCTGCGTTGAAAAAGTAAAACAGTGCTTCTTCCCTTCCGAGCTCTCCCGTGTGCCCAAACAGGGGTTTACCCCAACATATGGGGTATCAGCGTACTCAGGACAAATAGGACAACAACTTTTGGGGTCCAATTTCTTCTGTTACCCTTGGGAAAATACAAAACTGGGGGCTAAAAAATAATTTTTGTGGGAAAAAAAAAGATTTTTTATTTTCACGGCTCTGCGTTATAAACTGTAGTGAAACACTTGGGGGTTCAAAGTTCTCACAACACATCTAGATTAGTTCCCTGGGGGGTCTAGTTTCCAATATGGGGTCACTTGTGGGGGGTTTCTACTGTTTAGGTACATTAGGGGTTCTGCAAACGCAATGTGACGCCTGTAGACCATTCCATCTAAGTCTGCATTCCAAATGGAGCTCCTTCCCTTCCGAGCCCTCCCATGCGCCCAAGCAGTGGTTCCCCCCCACATATGGGGTATCAGCGCACTCAGGACAAATTGGACAACAAATTGTGGGGTCCAATTTCTCATGTTACCCTCGGGAAAATACAAAACTGGGGGCTAAAAAATAATTTTGGGGGGAAAGATTTTTTTTTTTAATTTTCACGGCTCTGCGTTACAAACTGTAGTGAAACACTTGGGGGTTCAAAGCTATCACAACACATCTAGATGAGTTCCTTAGGGGGTCTAGTTTCCAAAATGGTGTCACTTGTGGGAGGTTTCTACTGTTTAGGTACATTAGGGGCTCTGCAAATGCAATGTGACACCTGCAGACCATTCCATCTAAGTCCTCATTCCAAATGGAGCTCCTTCCCTTCCGAGCCCTCCCATGCGCCCAAACAGTGGTTCCCCCCACATATGGGGTATCAGCGCACTCAGGACAAATTGGACAACAAATTGTAGTGTCCAATTTCTCATATTACCCTCGGGAAAATACAAAACTGGGGGCTAAAAAATAATTTTTGTGGGAAAAAATTTTTGTTTTATTTTTACGGCTCTCCATTATAAACTTCTGTGAAGCCCTTGGTGGGTCAAAGCGCTCAGCACACATCTAGATAAGTTCCTAAAGGGGTCTACTTTCCAAAATGGTGTCACTTGTGGGGGGTTTCTACTGTTTAGGTACATTAGGGGCTCTGCAAACGCAATGTGACACCTGCAGACCATTCCATCTAAGTCTGCATTCAAATGGCACTCCTTCCCTTCCGAGCCCTCCCATGTGCCCAAACAATGGTTCCTCCCACATATGGTGTATCATCGCACTCAGGACAAATTGGGCAACAAATTTTGGGGTCCAATTTCTCCTGTTACCCTCGGGAAAATACAAAACTGGGGGCTAAAAAAATAATTTTTGTGGGAAAAAAATTTTGTTTTATTTTTACGGCTCTGCATTATAAACTTCTGTGAAGCACTTGGTGGGTCAAAGTGCTCACCACACCTCTAGATAAGTTCCTTAGGGGGTCTACTTTCCAAAATGGTGTCACTTGTGGGGGGTTTCAATGTTTAGGCACATCAGGGGCTCTCCAAACGAAACATGGCGTCCCATCTCAATTCCAGTCAATTTTGCATTGAAAAGTCAAATGGCGCTCCTTCGCTTCCGAGCTCTGCCATGCGCCCAAACAGTGGTTTACCCCCACATGTGGGGTATTGGCGTACTCAGGACAAATTGTACAACAATGTTTGGGGTCCATTTTCTCCTGTTACCCTTGGTAAAATAAAACAAATTGGAGCTGAATTAAATTTTTTGTGAAAAAAAGTTAAATGTTCATTTTTATTTAAACATTCAAAAAATTCCTGTGAAGCACCAGAAGGGTTAATAAACTTTTTGAATATGGTTTTGAGCACCTTGAGGGGTGTAGTTTTTAGAATGGTGTCACACTTGGGTATTTTCTATCATATAGACCCCTCAAAATGACTTCAAATGAGATGTGGTCCCTAAAAAAAAATGGTGTTGTAGAAATGAAAAATTGCTGGTCAACTTTTAACCCTTATAACTCCCTAACAAAAAAAAATTTTGATTCCAAAATTGTGCTGATGTAAAGTAGACATGTGGGAAATGTTACTTATTAAGTATTTTGTGTGACATATCTCTGTGATTTAATTGCATAAAAATTCAAAGTTGGAAAATTGCAAAATTTTCATAATTTTCGCCAAATTTCCGTTTTTTTCACAAATAAACGCAGGTACTATCAAAGAATTTTTACCATTGTCATGAAGTACAATATGTCACGAGAAAACAGTGTCAGAATCACTGGGATCCGTTGAAGTGTTCCAGAGTTATAACCTCATAAAGGGACAGTGGTCAGAATTGTATAAAATTGGCCCGGTCATTAACGTGCAAACCACCCTTGGGGGTAAAGGGGTTAAAAAAAATTTTCATCATTTTGGACTGCTTGATCCTTCTTTTCCTTTTTTCTCTGTTTAAGTACCGCTCAGAGTTGCTGCGCTCACTGATTGGCTGCAATACTGTCAACTTGGTATCAGGGGGGATGCAGACAATAACCGACAGCGGGAGCACTGGTGGAGACTCCACACTGGACCTGGAAAGGGGAAGTAAGGGGCATTTTGCTTTTATAAAACAAGCTGCACTTAGGGACAGAGGGTTTTCTTTAAATAGTAAATCCCTTTAAGTAGCATCAATAGATCAATAGAGTTATAGGGACTTGTTAAATTGATTGATCAGAATATTTCATGCAGGAGTAGAGTTTTTCTTATTGGGTTTAAATGGTCCTGCTGGAGATTTTGCTACATAATCTTAATTTGCTCATAAAATCGCCTTCCAAACAGCCCACATGACTCCCACAAGCCACAATATATTGTAATAGATTTGTTGTCTTTTAACTCCTACACTCATTGTAATTACATGTGCCGCTGTTTATCAGTTGGAATGTAACAGATAGATTAAAATCACTTACTGCCTGCAACTTATTGAGCATTATACAATCATCAAGCTTCCTTGTGCTGTGCTAGTATGGAGGAATTATGGTCGGCCATGGTATGTGCCCTCCTTTTATGCACAGAAAGCTGCAATGCAGATACAGTCTTGCTCTTCCAGAATACCGGAAAATGTCATCTGATGAATGGCAGGTGTATGACATGGCTGCATAACGGCTATGTAGATTAGGCATACAGTAGCCGAATATACATATGTCTGTCATGGAATCCAAGTCGCTGATTGGTCGTGGCAAAACGCCCACGACCATTGCCACGACCAAGCAGCGACGGGCGCAGTCTGGCGGCAACATGGCCGCTCCTTCCTCGCCGCAGTCAGCGCCCGCTCCGTACTCCCCTCCAGTCAGCGCTCACACAAGGTTAATGGCAGCGCTAATGGACCGCGTTATGCCGCGGTGTAACACACTCCATTAACGCTGCTATTAACCCTGTCTAACCAAATTTTTACTATTGATGCAGCCTATGCAGCATCAATAGTAAAAAGATCTAATGTTAAAAATAATTTTAAAAAATTAAAAATCGTTATATACTCACCGTTCGCCGCCTTTCCCGCTCCTCGCGACGATCCGGTGACCGCTCCTTGCAAGCGGCAGGTTCCAGTGGCAAGAATGGTATGCGACAAGGACCTGCCATTACGTCACGGTCATGTGACCGCGACGTCATCACAGGTCTTGCGAAAAAGACCTGTCATGACGTCATGGTCATGTGACCGCGACGTCATCACAGGTCCTGCGCCCATAACAACCCTGGGACCGAAAGCTGCCAGAACTACAACTGGCTCTTCGGAGGGTGAGTATATGTTTATTTTTTATTCTAAGTCTGTATACTACGTGACTCTGTGCTGTATACTTCGTCGCTGGGCAATATACTACGTGGCTGGGCAATATACTACGTGGCTGGGCAATATACTACGTCACTGGGCAATATACTACACGGCTGGGCAATATACTACATCGCTGGGCAATATACTACGCGGCTGGGCAATATACTACGTTGCTGGGCAATATACTACGTGGCTGGGCAATATACTATGTGACTGGGCAATATACTACGTGGCTGGGCAATATACTACGTGGCTGGGCAATATACTATGTGACTGGGCAATATACTACGTGACTGGGCAATATACTATGTAGCTGGGCAATATACTACGTGACTGGGCAATATACTACGTGACTGGGCAATATACTACGTGACTGGGCAATATACTATGTGACTGGGCAATATACTATGTGACTGGGCAATATACTACGTAGCTCGGCAATATGCTACGTGGCTGGGCAATATACTATGTGACTGGGCAATATACTACGTGACTGGGCAATATACTACGTAGCTGGGCAATATACTACGTGGCTGGGCAATATACTATGTGGCTGGGCAATATACTACGTAGCTGGGCAATATAGTACGTGACTGGGCAATATACTACATGACTGGGCAATATACTACGTCGCTGGGCAATATACTACGTCACTGGGGAATATACTACGTCGCTGTGCAATATAGTACGTGGCTGGGCAATATACTACGTGACTGGGCAATATACTAGCGGCTGGGCAATATACTACGTCGCTGGGCAATATACTACGCGGTTGGGCAATATACTACGTCGCTGGGCAATATACTACGTGTCTGGGCAATATACTACGTGGCTGGGCAATATACTATGTGGCTGGGCAATATACTACGTGGCTGGGCAATATACTACGTGGCTGGGCAATATACTACGTGACTGGGCAATATACTATGTGACTGGGCAATATACTATGTAGCTGGGCAATATACTACGTGACTGGGCAATATACTACGTGACTGGGCAATATACTACGTAGCTGGGAAATATATTACGTGACTGGGCAATATACTACGTGACTGGGCAATATACTATGTGATTGGGCAATATACTACGTAGCTGGGCAATATACTACGTGGCTGGGCAATATACTACGTGACTGGGCAGTATACTACGTGACTGGGCAATATACTACGTCACTGGGCAATATGCTACGTAGCTGGGCAATATACTACGTAGCTGGGCAATATACTATGTGGCTGGGCAATATACTACGTAGCTGGGCAATATAGTACGTGACTGGGCAATATACTACATGACTGGGCAATATACTACGTCGCTGTGCAATATACTACGTCACTGGGCAATATACTACGTTGCTGGGCATTATACTACGTCACTGGGGAATATACTACGTCGCTGTGCAATATACCACGTGGCTGGGCAATATACCACGTGACTGGGCAATATACTACGTGGCTGGGCAATATACTATGTGGCTGGGCAATATACTACGTAGCTGGGCAATATAGTACGTGACTGGGCAATATACTACATGACTGGGCAATATACTACATGACTGGGCAATATACTACGTCGCTGGGCAATATACTACGTCACTGGGGAATATACTACGTCGCTGTGCAATATAGTACGTGGCTGGGCAATATACTACGTGACTGGGCAATATACTAGCGGCTGGGCAATATACTACGTCGCTGGGCAATATACTACGCGGTTGGGCAATATACTACGTCGCTGGGCAATATACTACGTGTCTGGGCAATATACTACGTGGCTGGGCAATATACTATGTGGCTGGGCAATATACTACGTGGCTGGGCAATATACTACGTGGCTGGGCAATATACTACGTGACTGGGCAATATACTATGTGACTGGGCAATATACTATGTAGCTGGGCAATATACTACGTGACTGGGCAATATACTACGTGACTGGGCAATATACTACGTAGCTGGGAAATATATTACGTGACTGGGCAATATACTACGTGACTGGGCAATATACTACGTGACTGGGCAATATACTATGTGACTGGGCAATATACTATGTGACTGGGCAATATACTACGTAGCTGGGCAATATACTACGTGGCTGGGCAATATACTACGTGACTGGGCAGTATACTACGTGACTGGGCAATATACTACGTCACTGGGCAATATGCTACGTAGCTGGGCAATATACTACGTAGCTGGGCAATATACTATGTGGCTGGGCAATATACTACGTAGCTGGGCAATATAGTACGTGACTGGGCAATATACTACATGACTGGGCAATATACTACGTCGCTGTGCAATATACTACGTCACTGGGCAATATACTACGTTGCTGGGCATTATACTACGTCACTGGGGAATATACTACGTCGCTGTGCAATATACCACGTGGCTGGGCAATATACCACGTGACTGGGCAATATACTACGTGGCTGGGCAATATACTACGTGGCTGGACAATATACTACGTCGCTGAGCAATATACTACGTGGCTGGGCAATATACCACGTGGCTGGGCAATATACTACGTGGCTGGGCAATATACTACATGGCTGGGCAATATACTACGTGGACATGCATATTCTAGAATACCCGATGCGTTAGAATCGGGCCACCATCTGCTATATATATAATCAGCATGGAGTAAGCTGATTATAAATACATTTATACGGCTGTGTCATACACTTGTCATTCATCAGATGATGTTTTCTTTCATACACATACAGTATACACACACACACACGCACACATATACTGTAGAAAGGTGAATATCCAGCCACTATTGTTTCTCTGTTGTCCTTTGATGTAAAATAAGCTCAGCTCAGCAGCCAATTCAATCCCCCCTGACAATGGCAACATTGTACTCCTGGATCAGGAAGCTTAAATACGGTTATAAAGTACTTAACTACAGACTTCTATATGCTCTGACTTCTATTTGTGTAAGCCTAAAGGGCAAAGGACATCTGTACCAGGTCCATTATATGCCGCAGCCACATTCAGCACTGCTTTAAATTGTGTAGACTATAACTGAATAATGAATAAAGTGTTTGTGAGCTGATGCGGGCGAATACAGCGGACCCCAGCTTCAGCCATCCAATCATCTTTATATTTAACTTTTATGGCCACCATGCAAATTAGACTAACATTAGCCATAGTCGCCAATATTGATGGTTTGGCTCACAGTCTAATGTGTTTGTATGGGGGCCTCATACATGTCCCTTCATTGATCATGTCCGGGGGGCAGACATTTCTAACATGCCTGATTTCAGATTGCTGATCCCTTTGTTATCTTCAGGTGCTTCTCACAAAATTAGAATATCATCAAAAAGTTAATTTATTTCATTTCTTCAATACAAAAAGTGAAACTCATATATTATATAGAGTTATTGCAAACAGAGTGATCTATTTCACATGTTTATTTCTGCTAATGTCGATGATTATGGCTTACAGCCAATGTAAACCCAAAAGTCATTATCTCAGTAAATTAGAATACTTTATAACACCAGCTTGAAAAATGATTTTAATATCCAAAATGTTGTCTTACTGAAATGTATGTTCAGTAAATGCACTCAATACATGGTCAGGGCTCCTTTTGCATCAATTATTGCATCAATGCGGCATGGCATGGAGGCGATCAGCCTGTGACACTGCTGAGGTGTTATGGAAGCCCAGGTTGCTTTGATAGCAGCCTTCAGCTCGTCTGCATTGTTGGGTCTGGCAGAGGTGTATCTAGGGCAGTGTTCCCCAACTCCAGTCCTCAAGAGCCACCAACAGCTCATGTTTTCAGTGAAGAGTGATCCATATGTAATCCGTTTGCAATGTGAGGATGTGATTTCCTCTCATCTAGTAACCATATGGCATCCGTATGCAATACAATTTTAACATGAGCTTTTACATACAGCAGTTCTCTCTATGTAAAAGCTCATGTTAAAATCGCATTGCATACCGATGCCATACGTATGTCACACTGATGGTCCATGTGGTGTGCGAGTTTTTCTTGCACCCATAGACTTGCATTGTTTCCTCATACATGTCCCCCATTCCCCTGTACTGTTTCCTGATACATGCCCCTTATCTCCCCCTTTACTCTTCATTTTGTGTCCTCAAATCTCCCCTACACATTAAATCCCCCATCCCCACTACAAATCTTCCCACACATAATAAATAACCCCATCTCCACTCCAAATATCCCCCACACATTAAATCCCCCATCCTCACTCCAAATCTCCCCCACACAATAAATCCCCCATCCCCACTCCAAATCTCCCCCACACAATAAATCCCCCACCCCCACTCAAATTCTCCCCCCACACAATAAGTCCCCATCCCCACTCAAATTCTACCCCACACAATAAATCCCCCATCACCTCTCAAATGCTCCCTCAACACAATAAATCTCCCATCCCCACTCAAATTCTCAACCCACACAATAAATCCCCCCATCCCCACTCCAATTCTCCCCACACAATAAATCCCCCATCCCCACTCCAAATCTCCCCCACACAATAAATCCCCCACCCCCACTCAAATTCTCCCTCCACACAATAAGTCCCCATCCCCACTCAAATTCTACCCCACACAATAATCCCCCATCACCTCTCAAATTCTCCCCAAACACAATAAATCTTCCATCCCCACTCAAATTCTCAACCCACACAATAAATCCCCCCATCCCCACTCCAATTCTCCCCACACAATAAATCCCCCCATCCCCACTCCAATTCTCCCCACACAATAAATCCCCCACCCCACTCAAAATCTCCCCTCACACAATAAGTCTCCATCCCCACTCAAATTCTACCCCACACAATAAATCCCCCATCCTCACTCACATTAAATCTCCCCCCACAATAAATCCCCCCATCCCCACTCACATTAAATCTCCCCATCTCACGAGAAATTTCCCCATCCCCACTGACATTAAATTTCCCCCATCCCACAATAAATCTCCCCTTCACCACTCACATTAAATCCCCCCATAATAAATCCCCCCATCACCACTCACATTAAATCTCCCCATAATAAATCCCCCCATCCCCACTCACATTAAATCCCACCATAATAAATCCTCCCATCCCCACTCACAATAAATCCCTCCATCCCCACTCACATTAAATCTCCCCCCGCAATAAATCCCCCATCCACACTCACATTAAATCTCCTCATCCCACAATAAATCCCCATCCCCACTCACATTAAATCTCCCCCCATAATAAATCCCCCATCCCCACTCACATTAAATCCCCCATCCCATAATAAATCCCCCATCCCCACTGACATTAAATCTCCCCCCACAATAATTCCCCCCCCATCCCCACTCACATTAAATCTCCCCCCACAATAAATCCCCCCCACAATAAATCAATAAATCCCCCCATCCCCACTCACATTAAATCTCCCTCTCACAATAAATCTCCCCCTATCCCCATTCACATTAAATCTCCACCCCCTGCACCTTCGGTGTCTTCAGGTCCAGTGGAGCACTTACCACCAATCTGCGTCTCTGCTCTGCAGCGCCGGAGACTAACGTCAACAGTGTGATCACATGATCTGATCACGCTGCTGGCGTCGCTTTGACCCGGCAGTCAGAGCTTCAATTGTACTCATATCTGTAAGATGTGAGTACAATTGATCCCTGGGAGCCGGCGCGCTGCAGCTTCTCTGTGCTGTCAGCTTGACAGTCGGCACAGAGAACAGCTGACTTCCAGCATTAGTCGGCCCGATCCCTATATACGCCTCTGGGGTCTGGTGTCTCTCATCTTCCTCTTGGCAATACCTCATAGAATCTCTATATGGTTAAAGGGAACCTGTCACCTGAATTTGGCGGGACTGGTTTTGGGTCATATGGGCGGGGTTTTCGGGTGTTTGATTCACCCTTTCCTTACCCGCTGGCTGCATGCTGGCTGCAATATTGGATTGAAGTTCATTCTCTGTCCTCCATAGTACACGCCTGCGCAAAGTAATCTTACCTTGCGCAGGCATGTACTACGGAGGACATAGAATGAACTTCAATCCAATATTTCGGCCAGCATGCAGCCAGCGGGTAAAGAAAGGGTGAATCAAACACCTGAAAACTCCGCCCATATGACCCAAAACCAGTCCCGCCAAATTCAGGTGACAGGTTCCCTTTAAGGTCAGGCGAGTTTGAGGGCCAATCAATCACAGTGATACTGTTGTTTTTAAACCAGGTATTGGTACTTTTGGCAGTGTAGACAGCTGCCAAGTCCTACTGCAGAATGAAATTTCCACCTCCCAAAAAGCTTGTCGGCAGAGGGAAGCATGAAGAGCTCTAAAATTTCCTGGAAGATGGCTGTGCTGACTTTGATAGAACACAGTGGACTTACATCAGCACATGACATGGCTCCCCAAACCATCACTGATTGTGGAAACTTCATGCTAAACCTCAAGCAGCTTGGATTGTGGCCTCTCCACTCTTCCTCCAGACTCTGGGACCTTGATTTCCAAATGAAATGCAAAATTTACTTTCATCTGAAAACAACACCTTGGACCATTGAGCAACAGTCCAGTTCTTTTTTTCCTTGTCCCAGGTAAGACACTTCTGGCGTTGTCTATTGGTCATGAGTGGCTTGACATAAGGAATGCGATACTTGTCGCATCCGTGTCCTGGATATGTCTGTGTGTGGTGGCTCTTGAAGCAATGACTCCAGCAGCCGTCCACTCCTCGTGAATCTCCCCCAAATTTTTGAATGGCCTTTTCTTAACAATCCTTTCAAGGCTGCGGTTATCCCGGTTGCTCGTGCTCCTTTTTCTTTCCACTCAACTTTCCATTAATATACTTGGATACAGCACTCTGCGAACAGCCAGTGTCTTTAGCAATGACCTTTTGTGGCTTACCTTCCTTATGGAGTGTGTCAATGACTGCCTTCTGGACATCTGTCAAGTCAGCATTCTTCCTCATGATTGTGGAGCCTAATGAAACATGCAAATTAACCTTTTTAAACATTTAGGAAGCATTTGCAGGTTTTTTTTTGTTAATTATTCCAATATACTGAGATAACGACCTTTGGGCTTTCATTTGCTGTAAGCCATAATCATCAACATAAACAGAAATAAACACTTGAAATGGATCAATCTGTTTGTAGTGACTCTATATAATATATGAGTTTCAGTTTCTGTATTGAAGAACTGAAATAAATTACCTTTTTGATGATATTCTAATTTTGTGAGAAGCACTTGTAAGACGTAAGCTGCCACCAGAGGTTTCTGGTAGAGGCTCTCTCTTTGAGAATGCCGTAGCCCTCGGCAGAGTGAGTGCTCCAGTGTATGGGGGAGATGGAGGAGATACAGTAATAGTTGGCCAAATGATCAACTGAAATATCAAAGACAGATATCTAAAGTGTATGTGGGGCTTTAGCTACTTATTCATAAAACTGTTCATGTAAAGGTACACTGTGCAAAGATACAACTGCCTGAAGTCGCTGCTTGGCTTTTCTCTCCTCTGAAGAAAGATTCAGCTTTGTAACAATACCTTGATCAAGGCATGGTGGCTTACTGACCCCCTATCCGTGCACCTAGGGCAGGGGTGTCAAACTGCATTCCTTGAGGGCTGCAAACAGGTCATGTTTTCAGGATTTCCTTGCATTGCACAGGTGATAATTTAATCACCTGCAGAGAATGATTCCAGCACCTTGTGCAATACTAAGGAAATCTTGAAAACACGCATGGTTTGAGGCCCTCGAGGAATGCAGTTTGACACCCCTGACCTAGGGCACATGCCTTTCTAGCATCCTCCAGCCACTCCCCTGCAACTGTCAAATTACACAGGAATAAAGCTAACGGTGCATCTAATCATTCAAGTAGGTAGCATGCAATTTCTTTTTTTAATCGCTGGATTTACCCACACGTATTGAAATAATTGTGCATCTGAATTTAAAATTCTCATCCACATGCTGCGGTATTTTGGTACGAGTCAATGGTCTGAAGTGTTCTCTTCTTCCCGCTTTATTGTGGACCCTTCACATAGAGCTCAAGAAAAAAAGCTCCCTTTTGAAGACTTTGTTTATGGATTGGCAGTGAAATTAGAGAAAGATCTGCACGATTACAAGAACTCTGTGTGAAAATAGACATGCTGCTGAGTGCTGTCAAAAACCACGATTCCTTTTAAGCTCAATTCTAAAATAGCCGGTTTACCGCCTACAGCCCATACTGTATTTAGAACATTTTACTCAATGGCTTCTTCATATTTATGCTCTTTTTTTGCTACACCGGAAATAGTACAAATCTACATGTTTTCAACACAGATTAGAGATATGTAAGTCATGAAGACACTATAAAATTCGCTTTACTAGAAATCACTCAGTTTTGAATGACATATTGGTTCAAACCCCACCAAGGAGAACATCTGTAAGGAGTATGTGTGTTCTCCCCGTGTTTGTGTGGGTGTCCTCCGGGTTCTTCCCCCATTCTAAGGACATACTGATAGGGAATTTAGATTGTGAGCCCCAATGGGCACAGTGATGATTCATGTAAAGCGCTGTGGAATTAATGGCGCTATATAAGCGAGTAAAATAAATAACCAAATATAACTGGTTATTTCCATCAAGCCTCTCATGGCACAGGCTGGAATAACTCCATCCAGCACCAACCATTTGGGATGGAAACACAAAAAGAGCAGCTGAGATAAAACTGTTTCTGTAAAGCTCAAATATTTCCCTGTGAGTTACAGATGTAACACCATAACTCTGAGAAGGAAATAACCCTTGAATTTAAAAAAAAACTTATTTTTGACAAAAAGAATGAAAATGTATTTTCTCCTTTCAACTATATGATATACAAATACTTTATCAGTGGGAGCTGATTCCTGTAAAACATCATCCATGCATAGTGTGTCGGCACGATCATCTCTGAGAGAAGGATAGCGCGATACACCATCCATGACTAGTAACTCCTGAATCTCCCACTCAAAATCTCACATTTCACTACAACTTAGGCTACTTTCACACTAGCGTTAACTGAAATCCGTCACAATGCGTCGTTTTGCAGAAAAAACGCATCCTGCGAAAGTGCTTGCAGGATGCGTTTTTTCCCCATAGACTTGTATTGATGACGCATTGCGACGGATTGCCACACATCGCATCCGTCGTGCGACGGATGCGTCGTGCTTTGGCGGACCGTCGGGTGCAAAAAACGCTACATGTAACGTTTTTTGCTCCTGACGGACCGCTTTTTCCGACCGCGCATGCGCGGCCGGAACTCCGGCCCCACCTCCCCGCACCTCACAATGGGGCAGCGGATGCGCCGGAGAAATGTATCCGCTGCCTCCGTTGTGCAGTGCGTTAAACGCTAGCGTCGGAATCTCTGCCCGACGCATTGCGACGGGGAGATTCCGACGCTAGTGTGAAAGTAGCCTTAGATTGGAGTTTGAGGATATGTGTTGACGATCCAGCACTGCCAGCGCTCCGAAACGCGCGTCGGGTCTGGACGCGCGGGCCTGCAGATTGGACACTGGTGCATGTACCACCTCGGACCAGGTAAAATATATAGCTGGTGCTGTTTTGCGGCTCTTACCACATTAATACCTTCCTGGTTACCTTTGGTGGGTTGTCACATACATGCAGTAGTGGCGGTTCTGGATATTTGACATCATGAGTTTACCCCAGACATCCTTATTATGACTTCGGTAGAATCTCTCACACTTATGCACACGGCTGCCTGTTATATATCAGGGACATATGTCTTTTTAGGAGGTGTTCAGGGGGTGTACGATTTTAAGTCATACTAATATGCTTACCACAGCCATTCTGCTTCAAATGGTGTCCACCCCCCATACTTCCATCCTTTATATTTAGGGAGATTATGTGTGGCCTGCACGTCTTATTTTTACATGGTAGTATTCATCCTGTGACCTGTGCCATTTCCAACATCCTTGTTCTTTTGTGTACCTGTACATTTTAATATTTGTATTTAATAAAGAGTTGTTTTATTGCTTATAGTTTTTTCCGTTTGCTCGTTTTCCTTGTGGTCTCCACATTCCTCCTATTTTAACAATCGTTGCAGAAATCAATATGACAGGCAATTCTAAGAAACTTCGGAATATATCTTATTAGAGAAATCTGCTTCCTCCCCACTTATCAGACTCTTCTTCCCCTCTCTCTGCCTCCCACACTTGTCATCCTCTCTGAGAAAAAACACAACTCAAATCTATCTTGCTGAAACAAGATGGTCCACCAACACATTGAGGTGCTCTGTGACACAGCCCATTACAATCTGTGCAGAAGGGAGGGAAGGAGACACGAGGAGCAGAGTGAGAAAACAGACGGAGGGAGACACAGAAAGATTGTGTCGAGATCTCTAGCAAATTTTAATCTCTCTCCAAAGTTTGATTTACATCCAGACATCTCAATACTGCTCTAAAATGTTCTCCATTGTACTAGTTTTGGTCTTTGTGTGTGAAAAAGGAAAATAAAGCCACACAGGAATCCGCCTCTGTGTGCTGAGCTGCGTATGTGAGACATCATTACAGCTAAATTCCTCTCATCAGCTAATAATTTATGTGCTAAATTAGCCAAATCATAATAATGTGGCTGATGAAATGAATAAAATATATTTTCTTTTTTTTTATTTATAATCTCCTTTGCGGAGATGTTAGCTTATAAAGTTCTATATGCTATTTACCATGAAAACCAAGGAGGCATTAGCAGAGATGCATGATAGTGGGCATTTTACTTTTTCCCTTACATGAAATTGACCAATCAAAGGCAGAAGGTGTCATGCAGGGGTAAGAAAGAAAAGCCCCCAGAGAATGTCAGAACTGGCTGTGATATGGTAAGACACATGCATATTAATTTCCTAATGCCTGGGATAGATGCCCTGCACAATAATTGCTGGCAGTTAGATTTGGATGATCTGGTTAGACATTAGTCATTTATCATACCAGATCACACATAGAAAGCTGATTCTAACATTCTCGAGAAATGTTATCTTTTTCTCCCCTCCATGACACCCCAGTTTTTGATTGCTCCATGTCATATAGGAGAAAAAGTAAATGCCCCCAAAGATAAATTTCTGCTAACGCTTTCTTGATTTAAGTGGAAATTACCAAATATACTTCACAAGCTCAATATCTCTGAAAAGGAGATGAGAAATAGGAAAAAAAACATTTTATTCAGAGCTTCCGCCACTTTATCATGATATAGCCAGGGTAGCATGTAAACTGTGGTGAAAGTGGTGTGGTCCTCATTAAGAACCATGCATTGGTCCTTCAGAATTGATGTATAAAACTATTTCCCATGTTTCAGAACTACTACATGACTCATGTTGTATCATAGATTTTGAATATACTGTGAATATAGAAAGTCTTTATAGCCCTATTAAAAGGCCAGGTTTTAGTCATGTAAAAAATCACACCAAGAAGAATCATTTCATAGCTTTTTTCATCTTAAAGGGAATCTATCAGAGGGTGTTTGCTATGTAACCTGAAGACAGCACGAGGTAGGGGTTAAAACACAGTTTTCAACTATGCAGCTCTTATCACGCTCTGAGGTTTTGTTTGCTCACAATGATTGTTTTAGCACCAGGAGTTTCTCATTGCTGTGACTAGCTGGTCTGTGAGCCCTAGTCCAACACACCACTCCTGTGACAGGCATCTCACTCTCTATGGACATTGTATATACAGAGCCTGGTGTGAGCATGGTTAGCTTTTCAGCTCTGCTTCGTTGCTACATCTAAAAACGTTGGTTGTCTGAGAATGGCTGCACCCATTATTCTAAGTGATACATTGTTGGATACAGCTTCTCTTTGACTACATCAGGCTGCTTCCAGATGAGGTAGAAAAAACCTGCTGACAGATTCCCTTTAATGTTACGCATTATTTTTACAAATCCATTGAGAAACAAAATGAAATCATTTTGAGGTGGAAAATAAAAATAACAAGACCAAAATGATATGGTTCCATTAGTGTTAACAAGCTATTATAATTGGAGATGTGATTGTGTCCAGAATTAGCCAATCACCATTTAAACTCATGTTAAATAGTGGTCAGTACACAGCTGCCATCATTTACAGTGATTCTGGTTAACTCCATATAAAGTTTAGCTATTCTAGTAGGATTTCCTAACAATGTTTTAGTTGTAGTTTACAGCGAAAGTCATGGTTCATAAACAGCTTACAACACAGACAATGTATTTCATTATTGAAAGTTAATATTCAGGAGAAGGAAATAAAATCATGGAGCACTGTGAAGACCATTGTTTAAAAAGTGGCTTAAATTTGGCACAACAGTGATATTACCTAGAACTGGATGAACCTCAAAAATTAAAGCAATTTGGTCAGGGAGGCTGCCAAGAGGCCTACAGCAACATTAAATGAAAATCTTGCAAATACTGGTTGTGTACTGCATGTGACAACAGTCTCCCGAACTGTTCATATGTCTGGCCTGTGTGGAAAGGTGGTAGGACAGAAGACTTTTCTTACAAAGAAAAACATCCAAGCCAGACTATGTTTTGCCAAAATTTGCAAGTGTGGCAAAAGCATGTGTGAATACTAATGAGACCATTGTTGAACTTTTTGGTCAGGATTCTTAACTATTTGGACGTAAAGCCAACACTGCACATTACCAAATGAACAACATACCCACAGTGAAGCATGGTAGAGGAAGAATTATGACTTGGAGCTGTTTTTTTTTTGCAGCTGAACTGGGGCTTTAGCCAAGGTTGAGGGAATTATGAACAGTTCCAAATATCAATCAGTTTTGCAATGCAACCTTCAGGCCTCTGCTAAAAGTTAAAGAGGAGGTTAAAGAGGAATTTCACCTTTCAGCACAATAATGAACCTAAGCATACATCCAAATCAACAAAAGCATGTCTTTGCCAGTAGACGATCAAAGTTTTGGAATCAAGTAAATCAGGCAGCACACTGCAGCGCTAAAACATGCAAACATGAAACACGAAAATTGAACTGCATTACTGCACTAGAAATATGAAAAATGAGAGTGTTTAGCCCATAAAAATGGCCAATTTTATGTGTACCTGGTAGCCACTTTACGGCATCTCTCTTATACCAGGTCCTACACTTGCCTTTCCTCGCTGAGAATAAACGTCTCCATCTGAATGGGTACCTGTGAAACCTCTTCTTAGACTAAAATTCTCTCTCTGTGAAGGGGTATTTGTTGTGAATTCTGTGGTCGAACCCTCTTCCTGTGGTCACAAGTGGTACTTCGGTTGATTCTGTCTATGGGCTTCCGTTGGTGGATGTGAGTGGTACTGCGGCTTCTGAGTTTCCTTCCTCAGGTGATGAGGTTAAGTCATTAGGTGCTGCTCTATTTAACTCCACCTAGTGCTTTGATCCTGGCCTCCAGTCAATGTTCTAGTATTGGTCTTGCTTCCTCCTGGATCGTTCCTGTGGCCAGTCTTTCCTGCATAAGCTAAGTTTTGCTTGTGTTGTTTTTGTTTGCTATTTTTTCTGTCCAGCTTGCTTTATTGGTTTTTCTTGCTTGCTGGAAGCTCTGGGACGCAGAGGGAGCACCTCCGTACCGTTAGTCGGTGCGGAGGGTCTTTTTGCCCCCTCTGCGTGGTTGTTTGTAGGGTTTTGTGTTGACCGCAAAGCAATCTTTCCTATCCTCGGTCTATTCAGTAAGTCGGGCCTCACTTTGCTAAAATCTATTTCATCTGTGTGTTTGTATTTTCATCTTAACTCACAGTCATTATATGTGGGGGGCTGCCTTTTCCTTTGGGGAATTTCTCTGAGGCAAGGTAGGCTTATTTTTCTGTCTTCAGGGCTAGCTAGTTTCTCAGGCTGTGCCGAGTTGCATAGGGAGCGTTAGGCGCATTCCACGGCTACCTCTAGTGTGGTTTGATAGGATTAGGGATTGCGGTCAGCAGAGTTCCCACGTCTCAGAGCTTGTCCTATGTTATTTGTAACTATCAGGTCACTTGTGTGCTCTTAAGCACCAGGTCCATTGTGGTTCTGAATTACCTATTCATAACAGTACTGGAGGCCCAAAGTACTAATGCTTCTCAATAGAGGGAAAAAAGAAGTTCTGAGACCATTTTTTTCTCTTTGCACTGTGTTTTGCCTTTTTTTTCCCCTAGACATTTGGGTGGTTCAGGACACAGGTGTGGACATGGACATTCAGGGTCTGTCCTCTTTGATGGATAATCTCACTATAAGTGTACAGAACATTAAAGATTTAGTGGTTCAGAATCCTATGTCAGAACCTAAAATTCCTATTCCTGAGTTATTTTCTGGAGATAGAGCTAAGTTTTTGAATTTTAAAAATAATTGTAAACTATTTCTGGCCTTGAAACCCCGCTCCTCTGGTGACCCAGTTCAACAAGTTAAGATCATTATTTCTTTATTACGTGGCGACCCTCAAGACTGGGCATTTTCCCTTGCGCCAGGAGATCCTGCATTATGTAATATTGATGCATTTTTTCTGGCGCTCGGATTACTGTACGATGAACCTAATTCAGTGGATCAGGCAGAGAAAAATTTGCTAGCTCTGTGTCAGGGTCAGGATGAGATAGAGATTTATTGTCAGAAGTTTAGAAAGTGGTCCGTGCTCACTCAATGGAATGAATGTGCGCTGGCAGCTATTTTCAGAAAGGGTCTTTCTGAAGCCCTTAAAGATGTCATGGTGGGATTTCCTATGCCTGCTGGTCTGAATGAGTCTATGTCTTTGGCCATTCAGATCGGTCGACGCTTGCGTGAGCGTAAATCTGTGCACCATTTGGCGGTATTATCTGAGCATAAACCTGAGCCTATGCAGTGCGATGGGACTTTGACCAGAGCTGAAAGGCAGGAACACAGACGTCAGAATGGGCTGTCTTTCTACTGTGGTGATTCCACTCATGCTATCTCCGATTGTCCTAAGCGCACTAAGCGGTTCGCTAAGTCTGCCACCATTGGTACGGTACAGTCAAAATTTCTTTTGTCCGTTACTTTGATCTGCTCTTTGTCTTCCTATTCTGTCATGGCATTTGTGGATTCAGGCGCTGCCCTGAATTTGATGGACTTGGAGTTTGCTAGGCGCTGTGGGTTTGTCTTGGAGCCCTTGCAGTGTCTTATTCCATTGAGAGGAATTGATGCTACGCCTTTGGCCAAGAATAAGCCTCAGTATTGGACCCAGCTGACCATGTGCATGGCTCCTGCGCACCAGGAGGATATTCGCTTTCTGGTGTTGCATAATCTGCATGATGTGGTCGTGTTGGGGTTGCCATGGCTACAAATCCATAACCCAGTATTAGATTGGAAATCAATGTCTGTGTCCAGCTAGGGGTTGTCAGGGGGTACATGGTGATGTTCCATTTCGGTCTATCTCATCATTCACCCCTTCTGAGGTCCCAGAGTTCTTGTCTGATTACCGGGATGTATTCGATGAGCCCAAGTCCAATGCCCTACCTCCGCATAGGGATTGTGATTGTGCTATCGATTTGATTCCTGGTAGTAAGTTTCCTAAGGGTCGACTGTTTAATTTATCTGTACCTGAGCACGCCGCTATGCGGAGTTACGTAAAAGAATCCTTGGAGAAGGGTCATATTCGCCCGTCGTCATCGCCATTGGGAGCAGGGTTCTTTTTTGTGGCCAAGAAGGATGGTTCGCTGAGACCTTGTATTGATTACCGCCTTCTAAATAAAATCACGGTCAAATTTCAGTACCCCTTGCCGCTGCTATCTGATTTGTTTGCTCGGATTAAGGGGGCTAGTTGGTTCACCAAGATAGATCTTCATGGTGCATATAATCTTGTGCGTATTAAACGGGGCGATGAATGGAAAACTGCATTTAATACGCCCGAGGGCCATTTTGAGTACCTAGTTATGCCATTCGGACTTGCCAATGCTCCATCAGTATTTCAGTCCTTTATGCATGACATCTTCCGAGAGTACCTGGATAAATTCCTGATTGTATACTTGGATGATATTTTGGTCTTCTCGGATGATTGGGAGTCTCATGTGAAGCAGGTCAGAATGGTGTTCCAGGTCCTGCGTGCTAATTCTTTGTTTGTGAAGGGATCAAAGTGTCTCTTTGGTGTTCAGAAGGTTTCATTTTTGGGGTTCATTTTTTCCCCTTCTACTATCGAGATGGATCCTGTTAAGGTCCAGGCCATCCATGATTGGACTCAACCGACTTCTCTGAAGAGTCTGCAAAAGTTCCTGGGCTTTGCTAATTTTTATCGTCGCTTCATCTGTAATTTTTCTAGTATTGCTAAACCATTGACCGATTTGACCAAGAAGGGTGCTGATGTGGTCAATTGGTCTTCTGCTGCTGTGGAAGCTTTTCAAGATTTAAAGCGTCGTTTTTCTTCTGCCCCTGTGTTGTGTCAACCAGATGTTTCACTTCCGTTCCAGGTTGAGGTTGATGCTTCTGAAATTGGAGCGAGGGCTGTTTTGTCGCAAAGAGGTTCTGATTGCTCGGTGATGAAGCCATGCGCCTTCTTTTCCAGGAAGTTTTCGCCTGCTGAGCGAAATTATGATGTTGGCAATCGATAGTTGCTGGCCATGAAGTGGGCATTCGAGGAGTGGCGTCATTGGCTTGAAGGAGCTAAGCATCGCGTGGTGGTCTTGACTGATCACAAGAACTTGACTTATCTCGAGTCTGCCAAACGGTTGAATCCTAGACAGGCTCGTTGGTCGCTGTTTTTCTCCCGTTTTGACTTTGTGGTTTCGTACCTTCCGGGCTCTAAAAATGTGAAGGCTGATGCCCTGTCTAGGAGTTTTGTGCCCGACTCTCCGGGTTTGCCTGAGCCGGCGGGTATTCTCAAAGAGGGAGTAATCGTGTCTGCCATCTCCCCTGATTTGCGGCGGGTGCTGCAAAAATTTCAGGCTAATAAACCTGATCGTTGCCCAGCGGAGAAACTGTTTGTCCCTGATAGGTGGACAAATAAAGTTATCTCTGAGGTTCATTGTTCGGTGTTGGCTGGTCATCCTGGAATCTTTGGTACCAGAGATTTAGTGGCTAGATCCTTTTGGTGGCCGTCTCTGTCGCGGGATGTGCGTTCTTTTGTGCAGTCCTGTGGGATTTGTGCTCGGGCTAAGCCCTGCTGTTCTCGTGCCAGTGGGTTGCTTTTGCCCTTGCCGGTCCCGAAGAGGCCTTGGACACATATCTCTATGGATTTTATTTCGGATCTCCCCGTCTCTCAAAAAATGTCGGTCATTTGGGTTGTTTGTGATCGCTTCTCTAAGATGATCCATTTGGTACCCTTGTCTAAATTGCCTTCCTCCTCTGATTTGGTGCCATTGTTCTTCCAGCATGTGGTTCGTTTACATGGCATTCCAGAGAACATCGTTTCTGACAGAGGTTCCCAGTTTGTTTCGAGGTTTTGGCGAGCCTTTTGTGCTAGGATGGGCATTGATTTGTCTTTTTCCTCGGCTTTCCATCCTCAGACAAATGGCCAGACTGAACGAACCAATCAGACCTTGGAAACATATCTGAGATGCTTTGTTTCTGCTGATCAGGATGATTGGGTGTCCTTTTTGCCGTTGGCTGAGTTCGCCCTTAATAATCGGGCCAGCTCGGCTACCTTGGTTTCGCCGTTTTTCTGCAATTCTGGGTTCCATCCTCGTTTCTCTTCAGGGCAGGTTGAGTCCTCGGACTGTCCTGGTGTGGATACTGTGGTGGACAGGTTGCAGCAGATTTGGGCTCATGTAGTGGACAATTTGACCTTGTCCCAGGAGAAGGCTCAACGTTTCGCTAATCGCAGACGCTGTGTGGGTCCCCGACTTCGTGTTGGGGATTTGGTTTGGTTGTCATCTCTATATATACCTATGAAGGTTTCCTCTCCTAAGTTTAAGCCTCGTTTCATTGGTCCGTATAGGATTTCTGAGGTTCTTAATACTGTGTCTTTTCGTTTGACCCTTCCAGATTCTTTTTCCATCCATAACGTATTCCATAGGTCATTGTTGCGGAGATACGTGACACCTATGGTTCCATCTGTTGATCCTCCTGCCCCGGTTTTGGTGGAGGGGGAGTTGGAGTATATAGTGGAGAAGATTTTGGATTCTCGTGTTTCGAGACGGAAACTCCAGTATCTGGTTAAGTGGAAGGGTTATGGTCAGGAAGATAATTCCTGGGTCTTTGCCTCTGATGTCCATGCTGCCGATCTTGTTCGTGCCTTTCATATGGCTCATCCTGGTCGGCCTGGGGGCTCTGGTGAGGGTTCGGTGACCCCTCCTCAAGGGGGGGTACTGTTGTGAATTCTGTGGTCGAGCTCCCTCCTGTGGTCACAAGTGGTACTTCGGTTGATTCTGTCTATGGGCTTCCATTGGTGGATGTGAGTGGTACTGCGGCTTCTGAGTTTCCTTCCTCAGGTGATGAGGTTAAGTCGTTAGGTGCTGCTCTATTTAACTCCACCTAGTGCTTTGATCCTGGCCTCCAGTCAATGTTCTAGTATTGGTCTTGCTTCCTCCTGGATCGTTCCTGTGGCCAGTCTTTCCTGCATAAGCTAAGTTTTGCTTGTGTTGTTTTTGTTTGCTATTTTTTCTGTCCAGCTTGCTTTATTGGTTTTTCTTGCTTGCTGGAAGCTCTGGGACGCAGAGGGAGCACCTCCGTACCGTTAGTCGGTGCGGAGGGTCTTTTTGCCCCCTCTGCGTGGTTGTTTGTAGGGTTTTGTGTTGACCGCAAAGCAATCTTTCCTATCCTCGGTCTATTCAGTAAGTCGGGCCTCACTTTGCTAAAATCTATTTCATCTGTGTGTTTGTATTTTCATCTTAACTCACAGTCATTATATGTGGGGGGCTGCCTTTTCCTTTGGGGAATTTCTCTGAGGCAAGGTAGGCTTATTTTTCTGTCTTCAGGGCTAGCTAGTTTCTCAGGCTGTGCCGAGTTGCATAGGGAGCGTTAGGCGCAATCCACGGCTACCTCTAGTGTGGTTTGATAGGATTAGGGATTGCGGTCAGCAGAGTTCCCACGTCTCAGAGCTTGTCCTATGTTATTTGTAACTATCAGGTCACTTGTGTGCTCTTAACCACCAGGTCCATTGTGGTTCTGAATTACCTATTCATAACAGGTATTGGACCTGCTGTAATTAAAACACCTGTGGCTAGGAGGTGGAGTGCTCGATCAGAAGGCTAAAGAATACATTTAAAAAAACTGACCGTCACATCCAAACGTAGACTAAGTGTGAACAGGTGCTGAACCTAGAGTCGCCAACTCGTATATAGTCAAGTAAATCAGGCAGCACACTGCAGCGCTAAAACATGAAAAAACAAAATCCAGCTCACCATACCGACATTCCCAAGAGCTCGGAGCACGGAACCGCTGTGTCAGGGCGTGGACGAACAGGAAAGAGAAGGAGATCCAGCTCAACGAAATAGTGAAAAATCCATAATTTATTTCACTTAAAATATAGTGAAAGGACAAAACATCAGCATACAAAAAAATTAAAACCAAGGTCAACGCGTTTCCGGTGACTAAGCACCCTTAATCATGAAGCGCTAAAACATGCAAACATGAAACACGAAAATTGAACTGCATTACTGCACTAGAAATATGAAAAATGAGAGCGTTTATCGCATAAAAATGGCCAATTTTATGTGTACCTGGTAGCCACTTTACAGCATCTCTCTTATACCAGGTCCTACACTTGCCTTTCCTCGCTGAGAATAAACGTCTCCATCTGAATGGGTACCTGTTTGCATGTTTTAGCGCTTCAGTGTGCTTATTTACTTGACTATATACGAGTTGGCGACTCTAGGTTCAGCACCTGTTCACACTTAGTCTATGTTTGGATGTGACGGTCAGTTTTTTGAAATGTATTCTTTAGCCTTCTGATCGAGCACTCCGCCTTCTAACCACAGGTGTTTTAATTACAGCAGGTCCAATACCCCTCCACAGAGAGAGAGAATTTTAGTCTAAGAAGAAGTTTCACAGGTACCCATTCAGATGGAGACGTTTATTCTCAGCGAGGAAAGGCAAGTGTAGGACCTGGTATAAGAGAGATGCCGTAAAGTGGCTACCAGGTACACATAAAATTGGCCATTTTTATGCGCTAAACGCTCTCATTTTCATATTTCTAGTACAGTAATGCAGTTCAATTTTCGCGTTTCATGTTTGCATGTTTTAGCGCTGCAGTGTGCTGCCTGATTTACTTGACTATATACGAGTTGGCGACTCTAGGTTCAGCACCTGTTCACACTTAGTCTGTTTGGATGTGACGGTCAGTTTTTTGAAATGCAAAGTTTTGGAATGACCCAGCCAGAGCTCAGACATGAATCCAATTAAAACTATGTGGATTTAAGTAAAGGAAGGCGCTGTACACAAGAGATACCCTTGCAATCTGACACATTTGGAGCCCTACTGTAAGGAAGAGTGGGTAAAGCTTGTCAATTCTTTATCTGCCATGCTGATAAACTTCTACCCCAAAAAACTGAATGTTGTCATAAATTCAGATAGTATGCCAAAAAAATTTAATTTAAGGGTGTACATATTTATGCAACCATATTCTTTTAATTCTTTATTTTTCTTTTCCAAAAGAAAAGATTTCACTTGAATTATACAGATTATGGGTGGCATTAAAAGGTGGAAAAAGTTCTGAAATGATTCTTTTTGGCATGATTTTTACGTGACAAAAGCCTTGCATTTTAATAGGATCATATAGACTAATTATATCCACTGTATGCCATTTAGTAGCATTGTTTTTCTGTGTGGAAACATTAAGAATTCTATAGATCAATCAGCTTGCAGTTGACTATCAATATAGACCTATTCACACAGTGGGTACGGAAAGTATTCAGACCCCTTTAAATTTTTCACTCTGTTTCATTGCAGCCATTTGGTAAATTCAAAAAAGTTCATTTTTTTCTCATTAATGTACACTCTGCGTCCCATCTTGACTGATCTCAGCCCATGACAACCAATCCAGTTTCCAGGAAACTGTTCATGTAGGAATGCTCGGACCTGACACCCATAATGTGGTGGTGCACCATCTTGCTGGGAAAACTCAGGGAACACGCCATCTTCAGTGGATAAAGAGGGCAACACATTATCATGATGGTCATCGTGGGGCAGTTGAATGGCCACAAAGTTCTCCCGATCTGACCCTCTTAAACTTTCATCTTTGGGGTCATCTGAAGGCAATTGTCTATGCTGTGAAGATACTAGATGTGCAGCATCTGAAACAATGGATACTGGAAGCCTGTGCTAGTATTTCTTCTGCAGTGTTGCTATCAGTGTGTCAGAAGTGGGAGAAGAGGGTTGCATTGACAATCCAACACAATGGGCAGTACTTTGAACACATTTTATAAGTGGTCATAAACTTGTAAATAACTCATGACAGAATAAAGTTATGTTAAAACCAAACACACCATTGTTTTTCTTGTGAAATTCTCAGTAAGTTTGATGTTCACATGACCATCTTCCCATTGGAAAAAATAAAGTTGGATCCAAAATGGCTGATTTCAAAATGGCCGCCATGGTCACCACCCATCTTGAAAAGTTTTCCCCCTCGCATATACTAATGTGCCACAAACAGGAAGTTGATATCACCAACCATTCCCATTTTATTTAGGTGTATCCATATAAATGACCCACCCTGCAGTATAATGCACTGCCCAAGGTCCAATAGAGTATAATGCAGCCCCATATAGTATAATGCAGCCACCCCATAGAGCATAATGCAGCCACCCCATAGAGCTTAATACAGCCACCCAGTAGAGCATAATGCAGCCTCCTCGTACAGCATAATGCAGCCCCACATAGAATATAATGTAGTCCTCTCATTGAATATAATGTAGCCCCCTCATACTATATAATATAGCACCCTCATAGAATATAATGCAGCCCCCTCGTAGGGTATAATGCAGCCCTCTCATAGGGTATAATGCTGCCCCCTGTAGAATATAATGATATATAATCCCAGCTCTGCTCTGGTCTCAGCAGCTCCACTGCCCAGAACACAGCTCATCAAAGTCGCCAAGTCACGCTGACCTCTATAAGACTTGGTGATTCTGATGAGTGGCATAATTACTGATGTCATCGCTGCGTATCGCGGCAGCCGACAACTTTGATTCTGTACTGCAACCATAGGTCACTCCCTGTCATGTCTCAAGAGCAATGAGGTTACTGAGTTACTGACGTGATCACTCATAAGGCATGACTGGGAGTGATCTATAGAGACTCGTTCTCAGAATAACGCTCCACAGGTTCCAGTACAGAATCAGTGGACATCGTGGGAATGCCATGGATTAATTACATCAGAGTTGCAGGAATAATTTTTTATAATATATTGGTGAATGAGGGAGTATTTCATGTTTTTATTTCTTTACCTCTATCTTTTTATGTCTTTCAGTTCCCATTTATGGACTACTTCAGATTTGGTCTACTACATTGGAATCCCTGGACTGGATGCTTTTTTTTTTTTTTTTTTTGTAATAAATTGGTGAAATAGGGCTACAGTCGGGGACTGTTTTTTAAAGTAAAATTAAAATGTTTGTGTGTTTTTTTTTTATTTATTAGGTTAGTAATGAGGGTGTCTGATAGATGCCTCTCCATTACTAACTCCATGACTTGATGCCAACTGATATTACGCAGCTGGCAGAATTGGCGCATCTCATTTGATGTGCGAATTTTGGGATGGCTATGGGCTGGTATTTTTAGTCTGGGAAGGGCCCAATAACCAGGAACATTCCCAGACTAATAAGCCCGAAGCTGTCTGCTTTACCTTAGCTGGTTATCAAAAAATAAGGGGGACCCCATGTAGCTTTTTATTATTTAATAGATTAAATAAGGCTCGACACCCTTTTATTGCCGTATGAAAGGCACTAAAGAGTGAAAGTTTGTTATATGTAAGGGGCTTGTGAAATTATATGTCTACAGAATATCTAACATATTTTTTGGACTATTAGACGCACCGGACCATAAGACGCACCCCAAATTTTCAGAAGAAAAATAGGGAAAAAAATTAATGCATCAAGTGAGGGTCCGTCTTACAGTCTGAATTATTCAGCTTACCGGTGGGGTAGGGTGTGATCGGGAGCACTGGTGAAGCGGGGTCACAGGAGGTGTTCGGTGCTATGGCGATGATCTGACTCATCCCACGCTGGTGCGGCAAGTTCGGTGGTTCACGGGGCTCCGCCATTTTGTGGAAGCCCCCACACATCCATCCCAGGATGATGAGCGGCAGTCTTGGAGACGCTCGGTGGTACGGGGGCTCCGCTGTCATTTTGTGAAAGCACGGAGCCCTCGCACTTCCATTGCTGTAATGCTGTGGTCTGCAGGAAAATGGCTACCGGAGGCGCCACATGCGCAGAATAAGGTCTGGGGGGACAAAATCTTGGTGCCGAGATCTCGTCTCTCGCGATCTCAATCTGACCTCCGGCGGCCATTTTCCCCCCTAAAGTGACCCATTTTGGAAATTAATCTTGATCCCTCAAGGAATTTATCTGTATGTGTGGAAAGCACCTTGAACTTCACATAATTTTACAACATTGAACTGTGAAAATGAAAAAAAAATGATTTTTTCCCACAAAAATGTTTTAGCCCCCAATTTTTTCATTTTCACTAGGATCCCAGGAGAAAATAGTCCCCAAATGTTGTTGTTCAAATTCTCCTGAGTACACCAATACCCCATACGTAAGGGAAAACTACTGTTTGGGCGCACAGCAGGACTTGGAAAGAAAGGAATGATGTTTTGGAACACAGACTTTGATGGAATGGTCTGCAGGTGTTATGTCGCATTTGGAGGGCCCCTCATGTGCCTAAATAGTGGAAACCCCTACTAGTGACCCTATATTGGAATTAATCTACTGTTTTCCTGATATTTGAATGTTATAATGTGGTGGCACATGTAAGTTGTTTGAAGTGCATCAAGTTTGTATATGGGAAATGTGTAGAGTACATTGACAAATGTGAGTAGTGTAGAATGCATCAGGTTGGCATACGTGAGTTGTGTAGAGTGCATCAGGTTGGCATACGTAAGTTGTGTAAATCAGAAAATAATTTAGTAGTCCATGGATGAGTGGTAAAGTTTGAAACATTTATTTTATACACAGTTCAGGTTTGTCGGGTAAGGTGTCGCATTGACACAATGGTGTCCTTTCTTATCCTCTTCTCACCCTATAATGGGATGGCGCCACCCGCAGCTAGCACAGGAGCGCCACTGAGACACCCCAACTACCAGGTTCCTCACCTGATTGGACACAGTCTATATTTATCTAGAATCTACAACACTGCTCACCAGCAACCCCCTACATCCCATTATAGGGTCTATTATAGTCTACACAGCACTCTAAGTCTACAGCGACGTTTATGAGTAAGATCTGGGAGGGTTGAAACGTCAAAATATACTAGTCGCTTTCTGTATACAATACCTTATCAATTTTTACAATTCTGACCATTGTCCCTTTATGAGGTTATAACTCTGGAACGCTTCAACGGATCTTGGCGATTCTGACATTATTTTCTCGAGACATATTTTACTTCATGATAGTGGTAACATTTCTTAGATATAACGTGCATTTATTTGTGAAAAAATGGAAATTTGGCGAAAATTTTGACAATTTTGCAATTTTCCAACTTTGTGATTTAAGGGCATAAAAATTCAGAGATATGTCACACAAAATAATTAATAAGTAACATTTCCCACATGTCTACTTTAAATCAGCACAATTTTGGAACCAATTTTTTTTTTTGTTAGGGAGTTATAAGGGTAAAAAGTTGACCAGCAATTTCTCATTTTTACAACAAAAATATTTTTTAGGGACCACATCACATATGAAGTCATTTTGAGGGGTCTATATGATAGAAAATACCCAAGTGTGACACCATTCTAAAAACTGCACCCCTCAAGATGCTCAAAACCACATTCAAGAAGTTTATTAACCCTACAGGTGTTTTACAGGAATTTTGGGAATGTTTAAAAAAATGAACATTTAACTTTTTTTCACAAAAAATTTACTTCAGCTCCAATTTGTTTTATTTTACCAAGGGTAACAGGAGAAAATGGACCCCAAAAATTGTTGTACAATTTGTTCTGAGTATGCTGATACCCCATATGTGGGGGTAAACCACTGTTTGGGCGCATGGCAGAGCTCGGAAGGGAAGGAGCGCCGTTTGACTTTTCAATGCAAAATTGACTGGAATTGAGATGGGACGTCATGTTGCGTTTGGAGAGCCCCTGATGTGTCTAAACATTGAAACCCCCACAAGTGACACCATTTTGGAAAGTAGACTCCCTAAGGAACTTAACTAGATGTGTGGTGAGCACTTTGACCCACCAAGTGCTTCACAGAAGTTTATAATGGAGAGCCGTCAAAATAAAAAATCATTTTTTCACAAATATGATATTTTTGCCCCCAATTTTTATTTTCCCAAGGGTAAGAGAAGACATTGGGCCATTTATCCTGAGTATGCCGATACCCCACATGTGGGGGTAAACCACTGTTTGGGCGCATGGCAGAGCTCGGAAGGGAAGGAGCACCATTTGCTTTTCAATGCAAAATTGAATGGAATTGAGATGGGACACTATGTCATGTTTGGAGAGCTCCTGATGTGCCTAAACATTGAAACCCCCCACAAGTGACACCATTTTGGAAAGTAGACACCCTAAGGAACTTATCTAGATGTGTTTTGACAGCTTTGAACCCTCAAGTGTTTCACTACAGTTTATCAAACAACACCGTGAGCACAGCTACTAAGTGGTGCTATAGTTAGGCTCCCACGCCATATACTAAATCAACATCGAACTTAGCACTCAACTTGTCTCAGAGGCAAGCAGTGGATTCCGCGTCTGGTGGTATACATACCTTTACCTGACTCTCCTACAGTACTTCTCTCCGCATATCACAACTGCATCTGCCCTTCATAGATTTATTCTGGCCCGCTGACTTCCGGGCACATTCATCATATGTATTCCGTATACGTAACTGAAGAAGGTTCATGTTGAACCGAAACGTTTTGAGTATACTGCAAAATAAAATTCTTCTGTTCAAGCATCCCAAGTTGAGTGCTAAGTTCGATGTTGATTCACTACAGTTTATAACGCAGAGCTGTGAAAATAATTTTTTGTTTTTTTTCACAAAAATTATTTTTTAGCCCCCAGTTTTGTATTTTTCCAAGGGTAACAGGAGACATTCGACCCCAAAAGTTGTTGTCCAATTTGTCCTGAGTGCGCTGATACCGCATATGTGGGGGGAACCACAGTTTGGGCGCATGGAAGAGCTTGGAAGGGAAGGAGCGCCATTTGGAATGCAGACTTAGATGGATTGGTCTGCAGGCGTCACGTTGCATTTGCAGAGCCCCTGATGCACCTAAACAGTAGAAATCCCCCCACAAGTGACCCCATATTGGAAACTAGACCCCCCAAGGAACTTATCTAGATGTGTTGTGAGAACTTTGAACCCCCAAGTGTTTCACTACAGTTTATAACGCAGAGTCGTGAAAATTAAAATTAAATTTTTTCCCACAAAAAAATGTTTTTTTAGCCTCACAAATTTTTATTTTCCCACGGGTAACAAGAGAAATTGGACCCCAATAGTTGTTGTCCAATTTGTCCTGAGTATGCTGATACCCCATATGTTGGGGTAAACCCCTGTTTTGGCACACGGGAGAGCTCGGAAGGGAAGGAGCACTGTTTTACTTTTTCAACGCAGAATTGGCTGGAAATGAGATCGGACGCCATGTCACATTTGGAGAGCCCTAATGTTAGGAGTCGAGTTACCTCTGCTGCACAGGGGGAATCTCGATCCGTCTCCGCTGCGGTCTCCCATTCTCCTCCAGCCGCAGTGGAGTCTGCTCAGCAGGGATGTCGCTCCCAGTGTCTTGCTCGCTCTCACTCTGTACAGAGAGTTGCTGCTGCTTCTTCAGCTCCTGCCATTAAAGTCAGTGCTGGTCAGCGGCGAGCGGACTTCCCTGGGACTAAGTCCTTGTTTGCGCACACTGAGCATGCCCAGAGCAAGATCTCCCATTGGAGATCGAGGGTCATGTGCTCTGGCTCTGCAGCGCATTCCATTGGTCCTCTTGGCAGGCCCTGGAAGGGCAAAGTTTCTGTGGCCACTTCCTGTCCTGCAATTATATAAACTGCGCATGACCGCACGGCCATGCGCTAGTGTACAATTGAATACGTGTGTTTGTTGTGAGTGCAAGTCGTTCATTAAATACCCCTACCCTATTGTATGACTGTTCGCGTATGGAGTATGGCTGCTATCTAGCGCCCGACAAATCACTCAACGTGTCACACACGTATCAGCGTCTATTGCTGTGACCGCCAGTGCGGCGCCACGCGCCAGTAGTGCGCTTCCTGACCCACGTCTGGGTGCTTAGTGGTGCCTGCCAGCACGGCACAGTTCGCACTTCGGTGCTCTAATTATAAGAGTTGCCTAACACACCCTGTTGCGGTGTTGTGTCAGCAAGTGGTCTAATCGGACTTCAATCCTAGTTGGGGTTAAGTTCGCTGACTGCTTGCTCGCCTTCTATGTGCGGTACCGCGATCCTGTGACGCAACAGGATCGCTTCCTTCACGTTGGGTGAAGTTTAACCCACGCGAGTATACTTATGAGTACCGCCATATAGTCCGTCATTACTCAGCAGCAGGTTCCATCTCTGCACGGTGGACCCCGGGCTACGAACGCACCGTACACTATCAGTCTTATTATTTGGTGCGTTCCGCTAGCCCTAACATTACACTAGCGCCAGGGTCTGGCTAGTGATGATGGACAAACAGCAATCCCTGCGGTATATACAGCAGCTGGAGGGTAGGTTGGCGGCTCTCGAGAGCGCAACCTCAGCTGTGGATGTTACCGCAGTTGCTGTACAGGCTGCCAGCGTGGCTGCAGCAACTTTGTCCATTGCCACCCCTGTTCCGACATTTTCTCGCCTCCCGCTGCCAGAAAAATTTTCTGGTAATAGCAAATTTTGTAGGGGATTCGTGAGTCAGTGCTCTATTCATCTCGAGCTTCTGGCTGCACGTTTCCCCACAGAGCGGGCTAAGGTGGGATTTATTGTGTCTCTATTGTCGGACAGGGCGTTGGAATGGGCTACGCCGCTGTGGGAGCGTGGCGATCATGTGGTGCAGAGTGCTCCTCTGTTTTTGAGCACTTTAAAACAGGTCTTTTTAGGACCTCAAGTCACCCATGACACTGCGCTCCAACTGCTGGCATTAACTCAGGGTGAGTCCTTGGTCAGTCATTTTGCCGTCCAATTCCGCACTTTAGCATCTGAGCTGGAATGGTCGGATAAAGCTCTTATCCCCATATTTTGGAGGGGCTTGGCTGACCATGTAAAGGACGCTCTGGCCACTAGGGAGATTCCTGCCACACTGGAGGAGTTAATAACAGTCCCTACTCGAATTGACCTCCGTTTTAACGAGCGGAGGTTAGAGCGAGCCCAGTGTAGGCAGAGGTTTCAGCTGGCTCCTACTTTCGCCAAACCTCTGGAATCTCCGGTCCTGGTTCCTGAGTCACATGAGGCCAAGGAAGTGCCACAAGCGGGACCTAAGTCCCGGACCGCTTGTGCACTCAGGGTCTGTCATGTTTGCCAGCAGTCTGGACATTTAGCCACCAGATGTCCTCAGCGGTCGAGGAAACGTCAGCGTCTAGTGGTCGTAGGTAGAGGAACACTAGACACGGCGACGTTTGCCTCTAAATTGTCCTTTAAGGGGACAATTACTATAGGCTCATTCTCCCACTCGGTAGAGCTCTGCGTGGATTCTGGGGCGGAGGGCAATTTTATGTCTTCTGCCTTCGCCCAACGCCACGCAATACCTCTGGTTATGCTAGCTCAACCTGTAACGGTACGAGTGGTGAATGGGTCGACTCTGCCCTCACAGATAACTCACCAGACCATCCCTTTTACTCTGTCCATGTCGCCATCCCATCAGGAGATTATTTCTCTGCTCGTCATTCCAGAGGGAACTGATGAAGTCCTGTTGGGAATACCTTGGCTACGGTACCACTCTCCTCATATCGAGTGGTCCTCAGGCAGAATTCTGGGATGGGGTGAATCTTGTGGGGGTAGGTGTCAGAGGGAGTGCGTTCAGGTAGCTACAACTGAGGTACCCGCAAATCTTTCCTCTCTCCCCAAGCAGTATTGGTCGTATGCAGACGTATTCTCCAAAAAGGCGGCAGAGACCCTTCCGCCCCATCGCCCCTATGACTGTCCTATTGACCTCTTGCCTGGTGCTGAGCCTCCCCGGGGTCGAGTCTATCCGCTATCTCTCCCGGAGACGGAGGCAATGTCACAGTACATCCAGGAAAATCTGGCAAGAGGGTTCATCAGGAAGTCAGTGTCACCTGCTGGGGCAGGGTTCTTCTTCGTGCAGAAGAAGAGTGGGGAATTGCGTCCATGCATAGACTACAGGGGTCTTAACGCCATCACCGTTAAGAATAAATACCCTTTGCCTTTGATATCTGAACTGTTCGATAGGCTTCGGGGAGCAAGGGTATTTACTAAATTAGATCTGCGGGGTGCTTACAACCTGATTCGCATCCGTGAGGGGGACGAATGGAAGACGGCTTTTAACACCAGGGATGGGCACTATGAATATCTGGTGATGCCCCTTGGGCTCTGTAATGCCCCAGCCGTTTTCCAAGACTTTGTGAACGATATCTTCCGGGATATGCTTTCCACCTCGGTCGTAGTCTATCTGGATGATATTCTCATCTACTCTCCAGATATTGACTCCCACCGGAGAGATGTTTGCAAAGTCTTCGACCTCCTACGGGCAAACTCCCTCTATGCCAAGTTGGAGAAGTGTATGTTTGAGCAGGAGTCCTTACCTTTCCTAGGCTACATCATCTCAGCCCAGGGATTGGCTATGGATCCTGCCAAACTACAGGCTGTGATGGACTGGCAGGAACCCCATTCTCTTAAAGCGGTGCAGCGCTTTATGGGGTTCATCAATTATTATCGCCAATTCATCCCGCATTTCTCAACTTTGGTAGCTCCCTTGGTTGCCCTCACCAAGAAGGGGGCGAATCCCAAATTGTGGTCTGAGGAGGTCTCCAAGGCTTTTATCTCTATAAAGTCACACTTTGCTAGCGCTCCCATTCTTCATCGCCCCGATGTTGATAAGCCATTTATCATGGAGGTGGATGCCTCTTCTGTTGGTGCTGGAGCAGTCCTCTTCCAAAAGGATGCTCAAGGTCGGAAGCATCCTTGCTTCTTTTTCTCCAAGACCTTCGCACCAGCAGAGAGGAATTATTCCATCGGGGACAGGGAGTTGCTAGCCATGAAGTTGGCTTTCTCGGAGTGGAGACATCTCTTGGAGGGAGCACGTTTTCCCTTCCAAGTCTTCACAGATCACAAAAATTTGGTGTATCTGCAGACAGCTCAGCGGTTGAATTCTCGCCAGGCCAGATGGTCCTTGTTCTTCTCCCGGTTTCATTTCACCCTCCATTTCCTTTCTGGGGAGAAGAACATTCGGGCCGACGCTCTCTCTCGCTCCGTTGTGTCATCTGCGGAGGAGGAGGAGGAGCCTCGGCTTTTTGTCCCCACCGAGAGTTTGAGAACCGTGGCCCCGGTTTCGTTGGAGTCTGTGCCCCCGGGCAAGACTTTTGTTCCATCTAGTTTGCGACCGGAGGTTCTCTCTTGGGCGCACTGGTCCAGGGTGGGTGGACATTCTGGTACTAAAAGGACATCAGAGTTACTGGCGAGGACATACTGGTGGCCGCATATGGCTCGTGATGTCGCGGAGTACGTTCGGGCGTGTGTCTCTTGCGCCAGGAACAAGACTCCTCGGCAACGGCCAGCTGGGTTGCTTTATCCTCTGCCCGTGGCTGACAGGCCCTGGGAGATGGTCGGGATGGACTTTGTGGTTGGCTTACCCAAGTCTCGTAATTGCACCACTATCTGGGTGATCACCAAAATGGTGCATTTGGTGCCTCTTCCACGGCTACCATCTGCACGGGCGTTGGCTGTCTTGTTTATCAAGCATATCTTTCGCTTACACGGTATGCCAGACAAAATTGTTAGTGACCGGGGTCCCCAGTTTGCGTCTCGATTCTGGAGGGAGCTATGTCGTCTACTCAGTATTGAGTTAAATCTCTCTTCGGCATATCATCCCGAGACGAATGGGTTGGTAGAAAGGGCCAACCAGACCTTGGTCACATATCTGCGACATTTTGTTTCTGCCAGACAGGATGACTGGGCATCCTTGCTACCGTGGGCAGAGTTTGCACTTAACAATGCCATAGCCGACTCTACCGGTCAGACTCCATTCCTCTTAAATTACGGCCAGCATCCGCGTGTTCCTGTGCCCATGCCTGTGTCTTCCGCTGATCCCAGGGTGGCAGACTGGGCTGTGGAGGCACGGGACATTTGGGATCGCACGCAGGATGCCATTCGGGCCTCCAAGGAGAGAATGAGGTCCTCCGCCGATGTTCATCGGCGCCCCGCTCCGACTTTTGCCCCTGGCGACTTGGTGTGGCTCTCCGCCCGTAACATCAGGCTGAGTCCACTAAGTTTGCTCCTCGCTACTTGGGTCCCTTCAAGGTTCTCGAACAGGTTAATCCTGTGGTCTACCGCCTGGCTCTTCCTCCACGCTTGGGTATCACCGACACCTTTCATGTGTCCCTCTTGAAACCCGTATACATGTCCCGGTTTTCCGAGTCATCTGCCGGGACATTGGGTTCGTCTACGGACGATTACGAGGTGAACGCTATTTTGGGGTGCAAGGTGGTACGCGGCAAAAGTTTTATTTGGTGGATTGGAAGGGTTATGGTCCAGAGGACAGGTCTTGGGAGCCTGCTGAAAACATTCGGGCCCCACAGCTCACTGCTGCCTTCAAGCGTAGCGAGGCCCAAGGAGGGGGGGCCCTAGGAGGGGGGGTAATGTTAGGAGTCGAGTTTCCTCTGCTGCACAGGGGGAATCTCGATCCGTCTCCGCTGCGGTCTCCCATTCTCCTCCAGCCGCAGTGGAGTCTGCTCAGCAGGGACGTCGCTCCCAGTGTCTTGCTCGCTCTCACTCTGTACAGAGAGTTACTGCTGCTTCTTCAGCTCCTGCCATTAAAGTCAGTGCTGGTCAGCGGCGAGCGGACTTCCCTGGGACTAAGTCCTTGTTTGCGCACACTGAGCATGCCCAGAGCAAGATCTCCCGTTGGAGATCGAGGGTCATGTGCTCTGGCTCTGCAGCGCATTCCATTGGTCCTCTTGGCAGGCCCTGGAAGGGCAAAGTTTCTGTGGCCACTTCCTGTCCTGCAATTATATAAACTGCGCATGACCGCACGGCCATGCGCTAGTGTACAATTGAATACGTGTGTTTGTTGTGAGTGCAAGTCGTTCATTAAATACCCCTACCCTATTGTATGACTGTTCGCATATGGAGTATGGCTGCTATCTAGCGCCCGACAAATCACTCAACGTGTCACACACGTATCAGCGTCTATTGCTGTGACCGCCAGTGCGGCGCCACGCGCCAGTAGTGCGCTTCCTGACCCACGTCTGGGTGCTTAGTGGTGCCTGCCAGCACGGCACAGTTCGCACTTCGGTGCTCTAATTATAAGAGTTGCCTAACACACCGGACTTCAATCCTAGTTGGGGTTAAGTTCGCTGACTGCTTGCGCGCCTTCTATGTGCGGTACCGCGATCCTGTGACGCAACAGGATCGCTTCCTTCACGTTGGGTGAAGTTTAACCCACGCGAGTATACTTATGAGTACCGCCATATAGTCCGTCATTACTCAGCAGCAGGTTCCATCTCTGCACGGTGGACCCCGGGCTACGAACGCACCGTACACTATCAGTCTTATTATTTGGTGCGTTCCGCTAGCCCTAACACCTGATGTGCCTAAACAGTGGAAACCCCCAATTCTAACTGAAACCCTAATCCCAAACACACCCCTAACCCTAATCCCAACCATAACCCTAACCACACCCCTAACCCTGACACGCCCTTAACCCTAATCCCAACCGTAAATTTAATCCAAACCCTAACTCTAACTTTAGCCCTAACCCTAACCCTATCTTTAGCCCCAACCCTAACCCAATCTTTAGCCCCAACCCTAACTGTAGCCCTAACCTTAACTTTAGCCCCAAACCTAACCCTAACTTTAGCCCCAGCCCTAACCCTATCTTTAGCCCCAGCCCTAACTGTAGCCCCAACCCTAGCCCCAACCCTAACCCTAACCCCAACCCTAGCCCTAACCCTAGCCCTAACCCTAGCCCTAACCCTAGCCCCAACCCTAGCCCTAACCCTTACCCTAGCCCTAACCCTAGCCCCAACCCTAACCCTAGCCCCAACCCTAACCCTAGCCCTAACCCTAGCCCTAACCCTAGCCCTAACCCTAGCCCTAACCCTAGCCCCAACCCTAGCCCTAACCCTTACCCTAGCCCTAACCCTAGCCCCAACCCTAACCCTAGCCCCAACCCTAACCCTAGCCCTAACCCTAGCCCTAACCCTAGCCCTAGCCCTAATGGGAAAATGGAAATAAATACATTTTTTTAATTTTTTTTTAATGTTTCCCTAACTAAAGGGGTGATGAAAGGGGGTTTGATTTACTTTTATTTTTTAGCGGATTTTTATGATTGGCAGCCGTCACACACTAAAAGACGCTTTTTATTGCAAAAAATATTTTTTGCGTTACCACATTTTGAGACCTATAATTTTTCCATATTTTGGTCCACATAGTCATGTGAGGTCCTGTTTTTTGCAGGACGAGTTGTCGTTTTTATTGGTAACATTTTCGGGCACGTGACATTTTTTGATCGCTTTTTATTCCGATTTTCGTGAGGCAGAATGACCAAAAACCAGCTATTCATGCGTTTCTTTTGGGGGAGGCGTTTATACCGTTCCGCGTTTGGTAAAATTGATGAAGCAGTTTTATTCTTCGGGTCAGTACGATTACAGCGATACCTCATTTATATCTTTTTTTATGTTTTGGCGCTTTTATACGATAAAAACTATTTTATAGAAAAAATAATTATTTTTGCATTGCTTTATTCTGAGGACTATAACTTTTTTACTTTTTGCTGATGATGCTGTATGGTAGCTCGTTTTTTGCGGGACAAGATGATGTTTTCAGCGGTACTATTGTTGTTTATATCTGTCTTTTTGATCATGTGTTATTCCACTTTTTGTTCGGCGGTATGATAATAAAGCGTTGTTTTTTGCCTCAATTTTTTTTTCTTACAGTGTTAACTGAAGGGGTTAACTAGTGGGACAGTTTTATAGGTGGAGTCGTTACAGACACAGCGATACTAAATATGTGTACTTTTATTGTTTGTTTTTTTATTTAGATAAAGAAATGTATTTATGGGAATAATATATACAGTGGGGCAAAAAAGTATTTAGTCAGTCAGCAATAGTGCAAGTTCCACCACTTAAAAAGATGAGAGGCGTCTGTAGTTTACATCATAGGTAGACCTCACCTATGGGAGACAAACTGAGAAAAAAAAATCCAGAAAATCACATTGTCTGTTTTTTTATCATTTTTTTTGCATATTATGGTTGAAAATAAGTATTTGGTCAGAAACAAACAATCAAGATTTCTGGCTCTCACAGACCTGTAACTTCTTCTTTAAGAGTCTCCTCTTTCCTCCACTCATTACCTGTAGTAATGGCACCTGTTTAAACTTGTTATCAGTATAAAAAGACACCTGTGCACACCCTCAAACAGTCTGACTCCAAACTCCACTATGGTGAAGACCAAAGAGCTGTCAAAGGACACCAGAAACAAAATTATAGCCCTGCACCAGGCTGGGAAGACTGAATCTGCAATAGCCAACCAGCTTGGAGTGAAGAAATCAACAGTGGGAGCAATAATTAGAAAATGGAAGACATATAAGACCACTGATAATCTCCCTCGATCTAGGGCTCCACGCAAAATCCCACCCCGTGGGGTCAGAATGATCACAAGAACGGTGAGCAAAAATCCCAGAACCACGCGGGGGGACCTAGTGAATGAACTGCAGAGAGCTGGGACCAATGTAACAAGGCCTACCATAAGTAACACACTACGCCACCATGGACTCAGATCCTGCAGTGCCAGACGTGTCCCACTGCTTAAGCCAGTACATGTCCGGGCCCGTCTGAAGTTTGCTAGAGAGCATTTGGATGATCCAGAGGAGTTTTGGGAGAATGTCCTATGGTCTGATGAAACCAAACTGGAACTGTTTGGTAGAAACACAACTTGTCGTGTTTGGAGGAAAAAGAATACTGAGTTGCATCCATCAAACACCATGCCTACTGTAAAGCATGGTGGTGGAAACATCATGCTTTGGGGCTCTTTCTCTGCAAAGGGGCCAGGACGACTGATCCGGGTACATGAAAGAATGAATGGGGCCATGTATCGTGAGATTTTGAGTGCAAACCTCCTTCCATCAGCAAGGGCATTGAAGATGAAACGTGGCTGGGTCTTTCAACATGACAATGATCCAAAGCACACCGCCAGGGCAACGAAGGAGTGGCTTCGTAAGAAGCATTTCAAGGTCCTGGAGTGGCCTAGCCAGTCTCCAGATCTCAACCCTATAGAAAACCTTTGGAGGGAGTTGAAAGTCCGTGTTGCCAAGCGAAAAGCCAAAAACATCACTGCTCTAGAGGAGATCTGCATGGATGAATGGGCCAACATACCAACAACAGTGTGTGTGGCAACCTTGTGAAGACTTACCGAAAACGTTTGACCTCTGTCATTGCCAACAAAGGATATATTACAAAGTATTGAGATGAAATTTTGTTTCTGACCAAATACTTATTTTCCACCATAATATGCAAATAAATTGTTAAAAAAACAGACAATGTGATTTTCTGGATTTTTTTTTCTCAGTTTGTCTCCCATAGTTGAGGTCTACCTATGATGTAAATTACAGACGCCTCTCATCTTTTTAAGTGGTGGAACTTGCACTATTGCTGACTGACTAAATACTTGTTTGCCCCACTGTATATTTTTTCATTATTTAGGATTTTTTTTTTTAATTTTTTTTACACATTTGGAAAAAATTTTTTTAAACTTTTTTACTTTGACCCAGGGGGGACATCACAGATCGGTGATCTGACAGTTTGCACAGCACTCTGTCAGATCACCGATCTGTCTCAGAGCACTGCAGCCTTACCAAGCGCCTGCTCTGAGCAGGCACTTGGTAAGCCACCTCCCTCCCTGCAGGACCCGGATGCCGTGGCCATATTGGATCCTCGCCTGCTGCAGGGAGGGAGGTAAGAGACCCTCGCAGCAACGCGATCACATCGCGTTGCTGCGGGGGTCTCAGGGAAGCCCGCAGGGAGCCCCTTCCCTGCGCGATGCTTTCTTGCACTGCCGGCACACCGTGATCATGTTTGATCGTAGTGTGTCAGGGGTTAATGTGCCGGGGGCGGTCCGTGACTGCTCCTGGCACATAGTGCCAGATGTCAGCTGCGATAGGCAGCTGACATCCGGCTGCGATTGGCCGCGCTCCACCCGTGAGCGCGGCCGATCGCGTATGACGTACTATCCCGTCGGTGGTCATATGGGCCCACCCCACCTCGACGGGATAGTACGTCATATGGCAGAAAGGGGTTAAAGTGAGCTTTGAGGAGATCTGTAGTTACAGTGGGCGAGTAGAGACCCTGACATCCAACAGGTTAGTTGCAAACTGCTGCCTATGCCATGAACCTGCTCTGGACTGCATTGTAGTTTGAGCTAACACAACAAAAAACACCCTGGTAAATTGCAACAGGCATATTGGTCCAGTGCAGGAAATCTCTGATAATTAGATAAGCGTGACCTGTAACACTCATATTTAAGCCATCATCTGTAGTGATTTATATTTCGGTCTACATCAAGTTTGCCAAATTAAGATCAGTAGATAGCGACCTTGGTAGAGACAGGCAAATTTATTCAAGTTGAATTGACTTCTACAGGAATTTTACAAATATATGTACCAAAATTTATTGTAATTTGCACTCAGCATACTCAGTGAAATAGTCACTTTTTTGCTCAACCATAGACAGCTGACAAAAGGGTAAAAAGCAAAAATAATGTATTTCACCTCCTAAACTCTGAGCAGTACTCCTCAGCCAGCTAACTCCCCTGCTTGATTGACACACCTAGACACCTCATCACAGCCGGAGGACTAAATACCCCTAAAGATGGAAATCGGAATACTATCTTGCCTCAGAGAAAATCCCCAAAGGATAGATAGCCCCCCACAAATATTGCCGGTGAGTCGGAGAGGAAAAAACATACACAGGCAGAAAAAACAGGATTTAGCACAGGAGGCCACTCTACCTAGATAGGACAGGATAGGAGTTCTGTGCGGTCAGTATTAAAACCCTTCAAAAAATCCACAGCAGAATATACAAAAAACTTCCTACATCTAACTAAAGATGTAGGAGCGTATATCTGCAACTCCAGTGAATCCTACAAACAGAGCAGGAATAAACTGAAACAAGCACACAGCAGTGTGCCACAGATACAAAAACAAAAACACTTATCTTTGCTGAATTTGGCAGCAAGCAGGAGAAGCCAGAAAGAGATCCAACACTTCACAAGGAACATTGACAACTGGCAAGGGCTAAAGGATGCTGCACACCTAAATATCCCAGTAAGAATTGCAATTATCCGACACACCTGGCCAGGACTGCGAGTCAGAGACAACTGCATTCCCACCAACACCCACTGGAGGGAACCCAAGAGCAGAATTCACAACAGTACCCCCCCTTGAGGAGGGGTCAACGAACCCTCACCAGGGCCCCCAGGACGATCAGGACGAGCCAGATGAAAGGCACGGACCAAATCAGCAGCATGGACATCAGAGGCAAAAACCCAAGAATTATCCTCCTGGCCATAACCCTTCCATTTGACCAGGTACTGAAGCTTCCGCCTCGAAAAACGGGGATCCAAAATCTTCTCAACAACATATTCCAACTCCCCATCAACCAACACAGGGGCCGGAGGATCAGCAGAGGGAACAACGGGTTCCACATATTTCCGCAACAAAGATCTATGGAAGACATTATGGATAGCAAAAGAGGCCGGAAGCGCCAGTCGAAAAGACACCGGATTAATAATCTCAGAAATCCTATAAGGACCAATAAACCGAGGTTTAAACTTCGGAGAAGAAACCTTCATAGGAACATGACGGGAAGACAACCAGACCAGATCCCCAACCCGAAGCCGGGAACCAACACACCGACGACGATTAGCAAAACGTTGAGCCTCCTCTTGAGACAACACCAACTTGTCCACCACATGAGCCCAAATCTGCTGCAACCTGTCCACCACAGAATCCACATCAGGACAGTCAGAAGGCTCAACCTGCCCAGAAGAAAAACGAGGATGAAAACCAAAATTACAAAAGAAAGGCGAAACCAAGGTAGCAGAACTAGCCCGATTATTAAGGGCAAACTCGGCCAATGGCAAGAAGGCCACCCAATCATCCTGATCAGCAGACACAAAGCATCTCAAATAAGTCTCCAAGGTCTGATTAGTACGCTCGGTCTGGCCATTTGTCTGAGGATGAAATGCAGAAGAAAAAGACAAATCAATGCCCAGCCTAGCACAAAAGGCCCGCCAAAACCTAGAAACAAACTGGGAACCTCTGTCGGAAACAATATTCTCCGGAATACCATGCAAACGAGCCACATGCTGAAAGAACAACGGAACCAAATCAGAAGAGGAAGGCAATTTAGGTAAGGGCACCAAATGAACCATCTTAGAGAACCGGTCACAAACAACCCAGATAACAGACATCTTCTGGGAGACCGGAAGATCAGAAATAAAATCCATCGAAATATGCGTCCAGGAACTCTCAGGGACTGGCAATGGCAAAATCAACACACTAGCACGGGAACAACAAGGCTTGGCCCGCGCACAAGTCCCACAGGACTGCACAAAAGAACGCACATCACGTGACAATGAAGGCCACCAAAAGGACCTACCAACCAGATCTCTGGTACCAAAAATGCCAGGATGACCGGCCAACACGGAACAGTGAACCTTAGAAATCACTCTACTAGCCCATCTGTCAGGAACAAACAATTTCCCCACAGGACAGCGGTCAGGTTTGTCAACCTGAAATTCCTGAAGAACCCGTCGTAAATCAGGGAAAATGGCAGAAAGGACCACTCCCTCTTTCAGAATACCAACCGGCTCTAAGACCTCAGGAGAATAAGGCAAAAAACTCCTAGAGAGGGCATCAGCCTTAATATTCTTAGAACCCGGAAGGTACGTGACTACGAAATCAAAACGGGAAAAAAACAAGGACCATCGAGCCTGTCTAGGATTCAGCCGTTTAGCAGACTCGAGGTAAATCAAATTCTTATGATCGGTCAAGACCACAATATGGTGCTTAGCTCCCTCAAGCCAATGCCGCCACTCCTCAAACGCCCACTTCATAGCCAACAACTCCCGATTGGCGACATCATAATTGCGTTCAGCAGGCGAAAAATTACGGGAAAAGAAGGCACACGGTTTCATTAAGGAACCAACAGGATCTCTCTGAGACAAAACGGCCCCTGCCCCAATCTCAGAAGCGTCAACCTCAACCTGAAATGGAAGAGAAACATCCGGTTGGTGCAACACTGGAGCAGAAGTAAATCGACGTTTAAGCTCCTGAAAGGCAGAGACAGCTGCAGAGGACCAATTCGCCACATCAGCGCCCTTCTTCGTCAAATCGGTCAAGGGTTTAACCACACTGGAAAAATTAGCAATGAAACAGCGATAAAAATTTGCAAAACCCAAAAATTTCTGAAGGCTCTTCACGGATGTGGGCTGAATCCAATCATGAATGGCCTGAACCTTAACCGGATCCATCTCTATAGACGAAGGAGAAAAAATGAAGCCCAAAAAAGAGACTTTCTGCACCCTAAAGAGACACTTAGACCCTTTCACAAACAGGGTATTGTCACGAAGGATCTGAAATACCATCCTGACCTGTTGCACATGAGACTCCCAATCATCGGAAAAAATCAAAATATCGTCCAAATATACAATCAAGAATTTATCAAGATAAGTCCGGAAGATATCATGCATGAAGGACTGAAAAACAGATGGAGCATTAGAGAGTCCGAATGGCATCACAAGGTATTCAAAATGGCCTTCGGGCGTGTTAAACGCAGTTTTCCATTCATCACCCTGCTTAATACGACAAGATTATATGCCCCTCGAAGGTCAATCTTGGTAAACCAACTAGCTCCCTTAATCCTAGCAAACAAATCGGAAAGCAAAGGTAAAGGGTATTGAAACTTGACCGTGATTTTATTCAAGAGGCGATAATCTATACAGGGTCTCAAGGAACCATGTTTTTTAGCAACAAAAAAGAACCCCGCTCCCAACGGTGAAGAAGATGGCCGAATATGCCCTTTCTCCAAAGACTCCTTAATATAGCTCTGCATGGCGGTATGTTCAGGCACAGATAGATTAAAAAATCGACCCTTAGGAAACTTAAAGCCTAGAATCAAGTCAATAGCACAATCACAGTCCCTGTGCGGTGGAAGAAAACTGGACTTGGGCTCATCGAATACATCCTGAAAATCAGACAAAAACTCTGGAATCTCAGAAGGTGAAGAAGAGGAGATTGACATCAAAGGAACATCATTATGAACCCCCTGACAACCCCAACTAGTCACAGACATGGACTTCCAGTCCAACACAGGATTATGTACCTGCAACCATGGAAAACCCAGCACGATAACATCATGCAAGTTATGCAACACCAGAAATCGACAATCTTCCTGATGGGCTGGCGCCATGCGCATGGTTACCTGTATCCAAAACTGGGGCTTATTTCTAGCCAAGGGTGTAGCGTCAATGCCCCTCAAAGGAATAGGGTTCTGCAAAGACTGCAAGGGAAAACCACAACGCTTGGCAAACTCAAAATCCATTAAATTCAAGGCGGCGCCTGAATCCACAAACGCCATGACAGAAAATTATGACAATGAGCAGATCAAGGACACAGATAACTGTTGTGAATTCCGCTCTTGGGCTCCCTCCGGTGGTTGTAAGTGGCACTTTTGTGAGTTCTGCTCTTGGGCTCCATCTTGTGGTTTCAAGTGGTATGGCTGCTCCTTGGATTTAGCTGTCAGCAGCTGCTTCTACTGATTGTCTTTTCTGCTCGGCTATTTATGCCTGGCTCTTTCCTTCAGCCAGTGCCACTTGTAAGTGGTTCCTGGTTGGATTCACATCTCTTTGGATTTCCCTGTTATCCTGACCAGTTCAGCAAAGCTAAGTTCTTGCTTGCTCTTTTCTGTCCACAGATTGTGGACTTATCCGTTCTGTGCTTTCTATGTTTGTCCAGCTTATCAGTATGAATTAACTCTGTGTTGCTGGAAGCTCTGGGAAGCAGATTTACCCTCCACACCTTTAGTCAGGTGTGGGGATTTTTTTTAATCTCTGCGTGGATTTTTGTAGTGTTTTATACTGACCGCACAGTATTCCATCCTGTCCTATCTATCTAGCTAGACTGGCCTCCTGTGCTCATCCTGGTTTCATTCTGTGTATGTCCTTTCCCTCTCCACTCACAGTCATTATTTGTGGGGGGCTAATCTATCTTTTGGGGATTTTCTCTGAGGCAAGATAGTTTTCCTGCTTCTATCTTTAGGGGTAGTTAGCTCTTAGGCTGTGATGAGATGCCTAGGGAGAGTTAGGAGCATCCCACGGCTACTTCTAGTGTTGTGTTGAGCTTAGGGACTGTGGTCAGTACAGATACCACTTCCTTCAGAGCTCGTTCCATGTTGCTCCTAAACCACCAGATCATAACAGTACAAGTGGCCATAAATGAATTAAATGCATCTCAAAAAGAAGGAAAAAATTCTGAGCCATTTTTTTTCTGTGCTCTCTTTTTGTCTTTTTTTTTCCTCTTGACCTTTGGGTGGTGCAGGATTTGTGCTCTGGCATGGATGTTCAGGGTTTGTTTTCTCGTGTGGATCAACTTGCTGCAAGAGTACAGAGTATCCAAGATTACGTTCTCCAGACTCCGGCTTTGGAGCCTAAAATTCCTACTCCTGATTTGTTTTTTGGAGACAGATCCAAGTTTTTGAACTTTAAAAATAACTGCAAATTGTTTTTTGCTTTGAAACCCCATTCTTCTGGCGATCCCATTCAGCAAGTAAAAATCATCATATCCTTGCTGCGTGGTGACCCTCAAGACTGGGCATTCTCCCTTGAATCAGGGGATCCGGCATTGCTGAATGTAGACGCATTTTTTCAAGCGCTCGGATTATTGTAGGATGAACCTAACTCTGTGGATCATGCAGAAAAAACCTTGTTGGCCTTGTGTCAAGGTCAGGAAGAGGCAGAATTATACTGCCAGAAATTTAGGAAATGGTCTGTGCTTACTAAATGGAATGAGGATGCTCTGGCTGCTATTTTCAGAAAGGGTCTTTCTGAAGCCCTTAAAGATGTTATGGTGGGCTTCCCTACGCCTACTGGTTTGAGCGAGTCTATGTCTCTAGCCATTCAGATTGATCGGCGTTTGCGCGAGCGTAAAGCTGTGCACCATATGGCAGTGTCCTCTGAGCAGAGTCCTGAATCTATGCAATGTGATAGGATTTTGACTAAAACAGGACGGCAGGAATTCAGATGTCAGAATAGGCTGTGTTTTTACTGTGGTGATTCTGCTCATGTTATTTCTGATTGCCCTAAACGTACTAGGAGGGTCGCTAGGTCTGTTACCATTAGTACTGTACAGCCTAAATTTCTTTTATCTGTGACCCTGATTTGCTCATTGTCGTCCTTTTCTGTCATGGCAGTTGTGGATTCAGGCGCTGCCCTGAACCTAATGGACTTGGAATTCGCCAGGCGCTGTGGTTTTTCCTTGAAGCCTTTGCAGAGCCCTATTCCTTTGAGGGCCATTGATGCTACTCCATTGGCCAAGGATAAACCTCAGTACTGGACGCAGATGACCATGTACATGGCTCCTGCACATCAGGAAAATTGCCGTTTTCTGGTGTTGCATAACCTGCATGATGTTGTTGTACTGGGTTTTCCATGGTTACAGGAACATAATCCGGTGCTGGATTGGAAAACTATGTCTGTGACTAGTTGGGGTTTTCAAGGGGTACATAGTGACGTTCCTTTGATGTCAATTTCCTCTTCCCCCTCTTCTGAGGTCCCTGAGTTTTTGTCGGATTTCCAGGATGTATTTGATGAGCCCAAGTCCAGTTCCCTTCCTCCACATAGGGACTGTGATTGTGCTATTAACTTGATTCCAGGTTGTAAGTTCCCTAAAGGCCGACTTTTCAATCTGTCTGTGCCAGAGCATGCCGCCATGTGGAGCTATGTTAAGGAATCTTTGGAGAAAGGGCATATTCGGCCGTCTTCGTCACCATTGGGAGCGGGTTTCTTTTTTGTTGCTAAGAAGGATGGCTCCTTGAGACCCTGTATAGATTATCATCTTCTTAATAAGATCACGGTCAAATTTCAATACCCCTTGCCTTTGCTTACTGATTTGTTTGCTCAGATTAAGGGGGCTAGTTGGTTTACTAAGATTGACCTCCGAGGGGCATATAATCTTGTTCGTATTAAACAGGGTGACTAATGGAAAACTGCATTTAATACGCCCGAAGGCCATTTTGAATACCTTGTGATGCCACTTGGGCTCTCTAATGCTCCATCTGTGTTCCAGTCCTTCATGCATGATATTTTCCGCAATTATCTTGATAAATTCATGGTTGTATATTTGGATGATATTTTGATTTTTTCCGATGATTGGGAGTCTCATGTGAAGCAGGTCAGGATGGTGTTCCAGATCCTTCGTGATAATACTTTGTTTGTGAAGGGGTCTAAGTGCCTATTCGGAGTTCAGAAGGTCTCTTTCTTGGGTTTTATTTTTTCTCCCTCGTCTATAGAAATGGATCCTGTTAAGGTCCAAGCTATTCATGACTGGATTCAACCAACATCTGTGAAGGGCCTTCAAAAATTTTTGGGCTTTGCTAATTTCTATCGCCGTTTCATTGCCAACTTTTCCAGTGTGGTTAAGCCCCTTACTGATTTGACGAAGAAAGGCGCTGATGTGACGAATTGGTCCTCTGCGGCTGTTGAGGCCTTTCAGGAGCTTAAACGCCGATTTACTTCTGCCCCTGTGTTGCGTCAACCGGATGTTTCTCTTCCTTTTCAGGTTGAGGTCGACGCTTCTGAGATTGGGGCAGGGGCCGTTTTGTCTCAGAGGAAATCTGATGGTTCTTTGATGAAACCGTGTGCTTTTTTTTCCAGAAAGTTTTCGCCTGCGGAACGCAATTATGATGTCGGCAATCGGGAGTTGTTGGCTATGAAGTGGGCGTTTGAGGAGTGGCGACATTGGCTTGAGGGAGCTAAGCACCGCGTTGTGGTCCTGACTGATCATAAGAATCTGATTTACCTCGAGTCAGCCAAGCGGCTGAATCCTAGACAGGCTCGATGGTCCCTGTTTTTCTCCCGTTTTGATTTTGTGGTCTCGTATCTTCCGGGATCTAAGAATGTTAAGGCTGATGCCCTCTTTAGGAGTTTTTCGCCTGATTCTCCTGGAGTCCTTGAGCCGGTTGGCATTCTTAAGGAAGGGGTGATTCTTTCTGCCATCTCCCCTGATTTGCGGCGGGTGCTTCAGGAATTTCAGGCCTATAGGCCTGACCGCTGTCCTGTGGGGAAGCTGTTTGTTCCTGATGGATGGACAAGTAAGGTGATTTCTGAGGTTCATTGTTCAGTGTTGGCTGGTCATCCTGGGATTTTTGGTACCAGAGATTTGGTTGCTAGGTCCTTTTGGTGGCCTTCCTTGTCGCGCGATGTCCGTGCTTTTGTGCAGTCCTGTGGGACTTGCGCCCGAGCCAAGCCTTGCTGTTCCCGCGCTAGTGGGTTGCTTTTGCCTTTGCCGGTCCCTGAGAGGCCCTGGACGCATATTTCCATGGATTTTATTTTGGATCTTCCTGTTTCCCAGAAGATGTCTGTTATCTGGGTTGTTTGTGATCAGTTCTCTAAAATGGTCCATCTGGTACCTTTGCCTAAGTTGCCTTCCTCCTCAGATCTGGTTCCATTGTTTTTTCAGCATGTGGTTCGTTTGCATGGCATTCCGGAGAATATTGTGTCTGACAGAGGTTCTCAGTTTGTCTCTAGGTTTTGGCGGGCCTTTTGTGCTAGGATGGGCATTGATTTGTCTTTTTCTTCGGCGTTTCATCCTCAGACTAATGGCCAAACTGAGCGAACTAATCAGACCTTGGAGACCTATTTAAGATGCTTTGTGTCTGCTGATCAAGATGATTGGGTGTCTTTCTTGCCGTTGGCCGAGTTTGCCCTTAATAATCGGGCTAGTTCGGCTACTTTGGTTTCACCTTTCTTTTGTAATTTTGGTTTTCATCCTCGTTTTTCTTCTGGGCAGGTTGAGCCTTCTGATTGTCCTGGTGTTGATTCTGTGGTGGACAGGCTGCAGCAGATTTGGACTCATGTGGTGGACAATTTGACGTCTCAGGAAAGGGCTCAACGTTTTGCTAACAGCCGTCGGTGTGTTGGCCCCCGGCTTCGTGTGGGGGATTTGGTTTGGTGTCTTCTCGTCATGTTCCTATGAAGGTTTCTTCCCCTAAGTTTAAGCCTCGGTTTATTGGTCCTTATAAAATTTCTGAAATTATTAATCCGGTGTCTTTTCGTTTGGCTCTTCCTGCCTCTTTTGCCATTCATAATGTTTTCGATAGATCTTTGTTGCGGAGATATGTGGTGCCCGTTGTTCCCTCGGTTGACCCTCCTGCCCCGCTGTTGGTTGAGGGAGAGTTGGAATATGAGGTTGAGAAGATTTTGGATTCTCGTTTTTCGAGGCGGAGGCTTCAGTATCTTGTCAAGTGGAAGGGTTATGGCCAGGAGGATAATTCTTGGGTTGTTGCCTCCGATGTCCATGCTACTGATTTGGTTCGTGCTTTTCACTTGGCTCGTCCTGATCGGCCTGGGGGCTCTGGTGAGGGTTCGGTGACCCCTCCTCAAGGGGGGGTACTGTTGTGAATTCCGCTCTTGGGCTCCCTCCGGTGGTTGTAAGTGGCACTTTTGTGAGTTCTGCTCTTGGGCTCCCTCTTGTGGTTTCAAGTGGTATGGCTGCTCCTTGGATTTAGCTGTCAGCAGCTGCTTCTACTGATTGTCTTTTCTGCTCGGCTATTTATGCCTGGTTCTTTCCTTCAGCCAGTGCCACTTGTAAATGGTTCCTGGTTGGATTCACATCTTTTTGGATTTCCCTGCTATCCTGACCAGTTCAGCAAAGCTAAGTTCTTGCTTGCTCTTTTCTGTCCACAGATTGTGGACTTATCCGTTCTGTGCTTTCTATGTTTGTCCAGCTTATCAGTATGAATTAACTCTGTGTTGCTGGAAGCTCTGGGAAGCAGATTTACCCTCCACACCTTTAGTCAGGTGTGGAGATTTTTTTAATCTCTGCATGGATTTTTGTAGTGTTTTATACTGACCGCACAGTATTCCATCCTGTCCTATCTATCTAGCTAGACTGGCCTCCTGTGCTCATCCTGGTTTCATTCTGTGTATGTCCTTTCCCTCTCCACTCACAGTCATTATTTGTGGGGGGCTAATCTATCCTTTGGGGATTTTCTCTGAGGCAAGATAGTTTTCCTGCTTCTATCTTTAGGGGTAGTTAGCTCTTAGGCTGTGACAAGATGCCTAGGGAGAGTTAGGAGCATCCCACGGCTACTTCTAGTGTTGTGTTGAGCTTAGGGACTGTGGTCAGTACAGATACCACTTCCTTCAGAGCTCGTTCCATGTTGCTCCTAAACCACCAGATCATAACAGATAACAGAAATTTAGGTTGTACAGTACTGACGGTAATTGAACTGGCGATCCTCTTTGTCCGCTTAGGGCAGACAGAAATGACATGAGAAGCGTCGCCACAATAATAACACAACCTATTTTGACGTCTGAAACCTTGTCGTTCCGTTCTAGACAGAATTCTATCACATTGCATAGGCTCAGGAATTTGCTCTGAGGATAACGCCACAGCGCGCACAGTTCTGCGCTCCCGCAGGCGTCGGTCAATCTGAATGGCCAGAGACATAGAATCACTCAGACCGGAAGGCGTGGGAAACCCCACCATAACATCTTTAACGGATTCAGAAAGCCCCCTTCTGAAAATTGCAGCCAAAGCATCATTATTCCATTTAGTCAACACAGACCATTTTCTGAATTTCTGACAATACAATTCTGCCGCCTCTTGACCCTGAGACAGGGCCAACAAGGTCTTCTCAGCTTGATCCACAGAATTAGGTTCATCATATAATAGTCCTAAAGCCTGAAAAAAGGAGTCAATATTAAGCAAAGCCGGATTCCCAGATTCCAGGGAAAACGCCCAATCCTGCGGGTCGCCACGCAGCAGGGAGATTACGATTTTTACCTGCTGAATGGAATCACCAGAGGATCGAGGTCTCAGGTCAAAAAACAGTTTACAGTTGTTTTTAAAACTCAAAAATTTAGACCTGTCACCAGAAAACAAATCAGGAGTAGGAATCTTTGGTTCTAAAGCAGGAGTCTGAACAATATAATCAGAAATACCTTGGACCCTAGCAGCAAGCTGGTCTACACGAGAAGCTAATTCCTGAGCATTCATGCTTGCACCAGGCTCCTCAGCCACCCAGATATTAAGAGGGAAGAGAACACAAAATATACTGGAGGAAAAAAAAATGGCTCAATAGCTTCCTTCCCTTCTTCTGAGATGCATTTAACTCATTGTGGGCCAGTTGTACTGTTATGATCCGGTGACCTTGAAGCTGCATGAGAACTTTCACTGGAGAAAGTGACCACTATACTGACCGCAATCCTGAACTTAACACCGCAACTAGAAGTAGCCGTGGAGTGTACCTAACACACCTAGACACCTCGTCACAGCCGGAGGACTAAATACCCCATAAGATGGTAATCGGAATACTATCTTGCCTCAGAGAAAATCCCCAAAGGATAGACAGCCCCCCACAAATATTGGTGGTGAGTCGGAGAGGAAAAAACATACACAGGCAGAAGAAACAGGATTTAGCACAGGAGGCCACTCTAGCTAGATAGGACAGGATAGGACAGAGTTCTGTGCGGTCAGTATTAAAACCCTTCAAAAAATCCACAGCAGAATATACAAAAAACTTCCTACATCTAACTAAAGATGTAGGAGCGTATATCTGCAACTCCAGTGAATCCTACAAACAGAGCAGGAATAAACTGAAACAAGCACACAGCAGTGTGCCACAGATACAAAAACAAAAACACTTATCTTTGCTGAATTTGGCAGCAAGCAGGAGAAGCCAGAAAGAGATCCAACACTTCACAAGGAACATTGACAACTGGCAAGGGCTAAAGGATCCTGCACACCTAAATATCCCAGTAAGAATTGCAATTATCCGACACACCTGGCCAGGACTGCGAGTCAGAGACAACTGCATTCCCACCAACAACCACTGGAGGGAACCCAAGAGCAGAATTCACAACAGGAAACGCCATCAAGATCCCAATACACCATGCGGCTTCCGCTTCCGGTCCAGCGTCTGTCCATCCTTGGCTGAGCTGGCCTCTTTGCGCAGGCGCCAGCGGCTGAATGCCGTTCACCTTGGCTTCCAGCTGCGTTACCCTGCGGTTTCCGGTTCCGGCCCAGCGCCGCACAGGTGTCGGTGTTCGCCTTTCATCATTTTGTGTATTTAAAGACGTGGTTTTATGTGGTGAGTACTTCCCCTGATGAAGCGGTCCTGGTAACCGCGACACGCGTTGGGATCTCCTTCCCTACGATCCTGTTCTTTATTGGGCTGCTCGATTACCCTCTCTTTCACAGGTGATCTGAAGGGTATCAGGTGCATACTTTTCCCCTCTGGGCTCTGCTACATTGTATGACCTCTTATTATATTTTCTTGCCTGCGTTTAGGTGCAGATCTCTTGGTACCATATGTCCTTAGGGTTTTCCTGTGGGCATTTCTATGCATGTCAGCTGTGACCATATTGATTTGTCTTGTGGGGGGTTAGGTTTATTCGTCTCTCCCCCCCACTTCCTCCTGTGTTGTCCCTATTATGGGCTCAGGGGTTATTTCTGCTGACTGCATGGTCTAGAGCTATAGTGTATGTGCTTCTGCAGTGCATTTTGGTATGTAGGGTAGCATTTAGTATGTTTTACTTTCACCTGTGCAGCTATGTATTCTCATATTTTTGAACAGGTCGGATGGGGGAGTTGTTGTTTGTATTTTAACTGTTTTTAAATTATTTGTCACCAATAAAAGTTGTCTTTTTTGATACTATCTATGGGTGGTGTGCAGATATTTTTGTAGTGGCTTCTTTTTTCTTCTTTTCTAACAAGATCCCAATACACCAGCGCCAATGCCGCAAAAAACTCATCCACCGACCGTAAAGATGGTGAACCGATTGGCAGGGAGAAGGTCCAGGATTGGGGATCACCCTTGAGAATGGAGAATATGATCCCCACACGCTGTTCCTCACTTCCTGAAGAACAAGGGCGAAGCCTGAAGCACAACTTGCAGGCATCTTTAAATATAGCAAACTTATCTCTCCCTCTGGAGAAACAGTCAGGGAGAGATATTTTGGGTTCCGGTTGATCCTGCAACTGAGCCGCCGCCCAGATCCCTGTCAACTGCTGAAGCTGCTGAGTCACCAGACCCAGCAGCTCCTTAAGCTCATCAGTAAGGGTCTGGATCAGTTGGGCAAAGGCCTGCATTTGACCCATGGCTCACCGGAAAAAATGTGATGATTGGTGAATGTCACGGTGTGACCAGACCAAACAGGTGGTCGGTCAACGGACAGCATAACTCACAAACAATAGGATGGAAAAAGTGAAAGGGAGGTCCAACCCGTAGGGAATGGGGAATGGTCACCATCTGAGTTCAAACCTGAGTCTCTCCCTGCATTCCCCTAATGCCTGATGCGGGTCCTTCCCCCCACCGTCGTCAGGATACCTCATCCCTAGTAGTGACATATTACTGCCCTGGCTAGTGCACTGGCCAGCAAGGAGCACTGGCCTCACCTCTGCAGATAATACACACAGGGGGAAGTTACAAACACCAAAGGAACAAGGTAACAAAAACACCACACTTAGCTTATGAACACCGCTGCTAAGCTCCACACCTCAGATAACAACAGCAACTGGACTCCAATGTCCGGATGTGGCTAAAACCAGAGAGCTGGCCTGCTAGGCTGGTCTCCAGAAAAGTTTTAAACTGAGTGGAACCAGAGCAGCCACAAATCCAAAAATGGATCGTGACAGTGTGTGTCTGTATGTTTGTAGTTGAGCCTAGAATGTATGGGTTCCTGGTAGATATATATTAGTGAAGACATCAAATTGTATGGGCTACTGGTAGGTAGTGAACATATCAGAATGTAGGTGCTCCTGGTATGTATATATGTGTCTTTATGTATGTGCTCTTTGTATGTATTTATCTGTATAAAGGTGCTTTGTGTATACAAATATGTGTATTTATATGTACAGTATGTACTCTGTTTATGCATGTGTCTGTATGTATGTGTTCTATGTATACACATACACATGTGGTCCAAATTGTTGGTACTCCTCATGTAATGACAGAAAAACCCACAATGGTCACAGAAATAATTTGAATTTCACAAAGGTAATAATAAATAAAAAATCTATGAAAATAAACAAATGAAAGTCAGACATTGCTTTTCAACCATGCTTCCACAGAATTAAAAAAAAAATACCTCATGAAACAGGCCTGGACAGAAATGATGGTACCCTTAACTTACTATTTTGTTGCACAACCTTTTGATGCAATCCCTGCAATCAAATGATTCCTGTCACTGTCAATGAGACTTCTGCACCTCTCGACAGGTATTTTGGCCCGCTCCTCGAAAGCAAACTGCTCCACTTGTCTCGTGTTTGAAGCTATGTGCACACGTTTAGGTTTTTTTTGTGTTTTTTCGTGGTAAAAACACTATAAAAACTCATTAAAAACGCATACATTATGCATCCTATCATTTAGAATGCATTCTGCATGTTTTGTGCACATGATGCGCTTTTTTCCACAAAAAAAAACACATCGCGGTAAAAAAAAAGCAGCATGTTCATTAATTTTGCGGATTTTCTGCGTTTTTCCCGCTATTCTATGCATTTGGGAAATAACGCATAAAAAACACACCAAAAAGGCGTCAAAAGCACATCAAAAACGCGGTAAAATCGCGCTAAAAACGCATGCAGATTTCTGGCAGAAATGTCCGGTTTTTGTCAGAAAAATTTCTGCAAGAAATCCTGACGTGTGCACATACCCTGAAGGTTGCCTTTTCCAGACAGCATGTTTTAACTCTTTCCAAAGATGCTCAATAGGATTTAGGTCAATGTTTTCCTCTTAGCCTTCATGGGTGTTTTTAGCTGTGTGTTTTGTGTCATTATCCTGTCCCGTGACCTGCGACTGAGACCAAGCTTTCTGACACTGGGAAGCACATTTCTCTCTACAATTCCTTGATTGAGATTTAATTGTACCCTGCACAGATTCTGGATACCCTGTGCCAGCTGATATGATACACTTAATATATAGGTCACTACATGCATTTTACTTCTTATTAACCACATGTGGCTTTTTGTCCCTGCTTGGTTGCAGTCCACCTTGTTGGCATTATATTTACTTAATATTTTATGTGTATTGATTCTATAAACATTTATGGTTTTATTAGCAATTTATACTGGTGTTATCTTTGTTGTATATGTAGAACCCCACTTTGTCTAAAGCTAGCTCTGACCCTGGGCCTTTTTATGCCAGGTTGAGACTTCCAGCCTCAGCTAGTCCCGCGATGTGTCTGTCGATGCGTGTTGTAAGGTCACAACGTTCTGATGTCATGATGTGCGACGTGATCTTACAATGCACATTTTAGGCTGGGACTTCTGCCCATGACTAGGCCCAGTATGTCTCCCTGCATGCATGTTGTAAGGTCGCATGCAGTGGGGGTTTCGAGAGGTAAACGGTGAGGTATTATTGATTTTTTTTTTACATCTTTAGTATATTATGCTCTGAGGTCTTTTCAGATAATTGACATTCAATTTGCAGAGAATAAATTTGCTGCAAATCGAATTTCCTAATAAATCGACGCAATTTGGCAAATTCAGATCTCATCAGGTTCGCCTATCTCTAGTTCCCGGTGATTCTTGATCAGGAATAGGCCTCTGACTGAGTCTCTCAAAAATTCATGGGCCAGGCTCTGGATATGTTTGGGTTGAGCAGCTGGTAGACTGACCCTTTCCTGATCTTTTAGGGCCAACCAAGGCTATCCTCTTTCATCTCTCCTTTTTGTTTGTTATACAGATCTTGTTAGGACTGGCGGAACGCACCAAATAATAATTGGAGATGATATAAGGTGCATTCGCAGTCCGGGGTCCACCGTGCAGCTAAGACACCTGCTGCTTGGTAATGACGAACTATATGGTGGTATAATGTGAGTACACACACGGGTTAGCTTCACCCAGTATGAAGGAAGCAAACCCTGTTGCGTCACAGAGCCGCAATACCGCACAGAGAGCGCAAGCAAGGCGACACAGAACTCTGCCCCAAGACTCAGGGTAAGAGTCCCTCTAGATCTCTTGTGCTGGACACCGCTACTGCAGTGCCAGGGAAACAACTAAGTAAATATTTACCGCACAGGAGTGCATGCAGCGCCGCTCTGGCGGATGCCACTAACCACCCTAACTAGTCCCAGGAAAGTGCACTATCTGCGCACGGCGCCGCTCTGGGGGTCACTGCTAACTGGATTCAGCAACTTGTGCAATTGTGCAGGATAGCACTGTCGGGCGCTAGGTAGCTCCACCAATCGCGAGCAGGCAACAACACTAGGGTTGGGAATGATTCGGAGCTTTCATCCATCGACAGGCATTCATCTACACACACACAAGTTAATAAGTTTACACTAGTGCATGGCCGAGCGGCCATGCAAACCTTTTATAGCAGTAGCACTCCGGGACCTTCCTGATGGTCCAATAGGAGCTGCAACAGGACCTGAGCATGTGACCCCCGACCTCCAATGGGAGGTAGTCCCGTGGGCATGCTCTGTGTGGGAAAAACAGGACTTAGTCCCTGAAATGCCTACTCACTGCTGAACAGTGCTGGCTACAAAGGCAGAGCCTGGAAAGGTAGCAGTATCCAAGCGCACAGTATCAGCTTGAGCCAGATGCTGGGATCAACGTCTCTGCAGGGCAGGTTCCACTGCAGCTGGAGGAGAATGGGAGACCTGTTGTGAATTCTGTGGCTGAATTCACTCCTGTGGTCACAAGTGGTACTGCAGCTTCTGAGCTACCTCCCTCAGGTGTTCTGGTGAGCTCGTTGGCTGCTTTGATATTTAACTCCACCTGATTCTGTCTTCCTTGCTCCTTGTCAATGTTCCAGTGTTGGATCTGAGCTTCTGGATCTTTCCTGTGGCCTGCTGCTCTGCTTAGATAAGTGCTTCTTTGCTTTTGTTGCTACTTTTTCTGTCCAGCTTGTCATTTCGTTTTGCTGGAAGCTCTGAGACGCAATGGGTGTACCGCCGTGCCGTTAGTTCGGCACGGTGGGTCTTTTTGCCCCCCTTGCGTGGTTTTTTGCTTTAGGGTTTTTTGTAGACTGCAAAGTTCTCTTTGCTATCCTCGCTCTATCTAGAATATCGGGCCTCACTTTGCTGAATCTATTTCATCCCTACGTTTGTCTTTTCATCTTGCTAACAGTCATTATATGTGGGGGGCTGCCTTTTCCTTTGGGGTATTTCTCTGAGGCAAGTCAGGCTTGTTTTTCTATCTTCAGGCTAGTCAGCTCCTCAGGCTGTGCCGAGTTGCATAGGTAGTGTCAGGCGCAATCCACAGCTGCCTTTAGTTGTGTTTAGGATAGGTTCAGGTATTGCGGTCTACAGAGATTCCACGTCTCAGAGCTCGTTCTATTGTTTTTGGGTTATTGTCAGATCACTGTATGTGCTCTGATTGCTGGCACACTGTGTCACTGGATTGCCTACATAACAGAGACCGCAGTGGACATGGTTCGAGATTCCCCCTGTGCAGCAGCGGGAACTTGACACCTAACAGATCTTTGCAGAGTTTATCCAATAAATTGGAATGATTAACCCCTTTACGACCTATGACGTATAGGTATGTCATAGGCCGACTCCCTCTGTTAGATGAGGGCTCCAGCGCTGAAACTGCATGTTTACCAGCACCTGACAGATGATTTATTCAGCTGACATGTGCCCCTAACAGCCACCGATGAAATCGTGATGCACCTGTGGCTGTTAACATGTTAAATGCCGCTGTCAGTCTCTGACGGTGGCATTTAACATGGCCGTGACGGAAGCGCGTCACTAATTCCACCCAACAGTGCCCTGTCACATGATCGCGGGGTGCCGATGGTTTGGCATGACAACCTAGGTCTGCAAGACACCCCTGTATTTGTCATTGTCGGTCTGCTATGAGCACAGTCCACTGGCCAGCGTTCATAGCAGATGAGCATTTCTGCTACACATGGCAGGAGTGCTATGTGTAGAACAAGTGATCAGAAGATCTCAGCTTCAAATCTCCTTTCCAGATTATTGAAGCAAGTAAAAAGTAGAAATAAAATGTATTTTTAAAAATATTAAATATATAAAAGTTCAAATCACACACAACACATATTAGGTATGGCTGCATGAAGAAATCAAAATAAAAAAAGATTAAGAGCAGTAAAATATACTGTAGTAATCGTCGTCTACTACAGTATTTTTTTACTGATTTGAGTTAGTGTCAGTGTGGAAAAAAGTATCATCTGTGCGTCCTACAGCCGTCGAGCGCTGATCACTGACGCACATCAGTTATCAACCTCAGGTTGTTGTTTTTTTGTTTTTTTTTCAAAAGCGAATAAAAAAATTATTTAGATTAGGTACAGTAAAATATACTGTAGTAATCATTGTCTACTACAGTATATTCTAAAGGTTTAGAGTTTATGAAGGGTAGGACACCTTGATTCAACCCCCTGTCCTTAGAGTGAGAGGGAACATTGTGTGGGATTTGTTGATCCCACTGCTAGATCAAGGTTATGACCTCAACGTAGATAACTTTTATACCAGCATTCCACTGTTTGCGCAAGCCACCGCAGCCTGCGGTACTGTCCACAAAAATCAGAGAGACCTCCCTAGCATGCCAATTAGGCAGCTGCTCAGAAAGGGTTAGAGCAGAGCCCAGTGTAGCAACGACATGCTAGTGGTCAAGCACAAGGACAAGAGGGATGTAATTTTCTTCATCACCTTACATGGTGATGGCAGAACGCCCACCGCTGTCCGAGGTACCTCTTCACAGGTCACATGGGGGAAGTTGATCTTTTTGATCAAGTCCTCCAGCCGTACAGTGCCAAGAAAAAGGTCACGGTGTGGTACAAGAAGCTGGCAATTCACATCATACAGATGGCAATGTACAATGCTTTTGTGTTATCACGATGTGCAGGCCAAACCGGGACCTTCCTTCAGTTCCTGGAAGTTGCGATTAAGGCCCAAATATTTGGCCATCAAGAAGGAGAGGGCCCCAGTACTTCTGGAACTGAGAGTGACGGTGTTGTATCAGAGCAACATTTCCCCGCTGAGGTCCCTGTAACTGGAAAGAGATGAAGGTCGCAAAAAAGGTGCAATGTGTGTTACAGAAGGGGGATACGAAAGGACGCCATGAATCAGTGTGACACCTGCCCTGACAAACCTGGTCTGTGTACAAAAGAATGTTTCAGAATCTACCATTTTTCCATTGACTAATAAATGCCAATCTGACGTACGCTATATAACTCATGTAATGCAGCCTGACGTACACTACAGAACTCACGTATGTCACTGTATTGAATAATTATATATCAAAACAACTTCTGGGGTCCAATTTCTCCTGTTACTCTTGTGAAAATAAAAAATTGGGGGGTAAAAGATAATTTTTGTTGAAAAAAAATTATTTTTTATTTTCACAGTTCTAAATTATAAATTTCTCTGAAGCACCTGGAGGTTAAAAATGCTCACTACACATAAATTCCTTGGGGGGTCTAGCTTCCAAAATAAAGCCATTTGAAGGGGTTTCCTTTGTTTAGGCACATCAAGGGCTCTCCAAATGCGACATAGCATTCGCTCTCAATGCCAGTCAATTTTGAGTTAAAAAGTCAAGCGGTGGCTCCTTATTTTCCGAGCCCTGTTGTGCACCCAATCAGCAGTTTCCCACTGCATGTGGGATTTCAGTGTACTGAGGAGAAATTGCACAACTGTTGGGGTCTAATTTCTCTTGTTACTTTTGTGAAAATAAAAACTTTGGGGTTAAAAGATCATTTTTGTAGAACCAAGATGTGATTTTTAATTTTCACGGCTCTACGTTATAAACTTCTTTGAAGCACCACACATTTAGATAAGTTTATTCAGGGTTCTAGTTTCCCAAAGGGGGTCACTTGTGGGAAATTTGCACTGTTTAGGCACATCAGGGGCTCTCCAAATTCAACATAGCGTCCGCTCTCAATTCCAGCCAATTTTGCATTGAAAAAGTCAAACCGTGCTCCCTCCCTTCCGAGCCGTGCCATGCGCTCAAACAGCAGTTTTTCCATACATATAGGGTATCAACGTACTCAGGAGATATTGCACAACTTTTAGGGTCCAACTACCTTTAGCAATCTGAGTTTTGCTCCAGACTTTTTAGCAAATTGTAGTTTGCATTTGTTCAGCAATTTTGCCTTCACTAGAATAACATCACATACTGTATGGGTCACTGATGCCATTTTGGGCTTGATTAAATTTCTTCTGTTTCATTCCAGCAAGAAAAGCATAAAATGCTTTGATGTCTCTTTTCCATCACCAAGACAAGCACCAATTGGAACATTCTCAAGTCAATACAGGCAGTGAAAACTAGCAGGAGTTTGGACACACCTTCCCATTTAAAGATTTGTCTTTATTTTCATGACTCTGAAAATTGAACATTCACACTGAAGGCATCAAAACTATGAATTAACACATGTGGAATTATATACTTAACAAAAAAGTGTGAAACTGAAATTATGTCTTATATTCTAGGTTCTTCAAAGTAGCCACCTTTTGCTTTGATGACTGCTTTGCACACTCTTGGCATTCTCTTGATGAGCTTCAAGAGGTAGTCACCGGGAATGGTCTTCCAACAATCTTGAAGGAGTTCCCAGAGATGCTTAGCACTTGTTGGCCCTTTTGTCTTCACTCTGCGGTCCAGCTCACCCCAAACCATCTCGATTGGGTTCAGGTCGGGTGACTGTGGAGGCCAGGTCATCTCGCGTAGCTCCCCATCACTCTCCTTCTTGGTCAAATAGCCCTTACACAGCCTGAAGGTGTGTTCGGGGTCATTGTCCTGTTGAAAAATAAATGATGGTCCAACTAAACGCAAACCGGATGGAATAGCAGGCCGCTGCAAGATGCTGTGGTAGCCATGCTGGTTCAGTATGCCTTCAATTTTGAATAAATCCTCAACAATGTCAAAAGCAAAGCACCCCCACACCATCACACCTCCTCTTCCATGCTTCATGGTGGGAACCAGGCATGTAAAGTCCATCCGTTCACCTTTTCTGTGTCGCACAAAGACACGGAGGTTGGAACCAAAGATCTCAAATTTGGACTCACCAGACCACAGCACAGATTTCCACTGGTCTAATGTCCATTCCTTTTGTTCTTTAGCCCAAACAAGTCTCTTCTGCTTATTGCCTGTCCTTAGCAGTGGTTTCTTAGAAGCTATTTTACCAAGAAGGCCTGCTGCACAAAGTCTCCTCTTAACAGTTGTTGTAGAGATGTGTCTGCTGCTAGAACTCTTTGTGGCATTGACCTGGTCTCTAATCTGAGCTGCTGTTAACTTGTGATTTCTGAGGCTGGTGACTCGGATAAACTTATCCTCAGAAGCAGAGGTGACACTTGGTCTTCCTTTCCTGGGGCGGTCCTCATGTGAGCCAGTTTCTTTGTAGCGCTTGATGGTTTTTGCCACTGCACTTGGGGACACTTTCAAAGTTTTCCCAATTTTTTGGACTGACTGACTTTCATTTCTTAAAGTAATGATGGCCACTCATTTTTCTTTACGTAGCTGCTTTTTTTTTGCCATAAAACAAATTCTAACAGTCTATTCAGTAGGACTATCAGCTGTGTATCCACCAGACTTCTGCACAACACAACTGATGGTCCCAACCCCATTTATAAGGCAAGAAATCCCACTTATTAAACCTGACAGGGCACACCTGTGAAGGGAAAACCATTCCCGGTGAATACCTCTTGAAGCTCATCAAGAGAATGCCAAGAGTGTACAAAGCAGTCATCAAAGCAAAAGGTGGCTACTTTGAAGAACCTAGAATATAAGACATATTTTTGTTGTTTCACACTTTTTTAAGTATATAATTCCACATATGTTAATTTATAGTTTTGATGCCTTCAGTGTGAATGTACAATTTTCATTGTCATGAAAATTTAGAAAAATCTTTAAATGAGAAGGTGTATCCAAACTTTTGGTCTGTATTGTACACACAGTGTTTTATGTGATCATCATAGGCTCAATATACTCTAAAGAATAAATTTAATGAAGTGTAATGTGATGTGTAAAGTATCTTGTTCTTCACATTGCAGTTAATAATAAATAATATTAATATATTTCTATAGCGTTAACATATTCCGCAGCACTTCACAAATCAGATGGGACGAACTGTATAAGACATTGCACAGCAATACATAATTCAATAGTTCGTACAAAATAAGTGAGGGCCTTGCTTACAATATATGAGGAAATAGAGGGGGCAAAAAAGTTAAAGAGTGTTTGTCATGCAAGGTCCAGCCATCAATATATTGATTAGGTGTATTCTAGTAAAGTTTTTTGAACCAGTCATCAGTAAGTATCTTTACAAGCACAGATACAAATTGCTACTGAGTGTATGGGGGTTGAGGAAAGGGGTGATAGAAGGGACCAGATTCTGATGTATAGTTAGGAAGGAAAAACGGAATTGTTAGATTAGTGAGGTGATTTGATAGGCCAGTATAAAGAAGAGAATTTTTTCACAGCACTCGTAAAACTGTGGATAATGGGAATTAAATTGTCTAGGGTAGTGCATTCCATAGAACTAGCACAGCATGAGAGAAATCTTAAAGGTAGGAGTGTTAGGTTCAGAATATAGAGGATTTTGTCTTAGATTATTAGCAGAATGGAGAGCACGAGCACAAGTAGGGTGACAGATAAGTGTGTAATAAGTTTATATTGTACTCAACTTAGCAGATGGCCAACCACTGCAGTGGCTGGCACAGTAATTGAGTAATCTAGAAAATATATGGAGTGAATTAAGTTCTGAATCAAATATATCCTCGGTAACCTCAGAACAGCGAGTGTCTTGCTTGAGAGTAATGGTAATACCAGCCACAGAAATAGCAATTTTAGGTTTGTTAGTAGAGGGAGGAAACACAAGAAGTTCAGTTTTGGAGATTAAGTTTTAGATATAGTGACAATAAGATGTTAGAGACAGTGGACAGACAAACACTGGCATTTTGTATTAATGTGCGATGTCAGGAAAAAATGTGTATAATTGGGTGTCATCAGCATAAAGTTGATGCGAGCAGTGTATAGAGAAAAGAGGAGAAGGTTATGGACTGAACTCTGAGGTAGCCAACCAATAAGGGGATGAGGAAGGAAAGTAGAACCAGCAAAAGATACACTGAAGGAGCAATCAGAGAGGTAGGAAGAGAACAAAGAGAGAGTGGTATCTTTGAGAATGATACAGCGGAGCATAGTGATGAGTAACATAGTAACATAGTAACATAGTTAGTAAGGCCGAAAAAAGACATTTGTCCATCCAGTTCAGCCTATATTCCATCATAATAAATCCCCAGATCTACGTCCTTCTACAGAACCTAATTGTATGAAACAATATTGTTCTGCTCCAGGAAGACATCCAGGCCTCTCTTGAACCCCTCGACTGAGTTCGCCATCACCACCTCCTCAGGCAAGCAATTCCAGATTCTCACTGCCCTAACAGTAAAGAATCCTCTTCTATGTTGGTGGAAAAACCTTCTCTCCTCCAGACGCAAAGAATGCCCCCTTGTGCCCGTCACCTTCCTTGGTATAAACAGATCCTCAGCGAGATATTTGTATTGTCCCCTTATATACTTATACATGGTTATTAGATCGCCCCTCAGTCGTCTTTTTTCTAGACTAAATAATCCTAATTTCGCTAATCTATCTGGGTATTGTAGTTCTCCCATCCCCTTTATTAATTTTGTTGCCCTCCTTTGTACTCTCTCTAGTTCCATTATATCCTTCCTGAACACCGGTGACCAAAACTGGACACAGTACTCCATGTGCGGTCTAACTAGGGATTTGTACAGAGGCAGTATAATGCTCTCATCATGTGTATCCAGACCTCTTTTAATGCACCCCATGATCCTGTTTGCCTTGGCAGCTGCTGCCTGGCACTGGCTGCTCCAGGTAAGTTTGTCATTAACTAGTATCCCCAAGTCCTTCTCCCTGTCAGATTTACCCAGTGGTTTCCCATTCAGTGTGTAATGGTGATATTGATTCCTTCTTCCCATGTGTATAACCTTACATTTATCATTGTTAAACCTCATCTGCCACCTTTCAGCCCAAGTTTCCAACTTATCCAGATCCATCTGTAGCAGAATACTATCTTCTCTTGTATTAACTGCTTTACATAGTTTTGTATCATCTGCAAATATCGATATTTTACTGTGTAAACCTTCTACCAGATCATTAATGAATATGTTGAAGAGAACAGGTCCCAATACTGACCCCTGCGGTACCCCACTGGTCACAGCGACCCAGTTAGAGACTATACCATTTATAACCACCCTCTGCTTTCTATCACTAAGCCAGTTACTAACCCATTTACACACATTTTCCCCCAGACCAAGCATTCTCATTTTGTGTACCAACCTCTTGTGCGGCACGGTATCAAACGCTTTGGAAAAATCGAGATATACCACGTCCAATGACTCACCGTGGTCCAGCCTATAGCTTACCTCTTCATAAAAACTGATTAGATTGGTTTGACAGGAGCGATTTCTCATAAACCCATGCTGATATGGAGTTAAACAGTTATTCTCATTGAGATAATCCAGAATAACATCCCTCAGAAACCCTTCAAATATTTTACCAACAATAGAGGTTAGACTTACTGGCCTATAATTTCCAGGTTCACTTTTAGAGCCCTTTTTGAATATTGGCACCACATTTGCTATGCGCCAATCCTGCGGAACAGACCCTGTCGCTATAGAGTCCCTAAAAATAAGAAATAATGGTTTATCTATTACATTACTTAGTTCTCTTAGTACTCGTGGGTGTATGCCATCCGGACCCGGAGATTTATCTATTTTAATCTTATTTAGCCGGTTTCGCACCTCTTCTTGGGTTAGATTGGTGACCCTTAATATAGGGTTTTCATTGTTTCTTGGGATTTCACCTAGCATTTCATTTTCCACCGTGAATACCGTGGAGAAGAAGGTGTTTAATATGTTAGCTTTTTCCTCGTCATCTACAACCATTCTTTCCTCACTATTTTTTAAGGGGCCTACATTTTCAGTTTTTATTCTTTTACTATTGATATAGTTGAAGAACAGTTTGGGATTAGTTTTACTCTCCTTAGCAATGTGCTTCTCTGTTTCCTTTTTGGCAGCTTTAATTAGTTTTTTAGATAAAGTATTTTTCTCCCTATAGTTTTTTAGAGCTTCAATGGTGCCATCCTGCTTTAGTAGTGCAAATGCTTTCTTTTTACTGTTAATTGCCTGTCTTACTTCTTTGTTTAGCCACATTGGGTTTTTCCTATTTCTAGGTGCTGGTAAGCCACAGTGTCAAATGCTGCAGAGAGATCTATTAGAATTAGAAGGTAATGGCCATTAGATATAGCTTTTAGTAAATCATTAGAGTCTTTCATAAAATCATAGAATGTTAGAGTTGGAAGGGACCTCACAAGTCATCATGTCCAACCCTCTGCTCAATGCCAGATTCACTAAACCATCTCAGGCAGATGTCTGTTCCACTCATTGATCACCCTCACTGTCAAAAAGTTATTTTCTAATATCTAATCTGTATCTTCTCCCTTTCAGTTTCATTTCATTGCTTTTCGTGTTTGCATAGTAACCTACATACACTGTCAGGTTGGCGCCGTTATACTGAATAAAATGATATCTAGGTTGATGAAATCCATCTTGTGGCTGTTTGTTAATCTTTATTTTCAGTTTTGTGTTAATGAGATTCTCGTGACCTGCCTGCAGAAGCGTTTTTTTTTTTTTTTTTTACTCAGTATGCAATGGTATTCATGTCCACATAAAACCTAAATAAGAGACATAAACAATTTTAATGTTGGAATAAAAATGGCCGTGAAGTTTATTTTGGGTTACATAAATACTCATCAAATGTCCACTAAATAAATTCCACATATCAGATGTCCAAAATTCCAAACTTCCAATAAAAACCAATCCACCCATAAATGGGTGATTTTTCCACAAGACCAAGACTCAGCGAGTCGTTGCACCCCCAAAAAACAACACAGCCATTTTTCAATAATATTCTGTAAATTCAAGTTAAAAATATCAAGGTCAATATCCGATAAATGAACCATATTCGGCCTAAACAATCCCGGTAAAAAAAACCTCTAGATCTTCATGCCTGAAAGAAAAACCATTAACCAGGGGTAAAAAATTTTCCATAGAGCTATTACCCCTTTTTCGGATTTTATCCACAAAACAAAATTGATTTTGACACCATAAAAGCCTAGGAATAATTTCGGAAAAAACAAAGCCAGTGGAGGGAAAAACTGCTTAAGGTAAACAATATCCGAACGCATAGTAGCCATTAAGTCCAAAGTGTTGATCTTTCCCAAATCATTCCCAGCAATATGAAATATGATTAAATCTGGATAAGGAAATTTTGCAAAACAGTTCTTCAATTCAAAAACCAGAGAAGGCCATTTCATACTGTGCCAAAAAAAACTCAATATTAGAAGGGTTAAAAGACACATTTTCTGAGTAAGACCGCTGGCTGTCCCTCTTCTGGGCCCAGAACACAAAAGAATGTCCAACGATCCAAATAATTGTTGGACCTGAAAGAAAACCAAGAGTTAATAATCATACAAATCATGCCGTACATAAAGTTTGAACCTTTTTGAATCCCATCTTCCCATCTGTTTGATCTTAGAGTCAGATAAACCAGTCCGTGGCTGCTCCAATTCTGAAGGAATGAGAAGTAATTTTAAGATGTTCTTTACCAATAAAACTTAAACACTTTTTTAATATAAAATTAAATTGAAAGACAGTGACCGGAGTATTATCGATGTATAAAAATAAGGAGCCCTGTGCTGAAGGCCTTATTTTAAGCCATTTTGACAAGTTAATCACAGGACAAATGATTGAGTCAGAGACCGAATTCATTTTTAGCTTAGTCCCCCTACCCAGCTGATTCGTCTTAGATTTTCTTATAAATAACAGAATGAATTAATCAAAAAGCTTAACATCGGAGACCTGAAGGCTCAGATTTCTTAACTGCGACCACCTCGCCGACATGAAGAGCTCCAAAAAAGGAGAGGGAAAACACTGAACTGAATGACAACGCTTCATCAGAGTTCAAACACACATGAACAAGCGATGAACAAATGCCCTTTAACAAAGGAAGAGAAATAGGGCATCTACAATCGGGTAAAAAATTATTCCTCCTAAAACCCTTTAAAAATTGCTTCACTGGAAAGAGGTCAGTCAATGCAGTTATGCCACATAGTTTCACAAAGAAGGAGACTCCTGCAAAGCATTTTGCTACTGCAGAGCAAAACAAACCTTTTTTAACCAAAGATTCCGCAAATTTCAAAGCTAAAATGGGGCAAAACGTTGTCGGATCAAAGCCTTGTAAATTACAAAAAATATTCCATTTATTCCATGCAGCCGAATAATCGGCCCATGATCTTTTTGATAAAGAGTGCTGGATAAAGTAAGGAATTAAATTGAGATTACGTCCCAAATTGAATGAAGGCAAGTGGTTGCTTCTGTGTCCGCATTGGGCACCTGTTGATAAAAAATTGACCACTGACGATTGCGTAGAGAATCAGCTGCCAAGACAAATTTACTTTCACCCAGATTTGCTTTCAGCCATATGTTAAATCTTAAGCATGCTAATACTAAGTGTCTTAAAATCTTAGCTGCCCAAGTATTTTTAGAGGATAAGGTGTTGATGGAATAAACTACCCCTTGATTTGAGGAAAATAACAAAATTCTAGAATTTTGCATCATATGGCCCCACAAATGGATGCCTGTGAAATTTGAAAAAAGCTCCAGAACTAACGAGTTCCAAGTTACCTTATTAGACACCCAGCTGTCTGGCCATTGTAAAGAAACCCAATGTGATAAAAACAAAATACTAAGACCAGACATACTATCCGCGGAAAAAAGAAAAGGAATTGAGTCAAAAGTAACAAAAGAAGACTGCCAGAGGGACCTCCCATTAAATTCTGGCAAAAAGGAAAGTCAAATCTTAGCATCTTCCTTTAATTCAGAACGAACTCTGATATGAGAATTAGGTGATGAGAAACCTTTTGTAGCCTCATAGAGGCTCCTAGAAAAAGCGCGGCTTATTGGAATAATACGTAATGCTAAGTTCAACAATCCTAGCAAGGATAGTAATTCTTTAAGTGTAACTTTGTCTTTAGACAAGAAATTAGACAGAGAAATACGTAATTTAGAGATTTTATCCTCAGGAAGCCTGGATTCCATCTTCTGAGAATCAATGGTAATACCCAAAAATTTGATAGAATTTGATGGACCAACCGTCTTTTCATGAGCGATTGGGACACCAAAATAGGAACATAACTGAACAAAATTGTCGAGAGTATTTTTACAGGATGAGGACCGAGCCGGGCCGACAAAAAGGAAATCGTCTAAATAGTGAAGAATACCCGAATCCTTACAACTAGATTCCAGAACCCAGTGCAAGAAACAAGAAAAACTTTCAAAATAAAAACAGGCCAAAGAAAAACCCATTGGTAAACATTTATCGAAAAAGAAGCAATCATCAAAATAAAAACCTAAAGAACTAAAACCATCTGGATGAACTGGAAGAAGTCTAAATGCAGATTTAATATCTGATTTAGACATCAAAGCATTTGGACCGAATTTATTAAGAATATCCAAAGCACTATCAAGAGAAGAGTAAGTAATGGAGCATAGTGCCTTGTCTACCTCGTCATTCAGTGATAGGCCTTGTGAGTATGATAGATGGTGAATTAAACGAAATGAATCAGAATCTTTCTTAGGTACAATACCCAGCGGGGAGATACGAAAATTCTTAAATGGAGGAGATAAAAATGGGCCTGCAACCCTGCCTAGTTCGATTTCAGTAGAAATTTTATCCCTAGCAACTTCAGGATGAACAGCTAAGGAAGGCAAATTCTTTACAATCTTACAGCCAACCCCTTTAAACTGAGGAATATAAAAACCATTTGAAAAGCCGTCAAATAATAACTTACTGGTTTCCTGGTCAGGGTATGTGCTTAGCCAAAAAATCAATCTTTCCAGAATCATCGGGGTCTGAGCTTTTTGAACTAGAATCCTAATAATATCTTTCAATTGTTTGTGTGGGACATACAAGGGAACATTTAAAGTCTCACCCCTTGAGCAGCCTGCACTCAAGCCCTCCATGTTGAGCGAGCGCAGCTGCATGACAGCTGATGACGGCATTTCCTCATCTTCATCTGACGATTGCTGCGGGTCAGCTGGAAACGACCTGCAGCCTTGCAGGGATGCTGATGAAGCCGCCCGGGTGCATGAAGCTGAGGGCACCACAGCGCTTTTACGGCCGCGGCCCTCGCCAGCCTTCTGATGACATCGCGGGAGCTTCCTGATGATGGCAGTGGAAGTCTCGTGCTGGGCTGCGAGACTTCGAAGAAGGAGGGTGTCGCAACTTCCTGCTTGCTTCGCAGATGCCGCGCCTGGATGTCGGAGGTAAAACAGACGGGGAGAAGGTCGTCTTCTGCTTCCTGGACATGGCACCAGCGATGGGACCCTGCTGCACTGGAGCATCTTGACCTGACAGTGGGAGCGGAGCACCCGATACTGGAGGAGGAGGGATAGCTTCAGAAGCTGCAGATGAAAGGTTTCATAGCCAAGCAGCTCTTAAGCCATTCCACTGCATCCTCTCCGCCGGTTCTAGACAGGAGCTCTTGAAGGAGCCAGAATGGGGAAAAATTCAATAACCAGGGGTTTATATCTTTCAAAAAAGACCGCCAAAAACACCAACCACCAATGAGGATCCAGTAAAAAAGGCGCAGTAAAACTGGTAAAAACAGGTTCCAACCATTTCTTGAAAAGTCACAGAAAATACTGACCTTTCAATGACCTTACTAATTGACTAGTACTAAAAGAAAATGATGATTCTTAGGGTCTATGTGGCCATGAGACCCCCAACGTATTTATTGTATGCTTTAGGCGGGGGGGCTAATATTATGCAAACTAGGGGGCAGGTCAATGAAGAAGTAGTGACCTGTCAGCAGTCTGCATTATGAAAATATGATCAGAGCACCACATACACCAGCCTGCCGTAAGGCACAAGAATCTCATTAACATAAAACTGAAAATAAAGATTAACAAACAGCCACAAGACGGATTTCATCAACCTAGGTATCATTTTATTCAGTATAACGGCACCGACTTGACACTGTCTGTAGGTTACTATGCACAACCCTGCTGACAGGTTCCCCTTAAATCTCCTCTTAGGCCGGTTTCACACGTCAGTGGCTCCGGTACGTGAGGTGACAGTTTCCTCATGTACCGGAGCCACTGACACACGTAGACACATTCAAATCAATGCATCTGTGCAGATGTCATTGATTTTTTGTGGACCGTGTCTCCGTGTGCCAAACACGGAGATATGTCAATGTTCGTGGGAGCGCACAGATTACACAGACCCATTTAAGTGTGCAGTCCGTGTGCCGTGCAGGAGAGAGCGCTACATTAAGCGCTTTCCCCCCCACTGGTGCTGAAGCCTCCATTCATATCTTCTCTGCAGCAGCGTTTGCTGTAGAGAAGATATGAATAATTGTGTGTAAAATCAAGATCCAGGTCCCCAAACCCCCTCCCACCCCCTGTGCGCCTCCCCCGCCCACCCCCCTCCCCCCCCTTATTAAAATACTCACAAGAGATTTTCTCCATAAACATTTAGCACACCTAGAGCGCTATTGGAGAAAAAGGTTGCAGCGTCATTGCCAGGGTTGCTGTCATCTGTGCCGTGTTCTGTGTTTGTTCTATTTTACTATAATTTAGACTTACAGTATATCAATCATGTAAGAGGGCTAAATCCAGCCCTCTAGCTATTCCAGTCCTGTCAGCACACCAAGACAGCTGAAGGGTTAAAACATTAGCCCACAGGCCGCTCAGTGCCCTCCCCCACTTGCTGTCCATCTGCAGCCGCTTTCAGCATCGTTGGGATGCACACAGTGGTGAATATATTGGTAAAGGAAAGGCCACCGACCGCTTCTTCCATCAATCAGCATGAGACAGCTGCCTCAATGGAGTAATTTAATCGCATCAGCTGTGCACTGCGGAGAGTCAGTGCACCATAGACAAGAGCAGAGGCAGTGCGGCGGTGGAAACGGGAGTGAGGTGACTATGTGGGTTTTTTTCAAGTGTTTGGGATGTTTGTATGTACATAAGAGGCTATGTGGGGCTCATACTTTATATGGGAGGTTTTATGGGTCTCACACTGTATATAGAGGCTACATGAGGCACACACTGTATATAGGAGGCTATGTGCAGCTCATACTGTATATAAGAGGCAATGTAGGGCTCACACTGTATATACAGTTAGGGCCAGAAATATTTGGACAGTGACACAATTTTCGCGAGTTGGGCTCTGCATGCCACCACATTGGATTTGAAATGAAACCTCTACAACAGAATTCAAGTGCAGATTGTAACGTTTAATTTGAAGGGTTGAACAAAAATATCTGATAGAAAATGTATTAATTGTACACATTTCTTTACAAACACTCCACATTTTAGGAGGTCAAAAGTAATTGGACAAATAAACATAACCCAAACAAAATATTTTTATTTTCAATATTTAGTTGCAAATCCTTTGGAGGCAATCACTGCCTTAAGTCTGGAACCCATGGACATCACCAAACGCTGGGTTTCATCCTTCTTAATGCTTTGCCAGGCCTTTACAGCCGCAGCCTTCAGGTCTTGCTTGTTTGTGGGTCTTTCCGTCTTAAGTCTGGATTTGAGCAAGTGAAATGCATGCTCAATTGGGTTTAGATCTGGAGATTGACTTGGCCATTGCAGAATGTTCCACTTTTTGGCACTCATGAACTCCTGGGTAGCTTTGGCTGTATGCTTGGGGTCATTGTCCATCTGTACTATGAAGCGCCGTCCAATCAACTTTGCAGCATTTGGCTGAATCTGGGCTGAAAGTATATCCCGGTACACTTCAGAATTCATCCGGCTACTCTTGTCTGCTCTTATGTCATCAATAAACACAAGTGACCCAGTGCCATTGAAAGCCATGCATGCCCATGCCATCACGTTGCCTCCACCATGTTTTACAGAGGATGTGGTGTGCCTTGGATCATGTGCCGTTCCCTTTCTTCTCCAAACTTTTTTCTTCCCATCATTCTGGTACAGGTTGATCTTTGTCTCATCTGTCCATAGAATACTTTTCCAGAACTGAGCTGGCTTCTTGAGGTGTTTTTCTGCAAATTTAACTATGGCCTGTCTATTTTTGGTATTGATGAATGGTTTGCATCTAGATGTGAACCCTTTGTATTTACTGTCATGGAGTCTTCTCTTTACTGTTGACTTAGAGACAGATACACCTACTTCACTGAGAGTGTTCTGGACTTCAGTTGATGTTGTGAACGGGTTCTTCTTCACCAAATTAAGTATGCGGCGATCATCCACCACTGTTGTCATCCGTGGACGCCCAGGCCTTTTTGAGTTCCCAAGCTCACCAGTCAATTCCTTTTTTCTCAGAATGTACCCAACTGTTGATTTTGCTACTCCAAGCATGTCTGCTATCTCTCTGATGGATTTTTTTTTTTTTTCAGCCTCAGGATGTTCTGCTTCACCTCAATTGAGAGTTCCTTTGACCGCATGTTGTCTGCTCACAGCAACAGCTTCCAAATGCAAAACCACACACCTGGAATCCACCCCTGACCTTTTAACTACTTCATTGATTACAGATTAATGAGGGAGACACCTTCAGAGTTAATTGCAGCCCTGAGAGTCCATTGTCCAATTACTTTTGGTCCCTTGAAAAAGAGGACGCTATGCATTACAGAGCTATGATTCCTAAACCCTTTCTCCGATTTGGATGTGGAAACTATCATATTGCAGCTGGGAGTGTGCACTTTCAGCCCATATTATATATATAATTGTATTTCTGAACATGTTTTTGTAAACAGCTAAAATAACAAAACTTGTGTCACTGTCCAAATATTTCTGGCCCTAACTGTATAAGGCTATATGGGACTCATACTTTATATGGGGGGAAATGTGGAGCTCACACTCTATATAGGGGGCTATGTGGGGTTCACATTGTATATAGGAGGCCATGTGGGGCTCACACTGTATATGGGAGGCTATGTGGGGTTCACATGGTGTATGGAAGGTTATATGGGGCTAATATTGTATATATGGAGGCTATATGGGGCTCACGCTTTATATAGAGGGCTTTGTGGGGGCTCACACTATATAAGGGAGGCTATGGGGCTTACACTGTATATGGGTGGCTACGTGGGGTTCACACTGTATATGGAAGGTTCTGTTGGGCTCACATAAATGGGAGGCTATGTGGGGCTCACGCTGTATATGGGAGGCTATATGACGCTCATGCTGTATATGGTAGGCTATGTGGGGCTCACACTGTATATGGGAGGCTATGTGGGGCTCATGCTGTATATGGAAGGCTATGTGGGGCTCATGCTGTACATGGGAGGCTATGTGGTTCTCATCTTATATATGGAGGCTATATGGGGCTCATGCTTTATATAGAGGGCTATGTGGAGACTTACACTGTATATAGGAGGCTATGTGGGGCTTATTATATAGGAGGCTATGTGGGGGCTCATACTGTATATACGAGGCTATCTGGCGACTTATATTGTATATAGGAGGCTATGTGGGGGTTTATACTATGTATTAGGGCTATGTTGGGGCTCATAATGTATATAGAAGGCTATGTGGGGTCTCATACTGTATATAGGAGGCTATGTGAGACCTCTTACGGTATATAGAAGTCTGTGTCTGGGGTCACAGATTACATAGTGGGGCTGTGTGCGGGTTCATATGCTATATAGGGGGATGACAGCATACTTAATTCTGCTCAATATTTAGTGATACAATTAATATTAAGCAGAATTCATTTCAGCCTATTGGTTCGGCCCTCACAACAGTCACTGTCTCTCATGTGCCCCTTAGGAAAATTAATTGCCCACCCCTTATGTAATGGATACAGTGAATTTCTAACGAGGTGAATAAATCACTATTATTAAGAATTATACCTTTATTATCTCCTTAACGAACTTGGACGTACCCAGTATGTCATGGTTGGGAAGTGCTTCCTGACCTTGGACATACTGGGTATGTCCTGGCGATTTTGTGTGCACAAAATCTGTGCGCACTCGATCGCTGCCGGGTGATTCCTGGAAGTTTACCCCTCAGCCCTCCGATAGGCACCCCTGACGTCATCGCAGGGGCCCAATCATTGCCATAATAATCCAAAGTCCGGGTCACCAGGCCATAGCAAATTAGTTAGATGCGTTAGATCATGCACACTGCATGATCTAACTTATGTGAGTCAGTGCAGCACTGACAGTTACAATGCATAACAATGCTCCTGCTTTGCTATGGTTTAAATCTGCAATCAGACTGCTGAGCGTGAATGTACCTTAGTGAGACAAAGTAAAAAAAATTTTTTAAAAATTGTAAAAATATTTAAAAAAAAAAAAAAAAAAATATATATATATATATATATATATATATATAGATAGATAGATATAATATATATATATATATTGAATCGGTAAATTTGTATTTTTATGTAAAAAAGTACACAAATTTGGTATCACTGCGTCTGGAATAATCTGTCCCTTAAAACTGTCATGCTAGTCAACCCCTTCAGTGAACACTGTAAAAAAAAAGGGGCAAAAACCAATGCTTTTTCATCATATCGTCGAACAAACAGTGGAATAAACTACGATCAGACAATTTAAATAGTTATAGCTTTCAGAATAAAGCTATGCAAAATAATTATTTTTCCTATAAAATAGTTTTTCTATTGTGGAAAAATGGCAAAACATAAAGAAAAGAAATGTGATATCACTGTAATCATTTTGACCCAAAGCATAAAGCTGCCTTATCACTTTTACCACATGCGGAACGACATTAAATTTTTAAAAAATCTGAATAGCTGATTTTCATTTATCCTGCATCCCAAAAATTAGAATAGAAAGCGATCAAAAAATGTCATGTGCCCGAAAATGGTACCAATAAAAACGTCAACTCGTATCACAAAAACATTTACCTCACATGACTTTGTTGGCCGAAATATGGAAAAATTATAGCTCTCAAGATATGGCGATAAAAGCGTTTTTAAGTGTGTGACAGCAGCCAAGCATTAAAAAATGATATACACTGGTGTCACTGTAATCGCACCGACCTGAAGAATAAAGTTGTCTAATCACTTATACCTCAAGAGGACAGGAGTAAAAAAATAAATAAAACCAATTCTTCACCTGCTGTTGATTTGTTCATTCTGCCTCTCAAAGATCGCAGTAAGATTCGACACACATTTATCCTGTGCTCTACGCTGAGCGCTTGCATCGGCGTTTCCGTGTAAATTTCTGAAGTACATGATTCAGAAGGCACCCTCAACAGAAGATTCCCTATAATGACATAGATGGAAGCACTGTGGAAACCGTGTGGCTTATGATCCAGCGGTGTCCGTCTTTTTATGCATATATAAGAGCATCGTCCACCACAGTTTTGTGCAGTTCTGAAAAGAAGGAGACTGCTAGACAGAGGCCAGAGAGAGTCCAGAGCAACCCTGCTGCCTCACTATAGTGAATGGATCCTTGGGGGTTTCAACTCAATCATGTCACATGGAGATTTAGATGCAAACCATGATGTAAGTGCTCAGCATAGAGCGCCAGATAAATGGTGATCCAAAATATTATGCAAAATGTTCCCAACAAAAGCTTCAAATCAATCCACAAGAAAAGCAAGTCCCCATTCAAATCTGTCATCTGTTAATGGAAATATAGGGGGCTTCCACATTACTGGTAGTACAAACACTCTGGAAAAGCTAAAAGGCTCCTTGCCCTCCAAAAGAAATTCAGCAAATTCTGTGCTCCTATATCCAAATGCCCCCTCCCCTTATGGTCACCATGAAAGATTACAAATCTGAGTCTTTGTAACGCTCGCGCCGAGACTAGTTGGCGCTGACGTCTGGGAGATGTGGCCCCACTGGACCACAGACCAGATTTCCTCGGAAGGGGCATAACTAATTAGCTTCCTAGGTGTTCGCTGGAGCCTCCGATGGTGAGGTCAGACTTGTGCAATAGGTAGCTACCAGGTACCACTCCAAGGTGGAGTCTGACTGTGGATGCTGATCCCACCGGGAACTAGACACAGGCAGGCAGGCACGGCTGTGACACTGGCTAACGGATGGGTTTGGCAGAGGCCCTGACGGGCAGACTGGCTTGACGGAGATACAGGCTGGCAGAAGGGCATGGCTGGCACACTGGCAGACAGGTGGGCACGGCTGGCACTCTGGCAGACAGGTGGACAGGGCTGAAACTCTGGTAGAAACTGGTATACAAGCGGGTGTATGGAAACAGGTAAGAACCTGTTCAGACTGGAGGGTATACAGAAACAGGTAGGAACCTGTTCAGACTGGTGAATATAAAGAAACAGGTAGAGACCTGTACGGCATGTTGCTGAACAGAGATAGAGCAAGAGTGGATGCAAAGCAGAACCACAGGAAGGAGAAGACGGAGCTAAGAGCAGAGAAGGAGAAGGCAGAGCTAAGAGCAGAGAAGGAGAAGGCAGAGCTAAGAGCAGAGAAGGAGATGAAGCCAAGAGCGGAGATGCAGGAGGCGGAGACAAGTGTGAACCGCAGGAAACAACGCCAAGAGCAAGAACCGCAGGAGGCAAAGCAAAGAGCTAGAGGGTGCAGAGCCACAGGTTGTGGCGAGCAAAGCTGAGAGGCACAGAACCACAGGTTGTGGCAGAACTGAGCCGAGAAGCACAGAAGCTCAGGTAGTGGCAAACAGAGCAGAGAAACGCAGAGCCACTGATAGTGGCAAGCAGAGCAGAGAGGTAACACAGAGGTAAACACAGCAGAGTGAGAAAGGTAAACAAACAAAGAAGGAACAGGAACGGACATAGACCAGAGTTCAGACACAGAAGTAACGGGACACAGATTCAGACCAGGGTACAACGCCCCACTGGGTGGCGTACACAGAGACACAAGCAGAACACAGATAAAGGCCTGCGAATTGCAGCCCTCAGAGACAGGAAACAGACACGACCTGGCAGCTCAGTAGCAAGTGCTAACTGAGGGAAATAGTTTGCTCAGGCATCTTCTAATGGGTGAGGATGCCTTAAGTATCAGAGGCCTCTAGGCTATTGACCAGGGACACCTTAGGGAGGTGCACACAGTATCAATAAGAAACTGGAGTTGCTGGTGCCACCCCCCCTATGCACACAGCCAGGAAGTGTACACAGAGCAAGCGGCCATGGAGCACATGGCATGGAGCCGGCAGCAGACAGATCTCACAGCATGTCACTGGGTGAGTGAGTTAATGTAACAGGCAGGTGGGGAATGGAAGGCCATGCAGTGATGCCTGCAGAGTTGTTAAAGTCTTCGTAAGGGGCACATTTGCCCTTCTGTTACTCCTGTGGCGGCAGGGTTATTTTTTGTTAAGAAAAAAAGACGGTTGTTTCCGCCCATGCCTCGACTTTTGGGAACTTAATAAGATCACAGTAATAATACTTACTGGCTTCCACTCATTCCTGATTTGTGTGACCAATTATCTGGGGCTAAATGGTTTTCGAAGCTGGACTTGCGGGGGGCATATAACTTGATTCGAATATGAGAGGGGGATGAGTGGAATTCAGCGTTTCTCACATCCGAAGGATTGTTCGAGAATCTTGTTATGCCTTTTGGGTTGACAAATGCTCCTGCGGTCTTTCAGAATTTCATTATGTGTTCTCTGATTTGATTGGGCGGTTTGTGGTCATATATTTAGATGAAATAAACAAGAAAACGAGCACTCACCATCTGTGCAAAAAGTCTGTCCTTTATTGAGGCTTCATGTTAAAAAAGCAGGATACAGCACGGAGAACCTGAGGTTCCTATGACAACGATCGTTTCACTCTAGTGAGCTTCTACGGGTCTGATGGTAACGTCAGGTGGGAGAGCTTATCAAGCATATCCGTCCAAGCGGCACTCCCTCCCCTGTTAAACGTCACCAAAGTAAGGAACTCCTACTTAGTAAAACTTTAAAAACAAAATGAAGTGGAACAAAAATGTCTTAACAATCATATAAAACTGCAAATACATATTCAAAACAATGAGTACAGCGACAAATTACCAAGATACCTATAGAAAAACTGACATGTCTGTCCGGTCATTTAACCCTAGAGGGCCTGTTGCATTCACTTTCAATATCCACCTCCCCTCTCTCCTTAATAACAGCCTGTGGAGATCGCCTCCCTGTTCTGGCAGCGTGACCCTTTCCAGACCTGCAAATCGCAGACAAGCCGCATCTCCTGCATGCTGAGTACGTATGTGATTTATGAGTCTGGGGACACCCTTGCCCATGCTGATAGATTTAAAGTGTTCCCTAAATCTGATAAAGAGGGGGCGTATAGTTTTACCTACATAGTAAAAGCCGCACGGGCAAAACAGGACATACACGACATGCGTGGTTCTACAGGATATAAAGTCCTTAACCAAATGTTGGATAGGACCTATGTGGATTAATTTACCTACTAAATGGTAGGAACAAAAATTACAATGTCCACATTTGACATTTCCCTGAGGGATGCTTGCTGTCAACCAATCTACCTGTTTAGATACCACCCTATTGCGCACTAATATGTCTTTTAGATTTTTACTTCGGCGACACGCAAACAGAGGGCCTCTACTGACTGGACCTGCTAGACTGGATTGAGGAAGGATCATTACAAACAGAGGTGTTTCGTAAACCCACAGCAACGAACTCACTCTTACATTATCAGAGCGCTCATCCATATTACACTAAGAAATCCCTTCCTTTCAGCCAATTTCTCAGGGTCCTGAGGGTTAATAGCAGCCAGGCTGGCTTTCTGCGACAATCACAAGAATTATATACCAGATTCAGAGATAGAGGGTATCCCCCCAGTGTTTTAGATCAGGCTCTAACAAAAGCGAAAACGGAAGGCCTAATAAAGCGGGGCAATAAATCAGGCAATAACGATTTGACACACAAAAAGTTCGTTTTCAGTTTTAAATTCAGTCCTATGGACCATTGTATAAGAACGGCCATAAGAAATAGTTGGCACATATTAGACAGAGACCCCAGTCTAGCAGGTCCAGTCAGTAGAGGCCCTCTGTTTGCGTGTCGCCGAAGTTAAAATCTAAAAGACATATTAGTGCGCAATAGGGTGGTATCTAAACAGGTAGATTGGTTGACAGCAAGCATCCCTCAGGGAAATGTCAAATGTGGACATTGTAATTTTTGTTCCTACCATTTAGTAGGTAAATTAATCCACATAGGTCCTATCCAACATTTGGTTAAGGACTTTATATCCTGTAGAACCACGCATGTCGTGTATGTCCTGTTTTGCCCGTGCGGCTTTTACTATGTAGGTAAAACTATACGCCCCCTCTTTATCAGATTTAGGGAGCACTTTAAATCTATCAGCACGGGCAAGGGTGTCCCCAGACTCATAAATCACATACGTACTCAGCATGCAGGAGATGCGGCTTGTCTGCGATTTGCAGGTCTGGAAAGGGTCACGCTGCCAGAACAGGGAGGCGATCTCCACAGGCTGTTATTAAGGAGAGAGGGGAGGTGGATATTGAAAGTGAATGCGACAGGCCCTCTAGGGTTAAATGACCGGACAGACATGCCAGTTTTTCTATAGGTATCTTGGTAATTTGTCGCTGTACTCATTGTTTTGAATATGTATTTGTAGTTTTATATGATTGTAAAGACATTTTTGTTCCACTTCATTTTGTTTTTAAAGTTTTACTAAGTAGGAGTTCCTTACTTTGGTGACGTTTAACAGGGGAGGGAGTACCGCTTGGACGGATATGCTTGATAAGCTCTCCCACCTGACGTTACCATCAGACCAGTAGAAGCTCACTAGAGCTAAACGATCGTCGTCATAGGAACCTCAGGTTCTCCCTGCTGTATCCTGCTTTTTTAACACGAAGCCTCAATAAAGGACAGACTTTTTGCACAGATGGTGAGTGCTCGTTTTGTTTATTGCACTATTGGAGATATCTTTTTCTGTTTTCTACGAGCACCCAAGTCTGTGGTGGCAAATACAACGCTCAGCTATCTGGAGGTGGAGCACAGGTGTGTCAGAGCTAATTGTGCGTCTGACTCTTTTTCTTTGATTTTTATACATTTAGATGATATTCTGATTTTTTTCATCTGATAAGCAGGCTCATATTGGTCATCTGTGTACGGTTCTCCAGAGGCTCCAGGAGAATCAGCTGTTCGCCAAATTAGAGAAATGTTTATTCTTTGTTCAGGAACTGTCTTTTTGGGGTTCATTGTGTCCTGTGATGATCCCAAGAAGGTTCAAGCCATTGTGGACTGGGTCCAGACTCAGGATCTGAAAGGTCTGCAACGCTTCTTGGGATTCGCTAATTAAACTCCCTGCGCTCAGTTCTGGGCTCCCTGCTAGCACCCCCTTGGTTCCCCTGATGACACACACACAGTGTGTCATTACAGTATCCAGCATTTTTGCCAGTTTTCCCCTCTGCAGTTTTCATCTGTTAATTTGCAATTAACTCTAAAGTGGTGGGTGGAGACTACGTGCTATGATGTCTCCCATGCACAGCATACAGAGAGGTATTCCTGCTGTTTATTTCATGGTTTAGACAGAAGCAGCTGTAGCATGAAGGACATTATAAAGCAGTACTAAGCAGTGTAGATGTGAATAAAGCTTTGTGGTGTGGTAAAATACTTTTTAGAAAGCTCAGCACTATTTTTCTGTGTCTCCCCCTGCCCGCTTTCTCACTCCTGACTTAAGCAAGACTCAGTTTCACTGCATTCCTTGAATGCCGCAATGCCAAAGAAGCTTTGCAAAAAAGAAAAAAAAAGAGCATGAACCGCACATCCCAAAATCATACGTTGATCTAAAGCCGCTAGGCAAAAATTAATATAACTGAATATGAGGTTTTCAGTTTAACATTCTGATCAGACTGTATGAAGCCCACTGCCCCTTCACGGCAAACCTCGTAGTGGGTCCTATCGCCCTAACGGAGCAGAGCCGTGCGGCGCCCACCGCCACAGCGGCCATGCACCAGCAGGGCGGACGGCCTGTTGCCCCACAGCACCCATGCTGCAAGACTGAGTCCCCAAGACTCCAGACCGCACCACCCCACCAGCACAAAGCCACAGCAACAATGGCCGCCACACAGCACCAACACCAAAATGAAAGGAGCACTTAAACTCACCTTCCTCCAGCTTTTCAGTGAGAGCCAAAATGGGCTAGACCTATAACTTTGCAGTCTCCTGCTAATTAAAATCACCTGAGCCAAATGGGAGGAGTGCTGGTCCAAGAAGAAGACTAGAACATGCTTTGCAAAAAAGAAAAAAAAAGAGCATGAACCGCACATCCCAAAATCATACGTTGATCTAAAGCCGCTAGGCAAAAATTAATATAACTGAATATGAGGTTTTCAGTTTAACATTCTGATCAGACTGTATGAAGCCCACTGCCCCTTCACGGCAAACCTCGTAGTGGGTCCTATCGCCCTAACGGAGCGGAGCCGTGCGGCGCCCACCGCCACAGCGGCCATGCACCAGCAGGGCGGACGGCCTGTTGCCCCACAGCACCCATGCTGCAAGACTGAGTCCCCAAGACTCCAGACCGCGCCGCCCCACCAGCACAAAGCCACAGCAACAATGGCCGCCACACAGCACCAACACCAAAATGAAAGGAGCACTTAAACTCACCTACGAGGTTTGCCGTGAAGGGGCAGTGGGCTTCATACAGTCTGATCAGAATGTTAAACTGAAAACCTCATATTCAGTTATATTAATTTTTGCCTAGCGGCTTTAGATCAACGTATGATTTTGGGATGTGCGGTTCATGCTCTTTTTTTTTTCTTTTTTCCAAAGAAGCTTTGCCTACAGCATCAGAGAGGGTCCAGTCCAGGCCAGCATGGTTTGAACTTTCAATCAGTCAGTAGCGCACCATTAATGTGAAGTCAGGAGGCTGTGGAGAGGTGTGCTCCAAAAAACTGAACATGAAACAACCACATTAATCTTTTGCAAAGGGATGAATAGTAATACATAATAATCTTCCAGTCTAGTTTTTCATACATCGACAAATACATCTAATTTACTTTTATATTTTTGCAAGCGAGCAGCAGGACACACAATAGCCTTGAGATTTATAAATAATCTTGCAAATTCCCAAGAGCAATAAAGTGCAATTCATAGGAAATAATAAGTGCATAATTCAGCTTAAAATCTTCAGAATTATTCATGGTTTACAAAGAAAACACCTAGCAATATCACATGCAATGAAAAGAAAACGTATTGGTGATGCAAAGTCAAGTATTGCTTTGGTTGTTGCCCTTCATGGATTTTATCTTTAGTAATTATTTTGCTAAAGCCAGTAAAATTGTTAGGTTGAACAATTAATAAATGTTCACTCGTTGCCTACTCCTGGCCTAATGGATATTGATCAGGTGCACCAAAGAAATAAACAAATGACACACACAGTCAGATGTAAACTCTCCTTGATCAATCTGTGGCTCAGCTCCAAAGGCCTTTATTCAGTCAGGACACAGCAATATATATCCACTGTAAGGGGGCTCGGTTAGCTCTAAAATGGGAGTGATCGGATGCATTCCATTGGTTAGTGGGTTGGGCAATGAGCAAGTCCATGGGCGGATCCATGAGGTCATCAGGGTGGGTTGGTCCATGAGGTCATCAAGGTGGGCGTCACTGTGGGTGGATCCATGAGGTCATCAGGGTGGGCGTCATCTTGGATACCAGCCACATGGTATGCTGAGACAGGAAATGGCAGCCATCTTTAGGGTCTCACTTTTGATCTAAGAAAGCTTGTAAGGTTAAACAATACATGTTATGGGTTGCTTCTCTCAATCTCTTACGTCTTGAGGTTAATTAAGTATTTGATCTTATGGCTCTCCTCAACAGTCCCCCCTAAATACTTTATAAACCCTTTTTTTATCTTGATCAGTTCTTTTAGTAAGGATAATTACATAATTTACAGGAGTATCACCTCCTAAGGGAAATAGGAAAATATTGACCCAACCTTGGAGGCCCCCCAAAAAGCATCTCGTGTGGTGTGAGTTTAGTGGGACCCCTTGGAGTGTTTCTGACTGAGTATAAGGCAACAGGCAAAATGTCTGTCCAAGTCTGACCTCCTAACTGGCTTTCAGTATTTTATTTTTCAAGGTGCCATTCAATCTTTCTACTTTCCCACTGCTCTGGGGGTGATATGGAGTATGTAAACCCAAATCAGCTCCCACCAATGTCCATAGTTCCTTAGACAGTGCTGCAATGAATGCGGGTACTTGGTCACTCTCAATTACCTCTGGGACCCCATATCTGCATACTACTTCAGTCATCAGTCTCTTAACAGTCACTCTGGCAGTCATGTTTGTTACTGGATAGGCTTCGGGCCATCCTGAGAACATGTCAGTCACTACCAGTACATTTTTGTACTTCCCTACTTTTGGCATTTGAATGTGATCTATCTGAATTCTCTGAAAGGAATAGAGTGGTTTAGCCAATGTTTCTGAGTAACTTTCTGGGGCTGTGCTGGATTGCATGTTGCAGACACAAGGCAGGACTTGCAATATTTTTGGGTGACAGTAGAGATCCCAAGTGCCAAGTAAGTCTTCTAAATCAGGTCAATCATCTGATTCTTGCCTCTGGGTGATACCGTGTGCCCATTCTGTCACCAAGGAGTACAGATTACAGGGTAGACAGAGCTTTTTGTTCACCCTCCAGACTCCATTCTTCATCCTTTTTTAGCTCCTCCTTCTTGCCATGACTTCTTTTCTCATCCGATGTCTTGTCTTGATGTAGATGGATAATCCTCATAAGAGTGCCTTTAGTCCCTTCTTCAGTGTCTTTTGACACGTGCACCGCTGCTTTCTCTTTCCCATTGGATCCGCAGCATAGGTTTTTGCTGTTTTGTCAGCAAAGAAGTATCCCCTTGCTTCTGGAGAATCCAATCTCCCATGAGCTTTGATCTTGATCACTGCAACCCCTGAAGGTAGATCTAGAGCGGCCACAAGTTCTTGTATGGTAGCAGCATGTTTTACAGGAGTTCCACTGGATGTTAGGTATCCTCTGGCTGCCCAGATACTGCCAAAGTCATGAGCCACTCCGAAAACACATCTTGAATCCGTGTAGATGTTGACCACCTTCTCCGTCGCTTCCTGACAAGCCAACATCAAAGCCTTAAGTTCCGCTTCTTGTGCAGACATGTGCAGTGGTAGGGATCCGGCCGAGATGACCTGGTCATGTGTAACCACGGCATATCCCGCATGGAACCTTCCTGTTTCATCTGCAAATCTGGAACCATCAGTGAAGAACGTCAGGTCAGCATGTGGGAATGGGTCTTCAGACACGTTTGTCTTGGAGGCTGCTTCTTCCTGCATTTGTTCGAGACAGTCATGATCCTCTGAGTGTGTAGAGGCATCTTCTCTGAGAGCATCAGTATCATCATCCACATCCCCCCTGGAAAGAGGAAGCAGCATGGACGGGTTGAGGATGGTGCAGCGGACAAGAGTTCCAAGAGGGAACAATGGAGTCTCATATGACGCTTCAGCGACAGATGTTTAGGTTTCAAAAATAGCTTTTATGTTGTGTGGAGCCATTAAGAGAACCGGATGTCTTAAGATGATATCAGAATTTTGGATTCCAAAAGCTGGTGCAGACTGTATGGCCTGTTTAAGAGAGTAGAAAGCTTCCACGGATTTGGTACATAGTGGAAACGCTGACGTCTTGAGGTCATCGTACAATGGCTACATCAGCTTGGAGGCATCTGGAATCCATTGGCGACAATAAGTGATAGGTCAGCCAACTCATCTGAGGCCCATGTCTTAAGTTTTTGGCTCAACTCAACACCAGAGTCCCATGTAGTGTCACTGGCAAGTGAGGCATCATTGAACGCGATTTACATAACAGGAAATTAGATCTTGCCACGTGGCTGAGTAATTCCTTTGGATTTGAAGCATGCTTCTGTAGAAAGGCATCTGCTGTTTTTCTGGATCTGGAAGTTGGTTCAACAAAGTAGCAGCTTGCTGGGGTGTAAACTTGACATAGAGGGTGGGCTCCTCAGACATGAGCATTGGCACTATTGGTGATGGCACCTGAGGTGGGAGTAGAGATGGCATCGGGAGTACAGATGTAATCTCTTGTGTATGAGGAGCAAGAAGAGGTAACAGTCCTGGAATGAGGGGCTTTATTTGGGCAGCTCCAGTATCATGGTGTGGGGTCCAGGTGACGCAGGCAGTCTTAAAAGCTTTAACATGGGAGTGATCGGATGCATTCCATTGGTTAGTGGGTTGGGCAATGAGCAACAGGGTGGGTTGGTCCATGAGGTCATCAAGGTGGGCGTCACTGTGGGTGGATCCATGAGGTCATCAGGGTGGGCGTCATCTTGGATACCAGCTACATGGTATGCTGAGACAGGAAATGGCAGCCAACTTTAGGGTCTCACTTTTGATCTAAGAAAGCTTGTAAGGTTAAACAATACATGTTATGTTATGTTATGAAGTGCAAAGCCCCCTAACACTAATGTGAACTTAGCCTTAGTTTTACTGCCCACTCATCCTAAAATGCATTCTCAGATCTGATAGATTTGAGCTCAAATCTTCTATCAAAGTTTTCAAAACACCCCATCTATCACTTGTCAGACCTGACTTCAGAAGGTATGTTGATGGATATACTAGTGACCATGGTTAACAAAGTATTATTTGGCCAAACTATGCAATGGCAGGACGAAATAATTCTGCAAATAGCAGAGAGCCTTCATTTATTAGACTGCTTTGATAGTTATCCACTATATAGATTTGGACAATAAGGGCAAGTTTTAACTAAGCCCCTGAATGTTATTGGATAAGTAAATGATGAAAATTTCCCATGGCAAAAAAATGCACATGACCTTGAAGGTGAAGATGCAAATACTTTCAATCAATTTACCAACATTAATAAACATAAATTGTAGTATAAAGCCAAACCCATCTGCTTACTCTGGACACCTAACCATGTGGTTTATGACTAATAAGTATATAAAATGACTATAAATGTTTTATAGCCAAGTAAGTTTACTTTTCTTTATAATATTTTTTAAATTATGGACAGACAATCCAAAGCAAAAATAGGGCAGGATGGTGGTTAGGAACAAAGCCAAGATTCAGGAACAAGCAGAGTAGTCACCAGCAATGAACAGGAACAAGAGCCAAGAAAGTGCACAATTTAACACTAGGACTACTGGACTCGTGACCCCGCCTAGAACTACTGAAAGGAGTCATTTTGACTCCTTGCTTGTTTTAGTTTATTTTTAGAGTTTCATTTGTGGTTATTTATTAATAATTATATTTTTTGTAATGTATTATTATTGTGAGATCCAACAGTAATGCTTTTGATTGTTTTTTTTCTGCTTTTCTTATTTTTCTACAGAAAATAACAATAATTATAATAGATGTTTTTCAAACATTTTTTTTTATTCAAGTGCACACATATAAACAACAACTGAAGAACAAAAAGCAGAATTCACCTTCTAAACATTTGGTGTTTCGCATTTTAGGCATTGCCTTTGATTTATGGCAGTACATTGCCCACACAAAGACTTACCACAAGTCTTACAATTGCCGACAGATCTATTTTTCTTGCACTTTTCTTTGATCTGGCAAAATTTTGTTTGAACCATCACTTCTGAACATGTAGAAACTTGGGACGTGGAACCCTTTTCCCTATCTGTGACATAAGGACCACTCAACTCTCTCACAAGCGTTTGCAAAAATGCCTTGCGTGACATTTTTTGGTGGGTAATCTCCTTGAATATTATACATGCATTTATACCCGCAAAGTCTAAGGCATTTTCAAATGCATGAACAGGCCATCTCCTTGTGGATGTTCGTGTGGTATATTTTCGTGCCATCTGATCCACTACATCTACTCCATATTTTGTTTCATTGTAAAACTTTACCGTTTCTGGAGTTTTTTTAGCGGAATCAGACGCAACAACAACATTTGGATGGACGGAACTCAAAATGACAACATTTTTGTTGGGCTTTCCTTGATATACTGTAAGTGTAAAATTGTCTTCATTTCTAAACACTTTAGTGTTGTACAATTCCTCTTTCATGGATTTTATTTCTTTAGGCACTTCTCGCCTTATCTTATTCAGTGTTCCCACGATGGTTGTTCCTTTGCTTTTTAGCTGTTTAGCTAATTTTAATGAAGTAAAATAATTATCGGTTGTAACATTGCGACCTTTTTTCAAAAACGGGTCCAATAACTTCATTACCACATGGTCAGCTAAACGGTCCTCAGCACGGCGTGTGTCATCTTTACCTAGATAAGGGAAGCCATTTGCCAGATATTTGCTCTCCTTATCAACAGCTAGCCAATATTTGTGGCCATATTTATCTGGTTTGGAAGGCATGTACTGCGTGAATGGACACCTAGTTTTGCTTGGGAAAAGTTGCTCATCCACCGTTATGTATGGGCCAGGTTTGTAACACGCAATACAATTTTCAATAAACCTGTCCCACACAGTAGAAAATAGAGCAAACTTGTCCGTTTGCAGTCTCTCCGATCGAGTAGATTTCTCATCAAATCTGAGAAACCTCATAATTTCAACAAAGCGGTCCCTAGACATTGTCGCTTTGCAAAACGGTATTCCCCAGTCATTACACCAAATACTGCTAATCGAGTGACGGTTTGTGCCAGATATTCCACGAGCATAGAATATCGCAATGAATGCATCTAGCTCCTCATCAGATAGAGTAAACTGTAAATTATTGTTCCTGCATGCTTCTGCAAGCGTACAGTTCTTTATATGTGTCAATATATATGAATCAAAAAATAAACGCCATGCGCTCAAAGGACTATCGATAATGATATTTCTTCTGGCGTATCCTGTAGGGCCAGGTGCTTCTCGAAGAATATTTTGGCTGTCACGCCTACCAGGCAAGTGTTGTCCAATTTCAACAGGTTTCCATTGAATACCATCCGCTGAAACTAGTATTCCTTCAGATTCGCCTTCTCTGGTGTTTGTTGTTGCATTACCTTCGCCGCCATCGTTATCTGTTGTTCTTTCATTTCTGGGACGTTTTGCTGATTTTTTTCTGTCCACCACCAGGAGGATGGAGGCAACATAACTGCATGAGCCCGATCCCCAGTTGATGTGCTTGGAATATCTGGAAAAAAGTTGATGAATATTTAGAATTTTTGTTTTGTAAGGGTCCGTGCACACTGGCTGGATTAGCGGCGGAATATCCGACCGGATATTCTCACCACAATCCGGCCCGTACCTGCCCGCTCAGGTACAGAGCGGAGTTTCATACCTGAAGCTCCGCTCCGAACCCCAGGCTGGAGCCGCTGTCTTGGACGGAGCCGTGCTCGCGCGTAAGCAAGCGCTGCTCTGTCCCTGACAGCGGCTCCAGCCCGGGGTTCGGAGCGGAGCTTCAGGCATGAGCGGGCACGTACGGCCTGTATTGCGGCAAGAATATCCAGATGGCTATTCAGCCAGAATTCTGCTAGTGTGCACAGGCCCTAACTCAGTGTGTGGAAGAACAAATAAATACACATAACTACTTACCTTCTGGATTTGTTCCTTCTGAGTCTTCAGATTCACTTGATATGTTCTGAGGAATGAAATCTTCATCACTGTCAGAATCAAATACATTTTCCTGCAATTCGGATTCCGATTCATCCTCCGGTATGGATTGCAAAGTAGCCAGAATATCCTGAGGCTTTATCAAACGTCTTCTCTCCATATTCCTCACAAATTCCATAATTCTATATAGTTCCCTGCTGAAAAATAGAAATGAAATGAAAACTAAAAGAAATAATAACTGTTCTGCCACCTTCAAAAGTAGGTGGGCTGAATCAGTTGACAGACAGCTAAACTATTTCATAACAATTCATACCTGTATGAGTCTTCAGAGCTCGTATGTCTGCGTCTGTTCTCTTTGTCTCTTCAGCTGAACTGAAAGTAAAGTTACTATCCAGAATACTGTCTCCTGCTAGGACCTTAGAAAAACACCACCCTTCATTAGCATAAGATAAGAGCCTAGAGTAAACAAGCTATTTTGTTCAGCATTAGGGTACCGTCACACAGTGCAATTTTCATCGCTACGACGGTACGATCCGTGACGCTCCAGCGTCGTAACAATATCGCTCCAGCGTCGTAGACTGCTGTCACACTTTGCAATCTACGACGCTGGAGCGATAATTTCATGACGTATGTGCGATGTAGAAGCCGTTGGTTACTATGCGCACATCGTATACGATATATGTTACACCATGCAATCATGCCGCCACAGCGGGACACTAGACGACGAAAGAAAGTTTCAAACGATCTGCTACGACGTACGATTCTCAGCGGGGTCCCTGATCGCAGGAGCGTGTCAGACACTGCGATCTCGTAACTATATCGCTCGAACGTCACGAATCGTGCCGTCGTAGCGATCAAAATTGCACTGTGTGACGGTACCCTTACACAGTAATACTAGCAGGTAAAACACAAGGAAAATGTGAAAAGTTGACATGTAAATTGAACTACATCTATATGAACATCAGGGTAAATAAGACAGAGTGAAAAAATTATGCACAAAACTTTATAGCAACATTTAGTGACAAAAGGACCTCAAAATATAGTAGGGAGTCAAAATGACTCCCTTCAGTAGTTCTTGGTAAATTTTGAAAAAAACGCGCAAATTTTTTACCAAAATTATTTATTCTCACAAAATCTTTTTTCACATCATATTTGAGGAAAAGTCACCGAGTTTCAAGCCGGAATTCTGAAAAATGTAGTCACAGAAGAGAAATAAAAAACGAAAGGAGTCAAAATGACTCCATCAGTAGTTCTAGTGTTTAATAAGCAGGCATTACAAGGCATGGCATTGCCCCTCTGTCATCATTTTTTGGAACAGGTTGCCATATAGTTTCCTGCTTCCCTTTGTTCTAGAAATCTCTGCACTATTGAGTTCGATTACTATTTTTAAAATTTGTTAATAGATTTTCAGTAGACACAGAGCCTATATATCACAGAGATTATATTGCTCCATACTATACTAATCCTTCAAAAATATAAATATCTGTTTTTAGTTGATTTTGATCCTTATCTCACCTGTGCACCCAGGAACGCATGATGTTCACATGTCTACATAGTGGTTTTGTCACGTAAATCGATCACTCTCTGCAATCATCACTTACATTACTCATCCTGACATCAAGTGGCATAGAGCTGATGATGGCTGTTGTGTAGGATCAATAACCAGAAGGAGAGGATGGTTGTGAGTCGCCCCACGGGCTAGGGGTACTCGGTCCTGGGTCCTGCCGTTCACAGGGGGATGTCACGGTGGCTTCGACCCAGTCCTTGGCCCTGGGTGCCCATGTAAAAGGGAAAGGTCTTTAAAAGGTTAAAGTTCATGTTCGTGATGCCACCTGTGGTATTCGGTCAGGGTGACCGACGCTGCTTTAAGGGGTCCGCTGGGGTGATGTTATGGCAGCTAGATGGTATACCTTCCCACAGGTATATTATATCCCCAGGGCTCCCGGTGTGTAGATGGTGGTATGGTGAGAGGTGCAGAGAAGAACGAGGACACAGGATTGCAGTCGCTTTACCTTTTTTACTGTTGGTTTCAGCAGCCACAGTCCAAGGCATCAGAACACAGGGCAGGTAGGGTCCGCCCACTTCAGAGTCAAGTCCGGAGTCCCCTTATCCAGGTGGCGAGTAGAAGCCTTCCTTTGCGCTGTAGTGGTGTAGTCCCTTACTGCTACGCTTCACATAAGGTCCTCACAGATGTTATCTGTCTCTGTCCCCCGGATAGGATAGGACAAAACCCGTATGACTGGTGACTTGAGCCTGTTTATAGGATCTCTTAGATGACCCGGCTCTGTAAGGTGTCACCGTGCCTCCTGGGTGTGGGTGCAGACAGGTAATGTGCAATTAGCTGTCCCGCCGGTCTCTGATGCAAGGCATAGAGGTCCTCACAACCTCAGTGTTCCGGCTACCGGTGTTTCTGCGCCTCAGAAGGAGGCAGCCTGTTCGGGGCTGGTCCCCTTTTGGTTTCCTCTACTGTGCTTCCTCTCCTGCACGCTCGCTGCAATTATTTCTGCTTTCAAAATGTCTCTTTCTGGGAGCTGCAGCTCTGCAGCATGCACTGCTCCGTGGACCCTCTGCCTTCCTCAGACTGATGTCTGGAGCTCACTCTGGAGCTCTGTCAGGAACTAACTCACTTTCCCTGCAGACTACCAGTAATATATATATATGGGGAGTCACCTAGTAAATAGGATCAAAAGCTCCCCCGGTGGCCTGGAGTGTGAATGTGTTGCATGTTTGTGGTAACTGGTTACAGTTAGCCTATCTTGCCTCCGAACGTAGCATCACTCTCCTTGGGAGGAAAGCAATGCCACTGTGACGACCAGGACCCTGGGGCGCCACAGTTGTATGTGATGTCTCCCACTCTACTTAATTATTGGCATGTATTCCATTCTAGTCCTCCAACAATTTAGACCTACATACTCAGAAAAAAACATTAAGACAACATGAAACACATGCATGCTAGAAATGAGGAATCAGCCCAATAGTGACAACTGTAAACTGCAATGAAAACATAGCTAAAACAAAAACAATATATATGAAATAAACATTGCTAAAAAAAATAAAGAGAACACTTAACCCCTTAGCGACCGCCGATACGCCTTTTAACGGCGGCCGCTAAGGGTACTTAAACCACAGCGCCGTTAATTAACGGCGCTGTGGAAAAAGTGTATAGCGCCCCCCACAGGCCGATTTTCTCCGGGGTCTCGGCTGCCGAGGGTAGCTGAGACCCCAGAGAACATGATTCGGGGGGTTTTTAACCCTCCCCGCATTTGCGATCGCCGGTAATTAACCGTTTACCGGCGATCGCAAAAAAAAAAAAAAAAAAAAAAAAAAAAAAGCGATCTCTTTTTAATTTCTCTGTCCTCCGATGTGATCGCACATCGGAGGACAGAGAAAAGGGGTCCCAGGTGGCCCCCCAATACTCACCTAGCTCCCCCGATGCTCCTCGTGTCTCCCGGTGGGCGCCGCCATCTTCAAAATGGCGGGCGCATGCGCAGTGCGCCCGCCGGCCGGCACCGGGAGAATCTTTGGGGTCTCGGCTGCCTGGGGTAGCCGAGACCCCAAAGAGCATGATCGGGGGTCGGTTTTAGCGACCCCTGTTTTGCGATCGCCGGTAATTAACTGTTTACCGGCGACCGCAAAAAAAAAAAAAAAAAAAGTAAAGTGTAATTCTCTGTCCTCTGATGTGATCGCACATCAGAGGACAGAGAAATAGGGGGATTCGGGGACCCTAGCATACTCACCTAGGTCCCTGGATCCTCTTGCTGCTCCTCCTGGCCGCCGGCAGAAGAACATGGCGGACGCATGCCCAGTGCGCCCGCCATCTGTCTCCATCTGCCGGCCGGCAGGAGAACAGCAGTTAGGGCTAAAATTAGGGTTAGGGTTAGGGGTAGGGTTAGGGGTAGGGTTAGGGTTAGGGTTAGGGGTAGGGTTAGGGGTAGGGTTAGGGGTAGGGTTAGGGGTAGGGTTAGGGGTAGGGTTAGGTTAGGGGTAGGGTTAGGGTTAGGGGTAGGGTTAGGGTTAGGGTTAGGTTAGGGGTAGGGTTAGGGGTAGGGGTAGGGTTAGGGTAGGGTTAGGGCTAGGGTTAGGTTAGGGGTAGGGTTACGGCTAGGGTTAGGTTAGGGGTAGGGTTAGGGGTAGGGTTACGGCTAGGGTTAGGTTAGGGGTAGGGTTAGGGGTAGGGTTGGGGCTAAATTTAGGGTTAGGGTTGGGGCTAAATTTAGGGTTAGGGTTGGGGCTAAATTTAGGGTTATGCTTCTTTCACACTTACGTCGGTACGGGGCCGTCGCAATGCGTCGGCCCGACATACCGACGCACGTTGTGAAAATTGTGCACAACGTGGGCAGCAGCTGTAGTTTTTCAACGCATCCGCTGCCCAATCTATGTCCTGGGGAGGAGGGGGCGGAGTTACGGCCACGCATGTGCGGTCAGAAATGGCGGATGCGACGTACAAAAAAACGTTTAATTGAACGTTTTTTTGTGCCGACGCTCCGCCAAAACACAACTGATCCAGTGCACGACGGACGCGACGTGTGGCCATCCGTCACGATCCGTCGGCAATACTATGGGCAAAAAACGCATCCTGCGGGCACATTTGCAGGATCCGTTTCTTGTCCAAAACGACGGATTGCGACGGAATGCCAAACAACGCAAGTGTGAAAGTAGCCTTAGGGCTAGGGTTAGGGTTGGGGCTAAAGTTAGGGCTAGGGTTGGGGCTAAAGTTAGGGTTAGAGCTGGGATTAGGTTTAGGGTTTGGATTAGGGTTGGTATTAGGGTTAGGGTTGGCATTAGGGTTACGCTTGGGATTAGGGTTAGGTTTGGGATTAGGGTTAAGGTTAGGGTTTGATTAGGGGTGTATTGGGATTAGGGTTAGGGTTGAGATTAGGATTAGGGGTGTGTTGGATTTAGGGTTTTGATTAGGGTTATGGTTAGGGTTGACATTAGGGTTGTTTTGGGGTAAGGGTTGTGATTATGGTTAGGGTTAGTGATTAGGATTATGGATCAGGTTGGGATTAGGGTTAGGGGTTGGAGCTAGAATTGGGGGGTTTCCACTGTTTAGGTACATCAGGGGGTCTCCAAACACGACAGCCAATTTTGCGCTCAAAAAGTCAAATGGTGCTCCCTCCCTTCTGAGCTCTGCCGTGCGCCCAAACAGTGGGTTACCCCCACATATGGGGCATCAGCGTACTCGGGATAAATTGGACAACAACTTCTGGGGTCCAATTTCTCTTGTTACCCTTGTGAAAATAAAAACTTGGGGGCTACAAAATCTTTTTTGTGAAAAAAAAAAATATTTTTTATTTTCACGACTCTGCATTCTAAACTTCTGTGAAGCACTTGGGCATTCAAAGTTCTCACCACACATCTAGATAAGTTCCTTGGGGGGTCTAGTTTCCAAAATGGGGTCACTTGTGGGGGGTTACTACAGTTTAGGTATATCAGGGGCTCTGCAATCGCAACATAATGCCCACAGACCATTCTATCAAAGTCTGCATTCCAAAAAGGCGCTCCTTCCCTTCCGAGCTCTGCCGTGCGCCCAAACAGTGGTTTACCCCCACATATGGCACATCAGCGTACTCGGGATAAATTGGACAACAACTATTGCAGTCCAATTTCTCCTGTTACCCTTGTGAAAATAAAAACTTGGGGGCTACAAAATCTTTTTTGTGAAAAAAAAAAATATTTTTTATTTTCACGACTCTGCATTCTAAACTTCTGTGAAGCACTTGGGCATTCAAAGTTCTCACCACACATCTAGATAAGTTCCTTGGGGGGTCTAGTTTCCAAAATGGGGTCACTTGTGGAGGGTTTCTACTGGTTAGGTACATCAGGGGCTCTGCAAATGCAACATAATACCCGCAGACCATTCTATCAAAGTCTGCATTCCAAAACGGCGCTCCTTCCTTCCGAGCTCTGCCGTGCGCCCAAACAGTGGTTTACCCCCACATATGGGGTACCAGCATACTCAAGACAAATTGGACAACAACTTTTGGGGTCCAATTTCTCTTGTTACCCTTGTAAAAATAAAAACTTGGGGGCTACAATATCTTTTTTGTGGAAAAAAAAAATATTTTTTATTTTCACGGCTCTGCATTATAAACTTCTGTGAAGCACTTGGGCATTCAAGGTTCTCATCACACATCTAGATAAGTTCCATGGGGGGTCTAGTTTCCAAAATGGGGTCACTTGTGGGGGATTTCTACTGTTTAGGCACATCAGGGGCTCTCCAAACGCGACATGGCGTCCGATCTCAATTCCAGCCAATTCTACATTGAAAAAGTAAAACGGCACTCCTTCTCTTCCAAGCTCTGCGGTGCGCCCTAGCAGTGGTTTACCCCCACATATTGGGTATCAGCGTACTCAGGAGAAATTGCACAACAACTTTTGTGGTCTAATTTCTCCTGTTACCCTTGTGAAAATAAGAATTTGTGGGCAAAAAGATCATTTTTGTGTAAACAAAAGCGATTTTTTTATTTTCACGGCTCTACGTTATAAACTTCTGTGAAGCACTTGGGGGTTCAAAGTGCTCGCCACACATCTAGATAAGTTCCTTAAGGGGTCTAGTTTCCAAAATGGTGTCACTTGTGGGGGGTTTCCACTGTTTAGGCACATCAGGGGCTCTCTAAACGTGACATGGCGTCCGATCTCAATTCCAGCCAATTCTGCATACATATGGGGTATTGGCGTATTCAGGAGAAATTGCATAACAAAATTTATGGTTACATTTCTGTTTTTACACTTGTGAAAATAAAAAAAATGGTTCTGAATTAAGATGTTTGCAAAAAAAAGTTAAATGTTCATTTTTTCCTTCCACATTGTTTCAGTTCCTGTGAAGCACGTAAAGGGTTAATAAACTTCTTGAATGTGGTTTTGAGAACCTTGAGGGGTGTAGTTTTTAGAATGGTGTCACACTTCATTATTTTCTATCATATAGACCCCTCAAAATGACTTCAAATGTGATGTGGTCCCTAAAAAAAAATGGTGTTGTAAAAATGAGAAATTGCTGGTCAACTTTTAACCCTTATAACTCCCTAACAAAAAAAAATTTTGTTTCCAAAATTGTGCTGATGTAAAGTAGACATGTGGGAAATGTTATTTATTAACTATTTTTCGTGACATATCTCTCTGATTTAAGGGCATAAAAATACAAAGTTTGAAAATTGCAAAATTTTAAAAATTTTCGCCATATTTCCGTTTTTTTCATAAATAATCGCAAGTAATATCGAAGAAATGTTACCACTAACATGAAGTACAATATGTCACGAAAAAACAATCTCAGAATCAGCGGGATCCGTTGAAGCGTTCCAGAGTTATAACCTCATAAAGTGACAGTGGTCAGAATTGCAAAAATTGGCTCGGTCATTAAGTACCAAATTGGCTCTGTCACTAAGGGGTTAGACAACACAATGTAACTCCAAGTCAATCACACGTCTGTGAAATCAACCTGTCCAGTTTTGAAGTGTGACGCCCGAGAGACCGGGGTACCCAGCACCGGACCAATGGGGTCTGTCTCTTGAGGGGGATGTCACGGGTGGCTTGACCCGGTGCTGTGGCCTCAGGCAATGCACAGTGTAAAGGGTATCGTGAGGGAACAGGCACTTACTTGATCAGCAGCAGGTTCTCCCAGCGGTGATGATCCCAATCCTGGATAGATGGCTATTGTCCAAATGAAAGACTGAGGCACTGAAACGTTTAACCAGTTTACTTTAACAAAAAAAGGATTTACAACCAGTCCTGTCACCGGAGTCTGTATGGGAACTCTGAGTTACTTTGACCCTGCCGGGGTCTTCGCCTCTTATTGTACGCAATATCTGTGTGGCCCTGCTGCTGTATGTGAACTGGCTGCCGGCCCAATCTGTCCCCTCTGGGTCCTGGTTCGACGGGCAACCCGAGTCCTTTTATCGGCTTACCCCCTCCGGGAGTACCGCTGAACTCTGTGTCTGTTGCTGCGTCCGACCCTAGTGAAGCTGATATCACCTCACGTTTTTCCGGTTGCTGTATTATATGTAATGAATACAGCCACGGATCCGGTATCCGTCTTTGCGCCTGTTCTGGGTAGTGATTAATGCTACCCGGTTCTCACAATGTCCTTTTTCTCTATCCCTCTTCTCCTCAGGCCGGTGATTTGGGCCTGGAAACCGTCATAGGGCTGTTAGAAATTCAGCTGTATGACCTCTCACTTTCAGCTCCTTAGCCCAACTGCCCAACTGCCAGTTCTTCTCTCAGACCAGAATGGATCAAGGGGAGTCTCTGGAGCTCCCCCTTCTGGCCGGAGGAGGTAGTGCAGTCTTGCTATTTTAGTATTTGTATTCAGTGTCAGTAACTATATTTGTGGCAAATACCTCTAGGAGTGCCACATTCCCCCTTAGTTAAGAACAGTACTCCGGGACTGTGGGACGATAACATTTTGAAATAACAATTAATATGTACAGAGTCTTAAAAATGAAAAGTTACAAAAACCACTCAAGGAAACAAAAGTAGAGTTCTGTAAAAAGTCACTTCAAATAGCGTCCATTAATACAGTTCTATCCTTGAAGGTACTAGGAAAGGCACTGCACTTTGTGTCCAAGAATTTAGTTCCATTTTTCCAACGGAGTTATCAATATAACGTATAAAGAAAGTTCAAAAAGAGCAAAAAGCAAAGTTCAAAAAGCAGTCTTTCCGGAGCTTTGATTTAGTGCCTCCGGGCTGATAAAAAGTTCAAGAATATGCAAGAAGTTCATACAGATAAGTCTCTGTAGGTACTGGGCTTAAACGTTGCAGACTGATAACAATGACTATACTACATTTTCTGTTTAACTATATATTATTATTATTATTATTATTATTATTTATCGTTATAGCGCCATTTATTCCATGGCGCTTTACATGTGAGGAGGGGTATACATAATGAAAACAAGTACAATAATCTTAAACAATACAAGTCATAACTGGTACAGGAGGAATGAGGACCCTGCCCGCGAGGGCTCACAATCTACAAGGGATGGGTGAGAATACAGTAGGTGAGGGTAGAGATGGTCATGCAGCGGTTTGGTCGATCGGTGGTAGCTGCAGGTTGTAGGCTTGTCTGAAGAGGTGGGTCTTCAGGTTCTTTTTGAAGGTTTCGATGGTAGGCGAGAGTCTGATGTGTTGTGGTAGAGGGTTCCAGAGTAGGGGTGATACGCGAGAGAAATCTTGTATACGATTGTGGGAAGAGGAGATAAGAGGGGAGTAGAGTAGGAGATCTTGTGAGGATCGGAGGTTGCGGGTAGGTAAGTACCGGGAGACGAGGTCACAGATGTATGGAGGAGACAGGTTGTGGATGGCTTTGTACCTCATGGTTAGGGTTTTGTAGTGGAGTCTCTGGGCAATGGGGAGCCAGTGAAGGGATTGACAGAGGGGAGAGGCCGGGGAATAGCGGGGGGACAGGTGGATTAGTCGGGCAGCAGAGTTTAGAATAGATTGGAGGGGTGCGAGAGTGTTAGCGGGGAGGCCACAGAGCAGGAGGTTGCAGTAGTCAAGGCGAGAGATGATGAGGGCATGGACTAGGGTTTTTGCAGATTCATGGTTGAGGAATGAACGGATTCGTGAAATATTTTTGAGTTGCAGTCGGCAGGAAGTGGAAAGGGCTTGGATATGTTGTTTGAAGGAGAGATCAGCGTCAAGGATTACCCCAAGGCAGCGAGCTTGTGGGACTGGGGAGAGTGGGCAGCCATTTACTGTAATTGATAGGTTCGTTGGGGGGGTCGCGTGAGATGGGGGAAAGATGATGAATTCTGTTTTGTCCATGTTAAGTTTCAAAAATCTAGCGGAGAAGAAGGATGAAATAGTGGACAGACATTGAGGGATTCTGGTTAGAAGGGAGGTGATATCTGGTCCAGAGATGTAGATCTGTGTGTCGTCAGCATAGAGGTGATACTGAAAGCCATGAGATTCTATGAGCTGTCCCAGGCCAAAGGTGTAAATGGAGAAGAGCAAGGGCCCAAGGACTGAACCTTGTGGGACTCCGACAGATAGAGGGCGAGGTGAGGAGGTGGTGTGTGAGTGGGAGACGCTGAATGTCCGGTCTGTTAGGTATGATGAGATCCAGGATAGGGCCAAGTCTGCGATGCCAAGGGATGAGAGGGTTTGTAATAATAGGGAATGGTCCACTGTGTCAAAGGCAGCCGACAGGTCGAGGAGGAGGAGGACAGAGTAGTGTCGCTTGCTCTTGGCGGTTAAGAGGTCATTGGTGACTTTAGTTAGGGCATAACATATATACAATTCACATTATGAGCTTTAGAGTTGGTAATCTGCATACCTGGCCGGTAATTGGCCCTGGGTACTATGCTGTGATCTACGTAATAGCGGTATCCCTTCATGTGGTGTACTACTGTCTACTGCGGATGTAGTATCTGCCCGCTCTGCTAAAGATAATTCCATGACTATGGAGTTGGCAAGTCCACCGTGAATGAGATTACTCTGATCAGGAATCTGTTCTTCCTGGCCTGGAACCTCCTGTAGTACGGGGTCAGCCTCTTCCTGTCTTGGGACTTCTGGTATTGGGTTCGGTGTTGGGTAAAAGGCCACCATGGGAACCACTACTGCACCATGGTATGTTAGTAGGGTTTTGGGAAAGTCTCCTATACAGGTGTGATACATTTCCTCTTCTTTTTCCTTTACTGGTTGAACCTGTATGGGTTGAATAACTTCTGGTTCTGGCTGGACAACTTCTGGCTCTTTCAATGCTTCCGGACACAATTTAAGATTGTCTCTTGACACTAGTACAGATGTTAAGCCTCCGTTTTTGCTAATGAGACACATTTTAGGATTATCCATTCTTGTTGGTAAAACTGTGTAGGGTACGGCTTCCCACTGATTGTCTAGTTTATTGGTTCGACGATTTCTCTTGAGCACTTGGTCACCCGGTCTTAATGGGGTCGCTAGAGCATTCTGGTTGAAAGTTCGCTCTTGTCTTTCTCTAGTTTGCTGAAGGCTTCTTTCCACACTCTCTTGCACTTGGTGATACTGCTTTTGCCGTATGATATCCCAATTGGAGTCTTGAACTTCTGCGTCTGGTTTCAGAATTCCCATTTCTAGATCGATTGGTAATTGGCCGGGTCTTGCACGCATAAGGTAAGCTGGGGTGCAGTTGGTGGAGCTTACCGGGACATGATTATATAGATCTACCAAGTCAGGCAATTTCTCTGGCCATTGATTCCTTTCTGTCTCAGGTAAAGTCTTTAGTAGGTCTATTATAATATGGTTCATCTTCTCGCATAAGCCGTTTGTTTGTGGATGATAGGCCGTCGTCCGGATGTTTTTGCAACCATACATATTACAGAATTCTCTGAAGATCTCTGATTCAAAGGCTGTACCTTGGTCGGTGAGAACCTGTTCCGGATATCCATGGGGTCTACAAAAGTACATTTGGAACGCTTTGGCTGCTGTTTTTGCTGTCAGATCTTTTACGGGTACTACTACCAAGAAGCGTGAATAATGGTCCACGATGGTCAAGGCATAGACATAGCCGGACCGGCTTGGTATTAACTTCACGTGGTCTATGGCTACAAGTTCAAGTGGTTGTTTGGTGATTATGGGCTGCAGTGGTGCTCTTTGGTTCTTTTGATCGTTTCTTCTGAGGTTGCACGGGCCACAATATCTGCACCACTGTTCGATTGATTTTCTCATCCAGACCCAATAAAATCTTTCTCTTAGAAGTACTTCTAACTTTTTCCAACCAAAGTGACCAGCACCATTATGGTAAGCTTCGAGGACCATCTTGACATCTTGTTTAGGCACGATAATCTGCCAAACCAATTCATGTGTTTTCGGATTGGTGTACCTTCTACAGAGCTTCCCTTGATACAGGAACATTTTGCCTCTCTGTTTCCAGAGTTGATGCGTCTCTTCTGGGGCATCCTCATCGGGATATGCACTTTGCTCAGTTAACAGTTCCTTCACCAACTTCACAGCCGGATTGCTGTCTTGGGTGTCAGCCCATCTATGGTGTGCTAACGGATTAAAATTCACCTCTTGTTGTTTCTGATAGGTACTTGACTGATGATGTTTTGCCTTGGGATGATGGAAGGCTGGTAGTTCAATTTCTTCAAGCTCCCCCGTTTCTTCTTCTACATCTCTCAAGTGTGGCATCCGGGATAGGGCATCGGCATTTCCATTCTTGCGACCTGCTCGATACTTGATCTTGAAGTTGTAATTAGATAACCGGGCTATCCATCGCTGTTCTAACGCACCTAATTTGGCTGTGTCCAGGTGGGTCAACGGATTGTTGTCAGTATAGACAATAAATTCTGCAGCAGCCAGATAGTGTTTGAAACGTTCAGTCACAGCCCAAACTACTGCCAGTAGTTCCAATTTGAAGGAGCTATAATTTTCTGGATTTCTTTCAGTAGGCCGGAGCTTTCTACTTGCAAAGGCGATGACTTTCTCCCGACCTTCTTGCTTTTGTGACAGCACCGCTCCTAGTCCCACATTACTGGCATCGGTGTAGAGGATGAAAGGTTGATGGTAATCTGGGTATGCCAGAACCTCTTCTCCGGTTAGTGCCTTCTTTAGTTGTTCAAAGGAGTCTTCCCTTTCATCGTTCCACTGAAAAGGAGGGTTTCGGTTTGAAGGTTTCTTCGTCTGCCCTACCAAGGCGTCTTGCAAGGGTACTGCCAATTTGGTAAATCCTTTTATAAATCTGCGATAGTAACCCACCAATCCCAGGAATTGCCTCACTTCTTTTGCGTTGGTAGGTCTTGGCCAATCCCTTATGGCACTTATTTTCTCGGGATCCGGTGCTACTCCCTCCGAACTCACGATGTGTCCCAGGTACTGTACCTTTGGCTTGAGAAGGTGACATTTGGATGGCTTGATTTTCATGCCATACCTGGATAAGGCTTCGAACACTTCTGCCAGGTCTATTAAGTGTTGTTCGTAAGTCTTTGAGTAGACGATCACATCATCTAGGTACAGGAGGACGGTCTCGAAGTTCTTGTGTCCGAGGCAGCATTCCATCAGCCGCTGGAAGGTACCGGATGCGTTGCAGAGTCCGAATGGCATGCGATTAAATTCACATAGACCCATTGGTGTGGTGAATGCCGTCTTTTCCTTATCTCTCTCAGCCACAGGGACTTGCCAATACCCGCTTGTTAAGTCTAAGGTGGAAAAATAATTAGCAGATTTCAAAGCAGTCAAGGACTCTTCTATCCTAGGCAAGGGGTAGGCGTCTTTATGGGTGATGTTATTAATCCGCCGGTAGTCTACGCACATTCTCATGGTTCCGTCCTTTTTTTTGACAAGCACTAGAGGGGCCGCCCAGGGGCTACAGCTGTCTCTTATTACCCCGGCCTGTTTCATCTCCCTCAGCATATCTTTTGCACATTGATAGTGAGCGGGCGGTATGGGTCTATATCTTTCTTTTATTGGGGGATGGTCACTGGTGGGGATTGTGTGTTCTACCCCTTCTATCCGTCCGAAGTCCAATGGGTGTTTACTGAAGACTTGTTCATATTCCGTCACTAGCCTATACACCCCTTGTTTTTGATGGGTAGGTGTTGAATTTATGCCCACGTGTAGCTGTTGACACCAATCCTCCAATTCTCCGTCTGAGCCGTTGCCTTCCACCTGACAGGTTGGTTCTAAGGGCTCAATGGTTGTGATGGCATTGTTGTCAACAGTATATAGCTTTGCCACTGTAGCATACCTTGGCAAAGTGACCTCTTCCTCTCCACAGTTCAAAAGTCGTACCGGCACTCGTCCCCGGTGTACCTCGACTACCCCTCGTGCTGTGAGTATAGTGGGCCTGCTGTCGGTGTACACTGGTTCTATTAAGGCTTAATAATCTCGTCCCTTAGTACCAATGGCTGCTCTACACCATACCAGCATTTCTGTTTTTGGTGGGATTACAATAGATGTTGGATCACTTACCCTCACACTGCCGATTTCTCCACCTGCAACTTCTACCTGTTGCCTTAACATCAATACTTTTATTTCCCTTTGGAGAACTCTCTGCTGGCAGGATTGGGCAGTTTCAGCAATTTGCTGTAAGACAGAAATAACTTCGGAAAAGCAGTTCTCTAACACATTCGTTCCTATCAATACAGTTGGTTCACAGTTCCGCCGGTCAACATCAACAACAATTATACCCTGTTTCTTCAATTCTACTTTACCAATCTTTATGGTCATCTCCCTGAATCCTAGTTTCGGTACCAACTTACCATTACTGGCCCATATATCTAGTTCAACATCAGAGGGCCCTTTATCAATATCTGCATCAGCCCAGTACCTCTTATAAAGGATATACGGTATAGATGAAATCTGGGAACCTGTGTCCAGCAAAGCGTTGAGGGGAATTCCGTCCAGCACGATAGGGATAATGGGTCGTCCTCCGATGTACCTGTCGTGCCAGGGTGTTGGGCCTTGAAAGTTCATTCCTGCGAAGCGGCCCGCATTCATAGGGGATTCCCGTTTAAATCACAATCTCGTGCAAAGTGGCCTGGCTGCTGGCAACGGCGGCAAATGGGCTGTCCATCCGGTTGGTAGCGGTCGCGGGGTCGTCCTCTCCATGTCGGGTATCTCCGGGGTCTCATCCATGGAACATCCTCTCTACGGTTTGCGAACTCTATCTTGGGTCCTCTCATCTCCTGCATGGTTTTAGCCATTGAAGCAAAAACATCAGTTAAAGAGTCAAGCTTTTGTTGAAGAGCCTCATTAGTACTGGGCCCCAGGGGCTTAGCAATGGCCCCGGACATAGCTGATGTCACTGGCACTCCTTGTTGTTGAGGTGCCTCTGCCATAGGTTGCGCAGGATCCTGATCCCGAGGTGCCTCTGCCAGCTGGAGACGTATAGTGCTCTCCTTTAATTGAGCAAATGTCAATTCAGGGTTCTTAAAAACAAGCATGCTCACATGCCCCCGGTGAGAAGGGGTGTAGAGTCCCTCCATAAATTGATCTCTTAGCAGTTTATCCGCTCCGGTGTTAAAAATGGGTTCAGCCAGTGTAAGTGATTTAAGGGCTTCCTGCAGGTTTAAGGCAAAGTCTCTCATGCCCTCATTAACTTTTTGTTTGCAATTAAAGAATCGTATTTTAGCTTTGCTGCTGGCAGTGGTTTCAAATGTAGCTTTTAATCCAGCAAATATGCATTCAACAGTGCCTTTTAGATCAGCTGCCCATGCTGTGACTTCTCGCTTAGCATGGCCACTTAACTGCATCATCAGGAGACTAACACGCTGAACTTCACCCACGGGGAACATGTTAAAATGGGCCAGCATCTTTTCTCTGAAATCGTCAAGGGTATTAGGCTCACCTTCATACATTGGAAGCCACGGGCCACCTGGGGTATATGGCATCAGCACCGGCATGATGGGCGCCACTCCTTGCACCGCTGCGCTACCAGACGCTCTATCGACACTCTGTCTTTCAGCTGCATTAGCGCCGCCGGGTGCTGCGGCGTCTCCGTGCTGCGACATACTGTGCCCCCTTAGTTAATCCGGACCCTTCCGGTCCTTCGCTTCCGTCGGGATAGTGTAGATTCGTTCTGCTGTGCAGCAGGATTGGTTTTCCCCTTGCTCTGACGTCAGAGTGCTCAGCTTGGTGCCGCCCACAATGACACGCCCCCTGCTGCTCCCGCCCGCCGCGCGCTCTGTAATGGCGGATTCTGAAGTTTTTCAGTTAGACTGGGGCTCAGGTAATGGCGTAGCTCAATTAACAGTCTCGCGCCTAACGGTTATGAGGTGATTACCTCAGGGGATGGCGGCCATCTTTACTCCATTATAACCAATGGGGAAAAGTCACTTTCAATAGTTTTTAATGGGAAATGGAATTTTCTTTAATAAAGTCAATTTTCACGATTTTTCATCCAAGTTTTCAAAGTTTTGGGCTCCAATCACGGCACACAATACCCGGTATATGGGCTGGCTCTATCCTGTTCGTGACGCCAATTGTGACGCCCGAGAGACCGGGGTACCCAGCACCGGACCAATGGGGTCTGTCTCTTGAGGGGGATGTCACGGGTGGCTTGACCCGGTGCTGTGGCCTCAGGCAATGCACAGTGTAAAGGGTATCGTGAGGGAACAGGCACTTACTTGATCAGCAGCAGGTTCTCCCAGCGGTGATGATCCCAATCCTGGATAGATGGCTATTGTCCAAATGAAAGACTGAGGCACTGAAACGTTTAACCAGTTTACTTTAACAAAAAAAGGATTTACAACCAGTCCTGTCACCGGAGTCTGTATGGGAACTCTGAGTTACTTTGACCCTGCTGGGGTCTTCGCCTCTTATTGTACGCAATATCTGTGTGGCCCTGCTGCTGTATGTGAACTGGCTGCCGGCCCAATCTGTCCCCTCCGGGTCCTGGTTCGACGGGCAACCCGAGTCCTTTTATCGGCTTACCCCCTCCGGGAGTACCGCTGAACTCTGTGTCTGTTGCTGCGTCCGACCCTAGTGAAGCTGATATCACCTCACGTTTTTCCGGTTGCTGTATTATATGTAATGAATACAGCCACGGATCCGGTATCCGTCTTTGCGCCTGTTCTGGGTAGTGATTAATGCTACCCGGTTCTCACAATGTCCTTTTTCTCTATCCCTCTTTTCCTCAGGCCGGTGATTTGGGCCTGGAAACCGTCATAGGGCTGTTAGAAATTCAGCTGTATGACCTCTCACTTTCAGCTCCTTAGCCCAACTGCCCAACTGCCAGTTCTTCTCTCAGACCAGAATGGATCTAGGGGAGTCTCTGGAGCTCCCCCTTCTGGCCGGAGGAGGTAGTGCAGTCTTGCTATTTTAGTATTTGTATTCAGTGTCAGTAACTATATTTGTGGCAAATACCTCTAGGGGTGCCACATTAGCAACACCAATTGTGAATCAGTTTTTCCTGATGTGCAAATGAAACAGAAAACAGGTAGAGATGATAGGCAAATAGCATAACAACCCTAAAAAGGAGTGGTTCTGCATGGGGTAACCACAGACCATTTCTCTGTTCTCATCCTTTTTGGCTATTGTTTTGGTCATTTTTGCATTTTATCATTGCTCTCACCCTTAGGTACTGTACAGTAGCATGAGGCAGTGTCTGCAGACCACAGAAGTTTCTCAGGTAGTGCAGCTTATTCAGGATGGCACATCAATGCGAGCTGTGGCAAGAAGGGTAGCTGTTAGTGATGAGCGAGAATACTCGTCGCTTGGGTTTTCCCAAGCACGCTCGGGTGATATCCGAGTATTTGTGCTAGTGCTTGGAGATTTAGTTTTTGCCACCTCAGCTGCATGATTTATGGCTGCTGGACAGCCTGAGTACATGTGGGAATGTCCAAGCAAATAGGCATTCCTCACATCTATTCAGCCTGTCTAGCAGCCAAAAATCGTGCAGCTGCGGCAACGAAAACTAAATCTCTGAGCACTAACAAATACTCGGAGACCACCCGAGCATGCTCGGGAAAACCCAAGCAACGAGTATACTCGCTCATCACTAGTAGCTGTGTCTGTCAGCACACTGTCCAGAGCATGGAGCAAATACTAGAAGACAGGCCAGTACACCAGGAGATGTGGAGGGGGCCATAGGAAGGCAACAACCCATCAGTAGGACCTCTACCTCCTCCTTTGTGTAAGGAGGAACAGGAAGAGCAGTGCTAGATCCCTGAAAATGACCTCCAGCAGGCCACTAACATCTATGTGTCTGCTCAAACTGTCAGAAACAGACTTCATGAGGGTGGTATGAAGGCCTGATGTCCACAAGAGGGTGTTGTGCTTACAGCTCAACATTGTGCAGGGCGATTGGTCTTTGCCAGAGAACACCAAGATTGGCAGATTTGACATTGGCGCCCTGTGCTCTTCACGGATGACAGAAGGTTCCATGTGACAGATGTGACAGTCTGGAGATGCCGTGGAGAATGTTCTGCTGCCTGCAGCATGACCGGTTTGGCAGTGGGTCAGTAATGGTGTGGGGAGGTATTTCTTTGGAGAGCTGCACAGCCCTCCATGTGCTAGCCAGAGGTACCATGAGAGCCTCAGCCCATTGTGAGACCATATGCAGGTGCAGTGGGCCCTGGGTTCCTTCTGATGCATGACAATGCTAGGCCTCATGTGGCTGAAGTGTGTCAGCAGTTCCTGCACGATGAAGGCATTGATGGCTATGGACTGGCCTGCCTGTTCCCCAGACCAAAATCCAATCGAGCACATCTGGGACATCATGTCTCATTCTATCCACCAACACCACGTTGCACCACAGACTGTCCAGGAATTGAGTGATGCTTGAATCCAAGTCTGGGAAGGAGATCCCTCAGGAGAAAATCCACTGCCTCATCAGGACCATGCCCAGGCATTGTAGGGAGATCATACAGGCACGTGTAGACCACACACATTACTAAACAAAATTTTCTTGTCTTTAGGTATTTCCACTGAAGTTGGATCAACCTGCTATAATTTGATTTTCCACTTTGATTTTGAGTATCATTCCTAATCCAGACATCCATGGGATATTCATTTTGATTGCAGTGATTATTTTTATGTTTTATTATTCTCAACGCATTCCACTATGTAATGAATAAAGACTTGCAACTGGAATATTTAATTCAGTGATATCTAGGATGTGGAATTTTAGTGTTCCCTTTATTTTTTTGTGCAGTGTATAATCTAATTTCCCATATTTTTTACTACAAAAAAGCTTTTCCACTTTGATTTTGAGTATCATTCCAAATCCAGACATCCATGGGATATTAATTTTGATTACAGTAATTAAATTATGTTTTATTGTTCGCAATACATTCTTCTATGTAATGAATAAAGACTTGCAACTGGAATATTTAATTCAGTGATATCTAGGATGTGGTATTTTAGTGTTCCCTTTATTTTTTTGCGCAGTATATAATCTAATTTCCCATATATTTTTTACTACAAAAATTTGGTATATTAGTTTTAACTATTGGGAGGTTGTAGTCCTAATATACGTTACAACTGGACAGTACCAGATTGGCACAATTTTGTAACACATATTTTATTGCAAATGTTATGTCGTATATAGCCACATTGTCCTCATGCAGGGGTCTGTATGACACTGAAATGCATTTATCTATTGTATGTTGAATTAATAATACAGTATACCCAGAATTAATAAGTTCTCAACATAATATGTTTAATGGAGGTAGTGAGGTAAAGTGAACCTTCATATTGAAAAGCCTCTGTTTCATAAAATGAAGGGGAGAATACAGGCTTAGCTGTATGTGATGAGTGCATCTGGCTGGTAGGTGAGGGATCTGCCACAGTAGAGTGTCGAGGAACAGCTACAAGAGCAATAATGAAATGGATGGCTAATTGAAAAGAGGCAGAGATGTTTAGGGGACTAATGCATTGGTGAGAAGAACTACAATGTGGCAACTGAGAGGACATTAGTGCAAAAGAGAAGTGATCATGAAAAGGTTTGTGAACAAAATTGTGTCTGTCGAGCTGCTGAATAAGTAAAACAGAGACTTTTATAAAGTGAAGAATGGGCTGCTGAGGAGATTGCCAGCAGACTATCAGAAGTGTCAACAAATTGTCTGAAGTGTACACCCACTCATGCAAATGACATTTATCTACCTCAATTTTATCTGTACCTCTTGTGAGATTTTGTAAACATCAAATTAGTTGACTCTCTGTTAATAAAGTTACTGAACTGACATTTGTGTGTGATTGAATTATTCCACCCTCTCAGAGAGGAGAACTACTCTACCACCAAATGTCAATACATCCTATAACATATTCAAAGGGGCATAACATCCCTCATCTTTGTTATAGAGGGATCTGCCCCACACAGAACAATGAATGGAACCAACTCATCACATACAGGAAATTGCAAAATGTAAAGTTTCAGTAACATGCGGTAATAGACTTTCCATGTCGTCTATCATTACTCATTATGTGAGCAGTTTATCTGCCCATGTAAAAGGAAGCTTCAACACTGTGTTCAGAAAGGAATGAATGATAACATGACAACATATTAACTTTTTTTCTAAGAATCAAAGTCTACTTCCATTATGTGTTATTTATATGCTGGAAGAATATGCTAAGATGCCTTTGGAAGTACACTTGATAAATGCAATCTGTTTTTTTTTCTAAATCATATCAGATAATAACACAAATTTTTTAACTTGCATTAGAGTTGAAAAGCACAAGGACGGAAAGTAAAGTTTTTGCTTTTGATGAGTGAATTATTGAATATCTTTTTTAAAATCTCTTAGCTTTTTAAAAGTATCAAATACCTTACAAGTAGTATTGAGCCACCGCCCTAGTGTTCGGGTTCGGTTCGTCGAACAGGGACGTGTACGACGAAATGTTCGTCGAACGTTCGACGAACACCGTAGACCCCCATTGAAACCAATGGCAGGCAAACACAAGCACATACAAACACATGGAAAACACATAGAAAACACGGTAAAAGGTGTCCAAAAGCTGACAAACTGCTCAGAAGACACAACAAACATGGAAAAGTCACAACTACATATAGTCATGCAAAAAGAAAAGAGGTGGAGGAGTAACAGGAGGAGGAGACACAGATATAGGCATATCATGCCCTTCTAAAATTAAGAAAGGCTGGAGTAAAAATCTAAACTCACTCTACCAACACCCAGACGTCTTGACAAAAAAATAAATAAATATCTTTAGGTAGAATGGCGGCGGGTCCATTCAGAACACTTTCCTTAGAAGACGTAGTGGTACCCCCGTTGGGAGTTGTGCCAAAAAATGAACCCAATACATTCAGACTAATCCACCATTTGTCATATCCAAGGGGCAGGTCAGTAAACGACAACATCAACGCGGAACCAAGTACAGTACTGTGTACTGTACCTCCTTTGACGAGGCACTCAGGCGGGTCAAGAAGTTGGCAAGGGGCACCCTAATGGCCAAAACAGACATTGAGGGGGCGTTCCGGTTAGTACCTGTGCCTCCGAATAGTGTCCTCCCATTGGGCTGCTTCTGTAAAGGAGCATACTACATAGATCGCTGTTTGCCCATGGTGTGCTCCTTATCCTGCTTACTATTTGAGGCATTTGGTTGCTTCATCAAATGTGTTGTCATGGACATTTGTAAGACGGCACATATTATCCATTACCTCGACAACTTCTTATGCCTGGGCCCAAAAGATTCGCCACAGTATGAAAACACACGGTAATCCTCCTGTGAGAAGGAGAGAGCTGGAGGGAGAGTGGACACCCCAGAACCGAGGGGTTAGATTGAGAAAGAAAGAAAGCGGTGTAGCTTGCTTCATGGGTGGGGTACTCTGCTGAGTAGCAGAAATTGCTACTAGGCCCAAAAGGATTTCCTGGGCCAAATGCCGTTAAAAAATAGTACTTAGGTAAACAGGCGGTGTAGCTTGCTTCATGGGTGGGGTACGCTGCTGAGTAGCACCAAATTCTACTAGGCCCAAAAGCATTTCCTGGGCCAGATGCCGTTAAAAATAGTACTTAGGTAAACAGGCGGTGGGTGGCTGGGCTACTCTGCTGACTAGCAGACACTGAAGCTTTGGAGCAGACCTATGAATCCCAGGCCATAGTATGAGTAAACAACTCTGCAGACGACCCCACCCACCTGGAAATGACGATGGCAACGTCATGTAAAACTCAGCAAGGGGACTAAATAAAAGCGTCTCCATTTTTTCCAAAAATTCGGCCACAGACACCACTTAAGTGGCATCAATTTCGGCAGAGTTTTGTAAAACGGTTGGTGAGGTGATTTTCAAAAATCATCAAGCTTTTAGTCTCACCAAGATGACACAGGGGTAGAAAAGTCCTTGCGGATCCAGGATTTGTTCATCTTGATGAACGTTAGTCTGTCTACATTGTCATTGGACAGCCACGTGCGCTTATCTGTCAGCACACCACCAGCAGCGCTGAACACACGTTCAGAGAGAATGCTGGCTGCGGGGCACGACAAGATCTCCAAGGCGTGAGTGGCGAACTCAGGCCATTTTTCAAGATTGGAAGCCCAAAATGAGCAAGGGTCCAGTTCCACAGTCATGGCATCAATGTTAACTTGGAGATACTCTTGTACCATCCTCTCTAGGCGTTGCCTGTGCGTAAGACTTCTTGTCTCCTGTGGCCTTGCAAAGGATGGTCTAAAAAAATCTTGAAACTATTGGAAAAAATTGCTGTTACCACCAGATACGATATTACTGTTACGGTTTGAGTGATGACTCGATAGTCCCATGGTTGGCAAGTTAGAACTCAGAGATTCACTACGTGCACCACTGGTGTTTTGTGGAAAAGCAGATGTTAGATTCTGTAACAGTCTCTGCTGATACTCCTGCATGCGTGAATCCCTTTCTATGGCAGGAATAATTTCATCAAATTTGCTTTTGTACCAGGGATCTAAGAGTGTGGCAACCCAGTAGTCGGCATTACTTCGGATTCTGACAATCCGAGGGTCATGTTGCAGGTAGTGCAGCAAGAAGGCACTCATGTGTCTTGCTCATCCAGGAGGACCAATTCCTTGTTGTCTTGATGGTGGCGAGGTTAGAATCATGCTTCCTTCGTTTGCCCTCTCCCCCCAACCTCGCACAACAGAAATTTGATCAAGGTCTCCCTCATCTGATGAGTCTTCCATGCCCAGCACTAGTTCGTCCTCCACTTCTTCCTCGCCTCCTGCACCTTCCTCAACAGTTTGGCTGCTACCATGTGCCCTCGGTAATCCCTCTACCTCAGCCTCCAATGCCAGCCGCCTTGGTGCTGCCAACCTTCTTGACCTTGGAGATATGATCCCTTCCGCAAACGACTCCTCCTGTTCCTCCTCCTCCACCTCCTCCTCTTGTTCCACCACCCGACTCCGAACACTGTGTAAGGTGTGCTCCACCACGTAAATCACCGGAATGGTCATGCTCATAATGGCATCGGCAGCACTAAACATCTTCGTTGCTATTTCAAAACTGTGCAGAAGGGTGCATAGGTCCCTGATCTGAGACCACTCCTGCAGCGTGATTTGCCCCACCTCTTGATCTCGTTGGCCCAGGCTATACATCATAACGTATTGCACCAGGGCTCGTTGGTGCTGCCACAGTCGCTGCAACATGTGCAGAGTTGAATTCCACCGTATAGGCACATCACATTTCAGCCGGTGAACTGGCAGGCCCAACGACTTCTGTAGAGATGCAAGTCGTTGAGCTGCGGGATGCGAACGGTGGAAGTGAGCACACAGCGACCGTGCCCTCTGCAGAAGCCCATCTAGTCCGGGATAGTGGGATAAAAATTGCTGGACAACCAGGTTCAACACATGAGCCATACAAGGCACGTGTGTGACATTGCCCCAGCGAAGGGCCGCACCCAGTTTTGCAACATTGTCGCACACATCCTTCCCTGGCTGCAGGTTGAGTGGAGACAACCATTGATGGAACTCGGTCTCCAGAGCTGACCACAACTCCTCAGCTGTGTGATTCACATTTCTCAGACATTTCAATTTAAACACTGCCTGATGCAGTTGAACCCTGGCGACAGCATAGTGAGGAAGTGTGCAGGATTCCTTCTGCGCAGTTACAACGCGGGTGGCATTACCAGACAGGCTTTGGGTGCAGGTGGAGGACCGAGAGGAGGTTGAGGAGGCAGAAGCAGTGGAGGAACTTCTAGATACAGAGAATCGACAAGCAACTCATGGGGACGGCAAGACTTGGACAGCAGCCCCTTCTCCTGAAGTCGCCGTAGTTACCCAGTGCCCAGTCACCGACATGTAACGCCCCTGTCCATGTCTACTCGTGCAAGTATCTGTGGTGAAATGCACCCTGTCACACACAGAGTTTCTCAAGGAAGCGGTGATGTTGTGTGCGAAATGCTGGAGTAGCGCAGGCACAACTTTCTTTGAGAAGTAGTGGCGATTGGGCATCTGGTACTGGGGCACTGCGACGGACATAAGGTCTCGAAAATCCTCTGTGTCCACCAGGTGGAAAGGCAGCATTTCTGTAGCCAACAGCTTGCAGATGGAGAAATTCAACCTCTTAGCTTTGTCATGGCTAGGAGGAAATGGTCTTTTACTTGTCCACATCTGAGGGACTGTGTTATGACCTGGTGGTTAGGAGCACCCGGAATGACCTGATAGTTAAACGTCATACAGGACGAGCTCTGGGATGTGGGAGCTCTGCTGACCGCAAGCCCTAATCCTATCACACCCACTAGAAATAGCCGTGGAGCGCTCCTGACCAGACCTAGGCGCCTCGTCACAGCCTAAGAACTATCTAGCCCTAGAGATAGAAAATAAAGCCTACCTTGCCTCAGAGAAATTCCCCAAAGGTAAAGGAAGCCCCCCACATATATTGACTGTGAGAAAAGATGAAAGTCACAAACGCAGAAATGAAACAGGTTTCAGCAAAAGGAGGCCAGACTTACTAAATAGACAGAGGATAGGAAAGGTAACTTTGCGATCAGCACAAAAACCTACAAAAGACCACGCAGAGTGTGCAAAAAAGTCCTCTGCACCGACTCACGGTGCGGAGGGGCCACTCTGCATCCCAGAGCTTCCAGCTAGCAAGACAAAATCATGATAACCAGCTGGACAAGAAAACAGTGAACATATAATGACTATCAGGAACTTAGCTTCTGCAGGAGAAGGTAGATCACCAGAGAGATCCAGGAGTGAACTGAACCAATGCAAAAACATTGACAGCTGGCATGGGGTAACGATCTGAGAGGAGTTAAATAGAGCAGCCAACCAAAGGATAAACCACGTCACCTGTGTAAGGAACCTCAGAAGCAGCAGCTTCACTCATAGCCACCAGAGGGAGCCCATAGACAGAACTCGCCGAAGTACCATTCACAACCACAGGAGGGAGCCCGACAACAGAATTCACAACAGTACCCCCCTGTTGTGAATTCTGTGGCTGAATTCACTCCTGTGGTCTGCTATTTAACTCCACCTGAGTCTGTCTTCCTTGCTCCTTGTCAATGTTCCAGTGTTGGATCTGAGCTACTGCATCTTTCCTGTGGCCTGCTGCTCTGCTAGATAAGTGTTACTTTGTTTTTGTTTCCATTTTTTCTGTCCAGCTGTGCTATTCTCTTTTGCTGGAAGCTCTGAGTTTCAAAGGGTGCACCGCCGTGCCGTTAGTTCGGCACGGTGGGTCTTTTTGCCCCCCTTTGCGTGGTTCTGCTTTAGGGTTTTTTGTAGACTGCATAGTTCTCTTTGCTATCCTCGCTCTGTCTAGAATATCGGGCCTCACTTTGCTGAATCTATTTCATTCCTACGTTTTGTCTTTTCATCTTGCTAACAGTCATTATATGTGGGGGGCTGCCTATTCCTTTGGGGTATTTCTCTGAGGCAAGTCAGGCTTGTATTTCTATCTTCAGGCTAGTCAGCTCCTCAGGCAGTGCCGAGTTGCATAGGTAGTGTTAGGCGCAATCCACTGCTGCTTTTAGTTGTGTGAGGATAGGTTCAGGTATTGCAGTCTGCAGAGATTCCACGTCTCAGAGCTTGTTCTATTGTTTTTGGGTTATTGCCATATCACTGTATGTGCGCTGATTACTGCACACTGTGTTGCCTGATAGCACAGCATAACAGTACAAGGAGCCAAACCAATGATTCTCAATAGAGGGAAAAAAGAAGTCCTGACATCATTTTTTTTTTTTCCTCAGCTCTGTCTTCAGTTTTTTTTTTTTCCCCTAGACATTAGAGTGCTTCAGGACACAGCTGTGGACATGGATATTCAGGCTCTGTGCTCCTCAATGGATAATCTCGTTATAAATGTACAAAAGATTCAAGATACAATTGATCAGAAATCTATGCTAGAACCAAGAATTCCTATTCCTGATTTGTTTTTTGGTGACAGAACTAAGTTACTGAGCTTCAAAAATAATTGTAAGCTATTTCTGGCCTTAAAACCTCATTCTTCTGGTAATCCTATTCAACAGGTTTTGATTATTATTTCTTTTTTGCGCGGCGACCCACAGGACTGGGCGTTTTCTCTTGCGCCAGGAGACCCTGCATTGAGTAATGTTGATGCGTTTTTCCAGGCGCTTGGATTGCTTTACGATGAGCCTAATTCAGTGGATCAGGCTGAGAAAAATTTGCTGGCTTTATGCCAGGGTCAGGATGATGTAGAAGTATATTGTCAGAAATTTAGGAAGTGGTCAGTACTCACTCTGTGGAATGAATCTGCACTGGCGGCTTGGTTCAGAAAGGGTCTCTCTGAAGCTCTTAAGGATGTCATGGTGGGATTTCCTATGCCTGCTGGTTTGAATGAGTCTATGTCCTTGGCCATTCAGATCGGTCGTCGCTTGCGCGAGCGTAAATCTGTGCACCATCTGGCGGTATTGTCTGAGAGTAAACCTGAGCCTATGCAGTGCGACAGGACTATGACTAAAGTTGAACGGCAAGAACACAGACGTCTGAACAGGCTGTGTTTCTACTGTGGTGATTCCACTCATGCTATTTCTAATTGTCCTAAGCGCACTAGGCGGTTCGATAGCTCTGCCGTCATTGGTACTGTACAGTCCAAATTCCTTCTGTCCATTACCTTGATATGCTCTTTGTCATCGTATTCTGTCATGGCGTTTGTGGATTCAGGCGCTGCCCTGAATCTGATGGATTTGGATTATGCTAAACGTTGTGGATTTTTCTTGGAGCCTTTGCGGTGTCCTATTCCGTTGAGAGGAATTGATGCTACACCTTTGGCCAAGAATAAGCCTCAGTACTGGGCCCAGCTGACCATGTGCATGGCTCCTGCACATCAGGAAGTTATTCGCTTTCTGGTACTGCATAATCTGCATGATGTGGTCGTGTTGGGGTTGCCATGGCTACAAACCCATAATCCAGTATTAGATTGGAACTCTATGTCGGTAACCAGCTGGGGTTGTCAGGGAGTACATGGTGATGTTCCATTTTTGTCTATTTCGTCATCCACCCCTTCTGAGGTCCCAGAGTTCTTGTCTGATTATCAGGATGTATTTGAAGAGCCCAAGTCTGATGCCCTACCTCCGCATAGGAATTGTGATTGTGCTATCAATTTGATTCCTGGTAGTAAATTCCCTAAGGGTCGTTTATTTAATTTGTCCGTGCCTGAACACACCGCTATGCGCAGTTATGTGAAAGAATCCCTGGAGAAGGGACATATTCGCCCATCGTCATCACCATTCGGAGCAGGGTTCTTTTTTGTAGCCAAAAAGGATGGTTCGCTAAGACCGTGTATTGATTACCGCCTTCTTAATAAGATCACTGTTAAGTTTCAGTATCCCTTGCCATTGATATCTGACTTGTTTGCTCGGATTAAGGGGGCTAGTTGGTTTACTAAGATTGATCTTCGTGGTGCATATAATCTGGTGAGAATCAGGCAGGGAGATGAATGGAAAACGGCATTTAATACGCCCGAGGGTCATTTTGAGTATCTGGTGATGCCGTTCGGACTTGCCAATGCTCCATCTGTTTTTCAGTCTTTTATGCATGACATTTTCCGTGAGTATCTGGATAAATTCCTGATTGTTTACTTGGATGACATTTTGATCTTCTCTGATGATTGGGAGTCTCATGTGAAGCAAGTCAGAATGGTTTTCCAGGTACTGCGTGCTAATTCCTTGTTCGTGAAGGGATCAAAGTGTCTCTTCGGTGTGCAGAAAGTTTCATTTTTGGGGTTCATCTTTTCCCCTTCTACTATCGAGATGGATCCGGTTAAGGTCCAGGCCATCCAGGATTGGACTCAGCCTACATCTCTGAAAAGTCTGCAGAAATTCCTGGGCTTTGCTAATTTTTATCGTCGCTTCATCTGTAATTTTTCTAGCATTGCCAGACCATTGACCGATTTGACCAAGAAGGGTGCTGATTTGGTTAATTGGTCTTCTGCTGCCGTGGAAGCTTTTCAGGAGTTGAAGCGTCGTTTTTGCTGTGCCCCTGTGTTGTGTCAACCAGATGTTTCTCTTCCGTTCCAGGTCGAGGTTGATGCTTCTGAGATTGGAGCAGGGGCGGTTTTGTCACAGAGAGGTTCTGGTTGCTCAGTGTTGAAACCATGTGCTTTCTTTTCCAGGAAATTTTCTGCTGCTGAGCGTAATTATGATGTGGGCAACCGAGAGTTGCTGGCCATGAAGTGGGCATTCGAAGGAGTGGCGTCATTGGCTTGAGGGAGCTAAGCATCGCGTGGTGGTATTGACTGATCATAAGAATCTTACTTATCTCGAGTCTGCCAAGCGCTTGAATCCTAGACAGGCCCGTTGGTCGTTATTTTTTGCTCGTTTTGATTTTGTGATTTCGTACCTTCCGGGCTCTAAAAATGTGAAGGCGGATGCTCTGTCTAGGAGTTTTGTGCCCGACTCTCCGGGGTTATCTGAGCCGGCGAGTATCCTCAAGGAAGGAGTCATTGTGTCTGCCATCTCTCCTGATTTGCGGAGAGTGTTGCAGAAATTTCAGGCTAATAAACCTGACCGTTGTCCGGCCGAGAAACTGTTCGTCCCAGATAGGTGGACTAGTAAAGTTATCTCTGAACTTCATTGTTCGGTGCTGGCTGGTCATCCAGGAATCTTTGGTACCAGAGAGTTAGTGGCTAGATCCTTCTGGTGGCCATCTCTGTCACGGGATGTGCGTGCTTTTGTGCAGTCCTGTGGGATTTGTGCTAGGGCTAAGCCCTGCTGTTCACGTGCCAGTGGGTTGCTTTTGCCCTTGCCGGTCCCGAAGAGGCCTTGGACACATATTTCGATGGATTTCATTTCTGACCTTCCCGTTTCTCAAAAGATGTCGGTCATTTGGGTGGTCTGTGATCGCTTTTCTAAAATGGTCCATCTGGTGCCCTTGGTTAAATTGCCTTCCTCCTCTGATTTGGTGCCTTTGTTCTTCCAGCATGTGGTTCGTTTGCATGGCATTCCTGAGAATATTGTTTCTGACAGAGGTTCCCAGTTTGTCTCGAGGTTCTGGCGAGCCTTTTGTGGTAGGATGGGCATTGACCTATCTTTTTCCTCGGCCTTCCATCCTCAGACTAATGGCCAGACCGAACGAACCAATCAGACCTTGGAAACATATCTGAGATGTTTTGTTTCTGCTGACCAGGATGATTGGGTGTCATTTTTGCCGTTGGCTGAGTTCGCCCTTAATAATCGGGCCAGCTCGGCTACCTTGGTCTCTCCATTTTTCTGCAATTCTGGGTTCCATCCTCGTTTCTCTTCAGGACAGGTTGAGTCTTCGGACTGTCCTGGTGTGGATTCTGTGGTGGACAGGTTGCAGCAGATCTGGACTCAGGTAGTGGACAATTTGACCTTGTCCCAGGAGAAGGCTCAGCTTTTCGCTAATCGTAGACGCCGTGTGGGTCCCCGACTTCGTGTTGGGGATCTGGTTTGGTTATCTTCTCGTCATATTCCTATGAAGGTTTCCTCTCCTAAATTTAAACCTCGTTTTATTGGTCCGTATAGGATTTCTGAGATTCTCAATCCGGTGTCTTTTCGTCTGACCCTCCCAGACTCCTTTTCCATACATAATGTATTCCATAGGTCGTTGTTGAGAAGATACGTGGCACCTATGGTTCCATCTGTGGAGCCTCCTGCCCCTGTTTTGGTGGAGGGGGAATTGGAGTATATTGTGGAGAAAATTTTGGATTCTCGTGTCTCTAGACGGAAACTCCAGTATCTGGTCAAATGGAAGGGTTATGCTCAGGAGGATAATTCCTGGGTTTTTGCCTCTGATGTCCATGCCCCAGATCTTGTTCGTGCCTTTCATGTGGCTCATCCTGGTCGGCCTGGGGGTTCTGGTGAGGGTTCAGTGACCCCTCCTCAAGGGGGGGGTACTGTTGTGAATTCTGTGGCTGAATTCACTCCTGTGGTCTGCTATTTAACTCCACCTGAGTCTGTCTTCCTTGCTCCTTGTCAATGTTCCAGTGTTGGATCTGAGCTACTGCATCTTTCCTGTGGCCTGCTGCTCTGCTAGATAAGTGTTACTTTGTTTTTGTTTCCGTTTTTTCTGTCCAGCTATGCTATTCTCTTTTGCTGGAAGCTCTGAGACGCAAAGGGTGCACCGCCGTGCCGTTAGTTCGGCACGGTGGGTCTTTTTGCCCCCCTTTGCGTGGTTCTGCTTTAGGGTTTTTTGTAGACTGCATAGTTCTCTTTGCTATCCTCGCTCTGTCTAGAATATCGGGCCTCACTTTGCTGAATCTATTTCATTCCTACGTTTTGTCTTTTCATCTTGCTAACAGTCATTATATGTGGGGGGCTGCCTATTCCTTTGGGGTATTTCTCTGAGGCAAGTCAGGCTTGTATTTCTATCTTCAGGCTAGTCAGCTCCTCAGGCAGTGCCGAGTTGCATAGGTAGTGTTAGGCGCAATCCACTGCTGCTTTTAGTTGTGTGAGGATAGGTTCAGGTATTGCAGTCTGTAGAGATTCCACATCTCAGAGCTTGTTCTATTGTTTTTGGGTTATTGCCATATCACTGTATGTGCGCTGATTACTGCACACTGTGTTGCCTGATAGCACAGCATAACACCCCCCCCCCTTCAGGAGGGGACACCGAACCCTCACCAGAGCCTCCAGGCCGATCAGGATGAGCCAAATGAAAGGCACGAGCAAGATCGGCAGCATGAACATCAGAGGCAAAAACCCAAGAATTATCTTCCTGACCATAACCCTTCCACTTGACCAGGTACTGGAGTTTCCGTCTCGAAACACGAGAATCCAAAACCTTCTCCACCACATACTCCAATTCCCCCTCGACCAACACCGGGGCAGGAGGATCAACGGAGGGAACCATAGGTGCCACGTGTCTCCGCAACAACGACCTATGGAACACATTATGGATGGCAAAAGAAGCTGGAAGGTCCAAACGAAATGACACAGGATTAAGAACTTCAGAAATCTTATATGGCCCAATGAAACGAGGCTTAAACTTAGGAGAGGAAACCTTCATAGGAACGTGACGAAATGACAACCAAACCAAATCCCCAACACGAAGTCGGGGACCAACACAACGCCAGCGGTTAGCGAAACGTTGAGCCTTCTCCTGGGACAATGTCAAATTGTCCACCACATGAGTCCAAATCTGCTGCAACCTGTCCACCACCGCATCCACACTAGGACAGTCCGAAGGCTCAACCTGCCCTGAAGAGAAACGAGGATGGAAACCAGAATTACAGAAAAAAGGAGAAACTAAAGTAGCCGAGCTGGCCCGATTATTAAGGGCGAACTCAGCCAAAGGCAAGAAGGACACCCAATCATCCTGATCAGCAGAAACAAAGCATCTCAGATATGTCTCCAAAGTCTGATTAGTTCGTTCGGTTTGGCCATTAGTCTGAGGATGGAAAGCCGAAGAAAAAGACAAATCAATGCCCATCCCATCTTAGCGCAAAAGGACTGCCAAAACCTCGAAACAAACTGGGAATCTCTGTCCGAGACGATGTTCTCTGGAATGCCATGCAAACGAACCACATGCTGGAAAAACAATGGCACCAAATCAGAGGAGGAAGGCAATTTAGATAAGGGTACCAAATGGACCATCTTAGAGAAGCGATCACAGACCACCCAAATGACCGACATCTTTTGAGAAACAGGGAGATCAGAAATAAAATCCATGGAAATATGCATCCAGGGCCTCTTTGGGATCGGCAAGGGCAAAAGCAACCCACTGGCATGAGAACAGCAGGGCTTAGCCCGAGCACAAGTCCCACAGGACTGCACAAAAGAACGCACATCCCGTGACAAAGACGGCCACCAAAAGGATCTAGCCACCAAATCTCTGGTACCAAAGATTCCAGGATGACCAGCCAACACTGAACAATGAATCTCAGAGATAACTCTACTAGTCCATCTATCAGGGACAAACAGTTTCTCCGTAGGACAACGGTCAGGTCTATCAGCCTGAAACTTTTGCAGCACACGCCGCAAATCAGGGGAAATGGCAGACAAAATTACCCCTTCTTTAAGAATACCCGCCGGCTCCGGAACACCTGGAGAGTCAGGCACAAAACTCCTTGAGAGGGCGTCAGCCTTCACATTCTTAGATCCCGGAAGGTATGAAACCACAAAATCAAAATGGGAGAAAAAGAGCGACCATCGAGCCTGTCTAGGATTCAACCGTTTGGCAGACTCGAGATAAGTCAAATTCTTGTGATCCGTCAAGACCACCACGCGATGTTTAGCTCCCTCAAGCCAATGTTGCCACTCCTCGAATGCCCACTTCATGGCCAACAACTCCCGATTGCCCACATATATTGACTGTGAGAAAAGATGAAAGTCACAAACGCAGAAATGAAACAGGTTTCAGCAAAGGGAGGCCAGACTTACTAAATAGACAGAGGATAGGAAAGGTAACTTTGCGATCAGCACAAAAACCTACAAAAGTCCACGCAGAGTGTGCAAAAAAGACCTCCGCACCGACTCACGGTGCGGAGGGGCCACTCTGCATCCCAGAGCTTCCAGCTAGCAAGACAAAATCATGATAACCAGCTGGACAAGAAAACAGTGAACAAATAATGACTATCAGGAACTTAGCTTCTGCAGGAGAAGGCAGGTCACCAGAGAGATCCAGTAGCGAACTGAACCAATGCAAAAACATTGACAGCTGGCATGGGGTAACGATCTGAGAGGAGTTAAATAGAGCAGCCAACCAAAGGATAAACCACGTCACCTGTGTAAAGAACCTCAGAAGCAGCAGCTTCACTCATAGCCACCAGAGGGAGCCCATAGACAGAACTCGCCGAAGTACCATTCACCACCACAGGAGGGAGCCCGACAACAGAATTCACAACAGGACTGAGGGCTGGCTGCCGTGCTTAGACTGAGTTGAGTAGGATGTCCCCGGCAAACTGCTGGTCTGTGAGGATGGTGCAGGCGGAGATGTTATGTTGCCTTGATCAAAATGTGGTGTCGATGTCGGAGAGACGTGGATGCACTTGATGTGGCAGGTGGTGGTTGACCCGGCCCACTAGGCCGCATTGTAGCACAGTGAGCTTCCCACTACAACTTATGCCTCATATCTTTGTGACGGTTCATGCATGAAGTACTCAAGCTAGTGATTTTTTGGCCTCTACTGAGATTTTGTTGACAAATCTTACAGACAACATGAGTTGGGTCATCCTTTGCGATGTCAAAAAATGCCCAGGCTAAGCAAGGCTTAGTGCCCATACGACCTGAAAAGCCACCATGACTTCTGGTCTGAGGCACAGTTGGGGTTGAGGATGCAGTTGTTGACGTGCTGCCAGTACTCCGTCTCTGTCCAGGAAGGCGCACCATTACCTCGTCGTCAGACTTGTCACTAGCATCCTCCTCCACCTCCTCTGCTGATCTCATGGACTGGCGGCCTGGAGTTGACATTAAGTGGGGTCTACAACCTCGCCATCATCATCCTGTGTGTTCTCACACCCGTCGTCCTCAGAGCCAACCTCTTCCTGCCCCGACCGAAAAGTCAAGTTTTCGTTCCAATCAGGTATCTCAGTCTCATCATCATCTTCCTCATTGTCTCCACCAACAGGAGTTACAGTTTGGGAACGAGGGTCTACATTATTCTCAGAACCTTCTTCATCTGGGCCTGGATCCGACTCAAAGATTCTGGGCATTAGTGCAGGCTATAGTATGCATAAACAGCTCTACAGACTCAACCATGTGTATTACCCTGGGAGACTTGGGAGCTGTGAGGAAGCAAGTGAGATTGGGGTGACAACTCTGAGGACTGGAGGAGTTGTGATGTTGAAGTTGACATGGAGGAGAGCCCACTTGATCGAGCACTTGATATCCGTTCAAGCACCTGCTGTTTTTGTGCCTCATCTGCAATTTTTGGCGATGCTTGTAGCGATGGTCGTAAGAAAGGGATGATATCAGATTGTCCACGAAAAGAAGTAGACATCTTACTTTGGCTGGAAGATGGTCTTTCTACTGCAGATGTTACTGTTGCTTTACCACCGACCCCACCGACACAACCTTTTTTTCCTTTTCCAACACACCTATTCCCCTTTCAACCAGCAGCAGGCCTTTTGACACTCATTTTAGTGCTTAACTAATTGGCAACTCTGTATCTGTAGTTGTTGGCACAACAACCGATGGATGAAAACCGATTAGAACTGAGTGGCCAAACTGTGGTACTAGGCCCAAAACTATTAACTGGATTAGATGCAGTGAAAATTGAGATTCACAGGCGGTATAGTTTGTTTCACAGGTGGGCTACTCTGCTGACGTGCAAACACTGCTCCTAGGCCCAAAACTAATAACTGGATTAGAAGCAGTGAAAATTGAGATACACAGGGGGTATACTTTGTTTCACAGGTGGGCTACTCTGCTGACGTGCAGACACTGCTCCTAGGCCCTAAACTATTAACTGGATTAGATGCAGTGAAAATAGGGATACACAGGCGTTGTAGCTAGCTTCACAGGTGGGCTACTCAGATGGCTATCAGACAACGCTACTAGCCCAAAAGGATTGGCTGAGCTAGATTACACCAAATGCTGTGACAAACACTTGCACAGCACTGGCCTATATCTGCCTGGCAAACAGTGCTATGAACTGCTGTAACCTACCCTGAAAAGGACTGATATTACAACTAGTCCCGACTCCTCTTGACTCCCTAAACCTATCTCTCTGACAATTTGCTCCAAAAAAACACTTAGTCTGTATAGCGCCCACAGCAGCAGCGGTGCCGTCTAACACTAAGCTGCAGCAGTGAGCAAATGGTGGCAACGGGGCAAATGGCTGGTTCTTATAGGGCAAGGACATGTCATACACAGCCAATAACACATGCCCTTGCCGAATAACTAAAGCAATTGTTACCATCCACCTCTCGTGTCTCCCCTTTTCCCCATAGTTTGTAAGCTTGCGAGCAGGGCCCTCACTCCTCCTGGTATCTGTTTTGAACTGTATTTCTGTTATGCTGTAATGTCTATTGTCTGTACAAGTCCCCTCTATAATTTGTAAAGCGCTGCGGAATATGTTGGCGCTATATAAATAAAATTATTATTATTATTATTATTATAAAAAACACAAATAAATGGAGTGATTACAGTGCGCTCACTGTGCACCAAGTGTGCACTGCCCTGGTGCTGCCATGCTGACTGGAAGAAAGAGGCTGCAGGAAGAATAAAAGTTAGTTTTCTCCCTCCTGCTGAACTTCCAAATAGGCTACCACATAAGTTTAAAATTGTATTAACCTGCAGATTACCAGTATGGTTAATGGTAAAATACTGCTTTGTCTTGTTTTCTTGTTTTCTTGCCAGTAGCCTACCTCACACTAACACTATATCCCCTTGGACTGTACAGTGAACAAGGTGTGGACCTTCCATGTGCATTCATGAAATGAAACTTTTCCTAAATAGAGTAAGGCTTCTGGAGAAGTTTTCAAATTGGCACATTTTTGTGACTCTTTAAAGGGTTTGCTCAAATGTTAGCAAGTTTATGCTATGCAAACTGAAGACAGCAGGAAATAGAGGTGGAAAGACAGGATTCAGGGAAAAGTCAAAGTGCTTTTATTTACTAACTAGAAAGGATTTATCATGAAGAGATTAACATTGTCATACTACACTAGTCTGGCAATGCCCCCTCCCCTTGTGATAAGCAGCTCACTGTCTATGGACTTTGTACACAGAGAGCCTGGTGTGGGCGGGGTTAGCTTTCTCAGCTCTGCTGCGTTCTAAATCTAAAAGCTCTGATTGTGTCAGAACGGCTGCACACAGAAAACTAAGTGAATTGTTGGATTCAGCTTCTCTTTGCCTACATTACGCTTCTCTCAGATGAGGTAGCAAAATCCTTCTGACAGATTCCTTTTAAAGACAAAAAAGGGGATTTTTGGATTTTGCTCCAAATTCTTGAACTGCTTGTGCTACTTTGAGGAATATGGGACAAAAAAAAAACATTGGCGAATATCACAAGACAAAAAATAAATGTGACTGCAATAAGTCATAAATAATTAATTGGACCCCATGTCTCCTTATCAGGCGCACACCGTGAAGCTCTACACCTGGAAGTCCTCGTCTTGTGAAGTGGCCTTTTAAATTAATCCTAATTACAAGATAAGAAATGGAAATTTGCATATTAAATGAACGTAGTGGAAATGTGTCATGCTCTCAAGTGCTCCTATTAACAATTTCCTGTATAGTTGTGGATTAAGGACAACACTAGAGATAAAGTACAAAGGATCCAGGTGTCTTGACAGTCAGTTTTTAATGGTTGATATGTGCTTCACCAACAGACTGTGCTATTTTTATATATAGGAAACCCATCTCTTGAAATCTATAAAGTACAGCAATGCTCTCACATTTATTCATCGGAAATGTTCTATACTGGTAGTTTAATACAGGCATACTATTGAGGGACAATTCTTCACATTCTAACTTAGTTCCAATGAGCTCTCTATTCACTGTTAGGCTTTATTCACCCAAAGCTTCATCATTAACACTGTGTTTTTTTGCCATGATACCAAAAATTAAGGCTGAATTTGCTGGTATTGATGCTATTTTATAGAACTCATGTAAAAAAAATAATTGACTAGTTGGTCCTGAAAAAAAAACGCAACAAAAGTACCCCATAAAATGAAAATAATGCACAGCAATGTCAAAAACGAAATTGCTGTCCACATGTTCCATCTTGTGTCACTTCTTTTAACCAATTTAGGGCTCGGAAACCCTGAAACGCTTAAAAGAAGTGACATGCCAATTCTTGTAAGTATAGAGTGAATGACGCTAACACCGCAAGAACGACAGCAAAATAACTGGTAGCTGCTTCAGAAAAATGACTGCCGGCATATTCCTGAAGTGGCTGTGCCTGGGAAAACTTGGCGGTTGCACCACCATCTAAAAGATGCCATGTGCACATAGACTTCCTCTGTTTCTTTTAGGCCAGGTTGGCATGTAAATAGGTAAATTCAAAGAAATAGGGACCATCCAATGACGTCACCTTGTCACTGTAAATGGGTAATATGTTAACTAAATATATCTTTTTAATGAATATAGCAATAGTGGAATTTATGTCTAGAGATGAGCGGTGTTCGAGTCGAACTGTTCACCAATTTCAAATTCGAGCTGTTTTGGGCGGTGTTCGAGTCGTTCGTCGAACTCGAACAATTTGCTTAAAATTCGGCTGTTCGAGTTTCTGTTCGATAACTATTCGTTCACCAAAAGCCTAACTTGATTTGCACATTAAAACTGTTTATCATTGTTAATAGACTGTTTCAGTGTATAGTGGGCAGGGGGGGGTTGGCGGGTTGGATAGATCTGTGCTGAAATAATGCCGATCTCCATTTTTTTTTCTTTCCCGCATTTACAGTGGGGCGGTGCAGTCTCTCAGCCTATCAACAGTGAACACACACACAGCAATGTGCATGTGATGCACACGAGCAAGGCAATGTGTCATTGGCTGTATATGTCACATGTCCTTGCCCTATAAGAACCAGCCATTTTCCTAGTCACCACCATTTCCTCACTGCTGCAGCTTAGTGTTAGATGGCACCGCTGCTGCTGTGGGCGCTAGAGAGTCAAAGTCTCTTTTTGCGAGCAAATTTTCTGAGAGATAGGTTTAGAGAGTCGGGACTAGTTGTAATATCATGTAGAAAAGCCGTGGAGACACCATCACGTGTTTCTCAACGCAAGCAATAAATAGCCAGGTCTTTCACCGGGAAGGAACAACCACGGGAAGGGCAGCATCCAAACAGGAAAACCACCTATGCCAAAATATGGTATCCATCCACAGACAGCTGTTTCGGGGTATTTTCCCCTCATCAGTGTGGAGTAGGAAACTGGCTATTAGGAGCAGTGCCTAGAAAAAGGACTATAAACATAAGGATGAATGACCTCGGGGAGATCAAAAGATCCAACACCACGGAGACACCATCACGTGTTTCTCAACGCAGTGATCCAGAACACTGCCCCCATCCCTTATGGGAAATATGCAAATGCATGTAGAAAAGCCACGGAGACACCATCACGTGTTTCTCAATGCAAGCAATAAATAGCCAGACAAGAAGTCTGCCACATAGCCAACGCCTAGAGAGGATGGTACAGGAGTATGTCCAAGTTAACGTCGATGCCATGACTGTGGAACTGGACCCTTGCTCATTTTAGGCTTCCAATCTTGAAAAATGGTCTGAGTTCGCGACTCACGCCTTGGAGATCTTGTCGTGCCCCGCAGCCAGCGTTCTCTCTGAATGTGTGTTCAGTGCTGCTGGTGGTGTGCTGACAGATAAGTGCGCGCGGCTGTCCAGTGACAATGTAGACAGACTAGCGATCATCAAGATGAACAAATCCTGGATCCGCAAGGACTTTTCTACCCCTGTGTCATCCTGTGGAGACTAAAAGCTTGATGATTTTTGAAAATCCCCTCACCGTTTTAAAAAACTCTGGCGAAACTGATGCCACTTAAGTGGTGTCTGTGGCCGAATTTTTGGAAAAAATGGAGACTCTTTTTGGAGTCCCCTTGCTGTGTTTTACACAACATTGCCATCGTCAATTCCAGGTGGGTGGGGTCGCCTGCAGAGTTGTTTACTCATACTATGGCCTGGGATTCAGAGGTTTGCTCCAAAGCTTAATGGTACCTTCACACTAAGCGACGCTGCAGCGATACCGACAACGATGTCGATCGCTGCAGCATTGCTGTTTGGTCGCTGGAGAGCTGTCACACAGACAGCTCTCCAGCGACCAACGATGCCGAGGTCCCCGGTAACCAGGGTAAACATCGGGTTACTAAGCGCAGGGCCGCGCTTAGTAACCCGATGTTTACCCTGGCTACCATCGTAAAAGTAAAAAAAACAAACACTACATACTTACCTTCAGCTGTCTGTCCCCGGCGCTCTGCTTCCCGCACTGACTGTGAGCACAGCGGCCGGAAAGCAGAGCGGTGACGTCACCGCTCTGCTTTCCGGCTGACCGGCGCTGACACAGGATGCAGGAGGAGTGCAGAGAAGCAGAGCGCCGGGGACAGACAGCGGAAGGTAAGTATGTAGTGTTTGTTTTTTTTACTTTTACGATGGTAACCAGGGTAAACATCGGGTTACTAAGCGTGGCCCTGCGCTTAGTAACCCGATGTTTACCCTGGTTACCAGTGAAGACATCGCTGAATCGGTGTCACACACGCCGATTCAGCGATGTCTGCAGGGAGTCCAGCGACGAAATAAAGTTCTAGCTTTCTAGCTCGGACCAACGACATCACAGCAGGATCCTGATCGCTGCTGCGTGTCAAACTGAACGATATCGCTATCCAGGACGCTGCAACGTCACGGATCGCTATCGTTATTGTTGTGAAGTTGTTTAGTGTGAAGGTACCTTAAGTGTCTGCTAGTCAGCAGAGTAGCTCACCCATGAAGCAAGCTACACTGCCTGTTTATCTGAGTACTTTGAAAGAAGGAATATAAACCACCTCAACCGTGATGCATAAGCCAAATTTCAGGACCATGGACCTGTTGTGTCCAGGCGTGTAGAATCCAAAAGAAGAAAATGTCCAGCTTCACCGAATCCGTGAAAAAAAGTTTTCTTTATTCACAAACTTAAACACTGAGGATACAAACTTCAGCACAAACCATATGGGTAAGGATCTCAACGCGTTTCTGGAGACTAAGCTCCCTTAATCATGAACATGATTAAGGGAGCTTAGTCTCCAGAAAAGCGTCGAGATTCTTAATCATATGGTTTGTGCTGAAGTTTGTATCCTCCATGTTTAAGTTTGTGAATAAAGAAAACTTTTTTTCATGGATTCGGTGAAGCTGGACATTTTCTTCTTATCTAAGTACTACTTTTTAACGGCATCTAGCCCAGGAAATCCTGGTAGCATTTTGTGCTACTCAGCAGAGTACCCCACCCATGAAGCAAGCTACACTGCTTGTTTATCTAAGTACTAATTTTTAACGGCATCTACCCCAGGCAATACTTTGGGCCTAGTATAATTTTGTCGTACTCAGCAGAGTACCCCACCCATGAAGCAAGCTACACCGCCTTCTTCCTTTCTCAATCTAACCCCTCAGCTCTGGGGTGTCCACTCTCCCTCCAGCTCTCTCCTTCTCACAGGTGGACTACCGGGTGTATTCACATTGTGGCGAATCTTTTGGGCCCAGGCACAAGAAGTCGTTGAGGTAATGGATAATATGTGCCCCCTTAGAAACGTCCATGACAACCCATTTGAGGAAGCAACTAAACAAATGCCTCAAATAGTGAGCAGGATATGGAGCACCCCATGGGCAAACAGCGATTTATGTAGTATGCTCCTTCACAGAAGCAGCCCAATGGGAGGACACTATTCGGAGGCACAGGTAGTAACCAGAACGCCCCCTCGATGTCTGTTTTGGCATTAGGGTACCCTTTCCCAACTTCTTGACCAGCATGATTGCCTCGTCAAAGGAGGTACAGTACATAGTACTGTACTTGGTTCCGCGTCAATGTTGTCGTTTACTGACCTGCCCCTTGGATATGACAAATGGTGGATTAGTCTGAATGTATTGGGTTCCTTTTTTGGCACAACTCCCAATGGGGATACCACTACGTCTTCTAAGGAAAGTGTTCTGAATGGACCCGCCGCCATTCTACCTAAAGATATTTCTTTTTTTTCTTTTTTTGTCACGACGTCCGGGTGTTGGTATGGTGATTTTAGATTTTTACTCCAACCTTTCTTGATTTTAGAAGGGCATGACATGCGTATATCTGTGCCTCCTCCTCCTTTTCCTCCTCCACCTCTTTTCCTTTCGCATGACTATATGTAGTTGTGACTTTTCCATGTGATTGTTGTATCTTCTGAGCAGTTTGTCAGCTTTTGGACACCTTTTAAGGTGTTTTCTATATGTTTTCTATGTGTTTGTATGTGTTTGTGTTTGCCTGCCATTGGTTTCAATGGGGTTCGACGGTGTTCGTCGAACGTTCGACGGTGTTCGTCGAACGTTCGACGAACATTCGTCGAACACGCCCCATTTCGACGAACTGAACCGAACACTAGGGGGGTGGCTCAACACTATTTATGTCTTCATTAATCGCAGTGTGGTAAACCAGGTAAAATTATCACTAAATAATATAAATAATACATAAGGTAATAGTGAATAGCAAAAGTAGTAAATAACTAACTAAATAAATAATCCTTTTATCTTTAAATATTAATTTGTGAATATTTGAAATGGTTTTGACTGACATGTAGGTTTAGTTAGAAAATTGTCAAGGTCCTGAATTAGCAATATACAATTCGCTGTGCAAACATTTTGGGCACAGTACATTATATATATTTCATGGACAAATACTGGCCAGAAAGAGATACCTTTGACAAGGAAACAAGAACAAGTGACTCTAACTCAGGGGTAGAAAAATGGCAGCAGGAGCTCTGGGCTGATGAGTCAAAATGTGAAATATTTGGTTTTAACAGAAGGCAATTTGTTTGCCAGTTGTCTGGAGAATGGAACAATTATGAGTGTCTACAAACAACAGTGAGGCACAGTGGAGGTTCCTTGCAGGTTTTAGGCTGCATTTCAGAAAATGGAGTTGGCGATTTGATCAGGATTGTGTCTTCAATGCTGATCAACACAAGCAGATACTTATCCATCATACAATACCATCAGACTTCAAATTCATTCTGCAGCAGGACAATGACCCCAAACATTCAGACAATGTCACTAATGCTGCTTTGAAGACAGAGTGGTCATCTCAAATGCATTTAGATCTCTCTTTTGTTCATTCACTTTAGATTTTGTCCATTGAAATCAAATAAATTATTAACTATTCTGTTTTGAAAGCATTATTACTTTGCAGAATTTTGTCTACACCTACCTAATACTTTTGCACAATATTTGATATACAATAATTTGCATCCTTATGGAACATACTATCATATCCTTCATTTTTAGAATTTGGGGCAAATATGTTCTATTTTCCTTTTTATTCACAAAGGATTTTGCATTTTTTATAGAAATTTAACGTCCATGTATATAGGCCTGATATTCTAGTATCACAGAATAGGTGGAGAATATGATATTCTATTCCACAAAAATGTATAGTGACACTATACTTACCTGTTTCAGTGCTTCAATCAGGGCCGAGCATATCATTGGTGTAACAGGTACGGCTGCAACGGCGTCTAATAAGTAAGGGGGGTCACTTCTACCTCCAAAGCAGGTGAAATTGTGCATTATGAGTAGCTATGGGGCCGCAAAGGGCCCATATATTGTTCTTGCACAGGGGACCCTCTTCTGTCTCTGTCCACCAGTGGCTTCTACATACCAATGTATTGCAAACACAGCTAAACCATATGCAGAGCAATACGATCCACACTGTGCCAGGGGTGAACACTAATAGCAAGGGGCCCCTGTTCAAGAAATGTGTCTGGGTCCCCCTTCCCTGCCCGATACACTGCTTATGATGAGGGCAATCTGACAACAGAAACCCTGGAACCTCGGTCTCCGTGAAACAAGGCAGATTGCCCTCATTATTACAGCCCTGCAAGCAGGGGCACACATAGCAACTACAGGGCCCCATAGCAGTTCTATTTTGACCCCCACACCTCTAAAAATATATATATATATATATATATATATATATATATATATATATATATATATATATATACTGTATTTATTAGTGATGAGTGAATATACTCGTTGCTTGGATTTTCCCGAGCACGTCCGGGTGGTCTCCGAGTATTTATGACTGTTCGGAGATTTAGTTTTCCTTGCTGCAGCTGAATGATTTACAGCTACTAGACAGCTTGATTACATGTGGAGATTCCCTAGCAACCAGGCAACCCTCACATGTAATCAAGCTGTCTAGTAGCTGTAAATCATTCAGCTGCCGCAATGAAAACTACTCGGAGGTTACCCGAGAGTTCTCGGGAAAACCCGAGCAACGAATATATTCGCTCACCACTAATATTTATATTTTTTCACTGAGATGGAAGTGTTACGAAACGCGCGTTGGGGTAAAGGAACGGTGGCACGGACATCTCACACCATGTAAGTTTAGCTATGTATGGCCTGCTCTTTTGACCTGCAACATTTATAAATACTCTTTGAAGGTGGCAAAGTATTTAACTATATACAGTGGGGCAAAAAAGTATTTAGTCAGTCAGCAATAGTGCAAGTTCCACCACTTAAAAAGATGAGAGGCGTCTGTAATTTACATCATAGGTAGACCTCAACTATGGGAGACAAACTGGGAAAAAAAAATCCAGAAAATCACATTGTCTGTTTTTTTATCATTTTATTTGCATATTATGGTGGAAAATAAGTATTTGGTCAGAAACAAACAATCAAGATTTCTGGCTCTCACAGACCTGTAACTTCTTCTTTAAGAGTCTCCTCTTTCCTCCACTCATTACCTGTAGTAATGGCACCTGTTTAAACTTGTTATCAGTATAAAAAGACACCTGTGCACACCCTCAACCAGTCTGACTCCAAACTCCACTATGGTGAAGACCAAAGAGCTGTCAAAGGACACCAGAAACAAAATTGTAGCCCTGCACCAGGCTGGGAAGACTGAATCTGCAATAGCCAACCAGCTTGGAGTGAAGAAATCAACAGTGGGAGCAATAATTAGAAAATGGAAGACATACAAGACCACTGATAATCTCCCTCGATCTGGGGCTCCACGCAAAATCCCACCCCGTGGGGTCAGAATTATCACAAGAACGGTGAGCAAAAATCCCAGAACCACGCGGGGGGACCTAGTGAATGAACTGCAGAGAGCTGGGACCAATGTAACAAGGCCTACCATAAGTAACACACTACGCCACCATGGACTCAGATCCTGCAGTGCCAGACGTGTCCCACTGCTTAAGCCAGTACATGTCCGGGCCGGTCTGAAGTTTGCTAGAGAACATTTGGATGATCCAGAGGAGTTTTGGGAGAATGTCCTATGGTCTGATGAAACCAAACTGGAACTGTTTGGTAGAAACACAACTTGTCGTGTTTGGAGGAAAAGGAATACTGAGTTGCATCCATCAAACACCATACCTACTGTAAAGCATGGTGGTGGAAACATCATGCTTTGGGGTTGTTTCTCTGCAAAGGGGCCAGGACGACTGATCCGGGTACATGAAAGAATGAATGGGGCCATGTATCGTGAGATTTTGAGTGCAAACCTCCTTCCATCAACAAGGGCATTGAAGATGAAACGTGGCTGGGTCTTTCAACATGACAATGATCCAAAGCACACCGCCAGGGCAACGAAGGAGTGGCTTCGTAAGAAGCATTTCAAGGTCCTGGAGTGGCCTAGCCAGTCTCCAGATCTCAACCCTATAGAAAACCTTTGGAGGGAGTTGAAAGTCCGTGTTGCCAAGCGAAAAGCCAAAAACATCACTGCTCTAGAGGAGATCTGCATGGAGGAATGGGCCAACATACCAACAACAGTGTGTGGCAACCTTGTGAAGACTTACAGAAAATGTTTGACCTCTGTCATTGCCAACAAAGGATATATTACAAAGTATTGAGATGAAATTTTGTTTCTGACCAAATACTTATTTTCCACCATAATATGCAAATAAAATGATAAAAAAACAGACAATGTGATTTTCTGGATTTTTTTTTCTCAGTTTGTCTCCCATAGTTGAGGTCTACCTATGATGTAAATTACAGACGCCTCTCATCTTTTTAAGTGGTGGAACTTGCACTATTGCTGACTGACTAAATACTTTTTTGCCCCACTGTATATGCCTTATGGTAGTGATAGTTTAAGGAAGCCTTAGTACTTCTATCACCTGGCATTCGGAAAGCTGTTACATGGATGGTAATACCGCCCGGCTAGGTGCAATATAATTATTTAATAGACAGGTCTGTTGTCTTGGGGATCAGTCCATTACCTTGCAGGTGTTGCAGTGTTGATGTCAAGTGTATAATCCGTTCCATAACATAGGAGGTTTTTTCTGGTTAATTAATTATTGTATCTTTTATTATATTAATTATTAATAAACTTTACCATATTGATTATTATAGCGCATTGTGTATTTAGTTCTTTTTTGCGTTTTTACGGCAAAGGCTTCCTAAGCATTTAAAAAGGTCCCTTAGTCTGTTTCAATAGGTTCCACAATCATGGGGAAAACTGCTGACTTGACTGATGTCCAGAAGGATTGTTAAGAAAAGGCCATTCAAAATTTTGTGGGAGATTCACAAGGAGTGGACTGCTGCTGGAGTCATTGCTTCAAGAGCCACCACACACAGACGTATCCAGGACATGGGCTACAAGTGTCGCATTCCTTGTGTCAAGCCACTCATGACCAATAGACCACGCCAGAAGCGTCTTACCTGGGCCAAAGAGAAAAAGAACAGGACTGTTGCTCAAGGGTCCAAGGTGTTGTTTTCAGATGAAAGTAAATTTTGCATTTTGTTTGGAAATCAAGATCCCAGAGACTGGTGGAAGAGTGTAGAGACACCCAATCAAAGCTGCTCGAGGTCTAGTGTGAAGTTTCCACAGTCAGTGGTTTGGGGAGCCATGTCATCTGCTGGTCTAGGTCCACTGTGTTTTATCAAGCCCAAAGTCAGCAAAGCCGTCTACCAGGAAATTTTAGAGCACTTCATGCTTCCCTCTGCTGACAAGCTTTTTGGAAATGGAAATTTCATTCTCCAGCAGGACTTAGCACATCTCCACAATGCCAAAAGTACCAATATTTGGTTTAAAAACAACAGCATCACTGTTCTTGATTGGTCAACAAACTTGCCTGACCTTAACCACATAGAGATTCTATGAGGTATTGTCAGGAGGAAGATGAGAGACACCAGATCCAACAATGCAGATGAGCTGAAGGCTGCTATCAAATCAACCTGGGCTTCCGTAACACCTCAGCAGTGCCACAGGCTGATCCCCTCCATGCCATGCCGCATTGATGCAGTAATTGATGCAAAAGGAGCCCTGACCAAGTATTGAGTGCATTTACTGAACATACATTTCAATAGGCCAACAATTCACATTTGAAAATAATTTTTCAAGCTGGTGTCATAAAGTATTCTAGTTTACTGAGATAATGACTTTTGGGTTTTCATTGGCTGTAAGGCATAATCATCAACATTAGCAGAAATAAACACTTGAAATAGATCACTTTGTTTGTAATGACTCTATATAATATATGAGTTTCACTTTCTGTATTGAAGAACTGAAATAAATTAACTTTTTGATGATATTCTAATTTTGTGAGAAGCACCTGTATTAGCATTCTGTTCTGGTGGTTCCAGTGCAGCTATACTTGCAGTCAAGGGACATCTAGAGTCCGCGATGTCAGTGAATGGAACATTGCAGACATGGCTGACACTGTAGTTGGCACATGACAGTAAGTGTGCAGAGCGCCTCCTTGTGGTTACGTGATAACTACTGGAATAGGCAAAGCCCGACCATGTATATATTATATTTCATTATATTTCTGGTATCTGTATCATCTGGTATCTACTTTATTCATTGTCTACGTAACTGATGTTAATAGCTGAGTGCAGCACTCAGCAGCTCTATAGATAATGAATAGAGCACAGGCCAAGTATGCATAACTCTGCTACATCCAGGATGAGACTGCAATGCCCTATTCTCAGAATCTCTGGGGGGGCCCAGTGGTCAAATCCCCAGTGATCAGCAAGTTATCCACGATCCGATGGATCACACATAAACCATACATACATATGGATCGCCCCCAGACACAGGGCCACAAGTCACTCGGTACCGGTCCCTTCTCCTTCGGTTCTGCGGTTGTCACGGTGGCTGGACCCGGTCGTGACCCTGCTAAGGGGCGTCCAATGAAGGTGGTAGTACAGTCTGTCAGGGGTTCGTGACACCACCTGTGGTGTTCGGTCAGGGTGACCGACGCTGCCATGGGGTCCGCTGGGGTGATGGAATGGCAGCTGGATGGTGTACCTTCCCACAGGTGAAGTATGTCCCCAGGGCTTCCCAGTAAGGTGGATGGTGATGGTGTGAGGCGCAGGCAATAACGAGGACACAAGGTTGCAGTCTCTTTACCTTTTTACTGAAGGCTCCAATACACTCAGTCCAGAGCACGTTCAACCGGGCTATCAGAGACCGGCTGGTTCGATGGGCACAACCAGAGTCTCCCTCGCAGATGGAAATCGTTGCCTACCAATAGCGCCTGTGTGTTGTAGTCCTACCCTGCTGAGCATTCGGAATAGTCCTCACAACTGCTGTTTACTTTCGTTCGTTCTCTACAGCTTTCTCTCTCTCATTCTTTGGTTCCAGATGTTGCTAGTTTCTAACGTCCCCCAGGTATATTTTGGCTAGGACGCCACCCGTTTGACGGGAAGGCTTGGAGGTCTTCCGGGACCCTAGAGATGCCCCTCTCCCAATATTGCCCCCTATGTCTTCGTAGGTGTAGAAGGTAGATAGCCAACCTATAATCAACTGTCCAGCGGAATTTGAAGTAAGGCCTGAAGTCAGTTACTCCTACGGTGATCCGGCCACCGACTACGCGCCTCAGTAAGATGTTGCCTTTCTCTCTCGGCATGACTCTTACTGGCTCTCCTTTGTGCTGATCTCGTTTACACTGTTCCACAATATTCTTCCCTTCTTGTCTCTCTCTTAGGATACCGCCGCAAGGTGTGCAGGCGCGGTTCCGTTGCGTTCTGTTCTGTTCGCTAGGCACCTGCCAGGTTCCCACGCCTGACAGGGACCTCCCCTGTGTCTTCTCCCTGCAACACCCCCTGCCACGGGATGTTGCCTGGTTCCAACCCAGTCAGCTTCTCACTAACTTCCTCCCCAGCCCCTAGTTTTACCAGTGTGAAGAGTGGCCCAATAAATAAAGCCTTTTTCTCCCCCTAGTGGCCAGAGTGTGAAGTGTAATGTGTGCTTGGTGATACCTGGTCAGGAGAATTCCTTTAGTGCCATCAGACGTACCATCACTCCCCTTAGTGGCAGAGCGACGTTACTGCAACGACCAGATCTCTGGGGCGCTGCACATATACCATAGATACATACAGTACATATACACATATACCGTACATATATACACCGTACATACATATACCGTATATACATACACACATACTGTAGATACACACAGATACACATACAGTGGGGCAAAAAAGTATTTAGTCAGTCAGCAATAGTGCAAGTTCCACCACTTAAAAAGATGAGCGGCGTCTGTAATTTACATCATAGGTAGACCTCAACTATGGGAGACAAACTGAGAAAAAAAAATCCAGAAAATCACATTGTCTGTTTTTTTAACATTTTATTTGCATATTATGGTGGAAAATAAGTATTTGGTCAGAAACAAAATTTCATCTCAATACTTTGTAATATATCCTTTGTTGGCAATGACAGAGGTCAAACGTTTTCTGTAAGTCTTCACAAGGTTGCCACACACTGTTGTTGGTATGTTGGCCCATTCCTCCATGCAGATCTTCTCTAGAGCAGTGATGTTTTTGGCTTTTCGCTTGGCAACACGGACTTTCAACTCCCTCCAAAGGTTTTCTATAGGGTTGAGATCTGGAGACTGGCTAGGCCACTCCAGGACCTTGAAATGCTTCTTACGAAGCCACTCCTTCGTTGCCCTGGCAGTGTGCTTTGGATCATTGTCATGTTGAAAGACCCAGCCACGTTTCATCTTCAATGCCCTTGCTGATGGAAGGAGGTTTGCACTCAAAATCTCACGATACATGGCCCCATTCATTCTTTCATGTACCCGGATCAGTCGTCCTGGCTCCTTTGCAGAGAAACAGCCCCAAAGCATGATGTTTCCACCACCATGCTTTACAGTAGGTATGGTGTTTGATGGATGCAACTCAGTATTCTTTTTCCTCCAAACACGACAAGTTGTGTTTCTACCAAACAGTTCCAGTTTGGTTTCATCAGACCATAGGACATTCTCCCAAAACTCCTCTGGATCATCCAAATGCTCTCTAGCAAACTTCAGACGGGCCCAGACATGTACTGGCTTAAGCAGTGGGACACGTCTGGCACTGCAGGATCTGAGTCCATGGTGGCGTAGTGTGTTACTTATGGTAGGCCTTGTTACATTGGTCCCAGCTCTCTGCAGTTCATTCACTAGGTCCCCCCGCGTGGTTCTGGGATTTTTGCTCACCGTTCTTGTGATCATTCTGACCCCACGGGGTGGGATTTTGCGTGGAGCCCCAGATCGAGGGAGATTATCAGTGGTCTTGCATGTCTTCCATTTTCTAATTATTGCTCCCTCTGTTGATTTCTTCACTCCAAGCTGGTTGGCTATTGCAGATTCAGTCTTCCCAGCCTGGTGCAGGGCTACAATTTTGTTTCTGGTGTCCTTTGACAGCTCTTTGGTCTTCACCATAGTGGAGTTTGGAGTCAGACTGTTTGAGGGTGTGCACAGGTGTCTTTTTATACTGATAACAAGTTTAAACAGGTGCCATTACTACAGGTAATGAGTGGAGGAAAGAGGAGACTCTTAAAGAAGAAGTTATAGGTCTGTGAGAGCCAGAAATCTTGATTGTTTGTTTCTGACCAAATACTTATTTTCCACCATAATATGCAAATAAAATGTTAAAAAAACAGACAGTGTGATTTTCTGGATTTTTTTTTCTCAGTTTGTCTCCCATAGTTGAGGTCTACCTATGATGTAAATTACAGACGCCTCTCATCTTTTTAAGTGGTGGAACTTGCACTATTGCTGACTGACTAAATACTTTTTTGCCCCACTGTACATATACTGTACATACATACATATATACTGTACATACACACACATAAACCGTACATACACACACAGATACACATAGATATACCGTACATACATACACACATACTCTACACACAGTTATTTATATACACAAATAGTATACACATACCGTACACACATATATACACATACTGTACATTCACATATACCGTACATACATGCACATAGACATACACATATACCATATACACATACAAATATACCATATATATACACAAATGCCCGGAAAGAGATAGAAGGAAATGAGGATGTCGAGTCCATATGGGTCGAAATTCATGGAGGGAAAAATGGTAACAAAATTCTCATTGGGGTCTGTTACAAACCCCCAAATATAACAGAAACCATGGAAAGTCTACTTCTAAAGCAGATAGATGAAGCTGCAACCCATAATGAGGTCCTGGTTATGGGGGACTTTAACTACCCGGATATTAACTGGGAAACAGAAACCTGTGAAACCCATAAAGGCAACAGGTTTCTGCTAATAACCAAGAAAAATTATCTTTCACAATTGGTGCAGAATCCAACCAGAGGAGCAGCACTTTTAGACCTAATACTATCTAATAGACCTGACAGAATAACAAATCTGCAGGTGGTCGGGCATCTAGGAAATAGCGACCACAATATTGTACAGTTTCACCTGTCTTTCACTAGGGGAACTTGTCAGGGAGTCACAAAAACACTGAACTTTAGGAAGGCAAAGTTTGACCAGCTTAGAGATGCCCTTAATCTGGTAGACTGGGACAATATCCTCAGAAATAAGAATACAGATAATAAATGGGAAATGTTTAAGAACATCCTAAATAGGCAGTGTAAGCGGTTTATACCTTGTGGGAATAAAAGGACTAGAAATAGGAAAAACCCAATGTGGCTAAACAAAGAAGTAAGACAGGCAATTAACAGTAAAAAGAAAGCATTTGCACTACTAAAGCAGGATGGCACCATTGAAGCTCTAAAAAACTATAGGGAGAAAAATACTTTATCTAAAAAACTAATTAAAGCTGCCAAAAAGGAAACAGAGAAGCACATTGCTAAGGAGAGTAAAACTAATCCCAAACTGTTCTTCAACTATATCAATAGTAAAAGAATAAAAACTGAAAATGTAGGCCCCTTAAAAAATAGTGAGGAAAGAATGGTTGTAGATGACGAGGAAAAAGCTAACATATTAAACACCTTCTTCTCCACGGTATTCACGGTGGAAAATGAAATGCTAGGTGAAATCCCAAGAAACAATGAAAACCCTATATTAAGGGTCACCAATCTAACCCAAGAAGAGGTGCGAAACCGGCTAAATAAGATTAAAATAGATAAATCTCCGGGTCCGGATGGCATACACCCACGAGTACTAAGAGAACTAAGTAATGTAATAGATAAACCATTATTTCTTATTTTTAGGGACTCTATAGCGACAGGGTCTGTTCCGCAGGACTGGCGCATAGCAAATGTGGTGCCAATATTCAAAAAGGGCTCTAAAAGTGAACCTGGAAATTATAGGCCAGTAAGTCTAACCTCTATTGTTGGTAAAATATTTGAAGGGTTTCTGAGGGATGTTATTCTGGATTATCTCAATGAGAATAACTGTTTAACTCCATATCAGCATGGGTTTATGAGAAATCGCTCCTGTCAAACCAATCTAATCAGTTTTTATGAAGAGGTAAGCTATAGGCTGGACCACGGAGAGTCATTGGACGTGGTATATCTCGATTTTTCCAAAGCGTTTGATACCGTGCCGCACAAGAGGTTGGTACACAAAATGAGAATGCTTGGTCTGGGGGAAATTGTGTGTAAATGGGTTAGTAACTGGCTTAGTGATAGAAAGCAGAGGGTGGTTATAAATGGTATAGTCTCTAACTGGGTTGCTGTGACCAGTGGGGTACCGCAGGGGTCAGTATTGGGACCTGTTCTCTTCAACATATTCATTAATGATCTGGTAGAAGGTTTACACAGTAAAATATCGATATTTGCAGATGATACAAAACTATGTAAAGCAGTTAATACAAGAGAAGATAGTATTCTGCTACAGATGGATCTGGATAAGTTGGAAACTTGGGCTGAAAGGTGGCAGATGAGGTTTAACAATGATAAATGTAAGGTTATACACATGGGAAGAAGGAATCAATGTCACCATTACACACTGAATGGGAAACCACTGGGTAAATCTGACAGGGAGAAGGACTTGGGGATCCTAGTTAATGATAAACTTACCTGGAGCAGCCAGTGCCAGGCAGCAGCTGCCAAGGCAAACAGGATCATGGGGTGCATTAAAAGAGGTCTGGATACACATGATGAGAGCATTATACTGCCTCTGTACAAATCCCTAGTTAGACCGCACATGGAGTACTGTGTCCAGTTTTGGGCACCGGTGCTCAGGAAGGATATAATGGAACTAGAGAGAGTACAAAGGAGGGCAACAAAATTAATAAAGGGGATGGGGGAACTACAATACCCAGATAGATTAGAAAAATTAGGATTATTTAGTCTAGAAAAAAGACGACTGAGGGGCGATCTAATAACCATGTATAAGTATATAAGGGGACAATACAAATATCTCGCTGAGGATCTGTTTATACCAAGGAAGGTGACGGGCACAAGGGGGCATTCTTTGCGTCTGGAGGAGAGAAGGTTTTTCCACCAACATAGAAGAGGATTCTTTACTGTTAGGGCAGTGAGAATCTGGAATTGCTTGCCTGAGGAGGTGGTGATGGCGAACTCAGTCGAGGGGTTCAAGAGAGGCCTGGATGTCTTCCTGGAGCAGAACAATATTGTATCATACAATTAGGTTCTGTAGAAGGACGTAGATCTGGGGATTTATTATGATGGAATATAGGCTGAACTGGATGGACAAATGTCTTTTTTCGGCCTTACTAACTATGTTACTATGTTACTATGTTACACATACTGTACATACATACACAGATGCACACATACATAAATACACACAGATACACATATATACATATACTGTACATACATACACACACCTACATACACACACATTCTAATCTATGACATCAGGTGGTCAGATGAGCTGTGGAGGAGGTCGGCCTCATAGTGCAGACATCAAATGGAGAGGGCTGCAGAACCCACTGTGGGGAATGGGAACACAGCAGAAAGGACTGATATCAGCTCCCTGCTGCGGCCGTGCTGTCCCGTGCAGTGAGCCCCCTCCCTTGACCTCTTCTCTGTGTGCTGCTGGGAATGGAACAGTAGAGGGAGCAGAAGGCCCACTGTAAGTCCTGCTCTTTCTCCACTGCTGTCCCTGTGTGCGGTGCGGCCCAGGCCCCCTGACTACAAGTGAATACTCACCATTGAGACGTGCAATGCAGGAGGACAGAGAGGGCAGCCAGTGAGCGCTCTCATCAGCCTGGTGGGGAAAGCATCCATTGGCCAGCAACTCGCCCTCCATGACACAGCCCTTTTTTAATCCCTGCACTCTGCGCACAACTCTCTCCCCCGCTCTGGGTATACACATTATTGCGGGAGAGAGTGAGAGGGGCCCGATGCTGCATGACACTGGGCCCCTCCCACTCCTCACCCCTCTCTAATCTTGACTCAGTGGCACCATAGCGGCTGCATGGCCTGCCGCTATGTGCAGTATGCTCTTGCCTGCAGGGGCCCCCCTCCACCTCTGGGCCCCAGAGCAGTTGCAGCGGCTGCATCGGCGGTATGTCCGCCCTGTACTGTGCTTATATTTTCATACACAGCTGTACATGAGAACTTATAAATAGTGTTGAGCATTCCGATACCGCAAGTATCGGGTATCGGCCGATACTTGCGGTATCGGAATTCCGATACCGAGATCCGATACTTTTGTGGTATCGGGTATCGGTATCGGATACATAGAGATGTGTAAAATAAAGAATTAAAATAAAAAATATTGATATATTTACCTCTCCGGCGGCCCCTGGACTCAGCGCGGGTAACCGGCAGGCTTCGTTGTTCAAAATCAGCGCTTTTAGGACCTGAGAATCACGTCCCGGCTTCTGATTGGTCGCGGGCCGCCCATGTGACCGCCACGCGACCAATCACAAGCCGCGACGTCACCGCAAGCTATTAACGCGCTCATTTTTAAAAATGAGCGCGGTAATGACTTTCAAAGACGTAGCGGCTTGTGATTGGTCGCGGCCACGCGACCAATCACAAGCCGCGACGTCACCGCAAGCTATTAACGCGCTCATTTTTAAAAATGAGCGCGTTAATGACTTTCAAAGACGTAGCGGCTTGTGATTGGTCGCGGCCACGCGACCAATCACAAGCCGCGACGTCACCGCAAGCTATTAACGCGCTCATTTTTAAAAATGAGCGCGTTAATGACTTTCAAAGACGTAGCGGCTTGTGATTGGTCGCGGCCACGCGACCAATCACAAGCCGCGACGTCACCGCAAGCTATTAACGCGCTCATTTTTAAAAATGAGCGCGTTAATAGCTTGCGGTGACGTCGCGGCTTGTGATTGGTCGCGTGGCGGTCACATGGGCGGCCCGCGACCAATCAGAAGCCGGGACGTGATTCTCAGGTCCTAAAAGCGCTGATTTTGAACAACGAAGCCTGCCGGTTACCCGCGCTGAGTTCAGGGGCCGCCGGAGAGGTAAATATATCAATATTTTTTATTTTAATTCTTTATTTTACACATCCCTATGGATCCCAGGGCCTGAAGGAGAGTTTCCTCTCCTTCAGACCCTGAGAACCATGAGAATACCTTCCGATACTTGATGTCCCATTGACTTGTATTGGTATCGGATATCGGTATCGGCGATATCCGATATTTTTCGGGTATCGGCCGATACTATCCGATACCGATACTTTCAAGTATCGGACGGTATCGCTCAACACTACTTATAAATAGTTTACGAGCCTGGATGCCTCTCCTTGAAAATGTTTCTGGTGTTTCTTAAAGGACCCATTTTAAGAACTTGGTCTTACCCACATATTGCCAAACGATACTCGAAAATGTGATTTACCTTCCAGAAAATTACACTTCTGGATAAATATGAACATGAGAAGAACGAAGAGAGGAGACTTTATTCAAATATTATTCTATAGAGGTCATGAGAAAAGGTACAGCATGTACAGCGATATCTGTAGTGTTTCCCCAGAAGTGGAGCACATGCTTGCAAACTGCTCATGGCTAAATTACTGTTGCATAAAACAGTCTTTTCATTACTTAGACTGGTGACAACTCTGTCTAAACAAGGACGGCAGACGCAGATCTTTTACTTTCATAGAACAGAACAAGAAACCATAAAAATCCCTCACTGTGACATGATGCACACCACTTAGGCAGCACAAGCAAAGCGCTGTGACTGCAGCAAAGCACAAGGACATGTTTGTGGGTGAGATCATAGACTTAGTAAATTTCCTGGGAGGAAGTCCAACTGAAAATATCATAAATGGACCCTGGGCTGTGAAAAAATGCCTTCAATCCCTTTAATACAGGCATTAAGCTTCTTTACTTTCTTCACAAAGGATATTGTACGGTTTGTAGTAACGTCATGTCCACTTCACTCTGCGTCCACCTCCCACTTGGCGCTCAAATGTCAGATATAGCAACGATATCAGATCCCCCGCAGTTTCCAAGTCTTTGTTTGGTGGAAAGCGTAAAGGTACATGTAATATTTCGTTGATATTGGAGGCATTGTGCAGTTAGCACAGCTGCATGTGTGGTTTAATGGTTTCCCCTGACGCTCAAGAAACATGCTTTGGATAATTGGTTTCCTATGAAATTAACCCTAGAGATTAGACTGCGAGTCCCTTGTGAAGCTGGATTGGTGCCTCCTCCATACAGTCAGTTCATTTTTAATCTCAAGAATTATAAAACATGTGTAGAATGAGAAAGGTCACACAAGTGGCTATCACACTAGGAAAGGTTCCAAGTTGTTTCATGAGTCACCATATTTCCCTATCTACAGTTATTCCAGTAGGTGTTTGATACGCATTGTATTTAAAGGGTCATCCACTACTTTCTGTACTGTTATGAAATACAAATAGATGCTCACCTCCTGGCGCTGTTCCTGCGATGTTGGTGCTGTGTCTTCCAGAACTCACGTGGCCGTCAATAAGCAGCTGCAGTCCCCATAATTCCATGAGAAGCTTAATTTGGAGCCTTTGTCGGCAGTCTTGGCAGATTTGAAGGACTGAATAGTTGCAAGAAAAATGATGAAAACCTTTATGAACCCTGACAAAAAAAAACCCATTATAAGTGAATGAAGTCCTTCTGGAACTGGTAGTATTGGTTGTATAACAGCAGAGCAAATGAAATTAAAACAGTAGTGTGAACACGGGCTGTGAAGGAATGTAGGGTAGATGCTAAAGTTCAGTTCTCCTACAAAGCTACCTTATGGGAAATTAAATACCATATTATCCCATTCCATACAAAAAATAGCAACAGGATGATTTTGAGTGAATGTTAGTGTGGCACCCCAGGAGTCCAGATGTCACATTGGCATTGCCTTCCTCTCGGGGGCAGGGGGGTGTTTGATGTCATGCCTGGATGCAAGGAGGAATTCCCTAATCAGGTAATACCAGCATACAACACCTACCTAACTCCAGACCTGAAGGGGGAGCTCTAAACCCGGCTTCAGGGTAGCTTCCCTATAAGTTCTGGCCTGGAGGCAGGGTTAGAGAGTTTATTGTGAGACACTGAAGGTAAAGGGAGCAAGAGAGAGGAGCCTGGGGTCTAGAGCTGTGATTGGGCTCACCCCAAGATAAAGCGCAAAGAGACCGGACACTGGAGTCCATGGTGGTGAGAGGATTTCATTTTCAGCCACCGAATCCTGAGGGCAGGGTCAGGGCTGCCACTAGAAATTTCAGGGCCCCATACTGGCAAAATTTCCGGGGCCCCCTTGAGACTCCGCCCAGGCTCCACCCCAGCCCCGTCTCCACGCTCCACCCCTCAAACTGTCCACAGTCCCACCACTCTTTCTTGGAAAAACTCCACTTCTCACCTATCACACATTAACAGTTCCCATCACCAGATCACACATATAGCGGGCAGCTTTTGTTTTGGCCAAAAGATTTTTTAAGCCACCAAAATGACAAGGTAGACACTTTTGGCCAGGCCCTACTCTACTGTAACCTATTAAATATTTGTTAAAATATGCAATACAATTTAGGTATATTTTTATTTATTTTTCAATTTTTAAAATGACCTATAATACCACATACAAGGAACAAATACCACCGCACCATGACCAGACACCATATCACCACAGTGACCTATAATACTATCTACAAGGCACAAATACCGCCACACCATGACCAGATGACATATTACCACCACAGTGATCGAATAATATCAAATACAAGGAACAAATACCATAACATCATGACCAGACCACATATTACCGCCACATAGTGACTTAATACTACAATACTGATCAATAATAAAAAAAACCACAATACTATCACCATCCGTGCCATTATACACAGGAGATCTGTACTTAGTATGCAGTGTCTGTGTACAGGTAATACAGTGATCACCAGTGACATTATACACAGGAGCTCTGTATATAGTATATAGGTAATCCAGTGATCACAGGTCACATTATACACAGGACCTCTGTATATAGTATACAGTGTATAGTGTCAGTGTATAGGTAACACACTGACTCACCAGTGACGTCTCTAGGTGAAGTCCTTCATCTTTCATCCAGCACACACCGCCATCACTTCATCCAGCCAGGACTCGTCTCTGCAGGAAATAACACCGTTATCTCGAGTTCCACTTGCAGAACACATTACTTAATTTTCCCAAGTTCTACATTATACCACATGAAGAAGGCGACATAGTATCACTCTACACAGTAATAGGACCGCCCCCCCATTTAGAACAGTATACTCAAAAAATAAAATAAATACATCACTGCAGTAATAATATCCCTTAATTAGCCCCTATGGCAATACTATTGTTCTAATATAAGCCATATGTTCTCCCATCCTGCCCTAATGAGTATCCATCCTGCCCCATATGATCTCCCCATCCTGCCCCATCTGTCTCCATCGTATCCATCCTGCCCCATGATCCTGCCTCCAGTGTCTCCAATCATGCCTGTGTCACCATTCTGCCCAATCTCCAATCATGCCCCCTGTGTCTCAATTCTGCCCCATCTGTCTCCAGTCATGCCCCAGTGTCTCCAGTCATGCCGACATGTCTGTCATCCTGCCCCCTGTGTCTCCAATCATGCCCCGTTTCTCCTTTCTGCCCCTGTGTCCAGCAATCTGCCCCTGTGTCCAGCTTTCTGCCCCTGTGCCCAGCTTTCTGCCCCTGTGCACAGCTTTCTGCCCTTGTGTCCAGCTTTCTGCCCCTGTGTCCAGATTTCTGCCCGTGTCCAGCGTTCTGCCCGTGTTCAGCGTTCTGCCCGTGTTCAGCGTTCTGCCAGTGCGCAGCTTTCTGCCCCTGTGCAGCTTTCTGCCCCTGTGCAGCTTTCTGCCCCTGTGTCCAGCTTTCTGCCCCTGTGTGCAGCTTTCTGCCCCTGTGTCCAGTTTTCTGCCCCTGTGTCCAGCTTTCTGCCCTTGTGTGCAGCTTTCTGCCCATGTCCAGCGTTCTGCCTGTGTCCAGCGTTCTGCCCCTGTGCGCAGCATTCTGCCCCGGTGCCCAGCTTTCTGCTCCTGTGCCCAGCTTTCTGCCCCTGTGCAGCTTTATGCCCCTGTGTCCAGCTTTCTGCCCCTGTGTGCAGCTTTTTGCCCCTGTGTGCAGCTTTCTGCCCCTGTGTCCAGCTTTCTGCCCCCCTGTGTCCAGCTTTCTGCCCCCCTGTGTCCAGCTTTCTGCCCCCCCGTGTCCAGCTTTCTGCCCCCCCTTTGTACAGCTTTCTGCCCCCTCTGTGTCCAGCATTCTGCCGCCATGTGTCCAGCTTTCTGCCCCCCCTGTGTCCAGCTTTCTGCCCTCCCGTGTCCAGCTTTCTGCCCCCCCTTTGTCCAGCTTTCTGCCCCCTCTGTGTCCAGCATTCTGCCGCCATGTGTCCAGCTTTCTGCCCCCCCTGTGTCCAGCTTTCTGCCCCCCCTGTGTCCAGCTTTCTGCCCCCCCATCCTGCCCCATGATCCTGCCCCATCTGTCTCCAATCCAGCCTCCAGTGTCTCCAATCATGCCCATATCACCATTCTGCCCTGTCTCCAATCATGCCCCCTGTGTCTCAATTCTGCCCCATCTGTCTCCAGTCATGCCCCAGTGTCTCCAGTCATGCCGCCATGTCTGTCATCCTGCCCCCTGTGTCTCCAATCATGCCCCGTTTCTCCATTCTGCCCCTGTGTCCAGCAATCTGCCCCTGTGTCCAGCAATCTGCCCCTGTGCCCAGCTTTCTGCCCCTGTGCCCAGCTTTCTGCCCCTGTGTCCAGCTTTCTGCCCCTGTGTCCAGCTTTCTACCCCCGTGTCCAGCGTTCTGTCCCTGTGTCCAGCGTTCTGCCCGTGTCCAGCGTTCTGCCCGTGTCCAGCTTTCTGCCCCTGTGCGCAGCTTTCTGCCCCTGTGCCCAGCTTTCTGCCCCTGTGCGCAGCTTTCTGCCCCTGTGTGCAGCTTTCTGCCCCTGTGTGCAGCTCTCTGCCCCTGTGTGCAGCTTTCTGCCCCTGTGTGCAGCTTTCTGCCCGTGTCCAGCGTTCTGCCCCTGTGTGCAGCTTTCTGCCCCTGTGTGCAGCTTTCTTCCCGTGTCCAGCGTTCTGCCCCTGTGCGCAGCATTCTGCCCCTGTGCCAAGCTTTGTGCCCCTGTGCCCAGCTTTCTGCCCCCCGTGTCCAGCTTTCTGCCCTCCCTGTGTCCAGCTTTCTGCCCTCCCTGTGTCCAGCTTTACTGCCCTGGGCCCCCCCGGATCGCCGCTCTCAATAAAAAAAAAAAAAAACAAGTTATGCTTACCTGCCGCACTCCTGCTCTCTCCACGCAGCTGAAGTGTGCACTCGCCGGCGACTGACAATGACGTCAGAGGCCGGCGACCTGCACGCTGCGGCTGACGTCAGCTGCCAGCCTCAGCCTGGCGGCTGTTAAAAATTGACGTGCGGGCGCGGGCCCGCACGTCAATAGCGTTAAACAGCTGCAGCGCCGGCCACCGCTAAGGGCCCGGTTCAGCCTGCTGCTGCCGGTAGGGGCCCATACGCCAGTCACGGCTGTAATGCCCTGATGGTGGCCCTGGGCAGGAGATTCCAAGTCTTCTAACCCCAACTGACATCCAGAGGCAACACAGCAGGTCAGGAGCCTGGGGCTGCCAGTGAAAAGGCAGTGCCCAAGACTCAGGCTGTCAGCCATACGGGTTGGAAGTATAGACACTGGGAGGACTTGTGCAGAACTTCAGGCAGCAAGGGTCAGAGTACAGTACAGAAAGAAGGCCTCCGAACCCACCTAGTTAGGTGGATGCCAAGCTGTTTCCAGGCTGCCCGGACCCCATCACCAGCTTCTACCTGTACCTTGGACTGTACCTGCATTTCATCAGTAAAAGGTAAAAGAAACGGCTATCCCTGTGTCCTTCAATTATTTCCTGCACCCTCAGTCCTGCACCCCACCGTCAATCATCCCTCTTACCAACTGTACCGGTAGCCCTGGGGACTAAACTCTACCTGTGGGGAGGTATATCAACTCTGCTGCAACTCCATAACCCCTTTAAGCAGCGTCGGCCATCTCTGGCCAAATACCACAGGTGGTGTAACAAATTATCCTATAAGACTTATTCTCCACTTCCACTCATCCCTTTTACTGGACGCCCAGGGCCACAGACCAGGTCACTGCCACTCTGACCACCCCCACCGGCCCGAGTACCCCACAGCCCTAGCGGGCGCTCCATTAGTACTTATTAGCCAATGACCAAATACTAGTAAAGGTCCTAAAAACGATAGATAAATAGGTATGGCACTAACCAACTGGATCCTAAATAATCTGGACTACTTTATTCAATGTGTAACATTAACGTCAAGGAGATGTTGAGCACATAGCCTACCAACACTTCGCAAGCATGGAGCGCATGAAACGGCCATAGGCTGTCTGCTCCCCATTCGTGAGTATGACTCCCTTTAATATCTGTGTATTCCCATGGCATATCAAATAGTAAAACTGGAGAGACAATAAAGCGCAAATAGGGTCTTATCTGGTAAGCAAGTGGTTAAAAATATTATAGGTACACTCACCTGATGAGGTTGGGACAGTCACAACTTTTATAGAAACATTTAAAGGCTGCTGCAGGACCACCAATGGGATACGATGGAATAAATGAGGCGTATGCTTCAGAGTCCATGCTGCGCGCAAGGTACAAAGGTACGATCACACACAAAGGTGAAGCATGAATGTAGTTTATTGTGTCAACGCATTTCAAGGTATTCAAACCTCTTCATCAAAACCAAGCCACAATGAGTTTATTGCATCATATTCCCATGGTATGGAGTTGTCATTTGTGCATCATTCAATAAAAAGTCAGTCCGGTATCTTGTCCATGTAGATATCTATTCAGCATTTTACTGGTTTGGCTTCCAACTTATTTATGTGTTTAAATTCATAACCATTTTGTGATTTAAGTAAAGGTTTAGGGACGAGGACTACATTTATTTGTTTATATGTTGATCTACTGCATAACGTGTAGGAGGGAACTTGATACATGTGACCTATTATACTAGCAGTAAGGCATTCTATTTTTGATAAGTATTGTTGCAAAAGCAATGTCAGGTTTGTGTAGTGTATTGTTGCCAAACAGCATAGTCTTACTAAAGTCCTTGTCTTCAAACAGTGCAACAGTGATATATAAAGTATTTGTATTTCATTATACTTTTAGCCACTTTCTGTCCTTGTCTTCTCATATTTGATATATTCCAACAGAGGTCAGATTTGCTCGAACTGCTAGAAATTTGTGGCACCCTCATTATTTCTGCAGACATACTGTATAATTCTAAAATATTATAACCAGAGATGTATAAATAAATCATGGGCCCCCTTGTAGAAATCCTAATTGGTCTCCCTCCCACCCCCACAATAAATTGGCAGATTAGGCAGTGTCAGAGTGCATAGGCATAATCATATGGGGGTGCATCTTCCAAATTGCTGGCCTTTATACTGTATGGAGCATTAAATGGGGCCCATTATACTGTATGGAACATTATATTGAGCCCATTATACTATGAGGCATGATATAGTGCCCATTATACTGTATGGAGCAATATATTGGGCCATTATACTGTATGGAGTAATATAAGGGGCCGATTATACTGTATGGAGCAATATATAGGACCCATTATATTGTGTGGAGCAATATATGGGCCCCATTATACTCTATGGAGCAATATATGGGACTCAATACTGTATGGAGCAATATAAGGGGGCCATTATTCTGTATGGAGCAATGTATGGGGTTACTATACTGTATGGAGCAATACATGGGCCCATTATACTGTTGGTAGCATTATATGGGGCCCAATATATGATATGGAGTATTATATGGAACCCATTACACTGTGTGAAGCAATATATGGGGCTCATTATACTGTATGGAGCATTATATGGGGCCAATTTTACTGTGCGGAGCACTATATGGGGCCATTATTCTGTATATGGCAATATATGGGGCCTTTATATATTATATGGAGGACTAGGTGGTGCCCATAATTCTGTATGTAAGACTATGTGGTGCCCATAATTGTGTTTGGAAGACTATGTGGTGTCCATATCTCTGTATGGAGGACTATGTGGTGCCCATAATGCTGTATGAAGCACAATGTGGTGCCCATAATACTATATGGAGGAGTATACTGTCCGGTCTAAAATGACAGGTCTGCAGTCACTCTGTGTGCTGTGTGCTGCGAGGATTCGCCGGCTTCTGGTAGAACTTACAATAGATATCACTCATGTAATGTAAGAAGCAAGTGAAATCTTTGGCATTGTACTATACCTATACTTCTTATCTGTGGATCATGAATCATGGTATGTGTTAAAGGTGCCCACTTACACTTTCACACGGGGCCCACGAAAACCTGAAGCCAACCCTGACTATAAGACAGCTGTCCCTAGGTAGTAGGGGTAAGAGAACTGGTCCAGGTAGTAGGACTAAGAACGCAGTCCCTGGTTAGTATGCCTAAGAGCGCTGTACCTGGGTATTAGGACTAAGAGAGCTTTTCCTGGGTAGTAAAGCTAAGAGAGCTGTCCATAGGTAGTATGGCTAGTAGAGCTGTTTCTTGTAGAAAGGCTAAAAGCTGTTCCTGTGTAGTAGGCCTAAGAGCACGGTCCTTGGATAATAGGGCTAAGAGTGCTGTCTCTGGGTAGTAGGGCGAATAGAGCTGTCCCTGGTTAGTAGGGCTAAGAGCGCTGTCCCTGCATAGTAGAGCTAATAGCGCTCTTCCTGGGTAGTAGGATAGTAGATAACAGCGCTGTACTTGGGTATTAGAGCTAAGGGAGCGGTCCCTGGGTAGTATTGCTAAGAGAGCTGTTCCAGGTAGTAGGGCTGTGAGCGAGGTCCCTGGGTGGTAGTAGCAGTAGCTTTTGTGCTGACTGACTCAATTCTCTGCCTTCACACTTTGTGCTGGCTGATTGTGATCACTGCATTCACCATTTGTGCATGCTGACTGTTCACAGTGTGCCCTGTTCACTCACAGATGGCGCCACCTCCTCTATTGGTGGCATCTGCTCTGGCTGCATCATCCTCTTGATTACATTCCAGAGGTTTTCAAAGGGGTTCAGGTCTGGAGATTGGGCTGCCCATGACAGGGTTTTGATGTGGTGGTCTCTTAATTTTTGCCAGAGCTGTATGGTGTATGGAGATGGCATAGGATAAGACATAGTGTAGAGCTTAGAAGGTACTATATGTAGTATAAGTTAGAGACTGTAGTTAGATAAGTGACATTAAGGTAAGTTCGGGACTAACTCATGGTGGGAGGGGCTTAGTATTAGGACATGTGATGGTGTCACGATCGACAAGGTAAAGTCGAGCAGACGACACAACTTATACCTACAAAGGGATGGAATGGGATGAGGAAGGCCCTAACTGTAGGGAACGAGGGATGGGAGCACCTCCAGAACACCAACCTGAGCCTGTCCCTAAACTGCCCTAAGCGGGTCTTTCCCCCACCGCCATCACGTGCCTACTCCCTGATTGTCACCTCGCTAATCCATGGCTAGTGCACTGGCCAGCAAGGATGCTAGCCTCACCACTGCAGATGATGAACTACTCAGTCAGAGTGACAAAACACAAGACAGACAGATAGAGGGGAACTTATACTTAACAACTGTCTCTGCTGCAAAGCACCACACAGCAGAGGGTAAGGCACCTGGACCACAAACTCCATAAAAACAGCAGACTCATTACTGCAACCAAAGAGCTCTTTACTCCAAGCTTGGTCACCATAGATGACTCTATCACTGACAGTCAGCTGATGGGTCATGTGACTTTTTAAACGATGGTGGAAGTGGTCACAACCAACATCAGCTGACCAGCAACAAAGCAGCTGCGAGCAAGGGAAACTGACAATAACCCTTGCTGGCCCAAAAGGAAAAAGAGCTACATTTAAATTATAGCGGAACCAGAGCTGCCACGAATCCAAAAATGAATCGTGACTGACGGCTTCCTAAGATACACAGTGAGAGCTAAATAGCAAGGGAGAGTACACGGTGTTCTGGATCAGTATGAGGCCTTACTAGAATTCCTTGGATGAATATACTCCTTTAATGTCTGGAGCTCGAGGTTTGGTGCTGGAGCTATGGCGAGCACTTTAATGCTTTCCATGCAGCGGAAGATTGAGTCGTGGCTGCGAGAAGTTACAAACATTGCACATACTGTGGGACAGGGCCAGGGATCCCTTTGACTGACAGGATCAGTGAAAGCAGGGATTGTCCAGGCAGAATGGAAGGAAAATCTAGAAGTCTACTACACTATCGAAACAAGAAACAGAAAGTGTCGTATTCAATGCTATGTGTTGCAATATGGTGCAAATGGTCTGTTGAGTACATTTTTCTGTCATGAAATGATCTGGGTGTCTCCTGATTCATGTGCGGCGGCTCCTGAAACTGATGACCTGGAGACAGCTGAGGCCTTCTTCCTCTTCCTACAAGTGATTGCAGCACACCTCACACGCCACGGCACATTTGATTTGGGGCACAAATTTTCTGTAGAATACCAGGGTGACATGAAGCAGCAGCAGCAGTACGCCCATGACTACCGCCCTCTGGCACCCTGCACTAACATGCCAACTAAGGGTACCGTCACACTATACCATTTTGATCGCTATGACGGTACGATTCGTGACGTTCCAGCGATATCGTTACGATATCGCTGTGTCTGACACGCAGCAGCGATCAGGGATCCTGCTGAGAATCGTACGTCGTAGCAGATCGTATGGAACTTTCTTTCATCGCTGGATCTCCCGCTGTCATCGCTAGATCGGTGTGTGTGACACCGATCTAGCGATCTAGGGATGCGATCCAGCGATGCGTTCGCTTGTAACCAGGGTAAACATCGGGTAACTAAGCGCAGGACCGCGCTTAGTTACCCGATGTTTACCCTGGTTACAAGCGTTAAACTAAAAAAAAACAAACAGCACATACTTACATTCTGGTGTCCGTCAGGTCCCTTGCCGTCTCTGCTTCCCGCACTGTGACTGCCGGCCGTAAAGTGAAAGCAGAGCACAGCGGCTGTGCTTTCACTTTCACTTTACGGCCGGCAGTCAGTGAGTGCGGGAAGCAGACGGCAAGGGACCTGACGGACACCAGAATGTAAGTATGTGCTGTTTGTTTTTTTTTAGTTTAACGCTTGTAACCAGGGTAAACATCGGGTAACTAAGCGCGGTCCTGCGCTTAGTTACCCGATGTTTACCCTGGTTACCCAGGGACCTCGGCATCGTTGGTCGCTGGAGAGCTGTCTGTGTGACAGCTCCCCAGCGACCACAGTACGATTTACCTACGATCACGGCCAGGTCATATCGCTGGTCGTGATCGTAGGTAAATCGTATAGTGTGACGGTACCCTAACTCTCTCCAGCTTATTTATGTATGCACAGCAGTTAGCTATTCACCTCCCCTTCTCTATCAGCTCATGACAAGCTTCTTTTTATAAACCTTGTAAAATCACCATCCCCCAACATCGGCAGCTTCCAGGTCAGATCTCCTAATCATATGCCCTACTATCCTTTTATATAAATAGTGATAATGCTGTAGACTGTGTTTTAACATAGATCGTGAAGGGCTTTATGGTTCTTCTGATACTGTAATTCTATTTACCAGAACTGTCACTCAAGGAGCAGGGCCCACCCTAGCAGAAACCAGGAATTTACCTCACCAAATACTCAATGTGTGCAAATGGCCTAAGAAGACTGGAAAGCTGTAAGCTGCACGAGAGGCAACTTGAGAATAACCTTTTAAAAGACTCTTCCGATTCAAGTCTATGGTAAAACCACTTTTCTGTTCATATATTCAGTTTTTTGAAGATTTTTTTCTATTTCAGGCTTTCAAAAACCCCTGGGGAAAAAAAGAATGCACATCACTTCCTTGAAGCAGCTTCTGATAGAATCAGCTTCAAACTAATCACTGTCCAAACAAAAGACTACAAAAAAACACCAGAATAAAACCCTTCCAAAACACGTTAAAAACTTGTAAAAATATTTCAGGAAACAAATAACTCCTCAACAAATAACCTAAGGGTGAGTTTTTGAAGCAGAATACGCTCCAGAAAACGTTGGCTTTTTTCAGAAGTGTCTTTTGCATCAGTTTTTCAGTAATTTCCTGATCATTTTGTTCAACGTTTTTGGAGTGTTTTCTCATGGTTTTTCAGGAGTCTTTTCGTTGTTGTTTTCTGAATATTTTTCCATTACATAGAACAGTGGTCCCCAAACTTTCTTACATCGAGAGTCACATTTAGCTTTGAGAAATGGTCGTGAGCCACATCCAGCAACTCCATCACACCCAATAATGACACCCAGAGTCCCCCATTATCAGTATAATAACACTCAAACCTTTCCCAGTGAAAGCACACCGAAATCCCCCACCCCTCCCCCTCCTTTAGAGGCAGTATTCATATATCCATGGATTCCCACTTTACCCCCATTCTCTAATCAAGCACTCTCACCACAACTTTGCATCCAGCTTTAAGCACAGACTGGCAGTATCATTTTATCTCCAGCTCCTTCCTCCAGTATATGCATATCCAGATCTGCTTTCCTGTGCAGAGCTAATCTAAAAATCAGCAAACTACTGCAGTGTGCAGGCACCGGGAAAGGTGAAGACCCCCAATGCATGTGAACGGCAGTACTTTACTCTGTGGTCAGGGCAGAAAAGTGCGCAGGAGTGGGATGCCAGGGAGCCTGTGTGGATGACATAAGGACGCGTCACCACGGGAAGCAAGACAGCATTGCAATAAGAAGGGAGGCGCCGGACCAAGACCAGAGACACCTCGGACCCGACCACCCTGCAGGCGAATATAATAAAAGGTCTCTTTCTTGTCTTGCAGGATGGGTTAGGATTACAGCATTATAGAATGCTGTATATCAGTCCTGAAAGGTGGTGGTCTTATCAGGTTCACTTTATGTCCTACGCTAAATCTGTGGTAACCTAGGGCATTCACATAATTCCAGAAATCTGCCATATTAATATAATAATAATCTTTATTTTTTTTATATAGCGCTAACATATTCCACAGCGTTTTACACACATTATAATCACTGTCCCCGATGGGGCTCACAATCTAAATTCCCTATCAGTATGTCTTTGGAATGTGGGAGGAAACCGGAGTGCCCGGAGGAAACCCACGCAAACACGGGGAGAACATACAAACTCCTTGCAGATGTTGTCCAAGGTGGGATTAGAACCCAGGACTCCAGCGCTGCAAGGCTGCAGTGCTATCCACTGAGCCACCGTGCTGCCTAGTATTAGTATATTTATACCTACAATATATAGTGCATTTCTTTGATTTTACTCCTGTATATTGTAAGAACCACATGCAGAACAAAGTAACCCATCAGCCATAATCTAATTAAATCCATTTCCACAAGCAAATCAGAAGAAGCAATGTCTAGAGAGAAGCGCCAAGCTTATTATAATGAAGGTTATTAAAACCTGCGACTCTAGGAGAATGAAATGAAAACATTATCTCAGCTCCTACAACTAATTTCCTCTGTGAGTTTGTCTGGGGTGAATGTACCACACCCTGTTCATTCATAATTATCCAGTATTAAAAATGACTGGAGGATGGATTGTGTAAGACCTGGTTTCATCCTCCTCAGTGGAAATGTCACTCAACGGATGCCTCAAATATCTCACACAGGAAGGTCAGGTTACCTAATGAAGAAGAGGATTTCCTGCATCAGAAACTACCGAAATGCTTGAAATATTTTTACAATTTTGAAAACCTAAAATGTCTATTATGAAACGATTATTACTTATATTAATGGGAATAAGAACATCTTAATATATACTTACCTTGTAATGTCTTCACATCCTGTTCCGTGCAGATGTGTCCAGATCCCAGAATTCCAAGCGGCGGAAGTTCACCAACCTCCATATTAGACACCCAAGTGATGGGTGTCTCAGTATGGAAACTGCTGGTGGTACCAGCCTCTTGCGTGGTACCACCAGCAGAACACCGTCGCACCACACACATACGCAGTACGCACCACACACACACACACACAAACACTGTATATGCTGTACGCAGTCTCTTGTGCAGTACCACCAGCGGAACACGGTTGCGAACACACCACTGCCAGGATCAGCTGAATGATTCACTGACTGCCGCCATCTTTGTACAGGAGGAGCGCATGCGCAGTTTTAATGTGACTGCCACTATCTGTCTGCACAAAGATGGCAGTGGTCTGATTTACTGCGCCTGCGCAAATTCCGCACAGGAGCAGTGAATAATTCGGCTGATCCAGGCTGCAGATGCGCGACGTGTCTACAGACAGAGGAAGCCGGTCACATTAAAGGGGTTTTCCCACGAACGAAAGTTCATTTTAAAAATTGTCTGTGTCTGACCGTGTACGGAGCATACCACATCTCCTGGGCAGGGGAGGAAGCAAAAGATAATACTGACATTACAGCAGGGGATCACAGTGGATTCATTTTGTCAGGTTAAATATTTCACTGACTGTTTTTAAACAATATTATACCTCACAAAATGTATCCTCTGCAATCTCCTGCTGAATTGACAATTTTTAAAATGAACTTTTGTTCGTGGGAAAACCCCTTTAAAAAGCAAATATCGACGCCCACATGGCTCCTCCTAAAAAGTATGTCAATGACAATGAAAGGAAAGCAGCAAAGGCACAATGTCAAAGACAACAATTGGCAAACGAGACTCTTGAAGAGCAACAGCATCGCTGGGAGAAAAACAATGCATATAAGCCTCCCTGCTAACACCCTTGCACCTCTCTAGTCCATCCTTAACTCTGCTGCCCGACTAATTCATCTCTCTCCTCGCTACTCCTCCACTTCCCCCCTCTGCAAATCTCTTCACTAGCTCCCATTCCCTCAGCGTATCCAGTTCAAATTACTAATACTGACCTAAAAAGCCATCCACAACCTGTTTCCTCTATACATCTCTGAACTAATCTCCCGATATCTTCCCTCACGTAATCTCCGGTCCTCCCAAGACCTCCTTCTCTCCTCCACACATATTTGCTCCTCATCCAACCACCTCCAAGACTCCTCCCGAATATCCCCCATCCTCTGGAATTCTCTGCCCCAACACGTCTGACTATCAACCACATTCAGATCCTTCAGACGGAACCTAAAACCCATCTCTTCAGGAAAGCCTACAGCCTGCACTGACCTCGCTACCTCCTCATCACTACCGGAGATACCGCCAGGGCCGTATTTAGAGTTTCTGCTGCCCTAGGCACTTTTAGCGCTGCCTCCCCCATTGGTGAGTATGACACTATCTGCAGTGACTTTGGCAAGAATCGCTGTTGTGAAAGTCACCTTTTGCAGCAGATCGGGCAGTTTTTCTGCATCTGCCGCGTAACGGATCACTTACGGCAACACTGCGTTTGGTTTCATTCATTCCCTATGGGATTTGCGGTACTTGCTGTGATCTGGGAAATGCGGTACCATACCCCCCAACTTTTGAAGAAGGGAAAAAGGTGCAAAGGTTGCGGCGCACTACGTGCGCCGCAGCAAATTTTGGGCCACGCCTCTGACCACACCCATTTCACAACTAATCACACCCATATCCAAGTCCCAACCACACCCATTCAGCACTGCTGATCACACTGTTTCATATACAATAATTAAAACCAAAAAAATATGGCCACGCAGTGCTCCATACTGTATAATGGCTACGCAGTGCTCCACATACTGTATAATGGCCCTACATGATGCTCCATACTGTATAATGACCTCACATGATGCTCAATACTGTATAATGGCCACACATGATGCTCAATACTGTATAATGACCGCACATGATGCTCCATACTGTATAATGGCCACACATGATGCTCAATACTGTATAATGACCTCACATGATGCTCAATACTGTATAATGGCCACACATGATGCTCAATACTGTATAATGGCCACACATGATGCTCAATACTGTATAATGGCCCCACATGATGCTCAATACTGTATAATGGCCACACATGATGCTCAATACTGTATAATGGCACCACATGATGCTCAATACTGTATAATGGCCCTACATGATGCTCCATACTGTATAATGACCTCACATGATGCTCAATACTGTATAATGGCCACACATGATGCTCAATACTGTATAATGGCCACACATGATGCTCAATACTGTATAATGGCCCCACATGATGCTCAATACTGTATAATGACCACACATGATGCTCAATACTGTATAATGGCCACACATGATGCTCAATACTGTATAATGACCGCACATGATGCTCCATACTGTATAATGGCCATACATGATGCTCCATACTGTATAATGACCGCACATGATGCTCCATACTGTATAATGGCCCCACATGATGCTCAATACTGTATAATGACCGCACATGATGCTCCATACTGTATAATGACCCCACATGATGCTCCATACTGTATAATGGCCGCACATGATGCTCCATACTGTATAATGACCGCACATGATGCTCAATACTGTATAATGACCACACATGATGCTCCATACTGTATAATGGCCGCACATGATGCTCAATACTGTATAATGACCGCACATGATGCTCCATACTGTATAATGGCCATACATGATGCTCCATACTTTATAATGGCCCCACATGATGCTCAATACTGTATAATGGCCGCACATGATGCTCCATTCTGTATAATGACCGCACATGATGCTCAATACTGTATAATGACCACACATGATGCTCAATACTGTATAATGGCCGCACATAATGCTCAATACTGTATAATGGCCGCACATGATGCTCAATACTGTATAATGGCCCCACATGATGCTCAATACTGTATAATGACCCCACATGATGCTCCATATTGTATAATGGCCACACATGATGCTCCATATTGTATAATGGCCATGGATCATATCCCCCTCCCCTCCTCCTGTATGCATGGCTCATAATTCCCCCCCCCTCCCTATGCATGGCTGATGGCTCACAATTCCCCCCTCCCCCTATGCATGGCTGATGGTTCATAATTCCCCCCCCTCCCTCCCTATGCATGGCTGATGGCTCATAATTCCCCCCCTCCCTCCCTATGCATGGCTGATGGCGCTCATAATTCCCCCCCCCTCCCTATGCATGGCTGATGGCGCTCATAATTCCCCCCCCCATGCATGGCTGATGGCGCTCATAATTCCCCCCCCCTGTATGCATGGCTGATGGCGCTCATAATTTCCCCCCCCATGCATGGCTGATGGCGCTCATAATTCCCCCCCCCTCCCTATGCATGGCTGATGGCGCTCATAATTCCCCCCCCCTGTATGCATGGCTGATGGCGCTCATAATTCCCCCCCCCTATGCATGGCTGATGGCGCTCATAATTCCCCCCCCTCCCTATGCATGGCTGATGGCGCTCATAATTCCCCCCCCCTGTATGCATGGCTGATGGCGCTCATAATTCCCCCCCCCTATGCATGGCTGATGGCGCTCATAATTCCCCCCCCCCCTCCCTATGCATGGCTGATGGCGCTCATAATTTCCCCCCCCCCCCTCCCTATGCATGGCTGATGGCGCTCATAATTCCCCCCCCTCCCTATGTATGGCTGATGGCGCTCATAATTCCCCCCCCCTATGCATGGCTGATGGCGCTCATAATTCCCCTCCCCTCCCTATGCATGGCTGATGGCGCTCATAATTCCCCCCCCATCCCTCCCTATGCATGGCTCATCTCTCCACCCCCTCCCCGCTCCTTCTCCCGGGCCATCTTGCATGGCGCGGGTGGCTTCCCATCCTCCCCCCGCCCCCCGTCCCTCAGTCATACTCACCTGTCAGCTGCCTGTCCCACATGCCGCGCCGACATCCCTCCGGCTCTGTCCCGCTGTGCCGCAGCGCCTTCGTCCTGAGTGAGCGGTCATGTGGTACCGCTAATTAAGGTCATGAATATGCGCATATTCATTACCTTAATTAGCGGTGCCACGTGACCGCTCACTCAGGACGCGCTACAGACGCTGAGACCAGGCATCGCTGGAGCAGGTGAGTATCGTCTTCAGGGAGGGTGGGTGGGACTCGGAGACTTGGAGGTGGGGGGACCCGGAGGTGGGGGCCTGGGGGGACTCGGAGGCGGGGGAGGCGGGGGGACTCGGAGGCGGGGGGGCGGGGGGGCGGGGCCGTCGGGCGCGTTTTTCACCCGGGCCGGGACTTTAAAAAAAAAAAAAAAAAAACGCACCTTGCTCAGGTGCCGCCCCCTGCAATGTCGCCGCCCTAGGCACGTGCCCTCGCGTGCCTAGTGGCAAATACGGCCCTGGATACCACCTCACCAACACCGGAGCTCCTGCAACCCTCAACCTACTGTCTCCTTCCCCATAATCCTGTAGAGTGTAAGCCCACAAGGGCAGGGTCTTCTTCCCTCTGTATTCAGTCTGTCATTGTTAGTTTTGTTTACTGTAAGTGATATCTATAACTTGTATGTAACCCATTCTCATGTACAGCACCATGGAATTGATAGAAAATCTTTCCTATTCCTTCTTACCTCTGCCTGGATTCTGTCTTTGTACAAAATATAATGCACATATAGAAGCATCAGCTGCTAATACTGCTTTATTGTGCTGAGTAAATATTCTGCATATACATCACCTTAACTAACAGATACCCTAAGAAAACTAAACCAGCTAGAAGAAAATGTACCAGTGATGTATTTCATGAGAACGTATCCTGGGAATTACTACTTGCTGCTGTTTACCCTGACAGAGAAGCTGCCTGATGAAACACTGCATGTACATTGATTTCCTGCACACATCGTCTCTGGTGGGATCACTTCTCTGCTGTATTCATACACTGCAAGCAATACTATTATCTGTGTGATACGGAATATATTATAAAAGCAGAGTGCAATAAATTCTCTGCTTACGAAGCTTAAAGAGATATCCACTACATAATTCAGTTTCTGGGTTTTCCATAAATGCTATGGATAATGCCGCTAAAAATCCCCATGTATCTCCTTTGCCAGTTTCATGTTGTTTTATGCTTTTCTGCCTCACTTCTTATGCCCTAGCAGCAGCTCTGTTCTCAGAGCTATACTTCCTCTTCAGAATCCTCTGCTCACTTCTGACTTTTTTGTTTGATGGCCAGTGTGAACATGCTACGATTTTGCATGCATACCAACTTGTACTCCAGTTCATTTCTTTCAGTTTATCTTTAGGTTTCTGCATTTAGGGTGTTAGGAGTCGAGTTCCCGCCGCTGCACAGAGGGAATCTCGAGCCGTGTCTGCTGCGGTCTCCCATTCTGCACCGGCCGCAGTGGAGCCTGCTCGGCGGAGACGTCGGTCCCAGCGTCTCATTGGATCTGATACTGTGCAAAGGGTTACTGCTGCCTCTCCAGGCTCTGCTATTGTACCCTGCACTGGTCTGCGGCGAGCAGGCTTTTCTGGGACTAAGTCCTGCTTTGCACACACTGAGCATGCCCAGGGTAAGATCTCTCAGTGGAGGTCTAGGGTCACATGCTCAGGTACTGCAACGACTTCCATTGGTCCTCCAGGAACGCCCTGTACCTGATCAAGTTCTGTGGCAGCCTTCCATTGGTCCTTCTTGGAAGGTCCTGTACATGCTGCAGCTATAAAAGGTTTGCATGACCGCACGGCCATGCGCTAGTGTCAATTTATATATGAGCTCAGCGCCAGTGTGGTCATGTTTGTATGCAGTCAGGGACCCGGCTGAAATAAGCCCCTAGAATGCTGGCACCTCCGGCGAGGAGTTTCATGTGAGTGGATTCAAGGCTGGCTAATAGCCATTAGAATTCCGGCTCCCCCGGAGAGGAGCTGCGTTCCTCTGTGAGCTAAACAGGGCACAGCGTTCTCCTTGCTAACAGACTCTGTGAAGTAACAGAGTTTGTTTATAGTACTATATTGTACCGCTGTACTTGGCAGCAGGTTCTTTCCTGCACGGTGGATCCCGGGTTGCGAATGCGCCTACTGCAACTAATAAATGTATATATTCGGTGCGTTCCACCAACCCTAACATAATGCAGGTAAGGCTGTGGCCTCCCATCCTTTGAACTGGATATCACACATTTATAAAGCTCCTCAATCGCTGTGTCCATGTTTGGGACCCGGTCCAGCTCAGACCTTATTTACACAGGACATCACTATGAAGCAGGGTAAGGTCTTAATACTATAGGTTAGGACCATCTCGAACTCGGGTATATCTTCACATTGCTGGGCTGGCTTTTACGCTTTTTAGATCAAAAACGGTGTTTACTAAGTGAACAATTATTTATATGCACTATTGTTTTTACTCATTTACTTACAGCAGGGTATTTATTTTGTTTCTGTCTTGGGTTTTGTCTGTTTTTTGGCCAATGTAAACATGCTTCAGTTAATTTCTTCCAGTTTAGCTATATATTTTTTCTAGTGTGTGTATATATACAGTATGTTTGGATATGTAAATAATAGAGGGCATACAGCAGGGTGTTTATACACTGCTCAAAAAAATAAAGGGAACACTAAAATACCACATCCTAGATATCACTGAATGAAATATTTCAGTTGCAAATCTTTACACAGTGGAATGTGTTGAGAACAATAAAACATAAAAATGATCAACGTAAAATCAAAATGAATATCCCATGGAGGTCTGGATTTGGAATGATACTCAAAATCAAAGTGGAAAATCAAATTACAGGCTGATACAACTTCAGTGGACATGCCTCAAGACAAGAAAATGATGGTCAGTAGTTTGTATGTGGCCTCCACCTGCGTGTATGATCTCCCTACAACACCTGGGAATGCTCCCGATGAGGCGGCTGATGGTCTCCTCAGGGATCTCCTCCCAGACCTGGACTACAGCATCCGCCAACTCCTGGACAGTCTGTGGTGCAACGTGACGTTGGTGGATGGTGGAGACATGAGTGTCCCAGATGTGTTTAATCGGATTTAGGTCTGGGGAATGGGCGGTCCAGTCCATAGCTTCAATGCCTTCATCTTGCAGAAACTGCTGACACACTCCAGCCACATGAGGTCTGGCATTGTCCTGCATTAGGATGAACTCAGGGCCAACCGCACCAGCATATGGTCTCACAAGGGGTCTAAGGATCTCATCTCAGTACCTAATGGCAGTCAGGCTACCTCTGGCGAGCACATGGAGGGCTTTGCGGCCCTCCAAAGAAATGCCACCCCATACCATTTCTGACCCACTGCCAAATCAGTCATGCTGAAAGATGTTGCAGGCAGCAGATCACTCTCCAGAGTGTCTCCAGACTTGTCTGTCACATGTGCTCAGTGTGAACCTGCTTTCATCTGTGAAGAGCACAGGGCACCAGTGGCAAATTTGCCAATCCTGGTGTTCTGTGGCAAATGACAATCGTTATGCATGGTGTTGGGCTGTGAGTACAACCCCCATCTATGGACGTCAGGCACTCAGACCATCCTTCTGGAGTCGGTTTCTAACCGTTTGTGCAGACATATGCACATTTGTGGCCTGCTGGAGGTCATTTTGCAGGGCTCTGGCAATGCTCCTCCTGTTCCTCCTAGCATAAAGGCTGAGATAGCGGTCCTGCTGCTAGGTTGTTGCCCTCCTACAGCCCCCTCCACGTCTCCTGGTGTACTGGCCTGTCTCCTGGTAGCGCCTCCAGTCTCTGGACACTACGCTGACAGACACAGCAAACCTTCTTGCCACAGCTCGCATTCATGTGCCATCCTGGATGAGCTCACTACCTGAACCACTTGTGTGTGTTGTAGAATCCGTCTCATGCTACCACAAGTGTGAAAGCACAACCAACATTCAAAAGTGACCAAAACATCAGCCAGAAAGCATTGGTACTGAGATGTGGTCTGTGGTTCCCACCTGTAGAAACACTCCTTTATTGAGTGTGTCTTGATAATTGCCAATAATTTCCATCTGAAGTCTATTCCATTTGCACAACAGCATGTAAATTTATTGTCAAATAGTGTTGCTTCCTATGTGGACAGTTTGATTTCACAGAAGTTTGATTTACTTGGAGTTATATTCTGTTATTTAAGTGTTCCCTTTTTTTTGAACAGTGAATATTACACAAAGTATAGAGCGGGGTATGTGTGTACGTATACATAAACTACAGGCCTATTGAGCAAAGTGTGTGTGTGTGTATGTATGTATGTATACACACACACATACACACACAGTGGGGAAAAAAGTATTTAGTCAGCAACCAATTGTGCAAGTTCTCCCACTTAAAAAGATGAGAGAGGCCTGCAACTGACATCACCTTGTCTGATTTGACAAGATTTATTTATGCAAAATTTGGTGGAAAATAAGTATTTGGTCACCTAAAAACATGCCAGACAAGGTGATTTTCTGGATTTGTTTTCTCTTTTTGACTCTCATAGCTGTGGTCTACCTATGATGTCAATTACAGATCTCTCTCATCTTTTTAAATGGGAGAACTTGCACAATTGGTCGCTGACTAAATACTTTTTTCCCCACTGTACATACACCTTACATCTTTCTTTCTCTCTCTCTTTCTTTCTTTCTTTCTTTCTTTCTTTCTCGCAGAGTGTGTACATATGTGTATATGGGAGAAGGGAGAGCGCTGTCATATGCACAGAAGCAGTGAGTGAGCTCTGCTGAATAGAACCCTGCTCACTCACACATCATGAAGGTCACATAATTGTACAGTAATGTCACTTCAGATTTCAGAGCCAGGAAGTGAGGTAGAATCTAACATGGCATAACAGGAAGTCAGAGGGTTCTCAGCCAGAGATCATGTGACCAGGAGAGCAGCACGGGTTACAGAGGGATATGTGAAAGTAAGGCATCTACAAAAGAGTTACATGGCAGCTGGTTCTCATGAAAAGGACTTTTAAAGTAGTGGCCAACAGCTTTAAAGAACACCTGTCACTTGGTTAAGAAAATGTAGTTAAATTCCTTCTAAAAATCCCCAAGCGGCCATCATTTTATTGCTCTTTTCCGTTTTGCAATGCTGAAGGTTTAAATAGGAAAGAACCTCACCCCTGACTCCAGTAGAGAACTAACTGAAATTAACCAGCAACTGTCAGAGCAAAATAACAGAAAGGTTGAAAAAATAAAAGGGTTGAAAGAGGTCTGTTGGAACTCAGCAGACCTAAGTTTTAACTGAGCAATGCTTACGCTACCCAGTAGCAACCGTGGCCTTAAAGCTACACCACCTAATAAACATGGTCAATGTGGTAGGAGCGTGTTGCAAGAATCTTCTCTAGGGGTGTGCACACTTCACCAGACCCTTTCTAGCACTACCATTCACGGTTCAGCAGCTCATTTAGCAGTTTAGCAGTCTCAGATGATGTGACCTGCAGTGTCTGGGAGGGGGTGAAAGAAAACACCACCAGAGAAGACTGAAGAAATGCTCAGTTGGATTAAAAGCAGAAATTTCACATAAAGCGCTCCAAATTCAAGAAATGTGAATATCTCTGCAATGGAGCAACGCAAAACACTAAAGAGCAGCAGAATCAGGAGAGCTAAGGAATGTTTGCCAGGTAATTAGCACAATTCTTTTGAGGAAGGGACAGGTCCTACGTTAAAATGTTAGAACATTTCTTAAGTTTGGATGTGCTCACCAAGATATTGAAGAAATGCTTCCAGCATGAATGTACAAAAGTGATAAGTCCAAGGTCAATGGGACATTATTATTTTATTATAGAAAATCACCTCTAGCCCAGGAGTATTTTGAAGATGGATGCCAATTGATAGCAACTCATGCATAGCTCCTGCCCATTTACCATGATCCCAATCTAAAGCCCATGTGTTGTCATTACAAACCTCACTGGCTACATTTAGGTTATTATTTTGTGAAGTTCTTTGTTTGAACCTGTGCCATCATATCCTGTGTTATCCACAAACAAAGTAAACATATCCGGCATTACATTATGTCTCTGAAGCAGCAGTACATTTTTTTTCCAAAGCCGTAGTACATTTGGATGTCAAAGCAGGATTCAGTCTTAACAAATACTGCAACGTAATTAAAAATTCTTTGACAAGTTTGGTTAAGAGTATTTAACGAAACTCTACATAGAATATGTTGTCTTACCTCAAATAAGGCATGAAAAATTTTGTGTCTGTTTTCTCTTTGTAGGTTTATCCTAAAGGGAATATAGAAATATCAGAAAAATGATCTCTTGTTGGAAATCAGGATTTTGTGTCAAATGTATTATTGAAACATTTCTTACAATGATTTTTTTTCCATATCACATATATCACATAAGTACATATCTGAATTAAAAAAAAAATTGAAATCTCATCATTTTAACACTGGTCACTGGGGCTAATTTAGACTCACACTTCCTGTCGTTTCAATAAATAGGCATGTACATTAGCAGCCATAGCCTAGCTCTGGATCTATCTTTTGTATTGAAATGGATAATTAGCATGAACAAAGGGCAAGAGAAATGAGTGGGAGCAAGGTCAGCTGTGACACCTATAATCATTGGGGGATCCTGTGTTATCAGTTGTGTATGGAGGTATTGACTATGTGGTAGAGTGGCTCACTCTGCTGCACACGGAGGTAGACATGGATACACTGCGGCTTTAAGAACTTCCTTGGGTTTATTGTAGGCAGCATAAACCTAGGTGTGGTAAAGAAAACACAGCCCTCTGGGCAAAACAGGAAAACAAAACAAAATGGTGGCAGAACAAACACAGTCCTTCTGTGTGCGGGGTCCCTCCCGCTCATGGCTGACAGAACACACTGTTCAGTGCTGCATGAACTAAGTGAACCTGAACCGTGGGGGAAATTCTGGGTGAAATTTTGTGACTGCTCAAATGCGGGATCATGTCCTAAAAGGGGCGTTGGAAAATGTGACCGTGATAAAATGGGGTTGCCCAAGAGCCGGGGGCTGACACCAGGTATCCACATTTTGCATGTATCGGGTCACTAAGCTGAGAGACAAAGTGGTATAGCATCTGTTAGCACCAGATCCTTATAGGTGTATGGTCTTAGACCTGGCCTATTCCCATATCTTGGGTGGACATTTGGGAGTAGACAAAACACAAGAACGGATCCTTAGGAGGTTCTACTGGCCTGCGTGTCACCAGGAGATTTTAACTATTGCTGGTCCTGCCCTACTTGTCAGCTTACAGCCCCCGTGTCCTATTTCCAAAGTCCCCTAGTGCCATTGCTCATTATAGCGGTCCCATTAGACAGGATTACCATGGACCTTGTGGGGCACCTGGTTAAGTCCAGAGGGCACCGATACATTATAGTGGTGATGGACTATGCAACACAGTTCCCGGAGGCAGTACCCCTTAGAAACCTGTCCACCAGGAGCATAGCCCGGGAGTTAGTCCATATTTTTTCTCAGACGGGTCTGCCGAAAGAGGCCCTGATGGACCAAGGCAAACCGTTTATGTCCAAAGTGATGAGGGAGTTGAGAAAGGCTCTTCAGGTTTCTCAACTTCGCACATCGGTGTACCATCCACAGATGGACGGCCTGGTGGAGAGAAGCAACAGGATGCTGAAGTCCGTGCATAAGAAGGTCGTGGAGAGGGATGGCCAAGACTGGGATTGCCTACTGCCTTACCTGTTGTTCTCTATCAGGGAAGTTCTTCAGTCCCCTATGGGATTCTCAGCATTCGAGCTGTTGTATGGACGACGTCCCAATAGACTTCTAGATGTTGCAAAGGAGGCCTGGAAGGCAGAAGTTACACCCCACCAGAGCGTTATTGAGCATGTGGCCCAAATGCAGGACCGAATCACAAGAGTGATGCCGATTGTGAAGGAGAGCCTCCTTCAAGCACAAGAAGCTCAGGCAAGGGTCTACAATCGAGCCGCGAGGCTGAGGCAATTTAGCGCTGGAGACCGGGTGTTGGTGTTGATTCCCACGGTGTAAAGTAAATTCCTACTATGTGGTCAAGAAGAATGAGATAGTTGAGAAGTTGAGTGATGTCAACTACAAGGTCCATCAACCAGGGAGAAGGAAGCTGTACCAAGTGTACCACGTTAACCTGCTGAAACCATGGCGAGACAGGGATCTGGTAGAGGAACCATGCCTAGGGGCCAGTCTTGAAGCCAGGGTCGAGGATGTCACAGTGGCAGACACACTGTCAATGGCCCAGAAACAACAGTGCCATGAGCTGCTTCAGCAGAACCGGGACCTCTTTACGCAGCTACCAGGTTGTACGCAGGTTGTGGAGCATGAAATCCTGACTGAACCACATGTGAGGGTGGATTCCCAAGCCCGTCGCGAAGTGATCTCCCAGGAGGTGAATAGAATGTTTAGCCTGGGTGAGTGGGTGTTATTGAGGAGCCAAAAAGTGGTTGGTCCAGCCCTATTGTCCTTGTGCTGAAGCCCAATCGAGAGTGGCGATTCTGTAACAATTACAGAAAGCTGAATGAGGTGTCTAAGTTTGACACAAATCCAATGCCCCAGGTGGATGAGCTCACTGAGAGCCTAGGGTCAGACAGATACATCACCACCCTGGACCTAACAAAGGGTTACTGGCAGATTCTCCGGTCCCCATGTACCAAGGAGAACACGGCTTTCTCTACACCTGATGGATGCTTCCATTATATCAAGGAGCCCCAGCTACCTTCCAGAGGGCTATGGACCGGATCCTAGCCCCTCACAAGAAGTACGCCACTGCTTATTTGGACGACATCGTGATTTTCATCCCAGAGTGGGGAATTCACCTGCAGAAGGTCCAGGTGATACTGAATGCACTGAAGAAGGCTGGATTTACCATAAACCCAAAGAAGTGCACCCTCGGGAAAAAAGAGGCAAAATACTTGGGCTACATTGTCATAAGGGGCGAAATAAAGCCGCAAATAGACAAAGTGGAGGCAATCCAAAAGTGGCCACAGCCGGTCTCCAAAAAGCAGGTCAGAGCATTCCTGCGCATTGTGGGATATTAGGACATGATTTAAAAAGAGAAAACACAGTAGTTTGGCAATAAATGGCTTCACCCACCCACTAACCATGAGTGGAGAAAAAGTTTTGGTATTATCATTCAATTTCTCTGAAAAAAGACTAAGAAAGCAAAAATTCTGCCAGGGTACGTAAACTTTTGAGCACAACTGTAAGTCAAAAACTCTACACACACGCACATTACAAACCTGTGAAAAAAATTAAATAAGTAAAACAGACTAATCATCTATAAGGCTATATTCAAAAACGCTTTTCTTGAATACACTAAAAACAAAGGTGAGGTTGTATCAGTTCTTTAATTTTGTTCCTACTCATCCTTCAGTGAGAATGAACCCCCATGTAGATGCCCCAAGATTACTGATGAGGCAAAGCCCACAATTAGATGCTCCCCTGTGTACACCACCCCTGTTATGCTGTGCTATCAGGCAACACAGTGTGCAGTAATCAGCGCACATACAGTGATATGGCAATAACCCAAAAACAATAGAACAAGCTCTGAGACGTGGAATCTCTGCAGACTGCAATACCTGAACCTATCCTCACACAACTAAAAGCAGCAGTGGATTGCGCCTAACACTACCTATGCAACTCGGCACTGCCTGAGGAGCTGACTAGCCTGAAGATAGAAATACAAGCCTGACTTGCCTCAGAGAAATACCCCAAAGGAATAGGCAGCCCCCCACATATAATGACTGTTAGCAAGATGAAAAGACAAAACGTAGGAATGAAATAGATTCAGCAAAGTGAGGCCCGATATTCTAGACAGAGCGAGGATAGCAAAGAGAACTATGCAGTCTACAAAAAACCCTAAAGCAGAACCACGCACAGGGGGGCAAAAAGACCCACCGTGCCGAACTAACGGCACGGCGGTGCACCCTTTGCGTCTCAGAGCTTCCAGCAAAAGAGAATAGCACAGCTGGACAGAAAAAACGGAAACAAAAACAAAGTAACACTTATCTAGCAGAGCAGCAGGCCACAGGAAAGATGCAGTAGCTCAGATCCAACACTGGAACATTGACAAGGAGCAAGGAAGACAGACTCAGGTGGAGTTAAATAGCAAGGCAGCCAACGAGCTCACCAAAACACCTGAGGGAGGAAGCCCAGAGGATGCAATACCACTTGTGACCACAGGAGTGAATTCAGCCACAGAATTCACAACAGTACCCCCCCCTTGAGGAGGGGTCACTGAACCCTCACCAGAACCCCCAGGCCGACCAGGATGAGCCACATGAAAGGCACGAACAAGATCTGGGGCATGGACATCAGAGGCAAAAACCCAGGAATTATCCTCCTGAGCATAACCCTTCCATTTGACCAGATACTGGAGTTTCCGTCTAGAGACACGAGAATCCAAAATTTTCTCCACAATATACTCCAATTCCCCCTCCACCAAAAGAGGGGCAGGAGGCTCCACAGATGGAACCATAGGTGCCACGTATCTTCTCAACAACGACCTATGGAATACATTATGTATGGAAAAGGAGTCTGGGAGGGTCAGACGAAAAGACACCGGATTGAGAATCTCAGAAATCCTATACGGACCAATAAAACGAGGTTTAAATTTAGGAGAGGAAACCTTCATAGGAATATGACGAGAAGATAACCAAACCAGATCCCCAACACGAAGTCGGGGACCCACATGGCGTCTACGATTAGCGAAAAGCTGAGCCTTCTCCTGGGACAAGGTCAAATTGTCCACTACCTGAGTCCAGATCTGCTGCAACCTGTCCACCACAGAATCCACACCAGGACAGTCCGAAGACTCAACCTGTCCTGAAGAGAAACGAGGATGGAACCCAGAATTGCAGAAAAATGGAGAGACCAAGGTAGCCGAGCTGGCCCGATTATTAAGGGCGAACTCAGCCAACGGCAAAAATGACACCCAATCATCCTGGTCAGCAGAAACAAAACATCTCAGATATGTTTCCAAGGTCTGATTGGTTCGTTCGGTCTGGCCATTAGTCTGAGGATGGAAGGCCGAGGAAAAAGATAGGTCAATGCCCATCCTACCACAAAAGGCTCGCCAGAACCTCGAGACAAACTGGGAACCTCTGTCAGAAACAATATTCTCAGGAATGCCATGCAAACGAACCACATGCTGGAAGAACAAAGGCACCAAATCAGAGGAGGAAGGCAATTTAACCAAGGGCACCAGATGGACCATTTTAGAAAAGCGATCACAGACCACCCAAATGACCGACATCTTTTGAGAAACGGGAAGGTCAGAAATGAAATCCATCGAAATATGTGTCCAAGGCCTCTTCGGGACTGGCAAGGGCAAAAGCAACCCACTGGCACGTGAACAGCAGGGCTTAGCCCTAGCACAAATCCCACAGGACTGCACAAAAGCACGCACATCCCGTGACAGAGATGGCCACCAGAAGGATCTAGCCACTAACTCTCTGGTACCAAAGATTCCTGGATGACCAGACAGCACCGAACAATGAAGTTCAGAGATAACTTTACTAGTCCACCTATCAGGGACGAACAGTTTCTCGGCCGTACAACGATCAGGTTTATTAGCCTGAAATTTCTGCAACACTCTCCGCAAATCAGGAGAGATGGCAGACACAATGACTCCTTCCTTGAGGATACTCGCCGGCTCAGATAACCCCGGAGAGTCGGGCACAAAACTCCTAGACAGAGCATCCGCCTTCACATTTTTAGAGCCCGGAAGGTACGAAATCACAAAATCAAAACGAGCAAAAAATAACGACCAACGGGCCTGTCTAGGATTCAAGCGCTTGGCAGACTCGAGATAAGTAAGATTCTTATGATCAGTCAATACCACCACGCGATGCTTAGCTCCCTCAAGCCAATGACGCCACTCCTCGAATGCCCACTTCATGGCCAGCAACTCTCGGTTGCCCACATCATAATTACGCTCAGCAGCAGAAAATTTCCTGGAAAAGAAAGCACATGGTTTCAACACTGAGCAACCAGAACCTCTCTGTGACAAAACCGCCCCTGCTCCAATCTCAGAAGCATCAACCTCGACCTGGATCGGAAGAGAAACATCTGGTTGACACAACACAGGGGCACAGCAAAAACGACGCTTCAACTCCTGAAAAGCTTCCACGGCAGCAGAAGACCAATTAACCAAATCAGCACCCTTCTTGGTCAAATCGGTCAATGGTCTGGCAATGCTAGAAAAATTACAGATGAAGCGACGATAAAAATTAGCAAAGCCCAGGAATTTCTGCAGACTTTTCAGAGATGTCGGCTGAGTCCAATCCTGGATGGCCTGGACCTTAACCGGATCCATCTCGATAGTAGAAGGGGAAAAGATGAACCCCAAAAATGAAACTTTCTGCACACCGAAGAGACACTTTGATCCCTTCACGAACAAGGAATTAGCACGCAGTACCTGGAAAACCATTCTGACTTGCTTCACATGAGACTCCCAATCATCAGAGAAGATCAAAATGTCATCCAAGTAAACAATCAGGAATTTATCCAGATACTCACGGAAAATGTCATGCATAAAAGACTGAAAAACAGATGGAGCATTGGCAAGTCCGAACGGCATCACCAGATACTCAAAATGACCCTCGGGCGTATTAAATGCCGTTTTCCATTCATCTCCCTGCCTGATTCTCACCAGATTATACGCACCACGAAGATCAATCTTAGTAAACCAACTAGCCCCCTTAATCCGAGCAAACAAGTCAGATATCAATGGCAAGGGATACTGAAACTTAACAGTGATCTTATCAAGAAGGCGGTAATCAATACACGGTCTTAGCGAACCATCCTTTTTGGCTACAAAAAAGAACCCTGCTCCCAATGGTGATGACGATGGGCGAATATGTCCCTTCTCCAGGGATTCTTTCACATAACTGCGCATAGCGGTGTGTTCAGGCACGGACAAATTAAATAAACGACCCTTAGGGAATTTACTACCAGGAATCAAATTGATAGCACAATCACAATTCCTATGCGGAGGTAGGGCATCAGACTTGGGCTCTTCAAATACATCCTGAAAGTCAGACAAGAACTCTGGGATGTCAGAAGGAATGGATGACGAAATAGACAAAAATGGAACATCACCATGTACTCCCTGACAACCCCAGCTGGTTACCGACATAGAGTTCCAATCTAATACTGGATTATGGGTTTGTAGCCATGGCAACCCCAACACGACCACATCATGCAGATTATGCAGTACCAGAAAGCGAATAACTTCCTGATGTGCAGGAGCCATGCACATGGTCAGCTGGGCCCAGTACTGAGGCTTATTCTTGGCCAAAGGTGTAGCATCAATTCCTCTCAACGGAATAGGACACCGCAAAGGCTCCAAGAAAAATCCACAACGTTTAGCATAATCCAAATCCATCAGATTCAGGGCAGCGCCTGAATCCACAAACGCCATGACAGAATACGATGACAAAGAGCATATCAAGGTAATGGACAGAAGGAATTTGGACTGTACAGTACCAATGACGGCAGAGCTATCGAACCGCCTAGTGCGCTTAGGACAATTAGAAATAGCATGAGTGGAATCACCACAGTAGAAACACAGCCTGTTCAGACGTCTGTGTTCTTGCCGTTCAACTTTAGTCATAGTCCTGTCGCACTGCATAGGCTCAGGTTTACTCTCAGACAATACCGCCAGATGGTGCACAGATTTACGCTCGCGCAAGCGACGACCGATCTGAATGGCCAAGGACATAGACTCATTCAAACCAGCAGGCATAGGAAATCCCACCATGACATCCTTAAGAGCTTCAGAGAGACCCTTTCTGAACCAAGCCGCCAGTGCAGATTCATTCCACAGAGTGAGTACTGACCACTTCCTAAATTTCTGACAATATACTTCTACATCATCCTGACCCTGGCATAAAGCCAGCAAATTTTTCTCAGCCTGATCCACTGAATTAGGCACATCGTAAAGCAATCCAAGCGCCTGGAAAAACGCATCAACATTACTCAATGCAGGGTCTCCTGGCGCAAGAGAAAACGCCCAGTCCTGTGGGTCGCTGCACAAAAAAGAAATAATAATCAAAACCTGTTGAATAGGATTACCAGAAGAATGAGGTTTCAAGGCCAGAAATAGCTTACAATTATTTTTGAAGCTCAGGAACTTAGTTCTGTCACCAAAAAACAAATCAGGAATAGGAATTCTTGGTTCTAGCATAGATTTCTGATCAATTGTATCTTGAATCTTTTGTACATTTATAACGAGATTATCCATTGAGGAGCACAGAGCCTGAATATCCATGTCCACAGCTGTGTCCTGAAGCACTCTAATGTCTAGGGGAAAAAAAAAAAAAAAAACTGAAGACAGAGCTGAGGAAAAAAAAAATGATGTCAGGACTTCTTTTTTCCCTCTATTGAGAATCATTGGTTTGGGCTCCTTGTACTGTTATGCTGTGCTATCAGGCAACACAGTGTGCAGTAATCAGCGCACATACAGTGATATGGCAATAACCCAAAAACAATAGAACAAGCTCTGAGACGTGGAATCTCTGCAGACTGCAATACCTGAACCTATCCTCACACAACTAAAAGCAGCAGTGGATTGCGCCTAACACTACCTATGCAACTCGGCACTGCCTGAGGAGCTGACTAGCCTGAAGATAGAAATACAAGCCTGACTTGCCTCAGAGAAATACCCCAAAGGAATAGGCAGACCCCCACATATAATGACTGTTAGCAAGATGAAAAGACAAAACGTAGGAATGAAATAGATTCAGCAAAGTGAGGCCCGATATTCTAGACAGAGCGAGGATAGCAAAGAGAACTATGCAGTCTACAAAAAACCCTAAAGCAGAACCACGCAAAGGGGGGCAAAAAGACCCACCGTGCCGAACTAACGGCACGGCGGTGCACCCTTTGCGTCTCAGAGCTTCCAGCAAAAGAGAATAGCACAGCTGGACAGAAAAAACGGAAACAAAAACAAAGTAACACTTATCTAGCAGAGCAGCAGGCCACAGGAAAGATGCAGTAGCTCAGATCCAACACTGGAACATTGACAAGGAGCAAGGAAGACAGACTCAGGTGGAGTTAAATAGCAAGGCAGCCAACGAGCTCACCAAAACACCTGAGGGAGGAAGCCCAGAGGCTGCAATACCACTTGTGACCACAGGAGTGAATTCAGCCACAGAATTCACAACACACCCCATGAAGATTACGAGCCTCAGATTATAGATTTTGTGATTATATTAAGATCCAATTGGATATTACTATTCTTTTTATCTAAGGATTCCATAAATCACATGGTGGTCCAGGCTAATTTAAATGGCCAACAATTTCAGCTAAAATCCCCACTTCGCTAATTAGACCGCCATAAATGCAGTCGAAATTATGAAGTTTTGGGTCCTTGTTCTTCACATGGGAATGGTAGCCTGAACTTCAGTAATATTGGAGTGCTGATATTTTATATAACACTCCAGTGTTCCACATGACTATGACACAGACATGCCTTAAAGCCATTCTTAAAAGGAACCTGTCACCTCCCCAGGGCATTTTTAAGTAAAAGGGCCACCTTCAGCAGCACTAAAGGTGCATTCTGTGAAGATGGTTCTTATGTTTAGCATCCCTAGGAATGCTGAAACAATCACTTTTATAAAATTGGCGCCATACATCTACTGAGTCCGGGAGGTATGATTTCAAGCGCATCGCAGCCGTCCATCATCCCACTGGGCGTCGCCTCCTCTCTGTCGTGACGTCACCGGCGCCTTCATGTAGCTGAGGCCCCAGATCCTGCCCTGCAGTGTGTTATGATGTATTCACACTGCGGAGCTTGGAATCTGGCGCCGGCACAGTGCAGCGGGTCACCGTGCTCCATTGAATATAGTGCCGAAGTCTTGCGATATTTGTGAAGTCTCGCGAGACTGACTGCTATTCGAAATTTGGCCAGTCATTAAACACTTCTGCAACAAATTTGCTGAGGTGTACATACAGTTATATGAAAAAGTGTTGGCACCCCTATTAATCTTAAGCTTAATGTTTTATAAAAATTGTTTTTGCTGCAACAGCTATTTCAGTTTCATATATCTAATAACTGTTGGACAAAGTAATCTTTCTGTCTTGAAATGAGGTTTATTGTACTAACAGAAAATGTGCAATCTGCATTCAAACAAAATTTGACAGGTGTATAAGTATGGGCACCCCACCAGAAAAGTGACATTAATATTTAGTAGATCCTCCTTTTGCAAAAATAACAGCCTCTAGTCGCTTCCTGTAGCTTTTAATGAGTTCCTGGATCCTGAATGAAGGTATTTTTGACCATTCCTCTTTTCAAAACAATTCCAGTTCAGTTAAAGGGACACTGTCACCTGAATTTGGAGGGAACAATCTTCAGCCATGGAGGCGGGGTTTTGGGGTTTTTGATTCACTCTTTCCTTACCCGCTGGCTGCATGCTGGCTGCAATATTGGATTGAAGTTCATTCTCTGTCCTCCGTAGTACACGCCTGCACAACGCAATCTTCCCTTGCGCAGGCGTGTACTATGGAGGACAGAGAATGAACTTCAATCCAATATTGCAGCCAGCATGCAGCCAGCGGGTAAGGAAAGAGTGAATCAAAAACCCCAAAACCCCGCCTCCATGGCTGAAGATTGTTCCCTCCAAATTCAGGTGACAGTGTCCCTTTAAGTTTGATGGTTGCCGAGCATGGACAGCCCTCTTCAAATGATCCCACAGATGTTCAATGATATTCAGGTCTGGGGACTGGGATGGCCATTCCAGAACAGTGTAGTTGTTCCTCTGCATGAATGCCTGAGTAGATTTGGAGCGGTGTTTTGGATCATTGTCTTGCTGAAAGATCCATCCCCTGAGTAACTTCAACTTTGTCACTGATTCATGAACATTATTGTCAAGAATCTGATGATACTGAGAGGAATCCATGTGTCCCTCAACTTTAACAAGATTCCCGGTGCCAGCATTGGCCACACAGCCCCAATGCATGATGGAACCTCCACCAAATTTTACTGTGGGTAGCAAGTGTTTTTCTTTGAATGCTGTGTTTTTTGGCCGCCATTCATAACGCCTTTTTGTATGACCAAACAACTCAATCTTGGTTTCATCAGTCCACAGGACCTTCTTCCAAAAAGAAATTGGCTTCTCTAAATGTGCTTTTGCATACCTCAGCCGACTCTGTGGCGTGCTTGCAGAAATGGCTTCTTTCGCATCACTCTTCCATACAGCTTCTCCTTGTGCAAAGTGCGTTGTATAGTTGACCGATGCACAGTGACACCATCTGCAGCAAGTTGATGCTGCAGCTCTCTGGAGGTGGTCTGAGGATTGTCCTTGACTGATCTCACCATTCTTCTTCTCTGCCTATCTGATGTTTTTCTTGGCCTGCAACTTCTGGCCTTAACAAGAACTGTACCTGTGTTCTTCCATTTCCTTACTATGTTCCTCACAGTGGAAATTGACAGGTTAAATCTCTGAGACAGCTTTTTGTATCCTCCCCCTGAACAACTATGTTGAATAATCTTTGTTTTCAGATCCTTAGACAGTTGTTTTGAGGAGCCCATGATGCACTCTTCAGAGGACATTCAAACAGGAGAACAACTTGCAAGTGGCCACTTGAAGTAGCTTTTCTCATGATTGCATACACCTGGCTATGAAGTTCAAAGCTCAATGAGGTTAGAAAACCAAAAAAAAGTGCTTTAGTAAGTCAGTAAAAAGTAGGTAGGAGTATTTAAAACAAGAAAATGATAAGGGTGCCCATACTTATGCACCTGTCAAATTTTGTATAAATGCAGATTGCACATTTTCTGTTAGTACAATAAACCTCATTTCAAGACAGAAACATTACTGTGTCCAACAGTTATTAGATATATGAAACTGAAATAGCTGTTGCAAATTTTTTTTTTATAAAACATTAAGCTTAAGATTAATAGGCGTGCCCAAACTTTTTCATATAACTATACCCTAAAGGGACATCTGCGTAGATGAGTCCTTAATACACATCAAGGGGAGGCTTAAATTACGACAATACCTATCCAATAAGGGATCAACATATGGATTAAAAATGTTTAAACTTTGCAAGGGTACCTCAGGGTAGACTCACAATTTTTTTAGTGGGTTTATGAAGGGAGGGATATCCAGACTAAACCCCCTGAATGTCCCTCTGTCCTGGGAGTGAGTGGGATAATTATATGTGAATTGGTGCACACACTGTTGGACCAGGGTTATTGCCTCTAGGTGGATAACTCCTACCTCTGCATCTCACTCACTCTTCAAGTCCCTCTCTGCCACAGCTACCGCAGCATGCAAGACTGTGAGCAAAAACAAGAGAGGACTCCTTAGGTTGCTAATTAGGCAACTGCTCTGAAAGGGTGAGAGCGGAGCACAATATAGAGTCAACCTTGTGGTCAAGTATAAGAGGGATGTCCTTATCTTGACCACAATACACGAAAATGGTATGAGGTACATCTACACAAGGTCCGCAAACCAGACTGTGTCCTGGGGTACAATAAGAACATGGGAGGAGCTAATCTCTCTGATCAGGTCCTCAAGCCTTATTGTGCCATGCTGAAGTAAAAGTGTGGTACAAAATGCTGGCCGTGCACATCAGACAGCTCACATGTTAACATGATGTGCAGGCCAGACTGGCACATTCCTTCAGTTTCACCAGGTAATAATCAAGGCCCTAATCTTTGAAGTCAGGAATGGGAGAGCTCCAATAAATTGAAAGTGACTCAGTGTACATTTCCTAGATGAGTACCTCAAACTGCAAGGAGAGGGGGATTGCAAAAAAGATGAAAAGTAAGTTACAAAAGTAGAATAATAAAAGACTCTACTTGGCAATGTGAAATCTGCCTCAAAAAACCTGATCTGTGCATAAAAGTCTGTTTCAAACTGTCTCACGCGCCAATCAGTTTTGTAGAAAAGATAATATTTCATCTTCACAAACATAAGGGAAAACATTGTAAGGAATTCTTGTGTGTTCTAAATGCCCACTACACGTCTTACTATTTGAGGGGTGAAGTTTCCAAAATAAGGGGTAATTGTATTCTCAGGGGAAATTATTCAACAAATTCTGGCATCCATTGTCTGTTATAACTGTGAAAGTGAAAAAACTGTAACTAAATCAACATTTTTCTGGAGAAAGAAATGTTTTTTTCATTTTCTCATCCCAATGTTATAAAATTCTGTGAAGCACCTGTGAGTCCAAGATGTTCATCATACTCATAGATAAGTTTCTTGAAGTGTATAGTTTCCATAATGGGGTTACTTGCGGGAGGTTTTTACTGTTTTGGTTTGTCAGATTCTCTACAAATGCGACATGGCATATGCCACCTATTCCAGTCAATTTTGATCTCCAAAAGTCAAATGGTGCTATATGCAATACAATTTAAGTATATTTTTATTTATTTTTTAAATTTTCAAAACACCAATAATATCACATACAAGTGACAAATACTACCGCACCATGACCAGACACCATATTACCACCAAATAGTGACATATAATACCACATACAAGTAACAAATACAGCCACGCCATGGCCGGACCACTTAATACCACCACATAATGACCAAATACTACAATACTTATCATTAATTAAAAAAAAACACAATACTAATATCACAATAAGTGCCATTATACACAAGAGATCTGTACTTAGTATGCAGTGTCCATCTACAGGTAATCAAGTGATTACTGGTGACATTATACACAGGAGCTCTGTATACAGTATCAGTGTACAGGTAATACAGTGATCAACAGTGACATTATACACAGGAGCTCTGTATATACTGTACAGGTAATAAATACAGTGATCACCAGTGACATTATACACAGGAGCTTTGTATATTGTGTACGGGTAATGCTAGTTTCACATTTGCATCTATGTATGCAGTGTATCATCCACAACCGCAAATGCATGCAAAAACGCATGCTAACACAGCGTTTTTTTTTATCCGTATCAGCTTACGTATGACGGCATGTGTAAGCTGCATGTGTAAGGAGGTGAAGCACAAGAAGAGTACGGGGGCGGTTACCTTCTTGGCCCTGTGCCTGGAACCATTGAGCTGTGCTACAGGTTCCCCACGGGGCAGACTTAGGGACTGGGACAGGAAGGAAGTCGGGCAGAGAGCAAGAAAGGCACGCATGCAAGGAACAGAGCAGCATGAGCAGCGGTCAGAGCAGGGTGCAGCTGCGCTCCAGGAGAGAGAGAGAACTCCCGGTCAGAGGACAAATACAGGGAGACTGCATCTTGTGAGTACATGAAAGCGGACTCTGCTGTGTCTGGAGATGGGCGCTTTGAGACCCTTGTAGAGACATTGGCCCGTGCAAAGACTGTGACCCCCTGGTACCCACGGTATCAATACAGAGACTGCGACCCCTCGCACCCACGGTATCAGTGCAGAGCCCCTGATTCCTCGTGAGAGACTTCATAATAGACTGACCATCGTTTTCCCGGGATAGACTATGCTGTAAAAGCTAAAGAGACAGAGCCTGTGCATATCACATTAACTCCCGAAACCCCAGGCAGCAGGCTCCTAGAGACTACTCAGCACACGGACAACAGAGGGACGACAAGTGCCGCTGTTTCTCGGCGCCTAAGTTGGAGAAGACAACTCTTCAAGCAAGCCCTCATCAGACTGATAAGTGTTCTTTTCTCAAGAAATCCTGCTTACTTCTGTTACACTGTTTCACTCCCATATTTTTGCACTGTTTTATTGCTAGTTATATTCCTTTGCTTCCTCCCTGCGAGGAGAACCTGATTCCTGTTATTAAACCCCTCAACTGTTGGTCTGTCTGCTCCGTGGTGACACACTCAGTACCTGCATACTATTACACATGTGCCTGCGTTTGTATGCGTATTTTGCTTTTTGGGTTTTATATGCTCATGCGTTCGATATTTCCAGGAGGGCGTGTCTCAATCGGCATGTCTCAATCGGTTCCTGGAAATGCGCAGTCCAAAGTATGCAAGCGCATCAAACGCATGTGTACACAAGGACATGCGTACACATGCGTTCCTATAGACAGTAATGCGTTTTTTTAACGCACTCAGCCGCATGCACATGCCTGTGCATACTTAACAAATTTTTGATGCTTCCAACAATGTAACATGTTGCGTTCGCCAGACTCCGCCACATATCGAGAAACAACGCATGCGTACGCATCCACAGGCGAACGCGTGCAAACGCACGTCCCTGCAAAAACCATGTTAAAGATATGTACGCAGGATGCATGCGGATGTATGCAGATGAAACACTGCATACTCAGACGAAAATGTGAAACCAGCCTAATACAGTGATTACCAGTGTGTCAGTGTACAGGTAATACAGTGATCACTAGTGACATTATAAACAGGAGCTCTGTATACAGTGTCAGTGTACACATAATACAGTTATCATCAGTGACATTATACACAGGCGCTCTGTATATCGTGTCAGTGTACAGGTAATCCAGGGATCCCCGGTGACATTATACACAGGAGCTCTGCATATAGTGTACAGGTAATACAGTGATCACCAGTGACATTATACACAGGAGCTCTGTATATATTGTACAGGTTATACAGTGATCAAACAAGGCAGCACTCTGTAGTGCTATAGCATGCAAGCTAAGGCGGTAAGGCGATTCTTGTTTCCAGGACCTAACTTAATGCCAATCCTCTCTTAGAATGTCTATAACTCCATGGGAACCTAATGTGAATTCTATCCTTGACTAAAATCTATATCTGTGGAGGGGTAGTGATCCTGCTGTGATTAAAAATGCCTGAGGCTAAGTCACGTAGTGCTCAGTCAGAAGGCCAATGCATACAAATCAAAACACTGACCGCCACATCTAAACACGAGCTAGGTGTAAACAGGTGCCTACCTAGATTCGCCAACTCATATACAATCAAACAAACAAGGCAGCACTCTGTAGCACTATAGCATACAAACATGACATATGAAATTGAATTGCATTATTGCACTTGAAATATGAAAAATTGAGAATGCTTAGCGCACAAATTGCCCAATTCATGTGTACCTGGAAGCCACGTTAAGGCGATTCTCGTTTCCAGGACCTAACTTAATGCCAATCCTCTCTTAGACAGTCTATAACTCTATGGAAATCTAATGCAAATTCTCTCCTAGACTAAAATCTATATCTCTGTGGAGGGGTAGGGATCCTGCTGTGATTAAAAATGCCTGAGGCTGAGAGGTAGGAATGCTCAGTCAGAAGGCCAATGCATACAAAAAATAAAACTGACACATCACATCCAAACATGAACTAGGTGTGAACAGGTGCCTACCTAGAGTCGCCAACTTATATGCAATCAAACATACAAAGCACCACTCTGTAGCGCTATAGCATGCAAACATGAGATATGAAAATTGAATTCCATTATTACACTTGAAATATGAAAAAATTTCAAAAGCATCACCAAACCAGGGATTCAAGCTTCAGGACGCTAATTTGCATATTCCAGGTGCCTTCTGGGAGAAGCGAAGTCTCCCTAAGCTAGAAGATCGTTGGGTACAGCCGGGACCAGCTGCTTCGAAAGCATCACCAAACCAGGGATTCAAGCTTCAGGAGGCTAATTTGCATATTCCAGGTGCCTTCTGGGAGAAGCGAAGTCTCCCTAAGCTAGAAGATCGTTGGGTACAGAATTTTTGCCTGTAGGACATTATTGCAAGAGAGCTTGGCTGAGTAGATTACACAAGAAGGAAAACACACAGCAAGTCAGCAGGATCTAGGAGCAACATGGCAGATGTGACAACCTACATGGTGAGCTGCAGCATGTGCTACATGTTCACAGATCGACCAGAAGAAGAATCCAATTTCACCTGTCAGAAGTGTAGACTAGTGGCCCTTTTAGAAGAAAAGGTGCGGGGTCTGGAAGAAAGAATAGCAACTTTGAAACTCATCAAAGAGAATGAAGACTTTCTAGACAGAACAGAAGCATCTCTACTGGTCACAGAAGGTGCAAAAAGTGTCAGAGAACCTCCAAAAGCAGATGAGTGGAAGCATGTGACCAAAAGAAGCAAGAAGACCATGGAGAAATCACCAACCACACAACTGAAGAACCGATATCAAATCTTTGTAGAGGATGAAGATGGCACACCTAAGAATGAAGCAATACCAGCAAGCAAAAAAGAAAAGGGCACACAGCAACAAGTGACAGCAAAAAGTACAGCCAAGAAGCAACGAAGAGTGGTGGTGGTGGGAGACTCACTACTGAGAGGCACCGAAGCAGCCATCTGCAGACCGGACACAACTGCAAGAGAAGTATGCTGCCTTCCAGGTGCGATGATCAAGGATGTGACCGATAGGATACCAAAGCTCTTCAGCTCCAAGGACGTCCACCCATTTCTTCTGATACATGTTGGCACCAATGACACGGCAAGGAAGGACCTACCGACAATCTGCAAGGACTTTGAAGAGTTGGGGAAGAAAGTAAAGGAACTGGATGCACAGGTAGTTTTTTCTTCTATCCTTCCAGTAGACGGGCATGGCACCAGGAGATGGAACAGGATCCTTGATGCAAACAACTGGCTAAGACGATGGTGCAGACAACAAGGATTCGGATTCCTGGACCACGGTGTGAATTACTGGTACGATGGACTCCTCGCCAGAGACGGACTACACCTCAACAAACCTGGGAAACACACATTCGCCAGAAGACTCGCTACACTCATCAGGAGGGCGTTAAACTAGAAGAAGAGGGGATGGGAAGAAAAACATTAGACTTGAACAAAGAAGACCCAGGAAAACATACTCAGACGGGAGGTAAGAACATTTCTAAAACAATCCACAGCGAGGAGATTGGAACAAAACAAAATCCTCTAAACTGCATGCTCGCAAACGCCAGAAGCCTGACAAACAAGATGGAAGAACTAGAAGCAGAAATATCTACAGGTAACTTTGACATAGTGGGAATAACCGAGACATGGTTAGATGAAAGCTATGACTGGGCAGTTAACTTACAGGGTTACAGTCTGTTTAGAAAGGATCGTAAAAATCGGAGAGGAGGAGGGGTTTGTCTCTATGTAAAGTCTTGTCTAAAGTCCACTTTAAGGGAGGATATTAGCGAAGGGAATGAGGATGTCGAGTCCATATGGGTTGAAATTCATGGAGGGAAAAATGGTAACAAAATTCTCATTGGGGTCTGTTACAAACCCCCAAATATAACAGAAAGCATGGAAAGTCTACTTCTAAAGCAGATAGATGAAGCTGCAACCCATAATGAGGTCCTGGTTATGGGGGACTTTAACTACCCGGATATTAACTGGGAAACAGAAACCTGTGAAACCCATAAAGGCAACAGGTTTCTGCTAATAACCAAGAAAAATTATCTTTCACAATTGGTGCAGAATCCAACCAGAGGAGCAGCACTTTTAGACCTAATACTATCTAATAGACCTGACAGAATAACAAATCTGCAGGTGGTTGGGCATTTAGGAAATAGCGACCACAATATTGTGCAGTTTCACCTGTCTTTCACTAGGGGGACTTGTCAGGGAGTCACAAAAACATTGAACTTTAGGAAGGCAAAGTTTGAACAGCTTAGAGATGCCCTTAATCTGGTAGACTGGGACAATATCCTCAGAAATGAGAATACAGATAATAAATGGGAAATGTTTAAGAACATCCTAAATAGGCAGTGTAAGCGGTTTATACCTTGTGGGAATAAAAGGACTAGAAATAGGAAAAACCCAATGTGGCTAAACAAAGAAGTAAGACAGGCAATTAACAGTAAAAAGAAAGCATTTGCACTACTAAAGCAGGATGGCACCATTGAAGCTCTAAAAAACTATAGGGAGAAAAATACTTTATCTAAAAAACTAATTAAAGCTGCCAAAAAGGAAACAGAGAAGCACATTGCTAAGGAGAGTAAAACTAATCCCAAACTGTTCTTCAACTATATCAATAGTAAAAGAATAAAAACTGAAAATGTAGGCCCCTTAAAAAATAGTGAGGAAAGAATGGTTGTAGATGACGAGGAAAAAGCTAACATATTAAACACCTTCTTCTCCACGGTATTCACGGTGGAAAATGAAATGCTAGGTGAAATCCCAAGAAACAATGAAAACCCTATATTAAGGGTCACCAATCTAACCCAAGAAGAGGTGCGAAACCAGTTAAATAAGATTAAAATAGATAAATCTCCGGGTCCGGATGGCATACACCCACGAGTACTAAGAGAACTAAGTAATGTAATAGATAAACCATTATTTCTTATTTTTAGTGACTCTATAGCGACAGGGTCTGTTCCGCAGGACTGGCGCATAGCAAATGTGGTGCCAATATTCAAAAAGGGCTCTAAAAGTGAACCTGGAAATTATAGGCCAGTAAGTCTAACCTCTATTGTTGGTAAAATATTTGAAGGGTTTCTGAGGGATGTTATTCTGGATTATCTCAATGAGAATAACTGTTTAACTCCATATCAGCATGGGTTTATGAGAAATCGCTCCTGTCAAACCAATCTAATCAGTTTTTATGAAGAGGTAAGCTATAGACTGGACCACGGTGAGTCATTGGACGTGGTATATCTCGATTTTTCCAAAGCGTTTGATACCGTGCCGCACAAGAGGTTGGTACACAAAATGAGAATGCTTGGTCTGGGGGAAAATGTGTGTAAATGGGTTAGTAACTGGCTTAGTGATAGAAAGCAGAGGGTGGTTATAAATGGTATAGTCTCTAACTGGGTCGCTGTGACCAGTGGGGTACCGCAGGGGTCAGTATTGGGACCTGTTCTCTTCAACATATTCATTAATGATCTGGTAGAAGGTTTACACAGTAAAATATCGATATTTGCAGATGATACAAAACTATGTAAAGCAGTTAATACAAGAGAAGATAGTATTCTGCTACAGATGGATCTGGATAAGTTGGAAACTTGGGCTGAAAGGTGGCAGATGAGGTTTAACAATGATAAATGTAAGGTTATACACATGGGAAGAGGGAATCAATATCACCATTACACACTGAACGGGAAACCACTGGGTAAATCTGACAGGGAGAAGGACTTGGGGATCCTAGTTAATGATAAACTTACCTGGAGCAGCCAGTGCCAGGCAGCAGCTGCCAAGGCAAACAGGATCATGGGGTGCATTAAAAGAGGTCTGGATACACATGATGAGAGCATTATACTGCCTCTGTACAAATCCCTAGTTAGACCGCACATGGAGTACTGTGTCCAGTTTTGGGCACCGGTGCTCAGGAAGGATATAATGGAACTAGAGAGAGTACAAAGGAGGGCAACAAAATTAATAAAGGGGATGGGAGAACTACAATACCCAGATAGATTAGCGAAATTAGGATTATTTAGTCTAGAAAAAAGACGACTGAGGGGCGATCTAATAACCATGTATAAGTATATAAGGGGACAATACAAATATCTCGCTGAGGATCTGTTTATACCAAGGAAGGTGACGGGCACAAGGGGGCATTCTTTGCGTCTGGAGGAGAGAAGGTTTTTCCACCAACATAGAAGAGGATTCTTTACTGTTAGGGCAGTGAGAATCTGGAATTGCTTGCCTGAGGAGGTGGTGATGGCGAACTCAGTCGAGGGGTTCAAGAGAGGCCTGGATGTCTTCCTGGAGCAGAACAATATTGTATCATACAATTATTAGGTTCTGTAGAAGGACGTAGATCTGGGGATTTATTATGATGGAATATAGGCTGAACTGGATGGACAAATGTCTTTTTTCGGCCTTACTAACTATGTTACTATGTTACTATGTTACTATGTAAAATGAGAATGCCTTGTTTGTTTGATTGTATATGAGTTGGCGACTCTAGGTAGGCACCTGTTCACAACTAGCTCATGTTTGGATGTGACAGTCAGTTTTTTGATTTGTATACAGTGATCAATGACATTATACACAGGAGCTCTGTATACAGTGTCCGTGTACTGGTAATACAGTGATCACTGTGACATTGTACACAGGACCTCTGTATATAGTGTCAGTGTATAGTGTCATGATCCTGCACTATCTCTCTCCATCCTGCCCCATGTCTCCATCCTGCATCGTGTCTCCATCCTGCCCCATCTGTCTCCATCATGTCCCTATCTGTCTTCATCCTGCCCCATGATCCTGCCACATATGTCTCCATCCTGCCCCATGTTCCTACCCCATGTGTCTGCATCCTGTCCCATGTCTCCATCCTGCCCCATCTGACTCCATCCTGTCCCATGTCTCTATCCTGCACCATCTCGCTCCATCCTGCACCATGTCTGCATCCTGCCCGATAATCCTGCCCCATCTGTCTCCATCCTGTCCCATGTATCCAACCTGCCCCATGTTCCTGCCTCATCTGTCTTTATCCTGTCCCCATGTCTCCATCCTGACCCATGATCCTGCACCATCTCTCTCCACCCTTCCCCATGTTCCTGCCCCATCTATCTCTATCCTGTCCCATGTCTCAATCCTGCACCATGTCTCTATCCTGCCCCATGATCCTTCTCCATGTGTTTCCATCCTGCCCCATGTGTCTCCATCCTGCCCTATGTGTCTCCATCCTGCCCCATGGTCCTGCACTATGAAACATGGTGCAGGATCTTGGGGCAGTATGGAGACAGATGGGGCAGGATGGAGACATAAGTTCCATGTGGCTCCATCCCGCAATTCAAATATATTGTGGCTTGCTGCTTTCAAGAAAAAATGAAACTTTCTCCTCACTTGCCCATGTTCCAGCGGTGATGTTCCCTCCAGGCATTTCATGTGCGGACTCGCTGGTGAATGACAATGATGTCATACGCAGGCGATGTGCGTGCTGACGTCAGCTGTCAGCCTCCGATTGGCTGGCGGCAGTGACGTAACTTGAAACTCATGGGCCACGATGAGAAAGCTCCAACGAGGCTCCCAAATATTTTAAATCTGTAATAGCAATAGCTTTTTCCATAGGCCAAAGGGACTTTTAGGGTCCCCTAGGCTCCAGGGCCCAGGTGCGATTGCAACCCCTGAACCTGTTGTAGTTACGCCCCTGGCTGACGGCTTTTAACTATTGCCGTGCGGACCCGCACGGCAATAGAGTTTAACTGAACCTGCATCTCGGATGCAGGTTCAGTTACTGTCCCGGCAGAATTCTGCCACTGGGGCCCGATGAGCAGAAGAGACAATGCCCGATGCGGGTCCCCTCTGCTCATTGGGCCCCATACACCAGCCAGAGCAGTAATGCCCTGATGGCAGCCATGGGTGCTGCCACCCTTCTGAGCCCTGCAAAGTGTCAAAAGGGTAGTTTTCCACCAAATATGAGGGATTTACATACTGAATAGAAATTCCACAACAATTTGGGTGGCCCATCTTGACTGGCATGTGCTGTGGCGACAGATTCTGCTTTGTCAACGACAGTGTTACTAGTCCAACTAATTGGTCCGCCTAAGACCATGAAAAGATAGCCACAGGTAGATTTCCTGTCAATTGGATCTCCAGCCCAGTCTGCATCAATGTATCCGGTTAAAATCCATTTCTCACTTATAGGTAGTTTAAGTTTAACACTGCTAGTCCCTTTCAAATAACGGATTACTCTCTTCACTGCATTCCAATCCATTTTGTTTGGCTTTGACACCTTCCTGCTCAAAATTTCCACTGCTGCTGCAATGTCTGGCCTTGTAACAGTCGCAAGATATAATAATTTTCCCATTGCCTTTCTGTATTGTTCATTATTTGGTTACAGATTCTGTTCACTATTTATTTCCTTCAGATAACTGGTTTCCATTGGAGACTTTACTGGTTTTGCATCTTTCAATACAATATGGCCATGTGAGGGCTTGATTTTTGTGGGACAAGTTGCACTTTTGAACGACATCATTGGTTTTAGCATGTCGTATACTAGAAAATGGGAAAAAAATTCCAAGTGCAGTGAAATTGCAAAAAAAGTGCAATCCCACACTTGCTTTTTGCTTGGCTTTTTTGCTAGTTTTACTAAATGCTAAAACTGACCTGCCATTATAGTGGTGAAAAAAATTCCAAACTTTGGTAAAAAAAAATTGCGCAATTTTCCGATACTGATAGCGTCTCCATTTTTCGTGACCTGGTGTCGGGTGAGGGCTTATTTTTTACGTGCTGAGCTGACGTTTTTAATGATACCATTTTGGTGCAGATACATTCTTTTAATCACCCGTTATTGCATTTTAATGCCAAAAGGTGGCGCTGACAGCAGGTCGGCATCAGTAACCATAGAGGTCTCAAGGACCTCTATGGTTACTATCCTGATGCATCCCTGACCACCGATCATGTGACGGGGTCGGCGATGCGTGCATTTCCAGCCGCGCGTCCGGAAGCGCCGGTTAAATGTCGCTGTCAGCATTTGACAGCGGTATTTAACTAGTTAATAGCGGCGGGTGAATCGCAATTTATCCCTAAGCCAGGGATTCAAGCTTCAGGAGGCTAATTTGCATATTCCAGGTGCCTTCTGGGAGAAGCGAAGTCTCCCTAAGCTAGAAGATCGTTGGGTACAGCCGGGACCAGCTGCTTCGAAAGCATCACCAAACCAGGGATTCAAGCTTCAGGAGGCTAATTTGCATATTCCAGGTGCCTTCTGGGAGAAGCGAAGTCTCCCTAAGCTAGAAGATCGTTGGGTACAGAATTTTTGCCTGTAGGACATTATTGCAAGAGAGCTTGGCTGAGTAGATTACACAAGAAGGAAAACACACAGCAAGTCAGCAGGATCTAGGAGCAACATGGCAGATGTGACAACCTACATGGTGAGCTGCAGCATGTGCTACATGTTCACAGATCGACCAGAAGAAGAATCCAATTTCACCTGTCAGAAGTGTAGACTAGTGGCCCTTTTAGAAGAAAAGTACTCAGAAGGGAGGTAAGAACATTTCTAAAACAATCCACAGCGAGGAGATTGAAACAAAACAAAATCCTCTAAACTGCATGCTCGCAAACGCCAGAAGCCTGACAAACAAGATGGAAGAACTAGAAGCAGAAATATCTACAGGTAACTTTGACATAGTGGGAATAACCGAGACATGGTTAGATGAAAGCTATGACTGGGCAGTTAACTTACAGGGTTACAGTCTGTTTAGAAAGGATCGTAAAAATCGGAGAGGAGGAGGGGTTTGTCTCTATGTAAAGTCTTGTCTAAAGTCCACTTTAAGGGAGGATATTAGCGAAGGGAATGAGGATGTCGAGTCCATATGGGTTGAAATTCATGGAGGGAAAAATGGTAACAAAATTCTCATTGGGGTCTGTTACAAACCCCCAAATATAACAGAAAGCATGGAAAGTCTACTTCTAAAGCAGATAGATGAAGCTGCAACCCATAATGAGGTCCTGGTTATGGGGGACTTTAACTACCCGGATATTAACTGGGAAACAGAAACCTGTGAAACCCATAAAGGCAACAGGTTTCTGCTAATAACCAAGAAAAATTATCTTTCACAATTGGTGCAGAATCCAACCAGAGGAGCAGCACTTTTAGACCTAATACTATCTAATAGACCTGACAGAATAACAAATCTGCAGGTGGTTGGGCATTTAGGAAATAGCGACCACAATATTGTGCAGTTTCACCTGTCTTTCACTAGGGGGACTTGTCAGGGAGTCACAAAAACATTGAACTTTAGGAAGGCAAAGTTTGAACAGCTTAGAGATGCCCTTAATCTGGTAGACTGGGACAATATCCTCAGAAATGAGAATACAGATAATAAATGGGAAATGTTTAAGAACATCCTAAATAGGCAGTGTAAGCGGTTTATACCTTGTGGGAATAAAAGGACTAGAAATAGGAAAAACCCAATGTGGCTAAACAAAGAAGTAAGACAGGCAATTAACAGTAAAAAGAAAGCATTTGCACTACTAAAGCAGGATGGCACCATTGAAGCTCTAAAAAACTATAGGGAGAAAAATACTTTATCTAAAAAACTAATTAAAGCTGCCAAAAAGGAAACAGAGAAGCACATTGCTAAGGAGAGTAAAACTAATCCCAAACTGTTCTTCAACTATATCAATAGTAAAAGAATAAAAACTGAAAATGTAGGCCCCTTAAAAAATAGTGAGGAAAGAATGGTTGTAGATGACGAGGAAAAAGCTAACATATTAAACACCTTCTTCTCCACGGTATTCACGGTGGAAAATGAAATGCTAGGTGAAATCCCAAGAAACAATGAAAACCCTATATTAAGGGTCACCAATCTAACCCAAGAAGAGGTGCGAAACCGGCTAAATAAGATTAAAATAGATAAATCTCCGGGTCCGGATGGCATACACCCACGAGTACTAAGAGAACTAAGTAATGTAATAGATAAACCATTATTTCTTATTTTTAGTGACTCTATAGCGACAGGGTCTGTTCCGCAGGACTGGCGCATAGCAAATGTGGTGCCAATATTCAAAAAGGGCTCTAAAAGTGAACCTGGAAATTATAGGCCAGTAAGTCTAACCTCTATTGTTGGTAAAATATTTGAAGGGTTTCTGAGGGATGTTATTCTGGATTATCTCAATGAGAATAACTGTTTAACTCCATATCAGCATGGGTTTATGAGAAATCGCTCCTGTCAAACCAATCTAATCAGTTTTTATGAAGAGGTAAGCTATAGGCTGGACCACGGTGAGTCATTGGACGTGGTATATCTTGATTTTTCCAAAGCGTTTGATACCGTGCCGCACAAGAGGTTGGTACACAAAATGAGAATGCTTGGTCTGGGGGAAAATGTGTGTAAATGGGTTAGTAACTGGCTTAGTGATAGAAAGCAGAGGGTGGTTATAAATGGTATAGTCTCTAACTGGGTCGCTGTGACCAGTGGGGTACCGCAGGGGTCAGTATTGGGACCTGTTCTCTTCAACATATTCATTAATGATCTGGTAGAAGGTTTACACAGTAAAATATCGATATTTGCAGATGATACAAAACTATGTAAAGCAGTTAATACAAGAGAAGATAGTATTCTGCTACAGATGGATCTGGATAAGTTGGAAACTTGGGCTGAAAGGTGGCAGATGAGGTTTAACAATGATAAATGTAAGGTTATGCACATGGGAAGAGGGAATCAATATCACCATTACACACTGAACGGGAAACCACTGGGTAAATCTGACAGGGAGAAGGACTTGGGGATCCTAGTTAATGATAAACTTACCTGGAGCAGCCAGTGCCAGGCAGCAGCTGCCAAGGCAAACAGGATCATGGGGTGCATTAAAAGAGGTCTGGATACACATGATGAGAGCATTATACTGCCTCTGTACAAATCCCTAGTTAGACCGCACATGGAGTACTGTGTCCAGTTTTGGGCACCGGTGCTCAGGAAGGATATAATGGAACTAGAGAGAGTACAAAGGAGGGCAACAAAATTAATAAAGGGGATGGGAGAACTACAATACCCAGATAGATTAGCGAAATTAGGATTATTTAGTCTAGAAAAAAGACGACTGAGGGGCGATCTAATAACCATGTATAAGTATATAAGGGGACAATACAAATATCTCGCTGAGGATCTGTTTATACCAAGGAAGGTGACGGGCACAAGGGGGCATTCTTTGCGTCTGGAGGAGAGAAGGTTTTTCCACCAACATAGAAGAGGATTCTTTACTGTTAGGGCAGTGAGAATCTGGAATTGCTTGCCTGAGGAGGTGGTGATGGCGAACTCAGTCGAGGGGTTCAAGAGAGGCCTGGATGTCTTCCTGGAGCAGAACAATATTGTATCATACAATTATTAGGTTCTGTAGAAGGACGTAGATCTGGGTATTTATTATGATGGAATATAGGCTGAACTGGATGGACAAATGTCTTTTTTCGGCCTTACTAACTATGTAACTATGTATATTGTAGGCACATATCAGCTGTTCAAAACAGCAGACATGTCCCTACTTTGATGTGGGATCATCGCCAGAGCCCACATCAAAGCAGGGGACCCGACCTCCGCAGTAATAGTACGGCGGAGGTCGGGAAAGGGATAAACCTCCTAAAATGCTAACAAAATAAAACAACATTTTACAAATGGTGCTGACGTAAAGCAGACATGTGGGAAATGTTATTTATTAATGTTTTGCTGTGATATGACTATCTGGATTAAAGGGATAATCATTCAAACATATCAACATAAATTTACTATTATCATAAAGTATAATGTGTCACAAAAAAGAAATCTCAAACTCACTGGGATTTGTTGAAGTGTTCAAGAGTTACTACCGTATAAAGTGACACTGGTCAGATTTAAAAAATTTGGTTCTATCACTAAGGGGTTAAATGTACCATTCCATTGATCTGCATGTAGGTTAGAAATTGTGTTTTTTACTCTGTTTATTCTCCTTTTGGTGTCATTTCTGTTGTTCTGCTTTCCATATAGTACAGTCTTTCTTTAAATGTCCTTTTTTAAACATCTGAAACATTCTCTTGTCTCTGTATTATGGGGCTTCTTGTCTGTCCCATTTATAAGAGCATTTTCACTATCCCTTTCAATGGAATTGTTTGTTTGCTCTTTCCTTCTCTGATATTCATCTATAAGTTTGGTCTTTACAAACTCTAGCGTAATGTCTGCTTCAGGTCTTGTCTCTAGTGCATTTATCAGAGCAGTGTATGAATCTGGTAAACTGCACAATAATATTGCTGCTATATGGCTTTCCTTAATGTCTTCACCGACTGATCTCAGCTGTCTTACCATCTCCATCATGGAGTTTATATGCTCCTGCATGTCTTTTCTTGCACTTAATCTCATCTTGTAAACTTTTCTTAGCAGGAATAGTTTTTGATTTAAGCTGGATCGTTCATGTAGCTTTCTCAATGCTTCCCACATTCCCTTTGCTGTATTCTCATTCCTGATGTGGATTAACTGATCATCCTCCACTAATTAGCTGATAGTAGCTCTTGCTTGTCTGTTTTTTTATCCCATGTCTGATTATTATCATTGGGTCTGTCTGTAGTGATTACCTCCCATAAATCATCTTTAGACAATAACATCTCCACTTTAAACTTCCATAACTGATAGTTCTCATTGATCAGCTTAGCTACTGTGAGTCTCAGCTCTGAACTGCTGCTCATCTTTAACTTATTTGTCTTACTTGTTTGGAGAAAATTGCTCTGAAGTATTATTTTGCATTCACCAAGTCTTATTTTGTCTTCTGTACTGGGCCCATAACCTGTTGCATAGTTTGATGGCAGAAGAAACTTGTGAGAGTAGATTATATGGGGTAATTCAACTTTCATCTACACAGAACATGAGATACATGCATCAGCTTCTTAATACAGCATAACACTAAGTCTAAGTCCTTTTACCAGAGAGAAAGTGAAACCAAAGTAATACAACAAGTATATGCATTACATTCAACTAAGTATATAACAGTAACAACATCACCATCTACTGTCAGAAAAGTGTAAACTCCTCCTGCACACAAATAAGTCTGTATCTGTTGTATATCTGCCAACATAGACAGCAACGTGATATTATCTACAAAGTCAGACTTTCACATTATAAATACAGCTTTACTTGATGGTTTGGTGTGGGTGCTTTTTTAACCCCTTCAAGACCCAGCCTATTTTGACCTTAAAGACCTTGCCGTTTTTTGCAATTCTGACCAGTGTCCCTTTATGAGGTAATAACTCAGGAACGCTTCAACGGATCCTAGCGGTTCTGAGATTGTTTTTTCGTGACATATTGGGCTTCATGTTAGTGGTAAATTTAGGTCAATAAATTCTGCATTTATTTGTGATAAACACGGAAATTTGGCGAAAATTTTGAAAATTTCGCAATTTTCACATTTTGAATTTTTATTCTGTTAAACCAGAGAGATATGTGACACAAAATAGTTAATAAATAACATTTCCCACATGTTTACTTTACATCAGCACAATTTTGGAAACAAAATTTTTTTTTGTTAGGAAGTTATAAGGGTTAAAATTCGACCAGCGATTTGTCATTTTTACAACGAAATTTACAAAACCATTTTTTTTAGGGACCACCTCACATTTGAAGTCAGTTTGAGGGGTCTATATGGCTGAAAATACCCAAAAGTGACACCATTCTAAAAACTGCACCCCTCAAGGTACTCAAAACCACATTCAAGAAGTTTATTAACCCTTCAGGTGCTTCACAGCAGCAGAAGCAACATGGAAGGAAAAAATGAACATTTAACTTTTTAGTCACAAAAATTATCTTTTAGCAACAATTTTTTTATTTTCCCAATGGTAAAAGGAGAAACTGAACCACGAATGTTGTTGTCCAATTTGTCCTGAGTACGCTGATACCTCATATGTGGGGGTAAACCACTGTTTTGGCGCACGGCAGGGCTTGGAAGGGAAGGAGCGCCATTTGACTTTTTGAATCAAAAATTGGCTCCACTCTTTAGCGGACACCATGTCACGTTTGGAGAGCCCCCGTGTGCCTAAAAATTGGAGCTCCCCCACAAGTGACCCCATTTTGGAAACTAGACGCTCCAAGGAACTTATCTAGATGCATAGTGAGCACTTTGAACCCCCAGGTGCTTCACATATTGATCCGTAAAAATGAAAAAGAACTTTTTTTCACAAAAAAATTCTTTTAGCCTCAATTTTTTCATTTTCACATGGGCAACAGGATAAAATGGATCCTACAATGTGTTGGGCAATTTCTCCTGAGTACACCAATACCTCACATGTGGAGGTAAACCACTGTTTGGGCACATGGTAAGGCTCGGAAGGGAAGGAGCGCCATTTGACTTTTTGAATGAAAAATTATTTCCATCGTTAGCGGACACCATGTCGCGTTTGGATAGCTCCTGTGTGCCTAAACATTGGTGCTCCCCCACAAGTGACCCCATTTTGGAAACTAGACCCCCCAAGGAACTAATTTAGATGCCTAGTGAGCACTTTAAACCCTCAGGTGCTTCACAAATTGATCTGTAAAAATGAAAAAGTAATTTTTTTTCACAAAAAAATTCTTTTCGCCTCAATTTTTTCATTTTCACATGGGCAGTAGGATAAAATGGATCATAAAATTTGTTGGGCAATTTCTCCCGAGTACGCCGATACCTCATATGTGGGGGTAAACCACTGTTTGGGCACTCGGCAGGGCTCGGAAGAGAAGGCGCGCCATTTGACTTTTTGAATGGAAAATTAGCTCCAATTGTTAGCGGACACCATGTCGCGTTTGGAGAGCCCCTGTGTGCCTAAACATTGGAGCTCCCGCACAAGTGACCCCATTTTGGAAACTAGACCCCCCAAGGAACTTATCTAGATGCATATTGAGCACTTTAAACCCCCAGGTGCTTCACAGAAGTTTATAACGCAGAGCCATGAAAATAAAAAATAATTTTTCTTTCCTCAAAAATGATTTTTTAGCCTGGAATTTCCTATTTTGCCAAGGATAATAGGAGAAATTGGACCCCAAATATTGTTGTCCAGTTTGTCCTGAGTACGCTGATACCCCATATGTGGGGGTAAACCACTGTTTGGGCGCACGGCAGGGCTCGGAAGGGATGGCACGCCATTTGGCTTTTTAAATGGAAAATTAGCTCCAATCATTAGCGGACACCATGTCACGTTTGGAGAGCCCCTGTGTGCTTAAACATTGGAGATCCCCCAGAAATGACACCATTTTAGAAACTAGACCCCCAAAGGAACTAATCTAGATGTGTGGTGAGGACTTTGAACCCCCAAGTGCTTCACAGAAGTTTATAACGCAGAGCCATGAAAATTTAAAAAAAAATTATTTTCTCAAAAATGATCTTTTAGCCTGCAATTTTTTATTTTCCCAAGGGTAACAGGAGAAATTTGACCCCAAAAGTTGTTGTCCAGTTTCTCCTGAGTACGCTGATACCCCATATGTGGGGGTAAATCACTGTTTGGGCACATGCCGGGGCTCGGAAGTGAAGTAGTGACGTTTTGAAATGCAGACTTTGATGGAATGCTCTGTGGGCGTCACGTTGCGTTTGCAGAGCCCCTGATGTGGCTTAACAGTAGAAACCCCCCACAAGTGACCCCATTTTGGAAACTAGACCCCCAAAGGAACTTATCTAGATGTGTGGTGAGCACTTTGAACCCCCAAGTGCTTCATAGAAGTTTATAATGCAGAGCCGTGAAAATAATAAATACGTTTTCTTTCCTCAAAAATAATTATTTAGCCCAGAATTTTTTAATTTTCCCAAGGGTAACAGGAGAAATTGGACCCCAAAAGTTGTTGTCCAGTTTCTCCTGAGTACGCTGATACCCCATATGTGGGGGTAAACCACTGTTTGGGCACACATCGGGGCTCAGAAGGGAAGTAGTGACTTTTGAAATGCAGACTTTGATGGAATGGTCTGCGGGTGTCACGTTGCGTTTGCAGAGCCCCTGGTGTGCCTAAACAGTAGAAACCCCCCACAAGTGACCCCATTTTAGAAACTAGACCCCCCAAGGAACTTATCTAGATATGTGGTGAGCACTTTGAACCCCCAAGTGCTTCACAGACGTTTACAACGCAGAGCCGTGAAAATAAAAAATTATTTTTCTTTTCTCAAAAATTATGTTTTAGCAAGCATTTTTTTAGATTCACAAGGGTAACAGGAGAAATTGGACCCCAGTAATTGTTGCGCAGTTTGTCCTGAGTATGCTGGTACCCCATATGTGGGGGTAAACCACTGTTTGGGCACACGTCAGGGCTCGGAAGTGAGGGAGCACCATTTGACTTTTTGAATACGAGATTGGCTGGAATCAATGGTGGCGCCATGTTGCGTTTGGAGACCCCTGATGTGCCTAAACAGTGGTAACCCCTCAATTCTAACTCCAACACTAACCCCAACACACCCCTAACCCTAATCCCAACTGTAGCCATAATCCTAATCACAACCCTAACCCCAACACACCCCTAACCACAACACTAACCCCAACACACCCCTAACCCTAACCACAACCCTAATTCCAACCCTAACCCTAAGGCTATGTGCCCACGTTGCGGATTCGTGTGAGATATTTCCGCACCATTTTTGAAAAATCTGCGGGTAAAAGGCACTGTGTTTTACCTGCGGATTTTTCGCGGATTTCCAGTGTTTTTTGTGCGGATTTCACCTGCGGATTCCTATTGAGGAACAGGTGTAAAACGCTGCGGAATCCGCACAAAGAATTGACATGCTGCGGAAAATACAACGCAGCGTTCCCGCGCGGTATTTTCCGCACCATGGGCACAGCGGATTTGGTTTTTCATATGTTTACATGGTACTGTAAACCTGATGGAACACTGCTGCGAATCCGCAGCCAAATCCGCACCGTGTGCACATAGCCTAATTCTAAAGGTATGTGCACACGCTGCGGAAAACGCTGCGGATCCGCAGCAGTTTCCCATGAGTGTACAGTTCAATGTAAACCTATGGGAAACAAAAATCGCTGTACACATGCTGCGGAAAAACTGCACGGAAACGCAGCGGTTTACATTCCGCAGCATGTCACTTCTTTGTGTGGATTCCGCAGCGGTTTTACAACTGCTCCAATAGAAAATCGCAATTGTAAAACCGCAGTGAAATGCGCAGAAAAAAACGCGGTAAATCCGCCATAAATCCGCAGCGGTTTAGCACTGCGGATTTATCAAATCCGCAGCGGAAAAATCCGCAGAGGAATAGAATACGTGTGCACATTCCTAACCCTAACCCTAGCCCTAATCCTAGCCCTAACCCTAGCCCTAACCCTAGCCCTAACCCTAACCCTACCCCTAACCCTACCCCTAACCCTACCCCTAGCCCTACCCCTAACCCTACCCCTAACCCTACCCCTAACCCTAACCCTACCCCTAACCCTAACCCTATTCTAACATTAGTGGAAAAAAAAAATTTCTTTATTTTTTTATTGTCCCTACCTATGGGGGTGACAAAGGGGGGGGGGGGTCATTTATTATTTTTTTTATTTTGATCACTGAGATAGATTATATCTCAGTGATCAAAATGCACTTTGGAACGAATCTGCCGGCCGGCAGATTCGGCGGGCGCACTGCGCATGCGCCCGCCATTTTGGAAGATGGCGGCGCCCGGGAGAAGACGGACGGGACCACGGCTGGATCGGTAAGTATGATTGGGTGGGGGGGGACCACGGGAGGGGATCGGAGCACGGGGGGGGGAATCGGAGCGCGGGAGGGGTGGAACGGAGCGCGGGGGGCGTGGAACGGAGCACGGGGGGGCTGGAATGGAGCACGGGGGGGTGGAACGGAGCACGGGGGGGGTGGATCGGAGTGCAGGGGGGGTGATTGGAGCACGGGGGGAGCGGACACGAGCACGGGGGGGAGCGGAGCACAGGGCGGAGGGGAGCCGGAGCAGTGTACCGGCCAGATCGGGGGGGTGGGGGGGCGATGGGAGGGGTGGGGTGGGGGCACACTAGTATTTCCAGCCATGGCCGATGATATTTCAGCATCGGCCATGGCTGGATTGTAATATTTCACCCGTTATAATGGGTGAAATATTACAAATCGCTCTGATTGGCAGTTTCACTTTCAACAGCCAATCAGAGCGATTGTAGCCACGAGGGGGTGAAGCCACCTCCCCTGGGCTAAACTACCACTCCCCCTGTCCCTGCAGATCGGGTGAAATGGGAGTTAACCCTTTCACCCGATCTGCAGGGACGCGATCTTTCCATGACGCCGCATAGGCGTCATGGGTCGGAATGGCACTGACTTTCATGACGCCTACGTGGCGTCATGGGTCGGGAAGGGGTTAATGTGTACATCACTTTTTACATCTTCACAATACTTTTAAATCAATATATTTTTTAAATCCACCCAGTCTATGAGAAAAAAGTTCAGAACACTGTGTAGTATGATAGACATTTCCAAAAACAGGATATTATTATAGGGATTAGTTGGCCCAAAGCCTTGGCAGCGTGAAGGTGAGATCTTGGCCGTCTGACCTTTCAACTGGCTGTTATTTGATAAGACCATATCTCATCTCATTCGTTCCACATTAAATTTTCAATAACGTGTTCCAACCACATTTCCTACACTTCACACCCAGCACTTCAGGGACATTCATAACAAACATGGGTACTGTGAGCTGGCAGATCTCCTGAAGACACCATAAGGCAAATGCTAACTCTAATAATGGGGTTTTCAGGGTTTAGGACATAAACTTTAATCAATTAAGGTCACAGCTGTGTTTTGTTCTTAGGGTTTGCTCACATCTGCATATATAAAGTAGATGAGATTCTCAGCCAGTCTAGTTGGTGTGTGTCATGCATTTTTTTTCTCAACTGGCATTCGTATGTCATTCGAGTGCTATGCGAGTGTGCACCTATTTCCTCACCTAGCATCTATATGATATCCGTATGCAATGTCTTTTTAACAATGATGTGCTGACTGGTCACATAATGGATGTCACCACTCAGCACTGCCTTCGGATGTAGCAGAGTCGAGGATCGACGTGGAATGGATTTACGACTGACCCCATTGGATCATTTTATTTTTTAAAGGTAATAAATGGGTGAAAGAGGGTAATTGTCAGGGAGTGATTTTTACAATTAAAGGACTTTTCTGTGTGTGCTTATTACTTTTGACTGCGAAGTTAGTTATAGGGGTGTCTGATAGATACCTCTCCATTACTATCCCTTGGGCTTGATGTGAGCAGACATTACACAACTGACATCAACCCCGAATCCATTACCTCAATTACCACCGCACCAGGAAAATCAGGAAGAGCCGAGGCTAAGTGCCAGAATTGGCGCATCTAATAGATGTGCCATTTCTGGGATGGCTGAGGGCTGGTGTTATTAGTCTGGGAGGGGGCCACTATCCATGGCCCCTTTCCAGCCTATTAATATCAGCCCACAGCTGTCTACTTAGCCATTGCTGGTAAAAATACTGGGGACCCCACTTCATTTTTTTAGGTAGGTCCCCCCTTTTTAATAACCAGTAAAGGCTACGCAGACAGCTGTGCAATAATATTAATAGCTTGAGAAGCTTCATGAATATTGGGCCTCTTCTCAAAAGAATAACATCAACCCCCAGCTGTCTACATTCCCTCAGCTAGGAATTAAAAGTAAGGGGGAGCTATTTTCTTTTATTTCTTTACTAGCTAAATATGTGCACAGTAAGCTACACACGCACTGCACTAATTATATATCTCAAAGACAGAAACATAATGATTAAATACCCTGTAGTAAATGAATAACATAGTGCATGAAAATAATATACGGTATTTAGTTAACATGTTTTATGATTTAAAAAAAAACGTGAAAGCCATCCTACCTCATTAAGGTAAAGATATTGGGACAGTCCTGACTCTAATATTAAAAACTTACTATTTGTCAAGGGACTGAGCCAAGCTATTGAACACACAGCAGAGGGAGACCACATCAATAATGCCCAGCTCAAGAGAAAGGTAGGCCATACCTTTATGGGCACATGGTGAAGACAGAAAAAACCCAAAGGTATGAACTGGGATATAAATTGTTGTGCATGCAGCGTGTTAACATTAGCCATGCATGGTCTGTGTGCCTTACTATTTTTTTTCTTGCACCTCTTGACTTGCATTGGTGAGTCTCGACCGTTTTTACGGGGCCACATGCAGCATGCTGCAATTTTTTTCTTCACTCCAATTCCAGGTGAGGAAAAGCTTACAGATGAACGCTGCGATATATTTCTCACATTGCACTCTCCAATTTTATACGCATATGTCAAAGAACCCTTAACCCCTTAGTGACAGAGCCAATTAGGCCAATTTTTGCAATTCTGACCACTGTCACTTTATGAGGTTATAACTCTGGAACGCTTCAACGGATCCCGCTGATTCTGAGATTGTTTTTTCGTGACATATTGTACTTCATGTTAGTGGTAACATTTCTTCGATATTACTTGCGATTATTTATGAAAAAAACAGAAATATGGCAAAAAAAATTTAAAATTTTGCAATTTTCAAACTTTGTATTTTTATGCCCTTAAATCAGAGAGATATGTCACAAAAAATAGTTAATAAATAACATTTCCCACATGTCTACTTTACATCAGCACAATATTGGAAACAAAATTTTTTTTTGTTAGGGAGTTATAAGGGTTAAAAGTTGACCAGCAATTTCTCATTTTTACAACACCATTTTTTTTTAGGGACCACATCACATTTGAAGTCATTTTGAGGGGTCTATATGATAGAAAATAATGAAGTGTGACACCATTCTAAAAACTACACCCCTCAAGGTTCTCAAAACCACATTCAAGAAGTTTATTAACCCTTTACGTGCTTCACAGGAACTGAAACAATGTGGAAGGAAAAAATGAACATTTAACTTTTTTTTGCAAACATCTTAATTCAGAACCATTTTTTTTATTTTCACAAGTGTAAAAACAGAAATGTAACCATAAATTTTGTTATGCAATTTCTCCTGAATACGCCAATACCCCATATGTGGGGGTAAACCACTGTTAGGGCGCACCGCAGAACTTAGAAGTGAAGGAGCGCCGTTTGACTTTTTCAATGCAGAATTGGCTGGAATTGAGATCGGACGCCATGTCACGTTTAGAGAGCCCCTGATGTGCCTAAACAGTGGAAACTCCCCACAAGTGACACCATTTTGGAAACTAGACCCCTTAAGGAACTTATCTAGATGTGTGTGAGCACTTTGAACCCCCAAGTGCTTCACAGAAGTTTATAACGTAGAGCCGTGAAAATAAAAAAATCGCTTTTGTTTACACAAAAATGATCTTTTTGCCCACAAATTCTTATTTTCACAAGGGTAACAGGAGAAATTAGACGACAAAAGTTGTTGTTCGATTTCTCCTGAATACGTCGATACCCCATATGTGAGGGTAAACCACTGTTTGGGCGCACCGCAGAGCTTGGAAGTGAAGGAGCGCCGTTTTACTTTTTCAATGTAGAATTGGCTGGAATTGAGATTGGACGCCATGTCGCGTTTGGAGAGCCTCTGATGTGCCTAAACAGTGGAAACCCCCCACAAGTGACCCCATTTTGGAAACTAGACCCCTTAAGGAACATATCTAGATGTGTGGTGAGCACTTTGAACCCCCATGTGCTTCACAGAAGTTTATAATGTAGAGCCGTGAAAAAAAAAAATCGCATTTTTTCTACAAAAATGATCTTTTTGCCCACAAATTTTTATTTTCACAAGGGTAACAGGAGAAATTAGACCACAAGAGTTGTTGTGCAATTTCTCCTGAGTACGCTGATACCCAATTTGTGGGGGTAAACCACTGTTAGGGCGCACCGCAGAGCTTGGAAGAGAAGGAGTGCCGTTTTACTTTTTCAATGTAGAATTGGCTGGAATTGAGATTGGACGCCATGTCGCGTTTGGAGAGCCCCTGATGTGCCTAAACAGTGGAAACCCCCCACAAGTGACACCATTTTGGAAACTAGACCCCTTAAGGAACTTATCTAGATGTGTGGCGAGCACTTTGAACCCCCATGTGCTTCACAGAAGTTTATAACGTAGAGCCGTGAAAAAAAAATTGCATTTTTTCTACAAAAATGATCTTTTTGCCCACAAATTTTTATTTTCACAAGGGTAACAGGAGAAATTAGACCACTAAAGTTGTTGTGCAATTTCTCCTGAGTACGTCGATACCCAATATGTGGGGGTAAACCACTGTTTGGGCGCACCGCAGAGCTTGGAAGAGAAAGAGTGCCGTTTAACTTTTTCAATGTGGAATTGGCTGGAATTGAGATCGGATGCCATGTCGCGTTTGGAGAGCCCCTGATGTGCCTAAACAGTAGAAATCCCCCACAAGTGACCCCATTTTGGAAACTAGACCCCCTATGGAACTTATCTAGATGTGTGGTGAGAACCTTGAATGCCCAAGTGCTTCACAGAAGTTTATAATGCAGAGCCGTGAAAATAAAAAATATTTTTTTTTCCACAAAAAAGATTTTTTAGCCCCCAAGTTTTTATTTTCACAAGGGTAACAAGAGAAATTGGACCCCAAAGGTTGTTGTCCAATTTGTCCTGAGTACGCTGATGCGCCATATGTGGGGGTAAACCACTGTTTGGGCGCACGGCAGAGCTCGGAAGGGAAGGAGCGCCTTTTTGGAATGCAGACTTTGATAGAATGGTCTGTGGGCATTATGTTGCGATTGCAGAGCCCCTGATATACCTAAACTGTAGTAACCCCCCACAAGTGACCCCATTTTGGAAACTAGACCCCCCAAGGAACTTATCTAGATGTGTGGTGAGAACTTTGAATGCCCAAGTGCTTCACAGAAGTTTAGAATGCAGAGTCGTGAAAATAAAAAATATTTTTTTTTTCACAAAAAAGATATTGTAGCCCCCAAGTTTTTATTTTCACAAGAGTAACAAGAGAAATTGGACCCCAGACGTTGTTGTCCAATTTATCCCGAGTACGCTGATGCCCCATATGTGGGGGTAACCCACTGTTTGGGCGCACGGCAGAGCTCAGAAGGGAGGGAGCACCATTTGACTTTTTGAGCGCAAAATTGGCTGTCGTGTTTGGAGACCCCCTGATGTACCTAAACAGTGGAAACCCCCCAATTCTAGCTCCAACCCTAACCCCAACACACCCTTAACCCTAATCCCAACCTGATCCATAATCCTAATCACTAACCCTAACCATAATCACAACCCTTACCCCAAAACAACCCTAATGTCAACCCTAACCATAACCCTAATCAAAACCCTAAATCCAACACACCCCTAATCCTAACCTCAAACCTAACCCTAATCCCAATACACCCCTAATCACAACCCTAACCTTAACCCTAATCCCAAACCTAACCCTAATCCCAAGCCTAACCCTAATGCCAACCCTAACCCTAATACCAACCCTAATCCAAACCCTAACCCTAATCCCAGCTCTAACCCTAACTTTAGCCCCAACCCTAGCCCTAACTTTAGCCCCAACCCTAACCCTAGCCCTAAGGCTACTTTCACACTTGCGTCGTTTGGCATTCCATCGCAATCCGTTGTTTTGGACAAGAAACGGATCCTGCAAATGTGCCCGCAGGATGCGTTTTTTGCCCATAGACTTGTATTGCCGACAGATCGTGACGGATGGCCACACGTCGCGTCCGTCGTGCACTGGATCAGTTGTGTTTTGGCGGAGCGTCGGCACAAAAAAACGTTCAATGAAACTTTTTTTGTACGTCGCATCCGCCATTTCTGACCGCGCATGCGTGGCCGTAACTCCGACCATCCTCCCCAGGACATAGATTGGGCAGCGGATGCGTTGAAAAACTACAGCTGCTGCCCACGTTGTGCACAATTTTCACAACGTGCGTCGGTATGTCGGGCCGACGCATTGCGACGGCCCCGTACCGACGTAAGTGTGAAAGAAGCCTAACCCTAAATTTAGCCCCAACCCTAACCCTAAATTTAGCCCCAACCCTAACCCTAAATTTAGCCCCAACCCTAGCCCTAACCCTACCCCTAACCCTACCCCTACCCCTAACCCTACCCCTAACCCTAACCCTAACCCTACCCCTAACCCTAACCCTAACCCTACCCCTAACCCTACCCCTAACCCTACCCCTAACCCTAACCCTACCCCTAACCCTACCCCTAACCCTACCCCTAACCCTAACCCTACCCCTAACCCTACCCCTAACCCTAACCCTACCCCTAACCCTAACCCTAATTTTAGCCCCAACTGCTGTTCTCCTGCCGGCCGGCAGATGGAGACAGATGGCGGGCGCACTGGGCATGCGCCCGCCATTTTCTTCTGCCGGCGGCCAGGAGGAGCAGCAAGAGGATCCAGGGACCTAGGTGAGTATGCTAGGGTCCCCGAATCCCCCTATTTCTCTGTCCTCTGATGTGCGATCACATCAGAGGACAGAGAATTACACTTTACTTTTTTTTTTTTTTTTTTTTTTTTTGCGGTCGCCGGTAAACAGTTAATTACCGGCGATCGCAAAACAGGGGTCGGTAATACCGACCCCGATCATGCTCTTTGGGGTCTCGGCTACCCCCGGCAGCCGAGACCCCAAAGACTCTCCCGGTGCCGGCCGGCGGGCGCACTGCGCATGCGCCCGCCATTTTGAAGATGGCGGCGCCCACCGGGAGACACGAGGAGCATCGGGGGAGCTAGGTGAGTATTGGGGGGCCACCTGGGACCCCTTTTCTCTGTCCTCCGATGTGCGATCACATCGGAGGACAGAGAAATTAAAAAGAGATCGCGTTTTTTTTTTTTTTTTGCGATCGCCGGTAAACGGTTAATTACCGGCGATCGCAAATGCGGGGTGGGTTAAAAACCCCCCGAATCATGTTCTCTGGGGTCTCGGCTACCCCCGGCAGCCGAGACCCCGGAGAAAATCGGCCTCTGGGGGGCGCTATTGACTTTTTCCACAGCGCCGTTAATTAACGGCACTGTGGTTTAAGTACCCTTAGCGGCCGCCGTTAAAAGGCGTATCGGCGGTCGCTAAGGGGTTAAATGGTGACTGTCATATCAAGAAACATTGCATAAACCAATAGTACAACCATATACAACCCCTGGCAAAAATTATGGAATCACGGGCCTTGGAGGATGTTCATTCAGTTGTTTAATTTTCTAGAAAAAAGAAGATCACAGACGTGGCACAAAACGGTGCCAAGTGCGGTGAAATTGCAAAAAAGTGCAATGCCACACTTGTTTTTTGTTTGGCTTTTTTACTAGGTTCACTAAATGCTAAAACTGACCTGCCATTATGATTCTCCAGGTCATTACAAGTTCAGAGACACCAAACATGACTAGCTTCTCTTTTATTTAAGTGGTGAAAAAAAATTCCAAACTTTGCTAAAAAAAAAAAAATTGCGCCATTTTCAATAACCTTAGAGTCTCAATTTTTCATGAACTGGGGTCGGGTGAGGGCTTATTTTTTTGCGTGCCGAGCTAACGTTTATAATAATACCACATTTGTGCAGATACGTTCTTTTGCATTTTAATGCAATGTCGCGGTGACCAAAAAACGTAATTCTGGCGTTTCAATTTTTCTTCTCGCTACGCCATTTAGCGATCAGGTTAATCTTTTTTTTTATTGATAGATCGGGTGATTCTGAACAGGGCAGTACTAAATATGTGTAGGTTTGATTTTTTTTATTGTTTTATTTTGAATGGGGCAAAAGGGGGGTGATTTAAACTTTTACTTTTTTTTTCACATTTTTTTTTACTTTTTTTTTTTACTTTTGCCATGCTTCAATAGCCTCCATGGGAGGCTAGAAGCTGGCATAGCCTGATCGGCTCTGCTACATAGTAGCGATCATCAGATGGAGGTGAATTGCAGGTGTGCTATGAGCGCCGACCACAGGGTGGTGCTCACAGCAGACCAGCATCAGTAACCATAGAGGTCTCAAGGACCTCTATGGTTGCTATGCAGATGCATCGCTGTCCCCCAATCATGTGACGGGGTCGGCGATGTGCTCATTTCCTGCCCGATGGCCTGAAGAGCCAGTTAAATGCCGCTGTCAGCGTTTGACAGCGATATCTAACTAGTTAATAGCGGCAGGTGGATCGCGATTCCACCCGTCGCTATTGCGGGCACATGTCAGCTGTTCAAAATAGCTGACATGTCCCGGGTTTGATGCGGGCTCACCGCCGTAGCCTGCATCAAGGCGGGAGTTCTGACCTCGGACGTACTATCCCGTCCGAGGTCAGAAAGGGGTTAAATCACTCTCCTTTTCCCAGTATTAAAATAAAAAATAATAATAACATATGGTATCACCAAATCCATAAAAGTCTGTTCTAGTCAAATATAAAATTATTTAAAACATACATTGAATACCTGAAAAAAAAAAAACTCAATTTTTTTCAGTCACCGCAGTGACCTAAGAAAATGCAAAAAAGTTATCAATATGTTGTATGCACCCCAAAATAGCATCAATAAAAGTGTCAGCTCAACAAACAAAAGAATAAGCCCTCACACAGCTATATCGATGAAAAAATAAAAAGTTATAATAATAATTATATAATAATAATTTTTATTTATATAGCGCCAACATATTCCGCAGCGCTTTACAAATTATAGAGGGGACTTGCACAGACAATAGACATTACAGCATAACAGGAATACAGTTCAAAACAGATACCAGGAGGAATGAGGGCCCTGCTCGCAAGCTTACAAACTATGAGGAAAAGGGGAGACACGAGAGGTGGATGGTAACAATTGCTTTAGTTATTCGGACCGGCTATAGTGTAAGGATCGGGTGTTCATGTAAAGCTGCATGAACCAGTTAACTGCCTAAGTATGTAGCAGTACAGACACAGAGGGCTATTAACTGCATAAAGTGAATGAGAACAATTTTTTTTTTTTTTTTTAAATAGGCCACACAGGGATCCTTACATTAATGCATTGAGGCGGTAGGCCAGTCTGAACAAATGAGTTTTTAGGGCACGCTTAAAACTGTGGGGATTGGGGATTAATCGTATTAACCTAGGTAGTGCATTCCAAAGAATCGGCGCAGCACGCGTAAAGTCTTGGAGACGGGAGTGGGAGGTTCTGATTATTGAGGATGCTAACCTGAGGTCATTAGCGGAGCGGAGGGCACGGGTAGGGTGGTAGACCGAGACCAGAGAGGAGATATAGGGTGGTGCTGAGCCATGGAGTGCTTTGTGGATGAGGGTAGTAGTTTTGTACTGGATTCTGGAGTGGATGGGTAACCAGTGTAATGACTGGCACAAGGTAGAGGCATCGGTGTACCGATTGGTGAGAAATATGATCCTGGCAGCAGCATTCAGGACAGATTGGAGCGGGGAGAGTTTGGTAAGAGGGAGGCCGATTAGTAGAGAGTTACAATAGTCCAGACGAGAATGAATAAGTGAAACAGTAAGAGTTTTTGCAGAGTTGAAAGTAAGAAAAGGGCGAATTCTAGAAATGTTTTTGAGATGCAGATAAGAAGAGCGAGCCAGTGATCGGATGTGGGGGGTGAATGAAAGGTCAGAATCAAGGATGACCCCAAGGCAGCGGGCATGTTGCTTTGGAGTAATGGTGGAACCGCACACGGAGATGGCAATGTCAGGCAGAGGTAGGTTAGTAGAAGGAGAGAACACGAGGAGTTCAGTTTTTGACAGGTTTAGTTTCAGATAGAGGGAGGACATGATGTTAGAGACAGCGGTAAGACAATCACTGGTGTTTTCTAATAAGGCAGGCGAGATATCAGGAGCAGAAGTGTATAATTGGGTGTCATCAGCATAGAGATGGTACTGGAAACCAAATCTACTGATTGTTTGTCCAATAGGGGCAGTATACAAAGAGAAGAGAAGGGGGCCTAGGACTGATCCTTGAGGAACCCCAACAGTAAGGGGAAGGTGAGAGGAGGAGGAACCAGCAAAACATACAGTGAAGGATCGGTCAGAGAGATAGGAGGAGAACCAGGAGAGAACGGTGTCCTTGAGGCCGATGGAGCGGAGCATAGTGTGGAGGAGCTGATGATCCACAGTATCGAATGCTGCAGAGAGATCCAAGAGAATAAGCATGGAGTAGTGACCATTAGATTTAGCTGTTAGTAGGTCATTAGAGACTTTAGTGAGGGCAGTTTCAGTAGAGTGTAAAGAGCGGAAGCCAGATTGAAGAGGGTCTAGAAGAGAGTTATCTGAGAGATAGCGGGTAAGACGGGAGTGGACCAGGCGTTCGAGGAGTTTAGAGATGAAGGGAAGATTAGAGACAGGTCTAAAATTAGCGGCACAGTTTTGGTCGAGGGATGGTTTTTTAAGTAATGGATGTATGATGGCATGCTTAAATGAGGAGGGAAAAATACCGGAAGTGAGGGAAAGGTTGAATATTTTTGTTAGGTGAGAGGTGACAGCCGGGGAAAGGGACTGGAGGAGATGTGACGGAATGGGGTCACTGGTGCAAGTGGTTGGGCGAGAGGATGCAAGGAGCTTGCTTAGTTCTTCTTCTGTAACTGGTTCAAAGTCAGAGAGTGAACTAGATGCAGTGGGGGAGGGAGGACAGTGCATGGTATGAAGAGATTGGGAGATGATTTCCTGTCGAATGTGGTCAATTTTTTCTTTGAAGTAATTGGCCAGATCGTCAGCACGGAGATCCGTGGTTGGGGCCTGCTCTCTTGGGTTGAGTAGGGACTGGAACGTGTCAAAGAGACGTTTAGGGTTATTGGACAGGGAGGTGTTGAGGGTGTTGAAATAGGTTTGTTTGGAGAGGTGAAGGGCAGAATTGTATGTCTTTAGCATGAACTTATAATGGATGAAGTCTTCGGGTAGATTAGATTTTCTCCACAGACGTTCTGCGAACCTGGAGCACCGCTGCAGGAAACGTGTTTGCAGCGTGTGCCACGGTTGTTGCCGTCTGTGCCGAGTTGTTTTATGTATAGGAGGAGCAGCTTCATCCAGAGCACTTTGCAGTGTTTCATTGTAATGCTTCAGAGCAGCAACAACCAACCAACATTTTTTTTTTTTTTTTTTTTTACAAATTTCACAGTTTTTTCAGCATTAAAGTGTAAGAAAACTATAAAAGTTCTGTATCATCGTAATTCTTCTGCTCTGGAAAATAATGTTGCCAGGTTATTTTTACTGCACATAAAAACAATCCCCCAAAAACAATGGCAGAATTGCAGTTTTTCACAATTTCACTCCATCTGGAATTGTTTTTTTTCAGTTTCTCAGTATATGATATTTTAAAATGATTGATGTCTTTCAAATCTACAATTTACTCGGCAAAAAAAAAACCTTTATACAGTGATAGTGAGTGAAATAGGGAGACAAGCTTTTGAAATACTGGAAGAGTATTGTCTGGTCAGATTAAACCAGAATATAACTCTTTGGATGCCATAATACACACCATTTTTGGAAGCCAAAAGGCAATACATATCAGCCCAAAACTACCATACCAACAGTCATCATGGTGTAGGCTTGTTTTACAGCATACAGCACTGGCAAAGTTCATATAATTGAATGAATAATGAATGGAGAAATGCATTCTTGATAACAATCTGCTGCCATCTACCAGGATGATGAAGATGAAAGGGGGGGGTAACATTTCAACAAGACAGTGATCCCAACCATACAGCCAAAGCAACTTTCAATTGGTTTCAGAGAAAGAAAATAAAACTGCTAGAATGGCCCAGCCAATCATCTGACCTGAATCCAATAGAAAATTTGGAAGGAACTAATGCTCCGAGTTCACAGAAGGAGCCCACAAACCTTCAAGATTTGAATTGTGTTTGTGTGGAAGAATGGGACACAATTACACCTGAGCAATGCATGCCACTAGTTTCTCCATACAGGATAGTTTGCCATTCACCAACCATCCACTACTCATCCAGGGTTACAAGGCACTCATCAGTAAACAAGACTGTTTTAAAATTAGTCTTCATATATGTCTGGGTCCAGTGCGACCTTTTCTGCTCTGCTTCTGAGCACTGTTGAGGGGTGGCCAAGTAATAGGTTTATGCACAACTGCAAGCCTCTAGAGGATCCTACACCACCTTGAGGTTTGTGGGATTCCAGAGGCACCTGCAGCTGCAAATACCTGTTTGTTGTTTTGTAATGGCATTTTAGCACCTGCTGTCTTAATCTGATTAAATTGTCTAGCAGAAACCTTCCTCATAATGCCTTTATCTGCACTAACCTGTCTGTGCTCTGTATCAGCCACAAATCTCTTCACAGTACGATGATTACACTTAAGTTTTTGTTAAATATCAAAGGTTTTCACCCCTTGTCTAAACGTACCTTCACACTGAACAACATTACGACGATAACAATAGCGATCCGTGACGTTGCAGCGTCCTGGATAGCGATATCGTTGTGTTTGACACGCAGCAGCGATCTGGATCCTGCTGTGACATCGCTGGTCGGAGCTAGAAGGCCAGAACTTTATTTCGTCGCAGGATCACCCGCTGTCATCGCTGAATCGGCGTGTGTGATGCCGATCCAGCGATGTGTTCACTGGTAACCAGGGTAAACATCGGGTTACTAAGCGCAGGGCCACGCTTAGTAACCCGATGTTTACCCTGGTTACCATTGTAAATGTAAAAAAAACAAACCACATACTCACATTCCTGCACTCCTCCTGCATCCTGTATCAGCGTCGGCCGGCCGTAAAGCAGAGCACAGCGGTGAGGTCACCGCTCTGCTTTACAGCCGGCCGGTGCTGACACAGGATACAGGAGGAGTGCAGGGAAGCAGACGCCGGGGACGTGACTGGCACCGGAATGTAAGTATGTGTTTTTTTTTTTTTTACATTTACAATGTTAACCAGGGTAAACATCGGGTTACTAAGCGCGGCCCTGCGCTTAGTAACCCGATGTTTACCCTGGTTACCTGGGGACTTCGGCATCGTTGGTCGCTGGAGAGCTGTCTGTGTGACAGCTCTCCAGCGATCACACAAGGACTTTCCAACGATCACGGCCAGGTCGTATCGCTGGTCGTGATCGTTGGAAAGTTGCTGAGTGTGACGGTACCTTAAGGCATTGCAATATTTGACGCTATTCCACAGCAGAGACATCCTTTTTCTATCCCAAATTGTTTGAAACCAGTGGAATGTCCTTCTTAACTAGTTTTTCTGTAATTGGACTCACCTCACAAACTATCTATCACAGATGCTTGAATTTGATTTCATTGATCCAAAGAGGCCTAAGACACAATGCCATCCACGAGTTTATTTCAAAAACAAAAAAGTTACATCTTTGACACTTAAATCCGATTTGCATAATAATTTGGAACACTGTTACAAAAATTGCACGGTATTGCGCAAATCCCTTAGAGCGGGCAATAAAAATGTGAAAAAAGTAATTTAAAAAATTAAACATCCCCCCTTTTCCCAATAAAAAAAAATAATATATTTAAATACAAATCTATCTATATAATCATCTAAGGGGTACTTCCGTATGTTTGTCTGTCTTTCTGTCTGTTTGTCTGTAACGGAAATCCCGTGTTGCTGATTGGTCGCGGCCGGCAGGCTGCAACCAATCAGCGACAGGCTTAGTCCGGCCGTGAATTGGCCCCTCCCTACTCTTCTCCTGTGAGTGCCCCCCTCCCTACTCCCCTCCAGTTAGTGCAGTGTGTCGCCCCATCCCGTACCAACCTTTTACTATTGATGCTGCCTATGCAGCATCAATAGTAAAAAGATATAATGTTAAAAATAATTTAAAAAAGTAAAAAATTGTGCTATTCTCACCTTCCGACGTCCACCGATGCGCGCGATGCTGCTGCCAGCTTCTGTTCCCAGTGATGCATTGCGAAATTACCCAGATGACTTAGTGGTCTCGCGTGACCGCTAAGTCATCTAGGTAATTTTGCAATGCAACACTGGGAACGGAAGCTGGCAGCAGCATCGCGCGCATCGGGACAGCTTCGTTGGACGCCAGAAGGTGAGTATATAACTATTTGCATATTACCTCTTCTGAGAAAAAGAGGACTTAAACTCTATAGCGCCACCTGTTGGAAGTAGCGATCCTACAAGTCACAATCAACTCTTTAACGAGTCGTGCAATATGACTTAGGATAAAAGCCAAATTAGTATCTCAATTCGCAGACACAGTGTTTCGGGCTGTTGGCTGTTGGGCTGTTAATAATAATATATAACTATTTTTTATTTTAATTTTTTTAACAGGGATATGGTGCCCACACTGCTATATACTGCGTGGGCTGTGTTATATACTGCGTGGCTTGTGTTATATACTACGTGGGCTGTGCTATATATTACGCGGGCTGTGTTATATACTGCCTGGCAGCTATATACTACGTGGGCAGTGTTATATACTGCGTGGGCTGTGTTATATACTACATGGGCTGTTATATACTATGTGGGCTGTGCTATATATTATGTGGGCTGTGTTATATACTGCCTGGCTGCTATATACTATGTGGGCAGTTATATACTACGTGGCCTGTGCTATATACTGTGTGGGCTGTGCTATATATTACGTGGGCTGTGTTATATACTATGTGGCTGCTATACACTACGTGGCTGCTATATACTACGTGACTGTGCTATATTTTATGTGGCTGTGCTATATACTACGTGGCTGGCTGTGCTATATACTACATGGCTGTCTGTGTTATATACTACGTGGCTGTGTTATATACTACGTGGCTGTGCTATATACTACGTGCCTGTGCTAAGCGCAACGTACATGCATACATATTCTAGAATACCCGATGCGTTAGAATCGGGCCACCATCTAGTGTAAGCATATTTGGTATAACCACATCTATAAAAGTCTGATCTTTTAAATATAAAATGATTTAGCAAATACAATAAACACAGTAAAGAAAAAAATAAAAATAACCAAGATAGGTTTCGGAAATGCCACAAATAAGAGTATCTGATAGTATCCGAGTGCAATGCCGAATGCAAACCGAATATCAGATCAAACTTGGGCAAGCTGAACATTTTGTTACACAGTCAGAATCTAAAAAAGTTGACATGTGAATGGCCCCATAGACTAATACTGGTCCGAGTGCAATCTGATGCTTTGTTGGATCGCACTTGGACAGAAAATTTACTTTTGTGCACCTGCCTTAATCTTTTAGTAACTACCTCACCGCTGATGGACAAATTTCCACTTCTGAAAACCAAAGTCTTATGCTTAGACTACTCATAACCTAGTCCAGCACATCACACTCTCCGCTGAATGATACCAAACTTCCCCAAGCTATGAGCTCCCTCTGGTTGTCTTCTACCGGTAAGGTAGCGCCGCACGTCAGCATTTGGACCTGGTAAAGGAAAGCTGAAGCAGCACCATAGCACCAAAGAGTGCAAATCCAGCTTCTGGACCTGGCCAGCAGCAGGCTCTTTTAATTTTACCTGCAGTGCTCCCTTTAACTCATTTTATTTAATTCTGGTATATTAAGGTAATACAGTATGTAGTGTAACATCACATGTTTTTATTTATTGCCTATGATTCCTAATTATTACGCCCACAAAGTGATGGTTTCGCTTCTAGCATGAATGCTCTTATTGTTTGTAAAGGAGACTCAGCATAAAATCCAGCAGGTCAGCTTAGTTCCACTTGTCACGTTGCATCAAGTTTCATTAAAACACATGACTAGAAGCTACCTGCTGTAACATGAGTATGCTTGATGCTAGAGAGAAAACGTGAGCAGTCCTCGTCACGGCCTGAAAACTAATCGTTTACTGCATTCTCTCCATGCATTTATAGGTCAGTGCTCAAGTGTCATTATATTGTCTGCCAACAGGTTCTCCAGTGTACAGTAAGGGGAAATGTAGAGTCTAACAGCCACACGTAAACTAGGTTCCTGATGAAAAGAAGTATAAAATACCACATTATTGATTGCACTAACAGTGTAGTTATTACGTGCTATTGCTGTACAATATCTCCATACAGCCAAGAATTCAAGGAGCTGCTTCCTTTACAGTAATAATTTACCAAGACTGAATATGCACAAACAGATAAACAGGACACGCTGATAAGGAGATAACCGAGATTGTAAACAATGAAAGCTTTATTAAAGTGTGCAAACAGACCAACAGTACCTTAAAAACAATTAAAAACACACAAACAATTCTCTGATATGGAGACCCTCCCCCCCCCCAAAAAAAAAAAGGACCGCAGATGAATGCTAGTCACAACATTAACCCCTTTACCCCCAAGGGTGGTTTGCACGTTAATGACCGGGCCAATTTTTACAATTCTGACCACTGTCCCTTTATGAGGTTATAACTCTGGAACGCTTCAACGGATCCCAGTGAATCTGACATTGTTTTCTCATGACATATTGTACTTCATGACAATGGTAAAAATTCTTTGATAGTACCTGCGGTTATTTGTGAAAAAAATGGAAATTTGGTGAAAATTATGAAAATTTCGCAATTTTCCAACTTTGAATTTTTATGCAATTAAATCACAGAGATATGTCACACAAAATACTTAATAAGTAACATTTCCCACATGTCTACTTTACATCAGCACAATTTTGGAACCAAAATTTTTTTTTTTAGGGAGTTATAAGGGTGAAAAGTTGACCAGCAATTTCTCATTTCTACAACACCATTTTTTTTTAGGGACCACATCTCATTTGAAGTCATTTTGAGGGGTCTATATGATAGAAAATACCCAAGTGTGACACCATTCTAAAAACTGCACCCTCAAGGTGCTCAAAACCACATTCAAGAAGTTTATTAACCCTTCTGGTGCTTCACAGGAATTTTTTGAATGTTTAAATAAAAATGAACATTTAACTTTTTTTCACAAAAAATATAATTCAGCTCCAATTTGTTTTATTTTACCAAGGGTAACAGGAGAAAATGGACCCCAAACATTGTTGTACAATTTGTCCTGAGTACGCCAATACCCCACATGTGGGGATAAACCACTGTTTGGGTGCATGGCACAGCTCGGAAGCGAAGGAGCGCCATTTGACTTTTCAATGCAAAATTGACTGGAATTGAGATGGGACGCCATGTTTCGTTTGGAGAGCCCCTGATGTGCCTAAATATTGAGATCCCCCACAAGTGACCCCATTTTGGAAAGTAGACCCCCTAAGGAACTTATCTAGAGGTGTGGTGAGCTCTTTGACCCACCAAGTGCTTCACAGAAGTTTATAATGTAGAACCGTAAAAATAAAAAATCATATTTTTTCACAAAAATTATCTTTTTGCCCCCAATTTTTTATTTTTCCAAGGGTAAGAGAAGAAATTGGACTCCAAAAGTTGTTGTACAATTTGTCCTGAGTACGCTGATACCCCATATGTGGGGGTAAACCACTGTTTGGGCGGATGGGAGAGCTCGGAAGGGAAGGAGCGCCGTTTGACTTTTCAATGCAAAATTGACAGGAATTGAGATGGGACGCCATGTTGCGTTTGGAGAGCCACTGATGTGCCTAAACATTGAAACCCCCCACAAGTGACACCATTTTGGAAAGTAGACCCACTAAGGAACTTATCTAGAGGTGTGGTGAGCACTTTGACCCACCCAGTGCTTCACAGAAGTTTATAATGCAGAACCGTAAAAATAAAAAATCATATTTTTTCACAAAAATTATCTTTTCGCCCCCAATTTTTTATTTTTCCAAGGGTAAGAGAAGAAATTGGACCCCAAAAGTTGTTGCACAATTTGTCCTGAGTACGCTGATACCCCATATGTGGGGGTAAACCACTGTTTGGGCGGATGGGAGAGCTCGGAAAGGAAGGAGCGCCGTTTGACTTTTCAATGCAAAATTGACAGGAATTGAGATGAGACGCCATGTTGCGTTTGCAGAGCCTAATGTACCTAAATAGTAGAAACCCCCCACAAGTGACACCATTTTGGAAAGTAGACCCCCTAAGGAACTTATCTAGATGTGTGGTGAGCGCTTTGACCCACCAAGGGCTTCACAGAAGTTTATAATGGAGAGCCGTAAAAATAAAACAAAATTTTTTTCCCACAAAAATTATTTTTTAGCCCCCAGTTATGTATTTTCCCGAGGGTAACAGGAGAAATTGGTCCCCAAAATTTGTTGTCCAATTTGTCCTGAGTGCGCTGATACCCCATATGTGGGGGGAAACCACTGTTTGGGCGCATGGGAGGTCTCGGAAGGGAAGGAGTGCCATTTGAATGCAGACTTAGATGGAATGGTCTGCAGGTGTCACATTGCGTTTGCAGAGCCCCTAATGTACCTAAACAGTAGAAACCCCCCACAAGTGACACCATTTTGGAAAGTAGACCCCCTAAGGAACTTATCTAGATGTGTGGTGAGCGCTTTGACCCACCAAGGGCTTCACAGAAGTTTATAATGGAGAGCCGTAAAAATAAAACAAAAATTTTTTCCCACAAAAATTATTTTTTAGCCCCCAGTTTTGTATTTTCCCGAGGGTAACAGGAGAAATTCGACCCCAAAATTTGTTGTCCAATTTGTCCTGAGTGCGCTGATACCCCATATGTGGGGGGGAACCACTGTTTGGGCGCATGAGAGGGCTCGGAAGGGAAGGAGCTCCATTTGGAATGCAGACTTAGATGGAATGGTCTGCAGGTGTCACATTGCATTTGCAGAGCCCCTAATGTACCTAAACAGTAGAAACTCCCCACAAGTGACACCATTTTGGAAACTAGACCCCCCCCGGGAACATATCTAGATGTGTTGTGAGAACTTTGAACCCCCAAGTGTTTCACTACAGTTTATAACGCAGAGCCGTAAAAATAAAAAATCTTTTTTTTCCCACAAAAATTATTTTTTAGCCCCCAGTTTTGTATTTTCCCAAGGGTAACAGGAGTAATTGGACCCCAACAGTTGTTGTCCTATTTGTCCTGAGTACGCTGATACCCCATATGTTGGGGTAAACCCTTGTTTGGGCACACAGGCGAACTCGGAAGGGAAGAAGCACTGTTTTACTTTTTCAACGCAGAATTGGCTGGAATTGAGATCGGACGCCATGTCGCTTTTGGAGAGCCCCTGATGTGCCTAAACAGTGGAAACCCCCCAATTATAACTGAAACCCTAATCCAAACACACCCCTAACCCCAATTCCAACGGTAACCCTAACCACACCTCTAACCCAGACATACCCCTAACCCTAATCCCAACCCTATTCCCAACCACAAATGTAATCCAAACCCTAACTGTAACTTTAGCCCCAACCCAAACTGTAGCCCTAGCCCTAACCCTAGCCCTAACCCTAACCCTAGCCCTAACCCTAGCCCTAACCCTAGCCCTAGCCCTGGCCCTAACCCTAGCCCTAACCCTAACCCTAGCCCTAACCCTAACCCTAACCCTAGCCCTAACCCTAGCCCTAGCCCTAATGGGAAAATGGAAATAAATACATTTTTTTAATTTTTCCCTAACTAAAGGGGTGATGAAGGGGGGTTTGATTTACTTTTATAGTGGGTTTTTTAGCGGATTTTTATGATTGGCAGCCGTCACACACTGAAAGACGCTTTTTATTGCAAAAAATATTTTTTGTGTTACCACATTTTGAGAGCTATAATTTTTCCATATTTTGGTCCACAGAGTCATGTGAGGTCTTGTTTTTTGCAGGACGAGTTGACGTTTTTATTGGTAACATATTCGGGCACGTGACATTTTTTGATCGCTTTTTATTCCGATTTTTGTGAGACAGAATGACCAAAAACCAGCTATTCATGAATTTCTTTTGGGGGAGGCGTTTATACCGTTCCGCGTTTGGTAAAATTGATAAAGCAGTTTTATTCTTCGGGTCAGTACGATTACAGCGACACCTTATTTATATCATTTTTTTATGTTTTGGCGCTTTTATACGATAAAAACTATTTTATAGAAAAAATAATTATTTTGGCATCGCTTTATTCTCAGGACTATAACTTTTTTATTTTTTGCTGATGATGCTGTATGGCAGCTCGTTTTTTGTGGGACAAGATGACGCTTTCAGCGGTACCATGTTTATTTATATCTGTCCTTTTGATCGCGTGTTATTCCACTTTTTGTTCGTCGGTATGATAATAAAGCGTCGTTTTTTGCCTCGTTTTTTTTTTTTCTTACGGTGTTTACTGAAGGGGTTAACTAGTGGGCCAGTTTTATAGGTCGGGCCGTTACGGACGCGGCGATACTAAATATATGTACTTTTATTGTTTTTTTGTATTTATTTAGATAAAGAAAAGTATTTATGGGAATAATATTTTTTTTTTTTTTCATTATTTAGGAATATATTTTTTTAATTTTTTTTACACATTTGAAAAATTTTTTTTTTACTTTTTTACTTTGTCCCAGGGGGGGACATCACAGATCGATGATCTGACAGTTTGCACAGCACTCTGTCAGATCACCAATCTGATAGGAGTGCAGGCTGCTTCACAGTGCCTGCTCTGAGCAGGCTTCTGTGAAGCCACCTCCCTCCCTGCAGGACCCGGATCTGTGGCCATCTTGGATCCGGGCCTGGAGCTGGGAGGGAGGGAGGTAAGACCCTCGCAGCAATGCGATCACATCGCGTTGCTGCGGGGGGCTCAGGGAAGCCCGCAGGGAGCCCCCTCCCTGCGCGATGCTTCCCTGCACCGCCGCCACATCGCGATCATCTTTGATCGCGGTGTGCCAGGGGTTAATGTGCCGGGGGCGGTCCGTGACCGCTCCTGGCACATAGTGCCGGATGTCAGCTGCGATAGGCAGCTAACACCCGGCCGCGATCGGCCGCGCTCCCCCCGTGAGCGCCGCCGATCGCGCTGGAGTACTATCCCGTCCGTGGTCAAGGGGGCCCACCCCACCTTGACGGGATAGTATGTCCAATGTCAGAAAGGGGTTAAATACAGATCTGGCATGTATAACCCATAAAAATATATACTAGTCATGGCACCTGGTAGGGCAAGATGATGCTCAGTCCTCTCTACCAAAACCGAAAAATACCGTAAAATGAACGGATGAATCTTTAGAAAAATAAGAAGGATTCACCCTAGTGCCCTAATGCCCAAAAGAGGAAAATACCTCTTGGAAGGTTCAACTGTAACTTGTACTACCAAAGCCTTAATGATAATAGTGATAGTCAAAGTGCATAATCAAGCTAAAGGTACCGTCACACTAAGCGACGCTGCAGCAATACCGACAACGATCCGGATCGCTGCAGCGTCGCTGTTTGGTCGCTGGAGAGCTGTCACACAGACAGCTCTCCAGCGACCAACGATGCCGGTAACCAGGGTAAACATCGGGTTACTAAGCGCAGGGCCACGCTTAGTAACCCAATGTTTACCCTGGTTACCATCGTTAAAGTAAAAAAAACAACCACTACATACTTACCTACCGCTGTCTGTCCCCGGCGCTGTGCTTCTCTGTACTGGCTGTGAGCACAGCGGCCGGAAAGCAGAGAGGTGACGTCACCGCTCTGCTTTCCGGCTGCCCGGCGCTCACAGCCAGAGCAGAGAAGCACAGCGCCGGGGACAGACAGCGGTAGGTAAGTATGTAGTGGTTGTTTTTTTTAATTTAACGATGGTAACCAGGGTAAACATCGGGTTACTAAGCGCGGCCCTGCGCTTAGTAACCCGATGTTTACCCTGGTTACCAGTGAAGACATCGCTGAATCGGCGTCACACACGCCAATTCAGCGATGTCAGCGGGAGATCCAGCGACGAAACAAAGTTCTGGACTTTCTTCCCCGACCAGCGATATCACAGCAGGGGCCTGATCGCTGCTGCCTGTCACACTGGACGATATCGCTAGCCAGGACGCTGCAACGTCACGGATCGCTAGCGATATCGTCTAGTGTGACGGTACCTTTAGGTGTACTGTATGCGCATGCGCCATAGTCTGCAAAGAATATTAGTAATTCACACACATATTAAGGCATCAATATGAGGTATATGCCAGTACAAATACTAATCATTGAGCACTACCAACCCAGGTACAGATACAGGGGGAAAAAAAGTATTCATTATAGCAGACGGCAGATGGGCTGCATGGAGATGCAAGCAGTCATACTGAAAGCCACAGGAGCCAGGATGGGGTCCAAAGGGGGGCAGGAGCCCAACGCATATCGCCACTCGTGATGGCTTCATCAGGGGCAGAGAAGGTAGGTCTGAAGCACCACTCGAGTAACTACTGTATATATACATACCGAAACCAGAAGATTTGAAGCAGCTGTGGGAGCGCCGGGATAACTGGAAGTGAGGTAGTGTCAGCTGAAAATAGGAGTGCGCAGGCGCCGACTGTATAGTACAAACAGGATCGAGATTTTTTTTATTTATTTTTTTAAATCAATGAGTACAGGTTGCCCATACTAATATTGGAGGGAGAGAGTGCTTGTCTAGGCATGTGTGTGCAAACTCCTGTAGTGTTGATACTGGTGCTGAAGCTGAATATCATACCAACAGTTCTTGTAAGGGCTAATTTTGTGCTTTGCTATTTGTATCAGAAACATTCTGCATTTATCCTAGAGAGGGAGAGTTACAGGAGCAGGGAAAGTGTCTTAATACAGTCTCTAGGCAGGGATTAGGGCTTTGCAGTCCGTTGCTAAATATATAGCTATGACAGTTTACCTCATTTTGGGGGTAAAAAATAAATTGAATACATTGTCATCCATAGAGTATTACGTGCTTTGTGGTACATTTATGTGTTATATAACACTCCAAAAAAGCATTGAAACATTTTCTGTATTCAATTACTCATCTACAGAATATCACGTGCTCTAGGGCACATTTGTGTGGTATATTGTTGTGAATTCTGCTCTTGGGTTCCCTCCAGTGGTTGTAGGTGGGAATGCAGTTGTCTCTGAGTCACAGACCTGGCCAGGTGTATCGGATGATTACAATTCTGACTGGGATATTTAAGTGTGCAGGATCCTTTAGCCCTTGCCAGTAGTCAATGTTCCTTGTGAAGTGCTGGATCACTTTCTGGCTTCTCCTGCTTGCTGCCAAATTCAGCAAAGATAAGTGTTTGGTTTTTGTTTCTGTGGCACACTGCCTGTGTGCTTGTTTCAGTTTTATTCCTGCTCTGATTGTAGGATTCACTGGCGTTGCAGATTTACGCTCCTACATCTTTTAGTAAGATGTAGGAAGTTTTTGTATATTCTGCTGTGGATGTTTTGAAGGGTTTTAATACTGACCGCACAGAACTCTGTCCTATCCTGTCCTATCTAGCTAGAGTGGCCTCCTGTGCTAATCCTGTTTTTCTGCCTGTGTATGTTTTTTCCTCTCCGACTCACCACCAATATTTGTGGGGGGCTGTCTATTCTTTGGGGATTTTCTCTGAGGCAAGATAGTATTCCAATTTCCATCTTTAGGGGTATTTAGTCCTCCGGCTGTGACGAGGTGTCTAGGTGTGTTAGGTACACTTCACGGCTACTTCTAGTTGCGGTGTTAAGTTCAGGATTGCGGTCAGTACAGTGGCCACTTTCTCCAGTGAAAGTTCTCATGCAGCTCCTAGGTCACCGGATCATAACAGTATATACAGTAACACAAAAAAGCATTAAAATATTTTCTGGATTGAATTATGCAAATAGTTTCTACAGAGAGGAAGAGGACTAGAACTCTAGTACCACCTATTGGAAGTAGCAATCCTAAAAGTCAATGTCGACCCTTGTCACATGACGTAGGATAAAAGCCATTGACTTTTAGGAATGCTACTTACAATAGGTGGCACTAGAGTTCTTGTCCTCTTCCTCTCTAAAGAGACTATTTGCATATTTCGCAGAGGAGCATTGCGACTTTAAGTCTCCTCATCTCGGCAAGCTTAACATGTCACTTTCCACAAGGAGAAACATTACTACTTGGATCACTGGATTGAATTAGTAATCCAGTGTAATGTGCTTATTGGGTGACAAAAAGGAGGTGGCAGTAGCCTGTGGTCCGGAAATGGCCGCAGTCCGAGAACCACTAATGCCAGAACCCAGGCTGCAGCCTTCACCCCTGGAGTTCTTGTGGACTTCAGATGGGAGTGCCAGGATCCAGCAACTAGTGAGCAGCGGAGTGTGGGTCCTAGGCTGGTTGAAAGAGAAGGAAGTGAGAAAGGACCAGGGCTGGAGAAATGCTAGCAGGCTTGCTAATCGCTTGGTACTGACAGTTGGCATCCCAGTGGGAGGTTGCTACATATGACCAGCAGCAGACATAGGGAGTTTGGGACCTGCCATCACATCTTGTTCAACCACTGGGCAGTAGAAACAGAATATTTGCTATGAAAGCTAAATGAGCTGATGGCTGGAACCAGGGTTACATTCCTCAAAATGGAGGGTCAACATCGCGAGTATGTGATGGGTGTGGTCCAAGAAGGAAGGGGGCAGGATGAACCCATCTTGAGAAATGAATAGACCATGGGGAGACTACACAAGGTGGCTCTATATGGGGCTACCACCCCTGAGAGATTGTGTTGTCATTGGGGTTCCCCAACTCCTATGCGGGAGCAGGCAATGGTGCAAGTGACACAGAGGACTGTCGTCCATTTCTACATGTAGGGGGCTATGGCACTACTCAAAGCCGGGTCACTTACAGCACAGGTACCTGGGAATCGGGTTCCAGGAACCAGGTAGAGGCAGTCCCCCCAAGCTCCCGAAGAAGGAGAAGAAGAAGCAGGCACCTGAAGAAGATTACTGTATTACCCTCCTTATATTTTTTTCCTGGCTTTGCACTTTCTACAAAGCATTTATAAGTATGGAAGTACATCAACTACATTTTGAAAATATTTACGTTCAAACTTTTTTTCCCGGATTCAGTTAGTCATCCATACAGTTTAACGTGCTGTGTGTAAAATTACGGTGTGTTAAAATTTTTAAAAAACACTTGCCGTCTTATAGTGCACAAAATATTTTTGTGCCAAAAATTGACCATTGTCATATGTACTGTAGAATCTGCTTTGTGTTAAATTTTGTTAGATTGAAATAAAACCAAAAATTGTGTAGAAATTTGGTTGTTCCAAAATTGACTATTTACATATATACTCTAGAACTTGGTATATGTAAAATTTCATTGGTGTAAAATAAAAAAACTAATTTGGCCTTCTACAGGTTGTAAGGCAGCTACTGGACACATAGTTGATGGGAGGTATTTATCACAGAGATGAATGTCATCCGTAATGTAATCCTGGAATATTGCTCTAGTGCATATAGCACTAAGATGATTGTTTGGTGCATCTGAGCCAAGTTTTAAGGGCAGCTTGAGAAATGGGCGTGTATGGCTGACCGTGTACAAATTTGGTCCTGTGGTATTTGGTCCCCATCCACCACTATTTCTACCAAGAAGGAAGGGAGCAGGATGAATCCTTTTTGAGAAATAAATGGGAATGGCAGAGGCTCCTGAAGGCAGCTCGAGACAGGGCTACCACCCCTTGAGAGATCGTACTGTCCTTGGCATACCCCACCTCCTGTGCTGAAGCAGGCAATGGTACAGGTGACACAGGGGGCTGTTGTTTATTTCTACATGTTAGATGCTCTGGCACGACCCGAAGCTAGGTCACTTACAGCCCAGACACCTGGGAATCGGGCTCCAGGAAGGAGGTAGAGGCAGCCCCCCAGCCTCCCGAGAAAGGAGAAGAAGATGCGGACACCTGAAGAGGATAACTGTATTACCCTCCTTATAATTTTTTCCTGCACTTTCTGCAAAGCATTTATGAGTGTAGGAGTGCATCAACAACACTTTCAAAATATTTACATTCAGAAAAATTTTCTGGATTCAATTAGTCATCCAAACAGTGCTTTGTTTAAAATTACGGTGGGTTAAACATTTTAAAAAATAATACTTGGCCTGGTACAGTTCACAACATTTTTTTATTCCAAAAATTGACTATTGCCATATATACTGTAAAACTTGGTTTGTGTGAAATTTTGTTGGTTTGAATTAGAAAGCAAAATCTGGCTGCCATAGGTGTACAAATTTGGTTGTTCAAAAATTAACTATTGTCATATATACTGTAGAACTTGAATTTGTGTGAAATTATTTTGGTTTGAAATAAAAACAAAAATTGGCCTAATACAGGTGTAGAAATTTGGTCCCTCGGTACTTGGTTCCCAGCCTCCACTATTTCTCCCGTTGTGGCATCCCCGCCTTGTACTAGCACATGTCCAAGAACATCACCGGTGCCCTTACCAATTCGGTTACTAGGATTGTCCATTTTAACGACCGTCACGTGGACAGGCGCTTGTGGTCAAGGACGCTACATTTGCCCAACGGCAAACTGAGTGAACACTGTGGAAGCCGGGGCCGAATCCCACCTTGGCTCGGCAGATGTGCTACCAATGCCGAGCATTGCTGTACCTACTTCTATCAGGGTTTCCTTCTCCACCTACACCAGTTCCTGCACCCCTCCTTGTCTTCCTCAGCCTCTATCTACAATGTGCTATCTCAGAGCACATCATCCACATCAGCTAGAAGCTAGAAGGTCTGCAGCACTGCCTCAGTGAAAAAACAACAGGCTCTGCTAAAGCTAATTTGTCTAGGAGACAAACCGCACACCATGGCAGAGTTATTGAAATGAATAACATAACAGACAGATTTGTGGCTCTCGCTGCCGAACTCCCAAGCAGGCATGGTCATGTGTGATAATGGGCATAACCTGTTAGTGGCTGTGAAATTTGGAAAGCTCACACACGTACCATGCTTGGACCACGTGCTCAACTTGGTAGTTCAGCAGTTTCTGAAAACCTACCCACATTTCTCAGAGCTTCTAGTCAAGGTACAGCGCATCAGCCCCCATTTTTGTAAATCAGCTACAGCTGCTGCTGCTCTGGTGGTGCTGCAGCAACGCATGCAATAGCCAGCTCACCAACTGATGTGCGAGAGGCCAGTTGTGGAATGCCAGCTCCAACATGCCCATTGGTGTTCTGGTCCACCTCTGCACGTCTTACATTTGTGCCGTTCTCAAACAATTTGTGGACTGCACAAAGATGGTGAGCGGCGAAGACAGTATCATCAGCGCTATGATCCCGCTACTGTGCTTACTTAAACAGTCACTGCTGACAATTAAACATGAAGCTTTACAGACTTTATGTACATTACCTTTCCCGTGACCCACGAGTTACATTCATCTTGGCCAAAAAAGAGTACTTGTTGTTCACCCTGCTAGACCCACACTACAAGGGAAACCTTGCATCTCTCCTTACTGAGGCAGAGAGGTCAACTAAAGTGGTGCTATACCAGAAGGCCATTTTGGAAAAAATTCACATCAAACAATGCTATTAGCAGGGGGAAAGTATCCTTGCCCAACCAAGGAGGAGTCGAGGGAGACCCACACCAAGTACAGCAGAGGCATGGGTACACTTTCAAAGGCCTGGGCCAATTTTTTTTAACCATAAAATTTTTATTTTATTAAACATTTTAGAACAAAACAGGGTCTTACAAGTATTTAGTTTCTGTATAGAATGCATGAACAGTAAACGATATAAACAATATAGACGATATAAGGCTATCAATGACCTTAATTCTACAAAGACGTAAATGACAAAGACAAGACAATAAGGGGTAGAGGGAAGGGAGGAAAGAGAGAGGAGAAAAAAAAGGGAAAAACCTCAGTTAAATCGATTAATCAAATCCGAACTCAGTGGCCTGGGCCAATTTAATGAGACCCTCTCAGTGTCCATGCCAAGATGATGGGGTACTTTTGACAAGGAGGGAAATGTTTTTAAAGATGTTCAAATAATACTTGGCATACAAAACCAGCGGACTCCCTAATTCCTCTGCGACTTTCAGCTGTTGGGTCTCAAAGCTGAGCCCCTGTCATGAGCTGTCCCTCCATGCCTTGGAGGTGTTGTGCTGCCCTTTCGCTACCGTCTTGTCTGAGCTGGTTTTTAGTGCCGCCGGGGAAGGGGTCATAACAGACAGGCGCTTTTGCCTGCCAACAGAAAGTGCTGACAGGCTCGCTTTGATAAAAATGAACAAAGCCTGGATTAGACCCAACTTTTCCACACCACCAGATGACAGCAGCATATAATGTGTTTTTAATGTTCAATATGAATGAGACCCCCCAGTTGTTGCCTTTTAGGGTCTATGGATGACTGGATAACTCTACTTATAATTTTTTCCTGGCTTTGCACTTTGTTCAAAGCCTTTATGAGTGCAGAAGTACCACAACTACACTTTCTTCATTTTTTTATGAGGCCCTCCAGTTGTTGGCTTCAAGTGTGTATGGATGACCCTGCTTGTAATTATTGGCAAGCTTTGCCCTGTGTGCAGAGCTCTTATGAGTGTAGAAGTACCACAACTTCACTTTGTTCACAATATTTGAATTAGGCACTACATAGTTGGTGCATTCGAGGGTGTATGGATGACCCTGCTTGTAATTTTTGACAGGCTTTGCACTTAGTGCATAGCCTTTATGAGTCTAGGAGTACCACTAGATGACAATTTGAACAAAATGTGTATGAGGCCCTTCTTTTTGTGTAATACATGGTGCACCTGAATCCCTCTGAGTCCCTAATTTGTGGCACTTCTTGCTTCCTTCATAAATTACACTGACATTTCCAATTTTTTAATAAAACATTCAATTTTGGTTTACTTAAATTATCTTTTTTTTTTAAATCCTTGATACATTTTTCCTCTATATACAAGTCATTATACAGGAAAAATGTTTCTAAACAATTTTTTTTCCTGTAAACTCCAATTTCTCGTCGATTTTGAATGTCTTATTGTCAGTCCTTAAAGTGGAGTAAAAGTATGACACCATTGTTCTCTGCAGCGATCTTGGAGTCAGAGATACTTCCAGGGGTCTTCCCTGTGCTCCTTCCATTCAGCACTTTTCCATCCATTTCAACATGTTCACTGCCCCAGACATCCTTGTAGGGTCTGCAGGAAAAATCCTCTGATTTCCCATTGACTCCCATTGTACTATTTACTTGAAACGAGCATCCGAGCATTAAAAATTGCTCGGGTCGATTAACAAGTATCCAAGCATTTTAGTGCTCGCTCATCTCTAATGATTAACATGCACTTCAAAATTATGTTAAGGACCTATAATTCTGCCCTTCACCTCGCCAAACAGACCTACTTCACCACCCTGATCTCCTCACTAGCCAACAACCCCAAGAAACTTTTTGACACCTTTCACTCCCTCCTCAGGCCAAAAGCACAAGCCCCTATCACAGACATTTGTGCTGATGACCTGGCCTCCCACTTTATAGAGAAAATAGACAATATCCGTCAGGAAATCCACTCCCAATCACCAAGTTCAGTGACTCCCATCCCTCCCTGCATTTCCCCTGGCTCACTCTCCACATTCGATCCCATCACAGAAGAAGAAGTCTCCAGGCTCCTCTCCTCTTCTCGTCTGACTACATGCACCACCGACCCCATTTCCTCACATCTCCTCCAGTCTTTCTCTCCAGTCGTCACAACTCACCTAACTACAATCTTTAATCTCTCCCTCTCCTCTGGCATTTTCCCCTCCTCCTTCAAACACTCTATCATTACTCCATTACTAAAGAAACCCACCCTCGACCCATCCTGCACAAACAACTACAGACCAGTCTCCAATCTCCCCTTCATCTCTAAACTCTTGGAGCACCTGATATACTCCCGCCTTACCCGTTACCTCTCCACTCACTCCCTCCTAGACCCTTCACAGTCCGGTTTCTGCCCCCTACATTCAACTGAAACTGCACTCATCAAAGTGACCAATGACCTTCTAACAGCAAAACGTAACGGTGACCATTCTCTGCTCATTCTTCTCGAGCTTTCTGCAGCTTTCGACACTGTTGACCACCCTCTCCTACTCTCTAGGCTCCAGTCACTTGGCATTAAGGGCACTGCTCTCTCCTGGTTCTCCTCCTATCTTTCTGACTGCTCCTTCAGTGTTCTGTTCTCTGGCTCCACTTCACCTCCTCTTCCTCTCACTATTGGGTACCTCAGGGCTCAGTCCTTGGCCCCCTTCTCTTCTCTCTCTACACGGCCCCAATTGGACAGACCATCAGCAGATTTGGCTTTCAGTACCATCTTTATGCCGATGACACACAACTATACACATCCTCCCCTGACCTTACCCCCGCTGTACTACAGAACGCCACTGACTGTCTGCAGTCTCCAACATCATAGCTCTCTATCTGAAACTCAACCTCTCCAAAACTGAACTTCTTCTGCTCCCACCATCTACTAACCTCCCTAAATCTGACATTTCCCTCTCCGTGTGTGGCACCATAATAACACCCCGGCAGCAGGCGCACTGTCTGGGTGTCATGTTTGACTCCGATCTCTCCTTCACCTCCCATATACAATCTCTTGCCCGCTCGTACCGCTTGCACCTAAAGAACATCTCTAGAATCCGCCCTTTTCTCACCATGGAAACAACAAAAACCCTCACGTTAGCCCTGATCCACTCCCGCCTGGACTACTGTAATGCTCTACTAATTGGACTCCCCCTTACTCGACTTTCCCCTCTCCAGTCTATCCTTAATGCAGCAGCCAGGGTCGTCCATCTGGCTAGTCATTACTCGGACGCGTCCGCTCTTAGTTGCACTGGCTGCCCATTCATTACAGGATACAATTCAAAGTACTTGTTCTCACCCACAAAGCTCTCCACAGTGCGGCACCCCCATACATCTCCTCCCTCATTTCGGTATATCGGCCTAACCGACCGCTGCGCTCTGCAAATGACTTTCAACTAACCTCTGCACTTATCCGTACCTCCCACTCCCGACTCCAAGACTTCTCTCACGCTGCGCCAATCCTCTGGAATGCTCTACCCCAAGATATTAGGACCATCCACAGTTTGCATAGTTTAAGGCGCTCACTCAAAACACATTTGTTCAGAGCGGCCTATCACATTCAGTAATCAAAGTCATGTTATGTTTGTGTGTGTGTAGCCCATTCACTATCTCCATCTATCCCTGTTGTGAGTTCCGTTCTGGAGCTCCCTCCTGTGGTTGCTAATGGTGTGTTTGCGAGTTCTGCCCTTGGGCTCCCTCTGGTGGTTTTGAGTGGAACTGCTGCTCCGTTAGGTAGCTGTAGCAGCTGCCTTCACTAATCGCCTTGCCTGGGTTTGTTATTTAAACCTGCTCTGGGCTTTAGTCCATGCCTGCTATCAATGTTCTTGGTTGGATTTGATTCTTCCCTTGGATTTCTCATATGGCCAGTCAAAAGATAAGTTTTGCTAGTTTGTTTGTCCATTTGTTTGGACTCTATTGCTTTGCATTTTGTCTCTTTTGTCCAGCTTGTCACTATGTCTTATTTAGGCTAGCTGGAAGCTCTGGGAAAGCAGATTTGCCCCTCCACACCGTGAGTCAGTGTGGAGTTCATTTTTGTAAACTCTGCGTGGATTTTGTAGTTTTTAATACTGACCGCACAGTATCCTTTGCTCTCTGTCTATCTAGTTTAGTATTGGCCTCCCCTTTGCTGAATTCTAATTTCATTTCTGTGTTCGTCATTTCCCTCTCCTTTCACAGTCAATATTTGTGGGGGGCTATCTTTCCTTTTGGGGGTTTCTCTGAGGCAAGATAGCTTTCTATTTCCTTCTTTAGGGGTAGTTATATCTTAGGCTGTGACGAGGTGTCTAGGGAGTGTCAGGAACATCCCACGGCTATTTCTAGTTGTGTTGTTAGGATTAGGGAATGCGGTCAGTAGAGATACCACCTTCTCAGAGCTCGTTCCATGTTGCGTTTTAGCCACCAGGTCATTTCAGTGTGGCCTCTTAACCACCAGGTCATAACATATCCTCCACCCCCTGAAGATGGCTGGACCATCATTGTAAATACATCATTGTAAATACACACCTGTGCTTTGTATCTCCCCCACCTCATTGTAGATTGTAAGCTCTCACGAGCAGGGTCGTCTTATTTCGCTTTAATTATTATATTGTTAACGTTGTTACTTATGACTGTTGTGTTTGAAACTGTTAAACTGTAAAGCGCTGCAGAACATATTGGCGCTATATAAATAAAGATTATTATTTATTATTATTATTATTATTATTAACAGTGCTGGAGAATACTTTAGCATTTTTATTGCAATATGATGTATGTTACAGCTGAGTACAGCTCAGAAAGCATTAAAGGGAACCTGTCACCAGGTTTGGCCGACATAAGATAAGATACGGCCACTGCCTTTCAGGCCTTATCTACAGCATTCTATAATGCTGTGTACCTGCCCCCGATCTGACCTGAAAGATAAGAAAAATAAGTTTTATTATACTCTCCCGGGGGGCAGTCGAGTCCGATGGATGTCGCAGGTCCGGGTCCAGCGCTTCCCATCTTCTTATGATTGCCACCCTCCTGCTTGAGTCATAGCTCCCCTGCATCACTCTCCTGTGCAGGCGTACTTATCTGCCCGGTTGAGGGCAGGGCAAAGTACTGCAGTGCGCAGGTGCTGGTCCTCTCTGACCTTTCCTGGAGCCTGTGCACTGCAGTACTTTCCTTTACGCTCAACAGGACAGATAAGTACACCTGTACAGGAGCGCAATGATTGGGAGACATGAAGCAAGCAGGAAGGGGCGCATTGTAAGAAGATGGGAGGCGCTGGACTTGGACCTGCGACACCCATCTGACCAGACCGTTCCCCGAGTGAGTATAATAAAACTTATTTTTCTTCTCTGATAGAATGCTGTAGATAAGCCCTGAAAGGTGGTGGCTGTAACTCGTATCAGCCAAACCTGGTGACAGGTTCGCTTTAACAGAACCATATCTGTAGCTACTTACCAATATTATTTGTTCTGCAAAATAGAAATGCAAGCAAGAGTGAAATGCCAACCAAATTGTCACTATTTCTATTATTTATAAACTGCTGTCCCAAATCCCTTTGAGTGATCTATAATTAAAAGAGCTGCATATTCTTCAGGCCACATGTTTGAGTCTATCATGGCTTGCTAATGCTTCTTAGATTAGCTAGTTCTCTCTCTGCAGCTGGGAAGATCTGTCGCTTCCTCTGCACGCAGTATGAGAACATTCCCTTGCAGTGACCGAAGACTGCACTTTTACATTTTCTATTTTTATAATATCTACAGAGACCATTAAAGGGGAGTACGGATAGCAGTATTATTATGCTGATTCTGTGACTATATTTACATATACTGTAGATTAGTGGCAGTTTCTTATGGTAGTTGTTATAGACTTAGAAGTCTTTACTGAAATGTTTGGTACTTCTCCTCTCTATAGAATGTATGAAAGTAAAATTTTTCCCATTCTGAAGAGTTCGTAAAAAAAGCCATAAAATCTAAGCTAATGATTTGGGCTGTTTTATCGAAAGCTTTCATATAGTTTAATCCCCATTATGGATAAAAGTTTTACCAAGTAATGGAATCCAAGAGTCGGCTAATAGAAAGAAAGCTATAACACAATTTGGTGTCTCTATATATTACTGCTCCAAAGACTTGCATGCAAATATCTCACCAGAATATCTCGCCACCCTATGGTTTGATTAATAAAAATTTTAGGCTACATTTGCAACATTGCAACAGACAGACAACAAAGGATTGGGCATGTTGAAATTTAATAGGAGAAAGACCAACTCACCCTTTCCAGGAACAATCTGTAAGGAAGCATACTATCCGCTCCACTGCTCCCCCAAGTCCCCCTTCACACCTTAGATTGTTGGTGTGCATTTCTTTTTCTTACATATTTTAACTTTTTGCTAACAAAGGAATTTGTTTTACACATACCTGGATTAGAATCTGGATCCTTCTTTCTTCTCCCGAAATGTAATATGCCCAACTTTTTATCCTGACATAGACTGAACCTCCAGTATACATAAATAGATGGCTATGTCTAGTAGGCAGCACGGCGTTAAGGCGGCAGTCGCCGCTGGGCACGATAAGAGCTGATCAGTTAAATCCTAGGCCTCCTGGGCTTGTCCTCTTTCTGATCTGTTTTGTTTGGTACTTTAGGGGCTAGCTTTGATTAATTTTCAGTTAATGACCTCGGCTTGTTCTCTGCGACTACCTTCTCATCTGATAGTTCCACCCAAGTTTCTAGATTTCTTAGTTTATGAACTTCTGCTGATTTGCCATCCGTCAGTTCTGTCTATTTCAGTCCCACTAAAAATGTTTGGCTGACCTTAGTCCAATGTGTATGGCTACCTTATCGCCAGTTTCATTTGATACAGTAAAAGGGTTAAGCATTATAACTCCAAAACACTGTGTGTGATACTTTTTTCTATTGTTCTAAATGGCAATGATCATGTCCTGTCACTGTAACTGACTGCTAACGGTTAACAGAAAGAATTGTGAGCTTCAGTGTGAGCCTGAAAAGTAGCTTAACGCGAATGTGGGTGTGCCCATTGTGGTGCTACAACACTGGTGGGGGCAAAATGAAGTTGACCTTTATGGTGGATAGACTTGGGCTTGTCCATCATGAGCATGTCAGTAGGCTGGAGGGTGGAGTGGGTTTGTCCTTTGTGATCGCGATGGTGTGTTTTATGAAACACTGCCCAGATTCAGATTGTTTCCTCGAGTTCTGTAGGGAACCGGATGACTATAAGTGCCAAAGTAGTGTTGCTCAGTAAGACATTAGTATTGTCACAAAAGTGCAAATGTTGGGCTATTTGGGAAACTAATGACACTTGGCTGACAAATGCTGGCAGCACGATCAGCCCTGGTAATGTTTAGTTCTGAAGGAAGAGTGTGATGAAGAACAGAAGGTGGGCTGTGGAGGACTCATGAGTTGCATACTGGGTGAAATCAACTGATCATGCTGTATGAGACTTTAGCCCTGGAGGAAGCTTTAACTGGTACAACGAGAGGTTGTGTAAGACTTTAGCCTGAGAAGATTAGCAGCCAGCGTACTCGAGGCCTGTAATGAGTCCTGATCATTTTAATTCTGTCCAAAACGTCCAGGACAAACTTATCAGAGGCTTTTATTTTGGGAGATCTTTTGAGTAGAATCAAGCAATCCTCCTCCTGCATGAAAGTGAAAAAGTGAAACTGTTTTATGTTGTAGTTTTTCTTGTGCAATTTACATTGTTATAAATACAACCAAGCCATAGAGTCTATAGATTATGTCCAGGTTCAGGTAGGTTTCCTCAGATAATTTTCATGCTCCTTAAAGTAACTGGATAGATGATCGAAAATCTTACACACCCGAACGGGAAAAGTACAAATTAAGAAGGTAAGGTGTGTATAATGTTCTGTGTATGGCATTAAAGAGTATGATGGAGTCAGGGCCGGCGTCAGCACCCGGCACTCCGGGCAAATGCCGGGGCCCTGGGGAGAGAGGGGGGCCCACTTACAGCTGGGAGAGCAGAGCAGGAGATAACATGCTCTCTCCGCCCACAATGTCACTGCTGGCTGCGTTCTCTTAACCCCTATGTGCCAGCTCTGACACAAGCATCTTCTCACTCAGTCAGTGCAGCCAGGCAGGCACACATAGGGGTTAAGAGAAGGCAGCCAGTGTGACTGTTTGTGGGCGGAGAGAGCACGTTCTCTGCTCTCCCCCCTGGGTGGCTGCAGACAGTGCTGAACTTATCAGGCAGATTCCGAGGAGCTCCATCCCACCAGTGCCTGAGTGAGTGTTATGGTATCCAGCAGTGGTTGAAGTTGTGGCTCAGTCTGCTGCTGTCTGTCTCCGCTGGCTAAAAATGTGGGTGATGTCTGGAGGAGCAGCTGGTGGGGTGCAGCCTGTAGCCACCCAGCTCTCCCAGAATACATGCATGCTGCACCAAACCTGCACCAGTGGGATAGGAAGAAGCTTAACCCCTTCCCATCTGTATGAAGGTTATTGCTAAACCTTAAAGATAACAATCCGACCCGCATAAATGGGGTTAACCAGATGCCAGGAGGAAGGGGAGCTGCTGCCATGGATAAAACTGAGCTGTGGGCTGTATGTTGGGGCCCCGTGGCCCCAGGCTGGTGACTGGAGGGACTCTGCCCAGTGCTGGCATGTGGGTGATTTCTGCTCCGGAGTCTCAGTTTCTCTCCTCCAGGTCACACTGTGCAGTCACAGCAACATTGGTTGTCTCTGTCCTTGTCCCAGCAGCTGCCACTGCTCCCAGCAGCTGCCACTGCTCCCACCACGGACATGGCATCACTTAACCCTTCCCCTGCAGCCACCGGCAACAAATCCACATTATTCCTTGATTAAATCAGGTTCCAACCCAATAGAGGAGCAGACATTTCCTGCTGCCATTAGGGTCCGGGAGGGGGTGACATTGGCTGCCCTGCTACTCTGTAGTGGGGGGTGACAAGTGTAACATGGGGTAACGATGACGGAGAAATGCACAGGATAATAGTGAGCGTGACAGAGGGCAGTGTATGGTATGGAGCAGTCAGGGGGTGGGCTGCAGGATCCCCCCATACTGTACATGACTGCCCGGGACAGGGAGGCGTTTAATGAGCTTCTAATGACAGGGCACTAATTGGGTCATTAGGGTTTGTGGAAAGGATTCAGCATCAGGTCCCTCATTAATGCCCGAGCCGCCTGTTACTTTGTAGCACAGATCTGTTGGGGCCGCAAAACCAAACAACGTTGTTTATATAGAAAAGTCTTTGTTTCATAGAAAAACTCAAAACAGAAAAGCACCTCTCCTGTATATATACACTGCACAGCACCTTTCCTCCTGTATATATACACTGCAGAATTTACAATAGCTGTCACTCATGTAAGAAGTGAAATCTGGCATTGTACTATACATTTCTCTGCCGTATCTGTGCATCATAAATCGGGGTATGTGTTAAAGGGGGGGCCCACTGAGACTCTTTTGCCCGGGGCCCTCGAAAACCTGGAGCCGGCCCTGGATGGAGTAATAAATATAACAGTAACAATTCCTACAGAATCACGTTTTTATATTCATCAGGCACAAAACAGTTAATTCTGTGGATCACAATCAAATATCTCAACTCTGTACAGTAATATGGCCAACGCTGCTGGCTGCCGGCCAAGCTCTGTGGTAGGGAGTCGGTGCATTGTCAAAACGAGCTTCAGTCCTGTTACTTTTTTGTTAAATCTTATATTAGAAGCAGTGGTCATTATTGGCTTTATTAGGCCGCCTTCACACTTGCGAGTTTTACGTACGTAAGAGCGCAGAAACTACGTCCGTAAAACTCGCATAACATACGGCACAATGATTCTCAATGGGTCTAGTCCTATCAGACGTATATTACGGATCCGTAATATACGGCGTTCTACGGCCGCACAAAATCGCAGCATGCTGCGTTTGTCAGCGTATTGCGCAAAAAAATACGCCAATGCAAGTCTATGGGAGAGCGTATAATACGGAATGCATACGGACCATGCGTGTGACTTGCGAGAAATACGCAACTCACTGGCAGATGTCCGAAAATGTCCAGAGGCCTCAATCAGGCAGGTGAGACATGCTAATTAGCTGAAAAAGCCAGACAGTGAACCCAGAAGTCTGCTGCACGCCTCCACGGAGTGAGATTCAGCATGGCCAGCATAATTAATGTAGACATGCTGATCATTTTGGTCCAAGAGAGGCCTGTAATCTGGGACCAAAGAGACCCAAACTATGCCAACAGGGCCCAAAAAGAGGCAGCATGGAGGAGTGTGTGTGGGTCCCTCTTCCCACATTATGAGCAGCAGCCACGTGAGGCACAGCGACAAATAAGTAAGTCCACTCATGTTTGAAATGTAATGTTCTTGTTAAACAGCAGGCCCTTACTACTTTGAATTTCTAAACATGAATTTATTAATTAATCCAGAAAGTAATAGAAAGCAAACCAGTATATACCTGGTGTTGTACATGATAAACGGATTTCATGAATGTTATTAATAGGTGTCCCTTACTAACAGTGTTTTCCAGTAATTGTGCTTTCTGGGATAGAGGGTAGCGGACTCTGTCCTTGTGGCCTTGCTTCATAATTGTGTGAGTTTTTCAAATTTAATAATAAATGTGCTCCACAAATGCCTATTTCTATGCTACACTTAAATCTGTGTAGTCAATTACACCTTGTGTGAGCACTCTGCATAATGGGCTAATCAATGTGTTTAATTTTTGTTGTTTCAGTGGGTGATGTCACAACAAGGTGGCGGAGTATCCGTGACCAATACAGGAGGGAGAGGCAGCAGCGGGAGAGAAGTGGAGCCGGGGCACTTCCAAAAAAAAAGAAATATGTGTATTTTGACCGGCTAACCTTTTTGAACCCCAGCATGGACCTCAGGCCGTAAGTACAAACATCACAACCTTTTTTTATTTTTTAAGTTTGAGAAATGATTATAAATAAAAATTCAACTAAATACATTTTTCATTTGCAGAACACAGTCTAACCTCACTGACAGGGAGACAGGGTCTGACTCTGAACTGGTCATTGACCCAGTTGGTGAAGGTGAAGAGGTGGCTGGTCCATCTGCTGCTCCCTCAGGCTCCATCCCTCCAGGATCCTCATCTGGCCAGCCAGCTCCAGCTGCAGCAGAACAACATCAAGAGGCCCCACAGTTCTCATCAGCAGCATCAGCAGCAGCAGCACCACCACCTAGCCAGGATGACCCTGGAAATAGCAGCAGCCCTACTGTTGCCCTGGAGCGATCACCACAGGCTGCAGTCAGACCACAGCGTTCACGCCGCAGGAGAGAGCTTCTCCATAAGAAGGAGAAACGTGGATGCTGGGGTCATGAACTATTTGGCACGGGTTCGAGAGGATGATGGGGAGGAGGGATTTACACGTAGCCTTGCCCAGTACTTACGGTCCATAGAGCGGGAGTTGAGGCTTCGTGTGAGAGGGTGTTTTCAGATCCTTATTGATGCATGCACCCCCCAAATAACCCATACAATCTTTTGCAGATGATTGAACAGTGGCAGATATCACCAGAAAATATTCTGCAGCCTCAGAGATTACAAGGCATGCATGCTCAACAAGGATCTGAAGCACCCCCTCCACATCAGCCAACACCTCAACCCCAACCCACAACGAACCCACAATGGCAACCTCAGTACCATATGGCGGGATATCAGCAACCATCCCAATATGGCCACTTGTCCACACCCAGTGCTGGAGGCTGGTCCCAACCTGGGTTTGGACAATATGGTCATTTTGGTTTGGGGTATGATTCCCGGCCATATGGTCATCAACATCAGGGGTATCTCCAAAATCCTGTCCCAAATCTTCAAAGTGCCCAGCATCATAGCAGGCATAATGTCCCTCAGGCCACTACCACATCCGCACAGGGTGCTGGACAATTGGGCCTACAAAGGCCACCTGATGCTGACCCTGAGCAATCAACATCTCCACCACCTACCTACCAGGACTTGTGAATTTTTTTTTTTTTTTTTTTAATTTAACCATTTTGCTTATTTTTTAAATTTGATTTGTATACACAATATTGTGTTTGTTTGTGCTTACATAGCAATCTGTAATGTGGATGTTGATCCTAATTTTTAGGGCCACAAAAAACTGTGGAATTTGAAAAAAACAAAAGGTTATGACAAAACAATAACCAACCAAAAAAAAAAGTTAGATAAGTAAAATTTTCGTTACTAAAAATCAAACTCTGGATGCGCTCTATTCATTCTTACATCACACACACATGATATGCTCATAACCATATGTGAAATAATTAAATACAACAGACCTAGTTTCAAAATTGTGAATAAAAATATTGATATATCTCAATAATTACACATGCAAAATTGCATAGTCTTGCCAGGGAGTAGCACCTTGAGGAGTCAAAAAATAATTTGTCAATACATCCCGAACTTTGAGGCCAGAAAGTGGACGACGCAGAGGAGGGACATATGGGGTAGGCCTACTAACATTGCTCATGAGGTGATCTTCAAAATTTGGTGAGGAACAATCATGTATTCTGGTGAAATTATGTAGAATTACACAGGCTTTGATAACTTCATTGATTGTAGCCTCACTCAGCTGAATGGCAGACTGAAGAACCCGCCATTTGGCTACAAGAATCCCAAAGGCGCACTCAACCAGTCTCCGTGCCCTGGAAAGTCTCAAATTAAACACCCTCTGCCGGTGGTCAAGGTTGCGCCTGGGGTAAGGCCTCATGACGTGCCTCGTCAGTTGGAATGCCTCATCTCCAACCAAAACAAAAGGCACTGCTTCCGCATTGGAGCCTGGGAGTTGTTGTGGTGGTGGGAGGTTCAACTGGTTGTCACGTAGCCGCCGACCCATTATGGACGAATTGAAGACCCTTGAGTCTCCAGTTCGCCCATAGGCCCCAATGTCTACAATTATAAACCTGTAGTTACTGTCAGCAACAGCTAACAGAACTACAGAGAAAAACTGCTTATAATTGTAGAATTGGGAACCAGAGTTCGGCGGCTTACGCACCCTGATATGTTTCCCATCCACAGCTCCAATGCAGTTAGGGAAGTCACAAGTGTTTTTGAAACCAGTGGCGATTTTGAGCCAATCCTCCTGTTTGGGCTCAGGCATCACAACTTCCTGAAGTTTCTGCCATATTTGGGAACAGGTTGTCCGAACAATGCCTGAAATTGTCGACCGCCCAATCAGAAACTCCAGGTGTAGACCCGCATAGGACAAGCCTGTGGACAGGAAGCTGAAATACAAGAAAAATAAATAAAAAACATTAACATGAGGACTAAGAAAACATGAATAAGCACAAGTTTATATTTCATTTACTATGACATTAGTTACAATATAAAAATGTTAATTTAACATTCTTACTATACTAGAATATTAACACCAGTTTTGTTGATGTGCTTGTTGCTTCATGTCCAACTAAAGTTACTGAAACATAGTAGGACACAACACATTTAAAAAAAAGATCATCAACATACAGTATGTGCGAATGTTGAATACATACCGTAAGGTTAGGAGCAGACGCTCCTCAGCAGAGATGGCTTTTCTCATCCAGGTGTCCTGATAGGTGATCCCAGGACGTAAGATCTCCAACATGTCAAAAGTCCTGATGCACATGCGACTATACAGGTAAAACTTGTCAGGATGTGCCCTCAAAGCTGAATATAGTCTCTGGAAATGTCCTTTACTCTGGCGTTGGGTCAATAGAGGATGTACCCACATTCTTTGTCTCCTCCTTCGCGGATCAACATTGACCGGATATGGCTGGCCAAAGCGACAAGACAACACCCAGTGAAGCAACACCCGCTGAGTTGTGCTTAAATACACATGGTCAGACATGTTTGTAAGGTCAAAGCAACACAGCCAAAATATGCTAGAGAACAAATAGGGCAGATGGGAGGGGTCCACCTGTTGTAGAGGGCTTAAATAGTGTTGCTAATGATGGTTTAAATGATTTGCAGGCCTGAAAACCGTTAAATGTCCATTTTGTGATGGTGCGTGCAAAATACGCCATACGGATCACATACGGATTACACACGCACAAGCACATGCGCAAAATACGCGACCACACCTAAGCAACGCATTAACTACGGAAGTAGTTTTCTGGGACATTTTGGCGTATTGCACGTGTAATACGGACGTATAATACGTTCCATATTGTCTTACGCTGAGTGTGACGCCGGCCTTACTGATAGTGAGGTGAGAACAGGAATAGAAGAGAATTAGTAAGGTGAATATATTTCACAGCTTACTGCAAAACTTCAGGCTCAAAGAAAAAACTATTATTTCACACTGCAAACCCTTGTTTTTAAGATATATGTTCATTGCTCATTGGGCAAAAAGCAAAAGCAAAATGATTTTGTTACACAGTAAATAGAAAACATCTCGTAATATTTGAGAATTTTAAAAAAATATACAGAATGGTCCATTTTGGAATATGTTGTTATCCAGGATCTCCCCCAACCTTTCATCTCCATAAAGGGAAATCGATCACCAGGATTTTGCCACCTAGTCTGAAAACAGCATAATGTTAAGAAAGGAACTCTGATTCCAGCGTTGTGTCACTAATTGGGCTGCTTGGTGTAGTATTGATAAAATCACTGCAAGAGATTATCATTAGAGGACTAGTAAACCTACTGCCATGTAATTCTCCATATTCATGCGTTCTTTGTAACCCCACCCCCACCACTGATTGGCAGCTTTCTGTCTATGCACAGTGTACACAGCTGCCAATCAGTGGTGTGGGCGGGGTTATATAGATTGTAGCATTCTGAGAATTTATCGATCTGCAGGCAAAAATCGTTCTTATCAAAACTGCAACAAGCAGCAAAATAAGTGACACATCACTGGAATCAAGGTCTCAGCCCCTACATCATACTGCTCTGAGATGAGATAGCAGAAACCTGGTGACAAATTCATTTTAAATAATTTGAGTCAGAAACTTTTTCACTCCAATAGAGTCCACAAACGCCGCCCATACACATGAGCGATGTTCTACATGCACAGCCCTTCTGCAAGACAAATAAGTAGCTTCATTCATCTCTGTATAACTAATATTTTCTAAGAACATGGTCTGTAACATCCATCTGTAATCTGAGAGAAAAAAGGCAGCACTCCATCTTTAAGTAAAAATTGAACTTGTCACTATAATTCTCCGGACATCTGGCTAATTGTTTTGAGGCATGTGTGGCGCCCCTGTGGGTCCAGTCGCCACAGAGGTACTGCACCTCAGCCAGAGGTGTGGTACCCCACTCTTGGGTAAGGAGGGGGCACCATCTAGTACCTGCACACTAGCATCCAACACCATACCACTTCAGGCCAGGGGATCTGGGTGGACCCTATTTAGGGAGGGCCCCATCTCAGGCTGGAGGGGGAACTAGGTAGAGGGTGTGGGTTGAGAAAGTGAAGCGTTGTTATGGAAACAGCAGTCAGGCGGAGTTACTCAGTTGGTGAGGAGAAGAGGAGTGAGAGGAGCGAGCAAGCAGGAGCTCCAGAGAGCCAGAGAGAGAAGGGGTCCTAGGGGCCAGGGAAGTGAAGAATCCACACGTGGCACAAGAATCCAGGCTGACCGTAGTCTAGTGGAGGAACCAGGTCACAGTGGGGGACCGGCCCCAGACTAGTGGAGAGACTGTAGGACTCAGCTAGCAAATAGGAGGCTGTGGTGTCTGTATATGCCACAGCCAAATCTACACACATTCGCTGAAAAGGCAGACATGTAGGATCAAGGGGACCAGGAGGTCGACGCACGACAGGACCCGAGGCTGCTGGCTTGGGACATTGTGTGTAAGGCGCAGGGCAGGAGAGCGTGAGCCAGTGCCAAGAGAGAGACAACCTGGAAAGGTACACAAAAAGGGGGTCCCGGAAAAGTGCACCCCAAATTACCTGAGAGCTGGCTGGACCACTGACCTGGAGGACACAGCACCCGGCTGGAGACTGTAAGCTAATAACTGTGAGTGAAGTGTTAAGACTGCACCATGCTGTGTCCTCAGAATTATTTACTGCGTCACCTGCCCAGTTCTACAATAGTTACCATCATCAAATTACCCTCATATCTGCCCTCGGGCCCAGCTCTACCCATGGGGAGCTGTACCATCTTTGCTGCATCACCACCGGCCCCAGTGGACCTGAACTGCAGCGTCGACCATCCCTTGCCGAACACCATGGGTGGTGTCTCGAATCAATCCCATATAATTTTCCCCCTTACATTTTTATTGCAAGCCCAGGGACACGGAGTCAGTGACTTTCCCGACAAGCCCCATGACTTTCCCAAAGAACTGTCCAACCCAGTTCCGAGTACCCCACGGCCCTGGTGGGCGTCGCACATGTACACACTGTTTTACTCCAGTGCTGTTTTAATTTTTTTGAGGCTATCCAGCTATTTATCTATGTCACATCCGTTTGGGGAAGTTTTAAAATATCAAAGATTACATTAAGGATCATTTGAAGTTTATGAGCTATCACCATTGGAGGAAGAATGGGGTCATAAAGTATCCTAGAATTTTGAATTCACATGATAGGGTATGTGTGTGAGTGCTGGATGTTATCTTGTACTGTATGGCACAGTTAATCTTTGCCACTGTTTAACATTCTTTTGATCCCACTTTATTCTAAGTTACTGTGAAATATACAGTATACATAAACACACCTGGTTGTCAGGAACATGGTCTGGCCTTCTTTATTGCACCAGTGCATGTAAATATCATAGGATTGATGATGAGAGGGCTGCATTATACTCTGTGAGGGAGCTACATTATATTCTATGAGGGGGCAACATTATATTCTATGAGGGAGGCTACATTATAATATATGAGTGGGCTACATTATATTCTATGAGGGGTCTGCATTATAATATATGAGTGGGCTACATTATATTCTATGAGGGCGGCTACATTATATTCTATGTGTGAGGCTACTCCAACCCCTACTATATCATTTAGGCCAGGGTCAAACTTGCGAATGCAATGCGAAAAACTCGCACGAGTCTCTTGCATCAATATCAGGCACAGACGCTGGTGTAACATGCCAGATTAACCCCCGCCCAGAATATACCCGGGGCTAAAGTGGCCTAGGCCAGATTATACCCCTCTCAGCCAGCCTATACCCCGGGTACAATATGGCCTGGGCCAAATGATACCCCGGGGTATAAATTGGCCTAGGCCAGATTATACCCAAACTGTAAAGCGCTGCGGAATATGTTAGCGCTATATAAAAATAAAGATTATTATTATTATACCCCTCTGGGCCAGAATATACCCCAGCTGCTGTAGATCAGATTTTTCAGGCTTTTGAGAACCATTGAGTGAAATACTCAATAACGGAGCCCCAGGGAGCAAACGAGGCCCCAGGCAGCACACGGAGGGGCAGTCAGCGTATGAGGTCCCAGGCAGCACCCGGGGCCCCAGGCAGTGCAAGGGGCCCCAGGCAGTGCAAAGGGCCCCAGGCAGCACAGCAGCACAGCAGCACACATGGGCCCCAGGCAGCGCACAGGTCCCCAGGCAGCACACAGGGGCCCCAGGCAGCACACGGGGCAGAGACAGCAAATGGGGTCCCAGGCAGCACACGGGGCCCCTGGCAGCACACGGGGGCCCCTGGCAGCACACGGGGGCCCCTGGCAGCATACAGGGGCCTCTGACAGCGCACAGGGTAGCAGAGACAGCCTAGGGCCCCATGTGCTGCCTGGGACCCCATTAGCTGTCTCTGCCACCCGTATGTTGCCTGGGGCCCTTGTGTGCTGCCTGGTGACCTTTGTGCTGCCTAGGGCCCCCGTGTGCTGCATTGGGCCCCTCTGTGCTGCCTGGGGCCTCGTGTGCTGCCTGGGACCCCTTTCGCTGTCTCTGCTCCCTCTGTGTGCTGCCTGGGGCCCTGACAGCGCACAGGGGGTCCCAGATAGCACACAGGGGGGCAGATACAATGCACATGGAGGCAGAGACCTTGCGCGCTGTCTCTTCTCCCCTTGCGCACTGTCTCTTCCCCCCTTGCGCGCTGTCTCTGCCCCCCTGTGCGATGTCTCTGCCCCCCTGTGAGATGTCTGAGGCACCGTTCTTGAGTATATCACTCAATCCTGTGCAATGTCTGGGGCCCCTGTGCCATGTCTGGGACCCCTTGTGCTGTCTGGGGCCCCGTGCGCTGTCTCTACCCCCCTGTACGCTGCCTGAGGCCCCTGTGTGCTGCCTGAGGCCCCTGTGCACTGACTAGGGCCCTTTTCTACAGCAGCTGGGGTATATTCTGGCCCTGGAGGGGTATAAACTGGCCTAGGCCAATTTATACCCCAGGGTATAGTTTGGCCTAGGCCAGACTACAGTATACCCCAGGTATATTCTGGATAGATCCGCCCTTATACTTGCACTCTGAAATGTAAGGGCTGACTCATCAATCAGTGACACATTTCTGTGGTAAAATGGTTTGAAATGTCACATGTAATGTTTGGGTAAGTCGTAGCTGTGCAAAAGTAATGAAACGTTTGCCATTTTTATGCCAGCTCTGTCAACTTAGCAGGAGGAGTGCGGTTGATTGTGACTGAAAAAGTCATCCCGATTTACATCACAAATTAGGATAGAAGTGCACTCCTGCCTATAACTGGAATACATATAGGAGGGGGAAGACAGGGAGGTATCCAAGGCCGACAGCAATCCCTGTATCACTCTCTGGACCCTTCACAGCTTTGCTGCGTTACCTCTGTGCTGATTCTCTGCGCCATCTGGACTTTCCCGGTACAGGGATGTATTCCTCACAGACGGTTCCAAAATAAAGGAGACACACTCTGGCTCAACTTCAAAGTTAACTCTTTTACTCAGCACAGCTTGTTCAAATACAGGCACTTCAAGTATCACAGTTGATTTGTTCCTTTCTGTCCCTTCTCTGTCCTTTTCGTCACTATGCTCAGCCCTGGGTCAGACCGAATCTTCCCGCAGAATCTATTCCATCTTGAATTTTTGCCTCACATGGAGAGTCCTATACCGCTTCGCCCCGGTTCTAAGAACTGACGCCCAGGCAAAGATCTGCCACATCTTGCTTGTGCTGCCCGGCTGAACAAACTTCTTTATTTCTCTCTCTGTGGGGACAGATTCCTTTAGCTGTGTCCGCAGCACTATTGTGCTCCTTTCCTCCTAGAGGAATTCTTTAGAGTCGCTGTTCTATGCCCGACCCCTTTGTTGTAACGTTGTGGGGCACCGTGACTCCTGGCCAGGCAGCCCATTGAGCTGCACGGGTGCCCAGGCCCTGACTGACTAAAACCAGGTAGCCTAACTACTCTTATGCCACTGTGCCCCTCCTACTCTAACTATGTGCTACAGTGCCCCCCTCTAATGGCCAACTATGGACACTACGCCCCTTGTTATGATCTGGTGGCCTAGGAGCAGCATGAGAAGTACTCTGGAGAAGGTGGTTCCTGTACTGACCGCAGACCCTGAACTTAGCACCACAACTAGAAGTAGCCGTGGGATGTACCTAACACTCCCTAGACACCTCGACACAGCCTTAAGAACTAACTTACCCTAAAGATAGAAACGGGAAAACTATCTTGCCTCAGAGAAAATCCCCAAAGGATAGACAGCCCCCCACAAATATTGACTGTGAGAGGAGAGGGAAATGACATACGTAGACTGAAATCAGGATTTAGCAAAGGAGGTCAATCTAGCTAAAAAGAAAGAATAGGAAAGAGTACTATGCGGTCAGAATTAAAACACTAGAAAATATCCACCACAGAAAATCCAAATCTCCACATCTGACTAAAGACATGGAGGGTATATCTGCATTTCCAGAGACAGCTTGGCTGCAAAAAATCCTTCACAGACAAAGCTGGACAAGACAAAACATGAAAATTTACTGAACTATAAGGTCCACAGCATGTGGACAGCAAAAACAAAGCCAGAACTTATCTTTGTTGAAATGAACAGCAAAACAGGAGAGACCAGGTATGGATGTGAATCCTCCAAAAACAATGGACAACTGGCACTGACTAGAGGATCAAGCAAGACTTAATAGCCCAGTCCAAATTGCAATTAAGTGGACACACCTGATAAATGCTGTTATCCAAAGACAGCAGCACTACCACTCATAACCACCGGAGGGAGCTCAAGAGCAGAATTCACAAAAGCCACTATCACTATACTGGGCCCGGGGACAAACTTTCCCTAACACAAAGTGTGCCAAACAAATATATATATACAGTTATATGAAAAAGTTTGGGCACCCCTATTAATCTTAAGCTTAATGTTTTATAAAAATTGTTGTTGTTTTTTGCAACAGCTATTTCAGTTTCATAAATCCAATAACTGTTGGACACAGTAATGTTTCTGCCTTGAAATGAGGTTTATTGTACTAACAGAAAATGTGAAAGCTGCATTCAAACAAAATTTGACAGGTGCATAAATACTCCTACCTACTTTTTACTGACTTACTAAAGCACTTTTTTTGGTTTTCTAACCGCATTGAGCTTTGAACTTCATAGCCAGGTGTATGCAATCATGAGAAAAGCTACTTAAAGTGGCCACTTGCAAGTTGTTCTCCTGTTTGAATCTCCTCTGAAGAGTGGCATCATGGGCTCCTCAAAACAACTGTCTAATGATCTGAAAACAAAGATTATTCCACATAGTTGTTCAGGGGAAGGATACAAAAAGCTGTCTCAGAGATTTAACCTGTCAATTTCCACTGTGAGGAACATAGTAAGGAAATGGAAGAACACAGGTGCAGTTCTTGTTAAGGCCAGAAGTGGCAGGCCAAGAAAAACAACAGAAAGGCAGAGAAGAAGAATGGTGAGATCAGTCAAGGACAATCCTCAGACCACCTCCAGAGAGCTGCAGCATCAACTTGCTGCAGATGGTGTCACTGTGAATCGGTCAACTATACAAAGCACTTTGCACAAGGAGAAGCTGTATGGGAGAGTGATGCGAAAGAAGCCATTTCTGCAAGCACGCCACAAACAGAGTCGGCTGAGGTATGCAAAAGCACATTTGGAGAAGCCAATTTCTTTTTGGAAGAAGGTCCTGTGGACTGATGAAACCAAGATTGAGTTGTTTGGTCATACAAAAAGGCGTTATGTATGGCGGCCAAAAAACACAGCATTCCAAGAAAAATACTTGCTACCCACAGTAAAATTTGGTGGAGGTTCCATCATGCTTTGGGGCTGTGTGACCAATGCCGGCACCGGGAATCTTGTTAAAGTTGAGGGACGCATGGATTCCTTTCAGTATCAGCAGATTCTTGACAATAATGTTCATGAATCAGTGACAAAGTTGAAGTTACGCAGGAGATCGATCTTTCAGCAAGACAATGATCCAAAACACCGCTCCAAATCTACTCAGACATTCATGCAGAGGAACAATTACACTGTTCTGGAATGGCCATCCCAGTCCCCAGACCTGAATATCATTGAACATCTGTGGGATCATTTGAAGAGGGCTGTCCATGCTCGGCGACCATCAAACTTAACTGAACTGGAATTGTTTTGTAAAGATGAATGGTCAAAAATACCTTCATCCAGGATCCAGGAACTCATTAAAAGCTACAGGGAGCGACTAGAGGCTGTTATTTTTGCAAAAGGAGGATCTACTAAATATTAATGTCACTTTTCTGGTGGGGTGCCCATACTTATGTGCAGCACCCCAGAGATCTGGTCGTTGCAGTATGACACTCTGCCACTAAGGGGAGTGATGGTACGTCTGATGGCACTGAAGGAATTCTCCTGACCAGGTATCACCAGAACACATTACACTTCACACTCCGGCCACTAGGGGGAGAAAAAGGCTTTATTTATTGGGCCACTCCTCACACTGGTAAAACTAGTGGCTGGGGAGGAAGTTAGTCAGAAGCTGACTGGGTTGGATTCAGGCAACATCCCGTGGCAGGGGGTGTTGTGGGGAGAAGACAAAGGGGGGTCCCTGTCAGGCGTGGGAACCTGGCAGGTGCCTAGCGAACAGAACAGAACGTTACGGAACCGCGCCTGCACTACCTTGTGGCAGTATCCTAAGAAAGAGACAAGAAGGGAAGGATATTGTGGAACAGTGTAAACGAGATCAAGCAAAAAGGAGTACCAGTAGGAGTCGGGCCGTGAGACCGAGGCAACATCCTACTGAGGCGTGTAGCCGGTGGCCGGAACACCGCGGGAGTAACTGACTTCAGGCCTTACTTCAAACTCCGCAAGACAGTTAATTATAGGTTGGCTGTCTACCTTAAATTTCCTAAGAAGACATAGGGGGCAACATTGGGAGAGGGGCGTCTCTAGGGTCCCGGAAGACCTCCAAGCCTTCCCGTCATACGGGTGCGTCCTAGCCAAAAAATACTGGGGGACGAGAAACTAGTAACATCTGGAACTAAAGAGAGAGAGAGAGCTGTAGAGAACGAACGAACGAGAACAGCAGTTGTGAGGACTATACCGAATGCTCAGCAGGGTAGGACTACAACACACAGGCGCTATTGGTAGGCAACAATTTCCACCTGCAAAGGGAAACTCTGGAAGTGCCCATCAGACCGGCCTGTCTCTGATAGCCCTGTTAAACGTGCTCTGGATTGAGGATCCTGAAGTCTTCAGTAAAGAGGTAAAGAGACTGCAACCTTGTGTCCTCGTTATTGCCTGCACCTCACAGCATCACCATCTACCTTACTGGGAAGCCCTGGGGACATACTTCACCTGTGGGAAGGTATACCATCCAGCTGCCATTCCCTCACCCCAGCGGACCCCATAGCAGCGTCGGTCACCCTGACCGAACACCACAGGTGGCGTCACGAACCCCTGACAGACTGCACCACCTTTATTGGATGCCCCTTAGCAGGGTTGCGGACCGGGTCTAGCCACCGTGACAGCCTCAGAACCAAACCAGAGAGGCCCGGTACCGAGAACTCGTGGCCCTGTGTCTGGGGGCGATCCATATGCACCTGTCAACTTTTGTTTGAATGCAGATTGCACATTTTCTGTTAGTACAATAAACCTCATTTCAAGGCAGAAACATTACTGTGTCTAACAGTTATTAGATATATGAAACTGAAATAGCTGTTGCAAAAAAAACAATTTTTATAAAACATTAAGCTTAAGATTATTAGGGGTGCCCAAACTTTTTCATATAGCTGTATATATATATATTCAAGCAAAAAACAGGCTTGAATATATATATATATATATATATATATATATATATATATATATGGCTTGAGAAAGGCTCATTTGGAGACGAAACGTCGTGGTAAAGACATGTGGGTCTGATTAAACTCTGCACAGTTGACCAAGATATAATGGAGTGCTGCCTGTTTTTTGCTTGAACCTATGGACTAAGGATAGCTGGTGGACGGGCTTCCTGGAGGCTTTGCACCCAGAAGATAAGTAAAGCGTTGTGCCGTTCCGTTTTTTCTACTACTGTATATATATATATATATATATATATATATATATATATATATATATACACACATATATACTGTATATACAGAGCAATATAAAATAGGTATAGCAATGCTCTTGTACATCGTGGTAATACACTTTATGTGTAGCAGTACCACCGTGTACGAAAACATTAATAACATTCATTATGCAGACATAAAGGGGTTGGGGAGAAGAGGGAACACCAAGCATTTCACATCCCCTACATACATTTCTTCTGTAGGCACACAGCAGCTGAAATATGTGCCAGATTCAATAACTCTGCAGGACTTTGGTGCACGGTGGGGCATTTGTAAAGCATTAAATATGTTAAATCTATTTGTCTATTTGTGATGGACATAGAACTAGCAAAGAAATATTTGCACTTGTGGTTCCCGCATGAGCACATTCTGGTAAGGATTCTTTCCAGACTCCTGTACTCTAATGTAAATCACTTGTTCTGTATCAGGTGGCAAAACACAATGTCACAGTATGTTCCAGTTATTATATTACATCAGTGGGATTTTACTGTCTGTCCAAGGGCACACTGCAGAGAGAATCTGCGCTCATTCACACTTTCCCAGTGAAGTGAAGAGGATTTCTAATAAAAATGGTAATCTTGATAGAGATGAGCAGAGAAAGTACAAAGATATCAATGGCTTTGCAGACGGATAACTATGCAGTATGAAATTTGACACTCTACTGGATTGTTCAAAAGGCTCCAAAATTAATGGGAATCTGTCAGCAGGTTTTTTCTATCTAATCTGAGAGCAGCATAATGTAGGAAAATAGTCCCTGATTATAGCAATGTATCACCTACTGGGCTGCCTGCAGTGGTTTTGATTTTAAAAAAATCTTATCAGCAGGAGATTATCTCTAGAGGACTACTTGGCCTGCTGCCAACCACACCCCAACCACTGATTGGCAGCTTTCTGCCTATGCACAGTATACACATAAACCTGCCAATCAGCAGTATGCGTGGGGATATACAGAGCACAGTATTCAGAAAGACAAATCACTGGAAATAGGGTCTCTGCCCCTACGTTATGCTGCTCTCAGATGGAGTAGCAAAGATTTGTTGATAGATTCCCCATAAAAGAGATCTGCTGCATTCCAGACAAGTGTCATACTGGTTGCTGACAGGTGCTACAAGGATTGCTTGCTTGTATTTTTGTGTCTCTTGTCAGTCTAACCTTTATGAATATTTACATAGCGATCTCCCTGTAGTGACAACACAAGACAGAAGATTATAATTGCAGTGTATGACAGTAATAGAAGCTTTGTCCCTTCATCAGGGAGCTCTCTGCTGACAATATTTAATGGGAGCACTCTACCAACATTATTTATTTTGTGCACTATATTAGTCTAGTACCTTAAGGTTTTGTGTGCATGTTGAGTATTTGCTTGCAGAAACTTCTGCAATGTTTCTGCATCTCTTGGCAGGAAACACGCTGCTGCAAAAAACATGTGTTTTTGTCAGGTATTTGTATGCGTTTTGTACAGCAACGAAGGCTTTTTGAGATAAAGATATTTTAAAAAAACGTTCTATACCATCTTTTTCATGCTGATGCAGTGGCATCAGAGTATTGGGATTAGGGCTTGGTGTCAGCTGCTGTCATTGACACCTAGCTCTAGGTTTAGTAATGAAAAGGTGTCAGCCTTTACCCGCGTAATTATAATAACCAGCAGAGGGAAAGTCGATGGCTGAGGGCTGATGTTAATATTCAGGGAAGGAGCCAATAGCCATAAAGGTTCCCAGGCTATTAATATCAGCTCACAGCTGTTTGCTTAGCCTTTACTGGCTAGTTTACAGTGGGAACCCAGAAAAAAAATTGACATAGGGTCCCCCTTTAAAATCTAACCAGCCAAGGCTAGGCAGACAACTGCGGGCTGATATTAATAGCTTAGGAAGGGGCCATGGATATTGGCTTCTCCCAGACTAAAAACATCAGCTCTCAGCCACCCTAGAAAAGGCACATCTATAAGATGCGCCAAATGTGACACTTAGCCTCGCTCTTCCCACTTGCTCTGCAGCGATGGCAATAATAATAATAATAATCTTTATTTATATAGCGCCAACATATTCCGCAGCGCTTTACAGTTTAACAGTTTCAAACACAGTCATAAGTAGCAACGTTAACAATACAATAATTAAAGCGAAATAAAACGACCCTGATCGTGAGAGCTTACAATCGACAATGAGGTGGGGGAGATACAAAGCACAGGTGTGTATTTACAATGATGTATTTACAGAGATGGTCCAGCCATCTTCAGGGGATGGAGGATAGATGGGGATAGTGAATGGGCTACACACATACACAAACATAACATGAGTTTGATTAGTGAATGTGGTAGGCCGCTCTGAACAAATGTGTTTTGAGTGAGCGCCTAAAACTATGCAAATTGTGGATGGTCCTAATATCTTGGGGTAGCGGATTCCAGAGGATTGGTGCAGCACAGGAGAAGTCTTGGAGTCGGGAGTGGGAGGTACGGATTAGTGCAGAGGTTAGTCAAAAGTCATTTGCAGAACGCAGCGGTCGGTTAGGCCGATAGACAAAAATGAGGGAGGAGATGTAAGGGGGTGCCGCACTGTGGAGAGCTTTGTGGGTGAGAACAAGTACTTTGAATTGTATCCTGTAAGGAATGGGCAGCCAGTGTAACGACTGGCAAAGAGCGGACGCGTCCGAGTAATGACTAGCCAGATGGACGACCCTGGCTGCTGCATTAAGGATAGACTGGAGAGGGGAAAGTCGAGTAAGGGGGAGGCCAATTAGTAGAGCATTACAGTAGTCCAGGCGGGAGTGGATCAGGGCAAAAGTGAGGGGTTTTGTTGTTTCCATGGTGAGAAAAGGGCAGATTCTAGAGATGTTCTTTAGGTGTAAGCAGCACGAGTGGGGAAGAGATTGTATATGGGAGGTGAAGGAGAGATCGGAGTCAAACATACCACCCAGACAGCGCGCCTGCTGCCGGGGTGTTATTATGGTGCCACCCACGGAGAGGGAAATGTCAGATTTAGGGAGGTTAGTAAATGGCGGGAGCAGAAGAAGTTCAGTTTTGGAGAGGTTGCGTTTCAGATATAGAGCAGACATTATGTTGGAGACTGCAGACAGTCAGTGGCGTTCTGTAGTACAGCGGGGGTAAGATCAAGGGATGACGTGTATAGTTGTGTGTCATCAGCATAAAGATGATACTGAAAGCCAGATCTGCTGATGGTCTGTCCAATTGGGGCTGTGTAGAGGGAGAAGAGAAGGGGGCCAGGGACTAAGCCCTGAGGTACCCCAACAGTGAGAGGAAGAGGAGAGGAAGTGGAGCCAGAGAACAGAACACTGAAGGAGCCGTCAGAAAGGTAGGAAGAGAACCAGGAGAGAGCAGTGTCCTTAATGCTTAGTGACTGGAGCCTAGAGAGTAGGAGAGGGTGGTCAACAGTGTCGAAAGCTGCAGAAAGGTTGAGAAGAATGAGCAGAGAGTGGTCACCATTACGTTTTGCTGTCAGAAGGTCATTGGTCACTTGGATGAGTGCAGTTTCAGTGGAATGTAAGGGGTGGAAACCGGACTGTGAAGGATCTAGGAGGGAGTGAGTGGAGAAGTAACGGGTAAGGCGGGAGTATATCAGGCGCTCCAAGAGTTTAGAGATGAAGGGGAGATTGGAGACCGGTCTGTAGTTATTTGGGCAGGATGGGTTGAGAGCGGGTTTCTTTAGTAACGGAGTAATGATAGAGTGTTTGAAAGAGGAGGGGAAAATGCCAGAGGAGAGGGAGAGATTAAATATTGTAGTTAGGTGAGTTGTGAGGACTGGAGAGAAAGACTGGAGGAGGTGTGAGGGAATGGGGTCGGTGGTGCATGTAGTCAGACGAGAAGAGGAGAGGAGCCTGGAGACTTCTTCTTCTGTGATGGGATCGAATGTGGAGAGTGAGCCAGGGGAAATACAGGGAGGGATGGGAGTCACTGAACTTGGTGATTGGGAGCAGATTTCCTGATGGATATTGTCTATTTTCTCTATAAAGTGGGAGGCCAGGTCATCAGCACAGATGTCTGTGATAGGGGCTTGTGCTTTTGGCCTGAGGAAGGAGTGAAAGGTGTCAAATAGTTTCTTGGGGTTGTTGTCTAGTGAGGAGATCAGGGTGGTGAAGTAGGTCTGTTTGGCCAGGTGAAGGGCAGAGTTATAGGTCCTAAACATAAATTTGAAGTGTATGAAGTCTTTTGGTGTGCGAGTTTTCCTCCATAAGCGTTCAGCACACCTAGAGCATCGCTGGAGAAATTGGGTTTGCGATGTGAGCCAGGGCTGTTTCACTCTGTGTTTGGTGGTTCTGGGGGTGAGGGGCGCTACTTGGTCAAGGGTCCTTCTAAGAGTGTCATTGAAGTGATGTACAGCCAGATCAGGACAGGAAAAAGAAGAGGTTGGGGACAATGATGAGTGTAGGGAGTCTGAAAATGTATGATGGTTAATGGCATGTAGATTTCTGAATGTGCGGTAGGTAGGAGTGTGCTGGGGTGGGCTAGGATTTGTGAATGTGAAGGAGAGAATGTTGTGGTCAGAGAGGGGAAGCGGTGAGTTATCTAGGTAGGAGATTGAGCAGAGGCAGGCGAAGACCAGGTCAAGGGTGTTACCGTCCTTGTGTGTTTCAGAGGTTGAGAGCTGTGAGAGGCCTAGAGCAGTGGTTAGTGATAGAAGCTTGGATGCAGATGTGGAAGTGGGGCTGTTTATGGGGATGTTGAAGTATCCCAGGATAAGGGTTGCTAGTTCTGAGGACATGAAGTGCGGCAGCCAGGCAGAGAAATGGTCCAGGAAGTGGGAGGGGGAGCCTGGGGGACGGTATATGACCGCTACTTTGAGGGAGAGGGGATGAAAGAGCCTGATGATGTGGACCTCAAAAGAAGGGAATGAGAGTGATGGAGCTGGGGGGATGGCAAGTGGGGTTTATATTTGCGAGGGACATCAAGCCCACTGGTTAGTAATGGAGAGGCATCTATAAGACATCTATCCATTACTAACCCCATAGTGATATTTTATAAAAACACAGACACCCAGAATAAAGTCCTTTATTTGAAATAATGACACAGACTCCTTTAATAATCTTAATTAAACTATACTTACCGAACAGCTAATCCACTGACGCCAGCATCTCCTGCAACAAAAATAATAAACCACAATATTCCTCACCTGTCCGCACAGAAGGTAATCCATAATGTCACACGATGATCCTGATTACTTTGAGAGCAGTCACATCAGTGATGTGACTGCTCTCAAAGACAGATTGCGATACACTGACAGGAGATAATCGCTCCTGCAGTATATCACTAAGCTGCCGTGAGAGTTCACCGGAGTTTAGCAGCTGATTAGCTCAACACTTTAGGATTGTCATTCAATTAGCTTGCATAAGGATTCTATAGCATTTTTGGCCCATTTCCAAGTGGAAAAAAACACAGCGAAACCGCATCAAAAACGCACTGTGTGCACATAGCGTAAAAGGGTTGTCTACTACTTTGATAGTCATTGTGTGCCCTTGGATAGGTTATCAATAAGAGATCGGATGGTGGTCCGTCACATGGCATCTTGACCAATCAGCTATGTTTTCAGCTTCAGATCTTGACGGGTGTCACCTGTGTATGGAGCAGAATCGAAAAGCTCTGTGCACCGTTTAATTTCCATGAATAGGAGGTGTCGGGGCAAACTGTTGTGAATTCTGCTCTTGGGTTCCCTCCAGTGGTTGTTCGTGGGAATGCAGTTGTCTCTGACTCACAGTCCTGGCCAGGTGTATCGGATAATTACAATTCTGACTGGGATATTTAGGTGTGCAGGATCCTTTAGCCCTTGCCAGTTGTCAATGTTTCTTGTGAAGTGTTGGATCTCTTTCTGGCTTCTCCTGCTTGCTGCCAAATTCATCAAAGATAAGTGTTTTGTTTTTGTATCTGTGGCACACTGCTGTGTGCTTGTTTCAGTTTATTCCTGCTCTGTTTGTAGGATTCACTGGAGTTGCATATATACGCTCCTACATCTTTAGTTAGATGTAGGAAGTTTTTTGTATATTCTGCTGTGGATTTTTTGAAGGGTTTTAATACTGACCGCACAGAACTCTGTCCTATCCTGTCCTATCTAGCTTGAATCGCCTCCTGTGCTAAATCCTGTTTTTTCTGCCTGTGTATGTTTTTTCCTCTCCGACTCACCGCCAATATTTGTGGGGGGCTGTCTATCCTTTGGGGATTTTCTCTGAGGCAAGATAGTATTCCGATTTCCATCTTTAGGGGTATTTAGTCCTCCGGCTGTGACGAGGTGTCTAGGTGTGTTAGGTACACTCTACGGCTACTTCTAGTTGCGGTGTTAAGTTCAGGTTTGCGGTCAGTATAGTGGCCACTTTCTCCAGTGAAAGTTCTCATGCAGCTCCAAGGTCACCGGATCATAACAGTAAACATACCATTGGTGCAACCTATGCAGCTACAAAGGTGCCCGAGATAAAGGGGACTACTTCCTCTTAGAAAGAAGCAAGCAGAGTCCACTGACTTACAAAGGGGCCCGTGTTCAGTTCTTGCACTGGGACCTTCTTCAGTCTGTATCCACCACTGAGGAGATGAGCTGCATTTCTTGGCCATGGATACTGAGCAGTGTAAGGAGCTGTGCTCTACGGCTCTGTATACTGATTTTATCTGCTCAGCAGTGACCAGGAGGCCAAGTTAAAGAGACTAGCAGACAACCTGGGAAGCTGTGGATTGGTGGGAATAGGAGACTAGTAAGGTGAGTACTACTCAATTTGATCCTTCTTTGTTCTGAACTTTCAGAAATAAAAATTGAGAGGTTTGACTATCGTTTAATGGGAGCATACTCTAATGGAAGAATTGCAAATTTTCAAGGTATTCTAGCACTTATGTTCAGGGCACATTACACCTTTGCATTAAAGTCATTATGGTGGCATATGCTGATTAAATGAACAAAATTTTGTAATTCTATCTGAAAATGAACTTTGAGAGAACTTAAATTTAGCTAAGCACCCAACCAAATGAAATACAATATATTCTTAATTCAGCATTGCCAAAGGCTATTATAACATTGTTTTGTTGTAGCGTGTAATAATTATGCTGGGGTCTCTGCATGGGCGAAGGAGGAGAGCCATGAGGGGACGCTGACACTCATTGCCACGGCAATGCAGTCACCTCCCAATCTGGTGTTGTGGCTCCTGCTTGTGCACGCCATAATTTCTGGTGGTGCGCTTACTGTGTACGCATGTGCGCTCCCCTATTCTAAAAGTGGCAGCATGCAAACATAGTAATATGCCTCCAGCCAATAGCAAGGAGGCATTTAGTACCCAAGTTCACCTACAAGATGGCTCCCAGCTAATTTCTGGGAGGCATCTTGTACATAAGGCTCCCTCCCCTATAGGGAGGCACTGAAGCAACAGCATTCATTATTGTGTAGTTTCTAGTGAGTTGTTAGGTCACCTGGTCCTTGTGTGGCTAGTGTCCTGAACCTAAACCCCTGGTTCTGGCGTGGACAGTGTCCTGAACCCGAACCCCTAGTTCTTGCGTGACCAGTCCTGACCTTGTTTCCTGGTCCTTGTGCAGTTAGTCCTAAACCTTGTCCCCCAGTCTATGTGCGATTGGTGCCAGTACCAGTGTCCTAGGCCAGCCGTGTCTGAACTTGTGCCTATCTGAGTAATCCATATATCCAGACTGCTACTACCTGTCAGTCTGAATGTAGCCCGAGTCCGTGTCAGTGAACCAGAAGCTGCCTATTAGTGATACCTGGCAGCTACCTGCAGTCCAGCCTGCCTCCACCATCAGGAGCTCCAGTGAACACAAGGTAGCCGCTTAGCTGCTCCCCCACCTAGGCAGACTTGGCCATGTGCGCCACCTGCAGGCGTGACATAGTGATTATAATATGTGCCGCCCAGATTATATATTCTAATAATTCCTTACCACGCGGGTGAAATCTCACAATTGTTGCATCTTCAGCTGTCAGGAATAATTGAAGATAATGGTAGTAGTTCGTAACTTCATGGTTTTTTTGGGGGGGGGTGGGTTTGGGGGGGAGTGCATGCCACATTTGCCAAAAATAGTGTGCCAGTATTTTTAATCTTATTTTGTGCTAGTTTTTCTATACATGACTCTGGCCTGCCTTGACACACAATAGACTTTCTCCTTATCCCACTGGAAATGGTGGGGACAGCTGATATTTTTCTGATCTGTGCCCAGTTTTTGTGTAATGTAAGTAGGGTAAACACTTGGCATATCATTTCTTTGGCATGTATCATTGTCCCTCTGGACTACTAAGTTATACAGTGTCAGTCTCCAGCAAATGTCAGAATTGTTGCTGGTTCCCAATACTGAATATCACCTTGTGTGTATTGTCAGCTACTGTAACAGAATACAATGGGGACCCCAACAGTATAATAGGGAATATGAACATTTCCAAAGCAATAATACAATGTGACGTTCTTGAAAGAATAAAAACCTAAAGGTAGATGCAAACAGGATGACCTTTATCAGCCATGTTACCCCCTGCAGTTCTACTTGGCTGCAGAATTCTATGACGAATATTACCAGCGATGATAATAACAATATTTCTAAATGTAATACAAGATAAATAAAATATGATAAGCAGTTCAAATGGCTCCCAGATATCATAGCTTGTTTGATGCGGATTGTAATTTTTATTTTTTTATTATGTTAGGTCTATAAAGGTCATGTCCAACAAGATCTTCAGAGCTTTGAAGTGGCTTTTTTGGTGTACTCTGATCTCCAACCTGGCATGGGAAAAAGCTTTTTCTTGCAACATACCACAGATAATAAATCCCCTTACTTTATGCAAGAGCTGATGAGCCAGTTTTATTTACTTATAGCAGTCATCAGCCTTAGGAAAGTTATTGACAGTAAATCTATGCCTTGGCTCAGAACATTGCTAATTAAATTACACATTTAAGACACTTGCACCCATGGGAATTAGTGAAAATCCCTTAACTCAGAGGATTAACTCTGTTGATTAAAGTATGTAGTGAATATAATGTTACATAACACAGCAGATTTTGCAGAGTGTTGTAAAAACAAAGAGCTTGCGACACTGTATGTTTGTAGCTGCCTTAAACTGGGGGGACACTGTGAGGCCGGCGTCACACTTGCGAGTTTTACGGACGTAAGAGCGCAGAAAATACGTCCGTAAAACTCGCAAAACAAACGGCACAATTATTCTCTATGCCCCTGCTCCTATCTGCCGTATTTTACTGATCAGTATTATACGGCTTTCTACGGCCGTAGAAAATCGCAGCATGCTGCGTTTGTCACCGTATTGCGCAAATAAAACGTCAGTGAAAGTCTATGGAAGCCCCAAAAATACGGATTACACACGGACCAGCAGTGTGATTTGCGAGGAATACGCAGCGCTGTTAGAGAGAAAAGCCGGTAATTCAGTGCGGTGTACAGTAAAATCACACTGCTGCGATTTTCTACGGCCGTAGAAAGCCGTATAATACTGGTCAGGAAAATACGGCAGATAGGAGCAGGGGCATAGAGAATAATTGTGCCGTATTTTATGCGAGTTTTACAGACGTAGTTTCTGCGCTCTTACGTCCGTAAAACTCGTATGTGTCTACTGATATATATATATATATACAGTATATATGTTTGTTTTTTTTAACACATGGATCCCTTGTATAGCCGTATGTCGGTTTTGCAAGCCTGCGAAAAAAACACGCAGTACGGATGACATACGGATTACATACGGAGGATGCCATGCGCAAAAAATGCCGAAACACCCTGCCTACGGAGGAGCTGCGGACCACTATTTTCGGGACTTTTCAGCGTATTACGGCCGTAATATACGGACCGTATTTTCATACGCTGTGTGTGACGCCGGCCTGATAGTTTCAATAGTAAAGGGAAAATTAAGTAACTGAAGTTGCATTGTGACCATGATTTTACTTTGGTTCACACTTGGCCTTTGATCATTGCATAGTTTCATCTATAATATAACGCTGGGAGCGTCACTCTGTCCGAAGCCTTTATAGACTGCGCAGACGCAGGCGCAGTCTGGCCCCCACAGAGTAACGCTCCCAGGAGATCGCGGTATGCGTAAGCACTGAACGCATACCGCGATCTCCACCGGAGAGTCAGGGACCGCCAGGAGGGTAAGTATATTCACCTTTCCCCGTTCCAGCGCTGCGTGCGGCTCCGTCTCCCGGCTCCTCTGCTGTGACAGTTCAGAGGGCGCGATGACGCGCTTAATGCACGCCGGCGCCGCCCTCTGACCAGTCAGGCAGAGGAGCCGGAGTGTGTCTTCAAGAAAATGGCGCCCGTAAGCGCGGACTGCGCAGGCGCCGATTCCTGCTGCCGGAATCGGCGCCTGCGCAGTCCGCGCTTTCCGGTGCCATTTTCTTGAAGACACACTCCGGCTCCACTGCAGGTGTGTCTTCAAGAAAATGGCGGCGGAAAGCGCGGACTGCGCAGGCGGCCGATTCCGGCAGCAGGAATCGGCGCCTGCGCAGTCCGCGCTTTCCGGCGCCATTTTCTTGAAGACACACTCCGGCTCCACTGCAGGTGTGTCTTCAAGAAAATGGTGCCGGAAAGCGCGGACTGCACAGGCGCCGATTCCTGCTGCCGGAATCGGCGCCTGCGCAGTCCGCGCTTTCCGGCGCCATTTTCTTGAAGACACACCTGCAGTGGAGCCGGATTGTGTCTTCAAGAAAATGGCGCCGGAAATCATGCAAAAGTTAGCTGCCAGCTTCTGCGCTGGCCGGTAACCTCAATGACGTCATTGCTGGTCACTGAAGCTGCGCTTTGACGCTCAGCTCAGTGTCACTTGGATGCCAGGCTAAATGGCTGCATCATGCCACCGCTCAATCTTGCATCCAGATGAAGCAGAGATGGATTACGGAGCGGGACCAATGGATTATCATTGGACAGGTGAGGAATATGGTGTTTTTTTATTTATACTGTGTTAAATGGGAATAAGAGGGTGTGTTTATTTCAAACCTTAATATGTGGTTAGCAATGGAGGCATGTTATAGATGTCAGCTTGATGTCAGGTGATACTACAAAGCTGACATCAACCCCAACTCTATTACCCCACTTGTCACTGTCACTCGGGAAGAGTGAGGCTAAGCACCAGAATTAAAATAAGCACAATATTTGATTCTAATCTGATTCTAATCTCACAGATGTTTTTAGTCTGGGATGGGGCCAATATCCATGGCCCCTTTTCAGGCTAATAATATCAGCCCGCAGCTGTCTTTGGTGGTTTTTGATTATACAGGGGACCCCACGTCAATATTTTTTTGGAGGGTCACCTTTTTTATAACCAGTAAAGGCTAAATAAACAGCTGTGAGATGATATTAATAGCCTGAGAACATTTATGGTTATTGGCCCCTTTCTCAGAATACATCAGCTCCCAAAGGCTTTCCTTCTGCTAGTTCAAAAAATTACGTGGGAGCCCAAGCCATTTTTAAAAATATATATATTTCTTCTATACACAGCAGGTGTTGAATACAATTCCCATCATTTTCGCCTTGTCGTGCTAATCTGAGGGAAACCAGATGACAATGATGAGAGTTGCCTTCAGTACTAGGCACTTGGGAACAGCTATGTTATAGACTGACCTGGGTTGGAGTAGTGGTATTGCAACCACTAGAGGCAGCAATGGCAGGTAGCGTAGTCAGGGATAGCCAAGGAGTCGGTACACAGGAACAGCAATGTAATTTGAAGGAATAAGAAGGAAGCGTAGTCAGGGAAGCCAGAGGTCAATACCAGGAGAAGCAATGTAGTTTGAAGGAATAAGCAGGAAGCGTAGTCAGGGAAGCCAGAGGTCGATATCAGGAGCAGCAGGTGGAAGCAAGCTTGACTAGAGGCTGGTACCTCAATAATCACACAATGAAAGAAGATCAAGGCCAGGTTTAAATAGGGTGTTCAGTCAGGATGGAGCCAATCAGAAACTCAGGGTGGTGACCAACAGGAAACTCAAGGTGGAGACATCAGCAGCAACATAGGTACTAGCATTTGGGTTAGCACAGAACTGTCCAGCGAGCTCAGAGGGAAGAACTGCCATCTGGTGCACAGGAGCTGCTGGGTTGGAATCCTGACAGTACTCCCCTCCTTTCAGTATGGCCTCTGGACATCTCAGGTGCTGGCTTCTCTGGATGTCTCAGATGAAAAGCTTTTGCAAGCCTGAGTTCATGGATGTTGCCCTCCGGACAGGCCAGGTTTTAGACAAAGTGTGGCCCTGGGCAAAAGTTTAAATTGGGACCCCAAATGCCAACATATTGCACCATCACACAGAAACATTTCTGGTGTATTTACAAGTGCTAAGTTCAGGCCGCTAAATGAGCGTGATCGACAATATTGAAGCTGTTCGATGCTTGTTTCCCATCCTCTTTAGGGTAGGTGCACACGTTGAGGAATTGGCAGCATTGTGGGGGCAGTGTTATGAACAGGTAATTCAGAACCACAATGGACCTTGAAGTTCAGAGCACACATAGTGACCTGACAATTACCAAAAACATAGGACGAGCTCTGAGACGTGGGAACTCTGCTGACCGCAATCCCTAATCCTATCCAACCACACTAAAGGTAGCCGTGGAGCGCTCCTGACCAGACCTATGCGCCTCGAGCACAGCCTGAGAAACTAGCTAGCCCTAAGAAAGAAAAATAAGCCTACCTTCCCTCAGAGAAATACCCCAAAGGAAAAGGCAGCCCCCCACATATAATGACTGTGAGTTGAGATGAAAATACAAACGCAGAGATGAAATAGCATTAGCAACGTGAGGCCCAACTTACTGAACAGACCGAAGATAGGAAAGATTGCTTTGCGGTCAACACAAAACCCTACAAACAACCATGCAGAGGGGGCAAAAAGACCCTCCGCACCGACTAACGGTACGGAGGTGCTCTCTCTGCGTCCCAGAGCTTCCAGCAAGCAAGAAAAACCAATATAGCAAGCTGGACAGAAAAAATAGCAAACAAAAATAACACAAGCAAAACTTAGCTTATGCAGGATAGACAGGCCACAGGAACGATCCAGGAGGAAGCAAGACCAATACTAGAACATTGACTGGAGGCCAGGATCAAAGCACTAGGTGGAGTTAAATAGAGCAGCACCTAACGACTTAACCTCATCACCTGAGGAAGGAAACTCAGAAGCCGCAGTACCACTCTCATCCAGCAAAGGAAGCTCATAGACAGAACCAGCCGAAGTACCACTCACGACCACAGGAGGGAGCTTGGCCACAGAATTCACAACAGTACCCCCCCCTTGAGGAGGGGTCACCGAACCCTCACCAGAGCCCCCAGGCCGACCAGGATGAGCCACATGAAAGGCACGAACCAGATCGGCAGCATGGACATCAGAGGCAAAGACCCAGGAATTATCTTCCTGACCATAACCTTTCCACTTAACCAGATACTGGAGTTTCCGTCTCGAAACACGAGAATCCAAAATCTTCTCCACTATATACTCCAACTCCCCTTCAACCAAAACCGGAGCAGGAGGATCAATAGATGGAACCACAGGTGCCACGTATCTCCGCAACAATGACCTATGGAACACGTTATGGATGGAAAAAGAAGCTGGAAGAGTCAAACGAAAAGACACAGGATTAAGAACCTCAGAAATCTTATATGGACCAATGAAACGAGGCTTAAACTTAGGAGAGGAAACCTTCATAGGAATATAACGAGATGACAACCAAACCAAATCCCCCACACGAAGTCGGGGACCCACACAGCACTTGCGGTTAGCGAAACGTTGAGCCTTCTCCTGGGACAAAGTCAAATTGTCCACTACATGAGTCCAAATCTGCTGCAACCTATCCACCACAGTATCCACACCAGGACAGTCCGAAGACTCAACCTGCCCTGAAGAGAAACGAGGGTGGAACCCAGAATTGCAGAAAAACGGCGAAACCAAAGTAGCCGAGCTGGCCCGATTATTAAGGGCGAACTCAGCCAAAGGCAAAAAGGACACCCAATCATCCTGATCAGCAGAAACAAAACATCTCAGATATGTTTCCAAGGTCTGATTGGTTCGTTCAGTCTGGCCATTTGTCTGAGGATGGAAAGCCGAGGAAAAAGACAAATCAATGCCCATCCTAGCACAAAAGGCTCGCCAAAACCTCGAAACAAACTGGGAACCTCTGTCAGAAACGATGTTCTCTGGAATGCCATGTAAACGAACCACATGCTGGAAGAACAATGGCACCAAATCAGAGGAGGAAGGCAATTTAGACAAGGGTACCAAATGGATCATCTTAGAGAAGCGATCACAAACAACCCAAATGACCGACATTTTTTGAGAGACGGGGAGATCCGAAATAAAATCCATAGAGATATGTGTCCAAGGCCTCTTCGGGACCGGCAAGGGCAAAAGCAACCTACTGGCACGAGAACAGCAGGGCTTAGCCCGAGCACAAATCCCACAGGACTGCACAAAAGAACGCACATCCCGCGACAGAGACGGCCACCAAAAGGATCTAGCCACTAAATCTCTGGTACCAAAGATTCCAGGATGACCAGCCAACACCGAACAATGAACCTCAGAGATAACTTTATTCGTCCACCTATCAGGGACAAACAGTTTCTCCCCTGGGCAACGGTCAGGTCTATTAGCCTGAAATTTTTGCAGCACCCGCCACAAATCAGGGAAGATGGCAGACAAAATTACCCCCTCTTTGAGAATACCCACCGGCTCAGGCAAACCCGAAGAATCGGGCACAAAACTCCTGGACAGGGCATCCACCTTCACATTTTTAGAGCCCGGAAGGTACGAAACCACAAAGTCAAAACGGGAGAAAAACAGCGACCAACGAGCCTGTCTAGGATTCAACCGTTTGGCAGACTCGAGATAAGTCAAGTTCTTGTGATCAGTCAAGACCACCACGCGATGCTTAGCTCCTTCAAGCCAATGACGCCACTCCTCGAATGCCCACTTCATGGCTAGCAACTCTCGATTGCCAACATCATAATTTCGCTCAGCAGGCGAAAATTTCCTGGAAAAGAAGCCGCATGGTTTCATCACCGAGCAATCAGAACTTCTCTGCGACAAAATAGCCCCGCTCCAATTTCAGAAGCATCAACCTCGACCTGGAACGGAAGCGAAACATCTGGTTGGCACAACACAGGGGCAGAAGAAAAACGATGCTTCAACTCCTGAAAAGCTTCCACAGCAGCAGAAGACCAATTGACCACATCAGCACCCTTCTTGGTTAAATCAGTCAACGGTTTAGCAATACTAGAAAAATTATTGATGAAGCGACGATAAAAATTAGCAAAGCCCAGGAACTTCTGCAGACTCTTCAGAGATGTTGGCTGAGTCCAATCATAAATGGCCTGAACTTTAACAGGGTCCATCTCGATAGTAGAAGGAGAAAAAATGAACCCCAAAAATGAAACCTTCTGAACACCAAAGAGACACTTTGACCCCTTCACAAACAAAGAATTAGCACGCAGGATCTGGAACACCATTCTGACCTGCTTCACATGAGACTCCCAATCATCCGAGAAGACCAAAATATCATCCAAGTATACAATCAGGAATTTATCCAGGTACTCTCGGAAGATGTCATGCATAAAGGACTGAAACACTGATGGAGCATTAGAAAGCCCGAATGGCATAACCAGGTACTCAAAATGGCCTTACGGCGTATTAAATGCTGTTTTCCATTCATCGCCCCGTTTAATACGCACAAGATTATATGCACCACGAAGATCTATCTGGTGAATCAACTAGCCCCCTTAATCCGAGCAAACAAATCAGACAGCAGCGGCAAGGGGTACTGAAATTTGACAGTAATTTTATTTAGAAGGCGGTAATCAATACAAGGTCTCAGCGAACCATCCTTCTTGGCCACAAAAAAGAACCCCGCTCCCAATGGCGACGATGACGGACGAATATGACCCTTCTCCAAAGACTCCTTCACGTAACTCCGCATAGCGGCGTGCTCAGGTACAGATAAATTAAACAGTCGACCCTTAGGAAACTTACTACCAGGAATCAAATCGATAGCACAATCACAATCCCTATGCGGAGGTAGGGCATTGGACTTGGGCTCATCAAATACATCCCGGTAATCCGACAAGAACTCTGGGACCTCAGAAGGGGTGGATGATGAGATAGACAGAAATGGAGCATCACCATGTACCCCCTGACAACCCCAGCTGGACACAGACATTGATTTCCAATCTAATACTGGGTTATGGACTTGTAGCCATGGCAATCCCAACACGACCACATCATGCAGATTATGCAACACTAGAAAGCGAATATCCTCCCCGGTGCGCAGGAGCCATGCACATGGTCAGCTGGGTCCAATACTGAGGCTTATTCTTGGCCAAAGGCGTAGCATCAATTCCTCTCAATGGAATAGGACACTGCAAGGGTTCCAAGACAAACCCACAGCGCCTGGCAAACTCCAAGTCCATCAAATTCAGGGCAGCGCCTGAATCCACAAATGCCATGACAGAATAGGAAGACAAAGAGCAGATCAAAGTAACGGACAAAAGAAATTTCAACTGTACCGTACCAATGGTGGCAGACCTAGCGAACCGCTTAGTGCGCTTAGGACAATCGGAGATAGCATGAGTGGAATCACCACAGTAGAAACACAGCCCATTCTGACGTCTGTGTTCTTGCCTTTCAGCTCTGCTCAAAGTCCTATCGCACTTTATAGGCTCAGGTTTATGCTCAGATAATACCGCCAAATGGTGCACAGATTTACGCTCACGCAAGCGTCGACCGATCTGAATGGCCAAAGACATAGACTCATTCAGACCAGCAGGCATAGGAAATCCCACCATGACATCCTTAAGGGCTTCAGAGAGACCCTTTCTGAAAATAGCTGCCAGCGCACATTCATTCCATTGAGTGAGCACGGACCACTTTCTAAACTTCTGACAATAAATCTCTCTCTCATCCTGACCCTGACACAGAGCCAGCAAATTTTTCTCTGCCTGATCCACTGAATTAGGTTCATCGTACAGCAATCCGAGCGCCAGAAAAAACGCATCAATATTACATAATGCAGGATCTCCTGGCGCAAGGGAAAATGCCCAGTCTTGAGGGTCGCCACGTAATAAAGAAATAATGATCTTAACTTGTTGAACTGGGTCACCAGAGGAGCGGGGTTTCAAAGCCAGAAATAGTTTACAATTATTTTTAAAATTCAAAAACTTAGTTCTATCTCCAGAAAATAACTCAGGAATAGGAATCTTAGGTTCTAACATAGGATTCTGAACCACTAAATCTTGAATATTCTGTACATTTATATCGAGATTATCCATCAAAGAGAACAGACCCTGAATGTCTATGTCCACACCTGTGTTCTGAACCACCCTGATGTAAAGGGGAAAAGAAAGACAGAACACAGTGCAAAGAAAAAAAAATGGTCTCAGAACTTCTCTTTTCCCTCTATTGAGAAGCATTAGTACTTTGGGCCTCCAGTACTGTTATGAACAGGTAATTCAGAACCACAATGACCTTGAAGTTCAGAGCACACAAAGTGACCTGACAATTACCAAAAACATAGGACGAGCTCTGAGACGTGGGAACTCTGCTGACCGCAATCCCTAATCCTATCCAACCACACTAAAGGTAGCCGTGGAGCGCTCCTGACCAGACCTATGCGCCTCGAGCACAGCCTGAGAAACTAGCTAGCCCTAAGAAAGAAAAATAAGCCTACCTTGCCTCAGAGAAATACCCCAAAGGAAAAGGCAGCCCCCCACATATAATGACTGTGAGTTGAGATGAAAATACAAACGCAGAGATGAAATAGAATTAGCAAAGTGAGGCCCAACTCAATGAACAGACCGAAGATAGGAAAGATTGCTTTGCGGTCAACACAAAACCCTACAAACAACCACGCAGAGGGGGCAAAAAGACCCTCCGCACCGACTAACGGTACGGAGGTGCTCCCTCTGCGTCCCAGAGCTTCCAGCAAGCAAGAAAAACCAATATAGCAAGCTGGACAGAAAAAATAGCAAACAAAAATAACACAAGCAAAACTTAGCTTATGCAGGATAGACAGGCCACAGGAACGATCCAGGAGGAAGCAAGACCAATACTAGAACATTGACTGGAGGCCAGGATCAAAGCACTAGGTGGAGTTAAATAGAGCAGCACCTAACGACTTAACCTCATCACCTCAGGAAGGAAACTCAGAAGCCGCAGTACCACTCTCATCCACCAAAGGATGCTCATAGACAGAACCAGCCGAAGTACCACTCACGACCACAGGAGGGAGCTTGGCCACAGAATTCACAACAGGGCAGCACATGTCCGCTGAATATAATGAGTATAATGCAGCCACCTCAGAGTATAATGCATCAACCTCAGAGTATAATGCAGCCCATCACACACAATGCAGGCCCCACCTCCACAAACACACCCAGTAGATTGGAAGACTAGGAATAAATACTGGATGCAAGCCATAGTTAGAAAAAAAATGGGCTTTGGGATCTAGAACTGTGTTTGGAGTTATTATAGTCAAAGCAGGGTGTGACTAATAATAAAAATTAACTTTTAATATATAATGCTAAAATCGGTATAATCAACCACATATAAGTAAACAAACAAAGGACTCACAGAACAGATTCCCATATACATGGAATCTACGGATAGTAGGATCCCTCAGACTGTCCACATGGACGCCTCAGTGTCAGTCTTGAAAGGGAAAAATCTCCCAAGAAGGAGCATGTAACATGTACGAGTAGTTTCTCTCACCGCATATAATAAATACCATGAAGGTACGGTGAAGGTGCATGTATCCTGTCTTTGTCGTTAATGCAGAGCCATACACAATACATAAAAAAATTGGAACGATCTCACCTCCAGTTTTCTTGTAACGGTAAGACCTACTCACATCCGCAGCATCTGGGAGGGGGGGTCCACAGTTTTGACCACACATATGCCCATCCAAGCTGTCAGACGTGTGAATTAACCCCAAAACGTCAACCGCATTCTTCCCTACGCGTTTCGTTTTATGGACTCATCAGGGGAAACCGATGTGACGTCCCTCCACACCCGTGGGGGACCCTAAACCTAGGGGTATGCCAATGATCGCTGTGTAGTGGCGTTTCTGTTATTTAAATAGCCCGCCCCCTGTTAACCGGGCCCGGGCTACTTGACGTCATTTCCTGTGCGTCCTCTTGGAACGCACGTCTTGGACCGCACGCGCCACTTCCGGCGACGCGTGCTGTCCCATTGCCATGGCAGCACACTGCCCATACAAACCACCGGTATCGTGGCGTCTCATTGCGCCATGCGCCTCACTTCTGGTGTGGCGCACCTGTCCAGTTGCCATAGCAGCGTGGCGCCCGACCGTAACCTCAGGTCCAGGCACCCCTGCTGTATATTAGCGTTCCGGAGTCCCTGAGTCTCGCTGCCTTGGGCTGTGTAAAGCCCCTTCTGCAGCGCAATGAACAGGAGAAGTTTTCATAATCTCTTCCCGGATGTGACAAATGTCAGTCATGAACATGCTGCACTGTTTTTCATACCGGGTCATTTCTCAAAAGACAATAGATCCTACCATAACCTCCTCTCAGGAGGGAGGATCCTCACAGTGGGCACATGCTGGCTGATCCCTGCAGAGGGGGGAGGGACACCCACATCGAGGGACAGTGAAAGGGCCCTATTCGTATGTCCAAGATCGTCCTGGAAAATACTAATAAAAGACCCAAAAATCATGATAAGATAAAAATGACCAGAATAAACATGGATGGGGCCCAATGGGGAGATGGGGCGGAGACCAAAGACAGGAGTGGTGCATTGGAAAAAATCAGAGAGAGGGATAGTGTTGTGTATACCCCCCCAACTTATCCCTAACCAAACTCCTATCCTCCCAGGCCTACCTGACAATGGAGGTTGGCACCCTAGGACAGAAAACGCAAGATTGGCGCCCCCATTCCACGACGGCTGACCCTATTAAAAAGTCCTACCATGCCCTAATGGAAGGAGAGAAAGGGGGAAGGAAGGAAAGAATCAATGTGCGTGTATTTAGTTGTCCAGAAAGCAACTATAAGTTAGGATCTCGTTTAGGCCTCCTGGTGCTTGTGTCTTCAGGCGGAAGATCCATCTTGTCTCGCATTGTAACAGCATTTGATCCCAATTCCCTCCCCTTTTGGGTGCACCAATCCTGTCAATTCCCATAAACTTAAGTCCCCGACTGTCGCCACTATGTTCAGTGTTGATATGTCTGGCCAGGGGTGTGTCTCTATTCAGGGCAATATCTCTCAGATGTTCCCCGACGCGTCTTCTAAATTCGCGTATTGTTTTGCCAATGTATTCTAGACCGCACTTGCACATTGCTCTATACATTACTCCCTTGGATCTACAGTTTATAAAATGGTAGATCTGAAATTCCTTCCCTGTCACTCCACTTTGGAACTTTGGGCCCACTGCCATTACAGGACATGCTACGCACCCACTACACTTGTAGCATCCCTTTGGTGGTTTTGGGAGCCACGTGTCATTCACCGGCGGGGAATAATGACTATGTACAAGTCTATCGCCTATGGACCTGCCTTTCTTAAAGGTGATCCTCGGGGAGTCCCCCACCATCTCTCCAATGTCCTCATCCATGTTTAGGATGGACCAATGCTTCTGCAGTATTGTCCGTATCTTTTGAGCCCCATTGTTATAGGTGGTAATGTATCTGCAAACCGGCATTGCATCTTTTATTGGAGCTGGTACCAATAGACTATTTCTATTAATGTCTTTCACCTCATTGAAAGCTTTTTTTAGGATCCCATCCGGGTATCCCCTGGCTACAAATCGTGTCTTTAAATCGTCAGCCTGTATCTTGTATTCTTCATTCGAGGAGCAGTTTCGTCTTGCTCGCAGATATTGGCCTTTGGGAATGCCCTTTTTCAGAGACACCGGGTGATGGCTATCCCATCTCAGAAGGGCATTCGTGGAGGTAGGCTTTCTGTATGTCTTAGTATCCAGATGTCCATCTGGCATTTTTTGGATATATAGATCCAAGAACGGTAGTTTGTCTTTATGGTATTCGAAAGTAAAAGACAAGCCCAACTGGTTATCATTTAGTTTAGATACGAAGTTAGTCAAGGTTACAGCATCCCCATTCCAAATTAGTAGCACATCATCTATATATCAGGCCCAAAAGGCTATATTAGCCTGTTCTTCTATGAATGTGTCTCCAAAGACCTCGGATTCCTCCCACCAGCCCAGGAGCAGATTTGCGTACGCGAGCGCACATGAATTGCCCATATAATATCCAAATGGTGGTACTAGGGAGCAACATCGCGTGAGTAAACTACTGTAAACACTCACTGTTGCTCACTTTCCGGACTAATAACCGTACCAGTCGTAACTGTATAATACAGAGAGGATGTGGAAACCACAAAAGAAACGACCAACAAGGGTAGCTATAATGAAAATAAAAACAAACTCTTTATTAAATACATATCTGTACAACATATTTAGGACATAAATAGAACAGAGATACAGACACGGAAGGTGCAACAATACAGGTACACTACTATAGGAAACAAAAACGTGCGGGCTAGGTCCTGACTCCCTAATAAAAAAGATCTTTGTAGTGGGAGATGACACCAAAAGAACGGATTGGCTATAATTAGTAGGAAGCTCTCTACATATACTTTAGTACTATGCCCCAGAAGTCGTGGTCATAAGATGTACCTAAATCTCTAAAGTGCCAATGTAATAACAGTTACCAACTATATAAAGTAGGGCACAGAGAACTGAACGATCACCAAGACATCCCCAGTGTCCACTAAAGCCGGGCATGTAGAGTGTAGGTATAACCAAGTAACTCATCAACCAATGCCATATCCGAACGCACTAAACCCAGCCCCAGGAACCGTACCAGGGAGGTGCCAATGCACCCATATGGAGCAAAATCCAAAGCGTGAACCAAACACTATTACCTGGTCCTGGGCGGTAAGCAGGTGTGCAGCAGGAGAGAAGCCGGCACGTCTACCCGACGCGCGTTTCGGAGCCGATGCTCCTTCGTCAGAAATCTCCTCAAATCCCACCTCATTGTATAGAAAACAACTTAAGTCGATTTTGGATGGAGGGCTAAGTAATGACCTAATTGACAAGAACGAGTATGAATATTTACTCCCACAACATCCGGTAGTGGCCCTTAGGGGGAGACCCATAGTCTTAGGAATTAACAGCCTATGTCACCATGTGGGGATTTACCTTGATGAAATTCTCAAAACACATGTGACAGCACTCAACTCGTATACTAGAGACTCTATGGACCTCTTGAGGAAAATAGACGGATTAACCCTGGAACCAGAGGCCCTACTCTGCAGCATCGATGTGGAGGCACTCTACTCATCAATAAGACACTGTGACGGTCTAAGGGCAGTGGAGTACTTCATTAAGAGTAGAGGCCAACAATATACAGGGCACAACAAATTTACTTTGGACCTACTTGAGTTCTGTCTCACAAGGAATTTTTTTCTTTTTAACGGATCTATCTTCCACCAGCTCAGGGGCACCGCTATGGGCAATTCATGTGCGCCCGCATACGCAAATCTGCTCCTGGGCTGGTGGGAGGAATCCGAGGTCTTTGGAGACACATTCATAGAAGAACAGGCTAATATAGCCTTTTGGGCCCGATATATAGATGATGTGCTACTAATTTGGAATGGGGATGCTGTAACCTTGACTAACTTCGTATCTAAACTAAATGATAACCAGTTGGGCTTGTCTTTTACTTTCGAATACCATAAAGACAAACTACCGTTCTTGGATCTATATATCCAAAAAATGCCAGATGGACATCTGGATACTAAGACATACAGAAAGCCTACCTCCACGAATGCCCTTCTGAGATGGGATAGCCATCACCCGGTGTCTCTGAAAAAGGGCATTCCCAAAGGCCAATATCTGCGAGCAAGACGAAACTGCTCCTCGAATGAAGAATACAAGATACAGGCTGACGATTTAAAGACATGATTTGTAGCCAGGGGATACCCGGATGGGATCCTAAAAAAAGCTTTCAATGAGGTGAAAGACATTAATAGAAATAGTCTATTGGTACCAGCTCCAATAAAAGATGCAATGCCGGTTTGCAGATACATTACCACCTATAACAATGGGGCTCAAAAGATACGGACAATACTGCAGAAGCATTGGTCCATCCTAAACATGGATGAGGACATTGGAGAGATGGTAGGGGACTCCCCGAGGATCACCTTTAAGAAAGGCAGGTCCATAGGCGATAGACTTGTACATAGTCATTATTCCCCGCCGGTGAATGACACGTGGCTCCCAAAACCACCAAAGGGATGCTACAAGTGTAGTGGGTGCGTAGCATGTCCTGTAATGGCAGTGGGCCCAAAGTTCCAAAGTGGAGTGACAGGGAAGGAATATCAGATCTACCATTTTATAAACTGTAGATCCAAGGGAGTAATGTATAGAGCAATGTGCAAGTGCGGTCTAGAATACATTGGCAAAACAATACGCGAATTTAGAAGACGCGTCGGGGAACATCTGAGAGATATTGCCCTGAATAGAGACACACCCCTGGCCAGACATATCAACACTGAACATAGCGGCGACAGTCGGGGACTTAAGTTCATGGCAATTGACAGGATTGGTGCACCCAAAAGGGGAGGGAATTGGGATCAAATGCTGTTACAATGCGAGACAAGATGGATCTTCCGCCTGAAGACACAAGCACCAGGAGGCCTAAACGAGATCCTAACTTATAGTTGCTTTCTGGACAACTAAATACACGCACATTGATTCTTTCCTTCCTTCCCCCTTTCTCTCCTTCCATTAGGGCGTGGTAGGACTTTTTAATAGGGTCAGCCGTCGTGGAATGGGGGCGCCAATCTTGCGTTTTCTGTCCTAGGGTGCCAACCTCCATTGTTAGGTAGGCCTGGGAGGATAGGAGTTTGGTTAGGAATAAGTTGGGGGGGGGGTATACACAACACTATCCCTCTCTCTGATTTTTTCCAATGCACCACTCCTGTCTTTGGTCTCTGCCCCATCTCCCCATTGGGCCCCATCCATGTTTATTCTGGTCATTTTTATCTTATCATGATTTTTGGGTCTTTTATTAGTATTTTCCAGGACGATCTTGGACATACGAATAGGGCCCTTTCACTGTCCCTCGATGTGGGTGTCCCTCCCCCCTCTGCAGGGATCAGCCAGCATGTGCCCACTGTGAGGATCCTCCCTCCTGAGAGGAGGTTATGGTAGGATCTATTGTCTTTTGAGAAATGACCCGGTATGAAAAACAGTGCAGCATGTTCATGACTGACATTTGTCACATCCGGGAAGAGATTATGAAAACTTCTCCTGTTCTTTGCGCTGCAGAAGGGGCTTTACACAGCCCAAGGCAGCGAGACTCCGGGACTCCGGAACGCTAATATACAGCAGGGGCGCCTGGACCTGAGGTTACGGTCGGGCGCTGCGCTGCTATGGCAACCGGACAGGTGCGCCACACCGGAAGTGAGGCGCATGGCGCAATGAGACGCCACGATACCGGTGGTTTGTATGGGCAGTGTGCTGCCATGGCAATGGGACAGCACGCGTCACCGGAAGTGGCGCGTGCGGTCCAAGACGTGCGTTCCAAGAGGACGCACAGGAAATGACGTCAAGTAGCCCGGGCCCGGTTAACAGGGGGCGGGCTATTTAAATAACAGAAACGCCACTACACAGCGATCATTGGCATACCCCTAGGTTTAGGGTCCCCCACGGGTGTGGAGGGACGTCACATCGGTTTCCCCTGATGAGTCCATAAAACGAAACGCGTAGGGAAGAATGCGGTTGACGTTTTGGGGTTAATTCACACGTCTGACAGCTTGGATGGGCATATGTGTGGTCAAAACTGTGGACCCCCCCTCCCAGATGCTGCGGATGTGAGTAGGTCTTACCGTTACAAGAAAACTGGAGGTGAGATCGTTCCAATTTTTTTATGTATTGTGTATGGCTCTGCATTAACGACAAAGACAGGATACATGCACCTTCACCGTACCTTCATGGTATTTATTATATGCGGTGAGAGAAACTACTCGTACATGTTACATGCTCCTTCTTGGGAGATTTTTCCCTTTCAAGACTGACACTGAGGCGTCCATGTGGACAGTCTGAGGGATCCTACTATCCGTAGATTCCATGTATATGGGAATCTGTTCTGTGAGTCCTTTGTTTGTTTACTTATATGTGGTTGATTATACCGATTTTAGCATTATATATTAAAAGTTAATTTTTATTATTAGTCACACCCTGCTTTGATATAAAATTTTTTGACTGGTGACACACCGCTGTTTTGAGTTATTATAGTCAAATTCTTCTGTTGGTAAATAATCCACCCAGTCATTGTGTAGGTAAAAAATAAAACAGCGCAGGTATTGTTCAAGAATTTGGTTTGTTCTTTCAGTCTGGCGATTGGATTGTGGGTGGATAGCAAATAGACAGATTGACAGTAACTCCTAATGCTGTGTGGAAAGTTTTCCAAAATTTTGATGTAAACTGGACACCTCTATCAGAAATGACATTGTCAGGAATTCCATGCAGCCCTAATTCCTTCTTTGACCACTAATTCTGCGGTTTGTTCAGCAGTAGGAATAAAATGGGCCATTTTTGTGAGGCGATCCACCACAACAAGGCTAACAGTTGTTTCTTTTGAGGGAGGTAGGTCTGCAATAAAATCCATTGAGAATGATCCTCAAGGCCTAGATGGAAGAAACATATTTTTCACATCCTTCCTACACTTAGGCCACCAAAAAGAACGAAGCAATAGTTCTTGCGTTTTCATTACTCCACGGTATCCTACAAGTTTAGAATCATGGACATGTTTGAGGACTTCAAGTTAAGCAGATTCAGGGACATATATTTGGTGGTTCTGCATCCAAAATCCCTTCTTAAAAGAAAGGTCAATGTCTTTAGAAAGATGGTTAAGAAAGCAGTCAGTTTGGCATCCTTCTTTAATTTTCATCAAAAATTATTTGGAGTCCAGTATTCCCCCAAAAAATTTTGGATGTAGAATGATACAGTCAGGGCCAGACCTCTCCTGATGTCCAGGTTCAGCAAATATCATGGACAGAGCATCAGCCTTGCCATTTCTTGAACCACGTTGATAGTAAAATTATTAAATTAAATTATAATAATAATAATTTTTATTTATATAGCGCCAACATATTCCGCAGCGCTTTACAAATTATAGAGGGGACTTGTACAGACAATAGACATTACAGCATAACAGAAATACAGTTCAAAACAGATACCAGGAGGAGTGAGGGCCCTGCTCGCAAGCTTACAAACTATGGGGAAAAGGGGAGACACGAGAGGTGGATGGTAACAATTGCTTTAGTTATTCGGACCAGCTATAGTGTAAGGCTCAGGTGTTCATGTAAAGCTGCATGAACCAGTTACCTGCCTAAGTATGTAGCAGTACAGACACAGAGGGCTAATACTGCATAAAGTGTATGAGAACATGATGCGAGGAACCTTTTAAACCTGGAGAAAATTAAAACCCAAAGTGCTTGTCTTGCAGACACCTCTTAGCTGTACGGATAAATTCTAAATTTTTGTGGTCAATAAGAACAGTCACCAGATGATTGGCCCCTTCCAAGAGATGTCTCCATTCGGAGAAGGCAACTTTAACCCCTTTACCCCCAAGGGTGGTTTGCACGTTAATGACCAGGCCAATTTTACAATTCTGACCACTGTCCATTTATGAGGTTACTAGATGGCAGCCCGATTCTAAAGAATCGGGAGTCTAGAATCCATATATACTTTATTTATTCAAATGTAAGAATAATACAATTAATAAATAATAGTAAGAAAGAACAAAAAATGGCTGCACTCACCAGCTCTTGACAATTCTTGTTCTTTAAGGTACAGTTACACAGGATCCATGAACATGCTTATGAGGGGAGGGATGAAAGACATCAGACGACAACTTTGCGTGTTGTGACAAATGCCACAACAACGGTTCTTTGCTTAAGAACAATGTCAGGTAGTAGGAAAATACCCAGTTAATAATAGGCAATAGTTCTTTGCAGGAATGCAGATATTAATAAATAGGCAGTTTATATTGCAGAGAAATTGCTGGGCAATAATGGACAATGTCCTTATGTGGCAAATAATAGAGCAATATACCCAATGTGGCAAAGAAGAGGTTAATAAACGGCAGTCTCTCAGTATAACAGTCAGTGAATAATAGGCAGTATATGGAGAAAACACCAAACAAAAGTTCAAAATTGGTGTGAAAATGTCACTGAACCACTTCACAACTAAATATATATAGTTTTGGTAAATGGTATTATCATTTTTTTGACGAAATTCGGCAGGAGCTTGAAGAGCAACGTCACTGGGCCCGCCTCCACGCAGTAGAAACTTGCTGTGAGGTAAAAATTCAAAAATCACACCAAAATGGCGGGCGGAGTGTGTCACAGTACTGCACGTTTCTGATTGGTCGCTCGCAGCAGGCGGCAACCAATCAGACACTGGACACTGTTGACGTCACTTATCTCCGGACATTAGCTCCGGACATTAGCTCCGGACAGGAAGTTGGCACAAATTGCAGGAAGTAGTATTCTAGGCAATTATATATTAGTTAACTCTGAAACACTTCAATTTTATGACAGTTTTGACTTTTTTTCTATGGTAACTGACTGACTAAGCACTCCTCCCATCACCATGTGGTTTTTAATTGCATCTCATCACACTTGGTCCCGGCCAACTCATATGTAGGCTTTGCTGAACAGAGGTGTCCACATTCACCCAGGCATACAGACATTGGCCTTCGGTAAGTGTTCACATTTGGACAGGGGGGTCAGGGACCCATCAGTTTTATGAGACCACCTTGACGACGGTTGATGGGCTCACACTATTTGATTATATCAAATTCTGTGCAAAGCGTCTCTTAAATATTTTCCTAATGTTCAAAAGCCATTTTGCTATTCATATTTCATATATTTCAGATTAGACATGCTTTTGCACGATAGAGTGCAACCTTTTTTGTATATATATTGTACTTGTAATATTACCTGCGTTTATTTATGAAAAAAACAGACATTTGGCAAAAATTTTGAAAATATCGCAATTTTCCAACTTTGAATTTTTATGCAATTAAATCCCAGAGATATGTCATGCAAAATACTTAATAAGTAACATTTCCCACATGTCTACTTTACATCAGCACAATTTTGGAACCAAATTTTTTTTTTATTAGGGAGTTATAAGGGTTAAAAGTTGACCAGCAATTTCTCATTTTTACAACACCATTTTTTTTTAGGGACCACATCTCATTTGAAGTCATTTTGAGGAGTCTATATGATAGAAAATAACCAAGTGTGACACCATTCTAAAAACTGCACCCCTCAAGGTGCTCAAAACCACATTCAAGAAGTTTATTAACCCTTCAGGTGTTTCACAGGAATTTTTAGAATGTTTAAATAAAAATGAACATTGAACTTTTCTTCACAAAAAATTTAATTCAGCTCCAATTTGTTTTATTTTACCAAGGGTAACAGGAGAAAATGGACCCCAAAGGGTACAATTTGTCCTGAGCATGCTGATACCCCATATGTGGGGGTAAACCACTGTTTGGGCGCATGGCAGAGCTCGGAAGGGAAGGAGCACCATTTGACTTTTCAATGCAAAATTGACTGGAATTGAGATGGGACGCCATGTTGCGTTTGGAGAGCCACTGATGTGCCTAAACATTGAAACCCCCACAAGTGACACCATTTTGGAAACTAGACCCCCCAAGGAACTTATCTAGATGTGTTGTGAGAACTTTGAACCCCCAAGTGTTTCACTACAGTTTATAATGCAGAGCCGTGAAAATAAAAAATCCTTTTTTTTTCCACAAAAATTATTTTTTAGCCCCCAGTTTTGTATTTTCCCAAGGTTAACAGGAAAAAAATGGACCCCAAAAGTTGTTGTCCAATGTGTCCTGAGTACGCTGATACCAAATATGTTGGGGTAAACCCCTGTGTGGGCACACGGGAGAGCTCGGAAGGGAAGGAGCACTGTTTTACTTTTTCAAAGCAGAATTAGCTGGAATTGAGATCGGATGCCATGTCGCGTTTGGAGAGCCCCTGATGTGCCTAAATAGTGGAAACCCCCCAATTATAACTGACACCCTAATCCAAACACACCCTTAACCCTAATCTCAATGGTAACCCTAAACACCCCTAACTAGCCCCAACCCTAACTGTAGCCTTAACCCTAGCCCCAACCCTAACCCTAACCTTAGCCCTAACCCTAACCCTAGCCCTAACCCTAGCCCTAACGGGAAAATGGAAATACATGTTTTAAAAAATTTTAATTTTTCCCTAACTAAGGGGGTGATGAAGGGGGGTTTGATTTACTTTTATAGCGGGTTATTTAGCAGATTTTTATGATTGGCAGCCGTCACACACTGAAAGACGCTTTTTATTTCAAAAAATTATTGCATTACCACATTTTGAGAGCTATAATTTTTCCATATTTTAGTCCACAGAGTCATGTGAGGTCTTGTTTTTTGCGGGACGAGTTGACGTTTTTATTGGTAACATTTTCGGGCACGTGACAATTTTTGATCGCTTTTTATTCCGATTTTTGTGAGGCAGAATGACCAAAAACCAGCTATTCATGAATTTCTTTTGGGGGAGGCGTTTATACCGTTCCGCGTTTGGTAAAATGGATAAAGCAGTTTTATTCTTCGGGTCAGTACGATTACAGCGATACCTCATTTATATCATTTTTTTATGTTTTGGCGCTTTTATACAATAAAAACTATTTTATAGAAAAAATAATTATTTTTGCATCGCTTTATTCTGAGGACTATAACTTTTTTATTTTTTTGCTGATGATGCTGTATGGCGGCTCGTTTTTTGCAAGAAAAGATGATGTTTTCAGCGGTACCATGGTTATTTATTTCGGTCTTTCTGATCGCGTGTTATTCCACTTTTTGTTTGGCGGTATGATAATAAAGCGTTGTTTTTTGCCTTGTTTTTTTTTTTGTTTACCGCGTTCACTGAAGGGGTTAACTAGCGGGACAGTTTTATAGGTGGGGTCGTTACGGACGTGGCGATACTAAATATGTGTACTTTTTATTGGTTTTTTTTTTATTTAGATAAAGAAATGTATTTATAGGAACAATATTTTTTTTTGGGGGGGGGAATTATTTTGGGATTTTTTTTTACACATGTGAATATTTTTTTTTACACTATAACATTGCCCCAGGGGGGGGGGCATCATGTTATAGTGTAAGATCGCTGATCTGACACTTTGCTGTGCACGGTGTCAGATCAGCGATCTGACATGCACAGCTGCAGGCTTCACAGTGCCTGCTCTGAGCAGGCGCAGTGAAGCCACCTCCCTACAGGATCCGGAATCCGCGGGCCTGCAAGGAGAAGGAGGAAGTAAGAGACCCTTACCACATCGCTTTGCTGTGGGGGTCTCAAGGAAGCCCGCAGGGAGCCCCATCCCTGCGTGATGCTTCCCTATACCGCCGGCACACCGCGATCATGTTTGATTACGGTGTGCTGGGGGTTAATGTGTCAGGAGCAGTCCGTGATCACTCCTGGCACGTTGTGCCGGATGTCAGCTGTGATAGTCAGCTGACACCCGGCCGCGATCGGCCGCGCTCCCCCCATGAGCGCGGCCGATCGCTATGACGTACTATCCCGTCGGTGGTCATACGGGCCCACCCCACCTCGACGGGATAGTACGTCATATGTCAGAAAGGGGTTAATAGCTAAAAGTTCCTTATTTCCAATGTCATAGTTCTTTTCTGCAGCTGACATGGTATGACAAAGGAATGCACATTCATGAAGCTGCATTTTGTCTCCAACTCACTGTGATTAAACAGCTCCCACCCCAGAGTCTGATGCGTCTACTTCGATAACAAACGGAAGTTCAGGATTTGGTTGGACAAGTAATGGTGCAGAAGTAAAAAGTTTAGTTTGTCAAATGCCACTTGTGCCTCTGGAGACCAAAAAAAGACTTTGGTTTCTTGTGAGTGAATTAACTGGTAAAATTATTTTTGAAAAGTTTTTAATGATCTTCTGTAGAAATCTGCAAATCCTATAAAGCGCTGCACGTCTTTTAAATTTCTTGGGGTAGACCAATCAAATACCACTCTGATTTTACTGGGATCCATGCTCAGACCTTCGGGGGAGATGATATATCCCAGAAATTGTGTTCTGGTTGTTCGAATTCACATTTTTTTAGTTTAACATAGAGATGGTTTTCCAGTAGACGTTCCAGGACTAACTGAACATGTCTGTGATGCTCCTCCAAGGTATCTGAAAACATAAGAATGTCATTGAGATAAACAACACCAAATCGATCCAAACAAAATCTCAAAAAACATAATTGATGAAGTGCTGAAAGGTGGCAGGAGCGTTGCTAAGGCCAAAAGGCATAGCCAGATATTCAAAATGTCCGTATTTTGTTCTAAAGTTGGTTTTCCACTCATCTCCCTGGTGGATTCGTATGAGATTATAAGCCCCTGTTAGATCAAGTTTGGTAAAAATTCTGGCAGAACGCAGTCTCTCCAGGAACTCAGGGATTAAGAGGAGTGGATAGCGATTCTTAATTGTAATTTTATTGATTTCTCTATATCAATATATGGCCGCAGGGTTGAGTCCTTCTTTTCTACAAAAAAGGGTGCTCCAGCTGGCGAAGAAGTAGGTTGAATAAAGCCTTTCTCTAAATTTTCGCCTAGGTATTCCTTTAGTACTTTTAATTCTGGTTCAGAAAGATTGTAAATTCGTCCAAATGGAATGGATGATCCAGGAAGCAATTTAATGGGACAGTTGTAAGGACGATGAGGAGGCAGTTGATCGGCAGACTTCTTTCTGCAGACCTCACTGAACTGTTGGTACTGAGGGGGTAGTTTATAAAAATGCTGATAAGAAATCTCAGAAATTTAAATTTGTTTGGAAACAGATACATTAGCATGGCAATTGCTATTACAGTACTCAGAGAGAAAGGTAATGGTCCTCGATGCCCAGTTGATAGATGGATTATGGATTGAAAACCAGGGAATTCCTAGAATAACTGGAAATTTTGGAGATGAAATAAGATGAAAACTATCCACTTCATGATGATTCGTTTCAATACAGATTTCCAGAAAATTGTCTCGTGAGTAACAGATCCAGATGATAAAGCTAATAATAATAATAATAAATCTTTATTTTTATATAGCGCTAACATATTCTGCAGCGCTTTACAGTTTGCACACATTATCATCGCTGTCCCCGATAGGGCTCACAACCTACATTCCTTATCAGTATGTCTTTGGAATGTGGGAGGAAACCGGAGTACCCGGAGGAAACCCACGCAAACACGGAGAGAACATACAAACTCCTTGCAGATGTTGTCCTTGGTGGGACTTGAACCCAGGACTCCAGTGCTGCAATACTAACCACTGAGCCACCGTGCTGCCCTGTGATCCATCCACAGTTTCCATATTGATTGGCATGGATTTAGTCCTACTTGCAATGTTATTATCTAGTGTGAATTGTAAGTCTATGAAATTCCCTCCTGCTCCAGAATCTAACATGGCAGAGCATTGTATTTTTTGGCTCACAATTATGTCCTGTATGTGAATGACAAAATGAGATGATGGTGATTGATCTTTGCCTTTATCTTGCAGTACAATGAGATGGTCTGCATAACTGGATCTGGCTGCTCAAAAAGGTCTAAATCGCTTTCAGTCCTGGCATTTGTGAAAGCTCTGGTCCTTTTATTAGGACAGTTGATGGCAAAATGTCCAGTGCCCCCACAATAGAGACAGATTCTCTGTACGCCGCCTCTCCTTCTCTACTGCAGAGAGAGATTTACGGATTACATCAATTTGCATAAGTTCAGGAACACTTTCCATTTCCTGTTGTTTTTTTTAATGCTGATTGAGTAAAGGGGTAGTTAGGGGTATTTCCAAACACTCACAACCTTTCCTTTCTTCGTTCAGCGAGTCTCTGATCATTTCGGTTGCATTGTTGAATAAAGTCCTCCATATTATCTGGGGTCTTAACCCTTGCAAGTTCATCTTTTATTAGCTCTCATAATCCTCAGCGAAATTGACTCCTCTGAGCAGCTAAATTCCATGTGGTGTCTGCCACCTAGCAGCGGAATTCAGAGGTATAGTCAGCTACAGAGTGCTACCCTTGATGTAGGTTATGCAATTTGGTTTCAGCTGTAACACAAAGAATTGGATCATCAAACACGTGGTTCATAGCAGTGATGAAAGAAACTAAGTCATTTAGGAGGTCAGAGTTCTTCTCCACATAAGGTGAGGCCCATGCAAGAGCCTCATCAGTCAGGAGTTTTATGATAAACAGAACCCTTTTCCTGTTACTGGTAAACGGAACAGGTTGCATATGAAAATAAATTTAGCATTGATTAAGGAATCCACAGTAATGATATCGATCGCCACTGCGGGCAACGGCATGCGTGCGTGTGATTCCAGGCCAGAGTTGCGCAACTCCAGAAGTTGCCTCTGCTACTCAATAATTTCCTTTTGCTGACCTACTACATGCGTTTGCAACTTAGAAAATTTTTCTTGGTATGTGGTACCAAAATTCTGAAGTTCAGCACCTTGTTGCCACAGACTCCATTTTGTGTGCAGGATTATTCTGTTATGGACTGACCTGGGTTGGAGTAGTTGTATTGCAACCACTAGTGGTAGCACCGGCAGGTAGCATAGTCAGGGATAGCCAAGGAGTTGGAAAACAGGAAGAGTAATGTAGTTTGAAGGAATAAGCAGGAAGCGTAGTCAGGGAAGCCAGAGGTCGATTTCAGGAGCAGCAATGTCGTCAGAAGAAGCAGCAGGTGGAAGGAAGTTTGACTAGAGTCTGGTAGCTCAATAATCACGCAAGGAAAGGAGAGAAAGGCCAGGTTTGAATAGGGTGTTCAATCAGGATTGAGACAATCAGAAACTCAGGGTTGGGACCAACAGGAAACTCAGGATGGAGAGATCAGCAACAACATAGATATAAGTATTTGGGTTAGCATGGAACTGTCCAGCGAGCTGAAAAGATCAGAGGAAAGAGCTGCCGTCTAGTGAACAGGAGATGCTGGGTTTGAATCTTGAAAAGCTAAATGTACTGATTTTCCAGGCATTGGTATTTAGCACATGGACAGCATACGGATGATACACACTACATACGGATGGCACATGGACCACGGATCTCACCAGTACTGTTTTTTCCAGTACAAGAATCGCCAGGACATAAACCAAACAAACTAAGATGTGATTGTTAAATAATAGTGCATGTGTTACAAAAAAGTTGACCATTTAATTAATGCAAGGTAATGTAATCAGCAGGTAAGACTTGGCATAACTGTGACAAATAGTCAGCATGAGGCTATACAGCCTAACCTCATTCAGAGGTTAATGTTCTAAGTAATTGATCTCAGACTAACTCACTATTTGTGGTGTGAATAGTCCATTGCTGAGATGTTTGTGATCTTCCTCGCTGTGAGGCTCAGAGCATTATGGCCAGAGACAGATCTGAGGTTCAATGGAGCATGCTGAAAAGATTGGTGTGTGACATCACACTCTCTCTTGGGTTCGGAATGTGCCGCCAAAACTCACGCAGTTTGGAAATGCTCAGTTTTCTTCTTCAGAGGATTTGGCAGTTCGTAATGGTTGCCCGCTCATGTAAGTGTCTACTTTAGCAGTAATTGAGCCCTGTAGGGTGACTCATGGTGGTACAAAATTGTATTATGTATGGGTTTACAAGTGAGTGAAACACCAAAAACATGGATGTGATATCCATCAGCAGCCTGAGAAATCCAATAGAGTGAGAGCAGGTGCACTAAATTTCATTAATATATCTTTTTCAAAATGCATTGGACAAGAATAAGAGATATTACTACTGCAAAGGGCCCAAGATTAGGGACATTGTTATAGGATAGTGCCCAGGATGGAGGGGGCATTATTGCAGGAAGGGGCCAGGAGGCCAACATTATTATTGAAACAGGCCAAGGATGAGAGACATTATACCAGGAAGGGGTCCAAGATGGAGGACTTTATACCAGGAAATGGCTCAGGATGGGTGACACTGTTATAGGGTAGGGGGCATTATTAACAGGAATGGGCCTAGGACAGAGGACAATAATTCATGAAGGGGCCAAGACAAGAACAAGAGACATTATTACTGAAAGGGACATTATGGGGACATTATTACAGGAAGGATAAAGGATGGAGGACATTGTTACATGGGGGAAAAATACCCATATTTTTATAGGTTCTAGAACACTGCAAGAGTCTGTTCATCTGACCCACATGCAGGTGGGGACCCAAGTTCAAATTTCGCATCTGGGCCCATTGGACTCTAGTCACGCCACTGAGGAGAGGTTACAGCATAGGGACTTGTAGTGAATTGGGAGGTGATGATTGCAGTGGGGGAAGAACACAGAACAGGGATTTGCAATGAATTGGGGGGAGAGGCACTGTGGCTAATAATTTGGGGGAAGAGTTCAGTGAATAAAAAATTATATTTTTTGTGTGGGGCTTGGTGGCTAATTGTAGTTAATGGGGAGTACAGTGCTATCTAATAGATATATATTTTGAGTGATGAGATGTACAGTAGCTAATTAAATATTAACCCCTTTACCCCCAAGGGTGGTTTGCACGTTAATGACCGGGCCAATTTTTACAATTCTGACCACTGTCCCTTTATGAGATTATAACTCTGGAACGCTTTAACGGATCTTGGCAATTCTGACACTGTTTTCTCGTGACATATTGTACTTCATGATAGTGGTAAAATTTCTTTAATATAACTTGTGTTTATTTGTGAAAAAAAGAGAAATTTGGTGAAAATTTTGAAAATTTAGCAATTTTACAACTTTGAATTTTCATGCCCTTAAATCACAGAGGTATGTCATGTAAAATACTTAATAAGTAACATTTCCCACATGTCTACTTTACATCAGCACAATTTTGGAACCAAAATTTTTTTTTTGTTAGGGAGTTATAAGGGTTAAAAGTTGACCAGCAATTTCTCACTTTTACAACACCAATATTTTTTAGGGACCACATCACATTTGAAGTCATTTTGAGGGGTCTATATGATAGAAAATAACCAAGTGTGACACCATTCTAAAAACTGCACCCCTCAAGATGCTCAAAACCACATTCAAGAAGATTGTTAACCCTTCAGGTGTTTTACAGGAATTTTTGGAATGTTTAACAAAAAATTAACATTTAACTTTTTTTCTCAAAAAAATTAATTCAGCTCCAATTTGTTTTATTTTCCCAAGGGTAAGAGAAGAAATTGGACCCCAAAAGTTGTTGTGCCATTTGAACTGAGTATGCCGATACCCCACATGTGGGGGTAAACCACTGTTTGGGCGCATGGCACAGCTCAGAAGGGAAGGAGCACCGTTTGACTTTTCAATGCAAAATTGACTGGAATTGAGATGGGACGCCATGTTGCTTTTGGAGAGCCCCTGATGTGCCTAAACATTGAAACCCCCCACAAGTGACACCATTTTGGAAAGTAGACCCCCTAAGGAACTTATCTAGATGTGTGGTGAGCACTTTAACCCACCAAGTGCTTCACAGAAGTTTATAATACAGAGCCGTAAAAATAAAAAATCGTATTTTTTCACAAATATGATCTTTTCGCCCCAAATTTTTTATTTTCCCAAGAGTGAGAGAAGAAATTGGACCCCAAAAGTTGTTGTGCCATTTGAACTGAGTATGCCGATACCCCACATGTGGGGGTAAACCACTGTTTGGGCACACGGCACAGCTCGGAAGGGAAGGAGCGCTGTTTGACTTTTCAATGAAAAATTGACTAGAATTGAGATGTCCCATTTGGAGAGCCCCTGATGGGCATAAACATTGAAACCTCCGACAAGTGACACCATTTTGGAAACTAGACCCCCCAAGGAACTTATCTAGATGTGTTGTGATAGCTTTGAACCCCCAAGTGTTTCACTACAGTTTGTAACGCAGAGCCGTGAAAATTTAAAAAAAAAATCTTTCCCCCCAAAATTATTTTTTAGCCCCCAGTTTTGTATTTTCCCGAGGGTAACATGAGAAATTGGACCCCACAATTTGTTGTCCAATTTGTCCTGAGTGCGCTGATACCCCATATGTGGGGGGGAACCACTGTTTGGGCGCATGGGAGGGCTCGGAAGGGAAGGAGCTCCATTTGGAATGCAGACTTAGATGGAATGGTCTACAGGCGTCACATTGCGTTTGCAGAACCCCTAATGTACCTAAACAGTAGAAACCCCCCACAAGTGACCCCATATTGGAAACTAGACCCCCCAGGGAACTAATCTAGATGTGTTGTGAGAACTTTGAACCCCCAAGTGTTTCACTACAGTTTATAACGCAGAGCCGTGAAAATAAAAAATCTTTTTTTTTCCCACAAAAATTATTTTTTAGCCCCCAGTTTTGTATTTTCCCAAGGGTAACAGGAGAAATTGGACCCCAAATGTTGTTGTCCTATTTGTCCTGAGTACGCTGATACCCCATATGTTGGGGTAAACCCCTGTTTGGGCACACGGGAGAGCTCGGAAGGGAAGGAGCGCCATTTGGAATGCAGACTTAGGCCGGCCTCACACTAGCGAGTTTTATGGACGTAAGAGCGCAGAAACTACGTCTGTAAAACTCGCATAAAATACGGCACAATTATTCTCTATGCCCCTGCTCCTATCTGCCGTATTTTCCTATATGTGTCATTGAGACACATATATGTATATATATTATTACTTCATCCAGCGCGATATAGCAGAAAGCCGGTAATTCAATTACCGGCTTTTGCTTTCTCCTTCCTAAACCCGACATTATATGAGACCTGGTTTACATACAGTAAACCATCTCATATCCCAATTTTTTTTGCATATGCCACACTACTAATGTCAGTAGTGTGTCTATGCAAAATTTGGCCGTTCCAGCTAGTAAATTAAAGGGTTAAATGGCGGAAAAAATTGGCGTGGGCTCCCGCACAATTTTCTCCGCCAGAGTAGTAAAGCCAGTGACTGAGGGCAGATATTAATAGCCTGGAGAGGGTCCATGGTTATTGCCCCCTCCCCCCTGGCTAAAAACATCTGCCCCCAGCCACCCCAGAAAAGGCACATCTGGAAGATGCGCCTATTCTGGCACTTGGCCACTCTCTTCCCATTCCCGTGTAGCAGTGGGATATGGGGAAATGAAGGGTTAATGTCACCTTGCTATTGTAAGGTGACATTAAGCCAAATTAATAATGGAGAGGCGTCAATAATGACACCTATCCATTATTAATCCAATACTAGTAAAGGGTTAAAAAAAACACACACACATTATTAAAAATTAATTTAATGAAAAAATCACAAAGGTTGTTGTATTAATTTATTCTACTCTCAATCCACTCACTGAAGACCCCCGATCTGTAAATAAAAAAATAGTAATAAACCAACAATATACATACCTTCCAAGGATCTGTCGCGTCCAACGATATAAATCCATCTGAAGGGGTTAAAATATTTTGCAGCCACGAGCTTTGCTAATTCAACGTTGCTCATGTCTGCAAAACCCCGGAGAATGTAGGTAAAGTAGGTCATTGACCTATATTTTCCTGCATTTGCGGTGAGGCGCCCTCTGCTGGCTGTTCCTAGATCGTGGGAACTTTCCTAGAAAGCTCCCTGGCTCGTGATCATATGAGGACAACCGGCAGATAATGTGTGTGTGGTTTTTTTTTAACCCTTTACTAGTATTGGATTAATAATGGATAGGTGTCATAATTGACGCCTCTCCATTATTAATTTGGCTTAATGTCACCTTACAATAGCAAGGTGACATTAACCCTTCATTACCCCATATCCCACTGCTACACGGGAATGGGAAGAGAGTGGCCAAGTGCCAGAATAGGCGCATCTTCCAGATGTGCCTTTTCTGGGGTGCCTGGGGGCAGATGTTTTTAGCCAGGGGGGGGCCAATAACCATGGACCCTCTCCAGGCTATTAATATCTGCCCTCAGTCACTGGCTTTACTACTCTGGCGGAGAAAATTGTGCGGGAGCCCACGGCCAAATTTTGCATAGACACACTACTGACATATGCAAAAAAATGGGGATATGAGATGGTTTACTGTATGTAAACCATGTCTCATATCATGTCGGGTTTAGGAAGGAGAAAGCAAAAGCCGGTAATTGAATTACCGGCTTTCTGCTATATCGCGCTGGATGACATATTAATATATATACATATGTGTGTCTACTGACATATATATATATATATATATATATATGACAGTATATATGTTTTTTTTTTTTACACATGGATCCCTTGTATAGCCGTATGTCGGTTTTGCAAGCCTGCGATAAAAACACGCAGTACGGATGACATACGGATTACATACAGAGGATGCCATGCGCAAAAAACGCTGAAACACCCTGCCTACGGAGGAGCTACGGACCACTAGTTTGGGGACTTTTCAGCGTATTACGACCGTAAAAAACGGACCGTATTTTCATACGCTGAGTGTGAAGTCGGCCTTAGATGGAATAGTCTGCAGGCATCACGATGCATTTGCAGAGCTCCTGATGCACCTAAACAGTAGAAACCCCCCACAAATGACACCATTTTGGAAACTAGACCCCCAAGGAACTTATCTAGATGTGTTTTGACAGCTTTGAACCCCCAAGTGTTTCACTACAGTTTATAACGCAGAGTCGTGAAAATAAAAATTAATTTTTTCCCACAAAAATGTTTTTTTAGCCCCCCAAGTTTTTATTTTCCCAAGGGTAAAAATAGAAATTGGACCCCAAAAGTTGTTGTCCAATTTGTCCTGAGTACGCTGATACCCCATATGTGGGGGGAACCACCGCTTGGGCGCATGGCAGAGCTCAGAAGGGAAGGAGCGCCATTTGGAATGCAGACTTAGATGGATTGGTCTGCAGGCATCACGTTGCATTTGCAGAGCCCCTGATGCACCTAAACAGTAGAAACCCCCCACAAATGACACCATTTTGAAAACTAGACCCCCCAAGGAACTGATCTAGATGTGTTTTGACAGCTTTGAACCCCCAAGTGTTTCACTACAGTTTATAACGCAGAGTCGTGAAAATAAAAATTAATTTTTTTCCCACAAAATAGTTTTTTTAGCCCCCCAAATTTTTATTTTCCCAAGGGTAAAAAAAGAAATTGGACCCCAATAGTTGTTGTCCAATTTGTCCTGAGTATGCTGATACCCCATATGTTGGGGTAAACACCTGTTTGGGTGCACGGGAGAGCTCGGAAGGGAAGGACCACTGTTTTACTTTTTCAACGCAGAATTGGCTGGAATTGAGATCGGACGCCATGTCGCATTTGGAGAGCCCTGATGTGGCTAAACAGTGGAAACCCCCAATTCTAACTGAAACCCTATCCCAGACACACCCCTAACCCTAATCCCAACCATAGCCCTAACCACACCCCTAACCCTGACACACCCCTAACCCTAATCCCCACCGTAAATGTAATCGTAACCCTAACCTTAACTTTAGCCCCAACCCTAACTTTAGCCCCAACCCTAACCCTAACTTTAGCCCCAACCCTAACTTTAGCCCTAACCCTAACCCTAACTTTAGCCCCAACCCTAACTTTAGCCCCAACCCTAACCCTAACTTTAGCCCCAACCCTAACTTTAGCGCCCACCCTAACCCTAACTTTAGCCCTGACCGTAGCCCTAACCCTAGCCCCAACCCTAACCCCAACCCTAGCCCCAACCCTAGCCCCAACCCTAGCCCCAACCCTAGCCCCAACCTAACCCTAGCCCTAACCCTAGCCCCAACCCTAGCCCTAGCCCCAACCCTATCCCCAGCCCTAGCCCTAACCCTAGCCAGGGCCGCCATCAGGGCATTACAGCCGTGACTGGCGTATGGGGCCCGGTGAGCAGAGGGGGCCCACATCGGGCCCCCTCTTACCTGCTCACCGGGCCCCTACCGGCAGCCACAGGCTGAACCGGGCCCTTAGCGGCGGCCGGCGCTACAGCTGTATAACGCTATTGACGTGCGGGCCCACGCCCGCACGTCAATAGTTAACAACCGCCAGCCGCAGCGTGCAGGTCGCCGGCGTCTGACGTCATTGTCAGTCGCCGGCGACTGCACGTGCAGCTGCGTGGAGAGAGCAGGAGCGCGGCAGGTAAGTAGACCTTTTTTTTTTTTTTATCGAGAGCAGCGATCCGGGGCAGAAAGCTGGACACAGGTGGGGGGGTAAAGCTGGACACAGCTGGACACGGCTGGACACGGCTGGACACGGCTGGACACAGGGAGGGGGGGGTAAAGCTGGACACGGCTGGACACAGGAGGGGGGGTAAAGCTGGACACGGCTGGACACAGGTGGGGGGTAAAGCTGGACACGGCTGGACACAGGAGGGGGGGTAAAGCTGGACACGGCTGGACACAGGTGGGGGGTAAAGCTGGACACAGCTGGACACAGGGGGGGGTAAAGCTGGACACAGGGGGGGGTAAAGCTGGACACGGCTGGACACAGGGGGGGTAAAGCTGGACACGGCTGGACACAGGGGGGGGTAAAGCTGGACACGGCTGGACACAGGGGGAGGGGGTAAAGCTGGACACAGCTGGACACAGGGGGGGTAAAGCTGGACACGGCTGGACACAGGTGGGGGGGTAAAGCTGGACACAGCTGGACACGGCTGGACACGGGGGGGGGTAAAGCTGGACACGGCTGGACACAGGTGGGGGGGTAAAGCTGGACACAGCTGGACACAGGGGGGGTAAAGCTGGACACGGCTGGACACAGGGGGGTAAAGCTGGACACGGCTGGACACAGGGGGGGTAAAGCTGGACACGGCTGGACACAGGGGGAGGGGGTAAAGCTGGACACGGCTGGACACAGGGGGGGGTAAAGCTGGACACGGCTGGACACAGGTGGGGGGGTAAAGCAGGACACAGCTGGACACGGCTGGACACGGGGGGGTAAAGCTGGACACGGCTGGACACAGGTGGGGGGGTAAAGCTGGACACAGCTGGACACAGGGGGGGTAAAGCTGGACACGGCTGGACACAGGGGGGTAAAGCTGGACACGGCTGGACACAGGGGGGGTAAAGCTGGACACGGCTGGACACAGGGGGAGGGGGTAAAGCTAGACACGGCTGGACACAGGGGGGGGTAAAGCTGGACACGGCTGGACACAGGTGGGGGGGTAAAGCTGGACACGGCTGGACACAGGTGGGGGGGTAAAGCTGGGCACAGGGGGGTAAAGCTGGACACGGCTGGACACGGGGGGTAAAGCTGGACACGGCTGGACACAGGGGGGGTAAAGCTGGACACGGGGGGTAAAGCTGGACACGGGGGGGTAAAGCTGAACACGGGGGGGTAAAGCTGGACACGGGGGGGGGTAAAGCTGGACACGAGAAGGTAAAGCTGGACACGGGGGGGTAAAGCTGGACACGGGGGGGTAAAGCTGGACACGGGGGGGGTAAAGCTGGACACGGGGGGGTAAAGCTGGACACGGGGGGGTAAAGCTGGACACGGGGGGGTAAAGCTGGACACGAGGGGTAAAGCTGGACACGGGGGGGTAAAGCTGGACACGGGGGGGGCGGTAAAGCTGGACACGGGGGGGCAAGTAAAGCTGGACACGGGGGGCGGTAAAGCTGGACACGGGGGGGTAAAGCTGGACACGGGGGGTAAAGCTGGACATGGGGGGGTAAAGCTGGACACGGGGGGGGCGGTAAAGCTGGACACGGGGGGGCGGTAAAGCTGGACATGGGGGGGCAAGTAAAGCTGGACACGGGGGGGCAGTAAAGCTGGACACGGGGGGGGGCAGTAAAGCTGGACACGGGGGGGCAGTAAAGCTGGACACGGGGGGGCAGAGTGCTGGACACGGGGGGGGCAGAGTGCTGGACACAGATGGGGCAGAGTGGTGGACACAGATGGGGCAGAGTGGTGGACACAGATGGGGCAGAATGCTGGACACAGTGGCAGGGGCAGAATGCTGGACACAGTGGCAGGGGCAGAATGCTGGACACAGTGGCAGGGGCAGAATGCTGGACACAGTGGCAGGGGCAGAATGCTGGACACAGTGGCAGGGGCAGAATGCTGGACACAGTGGCAGGGGCAGAATGCTGGACACAGTGGCAGGGGCAGAATGCTGGACACAGTGGCAGGGGCAGAATGCTGGACACAGTGGCAGGGGCAGAATGCTGGACACAGTGGCAGGGGCAGAATGCTGGACACAGTGGCAGGGGCAGAATGCTGGACACAGTGACAGGCGCAGAATGCTGGACACAGGGGCAGACTGTGAGACCCGGGGGCAGAATGCTGGACATGGGGCAGAATGGAGATACGGGGCATGATTGGAGACACGGGGCAGGATGAAAGACATGGGGGCATGACTGGAGACAGATGGGGGAGGATTGGAGACAGATGGGGCAGAATGGAGACAAGTGGCAGGATTGCAGACACGGGGGCATGGTTGGAGACATAGGGGGCAGAATGGAGACATGGGGCATGATTCAAGACAGATCGTGCAGGATCATGGGGCAGGATGGATATGATGGAGACAGATGGGGCCGGATGGAGAGATCACATGGGGTAGAATGGATACTCATGAGGGCAGGATGGGAGAACATATGGCTGACGCCAGGAATGAGACACACGGTGGCCAGGATGGGGAATATTATTAGCATAGGGGCTAATTTAGGGATATTATTACTGCAGTGATGTATTTATTTTATTTTTTGAGTATACTGTTTTAAATGAGGGGGCGGTCCTGTTACTGTATAGAGTGACGTTATGTTGCCTCTTTTTCTTCATGTGGTGTAATGTAGAAGTTGTGAAAAAGTAAGTAATGTATTCTACAAGCGGAGCTCGAGAAAACTGTGTTATTTTCTGCAGAGACGAGCCCTGGCTGGATGAAATGATGGCGGTCTGTGCTGGATGAAGGACTTCACCTAGAGACGTCACTGGTGAGTCAGTGTGTTTCCTATACACTGACACTATACACTGTATACTATATACAGAGCTCCTGTGTATAATTTCACTAGTGATCACTGTATTATCTGTACACATACACTGCATACCAAGTACAGATCTCCTGTGTATAATGGCACTTATGGTGATAGTATGGTGCTTTTTTTTTAATTACTGATCAGAATTGTAGTATTCAGTCACTATGTGGTGGTAATATGTGGTCTGGCCATGGTGTTGTGGTATTTGTTCCTTGTATGTGATATTATTCGATCACTGTGGTGGTAATATGCGGTCTGGTCATGGTGTTGTGGTATTTGTTCCTTGTATGTGATATTATTCGATCACTGTGGTGGTAATATGTCATCTGGTCATGGTGTAGTGGTATTTGTTCTTTGTATGTGATATTATTGGTCATTTTAAAAATTGAAAAATAAATAAAAATATACCTAAATTGTATTGCATATTTTAACAAATATTTAATAGGTTACAGCAGAGTAGGGCCCGGCCAAAAGTGTCTACCGTGTTATGGTGGCAGCTTAAAAAAATCTTTTGACCAAAAAAAAAACTGCAGCTATATGTGTGATCTGGTGATGGGAACTGTTAATGTGTGATAGGTGAGAAGTGGAGATTTTCCAAGAGAGAGCGGTGGGACTGTGGACAGTTCGAGGGGTGGAGCCTGGAGGTGGGGCTGGGGTGGAGCCTGGGCGGAGTCTCAAGGGGGCCCCGAAAATTTTGCCAGTATGGGGCCCCGAAATTTCTAGTGGCAGCCCTGACCCTAGCCCCAACCCTAGCCCCAACCCTAGCCCCAACCCTAGCCCCAACCCTAACCCTAGCCCTAACCCTAACTGGAAAATGGAAATAAATACATTTTTTAAATTTTTTTATGTTTCCCTAACTAAGAGGGTGATGAAAGGGGGGTTGATTTACTTTTATAGCGGGTTTTCTAGCGGATTTTTATGATTGGCAGCCGTCACACACTAAAAGACGCTTTTTATTGCAAAAAAATATTTTTTGCGTTACCACATTCTGAGAGCTATAATTTTTCCATATTTTGGTCCACAGAGTCATGTGAGGTCTTGTTTTTTGCGGGACGAGTTGACATTTTTATTGGTAACATTTTCGGGCACGTGACATTTATTGATCGCTTTTTATTCCGATTTTTGTGAGGCAGAATGACCAAAAACCATCTATTCATGAATTTCTTTTTTGGGGGGGGGGCGTTTATACTGTTCCGCGTTTGGTAAAATGGATAAAGCAGTTTTATTCTTCAGGTCAGTATGATTACAGTGATACCTCATTTACATCTTTTTTATGTTTTGGTGCTTTTTATACGATAAAAACTATTTTATAGAAAAAATAATTATTTTTGCATCGCTTTATTCTGAGGGCTGTAACTTTTTTATTTTTTCGCTGATGATGCTGTATGGTGGCTCGTTTTTTCGGGACAAGATGAAGTTTTCAGCAGTACCATGGTTATTTATATCTGTCTTTATCGCATGTTATTCCACTTTTAGTTCACCGGTATGATAATAAAGCGTTGTTTTTTGCCTCGTTTTTTTTTTTTACGGTGTTCAGTGAAAGGGTTAACCTGTGGGACAGTTTTATAGGTTGGGTCGTTTCGGATGCGGCGATACTAAATATGTGTACTTTTATTGTTTTGTTTTTTTATTTAGATGAAGAAATGTATTTATGGGAACAATATTTTTTTTCTTTCTTTATTTAGGAATTTTTTTGTATTAATTTTTTTTTTTACACATCTAAAAAAAATGTTTTTACTTTTTTACTTTGTCCCATGGGGGACATCACTGTATAGTGACAGATCGCTGATCTGACACTTTGCAGAGCACTGTGTCAGATCAGCGATCTGGCGTGCCCTGCTGCAGGCTTACAGGAGCCTGCTCTGGACCCGGAAGTACTCCCTGCAGGACCCGGAAGTAGCCCCGCGGCCATTTTGGATCCGGGGCCTGCAGGGAGGAGACGCTCGGTACAAGGTGAGCACATCGCCTTGTACCGATCGTCTCAGGGAAGCCCGTAGGGAGCCCCCTCCTTGCGCGATGCTTCTCTATGCCGCCGGCACACTGCGATCATGTTTGATCGCGGTGTGCCGGGGGTTAATGTTCCGGGAGCGGTCCGTGACCGCACCTGGCACATAGTGCCGGATGTCAGCTGCGATAGTCAGCTGACACCCGGCTGCGATCGGCCGCGCTCCCCCCGTGAGCGCGGCCGATCGCTCTGGACGTACTATTCCGTCCTTGTGAAGTAAGGCCCACCCCACATGGACGGAATAGTACATCCAATGGCAGAAAGGGGTTAATAGCGTGATGTATACCATATTTTGCAGAATATAAGACGAACCCTAAATATTGGGGAGGAAAATAGGGAAAAAATGTTTTAAATACAATGGGGGTCAGTCTTATAGTCCGAATTTACAGTAGCTTACCAGGGGTGTGGCTGCGGTGAAGGTGGGTCACAGGAGGCAGGGTCGCTGCTGCAGGAAGTCGGCGGATGCAGAAGTGGACCATACTGCGGGCACCAGACTGGGAGAAAAGGTCGTGCTGGCAGTGCGAGGCTGCAAGATGTTGATGGTGAGGCAGGAGCATAGTCCCCACTCTACTCATTGATTATTCTGGTAGTGGGCTTCAGAAAATGGCTGCAGGAGGCGGCGCATGGCAGATTGAGATCTCGGCTCATCATTGAGACTGATATGGATAGCGGTGGTGTGTTAGTTATCTTGTCCACCTCCAACACCATATCAACAGGGTTATCATGTGGCCCTCGGTCCAAATTTTTTGAGGGCCATTAGGCAGCTCTCAGTCATACATTTTGGAGGACCAACTGTCCAAGGTAGCCTTTCTGAGCCCACGGTCTCTGACAGATGTTACAGTATGGTAGACGATGCATCACGTTAAATTTATTTATTCCCTTTTTTGGTTAGCCTCTCCTGTTGTGGTCTTATTCCATCCAAAGCATTTTGTGGAGCCATGAGCTCTGATATAAAGTGTGTTTTCATGTTCGTATTTGCACATTGATCCAAACTGCACTGATTCTTGTTAACTGCCAGCATCAATCCTTTTTCGTTTCTGCCAACAGTACAGTTGGTGATATAGAACCACTGGCATAACCAGGAAAGTGCTGATTGGATCCATGAGATGGCGTTAAGAGCTCAATCAACAACCAAATGTCTTTGTGATCCCACCATAGGTCGGAATGGAGTGCCGTGTGTTGACAAAATTACTTGTCACAACACAGCCATACTATCCCGCCATACACACAATATGCCTCACCAATATAATCCATATCACAAACAATGGCTAAACACTGCTTGGGTGTTTTCTCGCCATTGACACTTGCCAATATGGTAAATGCCTGAAGCCAATTGGCAAATGTATGAGGAATGAGGCAAAACAGCCTCTTTTCTTCTTTCTCTTTTTTACGCTCATCTGACCTGCCCTGATCCAAATTAAATTTGCCAGCAAAAATATCTCAATGTACCGTACTCATATTTCCAAATCTGCTCCTTAACCTCCTGTTTCAAGTGAACTCCTCTGGAAATCTCAAATCATACATGCAATTCAACATATCAAAACGTACATTGCCACTCATCATGGAAGTATGGTAGAACAGCTGTTTAATTTCTTTCCATGGTCGAGAGGTATATAAGAAGAATATTCAGCAAATCATTTGCTTATGGCCTTTTCATGCACAGAGCACTTTCTCAAGGTACACTCAGAAAAGGCAGCAACATCTTTTTAAACCCCTCCTGTACTAACAATTTCATTACATAAAGATTCAATATGAACAATTAGTCTAATTACATTACTTAAAAAAAACACAAATCCATAGAAAGCTCAACATTATAAGAATGCTGAGAAGTCACTGCGGTCATTTAGGCCTAATGGACCTATGGCATCTATTTTAATAATCTAGTTAACCCCTTTACCCCCAAGAGTGGTTTGCACGTTAATGACCGGGCCAATTTTTACAATTCTGACCACTGTCCCTTTATGAGGTTATAACTCTGGAACGCTTCAACGGATCCCAGTGAATCTGACATTGTTTTCTCGTGACATATTGTCCTTCATGACAATGGTAAAAATTCTTTGATAGTACCTGCGTTTATTTGTGAAAAAAACGGAAATTTGGCGAATATTATGAAAATTTCGCAATTTTCCAGCTTTGAATTTTTATGCAATTAAATTACAGAGATATGTCACATATAATACTTAATAAGTAACATTTCCCACATGTCTACTTTACATCAGCACAATTTTGGAACCAAAATTTTTTTTTGTTAGGGAGTTATAAGGGTGAAAATTTGACCAGCAATTTCTCATTTCTACAACACCATTTTTTTTTAGGGACCACATCTCATTTGAAGTCATTTTGAGGAGTCTATATGATAGAAAATACCCAAGTGTGACACCATTCTAAAAACTACACCGCTCAAGGTGCTCAAAACCACATTCAAGAAGTTTATTAACCCTTCTGGTGCTTCACAGGAATTTTTTGAATGTTTAAATAAAAATGAACATTTAACTTTGTTTCACCAAAAATGTAATTCAGCTCCAATTTGTTTTATTTTACCAAGGGTAACAGGAGAAAATGGACCCCAAACATTGTTGTACAATTTCTCCTGAGTACGCCAATACCCCACATGTGGGGGTAAACCACTGTTTGGGCGCATGGCACAGCTCGGAAGCGAAGGAGCGCCATTTGACTTTTCAATGCAAAATTGACAGGAATTGAGATGGGACGCCATGTTTCGTTTGGAGAGCCCCTGATGTGCCTAAACATTGAAACCCCCCACAAGTGACACCATTTTGGAAAGTAGACCCCCTAAGGAACTTATCTAGAGGTGTGGTGAGCACTTTGACCCACCAAGTGCTTCACAGAAGTTTATAATGTAGAACCGTAAAAATAAAAAATCATATTTTTTCACAAAAATTACCTTTTCGCCCCCAATTTTTTATTTTTCCATGGGTAAGAGAAGAAATTGGACCCCAAAAGTTGTTGTACAATTTGGCCTGAGTACGCTGATACCCCATATGTGGGGGTAAACCACTGTTTGGGCGGATGGGAGAGCTCGGAAAGGAAGGAGCGCCGTTTGACTTTTCAATGCAAAATTGACAGGAATTGAGATGGGACGCCATGTTGCGTTTGCAGAGCCCCTAATGTACCTAAAGAGTAGAAACCCCTCACAAGTGACAACATTTTGGAAAGTAGACCCCCTAAGGAACTTATCTAGATGTGTGGTGAGCGCTTTGACCCACCAAGGGCTTCACAGAAGTTTATAATTGAGAGCCGTAAAAATAAAACAAAAATTTTTTCCCACAGAAATTATTTTTTAGCCCCCAGTTTTGTATTTTCCCGAGGGTAACAGGAGAAATTGGACCCCAAAATTTGTTGTCCAATTTGTCCTGAGTGCGCTGATACCCCATATGTGGGGGGGAACCACTGTTTGGGCGCATGGGAGGGCTCGGAAGGGAAGGAGCTCCATTTGGAATGCAGACTTAGATGGAATGGTCTGCAGGTGTCACATTGCATTTGCAGAGCCCCTAATGTACCTAAACAGTAGAAACCCCCACAAGTGACACCATTTTGGAAACTAGACCCCCTAAGGAACTCATCTAGATGTGTTGTGAGAGCTTTGAACCCCCAAGTGTTTCACTACAGTTTGTAACGCAGAGCCGTGAAAATTTTAAAAAAAATCTTTCCCCCAAAAATTATTTTTTAGCCCCCAGTTTTGTATTTTCCCGAGGGTAACAGGAGAAATTGGACCCCAAAATTTGTTGTCCAATTTGTCCTGAGTGCGCTGATACCCCATATGTGGGGGGAACCACTGTTTGGGCGCATGGGAGGGCTCGGAAGGGAAGGAGCTCCATTTGGAATGCAGACTTAGATGGAATGGTCTGCAGGTGTCACATTGCATTTGCAGAGCCCCTAATGTACCTAAACAGTAGAAACCCCCCACAAGTGACACCATTTTGGAAACTAGACCCCCTAAGGAACTCATCTAGATGTGTTGTGAGAGCTTTGAACCCCCAAAATCTTTTTTTTCCCACAAAAATTATTTTTTAGCCCCAGTTTTGTATTTCCCCAAGGGTAACAGGAGAAATTGGACCCCAACAGTTGTTGTCCTATTTGTTCTGAGTACGCTGAAACCCCATATGTTGGGGTAAACCCCTGTTTGGGCACACGGGAGAGCTGGGAAGGGAAGAAGCACTGTTTTACTTTTTCAACGCAGAATTGGCTGGAATTTAGATCGGACGCCATGTCGCTTTTGGAGAGCCCCTGATGTGCCTAAACAGTGGAAACCCCCCAATTATAACTGAAACCCTAATCCAAACACTCCCCTAACCCTAATTCCAACGGTAACCCTAACCACACCTCTAACCCTGACACACCCCTAACCCTAATCCCAACCCTATTCCCAACTGTAAATGTAATCTAAACCCTAACTGTAACTTTAGCCCCAACCCAAACTGTAGCCCTAGCCCTAACCCTAGCCCTAACCCTAGCCCTAACCCTAGCCCTAACCCTAACCCTAGCCCTAGCCCTAACCCTAGCCCTAGCCCTAACCCTAACCCTAGCCCTAACCCTAGCCCTAACCCTAGCCCTAACCCTAGCCCTAGCCCTAATGGGAAAATGGATTAAATACATTTTTTTAATTTTTTCCTAACTAAGGGGGTGATGAAGGGGGTTTTGATTTACTTTTATAGCGGGTTTTTTTTAGCGGATTTTTATGATTGGCAGCCGTCACACACTGAAAGACGCTTTATATTGCAAAAAATATTTTTTGCGTTACCACATTTTGAGAGCTATAATTTTTCCATATTTTTGGGCACGTCACATTTTTTGATCGCTTTTTATTCCGATTTTTGTGAGGCAGAATGACCAAAAACCAGCTATTCATGAATTTCTTTTGGGGGAGGCGTTTATACCGTTCCGCGTTTGGTAAAATTGATAAAGCAGTTTTATTCTTCGGGTCAGTACGATTACAGCGACACCTCATTTATATAATTTTTTTATATTTTGGCGCTTTTATATGATAAAAACTATTTTATAGAAAAAATAATTATTTTGGCATCGCTTTATTCTCAGGACTATAACTTTTTTAATTTTTTGCTGATGATGCTGTATGGTGGCTCGTTTTTTGCGGGACAAGATGTCGCTTTCAGCGGTACCATGGTTGTTTATATCTGTCCTTTTGATCGCGTGTTATTCCACTTTTTGTTCGGCAGTATGATAATAAAGCGTTGTTTTTTGCCTCGTTTTTTTTTTTTTTTCTTACGGTGTTTACTGAAGGGGTTAACTAGTGGGCCAGTTTTATAGGTTGGGCCGTTACGGACGCAGCGATACTAAATATATGTACTTTTATTGTTTTTTTTATTTATTTAGATAAAGAAATGTATTTATGGGAATAATATATATATATATTTTTTCATTATTTAGGAATATTTTTTTTTATTTTTTTTTACACATTTGGAAAAAAATGTTTTTACTTTTTTACTTTGTCCCGGGGGGACATCACAGATCGATGATCTGACAGTTTGCACAGCACTCTGTCAGATCACTGATCTGACTTGCAGCGCTGAAGGCTTCACAGTGCCTGCTCTGAGCAGGCTCTGTGAAGCCACCTCCCTCCCTGCAGGACCCGGATCCGCGGCCATTTTGGATCCGGGTCTGGAGCAGGCAGGGAGGGAGGTAAGACCCTCGCAGCAACGCGATCACATCGCGTTGCTGCGGGGGGCTCAGGGAAGCCCGCAGGGAGCCCCCTCCCTGCGCGATGCTTCCCTGCACCGCCGGCACATCGCAATCATCTTTGATCGCGGTGTGCCAGGGGTTAATGTGCCGGGGGCGGTCTGTGACTGCTCCTGGCACATAGTGCCGGATGTCAGCTGCGATAAGCAGCTGACACCCGGCCGTGATCGGCCGCTCTCCCCCCGTGAGCGCCGCCGATCGTGCTGGACGTACTATCCCGTCCGTGGTCATAGGGGCCCACCCCACCTCGACGGGATAGTACATCCGATGTCAGAAAGGGGTTAACTTCGCATCTCAGTAATTGTTTCTGCCTGTCTTCACCATAAACTGTCCCATAAATCCATTATATACCAGAAAATATAAGACACGATTCATCTCACCTCCATCATGTTTCTCCATAACATGGTTAATTAGGCATAGACAACCTTTACCTCTTGAAATAGAATTGACATCTTCCCAAAAATAAATAAAGCATGTATTGTTTTACCTATATAATAAAATTCACATAGGCAAAATATTAGATAGACTATATAATTTGTTCCATATGTAATGAGTTTTTTGACCATACTATTAACAGGAGCTATTCTTACATTGGTCCATGTATACATTTTCCCACAAAAATAAACATTAACTGCATCTATGATTTCCTTTAAATGCCAAACATTTTTCTTTTTTCTCCCCATATTTATCTCTTAATAGGTCATCTTTAAGGTTTTTACACATACAAAAAGTAACAATACCAGGAGTACAGGTTCTCTCTACTAGCTCCTGATGTGATTGAAAGATTTGGCAGTTTCCTTATTGTACTTTTAATTGTATCTGCTAGTGGACTGAATTGAAATGAGAAGACAGATCTTTCCATCATGTTTCTATTTTTCTTTTTTTTTTTTTTTTTTTTAAAGTTATATTTTACTCAATGCCTCCAGAACAATCTGATTATCACATCCTCTCCAAATCAATCTCTTGGACAATTCCAGTGATTGCTCTACAAAAACATTGCATTCACTGTTAATACGTATATAGCGAACAAATTGTCTGTAAGGTAGGAAGGGTTTAACATGAATTGGGTGATAACTCATGCGGTTTGTTTTCTGGAGCAGTAGGCATTCAGCACACACTCCTCTGCTTTAATATTAATATAAAAAATAATACCGTAATAATTTGATTACCTAATATAGCTGTAAATTTCATATTAACATAATTTCTATTAGGCCGGAGTCACACTTACGTAGAATACCGATGAATGCTATGCGAGAAAACAACGCGTAGCACTCGGACCAGTGTTAATTTATGGGGCAGATCACATCTGCGATTATTTTCTAATGCCGAATCGGCATGCGAAAACATTGGCAGCATGCTGCGATTGGCATCGAGTCTCAGCTGTCTCAGCTCACTCGCACCCATATAAGTCTATTGGTGTGAGTGACACAACGCACATCACTCGGATATCATCCGAGTGCGGTGCAATATACGTCGACGCCGACAGTGGAGGATATGGAGAAATTACTTTTTTTTTGCAAAGAAAATAAACAGCTGATTTCTCATACTTCGTGGTGAGGGTCAATCTACTTTTTGATACTTTTGAACTCTCTCAAATATTGTACAATACATGCATGAATACCACCCAATGTGCTTATCCTGCTTTTGGGAGTAGTGCTGACTTTTTTTCTACAACATGGACTTTATACATACAATTTACCCAATCTAATTCTATCAGGATGAACTAGCTCAAAAAAGTTAGGACTGGGCCATGTCTACCATTGGCAGCATACAAATCTCTGAATCTTTTGATGACATTATGTACTGTAGATGATGGGATATTCAAAGTCTCTACAATTTTACATTAAGGACATTTTTTCTGTAATTGTTTCACAATTTTTAGACACAGTTGTTCACAACAGTGTCTCTCAGAAGTAAAGATGGTCAGAGGTTGGTGAACCTCTGACCATCTTTACTTCTGAGAGACTCTGCCTCTAACAAAATTGTTTTATACACATTCATATTACTTAGTTGAAAATTAACCATCTAGCTCGCATTACTGCTATTTACGTTCATAATCTTTTATTTTGCCTGTCCCAACTTTTTTTGGGGGGATCAGTTACAGCCATAGTAACGTAGTTAGCAAGGCCAAACAAACACATTTGTCCATCCAGTTTAGCCTATATTCCATCAGAATAAATCCCCAGATCTGTGTCCTTCTAAAGAACCTAATAACTGTAAGATACAATATTGTTATGCTTCAGGAAGACATTCAGGCCTCTCTTGAACCCCTCGACTGAGTTCGCCATCACCACCTCCTCAGGCAAGCAATTCCAGATTCTCACTGCCCTAACAGTAAAGAATCCTCTTCTATGTTGGTGGAAAAACCTTCTCTCCTCCAGACGCAGAGAATGCCCCCTTGTGACCCTCACCTTCCTTGGTATAAACAGATCCTCGGAGAGATATTTGTTTTGTCCCCTTATATACTTGCACATGGTTATTAGATCTTTTTTCTAGACTAAATCATCCTAATTTTGCTAATCTCTCTGGATATTGTAGTTGCCCCATCCCCTTTATTAATTTTGTTGCCCTCCTTTGTACTCACTTTAGTTCCATTATATCCTTCCTGAGCAACAGTGCCCAAAACTGTACACAGTACTCCATGTGCGGTCTAACCAGGGATTTGTACAGAGGCAGTATAATGCTCTCATGATGTGTATCCAGACCTCTTTTATTGCACCCCCTGTTTGCCTTGGCAGCAGCTGCCTGGCACTGGCTGCTCCAGGTAAGTTTATCATTAACTAGGATCCCCAAGTCCTTCTCCATGTCAGATTTCACAGTGGTTTCCCGTTCAGTGTGTAATGGTGATATTGATTTCTTCTTCCCATGTGTATAACCTTACATTTATCATTGTTAAACCTCATCTGCCACCTTTCAGCCCAAGTTTCCAACTTATCCAGATACATCTGTAGCAGAATATTGTCTTCTCTTGTATTGACTGCTTTACATAGTTTTGTATCATCTGCAAATATCGATATTTTACTGTGTAAACCTTCTACCTGATGGTTAACAAATATGTTGAATAGAATAGGTCCCAACACCGACCCCTGCGGCACCCCACTGGTCACAGCGACCCAGTTAGAGACTATACCATTTATAACCACCCTCTGCTTTCCATCACTAAGCCAGTTCTTACCAATTCACACACATTTTCCCCCATCCCAAGCATTCTCATTTTGTGTTCCAACCTCTTGGTATCTATATATATAAGAGGCATCGTGATTACTCGCTAATCCCGCCCCCTGCACAGTAGCTCCGCCCCACCACATCACCACAGTAGCTCTGCCCCCACACATCACCACACATAATCCCGCCTCCCACCACATCACATCACCTCACACAATCCCACCCCCCACCCCATAACCACACATAATACCGCCCCCCACCCCATCACCACACATAATCCCGCTCCTCCAGCACATCACCACACACAATCCCACTCCCCAACCACATTACAGACAATCCCGCCCCCCACCACATTACTACACATAATCCCACCCCCCACCACATTACCACACATAATCCCACCCCCCACCACAATACCACAGATAATCCCGCCCCCACCACATTACCACACATAATCCCGCCCCCCACCACAATACCACAGATAATCCTGCCCCCCACCACATTACCACACATAATGCCGCCCCCCACCCCATTACCACACATAATCCCACCCCCCACCCCATTACGACACATACTCCCACCCCCCTACCCCATTGCCACACATAATCCTGCCTCCCACCACATCACCACACATAATCCCACCCCCCACCACATCACCACACATAATCCCGTCCCCCCACCACATCACCACACATAATCCCCCCAATACATCACCACATAATCCTGCCCCCCACCACATTACCACACATAATCCCGCCACCCCACCACATTACCACACATAATCCCGCCCCCCACCCCATTACCACACATAATCCCGCCCCTCACCCCATTACCACACATAATCCCGCCCCCTCACCCCATTACCACACATAATCCCGCCCCCACCTCATCACCAAACATAATCCCGCCCCCACCACATCACCACACATAATCCCACCCCCCACCACATCAACACATAAACTCGCCCCTCCACCACCACACATAATCCTGCCCCCCACCACATTACCACAGATAATCCCGCCCCCCACCACATTACCACACATAATCCCCCCTACCATATCACCACACATAATCCCGCCCCCACCACATCACCACACATAATCCCTCCCTCAATACATCACCACACATAATCCTGCCCCCCACCACATTACCACACATAATCCCGCCACCCCACCACATTACCACACATAATCCCGCCCCACCACATCACCACACATAATCCCGCCTTCCCACCCCATCACCACACATAATCCTGTCCCCACCCCATTACCACACATAATCCCGCCCCCCACCCCATTACCACACATAATCCCGCCCCCCCCACCCCATTACCACACATAATCCCGCCCCCCCACCCCATTACCACACATAATCCCGCCCCCCACCTCATCACCAAACATAATCCTGCCCCCCAACCACATCACCACACATAATCCCACCCCTCCACCACCACACATAATCCTGGCCCCCCACCACATCACCACACATAATTATATATATATATATATATATATATATATATATATATATATATATATATATATATAGATAGATATATACAGAAAGATACCATATTCATATGGGGTACTAAAAACAGTCACATTACAGAAAAAAATCTTACTATAAATCTATGTTAAAGACACCTCCGTCACCCACGCTGCATTCAGCTTATTCACTGCCGCATTGAGCTTATTTGTGACGTCACCTCGGAACCAACCAATCGGTACAGCTATTCTATGTGTATATATGTATTCTATCTTTTCTATTATAACCTGTCAGTGTGTTTTTTACATTAGCCGCATATGAATTACCGGCTTTTCAAAAGACATCGGTGCGTAAAAATCACATAGCACTCGCATGGTACGATTGCTGTTTGATTTTTTTTTCTCACACCCATTGACTTCCATTGCGGGATGCGATCCATTTTCTGATTACAATTGCAGGATGCTGCTATTTTTTTCCAGCCCGATCGTGATCAGATCCGAGCTGGAAAAAAAAAAAACGCAGATGAGCACACAATCATAGATTAACATTGGTCCGAATTCAATCCAATTTTTTATCATATTGAATTCGTCAGATTTCATCACAAGTGTGAATGAGCCCTCACATGCAGTTTTCAATCTCATGGTTGGTACTATTTGAGGTTGGCAGAGGTGGCATATGCTGGGAAAGCCATACAGTTTGCTGCCAGGTAGAGTGAATGGAATTTTTAGAATCACTTTCCCTACAAAATCACATCTGGAATTTACAGCAGCCAATAGGGACGAGTGAACTTACCCTTTAACACTGATCTGGGTCAGAAGCACACAGGCATATTTAGCTTTGCTGTACTAATACAGCAATCTGCCTTGTGACTGCACTCTAGTCTCCCCTTGTATCTTGTTTCTTCTCTGGGAATAGCAAGAGATTCATAGCTCGTCTTAATTTACCTGTGGGTCAAAAAGCCATTCACTAGTTTCAACACCATGATTCATCATAATCATAGAACAGGATAAGATGTGTTTGTTTACCTTTCTGTTCATTTCTGATCAATCCTATCTACATGATGACATAGGATATAGTTTATTCCATAGAGCAGTGTCAGGTAATACTACCAATTAGCAAAGTAGAGCGGTAATACATAATTTAGTCCAGAGGGGGTATAGATCAATTGCATGCAATGATGCCTTTTACTGGAGGTAATGATGTCTATTTTTGATTTAGATATATATATATATATATATATATATATATATATATATATATACATATAGATAAGCTGTTTATAGGGTATGATACACACAGGCACATGCCATTACTTATGACAATGGGGCTGAACTTTCCCCTGTTAGTTATTCTACTAGAGTAGATTTTAGAAACGGAGTTGCAAAAATAGAGAAAAATTAGACAAGATCAGTGGGTGACCTTGAAAACATCACTATATGTATAGCCTCCAAATACCTTATACTATTTTAAGGAGAATCTGTCACCACGTTTTTGCTAACTCATGTGAGAGCAGCATGATATCGAGACAGAGACCCTGATTCCAGCAGTGTCACTTACTGGGCTGCCTGCTGTAATTTTGATAAAATCTGGATTAGGTACAGCGTAGGGCCAAGGCTTTGTTCTATCAGATAGCCCACATTTAGGCTGCTGTCACACTAGCAGTATTTGGTCAGTATTTTATATCAGTATTTGGAGCCAAAACCAGGAGTGGGTGATAATACAGAAGTGGTGCATATGTTTCTATTATACTTTTCCTCTATTTGTTCCACTCCTGGTTTTGGCTACAAATACTGATGGAAAATACTGACCAAATACTGATAGTGTGATGGCAGCCTTACTACTAAGGCTACTTTCACACTAGCGTCGGAATCTCCCCGTCGCAATGCATCGGGCAGAGATTCCGACGCTAGCGTTTGACGCACTGCACAACGGGTGCAGTGGATGCATTTCTCCGGCGCATCCGCTGCCCCATTGTGAGGTGCGGGGAGGTGGGAGCGGAGTTCTGGCCGCACATGCGTGGTCGGAAAAAGCGGTCCGTCAGGAGCAAAAAACGTTACATGTAACGTTTTTTGCTCCCGGCCGTCCGCCACAACACGGCGCAACCGTCGCACGACGGTTGCGACGTGTGGCAAAGCGTCGCAATGCGTCGCTAATGTTAATCTATGGGGCAAAAACGCATCCGGCAAACAACTTTGCAGGATGCGTTTTTTGCCATAAACGACGCATTGCGACGTCTGGCAAAAAACGCCAGTGTGAAAGTAGCCTTATTCCCACAGCAGTCTTCAACTATCACCTATTTTAGGCCCTAGCTATATCTTATATCCACTTGTACCATCACAGAACATAAATATTTAGGCTGCTGCGATATTTACCATAAACAATGATTTCCTTCTGTATGCCAACTAAATCCCCAGACCTTGATCTAAAGTCAGGAAATAGTGAGGACATTAGGAAGGTCCAGGGCTAGATAACCTTTTTGTTCTTTTATTGGCATTGCTGATCTGAAAATTAATTCAAGGAAAAGCCAATTTAAAAAAAACAACTTTTAAACATTTGCCAAGAAATGAGATGCAGCCTGACAATTTCTTTCACATAAAGCTGGTCCCTTCAGCAATTTCAATGGCGAATGTTTTGGAAAGAAGGAAATGGCATGCGGGATATACAGCTCTGGCAAAAATTAGGAGACCACCACATCAAAACCCTGTCATGGGCAGCCCAATCTCCAGACCTGAACCCCATAGAAAACCTCTGGAATGTAATCAAGAGGATGATGGATAGTCACAAGCCATCAAACAAAGAAGAACTGCTTACATTTTTGTACCAGGAGCAGTGTGAAAGACTGGTGGAAAGAATGCCAAGACGCATGAAAGCTGTGATTAAAAATCATGGTTATTCCACAAAATATTGATTTCTGAACTCTTCCTGAACTTGTTTTCTTTGCATTATTTGAGGTCTGAAAACCCTGTTTTTTTTTTTTTTTTTAATTTTGACCATTTCTCCTTTTCACAAAAAAATACAAAAATTATTGCATGGAAATTCGGAGACATGTTGCCAGAAGTTTATAGAATAAAAGAACAATTTACATTTTACTCAAAAATATACCTATAAAGAGAAAAATCAGACAAACTGAACATTTTGCAGTGGTCTCTGAATTTTTCCCAGAGCCGGTAAGTTGCTACCTAAGGCCGGTTTCACACGTCAGTGGCTCCGGTACGTGAGGTGACAGTTTCCTCACGTACCGGAGCCACTGACACACGTAGACACAGTGAAATCAATGCATCTGTGCAGATGTCATTGATTTTTTGCGGACCGTGTCTCCGTGTGCCAAACACGGAGACATGTTAGTGTTCGTGGGAGCGCACGGATTACACGGACCCATTAAAGTCAATGGGTCCGTGTAAAACACGTACCGCACACGGACGTCCGTGTGCAGTCCGTGTGCCGTGCAGGAGACAGCGCTACAGTAAGCGCTGTCCCCCCCACTGGTGCTGAAGCCCCATTCATATCTTCCCTGCAGCAGCGTTTGCTGTAGAGAATATATGAATAATCGTGTTTAAAATAAATATCCATGTCCCCACCCCTCTCCCACCGCTTGTGCGCCCGCCCGCTGTTCTTAAAATACTCACACGGCTCCCTCGCTGGCTGGTGCTGCTTCCTGTCCTGGCCGCACCTTCTACTGTATGAGCGGTCACGTGGGGCCGCCGATTATAGTCATGAATATGCGGCTCCACCTCCCATAGGGGTGGAGCCGCATATTCATTACTGTAAACGAGCGGCCCCACGTGACTGCTCATACAGTAGAAGATGCGGCCAGGACAGGAAGCAGCGCCAGCCAGCGACGGAGCCGGGTGAGTATTTTAAGAATAGCGGGCGGGCGCACAGGGGGTGGGAGGGTGGTGGGGACATGGATATTTATTTTAAGGGTATGTTCACACGTTCCTGATTTCCATCCTTTTTTTTTCAGGACTGTTTTTTAAAAAACTGCAGCTCTTGGCAGAAAACGCAGGTCCTTTTTTTGGTCCTTTTTTGGTCCTTTTTTGATGCGTTTTTTGATCCTTTTTTTGATCCTTTTTTTATGCAGTTTTCTATGCAGTTAAAATGGCTGAAAATACCCTACCCTAACCCTACCCCTAACCGTACCCCTAACCCTACCCCTAACCCTACCCCTACCCCTAACCCTACCCCTAACCCTACCCCTAACTCTACCCCTAACCCTAACCCTAACCCTACCCCTAACCCTACCCCTAACCCTACCCCTAACCCTAACCCTACCCCTACCCCTAACCCTACCCCTAACCCTATTCTAACCTTAGTGGAAAAAAAAAATTCTTAATTTTTTTTTATTGTCCCTACCTATGGAGGTGACAAAGGGGGGGGGGGGTGTCATTTACTATTTTTTTTATTTTGATCACTGAGATAGGTTATATCTCAGTGATCAAAATGCACTTTGGAACGAATCTGCCAGACGGCAGATTCGGCGGGCGCACTGCGCATGCGCCCGCCATTTTGCAAGATGGCTGCGCCCAGGGAGAAGACGGCCGGACGGACACCGGGACGCCGGGTAAGTATAAGGGGGGGAGATTAGGGCACGGGGGGGGCATCGGAGCACTGGGGGGGCATCGGAGCACGGGGCGGTGGGATTGGAGCACAGGGGGCGGGATCGGAGCACGGGGGGGCAGCCACACTCCGCCCACGCACTTCCGCCCGCTTCCCCGCACTTCCTGCTGCAGCGGTTCGGCACCACAAACCGCAGTAAAACCCGCAGATATTTTTTTCATCTGCGGGTTTTACTGTGGGTTTGACCTCACAATGGAGGTCAATGGGTGCAGAACCGCTGCGGCTCCGAAAAAAGAAGTGACATGGTACTTCTTTTTTCCCGCAGCTATTCAGCGCGTTTTTTTTTTTGATTTTCCGCATTGTGGGCACAGCAGTTCCTGTTTTCCATAGGGTACAATGTAATGTACCCTGCATGGAAAACAGCTGCAGACCCGCAGCGGGAAAATCGCGGCAATTCCGCATGAAAAAAAGGATCGTGTGAACATGGCCTTATTGTCCCTACCTATGGGGGTGACAAAAGGGGGGGGGGTGTCATTTACTATTTTTTTTATTTTGATCACTGAGATATAACCTATCTCAGTGATCAAAATGCACTTTGGAACGAATCTGCCGGCCGGCAGATTCGGCGGGCGCACTGCGCATGCGCCCGCCATTTTGCAAGATGGCTGCGCCCAGGGAGAAGACGGCCGGACGGGGGGGGCATCGGAGCACTGGGGGGGGGCATCGGAGCACGGGGCGGTGGGATTGGAGCACGGGGGGGGCGGGATCGGAGCACGGGGGGGCAGCCACACTCCGCCCACGCACTTCCGCCCGCTTCCCCGCACTTCCTGCTGCAGCGGTTCGGCACCACAAACCGCAGTAAAAACCGCAGATATTTTTTTCATCTGCGGGTTTTCCTGCGGGTTTGACCTCACAATGGAGGTCAATGGGTGCAGAACCGCTGCGGCTCCGAAAAAAGAAGTGACATGGTATTTCTTTTTTCCCGCAGCTATTCGGTTATTTTTTTTTTTTTCCGCATTGTGGGCACAGCAGTTCCTGTTTTACATAGGGTACAATGTAATGTACCCTGCATGGAAAACAGCTGCGGACCCGCAGCGGGAAAATCGCGGCAATTCCGCATGAAAAAAAGGATCGTGTGAACATGGCCTTAACATGAGAAACAAAAAAAAAAGGAATATTTATATCTTCTCTACAGCAAACGCTGCTGCAGGGAAGATATGAATGGGGCTTCAGCACCAGATGCAGGGAACAGCGCTAAACTTTAGCGCTGTCTCCTGCATGGTGCGTGTTGTACCCAGTGGGCACACGTGTGCCACACTGATGTGCCACAGAAACGCACACGGATAATTCCGGTACCGATTTTTCCGGTACCGGAATTATCTGGACGTGTGAGACTGCCCTAAGATGTCTAGCAGACTACTTACCTCTTAATCAGAGAAATAACCAAGCACAGGTGTCTGAGACAAGCGTGCATGTTCATGAGGAGGCTGAAGGAGACAGCTGACAGATCAACAATCGTATGAACATTTATTTCGTCAGCAAATTCTTCAGTAGTGGTGACACATTATGATGCAGTGCACATAGACTGCTACTATGACTTTTCTACACTCCAGGTGAGGAGCGTTACCTCACTTCTAGGGCCCTTATACATGTGAAGATGATACAGAAACACTGATCTCAGATATTTAGGCTGACAGTTGATCTATGAGATAGGATGTCTCAGGCACCTCTGAAATTGGGCACAGACATCACAATCTTATTAGACTCTAGCATTGTAATATCTTTACAATCACAACTGTTTAGGTATCATTTTGGTTACATTTTCACAACTAGCACTAAGAATTTTTCATGTAGGTCGATGGCAGTCGACTATCATGGCCAACTCTATGTTTATGGAAATAATATGGCAACCAGCACCTCCACCAATCAGCTGATATCACTGTGACAGATCTCACAGGGGAAGGGGGCGTCGACTTCGCTCACCTCAGGGGAGGGGAGAGAAGGACCCAGCAGGGATCGGCTCTCTGGCGCCACCACTTGCTCCAGGTCAGTCAGGGAACTACACAAAGGGCAAATAGTTGCCGGAAAGTCTTCCCTTATAGGTACAAGTTAGTGACGCGCTCCCAGTGAGGGGGGATATATATCACCAGTCCAGGCTGGGGATATATATACATATATAAACCTCCCGGACATCACTGCCAGAGTTCCTCACTAAAACAGCACGGTATTCTGCCACAAGTTCCTCCATTGCTCCATTGATTTGAGCGTTAGTAAAACACTGCAAATTGGAGTAAGAACTCTGATGAAACTAAAAATCCAATAAAAGGTTCTCTTTAAGAACAAGTAGGCAAAATTAATATGGAAATACTTCTTTAAGCCCTAGGATAGCATTTACATTCAAATATGCCAAACAAATGTATTCACATTGTATTTATTAGCTTTCCTCTTGTACCTCTGATCCTTCGGCCTGGTTGTGTGCATAGTCAGGGTCTACCTTACACGAACATCAATGTTGTTGCTAAGAAACTAGAGTGAACATAACGTGACTAATGAGGGTCTAGCATAAATTGCTATAAGCAAACGTGATTCCCTGTTCCCATGTTTCAGAATCTGACTGATGAGCATGTTGGCATCACTAAACAGTGTACATCTGTTACATTCAGACAATCTACCGCCTTCCAATTTATCATGTATCTCTGCAACTTATATAGCCCTACGCTCCAATGTACTTAGCTGAATGCTGTAGCTTTAGTGACACAAGTGATCAATACCAGTCTCATGCTACCTAAAGGACCTGCCAGCCCTCTTGACATGTCTGTTTTAGTATATACTTGTTAATAAAAAAAATATATAGCATTCACCTGCCCTGTCTACATTACATAAGCAAAAATAAAAAATAAATGTGTGTAGTAAAGTGGATATAAGTTCAAAAAGCACTTACTCATTAGATCATCATCATTTCACATGTAAAGCGCCATGGAATAAATGGCGCTATAAAAATGTATAATAATAATAATAATAATTGACGATGAGGTAGATTTTTTGATAAACCCTTATAGGTGCTGGTAGAATCTTTTTAAAGGATAAGAGAGAAAAAAAACAGATGCTTTTATGTTAATCAAATTCATAAATATAGTAGAATAGTGAGATATAGAATTTCTACTCACTTAGGTACTGAATGGCAATATGCGGTTGGGGACCGTGATTCTTTTGTGTCCACAATTATTAGGCTGGGTTCACATTGCGTTCATGGTGTCTGCTAGACGGACTACGTTGCACCACGGCATAATGTGGTGTAACGTAGTCCAGTAACGCCGCCATTGAATGCAATGTCGGACGCATCGCTAGCGCACGCCCACAATGGGCGTGCGCTAGCCATGTGACATTATTGAGTGACGGACCCCGAGACGCGGGCTGCAGCGTTTCCGGGTCCGTCACTGCTAGCGCAGATAGAGCTAGCAGATGCTCTATCTGCGCTAGCGTGCTGCCATAACGACACTTGCGTTAACAGCAGCCCGTTAACGTATGTGTTTAACGGGCTGCTATCAACGCAATGTGAACCCAGCCTTACTGGTGTCGTGATGACTAAAAGTGCTTTTTCCAAGGCTGAACGGTTCCTCCTCCTTTTACAAGTGTGATTCAAAATGTCTGTGATCCAGTTCTCACAACGTTAAGTATGGTGAGTGGTGAGTATGTAAGTTGCCCTCATGTGGTGCTTGAAGTAGGTTACTTTAAATAGAGACAGTTACCCGTGCATAACAAATGAGTGGCAATCTTCCTCCAGTGAGAGAGTTTCTAGTACTGATATATCACAGCTTATGCATGCATATGTAATTGGGCTGTACTCACTGTCTCGCTGGTATAGAGAGGAGCGATTCCGAGGAATCTGTGTTGCCGCTGTACCGCCGCCGTAGCAGGACGGCGGGTTAGAACAATAGATGCTGCAAGAGCCACAAGACCGCGAAACCTCGCGCACCCCGGCCGGAAGCAACGCTGAGGTAGCGGTCAGAGAAGTGGGCGGAGCTACAGGTGACGTCACCAAGCTATGGGGCCAGAGAGAGCAGGTGTGCTAGAACAGCTAAAAAACCAACGCGTTTCAAGGGCTTTAGCCCTCTTCGTCAGGGTTATTGCTGCTCCCAAGTTTGTCTGCTCTTATGTAGCGGCATGCCCTCCCCTCCAGTGTATAATTATTGGCCGCAGTTGTTCTATTAACCCCTTCATGACCCAGCCTATTTTGACCTTAATGACCTGGCCGTTTTTTGCAATTCTGACCAGTGTCCCTTTATGAGGTAATAACTCAGGAACACTTCAACGGATCCTAGCGGTTCTGAAATTGTTTTTTCGAAACATATTGGGCTTCATGTTAGTGGTAAATTTAGGTCGATAATTTTTGCGTTTATTTGTAAAAATAATGGAAATTTGGCAAAAATTTTGAAAATTTCGCAATGTTCAAATTTTGAATTTTTATTCTGATAAACGAGAGAGTTATGTGACACAAAATAGTTAATTAATAACATTACCCACATGTCTACTTAACATCAGCACAATTTTGGAAACAACATTTTTTTTGCTAGGAAGTTATAAGGGTTAAAATTTGACCAGCGATTTCTCATTTTTACAACGAAATTTGCAAAAACCATTTTTTTTAGGCACCACCTCATATTTGAAGTCAGTTTGTGGAATCTATATGGCTGAAAATACCCAAAAGTGACACCATTCTAAAAACTGCACCCCTCAAGGTGCTCAAAACCACATTCAAAAAGTTTATTAACCCTTCAGGTGCTTCACAGCAGCAGAAGCAACATGGAAGGAAAAAATGAACATTTAACTTTTTAGTCACAAAAATGATCTTTTAGCAACAATTTTTTTATTTTCCCAAGGGTAAAAACAGAAATTGGACACCAAAAGTTATTGTACAATTTGCCCTGAGTACCGATACCCCATATGTGGGGGGGAACCACTGTTTGGGCGCACGACAGGGCTCGGAAGGGAAGGAGCGCCATTTGACTTTTTTAATGAAAAATTGGCTCCAATCTTTAGCGGACACCATGTTGCGTTTGGAGAGCCCCTGTGTGCCTAAACATTGGAGCACCCCCACAAGTGACCCCATTTTGGAAACTCGACCCCCAAGGAGATTATCTAGATGCATAGTGAGCACTTTGAACCCCCAGGTGCTTCACAATTTGATCCGTAAAAATGAAAAAGTACTTTTTTTCACAAAAAATTTCTTTTAGCCTCAATTTTTTCATTTTCACATGGGCAACAGGATAAAATAGATCCTGAAATGTGTTGGACAATTTCTCCTGAGTACACCGATACCTCACATGTGGGGGTAAACCACTGTTTGTGCACACGGCAAGGCTCGGAAGGGAAGGAGCGCCATTTGACTTTTTGAATGAAAAATTAGCTCCAATCGTTAGTGGACACCATGTCGTGTTTGGAGAGCCCCTGTGTGCCTAAACATTGGAGCTCCCCCACATGTGACCCCATTTTGAAAACTAGACATCCCGTAGAACTAATCTAGATGTGCGGTGACCACTTTAAACCCCCAAGTGCTTCACAGAAGTTTATAACGCAGAGCTGGGAAAATAAAAAATAATTTTCCTTTCCTCAAAAATTATGATTTAGTAAGCAATTTTTTAGTTTCACAAGGGTAACAGGAGAAATTGGACACTAATATTTGTTGCCCAGTTTGCACTGAGTACGTTGATATCCCATATGTAGGGGTAAACCACTGTTTGGGCACACGTCGGGGCTCGGAAGGGAAGTAGTGACGTTTTGAAATGCAGACTTTGATGGAATGGTCTGCGGGTGTCACTTTGCATTTGCAGAGTCCCTGATGTGCCTAAACAGTAGAAACCCCCACAAGTGACCCCATTTTGGAAAATAGACCCCCCAAGAAACTTATCTAGATGTGTGGTGAGCACTTTGAACCCCCAAGTGCTTCACAGAAGTTTATAACCCAGAGCCGTGAAAATAAAAAATCATTTTTATTTCCTCAAATATTATGTTTTAGTAAGCAATGTTTTATTTTCGCAAGGGTAACAGGAGAAATTGGACCTCAATAGTTGTTGCCTAGTTTGTCCTGAGTACGCTGGTACCCCATATGTGGGAGTAAACCACTGTTTGGGCGCACGTCAGGGCTCGGAAGGGCAGCGAGCACCATTTGACTTTTTGAACGCAAGATTGGCTGGAATCAATGGTGGCGCCATGTTGCGTTTTGGAGACCCCTGATGTGTCTAAACAATGGAAACCCCTCAATTCTAACTCCAACACTAACCCCAACACACCCCTAACCCTAATCCCAACTGTAGCCATAACATTAATCACAACCCTAACCCCAACACACCCCTAATCACAACCCTAACCCCAACACCCGTAACCCTAATCCCAACCCTAATCCTAACCCTAATCCCAACCCTAACCACAAGCCTAGTCTTAACCCTATTTCCAACCCTAGCCCTAATTCCAACCCTAAATCTAATTCCAACCCTAAGGCTATGTGCCCAGGTTGCGGATTCGTGTGAGATTTTTCCGCACGATTTTTGAAAAATCCGCAGGTAAAAGGCACTGCATTTTACCTGCGGATTTACAGCGGATTTCCAGTGTTTTTTTTGTGCGGATTTCACCAGCAGATTCCTATTGAGGAACAGGTGTAAAACGCTGCGGAATCCGCACAAAGAATTGACATGCTGCGGAAAATACAACGCAGCGTTGCCGCGCGGTATTTTCCTCACCATGGACACAGCGGATTTGGTTTTCCATAGGTTTACAAGAAACTGTAAACCTGATGGAAAACTGCTACGAATCCGCAGCGGCCAATCCGCTGCCAATCCGCTGCGGATCCGCGGCCAATCCGCTGCGGATCCGCAGCTAAATCTGCACTGTGTGCACATAGCCTAATTCTAACCCTAACCCTAGCCCTAGCCCTAACGCTAACCCTAGTTCTAACCCTAACCCTAGTGGAAAAAATATATATTTTCTTTATTTTATTATTATTATCCCTACCAATGGGGGTGATAAGGGGGGGATTCATTTACTATTTTTTTTATTTTGATCACTGTGATCAAAATGTACCTGGAACAAATCTGCCGGCCGGCTTTTGATATATGGCGGCCCCTGTGGAGAAGATGGACGGACACCGGGAGGCTCGGTAAGTATGAGGGGGGGAGATCGGAGCACAGGGGGGGATCGGAGCACGGGCGGTGGGATCGGAGCACGGGGGAGCGGACAGGAGGACGGGTGAGCAGGCAGGAAGGACGGAGGGGAACGGAGCACAGGACGGAGGACTGGGGAGATCTGTGGTGGTGGGGGGGCAGATCAGGATTTCCAGCCATGGCCGATGATATTTCTAGCATCGGCCATGGCTGGATTGTAATATTTCACCAGTTTTCATAGGTGAAATATTACAAATCACTCTGATTGGCAGTTTCACTTTCAGCAGACAATCAAAGTGATCGTAGCCACCGGGGGGTGAAGCCACCCCCCCTGGGCTGAAGTAGCACTCCCCCTGTCCCTGCTGATCGGGTGAAATTGGGGTTAACCCTTTCACCCGATCTGCAGGGACGCGATCCCTCCATGACACCACATAGGCGTCACAGGTCGGATTGGCACCGACTTTCATGACGCCTACGTGGCGTCACAGGTCGGGAAGGGGTTAAAGAATCAGCTGGCAGGGATGTTACATTGTGACAGCAGAGCTAAGTGCCTGGGAACAACAGAGCAGGGCATGTAGCACTTTAGAATTGTGATGAGTGAGTGTGCTCGTTACTCGAGTTTTCCCAGCATGCACGGGTGTTCTCCGAGTATTTTGAGCATGCTCGTAGATTATGTTTGTGTCCCCAAAGTTGCATGATTTGTGGCTGTTAGACAACCTGAATACATGCAGGGATTGTTTGTTAGGGAATCCCCAAATGTATTCATGCTGTCTAGCAGCCGCAAATCATGCAGCTGCAGGGACACAAACATACAGTAATCTACGAGCACACCCAAGATACTCGGAGAACACCCGAGCATGCTCGGAAAACTCGAGTAACAAGCACACTCGCTCATCACTACTTCAGAATAGCAGAGCTGAGTTTGCAAGCAGTCACTTTAATAAAGCAGAGCTGAGTATGTGTGTGGCACCTTGGAACAGTAGATTTGGGAATGTAGACAAGCATTAATACAGCAAAAAAGGGATAGCAGTGTTTACCTGCCCAGGTCTCAGAACTAATAACATAATAATAACACTCTCAGGATGCAGAAACCGGTGTAGTAAAGATGATAGCAACATAGGTGCAAAAGACTGATGAGACAACCCCTCACAGTTTACCAATTCATGGAGGGGTTGATTGCTTAATATTAAATTGTACAACAGCGGCATGTATAGAGTGCTGGTCACACACAGATAATGCACAGTGTCTGACTTACACTATTAGTGATGCTCATACTATCAGATTAGGTGGGATGCATTAATCTAAATGCAGCCAATAAGAACAGACCAAAAATGCTGGGCTTGGCGGCACCCTGAAAAATTAAATGCAAAAAACATATTGCAGTAGAGCACCTCACTCAGCTGGACACAGAGGTATCTCTGGAACACTGTCTCGTTAAGAAAAGTACTTGGTTTATTGTACCAGCAACTAAGCTTAAAAGTAAACACAGCCCTCCAAGCAAAACTAAGAAACTGTAAGGATTCTGAACTTTCCTGGTGCCTGTTCGCCCTGATCCAAGATGGAGTCTTGGATCTCGCCCTGTCATGGAACTTCCTGTCTGTCCTGATTATTTAAGTCCGGGTCATGTGTTCTAAGGTGCCTGAGTATTTTGTACTACTGGCTCCTGAGCTTCTGCCGGTTTGCTGGTGAACTCCTGCTTCTTCTGCTCACTACTCGGTGGTCTGTTGTGAATTCCGCTCTTGGGCTCCCTCCGGTGGTTGCAAGTGGCACTTTTGTGAGTTCTGCTCTTGGGCTCCCTCTTGTGGTTTCAAGTGGTATGGCTGCTCCTTGGAGTTAGCTGTCATCAGCTGCCTCCACTTATCGTCTCTTCTGCTCGGCTATTTAGGCCTGGCTGTTCCTTCAGCCAGTGCCACTTGTAAATGGTTCCTGGTTGGATTCACATCTCTTTGGATTTCCCTGTTATCCTGACCAATTCAGCAAAGCTAAGTTTTTGCTTGCGCTTTTCTGTTCACAGATTGTGGACTTATCCGTTCAGTGCTTTCTATGTTTGTCCAGCGTTATCAGTATGAATTAATTCTTGCTGGAAGCTCTGGGAAGCAGATTTACCCTCCACACCTTTAGTCAGGTGTGGAGATTTTTTTTGTAAACTCTGCGTGGATTTTTGTAGTGTTTTATACTGACCGCACAGTATTCCATCCTGTCCTATCTATCAAGCTAGACTGGCCTCCTGTGCTCATCCTGGTTTCATTCTGTGTATGTCTTTTTCCTCTACACTCACAGTCATTATTTGTGGGGGGCTAATCTATCCTTTGGGGATTTTCTCTGAGGCAAGATAGTTTTCCTGCTTCTGTCTTTAGGGGTAGTTAGCTCTTAGGCTGTGACGAGATGCCTAGGGAGAGTTAGGAGCATTCCACGGCTACTTCTAGTGTTGTGTTGAGCTTAGGGACTGCGGTCAGTACAGTTACCACTTCCTTCTGAGCTCGTTCCATGTTGCTCCTAGACCACCGCATCATAACAGTGGTCTGCCTTTCTTCATTCAGCTACTTCTCGCCTCTGGAACTTCTGCGACGAGCTGCGCACCAGTGGAAGTGTCTTCTTTGTTTGCAAAACTTTTCTCAGTGTTGTGCCTCTTTGCACAACCACACCAGGTGAGCAAGATTCAAGTTGTGCTTGTCTCATCCAGAAATATTTACTCATCTGCTACGCTTAGATAGCGCTCTCCCTCTTTTCCCTTCGTCCTCTCTTTCCCAGGACTGCATTTACACAACGCATCACCTGTGAATTATTGGACTCCTACTAACAAGTACTGGCACATGTGTGATCAAGTTTTGCTGGACTTCCTCATTTTAAGTACTGTGTGCATTCGCACTATAAACTTATTGGAGTTCTTTGTTTAAATATCTGTTCGCATTTAAGTCTGCTGTGATTTACTTTATTGTGCTGAGGACCTTGTTATTACTGCAGGAATATCTGCATTATGCTCTGTTTGCTATTTACTATATAGAGCTGAAGACCTCGTTGCAATTGCAGAAATATTTGTGTCAATTCTGTTTACATTTCTGTTTCAAGTAAAAACATTCTTTGCTGCAACTTTGTTCTCGGACTGGCTTTATCCCATGCTATTAGATTCCATAGTACCCATATAATTATTACAGAAACAAAAGAAAGGAAAAAGGACTGTGTTTTCTTGCGGGATCAGACGACAAACAGACAGAAATGTGCACGGATCAGTTAGGGCACACAACTCCCTGGAGTCCTATCTCTCCAGAAACCATTGAACACAGGAAGCTCTGCCAGTCAGCCATTTAAGGCTACGTTCACATTTGCGTTGTGCGCTGCTGCATCGGCGACGCAACGCACAACGCAAACAAGAACGCATGCAAAACGCATAGTTTTGCGACGCATGCGTCCTTTTTTTGCCGTATTTTGGACGCAAAAAAATGCATCTTGCTGCGTCCTCTGCGCCCTAACGCTTGCGGCAAAAAAGACGCATGCATCACAAAATGCATGCAAACGCATGTCCATGCGCCCCCATGTTAAATATAGGGCGCATGGCGCATGCATCGCCGCGGCTGCGCCCGACGCAGCCCGGCAGAACGCTAATGTGAACGTAGCCTAACCCCTGACCTTATGACTCCATCATGTGACTGATCACGATTCTAACATCACACAGGTCATGGCAGCTCAGCAGGAGGAATTACATGGACAGTCTCCCTCCCGCTCTATGAATGTCCACTAAAACCAGCCCATTATATAATTTTATATTTACTGTCCCAACACACAGTGCTGGAAGAAACTAATCTGGTTTCACATCACTGACGCGATTATGTGCAGTGACACCTATCTCCCCTCCATCACTTCACCAGTGACTGTCACATATTCCCCCCCTCCTCTGCCCAAAGCGGGGGGTGGGGAGGTGGGGGAGGGGATTTGACAACTTCACTTGCTAAATAGGGGACTCAAGACAGGGCATCTGTGTTCCCATGCAACCTCCCTGGCCTATGCTCCACATGGAAAGTGAAGTCCTGGAGCGCCAGAAACCACCTAGTTACAAGGCATTCTTTCCCTTCTTTTCCCTCATCCATCCCAGGGGTGCATGATCAGATATTAGCCTGAACTTTCTGACTCACAGGTAGTTCCTCAGGGTGTCGACTGCCCACTTGATGGCCAAGCACTCCTTCTCCACAATGGCATAGTTCTTCTCACAGGAGGAGAGTTTCCTACTCAGGTTTAGAACTAGCAGTTCATCTCCATCTATTATCTGGGACAGTACAGCTCCTAAACTAGCTTCAGAGGCGTCAGTCTGGAGCACAAACTCCATCATGAAGTCGGGTGCGACTAAGACTGGCTGTCGACACAGGGCGAGCTTCAACTCCAGGAATGCCATCTCCGCTTCAGAGAACCATTTGACCATCGTCAACTTTGTGCCCTTGAGAAGATCAGTTAGGGGGGGCAGCTATCATGGCGAAGTTCAGGATAAATCGACGATAATATCCCACAATTCCAAGGAATGCCTTGACCTGCTTTTTGGAGACCTGCTGTGGCCACTTCTGGATCGCCTCTTTTTTGTCTACTTGCGGCTTTATCTCCCCTCTTCCAATGATATAGCCCAAGTATTTTGCCTCCTCTTTCCCCGAGGGTGCACTTCTTCGGGTTTATAGTAAACCATGCTTTCCTTAGGGCTTCGAGTACTGCCTGGACCTTTGGCAGGTGACTTCCCCAATCTGGGCTGAAAATCACAATGTCGTCCAAATAAGCGGCGGCGGCGTACTTCTTGTGAGGGCCTAGAATCTGGTCCATAGCCCTCTGGAAGGTGGTTGGGGCTCCTTGTAGTCCAAACATCATCCTAGTATATTGAAAGCACCTGTCAGGCTTAGAGAAGACCATATTCTCCTCGGCACTTGGAGAGAGGAGAATTTGCCAGTGCCCCTTCGTTCCGTCCAGGGTGGTGATGTACTTGGCTGACCCTAGCCTCTCAATAAGCTCATCGACCCGGGGCATCGGATACTTGGACACATCATTAAGCTTCCTGTAATCATTACAGAAGCGCCACTCTCCACTTGGCTTTGGCACCAGGACAATAGGGCTGGACCATCCACTCTTTGACTCCTCGATGACACCCAGGCTCAACATTCTCTTCACTTCCTGGGAGATCACCTCACGGCAAGCTTCAAGGACCCGATCCGGCCTTTGGTTCACCCTCACATGTGGTTCAGTCAGGATCTCATGCTCCACTACTTGCGTACATCCTGGTAACTCCAAAAACAGGTCTCGATTCCGCTGAAGCAGCTCATGGCACTGGGCCGGCGACAGTGTCTCTGCCACTGTGACAACCTCGACCTTGGCTTCAGGATGGGTCCCTAGGCATGGTGCTTCTAGCGAATACCTGTCTCGCCATGGCTTTAGCAGGTTAACATGGTACACTTGGTACCACTTCCTTCTCCCTGGTTGATGGACCTTATAGTTGACATCACTCAACTTCTCAACCATTTTGTATAGCCTTTGCCACTTGGCCAGGAATTTACTCTCCACTGTGGGGATCAACACAAGCACCTGGTCCCCAGGGCTAAACTATCTCAGCCTCACAGCCCAGATGTAGATCCTTGCCTGGGCTTCTTGTGCTTGAAGGAGACTCTCCTTCACAATCGGCATCACCTTATGATTTGATCCTGCATTTGTGCCGAAAGCTTGATTACGCTTCGGTGGGGTATAACTTTTGCTTCCCAAGTCTCCTTTGCAACATCTAGAAGTCCCCGCGGGTGCCGTCCATATAACAACTCGAACGGTGAGAACCCTGTAGAAGCCTGGGGAACTTCCCTGATGGAGAACAGTAGGTATGGCAGGAGGCAATCCCAATCTCATCCATCCTTCTCCATGACCTTCCTTAACATGGACTTCAGGGTCTTGTTGAACCTCTCCACCAGGCCATCTGTCTGCGGATGGTATACCAACGTCCTAAGTTGTTTAATCTGAAGGGCCTTGCACAACTACCTCCATTACCTTGGACATAAACGGTGTCCCTTGGTCCGTCAGGATCTCTTTCGGCATTCCTGTCCAGGAGAAAATATGAGTCAACAGAAGGGTGAGACTCTGTAATTTGCACCATCTTGGGTATTTGCTGGGACTGTTATGTATGCTTTTGTGTGTTGGTAGTTCAATAAATTATTGCCACACTGTTTTACCCTCACCCTGTGTTGTCTGAGTAGTGTTCTGCCCATGGGGAGAAAGCACTGGCTTTCAGTGGTATGAGCCCTGGTCCATGCAGTCTTTCTAATGACAGCTGGGCCAGCGGACGAGAGCACTCACAGACCCCCATGCCTCCACAGTGGGTAAGACAAAATACTTCTGGAAATGTGTCTTGTGGACAGATGAAACCAAGATAGAGCTGTTGGGTAAAGCACATAATTCTACTGTTTACAAGAAATGGAATGAGACATACAAAGAAATGAACACCGAACCTACAGTGAAATATGGTGGAGGTTCAAAGATGTTTTGGGGCTATTTTGCTGCCTCTGGCACTCGGTGTCTTGAATGTGTGAAAGGCATCATGAAATCTGAAGATTACCAACAGATTTTGGGTCACAATGTAGTGCCCAGTGTCAAAAAGCTGGGTTTGCATACTAGGACATGGGTCTTCCAGCAGGACAATGACCCAAACATACTTCAAGAAGCATCCAGAAATAGATGGAAATAAAGCGCTGGAGAATTCTGAAGTGGCGAACAATGAGTCCAGATCTAAATTTCATTGAACACATGTGGAGAGATCTTAAAATTGCTGGTGGGAGAAGACACCCTTCAGATATGAGAGACCTGAACCAGTTTGCAAAAGAAGAGTGGTCCAAAATTCCAGTTGAGAGGTGTAAGCAGGGCTGCCATTAGGAATTTTGGGGCCCCATAATGGCAAAATTTTCGGGGCCCCTTTGAGACTCCGCCCAGCCTCCACCTCAGCCCCGCCTTCACCCCTCAAACCTTCCACAGTCCCACTGCCCACTTATAGGAAAACTCTACATCTGCACCACATCCTCACCAATCAGACTTTTACAGTTCCCATCACCAGATCTTACATATAGCCAGAAGCTTTTGTTTTGGCGATAAGATTTTTTTAAGCCGCCACCACAATAAGGTAGACTCTTTTGGCTGAGCTCTACTCTACTCTAACCTAGTAAACATTTGTTAAAATGTGCAATACAATTTAGGTATATTTTTATTTATTTTTCAATTTTTAAAGTGACCAATAATATCACATACAAGGGACAAATACCATCGCACCATGACAGACAACATATTACCACCACATGGTGACGGGATAATATCACATACAAGGGATAAATATCACCGCACCATGTCTAGACCACATATTACCTCCAAATGGTGACCAATAATACTACATACAAGAAACAAATACCACCACACCATGACCAGACCACATATTACCACCACAAAGTGACCAAATAACAGCACATATAAGGAACAAATACAGCCACACCATGGCCGGACAACATATTACCACCACATAGTGACTGAATACTACAATACTGATCATTAATTTAAAAAAATGCAAAACTAATATCACCATAAGTGCCATTATACACATGAGATCTGTACTTAGTATGCAGTGTCCTGGTACAGGTAATACAGTGATTACCGGTAACATTATACACAGTAGCTCTGCATATAGTGCATAGTGTACAGGTAATACAGTGATTACCAGTGACATTATACACAGGAGCTCTGTATACAGTATTAGTGTACAGGTTATACAGTGATCACTGGTGACATTTTACACAGGACCTCTGTATATAGTATACAGTGTATAGTGTCAGTGTACAGGTAACACACTGACTCACCAGTGATGTCTCTAGGTGAAGTCCTTCATCTTCACTTTGCATCTTCATCCAGCACAGTCCGCCATCACTTTTTCCATTCAGGGCTCGTCTCTGCAGGAAATAACACAGTTATCTAGAGCACCGCTTGCAGAACACATTACTTAATTTTTTCTCAACTTCTACACTACACCAGATGAAGAAAAAAGGCGAGATAGTGTCGCTCTGCACAGTAACAGGACCGCCCCCCCATTTAAAACCTTATCCTCAAAAAATAATATAAATAACATCACTGCAGTAATAATATCTCTTAATTAGCCCCTATGATAATATCCTCCATCCTGGCCCCATGTGTCTCATTCCTAGCTCCAGCCATATGTTCTCCCATCCAGCCCTCATGAGCATCAATCCTGCCCGATCTGTCCCATGATCCTGCCCCATGATCCTGCCCCATCTGTCTCCATCGTATCCATCCTGCCGCATGATTCTGCACCATGTGTCTCCATCCTGCCACATGATCCTGCACCATGTATCTCCATCCTGCCCCATCTGTCACCATCCTGCCCCATCTGTCTCCATCCTGCCCCATATTCCTGTCCCATCTGTCTACATCCTGCCCCCCATGTCTACCCAGGGCCCTATATTCCTGCCCCTGTGTCTCCATCCTACCCCATATTTCTGCTCCTGTGTCTCCATCCTGCCCCATGTCTTCATCTTGCCCCCTGTGTCTCCATCCTGCCCCCTGTGCCCCCATTCTGCCCCGTGTTTCCATTCCTGCCCTCTGTGTTTCCATTCCTGTCCCCTGTGTTTAAATCAAGCCCCTTGTGTCTCCATTTCTGCCTGAGGCCGCTTTCAATAAAAATTTAAAAAACCTTTCTCCTTACCTTGCCACGCTCCAGTGCCGAAGTCCACCCTAGGCATTTCAAGCACGTACTCACCAGTGAATGTCAATGACGTCATACGCTGGCGACGTGCACGCTGACGTCAGCTGCCAGCCTCCGATTAGCTGGCAGCTTTTAAATATTGCCGTGCAGGCCCCCATGGCAATAGAGTTTAACTGAACCTGCGTCTCAGAATTTTGCCATTGGGGCCCGATGAGCAGAAGAGACAGGCCCGATGCAGGCCCCCTCTGCTCGTCGGGCCCCATACGCCAGCAAGGGCAGTAATGCCCTGATGGCAGCCCTGGATGCTCCCGCCCTTCCGAGTGTTAAAACAGTAGTTTTCCACCAAATATGAGGGATTGACATACTCAAGAGAAATTCCACAACAATTTGGGTGGCCCTTCTCGGATGCAGGGTCAGTTACTACACCGGCAGAAGCCTGCCGCTGGGGCCCGATGAGCGGAAGAGAGAGCAGTAAAGCCCTGATGGTGGCCCTGGGTGTAAGAAGCTTGTTGATAGTTATAGTAAGTGATTGATTGTAGTTATTTATTCCAAATTCCAAAGGGTGTGCAGCCAAATATTAAGTTCAGAGTACCAACAATTTTGTCTGGCCCATTTTCGCTGTTTTGTCTGAAATTGTGTCCAATTTGCCCTTTTTATCAGTTTTTTGGTTACATACAAAGGAAATAAACATGTCGAACAAAACATGTGCAATTGCAATAATTTTCTGGGCGAAATATTTCATTTTCTGGAACAATTTCAAGGGTGCCAATACTTTCGGCCATGACTGTATATTAGCATTGGAGCAACAAAGTAAATGTGGTGAGTCCAGCACCAATATGCTTTTTCCCTAATGGCCAGGAGTAGTGCTGCTATTTGTGAACATACAACTTTTTCTAAAAAGTATCCTGCAGTTAAAGGTACACCTTTAAAATAGAGGTCAAGACAGATTTTGCCAGCTCTCCATGTCTTCTTGGCTTGAGAATGATGATGCTGTAATATACTAATAAACTTGATCTAAAATGCTGAGCTGCTTCCATGACAAACTGATACTAAGCCATAAAATAAAAATGGGACAAGGAAGTTTCAATATGTAGTTGGATGTACAGCAAACATCAAATGGAAACAGTACTAGAAACAGTATAAATCGTTGACGGCTCGTTTTCCATGATCCATCCACCTCTAATGCTACTATATCGATTGCTGACTGGGATTCTTTGCAAATATATAATTTGTCATTACTTGATAACGTGTACTAATAAGGCTGCCGTCACACTAGCAGTATTTGGTCAGTATTTTACATCAGTATTTGTAAGCCAAAACCAGGAGTGGAACAATTAGAGGAAAAGTATAACAGAAACATATGCACCACTTCTGGATTTATCACCCACTCCTGGTTTTGGCTACAAATACTGATGTAAAATGCTGACCAAATACTGCTAGTGTTACGGCAGCCTAAGGTGGCTAATCTAACTGTGTATGTGTGACTGACCCCTAACTGGCTGTATGGAGGTGCACAAGGCGCTTTACTGGAAAGGTGACGGATTAAATAGGTAAGTATAGCAACTTTTGTACATTTCTGGCATTGAGCACATTTTCAAATTACTCAGAAAACCACTACATGCTACGTTCCCTCCATGAGTATTTGGGTGAGTTTTTGATGTTGCAGATTTTCTGCAGCATTTTTGCTCTTATTAGATTATTTGCATTTTTTTTTCATTGCGTTCTTAACACTGCAGTTATTGTCTCTTTTTACTGTGTAATTTTAAATAAAGCTGCTTTGTTTTTTATACTTCTTGGTATTTGTCTGTTACAAAACTTTATTGATAGTCATTTATGGTTCACATGGTTTTTTTAGTGCATTTCTATGGGGAAAATGTGCACACAAGGGTGCCTGCTGAAGCGTATGAATAATCTTCCAAATTTCATTCACAAAACTCAGACAATTTTTTTTTTTATTTTCATCAGATTTTCATCTATGTGACATCTGTGTGTCTGTTTCTTATGTCTGTGTGACATCTGACGTCTGTGTGTTGTCTGTTTATATACAACTACATTAAAACATGTGCATGATCACATACAGGTTTGTAATCGAAATCTATCCATGAAAATCACATGCCACTCTGATGGTCAGTGTGGTATCCAATTTTTTTTGTACCAATAGACTTGAATGTGTGAGTTTCAGCCAAGACTTGGATGAAAGTAATGAATGCTGCGATTTTTTTTCTCACAAACAGTTGGGCTGATAAAAAATCATTCATCTGGACAGCACTATTGAATAACGTGGCTCATTGTGCTGTCCAGTTAAAAATCAGACAGCGCACGTCCGATTTATACACCCGTCTGCATGAGCCCCAAATCTCAGCATACTGAAATCTCATGCCCACTGTGCTTTTTTTGCGCTGTGTAAACTGAACTGCGGTGCGTGTTCGAAATCCACAACATATCTCTTTCTCTTTTATGTGTAGATTTTTACCATAGAATGCATTACATTCAGAAAATTTATAGGTTAAAAATGCATGTGAGTTTAATGCATTTCCGCTATGGAACACATAAAATGTATGTAATCCGCACATACAGGTGCTTTTCACAAAATTAAAATATCATCAAAAAGTTAATTTCAGTTCTTCAATACAAAAAGTGAAACTCATATTATATAGAGTCATTACAAACAGTCAGTGATCTGTTTCAAGTGTTTATTTCTGTTAATATTGATGATTATGGCTTACAACCAATGAAAACCCCAAATTAATTATCTCAGTAAACTGGAATAATTAACAAAAAAACACCTGCAAAGGCTTCCTAAGCCTTTAAAAAGGTCCCTTAGTTGGTTTCAGTAGGCTCCACAATCATGGGGAAGACTGCTGACTTGACAGATGTCCAGGAGGCAGTCATTGACACACTCCACAAGGAGGGTAAGCCACAAAAGGCCACTGCTAATGATGCTGGCTGTTCACAGAGTGCTGTATCCAAGCATATTAATGGAAAGTTGAGTGGAAGGAAAGAGTGTGGTACAAAAAGGGGCACAAGCAACCGGGATAACAGCAGCCTTGAAAGGATTGTTAAGAAAAAGCCATTCAAACATTTTGGGGACATTCACAAGAAGTGAACTGATGCTGAAGTCATTGCTTCAAGAGCCACCACACACACACACACACGTATCCAGGACATGGGCTACAAGTGTTGCATTCCTACAACGCCAGAAGTGTCTTACCTGGGCCAAGGAGAAAAAGAACTGGACTGTTGCTCAATGGTTCAAGGTGTTGTTTTCAGATGAAAGTACATTTTGCATTTCATTTGGAAATCAAGGTCCCAGAGTCTGGAGGAAGAGTGGAGAGGCACACAATCCAAGCTGCTTGAGGTCTAGTGTGAAGTTACCACAATCAGTGATGGTTTGGGGAGCCATGTCATCTGCTGGTGTAGGTCCACTGTGTTTTATCAAGACCAAAGTCAGCGCAGCCATCTAACAGGAAATTGTAGAGCACTTTGTGCTTCCCTCTGTCTACAAGCTTTATGGAGATGGAAATGTCATTCTCCAGCAGGACTTAGCACCTGCCCACACTGCCAAAATACCAATACCTTGTTTAAAAACAGCAGTATCACTGTGTTTGATTGGCCAGTAAACTCGCCTGACCTTAACCCCATATAAAATCTATGGGGTATTGTCCAAAGGAAGATGAGAGACACCAGACCCAACAATGCAGATGAGCTGAAGGCTGCGATCAAAGCAACCTGGGCTTCCATAACACCTCAGCAGTGCCAAAGGCCTCCATGCCATGCCGCATTCATGCAGTAATTGATGCAAAAGTAGCTGTGACCAAGTATTGAGTGCATTTACTGAACATACATTTCAGTAGGCCAACATTTATAAAGTATTTTAATTTACTGAGATAATGACTTTTGGGTTTTCATTGGCTGTAAGCCATAATCATCAACATTAACAGAAGTAAACACTTGAAATAGATCATTGTGTTTGTAATGACTCTATATAATATGTGTTTCACTTTTTGTATTGAAGAACTGAAAGAAATTAACTTTTTGATGATATTCTAATTTTCTGAGAAGTTCCTATAACTGTATCAATAGAGTTTTGTCAAAGCTAAATGCCCACAAAGTATCAAAAACAAACCAGCTTTATTTAAAACATTACATACTGTAAGGAGACAAAAACAGCTGCGTCAAAAATGCAATAGAAACGCAAAGAAAAAAGACAAGTAACCTAATTTAGGAGCCAAAATGCCGTAAAAAAATCTGCAACATGAAAAACTCGCAAATTCTCATCGAGAGAATATTGCCTTAAGGACGAGGTTACACTTTTTGCAGTTTATTCTTTACTTTATAAAGTGAATTAATTATGTGGAGAAGATGAGCAATCCACGGCAGTGGGAGTGCCGAGTGAAAGCTGTCATCCCTAATACCAGTAATGTCAGGCTTAGGCTGTAATTTGCAAATTCATCTAGAAAGTTATACCTTAAAATAGAAGCAATAGCTGTGCACACATATGGCACAAAGCATCGGATAGATCTAGAATATCCTCTTCTTTTACAGTGTTTTGTAATCTCTGTCACGGTATATGTCGGGAGAATCTACCATACTATACCTTGTGCGTATACCTCTGATGGCTACCACTGTGTAGACATATCACAGCATCCATCACCCATCGGCTCTCTATAAAAAATATACACTTTTTACCAGATTCCTCTGCATAAAATAGCTCTGACTGCTCGGGTTTTCATACAGCATTGAGCTGTACCCAATATCAGATGGACAGGGCCGCCATCAGGGCATTACAGCCGTGACTGGCGTATGGGGCCCGGTGAGCAGAGGGGGCCCGCATCGGGCCCCCTCTTACCTGCTCACCGGGCCCCTACCGGCAGCCGCAGGCTGAACCGAGCCCTTAGCGGCGGCCGGCGCTACAGCTGTACGCTATTGACATGCGGGCCCGCGCCCGCACGTCAATAGTTAACAGCCGCCAGCCGCAGCGTGCAGGTCGCCGGCGTCTGACATCATTGTCAGTCGCCGGCGAGTGCACAGTGCAGCTGCGTGGAGAGATCAGGAGCGCGGCAGGTAAGTAGAACTTTTTTTTTTTTTCTATTGAGAGCGGCAATCCGGGGGGGGGCAGAAGGTTGGACACAGGGGGGCAGAAGGCCGCTGGACACAGGGGGGCAGTAAAGCTGGACACGGGGGGGCAGAAGGCCGCTGGACACAGGGGGGCAGTAAAGCTGGACACAGGGGGGGCAGAAGGCTGGACACAGAGGGGGCAGTAAAGCTGGACACAGGGGGGCAGAAGGCCGCTGGACACAGGGGGGCAGTAAAGCTGGACACAGGGGGGGTAGAAGGCTGGACACAGGGGGGCAAAAGGCCGCTGGACACGGGGGCAGTAAAGCTGGACACAGGGGGGGCAGAAGGCCGCTGGACACAGGGGGGCAGTAATGCTGGACACAGGGGGGGCAGAAGGCTGGACACAGAGGGGGCAGTAAAGCTGGACACAGGGGGGCAGAAGGCCGCTGGACACGGGGGCAGTAAAGCTGGACACAGGGGGGGCAGAAGGCTGGACACAGAGGGGGCAGTAAAGCTGGACACAGAGAGGGCAGTAAAGCTGGACACGGGGGCAGAAGGCCGCTAGACACGGGGGCAGTAAAGCTGGACACGGGGGGCAGAAGGCTGGACACAGGGGGGCAGTAAAGCTGGACACAGGGGGGGCAGAAGGCTGGACACAGGGGGCACTAAAGCTGGACACGGGGGAAGAAGGCCGCTGGACACAGGGGGGCAGTAAAGCTGGACACAGGGGGGGCAGAAGGCTGGACACAGAGGGGGCAGTAAAGCTGGACACAGAGGGGGCAGTAAAGCTGGACACGGGGGCAGAAGGCCGCTGGACACAGGGGGGCAGTAAAGCTGGACACAGGGGGGGCAGAAGGCTGGACACAGGGGGGCAGTAAAGCTGGACACAGAGGGGGCAGTAAAGCTGGACACGGGGCAGAAGGCCGCTGGACACAGGGGGGCAGTAAAGCTGGACACAGGGGGGACAGAAGGCTGGACACAGGGGGGCAGTAAAGCTGGACACAGGGGGGGCAGAAGGCTGGACACAGAGGGGGCAGTAAAGCTGGACACAGGGGGGCAATAGGCCGCTGGACACAGGGGGGCAGTAAAGCTGGACACAGGGGGGGCAGAAGGCTGGACACAGAGGGGGCAGTAAAGCTGGACACAGAGGGGGCAGTAAAGCTGGACACGGGGGCAGAAGTCCGCTGGACACAGGGGGGCAGTAAAGCTGGACACAGGGGGGGCAGAAGGCTGGACACAGGGGGGCAGTAAAGCTGGACACAGGGGGGGCAGAAGGCTGGACACAGAGGGCGCAGTAAAGCTGGACACAGGGGGGCAGAAGGCCGCTGGACACAGGGGGGCAGTAAAGCTGGACACAGGGGGGGCAGAAGGCTGGACACAGAGGGGGCAGTAAAGCTGGACACAGAGGGGGCAGTAAAGCTGGACACAGAGGGGACAGTAAAGCTGGACACGGGGGGGGGCAGAAAGCTGGACACAGAGGGGGTAGAAAGCTGGAAACAGGGGGGGGCAGAAAGCTGGACACAGGGGGGGCAGAAAGCTGGACACGGGGGGGCAGAAAGCTGGACACGGGGGGCAGAAAGCTGGACACAGGGGGGGCAGAAAGCTGGACACAGGGGGGGCAGAAAGCTGGACACAGGAGGGGGGCAGAAAGCTGGACACAGGGGGGGGGCAGAAAGCTGGACACATGGGGGGCAGAAAGCTGGACACATGGGGGGCAGAAAGCTGGACAGAGATGGGGCAGAGTGCTGGACACAGATGGGGCAGAGTGCTGGACACAGATGGGGCAGAGTGCTGGACACAGATGGGGCAGAGTGCTGAACACAGATGGGGCAGAGTGCTGGACAGAGATGGGGCAGAGTGCTGGACAAAGATGGGGCAGAGTGCTGGACAGAGATGGGGCAGAGTGCTGGACAGAGATGGGGCAGAGTGCTGGACAGAGATGGGGCAGAGTGCTGGACAGAGATGGGGCAGAGTGCTGGACAGAGATGGGGCAGAGTGCTGGACAGAGATGGGTCAGAGTGCTGGACAGAGATGGGGCAGAGTGCTGGACACAGATGGGGCAGGATTGGAAACAGATGGGGCAAGATTGGAGACAGATGGGGCAGGATGGATACGATGGAGACAGATGGGGCAGGATGGGGAGATCATATGGGGCAGAATGGATACTCATGAGGGCAGGATGGGAGAACATATGGCTGGAGACTGCAATGAGACACACGGGGGCTAGGATGGCAAATATTACCATAGGGGCTAATTAAGGGATATTATTATTGCAGTGATGTATTTATTTTATTTTTTGAGTATACTGTTTTAAATGGGGGGCGGTCCTGTTACTGTGTAGAGTGATACTATGTTGCCTTCTTCATGTGGTGTAATGTAGAAGTTGGGAAAATTAAGTAATGTGTTCTACAAGCGGAACTCGAAATGACTGTTTTATTTCCTGCAGAGACGAGTCCTGGCTGGATGAAGTGATGGCGGTCTGTGCTGGATGAAAGATGAAGGACTTCACCTAGAGACGTCACTGGTGAGTCAGTGTTACCTATACACTGACACTATACACTGTATACTATATACAGAGGTCCTGTGTACAATGTCACCAGTGATCACTGTATTACCTATACATTATATACAGAGCTCCTGTGTATAATGTCACCGGTGATCACTGTATTACCTGTACACAGACACTGCTTACTAATTACAGATCTCCTGTGCATAATGGCACTGATGGTGATAGTATTGTGGTTTTTTTTTTTTTTTATTACTGATCAGTATTGTAGTATTCAGTCATTGGTGGTAATATGTGGTCTGGTCATGGTGTAGCGGTATTTGTTCCTTGTATTTTATATTATTCGATCACTGTGGTGGTAATATGTCATCTGGTCATAGTGCTGTGGTATTTGTTCCTTGTATGTAGTATTATAGGTCATTTTAAAAATTGAAAAATAAATAAAAATATACCTAAATTGTATTGCATATTTTAACAAATATTTAGTAGGTTACAGTAGAGTAGGGCCCGGCCAAAAGTGTCTACCTTGTTGTGGTGGCGGCTTAAAAAATCTTTTGGCCAAAACAAAAGCTGCCGGCTATATGTGTGATCTGGTGATGGGAACTGTTAATGTATGATAGGTGAGAAGTGGAGATTTTCCAAGAGAGAGCGGTGGGACTGTGGACAGTTTGTGGGGTGGAGCCTGGAGGCAGGGCTGGGGTGGAGCCTGGGCGGAGTTTCAAGGGGGCCCCGAAAATTTTGCCAGTATGGGGCCCCGAAATTTCTAGTGGCAGCCCTGCAGATGGAAACAAAAACGTAGCATAATTCATATCCAAGAATATTTTATATTAATTTTTTCCCACCAGGTAAGGACTACAGTGCTCACATGCCTGTCGGGAAAGAACAGGACCTAAAGGGACCAGCGGAGGATCCAGGCAGTGCTGGAAGAGGAATGGCGGAGGAATGGGTAAAGTGAGCCTGCCTTAGGCATCACTCCCATGATGAGCTGTTGGTGAGTTTTTGATGCTGCAGATTTTCTGCACCATTTCGGCACCTATTAGATAAATTAGGTTTACTTGCATATCTTCATAATATTTTTCAGTGTGCTTTTTTTACGTGGGTTTTTATCACATTTTTGATGCTGTTTTTCTTTGTCTCTTGTTGGCATGTCAAGTTTCTGGTATTTGACAAAAATATATTGATTCAGGCATGTGCAGGTTACATGTGTGATTGTTTTTACCTGTGGATATTTCACATCTAATGCAGGTCTATGGGGAAAAATTGCACTTTAAACTCCAGGTACTCACAAGAGAAATTGACATTTCGTGTATATGTAAAAGCTGGTCAGTTTATGCTGAGCAAAAAAAGCACAGTGGGCAGGAGATTTCTATAAATCTTATCCACTTTTCTGCAACTGTAAGATGCTGCGTTTTTCACTCAGCCAAAATATGGATGAGATACTTACCAAAAACTCATTGTGGGCACACAGCCTTATTGCATTATTTTGACCATTGTTAGGCTACGCTCCCAAAATGAGGTTTTGTAAACAGTGTTAAAAGTTCCTAAAGGGGAAATGGGAATTCAATTAAATTGGCCTGTTTTTTACAAAATAGGTTCATTATTATTATTATTATTATTGCTGCTGTTTTTTTGTTTTTATGTACATTTTATATTTAATGTTTTTATATATAAAAGAACAGTGCAGGATGAATCACTCCTCCTCTTCCTCTTTTATATCCCCTTCCTCTCTCATACTAGGAAAGGGCTATATAAGAAGGGTCAAATTCATTTTCTCCATTTACCTGAAGAGGCTGCAAACAGTCAAAACGCGTTCTATAGTTTTTATTTATTTTTTTTATCAGTTTGAATAACATTTTACCTACAAGCATCCTGAAATTCCTGCACCTTGATTTATTTCAGTGGCAAAGACAGTGCCATTCCCTGGTTCTAAGGTCCCAATGTCTGGCATCTAAAATAAGTTATTGGTGAGGATTTTACACTGTGTGTTTTTGAAAAAAATGCAAGTAACCTGCTTTCCTTAAAGGGAACCTGTCACCCCCAAAATGGAAGATGAGCTAAGCCCACCAGCATCAGGGGCTTATCTACAGCATTCTGGAATGCTGTAGATAAGCCCCCGATGTAACCTGAAAGATGAGAAAAAGAGGTTAGATTATACTCACCTGGGTGGGCGTTCCTATCCGATGGGCGTCGTGGTCCGGCGCCTCCCATCTTCATAGGATGATGTCATCTTCTTGTCTTCACGCTGTGGCTCTGGCAGAGACATACTTTGTCTGCCCTGTTGAGGGCAGAGCAAAGTACTGCAGTGCGCAGGCGCCGGGCCTCTCTGACCTTTCCCGGAACCTGCGCACTGCAGTACTTTGCTCTGCTCTCAACAGGGCAGACAAAGTACACCTGCGCCGGAGCCACAGCATGAAGACAAGAAGAAGACGTCATCGTAATAAGATGGAAGGCCCCGGACCGGACCGGACCGCGACCCCCATCGGGACCGTACCGCAGCGGGACCGCCCCTGGGTGAGGTCTAACCTCTTTTTCTCATCTTTCAGGATACATCGGGGGCTTATCTACAGCATTCCAGAATGTGGTAGATAAGCCCCTGGTGCCGGTGGGCTTAGCTCATCGGGGGTGACAGGTTCCCTTTAATGTGCAGAAAATCTGCGACATCAAAAACTCACCAAAAGCTCATCGCTGGAAAGTAGCCTTAGGTACTTTTAAAAATACATTTCAGGTGTGGGCAAGTCCTTTATATGAACCAACATGAACTTTCATGTAAAAATCATGCATTTTATTTTTGGCTAATTTGTTAGTTATTATTAACGAACATTTTTATTTTTAGTTTCTACTTTCATTCAAACTACGTATTTTAACAAATTAGGCAATAGAGGCACCAACTCAGCCTCCATCTACTCATAATCCTGTGTAATGCTTAATTAGTTCAACGGCACAAAAAGCAAAATAAATATTTTAGCAGAACAAAGGAACATTTTCAGAACAGAACTTCATCTTCTGCCCTTTGTATTTTCAATTGATTTGACTGACCGATAAACTAGAGCTTCATGTCCGCAGCTTTGCTAGGGCCAGTGCCAAACTACTTCTATCGTTAACACGCAGAAAAGACATTCAGAGGAAAGAACACTGGCTCTGCACCAAATCCATATTACACAGAGACATATAGCATTCCTGTTCTGCTGATACAGAGCCAGTTTACACCGCTGTGATAAACATGTTCCCAAAAGCTTATTACAAAAGCAAACCATGTGGTCTACAAAATGAAAAGTACTTACGTAATAGCATTACTGTGACCGGGAACATCCTACTTTCTGAATTACTTCAGTAGCTGTACAGATGACTTCAATGATATGATAACAGTACATTAATACCGTGCAATCCTTCTTACTGCCAAACATTACACAGTAAGATTTCCAGACGAAAGACATAGTCATACAATGGAGACATGTAAAGTGTTACATTAGCAAATAGCTCATCCCTATAAATGAAGAATCAGATGGAAATTTTTGCTTCCAAGGAATAGAAACTTTATCTCCAGAGGATGAAGATCAGATCAAACACTTAAACTGATTTTTGTGAAGTATGGCATCCTACAGGTATGGACTGGGGCTGAAATTCAGTCCTGGTATTTGAAATCACACAGGCTCATGCTGTCCCAGTCCCCAAGCACCAGATGGGACATATTACTAATATTACTATGCGTGATAGAAAGCAAGATTTACTACAATACTAATATTTCTAATGATACCTCCATCACAACTCTTAACAGTATGGGTGTCTTGAGAGCACAGATTCTCTTAACAACATAGAAGACAAGGTGGCCCGTGACCAGACAGGCCCTTCTGGCATTTGCCAGAATTGCCAGATGGCCAGTCCGGCCCTGGCATCCTATGACAGCACCGCATTTGGACATCACTAATTTACAGTATCTGGCCTGCAAAAAAGTTTTACCATCTGTGTTTCATCAATGATTTTCACATACAATTGAAACCAGAAGTTTACATACACTATATAAAAAGACACAGAATGAACCTTTCCCGTTTTAGGTCAGTTAGGATTACCATAATTATTCATATTTGCCAAATGCCAGAATAATGAGAGAGAGAATGTTTAAGGCATTTTTATTACTTACTGCAAAGTCAAAAGTGTGCATACATTTCATTAGTATTTGGTACCATTGCCCTTAAACTGAATGACTTGGGTCAAACGTTTGGGATATCCTTCCACAAGCTTCTCACAATAATTGGTTGGAATTTGGGCCCATTCCTCCTGACAAAACTGGTGCAACTGATCCAGGTTTGTATGTCGCCTTGCTCGCACCTGCCTTTTCAGTTTTGCCCATAAATTTTCAATAGGATTGAGATCAGGGCTTTGTGATGACCACTGCAAAAGATTGACTTGTTATCCTTAAGCCACTTTGTTATCATTTTGGCAGTATGCTTTGGGTCATTGTCCATTTGGAAGACCCATTTCAGCACAAGCTTTAAATTCCTGGCTGATGTCGTGAGATGTTGCTTCAGTATTGCCACATAATCTTCTTTTCTCATGATGCCATCTATTTTGTGAAGTGCGCCAGTCCCTCCTGCAGCTAAACAACCACACAACATAATGCTGCCACCCTCGTGGTTCACAGTTAGGATGGTGTTCTTAGACTTCCAAGCTTATCTCTTTTTTCTCCAAAAGTAACGGTGGTCATTATGCTGAAAAAATTCTATTTTAGTTTCATCAGACCACATGACATGTCTCCAAAAATTAAGTTATTTGTTCTTGTGTGCATTTGCAAACCTTGATCTAGCTTTTTTATGAGTAATGGCTTCTCCCTGGCAGAGTGGCCTTTCGGCCCATGTTGATACAGTACTCGTTTCACTGTGGATATTGACACGATCTTACCAGCTTCCACCATCATCTTTACAAGGTCTTTTGCTTTTGTCCTTGGGTTGATATGCACATGTTGGACCAAAGCACATTCATCTCTGGGACACAGATCCCATCTCCTTCCTGAGCGGTATGATGTCTGGACATTTCCATCTTGTTTGTACTTGCGTATAATTGTTTGTACAGATGAATGAGGCACCTTCAGGTATCTTGAAATTGTACTCAAGGATGAGCCAGACTTGTGCCAGTCCACAATTCTCTTCCTGATATCTTGGCTGGTTTCTTTAGACTTTCCCATGATGCTACACAAAGAAGCAGTGTGTTTCAGGTGTTCATTAAAATACATCCACACGTGTGTCTCTAATTAACTCAGATGTTGCCAAAAAACCTTTCAGAAGCTTTGAAACACATGACATCATCATATGGACTGCCCCGAATTGTTTAAAGGCATAGTAATTTTAGTGTATGTAAACTTTTGACTTTGCAGTAAGGTATAAAAATACCAAAAAACATTCCCTCTCATTATTCTAGCATTTGGCAAATATTAATAATTATGGTAATCGTAATTGACCTATGACGGGAAAGGTTTATTCTGATTGCATGTCAGATATCGAGGAAAAAGATGCATATGTGTCTTTTTATATAGTGTATGTAAACTGCTGGTTTGTAGATTGTTGGACCAGCCTATAACAATCATTAGATGTATTTAGACTTCCCTTAGACTTTGGTTACGATTGACTACATGTACAGCAACTCTTCGCTGGGAACGCAAAAAAATCCTTATGATGGATATCATTTATGGCAAAAATACTAATTGTGGGTAAATCGTTTTATTAAAAAATAATAGAGAACTCATTGTAAATAACACTAAGAGAGTATGTGCAGCTTTAATATAAGCCTGTCATGCCCAGGCAGGTACAGAACATGTGAATTGTTCAGAGAATTACCAAGTAAACAGCACTTTATTTATGAGATTTTCTCTTCAGAAATTCATTCATTAGATGTGTATGAATGTTTCTGACTTTTAGCCCTGCCTAAGTTTGAAAAAAAAAACAACAAAAAAGTAAACATTACAGACACATAGCTGACAGTAAACAGTAGATTGGACTGGAGATCTGCCTTGTGGCAGAAAAAGTGTCTCAGAAAACCCTGCCAAGACCTCAAGAGATGCAATCTGACATCCAGCCACTATAATAATTTAGTGGGCTCTGAGATAAAGAAAGGATATCATTGACACCCACTAAAAGGGCTTGCAGAAGGACTGAAAGGTCTAGTGAGCTTGATATTCTACTAAAAGAGTGAATAATATAAACCTGCCTAACAATAAGATCTTAGTATTCATGCAAGAAGTATTTTTAGGTGGCCTGCATTCATTGACTTTGAAGATCCATACTTCAGCCCTGACCACTTTTGGGTAGTCCCTTGTCTAAGCCTCTTAGTGTAAATGGCCTGCTAGAACACATTCCATCCTCAAACCTGAGCTAAGTTGGTAATTTGACCGACAATTGCATGCTCTCCCTCTGAACCTATAGGACCCAACTGTTGGAATAGACCTAACATTCTTAGTCTCGTCTTGAAACTGTTCTACTATAAAGAAGCTTACTTACCAATCCCTTACCCAGTAAATTGGTTTTTGGACCTTACGACTTAGCTCTGAGCCTAGGGAGGAGGTCCTGCATAAATACCTATCTGTAGAGGTTACTTTCTTCCTGGCTATAACATGTGACAAATCTACAGGGGAAACATCATGCCTTGTCATCATTGGATCCACCTTGACATGGCCCTACCAAGTCTACTGCCAAGTTTTTTATTCAGAGTCCCCTAATTGGTAATTTGGATAGATTATCTTATTTCAGTGCTTTTGTTATAAATCTTCTTCTTATGAGTAATGTAACTTAGATTTGTAGATCTATCCTATTCTTTTGAGATCTATTAGCTTGGAGAAAAAAGTTGAGAATTTGTTGGCTTTATCTCCTGGAGGCAAAGGCCAACGATTCATCCAGCATTAGATGATTGAATTAAACAAGCCATTAGACGAATATCGTTCAAATCTTTTATCCCATTTTAGTATACTGTCCTCATTGGTTTAACTGGATCTGATTTCTATGTATCTGGTACTCATAATATATTTATCAACCAGTGTAGCCTGAATTTTTTGTTTTCAGCAAAGACGGCTGTTGCAGTCAACTTTGAGTTTCAAGGCTGCGGTTACCCGGTTGCTTGTGCACTTTTTTCTACCACACTTGTTCCTTCCACTCAACTTTCCATTAATATACTTGGATGCAGCACTCTGTGAACAGCCAGCTTACTTAGCAATGACCTTTTGTGGCTAACCCTCCTTGTGGAGTGTGTCAATGACTGACTTTTGGATATCTGTCAATTCAGCAGTCTTTCCCATGATTGTGGAGCCTACTGAAACAGACTAAGGGACCTTTTTAAACTCTTAGGAAGCCTTTGCAGGTGTTTTTTGTCAAATATTCTAATTTACTGAGATAATGACTTTTGGGTTTTCATTGGCTGTAAACCATAATCATCAACATAAACAGAAATAAACGCTTGAAATAGATCACGCTGTTTGTAATGACTCTATATGATATACAGTAGGAGTTTCACTTTTTGTATTGAAAAACTGAAGTAAATTAACTTTTTGATGATATTCTCATTTTGAGAGAAGCACCTGTATTCCCTTAATTAAAAATAAAGAAAAATATACCTAAAAAGAGTATTGGGTATTTTAACCCCTTTCTGACCTCAGACGGGATAGTACGTCCGTGATCAGATCCCCTGCTTTGATGCGGGCTCCGGTGGTGAGCCCGCATCAAAGCCGAGACATGTGCCCGCAATAGCGGCAGGTGGAATCGCGATTCACCCGCTGCTATTAACTAGTTAAATGCCGCTGCCAAACGCTGACAGCGGCATTTAACTACCGCTTCCGGTCATTGGGCCGGAAATGAGCGCATCGCTGACCCCCGTCACGTGATAGGGGGTCAACAATGCGTCGGCATAACAACCAGCGGTCTCCTTGAGACCTCTATGGTTGTTGATGACGGATTGCTATGAGCGCCACCCTGTGGTCAGCGCTCATAGGAATGCAAGAATTCAGCTACTTAGGAGCGATCTGAGCTTCGCTCCTATCGTGTTGTGCCAGCTTCTAGCCTCCCATGGAGGCTATTGAAGCATGGCAAAAGTAAAAAAAAATAAAAAAAAAATAAAAATTTTTAAAAAATATGAAAAACATAAAAAAAATAAAAGTTTAAATCATCACCCTTTCGTCCCATTCAAAATAAAACAATAAAAAAAATCAAATATACACATATTTGGTATTGCCGCATTCAGAATCGCCCGATCAATAAAAAAAGAATTAACTTGATCGTTAAACGGCGTAGTGAGAAAAAAATTAGAAACGCCAGAATTACGTTTTTTTGGTCGCCGTGACATTGCATTAAAATGCAACAACGGGCGATCAACAGGCACTAGGCACTGCTCCTAATAGCTAGTTTCCTACTCCACACTGATGAGGGGCAAATACCCCGAAACAGCTGTCTGTGGATGGATACCATGTTTTGGCATAGGTGGTTTTCCTTTTCGGATGCTGCCCTTCCCGTGGTTGTTCCTTCCCGGTGAAAGACCTGGCTATTTATTGCTTGCGTTGAGAAACACGTGATGGTGTCTCCGTGGCTTTTCTACATGCATTTGCATATTTCCCGTAAGGGATGGGGGCAGTGTTCTGGATCACTACGTTGAGAAACACGTGACGGTGTCTCCGCGGTGTTGGATGTTTTGATGATCCCGAGGTCATTCATCCTTATGTTTATAGTCATTTTACTAGGCACTGCTCCTAATAGCTAGTTTCCTACTCCACACTGATGAGGGGCAAATACCCCGAAACAGCTGTCTGTGGATGGATACCATGTTTTGGCATAGGTGGTTTTCCTGCCTTTCCCGTGGTTGTTCTTTCCCGGTGAAAGACCTGGCTATTTATTGCTTGCGTTGAGAAACACGTGATGGTGTCTCCGCGGCTTTTCTACATTCATTTGCATATTTCCCCATAAGGGATGGGGGCAGTGTTCTGGATCACTGCGTTGAGAAACACCTAACGGTGTCTCCGCGGTGTTGGATGTTTTGATCTCCCCAAGGTCATTCATCCTTATGTTTATAGTCCTTTACAAAGGCTGAACCTGGGATAGCAGCTGTAACCAGATGCACAGTATCAGCTTGAGCCAAACAGTGGGACCGACGTCTCTGCTGAGCAGGCTCCACTGCGGCTGGGGAAGAATGGGAGACCACAGAGGACATGGAGTGAGATTTCCCCTGTGCAGTGGTGGGAACTTGACACCTAACACACCCCATTTAGTGGTACCTTGCTCATTTACAGCAGGCTTCTTGTACTTGTTAAGGAAGTCTGTGGCTATGATACTTCACTGTGCTGGTTCAGACCATCAGTTATTTTGATACATATTGGACTATGAGGGTCCCTTCTTTGGGGTGTTTCGGTGGTCTTTCTGCATTTTGACTGGCGACGTCTTGTTAGTGTGTTACTTTGTGGTATAATAATTTTAACTTTTCTATGTATTAATAAAAATAAAATGTGTTACCTATTTTTCATCTATGCTCTGTATTCTCCTCCTTATTTATATGATTTCTTTGGATTAGATTGAGTTAGTCTGGGGGTGAGCGCTATTACTCGCCACATTCTCGACTTTCTAATATGCACTTGGGATTGCTGTTATCAATATTGCTCATTTATGTATAAATTATCGTTGATTCTCAGTTTGTCATGTAGAAGACAGAATCCATATGGGAGAGCCCAGCTGTGCAGCCAGCTCTGTAACCCTGTCATCTATATCAGTATCATCCTTTCCTTCATGGCTGGATGCTCCTCTGTGCTGGAGGGATGGCAGATTATCATGTGAGGCATGCAGGCGAGCAAGGCCATGCTGAGAACACCTCTCGTCACGAGCGTGATATACATTTCAATGTATTCCTCCATTCAGAAAACACTGGACACAGGGGAGATGAGAAACATGCTGGATGTGTATTTATAAAGGTATTCGCCCACAACAAGCATACACTATATGAAAAGGGAAAAGACGGAGCAGCAGGTCACGTGGAACAAAAGAAATTCACTCCTGACTGTGGAGAACAGCTCTCTTGTGCCAATCTATGCCAGCCACACAGAATGCTTAACTATCAAAGCTAAAAAAATGTATCTTAGTTGTTACAATTTTGTACCATACAATATATACACTCTATGGACTAAAGTATTAAGATGCTTGTCTCAATCATAGAATTTAGTTTTTTAATTAAATCCCATTGCAACAGGTGGATATAATTCAGCCCTTCGCCATGCCGTCACTTTTACACACATGTCTGAAAAAAATGTGTCGTTAAAGGGAACCTTTCACAAAGTTTTCCACCATATAACGTACAGCACCTATACGCCTTCTGTTACAGCACCTTTGTATGCTGTATGTACAGAGGGTAAGGAAAGTATTCAGACCCCTTTTCATTTTTCACTCTTTGTTTCATTGCAGCAATTTTGTAAATTCAAAGAAGTTTATATTTTTTTCACATTAATGTGCTCTCTGCACCCCATCTTGAGTGAAAAAAACAGAAATGTAGACATTTTTGCAAATGTATTAAAAAATAAAAAAACAAAACATTACATGGTCTTATGTATTCAGACCTTTTGCTCAGACACTCATATTTAAGCCACATGCTGTCCATTTCCTTGTGATCCTCCTTGAGATGGTTCATTGGAGTCCAGCTCTGTTTAATTAAACTGATAGGACTTAATTATTATTATTATTATTTATTGTTATAGGGCCATTTATTCCATGGCGCTTTACATGTGAGGAGGGGTATACATAATAAAAACAAGTACAATAATCTTAAACAATACAAGTCATAACTGGTACAGGAGGAGAGAGAACCCTGCCCGCGAAGGCTCACAATCTACAAGGGATGGGTGAGAATACAGTAGGCGCGGGTAGAGCTGGTCATACAGCGGTTTGGTTAATTTGGAAAGCCACACACCTGTCTATATAAGACCTCACAGCTCATGGTGCTTGTCAGACCAAATGAGAATCATGAGGTCAAAGGAACTGGCCAAGGAGCTCAGAGACAGAATTGTGGCAAAGCACAGATCTGGCCAAGGTTACCAAAGAATTGCTGCAGTACTCAATGTTCCTAAGAGCACAGTGGCCTCCATAGTCCTTAAATGGAAGAGGTTTGGGACCACCAGAAGTCTTCCTAGACCTGGCCGTCCAGCCAAACTGAGCAATCGTGAGAGAAGAGCCTTGGTGAGAGAGGTAAAGAAGAACCCCAAGATCACTGTGGCTGAGCTTCAGAGATGCAGTAGGGAGATGGGAGAAAGTTCCACAAAGTCAACTATCCCTGCAGGCCTCCACCAGTCGGGCCTTTATGGCAGAGTGGCCCGAAGGAAACCTCTCCTCAGTGCAAGACATATGAAAGCCCGCACAGAGTTTGCTAAAAAAAAACACATGAAGGACTCCCAGACTATGAGAACTAAGATTCTCTGGTCTGATGAGATGAAGATAGACCTTTTTGATGATAATTCTACGTGGTATGTGTGGAGAAAACCAGCCACTGCTCATCACCTGCCCAATACAATCCCAACAGTGAAACATGGTGGTGGCAGCATCATTCTATGGGGGTGTTTTTCAGCTGCAAGCACAGGACAACTTGTCATCGAAGGAAACTTGAAAGCGACCAAGTACAGCGATATCCTGGATGAAAACCTCTTCCAGAGTGCTCTGGACCTCAGACTTAGCTGAAATTTTGCCTTCCAACAAGACAATTACCCTAAGCACGCAACTAAAATAACAAAGTAGTGGCTTCAGAACAACTCTGTGACCATTCTTGACTGGCCCAGCCAGAGCCCTGACCTAAACCCAGTTGAGCATCTCTGGAGTGAGCTGAGAATGGCTTTCAACCAACTTTCACCATCCAACCTGACGGAACTGGAGAGGATCTGCAAGGAAGAATGGCAGAGGATCTCCAAATCCAGGTGTGAAAAACTTGTTGCATCATTCCCAAGAAGACTCATGGTTGTACTAGCTCAAAAGGGTGCTTCTACTAAATACTGAGCAAAGGGTCTTCAATACTAAGCAATGGGTCTGAATACTTATGACCATGTGATATTTAAGTTTTTCTTTTTTAATAAATTTGCAAAAGATTTTGAATTTACCGAACCGCTGCAATGAAACAAAGAGTGAAAAATTTAAAGGGGTCTGAATACTTTCCAAACCCATTGTATGTCCCCAATTCCCTATGCAAGGTACAAAAACTACCTTTTATTATACTCACATACTGTGTGGTCCAATCCGATGGGCGTCTCTGATTTTGATCCAGCACCTTCTCTCTTCTTACGATCGCCATCCTTCTCTTGCTTCATGTGGATGGTGTCATCCACACAATGTCCTCCATCATGCTCCTGCACAGGTGTACTTCTCTTTGCCCTGCTGAGGACAGAGCAAAACACTGTAGTGACCATGTGCCAATTTTACCTATGGGTTATCAGCACTCTTTGCCCTTTCCTGGCACATGCTCATTACAGCACTTTGTTCTGCACTCGGCACGGCAGACAGAAGTGCGCCTGCGCAGGAGCACGATGGAGGACACTGTGGATGATCTAGGACGCGTCATCCACACAAAGCAGAGAAGGAGGATGGCAATTGTAAGAAGAGAGGAGGTGCCAGAAGCAAGACTGTACGTGAGTATAATAAAAGGTCTGTTTTGTGTCTTGCATAAGAGATTGGAGACATACATACAGCATTCTAGAATGCTGTAACAGAGGGCTTACGGGTGCTGATTGTACTTTATATAGGTGAAATCTGGTGACAGGTTCCCTTTAATAACACAGTCATCTGTGAGTGGTATTATTGAATAGCGGAAGCATAAAATTACAGAGCGGATTTGTTGAATGGTGAGGCGCATACTTAGTGCATAATATTCACCAATACTCTGCTGACTCCATAACTGCAGAGTCCAAACCTCCTGTGGCATTAACATTCGTATAAAAACTAACTGTGCACCAGTAACTTTATGGCATGGGTTTTCATGCCTTACATCTCCAAGCACAATGCCAAGTGGAGTGATGTAAAGCCTCCACCACTGGACTCTGGAGCAGGAGAAATAGGTTTTGTAGAGGCATAAATCAGCTTTTCTATCTGATAGTCTCAGGAATGAATTTGCATTTGCATTTGGCAAATGCCAGGAGAAAGTTACCTGCCTGGTCACATTGTGCCAACTATAAAGTTTGGTGGATGAGGGATTATACTATGGGGTTATTTATGTGAGGGTTGGTCTGGGCCCCTTAGTTCAGTGAAGCGAAATCTTGATGCTTCAGCATACCAAGACATTTTGAACAATTGTAGCTTCTAACTTTGAGAGAATAGTTTGGAGAAGACTTCTGTTCCCATGACTGTGCTCAAGAGCACACAGCTAGGTCCATAAAAGCATAGTTGGGGGGAGCTTAGTGTGAAGAACTTCAGTGACTGCACAAAGCACTGACATCAACCCCATAAACCATCTTTGGGATGATTTAGAATGGACATTGCCAGTGTCTGACTTCACAAATTCTCATTTAGAAAAAAAAGAGCAAAAATTGCCATAGACACACTCCAAGCAAGATCTTACAGAAAGCCTTCCCAGAAGTGTGGAAGCTGTTTTACCTACAACGTGAAGACCAACTCGATATTAATTCCTAAGCATTTAGAATAAGATGTCATAAAAGCCCCTGTAGTTCTAATTTTTAGGCACCCCAATACTTTTGTCCATATAGTGTACATTACAAGACACTCATATAATCATGGATTAAAAATGTATGTACCTTTTCAACTGAATATGGTGTTGTCTTGGACAACTCATAAAAATTGGGCCTAGTCTTATTAATGGCTGATTATAAAATGGGCCATTCCGGCACACAATCTGGTCAATACCTGAGTAATATGATGTTCCTGATGGAATAAAAGGCAAGGATCTAACGATCAATAGTCCTGTCCTAATAATATATGGAGTTGATACCACTGCAGGGTATTCCTAGATTATCTACCAGATGTTCCTCCTAGGGCCACACAGAAGGAGCTAGTGTAAGTCCCAGTAGGGACAGAGATTGATGTGAATAAAATCTCCGTACGGCACTGCAGAATATGTTGCTGCTGTATAATTATAAAAATAAATAATAATTAAAAAAAAGTTTAAATATTATAAACCCCGGATACAGCTGGAGATTAACCCAGGTACAGCCTGGAAGCACATAAAATGTGTTTCAGCTTGGAAAGATTAACTAAATATAATAAACTAGATGGTGGCCCGATTCTAATGCATCGGGTATTCTAGAATATGTATGTATGTATATAGCAGCCACATAGAATATAGCACAGGCCACGTAGTATATAGGAGTACTATGTGGCCTGTGGTATATACCATGTGACTGCTATATACATACAGTGGGGCAAAAAAGTATTTAGTCAGTCAGCAATAGTGCAAGTTCCACCACTTAAAAAGATGAGAGGCGTCTGTAATTTACATCATAGGTAGACTTCAACTATGGGAGACAAACTGAGGAAAAAAAATCCAGAAAATCACATTGTCTGTTTTTTTAACATTTTATTTGCATATTATGGTGGAAAATAAGTATTTGGTCAGAAACAAAATTTCATCTCAATACTTTGTAATATATCCTTTGTTGGCAATGACAGAGGTCAAATGTTTTCTGTAAGTCTTCACAAGGTTGCCACACACTGTTGTTGGCCCATTCCTCCATGCAGATCTCCTCTAGAGCAGTGATGTTTTTGGCTTTTCGCTTGGCAACACGGACTTTCAACTCCCTCCAAAGGTTTTCTATAGGGTTGAGATCTGGAGACTGGCTAGGCCACTCCAGGACCTTGAAATGCTTCTTACGAAGCCACTCCTTCGTTGCCCTGGCGGTGTGCTTTGGATCATTGTCATGTTGAAAGACCCAGCCACGTTTCATCTTCAATGCCCTTGCTGATGGAAGGAGGTTTGCACTCAAAATCTCACGATACATGGCCCCATTCATTCTTTCATGTACCCGGATCAGTCGTCCTGGCCCCTTTGCAGAGAAACAGCCCCAAAGCATGATGTTTCCACCACCATGCTTTACAGTAGGTATGGTGTTTGATGGATGCAACTCAGTATTCTTTTTCCTCCAAACACGACAAGTTTTGTTTCTACCAAACAGTTCCAGTTTGGTTTCATCAGACCATAGGACATTCTCCCAAAACTCCTCTGGATCATCCAAATGCTCTCTAGCAAACTTCAGACAGGTCCGGACATGTACTGGCTTAAGCAGTGGGACACGTCTGGCACTGCAGGATCTGAGTCCATGGTGGCATAGTGTGTTACTTATGGTAGGCCTTGTTACATTGGTCCCAGCTCTCTGCAGTTCATTCACTAGGTCCCCCCGCATGGTTCTGGGATTTTTGCTCACCGTTCTTGTGATCATTCTGACCCCACGGGGTGGGATTTTGCGTGGAGCCCCAGATCGAGGGAGATTATCAGTGGTCTTGTATGTCTTCCATTTTCTAATTATTGCTCCCACTGTTGATTTCTTCACTCCAAGCTTTTTGGCTATTGCAGATTCAGTCTTCCCAGCCTGGTGCAGGGCTACAATTTTGTTTCTGGTGTCCTTTGACAGCTCTTTGGTCTTCACCATAGTGGAGTTTGGAGTCAGACTGTTTGAGGGTGTGCACAGGTGTCTTTTTATACTGATAACAAGTTTAAACAGGTGCCATTACTACAGGTAATGAGTGGAGTAAAGAGGAGACTCTTAAAGAAGAAGTTACAGGTCTGTGAGAGCCAGAAATCTTGATTGTTTGTTTCTGACCAAATACTTATTTTCCACCATAATATGCAAATAAAATGATAAAAAAAACAGACAATGTGATTTTCTGGATTTTTTTTTCTCAGTTTGTCTCCCATAGTTGAGGTCTACCTATGATATAAATTACAGACGCCTCTCATCTTTTTAAGTGGTGGAACTTGCACTATTGCTGACTGACTAAATACTTTTTTGCCCCACTGTACATACATATTGTAGAATACCCGATGCATTAATATAGGCCACGCAGTAAATAACACAGCCCACGTAGTGTATAACACAGCCCACACCGTATATAGCAGCCACGCAGTATATAACACAGCCCATGTAGTATGTAACACAGCCCACGTAATATATAGCACAGCCCACATAGTATCTAACAGTGGCCAGATAGTATATAGCACGCAGTATAGAACACAGCCACGTAGTATTTAACATAGTATATAGCAGCCATGTAGTATATAACGCACCCACGCAGTATAGAACACATCCCACATAGTATCTAACACTGGCCAGGTAGTATAGAACACAACCCACATAGTATCTAACACTGGCCAGGTAGTATATAGCAGCCACGCGGTATCTAACACAGCCCACGTAATATTTAGCAGTGTGGGCACCATATCCCTGTTAAAAAAATAAAGATCATTACTCCCTCGGTGTTCTGGCTACCGGGCTTTGGCGCCTTTAGTAGGAGGCAGCCAGTGTAGGGCTGGTCCCCTTCTGACATCCACTCCTTTGCTACGACTTCCTTGCATGCTCGCTGCAATACAGTTCTGCCTTTCAATGTCTCTTCCTGGGAGCTGCAGCTCTGAGGGCATGCACAGCTCCTTTAACCTTCTGTCCTCCTCAGACTCTGGTCTGGAACTCACTCTGTCAGCAACTGAACGATGTTCTTTCCTTCTCAGTTTCCTCTTTCTGCCAGGAGCTGCAAACTCCCACATCTGCTCAGCTATTCTCCTATCGTACCAGCTCCGCCTCAGCTGATATTCCACGACACGCTCCCTTCTGGCAATCTCTCTCTCTCTAGCACATCTTTCTGTTTCCTTCCTCTCTGTTTCTCTGACAGGAACTGAACTGACTTTCCCTACAGACTACTAGTTTTTACCAATGTGGGGAGTGACCTAATAAATAGGAGCAAGAGCTCCCCCTGGTGGCCTGGAGTGTGAAATGTGTTGCATGTTTGTAATACCTGGATGCAGTTGTCCTTCTTTGCCTCCAAACGTAGCATCACTCTCCCCAGGAGGAAAGCAATACCACTGCGACGACCAGGACCCTGGGGCGCCGCATACACATTATGCGGTCAGCTAATCTGACATTTCCAGCATCTGGTGACTTACATCTCATGTGTATAGGTCCATATACAACTTCAGAATACGGGTTTTGTATTACTTGATTCTTCACACTCCTGCTGTCCCACTGTCATAGCTTAGGTACTGTACAGAATGTGGGAAGAAGGAAGAGAGAACAGGAACTATGCACTTAGATGAAGCCTGAGTGACTGGAACAAAATGATAACTATAGTCGTAAGCCAGCTGCAGAAGAATAACAGTGGTGTAACTATTAACCCCTTTCACGCCGCAGCCCATGTTCATGTTAACGTTTCTGTTTTTTTGCTCCCCAGAGTCATAACTTTTTATTTTTGCATCAATATGGCCATGTGAGGGCTGTTTTTTTGCGGGACGAGTTGTATTTTTGAATGACACAATTGGTTTTACCATATCGTGTACTGGAAAACGGGAAAAAAAATCCAACTGTGGTGAAAATGCAAAAAAAGTGCTTTTCCATAACCAGTTGTTTTTTTTTTACCATGTTCTCCAAATGCTAAAACTGGCCCATCAATACGATTCTCCAGGTCATTACAAGTTTGCGGATACCAAACATGTATAGGTTTTTTTTTTATTTAAGTGATGAAAAAAATCCAAAGTTTGTGAAAAAAAAAATTACGCTATTTGCCACATTTTTCAAGACCCGTAGCATCTCCATTTTTTATGATCTTGGGATGGGTGATGGCTTATCATTTGTGCGCCAAGCTGACGTTTTTATTGATACCATTTTGGTGTAGATACAATCATTTTAATGCAATGTTGCGGCGACCCAAAAAAAGTAATTCTGACATTTTTCTTTGTTTTTCGCTACGCCGCTTACCGGTCGGATTAATTCTTTTTATATATTGATAGATTGGACCATTCTGAACTCAGTGATATCAGATATGTTTTTTTTTTTTTTTACTTTGAATGGAGCGAATGGGGAAGTGATTTGAACTTTTATTTTAATATTTTTAAAAACATTTTTTTACTTTACACTTCAATGCTCTCCATGGGAGACTAGAAGCTGCGATTATCTGATTGCTTGTGCTACATAGAGCAGGGTTTCAGCCTTGCTCTATGTAGCAGAAATGCTCACCTGCCATGAGTGCCGACCGCCAGGCAGCGCTCATAGCAATCCGGCAATGACAATCATAGACCTGCTGCAGACCCCGAGTTGTCATGCAACCCGCGGTCATGTGACACAGGCGCCAATGGGTGGGATTAGTGGCGTGCTTCCGCCACAATCATATTAAATGCCGCCGTCAGAAATTGACAGTGGCATTTAACAGGTTAACAGCTGCGGGTGGATCGCGACTCCACCCGCGGCTATTAGGGGCACATGTCAGCTGTCCAAATCAGCTAACATGTGCTGGGAAAAATGTGGGCTCGATGCCGGAGCCCACATCAAAGGGAGAGACCCGACATGCATAGTACGCGGTGCATGTTGTGAAGGGGTTAGGGGTTTTCCCATGAAGTACATTTTAATCAATAGATCTTGGAATAAAAATAAGTTCCACATTTGGATGTGCTAAATAAAAAGTTCCTGTGCTGAGATAATCTTATAAATGTGCCCTTGCTATGTACCATGTAATGGCCTTGCAGGAACATGGTCTGATCATACCACAGCTTCTAGGGGGAGCAAACGAGCATACAGACAGGGCAGCATGGGATCACAGCTGATCCTTTCCCTGAGGTAAAACATCACACAGAAAGATTCAGCTGTGATGACGTGCTGTACTGTCTGTATATTCTTTTGCTTCTTCCCCTGCCCAGGAGCTGTGGTATGGTCAGACCATGTTCTTGCAAGAAGTTCAAAGTAATGTTCATTCTAATTCCTTATCTATTTAGAGCCATGTTCTAAACTATTTTCTAATATACTTGCATTAAAAACTCCCTATTCTTCCCTAACTACACTATCTAACGGTTTTTCTTATTTTCCCCACTTCCTTTTTTGCAGATGCTCCTTTCAGAATCCCAGTGCGTGCTGGGATACTCAAATGAAGTGTCATCAGGGAGCAGAGGCTGCAGGCCCTTCCCTCTCCCTGAAACAAAGCGTTGTCAATGACGCTCGTTGAATGGACTGAGCTAGTCCCTGCACTGTGCGATGTGCACAATTGCAGCACTCTCTAGGTTGGCAGCTCAGATCAGAGAGTGTTGTCAACATACCCAGCGGGCAGAGACCAACGTTGCCCCCACAAGTGATGTCACTGGTCTTTGTACACCGGATATTCTGACAATGCACTCTGTTGATGTGTTGTTACTGCTGAACTGAGCAGGCAACAGAGAGTGCGATGTCATTGTGCACATCCCATAGTGACTGACCATGGATTACCCCAGCTCCTCAATCAAGCTTCACTGATGATTATTATTATTATTATTCAGAGAGAGGGCAGGGGCTGCAGCAGTGACTGCAGCCACTGCCCCTTGATGATGCTTCATTTGGATATTTCAGCATGCACTGGGAATCTCCAACAAAACATCAAAAAGAAAGCCAAAAAAATAAAAGCAGCTAGATAGTGTAGATAGGGAATGTTTAATTCAAACCTATTAGAAAATAGTTTACATTATGACACTAAAGAAATAGGAATTTTGGAGCACAATTACTTTGGGCCACCCCTTTAAGAACATTGCTGCTATTGGGGTCCGGCCCTCTGGGGTAGTTGATATCACAAAATGAATAACACAGCACACAGAGATTGAGGAGGATGAATTTTCAGCATATCCAGGCAGTACAAAGCATTTATTACTAGTCATGTTGGTTCAGTTCCAGGGGCAAGCCAAGTTCATGATTATTTTTAATACATTCTAAAATATTTTTACAGCCAAACCCATAATTATGAACATGTGTCAGTAACGTAATAAAACCAGGCAAATATTGAAGCTGGCTATGATGGATGTTTGTATAGTGATCTACAGTATATGAAATATAACAATATAAAGTCCTATTAAAGGCATCACCCCGTGGTGCGCAATCTCTGTATGCTGCCTATAGCCACGGTTCCCTCATTTCTGTGTTTTTCAGGTTTCTTTTGGCCAGAGAGACCTGTGTTAACCTCCTGAGGTAACATGAAATATGAGTTCTGGAGGGTCACACAACTAAGAGGATTATCAGGGCATAACTCGGCACATGAAGAGGATCATTATGTACTAAATCCTTCATGGTTCACGTTAACGTTCAGCTGCTGATACAGCACAGAACAAACTCAACTTATAAATCGCCTAGAAAATTATCTCCTTCAAGAAACATTTCACAAGACTAATCTACTAACGTTATCGATACCTCCAAATACTGCACTAATGTGAGACACAATCATATTATAGCCATGACGAAGCGTTATAACTCATACTTACTGAATAATGCAGCCAGGACCTTGTCTGACAATCCATTCACATCCTCCTGACATCTCCGGTGCCCCATATTTAGGACTCCTCTCTAATCAGGCACAAGTAATCACTGTCTATGAATTTGTATTTCTCCATTGTAGTTTATAAAGAATGTGAAACCCTTTGTTTCCGTAACTTCCATAAAGTACAGTGGAGATAGCCTTGCCTGTGCCACATAGGGGAACAAGGGACCAGGGGTGGATTAAGGGTAGCCAGGGCCCCGGGCTGTTCAGACACTGTGGGCCCCCCCCCCCGGTCATGTGACGGGGGTCATGTGACGGGGGTCATGTGACGGGGGTCATGTGACGGGGGTCATGTGACGGGGGTCATGATATACCCGAACCAGATTATTCCAGAAAAATGGCCGGGCCCTACTCTACTGTAACCTATTAAATATTTGGTAGAATCTGCAATACAATTTAGGTATATTTTGACCAATAATATCACATACAAGGAACAAATACCACCGCAACATGACCAGACCACAAATTACAACCACAGTGATCGAATAATATCACATACCAGGAACAAATACCACCGCACCATGTCAAGACCACATATTACCACTTGGTGACCAAATATCACATACAAGGGACAAATACCACAACACCATTTCCAGACCACATATTACCACCACATAGTGACTGAATACTACAATACTGATAAGTAAAAAACAACAACACAATACTATCACCATAAGTGCCAGTATTCACAGGAGATCTGTACTTAGTATGCAGTGTCTGTGTAGAGGTAATACAGAGATCACTGGTGACATTATACACAGGACCTCTATATAGTATACAGTGTATAGTGTCAGTGTATAGGTAACACTGACTCACCAGTGACGTCTCTAGGTGAAGTCCTTCATCTTTCATCCAGCACAGACCGCCATCATTTCTTCCAGCCAGGACTCGTTTCTGCAGGAAATAACACAGTTATCTCGAGCTCCGCTTGTAGAACACATTACTTAATTTTTCACAACTTCTACATTACACCACATGAAGAAAAAAAGGCGATATAGTGTCACTCTGCACAGTAACAGGACCGACCCCCATTTAAAACAGTATACTCAAAAAATAAAATAAATACATCACTGCAGTAATAATATCCCTTAATTAGCCCCTATGGTAATAATATTCCACATCCTGGCCCCGTGTGTCTCATTCCTGGCTCCAGCCATATGTTCTCGCATCCTGCCCTCATGAGTATCCATTCTACCCCATATGATCTCCACATCCTGCCCCATATGTCTCCATCGTATCCATCCTGCCCCATGATCCAATCCTGCCCCATGTTTTTCATTCTGCCCCGTGTCTCCAATCATGCCCCGTGTCTACATTCCGCCCATGCCTCCAGTCCTGCCCCCAGTGTGTCCAGCAATCTGCCCCAGTATGTCCAGCATATTGCGCCAGTGTCCAGCAATCTGCCCCAGTGTCTCCAGCATATTGCCCCCAGTGTGTCCAGCATTGCCCCCAGACAGTGTGTCCAGCAATCTGCCCCAGTGTGTCCAGCAATCTGCCCCAGTGTGTCCAGCATATTACCCCCAGTGTGTCCAGCAATCTGCCCCAGTGTGTCCAGCATATTGCCTCCAGACAGTGTGTCCAGCATTGCCCCCAGTGTGTCCAGAATATTACCAACCGTGTGTCCAGCAATCTGCCCCAGTATGTCCAGCATTTCCCCCAGTGTCTCCAGCAATCTGCCCCAGTGTCTCCAGCAATCTGCCCCAGTGTCCTCCAGCCATCTGCCCCAGTGTCCTGCAGCCATCTGCCCCAGGGTCCTCCAGCCATCTGCCCCAGTGTCCTCCAGCCATCTGCCCCAGTGTCCTCCAGCCATCTGCCCCAGTGTCCTCCAGCAATCTGCCCCAGTGTCCTCCAGCAATCTGCCCCAGTGTCCTCCAGCAATCTGCCACAGTGTCCTTCAGCATTGCCGCAGTGTCCTCCAGCATTGCCCCAGTGTCCTCCAGCATTGCCCCAGTGTCCTCCAGCATTGCTCCAGTGTCCTCCAGCAATCTGCCCCAGTGTCCTCCAGCAATCTGCCCCAGTGTCCTCCAGCATTGCCCCAGTGTCCTCCAGCAATCTGCCCCAGTGTCCTCCAGCAATCTGCCCCAGTGTCCTCCAGCATTCTGCCCCAGTGTCCTCCAGCAATCTGCCCCAGTGTCCTCCAGCATTGCCCCAGTGTCCTCCAGCATTGCTCCAGTGTCCTCCAGCAATCTGCCCCAGTGTCCTCCAGCAATCTGCCCCAGTGTCCTCCAACAATCTGCCCCAGTGTCCTCCAGCAATCTGCCCCAGTGTCCTCCAGCAATCTGCCCCAGTGTCCTCCAGCATTGCCCCAGTGTCCTCAAGCAATCTGCCCCAGTGTCCTCCAGCAATCTGCCCCAGTGTCCTCCAGCATTGCCCCAGTGTCCTCCAGCAATCTGCCCCAGTGTCCTCCAGCAATCTGACACTCCAGCATTGCCCCAGTGTCCTCCAGCAATCTGCCCCAGTGTCCTCCAGCATTGCCCTCAGTGTGTCCACTGTTATAAAAAAAAAAAAAAACAAGCAGTCTCCTCACCTGTCCGCGCTCCAGGCGGCGAGCTCCCTGCAGCAGAGCACACTCGCCGGCAACTGACAATGACGTCAGACGCCGGCGACGTGTGCGCCTGCGGCCGACATCAGCCGCCAGCCTCCAATTGGCTGGCGGCTGTTGTTAACTATCGATGAGCGGGCGCGCGCCCGCACATCAATAGGAAACCGCCGCAGCGCCGGAAGGGGCCCGGTGAGCAGATGAGAAGGGGCCCGATGCGGCCCCCTCTCTCTGCCCACCGGGTACGGCGGGGGGGGCACATAAATGCCGGCGGCGGCCGCCGGCATTCACAGATTATCAGAGGGTCAATCTGTGCGGTAGCCCAGGGCCCCCCCAGACCACTGGGCCCTAGGCTACCGCCCATATTGACCCTCTGATAATCCGCCCCTGCAAGGGACCAACACGGGGGCGGACATATCATTGGCACAACCTGTGCGGTCGCACAGGGGCCTAAGAGGTAAGAGGGCCCGTTTCTACCTCCAAAGCAAGTGTAATTTTGCTTATTTAGGAGCTTTTGGTCTGGAAAGGGCGCATACATTATTCTTGCACAGGGGCCCTTTTCTGTCTGTGTCCGCCAGTGGACCAACATTTTAACATAAAACTCTACTGGTCACATTTTAATAGCATATGTTGTCTGTCTTAGATGTCTTAGTTTTATCATGGCCCTTGGCAGTGATAAGATCTAGCAATGTCACCCTTGGACCAAAAATAGTGGGGCACTTCTGTTCTAAACAATAGTCTTAAAACATAAAATACATGATGTGTACCAATTTTTTTGAGACTTTTGAAAGCTCCTCAACCACGACATTTCTTATTATAAAAGCATTCTGCCCTCTTTTATATGCTATTATAGTATCTGCCATTACTACCTTTTGTGGTAGAGGTTTTCTACTATGACTGCTCTAATTGCATAGAACCCATTCCTGTTTAGCTGCTGTAATCACCTTTCTTCCATATGTAATGAATACCCTGTTGTCCTTAGTAAGGTCCTTGGATGGCTTAAGTCATGTGCCAGTCATTGGTATTCTCAACACATACAGCTCTGGCAAAAATTAAGAGACCGCTGCAAAATTTTCAGTTTGTCTGATTTTTCTCTTTATAGTTATATTTTTGAGTAAAATGTAAATTGTTCTTTTATTCTATAAACTTCTGACAACGTGTCCGAATTTCCAAGCAATAAATTTTGTATTTTTTTTTTCTGACAAAGAAAAATGGTGAAAATGAAAAAAAACCCAGTGCCTTCAGACCTCAAATAATGCAAAAAAGTTCATAATCATTTAGAAACAACGATACTAATGTTTTAACTCAGGAAGAGTTCAGAAATCAATATTTTGTGGCATAACCATGATTTCTAATCCCAGCTTTCATGCGTTATGGCATGCTTTCCACCAGTCTTTCACACTGGTTCTGGCGCAAAAATGTAAGCAGTTCTTCTTTGTTTGATGACTTGTGACTATCCATCATCCTCTTGATTACATTCCAGAGGTTTTCAATGGGGTTCAGGTCTGGAGATTGGGCTGCCCATGACAGGTTTTGGTGTGGTGGTCTCTTAATTTTTGCCAGAGCTGTATATTTATACATGTAAATGAGATCTCCTCTGAGGTGGCTTTTTTCTAAGCTAAACAAGCCCAACTTTTCCAACCTCTCATCATGAGAGGCCTTCCATCCCGGGATAAGATCTCATTACCGAGATCTGAATCTGAGCATGCGCCACCCCTGGCGTCCATTTTCCCAGAGGCCACCGCATCGCAGCAATGGAGCTGCGGTGGCCGCCAGGCTTTGACGAAATGCCGGAATAGCCCCCCACACAGCAGAGGCCCGCTGCAACCCCAGCACAGAGTGCTGCTGTCCCACAGAGCACAGCTGTCCTATAGCGCACAGCTGCCCCACAAAGCACATCTGCCTCACAGAGCACAGCCACCCCACAGAGCACCACCACCCCGCAGAGCACCGCTGCAACACAGAACACCGCCACCGCACAGAGCACCACCACACCAGCCTGTGATGGGATTTCACGGAGGCCACCGCACCAGCCTGGACTGCCGAACGACCCCTGTGACCACTTACCCACCTGGGCCGATCCCTTCCCTGGTAAGCTGAATTTGGTCTATAAGACGGACCCCCATTTGACACATTATTAGTTTTTTTTCCCCTATTTTCCTTCTGCAAATTTGGGGTGAGTCTTATGGTCCAGTGCGTCTTATAGTCTGAAAAATACGGTATAAATCTCCAATGTTTAGACCAGAATTTCCTAAACTCGAGTCCTCACAGACCACACGGTCGATGCCTTGATGATACTTCCACTACTTGCGCAATACTAAGGAAATCCTGAAAACTTGACCCATGGGGTCCGTGAGGACTGGAGTTTGGGAAACAAAACTGGTTTAGACCAAAATGCCAGTTGTGTCTGAGGTTCCCATTAACAGACATCTCAAAGCAGCTGCTGCTGCAGAGAGTTGGTCATCAAGAAAGATAAGCCTCCCAACACACACCAATGTTATATTATTACACAGTCTAAGCTATATTTTCCCTCTATGGGTATGTGCACATAACCTCTTTTAGATGCTAGCGTACCCTCAGTATTTGTGGAGCAAAAGATTCTTCAAGAAAACACCAATATTCTTCCTGAAGCATCTTTTTCGTTGTTTTCTCGGGGGCTTTGCTGCCAGTGACTTTTTTTTTTCAATTGTGTATATAAATTTCTGGAAGTCGCCAAAAAATAGCCATATCACTTCTTTTAGTCACTATGACTTTTTAAGCCTGAAGAGGTTAAAAGAAGCATAAAAATATGGAACATGCATAGTAAGCAGCTTTTACATTGTTTTCCTTATGTTTATTCTTTTTGATCTTTTTTTAGCACTTTTAGCATCTGAAACCTTCCTGAAAAAGACATCGACTGTGCATACCCTAAAAGTGTATTGTTTGATGTGGTGAATTATTCTCTACTGCCCTCTTCCAATGAACACTGGTACAGTCCTGCTCATCGTTATTGGCACCCATGAATGTGGTACATCTCCTGAAAAAAAGAATCAAGTGAAACAGTTTTTTTGTATAGAGCACGCGTGTTAAATACAAAAGAGCAAATGATAAACAATAATTTAAAACAAAAAACAGTGGGAGGGAAAAATAGAAAAACCTAAAGCTTGCTGTGACACTAATTTTGGCTCCCTTTAGCATGGAAACACATTTTGACTCGCCAGTGGTAAATCAGAATCACCTGATTAATTGTCCATGTGACATGAATTAGCCAATGAATGATGACTTCATTGGTTTAAAAAGCCACATGGTATTCCCTGTTCCTTTGTCACAATGGCAAAGACAAAGAAGCTGTCTGAGGACATCAGAACTGCTATTAGCAAACACAAGACTTTGAAAAAGTATAATGCCATCTCCAAAGACCTTGGTATCCCAGTTTCAACAGTGGGCAATGTTATTAACCCTTATCCGGCTGAATAGGTACAATTGTAACTATTCCGTTTTAAAATTGCAATAACTTTTTTTTGAAAAGACGTAGAGGGCTGAAATTTCGTGACATCTCTACATTTTTGGTCCAGAATATATTGGCCAAATTTCAATAAAATATCTCCACCCGCTTCCGAGATAAGGGGTCGAGATCTTTTTGCATCCATAACAAGCTGCATAGGTACAAATGTACCTCATATATTTTGAATGAAGATAATGCAAGGGAAAAAGCATAAATTTTTTTTTAATGATAATGCTATTTAACTATTATAAACAAGTAAAAAACTGTTCATTTACATTATAAAAGAAAATGTAAGAAACTTTTTTTTATTGATTTTCTTTGCAAGTAATGCATGTTGGCTTTGCTACAGAGTGTTCATCGCAAATGGGTTTCACACAAACCACACAAGACTTTCTAGTCTTGCGTTGTTTTCGCCTCAGGTCTCTGCAGACATAGCAACTACCATCAACAGGGGAGGGTCCACGACTACCATGAGGTATTTTGGGGCCAGCTGCTGGCTGCGATGCTACCACAATGCATCGTCCAAGCACCATTTCTACTGCACCTCGAAGAAAATGGTTTCTCATTATCATTTTGTTTGTACTACGATCTTCAATTGCAATCATACACAGCTGATTTGCGAGATCTTTCAGGAACTTTCTTCGTTGATCCTTTGCCCTGAAGCTTGGATTGTGTTCTCTGTAGATGATGTAGGATGCTAACCCACTGACATCAATCATATTGTAGAAAAATGCCAAAGTCCAACGTGATATTCGTCGTTTCACAGTGTACTCTCCCAACATTTTATCCATAACATCAACGCCACCTTTTGTTATGTTGTAGTATTTTATTATCTCTGGCTTGGCTGCTAGTGTCTCTTCAACTTCTCCCGTCATGTGCATAGATGATAGAAGCACGACTGATTTGTTCTTCTTTGGTACATATGAACAGACTGTTGCATCATGATTGTAGGCAAAATTTGTCGAGTATACAGGCCTTTCTTTGGCAGGCTGCATGTTGTTAGGTAGGAACCTTTTGTTTTTTCTCACTGTACCAACTAGTGTCATGTTCCAGGAGTTCAATACCTTAGCTAGTTCCATGGTTGTAAAGAAGTTATCGGTGGTGACATTTCTTCCAGAGCCTTTATACGAGCTCACTAGGTCCAATACTGTTCGTTCTCCAATGTTTACTTGTCGAGGACCATCAGTTGGTTTCCCAGTGTAGAGCTGACCTTGTAAAGGGTAGGCATTTGATGAGTCACAAGCCCAGAAAATTTTTATGCCATATTTAGCTGGTTTTGAAGGTATATACTGGGTAAATTTAGTATGACCTCTAAATGGAAATAATTGCTCGTCGACGGTGATACAATGATATGGCTTGTAGGCTCTCTCCAGATTACTGTTCAGCATTGTCCAGATGTCCCGTATTGGTGCAGCTTTATCTGTTTGCACACGTTCTGCACGTGTATTTTCGTTGTCAAACCTGATAAATCTGAGTATCATCTTGAAGCGGTCACGAGACATGGCTGCACGTATAAGAGGCAGAGCAGCAACATTCCACATTTCCTCCAGATTCTCTTTGTTGGCTCTGTGCACACCAGCAGCAATCAGTATGCCCAAAAATGCATGAAGTTCAGTTTCAGTAAATTGCTTGAATGTTTTTTGTGGTGGCCGTTTGGAAGAATCAGGAAAACGTTGTACCAGTTCGTTGTTGTAAGCATCACAAACTCTCTTGGCCTTTCGATTCGTTTCCCGTAATATGATGTCACACATCTCGGGAGTCATGATGGACTTGAATAGCTCTTTTGCTGTATATAGGTTGCTGATTGCTGCAGGGCCACCTCTTTGTCGTAGGACATTACGAAATTTTGTTTGTGCATTTGGCAGTGGATTACTGCACCATTGAGTTTCATCCTTAGCAGTCCAAATGTCGCCTGCACTTTGAGGCACAGAATCATCCTCAACACTTTCGTCTGATTCGTATTCATTTTCATGCTCTATGACCATTTCTTGTTCAATGTCTGAATCTTCTTCAGTAACATCCACTTGTGGTACATAGTTTTCATCATCAGATGGAACATATGGTTCATCCTCATGCTCAGAATCAGATTCTTCTAGCATTCGCATTATTTCGTCAGACGTAAATCTGTAAATATGAAAAAATGTAAAATAAATAATTTTCCGAAATACTACATTATTGGCTTTTCACAAAATTATACTAACCTGCAAACACGTTTTCTTGGATTATGGCGGAAACTAGATCCAGCATTACTATCACTCATGATGACTTGCTAGATGAATTTTGGCTTCGTATTTTGTGCTGAATATAAATAAAACATCGTAAAACAATATGTAGATACTAATTATTATCCATTTTTCGTATAAAAATTATACCTATAGTGATAAGTTTCATACAAAATATATGTAAGCCAAGTCCAGGCTGAAAGACAATTTGACTGTTCTGTCCCCACATAATGAGAATAAAGGTATAACTGGCTGTTAGATGCTGTGAGACTTTCCTACCTTCGTTTCCAAGAAATTGAAGACTTCACAAGCCTAGAAATGTGTGCTCACAGCAATGAGATGAACAGCAAAATGGCTAATGAGAGGAGGGAGGCAGGAAGACAAGTAGAAGCCACTCCCAGTTTGAATTAACTTAATTGACAGCAACATAAGTGACCAGTAACAACACTGAACAATAGATATCAGCATAACATTTGTAGCTGAATGAACTTTAGTTTCTGAAACCAAGTAAAGTCTTCCCACAGTGGAGGTATATGTGAAGGTACAATTGTACCTATGCAGCCTGTTAAGGTTGTAAAATTATGCAGCCTGACAAGGGTTAAGAGGTTTGCCAAGCATGAAACCATCAAGAACCTCCTTGGACGTGGGGGAAAGAAGAAAATTCACAAGAGATGTCTTCGAAGGTTGGTGCGAATGGTCACCACAAACATTCAAAGACCTGAAGGCCAACCAGGAAGAGTCTTGGGTCATGATTTCAACAAGTACCATACGATGCACACTAAACCAAGCAGAGCTTTACAGGTGAAGGCCAAGGAAGAAACTATTGCTGAAGAAAAGAAATAAGGAACAACTGATCTTTGCCGAAGAGTACCTTGACAAACCACAATCATCCTGGGAAAATGTTCTGCGGACAGATGAAACAAAAATAGGCCTTTTTGACGATGCAAAGCAACAGTTTACATACGGCGAAATGAAGCTTATAAGGAAAAGAACACCCTACCAACAGATAACCATGGTGGAGGATCCATAATGCTGCTGGGTTGCTTTGCTGCTTCTGGTACTGGAGAGAAGAGATTTAGAGCGAAATGTCCTACCCAGTGTAAGAAAACGTGGTTTGAGTCATAGATTATGGGTTCTCCAGCAAGACAATGACTAAAAGCACACATCCAAAAAGTACACAGGAATGTTTGAAAATAAAAAATTGACTATTTCAAAATGATCAGCAATGAGCCCTGACTAGTGATGAGCGAGTGTACTCGTTGCTTGGGTTTTCCCGAGCACGCTCAGGTGGTCTTATTTGTAACTGCTCGGAGATTTAGTTTTCATTGCGGCAGTTGAATGATTTACATCTGTTAGCCAGCTTGATTACATGTGAGGATTCCCTAGCAACCAGGCAACCCCCACATGTACTCAGCCTGGGTAGTAGCTGTAAATCATTCAGCTGCCGCAATGAAACTAAATCTCCAAACACTAACAAATACTCGGAGATCACCTGAGCGTGCTCGGGAAAACCCGAGCAACGAGTACACTCGCTCATCACTAGTCTTGACCTCTGTCCCATTGAAAATCTTTGGGGTGAGCTGAAAGTTGCCATTGGGAAAAAGAACCGTGGAAAAATTCAAGAACTTGAACAAACCGCAATTGAAGAGTGGGAGAAAATACCTGCTGAAAAGTGCAAGAAGATTATAGATGGCTACAAGACATGTTTGAAGGCTGTCATCAAGGTTAAAAGGTGTGCAACAAAGTATTAATTAGCGGTGCCTTTATTGCTGCACATGCTGTTCATTATGTTTCTTCTTTGAATTTACAACATGCAAGTTGAAATACAATGTTTTATTGTTGTATTACTTTGGACCACTAATTAAAAAATCCTGCGGAAATGACTTTGTTCACAATCCTCCAAAATAAATTGAAATGTACCAGTCTATGAATAAAATGAAGTGGTGCCAATAATGTTGAGCAGGACCGTATTCTCATGTATGGTTTTTAGGAGTGCATCATTCCACAGCCTCCTGTCTTCCTACTTGGCAGTTTGGATGACCAGTGGCATTGTCGCCCCAAAGGCGCGAACTGTACGCTCCCATGGTGCCAGGCACGGGCAGCTTTATCTCTACAGCATCAGGGAAGCACAAGGCCACTGCAGGTGGTTGGATCAAGCCATCCGGATTGCTTCAGAGCGAGCTAGCAAAATAGCTTAGGAGCACTCAGTTTGTATACGAAACCCACTACTTTTAATAGACTGCAGAGGTGGCCAATATCCTAGGCAAAATCAGCAGCACACACAATTAAAAAAAATATCTCCTTTCTTTAAAGCAGAAGTGATTTTTAATAAGTGTCAAATTGCAAGGAATACAATGCTGGGCAAGAATGCTAGATTACTTTCTCCTCCTATACCAGGCTGCTTTTAGGTTTCCAAGGAATGAACCATAATAATAAAGTCGGGAATCACTGAAGCATATAGGATGACATAAGAACACTTATTATTATTATTATACATTTTTATAGCGCCATTTATTCCATGGCGCTTTACATGTGAATACGAGGCAGATATAGACAAATACATTAAACATGAACAGATAAAGCACACGGGTACATAAGGAGGGAGGACCCTGCCCGCGAGGGCTCACAGTCTGCAGGGGATGGGTGATGAAACACTAGGAGAGGGTAGGGCAGGTTGTGCGGCGGTTCAGTAACGTCAGGATCACTGGAGGCTGTAGGCTTGTCGGTAGAGGTGAGTCTTCAAGTTCTTTTTGAAGGTTTCTATGGTAGGCGAGAGTCTGATGTGTTGGGGTAGAGAGTTCCAGAGTATGGGGGAAGCACGGGAGAAGTCTTGGATGCGGTTGTGGGAAGAAGAGATAAGAGGGGAGTAGAGAAGGAGGTCTTGAGAGGATCAGAGGTTGCGTGTAGGTAGGTACCAGGAGACCATGTCACAGATGTATGGAGGAGACAGGTTGTGGATGGCTTTGTATGTCATTGTGAGGGTTTTGAACTGGAGTCTCTGGGCGATAGGAAGCCAGTGAAGGGCTTGACATAGGGGAGAGGCTGGGGAATAGCGGGGAGACAGGTAGATTTGTCGGGCAGCAGAGTGTAGGATGGATTGGAGTGGTGCCAGAGTGCTAGAGGGGAGTCCAGAGAGTAGAAGGTTGCAGTAGTCGAGGCGGGAGATGATAAGGGCATGCACTAGCATTTTTGCGGTGTTGCGGTCAAGGAAAGCACGGAGTCAGGAAATATTTTTGAGTTTGAGACGGCAGGAGGCAAGGGCTTGAATATGTGGCTTGAAAGAGAGGGCAGAGTTGAGAATCACCCCGAGGCACCGGGCGTGTGGGACTGGGGAAAGTGAGCAGCCATTGACATTGATGGATAGGTCTGGTGGAGGGGTAGAGTGAGATGGGGGAAAGATGATGAATTCTGTTTTGTCCATGTTCAGTTGTAGAAAGCAAGCAGAAAAGGCGGCTGAAATAGCAGACAGACAGTGCGGGATTTTGGTAAGGAGGTGAGGTCAGGTCCGGATAGGTAGATCTGCGTGTCATCAGCGTAGAGATGGTACTGCATACCGTGGGATTCTATGAGCTGTCCCAGGCCAAAAGTGTAGATGGAGAAGAGTAGGAGTCCTAGAACAGAGCCTTGAGGAACACCGACTGACAAGGACCGAAGTGAGGAGGTGGTGTGGGGGAGGGAGACACTGAATGTTTGGTCTGTCAGATATGACGAGATCCAGGAAAGGGCCAAGTCTGTGATGCCAAGAGATGAGAGGATTTGTAGCAAAAGGGTGTGGTCCACAGTGTCAAAGGCAGAAGACAGGTCCAGGAGAAGGAGGACAGAGTAGTGTCGCTTGCTCCTGGCAGTTAGTAGGTCATTGGTGACTTTAGTTAGGGCAGTTTCAGTTGAGTGATGGGAACGGAAGCCTGAATGTAACCGATCAAAGAGGGAGCAGGAGGAGAGGTGGGAGGACAGTTCAAGGTGGACGTGTTGCTCCAGCAATTTGGAGGCATAAGGGAGAAGAGATATCGGGCGATAGCTAGACACAGAGGATGGGTCGAGAGAGGGCTTTTTGAGGATGGGTGTGATCTTGGCATGCTTGAAGGATGAGGGGAAGACACCTGTTGGGAGTGAGAGGTTGAAGAGGTGCGTTAGGGTTGGGATGAAGACCGTGGAAAGGTTAGGGATGAGGTAGGACGGGAGCGGGTCAAGCGTGCAGGTGGTGAGGTGTGATCTTGACAGGAGGGTGGAGAGCTGATCTGTCATGGTGGAGAAGCTGGTTTTGGAGGAGCAGGGTTGAGCAGCTAAGAGGGGCAGTGGGCGCTGTGGGCCAAAGCTTTCTCTGATCGCATCAATCTTCTGTTTAAAGAAAGAGGCAAAGTCTTCAGCAGAACTGAGGGGGGAGGTGCTGGGGGACGGAGTAGAGAACTGAAAGTGTTGAAAAGCTGTTTAGGGTTGTGAGACAGGGAGAATATGAGAGATGAGAAGTAAGTTTGTTTTGCGGCAGTGAGCGCAGACTTGAAGCTGGTGAGGGACTGCTTGTATGCAGTGAAGTGGTCGGCAGAGCGGGATTGCTTCAATCTCCCCTCAGCAATCCTGGAAGCCCGTCTCAATTCTTTGGTCAGGCTGGTCAGCCAGGGCTGTCTGTTAATTGTACGAGTTTTACAGCAGTACATGAATTCCGAAAAATTCTCATCTGGAACCTCAAATTTTAAAACAAGATCCTGGGATTCCGCTATTCCAATTGCACTATGGCTCAGTAGTAAGCACTACAGCCTTGCAGCGTTGGGGTCCTGGGTACAAGTCCCACCAAGGACAACATCTGCAAGGAGTGTGTATGTTATTCCCGTGTTTGCGTGGGTTTCCTCCGAGTTCTCCAGTTTCCTTCCACACTCCCAAGACATACTGAAAGAGAGTAGATTGTGAACCCCAATAGGGACAGTGATGATGATGTCTGTAACGCTCTGTGGAATATGATGGCACCATGTAAGCAAAGCATAATAAATAAATAAAAATAGAATTATTCTTACCGTTAATTCGGTTTCTAGGAACCTTCCACGACGGCATATGGAGGTTGTCTCTTTGCCCTAATGGGCAACAGGAAACACAGAGAGGTTTAAAAGGACCTCCCACCTCCCACCTGCCAGTGACTTACAACTGAAACCATAGCACCGGTTTACCTTCTGAATCCCAGAACTAGTCCAGGAATATGTATCGGGTGGGAAATTAGTGCCGTCGTGGAAGGTTCCTAGAAACCGAATTAACGGTAAGAATAATTCTATTTTCTCTAGTCACCTTCCACGACGGCATATGGAGGAACACCAACTAATTTGGCACTAGGGAGGGACAACGGCCTGCAGAACTTTACGGCCGAAGACTAAGTCCTTATTGGACAATACATCTAATCTGTAATGTTTAGAGAAAGTATGAAGTGAAGACCACGTTGCTGCCCTGCAGATCTGCTCTGGGGATGTACCTGCTCTTTCTGCCCAGGAGACTGACGTAGATCTTGTTGAATGGGCCTTGATCCCTACTGGAGGTATTTTGTTTTGAGCAAGGTAGGCTTCCGTTATAGCCTTTTTGATCCATGTAGCAATGGTACTTTTAGCTACTTTTTTACCCTTATTTTGCCCAGAGGGATGGACAAAGAGGTTATGATCGATTCTGAAAGCACGGGTCTGATCTAAGTATTGCAGCACAACACGTCGGACGTCCAGAGTGTTGAATCTTCTTTCTTCCGAATTTGCAGGATTATGGCAAAAGGTTGGTAGAACAATCTCTTGGGAACGATGAAAATCAGAGACTACCTTCGGAAGAAAAGAAGGATCTAGACGAAGTACTATTGAGTCATCTCTCACTAGAAGATACAGCTCTCTTATAGATAAGGCTTGTAGTTCACCCACTCTTCTAGCCGAGTTATGGCTACCAAAAACACAGTTTTATAGGCAAGATTTTGAAGAGAGCAGGAGGACAAAGGTTCAAAAGGCGGGCCTGTAAGACCTTGAAGCACCACATTAAGATCCCATGGGGAACTATTATCTGTTTTCTAGGATTCATCCTAGTTGCTGATGTTAAGAATCTTTTGATCCAGCGATGACCTGCTAGATCTTGATCAAAAAAGGAGCTAAGTGCCGAGACCTGGACTTTGAGAGTACTGGGCCTAAGACCCATTTCTAAGCCTTTTTGTAAAAAATCTAAGATGTTAGGTATATTAGGCTTGAGAGGGTCTGGAAGGTTAGGTAAACAAAAAGACGAAAACTTTTTCCATATTTTGTTGTATATGGCGTTGGTTACTGGCTTTCTCGACTTTTGGAGAGTAGCTATGACGGGGTCCGATAGACCTTTTGCTTTCAACACGTGGGCTTCAGTAACCACGCTGCTAAGTTCCATTTCTTAGGGTCTGCGTGGAGAATAGGACCCTGAGAGAGGAGATTGTTCTTTTGAGGTAATATTACCGGTCCATCCACTTGTAGTTGGATGACCAAGTTGAACCAACTTCTCTTGGGCCAAAAAGGAGCTATCAAGATAGTCGGAGTCCCTTCTGATCGTATCTTCCTTAGAACCTTTGCCAGGATTGGGATTGGCGGAAATGCGTAGGCAAGCTGGAAGTGCCAATCTTGGACTAGGGCATCCAGACCTCTGGGATTGCCTCTTGGGTTCAAGGAAAAGAAGGTTTTGACTTTTGCGTTCTGGTGAGAGGCAAAGAGGTCGACCTCTGGAAGACCCCACTTTTGAACTACCATATTGAACGTCTGAAGATCCAGGCTCCATTCGCCAGGATGAATGTCCTGGCAACTTAGGTAATCTGCTTGAATATTTGCAGTCCCTTTTAGGTGAATTGCCGTCAGGGACAGCAAGTGTTTTTCGGCCCAATAAAAAATTCGAGCGGAGATCTTTTTCAGACTGAGGATTTTTGTACTGCCCTGGTGCTTGATATGAGCCACCGTGGTCATATTGTCTGAATAGATCTGGACATGTTGACCAGAAATCTGACGGCTTGCTGCCAACAGGGCCTCTTCCACAGCTTTGAGTTCTCTGAAATTTGACGATTTGTTGCTGATTGACTGGTTCCAAAGACCTTGGTAAGGAACATGATTTATTATGGCTCCCCAGCCCCTCCTGCTGGCATCTGTCTTGATTGTGACTAGCGGAAGCTGAATCCAACTTACACCTTTCAGGAGGTTTGTGGAATTCATCCACCATGTTAAGGATGCTTTCACTCGACCGGGTGTGTGAATCCTTTTTATTAGAGTGCCAGGACGACCATCCCATCTGTCTAGAATGTGGGTTTGAAGAATTCTCGAGTGAGCTTGAGCCCAAGCCACTGATTGTATGCAGGCTGTCATGGAGCCTAAGAGAGACATTCCCTCCCGAAGGGTAGGAAATCTCGTCTCCTTGAATCTTCTGACTTTTGCTACTAATGGTAGCCTGTGATCGTCTGGGAGAAAGGACATCTGTTTTGCTGAGTCCAGAACCACACCCAAGAACTTTCTGGTTTTTGAGGGTTGAAGCTGTGATTTCTTCATATTTGGAATCCAACCCAGAGACTTCAATATCTCCAAAGTGGTTGACACATGGGACATCAGGGTCATCTCGGTGGGGGCTACTATCAGATCGTCCAGGTAGGGCACTATACAGACACCTTGGCTCCGGATAAATGACACTGCCTCTGCCACGATCTTGGAGAATACTCTTGGTGCTGAGGAAATGCCGAAGGGAAGGACTCTAAACTGATAGTGCTCCACACGATGACTCCCCTGTATCGCAAACCTGAGGTATTTTCTGTGTCTCGGGTGGATAGGGATGTGAAAATATGCATCCTTTAGGTCGATGGTTGCCATAAAGGAGAGATGTCCTATCAGAGGAATTGCAGATCTTACAGACTCCATCTTGAACTTGCGATATTTCACATGTTGGTTTAGACCTTTTAGGTTTATAATAATTCTTACATCCCCTGAGGGTTTGGGTACTAAGAACAGCCGGGAATAATGTCCTTTTCCCTGTTCCAAAAGTGGAACTGGGGAGATCACATTTGATTTCATAAGATCCCTGAGACCTAACGTCAATAAACTGTGATCTCTTGAAGTCAGAAGGGTAGTAATTTTTAGACCCTGAGGGGGGAAGAAATTAACTCTATTAATAGGCCCTCCTTGATGACATTGAGGACCCAGTGGGAACTGGTGATATTTTCCCACTGACCCACATATTTCGAGAGTCTCCCCCCTACCGGGTCGGAGTCATTGCTTGTCCTGTTGGGACTGTTGCTGCTGCTGCTGGGGGACAAAAATATTTTTCCCTCTACCCTTTGCGTAACTCCACCTGCCGGTTTTGCCTTTCCCTCTTTGAGGGGGCTGAGACTGTGGGGCACGAAAAAACCGTTTTCTCGGTTGTTTTTGCTCCGGGAGTGCCTTTTTCTTGTCAGTAGCCTTGTCAAGAATATCGTCTAAGGCCAGACCGAAAACATAATCTCCCTTAAAGGGTATAGCACACAACTTGGCCTTTGAGGTGATATCACCGCTCCATATTTTAAGCCAGAGGGCTCTTCTAGTAGAGTTGGAGAGTACGAGAGATCTGGCAGCCACTCTAACAGATTCTAGAGAAGCGTCAGCCAGAAACCCAGAGGCTCTTTGCAGGATGGGAAGTGAATCTAATAACTCACCTCTCGGGGTACCCTGAGATATATGAGACTCTAATTTCTCCAACCAGCAGGAGAGGGCCCTGGCAACACAAGTGGAAGCGACATTGGCCTTAAGGATAGACGTAGAAGTTTCCCAAGATTTCTTTAGGAGACTTTCAATCTTTCTGTCCATAGGATCCTTTAATTGTGAAGAATCCTCAAAAGGGAGTGCTGTTCTTTTGGCGACTCTAGCCACCTGCACATCAACCTTTGGAATGTCCAATTTGATTACTTCACCCTCTAGAGGAAATCTATGCTTCATTTCTGCAGGGGTAGTGAGGCGTTTCTCAGGCTGTTCCCATTCCTGATTAATCATACTAACGATGTTAGCGTGCACCGGGAACCCCACTCTCTTCTCCGATCTGAGTCCACCAAACATCTGATCCTGTACGGACTGTGGTTCATATTCTTCTTCTAGGCCCATAGTATTACGGACAGCAGATACTAAATCCTCAATATAATCTGAGGAAAAGAGGTATTTCCTGACCTCAGCTTTAGGTGATACAGGATCTTCCCAGCCCACAGATGAAGTATGGGAGAGGTCTGAATCAGAGTCCGATTCGACCACCTGAATTTTTCTCTTTTTAGCTGGGGAATGTCGTGGCGGAGGTGGAGGAGGAGTAGTAAAAGCTGCTAACGAAGATTGCACCTCCTGTTTTACTAAGGAGCGAATTTCATCCAGCAGAGATGGTTGCTCAGCTTTTACAATCTTGTCAGTACATGGCTGGCAGAGTCTTTTGTCCCTGTTAAGAGGGAATTTAGTAGAACAGACTGGGCACTTCTTTTTAATAGCGGCTTTAGGGGCAGACTTCTCTCCCTGAAATGACAAGGGAGAGGGGAGTGAGGACATTAAACCCCCTATAGGTACTACCTCCCGGATCCTATCCCTGCAAAACACTTACTGTAGCAGGGGTAGCGCTGGGCTCCGCAGATGCAGGGCACAAGGAACCATCCATACTGGGAAAAATAGTCTTACCTCAGTGGTGGTTCAGCAGGGTTTAAGAACGCTGTCCGCACCTGCCTCCAGCAATCAACAGTTCCCCCTCCCCCTCCGGGATCCATGTGAGGGGACGCCATCAGTCCGACACGCCGGCCGGCGAACCCGGAAGAAGCGGCCTCCAGGAGAACGAAGGACCGGAAATGACGCGCGAGACCGCCGACGTCACATCCGGAACACCGAGCCGGCAATGGAGGGGGAGAACGCCGAGCAGCTCATGGAGGAGCCCGGCGAGGGATCCCAGGCCTGCTTTGCCCTCGTGGGGGCGCGGGAAGGCCGGGAGGGGGTCCCTGAGGCACCTGCATAGCAGGACGACGGGAGCAGCAGGGGAGGAGGCGGAGCACGACCATCAGCTGCCCGGCTACAACAGGCAGAGCCTGCACAAAGGTACCGCAGTCGCCGGCCACAACAGCACCTGGAGACCTCTCCCTGTCCCATGGGGAACAGGAAAGACACTGGTAGGTGGGAGGTCCTTTTAAACCGCTCTGTGTTTCCTGTTCCCCATTAGGGCAAAGAGACAACCTCCATATGCCGTCGTGGAAGGTGACTAGAGAAATCGATGCTTGGCTTTTCTTACCACTCCCATGGAATTCAATGTAGAGTTCTGTGAGATTTTAGCTGTTAATTAGCAAACTGGGGACAGGGGGTACCCTTTTTCTCCTGAGAGATGATCTCCCACCTATTGGGGATTTACAGCGTATCCTGGTAAAATACTGTATTGTATTTATAACTAACTACACAGAAGAGAATTACGGAGACATTTACTTTGGAGAATCTTGGTGTAGTACTGCCCCACAGAGGATGGGCCTCATTATTACATGGAATGAGGACTGCAGCACTTTTCTTCTTGGGTTTTTATAACCTTTGATACCTCTAGAATGAAGAACGTTATTAAATTTTGATACATGATGTGAGTACAGTTAGACTTGCACGTTTTGTGAAACCAGAGGGTTGGCAACTTTGCATCTTACTCAAAGCTAGATCCACAACCATCAACCCCTGTAGTCATTATGCTGTGAAAATATATAATAAATTATCCTAAAATATAAGAGACTAAATAACATGTAATACTTTACATCTCTGGCAGAAGGTAAACACATGAACAGATCCAAGGAACGTAAGAAACAAAAACCTCAATTTATGCTGTATGTGTCTATTAGTAGGCTGTGTTTCGTATGATGTGATGTTCTGAGTCCGTATTCTGCATTGGTAAAGTCACCATAGTCAGTGTCTTGATTCCTAAATTGAAGTTACAGAAGTGTTTGCATTTTTTTCTAGACCATTTTCTTACTTTCTCCTAATTTCTATCTTCAGGTTTCCATGAGATTTTGTTTTATGTCAGATTAGACTACGTAATAATTACAAGCTGTTCATTACAGGGATGATGTCAAAATAATGTGTCTTCATTTATAGGCTGTGTTCTATTGTGATGATCTCACAGTGGCCTGTCTAGTCATCTATAAACTTTATTTTGTTTTGGACATGTTACAATAGGTTTCCTGAAGCGTATTCTACATTGATAAGGCCAAACTCTATTCTTCCAGGCAGAACTTTATTATGCTGGGGACACAGAATCACTTGTGTTTTATTATTAGGCTATGTCATATTCTGATGATCACAATACAGTTTGTCTTCATTTCTAGTTTAATGAGGTCTCAATAATGATTACCTTTACTATTTTGAATTCTAGAGAAGAAGCTGTGCCTTTATTTATATGCAGGATTTTTATAGTGTCAGTGTACACCAGGGCAGATATATGTAAAAGGCTGTCTGTATACAGAAAGTAAGTTGAAAACTCACTTCACTGTGTATAAAGTGATTTTTTTTTTAAATAGAATAATCATCAGTGAGTGATGTTTTTTTGACCCAAGTGGAATCAGATGTACAGGACTCACAGGGGTCCACCATGGTTGATGGGAGCTGAGAAGTTAAGCCCGCAGCACACGCAGGTGATGCAAGCTGTGTTACACAGCTGGTACATGCCTAGCAGCAGTGACTGGAGTTCAGTGTCTCTGCTAGATGGGAGGCTGTATAGTCGCATTTGCGAGATAATTGGATTATCTTCTCGGTGGACAGGTGAGGGATATAATGATTACTTTAATTCTGTTACAGGAGACATTGGCTTCAGTGGACTGGGCATTGCGGTGAGTATGTGTGCTTTTGTTAAATGTAGATTCGTTAAAGGAGTCTGTCATTATCTCAATGAAATAGGGATTTTTGTGTACTCACCGTAAAATCCTTTTCTCCGAGCCATTCATTGGAGGACACAGACCGTGGGTGTATGCTGCTGCCACTAGGAGGCTGACACTAACTGATACAAAGAAAGTTAGCTCCTCCCCTGCAGTATACACCCTCCTGCTGGCTCTCAGCTAACAAGTTCAGTGCAAAAGCAGTAGGAGATGAATAACATATGAGCGTATAGCATGTCATATTAAATACGAGAGTATAGCATGTCAGATAATAAAACAAGCATAAGCTAATAACAGGGTGGGAGCTGTGTCCCCCAATGAATGGCTTGGAGAAAAGGATTTTACGGTGAGTACACAAAAATCCCTATTTCTCCTTCGCCTCATTGGGGGACACAGACCGTGGGATGTCCCAAAGCAGTCCCTCGGTGGGGACATCAGATCAGGCCCTGTGTAATCGCTACTTACAAGTGCGCCACCGCGGCCTGCAGAGTCCGCCTGCCCAGACTCACATCTGTGGAAGTGTGGGAATTATAGTGCTTCAAGAATGCATGCGGACTGGACGAATCCGCAAGGTTGCAGGCGTGTCTTGTCAACGCCTGGTGCCTAGAACCCACAATAGACAGGGAGATAGGCTGACATCTAACACAGAAGGACTCCTGGATGGTGAAAAGAATCCACCAGGCTAACATGGCCGATGAAACAGCTAAACCCTTCCTGTAAACGTCAAGACACCTTCGTCTTACTGTCAGGAAGCCCAAGATAAAGTGTCTAACCTTCGGAAGGACGCCGTCCTCGAGACGTACCTACTCAGAGCACTCACTTCGTCCAGAATATGGGGAACTCATTCCATTTTGTGGACTGGTGCCGGAAGAGATGAGGGAAGAACTATACCCTCATAACAGTGGTAATACAATACCACCTTGGTAACAAGTGACGGAGATGGCCTGAGGACAACCTTGCCTTGAATGTAATAAGGGAAAAAAGTCTGAAAGAACCGAGCAGCTAGCTCCGAAGACTCGTCAGGATGAGGATATCGCAGAGAAAAAAGGGCGACCTTCTCTGATAGTAAAGTCTGTCCAGATCAAAAAGGAGTCTACTGTAAGACTCCTAGGACCATTAAGGTCCCAATGATCTAACGATATGCGATAGGGAAGAACTACGTGTGAAAACTCCCTGCGAGAAAGTCCCTACTTGCAGTAAGGCGGAAAGCTACTAGCTCCGCAAGCAAAAAACTGACAAGGTCAGTGCGGAACTCCAAGGATCACTGGGGCCCTTTCTGCTTCCGAAAGGCTTTCCGAAGTAGTGGAAGGGGAGTTATGGAAACTGGTACCACGGGAGAACCAGAGCATGCAGTGCGATGGCTCTTATATCTCGAGGCCGAACCACGAACTCGAGTACATTGGCGATCAGTCTGGATGCCATCCGATCTACAACCGGAGAGCTCCAGTGAAGGCAGATCTGATGGAAGACTTCCGGGTGAAGTTCCCACTCACTTGAGGTGAAACTCTGACGGCTGAATATGTTTGCCACCCAGAGTTCTACTCCTGGGATATGTACTGCCGAGATCACCGAATGATAGATCTTGGCCCATCAGAGAATGTGAGGTACCTCGGCCATGGCGCCTGACCGTGGGTACCTGCTAGATGATTGACGTATGGCACAGCCATGGCATTGACCAATTGAATTCGGATGGGGTGACCTGCCAGAAGGCAGTGGACCTGCTATAGGACTACCGGGATCTCCAGAGCAATGATCGGGAGAAGACTGGCATTGGTAGTTACTAACAACCATTGAACTGGGAGAAAGGCCCTAGATGAAGAAGGAGCTCAGAGACTATCGTCTAAAAGTCTGTTTGACTTGCTGAAAACAAGGAGCGGAGAAAACTGCTTCCATTGTCATCACCATTTTTCCTCAGAACCCTCCCAGCAAATCGAATGAAATGAGGGGATGAGTGATCCAGTGCGCAAGCTCCCTGTTGAAGGGCCATGACCTTGTCTCAAGGGAGAATTACCATCCTTCTGGAAGTGTGCAGGATCATCCTCAAAAAGGATATCTGCTGGGCTGGAAATGAGAACTTGTCTAAGTTTAGCTGCCAGCCCAGGTGAGAGGGTATCGCAAGTGATATAGACTACTTAGCGTAGTCCTGGAAGGGCGGCTAGACAGTCGACCAAACAGGGCAGGACGACCACGCCTCTAGGGTGCAAGAGGAACATGACAGCCGCCATGAGCCTTGCGAACACTCTGGGTGCGGTAGCAAGACCGAAGGCCAAGGTCATGACTTGAAAATGCTGTTCACGAATGGAAAAGCAAAGGAATTTTTGAAGAGGGTAAGCATCCCGAATGTCAATGGATGCCAGAAACTGCACCTTTTTCTGTTGAAGTAATGGCTGAGCAGAGGAACTCCATTCGAAGGAGAACCTTGTGAAAGGTTGTTAGAAGTTTGAGGTCCAGGATCAGTCTTACTTTTCGTTCCACTTTTTGGAACCAAGATCCCTTAGATCTAGACTGTCCTGGACAACCCTTCCACTGCTGGTTGGGGCTGTAGGAACATACGATCCTTTGTTAGTCTCCCGCTCAAAAGATTTGATTGGCCAGTTGTACTGTCTTCAGGAGGTTACTGGTGTGAATCAAAGTAGTTAAGGTTTCCAGCCAAGAGACCATTTTGCACTAGAAATCCATGCGGCAGCTAGGGAGGGTAGAGCGCTGAACCCAAAGCCGCAAGACGGAACGAACCAGCTTTGCTATCTGACAATCCGTGGTATTTTTAATTGATGATACATCGGGCAGGGATACTGGTAGGTATACCACAGGATATTGTACCCGGTTACTCTGCCAAGTGGCAGAATGTGCTACTGCATCCAGCAGGTCAGTCTCTTGCCATCGCCGCTCTTTTGACGGTGCAGAGTTAAAAATTAGGAACCCTCGATCCACCATCCTCTTAACAGGGAAGTGGAGAGGGATCATCCGCCTTCTTGCATCTTCTGCTAAATAGTGGTGATGCAGAGGGGGGTGCTCGGACACCCAAAAGGGGGCCTGTATACATCCAGAGTTCAGGTCTCCGGGTGGACAGGACAGGTTGTCTGGCGTTAGGCCTGGATGCAGAAGAGGATACATGGAGGCGACACTCCGTGTGCTCGTCTGTTGATGGTGTGGGGAGATCGGTGCCCTTTAAAGGACCCGTCGCCCTTAAAAATCAGACCAGGCATGGCATCCCACATAGAGGCTTCTGTCCAGTGAATCGCATATCCGGACTGAATGGCAAATGCTCTACGAGGGAGTTTAGTCTCCTTAGGAGGGACACTGCGTAGTCTAGAGCAGGACCAGAGTCCTCGTCAATGTACAGAGATTGGTTGATGATATAAATAGGCGAGTTCATCCTTTACTGAAGCTCTGGCAAGTCCAGGTACAAGGCAATATCCGATCCATGTTCAGAGTCTTGTTCTCAGCAAATCCTTGGGGAGAGAGATCATGAAATTAAAACTTCTGTTTTCTAGATGCCTGTACGTTTCTAGAATACTCGCGGCCCCTGCTAGCCGACAGTTCCCATGTAGGAGAGGGACCATGTATATCGGTCCTGCGAGCACTCCAAGCCACAGAGGGATCATGGAGGGATTCAATCTCTTGGTCAGAGAAACCATGGGTTGCGGCAGTGACGAAGTCCACTGAGGGAACTAGGTACTCTGGGATAAACTGGGATCAGCGGCGGAGGGCTCCTGAGCTCATTTAGGGTGACCGGCTTTGTATTGTTCATGTGCCTTTTAGACCAGGGAATACTGGTCATGTCCCTTTTAGACCAGGGAATACTGGTCGTGTGCCTTTAAGACCAGGGAATACTGGTCATGCCATGTTGCAGAGTCGTTGTGCCCCTTTAATGCAAAGTAGTCGCCCCTGTGTGAAACGGCCGGGTGGACCAAGATGGCCACCGGGAGTTGCAGAGGTGATAAAATCAAGAAGCTCCCATTTGGGGGGCGGAGCCACAGGCACGATGTGGGTGGAGCCTCGAGACTTCCATGAATAGGCCCAAGTCGGGGCCTAAATTTTTGCAGCCGGTGGGAGTGATACCAACGGTAGAAGTGAGGGGCGTTGCAGTGGCCGAGAAAACTGAGCGCTTCCGTGCCAGGCGAGAAGCGCCACAAAAGCGGGCAGAGCCGCCTTAGGGCGCTTCCGGGGTGCGGCGTACACATCGGCCGAAGACGGGGGCTAAATTTTTGCAGCCGGCTTGAGTGTTACCTCAGGGAGGTGGGGCACAGGGAAACCGGAGACTGCCTGTGAGCATGTGAATATCCCGCTGCAGAGGCCCACCACTGACAGGATCCACTCAGCATCGGTGCGCGTCCCGCGGATGACTGCAGGTCAGGTATTGCAGCGTGGACGATGCAGGGATAGAGGGATAAACCTCAATCCATCATCCCTTTGTTAGGGAGGTGGAGAGGAACCGTCCGCCTCCTTGTACCATCCGCTTTAACAGTGGTGGGACAGAGGGGGCTGCTCGGACGCCAAAGAGAGGGGCCTCTGTACATCCACGGAGTTCAGCTCCCAGGTGGACAGGGCCAGTTGTCCAGCAATAGGCTTGGCTCCAGGAGAGGATACATGGAGGCGACACTCCATGTGCTTGCCTGATGCTCGTGTGGGGAGATTGGGACCGTGAAGGAACCGTCACCCCTGAAGTGAACTCAGGCATGGCTTCCCACGTCGCAGGAGAGGGTACGGAGAGGCGACACTCCACATGCTCGCCTGTTGATGATTCGGGGGAGATCGCAACCTTGAAAGGTTCCGTCGCCCCCTTCACTCCGTTAATTAAAAAATAAAAATTTACAGAAAAGTAAAAAATAAAATAAAAACGTTGGGGTCTGAACCAGACCCGTAGGCCTCCTACAGACACTAAGCAAGAACTGGTTAGCTTAGAGCCAGCAGGAGGGTGTATACTGCAGGGGAGGAGCGAACTTTCTTTGTATCACTTAGTGTCAGCCTCATAGTGGCAGCAGCATACACCCACGGTCTGTGTACCCCAATGAGGCGAAGGAGAAAGGATTTTTTTGTTTTGTTTTTTTTTACATAACATCACTATGGGGTTAGTAATGTTGGTATCACAAAGTTGACATCAACCCCCTCAACTATAACCCACACTTGCCACCGCACCATGGGTATTACCCCCTTCTCTGGCTATAAACATCTACCCCCAGTAGTCTGCTTTCCATCTGCTGGTTAATAAAATGGTTGGCGAGCCCACACCATTTTTTTTTCCAGAAAATTTTGTAAGTTAAAAAAAAATACATGTACAGTAAGCTACACATATTTATACATGTCACTGACATCTTTAGATCTATTCTATTTTGTCAGGTCACGCGGTGATTTTACTGTACGTGGCATACGAATTGCCGGCTTTTCAAAGGACATGGGTGTGTAAAACTCAGACGGCACTTGAATGGTCTGTGCGCAGTGTGATTTTTTTTAATCATACCTACTGACATGCATCGGCGAGTCTTGTCTGAGATATGAGGACAATCGCAGCATGCTGCGATTTTCTCATCCCGATCTGAGCAGAGACGCATAGATTAGCATTTGTCAGAGCACAATCCGATTTTTTAATCGGATTGCATTCGTCAGTTTTCCTCGTAGATGAGTTTGAGACCTAAAACAGAGATTCAGTTTTATGTTGTACCAGATTAATGCAACCATGTAAGGACCGTAGTATTTTGTAAATTTATTCAATGAACAGAATCCAAACTATGTACAGAATGAAAAATATATAGACATGTTACAAGTCCTCGTCTTCATCCTCCTCATCACTTATGACGTATTTCTTGTGCTTTTTGTTGGCTTTGTCTTCATCATCTGACTTCCTCTTCTTCGATGGTTCTCCCTCCTAGACATGAGAAGGACATTCCAATGATCACACAGACACTTTCTGACCATTCCGAGTACAGGACACTGATAAATTCACAATTACTCTGAAAGCTGCTATTGCAATCAAACAATAGTTTCTAGTGTGATAAGAGTTTGTGCTGCTGACACTCGTTTCTGCTCATGTACGGCTGAGGCTCATGTGAAATGATACATGCTGGATATAATGGGCTATGCAAGCTTTGCTGACAATGAGGAATCCAATAAAGCATGCACTAAGACGTTTAAGATGACTACAGACCGATGATGCTGGACTTTGGTGACAAATTGTTACTGGCCATCAGAAAGTATGTAATGGAGGTTGTCTACATGCACCATCCTGGACTCACCTCCTCATCACTGTTCAGTTTCTTTGCTTTCAGTAGTCTCTGAGCTTTGTCATCATCTGAGCCTTCATCACTGTCAGATGAGTAGATCCGGGCCCTTTCCTCTGCAAAACATGTCAAGGCTCAATATAATTCCACAGTCAAGTATCTCTGCAGCACGAGTAAAACAGCAAGTGATTATCTAGTGCTACAGAAGTGTATCAAACTGGAAAGCACAAATTACCAGACACTGCACCACATCATATTTATTCATTGAAAGCTGCGGTGTGAGATAGATTCCTACCATTCAGAAACTGCACAATTCCCCCTGGTGGATGCGTGTTGTAAAAGCATAGAGTGACTAATACTTCCACAGCACAGATGGGACATGAAAGGTTTTTTTTTACCTCTTCCTCCCTTATATCGGTTCTTGATAGCAGCCAGGCTGATTGCCTCTTCTCCTTCGTCATCGTCATCATAGCGGTCAGGCTCCAGGTAATTTGCACTCAGGCCACGTTGGTGCTGCTTTTCCTTGATTCGGCGCTGCTGTGACTCTCTGCGGATTGAAGCCCTTAGCCTCTCTTCTTCTTTCTACGTAAAAACAAGAAAATATGTTTTAGTTCTGTAGAAAGTTTCTAGGCGCTGGCTATGCTCGTGGTAAGATATTTCCAACAGTGGATCCAGGATTTATGGCTTAAAAGTCTGGTAGTGTTAGGTTCCCATGAAGCTTGTGTGTTATGTAGCAACAGCTATACAGTAAGGTAATGTGTAATCTGTATCAGGACCCCGAATATCAGTCCTGCATACAAAGACGATGGCTAAAGAAATACTGTAAGCCCAGCCTGTGCATCTCTGATGGTGACATGTTATTTTACAGAATAATGCTACTTACAAGCTCTAATAGGTCACATATTCTACCTTAATCATTTCCGTTCTCTGAGACTCGGGATCACGTCCGGCCATTGGCAGAATCCTGATCTTCTGAGTCTTAGAACATCTGTCTGCAAGGGACAGGGTCATCTTCCTGTGAGTGGCGCTGTCGGTGGAATGAGGTCTGAAGGACAATAAAGATGAATACATGTATATTAGATTACTTTGTTTTATTGCTTTTAATAGGTATAACTGTACGGTAACAAAGTATTATCTGACTTGTAGTCTATACCAATGTACCTGCCAACAGAATAGCTGTATATCAGGGGGTGGCAAATTGCTGTACTATTTTGATCACATGTCAAAACAAACAGGGGGGGGGGCAAACAGTAAAGACTTCCATAGAGGACAACCCTGAAAAGTTATCCAGCATCTCTCTATTAGGCCTCACACACGGCACGGCTTTAAATGAGCAGTCTCCATAGTCCGGATGTAGAATGCTCCAACGGGGGCCGTATGTATAGATGTCATTAAGGAACAGAAGCAAAACTTTTTAGGCAAAAAAAATTCAGTACTTTTTTGTTGTTGTTGTCGTCGTCATCTGATACATAACCCCAAGAACAGATCACATAGCAGGGTATACGTATTATAACAATAAGTCTTTATTAGTAGTGGTAATACACATAGATAAAAGTGCACATGTTGGATAAAAAAACAAATAACCAGGATAAAATCTCCAAAACAGTTATATATAAAAACCAATATAGGCATAAGGTGTACCCCAAAAAAGGAAAAAATATATATATCAGGACTCCTTAGGAACAATCAGAATTGATACTGTGTGACAATGTGGAAAAAATGGTAAGATATATAAAATAAATAACGTGAGCATATAATACAAAATCACTATGGGGTTAAAGGCAACCCATAATAGGGTTGTAAAAGCAACTTTTATATGGATAAAGTGCAAAGAGGTGCAAATGTGCAAGCCTGCAGTGTAATAATAGTGTGGAAGGCACCCACTATATGATAAGTGCAAATTAGCACAGTATAATCAAAAGAAGGAGTGAAGGGAAATCATGAAAAAATGAAAAAATTGTAGCGGAGATCCTGTACCTTATGGCGTCACCGAATCCAATCAATGCGCACCCCGACGCGCGTTTCGGATTTAAAATCCTTCGTCAGGGATCCCCTACCACTACTAATAAAGACTTATTGTTATAATACGTATACCCTGCTATGTGATTTGTTATTGGGGTTAGGTCTTTTGCTCTGGTGGTTGGTTGTTCTCTGCCTATATGAGTGGTTTCAACTCGCCCCATTTTGTTCTCACTGGGGTTTATTTAATATTTTCATTTATATTTTATATCTCTTGCATATTGGATTTGATCTTATTGCCCCTTTTAGTGTTAACAATTTTTGTCATCTGATACATGCAGAAACCAGAAGGAAAAAACATCTACATCCCTCCACATCAAATCTGACAAAAAATGAACTCCCCTAGTATTACTAGAGCTACACTATTAAAGGGAATCTGTCACCTGGTTTTTGCTGCCACATCTGAGAGTAGCATAATGTAGGAAAAGAGAAGCTGAGTCCAACGATTATCAGATCACTGCGTGCAGAAGTTGTCACACAATCAGTTCTTAGATGTAGCATGAAGCAGAGCCGAGAAAGCTAACCCCACCCACCCAGGCCCTCTATGTACATAGTCTGACAGTGAGCTACTTATCACAGGAGGGGGCAGAGTCAGACCAGGAGGCACATGAACACTAGTCACAGCAATGATAATGTCTTAGCGATAAAACCTTCACTAAGTAAACATCACACAGCCTGATCAGTGACACATGGTTGAATTTATTGTTTTAGCCCCTACCACAGGCTTTCCTCAGATTACATAGCAAAAACCTGCTGAGATTCCCTTTAAAGCTCTGTACAACATGGATTGTATTCATGAAACCTTGTACCCCTCCTATTAAATACCCCATTATGCCCTCACTCTTAAAAATACACAGGAAATAAACAACTAGTGCTGGGATCCACACTGTCAAAAGCACAAAAAAAAAAAAAACCAAAACATGCGGAAAAATAGAAAATAGTGTATAAATAAAAAAAGTTGTTACCTGAATGTCAGCTTGGTCTTGAATACAGCCTGACCTTGTAAACCTGTTCCTTGTCTGATAAAAAGATGGTTGTGGTCTCCTTGTAATGGAGCTTTGTAGACATCAAATACTTCATTACCCAAGTGTAAGGACATACTGCGAGAAAAGAGGCAAACATTACACAAAAGCCCAGTCACCAAATCCAAGCAGAGGAGCACGGCGTCCTGACGCTTACCTGCCATCAGACCATTTCACAATACGTGCATTACTCTCCCTGACGTCGCTTCCCTCCTCGTCCTTGCGTGTTCTCCACCTGATGGTATTTTCTACCTATTTGTAAGAAAGGAAACAATTATTCCCATCACGGACATGCGGCAATGTACCTGTATTGGTCTTACAAACGGCGGGCAGTGGACTGATAAAGTGAAGGAAGACTAGTGAGATCGGTAGTCAAATACACAGAGCAAAGATTTTATTTAGCTTAAAACACAACAGCAGCCAAATATGTGTCGGCAGGAGGAGGTGGCACCTATGATCTCAGGTCCCATCACCTCACCTGATACCAAACTTTACCCATCATTAGAATCACTCAAATGCAGCACAGGCCAACTCTTACATTTACACATCACGTACCTGCAACAGATCGACCAACGATCTATTCTTTATATACTTGACTTGTTCCATTAAAATCTTTTTTTCTGCTCTCTCACTTTAAATATCAATAATGTCCAGATTAATAGAAAAATACCTTTAGTTTCAGCCTAGTTCGACCTTCTTCATCCAACATTTCTTCATCTTCAAACTCATCTTCATAGTATTGTGGATCAAAGGGTCTAAAAACAAACATGTTCATAAGTATAAGAAATATTAATACTAATATTAATGTCACATGGAAACGGTATATGACAAAGTAAAAAACAGAGCGCCGATGTCTCCACGTAGTCCTATAATGCCGCTCCTCACTTACACCACATTAATACCGCTTCCTCCCATACTCGGAGTATACCAATCTACAGGATAGTGTGCACCACATTCACGCCTTTCTCTAGGCAGCTCCCGGACGGCAGGCTGATCACCGGCGTCCGCTGGCTGCCGAGAAAGAGCTACTCTTCACAGGAACTCTTACAGGGGCCATTTCAGAAAGATATTTCAGACATATGGACATTAGATAATGTGTGAAAAACTGCGCTGCGGAATATGTTGGCACTATATAAATAAAGAAATTATTATTATTACTATTATGGGGGGGGAGGGGGGAATTCTCCCACTAAGGACCCTCAGCAATGAAGAACTGATGGCTCACATTCTGGAAGTATTTTTTTCATTAGAAGGATTTCTATTTTGATGAGAGAACACCTTCAATAAATTGGGTTAGGATTCCCCCAGCAGAATAAATTAGTCACTGATTCACAGGACAGATTGATGGTGCCCCACTGCTGGGACTATCAACATTATAATCTAATTAAAAGGAGCCAATTTTCCCCCACTTCATTCTCGAAGCTTGGGAGAGTATTTTTAATATTTTTTTAATTAAATTACTCACAGGGTAATAATACAGAACAGCTGAAACCCCTCCCCCCAAGAAAATACAGATAGAACCGCCCCCTTGGTAAAGACCACACAAATTAGCACTATTCAGCTCTGCCAAAAATTAAGAGACCACTGCAAAATGTTCAGTTAGTCTGATTTTTATCTTTCTATGTATATTTTTGAGTAAAATGTAAATTGTTCTTTTATTTCTATAAACTACTGACAACATGTCTCCGAAGTTCCAAGCAATACATATTGTATTTATTTTGTGAAAATGAGAAATGGTCAAAATACCGTATATACTCGAGTATAAGCCGAGATTTTCAGCCCAAATTTTTGGGCTGAAAGTGCCCCCCTCGGCTTATACTCGAGTCACGGTAGCGGTGGGGTCGGCGGGTGAGGGGGTGAGGGCGCTGAGGCATACTTACCTAGTCCCAGCGATCCTCGCGCTGTCCCTGCCGTCCCACGGGCTTCTGTGCTGCAGTTTCTTCCTCTCTTCAGCGGTCACGTGGGACCGCTCATTACAGAAATGAATAAGCGGCTCCACCTCCCATAGGGGCGGAGCCGCTTATTCATTCCTCTAATCAGCGGTGCCGGTGACCGCTGATAGAGAAAGAAGCTGCGGCACCGAAGACAGGAGGGGACAGCGCGAGGATCGCCAGGACTAGGTGAGTATGTTATATTCACCTGTCCACGTTCCAGCCGCCGGGCGCCGATCCATCTTCCCGGCCGGCGCCTCCATCTTCCCGGCGTCTCTGCTCTCTGACTGTTCAGGTAGAGGGCGCGATGACGCATATAGTGTGCGCGGCGCCCTCTGCCTGATCAGTCAGAGCAGAGACGCCGGGAAGATGGAGGCGCCGGAACGAGACGCCGGGAGCTGCAATCAAGGGAGGTGAGTATGTGTTTTTTTTTCTTTATTGCGGCAGCGGCGGCACAAATTTATGTGGAACATCTATGGGGCACAGTGAACGGTGCAGAGCACCGTATATGGCACAGCACAGCTATGGGGCACAGTGAACGGTGCAGAGCACCGTATATGGCACAGCACAGCTATGGGGCACAGTGAACGGTGCAGAGCACCGTATATGGCACAGCACAGCTATGGGGCACAGTGAACGGTGCAGAGCACCGTATATGGCACAGCACAGCTATGGGGCACAGTGAACGGTGCAGAGCACCGTATATGGCACAGCACAGCTATGGGGCACAGTGAACGGTGCAGAGCACCGTATATGGCACAGCACAGCTATGGGGCACAGTGAACGGTGCAGAGCACCGTATATGGCACAGCTATGGGGCACAGTGAACGGTGCAGAGCACCGTATATGGCACAGCACAGCTATGGGGCACAGTGAACGGTGCAGAGCACCGTATATGGCACAGCTATGGGGCACAGTGAACGGTGCAGAGCACCGTATATGGCACATCTATGGGGCACAGTGAACGGTGCAGAGCACCGTATATGGCACATCTATGGGGCACAATGAACGGTGCAGAGCACCGTATATGGCACATCTATGGGGCACAATGAACGGTGCAGAGCACCGTATATGGCACAGCTAGGGGGCACAATGAACGGTGCAGAGCACTATATGGTTCACACCTATGGGGAAATATGAACGGTGCAGAGCACTGTATGGCACAGCTATGGGGAAATAATGATCTATTTTTATTTTTGAAATTCACCGGTAAATGCTGCATTTCCACCCTAGGCTTATACTCGAGTCAATAAGTTTTCCCAGTTTTTTGTGGCAAAATTAGGGGGGTCGGCTTATACTCGGGTCGGCTTATACTCGAGTATATACGGTAACAAAAAAAAAAATGCATTGCTTGCAAATAAATAAATAAATAAATAAATAAATAAAAAAAACAAGTTCATAATCATTTAGAAACAACAATACTAATGTTTTAACTCAGGAAGAGTTCAGAAATCAATATTTTGTGGAATAACCATGATTTTTATTCACAGCTTTCTTGCGTCTTTCACACTGCTTCTGGTACAAGAATGTAAGCAGTTCTTCTTTGCTTGATGGCTTGTGACTATCCATCATCCTCTTTATTACATTCCAGAGGTTTTCAATGGGGTTCAGGTCTGGAGATTGGGCTGGCCATGACAGGGATTTGATGTGGTGGTCCTTCATCCACACCTTGATTGACCTAGCTGTGTGGAATGGCGCATTGTCCTCCTGGAAAAATAGGGATTTTTGTGTACTCACCGTAAAATCCTTTTCTCCGAGCCATTCATTGGGGGACACAGACCGTGGGTGTATGCTGCTGCCAATAGGAGGCTGACACTAAGTGATACAAAAAAAGTTAGCTCCTCCCCTGCAGTATACACCCTCCTGCTGGCTCTCAGCTAACCAGTTCGGTGCAAAAGCAGTAGGAGATCAATAACAATATATGAGCGTATAGCATGTCATATTATAAAAAACAAGCATAAGCTAATAACAGGGTGGGAGCTGTGTCCCCCAATGGCTCGGAGAAAAGGATTTTACGGTGAGTACACAAAAATCCCTATTTCTCCTTCGCCTCATTGGGGGACACAGACCGTGGGACGTCCCAAAGCAGTCCCTGGGTGGGGACAACAATAGATCAGGCCCTGTGTAACCACTACTTACAAGTGCGCCACCGCGGCCTGCAGAGTCCGCCTGCCCAGACTCACATCTGTGGAAGTGTGGGAATTATAGTGCTTCAAGAATGCATGCGGACTGGACGAATCCGCAAGCTTGCAGGCGTGCCTTGCCGACGCCTGGTGCCTAGAACCCTTGATAGACAGGGAGATAGGCTGACATCTAGCACGGAAGGACTCCTGGATGGTGGAATGAATTCACCATGTTATCATGGTCGATGAAACGGCTAAACCCTTCCTGAAAATGTCAGGAAGCCTTCCTCTACTGTCAGGAAGCCCAAATAAAGCGTCCAACCTTCAGAAGGACGCCGTCCTCAAGACGTACCTACTCAGAGCACTCACTTCGTCCAGAATATGGGGGATCTTATTCCATTTTGTGGACTGGAGCCAAAAGAGATGAGGGAAGAACTATGCCCTTATAACAGTGGTAATACAGTACCACCTTGGTAACAAGGGATGGAGATGGCCTGAGGACAACCTTGCCTCGAAGGTAATAAGGGAAAAAAGTCTGAAAGAGCAGAGAAGCTAGCTCCGAAGACTCGTCAGAGTGAGAATATCGCAGAGGAGAACGGGACGACTTTCCCTGATAGTAAAGTCTGCCCGGATGAAAAAAGGAGCCTACTGTAAGGCTCCTAGGAATAATAAGGTCCCAATGATCTAACGGTATGCGATAGGGAAGAACTACGTGTGAAAACTCCCTGTGAGAAAGTCCCTACTTGCAGTTGTGCTGCGATAAGGCGAGAAGATACTAGCTCCGCAAACAAAAAACGGACGTGGTCAGTGCGGATCTCTGAGGATCACTGGGGCCCCTTTCTGCTTCCGAAAGGCTTTCGGAAGCAGTGGAAGGGGAGTTATGGAAACTGGTACCACGGCAGAACCAGAGCATGGAGAGCGATGGCTCTTGGATCTCGAGGCCGAACCACGAACGCGAGTACATTGGCCTTCAGTCTGGATGTCATCCCACCTACAACTGGAGAGCTTCAGTAAGGACAGACCTGATGGAAGACTTCGGGGAGAAGTTCCCACTGACTTGAGGCGGAACCCTGACGGCTGAATTTGTTTGCCGTTCAGAGTTCTACTTCTGGGATATATACTGCCGAGATCACCGAATAATAGACTTCGGCCCATCAGAGAAAGTGAGGTACCTCGGTCATGGCGCCTGACCGTGGGTACCTGCTAGATGACTGACGTAAGGCACGGCCGTGGCATTATCCAATTGAATTCGGATAGGGGGACCCGCCAGAAGGCAGTGGACCTGCTGTAAGACTACCGTTCGGATCTCCAGAACAATGATGGGGAGAAGACGACTGGCATTGGTAGTTACTAATAACCATTGAACCGGGAGAAAGCCCCTGGATGAAGAAGGAGCTCAGAGACTATTGTCTGAAAGTCTGTTTGACTTGCTGAAAACGAGCGGAGCGAAGGAAACCGCTTCCATTGTCGTCACCATTTTTCCTCAGAACTCTCTTAGCAAATCGAATGAAATGAGGGGGTGAGTAATCAAGTCCTCAGAACTCTCCTTGCGCGAGCTCCCTGTTGAAGGGCCATGACCTTGTCTCGAGGAAGAATTACCATCCTTCTAGAAGTGTGCAGGATCATCCTCAAAAAGGATATCTGCTGGGCTTGAAATGAGGAGAACTTGTCTAAGTGTAGCTGCCAGCCCAGGAGAGAAGGTATCGCAAGAGATATAGACGACTCAGCGTAGTCCTGGAAGGGCGGCTAGACAGACCAAACAGGGTAGGACGAGCACGCCTCTAGAGTGCAAGAGAAACATGACATCCGCCATGACCCGTGCGAACACTCTGGGTGCGGAAGCAAGGCCGAAGGACAAGGTTGTGACTTGAAAATGCTGTTGACGAATGGAAAGGCGAAGGAATTTTTGCAGAGGGCAAGCAACCCGAATGTCGATGGATACCGGAAACTGCACCTTTTTCTGTTGAAGTAATGGCTGAGCGGAGGAACTCCATCCAAAGAAGGAGGACCATGTCAAAGGTTGTTAGAAGTTTGAGGTCCAGGGTCGATCTTACTTTTCGTTCCCCTGTTTGGAACCAAGATCCCTTAGATCTAGACTGTGCTGGACAATCCCTTATACAATCCTTTGTCAGTCTCCCGCTCAAAGGATTTGATTGGCCAGTTGTTGCTGGTGTGAATCAAGGTAGTTAAGGTCTCCAGCCAGGAGACCATTGCTCTAGCAATCCATGCGGCCACTAGGGAGGATAGAGCGCTGGACCCGAAGCCGCAAGACGGAACGAACCAGATTTGCTATCTGACAGTCCGTGGTATTTGTAATTGATGACCCATCGGGTATGGATACTGGTAGGTATACCACAGGAGATTCTACCCGGTTAATCTGCCCCATGGCAGAATGTGCGGCTGCATCCAGCAGGTCATAGTCTCTTGCCATCTCCTCTTTTCACGGTGCAGAGATAAAAATTAGGAACCCTCGATCCATCAACCTCTTAACAGGGAAGTGGAGAGGAATTGTCTGCCCTCTTGCATCACCCACTAAATAGTGGTGATGCAGAGGGGGGAGCTCGTACGCCAAAAAGGGTGCCTCTGTATGTCCACAGAGTTCAGGTCTCCGGGTGGACAGGACAGGTTGTCTGTCGTTAGGCCTGGATGCAGAAGAGGAAACATGGAGGTGACACTCCGTGTGCTCGTCTGTTGATGGTGTGAGGAGATCGGTGCCCTTTAACCCCTTTCTGCCATTGGACGTAATATTCCGTCCATGTGGGGTGGACCTTAATTCCCAAGGACGGAATATTACGTCCAGCGCGATCGGCCGCGCTCACGGGGGGAGCGCGGCCGAGTGTCAGCTGCCTATTGCAGCTGACATCCGGCACTATGTGCCAGGAGCGGTCACGGACCGCCCCCGACACATTAACCCCCGGCACACCGCGATCAAAGATGATCGCGATGTGCCGGCGGTGCAGGGAAGCATCGCGCAGGGAGGGGGCTCCCTGTGGGCTTCCCTGAGACCCCCGCAGCAACGTGATGTGATCGCGTTGCTCCGGGGGTCTCCTACCTCCTCCCTGCAGCAAGTCCCGGATCCAAGATGGCCGCGGATCCGGGTCCTGCAGGGAGGGAGGTGGCTTACCAAGTGCCTGCTCAGAGCAGGCACTTGGTAACGCTGCAGCGCTGTTTGACAGATCGGTGATCTGTCAGAGTGCTGTGCAAACTGGCAGATCACCGATCTGTATTGTCCCCCCCTGGGACAAAGTAAAAAAGTTAAAAAAAAAAATTCCAAGTGTGTAAAAAAAAAAAAAAAAAAAAAATTAATGAAAAAAAAAAAATATTCCCATAAATACATTTCTTTATCTAAATAAACAATAAAAGTGCACATATTTAGTATCGTCGCGATCGTAACAACCCGACCTATAAAGCTGTCCCACTAGTTAACCCCTTCAGTAAACACCGTAAGAAAAAAAAAACAAGGCAAAAAACAACGCTTTATTATCGTACCGCCGAACAAAAAGTGGAATAACACGCGATCAAATATCGTAGTTACTTAACGATAACGGTATTTCTCTGATCCCATGACGGCACTACAGAGAGAGAGAGGGATCCGCCCTCAGGGACAAGAAACCCACAGGTTAAAAAGGCGGGACCTCTCCTCCACCTCAGTTGGTTTACAGAGCCTTGCAGGGAATTTCTGCTGTAACTTAATTGGTTATTTAAACACAACAAATCATAACTATATAAACTTATATATATATATATATATATATATATATATATCTCGCAAAATAGAAGAAAGGAGCGCACTACCTGGACATCCGATGCAGTAAAGCTTTATTCCAAATGCATAAAAAACATCTTCACGACCGGGGGTGCTGTGAAAGGAATGCGGCTAGGCTTGACGACGGCCGTTTCGCGCCCGGCTGGCGCTTCAACGGGTCAGTAAAGATGTAATCAGTAACGCCAGAAGAAATAGGGCCAGGTGAGACTTAAGCTCCCCCTCCCCACTTCCTCCCGCAATAACCGAGCACATCCCACTGCATGACGAGTCACTTAAAAGCAAAATTAAAAACATGTCAATAAACATCAGACGAAACAAAAAGAAACTAGAACCTATATGGAAAGGAAATTATCGCTAACATTACTTTGTCACATAAATAGATATTTAACGCCAACATGTAAGGTACCGTCACACTATACGATTTACCTACGATCACGACCAGCGATATGACCTGGCCGTGATCGTAGGTAAATCGTAGTGTGGTCGCCGGGGAGCTGTCACACAGACAGCTCTCCAGCGACCAACGATGCCGAGGTCCCTGGGTAACCAGGGTAAACATCGGGTAACTAAGCGCAGGACCGCGCTTAGTTACCCGATGTTTACCCTGGTTACAAGCGTTAAACTAAAAAAAAAAAAAACAGCACATACTTACATTCTGGTGTCCGTCAGGTCCCTTGCAGTCTCTGCTTCCCGCACTGTGACTGCCGGCCGTAAAGTGAAAGCACAGCCGCTGTGCTCTGCTTTCACTTTACGGCCGGCAGTCACAGTGCTGGAAGCAGACGGCAAGGGACCTGACGGACACCAGAATGTAAGTATGTGCTGTTTTTTTTTAGTTTAACGCTTGTAACCAGGGTAAACATCGGGTAACTAAGCGCGGTTCTGCGCTTAGTTACCCGATGTTTACCCTGGTTACAAGCGAACGCATCGCTGGATCGCATCGCTAGATCGCTAGATCGGTGTCACACACACACCGATCTAGCGATGACAGCGGGAGATCCAGCGATGAAAGAAAGTTCTAAACGATCTGCTACGACGTACGATTCTCAGCAGGATCCCTGATCGCTGCTGCGTGTCAGACACAGCGATATCGTAACGATATCGCTGGAACGTCACGAATCGTACCGTCGTAGCGATCGAAATGTTATAGTGTGACGGTACCCTAAGATCAAACCACCATATCTGTTGTGCACGGATGGCATTAGCCTCGAAACCCTTATATACCTATTCACAATAAAGGTGACTGACAAAAAATCTTATAGAAAAATGGACATGTCCACACGGTCGTTAAAACCCAAGGGACCCATCGCGTTAGTACGCATAATCCACCTCGCTTCGGCTCTCAATAAAGTGTTATGGAGATTGCCCCCCCTAGGAGGTAAACTAATTTTTTCAATGCCAGCAAATGTCAGCACATTGGGATCTCCCTGGTGTGCTTCTCGGACATGTGTTATTAACCGCGGTACTCCTTTTCCGGTGGTGATGGTGCTACAATGTTCGCGGAAACGCATATGCAAGCATCTGATAGTCTTCCCGATGTAGAAACGTCCACACGGGCAGTATACTATATACACTACGTATTTAGTTTTACAAGATATAAACACCTTGACCTCATGTCTGATTGAACCTATTTGTAAAAAACTTCCTGTAATATGGAATTTACATTGCGAGCATTGGCCACAGCGATGATTTCCCTTGGGGGCACTAGAAGCCAACCAATTGTTATTCTCTCGGGGCAACCTATTGTGTACCAATATGTCCCATGACGGCACTACAGAGACAGAGAGGGATCCGCCCTCAGGGACAGGAAACCCACAGGTTAAAAAGGCGGGACCTCTCCTCCACCTCAGTTGGTTTACAGAGCCTTGCAGGGAATTTCTGCTGTAACTTAATTGGTTATTTAAACACAACAAATCATAACTATATAAACTTATATAAGATATATATATATATATATATATATATATATATATATATATATATATATATATATATATATATATATATATATATATATATATATATATATATATATATATATATATATATAATATATTTTTTTTTTTTTTTTTTTTTTTTTGACACCTCGTGACTTAAAATATTAGTAGGGTGTACACCCATACGTGAAGGGAGGGAATATACAGGTGCCGTCATGGGATCAGAGAAATACCGTTATCGGTAAGTAACTACGATATTCTCTTACCCCATGACGGCACTACAGAGAGAATTTCAAAGAATGAGTATTTAGGGTGGGACTACTGCCTCCAGAACTCTCCTACCAAAAGTTAAGTCTGAGGGAGAGGATAGATTAAGCTGATAGTGCTTGAAGAATGTAGAGGGGGAAGACCAAGTGGCTGCTCTACATATTTGATCTATTGATGCTCCACCACGTTCTGCCCAAGAGGTTGCCACCGACCTGGTTGAATGGGCCTTAATTGTATCTGGAGCTTGTTCCCCGGATGAGGTATAGGACATCGTGATGGCATCTCTTACCCACCTTGCCAACGTGGCCTTCGATGCTTTGTGACCCTTATTTGGTCCTTGAAAGCAGACAAACAGAGCCCTCCCTTTCCTACACTCCCTTGTAGCTGATAGATAGTGTGTTAGGCATCTCTTTACATCTAGTGTGTGTAGAGCTTCTTTTTTGTTTTTAGGATTAGGGCAAAAAGATGGTAAAGCTATCTCTTGAGATCTGTGGAATTTTGACGCCACTTTGGGGAGGTAAGAAGGGTCAGTTTTAAGGACTACTCTGTCATCTAATATTTGGGTTAGAGGTGGGTAAGCTGATAAGGCCTGCAAATCACTAATCCTGCGAGCTGAGGTTAGAGCCACCAATAAACAGGTTTTCAAGGATATTATTTTCAATGAAGCCTGAGATAAAGGTTCAAACGGTGCTTTAGTTAGAGCTGAAAGGACTAGGTTCAAATCCCAGGGAGGAGCGGTGAGATGTATAACTGGTCTGGACCTAGTAGATGCTCTAATAAACCTTTTTACCCAGTGATTCCCCGCTAAATCCTGGTTATAAAGGGCACCTAATGCTGCAATCTGAACTTTCAGAGTGTTTGTAGCTAGGCCTTTCTCTAATCCTTTTTGAAGAAATTCTAGAATTTCCTGAATTGGGAGTTGTTCTGATAGGGTAACCCCTGAAGTGGAGAGGAACTTTTTCCAGACTTTACCGTACGCTCTGGTAGTTATTGGTTTTCTACTGGCCAGCAGGGTAGAAATTAGATTTGAAGAAAACCCCCTTTTTGTTAACAGTTCCCTTTCAAAAGCCAGGCCGTCATATGCAAACTTTTTATTTGTGGGTGATTCACTGGCCCTTGATGCAGAAGGTCTGGGATATCTGGTAGAACCCATGGATCTGCTATGGACATTAGGCGTAACCATGGGAACCATACTCTTTTCGGCCAGAACGGAGCTATCAATATCACTTTGGCTCTGTCCTCCCTGATTTTTTTCAAGACTAAGGGAATCAGAGCTATCGGAGGAAAAACATAGGCTAGATGAAACTTCCATGGGATTAACAACGCGTCTATAGCCACTGGACTCCCCCGAGGATCTATCGAGCAGAAGGCCTCCGTTTTCCGATTTTGATTGTTTGCAAATAGATCTATATCCGGGGCCCCCCAAAGATCCACTATGCGATCGAATATCTTTGTATTTAACTCCCATTCCCCCTGTTTTAATTGAGTTCTGCTTAGAAAATCTGCAGTTTGATTTTCTGACCCTTTTATGTGAAGGGCTGTCAGGAAGGACAAGTTGGCTTCTGCTTGTGACAGGATGGAATTTGTTACTTTCATTAGGGATTGAGACCTCGTCCCTCCCTGATGATTTACATATGCTACTACCACCCTGTTGTCCGTCAGTACTCTCACGTGATGGGAACGGAGGGAAGTTAAAAAATGATTGATAGCGTACTGAACTGCCAAAAGCTCTTTCATGTTTGAAGTAAGGTCCTTTTCTTCCCCTGACCAAGGACCTTGGGCAATTTGCCTGTTTAGGTGGGCCCCCCACCCCCAAGGACTTGCGTCTGTGGTCAGGATTACAGAGACCGGCCACACCCATGGAACCCCCTTCCTGAGATTGGACGGATTCGTCCACCAAGCTAAGGAAGCTTTCGTCTGAGAGGATATTTTTAATTGCTTCTCTAAATTTCCTCCTGCGTGGGATACCGCCTCTAATATTTCCCACTGGAGATCTCTCGAGTGGCTCTGAGCCCACTGGGATACAGGATGTCATTGACCCCAGTATGGACATGGCTTTCCTTAGAGTAATCAGGGGAGAGAGACTCAAATGATTCACTAAGTGTATCATATTGGATACTTTTTCTTCCGGCAGACGACACTCTTGCTTTGTCGAGTCTATTACTATCCCTAAGTACAACTGCACTTGAGACGGGATAAGCCTGGACTTTTCCAGGTTCAAAAACCATCCTAGATTCGATAGGGGTACCATCACTCTGCTTAGTTGCTGGCTGCAATGTAGAGAGGAACTGCCCATCACTAGGAGGTCGTCCAGATAAGGCACAATCAATATGTCTTGTTCCCTTATATGGGCCATTACTTCCGCCATTAATTTTGTAAATACCATTGGGGCAATGGCTAGACCAAACGGAAGAGTTCTGTATTGGTAATGTTTTAGTTTCCCTTGTATCATCACTGCCACTCTGAGGTACTTTCGGAACTCCGGATGTATTGGCACATGATAGTATGCGTCTTTTAAGTCTATAACAGTCACAAAACAAGACGGGATAAGGGATCTGACACATGATTTTATTGTTTCCATTTTGAATTTTTCTATTACCAGGTATTTGTTTAGTTGTTTCAAGTTTATTATTACTCTGAAAGTTCCGTCCGGCTTTGTTCGAAGAAAGAGTGGAGAGTAAAACCCCCTCGTTTCTTCCTGTTGCGGAACTTCCTGTATGACTTTCTTTTCCAGAAGACTGAGAACTTCCCTCTGGATACTCAGCTGCTCGATCTCCGACTTTCTTTGTGGTGTAACCACAAACTGATTGTGTGGCATCGTGTGAAATATTAGTCTTAGGCCTGTCTTTATGATGTTTAAAGTCCAGGCACTTCCAGAAATTTTTTCCCAGGTTTGAAGAAAGTGAGTCAGTCTCCCTCCTACCTGGGGCGCACCCTCATTGTGGCTGTTTTTTATTTTCCGGTTTGTTAAACATGAAACCTCCTCTTTTGAATTTTCTATCTTCCCACCCCTCCTTTTGGTTTCTTGGGGGTCGTCTTTGTGTGAACCTCCTCCCTCGAAGGGGCCGCCTGTAGGACTGATTTGGGAATCCTGGAAAGGCTTTCTTTTTATCCACTGCTTTTTCAAGGACATCGTCTAGGGTGGGACCGAACAAATATTCACCTTCACACGGTATGGAACACAACTTGGCTTTAATTTGCAGATCCCCCGGCCAGCACTTCAGCCATAATGCTCTCCTAGCCGCATTTGAGAAAGAAGCTGATCTTGCCGTCAGCCTAACTGAGTCTATTGAGGCATCTGCTAGATATGCAGCGGCCCCTCTCATCGCCGACACGGAGTCCAATATAGACTCTCTCGGGGTTTTATTTTTCAATTGAGTCTCTAAGTGATCCAGCCAGACCATCAGCGCTCTCGCTGTACAAGTAGCAGCAATACCGGGTTTTAGCCCCCCGCTGGCGGCCTCCCATGACCCTTTTAAGAAGACATCGGCCCTCTCATCCATAGGATCCTTGAGGGTCCCCATGTCCTCAAAAGGCAGGGCGAATTTTTTAGAGGCTTTCGCGATAGCGACGTCTAATTTTGGCGCCTTCCCCCATGAGGCGCAGGCTGGGTCATCGAATGGATATTTTCTTTTGGGTGTTAACAGTACTTTTTTGTCCGGTCTCTTCCACTCCTTTTTTATTAGGGCTTGTATTTTTTCGTTTAATGGGAACACTGTACTTTTTTTGTTCCAGGCCACTAAACATAAGATCTTGTACCGATTTTTTGGAACGAGTGTCTGCCAGACCCATCGTTGCCCTAACCATTTTTACCAGCGCATCCGTTTCATCTATTGGGAAACAGTTGCAACCGCTTTCTGAAGATGCGGAGGAGGATGCTGAAGCTGTAGAGCTATCTGAATCCTCGCTCGTGCTATCTCCCTCGTTGTAGCTGTAATCTGGAGTTTTTTCTTTACGTTTTCTTTTACGTTTTTTTACGCTTTTTAGTGCGTCTGCCACCTGGGTTTTAATTAAGTCTTTTAATTCGGATGTAAAACTCGGCGACTCCTCATTAATGGTGTTTTTAATACATGACGCACAGAGTTTTTTAACCCATGAATCTGGCAAATCTGCTGAACAAAGCGGGCACACTATGTTTACTTTTCCCCTGGCATTTCTTTCCCTAGGAAAACAATAAACCCCTATTAGAATACACACTTTCACGGAGGTCACTTACCCTCCTAATATGAGGAAGATACCGGTTCTGGTCTTGAGGACGCCTCCTCCACTTGAACCACCGTCTCCCTCCTGGATCCACCAGAGCCTCTGCTGTGCTGGGATCCTGAGCTGCTGCGCTGCGTAGGTTTCCGCGAAGAATGGCGCTCCTTCGGGCTCTTTGTCACAGGAGCCTGTGAAATTTCTTCCACCGACTGCTCTATTCCACTCATGGTGGTAATCTCTGAGCAGCGGTATGCCCCTTCTCTTCCGGATTTATGCTGACAGAGCGGCGCCAGGCAACTTCCGGTTTACCCAGAGGTACCCTGCGCCGCCCCGGAAGTGACCCCCGCGCCTGCGCAGTAAGTCGCCGGACCTCGTGCGCGTGCTCACTTCTTGCCGGCTCACAGGAGGGGCGGAGCTTCCGCAGCCGCCGCTGCTCCCTGCGTCCTGCCGCTTGTCGGTGACCGGCGTCACCACCCCCTGTGCGCCTCATGGACCGGCGGAGAAAAACTCCAGGTAGCCGCCGCTACCTATTACCGATCGTCTCCATTGAAAAGGGGAGGCAGGCTCGGTCCTCTTCACTGCCTCCCCTCCGCGCATATCCACGAGGCCCGCCGACCCCGGAACGCGCCCTCAGGGAGGAATCCACCCGTGACCGTGGCAGGGCCCCCCGCTGCCTGAACTCGGCCCGATGGTCCCTGGACTCCTGGATGGTGAGCTGTGGGATTCCCGTCGGGGACAGGAAACCGAACTGAGGTGGAGGAGAGGTCCCGCCTTTTTAACCTGCGGGTTTCCTGTCCCTGAGGGCGGATCCCTCTCTCTCTCTGTAGTGCCATCATGGGGTAAGAGAAAAGACGGATATAAATAACCATGGTACCTCTGAAAGAGTCATCTTGTCCCGCAAAAAACGAGCCGCCATACAGCAACATCAGCAAAAAAATAAAAAAGTTATAGTCCTCAGAATAAAGCGATGCAAAAATAAAAACTATTTTATAGAAAAAATAATTATCGTATAAAAGCGCCAAAACATTAAAAAAATGATATAAATGAGGTGTCGCTGTAATCGTACTGACCCGAAGAATAAAACTGCGTTATCAATTTTACCAAACGTGGAACGGTATAAACGCCTCCCCCAAAAGAAATTCATGAATAGCTGGTTTTAGGTCGTTCTGCCTCACAAAATTCGGAATAAAAAGCGATCAAAAAATGTCACGTGCCCGAAAATGTTACCAATAAAAACGTCAACTCGTCCCGCAAAAAAAAAAGGACCTCACATGACTTTGTGGACTCAAATATGGAAAAATTATAGCTCTCAAAATGTGGTAACGCAAAAAATATTTTTTGCAATAAAAAGCGTCTTTCAGTGTGTGACGGCTGTCAATTATAAAAATCCGCTACAAAACCCACTATAAAAGTAAATCAAACCCCCCTTCATCACCCCCTTAGTTAGGGAAAAATTAAAAACTTAAAAAAATGTATTTATTTCCATTTTCCCATTAGGGTTAGGGCTAGGGTTGGGGCTAAGGTTGGGGTTAAGGCTACAGTTAGGGTTGGGATTACATTTGCGGTTGGGATTTAAGACCAGGGAATACTGGTCATGCACCTTTAAGACCAGGGAATACTGGTCATGCACCTTTAAGACCAGAGAATACTGGTCATGCACCTTTAAGACCAGAGAATACTGGTCATGCACCTTTAAGACCAGAGAATCAGAGAATACTGGTCATGCACCTTTAAGACCAGAGAATCAGAATACTGGTCATGCACCTTTAAGACCAGAGAATCAGAATACTGGTCATGCACCTTTAAGACCAGAGAATCAGAATACTGGTCATGCACCTTTAAGACCAGAGAATCAGAATACTGGTCATGCACCTTTAAGACCAGAGAATCAGAATACTGGTCATGCACCTTTAAGACCAGAGAATCAGAGAATACTGGTCATGCACCTTTAAGACCAGGGAATACTGGTCATGCACCTTTAAGACCAGGGAATACTGGTCATGCACCTTTAAGACCAGGGAATACTGGTCATGCACCTTTAAGACCAGAGAATACTGGTAAATTTAGGTCAATAAATTCTGTGTTTATTTGTGATAAAAACGGAAATTTGGCGAAAATTTTGAAAATTTCGCAATTTTCACATTTTGAATTTTTATTCTGTTAAACCAGAGAGTTATGTGACACAAAATAGTTAATAAATAACATTTCCCACACGTCTACTTTACATCAGCACAATTTTGGAAACAAAATTTTTTTTTGCTAGGAAGTTATAAGGGTTAAAATTTGACCAGCGATTTCTCATTTTTACAACGAAATTTACAAAACCATTTTTTTTAGGGACCACCTCACATTTGAAGTCAGTTTGAGGGGTCTATATGGCTGAAAATACCCAAAAGTGACACCATTCTAAAAACTGCACCCCTCAAGGTGCACAAAACCACATTCCAGAAGTTTATTAACCCTTCAGGTGCTTCACAGCAGCAGAAGCAACATGAAAGGAAAAAATGAACATTTAACTTTTTAGTCACAAAAATGATCTTTCAGCAACAATTTTTTTATTTTCCGAATGGTAAAAAGAGAAACTGAACCACGAAAGTTGTTGTCCAATTTGTCCTGAGTACGCTGATACCTCATATGTGGGGATAAACCACTGTTTGGGCGCACGGCAGGGCTTGGAAGGGAAGGAGCGCCATTTGACTTTTTGAATGAAAAATTGGCTCCACTCTTTAGCGGACACCATGTCACGTTTGAAGAGCCCCCGTGTGCCTAAAAATTGGAGCTCCCCCACAAGTGACCCCATTTTGGAAACTAGACGCCCCAAGGAACTTATCTAGATGCATAGTGAGCACTTTAAACCCCCAGGTGCTTCACAAATTGATCCGTAAAAATGAAAAAGTACTTTTTTTTCACAAAAAAATTATTTTAGCCTCAATTTTTTCATTTTCACATGGACAACAGGATAAAATGGATTCTAAAATTTGTTTGGCAATTTCTCCTGAGTACACCGATACCTCACATGTGGGGGTAAACCACTGTTTGGGCACATGGTAAGGCTCGGAAGGGAAGGAGCGCCATTTGACTTTTTGAATGGAAAATTAGCTCCAATTGTTAGCGGACACCATTTCGCATTTGGAGCGCCCCTGTGTGCCTATGCAATGGAGCTCCCCCACAAGTGACCCCATTTTGGAAACTAGACCCCCCCAAGGAACTTATCTAGATGCATACTGAGCACTTTAAACCCCCAGCTGCTTCACAGAAGTTTATAATGCAGAGCCATGAAAATAAAAAATAATTTTTCTTTTCTCAAAAATGATTTTTTAGCCTGGAATTTCCTATTTTGCCAATGGTAATAGGAGAAATTGGACCACAAATGTTGTTGTCCAGTTTGTCCTGAGTACGCAGATACCCCATATGTGGGGGTAAACCACTGTTTGGGCACACGGCAGGGCTCAGAAGGGAAGGCACGCCATTTGGCTTTTTAAATGGAAAATTAGCTCCAATCATTAGCGGACACCATGTTGCGTTTGGAGAGCCCCTGTGTGCCTAAACATTGGAGATCCCCCACAAATGACCCCATTTTGGAAACTAGACCCCCAAAGGAAGTAATCTAGATGTGAGGTGAGCACTTTGAACCCCCAAGTGCTTCACAGAAGTTCATAACACAGCAGTGAAAATAATAAATACGTTTTCTTTCCTCAAAAATAATTTTTTGGCCCAGAATTTTTTTTAATTTTCCCAAGGGTAACAGGAGAAATTTGACCCCAATATTTGTTGTCCAGTTTCTCCTGAGTACGGTGATACCCCATATGTGGGGGTAAACTACTATTTGGGCACTTGCCGGGGCTCGGAAGTGAAGTAGTGACGTTTTGAAATACAGACTTTGATGGAATGCTCTACGGGCGTCACGTTGCGTTTGCAGAGCCCCTGATGTGACTAAACAGTAGAAACCCCCCACAAGTCACCCCATTTCGGAAACTAGACCCCGAAATGAAATTATCTAGATATGTGGTGAGCACTTTCAACCCCCAAGTGCTTCACAGAAGTTTATAACGCAGAGCCGTGAAAATAATAAATACGTTTTCTTTCCTCAAAAATAATTTTTTAGCCCAGAATTTTTTATTTTCCCAAGGGTTACAGGGGAAATTGGACCACAAAAGTTGTTGTTCAGTTTCTCCTGAGTATGGTGATACTCCATATGTGGGGGTAAACCACTGTTTGGGCACACGTCGGGGCTCAGAAGGGAAGAAGTGACTTTTGAAATGCAGACTTTGATGGAATGGTCTGCGGGCGTCACGTTGCGTTTGCAGAGCCCCTGGTGTGCCTAAACAGTAGAAACCCCCCACAAGTGACCCCATTTTGGAAACTAGACCCCCAAAGGAACTTATCTAGATATGTGGTGAGCACTTTGAACCCCCAAGTGCTTTACAGAAGCTTATAACGCAGAGCCGTGAAAATAATAAATACGTTTTCTTTCCTCAAAAATGATGTTTTAGCAAGCAATTTTTTATTTTCTCAAGGGTAACAGGAGAAATTGGACCCCAGTAATTGTTGCGCAGTTTGTCCTGAGTATGCTGGTACCCCATATGTGGGGGTAAACCACTGTTTGGGCACACGTCGGGGCTCGGAAGTGAGGGAGCACCATTTGACTTTTTGAATACAAGATTGGCTGGAATCAATGGTGGCGCCATGTTGCGTTTGGAGACCCCCTGATGTGCCTAAACAGTGGAAACCCCTCAATTCTAACTCCAACACACCCCTAAACCTTATCCCAACTGTAGCCATAACCCTAATCACAACCCTAACCGCAACACACCCGTAACCACAACCCTAATTCCAACCCAACCCTAACCCTAAGGCTATGTGCCAACGTTGCGGATTCGTATGAGATTTTTCAGCACCATTTTTGAAAAATCCGCGGGTAAAAGGCACTGCGTTTTACCTGCGGATTTTCCGCAGATTTCCAGTGTTTTTTGTGCGGATTTCACCTGTGGATTCCTATTGAGGAACAAGTGTAAAACGCTGCGGAATCCGCACAAAGAATTGACATGCTGCGGAAAATACAACACAGCGTTTCCGCGCGTTATTTTCCGCACCATGGGCACAGCGGATTTGGTTTTCCATATGTTTACATGGTACTGTAAACCTGATGGAACACTGCTGCGAATCCGCAGCCAAATCCGCACCGTGTGCACATAGCCTAATTCTAAAGGTATGTGCACACGCTGCGGAAAACGCTGCGGATCCGCAGCAGTTTCCCATGAGTTTACAGTTCAATGTAAACCTATGGGAAACAAAAATCGCTGTACACATGCTGCGGAAAAACTGCACGGAAACGCAGCGGTTTACATTCCGCAGCATGTCACTTCTTTCTGCGGATTCCGCAGTGGTTTTACAACTGCTCCAATAGAAAATCGCAGTTGTAAAACCGCAGTGAAATGCGCAGAAAAACCGCGGTAAATCCACAGCGGTTTAGCACTGCGGATTTATCAAATCCTCTGCGGAAAAATCCGCAGAGGACCAGAATACGTGTGCACATCCCGAACCCTAACCCTAACCCTACCCCTAACCCTAGTTCTTACCCCAACCTTAGTGGAAAAAATTTTTTTATTGTCCCTACCTATGGGGGTGACAAAGGGGGGGGGTCATTTACTATTTTTTTTATTTTGATCACTGAGATATAACCTATCTCAGTGATCAAAATTCACTCTGGAACGAATCTGCCGGCCGGCAGATTCGGCGGGCGCACTGCACATGCGCCCGCCATTTTGGAAGATGGCGGCGCCCGGGAAAGAAGACGGACACAGGCAGGCTCGGTAAGTATAAGGAGGGGGGGAGATCAGGGCACGGGGGGGAGGCGTCGGAGCACGGGGGGGGGGGGCGTCGGAGCATGGATGAGGATCGGTGTGCGTGCGGGTGGATTGGAGCACGGGGTGGGGGATCGCTGTGCAGGGGGGTGGATCGGAGCACGGGGGGGGGGAAATCGCTGTGCGGGGAGGGGGGAATGGAGCACGGGGGGGTTTCATTGGAGCACGGGGGGTGTGATTGGAGCACGGGGGGAGCGGACAGGAGGACGGGGGAGCGGAGCACTGGACGGAGGGGAGCGCTGCACAGATCGGGGGGCGATCGGTGGGGTGGGGTGGGTGCACATTAGTATTTCCAGCCATGGCCGATGATATTGCAGCATCGGCCATGGCTGGATTGTAATATTTCACCAGTTTTTTAGGTGAAATATTACAAATCGCTCTGATTGGCTGTTGAAAGTGAAACTGCCAATCAGAGCGATCGTAGCCACGGGAGGTTGAAGCCACCCCCCCTGGGCTGTACTACCACTCCCCCTGTCCCAGCAGATCGGGTGAAATGGGAGTTAACCCTTTCACCCAGCCTGCAGGGACGCGATCTTTCTGTGACACAGCATATGCGTCATAGGTCGGATTGGCACCGACTTTCATGACGCATACGCTGTGTCACAGGTCGGGAAGGGGTTAAGACCAGAGAATCAGAGAATACTGGTCATGCACCTTTAAGACCAGAGAATACTGGTCATGCGCCTTTAAGACCAGAGAATACTGGTCATGCGCTTTAAAAGATCAAGGAATACTTGTCATACGCTTTTAAGACTGGGAATACTGGTCATGTGCCTTTAAGACCAGGTACTTCCTTACCCGGGTACTGATGTAGAGTCGATGTACCCCTTTAATGCAAAAATACTGTCACCCCAGTGTGAGCTGGCTGGGTGGACTAAGATGGCCACCGGGAGCTGCAGAGTTGATAAAATCTCGCAGAGAGCGAGAAGCGCGAATTTGGGGGGGGCGGAGCCACGGACACTTCCAGGATGCGGCCTACAAATCGGCCGAAGCCGGGGACTAAATTTTTGCAGCCATCCAGAGCGTTACCTCAGAGAGGTGGGCCACAGGGAAGTGGCTGAGGCTGCCTGTCAGCATGTGAATATCCCACTGAAGATGGATCCACTCACCATTGGTGCGCGTCCCGGCATGGAGCCGCCGTGGATGTGGGTTTCAGCGCTGTTCTGTGCAGCGTGGACGGTGCAGGGATAAGCCTCAATCCATCACCCGTTTGTTAGGGAGGTGGAGAGGAACCGTCCGCCTCCTTGTGCCATCCGCTTTCACAGTGGTGGGACAGTGGGGGCTGCTCGGACGCCATAGAGAGGGGCCTCTGTACAGCCACGGAGTTCAGTCCGGGTGGACAGGGCCAGTTGTCCGGCATTAGGCCTGGCTCCAGGAGAGGATAAATGGAGGCGACACTCCATGTGGTCGCCTGCTGCTGGTGTGGGGAGATCGGGACCATGAAAGGAACAGTCGCCCCTGAAGTGAGCTCAGGCATGGCTTCCCACGTCGCAGGAGAGGGTACGGGGAGGTATACTCGCCGTGCTCGCCTGTTGATGGTTCGGGGGAGATCGGAACCTTGAAAGGAACCGTCGCCCCCTTCACTCCGTTAATTAAAAAATAAAAATTTACAGAAAAGTAAACAATAAAATAAAAACGTTGGGGTCTGAAACAGACCCATGTGCCTCCTACAGACACTAAGCAAGAACTGGTTAGCTGAGAGCCAGCAGGAGGGTGTATACTGCAGGGGAGGAGATCACTTTCTTTGTATCACTTAGTGTCAGCCTCATAGTGGCAGCAGCATACACCCACGGTCTGTGTCCCCCAATGAGGCGAAGAAGAAAACAGTCCTCACAGTTGGGGAAAATTGCCTGAGCAGAAGGAATCATCTGTTTTTCCAGGATAACCTTGTATAATGCTTGATTCATACGTCCTTCGCAAAGAACAACCTGCCCAATTCCAGCCTTGCTGAAGCATCCCCAGATCATCACCTATCCTCCACCAAATTTCACAGCGAGTGCAAGACACTGTGGCTTGTACACCTCTCCAGGTCTACGTTTAACCATTAGACGACCAGATGTTTGGCAAAGCTGAAAATTAGACTCATCAGAGAAGATTACCTTACTCCAGTCCTCTATGGACCAATCCTTATGGTCTCTGGCAAACTTCAGCCTGGCTCTCCTTTGCTTCTCATTGATGAAAGGCTTTTTCTAGCTTTACATGACTTGAGTCCTGCCTCTAGGAGCCTGTTGTGAACTGTTCTTGCCGTGCACTTCACCCCAGCTGCCATTTGCCATTCCTTTTGTAGGTCACTTAATGTCATCCTGCGGTTGCTAAGTGACATTCGAAAAGATGACGGCCATCCCGGTCAGTGGAGAGTCGTTTTCGCCCTCTGACGGTCTGTAGCCTTGTTGTCCCCAATGTCTGCTGCTTGACCTTGTTGTAATGGACTACCGTCTTAGAAATTTTAAGGATGGAGGCAACATGACGCTCACTGTGTCCCTCTGCTAGTAAAGCCAGAATTTAGCCCTTCTTTTCCTCACTCAAGACTTTTCTTTTCAACTCCTCTGGCATGGTTAAAACTAATTAACTCATTCCTATTACTTTTGGGATATTACTAGCACTTGTTTTGCCATCCTGCTTACCCTATTGAAAGAGGAGTGTGAACACCACAGCAAGTTTTTTATACTTTCCTTCATTAAATAAGATTTGGTTCAGATGGTCACCTAATCAGAAGCACATTAAGTAGAATGAGGTGTACTCTGGTTGGAATGGCTGTCAGACATGTAGAGAAGCGGATTTTTATAAAACTCTGCAGTGGTCTCTTAATTTTTGCCAGAGCTGTATAAAAGGCCCATATCTCTGGAACTCTATGGCAGTTTTAGAAAATAATCAACTGATTACTCAGGGGAGCAGTGGGAATAAAAGAGCAAAAATGGGTCACTACTGACCTGTTGATAGATTCTCTTTAACCCCTTAACGAGCGCCGTACATGTATTGAACTCATCAAGAGCAGGTATATGGTACGGGCTCTGGAGACGATCTCGCACCATTCCTGGCAGATGATGGTTGTTTTATTTAGCCATTATCTGCTACTAAAAGCTGCAGGTATAGCTGAGCCTCGCATGCTGCCATTAACCTATTAAATTCCACTGTCAATCTCTGACAGCAGGATTTACAGAGTGCAGCCTGGGGACATACCATCCCAAGAATCCATCACTCTCCCATCCCAGCGAACGGTGTTTTTTTTTAAAACTATATTCTGCATTGGGTATTACGGTATACAGAATCAGCAATCATACGATCGCAGGGAAGTTCATGTCCGCAAATGCAATTAAAAAAAAAAAAAAAATTATATATATATATATATATATATATATATATATATATATATATATATATATATATATATATATATATACATACATACATACATACATACATACATACATATATATATATACATATATATATATATATACACACATATACACACACACACCGTATGTACTCGAGTATAAGCCGACCCCCCCTAATTTTGCCACAAAAAAACTGGGAAAACTTAATGACTCGAGTATAAGCCTAGGGTAGAAAATGCAGCAGATAGCAGTAAATTTCAAAAGTAAAAATAGATACCAATAAAAGTAAAATTAATTGAGACATCAGTAGGTTAAGTGTTTTTGAATATCCATATTGAATCAGGAGCCCCATATAATGTTCCATAAAGTTTGATGGGCCCCATAAGATGCTCCATACAGTCACTTGCCCCATATAGTGCTGCACAAGTGTTATGGCCCCATAAGATGCTCCATACAGTCACTTGCCCCTTATAGTGCTGCACAAATGTTATGGCCCCATAAGATGCTCCATACAGTCACTTGCCCCATATGCTTTTGCTGTGAAAAAAAAAAATCACATACTCGCCTCTCGTCGCTCAGGACCCCCGGCACTTTCAATATTCACCGCTCCTCGTTCCGGTGCGGCGCCATCTTCAGCACTGACGTTCACGTAGAGGGCGCGCACTGACCACATCACCGCGCCCTCTGACCTAAGCGTCACAGCCAGAGAACGCTGAAGACGGAGCCGCACCGGAACGAGAAGCGGTGAATATCACGCAGCGCTCCCCTCCCCATATACTCACCTACTCCTGGCGCGGTCCCTGCTTCTTCCAGCGCTGCATCTTCTTCCTGTATTGAGCGGTCACAGTTACCGCTCATTACAGTAATGAATGGGAGGTGGAGCCGCATATTTATTACTGTAATGAGCGGTACCATGTGACCGCTCAGTACAGGAAGAAGCTGCAGCGCTGGAAGAAGCAGGGACGTGCAGGGACCGCACCAGGAGTAGGTAAGTATAACTAGACAGCCCCCGCTCCCCCTCCCCTGCCGACCCCTGGGTATGACTCGAGTATAAGCCGAGAGTGGGACTTTCAGCCCCCAAAAAAATGGGCTGAAAATCTCGGTTTATACTCGAAATTACATTATATATATATATATATATATATATATATATATATATATATTTTTTTTTTTCCCCTTTCAAATGACCCTTGCTTCCCCTTATTAAAAATAAAAGACAAAAAAAAAAAGTCTGATCAATAAATAATAATTAACCCGATTGGTAAAAAAATGTAAAAGAAAAAAAAAAATAGAAAAAAAAAAATAGAAAAACCAGAGTTACAGTTGCCGCAACTTCTCAAAAATATGCACGGAAATATGAAAACACTAAGTACCCCAAAAATGCAATAAATAAAGTACATGATACCTCTATAGACCAAATACACGCACGCAATCACACATGTTTGCTATTGCTATAATAGTTCTGACCTGGAGAACTGCAATTCCAAATCATATTCACTACACAATGAATGCCATAAAACAAAACCCCAAATCACAGAACTGGGGGTTTTCTTTTGCAATTTCACCACACTTGGAATTTTTACCCGTTTTTCAGTACATCCCATGGTAGAGTGAATGGTGTCAATAAAAAGTACAAATCGTCCTGCAAAAAACAAGACTTCATATGGGCAAGAAAATAAAAAGTTACAGCTCTTGGAAGAAGGGATGGAAAGAGAGAGGAAAAAAAATAAAGCGACTGTAGCTCCATTCAATATCTGTACGAGTGATGTATGCAGGGAAGCCCTACGTTCAGGAACTCAATTCTAGTGATTAGTGGGGATTCACTACTCATTCGTGCATCGCCTATGCTGTGGATAAGGAATCATCTGTTCTGTGGGAGTACTACTCTATATGGAGCGCACTGTGGTTATCTACACAGCACTAGCTCTGCCCCAGGATCACAGGGCAATGTCCTAAGCTTAGGGGTTGATGTTGGCAATTACAATCTGTATACTGAACTTTTGAATTATGGTGGGATTTTACATTTCAGGTTTTAGTTGAATATGCCTTACCTGGGCTCAACACTGAGAAAGTTAGGAAGCTTCACAAAATACAAGTCGTTTCCAAGGTCTGTGTTCACTTTAGGGATCTCTACTTCTATTCTGGTCTCAGGAACGGGTTCCTCTTCTTGATGATCGTGGTCCATTCCATCTTCATCCTGGAGAATCAAAAAAGGTGAGTATGTCAGTCTTCCTGATGCGACATATTACAAATATACATATAATGCTAGAATGCGTCCAATCTACAAACAATAACATTTTTCTTCCATTGTTATTACACGATGATATATTCACATGAATTAACAGTGAAAAAACAACAACATTCAGAGGATGCAGAGACAGTAGACGCCTGAATCATGGGCGATGCGCCAGTTTCCAGCTCTTTGGCGGTCCAGGCTACAGTTTTCCGAGGTCTGCTCTATATGCATATTCTATGGTCTGCCTTGAATCCAGAATGTGTGTAGAGAATAAAGGGAAGATCTAGAATAAGGAAGTCTAGCAAGTTTACATCTATGGATACATACCATTGGTTGGCCTGGAGTTGGTGGTTTCTTTTCACCATCGCTGTCTGAAGAAATATCATCTGCGTCTCCAAACAAATCAGAGGCGCCCTTTTTTCCATCTATTAAAAGACATGATTAAATATGCCATTTTATTCAGTACATTTAAATGGGATTAATTAGATAAATGTGGTATCAAAACAGGACAGGAGGTAGAGATTACAATATTTTATTAACAGACAAAAATTAGGCTCTGTCCCCATGTCGGATTGGATATGCTGTGCGTCCGTTTGCCAAGTACAGTAAACTGAAGCAGAGACACCCTACTGAGCATTATGGGGTCCGTCTGGTATCCGCATGACGTCTGTTTTTAACATTTTTTCTCAGAATGGAAGAAAAGATTCTGCATATGGTGCGGTGTCATATATTCTAAAAGCCGGTCCAATAATAATCTATAGGATCCCTCTGCTTTAAATTTTCATCAGTTTTTCAGCTCAAACTTGCAAAGGCGGCCATACAGAATTAAAAGAGCATAAATTAATAAAAAAAACTTTGTAATATATTTTTAGATAAATTACTTCTTTCAATTAAAAGTTAAAATGTGTCTTCACTAAACACAGATTTTCCCCACTACCGAGACATGAGATCACAGTTGGTGCTCATGAAGTTCTATGGAGAACAGTAACTCGTTTCAGAACAGCAGAATGTCCCCATGAACTGAAAATGAATGATCCATCCAGAGGGACAGAAGAAGCAAATTTCTCTGACAAGATATTTCACAATATTGCTTCTTTTCATATGTACTATTGAATTATAAAATTAAAACTAAAATGACGGTTAATCTTTAAAGACAGTCTGTTCAGCCAGGAGATACAATATCTCGAGGAAAGGAAAATTACACTGTTACTAATATATTATCAATATCAGCAACTGAATAGAAAAACAATATTAACCCCTTCATGACCAAAGCGGTTTTTGGATCTGCGTTTTCGTTTTTCACTCCCCTCCTTCCCAGAACCATAACTTTTTTCCATCAATATGGCCATGTGAGGGCTTATTTTTTGCGGGACGAATTGTACTTTGGAATGACACCATTGGTTTTACCATGTCGTGTACTAGAAAACGGGAAAAAAATTCCCAAGTGCAGAGAAACTGCAAACAAAGTGCAGTCCCACACTTTTTTATTTGGCTTTTTTTGCCAGGTTCACTAAATGCTAAAACTGACCTGCCATTGTGATTCTCCAGGCCATTACGAGTTCAGACACCAAACATGTGTAGGTTCTTTTTTACCTAACTGGTGAAAAAAAAATTCCAAACTTTGCTTAAAAAATAAATAAATAAATAAAAATAGTGGAATTTTCCGAGACCCGTAGCGTCTCCATTTTTTTGGATGTCGGGTGAGGGCTTATTTTTGGCGTGCCTAGCTGACGTTTTTTTTTTAAATTATACCATTTTGGTGCAGATATGTTTTTTGATAGCCCGTTATTGCATTTTAATGCAATGTCGCGGCAACAAAAAAAAAAAAAAACGTAATTCTGGCATTTTGACTTTTTTTTTTTTTTTTTTTTTTATAGCTATGCCGTTTAACGATCAGGTTAATCTTTTTTTATTGATAGATCGGGCAGTTCCAAATATGTGTAGGATTGCTTTTTTTTATTGTTTTATTTTGAATGGGGCAAAAGGGGGGTGATTTGAACTTTTATATATTTTTTTTAAAAACATTTTTCTTTATCTTTTGGCATGCTTCAATAGCCTCCATAGGAGACTAAAAGCTGCCATAGCTCAATTGGCTCTGATACATAGAGGCGATGATCAGATTGCCTGTATGTAGCTGAATTACTGACTTGCTATGAGTGCCGACCACTGGGTGGTGCTCATAACAATCCGGCACTGACAACCATAGAGGTCTCCAGGAGACCAGAGGTTGTCATGCCGATGAACTGATGATCCCAAATCATCACAAGTACCAGTGTGCGTATTTCCGGCACGATTGCCGGAATCGCCATTTAAATGCAGTTGTCAAGAGTTTGACAGCGGCATCTAGCTACTTAATAGCTGCGGGTGGATCGTGATTCCACCCACGGCTATTGCGGGAGCATGTCAGCTGTTCAAAACAGCTGACATGTCCCAGAAAAGATATGGGCTCACTTCCGGAGCCCATATCAAAGGGAGGGATACCAACATCGGAATACTATTACGCCCGATGTCGGTAACGGGTTAATGTAAAGGCAGAAACGTTAAAGTCTTATAGAAGGTCTCCGTACCTTTGGCTGCTTCCCCATCACTGTCTAACTCAGAGTCTGACTGGGGTTTCTTTTTCTTATGCCTCTGTCGTACAATCTCCTCTTCACTGTCGCTCCCTTTTCCAGATACTATGAAAGAAATCAGAAAATGTTACTTTCCGCATAAAATCCCTCATTGTAATGTACCACACACACAATGTTGGTGTTGATAAAAGCTAGGAGTGAAACAGACCTGATTTGTGTTCTTGTTCTTCACCACCTGAATGTTGCTGCTCATCATCAGAGTGATGGCTGTCAAGTTCATCATCATCTGAATGTTGCCTCCGCTCGTCGTCTGAATGTTGTCTATGCTCGTCGTCTGAATGTTGTCTATGCTCGTCGTCTGAATGTTGTCTATGCTCGTCGTCTGAATGTTGTCTATGCTCGTCGTCTGAATGTTGTCTATGCTCGTCGTCTGAATGCTGCCTCTGCTCGTCGTCTGAATACCGCCTCCGCTCGTCATCTGAATGCCGTCTCCGCTCGTCGTCTGAATGCCGTCGCTCTTGGTCTTCATCATCTGAATGTTGCAGCTCATCATCTGATCGCAGCCGTTCATGTTCATCATCTGAATTCTGAAGCTTTGGCTCCTCATCATCATCTGATCGTTGATGATCCTGTTCTTCTTCATCTGAATGCTGTCTCTCATCATCAGAATGTCTCTGATCATGGTCATCATCATCTGAGTGAAGTCTGTGATCGTCCTCGTCAGACTGATGGTTTTCATGGTCTTCTCCATCAGACTGCTGATGCATCTCCTCATCTGATCTCATAGTTCTCTCATCATCTGAATGCTGTGCTTCATCCTCTGACATTTGAATTTTCTCCTCATCAGACTGGTCACTTTTGTCCTCTCGGCCCCATTTTTCATCCTCAGAATGGGCATCTTTTTCTGACGCTTCGGCTTCAGAGTGGTGACTGCTATTGTCAGATTGGTGTCCTCCATCGTCATCTTCATCCTGAAAGTTTTCGGAGCCACTATGCTGCTCGGCATCTGAATGATCATTTACATCTTGCTCAGAGGGGATGTTACCTTCAGACTGATTATCGGACCTTTCTGAATGGTTGTAACTACCACTGTGCTGGGACCCAGCTTCATCCTCACTATCATCACCAAAAAGTTCTCTGTTGCTGGGTTTTAAAGCAGAATGTCCATCATCATCGTCGTCGTGCTCACTGTCACTAGCAGAAGCATTACTCACAGAGCCGACGTTCCTTGGTTCCGAATCAGAGCCAGATCCAGAGTGTGAGACTTCTAAAAGGTGGAAATAACAGGTCAGGTTACCTCATCATCAGCTCTACAATACACAAAAAGTGCTAACTCCACAGCTGTAATCTACATCACATCAGCCTACAAATTTTACTTAAAGGGGTTGTCCACTACTCAACCCTTTCCCAATCTGCCTCTGTTAAAGTAAAAACGTATACTCTTTGCCGGTACCATTCCAGCGGTGTCGGCAATCATGTTCCCGGGGCTCCCATGAGGATATGATGTCACACCAGCCCTGAACCCAATCAGCGCCGGCATCTTGGTCCTCAGCTTCGGACAAATCGAAAATCGAGAAGAAGTCAGAGAGCAGGCGCAGCCAGGACTATTTTGTCCGACAGTGACACCAGTGCTGACTGGGCTGAGGCCTCACATGAGGTTTTTAGGTCATGCAACCCAAGATGTAAAAACTTGATCTGAGCTCTGGGAACACAAGTGCAAACTCCACTGGAACAGTGCCGGAGGAGAGTACAGGTGTTTTTATTTCAATGGAGGTAAACATTTAGATGGAGACTGGGGTTGTCCTAGTAGTGGGCAACCCCCTTAAAAGTGTTGTCTCATTTCAAAACAAGAAGCTCTGGTAGTTGCAAAACCCAAGGTCTAACGCTGTGTATCCAAAGCTGCACCGGTCTCTGTCTGCAGTGTGGATATCATGTCGACAGCGCTGCAGCCCATCACCGAGTTCAGCGGCTCTGCCTGTGTAGATGTGCAGCTCATTGATCGGAAGGGGCACTGTCGACGTGACATTAACATTTCACACAAGTAACATAGACCGGGGCAATGGTGGAGACACAGGATTAGCCACGATGAGGGTAAATAATACTGTTTTTTGGAGGGTTTTTTTAGTAACTACTGCAGCTTATAGCATAACGTTTTCTGAAGGCGGAAACCCCCACTAAAAGGGTTTGTATATCCTTAATTTTAATTGATTAGGTATTCATAATGTAGACAGGTCATTTATCCCTCACTGACCTGCCCCCCATTTTACATTCTTAGGCTAGGGTCACATTGCGTTAGTGCAATCCGTTTAGCGCTAGCGCATTGCGCTAACGCAATGTTTTCTATGGGGCTGCGGTCGGGGTCGCGGTAACGTCCCCGCTCTCGCAGATCCCCGATCTGCGAGAGCGGGGAACGGACCGCGGGCGCGCCTCGGACGCTGCAAGCAGCGTCCGCGGCGCGCCAGGAATCACCGGCGCGTCGCTAGCGTGTGCCGAACATGGCACGCGCTAGTGAAGCGCGTTCCTATTAGCGTGAATGGGCGCGTTAACGGCCGCGTTGCACGGCGTTAATTTCGCCGTGCAACGCTGTCCGTTTAACGCGGTCCCATAACGCAATGGGAACCCAGCCTTATTGCTTGGGGGAATAAAAAAAAAACAAAAAAAAAAAAACAACAACTTACATTCATCATGCAGGCGGCGGCGCTGTAACATGATCGGATCTGTAATATCCATATTTGTTTTACCTACTCATAAGTTTCTTGAGAGAAAAAAAAATGGATTTTTTGGTTGCTTACCGTAAAATTTGTTTCTCGGAGCCTTCATTGGGGGACACAGGAATCATGGGTGTATGCTGCTGCCACTAGGAGGCTGACATTATGCACAAAAAAAAGTTAGGTACTCCTCTGCAGTGTACACCCCACCGACTGGCATTCTGAAACTCAGTGAGAAAGCAGTATGAGAAAAAATGATAAAGTTGAAAGAACATAACCACAGATATAGAACTGTAAGTGCAAAAACATTCATAGAACACAGAACAACGATAAGCTGAACAATATGGGAGAGAGCTGTGTCCCCCAATGAAGGCTCCGAGAAACAGATTTTACGGTAAGCAACCAAAAATCCTGTTTTCTTTATCGCCTCATTGGGGGACACAGGAACCATGGGACGTCCCAAAGCAGTCCCTGGGGAGGGAAAAAGACTTCCATCAGGTCAGAGGACTCACCACTGCCGCATGCAAGATCTTTCTGCCTAGGTTGGCGTCAGCCGAAGCATAGGTATGGCCCTTGTGAGATTTGGCAAACGTGTGGATGGAAGACCAGGTTGCCGCTTTGCAAAGCTATAGGGCGGAAGCCCTGTGATGAACCGCCCAGGAGGCGCCGACTGCCCGGGTAGAGTGAGCCTTAACCCCAGGAGGGGGGCACTCTGTTCTTAACCCGGTAAGCCTCCAAAATTGCCGTTCTGATCCAGCGAGCAATAGTCGCCTTGGAAGCCAGCAGGCCTCTGCGCGTGCCATCAGAAGTGACAAAAAGCGAATCAGTCTTCCGAAAAGAGGCCGTTCTATCCAGGTAGACCCTCACTGCCCTGACGAGGTCTAGTTTGTTCAAAGAACACTCCAGAGGATGAGTCGGAGCTGGACAAAAGGAAGGTAGGACGATGTCCTAGTTGAGGTGGAAGTTGGAAGGAAGGAAGGCGGAGGCCTCAGGACCACCTTGTCCTGGTGGATAACCAAGAAAGGAGGTCGACAAGACAGGGTTGCCAACTCTGAAACACGCAGAATAGAGGTGATGGCCACAAGAAAGAAATGACAGGGAAACCTCCCTGAGAGGCTCAAAGGGTGAACCCCTCAGGACCTCCATAACAAGATTGAGGTCCTATGAATCCACAGGAGCCCTGTACGGAGGAGCAGTATGGGCTACTCCCTGAAGGAAGGTCTTGACCTGTGGCCGGGAAGATAACGTCTTCTGGAAGAGGATGGAAAGCGCTGAAACCTGGCCCTTTAGGGAACTAAGGGCCAGACCCACATCCAGTCCTGCCTGAAGGAAGGCCAAAATAGAGGGAAGAGAAAAAGTCATAGGAGGAACGTGGTTCGACTCGCACCAATGGAAATAAGCCTTCCAGGTTCAATAGTGGGTCCTGGAAGACGAAGGCTTCCTAGCCTGTATCATAGTGTGAATGACCCGATCTGAAAACCCGAATGCTTTTAGATCTGCAGTCTCAACAGCCTCGTCATCAAACTGAGCGACCGAGAATTTGGGTGGCAGATCGGACCCTGAGACAGCAGATCGGGTCTGTCTGGAAGCCGCCAGGGGGCGTCCGCGAGAAGGTTGATGATGTCCGCAAACCAAGATCTCCTGGGCCAATCAGAATGACCGGCACCCCTTCCACCTTGATTTTTTTTTAACAGCTTGGGAAGCAAGGGAAGGGGTGGAAACAGATAGTGCGGCTGCCGAAGGAAGCAGAAAAGGCTGCTGCTCAGATGCAGCGAAGACCCCCGCCCCGTGCGATCTGCTGATGGTAACGGATCCTAAGATCGAGGGGGTGGGGTGCTACAGGACCCTGGGATAGCTCTGCGCCTCCTAACCAAAAATAGGGAGTCCCCCATAACACCAGAGGAACTTAGTGCAGAGCTTCTTTCCAAACCCTAATCTGGGACGGGTGGGGATATATGCAATACTCACCTAATACATCCCACGCCGCCAGCTACTACGGAGGCTTCGGAAAGAAAGAAAGAAAGAAAGAAAGAAAGAAAGAAAGAAAGAAAGAAAGAAAGAAAGAAAGAAAGAAAGAAAGCTCAGTCCATGGAAGGTATCAGACGTCCAGGGAGCTGGTGAGGGACGTCCTTGTCTCCGCAACGGACAGGCTCTGGTGGGCGAGTGGGTGGGAGACGGAGCTAGGTCCGGATCTCCTCAACACGCTTCTGTGTTAGGGGAATTGGTCCTGTTGTGGGATCTATGAGGATACGAGGTGGCAGTACACGCCGTACTCATAGTCTCTTTGTGGGAGTACAGATGTGACTGTTCACCCTGTATCCCTCCGGAAACCTGAAAGAGAACGACGCACATTGAGGTAGATAAGGGTCTAATAAAAGACCCGTGTCCACCTCCTACTGACACTAAGCTAAACTGGGTTTCAGAATGCCAGTCGGTGGGGTGTACACTGCAGAGGAGGAGCTAACTTTTTTGTGCATAGTGTCAGCCTCCTAGTGGCCGCAGCATACACCCATGGTTCATGTGTCCCCCAATGAGGTGATAAAGAAAAACGTACACCTCAAAATGGCGCAGGCCACAAGTCATTAGCATAATTGAGAAGGGAATAGATGCTACTGAGAAGGTGCCACCGCCATTTTGCTAGAAGAAAAATGTCTCTGCCAAAATGGCGCTGGCTGAGCCTGTGCTGCAGCATTTATCATGATGAATGTAATTGTTTTTGTAACCTCACAATAGTACATTCATTACATAAAGTAGGGGGCAGGTCAGTGAGGGATCGGTGACCTGTCGGAAGCCATGGTGGTGAATACCTAATGAAAAGTGACGGCGTGTGACCAGGAGTTACGCTGTGATGGGAGCTGGGACCCTTCCCTGGACTTTCTCAGCACCGGCCCCTTTCTACTGATTGAGGTGCAGCTCCAGCATTAATGGGGGCCAGGAGACGGAACAATATGGCCACCCATTGTGTGGGTCAGTGATGGCGTCCTAGTGACGTCACACCGCGTCATGTGACAGGAAAGTCCCGAATAGTGATGTCATATCCCACACTGAGCTGCTGCAATGATCTCCAACATGGAGGTGCAGGGTGGGAGCAGTGCATGTCTGCTGCTCGGCCATCTACTGTACCCTCTGTGGGCGCGGCACTCACCGTCACCTTTCTGCTCATTGTCGGACTCCGGATCACTACCGAACAGCCCATCCAGCGCGTCCATGTCTGCCCGGGACTCTGAGAGGAAGTGCGCAGGAGCGGAAGTGGCTGGACGCTTCGGGGCGGAGGCAGGAGACCTGGCAGAAGGAATATTCTCACCAGGCAGCGTTGTTCCGCCCTGTGAGTGTCACCATATGCTGCACGGTGACCGCGGACCTGTGCTCCTAGTCATACGCCTGCTGTTCTGCCGTACACGAGTGAAGCATGCCGGGAAATGTAGTTCTCAAGCTGCGCATTTAGGAGCCGCGGTGGCAGCTTTTAGCTATAGTCTACTCTCCGCATACTAGTGTCGGTGTGACCCCGGGGCCGAGTCACTCTCTGGCGCCTTTCTCCCCTTTTCTGGAATTATTTGCTCCTTTTAGTGGCTTTAACCCCTTCACCCCCGGAGCTTTTTTCAGTCTTGCGTTTTCGTTTTTCGCTCCTCCTCCTTCCCAGAGCCATAACTTTTTTATTTTTCTGGCAATATGGCCATGTGAGGGCTTATTTATTGCAGGACGAGTTGTACTTTTGAACGACACCACTGGTTTTACCATATTGTGTACTGGAAACAGGGAAAAAATTCCAAGTGTGGTGAAATTGCAAAAAAAAGTGCAATCCCACAGTTGTTTATTGTTTGGCTTTTTAGCTAGGTTGACCTGCAATTATGATTCTCCAGGTCTTTACGAGTTCACAGACACCAAACATGTCTAGGTTCTTTTTTTATCTAAGTAGTAAAAAAAAATTCCAAACTCAAAAAAATATAGCGCCATTTTCCGCTACCTGTAGCATCTCCATTTTTCATGAGCTGGGGTCGGATGAGGGCTTATTTTTTTCGTGCCTAACTGACGTTTTTAATTTGTAGCGGTACAACACGGCACTCATACTATCATGCGAGTTAGGTGCTCAAGTAGATAATCCAGCCCAAAGCAATCCAGACAATAGAGAAACTTGGCTCTCAGAAATATCTTTAGCGTGGATAGTTATTTATTCAATGTGCATCCGTAGAGACAAAAGCTGAACGTTCTCAGTCCACATCCGGACCTTCATCAGAACAATTATACTGGGAAATATGTATATCCTGTCAAAACTGGTTCCAACAGAGTTTTCAAAAAAGCCTGGATGCGAAGAGGAATCCTGAGTGTGTCCGCGCACAAGGAGAGCGACAGGGGTCGCGTGGTGAGTTGCGCAGTTTTGACAGGAGACACTTATTTCCCAGTATAATTGTTCTGATGAAGGTCCGGATGTAGACCGAAAACGTTCAGCTTTTGTCTCTATGGATGCAGATTGAATAAATACAGTTAGGGCCAGAAATATTTGGACAGTGACACAATTTTCGCGAGTTGGGCTCTGCATGCCACCACATTGGATTTGAAATGAAACCTCTACAACAGAATTCAAGTGCAGATTGTAGCGTTTAATTTGAAGGGTTGAACAAAAATATCTGATAGAAAATGTAGGAATTGTACACATTTCTTTACAAACACTCCACATTTTAGGAGGTCAAAAGTAATTGGACAAATAAACATAACCCAAACAAAATATTTTTATTTTCAATATTTTGTTGCAAATCCTTTGGAGGCAACCACTGCCTTAAGTCTGGAACCCATGGACATCACCAAACGCTGGGTTTCCTCCTTCTTAAAGGGAACCTGTCACCTGAATTTGGCGGGACTGGTTTTGGGTCATATGGGCGGAGTTTTCGGGTGTTCGTTTCACCCTTTCCTTACCCGCTGGCTGCATGCTGGCTGCAATATTGGATTGAAGTTCATTCTCTGTCCTCCATAGTACACGCCTGCACAAGGCAAGATTGCTTTGCGCAGGCGTGTACTATGGAGGACAGAGAATGAACTTCAATCCAATATTGCAGCCAGCATGCAGCCAGCGGGTAAGGAAAGGGTGAATCGAACACCCAAAAACTCCGCCCATATGACCCAAAACCAGTCCCGCCAAATTCAGGTGACAGAGTCCCTTTAATGCTTTGCCAGGCCTTTACAGCCGCAGCCTTCAGGTCTTGCTTGTTTGTGGGTCTTTCTGTCTTAAGTCTGGATTTGAGCAAGTGAAATGCATGCTCAATTGGGTTTAGATCTGGAGATTGACTTGGCCATTGCAGAATGTTCCACTTTTTGGCACTCATGAACTCCTGGGTAGCTTTGGCTGTATGCTTGGGGTCATTGTCCATCTGTACTATGAAGCGCCGTCCAATCAACTTTGCAGCATTTGGCTGAATCTGGGCTGAAAGTATATCCCGGTACACTTCAGAATTCATCCGGCTACTCTTGTCTGCTCTTATGTCATCAATAAACACAAGTGACCCAGTGCCATTGAAAGCCATGCATGCCCATGCCATCACGTTGCCTCCACCATGTTTTACAGAGGATGTGGTGTGCCTTGGATCATGTGCCGTTCCCTTTCTTCTCCAAACTTTTTTCTTCCCATCATTCTGGTACAGGTTGATCTTTGTGTCATCTGTCCATAGAATACTTTTCCAGAACTGAGCTGGCTTCTTGAGGTGTTTTTCTGCAAATTTAACTCTGGCCTGTCTATTTTTGTTATTGATGAATGGTTTGCATCTAGATGTGAACCCTTTGTATTTACTGTCATGGAGTTTTCTCTTTACTGTTGACTTAGAGACAGATACACCTACTTCACTGAGAGTGTTCTGGACTTCAGTTGATGTTGTGAACGGGTTCTTCTTCACCAAATTAAGTATGCGGCGATCATCCACCACTGTTGTCATCCGTGGACGCCCAGGCCTTTTTGAGTTCCCAAGCTCACCAGTCAATTCCTTTTTTCTCAGAATGTACCCAACTGTTGATTTTGCTACTCCAAGCATGTCTGCTATCTCTCTGATGGATTTTTTCTTTTTTTTCAGCCTCAGGATGTTCTGCTTCACCTCAATTGAGAGTTCCTTTGACCGCATGTTGTCTGCTCACAGCAACAGCTTCCAAATGCAAAACCACACACCTGGAATCCACCCCTGACCTTTTAACTACTTCATTGATTACAGGTTAACGAGGGAGACGCCTTCAGAGTTAATTGCAGCCCTTAGAGTCCATTGTCCAATTACTTTTGGTCCCTTGAAAAAGAGGACGCTATGCATTACAGAGCTATGATTCCTAAACCCTTTCTCCGATTTGGATGTGGAAACTATCATATTGCAGCTGGGAGTGTGCACTTTCAGCCCATATTATATATATAATTGTATTTCTGAACATGTTTTTGTAAACAGCTAAAATAACAAAACTTGTGTCACTGTCCAAATATTTCTGGCCCTAACTGTATCTATCCACGCTAAAGATATTTTTGAGTGCCAAGTTTCTCTATTGGTTGACGTTTTTAATGATACCATTTTGGTTGACGTTTTTAATGATACCATTTTGGTGCAGATACGATCTTTTGCTCACCCATTATAGCATTTTAATGCAGTGTCACAGCGACTAAAAAAACAATTTTGGCATTTGACTTTTTTTCTCGCTACACCATTTAGCAATCAGTTTAATGCTTTTTTTTTTTTTATTGATCAGGCAATTCTAAACGCGGCGATACCAAATATGTGTAGGTTTGATTTTAATTGTATTGTTTTATTTTGAAAGGGGTGTGATTATTTTTTTTAACTTTTGGCATGCTTCAATAGTCTCCATAGGAGACTAGAAGCTGCCATAGCCCGATCGGCTCTGCTACATACAGGCAATATTCAGATTGCCTCTGTATAGCAGATTTAAAGGGAACCTGTCACCTGAATTTGGCGGGACTGGTTTTGGGTCATATGGGCGGAGTTTTCGGGTGTTTGATTCACCCTTTCCTTACCCGCTGGCTGCAATATTGGATTGAAGTTCATTCTCTGTCCTCCGTAGTACACGCCTGCGCAAAGTAATCTTACCTTGCGCAGGCGTGTACTATGGAACACAGAGAATGAACTTCAATCCAATATTTCGGCCAGTATGCAGCCAGCAGGTAAGGAAAGGGTGAATCAAACACCCGAAAACTCCGCCCATATGACCCAAAACTGGTCCCGCCAAATTCAGGTGACAGGTTCCCTTTAATGACTTGCTATGAGCGCCGACCACTGTTTGGCACTCACAGCAAGCCGGCAACCATAGAGGTCTCCAGGAGACCTCAGGTTGTCATGCCAACACATCAGTGACACGCGATCTTGTGACGGGGTCACCAATGTGCGTATTTCCAGCCCGATGGCCGGAAGAGCAATTTAAATGCCGTTGTCAGAGTTTGACAGCGTCATTTAACTGGTTAAAAACAGCTGACATGTCCCCAGAAAGATGTGGGCTCACCGCCGGAGCCCACATCAAAGGGAGGGACACCGACATTGGTGTAAATGTACGCCTGATGTCGGTAAGGGGTTAATCCTGCCCTGTGCGCATATTTTCACATGACGCATTTGTGACTTTTTGAAACAGTCTGTTCACTTGGGTGGTGACAGATTATACTGGTATTGATTACGTCCGACACCTCAGCCATGTGCTTTCTCATGGAGCAGTGAGGGAGAATGGCATGGAAGCCGCAGGCAACCAGAACATCTGACAGCAAAGAAATACCACTGTGGCAGCCATAGACAGGGAGGCAGTTGGCTTCAAGCGAATGGTTCCATCATACATAAGGATGCCGTACATTAGTGCCATATTCTACCAGCATCATGGACAATCATGTCACATCAATCATTGACGGTCTTACTGGCACATGACTAAAGTTGTCAGTCACTGGAGCGCCCACCAGACTTATAACTACAGAATAATTAGGAATTTACATCAACGTCCCAGTTCAGATATGTTCACATTATGCTAAGTGTTTCTGGGTTTAAAGGGGCTGTCCACTAATAGACAACCCTAGATTAATCAACTCAGGACCCGCAGCGGCGCCGTTCCAGGACCCGTTCCAGCGGCTGCAGGAAACAGGTGGCCACAGCACAATGACTGAACCTTCTAAGAGCAAATCAAAAGGGGTTGTTCTTTTCATTTCAGTCTGGCTACTTCATCTAGTTGTTGCTTCCCCCAACACTCCCCTCTGCTATGGCTACTTCATCTAGTTGTTGCTTCCCCCCCCCCCAACACTTACTCCCCTCTGCTATTGCTACTTCATCTAATTGTTGCTCCCCCCCCAACACTTACTCCACTCTGCTATGGCTACTTCATCTAGTTGTTACTCCCCTCTGCTATGGCTACTTCATCTAGTTGTTGCTTCCACCCCCCCACCACTTCCTCCCCTCTGCTATGGCTACTTCATCTAATTGTTGCTCCCCCCAACACTCCCCTCTGCTATGGCTACTTCATCTAGATGTTGCTTCACAACCCCCAAACACTTAATCCGCTCTGCTATTGTATACTCTTTTTCATAATTATCTTCAGGTGTTTTTTTTGTGTGAAAAGATCTTACCTTGTATTTTGATGCAGCTTGCTACACCCATAGGCCCAGCGCTGTGCATGCTGTTATGTGAGGGTTTGTCAGTCCAGTTCTGAATAAACCCCTTAGTGCCCACCAATACTTTTCACCGACCTGCCATATAAGAGACTAGCATCCCCCAACGGGTGACAATTCAGCAGCTATCAGCTGTACACTATAACTGGCAGCATCAGCGTTGGGACAGACTATGGTCATTTAACCCCTTAAATGCTTCTGCCAATAGTGACTACGACATCTAAATGGTTAACAGTGTGGTGGCGCCCTCTATATCCCCATTGGTACCCTGAGATCTTGATCGTGTGGTCCTGATTATAGATAAGCAAATATTTCAATATGAGCAAATATGTTAGCAAAGATCATCAAACATAAATTCGGCACTAATATGGCAAATTTGGATTCGGCACTCATTTTCCAAACGTATTCGCTCATCTGTAGGCCTAATGTTTGCCATGGCAGTTCACTGCCTTAAAGTCTTCCAGCTATAGTTGCATGTTCAAAAGTTATCAAATTTTACAGTGGGTACGGAAAGTATTCAGAGCCCTTTACATTTTTCACTCTGTTTCATTGCAGCCATTTGGTAAATTCAAAAAAGTTATTTTTTTTTTCTCATTTATGTACACTCTGTGCCCCATCTTGACTGAAAAAAAACAGAAGTGTAAGTTTTGCAAATGTATTTAAACACAAACACTGAAATATCACATGGTCATAAGTATTCAGACCCTTTGCTCAGTATTGAGTAGAAGCACCCTTTTGAGCTAGTACAGCCATGAGTCTTCTTGGGAATGATACAACAAGTTTTCACACCTGGATTTGGGGATCCTCTGCCATTCTTCCTTGCAGATCCTTTCCAGTTCCGTCAGGTTGGATGGTGAACGTTGGTGGACAGCCATTCTCAGGTCTCTCCAGAGATGCTCAATTGGGTTTAGGTCAGGGCTCTGGCTGGGCCAGTCAAGAATGGTCACTGAGTTGTTTTGAAGCCACTCCTTTGTTATTTTAGCTATGGGCTTAGGGTTATTGTCTTGTTCGAGGGTTGAACCCTCGGCCAAGTCTGAGGTCCACAGTACTCTGGAAGAGGTTTTCATCCAGGATATCCCTGTACTTGGCCGCATTCATGTTTCCTTCAATGACAACCAGTCGTCCTGTCCCTGCAGCTGAAAAACACCCCTATAGCATAATGCTGCCACCACATTTCACTGTTGGGATTGTATAGGGCAGGTGATGAGCAGTGCCTGTTTTATTTGGACTCCCAAGACAGCACCACGAGAGAGGGGATCCGCCCCTTTAGGAACAGGAAACCCACAGATACAAAAGGGCGGCACCTCTCCCATGTATCAGTTGGTTTCCTGTTCCTAAAGGGACAGGATCCTAAAGATTTTGCAAAAGGATCCCCGGCCGGCCGACTCAGGTAGCGGGGGGATCTCCTACCTCGGCCGGTGCGGAGATCCTGGAAATGTCACGGTGATCCTGGCAGGGCTGCACGGCTGTGATATTCTCGGCAGGGAGTGGTTGCCGGCGGTGTCATGTCTCCAAGTCCAGCGCTGGTTAAGTATGTCCCCTGGGGTCTCCTCCATCCTGGGGATGGTGCGGCGACATTTTGGTGGCGCCACCCGGTGTGCTGCTGGTTAGCCGGGCATCCCACGCTGCTCTGAGCACTGACAGGAAGCGCTAGGGGCCGGGGTGATTTTGGGGGCGGAGCTGTCAGTTACTTCTGGCTTTTCGGGGTCCCGCGCATGCGCGGTGAAACCAAGATGGCGGCGCCCACTGGCAATTGCACGCTGCTTGCCATCAGACCCCGGAGACGACCTCCTGCACCTGGGGGGAGGCATAGAGTGAATCAGGGGAGCGCTCGGCATATCTGCTGACCGGAGGAGGGGTTATATGAACGAGCTCCGGATCTGGGTTCCTTGCTTCTGGCCTCATACCGTGAGGATGGAGAGTGAGCATGAACAGCAGCCTCAAAGGAAAGGAGCATGACAGAAGGAGTAGTGAATCTGGCCGCAAAAGCTCCTCCAGACAGGGGTCTGGTGCATCAGCCAAGAAGAATCCCTCTCATATTCCAGGGAAGAAAAGCATCAGTAAGGCGAAACATAAAGAATGTGCCATCTGCGGAGTTCCCTTACCTGACTCGTGCCCTAAAAAACTATGTGCCCCCTGTATCCAGCAGACGGTGAGGTCTCATGGAAGGGGAGAGGGTGGAGGGCGTTAGATCTTCAAAGACTAGATTGCCTTACTTGCCCCCTCAGGTAGCGGAAGAATCCTTTACTATGGCCGCAAGCCTGAAAGAGCTGGTCAGGAGGGAAGTTAAAGGGAACCTGTCGCCTGAATTTGGCGGGACCAGTTTTGGGTCATATGGGCGGAGTTTTCGGGTGTTTGATTCACCCTTTCCTTACCTGCTGGCTGCATGCTGGCCGAAATATTGGATTGAAGTTCATTCTCTGTCCTCCATAGTACACGCCTGTGCAAGGTAAGATTACTTTGCGCAGGTGTGTACTACGGAGGACAGAGAATGAACTTCAATCCAATATTGCAGCCAGCAGGTAAGGAAAGGGTGAATCAAACACCCAAAAACTCCGCCCATATGACCCAAAACCAGTCCCGCCAAATTCAGGTGACAGGTTCCCTTTAAACAATCCATAAAGTGCCTATCTCAAGCAGGAAGCTCTAAATATAAAGCCCCATTATTCTCGGATTCTTCAGCGGATGAGGATAGGGATGAAGTTTCCTGCGGTTCAGCTGCATCGTCCTCTTCCACGGATGAAGACACCGCTCGCTTTTGTCTACCCCTTGAAAGGATAGATAAGTTGGTTAAAGCGGTCAGAGGAACAATGGGCATAACAGAACCCAAACCTCAGCTATCTAAAGAGGAGATTATGTTTAGTGGATTGGAGCAAAAGAAGCGTAGAGCTTTTCCGCTAAGGCTACTTTCACACTAGCGTCGTGCACTGCACGTCGCATTGTGTCGTTTAGGAGAAAAAACGCATCCTGCAAAATTGCTTGCAGGATGCGTTTTTTCTCCATTGACTAACTTTAGTGACGCTTTGCCACACGTCGCAACCGTCGTGCGACGGTTGTATTGTGGTGGACCGTCGGCAGCAAAAAACGTTACATGTAACATTTTTTGCTGCGTTGTGCCCGCCATTTCCGACCGTGCATGCGCTGCCGGAACTCCGCCTCCACACCTCCCCACAACTCACAATGGGGCAGCGGATGCGTTGAAAAACAGCATTCGCTGCCCCGTTGTGCGCCGCTTCCACTGCATGCGTCGGCGCGCCGCAACGTCGCATTGCGACGTGCAGTGCACGACGCTAGTGTGAAAGTAGCCTAAATGAAAATTGTCTCTTCAGAGAGGAAGAGGACTAGAACTCTAGTGCCACCTATTGGAAGTAGCAATCCTAACAGTCAATGTCGACCCTTTAACGAGCCTTGTCACATGACTTAGATCGTTAAATGGTCGACATTGACTGTTAGGATTGCTACTTACAATAGGTGGCACTAGAGTTCTAGTCCTCTTCCTCTCTGAAGAGACAATTTGTATATTTCCCAGAGGAGCATTGCGGCTTTAAGTCTCCTTACCTCGACATGCTTATCATGTCACTCTCCGCAAGGAGAAACAATACTTCTTGGATTCCGCTAAATGAAAAAATTCAAGAACTTATTAATAAGGAATGGAAAAAACCTGAGATAAAAGGTTCCTTACCACCAGCACAGAAACGCAGGTATCCCTTTGATGACCCAGCAGTCATCAATTGGGAAAAAGCCCCTAAATTAGATGCGGCAATAGCCAAAGTGGCGAAACGGGCCTCTCTCCCCTTTGAGGATATGGGAACCCTTAAGGACCTCCTTGACAGGAAGGCGGACACTTTTCTAAAGGGTAACTGGGAAATGGCGGCTGGTTCCTTAAGACCTGCGGTGGATTCAACCTGTACAGCCAGGTAAGTGATGGTCTGGCTGGACCAGTTAGAGACCCTGTTGAAAGAGGGAGCTTCTAGAGACTCTATTCTAACTGCTTTACCGGTGATTCAGGAGGCGGCTGCCTTCTTGTCGGACGCTTCCATTGACTCTGTTAAAATGGCGGCTAGAGCAGCAGGACTCTCTACTGCGGCTAGGAGAGCCCTGTGGTTAAAATGCTGGCCGGGTGATATACAAACGAGGTCAAAGCTCTGTGCCAACCCTTGTAAGGGAGAATATTTATTTGATCCCACCTTGGATGAACTCCTAGAGAAAGCAGGAGACAACAAAAAGAAGTTCCCTAATCTATTTGGGTCGTATCGTCGTCCCTTCAATAAGAAGAGGTTTGGTTGGGGAAGGAAGCGTGCCTTTTCACCCGTTAGAGATCGGTCTAGATGGGATGATAGACATAGAAGAGGTACAGGATATATGTTCCGACATTCTTCAAAGGAGAGAAAGAAGGAAGATAAATGAATAGGAATCCCGGTGGGAGGAAGACTATTACATTTCTGTTCAGAATGGTCAGAGATCACAAATAGTGTTTGGGTTCAAAACACTATTTCTCGGGGTCTCACACTTGAGTTTATCCGTACCCCACGGGATAATTTTAAATTGACTCCTTTACGCTCTTCTCCCCTGGAACAATCGGCTTTAGAAGACGAGGTGTTGTCTCTTTGTTCTAAAAATGTCCTTATAGAGGTTCCAAAATCTGATAGAGGAAAGGGATTTTATTCTCCCCGGTTTCTTATTCAGAAACCCGATAACACTTATAGGACCATCATAAATCTTAGACATCTTAATAGTTACCTGGTCAAACATACCTTTAAGATGGAGTCTATCAATTCGACAATAAAGATGTGGTTCAAAAATTGTTTTATGATAGTAGTGGATTTAAAAGATGCCTATTATCATGTGCCCATTCATGAAGATTTTCAACAATTTCTAAGGGTAGCAGTATTAATGGGGGGAGTAGTTCACCATTTTCAGTACAGAGCACTTCCCTTCGGTATAACTTCTGCCCCTAGAATATTTACAAAACTATCGTATATACTCGAATATAAGCCGACCCCCTAATTTTGCAACAAAAAACTGGGAAAACTTATTGACTCGAGTATAAGCCTAGGGTGGAAAATGCAGCAGCTACCGGTAAATGCAAAAAATAAAAATAGATCCCAATAAGAGTAAAATTAATTGAGACATCAGTAGGTTGTGTTTTTGAATATCCATATTGAATCAGGAGCCCTATATAATGCTCCATACAGTTCATTATGGCCCCATAAGATGCTCCATATTAAAATATGTCCCATATAATGCTCCATACAGTTCTTTATGGCCCCATAAGATGCTCCATATACAAATATGCCCCTTATAATGCTTCATGAAGTTCTTTATGGCCCCATAGATGCCCCATATAATGCTCCATGCAGTTCTTTATGGCCCCATAGATGCCCCATATAATGCTCCATACAGTTCATTCTGGCCCCATTGATGCTCCATATAAAAGTGTGCCACATATAATTTTCCATACCGTTCATTATTGCCCCATTGATGCTCCATATAAAGATGCTCCATATAAAGCTGTGCCACATCTAATGCTCCATACCGTTCATTATTGCCCCATAGATGCTGCATATAAAGCTGTGCCACATATAATTCTGCTGCTGCTGCTGCAGTAAAAAAAAAAAATGACATACATCTCGTCGCTGCCCGCTGCTCCTCAGTGTCCCGTCTCTCCGCACTGACTGTTCAGGCAGAGGCCGGCGCGCACACTAATATGTCATCGCGCCCTCTGACGTGAAAAGTCACAGCAAGAGGACGGGAAGACAGCGGCGCCCAGTGGGTGTAACGCGGACAGGTAAATATGAAATACTCACCTGCTCCCGGCGCGGTCCCTGGGTCCTTCTCCCGGACAGATGGTCTCCGGGCACTGCAGCTTCTTCCTCTGTCAGCGGTCAATGGTACCGCTCATTACAGGAATGAATATGTGGCTCCACCCCTATGGGAGTGGAGTCCATATTCATTACTTTAATGAGCGGTACCATGTAACCGCTGAACAAAGGAAGAGCTGCGGCACCCGAAGACCATGGGACAGGCAGGGACAGCGCCAGGAGCAGGTGAGTATGCCACAGTCCTCTCTCCCCCTCACCCGCCGACCATGACTCGAGTATAAGCCGAGAGGGGCACTTTCAGCCCAAAAATTTGGGCTGAAAATCTCAGCTAATACTCGAGTATATACAGTAATTGCGGAAGTTATGGCACATTTACGAGAATCTAATATTCTTATTGTTTCCTACCTTGATGATTTCCTCAGCAGGGAATTGAATAGAGCACTGTTTGTAACTAGAGTTAAATTGGAACACCTGGGTTGGATAATTAATTATGAGAAATCCCGGTTGCAGCCCCTAAAAATTCAAAAGTTTTTAGGTTTATTATTAGATTCAGCTACACAACAGTGTATTTTCCCAATAGAGAAATTAGATCAAATTCAGCATCAAGTATTAAAGGCAATCAATACACCCTCTATGACCCTTCGACAAGCTATGTCCCTGCTAGGGTCCCTCACATCATGCATCCCAGCGGTCAGATGGGCCCAATTTCATACTAGACCCCTACAGAAAGATGTTTTAATTAATGACAAAATCTTGAGGGGTGTCTTAGAGGAGAAAAATAACCTTGAGACCGGTAACTCTTGAATCCCTAAAATGGTGGCTGGATAATTTATCGGCAGGGGTTCTCTGGATAACAGATATATCCCGGGTGATAACTACGGATGCCAGCCCCTCAGGGTGGGGGGCCCACATGGATGACATTGTGGTTCAGGGACAATGGGAACCGTACACAACGTCTTCATCCAATCAGTGGAAATTATTGGCGATTGAATTAGCAGTTAAAAAACTCATATCTGCAGGGACACCACATCAGGATCCTCTCGGACAACCAGGTGGCAGTCGCCTATATAAATCATCAAGGCGGAACACGCTCCAAGACTCTGATGCAGGTCACAGATCGCCTGTTCCAGATGGCAGAGACGAATTTTCAATCTTTGACTGCTCTTCACATCAAAGGGAAGGAAAACGTAAAAACAGACTTTCTCTGGCGCAATATGCTAAGACAAGGGGAATGGTCTCTAAATGGAGACGTCTTCAATCAGATTGTTCACCGATGGGGTCAGCCAGTGGTGGACCTATTTGCCACAAGAGACAACTAAAAAGTAAAAAGATTTTGTTTGCTAAATCCCAGGGAGAATCCTCTGGCAGTGGATGCATTCCTAATAAAATAGGATTTTACTCTGGCTTACGCCTTCCCACCGTTAAACCTGTTACCTCTAGTGGTGAGGAAAATTAGGGAGGATCGTGCAAAGGTCATTCTGATTGCTCTTTTCTGGCCCAGGAGAACCTGGTTTGTATGGCTCAGGACAATGTCGGTAGGCGATCCCTGGGTGCTACCAGACATCCTGAATTTGCTTTTCCAGGGGCCGATATACCATCCACAAGTGAAGTGACTCCATTTAACGGCTTGGAGTTTGAGCGGTCATTATTAAAAGATATTTTATTATTATTATTATTATTTATATAGCACCATTAATTCCATGGTGCTGTACATGAGAAAGGGGTTACATACAGAGTTATAGATATCGTTTACAGTAAACAAATTTACAGTGACAGACTGGTACAGAGGGGAGAGGACCCTGTCCTTGCGGACTTACATTCTGTGGGGAAGAGGCAGAAGGTAGGGGCGAGGCGGCGGCTCTGGCGATGGCGAGGCGGCAGAATGGTTATTGCAGGCTGTAGGCTTTCTTGAAGAGATGGGTTTTCAGGTTCTGTCTGAAGGAGCCGAGGGTGGTCGATAGTCGGACGTGTTGAGGCATGGAATTCCAGAGGATGGGGGATATTCGAGAGAAATCTTGGAGGCGGTTGTGTGAGGAACTAATTAGTGTGGAGGAGAGTAGGAGGTCTTGGGAGGATCGGAGATTACGTGAGGGAATATATTGGGAGATTAGTTCAGAGATATAGGGAGGGGACAGGTTGTGGATGGATTTGTAGATTAGTGTTAGTAGTTTGAACTGGATTCGTTGGGGAATTGGGAGCTAGTGGAGGGATTTGCAGAGGGGAGAAGCAGGGGAGTACCGAGGAGAGAGGTGGATTAGCCGGGCAGCAGAGTTGAGGACAGACTGGAGTGGTGCAAGAGAGTTAGCAGGGAGGCCACAGAGGAGGATGTTGCAGTAGTCGAGGCGGGAGATGATGAGGGCATGCACAAGAGTTTTGGTAGATTGTGGGCTGAGGAAGGAACGGATTCTGGCAATATTTTTGAGCTGGAGGCGACAGGAGGTGGCAAGAGTTTGGACGTGCGGTTTGAAGGACAGGGCAGAGTCGAGAGTTACCCCGGGGCAGCAGATTGCAGGTGCGGGAGAGAGCGTGATACTGTTTACCATAATAGATAGGTCAGGTAGGGGGGATACGTGAGATGGGGAAAGATGAGTTCGGTTTTGTCTACATTGAGTTTAAGGAAGCGAGAGGTGAAGGAGGATATGGCTGACAGACACTTCGGGATTCTGGACAGCAGAGAGGTGACATCTGGGCCAGAGAGGTAGATCTGAGTGTCGTCCGCATACAGGTGGTACTGGAAGCCGTGGGACTTTATGAGTTGTCCTAGGACAAGAGTATAGATGGAAAAAAGTAGGGGCCCTTGGACAGAGCCTTGAGGGACTCCAACAGAGAGAGGGCGGGATGAGGAGGTGGTGTGGGAGTGTGAAACGCTAAATGTGCAGTCGGAAAGGTATGAGGCAATCCAGGACAGGGCAAGGTCTTTGATGCCAAGGGAAGAAATAATCTGTAGCAGTAGGCAGTGATTGACTGTGTCAAAAGCAGAGGACAGGTCAAGAAGGAGGAGAATGGAGAACTGTTCGCTTTGGCTGTAAGTCATTAGTAATTTTTGTCAGCGCAGTTTCGGTGGAGTGGTGGGGGCAGAAGCCATGGGTTAGGGCTGGAATGAGCATGTTAGTGAGGTTGGGGAGCAGGTGGGAGGGGATGGGGTCAAGTGCATAGGTGGTTGATGTGCGATTTGGAAAAGAGGCGAGTAAGCTCTCCTTCAGTGATGTTAGAGAGGGAGGTTATTAGGGAAGGGCAGAGGTCTGGTATATGGAGTGGTTGGGGTGATGGAACAGTAAAGGTTTGCCTTGTTTGGTCGATCTTGTTTTTGAAGTAGGTGGCAAAGTCCTCGGAGATGAGGGGAGTTGGAGGTGGCAGTGGTGGGCGGAGGAGGGAGGTAAATGTGCTGAATAGTTGTTTTTGGTTGTAGGATAGTGAAGATACAAGGTTAGTGAAATAGGTCTGTTTAGTGGATGTGAGGGCTAATGTGAAGTCAAATGTAGCTTGTTTGAAAGCAGTGAAGTCGTCTGGCAGGCGTGTTTTCTTCCAACGCCGCTCCGCAACCCTGGATGCTTGTCGAAGTTTTTTTGTGAGATTGTTATGCCAAGGTTGCCTATTGGTTCGTCGCACTGTGCCATGCATGAGAGGGGCGACTGAGTCTATGGCTGATGTGAGGGTGGAGTTATAGAAAGCGGTGGTGCTGTCCGTGTCGTGGAGTGAAGATATGGAGGACAGGGGTAGGAGAGAGTCTGAGAATGTCTAGATGTGCGAGGTTTCTGCAAGGATGTGGTAATGGCTGGACATGGGGGGCAGGTGAGGAGGACAAGGATGAGAAGGTGAGTAGATGGTGGTCAGATAGGGGGAAGGGAGAGGTTGTGAGATTAGATAAGGAACAGAGGCGGGTGAAGATGAGGTCTAGTGTATGTCCGTCTGTGTGGGTGGCTGTGGAGGACAACTGAGTGAGTCCAAAGGATGAAGTAAGGGCCAGTAGCTTGGAGGCTGCTAGCTGGTTGGTGTCAGTAGGGATATTAAAGTCACCCATGATGATGGTGGGGATGTCAGCAGAGGGAAAGTGAAGGAGCCAGGTGGAGAATTGGTCGATGAAGGCAGTGGCTGAGCCCGGTGGTCGGTATATGACAGCCATTTGGAGATTGGAGGGAGAGTAGATACGGACAGAGTGAACCTCGAAAGAAGGGAGGATAAGGGAGGGTGGGGGTTGGATAGGGTTGAAGGAACAGTTTTTAGAAAGAAGGATACCCACTCCTCCACCATGTCTGTTGCCAGAGCGAGGAGTGTGGGTAAATTGGAGGCCACCATAGCTCAGTGCTGCAGGCGAGGCCGTGTCAGGGGGCATCAGCCAGGTCTCAGTAAAGGTACCGTCACACTAGACGATATCGCTAGCGATCTGTGACGTTGCAGCGTCCTCGCTAGCGATATCGTCCAGTGTGACAGGCAGCAGCGATCAGGCCCCTGCTGTGCTGTCGCTGGTCGGGGAAGAAAGTCCAGAACTTTATTTGGTCACTGGACTCTCCGTAGACATCGCTGAATCGGCGTGTGTGACACCGATTCAGCGATGTCTTCGCTGGTAACCAGGGTAAACATCGGGTAACTAAGCGCAGGGCCGCGCTTAGTAACCCGATGTTTACCCTGGTTACCATCGTTAAAGTAAAAAAAAAACCACTACATACTTACCTACCGCTGTCTGTAAACGGCGCTCTGCTTCTCTGGTCTGGCTGTGAGCACATCGGCCGGAAAGCAGAGCGGTGACGTCACCGCTCTGCTTTCCGGCTGCCCGGCGCTCACAGCCAGACCAGAGAAGCAGAGCGCCGAGGACAGACAGCGGTAGGCAAGTATGTAGCGTTTGTTTTTTTACTTTTTAGGATGGTAACCAGGGTAAACATCGGGTTACTAAGCGCGGCCCTGCGCTTAGTTACCCGATGTTTACCCTGGTTACCGGCATCGTTGGTCGCTGGAGAGCGGTCTGTGTGACAGCTCTCCAGCGACCAAACAGCGACGCTGCAGCGATCCGGATCGTTGTCGGTATCGCTGCAGCGTCGCTAAGTGTGACGGTACCTTAACACTATATCTCAGTCACTAACGACTGGAAAAAAGATAATGCATTATTTTTATCCTTCCAAGGTCCTAGGAAGGGGGTTAGAGCATCAAAATACACACTAGCTAAATGGATTAGGTCGGCTATCTCTCTGGCTTACACAGAAGGTGGGGGTCCGGCTCCGCAGAATCTGAGGGCGCATTCCACCCGAGCCATGGCATCATCCTGGGCGGAAAGGTCTGGAGTGTCAATCGACCAGATATGTAAGGCAGCCACATGGTCATCCCCTTCCATCTTTTTCAAACACTATCGGTTGGACTTGGGGTTCTCCTCAGATCTCAACTTCGGGTTAAAGGTGCTGCAGGCTATAGGTCCTCCCTAAGGTAGCTTACATCTCTGTAAATCTCTCGTGGTGCTGTCATGGGAGTCTGAATAAAGCATTAAGCTACTTACCGGTAGCGAAAAAAAAAAAAAAGATTGTCTCACGTGTGATATCTGGATTATTACTTCATTAAAGATATTGTATTCTATTGTATATAATGTTTGTGTATGCTTGTCATTAACTGCAGTGGTTCTCTCAGGCTCTGCAATACAACTGATACATGGAAGACAAGCCGCCCTTTCGTATCTGTGGGTTTCCTGTTCCTAAAGGGGCGGATCCCCTCTCTCGTGGTGCTGTCATGGGCCTCCGATAAATGCCGCTACCGGTAAGTAGCTTAATGCTTTCTCCACACATACAGCTTAGAATTATCACCAAAAAAGTCTATCTTCATCTCATCAGACCAGAGAATCTTAGTTCTCATAGTCTGGGAGTCCTTCATGTGTTTTTTAGCAAACTCTATGCGGGCATTCATATGTCTTGCACTGAGGAGAGGCTTCTATTGGGCCACTCTGCCATAAAGACCCAACTGGTGGAGGGCTGAAGTGATAATTGACTTTGTGGAACGTTCTCCCATCTACTGCATCTCTGGAGCTCTTCCATAGTGATCTTGGGGTTCTTCTTTAACTCTTTTCCACGTTTGCTCAGTTTGGCTGGACGGCCAGGTCTAGGAAGACTTCTGGTGATCCCAAAATGTCTTCCATTTAAGGATCATGGAGGCCACTGTGCTCTTAGAACGTTGAGTACTGCAAAAATTCTTTTGTAACCTTGGCCAGATCTATGCCTTACCCCAATTCTGTCTCTGAGCTTCTTGGCCTGTTCCTTTGAGCTCAAGATTCTCATTCGGTCTGACAAGCACTGTGAGCTGTGAGATCTTATATAGACAAATCAAGTCCTATCCGTTTAATTTAACACAGCTGGACTCCAATAAAGGAGTAGAACCATCTCAAGGAGGATCACAAGGAAATGTGACAAATATGAGTGTCTGAGCAAAGGGTCCGAATGCTTTTTTTTAATAAACATGCAAAAATTTCTACATTTCTGTTTTGGGTTTTTTTCAGTCAAGATGGGGGGCAGAGTGAACATTAATGAGAAAAAAAATTAACTTTTTTTGAATTCACCAAATGGCTGCAATGAAACACAGTGAAAAATGTAAAGGGGTCAGAATACTTCCACTGTAAGAAGCAAAACAAACATTTAATTCCTGTTGTGCCACTTTGCATTAACTCCTAAAAAGCACCCAAAGGGTTAATGAACTACCTGAAAGCAATCTTAAATACATTAAGGTGTGCGTTTTTGAAATGGTATCAAATTTGGGGGTTTCCAATATATAGGACACACAATCTCTTCAAAACTGATCAGGTCCCTAAGGCCACGTTCACACGGTCAGTATTTTACATCAGTATTTGTAAATCAAAAGCAGGAGTGGAACAATCAGAGGAAACGTATAATAGAAACACGTCACCACTTCTGCATTTATCACCCACTCCTGATTTTGTCTTACAAATACTGGTGTAAAATACTGACCAAATACTGAACGTGTGAACGTGGCCTAATAGTGATGAGCGAATATACCAGTTACTCGGGATTTCTCAAGCATGCCCGGGGGTCCTCCGAGTATTTTTTAGTGCTCGGAGATTTAGTTTTTCTTGCCGCAGCTGAATGATTTACATCTGATAGCCAGCATAAGTCCATGTGGGGGTTGCATGGTTGCTAGGGAATTCCCACATGTAATTAAGCTGGCTAACAGATGTAAATCATTCAGCTGCGGCAAGAAAAACAAACTCTGAGCACTAAAAAATATTCGGAGGACCCCCGAGCATGCTCGAGAAATCTCGAGTAATGAGTATATTCGCTCATCACTAATTATCATCACTGTCCCCGATGGGGCTCACAATCTAAATTACCTATCAGTAGGTCTTTGTATTGTGGGAGGAAGCTGGAGTACCCGGAGGAAACCCACACAAACACAGGGATAACATACAAACTCCTTGCAGATGTTGTCCTTGGTGGGATTTGAACCCAGGACTCCATCACTGCAAGGCTACAGTGCTAACCACTGAGCCACCATGCTGTCTGGAGGTAGACCTGTTCGTTACCCGTCTAAATACAAATCTAATCAAATACTTCTCTCTAGACCTGAACGACACATGCATAGCGGTGGATGGTTTCGCCCACTGCTGGATCTTCAAGTTGGCATATGCCTTCCCTCCGAATCCTCTCCTACCAAGGACATTGCAGAAAAATCAGAAGGGACAAGACAAAGACCATACTAGTAGCACCTCATTGGCCAAAAAGAAGCTGGTTCGGTGCTCTGAACAATTTAAAGGTAGATGGCCCGCTGGTTCTCCCACCAGCCAACAACCTTCTCCACCAGGGACCGATTTGTCACCCAGATCTTCAAACCTTACAGCTTGCAGTCTGGCTTCTAAATCCATTATCCTAAAGGTTAGAGGTCTCTCACACAAGGTGGTTAAGATACTTCAAGGGAGCAGGAAGCCAGTGACCAATTCTATCTATAACAAAATATTGAAAACCTTCATATCCTGGTGCGGATCCAAACTACCAAATGTACTACCTCTGAATGTGGCGCAAATCCTTGATTTTTTACAGAGCGGGCTGGAGAAAGGTCTGAAGACAAGCACTTTAAAAGTCCAAGTTGCAGCCCTCAGCTCGTACTTTGATCAGACCCTAGCTGACCATCGCTGGGTGAGGAGATTTATGTTTGCAGCCTGTCGTCTACAACGTAAGGTTCCCAATTTGGTCTCAACCTGGGATCTGAACATGGTTCTCAAAGGCCTCACAATACCTCCATTTGAACCTATAGAGATTATAGACTTGGATAAATTGTCTTGGAAAGCAGCTTTCCTGGTTGCCATCACAACAGCAAGACGAAACTTGAGAACCCGTCTAATGCTAAGGAAACGGAGTTCCATACTCTAGCTGTATGAAGAACAGTCCTTCACGATCTTCAAAAGGTCAAGACCCTGGAGGAAGGACCAGAATGTCTTCATACAACACTTTGGTTAAAATAAGGGGAAAGAGAGCTTCCAAGAGCACGATTGCAAATTGGATTAAGAAGGCAATTTGTGGAGCTTTCAGAAACCAGAAATGGTAAAGCCAGAAAAGTTTACAGCACACTCCACCAGAGCTATGTCAGTCTCATGGGCTGAGAGGGCAAACACCTTCATTGAGCAGATCTGCAGAGCTGCCACCTGGTCCTCAGTCCATACCTTTTCAAAACATTACAGACTAGATTTAAAGTCCAATACCGATTTGGCCTTTGGAAGGAAGGTTCTCTAGGCCATTGTCCCTCCTCCTTCCCCAAAGAATGATTCTTTGGCATTCCTTCTATGATGCTGTCGTGGAGGGTGACTAGAGAAAATAGAATCAGACTTACCAGTAATTCCATTTCTAGGAACCCTCTAGGACAGCAGGGGTAATCCCACCCTATTGTTTTGTTGTTTCATTTGGGAGATGTTAATAAATATTGAAGCATTCAAATCTGTGTAGGCTTTTATATAAACACTGGAGAAAGGAAGTGGGGTGGGGCTATTTGACCTCTTAAGGCGGGAAGTATCCTCCTATGGTGTTGTCGTGGAGGGTTGCTAGAAATGGAATTACCAGTAAGTCTAATTCTATTTTTTGTTAGGGCTTTCATAATGATAGTATGCCATTATCCCTGTACAAGCATAATATTTGGTCATATAGAAGCCCTGCTCAACACCATTTAAACAGTAATACATTACATACAGTGAGGTCCAGAAATATTTGTACAGTGACCGAATCTTTGATTTCGGCTCTGCGTGCCGCTATTTAACCCCTTCATGACCCAGCCTATTTTGACCTTAATGACCTGGCCGTTTTTTGCAATTCTGACCAGTGTCCCTTTATGAGGTAATAACTCAAGAACGCTTCAACAGATCCTAGCAGTTCTGAGAATGTTTTTTCGTGACATATTGGGCTTCATGTTAGTGGTAAATTTAGGTTGATAATTTTTGCGTTTATTTGTGAAAAAAATGGAAATTTGGCTAAAATTTTGAAAATTTTGCAATTTTCAAATTTTGAATTTTTATTCTGTTAAATGAGCGAGTTATGTGACACAAAATAGTTAATAAATAACTTTACCCACATGTCTACTTTACATCAGCACAATTTTGGAAACAAAATTTTTTTTTGCTAGGAAGTTATAAGGGTTAAAATTTGACCAGCGATTTCCCATTTTTACAACGAAATTTTACAAAACCATTTTTTTTAGAGACCACCTCACATTTGAAGTCAGTTTGAGGGGTCTATATGGCTGAAAATACCCAAAAGTGACACCATTCTAAAAACTGCACCCCTCAATGTGCTCAAAACCACATTCAAGAAGTTTATTAACCCTTCAGGTGCTTCACAGCAGCAGAAGCAACATGGAAGGAAAAAAGGAACATTTAACTTTTTAGTCACAAAAATGATCATTTAGCAACAATTTTTTATTTTCCCAAGGGTAAAAAGAGAAACTGGACCCCAAAAGTTATTGTACAATTTGTGCTGAGTACGCTGATACCCCATATGTGGGGGGGAACCACTGTTTGGGCGCACTACAGGGCTCGGAAGGGAAGGAGTGCCATTTGACTTTTTCCCCTTTCAAATAATTTTTATTAAGCATTTTGAAATTTAATATTGTGTTTTGTAGATAATCATATATTCAACTTTCAAGGAAATAAGGGTGGGGAGAGGGCGGGATGTGAGGGAAATGGGAATGGGAAAAGGGTAAGAGAAACATTGTGGACATGCTGTCCAGTCATAACAGAATTTGATTAATTATTAACAATTATTAACAGGTTAACATATATTACCTTCACAGGTATACATTAATTGTTACCTTTCCTTTTAATGTGGTAAGTTGGGATATACAGGTCCTTCTCAAAAAATTAGCATATAGTGTTAAATTTCATTATTTACCATAATGTAATGATTACAATTAAACTTTCATATATTATAGATTCATTATCCACCAACTGAAATTTGTCAGGTCTTTTATTGTTTTAATACTGATGATTTTGGCATACAACTCCTGATAACCCAAAAAACCTGTCTCAATAAATTAGCATATCAAGAAAAGGTTCTCTAAACGACCTATTACCCTAATCTTCTGAATCAACTAATTAACTCTAAACACATGCAAAAGATACCTGAGGCTTTTATAAACTCCCTGCCTGGTTCATTACTCAAAACCCCCATCATGGGTAAGACTAGGGACCTGACAGATGTCAAGAAGGCCATCATTGACACCCTCAAGCAAGAGGGTAAGACCCAGAAAGAAATTTCTCAACAAATAGGCTGTTCCCAGAGTGCTGTATCAAGGCACCTCAATGGTAAGTCTGTTGGAAGGAAACAATGTGGCAGAAAACGCTGTACAACGAGAAGAGGAGACCGGACCCTGAGGAAGATTGTGGAGAAGGACCGATTCCAGACCTTGGGGAACCTGAGGAAGCAGTGGACTGAGTCTGGTGTGGAAACATCCATAGCCACCGTGCACAGGCGTGTGCAGGAAATGGGCTACAGGTGCCGCATTCCCCAGGTAAAGCCACTTTTGAACCATAAACAGCGGCAGAGGCGCCTGACCTGGGCTACAGAGAAGCAGCACTGGACTGTTGCTAAGTGGTCCCAAGTACTTTTTTCTGATGAAAGCAAATTTTGCATGTCATTCGGAAATCAAGGTGCCAGAGTCTGGAGGAAGACTGGGGAGAAGGAAATGCCAAAATGCCTGAAGTCCAGTGTCAAGTACCCACAGTCAGTGATGGTGTTGGTCCACTGTGTTTCATCAAGGGCAGGGTCAATGCAGCTAGCTATCAGGAGATTTTGGAGCACTTCATGCTTCCATCGGCTGAAATGCTTTATGGAGATGAAGATTTCATTTTTCAGCACGACCTGGCACCTGCTCACAGTGCCAAAACCACTGGTAAATGGTATACTGACCATGGTATTACTGTGCTCAATTGGCCTGCCAACTCTCCTGACCTGAACCCCATAGAGAATCTGTGGGATATTGTGAAGAGAAAGTTGAGAGACGCAAGACCCAACACTCTAGATGAGCTTAAGGCCGCTATTGAAGCATCCTGGGCCTCCATAACATCTCAGCAGTGTCACAGGCTGATTGCCTCCATGCCACGCCGCATTGAAGCAGTCATTTCTGCCAAAGGATTCCCGACCAAGTATTGAGTGCATAACTGAACATTATTATTTGATGGTTTTTTTGTTTGTTATTAAAAAACACTTTTATTTGATTGGATGGGTGAAATATGCTAATTTATTGAGACAGGTTTTTTGGGTTATCAGGAGTTGTATGCCAAAATCATCAGTATTAAAACAATAAAAGACCTGACAAATTTCAGTTGGTGGATAATGAATCTATAATATATGAAAGTTTAATTGTAATCATTACATTATGGTAAATAATGAAATTTAACACTATATGCTAATTTTTTGAGAAGGACCTGTACCTCAACCCATTTCTTCCATTTCCTATCATATTTCTTATAATAGTTGTTTGCTATTGCGAAGTTCTCTTCATATGCTTTATGTAGATTAATTTGGTCTATGATTTCAGTAAAGGCTGGTAAAATTGGATTTTTCCAATGGAATGCTATAATTTGTTTAACCACTAAACAAATGTGGATTATAATAGGTCTCGCATTTGTGTCAACGCTTTCCCATTGTAAAGACAACAAGGCCATTGCTGGGGTAACTATGATGTTATCTTTTAATATTTTGTTGATTAGTTTTGTGGCCTGTCTCCATAAGGTTTTCACCCTTGGACACTTCCAAAACATATGTAGCAAACTTCCGTATTCTCCACATTCTCTCCAGCACAGGGGAGACCCTCCCGAAGGTAGATGGGAGAGGCGAGCCGGAGTGAAGTACCACCTTGTGATGATTTTAAAATATGCTTCTTGTAGTGTCATGCAAATATTTGATGCATAGGTGAAATGGATCGCGTTTTCCCACTGTTCTGGAGTAAATGTCGTGTTCAAATAATTTTCCCATTTATTCATGTAAGATAACTTGTCAAATTTTGTGTCGTCGTTGAACCACCGATAAATTTGCTTATTACTCCAAAATAAGTAATGTTTGGGGTTTTTTAATAAATTAGTAGTAGCTTCGGAGATTTTTGTTTATTTAATGATAAAATTTTGGGCGTGTTCTTTCAGTGTCATATAAGGAAAAAAGGCTGAGGAGGGAATTTTAAATTTTTCTTTCAAGGAGCTGAAACTGATAAATTTAACCCCATCATGAATATCGCTTAATTTTAGGATCCCTTTTTCTCGCCACATGGGAGAGGGGTCAGCATTTTGGGTAAGCGTAATAACATCTATAGGGGTATTGTAGAGAAGAATTTTCTTGTTGGATCCTCTTTTCCTTTTAGAAAGTTTGTCCCATGCATATATAATGGAAAAGAAAATAGGGTGTTTAACGTGAATATTGTTGGTTCTGTTTAGAATATGGTTTAGACTAATTCTTTGGGAGATTTATTATGATTGTGGGTAATTTCTAGATCAAGCCAATTTGGATAGTCCTCTTGCATGAACCAATATTGGCTTTGTTTGATAAGGTTCGATAAGTATAAGGCGGTTATATTGGGTAGGCCTATACCCCCAAATTCTTTGCACTTATATAATATGTTTGTGGGTATTCGGGCCCTTTTTTTATTCCAGATGAACAAATTAATTGTGGATTGTATACTGGTTAGATAAGATGTGTTGACTTTTAGGGGGAGTGTTCTTAGTATATATATAAGAGATTTTTGGGATGATAAAAATTTTGATAACCAATATTCTACCCCACCATGATAGGTCTTTTGTACCAAAGAAATTAAGGTCATTGTTAATTGTCTCTAAGAGTTTGTCCAGATTTTTCTTCATTATTGCCTCTAGGTTTTTTGAGATGATCATGCCTAGATATTCTAAGTCCCCCTCTGACCAGCTTAGTGAAGATATGTTCTCAATTTTCTTTGTTTCTAAGGCGCTCAAATAAAATGGCAAGATTTTTTATTTATTTTCGTTAATCTTAAAAAAGGAAATATTTGAGAAAGTTTTAAGGGTTTTTTGCAGTTCTGTGATTGATTCGTAAGGATCAGTCAGGGTAAATATCAGGTCGTAGGCAAAAAGGCCAATCTTATACTGACGTGTTTGTGTTTTCAAACCTTTTATGTTATTGTTTTGTCTGATCGATTGCGATATGTCAAATAGTGCAGAAGAATAATTGTTAGTATATATTCTGGCTTTTGGCCTAGAGTAAAGTGCCATGATGCTGTTAATATATTTTTAATTAAAACCAAATTTACTTAGAACTGATCGGCGTCTAAAGTTATAATTACCGTTGGCAATTTAGAGGAGTGTATCAGCTTGATTGAATTAATCAGTCTTCTAGTGCCATGTGTCGCTTGACGACCTTTGATAAAACCGATCTGATCCTTATTTATCAATGATGGTAGGTAGGATTTGAGCCTATTCGCTATTAATTTGGAGTAAATCTTCAAATCTGCATTTATGAGGGAAATTGGTCTGTAATTATTTACAAGAGTCAGGTCGGAATTGTGTTTGGGGATCAATATTATTGTGGATTCTAACATTTCTTCTGGGAAATTTCCTGAGGAACCAGCTATATTAAAGATTTTTTGTAAGTGTGGGGAAAGTATTTTGGTGAAGGATTTGTAGTATTCATTCCTGAAACCGTCCGGGCCTGGTGATTTAAAATCTTTGAGTTGAAGAATGGTCTTTTCAATTTCTTCTTGGGAGAATGGGGAAGTTAGGTTTTCTAAATCGTCATGGGTCAGTTTGGGGAGTTCAATTGTGGACAAGAATTTTTCAATGTCAGAGGTATTGGGTTTTGGGGTAGAAGTTTGTGAATGTAAATTGTATAATTTATTATAAAAATCAGCGAAGGAATTAGCTATGTCTTGAGGATGAGATACCGTTATTCCATTTTGGTTTTTTATTTTGTTGATCCTATTTGATTGTCTAGTCTTTTTCAATCTATTAACCATGTATCGTGTTGGCTTATTTCTTGAAGAGTATTGCTTCATTTTGGAGTTTTTGACCATGGTATGGTATGATGAAAATATGATTCTTTTGAGATCCTGCCTGAGTTTTAGTAAATCAATTTTGATTTGTGTAGAGGGGGAATTTAAATTTATTTGCCCGTTTTCCTTGTCTTTTATTTAATTTTGAAGGTCCTCAATCTGAGTCCTAAATTTTCTTTTCCATTTGGCAGAGATCTGTATCATGGTACCTCTTATAACCGCCTTATGGGCGCACCAATTTATGAATGGGCTTGTATCTATAGGAGAGTTTTCTGTAAAAATAATTTATTAATGATTTTTCTATTGGTAATCTATATTCAGGGTGGTGTAACAGATTAGAGTCGCATTTCCATAATTAATTTTTGTTAATTATGTGGCCCATTTGTACTTCAGCCGATACTGGAGAGTGGTCCAAGAAGGTTTTCCTTTCTATATTAATTCTATGGAACTTGGGAAGTGTAAAAATGTCTGATAAAATTAAGTCAATACGTGACGCTGATTGGTGAGGGTCAGAAAAATGGGAGAATTCAATTGATGTGGTGTTAAGACACCTAAAGATGTCAAATAATTCGTTAGGATGGATCCAGTTGTCTAAATTGTTTGGTCTGTATCTATTTGGGGTGGAGGAGTCCATATTTGCGTTTGGGACCACATTGAAATCGCCCAGCCAAATCATGGCACCTCTCTTAACTGACATGACTTTTTTATTTATTTTGTTCAGGAAATTTATTTGACCCGTATTGGGGGCGTAGATATTGATAACCAACACACAGAATGAGCAATGGACGGCACTAGAGAAGCACAAATCAATATGGACATACACTCCTTAAAGAACATCCGAAAAATACGCAGGTGGCACGTATGTTCTGGGTATACGGTGCTCAGCACTGATAGGCAATCCAGAGTAAATACGATGAAACAAGAAAAGAAAACAGTGCGGCACTCACCCTTATTATTTGAAGCTGTGAAATCGTGCTCTTTATTGGAGAAAAATGTATAAAACATCCATTAGGACATCAGGTCAGCGAGTCCACACTCCACCTCCGCACCCTCTCGCTGACCTGATGTCCTAATGGATGTTTTATACATTTTTCTCCAATAAAGAGCAAGATTTCACAGCTTCAAATAATAAGGGTGAGTGCCGCACTGTTTTCTTTTCTTGTTTCATCGTAGATATTGATAATTGTGCCTACCTGACCTGGTTGTTTAATGAACAAATAAGAATATGGAATCTACCTTTAACATCTTTGACCTCCTCTATGAATTCAAATGAAATTGTGCCTTTGATGATTGTGATCACACCGGCTTTCTTTTTCACATTGTCAGACTTGTAAATATATGGGAAATTTTTATGTGAGAATTTTGGGTTGGCCTTGTCTTTGAATTTGGATTCCTGTATACAAATTATTTCAGCTTGACTTTTACTTATTTCTTTCCAAAGAAGTGTATGTCTTTTGTGTGGACTATTAAGTCTTCTTACATTGTAGGATAGTAGTTTTAAACTCATTATGATCTAAATTATATGGATGCCTATTTTGCAAACCTGTGAAGAAAATCTTAACAAACCTATGTGTTTAATACAAGTGGTAACAATAAATAATAAACTGGAATGTCCACTTGAAGGGGTTCACTTCAGTGAACCTGACTTCACCTGTTGGGGGAAAAAGTCCGTGTTACTCGCTCCCGAGCAACATCCTCTTTGTTGATGAACATAAACTCAATATATTAAATACATAAACTCGTTACTAACAATAACAGATTAATAGAATAGTTAAACATCCTAGGGTAAGGTATAGCATTGTATCACTCAATATAAATATATCAAAACCCTTTCATGTCTTGCTGTCAGAATCAGGGTGAACTTTGTGTCGTGAATATAATGGGATATTGATGGATTTTAAGAAGTCCCTGCCTTCCTCTGGGGAGTTTAGGGCGATAACATTGCCTCTGTAATTTACTAATAATTTTAGCGGGAATCCCCACTTATAAGAGATCTCATCGTCTCTGAGAGGTATGGTGATATTCTGGAAAGCTTTCCTCCCTTCGATCATATCTCTGGAGAGATCGGCATATAATTTAAGTTTTTCGTAGATCTTTAGGAATAGTGGGCGGTTTTCGCAACCTGTGGATTCTGTCTATTTCTAGTTCTTGATCAGTCAGGGTAGGGATTATTTTTCTGAATAACTTCTTGGTGTACTCTTCCAATTTATTTGGGCCTATATTCTCAGGAATCCCCCTAATTTTGATGTTATTTCTCCGATTCCGGTCTTCCAGATCTGCTACCTTAAGCTTTAGCTTATGCATCTCTCTGATGATGTCGTTATTTACTTTAGATATATTATCTAGCCTCTCCTCTATCTTTTTAATTCTATCTTCAAATTTGTCCATTCTATTGCTGAGGAGGGATAATGATTCTTTGAACATTTTATTTTGCTTATCAAACCTTTCATTCATGCTGTTTTCAAACTTATCCATTTTTTCTGTTAAATTAGACAGAAGTTTCCCAACAGAATTCATATCAAATCCTTGAGTATCGTCGGGGTTTGGATTACTTTTTTTGGGGTTTGGCTTGGCGGGGCTTGTATTAGGAGAGAAGATCTCTGAGACCTCGTCAGATGAATCATTAGGAGTGGCGTATTTCTCTCCTATAGCCCCTGGAGTTTTCCTCTTTAAAGATGTAGATGAGTCCATCTCTACAAAAGTGTTTGGGAGGTTCTTTTTTACTCTGTTTGAATTGGGGAGTTTATCATAGTCTAATTCCTCATCGTCTTTTAATGGAGACCTGGATCTATTGGGACTTATTGTGGTTATTAAGTCCTTTGATGGATTGCGCCCAGACCCTTTGTACCTTTGGGGTTTTTGAGGTATAGATGAGGCCATGTTTAACCCCTTAGCGACCGCCGATACGCCTTTTAACGGCGGCCGCTAAGGGTACTTAAACCACAGCGCCGTTAATTTACGGCGCTGTGGAAAAAGTAAATAGCGCCCCCCAGAGTCGGATTTTCTCCGGGGTCTCGGCTGCCGGGGGTAGCCGAGACCCCAGAGAACATGATTCGGGGGGTTTTTAACCCACCCCGCATTTGCGATCGCCGGTAATTAACCGTTTACCGGCGATCGCAAAAAAAAACAAAACGCGATCTCTTTTTAATTTCTCTGTCCTCCGATGTGATCGCACATCGGAGGACAGAGAAAAGGGGTCCCAGTTAGCCCCCCAATACTTACCTGTCTCCCCCGGTGCTCCTCAAGGCTCCCGGTGGGCGCCGCCATCTTCAAAATGGTGGGCGCATGCGCAGTGCGCCCGCCGGCCGGCCCCGTGAGAATCTTTGGGGTCTCGGCTGCCGGGGGTAGCCAAGACCCCAAAGAGCATGATCGGGGTCGGTTTTATCGACCCCTGTTTTGCGATCGCCGGTAATTAACTGTTTACCGGCGACCGCAAAAAAAAAAAAAAAAAGTAAAGTGTAATTCTCTGTTCTCTGATGTGATCGCACATCAGAGGACAGAGAAATAGGGGGATTCGGGGACCCTATCATACTCACCGGTGTCCCTGGATCCTCCTGCTGCTCCTCCTGGCCGCCGGCAAAAGAAAATGGCGGGCGCATGCGCAGTGCGCCCGCCATCGGTCTCCATCTGCTGGCCGGAAGGAGAACAGCAGTTGGGGCTAAAATTAGGGTTAGGGCTAGGGTTAGGACTAGGGTTAGGACTAGGGTTAGGGTTAGGGCTAGGGTTAGGGTTGGGGCTAAATTTAGAGTTAGGGTTGGGGCTAAATTTAGGGTTAGGCTTCTTTCACACTTACGTCGGTACGGGGCCGTCGCAATGCGTCGGCCCGACATACCGACGCACGTTGTGAAAATTGTGCACAACGTGGGCAGCGGCTGTAGTTTTTCAACATATCCGCTGCCCAATCTATGTCCTGGGGAGGAGGGGGCGGAGTTACGGCCACGCATGCGCGGTCAGAAATGGCGGATGCGACGTACAAAAAAACGTTTCATTGAACTTTTTTTGTGCCGACGGTCCGCCAAAACACAACTGGATCAGTGCACGACGGTCGCGACGTGTGGCCATCCGTCACGATCCATCGGCAATACAAGTCTATGGGCAAAAAACGCATCCTGCGGACACATTTGCAGGATCCGTTTCTTGTCCAAAACGACGGATTGCGACGGAATGCCAAACGACGCAAGTGTGAAAGTAGCCTTAGGGCTAGGGTTAGGGTTGGGGCTAAAGTTAGGGCTAGGGTTGGGGCTAAAGTTAGGGTTAGAGCTGGGATTAGGGTTAGGTTTGGGATTAGGGTTAAGGTTAGGGTTGTGATTAGGGGTGTATTGGGATTAGGGTTAGGTTTGAGGTTAGGGTTGAGATTAGGATTAGGGGTGTGTTGGATTTAGGGTTTTGATTAGGGTTATGGTTAGGGTTGACATTAGGGTTGTTTTGGGGTAAGGGTTGTGATTATGGTTAGGGTTAGTGATTAGGATTATGGATCAGGTTGGGATTAGGGTTAGGGGTGTGTTGGGGTTAGGGTTGGAGCTAGAATTGGGGGGTTTCCACTGTTTAGGTACATCAGGGGGTCTCCAAACACGACAGCCAATTTTGCGCTCAAAAAGTCAAATGGTGCTCCCTCCCTTCTGAGCTCTGCCGTGCGCCCAAACAGTGGGTTACCCCCACATATGGGGCATCAGCGTACTCGGGATAAATTGGACAACAACTTCTGGGGTCCAATTTCTCTTGTTACCCTTGTGAAAATAAAAACTTGGGGGCTACAAAATCTTTTTTTGTGGAAAAACATATATATATATATATTTTTTTATGACTCTGCATTCTAAACTTCTGTGAAGCACTTGGGCATTCAAAGTTCTCACCACACATCTAGATAAGTTCCTTGGGGGGTCTAGTTTCCAAAATGGGGTCACTTGTGGGGGGTTACTACAGTTTAGGTACATCAGGGGCTCTGCAATCGCAACATAATGCCCACAGACCATTCTATCAAAGTCTGCATTCCAAAAAGGCGCTCCTTCCCTTCCGAGCTCTGCCGTGCGCCCAAACAGTGGTTTACCCCCACATATGGGGTACCAGCATACTCAGGACAAATTGGACAACAACTTTTGGGGTCCAATTTCTCTTGTTACCCTTGTGAAAATAAAAACTTGGGGGCTAAAAAATCTTTTTTTGTGGAAAAAAAAATATTTTTTATTTTCACGACTCTGCATTATAAACTTCTGTGAAGCACTTGGGCATTCAAAGTTCTCACCACACATCTAGATAAGTTCCTTAAGGGGTCTAGTTTCCAAAATGGTGTCACTTGTGGGGGGTTTCCACTGTTTAGGCACATCAGGGGCTCTCTAAACGTGACATGGCGTCCAATCTCAATTCCAGCCAATTCTACATTGAAAAAGTAAAACGGCACTCCTCTTCCAAGCTCTGCGGTGCGCCCTAACAGTGGTTTACCCCCACATATTGGGTATCAGCGTACTCAGGAGAAATTGCACAACAACTGTTGTGGTCTAATTTCTCCTGTTACCCTTGTGAAAATAAAAATTTGTGGGCATAAAGATCATTTTTGTAGAAAAAATGCGATTTTTTTTTTTTTCACGGCTCTACATTATAAACTTATGTGAAGCACATGGGGGTTCAAAGTGCTCACCACACATCTAGATAAGTTCCTTAAGGGGTCTAGTTTCCAAAATCGGGTCACTTGTGGGGGGTTTCCACTGTTTAGGCACATCAGGGGCTCTCCAAACGCGACATGGCGTCCAATCTCAATTCCAGCCAATTCTACATTGAAAAAGTAAAACGGCGCTCCTTCACTTCCAAGCTCTGCGGTGCGCCCAAACAGTGGTTTACCCTCACATATGGGGTATCGACGTATTCAGGAGAAATCGCACAACAACTTTTGTGGTCTAATTTCTCCTGCTACCCTTGTGAAAATAAGAATTTGTGGGCGAAAAGATCTTTTTTGTGTAAACAAAAGCGATTTTTTATTTTCACGGCTCTACGTTATAAACTTCTGTGAAGCACTTGGGGGTTCAAAGTGCTCACCACACATCTAGATAAGTTCCTTAAGGGGTCTAGTTTCCAAAATGGTGTCACTTGTGAGTTTCCACTGTTTAGGCACATCAGGGGCTCTCTAAACGTGACATGGCGTCCGATCTCAATTTCAGCCAATTCTGCATTGAAAAAGTCAAACGGCGCTCCTTCACTTCTAAGTTCTGCGGTGCGCCCAAAAAGTGGTTTACCCCCACATATGGGGTATTGGCGTATTCAGGAGAAATTGCATAACAAAATTTATGGTTACATTTCTGTTTTTACACTTGTGAAAATAAAAAAAATGGTTCTGAATTAAGATGTTTGCAAAAAAAAGTTAAATGTTCATTTTTTCCTTCCACATTGTTTCAGTTCCTGTGAAGCACGTAAAGGGTTAATAAACTTCTTGAATGTGGTTTTGAGAACCTTGAGGGGTGTAGTTTTTAGAATGGTGTCACACTTCATTATTTTCTATCATGTAGACCTCTCAAAATGACTTCAAATGTGATGTGGTCCCTAAAAAAAAATGGTGTTGTAAAAATGAGAAATTGCTGGTCAAATTTTAACCCTTATAACTCCCTAACAAAAAAAATGTTGTTTCCAAAATTGTGCTGATGTAAAGTAGACATGTGGGAAATGTTATTTATTAACTATTTTTCGTGACATATCTCTCTGATTTAAGGGCATAAAAATACAAAGTTCGAAAATTGCAAAATTTTAAAAATTTTCGCCATATTTCCGTTTTTTTTCATAAATAATCGCAAGTAATATCTAAGAAATGTTACCACTAACATGAAGTACAATATGTCACGAAAAAAACAATCTCAGAATCAGCGGGATCCGTTGAAGCGTTCCAGAGTTATAACCTCATAAAGTGACAGTGGTCAGAATTGCAAAAATTGGCTCGGTTATTAAGTACCAAATTGGCTCTGTCACTAAGGGGTTAAGAATTGGGGTTTAGACGAGTTCTTGCTCATTGTTATCCCCAAGCAATAGCCTGATTTGCAGAGAGTGTCTACTAGGACGGTCTCAGATTAAAGATTTTCCACAAATAGCTGCAAGCAAAGCTGGAATTGTAGACAATGTCCTCTATGTTGATCTCAGGTTAATCCTGGTGCGGCTGGCCCTGGTGTATAAAAAGTCCCCACAAAGTGGTCTCAAACAGCAAAAGTGGAGCAACTATGAAAATGAGTGTGAGTGTGGTAATAGAAATCATCCGAATATAAACAAGCAATTAGCTGTGTCAACAGGTGGCGTATATAGTTTCACAGTAATTACAGAAGAATATGCTTAGATAATACCTAGCACCTGAGAATTAAAAAGTGCAGATTAAATCATTGGGGCATACAAATAGATTTTTCCTAACAGAGCATGCTTATATAACACTTTGTGTTTGTTAAAGGGTGCAGGTTAATTCCCCAAAACAAACAAATATCTTTCAAGAACTGATTGTTCTCCTACAGACATGTGCTAATAAGGAAGGAACCAGGGTAGAAATAAAACTCTCCAAATAATATGACTGGATTTAGGACTTCCCAGTCAGCTTCACTAAAATAGCCAGTTACCTGGATTAGATCCTGTCAGCGACTGATATAGTAGGCTATAGCTCTTTTGCTTTGTGAGCCCTGCAGGGCTCCTAGCTGTTTCAACAACAGTTTATGCTGCACTGGAGTCTTCCTGTCGCTCCTGCAGAGATGGCTGTCTGTGTGGTTCCACCGTTGTCCTGCACAGGGGTCGTCGGTCGTCGCTGTCTTCCCCGCTGGACCGCCGGTGTATTTTCGTTCCCAGCAGGGGGCCGGAACTTACCGCTGTTTGAGTCCGGTGGTGCTTGGATCTGGAGCCTGCGATGTGTTGACCACCGCAGATCTTCTTCTTTGCTGTCGCTGGTGTACGCTGGTCTCTCACACCTTCTGATCTGTCGCCGTCCACCAATAAAATGGCAGATGTCTTTTCCCGCCTTTTGTTCCAAGGTCTGGGGGAGTGTCAGCGTCGGCTTCTGTGTGGAGCTGATATCACGTCACTGCTCCGCGTCTCCCCCCGATGCTTCTGGATCGCTTTCTTCTGCCTCCGTCTTTCAATCCGGGGAGGCTTAGCACTTTATGCTAATGAGCACAGGGCGGTACATCCCCAGGCAATAGGGGAGGGAGCAGCAGCTGTGCAGAGACCGCTCCACAGTGTGTGCCTGTAGCCGTCACTTCCCTCCTCCTCACTACCAAAGCCAAAGAGGGAGTTTATAATAAAATCTGATGTTTTTTACCTCAGGTCCTTTGGCTTATTAGCTGAGCCGCTTGTTAGAAGGTATTAGCTTCCTGAGGCTGGATTACCTCAACCCTGTAGTTTGAAGGCCCAAACTTTCCTAGGGCTGATTTCTAAAATTTATGTGGTAAAATTAAAATAATTTTCGGATCTTAGTGACCCAGATGAGGCACTGGATGAGATCCAACCAAGGATTTGACAATAAAAACGGTTTTTAGGCGATTTTGGTTGATTATAGAGGATTTTCCTCAGGAGCTCCAGCACCACACAACCTACGCCATAGCAGTCCAGGCCACACCCCTGCCATTTGACATTTTCAATCAAAAATTGGCTCCAATCTTTAGCGGACACCATGTCGTGTTTGGAGAGCCCCTGTGTGCCTAAACATTAGAGCTCCCCCACAAGTGACCCCATTTTAGAAACTAGACCCCCCAAGGAACTTATCTAGATGCATAGTGAGCACTTTGAACTCCCAGGTGCTTCACAAATTGATCCGGTAAAATGAAAAAGTACTTTTTTTTCACCAAAAAATTATTTTAGCCTCAATTTGTTTATTTCCACATGGGCAACAGGATAAAATGGATCCTAAAATTTATTGGGCAATTTCTCCTGAGTACACTGATACCAGGGCTCGGAAGGGAAGGAGCGCCATTTGACTTTTTGAAAGAAAAATTAGCTCCAATCATTAGCGGACACCATGTTGCGTTTGGAAAGCCCCTGTGTGCCTAAACATTGGAGCTCCCCCACATGTGACCCCATTTTGGAAACTAGACCTCTCTAGATGTGTGGTGACCACTTTAAACCCCCAAGTGCTTTACAGAAGTTTGTAACGCAGAGCCGTGAAAATAAAAAATAATTTTTCTTTCCTCAAAAATTATTTTTTAGCCCGCAAATTTTTATTTTCACAAGAGTAACAGGAGAAATTGGACCCCAAAAGATGTTGTCCAGTTTGTCCTGAGTACGCTGATATGTGGGGGGAACCACTGTTTGGGTGCACGTCGGGGCTCAGAAGGGAGGGAGCACCATTTGACTTTTTGAACACAAGATTGGCTGGAATCAATGGTGGCGCCATGTTGCGTGTGGAGACCCCTGATGTGCCTAAACAGTGGAAGCCCCTCAATTCTAACTCCAACACACCCCTAACCCTAATCCCAACTCTAGCCATAACCCTAATCACAACCCTAACCCCAACACACCCCTAACCCTAACCACAAGCCTAATCTTAACCCTATTTCCAATCCTAGCCCTAATTCCAACCCTAACTCTAAGGCAATGTGCCCATGTTGCGGATTCGTGTGAGATTTTTCTGCACCATTTTTGAAAAATCTGCAGGTAAAAGTACCTGCGGATTTACCGCGGATTTCCAGTGTTTTTTGTGCGGATTTCACCTGCGGATTCCTATTGAGGAACAGGTGTAAAACGCTGTGGAATCCGCACAAAGAATTGACATGCTGCGGAAAATACAACGCACAGTTTCTGTGCGGTATTTTCCACACCATGGGCACAGTGGATTTGGTTTTCCATAGGTTTACATGGTACTGTAAACCTGATGGAAAGCTGCTACAAATCCGCAGCGGCCAATCCCCTGCGGATCCGCAGCCAATTGCGCACCGTGGGCACATAGCTTTATTCCAACCCTAACCCTATTTCTAACCCTAACCCTAGCTCTAACCCTAGTGGAAAAATAAAAGTAAATATATTTTCTTTATTTTATTATTGTCCCTACCTATGGGGGTGATAAAGGTGGTGGGGGGGTTCATTTACTATTTTTTTTTTATTTTGATCACTGTGATTGATCGCTGTGATAAAACCTATCACAGTGATCAAAATGTACCTGGAACGTATCTGCCGGCAGACTCGGCGGGCGCACTGCACATGTGCGCACCATTTTGGAAGATGGCGGTGCCCATGGAGAAGACGGTCGGACACCGGGAGGCTCGGCAATTATGAGGGGGTGGGATCGGAGCACGCAGGGTGGGATCAAAGCACGGGGGGAGCCGACAGGAGGATGGAGGGGAGCAGACAGGAGGATGGAGGGGAGCAGACAGGAGGATGGAGGGGAGCGGAGCACAGGACGGAGGACTGGGGAGAACGGTGGCGGGGGCAGATCAGGGTTTCCAGCCATGGCCGATGATACTGCAGCATCGGCCATGGCTGGATTGTAATATTTCACCACTTTTCGTAGGTGAAATATTACAAATTGCTCTGATTGGCTGTTGAAAGTGAAACAGCCAATCAGAGCAATTGTAGCCACGGGGGGCGAAGCCACCTTCCCCGGGCTGAAGTACCACTCCACCTGTCCCTGCAGATCAGGTGAAATTGGAGTTAAACCTTTCACCCCATCTGCAGGGACGCGATCCCTCCATGATGCCACATAGGCGTCACAGGTCGGATTGGCACCGACTTTCATGATGCCTACGTGGCGTCACAGGTCGGGAAGGAGTTAAAGTGAAACAACTGAGAGGAGTGTAAACTTTCAGGTTCAGTTAAATTTCAACCATTCAAAGGAATTTCAACCATTTTTCTACAAAGCCTCATTTCAGAGGCTCGTAAGTAATCGGACAAATTAACTTTACCATAAATAAAATGTTCATTTCTAATATTTTGCAGATAATCTTTTGTAGGCAATGACAGCCTGAAATCTGGGAGCCTTGGACATCAACACTGTGTTTCCTCCTTTGTTATACTTTGCCAGACCTTTACTGTAGCTGACTTCATTTGTTGCATGTTTGTGGGTCTTTCTGCCTTAATATTTATCTTAAGCATGGAAAATGCTGCTCGATGAGGCAATATTCTACGTGGCTGGGCAATATACGTGACTGGGCAATATACTACGTGGCTGGGCAATATACTACGTGGCTGGGCAATATACTACTGTTGTGGCCAAAAGTATTGACACCCCTGCAATTCTGTCAGTTATTTTTATGTTTGGTGTGGAATTATATCCAATTTGGCTTTAGGACAATTCTTTTTGTGTTTTTTAATTTAAGACAAATTAAATGAAGATAATAATACCAAAGAATTTGTGTTTGCAATCATTTTCAGGAATAAACTGAGTATTATCTGACAGAATTGCAGGGGCGTCAATACTTTTGGCCACAACTGTATGTGACTGGGCAATATACTATGTGGCTGGGCAATATAGTACATGACTGGGCAATATACTACGTGGCTGGCCTATATACTACGTGACTGGGCAATATAGTACGTGGTTGGGCAATATACTACGTGGGCTGTGCAATATACTACGTAGACATGCATATTCTAGAATACCCGATGCATTAGAATCGGGCCACCATCTAGTATTCAATAAACACTAGTGATTCGGTGCAATTGGGAGCCATGCATGGCCATGCCATCACATTGTCTCCACCATGTTTTACAGAGGATGTGGGGTGCATTGAATCATGAGCCATTCCAAGCCTATACTTTCTTCTTCCCATCATTCTGGTACAGGTTTATCTTAGTTTCATCTGTCCAAAGAATGTTTTTCCAGATCTGGGCTAGCTTCTTTAGATTTTTTTTTTTAGCAATGTCTGATCAAGCCTTTGCATTTTTATGTCTCGTTAATGGTTTGCACCTTGTGGTGAATCCTTTGTATTTGCTCTCATGAAGTCTTCTCTTTAGGGTAGACTTACACTGCGTGCAGAATTATTAGGAAAGTTGTATTTTAGAGGATTATTTTTATTATTGATCAACAAGTATATTCTCAATCAACCCAAAAGACTCAGGAATATCAAAGCCTAATATTTTTGGAAGTTGGAGTGGGTTGTTTTTTTTTAGATTTGGCTATCTTAGGAGGATATCTGTTTGTGCAGGTAACTATTACTGTGCAGAATTATTAGGCAACTTGATAAAAACCAAATATATTTCCATCTCACTTGTTTATTTTCACCAGGTAAACTAATATAACTGCACCAAGTTTTGAAATAAAGATTTCTGACATGCAAAAACAAAACCCCAAAAAATTAGTGACCGATACAGCCACCTTTCTTTATGATGACACTCACCAGCCTTCCATCCATAGATTCTGTCAGTTGCTTGATCTGTTTACGACCAACATTGCGTGCTGCAGCCACCACAGCCTCCCAGACATTGTTCCGAGAGGTGGACTGTTTTCCCTCCCTGTAGATCTCATATTTTATGAGGGACCACAGGTTCTCTATGGGGTTCAGATCAGGTGAACAAGGGGGCCATGTCATTAGGTTTTCTTCTTTGAGACCTTTACTGGCCAGCCACGCTGTGGAATAGTTGGAGGCATGTGATGGAGCATTGTCCTGCATGAAAATCATGTTTTTCTTGAACGATACCGACTTCTTCCAGTACCACTGCTGCTTGTATCTTCCAGAAACTGGTAGTAGGTCTGGGAGTTGAGCTTCACTCCATCCTCAACCCGAAAAGGTCCCACAAGTTCATATTTGATGATACCAGCCCATACCAGTACCCCACCTCCACCTTGCTGGTGTCTGAGTTGCAGTGGAGCTCTCTGTCCTTTACTGATCCAGCCTCTGGTCCATCCATCTGGCCCATGAAGAGTCACTCTCATTTCATCAGTCCATAAAACCTTTGAAAAGTCAGTCTTAAGATATTTCTTGGTCCAGTCTTGACGTTTTATCTTATGTTTCTTATTCAAAAGTGGTCGTTTTTCAGCCTTCCTTACCTTGGCCATGTCCCTTTCGCACACCTTGTGCTTTTTGATACTTCAGTAATGTTGCAGCTCTGAAATATGGCAAAACTGGTGGCAAATGGCATCTTGGCAGCTTCACGCTCGATTTTCCTCAATTCATGGGCAGTTATTTTGCGCCTTTTTTGCCCAACACGCTTCTTGCGACCCTGTTGGCTATTTGCAATGAAACGCTTGATTGTTCGGTGATCACGCTTCAAAAGTTTGGCAATTTCAACACTGCTGCATCCCTCTGCAAGACATCTCACAATTTTGGACTTTTCAGAGCCCGTCAAATCTCCCTTCTGACCCATTTTGCCAAAGGGAAGGAAGTTGCGTAATAATTACGCACACCTTATATAGGTTGTTGATGTCATTAGACAACACCCCTCCTCATTACAGAGATGCACATCACATGATTTACTTAATTGGTAGTTGGCTCTCAAGCCTGAACAGCTTGGAGTAGGACAACATGTATAAAAATTATCATGTGATCCAAAAAAACAACTTGCCTAATAAATCTGCATGCAGTGTAGATACTGAAACACCTACTTTATGGAGCGTGTTCTTTACTTGGGTGGGTGTTATGAAGGGGTTTTTCTTCAGTATGGAAAGTATTCCCCCACTGTTGTCTTCCATGGAGTTCCACACCTTTTAAAATTCCCAAGCTTATCAGAGCACTCTTGTAGGCGGTACCAAACTGTTGATTTCTGCAATTTCTCTGATGAAATTTTTTTTTTTGCCTAATGATGGCCTGTTTCTCTTCCATTGAGCGCTCTTTTGACCTCCTGTTGTGGGTTTACAGCTGCAGCTTCCAAAAGGAAATGCCACACCTTGAATCAGCTCCAGTCCTCTTGATTGTTGATTGATTGACTAATGAGGGAATATCCCATGCAGCCTATTAACCTCTTTATGACCGAAGATTTTTACGTTTTCATTTTTCGCTCCCCTCCTTCCCAGAGCTGTAAGTTTTTTTTTTTCTGTTAATATGGCCATGTGAGGGCTTATTTTTTACGGGACGGGCTGTACTTTTGAACGACATCATTGGTTTTAGCATGTCGTGTACTCTAAAACGGGAAAAAAATTCCAAGTGTGATGAAATTGCAAAAAAAGTGCAATCCCACACTTGTTTTTTGTTGGGCTTTTTTGCTAGGTTCACTAAATACTATAACTGACCTGCCACTATGATTCTCCAGGACATTACAAGTTCATAGACACCAAACATGTCTAGGTTATTTGTTTATCTAAGTGGTGAAAAAAAATTCCAAAGTTTGCTTAAAAAGAAAATTGCGCCTTTTTCCGAAACCCGTAGCGTCTCCATTTTTCGTGATCTCAGGTTGGGTGAGGGCTTATTTTTTGTGTGCCGAGCTGATGTTTTTAATGATAGGACCTGTTCACAGTATATACCGTATGGGAATAAACATACTAGAAATAGGAGGAAACCAATATGGCTAAATAGAGCTGTAAAGGGCGCAATAAGTGACAAAAAGAAAGCATTTAGAGTATTAAAGGAAGTAGGTAGTGAGGAGGCATTAAATAAATACAAAAAATTAAATAAATTCTGTAAAAAGCAAATCAAGGCAGCAAAGATTGAGACAGAGAGACTGGCGTGGCTTCGGTCTCTGGCTATGTGAGACGTGCGATCAGGGAGCTCCTGAGGTAAAAACCTCCAATCCAACTTTAATCCCTACTTTTACAAACCATCCACACAATTTTATATGGGTGACTGATAAAGCCTTCCCCCAGGCATATTTTAGACCAAAAAGAACAAAAATTGGCCCTTCACCCAGGAAGATTTATTTACCTCATGGCAATCTGAGGCCTACTAGGAGCGTGTGAGGACAGCCATTGCCGCCATCAACAACAGTGTCTTCAACCCCAAAGCACACTCCTGCCCGTAGCACAGACCCGGAAGCCTTCGCCACTGCAGAGAACACAAGGAGACGGCTGCAGCTCTTGACATCGACGCTGCGGTGAACAGGGACGCCATCGCTGCACCCGAATACAAGATCAGGATTACCCTCCACACCACCAGCAGGACCACCAGCAGAGAGGACACTCCGGACACCGAACATCAACGCTGCGGTGAGGCCTTGCAGTGATTTCCCACCCTCCCTGCTACCAGAGGAATATCGGTTTCCTTCACGTTTTCCCGCCTTCCTGCCTTCCAGTCAACTCAGGTACGCTCGATCACACTGAGGTGCCATTAATACTCCGGCTGTACCCCGCTTAATATACCCGGACTCAGAGTCCACACTTGTGGCTCCATTAACTTATCATACCTCCCTGGGGCTGTTAAATCTGCCAAAGGAGGCATGTTATTTGCATATTTTATGTCACATTAACAATACTTCTCAGGGTAAGCTGGGCCTTATGGTCCCCATCTCCCTTCAGCTTACTTATTTTTGCTAACTAGAAAAAAAAAAAAAATCTATAAATCTTCAGCAGAGCGAGTGTGAGCGAGCTGAGTGTGGCCTGAGTGTAAGTGTGGACGGCGGTAAGTGTGACTTGTGATTCAGTGACTTTGGAGTCAGGGAGTTTTCAAGGGAGGAATTACTGAATTGCTGTCTGATTTTTATTAATACTTTGTATTTATTTTTATTTTTTTTATTGAACTGTTCTGTCTGGTGCAATCCCCATTAGGAAATGTGCTCCACGATTGTTAATGCCATCCAGTGCACATCTTGCCACATGTATGCAGTCCTTGAGCAGCCGATCGAGGGTGCATACTGCTGTGCGAGATGTGAGCACGTTGTGCATTTGGAAACCCAGATTCTGACTCTAAATGTGCAGCTGGCAACACTGAGATCCATAGACAATATGGAGAGGAGTCTTCTGCTCATGGAGCAGACGCTCAATGGGACAGATGAGGGGGGGATGGTGGGATGGAGCTGCAGGACAATGAAGTAGCAAGCTGGGTGACAGTTAGGAAGCGGGGTAGAGGGAAGAGTGCCAGGGAGGCTAGTCCTGATCTGGAACACCCCAATAAGTTTGCTAAGTTGGCAGATGAGGGGGGTGCCAGTACAGGGGTAGCACTGCTGCAGCCAGGCATGTCCTCTGAAAGCCGGAGGAGTGACTGCTCCAGTAAGGAGGGAAATAGGAGAGCAGGGCAGGCCAGACAGGTGCTGGTAGTGGGCGACTCAATTATTAGGGGAACAGATAGGGCAATCTGTCACAAAGACAGGGATCGTCGAACGGTGTGCTGCCTACCTGGCGCTCGAGTCCGACACATCGCTGATCGGGTGGACAGATTATTGGGAGGGGCTGGTGAGGACCCAGCGGTCATGGTGCACATTGGCACTAATGACAAAGTTAGAGGTAGGTGGAAGGTCCTTAAAGATGATTTCAGGGAATTAGGCTGCAAGCTGAAAGCAAGGACCTCCAACGTGGTATTTTCCGAAATACTGCCGGTACCACGTGCCACGCCAGAGAGGCAACGGGAGATTAGGGAGGTTAATAAGTGGCTCAAGAATTGGTGTAGGAAAGAGGGGTTTGGGTTCCTGCAGAACTGGGCCGACTTCTCAGTTGGCTACAGGCTCTACGCTAGGGACCCGCTGCACCTCAATGGGGAGGGTGCAGCTGTGCTGGGGGAGAGAATGGCTAGAAGGTTGGAGGAGTGTTTAAACTAGGAATTGGGGGGGAGGGTATTCATTTTATAGGAGGGGAAGATAGTGCAGACAGAGACCTGGGCACAAATAAGGAAGTTGGGGGTGGCGGTGGAATGGGGGGTGGGGTCAGAACAGTTAATAATTTAAGAAATAGAAGTACAGAGAGGAACATAAAGTGCATGTATACTAATGCCAGAAGCCTCGCCAACAAAATGGACGAATTAGAACTAATGTTGTTGGAGCATAATTATGACATGGTGGGGATATCTGAAACGTGGCTGGATGAGAGCCATGACTGGGCTGTTAACTTGCAGGGCTATAGCCTGTTCAGAAATGACCGTACAGATAAGCGAGGGGAAGGGGTGTGTCTATATGTAAAATCATCCTTAAAACCCATCCTGCGTGATAATATAGGTGAATTTAATGAAAATGTAGAATCCCTGTGGGTGGAGATAAGGGGAGGGGGAAAAAATAATAAATTACTGATAGGGGTTTGTTATAAATCTCCAAAAATAATGGAAGCAATGGAGAATATCCTCGTAAAGCAAATAGATAAAGCTGCGACTCAAGGAGAAGTCATTATTATGGGGGACTTCAACTACCCTGAAATAGATTGGGGAACAGAAACCTGCAGTTCCAGCAAAGGTAATCGGTTTTTGACAATTATGAGAGACAATTAACTTTCACAACTGGTTCAGGACCCAACAAGAAGGGGGGCACTGCTAGACCTAATATTAACCAACAGGCCAGACCGCATATCAAATATAAGGGTTGGGGGTCACTTGGGAAATAGCGATCACAAAATAATAAGTTTTCATGTATCCTTTAAAAAGATGTGTAGTAGAGGGGTTACAAGGACACTAAACTTCAGGAGGGCAAATTTCCAACGGATGAGAGAGGATCTTGGTGCAATTAACTGGGACGATATCCTGAGACACAAAAATACACAAAGAAAATGGGAGACGTTTATTAGCATCCTGGATAGGACCTGTGCGCAGTATATACCGTATGGGAATAAACATACTAGAAATAGGAGGAAACCAATATGGCTAAATAGAGCTGTAAGGGGCGCAATAAGTGACAAAAAGAAAGCATTTAGTGAATTAAAGGAAGTAGGTAGTGAGGAGGCATTAAATAAATACAGAAAATTAAATAAATTCTGTAAAAAGCAAATCAAGGCAGCAAAGATTGAGACAGAGAGACTCATTGCCAGAGAGAGTAAAAATAATCCTAAAATATTCTTTAACTACATAAATAGTAAGAAACTAAAAAATGATAGTGTTGGCCCCCTTAAAAATAGTCTGGGTGAGATGGTGGATGAGGATGAGGAAAAAGCCAATATGCTAAATGACTTTTTTTCAATCAGTATTTACACAAGAAAATCCCATGGCAGACAAAATGTCTAGTGATAAAAATTCCCAATTAAATGTCACCTGCTTAACCCAGCAGGAAGTGCGGTGGCGTCTAAAAATCACTAAAATTGACAAATCTCCGGGCCCGGATGGGATACACCCTCGAGTACTGCAGGAATTAAGTACAGTCATTGATAGACCATTATTTTTAAACTTTAAAGACTCCATAATAACAGGGTCTGTGCCGCAGGACTGGCGTATAGCAAATGTGGTGCCAATATTCAAAAAGGGAACAAAAACTGAACTCGGAAATTATAGGCCAGTAAGCTTAACCTCTACTGTGGGTAAAATCCTGGAGGGCATTCTGAGGGACGCTATACTGGAGTATCTGAAGAGGAATAACCTCATGACCCAGTATCAGCACGGGTTTACTAGGGACCGTTCATGTCAGACTAATTTGATCAGTTTCTATGAAGAGGTAAGTTCCGGATTGGACCAAGGGAACCCAGTGGATGTAGTGTATATGGACTTTTCAAAAGCTTTTGATACGGTGCCACACAAAAGGTTGATACATAAAATGAGAATAATGGGGATAGGGGAAAATATGTGCAAGTGGGTTGAGAGCTGGCTCAGGGATAGGAAACAAAGGGTGGTTATTAATGGAGCACACTCGGACTGGGTAGCGGTTAGCAGTGGGGTACCACAGGGGTCAGTATTGGGCCCTCTACTTTTTAACATATTTATTAATGACCTTGTAGGGGGCATTCAGAGTAGAATTTCAATATTTGCAGATGACACTAAACTCTGCAGGGTAATCAATACAGAGGAGGACAATTTTATATTACAGGATGATTTATGTAAACTAGAAGCTTGGGCTGATAAATGGCAAATGAGCTTTAATGGGGATAAATGTAAGGTCATGCACTTGGGTAGAAGTAATAAGATGTAGAATTATGTGCTTAATTCTAAAACTCTGGGCAAAACCGTCAATGAAAAAGACCTGGGTGTATGGGTGGATGACAAACTTAAATTCAGTGGCCAGTGTCGGGCAGCGGCTACAAAGGCAAATAAAATAATGGGATGCATTAAAGGAGGCATAGATGCTCATGAGGAGAATATAATTTTACCTCTATACAAGTCACTAGTTCGACCACACTTAGAATACTGTGCACAGTTCTGGTCTCCGGTGTTTAAGAAAGACATAGCTGAACTGGAGCGGGTGCAGAGAAGAGCGACCAAGGTTATTAGAGGACTGGGGGGTCTGCAATACCAAGATAGGTTATTACACTTGGGGCTATTTAGTTTGGAAAAACGAAGACTAAGGGGTGATCTTATTTTAATGTATAAATATATGAGGGGACAGTACAAAGACCTTTCTGATGATCTTTTTAATCATAGACCTGAAACAGAGACAAGGGGGCATCCTCTGCGGTTGGAGGAAAAAAGGTTTAAGCATAATAACAGATGTGGATTCTTTACTGGAAGAGCAGTGAGACTATGGAACTCTCTGCCGTATGATGTTGTAATGAGTGATTCATTACTTAAATTTAAGAGGGGACTGGATACCTTTCTGGAAAAGTATAATGTTACAGGGTATATACACTAGATTCCTTGATAGGGCGTTGATCCAGGGAACTAGTCTGATTGCCGTATGTGGAGTCGGGAAGGAATTTTTTTCCCCAATGTGGAGCTTACTCTTTCCCACATGGGTTTTTTTTGCCTTCCTCTGGATCAACATGTTAGGGCATGTTAGGTTAGGCTATGGGTTGAACTAGATGGACATATAGTCTTCCTTTAACCTTAATAACTATGTAACTATGTAACTTCACCTTATCAGGGTACTAACCCAAGATAGTTGCTATACTATAGCATTGTTTCTCAGGGCTTGCTGTGCCCTGTGGTACTCCTAACAAAGGATCTGCAGGTCATCTGCTGTACTAAATCACACTGGGGCTGTGGAATAACAAGTACTCTCTCACCCCTGATACAGGAGTACTATAAACAGCACTGGCAAGGCCTTTGGTAGCAGGCCATACGTTTAAACTACAGCAGCGTTTTTCAGGGCTTGCTGCGCCCTGTGGTACCCCCCCTTCTCACAGTCTTCCAACAAAGGAACTGGACATTTGCTATACTAAACCTCCCTGGGGATTTGGGAAAACAAATACCCTCTCTCCCCTGATATAGGAGCACTATAAACAGTCCGTAGCAAGGCCTTTGGTATCAGGCCACACGTTTATACTACAGCGGTGTTTATCAGGGCTTGCTGCGCCTTGTGCTACCCCTCTTTCCACAGTCTGCATTCCAACAAACAAATTGCTAAATCCCCCCCCATTGGGGCTGTGGGAAAACACACACCCTCTTACCCCTGATACAGGAGCACTATAAACAGACATTGGCAAGGCCTTTGGCATCAGGCCACAAGTTTATACACCAGCAACGTTTTTCAGAGCTTGCTGCGCCTTGTGGTTCCCCTTCCTCCAGTCTTGTCAGACTAGAGAATTCTTTTACATCTACTGTACTCTCTCTACAGGCTCCTGACCCTAACCTCTGGAGAGGTAGATTACTACTGAATACACTTGCTTAAATTCTTGTTTATATTTGCTGCAATATATTTTCTTTTCTTTTCTTCCCTCCTGACAGGATTTGATAAGATCTAATTGTCATAAATTACTATCAGTACTCTGCTTTTTCTCAACAGGTTTAAATATCTGTGGTAGTTCTGTAAGCATATTTGATAGTTATTGTTGACGAAGATACTCTGTATAGCATCATCACCATGGGAAAAAAAGAGGGAACCATTCCTAAATCGAACATTCCCCAACTCTCTAAGCAAACCAAAACGCAAGGAGAGGAAAGAATACATTACCACTGCTACTCTCCAGTGGACAAGGTTAACACTTTGAGCCCTGAAAAATCCAGATCCCCCATAATAGATGAGAGAAAAACCTATAATACCCTTCAAAAAATAAAAAAATTGAATCCTCCAAAATTACCTGAGATAGAGGGTCAACCTGAAAGTATGGACTCATCTCAGTCCAACAAAAGAAAAGAACGAGAGGAGGAGAGACAAAAAATCTCCACACCATCTCAAGGAACAGAACAAGGGGGAAGAAGATTACTCCAGCTTTAGTGACTCTTCCGCTAAAGGTACCTTCACACATAACGATATCGTTAACGATATCGTTGCTTTTTGTGACGTAGCAACGATATCGTTAAGGAAATCGTTCTGTGTGACAGCGACCAACGATCAGGCCCCTGCTGGGAGATCGTTGGTCGCTGAGGAAAGTCCAGAACTTTATTTCGTCGCTGGACTCCCTGCAGACATCGCTGGATCGGCGTGTGTGACACCGATCCAGCGATGTCTTCACTGGTAACCAGGGTAAACATCGGGTTACTAAGTGCAGGGCCGCGCTTAGTAACCCGATGTTTACCCTGGTTACCAGCGTAAAAGTAAAAAAAACAAACACTACATACTTACCTACCGCTGTCTGTCCCCGGCGCTCTGCTTCTCTGCACTCCTCCTGCACTGGCTGTGAGCGTCGGTCAGCCGGAAAGCAGAGCGGTGACGTCACCGCTCTGCTTTCCGGCCGCTGTGCTCACAGCCAGTGCAGGAGGAGTGCAGAGAAGCAGAGCGCCGGGGACAGACAGCGGTAGGTAAGTATGTAGTGTTTGTTTTTTTTACTTTTACTCTGGTAACCAGGGTAAACATCGGGTTACTAAGCGCAGCCCTGCGCTTAGTAACCCGATGTTTACCCTGGTTACCCGGGGACCTCGGGATCGTTGGTCGCTGGAGAGCTGTCTGTGTGACAGCTCTCTAGCGACCAAACAGCGACGCTGCAGCGATCGACATCGTTGTCGGTATCGCTGCAGCGTCGCTGAGTGTGAAGGTACCTTTACACAAGTCCACTAAAAAATAAACTCAAGTTAGACAATGACCAAGATACAACCCCACCGAACTTATTGGCCACAAACCCTAATCAAATCTCATCCCTCAGCAACAACACTAGTACTGAGGCATATATGCTTAATCTAGCTAACAAAATAAACGAAAATATGTTAAAAAGCTTCGACATCCAAGCCAAACGGTTTGAAACCACTCTTGAACAACTTAACATAAAAATCTCTGATCACGAAACAAGAATTGATGCAGTAGAAAAAACTACTACAAAATCCTCCAATATTATCCATGATCTATCTTCAGAGGTCAAAAGGCTAAAAATCAAATTGGGTGACATAGAAGACCGTAATCGCAGGAATAACGTAAAAATCCGAGGCATTCCGGAACATATCCACACAGACAACCTCTTAAACCATGTAAAATCCATCTTTAAAAAAGCTATTCCTACTCTATCAGACTCAGATCTAATCATAGATAGAATCCACAGACTCCCAAAACCCCCAAAAATTGCACCAGATATCCCCAGAGATGTAATTCTCAAAATTCATTTCTACAACACCAAGGAAAGAATATTGCAATACTTAAAAAATGAAAAAAACCTTTCCAGAGCCTTATAACAACCTCAAAATATTTGCGGACCTGTCCAAGGAGACACTGCATTCCAGGAAAACGTTTAACGCTATTACCTCCACACTCAGAAACAAAAATATCCCATATAGATGGGGATTCCCTTTTAAACTCATAGTTTTTTCAAATGGAAAAACCATTCCAATTTTTACACCTGAAGAAGGCCAAAAATGTATTGCCTCATTAAAAGACAACCCCTCACATAGAGGTTACCGTTGAAAATACATAGGACATGGTCATGATCTTGTCTTTGAACTTTCGGTTTAGATAATTCATTCATCATAAGCTGTTATTACATATGGTTTGCTTACCTATACAAGAGGTTAATTTTCTTCTTCCTCAGTTCCCATTTAGTTCATACCCCCAAGAAGAAGATATATCCCACTGTGAGTGGGTTCTTTGTATTAAACAAACTTCTCAATTGTTGGTGTATTCTATACACCCCATTTTTGAATTGTAAATATTTAATTCATTTATAGGTGTACCACATACACCTTAATTCTTGATCAATAGAGGTACGTTCTAGTATTGACCAGTGAGACTTTTATTTCTACTTTAACTTCCACTTTCCCCAACTCTTTCTACACAAGACACTATAAACATGAACCTTAAAATCATGACATACAATATTAAAGGACTCAGCAGTCCTAGGAAAAGATTTTCCCTATGGAGAGAACTTGAAAACTCTAAAACAGACAAAATATGTGTCCAAGAGACCAAATTTAAAAATGAAGACCACCCAAAATTTGAACACAAAAATTTCCCACATATATACCAATCTAACAATTCAAAAAAGAAAGCGGGGGTAATGACAATAATAAAAAACTCGATCCCATTTGAATTTATTGAAGAAGTCAAGGACAATAACGGCAGATACCACATCTTAATTTGCCATATTAACAACATAACCTGCACAATCGCCAACATCTATGCTCCTAATAAAAAACATTTCTAAATAAATTCATTAAAAAATTCGACCAAAACATAAAAGGTATACCCATTATACTGGGAGACTTTAACTCCACCCCAGACCACTTCCTTGACTCTTCTTCCAAAAAGAGACCACAAACAGGAGATCTCAACCCTTGGCTGTTCCAGAATGAGCTCTACGATACATTTCGATGTATCAACGCCTCTTCCATTGAATACTCCTTCTCAGAGACTCATCAATCAGCGTCCAGAATAGACCTAATCATCGCCGACGTCTTTACTTTGGCGAGGTTTACAAAAATTTATATAAAAGACAGAACAATTTCAGATCATTCCCCGGTGGTTGGAGAGCTCGTTCTGGGACCCCCAATAAACAACAAAACTCTGTGGAAATGTAACTCTAATATAATCAACAACCCCATACATAAATCCTCAATAGAATCCTCGATTAAACTGTACTTTAAAGAAAATTGTTCTGACTCCACTAACCCCATCATTAGATGGTGTGCCCACAAGGCAGTGATTAGAGGTTTGCTGATCCAGATTTCTTCCAGAAAAAAGAAAAAAGGGCGGAAACAGAAAGAATCCAAACTCTTCTAAAAAATAAAATTAATGAACAAATTGCATTCCCCTCCCCTTCTTCTACGTTACAGTCTGAAATATCGAAACTGACACAAGACCTAAAATTACTATTATTCTCCCCTTATGAAGCAGCAGTCAAAAACTCTAAATATAAATTGTATACATCTTTAAACAAGCACACTAAATTTATGTGCAATCGCATTAAAAAAAGAAGGCTCCATAACAGAATTGACAAAATAAAAAATTCAAAAGGAACAACACTATCCCACCCCCAAGACATAGTAAATGAATTTGCAAAATTCTACGAGAAGCTATAACATCGACCCCCCCAAAAAACCCTCCCAACTCCACCAAAATGCCATAACCTCATTCCTTTCTTCAATCAACCGCCCAAAAATAACAACCGAAGACAAGTCAATCCTATCAGCTCCCTTTGATGTAGAGGAGATAGAGGATTGTATTAAGCAACTAAAGCCATCAAAATCCCCAGGTCCCGATGGCTTTGGCAACGATTATTATAGAACTTTCTACAAAACTCTCTCCCCCCATCTCTTGCAATCATTTAACATGGCCTCATCCTTGGGTACCTTCCCTACTGAAATGCTCGAAGCTTCTATTGTTTTAATTCCCAAGCTCAAAGATAACCCTGAAGACATTGCCAATTTTAGACCCATTTCCTTAATCAATTGCGACATCAAAATATATGCCAAAATTCTAGCTAATAGGCTTATTCTGATACTTCCCACCTTAATAAATAATGACCAGATCGGGTTTGTCGTGGGTCGCCACGCTCCAGACGGTACCAGGAGAATCAACGCCATCAAAATAGCTAATCAAACAAAACAAAGCACCCGGATTGTCTCTCTAGACGCAGAAAAAGCTTTTGACCGTCTGGAATGGGGCTTCCTACGACAGACCCTGATCAAATTTGGGTTTGATAATTCCTTTATTACTACAATTATGGCACTCTACTCCAACCCTAGAGCAAAAATCGTTGCTAACAATCATGTATCTCCCTCCTTCGCTATAACAAATGGTACAAGGCAGGGATGTCCCTTATCCCCACTCCTTTTTATCTTAGCCATGGAGCCCTTTGCACAAATGGTCAGGGAAAATAATAACATCAAGGGATTGGAAACCCCCTCTCGCCAATACAAACTAAGTATGTTTGCTGATGACATCATTCTCACCCTAACAGACCCTATCAACTCCATGTCAGAACTTCACAAGATATTGGATTCTTTTTCAAATGTCTCCCATTTCAAAATTAACGCAACAAAATCAAAAATCCTACCCTTAAATGTAGATGAAGAGCAAATTAAAAAAATTAAAGCTTCTTCCCCCATTACCTGGGCTAATAAAGAACTTACCTATTTAGGGATTAAGATCACTAAAAATCTAAACAACATAGTAACAAATAATATTAATTACTTAATTAAAACTATCAATAATGACACTACCACCTTTGGGCATAAATTCCTCTCCTGGTGGGGCAAAGTCCTTACAATAAAAATCTTTACGCTACCTAAGATTCTATACATTCTGAGCGCCATTCCTCTTCCCATTTCGGTATCATACCTTACATCTCTCCAAACCATCATTAATAAATTTATTTGGAATAATAAAAAACCCAGGACACCCTCAAGTATCACTTACAAAAAAAGAGCATATGGGGGCTTAGGGATTCCCAATATAGCTGCCCATTATTATACATCCTTAATAAAACAAAGCAGATTCTGGCTAACAGTATCAAAACCCCCAGCGTGGTTAGATATGGAAACCCTTCTAAATAAAACAACCATCCCAAAGATTTAATTATAAAAACACTAACTGGTCATCAACTCAACTCAGTGACTCACCCAATATTCCAGGCCACCATACATGCTTGGGAAAAATTGTCCAGATCAAGAAAGGGAACATCCAAAAAATCTATCTTGGTTAAAATTCCTCTCTCCACTATTTCTACATGTAACAATATTACACTTCCAACTCTATGGGAAGAAAGGGGAATTACGAGATTGGGAGACGTCTATGACTGTAGCTCTTTCATAAAATTTAGCAACCTAAAAGAGAAGTTTAGACTCCCGTCATCGACGTTTTTACAATTTGTAATGTTAAAAGAACAAGTCATGAAGTTTCTCCAGAAGGGTCCTAAATTCTCCGAAGCATCCTTAAACTTAGTAAGTAACACGGAACACGGAGTCTTTTGGAGTCACAAATATATTTATGACTGGTTTAATCATGATTGGGAAATGCCTAAACACCCCTATATACGCAAGTGGGAAAGGGAACTGCAGTCTACCTTTACCAGAGAAGATTGGGAGGACTCTCTGTCTTCCACATATGATTCCATGTTATCTATGTCTCTTCAAGAATGTCATTTCAAAGTAAATACCCGCTGGTACTATACTCCAGCAAGATTAGCTCATATTAACCAAGATGGATCTGCCTCCTGTTGGAGAAAATGTGGCATTAAAGGGGACCTCCTTCACATGTTTTGGCATTGCCCAACACTAAAACCTCTCTGGACACAAATATCTACCCTTATTGACAAAATTTATGGCAAACCACTAAATTTAACTCCCCATATAGCTTTGCTTTCCCTGGGCCTCGAGGACCTTAGTCTAGATAAAAGGAATATGATTATACAAATACTACTGGTAGTAAAAAAACAGCATAGCTTTTAACTGGAAACATCATCTCCCTCCTTCATTTTCAGACATAATAGAACAACTATCTCTCCATAGGACATATGAGTTATCCTTCGCCCTAGCGAATAACCAACTGGTGAAATATACAAATAAGTGGTCTCACTGGGACAATATATATCCATAACATCTATTCTCATAGATATATATCTAATATACGTACCATAAAAATTGTTGTATAAAGTTTACTTTATTTTTGTACATTTCAGTTTATTTTTACTGTATATCTATAAAGTGATATAAAGCGTTTATAATACCCAAAATTGATATTGAAGCAAAATAAAGCTTTATAGAGAATGATTAAATATAAAAATATTATATGGTATGTTATGTTACATATTGGCAAAAATGCCTATAAAAATGAGTCATGTTTTGTTACGAAAACGAAAATATTGGAATGTACTTTTTCTATATCTTTAAAACGATATGAAGCGTTTGATACGCTTAAAATTGTTAATGAAACAATACAAAGTCTTATAGACACCCATTATATGTCAAATGTCTATTATAATATGGAATATTATATGTTATATGTTACCTAATGACAAACAATGCCTTCAAACTTGAATCTTGTTATGTTGCTAAAATGAAAATAAAAACATTGGAAAAGAGACAGAGAGACTCATTGCCAGAGAGTAAAAATAATCCCAAAATATTCTTTAACTACATAAATAGTAAGAAACTAAAAAATGATAGTGTTGGCCCCCTTAAAAATAGTCTGGGTGAAATGGTGGATGAGGATGAGGAAAAAACCAATATGCTAAATGACTTTTTTTCATCAGTATTTACAACAGAAAATCCCATGGCAGACAAAATGACTAGTGATAAAAATTCCCAATTAAATGTCACCTTCTTAACCCAGCAGGAAGTGCGGCGGCGTCTAAAAATCACTAAAATTGACAAATCTCCAGGCCCGGATGGGATACACCCTCGAGTACTGCAGGAATTAAGTACAGTCATTGATAGACCATTATTTTTAATCTTTAAAGACTCCATAATAACAGGGTCTGTACCACAGGACTGGCGTATAGCAAATGTGGTGCCAATATTCAAAAAGGGGACAAAAACTGAACTCGGAAATTATAGGCCAGTAAGCTTAACCTCAACTGGGGGTAAAATCCTGGAGGGCATTCTAAGGGATGCTATGCTGGAGTATCTGGAGAGGAATAACCTCATGACCCAGTATCAGCACGGGTTTACTAGGGACCGTTCATGTCAGACTAATTTGATCAGTTTCTATGAAGAGTTAAGTTCTGGACAGGACCAAGGGAACCCAGTGGATGTAGTGTATATGGACTTTTCAAAAGCTTTTGATACGGTGCCACACAAAAGGTTGATACATAAAATGAGAATAATGAGGATAGGGGAAAATATGGTTAAGTGGGTTGAGAGCTGGCTGAGGGATAGGAAACAAAGGGTGGTTATTAATGGAGCACACTCGGACTGGGTAGCGGATAGGAGTGGGGTACCACAGGGGTCAGTATTGGGCCCTCTTCTTTTTAACATTTATTAATGACCTTGTAGGGGGCATTCAGAGTAGAATTGCAATATTTGCAGATGACACTAAACTCTGCAGGGTAATCAATACAGGGGAGGACAATTTTATATTACAGGATGATTCATGTAAACTAGAAGTTTGGGCTGGGGGGTCTGCAATACCAAGATAGGTTATTACACTTGGGGCTATTTAGTTTGGAAAAACGAAGTCGAAGGGGTGATCTTACTTTAATGTATAAATATATGAGAAGATAGTACAAAGACCTTTCTGATGATCTTTTTAATCATAGACCTGAGACAGGGACAAGGGGGCATCCTCTCCGTTTGGAGGAAAAAAGATTTAAGCATAATAACAGACGCAGATTCTTTTCTGTAAGAGCAGTGAGACTATGGAACTCTCTGCCGTATGATGTTGTAATGAGTGATTCATTACTTAAATTTAAGAGGGGATAGGATACATTTCTGGAAAAGTATAATGTTACAGGGTATATACACTAGATTCCTTGATAGGGCGTTGATCCAGGGAACTAGTCTGATTGCCTTATGTGGAGTCGGGAAGGAATTTTTTTCCCCAAGGTGGAGCTTACTCTTTGCCACATGGTTTTTTTTTTGCCTTCCTCTGGATCAACATGTTAGGGCATGTTAGGTTAGGCTATGGGTTGAACTAGATGGACTTATAGTCTTCCTTCAACCTTAACCCCTTTTCCCCCAAAGGTGGTTTGCACGTTATGGACCGGGCCAATTTTTACAATTCTGACCACTGTCCCTTTATGAGGTTATAACTCTGGAACGCTTCAATGGATCCCGGTGATTCTGACATTGTTTTCTCGTGACATATTGTACTTCATGATCGTGGTAAAATTTCTTTGATATTACCTGCGTTTATTTAAACGGAAATTTGGCGAAAATTTTGAAAATTTCGCAATTTTCCAACTTTGAATTTTTATGCAATTAAATCACAGAGATATGTCACACAAAATACTTAATAAGTAACATTTCCCACATGTCTACTTTACATCAGCACAATTTTGGAACCAAAATTTTTGTTTGTTAGGGAGTTATAAGGGTGAAAAGTTGACCAGCAATTTCTCATTTTTACAACACCATTTTATTTTAGGGACCACATCTCATTTGAAGTCATTTTGAGGGGTCTATATGATAGAAAATACCCAAGTGTGACACCATTCTAAAAACTGCACCCCTCAAGGTTCTCAAAACCACATTCAAAAAGTTTATTAACCCTTCAGGTGCTTCACAGGAATTTTTGGAATGTTTAAATAAAAATTAACATTTAACTTTTTTTCACAAAAAATTTACTTCAGCTCCAATTTGTTTTATTTTACCAAGGGTTACAGGAGAAAATGGACCCCAAACATTGTTGTACAATTTGTCCTGAGTACGCTGATACCCCATATGTGGGGGTTAACCACAGTTTGGGCGCATGGCAGAGCTCGGAAGGGAAGGAGCGCCATTTGACTTTTCAATGCAAAATTGACTGGAATTGAGATGGGACGCCATGTTGCGTTTGGAGAGCCACTGATGTGCCTAAACATTGAAATCTCCCACAAGTGACACCATTTTGGAAAGTAGACCCCCTAAGGAACTTATCTAGAGGTGTGGTGAGCACTTTGACCCACCAAGTGCTTCACAGAAGTTTATAATGCAGAACCGTAAAAATAAAAAATCATTTTTTTTTTCACAAAAATTATCTTTTCGCCCCCAATTTTTTATTTTCCCAATGGTAAGAGAAGAAATTGGACCACAAAAGTTGTGGCACAATTTGTCCTTAGTACTCTGATACCCCATATGTGGGGGTAAACCATTGTTTGGGCGCATGGGAGAGCTCGGAAGGGAAGGAGCGCCGTTTGACCTTTCAATGCAAAATTAACAGGAATTGAGATGGGACGCCATGTTGCGTTTGGAGAGCCACCATTTTGAAAAGTAGACCCCCTAAGGAACTTATCTAGATGTGCGGTGAGCACTTTGACCCAATAAGAGCTTCACAGAAGTTTATAATGCAGAGCCGTAAAAATAAAACAAAAATTTTTTCCCACAAAAATAATTTTTTAGCCCCCAGTTTTGTATTTTCCCGAGGGTAACAGGAGAAATTGGACCCCAAAAGTTGTTGTGCAATTTGTCCTGAGTGCGCTGATACCCCATATGTGGGGGAGAACCAGCGTTTGGGCGCATGGGAGGGCTCGGAAGGGAAGGAGCGCCATTTGGAATACAGACTTAGATGGAATGGTCTGCAGGCGTCACATTGTGTTTGCAGAGCCCCTAATGTACCTAAACAGTAGAAACCCCCAAGTGACCCCATATTGGAAACTAGACCCCCCAAGGAACTTATCTAGATGTGTTGTGAGAACTTTGAGCCCCCAAGTATTTCACTACAGTTTATAACGCAGAGCCGTGAAGATAAAAAAAAAAATTCCCCTCAAAATTATTTTTTAGCCCCCAGTTTTGTATTTTCTCGAGGGTAAAAGGAGAAATTGGACCCCAAAAGTTGTTGTCCAACTTGTCCTGAGTGCGTTGATACCCCATATGTGGGGGGGGGAACCAGCGTTTGGGCGCATGGGAGGGCTCGGAAGGGAAGGAGCGCCATTTGGAATGCAGACTTAGATGGAATGGTCTGCAGGCGTCACATTGCGTTTGCAGAGCCCCTAATATACCTAAACAGTAGAAACCCCCCACAAGTGACCCCATATTGGAAACTAGACCCCCCCACGAACTTATCTAGATGTGTTGTGAGAACTTTGAGCCCCCAAGTGTTTCACTACAGTTTATAACGCAGAGCCGTGAAAATAAAAAATCTCTTTTTTTCCCACAAAAATTATTTTTTAGCCCCCAGTTTTGTATTTTCCCAAGGGTAACAGGAGAAATTGGACCCCAAAAGTTGTTGTCCAATTTGTCCCGAGTACGCTAATACCCCATATGTTGGGGTAAACTCCTGTTTGGGCACACGGGAGAGCTCGGAAGGGAAGCACTGTTTTACTTTTTCAATGCAGAATTGGATGGAATTGAGATCGGTCGCCATGTCGCGTTTGGAGAGCCCCTGATGTGTCTAAACAGTGGAAACCCCCCAATTATAACTGAAACCCTAATCCAAACACACCCCTAACCCTAATCCCAATGGTAACCCTAACCACACCTCTAACCCAGACACACCCCTAATCCTAATCCCAACCGCAAATGTAATCCAAACCCTAACCCTAACTTTAGCCCCAACCCTTACTGTAGCCTTAACCCTAACCCTAGCCCCAACCCTAGCCCTAACCGTAGCCCTAGCCCTAATGGGAAAATGGAAATACATTTTTTTAATTTTTTAATTTTTCCCTAACTAAGGGGGTGATGAAGGGGGGTTTGATTTACTTTTATAGCGGGTTTTTAAGCGGATTTTTATGATTGGCAGCGGTCACACACTGAAAGACGCTTTTTATTGCAAAAAATATTTTTTTGCGTTACCACATTTTGAGAGCTATAATTTTTCCATATTTGAGTCCAGAGTCATGTGAGGTCTTGTTTTTTGCGGGACGAGTTGACGTTTTTATTGGTAATATTTTCGGGCACGTGACATTTTTTGATCGCTTTTTATTCCATTTTTTTGTGAGGCAGAATGACCAAAAACCAGCTATTCATGAATTTCTTTTGGGGGAGGCGTTTATACCGTTCCGTGTTTGGTAAAATTGATAAAGCAGTTTTATTCTTCGGGTCAGTACGATTACAGCGACACCTCATTTATATCTTTTTTTTATATTTTGGCGCTTTTATACGATAAAAACTATTTTATAGAAAAAATTATTATTTTTGCATCGCTTTATTCTGAGGACTATAACTTTTTTATTTTTTTGCTGATGTTGGTGTATGGCGGCTCGTTTTTTGCGGACAAGATGACACTTTCAGCGGTACCATGGTTATTTATATCCGTCTTTTTGATCGCGTGTTATTCCACTTTTTGTTTGGCGGTACGATAATAAAGCGTTGTTTTTTGCCTCTTTTTTCTTACGGTGTTTACTGAAGGGGTTAACTAGTGGGACAGCTTTATAGGTCGGGTTGTTACGGACGCGACGATACTAAATATGTGTACTTTTATTGTTTTTTTTTTTATTTAGATAAAGAAATGTATTTATGGTTATAATAATTTTTTTTTTTTCATTATTTAGGATTTTTTTTTTTTTTTTACACACTTGTAAAAAATTTTTTTAACTTTTTTACTTTGTCCCAGGGGGGGACAATACAGATCGGTGATCTGCCAGTTTGCACAGCACTGTCAGATCACCGATCTGTCAAACAGCGCTGCAGCGTTACCAAGTGCCTGCTCTGAGCAGGCACTTGGTAAGCCACCTCCCTCCCTGCAGGACCCGGATCCGCGGCCATCTTGGATCCGGGACTTGCTGCAGGGAGGGAGGTAAGAGACCCCCGGAGCAACGCGATCACATCGCGTTGCTGCGGGGGTCTCAGGGAAGCCTGCAGGGAGCCCCCCTCCCTGCGCGATGCTTCCCTCCACCGCCGACACATCGCGATCATCTTTGATCGCGGTGTGCCGGGGGTTAATGTGCCGGGGGCGGTCCGTGACCGCTCCTGGCACATAGTGCCGGATGTCAGCTGCAATAAGCAGCTGACACCCGGCCGCGATCGGCCGCGCTCCTCCCGTGAACGCGGCCGATCGCGCTGGACGTAATATTCCGTCCTTGGGAATTAAGGCCCACCCCACATGGACGGAATATTACGTCCAATGGCAGAAAGGGGTTAATGACTATGTATTAACTATGTAAAAAAAAGTGACCCCATTTTGGAAACTAGACCCCCCAGGGAACTTATCTAGATATGTGGTGAGCACTTTGATCCCCCAAGTGCTTCACAGAAGTTTACAACGCAGAGCCGTGAAAATAAAAAATCATTTTTCTTTCCTCAAAAATGATGATTTAGCAAGAATTTTTTTATTTTCACAAGGGTAGCAGAAGAAATTGGACCCCAATAATTGTTGCCCAGTTTGTCCTGAGTATGCTGGTACCCCATATGTGGGGGTAAACCACTGTTTGGGCGCACGTCGGGGCTTGGAAGGGAGGGAGCACCATTTGACTTTTTGAACGCAAGATTGGCTGGAATCAATGGTGGCGCCATGTTGCGTTTGGAGACCCCTGATGTGCCTAAACAGTGGAAACCCCTCAATTCTAACTCCAACACTAACCCCAACACACCCCTAATCCGAATCCCAACTGTAGCCATAACCCTAATCACAACCTTAACCCCAAGACACCCCTAACCCTAATCCCAACCCTAATCCTAACCCTAATCCCAACCCTAACCCCAACACACCCCTAACCATAACCCTAACCACAAGCCTAATCTTAACCCTATTTCCAACCCTAGCCCTAATTCCAACCCTAACCCTAAGGCTATGTGCCCACGTTGCGGATTCGTGTCAGATTTTTCCGCACCATTTTTGAAAAATCTGCAGGTAAAAGGCACTGCGTTTTACCTGCAGATTTCCAGTGTTTTTTGTGCGGATTTCACTTGCGGATTCCTATTGAGGAACAGGTGTAAAACGCTGCGGAATCCGCACAAAGAATTGATATGCTGCGGAAAATACAGCACATCGTTTCCGCGTGGTATTTTCCGCACTATGGGCACAGCGGATTTGGTTTTCCATAGGTTTACGTGGTACTGTAAACGTGATAGAAAACTGCTACGAATCCGCAGCGGCATATCCGCTGCGGATCCGCAACCAAATCCGCGCCATGTGCACATAGCCTAAGGCTAGGTTCACATTCCGTTAGTGCAATCCGTTTAGCACATATGCTAACGGAATGCGCTAACGTAATGTACAAAAAGGGATTGCGTTTAGGGATCCTGATCTGCGCTAGCGAGAACGGATCCAAAAAGGCTGCAAGCAGCGTTCGAGGTCCGTCAGAAAATAACGGGAAATCGCTAACGCATGCCAAAATGGCATACGTTAGCGATGCGTTAGATACATTGTGGTCAATGGCTGCGCTAACGGATCCATTACATTGCGTTAGTGGCGCTATGTAACGGACTCCGTTAGCGGACTACCACTAACGCAATGTGAACCCAGCCTAATTCTAGCCCTAACCCTAGTGGGGGACAAAAAAATATTTTTATTTTATTTTTTACCCTACCTATGGGGGTGATAAAGGGGGGGGAGGTTATTCATTATTTTTTTTATTTTGATCGCTGTGATAGAACCTATCACAGCGATCAAAATGTACTTGTAACGAATCTGCCGGCCGGCCGGCGCACTGCGCATGCGCCCACCATTTTCCAAGATGGCGGCGCTCATGCAGCAGCAGGACGGACACTAGGAGGGACACGGGAGGTCGGTAAGTATGATGTGGGGGGGGGGGGATCGGACAGCGGGGGGGGGGGGATTGGACTGCGGGGGGAGCGGACAGGACGGAGGGGAGTGGAGGACAGGAAATGACAGGACAGAGGACGGAGGGAAGCAGATCGGTGGCGGTGGGGCAGATTGCGATCTCCAGCCATGGCTGATGCTATTGCAGCATCGGCCTGATGGTAATATTTCACCAATTTTCATTGGTGAAATATTACTATCGCTCTGATTGAAAGTGAAACGTCACTTTCAACAGCCAATCAGAGCAATCATAGCCACGTGGGGGGGGGCAAACCCCCCCCCCCCCCCCCGCGGGCTAAAGTACCACTCCCCGTCTCTGCTGATCGGGTGAAATTGGAGTTAACCCTTTCACCCGATCTACAGGGACGTGATCATTCTGTGACACAGCATATGCGTCACAGGTCGGATTGGCACCGCCTTTCATGACGCATACGCTGTGTCACAGGTCGGGAAGGGGTTAAAAAGAGGCAGCTACTAGTGATGAGTGAGTGTACTCGTTGCTCGGGTTCTCCAGAGCGCACTCGGGTGTCCTCCGAGTATTTATGACTGCTTGGAGATTTAGTTTTCATCGCCGCAGCTGAATGACTTACAGCTATTAGCCAGGCTGAGTACATGTGGGGATTCGCAACCCCCACATGTACTCTGCATGGCTAATAGCTGTAAATCATTCAGCTGCGGCATTGAAAAAAGTCTCCAAGCAGTCAAATACTCGGAGACCACCCGAGCGTGCTCTGGAAAACCCGAGCAACGAGTATATTCGCTCATCACTAGCAGCTACATATTAAAGAGATGTAATTCCTAAACACTTACTCATACTCAAATTAAATCAGAGAGTCTGCTCTTTAAGCCTATATTGATTATACAACTGTATCTCAAATATTTTTTGGTAAGCAGCTGAAATATCATAACTTGTGTCACTGTCCATATATTTATCTGGACCCAAGTATATGCTGTACCTACATGGTATGGTAATGTTTGGCACAATAAGTAGGAGGCTCCATCTCTAAAGATATTTTCTTCTACTTTGTTTCTCCATGATACAATTATTGTAGGTCTAGACAAAGTAAAGGATCTTTTGTTACTAGGTGAACAGTATTGTTGGAACACATGCATGGCTGGTGTGCGCCTTTCACATTTCCCCCTCCCAAAAATTGAAAGGCAAATCTTATTTTAACTAAAGGCAAGTTAAAGAGGTCTTTCACAAAATAATAAAAGCATTAAATTGTGACCTGCTGAGGACTCATTGCTGGAGTGGATTATATAAATGAGGACACCTTGCTGTGACCTAGGCGATATGAGGGAGGAACTGCTGCTGTAGGATACAGGACAATAGAGTTCTTACCGACCAGCACTGCTCTGAATGCTGATGAAGGGAGGACGACAGACAACTCATTTTACTATGTATTAAGGCCCCTTCACATTAAGCGACGCTGCAGCGATACCGACAACGATCCGGATCGCTGCAGCGTCGCTGTTTGGTCGCTGGAGAGCTGTCACACAGACCGCTCTCCAGCGACCAACGATGCCGGTAACCAGGGTAAACATCGGGTAACTAAGCGCAGGGCCGCGCTTACTGGCTGTGAGCTGGAAAGCAGAGCGGTGACGTCACCGCTCTGCTTTCCGGCTCACAGCCAGTACAGGAGGAGAGCAGAGCACAGCGCTGGAGGACAGACGGCTGTAGGTAAGTATCTAGTGTTTGTTTTTTTTTACTTTTAGCATGGTAACCAGGGTAAACATCGGGTTACTAAGCGCGGCCCTGCGCTTAGTTACCCGATGTTTACCCTGGTTACCAGTGAAGACATCGCTGGATCGGTGTCACACACGCCGATCCAGCAATGTCAGCAGGAGTCCAGCGACCAAATAAAGTTCTGGACTTTCTTCAGCGACCAACGATCTCCCAGCAGGGGCCTGATCGTTGGTCGCTGTCACACATAACGATTTCATTAACGATATCGTTGCTACGTCACAAATAGCAACGATATCGTTAACAATATCGTTATGTGTGAAGGTACCTTTACTCAAGTACCAAGATTAATTCATTTCTTTTTCGATGATATTATGCCGGAGGGAGTGGGGGGAGGTTTCGGTAGCGGATCAATTATCAGTCAGTACAGACAATTTGAAAAACAAACTTTATTTATAAATGCTGAAAATCTGAAGGGCTCTCTTTAACAAGTAATATGTATATTACATACAAATATATATATATACCGCCATAGTACAGTGTTTGGCACCCTTTAATGATGTGTACACTATAACAAAAAGAAATAATACAATACAGCATGTAAGTCAGGAATGGTAAAGTAAAATGTGTCCCGAAGATAAACATGGAGTAATGTTACAATGATCTACATGGCTAAAAGGCTACATTAAGTATTGCTATCCTTTTATTCAAGATATTTTTTTTTTTTTTAAATCTTAGAGGGGTGTCACATAGTAAGACAAGTAAAAAAGGTTAAGATTCCCCCAATCCCCTCCACATCCCTGCGAGTATAGTTTACTTGGATGGGATATTTGGAGGCACAGAAGGTTGTGACGCACAAAGTATTCCCTTGTCTATGTGATCCCAAAGACCCCCCCCCCGTTCTATATTTCCCTGGATATTTGGAGGCATAAGTGGCAAGACATACTAAGTACCTCTAAAAAATCCCTGGAATATTCTCACATGCCTCGAAATATCCTACTACAGACATACATACCTCTATAAATTCCGGGGCTAGGATATTTGGAGGTATATCAGACTAAGACAGACATGCTAAATATCTCTGGGTCTATAAATATCTGGGATAGGCTATTTGGACACAAGACATTACAACATATATTCCCAGATCTATAGTATCTCAGAATGTTATATCTGGACACACAGGAAGTTAAGACATATATATTCTCGGTCCATAGTTCCCTGGCATGGGGTATTTGGAGATGTGTAATGTTAAGACATAAGTAGTAAGATATTCCAAGTCCCCCCAGGTCTCGAATTTCCTGAGACTGAATATTTGGTACATTGTTTCCCTGAAATAAGAGCGCTATTCTTTATGGCTCTGATTTATATCCTGCATAGAAGAAGACACTACAGCAACATGATGACTTTTCAGCAAAATATTAAGCCTATATATTGTATACCCATCCCTGAAGAACTTATGTCTACTAAAGAAAACTTAACTGTAGGAAGAAAACAAGTAGGAGTGCTTGGTACTGTGAAAATGAGATTTTACAAATCTCATCATTCAGCATCTTTACAGGAGACAAAACATTTAGAGTTCACTGAATCCAAACACTACAAAGTACTGGTTCTGTGCTGCCCTCAAGGTTCTAACATGGCCACAACTAGTAGATGGCCTAATAGCATACACCCAGTCATTTCTTGGCAAATTAATGTAATGCCGTCATGTTTCCCAATAGGAAACATAAATGCAGAGAACCAACACAATGTGTCAATGTCACCAATAGCATTTTGGCTTAAGGGCAATGATACTGATTCAAGTTGTAATGTCTATTTTCATCTAAAGTAACTACAATAGACAGAATTGCAGTGTATGGCTGTAGGCATACTCTACATGACAGCGCACTACTGCTTCCCTCAAAAATATAAGAAAAAAAAAATTATTTTCATCTAGTCTTTCCCGTGTAAACGCCAGAATTTAGAACTATGTTGAAGAGGTTTCAGTCATCCTGTCCAGCATCTCTGTGACATTTCTGGATGGAGATCTTGGAAATGCATCTGTTCATAGAAGAAGCAGGCTACCAGCTCCACCTCTGCAATATTCAGTATGAATCAACAGTTTAAGGTCTGATAGGGGTTTTATATAAAAAAAAGCAAGGCGCATCAAGAGACAGTAAAAAGATAATGGTTTGTGGTTTTCCAGTATCTTCCCTTCTTCCCAGGCACATGAAGTCAGAGACTAGAACACCTGAATGAAGCTCATTATTCCCCGGTGATGTCGGAACCTCCGAGCAATGTTCTCATGATAAAATAAAGGCTTACTCGTGGTCTCCTTCCACTCGTTTTTTGCGAACTGAAACAAAAACAGAGAATATTCATTGACTCAGTTTCATTAGTACAAGCAGACTTTATTGGCTTCTCACGTTTGAAGGAGTTAAATAGGCTTTCTAGTATCATGAAACTCTTCTTCCCCGTTTGCATTTTTTAAAAATAAACTGAGCTTTGCTCATCGTCCACAGGTCCAGCACTCTTCCGCTAACGGAGCTCAGAGGCACGGCCCCAGTTGATGGCATGAGCCGTTGAGCTCCACGATGTCAGCACTGCAGAAAATTACCGACACAGGGAGCAGAGCGGGGACTCTGTGGTGGACCAGGGACTGGAGGTAAAAAAAACAGGGTTTTGTAACAGGGTTATTTGAACACAAAACTTGTTTCACAAAACAAACCTACCACAGGAAATGCTATAAAATAAAAAAGAAACCGCAGTTATCATCTGGCACAGCCCCTGATGGCCTTTATTTTCCACTCTCTGGTCCTAGCAGTCATGTACATGCTACAATAACAACTAAAGACAGTGTTTGGCTGTGGCACCTCATTGCTCCAGGAAGATAAAAACCTTTGGATATCTGGAGTGCAAACGTTTTAACAGGTGAATCATGTGCTTTTTCTTTTTTATACTGTTTCTTGCAGTTGGGTTCATTTCTTAAATTCTGAGAATGCACCTTAAACATATTTGGGAAGAGACAGTGCTTCAAGAGCTAACTGAAGCCTCTAAACTATAGCAGTAAGATGTATTACTCAGGTCATATGGCATACATAATATAGAAAGACAACTCCCACAAGCGGTGGAGAGAACCAGATATAGCCAGAATATCTCATCTATTGACAGGAGCAGTAGTATGCAAGCATGGCCACTTCTCCATTCACTTGTCTGGAGACAGAGATAAAGCACTTGGAAAGAGAATGGAAAGGTGGTCATGCTTCACTATCACGTCATTCACACAGGGTTTTTTTGAGCCTTGTGTTCATGATCCTGTGGATACGTAATAATGTCATTTATAGACAACGGCTTTATCGAATGTTTGGCTTTGTAACATTACCAATGACTGAAGTTACAAACATGAAGCTTGTAGGGTGCCTACTAATATCCCCCACAACAGGGCTTCATCCCATGTTCTCCAGAAATGGAATTCCTTCAGAGACACATTGTGTAGACTGATATTAACATTCACATCCCAAAAGGGTTGTCCCATACACTACATTTATCACCCATCTACAGGCTAGATGACTAATGTATGATCCAGTGGAGTATGGCTGAAGAGAGGCCAACGTCCCTAGACCATATATCCTAAAGTTCCCTGTTGGGTGGAGAGGTTATGAGAACATAACCAGTGAAAGCGGCAGTGGTTGCACATACGCATGATGGCCCCATTCACACATTAGGACCCCTTGCTCTCGATCATTGAGGCTTCGAGTGATTAGACCTCCAGCGATTAATAATGTATCACCTATCCAGATATTAGTCATTTACAGGATAGCCTCTGACTGATGATGTAAACATTGATTTGGATGCACAAAATGTCCCCATGCCAATTCCAATATGACAGAAACCAGGGATTCAAGCTTGAGGAGGCTAATTTGCATATTCCAGGTGCCTTCTGGGAAAAGCGAAGAGTCTCCCTAAGCTAGAAGATCGTTGGGTACAGCCGGGACCGGCTGCTTGGAAAGAATCACCAAACCAGGGATTCAAGCTTGAGGAGGCTAATTTGCATATTCCAGGTGCGTTCTGGGAAAAGCGAAGAGTCTCCCTAAGCTAGAAGATCGTTGGGTACAGCCGGGACCGGCTGCTTGGAAAGAATCACCAAACCAAATTTTTGCCTGTAGGACATTAATGCAAGAGAGCTTGGCTGAGTAGATTACACAAGAAGGAAAACACACAGCAAGTCAGCAGGATCTAGGAGCAACATGGCAGATGTGACAACCTACATGGTGAGCTGCAGCATGTGCTACATGTTCACAGATCGACCAGAAGAAGAATTAAATTTCACCTGTCAGAAGTGTAGACTAGTGGCCCTTTTAGAAGAAAAGGTGCGGGGTCTGGAAGAAAGAATAGCAACTTTGAAACTCATCAAAGAGAATGAAGACTTTCTAGACAGAACAGAAGCATCTCTACTGGTCACAGAAGGTGAAAAAAGTGTCAGAGAACCTCCAAAAGCAGATGAGTGGAAGCATGTGACCAAAAGAAGCAAGAAGACCATGGAGAAATCACCAACCACACAACTGAAGAACCGATATCAAATCTTTGTAGAGGATGAAGATGGCACACCTAAGGATGAAGCAATACCAGCAAGCAAAAAAGAAAAGGGCACACAGCAACAAGTGACAGCAAAAAGTACAGCCAAGAAGCAACGAAGAGTGGTGGTGGTGGGAGACTCACTACTGAGAGGCACAGAAGCAGCCATCTGCAGACCGGACATAACTGCAAGAGAAGTATGCTGCCTTCCAGGTGCGATGATCAAGGATGTGACCGATAGGATACCAAAGCTCTTCAACTCCAAGAACGTCCACCCATTTCTTCTGATACACGTTGGCACCAATGACACGGCAAGGAAGGACCTACCGACAATCTGCAAAGACTTTGAAGAGTTGGGGAAGAAAGTAAAGGAACTGGATGCACAGGTAGTTTTTTCTTCTATCCTTCCAGTAGACGGGCATGGCACCAGGAGATGGAACAGGATCCTTGATGCAAACAACTGGCTAAGACGATGGTGCAGACAACAAGGATTCGGATTCCTGGACCACGGTGTGAATTACTTGTACGATGGACTCCCCGCCAGAGACGGACTACACCTCAACAAACCTGGGAAACACACATTCGCCAGAAGACTCGCTACACTCATCAGGAGGGCGTTAAACTAGAAGAAGAGGGGACGGGAAGAAAAACATTAGACTTGAACAAAGAAGATCCAGGAAAACATACTCAGAAGGGAGGTAAGAACATTTCTAAAACAATCCACAGTGAGGAGATTGGAACAAAACAAAATCCTCTAAACTGCATGCTCGCAAACGCCAGAAGCCTGACAAATAAGATGGAAGAACTAGAAGCAGAAATAGCTACAGGTAACTTTGACATAGTGGGAATAACCGAGACATGGTTAGATGAAAGCTATGACTGGGCAGTTAACTTACAGGGTTACAGTCTGTTTAGAAAGGATCGTAAAAATCGGAGAGGAGGAGGGGTTTGTCTCTATGTAAAGTCTTGTCTAAAGTCCACTTTAAGGGAGGATATTAGCGAAGGAAATGAGGATGTCGAGTCCATATGGGTCGAAATTCATGAAGGGAAAAATGGTAACAAAATTCTCATTGGGGTCTGTTACAAACCCCCAAATATAACAGAAACCATGGAAAGTCTACTTCTAAAGCAGATAGATGAAGCTGCAACCCATAATGAGGTCCTGGTTATGGGGGACTTTAACTACCCGGATATTAACTGGGAAACAGAAACCTGTGAAACCCATAAAGGCAACAGGTTTCTGCTAATAACCAAGAAAAATTATCTTTCACAATTGGTGCAGAATCCAACCAGAGGAGCAGCACTTTTAGACCTAATACTATCTAATAGACCTGACAGAATAACAAATCTGCAGGTGGTCGGGCATCTAGGAAATAGCGACCACAATATTGTACAGTTTCACCTGTCTTTCACTAGGGGGACTTGTCAGGGAGTCACAAAAACACTGAACTTTAGGAAGGCAAAGTTTGACCAGCTTAGAGATGCCCTTAATCTGGTAGACTGGGACAATATCCTCAGAAATAAGAATACAGATAATAAATGGGAAATGTTTAAGAACATCCTAAATAGGCAGTGTAAGCGGTTTATACCTTATGGGAATAAAAGAACTAGAAATAGGAAAAACCCAACGTGGCTAAACAAAGAAGTAAGACAGGCAATTAACAGTAAAAAGAAAGCATTTGCACTACTAAAGCAGGATGGCACCATTGAAGCTCTAAAAAACTATAGGGAGAAAAATACTTTATCTAAAAAACTAATTAAAGCTGCCAAAAAGGAAACAGAGAAGCACATTGCTAAGGAGAGTAAAACTAATCCCAAACTGTTCTTCAACTATATCAATAGTAAAAGAATAAAAACTGAAAATGTAGGCCCCTTAAAAAATAGTGAGGAAAGAATGGTTGTAGATGACGAGGAAAAAGCTAACATATTAAACACCTTCTTCTCCACGGTATTCACGGTGGAAAATGAAATGCTAGGTGAAATCCCAAGAAACAATGAAAACCCTATATTAAGGGTCACCAATCTAACCCAAGAAGAGGTGCGAAACCGGCTAAATAAGATTAAAATAGATAAATCTCCGGGTCCGGATGGCATACACCCACAAGTACTAAGAGAACTAAGTAATGTAATAGATAAACCATTATTTCTTATTTTTAGGGACTCTATAGCGACAGGGTCTGTTCCGCAGGATTGGCGCATAGCAAATGTGGTGCCAATATTCAAAAAGGGCTCTAAAAGTGAACCTGGAAATTATAGGCCAGTAAGTCTAACCTCTATTGTTGGTAAAATATTTGAAGGGTTTCTAAGGGATGTTATTCTGGATTATCTCAATGAGAATAACTGTTTAACTCCATATCAGCATGGGTTTATGAGAAATCGCTCCTGTCAAACCAATCTAATCAGTTTTTATGAAGAGGTAAGCTATAGGCTGGACCACGGTGAGTCATTGGACGTGGTATATCTCGATTTTTCCAAAGCGTTTGATACCGTGCCGCACAAGAGGTTGGTACACAAAATGAGAATGCTTGGTCTGGGGGAAATTGTGTGTAAATGGGTTAGTAACTGGCTTAGTGATAGAAAGCAGAGGGTGGTTATAAATGGTATAGTCTCTAACTGGGTCGCTGTGACCAGTGGGGTACCGCAGGGGTCGGTATTGGGACCTGTTCTCTTCAACATATTCATTAATGATCTGGTAGAAGGTTTACACAGTAAAATATCGATATTTGCAGATGATACAAAACTATGTAAAGCAGTTAATACAAGAGAAGATAGTATTCTGCTACAGATGGATCTGGATAAATTGGAAACTTGGGCTGAAAGGTGGCAGATGAGGTTTAACAATGATAAATGTAAGGTTATACACATGGGAAGAAGGAATCAATGTCACCATTACACACTGAATGGGAAACCACTGGGTAAATCTGACAGGGAGAAGGACTTGGGGATCCTAGTTAATGATAAACTTACCTGGAGCAGCCAGTGCCAGGCAGCAGCTGCCAAGGCAAACAGGATCATGGGGTGCATTAAAAGAGGTCTGGATACACATGATGAGAGCATTATACTGCCTCTGTACAAATCCCTAGTTAGACCGCACATGGAGTACTGTGTCCAGTTTTGGGCACCGGTGCTCAGGAAGGATATAATGGAACTAGAGAGAGTACAAAGGAGGGCAACAAAATTAATAAAGGGAATGGGAGAACTACAGTACCCAGATAGATTAGCGAAATTAGGATTATTTAGTCTAGAAAAAAGACGACTGAGGGGCGATCTAATAACCATGTATAAGTATATAAGGGGACAATACAAATATCTCGCTGAGGATCTGTTTATACCAAGGAAGGTGACGGGCACAAGGGGGCATTCTTTGCGTCTGGAAGAGAGAAGGTTTTTCCACCAACATAGAAGAGGATTCTTTACTGTTAGGGCAGTGAGAATCTGGAATTGCTTGCCTGAGGAGGTGGTGATGGAGAACTCAGTCGAGGGGTTCAAGAGAGGCCTGGATGTCTTCCTGGAGCAGAACAATATTGTATCATACAATTAGGTTCTGTAGAAGGACGTAGATCTGGGGATTTATTATGATGGAATATAGGCTGAACTGGATGGACAAATGTCTTTTTTCGGCCTTACTAACTATGTTAGATGTGTTGTCAGTAGGACAATAGACTATATGCACCAGACTCATCAGGCCTGGAACCCTAAAACCACATTCAAGTGTTCAGTATTTGGTCAGTATTTTACCTCAGTATTTGTAGCCAAAACCAGGAGTGGAACAATTAGAGGAAAAGTATAACAGAAACACGTCACCATTTCTGTATTTATCACCCACTCCTGGTTTTGGCTTACACATACTGAGGTGAAAAAAACTCACCAAATACTGAACATGTGCACGTGGCCTAACAGCAATAAATCACCGTATTCACTTCCTTTCATTAGCGTACTTCTTGTAAGGCTCCCATGCACCATTCACGGCAGTTCTCGGCTCTTTTTATAAGATAATGACATGTCGAATGTCTCTCAGTAACTTAAGTTCTATTAGTAGCAGATGTATAAAAGCCTGTGGACCACAATATGCAAAAGAACCTCGCAGACCAAAAACAAGCAGGGATGTCACTATGTGGCTGCTGTATTCCTCAGTATTCCTGCTGTCAGGTTTGATGAGATGTTCCTGTAACCACCACACTGAGAAATTACCATAATACAGAATAATAATACAGGAGTGCGACCACCATGTGTGAAGACCTAGATTTAATATCACAGGAAGAGGAGAATACAATTCTGCAACGTCATGAAAGGGTTATACAGAAAGAGAAAGCGACCCAAACTACACAGTGCTACCGGCGGAGACGTAGGCTATGCCTAATGCATCCTATACCGCTTTAAAATCTACATAACTTATGTGTACGTACATAGAGTATTCGGAAGAGACAAAACAGCGATAATTAACAAGGGGTTGTCTAGTTTACAAGTTATCACCTATTTTATTGGAGATGGCTCACTTATTAGTGGCGGTGTAACCACTTGGACCTCCAATGATTGGCAGAACAGAGAATATTTATCACTAGTGTGGCACCTTCATCATGCCCAACCGTCGCTCCATTTATTCTTTATGGGGCTGCCGGGACAAGCCGAGTACAGCGGTTGGCAGCCACACAGAACCGATGTACAGTGGTTAAGCATGTGCTCTGCCAATCCATTATAGCAGGGCTAATAGGGTTTAATTCTGCCAATTGGTGCGGGTCTCAGTGGTCGGACATCCACCAATCAACAACATATCACTAATTCTGTGGAATATGTTACCACAGGACAACCCCATTAAAGGGAACCTGTCCACAGGATTGGATGAGTCGGCGCCATTATACTGATTAAAAAATGATACCTTGGCTGATGAAATCCGTCTTGTGGTACTGGTTCTGCTACTACTACTATTATGATTATTTTAGTGGTGACTACTCTACAAATCTATACAAGGAATGTGTCAAAAATTGAGACAATGTGTTTGCCCCATATATGACGGACCAGAGATTGGACCATGTTTATTAGGCATCCATGGCATAAGTTGTGGATGTGCTATCTACACCCTAAAATTGGAATGCCCATTTATCAATAGCCCTGAGCTTCGTAGCATTTGAAGTACGTCAGACCCATAGTTACATAGTACCCAGTGATGGGGGAATATTATTGCCATTAATTGCTGATGTCACAGGGAAAAAAAAAAAAAAAAAAGAGGCTGCTAGTGGCACTTTAATCCCTGCTTTCTGCTGACCAATTTTAAAAATACAGTGGCATGTAAAAGTATGGGCACCCCTAGTCAAAATTACTGTTATTGTGAACAGTTAAGCAAGTTGAAATCATCTCTAAAATGGCTAAAGTAAAGATGATACATTTCCTTTGTATTTTAGGCAAAAAAAATTGCGCCATTTTCTGAGACCTGTAGCGTCTATTTTTTGTGATCTCGGGTTGGTTGAGGGCTTATTTTTTGAGTGCTGAGTTGATGTTTTTAAATGAAACCATTTTGGTGTGGATACAATCTTTTGATCGCCTGTTATTGCATCTTAATATAATGTTGTGGCTATGAAAAACCTGTAATTCTGTCGTTTTGACTTTTTTTCGCTACGCCGTTTACTATTTGGATTAATTCTTTTTATAGTTTGATAGATCGGGTGATTCGGTTTTTTTTTTTTTTTTTACTTTTGGCATGCTTCAATAGTTTCCAAGGGAGACTAGAAGCTGCCATAACCCCATCGGCTCTGCTGCATACAGTGAAGAAAATAAGTTTTTCATCCCTTGCTGAATCACATTGTATACATTATATACGTTTGCATTTTGCAGTGAGATCCCTTTTGGCAAACAAGATTTGATGGCAAAACCCTTGATGGCAAGCACAGCGGTCAGATGTTTTTTGTAGTTAATGATGAGGTTTGCACACATGTCAGGGAGGAATTTTGATCCACTCCTCTTTGCAGATCATCTAAAAATATTAAGATTTTGAGGCTGTCACTTGGGCACTCGGAGCTTCAACTCCATAAGTTTTCTATGGGATTAAGTTATGGAGACTGTCTAGGCCACTCCATGACCCTAAAGTGCTTCTTTTTGAGCCACTCCTTTGTTGCCTTGGCTGTATGTTTTGGGTCATTGTCTTGCTGGAAGACCAAGCCATGACCCATTTTTAATGTCCTGACTGAGGGAAGGAGGTTGTCACTCAGGATTTTATGGTACATGGTTAAATCCATTCTCCCATTCAGTGAAGTAGTCCTGTGCCCTCAGCAGAGAAACACCCCCAAAACAATGTTTCCACCTCCATGCTTGATAGTGGGGACGGTGTTCTTTGGATCATAGGCAGCATTTCTTCTCCTCCAAAACATGTTGAGTTGAGTTAATGCCAAAGAGCTCAATTTTTGTCTCATCTGACCACAGCACCTTCTCCCAATCACTCACAGAATCATCCAGGTGTTTATTAGCAAACTTCAGGCGGCCTGCACATGTGCCTTCTTCTTGAGCATGGGGACCTTGTGGGCACTGCAGGATTTTAAACATTTACGGCATTATGTGTTACCAATGGTTTTCTTGGTAACTGTGGTCCCAGCTGCCTTGAGATCATTAACAAGTCCCCCCTGTGTTGTTTTAGGCTGATCTCTCACCTTCCTCATGATCAAGGATACCCCACGAGGTGAGATTTTACACGGTGCCCCAGATCGATGCCGCTTGACAGTCATTTTGTATTGCTTCCATTTTCTTAATATTGCACCAACAGTTGTCTCCTTCTCACCCAGCATCTTACTTATGGTTTTGTAGCCCATTCCAGCTTTGTGCAGGTCTATGATCTTGTATCTGACATCCTTATAAAGTTCTTTGGTCTTGCCCATGTAGTAGAGGTTAGAGTCTGACTGATTAATTGAGTCTGTGGGCAGGAGTCTTTTGTAAAGATGACTATGTAAGACGATTCACCCACAGCTGCTAGAGGCATGTGTCATTTGTTCAAAACAGCTGACATGTGCAGGAAAAGATGTTGGCTCAGCGCAGTGCGGGAACCCACATCAAAGGGGGAAACATAACATGCGCAGTACTAGTATGACGCATGTCGTGAAGGGCCAAAATAGAAGTCTTTGGCCTCAATGATCAAAAGGTATGTGTGGAGAAAAAATGGCACAATTTCAGGAAAAGAACATCTTGCCAACCATTAAGCATGGGGATGGTTCAATCATGCTTTGGGGTTGTGTTGCAGCCAAAGGCACAGGGAACATTTCACATATAGAGAGGAGAATGGATTCAATGACATTTCAACAAATTCTTGAAGCAAACTTAATATCTGTAAAAAAGCTGAAGTTGAAAAGATGATGGCTTCTACAAATGGATCATGATCCTAAACATGTCAAAATCCACAATAGACTACCTTAAAAGAGGCAAGCTGAAGGTTTTACAATGGCCCTCACAGTCCCCTGATCTGAACATCATAGAAAATCTATGGCTAGACCTCAAAAGAGCAGCACATGCAAGACGACCCAGGAATCTCACAGAATGGGAGAATTGAAAGACTCTTGGCTGGCTACAAAAAGTGTTCACAAACTGATATACTTGCAAAATGGGGTGCTGCTAGGTACTAACGATACATGGTGCCCAAACTGTTGCATTGGCCCTTTTTGTAATTTTTAAAATGTAAAAGATGAAAATATTTATTTTGCCTAAAATACAAAGGAAATGTGTCTTCTTTAAACTTTAGGCCTTTTAGACATTTCATCTTTAACTTGCTTAACTGTTCACAATAACAGTAATTTTGACCATGGGCGCCAAAACTATTACAAGCCACTGTAACATTGAGGAATTTCTTGGTTTCTTTATTTTCTTCTAAATATCTACAAAACCTATTATACAGATTTTGAATTCACTAAAAGTAACACCCAAGAGACGCTTTATACCACAGGTCTTATGTGACTACACACAATAAATCTTGTGCATAATCTCTTAGCGCACAGAACAGCTGCTTCACCTATTGATGGGCAATATGTAATCCTCCATGATTACTAAAACAAGTAGTGCGTACTACTTCCAAGCTTACCGAGATCGTTATTTTTAGTTATAGCAGCAGCCGCCCTTGTCCTTGGCCCTTGCTGCGTGAAGTGATACCCAAATTTGAGAATTGAGACGTTTTCCTCCAGCAGTCGGGCGATCTCCATCTCCACAGCAGTTCCCAGTTGCTGCCTCTGTTTTGAAATTTATAAAGGGAAAAAAATAAGAAAAACTAAAAATGTAGAAAGAGAAGTATCTTTATATGTACTTCACAATCAAGGGAATTTCCTCACTTATCAAATGTTAACCTCTTAAAGGAACGCATTGGCTTTGACAAGGAACCCGAGTGCTGCAGACAATCAGCAGCTGTTAACGGGCTGCAGTGCTCACACTTCCTTAGGACGAAACCTGGCATCCGTGAGAAGGGCGAGTGCTGCCCATTAGTGGCCGCTGATTAATATGCTACGTAACGACATCGCCGATTTGTGAGAATAGTGCAAGATATTTTTAATTTTTCACGGGGCCTCATTTCATTTATGAAGGAGGTCGTCAAAGTTCTGGAAACCCCTTTAGTACACTTTCAAAACAGTGTACAACGTCACTGCTGGGCATGCAGATATTAAGAAAGGACAGAAGGCACTAGAAAACCAGCTAGGTACTCACTTCTGTGAGCTTGTCCCGCTGGGACCTTTATATATAGATCCCTGTAGAATTACATGATGGGCAGCCAAGCATTCACAGTCCAAGGGAGCACTGCAATTTTAATTTTCATTCATTTCTCATATAAACCAAGCCCTTTAGGCAATGTATCAGCTTTGTGCATCCTTTTTACTCAACAAAGAAAGCGGAGAAACACTGAACTACATTATATGGCAGCCTCATGAAAACCCCCAATCCTACATAACAAAATAAACCACAAATAAATCTGTATAGCAACACAGCATGCAATTTTACTTTATAAACGATCCATCTCTTAATATTTTTTTAATGTATTTCTTTCTCCAACTGTGAACAGATGTCACATATGGTAAATCTGCCACTGCTTATCCCTATGTCCATCCTGATGACAGTAATCCATTATTAGACTACAGCCTGCTTCTACAGAGGAGAAAAACATGATAACAAAAATGTAATGCACAAAAAAAAAAAAGTCTACCTGGTTGTCAATTTTGATTTCTTGCAAAGTTTCATTTTCTTTAAGTGCTTCAACCAAAGCCAAAACGCCAGCACCGGTGACAAAATTTGACTCGATATTTAAACTCTTTAGAGTTCGGTTTACTTTCAGCATGTCAGCAAATGCCTATGGGAGAAAACAGAGTATAACAATACATAAGTAACAGTCAGTATTGCATAGACACATTTGGGGAAACTCAGACCGGTGGCCCAATCCCAGTAAGGCGACTGCTTCCCACTGATATACACAGGTGGACAAAAATTGTTGGTACCTTTCTTCTGTTAAAGTCAGAAAAACCCACAATGGTCACTGAAACAACTTGAAACAAGCAAAAGTATTTTTCAATTTAAATTAACTGAATATAAACTAATGAGAATCAGACATTGCTTATTAATTGTTGTTCAACAACAACAAAAAAACACCAAATTGATGAAATTGGCCTGGACAAAAATGATGGTACCCTTAATTTATTATTTTGTTGTACAACCTTTAGAGGCAGTCACTGCAAACAATTTCTGTCACTATAAATGAGACCACCGGTCTACAGGTATTTTACCTCACTCCTTGTGTGCAATCTGATCCAGTTGTCACAAGTTTAAAGATTCTCCACACTGCACATTTCAGCTTTTTCTACAGATGTTCAATAAGATTGAGATCAGGGCTCGTAGAAGACCACTTCAGAACAGCCCAGTGCTGTGTTCTTGGTCATTATCCTGTTGGAGAACCCATAAAGCTCAACATCAAGCTGTTTGGAGAAGGTCTTCTAGCCTTTCCCTTTAACATGTTTGTCTATAATTTTCTTTCTAATCTCCTAAGACAACTCTCTCCTAAAGGTACCTTCACACTCAGCGACGCTGCAGCGATACCGACAACGATGTCGATCGCTGCAGCGTCGCTGTTTGGTCGCTGGAGAGCTGTCACACAGACAGCTCTCCAGCGACCAACGATCCCGAAGTCCCTGGGTAACCAGGGTAAACATCGGGTTACTAAGCGCAGGGCCGCGCTTAGTAACCCGATGTTTACCCTGGTTACCAGCGTAAAAGTAAAAAAAACAAACACTACATACTTACCTACCGCTGTCTGTCCCCGGCGCTCTGCTTCTCTGCACTCCTCCTGCACTGGCTGTGAGCACAGCGGCCGGAAAGCAGAGCGGTGACGTCACCGCTGTGCTTTCCGGCTGACCGACGCTCACAGCCAGTGCAGGAGGAGTGCAGAGAAGCAGAGCGCCGGGGACAGACAGCGGTAGGTAAGTATGTAGTGTTTGTTTTACTTTTACGCTGGTAACCAGGGTAAACATCGGGTTACTAAGCGCGGCCCTGCGCTTAGTAACCCAATGTTTACCCTGGTTACCAGTGAAGACATCACTGGATCGGTGTCATACACGCCGATCCAGCGATGTCTGCAGGGAGTCCAGCGACGAAATAAAGTTCTGGACTTTCCTCAGCGACCAACGATCTCCCAGCAGGGGCCTGATCGTTGGTCGCTGTCACACAACGATTTCCTTAACGATATCGTTGCTACGTCACAAAAAGCAACGATATCGTTAACGATATCGTTATGTGTGAAGGTACCTTTAGCTTTCGTTTGGTCCATGTTCAGTGTAGTACACAGAATGATACCAAACAGCACTGTGACTACTTTTCAACCTTCAAATAGGCAGACTGACTGATTACATGTTTGTAGACACCTGTGATGCTAATTACGGGACGCATCTTAGTTTCACATGTCCCTATGGTCAAATTAATTTCAGTCTTTTCTAGTGGTGCCATCATTTTTGTCCAGGCGATTTTCGTTAGGTTTTTTTTTTTCTGCTGAAATTCAATAAATTTAAAGTGAACCTTACTTTTGTCAGTTTCAAGTTATTTCAATGACTATGTCGCTTCCGTGACATAGTATGCACCTTCAGTGCATTCAGGGTCAAGCCTAAGACCTCTTCTCCATTAACACTGGCAGCTTACGTGAGAAGCAAAGATGGTAGAAAACACAGACTTCTTTTGATACTTACTACTGCGACTGGATCATTGCTTCTGGTTGCTGCAATGCTGTATGCTTTCACATGGGTATTTGCCTCCAGAGCCCTCGCAAATTCTTTCAAGGTGGGAATTGGGATATTCTACAAGGAACAAGACATGACCGTGAAGAATTATGTTCCAAGCTTTGTATAAGTATAGCATAGATTGTGCAGCAGTATTAAGCACTGTTAAATAAGTCACGAGATAGACATCATAGTAGATCGCTACCTACATCTCCCTTCTATGTCAATATTTGGGTAATATAACAAAGAACAAATTGCTTTTAAAAGGTTGTTAGATTATATTTTTATGTTACCCACCGTTCCCAACTACTAAAAATGGGGAAGCCAGTCACATGGCGCAAGGTGCTCCACATTTATATAGGAAGTAATGATATTCAGTACACCACTTTCCCTCCGGACGTTAGTCCTCCAGTGTACATAATGTCAGCAGTGTCATGCTCTTCGGGGGCTGGCTCAACCCTCCCCGTGCTACTGAGCACTTGTGGCATTTACAGTAGTTATCTGGTATAGCAGTATCTAATCAAAGTTTTAACTCTTTCCAAAATTCTTGTGCATTCCCATATGCACTAAATGGGCTTCATCCTTACCGCACTTAGGACACAGTGAATTGGGCCCATTTTGTGGAGTAAAGTGGGGGTTCTGTAGATCCTGTAAATCAGGTATAATTCAGTCCCAGCAACTCCCTCACTCAGTGACAACCTGGGAATGGGTTCCACGATATTTTCCCACATTACATCAGATTCTGGCCCAATGTCCGCTTACCATTTGGATTTGGCATTTATCGGGAATTTACATAGATGTGATAGTGGTAAATAATTATATGTACTGGACATTAATCCTACTGAAAGGTTAGCAGATGTAACCATTCTATCATAAAATTATCCATCTTCAAGTTTAATTCTTTCATTTATATTGTACGGGCATGGCGACGCTACAAGTATTGATTAAAAAAAAGTGAGGAATATTCCGAACGTATCTGTTCTAAACTCAAATACCTCCTGAATTAATAATTGTCTTAATAAATATATGCCCTTGTTCCGCCAATTAGAGAATTCAGTAGGTTTGCACGGTTCTGGTAGGAGTGGATCACGCCATACTGGAGTGAAGTTGGTATTAAAAAAACTGCACTAAGTACCATAGTTCTCTCCCTCTGTCCCAAAAGCTCATATGTTAAAGAGTGGGCATTGTTTTGCCCCTTTTTTGTATAGCTCAGGGGAGAGGAACCTCAGGCCCCAGGGTCATTTACGGCTCTCGATGACTTTTTATCAGGCCCCCCCACCAGCAGATTCTCAGGGACCGCATTATTAGGCAGGGAGCTGTATTTTGATTGCCACCAGCTCATTAATTTCTTCTTGCTCTGTTAGCACACACACACAGTGTTAACTACTGAACACTGAAGGGCATGCAATGAAAGATTACCTCCTGACACCAGTGCCGGAGTCAAGATGTACCTTGTGGGCAGAGTTTGTACGGCCCCTGAAGGATGGTATAAATATCCAAATGGCCCTTGGCAGAAAAAAAGATTCCCCACCCCTGGTATAGATTTTCCATGCCTCTAGTATAGACACTAGAGACAGTCATGTTGTATTTTGTAAAACCAAAAAAACAAACATCCATTTATCCCCATACTATCTGACACTACAGAACCATGAAGATGTTGTAGCTGTATAACATAGGAACTTTTTAAATACCGTGATTTCTTGGAAAGTCAGACAACCCCTGTAAAGAAGTGAATGCAAACATGGGAGCACAGATGTAATCCGCATGTTTCTGTTGTCCTGGTTGGACTTGAATTCATGTCCCTAATACAGGAAATCTGCAGAGCTGCCGTCCATAGCACGTCTTTGGCTGTACAGTACAGCTGTATACGCAGCCAGCATTACCATGGAGCTCCACCTGCACAATACGAGCAGAGCACAGATCACGCATTTCTCATTTGTCACCCGCGTTGTACCTTTTTACACACACTGTGCTCACACACAACACTATGCTTTACACTAGACATTTAATAGAAACTAGACATTGCTTTTCTAACAATTTTTGCTAATTCCTGTTGTGATTTTTCTGTGTTCAATAACATGTTAATTTAAGGATTATACTCGTATGTGGTCTCTGGGTACCGCTTTAATATGGTTTTCTAATAATGCCAAGTATAAGCTTCAAGTAGGCCAGCTTGTTCCAAATGGCTGGGTGCCACCATTCTCCTCACCGTCACAGCCATGTTCACGTCGGACAACATACACTTTTCTACAAGTCTTTAAAAATGAAACTTGTGATATTTTTTTCATCCCAATAGACATATTAAGACAGATGTAATAGTTAAAACTGAGCACATTATAGTCTATTGGCAATCAGTAGAGAAAATGTTGGCACTGCACCGGGAATCCCTATATCAGCAACGCTTCCTTCAGGCTTGGACTGGGGTACCACATAACTCTGGACAGTGAACCTTTAGCCTTACCTTTATATTATTGAGGTTCACTTCAACCAAGCGGGGATCATTGCTCTTTATTCTCTTCAGGCTCTCCTCCACATTGGTTGGGTTTGGTGGCTCATCCAACACTGGTCTGATTGGCTCTGCTTTCACTACATCTATAAAATAAACCGTAAATATTGATAAAACAATAGGCACATACTACAATACATTTACACAACTTTATTTAGAACTGTGCATTAGTGCTTTGAACAAGTTTTCCCTCTTGACAAAACGTCTTTTTTGATGCTGTTAGATATTACCGTATATACTCGAGTATAAGCCGAGATTTTCAGCCCATTTTTTTTAGGCTGAAAGTGCCCCTCTCGGCTTATACTTGAGTCATTGTCCCTGGGGGGTCAGCGGGGGAGGGGGAGCTGTCACATACTCACCTGCTCATGACGTGGTCCCTGCATCTCCTATGGTCTCTGGGTGCTGGCTGCTTCTTCCTGTGTTGAGTGGTCACATGGTACCGCTCATTACAGCAATGAACATGGACCCGACTCCACTCCCATAGGGGTGGAGCCGCATATTCATTACTGTAATGAGCGGTACCATGTGACCACTCAACACAGGAAGAAGCAGCCAGCGCCCGGAGAACCAGGGACACCGCTCTGGGAGCAGGTGAGTATAATGGGGAGGGGGAGCACTGCGCGATAGTCACCTGTCCCACGTTTAAGCGACGCTCCGTCTTCCTCGTCCTCTTCAGCGCCTGAGCGACGAGAGGCGAGTATGTCTTTTTTTTTAATCACAGCAACAGAATATGGGGCAAATATCTCTATGGAGCATCTTATGGGGCCCTTATTAACCTTTATGCAGTACTGTATGGGGCAAATATCTCTATGGAGCATCTTATGGGGCCCTTATTAACCTTTATGCAGTACTGTATGGGGCAAATATCTCTATGGAGCATCTTATGGGGCCCTTATTAACCTTTATGCAGTACTGTATGGGGCAAATGTGTCTATGGAGCATCTTATGGGGCCATTATTAACCTTTGTGCAGCATTATATGGGGCAAATATCTTTATGGAGCATCTTATGTGGCCATAATCAACGTTTGTGCAGCATTAAATGGGGCAAATATCTCTGGAGCATCTTATGGGGCCATTATTTACCTTTGTGCAGGATTATATGGGGCATATTTTAATATGGAGCATTTATGGGGCCCATCATGAACTGTATAGAGCATTATATGGGGCTCCTGATTCAATATGGATATTCAAAAACACTTAACCTACTGATGTCTCAATTTTACTTTTATTGGTATCTATTTTTATATTTGAAATTTACCGGTAGCTGCTGCATTTCCCACCCTAGGCTTATACTCGAGTCATTGAATTTTCCCATTTTTTTGTGGCAAAATTAGGGGGGGTCGGCTTATACTCGGGTCGGCGTATACTCGAGTATATACGGTAATTTATGGTGGCTATATGTGGAATTACTAGGTATTTCTCTATATAGATAGTACCAGTCTACTTTTTTATCACATACTGTGTTAGAATATGACAGCATCTTACAACTAGCAGGGTACCCACAGTTTCAATGGATTTCTCACCTACCAGTTTTTTTGTGGGTTTGTAAACTCTGGAATATGTATATGTTTTTTAACATTATTATTTAACATTATTTGTCCTGGCACAAATAGAATAATGAATTTCAAAATAAAAAAGATGAAAACACAACGCTAGACAAAACACAGGAAGTGATGAATTGGGGCCTATATCTTATATTTTGCGCTCCTCTCAGCTGATTTATGACTGCGTGAAAGTTGAGCTGAATTTTGTGGTCTCCGTTAATGCATTCTTCAGACAGTGCAATCAGACGCAATCGCAAAAACGGATTTTTCAAAAAATTCATGCAGCTAATAAAAACAAAAAAAGGTTATCCGTTGTGAAATGTATTAATATAGAGGGAATAATGAATGCATGAGGGCTCTCATCAGAACAGAATCCCATAGTTTTTCATAAATATTCATGGGAACCACCAAAACCTCAATCCAGCAATTTACAAATTAGTACTAACCAGCTAAAAACAATTTTTAGCAGTAACCTTAATTATTTTATGGGGGAGATTTAATTTCTGATAATAACATGTCATAGTGCACATGGACAGAAATTTCCTAATGATCTTTATGTGTCGTTACATCATTTAAACATAGATACTCACTGGGAAACCCTTGGCTATCAAACCCATTACTGGTGCTGTTTGGATAAATGCCAGGCATTCCCAAAATGGCTAAAAGGAAAAGAAAAAAATGGTTAATTATAATGTTTTATCAACATTATCTCTGCATAACAGAACTAAAACTATCTAAACTGGTTAGGAAGTGTACGAACATATGACAACCAATAAAGTAATATTGCTGTCCAATCCTGGATGTAGGATGTCAGGCAGGCATGTATGACTCAACTGATGTGTTTCACAGAAAAACATACTATGAAAGCTGCTGGATTCTCTCTACACGCTGCCCTTGATTGACAGGTCTCTCCTGCTTGCGCGTACATGGAGAGACCTGTCATTCAAGGGCAGTGGGTGAGAAGAAGTCTCCAGCATGGCTCTGCAGTTTTTAAAGTACGGTATGTTTTTCTCTGAAATGCCACAGAGTAGAATCAAGCATACATGGCCGAGATTATACAAGCGGTGTCTCATACAAGCTGCCTGTGGATCAGGCGGCATGTATCAGCTGTCAGGTTGACTTTAACAAAACTAAAAGTTACCATATACACAATGGTCACAAATTTAATTATAGCCAGGAAATAAATATGTATCATCACAAAGATGAGTAGTACAAAGAAAAATGCATGATGCATACAGTGAAACATGTTGGTGGCAGTGGCATGAGTGCTGCTCATCTTTGCGACGCCATAGAGTTTTGAAGCCATCAGTTCTAAAAACAATTGATCTTGAACTCATCACTCCAGAGTAGAGTCCCAGTAGTCTTCGTATGTTTCAGCATGGGCCCTGACAAATTGTAGGTGGCCTTTTTTTTTGTCCAAAAAAAGAAAGGAATGTCCAGCTTCACCGAGTCCGTAAAAAAGAGTTTTCTTTATTCATAAACTTTAAAAATGGAGTATACAGACTTCAGCACAACCATATGGGTAAGAATCTCAACGCGTTTCTGGAGACTAGGCTCCCTTAATCATGACATGATCGTTGCTTTTTGTGACGTAGCAACGATATCGTTAACGAAATCGTTATGTGTGACAGCGACAAACGATCAGGCCCCTGCTGGGAGATCGTTGGTCGCTGGGGAAAGTCCAGAACTTTATTTCGTCGCTGGATCACCTGCTGACATCGCTGAATCGGTGTGTGTGACGCCGATTCAGCGATGTCTTCACTGGTAACCAGGGTAAATATCGGGTTACTAAGCGCAGGGCCGCGCTTAGTAACCCGATGTTTACCCTGGTTACCATTGTAAATGTAAAAAAACAAACACTACATACTTACATTCCGCTGTGCTTTACGGCCGGCGCTCAGTCAGTGCGGGAAGCTGAAGGCGAGGGACGTGAACAGACACCGGAATGTAAGTATGTAGTGTTTGGTTTTTTTACATTTACAATGGTAACCAGGGTAAACATCGGGTTACTAAGCGCGGCCCTGCGCTTAGTAACCCGATGTTTACCCTGGTTACCCGGGGACTTCGGGATCGTTGGTCGCTGGAGAGCTGTCTGTGTGACAGCTCTCCAGCGACCAAACAGCGACGCTGCAGCGATCGACATCGTTGTCTAGATCGCTGCAGCGTCGCTAAATGTGACGGTACCTTTAACTTCCATGGTCGGTCTGAACGTCTCTGCGAGATGATTGCAGTTACATCTTAGTAAAATTTGCGTCAATTTTGCTACAGTATTCTGACTGATAATGCCTTGCTGATTTTCTTGTAGCCTTCACCTTTCTTGTGTAGATAAATTATATTCTCTCAGATCTTCTGACATTTCTCTTCCATGTGGTGCCATTGCTGACAGCATGACATGTCTGCTGGACACCTGTTCAATGAATAATTAGACTTACCTGTGATAGAATTCTGTAGTCTAAACTTTAGCTCTTCTCCCAAGAATTTCATTGGGGTGTACTCATTTTCGCAACATGGTCATGATTAAAAGTTGGGCGAGCAAACTGACAAATTTTGTTTATATGGCATCACATACAAAACGTAGATTCTGAAAGGAAACTTAAGATTTTCTGACAAATCTGTTAGGGTGTACTCATTTATGCTGAGCACTGTATATACATACACACACACACATAGAGCTGGAGACAATAGAGATCACAGTCATTATGTGACCATGGCTTTAAGCTGGACGTACACATTAGATCGTTGTCGGCAGATCGGTAGTTTGGCCAATTGCTATTTCTTGTCTTGGTCGTGCGTTCCTTTGTTTTGTTTGAAAAAGTCTCTGCCAGACTCATTTGGCAGTGGTTTATTACCATTAGATAAAACTAGCAGCTGTTGAATTTCTATGACCAGATCCTTCTCTCTCCTAACATCACCAGTTGGGTAGAATTGGGAAGCCCCATACAAATTAGATGGTCGGCTGAACCAGGTTTCTGCCAACTTTTATCCAACATGTATGCAGACCCTCTAGACCGTGATTACTTAGTTATCTGATGGAATTATACATCAGGAGGATTTCCCAACATATATCTGTGATAAAAAAGGTCACATGCCACAGGATGCTACTTCTTACTGCATGTCTATGCATAAAAGACCACAGTGTACTATGCTAATCCATACAATGCAAAGCAAGGAAAGCCAAAATAATATTACACACCCGATGAATGAGGCCGGAAGGTATGTTCAGCTTATGTTCCAGAGGCTTTCACCTAGTGTGAACAGATACTTAGGCTGGTAACATTTGTCATGCAGCCACAATTTCCTTCCCCGACCTCAGGACCACTGACCATCAGCAGGATTTATGCTGCCATTAGTCTGCTTCATTACACCAGGAATGTGCGCTTGTATGACACCGGCCTTACAATGTGGCTGGCTTCCTATTAGCAGGCAGCAGTATATGAAGAGTTCAGATGATCTGACCAATAACAGGCACGAGTATTTGTCAGCCTATTAAAGTCTATGGATGCTGATCGCACCCCACTGACGGTGTGAATCGAGCAGAAGCTGTTAGGTCACATTTGTAGAGTTACCCAACTTTATATAGATTTTCACTGTGACAGGTTATTAAATCACAGACATGACAGTCATTACTACCAGCCATCCTTGCAATGCTTGCCCAAGTGAAAAAGGGTTTCCAGTTTTACAAAAACATCTCTTTCCATGTCATGTGTAGCACCAATATATGGTTGGGTAATAAATGCTTATTGTTATGGCCACCCTTCCAGTAGTAGCTAGTAAGTAGATGTTATAGACATGGCATATGTTGTTACTGGCATGGCCTACTAACCAGCGAGGTCGCTCAGCTCCACATCGGTGGCACTGCTCAAAGCCTCCTCCAATTCCGGATCAAGAGTCATCTTCTCCTCTGCACGGAAATCTTTGGGCATTTGCTTGGGGACGAAAGCTTTCCCTACAATAAAAAAATAAAAGTCAGAATTCTATACAAACCAAATCCAATAGTGCAATGACATTTTGGCATAATCTCTGACCAGAAGGTGGCGCTGTCGCCATTCATGTTCTGCATTAACAAACTACCATAATACCATAAGATGACATTTGGGAAACAGATGACTTCCATCAGGACGCTTAGCAGAGAGAACACATCCAATAAGCCACAGACTCTAAAATGCTGAGTGATTCACTTTCACATCAGTGACTGTGTTCTGCAATGGCTGTTCGGTTGGATTAGAAACATTTCAGGCTAATTTGATGCAAAACTGGTCCTATTTTAAAGAGGTTGTCCTGGAACATTATATTTTTTATCTTACCATGGGCCTAAAAACTAACAGGCGGATAGTTGCTAAAAGTGTGACTATCTGCCTGGCCTGTTCTGCCCGGGGCTGGCTCAGAGTGGTCACCGACGAAAACGGAGGTGGTCGTTTTCCAGGCTGCTCTATCGATGAGGTGTGCCTGCCGTTGTCCTGCTGATTGACAGTCGCCTACCCACAGATAGGCAGTGGGGTACCATCCACCTCTCGTGGCTCCCCTTTTCCTCATAGTCTGTAAGCTTGCGAGCAGGGCCCTCATTCCTCCTGGTATCTGTTTTGAACTGTATTGCTGTTATGCTGTAATGTCTATTGTCTGTACAAGTCCCCTCTATAATTTGTAAAGCCCTGCGGAATATGTTGGCGCTATATAAATAAAAATTATTATTATTATAGTGGGGAGTCAGTTGTCAATCAGCATGACATTAACAGAGCAGAGTGGAAGCCACAGAATTGCCGACAGGAGCGATCTATGACCACTCTGTGCCAGCAGAGCTACCTCCCTGTTAGGTCTGTATTAAAAAAAAAAAAAAAAACTGTATAGTCTAAGTCCCAAGGAAATATGTTGAGGCCCTAAAAGATCGCTTATTATCAAGGCTCCATTCGCACGCAGCTGGAAACCACAGCAGCCCCGTGTCACTGCAGTCATTTCACTGCTCCCCTGAAGGGAAATAATGTAGAGCAGCCTAAAGAAATGAACGTCCCCAGGCTGTCATCCGGGCCATGCCCCCTTGCAAAAACCCAAAAAAATTGCACTGAATAAAAAAGGTAAAAATCTCTGGAACTGTATGGCGGAATAAAAAAAATAAAAACTACTCAGTTGAGCTGGGAGAGCAAAATAAGAGCAAAACTATACACTTTTGGCCAGGTGACAACTCTTCTTTAAAAGAGGTTGTCAATCACTAGTGCAACACCTTCTCAATCTCCATGTTTGCCCCGTTAAAATAAAAACACCTATACTCCCCTCCCGTGCCGATGCCTTTTCACCGATTTTGGCACTCGCGCTCCCAGGCCTCTTGTGCGGTTACGTCACGTGAGGTCTGTGCGCCCAATCAGTGCTGGCGTCACTCTACCCGCCTAGACGTGTTTTTATTTTAACGGGGGCAAACATCCATATTGAGAAGGGCTTGGCCTAGTATTTATTATTATTATTATTATTATTATACATTTTTACAGCGCCATTTATTCCATGGCGCTTTACATGTGGGCAAACCCTTTAAAGAAAAATTAGCAGGCGCCCAACTCACGAGCCATAAAAGTGTGGTTCACCTTTGGGAACATTTTTTTTTTTTTTTTACGTAAATGCATGTAACTGGGGATAAAAATCAATCATGCAATTGGATTTTATTACATATTGTGATCATTTGCCTCCTATAGTGTCTGTATTTCTGGCTACTGAATGAGTTAACTGAGACTGTCAGCCAGCTGGCCATCTCTATAATGGACTGACAGGCAGCTTGTAACTCATTCCTGTCTTTTTCAGAGCTCCCTGCCATTATAGCTGGGGTGAGATGTATGGGGGCAAGACACTGTTCAAAAACAAACCACAGTGGTCTTCCTCTTGCCTCAACAAAGCTGAGAATAAGAGGTCATGAACATGCCCACAAGAATATTCTGTTATCACAAATGTCGCAGGATTCACAATATTGGCATGGTATAGGCTACATTAATATATGGACATGGGACAAATTCTCCATAAACACGGTAGCAGTGATGGATATGGAAAACATTTCCTTTAAACGCTAAAATGTCCTTGATAAATTATCTACTCCAGGTTTACATATGAAAATCAGTCATGGATGTGGTTAGTGATATGCAAATAAGGGAAGGGGCCAAACGCTGATATGATGCGCTCTCCGGAGACCAGGGGGAGCACTCAGGAAGAACGCCTTCATCACACGGGCCATCGTTACGGGGAGGCTGGACATGAGCTGGCGACTCCTGCCACGTACGGCATCTCCGCAGGCCACAACGGCTTTCATCTTCGGCATTCTTGGGAGAGGTCACATTAACAGTCTTCTGATTTTCCACCGTGCACTTTAGCTCTATTGCTTTTCACCCCAGGAAGTGGAAATTCACTGCAAATGACTGCAAGGAGAAAAACGGGTAGGACAAAAACAACAGCAAACTTGCTGGGGAAAAAAAGCGGTGGTGTAAAAAAAAAAAAAAAAGAAAAAAAAAAATCTCCCAAATGGCAATTGTGCAGCCAAAACTTCCCCAACTCCTTATTCCAGATAGGAAAATAGTAGAAACGTAAACACTCAATGACATAAAGCTCAAGCTTGTGCCCCCCTGGAAACGGTCAGCTTGTGATGGGCACAGGATTACGGCAAATGTCAGATATGCAAGTGTGCAGAATATAAAGGGAGACAAAGATACTGATAACAATACATGACCCAATTGCTGACAGTGTGGGAAAACCAGGCTATACCAATGTCTGAGGCATGACCCTGGGAACTACTTTGCATATGCTAGGAAACATTTAACCCATTGTTCATACAAACAGGTCCATTCACTTACGTTAACAGCAGCCTACAGGACCCAGACAACATAAAGCACAGGATGCCAGGAGTAATCTACCAACTAACAAGCGGATTTATACCATAGTCTATAAGGTTGGGAGAAAAAATGGCAGAAAACAAGGCAACTGTTCGACACAACGTGCCACAAACACTGCCGTCTATCATTTTTTCATCCTAACTTGCTTCATGACACAAGAGCTTTTAAAAAAAAAAAAAAAAACGTGGGACATTTACTGCCCTTTCTACTTTTTCAACAAAATTGGGATTGGATCCAAAAGGAAGAAAGATGTCAGGTTTTGCTTTATATCTCACCCTCCTCTTGGATCAGACTCCACTATTGGCAGCAAACGCGCCCAGATAGGGGAGTATGTGCCCATACCAACTGTAGAGTGTTACAAGAGCCACAAAACTACAGCATAAAATGTAAAAAACGGTAATCACATGCCATGGCAATATCGGACGCCAAATATGTTAATAGTTGCTATAATCTTAAAGGGAATCTAGGTTTTTGCTGCTCATTTCAGAGCAGCATGATGTAGGGGCAGAGACACAGATTCCAGCAATGTAACACTTAATGGGCTGTTCGCTGTAGTTTTTATAAAAGCACTTTTGGCTGCTGCAGATCTAGCAGTTCTCTGAAAGCTGAGCTCTGTATGACCCCACCCATACCAGTGATTGGCAGCTTTCTGTGTACACAGTGCATAGGCAGGAAGCTGCAAATCAGTGAAGGAGGTGGAATTATATAGAGCTCATGATTATGGAGGACTTCATGGCAGATTTACTACTACTGTAGTGATCATCTCCTGCTGATAAAACAGTGCATTTTAATAACAACTACATCAAGCAGCACAGTAAGTGATACATCTCCTTAATCAGGGTCTCTAGCTCTACATCATGCTGCTCTCAGAATAGATGTCAAAAACCTGATGACAGCATCCCTTTAACAGCAGCTAATAGTATGTTCTAAAGAGAAGCTGGTAAAAATAAAATAAAACTTGTTTAACTGCTGTATTATGAAGTCACTTCCGTTTTCCCCAATTCCAAGCTACAGTTGTTATCTCCATACAGAGAGTGGTGCCATATAGCAAGGATATAACGCCTTATGCCGGACAGGGAAGGGTTCAGCGACTCGAGTAAGTGTCAGCAGCACTGATTTTTGGTGATCGATAGAACAGAGAAAGAGGATCTTTGTTTACTGCAGGAATTCCAGGCTGTTACCTGCCAATTTGGTAATCCAAGTGCCACTCCAAATAGGAAAAGGTCTTTAGGACTTTTACAATTGCTATAAAGACAATGACAGACAAAGGGAAAGTATAGTAAGAAAATGAAATTTCTAATTAAAAAAATATATATTCTAAGGCTTTATTGGCTTTTTTTTTTTTTTTTTTACAAATTTTACATTTTCAAAACGGCCACAGAAGACTACAGCTTCCTGATTTCAGCAGCTCATTTTTATAGTGACCATCCATGACACTGGTAAGTGCCTGCCGCATATATTTGTCCCACATAGCCTGGTGCACTCCGCTCGCCTCCCACTGTCCTTTTTGCTTACTTTTCTTCTGCTTTCTAGATGGCTGGTCACCGTAGCATGGGGATCACAGTGGTCTACATCCACAGCACAGGGACACCCGGGAAGGCATGGTTTAGGCTTACCACTACACTTCAAAGCCATTCCTGAAGATGGAGGACCAGAACATTGCTGTGAGAAGGACCTGCACCAAGTAGGGTAACTACGCATGAGAAGGAGAGTTAGTTTTTTATTCCTGGGATGGAGGGTCCTTTTAAGCTTTGTTATGTAAGATTTAATATGTCAGCTCTACTGTACTGTTAATAGCAGGACAGGAACACTATATACACAGAGGGAGCGGTGCGTCTGGTGAAGGACCAATACTTCATCGCTCCCTGGAGACTATACTAATGTCTACCATTATGCCTTATATCAGCTGCCATAAGGCTCATGGAATAATGCAGGAAGAATGGGGCTGTTGGCAATTTAGCAGCCATATCTAAAATACTATACACTAAAGCACTTAGAAAACCATGGAAAGTCTCCTGCCATATGAGGGCTGAAATTAAGAAAAATAAAAAATGTATGCCCCCCCCCCCCCCCAACAGGCTACACCTGGCCTGCCAACACCCAGCTATTCAGTTTAGCTTAGTGTCAAGTAGGGGGCAGTGTCAGACCCACTATTGCCTATGGTTGGTTATGGTAGAAACTAACCTCTCTCTCTTCCCCTTTAGGTTGCGCAACAGAGCTGGATTGGGCAACTCGGTTTTACCCCAACAAGTGATGAAAAGTACCGCCTGTAGTGGTCACCTTCTCTTGTCAGGAAAGCCTTGGGCATTATACCAGGACGCAGTTGGTGATCAGATACCTGGTGAGGATAGTCTTTTGTCTTTTGATCATCAGAGTGGCACACTGTAAGGAGCAGATGGAGCCAGAACTTCCAGGACCACAGGATCAAGCCTCTTCAGGACATTTGAGCATGTCCCCATCTTTGGTTCCGCATTGCCTTGCAGCTCTCACTCTTGCTCCTGGCAATGTAATCTTTGCGGCCTTGTGGCATTCCTGTTCAATGATCTAGCGGTGGATCTGATCCATTTCCTTGCCCCTTTCCTCCCCTGCCTTCTTTTATTACCTTGGTGACCAGGTTTCTGTCCTTTTCCAATGGTACTTCACTTCCAATCATCCAACCGCATTTCTATTCTGTAAGGTCATTGCTACTGAGTTTTCACTCCACATCTTTGCAGAGCTCGTCAGCGGACAGAAGTCTTGATACAAGAGTCAGTCGCTCGGGTGGTAATCAGATTGTTATTCTTCCTGCAATATTAGTTTTCCTACCACAAGGACTGCTTTGGGATGGCCCATGGTTTCCGGTGTCCCCCAATGAACTGTCTGAGAAAAGAGGATTTTTGGTACTACTATACACTGCAAAATCTGTCTCACCGCTTATATTTGGGGTCACAGGACGCTCCCTTGTTTAGGTAGTCTTGGTTTTGCTTCAAGTTCTCATAGTGTTTTTAATGTTGGCAGTCCTGGTGCAGCCTGTTTGAGAGGAGCATCAACAAATAAATAAATAGGCCCCATTCTCATCCAGGAGAGGGGGGTGATTTTATTTTTTCACAGTTGACATCCGTGTCCAATCCGTTTTTTTTTTACTCAGCAGCTATTAACCTTTTACAGGAACATTTACAGTTTGTTACAGAATTGTAATGTATCAGTAAAAATTGGATGCCATTCTGATGGTTCCGTATGGCATGCGAGTTTTTGCTCACACCCATCAGATTTCAGAGTGAAATCGCAGCATGCTCCGATTTTTTTCTCAAGACAGCGGAGACAAAATTCACAGGTTGGTCTTACTTCATTGAATAACATTGGTCACAGTGAAATCCCTTGTCCCCCTCTCATTGCACTAGTCCGATTTATACTTTAGTTGTCCATGATGTCCTACAAAAAAGGTTAGGATAAAGATTTTACAGTGAGTACCAAAAATCCTCTTCTGATACCCATAGCAACCAATCACAGTTCCCATTTTATTTTGTAAATAGTAAACTCTGCTGTGATTGACGCCAATAGCAACCAAAGAAATTTTCTTTTAGAATTCTGCCCCATTACTTCTAGTCTACAGACTTGGGATCCAATTACTGAAAATAAAAATAAATGACATACCCTGTACATATCGACCATAATCAATATCTATAGAAATCTCACAGAATGATGCTATACCATTCACACACACTGCTGGTGATGGTTGGAATAATGGTTGGCAAACTTCCAGAGACTTGGAAAAATGTGTAGGACAGACAAAGACCTGCATGTTATTTTACTCTGCCAAGCTAAACAATATAATATGGCAGTAGCCAGGATGATATCATTCAGAAACAAGCCATCCCATACTATCAGGTGGTATGAACTGCCTGAACCGTGCACAATAACACTCCCACACGCCTCGCCTTACTCACTTAACACTACGCACCCCTAATAAAGGCACTATGGTGTTTGCTCTTAGCCCTCCTCCCTCAATAAGGAGACAGAAGAACAGAGACCTTTCTGTTTCACTACAAATATAAAGTACATTTACTGTTCAGGGTGATTCAGCGCACACTAATACCCACTTTACAATACAAATATCTCGCTGAGGATCTGTTTATACCAAGGAAGGTGACGGGCACAAGGGGGCATTCTTTGCGTCTGGAGGAGAGAAGGTTTTTCCACCAACATAGAAGAGGATTCTTTACTGTTAGGGCAGTGAGAATCTGGAATTGCTTGCCTGAGGAGGTGGTGATGGCGAACTCAGTCGAGGGGTTCAAGAGAGGCCTGGATGTCTTCCTGGAGCAGAACAATATTGTATCATACAATTATTAGGTTCTGTAGAAGGACGTAGATCTGGGGATTTATTATGATGGAATATAGGCTGAACTGGATGGACAAATGTCTTTTTTCGGCCTTACTAACTATGTTACTATGTTACTATGTTACTTTACTGGAGCCGAGAATTCCCATTCTTATAACACAAATTATTGTGCATTATTATCCCGTATTATCGACCCAATATAAAAAATCTATATATATATAATTGTCAAAGGGGTACTTCCGTCTGTCTGTCTTTCTGTCTGTCTGTCGGCAACTTCTGTCACAGAAATCCCGCATCGCTGATTGGTCTCGCCAGCTGCCTGTCATGGGTGCCGCGACCAATCAGCGATGGGCACAGTCCGATTAGTCCGTTCCTACTCCCCTGCTGTCAGTGCCCGGCGCCCGCATACTCCCCTCCAGTCACACAGGGTTAATACCAGCGTTAACGGGCCGCGGGTACCGCACTCCGTAACCACTGCTATTAACCCTGTGTGACCAAGTTTTTACTATTGATGCTGCCTGTGCAGCATCAATAGTAAAAAGATCTAATGTTAAAAATAATTTAAAAAAAAAACCTGCTATGCTCGCCTTCCGTAGTCCGCCGATGCGCTCGCGGCTGCCGCCAGCCTCCTTTACCAGAGATGCTTTGCGAAATTACCCAGAAGACTTAGTGGTCTCGCGAGACCGCTAAGTCATCTGGGTAATTTCGCAATGCATCCTGGGAACGGAAGATGGTGGCAGCCGCGCGCATAGGGACAGCTTCGCTGGATCCCGGCGGGTGAGTATATAACTATTTTTTATTTTAATTATTTTTTTTTAACACGGATATGTGCCCACACTGCTATATACTACGTGGGCAGTGTTATATACAGCGCGGCCAGTGTTATATACTACGTGGGCAGTGTTATATACTACGTGGCCAGTGTTATATACCGCGTGGGCAGTGTTATACTACGTGGCCAGTGTTAGATACTATGTGGGCTGTGTTATGTACTGCGTAGCCTGTGCTATATATTACGTGGCCACAGTTATATACTGCATGGCCTGTGTTATATACTACGTCGCCTGTGTTATATACTATTTGGGCTGTTATGTACTGCATGGCCTGTATTAACGCATCGGGTATTCTACAATATGTATGTATGTATGTATGTATGTATGTATGTATGTATGTATGTATGTATGTATGTATGTATATAGCAGCCACATAGTATATAGCACAGGCCACGTAGTATTTGTCTGCTATATACTACATGGCTCCTATATACTACGTGGCCTGTGCTATATACTATGTGGCTGCTATATACATACATACATACATACATACATATTCTAGAATACCCGATGCGTTAGAATCGGACCACCATTTAATAGACAAATAATTGGGTTAGTGTCCAATTAGCAGATGAAAGAAATGGATGTGACTAATACAGATAAAGGGACACTCATTGCCCAAGAACAACTAACGGTACCGTCACACAACGATATCGTTAACGACATCGTTGCTTTTTGTGACGTAGCAACGATATCGTTAACTAAATCGTTATGTGTGACAGCGACCAACGATCAGGCCCCTGCTGGGAGATCGTTGGTCGCTGGGGAAAGTCCAGCACTTTATTTCGTTGCTGGATCTCCCGCTGACATCGCTGAATCGGCGTATGTGACGCCGATTCAGCGATGTCGTCACTGGTAACCAGGGTAAACATCGGGTTACTAAGCGCAGGGCCGCGCTTAGTAACCCGATGTTTACCCTGGTTACCGTTGAAAATGTAAAAAAACAAACAGTACATACTTACATTCCCGGTGTCTGGTTATGTCCCTCGCCTTCAGCTTCCCGCACTGACTGGTGAGTGCCGGACAGCCGTAAAGCAGAGCACAGCGGTGACGTCACCGCTGTACTTTACGGCCGGCGCTCAGTCAGTGCGGGAAGCTGAAGGCGAGGGACCTGACCAGACACCGGAATGTAAGTATGTAGTGTTTGTTTTTTTACATTTACAACGGTAACCAGGGTAAACATCGGGTTACTAAGCGCGGCCCTGCGCTTAGTAACCCGATGTTTACCCTGGTTACCCGGGGACTTCGGGATCGTTGGTCGCTGGAGAGCTGTCTGTGTGACCGCTCTCCAGCGACCAAACAGCGACGCTGCAGCGATCGACATCGTTGTCGGTATCACTGCAGCGTCGCTTAGTGTGACGGTACCTTAAAGATGGCCACAGAGGTTAAATTGTTGCTAGCCTAGGCCATTCCTCAGAACTCCCAGTCTCATACATCGGCATGCTTGGCTGAGCATACATGGCTTGTAAATGGCAAAAGGAATCCCAAGGGGCTTCTGAACGATTTTAACATTTCTTATTGGAGAATGGGAATAACATGAAACCTTTAGCACACTCATCTATGGATGCGGTGTTATGGCATCGATAAGTGACCCCCCCCCAATTATACTTTTGTAGATCACATTTATTCAGTATATATTATATTCAGTAGTTTAATAAAAAATCTGGTTCTTAAAACTTTACCAATGAAGGGCGACAGTAATAATATTTTGTAGAGATTTTCCCTATAATCTGCCATGTAATCCATTAATGTAGTGCGAGTGCAGAATAGACCTGTCGGGATGGAATGTGTTAGGACCACATCAAAGTGCAGGAAAGCACCGAGCTACAAAACATGAAGGGGGTATGCAGTCCTGGCAGGGAACACGCGTCCTTGCGGTTTATGTCCTTACGACTTGTGTTTTGGTAAAATTAGAAAATCTGCATCCACAGCTGTATAACACAATAGTACTACACTGGTGCCCTGAGGCTACACAGGCCTGTGCCGACACCAGGTTACCCGACATGTTCTGTATACTCGAGCATTGACAGTACTTTACGAGCGAGATATTCAAGTATGGACATTTTCGGACAAGTGCAGCAACAAAAACTTGCACCATTTTCGAACCAATAAGAGTTTTAAGTGGCCTGGAAAAAAGCTAATGTTGACATCAATAGAAAACAACTCACAATGTTCGACAACGTCAACATTTTCAACACAAAGGCAACCTGTTTTATAAATAAGCGTTACCTACAATAATGGATCGTATACATTATATTCATTGCACTGTACAGTGGAACTGTCCAGGATTTGGGGAAGAAGTACGTCATTGTAATGGTTGATGGGGTTTCTCATCTTCATTAATAGGTAAAATTGCCAAGTGCTTGTAAAAACAAATAACATAACTTTGCAATTTGTGTCTTATTAAAAATCTAAAGTATTTTTAATAATGGGACAATTTCTACTTCTATTCTGCATGTCTCATAGCGTAGGTTACCAGCAACACTGTGGTTTCAGAGGCTGGTTATCTAGAATGGAGGCAATGGTGCTATAAAATAAATAATCTAGGCAGCCAGCGTGTCACTTGCTTTAGATCCAGCCATCTTCAGTTCCCCTACACTTCTCCCGCGCTGCAGGGGCAAAGATGCCTCTGCTAGCCGTGTCGGAGAGTGGTCAGTTTGGGTAAGCGGTAGGACCATACCTCTGCTCCAAGCTGTCACTCTGGAGACCATACACCTAGCAAACAGGAAGCCTGGAGGTTTCCAAAATGGGTGGCTTGTCCTTAGGCTAGGGCAAAAGTGATCTGTAGGGACAGGACACCTGAGGATACTCAGTCAGCAGCTTGTTCATGGAGCCGACTGTGATTGCGTGCCCCAATACCAAAGATGCTGTATGAACCTCGCCTATAACCGGAAAGTAAATGGTGTACACTAATGAACTTTACTTTCCCACTCACTCCTAAATGTTCCCTGGAGTTCAGGAGCCGATGCTGTACAAGCGGATTCCAGTTTAAACAGTAATTTTGCTTGCCCAATAAATAGATAAATGTTACCAAGTCCTGAAGATTCAGGGTGGTTGTCCACTACTTGGATATGGATGACTGACCTTCAGGATAGGTGATCAATATCAAGATAGTGGACATCCTCTTTAGGCCACATGAGCCAATAATCAATTGTGTATTGGGGACCGTCTGAAAGTCCCTGGCAAGCAGAAGGACCACTGGTTCCATATCGGGTACAGGCTCTGTATGAGGTGTCATGTAGATTTGGCCGATCTGAGCCGGAATATTTATTGGGGAGCAAGAGGATATATGCATTTGGTGAACAGATATCCTATGTGCACTGCCAGGAGGAGGCGTCACAGTAAAAGAGGCCATCCTCAGGGGATCAGACTAATGCAACAGCTAAGATATCAGTATTCAGGAGCCACTGAGACATTGCCATATGTATACATCTGACCTGCTGTGCGGAAAATATGCCGCATATTACAGGATCAATATACTGAAAGCACAAGATCTCATTCAACTGTCTGCTAAGAAAGTCAGCAATGTAGATTGCCACTGCTAATTAAGCTGCGGGTATGGCCACAAATGTGAGGCAAATCCACCTCTTACGGCAAGCCTACAGCCTGCAGTGACCACCGATCGACCAAACCGCTGCATGACCATCTCTACCCTGGCCTACTGTATCCTCACCCATCCCTTGTAGATTGTGAGCCCTCACGGGCAGGGTCCTCTCTCCTCCTGTACCAGTTGTGACTTGTATTGTTCAAGATTATTGTACCTGTTTTTATTATATATACCCCTCCTCACATGTAAAGCGCCATGGAATAAATGGCGCTATAATAATAAATAATATAACTTAAAGGGGTTGTCCATTACTAGGACAACATCTTATATCTGAATGTTTGCACCTAATAAAATAGCGGCTGTCTGCACTCGCATTCACAGGGGTCACGTGACATTGTTATGTAACATGAGCCCTGTGCCCAACTAAAGCTGGTGTCACTGTCCCCCCTCCTTCGGAAGTGTAGTCATGATGAAAGGAGAGCCATGTCTGGCCGCTCACTTCCTCCTGACTACTAAATATGTCCAGCGGTGAATGACAGGGACACCTGGGAAGATCAGGCCAGGGCTCATGTGACAAATGAGCCCGGGAACAAGAGGGGCGACACCGCTGGAACAGAGCTGGCACGGGAGGAAAGTATGGGTGTTTTTATTTTAATCGGGGGGGCAAATATTCAGATTGAGAAGAGATTGTCCTCGTAGTGGACAACCCATTTAATGGTAGTGACTTGTGGCAGAAAGTAAATTGGGTTAAATGCCTCTCCAATAGGTAAAATAAAAGGCAAAGAAAAAAACTAAAACTAAACTAAAAATGGTGAATACTAGTTTCCATACAGTAACCTTCCGAAAAAAAAGCTGCTACATTGTGCAACATTTCAGTTAAATAATATTAATGCAAAGCAGATATCAAAAAGGAATTAATGTTTCAACACAAAAAATCTATTTATTCATCCTTGACATGTGATAATCGATGTGGTGCCCTTATTCTTTAAAGGTGTTCTCTAGGCTTGGGACAAAAGTCTGCACTCACTCTACATGCACACTGTCAGGGGTCCTTAGTATCACCAGTGCAAGTGGGTGGTCACGAGATCCTATGCATGAGTTCTGGTTACTTGCGGTCCAGTGTCGGCTGGACTCATCTGGTTTCTCTCAATTCACTTCTATTTAGAGAATCTGAATGCATTTAGTCAACACGTAACCACAAGTACGCAAATCGCATACCAGCTTGGACGTTAATCCTGGGGAGTCGTGACAGTTTGTGCACTGCACACTGATTCAGCAGTCTGCAGTCACATAGAATGACTGCAGACTCTTCTCCTAAGCCTGGAAAACCCCTTTCAGTGTCTTTACAAGCAGGAACTAACACTAGTAACAACGATCAGATCTTTCAAGCATGAGCATGATCTGGTTATGTACCTGCACCCATTATGTCTGCAGGTAAAGGCAAGATCTGCGAGTCAAGACTGAGGGCTTGATTTCAGGCAAGCCCAAAATCAATCACTAGGGCACAAAACACAAACACAACTGTGTTTTGATAGATACAAGCAGAACTAATTCAAAGCCGACACTGAGAGGACCTCTAGATGACTTTGGAAGTTTAATTTTCGTTCATGCCTGTGTCATCAACAAAAGCAATGCTGAACGCTTCCCTCCTCATATATATTAAAGCAACTGAAAGAATGCTGAGCAAAGGTTACATCTATACAATAAACACTGTAATAAAACTATGATCCCTGCCTCCTGAACCTGTATATTATGCTTTACATACAGAAACACTCTAGATAAACACACAAACCAGAACTAACGCAGACTACGGCTTACCAAATACACTTTATAAGCCACACACTAATAAACCGTACATAAAAAATACATCCACAAGTCAAGGCTATTCAACTTAACGAGTAACCACACTTTTAGGATTTTTTCATTAATCAACATTACAAAGCCAAAAATCCACAAAAATATATTATAAAGTTTCTTCTTAAAGAAAAATCCTACTTTCCCCAATTAACAGTCATTTCTCCCCTCCGCTTATCTAACTGCTCAAACTGGTCTTCAGATCTGTCTTCAGGAAAGGACCAAATTACACACAATGCCTATAAAAGTCTGAGGAGAGGGGAAAAGGAAGGAATTGGGAGGAGACCCCCAGAGAGATGTAGCTTTTACTGACTAGAGCCTTCAGAAGGGAAAACCTCTAAAAAAAAAAAAAACATCTAAAAGTCATAAAATGGCCAGAAATAATAATATTGCTCATGTACACTGTAACTTACTTTGAAAAGTCACCTGAAAGAGCCATACAATTTAAGGTAGAGGATAAACTAAAGATGACAATGTTATTTTATTAGTTTACTTGAAAGAGAATTCCTTTCAGTAGGATCACCCCTTCTAAACCGTCTACATAGGCATGTAAGTAATAGGAAGCTGAATAAAATGATACCTTGATATCTGCAAACCGATGTTTATTCTAGAGATTTCCGGGTTTTTCTTATATATAAATGAGCTGTTCAGAACTATGGGCGGGACATAGGTCTGTATAAGGATCTGCTTCCAGGAATTATTTTATATGAAAGGTGGAGTTACCAGTGTGAGACATGTAATGACTGACAGTATGCTCTCCTGATCTACAGAAGTCAGAGAGATTGCAGACTTGAGCCCCGAGCCTGGACAACTACTTTAATACAAGTGGACATGTCAGGAAAGGCGACAGATCTCAATAACTCCTTCACGATATCCGCCATACATGTACGGCACAAGTCAGTAGCGGGTGTAAAGAGCGGGCTCATGCGGTGAGTTCACCCCATCCTCGGCAGGTAATGGTTCTGTGCTATACCCAGGACCTACCTCTAACAAATCACAGGTAGCGCCAAACACCGCCCGCAATTGTTAACCTATTAAATGCCACTGTCAAACTGAGAAGTATTAACAGCGTGCTGGCATGGGAGCGTGTCATTCCATGCATGGATCGGCGTGCTTCTCATTTTTTTTTTTTTTAAATACACCATCACAAAAGCCCGATCAAAATCTAAAAATTAATCAGATCGGTACACACCATAAACAAAAATTCAATAACACCAAAGTTACACTTTTTATTTTTTTTGCGGGGATTCGCTGCAATATTACAAAAAAAAAAAATGCTGTAACAAGTGATCACAGCTTTAAATCTATTCCAAAACAGTATCAATAAAGGCGTTCTCATCCCACAATAAACAATAAAAAAGTAATCTATCACACAGCTCCATCGAACGAAAAATGATAACGTTTGGAGTCTGAGAAAATGGTGACAAATCAATAACAAATTTTGTTTCTTCAAATTTTTGATTTTTTTTTCACCACAAAATTTATTTATTTTTTTAAAAAAATGATGTTTTTGTATCTAGATGTTTGTTTTGGTATCGCCGTAATTGTACTGGTGAACAATCATATTGCGAGGTCATTTCTATCACACAACGTACACCGTAAAAACAATTCCCAAAAAACACTGTCAGAATTGTGGGGGGTTTTCACAATTTCTCCCAAAATGGATTTTTTTTCCCCGCTTTCCAGTACACTGTGTGGTAAAATAAATGGTGTCATGCAAAAGTACAACTCATCCCGCAAAAAAAAAATACAAGCCTTCATGTCTGTTTGAACAGAAAAATAAAAAGTTATGGCTTAGGGAAGAAGGTGAGGAAAAAACAAAATGCAAAAATGGATAGTGGCCATGTCGTGAAGGGGTTAATATGGTTATTACATTCTGCCATAGTGATTTAATGTAAAATGTCATGTAAACCAATGATGATAACACAGGGATAACTGTTTGCCGCCCCCTCGGCATGGCACTCACCTATTGGAGACTTTATGATCACGCTCTGCCTTTATACAGCTTGTCGCAGTATTAGCAGTGATGTCGTAAACTGGATTAAACGGTAATCCGTGCAGGTAAGGGCATCCCTTCTGATTCCATTTATGGAGATGTAATTGGTTTGTAAAAAGGTTTATGGCAGCAGCAATCGCCAGGTCTGACTCATGTCATGGGCAAGGAACACAAGCAGGGTTAATCAGTTCCCAATACATGCGATTGGCCTGGGTATAGCCCCCAACGCTTGCTGTGCATATACCTCTTCCCAGGCGATATGTATTACAGCATGCATACATCATTATCTGTGGGGTTTATCGCAGACACTAGAAGGTAACATACTGCTCTGAATTAAAGCCCATTGTTTTATATAAAGAAGATATTGCTCCCTAATAGGCAGTCTGCCCATCTAGGGGGACTCCCATACTGAATGTCAATGTGATATCTATGGGATGTGCCATAAAGGTCAATAACGGGACCTGCATATCTCTCGAGAACGGAGCCTGGATTAGTGCTGCTGTCAGAGGCGATTAAAACTCCCATTCATTTGTATAGGAATTCTGACTACCTCCCCCCCACCACTGGCAGCAGCATGAAACAGGGTTCCAATAGCGAGTCCGGGGGGTCCTGCGTCTACTAAATACTTAAGCATATACTATACATTAATCGACACTCAACACCTCCCCCCTCCTAAAAAAAAAAGGGTCAATAACTTTGCCGAGATGAATGAAATTTAACACTTTACTACCTGTGGAACCCAATATATGGTGTTTGTAGCCTGAAATGTCATCTCATTGGCTTCCATAGTTTTTTTCCTTCATAACAGAAAAACATATCTGCTGTACCTTTTTTCTCTCCGGTAAATGGTATATAGTCCTCCCTGTCTTTTTGGGTAAGAGCATCTTTTTCCAAGAACTCCAACAAATGCTCTCTGTCAAAAGCACCGGTGTCTTTCTTTATCGTTTGGTCCTTCTGGCGAAATCCCGCGGGCAGCAGTGCGTTCTGTGATACGTAAAAACACAGCAGTTAATAGGATGACTGAAGGCCAGAGTGAATTTACAGTAAGAAACCAATGTTAAAAACGCGATGTGTGAACATAGCCCCTTCACGACCTCCGCAGCACTATTACTGTGGAGGTCGGGTCCCCTGCTTTGATGTGGGCTCCAGCGGTGAGCCCACATCAAAGTCGCAACATGTCAGCTGTTTTGTACAGCTGACATGTGCCGTCACCAGCGGCAGGTGAAATCGCGATGCACCCGCCGCTATTAACCAGTTAAATGCCGCTGTCAAACACTGACAGCAGCATTTAACCGGCGCTTCCGGCCACGCAGCCGGAAATGATCGCATCGCCGACCCCTGTCACATGATCGGGGGTCGGCGATGCGTCAGGATGGTAACCATAGAGATCCTTGAGACCTCTATGGTTACTGATGCCGGTTTGCTGTGAGCGCCACCTTGTGGTCGGTGCTCATAGCCTGCAATTCAGCTACATAGCAGCGATCTGATGATCGCTGGTACGTAGCAGAGCTGATCGAGTTGTGCCAGCTTCTAAGCATGGCAAAAGTTAAAAAAAAAAGGGGAAAAAACAAAAAAAAATATAAAAGTTTAAATCACCCCCCTTTCAAAACAAACAAACAAAAAAAAAAAATCAAACCCACAAATTTAGTATCGCCGCGTTCAGAATCGCCCGATCAATAAAAAAAAAGTATTAACCTGATCGCTAAACAGCGTAGCGAGAAAAAAAATCGAAACGCCAGAATTACGGTTTTTTGGTCGTCGCGACATTGCATTAAAATGTAATATCGGGCGATCAAAAGAACGTATCTGCACAAAAGTGGTATAATTAAAAACGCCAGCTCGGCACGCAAAAAATAAGCTCTCACTTGACCCCAGATCACAAAAAATGGAGATGCTACAGGTATCGGAATATGGTGCTTTTTTTAAAGCAAAGTTTCTAATTTTTTTTTTACCACTTAGATAAAACATAACCTAGACATGTTTGGTGTCTATGAACTTGTAATGACCTGGAGAATCATAATGTCAGGTCAGTTTTAGCATTTAGCGAACCTAGCAAAAAAGCCAAACAAAAAACAAGTGTGGGATTGCACTTTTTTTTGCAATTTCACCGCACTTGGAATTTTTTTCCCGTTTTCAAGTACACGACATGCTAAAACCAATGATGTCGTTGAAAAGTGCAACTTGTCCCGCAAAAAACAAGCCCTCACATGGCCATATTGACAGAAAAATAAAAGGTTGTGGCTCTGGGAAGGAGGGGAGTGAAAAACGAGAACGGAAAAGGGCAAGGTCGTGAAGGGGTTAAACTCATTTTAAATTTAGTACACAGCAGTTTTCCTTTCTGAAGTACCCCACATGTATACACATATTGCAGCTTTCGGCTCTCATCATTGAAGCGACATTTCATGCCCCAATTCACATTACATAAAAGTCTGCCAACCCTGACAATTTCGGGTTTCCCAACTCTTCGATGAAGGAGGACGTCAGGGGAGATAAGGCTCAGGCAACGGAAATTCAGACTCCCAATGCTTTTGTTTTCAAGGGAGATAGTCGCTGTGAGAAGTGTCTGGAGCCAAAGGGTTTCTCCTTGTGGAGAGTGACCAACCAGACCCGGCAGGTAAGAGGGAGGAGACTTATAAGCCATGCATGCTCCTCTGGGAAATTAAATATGCTAATTGCCTCTTCAGAGAGGAAGAGTGTCTGGAGGGAACAGAGGTTTCCAGCAGGGACTTTCTCCCATCTAATGATTGAGAACACATGAACACTCGACGAGCAACCATGTGTATGGGGGAGTTAGGAGACTCATGTCAGCAGACCACCAACTCACGTGTATGGCCAGCTTTATACAGTCTCACGTAGCATCGATAACGCTAACCACATGATTGCACACAATGGAGGATATGGCTGAGGTAAAAGTTATGAGAGTGGAGACCTCTCGATATGTGAGAAGTTTATGACAGCAAAAGCCTAATAACCGATGCAACGTAAACCTGAAAAATGGCGCTCAGCTTTAAACTGTTAATGTTTTCACCATGTCACTGTGGAGCTTGGATCTCCACAACTCTGGCAGGAAAGCTCCGAGTACAAACCCTGGGGAAAGATTACAATGTTCTACAGGAAATGCAGAACAGAAGCCAAACACACAGCGCTTCACATGCAGGAGCTCTCAAGGCAAAAGCAAACATCTTAAAGAAATGGACAAGGCAACCCTAATCTAGGGGGATTGATAATTAGACGGGATACTAAATTCTGGGACAAAAGTAAGCTCCTGTGAGAAAAGTCAACCAAGCCAAAATATTAACACATGCTATGTATAACTTTATGAGCGGCCCATGAATGTAACAAACCTCAAGCTCTGTATAAACACCAAGCAAGACGCCTGGAAAATAGGAAGAGGTGGAAAAAAGGAAAAGCTTTCCACAGCTGTTTGCTCAGCCAACAGATTGCGCTCACCTATTATGAGCTGAGAAAATAAGACAAAAGCAAATCCTTACAAGTCTGATATAGGTTTATAGAAGATTTCAAAGGAGATATCAGACAATGGATATGTGACCAAGGAGGACCTCTCACCAATCACTCGTCATCGGAGACCCCGCGTTCTGAAGATGATCCGCCATGTTACAGACTACACAGCTCGTCCTTGTAAATTCTGATACAATTCTACTAGCAGAATGTGACTTAGGACAGACATTTGTCTTTCGGTATAAAACAATGTCCAATACAATTCTGTTCTCACCTCTGGGTCCATCTCCTCCAGGACATTTTCCAGTTGTTTGAGATCAGCTTCCGAGAGGTTTCCAAGCAGTTCATCATCATCCATGTCCCTGTACTTGTCCAAATCTTTCCGAAAGGCCATAGTCATTGTTTCAGCTACGTGTTGGGTGTACACAACACCCGGCTGCTATTGTATTTCTTTTTACAGTTTCTTTAATACTAGAAGATACAAACATGAAAATGTAGAAATTTAATTACTCGTAATGTGTCGTAAAATATACTGCACGGCCTAAATGTCTGACGTGAAAGAAAAATTATGGGATTTCACATGCACCTTTAACTACTTGGACAGTAATGTGCTGGTCGCTACTTGGCATCAGACATGTCTCGCGTTACAAGGCAGCCATCCATTTAAATAACTGGCATGACATGCTACCTTTCTCTTGCAACAACCTAGGCATGGTTTCCCTAAGTGATCTCATCGGATTGTGAGGGGTAGGAGAAGCCAGACCCGTGGTGGTCAGCTGTTCACTGAACTAACAGCTTTTTTAAAAGGGGGTTTATGGAGAGAAGTCCCTTAAGGGTTATTGTTATGTTATAGCCTGAAGCCAGATCACTAGGATATCCCATCACTTAAGGTACCTTCACACTGAACAACATTACAACGATAACGATAGCGATCCGTGACGTTGCAGCATCCTGGATAGCGATATCGTTGTGTTTGACACGCAGCAGCGATCTGGATCCTGCTGTGACATCGCTGGTCGGAGCTAGAAAGCCAGAACTTTATTTTGTCGCTGGATCACCCGCTGACATCGCTGGAGCGGCGTGTGTGACGCCGATCCAACGATGTGTTCACTGGTAACCAGGGTAAATATCGGGTTACTAAGCGCAGGGCCGTGCTTAGTAACCCGATGTTTACCCTGGTTACCATTGTAAATGTAAAAAAAAAACAACAACAATACATACTTACATTCCGGTGTCTGTCACGTCCCTCGCCGTCAGCTTCCCGCACTGACTGAGCGCCAGCCGGCTGTAAAGCAGAGCACAGCGGTGACTTCACCGCTGTGCTTTACGGCCGGCGCTCACAGTCAGTGCGGGAAGCTGACGGCGAGAGACGTGACAGACACCGGAATGTAAGTATGTATTGTCGTTGTTGTTTTTTTTTTTACATTTACAATGGTAACCAGGGTAAACATCGGGTTACTAAGCACGGCCCTGCGCTTAGTAACCCGATATTTACCCTGGTTACCCGGGGACTTCGGCATCGTTGGTCGCTGGAGAGCTGTCTGTGTGACAGCTCTCCAGCGACCACACAAGGACTTTCCAACGATCACGGCCAGGTCATATCGCTGGTTGTCATCGTCGGAAATTTGCTGAGTGTGACGGTACCTTTAGTGATTGGTGATGGTCAGTTCAGACTCCCAGTGATCCTGAACATCATTGATCAGGAGCACTAGTTTATTGCAATGTTACTTTCAATGTTTCTCTGCATATCTGTGTCCTGGAAACCAGCTGTAGTATAGGCAGGAGTACCATTCTCAAGGTAGATAAGTACTAGAAAGATGAAGTTCTGAAACCTTCATTTTAAAGAAGCACTTCTCCCGTCAAAGAGTTCATCCTCTCAATTTATTGCAATCATATTTTATAGTACTGGGTACCTACAATTTCTCATTTGCCTTTCTACCCAGTGAATTGTTCTCTTTTCTCTGCTCTATGTAGAAACAGGAAGTCTCTAGTTCCTGCATGAATCATTCCCCCCTTAAACACCTGAAGCAGCTGCTCCCTCCTTGGGCTAGAAATGTTTGCAGACTCGAGTCAATCAGGAAAAATTGACCTCCTGTTTCTACATAGAGCTTAGAAGGATAATAAAGGTTCATAATTTTATTTTAGATAGCGCCAACATAATCCGCAGCACTTTACAATTAAGCGGGAAATCAGCTAGTCAGTTTTTAATCATGTGATGTGATAGGCCTAATGTAAAACAGAAGAACTAACTGAGTAGAAAGGCAAAATGAACAATTGTAAGCACACAGTGCCCTATAACACTGGTCTACAAAACAAAAAAAAATTTGAGGAAGGAAGAGAAAGAAAGAAAGAAAGAAAGAAAGAAAGAAAGAAAGAAAGAAAGAAAGAAAGAAAGAAAGAAAGAAAGAAAGAAAGAAAGAGAAAAAGAAAGAGAGAAAAAGAAAGAGAGAAAAAGAAAGAGAGAGAAAAAGAAAGAGAGAGAAAAAGAAAGAGAGAAAAAGAAAGAAAGAAAGAAAGAAAGAAAGAAAGAAAGAAAGAAAGAAAGAGAAAAAGAAAGAGAGAAAAAGAAAGAGAGAGAAAAAGAAAGAGAGAGAAAAAGAAAGAGAGAGAAAAAGAAAGAGAGAAAAAGAAAGAGAGAGAAAAAGAAAGAGAGAAAAAGAAAGAGAGAAAAAGAAAGAAAGAAAGAAAAAGAAAGAAAGAAAGAAAGAAAGAGAGAAAAAGAAAGAAAGAAAGAAAGAAAGAAAGAGAAAAAGAAAGAGAGAAAAAGAAAGAAAGAGAGAAAAAGAAAGAGAAAAAGAAAGAGAGAGAAAAAGAAAGAGAGAGAAAAAGAAAGAGAGAGAAAAAGAAAGAGAGAGAAAAAGAAAGAGAGAAAAAGAAAGAAAGAAAGAAAAAGAAAGAAAGAAAGAAAGAAAGAAAGAAAGAAAGAGAGAAAAAGAAAGAAAGAAAGAAAGAAAGAAAGAAAGAGAAAAAGAAAGAGAGAAAAAGAAAGAAAGAAAGAAAGAAAGAGAGAAAAAGAAAGAAAGAGAGAAAAAGAGAAAAAGAGAAAAAGAAAGAAAGAAAGAAAGAAAGAAAGAGAGAGAAAAAGAAAGAAAGAAAGAAAGAGAAAAAGAAAGAAAGAGAAAAAGAAAGAGAGAGAAAAAGAAAGAAAGAAAGAAAGAAAGAAAGAAAGAAAGAAAAAAAGAAAGAAAGAAAGAAAGAAAGAAAGAGAGAAAAAAAGAAAGAAAGAAAGAAAGAAAGAAAGAAAGAAAGAAAAAAAGAAAGAAAGAAAGAAAGAAAGAAAGAAAGAAAGAAAGAAAGAAAGAAAGAAAGAAAGAAAGAAAGAAAGAGAGAAAAAGAAAGAAAGAGAGAAAAAGAAAGAAAGAAAGAAAGAAAGAAAGAAAGAAAAAGAAAGAAAGAGAAAAAGAAAGAAAGAGAAAAAGAAAGAGAGAGAAAAAGAAAGAAAGAAAGAAAGAAAGAAAGAGAAAAAGAAAGAAAGAGAAAAAGAAAGAAAGAAAGAAAGAAAGAAAGAAAGAAAGAAAGAAAGAAAGAAAGAGAGAAAAAAAGAAAGAAAGAAAGAAAGAAAGAAAGAAAGAAAGAAAGAGAGAAAAAAAGAAAGAAAAAAAGAAAGAAAGAAAGAGAGAAAAAGAAAGAAAGAAAGAAAGAAAGAAAGAAAGAAAGAAAGAAAGAAAGAAAGAAAGAAAGAGAAAGATTTTCCCAGACTTGAAAATCCTTCTGGCCATGGTCAGAAGGGGAAAACTGGATCAGTTGACGGATCCTGCGTCCATAGGCTTCCATTGTAGCCGACGACGGGCAGCGCAGGATGCGTCGCTGACCGATTTTCCGACGTGCACAAAAAATGTTACAATGAACATTTTCTCCGCACGACGGACCGCTATTTTACGACGGATCCAGTGCAGGACAGATGAAACGGATGGCTATCCGTCACAATCCGTCGCTAATACAAGTCTATGGGAAAATGCAGGATCCTGCAAATTTTCTTGCAGGATCCTGCATTCTCAAAAATCGACAGATTGTGACGGTTCTGAAAAGACGGAAGTGTGAAAGTAGCCTTACGCTACTTTCACACTAGCGTTTTTTTTCAATACGTCGCAATGCGTCGTTTAAGGGAAAAAAGCGCATCCTGCAAAGTTGTCTGCAGGATGTGTTTTTGCCCCATAGACTAACATTAGCGACGCATTGACACACGTCGCAACCGTCGTGCGACAGTTGCGCCGTGTTGTGGCGGACCGCCGTGAGCAAAAAAAGTTATATGTAACGTTTTTTGCTGCCGACTGTCCGGCCATTTCCGACCGCGCATGCGCGGCCGGAACTCCCCGCACCTCACAATGGGGCAGTGGATGCGCTGGAAAATTGCATCCGCTGTCCCCGTTGTGTGGCGCATTCACTGCTAGCGTCGGTACGTCGGCCCGACGCACTGCGACAGGCCGAGTCAGACGCTAGTGTGAAGGTAGCCTTAGACTAATTTGAGGGTGCTGAATTCAAATCTGATCTTATAATTTCTCTATCACATTTTTGCGCTATAGGTATATAGCCCATTTTCATGTTCCATGATAAATATAAGTAGTGTATGAAAAGTGCCGGTTTATACGGTTCACTAAAGTAAATTTAGTTTTCATTTAGTCTTCCAATAAATGTGAGAATATCTTTGTTTTCTTTGAACATGCATAATTCCCATTTGTTATGATAACACCCTTGTTTTCTGTGCTACTGGGACAGTAGAGCTACAGCAGAGCATTGGGTGAAAACTGAACGGCCACAGCGACAGAGTTTGGCATCTGGCGATAAGAATGTCATCCATGATCCTCTAGTGGATAGAAAGGACATTGTCTTTCCTCCCTTACACATAAAACTTGGATTGATGAAGCAGTTCGTCAAAGCTCTCAATCACAGTGGGGAATGCTTTAACTATATACAGGTCCTTCTCAAAAAATTAGCATATAGTGTTAAATTTCATTATTTACCATAATGTAATGATTACAATTAAACTTTCATATATTATAGATTCATTATCCACCAACTGAAATTTGTCAGGTCTTTTATTGTTTTAATACTGATGATTTTGGCATACAACTCCTGATAACCCAAAAAACCTGTCTCAATAAATTAGCATATTTCACCCATCCAATCAAATAAAAGTGTTTTTTAATAACAAACAAAAAAACCAACAAATAATAATGTTCAGTTATGCACTCAATACTTGGTCGGGAATCCTTTGGCAGAAATGACTGCTTCAATGCGGCGTGGCATGGAGGCAATCAGCCTGTGACACTGCTGAGATGTTATGGAGGCCCAGGGTGCTTCAATAGCAGCCTTAAGCTCATCCAGAGTGTTGGGTCTTGCGTCTCTCAACTTTCTCTTCACAATATCCCACAGATTCTCTATGGGGTTCAGGTCAGGAGAGTTGGCAGGCCAATTGAGCACAGTAATACCATGGTCAGTAAACCATTTACCAGTGGTTTTGGCACTGTGAGCAGGTGCCAGGTCGTGCTGAAAAATGAAATCTTCATCTCCATAAAGCATTTCAGCCGATGGAAGCATGAAGTGCTCCAAAATCTCCTGATAGCTAGCTGCATTGACCCTGCCCTTGATGAAACACAGTGGACCAACACCAGCAGCTGACATGGCACCCCACACCATCACTGACTGTGGGTACTTGACACTGGACTTCAGGCATTTTGGCATTTCCTTCTCCCCAGTCTTCCTCGAGACTCTGGCACCTTGATTTCCGAATGACATGCAAAATTTGCTTTCAGCAGAAAAAAGTATTTGGGACCACTTAGCAACAGTCCAGTGCTGCTTCTCTGTAGCCCAGGTCAGGCGCCTCTGCCGCTGTTTATGGTTCAAAAGTGGCTTTACCTGGGGAATGCGGCACCTGTAGCCCATTTCCTGCACACGCCTGTGCACGGTGGCTCTGGATGTTTCCACACCAGACTCAGTCCACTGCTTCCTCAGGTTCCCCAAGGTCTGGAATCGGTCCTTCTCCACAATCTTCCTCAGGGTCCGGTCTCCTCTTCTCGTTGTACAGCGTTTTCTGCCACATTGTTTCCTTCCAACAGACTTACCATTGAGGTGCCTTGATACAGCACTCTGGGAACAGCCTATTTGTTGAGAAATTTCTTTCTGGGTCTTACCCTCTTGCTTGAGGGTGTCAATGATGGCCTTCTTGACATCTGTCAGGTCGCTAGTCTTACCCATGATGGGGGTTTTGAGTAATGAACCAGGCAGGGAGTTTATAAAAGCCTCAGGTATCTTTTGCATGTGTTTAGAGTTAATTAGTTGATTCAGAAGATTAGGGTAATAGGTCGTTTAGAGAACCTTTTCTTGATATGCTAATTTATTGAGACAGGTTTTTTGGGTTATCAGGAGTTGTATGCCAAAATCATCAGTATTAAAACAATAAAAGACCTGACAAATTTCAGTTGGTGGATAATGAATCTATAATATATGAAAGTTTAATTGTAATCATTACATTATGGTAAATAATGAAATTTAACACTATATGCTAATTTTTTGAGAAGGACCTGTATGTTCAACTTTTCCTGGTCTTAGTGAAGAGAAGAAAAAGGCTGGAATATTTGATGGACCTCAAATAAGAACACTTATGAGAGACCCAAATTTTATCACATCAATGAATGAGACAGAAGAAAGAGCTTGGAATGCATTTTGTAATGTAGTGCAGAATTTTCTATGGAATAAGAAAGCAGACAACTATGAAGAGATTGTGGAAGAGATACTAATGAGTCTGCAAAATCTTGGATGTAGAATGAGTATCAAGATTCACTATTTACACAGCCATTTGGACTTTTTTCCAGAGAACCTTGGGGATGTGAGCGAGGAACGAGGGGAGCGTTTTCATCAGGACATTAAAACAATGGAAGAACGGTATCAAGGCCGGTGGGACTCTCATATGATGGCTGACTATTGCTGGAGCTTGATGAGAGACAACCCAGAAGCTGTACATCACAGATCAGCCAAGAAAAGAAAGTTCAAATAACTGCCATTTGTCATTCATCTGGGTGCCATATATATGTGTTTTTATATTTTGTAGTTTAATTCTGTAAGTATGTTTGATTTGCTGTACACAGACTTTGTAATCTTTGTTATTCCTTGATTAAAAATATACAAAATGTAGTACCGAAAATCATGTGTTTTTATCATAAAAAAGATTAGGAGTAATTTTCATCAAAAATTGAAAATATCTCGAAATCCTGATGTGATTGCCAAAAACGGAGTTCATATTCGTAATCAGCAGCCAAAATTGACTTAAAATATGTTTTAAAACCTTTTGCCAGAAAAACTGCGTTGACCAGTGTAATATGAGGACTGCAATATATTAAGATGGTACAAATTTTGTGGGAGTGGTTCATTAAGGGGGAGATAATACGCCAGGAGTTGTTTTCATTCCTCGGCCCACTGAAAACTCATTAACACTCGGCGGAGGGTTAAAAGTTTATGTGCATGGGGGAGTCAGGAGAGTTGGCTTTTGACCAAGATATATGGGCAGCTTTATGATTCAACCAACAGCAATCTCATTTGTGTATGTATCTTTTTTTTTTTTTTCTTTCGAAAAAGAGGCCACAGCGCTGTGACCCCCTGATTCTAAGGATCACTAGGGGTCTTAGAGGGCAGACCCATACCGGTCATAAAGTAATGGCATATCCTAGCGATGTGCCATCTCCTTGTAAGAAGATAGCGATGACTTTTTAAAGGGACCAGGTCACGGCGAGGCATTTGTTCACCAAGACTAATCCTGCATCGGATACTGTAATCTATGAGGGGGAAATCGGGGATATAACAGGTTTCTTTCAAACATCAGTGCAAGATGGGAATTACGAGGGGCGATCCAAAAGTAATGATAATCGGTTATTTCTATTGCACACAGAAATTAAAATAAAATGTTTTCTTCTCTCTTAGGTACCCACTAGTCCAGGAAAAAAAAAAAAATCACTTAAATAAACCACGATTCCCGGGAGCTACATTCATTTGAATATGAACTGCCGAGGAGTGAACATCAAAATGGAAAAAAACGAGCTCAGAGCTGTCATCAAATACCTCTGCTTGAAAAAAATGACTACCAAAGACATACACAGCGACTTGGTGGAAACATTGGGGGACTCTTCTCCTCCATATTCCACAGTTGCATGCTGGGCCAAGGAATTTAAGCTGGGAAGAACATCGACGGAAGATGAACATCGTCAAGGACGCCCATCCATGTCCCTCAATGAAGAAAACGTGAAAAAAGTTGAAGAAGTTGTATTGGAAGATCGAAGAGTGACTATCAGGCATGTAGCTGAGGTCCCAGGGATCTCATATGGCAGTATTCAAAGAATCCTTGCAAAAGAATTGTATATGAGAAAGGTCTCCGCGCGTTGGGTGCTAAAAATTTTAACCGACGAGCAAAAGAAGAAACGAGTTGACATTTCAATAGCAAATCTCGAAAAGTTCCAAGCAGACAAGGAACATTTTTTGTCACGTTTTTTGACCATGGACAAGACCTGGATCCACCACTTTGATCCCGAAACTAAACAACAATTGATGACGTGGAAATGAGCCGACGAACCAACGCCGAAGAAATTCAAAGTGTCAAGTTCAGCAGGGAAGGTTATGGCGTCCGTTTTTTGGGACGATGAAGGAATTATTATGGTGGACTATTTGGAGAAGGGAGCCACTATTACGGGCTCCTACTACGCAGAACAAATAAGAAGATTGCGGGAGGCTATCAAGGAGAAAAGGCGCGGCAAACTGCGGGCTGGAGTGTTGTTTCACCAAGATAACGTGCCGGCTCACAAAGCTGCAGTTGCCATGGCTACCATTCAAGAAGCGGGCTTTGAACTGGTGGAACACCCCCCCCTATTGGCCAGATCTAGCCCCCAGTGACTTCTTTCTCTTTCCTCGACTCAAGGAACACCTCCGGGGCAAGAAATTTGATGACAATAGCGACGTGATAACCGCTGTTGGGGATTTTTTTTGAGGGTCAAGATCAAGAATTTTTTTCTAAGGGAATTCTAAGTTTAGAAAAGAGATGGACTAAATGTATAGACTTGATAGGAGACTATGTAAAAAAATAAAAAATTGTTTTGACTATATTCATTGTGTTTAGTATTGATTATCATTACTTTTGGATCGCCCCTCGTATGTCAAATTTTTTTTCCTACAACTAGCTTTCATATTCAGGATGACTAAGTTATCAAATTAAAGAATAAAGTTACCGTAACTATTTCAACAACACGCAATTCAGCAACGCAAGTTCCTCTAAGGCTGTGTTCACACATTCCGTTTTTTTCGCGGTTTTTCCCGCTAAAAACGCTATAAAACCGCAAAAAAAACGCATACAATAAGCATCCCATCATTTAGAATGAATTCCGGATGTTTTGTGCACATGATGCGTTTTTTTCCGCAAAAAAAACGCATCAGGCACAAAATCCGGACATGCTCTATCTTTTTGCGTTTTTTTTGCGGATTTCCCACTCCAAAATGCATTGGGAAGTGTCCGGAAAAAAACGCGTCAAAAACGCGTCAAAACAGCGGCAAAATCACGGCAAAAACGCACACGGTTTTCTTGCGGATTTCATGCAGAAAATGTCCGGAATTGTCAGGAATTTTCTGCATGAATTCCTGAACGTGTGCACATAGCCTCATTGTAGAGTGACAAGCCAAAGCCATTAGTGCTCCATTACCAAACATAGAAAATAAAGGCAGGTTATTATCAAGGCAAGAAACTGGGTACTGCTTATCTGTAGGAAGCAGCCAGGAAGAAACAGTATCCAATGAGAGGTTTAATGAGGCTTCACAGCTCTGAACTCCACAGCCATCTTGAGACTGGCATAATGCACAATAATGTATACTCTGCAGGAATTCACTACCAGGACGCCACTAAAGGTACCTTCACACATAACGATATTGTTAACGATATCGTTGCTATTTGTGACGTAGCAACGATATCGTTAATGAAATCGTTCTGTGTGACAGCGACCAACGATCAGGCCCCTGCTGGGAGATCGTTGGTCGCTGAATAAAGTCCAGAACTTTATTTCGTCGCTGGACTCCTGCTGACATCGCTGGATCGGCGTGTGTGACACCGATCCAGCGATGTCTTCACTGGTAACCAGGGTAAACATCGGGTAACTAAGCGCAGGGCCGCGCTTAGTAACCCGATGTTTACCCTGGTTACCATGCTAAAAGTAAAAAAAAAACAAACACTACATACTTACCTACCGCTGTCTGTCCTCCAGCGCTGCGCTCTGCTCTCCTCCTGTACTGGCTGTGAGCCGGAAAGCAGAGCGGTGACGTCACCGCTCTGCTTTCCGGCTCCCAGCCAGTACAGGAGGAGAGCAGAGAAGCAGAGCGCAGCGCTGGAAGACAGACAGCGGTAGGTAAGTATCTAGTGTTTGTTTTTTTTTTTACTTTTAGCATGGTAACCAGGGTAAACATCGGGTTACTAAGCGCGGCCCTGCGCTTAGTTACCCGATGTTTACCCTGGTTACCGGCATCGTTGGTCGCTGGAGAGCGGTCTGTGTGACAGCTCTCCAGCGACCAAACAGCGACGCTGCAGCGATCCGGATCGTTGTCGGTATCGCTGCAGCGTCGCTTAATGTGAAGGGGCCTTTAACACAAACCTTCTTCCAGTAAGGATTTCTTTCCCATAACATTTCTGCAGAACTACAGCATAGCAAAGTCAAAAGATTAGGAGATATTAGGCCTGATTCACATGATTATTTGCTCTTCGTATGAATGTAGCGTTTTTTTTCTTGAAGGCACTGACATTCTGTGGAGCTTTCCATTTGTCATTTTTATTTATTTTTTGGGGTGGGGGGCAACTGATTTGTGTAACTTTGATCTAATCTACAGACCCAACTCACCCACTCAAGTGAATGGGTCGGCAAACCCCCCCCCCAAAAAAAACAGCAGATAAATGCCATCCAAGTTGCACTCAGCAATTTCCACTGACTGCTTGGGAAAAGTCCTTTTTTTTTTTTTTTTTTTTTTTTAACATACAAGAAAAATGGATGACACACACGTGGTTAAAAACTGACGCACAGACAATGGATGAAAATTGGTCCATTCATTGATGGAAAAATTCTACCAAAGACTGACAAAAGTAAGGAACCTGCATGCTTCAAGTTTCTTTCTAAAGACATAACAATACTGTTTAGTATTACAATAAGGTCTGAAAAAAATAAGTGAACCATGAGAGTGAGGGGAGCGTTTCCTGCCTGCAGAGACAGACATGAAATTACATCAGCACAACATCAAGAAAAGCCTTTCCAGCAGCTGAAAACAAGTACAGGAGCCAAAGACTGGAATGGTGGCCAGACCTGAGGTCACCGAAACATGGAGGGAGATCACGGTATGCCAAGAGCCTCAAAAGAGTCAGGTTTATTTGCTCCCAAGTGACTATAATTCAACGCATTATAATCTGACAAGAAGGATCTCCTACTCACCATGAAGGAAAGTCTTACCTCATCAGGTATCTCCCGAGTAATCGGCATGCCGTACTGCAGTCTTATAATGCTAAACTTTAGGGCCATGTCAGAGAGCAGATTTAACCCCCACTGTGGATTTGACTTTTTGCATCGTATCTCCCTCAAGAAGGCCTGACATGATGGAAATCGCCTACTGATTTCAACGGACATCATGTAACTTACTTTCCCTTATGATGGCAGAGTAGGAGAACTGAACACTTACTACCAAGTTCTCCTAGTGATCAGCTTAGCAATTCATAGATTGTCGAAGGTAGAAACCTTCTCCTTTGGTCAATGGACATGTACAACAACAAGAAAACAACTAAATTTCTAAACAATGTTTCAGTATTTTACAGGTCCAGTGTCCTATATAACAATGGAAAGGTGCCCATTCATAAAAGAAACGATGACAAGTTTGTCATGATCTGGTGGCTATCTAATGTTTATGGGGGTGTCCTGAATCTTCCCAGAAGCCAGGGGAAAGTAGTAGCACATGTTGGATTTCAACAAGCCCAACTCTTTTCACAAGCTATAAGCTGAGTCCAGATATTTATGGAAGCTACGGTACTTATATCTTGGCCAAGTTGAACATGTTCTTGTTTAGGGTTTTCAGGAGTGAAAGCTGCCCAGTCAGCAGCTGTATGGTTTAACCAAAAGCTCTTCCATTGCTATCAATTATATACTTTTTAACATGTATATAAAAACATATGTGAGCTAAATCCTTAGTGTCAGGACTGTTGTCGGGTGCCCCAGGGTCAGGAGCTCCTTCCTTGTCCCTAACGCTGGGGGTGCCCTAGCTTGCCCTGCTCTCTGGATTACTTCTGATGGTGAAGATGCCGGGGCCACTTATCTTGCCTTAGCTCCAGAATCCGCCCTCAGGCTGTACCCTTCCCCCTCCCAAGGAAGAGTGTAGTAAAGAGCTGATAAAACATCATGGTCAGCCTAACCAAACTAATACTGATGTATCTAATATATCTGATATTTACTACCTAATAATGATGTATGTTTAATGTAATCTCCTAAGGTAAAGCCCTAACTTTTAAAGACCTGGATTGGATATAATATGGCATAGCATAGATGTGCATGCTTCCATAGAGCGTAACTAGCACCTAATGAATAGGTGAACAAAGCGTGGTAATGGCGTAGGTGCCGTCTACAAGCTATAATCATAGCATTCACATTCTGCTGGTGATATAACATGAGGTCGGCTTTCAATCAGCTGTACTGCACTCTGGTGGACTTCATCCCATCTACGAAATTTAAAATGAAAGCGTCTGTGTATTTATGAAGGAAAGCCAGGACTATATGGTATTCAGACGTGAATAGAAACTTCTCGTGACCGTGCAATCTACACTGCGGCAGAGGAGTATGGAAGAAACATAAGAGTTCTTGGAGCATGTTAGTTTGTAGCACCCGTAGTTCTTAGAAGTGATTGAGACTTTGTACCACCATAACAATACACCCTGATCTATCTCTAAACACCTACAAGTGCAGGCAGGCGAATTCCCAGGGAGAGGTCTACTGCCTACATTATGTTTTCACTACAGCTAGTGGCCATGTCACCAATGCTTTGTGTGATAAAGATGAGTGTGAAGTAAATAAGGCAGCACACTGCAGCGCTAAAACATGCAACCATGAAACACGAAAATTGAACTGCATTACTGCACTAGAAATATGAAAAATGAGAGCGTTTAGCGCATAAAAATGGCCAATGTTTTAGCGCTGCAGTGTGCGGCCTTATTTACTTGACTGTATATGAGTTGGCGACTCTAGGTTCAGCACCTGTTCACACTTAGTCTATGTTTGGATGTGCCGGTCAGGTTTTTTAAATGTATTCTTTAGCCTTCTGATCGTGCACTCCGCCTCCTAGCTTCAGGTGTTTTAATTACAGCAGGTCCAATACCCCTCCACAGAGAGAGAGAATTTTAGTCTAGGAAGAGGTTTCACAGGTACCCATTCAGATGGAGACGTTTATTCTCAGCGAGGTAAGGCAAGCGTAACATAGTAACATAGTTAGTAAGGCCGAAAAAAGACATTTGTCCATCCAGTTCAGCCTATATTCCATCATAATAAATACCCAGATCTACGTCCTTCTACAGAACCTAATTGTATGATACAATATTGTTCTGCTCCAGGAAGACATCCAGGCCTCTCTTGAACCCCTCGACTGAGTTCGCCATCACCACCTCCTCAGGCAAGCAATTCCAGATTCTCACTGCCCTAACAGTAAAGAATCCTCTTCTATGTTGGTGGAAAAACCTTCTCTCCTCCAGACGCAAAGAATGCCCCCTTGTGCCCGTCACCTTCCTTGGTATAAACAGATCCTCAGCGAGATAGTTGTATTGTCCCCTTATATACTTATACATGGTTATTAGATCGCCCCTAGGACCTGGTATAAGAGATGCCGTAAAGGGGCTACCAGTTACACATAAAATTGGCCATTTTTATGCGCTAAACGCTCTCATTTTTCATATTTCTAGTGCAGTAATGCAGTTCAATTTTCGTGTTTCATGGTTGCATGTTTTAGCGCTGCAGTGTGCTGCCTCATTTACTTGACTGTATACGAGTTGGCGACTCTAGGTTCAGCACCTGTTCACACTTAGTCTATGTTTGGATGTGCCGGCCAGGTTTTTGAAAAATAAAGATGAATGTGAACACAGTGCCGTTTAGGCCTCTTTCACATTTCCGTCGGTACGGAAACCGTTGGCCCCACGTACCGATGGACTGCACAACGTGGGCAGCGGATGCAGTTTTCAGACGCATCTGCTGCCCATTGTGAGTTCCGGGGAGGAGGGGGCGGAGTTCCGGCGGCGCATGCGCGGTCGGAAATGGCGGTTTCGATGGACGAAAAGACGTTACATTGAACGTTTTTTCATAACGACGGGCCGCCAAATACAGACGCATCCTGTGCACGACATATGGAACGTGTGTCCATACATCGCGATGCCTCGGTAATACAAGTCAATGTGAAAAAAACGCATCCTGCGGGCAACTTTTCAGGATGCGTTTTTTTCACAGAACGACGCATTGCGACGTTCACATTCCGACGGAAGTGTGAAAGAGGCCTTAGAAAAATGCCTTTCTCCTTTCCCCTTCCATATCTGAATGGCAGAGAGTAGATAATAGAGTTTAAAGCTTTGAAAAATAGTTGTAAAGCCCACCCCATACCCATTAGACTAACATCTGTCCTACCCGCTACTACAGACTGGTTCAGCTGACAGTCTAATGTATGTGGGGTCTCCGATTAGATGATTTTCAGGAAAGATAAGGGTCCGGCATATCCGATTTCAGACTGCCAATCCTTTTTGCTCCCAAAGATGAGCTGCCTTCCCAGATTGCCATCAGCGGCTCCCTCATATAGAACACTGGAGCACACCTGTGTATGGGAGAGATGGCGTAGGTGGCTGACAACCAAACCATTCGGTTGATGGCCATCTAAGGAGTATGGGGGGGCTTCATGGAATGCTCAGAATGTCCGACCTGCGACTGTTACATAACTGCCCACTTACTACATAGTAGCCAAACCGCGGTTATTTATTAGCCTGTTTAGAACAGCCGACCACACTTCTATTGCCACTGATTGCGCATACTGTCATTTTTCTAGGCTTAAAAATAGTTTCACCTGGTAATGAGTGTTCTTAGTACACTCGTTCTCCATAATTGGCCAGTGTAAATGAGCAATCAACATATCTCCTGACCATAAGTCAGCCATTAACCCTATACATAACCGTGGGCCGAACCTGTCGATATCGGCTGGTTCAGTCGACATTAGTCTAATGTGTAGACTAGGATAGATCTAAAAGCTGGAAAAAAAAACTACTTTTGCAAGATTTGGAAATTACACAATTTCACAGGATAATATCCCTTGCATAGATGTGCTTACAGAACACTTCATATCTACTATTTAAGAGTTAGGAGAAAAAAACTGCACTGAGATGGCAGTAAAACAGGAAGACTAAAGGCCCCTTAGTCTACCAGGACAAAGCAGGAAACTTTTTTTCAAAGTTTAATTTTCATGAGAAAATATGGCAGCTTTGTCTGGACTGTATCCGACCGTGCTGCTGGCATTAATACAGCTCCTGGTGATATAATCATGTAGCTCATATTTCTAATCAAAGATGACGTGAAGCCTTTCACAAAGAAATAAGAAAGGTTGCAATGGTCAGTAAGAGAATGCCCTTAGAAAAATCAGAAAAGCCTTATTCTTAGAGCTCTCGCTTCTTGTACCCAACTGACAGGAACAATAAACACGTACAACGTCCACAATTAGGAGAGAATGTGGGTAAGTGCCTACAGAATTCAGTTAGGTTTCTGCACTCATTGTGTTCTTCGCTCCTGAATACTAATGACTTCTAGAATCAGGATGATTGCCCGGAGCAACACAGTCACTAGTAAACCCTGGTAGCCAAAGAGAAGAATGTCCATGAGAGTAATGAAAGTCACATGTAACAAATCATGTTGCCAGTTACGGTTTCAGCGGTCAATGGCTACATCAGGAGAAGTCCAAATAACTCATGCCCATAAAAAATCCCTTACAGTCTGATCCCAGGTCTTTAAAACACAGATGTAGTCTGCTTTGCCACTTCCATTACCTTTAATGAGTAATTCAGCCATATACGGGAGATTTTCTGTTCACCATGGAAAAATTGCAAATCACGTTATTATGGGATTCGTCATCATTCCTCTTAAAAAAAAAAATTGTATGTAAGTGTCTTTCAAAGCCCTCCGTCCACCGGTCAATTTCCCTGCCTGTAGCTACACTGATATCGAATGTACTTATTACAGATGATGGCAGTAAAAGGACCAGCTCAGCACCTGTGTCTCACCAAGGCCGGGTTCACACAAGCCTATTCTACAGACCGTATAGGGACCACAATGCCCGTTCTGCAGGCAGGTCACCCCAAACTTACAGCCATTTATGAGCCTGTAGGTGAAATCTAAAACACAGTCTGAACTTTGCTGTCTGGATTCGTACCATGATATACGGTGGTGTGAACACGGCCTGACTCTAGGAATAATCCTGCTGCAGGAAATTATTCTGATAAGCACAACACTCAGAGGAAGAGATAGGCGCTGACTTTTCCTGCCATCATCTGTACTCCGAATGCTAAACAAGCCCCTCAACGTCACCATGTCCTACCTTTCCTAAAAGTTTGTTCTATTTCCATCAGATTGTCAATAATAATAACAATAGTAATCTTTTGGCACTCAGTCGTTATCACAGAGTTGGGCTGCTTTGGGCCACACATTTCTGATCGGGACAAGGAAATGTCAACTGTACAAATAACAGATCAAGTAGCGCATGGCCAGGCGGAGTCAATCAAAGCGGGAAGCATTTCCTTTTTAAAACCTCATTTAGAAAGCCTTATAGGGAATCTGTCGGCAAGATCAACCCCTCTAAGCTGTTTATATAGGCATGTACGTAAGTGAATGATAATCGCATCGGTACCTTTACATCCAATACCTGTTGCCTGAGTCCAGAGAAATCCACAATTTATGCAAACAGATCAGTATGCAGCCGTGGTATGGGCCCAGAAGAGAAGGACGACGCTTAGCATGTCTGGGTGTGCACAGTGACTAGGCATCCGCAGGAGAACTCTGATGCCAGTGCCCGAAGCAGAACAGCTTAGTGTGTGGAAGCGAGGAGAGCGGTGGTTTACTCAGGCAATAGATTTCCTGGCTCGCTCCTGACGACAGACACATTCAGCTGTAAAACATAACAGAGGAAGGCGCTATGGGTGCAAATAACCTCAGGAGGCAAAATTTGGTTATGTGCTCCGGACGGAACAAGGCACTTAATGCATCATTTGCATAATTCAAAAATCATGGATTTGTCCAGATTGAGGTAATGGATAGTGGATGTGCAGGTACCGATATGTTTATCTTTGACTGACCTAAATGCCCATATAAATGGTTTAGACTGGGTAGGAGTTGATGATGTTGACAGATTCCCTTTAAGGCCATGTTGACAATATACAATGATCAACGCAGAGCTCTATATTTGGGTTTCCATAGAATGAGAGGGCAAAAACAGCAAGGTATATATTACTTACCCATTTACTTCTATAGCAGAATAAGTGAACAGCATAAAAACAATTGACTCAACCCCCTCATCCACAAACCCTAAGGGTATGTGCACATGTTGCAGATTCGTGTGCAGATTTTTCCGCGCAGATTCTGCGTTTTACCTGCGGATTTCACATGCGGATTCCAATTATGGAACAGGTGTAAAACGCTGCAAAATCTGCACAAAGAATTGACATGCTGCGGAAAATAAATCACGTTTCCGTGCATTTTTTTTCCGCAGCAAGTGCACTACGGATTTGGTTTTCCATAGGTTTACATGGTACTGTACAGCGCATGGAAAACTGATGCGGATCTGCAGCCAAATCCACAACGTGTGCACATACCCTTACAGAGCGACATACCGGGGTGGTCTTGTTGGGTCAACCTCTGTAATGGATGTTAACATCTGCAATGGCTGCCTTTTTAATACAAACGTATTACTGAAAGCACAAAATATATGAAACTGCTTTATAAATGCTCGGGTAGTACTTTGCCTTTACAGCATTTATCACCTGTAGTTTTTTCCAGTGTTTCCAGACCTGTAAATCATCAGTACTATAGAATATGGAAACCGGAGGGGAGTCCACAAGCTGATATTAATCACATTCCAGCTTCCCTCTGTCTGTTCTGAAATATTTCCAGCTGTTTGATGGAAAAAGCTCTCAATTCATTCCAGGAACAAGGAATGGAGCCCTATGACCTCGGGATTTAAAATATGGGGCCGACTCATCTGCGGACCATCACCAGCTATACATTCTGAGGCAAATTACAGTTTAGACTCAGCGGTGATGAAAGGTCTTCTAGAAGTGAGGAGCTTGTGATCCGCTGCGGTAACGAGAGGTTATGGCATGTATAGTGTTAACACAATGCCTGCAGCATTGGCAGATTATTCAGCCAACGTTTTCTCCATAACTTACGTTACATCAAATTCTCCTCTGTCCTATAAAAAGAATACATCATTTAAGAGTACATCTGACAATGTGAACGTGTGCTGGTAAGGGTCCGACGCTGGTCAATGATGCGTTAAAAATAAAAACTACACATATCTAATGGCTTCTTCATGTCTTGTAGAACACTTTAGAAACCTCATCCACATGCTGCTGTAATCTTCCAGAGAAACGGACCTGTACTGCAGATGTCAGCACAGATTTGACCCCTTTTAAAGCAGCATCATCGGTGAAATCCACAGAGTAACGCATGCAACACATGCAGATTTGATGTGCAATTATGGGGTGTGATTAGATTATACGAGTCCAAATTATGATGAATGAGTAATGCTCATCTCACAAAAATGTAACTCATGAAAACGTACATTCATGGGTGGACAGTGTCTAAAGGTCCTCATGATCAGACCGTGTGATGTATATGGGGGACCCCTAAGAGATAACCATGGGAGAGCGAAGGATCCAGCCTGCTGAATTTCAGAAGCCGATCCTTTTGTTCTCCTTGGAGATAAGCTGCCGGCAGCATCTGAATTAGGCATCTCCTACAAACTGGCATGGGTGTCCTCTAACGTTACTTTAATCAGTCCATTCTGATGTAATTTTTGATTAATTTGCCAGGTGGGCTTCACTACACCCCAGCTCCACACACTTTGGTGAAGCTGACCGGATTGGCATTAAAAGGCCAAAGTTGCAAAACAAATTGTACTACTTCAAAAAGTTTGCAACATTTCAAGACGTTTTATGGCAGAATTCTGATGTGAATATCTTGGGCCCCAAGAGTTTAAGCCACTACCCCATGGGTAAAGCTCATCTTCTACTTGTCTTCTATGAAGATGGCTGCTTCATTATGACACCGGTAGGATCTGTGGTTGCAACTTGGGTATCTGTTCACATCTGCTTTGGAGGCTCCAGCAAGGACCTCAATTTCATTGCTCTGTAAATATGGCGGAGTAGAACAATAGAACTCATTAACGCTTAGGGCTGTTTCAGAAGGGATTATTGGCCCAATGTAGGATGGCAATGCACCGGCTAGCCGCACAAATCCTGAACCAAGTGTGATAGCTTCATATATTTCTATGAAGTTGTCATGCTCAGGTCAGATGTGAGGCCAGCCCGTGCATTGCCATCCTACTTTGGGCCAATAATCACAGACTTCTGACACAGCCCTTATGAGAACAGATCTCAAGCTACAGATCTTACATGTGCCCTAATAGACGTTACATTCAGCTAAATCTGCCAATTTCAGTGGGATCAGCCAAACCTCTAAATGCAGTAAGACCCACACCGAACAACCATAACCCATCTACTGGATAGTTAAAAAAATTCTGTAGACTGTAATACTCCTTCAAATTTTTTCAATATGAACATTTTTCTCAATCCACAGAAAATCAAAAATTCCTTTATTATAAAGTACGACAAAGCACAAAACCTGTCCCCTTTGTAAAAAAGTTCCCAGAGCCTCGCGCACCCGTGCATTTCCCCAGAACTTCGAAGTTCTTTAAAAAAATAAAGATCTTTACAAGATATTATACTTTCTTGGTCACAGAACAAAAGGCGCCGAGCGTCTCATGCTATAGGCACACACTTAGAAAAAGTAAAAAGGATCACAAAAGGATCCTACAAACTGTTGTCATTGGCCAACAAGAGAAAAGACTAAACATACACAAGTCCATTACGTACACGCGGTGAGCACAAGGAAGCCGCCACAGAGGTAAACCTGTTTCTCCAGAATGGCTGACGGATTTTGTGAATGGCAATTTTTTTTTTTCTCCTTCATTACTTTTTCTCCATATATTCTAAATATAGATTTCAAACTATATATACTGTAAGATAGAAGACAACCCAAAAATTAGTATTCAGGAGAAGATTCCTACCTTGTGGGACCTGTATCGCCACAATATAAAGACTTACAGGAATATCAGAAGACGGCTCCGTGGCTGATCCCACAGCTGCGTGTCCCGGTACTGAGCAATATCAACAAACAGCACTGAGAAAATCTCATCAAAGACTGAAACATTCCAAAACAGTAGGGTGAGGTCACTAGTTGATTAGGACCAGAAACAAATAACTGCTAAGAATTTCCTCACAGTGACTCAGAACAGCACACCGATGCCATAGGAAGTGTACTGGGACCATTAATACAAAATAGTGAATACAACTCCTACACGGCGCTGTCTCAATGTGATTTCAGAGCTTATCAAAAGGTGGAGGTACACGAGGCTAAAAGGCGAGTTGGAGGGGTGATGGTAAAAAAGACCTGGCCGTTGTTTTCAGGCGAATAGCAGAAGTGAATAATGCGTGGGGGGCTATGGGCTGATTTCTAACCCTTACTACGAAGAAACCTGGAAAATATTTACAGCCACAGTGAAGGATCCATACTACCGGCTGTCTTGCAATTAACAAGTACATTTTGTATTTACATCATCAGGGTGGGATGAAGTCCTTCCTCATTCTCAGAGATTAGTGGAGCACGGGGTGAACACCCATCAGATGATCTCAATCATCAGGAGAATTCGATACGGGCAGCGCTGTCAAATGTTTCCTTCAGTACAATACCAGGCACAGTATATAGATTAAAACATGAAAAAAAATGTAAAAACAGTCAACGAGTTTGGTGCCACACTAGCTCTTAATCAAGACGGTTAAACCATCATGGTTTTTACATTTTTCTTTTTCATGTTTTAATCTACTAATAAATCATATTTTATTACTTTTGCGGTTGCTGGATTTTCCACATTTTTTTCACGGTTCTAGTCACTAAGGAACCCAGCCTGAAGTCTCAGAGCACGGCACCCTTATTCCAGGAATCTCTCAACCCGGTGAGCTGGTGTTTGCTCCATTGTGGGGGGGGGGGGGGGGGGTTTAACACAGTATAGAGATCTATAGTGTAAGTTTAAAAAGTAAAAATGGAATTGGTCAAGTCCAACAGAGGAACAGACAGTTATCATTTGTAGTTAGCATTTGTACTTTTCCTTTTCTTTTTTTTTTTTTTAAGTCGATTTTCTTTTTTTGTCTTGTTTGTTGATATTTTTATTTCAACTTAATCTAAATGGCAAACTCAAACGTTCAGGAATTTTGTGCAAAAACAAAAATATTCTTTATTTTGGGCTTTAACATTTTTAGCCCCAAAAAGTTGGAAATTCAGCTGAAATGGTGCAAAATGTGTGACAACTTAATTGGTGCACATTAAATCACTCCAAGGGGTTGGTGGCGTGGGGGAGTATATTTGCGCAAAAATTATGCAACTTTTTTTTTTTAAATCAGCTAAAAACATCTGGAAACCCCAAAACTTCTCCGTAAAATGATAACATGTAAAAAAAAGTCATTAAAATGGAGCAAGTTAAAAGAAAAATTAGCCTCATTAAAAATAGACAAAAAAAACAAAGTTATCCCAGAGCTGCTCATTTAAGCGTTCATGCATACTCCTATTGACTTGTATCCATGCCTCATGATAGACACATCTTGCTTTTTGCAGAGTAGATATCAAGTTTGCCCACATCTCCTCTGGCCCTCCCTGTGCCATCCTCTATATGATTTATTATGCTTTGCTTACATAGCGCCATCATATTCCGCAGCGCTTTACAGACAACATCACTGTCTCCATTGGGGCTCTCAATTTTAATTTCCTTATCAGTATGTCTTTGGAGTGTGAAAAGAAACCGGAGAACCCGGAGGAAACCCACGCAAACACCATGTTGCCAAAATCTTGTACAAGCCAAATTTACAGAAGAGTAAGAACTACGGTATGAGGATTAGTCAGTATTTCTCCAAGAAAATTAAATTGTTGACACCTTCAGCTTAATATTTGTTTGCATATCCTTTGGAACAACTGCAATCAATTCCTTCTTATAACCATCAGTAAGCTTTTTATACCTCTCAACCGGAATTTTGGACCAATCTTCTTTAGCAAACTGCTCTAGGTCTCAAAATAAAGATTATTATATCTGAAGGGTACCTTCTCCCAACATAAGTTTTAAGATCTCTATACAGGTGTTCAATGAGATTTAGATCTGGACTCATTGCTGGCCAGTGGCCACTTCAGAACTCTCCAGTGATTTGTTTCCATGCATTTCTGGGGCTTCTTGAAGAATGTTTGGAGTCATTGTCCGGCTGGAAGACCCATGACCTAGGATGCAAACCCAGCTTTCTGACACTGGGCACTACATAACAATGAAAAATGCTTTGGTAATCTTCAGATTTCATGATGTCTTGCTCAGTGTCAAGGTACCAAGTGCCAGAGGCAGCAAGATAACCCCAAAACATCTTTGGACCTTCACCATATTTGACTTTAGGTACTGTGTTATTTCTTTTGTAGGCCTCATTCCATTTTCGGTAAACAGTGAAATGATGTGCTTTACCAAAAAGCTCTATATTGTGCTCATCTGTTCACAAGATACTTTCCCAGAAGGCTTACTCACATACATTTGGTCAAACTGCAGTCTAGCTTTTTTATGTCTCTTTGTTAGAAATGAGGTCCTCCTGGGTCTCCAGCCATAGCGTTTCATTTCATTCAAATGTCGATAGTTTGCAGACACTAATGCACCCAGAGTCTGCAGGACAATTTGAATTTCTTTGTAACTTGACTGGGGCTGCTATTCCACCATCTGACCTGTCCTGTGTAGTACCTTTCATCAATTTTTCTCTGCCATCCAGGTAGATTAGCTGCAGTGCTATGGGTTGTAAACTTCTTGATTATGTTGCGCTGTGTGGTCAAAGGAACATCAAGATCTGGAGATTGACGTGTAACCTTGAGATTGTAGATATTTTGCAACAAATTTTGTTCTCAAGATCTCACAAAGTTATCCATCTTCTCTTTTTGTTCGCCAATGCTTAGTGTAGGACACACATGCAAAGATTGAATGAAGTTGTATCCTATTTATCGGGGGAATGAGCATCACATGCTTGAAACAAAGTTGTTAACCGAAAATTTTCGAAAGGTGCCAACAATTCTGTCCAGCTCAATTTTGGGTTTTGTGTAAAATTATGTACAATTTGCCTTTCTTCTTCTTTTTTATTGTTGCAATACAAACAAAGGAAATGAACATGTGTAATTGCAACAATTTTCTGGGAGAAATGCTTCATTTTCTGGAACAATTTCAAGGATGCCAACACTTTCGACCATGACTGTATATAATCAAACTAGAAATTGTTTTACAGAAATGTTTTTCCTTTAAATATCTCTCTGTAAGTTTGAAGGCTGAACTTACTTTTACTATTAGGAGAAATAATGAATTAATGGATATACTGTAACAATATATTGGAAGTCGCAGTAGTAAACAGGGCATTAGCTTGTTACATATACACCTTGCAGAACATGCCGCTGTGAAGAGGCGTTATTACCAGTCAGCCATTACAGGAGTGGCTTCTATCGTCAACACCTCTTGTTAAAAGTTGGCCATAAACCTAATAATCAGCCAAACAACGAGCAGTCAGCAATTCTCTGTCTATACTGACTTGATTACAGTGTGTCAGCGGTGGATGATGTGGGTGCTGTCCTGGAAAAGATATTGCCAAATTGATCATAAATGTTCAGATGGATAATGCAAAAAGATGATATACAAGAACACAGACTGCTATTTCTACGGCCTTATACTGGGTTTTACATGGTGTTTTTGCTGTATGAGCCCCGACTCAAACTTCTACATGGTCATGCTTGGTTTCCTGCAAAAAATCATGTCAGGGGCATGTCAGAGACTAAATCTACCTTCTTTTATTACACGCTAGGTGCCACTGCAAGAGTCTGGGAATAGCACCTGCAGCAAGAGAGTATGGAGTCACTCCAGCCAAGACAATCCAGGTGACACGTCCTAGTGCTATCTGATCCTTTTCCTCGGACAGAGAGTTTCTTTGATCCATACACAATTTTAAAGAGTCCATGTCTCTGCTCTTGTGTCCTATTATCATCTGTTTGGGGATCAGACTTGACCATTGGGCCACATTAACACATTGAGTAGTGGTGAGTTTTTTACCAGCAGTATCTGTAAACCAAAATCAGGAGAGGAAAAGTATAATAGAAACATATGCACCACTTCTGTATTTATCACCCACTCCTGGTTTTGGCTTACAAATACCGATGTAAAAAACTCATCAAATACTTACCGTAATATGTCATTAAAGTTTGTGGGGTCCGAGGCTTTGCACTTCAGGCTGCCATCCTGGTCTCGTTCATTTTTAACTGATACAATGTTAAGAGTCAATGGATAAAAAAAAGTCCAGATAGTCTAGCTGCTGCAGGGGGGAAAGGGATGACGAAAACTGATGCTAATAGAAACACATTGGAGAAGGGAGTATTTAAAAAAAAAAAAAAATCAAGTTTATCATAAAATATCAGGGAGCAGAGGGTGTTATGCTCCAATCTGTGTCCATTATGTGCATTAATGTATTATATTAGTGCTGGTGGCTATCATAGTGAAAATTAAGGGGAGATTTACACATCCGTGTGAGTGTGCCATCCAAAAAAGAAATCAACTTTTTTCTCAACACTTCAAAAGGAGTGATATAATATACTGAACTCAGCGCAGGACAGAGAAGAATCCAAAGCGGCGCTCAGCCCAGCAACCATGCTGTGTCATCCCAACTACGGGCAGAAGGCTCATATCTGCCGGTGACCATCGCCACTCACAGGGGACGAGGGTCCGAGATGAGCGCCCATCCTTCCATCAAATGTCACCATGCTGTTAAGTCTGGGAACTGTTCATGGTCTAAAATGGAATCCTGACTTTAAGGACCCAGATTGTAAACCTATACAGAATATCAATATGTAATAAGGTACTGGAGGCACAGTACTGCCCTATTCCCTGCACACAGCTGACACCAGCAGGTGACATGCATGGGGTAACATGGCTGGGAGCACTGCCCCGTATCCTGCCCCACCTGTGTGCCCATACTGATAAGGCGCCCAGCAGGTGACACAGCTGGGAGCACTGCCCCATACCCTGCCCCACCTGTGTGCCCATACTGATAAGGCGCCCAGCAGGTGACATAGCTGGGAGCACTGCCCCATACCCTGACCCACTTGTGTGCCCATACTGATAAGGCGCCCAGCAGGTGACATACATGGGGAAACATAGCTGGGAGCGCTGCCCCGTACCCTGCCCCACCTGTGTGCCCATACTGATAAGGTGCCCAGCAGGTGACATAGCTGGGAGCACTGCCCCATACCCTGCCCCACCTGTGTGCCCATACTGATAAGGCGCCCAGCAGGTGACATAGCTGGGAGCACTGCCCCATACCCTGACCCACTTGTGTGCCCATACTGATAAGGCGCCCAGCAGGTGACATACATGGGGAAACATAGCTGGGAGCGCTGCCCCGTACCCTGCCCCACCTGTGTGCCCATACTGATAAGGTGCCCAGCAGGTGACATACATGGGGTAACATAGCTGAGAGCGCTGCCCTGTACCCTGCCCACCTGTGTGCCCATACTGATAAGGAGCCCAGCAGGTGACATACATGGGGTAACATACATGGGAGCACTGCCCACCTGTGTGCCCATACTGATAAGGTGCCCAGCAGGTGACATACATGGGGTAACATAGCTGAGAGCGCTGCCCCGTACCATGCCCACCTGTGTGCCCATACTGATAAGGTGCCCAGCAGGTGACATACATGGGGTAACATAGATGGGAGCACTGCCCCGTACCCTGCCCCATCTGTGTGCCCATACTGATAAGATGCCCAGCAGGTGACATACATGGGGTAACATAGATGGGAGCACTGCCCCGTACCCTGCCCCACCTGTGTGCCCATACTGATAAGGTGCCCAGCAGGTGACATACATGGGGTAACATAGATGGGAGCACTGCCCCGTACCCGGCCCCACCTGTGTGCCCATACTGATAAGGTACCCAGCAGGTGACATACATGGGGTAACATAGATGGGAGCACTGCCCCATACCCTGCCCCACCTGTGTGCCCATACTGATAAGATGCCCAGCAGGTGACATACATGGGGTAACATAGATGGGAGCACTGCCCCGTACCCGGCCCCACCTGTGTGCCCATACTGATAAGGTACCCAGCAGGTGACATACATGGGGTAAAATAGATGGGAGCACTGCCCCGTACCCTGCCCCACCTGTGTGCCCATACTGATAAGATGCCCAGCAGGTGACATACATGGGGTAACATAGATGGGAGCACTGCCCCGTACCCGGCCCCACCTGTGTGCCCATACTGATAAGGTACCCAGCAGGTGACATACATGGGGTAAAATAGATGGGAGCACTGCCCCGTACCCTGCCCCACCTGTGTGCCCATACTGATAAGATGCCCAGCAGGTGACATACATGGGGTAACATAGATGGGAGCACTGCCCCCTACCCTGCCCCACCTGTGTGCCCATACTGATAAGATGCCCAGCAGGTGACATACATGGGGTAACATAGATGGGAGCACTGCCCCCTACCCTGCCCCACCTGTGTGCCCATACTGATAAGATGCCCAGCAGGTGACATACATGGGGTAACATAGATGGGAGCACTGCCCCCTACCCTGCCCCACCTGTGTGCCCATACTGATAAGGAGCCCAGCAGGTGCCAGCTGTCACCCCTGGAGCAGGACCAGCACTACACACAGTGACATCCCACAGGCTGACACCAGGGAGCAGTAGCCTGCCGCTCAGGTAGCCGCTGCAGCTCTCAGTGCAGGTGCAGTCAGGGCTGTGTCTCCTCCGCACACTTCCTCATACACTCCAGAAGTTGGAGACAAGTTTCCCCCCTCTGCAGCTCACTCTGCCACTGCCGTAAACCACCCTCTCCCCACTGGTCACAACCGTAAGGCACAAATCAGGTGCACAGCAGCGGAAGCAGCGCCTTACCCGGTGTAACGTGCCCAACACCGCAGCCAGGAAGCCGCCCGCACCCACTGACCGAGGAGACACTCTGCAAGAGCAAGCTGCTCCGGCAGCAGGAGGGCGCAGGCGCAGACACGCCCTGAAACCAGCGCGCACAGGACGCCGGGAGTTGTAGTGTGGAGGAGTCACCGGCTTGGAATGTCTACTCTGCACAGTTGTAGAGGAGGATGATGGGTGCGATTGCGATAGTGTCCATATAGCAGCAGAGGTGCAGGCAGCGGTCCGGGCACTGTCCCTGTGTGCGCTGTACTCACAAGCTGCTGCCTCATAGGCGTCTGCGCAAGAACTGTGGCGCTCACCTGGCAGAGACATCTGTGGGAGAGAGAGGGGGAGCGGGGCTGCCAACAACCCGTCACATGCAATAGGGAGTGTGGCCTGTAGTGCGGCGGGGACCATTCAGGAAACAATGGAGGCAGAGGCGTAGCTAGGGTTTTGGTTCAGGGGGGCGAAGCTTTTGAGTGGGCCCCTAACCAGGTAACCTGGATTACAGCTGGGTGACGCGCCCCAAGGGCTGCCCTCACACTACCAGTATTGGGTCAGTATTTTACATCAGTATTTGTAGCCAAAACCAGGAGTGAGTGATAAATACAGAAGTGGTGAATATGTTTCTATTATACTTTTCCTCTAATTGTTCCACTCCTGGTTTTGGCTACAAATACTGATGTAAAATACTTATCAAATACTGACTGTGTGACGGCAGCCTAACACTGGAGGAGAACCTCAGCAGATGACCGCGCTGTTACTGAAGATAATGTCTATATAAAGACCAACATGGATATTACCTCCTTATGCTCAGTGGTAGATACCAGTCCTACAGAACATATGAGATCACAGCACAGTTACGGATAATGACTTACCGCTGACGTCCTTTCTGATGGAATCGTTCATATTTTCCATATTGCCCAGACCGACATGACAACTTCCAGCTACAACTCATCTGCAGAGAATACAACAAAGACACATTTCACTTCTCATATTCCAGCCCCATCCCCATCTATTACCAACCTGCACAAACTCCTCATACTGATACCCCAATACTGAGTCACTGCTGCCATATGTGTCTCTATTACTGCACCTGATACCCCAATACTGAGCCGCTGCTGCTGTACGTGTCCCAATTACTGCACCTGATACCCCAATACTGAGCCGCTGCTGCTGTATGTGTCCCTATTACTGCCCCTGATACCCCAATACTGAGCCGCTGCTGCTGTACGTGTCCCAATTACTGCACCTGATACCCCAATACTGAGCCGCTGCTGCTGTATGTGTCCCTATTACTGCCCGATACCCCAATACTGAGCCGCTGCTGCCATATGTGACCCTAATACTGCCCCTGATACCCCAATACTGAGCCGCTGCTGCCGTATGTGTCCCTATTACTGCCCGATACCCCAATACTGAGCCACTGCTGCTGTATGTGTCCCTATTACTGCACCTGATACCCCAATACTGAGCCGCTGCTGCTGTATGTGTCCCTATTACTGCACCTGATACCCCAATACTGAGCCGCTGCTGCCGTATGTCCCTTAATGCTGGTACAGCTGATCTTCCGATGACTGCGGGAGCCCACTGCTGGCACTGGGCCCCCCCGCCTGCTCAGGGGCACCATAGTGGCCGGGCGGCAGAGCAGAGAGATTGGCTGCGCGCGCCAATACAGTTACAGTAGCGTAGCTCCGGGTGGGCCCCCTCTGAGCACTGGGCCCGGGGCGCCCGCACCCTCTGCCCCCCAGTAGCTACGCTACTAAATGGAAGTATTTTTTTTACCCATGATCGGTTTTGTTAGTTTTCTGTGACAAATTCACAGACAAAACACCAGTACTAAATGATTAAAATATTACCTTTTATTCATTAAATTTAAAAAATCATAATTAGTGCACTACATAAACCATCACCATAACAACAGCATCCAATAGGAAAGGCCAAGGTGGTGCCTAACCCTGCACTTCACTTCATGCACCCTACCTATCAGCGGAGGTTGGCACCCTATTACCTGCGCAGATGGTGCCCCCGCTCCCCGTCAACTGTCCCTACTACCCTATTGGGCCCTTATGGGGTGGGATAGATACTTATTCATATATACAATGTGCCGACTGTCATGATTGGAAATTGACCCTCAAGGATATAGTGGCAACGTGGGACTGTCCCTATCTTGTCCCTGCCTGTCAGCGGAGGTTGGCACCCTATTAACAAATCACGCGTGATTGGCACCCCTGCTCCTCGACGGCTGATACCCTACTATATCCCTTATTAGGTAGATAAAAAATTATAAGGTGCTTTAGTGCTAGTAATTGGAAATATTCAGAGTTTCCTACATATATACATATATGGGTTCTCTCAGTGTGACAATCATTCATAGCTCATATATACGAGACAGAGTACCAACTTCGTCCAGAACTTATGGACTGGCCATCAAATGGCCCAACCACATATTCAGAGTAATTCAGAGTAGATAATACCAATACCTTTATCTTATGAAATATATATACCCACACTAGAAAACTACAAACCCCGAATATTTCCTTTAGAAGATTCATCAATAAGTATGTCCCTCAAACAACTCGACGCGTTTCCCCTCCACAAGTAATTGAGGTTCATCAGGAGTAAAAAATATATATCCCACAGGACTACTTAGCTTATCCATAGATGACCGGTTTCACATAATCTGATCTTCAGCACCTCAGGGCAGATCCCCTCGATATAATGACAGTTGACGGGGAGCGGGGGCGCCATCTGCGCAAGTAATAGGGTGCCAACCTCCGCTGATAGGGTGCATGTTGTGAAGTGCAGGGTTAGGCACCACCTTGGCCTTTCCTATTGGATGCTGTTGTTATGGTGATGGTTTATGTAGTGCACTAATTATGTTTTGTTTGTTTTTTAATTTAATTAATAAAAGGTAATATTTTAATCATTTAGTACTGGGGTTTTCTCTGTGAATTTGTTGCTAAATTTACCCACAAGGATATATTTTTTTTTCTGTGAATGTCATGTTAGTTTTCTGTAACCCTTCTTTTTAGTTTTTTTGGGGGCAAACGCTAAACGGTTTTTTAACCACATGAAGAAAATTTGCTGTTTTTGAAGCAAACACAAATGCTCCAGAGGCGGTGCTGCATCTTCGGTGGTCTCTAGCGTTCCTACAGGATGGAGCTGCCTCACATCGCACGGAGAACGCTCGCTCTCTTCTTTTAACCGCTTGGTGTTTGTGGAGACGTGAACAGCAATTGTGTTATAATAGGGATGAATTTAAACTCTTTCAAGAATTTTCTGAGTGATTTTTCTGCCGTCTTTTGGAGCAGAAATAGCAAAAAAAATCTGAAAAAAGCTGATGTGTGAACATAATTTTACTGAGCTATAAAGCATCAAGTGAGCTTCTGTACCCAGGCCTATAATGTGGTCCTACCATTTTGTGCGTATGGCTGGAGTCACACACAATGTATAAAAAAAAAAAATCAGTCCGTTTTACACAGACGAGAATCGCGGAAATGTTCCCTGACCAGTGATCCATACGTCATCCGTGTGCAGTGCGAGGATGCGATTTTCTCGCATGTAAGTACCCGTACGGCGAGATTTTCTCACCCGTTTGCAAAATGGACATAAAATAGATCAATGGGCTCAAATATTCGTGAAAAAAAAAAAAATATATATATATATATATATATACACTAGATGGTGGCCCGATTCTAACACATCGGGTATTCTAGCTAATGTATGTATGTATGTATGTATATAGCAGCCACATAGTATATAGCACAGGCCACGTAGTATATAGCAGCCACGCAGTATATAACACAGGCCACGTAATATATAGCACAGCCCACGCAGTATATAACACTGGCCACGTAGTATATAGCAGCCACGCAGTATATAGCACAGCCCACGTAGTATATAGCAGTGTGGGCACCACCATAAAAATAATTAAAATAAAAAAGGGGTACTTCCGTCTTCCTGTCCTCAACTTCCGTAACGGAAATCCCACGTCACTGATTGATCTCGGCAGCTGCCTGTCATGGCTGCCGCGACCAATCAGCGACGGGCACAGTCCGATTAGTCCCTACCCTACAGTCACAGTGCCCGCTCCATACTCCCCGCAGTCAGTGTCCCCGGCGCTCCGCTCCATACTCCCCACAGTTAGTGTCCCCCGTGCCTGCTCCATACTCCCTGCTCCATACTCCCCGCAGTCAGTGCCCGCTCCATAATCCCCTCCAGTCACTGCTCACACAGGGTTAATGCCAGCGGTAACGGACCGCGTTATGCCGTGGGTAACTCACTCCGTTACCGCCGCTATTAACCCTGTGTGACCAAGTTATTACTATTGATGCTGCCTATGCAGCGTCAATAGCAAAAAGATCTAATGTTAAAAATAATTAAAAAATAAAAAAAATCATCATATACTCACCCTCCAGCGCCTTTCCCACTCCTCGCGACGCTCCGATGCTAAAGATGGTATGCGACAAGGACCTTCCATGACGTCACTGTCATGTGACCGTGACGTCATCACAGGTCCTGCGCGCCTGCGCGAGAAGGACCTTCCATGACATCACGGTCATGTGACCGTGACGTCATCATAGGGCCTGCGCGAGAAGGACCTTCCATGACGTCTCGGTCATGTGACCGCAACGTCATCACAGGTCCTGCGCGAGAAGGACCTGCCATGACGTCACGGTCATGTGACCGCGACATCATCACACCCTGGGACCGGAAGCTGGCGAACAGGCGACAGAACTACAAGGGGCCCTCGGATCTATTTTTTATTTTTTAACCTGCAACATATGTGGCTGTGCTGTATACTACGTCACTGGGCAATATACTACGTAATTGGGCAATATACTACGTGGCTGGGGAATATACTATGTCATTGGGCAATATACTATGTCACTGGGCAATATACTACGTAACTAGGCAATATGCTCTGTGCTGTATACTACGTCACTGGGCAATATACTACGTGGCTCTGTGCTGTACGTCACTGGGCAATATACTACGTAACTGGGCAATATGCTCTGCTGTATACTACGTCGCTGGGCAATATACTACGTGACTGGGCAATATACTACGTAGCTGGGCAATATACTCTGTGCTGTATACTACGTCACTGGGCAATATACTACGTCACTGGGCAATATACTACGTAATTGGGCAATATACTACGTGGCTGGGCAATATACTACGTGGCTGGGCAATATACTACGTCACTGGGCAATATACTACGTAACTGGGCAATATACTACGTCACTGGGCAATATACTACGTCACTGGGCAATATACTACGTAACTGGGCAATATACTACGTAACTGGGCAATATGCTCTGTGCTGTATACTATGTCACTGGGCTCTGTTACGTGGCTCTGTGCTGTACGTCACTGGGCAATATACTATGTAAATGGGCAATATACTACGTCGCTGGGCAATATGCTCTGTGCTGTATACTACGTGGTTGGTGTTATGATCTGGTGGCCTAGGAGCAGCATGAGACGTACTCTGGAGAAGGTGGTACCTGTACTGACCGCAAATCCTGAACCTAGCAGCGCAACTAGAAGTAGCCGTGGGGGGTACCTAACACTGCCTAGACCCCTCGACACAGCCTAAGAACTAACTTCCCCTAAAGACAGAAACAGGAAACCTATCTTGCCTCAGAGAAAATCCCCAAAGGATAGACAGCCCCCCACAAATATTGACTGTGAGAGGAGGGGGAAATAACATACGCAGACATGAAATCAGAATTTAGCATAGAAGGCCATACTAGCTAAAAAGAAAGAATAGAACAGAGTACTATGCGGTCAGTATTAAAACACTAAAAAATATCCACCACAGAAAATACAAATCACCACATCTGACTAAAGACATGGAGGGTATATCTGCATCTCCAGAGACACAGCTTGGCTGCAAAAAATCCTTCACAGACAAAGCTGGACAAGACAAAACATGAAAATGCACAGAACTATAAGGTCCACAGCAGGTGGACAGCAAAAACAAAGCCAGGACTTATCTTTGAAGAAAAGCACAGCAAACAGGAGAGACCAGAAGGGAAGTGAATCCTCCAAAAACAATGGACAACTGGCACTGACTAAAGGATCAAGCAGGACTAAATAGCTGAGTCCAAATTGAACACACCTGATGAATGCTGCGATCCACAGACACAGGGCCGCCATCAGGGCATTACAGCCGTGACTGGCGTAAGGGGCCCGGTGAGCAGAGGGGTCCCGCATCGGGCCCCCTCTTACCTGCTCACCGGGCCCCTACCGGCAGCCGCAGGCTGAACCGGGCCCTTAGCGGCGGCCGGCGCTGCAGCTGTACGCTATTGACATGCGGGCCCGCGCCCGCACGTCAATAGTTAACAGCCGCCAGCCGCAGCGTGCATGTCGCCGGCGTCTGACGTCATTGTCAGTTGCCGGCGAGTGCACAGTGCAGCTGCGTGGAGAGATCAGGAGCGCGGCAGGTAAGCAGAACTTTTTTTTTTTTTCTATTGAGAGCGGCGATCGGGGGGGGGGGGGTTGGGCAGAAGGCTGGACACAGAGGGGGCAGAAGGCCTCTGGACACAGGGGGGCATGTTATGCTGTGCTATCAGGCAACACAGTGTGCAGTAATCAGCGCACATACAGTGATATGGCAATAACCCAAAAACAATAGAACGAGCTCTGAGACGTGGAATCTCTGCAGACTGCAATACCTGACCCTATCCTCACACAACTAAAAGCAGCAGTGGATTGCGCCTAACACTACCTATGCAACTCGGCACTGCCTGAGGAGCTGACTAGCCTGAAGATAGAAATACAAGCCTGACTTGCCTCAGAGAAATACCCCAAAGGAATAGGCAGCCCCCCACATATAATGACTGTTAGCAAGATGAAAAGACAAAACGTAGGAATGAAATAGATTCAGCAAAGTGAGGCCCGATATTCTAGACAGAGCGAGGATAGCAAAGAGAACTATGCAGTCTACAAAAAACCCTAAAGCAGAACCACGCAAAGGGGGGCAAAAAGACCCACCGTGCCGAACTAACGGCACGGCGGTGCACCCTTTGCGTCTCAGAGCTTCCAGCAAAAGAGAATAGCACAGCTGGACAGAAAAAACGGAAACAAAAACAAAGTAACACTTATCTAGCAGAGCAGCAGGCCACAGGAAAGATGCAGTAGCTCAGATCCAACACTGGAACATTGACAAGGAGCAAGGAAGACAGACTCAGGTGGAGTTAAATAGCAAGGCAGCCAACGAGCTCACCAAAACACCTGAGGGAGGAAGCCCAGAGGCTGCAATACCACTTGTGACCACAGGAGTGAATTCAGCCACAGAATTCACAACAGGGGCAGAAGGCCTCTGGACACAGGGGGGCAGAAGGCCGCTGGACACGGGGGCAGTAAAGCTGGACACAGAGGGGGCAGAAGGCAGCTGGACACAGAGGGGGCAGAAGGCAGCTGGACACAGAGGGGGCAGAAGGCCGCTGGACACAGGGGGGCAGTAAAGCTGGACACAGGGGGGGGGGGGCAGAAGGCCGCTGGACACAGGGGGGGGCAGTAAAGCTGGACACGGGGGGGCAGAAGGCTGGACATGGGGCAGAAGGCTGGACACAGGGGGGCAGTAAAGCTGGACACAGAGGGGGCAGAAGGCTGCTGGACACAGGGGGGCAGTAAAGCTGGACACAAGGGGGGCGGTAAAGCTGGACAAAGGGGGGGCAGAAGGCCGCTGGACACAGAAGGGCAGTAAAGCTGGACACAGGGGGGGCAGAAGGCTGGACACAGGGGGGCAGTAAAGCTGGACACAGGGGGGGCAGAAGGCTGGACATAGGGGGGCAGTAAAGCTGGACACAGGGGGGGCAGAAGGCTGGACACAGAGGGGGCAGTAAAGCTGGACACAGAGGGGGCAGTAAAGCTGGACACGGGGCAGAAGGCTGGACACAGAGGGGGCAGAAGGCCGCTGGACACAGGGGGGCAGTAAAGCTGGACACAGGGGGGGCAGAAGGCCGCTGGACACAGAAGGGCAGTAAAGCTGGACACAGGGGGGGCAGAAGGCTGGACACAGGGGGGCAGTAAAGATGGACACAGGGGGGGCAGAAGGCTGGACACAGAGGGGGCAGTAAAGCTGGACACGGGGCAGAAGGCTGGACACAGGGGGGCAGTAAAGCTGGACACAGAGGGGGCAGAAGGCCGCTGGACACAGGGGGGCAGTAAAGCTGGACACAGGGGGGGGCAGAAGGCCGCTGCACACAGAAGGGCAGTAAAGCTGGACACAGGGGGGGCAGTAAAGCTGGACACGGGGCAGAAGGCTGGACACAGGGGGGCAGTAAAGCTGGACACAGAGGGGGCAGAAGGCCGCTGGACACAGGGGGGCAGTAAAGCTGGACACAGGGGGGGGCAGAAGGCCGCTGGACACAGAAGGGCAGTAAAGCTGGACACAGGGGGGGCAGAAGGCTGGACACAGGGGGGCAGTAAAGCTGGACACAGGGGGGGGCAGAAGGCTGGACACAGAGGGGGCAGTAAAGCTGGACACAGAGGGGGCAGTAAAGCTGGACACAGGGGGGCAGTAAAGCTGGACACAGGGGGGCAGAAGGCTGGACACAGGGGGCAGTAAAGCTGGACACAGGGGGGGCAGAAGGCTGGACACGGGGGCAGTAAAGCTGGACACAGGGGGGGCAGAAGGCTGGACACAGAGGGGGCAGTAAAGCTGGACACAGGGGGGCAGAAGGCCGCTGGACACAGAAGGGCAGTAAAGCTGGACACAGGGGGGGCAGAAGGCTGGACACAGGGGGGCAGTAAAGCTGGACACAGGGGGGGCAGAAGGCTGGACACAGAGGGGGCAGTAAAGCTGGACACAGAGGGGGCAGTAAAGCTGGACACAGAGGGGGCAGTAAAGCTGGACACAGAGGGGGCAGTAAAGCTGGACACGGGGCAGTAAAGCTGGACACGGGGGGCAGTAAAGCTGGACACGGGGCAGTAAATCTGGACACAGAGGGGGCAGTAAAGCTGGACACAGAGGGGGCAGTAAAGCTGGACACGGGGGGGGGCAGAAAGCTGGACACAGGGGGGGCAGAAAGCTGGACACGGGGGGGGCAGAAAGCTGGACGGGGGGCAGAAAGCTGGACACGGGGGGGCAGAAAGCTGGACACATGGGGGGCAGAAAGCTGGACACATGGGGGGCAGAAAGCTGGACACGGGGCAGAGTGCTGGACAGAGATGGGGCAGAGTGCTGGACAGAGATGGGGCAGAGTGCTGGACAGAGATAGGGCAGAGTGCTGGACAGAGATGGGGCAGAGTGCTGGACAGAGATGGGGCAGAGTGCTGGACAGAGATGGGGCAGAGTGCTGGACAGAGATGGGGCAGAGTGCTGGACAGAGATGGGGCAGAGTGCTGGACAGAGATGGTGCAGAGTGCTGGACAGAGATGGTGCAGAGTGCTGGACAGAGATGGTGCAGAGTGCTGGACAGAGATGGTGCAGAGTGCTGGACAGAGATGGTGCAGAGTGCTGGACAGAGATGGTGCAGGATTGGACACAGATGGTGCAGAGTGCTGGACACAGATGGGGCAGAGTGCTGGACACAGATGGGGCAGAGTGCTGGACACAGATGGGGCAGAGTGCTGGACACAGATGGGGCAGAGTGCTGGACACAGATGGGGCAGAGTGCTGGACACAGATGGGGCAGAGTGCTGGACACAGATGGGGCAAGATTGGAGACAGATGGGGCAGGATGGATACGATGGAGACAGATGGGGCAGGATGGGGAGATCATATGGGGCAGAATGGATACTCATGAGGGCAGGATGGGAGAACATATGGCTGGAGCCTGGAATGAGACACACGGGGGCTAGGATGGCGAATATTACCATAGGGGCTAATTAAGGGATATTATTATTGCAGTGATGTATTTATTTTATTTTTTGAGTATACTGTTTTAAATGGGGGGGCGGTCCTGTTACTGTGTAGAGTGATACTATGTTGCCTTCTTCATGTGGTGTAATGTAGAAGTTGGGAAAATTAAGTAATGTGTTCTACAAGCGGAACTCGAGATAACTGTTTTATTTCCTGCAGAGACGAGTCCTGGCTGGATAAAGTGATGGCGGTCTGTGCTGGATGAAAGATGAAGGACTTCACCTAGAGACGTCACTGGTGAGTCAGTGTTACCTATACACTTACACTATACACTGTATACTATATACAGAGGTCCTGTGTACAATGTCACCAGTGATCACTGTATTATCTATACATTATATACAGAGCTCCTGTGTGTAATGTCACCAGTGATCACTGTATTACCTGTACACAGACACTGCTTACTAATTACAGATCTCCTGTGCATAATGGCACTGATGGTGATAGTATTGTGGGTTTTTTTTTTATTACTGATCAGTATTGTAGTATTCAGTCATTGTTGGTAATATGTGGTCTGGTCATGATGTGGTGGTAATATGTGGTCTGGTCATGGTGTAGCGGTATTTGTTCCTTGTATTTTATATTATTCGATCACTGTGGTGGTAATATGTCATCTGGTCATAGTGCTGTGGTATTTGTTCCTTGTATGTAGTATTATAGGTCATTTTAAAAATTGAAAAATAAATAAAAATATACCTAAATTGTATTGCATATTTTAACAAATATTTAGTAGGTTACAGTAGAGTAGGGCCCGGCCAAAAGTGTCTACCTTGTTGTGGTGGCGGCTTAAAAAATCTTTTGGCCAAAACAAAAGCTGCCGGCTATATGTGTGATCTGGTGATGGGAACTGTTAATGTGTGATAGGTGAGAAGTGGAGATTTTCCAAGAGAGAGCGGTGGGACTGTGGACAGTTCGTGGGGTGGAGCCTGGAGGCGGGGCTGGGGTGGAGCCTGGGCGGAGTTTCAAGGGGGCCCCGAAAATTTTGCCAGTATGGGGCCCCGAAATTTCTAGTGGCAGCCCTGCACAGACAGCAGCACTACCACTCATAACCACCGGAGGGAGCCCAAGAGCAGAATTCACAACAGTACCACCCCCTTGAGGAGGGGTCACCGAACCCTCACCAGAGCCCCCCCCCCGGCCGATCAGGACGAGCCAAATGAAAGGCACGAACCAAATCGTCAGCATGAACATCGGAGGCAACAACCCAAGAATTATCCTCCTGGCCATAACCCTTCCATTTGACCAGATACTGAAGCTTCCGCCTCGAAAAACGAGAATCCAAAATCTTCTCAACCACATACTCCAACTCCCCATCAATCAACACCGGAGCCGGAGGATCAACAGAGGGAACAACGGGCACCACATACTTCCGCAACAAAGATCTATGGAAAACATTATGGATGGAAAAAGAGGCCGGAAGGGCCAAACGAAAAGACACTGGATTGATAATCTCAGAAATCCTATAAGGACCAATAAACCGAGGCTTGAACTTAGGGGAAGAAACCTTCATAGGAACATGACGGGAAGACAACCAGACCAAATCCCCAACCCGAAGCCGGGAACCAACACACCGACGACGGTTAGCAAAACGCTGAGCCACCTCCTGAGACAACACCAAATTGTCCACCACATGAGCCCAAATCTGTTGCAGCCTGTCAACCACAGAATCCACACCAGGACAATCAGAAGGCTCAACCTGCCCTGAAGAAAAACGAGGATGAAAACCAAAATTACAAAAAAAAAGGCGAAACCAAGGTAGCAGAACTAGCCCGATTATTAAGGGCAAACTCGGCCAATGGCAAGAAAGCCACCCAATCATCCTGATCAGCAGACACAAAGCATCTCAAATAAGTTTCCAAAGTCTGATTAGTTCGCTCGGTTTGGCCATTTGTCTGAGGATGAAATGCGGAAGAAAAAGACAAATCAATGCCCAGCCTAGCACAAAAGGCCCGCCAAAACCTAGAAACAAACTGGGAACCTCTATCGGACACAATATTCTCCGGAATGCCATGCAAACTAACCACATGCTGAAAGAACAACGGAACCAAATCAGAAGAGGAAGGCAATTTAGGCAAAGGTACCAAATGAACCATCTTAGAAAACCGGTCACAAACCACCCAGATAACAGACATCCTCTGGGAAACCGGAAGCTCTGAAATAAAATCCATAGAAATATGCGTCCAAGGTCTCTCGGGGACCGGCAAAGGCAGAAGCAACCCACTAGCGCGGGAACAGCAAGGCTTAGCCCGCGCACAAATCCCACAGGACTGCACAAAAGAACGCACATCCCGCGACAAAGAAGGCCACCAAAAGGACCTACCAACCAAATCTCTGGTACCAAAAATCCCAGGATGACCAGCCAACACAGAACAATGAACCTCAGAAATCACTTTACTAGTCCATCTATCAGGAACAAACAGTTTCCCCACTGGACATCGGTCAGGTTTATCAGCCTGAAACTCCTGAAGAACCCGTCGTAAATCAGGGGAGATGGCAGAAAGAATCACCCCTTCCTTCAGAATGCCGACCAGCTCAAGAACCCCAGGGGAATCAGGGAAAAAACTCCTAGAGAGGGCATCCGCCTTAACATTCTTAGCACCAGGAATGTACGAGACCACAAAATCAAAACGGGAGAAAAACAGGGACCATCGAGCCTGTCTAGGATTCAGCCGTTTGGCAGACTCGAGGTAAATCAGATTCTTATGATCGGTCAGGACCACAATACGGTGCTTGGCCCCCTCAAGCCAATGTCGCCACTCCTCAAATGTCCACTTCATAGCCAACAACTCCCGATTGCCGACATCATAATTGCATTCTGCAGGCGAAAACTTCCGAGAAAAGAAGGCACACGGTTTCATCAAGGAACCATCAGAATTCCTCTGAGACAAAACGGCCCCTGCCCCAATCTCAGACGCGTCAACCTCATCCTGAAATGGAAGAGAAACATCCGGCTGACGCAACACAGGGGCAGAAGTAAATCGGCGTTTAAGCTCCTGAAAGGCAGAAACAGCCGCGGAGGACCAATTCGTCACATCAGCGCCTTTCTTCGTCAAATCGGTCAGAGGTTTAACCACACTGGAGAAGTTGGCAATGAAACGACGATAAAAATTAGCAAAGCCCAAGAATTTCTGAAGGCTCTTCACAGATGTGGGCTGAATCCAATCATGAATGGCCTGAACCTTAACCGGATCCATTTCTATAGATGAGGGAGAAAAAATGAAACCCAAAAAAGAAACCTTCTGCACTCCAAAGAGGCACTTTGACCCCTTCACAAATAAAGCACTATTACGGAGGATCTGAAATACCATCCTGACCTGTTTCACATGAGACTCCCAATCATTGGAAAAAATCAAAATATCATCCAAATATACAACCATGAATTTATCAAGATAACTCCGAAAGATATCATGCATGAAGGATTGGAACACAGATGGGGCATTAGAGAGACCGAATGGCATCACAAGGTATTCAAAATGGCCTTCGGGCGTATTAAATGCAGTTTTCCATTCGTCACCCTGCTTAATACGAATAAGATTATATGCCCCTCGAAGGTCAATCTTAGTAAACCAGCTAGCCCCCTTAATCCTAGCAAACAAATCAGTAAGCAAAGGCAAAGGGTATTGAAATTTGACCGTGATCTTATTCAAGAGGCGATAATCAATACACGGTCTCAAGGAGCCATCCTTCTTGGCAACAAAAAAAAAAACTCCCAATTGTGAAGAAGATGGCCGAATATGTCCCTTCTCCAAAGACTCCTTAATATAGCTCCGCATGGCGGCATGTTGTGGCACAGACAGGTTGAAAAGTCGGCCCTTAGGGAACTTACAACCTGGAATCAAGTCAATAGCACAATCACAGTCCCTATGCGGTGGAAGGGAACTGGATTTGGACTCATCGAATACATCCTGGAAATCTGACAAAAACTCAGGAATTTCAGAAGAGGGGGAAGAGGAAATTGACATCAAAGGAACGTGACCATGAATCCCCTGACAACCCCAACTAGTCACAGACATAGATCTCCAATCTAACACTGGATTATGTACTTGTAACCATGGAAAACCCAGCACAATATCATCATGCAAATTATGCAACACCAGAAAACGACAATCTTCCTGATGGGCTGGCGCCATGCGCATGGTCAGCTGTCTCCAAAACTGAGGTTTATTTTTAGCCAACGGTGTAGCATCAATGCCCCTTAAAGGGAACCTGTCACCCCGTTTTTTGAGATTGAGCTATAAATACTGTTAAATAGGGCCTGCGCTGTGTGTTCCTATAGTGTATGTAGTGTACCCCGATTCCCTATGTATGCTGAGAAATAACTTACCAAAGTCGCCGTTTTCGCCTGTCAATCAGGCTGGTCAGGTCGGGAGGGCGTGGTGACATCGCTGGTTCTTCCTCAGCTTTACGTTGGTGGCGTAGTGGCGTAGTGGTGAACAAGCAGCGCGCGATCTGCGCTGTAATCCCTTGCATCGGTGGGGGCGGCCATCTTCCTGGGGCCGCGCGTGCGCAGATCGAGTGCTCTGCTGCACGGGGCTTCAGGAAAATGGCCGCGGGATGCCGCGCGTGCGCATTAGAGATCGCGGCGGCCATTTTCCCAAAGCCGAGTTTGCATCTCGGCTTTGGGAAAATGGCCGCCGCGATCTCTAATGCGCATGCGCGGCATCCCGCGGCCATTTTCCTGAAGCCCCGTGCAGCAGAGCACTCGATCTGCGCACGCGCGGCCCCAGGAAGATGGCCGCCCCCACCGATGCAAGGGATTACAGCGCAGATCGCGCGCTGCTTGTTCACCACTACGCCACTACGCCACCAACGTAAAGCTGAGGAAGAACCACCGATGTCACCACGCCCTCCCGACCTGACCAGCCTGATTGACAGGCGAAAACGGCGACTTTGGTAAGTTATTTCTCAGCATACATGGGGAATTGGGGTACACTACATACACTATAGGAACACACAGCGCAGGCCCTATTTAACAGTATTTATAGCTCAATCTCAAAAAACGGGGTGACAGGTTCCCTTTAAAGGAATAGGGTTGTGCAAAGGCTGCAAGGGGAAACCACAACGTCTGGCAAATTCTAAGTCCATTAAGTTCAGAGCAGCGCCTGAATCCACAAATGCCATGACAGAAAATGATGATAATGAGCAGATCAAGGTCACAGATAACAAAAATTTAGGTTGTATAGTACTGATGGTAACAGAACTAGCGATTCTCTTTGTAAGCTTAGGGCAATCAGAAATAACATGAGCAGAATCGCCGCAGTAAAAACACAACCTATTCTGACACCTGAATCTTTGACATTCAGCTCTAGACAAAATCCTATCACACTGCATAGGCTCAGGGCTCCGCTCAGAGGACAACGCCACAGTGTGCACAACTCTGCGCTCGCGCAAGCGCCGATCAATCTGAATGGCCAGAGACATAGAATCACTCAGACCAGCAGGTGTGGGGAACCCCACCATAACATCTTTAACGGATTCAGAAAGACCCTTTCTGAAAATTGCCGCCAATGCATCCTCATTCCATTTAGTCAGTACAGACCATTTTCTAAATTTCTGGCAATACGATTCTGCTGCTTCTTGACCTTGACACAGGGCCAACAAGATTTTCTCAGCCTGATCCACAGAATTAGGCTCATCATACAACAACCCCAATGCCTGAAAGAAAGAATCAACATTAAGCAAAGCAGGATTGCTAGTTTCCAGGGAAAATGCCCAATCCTGTGGGTCACCATGCAGCAGAGATATGATGATTTTAACCTGCTGAATGGGATCACCAGAAGACCGGGGTCTCAATGCAAAAAAAGGTTTACAGTTATTTTTGAAACTCAAAAATTTGGATCTGTCACCAAAGAATAAATCAGGAGTGGGAATCTTAGGTTCTAAGGCAGGAGTCTGAACAATATAATCTGAAATACCCTGTACCCTAGCAGCAAGCTGATCCACCCGAGAAACTAACTCCTGAACATTCATGTTATTACTAGATTCCGTAGCCACCCAGAGATTAAGAGGGAGGAAAATACAAAACAGGCTAAGGAAAAAAAAAATAGATCAAAACCTTCCCTCCCTTATTCTGAGATGCAATTAACTCATTGTTGGCCAGTTGTACTGTTATGATCTGGTGGCCTAGGAGCAGCATGAGACGTACTCTGGAGAAGGTGGTACCTGTACTGACCGCAAACCCTGAACCTAGCAGCACAACTAGAAGTAGCCGTGGGGGGTACCTAACACTTCCTAGACCCTTCGACACAGCCTAAGAACTAACTTCCCCTAAAGACAGAAACAGGAAACTTATCTTGCCTCAGAGAAAATCCCCAAAGGATAGACAGCCCCCCACAAATATTGACTGTGAGAGGAGAGGGAAATAACATACGCAGACATGAAATCAGAATTTAGCATAGGAGGCCATACTAGCTAAAAAGAAAGAATAGAACAGAGTACTATGCGGTCAGTATTAAAACACTAGAAAATATCCACCACAGAAAATACAAATCACCTCATCTGACTAAAGACATGGAGGGTATATCTGCATCTCCAGAGACACAGCTTGGCTGCCAAAAATCCTTCACAGACAAAGCTGGACAAGACAAAACATGAAAATGCACAGAACTATAAGGTCCACAGCAGGTGGACAGCAAAAACAAAGCCAGGACTTATCTTTGAAGAAAAGCACAGCAAACAGGAGAGACCAGAAGGGAAGTGAATCCTCCAAAAACAATGGACAACTGGCACTGACTAAAGGATCAAGCAGGACTAAATAGCTGAGTCCAAATTGAACACACCTGATGAATGCTGCGATCCACAGACAGCAGCACTACCACTCATAACCACCGGAGGGAGCCCAAGAGCAGAATTCACAACAGGTTGGGCAATATGCTACGTGACTGGGGAATATACTACGTGGGCTGTGCAATATACTACGTGACTGGGCAATATACTACGTGGGCTGTGCAATATACTACGTGGCTGGGCAATATACTACGTCGCTGGGCAATATACTACGTGGCTGGGCAATATGCTACGTGACTGGGCAATATACTACGTGGGCTGTGCAATGTACTACGTGGCTGGGCAATATACTACATGGCTGGCCAATATATTACGTGACTGGGCAATATAGTATGTGACTGGGCAATATACTACGTGGCTGTGCAATATACTACATGACTGGGCAATATACTACGTGACTGGGCAATATACTACGTGGCTCTGTGCTGTACACTACGTCGCTGGGCAATATACATGGCTGGGCAATATACTACGTGGACATGCGTATTCTAGAATTCCCGATGCGTTAGAATCGGGCCACCATCTAGTAGTTATATACTCACCCGCCGGCATCCAGCAAAGCTGTCCCGATGCGCGCGCTGCTGCCGCCAGCTTCCGTTCCCAGCGATGCATTGCGAAATTACCCAGATGACTTAGCGGTATCGCGAGACCGCTAAGTCTTCTGGGTAATTTCGCAATGCATCTCTGCTAACGGAAGCTGGCGGCAGCCGCGCGCGCATCGGCGGACGACGGAAGGTGAGAATAGCAGGTTTTTTGTTTTTTTTATTATTTTTAACATTAGATCTTTTTACTATTGATGCTGCATAGGCATAGGCGGTGACTGGAGGGGAGTATGGAGCGGGCGCTGGGCACTGACTGGACGGAAGTAGGGAGGGACTAATTCTCGGCCGGAGTGCCCGTCTCTGATTGGTCGCAGCCTGGCGGCCGCGACTAACTCTACAGCGCGGTATTTCCGTTACAGACAGACAGACAGAAGTACCCCTTAGACAATTATATATATATATATATATATATATATATACACTAGATGGTAGCCCGATTCTAACGCATCGGGTATTCTAGAATATGTATGCAGTTTATTTATGAAGATTTTAGAATAATACATTGAATACACAGGATTCGGCCGGACTGCGCCTATCGCTGATTGACATGTCGTAGCCGGACATGTAGTATATAGCACAGCCACGTAGTATATAACAGCCCACATACTAAATAGAACAGCCACGTAGTATATTGCACAGCCCACGTAGTATATAGCAATGTGGGCACTAGAGAGGAATATGGACGAGTGAGAGGCGCAAAAACAATGCATTGCACACGGACCAATGTTTTTCTATGGGGCAGCTTCCATCAGCCATGTATTTCTCGGTCATATTTTACGGGCTGAGAAAATCACAGCATACTGCGTTTGTCAGCATACTGCACAAAAAAATCCAACAATGAAAGTCTATGGGGGCGAGAAAAATACGCATTACACACGGACCATGCATGTGACTTGCCAGAAATACACACCGGTGTCCTATAGAAAAAACGGTAATTCAGCGCAGTGTACAGTAAAATCACACTGTCATGCTCACGCCCTGACTGGTGGGCCTGAGCTCGGGGGGTTTGTGGTCCCACTGAGCCACAAACCAAACTACCCTGGAAGGAGCGTGACTAAGACAGCTGCCTGGGTTTTTGCTGGAGCCTCTGATAGTGAGGTCAGGCTTGTGCAGCAGGCAGCTGCCAGGTGCTACTCTAGGGTAGTGTCAGGCTGTGGCTGCTGATCCCACTTGGGAGACAGGAACACTAGGACAGGTGTGGGCGACTGGCAGATGAGCACTGCTGAAACTTGGAATGGAAGGCTGGCAGAGACACAGGGCTGGCAGGAACGGCACAGACACAGGGCTGGCGGGAACGGCACAGACACAGGGCTGGCGGGAACGGCACAGACACAGGGCTGGCGGGAACGGCACAGACACAGGGCTGGCGGGAACGGCACAGACACAGGGCTGGCGGGAACGGCACAGACACAGGGCTGGCGGGAACGGCACAGACACAGGGCTGGCGGGAACGGCACAGACACAGGGCTGGCGGGAACGGCACAGACACAGGGCTGGCGGGAACGGCACAGACACAGGGCTGGCGGGAACGGCACAGACACAGGGCTGGCGGGAACGGCACAGACACAGGGCTGGCGGGAACGGCACAGACACAGGGCTGGCGGGAACGACACAGACACAGGGCTGGCGGGAACGGCACAGACACAGGGCTGGCGGGAACGGCACAGACACAGGGCTGGCAAGAACGGCACAGACACGGCTGGCAGGAACGGCACAGACACAGGGCTGGCAGGAACGGCACAGACACAGGGCTGGCAGGAACACAGACACAGGGCTGGCAGGAACGGCACAGACAGGGCTGGTTGGTGTGGTGTATGAAGAAACAGGTGGATATGTAGTAGGAGAAACAGGTAGGGACCTGTTCACACTGGAGGTGCAGGTACAGAAAGAAGCCAAAAGGAAAGGAGAATGAAGGAACAGGTTGGGACCTGTTCACACAGGAAGAGAAGTGCAAGGCTGCAGATAGGAGTGGAAGAGTAGCAAGAGATAGCATAGCAACAGAAGCTAAGCAGAGTGGAACCACAAGGAATGTGGAGAGGAGCTGCAGAAAGAGGTTTCTGCAGCAGCAAAGCAGAGCAGAACCGCAAGGAATGCGGAGAGGATCTGCAGCAAGAGATTACTGCAGAAGCTAAGCAGAGAGGAGCCACAAAGAATGTGGCGAGGAGCTGCAGCAAGAGGTTTCTGCAGCAGCAAAGCAGAACTGCAAGGAATGCAGACAGGAGCTGCAGCAAGAGAATACTGCAGCAGGAGCAGAGCAGAGTAGAACGGAGCAGAACTGCAGGAGTTCGGAGCAGAGGTAAAGCCACAAAGGTACAGAGCAGGCAGAGCCGCAAGAGTGCGAAGCATAAGCAGACTGAAAACACAAGGAAAGACACAGCAGGGAAAGAAGCCACAGACAAGGAAACAAAGATAGGACTAAGTTCAGACAAAGTAGTGGAACAAGAAAAGGTACATGAACAAAGACACAGGGACCAGGATATTCTGCCTCCTGGAGGGCGGACAACCTAAACAAGGTAAGGACACAGAGACCAGGATATACAGCCTCCTGCAGGGCAGACCAACAAGATCAAGGCAAGGCAAGGAGAAGAGCCTCTAGAGAGGGAGTAACACAGAGCAAGGCCTGGCAAACTGAGAAGCTAAACACAAACTGAGCTAACACATTGCACAGGCCCAGTCCACTGGGTGGAGCTGCACTAAATACTGGAGGTCTCTTGGTAATTTGTCAGAACAGATTAGTCAGGTGCACCTGATTCCTATAAGAACCAGAGAGTTCAGGCACCGCCCCCCTATGCACACAGCCAGGAAGCATGCAGAGAGCAGAGGCACAGAATATGGAGCTGGCAAGAAACAGAAACCACATCATGACCTGGAGCAGTGGGTAAGATAGTGTGAGAGATGAGAGGCCATGCCGCAGAGTTGTTACACACACTGACAGGTTAGAATAGAATCTATATATATAATTGTCTAAGGGTTTTTCTGTCTGTCTGTCTGTCCTGGAAATCCCGCGTCTCTGATTGGTCGAGGCAACCAGGCCTCGACCAATCAGCGACAGGCACAGCATGGCAACGATGATGTCATAAAGGTTGCCTCGACCAATCAGCGACGGGCACAGTCTGCCGCGAATTCGCCTCGACCAATCAGCGACGGGCACAGTATCGACGTAGATGTCAATGGTTGCCATGGCGACAATGATGTCATAAAGGTTGCCTCGATCAGCGATGGGCACAGTCTGCCGCGAATTCTGGAATCATCATTGTCCATATACTACGGGGACATGCATATTCTAGAATACCCGATGCGTCAGAATCGGGCCACAATCGAGCTGGCAAGAAACAGAAACCACATCATGACCTGGAGCAGTGGGTAAGATAGTGTGAGAGATGAGAGGCCATGCCGCAGAGTTGTTACACACACTGACAGGTTAGAATAGAATCTACTATATAATTGTCTAAGGGTCACTTTCGTCTTTCTGTCTGTCCTTCTGTCTGTCTTTCTTTCTGTCGGTCACGAAAATCCCAAGTCGCTGATTAGTCGTGGCAAAACGGCCACGACCAATCAGCGACGGGCACAGTCCGGCGGCAAAATGGCCACTCCCTCCTCTCCTGCCGTCAGTGCCCGCTCCATACTCTCCCCCAGTCAGCGCTCACACAGGGTTAATGGTAGCGTTAACGGGCAGCGGTGTATCGCACTCCGTTAAAGCTGCTATTAACCCTGTGTGACCAACTTTTTATCATTGATGCTGCCTATGCGGCATCAATAGTAAAAAGATCTAATGTTAAAAATAATAAAAAAAATAAAAAATCATTATATACTCACCTTCCGTGGGCCCCCGGATCCAGCCGAGGCCTTTCCCGCTCCTCGCGACGCTCCGATGACCGGTCCATGCATTGTGGTCTCGCGAGATGATGACTGTTGTGAGTTCTGTTTTTGGGCTCCCTCTGGTGGTTACTGTTGGTACAGGGTGACTTGTGTTCTCTGCGGTCTCTGGTGTCCACCTGTTCCATCAGGTTATGGGTGTTTCCTATTTAACCTGGCTTTTTTGTCATTTCCTCGCCGGCTATCAATGTAATCAGCGTGTCTTTTTACCTCTGCTCCCTGCGTCTGTTATCTTCAGGACAAGCTAAGTTTTGATTTTCCTGTTCTACATTTTGCTTACTTTTTGTCTTAGTCCAGCTTGCAGATATGTGATTCCTTGCTGCTGGTTGCTCTAGTGGGCTGAAATTACTCCTCATGTTCCATGAGTTGGCACATGAGTTCAAGTAATTTCAGGATGGTTTTTTGAAGGGTTTTTCGCTGACCGCGCAGTTCACTTTTGTATCCTCTGCTATCTAGCTTTAGCGGGCCTCATTTTTGCTGATTCTATTTTCATAACTACGTATGTGCTTTCCTCTCATTTCACCGTTATTACATGTGGGGGGCTGCTATTTCTGTGGGGTGTTTCTCTGGAGGCAAGTGAGGTCTGTGTTTCTTCTTATAGGGGAAGTTAATCCTTCGGCTGGCGCGAGACGTCTAGGAATCATCGTAGGCACGTTCCCCGGCTACTGCTAGTTGTGTGTTTAGGTTCAGGATCGCGGTCAGCTCAGGTTCCATCACCCTAGAGCTTGTTTTGTTTTTGTGCTTGTCCTTTTGTGATCCCCTGCCATTGGGATCATGACAGTATAGCCGGCCCTAAAAAATTGGTCATCGTTTTGGCTGAAGTAGGAGGAAAAGTAGTCTGAGGAAGTTTTTTTTTTTTTTTTTCCCTCCTCAGTGTTTGCTGCCTAGCCTTAATTGCAACTTGACTGCTTCTTTCCTCCTCTTAATCCTTGAATGACTCTGACCTCAGCTGTTTATCATGGACGTCCAGAGTTTGGCTTCCAGCCTGAATAATCTTGCTGCTAAGGTTCAAAATATACAAGATTTTGTTGTACATACGCCTATGTCTGAACCTAGAATTCCTGTCCCAGAGTTTTTTTCTGGAGATAGATCTAGTTTTCTGAATTTTAGGAACAATTGCAAGTTGTTTCTTTCCTTGAAATCTCGCTCCTCTGGAGACCCTGCTCAGCAGGTCAAGATTGTTATATCTTTCCTGCGGGGTGACCCTCAGAATTGGGCATTTGCATTGGCACCAGGGGATCCTGCGTTGCTCAATGTGGATGCGTTTTTTCTGGCATTGGGTTTGCTCTATGAGGAACCTAACCTAGAGATTCAGGCTGAAAAAGCTTTATTGGCTCTCTCTCAGGGGCAAGATGAAGCAGAAATATATTGTCAGAAATTTCGGAAATGGTCGGTGCTTACTCAGTGGAATGAGTGCGCTCTGGCTGCAAAATTCAGAGATGGCCTTTCTGAGGCCATTAAAGATGTTATGGTGGGGTTCCCGGCGCCTACAGGTCTGAATGAGTCCATGACTATGGCTATTCAGATTGATCGGCGTTTACGGGAGCGCAAACCTGTGCACCATTTGGCGGTGTCTTCTGAACAGGCACCTGAGATAATGCAATGTGATAGAATTCAGTCCAGAAGTGAACGGCAAAATTATAGGCGGAAAAATGGATTGTGTTTTTATTGTGGTGATTCAGCTCATGTTATATCAGCATGCTCTAAACGCACAAAAAAGGTTGATAAGTCTGTTGCCATTGGTACTTTACAGTCTAAGTTCATTCTGTCTGTGACGCTGATTTGTTCATTGTCATCCATTTCCGTCGATGCCTATGTGGATTCAGGCGCTGCCCTGAGTCTTATGGATTGGTCATTTGCCAATCGCTGTGGGTTTAGTCTGGAACCTCTGGAAGTTCCTATTCCTTTGAAAGGAATTGACTCTACACCTTTGGCTATGAATAAACCTCAGTACTGGACACAAGTGACCATGCGTATGACTCCCGTTCATCAGGAGGTGATTCGCTTCCTGGTACTGTATAATTTACATGATGTCTTAGTGCTTGGTCTGCCATGGTTACAAACTCATAACCCAGTCCTGGACTGGAAAACAATGTCTGTGTTAAGCTGGGGATGTCAGGGGGTTCATGATGATGCATCTCCGATTTCTATCGCTTCATCTACTCCTTCTGAGGTTCCGGTATTTTTGTCTGATTATCGGGAGGTTTTTGAGGAGCCTAAGCTCAGTTCGCTTCCTCCTCACAGGGATTGCGATTGTGCTATAGATTTGATTCCTGGCAGTAAATTCCCTAAAGGTCGTTTGTTCAATCTGTCAGTGCCAGAGCATACTGCTATGCGGAATTATGTTAAGGAGTCCTTGGAAAAGGGACATATCCGTCCATCTTCGTCCCCTTTGGGAGCAGGTTTTTTTTTTGTGGCCAAAAAAGATGGTTCCTTGAGGCCTTGCATAGATTATCGTCTTTTGAATAAGATTACAGTCAAATATCAGTATCCTTTGCCATTGTTGACTGATTTGTTCGCTCGCATTAAGGGGGCTAAATGGTTCACTAAGATTGATCTTCGGGGTGCGTATAATCTTGTGCGGATAAGGCAGGGTGATGAGTGGAAAACCGCATTTAATACGCCTGAGGGCCATTTCGAGTATTTGGTGATGCCTTTTGGACTTTCTAATGCTCCTTCTGTCTTCCAGTCTTTTATGCACGATATTTTCCGTGAATATCTGGATAAATTTATTATCGTGTATTTGGATGATGTTTTGGTTTTTTCTGATGACTGGGAGTCTCATGTTCAGCAGGTCAGGAAGGTGTTTCAGGTCCTGCGGGCCAATTCTTTGTTTGTAAAGGGTTCTAAATGTCTCTTTGGAGTCCAGAAGATTTCTTTTTTGGGGTATATTTTTTCCCCTTCTACTATTGAGATGGATCCCGTCAAGGTTCAGGCTATTTGTGACTGGACGCAGCCTACATCTCTTAAGAGTCTACAGAAGTTCTTGGGCTTTGCTAATTTTTATCGTCGCTTCATAACTAATTTTTCTAGTGTTGTTAAGCCTTTGACGGATTTGACTAAAAAGGGTGCTGATGTTACTGATTGGTCTCCTGTGGCTGTGGAGGCCTTTCAGGAACTTAAGCGCCGGTTTTCTTCTGCTCCTGTGTTGCGTCAGCCAGATACGTCGCTTCCTTTTCAGGTTGAGGTTGATGCTTCCGAGATCGGAGCGGGGGCGGTTTTGTCACAGAGAAGCTCCGATGGCTCAGTGATGAAGCCATGTGCGTTCTTTTCTAGAAAATTTTCGCCCGCTGAACGGAATTATGATGTTGGTAATCGGGAGCTTTTGGCCATGAAGTGGGCATTTGAGGAGTGGCGTCATTGGCTTGAGGGTGCTAGACATCGTGTGGTGGTCTTGACTGATCACAAAAATCTGATGTACCTTGAGTCTGCCAAGCGTCTGACTCCTAGACAGGCTCGTTGGTCACTGTTTTTCTCCCGTTTCAATTTTGTGGTTTCATACCTGCCAGGTTCAAAGAATGTGAAGGCGGATGCTCTTTCTAGGAGTTTTGTGCCTGACTCCCCTGGAAATTCTGAGCCCACTGGTATCCTTAGGGATGGGGTGATTTTGTCGGCTGTCTCCCCAGACTTGCGACGTGCTTTGCAGGCGTTTCAGGCGGATAAACCTGATCGTTGTCCGCCGGAAAGACTGTTTGTTCCGGATAATTGCACCAGTAGAGTCATCTCCGAGGTCCATTCTTCTGTGTTGGCAGGTCATCCTGGAATATTTGGTACTAGAGACTTGGTGGCCAGGTCTTTTTGGTGGCCTTTCTTGTCGAGGGATGTGCGTTCTTTCGTGCAGTCTTGTGGAGTTTGCGCTCGGGCTAAGCCTTGCTGTTCTCGGGCCAGTGGATTGTTGTTACCTTTGCCTATCCCGAAGAGGCCTTGGATGCACATTTCCATGGACTTTATTTCGGATCTCCCTGTCTCTCAAAAAATGTCCGTCATATGGGTTGTGTGTGACCGCTTTTCTAAGATGGTTCATCTGGTACCCTTGCCTAAGTTACCTTCCTCCTCTGAGTTGGTCCCTCTGTTTTTTCAAAACGTGGTCCGTTTGCATGGCATTCCGGAGAACATCGTTTCTGACAGGGGATCACAGTTTGTGTCTAGATTTTGGCGGACGTTCTGTGCTAAGATGGGCATTGATTTGTCCTTTTCGTCTGCATTCCATCCCCAGACGAATGGCCAGACGGAACGAACTAATCAGACTTTAGAAACTTATTTAAGGTGTTTTGTTTCTGCTGATCAAGATGACTGGGTTTCCTTTTTGCTGCTTGCCGAGTTTGCCCTTAATAATCGGGCTAGTTCTGCTACCTTGGTTTCTCCTTTCTTTTGTAATTCGGGGTTTCATCCTCGTTTTTCCTCTGGTCAGGTGGAGCCTTCTGATTGTCCTGGAGTGGACATGGTTGTGGATAGGTTGCATCGGATTTGGAGTCATGTGGTGGACAATTTGAAGTTGTCCCAGGAGAGGGCTCAGCAGTTTGCTAATCGCCGTCGCCGCGTGGGTCCTCGACTTCTTGTTGGGGACTTGGTGTGGTTGTCTTCTCGTTTTGTTCCTATGAAGGTCTCTTCTCCTAAGTTCAAGCCTCGGCTCATCGGTCCCTATAGGATCTTGGAAATTCTTAACCCTGTGTCGTTTCGTTTGGATCTCCCGGCATCGTTTGCTATTCATAATGTGTTCCATCGGTCGTTGTTGCGGAAGTATGAGGTACCTGTCGTTCCTTCGCTTGAGCCTCCTGCTCCGATGCTGGTGGCGGGTGAATTGGAGTATGTTGTGGAGAAGATCTTGGATTCTCGTGTTTCCAGACGGAAACTCCAGTATTTGGTCAAGTGGAAGGGTTATGGTCAGGAGTAGGGTTGAGCGAAACGGGTCGAACATTTTCAAAAGTCGCCGACTTTTGGCGAAGTCGAGTTTCATGAAACCCGATCCGACCCCTGTGCGTGGTCGGCCATGCGGTACGCGACTTTCGCGCCAAAGTCGCGTTTCAATGACGCGCAAAGCGCCATTTCTCAGCCAATGAAGGTAAACGCAGAGTGTGGGCAGCGTGATGACATAGGTCCTGGTCCCCACCATCTTAGAGAAGGGCATTGCAGTGATTGGCTTGCTGTCTGCGGCGTCACAGGGGCTATAAAGGGGAGTTCCCGCCGACCGCCATGTTACTGCTGCTGATCTGAGCTTAGGGAGAGGTTGCTGCCGCTTCGTCAGAAGCAGGGATAGCGTTAGGCAGGGTCCATTAACCACAAAACCGCTTGTGCTGTAGCGATTTCCACTGCCCAACACCACCTTCGGTGTGCAGGGACAGTGGAAGCTCCTTTTTTTTTTTTTTTTCCTCAGCGCTGTAGCTCATTGGGCTGCCCTAGAAGGCTCCCTGATAGCTGCATTGCTGTGTGTACGCCGCTGTGCAAACCAACTGCTTTTTTCAAAGCACAAATCCTCTTGTTCCTTCCTTTCTGCACAGCTATCTTGTTTGTTTGTCCACACTTTTTATTTAATTTGTGCATCAGTCCACTCCTTATTGCTGCCTGCCATACCTGGCTGAGATTACTGCAGGGAGATAGTAATTGAAGGACAGTTCCTTTTTTTTTTTTTTTGTGGGAGATTAAGATTGACATTTCTGCTAGAGTGCCATCTCTGTCTGTGTCATCTCTCACTCAGTGGGCCATAGAAAGCCTATTTATTTTTTTTGCTTGATTTGGGTTCCAAAATCTACCAGAAAAAATCACAACATCAATCAGTGGGAGAAAAATATTGGCCTCAGGGCTTGTGTGCCACTCCTTACTCCTGTGTGTGCCATCTCTCACTCAGTGGGCCATAGAAAGCCTATTAATTTTTTTGCTTGATTTGGGTTCTAAATTCTACCTGAAAAAATCAATAAATCAATCAGTGGGAGATTAATATTGGCCTTTGGGCTTGTGTGCCAGTCCTAAGCGTGCCATCTCTCTCTCTCTCAGATAGTGGGCCATAGAAAGCCTATTTTTTTATTATTTTATTGGGTTTATAAATTTTCCCTGGAAAAAAAAAAAAAGTGGGAGATTAATATTGGCCTCTGGGCTTGTGTGCCAGTCCTGAGCGTGCCATCTCTCTCACAAATAGTGGGCCATAGAAAGCCTATTTATTTTTTTGGTTGATTTGGGTTCATAATTCTACCTGAAAAAATCAATCAATCAATCAGTGGGAGATTAATATTGGCCTTTGGGCTTGTGTGCCAGTCCTAAGCGTGCCATCTCTCTCTCTCAGATAGTGGGCCATAGAAAGCCTATTTATTATTATTTTTTTTATTGGGTTTATAAATTTTCCCTGGAAGAAAAAAAAAAGTGGGAGATTAATATTGGCCTCTGGGCTTGTGTGCCAGTCCTGAGCGTGCCATCTCTCTCACAAATAGTGGGCCATAGAAAGCCTATTTATTTTTTGGGTTGATTTGGGTTCCTAATTCTACCTAAAAAAATCAATCAATCAATCAGTGGGAGAAAAATATTGGCCTCAGGGCTTGTGTGCCACTCCTTACTCCTGTGTGTGCCATCTCTCACTCAGTGGGCCATAGAAAGCCTATTAATTTTTTGGCTTGATTTGGGTTCCAAAATCTACCTGAAAAAAATCACTAAATCAATCAGTGGGAGATTAATATTGGCCTCTGGGCTTGTGTGCCACTCCTGACTCCTGTGTGCGTCATCTGTCACTCAGTGGGCCCTAGAAAGCCTATTTTTTGTTTTATTTGTTTTCTAAATTCTCCCTGAAACAATCATTTTATTTTCTTTGGTTTCTAAATTATTCCTGAAAAAAATCATTTTTTTTGTATTTTTTTTTCTCTCAAGTCTCCCTGAAAAAAAAAAAAAAAATCTGTGGGAGATTCATATTGCCCCTTCTGCTTGTGTGCCAGTCTTGACTCCTGGGTGTGCCATCTCTCTCTCTCTCCCCAATTGTGGGCCATAGAAAGCCTATTAATTTTTTTGCTTGATTTGGGTTCCAAAATCTACCTGAAAAAAATCACTAAATCAATCAGTGGGAGATTAATATTGGCCTCTGGGCTTGTGTGCCACTCCTGACTCCTGTGTGCGTCATCTGTCACTCAGTGGGCCCTAGAAAGCCTATTTTTTGTTTTATTTGTTTTCTAAATTCTCCCTGAAACAATCATTTTATTTTCTTTGGTTTCTAAATTATTCCTGAAAAAAATCATTTTTTTTGTATTTTTTTTTCTCTCAAGTCTCCCTGAAAAAAAAAAAAAAAAAAATCTGTGGGAGATTCATATTGCCCCTTCTGCTTGTGTGCCAGTCTTGACTCCTGGGTGTGCCATCTCTCTCTCTCTCCCCAATTGTGGGCCATAGAAAGCCTATTAATTTTTTTGCTTGATTTGGGTTCCAAAATCTACCTGAAAAAAATCACTAAATCAATCAGTGGGAGATTAATATTGGCCTCTGGGCTTGTGTGCCACTCCTGACTCCTGTGTGCGTCATCTGTCACTCAGTGGGCCCTAGAAAGCCTATTTTTTGTTTTATTTGTTTTCTAAATTCTCCCTGAAACAATCATTTTATTTTCTTTGGTTTCTAAATTATTCCTGAAAAAAATCATTTTTTTTGTATTTTTTTTTCTCTCAAGTCTCCCTGAAAAAAAAAAAAAAAAAAATCTGTGGGAGATTCATATTGCCCCTTCTGCTTGTGTGCCAGTCTTGACTCCTGGGTGTGCCATCTCTCTCTCTCTCCCCAATTGTGGGCCATAGAAAGCCTATTAATTTTTTTGCTTGATTTGGGTTCCAAAATCTACCTGAAAAAAATCACTAAATCAATCAGTGGGAGATTAATATTGGCCTCTGGGCTTGTGTGCCACTCCTGACTCCTGTGTGCGTCATCTGTCACTCAGTGGGCCCTAGAAAGCCTATTTTTTGTTTTATTTGTTTTCTAAATTCTCCCTGAAACAATCATTTTATTTTCTTTGGTTTCTAAATTATTCCTGAAAAAAATCATTTTTTTTTTTTTTCTCTCAAGTCTCCCTGAAAAAAAAAAATAAAAAAAAATCTGTGGGAGATTCATATTGCCCCTTCTGCTTGTGTGCCAGTCTTGACTCCTGGGTGTGCCATCTCTCTCTCTCTCCCCAATTGTGGGCCATAGAAAGCCTATTAATTTTTTTGCTTGATTTGGGTTCCAAAATCTACCAAAAAAAATCACTAAATCAATCAGTGGGAGATTAATATTGGCCTCTGGGCTTGTGGGCCACTCCTGACTCCTGTGTGCGTCATCTGTCACTCAGTGGGCCCTAGAAAGCCTATTTTTTGTTTTATTTGTTTTCTAAATTCTCCCTGAAACAATCATTTTATTTTCTTTGGATTCTAAATTATTCCTGAAAAAAATCCTTTTTTTGGTATTTTTTTTTCTCTCAAGTCTCCCTGAAAAAAAAAAAAAAAAAAAAAATCTGTGGGAGATTCATATTGCCCCTTCTGCTTGTGTGCCAGTCTTGACTCCTGGGTGTGCCATCTCTCTCTCTCTCCCCAATTGTGGGCCATAAAAAGCCTATTAATTTTTTTGCTTGATTTGGGTTCCAAAATCTACCTGAAAAAAATCACTAAATCAATCAGTGGGAGATTAATATTGGCCTCTGGGCTTGTGTGCCACTCCTGACTCCTGTGTGCGTCATCTGTCACTCAGTGGGCCCTAGAAAGCCTATTTTTTGTTTTATTTGTTTTCTAAATTCTCCCTGAAACAATCATTTTATTTTCTTTGGTTTCTAAATTATTCCTGAAAAAAATCATTTTTTTTGTATTTTTTTTTCTCTCAAGTCTCCCTGAAAAAAAAAAAAAAAAAAAAATCTGTGGGAGATTCATATTGCCCCTTCTGCTTGTGTGCCAGTCTTGACTCCTGGGTGTGCCATCTCTCTCTCTCTCCCCAATTGTGGGCCATAGAAAGCCTATTAATTTTTTTGCTTGATTTGGGTTCCAAAATCTACCAAAAAAAATCACTAAATCAATCAGTGGGAGATTAATATTGGCCTCTGGGCTTGTGTGCCACTCCTGACTCCTGTGTGCGTCATCTGTCACTCAGTGGGCCCTAGAAAGCCTATTTTTTGTTTTATTTGTTTTCTAAATTCTCCCTGAAACAATCATTTTATTTTCTTTGGTTTCTAAATTATTCCTGAAAAAAATCATTTTTTTGGTATTTTTTTTTCTCTCAAGTCTCCCTGAAAAAAAAAAAAAAAAAAAATCTGTGGGAGATTCATATTGCCCCTTCTGCTTGTGTGCCAGTCTTGACTCCTGGGTGTGCCATCTCTCTCTCTCTCCCCAATTGTGGGCCATAGAAAGCCTATTAATTTTTTTGCTTGATTTGGGTTCCAAAATCTACCAAAAAAAATAACTAAATCAATCGGTGGGAGATTAATATTGGCCTCTGGGCTTGTGTGCCACTCCTGACTCCTGTGTGCGTCATCTGTCACTCAGTGGGCCCTAGAAAGCCTATTTTTTGTTTTATTTGTTTTCTAAATTCTCCCTGAAACAATAATTTTATTTTCTTTGGTTTCTAAATTATTCCTGAAAAAAATCATTATTTTGGTATTTTTTTTTATCTCAAGTCTCCCTGAAAAAAAAAAAAAAAAAAATCTGTGGGAGATTCATATTGCCCCTTCTGCTTGTGTGCCAGTCTTGACTCCTGGGTGTGCCATCTCTCTCTCTCCCCAATTGTGGGCCATAGAAAGCCTATTAATTTTTTTTGCTTGATTTGGGTTCCAAAATCTACCAAAAAAAATAACTAAATCAATCGGTGGGAGATTAATATTGGCCTCTGGGCTTGTGTGCCACTCCTGACTCCTGTGTGCGTCCTCTCTCACTCAGTGGGCCCTACAAAGCCTTTTTTTTTTTTTTTTTCCTAAATTCTCCCTGAAACAATCATTTCATTTTATTTGTTTTATAAATTCTTCTGTAAAAAATAATTTTTTTTTAATTTTTTTTTTTTCTGAAGTCTCCCTTTTAAAAAAAACAAACACAAATCAGTGGGAGATAAATATTTACATTTGCGCTTCAGTGACAGTCCTGCGTGTGTGCCATCTCATTTGTTGCCAACAACAACAGAGTGTGTAACATTGTGGCTGATTTTCGTTGTGGTCTCACCCACCTGTAAAGGGGTAGCTAAATCATACTGAAGTTATAGCTCACCGTGTAAGTTGTGTGACAGCAACAAATACCGTTCGTTTGTTAACGTTTTTAAAACAATGAGGAAGTCTGGTGGAAGAGGTCGTGGCCGGGGGCGTTCATTGTCAGCTGGTAATGAGGGTAGTGGTAGTGGTGGAGCATCAGCTGGTCGTGGGAAAAAAAATATTGCACCTAAGTCTGGAGCTGTGGAGCCAGGTTCATCGTCTGGCTACACAAGGCCTCGAACGCTCCCTTTTCTGGGAGTAGGAAAACCGCTTTTAAAGCCGGAGCAGCAAGAGCAAGTTTTGGCTTATCTTGCTGACTCAGCCTCTAGCTCTTTTGCCTCCTCTCGTGAAACTGGTAAATGTCAAAGCAGCGCGTCGTTAGTGGATGTTCACGGTCAGGGACAAGTCGCTTCCTTGTCCTCTTCAGCAAAAACAACAACAGAGAAGAATGCAGCAGGCGACACAACGGGTTACTCCATGGAGCTCTTTACACATACCGTCCCTGGCTTAGAAAGTGAAGCAGTTAACAGTCCATGCCCATTACAAGTTGAATCTGACATGGAGTGCACTGATGCACAGCCACAGCCAGACTACTATCCTGGTCCTTTGACTCAGACCACAACATTGCCATCGCAGGGTGCTGATCAAGAATCAGACCCTGATGAGACTATGTTGCCCCATCACGAACGCTATACCACCGACCGCCACGGTGACACAGACGAAGTTGCACACGAGCTACAAGAAGAGGTAATAGATGACCCAGTTCTTGACCTCGATTGGCAGCCATTGGGGGAACAGGGTGCAGGCGGCAGCAGTTCTGAAGCGGAGGAGGAGGGGCCGCAGCAGGCATCAACATCGCAACAGGTTCCATCTGCCGGGCCCGTATCTTGCCCAAAACGCGTGGCAAAGCTAAAACCTGTTGGAGGACAGCGTGGCCATCCGGTTAAAGCTCAGTCTGCAATGCCTGAAAAGGTATCCGATGCTAGAAAGAGTGCAGTCTGGCATTTTTTTAAACAACATCCAATTGATCAGCGCAAAGTCATCTGTCAAAACTGTTCAACTACCTTAAGCAGAGGACAGAATCTGAAAAGTCTCAATACAAGTTGAATGCATAGACATTTAACCACCATGCATTTGCAAGCCTGGACTAACTACCAAACGTCCCTTAAGGTTGTAGCACCCTCGGCCAATGAAGCTAGTCAGCAACGCAACATCCCTTCCGGCAGTGTAGGGCCACCATTTTCCGCACCACCTGCAGTATCTGTGCAGGTTTCTTTGCCAGGCCAAAGCCGTCAGGGTCAGGGAATCACCAGTTTCGTAGTAGGAAACACTGCATCTAAGGCACTGGTGGCAACAATACCATCTCCCATCGTCTCTCAGTCTGCCATGTCCACCGGCACCCCCGCTAGTTCCACGATCTCCAGCTCTCCAGTCCAGCTCACCCTACATGAGACTATGGTTAGAAAAAGGAAGTACTTAGCCTCGCATCCGCGTACACAGGGTTTGAACGCACACATAGCTAGACTAATCTCGTTAGAGATGATGCCCTACCGGTTAGTTGAAAGCGAAGCTTTCAAAGCCCTGATGGACTACGCTGTACCACGCTACGAGCTACCCAGTCGACACTTTTTTTCCAGAAAAGCCATCCCAGCCCTCCACCAGCATGTTAAAGAGCGCATCGTCCATGCACTCAGGCAATCTGTGAGCACAAAGGTGCACCTGACAACAGATGCATGGACCAGTAGGCATGGCCAGGGACGTTACGTGTCCATCACGGCACACTGGTTAAATGTGGTGGATGCAGGGTCCACAGGGGACAGCAAGTTTGGGACAGTTCTGCCTAGCCCACGGTCTAGGAAACAATTGGCTGTAGCCGTTCGCACCCCCTCCTCCTCCTCTTCGTCCTCCTGCAGAAGCGAGAGCTCGTCCACAGACCGCAGTCGCACAACCACTCCATCCGCAGCTGCCACTGTTGCACACCAGGTCTCCCATTATGGGGCAGCTACTGGCAAACGTCAGCAGGCTGTATTGGCTATGAAGTGTTTGGGCGACAACAGACACACCGCGGAAGTTCTGTCCGAGTGGCTGGGCACTGTAGATCTTGAGGCAGGCAAGGTAGTGAGTGATAACGGAAGGAATTTCATGGCTGCCATCTCCCTTTCCCATCTGAAACACATTCCTTGCCTGGCTCACACCTTAAACCTGGTGGTGCAGTGCTTCCTGAAAAGTTATCCGGGGTTATCCGACCTGCTCCTCAAAGTGCGTGGACTTTGCTCACATATCCGCCGTTCGCCCGTACACTCCAGCCGTATGCAGACCTATCAGCGTTCTTTGAACCTTCCCCAGCATCGCCTAATCATAGACGTTGCAACAAGGTGGAACTCAACACTGCACATGCTTCAGAGACTGTGTGAACAGAGGCGGGCTGTTATGTTTTTGTGGGAGGATACACATACATGGGCAGGCAGTAGGATGGCAGACATGGAGTTGTCAGGTGTGCAGTGGTCGAAGATTCAAGACATGTGTCAAGTCCTTCAGTGTTTTGAGGAATGCACACGGCTGGTTAGTGCAGACAACGCCATAATAAGCATGAGCATCCCCCTAATGCGTCTGCTGATGCAAAGTTTGACGCACATAAAGGATCAGGCGTCTGCAGCTGAGGAAGAGGAAAGCCTTGATGACAGTCAGCCATTGTCTGGCCAGGGCAGTGTACAGGACGAGGTAGTGGGCGAAGAGGAGGAGGAGGACGAGGAGGATGATGGGGATGATTATATTTTTAATGAGGAAGCTTTTCCGGGGCCACTGGAAATTGGTGGCGCGGCAAGGCCGGTTTCTGGTTTTTTGAGGGACACAAGTGACGTGGATTTGCCTGAAACTGCCCCTCAACCAAGCACAACCGCAGATTTGAGAACTGGAACTTTGGCCCACATGGCGGATTATGCCTTACGTATCCTCAAAAGGGACACACGCATAACTAAAATGATGAATGATGACGATTACTGGTTGGCCTGCCTCCTTGATCCTCGCTATAAAGGCAAATTGCAAAATATAATGCCACATGAGAACTTGGAACTAATATTAGCAACCAAACAATCAACTCTTGTTGACCGTTTGCTTCTGGCATTCCCTGCACACAGCGCCCGTGATCGTTCTCACACGAGCTGCAGGGGCCAGCAGACCAGAGGAGTTAGAGGGGCAGAAATCAGAAGTGGCGTTGGCCAGAGGGGATTTCTGACCAGGTTGTGGAGTGATTTTGCTATGACCGCAGACAGGACAGGTACTGCAGCATCAATTCAAAGTGACAGGAGACAACATTTGTCCAGTATGGTTACAAACTATTTTTCATCCCTTATCGATGTTCTCCCTCAACCGTCATTCCCATTTGATTACTGGGCATCAAAATTAGACACCTGGCCAGAATTGGCAGAATATGCATTGCAGGAGCTTGCTTGCCCGGCAGCTAGTGTCCTATCAGAAAGAGTATTCAGTGCTGCAGGTTCAATACTAACAGAAAAAAGGACTCGTCTGGCTACCCAAAATGTAGATGATCTAACCTTCATTAAAATGAACCACAACTGGATTTCGAAATCTTTTGCCCCACCTTGCCCGGCTGACACCTAGCTTTCCTATGAAAAGGTCTTGCCTGTGGACTATTCTGAATGCCTTTTCCAATCTCGTAATTTTCAGCACCTGATTGTCCAGCATACGACATGTTTACACCTCACTAAATGGCCAAACTCCCCACACGGGGCCGTGGTATCGACACTTGGCGACAGCACCCGTGAGAGTGCAGTTTGTCTGAAGAGGTGGGTGAGCCCGCTTTTGGTCGACGGCACTGCCACTGGGTCCCTCCTAGTACAATAAAGTGTCTCTGGTGGTGGTGGTGCGCACCCAACGTCAGACACACCGTTGTAATATGAGGGGCCCTGGGCCTGTACCGCCGGCCACAAGACAGTTTCCCCCCACCCCAGCTCAAACAGTGCTCTACCACTTGCAAAATTATCTCACAGCTCCACCAATGTTTAGTCTATGCGCTGACATCCTTCAATGCCTGCCACTGACAATACCATTGTATTGACATTTTTGTTATGTTAGGCCTTCGATGCCTGTCTGTGGTCACTCCTTCCACTAGGCCTCCACTGACCACACCACTGCTGCCCGTGTACCCCTGGAACCAATTTAAAATTGCCTACAGCCATGTGTTATTATTTTAGGCCTTCGATGCCTGTCTGCGGTCACTCCTTCCACTAGGCCTCCACTGACCACACCACTGCTGCCCGTGTACCCCTGGAACCAATTTAAAATTGCCTACAGCCATGTGTTATTATTTTAGGCCTTCGATGCCTGTCTGCGGTCACTCCTTCCACTAGGCCTCCACTGACCACACCACTGCTGCCCGTGTACCCCTGGAACCAATTTAAAATTGCCTACAGCCATGTGTTATTATTTTAGGCCTTCGATGCCTGTCTGCGGTCACTCCTTCCACTAGGCCTCCACTGACCACACCACTGCTGCCCGTGTACCCCTGGAACCAATTTAAAATTGCCTACAGCCAGCCCAATTTTTTTATTTTAGGCCTTCGATGCCTGTCTGCGGTCCATTCTTTCAACTACTACTACACTGACCAGGTCACTGCTGCCCGTGTACCCCTGGAACCAATTTAAAATTGCCTACAGCCATGTGTTATTATTTTAGGCCTTCGATGCCTGTCTGCGGTCACTCCTTCCACTAGGCCTCCACTGACCACACCACTGCTGCCCGTGTACCCCTGGAACCAATTTAAAATTGCCTACAGCCATGTGTTATTATTTTAGGCCTTCGATGCCTGTCTGCGGTCACTCCTTCCACTAGGCCTCCACTGACCACACCACTGCTGCCCGTGTACCCCTGGAACCAATTTAAAATTGCCTACAGCCAGCCCAATTTTTTTATTTTAGGCCTTCGATGCCTGTCTGCGGTCCATTCTTTCAACTACTACTACACTGACCAGGGCACTGCTGCCCGTGTACCCCTGGAACCAACATCAGAAAATATAAAAATAAGTATTTTGCTTACAAAAAAGAAAATACTGGAGAGATATCAAATGCAGACATTTTAACATTAAAAACAAACACACAACTAAAATCTGGTACAGTACTAAAAATGGCCACCAGCTACAATTACTTTCTCCTGCAAGTAGTTAACTGAAAGGTTTTTTAAATTGAAAACACACATATGGCATCCACCGAGTGTTGTCCTGTCGCGTCTTCTTTATATTATTGCCGAGAAGATGCAAAACAATGAAAATAATAAAATCATTAATTACCAAAATAATAGAGAAAGTCAACACCACATTGCAAATAAACATTCATTCCAAATAAAGAAGCAGGGCGCGTCCGAGGGTGAGTATATACCTAATAAGAATATAATCACCCTCGGACGCGCAATGCTTATTTCCAACAGCCTTCCTTCCTAAGAATCAGCCCTTCCGTGGTGTAGAGAGACGTTGTGTTACACTCCAAGGTGTTCCCCAGGTTGCCTTTCCTGAGCTTCGATCTTCCGGCTCTCGTTTAGTAGTTCTTGGAAACTACACTGCATTAGGCCTTCAAATTGGGTATGGGGTGTAGAGAGAGGGTGTGTTACACTCCAAGGTGTTCCCCAGGTTGCCTTTCCTGAGCTTCGATCTTCATGCTCTCGTTTAGTAGTTGTCGGAAACTACGCTGCATTAGGCCTACAAATTGGGTATGGGGTGTAGAGAGAGGGTTTGTTACACTCCAAGGTGTTCCCCAGGTTGCCTTTCCTGAGCTTCGATCTTCCGGCTCTCGTTTAGTAGTTGTTGGAAACTACGCTGCATTAGGCCTTCAAATTGGGTATGGGGTGTAGCGAGAGGGTGTGTTACACTCCAAGGTGTTCCCCAGGTTGCCTTTCCTGAGCTTCGATCTTCCGGCTCTCGTTTAGTAGTTCTTGGAAACTACACTGCATTAGGCCTTCAAATTGGGTATGGGGTGTAGAGAGAGGGTGTGTTACACTCCAAGGTGTTCCCCAGGTTGCCTTTCCTGAGCTTCGATCTTCCGGCTCTCGTTTAGTAGTTCTTGGAAACTACACTGCATTAGGCCTACAAATTGGGTATGGGGTGGAGAGAGATGGTGTGTTACACTCCAAGGTGTTCCCCAGGTTTCCTTGCCATTGCTTCGGTCTTCCGACTCTCGTTTAGTAGTTGTAGAAAAGTACACTGCATTAGGCCTACAAAATGGGTATGGGGTGGAGAGAGAGGGTGTGTTACACTCCAAGGTGTTCCCCAGGTTGCCTTTCCTGAGCTTCGATCTTCCGGCTCTCGTTTAGTAGTTGTTGGAAACTACGCTGCATTAGGCCTTCAAATTGGGTATGGGGTGTAGAGAGAGGGTGTGTTACACTCCAAGGTGTTCCCCAGGTTGCCTTTCCTGAGCTTCGATCTTCCGGCTCTCGTTTAGTAGTTGTTGGAAACTACGCTGCATTAGGCCTTCAAATTGGGTATGGGGTGTAGAGAGATGGTGTGTTCCACTCCAAGGTGTTCCCCAGGTTGCCTTTCCTGAGCTTCGATCTTCCGGCTCTCGTTTAGGAGTTCTTGGAAACTACACTGCATTAGGCCTTCAAATTGGGTATGGGGTGTAGAGAGAGGGTGTGTTACACTCCAAGGTGTTCCCCAGGTTGCCTTTCCTGAGCTTCGATCTTCATGCTCTCGTTTAGTAGTTGTCGGAAACTACGCTGCATTAGGCCTACAAATTGGGTATGGGGTGTAGAGAGAGGGTTTGTTACACTCCAAGGTGTTCCCCAGGTTGCCTTTCCTGAGCTTCGATCTTCCGGCTCTCGTTTAGTAGTTGTTGGAAACTACGCTGCATTAGGCCTTCAAATTGGGTATGGGGTGTAGCGAGAGGGTGTGTTACACTCCCAGGTGTTCCCCAAGGTGCCTTTCCTGAGCTTCGATCTTCTGGCTCTCGTTTAGTAGTTGTTGGAAACTACACTGCATTAGGCCTTCAAATTGGGTATGGGGTGTAGAGAGAGGGTGTGTTACACTCCAAGGTGTTCCCCAGGTTGCCTTTCCTGAGCTTCGATCTTCCGGCTCTCGTTTAGTAGTTCTTGGAAACTACACTGCATTAGGCCTACAAATTGGGTATGGGGTGGAGAGAGATGGTGTGTTACACTCCAAGGTGTTCCCCAGGTTTCCTTGCCATTGCTTCGGTCTTCCGACTCTCGTTTAGTAGTTGTAGAAAAGTACACTGCATTAGGCCTACAAAATGGGTATGGGGTGGAGAGAGATGGTGTGTTACACTCCAAGGTGTTCCCCAGCTTGCCTTTCCTGAGCTTCTATCTTCAGGCTCTCATTAAATTGTGGTTAAATGGAACAACTGCATTTGGCGTACTAGTTGGTTTGGGGCCTACTATCGGTGTCTGCCACTCCTTGCTGTTCTCCTGGTTTCCTGTCCTGAAATTCCATTTTCAGGCTCTCGTTAAGTAGTTGTTAATGTTAGACTGCATTTGGCCTACTAGTTGGGTTGGGGCCTACTATCGGTGTCTGCCACTCCTTGCTGTTCTCCTCCACTGAACAAAGCTGTGCCGCCTGTTTACTACGGTTGCCAATTTTGAACTGCATTTCGACTACTTACTGATTTGGCCCTACTCTCTGTGTCAGCCTCTCATTCCAGTTGTCCTCCACTGCAATGCCCCCTGGTTATTCCTGTGTTACCAATTTTGAACTGCATTTAGCCCACTTTATTCTTTGGGCCTATATCTGTGTTTCCACTTCATCGTGCCCATTGCCCAGCCAGTGATAGATGAGTCTGCTGGTACATTGACCCATAACGCAACATTCCCCGTGCATGCTACACAACAACATTGTGACCCTGCTGAAAGTCAGGTTGCTCTTCCCGCATACCATACCACCTTACACGGGGACAAAGAGGAAGGTGCAGATGAAAGTGCAGGTTCCTTCATCAGGTGGGGGGAGGAATACTAGTTGGCGACGTCACTGGCACAGGGCCTCTCATAGTACGCAAAAGTGTTGCTGCCGGTGGGAGGCGCCCCCGCCGTGCAAACACACCGCTGTACTTTGAGGGGCCCTGTGCCAGTGCCAATGCCAACAAGTGGGCCCCCCCTGCTTGCTCAGGATCACAGCACTTGCAAAGTTGAAATACTTACCTCTCCCTGCTCCACTGCCGTGACGTGGTCCAGATTTCCTGGGCCCACTAATTACTTGAACCAGCCCTACCCCACACAACTTTAGCCAAATGACCCCCAATTTCAAATGCCTTCCAATTATTATAAGGTAAATTACGCTTGACAAGCTTCATTAAGAAGAATGGATGGTTTTGACATTAAAATGGGCACTCTAGGTGTTTTCCTGGCCCCCACTCACTGCCGACTATGCTGCCCCATTGACTTGCATTGGGTTTCGTGTTTCGGTCGATCCCGACTTTACGTCATAATCGGCCGATTTCACTCGACCCGACTTTTGAGATAGTCGGGTTTCGCGAAACCCGGCTCGACTCTAAAAAGGTCAAGGTCGCTCAACTCTAGTCAGGAGGATAATTCTTGGGGGGGGAGGGTATTCATTTTATAGGAGGGGAAGATAGTGCAGACAGAGTCCTGGGCACAAATAAGGAAGTTGGGGGTGGCGGTGGCATGGGGGGTGGGGTCAGAACAGTTAATAATTTAAGAAATAGAAGTACAGAGAGGAACATAAAGTGCATGTATACTAATGCCAGAAGCCTCGCCAACAAAATGGACGAATTAGAACTAATGTTGTTGGAGCATAATTATGACATGGTGGGGATATCTGAAACGTGGCTGGATGAGAGCCATGACTGGGCTGTTAACTTGCAGGGCTATAGCCTGTTCAGAAATGACCGTACAGATAAGCGAGGGGGAGGGGTGTGTCTATATGTAAAATCATCCTTAAAACCCATCCTGCGCGATAATATAGGTGAATTTAATGAAAATGTAGAATCCCTGTGGGTGGAGATAAGGGGAGGGGGAAAAAATAATAAATTACTGATAGGGGTTTGTTATAAATCTCCAAAAATAATGGAAGCAATGGAGAATATCCTCGTAAAGCAAATAGATGAAGCTGCGACTCAAGGAGAAGTCATTATTATGGGGGACTTCAACTACCCTGAAATAGATTGGGGAACAGAAACCTGCAGTTCCAGCAAAGGTAATCGGTTTTTGACAATTATGAGAGACAATTACCTTTCACAACTGGTTCAGGACCCAACAAGAAGGGGGGCACTGCTAGACCTAATATTAACCAACAGGCCAGACCGCATATCAAATATAAGGGTTGGGGGTTACTTGGGAAATAGCGATCACAAAATAATAAGTTTTCATGTATCCTTTAAAAAGATGTGTAGTAGAGGGGTTACAAGGACACTAAACTTCAGGAGGGCAAATTTCCAACGGATGAGAGAGGATCTTGGTGCAATTAACTGGGACGATATCCTGAGACACAAAAATACACAGAGAAAATGGGATACGTTTATTAGCATCCTGGATAGGACCTGTGCACAGTATATACCGTATGGGAATAAACATATTAGAAATAGGAGGAAACCAATATGGCTAAATAGAGCTGTAAGGGGCGCAATAAGGGACAAAAAGAAAGCATTTAGAGAATTAAAGGAAGTAGGTAGTGAGGAGGCATTAAATAAATACAGAAAATTAAATAAATTCTGTAAAAAGCAAATCAAGGCAGCAAAGATTGAGACAGAGAGACTCATTGCCAGAGAGAGTAAAAATAATCCTAAAATATTCTTTAACTACATAAATAGTAAGAAACTAAAAAATGATAGTGTTGGCCCCCTTAAAAATAGTCTGGGTGAGATGGTGGATGAGGATGAGGAAAAAGCCAATATGCTAAATGACTTTTTTTCATCAGTATTTACACAAGAAAATCCCATGGCAGACAAAATGTCTAGTGATAAAAATTCCCAATTAAATGTCACCTGCTTAACCCAGCAGGAAGTGCGGCGGCGTCTAAAAATCACTAAAATTGACAAATCTCCGGGCCCGGATGGGATACACCCTCGAGTACTGCAGGAATTAAGTACAGTCATTGATAGACCATTATTTTTAATCTTTAAAGACTCCATAATAACAGGGTCTGTGCCACAGGACTGGCGTATAGCAAATGTGGTGCCAATATTCAAAAAGGGAACAAAAACTGAACTCGGAAACTATAGGCCAGTAAGCTTAACCTCTACTGTGGGTAAAATCCTGGAGGGCATTCTAAGGGACGCTATACTGGAGTATCTGAAGAGGAATAACCTCATGACCCAGTATCAGCACGGGTTTACTAGGGACCGTTCATGTCAGACTAATTTGATCAGTTTCTATGAAGAGGTAAGTTCCGGATTGGACCAAGGGAACCCAGTGGATGTAGTGTATATGGACTTTTCAAAAGCTTTTGATACGGTGCCACACAAAAGGTTGATACATAAAATGAGAATAATGGGGATAGGGGAAAATATGTGCAAGTGGGTTGAGAGCTGGCTCAGGGATAGGAAACAAAGGGTGGTTATTAATGGAGCACACTCGGACTGGGTAGCGGTTAGCAGTGGGGTACCACAGGGGTCAGTATTGGGCCCTCTTCTTTTTAACATATTTATTAATGACCTTGTAGGGGGCATTCAGAGTAGAATTTCAATATTTGCAGATGACACTAAACTCTGCAGGGTAATCAATACAGAGGAGGACAATTTTATATTACAGGATGATTTATGTAAACTAGAAGCTTGGGCTGATAAATGGCAAATGAGCTTTAATGGGGATAAATGTAAGGTCATGCACTTGGGTAGAAGTAATAAGATGTATAATTATGTGCTTAATTCTAAAACTCTGGGCAAAACCGTCAATGAAAAAGACCTGGGTGTATGGGTGGATGACAAACTTAAATTCAGTGGCCAGTGTCAGGCAGCTGCTACAAAGGCAAATAAAATAATGGGATGCATTAAAAGAGGCATAGATGCTCATGAGGAGAATATAATTTTACCTCTATACAAGTCACTAGTTCGACCACACTTAGAATACTGTGCACAGTTCTGGTCTCCGGTGTATAAGAAAGACATAGCTGAACTGGAGCGGGTGCAGAGAAGAGCGACCAAGGTTATTAGAGGACTGGGGGGTCTGCAATACCAAGATAGGTTATTACACTTGGGGCTATTTAGTTTGGAAAAACGAAGACTAAGGGGTGATCTCATTTTAATGTATAAATATATGAGGGGACAGTACAAAGACCTTTCTGATGATCTTTTTAATCATAGACCTGAAACAGGGACAAGGGGGCATCCTCTGCGGTTGGAGGAAAAAAGGTTTAAGCATAATAACAGACACGGATTCTTTACTGTAAGAGCAGTGAGACTATGGAACTCTCTGCCGTGTGATGTTGTAATGAGTGATTCATTACTTAAATTTAAGAGGGGACTGGATACCTTTCTGGAAAAGTATGATGTTACAGGGTATATACACTAGATTCCTTGATAGGGCGTTGATCCAGGGAACTAGTCTGATTGCCGTATGTGGAGTCGGGAAGGAATTTTTTTCCCCAATGTGGAGCTTACTCTTTGCACATGGTTTTTTTTTGCCTTCCTCTGGATCAACATGTTAGGGCATGTTAGGTTAGGCTATGGGTTGAACTAGATGGACATATAGTCTTCCTTCAACCTTAATAACTATGTAACTATGTAATTGCCTCTGATGTTCATGCTGCCGATTTGGTCCGTGCTTTTCATAGGGCTCATCCTGGTCGCCCTGGTGGTTCTCGTGAGGGTTCGGTGACCCCTCCTCAAGGGGGGGGGGTACTGTTGTGAGTTCTGTTTTTGGGCTCCCTCTGGTGGTTACTGTTGGTACTGGGTGACTTGTGTTCTCTGCGGTCTCTGGTGTCCACCTGTTCCATCAGGTTATGGGTGTTTCCTATTTAACCTGGCTTTTTTGTCATTTCCTCGCCGGCTATCAATGTAATCAGCGTGTCTTTTTACCTCTGCTCCCTGCGTCTGTTATCTTCAGGACAAGCTAAGTTTTGATTTTCCTGTTCTACGTTTTGCTTACTTTTTGTCTTAGTCCAGATTGCAGATATGTGATTCCTTGCTGCTGGTTTCTCTAGTGGGCTGAAATTACTCCTCATGTTCCATGAGTTGGCACATGAGTTCAAGTAATTTCAGGATGGTTTTTTGAAGGGTTTTTCGCTGACCGCGCAGTTCACTTTTGTATCCTCTGCTATCTAGCTTTAGCGGGCCTCATTTTTGCTGATTCTATTTTCATAACTACGTATGTGCTTTCCTCTCATTTCACCGTTATTACATGTGGGGGGCTGCTATTTCTGTGGGGTGTTTCTCTGGAGGCAAGTGAGGTCTGTGTTTCTTCTTATAGGGGAAGTTAATCCTTCGGCTGGCGCGAGACGTCTAGGAATCATCGTAGGCACGTTCCCCGGCTACTGCTAGTTGTGTGTTTAGGTTCAGGATCGCGGTCAGCTCAGGTTCCATCACCCTAGAGCTTGTTTTGTTTTTGTGCTTGTCCTTTTGTGATCCCCTGCCATTGGGATCATGACAGATGACATAGCGGTCTCGCAAGACCACTAGATCATCATCTCGCGAGACCGCAATGCACTCTTGGGACTGGAGCGTCGCGAGGAGAATCGGTAAACGTCTCGTCTGGATCCGGGGGGCCGACAGAGGGTGAGTGTATAACAATTTTTTATTTTAATTCTTTTTTTTCAACAGGGATATGGTGTCCACATTGCTATATACTACATGGGCTGTGTTAGATTCTGCGTGGGCTGTGTTATATACTACATCTCTGTGCTATATACTATATGGGCTGTGCTGTATACTACGTGGCTGTAGTATATATTACGTGGCTGTGCAATATACTACCTGGCTGTGCAATATATTAAGTGGCTTTGCTATATACTACGTGTCTGTGCTATATACTACGTGTCTGTACTATATACTACATGGCTGAGCAATATACTATGTGTCTGCAATATACTACGTGGCTGGGCAATATATTATGTGGCTGGGCAATATACTACGTGGGCTGTGCTATATACTACGTGGCTGGGCAATATACTACGTGGCTATGCTGTATGCAACGTGGCTGTGTTATATACTACATGGCTGTGCTGTATACTACGTAGCTGTGTTATATACTACGTATATACATGGGCTGTGTTATATACTACGTGGGCCGTGTTATACGCTACTTGGCTGTGCTATATTTCTCTGCTGTATCTGTGCATTATGAATCGTAGTATGTGTTAAAGAGGGGGCCCACTGAGACTTCTTTTGCCCGGGCCCCTCAAAAACCTGGAGCCGGCCCTGGCTTCACTGATTAGTCACGCCGGGCTGTGAACAATCAGCGACAGGCACAGTCTGGCCGTGAATTGGCGCAGAATTAGAACCACGCTTCGCTAATTGGTCGCGGCCAGCAGGCTGAATCCTGTGTATAAATTGCATTATTCTGAAAACTTAGTAAATGAACTACATACATATTCTAGAATACCTGATGCGTTAGAATAGAATCTACTATATAATTGTCTAAGGGTCACTTCCGTCTTTCTGTCTGTCTTTCTGTCTGTCTGTAACGGAAATCCCAAGTCGCTGATTGGTCGCGGCAAAACAGCCACGACCAATCAGTGACGGGCACAGTCCGGCGGCAAAATGGCCGCTCCTTACTCCCCGCAGTCAGTGCCTGCTCCATACTCCCCTACAGTCAGCGCTCATACAGGGTTAAAAGCAGCGTTAGCGGACCGCGTTATGCCGCGGTGTAACGCACTCCGTTAACGCTGCTATTAACCTTGTGTGACCAACTTTTTTCTATTGATGCTGCCTATGCAGCATCAATAGTAAAAAGATCTAATATTAAAAATAATAAAAAAAAAAAAAAAAGTCATTATATACTCACCTTCCGGATCCAGCCCAGGCCTTTCCCACTCCTCGCGATGCTCCGGTGACCGGTCCATGCATTACGGTCTCACGAGATGATGACGTAGCGGTCTCGAGAGACCGTACGTCAACATCTCACGAGACCGCAATGCACTCTTGGGAGCGACGGGCACAGTCCGGCCGCTCCCTACTCCCCTGCAGTCAGTGCCCCCTCTATACTACCCCCCAGTCAGCGCCCGCTGCCCACATAGCGCTGTAGCAGTCCGTTAAACCGACTGCGTTACACCGCGGCATAACGCGGTGTAACGCAGTCTGTTAACGCTGCTATTAACCCTATGTGACGAACTTTTTACTATTGATGCTGCCTATGCAGCATCAATAGTAAAAAGATATAATGTTAAAACTAATAAAAATAATAAAAAATCGTGATATTCTCACCTTCCGTCGCCTCCGCAGCAGCGTTTCCTGCGGCTCGCGATGCTCCGGTCCCACTGCTTCGCTGACTGCTTGCACCCAGCCGGCACGACCAATCAGCGACATTGGTGCGGGATATAAATCACGCTTCGCTGATTGCTTGCGCCCAGCCGGCGCGACCAATAAGCGCCATTGGCGTGGGATTTAAATCCTGCTTCGCTGATTGCTCGTGCCCAGCTGGCGCGACCAATCAGCGGCATTGGCGTGGGATTTAAATCCCGCTTCGCTGATTGGATGACATTGGCGCGGGATTTAAATCCCGGTTCCCTGATTGGTCGCGCCCAGCCGGCGCGACCAATCAGCGACATTGGCACGAGATCTAATGTTAAAAATTATAAAAAAATAAAAAATCACTATATACTCACCTTCCGGATCCAGCCCAGACCTTTCCCGCTCCTCGCGACACTCTGGTGACCGGTCCATGCATTGCAGTCCTGCGAGACCGCTACGTCATCATCTCACGAGACCGCAATGCACTCTTGGGACCGGAGCATCGCGAGGAACATCGGTAAACGCCTCGGCTGGATCCGGGTGCCGACGGAAGGTGGGTATATAACTATTTTTTATTTTAATTATTTTTTTAACAGTGATATGGTGCCCACATTGCTATATACTATGTGAGCTGTGTTAGATACTGCGTGGGATGTGTTTTATACTACATCTCTGTGCTATATACTACATGGCTGGGCAATATAAAACATGGCTGAGCAATATACTACGTGGCTGGGCAATATACTACGTGGCTGGGCAATATACTAGGTGTCTGTGCTATTTACTATGTGGCCTGTGCTATATACTACATGGGCTGTGCTATATACTACGTGACTGTGCTATATACTACATAGGCTGTGTTTTATACTACATGACTGTGCTAAGCTACGTCGCTGTGCTATATACTACGTGGCTGGGCAATATACTACGTGGGCTGTGCTATTTACTACTCCTTCAAGATTGTTGGAAGACCATTCCCGGTGACTACCTCTTAAAGCTCATCAAGAGAATGCGAAGAGTGTGCAAAGCAGTCATCAAAGCAAAAGGTGGCTACTTTGAAGAATCTAGAATATAAGATATAATTTCCGTTGTTTCACACTTTTTTCTTAAGTATACAGTATAATTCCACGTGTTAATTCATAGTTTTGATGCCTTCAGTGTGATTGTACAATTTTCATAGTCATGAAAATACAGAGAAATCTTTAACCCCTTAATCCCATGTGACATACTATCCCGTTGAGGCAACCTGGACTTAATTCCCAGTGACGGGATAGTACGTCATATGCAATCGGCCGCGCTCACGGGGGGAGCGTGACCGATAGTGGCCGGGTGTCAGCTGAGTATCGCAGCTGACATCTGGCACCATGTGCTAGGAGCGGTCAAGGACATTAACACCCGAAACACTGCAATCAAACATGATCGCAGCGTTCCGGGGGCATAGGGAAGCATCGCACAGGGAGGGGGCTCCCTGCGTTCTTCCCCGAGACCCTCGGTACAAGGCGATGTGCTCACCTTGTGCTGAGCGTCTCCTCCCTGCAGGCCCAGGATCCAAAATGGCCGCAGGGCTACTTCCGGGTCCTGCAGGGAGGTGGCTTACAAACGCCTGCTCAGAGCAGGCACTGGTAAGCCTGCAGCCCTGCTTGTCAGATCGCTGATCTAACACAGTGATGTGCAAAGTGTCAGATCAGCGATCTGACCCTGTAGTGTGATATCCCCCCCTGGGACAATGTTATAAAGTTAAAAAAAAAAATATTTAGATGTTTAAGTACACATATTTAGTATCGCCACGTCCGTAACGACCCCACCTACAGTCATGGCCAAAAGTATTGACACCCCTGCAATTCTGTCAGATAATACTCATTTTCTTCCTGAAAATGTTTGCAAACACAAATTATTTGATATTATTATCTTCATTTAATTTGTCTTAAATGAAAAAAACACAAAAAGAATTGTCTTAAAGCCAAATTGGATATAATTCCACACCAAACATAAAAATGGGGGTGGACAAAAGTATTGGCACTGTTCGAAAAAATTATGTGAAGCTTCTCTAATTTGTGTAATTAACAGCACCTGTAACTTACCTGTGGCACCTAACAGCTGTTGGCAATAACTAAATCACACTTGCAGCCAGTTGACATGGATTAAAGTTGACTCAACCTCTGTCCTGTGTCCTTGTGTGTACCACATTGAGCATGGAGAAAAGAAAGAAGACCAAAGAACTGTCTGAGGACTTGAGAAACCAAATTGTGAGGAAGCATGAGCAATCTCAAGGCTACAAGTCCATCTCCAAAACCTGAATGTTCCTGTGTCTACCATGCGCAGTGTCATCAAGAAGTTTAAAGCCCATGGCACTGTGGCTAACCTCCCTAGATGTGGACGGAAAAGAAAAACTAACATTTCAACGCAAGATTGTGCGGATGTTGGATAAAGAACCTCGACCAACATCCAAACAAGTTCAAGCTGCCCTGCAGTCCGAGGGTACAACAGTGTCAACCCGTACTATCCGTCGGCGTCTGAATGAAAAGGGACTGTATGGTAGGAGACCCAGGAAGACCCCACTTCTTACCCCGAGACATAAAAAAGCCAGGCTGGAGTTTGCCAAAACTTACCTGAAAAAGCCTAAAACGTTTTGGAAGAATGTTCTCTGGTCAGATGAGACAAAAGTAGAGTTTTTTTGGGCAAAGGCATCAACATAGTGTTTACAGGAGAAAAAAAGAGGCATTGAAAGAAAAGAACACGGTCCCTACAGTCAAACATGGTGGAGGTTCCCTGATGTTTTGGGGTTGCTTTGCTGCCTCTGGCACTGGACTGTTTGACCATGTGCATGGCATTATGAAGTCTGAAGACTACCAACAAATTTTGCAGCATAATGTAGGGCCCAGTGTGACAAAGCTGGGTCTCCCTCAGAGGTCATGGGTCTTCCAGCAGTACAATGACCCAAAACACACTTCAAAAAGCACTAGAAAATGGTTTGAGAAAAAGCACTGGAGACTTCTAAGGTGGCCAGCAATGAGTCCAGACCTGAATCCCATAGAACACCTGTGGAGAGATCTAAAAATGGCAGTTTGGAGAAGGCACCCTTCAAATATCAGAGACCTGGAGCAGTTTGCCAAAGAAGAATGGTCTAAAATTCCAGCAGAGCATTGTAAGAAACTCATTGATGGTTACCGGAAGCAGTTGGTCGCAGTTATTTTGGCTAAAGGTTGTGCAACCAAGTATTAGGATGAGGGTGCCAATACTTTTGTCTGGCCCATTTTTGGAGTTTTGAATGAAATGATCAATGTTTTGCTTTTTGCTTCATTCTCTTTTGTGTTTTTTTCATTTAAGACAAATTAAATGAAGATAATAATACTAAATAATTTGTGTTTGCAATCATTTTCAGAAGGAAAATAACTATTATCTGACAGAATTGCAGGGATGTCAATACTTTTGACCATGACTGTATAAAACTGTCCCACTAGCTGGCCCCTTCAGTGAACGATGTAAAAAAAATAAAAGAGGCAAAAAACGCTTTATTATCATACCGCCAAACAAAAAGTGGAATAACACGCGATCAAAAAGACGGATATAAATAACCATGGTACCGCTGAAAACGTCATCTTCTCCCGCAAAAAACGAGCCACGATAAAGCATCATCAGCAAAACAATAAAAAAGTTACAGTCCTCAGAATAAAGCGATGCAAAGATAATTATTTTTTCTAAAAAATAGTTTTTATTCTATAAAAGAATCAAAACATAAAAAAATTATATAAATGAGGTATCGCTGTAATCGTTCTCACCCGAAGAATAAAACTGCTTCATCACTTTTACCAAACGTGGAATGGTATAAACGCCTCCCCTCTCCAAAAGATATTCATGAATAGCTGGTTTTTGGTCATTCTGCCTCACAAAAATCGGAATAAAAAGCGATCAAAAAATGTCACGTGTCCGAAAATGATACCAATAAAAAAGTCAACTCGTCCTGCAAAAACTAAAAATCCGCTAAAATACCCACAATAAATAGTAAATCAAATCAAATCCCCCTTCATCACCCCCTTAGTTAGGGAAAAATAATAAAATTTAAAAAATGTATTTATTTCCATTTTCCCATTAGGGCTAGGACTGGGGTTAGGGCTAGGGTTAGGGCTAGCGTTACGGTTGGGGCTAGAGTTAGGGCTACAGTTAGGGTTGGAGTTAAAGGTAGGGCTGGGGTTAAAGTTAGGGTTAGAGTTGGGGCTAAAGTTAGGGTTAGGGCTACAGTTAGGGTTGGGCCTAAAGTTAGGGTTAGGGTTGGGGCTAAAGTTAGGGTTAGGGCTACAGTTAGGGTTGGGGCTAAAGTTAGGGTTTGGATTACATTTACAGTTGGTAATAGGGTTAGGGGTGTGTCAGGGTTAGGGGTGTGTCAGGGTTAGGGGTGTGGTTAGGGTTATGGTTGGGATTAGGGTTAGGGGTGTGTTGTAGTTAGGGGTGTGGTTAGGGTTGGGATTAGGGTTAGGGGTGTGTTGGAGTTAGAGGTGTTGCTGGGGTTAGGGGTGTGGTTGGGATTTAGGGTGAGGGGCATGTTCGGGTTAGGGGTGTGGTTAGGGTTATGGTTAGAGTTGGGATTAGGGGTGGGTTGAGTTAGGGGTGTGGATGGGGGTTTGGGGTGTGGTTGAGATTAGGGTTGTGTTTGGGTTAGGGTTTCAGTTAGAATTGGGGGTTTCCACTGTTTAGGAACATCAGGGCTTTCCAAACGCGACATGGCGTCTGATCTCAATTCCAGCCAATTCTGCGTTGAAAAAGTAAAACAGTGCTCCTTCCCTTCCGAGCTCTCCCGTGTGCCCAAACAGGGGTTTACCCCAACATATGGGGTATCAGCATACTCAGGACAAATTGGACAACAACTTTTGGGGTCCAATTTCTCTTGTTACCCTTGGGAAAGTAAAAATTTGGGGGGATAAAATTTTTATTTTTATTTTCACGGCTCTGCGTTATAAACTGTAGTGAAACACTTGGGGGTTCAAAGTTCTCACAACACATCTAGATAAGTTCCTTGGGGGTCTATTTTCCAATATGGGATCACTTGTGGGGGGTTTCTACTGTTTAGGTACATTAGGGGCTCTGCAAACGCAATGTGACGCATGCAGACCTTTCCATCTAAGTCTGCATTCCAAACGGCGCTCCTTCCTTTCCGAGCTCTGCCATGCGCCCAAACGGTGGTTCCCCCCACATATGGGGTATCAATATACTCAGGACAAATTGGACAATAACTTTTGGGGTCCAATTTCTCCTGTTACCCTGTCCAATTTCTCCTGTTACCCTTGGGAAAATACAAAACTGTGGGCTTAAATATAATTTTTGTGGAAATTTTTTTTTTTTTTTTCATGGCTCTGCGTTATAAACTGTAGTGAAACACTTGGGGGATCAAAGCTCTCACAACACATCTAGATAAGTTCCTTAGGGGGTCTACTTTCCAAAATGTTGTCATTTGTGGTGGGTTTCAATGTTTAGGCACATCAGTGGCTCTCCAAACGCAATATGGCGTCCCATCTCAATTCCAGTCAATTTTGCAATGAAAAGTCAAATGGCGCTCCTTCCCTTCCGAGCTCTGCCATGCACCCAAACAGTGGTTTACCCCCACATATGGGGTATCAGCGTACTCAGGACAAATTGCGCAACAACTTTTGGGGTCCAATTTCTTACCCTTGGGAAAATAAAAAATTGGGGGCGAAAAGATCATTTTTGTGAAAAAATGATTTTTTTATTTTTACGGCTCTGCATTATAAACTTCTGTGAAGCACTTGGTGGGTGAAAGTGCTCACCACACATCTAGATAAGTTCCTTAGAGAGTCTACTTTCCAAAATGTTGTCACTTGTGGGGGGTTTCAATGTTTAGGCACATCAGTGGCTCTCCAAACGCAACATGGCGTCCCATCTCAATTCCAGTCAATTTTGCATTGAAAAGTCAAATGGCGCTCCTTCCCTTCCGAGCTCTGCCATGCGCCCAAACAGTGGTTTACCTCCACATATGGGGTATCGGCGTACTCAGGATAAATTGTACAAAAACTTTTAGGGTCCATTTTCTCCTGTTACCCTTGGTAAAATAAAACAAATTGGAGCTGAAGTAAATTTTTTGTGAAAAAAAGTTAAATGTTCATTTTTTTTAAACATTCCAAAAATTCCTGTGAAACACCTGAAGGGTTAATAAACTTCTTGAATACGGTCTTGGGCACCTTGAGGGGTGCAGTTTTTAGAATGTTGCCACACTTGGCTATTTTCTATCATATAGATCCCTCAAAATGACTTAAAATGTGATGTGGGCCCTAAAAAAAACCCATGGTGTTGTAAAAATGAGAAATTGCTGGTCAACTTTTAACCCTTATACGTCCCTAACAAAAAAAATTTTGGTTCCAAAATTGTGCTTATGTAAAGTAGACATGTGGGAAATGTTACTTATTAAGTATTTTGTGTGACATATCTCTGTGATTTAATTGCATAAAAATTCAAAGCTGGAAAATTACAAAATTTTCAAAATTTTCGCCAAACTTCCATTTTTTTCCACAAATAAACGCAAGTAATATCAAATAAATTTTACCACTATCATGAAGTATAATATGTCACGATAAAACAACATCAATCATCAGGATCCGTTGAAGCGTTCCAGAGTTATAACCTCATAAAGGGACAGTGGTCAGAATTGTAAAAATTGGCCCGGTCATTAATGTGCAAACCACCCTTGGGGCTTAAGGGGTTAAATGAGAAGGTGTGTCCAAACTTTTGGTCTGTACTGTATGTCAATGACATATATATATATATATATATATATATATATATATATACACACACTATATACTGTATATACACCTACCTATACTATGCGTAGACATTTATTTTATCTATTCTATTTTAACATGTCAGTGTGATTTTACATTACACCGCACTGAATTGCCGGCTTTTCTAAAGGACACCGGTGCTTATTTCTCGCAAGTCACACTGATGGACCATGTGGGGTGTGAGTTTTTCTCGCACCCATATACTTTGATTGGCGAGTCTCGGCCGTAAGACGGTGCAAATCGCAGCATGCTGCAATTTTTATCGCACGTATAATAAGGCCGAGAAAACAATGGATGATAGGAGCTGACCCATAGATTAACATTGTTCCGAGTGCTATGCGATTTTTTATCGCATAGCACTCGTCCGTATTACGCTCTAGTGTGACTCGGGTCTACGGAGAAGTAAAACCTCAGTTTGTTATTTTAGTCTGTGAGCTTAAGGGTTATAAAAAATGAAACATGACAACCCCTTTAATGACTGCATTTATGACACTGGACGTTTCACTGCATCATTTCAGATAAGTTACTATGTTCTATTCATCTATTCTCTGACAACAAGGTGGAAATCCTCCTTTAGTCTACATTCCTGCGATTAATTTTTGGTGTTTTCTTCACGATGTGTGTTGTAGAGAAAAATTAAAATTCATAAAGACATCTCCAGAGAGGGGACATATCTGTTATGAACTGGTGATTCAGAACCACAATGGACCTGGTTGTTAAGAGCACACAAAATGACCTGAAAGTTACTAATAATATAGGACGAGCTCTGAGACGTGGGAACTCTGCTGACCGCAATCCCTAATGCTATCACACCACACTAGAAGTAGCCGTGGAGCGCTCCTGACCAGACCTAGGCGCCTCGGCACAGCCTGAGAAACTAGCTAGCCCTGAAGATAGAAAAATAAGCCTACCTTGCCTCAGAGAAATTCCCCAAAGCAAAAGGCAGCCCCCCACATATAATGACTGGGAGTAAAGATGAAAATACAAACACAGAGATGAAATAGATTTTAGCAAAGTGAGGCCCGACTTACTGAATAGACCGAGGATAGGAAAGATAGCTTTGCGGTCAGCACAAAAACCTACAAACAACCACGCAGAGGGCGCAAAAAGACCCTCCGCACCGACTAACGGTACGGAGGTGCTCCCTCTGCGTCCCAGAGCTTCCAGCAAGCAAGACAAACCAATATAGCAAGCTGGACAGAAAAAATAGCAAACAAAAGAAACACAAGCAGAACTTAGCTTATGCAGAGAAGACAGGCCACAAGAACGATCCAGGAGGGAGCAAGACCAATACTGGAACATTGACTGGAGGCCAGGAACAAAGAACTAGGTGGAGTTAAATAGAGCAGCACCTAACGACTTAACCTCGTCACCTGAGGAAGGAAACTCAGAAGCCGCAGCCCCACTCACATCCACCAGAGGAAGCTCATGGACAGAACCAGCCGAAGTACCACTCATGACCACAGGAGTGAGCTTGACCACAGAATTCACAACAGTACCCCCCTTGAGGAGGGGTCACTGAACCCTCACCAGAGCCCCCAGGCTGACCAGGATGAGCCAAATGAAAGGCACGAACCAGATCGGCAGCATGAACATCAGAGGCAAGGACCCAGGAATTATCTTCCTGACCATAACCCTTCCACTTAACCAGGTACTGGAGTTTCCGTCTCGAAATACGAGAATCCAAAATCTTCTCCACTATGTACTCCAACTCCCCCTCCACCAAAACCGGGGCAGGAGGATCAACGGATGGAACCACAGGTGCCACGTATCTCCGCAACAATGACCTATGGAATACATTATGGAAAAAGACGCTGGAAGGGTCAAACGAAAAGACACAGGATTAAGAACCTCAGAAATCCTATACGGACCAATGAAACGAGGCTTAAACTTAGGAGAGGAAACTTTCATAGGAATATAACGAGACGACAACCAAACCAAATCCCCAACACGAAGTCGGGGACCCACACAGCGCCTGCGGTTAGCGAAACGTTGAGCCTTCTCCTGGGACAATGTCAAATTGTCCACTACATGAGTCCAAATCTGCTGCAACCTGTCCACCACAGTATCCACACCAGGACAGTCCGAAGACTCAACCTGCCCTGAAGAGACACGAGGATGGAAACCAGAATTGCAGAAAAACGGCGAAACCAAAGTAGCCGAGCTGGCCCGATTATTAAGGGCGAACTCAGCCAAAGGCAAAAAGGACACCCAATCATCCTGATCGGCAGAAACAAAGCATCTCAGATATGTTTCCAAGGTCTGATTGGTTCGTTCAGTTTGGCCATTTGTCTGAGGATGGAAAGCCGAGGAAAAAGACAAATCAATGCCCATCCTAGCACAAAAGGCTCGCCAAAACCTCGAAACAAACTGGGAACCTCTGTCAGAAACGATGTTCTCCGGAATGCCATGTAAACGAACCACATGCTGGAAAAACAATGGCACCAAATCAGAGGAGGAAGGCAATTTAGACAAGGGTACCAAATGGACCATCTTAGAGAAGCGATCACAAACCACCCAAATAACCGACATCTTTTGAGAGACGGGGAGATCCGAAATAAAATCCATAGAGATATTTGTCCAGGGCCTCTTTGGGACCGGCAAGGGCAAAAGCAACCCACTGGCACGAGAACAGCAGGGCTTAGCCCGAGCACAAATCCCATAGGACTGCACAAACGAACGCACATCCCGCGACAGAGACGGCCACCAAAAGGATCTAGCCACCAAATCTCTGGTACCAAAGATTCCAGGATGACCAGCCAACACCGAACAATGAACCTCAGAGATAACTCTACTCGTCCATTTATCAGGGACAAACAGTTTCTCCGCTGGGCAACGGTCAGGTCTATTAGCCTGAAATTTTTGCAGCACCCGCCGCAAATCAGGGGAGATGGCAGACAAAATTACCCCCTCTTTGAGAATACCCGCCGGCTCAGGAACACCCGGAGAGTCGGGCACAAAACTCCTAGACAGGGCATCCGCCTTCACATTCTTAGAGCCCGGAAGGTCCGAAACCACAAAGTCAAAACGGGAGAAAAACAGCGACCAACGAGCCTGTCTAGGATTCAACTGTTTGGCAGACTCGAGATAAGTCAAGTTCTTGTGATCAGTCAAGACCACCACGCGATGCTTAGCTCCTTCAAGCCAATGACGCCACTCCTCGAATGCCCACTTCATGGCCAGCAACTCACGATTGCCAACATCATAATTACGCTCAGCAGGCGAAAACTTCCTGGAAAAGAAGGCACATGGTTTCATCACCGAGCCAAAAGAACTTCTTTGCAACAAAACAGCCCCTGCTCCAATTTCAGAAGCATCCACCTCGACCTGGAACGGGAGCGAAACATCTGGCTGGCACAACACAGGGGCAGAAGAAAAACGACGCTTCAACTCCTGAAAAGCTTCCACAGCAGCAGAAGACCAATTGACCACATCAGCACCCTTCTTGGTTAAATCAGTCAACGGTTTAGCAATACTAGAAAAATTATTGATGAAGCGACGATAAAAATTAGCAAAGCCCAGGAACTTTTGCAGACTCTTCAGAGATGTCGGCTGAGTCCAATCATAAATGGCCTGAACTTTAACAGGGTCCATCTCGACAGTAGAAGGGGAAAAAATTAAACCCAGAAATGAAACCTTCTGAACACCAAAGAGACACTTTGACCCCTTCACAAACAAAGAATTCGCACGCAGGACCTGGAACACCATTCTAACCTGCTTCACGTGAGACTCCCAATCATCCGAGAAGACCAAAATATCATCCAAGTATACAATCAGGAATTTATCCAGGTACTCTCAGAAGATGTCATGCATAAAGGACTGAAATACTGATGAAGCATTGGAAAGCCCAAATGGCATAACCAGGTACTCAAAATGGCCCTCGGGCGTATTAAATGCTGTTTTCCATTCATCGCCCTGTTTAATACGCACAAGATCATACGCACCACGAAGATCTATCTTGGTGAACCAACTAGCCCCCTTAATCCGAGCAAACAAATCAGACAGCAGCGGCAAGGGGTACTGAAATTTGACTGTGATTTTATTCAGAAGGCGGTAATCAATACAAGGTCTCAACGAACCATCCTTCTTGGCCACAAAAAAGAACCCTGCTCCCAATGGCGACGACGACGGGCGAATATGACCCTTCTCCAAGGATTCCTTTACGTAACTCCGCATAGCGGCGTGCTCAGGCACAGACAAATTAAACAGTCGACCTTTAGGAAACTTACTACCAGGAATCAAATCGATAGCACAATCGCAATCCCTATGCGGAGGTAGGGCACTGGACTTGGGCTCATCAAATGCATCCCGGTAATCCGACAAGAACTCTGGAACCTCAGAAGGGGTGGATGATGAAATAGACAGAAATGGAACATCACCATGTACCCCCTGACAACCCCAGCTGGACACAGACATAGATTTCCAATCCAATACTGGGTTATGGACTTGTAGCCATGGCAACCCCAACACGACCACATCATGCAGATTATGCAACACCAAAAAGCGAATATCCTCCTGATGCGCAGGAGCCATGCACATGGTCAGTTGGGTCCAGTACTGAGGCTTATTCTTGGCCAAAGGCGTAGCATCAATTCCTCTCAATGGAATAGGATACTGCAAGGGCTCCAAGAAAAACCCACAGCGCCTAGCAAACTCCAAGTCCATCAAATTCAGGGCAGCGCCTGAATCCACAAATGCCATGACAGAATAGGATGACAAAGAGCAGATCAAAGTAACGGACAAAAGAAATTTCGACTGTACCGTACCAATGGTAGCAGACCTAGCGAACCGCTTAGTGCGCCTAGGACAATCGGAGATAGCATGAGTGGAATCACCACAGTAAAAACACAGCCCATTCCGAGGTCTGTGTTCTTGCCGTTCAGCTCTGGTCAAAGTCCTATTGCATTGCATAGGCTCAGGTTTATGCTCAGATAATACCGCCAAATGGTGCACAGTTTTACGCTCACGCAAGCGTCGATCGATCTGAATGGCCAAAGAAATAGACTCATTCAGACCAGCAGGCATAGGAAATCCCACCATGACATCCTTAAGGGCTTCAGAGAGAACCTTTCTGAAAATTGCTGCCAGCGCACATTCATTCCATTGAGTGAGCACAGACCACTTCCTAAACTTCTGACAATATATCTCTACCTCATCCTGACCCTGACACAGAGCCAGCAAATTTTTCTCTGCCTGATCCGCTGAATTAGGTTCATCATAAAGCAATCCGAGCGCCAGAAAAAAACGCATCAATATTACATAATGCAGGATCTCCTGGCGCAAGGGAAAATGCCCAGTCTTGAGGGTCGCCACGTAATAAAGAAATAATGATCTTAACTTGTTGAACTGGGTCACCAGAGGAGCGGGGTTTCAAAGCCAGAAATAGTTTACAATTATTTTTAAAACTCAGAAACTTAGCTCTATCTCCAGAAAACAAATCAGGAATAGGAATTCTAGGTTCTAACATAGAATTCTGAACCACAAAGTCTTGAAAATTTTGTACTCTTGCAGTGAGATGATCCACACAAGAAGACAGACTGTTGTGAATTCTGTGGTCACAAGTGGTATTGCAGTCTCTGGGCGTCCTCCCTCAGGTGTTTTGGTGAGCTCGTTGGCTGCCTTGCTATTTAGCTCCACCTGAGTCTGTCTTCCTTGCTCCTTGTCAATGTTCCAGTGTTGGATCTGAGCTACTGCATCTTTCCTTGGGCCTGCTGCTCTGCTAGATAAGTGCTTCTAGTTTGTTTTCTGTTTTTTCTGTCCAGCTTGTTATTATCTTTTGCTGGAAGCTCTGAGAAGCAAAGGGGTGCACCGCCGTGCTGTTAGTTCGGCACGGTGGGTCTTTTTTGCCCCTTTGCGTGGTTTTCGTTTTAGGGTTTTTTGTAGACTGCATAGTTCTCTTTGCTATCCTCGCTCTGTCTAGAATATCGGGCCTCACTTTGCTGAATCTATTTCATTCCTACGTTTGTCTTTTCATCTTGCTAACAGTCATTATATGTGGGGGCTGCCTATTCCTTTGGGGTATTTCTCTGAGGTAAGTCAGGCTTGTATTTCTATCTTCAGGCTAGTCAGCTCCTCAGGCAGTGCCGAGTTGCATAGGTAGTGATAGGCGCAATCCACTGCTGCTTCCAGTTGTGTGAGGACAGTTCAGGTACTGCAGTCTACAGAGATTCCACGTCTCAGAGCTCGTCCTATTGTTTTGGGTTATTGCCAGATCTCTGTATGTGCGCTGATTACTGCACGCTGTGTTGCCTGATTGCCAGCCATAACAGTACAAGGAGCCAATTCAATGATTTCCAATAGAGGGAAAAAAGAAATCCTGACATCATTTTTTTTTCTTAGCTCTGTCTTCAGTCTTTTTTTTCCCCTAGACATTAGAGTGCTTCAGGACACAGCTGTGGACATGGATATTCAGGCTCTGTGCTCCTCAATGGATAATCTCGTTGTAAATGTACAAAAGATTCAAGATACTATTGATCAGAAATCGATGCTAGAACCAAGAATTCCGATTCCTGATTTGTTTTTTGGTGACAGAACTAAGTTCCTGAGCTTCAGAAATAATTGTAAGCTATTTTTGGCCTTGAAACCTCATTCTTCTGGTAATCCTATTCAACAGGTTTTGATTATTATTTCTTTTTTGCGCGGCGACCCACAGGACTGGGCGTTTTCTCTTGCACCAGGAGATTCTGCATTGAGTAATATTGATGCATTTTTCCAGGCGCTGGGATTGCTTTACGATGAGCCTAATTCAGTGGATCAAGCTGAGAAAAATCTGCTGGCTTTATGCCAGGGTCAGGATGATGTAGAACTATATTGTCAGAAATTTAGAAAATGGTCAGTACTCACTCTGTGGAATGAATCTGCACTAGCGGCTTTGTTCAGAAAGGGTCTCTCTGAAGCTCTTAAGGATGTAATGGTGGGATTTCCTATGCCTGCTGGTTTGAATGAGTCTATGTCCTTGGCCATTCAGATCGGTCGTCGCTTGCGCGAGCGTAAATCTGTGCACCATCTGGCGGTATTGTCTGAGAGTAAACCTGAGCCTATGCAGTGCGACAGGACTATGACTAAAGTAGAACGGCAGGAATACAGACGTCTGAACAGACTGTGTTTCTATTGTGGTGATTCTACTCATGCTATTTCTAATTGTCCTAAACGCACTAGGCGGTTCGATAGCTCTGCCGTTATTGGTACTGTACAGTCCAAATTCCTTTTGTCCATTACCTTAATGTGCTCTTTGTCATCATATTCTGTCATGGCGTTTGTGGATTCAGGCGCTGCCCTGAATCTGATGGATTTGGATTATGCTAAACGTTGTGGATTTTTCTTGGAGCCTTTGCGGTGTCCTATTCCGTTGAGAGGAATTGATGCTACACCTCTGGCCAAGAATAAGCCTCAGTACTGGGCCCAGCTGACCATGTGCATGGCTCCTGCACATCAGGAAGTTATTCGCTTTTTGGTACTGCATAATTTGCATGATGTGGTCGTGTTGGGGTTGCCATGGCTACAAACCCATAATCCAGTATTGGATTGGAACTCTATGTCGGTAACCAGCTGGGGTTGTCAGGGAGTACATGGTGATGTTCCATTTTTGTCTATTTCGTCATCCATTCCTTCTGACATCCCAGAGTTCTTGTCGGACTTTCAGGATGTATTTGAAGAGTCCAAGTCTGATGCCCTTCCTCCGCATAGGAATTGTGATTGTGCTATCGATTTGATTCCTGGTAGTAAATTCCCTAAGGGTCGTTTATTTAATTTGTCCGTACCTGAACACACCGCTATGCGCAGTTATGTGAAGGAGTCCCTGGAGAAGGGACATATTCGCCCATCGTCGTCACCATTGGGAGCAGGGTTCTTTTTTGTAGCCAAGAAGGATGGTTCGCTAAGACCGTGTATTGATTACCGCCTTCTTAATAAGATCACTGTTAAGTTTCAGTATCCCTTGCCATTGATTTCTGACTTGTTTGCTCGGATTAAGGGGGCTAGTTGGTTTACTAAGATTGATCTTCGTGGTGCGTATAATCTGGTGAGAATCAGGCAGGGAGATGAATGGAAAACGGCATTTAATACGCCCGAGGGTCATTTTGAGTATCTGGTGATGCCGTTCGGACTTGCCAATGCTCCATCTGTTTTTCAGTCTTTTATGCATGACATTTTTCGTGAGTATCTGGATAAATTCTTGATTGTTTACTTGGATGACATTTTGATCTTCTCAGATGATTGGGAGTCTCATGTAAAGCAAGTCAGAATGGTTTTCCAGGTACTGCGTGCTAATTCCTTGTTTGTGAAGGGATCAAAGTGTCTCTTCGGTGTGCAGAAAGTTTCATTTTTGGGGTTCATCTTTTCCCCTTCTACTATCGAGATGGATCCGGTTAAGGTTCAGGCCATCCAGGATTGGACTCAGCCGACATCTCTAAAAAGTTTGCAGAAATTCCTGGGCTTTGCTAATTTTTATCGTCGCTTCATCTGTAATTTTTCTAGCATTGCCAGACCATTGACCGATTTGACCAAGAAGGGTGCTGATTTGGTTAATTGGTCTTCTGCTGCCGTGGAAGCTTTTCAGGAGTTGAAGCGTCGTTTTTGCTGTGCCCCTGTGTTGTGTCAACCTGATGTTTCTCTTCCGTTCCAGGTCGAGGTTGATGCTTCTGAGATTGGTGCAGGGGCGGTTTTGTCACAGAGAGGTTCTGGTTGCTCAGTGTTCAAACCATGTGCTTTCTTTTCCAGGAAATTTTCTGCTGCTGAGCGTAATTATGATGTGGGCAACCGAGAGTTGCTGGCCATGAAGTGGGCATTCGAGGAGTGGCGTCATTGGCTTGAGGGTGCTAAGCATCGCGTGGTGGTTTTGACTGATCATAAGAACCTTACTTATCTTGAGTCTGCCAAGCGCTTGAATCCTAGACAGGCCCGTTGGTCGTTATTTTTTGCTCGTTTTGATTTTGTGATTTCATACCTTCCGGGCTCTAAAAATGTGAAGGCGGATGCTCTGTCTAGGAGTTTTGTGCCCGACTCTCCGGGGTTATCTGAGCCGGCGAGTATCCTCAAGGAAGGAGTCATTGTGTCTGCCATCTCCCCTGATTTGCGGAGAGTGTTGCAGAAATTTCAGGCTAATAAACCTGATCGTTGTCCGGCCGAGAAACTGTTCGTCCCTGATAGGTGGACTAGTAAAGTTATCTCTGAACTTCATTGTTCGGTGCTGGCCGGTCATCCAGGAATCTTTGGTACCAGGGAGTTGGTTGCTAGATCCTTTTGGTGGCCGTCTCTGTCGCGGGATGTGCGTGCTTTTGTGCAGTCCTGTGGAATTTGTGCTAGGGCTAAGCCCTGCTGTTCACGTGCCAGTGGGTTGCTTTTGCCCTTGCCGGTCCCGAAGAGGCCTTGGACACATATTTCGATGGATTTCATTTCTGACCTTCCCGTTTCTCAAAAGATGTCTGTCATTTGGGTGGTCTGTGATCGCTTTTCTAAAATGGTCCATCTGGTGCCCTTGGTTAAATTGCCTTCCTCCTCTGATTTGGTGCCTTTGTTCTTCCAGCATGTGGTTCGTTTGCATGGCATTCCTGAGAATATTGTTTCTGACAGAGGTTCCCAGTTTGTCTCAAGGTTCTGGCGAGCCTTTTGTGGTAGGATGGGCATTGACCTATCTTTTTCCTCGGCCTTCCATCCTCAGACTAATGGCCAGACCGAACGAACCAATCAGACCTTGGAAACATATCTGAGATGTTTTGTTTCCGCTGACCAGGATGATTGGGTGTCATTTTTGCCGTTGGCTGAGTTCGCCCTTAATAATCGGGCCAGCTCGGCTACCTTGGTCTCTCCATTTTTCTGCAATTCTGGGTTCCATCCTCGTTTCTCTTCAGGACAGGTTGAGTCTTCGGACTGTCCTGGTGTGGATTATGTGGTGGACAGGTTGCAGCAGATCTGGACTCAGGTAGTGGACAATTTGACCTTGTCCCAGGAGAAGGCTCAGCTTTTCGCTAATCGCAGACGCCGTGTGGGACCCCGACTTCGTGTTGGGGATCTGGTTTGGTTATCTTCTCGTCATATACCTATGAAGGTTTCCTCTCCTAAATTTAAACCTCGTTTTATTGGTCCGTATAGGATTTCTGAGATTCTCAATCCGGTGTCTTTTCGTCTGACCCTCCCAGACTCCTTTTCCATACATAATGTATTCCATAGGTCGTTGTTGAGGAGATACGTGGCACCTATGGTTCCATCTGTGGAGCCTCCTGCCCCTGTTTTGGTGGAGGGGGAATTGGAGTATATTGTGGAGAAGATTTTGGATTCTCGTGTCTCTAGACGGAAACTCCAGTATCTGGTCAAATGGAAGGGTTATGCTCAGGAAGATAATTCCTGGGTTTTTGCCTCTGATGTCCATGCCCCAGATCTTGTTCGTGCCTTTCATGTGGCTCATCCTGGTCGGCCTGGGGGTTCTGGTGAGGGTTCGGTGACCCCTCCTCAAGGGGGGGGTACTGTTGTGAATTCTGTGGTCACAAGTGGTATTGCAGTCTCTGGGCGTCCTCCCTCAGGTGTTTTGGTGAGCTCGTTGGCTGCCTTGCTATTTAGCTCCACCTGAGTCTGTCTTCCTTGCTCCTTGTCAATGTTCCAGTGTTGGATCTGAGCTACTGCATCTTTCCTTGGGCCTGCTGCTCTGCTAGATAAGTGCTTCTAGTTTGTTTTCTGTTTTTTCTGTCCAGCTTGTTATTATCTTTTGCTGGAAGCTCTGAGAAGCAAAGGGGTGCACCGCCGTGCTGTTAGTTCGGCACGGTGGGTCTTTTTTGCCCCTTTGCGTGGTTTTCGTTTTAGGGTTTTTTGTAGACTGCATAGTTCTCTTTGCTATCCTCGCTCTGTCTAGAATATCGGGCCTCACTTTGCTGAATCTATTTCATTCCTACGTTTGTCTTTTCATCTTGCTAACAGTCATTATATGTGGGGGCTGCCTATTCCTTTGGGGTATTTCTCTGAGGTAAGTCAGGCTTGTATTTCTATCTTCAGGCTAGTCAGCTCCTCAGGCAGTGCCGAGTTGCATAGGTAGTGATAGGCGCAATCCACTGCTGCTTCCAGTTGTGTGAGGACAGTTCAGGTACTGCAGTCTACAGAGATTCCACGTCTCAGAGCTCGTCCTATTGTTTTGGGTTATTGCCAGATCTCTGTATGTGCGCTGATTACTGCACGCTGTGTTGCCTGATTGCCAGCCATAACAACAGACCTTTAATGTCCATCACTACACCTGTGTCCTGAACCACCCAAATGTCTAGGGGAAAAGAAAGACAAAACACAGTGCAGAGAAAAAAAAATGGTCTCAGAACTTCTCTTTTCCCTCTATTGAGAAGCATTAGTACTTTGGGCCTCCAGTACTGTTATGAACTGGTGATTCAGAACCACAATGGACCCGGTTGTTAAGAGCACACAAAATGACCTGAAAGTTACTAATAATATAGGACGAGCTCTGAGACGTGGGACATCTGCTGACCGCAATCCCTAATCCTATCACACCACACTAGAAGTAGCCGTGGAGCGCTCCTGACCAGACCTAGGCGCCTCGGCACAGCCTGAGAAACTAGCTGGCCCTGAAGATAGAAAAATAAGCCTACCTTGCCTCAGAGAAATTCCCCAAAGCAAAAGGCAGCCCCCCACATATAATGACTGGGAGTAAAGATGAAAATACAAACACAGAGACGAAATAGATTTTAGCAAAGTGAGGCCCGACTTACTGAATAGACCGAGGATAGGAAAGATAGCTTTGCGGTCAGCACAAAAACCTACAAACAACCACGCAGAGGGCGCAAAAAGACCCTCCGCACCGACTAACGGTACGGAGGTGCTCCCTCTGCGTCCCAGAGCTTCCAGCAAGCAAGACAAACCAATATAGCAAGCTGGACAGAAAAAATAGCAAACAAAAGTAACACAAGCAGATCTTAGCTTATGCAGAGAAGACAGGCCACAAGAACGATCCAGGAGGGAGCAAGACCAATACTGGAACATTGACTGGAGGCCAGGAACAAAGAACTAGGTGGAGTTAAATAGAGCAGCACCTAACGACTTAACCTCGTCACCTGAGGAAGGAAACTCAGAAGCCGCAGCCCCACTCACATCCACCAGAGGAAGCTCATGGACAGAACCAGCCGAAGTACCACTCATGACCACAGGAGGGAGCGTGACCACAGAATTCACAACACATATCACCCTCACATTGCACATAATAGAATTCATTATAACTGGGGAAGTGAGAAAGAATTGACACTGCAACCTCTACTGAAGTAGGACTTCATATTGCTATAAGGCAGTGTTCCCCAAGTTCGGTCTTCAAGAGCAACCAACAGGTCATGTTTTCAGGATTTCTTTAGTATTGCCTAGGTGAGAATTCCATCATCCAGACAGGCAGCAATTTCATCACCTGTGTAATACTAAGGAAATCCTGAAAACATGACCTGTTGGTGGCTCTTGAGGACTGGAGTTGGGGAACACTGCTCTAAGGGGATTCATTATAACTTGGGAAGAGAGGGAGCAGACACTTCAACCTCCATTGAAACCTACTGCAGCAGCCAGGTAATTATAACAAGAGATTTGCTCTGAGAGTCAGACACTAAGACTGGTGTTGTGAATTCTGTTGTCGAACTCCCTCCTGTGGTCGTGAATGGTACTTCGGCGAGTTCTGTCTATGGGATCCCTCTGGTGGCTATGAGTGAAGCTGCTGCTTCTGAGGTTCCTTACACAGGCGACGTGGTTTGTCCTTTGGTTGGCTGCTCTATTTAACTCCTCTCAGATCGTTACTCCTTGCCAGCTGTCAATGTTTTTGCATTCGTTCAGTTCGCTCCTGGATCTCTCTGGTGACCTGCCTTCTCCTGCAGAAGCTAAGTTCCTTATTGTCTTATTTTGTTCTCTGTTTCCTTGTCCAGCTGGTTTTCATGATTTTGTCTTGCTAGCTGGAAGCTCTGGGATGCAGAGTGGCCCCTCCGCACCGTGAGTCGGTGCGGAAGTCTTTTTTGCACACTCTGCGTGGTTTTTTGTAGGTTTTTTTGCTGATTGCAAAGTTACCTTTCCTATCCTCTGTCTATTTAGTAAGTCTGGCCTCCCTTTGCTGAAACCTGTTTCATTTCTGCGTTTGTGATTTTCATCTTTACTCACAGTCAATATATGTGGGGGGCTTCCTTTACCTTTGGGGAATTTCTCTGAGGCAAGGTAGGCTTTATTTTCTATCTCTAGGGCTAGATAGTTCTTAGGCTGTGACGAGGTGCCTAGGTCTGGTCAGGAGCGCTCCACGGCTATTATTAGTGTGTGTGATAGGATTAGGGCTTGCGGTCAGCAGAGCTCCCACATCCCAGAGCTCGTCCTGTATGAGGGTTAATTATCAGGTAATTCCGGGTGCTCCTAACCACCAGGTCATAACAGACTGGCATCCGTTTATTCAGAGGCAGAGAAGTACACTTTACAGGTATAAGCTTCCTCTGATGAAAGCACAGGTCCCCTGACTTTTTGGAGACAGTGGTCAATGATGAATATTGGAATTTGCATCAATCATATTTATAGGAGATATATTTTTGGCATAGTAGGGAACGGACTAACATAAAGCATTCACTCATAACCATAAGGCCATTCTAACACCTCCAACTAAATATTAGTTGAATGGATGATGCTATCCATGTCATGTTTCATCTGTATAGAAACATAAAATCACAATAGGAAACATGATGACTATATCTACCGCCTGGGACCTCCAGGGGCAAAGATATCCTGTAAGTTAGGGATCTCATAAAATTCTAACAGACCTAGCACATCCCACAACCAGCCCCCGTATAAGCTCACCAAGGGGACATATGTGAGCCTAACCTTGATGTAAGAAAAATGAGTTTGGGTGTCTGTCATTGTTCATTCTAAAAGACATAGTTCATTGCGAGAGTGTTCCATTTTCTTAATTGGAGCGCTTCCCTCCATAAAGATAAGAGCCATTCCTGCAACATCAGGTTTAGTACTTTTTTCGTTTTTTATTTTATGTAATTATATATACACCGTATTGTTTTCTTTATATATATATATATATATATATATATATATATATATATATATATATATATTCCATGCATTGGAATCAGAGGTGTATATACCATAGACGCACTGTAAGTTCCCCAAAAAGCGACTTAAGGTACCTTCACACTCAGCGACGCTGCAGCGATACCGACAACGATGTCGATCGCTGCAGCGTCGCTTTTTGGTCACTGGAGAGCTGTCACACAGACAGCTCTCCAGCGACCAACGATGCCGGTAACCAGGGTAAACATCGGGTTACTAAGCGCAGGGCCGCGCTTAGTAACCCGATGTTTACCCTGGTTACCATCTTAAAAGTAAAAAAAACAAACACTACGTACTTACCTTCCGTGTCTGTCCCCCGGTGCTGTGCTTTCCTGCACTGGCTGTGAGCACAGCGGCCGGAAAGCAGAGCGGTGACGTCACCGCTGTGCTTTCCGGCTGGCCGGCGCTCACAGCCAGTGCAGAGAAGCACAGCGCCGGGGACAGACAGCGGAAGGTAAGTATGTAGTGTTTGGTTTTTTTTAACTTTTACGCTGGTAACCAGGGTAAACATCGGGTTACTAAGCGCAGCCCTGCGCTTAGTAACCCGATGTTTACCCTGGTTACCAGTGAAGACATCGCTGAATCGGCGTCACACACGCCGATTCAGCGATGTCTGCAGGGAGTCCAGCGACGAAATAAAGTGCTGGACTTTCTGCAGTGACCAACGACATCACAGCAGGATCCAGATCGCTGCTGCGTGTCAAACTGAACGATATCGCTAGCCAGGACGCTGCAACGTCACGGATCGCTAGCGATATCGTTCAGTGTGACGGTACCTTTAGTAGTGGAAGCAGCCTCGGCCTCGTCCATCACTTATCAGTCAATTGTGTAATTGAGGATTGAGGCTCAATCTTATCATGACTCCCTACTGCCAAGACATCACAAATCTCTCCTGATGAACCCGGTTGGGGGAAACGCGTCGAGAGTGTGTCTTCTTCATCTGAGGAGCTATAGTATTATAGTTTCCAGCCGTTTGCATGCAATGCCGCACTGGAGCAGATAAGTACAGTTTGTTTGGGGAAATATTCCCTTTGTGCTCTCAGTGTATTATCTAACAAATTGCAGTTGTGTGTTATGCAATGCCATTTGTGGTTATGGTTATTCATTTGGTTTATCAATGCCATGCAGTATTGTTGCTGGAATATCTATTAGAGTCATTATATGTCAGCACCTATTTAATCCTTTAAAATTGAGAAGGTGGGATTCTTTTTTTATAGTGAAGTGCTGTTATGGTACCTAGATATTTATCTATAACCCTAAATGTATCAGTTATGAGTGATCTAGATTGAATGCACTGTCTCTTCTATTTTACATATGTACATCTTACCCTTTCACTAGTTATTATGTGCACATTGTTATCAATCTAGTAGTGCATCATACAGTCAATACAGGCCGTCTGGCCGTCTGTTTCTTATCTCCGGTCTTATAGGGTTTAATAGGAGTGCAGGGACAGCCATCGAATGAGCGGGGGCGCCAGTCTCGTGTTTCTTAGGGTGTCAACCTCCGCGCCTTGGTAGGGACTCAGACAGAGCTGATATATAGGGACAAGTCACTCATTTCCACACATCGGCTGAGTGAGCTTGTTGTGACATAGCAGCACTTTCATACCATTACTATCTAGATGTTATCCAATTTGGTGCTGTCAGTTGTTTTCTATAAGGTATAATACTGGGCGTACCTCTCTCGCTCTATATTTATATAGGTATCTTTGATGGAGGTATTTTGATGGGAGTTTTTTTTTACTATTATTATTATTTACTAGTCAGTTTGAGAATATAGGGTATTTCACTGATTTTTTTTTCCCTATTATCTCTCAGCCCAGTATATATATATTGATTTTTTACTGAGGGGGGTTTTCTCTATTTTATCATAGATTTAATAATAAAGGTTATATTTTATAAGAGGGTCTTCTCTTTTGGTAAGCTCTAAAACTACACTATAAAGCTTTAGAAAAACAATTTATTACCTGACATATTCCTATGATAATGAGGCTCCAGGCTACAGTGTAGACTGGGACGGGCAGTCTCCGGGTCTCCATTGTCTCTCTGTGCACACCCTCAGTCCCTGCCTCACTGCCTGAGACCCGGTAATCACGGCTCGCAGTAGCATACCGGGAGAGGTGTATCTAGGTTTTCTGGCACCCGGGGCAAGAATTAATTTTGGCGTGCCCCCCAAGGACATATGCGATTTGCACACTTAGTCAAGGACAGGCCGGAGCGAGCCGTCCCCTCCCCCCACGGCCTAAGCGAAGGCCAGCATGACAATGGGTTGGAGAGGAGGGGGTGGGGCTGAAGGGGTTAATTACATTAGGGGGTGGGGGCTAGTGGTGGAGGGGTTAGAGAAGTGTCAGGGGGCGGGGGCAGGTCAGTTCCCGCTCACCTTCACAAGAAGCATCCCTCCCTCCCGCCCTTTATTTTGTGGTTCTGTGGGGTTACATTACTCGCGGTGAGCGGGTAGTTATAGTATTCATATATGGTTCTTTTTGGGTCATTGCGGCCGGGGCGGCTGGGGGGAGTCCTTGGAGTTGGTGGAAATTGGTTTGGGGGGTCCATCGGTATATGGCTCCTCTGTTTTGGAGTTTAATATGTTTAGGATCTGGTGAATGGTGGTGGGGAGTTCCGGCAGGGGTGGTCGGGTCTCCCGTTTATTACCGCGAACAGTGAACCCTCTTGTAGGGTTTTTGGTGCTCCCGAGCCAGGGTTACATCGGGTGGGAGTAAGTTATGGTTTTAAGTTATGTTCACGGTATGGTTAAAATCACCAGATTCTTGTGGGCTCCAAGGACTTCTCCTAGTTTTTGAAATGTATGCTTTTTTACATTCATTGTTAATTGTTGTTTTGTTTAATAAACAGGCTGCTGTGGCCTACATAATTCCAAAGAAACACCTGTCTCTGTCTTAATTGGGAAAAATGGGTTCGGGTGGTCCTGTTGGGACGGAAAAAGGTAAGGGATTGAAAGGGTGTGAACAGGAGGTATTTCCCTCTTTCCCATGAAGCGCCTTCGACAATACCAGGGTCATATACCGACGAGCTCCTTTTCCTAATGCTCTTAATGTTCAGTGAAAAACTGAGAGAAGCAGAAGAGAAGCTCGTTGTCACAGGACCATAAGCATGAAAATCGCATATGAGTGAAGTGTCCATGTGATGACTACTGGAACCTGCAGAGCTGAATCCTGACATTGCAGGCTTCTGAATTCTTACAACTAATGCACTGCACACTTTTAGGATTCTCCCTTGCCGGTGGACAGTCAGGTCAGCACAAGCATGCGATTTGTATACTTCTGATCACGTTCCGACTAGGCGTGCCCAGCCTCTCTCAGTTCATTTTCATTGAGTGAGGCCACACATGTCTAGTCAGCGCCTGACTGCATGTATGTAAATCGCCAGCATGAGAGAATCCTGACAGTGTGCAGGGCGCACTGTGAGAATTCAGAAGTCTGCAGTCACATAGAATGACTGCAGACTCATGACAAACCTGGACATTCTCTTTAATGCTCCTAACATGAATAAAAACATGAGAATTATTGTATATACTCGAGTATAAACCGACCCGACAATTAGCTGAGACCCCTAATGTTGCCACAAAAAACTTGGAAAACTTATTGACTCGAGAATAAGCCTAGGGTGGGAAATGCAGCAGCTACTGGTAAATTTAAAAAATAAAAATAGATACCAATAAAAGTATTTTTGAATATCCATATTGAATCAGGAGCCCCATAAGATGCTCCATACCAAATATGCCCCATATAATGCTCCATATAGTTCATGATGGGCCCCATAAGATGCTCCATACAAAATATGCCCCATATAATGCTCCATAAAGTTCATGATGGGCCCCATAAGATGCGCTATACAAAAAATATGACCCATAAAATGCTGCACAAAGGTAAATAATAACCCCATAAGATGCTCCATATTAAAATATGCCTCATATAATGCTGCATAAAAGGTTAATGATGGCCCCATAAGATGCTCCATAGAATAATATGCCCCATATAATGCTCCATAAAAGTTGATGGCCCCATAAGATGCTCCTTAGAATAATATGCCCCATATAATGCTGCACAAAGGTTAATAATGGCCCCATAAGATGTTCTATAGAATAATATGCCCCATATGCTGCTCCATATAGGTTGAAGGCCCCATAAGATGTTCCATAGAATAATTTGCCCCATATGCTGCTCCATAAAGGTTGATGGCCCCATAAGATGTTCCATAGAATAATATGCCCCTTATAATGCTGCCAAAGGTTAATAATGGCCCCATAAGATGCTCCATAGAATAATATGCCCCATATGCTGCTCCATAAAGGTTGATGGACCCATAAGATGCTCCATAGAATAATATGCCCCATATGCTGTTCCATAAAGGTTGATGGCCCCATAAGATGCTCCATATGCCCCGTATTATGCTGCTGCGATTAAAAAAAAAAAAACTTACTCAACGGCCAAGTGCCGGATTCCTGAGCAGGTGGGGACACGGGCATGCTATGGGGGCCAGGTGCCGAAATTGCCGCTGGCTCAAGCCCCTGGTACTTGCGATATTCACCTGTCCCTGTTCCACCGCCGCGCACTGCTGTGTCTTCCGGGTCCCTGCAGTGTCTGTTCAGGCAGAGGGCGCGCACTAAACACGCAACCTCTGACCTGAACGTCACAGCTAGAGGACGTGAAAGACACAGCCCAGCGGTGGAACGGGGACAGGTGAATATCTTGTAGATTGTGAGCCCTCGCGGGCAGGGTCCTCTCTCCTCCTGTACCAGTTGTGACTTGTATTGTTCAAGATTATTGTTCCTGTTTTTATTATGTATACCCCTCCTCACATGTAAAGCGCCATGGAATAAATGGTGCTATAATAATTAACAATAATAATCACATGGCTCACCCTCCCCCGTTATACTCACCCTCCTGGTGCGGTCTCTGCATTTCCCTTCTTCGTCCCGGGGCCTGCAGCTCCTTCCAATGTTGAGCCGTCACATGGTACCGCTTATTAAAGTAATGAATATGTGCTGGAGTCGAGTCAATATTCATCACCTTAATGAGTGGTACCACGTGACCGCTGAGCACAGGAAGAGCTGCCGGCGCTGAGACCATCGGAGTTGCAGGCATCGCTGGAGAAGGGTGAGTATGATGTCTTCAAGAAGAAGGGAGGTGGGTGGGTGGTCAGGCGGCCAACCCCAAACTTAATAAAAAAACAAAAAAAAAACTTAATCAGGTGCCTCCTCCCGCATCCTGGCGCCCTAGGCACATGCCCTCAAGTGCCAAGTGGCAAATACGGCCCTGCATGTAAGTGCGGGAGCTCTGGGCTTTCACAAAATGTCGGCAAAGCCACCGCACCACCGAACACTGGCAGTGGTGCACTTCTGAACACCCCCTCATTCCATCCTGTGGCCTGCAGCAACACTCCACTCTTGCCTCCTCCAACAGCGACCATGGGACCCTGTTCCACAGTGGCTGGTAGGGTATATCCGCATTATAAGATGCACCCCCATTTTCCCCCTAAATTTGGGGAAAGAAAAGTGTGTCTTATAATCCGAAAAATATGGTAATTGATTACCGATAATGGGATTTTTCAGAGCCCACGACAGCACCACAGAGAGTGGGTGTCCACCTTTCAATGACAGGAAGCCTACAGTAAAAAATGGCGGCACTTCTAAAAGGCGTAACAGGAAAAAAAAATCAAAACGCCAGAATTAAGTTGTTATTTTTGTTGCCACAACATTGCAATGAAATACAATAACAGGCAATCAAAACATCCTATCCACCCTAATATGGTATCAATAAAAATTTCAGCTCGGCACACGAAAAAAGATAAGCCCTCATCCAGCCTCAGATCTCAAAAAACAAAGACTCTATGGATGTCGGAAAATGACACCATTTTTTTTTTCTTACAAAAGTCAGATAAAACCACCAAACGCCTTCTCCAATGACAACCACCAACAACATCCAGCCATTCAGCAAAAGCTATAATCTGACAATGAGTGCTAGCCAGAGCCGAGTTTACATAGGAGATGGCAGTGGTAACCGTGCATAGCTGAGAGCCTTAATGTAGGTAAGCTATCAGGAACTCTCAAATAAGAAAATCAACTTCTGGACTGCTAAAAGAAACTTATACCATTTAATATGAAGGTGAAGTGCTTCTAATCAGTGCAGGAGTAGGAGAAATCAGACGCTGCGGGATTATGGTCCTCTATGTCACAGTAAACCTGTGACAGACGGACCTTAACTCATGTGTCACGCCGTAAGCGGCGTTAAAGGGGCAGGACGGCGTACTGGGACCCGCACCTGTCCCTACCACTTTAATGGGACCCTGGCTTTCCCTTATCTCGGGGGTAACTATGATGGTTAGGAGGCCCGAGCCGCCAGCGTATCCCTGTCTCCTGTGCAGGCCCTATCAGTAGCCGCCTCTCCCCCCAAAGTAGGTGGACTGCACCAGTGTAATAATATAACAAATAACAGGGTATACAGACAAGATAACTAAAAGTCTCAAACTCACCAAATCACAACCACAGAGGAAACACAGAGAAGGGAAGAGAAGGAATAAACTAGGAAGGAAAACAGGATAAACATACAACCAAAACAGCAAACACCAATCTCTGTAAATAAACCACCAACACTACGCGCTCCTTCAACCTCCAAGCCAGGCAGTAGAAATGATCACTGACAATAGCTGAAGTCAGGACTGGGTCTATATAGAGGATCAGATTACAAGATCCACTTCAGCTGAGAGAGACCCAGCTCTCAGCAATAAGGTTAACTCCTGCACTGCTGGCACAAAGCAGCCAGGTCAGAATATAGGTGTGTGTGAATGAGGCCCAGAGCGCTGCGGTTCTCTGGAACCTCTCTGTCGCGGTAGCCCCGTGACATCATGATCCTGAACAACTCATTTACATATAAATAAAAACATGGATATCTCTAGAATAAGACATCAGGTCACTGATATAAAGGTATAATTTTATACAGCTTCCTATGACCTACATGCCCATATAAACGGCTTAGGAGGTTTGATCCTACTAGCAGATTCCCTTTAAGGTCCTCAGATGCAACAGCATTTGTAGAATCTAAAGTGTCCCCAGTGTGTTGTTAATGATGCAATGTGCATCACGAATACTTTTTTTTTTTACATTAAAATGGCAACTGTAATCCTCATCATAAAGCACTTTTATATAGTTATATCTTACCTGCTTGATTAGTCATAGAGGTGTGCTTCATTGTGTTCAGTCAGTGATGTCGCCACCCACAGAATTCTAATTATGTTCCTGGGTTTGCGCCGATGTCACTGGAAATCTCGTGCTTGCGCAGTGTGCACTTGGTTGCCATGGTTGAGCAATGTGTATTGGGGGAGCCGTGCTTGAGCAGTGTGTATTGGGGGAGCCACGCTTGAGCAGTGTGTATTGGGGGAGCCGCGCTTGTGCAATGTGTATTGGGGGAGCCGCACTTGAGCAGTGTGTATTGGGGGAGCCGCACTTGAGCAGTGTGTATTGGGGGAGCCGCTCTTGAGCAGTGTCTATTGGGGGAGCCGCGCTTGAGCAGTGTGTATTGTGGGATCCTTGCTTGAGCAGTGTGTATTGGGGGAGCCGCGCTTGTGCAATGTGTATTGGGGAAGCCGCACTTGAGCAGTGTGTATTGGGGGAACCGCGCTTGAGCAATGTGTATTGGGGGAGCCGCGCTTGAGCAGTGTGTATTGCGGGAGCCGTGCTTGAGCAGTGTGTATTGCGGGAGCCGTGCTTGAGCAGTGTGTATTGGGGGAGCCACACTTGTGCAATGTGTATTGGGAAGTCACGCTTGCGCATTGTCAATCGGTGAGCCGCGCGTGTGTCGTGATGAGCTGCTCCCTGCACGTGCGCACTGAAGCTATGGGTATGCCCCAGCTTCACTGGCACCAGTGCATGTGCACACAGTCAGTGAAGCTGTGAACTACTCCCAGCTTCAGTGCGCATGCATGGTGAGACGCTCGTAACGGCGCATGCACGGTTCACAGATTGACAATGCACAAGCGTGACTCCCGATCAGGGGTGGATTAAGGGTAGCCAGGGCCCCGGGCTGTTCAGACACTGTGGGCCCCCCGGTAATGTGACGGGGTCATGCGACGGGGTCATCATATATCTGAACCAGATTATTCCAGAAAAATAGTTGCTGTGTTAAACTATAACCTGTCAAACATCCATTGATCTAGTCAATTTACCCTTCAGTTAGGAAGAAAAAAAAAAAAAAAAGAAAAACACATAATACTATCACCATAAGTGCCAGTATTCACAGGAGATCTGTACTTAGTATGCAGTGTCTGTGTAGGGGTAATACAGTGATCACTGGTGACATTATACACAGGAGCTCTGTATATAGTATACAGTGTATAGTGTCAGTGTATAGGTAGCACACTTACTCACCAGTGACATCTCTAGGTGAAGTCCTTCATCTTTCATCCAGCACAGACCGACATCACTTCATCCAGCCAGGACTCTTCTCTGCAGGAAATAACACAGTTATCTCGAGCTCCGCTTGCAGAACACATTACTTAATTTTTCCCAACTTCTACATTACACCACATGAAGAAAAAGAGGCAACAGTGTCACTCTACACAGTAACAGGACCGCCCCCCCCCCCACCATTTAAAACAGTGTCCTCAAAAAATAAAATAAATACATCACTGCAGTAATAATAGCCCTTAATTAGCCCCTGTGGTAATAATAATATCCCCCATCCTGGCCCCGTGTATCTCATTCCTGGCGTCAGCCATATGTTCTCCCATCCTGCCCTCATGAGTATCCATCCTGCCCCATATGATCTCCCCATCCTGCCTCATCAGTCTCCATCCTGCCCCATGATCCTGCACGATCTGTCTCCAATCCTCCCCCATGTCCTTCATTCTGCCCCGTGTCTCCAATCATGCCCCGTATCTACATTCTGCCCATGTCTCCAATCCTGCCCCATCTGTCTCCAGTCCTACCCCCAGTGTGTCCGGCATCTCTGCCCCCAGTGTCCAGCATCTCTGCCCCCAGTGTCCAGCATCTCTGCCCCCAGTGTCCAGCATTCTGCCCCAGTGTGTCCAGTATATTGCCCCCAGTGTGTCCAGAATTCTGCCCCCAGTGTGTCCAGCATTCTGCCCCCAGTGTGTCCAGCATGCTGCCCCCAGTGTGTCCAGCATATTGCCCCCAGTGTGTCCAGCATATTGTCCCCAGTGTGTCCAGCATATTGCCCCCAGTGTCTCCAGCATATTGCCCCCAGTGTCTCCAGCATATTGCCCCAGTGTCTCCAGCATATTGCCCTCAGTGTGTCCAGCATTCTGCCACCAGTTTGTCCAGCAATCTGCCCCCAGTGTGTCCAGCATATTGCTCCCAGTGTGTCCAGCATAGTGCCCCCAGTTTGTCCAGTATTCTGCCCCCAGTGTGTCCAGCATATTGTCCCCAGTGTGTCCAGCAATCTGCCCCAGTGTCTCCAGCATATTGCCCAGTGTGTCCAGCATTCTGCCCCAGTGTGTCCAACATTCTGCCCTAGTGTGTCCAGCATTCTGCCCCAGTGTGTCCAGCATTCTGCCCCAGTGTGTCCAGCATTCTGCCCCCAGTTTGTCCAGCATTCTGCCCCAGTGTGTCCAGCATTCTGCCTCAGTGTGTCCAGCATATTGCCCCCAGTGTATCCAGCATATTGCCCCCAGTGTGTCCAGCATATTGCCCCCAGTGTGTCCAGCACATTGCCCCAGTGTCTCCAGCATATTGCCCCCAGTGTGTCCAGCATATTGCTCCTAGTGAGTCTCCAGCATATTGCCCCCAGTTTGTCCAGTATTCTGCCCCCAGTGTATCCAGCATTCTGCCCCAGTGTGTCCAGCATTCTGCCTCAGTGTCTCCAGCATATTGCCCCCAGTGTATCCAGCATATTGCCCCCAGTGTGTCCAGCATATTGCCCCAGTGTCTCCAGCATATTGCTCCCAGTGTGTCCAGCATCCCTGCCCCCAGTGTGTCCAGCATCCCTGCCCACAGTGTGTCCAGCATCCCTGCCCCCAGTGTGTCCAGCATCCCTGCCCCCCAGTGTGTCCAGCATCCCTGCCCCCAGTGTGTCCAGCATCCCTGCCCCCAGTGTGTCCAGCATCCCTGCCCCCAGTGTCCACAGCATATTGCCCCCAGTGTGTCCAGCATATTGCCCCCAGTGTGTCCAGCATATTGCCCCCAGTGTGTACAACATCTCTGGCCCCAGTGTCTCCAGCATTCTGGCCCGGGTCCCCCATATTGCCGTTCGCAATAAAAAAAAAACCAGTTCTCCTCACCTGTCCACGCTCCTTCGGAGAAGCTCCCTCCTCGCAGCTGAAGCACGCAGTCGCCGGCGACTGACACGGACATCAGACGTGCGTGCTGCGGCTGACGTCAGCTGCCAGCCTCCGATTGGCTGGCGGCTGTTAACTATTGACGTGCGAGCGTGCACCCGCATGTCAATAGCGTTAAACTGCCGCAGCGCCGGTAGGGGCCCGATGAGCAGATGAGACGGGGCCCGATGCAGGCCCCCTTTGCCCACCGGGCCTATACGCCAGTAAGGGCAGTAATGCCCTGATGGCGGCGGTCAATCTGAGCGGTTGCCCAGGGCGCCCCCACACCCCTGGGCCCTGGGCTACCGCCCAGATTGACCTAAATATAATCCGCACCTGCTCCCGATACACATTGCTCAAGCATGGAAACCCAATACACACTGCGCAGGCGTGGGATTTCAGGTGACATCGGCACAAACCCGGGAACATAATTCAAATTGTGTGGGTGGCGACAGCCCTAACTGAACGCAATGAAGCACACCCCTATGACTAAACGCGCAAGTTCCTTTTAAATCTTCATGAATCTCATATTTTAGAACGTTTAGCCTTTCCCTAGATATGTACTGGTAGAAATCTATACCTACTCGCCAGTTACCGTAAATACAATTATTGTTCTGCCTTTGGTCCTGTTGCACAAGAAAATAATATCTGGAATTCCTGTGGGGCGTCCTTGCCAGAGGAACCACAATGCAGCTGTAAATGATGAGTGCAATAGAATTTACATGTACATTGGCTGCAGATTGGAAACCTTTTTTCTTGAGGCAAAGCCTTCAATAACCCTGTAATCTGAAGAGGAGACGAAGACATTTGGAACACATCAGATTTTACCAATTCCTGGCCAAAATGTCAAACGTGACCATTTTTAAATACTGGTACATGTTTTAGATCAGAAACATTTACTTACAGGGAAACTTCAACCGAAACTAAAGTTCTTAAGTAAATATCAAGGAGAACAGGCAGTCACTACCAAAGGTTTTCTAACTGCTGCTTTATAACATACAGAAACTACGTGTTGTAAATTAACTCAACAATCAAGTAAATATAAAAAAAAAAACACAATATTTTATTTATTTGGAACAGACATACCAATAAAATCAATGAAAACATACAAATAAGGATACAACGTATTATGAGGTGCCGCTCCACATAAACTGGCACCTTGGATACCACTTTTGTTCATTATGTAAAAGGATATTGCGAGCATGATTATGAAATTACACTCTTCAACATTGAAATTGCAGAACCATGATGGAGAAGTCGTGGAATTCTGGAAATCACATAATTGACAGATATGTTAATCATATGCAACTTATAAAAAAAATGGAAACATTTTCAAAACAACTTGATTTATTCAGTATTGAGTATGAAGTTCAAATGCAGAAATACATGCACTTGCACACTTTGGCATGTTGTCAATGAGGATATTAATTGTTGTATGAGGGAATGTTCAGTCACACTAACACTTTCACAATTGCACATGCAAATCGTCAAGATCAGCTGCTGGCAGCTCTCTTTGCAATTACTGATCAATCACATCCTAAATGACCTTGATGGGGCACAGGTCGGGAGATGCTGCAGGCCATGGTAGCACATCTAGACCATGTAGACTGCCACCAGTAGCATGAGAAGCATGCGTTCTGTCATTGTCATTTTGAAAAACTGCTCCCAATACACTTTGGAGAAATGGCCGTAACACAGATTTCACCACAATATCAATGTAACATCGAGCTGTCATTGTGCTAGGAATGAAGAATAGAGGTGTTCGGGTAACAAACATGTCACCCCACACCATACTTCAGTAGCAGGTCTGATGTGACATTCCCTCATGAAGGCATCTTCATGGCGTTGCCTACATGGTCTGTATATGGAGAATAGAGGCTGGAATAGAGCAATGGAAGTCTATCCTCTTTAGCGATGAGTCTTAATTTTGTTTTATATGCAATACTAGCCAGATATTGGTCTGGTGAACATGTGGGCAACGTCATAAAGAGGTCTTCACAAAGGAACCTCACACTGATCCTACTCAAGGGATTATTGACTGGGGTTGCATAATGTAGGTAACCGGACCCATTTAGTGATAATTCTAAGTACACTAAGAGCGCGGCATTAAGCCATGTTTACACAACCGTATTTTCAGTCCGAATGCTGTCTGCATTGATATCACACAGACAGCCAGGGACGGACTGGGACAGAAATTCAGCCCTGCCATTTGAAAGCACCCAGGCCCATGCTGTCCCTTCCCCCAAGGCCCAGATTGGGGGGAGGGGGTCTTTGTTACTATTACTACCTTGTCTGGAGGAAATAAAGATTTACTACAATACCAACATTTCAAATAATACCAATAACACTGCTTTAAAAGATTGAAAAATAATAATAATATTGCAATATAACTGACAAGTACCAACATACCATAACCAACTATTACTAACATAAACAATACCACCATAGATGCCCCGTAGAAAATGTCCTATCACTTTACAGTCAAGAATGGACATATTTCCTAACTTTTTAAGAAACAGAAAAGAATATGTATTGTAGTATTTACGCAGATATTTTTGCCCCCTAAGTGATCTGACTCACTATGATACTCCTTTCATGACCCCATAGAGTATTATGCCCTCACATGGTATGATGACCCCACACAGTATGAATGCTCCACAAACCCTTCTCAAAGTATGATGCCCCAAAGCACCTCACACAATAAGATTGTAATCATAGTCCCCTCATGCAATATGGTATTCACCACAGCCCCCAATATACAGTATGAGGTGCATCACAGACCCCCACACAGTATGATGTCCATCACAGGCCCCTATATAAAGTATGATGACCACCAAAGTCCCCAATAAAGTACGATGGTCACCACAGCCGCCAACATAGTACATGTATAATGTACCCCAAGACCTCATCACATTGTATAATGTCGACCACAACCATTCTACACAGTATGATGGTCACGGCATAGCCACCCAACAGAGTATGCCAGCCTACAAAAAGATACATGACCACTTTTTTTTTTTTTTGCAAAATATTACTGATAATCTTTATTCAGTATACAAACACTGTATGGGGAAAACGAAGGGATGGAGGGAAAATTACCACAAATAAATTAAAATCTGTAAGTACATCCAATGGAGAGAGGTGCACATATTTACAATAGGTAGTTACAAGATCATGCATATACACATGTGCCGTTACATATCCAATGCATTAAACAAATAGATAAGGTGCTTTCATGTAGGCAGCAGGAAATATCTGCCCATGGCTGCACCGGTCCTTCTGACATTTGCCAGAATTGCTAAATGGCCAGTCAGGCCCTGCGGACACTACTAAGATCAATGTTATTCAATTAGCCTGTTCAGATGAGCATTATTTTCATGAACTGCATGCACTAGTTTCTACCATGTTTTGGATTAGGCCTGCCTATTCAAGTTGATGGGAGTGCAAAAAAATCCTAAATGGACCAATTGTAAAGCATTTGATTTTTACACATACACTGCAATTCTTTAACATAGGAAACTGTATTTTGTTTGGAATATGTTAATGCGTGCTGCTGTACAGTATAAAATCAGATGCCATAAGGATTGCATACGGATGACAATTGAGACAAAAATCGCCCGTTTTTTTTTCTGAATGAAACACAGATGACTTCTTATACACGCATGTAAGGCCATTTCTCATGACACCAGACCATATGTTGCTCAAGCTACTATGAACAGCCTACATGGCCTACACATACTACATAGTAACATAGTTATTAAGGTTGAAGGAAGACTTTAAGTCCATCTAGTTCAAGCCATAGCCTAACCTAACATGCCCTAACATGTTGATCCAGAGGAAGGCAAAAAAAAACCATGTGGCAAAGAGTAAGCTCCACACTGGGGAAAAAAATTCCTTCCCGACTCCACATAGTTTAGTCCTGTCTGCTCTTTCTCTGGGTGGATCATGTCAAGGATTAACTTTGATCTGCCTCATTCTGGGCTCAAGTTTGCTATTAGATCCCAGGTATCCTGAGGGTGGTGTCAGCTATAGCTCTGTCTTTGGCATGTGAACCTGACTCTGGAAACCCTTGATTTGTCCTACTGTGAACCCTGACTTGTCCTGTGTCTGTTATCTCCCTCTGCCTGCCCTTTCCCATTGTCTCTTTGTAGTTCTGCTTGACTCTCTGGTTCTGATCTCCTGGCTTGGCTTTTTGACTCAGTTTCAGTTTGTCCCTATTGTACCGTATTTTGCCCGTCCTGGTTTACTGATCCCTTGCTACGTCCTGACTATCCATTCTGTCTAAATCCTTTTGCACTGTTGTGCTGTCTTGAGCTCAGACTTAGCTTTCCTGACCTCGCTCTCGCCACGAAGTGGCGTCTGTTCAGTTACTCTGTGTGCAGTCTGGCTTCCCTACCAAGCTTCCCCTGGTGGACGTTGCGCTGTACTGCACTGCAGCTGCATGACATGTCTTTCTTATATGCCGGAGACCAGAACTATACACAGTATTCTAAGTGTGGTCGAACTAGTGACTTGTATAGAGGTAAAATTATGTTCTCCTAATGAGCATCATGCATGGGGCAGCATGATAAATAGAAATTCCTTTTTATTTAGAATACCTAGAGATTTGCCCCGTGTTCAGTGGGGTCACTAGTGAGTCTTTTATAGGTGATTACATCATTAAGGAGTCTGCTAGATTCCTCTTGGTATGCAGTCTGGTTGAGTAGGACAATACCACCCCCTTTATCCGCAGGGCGTATCACAATACTATTATTCTCTTGGAGCTCAAATAGTGCTTTCTTTTCAAGATTATTTAAATTTTGGGAAGTATATTTTGGATTTTTTATTTTTATTTTTCTGATATCTTGTGTTACTGCCGATTCAAATGCACGAAATGCGTTAGAGTATTCCTGTATAGGGTGAAACGTAGAGGGATTGGACAATGATGTCTGTATGTATTCCTGGGTATCCACGGTAGTAGGCTGACAGTAATAGGAGACTGATGAGAACTTCTATTACTCCAAAATTACATAAACCTCCTACAAGGATAGGATTAGCCACTAACAATAGTAGTAAAAATAACAATAACCCCAAAAGAATCCCCAGCCTCCTATCTAACAGAGGGAGAGGATTTAAATCACAAACGACATCGTTGTCCAAGATTATACGTAAACACTGGTCAACCCTCCAACTAGACAGAATGATAGGTGAATTACTTCCACAACATCCAAGATTCATTTTTAGGAAATCTCAAACTATTGGGAATATTATAGCTCCAACAACTAGAAAGGGTCCCACTAAAAGAACAGTCTCAAAAAATCCGGGTTTCACACCATGTGGCACTTGTTCCTGCTGTGTGCGTACAAATTTTAGGAAAACTAAACAACTGAAATTTTACAACTCGGATGGAACCCGGGAATTTCTAATTAAGGATGGCATATCGTGTTGGTCATCGGGAGTAATTTATTTAATTAAGTGCCCTTGCGATAAAATCTATGTGGGCCGCACTAAACGTAGACTGATGGATAGGCTGAAGGAACACTTTAATAATATAGAAAAAGGTTTTGAAGGCCATCCTCTGTCTAGACATTTTAAGGAGCACCATGGAAGATCAACAAGAGGACTCACTTTCTGTGGCATTCAGGGGGTGCATAGGAATTGGCGGGGAGGTGACTATATCAAACTAATGTCACGTACGGAATCTAAGTGGATCTTTACACTAGACAGCTTAGCCCCCAGGGGCTTGAATCACGAGGTTGAACTATACGCCTTTTCATGAATAAAGAAGTTCTTTACAGCTCCCTCTGTATTTTACCAATTTTTAGATTTTTTTTTTTTTTTTCTCTCCCCCCTCCTACTTTGCACCCATTCCATGTTTTTGTCTGTGGTTTTATTCTCTTTTTGTCTTTTTATCCATTTACTTCCCGCTCCGCCATGTGCACATTGTGCCCCAATGTCTGTGTGGGGTGGATCTTATTTATTCATTTATTTATTTTTTAATCATAGGGTGGTTTTTTGAATGTTCTTTTTATTAGAAGTCGCCAATTTTTTTTTAAGAAGCCCCCATTTTTAATATATTTTTCATGCAATTTACATAATAAAGATTTTATACATATAGGGATTCCTCCACATATAGGGATATATACCGCTTTTATTTTATTGCTGCATACTCCACACTTACTTACATCTATTTATTTATCTCTCCTACCCATCCACTTCAATTGACTAGCTTTACAAGTGGGCGTGGATTTTATGTGTTTTTTGGAGCATCAGGGGTTACCGTATATACTCGAGTATAAGCCGACCCGAGTATAAGCCGACCCCCCTAATTTTGCCACAAAAAACTGGGAAAACTTATTGACTCGAGTATAAGCCTAGGGTAGAAAATGCAGCATTTACCAGTGAATTTCAAAAATAAAAATAGATGCTCCATACCGTTCATTATTGCCCCATAGATGCTCCATATACAACTGTGCTATATAGAATGCTCTGCACCGTTGATTATGGCCCCATAGATGCTCCTTATAATGCTGTGCCATATATGCTCTGCACCTTTGATTATGGCCCCATAGGTGCTCCTTATAATGCTGTGCCCCATATATGCTCTGCACCTTTATGGCCCCATAGGTGCTCCTTATAATGCTGTGCCCCATTTATGCTCTGCACCTTTATGGCCCCATAGGTGCTCCTTATAATGCTGTGCCCCATATATGCTCTGCACCTTTATGGCCCCATAGGTGCTCCTTATAATGCTGTGCCCCATATATGCTCTGCACCTTTATGGCCCCATAGGTGCTCCTTATAATGCTGTGCCCCATATATGCTCTGCACCTTTATGGCCCCATAGGTGCTCCTTATAATGCTGTGCCCCTTATATGCTCTGCACCTTTATGGCCCCATAGGTGCTCCTTATAATGCTGTGCCCCATATATGCTCTGCACCTTCATGGCCCCATAGGTGCTCCTTATAATGCTGTGCCCCTTATATGCTCTGCACCTTTATGGCCCCATAGGTGCTCCTTATAATGCTGTGCCCCTTATATGCTCTGCACCTTTATGGCCCCATAGATGCTCCTTATAATGCTGTGCCCCATATATGCTCTGCACCTTTATGGCCCCATAGGTGCTCCTTATAATGCTGTGCCCCATATATGCTCTGCACCTTTATGGCCCCATAGGTGCTCCTTATAATGCTGTGCCCCATATATGCTCTGCACCTTTATGGCCCCATAGGTGCTCCTTATAATGCTGTGCCCCTTATATGCTCTGCACCTTTATGGCCCCATAGGTGCTCCTTAGAATGCTGCTGGTGCTGCCATAAAAAAAAAAAAAAATCACATACTCACCTCTCTTCTCAGGACACCGGCGCTTTCAATAATTACCTGCTCCTCTGCGGCTCCGTCTCCAGCACTGACGCTCAGCAGAGGGCGCGCACTGACTACGTCACAGCGCCCTCTAACCTGAGCGTCATTGCTAGAGGACGCTGCAGACGGAGCCGGAGCGAGGAGCAGGTAATTATAGCGCTGCGCTCCCCTTACCTGCTGCGGCGCGGTCCCTGCAGTCCCTGACTTCTCCGGCGCTGCAGCTTCTTCCTGTAATTGAGCAGTCACATGGCACCGATCATTTACAGCAATGAATATGCGGCTCCTCCCCTATGGGGGTGGAGCTGCCTATTCATTTCTGTAATGAGCGGTGCCATGTGACCGCTCAGTGCAGGAAGAATCTGCAGCGCCGGAGAAGCCAGGGACTGCAGGGACCGCGCTGGGAGCAGGTAAGTATGATTACACAGCCCCCGCTCCCCCTCCCCTGCTGACACCCGGGTATATGACTCGAGTATAAGCCGAGAGGGGGACTTTCAGCCCCAAAAAATGGGCTGAAAATCTCGGCTTATACTCGAGTATATACAGTATATTAAGAGCAGGAGACGGCCGGGACCTATAGCCCTGACGAAGAAGGTCCGGAGACCTTCGAAACGCGTAGGCACTTTGGTCCCAATCGGCACCCGTCCTCTGCGCCCTTTTTCCTTTCCAAATCTGGTGACGCCACCCAGACCACACGCCCCCTTATTCCACCGCTCTCTCTAGCGGCGTCCTCGCAGCCCACGTGTGCCGGCTTACGGCGTTTCAGGCGCGTGGAGGCAGAGCACTAGCAAGGGAGGACGCTCCCTAAACAGTGAGTGTTTCTGCCGCCCCACACTGCCGTCTGGACTCCTCAGCCCCGGATACACAGGTGGCCGCTGCCCCTGCTCCAAGACACATCAGCCCAACGCCAGTACCTTCACCTCAGTCATGCTATATACAGTAAGTGTGCGGTTACTTTGAACATATGTTATACATCTACCACCCTTATACAGGTCCTTCTCAAAAAATTAGCATATAGTGTTAAATTTAATTATTTACCATAATGTAATGATTACAATTAAACTTTCATATATTATAGATTCATTATCCACCAACTGAAATTTGTCAGGTCTTTTATTGTTTTAATACTGATGATTTTGGCATACAACTCCTGATAACCCAAAAAACCTGTCTCAATAAATTAGCATATTTCACCCATCCAATCAAATAAAAGTGTTTTTTAAAAACAAACAAAAAAACCAACAAATAATAATGTTCAGTTATGCACTCAATACTTGGTCGGGAATCCTTTGGCAGAAATGACTGCTTCAATGCGGCGTGGCATGGAGGCAATCAGCCTGTGACACTGCTGAGATGTTATGGAGGCCCAGGATGCTTCAATAGCGGCCTTAAGCTCATCCAGAGTGTTGGGTCTTGCGTCTCTCAACTTTCTCTTCACAATATCCCACAGATTCTCTATGGGGTTCAGGTCAGGAGAGTTGGCAGGCCAATTGAGCACAGTAATACCATGGTCAGTAAACCATTTACCAGTGGTTTTGGCACTGTGAGCAGGTGCCAGGTCGTGCTGAAAAATGAAATCTTCATCTCCATAAAGCATTTCAGCCGATGGAAGCATGAAGTGCTCCAAAATCTCCTGATAGCTAGCTGCATTGACCCTGCCCTTGATGAAACACAGTGGACCAACACCAGCAGCTGACATGGCACCCCACACCATCACTGACTGTGGGTACTTGACACTGGACTTCAGGCATTTTGGCATTTCCTTCTCCCCAGTCTTCCTCCAGACTCTGGCACCTTGATTTCCGAATGACATGCAAAATTTGCTTTCATCAGAAAAAAGTACTTGGGACCACTTAGCAACAGTCCAGTGCTGCTTCTCTGTAGCCCAGGTCAGGCGCCTCTGCCGCTGTTTATGGTTCAAAAGTGGCTTTACCTGGGGAATGCGGCACCTGTAGCCCATTTCCTGCACACGCCTGTGCACGGTGGCTCTGGATGTTTCCACACCAGACTCAGTCCACTGCTTCCTCAGGTTCCCCAAGGTCTGGAATCGGTCCTTCTCCACAATCTTCCTCAGGGTCCGGTCTCCTCTTCTCGTTGTACAGCGTTTTCTGCCACATTGTTTCCTTCCAACAGACTTACCATTGAGGTGCCTTGATACAGCACTCTGGGAACAGCCTATTTGTTGAGAAATTTCTTTCTGGGTCTTACCCTCTTGCTTGAGGGTGTCAATGATGGCCTTCTTGACATCTGTCAGGTCGCTAGTCTTACCCATGATGGGGGTTTTGAGTAATGAACCAGGCAGGGAGTTTATAAAAGCCTCAGGTATCTTTTGCATGTGTTTAGAGTTAATTAGTTGATTCAGAAGATTAGGGTAATAGGTCGTTTAGAGAACCTTTTCTTGATATGCTAATTTATTGAGACAGGTTTTTTGGGTTATCAGGAGTTGTCTGCCAAAATCATCAGTATTAAAACAATAAAAGACCTGACAAATTTCAGTTGGTGGATAATGAATCTATAATATATGAAAGTTTAATTGTAATCATTACATTATGGTAAATAATGAAATTTATCACTATATGCTAATTTTTTGAGAAGGACCTGTACATGTACCTATCATGGCAATAAGTTATAGTGCTGTTGGTAAGTGCAAATAACGGCTGTTTGGTATTGGCGCATTAGTATTATTACTGCTAGTGGTGGTTGTAGCCACTTTTTTATTTTTATTTTACTGCTGCCCCTTTGGTTATTTAGTACTAGCACTTTGTGCCCATTTATAGATTTTCTCACTCCTTAGGTACACCTATCTTATTATCTTATTATTATTGCACTTTCTTTGTTTGGTTAGCGCGGTGTCCTAATTTACATAATATTATTTTCTGACTATATGACAGATTTAGCACAGTAGCAGAAAATGTTTCCGTTTTTTTAATTAAACGTTCTTTAAGAAACATAGGCCTTGCTATTATATATCTATGTATACATCTATGGATATATCCATAGATAAATCTATATATCTATAGATGGATATCTATGGATATATCTATAGATATAACTATGGATATATCTATGGATGGATAACTATAGATATATCTATAAATATATTTATAGATAGATATATCTATAGATACATAGATATATCTATCCATATATCTATCTGGTTACTTTCACACATCAGGTTTTTGCCGTCAGACACAATCCGGCAAGTTTTGAAAAAAAATGATCAATTTTTTTCCGCCGGATCCGTTTTTTTCTCAGAGTTGTATTAGCGCCGGATTGCACCTGATGGCCACACGTTTCATCCGTTTTTTGCTGGATCCGTCAGAAAAGCTGTTTCCGGCGGACGGAGAAAACGTACAGAAGAACGTTTTTTTCTGTCCGGCGAAAAAACGCACAGCGACAGATCCGGCAAAAAATGTATGAAACTGAGATGTGAATTGAAGAATCTGGTTTTTCATGCATGTTTCCATTCAAATCATGCACATTTTCCATTCTCTCTCTCTCAAAAAATGGATCAGTTGCATCAGTTTTTCACTATTTGCAACGGATCCGTTTTTTTTAAAATTTGCCGGATCCTGTTTGATAGATAGAGGTAGATAGATATATGGATAGTTAGGCTACTTTCACACATCAGTTTGTTTCCGTCAGGCAGGATCCGGCGAATTTTTGAAAAAAGGATCCGGTGCAAATAGTGAAAAACTGATGCAACTGAGAGAGAGAGAGAACGGAAAATGTGCATGATTTCAATGGGAAAATGCATGAAAAACTGGATTCGGAGGCCGGATTCATCATTTCACATCCCATTTTCATACATTTTTTGCCGGATCCGTCGCTGGGCGTTTTTTCGCTGGACAGAAAAAAACTTTCCTCTGTAAGTTTTCTCCGTCCACTGGAAAGTTTTTTTTTTTACGGATACGGCAAAAAACGAATGAAACGTGTGGCCATCAGGCTCAATCTGGCGCTAATACAACTCTATGAGAAAAAACGGATCCGGCGGGAAAAAAAAACGGATCGTTTTTTTTTCAAAACTCGCCGGATTATGCCTGACGGCAAAAACCTGATGTGTGAAAGTAGCCAGATAGATATATGGATTGCTTGTGATATATATATATATATATATATATACTATACTATATACACAAACTGTACACAGCTGCATTAACTATATCAACTATGACTGTATATAATTACAAGGATATATATATGTTAATGCAGTTGTATATACTTACGCTTGTAGTTACAGCAGATGTAGTTGTATGTGGTGATTATATATGCAGCTATGTGTACGGTTAATAATTATATGCTATTATTACATCGTCTCCTAAATCCGCCCTTACAGCTACATTGTCACATAATCCATCTTTATAAACTACGCTTCCCATGATGCTCTGGGCTAGAAAAACTGACTTGTGAGAGACGAGCTGCTCGTTACCTGTGCTGTGACGTCACGCCTCCCCAGGACACCGTTAGCCATCTTTACTACTGGAAACAAGGCGACTATTTACCTTTCTAATATGACTGAGATCGTGCCTTACTAAAGTTGGTCGCTATGTTACTTACCTCGGTTTTAGTCCTCTCAGGTGATAAGGAATGAGTATCTGGCAGAATAAAACGCTTGTTCCTTGGCTTGTAGCCTCTTTCATACCTGAGTAAAGATGGCGGCTGCATAATCTGTAGTCACTAGTCAAGCCTTTGTATCCGCTGCTGGAATGTCGCCACCTACTGGTGGGAGGATAGAAGCGGTACCTTGCTGGACATCACTTACTGAGAGATAGCGGGAGCCTGCAGGGTAAGAGCAGCGATGCTTCTTTGTGTGCACCGTGCTGTCATGTGCCTGTCATGGAGGTGACGGCCAGGCTTTATTATACAGGGGGCTGTGTGCTGCACCTGTGGAATGGGGATGACAGCTGCAGTGGCGTGGTGCAGCAGGATAACTATGTGCGCGGATAGAGAGCATCAGCCTGGGATGTGCTGCCCAGTGACTGAGCATGGGCGCTGCATGTGATGGTGCGGAGAGCAGCTGGGAGTGATGGAGACTGGGTGTGTGGTGCTCCGTCACTGCACTGGAGGAGCCAGACCCTGCTGGAGCCCACTACAGCTCCGAGTGCACGGGGATAGGAAGAGAGGTAGAATGCTGTGGATGTACGTCTACATACTCACATACATTATATACGTGCACACATATAGCCATATATACATTATATACATGCACACATATATCTATATACATTATATACATGCACACATATATCTATATACATTATATACATGCACACATATATCCATATATACATTATATACATGCACACATATATCTATATACATTATATACATGCACACATATATCTATATACATTATATACATGCACACATATATCCATATATACATTATATACATGCACACATATATCTATATACATTATATACATGCACACATATATCTATATACATTATATACATGCACACATATATCTATATACATTATATACATGCACACATATATCTATATACATTATATACATGCACACATATATCTATATACATTATATACATGCACACATATATCCATATATACATTATATACATGCACACATATATCCATATATACATTATATACATGCACACATATATCCATATATACATTATATACATGCACATATATACCCATATATACATTATATACATGCACACATATATCCATATATACATTATATACATGCACACATATATCCATATATACATTATATACATGCACACATATATCCATATATACACTATATACATGCACACATATATCCATATATACATATACACATATACATGCACACCTATATCCATATGCATATATATATATATATACACGCTCTGGTGCTGAGGGTCAGCTGTCTGCAGCAGGCTGGGTGTGCTGCACCGTGACCCAGTCATTTCTCCCTCCTCTGTTCTGTGAATACCAGTGACCCGTCTCTACCTGGTATTTCTAGCCCAGTATTCGGGATTCCCTCCTGGCTCGCCTTCTCTATTATGTAACACTGACTGAAATAAAGGTGGAGTAGTCACCGAAGGCTGTGACCATAACTGCTCTCATGTTATAGGGAAAGGAAATGCATGCTAAATAAGATGAATTCTACCAATTAGGCTATGTGCACACGTTGCGGAATGGGGTGCAGAATTATCCGCATCTCCTGGCAGAATCCGCAGGTGCAGATTTGCTGCGGATTTTGTGCGGATTTTCTGCGGTTTTTACCCCTGCGGATTTCTATAATGGAAGGGTGCAGAAACGCTGCAGATCCGCACAAAAGAAGTGACATGCACTTCTTTTAAATCCGCAGCGTTTCCACGTGGATTTTTCTGCACCATCTGCACAGCTTTTTTTTTCCCCATTGACTTATATTGTACTGTAAATCACAGTGCGGATCTGCAGCGTTTCTGGGAGGAAAAATCCGCTGCGGATCCACACTAATGGTATGTGCACACATTGCGGATTCTCTGCGGATCCACAGCATTTTTTGAGGTGCAGGAACGCTGCAGATCTGCCATTGATTTACAGTACAATGTTGAGAAAAAAAAAATTTTGTGCACACTTTGCGGAAAATCCGCTGCGGAAACGCTGCGGTTTAAAAGAAGTAGCATGTCACTTCTTTTTTGTGAATGTGCAGCGTTTTTGTACCCATTCCATTATTAAAAACCGCAACAAATCTGCGAGAAAACCGCAGCAAAAACGCACAACAAACGCTGCGAAACCGCACAAAAACCGCTGTGGAACCGCAGGTGCTTTTTCTGCCAAAAGAGGCAGAATCCGTACCAGAAATTCCAAAGCCTAAACCGCAACGTGTGCACATAGCCTTATTGATCATAGTGATAGAATGAGATTGTAGTAAGTGTAGGTTATGTGCACACGTTGCAGATTTGACTGGTATTTTCTGTGCAGATTCTGCATTTCTTGGCAGAAAACGCAGGTCAGAATCTGCACCTTTTTTTGGTATGTGCACATGTTGCAGATTTTTGTGCGGATTTCTTCCTTTTTTTCTCCCTGCAGATTTCTATTATGGAATGGGTGCAGAAACGCAGCAGATCTTCACAAAGAATTGACATGGTCCTTTTTTGGATCTGCTGCGTTTTCCGTGCAGATTTTTCCGCAAAATTAGCACAGCATTTTTTTTTTCTTTGCCATTGATTTACATTGTACTGTAAATCGCTTGCAGATCTGCAGCGTTTCTACTTGGAAAAAAAAAAATCTGCAGATCTGCAGGAAATCTGCAACGTGTGCACATAGCCTTAGGCCATGTTCACACTATGCATTCTGTCCTGCGGGTTCTCCCGCAGCGGATTTGATAAATCTGCAGGGCAAACCCGCTGCGGTTATCCCTGCAGATTTATCACGTTTTGTCCTGCGGGTTCCGCTGCGGGATTTTACCCCTACTATTGATGCTGCATATGCAGCAATATGCAGCATCAATAGTAATGTTAAAAATAAAAAAATAATGATATACTCACCCTCTGACGTCCCGATCTCCTCGGCGCTGCAGGCGGCGGTCCGGTTCCAAAGATGCTGTGCGAGAAGGACCTTCGTGACGTCACGGTCATGTGACCGCGACGTCACCGCAGGTCCTGGTCGCATAGCAAACCTGAGACCGGACGGCCGCGTGCAGCGCTGAGAGGTGAGTATATCATTATTTTTTATTTTAATTCTTTTTTTAACCACAAATATGGTTCCCGGGGCCTGGAGGAGAGTCTCCTCTCCTCCACCCCGGGTATAACCCGCACATTATCCGCTTACTTCCCGCATGGTGGGCACAGCCCCATGTGAGAAGTAAGCGGATCAATGCATTTCTATGGGTGCAGAATCGCTGCGATTCTGCACAAAGAAGTGACATGCTGCGGGTTATAAACTGCGCGGTTTTTCCCGCAGCATGTGCACAGCGGTTTGCGGTTTCCATAGGGTTTACAGGTTACTGTAAACGCAATGGAAACTGCTGCGGACCCGCAGCATCAAAATCGCCGCGGTTCCGCGGTAAAAACCGCAACGTGTGCACATAGCCTTAAGCTGATACCTGCACCAGAGTGTGACCTGATGAGATCTATCGTACTTTGGTGACTGTGGGACCCACTGTTGAACAACATGCAAATATTATATTACCCTCATCCATAATTTTACCTAAGCTTCTATATAATTATAAACTGGGTAGTTTTTTAAATTTATTTTACTCGCTTATATAGCGCCATTAATTCCACAGCACTTTGTAGACATCATGACTGTCCCCATTGGTGCTCACAATCTAGATTCCTTATCACTATGTTTTTAGAATGTGGGAGGAAACCCATGCAGAACGTACACACCCCTCACAGATGTCCTTGGTGGGACTTGAACCCAGGACCCCAGCACTTCCAGGTTGCAGTGCTAACCACTGAGCCCCTTGCTGCCCTGATAAGGTGCGCCTTTTGACTGCACATAGTGAATCACATGTATTGTGCCTACTATTCGTCATGGATGAGGATGGGGGGGGGGCAATGCCTGCACAGATTCACCTGTTCCCCAGTGGGCAAGTCCGAGCCTGGGAGTACAATCATTAGTGGGATTTGAACCTAGGACCCCAGCACTTCAAGGTTACAGTGCTAACTACTGAGCCACCATGATGCCCAGATGAGACTCACCTTTTGTCTGAACATAGTGAATGTGCCTACTACTGTTCATGTATGAGGGTGGTGGCCAACTGCAGCACAGGGGTCTACCGGGGGATTTACCTGTTCCCCAGTGGGCAAGTCCAAGCTTGGGAGTACAAATAAAGTGTGTACTTTAGTTTTCTTTGTGCATGGAAAGGTGTTGTCAAGCTCTAAAAATAAACTCATCAGCTCTCCAGCCTGTAATTGTGGTCCCTATGAAAAAATTTTGGAGGATCATTTGTTATAAATCTGTGTTGTGCCATTCCTCTGTTATTCCTCCTATATTTTCCTGAATAAATAGACAACTAGGTGTTACCACTTGGGGGAGTGTCATTACACAAGGTGACACTGTCCAATGAGCGCCGCCCTATCAGGCTGAAGGGACACACCAACGTAAGGGAGAATGTTGGTACCGAGCAATCAGTTTATTCATACATTAGTCTTAGAAATAACAGAGCGGCTTTGTTCTTATAGACAATATGAGTATTACTAAAACAGTCATGTCTGGAGATCCTACAGGTCCTACTTAAGAATTGTTCTTTAAAAGGGTTTTCTTAATTCTTAAAATATTTGACCAGAAGTGCTCCCTTCCAGTCTTAGTGTACCTAACTATGATGATGAATAGTGATGAGCGAATATACTCGTTATTCGAGATTTCCTGAGCATGCTCGGGGGTCCTCCGAGTATTTTTAGTGCTCGGAGATTTAGTTTTCCTCACCTCAGCTGAATGATTTACATCTGTTAGCCAGCATAAGTACATGTGGGGATTCCCTAGCTACCAGGCAACCCCCACATTTACTTATGTTGGCTAACAGATGTAAATCATTCAGCTGCGGCGATGAAAACTAAATCTCCGAGCACTAAAAAATACTCGGAGGTCACCCGAGCGTGTTCGGGAAATCTCGAGTAATGAGTATATTCGCTCATCACTAATGATGAAATGTATGTGATGTCACGTGATGCTTTAGCTGATTAATGGTCTCAGTGATCTCATTATAAATACTGCTGAAGTAATTGGCTGCAGTGGTCAGGTGGGTAGAAGGCAGCACCATTGGTGTAGCCAAGTATGCAAAGACAGACAGCTGATTTAAATGGAACCAGTCCCCTCCAAAAAATTATTTATCTACAGATATAGCTGTAATCTGCAGGTGTTTAAGTTATGTTAGGCTGGTTTATTGGAAGGGCAGCTACAGGGAGAAAATGTAGTTATATTCTCCCTGAAGCCATTCGCAGTTTAGGGGAATGTATCCTTCACAGCTCGTGCACTTTGAGTGACAGCCAGATCTGCAGATACAAGCTGTGTAGTGAACGCTGTCCCAGGCCCCTGCACCGCCCCGAGGTCTGGAGGTGAGCGCTTGCAGGGAGAACATGACTCCATTTTCTCCCTATACCTGTGCTTCCAGTAAACCAGCCTGACATGATGTAAATGCTATGTACCTGCAGAATTTGAGGTGACAGATTTCCTTTACAAGGAGATTATAGGTTCCTTTGTTATTTCATACCATTTACTTCACTTTGGCAACAACTTTTAGGATCTCAGAAAACCAATCTTTGATTGTCTTAGTGGTGAATGAATTGTTGAACGATAACCAAGGCATTAGCCCCCCAAATGTTACTACACCGCTGAGACGGAAATAAAATTCATTCACACAGTGTGCTATTAAAATCTCTGATGAAATCAAAGTGTTTCTTAAGACTCTGCATGAGAACGGGTTTATTAAGAGAAAATTAAAACTAGAATACGAAACACAGAATTGAACTTGCCACTTTATTCATTCTTATGTGTGAAGTGTTTCAAGTGGCGTTACGCTTTTAGTTCTGTCCAGAGAGTTGGTGCTGACCCCACACTTATCATTCTTAAGACCTCAGGTGCCCCTATATCTAAGGCTAGGTTCACATCATGTTAGGGCGATCCACTACTAAGCTGCACTAATGCTATGTAATGGATCCGTTAATGCACCCACAGACTTCAATTAGTCTAACGCATATCAAAATCGGCATGCGTTAGCGATGATGCGTTACTTTGTGACATATCCTTGAACGCGGTCTACCGCGTTTTCGGGTACGTTAGGTCTAACGCACAGTGAACGGGACGTGTTGTGAGTTCTGTTTTTGGGCTCCCTCTGGTGGTTACTGATGGTACTGGGTGACTTGTGTTCTCTGCGGTCTCTGGTGTCCACCTGTTCCATCAGGTTATGGGAGTTTCCTATTTAACCTGGCTTTTTTGTCATTTCCTCGCCGGCTATCAATGTTATCAGCGTGTCTTTTTACCTCTGCTCCCTGCGTGTTATCTTCAGGACAAGCTAAGTTTTGATTTTCCTGTTCCACGTTTTGCTTAATTTTTGTCTTAGTCCAGCTTGCAGATATGTGATTCCTTGCTGCTGGTTGCTCTAGTGGGCTGAAATGACTCCTCATGTTCCATGAGTTGGCACATGAGTTCAAGTAATTTCAGGATGGTTTTTTGAAGGGTTTTTCGCTGACCGCGCAGTTCACTTTTGTATCCTCTGCTATCTAGCTTTAGCGGGCCTCATTTTTGCTGATTCTATTCTCATAACTACGTATGTGCTTTCCTCTCATTTCACCGTTATTACATGTGGGGGGCTGCTATTTCTGTGGGGTGTTTCTCTGGAGGCAAGTGAGGTCTGTGTTTCTTCTAATAGGGGAAGTTAATCCTTCGGCTGGCGCGAGACGTCTAGGAATCATCGTAGGCACGTTCCCCGGCTACTGCTAGTTGTGTGTTTAGGTTCAGGATCGCGGTCAGCTCAGGTTCCATCACCCTAGAGCTTGTTTTGTTTTTGTGCTTGTCCTTTTGTGATCCCCTGCCTTTGGGATCATGACAGGGACGCATTTGCTGTGCATAGACCTCTATTGCCAAAGCATGCCAACACAATGCTACCATGTGTTAGCACAATTGTAGAAAATAGAGATTTTGGGCATCAGCGTTAGCACATCCATTTAACGGATCTGTTAAATGGATGGCACTAACACGATGTGAACCTAGCCTTAAATGGAAAAACCAAACCGGGATGACTTATCTCTCCAAGGCTCTTCTTTCCTCTGGGCTTGAGCTGGTTAAATAATCCTGTATTGTAAGCAATTTCTCCTGTCCTGTGGTGTGTATGAAATAGGAACAACTGATGCTTTAGAATCTAAAGCATCACTTGTTCCTGTCTCGCACACACCTACAAATTAGATATTCTGATAGAAGAAATGATGCTGCAAACCCACAAAAGGTACAGGGTTCATCATGGCCACTCACTTGGCCCCCAATAATGCAGGCGCCATATGCTATGGATTTTCAGAACATCCTCAGCAAATCAATAGCTGCAGGAAACGCATATGTTTCAAGGCAGTAATGGACGGTTGTATCATATGCACAGTGTGCGCTTTCATCTGCCCTCACTATGACAGTGAGGGCAGATGAAAGCGCACACATAAGAAAAGCTATGCCACAAAGGGAAAGGTGCCAGGTCTCTTCCTGTCTCCATACCTAACAATGGTGAATCCTTCTCAATCAGTGATCAGTGCTCCTGGGAGATATAGTTCTGCGGGTTGGGAGAACATACAGTTGCTTGCAAAAGTTTTCACTCCCTTGGCGTTTTACTTATTTTGTTACATTACAACCTGTGTTTAAATATTTTTGTAATCCGATTTTTTTTTTTGTGTGATGCTTCAGCACTTAATAGTCTAAGTTAGTGAATTGAGAAAAATAAAGGCGCACATTAAATTTATGGGGTCAAATAACTAAAAATTGGCATGTGCATATGTCTACACCCCTTTTACTATGAAGCCCCTAAAAATTTCCGCTGCAAGCAATTATCTTCGTATGTCACTATGTCACATGGTTAGTGAAAGAAAGTCCACCTGTGCACAACCTGAGTGTCACATGGTCTGTCATTATATACACTTTACCTATTCTGAAAGGTTACAGAGGCTGCAACACCATTAAGCAAGAGGAGTTTTGATGGGTGGCCATCTTTTGCATGTTTGTTGTGGTACCATTTGATAATGGATTTGATAGTGCTACAGGGGATTATCAGAAACTGGGATATTTTTTATAACCCAACCCTGAGGTGGAGATCTCCTTGGTCTTCATGGTGTTTGGCCTTGATGGAAGAGTGGGCAGAAAAAAACCTTTACTTACACACAAAATTGTATATTCAAAAAATTGTAAGGCTCGTTTTGAGTTTGCCAAAAGACATGTGGGAGACTCCTCAAAAGTATGGAGGAAGGTGCTGTAGTGAGATGAGACTAAAATTGAACTTGTTGGCAACCAAGGTAAATATTATATCTGGCGCCAAACCAACACAGCTCATCACTACAAGAAGACCATCCCCACAGTGAAACATGGTGGTGGCAGCATCTTGCTGTGGGGATGTTTTACAGCAGCAGGGACAGGGTAAATGGTTCGAGTCAAAGGGAAGATGGATGGTGCGAAATACAGGGACATTCTTGGACAAAATCTGTTTTGTCTGTCAGTGATTTGAGAATGGAATGGAGGTTCACTTTACAACAAGGAAATGACTCAAAGCATACTTCTAAAGCAACACTCAGCTGGTTTAAGGGGAAACGTGGAAATGTTTTGGAGTGGCCTAGTCAAAGATCAGACCTTAATCCAATTGACAATCTGTGATCAGAATTGATTACTGTTCACCAGGGAAACCATCTAACTTGAAGGAGCTGGAGCAGTTTTGCCTTGAGGAATGGGCAAAAATCCCAGTGGCCAGATGTGGAAAACTGAGAGACTTATCCAAAGTGATTTGCAGCTTTAATTGCCGCAAAAGGAGGCTCCAAAAAGTGCTGACTTCAGTTCTCAATTATTTTGTCCTATTTGCTTCACAATAAAAAGAAAACCAAATGTTCCCAATTGTAGACATGTTCTTTTTAATAAACTGATGCAAACTCTAAAAAAAAGCAAAAACAGTGACATTCCAGGTTGTGAGGTAGCAAAACACGAAAAATGCCAAGGGGGTGAATACTTTTGCAAACCACTGTAGAAATGCACATAGCGGTGAATAGGGGGACTCTAGATGCTCGGACACCTCTCCTGTCACTTCCACAAATTTTACTGTGCTTTGATTATATGACGCCATCATATTCCACAGCATTTTACAGACATCATCATCACGGTCCCCATTGGGGCTCACAATCTAAATTCGCTATCACTATGTATTTGGAATGTGGGAGGAAACCGGAGAACCTGCAGGAAACCCATCAAACACGGAGAGAAAATACAGACTCCTTGCAGATGTTATCCTTGTTGGGACTTTAACTCAGGACCCCAGCACTTCAAGGCATCAGTACTAACCACTGCCCAAGTGGAAAAATGGGATCTGGGGACCTCCGTACTAGAGATGTGTGCAGGTCCCAGACGTGGGGCTGACATTTATTGTGTAAGGTATATTTTGTGATGTGGATATGGCATAATTGCCTGTAATGAGATCACTCCTTTAAGACAAAACCCATAAAGTGGGCTACACTATGTGGCATATGCCATAAATTTCTGTCATTGGACGACTCCTTTGAAGGAGTTGTCCGGTTCAGATCGATCAATCTGCTGTCACTCTGTGTGACTGCAGACTTAGGAATCCCCCCCCCCAGCGCACACACTGTGTGCTGCGGGGATTTGAAGGTTCCGGGACCGAAGGGTAGGTATGAGTTATACATACTCCTGGCCAGAGCCCGTTTAGTGGCAGTTGTCTCGATCCATACACTTGTAGAGGGAGGCTGCGCCCACAGGCTGGAAGTACATATAACTCATACATAGCCTCCGGTCCCGGGACAGAAACTGGCGAATCCTCATAGCGCGCACAGTGCACGCACTGGGGGGATTCAGAAGTCAGCAGTCACACAGAGTGATCGATTTGGAATGCAGAACCCCTTTAAGACAAATTCAGTGACATACACTTGTTAGGAGCCTGTAGATATAGGTGGCCTGATGCCTCATTCTCTGCCCATTAAGGGGGCCACGCCTTAAGGCCATGTTCACACAGTGCGTTTTTTACCGCGGAACCGCGGCGGTTTTGCCGCTGCGGTTCCGCAGCTGTTTTCCATGCAGGGTACAGTACACTGTACCCTATGGAAAACAGGACACACTGTGCACATGGTCCGGAAATTGTAAAAAAAAAGCCGCGCTGAATAGCTCCCGGAAAAAAGAAGGAGCATGTCAATTCTTCTTCCTGAACCGCAGCGGTTCTGCACCCATAGACCTCCATTGTGAGGTCAAAATCGCAGTAAAACCCGCAGATCAAAAATATATCTGCGGGTTTTACTGCGATTTGATGTGCAGAACCGCTGCAGCAGGAAGTGCGGGGGAGCGGGCGGAAGTGCGTGGGCGGAGTGTGGCTGCCCCCCCGTGCTCCGATCCCGCCCCCCCGTGCTCCGATGCCCCCCCCCGTGCTCCGATGCCCCCCCCCAGTGCTCCGATGCCCCCCCCCGTGCCCTAATCTCCCCCCCCTATACTTACCCGGCGTCCCGGTGTCCGTCCGGCCGTCTTCTCCCTGGGCGCCGCCATCTTGCAAAATGGCGGGCGCATGCGCAGTGCGCCCGCCGAATCTGCCGGCCGGCAGATTCGCTCCAAAGTGCATTTTGATCACTGAGATATAACCTATCTCAGTGATCAAAATAAAAAAATAGTAAATGACACCCCCCCCACTTTGTCACCCCCATTGGTAGGGACAATAAAAAAATTAAGATTTTTTTTTTTTTTTTTTCACTAAGGTTAGAATAGGGTTAGGGGTAGGGTTAGGGTTAGGGGTAGGGGTAGGGTTAGGGGTAGGGTTAGGGGTAGGGGTAGGGTTAGGGGTAGGGTTAGGGGTAGGGGTAGGGTTAGGGTTAGGGTTAGGGGTAGGGTTAGGGGTAGGGTTAGGGGTAGGGGTAGGGGTAGGGGTAGGGTTAGGGGTAGGGTTAGGGTATTTTCAGCCATTTTAGCCCTAAAAAGCTTCCTAGGAAACACAGTAAAAAAAGGATAAAAAAAGCATCAAAAAACGCATCAAAAAACGCATCAAAAACGCATAAAAAAAGGACAAAAAAAGGACCTGCGTTTTCTGCCAAGAGCTGCAGTTTTTTAAAAAAACTGTCCTGAAAAAAAAAGGATGGAAATCCTGAACGTGTGAACATACCCTAAGGCAGTGTTCCCCAACTCCAGTCCTCAAGAGCCACCAACAGGTCATGTTTTCAGGATTTCCTTAGTATTGCTCAGGTGATAATTGCAGAACCTGCACAGGGAATAATTCCATCACCTGTGCAATACTAAGGAAATCCTGAAAACATGACTTGTTGGTGGCTCTTGAGGACTGGAGTTGGGGAACACTGCCTTAAGGACTCACACGACTGAAAAATACAGACAGCACTTGGACTAGTGTTATTCAGTGGGGCAGAGCAGATGAACGATTTTTTTTCACTGACTGATTCTGTGTGTGAAAAACATGGCAGTGTGCACGAGTTTCTCATAAATCGGATGAGATTCGCATAGATGAGTCTATGGATGCCTCAAGGAGCCGCAGTGTAACATCCGTTTTTTACACGGTGTAGTTCTGTAACATAGGACACTGTAAATGGTCCTGTAAAGGATTAATAACTGCTGAGTAAAAAAACAGATTGTATACTGATGACCAGTGAGAAAAAAATAGTCCAAGTATTCTGGATGAAACTCTGACCAATTATACGTCCCTGTGAACCTGCCCTAAAGGGTCATTTCCATCCTTAGAAGTTATCAATCCTTCAGATAGGAAGCCATCTGCAGGAGCCATCATTGATCCTGAAAACAGGGGTCTGCCTGAACGGAGCGGTGGTCAGTCATGCGCATCCTCCACCATCCATAGAGGAACACTCACTGAATAGCAAGTTATCACTAAACTCATGGATAGGTGATAGCTTCTTACGATGGGAATAATCCTGTAAAGAGTGGTCGTTTTTTTAATTTTTATTTCATAAATCAGTTGTACATATGAAAAGAAGAAATTGTAATATGTCTTCTGTTTCCCCCACTGCAGGTTTTGGCTTACAAATACTGATGTAAATACTGAACGTGTGCATGTGGCCTTAAACTACTTATTCTCTCAGTAGAGGTAGTGTCTAAGTGACATATCTATAATATAACGCTGGGAGCGTCACTCTGTCCGAAGCCTTTATAGACTGCGCCGGCCCCCACAGAGTGACGCTCCCAGGAGAACGCGGTATGCGTAAACACTGAACGCATACCGCGATCTCCACCGGAGAGTCAGGGACCGCCAGGAGGGTAAGTATATTCACCTTTCCCCGTTCCAGCGCTGCGTGCGGCTTCGTCTCCCGGCTCCTCTGCTGTGACAGTTCAGAGGGCGCGATGACGCGCTTAATGCGCGCCGGCGCCGCCCTCTGACTTACCAGTCACAGGCAGAGGAGCCGGAGTGTGTCTTCAAGAAAATGGCGCCGGAAAGCGCGGACTGCGCAGGCGCCGATTCCTGCTGCTGGAATCGGCGCTTGCGCAGTCCGCGCTTTCCGGCGCCATTTTCTTGAAGACACACTCCGGCTCCACTGCAGGTGTGTCTTCAAGAAAATGGTGCCGGAAAGCGCGGACTGCGCAGGCGCCGATTCTTGCTGCCGGAATCGGCACCTGCGCAGTCCGCGCTTTCCGGCGCAATTTTCTTGAAGACACACCTGCAGTGGAGCCGGACGATAGGTGAGTATGGTATATATTTTTTTTTTTATATGGCAGCAGCATACGGGGGCATACACACTGGAGCGTCTTATGGGGGGCATATCATACAATGGTGGCGCAGGATGGGAGCAGCACATGACAGAACGGGGGCAGGATGGCAGCAGCACATGACGGAACGGGTGCAGGATGGCAGCAGCACATGACAGAACGGGTGCAGGATGGCAGCAGCACATGACAGAACGGGCGCAGGATGGCAGCAGCACATGACAGAACGGGCGCAGGATGGCAGCAGCACATGACAGAACGGGCGCAGGATGGCAGCAGCACATGACAGAACGGGCGCAGGATGGCAGCAGCACATGACAGAACGGGTGCAGGATGGGAGCAGCACATGACAGAACGGGCGCAGGATGGCAGCAGCACATGACAGAACGGGCGCAGGATGGGAGCAGCACATGACAGAACGGGCGCAGGATGGCAGTAGCACATGACAGAACGGGCGCAGGATGGGAGCAGCACATGACAGAACGGGGGCGCAGGATGGGAGCAGCACATGACAGAACGGGGGCGCAGGATGGGAGCAGCACATGACAGGATGGGAGCAGCAAGTGACAGAATGGAGGCGCAGGATGGGAGCAGCACATGACAGAACGTGGGGGCGCAGGATGGGAGCAGCACATGACAGAACGGGGGCGCAGGATGGAGCAGCACATGACAGAATGGGGGCGCAGGATGGAGCAGGACATGTCAGGATGGGGACGCAGGATGGAGCAGCACATACCAGGATGGAGACCATATACCAATATAAATGCTCGCCACCCGGGTGTAGAACGGGTTCAATAGCTAGTACAAATATAAAGGATAAACACCCCCCAGTGTATTTTTTAGGACACCATTATTTTGGCACATTTTTTGCAACTTTTGGCACCAATAAAGTCGCCAAAACAGATAGAATCCCATTTTTTATGTTGTACCATATTCATGAATCACGCGCGCCATTTTGATAAGTCAAAAAAGGAAGGTGACTCCGACAAAAACGCAGATGATGAATTGGGGCCATTGTGTCTTTTTTTTTGGTTCTTCTATTAGGTTTAGATGGAGAGTGACACTCACTGTATTGCCAAGAGCTGCTATTAGAGAAGATCTTCATAAAAGATCATTAAAACCGCGTCATTTTCTACAGACTTACATGAATTACGGTATTATTTAATATAATGATACCTTATTTTTTTTAAAAGGAAAGAGCATTTGACAATGAGATCATTGTTATAAACCCAATTTCCTTATAGACTTCAAAGGATCCCAGTTCTTTTGGAGAAGAAGCGAACACATGAGCGGCATGTCTAACTAGGCTGGTGCTAGGGAAAGTGCACAGAATGGGGTCAAGGAATCAGCCGCCCACCGCTGGGAACAGTTATGGGATTGATGTTAGATGGGAAGACGGGAGCACCTACCTGACTGTGGGGCTGCCCATTTCGTGTATCTCCGCTGTCTATGCGATATATTGCCCACAGCTACCAATTCTTTCAGTTAAGTCTAGATGCTGTATATAACAGGCATGTTTTCAGTCTTTTATATCTTCTGTGACTTGCTGCTGTGAGATCAGACCTCTGCCCCCCGTGGCTCCCCCTTTTACAGTTTGAGGCTAACATACATTAAGAAGCAGGTGCTGCTGTTGCACCCTTCTTCCTCCTTCTTTATTGCTTACTATATTTCTGCTGTCTTACACTAGATTTTTAAAGCACCACTCCATCATTTTTTTTTATTTTACAGCTGAAATGCCACCACTAATCTAAGTTCCCTGAAATTAAAGTGAAGCTCCATTTTGAAACTACACTTTTCCTTCCGTAAAGCACCGCTCCAGCCATTTTTTTTATTTCAGAGCTGGAGTGGCGGCATTAATCTAAGTTTCCTGCCCCTATTATTATACTTACTAGCCGCTATCTCCAAATTGAAGCATCACTTTAATTTCGGGATCAGAACTATACAGTGCGCTCATGCTATCTCTGTAAGCCTGATGGACCAATGTAAGTTTACCCAGTCTGTAGTGATAAAGCGTTGGACTATTGCGCTCTTGATATATTATTGTTTAAAAAGGAGACTAAAAATGACACCTGTAATGACTAGCAAAAAATATTCCAATTGCAGATTTTTCTTTATTTTATTAAATTTTTATTTATTTAGTTTATTTCATGTTTCTTCTCAAACCAAGAGCTGTGGTAGCTGATATCACACAAGAAGTAAGGTTCCTATTAGACTGAGTTCATCTTCTCGTCGCTATTGCAAAACCGGTAAGTGGAAACTTATGCATCATATGAATCAACATCTGCTTTACAAACACAATTCACTATGTAGCCGGTTCTAACCTGTAGGGGCATTTACTTTCCCATAAGCGAACACTGACTTCCTATATAAAAGTTGATCAGCGGTCAATTAAAGGTCCTTTCCCAGAGGCCAGGACAAACTGGGAACAGAAGGATGGTTTGCCGCCATAAATTATCCTACCGCCAACAAGCAATCATTTTGCCTTTTTGACGGCTGATCATCAGAATGCTTACGTTGTACATGGGGGATAATTGGGAACAAATGTTTTTGTGAACTATCATTTATTGATTATTTGCACGAGTAAATGAACATTATAGTTTACAAAATGTTTTACATAATATGTATCAGTTGAAAATACCCTCTAATATTGGGAGGGTTAGTTTGCAGACTAACATAAGTAGATGTTTTGCAGAATTATTAGTAGATGTCATATACCGTAGTGCAAATCCCGCTCCGCCCGCCAAGATCCCCAGGTCCTTGTTTAAGTTGCATTATTTACTTTATCTTTTGTCTGCATAGACAAAGTAGATTCTATTATCACATGTTTTATGCAGATCATTCTGAGATCGCTGCACACAGTCATATGTGCATCCATATTTGTTTGCACGCAGGTGGATTAGTGGAGAGACTCCGACAGATTGTTATTAACTTGATAATCCAAGGCTGCAGATAGAAACAGTGTAACCTACATGGAGACAGTTTCATAATCATTTATTCCGTGCGAGCCTCCCTTTCCTGTATATGATACATCGTGTGACCCTGGATTGAATCTGATACATCCCTTGTTATAGGATAAGGAACATGTTAATTGTTAAGAACAGTTTTAGGATTACACTATTGTTTCTCTAATCTACTTTGTCATAAGTGAGTGATTCTGGAGATATAAACCCAACTAGTACCTTCTATATAGGACATTATCAACTCACTGTTTTAATTCGTAGGTCATATATACTAACATAATAAAATTATTTGTTCACAAGTGTGTAACAAATGCATTACATGACCTTACAAAGCCAATATATATTTCTGTTTGCCCATAAGTATATTTACAGCAATATTTTAGATGTGTATTTTGTTTCATATCAAACTTGACGCAGCCCGGCAGAACGCAAATGTGAATGTAGCCTAAAGTCAACATACTGCTCTGTACCTAACAAAAATGTACAAGAATAAAAGAGTTAAAAGTCCCCCCTTCAAGCTTAGTCCCAGAATTACTCTGTTTATGTGGGAACCTTTTAATCGGTTCAAAGCATATATTGATCAAATGTACAAGACTAGGTGCAGGCTCAATGCTGTGCTCAGGAACATCTGTCTACTTGTCCCTTCTAAGATTTAATGTTACTCAAACTGTAAAACCTCAGCATGTGCACTGCTTCTTTACAGGTTTTATCCAGGATTAAAAAAAAGTGTTGCTTTTATCCAGAAACAGTGGCACTGCTGTCCATGGCTTGTTTTTCTATTGCAGGTTATGAGGCTACAAGAGTGCCACTGTTTCTTAAACTAAAAGTAGACATTTCATTTTGATCTTGGTCTATCCCTTTCTTGGGTACCTTGTTATAGGTATTATTGTTTCTTTCAGCCAAAAGACATTTTTCTCATTATGCACAATATAATCAAATAAAATAGATATAATATAGTATAAAAGATTTTCCGGCATGTTCCCTTTATGTTAAATACTACAACCCTGATTATACTCACAACACACTAATTGTATTTGGTTGACTCGTAAATGCGAAAGTCCTTGATGTGTGATCCTCATATCCTAGCATGTGATGCTCAAGGGTTTTCTCATCCCCATCAACAGTAACATGATTGTTATGCCAGGGCCAGAAAGTACAAAGCGGTAGTTGAAGAAGACACTGACATTACACAGACCCCAAACAAACAGTCCCATGTCCTACATATGTGTTGTCTTCCAGATCAGGGTAACCACCGGTCATGTATCCAGATTATAATGCCGAGCCTTTCACATCACACAGAAGTACAAGGAAAACGTACCTCTTTTTACGTTCTAGTTTTTGTTTGATTTTGTAATTAATGCTAATAGATTCTTACAGCTAAACTTGCACCATTCACAGTAGAATGATGTCTTGTTATTGCAGTGAAACCCTACTACAATTTTTTTGGGGGTAGTCTGGTCAGGCAATTCAAAACCTCACAGCTCTGTAACCTTTCTACTATTGTTACCTTTTTAGTTTGTTTTCTCTTTGCAATATGGCAAAAAAAATCTTAAATGTCTTGTCCATTACTAGAAAAACCCCTTCTCGATCTCACTGTTTGCCCCCTTGAAGACAAAATCACTTATACTCATCTCCTGTGCCAGCGCCGTTCCATCGGGGCTCATATGCGGTTGTTATGTCATGTGAGCCCTGTCACCCACCTTCGAACGTATTAGTAATCAAGAGGAAGTGAATGGCCAAGAATTATTCGCTTTTTTATGTGGTTTTTGATGCACTTTTTATTCTGTTTTTTTGGGCTAAGCCAGTATGATCTTAACGGGAAAAAAAACCACTGAAATAAATGAGATGCTGTGGGTTTTTTGTTGTTTTGTTTTTTTTTAAAAGGTACCTAAGGACAAGAAATGCAAGCAATATAAAAAAAGCACTCTGTGAATGAGATTTTATAAATCTCATTAATTTTGCTCTTTATTGGTATGTTTTGTTTCTGCATGAAAAAAATGCATCAGCAGGACTACATGTGAACAAGCCTCTTTAAAAGAATAGGCAGGTATAAGCAAACTGCGGCTGCAATACCAACACACATATGCAAACTCTATGCAATAGCTAACATTATACACATGAGTTCCACTATTGCTACAGAAGTAAGAATGAAAGGTTGTTAGTTCACATTTTGATCAAATTGTGTATGCCCATTGCCCATCTGCCACCGACAAGGCAAAGTATAGGGACCCTATACTAAAGAGTTACGGACTGAAATTAGCTAGGGTAGCATAGGATCCAGATACATGTTGCTCTATTAAAGCACCACTTGAGCAGGTTTTTTTTAATTTTAGTTCCGGAGTGGTGCTTCTAATCTAAGGTCCCTGCCCCTACTTTTATACTTTCCCATCGTTGTCTTTACCTTTTCTCTCCCCCTCTCCCTTTGGTCTCCAGACTTTTTGATGCAAGTTTATGACAGCTGCTTTATGGCTCTTATAGACTTGCATTGAGAGCTTGTGATCGTTACTTCTGACTTCCTGTCAGTCTGCAGTTGCAGTCATGGTGCAGCGGGTCCAGAGACGATAAAAGATGAAGATAACGGCGGGTACGTATAAGACTAGGTACAGGGACCTTAGTACATTAGCACCACTCCAGCGCTGAAAAAAACACAATGGAGTGGTATTTTAAAAACAGTCTTGGATAAGTGGGTAGTTAGAGTGCTGAGACCTTCCATCCCAAAAGTCTACAAATTGGCATGCGCTAACTATGGTAATAATACAAATGCAGGTGCAAGCACTATGCGCCTCCAATACAAAGGCATATATACAAGAACCATGTTACAGCATCCGCTATTGTGGAATACATGATATGAGGTATTGCTATAGAGTGAGGTCAGCAGCGCCTCCCACTCCTAATATACCTCATTCCCAATCACTGCAACAGGACTGAGCTGACGTGAGCTGTTGTACCAGGCACATCCGCGAACAGACGGGGCGATGTCTGGTAAACAACAATGGGAATGCAGTCTCTTCATGCAGTAAATTGGCATGGGTCCTCTGAGTTGGACCCCACTGCTCTGTCATTGATGGCATATCCCTAGTCCCCTTTAATAGTAATTTAATTGAAAGTTCATGAACTGTATACTTGCAATACGGTAAATATATGTAATTGCTTAGTCTGGCTGTAGATTTTCAGACAAGCTCCTACTGTGCCACTTCTGCTCTTTCAAGCGCATGTCTGTATCAAACATCACAAAACATTGTGCCATTGGCAATGAAAGGAGAGGATCTTAGCTGCCTTGTCAAAGGGAACATTCTCCTTGGATACACTACAAGAAGAAGGGCGTAGACAATTTGCACACTATTCGCACAACAGGGTGCTGTTTGGAGAACCTCATTGTGAACTTTTGTTATTAGCATTGAGTCTTAATCTATTATAAATTACAGATCTGGTATTTTTGCTATCATATATTATTTAATCATAATAATAAATGTATTAAAGGGAATCTGTCAGTAGGATCAGCAATCTTAAGCCATCTATGTGGGCATGTAGGTCATAGGAAGCTGAATAAAATGATACATTGATATTTGCGATATGTCTTATTCCAGAGAAATCCAAGTTTTTCTTATATGTAAATGAGCTATTAAGGTCTATGAGACTAATCTGTATGAGAATCTGCCTCCAGAGATTATTGTAAATAAAGCTGTGTGTGATTATACTGGACACATTTGCAGATTCTTCTCAGCTTCCATCTCACAGGCAGACTGGGTTGCAATACAGCAGAGCTGTGAGAGCTGCAGATGCTAACGTGTTTATTGTGAGAGAAACATCAGTTCTACTGTCCAATGTTTGTTACATGTCTCACACTGTTAACTCGCCCTTTCATTTATAATAATCTCTGGAGGCAGATTCCCATGCAGATCAGAGTTTGGCCCAAAGATCTTAACAGCTTTGCGTATAAGAAAAATAGGGAATAAAATATTGGATCCCAAACGTAAAAGTATTATTTTATCCAGCTTCCTATGATCTACATACCTATATGGATGACATGGGACGGTTGCTCCCACTGACAGATTTCCTTTAATAGGCAGAGAATCCAGAGCATCATAATGTACGATTTATCAATATGTAGACAAAGACGCAATGTCTTATCCTTATGTACGGCTGGGAACAAAATCTTCATGGTTGACTCTTGGCTGATTGTGCTATCAGTTTTCCTCCAATTTTTACAGAAGTGCTGTAGGGAACTAAGCCTGACCACACAATATATATGAACGCCCTTACTGGTTAGATTGGCTCCATCAGTATGAAGTGTAAAGGGATTTTAAGGATCAGAAACCTGCAATGCATTAGCCATCAAACATTTTTAATTGTGCAATTTTTGTGCATTCCAAAAGTTATTTCCCTACAGACACACTCATTGGAAGCTGATGGAAATTGACACGTGAAAGCAGTATGACGCTGCCACTGGGTTCAATGGGGACACTCTTTGATGGAAGTGTGTCGTTTCCAGTAGATTTTGTATTCCAATATCAGGCTATATTGGTGGGAAAATAAAGGAAACTAATTTTTGTTTTCCATACGTTTTACTTTATTTTTATGTGCACAAAATACCCCTAAAATACATTTTAACTTTTTTCCCCCTTCTTGTAATCATTATTTTTATTTATCGGACTAATTTTTTTTTTTTTATGGACGTGGGGCTCGTAACAGCGATTTGGAAGTGCTCTCCTGAAGACGGAAAATGGGAGTTGTCTTTTTAAAGTACCAACTTAGGAGGGATAGTTTATGAGAATTGAGGAGTTCATTGACGATATTAGGCTACTTTTGCACAGTCTTGCACAGACTATGACCCATTTACTTACCAGGAATTGTTTTGAGCCTTCCCCACATTTGAATGTGATGATTACCATATGGGGACACATTAGCACACCGCTCATATGTTACGCTAGTTTTAACTAATGTCCCCTCTTTGTGCAAATCTTTGTATATGCATAAATCTTACGTGTGAATCCCAGTTTGTTAAAGCGGCCCCTTTCAATGTTACTTCTATCATTTCAAGTCAAAGAGCAGTAAATGTTTATGAATTATTTATTTCAAGGCTTCTAATAGACTTAATGGTCTTGGAGTATCCTTCAGTTAATCTCCAGTTCTTTTAAGTTCATGGAACTAAATATAGTTTTCTTTTTTCTTGGAATTTATTACCGTACTTTTTGTCTTTTGCTCTAATAATAACACTTACATTTTCATCCAATTCTTTTGTAATCTCTTTCCAAAACTAAAATCCATTATAGACTATTGTAATGAAAGTGTGGGTTTACCGGCCACATTGCCTACTAACATTTAGTGAATCATCACTATTGCAGTACATACAATAGCAAGTAAGTCACCCTGTGCTCCATAAAAAGAACTCCTACTCATGTGAGCAGTCTAATAGTGGTTACTTTCGCGTCCTTTTTTCTCCTGGTGCTGATCAGAGATCAATTCTGCAATTCTAGTTTGATTGTTCAATGTCCAGACATTTCTACCAGTTACATTATTGAAAGTGCAGTGGACTTGTCTGTTCTTTTGTAAGTTTGGTAAATCTCCCTAATCTCCCTCACAGTAAATCGGATGTATAAATCGGACTGAGATTTGAATGCAGTGCAGAGACTGGCCAACAGCTCTCCCAACCCAATGTTACACACATTGTTGTGGAACCACTGTGCAGCAGTCCAGGGAGATCCTGGAGGGTCGTAACTAAGCTACTACCTGGTTCTTCACTAGAGCCCCTGATGGTGTGGTTAGACTTGAACCCAGGTGGACTCCAGGTGCTACTCCAGGACAGACCGCCGGAGCTACGGCAGCTGACCCCAAAAGGGCAAGGAAGCAGGACTGGCCAGGAACTGGAAAGCAGGAGGGATGCAGCTGGTATACAGATGCTGGATAAGGCACAAGCAGGATAGGTTCAGGAACACAGAACAGACTTGGGTACAGGATCACAGGTCCACGTTCAGACTTGACAAGTGAAGATAACGGTAGATGTGTGGACAAGGCAGATCAGGCTCAGGACTGGGTAGGGATGGACAGACTCAGGAACATGTTTCAGACAGAACGGATAAGGTCAGATGCAGACAGGATGGACAGGATCAGGTTCAGGGAGCACAGGTACAGGACCTTACAACTATGTAGCAGGATACACAATGATAAGTAAAGTTGCTAAGGCACCTCCCAATAGGGGAGGGTATCTTAAATATCAGGCGTCTCCAAGTTATTGGCTGGGGATGTTTTCAAAAGCGCATGACTACTCCCTAAGCGCACTCCCAGAAGACCTGCGTGCCGTGCGCAGGTCCTGGGAGAAAACAGACACTGTGGGTAAGTGAATATTCTGGCGTCTCTGCTGGGAGGAGGAAGAGGACGCATGCCGGGGAGCCAGCGCTGTTCTAACACCCGAGCATGACAGCTGCATGTCTGACTGTGCCCTGTAGACAGTCATAGAGAGTAGTTACATATGCTGCTTTATTTAAGGACTCTAGGGAGGTCATCTACATTACTATAACTGTCAGATATGTATAATACACAATTTCAGTTGCATATAGTACATAAGCCAATGACAATGGTGGCACATTAAGAGGTGTAACTTACAGCTTCTGGGTGCCAATACAAGGTCTGCAATGAGACTGGTCTTCTCATATGGTTCCTAGATAGAATTGGTGCTAATAAATTCACAGTACCCTATCCATCATCATGTTAGTAATCTGTGGTCTCTGGATGAGAGCAAGGAAAAATGCCTCCTACTTGCCAGCATCTAAGACTCCTCATTTGATTATCCAGGCCTAGCGCGATGTCATAGCGTGATGCACGTATGATGTTGCACCAGGCTGGTTAATCAAAAGAAGGACCACTGATGCTGTTATGTAAGAGGTGGTTCTCAGGGCTCCCGTCCAGCAGCCACAGATTACTAAACTGAGGTGGCCTATGGACCTGGTACGGCGAATCGGTTGGCATCAACACTCATCCTGGACCTTAGTGTGACCTCAGCACTCTCTATAGCTGCCCTGTTTTCTCCCCACTGGCCCCACATACAGTATTCTTGCTTTTCACTCTTGTTTTACCAAGGCAAGAGGTTGATTAACTTCTAATACTATTCCAATATGTCAGTTCTAATGTTCTCCATCTCCAGTAATGTCCGCTGTTTGATTGCTGCAGTTTAGAAACAGATACCAATAAGATTGGCAGTAATAATAATCATCATTTCAGATGCTCTTTCTGCTCCTTAGACTCCAGTAGATTACAACTGTGAGGAGGAGGCTTACAGGACAGTCATGACCACATTCAGTCTATACCCTCATTCATTGTCACTAGTGTCAAAGTTAATCGAGAGGCTAAAATCGTCTGTGATTGTCTTCTATTATTACAGGAGAACCACTCCGGATCATTCAGTCATGTCTCTGCCATTCAGGAAAGACTTTGACAAGTATAAGAATATAAACGAGGATGAAATTCTGAATAAATTATCGGAGGAAGAATTAAAGCAGTTGGAGAATGTTCTGGAGGAGATGGATCCTGAGGTATGTGCATTGAGCAAGTAGATGCTGTATTTCTGCATCTGATGTTTGCATGGTATCGCTCCTCTCTGGGGCACCTATTCTAACTTTACATGACATCATTAATGTTTGCTAACAATTCCTGATGACAAAAATAGGAAGTTTGGCACTGTCAAGAGATAAAGTTCCTTCCCTTCCGAGCTCTGCCATGCGCCCAGTTTTTTACTCCCACATATGGGGTATCAGCATACTCAGGACAAATTACACAACAACCTTTGTGGTCCAATTTTTCCTGTTACTCCTGGTACAATAACAAAAATGGGATCTGAAGTAAATTTTTTGCTATAAAAAGTTAAATGTTCAATTTTTTTTAAAACATTTCAAAAATTCCTGTGAAGCACCTGAAGGGTTAATAAACTTCCTAAACGTGGTTTTGAGCACCTTGAGAGGTGCAGTTTTTAGAATGGTGTCACACTTGGGTATTTTCTATCATATAGACCCCTCAAAATGACTTCAAATGTGAGGTGGTCCCTAAAAAAAAAAATGGTGTTGTAAAAATAAGAAATAGCTGTTTAACTTTTTACCCTTATAACTTCCTGACAAAAAAAAATTTTGGTTCCAAAATTGTGCTGATGTAAAGTAGACATGTGGGAAATGTTACTTAGGCCTGTTTCACACGTCAGTGTCTCCGGTACGTGAGGTGACAGTTTCCTCACGTACCAGAGCCACTGACACACGTAGACACATAAAAATCAATGCATCTGTGCAGATGTCATTGATTTTTTGCGGACCGTGTCTCCGTGTGCCAAACACGGAGACATGTCAGTGTTCGTGGGAGCGCACGTATTCCACGGACCCATTAAAGTCAGTGGGTCCGTGTAAAACACGTACCGCACACGGACGTTGTCCATGTGCAGTCCGTGTGCCGTGCAGGAGACAGCGCTACATTAAGCGCTGTCCCCCCCACTGGTGCTGAAGCCGCAATTCATATCTTCCCTGCAGCAGCGTTTGCTGCAGAGAAAATATGAATAATAGTGTTTCAAATAAAGATCTATGTGCCTCCTGCCCTCCCACCGCATGTGCGCCTTCCGCTGTTCTGAAAATACTCACCCAGATCCCTCGTTGGCTGTCGCTGCTTCCTGTTCTGGCCGCATCTTCTCCTGTATGCGGTCACGTGGGGCCGCTCATTTACACTAATGAATATTTGGCTCCACCCTTATGGGGCATATTCATTACTGTAATCGGCGGCCCCACGTGACCGCATATAGGAGAAGATGCGGCCAGAACAGGAAGCAGCGACAGCCAATGAGGGAGGCGGGTGAGTATTTTCAGAACAGCGGGCGGGGGCACACATGGGGTGGGAGGGCGGGGGGCACATAGATCTTTATTTTAAACACTATTATTCATATCTTCTCTGCAACAAACGCTGCTGCAGGGAAGATATGAATCGGGGCTTCAGCACCAGATGCTGGTACGTGTGGTACCCAGCACGGTGCGTGTGGTACCCAGTGGGCACACGGGCGGCACACATGTGCCGCCCGTGTGCCACACTGATGTGCCACAGAAACGTAGGGGCACACGGACACGGATAATTCCGGTACCGATTTTTTCCGGTACCGGAATTATCTGGACGTGTGAAACCGGCCTTATTAAGTATTTTGTGTGACATACCTCTGTGATTTAAGGGCATGAAAATTCAGATTTGGAAAATTGAAAAATTTTCGCCAAATTTCCATTTTTTTTTCACAAATAAACACAAGTCATATCAAAGAAATTTTACCACTAACATGAAGTACAATATGTCATGAAAAAAAACAATCTCATAATCACCGGGATTTAATGAAGCGTTTCAGAGTTATACCTCATAAAGGGACAGTGGTCAGAATTGTAAAAATTGACCTGGTCATTAACATGCAAACAACCCTCGGGGGTAAAGGGGTTAACATCAGCCTCCTGCTGTTGACTTTCCCTCAGCTGGTTAGGAAAATTAAGGGAGACCCCACGATATTTTTTCAATTTAAAAATGTATTTTGTAAACGCAATACACAGACTCCCACTGCTGTCTAAGGCTAGGTTCACATTGCGTTAAGTGCAGTCCGTTCAGTGCATACGCTAACGGACTGCGTTAACGCAAGTGCCGAAAAAGATAGCGTTTATCGTTTATGCGATAGAGCATCTGCGCTAGCTCGATCTGTGCTAGCGGTGACGGACCCGAAAACGCTGCAGACTGCGTCCGAGGGTCTGTCACAGAATGACGGCACATCACTAACGCATGCCGATTATGACATGCGTTAGCGATGCGCTACATAATGGCAGTCAATGGGTGCGCTAACGCATCCATTACATAGCGTTAGTGCCGCTATGTAACGGATTCCGTCAGCGGACTGCACTTAATGTGAACCCAGCCTTAAAGTCTCATCAGCGTCGCTTGGTCTCGCTTATCGCAGGGAAACCAGGCGACAATGATGAGAGCTGCATTCAGCCCCCAGAGTCTGGGAACAGCGCTAACTGAACTGCTTTTTCCCATTGCCGAAACGTGTCACTGATGCGGCATACGCATGCCACACATATGTTACACATGGACGTGGATCGCATCGGTACTGTTTTTTTTCCAGTACTGGAAATATCAGAACGTGTGAAGGAGGCCTAAGTATTGTCACATAATGGTGTTTTTTTTACTTTTTTTTTACATGGATTTTAAAGTGGATCTGCTTCCAAATGGGTTTTCCAGTAAGCATTGATGACACTGATGGTAAGAACAGACACACTGATGATACCGGTACTGTGTTTTCATGTTCATGTTTAAATAGACGAGTGAAGGAGGCCTAGTATGGATTTTGAAGTGGATCTATTTTAAAATCCATTAAAAAGAACCCTGTGTGAAGATGTCTGCAGAGATGTTTCTTATCCCCTTAGTGACAGAGCCAATTTTGTACTTAATGACCGAGCCAATTTTTACAATTCTGACCACTGTTGCTTTATGAGGTTATAACTCTGGAACGCTTTAACAGATCCCGCTGATTCAGAGAATGTTTTTTCATGACATAATGTAATTCATGTTAGTGGTAACATTTCTTCGATATTACTTGTGATTATTTATGAAAAAAACGGAAATATGGCGAAAAGTTTTAAACTTCTGCAATTTTCAAACTTTGTATTTTTATGCCCTTAAATCAGAGAGAAATGTCACACAAAATAGTTAATAAATAACATTTCCCACATGTCTACTTTACATCAGCACAATTTTGGAAACAAAATTTTTTTCTTAGGGAGTTATAAGGGTTAAAAGTTGACCAGCAATTTCTCATTTTTACAACATTTTTTTTTAGGGACCACATCACATTTGAAGTCATTTTGAGGGGTCTATTTGATAGAAAATAACCAAGTCTGACACCATTCTAAAAACTGGACCCCTCAAGGTGCTCAAAACCACATTCAAGAAGTTTATTAACCCTTTATGTGCTTCACAGGAACTGAAACAATGTGGAAGGAAAAAATGAACATTTAACTTTTTTTGCAAACATTTTACTTTAGAACCATTTTTTTTTATTTTCACAAGTGTAAAAACAGAAATGTAACCATAAATTTTGTTGTGCAATTTCTCCTGAATACACCGATACCCCATATGTGGGGGTAAACCACTGTTTGGGCGCACCGCAGAGCTTGGAAGAGAAGGAGCGCCGTTTGACTTTTTCAATGCAGAATTGGCTGGAATTGAGATCGGATGCCATGTCGCGTTTGGAGAGCCCCTGATGTGCCTAAACAGTGGAAACCCCCCACAAGTGACACCATTTTGGAAACTAGACCCCTTAAGGAACTTATATAGATGTGTGGTGAGCACTTTAAACCCCCAGGTGCTTCATGGAAGTTTATAACGTAGAGCCGTGAAAATAAAAAAATCCTTTTTTTTCCCCTCAAAAAATGATTTTTTAGCCTGCAATTTTTTATTTTATCAAGGGTAACAAGAGACATTGGACCCCCAAATTTGTTGAACAGTCTGTCCTGAGTATGATGATACCCCATATGTGGGGGGGGGGCACTTATTGGGCACCTATCGGGGCTCGGAAGGGAAGGAGTGCCGCTTGTAATGCAGACTTTGAGGGGATGGTCTGCGGGCGTCATGTTGCGTTTGCAGAGCTCCTGATGTACCTGAACAGTAAAAACCCCCCACAAGTGACCCCATTTTGGAAACTAGACCCACCAGAGAGCTTATCTAGATGTGTGGTGAGCACTATGAACCCCCAACTGCTTCACAGACGTTTATAATGTAGAGCCATGAAAATAAAAAAATCATATTTTTTCCACAAAAATTATCTTTTCACCCCCAAATTTTTACTTTCACAAGGGTAACAGGAGAAATTGGACCCCAAAATATATTGTGCAATTTATGCTGAGTAGGCTGATACCCCATATGTGGGGGGGAACAACTGTTTGGGCATATGGCAGAGCTCAGAAGGGAAGGAGCACCGTTTTGGAATGCAGACTTTGATAGAATGGTCTGCGGGTGTTACGTTGCGTGTGCAGAGCCCCTGATGTACCTAAACAGTATTAACCCCAAACAAGTGACCCCATTTTGGAAACTAGACCCCCCAGGGTACTTATCTAGATGTGTGGTGAGAACTTTGAATGCCCAAGTGCTTCACAGAAGTTTATGATACAGAGTCGTGAAAAAAAAAAATTTCCACAAAAAAGATATTTTAGCCCCCAAGTTTTTATTTTCACAAGGGTAACAGGAGAAATTGGACACCAAAAGTTGTCCAATTTATCCCGAGTACGCTGATGCCCGATATGTGGGGGTAAACCACTGTTTGGGCGCACGGCAGAGCTCAGAAGGGAGGGAGCACCATTTGACTTTTTGGGCGCAAAATTGGCTGTCGTGTTTGGAGACCCCCTGATGTACCTAAACAATGGAAACCCCCCAATTCTAACTCCAAACCTAACCCCAACACACCCCTAACCCTAATCCCAATCCGATCCATAATCCTAATCACAACCCTAACCCCAAAACAACCCTAATCTCAACCCTAAGCATAACCCTAATCAAAACCCTAAATCCAACACACCCCCTAATCCTAATCTCAACCCTAATCGCAAACGTAACCCTAATGCTAACCCTAATACCAACCCTAATCCAAACCCTAACCCTAATCCCAACTCTAACCCTAACTTTAGCCCCAACCCTAGCCCTAACTTTAGCCGCAGCCCTAACCCTAGCCCTAACTTTAGCCCCAACCCTAACCCTAGCCCTAAGGCTACTTTCACAATTGTGTTGTGTGGCATCCGTCGCAATCTGTCGTTTTGGACAAAAAACGGATCCTGCAAATGTGCCCACAGTATGCGTTTTTTGCCCATAGACTTGTATTGCCGACGGATCGCGACGGATGGCCACACGTCGCGTCCGTCGTGCACTGGATCCATTGTGTTTTGGTGGACCGTCGTCACAAAAAAACATTCAATGTAACGTTTTTTTGTATGCCGCATCCGCCATTTCCGACCACGCATGTGTGGCCGTATCTCCGCCCCCTCCTCCCCAGGACATAGATTGGGCAGCGGATGCATTGAAAAACTGCATCTGCTGCCCACGTTGTGCACAATTTTCACAACGTGCTTCGGTACGTCGGGCCGACGCATTGCCACGGCCCTGTACCGACGCAAGTGTGAAAGAAGCCTAACCCCAGCCCTAACCCTAAATTTAGCCCCAACCCTAAGCCTAAATTTAGCCCCAACACCTCTTGCTGCCGGCTGGCAGATCATGGCGGGCGCACTGCGCATGCGGCCGCCATTTTCTTACCAAATGAAGAAGCCGGCAGGCAGAAGGGGACGCAAGAGGACCAAGGGACACCGGTAAGTATGATGGGGTCCCCGAATCCCCCTATTTCTCTGTCCTCTGATGTGCGATCACATCAGAGGACAGAGAATGACACATTGCTTTTTTTGTTTCTTTTTTTTTTGCGGCCGCCGGTAAACAGTTAATTACCGGCGATCGCAAAACAGGGGTCGGTAAAAACCGACCCCGATCATGTTCTTTTGGGTCTCTGCTACCCCCGGCAGCCGTGACCCCAAAGCTCTTTCGGATGCTGGCCGGCGGGCGCACTGCGCATGCGCCCGCCATTTTTTGGCCGGAACAAGATGGCGACACCCATCGGGAGCCAAGAGGAGCATCGGGGGAGATAGGTGAGTATCGGGGACCCCATTTCTCTGTCCTCTGATGTGCGATCACATCAGAGGACAGAGAAATTAAATGGGAAATCGCGGGGTTTTTTGCGACCGCCGGTAAACGGTTAATTACCGGCGATCGCGACCTGGTGGTCGGTAAAAAATCCCAGAATCATGTTCTCTGGGGTCTCGGCTACCCCTGGCAACCGAGACCACAGAGAAAATCCGACTCTGGGGGGCGCTATTCACTTTTTCCACACTGGTTTAAATAGCCTTAAGTGCCGCCGTTAAAAGGCGTATCGGCGGTCGTTAAAGAGTTAAGAGAAAAAAAACAGTCTTAAAGTTAATTGCATTTTTATCCTGTCAATGTAACCAATATTTCCCATATACAGCAGATCAGCTGGTGACTTCTGTCACTTTGTATAACTAGTATGGCAGGAGATCAGTATAACAGAATAATAGGAAGTCTGTAATTTAGGTAAATATATGCATTTTGCCAATGGCATGTACTAAACATGGACAAGTCACTTCAACGTCATTCTAACCGTCCCATCGCACACTCAAGATGCATGGCTGCTTTGATCTAATTAATACCAGTCATGTTACTTGCAAGATCTTAATTGCACGGCTTTCATTTTACATTATTTTGGATGCTGTCGACAACTCTCCCGCATGCTGGCAGCCGTTCTTCCCACAGAAGCCAAGAACAACACTGAAAAACTCTTTATTGACTGCAAAGTCACCTTAGCTGGGAACAAATGACTCCTCCTGAAATGAAACATGTGCTGGTTTTAGGGAAGGAAAATGTGTAGACATTTCCATTCCGTCAGGTAAATGAGTTATCTCAGTTTTCTCATAATGCATTGGGACCAAAAATAGAAAGTGATATAGCTGTGTGTCTGATTCCAGATCAACACGTGTTAATCTTTAGTGGTGCCTAACAAATATCTAAATGGGTAACCCTTTTATTACCATAGCATTCTTTTCTTAGAGAAAAAAGCAGGAGATGTATTCAGGGAATGTATTGGAAACCAAGAGGTGGTCTACACTTGCATTTCCCATTACCACGGGAGTATAGTGCTTGACAAGCACTCACTTTTACAGAAAATGTTCACCAATATACACTGCTCAAAAAAATAAAGGGAACACTAAAATCCCACATCCTAGATAACATTGAATGAAATATTCCAGTTGTAAATCTTTATTCATTACATAGTGGAATATGTTGAGAACAATAAAACCTAAAAATTATCAACGTAAATCACAACTAATATCCCACGGAGGTCTGGAGTTGGAATGATGCTCAAAATCAAAGTGGAAAATGAAGTTACAGGCTGATCCAACTTCAGTGGAAATGCCTCCAGAAAAAGAAATGATGCTCAGTAGCGTGTGTGGCCTCCACGTGCGTGTATGACCTCCCTACAACGCCTGGGCATGCTCCTGATGAGGCGGCGAATGGTCTCCTGAGGGATCTCCTCCCAGACCTGGACTAAGGCCTACTCCTGGACAGTCTTTGGTGCAGCGTGACATTGGTGGATGGTGCGAGACATGATGTCCCAGATGTGTACAATCGGATTCAGGTCTGGGGAACGGGCAGGCCAATCCATAGCTTCAATGCCTTCATCTTGTAGGAACTGCTGACACACTCCAGCCACATGAGGTCTGGCATTGTCCTGCATTAGGAGGAACCCAGGGCCAACCGCACCAGCATATGGTCTCACAAGGGGTCTGAGGATCTCCTCTCAGTACCTAATAGCAGTCAGGCTACCTCTAGCGAGCACATGGATTCCAGTGCGGCCCTCCAGCGAAATGCCCTACGCCATTACTGACCCACTGCCAAACCAGTCATTCTGAAGGACGTTGCAGGCAGCAGATCGCTCTCCACAGCATCTCCAGACTCTGTCACATGTGCTCAGTGTGAACCTGCTTTCATCTGTGAAGAGCACAGGGCGCCAGTGGTGAATTTGTCAATCCTGGTGTTCTGTGGCAAATGCCAAGTGTCCTGCACGGTGTTGGGCTGTGAGCACAACCCCCATCTGTGGACGTCGGGCACTCAGGACATCATCTGTTGTGAATTCTGTTGTCGAACTCCCTCCTGTGGTCGTGAATGGTACTTCGGCGAGTTCTGTCTATGGGCTCCCTCTGGTGGCTATGAGTGAAGCTGCTGCTTCTGAGGTTCCTTACACAGGTGACGTGGTTTATCCTTTGGTTGGCTTCTCTATTTAACTCCACTCAGATCGTTACTCCATGCCAGCTGTCAATGTTTTAGCATTGGTTCAGTTCACTCCTGGATCTGCCTGGTGACCTGTCTTCTCCTGCAGAAGCTAAGTTCCTTATTGTTATTTTTGCTCATTGTTTCTTTGTCCAGCTGGTTATCCTGATTTTGTCTTGCTAGCTGGAAGCTCTGGGATGCAGTGTGGCACCCCGCACCGTGAGTCGGTGCGGAGGACCCTTTTGCACACTCTGCGTGGTCTTTTGTAGGTTTTTGTGCTGACCGCAAAGATTCCTTTCCTATCCTCTGTCTATTTAGTAAGTCGGGCCTCCCTTTGCTGAACCTATTTCATTTCTGCGTTTGTGACTTTCATCTTTACTCACAGTCATTATATGTGGGGGGCTGCCTATTCCTTTGGGGAATTTCTCTGAGGCAAGGTAGGCTTTATTTTCTATCTCTAGGGCTAGCTAGCTCTTGGGCTGTGACGAGGCGCCTAGGGAGCGTCAGGAGCGCTCCGCGGCTATTTTTAGTGTGTGCGATAGGATTACGGCTTGCGGTCAGCAGAGCTCCCACATCCCAGAGCTCGTCCTGTATGAGTTTAACTATCAGGTCGGATGCTCCTAACCACCAGGTCATAACAGTACAGCTGGCCAAAAGTATTAATGCATCTCAATAGAGGGATAAGAGGACTTCTGAGACCATTTTTTTTTCTTTGCACTGTGTTTTGTCTTTCTTTTCCCCTAGACCTTTGGGTGGTTCAGGACACAGGTGTAGAGATGGACATTCAGGGTCTATCCTCTTGTGTGGATCATCTCACTGCAAGGGTACAAAACATTCAAGATTTTGTGGTTCAGAATCCTATGTTAGAGCCTAGAATTCCTATTCCTGATTTATTTTCTGGGGATAGATTCTTGAATTTCAAAAATAATTGTAAACTGTTTCTAGCTTTGAAACCCCGCTCCTCTGGTGACCCCGTTCAACAAGTAAAAATCATAATTTCTTTGTTGCGTGGTGACCCTCAAGACTGGGCATTTTCCCTTGCGCCAGGAGATCCTGCATTGCGAGATGTAGATGCGTTTTTTCTGGCGCTTGGATTGCTTCATGATGAACCTAATTCAGTGGATCAGGCAGAGAAAATCTTGCTGGCTTTGTGTCAGGGTCAGGATGAAGCGGAGGTGTACTGTCAGAAGTTTAGAAAGTGGTCTGTGCTTACTCAGTGGAATGAATGTGCCCTGGCGGCAATTTTCAGAAAGGGTCTTTCTGAAGCCCTTAAGGATGTCATGGTGGGATTTCCCACGCCTGCTGGTCTGAATGAGTCTATGTCCTTGGCCATTCAGATCGATCGGCACATGCGTGAGCGCAAAGCTGTGCACCATCTGGCGGTATTCTCTGAGCATAGGCCTGAGCCTATGCAATGTGATAGGACTTTGACTAGAGCTGAACGGCAAGAACACAGACGTCGGAATGGGCTGTGTTTTTACTGTGGTGAATCCACTCATGCTATCTCCGATTGTCCTAAGCGCACTAAGCGGTTCGCTAGGTCTGCCACCATTGGTACGGTACAGGCTAAATTTCTTTTGTCCGTTACTCTGATTTGCTCTCTGTCGTCCTATTCTGTAATGGCATTTGTGGATTCAGGCGCTGCCCTGAATTTGATGGACTTGGAGTTTGCCAGGCGCTGTGGTTTTTTCTTGGAGCCCTTGCAGTATCCTATTCCATTGAGAGGAATTGATGCTACGCCTTTGGCCAAGAATAAGCCTCAGTACTGGACTCCATTGACCATGTGCATGGCTCCTGCACATCAGGAGGATATTCGCTTTTTGGTGTTGCATAATCTGCATGATGTGGTCGTTTTGGGGTTGCCATGGCTACAGGTCCATAATCCAGTGTTGGATTGGAAATCTATGTCTGTGTCCAGCTGGGGTTGTCAGGGGGTACATGGTGATGTTCCATTGCTGTCAATTTCGCCTTCCACTCCTTCTGAAGTCCCTGAGTTTTTATCAGATTACCGGGATGTATTTGAAGAGCCCAAATCCGGTGCCCTACCTCCTCATAGGGATTGCGATTGTGCTATTAATTTGATTCCTGGTAGTAAGTTTCCTAAGGGCCGTCTGTTTAATTTCTCTGTGCCAGAGCACGCCGCTATGCGGAGTTATATAAAGGAATCCTTGGAGAAGGGTCATATTCGTCCGTCGTCGTCACCATTGGGAGCAGGGTTCTTTTTTGTGGCCAAGAAGGATGGTTCTTTGAGACCTTGTATTGATTACCGCCTTCTTAATAAGATCACTGTCAAATTTCAGTATCCTTTGCCGCTGCTGTCTGATTTATTTGCTCGGATTAAGGGGGCTAGTTGGTTCACCAAGATAGATCTTCGAGGGGCGTATAATCTTGTGCGAATTAAACAGGGTGATGAATGGAAAACAGCATTTAATACGCCCGAGGGCCATTTTGAGTACCTGGTTATGCCATTCGGGCTTTCTAATGCTCCATCTTGGAGCCTGGAGCAGAACAATATTGTATCATACAATTAGGTTCTGTAGAAGGACGTAGATCTGGGGATTTATTATGATGGAATATAGGCTGAACTGGATGGACAAATGTCTTTTTTCGGCCTTACTAACTATGTTACTATGTTACTATCTGTGTTTCAGTCCTTTATGCATGACATCTTCCGAGAGTACCTGGATAGATTTATGATTGTATATTTGGATGACATTTTGGTCTTTTCGGATGATTGGGAGTCTCATGTGAAGCAGGTCAGAATGGTGTTCCAGGTCCTTCGTGCGAATTCCTTGTTTGTGAAGGGGTCAAAGTGTCTCTTTGGAGTTCAGAAGGTTTCATTTTTGGGTTTCATTTTTTCCGCTTCTACTATCGAGATGGACCCTGTTAAAGTTCAGGCCATTTACGATTGGACTCAGCCGACATCTGTGAAGAGCTTGCAGAAGTTCCTGGGCTTTGCTAATTTTTATCGTCGCTTCATCGCTAACTTTTCCAGTATTGCTAAACCGTTGACTGATTTGACCAAGAAAGGTGCTGAAGTGGTCAATTGGTCCTCTGCGGCTGTAGCGGCTTTTCAGGAGTTGAAGCGTCGTTTTGCTTCTGCCCCTGTGTTGTGCCAGCCAGATGTTTCGCTCCCTTTTCAGGTGGAGGTTGATGCTTCTGAAATTGGAGCAGGGGCTGTTTTGTCGCAAAGAAGTTCTGATGGCTCGGTGATGAAACCCTGTGCCTTCTTTTCTAGAAAATTCTCGCCTGCTGAGCGCAATTATGATGTGGGCAATCGGGAGTTGTTGGCCATGAAGTGGGCATTCGAGGAATGGCAACATTGGCTTGAAGGAGCTACACATCGCGTGGTGCTCTTGACGGATCACAAGAATTTGACTTCTCGAGTCTGCCAAACGGTTGAATCCTAGACAGGCTCGATGGTCGCTCTTTTTCTCCCGTTTTGATTTTGTGGTTTCATACCTTCCGGGATCTAAGAATGTGAAGGCTGATGCCCTGTCAAGGAGTTTTGTGCCTGACTCTCCGGGTGTTCCGGAGCCGGCGGGTATTCTTAAAGAAGGGGTAATTTTGTCTGCCATTTCCCCTGATTTGCGGCGTGTGCTGCAAAAGTTTCAGGCTGATAGACCTGACCGTTGTCCTACGGAGAAACTGTTTGTCCCTGATAGATGGACTGGTAGAGTTATCTCGGAGATTCATTGTTCAGTATTGGCTGGTCATCCTGGAATCTTTGGTACCAGAGATTTGGTGGCTAGATCTTTTTGTGGCCTTCTTTGTCACGGGATGTGCGTTCTTTTGTGCAGTCCTGTGGGATTTGTGCTCGGGCTAAGTCCTGCTGTTCTCGTGCCAGTGGGTTGCTTTTGCCCTTGCCGATTCCGAAGAGGCCCTGGACGCATATTTCCATGGATTTTATTTCTGATCTCCCTGTTTCTCAAAAGATGTCGGTCATTTGGGTGGTTTGTGATCGCTTCTCTAAGATGGTCCATTTGGTACCCTTATCTAAACTGCCTTCCTCCTCTGATTTGGTGCCATTGTTTTTCCAGCATGTGGTTCGTTTGCATGGCATTCCGGAGAACATCGTCTCGGACAGAGGTTCCCAGTTTGTTTCGAGGTTTTGGCGGTCCTTTTGCGCTAAGATGGGCATTGATTTGTCTTTTTCTTCGGCTTTCCATCCTCAGACTAATGGCCAAACCGAACGAACTAATCAGACTTTGTAGACATATCTGAGATGCTTTGTTTCTGCTGATCAGGATGATTGGGTGTCCTTCTTGCCTTTGGCTGAGTTCGCCCTTAATAATCGGGCCAGCTCGGCTACTTTAGTTTCTCCTTTTTTCTGCAATTCTGGTTTCCATCCTCGTTTCTCTTCAGGGCAGGTTGAGCCTTCGGACTGTCCTGGTGTGGATGCGGTGGTGGACAGGTTGCAGCAGATTTGGACTCATGTGGTGGACAATTTGACATTGTCCCAGGAGAAGGCTCAACGTTTCGCTAATCGCCGGCGTTGTGTTGGTCCCCGACTTCGTGTTGGGGATTTGGTTTGGTTGTCATCTCGTCACGTTCCTATGAAGGTTTCCTCTCCTAAGTTTAAGCCTCGTTTCATTGGACCATATAAGATTTCTGAGGTTCTTAATCCTGTGTCATTTCGTTTGGACCTTCCAGCTTCTTTTGCCATCCATAATGTGTTCCATAGGTCATTGTTGCGGAGATACGTGGCGCCTATGTTTCCCTCCGTTGATCCTTCTGCCCCGGTGTTGGTCGAGGGGGAGTTGGAGTAGGTGGTGGAGAAGATTTTGGATTCTCGTGTTTCGAGACGGAAACTCCAGTACCTGGTCAAGTGGAAGGGTTATGGTCAAGAAGATAATTCCTGGGTTTTTGCCTCTGATGTTCATGCTGCCGATCTTGTTCGTGCCTTTCATTTGGCTCATCCTGATCGGCCTGGGGGCTCTGGTGAGGGTTCGGTGACCCCTCCTCAAGGGGGGGGGGTACTGTTGTGAATTCTGTTGTCGAACTCCCTCCTGTGGTCGTGAGTGGTACTTCGGCGAGTTCTGTCTATGGGCTCCCTCTGGTGGCTATGAGTGAAGCTGCTGCTTCTGAGGTTCCTTACACAGGTGACGTGGTTTATCCTTTGGTTGGCTTCTCTATTTAACTCCACTCAGATCGTTACTCCATGCCAGCTGTCAATGTTTTAGCATTGGTTCAGTTCGCTCCTGGATCTGCCTGGTGACCTGTCTTCTCCTGCAGAAGCTAAGTTCCTTATTGTTATTTTTGCTCATTGTTTCTTTGTCCAGCTGGTTATCCTGATTTTGTCTTGCTAGCTGGAAGCTCTGGGATGCAGTGTGGCACCCCGCACCGTGAGTCGGTGCGGAGGACCCTTTTGCACACTCTGCGTGGTCTTTTGTAGGTTTTTGTGCTGACCGCAAAGATTCCTTTCCTATCCTCTGTCTATTTAGTAAGTCGGGCCTACCTTTGCTGAACCTATTTCATTTCTGCGTTTGTGACTTTCATCTTTACTCACAGTCATTATATGTGGGGGGCTGCCTATTCCTTTGGGGAATTTCTCTGAGGCAAGGTAGGCTTTATCTTCTATCTCTAGGGCTAGCTAGCTCTTAGGCTGTGACGAGGCGCCTAGGGAGCGTCAGGAGTGCTCCACGGCTATTTTCAGTGTGTGCGATAGGATTAGGGCTTGCGGTCAGCAGAGCTCCCACATCCCAGAGCTCGTCCTGTATGAGTTTAACTATCAGGTCGGATGCTCCTAACCACCAGGTCATAACAATCCTCATGGAGTCGGTTTCTAACCATTTGTGCAAACACATGCACATTTGTGGCCTGCTGGAGGTCATTTTGCAGGGCTCTGGCAGTGCTCCTCCCCTCTTTTGAAGTCCATTCTGTAAGCATCTACTCTCCCTCCAACCTCCAAGTGGCCGTCATATACCAACCTCCAGGCCCGGCCACTGCCTTTATTGACCAATTCTCCACCTGGCTTCTTCACTTTTTCTCTGCTGACATTCCCACCATCATCATGGGTGACTTCAACATCCCCATTGATACCCTTCAATCAACAGCCTCCAAACTTCTGTCCCTTACCTCATCGTTTGGACTTACTCAGTGGTCCTCCGCAGCCACCCACACAGGCGGACATACATTAGACCTGGTATTCACCCATCTCTGCTCTCTATCTAACTTCACCACCTCCCCTCTCCCTCTATCCGACCACCATCTGCTCACCACCTCATCCCTGTCCTCCTCACCGGTCACCCATGTCCACCAACATGTGCAACCCCGCAGAAACCTTGCACACCTAGACACCCACACACTCTCTGACTCCATCCTACCACTGGCATCCATATCCTCACTCCACGACACAGACACTGCCACTGCTTTCTACAATGCCACTCTCGCATCAGCTATTGACACGGTTGCCCCTGTCGTCCATGGCAGAGTGCGACGTATCAATAGACTACCTTGGCACAATAACACCACTAAAAAGCTCCAGCAAGTGTCCAGGGTTGTGGAGCGGCATTGGAAGAAACACACTCGCAAGATGACTTCACTGTATTCCAACAAGCAACACTCGCTTTTAAATCTGCTCTCACCTCTGCTAAACAGGCCTACTTCACAACCCTCATATCTTCCCTATCCTACAACCCCAAACAGTTTTTGAAAACCTTTAACTCCCTCCTCTGCCCCCCACTGCCCTCTCCAACCTCCCTCATCTCTGCTGAGGACTTTGCCATACACTTTAAAAATAAGATCGACCAGACAAGGCAAGTCTTCATTGTTCAACCAACACAACCCCTTTGTATACCAGACCAATGCCCAAACCCCATAACCTCCCTATCCAACATCACTAAAGGGGGGCTTAATTGTCTCCTCTCCAAATCGCACCTTACCACCTGTGCGCTCGACCCCATCCCATCCCACCTCCTCCTCCCCAACCTCACCACCACACTTATCCCATCCCTAACCCACCTCTTCAACCTATCACTAACTTCTGGCACTTTCCTTTCTGCTTTCAAACATGCCACAATCACGCCTATTCTTAAAAAGCCAACCCTCGATCCAACTGCTATGTCCAGCTATCGCCCAATATCGCTGCTCCCATTCGCTTCCAAACTCCTGGAGCAGCACATCCACGCTGAACTTTCCTCCCACCTCTCATCTAACTTGCTCTTTGACAATCTACAATCTGATTTCTGCCCCATCACTCAACTGAGACAGCCCTGACCAAAATCACTAACGACCTACTTACCGCCAAAGCTAATAGACAATACTCTGTACTCCTCCTTCTAGACCTGTCCTCTGCTTTCGACACAGTTGACCACTGCCTCCTACTACAGATTCTCTCCTCCTTTGGCATCAAAGACCTCGCCCTATCCTGGATTTCCTCATACCTTTCCAACCGCACATTCAGCGTCTCCCACTCCCACACTACCTCCTCATCCCACCCTCTCTCTGTTGAAGTCCCCCAAGGCTCTGTTCTAGGACTCCTACGCTTCTCAATCTATACACTTGGCTTGGGACAACTCATAAAGTCCCATGGATTCCAGTACCACCTCTATGCCGATGACACTCAGATCTACCTCTCGAGCCCAGACGTCACATCTCTGCTGTCCAGAATCCCAGAGTGTCTATCAGCCATATCCTCCTTCTCCTCTCGCTTCCTCAAACTCAATGTGGACAAATCTGAACTCATCATCTTTCCTCCATCCCATAGATCTACCTTACCTGATCTATCTATCGCAATCAATGACATCATGCTTTCCCCCGTACCGGAAGTCCGCTGCCTCGGAGTAACCTTCGACTCTGCCCTGTCCTTCAAACCGCACATCCAAGCTCTGTCCACCTCCTGTCGCCTCAGGTCAAAGATATGTCCAGAATCCTTCCTTTCCTCAATCGACTAAAATGCTCGTGCATGCCCTCATCATCTCCCGCCTTGACTACTGCAACATCCTTATCTGTAGCCTCCCTGCTAACACCCTTGCACCTCTTCAGTCCATCCTTAACTCTGCTGCCCGACTAATTCACCTCTCTCCTCGCTACTCCTCCGCTTCCTCCCCTGCAAATCTCTTCACTGGCTCCCATTCCCTCAGCGTATCCAGTTCAAATTACTAATACTGACCTACAAAGCCATCCATAACCTGTCTCCTCCATATATCTCTGAACTAATCTCCCGATATCTTCCCTCACGTAATCTCCGGTCCTCCCAAGACCTCCTTCTCTCCTCCACACTTATTCGCTCCTCATCCAACTGCCTCCAAGACTTCTCCCGAATATCCCCCATCCACTGGAATTCTCTGCCCCAACACGTCCGACTATCAACCACATTCGGATCCTTCAGACGGAACCTGAAAACCCATCTCTTCAGGAAAGGCTACAGCCTGCACTGACCCCGCTGCCTCCTCATCACTACCAAAGCTACCGCCTCACCAACACCGGAGCTCCTGCAACCCTCAACCTACTCTTTCCCCACAATCCTTATGAATGTAGGCCCGCAAGGGCAGGGTCCTCGCCCCTCTGTATCAGTCTGTCATTGTTAGTTTGTTTACTGTAAGTGATATCTGTAACTTGTATGTAACCCATTCTCAAGTACAGCACCATGGAATCAATGGTGCTATATAAATAAATAAAAATAGAGTTCACTTGACACAAATGGCACAAATTTTAACAGTTACACTACTAAACAGTGACATTGAGCTTGGAGGTTGCACTACTATAGCGTGACATTGAGTTTGGAGATTAAATTACTAAACGGAGGCATTGAGCATGGAGGCTGCACTACTATACAGAGGCATTGAGCCTGGAGGTTGCACTACTATACAGTGGCATTGAGCTTGGAGGTTGCACTACTATACAGTGACATTGGGCTTGGAGGTTGCACTACTATAGCGTGACATTGAGTTTGGAGATTAAATTACTAAACGGAGGCATTGAGCATGGAGGTTGCACTGCTATACAATGGCATTGTGCTTGTAGGTTACACTACTATACAGTGGCATTGAGCTTGAAGGCGACACTACTATAGAGGGACACTGAGCTTAGAGGGTGCAGTACTCTACTGTGGCATTCAGCTTGAAGGTTACACTACTATACCCTGGCATTGAGCTTGGAGGTTACATTACTATACAGTGACATTGAGCTTGGAGGCTTCTCTACTATAGAGTGACATTGCAGCTTGGAGGCTACACTACTTGACAGCAGCATTGCACTTGGAGGCTACACTATTATAGAGTGACATTGTGCTTGGAGGTTACATTACTATGCAATGGCATTGAGGTTAGAGGTTATACTTCTATACAATTTTATACAATATGAACTTGGAAGTTACACTACTATACAATGGCATTGAGCTTGGAGGTTAGCCTATTATTGGGTGACATTGAGATGGAAGTTACACCACTATACTGTGGCATTGAGCTTATTAGTTACACTACTATACAGATGTATGGAGCTTGGCAGTTACACTACTATATAGTAGCATTGAGGTTAGAGGTTATACTACTAAAAAAGTGGCATTGAGTTTGGAGGTTACGTTACTATATAGTGTGTGACAAGGTCACTGGTAAAGTACTGGAGGGGAGATATGCATCACTGAGGATGTTCGCATCAGTAATATAAACCTGTGGAAAATGCTCCAGCACACTAAGTGATGAGAGGGGTTAATCATGTTAAGGGCTGTTTTTTTTTTTTGTAAACAGCTGAAGAGTATTGGGAAAAAATGTTCACCATATCTCCACCATAGGGTGGGGTCTAGAAGGTAAATAGTCAGCCTTCTGAATCATTCAGCGTTCGGTGTGTCTGGAGACGAGAGCTCCAGAACTGTGCTATATGTTATTGTATTGTTTTTCCTTTATGTCAGAAAGGCCATGTTTATTTTGCTGAACTTTGAACTGGTTTGTGCCGTACCTTTTAAACCAGTAGAAGACTCAAACGAGAAACTTTTCTGTCTACCTTTGTGAGCAGCCGAGGAAGCCAACCTACCAAAAGTTGCATGGCTTTTGGCAGTGATAGTATTTTATAAGAAAAAGCTCTATTACATAAACAGCCCAATAGCCCAACATCTTGATCTTAAAGGTGATTGTCGCAGAACACTTTGCATTAAAATACATTTGGAGCAGAAAACAACAGAATGCATATGTATACACCAGGATCATCAATATTCAGAGACACATACAGTACATTCCCAGAGGTTCTTCTGGTGCAATTCACTGTTCTTGGTCTCTCAGCACCCCCAACTTTTTTACTCAAGACCCACCTAAAACAGAGTGTTGTTGTCCTGAAATTAATTTGCTTGAATAATATGCCATATAGTGCCCACGTAATAGTAGTCAGCAGCCATATTATAAGGGATCTAATGAATTAGGAACATTTTTGCTTGTGGATATGAAATAGGGGTAACGCACTGTCACGGATTCCACAGTGCTGCCACCAATTTGTCACGTACCCACTCTCAGCACATGACTTGGGGTTGTGCCTGCAAGGGTTAATCTATCTCCCCACTCTCAGTCCAGCATTCAACCTCTGTCCTATGCTGTAATGGGAGCCTAAATCACACACCGACTCAGGCCACACACCCGCTGCCACCACTCACCAAACACACGGACGATGAGTCCCGGAAATATTACTACTACGGTCTGCCAATTATAAGGATCAACACTCTAAGGTTATGGATTCTTTAGAACATACAAGGTTCAACTTGTTAAAGTTTTATGCTTTAATACAAAAGGTACAGTGCTTACAATACAGAAAAGAAAAAGGTATAAAAATATGGTAATAAAAAGACATACAAATATGCAAAACAGTTATAAAATAAACAGGAGAAAACCTACAGAAATAGCTAACTTTAAACCCAAATACCAGGTATAGAAAATACCTTAACACACCACTCAAGGAGAGAAGGTAAAGGGACAACAAATTTTATTAAGTTACACATCTTACAAATACTATGGTTAAAAACACACAAGTATCAGAGGAAAGGTATTTACTCAAGCCAAATGCACAAACAGGACAGAGGAGAAGTATTCAGGTTCTAGAGTCATGTGTAAAGCGTATACCTATTGATAAGTACAAGAGGTACAACCAGCTATAGTTAACCTAACAGGTGCAACGTGCAGAGTGCAAAAGATCCATGCAAAAACAAGTCAGATGGTCACTGAACACATACCCATATCGTCTGCCCATCCTCCGTCATTGTAACCCAGTGGTATACGCTTTACACATGACTCTAGAACCTGAATACTTCTCCTCCTACTTCTATACCTGGTATTTGGGTTTAGTGTTTATGCACACACCCCCCCTTACGCTATTTGGGACTTCTTTTCATGGTGAAGGAACCCTATTACTAGCATAGATATGCTTTTGGACATCTTTTTGTATAGAAATAGCTAACTTTGTAGTCTGCATTCTGCTGCCTGAGGATTGGGGGGGGGGGGTGAATATGGACTGGAACACATCAGCTAGGCTGCCCCTCAACCTGTGAACACGATTCTATGTATACAGGCCTGATTTATAGAGTCACCAAGGAGGTCAGATTTCTAGACCAGCCTCTCAGGTTAATATTATAATTGCTTGTTTTTTCATTGGCCCATGGTCACTCCACCAATGAATATATTATTTTCACTGAAATTCTTGGTGTAAAGTTTCCCACAGTGTCAGGCTGTAATTGACATCTCTCTTCAAAAGAGCTATAAGGTGTGAAATGTTTCCCCTTCATCCTGGTTCCCAGCAGACCCCCTGTCGATATTGGAGACAGTAGACTGCTTGCTCAGGATAACATATGTTGTGATCTTTGTGAGACCAGCAGTTTCAAGGCCGATGTTAAACTACTGCTGGTCACACATATATACCTATACATATTACGCTACTTGCACAAGGGCAGATTATTATCCACTGGAAGTAAATCATGAAAGTGCTTTTGAATGACTGCAAAAAAGAGATCTTGAAAACCATGAGAAAAATGGTTGTGCAAAGTGCATTATTATAGAACCTGTCTTCAATGATTAACTAATTACTGCAATCATAATATCTCTTTAATGCACCTTAGACTAAGCCTAATATGCACAAAGCACACTAACAAATTGTAACTAGCTTTGAGGAGCATAAAATGTCTAAAAACCTTTTATTGATTTTCAGAATGCCCTATTACCTGCTGGGTTCCGACAGAAGGATCAGACAACAAAGGAAGCGTCTGGGACATTTGACAGAGAACATCTTCTGTCTTATCTGCAGAAAGAAGCTATGGAGCATCAAGACCGGGAGGACTATGTGCCCTTTACTGGGGAAAAGAAAGGTAATGGAGCCAGTGCTAGTAGTTCCGACCACTTGTGATCATTTACATGTGATGATGGGCAACATGATGTCTCTTACAGTTTAAATAGGTCCTGTCACCAGGTCAAAAGAGACCAGTTTTTATTTTATTCCCATTGTTTCCCCGAGTATTACTGTCCATCAGTCATTTATAGAGTGAGTGGTAGAAGTGTTGCCTTTCTGTATGTTAATCTAGGTTTGTTGATCCCATAGACATCTCCATTGTGATGAATGGAATGACAGGCACGTCACTAATCTACCGCAGATGGTGGTAACGCGGCCCATCCAGGAAGGCGGTGATTATGGGTTCAGCTACACTCTAAATATACTTTATAGATTTTTCTTATAGTCATCCCTAGACACAGGGCTACTTGAGCTCAGCTTCTGCATGGATTTTTCTTGATCTTAATTATTCATCAGTTCATAAACGAGATTTTTATTCTAAGCATTTTTGTAGATTTAATAGAAATAGATTCTGTGAGGATGGTCTTAGGTCCCTTCCTTCTATGCAAGCCTCCCCATCCTCTCCAAACCCCCTTCACCTTGTCTTACAATTTTTGTTCTGAGTCATAGATCAAAATTACCCACACAAGTCCATGGGTCTGTGAAAATCACGAACCGCACACGGATAAAATCTTTCTGCAATCCATGTGCTCCCTGTAGAAGCTCTGCAGGGTTTTTTCCCATTAAAAAATCACTGGTGAAACACTTATGATAAAAAGTAACACTGACCCAACACTGATGAAACTCTGATGAGCAACAATCCGTGTTTTTACATACGACAAATATTACGGATGTCTGAATGAGGCCCAAAAGCAGGGTTGGTATATTCTCAGCAAGGGAGGTCCATGTTATTAAAGATCCTACATTTATTTGTACTGTGCTGTACAATGGTCATTCTGCTTGTTTGTCTTTTCCGCAGTATGAGGAACATGTGGTTTCTATTATGATGCAAGAGAATCCAGATTTTTCCCTTCTGATACATTATGAAAAAGTGGGGTTGGTCAGCATCCAGATTCGCTTATGTTTTTTTTACCTTTGCTATAGGGTTAGATTCATCTGCTGGCTGGTTACATAAGCCGACAGTGCACTACTTTAACCCTTTTCAATACTTTTACTATTTCTGAACAAGATAATTTAAATGCTTTAAAGATACATCCACACGAAATATAGATTATGTGGGGAAAAAATCCATGACAAATTGGGAGCAAAATCCATTCAAGTGTGTAATCTGGTGGGAAAATTTGCAACAAAAATTAACTGCAGGTTAATTTCCAGGTCACTGCATGCAGATTTTTATATAGCAAGTTAATAAGATTTGATATAATTTAATTCAATGTGATGATGGATTTTCCCACAACAGATTTAACAGACAGAAAATCTGTATGGAGAATCCACAGTATATCAGCCCCACGTGAACCTACCCTAAATTTCCATATAGGTCTGCTGTCTACTCAAGTGCTTTTCACTGAAGACACAATCCTAATAGCATTCCACACATATAGATTATTTTGCACATTATACTACAACTTTGCCTCCAGTGAACCTTCAGGCTACTTTGCATGTGGCTTTAAAGCTTGAGTATACAGTGCTGGCACATCGGATTACTATAAATCAGGCATCATTGTTACTGTTGTACTCAGACCTTTAGATGATTTATATCACTGATATCAATAAAAAAAAAATTCATGATAGATTTCTTTTAAAGGGGTTTTCCCACCATTACAATTTATCACCTAAAGTGAGTCCTCCATTGAAAGGAGTGATGGTTCTGCATTTTCACCATTGTTCCTATTACTGTTGGTGAGATATGGGAAAATGATATCATTTTGATATCTGATAGAATTCCCTGTCAGATGCTGTGGCCCAAAAATACTTGCACCAAACTCAGCCCCCATCCTTGGCATTCCTCCAGGCCAAAAAATGTCCTGACTATGACCCCCAGGAAGAAGCTACGTGCGAAACGCACATCAGGGTTTTCCCTCTCCTTGCAATCCACATTAACACAGGTAATTAACATGTTGTTGCTGCCTTTCTATTATTTACATTGGCACTTATGAATGGCCTTTTTGTGCCTACTATTACTCTGCTATTACGCACTTGCACCTTACCATAAGTCATTTTTGGCCCTTATATGTGTTGTGAATTCTGTGGCAGAGCTCCCTCCTGTGGTCACAAGTGGTACTTCGGCTGATTCTCTCTGTGAGCTTCCGTTGGTGGAGGAAAGTGGTACTGCGGCTTCTGAGTTTCCTTCCTCAGGTGATGTGGTGAAGTCGTTAGGTGCTGCTCTATTTAACTCCACCTTGTGCTTTGATCCTGGCCTCCAGTCAATGTTCTAGTATTGGACCTGTTTCCTCCTGGATCGTTCCTGTGGCCTGCTGCTCTGCATAGCTAAGTTCCGCTTTGCTATTTTGTTTGCTGTTTTTTTCTGTCCAGCTTGTCTATTTCTTTTTTCCTGCTTGCTGGAAGCTCTGGGACGCAGAGGGTGTACCTCCGTGCCGTTAGTTCGGTACGGAGGGTCTTTTTGCCCCCTTTGCGTGGTTTTTGTAGGGTTTTGTGTTGACCGCAAAGTTACCTTTCCTATCCTCGCTCTGTTCAGAAAGTCGGGCCTCACTTTGCTAAATCTATTTCATCTCTACGCTTGTCTTTTCATCTTAACTCACAGTCATTATATGTGGGGGCTGCCTTTTCCTTTGGGGTATTTCTCTGAGGCAAGGTAGGCTTATTTTCTATCTTCAGGCTAGCTAGTTTCTCAGGCTGTGCCGAGTTGCATAGGGAGCGTTAGGCGCAATCCACGGCTGCCTCTAGTGTGTTGGAGAGGATTAGGGATTGCGGTCAGCAGAGTTTCCATGTCTCAGAGCTCGTTCTATGTTTTTGGGTTATTGTCAGGTCACTGTATGTGCTCTGACCTCTATGTCCATTGTGGTACTGAATTACCTTATCATAACAGTACTGGAGGCCAAAAGTACTAATGATTATCAATAGAGGGAAAAAAGAAGTTCTGAGACCATTTTTTTTTCTCTGCACTGTGTTTTGCCTTTTTTTCCCCCTAGACATTTGGGTGGTTCAGGACACAGGTGTAGCGATGGGCATTAAGGGTCTGTCTTCATGTGTGGATCAGCTCACGGCAAGAGTACAAAATATTCAAGACTTTGTGGTTCAGAATTCTATGTTAGAACCGAGAATTCCTATTCCTGATTTGTTTTTTGGAGATAGAACTAAATTTCTGAGTTTCAAAAATAATTGTAAACTATTTCTGGCTTTGAAACCTCGCTCCTCTGGTGACCCAGTTCAACAAGTTAGGATCATTATTTCTTTTTTACGTGGCGACCCTCAGGACTGGGCATTTTCTCTTGCGTCAGGAGATCCTGCATTAAGTAATATCGATGCGTTTTTCCTGGCGCTCGGATTGCTGTACGATGAACCTAATTCAGTGGATCAGGCAGAGAAAAATTTGCTGGCTCTGTTTCAGGGTCAGGATGAGATAGAGGTATATTGTCAGAAATTTAGAAAGTGGTCCGTACTCACTCAATGGAATGAAGGTGCGCTCGCAGCTATTTTCAGAAAAGGTCTCTCTGAAGCCCTTAAGGATGTCATGGTGGGATTTCCTATGCCTGCTGGTCTGAATGAGTCTATGTCTTTGGCCATTCAGATCGGTCGACGCTTGCGTGAGCGTAAATCTGTGCACCATTTGGCGGTATTACCTGAGCTTAAATCTGAGCCTATGCAGTGCGATAGGACTTTGACCAGAGTTGAACGGCAAGAACACAGACGTCTGAATGGGCTGTGTTTCTACTGTGGTGATTCCACTCATGCTATCTCTGATTGTCCTAAGCGCACTAAGCGGTTCTCTAGGTCTGCCACCATTGGTACGGTACAGTCAAAATTTCTTCTGTCCGTTACCTTGATCTGCTCTTTGTCATCGTATTCTGTCATGGCATTTGTGGATTCAGGCGCTGCCCTGAATTTGATGGACTTGGAGTATGCTAGGCGTTGTGGGTTTTTCTTGGAGCCCTTGCAGTGTCCTATTCCATTGAGAGGAATTGATGCTACGCCTTTGGCCAAGAATAAGCCTCAGTACTGGACCCAGCTGACCATGTGCATGGCTCCTGCACATCAGGAGGTTATTCGCTTTCTGGTGTTGCATAATCTGCATGATGTGGTCTTGTTGGGGTTGCCATGGCTACAAGTCCATAATCCAGTATTAGATTGGAAATCCATGTCTGTGTCCAGCTGGGGTTGTCAGGGGGTACATGGTGATGTCCCATTTCTGACTATTTCGTCATCCACCCCTTCTGAGGTTCCAGAGTTCTTGTCTGATTACCGGGATGTATTTGATGAGCCCAAGTCCGATACCCTACCTCCGCATAGGGATTGTGATTGTGCTATCGATTTGATTCCTGGTAGTAAATTCCCAAAAGGTCGACTGAGCACGCCGCTATGCGGAGTTATGTGAAGGAGTCCTTGGAGAAGGGGCATATTCGCCCGTCATCGTCGCCATTAGGAGCAGGGTTCTTTTTTGTGGCCAAGAAGGATGGTTCACTGAGACCTTGTATAGATTACCGCCTTCTAAATAAGATCACGGTTAAATTTCAGTACCCTTTGCCGTTGTTATCTGATTTGTTTGCTCGGATTAAGGGGGCTAGTTGGTTCACCAAGATAGATCTTCGTGGTGCGTATAATCTTGTGCGTATTAAGCGAGGCGATGAATGGAAAACTGCATTTAAAAAAAGAAGTTCTGAGACCATTTTTTTTTCTCTGCACTGTGTTTTGCCTTTTTTTCCCCCTAGACATTTGGGTGGTTCAGGACACAGGTGTAGCGATGGGCATTAAGGGTCTGTCTTCATGTGTGGATCAGCTCACGGCAAGAGTACAAAATATTCAAGACTTTGTGGTTCAGAATTCTATGTTAGAACCGAGAATTCCTATTCCTGATTTGTTTTTTGGAGATAGAACTAAATTTCTGAGTTTCAAAAATAATTGTAAACTATTTCTGGCTTTGAAACCTCGCTCCTCTGGTGACCCAGTTCAACAAGTTAGGATCATTATTTCTTTTTTACGTGGCGACCCTCAGGACTGGGCATTTTCTCTTGCGTCAGGAGATCCTGCATTAAGTAATATCGATGCGTTTTTCCTGGCGCTCGGATTGCTGTACGATGAACCTAATTCAGTGGATCAGGCAGAGAAAAATTTGCTGGCTCTGTTTCAGGGTCAGGATGAGATAGAGGTATATTGTCAGAAATTTAGAAAGTGGTCCGTACTCACTCAATGGAATGAAGGTGCGCTCGCAGCTATTTTCAGAAAAGGTCTCTCTGAAGCCCTTAAGGATGTCATGGTGGGATTTCCTATGCCTGCTGGTCTGAATGAGTCTATGTCTTTGGCCATTCAGATCGGTCGACGCTTGCGTGAGCGTAAATCTGTGCACCATTTGGCGGTATTACCTGAGCTTAAATCTGAGCCTATGCAGTGCGATAGGACTTTGACCAGAGTTGAACGGCAAGAACACAGACGTCTGAATGGGCTGTGTTTCTACTGTGGTGATTCCACTCATGCTATCTCTGATTGTCCTAAGCGCACTAAGCGGTTCTCTAGGTCTGCCACCATTGGTACGGTACAGTCAAAATTTCTTCTGTCCGTTACCTTGATCTGCTCTTTGTCATCGTATTCTGTCATGGCATTTGTGGATTCAGGCGCTGCCCTGAATTTGATGGACTTGGAGTATGCTAGGTGTTGTGGGTTTTTCTTGGAGCCCTTGCAGTGTCCTATTCCATTGAGAGGAATTGATGCTACGCCTTTGGCCAAGAATAAGCCTCAGTACTGGACCCAGCTGACCATGTGCATGGCTCCTGCACATCAGGAGGTTATTCGCTTTCTGGTGTTGCATAATCTGCATGATGTGGTCTTGTTGGGGTTGCCATGGCTACAAGTCCATAATCCAGTATTAGATTGGAAATCCATGTCTGTGTCCAGCTGGGGTTGTCAGGGGGTACATGGTGATGTCCCATTTCTGACTATTTCGTCATCCACCCCTTCTGAGGTTCCAGAGTTCTTGTCTGATTACCGGGATGTATTTGATGAGCCCAAGTCCGATACCCTACCTCCGCATAGGGATTGTGATTGTGCTATCGATTTGATTCCTGGTAGTAAATTCCCAAAAGGTCGACTGAGCACGCCGCTATGCGGAGTTATGTGAAGGAGTCCTTGGAGAAGGGGCATATTCGCCCGTCATCGTCGCCATTAGGAGCAGGGTTCTTTTTTGTGGCCAAGAAGGATGGTTCACTGAGACCTTGTATAGATTACCGCCTTCTAAATAAGATCACGGTTAAATTTCAGTACCCTTTGCCGTTGTTATCTGATTTGTTTGCTCGGATTAAGGGGGCTAGTTGGTTCACCAAGATAGATCTTCGTGGTGCGTATAATCTTGTGCGTATTAAGCGAGGCGATGAATGGAAAACTGCATTTAATACGCCCGAGGGCCATTTTGAGTATCTAGTAATGCCATTCGGACTTGCCAGTGCTCCATCAGTGTTTCAGTCCTTTATGCATGACATCTTCCGAGAGTACCTGGATAAATTCCTGATTGTGTACTTGGATGACATTTTGATCTTCTCGGATGATTGGGAGTCTCATGTGAAGCAGGTCAGAACGGTGTTTCAGGTCCTGCGTGCTAATTCTTTGTTTGTGAAGGGATCAAAGTGTCTCTTTGGTGTTCAGAAGGTTTCATTTTTGGGGTTCATCTTTTCCCCTTCTACTATTGAGATGGACCCTGTTAAGGTCCAAGCCATCCATGATTGGACTCAGCCGACATCTCTGAAAAGTCTGCAAAAGTTCTTGGGCTTTGCTAATTTTTATCGTCGCTTCATCTGCAATTTTTCTAGTATTGCTAAACCATTGACCGATTTGACCAAGAAGGGTGCTGATGTGGTCAATTGGTCTTCTGCTGCTGTGGAAGCTTTTCAAGAGTTGAAGCGTCGTTTTTTTTCTGCCCCTGTGTTGTGTCAACCAGATGTTTCGCTTCCGTTCCAGGTCGAGGTTGATGCTTCTGAGATTGGAGCAGGGGCTGTTTTGTCGCAGAGAAGTTCTGATTGCTCGGTGATGAAACCATGCGCCTTCTTTTCCAGGAAGTTTTCGCCTGCTGAGCGAAATTATGATGTGGGCAACCGAGAGTTGCTGGCCATGAAGTGGGCATTCGAGGAGTGGCGTCATTGGCTTGAAGGAGCTAAGCATCGCGTGGTGGTCTTGACTGATCATAAGAACTTGACTTATCTCGAGTCTGCCAAGCAATTGAATCCTAGACAGGCTCGTTGGTCGCTGTTTTTTGCCCGTTTTGACTTTGTGATTTCGTACTTTCCGGGCTCTAAAAATGTGAAGGCGGATGCTCTGTCTAGGAGTTTTGTGCCCGACTCTCCGGGTTTATTTGAGCCGGCGGGTATCCTCAAAGAGGGAGTAATTGTGTCTGCCATCTCCCCTGATTTGCGGCGGGTGCTGCAAAAATTTCAGGCTAATAGACCTGATCGTTGCCCTGCGGAGAAACTGTTTGTCCCTGATAGGTGGACGAATAAAGTTATCTCTGAGGTTCATTGTTCGGTGTTGGCTGGTCATCCTGGAATCTTTGGTACCAGAGAGTTAGTGGCTAGATCCTTTTGGTGGCCATCTCTGTCGCGGGATGTGCGTACTTTTGTGCAGTCCTGTGGGATTTGTGCTCGGGCTAAGCCCTGCTGTTCTCGTGCCAGTGGGTTGCTTTTGCCCTTGCCGGTCCCGAAGAGGCCTTGGACACATATCTCTATGGATTTTATTTCAGATCTTCCCGTCTCTCAAAAGATGTCAGTCATTTGGGTGGTCTGTGATCGCTTCTCTAAGATGGTCCATTTGGTACCCTTGTCTAAATTACCTTCCTCCTCTGATTTGGTGCCATTGTTCTTCCAGCATGTGGTTCGTTTACATGGCATTCCAGAGAATATTGTTTCTGACAGAGGTTCCCAGTTTGTTTCGAGGTTTTGGCGAGCCTTTTGTGGTAGGATGGGCATTGACTTGTCTTTTTCCTCGGCTTTCCATCCTCAGACTAATGGCCAGACCGAACGAACCAATCAGACCTTGGAAACATATCTGAGATGCTTTGTTTCTGCTGATCAGGATGACTGGGTGTCCTTTTTGCCTTTGGCTGAGTTCGCCCTTAATAATCGGGCCAGCTCGGCTACCTTGGTTTCGCTGTTTTTCTGCAACTCTGGGTTCCATCCTCGTTTCTCTTCAGGGCAGGTTGAGTCTTCGGACTGTCCTGGTGTGGATACTGTGGTGGACAGGTTGCAGCAGATTTGGACTCATGTAGTGGACAATTTGACCTTGTCCCAAGAGAAGGCTCAACGTTTCGCTAATCGCAGACGCTGTGTGGGTCCCCGACTTCGTGTTGGGGATTTGGTTTGGTTATCTTCTCGTCATATTCCTATGAAGGTTTCCTCTCCTAAGTTTAAACCTCGTTTCATTGGTCCGTATAGGATTTCTGAGGTTCTTAATCCTGTGTCTTTTCGTCTGACCCTTCCAGATTCTTTTTCCATACATAACGTATTCCATAGGTCATTGTTGCGGAGATACGTGGCACCTATGGTTCCATCTGTTGATCCTCCTGCCCCGGTTTTGGTGGAGGGGGAGTTGGAGTATATTGTGGAGAAGATTTTGGATTCTCGTGTTTCAAGACGGAAACTCCAGTATCTGGTTAAGTGGAAGGGTTATGCTCAGGAAGATAATTCCTGGGTCTTTGCCTCTGATGTCCATGCTCCCGATCTTGTTCGTGCCTTTCATATGGCTCATCCTGGTCGTCCTGGGGGCTCTGGTGAGGGTTCGGTGACCCCTCCTCAAGGGGGGGTACTGTTGTGAATTCTGTGGCAGAGCTCCCTCCTGTGGTCACAAGTGGTACTTCGGCTGATTCTCTCTGTGAGCTTCCGTTGGTGGAGGAAAGTGGTACTGCGGCTTCTGAGTTTCCTTCCTCAGGTGATGTGGTGAAGTCGTTAGGTGCTGCTCTATTTAACTCCACCTTGTGCTTTGATCCTGGCCTCCAGTCAATGTTCTAGTATTGGACCTGTTTCCTCCTAGATCGTTCCTGTGGCCTGCTGCTCTGCATAGCTAAGTTCCGCTTTGCTATTTTGTTTGCTGTTTTTTTCTGTCCAGCTTGTCTATTTGTTTTTTCCTGCTTGCTGGAAGCTCTGGGACGCAGATGGTGTACCTCCGTGCCGTTAGTTCGGTACGGAGGGTCTTTTTGCCCCCTTTGCGTGGTTTTTGTAGGGTTTTGTGTTGACCGCAAAGTTACCTTTCCTATCCTCGCTCTGTTCAGAAAGTCGGGCCTCACTTTGCTAAATCTATTTCATCTCTACGTTTGTCTTTTCATCTTAACTCACAGTCATTATATGTGGGGGCTGCCTTTTCCTTTGGGGTATTTCTCTGAGGCAAGGTAGGCTTATTTTCTATCTTCAGGCTAGCTAGTTTCTCAGGCTGTGCCGAGTTGCATAGGGAGCGTTAGGCGCAATCCACGGCTGCCTCTAGTGTGTTGGAGAGGATTAGGGATTGCGGTCAGCAGAGTTTCCACGTCTCAGAGCTCGTTCTATGTTTTTGGGTTATTGTCAGGTCACTGTATGTGCTCTGACCTCTATGTCCATTGTGGTACTGAATCACCTTATCATAACATATATGATCTCCTTTAACTATGCACTGATATAATTTTGGAGCCTGTGCACTTGCACTTTAACAGATTGTGTTTTCCTGATTTTTATAGGCATTTTTGTGCAATTATTATGAAACTCGCTCTTTACAAATTCAGAGCCTGCTGATTCACCTATATGTAATATATATTGAAACTATTTGACTTTTTTTTTTTTTTTGCCGTTAATATTTTGCAGATTATTGTCTGGGTTGCTTGGAGCTCACTCTGCCTTGTTTGAGTCCCTTATGTATGTTGATGAATTTTGATTTTAATTTATTGTGAATAAAATATCTTAAATTTTACTCTTTGGCCTTATACTTCCCTTCTTTGGATTCAAAAGTAGCTAGGTTGCATGCAGTTGAACCACCAGCAATCAGCAACTTACCAACTATCCGTTATTTTGGGAAGCCAACCCTTTTAAAAATAGCTGAAAAAGATATATATTGTGTAGAGGGATTACATTTTTTTTTCACAAATATTATTTATATTGTGTGTGCAAATTAATTTGTCAGTGCTTTGTGTAAACTCAGTACACCCTGTCTGGCTCTGAAATCCCACACCGGTGCTGTGCGTCATGATGGGGTGGCGCGTGCACAGTACTGTCCAGTCTGTAGATGTCATTGAGGCCGATGTCCTCACCGTTTGGGCAGGGTTTGTTCATGTCAGCCAGAGCCCTTACCTGGCTTAGGATCACTCTCAGAGCACTTGTGACCCCATTTCAAATATATTTCTCACCAATGGTCAATCTTTCTGTGACTATACACTGGTTTTAGTTTTGTAGGGAATAATATGAAGACAGATTGCAGATTGCTTTTTGGCTGTTCCGTGTTATTCCCAGAAATGTTCTGTGGTGTTTTGCCATTTCCTGTCTCATTTTCAGTTTGTGAGCTGCAAAGCCTCAAGATAGGAGGTCTCGTGATTAGTTTATGGTTTTTAGCTATAAGTTTGCTTAAAGACTCAGAATTGTAATGCTAAATTAATCCATTAAAATCCAATGGAGATCCATGAAGAAACAGCCTTATCTGTCTGTATAAAATGTTTGTAAAACATCAATGGGAAGAACTCGGTCTTGCTCTGATGTGTTTAATTGCAAGTGAAAGCTATTAGACTATTGTGGGAAAAGGGAATAAAGGCTAAACAGCAGCAATAAACCTCAAATCAGCATGTAATTGGGATTATTCTGGTCAGTGGGTTACTTATATTAGTTATATTCAAATGAGGGGCCAATACTGTAATATTGCAATTAATGATCTGCTAAGAAGCCCATTCGGGAGGTCCTTGGTGCATGTTGGGGGGCATGGAGGGGCATTTGAAAGGACATCCCTCCCCAAATATTGAACTTTTTAAATGCTGCTGTCAAAATGAACAGTTGCATTTAAGCTGTTTAAAATTCTGCGATTGGACCCATCTGGAGCCGATCGGTAGACTGGAAGGCCACTATATAACAAAGCTCCTGAGCTCACTCAATACATGTTACGTGCACATCCATCGTGCATGTATGGCAGATGTCACCAATGGAAAGGGTTTGCTTGATGCTGGCACTGGCCCTTCTTAGAACAACTCATAACCTTTTGCCATCCATGTACCTTTTCAACCAAGGTTAGGTAAACCAGGGAGGCATTGGCGGTATATATGTAGGGGTCCTCGGTATTTTGTAACCTTTTAGTAGATTATGTTAAAACGTTGCGGAAGGATAGCAGACTCTCAGTAGAATATATTATTAGAGATAGGAGGCAACTAACATGGACCACAGGAACCCTGGCCAGTTGTGTCTCCTGGCTTTATATGGTTAATAAGCCCTTTACAAATATCGTTAAGATTTTGGTGCTATAACTATAGCTGCCTTCATGCACGGAGATTGAATCCTTTGGTGGTCCCATCTAGCGGGATTCAGCTTGCACAGCTAAATAAATATATGTCTCTTGGCGCTGTATCCTGCTACAATCCTATAGCTGGCAATAACGTAATGGAGATTTGCAAAAACAGGATCTCCACTTTGATTACTTCCAGATACAAATTATATCCACAAAGGACGCAGGAGCGTTCTACAAACACAGGAACGGATTCTTCTTTTTCATCTTGTTTACTTTGATCGTGTTGGTAAAATGCTTGAGACTTCCTACAAATGTGCTCTCTTACAAGTAGCCTAATTTCAGATGTTAGACATTTGTTAGCGAAACTGTCACAAGAATGACGTGGAAAGTCGGGGTATTTTTGGGGAACGGGGATATTGGCGAGAAGATACATTCCTATTACTGCATTGTATTTACAGTGTGTAGTCATTCATGTAATTAGGCTCTCTTCACATGTGGGTAGTCCTTTCTGGTTTTGGAACCGTTTCGGACCCATTCATGGGAACATGTCATAAAATGTCTTCCACTTGTCTCTTTTCCAGCTGCTCTTTGTGTTTAAGTCAGAACAAAAAATGTAGTTTACACTTTTTGTCCGGCCCAAAAAAAAAAAAAGAATAGTAATTGGGTCCTTTTTGTAACATTGAAGCCTATGGGAAAACGAGTCACAACTGTTATGTCATCCATCAACAGATCCATTTTGTTGTACATGCATATCCATTACAAATTGCGCAAATGTAAATCAAAGTGTCCATATTTGTACTGACCCTTTCCATTTTTTCAGTATATAAAATGTTTTATGCCTCGGTCGCCTCGTTATTGTGAATGGGTCTGTAGAGGTTTCCTCTACAATTCTGTTTTGTACGGACAGCACTGGATGTGCGTGAACCGAGCCTACTGTAAGGATTTGAGGTTGGACCTGCTGAGATAAATTGCCATCAGCAGTGTGTATTCTGGTGATGTCCTGCCAAAGCTGGAAGTATTAATTCTATGTAGCGGCCTACTGTATTGCCTACAGCAATGATAATACCCAGTCAATGTCAAATTGTTCAGACATTTCCAGGGGTAACAATAGAGGAACAGCGCAGAGTTTATTATTACTATCAGCAGAGATCCTGACAAATGACTCGCACTGATCACCAATTCTTCTAACAACGTCCCCACTTACTGTGATAAAACCCCTATAACCTGCAATGGGAACAAACTACAATATTCTGCAAGTTGTGACCTTATGAAAACAACAGGCACATTCCTGAAGTGCCTAAAAGCAGAGGTCATTTTCTCTATGCCCTGTTTTTGTAATTACACAGTACTCCCAAATTACATAATTAGTTTAATTGCTCACTCTTTACTGGTGTATGATCCATGACAAGCGGCCCCAGGGTGAGGTCATTTTTACTTTATACATTACACCTGCTAAACATGACATCCAATCTCTTCATATCTGTGTAAAAGTAGTCCTGATCTGTTAATCACATCTGTCCATCAGGATAACACCAGATTTGGTTATACATATGTGACTCATACAAACACAGTATATACACAAACATGAGGACTAACAGAGTGACCTCCTAAACAGTGCCAGCTGAGTGCTCCACATAAGCGATAACGGTACCTGAGTGCTCCACGTAAACGATAATGCCAGGTGAGTGCTCCACATAAACAACAATGCCAGCTGAGTGCTCCACGTAAACGATAACACCAGCTGAGTGCTCCATATAAATGTTAATGCCAGCTGAGTGCTCCACATAGACTATAACGCCAGCTGAGTGCTCCACTTACACGATAGTTCCAGCTGAGTGCTCCACGTACATGATCGTTCCATTCCGCTGGGGGCTGCATGTACACAAAAGTGATAGCTGAGTGCTGCATGTACTGTATATGGTGGTTCCAGTTGAGTGCTGCATGTACACGATAATACCAAGCTGAGTGCTCCACATACATGATAGTGCCAGCTGTGTGCTCCACGTACACAATAGTGCCAGCTGTGTGCTCCACGTACACAATAGTGATAGCTAAGTGCTCCATGTACACGATAGTGATAGCTGAGTGCTCCACGTACACGATAGTGCCAGCTGAGTGCTCCATGTACACGATAGTGATAGCTGAGTGCTCCATGTACACAATAGTGATAGCTGAGTGCTCCACATACACGATAGTGATAGCTGAGTGCTCCACGTTCACGATAGTGATAGCTGAGTGCTCCACGTACACGACAGTGATAGCTGAGTACTCCACGTTCATGATAGTGATAGCTGAGTGCTCAGCGTACACGATAGTGCTATCTGAGTGCTCCACGTTCACGATAGTGCCAGCTGAGTGCTCCACATACACGATGGTGATAGCTGAGTGCTCCACGTACACGATAGTGCCAGCAGAGTGCTCCATGTACACGATAGTGATAGCTGAATGCTCCACGTACACGATAGTGATAGCTGAGTGCTCCATGTACACGATAGTGATAGCTGAGTGCTCCACGTACACGATAGTGCCAGCTGAGTGCTCCGTGTACACAATAATGCTAGCTGAGTGCTCCACGTACACGATAGTGATAGCTGAGTGCTCCACGTTCACGATAGCGATAGCTGAGTGCTCAGCGTACACGATAGTGCCAGCTAGGTGCTCCATGTACACGATAGTGCCAGCTGAGTGCTCCACGTACACGATGGTGATAGCTGAGTGCTCCACGTACACGATAGTGATAGCTGAGTGCTCCACGTACACGATAGTGATAGCTGAGTGCTCCACGTACACGATGGTGATAGCTGAGTGCTCCACGTACACGATGGTGATAGCTGAGTGCTCCACGTACACGATAGTGCCAGCTGAGTGCTCCATGTACACAATAGTGATAGCTGAGTGCTCCACGTACACGATAGTGATAGCTGAGTGCTCCACATACACGATAGTGATAGCTGAGTGCTCCACGTACACGATAGTGATAGCTGAGTGCTCCATGTACACAATAGTGATAGCTGAGTGCTCCACGTACACGATAGTGATAGCTGAGTGCTCCACGTACACGATAGTGATAGCTGAGTGCTCCACGTACACGATAGTGATAGCTGAGTGCTCCACGTACACGATAGTGATAGCTGAGTGCTCCACGTACACGATAGTGATAGCTGAGTGCTCAGCGTACACGATAGTGCTAGCTGATTGCTCCACGTACACAATAGTGCCAGCTGAATAGTTCAAGTTCGAGATGGTGTCTGCTGAGTGCCGCACATACACAGTAGTGCCATATGAGTGATGTACGTACTGTACATGGTAATGCTAGTGATAAAGGCTGTGTCAGACTAGAACAGTAAACTGACTGTGAGTTGCTACGAAGTTACGTATCTGAGTTATGCATAAGTGACAGAACACAATGCCGTTTCACCTTTAGTAGCACCAGCTATAAGCTGAACCCAGCCCTACATCTCGCCTAGGCTCTAGTCATTCTGGAACTTTTTCTTGCCATAGTATTTTCTGTTCAGTCCTGCTAACACAAAGGGTGTGTGAAGTTATCGCCCAGGACAAAAATGTTCCATTTTATTTATTAAGTTCTTGAGTTTTAACACATTCTCTACTTGACATTGAAATCCAATCCTCAGTGTCTGTAAACATCGCGTCTGCATTTCTCAGTGCCATAGAGTTTACTTGTTAGAATTACATAACAGGGCACATAGGAAAGTCATACTGACCAGAGACTGATCACACATGACTGTTGGCAGATGAAATATTCTCCCGTGACTGTGTTTAGTAGGGTACAGGCCAAATTTCTGTATCATGAAAAGTGGACAAATGTATTTGGCCAAAAAACATCTTGGACAAGGGCGTAACCTCGTGTATTTAACAAGGAGTTCATGCAGAGGGTATGTTATTTTGTAATTTAATGAGATTTTATATCTTAAAGAGGTTGTTTACCTCAACAGTTTAGAAAAAAAAGAAGCTCCGAAAAGCATAAAAAAAATTGGGAGGGAGGTGGTAAGGCATGCAAGAATCAGGGGGTGGAACAGTGCACTGAGGGTGGTGGCAAGGCATGCAAAAATCAGGGGATGGAACAGTGCACTGAGGGTGGTGGCAAGGCATGCAAAAATCAGGGGGCGGAACAGTGCACCGAGGGTGGTGGCAAGGCATGCAAAAATCAGGGGGCGGAACAGTGCACCGAGGGTGGTGGCAAGGCATGCAAAAATCAGGGGATGGAACAGTGCACTGAGGGTGGTGGCAAGGCATGCAAAAATCAGGGGGCGGAACAGTGCACCGAGGGTGGTGGCAAGGCATGCAAAAATCAGGGGATGGAACAGTGCACTGAGGGAGGTGGCAAGTCATGCAAAAATCAGGTTGCTGAACAGTGCACTGAGGGGTGGTGGTAAGGCATGCAAGAATCAGGGGGTGCAATAGTGCACTGAGGGAGGTGGCAAGGCACACAAAAATTAGGGGGTGGAACAGTGCACTGAGGGATGGCAAGGCACGCAAAAATCAGGGTGCGGAACAGTGCACTGAGGGATGGCAAGGCATGCAAAAATCAGGGGGCGAAACAGTGCACTGAGGGATTGCAAGGCACGCAAAAATCAGTATTACAGATATACCTGCCCTTATATATGTTTATTGAAGCTTTATTGACTGTTCAAAAAGTTAGTAATTATTAAGAAAGCATCATGAGTGAGACAAATACAGTGATACATAAGCGAACATTAGGATGCCAAATATGAAAAATGCAACCAACGGTTCTAAGCGGTGACCATCCGTGAGACACAGAGGACCTTTTATTTCTAAAACTTACATTTGTCTTTCTATCTATGTACTCTGTATACTATGGCTTCAATTTATTGCAAGACGATGCAATTTACTTCAGTTGTCCTGATCATATACTCCCAACTGGATACCAGTAAATAGTATTACTAAACTAAACATTCCTCCAGAGCAATTGGATGGGTTGTTACCGACATCTGGTGAGAGTTTCATGTCAATAGCACCTTTAGAAATATATTTACGGTACTTAGAAAATTGGTGACACGTTCAAAACTTAATTCACCCGATATCTATATGTAGGCCGACTGCATGTGTCAGTGCAGTACTGTATGGTTCTATATAGTGAATGTACAGAATAATGTAAGTGCTAGGAAGTCCAAAACCGAATTCTATATTATTTTGTTTTCCTGCAGGTAAGGTATTTATTCCCAAGCATATGCCCCTGGAGCGGGAGCCAGAGGAGCAGGTAACCTTGGAGCCTGAACTGGAAGAAGCTCTTGCAAGTGCCACAGACACCGAACTGAGTGACCTTGCGAGTAAGTAGCAGAAATAACTGCATATAATCTAATGTCTGTACCCGATGTACGGTCTATTGTAGTTTACCTTTTCTCGCTAACTAATATCAGCACTGGAGAGGTAGTATTATGTGCTTTAATTAAAGGCTGTCAATAGTGCATATCCTGTCTGTCATGAAGATAAGCCTGGGAGCTGCAATGTTACAGAAGATTGGGCATGTGGACAATCAAAGGCAAAATGATGTAATAGAGCTGAGCAAAGAGATTTGTGCTGCCCTGGTCCAGCATACAGTCTGGTCCTACATGGCAGCTAAACCAGGACAGTGTTCACTTGTGCATCTGGCATCCTGGGCACCTCTGATGTTTGCAATCATGGAGTCATGTGAGACCTAGTCAGTAAGCTTCAGGCATCATCATGACATCAGGGGGCTTAGAAAGTATTAGAGGCGCTGAGGATATCGGCTGCAAAAGCCTCATGTGTCATGCAGAACGTGTGCATGATCATTATTTCTTGGTGACTAAAGAATTGGGAAATGGTGATCAAATGTGGCCTAGTAGCCAGTGTCCAAATCAAAGAGCTAATATTATCCAGTCTGATGTTTTCTGGTCAGTAATGTCATTTGGGACATATGCAGCTGTTCATACAGTGATGCTCATAGATATAAAGGGAATCTGTCAGTAGGATCAACACTTTTAGCCATCTATATGGGCATGTTGGTCATAGGAAGCTGAATAAAATGATACCTTGATATCAGCAATCTGATGTCTTATTCTAGAGAAATCCAAGTTTTTATAATATGCAAAGCGGCTGTTAAACGGAATCTGTCAGCAGGCTTTAGCTACCTCTTCTGAGAGCAGCATGATGCAGGCAAAGAGAAGCTGAATCCAACGATGTATCACTTAGGCTAGGGTCACATTGCGTTAGTGCAATCCGTTTAGCGCTAGCGCTAGCGGATTGCGCTAACGCAATGTTTTCTATGGGGCTGCGGTCGGGGTCGCGGTAACGTCCCCGCTCTCGCAGATCCCCGATCTGCGAGAGCGGGGAACGGACCGCGGGCGCGCCTCGGACGCTGCAAGCAGCGTCCGCGGCGCGCCAGGAATCACCGGCGCGTCGCTAGCGCGTGCCGAACATGGCACGCGCTAGTGAAGCGCGTTCCCATTAGCGTGAATGGGCGCGTTAACGGACGCGTTGCACGGCGTTAATTTTGCCGTGCAACGCTGTCCGTTTAACGCGGTCCCATAACGCAATGGGAACCCAGCCTTAGATTACTGGGTACAGCTCCTCTGACACAATCAGCGGCTTACTTGCCAGACTAGTGTAGTCCGGCAATGTTAATCTCTTAGTGATAAATCCTTCACCGTTAGTAAACAACAGCACATACTTTGACAAGTGACACAGCCTTCAGGTTACATGCAAAAGACCTGCTGACAGATTTTCTTTAAGATCTATAGGCCGGACACTGATCTTCCTGACAATCTGCCTCCAGAGTATATTTTACATGAAAGGGAGAGTTACCAGTGTGAAACAAGTAGATCAGGAGAGCAGACTGTCAGTCATTACATGTCTCACACTGGTATCTTCCCCTTTCATTTAAAACAAGCTCTCAGGCAGATTCTCAGTAAGATCAGTGTCCGGCCCATAGTTCTGAACAGCTCATTTACATATAAGACAAACATAGGTTTCTGTGGAATAAGACATTGGACCGCAGATATCAAGGTGTCATTTTATTCAGCTTCCTATGACCTACATCCCCATACAGGCGGTTTAGGAGGGCTGATCCTACTAACAGGTTCCCTTTAACCTGTACTGCACTATTAAGATATAGGAAATTGTTCTTCAGCAATTTCTTAGTAATGTTTTCTTAAAGTAGCAAGTTATGACAAATATGAAGCAAAACAAAAAATCTATTATGTATTACTGGTTGAACACGTTGAAGAAGAAATTCCTTCATTCTAAACAACATCATGTGGGTTGCGCTAATCGGACATAATAAACCTATGTATGCAGGATTTTTCTTGTGCTAGCTTGCTCAATTACAACGCCGCGGTCTTATGTCATATCTGCATTCTGCTCTCTGTTTTTCAGCCGTCTTAGGAGTGCAGCATTTTTCCAGCAGACCACAACGAAATGAAGATGGATCAGATAGACCCGAACTAAGAAGTAAGAATATATAATGTATTGTACAAGCCCTCGATTAACAGACAGGAAGCTGGAGAATTACTCATTCCCAACACTCACGTTACAGACAGGACACCTGATCTATGTGGGGGTTGGATTTAGACCATATCAATTAAGTAAAAAAAAGAAATACAATTTCCATGTTGATCAAATTGGCTTATTAAGTTTGGGTAAAGACTGTGCCATAGCATGATTTTTATATATATATATATATATATATATATATAATTAACGTTCATCGCTTCCTACAAGTTCCCAATCGCTAAATGTCATGTATCAGGTGATATGATTGGTTCCATAAGCTAACCTGCCCTTCTGTTTCCATTAATGACCTTCCATTGAAGATGTTGTGAAGGCTGAGAAGGTAAAACCTACTTTTGAAGATCCCCCAAACCCGACTAATGTGGAAGATGCTTTACAGAGGATAAAAGCTAATGATCCTTTCCTTCTTGATGTCAACCTGAACAACATTAAGGTTTGTCTTCATAACCCAAGATAAATGTGTGAATTTTAGGAATTTAATATACGATAATAAGATTCCCCCTTATTGCAGCAGTACAGTGTTACATGTATTCATGAATCAGCAGACATGAGATGGAAACTAGCTAGAAGCCTCTAGGGATTCACATGTTCCCATTTTATCATGCTCCAACACAACAACTGAACCTTTATTTTCTTTTAAGCTCAGAAGTTTGTGACTTAGAGCTGTCCTGTTTTTAGTTTTCTGAATTGGCTCTATTAAAAGGAATCTGTCCACAGATTTTTGCTATGTAATGTGAGAGCATTATGATGTAGGGGCAGAGAGACCGATTCCAGTGATGTATCACTTGCTTGTTTTTCTCCCTTGTAGATGTAGCGTGGTCAGAATGCTGAGCTGTGTATAACCCCACCCACACCCGATTGGCAGCTTCCTGTGTACATTGTGTCAGTAAGCTGCCAATTAGTGGTGGGGGCGGAGTTATAGAGATTAACCTGACTGGCCTGCACGTGACACCTAGTCCGGCAGTGATAATCTGTTGCTGATAAAACACTGATTACATTGAAACTACAACGCACAGCCTAATAAGTGACATCCCTGGAATCAGGCTCTATGCCCCATACATCCTGCTGCACTACAATTAGATAGCAAATGCATGCTGCTAAATTCCCTTTAACGGGATCATCCAGAGAGTCTTATACCAGAAGACCCGCACCATCCGTCTCAGGGTGATGTTTGGGTTAGTGCTGTTTCTCCTCTCGGAAAACACCATGTGATGAAGACGTAAGAAAAAAATGAATACTCTTGTAGCTATTGCACCATTCATGGCTAACAAAAATGTATATCTACAATACGATATGCAACATGTCTATTTCCTTTCACTCAGAGCAATAATCTTGTTTCAAGTGGCTATTTTGGTACCAAAACTATATTTTCTTTTGACCACATAGGCAAAAAAGAAAGATATGCAAAACATAGTTCTCCTCCAGAAAAAAGAAAGATGTCTCTGTAGTTCAATCTACTGGAAATAGATACTATAAAAGTCCGACTCTTTAAAGCGAACCTGCCAGTAAGATCAATCCTCCTAAACCGTCGTTATGGGCATGCGGGTAATAGAAATCTGAATAAAATGGTATCTTCAAATCTGCGATCCGATATCTTATTCCAGAGATATTCATGGTTTTCTTATATGTAAATGTGTGGCTAAGATCTATGGGCTGGACAGAGATCTTCCTTTGAATCTGCCTCCAGAGTCTATTTTAAATAAAAGTGGACATGAACAGCAACACAGATATCAGAATAACAAAGAATAAGGCCAAAAATAGATTTCTTCATCTATATTTGCACCACAAAAATAATTATTTTAATTACCACCAGTAATTTGTATGTACACCAAAACGTCTCCAAAACAAATTACAATATCAGCCGCATAAAACAAGAAACAAGACCACACCACTAAAAAAAGCTATTGCTACTGAATTATGGAGATGCAAAAACAAGAACAAAAATGAGGTCATTAAGGCCCTTCTGACATGGTCATTAAGGGTTTATTTTTTAAGAGGGTAATATGAAAGCCTGTTGGCAAGATGTCGGCACAATGCCATCCACCTGAGATGATCAGCAGAGACATGTCTGGTCTCTAAGGACACGCTGCACAATGGCTACAGCTTTATTAATGGCTGCACACAGCGAGGAACTGTTTACTCAGCCGGCAGCCCAAGAGAACTGCAGCTTCAGTGAGGGTGAAATAGGGGCAACAATTAAAATATTCATTTCCCATCGCCTGCTGCTATACTGAAATTATTTTGGTAGAAATACACTTAGAATGGAGGTTACATTGTGGGAAAGAAGATTTAAAAAAAATATGTCTCACTTTAAATAGAGCAGAAAAGATTCTTAAAACTGCATCATGTGCGATTTCTCCTGTGTTCTTCGTTTGTATTTATCAGAGTTTTGCTGCTGATTTTGCGCTTTATGATGCAGTGTTCCTGTGGATTCCAGCACCTTGTAAAGTCTGACGTACCAGAATGATCTCCATTTCAGTGATTACTGTAGCCCATACGTGCGAGCTTCTTCTCTGTTGCTTAGTATGAGGCTTAGACTGGCCCACAGGAGAAGCGGCCCCTATGCAGGAGTGGGCCCCATTCCCCTATTTGAGCAGTAGTTGACACAATACACACTATGTTCAGGCAAAGCAAACATCTCATCATTCATTTTACACTCTGCCCATTTTATTATTTTAGAGAAGAATAGGAACATTTGTGAATAGGGGTAATGTAACGTTTGCATTTCAGTGGGACGCTGCTTATTAGTGTCCAGAATAGAGAAAGTGTGTTCAACAGAAGTTAAAAAAATGGATCAATTATGGTTAATGGTATTTGTCAAGATCTCTTACAAAAGAGACCATATTGGATCCCTCATAAATTTCCACTTTTATAGCAGGTATGGTGTCCGTGTGAACTGAGCTATAACTGCTGAAAGATTCCTTCTTGTTAGGCCGAGGTCACACTTGTGAGTGTGATGTGAGAAACTCGCGCTAGTCTCTCACTGCCGCCGGCACTCAGGACCGGAGCGTGTGGCTGTATGTATTTCTATGCTGCCGTACGCTCCGGTCCTGAGTGCCGGGTATTGATGCGAGAGACTCGCGCGAGTTTCTCACATCACACTCACAAGTGTTCAGCAAGAGTTTTCTACAGCACTACAATTTCCTATGAAAAAAAGAAATGTAAAGATATGATCTGCCGGAACGAGAGATCGTCTTTGTAACTGCTCCACTGTAATAAATGAGGCTACAAAATAGAGATTCCACCCTAATAACGCAGAATTACGCAGTAATGTATTAAAGGACGTGTTCTTTTATAAGCCACACAAGCCTTTTAAACAATTACCCTTGTTCTTGTACATTTTGGGAGCTTAGTTGTGTAGCGCTGTTTCCAGTCTGTCTTCCCATTAGACTGGACAGCAATAGGACCAAGGGCGGTATAATGAGAACATGGCAGGAGGCAACTTTTCGGAACAAGTGAATGAGTGGTTCAGTAACCAGCAGCAAGACATTCCTCTTGAAGTTGACAATATCTACATTTTTTTAAGAGGGCCCGTCAAAAGCGGACAGTTTTTTTAAAATCTAATATTCTTCCTTCTGCTCCCCTGAGTATGCCGTACGGTTCCAGAATTATGGGCCTTTTTATTTGGTGCAAATTTTTACTATCTTTACTAAGGGGCACAGCTCACAGGACTCTCTGGTGCCGTGTCTTTGGGCAGCTGTGCTTATTAAACTGTGAGCCACGCCCCCTTGGAAAATATAATAAAAAGTAACTTTAATTGAAATCCCCTTATCTCTAGAACATGGAATACTCAGGGGAGGACTAAAATAAGAGCAAAAACTGGCCACTTCTGACATGAAGGACGGGTCTTTTTTTTAAGTTATTTCACAATTAACCTGTTAATCCCTATAACAGACTCTTAGCTTTTAGAGCTTTCTCACACTGTCGTAGATTCTCTCATGCATGAGAATCTGGATAATTATGCTAATGTCAATCGGCTTAAACTCTGCCTGAGTGTGAGCCGAGTGTCACCTTACCGGTGATCCGATTCTCTTACATGAGATAATGGCAGCACAGGTGTGGAAAAGATGGAGAACTTAATTTCTCCATCTTCTCCATGTTCTCGGATGTCGACTGCACTCGGATGACATCACACGCACTCATAGACTAGTATGGGTGCACGTGATCTGATTATCGGATGCACTCGCAGCATTCCGAATCGGCATGAGAAAAAATTGCAGATCTGCAATGCCCCATAAACCATCGGATAGCACACAGCCATGTTATATGCGATTGTGAGCGAGGACTTTTTGGTAACTTACGGTATTTATTTTATCTTTGGCACTGAGGCCCATTTAAAACTTAAAACTCATGAGACAAGATGTAGATGCACACATGGTCTGATTTTTCTTTTCTAGCTGATACCATTGTTTTATTGTTTTTTCTAATGAATTGTAGAATATCCCAATACCGACCCTGAAGGAATTTGCAAAGTCTTTGGAATCGAATACTCATGTTAAGTGTTTCAGCCTTGCGGCAACACGAAGCAATGATCCAGTAGCTATTGTAAGTATATATTAAACATGAACCATTGATTTTATAGAATTGTGGCTAAAAATATTATGTAAATGTATAATTATGAATGAGTGTAACATTTTGGAGAATCTCTTACAATGTGGCTATGATAAGATATAGGATAGTTTAGGGTGGCTATGTAATGTGATGGGGGCTGTGATTGCTTGTAGCATAAGAGTTGTGAGAAAGTAGAAGATCCACGGTGCTTCATTTTTAATTCGTCCCTGTTGTGCTGCAGGTTTTTACATTCCCTGTGTATCCACCTGGCCTACAATGACATTGATGTATAGCCATAAACTCCTGGTAATGGTGGCTGGCTTCTAGGGACAGAAGAGGAGATGAATAAATGGGGCCAGATTAAGGGGCTTGTGTCTAGTTTTTTCTTAGGGTAGGCGATAACTTTTTGACCAGTGGGGGACCAACTGCTGGGATCCCCACAAATCCTGAGAATAGGGCTGTGAAGAGCCCTGTCTGAATGGAGTAGAGGTTGAGCAGGTGCATCTCCATTCATTCCCTATGAGACTGCAGGAATAGCTGAGAGCAGCACTATATTTCAGAGCACTATTCAATATCCATATAGGCTGAACAATAAGAATGTCCTTGTCAAACCTGCCAGATGTCACCATCAACAGAGAGGTCACCAGGGCAGTGATGTTGACCCGTGTGGTTCTATTACTCACCACAGTGGGCCATGCGAAATCCCTGTACAACCCCGGACACAGCGCAGTCCCTGACAATAACCGTGCAGTCCTAAGACTCCAGTGCTGTGACTCCCGTGGTGACTTGTAGCAATGTCACTGACATGGCCGACTATAAGCTCATCCACCCTTATGATGTAATCTTTATTATATTCTTAGGTTTTATTGGGAACCTACCTGCACATGTCTCTGACAACCACCAAGTGACATCATCAGTAGGTCACACTGATTATAAGGCTGGAAACACACTACTGTATGGCATCCGATGCGAGAGCAATGGATACAATATGCTAATGACCGTCATCAATCCGTAAGAGAAAATAATGGCAGATGTGATCTGCCCACACTGGGCCGAGTGCTACTAAGTGTTTTATCCCATAGCACTTGGCCTTGTTATACGCTAGTGTGACCCTGGCCTTAGGCTGTTATCACCTGCTATTAGGCTGTCATCACCTCCTATTCCTGTAGGGACACATCAGGCAATGTCTGATTATGATGTCATCACTTACCATGATGCCCTACAGGAGATCCACTAGATCCCAGACCACCTCCCACACATCATGCTAATGCCACTAACTAATGTCACATCATATCTATGGTGTAGTCACCTGCCATAAATGGGCTTTAACAGCACGCGTCCAACATATGCCCATGGTGCAGCCTCAGCAGCTATCTAGCACACTGCCCACAATGAATCCACCCGATAACTGACTTCACTACATTTGTGATGTTACCACATACATTGTAGCCGTACACTCATGACTTCACCAAGGCAGTGACGTTGTCTCCCCTGAGCCCACCCATCACAGCTATCTGACAGCTGGGAGTCATGGATTAATATGTAGACATGAAGACTTGTAAATGACTTTTACAGAGCAGTGATATGGCACCAATTGGGCCGTCCTGTACCTTTGTATGTCTCTGATTTATTTTACTCGCTTACATAGCGCCATCATATTCCGCGTAGCGTTTCCAGACACCTTCATCACTGTCCCTATCGGGGGCTCACAGTATAAATTCCCTATCAGTATGTCTTTAGAGTGAGAGGCAGCCAAAGTACCCACCAGATGGGCAGCACGGTGGCTCAGTGGTTAGCAGTGATCCTTTGCAGTGCTGGGGTCCTGTGAGCAGTCAGCATCATAGGGATTTGTATGTCACGTGTTTGCATTGGTTTCCACTATATACTCATGGCAGGGGAACTTAGATTTTGCTGAATTAGTATGGGAGGCCACACCACTGCCCCTACTTGTATCCTCACTACTCCTTGTGGGAGAGCTACATTGTTAGATCACACATCTTGCAGCAGAATGGTGATACTTTTGTGTTGGGTTGTGCAAAGCTGCTAAGATTCAGGGATATATACAGTATCTTATAGGCAGCGCACTATTAAAGCAGAATGATTGAAAAAGTTGCTTTAGAGTTCCACTGTGACATAGTTTTCAGTGTGGATCTAAGGGAACGTGTTGTTCTTTAACTGGGAACTTAAATGGAGCTACATATTAAACATACATAGAATGTATCACACTGCACAATTACACCTGCCTTACAGGTAGAAGTGGCCCCCTATGCGGCTGCACCAATAGTTTGTCCACTCAACTAAAGTGTTAATGTTTGTGGCATACCCATCCCTTACCAGACTGTCATTTTAAAGGCTTTTGCAGACATGTTAAAAGTTAATAAAACATTGAGAAGTCTCAACGTTGAAACAAACTTCATGACGGGAGCTGGGATTTTGGCCCTTGTGGAAGCTCTGAAGCAAAACAGAACCCTCACCGAGATTAAGATTGCTAATCAGGTAATGGAATAATCAGTTATTTGGTCCTGGATAGCCGGCTACAGCTCAGGTCCATATTACATCTAGCTCCTCGTCTGCAGAGACAGCAGCTGGGGACTGCCGTGGAGATGGAAATCGCTCAGATGCTTGAGGAGAATTCGGCTATTCTGAAGTTTGGATATCAGTTTACACAGCAAGGTCCAAGGACCCGAGTAGCTGCAGCCATTACAAAGAATAACGACTTAGGTGAGTCCTGATGTGATGTTACTACCAGCATGGAGCAATAATGTGACCGTGAGGGATACCAGATATCAATTGCCATAGTAGTGTGATCAGCAGATGTCAGACATCACAGATAAGGGAGTCTTCTCCAACCAGGCAGAACCGACATAAGGGAAATGTCAAGGAGCAGGGTGTAGTCATTGCATGGATGTAGCTTTCTGCCTGCCTTACCATCATTACATTCTGTATTCATCTGGATAATCGTAGTGGCCGTGTAATGCATCCAGACCACAGTTGATTAAACAGTGCCAAAGAGGTTTGAAGGAGTAATCTGATCTTATTGTAGGCATTTCTGGCACATCACTTCTATGGGAAGTAGCCAGGTAAGCGTGGTCAGCTGTTTCTGGGATTCTCAGAAGAGAATGGAGAGACCCACCACTTTATCTATTCTCCTCCTGGATACAGCATCTAGCGTCCCCCTCACTAAACTGGGCAGGTGATCCCCCTATTTTGGAGAAGGTACAGGTCCCAAAGGTGGCACATACATCTACCAAACATGTATGGCATACTCTATGGATACTCTATAAATGTAAAACATCAGAAAACTAATTTAAGGCTAGAGAGATTATCAAATATTAGTCTTCAGATCTAAGGGGTAACTTATCTCCTTTTGGAGAGTGACATGTCAAATCTGCCATATCAGTGTGAGGAGACTTTTACATCCCCCTCTGGGAAATTAAATATGCAAATTGTCTCTTCATAGACGAAGAGGACTTGAACTCTAGTGCCACCTATCGGAAGCAGAGATCCTAAAAGTCAATATCGACCCTTCAAAGAGCTTTACAATATGACTTAGGATAAAAGCCAAACCAGATTCTCAATTTGTAGACACTGTGTTTTGTGGTGATTGCCCTCATCAGTGCAAAGTATGAGATCTGATTTAGCTAGGCGAGAGGCTCTGGACTAGGGTTTAAAAGGTAGCATGTCATTCTCCACAAGGAGAATCTTTGCTCCGTAAACCCCAGTCCAGAGCCTCTCATCTGGCCAAATCAGATCTCATACTTTGCACTGATGAGGGGCAATCACCCTGAAACACTGTGTCTGCAAATTGAAATTCTGGTTTGGCTTTTACCCAAAGTCATATTGCAAGGCTCATTAGAGGGTCGATATTGACTTTTAGGATTGCATCCAATAGGTGGCTGTAGAGTTCAAGTCCTTGCCTCTCTGAAGAAGCAGTTTGCATATTATTCTTCAGTTTCACAAATTTAACCTAGCGCTGTAAAAAAAAATAACAGGACGTGAAATTGGCATTATTAATGTAAAATAGAATTTATTCTCTAGAACTGCAAACACTAATAATAAAAGGTTGGAAACTACCTTATTTCCTACTGCGAATCAAGAGTCTGATAGTAAAGCCTTCTGGCATCCTCATCCTCTTGTAGCAGGCGTTCCTTCCAACTCTGTGAGTCAGCTACATTTATTTCCAGATTAAGTCAGTGAGAGAAGGGCAAGTTCTCCTCTGTGATCCCTTCTCATACTAATTTTAGTGGCGTAACAAAAATATAACTTTTCCTTCTATGTATCTCTAGTTTCTTTTATGATCGGAATGGCACAGCTGAGAATAATCACTGCTGAACCGCACAGATCGGGTCATAAATAATAATCATAATAATGATAACAATAAAGGGTTTTTAATTATTTTTTACAAATAAATATAAAAGGACATGGTTTAGAGAAGCTACAGATCTGCCATAGGAATTTATGTTCTGAGTTTAAATGTCTGATCCTTGTGTTCTCCAGGTAGATGCGGCCAAATGTAACCTACAGCTTAATTCCTCTGCCCCCTATAAAACACTTGATCGTTCTTGGGGGGAGTCGGGAGAAACACATTCTCATATTAATGGAAAGTTGAGTGGAAGGAAAAAGTGTGGTAGATATTTTAATTTAGTGAGAAGCACTTGTATTTACAGATTTTATACATGTTTGTTAATAATCCTTGACATACCCCTTAAGGATACTTTTCTACTATAATAACAATAATAATAAACAATTCTGGTATAAAATGAAGGACACGTGTACCAAGATCGTCCCCTGCTCCCCTACTATTCTCTATCATGAATAAATGTGAGGATTTATCAAGCAAACATTGGGTATGTTCCATGTGTGTGTTTCTTCATAGAAAAATAAGCACAATGTCACATTTACCATTCAAATTTTCTTTATTAAATTTAGCTATATGTGATATTAACTCATCAATTTACATCTTGCTATAAAACTCCTGGTGCATCATAAGGGTACTGGCAAATCTATATTTCTGCCATTAAATAAAGTGCTTGAGTTTCGTGGTAGAAAGGGTAGGATTTTGGAATAACAAATAGCTGAAGCAAAAACTTTATTTTTGTGGTGTACTTTGTGACATTTCCTGCATATTTTTGCACCGACCATATGTAGAAGCTGCATCAGACTTCAATATACATTTTCATTGAAGCTATCGCCACCTGGTGGCATTTACTGGAATTGCTTATAGTCAAACGTCCGGAATTTTAAACCTGGACGGTTCTGAGACTTATAATGTTTTCACGGAAATAAGTACAAACTCTTTTCCAAATTACCGATTACTTTACTTGATTGATTCCAATATTCTGTACACTTGAATAAGTGTGAAGAAAAATATGCAGATTTGAATAAACTGAATTCTTCTTGTCTTTATGTTTGCAGTCCGCCAAAAAAGAGTAGAAAGGGAACATCAGTAAATGAGGGAATGCTGAAAATACAAATGCTGTCTTCTTTTGGAAGAAGGAGAAGCCAACTTGTGGAACGGATAGCTGCACTAATGTCATACAGTCCTATTGGACTACTTTATATTGCTGACTTATGAAGACTTTAATACATATTTTTTTTAGGACCTGCACTTGTACTTTGCATATGTTCATTCAGAACAGGTTAAATGTGACCTTCAACCCATGACTGTCAGTGAAGTGCTGGCGCTGCCAACCCCATGGTGCTGCCGTGTGACCTCACTTTTTTATAAGGGGGCACACGACAATGCATTGCCATCTTTCAATAATTTGTGTGTATGATTTAATTTTACATAAGTTGACATTTTTTATGTATTTTTTATACATTAAAGCAGTGACTAAATTGTTGCTGGGATCCTCTAAAATGTCCATAGCGGCCGGACATGAGCTTACCTTCTTATATCATTTCTATTACTTTCTCCACTACCATCCTGAATTTTTGCCGTCTATTCACGAGTCAAATTGAGGGGTGATACAGGATAATACAATTATAATGATGAAAATTCCTACTTCCTGCTGACTTCATCCAAGCCGATGGCGAGAGGTCGTTTTTACATCTGTATTTATCGAATGTGCACAGGGCTCTACGTCTTAGGCCTCATTCACACTTCAGTATCTTGCATCAGTGTTTATAAGCCAAAGCCAGGAGGGGATTTACAGAGTAAAGCTATAACTGAACCCTGTTCTGGGTTTTGGAGACACTCCTGGTTTTACTGATGAAATACTGATGCAAAAATGGTGAGGTGTAAATGAGGTCTCATGCTTATTTTTGTACCAATGCCTAAATATCTAAAGACGAGATGTCTAATCATACACTCAGAAAACATCTGCAGCTCTGCCACGTCTGCCATCTGTGGTTACAACGCAGTTTACACTTCCACCATAACTGCAGGATATGTAGCATTTAATACTAAGAGATGGACAGTTGTGATCTTAAAGGGAATCTGTCAGCAGGAGTTTCAATGTAAGCATGAGGTAGGGGCTGAGACACTGATTTCAGTGATGTGTCATTTATTAGGCTGTGTGCTGTTGTTTCAATACCATGAGTGTTTTATCAGGAGATTATCACTGCTGGACTAGCTGCCAGCATACATCTTGAGCCAACTCCGCCTCCCCCTCTGATAAGCAGCTCACTGCCAATAGGTAATGATATAGAAAGCTGTGTTGTGGGAAAGGTTAGCTTTCAAGAGCTCTGCCGCATATTAAAATAATCTTTTTATCAAATTTGACCCCCAACAATGTGGGGTCAAAAGATGAAGAGATCCATATAATTAAAATGTTACATTTTTATTAAATCACAAATACAAAATAGTGAAAAAGCAGAGATGCCATATAGGGGACGCGAGGTGTCAGATTAAAAAAAAAAAATTAGTTTAGGTGATACTTAAAGTTGGCTTTTAAAAAGTTGAAGAAAAATGTAAATGGCCCACTGAAAAAAGTATGTGAGTAAAATGCATAGGTAAAAAATATGTCAATAAAGTGCACACTATGCATTGTACTAAAATAAGAAAGAAAGAAGGAAGGGTGTTATACTACTAAATCGGGGCTGTTAAATGGGGATTAGTAATATGCTGTAATAAGCATGTTCAGGACAAAGGTGTTGCATTATAGCCCATATATCAAGAGTTAATGATAGAATACATACCATATCTTAGCAAGTGCTAGTTTAAAACCTTCTCATGAAGTGTTTAATATCCTTAGTTTACCTCCAGTTAACAGGGGCCTGATGAATCCTGTGGACTGTACACCTCAGCGTCCCCTCACCCCGACGCGCGTTTCGCCGCCAGCTTTTTCTTCCATATTGAAATAATTAGGAAATAAAATGTTTTTTCACTTTAGACATTTTTCTCTTATCTGCATAATATGTTGCCGAATTGTAGTTAGTTTCATCATTGCTGCTTTAACGCACACCGTGTGAATGGAAGCAGTGTTGGATCCCTATTTTTCTACAATTATTAGAAACACTTAAGCTATGTCCACACAATGCAATTGGGCTATGATTTTTTTTTTTGCCACGATTTGGAGAATTGTAGCCAAAAAAGGCACCGACATTGTTTCATATGATCATGGTCTAATACTTCCTGCTAGCTCATCTTCTGGATTTAGCTTTTAAAAATGCAACACAAATTTTGCAGCATTTTTACAAAAACAATTTCTGTCAAACTACTCTTTCTTCACCATGCTGAGCGAACCACGAGCAGCAGGCACCCACCAGGGGAGAGTCATCTTAGTCCTCTTGCCCCCAGCCGTAGCGGTCTTCTCTGAGCCACTGCTGACAGGGACCCTTTCAGATGCATTTTCAGCTGGATGTCAGACAGCTCCTAACACTTGGTCCTTAGAGCTATATTGTGGCAACTAATGGGGCCATGCAGCTTAATGTTTCATAGCCCTCGTCTGGTTGCACTTTTAAAACCCTCTCTCATACAAAAATAGCCCAAATTATATAAAGATGTATAATTTTGTGCAGCTTTTTCTGTCGTATCGTACATTATATTGTACAATGTCTTGTTATAAAATGTGAGAATCTACAAAGCGGCATCTACTACACTACGTTCAGACACTAATGGATATGTTTACACTGCTAGCCATTTTGCATGGGAAATGACAAACCTATATGCTTTGCTGTGAATGACATTGTATACTGCACTAAACGGAATATCAGTGTTGGATATTATGAGCACCCTGTTGAACTGTCTATATCTTTGTATGGGAACATGGTGCTATTAATTTATATTTTATTGTAAAAGAATATATACAGCTCATATAATTCCATGGTAGAAATAGCTATGATGTGATGTAACCTGTCACAGCCGACTGCAACTTCGTGACTCCTATTCACACTAGTCTGTCCGCTGTCTGTCCCCGGCGCTCTGCTTCTCTGCTCTGGCTGTGAGCGCAGCGGCCGGAAAGCAGAGCGGTGACGTCACCGCTCTGCTTTCCGGCTGCCCGGCGCTCACAGCCAGAGCAGAGAAGCAGAGCGCCGGGGACAGACAGCGGTAGGTAAGTATGTAGTGGTTGTTTTTTTACTTTAACGATGGTAACCAGGGTAAACATCGGGTTACTAAGCGCGGCCCTGCGCTTAGTAACCCGATGTTTACCCTGGTTACCAGCGAAGACATCGCTGAATCGGCGTCACACACGCCGATTCAGCTATGTCAGCGGGAGAGCCAGCGACGAAACAAAGTTCTGGACTTTCTGCCCCGACCAGCGATATCACAGCAGGGGCCTGATCGCTGCTGCCTGTCACACTGGACGATATCGCTAGCCTGGACGCTGCAACGTCACGGATCGCTAGCGATATCGTCTAGTGTGACGGTACCTTTACTGTAAAGTGTAGTTGTGCAAAAATTCAGCACCTCTGGGCAGTTTCATGCCAATTTGAATCAGCTCTGCCAAAATGGCTGATGCCGAGGAGGCACCAGGGCAGGATAGGTTATGGCTATGCCCGCTATTTGAGTACTTGACTTAGAAGTGGCACCAAATTTATTAGGTGATGTGCGCCTCTTAATGAATTTGGTGCACCGTACTCCAGCGAGCCCTTCATTAAGACGGGCATGTGCAATGCTATTAAAGAATCGGCCCCATAATGTGTCAGTTGTGAGATTCATTCAGATACCTAACAGCATCATAGTTAGTGTGAATACAATGTACAATACAAAGGTGGTAGGTCACAATACAGAAGTGCTATTTGTGCCTTTTTATATTATGCACATGTTTTATATTTTCGTGTTATGCTCTTCCATACAGGTACTATCTCCCCTCACTATTCTCCTAAAACATATGTCATTATATTTATAATAAAACTAGAGGAGATTTACTAAGTTAAATGTGCGATAATTCTAGTTAAATTTGCATAAAAAAAATAGTCTTACATGACATGCTCCACATTTCTTATGTGTTTTAAATCCCATTTACATGGACGTTGGGCCGTTTTAGCAGGCCAACAATCACCAGTTAACAAGCAAAAATTAGCAAAATGTGATGGTCGACAGGACATCGTGATGTGTAAGAAAGAAATGTGCTGTTGAAAAAATGATATCTTATGTGAACAGAACGATCATAATAACAATTGTTCTGTGCGCATAGAATTGGGGTTAACCTAACTAAACAGGCCTTTAGAAAACCCTCTATCAGCCTGCATGTAGCTAACAGATGGTCAATTAATGGCTATAGTTGGCACATTGAAACTCAACATTAGAATCTTTTTCATATTTGTTTAGCAAAGGTGTATTGTCCATTTAAAAGACAGGGACATAGTCTGAATGTGACCCTGCACTCCATGTAAGGTCCCATTCATGCACCTGAGTTTTTCCAGAACTCGGATGTGTGAATTCTTTGGACATATTCATGTGTCCGTTCTTTTGTGTACCGTACCGTCTGTCCATAAACAAACAAAAAAAATGGGGATATGATTTTCGGATCAAACTTATTCATTTTTGTGAAGAAAAAAAAGCATGGCACTCAGATGTCAGCTGTGTCATATAAATGTGGTGTGCTTTTACCGCTTAATGTGTAAAAAAACAAATATTTGTATACTAGATGGCAGCCCGATTCTAAAGAATCGGGAGTCTAGAATCCATATATACTTTATTTATTCAAATGTAAGAATAATACAATTAATAAATAATAGTAAGAAAGAACAAAAATAATAGGCAGTATATGGAGAAAACACCAAACAAAAGTTCAAAATTGGTGTGAAAATGTCACTGAACCACTTCACAACTAAATATATATAGTTTTGGTAAATGGTATTATCATTTTCTTGACGAAATTCGGCAGGAGCTTGAAGAGCAACGTCACTGGGCCCGCCTCCACGCAGTAGAAACTTGCTGTGAGGTAAAAATTCAAAAATCACACCAAAATGGTGGGCGGAGTGTGTCACAGTACGGCACGTTTCTGATTGGTCGCTCGCAGCAGGCGGCAACCAATCAGACACTGGACACTGTTGACGTCACTTATCTCCGGACATTAGCTCCGGACATTAGCTCCGGACATTAGCTCCGGACATTAGCTCCGGACAAAGCCACGGAAGTTGGCACAAATTGCAGGAAGTAGTATTCTAGGCAATTAATCTCCGGACATTAGCTCCGGACATTAGCTCCGGACATTAGCTCCGGACATTAGCTCCGGACAAAGCCACGGAAGTTGGCACAAATTGCAGGAAGTAGTATTCTAGGCAATTATATATTAGATGATAAAATTGGAAACCCCACAGATGGTAAAAATACACACATGGACCAAAAGCATATGAAAATCTGAATCATGCAGTGAGGAAAAACGATCTGTTTTTTTCTTGTACACAAAAAATAAAAAAGATGTTTAAATGAGGCCTAAGCTAAACCCTGAAGAGGTTAAAATAAGTAACAATAGACAAAACATGCAAGCAGCAATGTCGTTTTGACGTTGCTGTGCATTATGTTTATTTTATGTGGCATTTTTGCGGCATTATTTCAGATGGATTAACCCCTTCATGACCCAGCCTATTTTGACCTTAAAGTGTCATGATCCCAATGGCAGGGGATCACTAAAGGACAAGCACAGATACAAACAAGCTCTAGGGCGATGGAACCTGAGCTGACCGCGACCCTGAACCTAACACACAAATAAAAGTAGCCGGGGAACGTGCCTACGATGATCCTAGACGTCTCGCTCCAGCCGAAGATCTAACTTCCCCTATTAGAAGAAACACAGACCTCTCTTGCCTCCAGAGAAATCCCCCACAGAAATAGCAGCCCCCCACATATAATGACGGTGAAATGAGAGGAAAGCACATACGCAGTATGAAAACAGTTTCAGCAAAATGAGGCCCGCTAAAGCTAGATAGCAGAGGATACAAAAGTGAACTGCGCGGTCAGCGAAAAACCCTTCAAAAAAACCATCCTGAAATTACTTGAACTCATGTGCCAACTCATGGTACATGAGGAGCAATTTCAGCCCACTAGAGCAACCAGCAGCAAGAATCACATATCTGCAGGCTGGACTAAAAACCAAATAAAGCAAAACGCCAAAACAGGAAAATCCAAACTTAGCTTGACCAGAAGGTTCTAGGAGCAGGGAGCAGAGGTAACAAGACACACTGGATACATTGATAACCGGCGAGGAAATGCCAGCAAAGCCAGGTTAAATAGGAAACTCCCATATGCTGATGGAACAGGTGGAACCCAGAAACCCAGGAAAGACAAGTCACCCAGTACCATCAGTAACCACCAGAGGGAGCCCAAAAACAGAACTCACAACAGTACCCCCCCCTTGAGGAGGGGTCACCGAACCCTCACGAGAACCACCAGGGCGACCAGGATGAGCCCTATGAAAAGCGCGAACCAAATCATCAGCATGAACATCCGAGGCAACCACCCAAGAATTATCCTCCTGACCATAACCCTTCCACTTGACCAAATACTGGAGTTTCCGTCTGGAAACACGAGAATCCAAGATCTTCTCCACAACATACTCCAATTCTCCCTCCACCAGCACTGGAGCAGGAGGCTCAAGCGAAGGAACAACAGGTACCTCATACTTCCGCAACAACGACCGATGAAACACATTATGAATAGCAAACGATGCCGGGAGATCCAAACGAAACAACACAGGGTTAAGAATTTCCAAGATCCTATAGGGACCGATGAACCGAGGCTTGAACTTAGGAGAAGAGACCTTCATAGGAACAAAACGAGAAGACAACCACACCAAGTCACCAACAAGAAGTCGAGGACCCACGCGGCGACGGCGATTAGCAAACTGCTGAGCCTTCTCCTGGGACAACTTCAAATTGTCCACCACATGACTCCAAATCCGATGCAACCTATCCACCACCATGTCCACTCCAGGACAATCAGAAGGTTCCACCTGACCAGAGGAAAAACGAGGATGAAACCCCGAATTACAAAAGAAAGGAGAAACCAAGGTAGCAGAACTAGCCCGATTATTAAGGGCAAACTCGGCCAACGGCAAAAAGGTAACCCAGTCATCCTGATCAGCGGAAACAAAACAACTTAAATAAGTTTCCAAGGTCTGATTAGTTCGTTCAGTCTGGCCATTCGTCTGAGGATGGAATGCAGACGAAAAGGACAAATCAATACCCATCTTAGCACAGAACGTCCGCCAAAATCTAGACACAAACTGGGATCCCCTGTCAGAAACGATGTTCTCAGGAATCCCATGCAAACGAACCACATTCTGAAAAAACAGAGGGACCAACTCAGAGGAGGAAGGCAACTTAGGCAAGGGTACCAGATGAACCATTTTAGAAAAGCGATCACACACAACCCAGATGACGGACATTTTTTGAGAGACAGGGAGATCCGAAATAAAGTCCATGGAAATGTGCGTCCAAGGCCTCTTCGGGATAGGCAAAGGTGACAACAATCCACTGGCCCGAGAACAGCAAGGCTTAGCCCGAGCACAAACCTCACAAGACTGCACAAAAGAACGCACATCCCTCGACAAGGAAGGCCACCAAAAAGACCTGGCCACCAAGTCTCTAGTACCAAATATTCCAGGATGACCTGCCAACGCAGAAGAATGGACCTCGGAGATGACTCTACTGGTCCAATTATCCGGAACAAACAGTCTCTCAGGCGGACAACGATCAGGTTTACCCGCCTGAAACTCCTGCAAAGCACGTCGCAAGTCTGGGGAGACAGCAGACAAAATCACCCCATCCCTAAGGATACCAGAGGGCTCAGAATTTCCAAGGGAGTCAGGCACAAAACTCCTAGAAAGAGCATCCGCCTTCACATTCTTTGAACCTGGCAGGTATGAAACCACAAAATTGAAACGAGAGAAAAACAGTGACCAACGAGCCTGTCTAGGATTCAGACGCCTGGCAGACTCAAGGTAAATCAAGTTTTTGTGATCAGTCAAGACCACTACACGATGTCTAGCACCCTCTAGCCAATGACGCCACTCCTCAAATGCCCACTTCATAGCCAAAAGTTCCCGATTACCAACATCATAATTCCGCTCAGCCGGCGAAAACTTTCTAGAAAAAAACGCGCATGGCTTCATCACTGAGCCATCGGAGCTTCTCTGTGACAAAACCGCCCCCGCTCCAATCTCGGAAGCATCAACCTCAACCTGAAAAGGGAGCGAAACATCTGGCTGACGCAACACAGGAGCAGAAGAAAACCGGCGCTTAAGTTCCTGAAAGGCCTCCACAGCCGCAGGAGACCAATCAGCAACATCAGCACCCTTCTTAGTCAAATCCGTCAAAGGCTTAACAACACTAGAAAAATTAGTTATAAAACGACGATAGAAATTAGCAAAACCCAAGAACTTCTGTAGACTCTTAAGAGATGTAGGCTGCGTCCAGTCACAAATAGCCTGAACCTTGACGGGATCCATCTCAATAGTAGAAGGGGAAAAAATATACCCCAAGAAAGAAATCTTCTGGACTCCAAAGAGACACTTTGAGCCTTTTACAAACAAGGAATTGGCCCGCAGGACCTGAAACACCTTCCTGACCTGCTGAACATGAGACTCCCAGTCATCAGAAAAAACCAAAATATCATCCAAATACACAATCATAAATTTATCCAGATATTCACGGAAAATATCGTGCATAAAGGACTGGAAGACTGAAGGAGCATTAGAAAGTCCAAAAGGCATTACCAAATACTCAAAATGGCCCTCAGGCGTATTAAATGCGGTTTTCCACTCATCACCTTGCTTTATTCGTATAAGATTATACGCACCCCGAAGATCAATCTTAGTGAACCATTTAGCCCCCTTAATGCGAGCAAACAAATCAGTCAGCAATGGCAAAGGATACTGATATTTTACGGTAATCTTATTCAAAAGACGATAATCTATACAAGGCCTCAAGGAACCATCTTTTTTGGCCACGAAAAAAAAACCTGCTCCCAAAGGGGACAAAGATGGACGGATATGTCCCTTTTCCAAGGACTCCTTAACATAATCCCGCATAGCAGTATGCTCTGGCACTGACAGATTGAACAAACGACCTTTAGGAAATTTACTGCCTGGAATTAAATTTATAGCACAATCGCAATCCCTGTGAGGAGGAAGCGAACTGAGCTTAGGCTCCTCAAAAACATCCCGATAGTCAGACAAAAACACAGGAATCTCAGAAGGAGTAGATGAAGCGATAGAAATCGGAGGTGCATCATCATGAACCCCCTGACAACCCCAGCTTAACACAGACATTGATTTCCAGTCAAGGACTGGATTATGAGTTTGTAACCATGGCAGACCAAGTACTAGAACATCATGCAAATTATACAGTACCAGGAAGCGAATCACCTCCTGGTGAACGGGAGTCATACGCATGGTCACTTGTGTCCAGTACTGAGGTTTATTCATAGCCAAAGGTGTAGAGTCAATTCCCTTCAAAGGAATAGGGACTTCCAGAGGCTTCAGACTAAACCCACAGCGATTGGCAAATGACCAATCCATAAGACTCAGGGCAGCGCCTGAATCCACATAGGCATCGACGGAAATGGATGATAATGAACAAATCAGAGTCACAGACAGAATGAACTTAGACTGTAAAGTACTAATGGCAACAGACTTATCAACCTTTTTTGTGCGTTTAGAGCATGCTGATATAACATGAGCTGAATCACCACAATAAAAGCACAACCCTTTTTTCCGCCTATACTTTTGCCGTTCACTTCTGGACTGAATTCTATCACATTGCATTATCTCAGGTGACGGTTCAGACGACACCGCCAAATGATGCACAGGTTTGCGCTCCCGTAAACGCCGATCAATCTGAACAGCCATAGTCATAGACTCATTCAGACCAGCAGGCGCAGGGAACCCCACCATAACATCTTTAATGGCCTCAGAAAGGCCATCTCTAAACTTTGCAGCCAGAGCGCACTCATTCCACTGAGTAAGTACCGACCACTTCCGAAATTTTTGACAATAAATTTCTGCTTCATCTTGCCCCTGAGAGAGGGCCAACAAAGCTTTTTCAGCCTGAATCTCTTGGTTAGGTTCCTCATAGAGCAAACCTAATGCCAGAAAAAACGCATCCGCATTAAGCAACGCAGGGTCCCCTGGTGCCAATGCAAATGCCCAATCCTGAGGGTCACCCCGCAGGAAAGATATAATTATCTTGACTTGCTGAGCAGGGTCTCCAGAGGAGCGAGATTTCAAAGAAAGAAACAACTTGCAATTGTTCCTAAAATTCAGAAAACGAGATCTATCTCCAGAAAAAAACTCTGGGACAGGAATTCTAGGTTCAGACATAGGAGCATGTACAACAAAATCCTGTATATTTTGAACCTTAGTGGCAAGATTATTCAGGCTGGAAGCCAAACTCTGGACGTCCATGATAAACAGCTGGGATCAGAGCCATTCAAAGATTAAGAGGAGGAGGAAGTAGCCACGCTGCAATAAGGCTAGGCAGCAAACTCTGAGGGGAAAAAAAAAAAAAAAACTTCCTCAGACTACTTATCCTCCTACTTCAGCCAATACAATTAACACTTTGTGGGCCGGTTATACTGTCATGATCCCAATGGCAGGGGATCACTAAAGGACAAGCACAGATACAAACAAGCTCTAGGGCGATGGAACCTGAGCTGACCGCGACCCTGAACCTAACACACAAATAAAAGTAGCCGGGGAACGTGCCTACGATGATCCTAGACGTCTCGCTCCAGCCGAAGATCTAACTTCCCCTATTAGAAGAAACACAGACCTCTCTTGCCTCCAGAGAAATCCCCCACAGAAATAGCAGCCCCCCACATATAATGACGGTGAAATGAGAGGAAAGCACATACGCAGTATGAAAACAGTTTCAGCAAAATGAGGCCCGCTAAAGCTAGATAGCAGAGGATACAAAAGTGAACTGCGCGGTCAGCGAAAAACCCTTCAAAAAAACCATCCTGAAATTACTTGAACTCATGTGCCAACTCATGGTACATGAGGAGCAATTTCAGCCCACTAGAGCAACCAGCAGCAAGAATCACATATCTGCAGGCTGGACTAAAAACCAAATAAAGCAAAACGCCAAAACAGGAAAATCCAAACTTAGCTTGACCAGAAGGTTCTAGGAGCAGGGAGCAGAGGTAACAAGACACACTGGATACATTGATAACCGGCGAGGAAATGCCAGCAAAGCCAGGTTAAATAGGAAACTCCCATATGCTGATGGAACAGGTGGAACCCAGAAACCCAGGAAAGACAAGTCACCCAGTACCATCAGTAACCACCAGAGGGAGCCCAAAAACAGAACTCACAACATTAAAGACCTTGCCGTTTTTTGCAATTCTGACCAGTGTCCCTTTATGAGGTAATAACTCAGGAACGCTTCAACGGATCCTAGCGGTTCTGAGACTGTTTTTTCGTGACATATTGGGCTTCATGTTAGTGGTAAATTTAGGTCAATAAATTCTGCGTTTATTTGTGATAAAAACGGAAATTTGGCGAAAATTTTGAAAATTTCGCAATTTTCACATTTTGAATTTTTATTCTGTTAAACCAGAGAGATATGTGACACAAAATAGTTAATAAATAACATTTCCCACATGTTTACTTTACATCAGCACAATTTTGGAAACAAAATTTTTTTTTGTTAGGAAGTTATAAGGGTTAAAATTTGACCAGCGATTTGTCATTTTTACAACGAAATTTACAAAACCATTTTTTTTAGGGACCACCTCACATTTGAAGTCAGTTTGAGGGGTCTATATGGCTGAAAATACCCAAAAGTGACACCATTCTAAAAACTGCACCCCTCAAGGTACTCAAAACCACATTCAAGAAGTTTATTAACCCTTCAGGTGCTTCACAGCAGCAGAAGCAACATGGAAGGAAAAAATGAACATTTAACTTTTTAGTCACAAAAATTATCTTTTAGCAACAATTTTTTTATTTTCCCAATGGTAAAAGGAGAAACTGAACCACGAAAGTTGTTGTCCAATTTGTCCTGAGTACGCTGATACCTCATATGTGGGGGTAAACCACTGTTTGGGCGCACGGCAGGGCTTGGAAGGGAAGGAGCGCCATTTGACTTTTTGAATCAAAAATTGGCTCCACTCTTTAGCGGACACCATGTCACGTTTGGAGAGCCCCCGTGTGCCTAAAAATTGGAGCTCCCCCACAAGTGACCCCATTTTGGAAACTAGACGCCCCAAGGAACTTATCTAGATGCATAGTGAGCACTTTGAACCCCCAGGTGCTTCACAAATTGATCCGTAAAAATTAAAAAGTACTTTTTTTTCACAAAAAAATTCTTTTAGCCTCAATTTTTTCATTTTCACATGGGCAACAGGATAAAATGGATCCTAAAATGTGTTGGGCAATTTCTCCTGAGTACACCAATACCTCACATGTGGGGGTAAACCACTGTTTGGGCACATGGTAAGGCTCGGAAGGGAAGGAGCGCCATTTGACTTTTTGAATGAAAAATTATTTCCATCGTTAGCGGACACCATGTCGCGTTTGGATAGCTCCTGTGTGCCTAAACATTGGCGCTCCCCCACAAGTGACCCCATTTTGGAAACTAGACCCCCCAAGGAACTTATTTAGATGCCTAGTGAGCACTTTAAACCCTCAGGTGCTTCACAAATTGATCTGTAAAAATGAAAAAGTACTTTTTTTTCACAAAAAAATTCTTTTCGCCTCAATTTTTTCATTTTCACATGGGCAGTAGGATAAAATGGATCATAAAATTTGTTGGGCAATTTCTCCCGAGTACGTCGATACCTCATATGTGGGGGTAAACCACTGTTTGGGCACTCGGCAGGGCTCGGAAGGGAAGGCGCGCCATTTGACTTTTTGAATGGAAAATTAGCTCCAATTGTTAGCGGACACCATGTCGCGTTTGGAGAGCCCCTGTGCCTAAACATTGGAGCTCCCCCACAAGTGACCCCATTTTGGAAACTAGACCCCCCAAGGAACTTATCTAGATGCATATTGAGCACTTTAAACCCCCAGGTGCTTCACAGAAGTTTATAACGCAGAGCCATGAAAATAAAAAATAATTTTTCTTTCCTCAAAAATGATTTTTTAGCCTGGAATTTCCTATTTCGCCAAGGATAATAGGAGAAATTGGACCCCAAATATTGTTGTCCAGTTTGTCCTGAGTACGCTGATACCCCATATGTGGGGGTAAACCACTGTTTGGGCGCACGGCAGGGCTCGGAAGGGATGGCACGCCATTTGGCTTTTTAAATGGAAAATTAGCTCCAATCATTAGCGGACACCATGTCACGTTTGGAGAGCCCCTGTGTGCCTAAACATTGGAGATCCCCCAGAAATGACACCATTTTGGAAACTAGACCCCCAAAGGAACTAATCTAGATGTGTGGTGAGGACTTTGAACCCCCAAGTGCTTCACAGAAGTTTATAACGCAGAGCCATGAAAATAAAATAAAAAAATTATTTTCTCAAAAATGATCTTTTAGCCTGCAATTTATTATTTTCCCAAGGGTAACAGGAGAAATTTGACCCCAAAAGTTGTTGTCCAGTTTCTCCTGAGTACGCTGATACCCCATATGTGGGGGTAAATCACTGTTTGGGCACATGCCGGGGCTCGGAAGTGAAGTAGTGACGTTTTGAAATGCAGACTTTGATGGAATGCTCTGTGGGCGTCACGTTGCGTTTGCAGAGCCCCTGATGTGGCTTAACAGTAGAAACCCCCCACAAGTGACCCCATTTTGGAAACTAGACCCCGAAAGGAACTTATCTAGATGTGTGGTGAGCACTTTGAACCCCCAAGCGCTTCATAGAAGTTTATAATGCAGAGCCGTGAAAATAATAAATACGTTTTCTTTCCTCAAAAATAATTATTTAGCCCAGAATTTTTTAATTTTCCCAAGGGTAACAGGAGAAATTTGACCCCAATATTTGTTGTCCAGTTTCTCCTGAGTACGGTGATACCCCATATGTGGGGGTAAACTACTGTTTGGGCACATGCCGGGGCTTGGAATTGAAGTAGTGACGTTTTGAAATGCAGACTTTGATGGAATGCTCTGCGGGCGTCACGTTGCGTTTGCAGAGCCCCTGATGTGCCTAAACAGTAGAAACCCCCCACAAGTGACCCCATTTTGGAAACTAGACCCCGAAAGGAACTTATCTAGATGTGTGGTGAGCACTTTGAACCCCCAAGTGCTTCATAGAAGTTTATAATGCAGAGCCGTGAAAATAATAAATACGTTTTCTTTCCTCAAAAATAATTATTTAGCCCAGAATTTTTTATTTTCCCAAGGGTTACAGGAGAAATTGAACCCCAAAAGTTGTTGTCCAGTTTCTCCTGAGTACGCTGATACCCCATGAGTGGGGGTAAACCACTGTTTGGGCACACGTCGGGGCTCAGAAGGGAAGTAGTGACTTTTGAAATGCAGACTTTGATGGAATGGTCTGCGGGTGTCACGTTGCGTTTGCAGAGCCCCTGGTGTGCCTAAACAGTAGAAACCCCCACAAGTGACCCCATTTTAGAAACTAGACCCCCCAAGGAACTTATCTAGATATGTGGTGAGCACTTTGAACCCCCAAGTGCTTCACAGACGTTTACAACGCAGAGCCGTGAAAATAAAAAATCATTTTTCTTTCCTCAAAAATGATGTTTTAGCAAGCATTTTTTTAGATTCACAAGGGTAACAGGAGAAATTGGACCCCAGTAATTGTTGCGCAGTTTGTCCTGAGTATGCTGGTACCCCATATGTGGGGGTAAACCACTGTTTGGGCACACGTCAGGGCTCGGAAGTGAGGGAGCACCATTTGACTTTTTGAATACGAGATTGGCTGGAATCAATGGTGGCGCCATGTTGCGTTTGGAGACCCCTGATGTGCCTAAACAGTGGTAACCCCTCAATTCTACCTCCAACACTAACCCCCCCACACCCCTAACCCTAATCCCAACTGTAGCCATAACCCTAATCACAACCCTAACCACAACCCTAATTCCAACCCTAACCCTAAGGCTATGTGCCCACGTTGCGGATTCGTGTGAGATATTTCCGCACCATTTTTGAAAAATCCGCGGGTAAAAGGCACTGCGTTTTACCTGCGGATTTTCCGCGGATTTCCAGTGTTTTTTGTGCGGATTTCACCTGCGGATTCCTATTGAGGAACAGGTGTAAAACGCTGCGGAATCTGCACAAAGAATTGACATGCTGCGGAAAATACAACGCAGCGTTTCCGCGCGGTATTTTCCGCACCATGGGCACAGCGGATTTGGTTTTTCATATGTTTACATGGTACTGTAAACCTGATGGAACACTGCTGCGAATCCGCAGCGGCCAATCCGCAGCCAAATCCACACAGTGTGCACATAGCCTAATTCTAAAGGTATGTGCACACGCTGCGGAAAACGCTGCGGATCCGCAGCAGTTTCCCATGAGTTTACAGTTCAATGTAAACCTACGGGAAACAAAAATCGCTGTACACATGCTGCGGAAAAACTGCACGGAAACGCAGCGGTTTACATTCCGCAGCATGTCACTTCTTTGTGCGGATTCCGCAGCGGTTTTACAACTGCTCCAATAGAAAATCGCAGTTGTAAAACCGCAGTGAAATGCGCAGAAAAAAACGCGGTAAATCCGCCATAAATCCGCAGCGGTTTAGCACTGCGGATTTATCAAATCCGCAGCGGAAAAATCCGCAGAGGACCAGAATACGTGTGCACATACCGAAACCCTAACCCTACCCCTAGCCCTAGCCCTACCCCTAACCCTACCCCTAACCCTAACCCTAACCCTACCCCTAACCCTACCCCTAACCCTATTCTAACATTAGTGGAAAAAAAAAATTTCTTTATTTTTTTATTGTCCCTACCTATGGGGGTGACAAAGTGGGGGGGTCATTTATTATTTTTTTTATTTTGATCACTGAGATAGATTATATCTCAGTGATCAAAATGCACTTTGGAACGAATCTGCCGGCCGGCAGATTCGGCGGGCGCACTGCGCATGCGCCCGCCATTTTGGAAGATGGCGGCGCCCAGGGAGAAGACGGACGGGACCCCGGCTGGATCGGTAAGTATGATGGGGTGGGGGGGACCACGGGGGGGGGGGGATCGGAGCACGGGGGGGGGAATCTGAGCGCGGGAGGGGTGGAACGGAGCACGGGGGCGTGGAACGGAGCACGGGGAGGCTGGAATGGAGCACGGGGGGGTGGAACGGAGCACCGGGGGGGTGGATCGGAGTGCAGGGGGGGTGATTGGAGCACGGGGGGGTGATTGGAGCACGGGGGGAGCGGACAAGAGCACGGGGGGGAGCGGAGCACTGGACGGAGGGGAGCCGGAGCAGTGTACCGGCCAGATCGGGGGGCTGGGGGGGTGATCGGTGGGGTGGGGTGGGGGCACATTAGTATTTCCAGCCATGGCCGATGATATTTCAGCATCGGCCATGGCTGGATTGTAATATTTCACCCGTTATAATAGGTGAAATATTACAAATCGCTCTGATTGGCAGTTTCACTTTCAACAGCCAATCAGAGCGATCGTAGCCACGAGGGGGTGAAGCCACCCCCCCTGGGCTAAACTACCACTCCCCCTGTCCCTGCAGATCGGGTGAAATGGGAGTTAACCCTTTCACCCGATCTGCAGGGACGCGATCTTTCCATGACGCCACATAGGCGTCATGGGTCGGATTGGCACCGACTTTCATGACGCCTACGTGGCGTCAAAGGTCGGGAAGGGGTTAAGGGTGGAATCCGCCATAAAAAGACAATGTGTGCACACACCCTAAATTTACTCTCTTAGGGTATGTGCAGATGATCCGCAGTTGCTGCAGGTTGGACGCTACGTACTTACGCATTGTCAAACCCGCAGCGGCCAGATGTTACAGCATAGTGGATGGGATTTCTAGAAATGTCTACTATGCATCCACAGACGCCCACGGCTCATCCGCGGATACGAACATACAGAATTTTCACCCATTCAATGTATTGGACCCGGTGAATCCGCACGGTTCAGAGAACACATGCAGATTCCCCTGAGTTCAATAGCCGGCAGCGATTTGGACATGCGAATCGTGGGCGCTCGGCCTAAAAGTTAGGCAGGATTAGTAAATCTTCCCCACTGTGTGTTAATAATGTCAGAGAGACTGCATAATTTTGAAATATAATGAAATTATAATAACAAAAGTATCTTAATAAGACTAAGCTGTAGGAATGACTTGCCATTGACGTTAGCTGTCATTGGATAGTAATAATGTGCTTGAAATAGCTGAAAATAAATGTTACAATCTAGTTAATGTGAAGGACATCTGTTACATAATGAAAAGTAATGTCAGCCACTAATGAAAGGGATTCAGGCTTGCTCCATCTCAGGCGTACACCAAATTCTATCTACTGTGTAAGTCATATAGTTATTTTCCCTAGTAGACGTTGTACATTTGCAGAATATTGTAATAATCATACTTACTTGTTTGTAATGTATAAAATATTATATCAAATTACTTGTAAAACTATAAAGATGGCAATGTGTCATTCCTCTGTACATTGTATTTGTTGAGGACATGTACTGTAATATGTTCATATTAGATGTAATAAGCTCTTTTCAATAAATATGTTTTTTTGAGAAAAGAAGTGTCATGTGTAATATTGAAGGAATTGTCCCTTTGTTAGGAACATATCACAATTAACAGTGTTTGCCATGTACATGCTGGTAAAGAGCAGTTCATATGTTTTTCATATATGTGGCGCCACCTAGTGTTCAAAGCGTAATTATTGTTCATGTCCACCTAATTAGCTAAGTGCTGATGGGCACACATACCCAGTTACTCTCCCCACTCTTACTTCTCCAGAAATCTTGTTCTCTATCTCCTGGCATCCGAGGAAATTGGAACAAACTCTGCTCAAACTCTGATCAGGGTTTCATCAGAATGACATTACTTTAATCAACTCGATTCTCTCAGTTGAGAGACTCTACGGCCATCTGACTCCAGCCAAAAGGGTAAAGAATAAAGGGACAATACAGTACTGTCAGCTGCCAGAGATGAAGGAAGACTAATAATGTTCCCGATTGGCAACATAGAAGCAAAAAATAAAAGATGAATTTTTTTATGCTAGACTCAATTGTCTTAAAATGGCTACTAGCGCCTTTCTGGATATTTCATATGAAAATTATTCATGGGATATCCTGTTTAATAACAAACCTACAAAATTTGGCACGTTAAACAAGTGGTGAACCTATATAAACTGCTCAAAAATATAAAGGGAACACTTAACAGAATATAACTCCAAGTAAATCAAACTTCTGTGAAATCAAACTGTTCACATAGAAAACAACACTGTTTGACAATCAATTTTACATGCTGTTGTGCAAATGGAATAGACAACAGATGGAAATTATTGGCAATTATCAAGACACAATAAAGGAGTGGTTCTACAGGTGTTGACAACAGACCATATCTCAGTACCAATGGTTTCTGGCTGATGTTTTGGTCACTTTTGAATGTTGGTTGTGCTTTCACACTCGTGGTAGCATGAGACAGACTCTACAACCCACACAAGTGGCTCAGGTAGTGCAGCTCATCCAGGATAGCACATCAATGTGAGCTGTGGCAAGAAGGTTTGCTGTGTCTGTTAGCGTAGTGTCTAGAGCAGGGCTCCCCAACCTGTAGCTCGGGAGCCACATGTGGCTCGCGGCCCCATGAATTGTGGCTCGCAACTGTCTGCCAGCTTGATGCATTAGGTCTAGGTCTAGCAAACAGGTATCAAGACAACATCTCAAAATGGTGAATTTTTAGGAGTAGCCCTGCACAGAATTACAGATCTGGATGCACATTTACTGGTCTTAGGGGTTTCGAGAGGTTTTAGGTATGGTACGCTGGAGGTTTGTACTACCTGTTAGAGGAGGTGCTCAAAGCTGGATGTGACAGTGTGTTGAGACTACTGAATGGGGGTATTGTGGGAACCCCTGGATCTCAGTGTATGGCTCTGGAGTGATTTCTGTGGAAAAGCTTTGGTTATTATTATACCTGTAATGGGGGCTTTGGTTGCCACTATGAAGAGGGTGAGAGCTGGATGTGGCTCGCAACCCTCTCTCAGTGCTGAATGTGGCTCGCAACCCTCTCTCTAAGCTCAATGTGGCTCTCAAGGTTCCTCCTAATGCAGGACAATGCCAGACCTCATGTGGCTGGAGTGTGTCAGAAGTTCCTGCAAAATGAAGGCATTAAACTATGGACTGGCCCGCCTGTTCCCCAGACCTGAATCCGATTGAACACATCTGGGACATCATGTCTCGCACCATCCACCAACGTCACATTGCACCACAGACTGTCCAGGAGTTGGCGGATGTTTGGGAGGAGATCCCTCAGGAGACCATCCGCCGCCTCATCAGGAGCATGCCCAGGCATTGTAGGGAGGTCATACAGACACGTGGAGGCCACACACTACTGAGCATCATTTCCTTGTCTTGAGGCATTTCCACTGAAGTTGGATCAGCCTGTAACTTGATTTTCCACTTTGATTTTGAGCATCATTCCAACTCCAGACCTCCGTGGGATATTAGTTGTGATTTACGTTAATAATTTTTAGGTTTTATTGTTCTCAACACATTTCACTATGTATAGTGATATCTAAGATGTGGGATTTACCGTATTTTTCTGACCATAAGACGCACTTTTTTTCCCTCCAAATTTGGGAGGAAAGTGTGGGTGCGTCTTATGGTACGGATGTAGCATGTGGGGAGGGGGGCAGCAGTGAGTGGGATCGCACTGTTATCCCACTTCAGGATGTCCCTGCTGCCCAGAATCAGCGCTGGAGAAACCATGTGCTCCCGATGATTAAGTGCAGTGAATATTCATTAGCGGCTCCCCCCCACCTATCAGCTGAGCGGTGAGCCGGGAGCAGCAAATGCTTAAGCAGGGACACACATGGCTTCTCCAGCGCTGATTCCTGCAGCAGCTGGGCAGGTCTGTGTGTCTGGGGGAGAGAAGGCAGCAGCAGGGGCCAAGGGAGAGAGGAGATGGCTGCATACCTGCCTGCCATGCCTGGGCTGGACGCTGAGTTCTGTGCAGGAGGACCTGTGATGATGTCAGGAGTGGGCGGGCTGGAGCATCACATGGCAGCTCAGAGCCATCCCTCTTCTTGACATCATCACAGGTCCTTCAGGCTCTCCAGTCTCCACTAGAATCTGCAGCTTCCTCATAACCTGTGCTGTGGAAAGGAAACGAGGGACTGCTCTGTGTGCAGTCATGGGACGCTCCAGCTTTAACCTCACCATAGTGTGGCTGGCTGCCACATTTAAGAGGTTAGTCTTTACAAAACACAATAAAGCACTCTGCCACTCCTTTGGTGAACTATAACTCCCAGCATGTCATAGGATCTGCAGGACATGCTGGGAGTTATAGTTCTCCCATGGGATTTTAAAGCAGCACTCCAGTGTTATTTTACAGTGCTGGAGTGGTGCTTTAAATATAAGCCCTGTGCCCCCATTCTTATACTCACCCTTCAGCATCTTCATACAATACTTTACAGACACCACACTGGTCCCGCAGCTTCCAACATAATAACATACTATTATATATAATAACACCACATATAATAGTATGTCATTTATGTTATTAAATATTTTACCACATTTTTTAGCTTCAAATATTTTTTTTCCCTATTTTCCACCTCTAAAACCTGGGTGCGCCTTATAGTCCGGTGTGTCTTATAGTCCGAAAAATACGGTAAGTGTTCCCTTTATTTTTTTGAGCAGTGTATATATCTACAGTATATTGGCAATCTGGCATTAAAGAGGTTTTTCGATTCTAGAAAAGTGAACTGCAAATGTTTCTTGTCTTGTAAACTAACAAAATTAGATAATATTCACCCTCCCTGGGTCTAACACAGGCTGAGCTCAGTGACTGGCTGCAGCGGTGATGTGAACTGTTGACACTGCAAGCACAACACTGAGATCGGAGCAGCAGCAAAGAGTTGGACCCAGGTGAGAGGGGGGAAACTATATGATTTGAATTTATTACATGGCAGGTATTGTTTGGGACTCACTTTTCTAAAAGTGGAAAATTCCTTTAGCTATGCCTCCTAATTCCTCCATGAGTGCTTGGTAGAGCCGAGCTTTCGTTAAGGGGAAAGAATAAAGCCGCTGTCAACTCCTCTGGCCTTGGCTTTCCTCCCCTAAAAACAAAAAGATCGGCTTTGAGATTTCAAATGCGAGATCCTTCTCCCCCCTGACACCAGACATGGAGAGTCCGGAGGCCCCCACACATAAGATTGTCGGCACGTCCCACCAAAACCGTCAGGTTTAGCCAACTTTCTTGAAATGTATATGGAGTCTTAGTGTTATATGCAACTCAGTCCCCAAAGTACCCCACAACCCTGCAGGGGATTTCCTCACTATTCCACCTACTCCAGCTGTGTTTCCATTTTTGCATGAATTGGTAATACAGGTAAATACATGTTATGGATAAGAAGGTAAAGTCACAACTTCCTCACCTTCCAATAGCCTGAAATTCCTCTTTTCCTACCTATAATAAGCTCTTTGTAACTGTCATTGCAAATACACACCTGTGCTTTGTATCTCCCCCTCCTCATTGCAGATTGAAAAGCTCTCACGAGCAGGGTCATCTTATTTCGCTTTAATTATTGTATTGTTAACGTTGTTACTTATGACTTTTGTGTTTGAAACTGTTAAACTGTAAAGCGCTGCAAAATATGTTGGCGCTATATAAAGATTATTATTATTATTATTATTAACTGTTCCAGAATCTCCTAAGACACCATCAATCTCCAGTAATAACTAGAAGGCAATGAAGTATTTATTTTACTCTTAGGCCGGCCTCACACTTGCGAGTTTTACGGACGTAAGAGCGCAGAAACTACGTCTGTAAAACTCGCAAAACATACGGCACAATTATTCTCTATGCCCCTGCTCCTATCTGCCGTATTAAACTGATCAGTATTATACGGCTTTCTACGGCCGTACAAAATCGCAGCATGCTGCGTTTGTCACCGTACTGCGCAAGCAATACGCCAATTAAAGTCTATGGAAGCGTGAAAAATACGGATTACACACGGACAAGCAGTGTGACTTGCGAGAAATACGCAGCGGTGTTAGAGAGAAAAGCCGGCAATTCAGTGCGGTGTACAGTAAAATCACACTGACAGCTTACAGTAGAATAGGTAGAATAAATGTCTACACATAGAATAGGTATATATATATATATATATGTCATTGAGACACATATATGTATATATATTAATATTTATTCCAGCGCTATACAGCTTGAAAGCCGGTAATTCAATTACCGGCTTTTTCTTTCTCCTTCCTAAACCCGACATGATTTGAGACATGGTTTACATACAGTAAACCATGTCTTCTCTCCATTTTTTTTTTGCAGATTCCACACTACTAATGTCAGTAGTGTGTATATGCAAAATTTGGCCGTTCTATCTACTAAATTAAATGGTTAAATTGCGGAAAAAATTGGCGTGGGCTCCCGCGCAATTTTCTCCGCCAGAGTAGTAAAGCCAGTGACTGAGGGCAGATATTAATAGCCTGGAGAGGGTCCATGGTTATTGGCCCCCCCCTGGCTAAAAACACCTGCCCCCAGCCACCCCAGAAAAGGCACATCTGGAAGATGCGCCTATTCTGGCACTTGGCCACTCTCTTCCCACTCCCGTGTAGCGGTGGGATATGGGGTAATGAAGGGTTAATGCCACCTTGCTATTGTAAGGTGACATTAAGCCTAATTAATAATGGAGAGGCGTCAATTATGACACCTATCCATTATTAATCCAATTGTAGTAAAGGGTTAAATAAAACACAAACACATTATTTAAAATTATTTTAATGAAATAAAAACAATGGTTGTTGGAGTATTTTATTCTACGCTCAATCCAGTCACTGAAGACCCTCGTTCTGTAACAAAAAAAAACATAATAAACCAACAATATCCTTACCCTCCGCAGATCTGTAACGTCCAACGATGTAAATCCATCTGAAGGGGTTAAAATAATTTGCATCCACGAGCTTTGCTAATGCAATGATGCTCATGGCTGCAAAAACCCCGGAAAATGAAGGTAAAGTAGGTCAATGACCTATATTTACCTTCATTTGCGGTGAGGCGCCCTCTGCTGGTTGTTCCTAGATCGTGGGAACTTTCCTAGAAAGCTCCCAGGCTCAAGTTCATAAGAGGCGCCCTCTGCTGGTTGTCCTCATATGAACTCGAGCCTGGGAGCTTTCTAGGAAAGTTCCCACGATCTAGGAACAACCAGCAGAGGGCGCCTCACCGCAAATGCAGGTAAATATAGGTCATTGACCTACTTTACCTTCATTTTCCGGGGTTTTTGCAGCCATGAGCATCATTGCATTAGCAAAGCTCATGGATGCAAATTATTTTAACCCCTTCAGATGGATTTACATCGTTGGACGTTACAGATCTGCGGAGGGTAAGGATATTGTTGGTTTATTATGTTTTTTTTTGTTACAGAACGAGGGTCTTCAGTGACTGGATTGGGCGTAGAATAAAATACTCCAACAACCATTGTTTTTATTTCATTAAAATAATTTTAAATAATGTGTTTGTGTTTTATTTAACCCTTTACTACAATTGGATTAATAATGGATAGGTGTCATAATTGACGCCTCTCCATTATTAATTAGGCTTAATGTCACCTTACAATAGCAAGGTGGCATTAACCCTTCATTACCCCATATCCCACCGCTACACGGGAATGGGAAGAGAGTGGCCAAGTGCCAGAATAGGCACATCTTCCAGATGTGCCTTTTCTGGGGTGGCTGGGGGCAGGTGTTTTTAGCCAGGGGGGGCCAATAACCGTGGACCCTCTCCAGGCTATTAATATCTGCCCTCAGTCACTGGCTTTACTACTCTGGCGGAGAAAATTGCGCGGGAGCCCACGCCAATTTTTTCCGCAATTTAACCCTTTAATTTAGTAGATAGAACGGCCAAATTTTGCAGATACACACTACTGACATTAGTAGTGTGGAATCTGCAAAAAAAAATGGAGAGAAGACATGGTTTACTGTATGTAAACCATGTCTCAAATCATGTCGGTTGTAGATTCATTGTCGGTTGTAGATTCATTGTAGATTGTAAGCTCTCACGAGCAGGGTCGTCTTATTTTGCTTTAATTATTGTATTGTTAACGTTGTTACTTATGACTTTTGTGTTTGAAACTGTTAAACTGTAAAGCGCTGCGGAATATGTTGGCGCTATATAAATAAAGATTATTATTATTATTATTATTATTATGTCGGGTTTAGGAAGGAGAAAGAAAAAGCCGGTAATTGAATTGCCGGCTTTCAAGCTGTATAGCGCTGGAATAAATATTAATATATATACATATATGTGTCTACTGACATATATATATATATATATATATATATATATACATATATAGACAGTATATATATATATATTTTTTTTTTTGGGACACATGGATCACTTCTATAGCGGTATGTTGGTTTTGCAAGCCTGCGAGAAAACCACGCAGTACGGATGCCATACGGATTACATACGGAGGATGCCATGCGCAAAAAAACGCTGACACACCCTGCCTACAGAGGAGCTACGGACCACTATTTTCGGGACTTTTCAGCGTATTACGGCCATAATATACGGACCGTATTGTTTTACGCTGTGTGTGACGCCGGCCTTATTGTAGCGCCATTAATGTTTCACAGCTCATCACAGATGTCCTTTTCAGCTCCTATCTCTCTCTGTGAGATGCAAATTGTCAGATATCTACGGTAACTGGTTCAAATACTCAGCAGATGTATTCCTACATCTCCCGTCACCTATGACATTTGTGTCCAGCAGGTGGAGATACAGGACCATCCCAATACAATGGAGCATCACAAACCAATCTATTATGTGGCTGTATAACCAATAAGAGAGACAATTTACAAAAAAAATAAAAAATCTTCCTCTCTAAAGAGACAATAACCAATAAGAGAGAACTCTGCAATTATTGTGAATGCTAGTTCCTAAACATTAAGCAAAATCTAAATAGCATGTTTCCATATCTGTTAACTAATTTTCCATAATTTTCCATAATACAAAATAATACCATAATAATATTCTTACATCATGATTGAGTTAAAAAAAAGGCTACAGGAACTCATTTATTAAAGAAAAAAAATCTCATTCAACCAAACATATCCTAAAATTTGTTATCAAAGCCCCTGGTTTATTTTGGTCAAATAGTTCTATATCATGTTGATGGCTTTTATGTTAGGGCTCCAGGTAGGGCTGCAAATGCATATTACTTTACGTTTTTTGTGTTTTGTTTTTTTAAATGGACACAAAAAACAGCTACAGAGTGACAAAAACACAATATAGGATAAATAGGCGGCACAACTAAAGAGGAAAAGCCTCTGTTGTCCAGAGGAGGCAGGGAAAGTCACTCCTACTTTGGGCAGTAGCTATTGGTTGTTTTCAAGTAAAAAGCAGGATATCAGCAGTGGACTTTGGTTTCCACTGAATTAGCCAAGTCAAATAATTCAGATTTACAGCTTGCAGAGTAGAACTTGGAGTAGATTGGCTTTCATACCTCCAGGCTCTCTCCATATTCCAGTCCCCTTCACCAGTGCTGTCAGCTGCATTCTTGGATCATATTATTGGGGAAAATGGGTATCCGAATGTATGTGGTCATGGCGTCATCGGTGATCACTATATTATTTGTACACCATACGCTGTATACAGAGCTCCTGTGTATAATGTCACTAGTGATTCCTGTTTTTCTTGTGCACTATATACTACATACAGAGCCCCTGTGTATAATGTCACTGGTGATCACTGTATTACTTGTGCACTATATACTACATACAGAGCTCCTTTGTATAATGTCACTGGTGATCTGTTGTGAATTCTGTGGTCAAGCTCCCTCCTGTGGTCATGAGTGGTACTTCGGCTGGTTCTGTCTATGAGCTTCCTCTGGTGGATGTGAGTGGGGCTGCGGCTTCTGAGTTTCCTTCCTCAGGTGTCGAGGTTAAGTCGTTAGGTGCTGCTCTATTTAACTCCACCTAGTTCTTTGTTCCTGGCCTCCAGTCAATGTTTCAGTATTGGTCTTGCTCTCTCCTGGATCGTTCTTGTGGCCTGTCTGCCCTGCATAAGCTAAGTTTTGCTTGTGTTACTTTTGTTTGCAATATTTTCTGTCCAGCTTGCTATATTGGTTTTTCTTGCTTGCTGGAAGCTCTGAGACGCAGAGGGAGCACCTCCGTACCGTTAGTCGGTGCGGAGGGTCTTTTTGCCCCCTCTGCGTGGTTGTTTGTAGGTTTTTGTGCTGACCGCAAAGCTATCTTTCCTATCCTCGGTCTATTCAGTAAGTCGGGCCTCACTTTGCTAAAATCTATTTCATCTCTGTGTTTGTATTTTCATCTTAACTCACAGTCATTATATGTGGGGGGCTGCCTTTTCCTTTGGGGAATTTCTCTGAGGCAAGGTAGGCTTATTTTTCTATCTTCAGGGCTAGCTAGTTTCTCAGGCTGTGCCGAGTTGCATAGGGAGCGTTAGGCGCAATCCACGGCTACCTCTAGTGTGGTATGATAGGATTAGGGATTGCGGTCAGCAGAGTTCCCACGTCTCAGAGCTCGTCCTATGTTAGTAACTATCAAGTCACTTTGTGTGCTCTTAACCACTAGGTCCATTGTGGTTCTGAATCACCTGTTCATAACAGTACTGGAGGCCCAAAGTACTAATGCTTCTCAATAGAGGGAAAAGAGAAGTTCTGAGACCATTTTTTTTTCTCTGTACTGTGTTTTGTCTTTCTTTTCCCCTAGACATTTGGGTGGTTCAGGACACAGGTGTAGTGATGGACATTAAAGGTCTGTCTTCTTGTGTGGATCATCTTACTGCAAGAGTACAAAATATTCAAGACTTTGTGGTTCAGAATTCTATGTTAGAACCAAGAATTCCTATTCCTGATTTGTTTTCTGGAGATAGAGCTAAGTTTCTGAGCTTTAGGAATAATTGTAAACTGTTTCTGGCTTTGAAACCCCGCTCCTCTGGTGACCCAGTTCAACAAGTTAAGATCATTATTTCTTTATTACGTGGCGACCCTCAAGACTGGGCATTTTCCCTTGCGCCAGGAGATCCTGCATTATGTAATATTGATGCGTTTTTTCTGGCGCTCGGATTGCTGTATGATGAACCTAATTCAGTGGATCAGGCAGAGAAAAATTTGCTGGCTCTGTGTCAGGGTCAGGATGAGGTAGTGATATATTGTCAGAAGTTTAGGAAGTGGTCTGTGCTCACTCAATGGAATGAATGTGCGCTGGCAGCAATTTTCAGAAAAGGTCTCTCTGAAGCCCTTAAGGATGTCATGGTGGGATTTCCTATGCCTGCTGGTCTGAATGAGTCTATGTCTTTGGCCATTCAGATCGGTCGACGCTTGCGTGAGCGTAAAACTGTGCACCATTTGGCGGTATTATCTGAGCATGGACCTGAGCCTATGCAGTGTGATAGGACTTTGACCAGAGCTGAACGGCAAGAACACAGACGTCAGAATGGGCTGTGTTTTTACTGTGGTGATTCCACTCATGCTATCTCTGATTGTCCTAAGCGCACTAAGCGGTTCGCTAGGTCTGCCACCATTGGTACGGTACAGTCGAAATTTCTTTTGTCCGTTACTTTGATCTGCTCTTTGTCATCCTATTCTGTCATGGCATTTGTGGATTCAGGCGCTGCCCTGAATTTGATGGACTTGGAGTATGCTAGGCGCTGTGGGTTTTTCTTGGAGCCCTTGCAGTATCCTATTCCATTGAGAGGAATTGATGCTACGCCTTTGGCCAAGAATAAGCCTCAGTACTGGACCCAGCTGACCATGTGCATGGCTCCTGCGCATCAGGAGGATATTCGCTTTTTGGTGTTGCATAATCTGCATGATGTGGTCGTGTTGGGGTTGCCATGGCTACAAGTCCATAATCCAGTATTGGACTGGAAATCAATGTCTGTGTCCATCTGGGGTTGTCAGGCGGTACATGGTGATGTTCCATTTCTGTCTATTTCATCATCCACCCCTTCTGAGGTCCCAGAGTTCTTGTCGGATTACCGGGATGTATTTGATGAGCCCAAGTCCAGTGCCCTACCTCCGCATAGGGATTGTGATTGTGCTATCGATTTGATTCCTGGTAGTAAGTTTCCTAAAGGTCGACTGTTTAATTTGTCTGTGCCTGAGCACGCCGCTATGCGGAGTTACGTAAAGGAATCCTTGGAGAAGGGTCATATTCGCCCGTCGTCGTCGCCATTGGGAGCAGGGTTCTTTTTTGTGGCCAAGAAGGATGGTTCGCTGAGACCTTGTATTGATTACCGCCTTCTAAATAAAATCACGGTCAAATTTCAGGACCCCTTGCCGCTGCTGTCTGATTTGTTTGCTCGGATTAAGGGGGCTAGTTGGTTCACCAAGATAGATCTTCTTGGTGCGTATAATCTTGTGCATATTAAACAGGGCGATGAATGGAAAACAGCATTTAATACGCCCGAGGGCCATTTTGAGTACCTGGTTATGCCATTCGGGCTTTCTAATGCTCCATCAGTGTTTCAGTCCTTTATGCATAACATCTTCCGAGAGTACCTGGATAAATTCCTGATTGTATACTTGGATGATATTTTGGTCTTCTCGGATGATTGGGAGTCTCACGTGAAGCAGGTCAGAATGGTGTTCCAGGTCCTGCGTGCGAATTCTTTGTTTGTGAAGGGGTCAAAGTGTCTCTTTGGTGTTCAGAAGGTTTCATTTTTGGGTTTCATTTTTTCCCCTTCTACTATCGAGATGGACCCTGTTAAAGTTCAGGCCATTTATGATTGGTCTCAGCCGACATCTCTGAAGAGTCTGCAAAAGTTCCTGGGCTTTGCTAATTTTTATCGTCGCTTCATCAATAATTTTTCTAGTATTGCTAAACCGTTGACTGATTTAACCAAGAAGGGTGCTGATGTGGTCAATTGGTCTTCTGCTGCTGTGGAAGCTTTTCAAGAGTTGAAGCGTCGTTTTTCTTCTGCCCCTGTGTTGTGCCAACCAGATGTTTCGCTCCCGTTCCAGGTCGAGGTTGATGCTTCTAAGATTGGAGCAGGGGCTGTTTTGTCGCAAAGAAGTTCTGATGGCTCGGTGATGAAACCATGTGCCTTCTTTTCCAGGAAGTTTTCACCTGCTGAGCGTAATTATGATGTTGGCAATCGAGAGTTGCTGGCCATGAAGTGGGCATTCGAGGAGTGGCGTCATTGGCTTGAAGGAGCTAAGCATCGCGTGGTGGTCTTGACTGATCACAAGAACTTGACTTATCTCGAGTCTGCCAAACGGTTGAATCCTAGACAGGCTCGTTGGTCGCTGTTTTTCTCCCGTTTTGACTTTGTGGTTTCGTACCTTCCGGGCTCTAAAAATGTGAAGGCGGATGCCCTGTCTAGGAGTTTTGTGCCCGACTCTCCGGGTTTGTCTGAGCCGGCGGGTATTCTCAAAGAGGGGGTAATTTTGTCTGCCATCTCCCCTGATTTGCGGCGGGTGCTGCAAAAATTTCAGGCTAATAGACCTGACCGTTGCCCAGCGGACAAACTGTTTGTCCCTGATAAATGGACGAGTAGAGTTATCTCTGAGGTTCATTGTTCTGTGTTGGCTGGTCATCCTGGAATCTTTGGTACCAGAGATTTGGTGGCTAGATCCTTTTGGTGGCCGTCTCTGTCGCGGGATGTGCGTTCGTTTGTGCAGTCCTGTGGGATTTGTGCTCCGGCTAAGCCCTGCTGTTCTCGTGCCAGTGGGTTGCTTTTGCCCTTGCCAGTCCCGAAGAGGCCCTGGACACATATCTCTATGGATTTTATTTCGGATCTCCCCGTCTCTCAAAAAATGTCGGTCATTTGGGTTGTTTGTGATCGCATCTCTAAGATGGTCCATTTGGTACCCTTGTCTAAATTGCCTTCCTCCTCTGATTTGGTGCCATTGTTTTTCCAGCATGTGGTTCGTTTACATGGCATTCCGGAGAACATCATTTCTGACAGAGGTTCCCAGTTTGTTTCGAGGTTTTGGCGAGCCTTTTGTGCTAGGATGGGCATTGATTTGTCTTTTTCCTCGGCTTTCCATCCTCAGACAAATGGCCAGACTGAACGAACCAATCAGACCTTGGAGACATATCTGAGATGTTTTGTTTCTGCCGATCAGGATGATTGGGTGTCCTTTTTGCCTTTGGCTGAGTTCGCCCTTAATAATCGGGCCAGCTCGTCTACTTTGGCTTCGCCGTTTTTCTGCAATTCTGGTTTCCATCCTCGTTTCTCTTCAGGGCAGGTTGAGTCTTCTGACTGTCCTGGTGTGGATACTGTGGTGGATAGGTTGCAGCAGATTTGGACTCATGTGGTGGACAAATTGACATTGTCTCAGGAGAGGGCTCAACGTTTCGCTAACCGCAGGCGCTGTGTGGGTCCCCAACTTCGTGTTGGGGATTTGGTTTGGTTGTCATCTCGTTATATTCCTATGAAAGTTTCCTCTCCTAAGTTTAAGCCTCGTTTCATTGGTCCGTATAGAATTTCTGAGGTTCTTAATCCTGTGTCTTTTCGTTTGACCCTTCCAGCTTCTTTTTCCATCCATAACGTATTCCATAGGTCATTGTTGCGGAGATACGTGGCACCTGTGGTTCCATCCGTTGATCCTCCTGCCCCGGTTTTGGTTGAGGGGGAGTTGGAGTATATAGTGGAGAAGATTTTGGATTCTCGTATTTCGAGACGGAAACTCCAGTACCTGGTTAAGTGGAAGGGTTATGGTCAGGAAGATAATTCCTGGGTCTTTGCCTCTGATGTTCATGCTGCCGATCTGGTTCGTGCCTTTCATTTGGCTCATCCTGGTCGGCCTGGGGGCTCTGGTGAGGGTTAGGTGACCCCTCCTCAAGGGGGGGGTACTGTTGTGAATTCTGTGGTCAAGCTCCCTCCTGTGGTCATGAGTGGTACTTCGGCTGGTTCTGTCTATGAGCTTCCTCTGGTGGATGTGAGTGGGGCTGCGGCTTCTGAGTTTCCTTCCTCAGGTGACGAGGTTAAGTCGTTAGGTGCTGCTCTATTTAACTCCACCTAGTTCTTTGTTCCTGGCCTCCAGTCAATGTTTCAGTATTGGTCTTGCTCTCTCCTGGATCGTTCTTGTGGCCTGTCTGCCCTGCATAAGCTAAGTTTTGCTTGTGTTACTTTTGTTTGCAATATTTTTTGTCCAGCTTGCTATATTGGTTTTTCTTGCTTGCTGGAAGCTCTGAGACGCAGAGGGAGCACCTCCGTACCGTTAGTCGGTGCGGAGGGTCTTTTTGCCCCCTCTGCGTGGTTGTTTGTAGGTTTTTGTGCTGACCGCAAAGCTATCTTTCCTATCCTCGGTCTATTCAGTAAGTCGGGCCTCACTTTGCTAAAATCTATTTCATCTCTGTGTTTGTATTTTCATCTTAACTCACAGTCATTATATGTGGGGGGCTGCCTTTTCCTTTGGGGAATTTCTCTGAGGCAAGGTAGGCTTATTTTTCTATCTTCAGGGCTAGCTAGTTTCTCAGGCTGTGCCGAGTTGCATAGGGAGCGTTAGGCGTAATCCACGGCTACCTCTAGTGTGGTATGATAGGATTAGGGATTGCGGTCAGCAGAGTTCCCACGTCTCAGAGCTCGTCCTATGTTAGTAACTATCAAGTCACTTTGTGTGCTCTTAACCACTAGGTCCATTGTGGTTCTGAATCACCTGTTCATAACAGTGATCACTGTATTACTTGTACACTATATGCTATATACAGAGCTCCATTGTATAATGTCACTGGTGATCACTGTATTACTTGTACACTATATGCTATATACAGAGCTCCTATGTATGTCACTAGTGATTCCTGTATTACCTGTGCACTATATACTATGTACAGAGCTCCTGGTGATCACTGTGTTATATTACCTGTACACTATATACAGAGCTATGGCGATCACTGTATTATGTTACCTGTAGGGTATGTGCACACGTTGCAGATTTCCTGTGGTTCCGCTGCAGATCCGCAAGTGATTTACAGTACAATGTAAATCAATGGGAGAAAAAATGTTGTGCTAATGGTTCGGAAAAATCCGCACGCAAAACACAGCAGATTTAAAAAAGGACCATGTCAATTCTTTTTGCGGATCTGCAGCATTTCTGCACCCATTGACTTCCATTGTGTCAGGCACATCCGCAGAAAACCCGCAGATGTAAAAAATACCTGCAATTTTGCTGCTGATGAAACGCTGCAGATTGGGAGGGGGAAGAGTGTGGGTGGAACTATGTGCGTGTATGTGTGTGCCGGTGTCTGCGTGAATCTCTGTGTGTGGGTGTGCGCAGGTCTGTGTGCTGTGTGTGTGTGCGTGTGTCCCTGTGTGTGCATGTCTGTGTGTCACTGTGTGTGTGCAAGGTCTGTGTAAGCAGCCATTGTCTCGTAGGATTACTGCTCCCACACGGCAATGAATGCTCACAGTGACAGCATTGCCGATGATGGGGAAAGTAGTCCCATCAGACACTGGCTGTGTTCAGTAGTTAAAAAAACATACAGAACATATAACATAAAGTACATACACATAACATACAACACTTATATAGAGTACATACTTACCAATCACCTAGTCCCCGAAGCCCTCAATTCTCCTGTAATAAAAATAACATAATAAACCAACCTATACCTACCATTCTGCCGTAGTCCAGTTAATAACGAATGTCCCACAACTATCTCCCATGTAGAACACTGACATCGTCCGATGTCAGCGCTCTATAGGAGCCCCCGCGATGAACTGACAGCAGGGGTAATCCTCTGCGATGTATATCCCTACTCCGCTGCTGCGAGAGATGTCACTTAAGTTCATTCTCTCACCGGTAGCGCTGTGTGAGAAAATTCCCACACAGCATTGCCGTAAAGCAAGACAATGAACTCAAGTAACCTCTTCAGTGATGCACTGCAGGAGCCATTGTGTGTCACTGGAGGCCCTATATAGCAGTGACATCACCCGTTATTAATTGGACTGTGTCGGACAGGGAGTATACGGTTGGCTTATTATTTTTTTACCTTTTTTTGCAGGTGATCGATGGTGGTTGTAAGTATGGTGAAATTTATAATATTAAAATACTTATTTTCTGGCTGTGTCTTTTTTAACTCTTTCACTACTATAGGATTAGTAATGGATAGGTATCTTATTGACGCCTTTCCATTACTAACCGGGCTTAATATCACCTTACAATCAAAGGTGACATTAACCCCTTATTACTCCATATGCCACCGCTACAGGGCAGTGGGAAGAGAGAGGCTAAGTGCCGGAATTGGCGCATCTTACAGATGTGCCATTTCTGGGGCGGCTGGGGAGCTGGTATTTGGGGGGGCAATATCCATGGCCCCTCTCTAGACTATGAATATCAGCCCGCAGCTCTCTGCATAGCCTTTCTGACTATAAATTATAAGGGGACCCAACGTCATTTTTTGGGGAGGTCCCCCTATTTTAATAGCCAGTAAAGGCTAAATGTACAGCTGCGGGCTGATATTCATAACCTGGGAAGCTCCCTGGGTATTCCCAGGCTATAAACACTGGCCCCAGTCGCTGGCTTTCCCAATCTGGGCTTGCAAATTGCGCGGGAGCCCACGCAATTTTTTTTCCATTTTTTTAAATTAAACCGATATTGCGTTTAAGGCCAGGGTCACACTTGCGAGAAACTCGCACAAGTCTCGCACCTCAATACCCGGCACTGCCACCGACACTTGGGACCGGAATGTGCAGCTGCATTTATTTCTATGTAGCTGAATGCTCCGGTCCCAGTGCTAGCGGCAGTGCCGGGTATTGAGGTACGAGACTCTTGCGTGTTTCTCGCAAGTGTGACCCTGGCCAACGCCGATTTTGTGTGTGTGTCTTTATATAAGTCTTTAATAATAAACATAATAAAATGGTACATAAACATCAGGCTTGGTATTACCTATCTTTCTATCTATAGATATATCTATCGATATATCGATATATCCATCTATCTGTGTGTGTAAACATTATTCTTCAATGGAGTATGTAAATGAAGAGGTTGGACAAGAAATGACATCACAATTTTTTTTTATTTTTTTTGTTCAATAATAGATCTTTATTTTAGCTTTCAAAAACGCATACAAATCCGCATGAAAAAACGCATCAAATCCGCAACTGCGTTTTCTGGCAAGAGAGGAAAGAATCTGCACAGAAAATTCCACAGGCAAATCTGCAACGTGTGCATATACCCTTACACCATATACATAGCTCCTGTGTATAATGTCACTGGTGGCAATAAGTGGTCCGGTTACAGTTTTGTGGTATTTCTCCCTTGCGTGTAGTATTATTCAGTCCCTTTGTGGTCTGGTCACAGTGTAGCGGTATTTCTCCTTTGTATGTATACTAGTATTTTTCTGTCACAGTGTTGCTATGTTTCTCCCTTGTACGTGGTATTATTTGATCACTGTGGTGGTAATATTTAGTCCGGTCGTGGTGTGGTGGTATTTGTTCCTTGTATGCAGTATTATTCAGGTACTATATGGTTGAATATGTAGTCCAGTCATGGTGTGGCAGTATATCCCCTTTGTATGTAGGATTATTGGCCTTGGTATTGTGGATTGTGTTGTGTATGACAGTCATTTGTTCTCTCTGATATTAGGAGAAGATTCTTTATTGCCATTAGAGATTAAAAACTTGGAATACAGCGACAGAGATGCACTTACAGGGGTTCTCCGGTGAAAGCAAGTAATCACCTCTTCACAGGATAAATTATGTTATTGATTGGTGTAGGACTGACTGCTAGGGCTTACACCAAGTAGCAGAATGTGGAACTTTTATTCCCATTAGACTGGAGCGGTATGTACGACTCAACCACTGATTCATTCATTTCCTACGTGGCTGCAAGCACTGCTCTTGTTTTTTTCTGGAAGCCCCAAAGAGAATGAATGAACCTGCGGTCAGACATACCACCTGCCGCTCCAGTTTCAAATGGACATAAAAGTGCCCTGTCAGGGACAAAACTCCCCAATTATTTCAATCGGTGTGGACCCCACCGATCACTAAGCTATCATCTATCCTCTGGAGCCCATGGATTGGTGATAACTTGTTTTGACCAAAGAACCCCTTTAATGCAAACTATCGTAATTGTACATCCCATTTATGGTGACGCACAGTAGATGTGCAGGAGCCGCCTGTGTATTACAGTCGATGCTCCACTATGACAGGAATAATTTCTAACAGGTACTTGTATGTAGCTGTAGGATGGGCCCCTAGAGTCAATTCCTCCTGTTGACCCGAGACACCCAGTCCAACGATGGTTGTCATGACAGACAGAGGTCTACAGAAGGCCTCTGTGCCTGTCATTACGATACTCCTGTGAACGTTGGCTCCTAGCCGGCAATCATAGGAGATTGTGATTTTTGCGATAAAGTTCTACTATCTACAGCACAGGTGATCAAACTATCGCAGCTTCAAGTCTCCCAAAGGGATAATTAAATAAAGTAAAAATCGACAAAAAAAGTTTCTTAAAAATAAGAAAAAAATGAAAAAAGCACAAGTTCAAATTACCCAATTCAAAATAAAAAAAAATATATATATGTGGCATCGCTGCATTCAAAAATGTCAGTTTGTAAAAATCTATATATATATTTGTCTAAGGGGTACTTCCGTCTGTCTGTAACGGAAATCAAGCGACGGGCACAGTCCGGCCGAGAAGTAGTCCTTCCCTACTTCCGTCCAGTCAGTGCCCGGCGCCCGCTCCATACTCCCCTCCATTCAGCGCTGACACAGGGTTAATGGCAGTGTTAACGGACCGCGTTATGCCGTGGGTAACGCACTCCGTTAACGCTGCTATTAACCCTGTGTGACCAACTTTTTACTATTGTTGCAGCCTATGCAGCATCAATAGTAAAGAGATCTAATGTTAACAATAATAAAAAAAACAAAAAACCTGCTATTCTCACCTTCCGTCGTCCGCCTATGCGTGCGCGGCTGCAACCAGCATCCGTTCCCAGAGATGCATTGCGAAATTACCCAGAAGACTTAGCGGTCTCACGAGACCGCTAAGTCATCTGGGTAATTTCGCAATGCATCACTGGCAACGGAAGCTGGCAGCAGCAGCTCACGCATTGGGACAGTCGGCGGGTGAGTATATAACTATTTTTTATTTTAATTTTTTTTTTTAAAAGGGATATGGTGCCCACACTGCTATATACTACGTGGGCTGTGTTATACACTGTGTGGCTGCTATATACTATATGGCCAGTGTTATATACTGCATGGGCTGTGTTACATACTGCGTGGGCTATATTACATACTATGGGCTGTGTTATATACTGCGTGGCTGCTATATACTATGTGGGTAGTGTTATATACTACGTGGGCAGTGTTATATACTGCGTGGCCTGTGTTATATACTGCGTGGCCTGTGTTATATACTGTGTGGCTGCTATATACTATGTGGGCTGTGTTATATACAGCGTGGGCTGTGCTATATATTACATGGGCTGTGTTATATACTGCGTTGCTGCTATATACTACGTGGGCAGTGTTATATACTGCATGGCCTGTGTTATATACGGTGTGGCCTGTGTTATATATTACGTGGGGTGTGTTATATACTGCGTGGGCTGTGTTATATATTGCGTGGCCTGTGTTATATACTGCATGGGCTGTGCTATATATTACGTGGGCTGTGTTATATACTGCGTGGGCTGTGTTATATACTGCGTGGGCTGTGCTATAGACCAGAGGTCCCCAACTCCAGTCCTCAAGGCCCACCAACAGGTCATGTTTTCAGGATTTCCTTTGCATTGCACAGGTGATGCAATTATTACCTGGGCAAAACTAAGGAAATCCTGAAAACATGACATGTTGGTGGGCCTTGAGGACTGGAGTTGGGGACCTCTGCTATAGACTACGTGGGCTGTGTTATATACAGCATGGTCTGTGTTATATACTGCGTGGGCTGTTATATACTGCGTGGGCTGTGTTATATACTGCGTGGGCTGTGCTATATATTACGTGGGCTGTGTTATATACTACGTGGCTGTATTATATACTGTGTGTCTGCTATATACAATATGGCTCCTATATACTACGTGGCCTGTGCTAGATACTATGTGGCTGCTATATACATACATACATACATATTCTAGAATACCCGATGGGCTGTGCTATAGACTACGTGGGCTGTGTTATATACAGGGTGGCCTGTGTTATATACTGCGTGGGCTGTGTTATATACTGCGTGGGCTGTTATATACTGCGTGGGCTGTGCTATATATTACATGGGCTGTGTTATATACTACGTGGCTGTATTATATACTGCGTGTCTGCTATATACTACATGGCTCCTATATACTACGTGGCCTGTGCTAGATACTATGTGGCTGCTATATACATACATACTGTAGCATGGCTAAAGGGTTTATAGTCGATGGGAGGTATGTGCCACATAAGTGCCTGGTTGCTGTAATGTAGCCCGGAGTATTCCTTTCTTGCACATAATCTTGTATATGTGTTTCAGGACCTGTGGTAATGTCAGACCACATGGCTAATCATGTGATGGGTTACTGGGTGGGGTTAGCTCTTTATAAGACTGGCTAATCCTTTACACAGCAGATATGTGTGGAGGTGAAACCCTCCTGAGTGTGTTACGGCTTCAGGTCTGAGCCGGATGAACTGGACACTTGCTTTTCTTTGCCTGAACCAAAGGCCCATTTTGCTTTCTGTTATTTGCCACATGGTTTATGAAGCAATAAACCCAGTGAACTTTAAAGGAACACGTCTCCTGAGTGTCAGCCGTCGCAGCTGAGTGAGTGAAATCCTTACAATTGGTGGTAGACGTGCGAGCAGCGTTCCCAGCAGAGACGTGAGTTTATTTTTGAATGTCCTGGGTCAAGGCTGTTGCAAGCCAGCAAGCATTGCCGGAGAAAATGGAGGACCTGCTGAAACACTTGGTCCAGATGCAGTCACAGCAGGAGAAAAGGCAGAGCCAGCAGGAGCAAAGGCAGCAAGAGACCAACAGGCTGTTGATGCAGCAGATACAACAGAGCCAGCAGGAGCAACGGCAGCAGATGCAGCAAAACCAGCAGGAGCAACGGCAGCAGATGCAGCAGAGCCAGCAGGAGCATCAGCAGCAGATGCAGCTTCTGGCAACTGCCATCCAGGGCAAGGCGAGCGCCCCAACCCCAGGTTTGGCTGATGACACCCACGTCCGGAAGACGGTAAGACGCGCATTGCAGAAAATGACTCCCGGGGATGATGTTGAGGCCTTCCTGACGGTGTTTGAGAGGGTCGCTGAGAGGGAAAAACTTCCGCCAGAGCAGTGGGCAGAGGTACTTGCGCCATACCTGACGGGAGAACCCCAGAAGGCGTACTATGATTTGACCTTGCAGGATGCCAAAGAGTATCACAAATTGAAAGCCGAGATTCTCGCACGTTTGGGGGTCACACTGACTGTCAGGGCACAGCGAGTTCACTCCTGGGGCTATCACCGGGACAAACCACCTCGTTCCCAAATGTTTGATCTGTTGCACCTGGTCCAGAAATGGCTGCAGCCAGAATCCTCTGCGCCTGCACAGATGGTAGAACGGGTGATGATGGATCGGCTTGTCCATTCCCTCCCGAGGCCTATACAGTCTTGGGTTGCCCAGGGTGATCCCCAGAATGCCGACGAGCTGATCGGACTGGTTGAGAGATACCAAGGGTTGGAAGGCTCCTTCGGGAGGCAGCCCATGCCGTACTGGGGGTCCCAGAAGGCAGCTGAGTCCCAAAAAGGGGTGGTGCGTCCAAGGTCACAAAGGGCGGGGGAGGTGGTGCCCAAGGTCCCCACGGGTGATATTATTTGTTGGAGGTGCCACAAGCCAGGACATATAGCTGCCCGTTGTTCCCAAACCACTGAGCAGATGGACTGCAGCATGGGACGCCGTTGTTCATACTATGCGTATCCAGCCTGTAGTGTGAACTCTCCATCCAACGAGGGACCTCAAGCGTGTCCCGTAAAGGTGAACGGTCGAGCAGTAACGGCACTATTAGACTCGGGGAGCCTAGTGACCCTGGTGAGGGCCACTTTTCCTCTCCACCTGCTCCCAGGAAAGAAGGTCGGAGTGCGGTGCATACATGGTGATGCAAAGGACTACCCTATGGCCAGGGTGGACATTGAAACGGCATGTGGCACTGAGTCCCACATAGTCGGCGTGGTTCAGGACTTGTTGCACCCTATAATTATTGGCCGGGATTTCTGTTTGTTTTGGGATTTGTGGGGAAATGGTTCTGAGCTGCCTGGCAGGGAACCAGTGAACCCTGGAAGGGTATCGCCACACCCAGAGGCAGACAGTTTTCCTTTTTGTGTTCTGGTTGGGGATGAGGAGGAAGTATCCCCTACATCTGACATTCTGGAGTTAGAAGTTACCAATGAAAATTTTGGGACTGCCCAACATAGGGACCCCACTCTGAGGGAAGCCTTTAATAATGTCACAGTTATTGACGGGGTGGTACAGGAGCCGGGGGCAGACACAAGATTTCCCCATTTTCTGTTGAGGGGGGAGTTGTTGTACCGTGTCACGAAAATACGGGAGGAGTTGGTAGAGCAGTTGATAGTGCCGGGTCCGTATAGACGGAAAGTGTTGGACATGGCCCATTCACACATCTTGGGTGGACACCTGGGGGTGGAAAAAACGCAGGAACGGGTTGTGCAGAGGTTCTATTGGCCTGGGTGTCACCGGGAAATAGTGAACTATTGCAGGTCCTGCCCTACATGTCAGCTAACTGCTCCTACTCCTCATTTCCGGAACCCCCTTGTGCCACTGCCCATTATTGAGGTACCGTTCGAGAGAATTGCCATGGACTTGGTCGGTCCCTTAGTTAAATCAGCTCGGGGCCATCAGTATATATTAGTCATCCTGGACTATGCCACACGCTATCCTGAGGCAATTCCCTTGAGAAATTCTTCCTCAAAAAGCATAGCCCGCGAGTTGGTCCATGTCTTTTCCCGGACAGGTCTGCCAAAGGAGATCCTGACTGACCAGGGTACACCTTTCATGAGCAAGGTGATGAGGGAGTTATGCAAAGCCCTGAAGATCTCCCAGTTGAGGACCTCGGTGTACCATCCCCAGTCAGATGGCCTTGTTGAGAGGTTTAACAAGACACTGAAGAGCATGCTGAGAAAAGCTATAGAGAAAGACGGTAGAGACTGGGATTGTCTCTTACCCTATCTGATGTTTTCCATTCGTGAAGTTCCACAGGCCTCCACAGGGTTCTCACCGTTTGAGCTTCTATATGGCCGACATCCACGAGGACTCCTGGATATAGCCAAGGAAACCTGGGAGGCCGAAGTCACACCCCACAAAAGCATCATTGAGCATGTGGCCCTGATGCAGCAGAGGATTGCAAAGGTGATGCCTATCGTGAAAGAACACCTTCTCCAAGCACAAGAAGCTCAAGCCAGGGTCTACAACCGGTCTGCAAGAGTGAGGCAGTTCAATCCGGGAGACCGAGTTCTTGTGTTAGTTCCAACGGTGGAAAGCAAGTTCTTGACCAAATGGCAAGGGCCATATGAGGTTGTCGAGAAACTTGGGGAGGTAAATTATAAAATTCACCAACCAGGAAGACGGAAACCATTCCAAGTTTACCATGTCAACCTCATCAAGCCATGGCAAGATAGAGAGCCGACAGCAACTCCGTCATTGTTAAGCAACCCAGAAGGTGAGGTTGGAGCGGTTACTATAGCAGAGACGCTATCAAAGACCCAGAAACAGCAGTGCCGGGAGTTACTCCAGAAAAACAGGGACCTGTTTTCAGAATTGCCAGGATACACGAAGGTCATAGAGCACGAGGTCCTAACAGAGCCACATGTGCGGGTGAATGTGAAACCTTATCGTATTCCTGAGGCTCGTCGAGAAGTTATCTCCAAGGAAGTGGAGCGTATGTTGAGGCTTGGGGTCATTGAGGAATCCAAGAGCGGTTGGTCGAGCCCAATTGTCCTGGTCCCAAAACCTGATGGAGAGTGGAGGTTTTGCAACGACTATCGGAAGTTGAATGAAGTCTCCAAGTTCGACGCTTATCCCATGCCCCGTATTGATGAGCTCATCGAAAGGCTTGGGCACGCCAGATATATATCCACCTTGGATTTGACAAAGGGGTATTGGCAGATCCCCATGGCACAGGAAGCCAAGGAGAAGACGGCCTTTTCGACACTTGATGGATGCTTCCAATATGCCCGGATGCCGTTTGGCCTACAGGGAGCTCCGGCGACCTTCCAGAGGGCTATGGATAGAGTCCTTGCACCCCATAAGGCCTACGCTGCTGCGTACCTAGATGATATCGTCATCTTTAGCCCGGACTGGGAGAGTCATCTGGAGAAAGTCCAAGCGGTGTTGGATGCTATAAGAGAGGCCGGATTTACTATAAACCCGAAGAAGTGCGCCTTGGGTAAAGAAGAAGCTAAGTACCTTGGATACATAGTGGGTCATGGAGAAATAAAACCCCAAATCAATAAAGTGGAGGCAATCCAAACATGGCCAAAACCAGTTTCCAAGAAACAAGTTAAAGCCTTCCTGGGAATCGTGGGATATTACAGGAGGTTCATCCCAAACTTCGCCACGATGGCTGCGCCTCTGACTGACCTGCTAAAAGGGACAAAATCAGTAATGGTTAAGTGGTCCGAAGAAACAGAGTCAGCCTTCCAAGAAATGAAAAACGCTTTGTGTAAGCAACCCGTTCTGATGGCCCCAAACTTCAAGAAAGAGTTTATTCTTCAGACAGATGCCTCAGATGTTGGGGTGGGAGCAGTCCTTTCCCAAGAACTACATGGGGAGGAGCATCCTGTTCTCTATCTGAGTAGGAAGCTGTCCTCATCTGAAAAGAACTACTCAGTCGTTGAGAAGGAGTGCTTGGCCATAAAATGGGCAGTGGACACATTGCGGTACTATCTGCTGGGACGTAAATTTAGACTGGTATCTGACCATGCCCCGCTTAGGTGGATGAGAGAAACGAAAGGAAGAAATGCTAGAGTCACCCGGTGGTTCTTAGCCCTGCAGGACTTCAGTTTCCATGTGGAACATAGGGCCGGAAAGCTGCACGGTAATGCGGATGCCCTATCGAGAATCCCTTGTTTAGTGGGGGAAAGTGCCAAGCCCCACGGCTTTAGGCAGAGGGGGGAGGTATGTAGCATGGCTAAAGGGTTTGTAGTCGATGGGAGGTATGTGCCACATAAGTGCCTGGTTGCTGTAATGTAGCCCGGAGTATTCCTTTCTTGCACATAATCTTGTATATGTGTTTCAGGACCTGTGGTAATGTCAGACCACATGGCTAATCATGTGATGGGTTACTGGGTGGGGTTAGCTCTTTATAAGACTGGCTAATCCTTTACACAGCAGATATGTGTGGAGGTGAAACCCTCCTGAGTGTGTTACGGCTTCAGGTCTGAGCCGGATGAACTGGACACTTGCTTTTCTTTGCCTGAACCAAAGGCCCATTTTGCTTTCTGTTATTTGCCACATGGTTTATGAAGCAATAAACCCAGTGAACTTTAAAGGAACACGTCTCCTGAGTGTCAGCCGTCGCAGCTGAGTGAGTGAAATCCTTACAATACATACATATTCTAGAATACCCGATGCGTTAGAATCGGGCCACCATCTAGTATAAAATAAATTAATAAGATCGGTAAACAGCGTAACAAGAAAAAAAAAATATATATATAAAAGCCAAAATTTTTATTTTTTTTTGGCAGCTGCAACATTGCAATAAAATAAGAGGCGATCAAAACATTGCATCTACCCCAAAATGGTCTAAATAAAAACATCAACTCAGGATGCTAAAAATAAGCCCTCGCACATCCACAGATCTCGAAAAAAATGGAAACTCTACGGGTCTCGGAAGATGGCGGCAAACACAAAAAATATTTTCATGCAAATTTTGGACTTTTTTTCATCACTTAAAAAATAAACTATACATGTTTGGTATCTGCATACTCGTACTAACCTGGAAAATTAATTGTTTGGTTTCTTAATTGTTTTGCCAATATATGAGCTTTATTCGCATTCTCATTTATTTGCACGTACAGTTAAAAAAAACACAAATGAGGTATCAAAAGTTCTTTAACCCCTTAACGTCCAATGATGGGCAGTGTCCATCATTGGATGCCTCCCTCCCCCGCACCTTTTCCGACACATGACAGCTGATCTCATCAGCTGACATGTACCCCTAACAACCACAAGTGAAATCGCAATCTATCCGCGGCTGATAACATGTTAAATGCCACTGTCAAACTGACAGCGGCATTTATCATGCATGAGCAGGAAGCAGGTCATTCCCTCCTCCCATCTGCACCCGTGTCACATGACCGCGGGTCGCCGATGGATTGGCATGACAACCTGGCATCAGCAGGAGAGCCCTGTGGTTGTCATAGCCAGATAGCTATGAGCACCACCCAGTGGTCAGCGCTCATAGCTAATGAGCATATTTGCTTCCTAGAGCAGGGGTGTAGAAGAAGGGGAGCAAAAAATGGAAATGCATAAACTGAAATACCCCTGGTCCTTAAGGGGTTAAGGTTGCCATCCTAGGCCTAGGCTAACTTTCTCAGCTAGCCTAAGCTCTCAGCTAAACTCCATCCAATTTTCAAATAGTTGGCAGACCTGGCCAGGACTGGCGTAAAAACATCAAAAGTTGCACACATTTTGCACAAATATGAGTTACACAAGTTTTTGCTACATTTCAAGCAGTTTTATGCCAGAAAACTGCTTGATGAATCAAGATCTTAACTCCTTCATCCTGAAGTCTATTTTCACCTTCTTGACCAGGCCACATTTTACAATTCTGACCAGTGTCCTTTTATGTGGTAATAACACTGGAACACTTCAACGAATCCCAGTGATTCTGAAAATGTTTTTGTCTTAACACATTGTACTTTATGTCAGTGGTAAATTTAGGTTGAATTTTTTTTGCGTTTATTTGTGCAAATATCAGAATGTTTTCGAATTTTAATTTTTAAACCAGTTTGTCATGCTGTACATTATAATTTATACATAACATTTGTCATATGTCTACTTTACATCAACATGTTTGAAACATATTTTTTTGTTAGGAAGTTGGAAGGTTTAAAATTTATCAGCAATTTCTTATCACGTTTGAAGTGACAGAAAATACCCAAAAGTAGCACCATTTTAAAAACTGCACCCCTCAAAGTGCTCAAAACCACATTCATGTTAAATTTTCCCACAAAAATGTTTATTTAGCCCAAAGTTTTGCAGATTTACAAGGGTAACATGAGAAAATGGACCATACAATTTGTTGTGCAATTTTTTCTGAGTATGTCGATACCCTATACCACCTACTGCTTGGGCACACGACAGGGCTCGGCAAAGAAGGAGCGCCATTTGACTTATGGAGCGAAAAATTGTATGGAATAGATAGCGGACACCATGTCGCATTTGCAGAGCTCTCGATGTGCCTAACCAGTGGAAACCACCCCCCAAGTGACCCCATTTTGGAAACTTAAGGATAATTTATTTAGGGGGGTAGTGAGCATTTTTAACCCTCATAGAATTGTATAACATTGGGCTGAGTCATAGAAAATTAAAATTTTTTCACTAAAATGTTGCTTGGCCCCAAGAATTAAATTTTCAAAAGAGATAGTACAAAAAAAATTAATGGCATAATTTGTTAAACAATTTCTCTTGAGTACACAATACCCCATATGTGGTCAAAAACTACTTTTGAGGCACAGAGCAAAGCTCCGAAGGGAAGGAGCGCCATTTTGTGGTGCAGATTTAGCTGGAATGGTTTGCGAGTGTTATGTCACATTGGATGAGCCCCCACATAAGTGTTGACAGAACAGTAGAACCCCCCATAAGTGACCTTATTTTACAAACTACACCTCTCAATGAATTCATCTTGGGGTGCAGTGATCATACTGACACCATAGATGTGTCACGAATTTTACACCATTGGGCGGAGAAGAAAAAATATTACATTTTTGACACAAAAATTTTGTTTTAGCTCCAGATTTTACATTTTCACTCAGGGAAATGGCTAAAAATGGCACCAAAATGTGTCTCACAATTTCTGCTGAATGTGGCAATATCCCATATTTGGATGTACAGTACTGCTTAGCCATACGGCGAGACTCGGGAGGGAAGGAGCGCTATATGACTCTTAGAGAACAAATTATTATAGAATAGTTTGCGGACTCTATATAAAGAGCTCCTAAGTGCCAGAAGAGCAGAATCCCCCCTCATGTGATACGATTTTGGAAATTACATCCCTCTGGGAACGTATCTACAGGTGTATAGAGACAATTTTCACTCCATAGTTGTTTGCCAGAAGCAGACAACAGGGAATGTTGCTGAGTGAAAATTGCAAATCTGCCACTGTAGTGCCCTTACATTGTAGTGCCCAGTACATTGTGCACAGCACGTGCTTTTAAAGACGTGGACCCCGTAACTTAAGCAGGTTCTCATCACTACAGAGATGATGAACATGTGGATGCTAAATGTGGTTTAGGCACACTGTGGTGCTTAGAAAGGAAGGGGGTATTTGGGAGCACAGAATTCGCTGGTTTTCATTTTTTTGTGGTGGATGGGTGGGGAGGGCAAGGAACTATAGCAATTTTCCAGAGGCTTTGTGCTACCATTAACTTGGAAGCCCCCTATATTTTCACTGATGGTTGACAGACCTGAGTGGGGACATAATTTTTTTATGGATTGAGTTCAAGCTTTTATTGGAAGCATTGGCTGACTGCGCTTTTACGCACTCTTAAAAAGAGCAATTTTTTTTTTTTACCTTTTACCTTGTACCAATATGGCACATCACCTTTCACTGCCCTGATTGCTGATCTAATATTCTATAATGCTTTTGCATTGCTGAGTATTAGATTAATCTCGCACATAGGGGAGGAGCATATCAGCTCCTTGCCTGAGCGGGAGCTTACAGGCCACCATACTTGGGTGACCCCTGCCACCATCTTTCGGCCTAGCATGGAGACCATTGGCACAATGTGATCGCAATTGTGTTGTGCTGATCGGAGCAGAGAAGGAGTTCCCTCCCTCTGCGATGCTGATTGATGTCGCTGACATTATTGACAGAGGCATCAGAGGGCTTAAACACCCACAATCGGCGCTAGCACTGATCGTGGGCGTTGACACAAGGTGTCAGCTCTCATAGCACTGACACCCGCTTTTGATCGCACCTGCACTCGGAGTGAGCCAGCACAATCGTCACATCCTACATGTAGGGCGGTTTGCAGGAATGGGGTTAAAGTTTGTTATTATGTTTGTTTGCTTTTCACCGGGGACACGTTTTGAAATCTGGAACAGATCCCGCAGAAGGTGTTTGCCTTTCCTCTCACAAAATTACAAGTGAGATGAGAAGATGGGAGCTGTGGGAATGCACAGTGCAGTCACTGTCATCTCAGTAGCTGCCTATGCATAGTGCAGCAGTCAAGATGAGACTGTCGTCAGCTGTTGCGCTCTGCATAGGCAAAGACAGAGATGAAAAAGCTCACTTCATACTTTCATACTGAGAGCTTTGCTATCTTTGTCACTGACAAAGACAAACTCAGCTTTGGCACCATTTAGATGTGAAAGCAGCCCCTAACTCACTGGACTCTTGTGCTGCTCTAAGAAACAACTATGGAGGCAAGGGAACAAAACTTTGCACCCCCATGGAATTTAGCAATCACCCCCTGTGGCACCGTTTCCTAAAGCTACGCCGCTGCATACATTTATACAGCAAACAAACCTTTGCAGATCTGGAAATTCAACAATACTTTTGTGTGTACAGTTCATGTAGGACAGAGGATATGTAAGAAAAATGCAATTTTCAATTATACAGACATAATAGTACCAAATTAAGTAAGCAACATAAAAGGACCTCACTACAATGCAGGGTATACATGATGATGAAAAGGCTTCATTTTAATAAGAACTGTTTTGTTTCCCTGATAGCAAACCTTCGTAGAAAATTATACAGTGCACAAATCTCTCTCCATGGGGCAGAGCCATCCTTTCAGTATTGGGTTTAATAGAACCTTCCAGAAGTATATTGTAGAAGACGGACTTCTGTGTAAGTATTTTCAATCTTAGCAAAAGCAATTCCACCTGAGATGTATTAATATAGTAAGGAGATAATGCCTCTAAATATCGTGTACATCACTCACAGATTGGCTTTTAGAGAAGTACTGTAGTAATACAAGGGCCCTCATTATCTTGTGAGTCCCTATACTAAATTCAAAACCAATTCTCCATGTGAAGCCTTGTCAGATGGGACATCAATCAATGCTCAGGTGGTTTTCAAAGTCATTTTTCTAGTTTAGCATTGCATTAACATACAGTATGCCCCTGATTTTAGGAATCTGATAAGTGCTCTTTTAAGGAGTTTTCCGGTCCAAATCGATGAGTCTGCAGTCACTCTGTGTGACTGCAGACTCATGAATACCCCCAGCACACGCACTCTGCGCTGTGGGATTTTGCCAGTTTCTGACCCAGGACCAGAGGGTATGTATGCGTTATACATACTCCCTACCAGAGTGGAGCCCATCCAGTGGGCGCTGCCTCACTCCATACACTTATATTGAGCGAGGCAGTGCCCTCTAGCTGCCCACTCCTACTGGAAGGTCACATCTCTAGTCGGGATGCATACCACGCTACATATACAGTTAGGGCCAGAAATATTTGGACAGTGACACAAGTTTTTGTTATTTTAGCTGTTTACAAAAACATGTTCAGAAATAAAATTATATATGTAATATGGGCAGAAAGTGCACACTCCCAGCTGCAATATGATAGTTTCCACATCCAAATCGGAGAAAGGGTTTAGGAATCATAGCTCTGTAATGCATAGCGTCCTCTTTTTCAAGGGACCAAAAGTAATTGGACAATGGACTCTAAGGGCTGCAATTAACTCTGAAGGCGTCTCCCTCGTTAACCTGTAATCAATGAAGTAGTTAAAAGGTCAGGGGTGGATTCCAGGTGTGTGGTTTTGCATTTGGAAGCTGTTGCTGTGAGCAGACAACATGCGGTCAAAGGAACTCTCAATTGAGGTGAAGCAGAACATCCTGAGGCTGAAAAAAAAAGAAAAAATCCATCAGAGAGATAGCAGACATGCTTGGAGTAGCAAAATCAACAGTTGGGTACATTCTGAGAAAAAAGGAATTGACTGGTGAGCTTGGGAACTCAAAAAGGCCTGGGCGTCCACAGATGACAACAGTGGTGGATGATCGCCGCATACTTAATTTGGTGAAGAAGAACCCGTTCACAACATCAACTGAAGTCCAGAACACTCTCAGTGAAGTAGGTGTATCTGTCTCTAAGTCAACAGTAAAGAGAAGACTCCATGACAGTAAATACAAAGGGTTCACATCTAGATGCAAACCATTCATCAATACCAAAAATAGACAGGCCAGAGTTAAATTTGCAGAAAAACACCTCAAGAAGCCAGCTCAGTTCTGGAAAAGTATTCTATGGACAGATGAGACAAAGATCAACCTGTACCAGAATGATGGGAAGAAAAAAGTTTGGAGAAGAAAGGGAACGGCACATGATCCAAGGCACACCACATCCTCTGTAAAACATGGTGGAGGCAACGTGATGGCATGGGCATGCATGGCTTTCAATGGCACTGGGTCACTTGTGTTTATTGATGACATAAGAGCAGACAAGAGTAGCCGGATGAATTCTGAAGTGTACCGGGATATACTTTCAGCCCAGATTCAGCCAAATGCTGCAAAGTTGATTGGACGGCGCTTCATAGTACAGATGGACAATGACCCCAAGCATACAGCCAAAGCTACCCAGGAGTTCATGAGTGCCAAAAAGTGGAACATTCTGCAATGGCCAAGTCAATCTCCAGATCTAAACCCAATTGAGCATGAATTTCACTTGCTCAAAGCCAGACTTAAGAGGGAAAGACCCACAAACAAGCAAGACCTGAAGGCTGCGGCTGTAAAGGCCTGGCAAAGCATTAAGAAGGAGGAAACCCAGCGTTTGGTGATGTCCATGGGTTCCAGACTTAAGGCAGTGATTGCCTCCAAAGGATTTGCAACAAAATATTGAAAATAAAAATATTTTGTTTGGGTTATGTTTATTTGTCCAATTACTTTTGACCTCCTAAAATGTGGAGTGTTTGTAAAGAAATGTGTACAATTCCTACATTTTCTATCAGATATTTTTGTTCAACCCTTCAAATTAAACGTTACAATCTGCACTTGAATTCTGTTGTAGAGGTTTCATTTCAAATCCAATGTGGTGGCATGCAGAGCCAAACTCGCGAAAATTGTGTCACTGTCCAAATATTTCTGGCCCTAACTGTATGTGTATGGAGCAAAGTTACTAGTCGGTCTCTGGCTGGGAATATGCATAACGCATACCGTATATACTCGAGTATAAGCCGAGAATTTCAGCCCATTTTTTCAGGCTGAAATTGCCGCTCTTGGCTTATACTCGAGTCATACCCGGGGGTCGGCAGGGGAGGGGGTGCGGCAGCTGTGTAATAATACTCACCTGCTCCTGGACGTCCCTGGTTCTCTGGGCGCTGACAGCTTCTTCCTGTATTGAGCGGTCACATGGTACTGCTCATTACAGTAATGAATATGGACCCGACTCCACTCCCATAGGGGTGGAGCTCCTGTGTATAATGTCACTGGTGGCAATAAGTGGTCCGGTTACAGTTTTGTGGTATTTCTTCCTTGCGTGTAGTATTATTCAGTCCCTATGTGGTCTGGTCACAGTGTAGCGGTATTTCTCCTTTGTATGTATACTAGTATTTTTCTGTCACAGTGTTGCTATGTTTCTCCCTTGTACGTGGTATTATTTGATCACTGTGGTGGTAATATTTAGTCCGGTCGTGGTGTGGTGGTATTTGTTCCTTGTATGCAGTATTATTCAGGTACTATATGGTTGAATATGTAGTCCAGTCATGGTGTGGCAGTATATCCCCTTTGTATGTGGGATTATTGGCCTTGGTATAGTGGATTGTGTTGTGTATGACAGTCATTTGTTCTCTCTGATATTAGGAGAAGATTCTTTATTGCCATTAGAGATTAAAAACTTGGAATACAGCGACAGAGATGCACTTACAGGGGTTCTCCGGTGAAAGCAAGTAATCACCTCTTCACAGGATAAATTATGTTATTGATTGGTGTAGGACTGACTGCTAGGGCTTACACCAAGTAGCAGAATGTGGAACTTTTATTCCCATTAGACTGGAGCGGTATGTACGACTCAACCACTGATTCATTCATTTCCTACGTGGCTGCAAGCACTGCTCTTGTTTTTTTCTGGAAGCCCCAAAGAGAATGAATGAACCTGCGGTCAAACATACCACCTGCCGCTCCAGTTTCAAATGGACATAAAAGTGCCCTGTCAGGGACAAAACTCCCCAATTATTTCAATCGGTGTGGACCCCACCGATCACTAAGCTATCATCTATCCTCTGGAGCCCATGGATTGGTGATAACTTGTTTTGACCAAAGAACCCCTTTAATGCAAACTATCGTAATTGTACATCCCATTTATGGTGACGCACAGTAGATGTGCAGGAGCCGCCTGTGTATTACAGTCGATGCTCCACTATGACAGGAATAATTTCTAACAGGTACTTGTATGTAGCTGTAGGATGGGCCCCTAGAGTCAATTCCTCCTGTTGACCCGAGACACCCAGTCCAACGATGGTTGTCATGACAGACAGAGGTCTACAGAAGGCCTCTGTGCCTGTCATTACGATACTCCTGTGAACGTTGGCTCCTAGCCGGCAATCATAGGAGATTGTGATTTTTGCGATAAAGTTCTACTATCTACAGCACAGGTGATCAAACTATCGCAGCTTCAAGTCTCCCAAAGGGATAATTAAATAAAGTAAAAATCGACAAAAAAAGTTTCTTAAAAATAAGAAAAAAATGAAAAAAGCACAAGTTCAAATTACCCAATTCAAAATAAAAAAAAATATATATATGTGGCATCGCTGCATTCAAAAATGTCAGTTTGTAAAAATCTATATATATATTTGTCTAAGGGGTACTTCCGTCTGTCTGTAACGGAAATCAAGCGACGGGCACAGTCCGGCCGAGAAGTAGTCCTTCCCTACTTCCGTCCAGTCAGTGCCCGGCGCCCGCTCCATACTCCCCTCCATTCAGCGCTGACACAGGGTTAATGGCAGTGTTAACGGACCGCGTTATGCCGTGGGTAACGCACTCCGTTAACGCTGCTATTAACCCTGTGTGACCAACTTTTTACTATTGTTGCAGCCTATGCAGCATCAATAGTAAAGAGATCTAATGTTAACAATAATAAAAAAAACAAAAAACCTGCTATTCTCACCTTCCGTCGTCCGCCGATGCGTGCGCGGCTGCAACCAGCATCCGTTCCCAGAGATGCATTGCGAAATTACCCAGAAGACTTAGCGGTCTCACGAGACCGCTAAGTCATCTGGGTAATTTCGCAATGCATCACTGGCAACGGAAGCTGGCAGCAGCAGCTCACGCATTGGGACAGTCGGCGGGTGAGTATATAACTATTTTTTATTTTAATTTTTTTTTTTTAAAGGGATATGGTGCCCACACTGCTATATACTACGTGGGCTGTGTTATACACTGTGTGGCTGCTATATACTATATGGCCAGTGTTATATACTGCATGGGCTGTGTTACATACTGCGTGGGCTATATTACATACTATGGGCTGTGTTATATACTGCGTGGCTGCTATATACTATGTGGGTAGTGTTATATACTACGTGGGCAGTGTTATATACTGCGTGGCCTGTGTTATATACTGCGTGGCCTGTGTTATATACTGTGTGGCTGCTATATACTATGTGGGCTGTGTTATATACAGCGTGGGCTGTGCTATATATTACATGGGCTGTGTTATATACTGCGTTGCTGCTATATACTACGTGGGCAGTGTTATATACTGCATGGCCTGTGTTATATACGGTGTGGCCTGTGTTATATATTACGTGGGGTGTGTTATATACTGCGTGGGCTGTGTTATATACTGCGTGGCCTGTGTTATATACTGCATGGGCTGTGCTATATATTACGTGGGCTGTGTTATATACTGCGTGGGCTGTGTTATATACTGCGTGGGCTGTGCTATAGACCAGAGGTCCCCAACTCCAGTCCTCAAGGCCCACCAACAGGTCATGTTTTCAGGATTTCCTTTGCATTGCACAGGTGATGCAATTATTACTTGGGCAAAACTAAGGAAATCCTGAAAACATGACATGTTGGTGGGCCTTGAGGACTGGAGTTGGGGACCTCTGCTATAGACTACGTGGGCTGTGTTATATACAGCATGGTCTGTGTTATATACTGCGTGGGCTGTTATATACTGCGTGGGCTGTGTTATATACTGCGTGGGCTGTGCTATATATTACGTGGGCTGTGTTATATACTACGTGGCTGTATTATATACTGTGTGTCTGCTATATACAATATGGCTCCTATATACTACGTGGCCTGTGCTAGATACTATGTGGCTGCTATATACATACATACATACATATTCTAGAATACCCGATGGGCTGTGCTATAGACTACGTGGGCTGTGTTATATACAGCGTGGCCTGTGTTATATACTGCGTGGGCTGTGTTATATACTGCGTGGGCTGTTATATACTGCGTGGGCTGTGCTATATATTACATGGGCTGTGTTATATACTACGTGGCTGTATTATATACTGCGTGTCTGCTATATACTACATGGCTCCTGTATACTACGTGGCCTGTGCTAGATACTATGTGGCTGCTATATACATACATACATACATATTCTAGAATACCCGATGCGTTAGAATCGGGCCACCATCTAGTATAAAATAAATTAATAAGATCGGTAAACAGCGTAACAAGAAAAAAAATATATATATATAAAAGCCAAAATTTTTATTTTTTTTTGGCAGCTGCAACATTGCAATAAAATAAGAGGCGATCAAAACATTGCATCTACCCCAAAATGGTCTAAATAAAAACATCAACTCAGGATGCTAAAAATAAGCCCTCGCACATCCACAGATCTCGAAAAAAATGGAAACTCTACGGGTCTCGGAAGATGGCGGCAAACACAAAAAATATTTTCATGCAAATTTTGGACTTTTTTTCATCACTTAAAAAATAAACTATACATGTTTGGTATCTGCATACTCGTACTAACCTGGAAAATTAATTGTTTGGTTTCTTAATTGTTTTGCCAATATATGAGCTTTATTCGCATTCTCATTTATTCGCACGTACAGTTAAAAAAAACACAAATGAGGTATCAAAAGTTCTTTAACCCCTTAACGTCCAATGATGGGCAGTGTCCATCATTGGATGCCTCCCTCCCCCGCACCTTTTCCGACACATGACAGCTGATCTCATCAGCTGACATGTACCCCTAACAACCACAAGTGAAATCGCAATCTATCCGCGGCTGATAACATGTTAAATGCCACTGTCAAACTGACAGCGGCATTTATCATGCATGAGCAGGAAGCAGGTCATTCCCTCCTCCCATCTGCACCCGTGTCACATGACCGCGGGTCGCCGATGGATTGGCATGACAACCTGGCATCAGCAGGAGAGCCCTGTGGTTGTCATAGCCAGATAGCTATGAGCACCACCCAGTGGTCAGCGCTCATAGCTAATGAGCATATTTGCTTCCTAGAGCAGGGGTGTAGAAGAAGGGGAGCAAAAAATGGAAATGCATAAACTGAAATACCCCTGGTCCTTAAGGGGTTAAGGTTGCCATCCTAGGCCTAGGCTAACTTTCTCAGCTAGCCTAAGCTCTCAGCTAAACTCCATCCAATTTTCAAATAGTTGGCAGACCTGGCCAGGACTGGCGTAAAAACATCAAAAGTTGCACACATTTTGCACAAATATGAGTTACACAAGTTTTTGCTACATTTCAAGCAGTTTTATGCCAGAAAACTGCTTGATGAATCAAGATCTTAACTCCTTCATCCTGAAGTCTATTTTCACCTTCTTGACCAGGCCACATTTTACAATTCTGACCAGTGTCCTTTTATGTGGTAATAACACTGGAACACTTCAACGAATCCCAGTGATTCTGAAAATGTTTTTGTCTTAACACATTGTACTTTATGTCAGTGATAAATTTAGGTTGAATTTTTTTTGCGTTTATTTGTGCAAATATCACAATGTTTTCGAATTTTAATTTTTAAACCAGTTTGTGATGCTGTACATTATAATTTATACATAACATTTGTCATATGTCTACTTTACATCAACATGTTTGAAACATATTTTTTTGTTAGGAAGTTGGAAGGTTTAAAATTTATCAGCAATTTCTTATCACGTTTGAAGTGACAGAAAATACCCAAAAGTAGCACCATTTTAAAAACTGCACCCCTCAAAGTGCTCAAAACCACATTCATGTTAAATTTTCCCACAAAAATGTTTATTTAGCCCAAAGTTTTGCAGATTTACAAGGGTAACATGAGAAAATGGACCATACAATTTGTTGTGCAATTTTTTCTGAGTATGTCGATACCCTATACCACCTACTGCTTGGGCACACGACAGGGCTCGGCAAAGAAGGAGCGCCATTTGACTTATGGAGCGAAAAATTGTATGGAATAGATAGCGGACACCATGTCGCATTTGCAGAGCTCTCGATGTGCCTAACCAGTGGAAACCACCCCCCAAGTGACCCCATTTTGGAAACTTAAGGATAATTTATTTAGGGGGGTAGTGAGCATTTTTAACCCTCATAGAATTGTATAACATTGGGCTGAGTCATAGAAAATTAAAATTTTTTCACTAAAATGTTGCTTGGCCCCAAGAATTAAATTTTCAAAAGAGATAGTACAAAAAAAATTAATGGCATAATTTGTTAAACAATTTCTCTTGAGTACACAATACCCCATATGTGGTCAAAAACTACTTTTGAGGCACAGAGCAAAGCTCCGAAGGGAAGGAGCGCCATTTTGTGGTGCAGATTTAGCTGGAATGGTTTGCGAGTGTTATGTCACATTGGATGAGCCCCCACATAAGTGTTGACAGAACAGTAGAACCCCCCATAAGTGACCTTATTTTACAAACTACACCTCTCAATGAATTCATCTTGGGGTGCAGTGATCATACTGACACCATAGATGTGTCACGAATTTTACACCATTGGGCGGAGAAGAAAAAATATTACATTTTTGACACAAAAATTTTGTTTTAGCTCCAGATTTTACATTTTCACTCAGGGAAATGGCTAAAAATGGCACCAAAATGTGTCTCACAATTTCTGCTGAATGTGGCAATATCCCATATTTGGATGTACAGTACTGCTTAGCCATACGGCGAGACTCGGGAGGGAAGGAGCGCTATATGACTCTTAGAGAACAAATTATTATAGAATAGTTTGCGGACTCTATATAAAGAGCTCCTAAGTGCCAGAAGAGCAGAATCCCCCCTCATGTGATACGATTTTGGAAATTACATCCCTCTGGGAACGTATCTACAGGTGTATAGAGACAATTTTCACTCCATAGTTGTTTGCCAGAAGCAGACAACAGGGAATGTTGCTGAGTGAAAATTGCAAATCTGCCACTGTAGTGCCCTTACATTGTAGTGCCCAGTACATTGTGCACAGCACGTGCTTTTAAAGACGTGGACCCCGTAACTTAAGCAGGTTCTCATCACTACAGAGATGATGAACATGTGGATGCTAAATGTGGTTTAGGCACACTGTGGTGCTTAGAAAGGAAGGGGGTATTTGGGAGCACAGAATTCGCTGGTTTTCATTTTTTTGTGGTGGATGGGTGGGGAGGGCAAGGAACTATAGCAATTTTCCAGAGGCTTTGTGCTACCATTAACTTGGAAGCCCCCTATATTTTCACTGATGGTTGACAGACCTGAGTGGGGACATAATTTTTTTATGGATTGAGTTCAAGCTTTTATTGGAAGCATTGGCTGACTGCGCTTTTACGCACTCTTAAAAAGAGCAATTTTTTTTTTTTACCTTTTACCTTGTACCAATATGGCACATCACCTTTCACTGCCCTGATTGCTGATCTAATATTCTATAATGCTTTTGCATTGCTGAGTATTAGATTAATCTCGCACATAGGGGAGGAGCATATCAGCTCCTTGCCTGAGCGGGAGCTTACAGGCCACCATACTTGGGTGACCCCTGCCACCATCTTTCGGCCTAGCATGGAGACCATTGGCACAATGTGATCGCAATTGTGTTGTGCTGATCGGAGCAGAGAAGGAGTTCCCTCCCTCTGCGATGCTGATTGATGTCGCTGACATTATTGACAGAGGCATCAGAGGGCTTAAACACCCACAATCGGCGCTAGCACTGATCGTGGGCGTTGACACAAGGTGTCAGCTCTCATAGCACTGACACCCGCTTTTGATCGCACCTGCACTCGGAGTGAGCCAGCACAATCGTCACATCCTACATGTAGGGCGGTTTGCAGGAATGGGGTTAAAGTTTGTTATTATGTTTGTTTGCTTTTCACCGGGGACACGTTTTGAAATCTGGAACAGATCCCGCAGAAGGTGTTTGCCTTTCCTCTCACAAAATTACAAGTGAGATGAGAAGATGGGAGCTGTGGGAATGCACAGTGCAGTCACTGTCATCTCAGTAGCTGCCTATGCATAGTGCAGCAGTCAAGATGAGACTGTCGTCAGCTGTTGCGCTCTGCATAGGCAAAGACAGAGATGAAAAAGCTCACTTCATACTTTCATACTGAGAGCTTTGCTATCTTTGTCACTGACAAAGACAAACTCAGCTTTGGCACCATTTAGATGTGAAAGCAGCCCCTAACTCACTGGACTCTTGTGCTGCTCTAAGAAACAACTATGGAGGCAAGGGAACAAAACTTTGCACCCCCATGGAATTTAGCAATCACCCCCTGTGGCACCGTTTCCTAAAGCTACGCCGCTGCATACATTTATACAGCAAACAAACCTTTGCAGATCTGGAAATTCAACAATACTTTTGTGTGTACAGTTCATGTAGGACAGAGGATATGTAAGAAAAATGCAATTTTCAATTATACAGACATAATAGTACCAAATTAAGTAAGCAACATAAAAGGACCTCACTACAATGCAGGGTATACATGATGATGAAAAGGCTTCATTTTAATAAGAACTGTTTTGTTTCCCTGATAGCAAACCTTCGTAGAAAATTATACAGTGCACAAATCTCTCTCCATGGGGCAGAGCCATCCTTTCAGTATTGGGTTTAATAGAACCTTCCAGAAGTATATTGTAGAAGACGGACTTCTGTGTAAGTATTTTCAATCTTAGCAAAAGCAATTCCACCTGAGATGTATTAATATAGTAAGGAGATAATGCCTCTAAATATCGTGTACATCACTCACAGATTGGCTTTTAGAGAAGTACTGTAGTAATACAAGGGCCCTCATTATCTTGTGAGTCCCTATACTAAATTCAAAACCAATTCTCCATGTGAAGCCTTGTCAGATGGGACATCAATCAATGCTCAGGTGGTTTTCAAAGTCATTTTTCTAGTTTAGCATTGCATTAACATACAGTATGCCCCTGATTTTAGGAATCTGATAAGTGCTCTTTTAAGGAGTTTTCCGGTCCAAATCGATGAGTCTGCAGTCACTCTGTGTGACTGCAGACTCATGAATACCCCCAGCACACGCACTCTGCGCTGTGGGATTTTGCCAGTTTCTGACCCAGGACCAGAGGGTATGTATGCGTTATACATACTCCCTACCAGAGTGGAGCCCATCCAGTGGGCGCTGCCTCACTCCATACACTTATATTGAGCGAGGCAGTGCCCTCTAGCTGCCCACTCCTACTGGAAGGTCACATCTCTAGTCGGGATGCATACCACGCTACATATATGTGTATGGAGCAAAGTTACTAGTCGATCTCTGGCTGGGAATATGCATAACGCATACCGTATATACTCGAGTATAAGCCGAGAATTTCAGCCCATTTTTTCAGGCTGAAATTGCCGCTCTTGGCTTATACTCGAGTCATACCTGGGGGTCGGCAGGGGAGGGGGTGCGGCAGCTGTGTAATAATACTCACCTGCTCCTGGACGTCCCTGGTTCTCTGGGCGCTGACAGCTTCTTCCTGTATTGAGCGGTCACATGGTACTGCTCATTACAGTAATGAATATGGACCCGACTCCACTCCCATAGGGGTGGAGCCGCATATTCATTACTGTAATGAGCGGTACCATGTGACCGCTCAATACAGGATGAAGCTGCCAGGGATCCAGGGACCGCGCCGTGAGCAGGTGCGTATAACACAGTGCGCGATACTCACCTGTTCTCCGTTCCACCTACGGCCGCTGCAGCGGTTTCCCCGTCCTCTGCAGTGACGCTCAGGTCAGAGGGCACTGTGCGCGCCACCCTCTGCCTGAACGTCAGTGTGGAGGACGGGGAAGACACAGCGGCGGCCGTCGATGGAATGTGGACCGGTGAATATAGCAAGTGCCAGAAGCCTGAGAGGTGAGTATGTCATTTTTTTTTTTAGTGGCAGCAACAGCATATGGGGCAAATGTCTGTATGGAGCATCTTATGGGGTCATGTGCAGCATTATATGGGGCAAATATGTGTATGGGGCCATGTACAGCATTATATGGGGCAAATATCTGTATGGGGCCATGTGCAGCATTATATGGGGCAAATATCTGTATGGGGCCATGTGCAGCATTATATGGGGCAAATATCTGTATGGGGCCATGTGCAGCATCATATGGGGCAAATATCTGTATGGGGCCATGTGCAGCATTATATGGGGCAAATATCTGTATGGAGCATCTTATGGGGCCATGTGCAGCATTATATGGGGCAATTATCTCTATGGGGCCATGTGCAGCATTATATGGGGAAAATATCTATGGAGCATCTTATGGGGCTATGTGCAGCATTATATGGGGCAAATATCTCTATGGGGCCATGTGCAGCATTATATGGGGCAAATATCTCTATGGAGCATCTTATGGGTCCATAATCAACATTTGTGCAGCATTTTATGGGGCAAATGTCTGTATGGAGCATCTTATGGGGCCATAATCAACATTTGTGCAGCATTATATGGGGCATATTTTAATATGGAGCATCTTATGGGGGCCATCATAAACTGTATGGAGCATTATATGGGGCTCCTGATTCAATATGGATATTCAAAAACACTTAAACTGATGTCTCAATTAATTTTACTTTAATTGGTATCTATTTTTATCTTCTTTTAGCTTCTGCATTTTCCACCCTAGGCTTATACTTATTAAGTTTTCCCAGTTTTTTGTGGCAAAATTAGAGGGTTCGGCTTATACTCGAGTCGGCTTATACTCGAGTATGTACGGTACATACCCTCGGGTCAGAAACCGGTGACTCCCCGCAGTGCACAGTTCGTGTTCAGGGGAAATTCATAAGTCTGCAGACACACAGAGTGACTGCAGACTTATCGATTTGGACCTGACAAGCCCTAAGGTTCATACACTGCACCTATAAGTTACTTAGATTGGATTTAGGCATGTTAGCGTGACGTGGGAAACTAAAGGTTCGTATACACAAGCAGATATTGATTTAACCAATGAACAATGTGATCGTAATTCACGACTAGAGAACAATGTCGGGCAAGAATTTATATAGGACGGAAATGGTTGAAAAGTGATCCTTACATCGCAACATCGTGCTCCGCGTTCACTGAGACAATCTGATGTGCAGTTACTAGTTTAACGTTCAAATCCCATAAGTGATGCTGATTATTTTGAATACATAAAGTATTGTAAAAACATTTTTGTTGTCACTGTAAAAAGAATATTAAATCGAATCAGTGACGCAAAGTTTTTTCTGCTAAGTACAAATATGTAATCGCTCCAACTGCCTAATATGTACTCATTCCAGTGCGCCAACTGCTACTGATCACAGTTAACCCTATTCAGGACGTGAATCTCCACTTCTTGTTTTCAGTCAAATCATTGAATTGGCAAAAAAAATCTCTATTTACATTACCCAATTTTCAATAATTGAATGAGAATTTTTTTACTTGCCTAAACGATTTCAGGCGAGATGAATGATGTTTGTGGACATATCATTCACTTGCTCAAACCATTCGCATCACGCAATTGTCGTGAAAGATGGGTCATTACAGTTAGAATCTGACAGGTTATCAGCCAGTGTAAGTGGGCCTTAGGGGAGCTCTTTTCTTTACTTTTAAGTCCTAATAAGGTACATACAGTGTACCAGCTATTCATCTAGTCAGTAGGAATAGTCTCTGGCATAATTGGTGGTGTGTGGAGATGTGATTAAACACAGAGAGGGGTAATAATGGAGGGCAGAGTACTGATTCAGGTTATGTTCACACTAGGCTTTTTTATACTAGTTTTTACAGTACCAACAAAGCCTATGAGATTTGAGAAATCTCATGCACACACATTGTTTTTTATGTCATCAGTATTTTGTGCTTTGCATGGTTTTTTGGACATAGAACATGTCACTTCTTTCGGCGTTTTTCACCCATTGACTTGAATGGATGGTGAAAAAAAGCTGCAAAAACGCAGGTATTATTTCTTGCAGTGTTTTTGCTGCAGAAAAGTCAATGACAGCAGGATGTGACCTCACATTCGGCTCTGCTACATCTAGATTGCAGGTTGCATAATGCGACCATACAGCCTGTCATCCAGCAGATACTGAGAAGCAGACCCAAACTCATTCACTTGACTGGGGGGCCCAAACATCCAGGGTTCCCCTGCATTTTTGCTCACCAGGAAGGCAAAACTCACAGCTGGGGTCTGCAACCATCAGCTGTCAACTTCAGGAAGGCTGGTTATCAAGAATAGAGGGGTTTCCACACCATATTTTTTTAATTATTTAAATAAATAGCGTGGGGTGCCACCTTTTTGACAAGCAGCCTTGCTAAAGCAGAGAGCTGGGGACTGGTAGTCTCAGGCAGGTAAGAGGCCATGGATATCGGGCTCCCCCAACCTAAAAATGGCAGCCTGCAGCCGCCCAGAAAAGGCGCATCTATTTGATGCGCCAATTTTGGCACTTTGCCCAGCTCTTCCCATTTGCCCTGTAGCGGAGGCAAGTGTGGTTCATATTTGTGGTGAAAAAAACGTACCTTACAAAGTATTCCTAACTGTATATGGTACACCATGAATAATGACGCTTTAGTCCAATTTGTTTAAGGACTGTTTAACTCATATCTTTCTCTAGTTTTTTGAAAGATAGGGCCTAAACCATGCCCATCTAAGATAAAGACGTAAATCCACACTTTTATGGAAACTGGTGGTAAAGCTAACCACCCAATTCCAAAACACAAGGTGCTCTTAGTGCTCTGAATTTGGTGTATCAGGAATACGCAGTGAATAAGAGAACATAAAAGTCACATACGTGACCACTACTACACTTCATAAACCATTATCCACTGTGGGGTACATAGTACAAACTACCGGGTAAATGATCAACCCGACAATCATAATGCAGCAAAAAATCATACAATACTTATAAAAGGGACTGGCTAATTTAAATCCCTATAACCAGAAAGTAAGTATGTTTGAACATTAATAATGTCTATACATGTCATAACCAATGCTCACTATATAGTTGTAGAGGACAGGTCTATCACACCATTTGAGTCTTTATCTTAGATGGGCATGGTTTATTAATAAACTAGAGAAAGATATGAGTTAAACAGTCCTTAAACAAATTGGACTAAAGCCTCATTCTTCATGGTGTACCGTATACAGTTTAGAATACTTTGTAAGGTACGTTTTTTCCACCGGTAACCAATTTAACCCCTTAGTGACAGAGCCAATTTGGTACTTAATGACCGAGCCAATTTTTACAATTCTGACCACTCTCACTTTATGAGGTTATAACTCTGGAATGTTTTAACAGATCCCTCTGATTCTGAGATGTTAGTTGTAACATTTCTTCGATATTACTTGCGATTATTTATGAAAAACACAGAAATATGGCGAGAATTTTAAAAATTTAGCAATTTTCAAACTTTGAATTTTTATGCCCTTAAATCAGAGAGATATGTCACACAAAATAGTTAATAAATAACATTTCCCACATGTCTACTTTACATCAGCACAATTTTTGGAAAAAATTTTTTTTTTTGTTAGGAAGTTATAAGGGTTAAAATTTGACCAGCGATTTCTCATTCTTACAACAAAAAATTTACAAAACCATTTCTTTTAGGGGCCACCTCACATTTAAAGTCAGTTAGAGGGGTGTACATGACAGAAAATACCCAAGCTTGACACCATTCTAAAAACTACACCCCTCAAGGTGCTCAAAACCACATTCAAGAAGTTTATTAACCCTTTACGTGCTTCACAGGAACTGAAACAATGTGGAAGGATAAAATATAAACATTTAACTTTTTTTTGCAAACATTTTAATTCAGAACCAATTTTTTTATTTTCACAAGTGTAAAAAGAGAAAATAAACCACTTACTTTGTTGTGCAATTTCTCCTGAATATGATGATACCCCATATGTTGGGGTAAACCACTGTTTGGGCGCACGGCAGGGCTTGGAAGAGAAGGAGCACTGTTTGACTTTTTCAATGCAGAATTGGACACCATGTAGCGTTTGGAGAGCCCCGGATGTGCCTAAACAGTGGAAACCCCCCACAAGTGACACCATTTTGGAGACTAGAACCCTTAAGCAACTTATCTAGATGTGTGGTGAGCACTTTGAACCCCCAAGTGCTTCACGGAAGTTTATAACATAGAGCCGTGAAAATAAAAAATCGTATTTTTTTACACAAAAATGATCTTTTTGACCACAAATTCTTATTTTCACAAGAGTAACAGGAGAAACTAGACCATGAAAGTTGTTGTGCAATTTGTCCTGAGTACGTCGATACCCCATATGTGGGAGTAAACCACAGTTTGGGCGCATGGCAGATCTTGGAAGAGAAGGAGTTCCGTTTGACTTTTTCAATGCAGAATTGGCTGGAATTGAGATCGGACGCTATGTCGTGTTTGGAGAGCCCCTGATGTGCCTAAACAGTGGAAACCCCCCACAAGTGACACCATTTTGGAAACTAGACCCATTAAGGAACTTATCTAGATATGTGGTGAGCATTTTGAACCCCCAAGTGCTTCACAGAAATTTATAACGTAGAGCCGTGATAATAAAAAAATCTTTTTTTTTTTTCGTCAAAATTGATTTTCAGCCCAGTTTTTTATTTTCTCAAGGGTAACAAGAGAAATTGGACCCCAAAATGTGTTGTCCAGTTTGTCCTGAGTACGCTGATACCCCTATGTGGGGGGGACCACTGTTTGAGCACATGGCAGAGCTCAGAAGGCAAGGAGTGCCATTTTGGAATGCAGACTTTGATAGACTGGTCTGCGGGCGTTATCTTGCGTTTGCAGAGCCCCTGATGTACCTAAACAGTAGAAACCCCCCACAAGTGACCCCATTTTGGAAACTAGACCCCCCCAAGGAACTTATTTAGATATGTGGTGAATGCCCAAGTGCTTCACAGAAGTTTGACGCAGAACCGTGAAAATAAAAACAATTTTTTTCCACAAAAATGATTTTTTAGCCCCCAATTTTTTTACTTTCGCAAGGGTAACAGGAGAAACTGGACCCCAAGAGTTGTTGTCCAATTAGACCTGAGTACGCTGATGCCCCATATGTGGGGGTAAACCACTGTTTGGGCGCATGGCAGAGCTCAGAAGGGAGGGAGCACCATTTGACTTTTTGAGCGCAAAATTGGCTGTTGTGTTTGGAGACCCGGATGTACCTAACAGTGGAAACCCCCCAATACAACCCAAACCCCAACACACCCCTAACCCAATCCATAATCCTAATCACATCCCTAACCATAGCCCTAATCACAACCCTAAACCCCAAAACACCCCTAACCCTAATCCCAACCCTAATCAAAACCCTAAATCCAACACACCCCTAATCGTAATATCAACCCTAACCTCAAACCTAACCCTTATCCCGATACACCTCTAACCCTAATCCCAAACCTAACCCTAATCCCAAACCTAACACTAATGCCAACCCTAACCCTAATGCCAACCCTAACCGTAATCCAAACCCTAATCCCAACCCTAACCCTAATCCCAACTCTAACCCTAACTTTAGCCCCAACCCTAACCCTAACTTTAGCCTAACTCAGTTTAGCCCAACTGTAACCCTAATTGGTAAATGGAAATACATAAATTTTTATTTTATTATTTTTTCCTAACTAAGGGGGTGATAAAAGGGGGTTATTTACTATTTTTTTTTATTTTGATCACTGTGATAGGATCTATCACAGTGACCAAAATGAAACAAGAGGAAGGACCTTCCTCTGCCGGCCGGCAGATCACGGCGGGCGCACTGCGCCCGCCATTTTCTTACTGGAAGGAGAAGCCGACCAGGAGGGGAAGCAGGATGACCCAGGCACACCGGTAAGGCTGGGTTCCCATTGCGTTATGGGACCGCGTTAAACGGACAGCGTTGCACGGCGAAATTAACGCCGTGCAACGCGGCCGTTAACGCGCCCATTCACGATAATGGGAACGCGCTTCACTAGCACGTGCCATGTTCGGCACGCGCTAGCGACGCGCCGGTGATTCCTGGCACGCCGCGGTCCGTTCCCCGCTCTCGCAGATCGGGGATCTGCGAGAGCGGGGACGTTACCGCGACCCCGACCGCAGCCCCATAAAAAACATTGCGTTAGTGCAATCCGCTAGCGCTAGCGCTAAACGGATTGCACTAACGCAATGTGACCCTAAGTATGACAGGGTCCCTGATCCCCCTACTTCTCTGTCCTGATGTGCGATCACATCAGAGGACAGAGAATGATACATCGCACTTTTTTTTTTGCATTTGCCGGTAAACTGTTAATACAGGCGATCACAAAACAGGGGTCGGTAAAAACCGACCCCAATCATGTTCTTTGGGGTCTCAGCTACCCCCGGCAGCCGAGACCCCAAGATCTGCCAGGTGCCGGAAGAAGATGGCGGTGCCCATGGGGAAGCACGAGGAGCACCAGGAGACATGGGTAAGTATCGGAGGAGGATCGGGGACCCCATTTCTCTGTCCTCTGATGTGCGATCACATCGGAGGACAGAGAAATTAAATGGCAAATCGTGTTTTGTTTTTTTGCGGCCACCAGTAAACAGTTAATTACCGGCGATTGCAACCCTGGGGTCGGTTAAAACCGACCTGAATCATGTTCTCTCGGGTCTCGGCTACTCCCGGCAACAGAGACCCCGGAGAAAATCCGACTCTGGGGGGCGCTATACACTTTTTCCACAGTGTATCAGTGGTCGTTAAGGGGTTAATGCACTTGTGTATATACACACACTTTGTAATTTTTCTACTCTGTAATTATATTTTACATACCTAATAAAGGTTAAGTTTTACTATTCAAATTCTGCTATAACGGATCTTCAACATTTGGGTTATATATTCCCTGTGCTACAATATTCATATTTGTGGGGTTGATGTCACCTTTGTATTGTCAGATTACATCAAGCCCATGGCTTACTAATGGAGAGGCGCCTATGAGACACCAATCCATTACTAATCCTATAGTTTTATGGTAAAGACACAGCCAGAATAAAGTATTTTATTTGAAATAAAACAAAACACTTTTACTTTTTTATTTAAGAATAACAAACACAGTTATACTCACCTAACGCCTAATTCCACTGAATACCTCGTCTCCTGTAATAAAACAAAAAACAACAATATCCCTCATCTGTCCATCATTCTGTCCCACGCTGTAATCCATGCCTGGGGGATAAACAGTTTTCAAGCTGCATGGTGCCAAGATGCGATCGTCCAGGCTGAGAACCACTGGTGAATGAGCTGCTGCGAGCGCAGTATCAGTGACTAGCAGTGATGTGGGTACAGTGGGTCACTGACATCTTTATATGGATCTATTCTATGTGTATATATCTATTCTAACCTGTCACACTGTGATTTTACTGTATGCGGCTGCTGAATTGCCAGCTTTTCAAACGACATCAGTGTGCAAAAATCAGACAGCACTCGCATGGCCCGAGTGCTATGCAAATTTTTTCCAGTACAATTGTGATCTAGCGGTATGGTTTGCCAGGAAGTCGTTTTTTTTTTCATCTGGGGCCCTCAGCTTTGTTAGCATGCACAAAGAGACATAAGTGGCTCAGTAATAGCACTGCAGCCTTGCAGCGCTGGAATCCTGGGTTCAAATCCCACCAAGGACAACATCTGCAAGGAGTTTGTATGTTCTCCCCACGTTTACGTGGGTTTCCTCCGGGTTCTCCGGTTTCCTCCCACATTCCAAAGACATACTGATAAGGAATGTAGATTGTGAGCCCCATCAGGGACAGCGATGATAATGTGTGCAAACTGTAAATCGCTGCGGAATATGTTAGCGCTATATAAAAATAAAGATTATTATTATAAGTTAGCCCAAAAAACGCATGAAAACAACACACCAAAAGACGCACAAAAACATGTGGTTTAGCTGCAGCTTCTTTCCAGTCAAGAAATCAGGTTTTGCTGCAGAAAAAAAAAAAAAGCAACAAAAATACCCAGTGTGAACTTAACCTTACTGGGAGGGAGGGTGGGGGGGCAAGGAAAGGTCAATTATGTAGTCAAAGGTCAGCAGAAATAATGTCAGGAATAAAAGCAAATCCAGAACCAGACGCAACAAAAGCAGAACATCAATTTAGAGAAAAGGACACCAAATCCCCAGGTGAATAAGGCTGGGTTCACATTGCGTTACTGGAGTATGTTCAACGCATGCGTTAAATGGGCTGCATTAACGCAAGTGCCACAAAAAAGATCGCATTATGCTATCTTTTCCGGCACTTGCGTTAATGCTGTCCATTTAACGCATGCGTTGAACGTACTGCAGTAACGCAATTGCACTAGTGCAGATGTTCTATCTGCGCTAGCGGTGACGGACCCGGAAACGCTGCAGCCCGCGTCCGAGGGTCCATCACAGAATGACGGCACATCGCTAGTGCATGCCCATTATGGCATGCGTTGGTGATGCGCCCGATAATAGGGGTTAATGGCAGCGTTAATGGAATGCATTACACCACGGTGTAACGCAGTCCATTTAACGGACTGCCATAATGCAATGTGAACCCAGCCTAAGAGAAGGATCCGAAGGACCTAATCAACAAGTGTTGCTTAGTGTGGGCAACCTGCTGTCCTACTCCTGGAGTCGGGGAGTGAGACCAAAGTGGCTTAGGCTGGGTGCACACTAGCGTTTGTGTACGCAGCATAGATCTGCGTACTAATTACCTTCAGATCCGCATCCATCCTGTGTACCTATATTTAACATTGTGCACACAGGGACATGCGGATGTATGGGGATCTGAAGATAAGAAGTACGCAGCCCTATGCTGTGTACACGAACGCTAGTGTGAACCCAGCCTTAGTTGCAACAAACATGACCGATAATTTCAAATCTTATAAAAAGCGAAGGAAAACCTCAAACCTAAATACTTTGTAACCAATTTGTTGTTAAACTCACATCTATTATCCCAAGGATAATACAAAAAGCCACTGGCAAGTTGTTCAAACCATCTAGTAGGTCTTGTCACAGTTCCTACTGGCACCTTGCTTTTCTTCTGTCCTTATCACCTTTTCCAGGAATATACTGTTATTAGTAGCTCTTCATGACGTCGTCCATGTTTGCAGTTATTACACCCGATGCATTGAACTGTATTTAGGCTTCTGTTACAGATGTCCTCTTCCAGTATTTAGGTGCTGACTCTTAATAAAGACCATTGACCTGACATTGACCCAAAAGGCATAGACCCCTGCGTCTCTGATTGTGGAGGAAACTTCAAGATCTGGTTACGTTACAAAAGTCCGCCATGCAGTTACACCAGTTGTTCATTGGTAGCTGAACTGAATGTTAAAAAAAAATTCTGTACTAGATGTTTTGAAGACAATAGACTTATTTTTTCAGGAAATAACAGATGTGAGCGAACATGTAAACCACAAGAACAGGATAAGGCAAGGTTGGGCAGCTACTGAATAAGTAAACCTATTGTTACCAGCAAAATTGAATCACTTTGTCTAATGTGTGTTAGTTACAAAAATAAGTAAGCACTTAAAATCTCTGATCAACTCCTGCTGCCGTCATCTAAGCTCTCACTGGCAAAATGATAAATGAGCTACTCTGGGCTCTTATGTGATGGAGCTGATGGCGCCTCAATATTGACAGCGAAAGGCCAATTGATTTTCTTGACTCCAGACATGGATAGCGTGACACATAGGACACAAAGTAGAGGAAAAAAGTATGAGAGAATAAAAGAGGAGAGAAAACTGGAGTCTGTTCACATGAAGGAAGGATTTGATGGTGGCATATATTGGGTCATATCTAGATACTGTAACTTTTTCAATTAAAGTGCTAAGAATAGTGACTAAACTTCATTATCCATTAAAAAGTGAAATATTACAATGAAATACTATTTGTGTATATATTTGCACTATATATATCCTAGTGATTTAATTATAAAAAAGATACTTATTTAGAAAAAATAGGCAAAAATATTAAAAGCATATGAACGCATCATAAATATCACATCAAACCCTCCATAATGTATGTACTGCATGTCACAAATCTCTACTGCATGCAAGCAACCATTTAGCCCCAGCATTTTTGTTAAATAAAAGCAGTACAAAAAAAATACAGAAAAAAACTATGTAAAATGCCTGAAGATACACTTCAATATGAGAAAATTCGGAGCAGAGCTTATTAAATAAAACAAATAAATAAATGAGACACTATTATATTTTTTTGTGCATCTCATCCAAAAAAACGCCATAAGTACACTGAAAGATGTACACACATTTCCAGTGCAAATTATCAAAGGATAAATAAACCCTAATTAAGGGACGCATTAAAACATGACTTTTATTTAATCTTATTAAAAAGTGGTCTAGAATTAAAATGACTAGAGTATAGCCCAGCCTGTTGTGAATTCTGTGGTCAAGCTCCCTCCTGTGGTCATGAGTGGTACTTCGGCTGGTTCTGTCTATGAGCTTCCTCTGGTGGATGTGAGTGGGGCTGCGGCTTCTGAGTTTCCTTCCTCAGGTGACGAGGTTAAGTCGTTAGGTGCTGCTCTATTTAACTCCACCTAGTTCTTTGTTCCTGGCCTCCAGTCAATGTTCCAGTGTTGGTCTTGCTCTCTCCTGGATCGTTCTTGTCTTCCCTGCATAAGCTAAGTTCGGCTTGTGTTACTTTTGTTTGCTATTTTTTCTGTCCAGCTTGCTATATTGGTTTGTCTTGCTTGCTGGAAGCTCTGGGACGCAGAGGGAGCACCTCCGTACCGTTAGTCGGTGCGGAGGGTCTTTTTGCGCCCTCTGCGTGGTTGTTTGTAGGTTTTTGTGATGACCGCAAAGCTATCTTTCCTATCCTCGGTCTATTCAGTAAGTCGGGCCTCACTTTGCTAAAATCTATTTCATCTCTGTGTTTGTATTTTCATCTTTACTCACAGTCATTATATGTGGGGGGCTGCCTTTTCCTTTGGGGAATTTCTCTGAGGCAAGGTAGGCTTATTTTTCTATCTTCAGGGCTAGCTAGTTTCTCAGGCTGTGCCCGAGGCGCCTAGGTCTGGTCAGGAGCGCTCCACGGCTACCTCTAGTGTGGTGTGATAGGATTAGGGATTGCGGTCAGCAGAGTTCCCACGTCTCAGAGCTCGTCCTATGTTATTAGTAACTATCAGGTCACTTTGTGTGCTCTTAACCACCAGGTCCATTGTGGTTCTGAATCACCAGTTCATAACACCAGCCCCCTGAGGAAGCCTGCATAGGCGAAACTTGTTGGGGAGACCATATGTGGGTCTTTTAGTATCTTGAGTGTTACATGTATGAAAGGAAATTAAGTGAATGTATCTGAAACGTGCCATATAGATTCATGGACGGCAGCCATGATCTAGAGGAGAAAGCATGGGCTCAGAAATTGAACATTCTTAGCCAAGAGTTTCAGTGTTAGGAAGCCTATAGAGACATTGGGACAGTACAGATTCACTCTAGTACTTTTACATCTAGACTTAATTAGATTACGGTAAATAAAAGTAATGTTAATAATGGTTTATTTCCCCTTCGGTTAATTTGTTGATTAGAATATTTCATCCCTACAGGGTTGTCCACACTCCGATGCACTATCTGAAGGAGGGAGAAGCTAGCGGCAGACACAATCTATTTCAAGTTCCATAGAACTTTATGATCACCAACTATTATCTCCTATCTCCGTTATGAGAAAATCTGTATTCACTGCAGATAGATGTTACCCGTGAATTTTGAGAAAGAATGATCAATTCAAGAGGAAGAAGTACATTTCTTTAATAAGATGTATTGCAAGATTCTTATTTTCAACTGTAATACTGATGTATTTGGGAAAAAAATGACTGTTTAACCCCTTCGCGCCATGCACCATACTAGTACTGCGCTGCCGGCACTGCATTTGTGCCAGCAGCAGTACTAGTACGGCGCACCGATCACCACGTTCTCGCGCTTAGCGCCGCGGTGATCAGGTGCGGGTGTCAGCTGTATATGACAGCTGACACCCCGCAGCAATGCCCACGATCGGCGCTATCGCCGATCGCGGGCATTTAACCCCTCTGATGCCGCTGTCAGTAGTGACAGCGGCATAGATGGGGATCGCGCAGGGACGGGGGCTCCCTGCGCTCTCCCACCGGAGAAACGCGATGAGATCGCGTTGCTCCGGTGACCCGGAAGGAGTCCCCGGATCCAAGATGGCCGCCGGACTCCTTCCGGGTCATGAAATGACCTGGCTAGCCGGCGCCTGCTGAGAGTTGCTGAGAGCAGGCGCCGGAAAGCCAGCTAAACTGCCTGTCAGATCGTTGATCTGACAGAGTGCTATGCACACTGTCAGATCAACGATCTGATCTAATACAGTGATGTCCCACCCTGGGACAATGGTAGAAAGTAAAAAAAAAAAAATCGCCAAATAAAGAAAAAAAAAAATTTGCCAGTAAATCCATTTATTTATGTAAATAAAAAAACAAACAATAAAAGTACACATATTTGGTATCGCCGCGTCCGTAACGACCCGCTCTATAAAACGATCCCACTAGTTAACCCCTTCAGTGAACACCGCAAAAAAAAAAAAAAAACAAGGCAAAAAACATTGCTTTATTATCATACAGGCGAACAAAAAGTGGAATAACACGCGATCAAAACGACAGATATAAATAACCATGATACCGCTGAAAACGTCATCTTGTCCCGCAAAAAAAAAGCCGCCATACAGCACCATCAGCAGAAAAATAAAAAAGTTATAGCTCTCAGAATAAAGCGATGCAAAAACAATTATTTTTTTATATAAAATAGTTTTTATTGTGTAAAAGCGCCAAAACATAAAAAAATGATATAAATTAGGTATCGCTGTAATCGTACTGACCTGAAGAATAAAGCTTCTTTATCAATTTTACCACACGTGGAACGGTATAAACGCCCCCCCTAAAAGAATTTCAGGAATTGCTGGTTTTTGTTCATTCCGCCTCATAAAAATCGGAATAAAAAGCGATCAAAAAATGTCATCTGCCCGAAAATGTTACCAATAAAAACGTCAACTCGTCCCGCAAAAAACAAGATCTCACATGACTCTGTGGGCCAAAATATGGATAAATTATAGCTCTCAAAATGTGGTGATGCAAAAACTATTTTTTGCAATAAAAAGCGTCTTTTAGTGTGTGACAGCTGTCAACCCTAAAAATCCGCCAAAAAAGCGCTATAAAAGTAAATCAAACCCCCCTTCATCACCCCCTTAGTTAGGGAAAAATAATAAAATGTAAAAAAAAAGTATTTATTTCCATTTTCCCATTAGGGTTAGGGCTAGGGTTAGGGCTAGGGTTAGGACTAGGGTTAGGGCTAGGGTTAGGGTTGGGGTTGGGGCTAGGGTTAGGGTTACCATTGGGATTAGGGTTAGGGGTGTGTTTGGATTAGGGTTTCAGTTAGAATTGGGGGGTTTCCACTGTTTCGGCACATCAGGGGCTCTCCAAACGCGACATGGCGTCCGATCTCAATTCCAGCCAATTCTGCTTTGAAAAACTAAAACACTGCTCCTTCCCTTCCGAGTTCTCCTGTGCGCCCAAACAGTGGTTCCCCCCAACATATGGGGTATCAGCGTTCTCAGGACAAGTTGGACAACAACTTTTGGGGTCTAATTTGTCCTGTTACCCTTGGGAAAATAAAAACGTGGGGGCTAAAATATCATTTTCGTGGAAAAAAAATATTTTTTATTTTCACGGCTCTGCGTTATAAACTGTAGTGAAACACTTGTTGGTTCAAAGCTCTCACAACACATCCAGATAAGTTCCTTGGGGGGTCTAGTTTCCAATATGGGGTCACTTGTGGGGGGTTTCTACTGTTTAGGTACATCAGGGGCTCTGCAAATCAACATGACGCCTGCAGACCAATCCATCTAAGTCTGCATTTCAAACGGCGCTCCTTCCCTTCCGAGCTCTGCCGTGCACCCAAACAGTGGTTCCCCCCAACATATGGGGTATCAGCGTTCTCAGGACAAGTTTGACAACAACTTTTGGGGTCTAATTTGTCCTGTTACCCTTGGGAAAATAAAAACGTGGGGGCTAAAATATCATTTTCGTGGAAAAAAAAATTTTTTTATTTTCACGGCTCTGCGTTATAAACTGTAGTGAAACACTTGTTGGTTCAAAGCTCTCACAACACATCTAGATAAGTTCCTTGGGGGGTCTAGTTTCCAATATGGGGTAACTTGTGGGGGGTTTCTACTGTTTAGGTACATCAGGGGCTCTGCAAATGCAACATGACACCTGCAGACTAATCCATCTAAGTCTGCATTTCAAACGGCGCTCCTTCCCTTCCAAGCTCTGCCATGCACTCAAACGGTGGTTCCCCCCAACATATGGGGTATCAGCGTACTCAGGACAAATTGGACAATAACTTTTCTGGTCCAATTTCTCCTGTTACCCTTGGCGAAAAAAAAAATTGCGGGCTAAAACATCATTTTGTGGAAAGAAAAAATTATTTTTTAATTTTCACACCGCTACATTCTAAACTTTAGTGAAACAATTGGGGGTTAAAAGTGCTCACCACACATCTAGATAAGTTCCTTAGGGGGTCTTCTTTCCAAGATGGGGTCACTTGTGGGGGGTTTCCACTGTTAAGGCACGTCAGGGGCTCTCCAAATGCGACATGGGTTCCGATCTGAATTCCAGCCAATTTTGCATTGAAAAGTCAAATGGCGCTCCTTCCCTTCCGAGCTCTGCCATGCGCTCAAACAGTGGTTTATCCCCATATATGAAGTATCGGCGTACTCAGGACAAATTGCACAACAACTATTGGGGTTCAATTTATCCTGTTACCCTTGAGGAAAAAAAATTGGGGGCAAAAAGATCATTTTTTGTGAAAATTAATAAGAATTTTTTTTACGGCTCTACATTATAAACTTCTGTGAAGCACGTGGAGGTTCAAAGTGCTCACCACACATCTAGATTAGTTCCTTAGAGGGTCTACTTTCCAAAATGTTGTCACTTGTGGGGGTTTCCACTGTTTAGGCACGTCAGGGGCTCTCCAATCGTGACATGGGCTCCGATCTCAATTCCAGCAAATCTTGAATTGGAAAGTCAAATGGCGCTCCTTCCCTTCCGAGCTCTGCCATGTGCCCAAACAGTGGTTTACCCCCACATATGGGGTATCGGCGTACTCAGGACAAATTGTACAACGACTTTTGTGGTCCAATGTCTCCTGTTACCCTTGGTAAAATTAAACAAATTGGACCTGAAGTAAAAATTTTGTGAAAGAAAAGTTAAATGTTCAATTTTTTTTAAACATTCAAAAAATTCCTGTGAAGCACCTGAAGGGTTAATAAACTTTTTGAATGTGGTTTTGAGTACCTTGAGGGGTGCAGTTTTTAGAATGGTGTCAATTTTGGGCATTTTCTGTCATATAGACCCCTCAAAGTCACTTCAAGTGTGAGGTGGTCCGTAAAAAAAATGGTTTTGCAAATTTTGTTGCAAAAATGAGAAATCGCTGGTCAACTTTTAACCCTTATAACTCCCTAACAAAAAAAAAATTATGTTTCCAAAATTGTGCTGATGTACAGCAGACATGTGGGAAATGTTGTTTATTAACTATATTGTGTGATATAACTCTCTAATTTAAGGGCATAAAAACTAAAATTTTGAAAATTGCTAATATTTCATAATTTCTGACAAATTTTTGTTTTTTTTCACAAATAAATGCAAGTCATATCGAAGAAGTTTTACCACTTTCATGAAGTACAATATGTCACGAGAAAACAGTGTCAGAATCACCAGGATCCGTTGAAGCGTTTCAGAGTTATGACCTCATAAAGTGACAGTGGTCAGAATTGTAAAAATTGGCCCTGTCACTTAGGTGAAAACAGTCTTTGGGGTGAAGGGGTTAAAGAAGTATAAAAATATGAGTTTGTTTATAATCTCCATCTGAGGGGAATCTGTCGTGAAATTTTTGTTACCTCATCTGGGAGCAGCATAATGCAGGAAAAGAGACCCTGAATCCAAGGATGTATCACTTAGATTACTTGGTGCAGCTGTTCTTGCACAATCAGAGTTCTTAGACTTAGCAGTGCAGCAGAGCTGAGAAAGCTAATCCCTCCCCCACACCAGGATCTGTATGTACAATGTCCATAGACAGTCAGCTGCGTATCACAGTAGAGAGCGGAATTGCACTTGCAAGCGCGAGCTAGCTAGCCACAGCAATGACAATATCCTAGTGATAAAACCTTCTGTGTAAGTAAATAGCACACAGCCTGATAAGTGACACATGATTGAAATCTTGGTTTTAACCCCTACCTCATGCAGTCTTCAAATTACATGGCAAAAACCTGCTGACAGATTCCCTTTAACTCTTAAAACCTTCTTGTCCTACATCTTCTCCTAACCTGCAGTGTTTGTGTTTGCTACTAACTGGGGCGCGGGAGACAAAATATAGTTTAATTACACAAAGAAGACAGAAAGTCTATCGGATCAACAGAGCGAAACACAGACAGTGACTCAGTGTGAGTGGGCAGCGTTGCCGTGGAGATCGCCCCGTGACGTGGTTCTTCTGGATGTCCTACGCTACTTTCTCTGTTCTATCCATTCAGAGGTTTCCGTACAATGTAATAAATGCTATTATTGTGCATCTTGGGGTTCTTTCTATTGTGTGATAGACACATTTGCAGAATAACGATAGCAATAACTGCATTGTCAGGGTAAACATATTTCCTGTAAACATAGGGACACAGTAATAGAAACATTATTTACGAGATAACCATGAAAAAAAATGTATGAAAATGTATTACAGATGCCAGTTGTAGCCTGACCCATGGGTCTAAGGACCGAACTGATAGGTTCACAGATCCCTGTAAAGCTGTCGGTTTGGATCCTTAGAGGAGTTGGACAGAACTGACATACTGATTAAATTAGTGGGGGTCTGACACAAGGTACCCCATTTATCATCAGGTGAAATTTGCTCTAATGCACCATATCGTCTCTACAACTGAATAGAAGGCGCAGTATTCGGCAGAGGCCACTAAGCACGGAGCTTGGCCCCAAACATCACCTGGTTCAGGCCACTATTGGAGCGGACTTCAGCTGATCGGTAGGGGTGCCGTGTGTGGGACCCCGCCTATTTCATATTGACCATCTATGCTTTAAATAGCTCATCAATATGTCAGTCCCAAAAATACTAAGTAGCCCATTTGTCAGTTTGCTAAATGAAGGCAGATTACATACTAGGAGTTGACCAGGGAATTTTCCTTTTTTTGGCATTTACGAACTAACACACATTATGCTCAGAAATTTGATTTTGCAGGTCTATCTATCTGTCAGTCCTTCGACAACCTAATGAAAAACATCTTTTTAATTGATATAGCTTCAAGATATTCTGCAGCACTTTATGATATTGAAAGTCAAATCTGCTGATAGCTTGCCAAACAGGGGCTGTAAAGAGAAAAAAGAGAAGAACCTAGAACTGAAACCCAACAGTAAGCATGGATTCTCAAATCTGATTATGGACCACCATGCACATGGAGCGCCCCCAGACACAGGGCCACAGGTCACTCGGTACCGGTCCTTTCTGTCTCAGTTCTGGGGTTGTCACGGTGGCTGGACCCGGTCCATGACCCTGCTAAGGGGCGTACAATTAAAGGTGATGCGAGTCTGTCAAGGTTTCGTGACGCCACCTGTGGTGTTCGGTCAGGGTGACCGACGCTGCTTGGGGTCTGCTGGGGTGATGGAATGGCAGCTAGATGGTATACTGTTGTGAATTCTGCTTTTGGGTTCCCTCCAGTGGTTGTAGGTGGTAATGCAGTTGTCCCTGAGTTGCAGTCCTGGTCAGGTGTTTCTGCTGATTGCAGTTCTGACTGGGGTATTTAGGTGTGCAGGATTCATTAGTCCTTGCCAGTTGTCCATGGTTCTGGGAGGTTTTGGATCTTTGTCTGGTTCCTCCTGCCTTGCTGCCAATTCAGCAAAGATAAGTGTCTGTTTTTTGTTTCTGTGGCACACATGCTGTGTGCTTAATAATTCTGTGCTATTCATTTGTTTTCTCTTGTCCAGCTTAGACTGTGTCAGTGTTTTCTCAGTCTTGTTGAATTCTCTGGAGTTGCAGATATACGCTCCACATCTTTAGGTAGATCGTGGAATGTTTTGTATTTTCTGCTGTGGATATTTTTGGAAGGGTTTTAATACTGACCGCTTAGTATTCTGTCCTATCCTTTCCTATTTTAGCTAGAGTGGCCTCTTTTGCTAAATCCTGTTTCCTGCCTGCGTGTATCTTTTCCTCTACTACTCACAGTCATTATTTGTGGGGGGCTGCCTATCCTTTGGGGTTCTGCTTTGAGGCAAGGTAGAATTCCTATTTCCATCTATAGGGGTATTTAGTCCTCCGGCTGTGTCGAGGTGTCTAGGATTTGTTAGGCACTCCCCACAGCTAGTAACTAAAGCGGGGGCACCACAAAAGGACCGGGGATCCAACCAGGTCTATGTAATAATGGACCATAAGAAACAAGACAAGAGATAGACCATAAACGGGGATCACCCAAGGCAATGGATTGAGTATGAAAAATACAATCTTTATTGAAATAACACTTATGGACACGCAAAAAACCACATGGGGCACACAATTAAAAACATTAAAAATGGTCACACATAGGACCTATATTCATAAACAAGCGGCCCACCATAGAGCCCTCCCCCTTGTACGATACCTCCCAAACACTCTCTATAATGGTTTGTTAATAATGTATATAGTGTGGGATGTCTGCATGAACAGCACTAAAAAGGATATCAAGTAAAATACCCATATCTTAGGACAACAATTTTTATCCAATAAGAGCTATGCACCAGAGAACAAATACCTTATATCAGCAGGCTAACTTATGACATAAAAAACAGATATATGTGGCAAAACCTGATTACAATATCACAAAGTCATAAGAAGAAACTATACCAAAAGCATACACAGTGGATAAAGTTGGTTCTGAACCACAAATGTAACAGGTAAATCTGCTCACTTGAGATGTAACAATGTGCTTTAACACAAGATTAGTTATATAGCAGTTCCACTAATCTGGTCTGCCATATTGTGAGACCTAAATCATAAGTTACCACAGCCTCCTATGGTGAGGCACATAGAAAACCTGCTGAAAAATGAGGATAACTGTAGCCAAATAGCAAAAACTGGTAAGCAAACCCAAGTGCTGTTCAAGCCCCGTGCACAGTCAGTGGGGTATCGACAGGAGGAGCAGAGACCCGACGCGTGTCGCCACAGCAGTGGCTTCGTCAGGGGTAGCTCCTGTGGAGAACCGGCGTCCTTATCTAATCAAGTGATTGCTTTTTGCGCAGCCGCAGCTGTGCTACTTAACAGAGGCAAACATGTACGGTGATTCCGGAGGCGGCGCTAAATGAGATCACAGCAAATGAGCTCATAGGACTCCACCACTCCTCCTACCTTCGTCCTCATACCTGCACAGCGGTTGCCATAGTGCCCTATAGACGCGGCAGTCTCTGGCTCATCCGCTGTGCACATTACAGAGGACTCCTCCTGCTATCTGTCATCACACTTCCGGTCTTGTAACCATAGTTACCGGTTGTGTGCGGCAGCTGAGGAGCGCTACGGCGCCTGCGCCCGCAGACTCTACTCTCAAATCTTGCCGCATCTGATTATTTCTGTCACGGCACAGTGGCGGCATACCTCTATCAAGGGGATGTCCCTGTTAGCCGTCACACTGTTTTTGCTGAGTATGACAGTGAAAGATCCCAGCATATGAGCCCATAGGGCTCCCCCACTCCTCCTACCTTCGTCCTCATACCTGCACAGCGGTTGCCATAGAGCCCTATAGACGCGGCAGTCTCTGGCTCATCCGCTGTGCACATGACAGAGGACTCCTCCTGCTATCTGTCGTCACACTTCCGGTCTTGTAACCATAGTTACCGGTTGTGTGCGGCAGCTGAGGAGCACTACGGCGCCTGCGCCCGCAAACTCTACACTCAAATCTTGCCGCACCTGATTATTTCTGTCACGGCGCTGTGGCAGCATACCTCTAACAAGGGGATGTCCCTGTTAGCCGTCACACTGTTTTTGCGGAGTATGACAGTGATAGAAACGTGGTGCAGCAAACACTAAACTCATGAACGCACATGTGTGAAAGAGGAAACCTGCTGATTAATGGTTACAAATATACGTGCCTCAAAATTACAATTAGTACAGCCCCCATTTAATTTCTAAGTCAAATGCATTTGAGGGGTGACACCTCATTTTAGCCCCAAAAGTTCATTAGGGTTGTCTTGCCGTACAATATGAACTAGATGACACTAGGTACCACTCATGGGCCTCAATAGGCTCAACGATACATATATACCTGAAAGTTATTTCAAAAATTGCAGCAAATACCCCCAATAGAAAAGCCATAAATGCTCGGTGTACGCCCAATACAGAGAGCCTAACACCGTGCAAACAGTCTCTGTTATATACATACGGCACAAACGCAAAGGCGAAGTCCTCACCAATCAGGTCATGATTGGTGGGATCCAATCAACATTAATATTAATAGCACTAACATAGTGTGTGAACCCCCGAGGACTTATGGACCATTTCATTTAATAGGGGTCGACCTACATATAATATGAATACTACTTATCCAGCACGAAAAATGGTAAATCCATGAGGATGATATCCATAATCTATAGATCACAAACTGGTTCATGCAGCTTTACATGAACACCCGAGCCTTACACTATGGCCGGTCCGAATATCTAAAGCAATTGTTACCATCCACCTCTCGTGTCTCCCCTTTTCCTCATAGTTTGTAAGCTTGCGAGCAGGGCCCTCATTCCTCCTGGTATCTGTTTTTGAACTGTGATTTCTGTTATGCTGTAATGTCTATTGTCTGTACAAGTCCCCTCTATAATTTGTAAAGCGCTGCGGAATATGTTGGCGCTATATAAATAAAAATTATTATTATTATTATATTATTATCAGTAGAATTCAATGAAAAGCCATCTGTACTGCTGCTTTAGTTCAAACGACAGACATCCCAAAAAGAGGCCTGATTGAGACTCCCTAATATAAAACGACATCAGAGAGGACTAGAATCTCCTGTGGCACACTTAAAGCCCTCTCAGAGTCATGCACTTATGGACACCACAGTTGCCACAGAGCGGATTAACAGACGTAATCTTTCAAGGAACCTAGGTTTAATATTAGGTGCAGCCACCAAATATCAAAAAGACACACATAAACCCCAATGTCCCCCCCAAAAAGAAAAACTCTCAAGGAGGACAAAGACCACTATTGTCGTGGCTGATGCAAATGCCACCACTAAAGTGGATATTATACTGTTCATGCAGACATCTTGGTGAAGAATATACATGCCGCCGCTAGAATGATCATGTTGTTCATGCAGAGATCAGGGACCAGGTAAACACAAGGTTAAATTCAAAAGGTTTATCCTGAACCTACTATACATCCCTATCAATCCTAAGTACGTACAGTTGGGCAAAACCTCCAAAACAGGGCTTTGATTGCCCCCACAACATATAGAGTAAGGTTTCAAGACTGTTTATAAAACCCTGTGAACAGGAGATCTTCATTCAGTCCAAGTGGGGTTTGGCTATTCAAATTGAAAATCCATTTAGACTCTCGTCTGAGTAGTTCAAGTGTGATGTCTCCCCCTCTGATGTCTGAGGGGACAGATTCCAGACCCACAATCTTGATCCCTTTATTTTGTGAGTTGTGTGTTGATAGAAAATGCGATGCCACCGAGGTCAAGGTTTTGCCCTTTTCCAAGTCCTTCTTGGCCGTAGTTATATTTGACAGATGTTGTTGTATTCTTCTTTTCAACTCCTGTGTTGTTTGGCCAACATACGTCTTTGGGCATGGGCAGATGAGAGCATAAACCAAATTGCGTGATTTGCAATTGAAATACGATTTTACCGCCATCTGTAATGAAGAGGAGGGAGATGAGAGACGCATATCACTGCTACCAATAAATGGGCATATATTACATTTGCCACAAGGGAATGTGCCAGTCACCCTAAATCCTCTATTCAGTCTGGTTACCGGACGCCTAAAATGGCTGTGGCTCAAACAGTCTTTCAGATTTTTTGGCCTTCTAGCTATTAAACTAGGCCGTTCGGCTATGTGTGATCTTAGCTTGGGTTCACTGTAAAGGATCCCCCAATATTTTGTAAGGATCCCACGGATTTCTTGCCACTGGTTGTTAAAAGTGGTAATGACCCCTAGTGGCCTTGAAGCAGTATTTTGTCTGGGTTGCAATAAGCTTCCTCTATCAGCCTCTTTGGCCATGCGAAATGCGCTTGCAATTACCTTCCTAGGGTAGCCTCGATTTTTGAAACGTTGAGTCAAGTCCTGTGAATGTCTTCGGAAATCCTCCTGAGTGCTGCAGTTGCGCCTTATCCGGTAAAACTGTCCCTTTGGGATACCTTTCTTCAAGTGCTGTGGGTGGAAACTCGAGAAATGTAAAAGGCTATTAACAGCCGTAGGCTTGCGGTACAGCGTGGTTTGAACGTACCCATCCCTAGGGTACAGCTTTAAATCCAGGAATTCCACTTCCGTTTGCGAAAAAGATGACGTCAGCCTTATATTCCATGGGTTCTGGTTGAGAGTGTCCACAAATTGATGGCATTCTTCCAGGGTGCCTGTCCAGAGGAAAAGAATATCATCTATATAGCGATACCATTTGATGACATGTGATGAAAAAACCTCCAGACAGTACACCCTGGTGACCTCCCACCACCCCAAAAATAGGTTTGCGTATGAGGGCACACAACGTGCGCCCATCGCGGTACCTCTGATTTGTCTATAAAAAACCCGATCAAAGACAAAGTAATTTTTGTCCAGGATGAAGGAAAGTAGGTCGAGCAAAAAGGAGTCGTGATGTCTATCACCTGTGGTGTTCTTATCCAGGAAATAGGCGACTGCTTGCGTCTCCAGGTCATGGCCAATGCAGGTATATAGGGATTCAACATCTAGTGTGACAAGCCATATGCCAGGTGGAACCCTTAGATTTTCCAATTGTTGAATCAAGAAGGTTGAATCCCTCACGAAAGAGTCTAGAGATGAAACAAAGGGTTGTAGGAAGAAGTCCACGTACGTGCAGGGATGTTCTAGAAGATCCCCCAACCCAGACACAATAGGCCTACCTGGGGGTTTCTCCACTGATTTGTGGACTTTCGGAATGAGATAAAACGTTGGTACCCTGGGGTGGTGGTTGGTCATGAAGTCCCTCTCACGCTTGTTGATGATATTAAAGGTGAATGCCGAATCCAGAAGATGATCCAATTTGGACCTAAACACGTCAGTGGGATCTGATGGTAAAACCTGATAACATTCAGAATTAGACAATTGAAGTTTTGCCTCACTAACATATAATTCAGTGGGTCATATCACCAGGTTCCCCCCCTTGTCGGCCTCTCGGATGACAAAATCCCGATTTGAACCAAGCCCAATAATGGCTTTCTGGTCAGCCTTACTCAAATTCCTCCCCTTAATTGGGTCTAGTTTTAGGCTTTGAACCTCGCGACATACTGCATTAAAAAAACTTTGCATAGCCGGGACGAGAGACAAAGAGGGTGTGGCTTGCGAGGGTAACCTACCAGGAAATTGCTTCTTTTTGGGATATCCAGTTTCACTTTTTTCAAGTAGATCAAGTAGATCTCTAAAAACTTCTCGTTCATCAGTAGGTAGGCCATCCAAAATAGAGGGTTGATGGTATAACAATTTAAAGGCCAGCTGTCTACAAAAAAGGTACACATCTTTAATTAAGATGAACTTGTCCAAACCAAATAAAGGGGATGGGAGAACTACAATACCCAGATAGATTAGCGAAATTAGGATTATTTAGTCTAGAAAAAAGACGACTGAGGGGCGATCTAATAACCATGTATAAGTATATAAGGGGACAATACAAATATCTCGCTGAGGATCTGTTTATACCAAGGAAGGTGACGGGCACAAGGGGGCATTCTTTGCGTCTGGAGGAGAGAAGGTTTTTCCACCAACATAGAAGAGGATTCTTTACTGTTAGGGCAGTGAGAATCTGGAATTGCTTGCCTGAGGAGGTGGTGATGGCGAACTCAGTCGAGGGGTTCAAGAGAGGCCTGGATGTCTTCCTGGAGCAGAACAATATTGTATCATACAATTATTAGGTTCTGTAGAAGGACGTAGATCTGGGGATTTATTATGATGGAATATAGGCTGAACTGGATGGACAAATGTCTTTTTTTCGGCCTTACTAACTATGTTACTATGTTACTATTGGTTGGGCAAAAAGAGAGCCCCCTCTCCAATACTGAAAGCTCTACATCAGAAAGAGTGTACGATGAAAGATTAATAATAGACAGCTTACCAGAGTCCGAGGAGCTAGTCCTTGAGGTAGAGGTAATTAACGTTTCCTGTTCTGTCTCGTCTCCCGTCTGTATTTGGGAGACCAGGCTCTGTATTTCTTGTTGCGTCTCTTTCGGACTGTATCTCCTCCTGCGGCCCCTCCTGTTGTGCCTTCTGCCTCGCTTTGTTCCGACGATAAAAAATCGCTTGATGTAAGCTCCTGTAAGGTTGCCACATCTCCTTCTATTGGTAAATTCAAATTAGCACCCCTTCTGTTGCCTTTGTGCACCCATTTGTATGCTCGTCCGTTTTTAAAGTCCTGCTGATCTCGTTTGAATTTATGTCTCTTGCCTCCTATAATCTCCTTTTCAAATTTTTCGATAATATTCTTAAGCTGGCCCTGGAATGGCTCAACCAGAGTTTTTTTATCAAATGTTTCTAATTTGCTTTCAATACTCTTGATTTTTTCTTTAATTGCAGATAAAATTTCCCGATCATGTTCAATAAGCAAATCTATAAGAATATTCGAACATTTTAACAAGCCCTGTTCCCATACCTTCTGGAAGCCCTCATTTGCTTCCCAAGCCGGAAAAATCTGCACTCTAAGTCCTCTGGGTACCAGACCCACTTTTTTTTATTCTTCCAATGTTTTTAAGTTCCACCACGTTTTGGTGATGGATTTGTGCAGTCCAATTAGCTCATTAGACACCTCCTGAAAACCCATGTCCTTAACCCCTTACCGGCATCGGACGTACTATACCGTCCGATGCCGGCTCCCCTGCTTTGATGCAGGGCTCCGCGGTGAGCCCGCACCAAAGCCGGGACATGTCAGCTGTTTTGAACAGCTGACATGTGCCCGTAATAGGCGCGGGCAGAATCGCGATCTGCCCGCACCTATTAACTAGTTAAATGCCGCTGTCAAACGCAGACAGCGGCATTTAACTACCGCTTCCGGCCGGGCGGCCGGAAATGACGTCATCGCCGACCCCGTCACATGATCGGGGATCGGCGATGCGTCTGGATGGTAACCATAGAGGTCCTTGAGACCTCTATGGTTACTGATTGCCCGTCGCTGTGAGCGCCACCCTGTGATCGGCGCTCACAGCACACGTGCAATTCTGCTACATAGCATCGATCAGCAGATCGCTGCTATGTAGCAGAGCCGATCATGCTATGCCTGCTTCTAGCCTCTCATGGAGGCTATTGAAGCATGGCAAAAGTTAAAAAAAAAAGTTTAAAAAAATGTGAAAAAAATAAAAAAAACATAAAAGTTTAAATCACCCCCCTTTCGCCCCAATCAAAATAAATCAATAAAAAAAATATCAAATCTACGCATATTTGGTATCGCCGCGCTCAGAATCGCCCGATCTATCAATTAAAAAAAGTATTAACCTGATCGCTAAACAGCGTAGCAGGAAAAAAATTCGAAACGCCAGAATTACGTTTTTTTGGTCGCCGCGACATTGCATTAAAATGCAATAACGGGCGATCAAAAGAACGTATCTGCACCGAAATGTTATCATTAAAAACGTCATCTCGGCACGCAAAAAATAAGCCCTCAACCGACCCCAGATGATGAAAAATGGAGACGCTACGAGTATCGGAAAATGGCGCAATTTTTTTTTTTTTTTTTTTTTTTTTAGCAAAGTTTGGAATTTTTTTTCACCACTTAGATAAAAAATAACCTAGTCATGTTTGGTGTCTATGAACTCGTAATGACCTGGAGAATCATAATGGCAGGTCATTTTTAGCATTTAGTGAACCTAGCAAAAAAGCCAAACAAAAAACCAATGTGGGATTGCACTTTTTTTGCAATTTCACCGCACTTGGAATTTTTTTCCCGTTTTCTAGTACATGACATGCTAAAACCAATGATGTCGTTCAAAAGTACAACTCGTCCCGCAAAAAATAAGCCCTCACATGGCCAAATTGACAGAAAAATAAAAAAGTTATGGCTCTGGGAAGGAGGGGAGCGAAAAACGAACACGGAAAAACTAAAAATCCCCCGGTCATGAAGGGGTTAATACCACTATTACCTGACCCAGCAGGGTCTTCCTCAAAGATGTTGCCTATTTGGCTATTCCATGCTGCCTCTCTCGCTGCCAAATCCATGCCTAAATGTACAAATATTTTAATAACACCCACTTGGCAAATCACATAAAATAACCAAATGTGTGCCTCACCCAGAAAATGCAGGGAAACACAAGCACCTGCATATATACGAACCACCTAGAAACTAAAGCGGGGGCACCACAAAAGGACCGGGGATCCAACCAGGTCTATGTAATAATGGACCATAAGAAACAAGACAAGAGATAGACCATAAACGGGGATCACCCAAGGCAATGGATTGAGTATGAAAAATACAATCTTTATTGAAATAACATTTATGGACACACAAAAAACCACATGGGGCACACAATTAAAAACATTAAAAATGGTCACACATAGGACCTATATACATAAACAAGCGGCCCACAATAGAGCCCTCCCCCTTGTACGATACCTCCCAAACACTCTCTATAATGGTTTGTTAATAATGTATATAGTGTGGGACACCCCACAGCTACTTCTAGTTGCGGTGTTAAGTTCAGGATTTGCGGTCAGTACAGTTTACACCAACTCCAGAGAAAGTTCCATGCGGCTTTAAGGTCACCGGATCAAAACAGTACAACTGGCCAATAATGAGTTAAATGCATCTCAGAAGAAGGGAAGAAAGGTGTTGAGACATTTTTTTCCGCACACTGTTTTGTCTTCTCTTCCCTCTTTTTCTCTGGGTGGCTGAGGAGTCTTGTGCTAGCATGGATATTCAGGAATTAGCTTCTCGTGTGGACCAGCTTGCTGCTAGGGTACAGGGTATTTCTGATTATATTGTTCAGACTCCTGTTTTAGAGCCGACGATTCCTACTCCTGATTTGATTTTTGGTGACACGTCCAAATTTTTGAGTTTTAAAAACAACTGTAAACTGTTTTTTGTTCTGAGACCTCGATCCTCCGGTGATTCCATTCAGCAAGTTAAAATCATCATCTCCCTGCTGCGTGGCGATCCACAGGATTGGGCATTTTCCCTGGAATCTGGGAATCCGGCTTTGCTTAATGTAGACTCCTTTTTTCAGGCTTTAGGTTTATTATATGATGAACCTAATTCTGTGGATCAAGCGGAGAAGACCTTGTTGGCCCTGTCTCAGGGTCAAGAGGTGGCAGAATTGTATTGTCAGAAATTTAGAAAATGGTCTGTGTTGACTAAATGGAATGATGATGCTTTGGCGGCAATTTTTCAGAACATACCGCCATGTGGAATTATATTAAGGAGTCTTTGGCGAAAGGGCATATTCGGCCATCTTCTTCACCGTTGGGAGCGGGATTTTTTGTTGTTGCTAAGAAGGATGGCTCCTTGAGACCCTGTATTGATTATCGCCTCTTGAATAAGATTTGCTTTCTGATTTGTTTGCTAGGATTAAGGGGGCTAGTTGGTCTACTAAGATTGACCTTGGGGGAGCATATAATCTTGTTCGTATTAAGCAGGGTGATGAATGGAAAACTGTGTTTAATACGCCCAAAGGTCATTTTGAATATCTTGTGATGCCATTCGGGCTCACTAATGCTCCATCTGTTTTTCAGTCCTTCATGCGTGATATCTTCCGGACTTATCTTGATAAATTCTTGATTGTATATTTGGACGATATTTTGATTTTTTCCGATGATTGGGAGTCTCATGTGCAACAGGTCAGGATGGTATTTCAGATCCTCCGTGACAATGCCTTGTTTGTGAAGAGGTTTAAGTGTCTCTTTGGGGTGCAGAAGGTTTCTTTTTTGGGCTTCATTTTTTCTCCCTCATCTATGGAGATGGATCCGGTTAAGGTTCAGGCCATTCATGATTGGATTCAACCCACATCCGTGAAGAGCCTTCAGAAATTTTTGGGCTTTGCTAATTTCTATCGCCGTTTCATTGCTAACTTCTCTAGTGTGGTTAAACCTTTGACCGATTTGACGAAGAAAGGCGCTGATGTGGCGAATTGGTCCTCTGCGGCTGTCGCTGCCTTTCAGGAGCTTAAACGCCGATTTACTTCTGCTCCGGTGTTGCGCCAACCGGATGTTTCTCTTCCGTTTCAGGTTGAGATTGACGCTTCTGAGATTGGGGCAGGGGCCGTTTTGTCTCAGAGGGATCCTGTTGGATCCTTGATGAAACCGTGTGCCTTCTTTTCCCGTAAGTTTTCGCCTGCTGAACCCAATTATGATGTCGGCAATCGGGAGTTGTTGGCTATGAAGCGGGCGTTTGAGGAGTGGCGACATTGGCTTGAGGGAGCTAAGCACCGTATTGTGGTCTTGACCGATCATAAGAATCTTATTTACCTCGAGTCTGCCAAACGGCTGAATCCTAGACAGGCTCGATGGTGCTTGTTTTTTTCCTGTTTTGATTTCGTAGTTTCGTATCTTCCGGGTTCTAAGAATATTAAGGCTGATGCCCTCTCTAGGAGTTTTTTGCCTGATTCTCCTGAGGTCCTTGAACCGGTCGGCATTCTGAAAGAAGGGGTGGTCCTTTCTGCCATTTCCCCTGATTTACGACGGGTTCTTCAGGAATTTCAGGCTGACAGACCTGACCGCTGTCCAGTGGGGAAACTGTTTGTTCCTGACAGATGGACTAGTAGAGTGATTTCTGAGGTTCACTGTTCTCTGTTGGCTGGTCATCTTGGTATTTTTGGTACCAGAGATTTGGTTGGTAGGTCCTTTTGGTGGCCTTCTTTGTGACGTGATGTGCGTTCTTTTGTGCAGTCCTGTGGGACTTGTGCGCGGGCCAAGCCTTGTTGTTCCCGTGCTAGTGGGTTGCTTTTGCCATTGCCAGTCCCTGAGAGGCCCTGGACGCATATTTCTATGGATTTTATTTCTGATCTTCCGGTTTCCCAGAAGATGTCTGTTATCTGGGTTGTTTGTGACTGGTTATCTAAGATGGTTCATTTGGTGCCTTTGCCTAAATTGCCTTCCTGTTCAGATTTGGTTCCGTTGTTTTTTCAGCATGTGGTTCGTCTGCATGGTATTCCGGAGAATATTGTGTCCGACAGAGGTTCCCAGTTTGTTTCTAGGTTTGGCGGGCCTTTTGTGCTAGGCTGGGCATTGATTTGTCTTTTTCTTCTGCATTTCATCCTCAGACAAATGGCCAGTCCCAGCGAACTAATCAGACTTTGGAGACTTATTTGAGATGCTTTGTGTCTGCTGATCAGGATGATTGGGTGGCCTTCTTGCCATTGGCCGAGTTTGCCCTTAATAATCGGGCTAGTTCGGCTACTTTGGTTTCGCCTTTCTTTTGTAATTTTGGTTTTCATCCTCGTTTTTCTTCTGGGCAGGTTGAGTCTTCTGACTGTCCTGGTGTGGATTCTGTGGTTGACAGGTTGCAGCAGATTTGGGCTCATGTGGTGGACAATTTGGTGTTGTCTCAGGAGGAGGCTCAACGTTTTGCTAAATGTCGTCGGTGTGTTGGTTCCCGCCTTGGGGTGGGGATCTGGTCTGGTTGTCTTCCCGTCATGTTCCTATGAAGATTTCTTCCCCTAAGTTTAAGCCTCGGTTTATTGGTCCTTATAGGATTTTTGAGATTATTAATCCGGTGTCTTTTCGATTGGCGCTTCCGGCTTCTTTTGCCATCCATAATGTCTTCCATAGATCTTTATTGCGGAAATATGTGGTGCCCGTTGTTCCCTCTGTTGATCCTCCAGCCCCTGTGTTGGTTGATGGGGAGTTGGAGTATATGGTTGAGAAGATTTTGGATTCTCGTTTTATCGAGGCGGAGGCTTCAGTACCTTGTCAAATGGAAGGGTTATGGCCAGGAGGATAATTCTTGGGTTTTTGCCTCTGATGTCCATGCTGCTGATTTGGTCCGTGCCTTTCATCTGGCTTGTCCTGATCATCCTGTTAGCACTGGTGAGGGTTCGGTGACCCCTCCTCAAGGGGGGGTACTGTTGTGAATTCTGCTTTTGGGTTCCCTCCAGTGGTTGTAGGTGATAATGTAGTTGTCCCTGAGTTGCAGTCCTGGTCAGGTGTTTCTGCTGATTGCAGTTCTGACTGGGGTATTTAGGTGTGCAGGATTCATTAGTCCTTGCCAGTTGTCCATGGTTCTGGGAGGTTTTGGATCTTTGGTTCCTCCTGCCTTGCTGCCAATTCAGCAAAGATAAGTGTCTGGTTTTTGTTTCTGTGGCACACATGCTGTGTGCTTAATAATTCTGTGCTATTAATTTGTTTTCTCTTGTCCAGCTTAGACTGTGTCAGTGTTTTCTCAGCCTTGTTGGATTCTCTGGAGTTGCAGATATACGCTCCAAATCTTTAGTTAGATGGTGGAATTTTTTGTATTTTCTGCTGTGGATATTTTTGGAAGGATTGTAATACTGACCGCTTAGTATTCTGTCCTATCCTTTCCTATTTTAGCTAGAGTGGCCTCTTTTGCTAAATCCGGTTTCATGCCTGCATGTGTCTTTTCCTCTACTACTCACAGTCAATATTTGTGGGGGGCTGCCTATCCTTTGGGGTTCTGCTCTGAGGCAAGGTAGAATTCCTATTTCCATCTATAGGGGTATTTAGTCCTCCGGCTGTGTCGAGGTGTCTAGGATTTGTTAGGCACACCCCACGGCTACTTCTAGTTGCGGTGTTAAGTTCAGGATTTGCGGTCAGTACAGTGTACACCAACTCCAGAGAAAGTTCCATGCGGCTCCAAGGTCACCGGATCATAACAGTATACCTTCCCACAGGTGAAGTATGTCCCCAGGGCTTCTGTTATGATTAGGCAATTCAGTACCACAGTGAACATAGAGGTTAGAGCACATACAGTGATCGGACAATAATCCAAAAACATAGAACGAGCTCTGAGACGTGGGAACTCTGTTGACCGCAATCCCTAATCCTATCCAACAACACTAGAGGCAGCCGTGGATTGCGCCTAACGCTACCTATGCAACTCGGCACAGCCTGAGAAACTAGCTAGCCTGAAGATAGAAAATAAGCCTACCTTACCTCAGAGAAATACCCCAAAGGAAAAGGCAGACCCCCACATATAATGACTGTGAGTAAGATGAAAAGACAAACGTAGAGATGAAATAGATTTAGCAAAGTGAGGCCCGACTTTCTGAACAGAGCAAGGATAGGAAAGGTAACTTTGCGGTCAACACCAAAACCCTAAAAACCATGCAAAGGGGGCAAAAAGACCCTCCGTACCGAACTAACGGCACGGAGGTACACCTTCTGCGTCCCAGAGCTTCCAGCAAACAAATAGATAAGCTGGACAGAAGAAAAGCAAACAAAATAGCAAAGGAAAACTTAGCTATGCAGAGCAGCAGGCCACAGGAACGATCCAGGAGGAAAACAAGTCCAATACTGGAACATTGACAGGAAGCCAGGATCAAAGCACTAGGTGGAGTTAAGTAGAGCAGCACCTAACGACCTCACCACATCACCTGAGGGTGGAAACTCAGAAGCCGCAGTACCACTTCCCTCCACCAACGGAAGCTTACAGAGAGAATCAGCCGAAGTACCACTTGTGACCACAGGAGGGAGCTCTGCCACAGAATTCACAACAGTACCCCCCCTTGAGGAGGGGTCACCGAACCCTCACCAGAGCCCCCAGGCTGACCAGGATGAGCCACATGAAAGGCACGAACAAGATCGGGAGCATGGACATCAGAGGCAAAGACCCAGGAATTATCTTCCTGAGCATAACCCTTCCACTTAACCAGATACTGGAGTTTCCGTCTTGAAACACGAGAATCCAAAATCTTCTCCATAATATACTCCAACTCCCCCTCCACCAAAACCGGGGCAGGAGGGTCAACAGAAGGAACCATAGGTGCCACGTATCTCCGCAACAATGACCTATGGAATACGTTATGTATGGAAAAAGAATCTGGAAGGGTCAGACGAAAAGACACAGGATTAAGAACCTCAGAAATCCTATACGGACCAATGAAACGAGGTTTAAACTTAGGAGAGGAAACCTTCATAGGAATATGACGAGAAGATAACCAAACCAGATCCCCAACAAGAAGTCGGGGACCCACACAGCGTCTGCGATTAGCAAAACGTTGAGCCTTCTCCTGGGACAAGGTCAAATTGTCCACTACCTGAGTCCAAATCTGCTGCAACCTGTCCACCACAGTATCCACACCAGGACAGTCCGAAGACTCAACCTGTCCTGACGAGAAACGAGGATGGAACCCAGAGTTGCAGAAAAATGGCGAAACCAAGGTAGCCGAGCTAGCCCGATTATTAAGGGCGAACTCAGCCAAAGGCAAAAAGGACACCCAGTCATCCTGATCAGCAGAAACAAAACATCTCAAATATGTTTCCAAGGTCTGATTGGTTCGTTCGGTCTGGCCATTAGTCTGAGGATGGAAAGCCGAGGAAAAAGACAAGTCAATGCCCATCCTACCACAAAAAGCTTGCCAAAACCTCGAAACAAACTGGGAACCTCTGTCAGAAACGATATTCTCTGGAATGCCATGTAAACGAACCACATGCTGGAAGAACAATGGAACCAAATCAGAGGAGGAAGGCAATTTAGACAAGGGTGCCAAATGGACCATCTTAGAAAAGCGATCACAGACCACCCAAATGACTGACATCTTTTGAGAAACGGGAAGATCTGAAATAAAATCCATAGAGATATGTGTCCAAGGCCTCTTCGGGACTGGCAAGGGCAAAAGCAACCCACTGGCACGAGAACAGCAGGGCTTAGCCCGAGCACAAATCCCACAGGACTGCACAAAAGTACGCACATCCCGCGACAGAGATGGCCACCAAAAGGATCTAGCCACTAAGTCTCTGGTACCAAAGATTCCAGGATGACCAGCCAAGACCGAACAATGAACCTCAGAGATAACTTTATTCGTCCACCTATCAGGGACAAACAGTTTCTCCGCTGGACAACGATCAGGTTTATTAGCCTGAAATTTTTGCAGCACTCGCCGCAAATCAGGGGAGATGGCAGACACAATTACTCCCTCTTTGAGGATACCCGCCGGCTCAGATACACCCGGAGAGTCGGGCACAAAACTCCTAGAAAGAGCATCCGCCTTCACATTTTTAGAGCCCGGAAGGTATGAAATCACAAAGTCAAAACGGGCAAAAAACAACGACCAACGAGCTTGTCTAGGATTCAACCGCTTGGCGGACTCGAGATAAGTCAAGTTCTTATGATCAGTCAAGACCACCACGCGATGCTTAGCTCCTTCAAGCCAATGACGCCACTTCTCGAATGCCCACTTCATGGCCAGCAACTCTCGGTTGCCCACATCATAATTTCGCTCAGCAGGCGAAAACTTCCTGGAAAAGAAGGCGCACGGTTTCATCACTGAGCAATCAGAACCTCTCTGCGACAAAACAGCCCCTGCTCCAATCTCAGAAGCATCAACCTCGACCTGGAACGGAAGAGAAACATCTGGTTGACACAACACAGGGGCAGAAGAAAAACGACGCTTCAACTCTTGAAAAGCTTCCACAGCAGCAGAAGACCAATTGACCACATCAGCACCCTTCTTGGTCAAATCGGTCAATGGTTTAGCAATACTAGAAAAATTGCAGATGAAGCGACGATAAAAATTAGCAAAGCCCAGGAACTTTTGCAGACTTTTCAGAGATGTCGGCTGAGTCCAATCATGGATGGCTTGGACCTTAACAGGATCCATCTCGATAGTAGAAGGGGAAAAGATGAACCCCAAAAATGAAACCTTCTGCACACCAAAGAGACACTTTGATCCCTTCACAAACAAAGAATTAGCACGCAGGACCTGAAAAACCGTTCTGACCTGCGTCACATGAGACTCCCAATCATCCGAGAAGATCAAAATGTCATCCAAGTACACAATCAGGAATTTATCCAGGTACTCTCGGAAGATGTCATGCATAAAGGACTGAAACACTGATGGAGCATTGGCAAGTCCAAATGGCATTACTAGATACTCAAAATGACCCTCGGGCGTATTAAATGCAGTTTTCCATTCATCGCCTCGCTTAATTCGCACAAGATTATACGCACCACGAAGATCTATCTTGGTGAACCAACTAGCCCCCTTAATCCGAGCAAACAAATCAGATAACAACGGCAAGGGGTACTGAAATTTAACCGTGATCTTATTTAGAAGGCGGTAATCTATACAAGGTCTCAGCGAACCATCCTTCTTGGCTACAAAAAAGAACCCTGCTCCTAATGGCGACGATGACGGGCGAATATGCCCCTTCTCCAGGGACTCCTTCACATAACTGCGCATAGCGGCGTGCTCAGGCACAGATAAATTAAACAATCGGCCTTTTGGGAACTTACTACCAGGAATCAAATTGATAGCACAATCACAACCCCTATGCGGAGGTAGGGCATCGGACTTGGGCTCATCAAATACATCCCGGTAATCAGACAAGAACTCTGGAACCTCAGAAGGGGTGGATGACGAAATTGACAGAAATGGAACATCACCATGTACCCCCTGACAACCCCAGCTGGACACCGACATGGATTTCCAATCTAATACTGGATTATGGACTTGTAGCCATGGCAACCCCAACACGACCACATCATGCAGATTATGCAACAACAGAAAGCGAATAACCTCCTGATGTGCAGGAGCCATGCACATGGTCAGCTGGGTCCAGTACTGAGGCTTATTCTTGGCCAAAGGCGTAGCATCAATTCCTCTCAATGGAATAGGACACTGCAAGGGCTCCAAGAAAAACCCACAATGCTTAGCATACTCCAAGTCCATCAAACTCAGGGCAACGCCTGAATCCACAAATGCCATGACAGAATACGATGACAAAGAGCAGATCAAGGTAACGGACAGAAGAAATTTTGACTGTACTGTACCAATGGTGGCAAACCTAGCCTCTCTCTGGGATCTTCCGTTTGTGAAGGAAAGTGGTACTGCAGTTTCTGAGTTTCCTCCCTCAGGTGATCTGGTGAGCTCGTTAGCTTCTTCTCTACTTAACTCCACCTGATGCTTTGATCCATGCTTCCTGTCAATGTTCCAGTGTAGGACTTGTTTTTTTCTCTGGATCATTCCTGTGGCCTGCTGCTCTGCAAAGCTAAGTTTTGCTTATGTTATTTTGTTGCTATTTTTCAGTCCAGCTTGCTTTATTGGTTTTTCTCGCCTGCTGGAAGCTCTGAGACGCAGAGGGACCACCTCCGTGCCGTTAGTCGGTGCGGAGGGTCTTTTTGTCCCCTCTGCGTGGTTATTTATAGGTTTTTGTGCTGACCGCAAAGTTATCTTCCCTATCCTCGTTCTGTTCAGCTAGTCGGGCCTCACTTTGCTAAATCTGTTTCATCTCTATGTTTGTGTTTTCATCTTACTCACAGTCATTATATGTGGGGGGCTGCCTTTTCCTTTGGGGAATTTCTCTGAGGCAAGGTAGGCTTATTTTTCTATCTTCAGGACTAGCTAGTTTCTCAGGCTGTGACGAGGCGCCTAGGTTCTGGTCAGGAGCGCTCCACGGCTACCTTTAGTGTGGTTTGATAGGATTAGGGATTGCGGTCTGCAGAGTTCCCACGTCTCAGAGCTCATTCTATTATTTTGGGTTATTGTCAGATCACTGTATGCGTTCTGACCTCCATGTCCATTGTGATTCTGAATTGCCTTTCTTAACATGCCAGCGCAGATTCATTCCATTGAGTGAGCACGGACCACTTTCTAAATTTCTGACAATATAACTCTATCTCATCCTGACCCTGACAAAGAGCCAGCAAATTTTTTTCTGCCTGATCCACAGAATTAGGCTCATCGTACAGCAATCCGAGCGCCAGGAAAAACGCATCGATATTACTTAATGCAGGATCTCCTGGCGCAAGAGAAAATGCCCAGTCCTGAGGGTCGCCACGCAAAAAAGAAATAATGATCAAAACCTGTTGAACTGGATCACAAGAGGAGCGAGGTTTCAAGGCCAGAAATAGTTTACAATTATTTTTGAAACTCAGAAACTTAGTTCTATCACCAAAAAAACAAATCAGGAATAGGAATTCTTGGTTCTAACATAGATTTCTGATCAATAGTGTCTTGAATCTTTTGTACTCTTGCCGAGAGCTGATCCAAACATGAAGACAGACTTCTTTTTTTCAGTAAATATATTTATTGAAATTTTAAACAGGAAAAACAATAAAATGAATCATTACAATGTCCAGAACTATACATTACGCCTCTGAGCACACAGCACAAGTGTAGTTGAACAAGGACTCTGGCACATAAAGGGTACATGCTTCTCATCTTGAGAATCACCTCGGGACATGGATACAGGATACAAAACCTGTGAGAAAAGCAATTGTAGAGATAGGAGAAAAAGAAATAAAGAGAAGAAGAGAGAGAGAAAAAAAAAGGGGGGGGGGAAAGGGGAAGAAGGGGGGATTAAGGGAGACCCAGTAATGTATACGCCCACGTATTGAGAATTATGAGTATGTACGCAGCCAAGTCAGGAACCCTGTGCTTTCCTTGAAGGATTGCCAGAGGAACCAGGTGCGTCCCTGGACATATGCAGCATCACCATCACCCGCCACCAGCAACTCTAGACGATGTAATCTATCCATTTCAGCTATCCATTCCTCCGTGGAGGGGACCTCAGTGGACCTCCAATGTCGGGGAATAACTGCCCTAGCAGCTATGAGGCAAAATCTCAGGATCCCCTTTTTAACGGAAGCTATCGAACTGGGTATCAGGGACAGTAGTGCCATTTGGGGGGAGGGCTCGTGGCGGACCCCAGTCATCAAATGAAAGGCATCGAAGACTGAGTTCCAGAAGGGTTGCAGGGGACCACAGGACCACCAAACATGAAGCACAGAGCCCGTGGCAGAGCCACATCTCCAGCAGGCGTCCGAGATCTCCGGGTTAATCCTGTGGAGAAGGACGGGACACCTATACCAGCGTGTCAGTAATTTATAATTCCTCTCCTGCGCCTGACTGGACATCGTCATCTTATGTGCAAGAGTGAAGATTTTTAGACTATCTGCCTCAGAAAAGGTGATCCCCAGGTCCCTCTCCCAAGCCTCCATAAATCCAAGCGTAGTAGGGGGAAGTGAATTCAAGACCAGGCCATAGAGCACCGAAACCACATGGGAGGGACCCTCGGTAGGGAGCATCAGGGACTCAAATGGTGTCAGCGCCCCCATCGGCACACTGGAAAGAAAGCTCCGCAATTGCAGAAACTCCAGCCAGGACAGCGGTGTCGTAAGATCAGAACCTCGTAACCCCCGCATGCCGGAGAGCCCCGCAAGCTTATCCTTCACCTGACCCAGTCCCACCCCGTCAAGTCGTGACCAACACAGATACGTAGATCTATTCATTGCTGGGGGAAAGGCCGGATTGTCAAAAAGGGGACTCAGTCTGCTCAATCGGGAGGTCAGGCGTAATTTCACATAGGATCTATCCCAGAACCTCAAAACAATCTGTGTGAGTGGAGCAAAACTCGACACAGGTGGGCGTCCGGTCCCCCCCAGCCAAGGCAGCCAGTACAAAGAAGAGGGCGATAAAAGTTTCTCCAGGAGCACCCACTGTTTATGAGCATCACCGAACCTCCAGTCGACAATCCTAGAGAGCAAGACTGCCTGATAATAACGTTTAAAATCAGGAAGGCCTACCCCCCCTTTAGTCTTGGGTCTCACTAACACTGAGAACCGAGTCCGCGGCTTCTTAGTTCCCCAAATAAAGCTATTGATAGCTGACTGCAGGCGCCTGAAAAAGCAATCCGGAACCTGCACTGGAGCAGTCTGAAAAAGATAGAGGAATCGGGGTAAAATATCCATTTTGACCACTCCCACCCGTCCGAACCAAGATAGCTGAGGTCTGCCATACCGTTTAAGGTCCGAGATAGTTTTCTGCAGGAGCGGGACGTAGTTCAGAGCATATGTTGCGCTAATGTCAGCAGGTATTAAGACTCCTAAATATTTTAAGGCATCGGTCTTCCACTTAAAAGAGAAGGACGCCTGAAGCTGAGAGACTAGATCATCAGGCAGGGAGATATTGAGCGCCTCCGTCTTCGAGTAGTTGACTTTAAAGTTTGAAACCTCCCCGAACCTACGGAACTCTCGGAGGAGTACAGGAAAAGTCACGGTCGGGTTGGTAATGTACAGCAATAAATCATCCGCATACAGGGATATCTTAAACTCATGTTGGCCAATCCGCAGACCCTCAATATCAGGAGTCTTCCGTAATGCCACTGCCAGATGCTCCATCGCAAGGATATAAAGTAAGTGGGAAAGGGGACAACCCTGACGGGTCCCGTTTCTTATGTCAATGGGCGGGGAAAGGGTACCGTTCACTCTAAGACGGGCCGTAGGCCTATGATACAGAGCAAAAATCCTCTCCAACATGTTAGGTCCCACTCCCAGTTGCTTCAGGGAGGCACGTAGAAAGGTCCAGCCTAGGCGATCAAACGCCTTCTCAGCGTCAATAGATAATAAACATGCTGGTACCTTTCCTGTGCGCATGTACGAGGTCAGAAGCAACGTCTTCACCGTGTTATCCTTGGCCTCCCTGTGCGGCACAAAGCCCACCTGATCACTATGGATGGACCCAGGGAGAATAGGGTTCAGTCTACCAGCTAACACTTTCGCGAACACCTTCACATCCACATTAATGAGGGATATGGGCCTATAGCTTGCACACAATAGGGGATCTTTTCCCGGTTTAGGAATCACGGTGATTGTGGCCATCAGCGTTTGGGGGGCAAAGGGGCAGCTGGCCGAGATGGAGTTAAACAGTTTGGTCATGAAGGGGACCAGGGAATTCGCATATAACTTATAGAAGGCGGCGGAGAATCCGTCAGGACCAGGGCTTTTACCATTAGCCAAAGATTTTATCGTGTCTAAAACCTCCTGTTCAGAGAGAGGACTCTCCAGGGCCTCAGACTCCTCCACCGACATAGGTGGGAGCTCAGTGTCCCGGATGTAGTCGTCCACCCGTGCTTGAAACTCGGAAGGGGACATATCAGACAGCGGGCCACTTAAATTGTAGAGAGAGTCGTAATATGCTCTGAATGAGTCCACAATCTCCTCAGGAAAATGGACCAGTTCACCCGTAGCAGACCTCATGGTAGGGATATAAGTGGTGGGAGCACGGGGGTGCAAAAACCTCGCTAGAGCTCTCCCGGGTTTATCAGAGTACTTATACAGAAATTTATGAAAGCGGTCCCTCTGTCGTGCTAACGTCGTGTCCAACAAGGCACTCAACTCACAGCGTGCCCGGAGGAGATCAGCCAGCACCCCAGCATCTCTAGTCCGTTTATGATCCAACTCCAGAGTTTGGATACGAGTCAACAAACCCACAATGTTAGTCTCCCTCTCTCTCTTCAGTCGGGCCCCCTGTTGTATAAATACTCCCCGTATTACTCCCTTCAGAGCCTCCCATTGGTATGGGATGGCCGTGGGGTCATGCTTGTGAAAATCTAGAAAGTCTGAGATTGCTGTTCGCACGGCCGCCTGACATGTTAGATCTCCAAGGAGACCAGGGTTTAAGGACCAGGTCCATTCTCTCGGAGAAAGGCTCGGCAGCCGAAGGGAGAGCAAAACTGGGGCATGGTCTGACCACAACATCGTGTCAATGTCAGACATTGGGTCAAGAGACAGGAGCCCGTGGCTGATCAAAAAATAATCCAATCTACTATAGGAATTATGTACTGTGGAGAAGTAGGTATAATCTCGGGTAGTGGGGTGTAGTAACCTCCAAACATCCACCAACCTTGAGTCCGTCAGGGCCCGCCGCAGTCTCTCCAGCTGTGAGAGGGACACCGCTGACCTGCCCGAAGAGGAATCCACAGCGCGGTCCAACACCATATTGAAGTCCCCTCCCATAATCACATAGCCTTCCGCAAAGGCCGAGAGGTCCTGTAGGTACTTTCTGCACGCTCGGACCTGGTCTTGATTGGGGAGATAAATGTTAGCTATGGTGAACAAATCATGGGCAATTTTGAGCTTTAAAAACACATATCGACCATTAGAATCCGCTTTAGAGGCAACTACCTGAGCCTGTAAAGACTTGTGCAATGCAATGCTGACACCTTTAGACTTGGAGTCAGAGTTACTGCCATGGAACCACTGTGTGTAGTATATATGGTTAAGCTTAGGGATTCTGTCTGCTCGGAAATGTGTCTCCTGCAGCAGAAGTATGTCAACCCGTTTCTTATGCATACCGTATAAAACCTTTGATCGCTTTTCAGGGACATTAAACCCCCTGACATTAAGCGAGCAGAGTTGTAGAGACGCCATAGGAACTATCGGGCCTGCGGGTGGTACAATCGGGTCGGAAAGGAGTAGGAGGGGTGGAAAGTGGGGAAAAATAGAAACAGAGAAAGTAAAGCACCAAGGAAAGAGAGTAGTTCAGCCGGAAGACAGGGTTCCGACCAGAAAAAAAAAAGAGAAAAACCAAGAAGCCACTAGGCCTCAAGGGTACAGGACAATATCAGAGAAAACTCTGAGAAGTAGTGTCAGAGACACACCCTAGTGGGGAGGTGATTGAGCAGAGAGCAACCAGCCGAGCCCCTGCAGCAAAAAAGAAAAAAAAAAAAAATCCAGCTCTACCCAGTAGGCCCATGACCTTGGTAACATAAACATTGTTAATGAACATAACAGCGGATCATGGGCCAAGTACATTTGTCGAAATGAGCAGAGTCATAACAAGCCCCCGAAGGGGTATCATCAAAAGTCACATTTCAGGAGAAAGAGCAGCGTTAGCCAACATAAAATAACATTAACACATTAATGCGGTAGTGCAACAGTTGAGCACAGTACATGAGGAGTCAATTGATGTAGGTGGACATTCATAAATAGTGCAAAATGAACCATGTTAGGAACCCCGCTCAGGAGTCCCAGGTAGAATCAAATAGGAATATCACCGCTAAAAAACATGTGGCTCCAATCCATCCACAATTAACAGGCTAAAGCAAAGTCACGACCAAGCCCCCCGTGGGAGCCTGGCAACATGGAGGGACAATGTAGGCGGCAAGAAAGCAAAAAGAGAAAAGGGGCAATAGTGATCATAAGGTCTGAATTAGGTGATCAAGTGTCATCAGCATGAGTAACGGAGGCAGGTCTACGGCGGGAGCCCCGTTTCCTCTTTCCCAGCGACCCGGTGTGGGGGCCTCCAGCACGGCGTGGGCCCCATAGGTCAGACGCAGTAAGGCGAGGCCAGTCTCCCAGTGTGACAATGGGTAAGCCCAGTGCAGCGGTGAAGTTCTGCAGATCTGACGGGGATCTCAAAATTATCAATCCTTTATCACTGCGTACTTGTAATTGAAATGGGTAACCCCAACTGTAGGGGATCTTATTTTCCCGCAGCACCTCCAGGAGGGGGCGCAGTGCCCTCCGTTTAGCCAGGGTGAAGCGTGAGAGGTCAGACAAGAGAAGGACATCAGACCCATTAAAGTCAATAGCATCGTGGTCCCTCGCCTTACGCATGATGTCATTCTTAGTTTGGAAGTAGTGAATCCTGCAGATGACGTCCCTCGGCTTAGATGTATCGGGGTTCTTTGGGCCTAGCGAGCGGTGGGCTCTGTCAATTTCAATGTGTTCAGTGGGTGACCTCCCTAAGAGAGAATTGAAAATGCCATGGAGGGCCGAGGAGAGGTCACGTGGGGCTACGGACTCAGGGATCCCACGGAGCCTGATATTATTCCTCCGGTTCCTGTTCTCAGAGTCCTCCAGCATATCTAGGACCACATTGAAAGTCTCTGAGTGTAGGTCAAGAAGCTGCTGCTGACTCTGCAATTGTGAGGAAAGCGACTCCACTTTATCTTCTAATGCAGAGACAGTGGTGGTAAGGTGGGACACGTCTTCCTTAAGGGACCCCACTTCACTCCTGCACACTGCCTCCAGACGCTGTATATAGCCCTCCATGTCAGCCTTTGTAGGGAAGGCACTCAGCTGCGCTCTCAGCTCAGAGGCAGTTATATAGTCATCAGAGGCAAGGGACCTAACAGGAGCCTGTGTGTGGAGGCCATGAGATGCAGTGATGGTGGGCACAATGTCCTTTGGCACTAGACTGGGAAAGGCCCCTCTCTCATGCCTCCCTGGTGGTAGTAGTGGGGGGCCCATTTCAGTTTCCTGAGCCTGATAAGGGTGCAGTATAGGGGGAGACAGGTTCCCAGCCTGTGACACAGTCTGTCCAGGGTTGGAGGGGCAGGTCACAGCTCTCACCTCTCCCCTGCTCTGTGCTGGGCTCCCTCCTGTCAGCTTCTGTGGTGAGCGGCTGGTCCCTGGTGCAGCAATCACTCGTCCTCTCTCCTGTGCCTTCTCTGCTGTGGCCCCATTCTTCTGAGTGCCTGCATTTCCAGGTGGAGAGCTCCTGTGTTCATGCTGCTGCAAGGAGGAGGAAGCACCTCCCCCCTCCACCATGGCTGAAGGAGCTGCTCTCTTTCCCGCCCTCCCAGACACTGACATGTACCTGGTGATACTGGAGCCTGCAGGACCTGCTGTGAGCTCCCTGGGTGCCTGGGAGCGGAGCCCGACCTTGCTCTTCAACATGGGTGGGTGAGTGGAGCTGATGGTGGCTATATAATTGCTGCAGAGGTCTCAGGCACGCTGGAGCTCAGGAGAGATGTGTGCTCACAGCTCCATGCCCAAGCCACGCCCCCATGAAGACAGACTTCTAATGTCCATTGCTACACCTGTGTCCTGAACCACCCAAATGTCTAGGGGAAAAAAAAGGCAAAACAGTGCAGAGAAAAAAAAAATGGTCTCAGAACTTCTTTTTTCCCTCTATTGAGAATCATTAGTACTTTGGGTTTCCTGTACTGTTATGATTAGGCAATTCAGTACCACAGTAAACATAGAGGTCAGAGCACATACAGTGATCGGACAATAATCCAAAAACATAGAACGAGCTCTGAGACGTGGGAACTCTGTTGACCGCAATCCCTAATCCTATCCAACAACACTAGAGGCAGCCGTGGATTGCGCCTAACGCTACCTATGCAACTCGGCACGGCCTGAGAAACTAGCTAGCCTGAAGATAGAAAATAAGCCTACCTTGCCTCAGAGAAATACCCCAAAGGAAAAGGCAGCCCCCCACATATAATGACTGTGAGTAAGATGAAAAGACAAACGTAGAGATGAAATAGATTTAGCAAAGTGAGGCCCGACTTTCTGAACAGAGCGAGGATAGGAAAGGTAACTTTGCGGTCAACACCAAAACCCTAAAAACCACGCAAAAGGGGCAAAACTAACGGCACGGAGGTACACCCTCTGCGTCCCAGAGCTTCCAGCAAACAAATAGATAAGCTGGACAGAAGAAAAGCAAACAAAATAGCAAAAGAAAACTTAGCTATGCAGAGCAGCAGGCCACAGGAACGATCCAGGAGGAAAACAAGTCCAATACTGGAACATTGACAGGAAGCCAGGATCAAAGCACTAGGTGGAGTTAAGTAGAGCAGCACCTAACGACCTCACCACATCACCTGAGGGAGGAAACTCAGAAGCCGCAGTACCACTTCCCTCCACCAACGGAAGCTTACAGAGAGAATCAGCCGAAGTACCACTTGTGACCACAGGAGGGAGCTCTGCCACAGAATTCACAACAGGCTTCCCAGTAAGGTGGATGGTGATGGTGTGAGGTGCAGACAATAACGAGGACACAGGGTAACCAAACCAGATCCCCAACACGAAGTTGGGGACCCACACAGCGTCTGCGATTAGCAAAACGTTGAGCCCTCTCCTGGGACAAGGTCAAATTGTCCACTACATGAGTCCAAATCTGCTGCAACCTGTCCACCACAGTATCCACACCAGGACAGTCCGAAGACTCAACCTGTCCTGAAGAGAAACGAGGATGGAACCCAGAGTTGCAGAAAAATGGCGAAACCAAGGTAGCCGAGCTGGCCCGGTTATTAAGGGCGAACTCAGCCAAAGGCAAAAAGGACACCCAGTCATCCTGATCAGCAGAAACAAAACATCTCAGATATGTTTCCAAGGTCTGATTGGTTCGTTCGGTCTGGCCATTAGTCTGAGGATGGAAAGCCGAGGAAAAAGACAAGTCAATGCCCATCCTACCACAAAAGGCTCGCCAAAACCTCGAAACAAACTGGGAACCTCTGTCAGAAACGATATTCTCTGGAATGCCATGTAAACGAACCACATGCTGGAAGAACAATGGCACCAAATCAGAGTAGGAAGGCAATTTAGACAAGGGTACCAGATGGACCATCTTAGAAAAGCGATCACAGACCACCCAAATGACTGACATCTTTTGAGAAACGGGAAGATCTGAAATAAAATCCATAGAGATATGTGTCCAAGGACTCTTCGGGACCGGCAAGGGCAAAAGCAACCCACTGGCATGAGAACAGCAGGGCTTAGCCCGAGCACAAATCCCACAGGACTGCACAAAAGTACGCACATCCCGCGACAGAGATGGCCACCAAAAGGATCTAGCCACTAACTCTCTGGTACCAAAGATTCCAGGATGACCAGCCAACACCGAATAATGAACCTCAGAGATAACTTTATTCGTCCACCTATCAGGGACAAACAGTCTCTCCGCTGGACAACGATCAGGTTTATTAGCCTGAAATTTTTGCAACACCCGCCGCAAATCAGGGGAGATGGCAGACACAATTACTCCTTCCTTGAGAATACCCACCGGCTCAGACAAACCCGGAGAGTCGGGCACAAAACTCCTAGACAGAGCATCCGCCTTCACATTTTTAGAGCCTGGAAGGTACGAAATCACAAAGTCAAAACGGGCAAAAAAACAGCGACCAACGAGCCTGTCTAGGATTCAACCGCTTGGCAGACTCGAGATAAGTCAAGTTCTTATGATCAGTCAATACCACCACACGATGCTTAGCTCCTTCAAGCCAATGACGCCACTCCTCGAATGCCCACTTCATGGCCAGCAACTCTCGGTTGCCCACATCATAATTTCGCTCAGCAGGCGAAAACTTCCTGGAAAAGAAAGCGCATGGTTTCATCATTGAGCAATCAGAACCTCTCTGCGACAAAACAGCCCCTGCTCCAATCTCAGAAGCATCAACCTCGACCTGGAACGGAAGAGAAACATCTGGTTGACACAACACAGGGGCAGAAGAAAAACGACGCTTCAACTCTTGAAAGGCTTCCACAGCAGCAGAAGACCAATTGACCACATCAGCACCCTTCTTGGTCAAATCGGTCAATGGTTTAGCAATACTAGAAAAATTGCAGATGAAGCGACGATAAAAATTAGCAAAGCCCAGGAACTTTTGCAGACTTTTCAGAGATGTCGGCTGAGTCCAATCATGGATGGCTTGGACCTTAACAGGATCCATCTCGATAGTAGAAGGGGAAAAGATGAACCCCAAAAATGAAACCTTCTGCACACCAAAGAGACACTTTGATCCCTTCACAAACAAAGAATTAGCACGCAGGACCTGAAAAACCGTTCTGACCTGCTTCACATGAGACTCCCAATCATCCGAGAAGATCAAAATGTCATCCAAGTACACAATCAGGAATTTATCCAGGTACTCTCGGAAGATGTCATGCATAAAGGACTGAAACACTGATGGAGCATTGGCAAGTCCGAACGGCATCACTAGATACTCAAAATGACCCTCGGGCGTATTAAATGCAGTTTTCCATTCATCGCCTTGCTTAATTCGCACCAGATTATACGCACCACTAAGATCTATCTTTGTGAACCAACCAGCCCCCTTAATCCGAGCAAACAGATCAGATAACAATGGCAAGGGGTACTGAAATTTAACCGTGATCTTATTAAGAAGGCGGTAATCTATACAAGGTCTCAGCGAACCATCCTTCTTGGCTACAAAAAAGAACCCTGCTCCCAATGGCGACGATGACGGGCGAATATGCCCCTTCTCCAGGGATTCCTTCACATAACTGCGCATAGCGGTGTGCTCAGGCACGGATAAATTAAACAATCGACCTTTTGGGAATTTACTACCAGGAATAAAATTGATAGCACAATCACAATCCCTATGCGGAGGTAGGGTATCGGACTTGGGCTCATCAAATGCATCCCGGTAATCAGACAAGAACTCTGGGACCTCAGAAGGGGTGGATGACGAAATTGACAGAAATGGAACATCACAATGTACCCCCTGACAACCCCAGCTGGACACCGACATGGATTTCCAATCTAATACTGGATTATGGACTTGTAGCCATGGCAACCCCAACATGACCACATCATGCAGATTATGCAACACCAGAAAGCGAATATCCTCCTGATGTGCAGGAGCCATGCACATGGTCAGCTGGGTCCAGTACTGAGGCTTATTCTTGGCCAAAGGTGTAGCATCAATTCCTCTCAATGGAATAGGACACTGCAAGGGCTCCAAGAAAAACCCACAATGCTTAGCATACTCTAAGTCCATCAAATTCAGGGCAGCGCCTGAATCCACAAATGCCATGACAGAATACGATGACAAAGAGCAGATCAAGGTAACGGACAGAAGAAATTTTGACTGTACCGTACCAATGGTGGCAGACCTAGCGAACCGATAGAGCGCTTAGGACAATCAGAGATGGCATGAGTGGAATCACCACAGTAGAAACACAGACCATTCAGACGTCTGTGTTCTTGCCGTTCAACTCTGGACAAAGTCCTATCGCACTGCATAGGCTTAGGTTTAATCTCAGGTAATACCGCCAAATGGTGCACAGCTTTACGCTCACGCAAGCGTCGACCGATCTGAATGGCCAAAGACATAGATTCATTCAGACCATCAGGCATAGGAAATCCCACCATGACATCTTTAAGGGCTTCAGAGAGACCCTTTCTGAAAATCGCTGCGAGCGCACCTTCATTCCATTGAGTGAGTACAGACCACTTTCTAAATTTCTGACAATATACCTCTATCTCATCCTGACCCTGACACAAAGCCAGCAAATTTTTCTCTGCCTGATCCACTGAATTAGGCTCATCGTACAGCAATCCGAGCGCCAGGAAAAACGCATCAATATTACTTAATGCAGGATCTCCTGGCGCAAGGGAAAATGCCCAGTCTTGAGAGTCGCCACGCAAAAAAGAAATAATAATACTCACTTGTTGAGCTGGGTCACCAGAGGAGTGAGGTTTCAAGGCCAGAAACAGTTTGCAATTATTTTTGAAATTCACAAACTTGACTCTATCACCATAAAACAAATCAGGAATAGGAATTCTTGGTTCAAACATAGGCTTCTGAACCACCAAATCTTGAATCTTTTGTACATTTATAACGAGATTATCCATTGAAGAGCACAGACCCTGAATCTCCATGTCCACACCTGTGTCCTGAACCACCCAAATGTCTAGGGGAAAAAAAAGGCAAAACACAGTGCAAGAAAAAAAAATAAATGGTCTCAGAACTTCTTTTTTCCCTCTATTGAGAATCATTAGTACTTTTGGCTTCCTGTACTGTTATGAAAGGCAATTCAGTACCACAATGGACATAGCGGTCAGAGCACATACAGTGATCTGACAATAACCCAAAATCATAGAACGAGCTCTGAGACGTGGGAACTCTGCAGACCGCAATCCCTAATCCTCTCCAAACAACACTAGAGGCAGCCGTGGATTGCGCCTAACTCTGCCTATGCAACTCGGCACAGCCTGAGAAACTAACTAGCCTGAAGATAGAAAATAAGCCTACCTTGCCTCAGAGAAATACCCCAAAGGAAAAGGCAGCCCCCCACATATAATGACTGTGAGTAAGATGAAAAGACAAACGTAGGGATGAAATAGATTCAGCAAAGTGAGGCCCGACTTTCTTAACAGAGCGAGGATAGGAAATATAACTTTGCGGTCTACACAAAACCCTAAAGAAAACCACGCAAAGGGGGCAAAAAGACCCTCCGTACCGAACTAACGGCACGGAGGTACACCCTTTGCGTCTCAGAGCTTCCAGCAAAACAAATAAACAAGCTGGACAGAAAAAAAGCAAACAAATAGCAAAGAAGCACTTAGCTATGCAGAGCAGCAGGCCACAGGAATGATCCAGGGAAAAACAAGTCCAACACTGGAACATTGACAGGAAGCCAGGATCAAAGCATTAGGTGGAGTTAAGTAGAGAAGCACCTAACGACCTCACAAGATCACCTGAGGGAGGAAACTCAGAAGCCGCAGTACCACTTTCCTCCACAAACGGAAGCTCCCAGAGAGAATCAGCCGAAGTACCACTTGTGACCACAGGAGGGAGCTCTGCCACAGAATTCACAACAGGTTGCCATGGCTACAAGTCCATAACCCAGTATTGGATTGGAAATCTATGTCTGTGTCCAGCTGGGGTTGTCAGGGGGTACATGGTGATGTTCCATTTCTGTCTATTTCATCATCCACCCCTTCTGAGGTCCCAGAGTTCTTGTCAGATTACCGGGATGTATTTGATGAGCCCAAGTCCAGTGCCCTACCTCCGCATAGGGATTGCGATTGTGCTATCGATTTGATTCCTGGTAGTAAATTTCCTAAAGGTCGACTGTTTAATTTGTCTGTGCCTGAGCACGCCGCTATGCGGAGTTACGTAAAGGAATCCTTGGAGAAGGGTCATATTCGCCCGTCGTCGTCGCCATTGGGAGCAGGGTTCTTTTTTGTGGCCAAGAAGGATGGTTCTTTGAGACCTTGTATTGATTACCGCCTTCTAAATAAAATCACAGTCAAATTTCAGTACCCCTTGCCGCTGCTGTCTGATTTGTTTGCTCGGATTAAGGGGGCTAGTTGGTTCACCAAGATAGATCTTCGTGGTGCGTATAATCTTGTGCGTATTAAACAGGGCGATGAATGGAAAACAGCATTTAATACGCCCGAGGGCCATTTTGAGTACCTGGTTATGCCATTCGGGCTTTCCAATGCTCCATCAGTATTTCAGTCCTTTATGCATGACATCTTCCGAGAGTACCTGGATAAATTCCTGATTGTATACTTGGATGATATTTTGGTCTTCTCGGATGATTGGGAATCTCACGTGAAGCAGGTTAGAATGGTGTCCCAGGTCCTGCGTGCGAATTCTTTGTTTGTGAAGGGGTCAAAGTGTCTCTTTGGTGTTCAGAAGGTTTCATTTTTGGGTTTCATTTTTTCCCCTTCTACTATCGAGATGGACCCTGTTAAAGTTCAGGCCATTTATGATTGGACTCAGCCGACATCTCTGAAGAGTCTGCAAAAGTTCCTGGGCTTTGCTAATTTTTATCGTCGCTTCATCAATAATTTTTCTAGTATTGCTAAACCGTTGACTGATTTAACCAAGAAGGGTGCTGATGTGGTCAATTGGTCTTCTGCTGCTGTGGAAGCTTTTCAGGAGTTGAAGCGTCGTTTTCCTTCTGCCCCTGTGTTGTGCCAGCCAGATGTTTCGCTCCCGTTCCAGGTCGAGGTTGATGCTTCTGAGATTGGAGCAGGGGCTGTTTTGTCGCAAAGAAGTTCTGATGGCTCGGTGATGAAACCATGTGCCTTCTTTTCCAGGAAGTTTTCGCCTGCTGAGCGTAATTATGATGTTGGCAATCGAGAGTTGCTGGCCATGAAGTGGGCATTCGAGGAGTGGCGTCATTGGCTTGAAGGAGCTAAGCATCGCGTGGTGGTCTTGACTGATCACAAGAACTTGACTTATCTCGAGTCTGCCAAACGGTTGAATCCTAGACAGGCTCGTCGGTCGCTGTTTTTCTCCCGTTTTGACTTTGTGGTTTCGTACCTTCCGGGCTCTAATTATGTGAAGGCGGATGCCCTGTCTAGGAGTTTTGTGCCCGACTCTCCGGGTTTGCCTGAGCCGGCGGGTATTCTCAAAGAGGGGCTAATTTTGTCTGCCATCTCCCCTGATTTGCGGCGGGTGCTGCAAAAATTTCAGGCTAATAGACCTGACCGTTGCCCAGCGGAGAAACTGTTTGTCCCTGATAAATGGACGAGTAGAGTTATCTCTGAGGTTCATTGTTCGGTGTTGGCTGGTCATCCTGGAATCTTTGGTACCAGAGATTTGGTGGCTAGATCCTTTTGGTGGCCGTCTCTGTCGCGGGATGTGCGTTCGTTTGTGCAGTCCTGTGGGATTTGTGCTCGGGCTAAGCCCTGCTGTTCTCGTGCCAGTGGGTTGCTTTTGCCCTTGCCGGTCCCGAAGAGGCCCTGGACACATATCTCTATGGATTTTATTTCGGATCTCCCCGTCTCTCAAAAGATGTCGGTCATCTGGGCGGTTTGTGATCGCTTCTCTAAGATGGTCCATTTGGTACCCTTGTCTAGATTGCCTTCCTCCTCTGATTTGGTGCCATTGTTTTTCCAGCATGTGGTTCGTTTACATGGCATTCCGGAGAACATCGTTTCTGACAGAGGTTCCCAGTTTGTTTCGAGGTTTTGGCAAGCCTTTTGTGCTAGGATGGGCATTGATTTGTCTTTTTCCTCGGCTTTCCATCCTCAGACAAATGGCCAAACTGAACGAACCAATCAGACCTTGGAAACATATTTGAGATGTTTTGTTTCTGCTGATCAGGATGATTGGGTGTCCTTTTTGCCTTTGGCTGAGTGCGCCCTTAATAATCGGGCCAGCTTGGCTACTTTGGTTTCGCCGTTTTTCTGCAATTCTGGTTTCCATCCTCGTTTCTCTTCAGGGCAGGTTGAGTCTTCGGACTGTCCTGGTGTGGATACTGTGGTGGATAGGTCGCAGCAGATTTGGACTCATGTAGTGGACAATTTGACATTGTCCCAGGAGAAGGCTCAACGTTTCGCTAACCGCCGGCGCTGTGTGGGTCCCCAACTTCGTGTTGGGGATTTGGTTTGGTTGTCGTCTCGTTATATTCCTATGAAAGTTTCCTCTCCTAAGTTTAAGCCTCGTTTCATTGGTCCGTATAGGATTTCTGAGGTTCTTAATCCTGTGTCTTTTCGTTTGACCCTCCCAGCTTCTTTTTACATCCATAATGTATTCCATAGGTCATTGTTGCGGAGATACGTGGCACCTGTGGTTCCATCCGTTGATCCTCCTGCCCCGGTTTTGGTTGAGGGGGAGTTGGAGTATATAGTGGAGAAGATTTTGGATTCTCGTATTTCGAGACGGAAACTCCAGTACCTGGTTAAGTGGAAGGGTTATGGTCAGGAAGATAATTCCTGGGTCTTTGCCTCTGATGTTCATGCTGCCGATCTGGTTCGTGCCTTTCATTTGGCTCATCCTGGTCGGCCTGGGGGCTCTGGTGAGGGTTCGGTGACCCCTCCTCAAGGGGGGGGTACTGTTGTGAATTCTGTGGTCAGGCTCCCTCCTGTGGTCATGAGTGGTACTTCGGCTGGTTCTGTCCATGAGCTTCCTTTGGTTGATGTGAGTGGGGCTGCGGCTTCTGAGTTTCCTTCCTCTGGTGACGAGGTTAAGTCGTTAGGTGCTGTTCTATTTAACTCCACCTAGTTCTTTGTTCCTGGCCTCCAGTCAATGTTCCAGTATTGGTCTTGCTCTCTCCTGGATCGTTCTTGTGGCCTGTCTGCCCTGCATAAGCTAAGTTCTGCTTGTGTTATTTTTGTTTGCTATTTTTTCTGTCCAGCTTGCTATATTGGTTTGTTTTGCTTGCTGGAAGCCCTGGGACGCAGAGGGAGCACCTCCGTACCGTTAGTCGGTGCGGAGGGTCTTTTTGCGCCCTCTGCGTGGTTGTTTGTAGGTTTTTGTGCTGACCGCAAAGCAATCTTTCCTATCCTCAGTCTATTCAGTAAGTCGGGCCTCACTTTGCTAAAATCTATTTCATCTCTGTGTTTGTATTTTCATCTTTACTCACAGTCATTATATGTGGGGGCTGCCTTTTCCTTTGGGGAATTTCTCTGAGGCAAGGTAGGCTTATTTTTCTATCTTCAGGGCTAGCTAGTTTCTCAGGCTGTGCCCGAGGCGCCTAGGTCTGGTCAGGAGCGCTCCACGGCTACCTCTAGTGTTGTGTGATAGGATTAGGGATTGCGGTCAGCAGAGTTCCCACGTCTCAGAGCTCGTCCTATGTTATTAGTAACTATCAGGTCATTTTCAGTGCTCTTAACCACCAGGTCCATTGTGGTTCTAAATCACCAGTTCATAACAAGGTTTATTACATCTTACCATCCTCAACATGCTAGAGTACGGTCTGTGTTAGAAAGGGCCTGGCCAATCTTACAAGCAGATCCTATCATCAAGAAATTTCTCCCTAAAAATCCATCTATCACTTTCCCCTGGGCAAGGAATCTGGGGGAGCGAATCTGGGGGATAGACTCACCCGAAGTCATTACATTGGTCAGTCTGTACCCACACTTGACACTGTTTCATCACGGGGTGGCTGCGTGCCATGCGGTAAATGCGTCGCATGCCCTAATATTGAACTATGCTCATCTTTTACTAGCTTAGATGGTACCCAAAATTTTGCTATCAAGCACCGTATATCCTGTATCTCAAGGTATGTCATATATTATGCCACATGTACATGTGGACTGATATATGTCGGGCTTACAACTAGGCAACTTAAGGTCCGTGTCCGGGAGCACATTCTGGGCATACAGGCGGCAGCTACCTGCACGGACGTGGCCGTCCTTAAAACGTTGCCACGTCATTTTAAGGAATTTCATCATTGTGATGCTACGATGCTGAGGGTGCGGGGGATTGACTTACTCCATATTAATATCAGGGGAGGAAGCCTGTCCAAACGCCTTGCTCAGCTGGAAACAAGGTGGATTTGGACTTTGCACACTATTCACCCACATGGGCTAAATGAAAATATATCATTTGCCCCTTTTTTATGATCTCCGTCTGCTGTGTGTTCATGAGTGGTCCTGGGTAGTTTTTGTTCTTCCATTGTAGTTTTTAATTTTGTTCCACTTTTATTCTTTTTTATTTAGTACTATTCAATTTTGGTGTGCCTACTGCCAGTGAAGTTCCATTTGGAAATGATGAATATCGAGTGGAGCAAGTTTTACATCGGATCTTCGTGGATATTGTCATCAATATACTATTTATGGGATATATGCTGAATGTTTTTTTGTGCTGTAATCAGTTTTGGGATTGTGGTGTCGGGGATATATGTAGGGGAGTTATTCAGTGGGTGCTTGATGGTTTTTGGGCCATGTGTTGAACATTAAGGTTATGTGTTAGTATATTATTGTGAAGTATGCATGCATGGACATCCTTGCATTGGGATATATATATATATATAGTCTTAGTTACTCACCGGTTAACGGTGTTTTTCGGAGTCCATGACAGCACTACGGAGAGAGGGGATCCGCCCTTCAGGAACAGGAAACCTACAGATATATAAGGGCGGCACCTCTCCCACGCATCAGTTGGTTTACAGAGCACAAGAGGACCACCAAGGTTAATAGCATACATAATAAACAATAATACAATAACTAACTATTCACTACCCGTGAATTACATATAAATGAAGGAAGAGGTGTACACCCAGAACTTAAGAAGACGGGAGGGTATGTACAGGTGCTGTCATGGACTCCGAAAAACACCGTTAACCGGTGAGTAACTAAGACTTTATTCTGTCGTCCATGACAGCACTAAGGAGAGAATTACAGAGAGTAACTAACTAGGGAGGGACTACAGCATGCAGCACCCTTACACCAAAAGAGAGGTCAGAGGAGGCACCCAGGTTCAATCTATAATGGTTATAGAAAGTGTTTGGAGAAGACCAAGTAGCAGCCTTACAAATCTGGTCCCCTCTTCTCTTGGAAGGTTCTGCCCGGGATAGGGATTTCAGGGAATCCTTCACCTCCTTCCTGATAATCTCCCTAAGATTTGAAGTAAAATCGGGAGACTCCTCCGCCACCTATGGGAGCGGAGAAAAGGCTATGTCACTTATCCGGTGCTACCGCTATACAGTATCCTATACAACTATTTCCTACCGTCTGCCGCACACACGACTGACAAAGTCTTTTAGGGTAGGCGTCTGGCAAAGGGCAAGCGCATAACGCGCACTCCTTGTTTTTTGATTTACCAGCGCTTTTTTTCCCCTACGGAAATAAACATAGGAAAAGACTGCATCAGGGTACATTCACGAAGATCTCTTACCCAGGCAGTAGCGGTAGGTACCGGATCACTGGGGGGGGGGTCGGTCCAGATCCTTTTGCCTTGATCTGTGACTGGCCTGATTACTGCGTCCGCGAGTCTTCTGCTGGGGTTTCGCAAGGGTCTCCGAGGATCTGTCCTGCTCCTGCAGATCACCGGCAGCTTCTGGCACATCCATAGCTGCAGATGCCATAAGCAGCTCTGCAGCAATCTAATCAGCTATAAATAGCCTTCCCCCGCCGAAACATGTGCAGGTGTGAATGGTCAGTAATTAGTCTCCCCCCTGCCCGGGGGGGAGGGGGGGAACATACTTATCACGCTGACCCCAGAGACAGACCTCCTCCGGACGCTGCTCCCCTCTGCACCGCTCACTGCCGTGGAGCCCTACCCGGGCCCACCGTGGCGCTTCCAGGGACCCGCACTGCCCGAGGTAGGAGACCCCCTCGCTACCTGGGTCGGACAGCCGGCCTGGGTGCTTGATAGGTGACTGAAGAAAATCTGTAGGGAATCCTGTCCTCCAGGAACAGGAAACCAACTGATGCGTGGGAGAGGTGCCGCCCTTATATATCTGTAGGTTTCCTGTTCCTGAAGGGCGGATCCCCTCTCTCCGTAGTGCTGTCATGGACGACCGAATAATATATATATATATATATATATATATATATATATATTAGGCAGCATTTATTGTTACTGCTGTGGTCCATATGAGTTCTTATATGTGTAATTATTATATTCTTACCCTTTGCAACAGTGTATAGTGTTTACTTATGGTATTCTATATGCGACCTGTATAGTTTCTATATGTGGCCTTTGATTTTATCTATGTTTATTTTGGTATTTTTTCACCATTAAGATGGTCCACCTGATTGGATTCTTAGCGGTACATTTACTATAATGTTGTTTTGTTCTATGTATCCAGTCCATGTACTGTGGATTGTACACTTGCCCCTTTCTCCTGCCCTTCTGTAAAATGGCCACTAGGCTAGGCACACTGTGTGCATGTGCTTCCTGTCCCACAACATGGCACCATCCTCTTGCTGACGTGGGGTGTCCGGTCACGTGTGGTTCCACGTGTGCTTGACATCTGCGGACGGAGGAGGTTCCGGATGCGGCGCACGAAAATTGAAGACTCTTCATTTTCGTTTTGCCCTCCTGTAAAATGGCCGCTAGGTTATGTGCACGCGCATCTTGTCCCGCGACATTGTGCTGTCCTTCCGCTGACATAGGTTGTCCGGTCACATGGGGTCCCACGTGTTCCTGACACCTGCGGACGGGGGAGTTTCCGGATGCGGTGCAGGGTAACTGGAGACGCTGCGCGCAGGTGATTGTCCTGTTCTCTATTAATGGTGTATAAATACACATGCTATAGATACCATTCTCCACACGCCCCCTGAGGAAGGAGTTCCCTTTACTCCGCAAATGCGCGTCGGGGTGGGCTACTGGCCCTCCTATCCTGTGTTCTATAGGTATGTACTATGAGGTATTCACCTCTTTACGGGTGACACTATGTCTTAATATTACTCTTGCCTGATAAATTGTTCTTCTGCCATAGTCTGGCATATTACTGTGATTTTCTCAGGAGTGATTAGCCAACTTTGCCCTTTTTGTTCTATTCATGTCCACTGTGGGCACCTTTTCACTGTCTTACCCATACCATTGTACCTGTTGTTTTAGGTTTTACATTGCCAATTAACAAGGGTAATATTTTTTAAGGGATGTTATGACTGCTTTTTTGTGTTTTTTTTGCTAGTTTATACTCCTTGCAGTTGGCCTGATTGGTCTGCATACATGTAAGTTTGTTCAATATAAACTGTCTATTACTCTGACTAACCCTTATGGGATATCCTACATGAATTGTGCTTGCTACAATTAGTTTATGTTGTCTCATTGGGTGAATATATCTCCTGTGTGGGATTGGGAGAATATATATATATATATACGGTATATATATATATATATATATATATATATATTGATTGCATATGTAATAGTTACTTTATTATTATTTATTGTTATAGCGCCATTTATTCCATGGCGCTTTACATGTGAGGAGGGGTATACATAATAAAAACAAGTACAATAATCTTAAACAATACAAGTCATAACTGGTACAGGAGGAGTGAGGACCCTGCCCGCGAAGGCTCACAATCTACAAGGGATGGGTGAGAATACAGTAGGCGAGGATAGAGCTGGTCATGCAGCGGTTTGGTCGATCGGTGGTTACTGCAGGTTGTGGGCTTGTCGGAAGAGGTGGGTCTTCAGGTTCTTCCCTATATAGGATGTTATAGTATATTAATATCTTGACATTTTTGTATGATCTTTTATTTTTGAATTATCATCATATGCCCCCCTTTTTTTTACCTTATCTACTGTATGTGATCGGCTGTTCGGTGTCCATTGACAGTACAGTACATTTGCTATTTTATCTATTATGACATCATTCACTAAAAGTAAATTTTTAATTTTTTTGGGATCTCTTCTTCTTTCCACTTTTATATGGAGTAATATGGAAAATTTGGTTATATCGATAATTGAAGTCCCCAGTTGTGATAGTGGGACATTTTGGGATTTAACGCCTTCATGACCTTGGGATTTTTCGTTTTCCGTGTTCGTTTTTCACTCCCCTCCTTCCCAGAGCCATAACTTTTTTATTTTTCCGTCAATTTGGCCATGTGAGGGCTTACTTTTTGCGGGACAAGTTGCACTTTTGAACGACATCATTGGTTTTAGCATGTTGTCTACTAGAAAACGGGAAAAAAATCCAAGTGCGGTGAAATTGCAAAAAAAGTGTAATCCCACACTTGTTTTTTGTTTGGCTTTTTTGCTAGGTTCAATAAATGCTAAAACTGACCTGACATTATGATTCTCCAGGTCCGTACGAGTTCATAGACACCTAACATGACTAGGTTATTTTTTACGTAAGTGGTGAAAAAAAATTCCAAACTTTGCTAAAAAAAAAAAAATTGTGCCATTTTCCGATACTCGTGGCGTCTCTATTTTTCGTGATCTGGGGTCGGGTGCGGGCTTATTTTTTGCGTGCCGAGATGACGTTTTTAATGATAGCATTTTGGTGCAGATACGTTCTTTTGGTCGCCCATTATTGCATTTTAATGCAATGTCGTGGCGACCAAAAAAACGTAATTCTGGCGTTTCGAATTTTTTTCTCGCTACGCCGTTTAGCGATCAGGTTAATGCTTTTTATTAATTGATAGATCGGGCGATTCTGAACACGCCGATACCAAATATGTGTAGATTTGATTTTTTTTTTATTGATTTATTTTGATTGGGGCGAAAGGGGGGTGATTTAAACTTTTATATATTTTTTATTTTTTTCAACTTTTGCCATGCTTCAATAGCCTCCATGGGAGGCTAGAAGCAGGCACAACGCGATCGGCTCTGCTACATAGCAGCGATCTGCTGTTCGCTGCTATGTAGCAGAAAATCAGGTGTGCTGTGAGCGCCGACCACAGCTACCGGCGATCAGTAACCATAGAGGTCTCAAGGACCACTATGGTTACAATGGAGAAGCATCGCCGACCTCCGATCATGTGACGGCGGTCGGCGATGCCGTCATTTCCGGCCGCCCGGCCGGATGCGGTGGTTAAATGCCGCTGTCAGCGGCATTTAACTAGTTAATAGGTGCGGGCAGATCGCGATTATGCCCGTGCCTATTACGGGCACATGTCAGCTGTTCAAAACAGCTGACATGTCCCGGCTTTGATGCGGGCTCACCCGGCCCGGCTTTGATGTGGGGTGCTGAAAATACGGATTGCATACGGTACAATGCCTCTCTATGCCCCAGCTCGTATCTGCCGTATTTTACTGATCTGTATTATACGGTCTTCTACGGCCGTAGAAAAACGCAGCATGCTGCGTTTGTCACCGTATTGCGCAAAAAAATACGCCAATGAAAGTCTATGGGGTGAGAAAAATACGGATTACACGCGGACCAACAGTGTGACCTGCGAGAAATACGCAGCGGTGTTCTAGCGAAAAGCCGGCAATTCAGTGCGGTGTACAGTAAAATCACACTGACAGGTTAGAATAGAATAGCTAAGATAAATGTCTACACATAGCATAGGGGTATATATATATATATATATATATATATATCAGTGAGACACATATATGTATATATATTAATATTTCATCCAGCGCGATATAGCAGAAAGCCGGTAATTCAATTGCCGGCTTTTGCTATCTCCTTCCTAAACCCGACATGATATGAGACATGGTTTACATACAGTAAACCATATCATATCCCTTTTTTTTTGCATATTCCACACTACTAATGTTAGTAGTGTGTATGTGCAAAATTTGGGCGCTCTAGCTATTAAAGGGTTAAATCACGGAAAAAATTGGCGTGGGCTCCAGCGCAATTTTCTCCGCCAACATGGTAAAGCCAGTGACTGAGGGCAGATATTAATAGCCTAGAGAAGGTCCATGGTTATTGCCCCCCCCCGGCTAAAAACATCTGCCCCCAGCCACCCCAGAAAAGGAACATCTGGAAGATGCGCCTATTCTGGCACTTGGCCACTCTCTTCCCACTCCCCTGTAGCGGTGGGATATGGGGTAATGAAGGGTTAATGTCACCTTGCTATTGTAAAGTGACATTAAGCCAGATTAATAATGGAGAGGTGTCAATTATGACACCTATCAATTATTAATCCAATAGTATGAAATGGTTAAAAAAACACACACACATTATTACAAAGTATTTCAATGAAATAAATACACAGGGTGTTGTAATATTTTATTATACTGGTAATCCACCTGAAGACCCTCGTTCTGTAAAAAAGGTAAAATAAAAAAACAACAATATCCCATACCTTCCGTCGTTCTGTCACGTCCCACGATGTAAATCCATCTGAAGGGGTTAAATCATTTTACAAGCAGAAGCCTTCTAATGCAGCTGTGCTCCTGCCTGTAAAACCCCGGCGAATGAATGGAATGCAGGTGAATGACCTGTAGTTACCTTCAGTCGCGGTGATGCGCCCTCTGCTGGATGTCCTCATATGAACTAGAGCGTGGGAAAATATTCTGAAAAGTTCCCAGGCTCGAGTTCATATGAGGACATCCAGCAAAGGGCGCATCACCGCAACTCAAGGTAACTACAGGTCATTCACCTACATTCCATTCATTCACCGGGGTTTTACAGGCAGGAGTGTTGTGAGTTCTGTTTTTGGGCTCCCTCTGGTGGTTACTGATGGTACTGGGTGACTTGTGTTCTCTGCGGTCTCTGGTGTCCACCTGTTCCATCAGGTTATGGGAGTTTCCTATTTAACCTGGCTTTTTTGTCATTTCCTCGCCGGCTATCAATGTAATCAGCGTGTCTTTTTACCTCTGCTCCCTGCGTCTGTTATCTTCAGGACAAGCTAAGTTTTGATTTTCCTGTTCCACGTTTTGCTTAATTTTTGTCTTAGTCCAGCTTGCAGATGTGATTCCTTGCTGCTGGTTGCTCTAGTGGGCTGAAATTACTCCTCATGTTCCATGAGTTGGCACATGAGTTCAAGTAATTTCAGGATGGTTTTTTGAAGGGTTTTTCGCTGACCGCGCAGTTCACTTTTGTATCCTCTGCTATCTAGCTTTAGCGGGCCTCATTTTTGCTGATTCTATTTTCATAACTACGTATGTGCTTTCCTCTCATTTCACCGTTATTACATGTGGGGGGCTGCTATTTCTGTGGGGTGTTTCTCTGGAGGCAAGTGAGGTCTGTGTTTCTTCTGATAGGGGAAGTTAATCCTTCGGCTGGCGCGAGACGTCTAGCAATCATCGTAGGCACGTTCCCCGGCTACTGCTAGTTGTGTGTTTAGGTTTAGGATCGCGGTCAGCTCAGGTTCCATCACCCTAGAGCTTGTTTTGTTTTTGTGCTTGTCCTTTTGTGATCCCCTGCCATTGGGATCATGACAGTATAGCCGGCCTAAAAAAAAAAATTGGTCATCGTTTTGGCTGAAGTAGGAGGAAAAGTAGTCTGAGGAAGTTTTTTTTTTTTTTCCCCTCCTCAGTGTTTGCTGCCTAGCCTTAATTGCAGCTTGGCTGCTTCTTTCCTCCTCTTAATCCTTGAATGGCTCTGACCTCAGCTGTTTATCATGGACGTCCAGAGTTTGGCTTCCAGCCTGAATAATCTTGCTGCTAAGGTTCAAAATATACAAGATTTTGTTGTACATACGCCTATGTCTGAACCTAGAATTCCTATCCCAGAGTTTTTTTCTGGAGATAGATCTAGTTTTCTGAATTTTAGGAACAATTGCAAGTTGTTTCTTTCCTTGAAATCTCGCTCCTCTGGAGACCCTGCTCAGCAGGTCAAGATTGTTATATCTTTCCTGCGGGGTGACCCTCAGAATTGGGCATTTGCATTGGCACCAGGGGATCCTGCGTTGCTCAATGTGGATGCGTTTTTTCTGGCATTGGGTTTGCTCTATGAGGAACCTAACCTAGAGATTCAGGCTGAAAAATCTTTATTGGCTCTCTCTCAGGGGCAAGATGAAGCAGAAATATATTGTCAGAAATTTCGGAAATGGTCGGTGCTTACTCAGTGGAATGAGTGCGCTCTGGCTGCAAAATTCAGAGATGGCCTTTCTGAGGCCATTAAAGATGTTATGGTGGGGTTCCCAGCGCCTACAGGTCTGAATGAGTCCATGACTATGGCTATTCAGATTGATCGGCATTTACGGGAGCGCAAACCTGTGCACCATTTGGCGGTGTCTTCTGAACAGGCACCTGAGATAATGCAATGTGATAGAATTCAGTCCAGAAGTGAACGGCAAAATTATAGGCGGAAAAATGGATTGTGTTTTTATTGTGGTGATTCAGCTCATGTTATATCAGCATGCTCTAAACGCACAAAAAAGGTTGATAAGTCTGTTGCCATTGGTACTTTACAGTCTAAGTTCATTCTGTCTGTGACGCTGATTTATTCATTATCATCCATTTCCGTCGATGCCTATGTGGATTCAGGCGCTGCCCTGAGTCTTATGGATTGGTCATTTGCCAATCGCTGTGGGTTTAGTCTGGAACCTCTGGAAGTTCCTATTCCTTTGAAAGGAATTGACTCTACACCTTTGGCTATGAATAAACCTCAGTACTGGATACAAGTGACCATGCGTATGACTCCCGTTCATCAGGAGGTGATTCGCTTCCTGGTACTGTATAATTTACATGATGTCTTAGTGCTTGGTCTGCCATGGTTACAAACTCATAACCCAGTCCTGGACTGGAAAACAATGTCTGTGTTAAGCTGGGGATGTCAGGGGGTTCATGATGATGCATCTCCGATTTCTATCGCTTCATCTACTCCTTCTGAGGTTCCGGTATTTCTGTCTGATTATCGGGAGGTTTTTGAGGAGCCTAAGCTCAGTTCGCTTCCTCCTCACAGGGATTGCGATTGTGCTATAGATTTGATTCCTGGCAGTAAATTCCCTAAAGGTCGTTTGTTCAATCTGTCAGTGCCAGAGCATACTGCTATGCGGAATTATGTTAAGGAGTCCTTGGAAAAGGGACATATCCGTCCATCTTCGTCCCCTTTGGGAGCAGGTTTTTTTTTTGTGGCCAAAAAAGATGGTTCCTTGAGGCCTTGCATAGATTATCGTCTTTTGAATAAGATTACAGTCAAATATCAGTATCCTTTGCCATTGTTGACTGATTTGTTCGCTCGCATTAAGGGGGCTAAATGGTTCACTAAGATTGATCTTCGGGGTGCGTATAATCTTGTGCGGATAAGGCAGGGTGATGAGTGGAAAACCGCATTTAATACGCCTGAGGGCCATTTCGAGTATTTGGTGATGCCTTTTGGACTTTCTAATGCTCCTTCTGTCTTCCAGTCTTTTATGCACGATATTTTCCGTGAATATCTGGATAAATTTATTATCGTGTATTTGGATGATGTTTTGGTTTTTTCTGATGACTGGGAGTCTCATGTTCAGCAGGTCAGGAAGGTGTTTCAGGTCCTGCGGGCCAATTCTTTGTTTGTAAAAGGTTCTAAATGTCTCTTTGGAGTCCAGAAGATTTCTTTTTTGGGGTATATTTTTTCCCCTTCTACTATTGAGATGGATCCCGTCAAGGTTCAGGCTATTTGTGACTGGACGCAGCCTGCATCTCTTAAGAGTCTACAGAAGTTCTTGGGCTTTGCTAATTTTTATCATCGCTTCATAACTAATTTTTCTAGTGTTGTTAAGCCTTTGACGGATTTGACTAAAAAGGGTGCTGATGTTACTGATTGGTCTCCTGCGGCTGTGGAGGCCTTTCAGGAACTTAAGCGCCGGTTTTCTTCTGCTCCTGTGTTGCGTCAGCCAGATACGTCGCTTCCTTTTCAGGTTGAGGTTGATGCTTCCGAGATCGGAGCGGGGGCGGTTTTGTCACAGAAAAGCTCCGATGGCTCAGTGATGAAGCCATGTGCGTTCTTTTCTAGAAAACTTTCGCCCGCTGAACGGAATTATGATGTTGGTAATCGGGAGCTTTTGGCCATGAAGTGGGCATTTGAGGAGTGGCGTTATTGGCTTGAGGGTGCTAGACATCGTGTGGTGGTCTTGACTGATCACAAAAATCTGATGTACCTTGAGTCTGCCAAGCGTCTGAATCCTAGACAGGCTCGTTGGTCACTGTTTTTCTCCCGTTTCAATTTTGTGGTTTCATACCTGCCAGGTTCAAAGAATGTGAAGGCGGATGCTCTTTCTAGGAGTTTTGTGCCTGACTCTCCTGGAAATTCTGAGCCCACTGGTATCCTTAGGGATGGGGTGATTTTGTCGGCTGTCTCCCCAGACTTGCGACGTGCTTTGCAGGAGTTTCAGGCGGATAAACCTGATCGTTGTCCGCCGGAAAGACTGTTTGTTCCGGATAATTGGACCAGTAGAGTCATCTCCGAGGTCCATTCTTCTGTGTTGGCAGGTCATCCTGGAATATTTGGTACTAGAGACTTGGTGGCCAGGTCTTTTTGGTGGCCTTCCTTGTCGAGGGATGTGCGTTCTATCGTGCAGTCTTGTGGAGTTTGCGCTCGGGCTAAGCCTTGCTGTTCTCGGGCCAGTGGATTGTTGTCACCTTTGCCTATCCCGAAGAGGCCTTGGACGCACATTTCCATGGACTTTATTTCGGATCTCCCTGTCTCTCAAAAAATGTCCATCATATGGGTTGTGTGTGACCGCTTTTCTAAGATGGTTCATCTGGTACCCTTGCCTAAGTTACCTTCCTCCTCTGAGTTGGTCCCTCTGTTTTTTCAAAACGTGGTCCGTTTGCATGGCATTCCGGAGAACATCGTTTCTGACAGGGGATCCCAGTTTGTGTCTAGATTTTGGCGGACGTTCTGTGCTAAGATGGGCATTGATTTGTCCTTTTCGTCTGCATTCCATCCCCAGACGAATGGCCAGACGGAACGAACTAATCAGACTTTAGAAACTTATTTAAGGTGTTTTGTTTCTGCTGATCAAGATGACTGGGTTTCCTTTTTGCCGCTTGCCGAGTTTGCCCTTAATAATCGGGCTAGTTCTGCTACCTTGGTTTCTCCTTTCTTTTGTAATTCGGGGTTTCATCCTCGTTTTTCCTCTGGTCAGGTGGAGCCTTCTGATTGTCCTGGAGTGGACATGGTGGTGGATAGGTTGCATCGGATTTGGAGTCATGTGGTGGACAATTTGAAGTTGTCCCAGGAGAGGGCTCAGCAGTTTGCTAATCGCCGTCGCCGCGTGGGTCCTCGACTTCTTGTTGGGGACTTGGTGTGGTTGTCTTCTCGTTTTGTTCCTATGAAGGTCTCTTCTCCTAAGTTCAAGCCTCGGTTCATCGGTCCCTATAGGATCTTGGAAATTCTTAACCCTGTGTCGTTTCGTTTGGATCTCCCGGCATCGTTTGCTATTCATAATGTGTTCCATCGGTCGTTGTTGCGGAAGTATGAGGTACCTGTTGTTCCTTCGCTTGAGCCTCCTGCTCCGGTGCTGGTGGAGGGTGAATTGGAGTATGTTGTGGAGAAGATCTTGGATTCTCGTGTTTCCAGACGGAAACTCCAGTATTTGGTCAAGTGGAAGGGTTATGGTCAGGAGGATAATTCTTGGGTGATTGCCTCTGATGTTCATGCTGCCGATTTGGTCCGTGCTTTTCATAGGGCTCATCCTGGTCGCCCTGGTGGTTCTCGTGAGGGTTCGGTGACCCCTCTTCAAGGGGGGGGTACTGTTGTGAGTTCTGTTTTTGGGCTCCCTCTGGTGGTTACTGATGGTACTGGGTGACTTGTGTTCTCTGCGGTCTCTGGTGTCCACCTGTTCCATCAGGTTATGGGAGTTTCCTATTTAACCTGGCTTTTTTGTCATTTCCTCGCCGGCTATCAATGTAATCAGCGTGTCTTTTTACCTCTGCTCCCTGCGTCTGTTATCTTCAGGACAAGCTAAGTTTTGATTTTCCTGTTCCACGTTTTGCTTAATTTTTGTCTTAGTCCAGCTTGCAGATGTGATTCCTTGCTGCTGGTTGCTCTAGTGGGCTGAAATTACTCCTCATGTTCCATGAGTTGGCACATGAGTTCAAGTAATTTCAGGATGGTTTTTTGAAGGGTTTTTCGCTGACCGCGCAGTTCACTTTTGTATCCTCTGCTATCTAGCTTTAGCGGGCCTCATTTTTGCTGATTCTATTTTCATAACTACGTATGTGCTTTCCTCTCATTTCACCGTTATTACATGTGGGGGGCTGCTATTTCTGTGGGGTGTTTCTCTGGAGGCAAGTGAGGTCTGTGTTTCTTCTGATAGGGGAAGTTAATCCTTCGGCTGGCGCGAGACGTCTAGGAATCATCGTAGGCACGTTCCCCGGCTACTGCTAGTTGTGTGTTTAGGTTCAGGATCGCGGTCAGCTCAGGTTCCATCACCCTAGAGCTTGTTTTGTTTTTGTGCTTGTCCTTTTGTGATCCCCTGCCATTGGGATCATGACACAGGTGCACATTAAAATACTTTGTAATAATGTGTTTTTTTAACCATTTCATACTATTGGATTAATAATGGATAGGTGTCACAATTGACGCCTCTCCATTATTAATCTGGCTTAATGTCACCTTACAACAGCAAGGTGACATTTGTTGTGAATTCTGTGGCAGAGTTCACTCCTGTGGTCACGAGTGGTACTTCGGCTGATTCTCTCTGGGAGCTTCCGTTTGTGGAGGAAAGTGGTACTGCAGCTTCTGAGTTTCCTCCCTCAGGTGATCTGGTGAGGTCGTTAGCTGCTTCTCTACTTAACTCCACCTGATGCTGTGATCCATGCTTCCTGTCAATGTTCCAGTGTTGGACTTGTGTTTCTCTGGATCATTCCTGTGGCCTGCTGCTCTGCATAGCTAAGTGCTTCTTTGCTATTTGTTGCTATTTTTTCTGTCCAGCTTGTCTATTTGTTTTGCTGGAAGCTCTGGGACGCAAAGGGTGTACCTCCGTGCCGTTAGTTCGGTACGGAGGGTGTTTTTGCCCCCTTTGCGTGGTTTTCTTTAGGGTTTTGTGTAGACTGCAAAGTTATCTTTCCTATCCTCGTTCTGTCTAGAATATCGGGCCCCACTTTGCTGAATCTATTTCATCCCTACGTTTGTCTTTTCATCTTACTCACAGTCATTATGTGTGGGGGGCTGCCTTTTCCTTTGGGGTATTTCTCTGAGGCAAGGTGGGCTTATTTTTCTATCTTCAGGCTAGTTAGTTTCTCAGGCTGTGCCGAGTTGCATAGGGAGCGTTAGGCGCAATCCACAGCTGCCTCTAGTTGTGTTTGGAGAGGATCAGGAATTGCGGTCTACAGAGTTTCCACGTCTCAGAGCTCGTTCTATTATTTTGGGTTATTGTCAGATCACTGTATGTGCTCTGATCGCTATGTACATTGTGTTACTGAATTGCATTTCATAACAGACATTAACCCTTCATTACCCCATATCCCACTGCTACAGGGGAGTGGGAAAAGAGTGGCCAAGCGCCAGAATAGGCGCATCTTACAGATGTGCCTTTTCTGGGGTGGCTGGGGGCAGATGTTTTTAGCCGGGGGTGCCAATAACCATGGACCCTCTCCAGGCTATTAATATCTGCCCTCAGTCACTGGCTTTACCATTCTGGCGGAGAAAATTGCGCGGGAGCCCACGCCAATTTTTTCCGCGATTTAACCCTTTAATTTAATAGCTAGAGCGCCCAAATTTTACACATAGTGTGGAATATGCAAAAAAAAAAGGGATATGAGATGGTTTACTGTACGTAAACCATGTCTCATATCATGTCGGGTTTGAGAAGGAGATAGCAAAAGCCGGCAATTGAATTAACGGCTTTTAAGCTATGTAGCGCTGTATGATATATATATATATATATATATATATACAGTGGGGCAAAAAAGTATTTAGTCAGTCAGCAATAGTGCAAGTTCCACCACTTAAAAAGATGAGAGGCGTCTGTAATTTACATCATAGGTAGACCTCAACTATGGGAGACAAACTGAGAAAAAAAAATCCAGAAAATCACATTGTCTGTTTTTTTAACATTTTATTTGCATATTATGGTGGAAAATAAGTATTTGGTCAGAAACAAAATTTCATCTCAATACTTTGTAATATATCCTTTGTTGGCAATGACAGAGGTCAAACGTTTTCTGTAAGTCTTCACAAGGTTGCTGGACCCGTTGAAGCACAATCAGTGCGAAACGGCCGTCGTCCACGCTCCATCACCGCACCCTCCTGTAAAACCTGCTGCCTAGCTGGATGTATGATCTTCCGTAAAGCCATGTTTCAATAAAGAACACGTTCGCACAGCAACAACGGGGTGAGTGCCGCAGTTTTCTTTGTTCTTGGATATGTATTCAGCTTCACGCTTTTACTGCTAGAGCACCTGATGCCCACAAGCTGTTTGTGACGATTGCATGCAGTGAGTTCTAGTCCAAAGGAGTACACACTGCTCTAGTGCCGTCCCGTTCTCACCTTTCTTTGCATTAGGAACTTCACAAGGTTGCCACACACTGTTGTTGGTATGTTGGCCCATTCCTCCATGCAGATCTCCTCTAGAGCAGTGATGTTTTTGGCCTTTCGCTTGGCAACACGGACTTTCAACTCCCTCCAAAGGTTTTCTATAGGGTTGAGATCTGGAGACTGGCTAGGCCACTCCAGGACCTTGAAATGCTTCTTACGAAGCCACTCCTTCGTTGCCCTGGCGGTGTGCTTTGGATCATTGTCATGTTGAAAGACCCAGCCACGTTTCATCTTCAATGCCCTTGCTGATGGAAGGAGGTTTGCACTCAAAATCTCACTATACATGGCCCCATTCATTCTTTCATGTACCCGGATCAGTCGTCCTGGCCCCTTTGCAGAGAAACAGCCCCAAAGCATGATGTTTCCACCACCATGCTTTACAGTAGGTATGGTGTTTGATGGATGCAACTCAGTATTCTTTTTCCTCCAAACACGACAAGTTGTGTTTCTACCAAACAGTTCCAGTTTGGTTTCATCAGACCATAGGACATTCTCCCAAAACTCCTCTGGATCATCCAAATGCTCTCTAGCAAACTTCAGACGGGCCCGGACATGTACTGGCTTAAGCAGTGGGACACGTCTGGCACTGCAGGATCTGAGTCCATGGTGGCGTAGTGTGTTACTTATGGTAGGCCTTGTTACATTGGTCCCAGCTCTCTGCAGTTCATTCACTAGGTCCCCCCGCGTGGTTCTGGGATTTTTGCTCACCGTTCTTGTGATCATTCTGACCCCACGGGGTAGGATTTTGCGTGGAGCCCCAGATCGAGGGAGATTATCAGTGGTCTTGTATGTCTTCCATTTTCTAATTATTGCTCCCACTGTTGATTTCTTCACTCCAAGCTGGTTGGCTATTGCAGATTCAGTCTTCCCAGCCTGGTGCAGGGCTACAATTTTGTTTCTGGTGTCCTTTGACAGCTCTTTGGTCTTCACTATAGTGGAGTTTGGAATCAGACTGTTTGAGGGTGTGCACAGGTGTCTTTTTACACTGATAACAAGTTTAAACAGGTGCCATTACTACAGGTAATGAGTGGAGGAAAGAGGAGACTCTTAAAGAAGAAGTTACAGGTATGTGAGAGCCAGAAATCTTGATTGTTTGTTTCTGACCAAATACTTATTTTCCACCATAATATGCAAATACAATGTTAAAAAAAACAGACAATGTGATTTTCTGGATTTTTTTTCTCAGTTTGTCTCCCATAGTTGAGGTCTACCTATGATGTAAATTATAGACGCCTCTCATCTTTTTAAGTGGTGGAACTTGCACTATTGCTGACTGACTAAATACTTTTTTGCCCCACTGTATATATATGTGCCTCACTGACATATATGTGTATATATACATATATATATATATATATATTTATATATATATATGTATATATATATATATATATATATATATATATATATATATATATATATATATATATATTAGGCAGTATATACAGTTATATGAAAAAGTTTGGGCACCCCTATTAATCTTAAGCTTAATGTTTTATAAAAATTGCTTTTTTTGCAACAGCTATTTCAGTTTCATATATCTAATAACTGTTGGACACAGTAATGTTTCTGCCTTGAAATGAGGTTTATTGTACTAACAGAAAATGTGCAATCTGCATTCAAACAAAATTTGACAGGTGCATAAGTATGGGCACCCTTATCATTTTCTTGTTTTAAATACTCCTACCTACTTTTTACTGACTTACTAAAGCACTTTTTTTGGTTTTCTAACCTCATTTAGCTTTGAACTGCATAGCCAGGTGTATGCAATCATGAGAAAAGCTACTTAAAGTGGCCACTTGCAAGTTGTTCTCATCATGGGCTCCTCAAAACAACTGTCTAATGATCTGAAAACAAAGATTATTTAACATAGTTGTTCAGGGGAAGGATACAAAAAGTTGTTTCAGAGATTTAACCTGTCAATTTCCACTGTGAGGAACATAGTAAGGAAATGGAAGAACACAGGTACAGTTCTTGTTAAGGCCAGAAGTGGCAGGCCAAGAAAAACATCAGAAAGGCAGAGAAGAAGAATGGTGAGATCAGTCAAGGACAATCCTCAGACCACCTCCAGAGAGCTGCAGCATCAACTTGCTGCAGATGGTGTCACTGTGCATCGGTGAACTATACAACGCACTTTGCACAAGGAGAAGCTGTATGGGAGAATGATGCGAAAGAAGCCATTTCTGCAAGCACGCCACAAACAGAGTTGGCTGAGGTATGCAAAAGCACATTTGGAGAAGCCAATTTCTTTTTGGAAGAAGGTCCTGTGGACTGATGAAACCAAGATTGAGTTGTTTGGTCATAGAAAAAGGCGTTATGCATGGCGGCCAAAAAACACAGCATTCCAAGAAAAACACTTGCTACCGAAAGTAAAATTTGGTGGAGGTTCCATCATGCTTTGGGGCTGTGTGGCCAATGCCGGCACCAGGAATCTTGTTAAAGTTGAGGAACGTATGGATTCCTCTCAGTATCAGCGGATTCTTGACAATAATGTTCATGAATCAGTGACAAAGTTGAAGTTACGCAGGGGATGGATCTTTCAGCAAGACAATGATCCAAAACACGGCTCCAAATCTACTCAGGCATTCATGCAGAGGAACAATTACACTGTTCTGGAATGGCCATCCCAGTCCCCAGACCTGAATATCATTGAACATCTGTGGGATCATTTGAAGAGGGCTGTCCATGCTCGGCGACCATCAAACTTAACTGAACTGGAATTGTTTTGTAAAGAGGAATGGTCAAAAATACCTTCATCCAGGATCCAGGAACTCATTAAAAGCTACAGGAAGCGACTAGAGGCTGTTATTTTTGCAAAAGGAGGATCTACTAAATATTAATGTCACTTTTCTGGTGGGGTGCCCATACTTATGCACCTGTCAAATTTTGTTTGAATGCAGATTGCACATTTTCTGTTAGTACAATAAACCTCATTTCAAGGCAGAAACATTATTGTGTCCAACAGTTATTAGATATATGAAACTGAAATAGCTGTTGCAAAAAAACAATTTTTATAAAACATTAAGCTTAAGATTAATAGGGGTGCCCAAACTTTTTCATATAACTGTATGTTTTTACGATTATTTGAGCACATGGATCCCTTGTATATCCGTTTGTCGGTTTTGCAAGCCTGCGAGAAAATCTCGCAGTACGGATGCCATACGGATTACATACGGAGGATGCCATGCGCAAAATACACTGACACACCCTGCCTACGGATGACATACTGATCACTATTTTGGGGACTTTTCTGCGTATAACGGCTGTAAATAACGGACCGTATTTTTATATGCTGAGTGTGAGGCCGGCCTAAGAAAATATTTGTGACACCCAAGGTTCATGGTCATCACAGTGGCATTGCTTTCCTCACGGGGAGAGTGATGTCACTCTTGGAAGTGAGGATCTTCTTTATCAGATACACACAAGCATGCAACATGTTCACACTCCAGGCTAGAAGGGGGAGCTCTGATCCAGCTTGTGGGTGGCTTCCCTAGATATAGTCTGGTCTGGAGGGAAAGCCAGTTAGTTCCTGTCAGAGAGACAGAGGAGAAGGAAGCAGAGGGGCTGTGCAGCAGCTCCAGTAAAGAGGGAAAGAGAAAGCCAAGCGATTTGTAGAGAGCGTGTAGGAGAAGCGAAACACAGGAGAGTGAGAGACAGCTGCGACTGGGCTACCTCCCTACAAAGCGCAGACACAGGTAGCCGGAAGACCGGGGTTGTGTCGGACTCCAAGTGGCATAGCAGAAACCAGCAGGACAGCTGGATTTTATATCACTTGTCCGCCCTGACACCTGAGGACACAGTAGCGCATAGAGCCTGGGTCGTGATAGAGACCCTGTAAAAAGGCTCGAGCCAACTGTCATACGGGTTAGTGTCCTACCTACAAGGAGGACAGAGAACACATGAGGACCTTGACAGAAGCCACAGGCAACAAGGGACGACACCACAGCGCTAGAGGAAAGGCTTCTATCTCCACCTGGTAAAGGAGACTCCCAACTCGCTTCCAAGCCGGCCGGACCCTGCCTGTACCTGTGATCTGGTACCCTGGACTGTGGTTGCCTGACACAGGTGAGGAGACTGCAAACCTGTGCCCTCCATTTATTTCTACACTACCCACCATCTTCATCTATACACCGGGTGCCCTGGGGACTCAGCTTCACCTGTGGGAAGCCATACTATCTTAGCTGCCATAACATCACCCCAAAGGACCCCTTTAAGCAGCATCGGTCACCTCTGACCGAGAACCACAGGTGGCGTCACGAACACAAACTTTATTCAATCCCCCTATAAGGACATTCCCTTTTACTTGGGCGCCCAGAGCAACGGACCGGGTCGGGTCGCCGCCACCGTGACATCCCCTTTAACCCCTTTCTTCCATTGGACGTACTATTCCGTCCATGTGGGGTGGGCCCTAATTCCCAAGGACGGAATAGTACGTCCAGCGCGATCGGCCGTGCTCACGGGGGGGAGCACTATGTGCCAGGAGCGGTCACGTACCGCTCCCAGCACATTAACCCCCGGCACACCGCGATCAAACATGATCGCAGTGTTCCGAGGGCATAGGGAAGCATCGCGCAGGGAGTGGGCTCCCTACGGGTTTCCCTGAGACGATCGGTACAAGGCGATGTGCTCACCTTGTACAGAGTGTCTCCTCCCTGCAGCCCCCAGATCCAAATGGCTGCGAGGCTACTTCCGGGTCCTGCAGGGAGTACTTCCGGGTCCAGAGCAGGCTCTGGTAACCAAGCAGTGGGGCACGCCAGATCGCTGATCTGACACAGTGCTCTGCAAAGTGTCAGATCAGCGATCTGTCACTATACAGTGATGTCCCCCTTGGGACAAAGTAAAAAAAATTTTTTTTAGATGTGTAAGAAAAAAATAAATAAAAAATTCCTAAATAAAGAAAAAAAAAATTGTTCCCATACATTTCTTTATCTAAATAAAGAAAACAAAACAATAAAAGTACACATATTTAGTATCGCCGCGTCCGTAACGACCCAACCTATAAAACTGTCCCACTAGTTAACCCCTTCAGTAAACACCGTTAAAAAAAAAAAAAAAGTGGCAAAAACGCTTTATCATACCGCCGAACAAAAAGTGGAATAACACGCGATCAAAAAGACAGATATAAATAACCATGGTACCGCTGAAAACGTCATCTTGTCCCGCAAAAAATGAGCCGCCATACAGCATCATCAGCGAAAAAATAAAAAAGTTACAGTCCTCAGAATAAAGCGATGCAAAAACACGGGTATTACATACCTGGTAATGTGTTTTTTCATGAGACATGACGGCACCACGAGAGAGGGGATCCGCCCATCAAGGACAGGAAACCTTCAAGATAAAAGGGGCGGCTCCTCTCTCCACATCAGTTGTTTTACAGAGTACGAGAGGAACTCCGCTGGTTAGTGTACACATAAATAATACATCCTATACGGTTCTATTCACCGATACCCCAGGGAGTGTATAATACAAAAAATGCTAATAATGCACCCAACTAATGACGTGATCAAAAGGGTGGGAATATAAGGGTGCCGTCATGTCTCATGAAAAAACACATTACCAGGTATGTAATACCCGTGTTTTTCCATCATACATGACGGCACCACGAGAGAGTTACAGAGATTTGTATTCTCTTTTAGGGAGGGATCACTGCTTGTAACACTCTTCTCCCAAAAGTGAGATCAGAGGTAGCAGATAGGTCTAGCCTATAATGTGTAAAGAAAGTAGACGGAGAGGACCAAGTGGCCGCCTTACAGATTTGGTCGATGGTAGCATCAGCTCTCTCCGCCCACGACATCGCCATGGCCCTCGTGGAGTGGGCTTTCAGACCCTGTGGAACAACCCTGCCTGCACTACTATATGCTAGAATAATGGCCTCTCTCACCCATCTAGCTATAGTCTGTTTTGAGGCTTTAAGGCCCTTCCTTGACCCTTGGAACGAAACAAATAAAGCACTCTGCTTCCTCCAGGATTTTGTACTCTCTAGATACTGTAGGATACATCTCCTAACGTCTAGGCAATGGAGTCTCTCCTCTTTTTTGTTACTAGGGTTGGGACAAAAAGAGGGTAGGGTTATATCCTGAGCTCTATGGAATCTCGATACCACTTTGGGGAGATATGCCGGATCTAATTTTAATACAACCCTATCGTCCATAATTTGTGTGTAAGGGGGGTCAGCTGACAACGCGTGTAAGTGCCACTAACAAAGCTGTTTTTAATGTTAGTATTTTATCAGAAGTTGTATTTAACGGCTCAAAGGGGCTTTCCGTCAGGGCTGTTAACACTAGATTTAGATCCCATGGTGGAGGAGTAGGAGATGGAACAGAGTCAGCTCTACTACAGGCTCGGATAAACCTCACCACCCACCTATTACTTGCCAGGTCACAGTTGAATAGGGCTGCTAAGGCTGAAATGTGTACTTTAAGGGTACTAACAGCTAACCCCAGATCTAAGCCCTTCTGCAGGAACTCCAGTATTGCCACTATCGGGACCTCCCCTTCCCGTATTGGCCCTGAGCTGGACAGGAATTTCTTCCATATCCTCCCATAGATCTTGGTCGTTACTGGTTTTCTGCTGCTGAGCAAGGTGGATATTAACCCAGCTGAAAACCCCTCTTTCTCTAGTAACGACCGCTCAAATGCCAGGCTGTCAAATGAAGCCCGGAGTTCTGCGGGTGGTTGAAGGGACCCTGAGTTAGAAGGTCCTGGTCTTCCGGGAGAACCCACGGGTCCGTCACTGACATCACTCTCAGCCAGTAAAACCACGGTCTTTTCGGCCAGAAGGGAGCGATCATAATTACTCTGGCCTTGTCTTCCCTGATCTTCCTCAGAACTGCTGGGATTAGACATATTGGTGGGAAGGCATACAGGAGCCCTGACGTCCATTCTACGCTGAAGGCGTCTACTGCCAACGGCCTGTCTGTAGGGTTCAGGGAGCAGAACTTTTGGACTTTCTTGTTGACTTTTGAGGCAAAGAGGTCCACCCTGGGTTTTCCCCACATGTGCACTATCCGTTGAAAAACTGACTTTTTTAGGGACCATTCCCCTTGCCTCAAGTGGTTCCTGCTTAAAAAGTCTGCCTTTATGTTGTCCACACCTCGGATATGCAGGGACAATAATGACAGGAAGTGCTTTTCGGCTCGAGACATGAGTCTTGTGGTTATGTGCATCAGTGCCCGAGAGCGGGTGCCTCCCTGGTGGTTCACGTATGCGACCGCTGTTCAGTTGTCCGATAGGACTCTCACATGATGCCCTGCCAAGTGTGGAAGTAATCTCTCTAGCGCCCTTTCTATTGCTAGGAGCTCCCACTCGTTTGAGGATAGATCTTTCTCCTCTTGAGCCCAGGGGTCTTGGACCCATAGTGTGTCTGAGTGAGCTCCCCATCCCCATGGACTGGCGCCCGTTGTGATTATCATGGAGGCTGTGAATGTCCAGGGAACTCCTCTGGGGGATGACTCTATCTGTAAACCACCATCTGAGAGATTGGAGCACAGAGAGTGGGAGAGTGAGCTTCTGCTCTAAGGGTACCGTCACACTATAACATTTCGATCGCTACGACGGTACGATTCGTGACGTTCCAGCGATATCGTTACGATATCGCTGTGTCTGACACGCAGCAGCGATCAGGGATCCTGCTGAGAATCGTACGTCGTAGCAGATCGTTTAGAACTTTCTTTCATCGCTGGATCTCCCGCTGTCATCGCTAGATCGGTGTGTGTGACACCGATCTAGCGATGCGATCCAGCGATGCGTTCGCTTGTAACCAGGGTAAACATCGGGTAACTAAGCGCAGGACCGCGCTTAGTTACCCGATGTTTACCCTGGTTACAAGCGTTAAACTAAAAAAAAACAAACAGCACATACTTACATTCTGGTGTCCGTCAGGTCCCTTGCCGTCTGCTTCCCGCACTGTGACTGCCGGCCGTAAAGTGAAAGCAGAGCACAGCGGCTGTGCTTTCACTTTACGGCCGGCAGTCACTGAGTGCGGGAAGCAGACTGCAAGGGACCTGACGGACACCAGAATGTAAGTATGTGCTGTTTTTTTTTTTTTTAGTTTAACGCTTGTAACCAGGGTAAACATCGGGTAACTAAGCGCGGTCCTGCACTTAGTTACCCGATGTTTACCCTGGTTACCCAGGGACCTCGGCATCGCTGGTCGCTGGAGAGCTGTCTGTGTGACAGCTCCCCAGCGACCACACTACGATTTACCTACGATCACGGCCAGGTCATATCGCTGGTCGTGATCGTAGGTAAATCGTATAGTGTGACGGTACCCTAACTGTCCCTGAAGTTCTCGGTCGTTCTGCAGCACACACCATTGCAGTTCTCTTGCATGGAACTGGGCCCATTTTACTGCCGGTATGCAGGAGGTTAGGGACCCTAACACCGACATGGCCCTTCTTAAGGTCATTTACGGCTTTTTTAATGTGGCCATAATCATGTTTGATTTTTTCTTCTTTTTCTTCTGGGAGGCGGCACTCCTGTGCCACGGAGTCCACCGTTATCCCCAGGAAATTCTGGACCATTGCCGGCTCTAACTTGGACTTCTTGAGATTTAGTTGCCATCCCAGTGTCTGAAGAGTGTCCATCACTATCCTGACCTGCTCCTGACAGTGAGAAAAGTTATTTCCCACTATCAGGAAGTCGTCCAAGTAGGGAATTATTAGAGTGTCTTTTTCCCTGAGAAGTGCTGTGACCTCTGCAATCAGCTTCGTAAATACACGTGGGGCGGTTGCTATCCCAAAGGGCAGAGCCCTGTACTGGAAGTGACACAGCTGGGACCCCATCTGAACTGCCACTCTGAGGAACTGACGATCTTGTTGTCTGATTGGGACGTGATAATAAGCGTCCTTGAGGTCGAGGACGGACATGTAGCACTGGGGATAGAGAAGTTTCACCGCCGATTTTATGGTTTCCATCTTGAATGATGGTACTACAAGAAATTTGTTGAGGCCTTTTAGATTTATAATTGTCCTCCAAGAGTTGTCCGGTTTTTTTATGAGAAAAGGAGGGGAATAAAATCCTTCCCTCCTTTCGTCTATAGGAACTTCTTCCAAGACGTGCTTGTCTAGGAGTGATGTTACTTCCCCTCCAGACTGTCTTGCTTTTCTTGGGAGGACTGTACCGGGGTCTGCATATACCTTCTTGGAGGCCAGTGGTGAAACTTTATTCTTAGGCCTGATCCTACGATCTGCCGGATCCATATGCTGGAGGAGATCCTCTCCCAGGCTGGAAGGAAGTGAGAGAGCCTCCCTCCCACCTGAGAAGGACCGTCACTGGGAGGGTTTTTTGGTGTCTCTGGGGGACTTGCCGAAATAGAAGCCCTTTCCTCCCCTGGGTCGCTTGTCCAGGTTGCTCCTGTCCCGGTCTCTGTATTGCTGCCTTCGGAACTTTTGGCCTCTCCGAAAGGGCTGAAATGGCTGTCTTGGAAAGTTCTTCTTATTATCACCGGCCTTCTCCAGTACCTCATCTAATGCCGTCCGAACAGGAAGTTTCCCTCACAAGGCAAAGAACAAAGCTTCATTTTTGCCTGAGTGTCCCCTGGCCAGCATTTAAGCCATACGGCACGGCGTCCAGTGTTAGCTAACGCTGCTGATTTTGCTGCCAGCCTAGCAGAGTCTGCTGATGCTTCAGCCAGAAACATAGACGCTGCCCTCATGGTTGGAAGTGACTCTAGAATAGCTTCCCTGGGAACTTTTTGCTCCACCTGTTCCTCCAGGTTGTCTATCCAGATTTTAAGGGATCTGGCGACACAAGTGGCCGCGATAGCTGGCCTTAGTGCTCCTGCTGAGGCTTCCCAAGCTGTCTTCAGGGAACTGTCCACCTTCCTGTCCAGAGGTTCTTTTAGAGAATCTAGGTCCTCGAACGGCAGGGAGGACTTCCTGGCCACTTTTGAGACCGCCACATCGATTTTTGGGGCTCTGTCCCAAGATGAGGACGCTTCCTCTTCAAAGGGATACCTTCTTTTTAGGGAGGTAGTTATTTGGGACCTTTTTTCTGGCTTTTGCCATTCCCTTTTAATCAGTTCTTGTATTTGATCGTTAACAGGGAATGACCTCCGTTTTTTCTTTTGTAGGCCACTGAACATGAGTTCTTGGGCTGTCTTTTTGGCCTTCTCATCTACCAGCCCCATGGTAGAGCGAACGGCTTTAATAAGTTTATCTGTAGCCTCAGCTGGAAAAGTGTCTTCCTCCTCCGAGCTACTATCAGAACAGCAGGCCGTATCTGAATCCTGCTCTGACCCCGAGGAATCCCTTTGGGATGCTATAGAGGGGCTGGATCTGTCCCTAGATCTGGCATCTGTGTCAGGTGTCTGTAATGCTCTTACGAACTTAGAGACTTCGGACTGGATCAGAGATCTTAGGCTGTCCATAAAGGAGGGTGTTTCCTCCGCCACAGTCTGGTTAATACAGTCCTGACACAGTCTTTTACCCCAAGATGACATTAAAGGCTTTTTACATAAGGGACATTCTCTATTTTTCATCTTCGCCTTATACTTTTTGGTGACCTTCTATACTCCACCCCGCAATGTATGTAAGAAAAGAGGGGAGAGAGAAGATGAGAGAAAAGAACAGACATTAGCATGCTGGACTTTCTCGTAGTTCACTCACCACTCGGACGTTTTCAAAGTACGGGTACCGGATCTGGAGGTTGGCTGGTTTTCTCTGTGTCTCCCAATGAGACTAGGGACCCCTCCTTGTTATGCCAATCCGTCCGTATACTGTCCGAGCGGCTTCTGCTGCTGCCATGGCGGGTCTGGCTTTTTTCGCTTGAGCGAGACCGCCTCTCCTGCACCTCTTGCTGTGGCATCAAATGCTCTGGCGAGAAACTCTCCATTATACACACCAGCACACAACAAGAGTAGTCACCTTCAACCTGGCCTGGTTTAGTGACACAGGGCAGCGCAGCTGGCTTGTTTAAATAGATTCACTTTTTTTTTTTTTAATATGAATCACCTGGTTGATCCTGCCTTTACTGGTCACTTCATTAATCAGGTGTACCATCGCACCTGTCCTGAATGATTACCTGGCTGATCGTGCCTGCACCACTTCCGGTGCTCCAATATGCAATCAAACACCTGGTTGATCCTGCCGTCGCTAGCGCAACGCCTGCGCTGTGCGATGCTTGCGCCGCAGAGTGGTACCTGAGCGCGCACCCGGCAACCACTTCCGATGCGCGCTCCTTAATCAATTATACCACCTGGTTGATCCTGCCATCCGACGGCCAGTGTGCGCACCCGGTCTTACTTCCGGTGCGCGCTTTCATATCCACCATCTACCTGGTTGATCCTGCCTCTGCCAGAGCGCTGCGCGCGCACCCGGACCTTACCTCCGGTTCGCGCTGCTGAATTGATGCTCCAGGCGCGCATCACTTCCGGTGTGCGCCGTCTTTTGTGGTCCCCCTGCCCCTTAGCCCTTCACAAAGGTTCCGCCTCCGGGTAATGCGCCCCCTCCATATCCGGGTACTCGGTGCAGCTGGAGGGAGGCTCACAGCGCTGACCATCACCACGCTGTCCACGCCACGGAAGGAAGACAGCAGCACTTACCCTCAGCGTCCCCGGTCCCCCCCATCGCCAGCACTTGCTCCATGCGTCTTCTCAGGTACCCCAGGAAGGAATGGGAGGGGAGGGGAAGGTGGGAGACCTGCACCTTACGCTCGACAGGGAGGGCCCCAATACCTCCGAGGAGCTTACCTCGCCCGGGCACCGATGTGCCTCACGGGCTGCATGGCCACCTTTGGTCAACAGGGGGGGCACCATAAAGTGACCCCCGTGGACACGCAGGATTTTTCCAACTCGACAGGGGGGGAGCGCACCAGCGGCCCCCGTGGAGAATTTTCACCCGGGCGTTCGCCTCGCGGGCTGCGGCCATGCTTCGCTCAGGGGGGGCATGGAATACATTGACCCCCGAGGCGACTACGGGTACCTGGTGACGGGTGCAGCAGACAGCGCCTGCCCAAATCCACCCGACCCAGATCCCGGCATCCTCTTCAATCTTCATCAGATGTCTTCCATCTTGAGGGTTCCCCGTCAAGGACAGGAAACCAACTGATGTGGAGAGAGGAGCCGCCCCTTTTATCTTGAAGGTTTCCTGTCCTTGATGGGCAGATCCCCTCTCTCGTGGTGCCGTCATGTATGATGGAAAAATAATTATTTTTTCTATAAAATAGTTTTTATCGTATAAAAGTGCCAAAACATTTAAGAAATGATATAAATGAGGTATCGCTGTAATCGTACTGACCTGAAAAATAAAACTGCTTTATCCATTTTACCAAACGCGGAATGGTATAAACGCCTCCCCCAAAAGAAATTCATGAATAGCTGGTTTTTGGTCATTCTGCCTCACAAAAATCGGAATAAAAAGCGATCAAAAAATGTCACGCGCCTGAAAATGTTACCAATAAAAACGTCAACTTGTCCCGCAAAAAACAAGACCTCACATGACTCTGTGGACCAAAATATGGAAAAATTATAGGTCTCAAAATGTGGTAACGCATAAAATATTTTTTGCAATAAAAAGCGTCTTTTAGGCTTCTTTCACACTTCAGTTGTTTGGCGTCAGTCTGCTCCGACATAGTGACGGATCGACGGATCCGTCACAATTGTTGAGAAAACGGTTCTAACGGATCCGTTTTTTTGACGGATCCGTTACTTGGGGGTTGTCAGGGAAAAGTATCTACTTTTTGGAGCATGCGCAATTGGAAAAGCGGATTGGGGCGACGGATCCGCCGAAATGACGGTCATGACGGATCCGTCGCCCATTTTATAGAATGGCAGACGTGACGGATCCATCGCGAACCGCCATTTCGGCGTAGACAAAAAACGTTATAATGTCCGTCAATGTCTAGATGACGTCCGCCAAATCTCGACATATCCGTCACATGGCGGATGGAACGGACGACCATCCGCCACTAATGTATGTCTATGGGAAAATAGCGGATCCTCCAAAAAAAATGGCGGATCCGCTATTTGAGGAAAATGGCGGTTTTAGACTGACGCCAAAAGTCTGAAAGAGGCCTTAGGCTACTTTCACACTTGTGTCGTGCACTGCACGTCGCTATGCGACTTTGTGGCGCACCGACGCAAGCAGTGAAAGCGCTGAACAACGGGGGCAGCGGATGCATTTTTCCAGCGCATCCGCTGCCCCATTGTGAGGTGCGGGGAGGTGGGGGCGGAGTTCCAAGATTACCTTGTGCAGGCATGTACTACGGAGGACAGAGAATGAACTTCAATCCGATATTGCAGCCAGCATGCAGCCAGCGGGTAAGGAAAGGGTGAATCAAACACCCGAAAACCCCGCCCCTATGGCTGAAGATTGTTCCCTCCAAATTCAGGTGACAGAGTCCCTTTAAGGGCATAAAAATTCAAAGTTGGAAAATTGCAAAATTATCGCCAAATTTCCGTTTTTTTCACAAATAAACGCAAGTTATATCGAAGAAATGTTACCACTATCATGAAGTACAATATGTCACGAGAAACCAATGTCAGAATCATCAGGATCCGTTGAAGTGTTCCAGAGTTATAACCTCATATAGGGACAGTGGTCAGAATTGTAAAAATTGGCCCGGTCATTAACATGCAAATCACCCTTGGGGGTAAAGGGGTTAAGTGCTAGGCCTCGTACCGAGTACCCCTAGGCCCTGGCGGGCATTCCATATTAGGGTATGTTTCCACGGTCAGGATTGCATCAGGATTTGACGTAGATAAAATCTGCACCTGAGGTCACTGGCAGGTCACCTGCATTTTTTCATGCTGATTTGTGTGTTTTTGTAAGCTAAATAAAGTTATACAAAAAAAAGGAATTGTGATGTAATTTCTTGTCCAACCTCTTAATTTACATACCGTACTCCATTGAAGAATAATGTTTAGACACACAGACAGAGCAATAGATAGATCTATCGTATCTATAGCTCTATCTATCTATTGTATCTATCTATTATCTATCGATATATCTATCTAGCTATCTATATACTGTATATATTTATAGATATATCGGTAGATAATAGATACAATAGATAGATGATAGATAATAGATAGATATATAGATAATAGATAATACCAAGCCCGATGTTTAGTAATAAACATAATAAAATGTTAATAGTTAGGCCGGGATCATACATGCGAGAAATTCGCACGAGTCTCGCCTCAATACCCGGCACTGCCGCCCGCACTCGGGACCAGAGCGTGCGGCTGCATGTATTTCTATGTAGCTGAACGCTCTGGTCCGAGTGCCGGTGGCAGCGTCGGGTATTGAGGCGAGAGACTCGTGTGAGTTTCTCACAAGTGTGACCCCGGCCTTAAAAGCAAAGCTTAATTTAAAAAAATGTGAAAAAAAATGGAGTGGGCTCCCGTGCAATTTTCTGCGCCAGAGGGAAAGCCAATGACCGGGGAACCGATGTTTGTAGCCTGGGAAGCGGTTAATACCCATGGATCTTCCCAGGCTATGAATATCAGCCCGCAGCTGTATACTTTGTAAGGTGACATTAAGCCGGCTTACTAATGGAGAGGCGTCAATAAGATACCTATCCATTACTAATCCTATACTTGGTAAAGGGTTAATAAAACACACACACATGCAGAATAAAGTATTTTAATGAAATAAAACACCACACAGTTTTGACCATATTTTTACTGTACTGGTAATCCAAGCGAAGCCCTCGTCTCCTAGAAAAAAAGAAAAATAATAAACCAACAGTATACTCCCTGAGTCCGACGTAACGAGTTCCACGACGAGTCCAGCTCTGCTACATCTGGATGCCTGACATCAAGACTTAGCAGAGCTTGTAGATGATCGCTGGCAATAACTCTCCTGGGATCACCTACACTGCAGCGTTCTCACAATCAGCTGATCGTGAGAACCAGACTAGTGATCGGAGATAACCCCCGATCACGTGGACGGCAGTTCTCGCGATAAAGGTACCGTCACATTTAGCGACGCTGCAGCGATCCAGACAACGATCCCGATCGCTGCAGCGTCGCTGTTTGGTCGCTGGAGAGCTGTCACACAGACAGCTCTCCAGCGACCAACGATGCCGGTCCCCTGGTAACCAGGGTAAACATCGGGTTACTAAGCGCAGGGCTGCGCTTAGTAACCCGATGTTTACCCTGGTTACCAGCGTAAAAGTAAAAAAAAACAAACACTACATACTTACCTTCCGCTGTCTGTCCCCCGGCGCTCTGCTTTCCTGCACTGTGTAAGCGTGCTTGCCGGAAAGCACAGCGGTGACGTCACCGCTGTGCTCTGCTTTCCAGCTGGCCGGCGCTGACAGTAAAGAGAAGCTGACGCCGGGGGACAGACAGCGGAATGTAAGTATGTTGTGTTTGTTTTTTTTTACTTTTACGCTGGTAACCAGGGTAAACATCGGGTTACTAAGCGCGGCCCTGCGCTTAGTAACCCGATGTTTACCCTGGTTACCAGTGAAGACATCGCTGAATCGGCGTCACACACGCCGATTCAGCGATGTCTGCAGGGAGTCCAGCGACAAAATAAAGTTCCGGACTTCTAGCTCCGACTAGCGATGTCACAGCAGGATCCTGATCGCTGCTGCGTGTCAAACACAACGAGATCGCTATCCAGGACGCTGCAACGTCACGGATCGCTAGCGATATCGTTCAGTGTGAAGGTACCTTAAGTTATCGCGAGAACTGCAGTGGATGTGGACTTCCGGCGTTGGGACAGGTAAGATCGCATGTAAATTAGGAGACATGCGTAGTAAGGCTACTTTCACACTAGTGTCGGCCCGACTTACCGACGCACGTTGTGAAAGAAATAAACAACGGGGGGAAGGGGATGCAGTTTTTCAATGCAACCGCTGCCCCATTGTAATGTCCGGGGAGGAGGGGGCGGAGTTTCGGCCGTGCATGTGCAGTTGAAAATGGCGGACTCAACGCACAAAAAAAGTTACATGTAACTTTTTTTGTGCCGAGGGTCCGCCAAAACGCGACGCATCCGTCACACAACAGATGCAACATGTGGCCATACGTCGCAATGCGTCACTAATGCAAGTCGATGGAGAAAAAAACGCATCCTGCGGGCAACTTTGCAGGATGCATTTTTTCTCCAAAACAATGCATTGCGACGTACGCCAAACAACGCAAGTGTGAAAGTAGCCTTAGCTGCCTTTACGCAGTTTCTACACACGTGACAAATCATTAGATGTGCTTTTACCGCATCTAATGATTACCTATGGTAAATTCACGGTGCGGCGACGAATTGTAAACAGACATGCTGCATTCTGAAAAGACGTGCTGCATGTCTGTTTACGCGGGTCTGCCGTCTGCGTGTTTTACCGCATAGTGGAGATGTGATTTCATGAAATCCCCTCCACTATGCTGTAACATCTGGACGCTGCTTGTTTGATGCTGTGGATGTACGCAGCGTCAAACATGCAGTGTTTCCTGACAGTGGAAACACACCCTTAAGGGTACGTGTCCACGTTCAGGATTGCCGGCGCTTTGGACGGCGCGGAAAACTCGCTCCGCCCCCTTCTGAATACGCGATGATGCCGGATGTGTTCACAGCACACATCTGGGATCATCGCACCCCACACATAGGGCCCTGTGATTTACCTTGCGGCGGTGCAGCGTTGCTGCAAGGTAAATGGACATGCTGCGATCTAAAAAGACGCGCCGCATGTCCGGAGTCGCAGGCCCGCCGCGTGCGTGTTACCACGCATAGTGGAGACGGGATTTCATTAAATCCCCTCCACTATGCTGTAACATCTGGACGCTGCGTGTCTGACGCTGCGACTCTATGCAGCGTCAAACACGCAGCGTTTACTGCACGTGGAAACACACCCTTAGAATATAACGCATACTAATAACAGTACAATAAATAATAGCAGTAAGTATAACACAAAATAAGAGTAATACCAACAGCACTGATAGAGTTAATAAGACGAATGCTACTAATGTGTCCTGAGGTCGCAGCATGTCCGCCGTGCACTCGTGCTGCCTGGAGATGCCGCCAGGGGCGGAGCGTTCACGGACACGTGCTCCACACCGGGGGATAACACGGCCGCGCCTCCCCGTGCTGGATCACAGGAGCGCCCCCTGCCGGTGATGCAGGCTCCAGTACATGTCGTGCTCTTACCGTTACCGGAGCGTGGATTCCTCCGCAGAAGATGGCGGGACTGTCCCCGGTGCTACAGCCGCACAGGGATGCGGGGAGCCGGCTCGGATACACCATGTTTCCCAGCTCGGAGTGCGAGTCTGAAGCAGAGCTGTCTCTGAGCCTGGCCCGGACCAAAACACGCTCGTACGGGAGCACGGCCAGCGTGACGGCGCCCTGGGCCGAGAGGTACCTAGCGCACCCGGTCCGCCCCGGGGACACCCTGCAGGGCATCGCTCTCAAGTACGGGGTGACGGTAAGCGGGGGACGGGCCTGGGAGGCTGAGGGCGGTGTGCCCGGCTGGTGGGAGACAGTGTGGAGCCCCCCACCTGAGCTGTGTACGGGCAGGAGACCGTGGTGCACGGGGCTTGCAGTGCTAGGCCCAGCGCACACTGGTGGGGGGGTGTGTATACACACACACACACACACACACACACACACACACACACACACACACACACACACACACACACACACACACACACACACACACACACACACACACACGTGCCCGCATACTCCCCTCCGGTCAGCGCTCACACAGGGTTAATGCCGGCGGTAACGGACCGCATTATGCTGCAGGTAACGCACTCCGTAACCGCTGCTATTAACCCTGTGTGACCAACTTTCTTACTATTGATGATGCCTATGCAGCATTAATAATAAAAACATCTAATGTTAAAAATAATAATAAAAAAACCCTGCTATTCTCACCTTCCATCGTCCGACGATGCGCTCGTGCCTGCCACCAGCTTCCGTTCCCAGAGATTCATTGCGAAATTACCCAGAAGACTTAGCGGTCTCGCGAGACCGCTAAGTCATCTGGGTAATTTCACAATGCATCCTGGTAACGAAAGATGGCTGCAGCCGCGCGCGCGCATCGGCACAGCTTCGATGGATCCCGGCGGGTGAGTATATAAGTATTTTTTTATTTTAATTATTTTTTTTAACAGGGATATGGTGCCCACACTGCTATATACTACGTGGGCTGTGTTAGATACCGCGTGGCTGCTATATACTACCTGGCCAGTGTTAGATACTATGTGGCCAGTGTTATATATACTACGTGGCCAGTGTTATGTATTGCGTGGCTGCTATATACTGCGTTATTTACTGTGTGGCCTGTATTAACGCATTGGGTACTCTACAATATGTATGTATGCATATAGCAGCCACATAGTATATAGCACAGGCCACATCTATATACTACGTGGCCTGTGCTCTATACTATGTGGCTTCTATATACATCCATCCATCCACTATATAATTGTCTAAGGGTCACTTCCGTCTGTCTGTCCTTCTGTCACGGTTATTAATTCGCTGATTGGTCTCACCAGCTGCCTGTCATGACTGCCGCAACCAATCAGCGACGGCCACAGTCCGATTAGTCCCTCCCTACTCTCCTGCAGTCAGTGCCCAGCAACCGCTCCATACTCCCCGCAGTCACTGCTCACACATGGTTAATGCCAGCGGTAACGGACTGCGTTATGCCGTGGGTAACGCACTCCGTTACCGCCGCTATTAACCCTGTGTGACCAAGTTTTTACTATTGATGCTGCCTATGCAGCGTCAATAGGAAAAGGCTCTAATGCTAAAAATAATTTAAGAAAATAAAAAATCATTATATACTCACCTGCTGCTGCCTTTACCACTCCTCGCGACGCTCCGGTAACCGCTCCATGCAAGCATCAGGTTGCGGTGGCAAGGATGGTATGCGACAAGGACCTGCCATGACGTCACGGTCATGTGACCGCAACGTCATCACGGGTCCTGCGCTACCAACCCTGGGACCGGAAGCAGCCGAGTGCACCGCACACAGGCGACATGACTAAAACGGCTCCCTCGGAAGGTGAGAATATGTTTATTTTTTAACCTGTGACATATGTGGCTCTGTGCTGTATACTACGTGGCTCTGTGCTGTATACTACGTGGCTCTGTGCTGTATACTACGTGGCTCTGTGCTGTATACTACGTGGCTCTGTGCTGTATACTACGTGGCTCTGTGCTGTATACTACGTGGCTCTGTGCTGTATACTACGTGGACATGCATATTCTAGAATACCCGATGCGTTAGAATCGGGCCACCATCTAGTGTTTGTATATATATAGCCATATATATACTAGATGGTGGCCCGATTCTAATGCATCGGGTATTCTAGTATATTGGCCAGTCACGTAGTATATTGCCCAGCCACGTAGTATATTGCCCAGCCACGTTTGTCACAGGTTAAAAAATAAAAAATAAACATATACTCACCTTTCCGAAGGCCCCTTGTAGTCCACGGCAGCTTCCGGTCCCAGGGTTGGTATGAGCGCAGGACCTGTGATGACGTCGCGGTCACATGACCATGACAGCATGGCAAGTCCTTCTCGCGCAGGGCCTGTGATGACGTCATGGCAGGTCCTTCTCCCATACCATCTTTGCCACCGGAATCTGCAATGAAAGATGGCCGCAGGCGCGAGCGACTACGGAGGGTGAGTATAGCAGGTTTTTTTTTAAAATTATTATTTTTAACATTACATTTTTTTTACTATTGATGCCGCATAGGCAGTGTCAATAGTAAAAAGTTGGGGACACACAGGGTTAATAGTGGCGTAACGGAGTGCGTTACCCGTGGCATTAACCCTGTGTTAGCGGTGACCGGAGGGGAGTATGCGGGCAACAGGCACTGACTGCGGGGAGTAAGGAGCGGCCATTTTCTTCCGGACTGTGCCTGTCGCTGATTGGTCTCGCCAGCTGCCTGTCATGGCTGCCGCGACCAATCAGTGAATGAATAACCGTGACAGACAGAAGGACAGACAGACGGAAGCGACCCTTAGACAATTATATAGTAGATATATACAGTGGGGCAAAAAAGTATTTAGTCAGTCAGCAATAGTGCAAGTTCCACCACTTAAAAAGATGAGAGGCGTCTGTAATTTACATCATAGGTAGACCTCAACTATGGGAGACAAACTGAGAAAAAAAAATCCAGAAAATCACATTGCCTGTTTTTTTTAACATTTTATTTGCATATTATGGTGGAAAATAAGTATTTGGTCAGAAACAAACAATCAAGATTTCTGGCTCTCACAGACCTGCAACTTCTTCTTTAAGGCTGCCGTCACACTAGCAGTATTTGGTCAGTATTTTACCTCAGTATTTCTAAGCCAAAACCAGGAGTGGAAAAGTATAATATAAACATATTCATCACTTCTGCATTTATCACCCACTCCTGGTTTTGGCTTACAAATACTGAGGTAAAATACTGACCAAATACTGCTAGTGTGACGGCAGCCTAAGAGTCTCCTCTTTCCTCCACTCATTACCTGTAGTAATGGCACCTGTTTAAACTTATCAGTATAAAAAGACACCTGTGCACACCCTCAAACAGTCTGACTCCAAACTCCACTATGGTGAAGACCAAAGAGCTGTCAAAGGACACCAGAAACAAAATTGTAGCCCTGCACCAGGCTGGGAAGACTGAATCTGCAATAGCCAACCAGCTTGGAGTGAAGAAATCAACAGTGGGAGCAATAATTAGAAAATGGAAGACATACAAGACCACTGATAATCTCCCTCGATCTGGGGCTCCACGCAAAATCCCACCCCGTGGGGTCAGAATGATCACAAGAACGGTGAGCAAAAATCCCAGAACCACGCGGGGGGACCTAGTGAATGAACTGCAGAAAGCTGGGACCAATGTAACAAGGCCTACCATAAGTAACACACTACGCCACCATGGACTCAGATCCTGCAGTGCCAGACGTGTCCCACTGCATAAGCCAGTACATGTCCGGGCCCGTCTGAAGTTTGCTAGAGAGCATTTGGATGATCCAGAGGAGTTTTGGGAGAATGTCCTATGGTCTGATTAAACCAAACTGGAACTGTTTAGTAGAAACACAACTTGTCCTGTTTGGAGGAAAAAGAATACTGAGTTGCATCCATCAAACACCATACCTACTGTAAAGCATGGTGGTGGAAACATCATGCTTTGGGGCTGTTTCTCTGCAAAGGGGCCAGGACGACTGATCCGGGTACATGAAAGAATGAATGGGGCCATGTATCGTGAGATTTTGAGTGCAAACCTCCTTCCATCAGCAAGAGCATTGAAGATGAAACGTGGCTGGGTCTTTCAACATGACAATGATCCAAAACACACCGCCAGGGCAACGAAGGAGTGGCTTCGTAAGAAGCATTTCAAGGTCCTGGAGTGGCCTAGCCAGTCTCCAGATCTCAACCCTATAGAAAACCTTTGGAGGGAGTTGAAAGTCCGTGTTGCCAAGCGAAAGGCCAAAAACATCACTGCTCTAGAGGAGATCTGCATGGAGGAATGGGCCAACATACCAACAACAGTGTGTGGCAACCTTGTGAAGACTTACAGAAAACGTTTGACCTCTGTCATTGCCAACAAAGGATATATTACAAAGTATTGAGATGAAATTTTGTTTCTGACCAAATACTTATTTTCCACCATAATATGCAAATAAAATGTTAAAAAAACAGACAATGTGATTTTCTGGATTTTTTTTTCTCAGTTTGTCTCCCATAGTTGAGGTCTACCTATGATGTAAATTACAGACGCCTCTCATCTTTTTAAGTGGTGGAACTTGCACTATTGCTGACTGACTAAATACTTTTTTGCCCCACTGTATACTCACACTCACTCACTCTGAGGTGTCACACACAAGTCCACATAACAGACCGAGTCGTGGCCGGTGCCTTGTGCCCCTTCTGCTGTCATCCCGTATGTTTGTCTTTCCATGGCCGCAGTCACCACGGCTCTCGCTAGTCCCTGGATCTGTGGTACGTTGGATCCTGCCGATGCTGGACTGACCCCTCTGACCTTTCATGGAGTCTGTCCTGTTTGCTGTCATTATGCTGACAGGAAGCCTAATGCTTCATGCCGCGCTCTTCCCCCCCATTATAAGAAAGTGGGGTCCATCGTGTGGTGATCTGGCACTTCCCATTTATGTCTCTCTGACCAGAAACCGCAGTGCTGATGTGAACACAGCCCAAGGCCTTGTGCACATTATTCTGTCTACACAAAGAACGACACCATTTTATGTAATTACTTTTTTGTGAAGGAGGTTTCCCAGGCGCCCCTCGCCAAGCATTCTGTGGATGCCCTCTGTGTGGGCCACTCATGCACTTATCACCTGAGTGGGTGATTTCTGGTCCCCATCTATTATAAATCCCAAATCTCTCTCTCCGTCCCGGGTGTAGATCTGCGGGAGCAGCTGCAGGCTCATGCTGGAGTCTACAGACTGGTATCTGTCTAGTAATCCATGTGGATGCAGTAAATACTCGCCCTCTTGTAACATGGCACGGCATCATGAGAAATCAGGCACAAGAATGTATCCCGAATATATTTGTGGCTGCTATACGCCCCGTACGCGTGCACGCTCAGCCAAGCACGCCTTCTATTCAGCTTTTCTCCCCTTCCACCACCATGGATGCGCCACCTCTGAAGCTCTGCACCATTCTCCTTCTCTGTGGAGTATGAAATGGATTGTAAAGGGAACATGTCACCAGATTTATGAGCCGCGGGCAGCATGGCGGAGCGTCCGTGGTACTGCAGCCATGTATGTTTATTCTGGGCACTGCCTTATTTACCAGGGAATGTTCTTAGTACAGCCGGTTTAGTCTGGTTTGTTAGGGGGCTTGGACCTTTTGGTGACTTAGTGGCATCTTAAAGGGAACCTGTCACCCCGTTTTTTGAGATTGAGCTATAAATACTGTTAAATAGGGCCTGCGCTGTGCGTTACTATAGTGTATGTAGTGTACCCTGATTCCCCATGTATGCTGAGAAATACATTACCAAAGTCGCCGTTTTCGCCTGTCAATCAGGCTGGTCTGGTCAGGTGGGCGTGTTCACAGCGCTCTTTTCTTCCCCAGCTTTCCGTTGGTGGCGTAGTGGTGTGCGCATGTCCAGAGTTCCGACTTCCCTGCGCCCACGTGAAGACACAGCGCGCGATCTGCGCTGTAATCCCTTGCATCGGTGGGGGCGGCCATCTTCCTGGGGCCGCGCGTGCGCAGATGGAGTGCTCTGCTGCACGGGGCTTCAGGAAAATGGCCGCGGGATGCCGCGCGTGCGCATTAGAGATCGCGGCGGCCATTTTCCCAAAGCCGAGTTTGCATCTCGGCTTTGGGAAAATGGCCGCCGCGATCTCTAATGCGCACGCGCGGCATCCCGCGGCCATTTTCCTGAAGCCCCGTGCAGCAGAGCACTCCATCTGCGCACGCGCGGCCCCAGGAAGATGGCCGCCCCCACCGATGCAAGGGATTACAGCGCAGATCGCGCGCTGTGTCTTCACGTGGGCGCAGGGAAGTCGGAACTCTGGACATGCGCACACCACTACGCCACCAACGGAAAGCTGGGGAAGAAAAGAGCGCTGTGAACACGCCCACCTGACCAGACCAGCCTGATTGACAGGCGAAAAAGGCGACTTTGGTAATGTATTTCTCAGCATACATGGGGAATCAGGGTACACTACATACACTATAGTAACGCACAGCGCAGGCCCTATTTAACAGTATTTATAGCTCAATCTCAAAAAACGGGGTGACAGGTTCCCTTTAAAACTGCGTCTCCTTCTACCTGAAGCGTTACTCCAGCCACATTTCTGTCACAATTTGCACCACTTTACAACATTCAACACAGCGGTTTCCAGCATTTGGCATTTTCTTCCTAATATACGGCATGTGGTGGGTTTCTTCACACGGGACATAGTTAGTGCTATTTAGTGTGTAAAATACGCAGTGTTAGTACCAGCAAAATCAATGCAAATTCTGCTACTTTTTTTTTCCTGTCCTTCTATTTTTTTTTTTTTTTTTACTAAGTTTTACCATGGATTCTTTCAGTGTTTTTGCAGCTTTTTTTCACACATTCAAATACATGAAAAAAAGCAAACAAAACTTCCCTCCCCTCTCACCGCTGGCTGGGGGGTTCACGTATGGTTTATGTTCTAGAGTGTGAAAGGTGAGATGGCCCTGACATCACCTCCCTCCTCGGATAACTGGCTTCTCGCTCTGTTCTGTCTGTGCTTTGTGTTTCTCAGGTGATACAAGTGCCTTGTTTTTCTGCCACTTATCTCTGCGCTGATGCCATTTTGCTGGGAGGGTGGCAGGATGTGGGCACAGATTAGATTCATCTAGACTGGCGTTCACACCATTGTTGATAAGGAGATGTGCTGGGGTCAGACGCTCCTGATCCATGAAGGGACGTTAATTAATCTGTAGAGTCTGACTAGTGGCGTGTGCCTCCATGCGCTACGCCAGAAATCTTAGGCTATGTGCACACGTTGCGGATTAGGCTTAGGAATTTCTGGTGCGGATTCTGCATCTCTTGGCAGAAAACGCAGGTGCGGATTTGAGGTGTGTTTTTTTTTTTTTTTTTGTGCGGTTTTACTGTGGATTTTCTGCCTTTTTTTACCCCTGCAGACTTCTATAATGGAATGGGTACAAAAACGCTGCAGATCTGCGAAAAAAGTAACATGCTCCTTCTTTTAATCCGCAGCGTTTCCGCAGGGAATTTTCCGCACCATTAGCACAGCGTTTTTTTTTGTTTTTTTTTGTTTTTTTTGTTGTTACCATTGATTTACATTGTACTGTAAATCACTTGCGGATCTGCAGCGTTTCTGCACCACAAAAAGCGCTGAGGATCCGCAGGAAATCCGCAACGTGTGCACATACCCTCACTCCAATCAGGGACCGCAGTGAGACTTCTGACATGCAGCCCACCACAGCTCCTCATGAATTAGATGAGCTGTGAAATCGCACCCTGTCGCGCCCCGGTCACTGTGAAAATTGCAAAATTCAGGTACAAGTTCAAGTTGCGCCAACATTTTGCAACTTTTCCAAGCTTTTATGCCAAAATTCTGGTGTGAAAGGTTTCAGAAATCAGGCCCTGAGGGGTTTTTTTTTTTTTTTTTTTTTTTTTCTTTTTTTTCCAGAAAGTCAAACTCAAAACTCCAAATCCTACTTGCCAAATCAAAACCTTGGAGATTCTACTCCAGAAACTCCGCAAAAAGACTGTGCACATATCCATAGGGGAGAATCAAGGAGGCTGTTTCTGCCCTGTGGGGGTTCAGCAATTGGGAAACCTGTGTTATTCTGCTATGTACACGGACAGACGGTCAAAAAGAAGAGTTAAAAAAAAGTCCGATATCCTGGGAGTGGTGTATCACCAATACACAATTTTCTATATAAGTTATATTATGATGTGGTTGTTTATGTGAAGCTATTCTTCTTGTGTCTTTACGGATGGTGTCATGTGTTATTTGTTTCCACTAGACATTGTTTGTACTGTCTGGTCACACAGATTAACTTTTTGAATCTTCCTGGTTTGGATTACCATTTTGTTTTCCTAAGGGTACATGCCCACCATCCGGAATAGCAGCGTTTTGGATACACAACACAACCCTGCTTTCTAGGTTACAAGCCCAGTGGATGACATTTCTATAATCTCCTGCCCACTGTGCTTCTATCTGAGCTGTGTAGACTCCCCGCGGTGCGGGTTTATGAGCGGCAGAGTGTCCTTTATCTGCAGCGGAGAAGCTAGTCTCACTCAGTCATTCATTAGATGCGGTAAATCCACATGATTCAGTGAACACATGCGGATTTACGTGTGTGATTAGAACAGTGTTTTAAATTCAGCAAAAATATGCGGTGTCCAAAACGCTGCTATATCCTGACTGTGGGCACATAGCCTACGGGTCTGTTCACATTGACCGATTGGCACAAAACCGCAATTGTTTGCCTGTGTAAGAACAAAGTAAACGTTTCACACTGAACTGAACGATCTATAGGTTGCTCAGTGCACATAAGCTGCCATGGTTCTTGGCAATGCGAGTCCTGTTTACACGGGATGAAGCATGGCTAATAACAATGATTACATGTGAGTTGCGCTGATTTTCAAAACACTCATTCATTGGGTGATTTGCAGACTCTTTACATAGTAATATACGTTAATCATAAACCCTGTGATAAGCAGCTCACTGTCAATAGACGCTATAAATGTAGAGGCTGGAGTGGACAGGGTTAACTTTTGAGCTCTGCTGCATCTAAAAACTGTCAACTGTTGGGACCAGGGTCTCTTTCCCTACATTATTCTGCTCTCCATTTCGGTAATTAGGTAGCAAAAACCTTGACAGATTCCTTTTAATACAGAATAGTCCTAGTTGTGTACCCAATCTGTTTTATTAGGACCAACAGGTGAGATGTTTTACATCTGTTGTTTAATATGTCACGTATTAATGATGGCCAAAAGTACAAATGGGAGGAAAAGCGCTATCAGGGATATCCACCTTGAATGTCGAAAGTTCATTAGCACGTTGTACCTGGTTAGTGATAAATTTATGTCAATAATTTTTTTTTTTTTGTTTTATTTATGAAAATTGGAATCTTAAAGGTTTTAAAATGTAGACTTTTTAGACCCTTAGACGGCTGTGCCACAGAATAATGTTAATAAATATAATTTGCCATATGTCTATTTTACATCCACATGAGTTTTCAAATGTATTTTAGGATGTTTGAAATCTTAAAGGGATCCTGTCGCCCCAAAAAACACAAACCGTTGTTTAGGGGGGCTCGGATCATGCAAAAATCATACTTGCACTACATTTTTGATTGTGTAGTTACTTTAAAAATGTTTCATTTCGTAAAGGGTGCAGAAAACATCCTTTATATGGCTAAGGGCTCAGTGCACCATTAGGTTTCCTCAATTTGAGCAGTTTCCCGGATTCTGATTGATAGCTCTCGCACGGCATGTCTACTATTGACCTGTGATGTAGTCAAGGCAGGAGGAGCATCAAGCTGATCTTCTCTTTCCATGTAAAGCCACCTGCTACATTTCTGGGTGTTTCAGTTTAGAAAGGAACTCGCCATCCTCTTCTCTCTGATTTTTGCAGCTACTGTGTAGGAATGCATAACTCGGCTTTGCTGTACCATTGCAAACCCTTCCAGATCACAGTGCTGTCAGCTATTCCCCACACTAACTGCCATGAGATTAGTTCTAGAAGTGTTTATAATGATACAGAATAGCTTTGCTGTGTCTCGACACAGGTGCTGCAGAAATCAGTGAGAAGCAGGCGTGTTCTATTCTCCCATGTATGATGCTATCCGCTTACGATTGGTGACCCTCATGCAAGCGATAAAGTATTCCCCCCTCCCCCCAAGACAGATGTCTGGCAACACCTAGTTGAGCTATAACATAAATTATGAGCTAATCTTTGTAAGCTGATATCCTTGCAGTGGAGTGTAGAAATTAACTTTGGTCTAGGCACGCTGTGGGGCTCCAAATGGAGGACTGACCATCTGGCCTTGGGTGAATGTACGGTATTTTGATGGACTTTTTTTTGAGGGGGGGTGCTGTGTGTCTTTTTCATAGCCTGTCTGCTACCAGAAAAGGGGAAACTCCTATTCTTCTGTGTAAAGAGGATAGACCTGAGTGGGGACTTGTTTATGGGATGAATTTTAAGTTTTATTTGACCATTTTGGGATACCTAATATTTTTTGATTATTTTTAAGGCTAAGTTAACATTTATCCTGTGCTCTACACAGAACTTACGTTGTTTTTTTTTTTGTTTTTTTTTTGTCTGGATCTAAAAAAAAAAAATTGATTCAGAAGGACCCCTCTGACAGAACCAATCAATATAAGGCTATGTGCACACGCTTCGGATCCGATGCTGCGGATCTGCAGCAGTTTTCCATGAGGTGTACAGTACCATGTAAACCTATCGAAAACAAAATCAGTAGTGTACATGTTGCAGAAAAAAACGCGCGGAAACGCAGCAGTTTATTTTCCGCAGCATGTCAATTTTTTGTGCGGATTCCACAGTGTTTTACACCTGTTCCATAATAGGAATCCGCAGGTGTAAAACTGCAAGTGGAATCCGCACAAAAACCGTGGTAAATCCTCGGTAATGCCACTGTATATCCGCAGTGCGGATTGACCAAAATCAGTGCAGAAAAATCCGCACACCATTCCGCAGCGTGTGCACATAGCCTAATCAGACAGTCACTTTGGACTGCATATGGCCTCTGTTTCTTCAGTGTCCTGTTTTTGTTTTTTGTTTTTTTTAGGCATCCCCAAAAACTAGATTGAAACATATACGGTACTTTACTACACTTTTTGTTGTTGCAGAAGCCCCTTTTAAAAATGTAAAGCTGCTTGAAATGAAACTCTATATGGAAGTGCTTGTTGGTGCAGCTGCTTCTGGCGCTTTCAGTGCTGTATTAGTTTTGAACTTCTTGTGTATTCTTGGATTCTCTTCATGGCCATTAGTGCTGAAGATGGTGCTTGCTTTTCCCTCAGTCTTGTCAGGTATCTTCCAGGAGGCGTTAATTGTGTTTTCTCCATCAGTCTTGCTGTTCTTATCATTGTGCACCCAGGTGTAGAATGTTTGAGTATTTGTTGGCTTTCGTGTTGACAGCCGTAAATAACTTTCCATTTCCGTGCAAGGCACAAAGAGCAACATGCCCCTACCTGTCATCATCATACAAGGAGTTCAAAGCAACAATAAGCTATAAATCTTGTCACATTAAGCGCTTAGAGGCATAAATGCTGGTAAATCCAAGGCCCTAAGAAACACAAGTGCCCATGTGAACACTCCCACCCATTTCTAGCTGCAGGTTTTTGCTTTTTTTTTTGTGCCACAAAGTAAAAAGACCATACAAAAAGCCCCTCTACCCATTCCTAGCATCCAATAAATCGTCCATAAAGGTGTCCCTGGACCAATTTCTGCAGACTGATGGTTCCTCTGCTGACAGAATACAGCATGATATATGAAGTGGGCATGCAGTTAAGTGGGGAAAGGTTATCCTGTTGTGACATGCCTAAAGAGATGGTGCCAACGTCCAATTCCTGTCACAAAGCCGTAACGTTGAGACAGACCCATTTTGGGCCACAGAACCAGGCAGAGATCCATGTGTCACTGGTATTATTATCCAGGACAAGGTATCGAGTACAAGGTATACAGTACGTGGCCATAAAATCTCTATTGTATGCAAGCTCCCCCTAGTGGTGACTGCAGGCAACCAGTCGATTTGATGAAAAATTGCTTCAGCTTTGACTTTTTAGTAAAGCTTGAGAAAAAATTCACCTCCAGCTCCTGGGATAAAATTTCCAAATTTCTTTATTCGAAAAAACATTAAAATTCCATTAAGGACTCCAGGACAGAAAAACATCAGACAGATGAAAGAGCGACGCGTTTCGATCAACACAGTGATCTTTGTCAAAGCTCTAACATTATTAGCCACAAACGGTATATAAACCCTATGCCACCAATCAAAATCAAAAAACAAATCACATGACATATGTTAATTGTGGCTGAAAGGTCCTAAAACAGTATGAACAATACATATAAACATCAAAACAACATATAATATATAAAAACTGTCAGGAAATAGTTCTGAATAAATGCAAATATTTTTAAGCAGGCAGGGAAAAGTATTGTTACAGAAAGCATCAGCTGTGACCCGTGCTGTCCTGTCTGTATACTCTGTTGCTTCCTCCCCTGCCCAGGAGCTGTGGTGTGGTCAGATCGTGCAGGGACATGGTGTGATTCGGCCATTACACAGCACACAGCAGGGGCTCGTTTGTTTGTTTTTTTTTGTTTGTTTTTTTACCATATTATGTAACTTTGTACATTTTAATCAATAGATCTTGGAATAAAAAAATACTTCCTTCCTGAGCGGAGATAAAGCCATTGCTTTTTTTTCTTGTTTCCTCATTTTGGCTAAGGGCTCATACAGACGACTGTATTGTAACATGGATGTGAGACGTTACATTATATGGGCTAAAAATAGGGCATTTCATGTCCATGCGTAGATGCACTTTATTATCAGTATTTTCTTCAGTAGAAGCAATGTGTGGGCGTCATAGGGAGCTTGGTTTAATTACTTCTTGGTTGACATGGCAGCAGTGACGTTACTACTGCATCTGAAGTATCTGCTCAAGTTATTCTCTGGGCTCCGTGGTGATGCCAGTGTAGATGATGGCACAGACCGCTGAGCACGGTGATTGGTTGCCGCAGGTATGTGCTGTAGTCGTGATGTGATGGCAGCAGTGATCTCAACAAACACTGAGCAGCAGCTCTAGAGCCATGTGCACAAGTTCAGGATTTGGTCAGTATTTTACCTCAGCGTTTGTAAGCTAAAACCAGGAGTGGGTGATAAATACAGAAGTGGTGACGTGTTTCTAATATAATTTTCCTCTGATTATTTCACTGCTAGCTCTGACTCACAAACACTGAGGTAAAAAACTCACCCAATACTTAATGTATGCACATGGCCTTATGACCATCTTGTTGTTGTTTACACAGAGAATTCCCATTGAAAGAGACAAATGTAAACCTGGAAAAGCCATCTATCCTGAATGGCCAGCTATAGCATGACGGAGAAACAGTAGCTTGCCATGGCAGTCATGTAATGCCGCCGGAAGTGATGTTGGCGCACGGAGCAGTGTTCAGGCTGGTAGACCCTCTGAGTCCGTACAAGGCTGTGTCGTACAGGGGTTGAGCGGTCTGTTGAGCGGACCTCCACTGCAAATACCCTACTTCCAGCATTTACAACATATTTAAAAAACAAAGGAAAACCTGATGGTATAGGTACACTTTAAAGTTACATATGGTTCTGCAATAAATGGTAATTCCACACCTTTTTCTCCATTACTTTTCAGATGGAACAGGTGAAAAGGGCTAACAAACTGTTTTCTACTGATTGTATTTTCCTGAGGAAGTCACTAAATATCCCAGTGATTTCAGAGAAGCCTTCTCTATTTAACGGACTTAACTTGTTGGACTCGCCAGAAAATGACTGTCCGGAAGACAGTAGTGCACTGGGTGAAGAAGAGGTGTCCTCTCCGGCAAATCCTACCTCTCCACCCACCTCTCCTGTATCAGGCCGGCCTGTGGTTACACAAGATGAGGAGCTATCTGCCAAAGACTTCCTTCAAAGATTGGACTTGCAGATAAAGAGATCCACACAGGCAGCCAAAAGGCTGAAAGAAGAAGAATACCTCAGGTAATTATTATGATGGCGCTTGTAAATTTAAAAAAATAATAATCCGTGCATATGGACATCATACAAGTGGGCTGCTGCTTGGACCCCTAATGTAGTAGTGGAGAGCAGATGCAAGCTTAAATTCTCCAATGGCTGCATCCGAGGTCTGTCTCGGGTGTATGGGCACTGCTAACGGCATTGTCGAAGCCATAAATGCCAAACATTGTTTTTACAAGCACTTAGCAATCAGCATTGCAATTTGTTATTAAAAAGAAGGAATATTTAATTCCATAGTTTAGTACTTGTTGCCAATGTTACTGGTAACCACTGCAGTCCATCAGAGGTGTCATGCCCCATGGGGATGGAGTGCAGCGCTCACAAGCTCATTGCTGTAGAGCTTCAAGCACTGCTCTGATGCTGACCCTATTGCTGCATGCACAGGTGCGCTCCTGAAGACTTTAAGTGGGCCATACATATAAGATGGCTGATGGCCAAGAGCTGATTGGCCATCAACTAGCTTTCCCAATCTACCCCATACATATGAACATTTTGCTTAGTCGAGTCTTCATGTGTTTTTAAAGGGGAGAGCTGAGAAAGCCACTGCTGTACTATAAAGGTACCGTCACACATAGCGACGCTGCAGCGATACCGACAACGATCCGGATCGCTGCAGCGTCGCTGTTTGGTCGCTGGAGAGCTGTCACACAGACAGCTCTCCAGCAACCAGCGATCCCGAGGTCCCCGGTAACCAGGGTAAACCAGTGTTTGTTTTTTTACTTTTAGGATGGTAACCAGGGTAAACATCGGGTTACTAAGCGCGGCCCTGCGCTTAGTTACCCGATGTTTACCCTGGTTACCAGCAAAGACATCGCTGAATCGGTGTCACACACGCCGATTCAGCGATGTCTACGGGGAGTCCAGCGACGAAATAAAGTTCTGGACTTTCTTCCCTGACCAGCGATCTCCCAGCAGGGGCCTGATCGCTGCTGCCTGTCACACTGGACGATATCGCTAGCGAGGACGCTGCAACGTCACGGATCGCTAGCGATATCATCTAGTGTGACAGTACCTTTAGGACGGCTTATCTCCTACTAATGAAAAGGGTAGGCCATTCAAATTCACACTGTTGGGACCTTATCATTCCCCCCAGACATCATCTGTCTGGGAGATTTATAGGCCCTTATACACACTAGATTGTCGGCAAGTTTGGCTGCCTATAGACTAATGTATATGGAGGCCTTTAGCCTAAGTTTATCGTATGCTTTTTTAAAAAAAAAAAAAAATAGAGCATATTGATGTTATTGAATGAAGTCCACTTCTTAAAACAGCCTTCTTTTAGCCAAAATTAAGAGGTGCTTCTTTCAGATTGTCTTCTTTTGGGGCTAATTACATTAGTACATTACACAAATGACTAGTAGATTTAGTTGCAGAAGAGAAAATGTTGCTCTCCCTGGCAGTAGAAGTGAATACAACTGGGGTAACTCATGAAGTAGGAAGAGTTTCTCTAACCGCGAAAACCGCAAAAAAAAACGCTCACTTTAAGCATCCTATTAATAGAATGCATTCCGCATTTTTTGTGCACATGCTGCGTTTTTTTTCCAAGCGGAAACGCATTCCGGAAAAAAACGCAGCATGTTCATTAATTTGCGGAATCGTGGGGATTCCGCACACATAGGAATGCATTGATCGGATTACTTCCCGCATGGGGCTATGCCCACCATGCGGGAAGTAAGCGGATCATGTGCGGATGGTACCCAGGGTGGAGGAGAGGGGACTCTCCTCCACGGACTGGGCACCATATCACTGTAAAGAGAAAAAAAAAAAAAAAAAATAGGGATATACTCACCTTCTGATGGCCCCCGGGGTCCTCCTGCCTCTCAGCGGTGCACGCGGCGGCTTCTGTTCCCAGGGATGCTTTGTGCGTAGGACCTGGGATGATGTCGCGGTCACGTGACCGTGACGTCACCGCAGGTCCTTCGCACAAAGCATCCCTGGGAAGGGAGCCGCCGTGTGCACCGCTGGGGAGATGGGGGGCCGTCGGAAGGTGAGAATTACCTTTTTTTTTTTTTTCTTCTTTTTTTTTTTTTATTAAATCATTTGTAACATTAGATCTTTTTGCTATTGATGCTGCATTGGCAGCATCAATAGTAAGAAGTTGGACACGCTTATCAAACACCATGTTTGATAAGCGTGACCAACCTGTCAATCAGTTTTCCAAACGATGCTACAGATCTCTTGGAAAACGCTAGCATTCTGCAAGCTAATTACACTTGCAAAACGCTAGTGTTTAGCGGGAAAACGCATGCCAATTCCGCATGCGATATACCCGCGGCAGGAATTGCAGAATTGCCGCAGAAATTTCTGCAACATGTGAACTTGGCTTAATTCCTGTTTTACATGTTCATTAAGGGCATGTGCACACATTGCAGTTTCTGTTTTTCTGCAAACAAATGCAGTATTTTACAGTACCAGCAAAGTGAATGAGATTTCTGAAATTTCATACATGTTGCTTATTTAAACTTGCAGCCGTCAATTGTTTGTATTGCAGGCAGCATTTTTCACACATTTTTATAAGTTAGAAAAATACACGTCAAAACGGCACGCAAAACTAACACATCAGTATTTGCAACAGATTTTTTGGTGTGTCCACATACAATAAAGACATTGTCACTTTTCAGAAAATGTTTCCCTGTATGCACAGAACATTGAGTAAAGCACATTATTTTTTTTTTTTTTTGTTTTTACACACTCGGGTCCGTCATTTTCTCTGCCACTGCCCCAGTCTCCAATGTTTGGCTGCAGCGGTGATGTCACATTGACCTCACTGCAGCCAGTCATTGATCTCAGTGGCTCTGCTGATGTAGACGGTAGCAATTGCTAGTATATTATTGAGCCCGGAAAGAAGAAAGGTTAATATTCGACTTTAATGCCTTAAGTGATGTTTGATATCTTCATGCCTTGTGTCCAGCATCTGTATGCATACTATAAATTACTGTATTAGAGCATAAATATTTTATATATGAATTCATGCCTGAGTCAACATATTTCTTCATTAACCCCTTTACCCCCAAGTGTGGTTTGCATGTTAATGACCAGGCCAATTTTTACAATTCTGACCACTGTCCCTTTATGAGGTTATAACTCTGGAACGCTTCCATGGATCCCAGTGATTCTGACATTTTTCTCGTGAAATATTTGACTTCCTGATAGTGGTAAAAATTTTACAATATAACTTGCGTTTATTTGTGAAAAAAATAGAGATTTTGTGAAAATTTTGCAATTTTCCAACTTTGCATTTTCATGCCCTTAAATCAGAGATATGTCACACACAATACTTAATAAGTAAAGTAGTCATGTGGGAAACGTTACATCAGCAAAATTTTGGAACCAAAATGTATTTATTTTTTTAGGAAGTTATAAGGGTTAGAAGCTAAACAGCGATTTCTCATTTTTACAACACCATTTTTTTTTTTTAGGGACCACATAACATTTGAAGTTACTTTGAGGGGTCTATATGATAGAAAATACCCAAAAGTGAAACTATTTTAAAAACTGCACCCCTCAAGGTGCTCCAAACCACGTTCAAAAAGTTTATTAACCCTTCTGGTGCTTCACAGGAATTTTTGGAATGGTGTGTGTGTGTGTGGTGTTAATTTTTTCTGAAAAAAAAAAAAAAAAAACTTTAGATCCAAATTTTTATTTTCCCAAGGGTAACAGGAGAAATTGAACCTCAAAAATTATTGTGCGATTTGTCCTGAGTACACTGATACCCTATATGTGGGGGTAAACCACTTTTCACGGCAGAGCTCGGAAGGGAAGGAACGCAATTTGACTTTATCAATGCAGAAGTGGCTGGAATTGAAATTGAGGAGTTTGGAGATCCCCTGATGTGCTAGCCCCCCCCCTCCCAGGGAACATATCTAGATGTGTGGTGAGAACTTTGAATCCCCAGGTGTTTCACTAAAGTTTATAACGCCTGGGCGTGAAAATAAAAAAATATTTTTTTTTTCCATAAGTATGATCATTTAGTCCCCCCAAATTTTATTTTCCCAAGGGTAACAGGAGAAATTGGACCTAAAAAGTTGTTGTTCAATTTGTCCTGAGTACGCTGACACCCCATATGTGGGAGAAAGCTACTGTATGGGCGCACGTCTGGGCTCGGAAGGGAAGAAGTGACGTTCTGGATTGCACACTTTGATGGAATGGTCTGCGGGCGTCATGTCGCATTTGGAGAGCCCCTGATGTGCCTAAACAGTGGAAACCCCCACAAGTGACCCCCTTTTGGAAACTAGACCCCCCTAAGGAACTTATCTAGATGTGTGGTGAGAACTTTGAACCCCCAAGTGCTTCTCAGAAGTTTATAACGTAGAGCCGTAAAAATAAAAAATCCTATATTTCCCTCAAATTATTTTCGCCCCCAACTTTTTATTTTCCCAAGGGTAACAGAAAAAAGTTGTTGTACAATTTGTCCTGAGTACACGGATACACTATATGTGGGGATAAACCACTATTTGGGCACATGACAGGGCTCAGAATGGAAGGAACACCAGATTTTACTGTTATGGTTTGCAGGTCTTATGACCCACTGGGAGAGCCCATGAGGTGCCAAAACAGCAGAACCCCCCCCCCATAAGTGACCCCATTTTATGAATTACACTTCTCAATGAATTCCTCTAGGGGTTCAGTAATCATATTGACACCATGGGTGTGTCACAGAATTTTATACCATTGGGCAGCCATGCGGAGAGACTTGGGAGGATCGGAGCGCTATTTGCCTATTCAAGTGAATGGGTCTATTCACATGTCTGTGTGTTTCCACGGACCGTATGTCTGTTTCCCCGGACTGTATGTCCATAGGCAAAACCCACTGACATGTCCATTTTTTTTTAATGTCCGCATGGACCACAAAACATCCAGCACACATGCATACGCATAACACACATGGATTTCATCCATGTGACATGCATTGGCGCCGGGGAAGAAGCGTTACAGTAAGTACTGTTCCCCGGCGCCGGGTGGTGAACACTGCTCTCATCATTCTCCCCTGCTTATACTGATCGCTGGAAAAGCAGGGGAGAATGATGAGAGCTGTGTTTAGCACCAAGCGCCGGGGAACAGCGCTTACTGTAACGCTTCCTCCCTGGCACCTGTCCTTGTGGTACTGATGTGGCACACGCATGCCACACGTGTGCTGCAAGTATTATACACATGGACACTGACATCTCCGGTACCAGAAATATCAGGACGTGTGTAAGAGGCCTTATAGCTGGTTTTTATGATTTGCAGCTGTCACACACTAAGGCTACGTTCACATTAGCGTTGTGCGGGGCAGCATCGGGCGCAGCCGCGGCGACACATGCGTCATGCGCCCCTATATTTAACATGGGAGGCGCATGGACATGCGTTGTCTTGCGTTTTGTGACGCATGCGTCATTTTGACGCAACTGTCAGGGCGCAGAGGACGCTGCATGATGCAGTTTTTTCTGCGCCAAAAGTCATGCAAAAATGAACGCATGTGTCACAAAAAGCTGCGTTGTGCATGTGTTTTTGCATGCGTTGTGCGTTGCGTCGCCGACGCTGCCCCACACAACGCTAATGTGAACGTAGCCTAAAAGAAGCTTTTTATTGCAAAAAATTGTTTTTGCATCACCACACTTTGAGATCTATAATTTATCCATATTTTGACCCACAGTCATGTGAGGTCTTGTTTTTTGCGGGACGCGTTGTTTTCTTTCTCGCTTCATTGGGGGACACAGGTAACCATGGGTATATGCTGCTGTCGCTAGGAGGCTGACACTATGCAAATAAAGAAATGTTAACTCCTCCTCCGGCAGTATATACCCTCCGACAGGCACAATGCAACTCCATTTTTGCTTAGTGTCTGTAGGAGGCAGACCTGGATCTAACCACTAGATCAGCATTATTTTCTTTTACATGGTTTTTGTGTTTTATTAATAATTTCCCTTTCTCTTTCAGATTCACTTCTTCGGGTAATAGGGTGCAGATTCACCCTGTTTTTCCCACATTTAAGCGACCGAGAGAGCAGTGTGGTACTCCCCGCATTGCCCACTCTCGGACCCGCTGGCAGGACTTCGTCCCCTGTCACCCTTACGGGTGTTTCAGGGTGACTTCTTGGTGGCCAGTCCTCACCTTTTCCCCTCCTCACCCCTCTCTTCGGAAAGGGCTGAGAGGAAGACGGTGGTCATCTATGGCGATCTCCCCCCTTCTTGTAAGGGGTTGACGCCGTCCTCTGCACCGTCCGGAGATGGTGCAGGAAGGAGGATCTTACTCCCAGGACCCTCTTCTTCTTCGAGGGATTCTGTCGCGACCCTCAGACACCAAGGAGCCGGATTCAGGCAAGGTAGCAAGTGGACTAACCCCCCCCCTCCCCTCCCCCCCCACATGGCAGCGCTCACTGGTCTCTAGATTTCAAATTTCCCGCCTAATCGCGCGATTCCCGGTATATTGCAGCCTTTTCCTTCCCTCGTTAGGCCACGCCCTCTTGTCGGTCTAGGCCTATCAGCGCCGCACTTTCATGTTCTCCAGCGTCAGGCACTCCCTCTCTGCTGTGCACTGCCTCGGCTCTCCACTCCGACACGGCTCCTCAGGCACGTCGGCCTATCAGGGCGCCGGTTTCTTTTTCTTGTGTACGAACACAGATTTGCCCGCCCACCTCTCGCTCAAGCGTTGCATGGCCAGAGAGATCTGCGTCCATCTTGTCGGGCTCCTGCATCGTCTTCAGGATTCGGAGGGGGACACAGTACCTGCACTGCTTCTGCAGTTGCTAGGTATCTGGTAGGCTCTGCATTCCCTGCCTCCTTCCTCGGCTCAGCAGTATCGCCGGCATAGCGTTCTGCTACAGCCCTCTTCAGCAGTATCACCTTTATAGCATCCTGCTGCAGTCCTCATTCAGGCTCTACCTATGCCCAACCCCCACACAGGCCTCTGGCTACAAACCCACGGTGACCCTTTACGCTTGTGCCCGCTGTAAGAGAAAGTGGGCTTCAGGCCAGCCGTCGCCTTTCTGTCTGTCCTGCAATCCTTCCACCATGTCTGTCCCTCAGGAAGCTCCTATTGCTCGGGATGAGTGCACTCCCCCTCCTCCTGGAGTGGGCTGTTGCCATGTCCGTTAGTCTCAGACCTGACAAAAGTGTCTCAGTCCCTTTTACAGGTCCTGGAACGCTTGCCGCTTCTATATTCTGCCACCAGTGCCACGAACGCCTCCCAAGGCGATTTGCTTGCACCTGACTACGACCCGCACAGGGTCAGATTGGAGAAAGGAGCCAGAAAGAGGACTCTGTCTAGCTCCTCATCCAGCTCTCCGGAACCCGCGGCACCATCTAGAATACCCCTCTCCACCCGTTCCCCTTCCTCTGAGGCGGACGTCGGGTCGGATGTACTTTCGCACTCGTCTGATTCAGATACAGATCATACCTCTGGCACGCAGGACATGGTAGATAGCCTTATTTCAGATATTATTCAAACCCTTGAACTTAAGGAGGAGGATTCCACCTCCCAGGGGGACTCTCATTCAAACGGGGTCAAACGGCCCTCTAGAGTTTTTCCCAACCACAAAATACAAAAAATACCAACCCTTTCGTAGGTCCCGACTCAGTTAGAACACAGCCTACAGGGGTAAGGGAAAGACTGGGAGATGGTCTTATCCCTAAAGGTAGAAAGTTTAGAGACTCCATCTTCCCGGGTCCTGGTTCAGGGAAACCAAATAAATGACATCAGAGTGGGAGGTCGGTTACCAAAATTTCTAGGGGGTTGGCAGAATATATCCAAAAACTCATGGATTCTTCAGGTAATCAGTCAAGGTTACAAACTAGAGTTCACCAGCTTTCCTCCAGGAATATTCATAGTAACCAGATCCTATCCCCTCTTAACCTCCCCTATGTGGCCAGACATCCAGGAGTTATTAAAGGTAGAGGCAATTGTCTCAGTAACCATCACAGAGAGAGGCAAGGATCATTATTCAAACCTCTTTTCAATAAAAAAAAAAACATCGGGAGACTCCCGGACGATTATAAATCTCAAACCCCTGAACAAGTGGATGAGATACAGGAGATTCAGGATGGAGTCTATAAAGTCCACAATACCTCTGACAGACAAGGACATGGTTGACATGGTGAAGTGCACCTTAGATCTGAAGAGTGCATACTACCATGTCCCAATCCACGCTTCCTACCAGAAGTTCCTGAGATTTGCCCTGACGAATAAGGGAATAGTTTATCATTTCCAGTTCAGGTGCCTCCCCTTCGGCCTAGCATCAGCTCCCAGGATATTTACCAAACTGATGTCAGAAGTAGTAGCCTACTTTCCAAATCGCATAGTCACAGGTCAGAGACAGACACGTAAGGATACTGTCCAACAATGTGACAGCAGTGGCATTTTTAAGGCATCAAGGAGGTCCGAGACATCCATCTCTACAGAACCTGGCAGACCAGATTTTCACATGGGCAGAGAAATCCGTCAGATCCATCTCCATGGTCCACCTGGAAGGTGCCGAAAATCAGGTGGCAGACTTTGAGCAGAACGCCAATAGATCCCAGAGAGTGGGAGTTAAATCCAGACGTGTTCTGTGCCAGTAGTGGGGAACACCTCAAGTGGATCTCTTTGCCACCAGGTCAAATGCAAAGGCCAGAACATTTTCCACTCTCCATCCCCTAGAAGAAACAGCGGGGGTTGACGCTCTATCTCAACTTGGGGAGAAGGTCTTCTGTATGCTTTTCCACCTCTTCCACTGATCCCGAGAACACTCAGGAAGATACGAGACGAGGGAGCAACAGTAATCTTGGTGGTTCCCTTTTGGCCAAGAAGAAGCTAGTTCTCCCTACTATCCAGAATGTCGACAGAAAGACCTATGCTTCTACCGAAGAGACAGGATCTACTGTACCAAGGTCCGGTGTTCCACAGCAACTCAGACTCACTCCAGCTATCTGCTTGGATCCTGAACCCCTGACCCTAAGATCGAGAGGCCTGTCAGAGGATGTGATCACCACAGAATGCTGTAGATAAGCCCCTGATGCCGGTGGGCTTAGCTCAGCTTCCATTTTGGGGGTGACAGGTTCCTTTTAAAAAAAATATGCAGTAGAGACACTCACTTAAAACCACTTAACCCTTTTCTGACTGAGCAATTTTCTTTTTGTTTTGTTTTTTTTCCTCCTCCTTTTATTCTGAGAGCTATAACTTTTTATTTACCATATTCAAAGGCAATATGTCAGCAGTTTGTTTTATGTAATCTGAGAGCAGCATATTATATTGCAAGTGAGTTTGATTCCAGCGATTGTATCACTTGCTGGGCTGCTTGGTGCAGCTTTGATATAATTGCCTTTTTCTCTGCTGCAGATGTAGCAGTGGTGAGAATGCTGAGTTGTGTATAACTCCGCCCACACCCCTGATTGGCAGCTTCCTGTGTACATGGTGTCAGCAAGCTGCCAATCAGTGGCGGGGGCAGGGTCAGATTAGACTGACTGGCTTGCACATGAGACTTGGTCTTCTACTGATGACCTGCTGATAAAACAGATTGTATTGAAACTACAACACAGCCCAATAAGTGACACATCCTTGCAATTGGGCTCACTTGCCCTATATATTATGTTGCTTTCAGATGAAATGGCAAAAACTTGCAGCCTTGCTATTTTTTTAAGTTTTTTTTTTTTCTAAGGGTATGTGCACACGTCAGGATTTCTTGCAGAAATTTTCCTGACAAAAACCGGACATTTCTGCCAGAAATCCGCATGCGTTTTTACCGCGTTTTTGGTGCGTTTTTCCCCAAATGCATAGAATAGCGGGAAAAACGCAGAAAATCCGCAAAATTAATGAACATGCTGCTTTTTTTACCGCAATCATGTGCACAAAACATGCAGAATGCATTCTAAATGATAGGATGCATAATGTATGCGTTTTTAATGAGTTTTTACCGTGAAAAAACGCGAAAAACCTGAACGTGTGCACATGGCCTAAGACTTGTATTTTTTATCTGTCTGTCAATGGAGCTATACGAGGGCTTGTTTTCTGCCTGGCATGCTGACTTTTTTTTTTTTTTATATATATAATGGGCTAGATAAAAGGACAAAGATGGCAGCCACTAGGGTTTCAGTAGGCTCCTGGCTGCAATTATAATCCATTGGACCCCTGCTACGTCACATTTCTCACTATTACACATAACCTAATTTATCCACATCTATGGTTTGAGTTGTTTGCCTGTGTGGATTGGATGGGTTGTTACCGACAACTGGTGAGAATTTTATGTCAATATCCCCTTTAGAAATATATTTACCGTATATACTCGAGTATAAGCCGAGATTTTCAGCCCAAAAATTTGGGCTGAAAGTGCCCCTCTCGGCTTATACTCGAGTCACGGTCGGCGAGTGAGGGGGAGAGAGCGAGTCGCATACTCGCCTAGTCCCGGCGCTCCCCCTGCCCGTCACACGGTCTTCGGTGCTGCAGCTCTTCCCCTGTTCAGCGGTCACATGGTGCCGCTCATTAAAGTTATGAATATGGACTCTACTCCCATAGGGGTGGAGCCGCATATTCATTTCTCTAATGAGCAGTAACGGTGACCACTGACAGAGGAAGAGGCTGCGGCACCCGGAGACCAGCTGTCCAAGGGAAGGAGCCAGGGACGCCGGGAGCAGGTAAGTATCTGTTACCTGTCCACGTTCCACCCGCCGGGCGCCGCTCTGTCTTCGCGTCCTTGCAGTGACTGTTCAGGTCAGAGGGCGCGATGACGTACTAGTGTGTGCGCCGCCCTCTGCCTGAACAGTCAGTGCGGAGAGACGCAGAGACTGGACGCTGAGGAGCTGCAAGCAAGAGAGGTGAGTATGTCCTTATTATTATTATTTTTTTATTTTTTTTATTGCAGCAGCATTATATATTGCACAGATTTATATGGAGCGTCTATGGGGCCATACTGAACGGTGCAGAGCCTTATATATGGGGCACAGCTTTATATGGAGCATCTATGGGGCCATACTGAATGGTGCAGAGCATTATATATGGGGCAGCTTTATATGGAGCATCTATGGGGCCATAATGAACGGTATGGAGCATCTATTTTTATTTTTGAAATTCACCAGTAGCTGCTGCATTTTCAACCCTAGGCTTATACTCGAGTCAATAAGTTTTCGGCTTATACTCAGGTCGGCTTATACTCGAGTATACACGGTACTTAGAAAATTGATGTCTAAGACGCAACTGTCCAGGCTGAGAACCACTGGTGACTGAACTGCTGCGAGCAACATCACTGACTAGCTTGGTAATATGCTGTGTGAGCGATTTATCTCCTGTCAGTGTATCGCTGGCTGTCTTTGAGAGCAGTTACATCACTCATGTGACTGCTCTCAAAGTGATCAGGATTGTCAAGGAACATTATGGATTATAATATCTGTGGACAGGTGAGGAATATTGTGGTTTATTTTTGTTGCAGGAGACTTTGGCTTCAGTGGATTAGGCATTATGGTTTAATTGGATTCATTAAAGGAGTCTGTGTCATTATTTCAAATAGAGGACTTTATTCTGGGTGTCTGTGTTTTTATACAATATCACTTTGGGGTTACTAATGGATAGGTGTCTTATAGACGCCTCTCCATTACTAACCTGTGGGCTTGATGTCACCCGACAATACAAAGGTGATATCAACCCCACAAATATGAACCCCACTTGCCACCGCTACAGGGCAAGTGGGAAGAGCGAGGCCATCTTATAGATGAGCCTTTTCTGGGGCGGCTGAGAGCTGATGTTTTTAGCCTCGGGGCGCCATTATTCATGGCCCCTTCCTAAGCTATTAATATCAGCCCACAGATGTCTGCATAGCCTTTGCTAGTTATTAATTATAGGGGTACCCCATGTAAGTTTTTTTGGGGGGGTCCCCCATTTTAATAGCCAGTAAAGGCTAAGTATACAGCTGTGAGCAGATATTAGCCTGGGAAGCTCCATGGGTATTACCCCATTCCTAGGCTATAAACATCTGTCCCCAGCCGTCTGCTTTTCCTCTGCTGGTTATTAAAATTGCGCGGGAGCCCACGCGATCCATCCATCTCTGACACCAGCATTTAACTTGCGCTTCCGGTAATCGCACCTAAAATCCCACACATCGGTTACCCCACCGCTGGAAATCCACACATTTCTAGCAGACCTCTATGGTTGTCATAGCCAGATTGCTATGAGCGCCGCCCGGTGGTCTGCAGCGTAAAGGCGATCATCTGTTCATCGCCTGTATGTAGCAGAGCAGATTGGACATCTGCAGCTTCTAGTCTCCCATGGCGACTATTGAAGCATGTAAAAACAAAAAAACGATTTTCTTTTTTAAAAATATTTAAAAAATTCAAAAGTTCAAATTGCCCGTTTCGCCCCATCCAAAATGAAAGAATTTTTAAATCAAACATGCACATATTTGGTATCTCTGTGCTCAGAATCGCCCGATCTATCAATATAAAAAAATTGATGAGAAAAATTTCTAAACCCCAGAATTGGTTTTTTTTTTTTTTGTTTTGGTCCTCACTACAATGCAATAACAGGAATCAAAAGATTGTATCTACACCAAATTGGTATCAATAAAAACATTAGCTCGGTACACACAAAATAAACCTTCATCCAGCCCAGGAGCACGAAAAATGGAGATGCTACAGGTCTCGGAAAATGGCACAATTTTTTTTTTTTTACCCAAGTTAGACTTTTTTTTTTTTTTTTGACCACTTAAATAAAAAAAAAGAACCTATACATATTTGGTGTCTATAAACTGGTAATGACATGGAGAATCATAATGGTAGGTCAGTTTTAGCATTGGGTGAACATGGTAAAAGAAAAACAATTGCATTTTTTTTTTTTTGCAAATTGACTACGCTTGGAATTTTTTTCCCTTCCCAGTACAAGATATGTTAGAACCAATGGTGGTGTTCAAAAGTACAACTTGTCCCGCAAAAAAAAAGCCCTCACATAGCCATTTTGGCCAAAAAATAAAAATGGTTATGGCTCTGGGAATAAGGGGAGCAAAAACAAAAATACCTCCGGTCATGAAGGGTTTAAGATCACCTGGACGGGCCAGAAGGCTATTGACAGTGTTTTGTAGATGGATGGGTCCAAAATAGAGCTAAAAGAAGCACTGCAGAAACAAACTCTGCATTACTGCACAAAAAACCTCATACCATCTGTGAATCATGGTGGTGGTCCTGTGCCGGGACTGCTTGCCATCATGGATTGAACAAAGAATTCTGAATTCTACCAGCAAATTGTAAAGGAAAATGTCTGGACATCTGTCCATGAGCTGAACCTTGAGAACATGTCATGCAGCAAAGCGCATGTTCTACAAAAGAATTGTTTGAGAAGGATTAAGTTAAAGTTTTGGAATTTCTAAGTCAAAAGGAAGCAGTTCATGAGACAAAATCCATCAATATAACAGAATTGAAGCTGTTTTGTATGGAGTAATTTGCTAAATTTTCTCCAAGCTTATGTGCAAGAATCAACAATTACCAGCAATGTTTAGATGCTGTTACTGCTGCTCAAGGAGGGGAGAGGGGGTCCCTCACAGACCTATGATATTGGATTGTTTTTCTCAATAAAAAATAAGTTTAATGTTTTGTCAGATTTGTTTGATTTGCTTCTCTTTATCCGGTTTTAGAACTTGTTTGGAAATTTAATGTAGACTTAGGTGAAATTTATACAAAACCTTGGAAAAATTGGAAGGGCTCACAAACTGTCAAGCTCCATTGTAGATGTCAAGAAGTGAGGTAAATGGGATCACAGGCACACTACACACTGCTCCCTTTACTCTTTCCCTGCTGGTGAAAGCTGCTCTTCAGAGCTGTGCTATGGTCTGTGCCTGTGACCCCAGTGCCCTCACCCCATGCTGTCTAAGTATCCCTTTTTTGTATACAGACTTTTTTTGGGGGGTATCATAATTCTTGTACGTTATATTTTACAAACTACACACTTTTTTTATATTTTTATTTTTGCCACCATTGTTATTGCTGACAAAGGGAGCATATAGTCAAGGATGACATACATTCTGTAAGCTGGTGTAAATTTTGGTGGGTCAGGAGTCTACTCTCACTTTGGAGTTGGTACCGCAGTGGTTTTCATTAGTTCTCTCTAATGGTATATTTAGTTTATTCAGTTTTAAGTGGCCTTAAATGTCTTTGTACATTTTATATTTGCAATATATCACTGTAAATCTGCATTTTCTCCAATATTGTGGGTGATGCAGTTTCTCTCCATGTTGTATTGCCTTTTTCTATAGTATCACAGTTGTCACTATATCTTTTTGAAGCGCTCGAATTATTTTGTGTTGCCTATCTTTTCAACATAGTTCTTATCAAAACCCAAGACAGAAACAATACAAATACCCCGCTGTAAGAAAATAAGGAAAAGCAATAATAGTGCATGTACATAACATTTGTACACTTAGTAAACACCATTTTTGATTGCAAAAAAAAAAAGTGTAACCGCCATCCCACCAAAAGTCAAGTTGTACCAAGGTCTGATCTCTGTGCTGTTGGATGATATGCACACTGTCTACAACTTGTTTTTAGATGAACAAATAAACATGGAACATACTCACTTCGGTCGCCTTGGTCCCGCTGGATTCATCTTTACTAACCTCTAATATTAAGACCTTACCCTGCTTCATTCTTATTGATGTCCTGTGTAAATAAGGTCTGAGCAGGACCGGGTCCCAAACATGGACACAGCGAGTGCGGAGCTTTATAAATGTGTGATATCCAGTTCAAAGGATGGGAGGCCACAGCCTTACCTGCACTAAATGCAGAAAATCGGAGCATGTTCACACTGGCCATCAAACAGACAAAACCCGAGACCGAAACAAAATAAATACCCTGCTGTAAGTAATAGCAATAGTGCATATAAATTATATGGGTGCTTGGTAAACCCGTTTATGATCAAAAAAGCATGACAGCCACCTCATCAGTGTCAAGGTGGGTTCTTATAGTTCTTATCAAACTGGGCTTTCAGTGCAGTTCATGTCAGGAGAAGGACAAGCATAGTACATGCTTGGAAGTGAGTGAGGCCGGCGTCACACTGGCGTTTAAAACGGCCGAGTGCAATGCGATAAAAAATCGCATTGCACTCAGACCAATATTAAGTTATGGGGCCGCTCCCAGCAGCCGACTTTTTGTCGGCCGTTTTTCTCGGTCCGAGACAATCGCAGCATGCTGCGATTGTCTCGGACCGAGGAAAACTCGCGGCTCACTCGCACCTATATAAGCCTATGGGTGCGAGTGAGACAGCGCACACCACTCGGATAACATCCGAGTGATGTGCGCTATAAGCGGACACCAGCAATGGAGGAGATGGAGAAAGTCATTTCTCCGCCTCCTCCGCAGCTGTGCTCCGATCCACCCTGTGCGAGAGAATCGGAGCACAAGCGGATGACACTCGGCTCCTGCTCTCCTGCGAGCAGGAGCCGAGGGTCATTAGCATATCGCATCCGATGCTCTCGCATCGGATGCAATACGCTAGTGTGACGCCGGCCTTAAAGGAAGTTCCAGCACCTATAGCTCTGATAGAATGCTGAAGATGGTAAGTTACAGAGCATGGAAATCTAGGCAGTTCCTGTATATATCAGACTGGCATGGAGACAAAAAGTAGCTTTAACCATATTTAGGGACCTAGAAGTCTTCAGACACATCTAGTCAGATGTAACCTTGCTGTGCCGCCTTGATAATAAATGCCTGTCGGTGATTATCAGAAGTGGAGGGATTCAGATCACTGTGATAACTCAATGACAGCCTAATTCATTCATTACACAGCTGGCATCAGGATGATTGCCCCTCACATGTGCCATCATGGCCAGAGCTGCCCGTCATGCTGTTGTATCTCCGAGGCTCATTTGTGTCGGGTCTGACATGTATTTTGAGGTTCGGTGGAATTTGAACAGCTGGCATTTCTTCCACCCTTGAGTAGATGCACACTTATTCTCGCTTTTTCTAATATCACATAAACCATTTGATCAGCGTCAGATCTGTGATTCTGAGTTGATCCAGACGCTCGCCAGGCGAGCAGGAGCCATTTACCTCTGTACACGGATGGATGGCGCTGTATGAGCTGTGTCCTACTTAGCCACTTCTATCCCAGCCATCCATTGTCCTCTGCAGTATGGATGTGTCATGTAGAGACTGGCTGAGAGGCTGGAGGACCAGCTGGCCAGATAAGGCTAATAGAACCACACTGGATAAGTGCACATAATAAAGAGGAAGGAGTGGACCCTGCCGTGAGCTCCATTTTAGTGCTTCCTATTGAAAACCCCCATCAGCCTCCATCATGTTTTGCTGAGTGTTTTCTGCCTTTGCGCTGCACTCTCCTCTCCCTGATGGACCATGATGTCTCCTTTGTTGATTTCTCCCTATCGTGAATTGGATGCTTGATCTTCATCTGTGTTTTTGCTGGGCAGATTATATGTACTGTATAAAATCTGTACCAATGCAGCTGGCAAAATATTGATTTTATTTCCCTTCTCTGGGTGCCCCTGTTTTAGCCAGTATCATAAAGCTTCAATAAAGAGTTACTCTCTGACAGGTGAGTCTTGAGGTGTCATTCATTATATGGATAGTCCATTGATATCAGGAAACTGATTGCTTAGATGCCTCTTAACCCTCCACCCCCTAACCACAAGACATCCCCGATAACTGATCACTGGCAGCCCATCAGCCACTGAGTAGAGGATGTTCAATGTGAGCGAAAGAATTGCTAGATTCATGCTGCCCAAACCGCAGGCAAGCTGAATCTGAACCTGACTGTACGACTGTTTGAAAAGTCGAGCTGTGACTAGTTCGGTACAGCACCAAGCAATGCTTTGTCTGATATGTTGCAGAGAAAGACCAACGTGGCTGCAGTTAGGCACCTAGGCTCTTATTTGTGCGGTCTGTGATTTGGGCATGATGAATCTAGAGGCTAGTTCCCCTTAGGCTATGTGCACACGTTCAGGAATTCATGCAGAAAATTCCTGTGAAAATCCGGACATTTCTGCCAGATTTCCGCATGAAATCCGCATGCGTTTTTTGCGCATTTTTTTACGCGGTTTTAACGCGTTTTTTTCCGGACATTTCCCAATGCATTAGACAGTGGGAAAACCGCGAAAAAAACGCAAAATTAATGAGCAGGTTCATTATTTTTCCGCAATGTGCACAGAAATTGCGGATTTCATTAAAAATGATAGGATGCTTAATGTATGCAGATTATTTGCGGTTTTATAGCGCAAAAACACTAGAAAACCGCAAATAATCTGCAACGTGTGCACATAGCCTTAAGCTCTACCCAACTAAGCCACTTTCCATTTTGGTTCTTTTGGATCTTCCTCCTCTTCTTCCCAATTACTATTATTGTGATATCAAACTTATACTATATTTGTTTTTTTTTTGTCTTTTTAAGTGGTGAAAATTAATAGTAGTAAAAATTGTTCTCATGTTCAGACTCTCTTAGCAGTTTCATTTTTTTGTTATGGGGCTGTGAGGACTTTTTTAAATATTTTGGAATAGATGTAATGTTTTTCATATTTTTTTTTTTGTTTGTTTTTTGGATGTTGTGGCAACTGGAAAGACTGCACCTCTGTTTTTTTTTTCTCTTTTATGGCTTTAGCAATCCGGTTGATTACATATTTTGAAAGATTGGACTTTTATAAATGCAGCCATTCGATTTATGTGTATTTTTCATTATTTATAATGCAGGGAAAGTTTGGTGATTTGAATTTATATTTCTTTTTTATATTTAAAAACATATTTTTAGTCCCTTTAGAGGACTTGAACCTGCAATTATCTGATTGCTTAGACCGTAAACTGCAATACCACAGTATTAAACAAGCAGCTACAGGAATCCCACAGACACGATGGGTAAGTAATCTGGCACTCAGTCTCCTGATTAAAAAAAAATACCTTTATTCAATCAATAACAATAAAAACATGTTTCATGATTAAAAACTGGAGAATTTTGTGTTGGCCTACCTGTTTTAAACCAATAAATGTGAACCGTTCTTACTTGTGGCATACTCTGCAAGCCACTGACCTGTGCACTGTGAGGATTCTCCGTTCCCGTCACTGTCATGTGGCCGCAATTATGTGATATGCATATTTATTCGGATTCCCATGACAGCACTACGAGAGAGGGGATCCGCCCTTCAGGAACAGGAAACCTACAGATACAAAAGGGCGGCACCTCTCCCTATGCATCAGTTGGTTTCCTGTTCCTGAAGGGACAGGATCCTACAGATGAATCTCGTAATGGATCCCAGGCCGGCCGGACCGAATCAGGTAGCGGGGGGGTCTCCTACCTCGGCCGGTGCGGAAGCCCCTGGAAGACGTCACGGTGGTCCTGGCTGGACTGCACGTCAGTGACGTAGACAGCAGGGAGCAGAGTCCGGAGGATTCCTGATCTCCTTCAGCGCCGGCGCCGGTAAGTATAGCGCTCCTTCGGTTCATGTGGTGGTGCAGCGCGGTGGTGAGGTAGCGGTGCCAGGAGGGGAACGCTATCCGGAGCGCTGCTGCGTGCTCTTCGGCGTCCTGCATCGCTCTCAGCGTTAGCTGGAGCGTTTCCGGGTGCAGTGACGTCGAGGGGGCAGAGTCAGCAGGCGCTTCCGGGTCACTGGGGAACTGCGCATGCGCAGTTCATCCAAGATGGCGGCGCCCATCGATCCTGAACGCCGGACTCCTCACACACGGCGCTGACCCCCCAGCTGTAGCCTCATCAGCAGGAACCAATGAGAGTGGCGCCAGGCAGCCTGCTGACCGGATCTGAGGGGGATTTAAGCAGGAGCTGGATTTAGAGCTCTGCTTTTGGTCACATCCACATCATGGAGAGTGATGGTGTGCGGCAGCTTCAGCTGTCGGAGGAGGTGCGACAAAAGCCCACGGAGAAGGAGCATGCCAGGAGTGACCAGTCCAGCCGTAAAAGCTCGTCCAAGCAGGGATCTAGAGCATCGACTGGCAAAGAACCCCCTCGTGTTCCGGTACCTTTGTTGGCGTACACTGGTAAGAGATCTACGTGAATGCTCACTCAGTGACGCAGGCCCCTTATACTTTGCACTTTTCTTCCCCTAGAATGACAAAGTCGAAACATAAGGAGTGTGCCCTGTGTGAAGTCCCGTTACCAGATTCTTATACTAAAAAATTATGCGCCTCCTGTATACAACAGACGGTGAGGTCTACAGGAGTGGAGGGGTTGAGTGACATCAGGCTAGATAGATGGTATCACCCTTATTGTCCTCCCCTAGGTAGCGGAAGAATCTGCTTCTACGGCTAATCTACGTGAGATGATCCGTACAGAAGTAAGGGAATCCTTGCGGTCTATGTCCCAGGCGGGAAGTTCAAAACAGAGAGCCTCGGTGATCTCTGATTCGTCAGAGGAAGATAAAGAGGAAGGTTCTTATGGCTCAAATCTCTCTTCCTCGTCATCAGAAGAGGAATCTGGCCGATTCTGTCTGCCTCTGGACCGGGTGGATAAATTAGTGAAGTCGGTCAGAGGTACGATGGGCCTAGAAGAACCTAAGACTCAGCTTTCCCGTCAGGAGCTAATGTTCAGTGGCTTGGAACACAAGAAGCGTAGATCCTTCCCGGTGAATGATAAAATTCAAGACCTGATTCTCCGAGAATGGAAGAAACCGGAGAAGAAAGGCTCATTACCACCAGCTTTAAAACGCAGGTATCCCTTTGAGGATACGACTGTGCATACCTGGGACAAGGCCCCTAAATTAGATGCCGCGGTGGCAAAGGCATCAAAGAGAGCCGCATTACCTTTCGAGGACATGGGATCCCTTAAAGACCCTCTTGACAGGAAGGCGGATACCTTCCTTAAAGGTACTTGGGAGATGGCAGCCGGATCCTTGAGACCGGCAGTGGCTGCGACTTGTACAGCCAGATCCCTAATGGTCTGGCTGGAACAGTTGGAATCCCAGCCTAAAGAAGGCGCTTCCAGAAGTTCTATTCTAAGTGCGCTTCCGGTGATTCAAGATGCTGCGGCTTTCCTGTCGGACGCGTCGGTCGATTCGGTCAGAATGGCGGCCAGAGCAGCAGGACTCGTAGAGCCCTGTGGTTGAAGTGTTGGTCGGGTGACATTCAATCAAGGTCCAAATTATGCGCTATTCCATGCAAAGGGGAATATCTCTTTGGGCCAACCTTGGATGAGCTGCTTGAAAAGGCTGGAGATGACAAGAAAAAATTTCCTAGTTTGTCATCAGCCTCTTATCGGCGTCCATTCAACAGGAGGAGATTTGGTCGCAGAAGGAAGCGTGCATCCTCGCCCTCTAGAGAGAATTTTAGATGGGAGGATAGACGCAGGAGAGGTACGGGTTACATGTTCCGCCGTTCCTCAAAAGAACGTAAGAAACCGGACCAATGACTAGCAATCCCTGTGGGAGGGAGATTGTCAGCCTTCTCTTCCGCATGGACTAACATCTCAAATAGTGACTGGGTCCGAGGTATTATTTCAGAAGGCCTGAAATTGGAATTTATTCACTGGCCTCGGGATAAGTTTATGCTAACCCCCTTACGCTCCTCCACTATTGAACAGATGGCTTTAGAGGCAGAAGTTGTGAGTTTATGCCTTAAGAACGTGCTGATTGAGGTCCCAGAGTCAGAAAGAGGGAGTGGATTCTACTCTCTATTTCTGATTCAAAAACCGGACAGATCATTTAAGACTATTATTAACCTTGAATCCCTTAATGAATACCTGGTTGACTCAATTTTAAATGTGGCCTTAATCAGCTCTGCAATTAAAATGTTGTTCAAACACTGCTTCATGGTAGTTGTGGACTTAAAAGATGCGTATTATCATGTTCCTATCCTTGAGAACTTTCAGAGGTTTCTACGTGTGGCAGTGTCTATGGGGGGTATTGTTCGACATTTTCAATTTAGAGCCCTTCCCTTCGGCCTCTCAACGTCTCCCCGAGTATTCACTAAAGTTGTTGCAGAGGTCATGGCACACTTACGTGAATTTGATATCCTCATAATCCCTTATCTGGATGATTTCCTGATAGTTGGAAACTCAGCAGACCATTGCCTTGCTCAGGTAAAAACAGCTATGTCTAAACTAGAGCATCTGGGCTGGATTATAAACTATGAAAAATCCCGATTACAACCCCTAAAAACCCAGAGATTTCTAGGGCTGCTGTTAAATTCCGAGTCCCAACAATGCTGTCTTCCACCTGATAAACTGCTCCATATCCAACAACAGGTAATAAACCAACCATGACTCTTAGACAGGCTATGTCTTTGTTAGGTTCCCTAACTTCCTGTATTCCGGCCGTCCGTTGGGCACAGTTCCACTCCAGACCTTTACAGTTTGACGTACTGAATTATGATAGAGTCTTACAAGGTTCCTTGCAGGGTCAGTTGACGTGGAATCCAGAGGTTCTGACATCTCTTAGATGGTGGCTGAAGGAAGACAATCTGTCAGCAGGAGTTCCCTGGGTGACTCAAGTGACTCGGGTAATTACGACGGACGCCAGCCCCACGGGGTGGGGGGCACACATGGGTGACGTAGTAGTCCAGGGTTTATGGGATCCCCAAACATCAGCCTCTTCCAATCAGAGGGAGTTAATGGCAATTGAATTCTCAATTAAAGAACTCCTCGTATATCTACAGGGTCACCATGTCAAAATCCTCTCCGACAACCAGGTGGCAGTGGCCTATGTGAATCACCAGGGTGGAACACGCTCCAAGTCCCTGATGGAAGTAGCGGATCGCCTGCTCCAGACAGCAGAAAACCATTTTCTATCTTTATCCGCAGTTCACATAAGAGGGAGAGAGAATATAAGAGCAGACTTTCTAAGTCGAAGCACCTTAAAACAAGGAGAATGGTCTCTGAACACAAAGATCTTCAACCGGATTGTCCACATGTGGGGTCATCCAGAAGTGGACTTATTTGCCACCAAGCACAACAGAAAGACGATAAATTTCTGTTCCTTAAATCCCAGGGAATATCCACTGGCAGTGGATGCCTTCCTGATCAGATGGGATTTCCGATTGGCATATGCGTTCCCCCCCCCTCTCAATCTATTGCCGCTGGTGGTCAGAAAGATAAGGGAGGATCAAGCGAGAGTCATACTGATCGCTCCGTTCTGGCCCAGAAGAGCTTGGTTTTCCTGGCTCAGGGCCATGTCCGTGAAAGACCCCTGGGTGCTGCCGGACATTCCGGACTTACTTCATCAAGGTCCGATCAACCATCCACAAGTGAAGGGTCTCCATTTGATGGCATGGTTTTTGAGAGGTCATTGTTAAAAAGCAGAGGTTTTTCTCCAAACCTAATTGATACCCTTATGAAGAGTAGGAAAAACATAACAACTAAGATCTACTCTAGAACTTGGAGGAAGTTTCTGGCCTCTTCAAATTTTAATATTGAAGAGGGTATACCAATCAACCAGATTCTAGAATTCCTGCAGAGGGGGCTAGAGCTAAATCTATCCACAAGTACACTAAAAGTACAAGTATCAGCCCTGGGGGCTCTATTTTCTTGTAACATTGCGGGTAATTATTGGGTATCAAGGTTTATCAAAGCATCTAGTAGATCCAGACCTATACACAAGAATAGGTCAATGCCTTGGGATCTCAATCTAGTCCTTTCAGCCTTGACTAAGGAACCATTTGAGCCCTTACATTCAGCCTCACTTAAATTACTATCCCTCAAAACAGCGTTTTTGGTGGCAATTACATCTGCTCGTAGGGTAGGAGACATACAGGCTCTTTCTAGGCTGTCCCCTTATACAGAATTTCTACAGGACAGAGTAGTCCTCAGACCAGATCCAGTTTTTTACCAAAAGTGGCCTCAGATTTTCACAGATCTCAGGAGATAGTGTTACCGTCATTTCTCCCTAATCCTTCTAATTCCAAAGAGGAGTTACTCCATACATTAGATGTTAGGAGATGTCTGTTAGAATATATATCAGTCACTGATGCTTGGAAGAGAGAGGATGCGTTGTTTCTATCCTTCCAAGGTCCCAGGAAAGGTCTTAGAGTTTCAAAGTACACGCTAGCGAAGTGGATTAGGGAGGCTATCTCTCTGGCTTATACTGCAGGTGGAGGTCCAGCTCCGCAGAATCTGAGGGCACATTCCACCCGGGCCATGGCTACATCCTGGGCTGAAAGATCTGGAGTGTCGATCGACCAGATATGTAAGGCAGCTACGTGGTCATCCCCTTCCACCTTTTTCAAGCACTATAGGTTGGACTTGGGGTTCTCTTCTGATCTCACCTTCGGGTTAAGGGTGCTGCAGGCTATAGTCCCTCCCTAAGGTAGTTTACATCTCTGTAATTCTCTCGTAGTGCTGTCATGGGAATCCGAATAAAACATTAAGCTACTTACTGGTAGCTGCATTTTTCGGAGGCCCATGACAGCACCCTTAGTTCCCTCCCTAATCACGTGGGGGTTGCACTTCCTATAGTATATATAATGAGATAGATAGATCTCACGTGTGGTATATAGTTCAATATGATGGATTATTTTTGTACATAAACTGTATATAATGTATATTTGTGTGCTACTAACCGCGGTAGTCCTCTCAGGCTCTGAAATACAACTGATGCATAGGGAGAGGTGCCGCCCTTTTGTATCTGTAGGTTTCCTGTTCCTGAAGGGCGGATCCCCTGTCTCGTAGTGCTGTCATAGGCCTCCGAAAAATGCCGCTACCAGTAAGTAGCTTAATGCTTTCTGGCCACATTCTGACTAGACTGTTTCCAGCCTTGTTCCATTCACATGAATTGAGTAAGGCGCACTCCTCTAGTCGGAATGTGGCAGGAAGTATGCATTTCGCCTAATTGCCGTAACATGACCGCCATTCCTGGGAATGGAGAATCCTAAGGGTATGTTTCCACGGTCAGGAAACGCTACATGTTTGACGCTGCGTAGAGCCGCAGCATCAAACACACAGCGTCCAGATGTTACAGCATAGTGGAGGGGATTTCATGAAATCCCGTCTCCACTATGCGGTAGAACACGCATGCGGCAGGCACGCGTAAACTGACACGCAGCGCGTCTTTCAGAACGCAGCATGTCTGTTTACAATGCGGCGACGTTCTGTGGCGGCAACGTAAATTGCCCATAGATATTCATTACATGCGGTAAAACCCGCATCTAATGATTAGTCACATGCGTAGTAAGAAGTAGCATGTCACTACTTCTTTGTGAATCTGCAGCGTTTTTGTACCCATTCCATTATAGAAAACCGCAGGGGTAAAAAACGCAGTAAATCCGCAAGAAAACCACAGCAAAAATGCACAATATACGCGACAAATCCGCTGGTGCGTTTCCTGCCAGGAGAGGCAGAATCTGCACCAGAAATTCCTAAGCCTAATCCGCAACGTGTGCACATACAGTACAGTACATGCGATCTTGCCTGTCCCGCCGCCAGAAGTCCGCGTCCACTGCAGTTCTCGCGGTAAGCTAAGTTCTCGTAATAACTTAGCTTATCGTGAGAACTGCCGTGCACGTGACGAGGAGTTATCTCCGGTCACTAGTCTGGTTCTCACGGTCAGCTGATTGTGAGAACGCTGCAGTGTAGGTGATCCCAGGAGAGTTATCGCCAGCGATCATCTACAAGCTCTGCTAAGTCTGGATGTCAGGCATCCAGATGTAGCAGAGCTAGACTCGTCGTGGAACACTCATTATTAACCCCTTTCTGCCAATGGACGTACTATTCCGTCCATGTGGGGTGGGCCCTACTTCCCAAGGACGGAGTAGTACGTCCAGCGCGATCGGCTGCACTCCTGGGGGGAGCGCGGCCGATCGCAGCCGGATGTCAGCTGCCTATTGCAGCTGACATCCGGCACTATGTGCCAGGAGCAGTCACGGACCGCTCCCGGCACATTAACCCCTGGCACACCGTGATCAAACATGATCGCGGTGTGCCGGCGGTACAGGGAAGCATCGCTCAGGGAGGGGGCTCCCTGCGGGCTTCCCTGAGACACCCGCAGCAACGCGATGTGATCGCATTGCTGTGAGGGTCTCCTCTCCTCCCTCCCTGCTCCAGGCCCGGATCCAAAATGGCCGCGGCATCCGGGTCCTGCAGGGAGGGAGGTGGCTTCACAGAGCCTGCTCAGAGCAGGCACTGTGAAGCCTGCAGTGCTGCAAGTCAGATCGGTGATCTGACAGAGTGCTGTGCACTCTGTCAGATCACCGATCTGTGATGTCCCAACCTGGGACAAAGTAAAAAAAAAATGTAAAAAATTTCCACACGTGTAAAAAAAAAAAAAAAAAAAAATCCTAAATAATGAAAAAAAATAAATATTATTCCCATAAATTCATTTCTTTAAATAAAAAAAAAAACCAAACAATAAAAGTACACATATTAAGTATCTCCGCTTCCGTAACGACCCCACCTATAAAACTATATCCCTAGTTAACCCCTTCAGTAAACACCGTAAGAAAAGAGGCAAAAAACAACGCTTTATTATCATACCGCCAAACAAAAAGTGGAATAACACGCGATCAAAAAGACAGCTATAAATAACCATGGTACCGCTGAAAGCGTCATCCTGTCCCGCAAAAAACGAGCCGCCATACAGCATCAAAAGCAAAAAAATAAAAAAGCTATAGTCCTCAGAATAAAGCGATGCAAAAATAATAATTTTTTGTATAAGAGTTTTTATCGTATAAAAGCGCCAAAACACAAAAAAATGATATAAATGAGGTGTCGCTGTAATCGTACTGACCTGAAGAATAAAACTTCTTTATCCATTTTACCAAACGCGGAACGGTATAAACGCCTCCCCCAAAAGAAATTCATGAATAGCTGGTTTTTGGTCATTCTGCCTCACAAAAATCGGAATAAAAAGCGATCACAAAATGTCACGTGCCCAAAAATGTTACCAATAAAAACGTCAACTCTTCCCGCAAAAAACAAGACCTCACATGACTCTGTGCACCAAAATATGGAAAAATTATAGCTCTCAAAATGTAGTAACGCAAAAAATATTTTTTGCAATAAAAAGCTTCTTGTAGTGTGTGACGGCTGCCAATCATAAAAATCCGCTAAAAAACCCGCTGTAAAAGAAAATCAAACCCCCCTTCATCACCCCCTTAGGGGAAAAATAAAAAAAATTTAAAAAATGTATTTATTTCCATTCTCCCTTTAGGGTTGGGGCTAAGGTTAGGGTTTGGATTACATTTACGGTTGGGAATAGGGTTGGTATTAGGGTTAGGGGTGTGTCTGGGTTAGAGGTGTGGTTAGGGTTACCGTTAGGGTTAGGGGTGTGTTTGGATTAGGGTTTCAGTTATAATTGGGGGGTTTCCACTGTTTAGGCACATCAGGGGCTCTCCAAACACGACATGGCTTCTGATCTGAATTCTAGCCAATTCTGCATTGAAAAAGTAAAACAGTGCTCCTTCCCTTCCGAGGTCTCCCGTGTGCCCAAACAGGGGTTTACCCCAACATATGGGGTATCCGCGTACTGAGGACAAATTGTACAACAACTTTTGGTGTCCAATTTCTTCTCTTACCCTTGGGAAAATACAAAACTGGGGGCTAAAAAATAACTTTTGTGGAAGAAAAAATGTTTTTATTTGCGCGGCTCTGCGTTATAAACTGTAGTGAAACACTTGGGGGTTCAAAGCTCTCACATCATATCTAGATGAGTTCCTTAGCGGGTCTACTTTCCAAAATGGTGTCACTTCTGGGGGGGTTTCTACTGTTAAGGTACATTAGGGGCTCTGCAAACGCAATGTGACGCCTGCAGACCATTCCATCGAAGTCTGCATTCCAAATGGCGCTCCTTCCCTTCCGAGCCCTCCCATGTGCCCAAACGTTGGTTCCCCCCACATATGGGGTATCAGCGCACTCAATACAAATTGTACAACAACTTTAGGGGTCCAATTTCTCCTGTTACCCTCGGGAAAATACAAAACTGGGGGCTAAAAAATTATTTTTGTGGGAAAAGATTTTTGTTTTATTTTTACGGCTCTGCATTATAAACTTCTGTGAAGCACTTGGTGGGTCAAAGTGCTCACCACAAATCTAGATAAGTTCCTTAGGGGGTCTACTTTCCAAAATGGTGTCACTTGTGGGGGGGTTTCAATGTTTAGGCACATCAGTGGCTCTCCAAAGGCAACATGGCATCCCATCTCAATTCCTGTCAATTTTGCATTGAAAAGTCAAACGGCGCTCCTTCGCGTCCGAGCTGTGTCATGCGCCCAAACAGTGGTTTACCCCCACATGTCGGGTATCGGCGTACTCAGGATAAATTGTACAACAACGTTTGGGGTCCATTTTCTCCTGTTACCCTTGGTAAAATAAAACAAATTGGAGCTGAAGTAAATTTTTTGTAAAAAAAAAATAAAAATAAAAAATGTTCATTTTTATTTAAACATTCCAAAAATTCCTGTTAAACACCTGAAGGGTTAATAAACTTCTTGAATGTGGTTTTGAGCACCTTGAAGGGTGCAGTTTTTAGAATGGTGCCACACTTGGGTGTTTTCTATCATATAGACCCCTCAAAATGACTTCAAATGAGATGTGCTCCCTAAAAAAAAAAATGGTGTTGTAAAAATGAGAAATTGCTGGTCAACTTTTAACCCTTATAACTCCCTAACAAAAAAAAATTTGGGTTCCAAAATTGTGCTGATTTAGAGTAGACATGTGGGAAATGTTACTTATTAAGTATTTTGTGTGACATATCTCTGTGATTTAATTGCATAAAAACTCAAATTTGGAAAATTGTGAAATTTTCAAAATTTTTGCCAAATTTCCGTTTTTTTTCACAAATAAACGCAGGTAATATCAAAGAAATTTTACCATTATCATGAAGTACAATATGTCTCGAGAAAACAAAGTCAGAATCACCGGGATCCGTTAAAGCGTTCCAGAGTTATAACCTCATAAAGGGAAAGTGGTCAGAATTGTAAAAATTGGCCCGTGCAAACCACCCTTGGGGGTAAAGGGGTTAAGGACTACGTCAGACTCAGGGAGTTCACTTCAAAAAGGAGGATAACAAAGAGCATACCATAGGATAATATATAAACAAGTCTGTCTTGATATATAAAAGTTAAAATTTCAATCAGTAGTGCGTCATATTGCATAAGTTCCAATACAAAACAGAAGCGAAACTGCCACTCCAGTGTACCCCAATAGTACTGCAAAAAAGGGGAACCCCAAAGAGGAGAAAAAGCACACAGTGTGATCCCCATAAGCGATGTAAGAGCAGGTAAGCCCAAAGTAAAGGAATAAATACAGTATGCCTGTCACATAACTGCGCCCATAAGTAGAGTACACACCTATCTAGGGTATTATCTCCATAATGAAGGATGGGTTTAACGGCAAAGGGGTGCAGAGGAGGGACACAGCCGGAGAGAGGACCCCCCTCCCCTCAGAGAGTACACTGTTGGTTTATTATTTTTCTTTTTTTCCAGGAGACGAGGGCATCGCATGGATTTAGCGTACAATAAAAATATGGCAAAACTGTGTGGTGTTGTATTTCATTAAAATACTTTATTCTGTGTGTGTGTGTTTTATTAACCCTTTCACAAGCATAGGATTAGTAATGGTAGGTATCTTATTGACGCCTCTCCGTTATTAAGGCGGCATAATGTCACCTTACAAAGCTGACATTAATCCCTTATTACCCCATGTCCCACTGCTACTCGGGAGTGGGAAGAGAGAGGCTAAGCGCCGGATATTCATAGCCTGGGAAGATCCATGGGTACTAACATCTCCCCAGGCTACAAACATCGGTCCCCCAGTCTTTGACTTTCACTCTCTAGGGCAGAAAATTGCGCGGGAGCCGACGCCATTTTTTTTTTTTCACTTTTTTTAAAAAAAAATCAAACAGATATTGCTTTTAAGGCCGGGGTCACACTTGTGAGAAACTCACACGCGTGTCTCTCGCCTCAATACCTGACACTGCCGCCGGCACTCGGACCGGAGCGTTCAGCTACATAGAACCATCTTGATTGCGTTCAGGTCTGATGATTGTGGAGGCCCGGTCATCTGGCGTAGCTCCCTATCACTCTCCTTCTTGGTCAAATAACCCTTACACAGCCTGGAGGTGTGTTTTGGGGTCACTGTCCTGTTGAAAAATAAATGATGCTCCAACTACAGTAAACGCAAACCGGATGGAATAGCATGCCGCTGCAAGATGCTTTCTAGCCATGCTGGTTCAGTATGCCTTCAATTTTGAATAAATCCCCAACAGTGTCAACAGCAAAGCACTCCCACACCATCACACCTCCTCCTCCTCCATGCTTCACGGTGGGAACCAGGCATGTAGAGTCCATCCGTTCCCCTTTTCTGCGTCGCTCAAAGACACGGTGGTTGGAACCAAAGATCTCAAATTTGGACTCATCAGACCAAAGCACAGATTTCCACTGGTCTAATGTCCATTCCTTGTGTTCTTTAGCCCAAACAAGTCTCTTCTGCTTGTTGCCTGTCCTTAGCAGTGGTTTCCTAGCAGCTATTTTACCATGAAGGCCTGCTGCACAAAGTCTCCTCTTAACAGTTGTAGAGATGTGTCTGCTGCTAGAACTCTGTGTAACATAGTTATTAAGGTTGGAGGAAGACTTTAAGTCCATCTAGTTCAACCCATAGCCTATCCTAACATGTTGATCCAGAGGAAGTTAAAAAAAAACCATGTGGCAAAGAGTAAGCTCCACATTGGGGAAAAAAAATTCCTTCCTGACTCCACATACGGCAAACAGACTAGTTTCCTGGATCAACGCTCTATCAAGGAATCTAGTATATATAACCTGTAACATTATACTTCAAGAAAGGCATCCAGTCCCCTTTTAAATTTAAGTAATGAATCACTCATTACAACATCATACGGCAGAGAGTTCCATAGTGTCACTGCTCTTACATGTGGCATTGACCTGCTCTCTAATCTGAGCTGCTGTTAACCTGTGATTTCTGAGGCTGGTGACTCGGATAAACTTATCCTCAGAAGCAGAGGTGACTCTTGGTCTTCCTTTCCTGGGGCGGTCCTCATGTGAGCCAGTTTTTGTAGCGCTTGATGGTTTTTGCAACTGCACTTGGGGACACTTTCAAAGTTTGCCTAATTTTTCGGACTGATTGACCTTCATTTCTTAAAGCAATGATGGCCACTCATTTTTCTTTACTTAGCTGCTTTTTTCTTGCCATAATACAAATTATAATAATTCTAACAGTCTATTCAGGAGGACTATCAGCTGTGTATCCACCAGACTTCTGCACTACACAATTGATGGTCCCAACCCCATTTATAAGGCAAGAAATCCCACTTATTAAACCTGACAGGGCACACCTGTGAAGTGGCAACCATTCCCTGTGACTACCTCTTGAAGCTCATCAAGAGAATGCCAAGAGTGTGTAAAGCAGTCATCAAAGCAAAAGATGGCTACTTTGAAGAACCTAGAATATAAGACATAATTTCAGTTGTTTCACACTTTTTTGTTAAGTATATAATTCCACATGTGTTAATTCATAGTTTTGATGCCTTCAGTGTGAATGTACAATTTTCAGACATGAAAATACAGAAAAATCTTTAAATGAGGTGTGTCCAAACCTTTTGGTCTGTACTGTAGATACAATAGATGGATAGATACAATAGATAGATAGATCTATCGTATCTATATCTGTGTGTCTAAACATTATTCTTCAATGGAGTATGTAAGGCCGGCTTCACACTCAGCGTATGAAAATACGGTCCGTATATTACGGCCGTAATACGCTGAAAAGTCCCGAAAATAGTGGTCCGTAGCTCCTCCGTAGGCAGGGTGTTAAAGCGTTTTTTGCGCATGGCATCCTCCGTATGTAATCCGTATGTCATCCGTACTGCGTGTTTTTATCGCAGGCTTGCAAAACCGACATACGGCTATACAAGGGATCCATGTGTAAAAAAAAACAAAAAAAAAAAAACATATATATATAATGTCAGTAGACACATATATGTATATATATATTAATATTTCATCCTGCGCGATATAGCAGAAAGCCGGTAATTCAATTACCGGCTTTTGCTTTCTCCTTCCTAAACCCGACATATGAGACCTGGTTTACATACAGTAAACCATCTCATATCACCATTTATTTTGCATATTCCACACTACTAATGTTAGTAGTGTGTCTATGCAAAATTTGGCGGTTCTAGCTAGTAAATTAAGGGGTTAAATGGCGGAAAAAATTGGCGTGGGCTCCCGCACAATTTTCTCCGCCAGAGTAGTAAAGCCAGTGACTGAGGGCAGATATTAATAGCCTGGAGAGGTTCCACGGTTATTGGGGCCCCCCCCCCCCCCCCCCGGCTAAAAACACCTGCCCCCAGCCACCCCAGAAAAGGCACATCTGGAAGATGCGCCTATTCTGGCACTTGGCCACTCTCTTCCCATTCCCGTGTAGCGGTGGGATATGGGGTAATGAAGGGTTAATGCCACCTTGCTATTGTAAGGTGACATTAAGCCAAATTAATAATGGAGAGGCGTCAATTATGACACCTATCCATTATTAATCGAATACTAGTAAAGGGTTAAAAAAAAAACACACACTATTAAAAATTATTTTAATGAAATAAAAACAAAGGTTGTTGTAATATTTTATTTAACGCCCAATCCAATCACTGAAGACCCTCGTTCTGTAACAAAAAAAACATAATAAACCAACAATATCCTTACCTTCCGCAGATCTGTAAAGTCCAACGATGTAAATCCATCTGAAGGGGTTAAAATATTTTGCAGACACGAGCTTTGCTAATGCAACGTTCCTCATGTCTGCAAATCCCCGGAGAATGTAGGTAAAGTAGGTCAATGACCTATATTTACCTGCATTTGCGGTGAGGCGCCCTCTGCTGGCTGTTCCTAGATCGTGGGAACTTTCCTAGAAAGCTCCCTGGCTCGAGTTCATATGAGGACAACCAGCAGAGAGCGCCCTCTTATGATCTCGAGCCAAATTTTGCGTATACACACTACTAACATTAGTAGTGTGGAATATGCAAAAAAAATGGTGATATGAGATGGTTTACTGTATGTAAACCAGGTCTCATATCATGTCGGATTTTAGGAAGGAGAAAGCAAAAGCCGGTAATTGAATTACCGGCTTTAAAGCTATCTAGCGCTGGATGAAGTAATCTAATATATAAAGCTGAATGTGTATATATGTATGTCCGGGATTGGCATCTGCACCGTCGCAGCTACAGCCACAAAATTTTGTACAGTCACAAGTCTGGACCCCAAGAGCGTCATAGGCTATGTTGTGAGGCGAAATTTTAACCCCGCGCTTTCCAATTCACCAAACAATTTTGCCCCTATCTACATAATGGGGAAAAAAGTGAAAGGAAAAGTGTTGGAGGCAAATTGACAGCTGCCAGATGTGAACAAGGGGGACTTAAAGAATGAGAGCGATGGCACAAAAGAGTATATACCGTACAGTTGCTAAGGTGGGGCCCCGACATGGGATACTCCCCACACACGGGGATATGACCACACACACAAAATGCGCCACACACTACCACGTGCTTGAACACATATTACCCTCAGGACACATTTCACCACACATACACGAACCTCGCCACATAAAAGTCGAAACACAAAAGTCGCCGCTCAAAACTCGCCACGCGCAGAACTCGCCACATGCAAAAACTAGGCTCTTGCAAAACTCGCCACAAGTGCAAAACTCACCTCATGGAAAACTCGCCACACGCAAAACTTGCACACGCGGAAAAATTGCCATATGCACAAAAGTTGCAACACATGCAAAAGTTGCCTTACACAAAACTTGCACATACTCAAAAGGCACCACACATAAAACTCGCCATGCGCAAAACTTGCTGCACACAACTTGCTACACTAACCTGTCACATGCAACTCGACACACAAAAAGTTGCTACACGCATGTTGCCACACCTCATCTCACAAAAGTCGCTACATGCATGTCGCCACACGCAACTCAACACACACAACTTGACAAACGAAACTCGCCCTAAAACACACACAAGTCTGGTATCATCCTTCAAAAATAAAAATCTGATTAATAAGCAGACAAACTACAAGAGCAACAAATGTACAATATAGGAAATACGGCAGCTGTCAGTCACATGACCTGTCTATTATGTGTATGTGTGAGCTAATATATACTGCCAGGGGGAGGGCTTCCTGATGGCTGGGGTTTATCAGGCTACAAATTTAGCTTACAACTACTGAGGTAAAAATACTGAGCAAATAACGTGTGAACAAGGTCTAATACAGGAGGAGATGACACACAGGTATATACTATATACAGGGGAGATGACACACAGATATCTATAATATAACGCTGGGAGCGTCACTCTGTCCGAAGCCTTTATAGACTGCGCAGGCGCAAGCGCCGGCGCAGTCTGGGCCTCACAGAGTGACGCTCCCGGGAGATCGCGGTGTGCGTTCACACTGAACGCACACCGCGATCTCCAACAGAGAAGCAGGGACCGCCAGGAGGGTGAGTATCGCCTATATTCACCTGTCCTGCGTTCCATCGCTGAGCGCCGCCATCTTCCCGGTCTTCGGCCTGTAACCTTCAGTTCAGAGGGCGCGATGACGCGCTTAATGCGCGCCGGCGCCGCCCTCTGACTGAACAGTCACAGCCAGGAGACCGGGAAGATGGCGGCGCTCAGCGATGGAACGCAGGACAGGTGAATATAGTAAGTGCTGGGGGGCCTGAGCTGGCGGCGATACCTGCACCTGACCCCCACAGCGCGCCGGTGTCCCCGCCTGCTCAGGCCCCCGGATGGATGCAGCACATACCAGGATGGGGACGCAGGATGGGTGCAGCACATGACAGGATGGGGACGCAGGATGGGAGCAGCGCATCACAGGATGGGGACGCAGGATGGGAGAAGCGCATCACAGGATAGGGACGCAGGATGGGTGCAGCACATGACAGGATGGGGACGCAGGATGGGTGCAGCACATACCAGGATGGGGACTGTTATGATCTGGTAATTCAGTACCACAATGGACATAGCAGTCAGAGCACATACAGTGACCTGACAATAACCCAAAAACATAGAACGAGCTCTGAGACGTGGGAACTCTGCTGACCGCAATCCCTAATCCTCTCCAACCACACTAGAGGCAGCCGTGGATTGCGCCTAACGCTCCCTATGCAACTCGGCACAGCCTGAGACACTAGCTAGCCTGAAGATAGAAAATAAGCCTACCTTGCCTCAGAGAAATGCCCCAAAGGAAAAGGCAGCCCCCACATATAATGACTGTGAACGTAGAGATGAAATAGATTTAGCAAAGTGAGGCCCGACTTTCTGAACAGAGCGAGGATAGGAAAGGTAACTTTGCGGTCAACACAAAACCCTACAAACAACCACGCAAAGGGGGCAAAAAGACCCTCCGTACCGAACTAACGGCACGGAGGTACACCCTCTGCGTCCCAGAGCTTCCAGCAAGCAAGAAAAAACAAAGAAGCAAGCTGGACAGAAAAAAACAGCAAAGAAAATAGCAAAAGCGAAACTTAGCTATGCAGAGCAGCAGGCCACAGGAACGATCCAGGAGGAAACAGGTCCAATACTAGAACATTGACTGGAGGCCAGGATCAAAGCACTAGGTGGAGTTAAATAGAGCAGCAGCCAACGACTTCACCACATCACCTGAGGAAGGAAACTCAGAAGCCGCAGTACCACTCTCCTCCACCAACGGAAGCTCACAGAGAGAATCAGCCGAAGTACCACTTGTGACCACATGAGGGAGCTCTGCCACAGAATTCACAACAGGGGACGCAGGATGGGTGCAGCACATGACAGGATGGGTGCAGCACATACCAGGATGGGGACGCAGGATGGGTGCAGCACATGACAGGATGGGGACGGAGGATGGGTGCAGCACATGACAGGATGGGGACGCAGGATGGAGCAGCACATACAAGGATGGAGACCATATACCAATATAAATGCTCGCCACCCGGGCGTAGAACGGGTTCAATAGCTAGTATACTATATACAGGAGAGATGACACACAGGTATATACTATATACAGGAGCAGATGACATACAGGTATATACTATATACAGGAGGAGATGACACACAGGTATATACTATATACAGGAGCAGATGACCTACAGGTATATACTATATACAGGAGGAGATGACATACAGGTATATGCTATATACAGGAGGAGATGACACACAGATATATACTATATACAGGGGAGATGACACAGGTATATACTATATACAGGAGGAGATGACATACAGGTATATACTATATATAGAAGGAGATGACATTCAGGTATATACTATATATAGGGGAGATGACACACAGCAGGTATATACTATATACAGGGGAGATGACATACAGGTATATACTATATACAGGAGATGACATACAGATGTATACTATATATAAGGGAGATGACAAACATGTGAATACTGAGGTGATGAGGAGAAAATGAGAGATGTGAGGGGGAAAATGAAAGATGTGATTGGGAAAATGAGAGGCGTGATGGGAAAATAAGAGAAGTGAGGTGCTATAACTAACCACAGATATTTACTATGCCCAGGCAACGCCGGGCTCTTCAGCTAGTAATATATATACATATATGTGTCTCACTGACATATATATATATCTATTCTATGTGTACACATTTATTCTACCTATTCTACTGGAAGCTGTCAGTGTGATTTTACTGTACACCGCACTGAATTACCGGCTTTTCTCTCTAACACCGCTGCGTATTTCTCGCAAGTCACACTGCTGGTCCGTGTGTAATCCGTATTTTTGGGGCTTCCATAGACTTTCATTGACGTTTTATTTGCGCAATACGGTGACAAACGCAGCATGCTGCGATTTTCTACGGCCGTAGAAAGCCGTATAATACTGATCAGTTTAATACGGCAGATAGGAGCAGGGGCATAGAGAATAATTGTGCCGTATGTTTTGCGAGTTTTACGGACGTAGTTTCTGCGCTCTTATGTCCGTAAAACTCGCAAGTGTGAAGCCGGCCTAAATGAAAAGGTTGGACAAGAAATGACATCACAATTCTGTTTTTTTTTTGTTTAACTTTATTTAGCTTACAAAATACGCATGAAAAAAACGCATGTAAAAACCCATCAAAAATGCAGGTGACCTGCCAGTGACCACAGGGGCAGATTTTACCTGCGTCACAATCCTGACCGTGGAAACATACCCTAACCGTGCTCAGTGTGCTCAATGCGAGAATTCACAAGTCTGCAGTCACATGGAGTGAGCGGACAACCAATTTAATGGGCACCTGCTGCTGTTATAGGCCGATGTTGACTGTGTAACACAGCAATTATCTACCAGCAATAATCAAAGACAGGGTTACAAAGTTTTCCATCCTTTTTAGAACGTGTATCATACTGCTAGGAGGATCAGCCTCTGGGACCCAACAAATCATAACCTTTAAGGGGGCCACACCTTTAGCTCTGTATGCCTTTTTTTTTTTTTTTTTTTTGTGCTGCAGTACTCCCAACCATCTGCTGTGCAGGGAACTAGTCCTCCCTTTTCTCACAAATGGAATCACACTGCAGCGGGTTCTTATCTTGGCAATCCGGGGGTTTTCCAGTGGTCAGGAATTTCACAGGTCTGAGATTCATCACCCACCCAGCAGATAGGTGGTAAATGCTTTTGGTGGAAATACTCCTTAAGTTGGTAATATGAAATGTATGGGTCTTTAAGCCAGCGTTGTATTCTTACTAATCTGTGCAGGCGATCTTTCCTTTAGCTCTTTACAGAGCCCCATGGCTTCCTAATTCTTCAGTATTTTGAGTGAACCTTAGCTTGTCCAGTGAGCTGTCATTAATTCTTACATCGATAGCAATATACTGTTTTATAGCATTTGTTCACCTGAGCTCATGTCTAATTCTAATCCTATTTGTACAGGCTTTTCTGTAGCAGACTAGACCAGATCAAATGAATGAGTGTAGTGTATAAATCTCCTGGAAGACCAACATTGTAAGAGCCATGTGTAAATGTCACTCATCCATAGCTTTCATGTGCTGGCCACTTTGTTGAACAAGAATTGATAACATCAATCAGTCTTTCAGCTGGAATATTTGTTGAAGGATTTTTCTTACTGCTCGTTGTAAAGGTACCGTCACACATAACGATATCGTTGCTTTTTGTGACGTAGCAACGATATCGTTAACTAAATCGTTATGTGTGACAGCGACCAACGATCAGGCCCCTGCTGGGAGATCGTTGGTCGCTGAGGAAAGTCCAGAACTTTATTTCGTCGCTGGACTTCCCGCTGACATCGCTGGATCGGCGTGTGTGACGCCGATCCAGCGATGTCTTCACTGGTAACCAGGGTAAACATCGGGTTACTAAGCGCAGGGCCACGCTTAGTAACCCGATGTTTACCCTGGTTACCAGCGTAAACGTTAAAAAAGCAAACACTACATACTTACCTTCCGCTGTCTGTCCTCCGGCGCTCTGCTTTCCTCTGCACTGTCAGCGCTGGTCAGCCGGAAAGCAGAGCGGTGACGTCACCGCTGTGCTTTCCGGCTGGCCGGCGCTGACACAGGGTGCAGGAGGAGTGCAGAGAAGCAGAGCACCGGGGACAGATAGCTGAAGGTAAGTATGTAGTGTTTGTTTTTTTTACGTTTACGCTGGTAACCAGGGTAAACATCGGGTTACTAAGCGCGGCCCTGCGCTTAGTAACCCGATGTTTACCCTGGTTACCGGGGACCTCGGGATCGTTGGTCGCTGGAGAGCTGTCTGTGTGACAGCTCTCCAGCGACCAAACAGCGACGCTGCAGCGATCGACATCGTTGTCGGTATCGCTGCAGCGTCGCTTAGTGTGACGGTACCTTAAGTCTTTATATGCCAGTCAAACCTCCCAATTTCTACACCCAGAAACCCCTCTAACCTTATTAATATTCCCTGCATGCCTTCTGTCTCTTTGAATTGTGCCCTTTGGAATTCTCGCTCTGTGTGTAATAAACTCTCCTTCATCCATGACTTCTTCCTTTCTAATTCTCTTAACCTCCTGGCTCTTACTGAAACCTGGATCCAGCAGTCAGACACCACCGCTGCTGCTGCTCTTTCATATGGTGCACTACACTTTTCTCATACCCCAAGATCGGACAACAGAGCAGGTGGAGGCGTTGGTCTGCTCCTTTCACCAAAATGTACTTTCCAAGTTATCCCCCAAGTACCCTCACTTGTCTTCCCTTCCTTTGAGGTCCATGTGGTCAGACTCTACGTCCCCTTCTCCATGCGAGTGGTGGTGGTGTATCGTCCTCCCGGCCCCTCTCATCAGTTCCTGGATCATTTTGCCACCTGGCTTCCACACTTTCTTTCCTGTGACACCCCCACCCTTATCATGGGTGATTTCAACATCCCTATTGCCTCTCCCCTCTCCCCATCTGCTTCTCACCTTTTGGCTCTAACCTCCTCTTTCGGCCTCTCGCAGCATACTAACTCGCCAACACATGAAGATGGAAACTCCCTTGACTTGGTCTTCTCCCGGCTTTGCTCAGTGGATGATTTCACAAACTCCCCTCTCCCACTCTCTGACCACCACCTTCTTTCATTCTCTATCAAGAACTGCCATCCCGCTCAGGTCACCCCCACTTTCCACACTTATAGAAACATACAGGCCATTAACACCCAGGAACTTATGAAGAACTTGCAGTCATCATTGGCCCCAATCTCCTCCATCTCATGTCCTGATTCTGCTCTGAAGCATTACAATGAAACCCTGCAAAGTGCCCTGGATGAAGCTGCTCCTCCTATACATAAAACAACTCGGCACAGACGGCAACAACCGTGGCACACGCTGCAAACACGTTTCCTGCAGCGGTGCTCCAGGTGCGCAGAACGTCTGTGGAGAAAATCTAATCTACCCGAAGATTTCATCCATTATAAGTTCATGCTAAAGACATACAATTCTGCCCTTCACCTCTCCAAACAAACCTACTTCAACACCCTCATCACCTCCCTGTCCAATAACCCTAAACGTCTCTTTGACACGTTCCAGTCCCTACTCAACCCAAGAGCGCAGGCCCCAACCACGGATCTCCGTGCTGACAATCTGGCCAATTACTTCAAAGAAAAAATTGACCATATTCGACAGGAAATCATCTCCCAATCTCTTCATACCATGCACTGTCCTCCCTCCCCCACTGCATCTAGTTCACTCTCTGACTTTGAACCAGTTACAGAAGAAGAAGTAAGCAGGCTCCTTGCATCTTCTCGCCCGACCACTTGCACCAGTGACCCCATTCCGTCACATTTCCTCCAGTCCCTTTCCCCGGCTGTCACCTCTCACCTAACTAAAATATTCAACCTTTCCCTCACTTCCGGTATTTTTCCCTCCTCATTTAAGCATGCCATCATACATCCATTACTTAAAAAACCATCCCTCGACCAAAACTGTGCCGCTAATTATAGACCTGTCTCTAATCTTCCCTTCATCTCTAAACTCCTCGAACGCCTGGTCCACTCCCGTCTTACCCGCTATCTCTCAGATAACTCTCTTCTCGACCCTCTTCAATCTGGTTTCCGCTCTTTACACTCTACTGAAACTGCCCTCACTAAAGTCTCTAATGACCTACTAACAGCTAAATCTAATGGTCACTACTCCATGCTAATCCTCTTGGATCTCTCTGCAGCATTTGATACTGTGGATCATCAGCTCCTCCTCACTATGCTCCGCTCCATCGGCCTCAAGGACACCGTTCTCTCCTGGTTCTCCTCCTATCTCTCTGACCGATCCTTCACTGTATGTTTCGCTGGTTCCTCCTCCTCTCACCTTCCCCTTACTGTTGGGGTTCCTCAAGGATCAGTCCTAGGCCCCCTCCTCTTCTCTTTGTATACTGCCCCTATTGGACAAACAATCAGTAGATTTGGCTTCCAGTACCATCTCTATGCTGACGACACCCAACTATACACTTCTTCTCCTGATCTCACGCCTGCCTTATTAGAAAACACCAGTGATTGTCTTACCGCTGTCTCTAGCATCATGTCCTCCCTCTATCTGAAACTAAACCTGTCAAAAACTGAACTCCTCGTGTTTTCTCCCTCTACTAACCTACCTTTGCCTGACATTGCCATCTCCGTTTGCGGTTCCACCATTACTCCAAAGCAACATGCCCGCTGCCTTGGGGTCATCCTTGATTCTGACCTTTCATTCACCCCCCACATCCGATCACTGGCTCGCTCTTCTTACCTGCATCTCAAAAACATTTCTAGAATTCGCCCTTTTCTTACTTTCGACTCTGCAAAAACTCTTACTGTTTCACTTATTCATTCTCGTCTGGACTATTGTAACTCTCTACTAATCGGCCTCCCTCTTACCAAACTCTCCCCGCTCCAATCTGTCCTGAATGCTGCTGCCAGGATCATATTCCTCACCAACCGTTACACCGATGCCTCTACCTTGTGCCAGTCATTACACTGGTTACCCATCCACTCAAGAATCCAGTACAAAACTACTACCCTCATCCACAAAGCACTCCATGGCTCAGCACCACCCTACATCTCCTCTCTGGTCTCAGTCTACCACCCTACCCGTGCCCTCCGCTCCGCTGATGACCTCAGGTTAGCATCCTCAATAATCAGAACCTCCCACTCCCGTCTCCAAGACTTTACACGTGCTGCGCCGATTCTTTGGAATGCACTACCTAGGATAATACGATTAATCCCCAATCCCCACAGTTTTAAGCGTGCCCTAAAAACTCATTTGTTCAGACTGGCCTACCGCCTCAATGCATTAACCTAACGATCCCTGTGTGGCCTATATTAAAAAAAAAAAAAAATTAATTAACTGGTTCATGCAGCTTTACATGAACACCCAAGCCTTACACTATGGCTGGTCCGAATAACTATAGCAATTGTTACCATCCACCTCTCGTGTCTCCCCTTTTCCTCATAGTTTGTAAGCTTACGAGCAGGGCCCTCACTCCTCTTGGTATCTGTTTTGAACTGTATTTCTGTTATGCTGTAATGTCTATTGTATGTACAAGTCCCCTCTATAATTTGTAAAGCGCTGCGGAATATGTTGGCGCTATATAAATAAAAATTATTATTATTATTATTATTATTATATGTGGTTCTAATAAGTGCAGAGTATTTAAAGACCTGGCTCAATCTTAAGGTACCGTCACACATAACGATATCGTTAACGATATCGTTGCTTTTTGTGACGTAGCAACGATATCGTTAAGGAAATAGTTATGTGTGACAGCGACCAACGATCAGGCCCCTGCTGGGAGATCGTTGGTCGCCGAGGAAAGTCCAGAACTTTATTTCGTCGCTGGATCTCCCGCTGACATTGCTGGATCGGCGTGTGTGACGCCGATCCAGCGATGTCTTCACTGGTAACCAGGGTAAACATCGGGTTACTAAGCGCAGGGCCGCGCTTAGTAACCCGATGTTTACCCTGGTTACCAGCGTAAACGTTAAAAAAACAAACACTACATACTTACCTTCAGCTGTCTGTCCCCGGCGCTCTGCTTCTCTGCACTCCTCCTGCATCCTGTGTCAGCGCCGGCCAGCCGGAAAGCACAGCGGTGACTTCACCGCTCTGCTTTCCGGCTGACCGGCGCTGACAGTGCAGAGGAAAGCAGAGCGCCGGAGGACAGACAGCGGAAGGTAAGTATGTAGTGTTTGTTTTTTTAACGTTTACGCTGGTAACCATGGTAAACATCGGGTTACTAAGCGCGACCCTGCGCTTAGTAACCCGATGTTTACCCTGGTTACCGGGGACCTTGGGATCGTTGGTCGCTGGAGAGCTGTCTGTGTGACAGCTCTCCAGCGACCAAACAGCGACGCTGCAGCGATCGGCATCGTTGTCGGTATCGCTGCAGCATCGCTGAGTGTGACGGTACCTTTAATATATCTTTTAATAGAGATGTATCTTTTAATAGAGGACCCTAAAGATAAACTCCAGTGCTAGCCCTCCCCAATTTTTTATGCATATTCTTTTTAAATCTTCGTCTAAAACGTCTAAAATACAAGGTTTACTGAAACCAGACCAACACATCACTTATTTCAATGGAGAAAAATTGTGAACACCTGTAAAATTAGATGACTTAATATCAGGAAAAGTGTCTCTTACTCCCCTTCACACGTACATAAAAAACCAGTACCGTAAAAAAAAGTATCGGTGTCATCATGGTTTTGGATCAGTGTTTTTCCGTTTAAAAACAGAATGAAACTACAAAGCTTCTTCTATACTTTGTAATGTTAAACAAGTACAACAAGCAGATGCCATCCGTGTGCTGTGCGTGCTTTTCACGGACCCATAGACTTGTAGTGGCCCTAGTCATCTGTGCTGCCAGAAAATGGACATGTGCATATTGGGTGTGAGTGGTATCCACGTACATATGAAGGAGGCCTTAAGGTACAGTTACACTAAACGATTTACCAACGATCACGACACGACCTGGCCATGATTGTTGGTAAGTCGTTGTGTGGTCGCTGGGGAGCTGTCACACAGACAGCTCTCTCCAGCGACCAACGATGCTGAAGTCCCCGGGTAACCAGGGTAAACATCGCGTTACTAAGTGCAGGGCCGCGCTTAGTAACCCGATATTTACCCTGGTTACCATTGTAAAAAAAAAAAAAAAAAACAGTCCATACTCACATTCCTGTCACGCCCCCCGGCGTCAGCTTCCCTGCACTGTGTAAGCGCCGGACGTAAAGCAGAGCGGTGATGTCACTGCTGTGCTCTGCTTTACGGCCGGCCGGCGCTGACACAGTCAGTGCGGGAAGCTGACGCCAGGGGACGTGACAGGAATGTGAGTATGTACTGTTTTTTTTTTTTTTAACTTTTACAATGGTAACCAGGGTAAATATCTGGTTACTAAGCGCGGCCCTGCGCTTAGTAACCCGATATATACCCTGGTTACAAGTGAACACATCGCTGGATCGGTGTCACACACGCCGATTCAGCGATGACAGCGGGTGATCATCGACCAAAAAAAAGGTCCTGATCATTCCCTGCGACCAACGATCTCCCAGCAGGGGCCTGATCGTTGGTCGCTGTCACGCATAACGATTTCATTAACGATATCGTTGCTACGTCACAAAAAGCAACGATATCTTTAACGAAATTGTTATGTGTGAAGGTACCTTTAGTGCGATAACACCAAATGAAAAGTAGCATCATTGGGGTCATCTTATGCCTCTTGTCCCATATATTTTATATATACTCCTTCTCCAGCTTCCGATTTTACGTTTGTCTATATACTGTAATATGTCAGTGTCCATCCATCTTGTGGAATTTGGGGCCAAACCAGCATTTTATTGTCAGCATTTTTTATTTCCTCCTTCAGTATAAATAGTGTTAACAGGTTACAGAAGGAATGCAGTGTGTTAACCTTAGAGGTTTTTCAGCTTATAGGGGTATCCAGCCCAGGGTAAATTTTCATCCATTACTGCCACTTGCTGAATCCTAATAGTGTGTAATATACCCACACCGTTTGTCCCTGCTTATTGTCACATGACTGCAAGTATGTAGTTTGTATTCTAGCAGTCCCATGCCGACTAGAGTGTGGCTACTGGAAGGAGTGTGACCTCACAAGGTACGGAGGCCTGGAAATACCAAAAATCCAAGCCATTTCATGGGTTGTCTAGCAGAGGGAGGGCAGGGGAGGTTAAAAAAAAAAAATAGTTCTTCTGTCTTGGTGCGGCCCCCTGCAACCTGCCGCCCCTAGGCACGTGCCCTCCAGTGCCTAATGGCAAATACGGCCCTGATTGTAGTCCTGGCATCTGCTAGCTAGGATTGCAGTGCTGTCTGGTCCAGCAGATCCTGATATCTTTACTATGATTTCCATATTTATTTCTTTGTTTCTAGGCTTGAAGAGGACGACTCCTATGCAACTTCTTCCTATCAACATTGAGCGACAAGTCTCATTCCTGTGTGACCTCCCATTCAGTGGAAGCTGGCTGAAGACCCACCAACAGAATATCTAAGAGACTTCCTATATAATGCAATCCATAGCCGATATTTTATTACTATATTGCACTGAAATCAAGTCCTGACTTCTGTTCACAACTCTTCGGTGTCCTCATTAGGTCGCATACACCATCGGGTCACGGCCTTTCTGATCTCTATACAGCTATATTATTTTTCACTGCAGGCATATCTTGTAGCAGATTATTTGCAATATCATTCATTTTGTTTGGTTGATTTACCGGTTATGGTAAGAGGGATGATACTTTTTACTGAAGACTGTTTCTGAAAATAACTGCTTAGCCGCAGTGTTTCACTGGCAATATGGAGTGGATGTTATGGTTTTTTTTATTGCACATTTACTGTAAAAATAACACGGTAATGAATTTGTCGTCCTTAAATCTTGACAAATAATTGATTTAAATGGCCTTGTTTTTAATGAAAAACTGGTGCCTACCCTTATAGCGTAAAAGAACAAAACATCAGTGCTCACCTACTCGGGCACCACTCCTGCTTCTCTGTTGCTCCTCGACAGTCTGTACGTAGACAGAGCTGCAGCGATGTTGTCGTGTATACATGTGACCGCTGCTGACAATCATTGGTCTAAACAGTCCGATGCATCACCCCTTAGTCCCTGCATAGGACACATGTTGTAGAAGTGATATCACTACTGCAGCCCTGTATGCATAGACCAGCGGAGTGGCAGCGCTGGAGAAGCAAGGATTACTTGTGGGGTTTTCTTGCCTAATAATTCTCCTGTACATCCTTCACCACCGTCACGACTTGTTGACTTGAGCTGGGTAAGATTACTGACTTCTGGTAATGATAAACCCTTCCAGTTGTTTATTTCAGAAGATGGTGAAGGGAAGAAAGGCAGGAGGGAATTTGTAACAATTTGACAAGGTGAGACTGCGTGCCCACCTTCAGGAATAGTAGTGTTCTGGATGCTGCGCATTGTTGCTGCTCCCAAAACCTTGCGTTCTACAGTACGTACTATGCGGAATTACTGCATCTAATTACAGTTTATTGGTCATGTCAGTTTATGCAGCGTTAAAAAGGAGCACAGTGGGCCTGAGATTTCTATAAATCCCATCCATTGTGCTTGTAATGTAGAATGCTGAGTTTTGGACTTGGTCAAAATATGCTGCTATTCCTGACTGGGAGGAGAATGAGGAAGACTCTATGTACTGTACTTACTGGGAATTTTTACTTTTAATCACTGTTTGTTCATTTGTTTTATTCTTTTAAATTTGCAGAGAGGATGCTGTTTTCTGTGCGTGCTGTATTGATTAAAAACCATAAAATATCCTGGTTCTGAGGGTTTTTTTTTATCCTTATTTGTTTTATTCATTTTATTCATTCATATTTTTATAATTCACACACCATAATAACATGGGATCCAGTATGGTTTCTCCTTACGGAGACTGACATGTTAAGCATGCCAAGATGAGGAGACTTAAAGCCGCAGTGCTCCTCTGGGAACTATCCAATAGGTGGCACCAGAGTTCTAGTCTTCTTCCTCTCTGAAGAGACAATCTGCAGAGGAGGTTTGCGGCTTTAAGTCTCCTCATCTCGGCATACTTAACATGTCCGCTTCTGCAAGGAGAAACAATACTTCTTGGATCCCGGTCAGATGCCTCTCACACAGCCAAACCAGATCTCGCACTTTGCACTGACGAAGGGCAGTACCCTGAAAGTGTCTGAAAATTGACATTCTTGTTTTGGCATTTATCCTAAATCATGTGACAAGGCTCGTTAAAGGGACTCTGTCACCTGAATTTGGAGGGAACAATTTTCAGCCATAGAGGCGGGGTTTTCGGGTGTTTGACTCACCCTTTCCTTGCATGTTGGCTGCAACATTGGATTGAAGTTTATTCTCTGTCCTTCATAGTACACGCCTGCGCAAGGCAATTTTGCCTAGCGCAGGCGTGTTCTACGGAGGACAGAGAATGAACTTCAATCCAATATTGCAGCCAGCATGCAAGGAAAGGGTGAGTCAAACACCCAAAAACCCCACCTCTATGGCTGAAAATTGTTCCCTCCAAATTCAGGTGACAGAGTCCCTTTAAAGGGTAAGTGAAGACTCAATGCGTTTCTCCTTAGTAGGTTCATCAGGAGTACATACTAAATCAATTAATACTTAGCCACTTCTGATTACATTTTAAAGCTAATTAATTCTTGGCTTCAAGATGTAATCAGAGACCGTAAATTGCTCCAGTGGATGTGTGGGTCTGATAGCCAAAGTGCTGCTATGGACCAGTGCAATGATCCATTATTTGTGTGGGAGTAATGCCCAACACATAATGCTCATTGATATAATTAATAAAGGTAATATCATCAGTGTGATATCATGCACGAGAAGAGCAGATTATCAGCACCATGCATTTGATATACTTAGATGGGCAGAAAATGGTAGATGATAAGAGTTCTATATCACTGCTTGAACTGCAGTAGTGTATCCTCTGTTATGTAGCTTTAGCTTGTCACTTCTGTATCTTGCTTGTGATAGGTTTCTTACTGTCAGTTCAGCAGGCATGCCAAAACTGTGTCTTAAAGAAATACACCAAACGCACACAGGACATACATATAGTATCTACAGTGTAATTCAGGGGAGCTTCATAACTGCAGCTTATCAGGTAACAATTAAGAACACTGAACATTCTTTCAAAATGATCATGCAGTGTAAATCCAGCTTAACATGCAGTTTACAGTGGAGAGCACATACTGGACAGTTAGGCCGGTTTCACACATGCATGAAACACTGGACGCGCTCTCATCAGCAGACCTGGCCTGAACACCTGGTCTCCCGCCCAACCTGAGCTAACTGCCATTTGCCTATGAAATGCCTCACGATGGGCTGCGTTGATGCGAAAATGGTTTATATATCATGGATGTGTGAAGCTGGCCTTCGCCTGGATTTTACAAGACAGCTGCTCATAAGGCAACTCGGCTAAGACTAAACAAATTACACCTCTAGAATATTGCACGTAAACCAGAATTACATTTGGAAAACAAAGAAATTTATTACAATTTTCTGTACTGCCACAAGTGTGCGTGCATGCATAAGTCTGTGATAATTTGTTTTTCCTTTCTGTCCGTGTTCTACATCAGGTTTATTCTCGGATATCCCCAACAGAAGCCATTTTAGAGAAAATGTAGAGTTGCTGAATGGGGCCTGGGCCCCTCTTGTCCTTCTGTTCACCAGGCCTCACTTTGCAATAAAGTAGCTTCATGCCCATCTAACCTGAACGGGTGCGCATCTCCTGCCTCCTCCGCCTTCTCTGGACATCCGGTTATGACATAGGCGCCGGTATGTATGAGGACACCAGAAGTAGAGCTGCGCCTACAGATGATCGTCAGTGCGGTAAGTATGAAGAACGTCTTTATTTGTTTGGTTTTCTTTATTAAATGGGTGAGGGGTGGGAGGTGGAGGTGGACTGCAAATGATGCAGTGAGTGAGGCGAGGTGGACTGCAAATGATGCAGTGAGTGGGGGGGGGGGACTGCAAATGAATATGGGCTCCTGAACATCCTCATACCTACGTTGAGTACGAACCTAACACCCCTAAAGTGAACATGTGGTGTGGCCTGATGCATTATAAGGTGATAGGCCCATTTTTTTGCGGAGCGGTCTGTGACGGCATACACGTATCTTAACATGTTGGAATTGTATGCAGTGCCACATTTTCCAGAAGGTGTCATCTTTCAACAGGACGGCTCTCCTCCACACTACGCCACCTTTGTTCGTGATTTTCTGGATAGAACATTCCCCTGGCGGTGGATAGGCAGGGGTTCTGTCAAGCCATGGCCACCAGGAACCCCGGATTTGACGCCCTTAGGCCGGTTTCACATTTGCGTCTGTGTACACAGCGTATCATCCGCAAACACATGCTAACGCAGTGTTTTTTTTTATCCACATCAGCTTACGCATGACTGCAAAAAAACTCTGCGTGTGCATGCTTTTGTATGCGATTTTTGCCTGCGTTTGCGGTTTTTATGCGCATGCGTTCAATATTTCCAGGAGGGTGTGTCTCAATCGGTTCCTGGACATGCGCAGTCCGAAGTACGCAAGCGCATCGAACGCATGCATTCCCATAGACAGTAATGCGGTTTTTTAACGCACTCATACGCATGTCTGCGCATATTTGACGAATTTTTGACGCTTCCAAAAATGCAACTCGTTGCGTTCGCCGGACCCCGCCGCACATCGAGAAGTTACGCATGCGTACGCTTCCGCAACACATGCTAACACATGTCCCTGTTAAAGATATGTGCACAGGACGCATGCGGATCTATGCAGATGAAACGCTGCGTACAGAAATGCAAATGTGAAACCAGCCTTAGACTTTTGGGGTTATGTGAAGCAACATGTTTACATTGAACGTATCAACGACATTAATCACTTAAAACAGAGAATCACAGACTTTATTCACTCTGTTACACCAGACGTCCTTACACGTGTGTGGTAAGATGTTCACTATCGTTTGGATGTGTGTGGGGTAACAAATAGAGCCCACATCGAACTGCACTGAATAGGTATGAAACTGGGAGAGTTTTCTTTTATTTGGAGCAGATTTCACATTTCTATCTTTTTTTTTTTTTTTGTTGCTTTCCAGTGACTGGTCAAAAGTGCACCATGACTTTACGGACACATTGTATATTAAGAAGATAAAATGGGAGGAATACTTAAATTCTTTAATTTGCTAGGTTTAATTACATCATTTTTCTTCCCATGCCTGGCCTATATGTTTTACTGAAAAGAAAACTAGTATACAGATATACTGTAACATGCTGTAGTTTGTATTATGGTCTGGCGCTATAATAAAGTGCCCTTGGACTTTACACCCCACCTCTGTAACTCCAGAGTTTTGTCCCTATTAAGTCTCATATGAAAAAAAAGTGTCTTGTTTCAGGATACAGATGTGCACAACAGTTATGGCAGCTACCGATCATCTGTCTTATTTCATTAAATCACTGTGTGAATGTGTGCTATAAATAATGCCATCACCTGTCATTGTATGAATAAACCTGCCACGCTGTGCGTGCCCCAGAACATCCGAATGAAACGTGAAATTACCATTCACACCCTGTTATTATTCTATACGGCTGTGTGGAGAATTGAGTTTGACTCCGTGTCAAAAAGAATAACTTTTGTCTGTGACTTGATACATATAATATTTAGCTGGTTCTATGCAGCAAGATGATCCCCATACTGATCGTAGTCTGGAGATCTCCGAGCTGAAGGCTGACAGTGGCATGGCGTCCAAATGAAAACTGGAAAGACTTTTATTGTAATCAGCAGTTGAGGTCTCTGGAATCTAATTCTTGCAAGTGGAAAGTTTTATCCACACATAACCATTATGTGATCTGTTTGTTTTTTTGTTTTTTTGTGAGTGTGGGGGGCAGGGCAAGCAGGTTTGATCCTGGCTGAAATAGGCAGACATAGGTGGTATTGGTGTGGGGAGTCAGACACTCCTGGTTCCTTAAGAGTTGCACACATTTGGAAGAGATAGGGACCCTTTTATCAAAGCTTTTAAGCCAGAAAAGTGAAGTCAAAACACGGAGCTATGCAGACATTTTGCAGCTTTTTGCTAGTTCGAACTATCTCTAATTAAAAAGGAGGAGGCAGAGGAAAGGGCTATGCCTGTCCGTCCAATTAATCAAAAGTATCTGTGTTTTGTACATCAGAAATGCTACTCCAGTCTCTGACTGGAATAGCATTTCTGGCACTGCGCACGTCATTCAGAAAATGCATTTAACATGTTCAGTGGCATATGCCTCTTAACAAATTCAGCTCCTTGTATTCCAACAAGACTGGCATATTGCGAACATGCACTATACTTGTCTTGATTAATCAGGAACATTATTAATACAAGATGCCCAGGATGGGGGTATTGATACCATGAAGGGGCACAGTATGGTGAACATGATACCCTGAAGGGGCCCTGGATGGGTGACGTGAGAAAAAAAAATCAGGCAGCATGTCAGACGAATACAAGAATTTAGCATTATTACCGTATATACTCAAATATAAGCCGACCCCCCCTACCTAATTTTGCCACAAAAAACTGGGAAAACTTATTGACTGGAGTATAAGCGTAGGGTGGGAAATGCTGTGAAGATACTGCTCCTAATAGCCAGTTTCCTACTCCACACTGATGAGGGGCAAAAACCCCGAAACAGCTGTCTGTGGATGGATACCATGCTTGGCATAGGTGGTTTTCCTTTATTGGATGTTTTCCTTTATTGGATGCTGCCCTTCCCGTGGTTGTTCCTTCCCAGGGAAAGGCCTGGCTATTCATTGCTTGCGTTGAGTAACACGTGATGGTGTCTCCTCAGCTTACTTTACAAAGGGTGGGAAATGAAGCAGCTACCGGTGAATTTCAAAAATAAAAATAGATGCTCCATACCGTTATTGCCCCATAGATGCTCCTTATAAAGCTGTGCCCCATATATATTGCTCTGCACCGTTGATTATGGCCCCATAGATGCTCTTTATAAAGCTGTGCTATATATAATGCTCTGCACCGTTCATTATGGCCCCATAGACGCTCCACATAAAGCTGTGCCATATATAATGCTCTGCACCGTTCATTATGGCCCCATAGACGCTCCACATAAAGCTGTGCCATATATATTGCTCTGCACCGTTCATTATGGCCCCATAGATGCTCTTTATAAAGCTGTGCTATATATAATGCTCTGCACCGTTCATTATGGCCCCATAGATGCTCCTTATAAAGCTGTGCCGTATATATTGCTCTGCACCGTTCATTATGGCCCCATAGACGCTCCACATAAAGCTGTGCCATATATAATGCTCTGCACCGTTCATTATGGCCCCATAGACGCTCCACATAAAGCTGTGCCATATATATTGCTCTGCACCGTTCATTATGGCCCCATAGATGCTCCTTATAAAGCTGTGCCCCATATATATTGCTCTGCACCGTTCATTATGGCCCCATAGATGCTCCTTATAAAGCTGTGCCGTATATATTGCTCTGCACCGTTCATTATGGCCCCATAGACGCTCCACATAAAGCTGTGCCATATATAATGCTCTGCACCGTTCATTATGGCCCCATAGACGCTCCACATAAAGCTGTGCCATATATATTGCTCTGCACCGTTCATTATGGCCCCATAGATGCTCCTTATAAAGCTGTGCCCCATATATATTGCTCTGCACCGTTGATTATGGCCCCATAGATGCTCTTTATAAAGCTGTGCCATATATATTGCTCTTCACCGTTGATTATGGCCTCATAGATGCTCCTTATAAAGCTGTGCCATATAGAATGCTCTGCACCGTTGATTATGGCCTCATAGATGCTCCTTATAAAGCTGTGCCATATAGAATGCTGCTGCTGCAATAAAAAAAAATAATCACATACTCACCTCTCTTTGCTCAGGACGCCGGCGCTTTCAATATTTACCTGCTCCTCGTGCTGCTCCGTCTCCAGCACTGACGCTCAGCAGTGGGCGCGCACTGACTACGTCACCGTGCCCTCTAACCTGAGCGTCACTGCCAGAGGACGCTGGAGACGGAGCATTGTCGGAGCGAGGAGCAGGTAAATATCGCGCAGCGCTCCCCTCCCCGTATACTTACCTGCTCCTGGCGCAGTCCCTGCTTCTCCCGGCGCTGCATCTTCTTCCTGTGTTGAGCGGTCACAGTTACCGCTCATTTTCCGTCATGAATATGCGGCTCCACCCCTATGGGAGGTGGAGCCGCATATTCATGACTAATGAGCGGTACCATGTGACCGCTCAGTACAGGAAGAAGATGCAGCGCTGGAAGAAGCAGGGACCGCGCCGGAGCAGGTAAGTATAACTAGCAAAATAAATGGGCTAAAAAGCCACAGCCAGCTCACCGATCCACGCAGGTGCACGGAACTTCATCTCGGACCAGGATGAGTGAATATAGCGAAAAACTGTTTTTTGCTAAGTATAACTAGACAGCCCCCGCTCCCCCTCCCCTGCCGACCCCCGGGTATGACTCAAGTATAAGCCAAGAGGGGGACTTTCAGCCCCAAAAAATGGGCTGAAAATCTCGGCTTATACTCGAGTATATACGGTATTAGTGATGAGCGAATATACTCGTTACTCGAGATTTCTCGAGCATGCTTGTGGGTCCTCTGAGTATTTTTTTTAGTGCTCGAAGATTTAGCTTTTCTTGCCGCAGCAGAATGATTTACATCTGATAGCAAGCATAAGTACACGTGGGGGTTGCCTGGTTGCTAGGGAATCCCCACATATACTTATGCTGGCTAACAGATGTAAATCATTCAGCTGCGGCAAGAAAAACTAAATCTCCGAGTACTAAAAAATACTCGGAGGACCCCCGAGCGTGCTCGAGAAATCTCGAGTAACGAGTATATTCGCCCAAAACTAATTATTATGTATAGTACTGTCTCTTAGTATATAGTGAACTCACTTATTATGTATGTTGTGTACTTTCTTGTTATATATTGCGCCTTCTTTAACCCCTTAGTGACAGTCAATTTTGTACGTAATGACCGAGCCAATTTTTACAATTCTGACCACTGTCACTTTGTGGTTATAGCTCTGGAACACTTCAACGGATCCCACTGATTCTGAGAATGTTTTTTCGCAACATATTGTACTTCATGTTAGTGATAAAAATTCTTTGATATGACTTGCGTTTATTTATGAAAAAAGCAGAAATTTGGCAAAAATTTTGAAAATTTTGCCATTTTCAAACTTAATTTTTGTGTCCTTAGTGTCATATCGCACAAAATAGTTAATAAATAACATTTCCCACATGTCGACATCAGCACAATTTTGTAGACATATTTTTTTTTGTTAGGATATTATAAGGGTTAAAAGTTGACCAACGTTTTCTCAGTTTTCCAACAAAATTTACAAAACCATTTTTTTTAAGGACCACCACACATTTGAAGTGAGTTTGGGGGGGTTAGTATTACAGAAAATACCCAAAAGTGACACCTTTCTAAGGCTGGGTTCACATTGCGTTAGTGGCAGTCCGCTACTGGAATCCGTTACATAGCGCCACTAACGCAATGTAACGGATCCGTTAGCGCACCCATTGACCGCAATGTGTCTAACGCATCGCTAACGTATGCCATTTCTGGCATGCGTTAGCGATGTCCCGTTATTTTCTGACGGACCTCGAACACTGCTTGCAGCGTTTTTGCGTCTGTTCTTGCTAGCGCAGATCGGGCATCTGCGCTAGCGCGATCGCTAAACGCAATCCTTTTTTGTACATTGCGTTAGCGCATTCCGTTAGTGCAATCCGTTTAGCGCATACGCTAACGCATTGTGAACCTAGCCTTAAAACTGAACCCCTCAAGGTGCGCAAAACTTCATTCAAGAAGTTTATTAACCCTTCGGGTGCTTCACAAGAACTAAAGCAATGTTGAAGGATAAAATGAACATTTTACTTTTTTTCACAAAAAATTACTTTGGAACTAAACTTATTTTATTTTCGCAAGGGTATCAGGAGAAAATGGACCACAAAATTTGTCGTGCAATTTCTCCTGAGTATGCCGATACCCCCTCCCATATGTGGGGGGAAAGACACTATTTGGGTGCATGGCAGGACTCAGAATGGAGGGAGCACCGTTTGACTTTTTGAACGCAAAATTGGCTGGAATCAATGGCATTCACCAAGTCGCACTTAGAGACCCCCTGATGTACCTAAACAGTGGAACCCCCCAATTCTAACTCCACCTTTAACACAGCCCTAACCCCAACACACCCCTAATCCGTACCCTAACCCCAACACAACCGTAACCCCCACAACCCTAAACCCAGCCCAACACTAACCCTAGCCCCAACCCTAACCCTAATGAAAAATGGAAAACAAATTTTTTATTTTATTATTTTTACCTAACTAAGGGGATGATAAAGGGGGTTTGATTTACTATTTTTTTTTTATGTTGATCTCTGTGATATGGTCTATCACAGTGATCAAAAGGAAAAATCTATTGTTGCCAGGTGTCGGTCGGCAGATCTAGGCGGGCACACTGCATGCGCCTGCCATTTTCTTCCCGGAAGAAGACGCCGAGGACCGGGGAACAGAGCCGGAGGGATCGGGGGGACACCGGAGGTACCATGGAGGCTCGGGAGACCCCATTTCTCTCAGGTCTGGTATGCTAGATCATATCAGAGAAGAGAGAAATACATGGGAAAGCGGACTTTTTTTTGCGGTCGCTGTTAATTGGTGAATAACAGCGATCACAACACTGGGGAGAGTGAAAACCAACCCGAATCATGTTCTCTGGGGTCTCAGCTACCCCTGGTAGCTGAGACCCTGGAGATTTTCCGATGCTGGAGAGCGTTATACTCTTATTTCTCAGCGCCGTTAAAAAGTGGCGCTGAGGAATAAGTACCTTTAACTACTGCCGTTAAAAGGCGGTCATTAAGGGGTTAATTAATTTTCTCTTTTTGTCCCTTATTACGTAGCATCCTATCTAGTTATGTTTGGTGCTGTTCCTTATTATGTAGTGTCATCTGTTATGTACAGCGCCGTGCCGTTATTAAATAGAATCATCTCTTATGTACAGCATCATCTCTTACATAGTGTAGTCTTATTTTTGTTATTCACAGTGCCTTTTCTTTATTACATAGTCCTCTCTTGTTACATATAAAATGCCTTTAAAAATACTGAATCTTAAATTATAAAATGGTTAATGTGCACAGGCACATATTTTATAGTGCCATTTAAATTGGAGATTTCTCCTGTTTGTTGCACATCCAGCGCCTCTAGTATAGCCTGGGTATTAACCCATTTTCAGCGTGTGGACAGCTGGAATGATTTTTGCATTCCATATATAGCTTTGCTGCACGTGAGTGGCTGCTGGAAGGCAGTTTGCGTACCATTCACTTTAGTCTTATGCCGGAAATTAGCTCACTTCCGGTGCGCGGACAGCTGGAACGCAGGATGCGTTCTGCATGAGTCTGGAAGTGACGCTTCAATGTGACGACTGGCTATTTGGATTTAATGGCGGCGCCTGCATGATGAACACGCCGCACACAGCATCGATCTTTCAGCCTGTGGGGGAGATGGAAGCCCCCCTTTTTGATCCCCTGATGAACCCTTGATTATGTTAAGGGGGAAACGTGTCGGAAATGGGAATAAGAAAACTTATGGCTGATATGTACTTTATTTCATTTTTTATGTTATCTGGAACTGGCATCACTACTCTGGTGTGCCTAAAGAGTATTATGGCCTATAAGTACCTCTGAAATATTTTGCTGAACTATGATGAGCTTTGAGTGATTTCTATGCCTAAATTCCCTGGGTGTTTCTATTATGATATCTGTTGTGAATTCTGTTGTTGGGCTCCCTCCTGTGGTCATGAATGGTACTTCGGCTGGTTCTGTCCATGGACTTCCTCTGGTGGGTGTTTCTGAGTTTCCTTCCACAGGTGACGAGGTTAATTCGTTAGCAGGCTGCGCTATTTAACTCCACTTAGATCTTTGCTCCATGCCACCTGTCAATGTTCCAGTATTGGTCTAGTTCACTCCTGGATCGTTCTTGTGACCTGTCTTCCCAGCAGAAGCTAAGTTCCAGCTTGTATTTCTTTGGTTTGCTATTTTTCTGTCCAGCTTGCTATTATTATTGTTGTCTTGCTTGCTGGAAGCTCTGGGACGCAGAGGGAGCGCCTCCGCACCGTGAGTCGGTGCGGAGGGTCTTTTTGCGCCCTCTGCGTGGTCTTTTTGTAGGTTTTTGTGCTGACCGCAAAGTAACCTTTCCTATCCTCGGTCTGTTCAGAAAGTCGGGCCTCACTTTGCTAAATCTATTTCATCTCTGTGTTTGTATTTTCATCTTTACTCACAGTCATTATATGTGGGGGGCTGCCTTTTCCTTTGGGGAATTTCTCTGAGGCAAGGTGAGCCCTCGCGGGCAGGGTCCTCCCTCCTTATGTACTCGTGTGCCTTGTTATCTGCTCTTGTTTAATGTATTTGTCTATATTTGCCCCGTATTCACATGTAAAGCGCCATGGAATAAATGGCGCTATAAAAAAAAAAATGTATAATAATAATAATATTTTACTTCTTTAGGGCTAGCTAGTTTCTTAGGCTGTGCCGAGTTGCATAGGGAGCGTTAGGCGCAACCCACGGCTATTTCTAGTGTGTTTGATAGGATTAGGGATTGTGGTCAGCAGAGTTCCCATGTCCCAGAGCTCGTCCTTTATTATCATTTACTATCAGGTCATTCCGTGTGCTCTTAACCACCAGGTCCATTATTGTCCTGACCACCAGGTCATAACAGATATCCTAGTGGATCCATGTTTATTATGGGTTTTTGGAGAAACGTGTGCTTTGGAATCTGGGGGTAATATATATTGGTCATTTTGATATTGTTCATTGTATATATTTTTTATCTATTTGTGGTCTGCTAACATCCTGACCCTCCCCCTCTTTTTCTTATGATTACTGATTGCACTATAAGAATATACAAATTCTTTGGTAGAGTGGATATTTATCCAGAACCAGGCATATAAGTGTGTTTTTGGAGGTATGCCCACAATAATATGGTTATTAAATCTTTTTATGTGCTTATCTTTATGTTTTTGAGGGACATTTTTTATATCAACATATTTTGCAGGTTTGTGTGGGATCTGGCTCTACCTCCTAACAGCCGTATACAGCACAATAGCACTTTTACACTACGAGATAAGTTATCTCCTGTCCTATGAGACAACATTTGTCTCCCCATTAAGGATATTTCGGTCTGTTTTTTGTATTTTGTGTGTGTGTTGTTTGTCTCGCCTTTTTGGTATGTTAGGTGTTGTGAATTCAGCTTTTGGGCTCCCTCCGGTGGTTGTAGAGGGTAATGCAGTTGTGCCTGGACTGCAGGATTGGACAGGTGTATCTACTAATTGCAAAACTGACTGGGCTATATAGCTTTGCAGGACTCTTTAGTCCCTGCCAGTTGTCCATTGTTTTTGGAGGATTCACTTCCTGCTGGTCTCTCCAGTTTGCTGTGCTTTTCTACAAAGATAAGTCCTGGCTTTATTTTTGCTGTCCACCTGCTGTGGATCTTATAGTTCTGTGCATATTCATGTTTTTGTCTTGCCCAGCTTTGTCTGTGAAGGATTTTTTGCAGCCAAGCTGTGTCTCTGGAGATGCAGATATACCCTCCATGTCTTTAGTCAGATGTGGTGATTTGTATTTTCTGTGGTGGATATTTTTCTAGTGTTTTAATACTGACCGCATAGTACTCTGTTCTATTCTTTCTTTTTAGCTAGTATGGCCTCCTATGCTAAAATCTGATTTCATATCTGCGTATGTTATTTTCCTCTCCTCTCACAGTCAATATTTGTGGGGGGCTATCTGTCCTTTGGGGATTTTCTCTGAGGCAAGATAGGTTTTTCCATCATACATGACGGCACCACGAGAGAGGGGATCCGCCCATCAAGGACAGGAAACCTTCAAGATAAAAGGGGCGGCTCCTCTCTCCACATCAGTTGGTTTCCTGTCCTTGACGGGGAACCCTCAAGATGGAGCAAGTGCTGGCGATGGGGGGGACCGGGGACGCTGAGGGTAAGTGCTGCTGCCTTCCTTCCGTGGCGTGGACAGCGTGGTGATGGTCAGCGCTGCGAGCCTCCCTCCAGCTGCGCCGAGTACCCGGATATGGAGGGGGCGCATTACCCGGAGGCGGAACCTTTGTGAAGGGCTAATGGGCAGGGGGACCACAAAAGGCGGCGCACACCGGAAGTGATGCGCGCCTGGAGCATCAATTCAGCAGCGCGAACCGGAGGTAAGGTCCGGGTGAGCGCGCAGCGCTCTGGCAGAGGCAGGATCAACCAGGTAGATGGTGGATATGAAAGCGCGCATCGGAAGTAAGACCGGATGCACGCACTGGCCGTCGGATGGCAGGATCAACCAGGCGGTATAATTGTTTAAGGAGCACGCACCGGAAGTGGTTGCCGGGTGCGCGCTCAGGTACCACTCTGCGGCGCAAGCATCGCACAGCGCAGGCGTTGCGCTAGCGACGGCAGGATCAACCAGGTGTTTGATTGCATATTGGAGCACCGGAAGTGGTGCATGCACGATCAGCCAGGTAATCATTCATGACAGGTGCGATGGTACACCTGATTAATGAAGCGACCAGTAAGGCAGGATCAACCAGGTGATTCTTTAAAAAAAAAAAAAAAAGTGAATCTATTTAAACGAGCTAGAAGTGTTGCCCTGTGTCACTAAAACCAGGCCAGGTTGAAGGTGACTACTCTTGTTGTGTGCTGGTGTGTATAATGGAGAGTTTCTCGCCAGAGCATTTGATGCCACAGCAGGAGAGGCAGTCTCGCTCAAGCGAAAAGAGCCAGACCCGCCATGGCAGCAGCAGAAGCCGCTCGGACAGTGTACGGATGGATCGGCATACCAAGGAGGGGTCCCTAGTCTCATTGGGAGACACGGAGAAAACCAGTCAACCTCCGGATCCGGTACCCGTTCTTTGAAAACTTCCGAGTGGTGAGTGAACTACGAGAAAGTCCAGCACGCTAATGTCTGTTCTTTTCTCTCATCTTCTCTCTCCCCTCTTTTCTTACATACATTGCGGGGTGGAGTATAGAAGGTCACCAAAAAGTATAAGGCGAAGATGAAAAATAGAGAATGTCCCTTATGTAAAAAGCCTTTAATATCATCTTGGGGAAAAAGACTGTGTCAGGACTGTATTAACCAGACTGTGGCGGAGGAAACACCCTCCTTTACGGACAGTCTAAGATCTCTGATTCAGTCTGAAGTCTCTAAGTCCGTAAGAGCATTACAGACACCTGACACAGATGCCAGATCTAGGGACAGATCCAGCCCCTCTATAGCATCCCAAAGGGATTCCTCGGGGTCAGAGCAGGATTCTGATACGGCCCGCTGTTCTGATAGTAGCTCGGAGGAGGAAGACTCTTTTCCAGCTGAGGCTACAGATAAACTTATTAAAGCCGTTCGCTCTACCATGGGGCTGGTAGATGAGAAGGCCAAAAAGACAGCCCAAGAACTCATGTTCAGTGGCCTACAAAAGAAAAAACGGAGGTCATTCCCTGTTAACGATCAAATACAAGAACTGATTAAAAGGGAATGGCAAAAGCCAGAAAAAAGGTCCCAAATAACTACCTCCCTAAAAAGAAGGTATCCCTTTGAAGAGGAAGCGTCCTCATCTTGGGACAGAGCCCCAAAAATCGATGTGGCGGTCTCAAAAGTGGCCAGGAAGTCCTCCCTGCCGTTCGAGGACCTAGGTTCTCTAAAAGAACCTCTGGACAGGAAGGTGGACAGTTCCCTGAAGACAGCTTGGGAAGCCTCAGCAGGAGCACTAAGTCCAGCTATCGCGGCCACTTGTGTCGCCAGATCCCTTAAAATCTGGATAGACAACCTGGAGGAACAGGTGGAGCAAAAAGTTCCCAGGGAAGCTATTCTAGAGTCACTTCCAACCATGAGGGCAGCGGCTATGTTTCTGGCTGAAGCATCAGCAGACTCTGCTAGGCTGGCAGCAAAATCAGCAGCGTTAGCTAACACTGGACGCCGTGCCGTATGGCTCAAATGCTGGCCGGGGGACACTCAGGCAAAAATGAAGCTTTGCTCTTTGCCTTGTGAGGGAAACTTCCTGTTCGGACCGGCATTAGATGAGGTACTGGAGAAGGCTGGTGATAATAAGAAGAACTTTCCAAAACAGCCATTTCAGCCCTTTCGTCGCTCCTTTCGGAGAGGCCAAAAGTTCCGAAGGCAGCAATACAGAGACCGGGACAGGAGCAACCTGGACAAGCGACCCAGGGGAGGAAAGGGCTTCTATTTCGGCAAGTCCCCCAGAGACACCAAAAAACCCTCCCAGTGACGGTCCTTCTCAGGTGGGAGGGAGGCTCTCTCACTTCCTTCCAGCCTGGGAGAGGATCTCCTCCAGCATATGGATCCGGCAGAGCGTAGGATCAGGCCTAAAGCTAAAATTTCACCACTGGCCTCCAAGAAGGTATATGCAGACCCCGGTACAGTCCTCCGAAGAAAAGCAAGACAGTCTGGAGGGGGAAGTAACATCACTCCTAGACAAGCACGTCTTGGAAGAAGTTCCTATAGACGAAAGGAGGGAAGGATTTTATTCCCCTCTTTTTCTCATAAAAAAACCGGACAACTCTTGGAGGACAATTATAAATCTAAAAGGCCTCAACAAATTTCTTGTAGTACCATCATTCAAGATGGAAACCATAAAATCGGAGGTGAAACTTCTCTATCCCCAGTGCTACATGTCCGTCCTCGACCTCAAGGACGCTTATTATCACGTCCCAATCAGACAACAAGATCGTCAGTTCCTCAGAGTGGCAGTTCAGATGGGGTCCCAGCTGCGTCACTTCCAGTACAAGGCTCTGCCCTTTGGGATAGCAACCGCCCCACGCGTATTTACGAAGCTGATTGCAGAGGTCACAGCACATCTCAGGGAAAAAGACACTCTAATAATTCCCTACTTGGACGACTTCCTGATAGTGGGAAAGAACTTTTCTCACTGTCAGGAGCAGGTCAGGATATAGTGATGGACACTCTTCAGACACTGGGATGGCAACTAAATCTCAGAAGTCCAAGTTAGAGCCGGCAATGGTCCAGAATTTCCTGGGGATAACGGTGGACTCCGTGGCACAGGAGTGCCGCCTCCCAGAAGAAAAAGAAGAAAAAATCAAACAGATGATTATGGCCACATTAAAAAAGCCGTAAATGACCTTAAGAAGGGCCATGTCAGTGTTAGGGTCCCTAACCTCCTGCATACCGGCAGTAAAATGGGCCCAGTTCCATGCAAGAGAACTGCAATGGTGTGTGCTGCAGAACGACCGAGAACTTCAGGGACAGTTAGAGCAGAAGCTCACTCTCCCACTCTCTGTGCTCCAATCTCTCAGATGGTGGTTACAGATAGAGTCATCCCCCAGAGGAGTTCCCTGGACATTCACAGCCTCCATGATAATCACAACGGACGCCAGTCCATGGGGATGGGGAGCTCACTCAGACACACTATGGGTCCAAGACCCTTGGGCTCAAGAGGAGAAAGATCTATCCTCAAATGAGTGGGAGCTCTTAGCAATAGAAAGGGCGCTAGAGAGATTACTTCCACACTTGGCAGGGCATCATGTGAGAGTCCTATCGGACAACTGAACAGCGGTCGCATACGTGAACCACCAGGGAGGCACCCGCTCTCGGGCACTGATGCACATAACCACAAGACTCATGTCTCTAGCCGAAAAGCACTTCCTGTCATTATTGTCCCTGCATATCCGAGGTGTGGACAACATAAAGGCAGACTTTTTAAGCAGGAACCACTTGAGGCAAGGGGAATGGTCCCTAAAAAAGTCCGTTTTTCAACGGATAGTGCACATGTGGGGAAAACCCAGGGTGGACCTCTTTGCCTCAAAAGTCAACAAGAAAGTCCAAAAGTTCTGCTCCCTGGACCCTACAGAAAGGCCGTTTTGCAGTAGACGCCTTCAGCGTAGAATGGACGTCAGGACTCCTGTATGCCTTCCCACCGATATGTCTAATCCCAGTGGTTCTGAGGAAGATCAGGGAAGACAAGGCCAGAGTAATTATGATCGCTCCCTTCTGGCCGAAAAGACCGTGGTTTTACTGGCTGAGAGTGATGTCAGTGACGGACCCGTGGGTTCTCCCGGAAGACCAGGACCTTCTAACTCAGGGTCCCTTCAACCACCCACAGAACTCCGGGCTTCATTTGACAGCCTGGCATTTGAGCGGTCGTTACTAGAGAAAGAGGGGTTCTCAGCTGGGTTAATATACACCTTGCTCAGCAGCAGAAAACCAGTAACGACCAAGATCTATGGGAGGATATGGAAGAAATTCCTGTCCAGCTCAGGGCCAATACGGGAAGGGGAGGTCCCGATAGTGGCAATACTGGAGTTCCTGCAGAAGGGCTTAGATCTGGGGTTAGCTGTTAGTACCCTCAAAGTACACATTTCAGCCTTAGCAGCCCTATTCAACTGTGACCTGGCAAGTAATAGGTGGGTGGTGAGGTTTATCCGAGCCTGTAGTAGAGCTGACTCTGTTCCATCTCCTACTCCTCCACCATGGGATCTAAATCTGGTGTTAACAGCTCTGACAGCCCCTTTGAGCCGTTAAATACAGCTTCAGATAAAATACTAACATTAAAAACAGCTTTGTTAGTGGCACTTACATCGGCCCGTAGGGTGGGGGATTTACACGCGTTGTCAGCTGACCCCCCTTACACACAAATTATGGACGATAGGGTTGTATTAAAATTACCGTATATACTCGAGTATAAGCCGAGATTTTCAGCCCAAACTTTTGGGCTGAAAGTGCCCCTCTCGGCTTATACTCGAGTCAAGGTGGGTGGCAGGGTCGGCGGGTGAGGGCGCTGAGGTATACTTACCTAGTCCCAGCGATCCTCGCGCTGTCCCTGCCGTCCCACGGTCTTCTGTGCTGCAGCTTCTTCCCCTCTTCAGCGGTCACGTGGGACCGCTCATTACAGAAATGAATAAGCGGCTCCACCTCCCATAGGGGTGGAGCCGCCTATTCATTCCTCTAATCAGCGGTGCCGGTGACCGCTGATAGAGAAAGAAGCTGCGGCACCGAAGACCAGGCAGAGGGACAACGCGAGGATCGCCAGGACTAGGTAAGTATAGCATATTCACCTGTCCTCGTTCCAGCCGCCGAGCGTCGCTCCATCTTCCCGGCCGGCGCCTCCATCTTCCCGGCGTCTGCGCTCTGACTGTTCAGGCAGAGGGCGCGATGACGCATATAGTGTGCGCGGCGCCCTCTGCCTGATCAGTCAGAGCAGAGACGCCGGGAAGATGGAGGCGCCGGAACGAGACGCCAGGAGCTGCAATCAAGGGAGGTGAGTATGTGTTTTTTTTTTTTATTGCAGCAGCGGCGGCGGCGGCAGAGATTTATGTGGAGCATCTATGGGGCACAGTGAACGGTGCAGAGCACCGTATATGGCACAGCTATGGGGCACAATGAACGGTGCAGAGCACCGTATATGGCACATCTATGGGGCACAGTGAACGGTGCAGAGCACCGTATATGGCACATCTATGGGGCACAGTGAACGGTGCAGAGCACCGTATATGGCACAGCTATGGGGCACAATGAACGGTGCAGAGCACCGTATATGGCACAGCTATGGGGCACAGTGAACGGTGCAGAGCACCGTATATGGCACATCTGTGGGGCACAGTGAACGGTGCAGATCACCGTATATGGCACAGCTATGGGGCACAATGAACGGTGCAGAGCACCGTATATGGCACTTCTATGGGGCACAGTGAACGGTGCAGAGCACCGTATATGGCACAGCTATGGGGCACAGTGAACGGTGCAGAGCACCGTATATGGCACAGCTATGGGGCACAGTGAACGGTGCAGAGCACCGTATATGGCACATCTATGGGGCACAGTGAACGGTGCAGAGCACCGTATATGGCACAGCTATGGGGCACAATGAACGGTGCAGAGCACCGTATATGGCACATCTATGGGGCACAGTGAACGGTGCAGAGCACCGTATATGGCACATCTATGGGGCACAGTGAACGGTGCAGAGCACCGTATATGGCACATCTATGGGGCACAGTGAACGGTGCAGAGCACCGTATATGGCACATCTATGGGGCACAGTGAACGGTGCAGAGCACCGTATATGGCACATCTATGGGGCACAATGAACGGTGCAGAGCACCGTATATGGCACAGCTATGGGGAAATATGAACGGTGCAGAGCACCGTATATGGCACAGCTATGGGGAAATATGAACGGTGCAGAGCACTGTATGGCACAGCTATGGGAAAATAATGATCTATTTTTATTTTTGAAATTCACCGGTAAATGCTGCATTTCCACCCTAGGCTTATACTCGAGTCAATAAGTTTTCCCAGTTTTTTGTGGCAAAATTAGGGGGGTCGGCTTATACTCGGGTCGGCTTATACTCGAGTATATACGGTAGATCCGGCATATCTCCCCAAAGTGGTATCGAGATTCCATAGAGCTCAGGATATAACCCTACCCTCTTTTTGTCCCAACCCTAGTAACAAAAAAGAGGAGAGACTCCATTGCCTAGACGTTAGGAGATGTATCCTACAGTATCTAGAGAGTACAAAATCCTGGAGGAAACAGAGGGTTTTATTTGTTTCGTTCCAGGGGTCAAGGAAGGGCCTTAAAGCCTCAAAACAGACTATAGCTAGATGGGTGAGAGAGGCCATTATTCTAGCATATAGTAGTGCAGGCAGGGTTGTTCCACTGGGTCTGAAAGCCCACTCCACGAGGGCCATGGCGACGTCGTGGGCGGAGAGAGCTGATGCTACCATCGACCAAATCTGTAAGGCGGCCACTTGGTCCTCTCCGTCTACTTTCTTTAAACATTATAGGCTAGACCTATCTGCTACCTCTGATCTCACTTTTGGGAGAAGAGTGTTACAAGCAGTGATCCCTCCCTAAAGAGAATACAAATCTCTGTAACTCTCTCGTGGTGCCGTCATGTATGATGGAAAAACACGGGTATTACATACCTGGTAATGTGTTTTTTCATGAGACATGACGGCACCCTTATATTCCCACCCTTTTGATCACGTCATTAGTTGGTGCATTATTAGCATTATTTGTATTATACACTCCCTGGGGTATCTGTTGTGAATTCTGTGGCAGAGCTCCCTCCTGTGGTCACAAGTGGTACTTCGGCTGATTCTCTCTGGGAGCTTCCGTTTGTGGAGGAAACTGGTACTGCTGCTTCTGAGTTTCCTCCCTCAGGTGATCTGGTGAGGTCGTTAGGTGCTTCTCTACTTAACCCCACCTAATGCTTTGATTCATGCTTCCTGTCAATGTTCCAGTGTTGGACATGTGTTTCTCTGGATCATTCCTGTGGCCTGCTGCTCTGCATAGCTAAGTGCTTCTTTGCTATTTGTTGCTATTTTTTCTGTCCAGCTTGTCTATTTGTTTTGCTGGAAGCTCTGGGACGCAAAGGGTGTACCTCCGTGCCGTTAGTTCGGTACGGAGGGTCTTTTTGCCCCTTTGCGTGGTTTTCTTTAGGGTTTTGTGTAGACCGCAAAGTTATCTTTCCTATCCTCGTTCTGTCTAGAATATCGGGCCTCACTTTGCTGAATCTATTTCATCCCTACGTTTGTCTTTTCATCTTACTCACAGTCATTATATGTGGGGGGCTGCCTTTTCCTTTGGGGTATTTCTCTGAGGCAAGGTAGGCTTATTTTTCTATCTTCAGGCTAGTTAGTTTCTCAGGCTGTGCCGAGTTGCATAGGGAGCGTTAGGCGCAATCCACGGCTGCCTCTAGTTGTGTTTGGAGAGGATCAGGGATTGCGGTCTGCAGAGTTTCCACGTCTCAGAGCTCGTTCTGTTATTTTGGGTTATTGTCAGATCACTGTGTGTGCTCTGACCTCCATGTCCATTGTTATACTGAATTGCCTTTCATAACAGGTATCGGTGAATAGAACCGTATAGGATGTATTATTTATGTGTACACTAACTAGCGGAGTTCCTCTCGTACTCTGTAAAACAACTGATGTGGAGAGAGGAGCCTCCCCTTTTATCTTGAAGGTTTCCTGTCCTTGATGGGCGGATCCCCTCTCTCGTGGTGCCGTCATGTCTCATGAAAAAACACATTACCAGGTATGTAATACCCATGTTTCCTGTTTCTGTCTTTAGGGGTAGTTAGATCTTAGGCTGTGTCGAGGGGTCTAGGGAGTGTTAGGTACCCCCCACGGCTACTTCTAGTTGCGCTGCTAGGTTCAGGGTTTGCGGTCAGTACAGGGACCACCTTCTCCAGAGTCCGTCTCATGCTGCTCCTGGGCCACCAGATCATAACAGTTAGGGTTGTTTTAGGGTGTTCAGGGCTACCGACGTTGAGCTGGGGCGCCATATCGTCTACAAGTAGGGTGCCAGGCAGGGCTTCCATCAGGGCCTTGTAGGGTAAGACTAGCCCCCCTTTCTCAATATTTTTTGGTTATCATACCTTTTGTGTTTAATTTTTTGGTGGTTCCTGACTAATCCTGGCTCCTTTTTAAGATTCAGTATATTTAAAGACTGGAATAAAAGTTACATTTTAGGGGTTTTGTATTTTCTTTGGTATTTCTAATATCGAGACCCCAAATACATTTTTCCTTCAGGTTTTGTAGATATAAAATGACTGCTGATGGTGCAGCCGGTGCCCAGAAGACCAGTCCATCAGCTCCTCCATCAGAAATTAAGCTTTCCCAGGCTCCATCAGTCATTTCATTTTATATCTCACAAGAGAAGGTGCTATGAAATAAAGACACAGTGCTATAAATCTGATATGTAAGGGATGGTGCTACATATAACAAGAAAGGGCATTATGTAATAAGGGGCAGTGATGTGCATAATAAGAGAGGAGACTTTCTTAATCTATACTTACAATACATACATACATACACTTGTAGACATGTCATGTTTATTGACTTCACCTGTACTTGACGCATGACTGTGAACGGAACCGCATCAGAAAACTTAGCAAATGGTGGTAATAATCGGCACCAAAACAGAATTGCAATAAAACAGCTCTAAAGTTAGAAATCTTGGTTAAACAGAAGAGCCCAGCCTTTATGCTATTCTGAATAAAAAAATATGCAATAAATGAATTGCAAAATACTTTTTTTGGTAAATTTTAATCAAATTTAGATGAAGAATTAATCATACAGGTGAGGATGTGAATCGTTGTGGAGCTGTATAGCACGTACAGGGTTATGGTGCGGCACAAAGCATGTACAAATAATAGTAACACGTGATATGTAGACCATGGTGTAAGGGTATGTTTCCATGGTCCGTAAACGCTGCTGGTTTGACGCTGCGTTCATCCGCAGCGTTGAACCCTCAGCATCCAGATGTTACAGGATAATGGATGGGATTTGAAGACATCCCATGTCCCCTATGCATTCATGGACACCTCTGGCTAATTCCAAGTAACTGATCCGCCCTATATCCAGAAGGCACAGTGGCAACTGGTGGAGGCTGGGGCGTGCTAGAGTCCCTAAAAGCCTCAGGCCATCAGTCATACGGGTTTGTTCCTATCCATCTGGGGGACAGAGAGAAAGACACAACATCTAGAACATCTACAACAGTTGTGAGGACCTTATGGGAAGCTCAGCAGTAAGGTACTACAACACCTAGGCGCTAGAGGAAGGCTACTGATTTCCACCTGGATAAGGGGACTCTGGATTTGCCTTCAGACTGGCCGGACTCTGCCTGCCCTGTGATCTGGTGCTGTGGATCCTGAAGCCTTCAGTTATAAGGTAAAGAGACTGCACCCCTTGTGTCCTCATTCTTCACTGCTCCTCACACCATCCACCATCTACATACTGGGAAGCCCTGGGGACACACTTCACCTGTGGGAAGGTATACCATCTAGCTGCCTTAACATCACCCCAGCGGACCCCTAAGCCACGTCGGTCACCCTGACTGAATACCATAGGTGGCGTCATGAGCATTTCCCCTTTAAAGACCTTTCCCTTTTATTAACGGACCTCCCGAGGGCCACGGACCGGGTCAGCCACCGTGACATTCCCCTTGAGAACCGAAGGACCTGGTACCGAGTACCCTTAGCCCTTAGGGGCGATCCAAACACATGCGGAATCACTTGCATTCAAAAGCCGGCAGCTCTTTGGACGGAGCGGACATGTGCTGCAGCCAAAGCGATGCCCGTGGAAACATACCCTAATAGTAAATAAGTTGTGGTTCTAGTCAGTCACTTATGGTTTATTTATTGAGTTTACAAATGTCACTTTACCTACAGATGTAGCCGAGGTGAACTCGCATCTTCCATAAGTCTCTCCATTTCTATTCTATATACCATCCTTCATGTACATATAGGTATAACCGTGCTAAATTCACTGTTTCTTTTGTGCACTGTGTTGATTTAGAGACATCCTAGCACTTTGCCATAAATGTCTGTCGTATGAATTGTATTACACTCATAAAATAAATGGTAAAAGCAGCCTTGCATCATGGGCTGAGGAGTTCTTTTCTTGTGTAGTCACCCTACTTGGTGCCTTCTGCTTGCTTCCGTCTACCTTCACCACTCAGGTTTGTCGTTCTGTCCTTCCTGCTACCAAAATAGCTGCTGCCGTATTTCTTGGTTTCCAATGCCTCTTCCGAGTCACAAGATGGCAATTTCAGACTTTCCAGATCACGCTGTGCTCTATGTGAGCCGGAATAGGCTATTACAATGTAAGCCAGACTAGGGCTCCATAGACTGCCGGCCCACGGTGTTATCCAGAGACTCGGACTTCCCGTCACGTAACTCAGAAGAGGAGCAGAACGGAATTGGATATTGGAGAAGACGGCTATCGGTGAGTATAGTACACAAAGACACTATATGACGACCAGAGGCGTATCTAGGGTTTCTGGCACCCGGGGCAAGAATTCATTTCGGCGCCCCCCCCCAGGACATATGTGATTTTCACACTTAGTCATGTACCCACGAGCTCCTCTCCCTAATGCTCTCAATATTCAGTGAAAAACTGAGAGAAGCAGAAGAGAAGCTCGTTGTCACAGGACCACAAGTCTGAAAGTCGCATATGAGTGAAGTGTCCATGTGACGACTACTGGAACCTGCAGAGCTGAATCCTGACATCGCAGCTTCTGAATTCTTTTAGGATTCTCCCTTGCCGGTGGACGGTCATGTCAGCAAAAGCATGTGATTTGTATACTTCTGACCACATTCCGACTAGACGTGCCGGCCTCGCTCAGTTCATTTTCATTGAGTGAGGCCACACATGTCTAGTCAGCACGTGACCGCATGTATGTAAATCACCAGCACGAGAGAATCCTGACAGCGTGCAGGGCGCACTGTGAGAATTCAGAAGTCTGCAGTCACAAAGAATGACTGCAGACTCATTACAAACCTGGACAACCCCTTTAATGCTCCTAACATAAATAAAAACATGAGTTAGTCAGTATCACAATGTTATGATTAGGTAATTCAGAACCACAATGGACCTTGAAGTTCAGAGCACACAAGTGACCTGACAAAACCCACAAAACATAGGACGAGCTCTGAGACGTGGGAACTCTGCTGACCGCAATCCCTAATCCTATAATACCACACTAAAGGTAGCCGTGGAGCGCTCCTGACAGACCTAGGCGCCTCGGGCACAGCCTGAGAAACTAGCTAGCCCTGAAGGTAGAAAAATAAGCCTACCTTGCCTCAGAGAAATTCCCCAAAGGAAAAGGCAGCCCCCCACATATAATGACTGTGAGTAAGATGAAAATACAAACACAGAGATGAAATAGGTTTAGCAAAGTGAGGCCCGACTTACTGAATAGATCGAGGACAGGAAAGATAGCTTTGCGGTCAACACAAAAACCTGCAAACAACCACGCAGAGGGGCAAAAAGACCCTCCGCACCGACTAACGGTACGGAGGTGCTCCCTCTGCGTCTCAGAGCTTCCAGCAAGCAAGCAAAACCCAAAAAGCAAGCTGGACAGAAAATATAGCAACAAAATAAACACAAGCAGACTTAGCTTATGCTGAGCAGACAGGCCACAGGAAAGATCCAGGAGGAAGCAAGACCAACACTAGAACATTGACTGGAGGCCAGGAGCAAAGCACTAGGTGGAGTTAAATAGAGCAACACCTTACGACTTCACCACATCACCTGAGGAAGGAAACTCAGAAGCCGCAGTACCACTTGTGACCACAGGAGGGAGCTCTGCCACAGAATTCACAACACACAAATAACATTTACATCCAGGTACCTTATAGATGTCGTCATCTCTGGAGTCGTTCTACTTCTTTTCTTCATCTTGTCCAGACCCCATGATGAGTTTTCTCATCCACAGCCGTCTCTGCAGACTTCCATCTTGTCCGCTCTTTTGCAGAAAATCTCCACATGACGCCCTTAAAGATACAAGTGTCATTATAATGCTCCTGAATAAAAAATTGCCCCTCACTATATTGTCTGCCCAAAATATGACCCCCACACTGTCCCTCTTATGGTACATACTCTTCACTCTAACCTCTCCTTTCCATACCGGTCCCCTCTTCACACTGTCCTCTCACACTGTGTCCCCCTCTATAGGGCCCAGTATTTGTACTGTACTCTGATTACACTCCCCCCTCCTTGGTATACCGTCCTCTGCTGGCTGTGCCCTTACACTGTCCCCTCATTCTACACCCCTACTGCTCAGTTTCTATTCTGTGCCCACTCACTTTTCTCCCGCATACTGTCTCCTCACACTATTCCCTTCCCTCCTCATACTGTCTCCTCTCACATCCCTCCTGTTCACCAAACTGTCTCCTCATATATTTACCCCCTCGCTTTCTATACTGCCTGCTCACCTGACTCCCTATATTGTGTCTGCACACATCCCATCACCCTCACTCCCCGTACTCTGTCCACATACATTTTTCACATTGCTACTCATACTGTGTCCACATACATTCCCCCGTTCGCTCCTCATACTGTCTGCACCCATCCCCCATACTGTTTCCTCAGATATGCCCCCCATTCTCCTGAACTGTTTCCTCATATATGCCCATTATTTTCCTCTACCCCACCCCATCATTGCTCTCTTCACCACCTCCATCTTTACTTTCTCCACCACCACTATAATTGCTTTCTCCCCCACCACCCCATAATTTCCCATTCCACCACCTCCATCATTTCCTCCTTTGCCTTTTCTACCATATCCATCATTTTCTTTTCCCCCACCATCTCCATCTTTGCCCATTCCACCACCATCATCATTGTCCTTTCCACCATCACCATACTTGCCCATTCCACCACCTCCATCATTTTCTCCCCCTCCAATATCATCAGTGTGCTTTCCACCACCACCATCCTTGTCCATTCTACCACCTCCATCATTTCTTCCCCCCCTCATTATTGCCCATTCCACCACATCCATCATTTCCTCCTCCCCCTCCATCCCAATTATTGCCCTCTCCCCGTCAGTCCCATCATTGCCCTCGCCTCTCCTCTCCGTACACACACAAAACCATTTACGTCTCTGCACATTCACCCGCAGCGCTACGCATGCACGCACAAACACACACACACACACTGAGTACAGTAATGTAATGGCCACACCTAGTTACTCCTACACACGTGGCTGAGCTCCGTACACCTTGCACACACGGCTCCGCTCCGTACACACGTGGCTCCACTCCATACACCTCGTATACACACGGCTCAGCTCCGTACACCTTGCACACACGGCTCCGCTCCGTACACCTCGTACACACACGACTCCGCTATGTACACCTCGTACACACACGGCTCCGCTATGTACACCTTGCACACACGCAGTTCAGCTCTGTACACCTCGTACACACACACACGGCTCCGCTCCGTACACACACACACACGGCTCCGCTCCGTACACACACACACACGGCTCCGCTCCGTACACACACACACGGCTCCGCTCCGTACACACACACACACACGGCTCCGCTCCGTACACACACACACGGCTCCGCTCCGTACACACACACACACGGCTCCGCTCCGTACACACACACACGGCTCCGCTCCGTACACACACACACGGCTCCGCTCCGTACACACACACACGGCTCCGCTCCGTACACACACACACGGCTCCGCTCCGTACACACACACACGGCTCCGCTCCGTACACACACACAGCTCTGCTCCGTACACACATGGCTCCGCTCCGTACACACACACACGGCTCTGCTCCGTACACACACACACAGCTCTGCTCCGTACACACATGGTCCCGCTCCGTACACACATGGCTCCGCTCCGTACACACACACGGCTCCGCTCCGTAAACACACACGGCTCCGCTCCGTACACACATGGCTCCGCTCCGTACACACACGGCTCCGCTCCGTACACACACACGGCTCCGCTCCGTAAACACACACGGCTCCGCTCCGTACACACACGGCTCCGCTCCGTACACACACGGCTCCGCTCCGTACACACACACACAACTCCGCTCCGTACACACACGGCTCCGCTCTGTACACAGACACGGCTCCGCTCCGTACACCTTGCAGACACGGCTTCCGCTCTGTACACCTAGTACACACATGGCTCTGCTACATCCACACAAACCACTCCTGACCCTTACCCTCGTCCAGCACCGAGCACCATGACAATCAGCAGCGTCCTGCACTACACAGAAGCCCTTCATCATGTGACTCCTGACTCCTCCCCCCCGTGACCTCATCACAGGTCCTGTGAGCACAGAGCTGCACAAGCAATAGCTGTGGTGTGCGGCTCTCTGCGGTGGAGGGGCTCTGCTCAGCTGCGGGACAAGTGCAGTCCCACCCGAGCCTCCTTGGACCGCCGCATCATCAGGCGGCCCGCTGGCGCCCCCCTGTCGGCTGCGCCCGGGGCACATGCCCCGGCTGCCCCCCCCTGGATACGCCACTGATGACGACAACATTTTACACCGGTTTAGGGAAAAAAAGTAATGGCATTGCTTCATTGTAGGTGAGATCCTCATTTACTGCTAACAGTTCCCATAGATTTCTGTAGAAACTTTGTAACAGATTCATTCAAATATCATCTGTAATATTTAGAAAATTAAGAAAATTCAATGGATTATGGAAGGTTCATGGTTTGTGACCATCCAGGCTACCTCAGTCCTGAACAGGGGTAGAAGTGAAGGAATCAACTGGTATAAATATAAGCAAATCGATGCCATGAAGGAGAGGTCATCATCTCTTGTACTTACAAATTAGAGTGATGCAAAGGGATGGAACAGGCTGATTTATTAAAGTGCATCTGTCATCGGCACATCAAACATTCCCAGGAACCATTGATTTCATAGAGCTACGATAGATACTGATCTAGCAATGGTTAAATTGACTCCGATATCACAGAACACAGAGTGTTATTCGACAGCTAATTTGACATTGCTCAAAGGTTTGCACAATATTAAAGAAAAAAACTGTAGGCATGGACAAGGTGAAAATAAAAAAAACAGGCATACTCACCTTCCTGCAGATCTAGTGCAGGACGCTCTGGAGGTGTGTGCCGTCTCCAAAAGCAATGCCTGCTGCGATTGGATATCGGAGGACCGCTGCAGCCTGTGATTGCCTGCAGTAGTCATGTGACTAGAAGTGCATCATCAGATGCTTCTCTCTGGAAGATTAATATGTCACTATTGTTATTGTATGTGTATCCATGTCATAAGACATTTCTTTTTATATCGGACAAACCCTTTTAAGATTACTTGACCAGTACTAGAAAACCTATTCTTATTAACTCCACTGCCCATCATAAAAGAAAAAAAAACAGTATACTTACCTCCTGGATTAGTGCCATTCCTCTGATGTTGATGGGTGACGAGTTATCAGGATAATGTGTCATGATAACTTTTGCTACATATTTATAAGATACGCATAAATTCCATCTCTACCATGTCTGTTTTTTATTCATTCATTTTGGATTGTGCCTCTACTGTTGTGATCTTTAGTTTATGACCCTCCAATTGTGGCAAAAGTACAACTTCCAGCATGTATCTGTCAATACAATATGGGAGATAGGTTTGGGAGATAATATTTTGTACACCAGAATGGAAATCGCTGCCCTACAATATAAAAGAAGAAAGTGTATGGCTCACTCCCATGAGCAGTGACGTGACCTGCGGTGTCATAGCGGACATGAGGGTTAGCCCTAAGGCTGGGTTTACATTCTGTTTTAGCTTATGGTCTGTGAATTCATCTGTATTATGTTTGGAACCCTGGAAAATGAGATTCGGACATTTGTGTTGATGGGTCTATTGACTGCGATGATGCAGATTCAGTCATTGTATGCTCTGCAAAATTTTCAGTGGTATCTGCCTATTTGAAGAAGCTTCCAAGATGCAGTCAAATTCTCCCAATGGGACCACTGACCATCGGCTAAATACGCAATGTTAACCTAGCCTAAGACTGTACACGTTCAGCATCAGATAATTGAGAAAATTAGATCCGATGTTTCCCTTGATGACTTGATTATGGGAAATTCTACAGATGTTTGGGGCTGGAGATGAACAAGGGCTATGCTCAGATTCCTGAAAACGTTACAGTAAATATTGCTGCACATTGCAATGAATGGTCGTCCTTTCTGGACTTCAGAAGATTAGGTGCCCATACATTGGACATATCTGTGGACCGGTCAACAGCTGCCTCTGGATTCCTGCTAGATATAAACGCTCAGCTGGTTGCTCACATGTATTCAATGGGGAGAGGGTAGAAAACTGCTGTTAAACAGCTCTGACGCAGCTTATCTACACTGAGAACAAAAGGATTCGGCCCACAAACCACACCTTATGGCCAATGGGTCTGCTGAAATCAGCACATTTGGCCAACTTGACCCGCATGTGAATAGAGGTCTATAACTAATGGTGGAGACCCAATTTGAGGATCAAAAGATCAAAAAAGTAAACAGGCTCAAAAACATTTGAAAAGGAAAAACTTTAAAATATACAGCCATCTTAAGGATCACCACATGTGCACCCCGCTACTGCTACCGATGTAACTTTTTCTATATTTATTCGATTCATGTAAAATTAACCATAAGAAAAATACAACTGAAAAAAGTCCACAGGCCTCAAGCTGCCTGCTGAACAGTTATATGCCTTTAGTAAATCAACCTGCTTACTAACAGTACACTGGAGAAGTGTGGGGTTTGGATCATAGTGATAGTTTCTAAATCTAAAGCTTATTTCCCATGGTAGTAAGAGTGCGCCGCAGTATCTTCCTCACAGGCTGCTGTAGATGCGCTTTATTACATTGGCTTCTTCTTGGTCCAGGATTCCTTTTTCTACGTAGGTGTCTGCCTGCTGGTCAATGAGGTCTCTCAGCTTTGAAATATCACGATCTAGAAAAAAAACATAGCATAATGCTGCATATTATCTGTGTAGTTTAATCATATAGGTCACATAGTATATTTCATGAGAGGTATCTCTGGTTTTCTGCTTGAGTAGGTCTGCGAAGTACACTTCCTATAGTTCCTTGGTCTATAGACGTGACTTTTACCAACCAGGGTTTCATAGAGATTGATGGAAGACAGCAGTGTCAAGAGTTGCCCCTTTTGTAAGCACAGGCACAAGGACTATAGGCACAAGTCTGGGTAAAGTAGACTTAAAGGGAGTAATCTCTTCTCCAAGATCCTATCGCAATACGTAGCAGGTGTAATAATAATAATATTAGCAAATATCTCCCAATGAGAAATGTAGTATGGTTTTCCTGATTCGCTATGGGATAGGATCTTGGAGAGGGGAATACACATTTAAACTCTTTCTGGCAGCACCTTGTTTCTCAGAGAACAAAAGGATTGGCCTTTTGCATTCAGAAGGCCTGATCTGTATCACCCCTATCATCATCTCTTAAGGTACCATCACACTCAGCAACTTTGCAATGAGAAAGACAACGATCCGTGACGTTGCAGCGTCCTGGATAGCGATCTCGTTGTGTTTGACACGCAGCAGCGATCTGGATCCCGCTGTGACATCGCTGGTCGGAGCTAGAAGGCCAGAACTTTATTTGGTCGTCAGGTCGGCGTGTATCGTCATGTTTGACATCAAAAGCAACGATGCCAGCAATGTTTTACATGGAGCTAACAATCAGCGAGAACGATAAGTGAGTCGCCGTTACATCACTGGATCGCTCCTGCATCGTTCTGGAGTGACGTCTCTACAGCGACCTAAACAGCGACGCTCCAGTGATCGGCTCGTTGTCTATATCGCTGCAGTGTCGCTGAGTGTGACGGTACCTTAAGTATGCCCCATACAATTAGATGTTTGGCCAAACCTCGTGACATTGGTGTAAATGTAATGTGTTTATGTCAGAATTAAGGTGGTTTTACATTACCAGATTGTGCTACGTTAAAATATTTACCGATCGACCGTCATTTAATATCCTATTTACACAGGCAGACCGCACTTAACGAGGGGCACTGAATGACCTGGAATAAATCCACAAAGCACATACAGTTAGGGCCAGAAATATTTGGACAGTGACACAATTTTCGCGAGTTGGGCTCTGCATGCCACCACATTGGATTTGAAATGAAACCTCTACAACAGAATTCAAGTGCAGATTGTAACGTTTAATTTGAAGGGTTGAACAAAAATATCTGATAGAAAATGTAGGAATTGTACACATTTCTTTACAAACACTCCACATTTTAGGAGGTCAAAAGTAATTGGACAAATAAACATAACCCAAACAAAATATTTTTATTTTCAATATTTTGTTGCAAATCCTTTGGAGGCAATCACTGCCTTAAGTCTGGAACCCATGGACATCACCAAACGCTGGGTTTCCTCCTTCTTAATGCTTTGCCAGGCCTTTACAGCCGCAGCCTTCAGGTCTTGCTTGTTTGTGGGTCTTTCCGTCTTAAGTCTGGATTTGAGCAAGTGAAATGCATGCTCAATTGGGTTTAGATCTGGAGATTGACTTGGCCATTGCAGAATGTTCCACTTTTTGGCACTCATGAACTTCTGGGTAGCTTTGGATGTATGCTTGGGGTCATTGTCCATCTGTACTATGAAGCGCCGTCCAATCAACTTTGCAGCATTTGGCTGAATCTGGGCTGAAAGTATATCCCGGTACACTTCAGAATTCATCCGGCTACTCTTGTCTGCTCTTATGTCATCAATAAACACAAGTGACCCAGTGCCATTGAAAGCCATGCATGCCCATGCCATCTCGTTGCCTCCACCATGTTTTACAGAGAATGTGGTGTGCCTTGGATCATGTGCCGTTCCCTTTCTTCTCCAAACTTTTTTCTTCCCATCATTCTGGTACAGGTTGATCTTTGTCTCATCTGTCCATAGAATACTTTTCCAGAACTGAGCTGGCTTCTTGAGGTGTTTTTCTGCAAATTTAACTCTGGCCTGTCTATTTTTGGTATTGATGAATGGTTTGCATCTAGATGTGAACCCTTTGTATTTACTGTCATGGAGTCTTCTCTTTACTGTAGACTTAGAGACAGATACACCTACTTCACTGAGAGTGTTCTGGACTTCAGTTGATGTTGTGAACGGGTTCTTCTTCACCAAATTAAGTATGCGGCGATCATCCACCACTGTTGTCATCTGTGGACGCCCAGGCCTTTTTGAGTTCCCAAGCTCACCAGTCAATTCCTTTTTTCTCAGAATGTACCCAACTGTTGATTTTGCTACTCCAAGCATGTCTGCTATCTCTCTGATGGATTTTTTCTTTTTTTTCAGCCTCAGGATGTTCTGCTTCACCTCAATTGAGAGTTCCTTTGACCGCATGTTGTCTGCTCACAGCAACAGCTTCCAAATACAAAACCACACAACTGGAATCCACCCCTGACCTTTTAACTACTTCATTGATTACAGGTTAACGAGGGAGACGCCTTCAGAGTTAATTGCAGCCCTTAGAGTCCATTGTCCAATTACTTTTGGTCCCTTGAAAAAGAGGACGCTATGCATTACAGAGCTATGATTCCTAAACCCTTTCTCCGATTTGGATGTGGAAACTATCATATTGCAGCTGGGAGTGTGCACTTTCAGCCCATATTATATATATAATTGTATTTCTGAACATGTTTTTGTAAACAGCTAAAATAGCAAAACTTGTGTCACTGTCCAAATATTTCTGGCCCTAACTGTAGGCTGCCATTGTTCTCAGAACCATGAGATCTGTTTACCCAGGAAGATGCGCTATCAAGAACAATGATCTTTTTTAAAAACCAAAAGATCATTTCACCTGATGAACTAGTGTTTTGCTTACTCATCGGGGGATCGGCAGCCTAATTAGACTAAGATTATGGAGAAATGAGGGCTCCTACATCCTGTCATTTATGATAATGTTTCAGTGTATAGACCCTTACTGCCTAATTTGTTGGTGGCTCTTTAGCTTCTTTCACAAATTCCAATTCAGGACAAAATAGTTCAGCATGCTGCACTGCTTACTCCTCTACCATGTGGTCCACCATGATGGAAACCCAATGAACCTCATTATAATCAAAAGGGTCCATCAGGCGTCACTGGTCCCCATTATGTGCAGGGTTTATTTCCATTTTTCTGTGCTATTGCTGGGAATAATAGCACTTATTCTAGTTTTGGCCTCAAGCTGCCTGCTTGCCTATATGTGAACACTCGACCGTCAGATCTCTTCTAGTTGGCAGCGGAGGCAAATATGGAGCATCGGAGGCAAATATGGAGCTTCGGAGCCTCAAACAATCCAAAAATGTATCTAAAATAAAGTAAAATAACCATCTGTTCTGCTACAAATAATAATTTGTATTGTTGTAGATACACAATATAAAACTTTTTGGGGGGGCACCACTGGGTGATAGTGAAGGAAACTGAAGCCCAGGGTGATGGAGACCTCTGATTTGCCCCCGCCCCGCGCACAGAGTGGTGTCAGCAGTGAGTGAATAATGTGCCCCGATTTTATTACCTTCTTTGTTCTCCTGTTTGTTGTGAGTTTTCATCCACTCAATATTCTTTCTGATTGCTTCTAAATACGTTTCCGCTTTCCCTGGAGAGAACGGCAGAGATTGTTAATGATTGATGGATAATGGGATTAGGAGACGTTTGACGCAGCAATGCTATTTTCAGCATCCATTTATATCAGTGTTCTTTTTTCATAGAGCATGACATTATTTTAACCCCTTCATGACCCAGCCTATTTTGACCTTAAAGACCTTGCCGTTTTTTGCAATTCTGACCAGTGTCCCTTTATGAGGTAATAACTCAGGAACGCTTCAACGGATCCTAGCGGTTCTGAGACTGTTTTTTCGTGACATATTGGGCTTCATGTTAGTGGTAAATTTAGGTCAATAAATTCTGCGTTTATTTGTGATAAAAACGGAAATTTGGCGAAAATTTTGAAAATTTCGCAATTTTTACATTTTGAATTTTTATTCTGTTAAACCAGAGAGATATGTGACACAAAATAGTTAATAAATAACATTTTCCACATGTTTACTTTACATCAGCACAATTTTGGAAACAAAATTTTTTTTTGTTAGGAAGTTATAAGGGTTAAAATTTGACCAGCGATTTGTCATTTTTACAACGAAATTTACAAAACCATTTTTTTTAGGGACCACCTCACCTTTGAAGTCAGTTTGAGGGGTCTATATGGCTGAAAATACCCAAAAGTGACACCATTCTAAAAACTGCACCCCTCAAGGTACTCAAAACCACATTCAAGAAGTTTATTAACCCTTCAGGTGCTTCACAGCAGCAGAAGCAACATGGAAGGAAAAAATGAACATTTAACTTTTTAGTCACAAAAATTATCTTTTAGCAACAATTTTTTTATTTTCCCAATGGTAAAAGGAGAAACTGAACCACGAAAGTTGTTGTCCAATTTGTCCTGAGTACGCTGATACCTCATATGTGGGGGTAAACCACTGTTTGGGCGCACGGCAGGGCTTGGAAGGGAAGGAGCGCCATTTGACTTTTTGAATCAAAAATTGGCTCCACTCTTTAGCGGACACCATGTCACGTTTGGAGAGCCCCCGTGTGCCTAAAAATTGGAGCTCCCCCACAAGTGACCCCATTTTGGAAACTAGACCCCCCAAGGAACTTATCTAGATGCATAGTGAGCACTTTGAACCCCCAGGTGCTTCACAAATTGATCCGTAAAAATGAAAAGTACTTTTTTTTTCACAAAAAAATTCTTTTAGCCTCAATTTTTCCATTTTCACATGGGCAACAGGATAAAATGGATCCTAAAATGTGTTGGGCAATTTCTCCTGAGTACGCCGATACCTCATATGTGGGGGTAAACCACTGTTTGGGCACATGGTAAGGCTCGGAAGGGAAGGAGCGCCATTTGACTTTTTGAATGAAAAATTATTTCCATCGTTAGCGGACACCATGTCGCGTTTGGAGAGCTCCTGTGTGCCTAAATATTGGCGCTTCCCCACAAGTGACCCCATTTTGGAAACTAGACCCCCCAAGGAACTTATTTAGATGCCTAGTGAGCACTTTAAGCCCTCAGGTGCTTCACAAATTGATCTGTAAAAGTGAAAAAGTACTTTTTTTTCACAAAAAAATTCTTTTCGCCTCAATTTTTTCATTTTCACATGGGCAGTAGGATAAAATGGATCATAAAATTTGTTGGGTAATTTCTCCCGAGTACGCCGATACCTCATATGTGGGGGTAAACCACTGTTTGGGCACACGGCAGGGCTCGGAAGGGAAGGCGCGCCATTTGACTTTTTGAATGGAAAATTAGCTCCAATTGTTAGCGGACACCATGTCGCGTTTGGAGAGCCCCTGTGTGCCTATGCATTGGAGCTCCCCCACAAGTTACCCCATTTTGGAAACTAGACCCCCCAAGGAACTTATCTAGATGCATATTGAGCACTTTAAACCCCCAGGTGCTTCACAGAAGTTTATAACGCAGAGCCATGAAAATAAAAAATAATTTTTCTTTCCTCAAAAATGATTTTTTAGCCTGGAATTTCCTATTTTGCCAAGGATAATAGGAGAAATTGGACCCCAAATATTGTTGTCCAGTTTGTCCTGAGTATGCTGATACCCCATATGTGGGGGTAAACCACTGTTTGGGCGCACGGCAGGGCTCGGAAGGGATGGCACGCCATTTGGCTTTTTAAATGGAAAATTAGCTCCAATCATTAGCGGACACCATGTCACGTTTGGAGAGCCCCTGTGTGCCTAAACATTGGAGATCCCCCAGAAATGACCCCATTTTGGAAACTAGACCCCCAAAGGAACTAATCTAGATGTGTGGTGAGGACTTTGAACCCCCAAGTGCTTCACAGAAGTTTATAACGCAGAGCCATGAAAAAAAAAATATATATTTTCTCAAAAATGATCTTTTAGCCTGCAATTTTTTATTTTACAAAGGGTAACAGGAGAAATTTGACCCCAAAAGTTGTTGTCCAGTTTCTCCTGAGTACGCTGATACCCCATATGTGGGGGTAAACCACTGTTTGGGCACATGCCGAGGCTCGGAAGTGAAGTAGTTTGCAGAGCCCCTGATGTGGCTTAACAGTAGAAACCCCCCACAAGTGACCCCATTTTGGAAACTAGACCCCGAAAGGAACTTATCTAGATGTGTGGTGAGCACTTTGAACCCCCAAGTGCTTCATAGAAGTTTATAATGCAGAGCCGTGAAAATAATAAATACGTTTTCTTTCCTCAAAAATAATTATTTAGCCCAGAATTTTTTATTTTCCCAAGGGTTACAGGAGAAATTGGACCCCAAAAGTTGTTGTCCAGTTTCTCCTGAGTACGCTGATACCCCATGTGTGGGGGTAAACCACTGTTTGGGCACACGTCGGGGCTCAGAAGGGAAGTAGTGACTTTTGAAATGCAGACTTTGATGGAATGGTCTGCGGGCGTCACATTGCGTTTGCAGAGCCCCTGGTGTGCCTAAACAGTAGAAACCCCCCACAAGTGACCCCATTTTAGAAACTAGACCCCCCAAGGAACTTATCTAGATATGTGGTGAGCACTTTGAACCCCCAAGTGCTTCACAGACGTTTACAACGCAGAGCCATGAAAATAAAACATAATTTTTCTTTCCTCAAAAATGATTTTTTAGCCTGGAATTTCCTATTTTGCCAAGGATAATAGGAGAAATTGGACCCCAAATATTGTTGTCCAGTTTGTCCTGAGTACGCTGATACCCCATATGTGGGGGTAAACCACTGTTTGGGCACACGTCGGGGCTCGGAATTGAGGGAGCACCATTTGACTTTTTGAATACGAGATTGGCTGGAATCAATGGTGGCGCCATGTTGCGTTTGGAGACCCCCTGATGTGCCTAAACAGTGGAAACCCCTCAATTCTAACTCCAACACTAACCCCCCCACACCCCTAACCCTAATCCCAACTGTAGCCATAACCCTAAACACAACCCTAACCCCAACACACCCCTAACCCTAATCCCAACTGTAGCCATAACCCTAATTCCAACCCTAACCCTAAGGCCATGTGCCCACGTTGCGGATTCGTGTGAGATTTTTTCAGCATCATTTTTGAAAAATCCGCGGGTAAAAGGCACTGCGTTTTACCTGCGGATTTTCCGCGGATTTCCAGTGTTTTTTGTGCGGATTTCACCTGCGGATTCCTATTGAGGAACAGGTGTAAAACGCTGCGGAATCCGCACAAAGAATTGACATGCTGCGGAAAATACACATTAGTATTTCCAGCCATGGCCGATGATATTTCAGCATCGGCCATGGCTGGATTGTAATATTTCACCCGTTATAATAGGTGAAATATTACAAATCGCTCTGATTGGCAGTTTCACTTTCAACAGCCAATCAGAGCGATCGTAGCCACGAGGAGGTGAAGCCACCCCCCCTGGGCAAAACTACCACTCCCCCTGTCCCTGCAGATGGGGTGAAATGGGAGTTAACCCTTTCACCCGATCTGCAGGGACGCGATCTTTCCATGACGCCACATAGGCGTCATGGGTCGGATTGGCACCGACTTTCATGACGCCTACGTGGCGTCATGGGTCGGGAAGGGGTTAAGACCTAATTAACAAGATCCCAGTGAATGCCCATGTGATACCCTCCAGAAATACATAGGATGTTGTAACAGTTTCAAGAACATTTCAGATTTCCTGGCAAAGTACACTGTAGTGAATGCAGAACCTAATGGATTTTATCTGACAGAGGAAAAACTGCATAAAACAATAACTTCGAGTGTTAAGTCTAGTAAGGTCTTATAGTAAATTCTTCATTTAAGTGAAACTGTCCACACTGATAATAAAACATAGCTAGAGATGGTCTCGACCAGAACCCTTGGTACCATTAATTGACAAACCCTGAAGACACGTGACATCTGTATGTGGCGAGCCGCGCTGCTATGTATTGTGCATAAATTCATTTAAAGGGGTTGTACCAAGTTACTCATAACTTGCTAATCGCTAGGGTCCCGCTGCTGGGATCCCCACCAATCTTGAGAACAGGGCTCTGAAGGTCCCGCTTGGAATGGACTGGTGGTCCAGCATGCATTACCTCCACTCCACTTCTTGTGTAAGGGACTACCAGAGATAGCCTATTGCAAAGCTCAGCTATGGATCATAGCGCCATTCAGACAAAGAAGTACAGAACCCCCTTTTTTTCAGGATTTTTGGATAACTGTTAATTTGGCACAACCACAATGGCTTTTGCAATTATGCCTACAAGAGGCTATGCACGAAAGGTAGTTGTGGGCCAAATTCTGGTGAAGCCAGCAGTTATTCCGTGTGACCCACCATACATGTCCCGGCTAGACAACTGGTGGTGGGGAACTTCCCCTCCCTTAGAACGCCTTGTATTCTAAACCTTCCCATATGCCATCATTAGTTGTGGGGTGACAGAGATTACTCCTCACCCCACACATGGTTTTTATTCTTTTTTTTTGCTTCTCACACCGATATTTTCTGCAGCGTTTTCAGCACTTGATATAGTGAGATATGGTCACATGGTACCGCTTATTACAGTAATGAATATGCGGCTCCACCTCTATGGGAGTGGAGTCCATATTCATAACTTTAATGAGCGGTACCAGTGACCACAGAACAGGGGAAGAAGCTCCCCCTCACCCGCCGACGCCCCGCCTTCCATGACTCGAGTATAAGCCGAGAGGGGCACTTTCAGACCATTTTTTTGGGCTGAAAATCTCAGCTTATACTCGAGTATATACGGTATGTGTTATTTTGAGTGACTGTTTCTATTTATTATCTTTTATTACCGTATATACTCGAGTATAAGCCGAGATTTTCAGCCCAAAATTTTGGGCTGAAAGTGCCCCTCTCGGCTTATACTCGAGTCAAGGTGGGTGGCAGGGTCGGCGGGTGAGGGGGTGAGGGCGCTGAGGCATACTTACCTAGTCCCAGCGATCCTCGCGCTGTCCCTGCCGTCCCACGGTCTTCTGTGCTGCAGCTTCTTCCCCAGTCACGTGGGACCGCTCATTACAGAAATGAATAAGCGGCTCCACCTCCCATAGGGGTGGAGCCGCCTATTCATTCCTCTAATCAGCGGTAACGGTGACTGCTGATAGAGAAAGAAGCTGCGGCACCGAAGACCAGGCAGAGGGACAGCGCGAGGATCGCCAGGACTAGGTAAGTATAGCATATTCACCTGTCCTCGTTCCAGCCGCCGAGCGTCGCTCCATCTTCCCGGCGTCTGCGCTCTGACTGTTCAGGCAGAGGGCGCGATGACGCATATAGTGTGCGCGGCGCCCTCTGCCTGATCAGTCAGAGCAGAGACGCCGGGAAGATGGAGGCGCCGGAACGAGACGCCGGGAGCTGCAATCAAGGGAGGTGAGTATGTGTTTTTTTTTTTTTATTGCAGCAGCAGCAGCGGCGGCGGCAGAGATTTATGTGGAGCATCTATGGGGCACAGTGAACGGTGCAGAGCACCGTATATGGCACATCTATGGGGCACAGTGAACGGTGCAGGGCACCGTATATGGCACATCTATGGGGCACAGTGAACGGTGCAGAGCACCGTATATGGCACATCTATGGGGCACAGTGAACGGTGCAGAGCACCGTAAATGGCACATCTATGGGGCACAGTGAACGGTGCAGAGCACCGTATATGGCACATCTATGGGGCACAGTGAACGGTGCAGAGCACCGTATATGGCACATCTATGGGGCACAATGAACGGTGCAGAGCACTGTATGGCACAGCTATGGGGAAATAATGATCTATTTTTATTTTTGAAATTCACCGGTAAATGCTGCATTTCCACCCTAGGCTTATACTCGAGTCAATAAGTTTTCCCAGTTTTTTGTGGCAAAATTAGGGGGGTCGGCTTATACTCGAGTATATACGGTAAGTAAATTCATTTTTTTCTTATTAAATTTTCGTGTGAGCATTTATTTATTCATCACAATTCTTTGAACCGAAACAAAACATATAGATGTATGCTGTTATTGCACAATTTCGTTCATGTATAAACATGACTTCATGGTTTACTCCCCAGTTCCTACCTGGAAAACAAGTTTGAAACAATAAAATATATGTAATTGGATATTATTCTCCTATATGTATTTACCTTTGTGTTTTTTACTGTCTGCAATTTCTTTTGGCTCTTCTGGCTTTGTAGAATCCTTTAATTTTTCATATTCTTTTTCCATGTTGGCTGCGGCTTCCTTAGTGCTATCTGATTCCTCATCTGTTTTGTCAGCTGCATCAAGAGAAGATAGGGCTCATCTTGAGACCGTTACTGCATAAATAATTCAGTTCATGGCAAAGTTCATATTCTCAACTTTCTTCTAGCCTTTATCTCAGAATATTTGATCTGGAAACCGGCATACTAATATATGGTGTGTCCTATTTTACAAAATTGTTAAAGGGAACCTGTCAGGTCCCCAGAATCACCAGCAGTTGTGTCTACATAGATAAATTCCCTTCCTTTATTATATTAAACATATAAACAGATCTTTAGAAAATGTATTTCTAAAGTGCATTTATAATATGTAAATGAAGCCTTTGACCAGTCGATGGGGCGTAAAGGTACCGTCACACATAACGATATCGTTAACGATATCGTTGCTTTTTGTGACGTAGCAACGATATCGTTAACGAAATCGTTATGTGTGACAGCGACCAACGATCAGGCCCCTGCTGGGAGATCGTTGGTCGCTGGGGAAAGTCCAGCACTTTATTTTGTCGCTGGATCTCCCGCTAACATCGCTGAATCGGCGTGTGTGACGCCGATTCAGCGATGTCTTCACTGGTAACCAGGGTAAACATCGGGTTACTAAGCGCAGGGCCACGCTTAGTAACCCGATGTTTACCCTGGTTACCGTTGTAAATGTAAAAAAAAAACAAACAGTACATACTTACATTCCGGTGTCTGGTCAGGTCCCTCGCCGTCAGCTTCCTGCACTGACTGGTGAGCGCCGGCCAGCCGTAAAGCACAGCACAGCGGTGACGTCACCGCTGTACTTTACGGCCGGTGCTCAGTCAGTGCGGGAAGCTGAAGGCGAGGGACATGACCAGACACCGGGAATGTAAGTATGTAGTGTTTGTTTTTTTTACATTTACAACGGTAACCAGGGTAAACATCGGGTTACTAAGCGCGGCCCTGCACTTAGTAACCCGATGTTTACCCTGGTTACCCGGGGACTTCGGGATCGTTGGTCGCTGGAGAGCTGTCTGTGTGACAGCTCTCCAGCGACCAAACAGCGATGCTGCAGCGATCGACATCGTTGTCGATATCGCTGCAGTGTCGTTTAGTGTGACGGTACCTTTAGTGTCCTCAGACTGGTCGGCCTTGACAGGTTCCCTTTAAATAGGACAAAAGCATGGTCAAAATACACAATAAAAACAAAGTATCAGGACACATACAGGAGCTTTTTTAACATCTAATTATAAATCCATGTGCATTAATATGGAGTTGGTCTCCACTTTGCAGCTACAACACCTCCTTCTCTTCTGGGCAGACCTTCTACTAGATTTCGGAGTGTGTCTTTGGAAATTTTTGCCCATTCATTCATAAGAGCATTTTTGAGGTCAGACACCAGCTTGAACCTGGCTTGTAATCTCCATTCTAGTTAACTCCGAAGATGTTTGATGGTGTTGAGGTCAGGGTTGGAATAGAATAGGACCTTTCCCAAAATGTTCCAACAATGTTTGAAGCATACAAATATCTAAACTCTTATTTCATCGTACCATGCTAATGAAGCTAAGTAAGAATACTTTCTAAAATAGAAGTGTTAATAGTTTTTTTTTTTGTCAATTAACACAATTCAAAGTGAATGAACAAAAGAACCCACACAAACGATATTTGGTGTGACCTCCCTATATCTTCAAAACTGCATCAATTCTTCTAGTTACAGTTGCACATGATTTTGGATGTAGTCTTGTACAAATCCTTCTGTCTCTTTATGTAATCCCAGAAACACTTTATGATGTTGAGATCAGGATTCTGCGGGTGTCATATAATCACTTCAAACACTCCTTGTTTACTTCTTCTTGCCACTTAAGATAGTTCTTAATGACTTGTGTGGGGTTGTTGTCCTGCTGCAGAATAAATTTGGAGCCAATCAGATTGCATGGATATCTGCCTGCATTTCTTAGCCTGGAGGACACCAAGAAATGGGTGTTTGGCCAAGGACAGCAAAACCGGGCTAACATACCACGTGGACACTCCGTTCCCATAGGCATCAAACCCAGACAACAGGCAATTTTTATCTCCCACTGAGACAATATAATTAAAAAGATATCCACGCCGCTGAAATAGTTTGTTCTGAAGAAGGTCCAAGTAAGGACCGAAAATGTTCAACTATTATTGTCTAAATGCATAATAAATGAACCACTTTTTTCTTTGAATTTTCAGTGCCAAGTTTTTTTTAGACTAGTGATCTGTATTTAGTTCTTCAAGATGTTTGGAACTACTTGACTGCCAAGTTCCTTCTCAAATTATGTGTAAGTCTACCTAGAAGAATTGATGTTGTTTTGAAGGCAAAGGATGGTCACACCACATATTGATTTGATTTAGATTTCTCTTTTGATAATTCACTTTGCCTTTTAATTGATGAAAATAAAGTATTAAATGGAACCTGTCAGAAGATTTTTAACTACGATCTCATGTTGGGTGAGGGCTAATTCTTTTCGTGCCGAGCTGACGTTTTTAATGATACCATTTTGGTGCAGATACGATCTTTTGATCACCCATTATTGCATTTTAATGCAATGTTGCAGCGACCAAAAAAATGTAATTCTGGAGTTTTGAATTTTTTCTTTTTATGCCATTTAGCGATCGGGTTAATTCTTTTTTTATACTGATTGGGCAATTGTGAATGCGGCGACGCCAAATATGTGTGTGTTTTTTTTTTATTGTTTTATTTTGAATGGGGTGAAAGGGGGTGATTTGAACTTTTATATATTTTTTATATTTTTAAATATATATATATATATATATTATTTTTTTTTACTTTCTGCATGTTCCATGTTCTAGAAGCTTCACTACTTTGATCGCCTCTGCTACACAGATGATGATCAGATTGCCTGTGTGTAGCAGAAATGTTCACTTGCTATGAGAGCCGACCACTGGGCGGCACTCATAGCAATTTGGCTATGGCAACCATAGAGGTCTGCTTCAGACCTCTGGATGTCATGCTGACCCATCGGTAACCCGTGATCATGTGACGGGGTCAACGGTGGGTAGCATAAAGGATGCGCTTCCAGTAAGCGAGAGTTAAATGAAGCTGTCAGATTGACCGCGACATTTAACTACCGTAATTAAAAGCCATGGGTGGATTGCAATTTCACCCACGGCTGTTGCAGGCACATGTCAGCTGTATAGATGAGCTGACATGTGACCCGAAAGGTGCGGGCCTGCACAAAACAGGAGGCATCCGACATGGACATACTATTACGCCCAACGTCAGAAAGGGGTTAATATCCGAATGGTGGGAGTGCCACACCATTCATCCCTGCTGATCAGCTGTTATTGGCGTCAGCGTCCGGACGTTCTCAGATGTTGTCAGAACAGAGCAGCTCTGTCATTTCTACAGTGGCCACCCAATATTCAGTGTAATGGGAGTAGATGTGTAGTACCTGGCTGCCGCCACTATAGTTTTTACAGAGCTACTGTGCTCTGGCAGCATCCAAGAACTGCCGACCGGCGCCAGTAACAGCTGAATGGCAGCCGTGCCGAGTGTCGCACCTGTACCAGATTCCGACGGCCTTTTCTAAAGGATAGACCACCAATTAAAAAAAAAAGTAGTGGCCAACCTCTTTAATACTTTTCTTCACTGAAACTAAGAGGCCTGGGCCAACCCCTTTAAAAACAAAAACAGCATTAACCCACATACATCAAAGTTTAGACTTGGCGCAATGCAGTCAAGTAGGTAATTTTCTCTTGACAGTCACCAAATCCACTCCATCAGACTGCCAGACACAGATGGGTAATTCATCACTCCACAGAACATGTTTCAGCTGCTCTAGAGTCCGGTTACAAGAGCCTTATACCACTCCATTCAACACTTGCCATTGTGCTTGGTGGTGTACGGCTTGCATATAGTTTTTTGACCATGGAAGCCCATGCTATGAAGCTGCTGGAGCACACATTTTGTGATGATGCTAGAGGAAGTTTGGACTCTGCAGTTATTGAGCTAGCAGAGTGTTGGTGACTTTTACGCACTATGCTCCTCGGGCTCGAATTCAGTGAGATTTTTAGAACATACAATTCTTTCACAAATGTATGGAACAGCAGACTGCATGGTACTGGGATAGATTTTATATCCCTGTGGCAATAGGGCTGCATGAAAAACCTGAATTCAAAGATAGACAGATGTGTCCCAATACTTTTCTCCATCTGTTGTAGATTGTCGTATTCTGCCAGTGTCAGCATGTGTGCGGAGTTGAGGACATGGCCCTTTTACAAGGGAAACTGTAGCACCCAGTTGTCAATATATTCATACATTTGGGGGGGTAATAACAGAGGAAGGAGAAAATAAGCCTCAGATTTGTTATGCCATGAATATAGAAGCAGTTACTAGAGCAGACATGTCAGGAGAGGTTCTCTATTAACGCCAATATCAGGCTGAATACCATTATGAGAACCAAACAAGACTGTGATGTCTGAAGAGCCAGTACAATAAATACTGTGGGATGATTGATGAATGGTGAGGGATAAGTGACAAGATATTTATAATGGAAACGATTGATAGATTACACAGAAAATTAGGTAAGCACTTAAAGGGAACATTTCATGTCCAAACATACTTTCTCTTTGCCTGTAGATATAGGGTTAACCTGCAGGAAAATAGCATTATAATGCTGTCTGGATGCCTTACTGAAAGCATGGCTACAGGGAGAAAATGAACTTCTATTCTCCATATAGCCGCTCGCTTAAGCTAGGCTCCCATTGCGTTAATGGGTTAACGCTAAAGGACAGCGTTGCACGGTGAAAATGTCACAATTAACGCCGTACAACAGGTCCATTAGCGCACCCATTGACAGCAATGTGATTTTTGCCTGTAGTGCATCGCTAGTGCGTGCCATTTTCGGCATGCGCTAGCGATGTGCCGTTCTTTTGTGACGGACCTCGGACGCTCCGTCCCTCGCTACCGCAGATCGGGGATCTGCGCTAGCGGGGACAGCAAACACAGCCACAAAATAAACATTGCGTTAGCGCTATGCGCTTAACGGATTGCCCTAACGCAATGGGAACCTAGCTTTACAGCCATGTGGGTGGTGCAGCGTGAATCAGTTTGGGGTGTGGCCCACTGCCTGTCAAATTTATCAAATGTGCTGGAGTTTTGGACACCAGAAACTCTACTCCAGTCCCTGACTAAAGTAACATTTCTGGCAGAACGTCGCGCAAGCCACATCAAGATTGTCGAAGCGCGAGTGTGCGCTACGTCAGCCTTAATGAATTGGTCCCGCTATCTGCAGGTAAATAGCATTTCTGACAATTTATCAAATCCATTTTCTGTCCACTAACCACTTTGCACTTTATAAAAAAAAAACTTAAATTTTTTCGGTTTTTTTAGTTTAAAAAAAAATAAAATTTCATACATTTTAGGCAGACACATGACAATGAAATAAACAGTGCAGAGTATCTTGCGATTAGCTAAAAATAATGAATACTTTAGGAATAATTTATGTTGGCAGCAAGGAAAATTCTGGGGTTCAGATCGCCCCTCTAAAGCAATTTATAAAATGGAAAGCGGCCGCTATCATCTAGTCTTTTTCACTTTACACATTGATGCTTAGGGCTAGTGATGCTTATATTGATGTTAGATTTGTAAACTCACTTGGAGTCTTGTAAATGGTATATAAGGTAATATTCACATTGTTTTTCATTAAAATAACACGATGCTGTTTCTGTAGAGTGATTGAATCCAACTGTGGCTGTCGGACCCCTCGGTCTAAGGGCTTGTGTTCACTTGCGAGGAACACGTCCGTGTCTCGCATGTGGAAACGAAGCTCTGGTGCCGGCACTGTGGAGCGGAGCGTGCGGCTTCATGTGTTGCTATGCGGCCGCACGCTCCGCTCTGGAGTGCCGGCACCAGAGCTTCGTTTCCACATGCGAGACACGGACGTGTTCCTCGCAAGTGAACACAAGCCCTTATGAAGAGCGCTCACTGCCCTCTAGTAAAGGCTCCGATACACATCAGGCTAATGTTGGCCAGACCTGACGGCATACAGTCTGAGGCTGCCATCACACTAGCAGTATTTGGTCAGTATTTTACATCAGTATGTGTAAGCCAAAACCAGGCGTGGGTGATAAATACAGAAGTGGTGCATATGTTTCTATTACACTTTTCCTCTAATTGTTCCACTCCTGGTTTTGGCTTACACATACTGATGTAAAATACTCACCAAATACTGCTAGTGTGACGGCAGCCTAAGGCCTTGCTCACACTAGCGTATAACACTGCCGCGTGCTATCCAATGTTTTATCGGATAGCAGCCGGCCTAATACTATACATGGGGTTGTGCAGATCTGCAATTTTTTTGTCTCCTGGCGATTCGGCATGCTGTGAGTGCATCCAATAATCGATCGTAAAGTCTATGGGTGCGTGTAAAACATCGGACTGCACTCTGATGTCACCCGAGTGCAGTCCGATTTACACAGAGACAATGGAGCAGAAGGAGAAATTAAATTCTACGTCTCCTCCATAACGGAGTTTGATCTGAGTGTCATTAGCATAATTAGAGAATCTACGGCAGTGTGAACCCTAATGTGTATAGATAAGGATCAGCATGGCAATCTTGGATGCCAATCGTTTTATTCTCTAGAGCTAAGCTGCCGACAGCGACCGACAACCTTCTACAGTGTATGGGGGGCTTAAGAGCTACATCCCTGACCTCGAGATGACAGGAGGCCTACTTGTAGGGTACATAGCATCTTTCATGCTGATTACTGATTACAATGTGGGAGTTGCCATCACCATGTACCTTCCATTACTTATATCTCATATATACACATACATACAGACGGATAGTTTACTGCCTGGCTTCCATATAAAGAACTGACATTCTTTGTACATGTACTGCTGCTCGTCGGTCAGTACTCAGTAGTGATGTAACGGAAACTGCAAGACAATTCAAAATCAGTAATTATCGTAGCTTGATGCTGGCACATGTGTACTGGGAAATGCCAGGCATCATGTCTGCTTATTACAGCAATTATCGAACCTACCGAAAACAACACACGGTTAGTAATATACCTGTTAGGACTTTGTTATTGTGATTAACTGCATTCTTTCCCAGTTTGTTCTTCGTCTGTACAGCTATCATGGCGTCCAGGCTCTCTGTAAATACATTATTTTCAGACTGTTAGTAATACTTTGTCCATGATCCTTATCCTATACACATCATGTTATTAAAATGCAATAACATTATATATATATATATGTATATATATATATATATATATATACTGCTCAAAAAAATAAAGGGAACACTTAAACAGAATATAACTCCAAGTAAATCAAACTTCTGTAAAATCAGACTGTCCACTTAGGAAGCAACACTGTTTGACAATCAATTTCACATGATGTTGCGCAAATGGAATAGACAACAGATGGAAATTATTGGCAATTATCAAGACACCCTCAATAAAGGGGTGGTTCTGCAGGTGGGGACCACAGACCACATCTCAGTACCAATGCTTTCTGGCTGATGTTTTGGTCACTTTTGAATGTTGGTTTTGCTTTCACACTCGTGGTAGCATGAGACGGACTCTACAATCCACACAAGTGGTTCAGGTAGTACAGCTCATTCACGATGGCACATCAATGTGAGCTGTGGCAAGGTTTGCTGTGTCTGGGAGCGTAGTGTCCAGAGGCTGGTGACGCTACCAGGAGACAGACCAGTACACCAGGAGATGTGGAGGGGGCTGTAGGAGGGCAACAACCCAGCAGCAGGACCGCTACCTCAGCCTTTGTGCAAGAAGGAACAGGAGGGTCACTGCCAGAGCCCTGCAAAATTACCTCCAGGAGGCCACAAATGTGCATGTGTCTGCACAAACGGTTAGAAACTGACTCCATGAGGATGATCTGAGTGCCCGACGTCCACAGATGGGGGTTGTGCTCACAGCCCAACACCGTGCAGGACGCTTGGCATTTACCACAGAACACCAGGATTGGCAAATTCGCCACTGGCACCCTGTGCTCTTCACAGATGAAAGCAGGCTCACATTGAGCACATGTGACAGACGTGACAGAGTCTGGAGACGCCGTGGAGAGCAATCTGCTGCCTGCAACATCCTTCAGCATGACCGGTTTGGCAGTGGGTCAGTAATGGTGTGGGGTGGCATTTCTTTAGAGGGCTGCACAGTCCTCCATGTGCTCGCCAGAGGTAGCCTTACTGCCATTAGGTACCGAGATGAGATCCTCAGACCCCTTGTGAGACCATATGCTGGTGCGGTTGTCTCTGGGTTCCTCCTAATGCAGGACAATGCCAGACCTCATGTGGCTGGAGTGTGTCAGCAGTTCCTGCAATATGAAGGCATTGAAGCTATGGACTGGCCCGCCCGTTCCCTAGACCTGAATCCGATTGAACACATCTGGGACATCATGTCTCGCACCATCCACCAATGTCACGTTGCACCATAGACTGTCCAGGAATTGGTGGATGCTTTTGTCCAGGTCTGGGAGGAGATCCCTCAGGAGACCATCTGCCGCCTCATCAGGAGCATGCCCAGGCGTTGTATGGAGGTCATAGAGGCACGTGGAGGCCACACACACTACTGAGCATTATTTCCTTGTTTTAAGGCATTTCCACTGAAGTTGGACAAGTCTGTAATTTGATTTTCCACTTTGATTTTGAGTATTATTCCAAATCCAGGCCTCCATTGGTTAATAAATTTGATTTCCATTGATGATTTGTGTGTGTGATTTTGTTGTCCGCACATTCAACTTTGTACCGAACAAAGTATTCAATGAGAATATTTCATTCATTCAGATCTAGGATGAGTTATTTGAGTGTTCCCTTTATTTTTTTGAGCAGTGTATATACGGTATATATCTATACAACGTTGGTACGCTGCTGAAACGCGTTATGAATATAAAACCTTATCATTATCATTGAAGAATTAACTTACTCCAGCAGTGCAGCCCATCTTATATGTCTTGTACAAATAATCATGTCAGTGTGTTTTGAGATTTTTTTTTTTTAAGTAATGAAAGCTATATATAAATATATACATACATACATACATACATACATACGTACAATATATATGTATAGCATTAATTACCTAAAAATTAACCTTAAAACACATTCGCAGAAGATTATTTGCACAGTGCACCTGAGACATCTTGAGAGAAAATGGTTTGAGTAATTTGAGATTTTTTTCGAACGGAGGGTTCACCTTTACACATATTCATCAGTGGGGGTCTTTGTGAGCACTCTGCCCCTTTTGTATCTGTCATGGAGGGCTTGAAACCTCTGAGGCTAAGTTCACAAGAGCATATGAAAAATTGTCAGTTTATCATCCAGAAAAAAAACAACAATTTTTAAGTTCTTTTGTCTCAAGTATTTCGTCTGTATGTACATTTTTGACATCCGTATGGAATCCGTTTTATACATCGCTTCCTATGCTACTAATTGCAATGGATATGTTAAAAATGGATGACATATGGATGGTATCAGTTTTGCATCCATTGAAATTTATAGGCAAATTTCATCCAAAAAATGGACGATTTCTTTTCACAAAGACTGTTGGCCCTTATGTAAATCATTCATGTGAACTAGCACATTGATTAACATTGGTCCATGTACTGTTGCATGCGGTCTGTTTTTCACATGGACAGCACTAGGATCAAAAAAGCATTCATGTGAATGTACCCGTAAGCCTGCCATAAACATTAGATGGCTGTTGGCCAAACGATGGTCAACTCAGTCGACTCTCCAATACACAGCACTCTCGTTCGGCCAAGTGCCCTCTATGAACGAGCTATCAGCAGACAGGTCTGGCGGTGGCTTATATTTGGAAGGCAATATGGTTAGCAGTCCAAAACCAAGCAAGCCAGATCGATGATACCCCCACAATCAGTTGTCCTGGGTTCCCATACACATTAGACCATCAATTTTGGTGGGGTTCGACCATCAATCGGCTAATGTGTGCGGAGGGCTTAAGTCTGAATCTACCATTTCCTGCTATGGGACTGAAGACAAATTATTCTAGTATTGCTCTATGTGTGGGTTTCACAGGACACAAACCCACATCAATAAATTCTGATAACTGAGAAGCTGAATAAGGGCTCATACTCACTTGCGCGAGACTTGGATGAGTCTCGCACGGCAATACTCGGCTCTGCTGCCGGCACTCAGATCGGAGCGTGCGGCCACATAGGAATACATGCAGCCGCACACTCCGCTCCTCTGTGCCAGGTGCAGTGACGGGTATTGCCGTACGAGACTCATCAGAGTCTCGAGCAAGTGTGTATGAGCCCTAAAAGTGGAGCACTAAACATAGCAAAACAGGCTCACTAAGCAATTTGTCAAGTAATTGCAAAAGTTTCTAGCATTGGGGGTGGATAACTTGCCATGGAAACTGCGGCTTACACTCTAAACCAAGTGTAGACAAGTTCAATGAGAAAAAACAGAGGAAAATCCAGTTACTAGAAAGCAGGGGAATAGCCAAATTGCACTGTTCAATGATAAATATGGAGGAGAAATAATCTCGATATGTATCATGAATATCGAACGACATGGTTGCTATATGATAAATTATGGTTAACTCGCTTCTTGTCTTGCATTACTGGATTTCAATGTCCACAAAGCAAAAGTTAAAAAGTCATGAATTAAACTTTTCTGCATAATGGTGGTGAAAATGACTCAAGATCCCATTCTCAAAAAAAATACAACCAATCACTCGGAGTCCGGCCCCTAAAAGCTTACTCTGACCACACAATAAAGAGGACTTTTCACCAGTTTGAGCATGTTAAACAGGTCACATCACGGAAAAGTGGCTACAGAGCTAAGTAAAAAGTAATATTTTTTTTCTAAATTTCTCCTCTCCTTTGTGGAGCTGTTAGCTTGTAAAGTTTAGGTAGTAAATTTATATTAAGTCCATGGAAGCGGTACCAGAGATTTGTCTGTGGAGGCGTGTACTTCTTCCCCTGTATGAGGTGACCAATCATAAGTAGGCAGCAATATACTGGGGGAAAAAAAAGAACACACCCCCACAATAGCTTAGAACAGGTTTTCTCAGTGTGAGACATGTAATGACAGACAGTCTGCTTTCACTGATATCACTGCACAGCTGTGTGTGATTACAAACTGTTGGGAGTGGTACAAAGATTAGTGTGATTACATTTAAGCTTTCTTCTCACCAGCTCTCCTTTCACAGAGCTATCAGCTTTGCCATATACTCTCCCGTCACACTGACTTCCGTGAGATGTAAGCTGAAGAAGTGTTAGTAATTCCAGTGCTCTACTCCAGGCACTTTGTAATCACACACAGCTCTGCACCAAGATCAGTGAGGAGAGCAGACTTTTTGTCATTACATGTCTCACACAGGAGAAAGCCTGTTCTAAGGTATTGTGGGTGTGTGTTTTTTAATCAATCTCATGCAGGGTAAGGCCGGCGTCACACTAGCGAGTTTTACGAACGTATGAGTGCAGAAAATACGCATTGCACACGGCCCAATGATTCTCTATGGGGCAGCTCCTATCTGCCGTATATTACGCATCCGTAATATACGGTATGTTACGGGCGTAGAAAATCACAGCATGCTGCGTTTGTCAGCATATTGCGCAAAAAATACGCCAATGAAAGTCTATGGGGGCGAGAAAATTACGGATCACACACGGACCATGCATGTGACTTGCGAGAAATATGCAGCGGTGTTCTATAGAAAAGTCGGCAATTCAGCGCGGTGTACAGTAAAATCACACTGACAGAATAGAATAGGTAGAATAAATGTGTACACATAGAATAGGTGTATATATATATATATATATGTCAGTGAGACACACATATATATATATATATATATATATATATATATATATATATATATATATATATATACAAGATGGTGGACCGATTCTAACGCATCGGGTATTCTAGAATATGCATGTCCACTTAGTATGTTGCCCAGCCACGTAGTATATTGCCCAGCCACATAGTATATTGCCCGGCCACGTAGTATATTGCCTAGTGATGTAGTATATTGCCCAGTCACGGAGTATATTGGCCAGTCACGGAGTATATTGCCCAGTCACGTAGTATATTTCCCAGTCACGTAGTATATTGCCCAGTCACGGAGTATATTGCCCAGTCACGGAGTATATTGCCCAGTCACGTAGTATATTGCCCAGTCATGTAGTATATTGCCCAGCCACATAGTATATAGCAGAGCCACGTAGTACGGTATATTGCCCAGCCACGTAGTATATTTCCCAGTCACGTAGTATATTGCCCAGCACAGAGCCACGTAGTATAGAGACTTTAAAAAAAAACATATACTCACCTATAGCCCATTGAAGTCGTGCTATACTCACCCTCCGCCGGCTTTCCCGCTCCTCACCACGCTCCCTGGATCACTCCATTGCAAACGGCAGCTAGCGGTCCCAGGGCTGGTGTGAGCAGGACCTATGATGACGTCACGGCAGGTCCTTGTCGCACACCAGCCCTGGGACGGAACCAGAAGCTGCCGCTTGCAATGGAGCGGTCCCGGGAGCGTGGCGAGTAGCGAGAAAGGCAGCGGAGGGTGAGTATAGCAGTTTTTTTTTTTATTATAATTTTTAACATGACATATTTTTACTATTGATGCTACCTAAGCAGCATCAATAGTAAATAGTTGGGGACACACAGGGGTAATAGCAGCGGTAATGGAGTGCGTTACACCGTGGGCCGTTACCGCTGCCATTAACCCTGTGTGAGCGGTGAGTGGAGGGGATTACGGAGCGGGCGCCGGGCAGTGAGTGCAGGGGAGTAGGGGAGGGACTAATCGGACTGTGGCCGTCGCTGATTGGTCGCGGCAGCCATGACAGGCAGCTGCCGAGACCAAACAGCGAACGAATAACCGTGACAGAAGGACAGACAGACAGACGGAAGTACCCCTTAGACAATTATGTACGTATGTATGTATATATATATATATATATATATATAATTCAGCGCTAGATGGCAGAAAAGCCGGTAATTCAATTGCCGGCTTTTCCTATCTCCTTCACAAACCCGACAGGATATGAGACATGGTTAAATACAGTAAACCATCTCATATCCCTTCTTTTATTACATATTCCTCTTTAGTAATGTAAGAAGTGTCTGTGTCAAATTTGGGGTCTCTAGCTATTAAATTAAAGTGTTAAATCCCGAAAAAAATTGGCGTGGGCTCCCGCGTAATTTTCTCCGCTAGAGTGGAAAAGCCAGTGACTGAGGGCAGATATTAATAGCCTAGAGAGGGACCATGGTGATAGGACCCCGCCTGGCTAAAAACATCTGCCCCCAGCCACCCCAGAAAAGGCACATCTGTAAGACGCCTATTCTGGCACTTAGCCTCTCTCTTCCCACTCCCGTATAGCAGTGGGATATGGGGTAATGAAGGGTTAATGTCACCTTGCTATTGTAAGGTGACATTAAGCCAGGTTAATAATGGAGAGGCATCCATTATGACACCTATCCATTATTAATCCAATAGTACGAAATGGATAATAAAACACACACACATTATTAAAAAGTATTTTAATGAAATAAAGACACATGGTGTTTTAATATTTTATTATACTCTTAATCCACCTGAAGACCCTTGTCACCTGAAACAAAGTTAAAAAAAACAAACAACAATATTCCATATCTTCCGTCGTTACAGTCTTGTCCCACGCTGTAAATCCATCTGAAGGGGTTAAATAATTTTACACCCAGGAGCTCTGCTAATGCAGCTGTGCTCTTGACTGTAAAACTTGGTGCATAAATGGAATGCAGGGGAATGTACTGTAGTTACCTCGTGTCGCAGTGATGTGATGTGCCCTCTGTGGATGAACTCATATGAACTCGAGCGTGGGAAAATATTCTGAAAAGTTCCCAGGCTCGAGTTCAAATCGCATCCTCGCATTGAATACAGAACAGTGTTTTGGGACAATTACTGTGTATTACGGCCGTAAAAAACAGACCATATTTACTTACGCCTAGTGTGACGCTGGCCTAAGACATACACGCCCCCAGTGAAGAATCTCTAGTAACACCCTTTTGGCGTTGCATAAATTATAACCTAAACTTAAGCTAATATCTCTACAGTGAATAGGAGAAATTAAAAAACATGTTTTACTAAGCTCTGCAGCCACTATACTACGATGTGACCAATTTAACATGCTCAAACTGGAGATAGGACCTCTCTAATGGGGAATCATTCATTATGTAACTGGAAGCTCCTATTTCTAAGGGACTCCTCGACCTGCCTTAAAATATAAAGAAGTGTACAGAACAAGGTGTACAACCCTCTATGATGTCCATGACAGAGTTTCAACAGTTGAACCTATTTGTTTTTTTTAAACATATTGGTCCCTATGCATCAATACTGGTGTTGTTCACGACTATCTTGAAGGGGCATGCTGGAGTCAGATGCTCCGGATCCATGAAGAGGAGCGCAGGACAAGTGGAGTTCACTTCCGTGTGTGCTTCACCACAAATCCTAATCAAGTCCCTGCTGGACTAAGATTTGTGGTGTAACAAATGCAGTCACTAAGCTCCATCTATTTTAGTGGACTTGGGAAGAACTGACGTGAAGACACCAGAAGTTGCAAAATTTAAGCCCAGCTCTGAGTTGCGCCTAAATTTTGGAACTTTTCAAACCTTTTCTCCCAGAATTCTGGTGCGAAAGCTTTGATGAATTGGGCCCACTTGGTCCACTGTGTGCCAAGGTAAAATGACTACTATTACGAGAACCCATTATCGGTCTTCCACTGACAGCATTACTTCCAAAAAAATACTTTACTATTGGGGAAGTAAAAAAAGGTTCTGTCCCTGTTGTCCTTGCACCTTTTGGGATAATGACTTTCAGTATTCAGAGTCTTTCTCAGTAAACATGTCGTTGTTTAGCAGGCTGACCACCACTTTTTGCTGGTTCCATAATTATGGTACATTCGAATCTTTAATTCCTTCTTCCAACACTGCAGGTTATTTCTGTATTTCCTTTGTAATGCTATCAATAATGGAAAACAGCTGCCTACTTGTCCACACAGCTCAACAAATAACTCATTTGTCTCTACCATGGAGACATAATAGGATCACAGCCATCTGTGCACAGGTGGACAGTGTTTGCTCGGAGGTACATTAGGCCTTTGCTCGAGGTGACTCATTCCAGGTACCGGGCTTACGTTAGTGGCCGGTCTCCAGGCAACCACAGGATCTTATTATTCTAGTTTTGTATTAGACTTATCTAGTTGACTTTTTGACATTTCTATAGGTTATGAATACTTTTTTAACCCCTACTTTCCTGCATCCCAGATCCATAATTTGCACTTTGTATATATCGTACTTGTTTTGTACAATTAGTCCTTGTTTTTGCCCTCGGATGATGCCAGATAACTGTAAGTAAGGGTGCTCGTTCACATTACATATAAGATTTCTAAACCTGCCGATTTCAGAGGGAATTATCCATCCATTACATATAGGGATGTTCAGATGCTCTGCAAGCAACAGATATCAGGGGAAGTAAGGTTCAAGCATTAGAATTCAACATGCCCAATCCCATGATCCCTTGGGAAATAATCTGCTGCCATGGATGTCGGGCATGGTAAATATGTGTATGGGGGGGGGGGGGGGGGAGTTATAAGGAATAGCTGTCGTCCGTTAGTCATTATGGGCAGCTCAACTTAATAGATCACTTAACTTTTCCATATACAATTGTACACCACCTTCTAAGTTAAGTTACATTATCTTATTTTGTATTAGCAGAATGCATGTAGCCATACTTCAGTGCTAAATAGATTGTAAAGTCTAAAAACAATCTGTCTGCACTGCAGGTAATGACTTATGACAATTCTCCTGAATCTAAAGATGACATCTAGAGAACATCAACGAAACTCTACGCAGCATATGTACGGTATATGCAGTGAGTTAAATGAGTATTGAACACATTAACAATTTTCTAAGTAAATATATTCTTAAAGGTGCCATTGACATGAAATTCTCACCAAAGGTTGGTAACAACCCATCTAATCCACACAGGCAAAGAAATCATACGATACATGACCATACATTGTTCTGTGTAATAATAAGAAATGACACAGGGAAAAAGTATTCAACACATGAAGAGAGAGCAATGCAAAAAGCCATGTAAAGTCATGACACCAGCTGAAATCTATCAGTAATTAGAAAGCAATCCTGCCACTTAGTGAAAAATATCAGCTGGTTCAACTGATGGCCTATAAAAAGGTGTCTCATTACCAAGGTGTCATACAAGAAACATCTCATGGTGTGTAAAACCAGGGAGCTGTCTTAAGACCTTTGCAACCTTATTGTTGCAAAACATACTGATGGCATTGGTTACAGAAGAATTTCTAAACTACTGAAGGTTCCAGTGAGCACTGTTGGGGCCATAATCCGGAAGTGGAAAGAACATCATTTCACCATAAACTGGCCACGACCAGGTGCTTGCAGCAAGATTTCAGACAAAGAAGTGAAAAGAATTATCAAAAGAGTTGTTCAAGAGCCAAGGACCATCTATGGAGAGCTACAGAAAGACATGGAATCAGCAGGCGCAATTGTTCAAAGAAAACCATCAATCGTATGTTTCTCTGCTGTAATATGTATTTACAAAGATCACACGTTGAATTTATTTTTACAACTGTAATAAACAGATTAAATAAATATTTCTATTGGGGCGATTTGTCATTTTTGTTTTTTTTTAAGTCACTTTCCTTTTTTGTCTTGTGGTATTAGTTGCATCAAAATGGAGAATGTGATTCATTAAAAGTCAAAAATAGGCCTTGTTGCTGTCTTTCTGCATTTGTGACTTTTGACACCAAAAGTTGTAAAAATTGCAGCAAACTGAAGTGAAGTTAAACCTAATTTTGTGACTTTTTCAAAAGCTGCAATTGATGAATCAGGCAAAATCATCCGGAATTTCTAGACTCTACCAACAAATAAAAAACAAAATAGGCAAGCACATATAAAAAGGGGTGCAAGCACAAAACACACAAAACTAGACCAAAAAACAGGCAGAAAGGCAATGATGAAATGTGGGCTATGTCTGGCAGAAGTAAGACTAACCTTATTTTAGTAACATTTAACACAGTAGTGTGCTGGTCTATTCATTTCCTACTGTAATTATACCTGTGTATATTAGATGAGATTTATATTAGATGCAGAGGTATAGCTATTAGGCGGGCAGGAAGCTGGTTGTATGGAGCCCACTTACAACGAGGGCCCTACTAGCAGGGGCGACTGCAACTGGGCCTGAGTAGGAGGGGGACCCGCGCTAACACTAGTGCCTATTTCCGCTGGTTGTCCGTTCGATGATACACATTCAATTGAAATGTATTGTGGTGCAGAAACCTGCTGGCTCACTGCACTGCAATTCAAACTGCTGACCAATCACAGGATGGCAGCTGATGTTGCACGCCAAAGTCAGCCACCTCTGCGCTGGCTATGGAAGAGAATGTCTCGATTTGTCGAAGTATGGGAAGGTAAGAAGAATTGTTTATTTCTTTTAAAATGTGTTGGAGAACAGTGGACATTATTACAGAAAGAGACCCAGGATGGGATGAATTATTATACAATGGGGCCAGTATGGATGATGATATAATAAGGAGGGGCCCAGGATGGTGGACATCATTGCAGGATGGTGCTAGGATGGGGGCATTACTACAGGAAGGTGACAGGATGAGGACAATATTATAGGAAGGGGCCAGGATGGTGAAATTATTATAGGAAGGGCCAAGGATGGGGGACAAATCAACTAACTAGCATTTGTTTCCATTATTGTCCAGTTGATTTGTTCCAAATGTTATTTAAGTTCCACATTTATCACTAAAATTGATACTCAATTGGTTTGTGGTAGGAGGTATGTGCCCTTGGTGAAAAAAACGGAAAGACTGAAGTAATGTCAAGTCACTGAAGTGTTTTTTACTAGAACTAGATGGTGGCCTGATTCTAACGCATCGGGTATTCTAGAATATGTATGTATTTTATGTATGTATATAGCAGCCACATAGTATATAGCACAGGCCACGTAGTATATAGGAGTACTACGTGGCCTGTGGTATATACCATAGGCAGCATCAATAGTTAAAACTTGGTCACACAGGGTTAATAGCAGCGGTAACGGAGTGCGTAACCCGCGGCATAACGCGGTCAGTTACCGCTGGCATTAACCCTGTGTGAGCGGTGACTGGAGGGGATTATGGAGCGGGCGCCGGGCACTGTCTGCAGGGGAGTAGGGAGGGACTAATCGGACTGTGCCCGTCGCTGATTGGTTGCGGCAGTCATGACAGGCAGCTGGCGAGACCAATCAGCGATGCAGGAGTTCCGTGACGGAAGTTGCCGACAGACAGAAAGACAGACAGACGGAAGTACCCCTTAGACAATTATATATATAGATTCTGATATACGGTAAAACACTTTGAAAGGTGTTTTATGCCAGAATCTGCGTAATGCAAAGTTGTGCAAATTCTGTTTTACTTTTTGCGTTCTCCCAAAGTGGGCAGAGCATGGGCGGGACAGATGTGGCAGCGACCTGTCTTAGAATTTATCAAATGTTATGTCATTACTTACATCAGAAATGTTTTTCCAGTCCCTAACTAGAATTGTATGTCCGGTGGGGCACACAGAGATGCACGCTACTGAGCAGATGCGCTGATCTCATTATGTGGTGTATGCGCCCTAATGTATTCGATGCGTCCTACTCCACCACGCTCCTTCATTAAGACTGACGGCTATAATCAGATCCTATGTGTTCTATGTTTATATCAGTGTTTTACTGTAATGCCTGACATGAAAGTAAATGATTATATTCTACATAATAAGAACAATAATCCCTAATCAAGATGATTTTATGGATTTTCTCTTTTGACCTTTCTACGAGCTGCTAATGTCATTGAGACCTACAGAAGCACAAAGCCATGAGCCGTAATCAAGATGAATTCTGCAAATAATGAGATAGGAGGTGGCAGTAAGAACGCGCTGGCCTTTCAGAGCTCTGCTGCTTTTATGACATTAACTAACAGAAGGTCATGATGTTACTGAAGCTTCCTTTAACTGCTGCTATTTGTAGTGCTTGATGAGCCAAAGAACAGCTTGACGTCAGCGAGTGCAATGAAGAAAACATTGAGTGCATTCAGTGCATTGACAGCCAAAATGACTATGCGCTATTTAACTGCGTGACTGCCAGGCTAGGAAATGTATGCTTACAAACTGTTTAAATCTCCTCTGCACAGTACTGATAGAATTATGTAATGCATGCAGTAGCCCTTTGTTTTCCAGATGTCTGTATATATCTATATATAGGTTTACTTTTTTTATAGGCAGTATTTTTAAACGTACAGTAAGTTGGTTGGGCAGGTAAATCCACTCTGAGCTTTATGTTAACAACATAAGACAATAGAGTAGATTTAGGCTGTGTGCACACGTTGCGGTTTTTTCGCGGTTTTTCCGCGGTGTGTCCTGATAAAAACGCTATAAAACCGCAAAAAAACGCATACATACATAAGCATCCCATCATTTAGAATGAATTCTGCATGTTTTGTGCACATGATGCGTTTTTTTCCGTGAAAAAAACGCATCGTGGTAAAAACCGCAGCATGTTCATTAATTTTCCGGTTTTTTTGCGGATTTCCCACTCCAAAATGCATTGGGAAGTGTCCGGAAAAAAACGCGGCAAAATCGCAGCAAAAACGCATGCGGTTTTCTTGCGGATTTCTTGCAGAAAATGTTCGGAATTCTCAGGAATTTTCTGCGAGAAATCCTGAACGTGTGCACATATAGCCTTAATTGCTCAACCAGTTTACTTTACAGTGGCATGTAAATGCTTGGGCACCCCTGCTCAAAATTTCTGTTATTGTGAACAGTTAAGTAAGATGAAGATTAAATGATCTCTAAAAGGCCTAAAGTTAAAGATGACAAATTTCCTTTGTACTTTAGGCAAAAAAATATATATTTTCATATTTTACATTTTAAAAATTACAAAATGTCAGTACCCAGTAGCACCCCCTTTTGACCGTATTGCAGCTTGTAAACTCTTTTTGTAGCCAGCCAAGAGTTTTTCAAATCTTGTTTGGGGGATTTTCATCCATTCTTTCTTGGAAAATTCTTCCAGTTCTGTGAGATTCCTTGGTCGTCTTGCATGCGCTGCTATTCTGAGGTCTAGCCACAGATTTTCAATGATGTTGAGATCAGGGGACAGTGAGGACCATTGTCAAACCTTCAGCTTGCGCCTTTTGAGGTAGTCTATTGTGGATTTTGACATGTGATTAGGATCATTATCCATTTGTAGAAGCCATCATCTTTTCAACTTCAGTTTTTTTACAGATTGTGTTATGTTTGCATCAAAAATTTGTTGAAATTTCATTGAATCCATTCTTCCCTCTACCCGTGAAGTCTTTTCCTGAAATTCTGTGCCCTTTTTTCCACACATATCTTTGACCACTGTAGTCAAAAAGTTTGATATTAACCTCATTTGTCCATAGGACTTGTTTCTAAAATGCATCAGGATTGTTTAGAAGTTATTTTGCATACTACTGACACTGAATTTTATGGTGAGGATGCAGGAGAAGTTTTCTTATGATGACTCTTACATGAAGGCCATATATGTGCAGGTGTCTCCGAACAGTAGAACAACTCCAGAGTCTGCTATATCTTTCTAAAGGTCTTTTGCAGTCAAGTGAGGGTACTGATTTGCCACTCTAGCAATCCTATGAGCAGCTCTCACTGAAATATTGCTTGGTCTTCCAAACCTTATCTTGATCTCCACTGTTCCTGTTAACTGCCATTTCTCAACTACATTTCGAACTGAGAAAAGGGCAACTTGAAAATGCTTTGCCATCGTCTTCTACTTTTCTTCTGCTTTGGGGGCATCAACCATTTTCATCTTCAGAGTGCTAGACAGCTGCTTAAAGAACCCATGACTGCTGGCTTTTGGAACAAGGTTAGAGGCTGGGTTTTTATAAAGCTGTGAAATTTGCATCACCGGGGCTTTCCTAACAATGATAGTGAACAAGCCTTAACACTAATAGGCTAGTTAAGGTCTGAAACCTTCGTCAAAGTTATCTCAGCACAGAAATCTCCAAGGGTGCCTAAACTTTTGCATTGGCCCATTTTCCTTTTTGTAATTTTTACAATGTAAAACATGACAATATATATATTTTATAAAGGAAATTTGTCATCTTTAATTTTCGCCCTTTTAGAGATCATTTCATCTTCACCTTGCTTAACTGTTCACAATAACATCAAGTTTGACCAGGGGTGACCAAACTTTTGCATAGCACTGTACATTTAAATGTAATGTTTATAAGAAGAAAACCTATATATAGATATATACAGATATCTAGAAAAACAAACGTCTGCTGCATGCATTGCATAATTCTCACTTATCATACATTGCTGTGTAAATATATGATATTAGAAACTTTCTTTTAGAAATTGCATTTTGCAATAGATTTTTTGGTTGCTTCAATCCATCTAAAATAAAATGAAAGTTAGAGAAAGTTGGTAACTAGTTGTCCTTGTGGTTGAGAAAAAAGGAAAAAATGTTCAGCTGTCACATCGTTGTAGTTTCGAAAGGAAGATGACCCATAAACTTGCAGTGTGCAAGCTCAAGGTCCATAGTTCTCACTTTAGGGAAGGCAAACATGCACCAGTTACTTGTCTGGAGAGGAAGCCTACATGATTGGATGTGAAACGTAGGGTTTCAGAGTGGCAATCCACAGCTATCAATGTACGATTATGGGTGTGACACAGAATGGTGTCATCTATCCTGTGTGAATGGAGTGGTAGCATGCATGCATATCTTGTGCCATGGACACAGACGCTACTTTTCACGTGATAACCATTAGGCGTCTGAAGCCAGATAAGCAGATTGGACGAGGATCGAATCAGAACTATGTCACGGCGTCCAGTAGGTGTTCTTAGCAAATATGCGCCCAATCTGAAAATACTTGGGATGCTTAACATTATGTGTTTGGCTATAGAGTACAAGGGCGGGTACGGTGTATATCTATTTTCTAAGGTCACATGATATGATTGACAACAGTGATCCTGTCATGGCAAAGCCTTTAAAAGGTCCACTGGTTTATGCAACAGCTCATTATAGCCTCAATCCCCTGATGACGCCTATCTAGGTGAAACATGTTGGGGAGGCTATGAGCTACTTTTAACTGCCTATGTGGTTATATATATATACAGGTCCTTCTCAAAAAATTAGCATATAGTGTTAAATTTCATTATTTACCATAATGTAATGATTACAATTAAACTTTCATATATTATAGATTCATTATCCACCAACTGAAATTTGTCAGGTCTTTTATTGTTTTAACCCCTTAATGACCGCCAATACGTCTTTTAACTGACCTGAGATATAAGAGAATAGCCTCCCCATACAGATGACAATCCAGCATCTGTCGGTTGTACACTATAGCTGACAACTTGCTGTACCAGCCACGATCAGTATTTGCACCATCTAAATCTGTTTAACCCCTTAGATGCTGCTGTCAATAGTGACTACATCATTATAAATGGTTAACAGAGTGTGGGGGCTTCTTCTTTGTCACAATTGGTGCCCTCAGATCATGATTTTGTTGTCCTGATGTTTGCCATGGCAATTCATGACCAAATAGCGGCCTTAGGGTACCGTCACACTATACGATTTACCTACGATCACGACCAGCGATATGACCTGGCCGTGATCGTAGGTAAATCGTAGTGTGGTCGCTGGGGAGCTGTCACACAGACAGCTCTCCAGCGACCAACGATGCCGAGGTCCCTGGGTAACCAGGGTAAACATCGGGTAACTAAGCGCAGGACCGCGCTTAGTTACCCGATGTTTACCCTGGTTACAAGCGTTAAACTAAAAAAAAAAAAACAGCACATACTTACATTCTGGTGTCCGTCACGTCCCTTGCAGTCTGGTTCCCGCACTCAGTGACTGCCGGCCGTAAAGTGAAAGTGAAAGCACAGCCGCTGTGCTCTGCTTTCACTTTACGGCCGGCAGTCACAGTGCGGGAAGCAGACGGCAAGGGACCTGACGGACACCAGAATGTAAGTATGTGCTGTTTTTTTTTTTTTAGTTTAACGCTTGTAACCAGGGTAAACATCGGGTAACTAAGCGCGGTCCTGCGCTTAGTTACCCGATGTTTACCCTGGTTACAAGCGAACGCATCGCTGGATCGCATCGCTAGATCGCTAGATCGGTGTCACACACACCGATCTAGCGATGACAGCGGGAGATCCAGCGATGAAAGAAAGTTCTAAACGATCTGCTACGACGTACGATTCTCAGCAGGATCCCTGATCGCTGCTGCGTGTCTTTTATTGTTTTAATACTGATGATTTTGGCATACAACTCCTGATAACCCAAAAAACTGTCTCAATAAATTAGCATATTTCACCCATCCGATCAAATAAAAGTGTTTTTTAATAACAAACAAAAAAACCATCAAATAATAATGTTCAGTTATGCACTCAATACTTGGTCGGGAATCCTTTGGCAGAAATGACTGCTTCAATGCGGCGTGGCATGGAGGCAATCAGCCTGTGACACTGCTGAGATGTTATGGAGGCCCAGGATGCTTCAATAGCGGCCTTAAGCTCATCCAGAGTGTTGGGTCTTGCGTCTCTCAACTTTCTCTTCACAATATCCCACAGATTCTCTATGGGGTTCAGGTCAGGAGAGTTGGCAGGCCAATTGAGCACAGTAATACCATGGTCAGTAAACCATTTACCAGTGGTTTTGGCACTGTGAGCAGGTGCCAGGTCGTGCTGAAAAATGAAATCTTCATCTCCATAAAGCATTTCAGCCGATGGAAGCATGAAGTGCTCCAAAATCTCCTGATAGCTAGCTGCATTGACCCTGCCCTTGATGAAACACAGTGGACCAACACCAGCAGCTGACATGCCACCCCACACCATCACTGACTGTGGGTACTTGACACTGGACTTCAGGCATTTTGGCATTTCCTTCTCCCCAGTCTTCCTCCAGACTCTGGCACCTTGATTTCCGAATGACATGCAAAATTTGCTTTCATCAGAAAAAAGTACTTGGGACCACTTAGCAACAGTCCAGTGCTGCTTCTCTGTAGCCCAGGTCAGGCGCCTCTGCCGCTGTTTATGGTTCAAAAGTGGCTTTACCTGGGGAATGCGGCACCTGTAGCCCATTTCCTGCACACGCCTGTGCACGGTGGCTCTGGATGTTTCCACACCAGACTCAGTCCACTGCTTCCTCAGGTTCCCCAAGGTCTGGAATCGGTCCTTCTCCACAATCTTCCTCAGGGTCCGGTCTCCTCTTCTCGTTGTACAGCGTTTTCTGCCACATTGTTTCCTTCCAACAGACTTACCATTGAGGTGCCTTGATACAGCACTCTGGGAACAGCCTATTTGTTGAGAAATTTCTTTCTGGGTCTTACCCTCTTGCTTGAGGGTGTCAATGATGGCCTTCTTGACATCTGTCAGGTCGCTAGTCTTACCCATGATGGGGGTTTTGAGTAATGAACCAGGCAGGGAGTTTATAAAAGCCTCAGGTATCTTTTGCATGTGTTTAGAGTTAATTAGTTGATTCAGAAGATTAGGGTAATAGGTCGTTTAGAGAACCTTTTCTTGATATGCTAATTTATTGAGACAGGTTTTTTGGGTTATCAGGAGTTGTATGCCAAAATCATCAGTATTAACCCCTTAGTGACCGAGCCAAATTTTTGAAATCTGACCAGTGTCACTTTATGTGGTAATAACTCTGCAACGCTTCAACAAAGCCCAGTGATTTTGAGATTGTTTTTTCGTGACACATTATACTTTATGATAATGGTAAATTTTGTTCAACATTTTTTGTGTTTATTTATAAAAAATATCAAAAATTTGAGAAAAATGTTAAAAAATTAGCAATTTTCTAAATTTGAATGATTATCCCTTTAATCCAGATAGTCATACAACAGCAAACCATTAATAAATAACATTTCCCACATGTCTGCTTTACATCAGCACCATTTGTAAAATGTTATTTTATTTTGTTAGCATTTTAAATGTAGCAGCAATTTTTCATTTTTTCAAAGAAATTTACAAAATTTATTTTTCTAGGGACTTATCCATGTTTGAAGTGACTTTAGGGGTCCCATATATTGGGAAACCCACAAACGTGATACCATTTTAAAAACAGCACCCCTAAGCATATTGAAAACTGCTGTCAGGTAGTTTATTAACCCTTCAAGTGCTTTACAGGAATTAATGCAAAGTGGTATGACAGAAATGAAAATGTGTATTTTTACCACCTAAATGTTGCTAACTTCTGAACAGATTACTACAGCTGTCAGACTCTAAGGGTACCGTCACACTATAACATTTCGATCGCTACGACGGTACGATTCGTGACGTTCCAGCGATATCATTACGATATCGCTGTGTCTGACACGCAGCAGCGATCAGGGATCCTGCTGAGAATCGTACGTCGTAGCAGATCGTTTAGAACTTTCTTTCATCGCTGGATCTCCCGCTGTCATCGCTAGATCGGTGTGTGTGACACCGATCTAGCGATCTAGCGATGCGATCCAGCGATGCGTTCGCTTGTAACCAGGGTAAACATCGGGTAACTAAGCGCAGGACCGCGCTTAGTTACCCGATGTTTACCCTGGTTACAAGCGTTAAACTAAAAAAAAAAAAACAGCACATACTTACATTCTGGTGTCCGTCAGGTCCCTTGCCGTCTGCTTCCCGCACTGTGACTGCCGGCCGTAAAGTGAAAGCAGAGCACAGCGGCTGTGCTTTCACTTTCACTTTACGGCCGGCAGTCACTGAGTGCGGGAACCAGACTGCAAGGGACGTGACGGACACCAGAATGTAAGTATGTGCTGTTTTTTTTTTTTTAGTTTAACGCTTGTAACCAGGGTAAACATCGGGTAACTAAGCGCGGTCCTGCGCTTAGTTACCCGATGTTTACCCTGGTTACCCAGGGACCTCGGCATCGTTGGTCGCTGGAGAGCTGTCTGTGTGACAGCTCCCCAGCGACCACACTACGATTTACCTACGATCACGGCCAGGTCATATCGCTGGTCGTGATCGTAGGTAAATCGTATAGTGTGACGGTACCCTAAGGCCGCTATTTGGTCATGAATTGCCATGGCAAACATCAGGACAACAAAATCATGATCTGAGGGCACCAATTGTGACAAAGAAGAAGCCCCCACACTCTGTTAACCATTTATAATGATGTAGTCACTATTGACAGCAGCATCTAAGGGGTTAAACAGATTTAGATGGTGCAAATACTGATCGTGGCTGGTACAGCAAGTTGTCAGCTATAGTGTACAACCGACAGATGCTGGATTGTCATCTGTATGGGGAGGCTATTCTCTTATATCTCAGGTCAGTTAAAAGACGTATTGGCGGTCATTAAGGGGTTAAAACAATAAAAGACCTGACAAATTTCAGTTGGTGGATAATGAATCTATAATATATGAAAGTTTAATTGTAATCATTACATTATGGTAAATAATGAAATTTAACACTATATGCTAATTTTTTGAGAAGGACCTGTATATCAGAATATATTCACCTTAACAACTCTATGCTAGTTCATGGACGTACAGCTATGGAGTTTTACATCCAGAGTGAAGGTCTGACACATAAGGAAAAATATTTTAGACAGATAGGGAATAATTCTTACATCAAATGAGACAAAAAATATGTAACTGCATCTGCATTTTTCATATTTGGATTCATTTAAAATGCTATTAATTTAAATAATAAAAGTCAAGTTTTATGTACAATCCCTAAAATAGGGTTCCTTTTACCCCTTGGCGGAAAAGGTTAATAAGAATTTGTCCAGTACTTGGTTTCCCAAAAGGATTAGGGTAAAAATATTAGATAACCCAAAATTAAAGGCCTAACAAAGGGCACTTCCAATATATATACTCCTACAAATCACAACGGAAGCATATGCCAATTGAGGATAAAAATAGTACAATTTTATTTATAACACATAAACATATACATACACAAACTGAGAATCACAATACAAAATTAGCTGCCACTACAAAGCCATGTCCTCCATACAGAAGGATGCCTATCATCAGATACACAAGTACCTGGACCAATGTTATCTGTCAAGAGTGTAAAGTACACAGGGAAAATAATAATCAACTCCTAGGTATATATATAGAGCTGTATCACACAATTACAGATAGACTAAGTAATAATACTCTATCATAAATCACAATCTAGTGCTGTATACTCTGTACAATATTATTACTCATTGGACGCTAAGGTGAGAAAAATATATCAATAAAGGGCAGCACAGGCCCCAGATAATCTGCCAATAAAGTGCCTAGTGACAGTTGTAATATTTCATATATAACCCATATCTATGGTATAAAGTACAAATATATACCCAAGACCAAGCTGTCCTCGATCAGGGCAAAAAAGGAATAAAGTGCCAAGTGACAAAGCAATATAAACCACCATTAGCGATGAAGCATAATGTAGCTAGATATATAAGGGCTCAGGGAGGAGAATGATACATGACCTGTGTAGCGGCGCGGACCCCGACGCACGTTTCGCGTTTAGCTTCTTCCTTGGGGGAGATTAGTATTTCTAAGGTATATAAGGACGTTATCTGACATCTTCCACTCATACTAATCTCCCCCAAGGAAGAAGCTAAACGCGAAACGCGCGTCGGGGTCCGCGCTGCTACACAGGTCATGTATCATTCTCCTCCCTGAGCCCTTATACATCTAGCTACATTATGCTTCATCGCTAATGGTGGTTTATATTGCTTTGTCACTTGGCACTTTATTCCTTTTTTGCCCTGATCGAGGACAGCTTGGTCTTGGGTATATATTGTGATTTGTAGGAGTATAAAAATATTAGATGTTTATTGGTTCGTCACAAAATAAAAAAAATACACATATTAAAAACAGAACATCCTGAAAAGAGTAGAACTTCCCACGCGTTTTGTGTCTGTGCACACCTCGCGGCTCTACTTCTACTTTCATATGGGAGGTGAGCGTAATATAGCTTTTTGTGAATAAATGTATGAGCAAATTTACTAGATGTTATCAATAAAGATAATTTTAAAAGTTGCTCCATTGTATATTTTAGGTACCTTGGTACCTTTGGAACAATACAAAAAGTGCATAAAGCATTTATAAGTACAACTGATCATTTACATCAGCATTTTTACCTTTTAAATATGAGTCTAAAGTGCAAATCAGTAATTACAGAAAGGCCTGGCTCTTCTTAGCTAGAATATACTCTTAAATATACAGGAGTGTAATTTATAGGAAGCACTTCCAGTAATGTAATAATTATTTGTACTCTTACGCTCTACTGCTGATAATGGATATGAAACATGATATTCCTTAATACAATACTTCATTTTTAATATACTGCTTTGATCTGTCTGGATGCTCATCTTTACATAATTGCAGACACTAAAGATAGGACGAGTGAATGATCAAATTCTCAAGATGAATCGATAGTTTATCTAGTTTAGCACTACCCGGTTAAGGTACCGTCACACTCAGCAACTTTACACCGAGAACGACAACGATCAGTGACGTTGCAGCGTCCTGGATAGCGATCTCGTTGTGTTTGACACGCAGCAGCGATCTGGATCCCGCTGTGCCATCGCTGGTCGGAGCTAGAAGTCCAGAACTTTATTTCGTCGTCAGGTCGGTGTGTATCATCATGTTTGACATCAAAAGCAATGATGCCAGCAATGTTTTACATGGAGCTAACAACCAGCTACAGCGAGAAGTGAGTCGCCGTTACGTCACAGGATCGCTCCTGCATCGTTCTGGAGTTGCTGTGTTTGACGTCTCTACAGTGACCTAAACAGCGACGCTCCAGCGATCGGCTCGTTGTCTATATCGCTGCAGCGTCGCTGAGTGTGACGGTACCTTTACAGTCCTGAAACTTGATTTTTACGATTTACAGCTAAACACTAATGTTCCATAAAAGCTAGTCATCATAACTTGTCATTGGATTCATGCTGCCCAATCTACAGGCAGCGTGAATCAGAGGCTAGATGGTTGATTTGGCAACATCTAAGAATTCCCGGCCGGTTAGGGTACCGTCACACTAAGCGACGCTGCAGCGATACCGACAACGATCCGGATCACTGCAGCGTCGCTGTTTGGTCGCTGGAGAGCTGTCACACAGACAGCTCTCCAGCGACCAACGATGCCGGTAACCAGGGTAAACATCGGGTTACTAAGCGCAGGGCCGTGCTTAGTAACCCGATGTTTACCCTGGTTACCATCGTTAAAGTAAAAAAAACAACCACTACATACTTACCTACCGCTGTCTGTCCTCGGTGCTGTGCTTCTCTGCTCTGGCTGTGAGCGCCGGTCAGCCGGAAAGCAGAGCGGTGACGCTGTGCTCACAGCCAGTACAGGAGGAGTGCAGAGAAGCACAGCGCCGAGGACAGACAGCGGTAGGTAAGTATGTAGTGGTTGTTTTTTTTACTTTAACGATGGTAACCCGATGTTTACCCTGGTTACCAGAGAAGACACACGCCGATTCAGCGATGTCAGCGGGAGATCCAGCGACGAAACAAAGTTCTGGACTTTCTTCCCCGACCAGCGACATCACAGCAGGGGCCTGATCGCTGCTGCCTGTCACACTGGACGATATCGCTAGCCAGGACGCTACAACGTCACGGATCGCTAGCGATATCGTCTAGTGTGACGGTACCTTTACCACAAGGAGAGACCTGTCCAGTCCATGGTTGGCTTCTTCCCACTCCATTTAATTTACTGTATGTGTGTACATTTGGAGAAACCTGTCAGTCAACTGGAATTGAGTAGGAAGAAGTCGACCGAGGACTGCATCAGACTAATCAGGTCTCTCCTTATACAGTGGGGCAAAAAAGTATTTAGTCAGTCAGCAATAGTGCAAGTTCCACCACTTAAAAAGATGAGAGGCGTCTGTAATTTACATCATAGGTAGACCTCAACTATGGGAGACAAACTGAGAAAAAAAATCCAGAAAATCACATTGTCTGTTTTTTTAACATTTTATTTGCATATTATGGTGGAAAATAAGTATTTGGTCAGAAACAAAATTTCATCTCAATACTTTGTAATATATCCTTTGTTGGCAATGACAGAGGTCAAACGTTTTCTGTAAGTCTTCACAAGGTTGCCACACACTGTTGTTGGTATGTTGGCCCATTCCTCCATGCAGATCTCCTCTAGAGCAGTGTTGTTTTTGGCTTTTCGCTTGGCAACACGGACTTTCAACTCCCTCCAAAGGTTTTCTATAGGGTTGAGATCTGGAGACTGGCTAGGCCACTCCAGGACCTTGAAATGCTTCTTACGAAGCCACTCCTTCGTTGCCCTGGCGGTGTGCTTTGGATCATTGTCATGTTGAAAGACCCAGCCACGTTTCATCTTCAATGCCCTTGCTGATGGAAGGAGGTTTGTACTCAAAATATCACGATACATGGCCCCATTCATTCTTTCATGTACCCGGATCAGTCGTCCTGGCCCCTTTGCAGAGAAACAGCCCCAAAGCATGATGTTTCCACCACCATGCTTTACAGTAGGTATGGTGTTTGATGGATGCAACTCAGTATTCTTTTTCCTCCAAACACGACAAGTTGTGTTTCTACCAAACAGTTCCAGTTTGGTTTCATCAGACCATAGGACATTCTCCCAAAACTCCTCTGGATCATCCAAATGCTCTCTAGCAAACTTCAGACGGGCCCGGACATGTACTGGCTTAAGCAGTGGGACACGTCTGGCACTGCAGGATCTGAGTCCATGGTGGCGTAGTGTGTTACTTATGGTAGGCCTTGTTACATTGGTCCCAGCTTTCTGCAGTTCATTCACTAGTGCCCCCCGCGTGGTTCTGGGATTTTTGCTCACCGTTCTTGTGATCATTCTGACCCCACGGGGTGGGATTTTGCGTGGAGCCCCAGATCGAGGGAGATTATCAGTGGTCTTGTATGTCTTCCATTTTCTAATTATTGCTCCCACTGTTGATTTCTTCACTCCAAGCTGGTTGGCTATTGCAGATTCAGTCTTCCCAGCCTGGTGCAGGGCTACAATTTTGTTTCTGGTATCCTTTGACAGCTCTTTGGTCTTCACCATAGTGGAGTTTGGAGTCAGACTGTTTGAGGGTGTGCACAGGTGTCTTTTTATACTGATAACAAGTTTAAACAGGTGCCATTACTACAGGTAATGAGTGGAGGAAAGAGGAGACTCTTAAAGAAGAAGTTACAGGTCTGTGAGAGCCAGAAATCTTGATTGTTTGTTTCTGACCAAATACTTATGTTCCACCATAATATGCAAATAAAATGTTAAAAAAAACAGACAATGTGATTTTCTGGATTTTTTTTCCTCAGTTTGTCTCCCATAGTTGAGGTCTACCTATGATGTAAATTACAGACGCCTCTCATCTTTTTAAGTGGTGGAACTTGCATTATTGCTGACTGACTAAATACTTTTTGCCCCACTGTAGTTCCCGGCCGGCTTTTCAAACTTTGTCTTCTCTGTTGCACTGGGGCATTTTAGAGTAAAACATACCTTGCTGCAATTATGCAGTAAGGCTCTGATTTATACTACTTGTGGTTGGATTGGGCAGCATAAATCTGGTGATAAATTGCCTTTAAAGGTAATCTGTCAACAGATTTCACACCCAAACTGTAACCCCTTTCCGATGTTGGGCATAATAGTACACCCATGTTGGACTCCCTCCCTTTGATGTGGGCTCCGGCTCTGAGCCCACATCTTTCCCGGCACATGTCAGCTGTTTTGAACACCCACGGCTATTATCCCATTAAATGCCGCTGTCAAACGCTGACAGCGGCATTCAACATGCATTTTTGGCAATCGTGCTGGAAATCTGCCCATCGGTGACCTCCGTCACGTGATCGTGGGTCACCAATGGGTTGGCACAATAACCAGAGGTCTCCTGGAGACCTTTATGGTAGTCAGTGCCAGACTGATATGAGCGCCGCCCTGTGGTCAGCGCTCATAGCAAGTGAGGTATTCTACTACACAGGCGATCTGATCATCGCCTCTGTATAGCAGAGCCGATCGGGTTAGGGCAGCTTCTAGTCTCCCATGGAGATGGAATCACCCGATCTATCAATAAAAAAAGGATTAACCTGATTGCTGAATGGTGTAGCGAGAAAAAATAAAAATGCCAGAATTACGTTTTTTTGGTTGCCATGACATTCCATTAAAATGCAATAATGGAAGATCAAAAGATTGTACCTGCACCAAAATGGTATCATTAAAAACTTCAGCTCGCCACGCAAAAAATAAGCCCTCACCCAACCCGAGATCACGAAAAATGGAGATACTACAGGTATTGGAAAATGGCGCAATTTTTGTTTAACAGTTTTGAAATTTTTTTTTCTATTTTTTAAACAAAGTTTGGATTTTTTTTCACCACTTAGATAAAAAAGAACCTAGACATGTTTGGTGTCTATGAACTCGTAATGACCTGGAGAATCATAATGGCAGGTCAGTTTTAGCATTTAGTGAACCTAGTAAAAAACAAAACAAAAAACAACTGTTGGATTGCACTTTTTTGCAATTTCACCGCGCTTGGAATTTTTTTCCCATTTTCCAGTACATGATATGTTAAAACCAATGGTGTCATTCAAAAGTACAACTTGTCCCACAAAAAACAAGCCCTCACATGGCCATATTGATGGAAAAAAAGTTATGGCCTGGGAAGAATGGAAGCAAAAAACGAAAACGCAAAACCGAAAATATCTCCGGTCATGAAGGGGTTAACTGCATATAGCTCTTTCAAACATAAGACCAACAATACCTTTTTATGGCTAATCCATTCCTCCATTATTGAGAGAAGAGCATTTGAATTGACATGCAAATGAGGCTGAAGAGCTATTTGTAGATCTGAAACCTCTGTCACTCCAGTTCTATTCCCTGCCCAGTGCTGCCTCCTCATGCTTGAATTCACAGCTATTTTGCCTAAACTCACAAAGCTTAGAGTCGGTGAGTCAAGCAAGAGGAGGTGGCACTGGGCAGTGAACTGAGCTGGAGTGATAGAGGATTTAGATTTACAATAGCTTTTCAGCCTCATTTGCATGTCAATTCAAATGCTGTTTTCTTAGTAATGGAGGAAAGGACTGGCCATGTAAAGGTATTGCTGGACTTGTCTTTGAAAGAGCTGCATGCATGTATAAATAAATAGTTTGGGGGGTAAAATCTTGCTGACAGATTTCCATTAAAGGGGATCTGTCACCAGACATAACAATACAAACGGCAAACATTGTTAAATAGATCTCTCAGGCCTGATAAGGGTGATGTCCTGCTTTAACAATCCATGTCAGAATGGCAGTATAATCCTGATGGTAAACTGAGCATCTATGAGTCTAGTTAAGCTTTAGTCACACTAAACGACTTACCAACGATCACGACCAGCGATACGACCTGGCCGTGATCGTTGGTAAGTCGTTGTGTGGTCGCTGGTGAGCTGTCACAGAGACAGCTCTCTCCAGCGACCAACGATCAGGGGAACGACTTTGGCATCGTTGAAACTGTCTTCAACGATGCCGAAGTCCCCCTGCAGCACCCGGGTAACCAGGGTAAACATCGGGATTCTAAGTGCAGGGCCGCGCTTAGTAACCCGATATTTACCCTGGTTACCATTGTAAAAGTTAAAAAACAAAAAACACTACATACTCACATTCTGATGTCTGTCACGTTCCCCGCCGGCGTCCACAGGGTTAAAACTGCTTTCGGCAAGAGCGCTGCTAATGCACGCGCTGCTGCCGAGAGCTTCCGTGCACTGACTGTGTCAGCGTCGACAGTAACAGCGGTGATGTCACCGCTGTGCTCTGCTTTACGGCCGGTGCTGACAGTTTTAACCCTGTGGACGCCGGGGAACGTGACAGACATCGGAATGTGAGTATGTACTGTTTTTTTTTAACTTTTACAATGGTAACCAGGGTAAATATCGGGTTACTAAGCGCGGCCCTGCGCTTAGTAACCCGATATTTACCCTGGTTACAAGTGAACACATCGCTGGATCGGCGTCACACACGCCGATCCAGCGATGACAGCGGGTGATCAGCGACCAAAAAATGGTCCTGATCATTCCCCAACGACCAACGATCTCCCAGCAGAGGCCTGATCGTTGGTCGCTATCACACATAACGAGATCGTTAGCGGGATCGTTGCTACGTCACCAAAAGCGTGACGTTGCAACGATATCGTTAACGATATCGCTATGTGTAACTCCAGCTTTAAAGCATAAGACAGCTCATGACTCCAAGTCTAGCCAGTCTCCACTCTCCCAGCCTGACAGCTGCAGCTTGTACTGAGCAGTGTGAGATTTCAGCAGAAGACGACACCGAGTAGCTGACAGTAAGGGCTCCTTCTCACTTGCGAGAAATACGTCTCACAGGTTAAAACCCAGCTCTGGCGCCGGCACTCCAGAGCGGAGCGTGTAGCTCCTTGTATTGCTGTGCGGCCGCACGCTCCGCTCTGGAGTGCCGGTGCCAGAGCAGTGTTTTAACCTGTGAGACTCGGACGTATTTCTCGCCAGTGATAAGGAGCCCTAAGGGTATGTGGTGAATGATTGCGTATAAACTTCACAAATCCATATTGGCTATTGCTTCATGAAAGGAAATCTGTTAGTAGGATCAACCTTCTAAGCCGTCTATATGGACATGTAGATCATAGGAATCTGAATAAAATTAAAACCTTGATATTTGCGATCTGATGTCTTATTCCAGAGATTTCCAGGTTTTCCTTATATGTGAATGAACTTTTCAGGACTATGGGCGGGACTCTGATCTTTGTGAGAATCTGACCCCAGGGATTATTATAAATAAAAGGGGGCGTTACCAGTGTGATGTGTAATGGCTGCTCTCTGGTCACCTGAGCTCACTGCAGAGCTGTGTGTGATTATAACTGACATATCTACAGAATCCTCTCACCTTCAGCTTCAATGTCACAGGGTTGCTATACAGCAGAGAAGTTTGTGAGGAGAGAAAGGTAAGTTCTACTGCTGCTTGTTAGTTATGTGTCTCACACTGGTAACTCCCGCTTTTATTAGAATTAAACTCTGGAGGCAGATTCTCAGGGAGATCTATGTCCGCCCATAGATCTTAATAGCTCATTAACATATTAAAAACATTGGATTCCTTAAGACGTTGGATTGCAGATATTAAGGTATCATTTTGTTCAGCTTCCTATGACCTACGCACCTATATAAAGGGAGGGTTGATCCCAGTGTCATATTTCCTTTAACGGAGACCGTATCTAAGATTTAATACTCAGGATAGTGTTTCTTCATGCAAACATCCACCATCTTTAATATTATAACATGTTGATCATATGTCTTCCCAGTATCTATTGTACAGATTTTACCAGTCTAGGAAGTTGTAAGTCCATGATTCTTGTACGAGAAGTAGCAGACATCTTTCAAGCCTGATGAAGATGTCGGTCATTTGCATAGAGCAATGTAAATATCTTTATTGCATAACTGATGGTCTATACAAGTAATTTAAAGGTCCATTCCCAGAATAACAAGTTATTCCCTATCTGTAGGATGGGGATAATTTGCTGATCGCTGGGGTCCAATCACTGAGCGATCCAGAGAAAGGGGCTCTGGAAACCCGAGAATGGGGCTCTGCATAGAACAGAGTGGTGATTTGATTGCGACCTCCACTCATAGTCTCTGATACTGGAAGAAATACCAGATCACTATACTCAGCTTTATCCAAAATGAACAACTTGACTTAATCTTGGGGGATGGATAGCTTGTTGTTTTGGGAGTAACCCTTTAATGCAAGTTTTACAAACTGACAGTGCTTCTGATGTATTATCTCACTAATACTATATGTTTTTTTAATTGATGCTGTACATGACCTGCAGCAAACTTTGTAAATCTGAGAATTGCAAGAAACTGACCTCTTGCATAATGGAGTAAAATTTTTGAACAATTTTTAGAAGAAAAAAGTTACCATCATTTTATTTTTTATTTCAGAAATCAATAGTACAGATGAAAATTAGAAATGTTGTAATATATTTTATTAGGGATATCTGCTACTTTCTCTTCTAGGACCGCTCATTCATTCTCAAAATTGTCAATTCAGGGGTAAAATCCATATTCAGTGAAGACAGATTGTTACATTACTGTAATAGGAGATGGCAGTTGGTGCTGATAAGTTTTATGGCTAAAGCTAGAGGCTCTCTCCCTCATCTTCCCTCCTGTCAACTTCATAAAATCTTATCCAAAGAAACTGCCTTCTCCTATCTCAGTAATGTAACAACCTGTCTAATATGGATTTTACCCAGGAATTGAGAATTTGGAGAATAAATGATCAGTCCTGGCAGATGAAGAAGCAGATATATGTGATAAGATATATTAGAAAGTTGCTTATTTTCATGTGTTCTATTGGTTTATGAAATAACAAAGGAAAAAACGGTAACTCTTTCAGTGATTTTTTTCATTTGGACATAGTATGGGCATTTATTCTGACGGAATATAGGCTGAACTGGATGGACAAATGTCTTCTTTCGGCCTTGCTAACTATGTTATTACTATGTTATTAGTATAGCAGTGACATTGAATGTAAAGGTAATGAAGAGAATTATTGATTGGGGCTGAGCTGCATTACCAGTCACAGCCTACGAACAAAAGTGGCACTGTTTCTAGATGAAAAGCAGACCTTTTCTCACATTATTGGACAGGCTAGTTTCTGATTTGCCTGTCTCCAGTCTGTTCTGACATTGGTGCTAGAAGCAGAGAACAATCTCAAAGTGTCCTTAAAAGAAAACTAAATTCCAACATTACGCGTGAATCTGCGCCGTACAAAGTCGTTTTCTGGAGACTGATGGCTTTTCTACGTACATTAATATTTAGCAGACAGATACAGTGCATAAAGATAAAAGGAACCAAGGTTAGGAAGGGCTAAGGAGATTCAGAAGGGCAATCCATTCTATAGTATTCTGCCAGCATGGCGGCTATTTATTGTTTAGAATACAATTTTCTGTTAAAAATAAATTGACCTGGGGAGTTTGAGAGACCTTGAAATTTAGAGGATCATTAAAATATTGCTGTGTAGTCAAAAACATGCAGAGGTTATCTTACTGACTTTCAGATCCATAGTGCGGACGTTGAACTGTTTGCAGAATATTTCCGATTATGCACATGGCTTTAAATTACATGAAGTTGGTAAAAAAAAAATCAATGATTTTTATATGGAAATATCCTAGACATATTCAATATCTGTTTCGAGTGCTGATTATTGTCTCTACACAGGCAACACATAATCTGGATCACATAGAGCAGGGGTGGGGAATCGTTTTTTTCTGCCAAGGGCCATTTGGATATTTATACCATCCTTCGGGGGCCATACACACTCCCCCCACAAAGTACATCCTGACTCTGGCACTGGTTTCAGGATGTAATCTTTCATTGCATGCCCTTCAGTGTTGAGTAGCGCAAGCAGAAATTAGTGAGCTTGTTGTAATCAAAGTACACCTCCCTACCTAAGACCGGGATCACACATGCGAGAAATACGTCTGAGTCTCGCATGGTAATCCCCGGCCCTGCCGCCTGCACTCTAGAGCGGAGCGTGCAGCCGCATAGCAATACATGGAGCTGCACGCTCCGCTCCTGAGTGTCGGGTGCAGGGCAGGAGATTACCATGCGAGACTCGGACGTATTTCTCGCATGTGTGATCCCGGCCTAAGAGTGTGGTCCCTGAGAATCTGCTCGGGGGCCTAATAAAAGGTAATAAAAAAGGCCGTAAGTGGCTCTGGGGCCTGAGGTTCCCCACCCCCTGACATAGAGGATACTACAGGGTGGGTCATGTATATGGCTACACCTAAATAAAATGGGAATGGTTGGTGATATCAACTTCCTGTTTGCGACACATTAGTATATGAGAGGGGGAAAACTTTTCAAGATGGGTGGTAACCATGGTGGCCATTTTGAAGTTGGCCATTTTGGATCCAACTTTATATTTTCCAATGGGAAGAGGGTCATGTGACACATCAAACTTATTGAGAATTTCACAAGAAAAACAATGGTGTGCTTGGTTTTAATGTAACTTTATTTTTTCATGAGTTATTTACAAGTTTCTCTTTGTTTACAGCCATTGACATGTCGCAGAGGTTAACACGTGAGGAGCGGATACAAATTGTGTTGATGTCTGGTGAATGCAGTACCCGGGTCACTGCAGCAGATTTCAATGCAAGACACACTACGCAAGAAAACTGTCACCATTCCCATGTTATTTAGGTGTATCCATATAAATGGCCCACCCAAAAAAGTTTGCCTCATCACTGAACGTAATGTTCTGTGTAAACTGAGGGTCCTGTTCCAAATTTTGTTTTGCCCATTCTGCAAATTCAGCGCACCAGTCTCGCTCATCCTCATTGAGATGCTGCAGCAGCTGGATTTGGTAAGGGTGCCATTTGTGAGTAGCTAATAGCCGCCGAAGGGATGTTCGACTGATGCCAGATCGGCACGCTGAATTTGCAGAATGGGCAAAACAAAAATTGGAACAGGACCCAATATATAATAGGTGTAATAATATTAATACTAGCAAATATCTTCAATTAAAATTGTAGTATAGTTTTTTTATTCACTGGAGCAGCCAGTGCCAGGCAGCAGCTGCCAAGGCAAACAGGATCATGGGGTGCATTAAAAGAGGTCTGGATACACATGATGAGAGCATTATACTGCCTCTGTACAAATCCCTAGTTAGACCGCACATGGAGTACTGTGTCCAGTTTTGGGCACCGGTGCTCAGGAAGGATATAATGGAACTAGAGAGAGTGCAAAGGAGGGCAACAAAATTAATAAAGGGGATGGGAGAACTACAATACCCAGATAGATTAGCGAAATTAGGATTATTTAGTCTAGAAAAAAGACGACTGAGGGGCGATCTAATAACCATGTATAAGTATATAAGGGGACAATACAAATATCTCGCTGAGGATCTGTTTCTACCAAGGAAGGTGACGGGCACAAGGGGGCATTCTTTGCGTCTGGAGGAGAGAAGGTTTTTCCACCAACATAGAAGAGGATTCTTTACTGTTAGGGAAGTGAGAATCTGGAATTGCTTGCCTGAGGAGGTGGTGATGGCGAACTCAGTCGAGGGGTTCAAGAGAGGCCTGGATGTCTTCCTGGAGCAGAACAATATTGTATCATACAATTATTAGGTTCTGTAGAAGGACATAGATCTGGGGATTTATTATGATGGAATATAGGCTGAACTGAATGGACAAATGTCTTTTTTCGGCCTTACTAACTATGTTACTATGTTACTATGGCTCTTTTCTCAAGTGCAGGCATTGCAGGACCTTAGGTATCCATGGTTACAACCACTAGCAACTAGATGTCAATTTATTAGTGGACATAACCATGGATTCCTAAGGTCCAGCTATGCCTGCACATGAGAAAAGAGCCATAGTGAATCAAAAAAACTATACTATATTTCTAACTGGAGGCATTTGCTAATATTAATATTATACCCACTTCATATTGGCATACGATCTTGGAGATGGGAATACCCCTTTAAGGCACAGGCGTTAGTCAAGCAGGAGCGTGAGGAAAAGAGCTGGAGTGACATAGGCTTCAGATATTCTGTAGTTCTCCAGCCTCATTTGCATATCAACTCAAGCCCTGATTCTCAGTAACAGAGGAACACACTGGCCATGTGTAAAGGTATTGCTGCACTTGTCTTTGAAAGAGCTCCATCTATCTATATAATCGTTTGAGGGGTACTTCTGTCTGTCTCTCTGTAACGGAAATCCCGTGTCGCTGACCAATCAGCGACACGCTTAGTCCGGCCGCGAATGGGCCCCTCCCTACTCCCCTCCAGTCAGTGCCCCCTCCCTACTCCCCTTCAGTCAGTGCCAGTGTGTCGCCCCATCCCGGACCAACTTTTTACCAACGTTTTACTATTAATGCTGCCTATGCAGCATCAATAGTAAAAAGATATAATGTTAAAAATAATAATAAAAAAATATTGTGCCATTTTCACCTTCCGATGTCCACCGATGCGTGCGATGCGGCTGCCAGCTTCCGTTCCCAGAGATGCATTGCGAAATTACCCAGATAACTTAGCGGTCTCACGAGACCGCTAAGTCATCTGGGTAATTTTGCAATGCATCTCTGGGAATGGAAGCTGGCGGCTGCATCGTGCGCGTTAGGACAGCTTCGGTGGACAACGGAGGGTGAGTATATAACTATTTTTTATTTTAATTCTTTTTTTTAACAGGGATATGGTGCCCACACTGTTATATACTACGTGGGCTGTGTTATATACTGCGTGGGCTGTGCTATATACTACGTGGGCTGTGTTATATACTGCATGGGCTGTGTTATATACTACGTGGGCTGTGCTATATATTACGTGGGCTGTGTTATATACTGCCTGGCTGCTATATACTATGTGGGCAGTGTTGCTATATACTATGTGGCTGTTATATACTATGTGGCTGTGCTATATACTACGTGGCTGTGGTATATACTACTTTGCTGTCTGTGTTATATACTACGTGGCTGTGTTATATACTACGTGGCTAAGTGCGACGTACATATATACTTATTCTAGAATACCCGATGCGTTAGAATCGGGCCACCGTCTAGTGTACATATAAATAGTTTGTGGCGTGAAATTCTGCTGACAGATTCCTTTTATGCTCCTTTTGAGAAAGCTTTTGGTGAAACGGCGTATTCGGGGTGGTGGCTTACTGCATCTACACCTAAAAACACTGGCCACTTTGTAAGTATGCTTACTTTAGGTTTACTCTGTGTGGCTTGATCTACCTAAAATCCTATACCCTTGTCTAAATGCCAGAAGCACTTTGACTTTATATACAGCCTTGTGAATTATGCACATGCACTTTATATTAGGCTTGACATGTCTTTCCCTATATACACACACATAGGAGAGACATGTCAATCAACTGGAGTGTGATGAAAATAGTTTGGGAGGTGTAGGGGGAGGGAAATCATGTGAACAGATTCCCTGTAAGGCCACGTTCACTGTTCACATGTTCACTATTTTACCTCAGTATTTGTAGCCAAAATCAGGAGTGGAAGAGTCAGAGGAAAAGTATAACAGAAACACGTCACCACTGCTGGTTTTGGCCTACAAATACTGAGGTAACATACTGACCAAATACTGACCGTGTGAACGTGGCCCAACATAGATTTCACAATACATGTTCTATGCACTTACTAAATCTGACGGCATACTTGATAGATTTATAAAATTACTCTCTGGTTCACCCACTTTGTCTGTCCTCTGCTTCCCCCACTTTTCTTATGTTCATGAAAAGCCTCAGTATTCTGAAGACTCTTATCAGGATTAATACAGTTTCTTCATTTCACAGAATTTCACAGAATGGCGAAGGCCCTGCAGCAGCGGCTACACTGATTTCTCCTGTTATATATTCACCATACTTCTCTTCTGTAAAGATAGTAGACCCTGATCACATCTCCAGCCCTGCCGACATACGTTTCATGGTATTTCCTATTACTATGGAGGTGCTCACTGTAACGCAAACTGCATCCAGACCTGTATGATATAATCATCGTATCTATGTAAATACAACTCTGTCACGACATGGCCAAGGTACCAGACCTATTTTCGGTCTTTTAATATTAACAAAAAATGTTTTCAGAGACTGCGAGCACAGGTAGTGTAACAAAAAATCCATAGACTTCTATTATGCAGTGATGAAGGGGATTCAAGTTCCCTTGCACAGCCTGAAGTGCCACCTTCACATCACATATGACGAGGGCTGTATTTTGATAGTGTCTTCTATGTTGCACACAAAGGCAGTAGTGAAGCTAATATCTTCTTTCAAGGCAGCCGTGGAGAAGCAGATTAGTAACTTAACAAGGTGCTCCTCCTCCGCTACCCACAAAGTGGTTACCAGCGCCCACATTGCCTTCCTGGGCATGGGGGACATAGACACGGCTTCATTGTGCATTCACAGGACATGCCTGGAGATATATTCGTTATTCAGTTCATTCAGAATTTATTATCTTATTATTTCTAATGGTGCTTTTCATTTAATTATGGAAGAACATTTCCTTGTAAAACAGGAGATATCTTTTCCACTGCAGACATCAATGCTATAATATTGGACCCTGGGCCTTTGATTCTGTTGCCAAATTTTATGCCATGTCTGGACAATTTCCTCCCCAATAGCATGATACATTGCTGATATATTCCATCAAATCTCTGGGATAAAACAAGCTGTTCCAGCGCTATACATTCAAATCAGATCTATCATTGCATCTATTCCTTAACCCATTACTTGCCAAATTTGAAATTTTCATTTTGCGGGTTTTTCAGAAAAGGGCATCCCAATATTCCATTAAAAATGACAATGACATGATTTCCTAGTTTGAAAACATTCATTTTACAAACACAACACAAAAAATTGGACCTAATTATAACAATTATAAAATCTTAGTTGCTAGAAGCAAAAGATTAGGAGTCCCAAAAAAAGGGCATTGGTAGATAATGGGTTAAAAAAAAGCCTTTATCTACAAAGAGATAGCAGGCTGACCTAGATTCCTTACAGCTTAAGATGGGCTAGCAGTGATTAAGAAATTTTCTAATAACCCATCAGCCAACATATATTTTAATTGTTCTGAATATTAATTTCCTGCTGGGCTTGATTTGTATAACAAAGAGAATATTTTACATTAAAAAAATAATCACAGACAAGCACAAGAAAATACTAATTTACTCTTGAAATGGAACTTCACTTTTATCATCATGTACTGTTGAAGCTTAAAGTGAACCACATGTAACATGTATCAGACATTGTCTCTCGTTTCAGTCAGCTATGTTTTACACTGAAATGCTGCAGCATTTTAGAGAAAAATACATTTAGAAACCAGCCGCTGACCAAAGTCTGAGAAGCCGGTCCTTTGCGGTTTCTCAATGGACGATTCCCTTGAGTGTTAGATCTGTCCCTACATGTGTGCATAGGAAAAGACCTGTCAGGATTGTGCTCAGTAACCTACAGACAGTGTTAGGTCGGCGACATTATACTGCTTAAAATGATGCCTTGGTTGATGAAATCCGTCTTGTGGTTGTTGTCTAATCTTTATTTTCAGTTTTGAGTTAATGATATACTTGTGCTCCAGGGCGGCCTATGTGTGTGTGTGTGTGTGTGTGTGTGTGTGTGTGTTGGGGGTCTTTATGTAGTGCTCTGCTTAGGTACTCATCAGTATGGCTTCTGACAGGTCACTGATCCCTCACTGACCTGCCCCTTAGTTTACATAATGAATATTATATGTATTTTCTGCAGGCAAGTGCCGGAGGCATCACCAACACTGCAGCCTGATTGCATCTAAGATGTGAGTTTAATTACTTTTTTTGATGGTATGCATTCATTTCTAGAAAAATTAATCAGTCTCAAAATAGCGCCAGCTGCGACTGCGCAGTAGCAGCTATCGGTGATCCAATAGATACTACTGTGCAGGCGCCGATGGCGATATCTTTCTAGAGAAAAAAATTGCCTCCTCCAAGATGGCGCTGCCAGCGCCTGCACAGTAGCATCTATCGGATTGCCGGTAGCTGGTACTGCACAGGCAGCGCCATCTTGCTAGAGAAAAAAAAAATTGTTTCAACTTAGATGGCGCCAGATATATTATATTATATATTAGATAATGGTGCCGACCTGACACTGTCTGTTACTGTGCACAATCCTGCTGACAGGTTCCCTTTAAGAGGGGTGAGTCATGGAGAAACTGCCAAGGACCGGCCACGTGGACTAGTTGTCCGAGCCACATAGTCCCAGCCGGCTATTAGATGTATTTTTCCCTGAAGTTTTGCAGCGTTTCAGAGTAAACCATACATAGCTGAAATGACAGTCAGTAACAGTATTTCATATCCATTGGTTACAACGCGGTAAGTACAGTATTATGTAACGTTTCGGGTGAAAAACCTTCATCAGACATATAGGCTATGTTCACTGAATATAGGTCAAAGGGATCCAAGGTGCGGAGTGGGCTTACCTCAAGCATACACCTCAGGCCTTGATTTAGTTGGATTCTGGTTGTCCCTGTTTGGGGGAAACCTAACCGCACCTTGGATTCCCTTGACCCATTTGCAGTGAACATAGCCTATTATGACTGATGAAGGGTTTTTCACCTAAAACAGTACCTAGTTCTGTACTTACCGTGGTGTAACCAATGGATATTAATCACTGACATTAAATCCTATTTGAAGCATCTCCAAGTGCCTTTAGGTGTGCAGCTCCTTCACTCTGTCTACTATTGGTCTACAGGAGCTCAGTGGTTGGCTCCAGAGGAACTAATACCCATCTCAGGACTGGCGTTCACCTGAATCACAGGAAGATGCCCATAACACATACAGTTTACCTAGATTTTTCCTTAGTGCACCTTATAGTTCAAATTATATTGGGTAATTAAAGGGAACATGTCACCCCCAAAATCAAAGGTGAGGTAAGCCCACCAGCATCAGGGGCTTATCTACAGCATTCAGTAATGCTGTAGATAAGCCCCCGATGTATCCTAAAAGATGAGAAAAAGGGGTTAGATTATACTCACCCAGGGGCGGTCACGGTCTGGTTCTGGTCTGATGGGCATTGAGGTCCGGGCCGGGGCCTCCCATCTTCTTACGATGATGTCCTCTTCTTGTATTCACGCTGCGGGAAAGGTCAGAGAGGCCCAGCGCCTGCGCACTGCAGTACTTTGCTCTGCCCTCAACATGGAGCCGCAGCATGAATACAAGAAGAGGACGACATTGTATGAAGATGGGAGGCGCCGGACTGGACCGCGAAGCCTGCCGGACTGGACCGCGAAGCCTATCAGACCAGAACCGGACCGGGACCGCCCCTGGGTGAGTATAATCTAACCTCTTTTTCTCATCTTTCAGGATACATCGGGGGGCTTATCTACAGCATTCCAGAATTCTGTAGATAAGCCACTGATGCTGGTGGGCCTAGCTCCTGCAGAGACTAGGAAGTCACAGGGGAAATGCACATACTGTCTGACCTATGTACTATAGATACTGTTATTCCCTGCACTATTTGTGATATTAGCAGTATAGTTGAGCTGTCATTTGCCTTTATTGCCGGCCACACAAAAGTCTGCAAAAATCTAACACGGCAACTTTATAACAGATTTCCCCCATCGGCCAGCATATATCACGCAGGTTCGTATCAGTAGAAGATGCTGACGGTGAACAGAAAATGGTTTAAATCGACTTTTTTTTCTTTTGAAATCTCCACTGTATGGATACCTTTACCCATCTCAATTTACATAGCAAAGCTGACAAATGATCTGCAGTGTTTTGTTCTATCTGGATGGTCACATGAATGAGAAATGAATAAATGAAACATATCATGCTTACCCAAGTAACTGACTCCTTCGTCTGGCGTAATCGTCCCATATTTTACCATCATTTTTACAAAATCAATCAACGTTTTCATAATAGTGATCAATGTTTCCTTCTCTTTGGCGTCATTTTCTAGGATATGAAAAAGGGACAGGTACATAAAAAGTGCACATAAAAAATAAATGTAAAAACAATCCATTGCTCCTGATTAGTAAGAAATTTACCTGAATTTAAACTTTTTATAAGTCTATAGAAATTTGGGAAATATTGAAGATCTTCAAAATTTTCTTCCATAGGCATATCATTCCTCCTCTCCAACGTGGCTGCTGGGGTCCAGTCATTGTCCGCAATGTTGTTTCCTTCAGATGATTCTTTATCTTGAAGCCTCTATAATACAATTATGCAATGTAGTTAGTAAATACTGAAAAATATGTATTACATTTGTGATATCACTATTTTTGGTGGCTTGTTTAAAGAGTTTGTTATGGCTTTATTACTTATTGATTTCTATGGGTCTGACAGCTGGGATCCTCACTAATCCTAAGAATGGGCCTGTCTAAATAGAGCCAAGGTTGATCATGTACACCTTCATTCCATTCATTCTCTTAGAGACTGGTGGACACAGCCAAGTACAGCACTTGCTACATACTAGGTGCAAACTCCTTCAGTTGACCCTAGGCTGGTTGAATGGATATGCCAACTATGCATTTGTAAGTAGTTAGTGCATGAATAAAGTATCAAATTTAGTCCAGGGACTTCAGCTGATGAGATTCCAGTTCCATTTTAGGACCAGCAGAAAATCTGGAGTTGCCTATGGTATCTATGCATAAATTAACAATTTTACCAAAATACTATTCTTTATTGCTGTCTAAAGTGATGTAGCTCACAACCGAGATTCCTAACAGATCCTATTTCTTACTGTTGGATCCAAGTAGAAGCCTACAAGGCTGTTAGAACATATACACTTTTTAAATTATTGTGCACATGCTATTTTTCTCTGATTTTTCTAAATGATCAAAGCAAATGATTTGATATGATGTTTAAACCATCAAGAGAATAAATAAAATTTTATTGGACAAACCTCCCAATGGTAACAGTATTAAAAAACTCAAAATGCACTGTTCCAAATTATTATGCACTTCATGTCCTCAGAAATCCCAATCCTGGGAGATTTCAACATCCCCATAAACAACCCCACTTCCACATCTGCATCCCAGGTTCTACTAACCACTTGTCACGGCCTCTCACATCTCTCAACCTCTGAAACACACAAAGACGGTAACACCCTTGACATGGTCTTCGCCCGGCTCTGCTCAATCTCCTACCTAGATAACTCACCGCTTCCCCTCTCTGCCCACAACATTCTCTCCTTCACACTCACAATCCCTCGCCCACCCCAGTACACTCCTACCTATCACACATTCAGAAATCTACACGCCATTAACTCTCATACACTTTCAGACTCCTTACACTCATCACTGTCCCCAATCTCCTCCTTTTCCTGTCCTGATCTGGCTGTACACCACTACAATGACACTCTTAGAAGCACCCTGGACCAAGTAGCGCCCCTCACCCTCAGAACCTCTAAGCACAGAGTAAAACAGCCCGCTCACTCTCCACATTCGATCCCATCACAGAAGAAGTCTCCAGGCTCCTCTCTTCTTCTCGTCCGACTACATGCACTACTGACCTCATTCCCTCTCATCTCTTCCAGTCTCTCCAGTCGTCACAACTCACCTAGCTACAATCTTTAATCTCTCCAAATTCTCAGGCATTTTCCCATCCTCCTTCAAACACTCTATCATTACTCCATTACTAAAGAAACCCGCTCTCGACCCATCCTGCACAAAGAACTACAGACCAGTACCCAATCTCTTCTTCATCTCTAAACTCTTGGAGCGCCTGGTCTACTCCCACCTTACCCATTACCTCTCCACTCACTCCCTCCTAGACCCTTCACATTCCGTCTTCCGCCCCTACACTCGACAGAAGCTGCACTCATCAAAGTGACCAATGACTTTCTGACAGCAAAGTGTAACGGTGACCACTTTCTGCTCATTCTTCTCGACCTCTCTGCAGCTTTTGACACTGTTGACCACCCTCTCCTACTCTCTAGGCTCCAATCACTAGGCATTAAAGGGAACCTGTCACCCCACCAGGCATTTTTAACTAAAAGAGCCATCTTGTGCAGCACTAATGCTGCATTCTGTCAAGGTGGCTCTTTTAGTTGGGGTCCCTTCCTACGCTAAAATATTCGTTTTTATAATTAGTCCCTCATACCTGTAGTTTGTCAGGAGGGCATGTATTTTCCCCCGACACAAATACCTCCCAGCCGTCACTCAATGCTCTGCGTGCCCGGCGCTGCCTCCACTTCATCCATTACCGTCCCCGGCGCCTGCGCTGTAAGTTGAAGGAGTCGAAGGGCAGCGCAAACTGCGCATGCCCGAAAAAAAATTACAGCGTAGGCTCCGGGGACGTTAATGGAGGAAGTGGAGGCGGCGCACGGAGCATTGAGTGATGGCTAGGAGGCATTTGTGTCAGTGGGGAAAAGACATGCCCCCCTGACAAACTACAGGTATGAGAGACTAATTATAAAAACAAATATTTTAGCGTAGGAAGGGACCCCAACTAAAAGAGTCACCTTGACAGAATGCAGCATTAGCACTGCACATGGTGGCTCTTTTAGTTAAAAACGCCTGGGGGGGGGTGACAGGTTCCCTTTAAGGACACTGCTCTCTCCTGGTTCTCTTCCTATCTTTCTGACCACTCCTTCAGTGTTCTGTTCACTGGCTCCACTTCATCTCCTCTTCCTCTTTCTGTTGGGGTACCTGAGGGCTCAGTCCTTGGCCCCCTACTCTTCTTTCTCTACATGGCCCCAATTGGACAGACAATCAGCAGCTTTGGCTTTCAGTACCATCTTTATGCCAATGACACACAGCTATATATGTCATCCCCTGACCTTACTCCCGCTGTACTACAGAACGCCAGTGACTGTCTGTCCACAGTCTCCGACATCATGTCTGCCCTCTATCTGAAACTCAACCTCTCCAAAACTGAACTTCTTCTGCTCCCACCGTATACTAACCTCCCTAACCTGACATTTCCCTCTCCGTGGGTGGCACCATAATAATACCCCGGCAGCAGGCACGCTGTCTGGGTGTTACGTTTGACACCAATCTCTCCTTCACTTCCCATATACAATCTCTTGCCTGCTCGTGCCGCTTACACCTAAAGAACATCTCTAGAATCCGCCATTTTCACACCATGGAAACAACAAAATTCCTCACTGTCGCCCTGATCCACTACCGCCTGGACTACTTTAACGCTCTATTAATTGACCTCCCCGTTACTCGACTTTCCCCTCTTCAGTCTATCCTCAATACAGCAGCCAGGGTCATCCACCTGGCTAATTGGTATTCAGATGCAGCCACTCTTCGCCGGTCGTTACACTGGCTACCCAGTCCTCATTATAGGATCCAATTCAAAGTCCTTGTTCTCACCCACAAAGCTCTCCACAGTGCAGCACCCCCTTACATCTTCCTCATTTCTGTCTATTGGCCTAGCCGACCGCTGTGCTCTGCAAATGACTTTTGACTAACCTCTGCACTAATCCGTTCCTCCCACTCCCGTCTCCAAGACTTCTCCCATGCTGCACCAATCCTCTGGAATGCTCTACCCCAAGAAATTAGGACCATTCACAGTTTGCATAGTTTTAGGTGTGCCCTCAAAGCGTATTTGTTCAGAGCGGCCTATCACATTCCCTAATAAAAGTCATTTTATGTGTAAGTGTGCGTGTGTAGCCCATTCACTACTTTCATCTATCCCCCACACCCTGAAGATGGCTGGACCATCATTGTAAATACATCATTGTAAATACACACCTGTACTTTGTATCTCCCCCACCTCATTGTAGATTGTAAGCTCTCAAGAGCAGGGTCGTGTTATTTTGCTTTAATTATTGTATTGTTAACGTTATTCCTTATGACTTGTGTTTGAAGATGTTAAACTGTAAAGCGCTGCGGAATATGTTGGCGCTATATAAACAAAGATTATTATTATTTATTATTATTATGCACAACAGAGCTTCCAAACATGTTAGGCCTCTTTCACACATCAGTTTTTTAGAATCAGTCACAATCCGTCAAAGTGTTAAAAAGACGGATCTGTTTTTCGACAGATCCGTCTAAGCAGCTTCCACAGGAATTTTAAGGAACAGAATTCTAGAGAGAGAGATTTTTTCCCTGAATGGAAAAATGAGTAAAATTAAAGGGATAGAAATTCTTCCAGGCATGCTCAGTTTCAAAAAATGAAATCCGTCGCTGGATTCCGTCTTTTGTCCGACTTTTCAACGTACGCAAAAAACGTTACTTTGTTCGTTGTCTCCGGACGACGGACAAAGACTTTACGACAATTCCGTCAAACGACGGATGAAACGGAAGGCCATCCCTCACAATCCGTTGCTAATACAAGTCTATAAGAAAAAAACGGATCCAGCAGAAACATTTGCTGGAGCCGTTTTTTTCTAAAAAATACGGATTGTGACTGATTCTAAAAAAACTGATGTGTTAAAGAGGCCTTGTAGGTTGTAAAGAACTGAAACGCATTAAGAGGTCACATTTACTGAAATCAAAAGATGTTTCAATCAAAAACATCTTAACAGGCCAAGATACATATTAAGATAAGGTCCTTTCCTTGATATCAATTCTTGCATCCATTGTACTTGTGAATTTTTGGATAGTTTCTGCTTGAATTTCTTTGCAGGATGTCAGAAGAGCTTTCCAGAGCTGCTGTTTTGATGTGAACTGCCTCCCACCCTCACAGATATTTTGCTTGATGATACTCCAAAGTTTCTCAATAGGGATAAGGTCTGGCAAGGATGGTGACCACAACATGAGTTTCTATCCTTTTATGCCCTTAGTAGCCAAAGAGTTAGCGGTATGCTATGCTGCAAGAGATGCTTTATTATCATGTATGAAGATGATTTTCCTAGCACGGTTCTTCTGTTTGTACCACGGAAGAAAGTAATCTGTCAGAAACTCTATATACTTTGCCCAGCTCATATCACACCTTCAGGGACCCTTAAAGGGCCTACTTGCTCTCTCCCCATGTTTCCGACGCAAAACATGACACTGCCACCTCTTTGTTGATGTCACAGCCATGTTGGGACATGGTGACTATCAATATCATATGAAATCCCTATATAAAAATACTTTATTAATTAAAAGGACCTAAATAGGGTCCACACCAAAAAGAGAACAAATACCAAACAAAAAGTGCTCATAAAAACCAATACCTGTTGGGGTGAACTGAGAGTCCCTAAGTGTGCCGCCTAAGCTGACACCTCCCAGGCTGCGGAGGTTGACAACCTAGAGGGAAGCGTATTGGCGCCCCCGCTTCACGATGACTGACCCTAGGGGCCTTATTGTACCCTGCAGCCACTAGGGAATCCCTCTACCCAGACTCTGGAGGGACCCCTAACAATAGACATAGACAATGCTATGCTAAGGAGACTCTAGACTCCCAACCCTTAAAATCAAAGCTGAAAACAAATAGCAGGCAGTGGTATCAGGGTGGATAATCCGTATATAGTCTGATGAACAAGCCTTTTCCAGACCAACCTATTGATGTTGTTGGGGATCAAAACCACCACACCAATATACCATATGATACATTATCCCTTGCAATGGTTGTGAGCAGGTTAACCTGTATTTCTTTTGTTTAATATAACTTAATTGGAAAAATGAATAAATGGGCTGAACTAAGAAACACATGGGTGTCTTCCTAGTGTCACTCTTAGGATTTATTCACATATCAGTATTTGTATGACAAAACTAGGAGTGTCTCCAAAACATAGAACATGTGTCAACATGTTTTGATTTTTCTCTGGAAGTACCACTCTTAGTTTTGTCTTACAAAAACTGATGCAAAATACTGACCCAATACTGAGGTGTGAATGAGCCCTTATCCATAGGTTGTGTCTGATATTGAAGGCCTCATTCAAGTGAATCCTGCAAAAAATGACAAGGTCCATGCACTAGAGTGGAGCTGTTTCTGGATGGTAGCAGCTGTATGTTTCCCATCATATCCAGCCTCTATGAATTACCTCCAGATTAGACTCTATACAAGGCTTCTGATTAATTCCATAGTATAATTTTTGGACTGACTTTGTAGTTTAGCTAAGAGCATTGTAGTTATGTGGAAAATATTATCCTTGCATACAGTAGCAGATCTGGCTGGATGTATACTATATATGGAATTCCCCAAAGTTGTTGTGTTTGTGCCTTTAAGATGCAGCAGAGCTGGCAGATACCTCTTTACCTCTTTACGTTTGTACTATGTTGATATTATCCCTTGCAGATAATGTACATGAGGATTCAGTGCACAGAAGTGGTATGTATATATATATATATATATATATATATATATATATATATATACATATATATATATATATACATATATATATATATATATATATATATATATATATGTGTATATATATATATATATATATATATATATTACTGTATATACCGTATACATATATACAGTATATATATATATATATATATATATATATATATACACACAAAGTGATTTACTTATTATGTTCTGCCATTAGAAGGTTGTAAAGAGTTAACATAGCAGCCCTGCTTTCCATATATGGCCATAAGGTCACAAGGTTAGACCACACTACTGGCCCTGGGTTTATCCCAGGGAAGTGATCATCCCTGGGAAGCTAAAGGAGCAGATAAGGCTACGTTCACATTTGCGTGGTTGGGTGTTGCGTCGGCGACGCAAGCACAACGCATGCAAAACGCATGCAAAATTGCATTGTTTTGTGACGCATGCGTCCATTTTTTGCTTGATTTTGAACGCAAAAAAAATGCAACATGCAGCGTCCTCTGTGCCCTGACGCTTGCGCCAAAAATGACGCATGTGTCACAAAACGCATGTCCATGCGCCCCCATGTTAAATATAGGGGCGCATGACGCATGCGTCGCTGCGGTTGCGCCCGACGCAACGCAAATGTGAACGTAGCCTAAGGGAGCAGCTATAGCTCCTGTATATAAGAAACCACAGCCTCCGCTTCAGACAGCTGTATGACCAAGACTGTGTATATAAGCAGGAGTTGAAGCTCGGAAGTCTCTCCATGCACCATTTCTATACAGTATCTGCATTATTATATATATTATATATATTATATATATATTAATATATATATTATTTAATTGAAACTCTGTTCAATCATTGTTTGTCTGAATGTACTTGTGTATGCCTCCCTGTTTTCTGGACTATTCGGAGTGCACCACATAACATCACACTACCAGAAAGCATAGCTTAACCCCTTTACCCCCAAGGGTGGTTTGCACGTTAATAACCAGGCCAATTTTTACAATTCTGACCACTGTCCCTTTATGAGGTTATAACTCCGAAACGCTTCAACGGATCCTGGTGATTCTGACATTGTTTTCTCGTGACATATTGTACTTCATGATAGTGGTAAAATTTCTTTGATAGTACCTGCGTTTATTTGTGAAAAAAACGGAAATTTGGCGAAAATTTCGCAATTTTCAAACTTTGAATTTTTATGCAATTAAATCACAGAGATATGTCACACAAAATACTTAATAAGTAACATTTCCCACATGTCTCCTTTACATCAGCATAATTTTGGAACCAATTTTTTTTTTTGTTAGGGAGTTATAAGGGTTAAAAGTTGACCAGCAATTTCTCATTTTTACAACACCATTTTTTTTTAGGGACCACGTCTCATTTGAAGTCATTTTGAGGGGTCTATATGATAGAAAATGCCCAAGTGTGACACCATTCTAAAAACTGCACCCCTCAAGGTGCTCAAAACCACATTCAAGAAGTTTATTAACCCTTCAGGTGTTTAATAGGAATTTTTGGAATGTTTAAATAAAAATGAACATTTAACTTTTTTACACAAAAAATTTACTTCAGCTCCAATTTGTTTTATTTTACCAAGGGTAACAGGAGAAATTGGACCCAAAAAGTTGTTGTCCAATTTGTCCTGAGTACGCTGATACCCCATATGTGGCAGTAAACCACTGTTTGGGCGCATGGGAGAGCTCGGAAGGGAAGGAGCGCTATTTGACTTTTCAATGCAAAATTGACAGGAATTGAGATGGGACGCCATGTTGCGTTTGGAGAGCCACTGATGTGCCTAAACATTGAAACCCCCCACAAGTGACACCATTTTGGAAAGTAGACCCCCTAAGGAACTTATCTGGATGTGTGGTGAGCACTTTGACCCACCAAATGCTTCACAGAAGTTTATAATGCAGAACCGTAAAAATAAAAAATCATATTTTTTCACAAAAATTATATTTTTGCCCCCAATTTTTTATTTTTCCAAGGGTAAGAGAAGAAATTGGACCTCAAAAGTTGTTGTCCAATTTGTCCTGAGTACGCTGATACCCCATATGTGGCAGTAAACCACTGTTTGGGCGCATGGGAGAGCTCGGAAGGGAAGGAGCGCAGTTTGACTTTTCAATGCAAAATTGACAGAAATTGAGATGGGACGCCATGTTGCGTTTGGAGAGCCACTGATGTGCCTAAACATTGAAACCCCCCACAAGTGACACCATTTTGGAAAGTAGACCCCCTAAGGAACTTATCTAGAGGTGTGGTGAGCACTTTGACCCACCAAGTGCTTCACAGAAGTTTATAATGCAGAACCGTAAAAATAAAAAATCATATTTTTTCACAAAAATTATATTTTTGCCCCCAATTTTTTATTTTTCCAAGGGTAAGAGAAGAAATTGGACCTCAATAGTTGTTGTCCAATTTGTCCCGAGTACGCTGATACCCCATATGTGGCAGTAAACCACTGTTTGGGCGCATGGGAGAGCTCGGAAGGGAAGGAGCGCCATTTGACTTTTCAATGCAAAATTGACAGGAATTGAGATGGGACGCCATGTTGCGTTTGGAGAGCCACTGATGTGCCTAAACATTGAAACCCCCCTCAAGTGACACCATTTTGGAAAGTAGACCCCCTAAGGAACTTATCTGGATGTGTGGTGAGCACTTTGACCCACCAAGGGCTTCACAGAAGTTTATAATGCAGAGCCATAAAAATAAAACAAAATTTTTTTCCCACAAAAATTATTTTTTAGCCCCCAGTTTTGTATTTTCCCTAGGGTAACAGGAGAAATTGCACCCCAAAAGTTGTTGTCCAATTTGTCCTGAGTACGCTGATACCCCATATGTGGGGGGGAACCACCGTTTGGGCGCATGGGAGGGTTCGGAAGGGAAGGAGCGCCATTTGGAATGCAGACTTAGATGGAATGGTCTGCAGGCGTCACATTGCGTTTGCAGAGCCCCTAATGTACCTAAACAGTAGAAACCCCCCACAAGTGACACCATTTTGGAAAGTAGACCCCCTAAGGAACTCATCTTGATGTGTTGTGAGAGCTTTGAACCCCCAAGTATTTCACTACAGTTTATAACGCAGAGCCATGCAAATAAAAAATATTTTTTTTTCCACAAAAATTATATTTTAGCCCCCAGTTTTGTATTTTTCCAAGGTTAGCAGGAGAAATTGGACCCTAAATATTGTTGTCCAATTTGTCCTGAGCACGCTGATACCCGATATGTGGGGGGGAACCACCGTTTGGGCGCATGGGAGGGCTCGGAAGGGAAGGAGCATCATTTGGAATGCAGACTTAGATGGATTGGTCTGCAGGCGTCACATTGCGTTTGCAGAGCCCCTAATGTACCTAAACAGTAGAAACCCCCCACAAGTGACCCCATATTGGAAACTAGACCCCTCAATGAACTTATCTAGAAGTGTTGTGAGAACTTTGAACCCCCAAGTGTTTCACTACAGTTTATAACGCAGAGCCGTGAAAATAAAAAATCTTTTTGTTTTCCCACAAAAATTATTTTTTAGCCCCCAGTTTTGTATTTTCCCAAGGGTAACAGGAGAAATTGGTCCACAAAAGTTGTTGTCCAATTTGTCCTGAGTACGCTGATACCCCATATGTTGGGGTAAACCCCTGTTTGGGCACACAGGAGAGCTCGGAAGGGAAGGAGCACTGTTTTACTTTTTCAACGCAGAATTGGCTGGAATTGAGATCGGACGCCATGTCGTGTTTGGAGAGCCCCTGATGTGCCGAAACAGTGGAAACCCCCCAATTATAACTGAAACCCTAATCTAAACACACCCCTAACCCTAATTCCAACGGTAACCCTAACCACACCTCTAACCCTGACACACCCCTAACCCTAATCCCAACCCTATTCCCAACTGTAAATGTAATCTAAACCCTAACCCTAACTTTAGCCCCAACCCTAACTGTAGCCCCAACCCTAACCCTAACCCTAGCCCTAACCCTAGCCCTAACCCTAGCCCTAACCCTAACCCTAACCCTAGCCCTAGCCCTAGCCCTAGCCCTAACCCTAACCCTAGCCCTAACCCTAGCCCTAACCCTAGCCCTAACCCTAGCCCTAACCCTAACCCTAGCCCTAGCCCTAACCCTAACCCTAGCCCTAACCCTAGCCCTAACCCTAACCCTAATCCTAGCCCTAACCCTAGCCCTAATGGGAAAATGGAAATAAATACATTTTTTTTATTTTTCCCTAACTAAGGGGGTGATGAAGGGGGGTTTGATTTACTTTTATAGCGAGTTTTTTAGCGGATTTTTATGATTGGCAGCCGTCACACACTGAAAGACCCTTTTTATTGCAAAAAATATTTTTTGCAATACCACATTTTGAGAGCTATAATTTTTCCATATTTTGGTCCACAGAGTCATGTGAGGTCTTGTTTTTTGCGGGACGAGTTGACGTTTTTATTGAAAACATTTTTGGGCACGTGACATTTTTTTATCGCTTTTTATTCCGATTTTTGTGAGGAAGAATGACCAAAAGCCAGCTATTCATGAATTTCTATTGGGGGAGGCGTTTATACCGTTCCGCGTTTGGTAAAATTGATAAATCAGTTTTATTCTTCGGGTCAGTACGATTACAGCGATACTTCATTTATATCATTTTTTTATGGTTTGGTGCTTTTATACGATAAAAACTATTTTACAGAAAAAATAATTATTTTTGCATCGCTTTATTCTCAGGACTATAACTTTTTTATTTTTTTGCTGATGATGCTATATGGCGGCTCTTTTTTTGCGGGACAATATGACGCTTTCAGCGGTACCATGGTTATTTATATCTGTCCTTTTGATCGCGTGTTATTCCACTTTTTGTTCGGCGGTATGATAATAAAGCGTTGTTTTTTGCCTCGTTTTTTTTTTTTTTTTCTTACGGTGTTTACTGAAGGGGTTAACTAGTGGGACAGTTTTATAGGTCGGGTCGTTACGGACGCGGCGATACTAAATATGTGTACTTTTATTGGTTTTTTTTTTTTATTTAGATGAAGAAATGTATTTATGGGAATAATATTTTTTTTTTTTTCATTATTTTGGAATATTTTTTTTTATTTTTTTTACACATTTGGAAAATTTTTTTTTAACTTTTTTACTTTGTCCCAGGGGGGGACATCACAGATCAGTGATCTGACAGTTTGCACAGCACTCTGTCAGATCACTGATCTGACATGCAGCGCTGCAGCCTTCACAGTGCCTGCTCTAAGCAGGCTCTGTGAAGCCACCTCCCTCCCTGCAGGACCCGGATCCGCGGCCATCTTGGATCCGGGGCTCGAGCAGGGAGGGAGGTGAGGAGACCCTCGCAGCAACGCGATCACATCGCGTTGCTGCGGGGGGCTCAGGGAAGCCCGCAGGGAGCCCCCTCCCTGCGCGGTGCTTCCCTGTACCGCCGGCACATCGCGATCATCTTTGATCGCGGTGTGCCAGGGGTTAATGTGCCGGGGGCGGTCCGTGACCGCTCCTGGCACATAGTGCCGGATGTCAGCTGCGATAAGCAGCTGACACCCGGCCGCGATCGGCCGCGCTCCCCCCGTGAGCGCGGCCGATCGGCTATGACGTACTATCCCGTCCAGGGTCAGATAAGCCCAGGGCACCTCGACGGGATAGTACGTCTAAGGTCACAGAGGGGTTAATTGAGTGCACGCTGCATTCAAGAACATTATTTTCTTTTATTTTTGTCAGTGCCATTGCAAAGTGGTAACATCCGCACTTGTGAAAAGCGAATGTGCTGGGACAACGTCGTATCTGAGCATGCTTGGGTGTTATCCGAGCGTCTGGGAGTGCTCATATATTATGTTCGAGTCCCTGTCAGCTGCATGATTTGCAGCCTACTCAACACATGCGAGGATTGCCTGTTTGTTAGGGAATCTGTTATGGACCTGGTGGTTAAGAGCACCCGGAACGACCTGATGGTTAAACTCACACAGGACAAGCTCTGGGAAGTGGGAACTCTGCTGACCGCAACCCCTAATCCTATCAGACAACTAGAAATAGCCGTGGAGCGTACCTAACACGACCTAGACGCCTCTTCACAGCCTAAGAGCTAACTAGCCCTAAAGATAGAAAATAAAGCCTACCTTGCCCCAGAGAAATTCCCCAAAGGAAAAGGCAGCCCCCCACATATATTGACTGTGAATTAAGATGAAAGTCACAAACACAGAGATGAAACAGGTTTCAGCAAAGGGAGTTCAGACTTACTAAACAGACTGAGGATAGAAAAGGTATCTTTGCGGTCATAGTAACATACATAGTAACACAGTAACATAGTTAGTAAGGCCGAAAAAAGACATTTGTCCATCCAGTTCAGCCTATATTCCATCATAATAAATACCCAGATCTACGTCCTTCTACAGAACCTAATAATTGTATGATACAATGTTGTTCTGCTCCAGGAAGACATCCAGGCCTCTCTTGAACCCCTCGACTGAGTTCGCCATCACCACCTCCTCAGGCAAGCAATTCCAGATTCTCACTGCCCTAACAGTAAAGAATCCTCTTCTATGTTGGTGGAAAAACCTTCTCTCCTCCAGACGCAAAGAATGCCCCCTTGTGCCCGTCACCTTCCTTGGTATAAACAGATCCTCAGCGAGATATTTGTATTGTCCCCTTATATACTTATACATGGTTATTAGATCGCCCCTCAGTCGTCTTTTTTCTAGACTAAATAATCCTAATTTCGCTAATCTATCTGGGTATTGTAGTTCTCCCATCCCCTTTATTAATTTTGTTGCCCTCCTTTGTACTCTCTCTAGTTCCATTATATCCTTCCTGAGCACCGGTGCCCAAAACTGGACACAGTACTCCATGTGCGGTCTAACTAGGGATTTGTACAGAGGCAGTATAATGCTCTCATCATGTGTATCCAGACCTCTTTTAATGCACCCCTTGATCCTGTTTGCCTTGGCAGCTGCTGCCTGGCACTGGCTGCTCCAGGTAAGTTTATCATTAACTAGGATCCCCAAGTCCTTCTCCCTGTCAGATTTACCCAGTGGTTTCCCGTTCAGTGTGTAATGGTGATATTGATTCCCTCTTCCCATGTGTATAACCTTACATTTATCATTGTTAAACCTCATCTGCCACCTTTCAGCCCAAGTTTCCAACTTATCCAGATCCATCTGTAGCAGAATACTATCTTCTCTTGTATTAACTGCTTTACATAGTTTTGTATCATCTGCAAATATCGATATTTTACTGTGTAAACCTTCTACCAGATCATTAATGAATATGTTGAAGAGAACAGGTCCCAATACTGACCCCTGCGGTACCCCACTGGTCACAGCGACCCAGTTAGAGACTATACCATTTATAACCACCCTCTGCTTTCTATCACTAAGCCAGTTACTAACCCATTTACACACATTTTCCCCCAGGCCAAGCATTCTCATTTTGTGTACCAACCTCTTGTGCGGCACGGTATCAAACGCTTTGGAAAAATCGAGATATACCACGTCCAATGACTCACCGTGGTCCAGTCTATAGCTTACCTCTTCATAAAAACTGATTAGATTGGTTTGACAGGAGCGATTTCTCATAAACCCATGCTGATATGGAGTTAAACAGTTATTCTCATTGAGATAATCCAGAATAACATCCCTCAGAAACCCTTCAAATATTTTACCAACAATAGAGGTTAGACTTACTGGCCTATAATTTCCAGGTTCACTTTTAGAGCCCTTTTTGAATATTGGCACCACATTTGCTATGCGCCAGTCCTGCGGAACAGACCCTGTCGCTATAGAGTCACTAAAAATAAGAAATAATGGTTTATCTATTACATTACTTAGTTCTCTTAGTACTCGTGGGTGTATGCCATCCGGACCCGGAGATTTATCTATTTTAATCTTATTTAGCCGGTTTCGCACCTCTTCTTGGGTCAGCACAAAAAACTACAAAAAACCACGCAGAGTGTGCAAAAAGACCTCCGCACCGACTCACGGTGCGGAGGTGCCACTCTGCATCCCAGAGCTTCCAGCTAGCAAGACAAAATCATGATAGCCAACTGGACAAGGAATGTTGTGAATTCTGTTGTCGAGCTCCCTCCTGTGGTCATGAATGGTACTTCGGCTGGTTCTGTCCATGGGCTTCCTCTGGTGGTTGTGAGTGGAGCTGCGGCTTCTGAGTTTCCTTCCACAGGTGACGAGATTAATTCGTTAGCTGGCTGCTCTATTTAACTCCACTTAGATCATTGCTCCATGCCACCTGTCAATGTTCCAGTATTGGTCTAGTTCTCTCCTGGATCGTTCTTGTGACCTGTCTTCCCAGCAGAAGCTAAGTTCCGGCTTGTTTTTCTCTGGTTTGCTATTTTTCTGTCCAGCTTGCTATTTTGATTTTTGTCTTGCTTGCTGGAAGCTCTGGGACGCAGAGGGAGCGCCTCCGCGCCATGAGTCGGTGCTGAGGGTCTTTTTGCGCCCTCTGCGTGGTCTTTTTGTAGTTTTTTTGTGCTGACCGCAAAGTTACCTTTCCTATCCTCTGTCTGTTCAGTAAGTCGGGCCTCACTTTGCTAAATCTATTTCATCTCTGTGTTTGTAATTTTCATCTTTACTCACAGTCATTATATGTGGGGGGCTGCCTTTTCCTTTGGGGAATTTCTCTGAGGCAAGGTAGGCTTTATATTTCTATCTTTAGGGCTAGCTAGTTTCTTAGGCTGTGTCGAGTTGCATAGGGAGCGTTAGGAGCAATCCACGGCTATTTCTAGTGTGTGTGATAGGATTAGGGATTGCGGTCAGCAGAGTTCCCATGTCTCAGAGCTCGTCCTATATTATTAGTAACTATCAGGTCATTCCGTGTGCTCTTAACCACCAGGTCTATTATTGTCCTTACCACCAGGTCATAACAAAGGAAACAATGAACAAATAATTAACTAGCAGGGACTTAGCTTCTGCTGGAGTAGACAGGTCACCAGAAAGATCCAAGAGCGAACTGAACCAGTACAAGAACATTGACAGCTGGCATGGAGTAACGATCTGAGTGGAGTTAAATAGAACAGCCAGCCAAAGAATAAACTACGTCACCTGTGGAAGGAACCTCAGAAGCAGCAGCTCCACTCACAGCCACCAGAGGGAGTCCATGGACAGAACTCGCCGAAGTACCATTCATGACCACAGGAGGGAGTTCGAAAACAGAATTCACAATAGGAATCCCCACATGTGTTCAGGCTGTCTAGCAGCCGCAGGTCATGCAGCCGCAGGAACTTGAACATAATATACGAGCACTGCCAGATGTTCGGATGACACCCGAGCATGCTGTGATAAGATGTTACCTGAGCACGTTCTCTCTTCACTATTCTGCACACCAAATGGTGCATTATGGCATATTACATTACACATACAGGCACAGATTTTGCTTTTGGATGATTATTTTCATTTCACGTACCATGTCTGTTCCACATACACAGCCTAAGGCCATGTTCACATGTTCAGTGTTTGGTCAGTATTTTACATCACTAAAACCAGGAGTGGGTGATAAATACAGAAGTGGTGCATATGTTTCTATTACACTTTTCATCTGATTGCTCTGCTCCTGGTTTTGGCTACAAGTACTGAGGTAAAATACTCACTCAATACTCAATGTGTGAATGTGGCCTTAACCTTATCGGCGACCATGTGCAGGCTATAATTTCTGCCCACTATCACATACCATTACATTAAATATATCCCCTTGATTACAACTGTGAGATAATTAGATAATTATTTCCTCAGGCTAAAGGCTCTTGTATTTCACATTTGTTATTCTGAAAAAGAATATGAAAAAAAAAAATACCATTCTTTCCTCCTGCTTCTCATCCCCTTGGCTGTCCGCTCTGACCGCAGGATAATCATGGCCTTCTGACTCCTGATCAGGATTGTTGGCCTCATTAGCAATTATCTGCTGTAACACAACTGCCACTTCATCTTCTAATGTGTATGCCTGACTTTCTGTAATCTGGAAGAGAAGAGAGCGCTCATGACTCTATACTTAGTTCATTACATCATACTGGGCAATCAGTTTAAACAGAAGAGTTGACAACTTCAGATGAAGCCAAATGGACCAATCAATTTAGTATAAAAAAACTCCATTTGTGCTAGTGCAATGTAATAGTAATGGAGAACACAATGGTTAAAAGTATAATATACCGGGACTACCATATGGTGTTACCACACACTAACCAACAACTTGTCACAGTACTACACAGAATTGCAGCACTAATACGATGCACTGTGGCAGTTACTGTCCAATAGTAGAATATGCAGTGTGTGTCTCTATACAGTATATATATTTACTGACCAGCATCTCCTAACAGAATGTAGCAGCACTAAGATATATACAAACAATTGTGACAGCTTGCACCTGTTCACACATGCTCCATTCCATTAGGAGATGCTGGTCAGTTTTTTGTTTCTAGGAGGCACTCATTTAGGAGTAGTGAATGCCTCCATTGTTGGCTGAGCACTCCTCCCATCAGTCAAAGGCTTTTTCTTAACATTGGATCCTACCTGCCATTTCAATTTGTAGGCTTTTGGCCCAAGAAAAGTATGTCTGATAGAAATGGTTAGAGGCCCTTCAAAGAAAGGTACACCTTGTTGTTGCTGATGGGCACATACGAAATGGCCAATTTGTGCGCTATGTACCTTCATTTTATAAGTATATGCTATATAGTGGTGCTGCTGTATTCTTTGGTTTGCTTAAAGGGAACCTGTCAGCGGGATTGTGCACAGTAACCCACAGACAGTGTCAGGCCAGCGCCGTTACACTGATTACAATTATACCTTGGTTGATGAAATCCGTCTTGTGGTTTTTGTTTAATCTTTATTTGTAGTTTTCAGTTAATGACATGCTCGTGCTCAGGGGCGGCCGGGTTTATGTGGTCTTCTGCTTACACATTCATCCTTATGGGCTTAAGTGACAGGTCGCTGACCCTACATTGACCTGCCCCTATTCTAAGCACTGCACTTGCGCAATTCATATTGTGGTCTTTGGAAAAAAATTTGAACTACAGCAAAATGGCGCAGACGGCGGTGCATGCGCAGTAGCATCTATCGCTTGCAGATAGATGCTGCTGCACAAACACGGCCACCGATGCGATTTTCCTACAACCAATTTTTTTTTCTCCTCCAACAAAATGGTGCGGGCGCAGTAGCATCAATATGCAAGAGCCAGTGCCATTTTGCCGCAGTTAAACAAAGACCAAAATATGAACTGGGCAAGCCCAGTGTTTAAGATAGGAGGCAGGTCACAAAAGGATCAGTGACCTGTCATTTAATCCCATAAGGATGAATATGTAAGCAGACGACATAATGCCCCACCCACAGCCCTGCCCACAGCCCCCCACATGCCGCTCCGGAGCATGAGCATATCATTAACTGAAAATAAGGATTAAACAACGCCCACAAGATGGATTTCATCAACCAAGGTATCATTGTAATCAGTATAATGGCGCCAACCTGACAGTGTCTGTGGATTACTGTGCGCAATCCTGCTGACAGGTTCCCTTTAAGTAAATATTTATCTGTCTGTCTATCATATGCACTGAGAGGTAGTGACTGACTCCCATCAGTTCAAAGCTGTTTTTAATCAGAGCAGGACATTACCTACCCTTTAAACTTGTGGGCTGAGGCAGAGGATATATATATATAATATATACAAATACACACACATGTATATACAGTGGGGCAAAAAAGTATTTGGTCAGTCAGCAATAGTGCAAGTTCCACCGCTTAAAAAGATGAGAGGCGTCTGTAATTTACATCATAGGTAGACCTCAACTATGGGAGACAAACTGAGGGAAAAAAAACCAGAAAATCACATTGTCTGTTTTTTTATCATTTTTTTTGCATATTATGGTGGAAAATAAGTATTTGGTCAGAAACAAACAATCAAGATTTCTGGCTCTCACAGACCTGTAACTTCTTCTTTAAGAGTCTCCTCTTTCCTCCACTCATTACCTGTAGTAATGGCACCTGTTTAAACTTGTTATCAGTATAAAAAGACACCTGTGCACACCCTCAAACAGTCTGACTCCAAACTCCACTATGGTGAAGACCAAAGAGCTGTCAAAGGACACCAGAAACAAAATTGTAGCCCTGCACCAGGCTGGGAAGACTGAATCTGCAATAGCCAACCAGCTTGGAGTGAAGAAATCAACAGTGGGAGCAATAACTAGAAAATGGAAGACATACAAGACCACTGATAATCTCCCTCGATCTGGGGCTCCACGCAAAATCCTACCCCGTGGGGTCAGAATGATCACAAGAACGGTGAGCAAAAATCCCAGAACCACGCGGGGGGACCTAGTGAATGAACTGCAGAGAGCTGGGACCAATGTAACAAGGCCTAACATAAGTAACACACTACGCCACCATGGACTCAGATCCTGCAGTGCCAGACGTGTCCCACTGCTTAAGCCAGTACATGTCCGGGCCCGTCTGAAGTTTGCTAGAGAGCATTTGGTTGATCCAGAGGAGTTTTGGGAGAATGTCCTATGGTCTGATGAAACCAAACTGGAACTGTTTGGTAGAAACACAACTTGTCGTGTTTGGAGGAAAAAGAATACTGAGTTGCATCCATCAAACACCATACCTACTGTAAAGCATGGTGGTGGAAACATCATGCTTTGGGGCTGTTTCTCTGCAAAGGGACCAGGACGACTGATCCAGGTACATGAAAGAATGAATGGGGCCATGTATCGTGAGATTTTGAGTGCAAACCTCCTTCCATCAGCAAGGGCATTGAAGATGAAACGTGGCTGGGTCTTTCAACATGACAATGATCCAAAGCACACCGCCAGGGCAACAAAGGAGTGGCTTCGTAAGAAGCATTTCAAGGTCCTGGAGTGGCCTAGCCAGTCTCCAGATCTCAACCCTATAGAAAACCTTTGGAGGGAGTTGAAAGTCCGTGTTGCCAAGCGAAAAGCCAAAAACATCACTGCTCTAGAGGAGATCTGCATGGAGGAATGGGCCAACATACCAACAACAGTGTGTGGCAACCTTGTGAAGACTTACAGAAAACGTTTGACCTCTGTCATTGCCAACAAAGGATATATTACAAAGTATTGAGATGAAATTTTGTTTCTGACCAAATACTTATTTTCCACCATAATATGCAAATAAAATGTTAAAAAAACAGACAATGTGATTTTCTGGATTTTTTTTTCTCAGTTTGTCTCCCATAGTTGAGGTCTACCTATGATGTAAATTACAGATGCCTCTCATCTTTTTAAGTGGTGGAACTAGCACTATTGCTGACTGACTAAATACTTTTTTGCCCCACTGTATCTTCACACACACACACACACACACACACAGACACAACTGCACACGTGGACGCTGGAGTATATGGCACCATAGAGTACAGGACGTTGAACTGCATTAATGCCATATATATGTATATTTTCTAACCCTTTAGGTGAAACAGTAGTTACAGGTCACCTTTTGACATTGCACAGTAGAGGATTTAATTGGGATTTGACTCGTTCCAGGCTGTACCACATGGGTATTCCCAGGGCGTATCTACCCTAAGGTCAGAGTCCTAGTGCTTACATTAGCTTCACTGTTCAAATGATGATTCATGTGACATAGCAGTAAAGGCATTATCCTCCGTCCATGTAGGGTAGCTTTAATATTAAATGTGGTGCTGATTTAGGAATTATACAGATTTTTATATGATAGCCGCTTCAGCTTAAAGGGATTATGTCACATGAAGAAACGCTATTAACCTGCAGATATTGGGTTAATAGCAATCTAAACCTGCCAGCACCCGTACTTAAAGCCTGGCATTCATTCATAGACATGGTGCCGGCAGGGGGCTCAGTCACTGCTCTGTATATAGAGAGCGACGGCTGTAACTGCGCCCCCAACACTGACTGAAAAGAAAGAAAAAGATATGCAAAAAAAATTGAAAAAGCCCACGGCCTTACAGTACTGACCACTCAACCCATACTGGAGTTATGGCCCACCCCAACCAACCATATACTGTAGCACGTAAAGTATGGACATACCTGCAATAATTGACTCTATAATGATAATCCACTATACTAAAACAGGATAAATGTATTTACAAGTAATATAATACCAGCATGTATCTAAAAAAGACAAAGAAGGGAAACACCAAGAATGCATACTGTATGTGTTCAGATGACAGATAGATTGCATGTCCAGGAGATTATCACTGGAGGACTTCAGTACACAGAAGAGTTAATCAGTGGTGTGGGTGGGGTTATACAGAGCTCCGCATTCAGAGCACTGCTAGATCTGCAGCAGAAAAAACTGTGATTCTATCATAACTGCTGCACCCAATAAAATAAGTGATACATCGCTGGAATCAGGGTCTCAGTCCTTACATGGTGATGCTGTCAGATTATATAGCAAAAACTTGCTGACTGATTTCCCTTAAGAAGTTAAATAAATCCTGTGGAGGAACATTTTTCTCAGAGGTATCAACTTTGACATTGTATTAAATCAATACAACGGTCTTCCTCTGTACAGAAGCATAAGATTACAGCATGAAGGTGTAGAAACACTGAGGAGAATGTATAATGTTTCCTTGATGCTTCCATGAAAGGTTATGTATTATATACAACAGTTTTATTGCAAACATGACTTGGTGAAATTGCAGGTAAGATCAGAATGAAGATGGCGGACGTCGTCAATATAGCGGCTGCCAATGTTTCCCCTTCCTGAGCATTAGTCATCCAGGTCATGTCCTACCTATTGGGAGAAGCATTGGCTTTATCATCTCTCTTGTGCTGGTGGAATTGATTTATTAGGCCTGCTGGCGTCTAATTTCTTAATTTATTGTCTGCAGAGCTCTCTAAGACGTGCTCACGCTGGCTCGGAATGGGGTTTCTGCTACTTATTATATCTTTAGTCTGTAGTTTAAGCTGTATTTGTACTATTCTGTAAGTGATGCATTATTAACATCAATTTCCCTGACTTTTAAATACTATACAGCGTATTTATTTATTTATTTATAGCAAAATATTATTTATTCTTAAGGACAAATCTGACAGTAATTTCCAGTTTGCTATTGTATTGCTGAGTAAATGAAGGAATCAATGAGATGATTTTCTTCTTCAACATTCTCAGCATCACTGGGGTCCCAGTGGGTGAAGCCTAGCTATCAGTCATATGTCCTATGCATATGGGATCACTTTCTAATACCTAAGTACACTACAAGGACAAGTACTGGGAAGCACCTCTTAATCATTGAATTCAGGTTCTCCATTCAGTCTCCACAGGAATATAAAATCAAGCCCGTCGCCATGCTTTCTGCCCTTTGAAGACAATTGTGAAACAATAGCCCGTTCTAAAGAGCTCACTGAATTTGAGAGTGATACTCTAATGCAATGTCATCATTGTAACACGTCAGTTTGTGAAATTTCTTTCCTCCAAAATATTCCACCATCTCCTGTGAGTGGTATTATTGAAAGGTGGAAGCACTGAGAACCACCAAAGTGACAGACAGGGGTCTCAGGGAATTACAAACCTCTCCCATTAAAGGGAACCTGTCACTAGGCTTTCCCAATATAAAGTAGGGCCAACACCTTATAAGACCCCTGTTACAGCATTCTAGCATGCTATATTTTATATATATATATATATATATATATATATATATATATATATATATATATATATATATATATACCCAATCCCTTCTGCATTGCGCAAAAAGGCCCTTTTATTATACTCACAGGTCCAGTCCAATGGTTGTCTCTGGTCTTGATCCAGCACTCCTCTCTTCTTACAATCGCCATCCTCCTTCCCTGCTTCATGTGGATGACGTGTCCTACATCATTCATACAGTGTCCCCCATCATGCTCCTGCGCAGGCGCACTTTTGTCTGCCTTGCCGAGTTAAGAGCTAAGTACTGTAATGCGCATGTGGCGGGAAAGGGCACTGAGCGCTGATAACCAATAGGTGAAGCCGGCGTATGCTCATTACAGTGCTTTGCTCTGCCCTCAGCAGGGCAGAACGCCTGTGCAGGAGCACGATGGAGGACACTGAGTGGATGATGTAGGATGCGTCATCCACATGAAGCAGAGGAGGAGGACGACCATTGAAGGAAGAGAGGAGGTGCCGGATCAAGACCAGAGACGCCCATCGGTCTGGGTCGAGCCATAGGTGAGTGTAATAAAAGGTCTGTTTTGTGTCTTGAATAGGGAATTGGAGACATACATACAGCACACTAGAATGCTGTAAAACAGGTCTTAAGGGTGCCTGCTGAACTTTTTATTAGGAAAACCTCGTGACAGGTTCTCTATAATAATCAGAACAAAAATTTAGTGTAGGGAGCTTGATGTAATGGGTTTTAGTGGCTGAGCAGCTGCATGAAAACTTTACATCATCAAGCATAAGGCCAAAATGGGTTACTGCCTCCGTGCTAAACATCTAGGAGCAAGCTAAAATTAATTTGCCTTTTGGGAGACCGCTGAGAAAATTACAAGGAAATAATCCAATATTTCCTGCAGGGAATAACTGGTTAACTGATAATCTGTAGGTATAAAAAGTCTTCACCTACCAGACCAAGGTTTAGGAGCTTGGAAACAATCTTGTCAAATACTCCTCTGTCATTCTCTTCATATATTCTCATAGCAATCTTCTGCACAATGTCTTCTGCGGTGAGGGGAGTTCCATCTAATTGGTGAAGCCCGTCAGGATCATCTAAAAGAATAAATCATTTCTGACCTACTTTAAGCCATCTAATTGTGTCATTTCTGGAGAACTGCACTTAATGTCTCCTCATTAAGGCTTAGTGCTTAAACCTAGAGTCCCCATTGACAAAATCAGGCATTCATTTCCATTCATAAAATAGTAACCTAAATAGGGAAAAATCTAGGTGCCATTAATATGGTTATTGGGGTAGTTATAAAAAGAAATAAATCTACAGTATGATTTATACTAAAAGAAGTCTCATTAGCTTATTCAATCCTTCCATCTAAAATTCATCTTATTTTAAAAGTACGTATCCATGAAACTTTGGTCCCGATTCATCATTTGCTGTTTTTTAAGTCACTGTCCTTTTTTGTTTTTTGGTATTAGAAGTATTTCTTGTTGCTAAATTCCCTAAAATGGCGCACATGATTCATAAATTTGGCATTTGACAAGTCAAAAATTATAATTTTTTCAACCTTGAACTGTTTTTGAGACTTTTTGGTTCCAAAAGTCACACGTTTTGCAACATGATGTAAACATGCACCAAAACACTAGCATCAAAAGCGGACTGGAGTAAAGTTGTGCCAAATTTTGTGACTTTTTAAAAAGTTGCTATTGATGAATAAGGTGAAAACATCTGTAATTGATAAACTCTACCCACAATGCAGAAAAAACAAAGACGAGTATATATAAAATAGACTTAAAAAGGTAAAAATAGAATATTGAATTGGGATCGAACAAAAAAAAGCGCAAAACTGACAAAAAAAGGAACAAATACAACGATGAATCGGGGCCTTTGCTTATACGATAAGCATTGTCATTACAGGATGCGTTATGCAATATATGTCTATAATGTAAGTATTCTAGATATTAATTAGCTATTTAGATTTTGTACAAACAGTAGCACTTTACTATTTGTTACAGCTTACATGCTTTGTTGTATCTTCAAGTATATAATAGCTGCTCAGTAATTAATTACGGTATGTGATTTATGTCAATGGCGTTGTGTAGATTGATGCAGTGTGATTAATGGTACTGATGGATAAATTACATTTTAAATAAATTGAATACTATTTGGGGGGTTAGACTTATAGACCCAATATCTCTGAATTTAGTATTTATAGGTCATAAATTATATGTCATTTACATCAATGAATCCTTAAGAGGAAACCCACCCCAAAGTGATCGTCTCTCTTATGTGTGCCGCCACTGTATTAATTCTTTGAGTATGGTGGCGACTTTTTTTTCTTTTTGTTGTTTGATATGGTAGATTCATTTTTATTATTGCTACATAATACCAATATTATTAAAAAAAAGAGCTTGATCATTTTCCAATTGTTTAGTGCAATAAACCATTTCAGCGCCACTGAGTGATTCCTTTTATCACTGGAATCCTCTAAACTCATGGCTATTTCCAGTAACTGAAGTATCAGAGCAGAGGCAAAGGGGATTAATCATTAACCTCCGACCATTTTAGTCATAAAATCAATTCCACCCTGAGTCACAGACTGCACTAATGTGGTCATCCCACCTGTGTCCTAGGAGATGATCGCTTTTGCTGTCTTTCTCATGTACAAGATACCTGCTTCCACTAATGAAGTAGATGGATTAATCATGAACTACAGTGTTGAGCAAGATTACCATCTATTAATGAAAAAAGAGGATAACAAAACATGATGTTGTGATGCTCTGTCCTGAGATGTATATGCTGTATGTGTGGCCACCCAGTTGCGATTGTGATCTGCAGCCTTTCAAGTGTTCTGCTTTTATGTTGTGATATTTGTTTTTTTGAGAAATTGAACCAAATTCATGCAATATATAAAGTTTGGACGAGTATTTTATCACTTATTTATAATACAACTTGGCTGTGATGATTATAAAATACCTTCATATTTATCATCCAATCGACTTTTAGTGGAATCAAAATACTCCACTGGCTTTAAGCTTTTTGTCGAGTCTGCCTCATCCGTGGAGGTCTTGTGGTCACCGCCCGTGCTCTTCGTAAAACCACTTCTTTTGACGTTCTTTTCTTTCTCCGCTACTGACATCAAGAAGCTTAAGTCATCCACAAGGGAATCATTTTGTACTTTATCTACAGGATGGAAAAACAGGAAAAACTGTCGCTTTCATTGCTGCTTCTCACTGTTAGTAGCAATGGATGCCTGTGGTTGCTAGATCTTACCTTTACTTGCTCCTCTGCTTACTGTATCTGCTTCAGCAATCTAAGGAGAAATAATGAAAAACATTAGCAGTCTCCAGAGTTCATTGTTCCATCCTCCACAATACAGCTGCATGGAGCTGGCGCACTGACAAATTATATTAAATCCCCCCTAACCAAAATATTTATGCTTCTAAATACCAAGAATATTGCTGTACCCCATAGAAGGACAATAGTAGTCAGGTCTGTGAATCTGTTGCACGACATATCTGCTTTAGATTTGATCTAGGTTGTATAATAATTAGGGTAATCTGACAAACACGTATATTATATCATATTATTAAATAATTATCGGCAACCCACTAAACACAACTCATCTGATTGGAAATGTTTTGTATAAATTCTCTGCACGTAATGAAGTAAACCATGTAAAAGTCTGGAAACTTGCCTGTTCTTCCAGTGGTCTCTCTACACTTAATTCTCTGTTATGCACAGCCTTGTCTAGAAGGGATCATAAAAAGGCAGAAATATTACAATTAGCTCATCCCCAAGTCCATGTATTTAAATTTAATATGCATAAATTCAGGAATAATTACTGAACATAAGCTATAGAAGAATAACCCTAAATACGCATATGCATGCTTCTAAGACTGCTTTCTTCAATAATGGTGCTTTATTCCTTTAAGAGTGGATTCGTGAACATGGATTTAGTTGGATTACTTTAATCGTTGGATTACGGAGAACATGTCAGCTGCATTCTCCCCATATACATTCTGTCTTACATCTTTCTAGAGGGCAATAGACATTTCTAGCACACAAGATCTGGTTTATAGTTGCTATCGAACATCTGGCCCATAAACACCATGTAAGCGATGTTAAATGATAGCAATAATTGCATATTTAAGAAGTAGATTTACCTTGGCTACTTTCTGGTTTTGGAAATCCATGAACATAACATATCACTCCGATAAGGGCACAGAAGGAAAGGACAGGCTTAAGAGCCATTTCCCACCAATACGAATATCCTTGTCCAGACCTGCTGTATACTTGGATTCGGTCGCCGACTTATCCTTGTGCCAATAACCAGTGCATTGGTTTATAACTGATGATATCAGAGATGGGAGGAGAAGGACAGGTTCTTCAAGGTAGAGGTGAAGATGCTGGCGCTGTCCTAGGCAGAAGTGCTGAAACTGTTGTAGCTAGAGGCACCAAAGCTGTCCACTAGCGTGGTGCTGAATCTGGATGGCACTGCCCTCCAACCTTGTGTTCTTGAACCAATATTTGATATTAATGTCCAGATGCCAAGCTGTCCACGGCTATGGTGCTGAATCTAGACAGTTCTTCCCATATAAAAGCTATCCACGGCTATGGTGCTGAATCTAGACAGTTCTTCCCATATAAAAGCTGTCCACGGCTATGGTGCTGAATCTAGACAGTTCTTCCCATATAAAAGCTGTCCACGGCTATGGTGCTGAATCTAGACAGTTCTTCCCATATAAAAGCTGTCCACAGCTATGGTGCTGAATCTAGCCTATACTGCCCATATAAAAGCTGTCCACAGCTATGGTGCTGAATCTAGCCTCTACTGCCCAGATCAGAGCTGCCCACCTCCGTGGTGCTGGACCAGTCCTGGGACTATACAAGGGAGCTTGTCACCGCTGCTGAGCAGAGATCCTAGATGTGCTGTAGCTGTCTTCTATTGTTCTTCAGCAGATCGCATCCTGCTATGAATGGGATATGCTCTGCTATATCCCTGCAGCTTGTAGATCAGGAATCAGGGCTCCAGTGTGCGTCACCTGAATGACAGCAGTCTGGCACCACCAATGCTGCTATGCGGGACATTGCACCCTTTACTACTGTCTGCGATGTAACATCCCTTCTGATTGGAGCCCGGAGATCTGTGATTGGTTATTGAAGACACATCCTCGTACATGGCGGACTTGTGTGTTCCCTTTAAACATATGAGCGGTTGTGGCATGTTGTGGCTGACGTTTGATAACATAAGTGCTATCCCCTCATTCTGCATCAGGTGGGCGGCAGGTGTATTCTATCACTATAGCATGGGTGAGATCACAGCCATCTGTAGGAACGAAGCACCATGTAACCCATGTACAGATGCATGTCACTATGTCAGTGGTCCCTGTATTCCTAAACATCTGCAAAAAAGCTTGAATGAGTGAGTGTGTCACTGACTGCAAAATGTGATGAGATAAAACCAACCTTCTAAGGCTGCATGTATCATGGTCATAGCCTCCTCCGGTGACTGTCACATAAAATCCCTGGTGCCAGCGAAAAAGGAGGGGAGATCTCCATAATACCGTATATGTGCACGCTTAGTCCACCGGTGTCTGGATGGCATGTTGGGCTCAGCTATGCTGATGATGAAAGTGCTGGGTCCTAATGTCCACCATTCCGACTCCGCTCTTAATCTAATGCTACACATCAGTTCATTACTGTATTTCATCTGGCATTATTAACCCTATGTATGATAAACACTTTATTAATCATATCTAAAGATTTTAAAAAAGAGAGGTCTATGATAATCTAATATATAAATACTCATATATACATTATTTGGACAAAAGTATCGAGACACACCTATAAATCATTGAATTCAGGGTATTCATTCAGTTCCATGGCTACAGGTGTATGAAATCCAGCTCATAGTTATGCAGTCGGCATTTACATACATATGTGAATGAATGGATAATAATTCAAGTCTGGTCCTGTAGGAGGTCAACATTGTAATTAATCCTTAGATGCATGTCCAGCTGAAGTGTATTGCACTGCACAGTCCCAGAGCAATACACGCTGGCAGCCAATCAGAGGCCAGCAGCTGACGTCAGCATGCACATGACCAGGGGTGCATAACAGTGACGTCATGCGCCCTGCCGGCTTCAGAAGAGGACGCCGCATGACGGAGAAGCGAGGGGAGGTGACGATTTATTTACGTATTTTTTAAAATCAGTGGCCATACTACTACATTGAGAACTATGGGCTGTGCATTAAAGTTAATGGTTAACCATCGGCTGTGCATCATACTTTATGGATGACTATAGGCTGTGGATTATACTACATGGATGACGATGAGGTGCATCATACTTTATGGATGACTAGGTGCTGTGGATTATACTACATCAATGACTATGAGGTGCATCATACTTTATGGATGACTATGGGCTGTGCATTATACATATGGATGACTACGTGCTGTGGATTATACTACATGGATGACTATGAGGTGCATCATACTTTATGGATGACTAGGTGCTGTGGATTATACTACATGGATGACTATGAGGTGCATCATAATTCATGGATGACTATGGGCTGTGCATTATACTGTATGGATGACTATGTGCTGTGGATTATACTACATGGATGACTATGAGGTGCATCATACTTCATGGATGACTATGGGCTGTGCATTATACTGTATGGATGACTATGTGCTGTGGATTATACTACATGGATGACTATGAGGTGCATCATACTTTATGGATGACTATGGGCTGTGCATTATACATATGGATGACTACGTGCTGTGGATTATACTACATGGACGACTATGAGGTGCATCATACTTTTTGGATGACTATGGGCTGTGCATTATACTGTATGGATGACTATGTGCTGTGGAATATACTACATGGATGACTGAGGTGCATCATACTTCATGGATGACTATGGGCTGTGCATTATACTGTATGGATGACTATGAGCTGTGGATTATACTACATGGATGACTATGGGCTGTGCATTATACTTTATGGATGACTATGGGCTGTGCATCATACTTTATAGATGACTATGGGTTTTTTATTATAGTACATGAATGACTATGGGCTGTGCATTAAACTTTCTGAATGACTATCAGGTGCATTATACTATATAGGTGACTATGGGCTGTGCATTATACTTTATAGGTGACTATGGACTATGCATTATACTTTATGGATGACTATGAGGTGCATGAGGTGGGCGATCCAGTGATCACGGCTACAGGTGTATGAAATCCAGCTCATAGTTATGCAGTCGGCATTTACATACATATGTGAATGAATGAAGAATAATTCAAGTCTGGTCCTGTAGGTCAACATTGTAATTAATCCTTAGATGCACGTCCAGCTGAAGTGTAGTGGTGGTACCGACTGGCTGAGCATACATAGAAATACGGCGACCATACCTGCAGTCCATGGGTTCAGACACCAACGGGCAGTTAGCAGCCACATGGCCAGGCCCTTGGCAGCGCCAACACCTGATCGCTGTGGCATGACTGTGCCCAGGAGTCGATTTAGTTTTCCCCGGCTCCTGGGCTGGGGAAACCTTACGTGACAGCCGAAATGGAGCAGTGTCCCGTATAAAGTCCTGAGTGGCTGTATATCGCTCTACCAGTCCTACCACTTCATCCAGAGTGCCTGGGTCCCCTTGTCCCACCCAACGTTGTATGGCTGCTGGCAGAGCTCTCACCAGGCGGTCAACCACCACCCTCTCTACCATCTGGAGCGGGGTTAATGTCTCAGGCTGAAGCCATTTTTTAACCAGTTGCAGCAAGTCATGCGCCTGAGATCGGGCAGGGCGCGTCTCAGAAAAGGACCACTGGAACACCTGTTGGGCCCGCACATATGTATTAACCCCCAGTCTACCAAGGATCTCACCTTTCAGCTTCCCATAGTCCAGGGCATCGTTCCAACTGAGGTCTATGAAGGCTTTCTGGTCATCTCCCGTCAGGAAATTAGACACCACCTCAGCCCACTGAGTCACCGGCAAGCTCTCCCACTCCGCAGTACGTTCAAAGATGGTGAGAAAAGCCTCCATGTCATCCTCAGGCTCCATCTTCCTCAGCGCTGACCGGACCTTGTACCGAGCCTCAGACCGGAATGCTGTCCCTGGTGGACCTGCCTTTCGCATAGCCGTGAACTGCTGCATCAACAATTCAGTAGTCTGTTGCTGTCGCTGCTTTTGTAGCTCCAACTGTTGCCGCTGCAACTGCAGCGCCTCTTGCTGCTGCTGCTGTGAGTGGGCAAACTGCTTCAAAAGCTCCTCCATTTTATCAGCTGGCTTAAACTGTAGCTTTGCAGGCTTAATCACTGACATGCAGCACGCTTTGGGTATGCTTCAGTTCACATTGCCCGCATTCTCCACCATATGTGATGCAGCGGTAGGACCATACTACACAGTGAAACTGCAGTGACCCAAGCAAGTTCAAATAAAACGTTCTTTTATTGTGTTACTTCACACAGTCAATATAGTATTCAGCTTCTTCATACAGTCCATTAATAATGCATGACTATATGACCCAGTCAATACACAGGCCAAACTTCCCTCTGGCCAGTTTCCCTGGGTGACCGCACGCCAGTAAAAAGTCTCTGTACTCACTCAGCGAACTGCACTCTTTATCCTCTGGAGTGCAGCCGGGTACACATAAGACAGTCCAAGACGCAGGGTGTCAGTCTCTCTGGTTCCTTTAGCCTCTGTGCTGCTCCACACAGAGAGAGCTCTGTAGACAACTGCCCTGTCTGCTTCCAAGAACACACTGACACCCTTCACCCAGTACTACAGGGCTTTTTAATCAGTCACTGCTTTACTCTTCTAATTACAGCCATAGCTGTGTCTGTAGTACGCCCTCATGGCTTCACTACGCTTCATTTGCACATTCTGGAGAGCACATACAGCGCCCCCTAGCTGTAACAGGGGTCACTGCCTCACATATCCTCCCCCCTGTTCATACCTGTGGGGTTGAACGTTTGTTACCCCGTAAGGGCGAAAGACAGGGCATCGGTATGCCCACCTGACATCCCCGCTCAGAGTCCCAATCATTGGAAAAAATCAAAATATCATCCAAATATACAACCATGAATTTATCAAGATAACTCCGAAAGATATCATGCATGAAGGATTGGAACATAGATGGGGCATTAGAGAGTCCGAATGGCATCACAAGGTATTCAAAATGGCCTTCGGGCGTATTAAATGCAGTTTTCCATTCGTCACCCTGCTTGATACGAATAAGATTATATGCCCCTCGAAGGTCAATCTTAGTAAACCAGCTAGACCCCCTAATCCTAGCAAACAAATCAGTAAGCAAAGGCAAGGGGTATTGAAATTTAACCGTGATCTTATTCAAGAGGCGATAATCAATACAGGGTCTCAAGGAGCCATCCTTCTTGGCAACAAAAAAGAACCCCGCTCCCAACGGTGAAGAAGATGGCCGAATATGCCCTTTCTCCAAAGACTCCTTAATATAGCTCCGCATGGCGGTATGTTCAGGCACAGACAGGTTGAAAAGTCGGCCCTTAGTGAACTTACAACCTGGAATCAAGTCAATAGCACAATCACAGTCCCTATGCGGTGGAAGGGAACTGGATTTGGGCTCATCGAATACATCCTGGAAGTCTGACAAAAACTCAGGAACTTCAGAAGAGGGAGAAGAGGAAATTGACATCAAAGGAACCTGATCATGAACCCCCTGACAACCCCAACTAGTCACAGACATAGATTTCCAATCTAACACCGGATTATGTAGCTGCAACCATGGAAAACCCAGCACAATTGTTGCAGAGTGCGTCTTCTTGCGTCTTCTTGCAGTCACCGCTGTACTTAGGAGAGCTTCAATCAGCAAGATATCTTGAGTAAACAGTATTTACTTCATACTGGATAAACATGAGATACAATTCAGTGTCACACAGTCCGTGCACTGAAGACAACACATTCATGAAGAAAAGCAAAACCACAAAGAGCTTCCCTCCCCACATTACAGCAAGTATATAACTTTACACACTATCGCCATCTGCTGTCTGGTTAGTATAAAGTCCTCCTTTCACTTATAATAAATCCCAATCTGTTGCATATGCCAACAACAATATCATCATGCAAATTATGCAACACCAGAAAACGACAATCTTCCTGATGGGCTGGCGCCATGCGCATGGTCAGCTGTGTCCAAAACTGAGGTTTATTTTTAGCCAACGGTGTAGCATCAATGCCCCTCAAAGGAATAAGGTTCTGCAAAGGCTGCAAGGGAAACCCACAACGTCTGGCAAATTCTAAGTCCATTAAGTTCAGAGCGGCGCCTGAATCCACAAATGCCATGACAGAAAATGATGATAATGAGCAGATCAAGGTCACAGATAACAGAAATTTAGGTTGTATAGTACTGATGGCAACAGAACTAGCGATTCTCTTAGTACGCTTAGGGCAATCAGAAATAACATGAGCAGAATCGCCGCAGTAAAAACACAACCTATTCTGACGCCTGAATGTTTGACGTTCAGCTTTAGACAAAATCCTATCACACTGCATAGGCTCAGGGCTCCGCTCAGAGGACAACGCCACAGTGTGCACAACTCTGCGCTCGCGCAAGCGCCGATCAATCTGAATGACCAGAGACATAGAATCACTCAGACCAGCAGGTGTGGGGAACCCCACCATAACCTCTTTAACGGATTCAGAAAGACCCTTTCTGAAAATTGCCGCCAAGGCATCCTCATTCCATTTAGTCAGTGCAGACCATTTTCTAAATTTCTGGCAACACAATTCTGCCGCTTCTTGACCTTGACACAGGGCTAATAAGATTTTCTTAGCCTGATCCACAGAATTAGGCTCATCATGCAACAACCCCAATGCCTGAAAGAACGAATCAACATTAAGCAAAGCAGGATTGCCAGATTCCAGGGAAAATGCCCAATCCTGTGGGTCACCACGCAGCAGAGATATGATGATTTTAACCTGCTGAATAGGATCACCAGAAGACCGGGGTCTTAATGCAAAAAACAGTTTACAGTTATTTTTGAAACTCAAAAATTTGGATCTGTCACCAAAGAATAAATCAGGAGTGGGAATCTTAGGTTCTAAGGCAGGAGTCTGAACAATGAAATCTGAAATACCCTGTACCCTAGCAGCAAGCTGATCCACCCGAGAAACTAACTCCTGAACATTCATGTTAATACTAGACTCCGTAGCCACCCAGAGGTAAAGAGGGAGGAACAGACCAAACAGGCTAAGGAAAAAAAAATGGCTCAAAATCTTTCCACCCTTCTTCTGAGATGCAATTAACTCATTGTTGGCCAGTTGTACTGTTATGATCTGATGGCCTTGGAGCAGCATGAGACGTACTCTGGAGAAGGTGGTCCCTGTACTGACCGCAAACCCTGAAACAAGCAGCGCAACTAAAAGTAGCCGTGGGGGGTACCTAACACTCCCTAGACCCCTCGGCACAGCCTAAGATCTAACTACCCCTAAAGACAGAAACAGGAAACCTATCTTGCCTCAGAGAAAATCCCCAAAGGATAGATAGCCCCCCACAAATATTGACTGTGAGAGGAGAGGGAAATAACATACGCAGATATGAAATCAGATTTTAGCATAGGAGGCCATACTAGCTAAAAAGAAAGAATAGAACAGAGTACTATGCGGTCAGTATAAAAACACTAGAAAATATCCACCGCAGAAAATACGAATCACCACATCTGACTAAAGACATGGGGGGGTGTGAAGGATTACCCCTTCCTCCCACGTCACCAATCCGTGACGTCACTACACAGGTCCAGCTCTCCGGCGCCCCCTTTGTCTCTCAGGTCAGTAAAGGGACTGCACCTAGAGCAAATGGCCGCCGGGGAGACTGCCCTGTTACCCACCCTGGGTATTCTAAGATTCGCAATCAGAGTAAAAGGATCAGCCCAAAATTAATTTATGATTTAATTGCCTTAAGGGCGCACTAGATAATTACAAGGAATATACAATCACAATATATCAAGAGTTACAGTCAGAGTACAATATAACAACAATAATACAAGGCTTAAAGGTATAAAGCTGGAGGTCAATTTACCAGGTCGAAGGTCGCTTGTGGAAGCCGGGGGGCATAGCATTCCGCAGGTCCAAAAACTTAGTTGCCGGGCAGCCCCCAGAAAGCATGTGCTTGCTCCCCTCTGGCTGGCATACCCTGTTCCTTAAGATGTCATCATCATCATCTTCTGTGGAGTGAGTCCCTCCCAGTGACCTCAGCTTCTTCTTATACCTGGCTGAGCCCCCCTGCCTGCAGCTGGGGGGCTTAGCAATCTCCACCCCCTCTGTCTCCCTGCAAGATTTATTCCAATATATAATAAATGGGATAACTTCTCTCAGGATGATCGGATCAGCACACGGGCAGTACCAGCGCCTGTGGTTTGTTCTGCCGGTCGTACTGGGATCAAACCTGGACCCATTCGGTCCCTGTGGGAGGCTGATCCCTATATCTCGGGTTTCAGACCTTCCACCGTCACGGGAGTCACACTGTTGGATGTACAATTTCTTTAGGGTAATGAGAATATTTTTTATGAGCCTGTACCTCGGACGATGCGTCCATAATTCACAATTCCATGTTGGAGACGGTTTGGCTGGGCTGCCATAATAGATGTGTATCCAGTGGCCACTTGGCATGCGTGTTTTAATTAAGCCCCCAAGCATTTCCAAGCCCCCTGGTGGCGTGGTTTCCTCATGGGGCTTTGAACTACCATCTACAGTTTACACTGAGCTCAGCCCGTTAGCATACTAATAGGAACTCTATTCATTAGCAAAGGTGGGGGCCAGGAGCACTCCTGTGTCCAGGAGACAAAATGGAGTCACGCCAATCTGATAGCATGCCTGTTCCAAGATGGCGGCTGTTCCCTCATCACACCTCCCTGCTTTAGAGGGCGCTAGGGGGCATCACATTCCTGTGTTCCCCCATGCGCCCTTCCACACCTTCTCCTTGCCGGGACAACCCATCAGCATTACCATGGTCTCTGCCACTTTCTCCCTGAGCCTGTCCCTGCCTCCTCCTCTCTGAGGCTGACTCTGTCCCTCCTCTCTCTCTCTCTGAGGCTGTCTCTGCCTCTCCCCTCTTTCTGAGGCTGTCTCTGCCTCCTTCCCTGTCTCTCTCTGAGGCTGTCTCTGCCCCCTCCTCTCTCTGAGGCTGACTCTGTCTCCCCCCCTGTCTCTCTCTGAGGCTGTCTCGGCCTCCTCTCTCTCTCTGAGGCTGTCCCTGCCTCCCCCTCTGTCTCTCTCCGAGGCTGTCTCCGCCCCCTCCTCTCTCTCTCTGAGGCTGTCTCTGCCCCCTCCTCCTTCTTTCTCTGAGGCTGTCTCTGCCCCCTCCTCTCTCTCTCTGAGGCTGTCTCTGCCCCCTCCTCCTTCTCTCTCTGAGGCTGTCCCTGCCTCCTCCTTTCTCTCTCTGAGGCTGTCTCTGCCCCCTCCCCCGTCTTTCTCTGAGGCTGTCTCTGCCCCCTCCTCTCTCTCTCTGAGGCTGCCTCCGCCTCCTCCGCTGTCTCTCTCTGAGGCTGTCTCGGCCTCCTCCTCTCTCTCTCTGAGGCTGTCTCTGCCCCCTCCTCCTTCTTTCTCTGAGGCTCTCTCTGCCCCCTCCTCTCTCTCTCTGAGGCTGCCTCCGCCTCCTCCGCTGTCTCTCTCTGAGGCTGTCTCGGCCTCCTCCTCTCTCTGAGGCTGTCCCTGCCTCCCCCTCTGTCTCTCTCCGAGGCTGTCTCCGCCCCCTCCTCTCTCTCTCTGAGGCTGTCTCTGCCCCCTCCTCCTTCTTTCTCTGAGGCTGTCTCTGCCCCCTCCTCCTTCTCTCTCTGAGGCTGTCCCTGCCTCCTCCTTTCTCTCTCTGAGGCTGTCCCTGCCTCCTCCTTTCTCTCTCTGAGGCTGTCTCCTCCCCTGTCTCTCTCTGAGGCTGGCTCTGCCTCCTCCCCTCTCTTCCTGAGGCTGTCTCCGCCTCCTCCTCTGTCTCTCTCTGAGGCTGTCTCTGCCTCATCCTTTCTCTCTCTGAGGCTGTCTCTGCCCCCTCCTCCTTCTCTCTCTGAGGCTGTCCCTGCCTCCTCCTTTCTCTCTCTGAGGTTGTCTCCTCCCCTGTCTCTCTCTGAGGCTGTCTCTGCCTCATCCTTTCTCTCTCTGAGGCTGTCTCTGCCCCCTCCTCCTCTCTCTGAGGCTGTCTCTGCCTCCTCCTCTCTCTCTCTGAGGCTGTCTCTGCCCCCTCCTCCTCTTCCTGAGGCTGTCTCTGCCTCCTCCCCTCTCTTCCTGAGGCTGTCTCCGCCTCCTCCTCTGTCTCTCTCTGAGGCTGTCTCCGCCCCCTCCTCTCTCTCTCTGAGGCTGTCTCTGCCCCCTCCTCCTTCTTTCTCTGAGGCTGTTTCTGCCCCCTCCTCTCTCTCTCTGAGGCTGTCTCTGCCTCCTCCTCCCTCTCTCTCTGAGGCTGTCTCTGCCCCCTCCCCTCTCTCTCTGAGGCTGCCTCTGCCCCCTCCTCCTTCTCCCTCTCTCTCAGAGGCTGCCTCTAACTGTCGGTCCCTGGGCCACGCCTCCGGTGAACCCTGCTGGACCGTTACCCGGTACAGCCGTCCCTGGTCCCAGACCACCTGCTCGCGGTCTGACTCCCCGGGAGGCTGTGCCGCCTGCTCCTTAAGAGCTTTCAGGCTAGCGTCAGCTTCCAGCGCTTCCTGACATCCCTGACTCGATGTGGCGAGAATGGACAACACCGCCACATCCACCGTCAGCTCCCCGGGATCTGTCTCCTGGCCGCTGTCTGACTCGGCAGCCACTTGGTCAGAGAGGGGGAAGCCGTCGGACCTCTGCAAGGCTCCTTGGGCTCCGGCGCTCCCATTCCTGGTGACAGCGGCCACGACCACTGTGTCCATGGGTAGCGCCTGCTTCCCCCCGGCTCCTGACCAAGTCGCCGGGTCAGGCAGACTTCCCGGCCCTCCTGACATCCCGGGTGTGGGGAACTCCCGCCCTGGGGTCTTACCTGGTGGCTCCTCTCCCGGGACGCCTCCTCCCCCCATGGCCTGTTCCTTTTCCTGCAGGGGCCCTAGACTCAGCAGGCTGGATTCACTTAGGGGCCCTACACTGCCCGTAGCAGCCCCTCCCTCCACCTCTGAGCTCTCCCCTACAGTCTCCTCACCTGTCCTCACTGTGAGCCCTGCGTGTGTGGTGTCAGTGTATGGAGTACCCTCAGGTTTCACTCCCTCCCCCACTGTTGGAGGCACATTCAACACATCAACATTCACAGTAGAGTCATGACATTCTTGGGGAGCCGAACTTGGGGGTTCAGTGGCCACATACTGAGACACTAGCCGCCCCAAATCGGTCCCAAGTAATACATTAGCAGGAATATTCGACGTTACTCCCACCTCCCGCATTCCCCTCCCGGCACCCCAGTCCAAAAACACCTTTGCGACAGGCAGCGCCGGTTCCACGCCTCCAATTCCGGAGACGGACAGGGTTCTCCCTGGCACCAAGTCTTGAGGGGACACCACCTCAGGACGTACTAGGGTTCGTTCAGCGCCTGTGTCCCGCAGTCCCACGACCGCTGAGCGGCCGATAGTGACGGGTTGGTAATTGTCCAGGGACCTCCCACCACCCCCTCCCACACATAAAACAGTGGACGGTTCCGGGGACAGGGATGGGGCCTTAAGACGCTGGGGACATGCAGCTTTGAAGTGTCCCAGCTGGTTGCAGTGATGACAACGTCTGGGTTCTGCGCCTGGCCTGGAGAGGGCAGCAGGGGGGTACACCCCTTGCACTCTGGGGGCTGGGGGAACAGGGGCAGGATTGGGCTTACCCCCTCTCCAGGTGCTGCTGGCAGGCTTCTTCGGCTCAGGTGCCCTGTTATTGGCATACTCGTCTGCCAGGGCGGCTGTAGCAGAAGCCCCTTTCGGTTTCCGGTCACGGAGGAACTGCTGGAGGTCCTCTGGGCAGTTCCACAAGAACTGCTCCGTGACGAACAGTTCCTGGACCTCCTGGTGGGTGGTGAGCGCTAGACCCGAGGTCCAGTGCTCTGCAGCTCTCAGCAACGCCCGCATGTGGTCGGTCCAGGTGTCCTTTGGGCCCCGCTGCAGGCTCCGGAACTTCTTGCGGTAAGACTCTGGGGTGAGGTTGTAGTGCTGGATCAGGACCCGCTTGATGCTGCTGTAGTCCTGCTCCGCCCCGGCAGGTAAGTCCCCCAAAACTTCCAGGGACTTACCCCTCAAACGGGGGGTCAGGTATCTTGCCCACTGATCCGGGGCCAGATGGTGTTGAAGGCAGGTCCTTTCAAAGGCCAGCAAGAAGGAATCCAGGTCTCCATCCTTCTCAAGCAGAGGGAAGTCCTCGGCCCGGACTTTGGAAACCCTGGACTCTGGCGGTGCTGGGGCGTCCAGCGGGAGCCCGCGTTGAGCCATCTCCAGTCGGTGCTGGCGCTCCGCTGCTCTCTCTGCCGCTGCTTGCTCCGCTGCCCGCTCAGCAGCTCTCTCTGCCCGCTCCGCTGCCTCACGGCGTTCTGCACGCTCGGCCTCCGCTGCTTTCTCTGCAGCTGCCATGAGTCTCATATAGGCGTCTTCATTACCCGCCTCGAGACGTGCTACTGCCGCTGCAACAAGGGCCGCTGATGTGGACAGGCTGGGGCGGGTAGGTGGTGGGTAGTCCCTTGCCGGGCTAAGCACGGGTGGCTGGCTCCTTGGGGAGTCTGGGCTGAGCTCCCCCTCGCCTGGAACAGTGCCGTCCACCACCACCTCCTCATAGGCCATAGCACTGGCCTGCGCCCTCAATGCACTCCTGGTGCCCTCCGCCATCTTTGGAACCTCTGGTTACTGACACAGCTGTACCCCTGACCTTGCACACAACTTATTATATCTACACTCTGACCGTCTAGTGCTGGGCTGACCTTAAGACCCCAGCAGTGAAAGTTACCACTGGTAGTCTTTAGTGTCTGGGAGTAGGGGTCCCACGCACACTATTACTCTGATCCCACGTACGCTGCCACCACTGTGAAGGATTACCCCTTCCTCCCACGTCACCAATCCGTGACGTCACTACACAGGTCCAGCTCTCCGGCGCCCCCTTTGTCTCTCAGGTCAGTAAAGGGACTGCACCTAGAGCAAATGGCCGCCGGGGAGACTGCCCTGTTACCCACCCTGGGTATTCTAAGATTCGCAATCAGAGTAAAAGTATCAGCCCAAAATTAATTTATGATTTAATTGCCTTAAGGGCGCACTAGATAATTACAAGGAATATACAATCACAATATATCAAGAGTTACAGTCAGAGTACAATATAACAACAATAATACAAGGCTTAAAGGTATAAAGCTGGAGGTCAATTTACCAGGTCGAAGGTCGCTTGTGGAAGCCGGGGGGCATAGCATTCCGCAGGTCCAAAAACTTAGTTGCCGGGCAGCCCCCAGAAAGCATGTGCTTGCTCCCCTCTGGCTGGCATACCCTGTTCCTTAAGATGTCATCATCATCATCTTCTGTGGAGTGAGTCCCTCCCAGTGACCTCAGCTTCTTCTTATACCTGGCTGAGCCCCCCTGCCTGCAGCTGGGGGGCTTAGCAATCTCCACCCCCTCTGTCTCCCTGCAAGATTTATTCCAATATATAATAAATGGGATAACTTCTCTCAGGATGATCGGATCAGCACACGGGCAGTACCAGCGCCTGTGGTTTGTTCTGCCGGTCATACTGGGATCAAACCTGGACCCATTCGGTCCCTGTGGGAGGCTGATCCCTATATCTCGGGTTTCAGACCTTCCACCGTCACGGGAGTCACACTGTTGGATGTACAATTTCTTTAGGGTAATGAGAATATTTTTTATGAGCCTGTACCTCGGACGATGCGTCCATAATTCACAATTCCATGTTGGAGACGGTTTGGCTGGGCTGCCATAATAGATGTGTATCCAGTGGCCACTTGGCATGCGTGTTTTAATTAAGCCCCCAAGCATTTCCAAGCCCCCTGGTGGCGTGGTTTCCTCATGGGGCTTTGAACTACCATCTACAGTTTACACTGAGCTCAGCCCGTTAGCATACTAATAGGAACTCTATTCATTAGCAAAGGTGGGGGCCAGGAGCACTCCTGTGTCCAGGAGACAAAATGGAGTCACGCCAATCTGATAGCATGCCTGTTCCAAGATGGCGGCTGTTCCCTCATCACAGGGGGTATATCTGCATCTCCAGAGAAATAGCTAGGCTGCAAAAAATCCTTCACAGACTAAGCTGGACAAGACAAAAACATGAAAATGCACAGAGCTATAAGGTCCACAGCAGGTGGACAGCAAAAACAAAGCCAGGACTTATCTTTGTAGAAAAACACAGCAAACTGGAGAGACCAGCAGGGAAGTGAATCCTTCAAGAACAATGGACAACTGGCACTGACTAAAGGATCCTGCAAAGCTATATACCCCAGTCAGTTTTGCAATTAGTAGATACACCTGTCCACTCCTGCAGTCCAGGCACAACTGCATTACCCTCTACAACCACCGGAGGGAGCTCAAAAGCTGAATTCACAACACCAAACGCAACATGGCGTCCCATCTCAATTCCAGTCAATTTTGCATTGAAAAGTCAAATGGCGCTCCTTAGTTTCCGAGTTCTACCATGCGCCCAAACAGTGGTTTACCCCCACATATGGGGTATCGGCGTACTCAGGACAAATTGTTCAACAACTTTTGGGGTCCATTTTCTCCTGTTACCCTTGGTAAAATAAAACAAATTGGAGCTGAAGTAAATTTTTTGTGAAAAAAAGTTAAATGTTCATTTTTATTTAAACATTCCAAAAATTCCTGTGAAACACCTGAAGGGTTAATAAACTTCTTGAATGTGGTTTTGAGCACCTTGAGGGGTATAATTTTTAGAATGGTGTCACACTTAGTTATTTTCAATCATATAGACTCATCAAAATGACTTCAAATGAGATGTGGTCCCTAAAAAAAAATGGTGTTGCAAAAATGAGAAATTGCTGGTCAAATTTTAACCCTTATAACTCCCTAATAAAAAAATTTTGGTTCCAAAATTGTGGTGATGTAAAGTAGACATGTGGGAAATGTTACTTATTAAGTATTTTGTGTGACATATCTCTGTGATTTAATTGCATTAAAATTCAAAGTTGGAAAATTGCAACATTTTCTAAATTTTTGCCAAATTTCCGTTTTTGTCACAAATAAACGCAGGTAATATCAAATAAATTTTACCACTATCATGAAGTACACACGTCACGAGAAAACAATGTCAGAATCACCGGGATCCGTTGTAGCGTTCCAGAGTTATAGCCTCATAAAGGGACATTGGTCAGAATTGTAAAAATTGGCCCGGTCATTTACATGCAAACCACCCTTGGGGGTAAAGGGGTTAAAGCGGTTTTGGAAACCCATTCCCCTGGTTGGTTGGTTGGTTGCTTAAAGGGAACCCCTAAAATCGAAGGTGAGCTAAGCCCACCAGCATCAGGGGCTTATCTACAGCATTCTGTAATGCTGTTGATAAGCCCCCGATGTATCCTGAAAAATGAGAAAAAAAGGTTAGATTATACTCACCTGGGCGGGCGGTCCGATCCGATGGGCGTCGCGGTCCGGGGCCTCCCATCTTCATAGGATGACATCCTCTTCTTGTCTTCACGCTGCGGCTCCAGCGCAGGCGTACTTTGTCTGCAGAGCAAAGTACTGCAGTGCGCAGGCGCTGGGCCTCTCTGATCTTTCCCGGCGCCTGTGCACTGCAGTACTTTGCTCTGCTCTCAACAGGGCAGACAAAGTATGCCTGCGCCAGAGCTGCGGCGTGAAGACAAGAAGAGGACGTCATCGTAAGAAGATGGGAGGCCCCGGACCCGATCGCAACACCCATCGGACCGGACAGCATTACAGAATGCTGTAGATAAGTACCCTGACTGACTGTGTCACCTCCCCCTGTATCACTCCTGACTGACTGTGTCACCTCCCCCTGTATCACTCCTGACTGACTGCGTCACCTCCCCCGGTATCACTCCTGACTGTGTCACCTCCCCCTGTATCACCCCTGACTGACTGCGTCATCTCCCCCTGTATCACTCCTGAGTGACTGTGTCACCTCCCCCTGTATCACCCCTGACTGACTGCGTCATCTCCCCCTGTATCACCCATGACTGACTGTGTCACCTCCCCCTGTATCACCCCTGACTGACTGCATCACCTTCCCCTGTATCAACCCTGACTGACTGTGTCACCTCCCCCTGTACCACCCGACTGACTGTGTCACCTCCCCCTGTATCACTCCTGACTGTGTCACCTCCCCCTGTATCACTCCTGACTGTGTCACCTCCCCCTGTATCACCCGACTGACTGCATCCCCTCCCCCTGTATCACCCCTGACTGACTGCGTCACCTCCCCCTGTATCACCCCTGACTGCATCCCCTCCCCCTGTATCACCCCTGACTGACTGTGTCACCTCCCCCTGTATCACCCCTGACTGACTGCATCCCCTCCCCTTGTATCACCCCGGACTGACTGTGTCACCTCTCCCTGTATAACCCCTGACTGACTGTGTCACCTCCCCCTGTATCACCCCTGACTGACTGCATCCCCTCCCCCTGTATCATTCCTGACTGACTGTGTCACCTCCCCCTGTATCACTCCTGACTGACTGCGTCACCTCCCCCTGGTATCACTCCTGACTGTCACCACCCCCTGTATCACCCCTGACTGACTGCATCCCCTCCCCCTGTATCACCCCTGACTGACTGTGTCACCACCCCCTGTATCACCCCTGACTGACTGTGTCACCTCCCCCTGTATCACCCCTGACTGACTGCATCCCCTCCCCCTGTATCACCCCTGACTGACTGCATCACCTCCCCCTCCATCACGCTGATTGATCCCCTCTCTCCCTTTGTCACCCCTGACTAAAACTTTTCTTTCCTTGCTACTAACAAAATGAGGCCCTTTATAAAAAGTTATGGCCTTATAGGTGGCAGAGAGATTTCTGTAAAAAGTGTATGGGCGATGTGAGAGAAAACGCTTTCGATATTACTCCAGTGTCATACATAAGTGATCTAGGACCCCCAGCACTAGAAGATGGGGCATTCACATAATGTATTTGCTGCAGAGATCAAACAGAAAATTAACAGTGGAAATAGACATGGTGCAGATATTGCTGCGTTTACTACTACCGCCAGGGATTTTCTCAGAATATAGATGAGATGTCATAGAATCCCCTCCTGTACACTGGTGCAATAACACATTGGCCTAGTGGTTAATAAACACCAGGGAACATTTATCATTGAGTTTGAACCAAAACGTGGGTGCCAACCCCTGCTATATCATTAAGACGTGTACTACCTTATGTTATGCCCTGATATTAGTGTATTTTACCGCATAATTGGTGGTCTTGTATTTATTTCTATGTAGCTACATAGTGGGCCCCAAGAATGATTTTCTTTGGTGGGCCCAAGGTGCTGCAGTCTGACGCTGGCCCCTGATGTGCCTAAACAATGGAAATCCCCCACTAGTGATGCCATTTTGGAAACTAGACCCCTCGAGAAATGTATCTAGATGTGTAGATTTATGTGAAGTTTATAATGTAGAACTGTGAACATAAAAAAAGCTAATTTTCCTCACAAAAATGTTATTCTAGCCCCATTTTTTTATTTTCAAAAGGTAACAGCAGAAAATAGAACCCAAAACTTGTTGTGCAATTTCTCCTGAGTATGTAGCTGCCCAATATATGAGGGTAAACTACTGTTTGGGGGCACGACAGGGCTCACAAAAGGAGTGATGTTTTGAAATTCAACTTTGATGAAATGGTCTCTTAGGGTACCGTTACACTATACGATTTACCAACGATCACGACCAGCGATACGACCTGGCCGTGATCGTTGGTAAGTCGTTGTGTGGTCGCTGGAGAGCTGTCACACAGACAGCTCTCCAGCGACCAACGATGCCGAGGTCCCCGGGTAACCAGGGTAAACATCGGGTTACTAAGCGCAGGGCCGCGCTTAGTAACCCGATGTTTACCCTGGTTACCAGCGTAAAAAAACCCAAACACTACATACTTACATTCCGGTGTCTGTCCCTTGCCGTCTGCTTCCCGCACTGACTGACTGCCGGCCGTAAAGTGAAAGCACAGCACAGCGGTGACGTCACCGCTGTGCTCTGCTTTCACTTTACGGCCGTCAGTCAGTCAGTGTGGGAAGCAGACGGCAAGGGACCTGACGGACACCGGAATGTAAGTATGTACTGTTTTTTTTTTTTTTTTTACATTTACGATGGTAACCAGGATAAACATCGGGTTACTAAGCGTGGCCCTGCGCTTAGTAACCCGATGTTTACCCTGATTACAAGCGAACGCATCGCTGGATCGGTGTCACACACACCGATCCAGCGATGACAGCGGGAGATCCAGCGATGAAAGAAAGTTCCAAACGATCTGCTACGACGTACGATTCTCAGCAGGGTCCCTGATCGCTGCTGCGTGTCAGACACAGCGATATCGTATGGATATCGCTGGAACGTCATGGATCGTACCGTCGTAGTGACAAAAGTGCCACTGTGAGACGGTACCCTTAGTGTCATATCACATTTAGAGAACCCCTGATGTGCCTAAACAGTGAAAAAAAAACACAAGTGATTCAGTCTTTGAAACTAGACTCCTTATGGAATCTATTTAGATGTGGCGTGAGCACCTTGATCTCACAGGTGCTTCACAGAATTTTTGCCATGACTCCTTTTTCTAAGGCTAATTTAACCGCCAACAATTCCCTGTTGCTGATGTCATAATTTGTCTCGGCCGAAGATAATTTTTTAGAGAAAAAGGTGCAGGGTTTGAGGTTAGTGCCCCAACCCCCACCTCAGAAGCGTCGACCTCTACAATAAAAGGTCTCAACGGATTGGGTTGTAGGGGCTGAAGTAAAACATTTCTTCAATGTCAGAAAGGAATTTTTTGCAGCCACGGACCAATTTTTTACATCTGCAACTTTGAGAGTGAGGTCCGTCAAGGGTTTCACCACCTACGAAAACACTTTAATGAACTTCCTATAGAAGTTAGCGAAGCCCAGGAATTGCTGCAACCCCTTTAGGTCATGAGGCTGCACCGGAAAATACTAAAACCCTATGTGTCATTTGTCTATACCTATGCCTATGGTAGATTTTGCCTATGGTAGATTTTTTTAGTCATATTAGTCTATACCTATGGTAGATTTTTTACAGTGTGCGGGAAATCAGCGATTCCGCAGAATAAGGCCGGCTTCACACTCAGCGTATGAAAAAACGGTCCTTATATTACGGCCGTAATACGCTGAAATGTCCCGAAAATAGTGGTCCGTAGCTCCTCCGTAGGCAGGGTGTGTCAGCGTTTTTTGCGCATGGCATCCTCCATATGTAATCCGTATGGCATCCGTACTGCGTGGTTTTCTCGCAGGCTTGCAAAACCAACATACCGCTATAGAAATGATCCATGTGTCCCAAAAAGAAAAAAATATATATATATATATAGCTTTCTAGGAAATTTCCCACGATCTATGAACATCCAGCAGAGGGCGCCTCACCGCAAATGAAGCTAAATATAGCTCATTGATCTATATTTAGACTTATTCCCCGGGGTTTTGCAGCGAGGAGCAGCCTGCATTAGCAAAGCTCCTTGCTGCAAAATGTTTTAACCCCTTCAGAAGGATTTACATCGTTGGACGTTACAGATCTGCGGAGGGTAAGTATATTGTTGGTTTATTATGTTTTTTCTTTCACAGAACGAGGGTCTTCAGTGATTGGATTGGGCGTAGAATAAAATACTCCAACAACCATTGTTTTTATTTCATTAAAATAATTTTAAATAATGTGTTTGTGTTTTATTTAACCCTTTCATTCAATTGGATTAACAATGGATAGGTGTCATAATTGACGCCTCTCCATTATTAATTAGGCTTAATGTCACCTTACAATAGCAAGGTGGCATTAACCCTTCATTACCCCAAATCCCACAGCTACACGGGAATGGGAAGAGAGTGGCCAAGTGCCAGAATAGGCGCATCTTCCAGATGTGCCTTTTCTGGGGTGGCTGGGGGCAGATATTTTTAGCCAGGGGGGGGCCAATAACCATGGACCCTCTCCAGGCTATTAATATCTGCCCTCAGTCACTGGCTTTACTACTCTGGCGGAGAAAATTGCGCGGGAGCCCACGCCAATTTTTTCCGCCATTTAACCCTTTATTTTAAGAGCTAGAACGGCCAAATTTTGCAGATACACACTACTGACATTAGTAGTGTGGAATCTGCAAAAAAAAGGAGAGAAGACATGGTTTACTGTATGTAAACCAGGTCTCAAATCATGTCGGCTTTTAGGAAGGAGAAAGAAAAAGCCGGCAATTGAATTACCGGCTTTCAAGCTGTATAGCGCTGGAATAAATATTAATATATATACATATATGTGTCTAATGACATATATATATATATATATATATATATATATATACCTATTCTATGTGTACACATTTATTCTACCTATTGGACTGTAAGCTGTCAGTGTGATTTTACTGTACACCGCACTGAATTACCGGCTTTTCTCTCTAACAGCGCTGCGTATTTCTCGCAAGTCACACTGCTTGTCCGTGTGAAATCCGTATTTTTCACGCTTCCATAGACTTTCATTGGCGTATTTCTTGCGCAGTACGGTGACAAACGCAGCATGCTGCGATTTTGTACGGCCGTAGAAAGCCGTATAATACTGATCAGTAAAATACGGCAGATAGGAGCAGGGGCATAGAGAATAATTGTGCCGTATTTTTTGCGAGTTTTACGGACGTAGTTTCTGCGCTCTTACGTCCGTAAAACTCGCAAGTGTGAAGCCGGCCTTAATGAACATGTTGCTTTTTTTTCCGCGATTTGTTTTTTTTCGCGGAAAAAAATCGCAACATTTGCACAAGTTTTGCGGATTACATTGAAATGATTGGGAACCATATGTAAGCGTTTTTTTCACGTTTTTATCGCATTTTTATAGAAAAAAACCGCGAAAAATACGGAACGTGTGCACATAGCCTTACAACACCCTTCTCTGTGTACCTGAACTGAGAGAGGGAGGGGGATGTTTTGAGTGAGATAATATTAAGGCTAGGTTCTCATTTCGTTTTCGGGTGAGCGCTAACAGACAGCGTTGCACGGCGAAATTAACGCCGTGCAACGTGTCCGTTAACGCTCCCATTGCCAGCAATGTTAAAGCGCATTGCTAGTGCGTGCCATTTTCGGCACGCGCTAGCGATGTGCCGTTCTTTTGTGGCGCGCCTCGGACGCTGCTTGCAGCTAGCGCTAGCGGGGACATTTAACGCGACCCCTAAAAAGACATTGCGTTAGCGCAATCCACTAGCGCTTAGCGCTAAACGGATTGCCCTGACGCAATGAGAACCTAGCCTAATATTGTTTACCTTGAGATAGTTTATAAACCCTCCTCTCACACATCCAGTACCCAGCAACCACAGAATGCAGAGTAAGTGGACATGCTGGCTGGGGCATATCTTAAGGTACCGTCACACTCAGCAACTTTGCAACGAGAACGACAGCGATCTGTGACGTTGCAGCGTCCTGGATAGCGATCTCGTTGTGTTTGACACGCAGCAGTGATCTGGATCCCGCTGTGCCATTGCTGGTCAGAGCTAGAAGTCCGGAACTTCATTTGGTCGCTAGATTGGCGCGTATCGTCATGTTTGACATCAAAAACAACTACGCCAGCAACGTTTTACATGGAGCGAGAACAATAAGCGAGTCGCCGTTACGTCACTGGATCGCTCCTGCATCGTTCTGTTTGACGTCTCTACAGCGACATAAACAGCGACGCTCCAGTGATCGGCTCGTTGTCTATATCGCTGCAGCGTCGCTATGTGTGACTGTACCTTACTGAAGTCAAGCATCAACACCAGGCTCTCCCATCATCACTTTGGTAAGAATTACGAATAACGGTTTTAAGCTCCGTTTTTTTTATTGGAATAAGTTCATATTAGTACAACAACGTTATCTTCCAAGTTTCATTAAGATCATTTTAGGGATTCAGTCGTTATGCGCCATATTCTGCCATACCTATGCCTAGTGTGTTATCACGGTTGGAAACGGAAAAACGATTTTGAGCTCCGTTTTTTTTATTGGAATATGTTGATATTAGTACAACAACGTTATCTTCCAAGTTTCATTAAGATCTTTTTAGGGATTCAGTCGTTATGCGCCATTTTCTGCCATACCTATGCCTAGTCTGTTATCACGGTTGGAAACGGAAAAACGGTTTTGAGCTCCGTTTTTTTTATTGGAATTAGTTCATATTAGTACAACAACGTTATCTTCCAAGTTTCATTAAGATCTTTTTAGGGATTCAGTCGTTATGCGCCATTTTCTGCTATACCTATGCCTACAGTGTTATCATGGTTGGAAACGGAAAAACGGTTTTGAGCTCCATTTTTTTTATTGGAATTAGTTCATATTAGTACAACAACGTTATCTTCCAAGTTTCATTATGATCTTTTTAGGGATTCAGTCGTTATGCGCCATTTTCTGCCATACCTATGCCTACAGTGTTATCATGGTTGGAAACGGAAAAACGGTTTTGAGCTCCGTTTTTTTTATTGGAATATGTTCATATTAGTACAACAACGTTCTCTTCCAAGTTTCATTAAGATCATTTTAGGGATTCAGTCGTTATGCGCCATTTTCTGCCATACCTATGCCTACAGTGTTATCACGGTTGAAAACGGAAAAACGGTTTTGAGCTCCGTTTTTTTTATGGGAATATGTTCAAATTAGTACAACAACGTTATCTTCCAAGTTTCATTAAGATCTTTTTAGGGATTCAGTCGTTATGCGCCATTTTCTGCCATACCTATGCCTAGTGTGTTATCACGGTTGGAAACGGAAAAACGGATTTGAGATCCGTTTTTTTTATTGGAATATGTTTATATTAGTACAACGACGTTATCTTCCAAGTTTCATTAAGATCTTTTTAGGGATTCAGTCGTTATGCGCCATTTTCTGCCATACCTATGCCTAGTGTGTTATCACGGTTGGAAACGGAAAAACGGTTTTGAGCTCCGTTTTTTTTATTGGAATATGTTCATATTAGTACAACAACGTTATCTTCCAAGTTTCATTAAGATCTTTTTAGGGATTCAGTCGTTATGCGCCATTTTCTGCCATACCTATGCCTAGTGTGTTATCACGGTTTGAAACGGAAAAACGGTTTTGAGCTCCGTTTTTTTTATTGGAATATGTTCATATTAGTACAATGACGTTATCTTCCAAGTTTCATTAAGATCTTTTTAGGGATTCAGTCGTTATGCGCCATTTTCTGCCATACCTATGCCTAGTGTGTTATCACGGTTGGAAATGGAAAAACGGTTTTGAGCTCCGTTTTTTTTATTGGAATTAGTTCATATTAGTACAATGACGTTATCTTCCAAGTTTCATTAAGATCTTTTTAGGGATTCAGTCGTTATGCGCCATTTTCTGCCATACCTATGCCTAGTGTGTTATCATGGTTGGAAACGGAAAAACGGTTTTGAGCTCCGTTTTTTTTATTGGAATATGTTCATATTAGTACAACGACGTTATCTTCCAAGTTTCATTAAGATCTTTTTAGGGATTCAGTCGTTATGCGCCATTTTCTGCCATACCTATGCCTAGTGTGTTATCATGGTTGGAAACGGAAAAACGGTTTTGAGCTCCGTTTTTTTTATTGGAATAAGTTCATATTAGTACAACAACGTTATCTTCCAAGTTTCATTAAGATCTTTTTAGGGATTCAGTCGTTATGCGCCATTTTCTGCCATACCTATGCCTAGTGTGTTATCACGGTTTGAAACGGAAAAACGGTTTTGAGCTCCGTTTTTTTTATTGGAATATGTTCATATTAGTACAATGACGTTATCTTCCAAGTTTCATTAAGATCTTTTTAGGGATTCAGTCGTTATGCGCCATTTTCTGCCATACCTATGCCTAGTGTGTTATCATGGTTGGAAACGGAAAAACGGTTTTGAGCTCCGTTTTTTTTATTGGAATATGTTCATATTAGTACAATGACGTTATCTTCCAAGTTTCATTAAGATCTTTTTAGGGATTCAGTCGTTATGCGCCATTTTCTGCCATACCTATGCCTAGTGTGTTATCACGGTTGGAAACGGAAAAACGGTTTTGAGCTCCGTTTTTTTTATTGGAATATGTTCATATTAGTACAATGACGTTATCTTCCAAGTTTCATTAAGATCTTTTTAGGGATTCAGTCGTTATGCGCCATTTTCTGCCATACCTATGCCTACAGTGTTATCACGGTTGGAAACGGAAAAACGGTTTTGAGCTCCGTTTTTTTTATTGGAATATGTTCATATTAGTACAACAACGTTATCTTCCAAGTTTCATTAAGATCTTTTTAGGGATTCAGTCGTTATGCGCCATTTTCTGCCATACCTATGCCTAGTGTGTTATCACGGTTGGAAACGGAAAAACGGTTTTGAGCTCCGTTTTTTTTATTGGAATTAGTTCATATTAGTACAATGACGTTATCTTCCAAGTTTCATTAAGATCTTTTTAGGGATTCAGTCTTTATGCGCCATATTCTGCCATACCTATGCCTAGTGTGTTATCACGGTTGGAAACGGAAAAACGGTTTTGAGCTCCGTTTTTTTTATTGGAATTAGTTCATATTAGTACAATGACGTTATCTTCCAAGTTTCATTAAGATCTTTTTAGGGATTCATTCTTTATGCGCCATATTCTGCCATACCTATACCTACAGTGTTATCACGGTTGGAAACGGAAAAACGGTTTTGAGCTCCGTTTTTTTTATTGGAATTAGTTCATATTAGTACAATGACATTATCTTCCAAGTTTCATTAGGATCTTTTTAGGGATTCAGTCTTTATGCGCCATATTCTGCCATACCTATGCCTACAGTGTTATCACGGTTGGAAACGGAAAAACGGTTTTGAGCTCCGTTTTTTTTATTGGAATTAGTTCATATTAGTACAATGACATTATCTTCCAAGTTTCATTAGGATCATTTTAGGGATTCATTCTTTATGCGCCATATTCTGCCATACCTATGCCTATGGTAGTTTTTTTTCTAAAGTTGAATGTTTTTAATCTATTTTTCCTTTCCACTTCACTATTTAAAAATAAATTAGCGGAGGTTAAACTTTAATTGCGTTTTCAACAAGGCAAACCCATACATTGCTATAGAGTAACTTTACATTTGAAATAAACACTGAATCCCTAAGTATATCTTTATCGAAAATTTTTGCCTTAGGCCGACCTCACACCTGCGAGTTTTACGGACGTATGAGCGGTTCATAAAATACGGATTGCATACGGTACAATGCTTCTCTATGGCCCAGCTCCTATCAGCCGTGTTTTACTGATCCGTATTATACGGTCTTCTACGGCCATAGAAAATTGCAGTATGCTGCGTTTGTCACCGTATTGCGCAAAAAATCCACTAATGAAAGTCTATGGGGGCCAGAAAAATACGGATTACACACGGACCAACAGTGTGACTTGCGAGAAATACGCAGCGGTGTTAGAGAGAAAAGCCGGAAATTCAGTGCGGTGTACAGTAAAATCACACTGACAGCTTACAGTAGAATAGGTGGAATAAATGTGTACACATAGAATAGATATATATATATATATGTAGATATACTAGATGGTGGCCCGATTCTAACGCATCGGGTATTCTAGAATATGCATGTCCACGTAGTATATTGCCCAGCCACGTAGTATATTGCCCAGCCCACGTAGTATATTGCCCAGCCACGTAGTATATTGCCCAGCCCACGTAGTATATTGCCCAGCCACGTAGTATTTTGCCCAGCCACGTAGTATATTGCCCAGCCATGTAGTATATTGCCCAGCCCACGTAGTATATTGCCCAGCCACGTAGTATTTTGCCCAGCCACGTAGTATATTGCCCAGTCACGTAGTATATTGGCCAGCCCACGTAGTATATTGGCCAGCCCACGTAGTATATTGCCCAGTCACGTAGTATATTGCCCAGCCACGTAGTATTTTGCCCAGTCACGTAGTATATTGGCCAGCCCACGTAGTATATTGGCCAGCCACATAGTATATTGCCCAGTCACGTTGTATATTGGCCAGCCCACGTAGTATATTGGCCAGCCCACGTAGTATATTGCCCAGCCCACGTAGTATACTGCCCAGCCACGTAGTATTTTGCCCAGCCACGTAGTATATTGCCCAGTCACGTAGTATATTGGCCAGCCCACGTAGTATATTGGCCAGCCCACGTAGTATATTGCCCAGCCACGTAGTATATTGGCCAGCCCACGTACTATATTGGCCAGCCCACGTACTATATTGGCCAGCCCACGTACTATATTGGCCAGCCACGTACTATATTGCCCAGCCCACGTAGTATATTGCCTGTGACCACAACGTCATCACAGGTCCTGCGCTCATACCAACCCTGGGACCGGAAGCTGCCGTGGACTACAAGGGGCCCTCAGAAAGGTGAGTATATTTTTATTTTTTTAAATGTGACAAACCTGGCTGGGCAATATACTACGTGGCTAGGCAATATACTACGTGACTGGGCAATATACTACGTGACTGGGCAATATACTACGTGGGCTGGGCAATATACTACGTGGCTGGGCAATATACTACGTGGCTGGGAAATGTACTACATGGCTGGGCAATATAGTACGTGACTGGGCAATATACTACGTGACTGGGCAATATACTACGTGGCTGGGAAATGTACTACATGGCTGGGCAATATAGTACGTGACTGGGCAATATACTACGTGACTGGGCAATATAGTACGTGGCTGGGCAATATACTACGTGGACATGCATATTCTAGAATACCCGATGCGTTAGAATCGGGCCACCATCTAGTGTGTGTGTGTGTGTGTGTGTGTGTGTGTGTGTGTATGTGTGTGTGTATATATATATATATATATATATATATATATATATATATATATATATATATATATATATATATATATATATACACATATACACACACACATACTATGTGTAGACATTTATCTTAGCTATTCTATTCTAACCTGTCAGTGTGATTTTACTGTACACCGCACTGAATTGCCGGCTTTTCTATAGAACACCGCTGCGTATTTCTCACAAGTCACACTGCTGGTCTGTGTGTAATCCGTATTTTTCTGGCCCCCATAGCGGCCCTGCACTTAGTAACCCGATATTTACCCTGGTTACAGGTGAACACATCGCTAGATCGGCGTCACACATGCCGATCCAGCGATGACAGCGGGTGATCAGCGACCAAAAAAAAGGTCCTGATCATTCCCCACGACCAACGATCTCCCAGCAGGGCCTGATCGTTGGTCGCTGTCACACATAACGAGATCGTTAGCGGGATCGTTGTTACGTCACAAAAAGCGTGACGTTGCAACGATATCCTTAACGATATCGTTGTGTGTGAAGGTACCTTAAGGCAAACATTTTCGATAAAGATATACTTAGGGATTCACTGTTTATTTGAAATGTAAAGTTATTATATAGGAATGTATGAATTAACATTGTTGAAAACAGAATTACATTTTTAAGCTTTGTTTTTCTTGCTGGAAAAAGTTCATATTAATGACAAACTTATTTTCAAAGTTTCATCAAGATCTTCTTAGGGATTCAGTGTTTATTTCAAATGTAAAGTTACTCTATAGCAATGTATGGGTTTGCCTTGTGGAAAACGCAATTAAAGTTTAACCTCCGCTAATTTATTTTTAAATAGTGAAGTGGAAAGAAAAAATAGATTCAAAAAATTCAACTTTAGAAAAAAAACTACCATAGGAATAGGTATGGCAGAATATGGCGCATAAAGACTGAATCCCTAAAAAGATCTTAATGAAACTTGGAAGATAACGTCATTGTACTAATATGAACTAATTCCAATAAAAAAAACGGAGCTCAAAACCGTTTTTCCGTTTCCAACCGTGATAACACACTAGGCATAGGTATGGCAGAATATGGCGCATAAAGACTGAATCCCTAAAAAGATCTTAATGAAACTTGGAAGATAACGTTGTTGTACTAATATGAACATATTCCAATAAAAAAAACGGAGCTCAAAACCGTTTTTCCGTTTCCAACCGTGATAACACACTAGGCATAGGTATGGCAGAAAATGGCGCATAACGACTGAATCCCTAAAAAGATCTTAATGAAACTTGGAAGATAACGTTGTTGTACTAATATGAACATATTCCAATAAAAAAAACGGAGCTCAAAACCGTTTTTCCGTTTCCAACCGTGATAACACACTAGGCATAGGTATGGCAGAAAATGGCGCATAACGACTGAATCCCTAAAAAGATCCTAATGAAACTTGGAAGATAACGTTGTTGTACTAATATGAACTAATTCCAATAAAAAAAACGGAGCTCAAAACCGTTTTTCCGTTTCCAACCGTGATAACACACTAGGCATAGGTATGGCAGAAAATGGCGCATAAAGACTGAATCCCTAAAAAGATCTTAATGAAACTTGGAAGATAACGTTGTTGTACTAATATGAACATATTCCAATAAAAAAAACGGAGCTCAAAACCGTTTTTTCCGTTTCCAACCATGATAACACTGTAGGCATAGGTATGGCAGAAAATGGCGCATAAAGACTGAATCCCTAAAAAGATCCTAATGAAACTTGGAAGATAACGTTGTTGTACTAATATGAACATATTCCAATAAAAAAAACGGAGCTCAAAACCGTTTTTCCGTTTCCAACCATGATAACACTGTAGGCATAGGTATGGCAGAATATGGCGCATAAAGACTGAATCCCTAAAAAGATCTTAATGAAACTTGGAAGATAACGTCATTGTACTAATATGAACTAATTCCAATAAAAAAAACGGAGCTCAAAACCGTTTTTCCGTTTCCAACCGTGATAACACACTAGGCATAGGTATGGCAGAAAATGGCGCATAAAGACTGAATCCCTAAAAAGATCTTAATGAAACTTGGAAGATAACGTTGTTCTACTAATATGAACATATTCCAATAAAAAAAACGGAGCTCAAAACTGTTTTTCCGTTTCCAACCATGATAACACTGTAGGCATAGGTATGGCAGAAAATGGCGCATAACGACTGAATCCCTAAAAAGATCTTAATGAAACTTGGAAGATAACGTTGTTGTACTAATATGAACATATTCCAATAAAAAAAACGGAGCTCAAAACCGTTTTTCCGTTTCCAACCGTGATAACACTGTAGGCATAGGTATGGCAGAAAATGGCGCATAAAGACTGAATCCCTAAAAAGATCTTAATGAAACTTGGAAGATAACGTTGTTGTACTAATATGAACATATTCCCATAAAAAAAACGGAGCTCAAAACCGTTTTTCCGTTTCCAACCATGATAACACTGTAGGCATAGGTATGGCAGAAAATGGCGCATAAAGACTGAATCCCTAAAAAGATCTTAATGAAACTTGGAAGATAACGTTGTTGTACTAATATGAACTAATTCCAATAAAAAAAACGGAGCTCAAAACCGTTTTTCCGTTTCCAACTGTGATAGCACACTAGGCATAGGTATGGCAGAAAATGGCGCATAAAGACTGAATCCCTAAAAAGATCTTAATGAAACTTGGAAGATAACGTTGTTGTACTAATATGAACATATTCCAATAAAAAAAACGGAGCTCAAAACCGTTTTTCCGTTTCCAACCATGATAACACTGTAGGCATAGCAGAAAATGGCGCATAAAGACTGAATCCCTAAAAAGATCTTAATGAAACTTGGAAGATAACGTTGTTGTACTAATATGAACATATTCCAATAAAAAAAACGGAGCTCAAAACCGTTTTTCCGTTTCCAACCGTGATAACACACTAGGCATAGGTATGGCAGAAAATGGCGCATAACGACTGAATCCCTAAAAAGATCCTAATGAAACTTGGAAGATAACGTTGTTGCACTTATATGAACTAATTCCAATAAAAAAAACGGAGCTCAAAACAGTTTTTCCGTTTCCAACCATGATAACACTGTAGGTATAGGTATGGCATAAAATGGCGCATAACGACTGAATCCCTAAAAAGATCTTAATGAAACTTGGAAGATAACGTTGTTGTACTAATATGAACATATTCCAATAAAAAAAAACGGAGCTCAAAACCGTTTTTCCGTTTCCAACCATGATAACACTGTAGGCATAGGTATGGCAGAAAATGGCGCATAACGACTGAATCCCTAAAAAGATCTTAATGAAACTTGGAAGATAACGTTGTTGTACTAATATGAACATATTCCAATAAAAAAAACGGAGCTCAAAACCGTTTTTCCGTTTCCAACCGTGATAACACACTAGGCATAGGTATGGCAGAAAATGGCGCATAACGACTGAATCCCTAAAAAGATCCTAATGAAACTTGGAAGATAACGTTGTTGCACTTATATGAACTAATTCCAATAAAAAAAACGGAGCTCAAAACAGTTTTTCCGTTTCCAACCATGATAACACTGTAGGTATAGGTATGGCATAAAATGGCGCATAACGACTGAATCCCTAAAAAGATCTTAATGAAACTTGGAAGATAACGTTGTTGTACTAATATGAACATATTCCAATAAAAAAAAACGGAGCTCAAAACCGTTTTTCCGTTTCCAACCATGATAACACTGTAGGCATAGGTATGGCAGAAAATGGCGCATAAAGACTGAATCCCTAAAAAGATCCTAATGAAACTTGGAAGATAACGTTGTTGTACTAATATGAACATATTCCAATAAAAAAAAACGGAGCTCAAAACCGTTTTTCCGTTTCCAACCATGATAACACTGTAGGCATAGGTATGGCAGAAAATGGTGCATAACGACTGAATCCCTAAAAAGATCTTAATGAAACTTGGAAGATAACGTTGTTGTACTAACATGAACATATTCCAATAAAAAAAACGGAGCTCAAAACCGTTATTCCGTTTCCAAAAAATTTGACCCCTACATTCATGTATTGCAACTTTATGTCAAATAAATACATATGTAAATAAATTGGTTACTCTGCTTCAAATGGAGTGAAGTGGAAAGGAAAACTAAATTAACAAAATGAAACGGTAAAAAAAAATCTAAAATAGGCAGAGATGAATACGACTAAAATATCTACCATAGGCATAGGTAAATTTGCCACATAGGGTTTTAGTATGCACCGGCTGCACCCAATCTGTAATGGCCTGAACCTTCCCAGGATCCATGTGGAACCCCTCCCCTGATATAACTTATCCCAGAAAAGACAGTTCCTGCACAAAGAACAAGCATTTCTCCAGTTTAGCGTATAAGTGGTTCTCTCTGAGTCTCATAAGAACCATACGCAGATGATGTAAATGAGACTGACTGTCCTCTGAGTATATCAGAATGTCATCCAGGTAGATGACTACATAACATAACGCTCAATCAGGTCAGAAAAAATAACATTAATAAAATTCTGGAAAACAGCAGGGGCGTTAGTGAGAAAGGCATTACCAGGTTTTCAAACAGTCCCTCGGTCTTCAGGAATGCGGTTTTCAATTCATCCCCCTCCCGGACCCATATAAGGTTATAAGCCCACCGTAAATCAAGCTTAGAGAATCATTTGGCCCCTGTGAGTTGGTTGCATAAATCGGGAATCAGAGGGAGAAGGTACGTGTTCTTTACAGTAATTTTGTTCAGTTCCCGAAAGTCAAGGCACGGTGGCAAACCACCATCCTTTTTATTTACAATGAAAAACCCTGCTGCCACAGGTGAGACAGAAGGCCGAATATGCCCCTTGCGGAGGCTCTCGAAGATGTACTCTTTGATGGCTTGGCGCTCAGACCCGGACAAATTAAACAGACAAGCCTTGGGCCCCTGGGACTAAATCAATGGCACAATCAAAAGGTCGATGTGTCGGAAGTGCCTCAGCCTCGCTTTCAGAGAACACATCTTTGAAATCCTTAAGGTATTCCGGAATACTCTCCAGACCGACAGATGACACAGATACAGACTTTACCGGGTTGACAAAAGGTCCCAGGTTACAACATGGACCGTTATCCTTACATCTCCATTGAGTAATCTCCCCCATCACCCAATCAATGACAGGATTGTGGCATTGCAGCCAGGGAATCTCCAGTACCAGTCCTGCAGGCAGATTATTCATAAAGAAACAACCTAATTTTTCCACGTGAGTGGAACCCACTTTCAGAGAAAAGACATCAGACATGAAACAAATTCCATCCCGGGTAAGAGGAGATGAATTAACAGACACAATTTTAACAGGGTCTTTCAGCCTGACTGTCCCTATCTCAATAAGTGTCACAACTTGGGCATCAGATTAAAGAGAACCTGTCACCCCCAAAATTGAGGGTGAGCTAAGCCCACCAGCATCATGTATCCTAAAAGATGAGAAAAAGAAGTTATATTATACTCACCCAGGGGCGGTCCTGGTTCCGATCCGATGGGTGTCGCGGTCCGGCGCCTCCCATCTTCATCAGATGACGTCCTCTTCTTGTATTCACACTGCGGCTCCGGCGCAGGCGTACTTTGTCTGCCCTGTCCCACCGAATGGACTGCCTGCCCCTGGGTGAGTATAATCTAACCTCTTTTTCTTATCTTTCAGGTTACATCGGGGGCTTATCTACAGCATTACAGAATGCTGTAGATAAGCTCCTGATGCCGGTGGGCTTAGCTCACCCTCGATTTTGGGGGTGACAGGGTCCCTTTAATGGAGGAACCGCAGTCAACAAAGGCGGTGGTCATGACAGGACCGCTGGCAAGTTCCATTTCCACCTGGAGCACAATTTTAGCAAGCGAGAAAAAATGTACCTTGGAGTCTGGACAAACTCCTCGATTGTTGCCCAGTCTCAGTCGTTTTCCGACAGTTTCACTGAAGAAGGGCAGGAGGGACAGTCCATTTTCCAATGTCCAGAGGCTCCACAGTAAAAGCATAGTATGTTGTCTCTACGGTGCCTTCTCACTCTTTCCTTTACTGAGATAGACCCAATCTCCATGGGCTCAGGTACGGGTGCAGCGTCACACAATTTGGAGTACAAGGGAGTCTCTTGCATCACTCCTCTAGCACAGAGTCTCCGATCCTTATGGACCGCCTGTGTCATGGCGTCCTCCAGGGTATCAGGAGGAGGATGTAATGCCAAAGCGTCCTGTAGACGGTCAGACAGGCGTCTGCGGAACAACCCCCGCAGGGTGTCGTCGTTCCAAGCTACTTCAGCAGCCCATGTTAAGCTCATGTTAAAATCGAATTGCACACGGATTACATACGGATGTTGCGATAAAAAAATCGCATTGACATCGCATGACACTCTCATGTTTTACCTCTGTTTTTTCGGTCCAGAAATCGGACCGTTTTTTTTCTCACATATGGGTGTGAGCCCTTAGTGGGAAAATGGACGCGTCAGGGGCAGATTTGCCGCGTTAGGAAAGTTGTGTGCTTCTCTGAGGTTTGTATATAAAGTTGTGGAGTTTTTCTGAATTTTGGCCGCTGCCCAGTAATAAAGCGGAGCGGGCGCTGCGTCCTGCAGTCTGACCTCACAGCTGGAGACACGCACATCATTACACAGTGGCAGAACACGTGACAGAACATCGGCCTCACCGCCGCACAGCGCAGTGCCTGCACACGAGCGCCATCTAGTGTCTGCTGTCATTGCGTATAGTGAGGTCGCTGAATAAAGTTGTAGTGTGTTGAATTGAAGCGGAAGTGCTGGATGATGCCGGTTGTTGTTGTGAGTGTGGAGCTGGATGATGAGTGAGATAGTGGAGCGGACCCTGAGCGCTCTGCCGGGACTTCTCCTTCAGGAGCCGGCGCCGGGGCCCAGCTCCAAACTGGGGAGCCTGATCCGGAGTATAACAGGGCTGAGCTCCAGACAGGTACCGGTCAGGGCTGTCATTGTATGTATCTAGTATATGTGGCTGTACTATGTGTGTATGTATCATATGTGTGTATTATATGTATTTATCGGTCTGTGTATGTATGTATGTCTGTACTATGTGTGTGTGTATGTATCATTTGTGTATTTATCTGTGTATATGTATCTATTATATGTGTGTATGTATTAAATATATATCTGTGTGTATTTATTGCTCTGAATATGTATGCATCTCATGTATACCTCCTATATGTGTCTGTCGCCCCTGATGTTCTGCTGGGACTGTCTGCCCACAGATATTCCTGTATTTGGGATTAGATGGATCCTCTGTCCTGCAGATTATCAGCCATAGTGAGTGCGGACCGGCTGACCACTCGCACAGTGGAGCTTGATATGACTTCCCTTACACCTGCAGCTCCCTGTACATGCTGGGAGTTGTAGTTCTCTTCCAGGTGATCACTGTTATATGTCAGTACATGTTACTTACTACCTGTGTGTATTTCTTAGGAGGAAGAAAAGCTTATCCAGCAAGAACTTGCCAACTTGAAAACCACTGTGTCCTCACCCTCCACCACCCTGGTAACCTTCCATTTATGTATTCTTTCTCTACAGTCCTCCCTCCCTGGCATGTAAGCTGCTGTTTTCTACGTCGGCTCTGTGTTTCATTGACTGACTGTAGTTCTTTTCGTCTATAGATGTGTCCACATTAGACATCGCACCTATTTTGTCAGGACAGGGAGAATATCTAATTTGTATAGAGGTCAGGGAAAGAAGGATCAGGCATTTTGGATTTCAACATTTCCAATCTTTTTGCTCCCACAGAAGTGTTGTTCCTGCCATTCCCCTCACTCGCTCAGCATGTTCAGCCAAGTGTGCACATGTCCTGGAGAGGAGGGAGCAATAGCTGTTGGCTAACATCTAGGGTTCATTTACACAATTTACCAATTATTGGCACCGTTTCTTCCCTGGAATGCTTCATCCCTCATCATCATAATCAACTGCCTATCATTCCATGAATGCACAAAATACTCATTTGTCGGGTCAAATGAGTTGTAAGCTTGCTTCAGAATTATCAATGACAGTCTACAGTTAAGGCAAAAAAAAATTTGAGGCTAACACAAATTTGATTTAGATTTCTATATTGTACATTCATGTTGAATTTTGTCAATTGATAAAAATAAACTACTAAAGCCACAAGCACACATTAAGTGAGTGAATGAAAGATAAGTATTTTTTTTTTTTTTAAATCTGTGGTCATGCCAGTACATGGATGACTACGGGGTGTATTATACTGTATGGATGACTATGGGGTGTATTGGTATACTATATGGATGACTGTGGGCTGTGCATTATGCTATATGGATGACTGTGGGCTGTGCATTATGCTATATGGACGACTGTGGGCTGTGCATTATGCTATATGGATGACCGTGGGCTGTGCATTATGCTATATGGATGACCGTGGGCTGTGCATTATGCTATATGGATGACCGTGGGCTGTGCATTATGCTATATGGATGACCGTGGGCTGTGCATTATGCTATATGGATGACCGTGGGCTGTGCATTATGCTATATGGATGACCGTGGGCTGTGCATTATGCTATATGTATACTGCAGCAGCTGGAGCGGTGCCTGGTGGTGATGTGCACGTCACCAACAGGCACCGCTCCAGCTCCTGCAGTATTCCCAGGGACATACCCCTTCCGTGCCATTCCGGATCTCCACATGCATTAACTATAGTCCGTACTGGGAATTTCTCCAGATTCTTCTACACTGCATCTCTTTTACTATTCTTATCCTCCTTTCAAATGAGGTTTGACAAAGACCCACCACGGTGTTGAAACGTTACCTTCTTACCTACTTTATACCTACCACGGAGTCCCTCTCCTAATTGCCTTAACATTGTGGTGACTTGAATAAACTTTTTGCTCCGGTTATGCATTCAAAAAATCCCAGCCTGAGTGCGGCTGTTTTCTTCAATAACTGACCTGAACCGAACTTTAGACTAAAGTTCGGTCAAACCCGAAGTTCCACGGGCCCGCGCATCCCTATCTAGCAGCAATCTGGTGATGAACCATATTTTTTCCAACATGATGGAGCACTGTGTCAAAAGTCAAATGTGATAACGAAGTGGCTCAGTGAACAAAACATTAACATTTTGAATCCAGGAAATTTCCCAAATGTTAATCCCATTGTGAACCTGTGATCAATCCTCAAAATGCGGGTGCATAAACAAAAGCCCAGAAATTGTAATAAACTCCAGGCACTGATTAGCCAACAGTGGGCTGTCATCAGTCAAGATTTATCCAAGAACCTGATATCCATCCTGGCGGGGCAAAGTCTTAAAGAATTAGTGTATGTGCCCAAGATCCCGAATAGCAGCGTTTTGGATACAGCTCAATTCTGCTGGGTCCAAACGTTCTAGGTTACAAGCCCAGTGGATGACATTTCTATAAATCTCCTGCCCACTGTGCTTCTATCTGACGCTGTGTAGACTCCCCCGCGGTGCGGGTTTATGAGCGGCAGAGTGTCCTTTATCTGCAGCAGAGAAGCTAGTCCCTTTTTGTAGTCTCACTCATAGTCTTTCTTTACGTGTGGCAAATCTGCATGGGTTCACTGAACACAAAAAATACACTGCTTCCAAAACACTGCTGTAGCCTAAGGGACAATAAAGTAATTATAAATATTGAGTCTTAAACTTGATGAATTTGTCAATAAATGGTTAAAATCTTATGAAATGCTATAAGTGTACTTTAGTAACCATAGAAATATCTTACTAAAGATCTAAAAACACTGAAGCGGCAAATTGTGCGAAAATCACAATTTGTGTCACTCACTTTTGGCTATGACTGTATTTGTGCCGGACCATCTATTACTGATTGTTCAGGTTACGTGAGAATTGCCGTCCGCCTGCTAATCAAAGTGTTTGTATTGAGCACAGATTGGCTACATATTTGTCATTCAGCCAGTGGAAACGGACCCTAAGGAAACAGATTATCCCGCAGAAAACATTTATCAACTCCCAACAATTTTCGTGATAGATGTTTTATAGATGTGGACTGTGCTATAGGCCCTTAGTATAAAGTGTCATACTGTATGTTACAGCCGTTTTTTTTCCAGAAGTGTGTTATGGAAGTGTTTACTTCTTATTCCAAACTTTTTATTGATTTTATAAAAGGTAAATCTAAACAGTAGCTTGATATCCGCAATTGTTGAAAAAAATGACTACATACCGTATATACTCAAGTATAAGCCGACCCGAGTATAAGCCGACCCCCTCCCCCCCCCTAATTTTGCCACAAAAAACTGGGAAAACTTAATGACTCGAGTATAAGCCTAGGGTGGGAAATGCAGCAGCTACCGGTAAATTTCAAAAGTAAAAATAAATACCAATAAAAGTAAAATCAATTGAGACATCAGTAGGTTAATTGTTTTTGAATATCCATATTGAATCAGGAGCCCCATATAATGCTCCATAAAGTTTATGATGGCCCCATAAGATGCTCCATATTAAAATATGCCCCATTTAATCCTGCATAAAGGTTAATAATGGCCCCATAAGATGCTCCATAGACACATTTGCCCAATATAATGCTGCACAAATGTTGATTATGGCCCCATAAGATGCTCCATAAAGATTTGCCCCATATAGTGCTGCACAAATCTTGATTATTGCCCCATAAGATGCTCCATGCAGACACTTGTGTTGTGAATTCTGCTCTTGGGTTCCCTCCAGTGGTTGTAGGTGGGAATGCAGTTGTCTCTGAGTCACAGTCCTGGCCAGGTGTATCTGCTAATTGCTGTTCTGACTGGGATATTTAAGTGTGCAGGATTCATTAGCCCTTGCCAGTTGTCAATGTTCCTTGTGAAGTGTTGGATCTCTTTCTGGCTTCTCCTGCTAGCTGCCAAATTCAGCAAAGATAAGTGTTTGTTTTTTTGTGTCTGTGGCACACTGCTGTGTGCTTGTTTTTGTTTGTATTCTTGCTCTGATTGTAGGATTCGCTGGAGTTGCAGATAAACGCTCCTACATCTTTAGTTAGATGTAGGAAGTTTTTGTATATTCTGCTGTGGATATTTTTGAAGGGTTTTAATACTGACCGCACAGAACTCTGTCCTATCCTGTCCTATTTAGCTAGAGTGGCCTCCTGTGCTAAATCCTGTTTTTCTGCCTGTGTATGTTTTTTCCTCTCCGACTCACCGCCAATATTTGTGGGGGGCTGTCTATCCTTTGGGGATCTGCTCTGAGGCAAGATAGTATTCCTATTTCCATCTTTAGGGGTATTTAGTCCTCCGGCTGTGACGAGGTGTCTAGGATTGTTAGGTACACTCCACGGCTACTTCTAGTTGCGGTGTTAAGTTCAGGATTGCGGTCAGTATAGTGACCACCTTCTCCAGTGAAAGTTCTCATGCTGCTCCAAGGTCACCGGATCATAACACACTTGCCCCATATAGTGCTGCACAAACGTTGATTATAGACCCATAAGATGCCCCATACAGACACTTGCCCCATATAGTGCTGCACAAATGTTATGGCCCCATAAGACGCTCCATACAGACACTTGCCCCATTTGCTGTTGCTGCGATAAAAAAAAAAAAATCATATACTCACCTCTCCGTCGCTCAGGCCCCCGGCACTTTCAATATCACCTGACTTCGTTCCGGCACCGCTCCATCTTCAGCGTATTCTGCACTGACGTTCAGGCAGAGGGCGCGCACTAACCACGTCACCGCACCCTCTGACCTGAGCGTCACTGCAGAAGATGCTGGAGATGGAGCGGCACCCGGAATGGGGAGCAGGTAAATATCGCGCAGCGCTCCCCTCCCCATTATACTCACCTGCTCCCAGCGCTGTGCAGTCTCTGCTTCCCCAGAGCCGCAGCTTCTTCCTGTACTGAGCGGTCACCCTATGGGAGGTGGAGCCGCATATTCATTACTGTAATGAGCGGTACCATGTGACCACTCAGTACAGGAAGAAGCCGGGGCGCCGAGGAGCCAGGGACCTGTAGGGACCACGCCAGGAGTAGGTGAGTATAATTAGACAGCCCCGCTCCCCCTCCCCTGCCAACCCCTGGGTATGACTCGAGTATAAGCCAAGAGGGGGACTTTCAGCCCCCAAAAAATGGGCTGTAAATCTCGGCTTATACTCGAGTATATACGGTAGATATATTGATGTCTGATGTAATTCATGCAGCAATAGAAGCGGAAAATATATTAGCGTGTAACCTAATACAATATACAACCAAAATGGGCTGAAGTAACGCTCATGAAGGGTACATGCATACCCCGGCAGAATTTTTGCCTTTTTCCAGAGAATATGAATGATGGCACCAAAACTTTTTCTCCACTCATGGTTAGTGGTTGGATGAAGCCATTTATTGTCAAACTACTGTGTTTTCTTTTTTAAATCATAATGACAACCCAAAACATCCAAATGACCCTGATCAAAAGTTCACATACCCTGATAACATGCACAGAAGTTGACACAAATGGGTTTGAATGGCTGCTAAAGGGAACATCCTCAAATGTGACCTGTTTGCTTGTAACTAGTGTGTGCATAAAAGCTGTGTGAGTTTCTGAAATCCAGACAGACTCTTGCATCTTTCATCCAGCCACTGACGTTTCTGGATTGTGAGTCATGGGGAAAGCAAAATAATTGTCAATGGATCTACGAGACAAGGTAGCTGAACTGTATAAAACAGGAAACGGATACAAAAACATATCCAAGAAATTGCTAATGCCAGTCAGCAGCATTCAAACTGTGATTAACAAATGGAAAATCAAGGGCTCTGTAAAAACAAAACCACGGTCAGGTAGACCAACAAAAATGTTGTCCACAACTGCCAGGAAAATTGTTTGGGATGCAAAGAAAAACCCTCAAATAATATCAGCTGAAATACTGGACTCTGAGAACTAGCAGTGTGACTGTTTTAGGATGCACAATAAGGAGTCACTTGAAGAAAAATGGGCTGCATGGTCGAGTAGCCAGAAGAAAGCCTTACTGTGCAAATGCCACAAAGTATCTCACCTACAATATGCAAAACAGCACAGAGACAAGCCTCAAAAATTCTGGTACAAGGTAATTTGGAGTGATGAAACCAAAATTGAACTTTTTGGCCACAACCATAAGTGCTACATCACGAGAGAGGTCAACAATGCCTATGATGAAAGGAACACCATTCCTACTGTAAAGCACGGAGGTGGGTCGCTGATGTTTTGGGATGTGTGACCTACAAAGGCACAGGAAACTTGGTCAAAATTGAAGAAAAGATGAAGGCAGCACGTTATCAGCAAATACTGGAGACAAATTTGCACTCATCAGCCTGGAAGCTGCGCATGGAACGTACTTGGATGTTCCAGCATGACAACGATCCAAAACACAAGGCTAAGTCGACCTGTCATTGGCTACAGCAGATCAAAGTGAAAGTTCTCGAGTGGCCATCTCAGTCTCCTGACCTCAATATCATTGAGCCACTCTGGGGAGATCTCAAGCGTGCAGTTCATGCTAGACAGCCCAGGAATTTACAGGAACTGGAGGCTTTTTGTTAAGATGAGTAGGCAGCTTTACCTTCTGAGAAAATAACCTCATCCACAACTACCACAAAAGACTTCAAGCTGTCATTGATGTTAAAGGTGGCAATGTACGGTATCATTTGGGTTGTCATTATGATTTTAAAAAGAGAAAACACAGTAGTTTGACAATAAATGGCTTCACCCAACCACAAACTATGGGTGGAGAAAAAGTTTTGGCTCTATCATTCATATTCTCTGAAAAAAGACCAAGAATGTAAAAATAATTCTGCCGGGTTATGTAAACTTTTGTGCACAACTATATATGCCGGTGTTGCGTCGTAACGAAATGTGTGCTTATACTTCCAAAGCAAATTTACCCTGAAACATACAAAATAGGAGCTGTATAAATGGGCACTTGTCAGAGTGAACTTGCTCTTATAGAATAAAAAATTAACCAGATTTCCAAACTATATTCTGTTTTTGGAAAATATCTAATTATCCCTGGGCATTTTCTGATAATGAGGGCAATGGCAAGTTACCTCTTACTGACAGGAGCACTGGGACCTCCACCATTCCTGAGAATAGAGCTCTTACATTCCTGATTAGGATGGAGCGCAGACCTCTAGAACCTCTGCTGATTATGAGAATGAAATGCCTTATTGGAATGGGTTATTGTTGCTCATGCTCGGCTATCTCCGATGAATGGACCTTTGGAGCTCATGCTCGGCTAACTCCGATGAATGGACCTTTTGGATCTCATGCTCGGCTAACTCCGATGAATGGACCTTTTGGATCTCATGCTCGGCTAACTCCGATGAATGGACCTTTGGAGCTCATGCTCGGCTAACTCCAATGAATGGACCTTTGGTGTTTATACTCGGATAACTCTGATGAATGGACCTTTGGTGCTCATACTCGGCTAACTCCGATGAATGGACCTTTGGTGCTCATGCTCGGCTATCTCTGATGAATGGACCTTTGGTGCTCATGCTCTGCTACTCTCCGTTCTAATAACGCATTTTAGATTTCCTTCTAATGATTGGTGGGAGTTCCAATGGTCAGACCCCAAGCAATCACATACTGCTTGGATAGGTGACAGTTTGCGGAATTGGAATTAGCCCTTAAACGGCATATTAAAATAAGAGCAAACTTACGTTCCTCATTTGAGAGATTCCGGGAATGCTTTTTAGAGACTTGTACATGCATTTTGGAAATATTTGAACAATGACCTTTCGATTTACTGAAATAATAAATTGTCTTTAATATCTGTACTAACATGACTTTCTGATATCTGGCATTGTACAGAGTTGTGCTCTGATTGCTCGTCCGTTCCTTCCGCAGCAGTCGGTCACAGGTTGTTTCTGTAGGAAAGTGCCCAATATTCAGTATGTTTTAACTGTATTAATAGCAGCAGTGGTTTGTGATATTGGCACTAATCTACACTCTGTATTTATGTGGCAGCGGCAGATGAAGGAATGCATGGTGAGATTGATCTACTGTGAAATGCTGGGCTATGAAGCTTCATTTGGGTACATTCACGCCATCAAGTTGGCTCAGCAAGGAAACCTGCTAGAAAAGCGTGTCGGTATGTAATATTCTTTTACTATTGCTCTTAGTGTTCTGTACAGACATTGGCAATTCAATACTGATGTTCCTAGGAGGGGTTTCTAGGAAGTAAGCAGAGGAAAACGGCTATAAATTCTTAGGAACCTTTTGCTTTTGTAAGTTTCTCTTTAATGGATTTTCCATGATTGGCTAAAGCTTGAAGGAGAGATGCTGTGCAATAAAACTGTATCTCACAGAATAACCCCCTCCAGTCTGGTGTGTACTGTAGTGATGACATGCCAGTCTACCCAGTGAATTCTGTCTCTGGCATTGGTAATGTATGGCACGAAACTGCGGAGGACGGTGAGGTCTTCATATTAGTTCTTTCATTACATTTTCATAAAAAAAAAAAAAAACTTCTCTAAACTACACCACATTATGCAGTTTGTGCTTCTCTTTACTAGTAAGTCTTTACACGAATGGTTGTCTGAGATGGGGTGGTAATATGTAGTGTAAGCATCGGCCACGGGAGGTGGTGCTCCGGGAACAGCTGAGCCGTGCGATGGGCTACATAGGAGTAGTGGACACTTAGTGATGCACAGTGGAGAGCAGAATAACCCTTTAAGCTGGCTGCTAATGAATAGTGCAGAAAATTAAGTTTTAATGATATTTGTGCTGTATTGTCATTGCCTAACCTTCTAGATGGTGGTTCTCTGGGGAATGGACTGAAGCTATGTCTCTTGGGCATGTACATTCAAGAGGAGGTCTGTGCTCTGTGTAGCTGACAAATTTCTTTAATTTCTGCACGTTGTGCAAAAGAACTTGCCACATGCCCACAATACTCACAGCTTCCATTCCGACCCCATGAGTATCCAGAGAAACTGAACCACAAATGCTTACACTGACCGCAGGTCTGTTAACACAAACTTGCAGCCTCAGACTCGTATTGGGCTGTAAGTTTGGATCAGGAGACCCCCCACCTGAGTGCTATATGTCCTCCTATGAACCCCACCTAACTGAAACATGCTAATTGCTGAATAAAGTGGAGATGATTAGAGTAGAAAAGAACAGGAGCAGGTTCCCTTCCTACTTCAAGACTAGACTTAGCAGCATGAAGCACTATTTCTAAAGCCCTTGTCTTTATGCCTTTTTCCAACCTAGTAAGGCACACTTAGGGGCTCCTCTAGCCAAATCTAAGCGCTGCTCTGTAGGAGCGACTCCCATCCTATAACTACAAGGATAAATGGCCACCATGTAAGACTAGATTCTCTCTGCTGCTGCAGGATGAATGCCTGGCCACATTAATCTCTCCCTGGCAAAATCAATGAGTTGCTTCTGACCATGATTGCCTTTTATTTTATGTAGCATGTGCTAATAGTGATAGTAATAATGTAAATGCTTTGTGTTTGCTGTTTATGGATCTTAATATCCTCTTTTTTTGCAGGCTATCTGGCAGTGTCATTATTTCTACATGAAAGCCATGAATTGCTGCTTTTGCTTGTAAATACTGTTCTAAAGGTAAAATAAAGAGCGAGTTTACGGTCTTAGATGACCCCTTGTATGTGTCAGAGGTAATAGGAGTCACATGTTGGCACACAGAAACATCTGATACTAGTTTATAGCCAGTGGAGCATTGCATTGCATGGCCTATAAGTCTCCTTACACCTGCTTGGCACTCTCCACAAGGAGAAACGTTCCGCCTTAAATTGCCTCTCATCTATCCAGATCAGTTCTCCTGCTTTGCACTGATGTGGGGCAATCACCCTGAAACACGTGTCTGCAAATGGAGTGTCTGGGTTTTAGTTTTTAAGCTTAAGTCATGTCATGCTCTAGATAAGCCCTGAAAGGCGGTGGCCGCATCTTATGGTGGCAAAATATTCTGACAGATTCTCTTAAAACCACGCTGAAGATGCTCTATTAGTATTCGAACATGCTTGCTATTCACTAATAAATAACCATCAAGTCCCTCTGGCAAATAGCTCAGGAAAGTTGTCTTATAGCAGCAAAATCTGGTTCCCTTACATATTAAAATGTAAAGGCAAAGTCCTATCTTTACTTGTAGATTGAGTTGGAGACTGTTCTAAATGTAATGTAGTGACCCTCGGCATTATATGCTGTTATACTATGCATATTAAGATGTAAAGCACCGATGCCTCCTCACAGGATCTACAGAGCACCAACCTTGTGGAGATGTGCATGGCACTGACTATTGTGAGTCAGATATTTCCCCGGGAAATGATTCCTGCTGCTCTTCCACTGATTGAGGACAAGCTGCATCATTCAAAGTAAGGGCAATTCTCTGTATATGTGTTCTGCTGTTGTGTATACTTAACACTCTTGGTGGCTGTTTCTTTGGACACTGTTCCTCTTTGTTCCTGTTTCAAGACCTGAAGGAGCATGGATCAAAGTGACTGGAAGGACTTGCTTGTCGCGTTTTAAAAACCATTGATTCTGACCAATTCAAATGCCCTCCAAAATTAAAATCATTAATCAGCTAAGTCCGTACTGTAATCTGTAATCTATGAGACTCCATGACAAGACAGCATGAACTAAAGGGAACCTGTCCTCTCCAAAAAACACAATTTGTCTGCTGATATAGGGGCAATCTGCAAGTAAATGGCATTTGTCATATTAGAGTGCTTAACTGGAGGGGCAGCTACTGGGAGAAAACCTATTTATATTCTTCCCGCAGCCTCACTTCCTGTCATCAGGGTGGTGAAAGGCGGTATAACGGTTTCCGCTCACTACTCTGTGAGTGCGCTGTAGTATCTTCCTGCACATTGACAGTCTGCTCTCCGCACATACTGCAGAGCTGCTTTCTGTCATGTGGCAAGGAAATGATAGCAAAGCACTCCCTTTCTGCTGAGCGGTGATTGTTACACCTCCCTGCACCACTCTGCTGTCTGGAAATAAACAGCTACAGGAGAATATAACTTTGCTTTCTCCCTGTATTCGCTGCTCCAGTAAACCAGCATAACTTTATTTAACCCCTTTACCCCCCAAGGTGGTTTGCACGTTAATGACCAGGCCAATTTTTACAATTCTGACTAGTGTCACTTTATGTGGTAATAACTCTGGAACGCTTCTATGGATCCCACTGATTTTGAGACTATTTTTTTCATGACATATTGGACTTCATGGTAGTGGTAAAATTATGGGATATATGGGAAAAAAAATTGAAATTGTGAGAAAATTTGGAAAATTTAGCAATTTTCCAACTTTGAATTCTTATGCCCTTAAATCAGAGAGATGTCACACAAAATAGATCATAAATAACCTTTCCCACATGTCTACTTTATATCAGCACAATTTTTGAAACAATTTTTTTTTGTTGTAAGGGTTAAAAGTTATAAGTTAAAAGACCAGCGATTTCTCGTTTTTTTTTTTTTTTTTTTTCTTCCAACAAAATTTACAAAACCATTTTTTAGAGACTACCTCACATTTGAAGTGATTTTTCTATATGATATAAAATATCCAAAAAGTGGCACCATTCTAAAAACTACACCCCTCAATGTACTCAAAACCATATTGAAGAAGTTTATTAACCCTTCAGGTGCTTCACAGGAATTTTTAAAATGTGGGGAAAAAAATGAACATTTAACTTAAAAAAAATTGGGGTCCAAATTAAATTTTTTGTTATTTCCACAAGGATAACAGGAAAAAATGGACTCCAGAATTTGTAATGCAATTTCTACTGAGCATACCCATACCCCATATGTGGGAGAGAAACCACTGTTTTGGGGGGCATAGCAGTGCTCGAAAGTGAAGGAGCTCCGTTTGACTTTTGGAATGCAAAATTTGCTGGAACAATTAGCGGACACCGTGTGGTGTTATGAGAGCCCCTGATGTGCCTTAACAGTAAAAATCCCCCACAAATGACACCATTTTGGAAGCTGGACCCTTCAGGGAACTGATCTGGATGTGTGGTGAGCACATTGAACCCTCAGGTTGCTTCACAGTAGTTTAGAACATTGAGCTGTGAAAAAAAAAAAACACATTTTCCCCACAAAAAATGTTTTGTAGCCTCAAATTTTGCATTTTCACAGGTAACAGGAGAAATTTCAACATACAATTTTTGTGTAATTTCTCCTGAGTACGCTGATGCCCCGTATGTGGGGGAATACTACTTTTGAGGCCCACTGCAAAGCTCAGAAGGGAAGAGGCGCCATATTAGAGTTCAGATTTTGCTGGAATGGTTTGCGGGTGCCATGTCACATTGTCAGGGCCCCTGAGGTGCCAGAACAACAGAAACCCACCATATGTGAACTCATTTTACAAACTACCCGCCCCAATGAATTCATCTAGGGGTTCAGTGATCATATTGACACCTCATGTACCTCACAGAATTTTATACCATTGAGCAGGGAAGAAAGAATAAATTACATTTATTCCACTAAACTGTTGTTTTAGCCCCAAGGGAATTTTTTTATTTTTGCTGTAAACTGAGGTCCATTTTTTCCTGAGTGCGCCAATACCCTACATGTAATTGGGAAATCAGGCACAGTGCAAAGCTTAGAAGTGAAGGAGCGCCATACTACAGTGCATATTTTACTGTTACGGTTGCGGGTGCCATGACCCACTGTGAGAGCCCCTGATGTGCCAGAACAGCAGAACCCCCATAAGTGACCCCATTTTGCAGACTGCACCTCTCACTGAATTTATCTAGAGGTGCAGTGATCTTATTGACACCATGGGTGTGTCACAGAATTTTATACCATTGGGCAGCGAAGAAAAAATAACTGCATTTTTATCACAAACATTTTGTTTGTCCCAGATTTTACATTTCCACACAAGAAGTGGGTAAAAATGGCACCAAAATTTGTCCCACAATTTCTACTAAATGTGGCAATACCCCATACAGGTCCTTCTCAAAAAATTAGCATATAGTGTTAAATTTCATTATTTACCATAATGTAATGATTACAATAAAACTTTCATATATTATAGATTCATTATCCACCAACTGAAATTTGTCAGGTCTTTTATTGTTTTAATACTGATGATTTTGGCATACAACTCCTGATAACCCAAAAAACCTGTCTCAATAAATTAGCATATTTCACCCATCCAATCAAATAAAAGTGTTTTTTAATAACAAACAAAAAAAACCATCAAATAATAATGTTCAGTTATGCACTCAATACTTGGTCGGGAATCCTTTGGCAGAAATGACTGCTTCAATGCGGCGTGGCATGGAGGCAATCAGCCTGTGACACTGCTGAGATGTTATGGAGGCCCAGGATGCTTCAATAGCGGCCTTAAGCTCATCCAGAGTGTTGGGTCTTGCATCTCTCAACTTTCTCTTCACAATATCCCACAGATTCTCTATGGGGTTCAGGTCAGGAGAGTTGGCAGGCCAATTGAGCACAGTAATACCATGGTCAGTAAACCATTTACCAGTGGTTTTGGCACTGTGAGCAGGTGCCAGGTCGTGCTGAAAAATGAAATCTTCATCTCCATAAAGCATTTCAGCTGATGGAAGCATGAAGTGCTCCAAAATCTCCTGATAGCTAGCTGCATTGACCCTGCCCTTGATGAAACACAGTGGACCAACACCAGCAGCTGACATGGCACCCCACACCATCACTGACTGTGGGTACTTGACACTGGACTTCAGGCATTTTGGCATTTCCTTCTCCCCAGTCTTCCTCCAGACTCTGGCACCTTGATTTCCGAATGACATGCAAAATTTGCTTTCATCAGAAAAAAGTACTTGGGACCACTTAGCAACAGTCCAGTGCTGCTTCTCTGTAGCCCAGGTCAGGCGCCTCTGCCGCTGTTTATGGTTCAAAAGTGGCTTTACCTGGGGAATGCGGCACCTGTAGCCCATTTCCTGCACACGCCTGTGCACGGTGGCTCTGGATGTTTCCACACCAGACTCAGTCCACTGCTTCCTCAGGCTCCCCAAGGTCTGGAATCGGTCCTTCTCCACCATCTTCCTCAGGGTCCGGTCTCCTCTTCTCGTTGTACAGCGTTTTCTGCCACATTGTTTCCTTCCAACAGACTTACCATTGAGGTGCCTTGATACAGCACTCTGGGAACAGCCTATTTGTTGAGAAATTTCTTTCTGGGTCTTACCATCTTGCTTGAGGGTGTCAATGATGGCCTTCTTGACATCTGTCAGGTCGCTAGTCTTACCCATGATGGGGGTTTTGAGTAATGAACCAGGCAGGGAGTTTATAAAAGCCTCAGGTATCTTTTGCATGTGTTTAGAGTTAATTAGTTGATTCAGAAGATTAGGGTAATAGGTCGTTTAGAGAACCTTTTCTTGATATGCTAATTTATTGAGACAGGTTTTTTGGGTTATCAGGAGTTGTATGCCAAAATCATCAGTATTAAAACAATAAAAGACCTGACAAATTTCAGTTGGTGGATAATGAATCTATAATATATGAAAGTTTAATTGTAATCATTACATTATGGTAAATAATGAAATTTAACACTATATGCTAATTTTTTGAGAAGGACCTGTATGTGGCTGTACATTACTACTTGGCCATATGGAGAGACTCGGGAGGAACGGAGCGCTATTTACCTCCTGGAGTGCAGATTTTCCTAGCATAGTTTGCGGCCTCAATGTACAGAGCCTCTAATTACCAGAAGAGCAGAATCCCCCCCTCAAGTGATCCCATTTTGGAAATTATACCCATTTAGGAATTTATCTACAGATGTAGTGACAATTTTGACTCCATGGGTGTTTTCCAGAAACAAGCAGCAATGAATGTTGCCGATTAAAAATTGCAAACTCCTGTTGCAGTCACCAGTATGTTATACCAAGCTCATGCTTCTGGAGGCATTCACTCTGGAGGCATTCAATTAGGCGGGCTCTCATTGCTTCAGAAATGCCAAATATGTTGACGCTATATGTGGTTTAGGTACACTGTGGGGCTCCAGAAGGGAGGGGGATTTTGGATTTGGGAGCACACAATTTGTAGATTTTTTTTTTTTTTTGAGGGTCGTGGAGCCATTTTGCTTTTCCAGAGGCTTTGTACTACCAGTTACGAGGAAGCCCGCTATTTCTCCTATGCCTCATTGGGGGACACAGGACCTTGGGTGTTATGCTGCTGTCACTAGGAGGACACTAAGTAATACAGAAAGAATAGCTCCTCCCCTGCAGTATGCACCCTCCTGCTCGCTCCAAGTGAACCAGTTCTTGCTTCGTGCCTGTAGGAGGCACTTGGGTCTGCTTTCAGACCCCACCGTTTTTATTTTTATTCTATTTTTCCCTTAACGGAGCGAATGGGGGCGACGGACCCTTTCTAGGTTCTGATCTCCCCCGAACCATCAACAGGCAAGAATGTGGAGCGTCCCTCTCCGTACCCTTTCCTGCACCGTTGGATGCCAGCCCTGAGCTCACTTTACGGGCGACAGTTCCTTCGCGTTCCGATCTCCCCCCCACCCCCTTCATAGCAGGTGACCACATGGAGTAGCCCTCCATCTACCTCTCCTGGAGCCAGGTGCATAGCCGGACATGATGTTTATGGCGTCTGTGGGATAAGGGAGGTCCGCAGATACCTTAAAGCTGGGTCCGTGGGTCACGTCGCACAAATAGCGGTAGCGGCACTACAGGCCGCAACCGCAAGCTTAAAATTTAGCCCCCGGCTTTTCCCTCTTCCAGGTTGGAACGTTGACTCCACCCACCGGCAGTTACCGCTGTTCACTCTCTCTGGCACTTCTCGTTATGCGAGAAGCGCCTTGTCTTCCTGATCTCGGCGGCCGTCTTTTGACACCACGCAAGCTGATGCTGCAGCGCTGCTCCAACGTTTTGAATCACAGCTTCAGGGAGCGATTTCTGTGGACATTGCGGACCTCCTCCGGGGACTCAAGACACAGGACCTGGGTAAGCTGCAGAAACCTAGCTTAACCCTTCCCATGCTAGTAAGCGCTCTCCTCAAGGCTACACTATGTTTCAATCAAAGCCTAACAAGAAGTCTGAGAAAACCCACGCTGTGTTCTTTTGCTGCTTGTACCTCTTGTAAGGTATCTCTACCCCGGGGTCACAATACTGCGTTATGCTCAGCTTGTGAACCGGTGACTGCTCTGGAACCACCTGTTACTGATACCGAACCCAGTGAGCCTAGTCCCCCTGAGTGGGCTACCTCCCTTACCCGGTCTATGGCATCCATGGCCAAAGCGTTAAACTCGTTCCGAGACCCTTCCTATAACCAGGGTACTCTTACGGACAACGCTTCCGATGATCAGAAACCCTTGTACACTAGGGGTCGTACCTTACCAAGGAGCTCTCGCTCTTCCAGGAAAAGGACTCGTGCCTTGTCCCCAGACCATCACTGGGTATCGGGTTCTGAGAGTTCTGTTTCTCGCTCCCCTCGCTAGTAGAGAACCTGTCTGAGGACGATTCTGACACGTCCCTAGATCAGGAATTTCAACATGATCAGGAGACTCTCGACTCTCTTTGTGTCAGAAACAAGGCCCTGAAGCTAGATGAGGAACCTTTATCTAAAACTGATCATGCTTTAAGAGGACCAAGCGGGCTCACAGAGTGTTTGCCAATCATCCCGAATTTAAGGAAATCGTTGAATCTCATAGGATCCATCCAGATAAACGCTTCACAGGGCAAAAGCCCATGGCGTCAAAATATCCCTTTGCTCCTGATCTAAGAAAAGATTGGTCACAGTCTCCTCCGGTAGATCCTCCAGTATCGCGCCTAGCTACTAAATCTATTTTATCCTCAGTGCGCCTCGATTAAAAACCCCACCGATCGTCAGATCGACAATATGGCTCGTTCAGCCTTTGAAGCCTCAGCAGAAGCACTCTTTCCATCTTTTGCTGCTACGCGGGTGGCTAAGGCTATGACCCATTGGGCTGAGGTCTTGTCTTCAGCTGTTCTGGATACCAATCTTCCCCCCGAGGTAGCAGACCTTGCTACTCAGTTAACCAGAGCTGGGGATTTTCTAATGACCACGTCTCTGGATGCCGCTGACCTGCGCTTCTCATTCGGAGGTCCTTATGGCTCAGGGACTGGCGGGCGGATTCTGCTTCCAAAAAGTCATTGACTTCTTTACCATATCCGAGTTTTTCGCCAAAAAGGCGACCGCTCTATCAATTAATTTCCAACGCCACTGTAGGGAAGAGTAAATTTCTCCCACAACAGAGACCCTTTTGGCTCTTTCGGAACCAGCAACAGCAGGCTTGGTCCCGATTTTAATTTTTTAATTTTTTTTTTAATTTTTATTTTTTTAAATTTTTTTTTTTCGTTCCAACTCAAATTGGTCCTCTACTTCCACATCCTTTGGATCCGGCCGGGCACAACGTAGGGATAGAGGTCCCCAGACCTCTTACAAACCTTCCCCTTCATGGAGAGGCAGGCCTAGGCAGTCAGGATCCAGGGGGTCCAGACCAGGCAGATCTCCCACACAATGACTCCCTGTGGTATCCGGGGGACACCCTCAAAGTAGGCGGCCCCCTGCTTTCCTTCAGCGACGCGTGGCTCTCGGTCGCTCATGACGAATGGGTCTGCGACCTAGTGTCCTCCGGATACAACATAGAATTCTCCTCTCTCCCAACAAATTGTTTTTTCCTGTCTTCTCCTCCCAGGGCAAAGACATCAAAGTTCTTCCAAGCCATAAGCTCTCTAAAAGAAGAAGGGGTTATTATCCCGCTCCCTCGGAGCGAAAGGTTTCAAGGTTTTTATTCAAACCTGTTCATTGTTCCAAAGAAGGACGGTACAGTACGGCCCATACCGGACCTAAAACTGCTGAACAAGTTCGTAAGGGTACGACTGTTCCGAATGGAATCGCTTTGTTCTGTCATCGCCTCCATGGAAAAAGGTGAGTTCCTGGCGTTTATAGACATCCAGGACGCGTACCTCCACATTCCAATTTTCCCCTCTCACCAGAGGTTCCTTCGCTTCGCAGTTCAGGAACAACACTTCCAATTCGTTGCTTTGCCCTTCGGCCTCGCCACCGCTCCCAGGGTATTCACCAAGGTCATGGCGGCCGCCGTGGCCATCCTTCACACCCGAGGCGTGGTGGTGCTACCGTATCTAGACGATATCCTCATCAAAGGCCCCTCTTTCCGCGCCTGCAAGGAGGCCGTAAACATAACAATGGATTCTCTTTCTCGCCTGGGTTGGAAGATAAACTTCAAAAAATCTTCCCCAGTACCGGCTCAGCGAATTTCCTTTCTAGGAGTGATACTGGATTCGTCCCAGGGGTTGGTGCTTCTTCCTCCGAAAAAGATCTCAGCCTTACAGCGGAAAGGTCAGAAGCTCTCTCAACCTCGCACTCTCTGCGCTTCAGTACGAGAGTCCTCGGCAGGATGGTAGCAGCTTTGTAGGCAGTTCCATTTGCCCAATTACACCTCTGTCCCTTATAGCATGCCCTCCTGGCTGTTTGGGAGAGGAACCCATCCTCCCTCGATCGTCGGTTTATTCTTCCCCAGCGAGTCAGACAGTCTCTCAGGTGGTGGACATTGAAGTCCTCCCTGAATCAAGGGAAGTCTTTTCTTCCAGTACATTGGCTAGTTGTGACAACAGATGCCAGTCTTCTAGGCTGGGGAGCGGTGTTCCTACATCACACTGCTCAGGGCCGCTGGTCACTTCAGGAATGACGCCTTCTGATCAACATCTTAGAAATTCGGGCAATAAGGTTAGCTCTTCTCCAGTTCCACCCCTTCCTGGCGGGTCATCCCATCAGGATTCAGTCCGACAGTGCCACTGCAGTGGCATACATCAACCGACAGGGGGAAACCCACAGCATGGCAGCCATGAGCGAGGTAGGCTACATTCTCCATTGGACCGAGGAAAACCGCTCAATGATTTCTGCGGGTCATATCCCTGGAGTGTACAATTGGGAGGCAGATTGCCTCAGTTGTCAAAGCCTTGACTCCGGGGAGTGGTCTCTCCATCCGGAGATCTTCCACCAGATCTGCTGTCGTTGGGGAACTCAGGATGTAGATCTGATGGCCTCACGGCTAAATTCCAAAGTTCCCGACTTCATAGCTTGGTCCCACGATCCAACAGCCATCGGGGCAGATGCACTCATACTCCCGTGGCATCATTTTTGGCTTCCGAACATATTTTCCCCGCTCCCCTTACTGCCGAGAGTCATCAAGAAGATCAGAGCAGAGCGAGTACCAGTTATCCTGATTGCGCCAGATTGGCCGCGCCGGGCATGGTACGCGGAACTAGTTCAACTAGTCGCCGATGTTCCCTGGCGATTACCGAATCGCGCAGACCTGCTATCACAGGGCCCCATTTACCACCAGAAAGCCTACGTCTATGCGTATTTATCATCACACTTGGAGGACCTTCTTTTCTTGGTGCAACGACCGGGGACGTTCTCCTATTGAATTTTCCATTCCTTCCATCCTCGAATTTTTACAAACCGGTTTGGACTTGGGTCTCGCCCTTACTGCTCTCAAGGGGCAGATTTCAGCCCTGTCCGTTCCTTTCCAAAGCAGGACTGCCAACAGATTACAAGTGAAGACGTTCATTCAGGAAGTCTCCCATAAGGTGCCGCCTATAAGATGCCGTTGGAACCATGGGACCTTAATCTGGTCCTCGGACTCTTGCAAGAAGCTCCTTTCGAACCTCTACAGGAGGTTTCCCTGTCCTTTCTTTCATGGAAGGTTGCCTTCCTGGTTGCGGTCACGTCCATTAGACGAGTCTCAGCTGGCGGCTTTGTCTTGTCAAGTTCCGTTCCTGAATTTTCATCAGGATAAGGTGGTTTTGAGAACATCCCCGTCCTTTTTGCCAAAAGTTGTCTCATCCTTCCATCTCAATCAGGAGATTGTCTTACCGTCACTCTGTCCGGCACCAGTACATCGCATTGAGAAGGCCCTCCACACACTGGATTTAGTGAGAGCTCTCAAGAGATACGTCTCATGGACGGCGTCTTTCCGCAGGTCAGATGCCCTGTTTGTGCTCCCGGAAGGGCCAAGGAAGGGGTCTCCCGCTTCCAAGGCGACAATAGCCAAATGGATTCGTTCAGCTTTTCAGGAGTCCTACCGAGTCAGAGGTCATCCTGTCCCAGCAGGGATTAAGGCTCGTTCTACTCGGTCAGTGGGTGCATCTTGGGCCATCCGGCACCAAGCTTTGGCAGCTCAAGTTTGCAGAGCTGCGACATGGTCCAGTCTGCATACGTTTACAAAACATTACCATATTCATTCTCAGGCCTCGGCAGATGTGACCGTCGGCAGACGAATTTTGCAGGCGGCTGTGCCGCATCTGTAACCTGTGGGTACAAGGAGCAATTACAGTTGATTGTTCCCCACCCAGGGACTGCTTTCCGACGTCCCATGGTCCTGTGTCCCCCAATGAGGCATAGGAGAAACGGGGATTTTTGTGCACTCACCGTTCATTCATTCAATCATTGGGAGTCACAGCACCACCCTGTTAGCCTAACGGCTTTGGTTTTCTGTGTTAGCTTGGTTTTGACATAGTTCATCCTGGTTAAATGTTAAGCTCCTACTGCTTTGTTACCGAACTGGTTCACTTGGAGCCAGCAGGAGGGTGTATACTGCAGGGGAGGAGCTATTCTTTCTGTATTACTTAGTGTCCTCCTAGTGACAGCAGCATAACACCCATGGTCCTGTGTCCCCCAATGATTGGCTCGGAGAAAAGGATTTTACGGTTAGTACACAAAAATCCCTGTATTACCGTTAACAGATGATGGACCTGAGTTTGGACTTGCTTTTTGTGTGGATTGAGTTGAAGCTTTTATTGGGAACATTTTACATAACGATTGAAATCTCATTTATCCGGTGCTCTATGCTGAGCACTTATGTCGGGGTTTCCATCTAAATCTCTGGACTCTGGTTTCTGTTCCACGGAGTCCCTTTTTTGTCAAAAGTGCACAGGATAAATGTGAGGTAAGCGTTACTGCAATCTTTGGGAGGCAGAATGAACAAATCAACAGCAGGTAAAGAACTGATTTGATGTATTTTTTTTTTTTTGCGCCATTCCTTGTGCGGTGTAAGTGATTAGGCGACTTTTATTTTTCGGTTCAGTGTGATTACAGCGATACCAGATTTACCGTATATAGTTTTTAGTTTGGCTGCTGTCACAAACTAAAAAATGTTGTTTTTTTTATTGCAAAAACTAAAAACGCACCATGTTGCAATTTTTGAGGCGGCAAATTTCCGTCAAATATGTGCAGGCATGCGGATGAGTGCGTTAAAAAACTTTTTTACTTTGTCCCACTCTGGGACTATTATTTTTTGCAGGCTGATCGCTTGTGTAGCATGGGAAAGCAGCAGTATCCCTATGCTATGCAAACAGTCAGCGCTATACTGACAGACAAAATTGCTGATCATGCTCTGAGCATGATATAGCAACTTTACTAGCTCTGGTGACCCAGATGTCCTCATGACGTAGAACGGTCTCCGATCCTAGGGCAGAGGGGCTGTTTTCCCTCTGCCTGCTCCTGATATGCTGCAATATGCAGGGGGTTATGTGCTGGGAGCGATGCGGGACCGCTGCTGGCACTGAGTGCCGGGTGTCAGCTGTCAGAATTGGCTGATAACCTAGCAGCGATCGCAAAATCATTGGCACGTATCCATATGTCTCAGATCAATAAAACCCGGTCTCAGGTGGGAAAGGGGTTAAATCGCTAAATCTGCAGGTATATTGCAATTTTGGAGGTGACCGGTACCCTTTCAGCTTCTAATCTCATGATGCAGAATGTTAGGTGTCAATTCTATGTTCACATGTATAACTAGATGATGGTAAAAGTCAGAGATCAATTTTAAGGCCTCGCTCACACAAGCATATACAACACCAGAGTGCTATCCGATTTTTTTTATCAGATAGATATCATGCTGCAAGAGCATCAAATAATTTGGCCACATGCACTCATACAAGGCTATGGTTGCTTTTGAAACATTGGGCTTCAGTCTGATGTCATCAGAGTTCAGATTGTCATCTGCGGACAGAGGCGATGAAGAAATTAAGTTCTCCGTCTTTGCACCTGTGATGCGAGAAGAATTTAAACAGAGCGTCATTAGCGTAATTGGCCCGATTCTCTCACAAGAGACAACTGACGACTGTGTTATCCCGGCCTAAGGATGACTTAAGGTACCTTCACACATAACGATATTGTTAACGATATCGTTGCTTTTTGTGACGTAGCAATGATATCGTTAATAAAATCGTTATGTGTGACAGCGACCAACGATCAGGCCCCTGCTGGGAGATCGTTGGTCGCTGAAGAAAGTCCAGAACTTTATTTGGTCGCTGGACTCCCTGCTGACATCGCTGGATCGGCGTGTGTGACACCGATCCAGCGATGTCTTCACTGGTAACCAGGGTAAACATCGGGTAACTAAGCGCAGGGCCGCCCTTAGTAACCCGATGTTTACCCTGGTTACCATCCTAAAAGTAAAAAAAACAAACACTACATACTTACCTACCGCTGTCTGTCCTCCAGCGCTGTGCTCTGCACTCCTCCTGTACTGGCTGTGAGCGTCGGTCAGCCGGAAAGCAGAGCGGTGACGTCACCGCTCTGCTTTCCGGCCGCTGTGCTCACAGCCAGTACAGGAGGAGTGCAGAGCGCAGCGCTGGAGAACAGACAGCGGTAGGTAAGTATGTAGTGTTTGTTTTTTTTTACTTTTAGGATGGTAACCAGGGTAAACATCGGGTTACTAAGCGCGGCCCTGCGCTTAGTTACCCGATGTTTACCCTGGTTACCGGCATCGTTGGTCGCTGGAGAGCGGTCTGTGTGACAGCTCTCCAGCGACCAAACAGCGACGCTGCAGCGATCCGGATCGTTGTCGGTATCGCTGCAGCGTCGCTTAATGTGAAGGGGCCTTTAGTCATGGAGCACAGTTGAGTGTAAATCATTATAACCCTTGCTTTACCGACACCACTTTGTTAGTGCATCATATTTATTGGAATTTATTATCCTATTTTATGTTATTCCTTACAAATATGATAATTGTCCATAACAATTGTTCTGTGCCGTCTATTTGGTCAATCCAGTAAAGGGAACCTGTTATCAGATTTGTGTTGCCCTTGTTATGGGCAGCATAAAATGCTAACTGGAAATTGGATGACAAAAAAAACAAAGAAAATATAGTTTTAAAAAATATTGGGTTCAAGGAGATATCAACTCTGGCTTCTCCCTTTCCAGCTTTGCTTGATTGACAGGTGTTATGTATAGGAAGAGGCCAGTCAGTTAAACATTACCAGGCGGAGAGATGTTGGTATTTCATGCCTCTGTTGGCTTTTACAATCTGAGTGTGAACCATCGGCAGCATGAATCAGACACTGACCGTGTGCCTTGGGGGGGGGAACCATGCACCTCAGGGGGACCGTGCGCCTCAGGGGGACCGTGTGCCTGGGGGGGGACCGTGCACCTCAAAGGGACCATGCGCTTCGGGGGGGGGGGGGATGGGTGGGAAGGGGAGGTTGGGACCATGATGCGCCTCGGGGGGGGGGCTGGCGTGGGGACAATGATGCGCCTCGGGGGTCCGGTCCAAGGCACGTCTCTGGTGACTTCTCCCTGCCACAATCCTGTTGGCTGCCTGGTTTCTCCATTGACACGCACACATAGAGATGAAGAGCTACGCCTAGAATATCCAATGGCTGCTGGACCCATTAGAGATTTGTGTGTGTTTTCACTCTAGAAATAGTTTGGACATCCAGTAGTAATAATAGAAGACGCTTAATGATTCTCTTCAATGATAAATGACACATTTTTCACCCTTATCTTCTAGAGAAATTGTGAGGAGGAAAGCAGTCCTGGCATTGTATAAATTCTACCTTATTGCACCAACACAAGTACAGCACATACATGAGAAGTTCAGGAAAGCTTTGTGCGACAGGGATGTCGGTGTCATGGCGGCTTCTCTACACATATACCTACAGGTCATAAAGGTAAAAAGGTCTTCAGTTTTACAACATGTTAAAAGGATTTTTGGACTTACAGTAAAATCCATTTTTGTAGCCTTCGTTAGGAGCACACAAAACCAAAGGTGTATTCTGCTGACATCAGGCTGACACTAAGAATTACAACCTTTAAAGAAAAAAAAAACACCTACTGCCAATAAGCTATTCAGATAGTGAGAAAAACATTGAGAAGCAGAAAAAAACTACACACCCAAGGAGGCAACAAGAAGAAAAAAGTGGGTTCCCTGTTCCCCCGAATGAAGTCTGTGAAAAAGGGATTTTAAGGTAAATCCAAAAAGCCTCTTTTCGCATGCTCTTCATTGAGGGACACAAGAAAACATGGGACATCCCAATTTCGGGAAAATATTCGTATATGTGTAAGTCAAATCCCTCAGGTAGTGATTGCTGCTTGCAGCACCTTTCTGCCCAGGCTCACGTGCACCTTTTGCAGGAATGTGAGAGATGGTAGTGAAGAAAATGTAGGGGTGACCTAGTGAAATTCAAACCAGCGGAAGAACTCCTCCTAGATATGATTGTAGATACAAGGATGGCTTCAGTGCCTTGGTCATGGTCTGCACACCCTGATCAGAAAAACCGAAGGATTTTAGAACTACGGCTGTGCCATCAAATTTGAGCTATTGAAAATTGAGTACAAGAGGGGATCTTGGGGAAGGTAGATCTGGTCAATATGTGGATTGCGTACCATGATCTTCTGGTCCAGTCCAGGACCACGAAAATGACAAGGATTCCTTCGGACTTGATCTTCTTGGGCAACTTGGATAGGAAAGGTAGAGGAAGGAACAGATAAGGGAGGGAAAATTTGAGACCATGCAATTCCCAGAGCATCTGATGCGTTTCCCAAGAGGGTCTCAAACTCTGGACATGAAACAGGGCACTTTATGGTTGCATATGAATGCTATCAGGTCGATGTCTGGAAGGTCCCACTGCAGATATATCTAATTGAAGATGGTGGGGTGCAGAAAGCACTGTCTCGCGTTTAGTCTGTCACTACTTAGAAAGTCTGCAACCAATTGTCTACTACGGGCATATGGATTGCTGAGGTTGCCTAGAATATTTGTTCCAACTAGTTGAGAAACTGAGACCTCTGACATTGCTTGACAATTCAGAGTCACTCCATAATGGTTGATGTAAGCCATGGAGGTGGTGTTGTCGGAATAAACTTGGATTGGGAGACCAAACATCAGGTCATGCCAATGTAGCAGAACACAGAGCAAGATATCTGAGAGGAAAGAAGAGTCTAAATGACAGGGAGCAAAGGCTGCAGAGGTATGTTCACTGGGAGATAGCGCAACGTAGCGGGATGTGGGGAGATCTTCTGTCATGTCCTGCAAAGGCTTGATTCATTTTACGGTCTGGATCTTCAGCTCTGCCTTCCCTCCATGCAATACACCAGGCTCAGGGAAGCAATGTGAGCAGGAGACTAAAGGCAAGGACTGGCCGCACCAGTGCCTGAATGCAAACTACGTTGGGCAAAGAAAAGGTCCTGCCATCCAGACAAGATGATTCTGCTGACCCCTGAAGATTGTGCTCATCATGAATCAGAGTTTTCAGAGGGTCTCATATCCTTCTCTTTCCCTATCTTGCGAATGCAATAGAAGATTAAAAAAAAAAATCTGGTTAGTTGCGCTAATATACAACCTGTGTACCTGCTGCAAAAAAAAGGGTCCCAACCAAAAGGACCATTGTGATGCAGATAATTAAAAGTAGTTATTTTGCACTGGTTTCACATGTTAAACTTCTCTCCATGGCAGTAATAGAATGACTATTATGTGATGTTGCACCATATGTTGTCACTTAATAAACTAAATCAGCATAGGATTGAATAGAGTAGATTTTTAAGTATTTACCTTAGAAGCTGGTGAAAAAATCTTGACGGTGAAGGTGCCTCCATGTATGTGGTGGATCTCCTTCCAACACAGTGTGAGGTCTCGGTAAAAAGTGCTTGCGTGCCTGCTTTAGATGATCTATGTCATCTATCTGAGTGGAATCAGTCTCATTGATGGAACTCCAAGGGTTGGTGTCTTCGGGGATTAGGGAGCGCTGTTACGGCTGGTGACAAGCTCTTGAATCCGGCGTCTAGCGATCTCAGTGAAGCACATGAGCGCTCACAGGACCTGCGAGACCGGCGTGACCTCAGCAATCGTGTGATGCTGAGCTGTCATGTAGTACGTACTTTTCGTTACAATTGCTGGATAGGACCAATTTCTATGCGTTTTGGAAAATGACATCTTCCTTCCTCAGTGATGGTCCCGATCTCCTGCCAGGGTCTTTTATAGTAACCTCACGTCAGTCAAATGCGAATAGTTCGATCTCATTATTTAGTCCTTTAGGTTTCAGCATATTCAGCTCAAATATCCAGCGACTTTCTGATTGTGACATTCTTTTGATGAAGTTTGCTTTGCGCCAGCGCTGTTTAATGATTTGGATCCCAGTTATATCAATCCCCATAGTTGAACCTCCATGTAATTTAGCAAAATGTCTTGAAAGGGGATGATCATCGTATTTTTTCTTTATATTCCTTAGGTGTTCACTAGTACGTACATTCATAGGTCTTGGTTCTCCTCACGTACAATTTATTACAGGGGCACTTGATTGAGTATATGACAACCTGGGATGTGCATGTACTAAAATCCATTATGGGATAGGTTTTATTACCTTCCTGGATTTCAGTTTTTTTCTTTAAATGCAACGATTTGCATGCTATACACTTTTTACATGGGTAAAACCCCCTAAGATCCTTATTAAAAAACGCAGACTTTCTTGGTATAGGAGGTTCTCTTATTGATGGAGCCACCAGGCAACCCAAATTACTAGCTTTTTTTATATACACTGCTCAAAAAATAAAGGGAACACTTAAATAACAGAATATAACTCCAAGTAAATCAAACTTCTGTGAAATCAAACTGTCCACTTAGGAAGCAACACTGTTTGACAATCATTTTCACATGCTGTTGTGCAAATGGAATAGACAAGAGATGGAAATTATTGGCAATTATCAAGACACCCTCAATAAAGGAGTGGTTCTGCAGGTGGGGACCAAAGACCACATCTCGGTACCAATGCTTTCTGGCTGATGTTTTGGTCACTTTTGAATGTTGGTTGTGTTTTCACACTCGTGGTAGCATGAGACGGACTCTACAACCCACACAAGTGGCTCAGGTAGTGCAGCTCATCCAGGATGGCACATCAATGTGAGCTGTGGCAAGAAGGTTTGCTGTGTCTGTCAGCGTAGTGTCTAGAGGCTGGAGGCGCTACCAGGAGACAGGCCAGTACAACACAAGTCATGGAGGGGGGCCGTAGGAGGGCAACAACCCAGCAGTAGGACCGCTATCTCAGCCTTTATGCAAGGAGGAACAGGAGGAACACTGCAAAATGACCTCCAGCAGGGCACAAATGTGCATGTGTCTGCACAAACTGTTAGAAACCGACTCCATGAAGATGGTCTGAGGGCCAAACGTCCACAGATGGGGATTGTGCTCACAGCCTAACACCATGCATTACACTTGGCATTTGCCACAAAACTCCAGGATTGGCAAATTCGCCACTGGGGCACTGTGCTCTTGACAGATGAAAGCAGGTTCACACTGAGCGCATGTGACAGTCTGGAGATGCCATGAAGAGTGATCTGCTGCCTGCAACATCCTTCAGCATGACCTGTTTGGCAGTTAGTCAGTAATGGTGTGGGTGGCATCCATTAGCTCGCCAGAAGTAGCCAGACTGCCAGTAGGTACCGAGATGAGATCCTCAGACCCCTTGTGAGACCATATGCTGGTGCTATTGGCCCTTGGTTCCTCCCAATGCAGGACAATGCCAGACCTCATGTGGCTGGAGTGTGTCAGCAGTTCCTGCAAGATTAAGGCATTGAAGCTATGGACTGGCCCGCCCATTCCCCAGACCTGAATCCGATTGAGCACATCTGGGACATCATGTCTCGCTCCATCCACCAACGTCACGTTGCACCACAGACTGTCCAGGAATTGGTGGATGCTTTAGTCCAGGTCTGGGAGGTGATCCCTCTGGAGACTATCCGCCACCTCATCTGGATCATGCCCAGGCATTGTACAGTAGGGAGGTCATACAGGCACGTGGAGGCCACACACAATACTGAGCATATTTTCCTTGTCATGAGGCATCTCCACTGAAGTTGTATCAGCCTGTAATTTGATTTTCCACTTTGATATTGAGTATCATTTCAAATCCAGTCCTCCATGGGATATTCATTTTGATTTACATTGATAATTATGTTTTCTTGGTCTTGACACATTCCACTATGCAATGAATAAAAATTTGCAACTGGAATATTTCATTCAGAGATATCTAGGATGTGGTATTTTAATGTTCCCTTTATTTTTTTGAGCAGTGTATAAATCTGGGTTTGCTATCTTATCTCCAATGGTCTTATCATCCTTTAAAATATCCCAATGTTTCGTAACAATTTTCTTCAAAATGTTCGTGTTGGCATTATATTGGGTGATAATAGGGACATTAATAAGATTTTCATCAATAGTTAAATCTTTTTTCCATTCCATCATTAATTCAACTCTTGGAACATGTTTTCTCATTTGTCACTGATTTTAGAAAATCTTGGTTGTAACCCTTATCTAGGAACTTGTTAGTCAGGACGTCGGCTTCTTTTTCAAACCTACAAATGTTTGAACAATTCCTGTGAATTCTCATAAACTGGCTACATGGCATATTAATCAACCAGCTCGGTAGATGACAACTGTCCATACTAATATAGCTGTTAGCATCCGCAATTTTAGTATATGTGCAAATTTTTATTTCATTACTTTCGATATAAATATTTAGATCTAAAAGAATTTTTTGTCTCGGAACTGATTGTTGAGGTAAAATGTAGATAAAAGTTGTTCTTATTGATTTCCTTTAAAAACTCTGACAGTGAATCTTGGCCATTAGACCAAATAAAAATGATATAGTCAATAAAACGCCACCAGAGGACTAGACCACGACGCAGCCTGACTTGTGGGTATATGTAGGAGTCTTCCCAGCTACCCAACTTATAAATTAGCATAGCTGGCTGCGAATCTGGTCCCCATGGCGGTACCCCACTGCTTGGTATAGTAGTTCGTCTCATATTTAAAATAATTATGAGTTAAAATGAACATCATACATTCCTTAATAAAACTGGATTGAGAGGTAGGAAATATCTTAGGTTTATTTAAAAAGTAAGTTGCTGCCTCGCACCCCTTATCATGTTGGATTTGGGTGTACAGCGACGTGATATCTAATGTTCACAAAATATAATGATTTTGCCATTTTATTTTATTCATGCACTGTAGTATGTGTTTAGTATCTTTCAAATAAGCTGGAAGGTCTGGTACCAAATCCTGTAGAAAACAATCAACATACAGTACAGACCAAAAGTTTGGACACACCTTCTCATTTAAAGATTTTTCTGTATTTTCATGACTATGAAAATTGTACGTTCACACTGAAGGCATCAACACTATGAATTAACACATATGGAGTTATAAACTTAACAAAAAAGTGTGAAATAACTGAAATTATGTCTTATATTCTAGGTTCTTCAAAGTAGCCACCTTTTGCTTTGATGACTGCTTTGCACACTCTTGGCATTCTTGATGAGCTTCACGAGGTAGTCACCGGGAATGGTCTTCCAACAATCTTTTAAGGAGTTCCCAGTGATGCTTAGGACTTGTTGGCCCTTTTTGCCTTCACTCTGCGGTCCAGCTCACCCCAAACCATCTCGATTGAGTTCAGGTCTGGTGACTGTGCTGTGGAGGCCAGGTCATCTGGCGTAGCATCCCATCACTCTCCTTCTTGGTCAAATAGCCCTTACACAGCCTGGAGGTGTTTTTGGGGTCATTGTTCTGTTGAAAAATAAATGATGGTCCAACTAAACGCAAACCGGATGGAATCGCATGCCGCTGCAAGATGCTGTGGTAGCCATGCTGGTTCAGTATGCCTTCAATTTTGAATAAATCCCCAACAGTGTCACCAGTAAAGCACCCCCACACTATCACACCACCTCCTCCATGCTTCACGGTGGGAACCAGGCATGTAGAGTCCATCCGTTCACCTTTTCTGCGTCGCACAAAGACACGGTGGTTGGAACCCAAGATCTCAAATTTGGACTCATCAGACCAAAGCACAGATTTCCACTGGTCTAATGTCCATTCCTTGTGTTCTTTAGCCCAAACAAGTCTCTTCTGCTTGTTGCCTGTCCTTAGCAGTGGTTTCCTAGCAGCTATTTTACCATGAAGGCCTGCTGCACAAAGTCTCCTCTTAACAGTTGTAGAGATGTGTCTGCTGCTAGAACTCTGTGTGGCATTGACCTGGTCTCCAATCTGAGCTGCTGTTAACTTGTGATTTCTGAGGCTGGTGACTCGGATAAACTTAAGGTACTGTCACATTTAGCGATGCTGCAGCGATATAGACAACGAGCCGATCGCTGCAGTGTTGATGTTTAGGTCGCTAGGAGACGTCAAACACCGGCAACAGCTGAGCGATGCAGGAGCGATCCAGTGATGTACTTATCGTTCTCACTGGTTGTTCGCTCCATTGAAAACCATTGCAAGCATCCTTGCTTTTGCTGTCAAACTTGACGAATCACGCCGACCTGACGACCAAATGAAGTTCCAGACTTTCAGCGACGACCAGCGATGTCACAGCAGGATCCTGATCGCTGCTGCGTGTCAAACACAACGAGATCGCTATCCAGGACGCTGCAACGTCACGGATCGCTGTCGTTCTCGTTGGAAAGTTGTTCAGTGTGAAGGTACCTTTATCCTCAGAAGCAGAGGTGACTCTTGGTCTTCCTTTCCTGGGGCGGTCCTCATGTGAGCCAGTTTCTTTGTAGCGCTTGATGGTTTTTGACACTGCACTTGGGGACACTTTCAAAGTTTTCCCAATTTTTCAGACTGACTGACCTTCATTTCTTAAAGTAATGATGGCCACTTTGTTTTTCTTTACTTAGCTGCTTTGTTCTTGCCATAATACAAATTCTAACAGTCTATTCAGTAGGACTATCAGCTGTGTATCCACGAGACTTCTGCACAACACAACTGATGGTCCCAATCCCATTTATAAGGCAAGAAAGAAATCCCACTTATTAAACCTGACAGGGCACACCTGTGAAGTGAAAACCATTCCCAGTGACTACCTCTTGAAGCTCATCAAGAGAATGGCACGCAAGCACTTTTTACCGGGACCTCACACTGTGTTGGAAGGAGATCCACCACGTACACGGAGCCACCTTCACTGTCAAGATTTTTTCACCAGCTTCTAACGTAAATACTTAAAAACTTAAAAATCTACTCTATTCAATCCTATGCTGTTTTAGTCACATAATAGTCATTCTGTTACTGCCATGGAGAGAAGTTTCACACATGAAACCAGCGCAAAATAACTAAAAAAAAAAAAAGTCAGAAACCGGTAAATCGGTTTGATGAATCCATATGTGTCTGCCTCGGAAATGAAACTAGGCTAAAGTGAATAGCTTATTGCCAGTACGTATGTATAGCCTGCAGAAGAGGAGCCAACTTATTTTTTTTTCTTAGGTTTGTAATTGTTAGTGTTGACCTCCTGGTGGCAGCAGCATACACCCATGGTCTCCTATGTTCCCCAATGAAGGGCCGAGACATGTATTTTGGTTGAATGCTTGTTATGTTTTTTTTATTTTTTTTTTCCCCCTGATCTCTCTAATTCTGCACAGGAAAACCCATCTGCATATAAGGATCTAACTGGATCATTTGTGACCATCTTGAAGCAAGTGGTTGGAGGAAAACTACCCGTTGACTTCAACTATCACAGTGTACCTGCGCCCTGGCTACAGATCCAGCTCCTGAGGATCTTGAGACTACTGGGGAAAGATGACCCTGGGTAAAACTATCAGGATGGTGACGTGGAAAAAGTGTTTGCCCCTTCCTGATTTTCCTATTTTTTTTCATGTTTGTCACACTCAAATGTTTTGAGATCACCAAACAAAGTTAAATATTAGACAAAGTTAACACAAGTAAACACAGAATGGATTTTGTTTTTTACTGAAGGTCTTTATTATTAAGGAAAAAAGAAATCCAAACTTAGTGTCCTGTGTGGAAAGGTGATTGCCTCCTAAACTTAATAACTGGTTTGGCCATCCTTCTCATCAGTAACTGCAATCAAGCATTTGTGATAACTAGCAATGAGTTTTTTTACAACGCTCTGGAGGAATTTTGGCCCACTCATCTTTGCAAAATAGTTCTAATTCAGCCATATTGGAGGGTTTTGACTAGGCCACTCCAAAGTCCTTAATTTATTTATTTATTTTTTTAAGCTTTTCAAAGGTTGACTTGCTGGTGTGTTTTAGATCACTGTCTTGCTGCATAACCCAAGTGCACTGCAGCTTGAGGTCACGAACAGATGGCTGACATTCTCCTTCAGAATTTTTTGGTAGACAGGTGTGGTTCAGTTTCTGCTCTGGGGCGTCTGTGTGGCGGTTTGGTATCACTGGAGGAAAAGGGGTCTGAGTCGTAAAAACCAAGGAAGGTGGGATCCTCTCCCTCAGTCAGTGTCGGAGGCAAGGAAAGTGAGTGGGACGACCTTTTATTAACGTGTGTGGCAAATTTTATTAAGGTATGTGTGTGAGTGCTTGGTGTAAATTTTTTTTCTTTTATTTAGAAGAGGAAAGAAAAATATAAACAAACTTACTAATCGAACGTCAGTAAAAAAAGCAAATTACTGAGCGCCTTCAAATGACAAACCTGATTCAATTCAGTAAAAAATACTCTAGTAGTCGATGATTACTACTATTATGTACTATTTAGTATATTTTTACTGTCCCTAACTAATATAACCTAATTCTATCAACTAATCTAAATTTTTTTTTACTTTGATTCTTTTTTCACCAAAACTCCCCACTCCCTTCAAAAAACAACCACCAGAGGCAGGGTCAGTGATGTTAGTCACCAACCAGCACTCGACAGCTGTAGAACGCACGCACGTATGTGGAGCAGAGAGGGGTGAAAAAAAAAGTCTTTACCAAAAATAAGCGCTGGTGCTAACCAGTGGTGTACGTGGCTTAGTGACTGCAGGACGCACACACAGAGTGGAGAGGGATAAAAAAAAAATACTGAAGAAAAAAAAAAAAGTGGTGGAAAACAGCGAGCAGTGATTTGCGTCACTGGTCAACGCTCTTCAGCTGCAGGACGCATGAAAAAGAAAGAAAACTGCCAAAAATCGAGCAATCAAGTACTGATCAGTGCTCAGCGGCAGATAGGCGGTGGAGTGAGGCGGGTGGAAAAGGAGGGTGTAAGTAGTGGGGAAAAGGGGGGGTGGAAGTGATTGGGTGGATTAGGGAAAGATTGGGCAAGGAACAGGGAGGTGTCAGGAACTCTTCTTTCTTCAGCAGGAGCAGGCAAGTAGCAGCAGTGATCCACAGACCTTTGTGGCACCACATGGCCCAGCATGGCACACAGCGGGACAGAGTGACTGCCCTGTACAATTCCGCAGCTAGAATGTGGGAGTGCAGGGCTGTCACCTGCAGACAAAAGCGTGTCTATGCACTCTGATTGGTGCAATCAATGTCATCGTCGATCACATCGAAAAGAGCTGGCCCTGGTGATGATGTGGTCTCCAGGCACCAGCCTATGATTGGTGCTCTTACAGCATCAGTGTTTCAGGCAATTTGATTGCCTGAAACACTGAGAAATGCTGCGATTGGCTGTTTAATCCTGAACAGCCAATCACAGCGATCGTCGTTGCAGGGGAGCTTCGCCACCCCCGGGACGAAGGTGCCATGTTCCCTGCTGTGAGAAACAGCTGGACATTCACGCGATTACCGCAAAATTGCTCACGGTGGTGGCATGATTGACATGACGTACATATACTGCATCGGTCAGGAAGTCCATCCCAATCATGACATACATGTACTGCAAATGTCGGTAAGGGGTTAATAATAAAGACTTTCGTTTAAAAACTGCATATTGTGACAGGGCTGTGGATTCGGTAAGCCACAGTTGCGACTCCAACTCCTGGATTTTATCAGGTTCCGACTCCGGCTCCGACTCCTTCATAAATGGCCAACTCTGTGACGTGTGCAGGCATCCATTTTAAGAAACAGAAAGCGTCCATTGAGAGTTTAAGTTCTTACTTTTGTTTAAAAGCTTCTTCGATTACTAATTTTCTAATACTCTCTCTCTCTCTCCAGAGAAACACCAAGCTTGCGGGCCATTTCCCCATTCAGACACACAAAAGCTGGTCGTGAAATAGGCACACTATCCTTTACAACAAGCTCTATGATCTGTTTTTTTAATGTATCTGTCATTGTCACAGTAACTTTGTCACTGACAAAATATCTTGCAACTGATGGCTGCAAAGTTCTCTGCTCCTTTGTTTGGCTGGAAGAGCTGGGCACTGGTTCATTGGTTTGGATGCAGTCTTTCTCATCCACTGCTTTCAGTACTTCTGGATGAAAGAGCTGTAAATGTCTCTTTAGATTAGAAGCTCTGGTAGGAGCATTTTTATTTTTGCCTGAATATGCACTGATCTTAGCTTCACAGCATTTGTTTTCGTCTGGATCATTTGTCATACACTGACAGACATAATGTTTTCTATCTTGAGTGATGGTGAAATGTTCAAATACAGCTGATTTAATGTGACGCTTCTTTGACATTCTCTGGTTTTTAATTCTGCATTCACAATCCCAATGACAATTGCTTTTCCTAAAAACAATTGTACAAAATTATTGCCAGGTCGTACACCTGATATAGTGGTCAGTAATATTGTTATTCCTCATGTACTCACAGTTAACTGATGCAAAGTTTGTTGAAAGGATAATACTTCTTACAGTCTTGCTCTTCTGAGTAGCCGCTGTGAGATGCTTGGAAGACGCACACCAAACATCTAGTCTAGAGGAGGAGCTTTACTAGTAAGAATTTGCAACACATTTTCACTTTCAGTTTCATACATTGTAAGTAGGGGGGTTGGGGCAGAATGAGGTTCAAGGGAACCTGTCACCCCGTTTTTTCTGGGGGAATAAACAGCGATGTCACCACGCCCATCTGACCAGACCAGCCTGATTGACAGGCGAAAACGGCGACTTTGGTAACGTATTTCGGCAGCATAGGTGGGGAATCGGGGGTACACAAAATACACTATTGTAAGGCACAGCTCAGGCCCTATTTAACGGTATTTTTATCTCAAACTGAAAAATCGGGGTGACAGGTTCCCTTTAACCAAGTATAAGGTTAGATAGGGGCAGTGGAGAACAGTGACACACAAGAAGTAAGAAATGTCTCTATCTCCAGCAGAACTGCTTATCACTGTTGTTCATAGTTTGATAGAACATATATATTTGAGTAACATTTATAAAATTCATATGAAAGTTCAATTATGAAATATTAATACATTTTTTTTTTTAAAGCTGGAGTCGGAGTCAGTACATTTCTACCGACTCCAACTCCAACCAAAACTAACTCCAAGTCCACACCTCCGACTCTGACTCCACAGTCCTGTATTGTGATTACTTGTGTTATCTTTGTCTAAAATTTAAAATTGTTTGGTGATCTGTAATATTTAAATGGGACAAACATGCAAAAGAATAGAAAATCGGTAAGGGGGCAAATTCTTTTTCACACAACTGTATATGAGAATGTTGGCTATTAGTCAGCAGCATGTGCAGAGTTTTACTATGTTATTAATGAGAAAATACATCTAAGGGCTCTTTCAGATGTCCTGATATTTCTGGTACCGGAAAAACAAGTCAAGATCTCTGTGTGTCTGTGTGTGTAATACTTGTGGTATACGTGTGCCAACTGTGTGCCGCAGCTGTACTGTTCATGCTGCTCCCCGGCGCCGGGTGCTGAAGACCACTCGAATCCTTCTCCCCTGCTGGTGCTGCGATCCGCGATGGCAGGGGAGAATGTATCTCTGAGAGCTGCTACTGCGCAGGCGTGGGCAGCGCTATGTTACAGGAGGAAATTTATCTTTTCTTCTCTAGCAAGATGGCGCTGCTGGCGACTGCGCAATAGCAGCTATTGGATCACCTCTATATACATTGATAGCTGCTACCGAGCAGGCGCCATTTTAAAATGGATTTTTTTTTACTATCTGAATAACATCAAGCACCGTTATTATCAGGACATTAAACGTGATTATGCTGCAGCGCGCCTGCACCTGCCTGCAGAAGGTTTTTTTCTTCAGTATGTACAGACATTCAGTATGTAAACTAGGGGGCAGGTCAGTGAGGGATCAGGGATTTGTCAGAAGCCGTACTGATGACTATCTAATCAGTATAACAGCACCGACCTGACACTGTAGGTTACTGAGCACAATCCTGCTGACAGGTAACCTGTCATGTCATTTTTAGCAACTAAGTTGTTCCCAGTGTGTTGTTAGTAATTGCAATGTGCTTAACTATGCCATAAATATCTCCAAAAATAACTTTGTATAGTTACTGTATATATTACCCTCTCTTTTAGTCATAGGGGCGGCATTTCATTCTTTTAGCCATGGACTCGTCATATTGTCAGCGCCCATGCACTCAGAAATCTGCTCTAAAATCCTGTGCTTGCGCATTGCCGAGCGGCTCCACGTGCATGCACAGTATCGAGCATATTCATACAGCCAGTCACTCGCTCTGGCGCATGCCCACACAGTCAAGAAAGCTGGGTACGTACATCCAGATTCAGTGCGCAAGCGCAGGGGGCTGCTTGTCACTGCAACAGATTCCCGTGACATCGAAGCACCCTGTAACATCAGTGCATGGGTGTCAACAATATGACGAGCCCGCGACTGAACCCCTATGACTAAAAAAGAAGGTACTATATAACTATACAAAGGGATTTTTGGAGATGATTGAAAACATTGTGGTATTGATGCACATTGCATCAATAACCACACACTGGGGACAGTTTAGGGTACTTTCACACTGGCGTTTTTTTTTTAATACGTCGCAATGCGTCGTTTAGGGGAAAAAACGCATCCTGCAAAGTTGTAAATGTAACGTTTTTTGCTCCAGACGGACCGCTTTTTCCGACCGCGCATGCGTGGCCGGAACTCCGCCCCCACCTCCCCGCACCTCACAATGGGGCAGCGGATGCGCCGGAGAATGCATCCGCTGCACCCGTTGTGCGGTGCTAACAACGCTAGCGTCGGAATCTCGGCCCGACGCAATGCGACGGGCCGAATTCCAACGCTAGTGTGAAAGTAGCCTTAGTTGTTAAAACTGATGTGACAGGTTCCCTTTAAATTAGTGGTAAGACTTGCTGTGTGTGTGTGTGCGTGCGTGCGTGCACATTCATTTTTGTTTCAAGGGTTTCATTATAAATACGTGTTTTTTTTTTTTATTAGGACAAGCCAGCTTATTTACGATGTACTGGATGAATCCTTACGAAGAGCAGAAATAAATCACAACATCACTTATGGTAAGCCAGATTAGATTTAGTTTTTTCAATTTAAGTTTTGAAGATGGCCTGTCAACATAGTGGAAGTACACAGATTTTTTTTTTTTTTTTAATTGAAAATGTTTCCGCCAGACTTTCTATAATGAATATGTTGGCTACTCCAAAACTTCAGCGACAAAAATTCCATCTTTGTTTAACATTTCCTGACATGCGCCGTACTAGTACTGCTCTGCGGGCACTGTGTTCCCGCAAAACGCAGTACTAGTACAGTGGCCTCACGCTGAGCGCCGCGGCGATCGCGTGCGGTTGTCAGCTCTGTGTCAGCTGACACCCCGCAGCAATGCCCACAATCGTCTCTAATGCCGATCGTGGGCATTTAACCCCTCTGATGCCTCTGTCAGTAGTGACAGCGGCACAGAGAACAATCGCACAGTGAGGGGGCTCCCTGCGCTCTCCCACTGGAAAAACGCGATGCGATCGCTTGTTTCCGTGGTCTCCTTTAAGAACCCAGATCCAAAATGGCCGCAGGGGTCCTTCACTGAGGTGGCTTGCCAGCGCCTGCTGAGAGCAGGCGCCGGCAAGCCTCCTACACTGCCTGTTAGATCGCTGATCTGACACAGTGCTATGCAGAGTGTCAGATCAGCGATCTGACTTTGCAGTATATAGTAATGTCCCAACCTGGGACAATGTTGTAAAGTAAAAATAAAAAATAGAAAGTATAAAAAATTTAAAAAAAAATCCCAAAATAAAGAAAAAAGTACGGTAAATATTTTTCCAATAAATCCATTTATGTAAATAAAAAAAACAAACAATGAAAGTACACATTTGGTATCGCTGCTTCCGTAATGACCTACTCTATAAAACTATCCCACTATTTAACCCCTTCAGTGAACACCGTAAATAAACAAGCCAAAAACCGAGGCAAAAAACAATGCTTTATCATCATACTGCCAAACAAAAAGTGCAATAAAACGTGATAAAACAGACAGATAAACATGGTACCGATGAAAACGTCATCTTGTCCCGCAAAAATAAAGCCGCCATACAGCTCAATCAGCAAAAAAATAAGTTATAGCTCAGAATAAAGCGATGCAAAAACAATATTTTTTTAATATAAAATAGTTTTTGTGTAAAAGTGCCAAAACATAAAAAAAGATGTACATGAGGTATCGCTGTAATCGTACTGACCCAAAGAATAAAACTGCCTTATCAACTTTACCACACGCGGAACTGTATAAACGCCCCCCCCTAAAAGAAATACTAGAATTGCTGGATTTTGTTCATTCTGCCTCCCAAAAATCGGAATAAAAAGCGATCAAAATATGTCATGTGCCCGAAAATGGTACCAATAAAAACGTTGACTTGTCCCGTAAAAAAGACCTCCCATGACGCTGTAGGCCAAAATATGGAAAAATTATAGCTCTCAAAATGTGGTGATGCAAAAACTATTTTTTGCAATAAAAAGCGTCCTTTATTGTGTGACAGCTGCCAAACATAAAAACCTGCTATAAATAGTAAATCAAACCCCCCTTGTCACCCCCTTAGTTAGGGAAAAATAATAAAATGTATTAATTTATTTTCATTTTCCCATTAGGGTTAGGGTTGGAGCTAGAGTTAGGGTTGGGGCTCGAGATGGAGTTAGGGTTTGGATTATGTTTACGGTTGGGGTTAGGGTTGGGATTAGAGATAGGAGTGTGTCAGGGTTAGGGGTGTGGTTAGGGTTATGGTTAGGATTATCGTTAGGGGTGTGTCAGGGTTAGGGTTATGGTTAGAGTTATGGTTAGGATTATGTTTAGGGTTGGTATTAGGGATAGGGGTGTTTTGGGGTTATGGCTAGGGATGGGATTAGGGTTAGGGGTGTGTTGGGGTTAGGGTTGGAGTTAGAATTGGGAGGTTTCCACTGTTTGGCACATCAGGGGCTCTCCAAAAGCGACATGACGTCCGATCTCAATTCCAGCCAATTCTGCGTTAAAAAAGTAAAACTGTGTTCCTTCCTTTCCAAGCTCTGCCGTGTGCCCAAACAGTGGTTTACACCCACATATGGGGTATCAGCGTACTCAGGACTAATTGGACAACAACTTTTGCAGTCCAATTTCTCATGTTACCATTGTGAAAATAAAAATTTAGGGGCTAAAAAATCATTTTTGTGGGAAAAAAAAAAATGATTTTTTATTTTCACGGCTCTGCGTTATAAACTTCAGTGAAACACTTGGGGGTTCAAACTTCTCACAACACATCTATATTAGTTCCTTAGGGGGTCTACTTTCCAAAATGGTGTCACTTGTGGGCGGTTTCCACTGTTTAGGCACATCAGGGGCTCTGCAAATGGTGTCCGATCTCAATTCCAGCCAATTTTGCATTGAAAAGTCAAATGGCGCTCCTTCCCTTCCGAGCTCTGCCATGCGCCCAAACAGTGGTTTACCCCCACATATGGTTTATCGGCATACTCAGGAAAAATTGTACAACCACTTTTGTGGTCCAATTTCTCCGGTCACCCGTGATAAAATAAAACAAATTGGATCTGTAGTAAATTTTTGTGAAAAAACGATAAATGTTGTTTTTTTTTTTTTTTTTTTTTTAAACATTCCAAAAATTCCTGTGAAGCACCTGAAGGGTTAATAATCTTCTTGAATGTGGTTTTGAGCACCTTGTTTTTTTTAGAATGATGTCACTTTTTGGCATTTTCTGTCATATAGGCCCCTCAAAATGACTTCATGTGTGAGGTGGTCCCTAAAAAAAAATGGTTTTGCAAATTTTGTTGTAAAAATGAGAAATCGCTGGTCAACTTTTAACCCTTATAATTTCCTATATAAAAAAAAATTCTTCCAAAATTGTGCTAATGTAAAGCAGACATGTTTGAAAATTGCGAAATTTTAAACATTTTCGCCAAATTTCCGTTTTTTCACGAATAAACGCAAGTCATATTGAAGAAATTTTACCACTATCATAAAGTACAATATGTCACGAGAAAACTTTCTCAGAATCACCAGGATCCGTTTGAGCGTTATAACCTCATAAATTTGACGGTCAGAATTGAAAAATGGCCTGGTCAGGAAGTGGAAAACAGGCATCGGGGTGAAGGGGTTAAAAGCACATTTAAATGTGCCAACAATCGTTGTGTGCACACGGAACCATTATTAATACGATCTCTTGGTGCACATAGGGTATCATTTTATTGGTAGCACCTTGTCTGTTTACACAGGTTGATGTGCCGGCAAGAAGGTTGCCTTTTAAACCAGCTTAAAAATCATTGCACCCATTGAACAAACGTTTTGTTTGGCAGGTGGTTGCTGGCCTCTTTAGTCGGGTTGATAATAATAATTATTTATATAGCGCCAACATATTCCGCAGCGCAGCACGATAATGAGGGATGGGCATTTCTAGGATTATCATAAGGCCTAAATGGGCCAATTTTCGTAATTATTGGGGTTGGTTACTTTTAATGTGATTAAAGCTGCATGTATACCAAGAAGCGGTGCATAGCCCGCTTTGAAGGAATATGCTTAACAGACACATCTTCTGACCTCTTTGAGAAAAAATAAAAAGTACCGTAATGGCTGCATTTCTAAAGGACCTTTACAGCCATCTAATGTTAGATTATAGCAATATTCAGCCGACCGGATTAAACAGGAATGGATCGCAGGAATAATCAAGTAATCAGCATGGAGAGCTACTGCAAGGGACGCAACGGGGTTAGTTAGAATTCCCTGTGTACGTCATCTGCTGCCCACAGAGGTTCACAGACTGATCTGAATTGGGTGAGATGGTAATATTTACTGCTGGCACAGTTTATATGTGGCACTTTATTATCCATTACTAGGTGACGTCTGTGCATATTTATACCATACTCTTTTGATTTTAGGTTGTTTTTGTCCCTGGCTCTTCTTGTGGTGTGTGGGGATTATCCATATGTTCTTAGAATTATATTAAAAGTTTTATATATAATATTGCGGTCTATCCATGTAATGTTACTTTTACTACAGACCTAAGTGTTTGCAGGTCTATATAATATTGTACTATTGTCTTTCTCTTTCAGCGATCCTTTTTGAATGTGTTCAGACTATCTATACAATTTACCCAAAGTCTGATCTGTTTGAGAAAGCTGCAAAATGTATTGGAAAGTTTGTCCTGTCTCCAAAAATCAACCTTAAATATTTAGGTAAGTAGCACAATATTTCACATCACATGATGACAGGTTTTTATGTAGGGAGAAAACTGTTGTAAATATTTTAAAAGAATCAAAAAAATGACAAAGTAAAAGTTGAAGTCCCATATTATCTGCCATATAATATGCATATTACGTGGTATAATAGCAAATAATCTAAATGCTGCTGATCCGTGTATCAGCCCAGAGAAATCGGGGAGATTAGGGGAGAGAAAACAATAAAAGTATATCTAAACTATAATATTATGTCGGTAATCTAAAACGCCATGTGTTGTTGTCTGCTTCACTATTATCTCTTCTTAGACATTTATATCCTCCCTTCATCTTATCAGGTACAGTGGCCACTGTCAGTGGAGTGCTGGCCACACGTGCATCTCTGCATAGGATTTTATGAGAATTCTGAAACATTGAGCACACTTGTATATGCCATAAATGGCCAATAGTAGATCCATATGCACCATTGACCAAGCTTGTGCTTAGCTCGGCAGTTCCAGAAGCAGTGTAGAAATTCAGCGAAGCCGAGGCACCAAGGCAGCAGGGTCTTGATAAAAACTTGATCTTTATTCCATTTTAGTGGAAATGTTAATAGGAAGACAAAGCAAGCAATTTTATGGCCATAATTGGCCTTTTTCAAGCCAAAAAAATGGAGCTCTGAATAGAAATCCCAAAACTCCCTGGACACCAGGGATTATGTTTTACTCATCATTTATATAGTACAGTATATAGTTTCCTTCTTGGCCTACAAAGAAAGGTGATCAACAAACCACGTAATCTGTCAGCATGATCCGCCCTTCATCAAGCTATTTAGACAGTCATATTGCACTGTGAAAGATAGTTTCATCATTACTTTTATGTATGTAATCTGTTGCTCCCTGGCCAAAAAATCGCTGTATTCTTATCTAAATGAAGCTGAAGTGCTGAGTGTGATTGGAGCACTTCCCGACTGTCTTCCTCCTCATCTCTGTTCACCACGTAGTGGCACCTTCTTCTCCTGCTTGACTGACAACTCATTGACTACACTACACAATTGTCGAAATGTCCGTTTAAGGGACTGCCGGCACACAATGATTGTTCGAACAAAGTACAGGTGCTCAGTGCATCATGGCGGGGTCAAATATACTGTTTATACTCGTGTATAAACCAAGTTTTTTCAGCACTTTTTTTTGTGCTGAAAACTGCTTATACACCAGTCAATTGTCCCAGAAAGCCAGCGGGAGAGGGGGAGCGGCAGGTGACAGAGGCAGGAGCCGGCATCTGTGGCTAAAGCCTGTGCCGCTGCTGAAGCCACGTGATCGCTCGGCACAGGAAAGCTCTTAGAAGCCTGAATAAGATGCTGCCGGGGCACGCAGGTGGGTGAGTAGGTTTTTTTTTTTTTTTGTAATAGGAAGCATGCGACGGGGGAGCTATGCATACAAGGATAGGGACAAGGGAGCCCATAGGGACAAGGGAGCCCATGCGTACAAGGACAGGGACAGGGGAGCCATGCATACGGGGGACGGGGGAGCCATGCATACGGGGGACGGGGGAGCCATGCATACGGGGACGGGGGAGCCATGCATACGGGGACGGGGGAGCCATGCATACGGGGACGGGAGAGCCATGCATACGGGGACGGGGGAGCCAGGCATACGGGGACGGGGGAGCCAGGCATACGGGGACGGGGGAGCCAGGCATACGGGGACGGGGGAGCCACGCATACGGGGACGGGGCAGCCACGCATACGGGGACGGGGCAGCCATGCACACCAGGACAGGGATGAGGGGACAATGCATACCCATCTTATACTCGAGTCAATAAGCTTACCCAGTTATTCATGGCAAAATTAGATGCCTCGGCTTATACTCGGGTCAGCTTGTACTCGAGTATACACGGTATATATAATTACACATACACCTACCTGCTTGGTTTCCAACTAGCTCTTTGGCTTTATGAAGTCAGAGATGTCAATGAATGAGGGAAAATAAGCAAGTGGGAAAGAATATTTAAAAGATTGGCCCCAATTAAGCACCAAGCGGCAGTATTTATTTGAGCAGTCATTCTGTGAAGACAGAGTCCCTTGAAGCTGAAGAATGTGGCGTTAGGTGGGAAATAGAGCTTGGCTGGCCATACAGTTTAGGGCAGTGAACCATGCTGACAAACTTCCTTGGTTTAAAAAAACAAACAGGTTTTTACTCGGACTCCCATGACAGCACGACGAGAGAGGGGATCCGCCCATTAGGAACAGGAAACCTACAGATACAAAAGGGCGGTACCTCTCCCTTGCCTCAGTTGGTTTCCTGTTCCTGAGGGGACGGGTGCCTACAGAAGGAGCCCAGGCCGGCCGGCCGATTACGGTAGCGGGGGGGGTCTCCTACCTCGGCCGGTGCGGAGATCCCTGGAGACGCCACGGTGGTCTTTGCTGGATTGCACGTCGGTGGCGTTCGCAGCAGGGAGCGGAGTCCGGAGGATTTTCCTGCATCCATCAGCGTCGGCGCAGGTAAGTATTTCCCATTGGTGGCGCAGCGGTGCGGCATGGCTGCAGGTGCCGGGCTCAGATGTGTGGAGTGAGCTCCGGAGCGCTGCCGATCCATCCCCGGCGTCCTGCACCGCTCTCAGCGTGTGCTAGAGCGTTTCCGGGTGCGGTGACGTGGGGGGCAGAGTTTGGTAGCCGCTTCCGGGTCGCCGGACGTCTGCGCATGCGCAGTCGATCCAAGATGGCGGCGCCCATTGCATCTGGACGCCGGTTCGTCCAACAGCCCTCCTGCCCTCCATGCTGTGTCCGGAGCCAATAGGGATAGCGCTGGCCCATCTGCTGACCGGATCCAAGGGGGATTTGAGCAGGTGGCAATGTCAGAACCCTGCTTTTGGTCGCAATTCGTCATGGAGAGTGGTGGTGAGCAGCAGCTGCAGCAGCTGTCAGACGAGGTGTGTCAGAAGCCCAAGAAGGATAGAGGCGACCAGCCCAGTCGCAAAAGCTCATCCGAACAGGGATCTAGAGCTTCGACTAGCAAAGAACCCCCTCGGATTCCGGTACTTTACTTTGGCGCACGGGTAAGTGATCTACGTGAAAGTTCACTCTGTGACGCAGCCCCTTATACTTTATTTTTCCAGGGGAAGAAGAGTACGGGGAAATCAAAACATAAGGAGTGTGCCCTCTGTGGAGTCCCCTTACCTGACTCTTGTCCTAAAAAGTTATGTGCCCCCTGTATACAACAGACGGTGAGGTCTACAGGAGTGGTTGGGTGGAAGTGACTTTAGGTCAGATAGTAGTTATCACCTATATTGTCCTTCCTTAGGTAGCAGAAGAGTCCGTGAATCCGGCAGGCCTAAGGGAAATGATCCGGATGGAAGTGAGAGAATCACTAAGGTCCCTATCCCAGGCAGAAAGCTCGAAGCATAAGTCCTCTCTGGACTTTAATTCTTCAGAAGAGGAAAGAGAAGAAAGTACCTATCTCTCTAGTCCTCTCTCCTCTTCATCAGATGAGGAGTCTGGAAGATTTTGTCTACCCCTGGATAAAATTGACAAGGTGGTCAAATCAGTTAGAGGCACGATGGGTATAGAGGAACCCAAATCACAGCCCTCAAAACAGGAGTTGATGTTTAGTGGTTTAGATCGTAAAAAACAGATCTTTTCCGGTAAATGAGAAGATCCAAGAATTGATCCTCCGAGAATGGAAAAAAACGGAAAAAAAGGGGGCCTTACCGCCAGCTTTAAAACGCAGGTATCCCTTTGATGATCCGGTTGTGGATACGTGGGATAAAGCCCCGAAGTTGGACGCGGCAGTAGCAAAAGCGTCAAAGAAAGCCTCATTACCCTTTGAGGATATGGGGTCCCTCAAAGATCCTCTAGACAGGAAGGCAGATATCTTCCTAAAAGGTATCTGGGAGATGGCGGCAGGATCCCTCAGACCAGCCGTGGCTGCAACATGCACAGCCAGGTCATTAATGGTCTGGCTAGATCAATTAGAATCTCAGCTTAAGGACGGTGCATCCAGAGATTCTATTCTGAAAGCGCTACCAACAATCCAGAATGCTGCGGCGTTCCTATCGGACGCATCTGTGGACTCTGTCAGAATGGCGGCTAGAGCGGCAGGACTATCTAACGCGGCTCGCAGAGCCCTATGGTTAAAGTGCTGGTCAGGTGACATTCAGTCCAGAACTAAGCTATGCGCCATTCCGTGCGAGGGACAATATCTCTTTGGTCCAACGCTGGATGAGTTACTGGAGAAGGCAGGCGATGACAAAAAGAAGTTTCCCAGTCTGTACTCGGCATCCTACCGCCGACCCTTTAATCGAAGAAGGTTTGGTCGCGGGAAGAAACGCGGGTCCTCTCCCACTAGAGGAAGTTTCAGATAGGAAGACAGACGCGGTAGAGGTACGGGCTACATGTTTCGCCGTTCCTCTAAGGATCAGAAAAAACCGGACCAATGACTAGCGATCCCTGTGGGGGGTAGACTGTCAGCATTCTCCTCAGCGTGGCTTGACATTACGAACAGTAAATGGGTCAGAGGCATTGTTACTAAAGGTCTAAAGCTGGACTTTAATCATTGGCCTCGAGAAAAATTTAAATTAACCCCTTTACGTTCCTCCCCCCTGGAGCAAGCAGCTCTAGAAGCAGAGGTCATGAACTTATGCTCTAAAAATGTATTGGTGGAAATCCCAGATTCAGAAAGAGGAAGGGGATTTTATTCTCCTCTTTTTCTGATAAAAAAGCCAGATGGATCTTTCAGAACGATCATAAATCTAAGATGTCTTAATGAATTCCTGGTTAATGAATCCTTCAAAATGGAAACAATTAATTCAGCAATAAAAATGTTGTTTATTCACTGTTTCATGGTAGTTGTAGATCTTAAAGACGCATACTATCATGTTCCGATACATGAAGATTTCCAGAGGTTCCTGAGAGTAGCTGTGTCAGTGGGGGGTCGCATTCGCTATTTCCAGTTCAGAGCACTCCCCTTTGGCTTATCAGCGGCTCCTAGGGTATTTACAAAACTGGTGGCTGAGGTCATGGCGCACTTACGAGAGTCCGACATCTTGATCATTCCCTACTTGGATGATTTCCTTATAGTAGGGAGCTCAGCAGACCATTGCCTGTCCCAGCTAGAAACAGCCACCTCCAAGCTTGAGCGGCTGGGGTGGATCATAAATTATGAGAAATCTCGTTTACAGCCTCAAAAAATACAAAAATTCTTAGGTCTGTTACTAAACTCAGAATCCCAACAGTGTTGTCTTCCACCTGACAAATTATTACATATCCAGCAACAGGTGTCTAAGGCAATTGACAAACCATCCATGACCCTTAGACAGGCTATGTCACTATTGGGTTCCTTAACCTCTTGCATTCCCGCTGTCCGTTGGGCCCAATTCCACACCAGACCGTTACAATCCGAGGTGCTGGCTAATGATAGAATCTTACAGGGGTCCCTGCAGAGTCAGATTACCTTAGGTCCAAGAGCACTCACATCTCTTAGGTGGTGGCTAGTCAGTAAAAACCTATCGGCGGGAGTTCCCTGGGTGTCTCAGGTAACACGTGTTATAACAACAGATGCTAGCCCTTCGGGTTGGGGAGCACACATGGATGACATGATGGTTCAGGGTCTATGGCCCCCTCCCCTAACATCAGCCTCCTCCAATCATAAAGAGTTAATGGCAGTAGAGCTTTCAGTGAATAAATTCCTCATATGTCTGCAGGGTCATGTCAAGATCCTATCGGACAACCAGGTGGCGGTCGCATACATAAATCATCAGGGTGGAACTCATTCCGAGACACTGATGAGAGTGGCGGATTGTCTATTCCAGACAGCGGAAAATCACTTCTTATCCCTAACCGCTCTACACATAAGAGGAAAAGAAAACATCAAGGCGGACTTTCTAAGCCGCAACACCTTGAGGCAAGGGGAGTGGTCCCTAAACAATTACGCGTTCGATCAGATTGTCCACAAATGGGGACATCCAGAAGTGGATTTATTTGCTACCAGGGACAACCGGAAGACAACAAAATTCTGTTCCCTGAATCCCAGGGAGAATCCTCTAGCGGTAGACGCTTTTCTGATCAATTGGGATTTTCAGCTGGCGTATGCATTTCCTCCACTAGGCCTGTTACCCTTAGTAGTCAGGAAGATAAGAGAAGATCGAGCCAGAGTTATATTGATTGCCCCATTCTGGCCCAGAAGGGCCTGGTTCACTTGGCTCAGGATCATGTCAGTGGAGGATCCCTGGGTACTTCCGGAGATTCCGGATTTGCTCTTCCAGGGTCCGATCAGTCATCCGCAAGTAAAGAACCTTCATTTAACGGCATGGATTTTGAAAGGGCGTTACTAAAAAACAAAGGGTTCTCCCCGAGTTTAATTGAAACCCTTATGAAAAGTAGGAAGCAAATAACCACAACAATCTACGCCAGGACCTGGCGAAAGTTTCTGGCCTCTTCTGATTTCAAATTAGAAGAAGGAATACCTATAAAACAAATATTAGAATTCCTGCAAAAAGGCTTAGAGTTAGGTCTATCCACTAGTACTCTAAAGGTACAGGTCTCGGCCCTAGGGGCTCTATTCTCCTGTAACATCGCCAATAATTACTGGATCTCAAGGTTCATTAAAGCATCTAGTAGGTCTAGACCCATACATAAAGATAGATCTATGCCCTGGGATCTCAACTTAGTCCTATCAGCATTGACTAAAGAGCCGTTTGAACCTTTACAATCAGCTTCAATTAAGGCCTTATCCCTTAAGACAGCATTTCTGGTAGCAATTACATCTGCCCGTAGAGTAGGAGACATACAAGCTCTCTCCAGGGTTTCCCCTTATACAGAGTTTCTACCAGACAGAGTAATCCTCAGACCGGACCCAGCCTATTAACCAAAAGTATCATCACGGTTTCACAGGTCACAAGAGATAATTTTACCATCCTTCCTCCCCAATCCTGCTAACCCTAAGGAAGAACTACTCCATACATTAGACGTTAGGAGATGCCTGCTAGAATACATCTCTGTTACTGACACATGGAAGAAAGATGATGCATTATTTTTATCTTTCCAAAATCCTAGAAAGGGACTCAGGGTATCAAAATACACGCTAGCAAAGTGGATTAGGGAGGCTATCTCTTTGGCTTATACTGCAGGTGGGGGTCCGGCTCCGCAGAATCTGAGGGCGCATTCCACCAGGGCCATGGCTACATCCTGGGCGGAAAAGTCTGGAGTATCAATCGACCAGATATGTAAGGCGGCCACATGGTCATCCCCGTCCACCTTCTTTAAACACTATAGGTTGGATTTGGGGGCTTCCTCTGATCTCACATTCGGGTTAAGGGTGCTACAAGCCATAGTCCCTCCCTAAGGTACCTTACATCTCTGTAATTCTCTCGTCGTGCTGTCATGGGAGTCCGAGTAAAGCATTAAGCTACTTACTGGTAGCGGCATTTCTCGGAGGCCCATGACAGCACCCTTAGTTCCCTCCCTATTCACGTGGGGGTTGCACTTCCTATAGTTGTATATATCTCACATATGATACCCAGTTCCAAATATATGGCTGAAATTTTGTATATAATCTGTATATAGTGTATATTTTTTGTGCCACTAACCGCGGTAGTCCTCTCAAGACTCTGAAATACAACTGAGGCAAGGGAGAGGTACCGCCCTTTTGTATCTGTAGGTTTCCTGTTCCTAATGGGCGGATCCCCTCTCTCGTCGTGCTGTCATGGGCCTCCGAGAAATGCCGCTACCAGTAAGTAGCTTAATGCTTTGGACGCAGTTGGTGTCTGCTATGTAGAAACAAATTGCATACAGATGATAAGTGAGAAATAATTGTTGGGAGTTTTCTGGATGAAACGCAAATGACTTTGTATACGCTCTTGTGAACTTACCCTTTGAATGAGCAAAACACTCCTTCGTCTGGTGGAGTGATTTTAAGCAAGCTTAAAAGTCCTTATTCTCGGGGTTCCTGTGTAAGCCGAACATGACCTTCTGTGCTCACGCTATTAATGATTGTTCTGACCAAGTGGGCCATGAAACGACCGCCGATCAGCTAGAACGTAGCCAATCTGCATTATAGATGTTCGATGAATTAGGGTCCAAACACTGTTCCTGGACCTCCCTGTGTGCTGTGCACTACAAGGGTTCATCTGATCCTCACGATAACGGAGACGGTCACTATAGTGCAAGCATAGTGAAATAACGCAGAATTTACAGCAATGACATGGAATGGCTCACTTTTATTATTCACTAGATGGCAGCCCGATTCTAAAGAATCGGGAGTCTAGAATCCATATATACTTTATTTATTCAAATGTAAGAATAATACAATTAATAAATAATAGTAAGAAAGAACAAAAAATGGCTGCACTCACCAGCTCTTGACAATTCTTGTTATTTAAGGTACAGTTACACAGGATCCATGAACATGCTTATGAGGGGAGGGATGAAAGACATCAGACGACAACTTTGCGTGTTGTGGGCAGTGTCAGGTAGTAGGAAAATAGCCAGTTAATAATAGGCAATAGTTCTTTGCAGGAATGCAGATATTAATAGGCAGTTTATATTGCAGAGAAATTGCTGGGCAATAATGGACAATGTCCTTATGTGGCAAATAATAGAGCAATATACCCAATGTGGCAAAGAAGAGGTTAATAAACGGCAGTCTCTCAGTATAACAGTCAGTGAATAATAGGCAGTATATGGAGAAAACACCAAACAAAAGTTCAAAATTGGTGTGAAAATGTCACTGAACCACTTCACAACTAAATATATATAGTTTTGGTAAATGGTATTATCATTTTTTTGACGAAATTCGGCAGGAGCTTGAAGAGCAACGTCACTGGGCCCGCCTCCACGCAGTAGAAACTTGCTGTGAGGTAAAAATTCAAAAATCACACCAAAATGGCGGGCGGAGTGTGTCACAGTACGGCACGTTTCTGATTGGTCGCTCGCAGCAGGCGGCAACCAATTAGACACTGGACACTGTTGACGTCACTTATCTCCGGACATTAGCTCCGGACATTAGCTCCGGACAAAGCCACGGAAGTTGGCACAAATTGCAGGAAGTAGTATTCTAGGCAATTATATATTAGATCCATTAGTGCAGCATTTCAGATGGACACATCTTGTTTAAGCACAAAGCATTGCACTGATGGATGACTGAGGGTGATGGGCAAGCGTGGTCGGATAAGTTGGCGGAGCATGCTCATGCGTTTTATAGTGTCGTCGGCGTCCTTGAATGCCATATTCGAGTCCCCGCAGTTGCATGTCTCGTGGTTGTTCAACAGCAGCAACACATGCTGGTGTTACCTAACCTAGACTGTACGAGTCTAACAGCCGTGAGACATGCCGACACATCGACTTGAGCACAGTATTCGAGCACGCCGACGATACTCTATTAACGCACGAGCATGCTCTGATAACAACTTATCCATGCACGCTCGATCATCAATACTAATAAAAGAAGATTTTCCAATGTCACCTGCAGCTTTTCATTTGCAGCTTACTCTGTGTATTTGGGGATTTGATCGCCCTGATTAGTAATGTCTCGTACACAGTCGCTTCCTGCTGCTGTCTTTACAGTATTTTTTTATTGTTCCAGATATAAATCTTAGATATTTAATCTACAACATGATTTCTTTCCAGAGAACGACTATATATTTTTTTAATAATACAACGCCTTTCCATTTGCATATATACAATGTTATCCCGCCTACATGCTGATAAGTAATTTATTGCATAACTAGGGACCGCCTGAGATTTCTAGATAGACTGGCGTGTGTGTGATTATTCAGTCTGCCAATGTGTTTCTAAAACTCTAACTCCTGCAGTCATTTATCTCTAACTTTCCAAAAAATGACATCAACATTTCATGATCACTTCTCTACCCAAAAATGGTTCAGAAAACCTTGCTGAGTGTATGGCCGTCCATTATGCTTCAGTCACTTTCCTAATAGTCTGGTTTTTATAGGCATGTTTTCTGTACCATGTAAATCTGCTGTTTTTAATCAAATAACCTGATATGATTTATATGTTAAAGTGGATCTGTGATCACCATCCTGAGGTTCAGCGATCACTTCCCTCATTAATATATTGGCCTGATAAAGTATGGAATCTACTAATTATAGGCGTTGTGCACAGCAGTCTTTGTGAAGGGCTCTCTGGAGTGCGACATGCTGGATTATTTTATTGAATTCAGCACATCCTCTCACTGGTGTGTGTTTCACTAGATGTATTACTCCGGTCAGGTACTAGAGTAACATTTATAGTGTAAGACGCTGGTACATTTTTGCTGAATTTGATAAGTGGTGTAGCCATGGTCATCCTCGCCCCGGCTCTTCTCTAGCGCTGCCCATTTTGGCATGGCTCCTCCAAACTTATGTGAAAACGCCAAAAGCTGAGCTTTCTGAGCTTTCAAAGAGTGTTACTCCAGTGTCTCTGCTTGCAGGACTGGAAATTGTTGTTTGTACAATATATACACGAGTGCATTTCTGTGCACCACACTATGTAGACACCTATGTGCATAGCCTACAACTCCACATACCGTAGGTTAGGAGTGAGGTCTTATTAATGTTTGTACATTTGATGCCTCACCTTCCCTAATGGGGTAGCTCGAGTTTTATGATGAGCTTATTGGACACACAAGAGCCCTGTCCTTTCCCAGGGGTCCTCGTCTGTGTCCACCCCTGAAGCAGACATTAGCTTTTTTTCTTGCTGGAAATATTTTTTATATTCTAACTGTGCTACCTATACTATGATTGTACGTGAGCAAGCAGTGGGTATATACTACTTGCTGTCTATAAGGCCGTGCCCTCCAATATGAATGAGGGGCCGCTGTGGCTTCAGCACTGCATGATGTTCTCTAAGCACTGAATTCAACCAAATAATTTTGCTGCTGATATTTGGATCTTTGGTCATTTCTGAAATTGTATGATTTTCTTCTTTAGGACTGAAGGCACTTACATATGTCATCCAGCAAGATCCAAACCTCGCTCTTCAACACCAGATGACAATAATTGAGTGCCTAGACCACCCTGATCCCATCATTAAAAGAGAGGTTGGTTGATGCACAATTTTTGTTTTCTTTTTTAACTGAACATAAAAGGAGTTTTATCAACTTCTTCTGCAGGCCCTCACTGCTCTATTGCCTTCCAGTTTTCCGATTTCCACTTGGACGGTGGTGTGGGTGGTAACATGCTCTCATCACTGATCGTTTGGGACGGTGGTGTGGGTGGTAACATGCTCTCATCACTGATCGTTTGGGACGGTGGTGTGGGTGGTAACATGCTCTCATCACTGATCGTTTGGGTCGGTGGTGTGGGTGGTAACATGCTCTCATCACTGATCGTTTGGGACGGTGGTGTGGGTGGTAACATGCTCTCATCACTGATCGTTTGGGTCGGTGGTGTGGGTGGTAACATGCTCTCATCACTGATCGTTTGGGACGGTGGTGTGGGTGGTAACATGCTCTCATCACTGATCGTTTGGGTCGGTGGTGTGGGTGGTAACATGCTCTCATCACTGATCGTTTGGGTCGGTGGTGTGGGTGGTAACATGCTCTCATCACTGATCGTTTGGGTCGGTGGTGTGGGTGGTAACATGCTTTCATCACTGATCGTTTGGGACGGTGGTGTGGGTGGTAACATGCTCTCATCACTGACCGTTTGGGTCAGCACCATTGTCGTGTCACTAATTATAACTCTACGCTGACTGATGCGACAAGATGAGCAATTTTTTTCTGCAACATTGGAGGAGCTTGGGGTCACTGAAACTGTCTGGATTCTGAGAAATTATTACAATCTGTTTTTAAAATAATATATAGGCTCTATGCTCCTTGCCCAAGTTACTGATGATGGATTGCAGTGGTGAACAGTAACCTAGGCAACAAGCAAACAAAATTTAAATATCCTTTTTGAATATTCCAGTTTTCAACATTCCTGATGGAGGATGGCACTTAAAGCTCTGTGAAATAAAAATTGGCATGAATTCAATAGATTTTGGTGGTGTTTTAAAAATATTTTTATATAAAAGTTTTTTTTTCTCATGTTTTTAAGTCCAATAGAGAAGCCTGAAGCTAATCAAAAATGCCTAAAAACCCCAAATCTTTGTATTATTTTCTGTGTATCACTATAGATGGAAAAACTGCAGTGAAAAATGCCACAAACAATGTCTGTCCTGTTCATGTCATGATCACACAGGTGGACGGCTCATGGCAATTTGTGTATTGGAGCAGTCTTCCATCGATTTTTGGATAGATTTGTTGTCACTGGAGTTACGGTGAAAGTTGTAGACTGTGAGCTGAGATCTTGAAACCCATGAGGAAGTGATATATACAGTATAATAGGAAATGGTCTATTTATTATGCAATGGAAACTGGAATTCCCATTATATGTTGTCTAAATACCTGTAATCATTATAGAAAAACCTTGTGGTTAGTATAAAAATGACACTTGACATAATAACATGAATTAGCGGCTGCAGACATGGACTAAGATCTCTTAGCAATGTATGAAGACAATGGCGAATCTGGGACAAAGCCTTTAGTATTCTACAGGGCTGCGGATTCGGTAAGCGAAACCTCCGACTCCTCGATTTCCCTGACTCCCGACTCCACAGCACTGATCACTACTGAGCATGTGCATAAAGTGCAGCACAGATAAATCTCAACTACAACTCCACAGCACTGCCTCACTACTGAGCATGTGCATAAAGTGCAGCACAGATAAATCTCAACTACAACTCCACAGCACTGCCTCACTACTGAGCATGTGCATAAAGTGCAGCACAAATTCATCTCAATTATGACTCCTCAGCACTGGTCACTACTAAGCACATGCATAAAGTGCAGCATGGATTCATCTAAGCTAAAAGCTGAGATCCTTAGATCAGTAACAGAACAGAGATTTATAGGACATTTCATAACGTTCCCAAATTATTCTGGAAACATTTACAGCACATTCTGCGTTGTACTACTGCACCCAATGTATTATAGCTTAGGAGTCTGAGTGTCCATTTTATACGGACTCCACCAAAATGGACACTGAGTCCACTACTCCACAGCCATGGTAGTATACAGCTGTCAGATGATTTTTAAAATGTTCAGGACAGTCTTAAATGTAACATTTTCTGCTGCATGTGGATTGGGATTTTTACTACTTTCACACCCATTGTATTGAACTTTACACCAGTATTCTACAGCAATTCTCCCACGTGGTGTTATGCTGGATTCAGAAGAATATTGGCACTAACTGGACATTGTCAGGCAGTCACAATGTGAATCGTAAGAGTCAGTTGTCAATTTAGGCTGCTTTATTGTGACTGAGAAACACGGACATGTGTATGCAGCCAAGGACCCTTCTACTCGTCAGTGATTTTTATTGTACACAAGAGTCAGAGATTATTCAATGTGTCAAGTTTTACCATAAGAGTTTTTCTGGGATAGAAAAAAAAAATTGATTGAGGTGTCTGACTGCTGTCTATTTTTCCACTGACGTCTAGGATTGTTTGCATTGGCGAGTGATCTGAAGCTCAGATTTGTGCGGACTAGTGATGAGCGAGTATACTCGTTACTCGGGTGGTCTCCAAGTATTTTAATGCTCGGAGATTTAGTTTTTGTTGACGCAGCTGCATGATTTACAGCTGCTAGCCAGCCTGAGTACATGTGGCGGTTGCCTGGTTGCTAGGAAATCCCCCCCACATGTAATCAAGCTGTCTAGTAGGCGCAAATCATGCAGCTGTGGCAAGGAAAACTAAATCTCCGAGCAGTCACAAATAGGGTTGAGCGACCTTTACTTTTATAGGATCGGGTCGGGTTTCACGAAATTCACGGGTTTCAGTGAAATCGGCCGATCCTATAAAAAAAATCGGGGTCGGGGTCAGCCGAAACTCGAAACCCAATGCAGTGCATTGGGTTTCCAATGGTTCCCAGGGTCTGAAGGAGCGGAAACTCAACTTCAGGCCCTGCGATCCATATTTAAGTGTAAAATAAAGAATTAAAATAAAAAATATCGCAATACTTACCCTCTGACGCACCCTGGTACTAACCGGAACCTTCCTTCCTTCGAATCAGCGCTTCCAGGACCTGGCGGTGACGTCGCGGCTTGTGATTGGTCGCGTGGCCGCCCATGTGACCGCTCGCGCGACCAATCACAAGCCGCGACGTCACCTAATAGGAATATACTCACCCTCGGACGCGCCCTGCTTCTTTCCGGCAGCCTTCCTTCCTTCGAATCAGCCCTTCCAGGACCTTCGGTGACGTCGCGGCTTGTGATTGGTCGCGCGAGCGGTCACATGGGCGGCCGCGCGACCAATCACAAGCCGCGACGTCACCGCCAGGTCCTGGAAGCGTTGATTCGAAGGAAGGAAGGTTCCGGTTAGTACCAGGGCGCGTCAGAGGGTAAGTATTGCGATATTTTTTATTTTAATTCTTTATTTTACATTAAATATGGATTCCGATACCGATTTCCGATATTGCAAACATATCGGGAATCGGGATCGGAATTCCGATACCACATTCAGAAGATCGCCGACTTCATGGCCAACCCCACACAGGGGTCGGGTCGGGTTTCATGAAACCCGACTTTGCCAAAAGTCGGCGACTTCTGAAAGTGGCTGACCCGTTTCGCTCAACCCTAGTCACAAATACTCGGAGACCACCCGAGCAACGAGTATACTCGCTCATCACTAGTGCGGACCCATGGACATGTAAAGAGCCCCATAGACTATAATAGGTATGAGATCTATCTGTAAAAAAATACTTTGCCATAAAGAATTACAGATTAGATGTATTACACTTTTCATTATGCCACCTATTTGTTGGCCAACCCCTTCTCCCATTTTAATATCAAAATGGTCTAGGGAGATGTGGCACGTATCTAGAACAGATAGTGAAACTTGCACGAGGTGTGCATGATGGTGTTTGGTGCAGAGACTTAAGGTACCTTCACACTGAACGATATCGCTAGCGATCCGTGACTTTGCAGCGTCCTGGCTAGCGATATCATTCAGTTTGACAGGCAGCAGCGATCAGGATCCTGCTGTGATGTCGTTGGTCGCTGCAGAAAGTCCAGAACTGTTTAGTCGCTGGACTCCCTGCAGACATCGCTGAATCGGCGTGTGTGACGCCGATTCAGCGATGTCTTCACTGGTAACCAGGGTAAACATCGGGCCGCGCTTAGTAACCAGCGTAAAAGTTAAAAAAAACAAACACTACATACTTACCTTCCGCTGTCTGTCCCCGGCGCTGTGCTTTCCTGCACTGGCTGTGAGCGCCGGCCAGCACAGCGGTGACGTCACCGCTGTGCTTTCCGGCCGCTGTGCTTACACAGCGCAGAGAACCAGAACGCCGGGGGACAGACAGCGGAAGGTAAGTATGTAGTGTTTGTTTTTTTAACTTTTACGCTGGTAACCAGGGTAAACATCGGGTTACTAAGCGCGGCCCTGCGCTTAGTAACCCGATGTTTACCCTGGTTACCGGCATCGTTGGTCGCTGGAGAGCTGTCTGTGTGACAGCTCTCCAGCGACCAAACAGCGACGCTGCAGCGATCGACATCGTTGTCGGTATCGATGCAGCGTCGCTTAGTGTGAAGGGGCCTTTAGAATCCTAGTGTATTTAGCTTAGTAAATGTCCTAAAGACTTAGTGAAGCTCCACCTTTCTTAGTCTTGTAGAGAAGTCTACTGGAAAGAAGTTGGAAACCAGAACTCTATGTATTTAGACTCCCCCCTATAGATTCTAAAGTAAATCTATAAAGGTAACTTTGACATAGTGGGAATAACCGAGACATGGTTAGATGAAAGCTATGACTGGGCAGTTAACTTACAGGGTTACAGTCTGTTTAGAAAGGATCGTAAAAATCGGAGAGGAGGAGGGGTTTGTCTCTATGTAAAGTCTTGTCTAAAGTCCACTTTAAGGGAGGATATTAGCGAAGGAAATGAGGATGTCGAGTCCATATGGGTCGAAATTCATGGAGGGAAAAATGGTAACAAAATTCTCATTGGGGTCTGTTACAAACCCCCAAATATAACAGAAACCATGGAAAGTCTACTTCTAAAGCAGATAGATGAAGCTGCAACCCATAATGAGGTCCTAGTTATGGGGGACTTTAACTACCCGGATATTAACTGGGAAACAGAAACCTGTGAAACCCATAAAGGCAACAGGTTTCTGCTAATAACCAAGAAAAATTATCTTTCACAATTGGTGCAGAATCCAACCAGAGGAGCAGCACTTTTAGACCTAATACTATCTAATAGACCTGACAGAATAACAAATCTGCAGGTGGTCGGGCATCTAGGAAATAGCGACCACAATATTGTACAGTTTCACCTGTCTTTCACTAGGGGGACTTGTCAGGGAGTCACAAAAACACTGAACTTTAGGAAGGCAAAGTTTGACCAGCTTAGAGATGCCCTTAATCTGGTAGACTGGGACAATATCCTCAGAACTAATAATGCAGATAATAAATGGGAAATGTTTAAGAACATCCTAAATAGGCAGTGTAAGCGGTTTATACCTTGTGGGAATAAAAGGACTAGAAATAGGAAAAACCCAATGTGGCTAAACAAAGAAGTAAGACAGGCAATTAACAGTAAAAAGAAAGCATTTGCACTACTAAAGCAGGATGGCACCATTGAAGCTCTAAAAAACTATAGGGAGAAAAATACTTTATCTAAAAAACTAATTAAAGCTGCCAAAAAGGAAACAGAGAAGCACATTGCTAAGGAGAGTAAAACTAATCCCAAACTGTTCTTCAACTATATCAATAGTAAAAGAATAAAAACTGAAAATGTAGGCCCCTTAAAAAATAGTGAGGAAAGAATGGTTGTAGATGACGAGGAAAAAGCTAACATATTAAACACCTTCTTCTCCACGGTATTCACGGTGGAAAATGAAATGCTAGGTGAAATCCCAAGAAACAATGAAAACCCTATATTAAGGGTCACCAATCTAACCCAAGAAGAGGTGCGAAACCGGCTAAATAAGATTAAAATAGATAAATCTCCGGATCCGGATGGCATACACCCACGAGTACTAAGAGAACTAAGTAATGTAATAGATAAACCATTATTTCTTATTTTTAGTGACTCTATAGCGACAGGGTCTGTTCCGCAGGACTGGCGCATAGCAAATGTGGTGCCAATATTCAAAAAGGGCTCTAAAAGTGAACCTGGAAATTATAGGCCAGTAAGTCTAACCTCTATTGTTGGTAAAATATTTGAAGGGTTTCTGAGGGATGTTATTCTGGATTATCTCAATGAGAATAACTGTTTAACTCCATATCAGCATGGGTTTATGAGAAATCGCTCCTGTCAAACCAATCTAATCAGTTTTTATGAAGAGGTAAGCTATAGACTGGACCACGGTGAGTCATTGGACGTGGTATATCTCGATTTTTCCAAAGCGTTTGATACCGTGCCGCACAAGAGGTTGGTACACAAAATGAGAATGCTTGGTCTGGGGGAAAATGTGTGTAAATGGGTTAGTAACTGGCTTAGTGATAGAAAGCAGAGGGTGGTTATAAATGGTATAGTCTCTAACTGGGTCGCTGTGACCAGTGGGGTACCGCAGGGGTCAGTATTGGGACCTGTTCTCTTCAACATATTCATTAATGATCTGGTAGAAGGTTTACACAGTAAAATATCGATATTTGCAGATGATACAAAACTATGTAAAGCAGTTAATACAAGAGAAGATAGTATTCTGCTACAGATGGATCTGGATAATTTGGAAACTTGGGCTGAAAGGTGGCAGATGAGGTTTAACAATGATAAATGTAAGGTTATACACATGGGAAGAGGGAATCAATATCACCATTACACACTGAACGGGAAACCACTGGGTAAATCTGACAGGGAGAAGGACTTGGGGATCCTAGTTAATGATAAACTTACCTGGAGCAGCCAGTGCCAGGCAGCAGCTGCCAAGGCAAACAGGATCATGGGGTGCATTAAAAGAGGTCTGGATACACATGATGAGAGCATTATACTGCCTCTGTACAAATCCCTAGTTAGACCGCACATGGAGTACTGTGTCCAGTTTTGGGCACCGGTGCTCAGGAAGGATATAATGGAACTAGAGAGAGTACAAAGGAGGGCAACAAAATTAATAAAGGGGATGGGAGAACTACAATACCCAGATAGATTAGCGAAATTAGGATTATTTAGTCTAGAAAAAAGACGACTGAGGGGCGATCTAATAACCATGTATAAGTATATAAGGGGACAATACAAATATCTCGCTGAGGATCTGTTTATACCAAGGAAGGTGACGGGCACAAGGGGGCATTCTTTGCGTCTGGAGGAGAGAAGGTTTTTCACCAACATAGAAGAGGATTCTTTACTGTTAGGGCAGTGAGAATCTGGAATTGCTTGCCTGAGGAGGTGGTGATGGCGAACTCAGTCGAGGGGTTCAAGAGAGGCCTGGATGTCTTCCTGGAGCAGAACAATATTGTATCATACAATTATTAGGTTCTGTAGAAGGACGTAGATCTGGGTATTTATTATGATGGAATATAGGCTGAACTGGATGGACAAATGTCTTTTTTCGGCCTTACTAACTATGTTACTATGTTACTATGTTACTAAATCTGTCTGCAAAGAAAATCTGTTAAAATTGCCACAAAACGTCTGCGTCTCTTGCCTGGATCTGACATTTTGAGGATTCCTAAATGGTGTCTCTGATTCTGTGTATTTTACAGACACTGGAGCTTCTATATCGGATCACCAATGAGCAGAATGTCACCGTTATTGTACAGAAAATGCTGGAATATTTGAGGCAAAGTAAGGATGAGTATACAGTAATTGCACTGGTTGGGAAAATATCTGACCTGGCAGAAAAATATCCTTTTTACATAATTATTTTTTTATTAAGAGCGAATCTGTTGTGATAACTGGAACATAAAGCCCCAAATGTATCTTTAATACAGATCATCATTCAGATCAGTGGGAATCCGTCCTTGGTACCACCACTGATCAGCTGTTCTTACCTCCAGAACAGCACAGCTTCGAGCACTGTGCGAAATTGTGGCCAGAGCTAGTAACTTCTGAATAATGGGGGTGCTGGCTGTCAGAATTCGGTCATCCAAAGCAATATTATGGAAAGGTCATCAATATCCTAGTAGTGAAAACCCATATAAAGAGGTTTTTCAGGATTATTTTATTTAAACTCCTAGCAACTGCCTGCCTGTTAATTTATGGTTTACTAACAGAGGCAACTGCCTGCCTGTTTTATCCGGCACCATCTCAGAGTGGCCCCTGACCGCTCCTGCCAGTGATTCAGCAGTTCTTCCTCTTCCGGGCTGCTCTATCGATGGGGCATGACTGCCGACGCCATGCTGATTGATAGCTAGCTTACTGCAGTTAGGCAGCGGGAAGCCTGCTGACGGTCCACATGATGTCGGCAGTGATGCCTCCTCAATAGAGTAGTGCAGAAGGCAACTCGCTGCTCTGTCGACATAACATTAGTGTAAGCCGCTGAATCACCGGCAGGAGCGGTCTGTACTGGCAGGGATCGGCCTGTACTGGCAGGGATCGGCGGGCACAACAGGCGTGTTGGTTTTTAGACACATTTGTTAAAAATTAAATAGTCTTGGATAATCCTTTTTTAAGTCTAAACGGCTGTTTCCATTTATTGGCTACTGTTTTAAATTGGAATAGCTTTCCTTACGTTTTGTGAATGTTTTGTTCTATATTAATATAACTTTCCTTGACCATATTATTACATATTCTCCGAACAATCAGTGGTTTGTGGAGACGATGAATGTGGTGTTTTCCATCGGTGGAGATGTGGTGCACCCCGATATTCCTAACAACTTCCTACGGCTTCTGGCTGAAGGTAAGCTCCTTTTTTATTTGCTGCCGGGTCGAGGACACAAGGTAATATTAGTGACCAAATGTGTATGCAGTTTTTAAAAAAAAAGGTCTTCTATGTAACTATACCTTGGCTGTATAGCTGCCTTGTGTTAGTGATTTGGCACCTGCACTGATATGGTATGAGTGTACTCGGTGTCGGGGCTAGGGCTGTTCTCTCCTATAAAATTTACTCTCTCCCAGTGGAGATAAGACAATCTTGCTAGTGGTGACTGCTGGATGTAGTAGTGTCTGACACCTTTACTCAACCTTGCAACATGGCAAGGGACATTGGCAAAGCCAGAAGGCCATCAACAGACGGCAACCTCCAATAGGCACAGGAAACAACTACCACAAAAGGCTTCAAGCTGTCATTGATGTTAGAGGGGACAATACACGGTATTAAGACATGGGGTATGTGAACTTTTGATCAGGGTCATTTGGATGTTTTGGGTTGTCGTTATGATTTAAAAAAAGAGAAAACACAGTAGCCTGACAATAAATGGCTTCACCCAACCACTAACCATGAGTGGACAAAAAGTTTTGGTGTTATCATTCATATTCTCTGAAAAAAAGGCCAAAAAAACAAAAATTCTTCCAGGGTATGTAAAGTTTTGGGCACAACTGTAACTAGTGCAGCAACACTGTGCAATAAAGGGCCACTTGTGTAGTCACCCAGGTAAACGGGCTCATAGGAAAAGCATCATGTGGTAATGAGGACCCCCTGCGTATCGCCGGAGGAGTCTGCTTCCTTAGTAGTAAAATTCAGTGCCTGGACCAACACTATTAAGCTATGTTAATATTAAATAATGAACCAAGGGAAGACTGAAGATAAAAATCAATAATTCTATAATTCTTTAATCTTGTATCCATTAAAACGACGCGCAAGGGATTTAATTCCGACGCGTTTCTGGCAAGTCACTCGCCCTTAATCATGGTATAACAAATACATTACAACGTCTTATTTAAAGCGCAATGAACCAATCCGCTAACACATGACGCAAATGCAATTGACAGGAAAACCACATGACCGGAGGACCACGTGACTGAGAACACGCCTGAACGGTAATAAGGGGTTTACATCATGTATGCAACATACCAAAGTACCAACTTCTGTGACCTAAATATACTAAAAAATGAAATAAATATTTGAGCATTAACTCATGAAATAAGTAGAGAAAATAGAAGAAAAAGCCCCGTATTTCATATGCCATACAAAGGGGAAAAATCGCATATGTTAGATATTTATTGGGACCTGAGGATATCGCACTCTGGAAAATCAAAAACAAATCGTTCCTGAAATTCCTCCCTGAAGGCTATTTGGTGTCAAGTTTAAGTAACCAAAAAGGCTTCTCTCATCATGACCCGCTCCTTCCAATTCCCCCCTCTGACAGGGCAGGAAACCTTCTCTAACCATAGAACCCGAAGTGTTTAGTATCACAATCCTGTACATTGACCAAATGCTTTACCGCACCAGAATAGGGTGCATTCTTTTTCACTTTATTAGCAAGATGTTCTGAGATGCATTGTTTTTGTTTTGTAATTGTGCAGCCTATGTATTTTATTTTACGTGCGAGTGACTGGCCAGAAACACGTCAGTATTAAATCCCTTGCATGTCGTTTTAATGGATACGAGATTAAAGAATTATTGACCTTTATCTACCTTTTGGATGTGCCGTCTCTTCCGTCGGTTCGTTACTGCTCTGCCGCACCAGCCAGAGATACTGTATGGCGCCCTTTGGTCCGATCCTCATTCCTGCATTGGAATTAGCATGATCAAGCACCTCTACCTTTCCTCTAATAATCTAATCTATACATGTGCGCACGCTCATATTGTATGCCCTTTCCATTTGGGCTTTTTTGTGTCTTTTTGCTTGTAGACACTTTGCGCGCCTTTTGTAATAGGGGTGTGTGGCTTCAGTGAAAGCGGTCTGACTATGCCGTGTGTTAATATTTTGGCTCATGTTCCTGGAACACGGTAAACCAACTGATAGGTGGTGCAAACTTTAGAAAGGCTAAAAATGAGCCAAGTTTATCACACCGCATGTAAATCTGAAGCATTTTCAGGCAGTCTAATCTTAGTATTAGACACTATTGATAAATGGGTCCCATGTTGGATGATGTAAGTGGTGAGGCTTTGAACAATTTTCTATGGGGAGAATTATTTTCTTGTATACAAATGTATTGTCTGATTTTTGTTAGAGGACCTGTCACCAGGTCAAAAGTGGCCAGTGTTTGCTCTTATTTTATTCCTGCTGCTCCCTAAATGTGCTTTATTCATTTAAATCCACCATATGATCCAGAGATACGGGCCTTTTTATTTAGTGCTACGTTTTATGATCTTTACCAAGGAGACGTGGTTCACAGGGTAACCATGCAGATCCGCCTAAACACATGCCTCCAGAGAATCCTATGAGCCATGTCCCTTTTGTAAAGATTTTGATGATTGCTGAATTAAATGCCTAGATCTCTGGGACCAAATGGCAGAATGCAGTTGGGGTAAAAGAGGGGCAAAAACTGGCCACTTTTGACCTGGTGACAGTTCCCTTTAGTGGGAAACCTATCTGGGCATCATTGGGGGTGTTTTGAGCTCCATGCATTTGTTTGGATGTGATCTGGGCGTTTTATACCTGACCAGTTCTTCTGGGTGAGAGGTGCACAGGTCTGCACAAACACTACACATGGATATACACTTATAGTAAAGTTAACGCTAACTTCCTTGGAACCACGTTCAGTTATGTACTGGGCAGCTCAATGTAATTAGATCTGATACAGCAGTTATCATGTGGTATCATGAGTCTGATTTCTGACACATGCTACAATCCAGTTTTAACACTAGAAGTCCCAGAGAGGGGTCATTTAACGTTTCTACCTTTGGAACCTTTGGAGCTCAAAATTTCTCGGACTTCTAGTGTTAAAGGGGTGGGCAACGTTCTCGTCATTTTATCAGATACATTGGGTGTTTGAGTTACTAATATCAATAATGTTTAAGTATTAGAGGTTTTCCTGCTTTAATTGATAACATCGCCTTCCTCACAGACTGTCCTGTCTATATAAATGGCTATTGAGTCCTTCTGAAAAGCCTTTATATTATGGAACATTCCTCTATTAAAAGCCCTAAAACTTTTTTTTTAATGAAACTACACAGCATGATGGTGGCGTTTTATATGGGTTTCTTTGAGACCAAAACTACCATAAGTATTAGAAACCCAAGAGCCAGGGTGGGCACGAGGTATCCAACTTGTTTCTTTACTACTTAGCTGGCCAATTGATTTACTTAGGCAGTTTCTTATTTCCTATCCAACTCCCTGAGGCCACGTTCACATGTTCAGTATTTGGTGAGGTATTTTACCTTGTAAACCCAAACCAGGAGTGGGTGATAAATCCAGCAGTGGTGACGTGTTTCTATTATACTTTTCCTCTGATTGTACCTCTCCTGGTTTTGGCTACAAATACTGAGGTAAAATACTGGCCAAATACTAATCGTGAGCACGTAGCCTAATGCTGAGTCTCATCTCCTACAATTCTTGAATGGGAATTCTGTGTTGGTGATATTGGAGGGATCCTACAAACCACCTCAGTGCTTATGTGCTCACAGCCTGGGTATACAGATATGGAATTGGCTTAACACAGCCGGTTTACTGACAAAAAGTGGGAGACTCTTTTTTTTTTTTTTTTTTTGTACGATAACCCCGAATTTCAGCACCATGAAAACCTACAGTACCCTAGATTCTAGAAACTACAGCATAACGCTAGACCATGTTTTTGAAAATGAAATGTTATTGTCATTTAACCAAATTTGTCCTAACAACCGCACGGGAGCCCCGGTAAGAGCGAGTGCTGACACCGCTGGAATGGTGCCGGAACGGGAGGCGAGTATAAGCTTTTTTTATGAGCGCCAAACATTTAGATCAAATAGGGCTTGTCCTAGTAGTTGACAACACATTTTAATAACATAATGCCATATTAAAATATTGTATACAGAAATAGATGGTGTCCCCAAAAGTTCCATAAATCTAGGGAAAATGGTTGGTCTCTCCTCTAACAATTTTACCTCCCAATGCATGGATTTCCTCACTTATGAGTTATACACTCCAGGTCCGTTAATAGATCTCCTGATTTCATGAATTAAAGTGTACCCCTGCCTTTCGTTAATGTGTACCCTGATTTCCACTACATCTATATAATTTTGACGTTCTAGATGAGTGCAATAATAATAATCTCTTTATATAGCACCAACATATTCCGCAGTGCTTTACAGACATTATCATCGCTGTCCCCGATGGAGCTCACAATCCTTATCTGTACATTAATCTATTCTGCTCCATAGCAGCGGACTTTGGTTAATATGATACAATGCCAGTAATATTGTTTTGTAATTAATATTCATAGATATCTGTAGCAAGATCCAAATTCATACTTTTTACTGGGTAATTGTAATGTGTTTGATGAAGAATTTATTTTCAATAAAACTAGTTTAAAATAAATGCTGACTGGCAGCAGAGCATGTGACCAGACCTGTCTGTCAACTTCCTCGCTATTAAAAAAAAATAAACAAATTAAAAAATGCTGCATGTGGATAAACCTGTTATTAATTGGCGGAGGCTGATGGACTCGACAGGTTTGATCATATCCCCCCCCCCCCGCCCCCCATTAATGAGAAATCTGCTTTTGAATTGATATGTGAATGAGGCTGAGATTCTATGGTAGATCTGAAGCCTCTGCCACTCCAGCTCTTTTCCCCGCCCAGTGCCGCCTCCTCCCGCTTGACTGACCGCTCCTTTGCCTGACGGTACACATCATAGAAGCTGTCAGTCAAGCAGGAGGATTCAGCGCTAGGTGGGGGGAATAGAGTTGGAGTGACAGAGGCTTCAGATCTACAATAGCTCTTCAGTCTCATTTGCATATCAGTTCATATGCTAATTTCTTTCTCCAGATATTGCTGGACTTGTTTTTGAAAAAGCTCATGCACATATACTTTGAGGTGGGGGTGAAATCTTGCTGACAGACTCCATTTTTTAAAGTTTTTTTTTTTTCCTCTGCTCAAACCTTCTGATAGGACCTCAGTGTCTCACCGTGTGAGTACCGTTGATGGGCAGAAATAAATTATAGGCGATGAAACTGTGCTATGCTACTTGGCCGACTATTGGCTGTGTTAGCTTTTCCGAGGGCCATGTGACTGGCTACTGACTATGACTGCCTGGGGCTCCATCTTACCGATGGGTGGGTGACATCACTGATGACATAGAAGTGCGCCATCAGTGTTTGTGCTGAGACAAGCCCCTGATTCGGTAATTCCTTAGTGTATGCAGACTTTGCAGATCTATACTTGGCACCGCCATTTGGCAGTGAGGCTGTTAATATTTTGTGCATTGCTGGCTTCCATTTCCTTCCTCTCCTTCAGTTTCCTTTTATGTTTTTCTGTCCGTTTCTTCCCCGCGAGCCTCTGGCAGCATTTATACTCTCTTGCTAGATTCTAACTGTAGGCTGAGGGTCTGCAATAAGCCCGATGTACACGGGGCCATTGTTCCTGGACACATTTCTGTACGATATCCCAAGACCACTTTTCAGGTTGTCGGGGGAGGATAGTTTATTTCGGGGTCTGCTCTGTCCAGTGTGTGCTATCTGTGTTTAACCCTTATCCGGCTGAATAGGTACAATTGTAACTATTCCGTTTTAAAATTGCAATAACTTTTTTTTGAAAAGACGTAGAGGGCTGAAATTTCGTGACATCTCTACATTTTTGGTCCAGAATATATTGGCCAAATTTCAATAAAATATCTCCACCCGCTTCCGAGATAAGGGGTCGAGATCTTTTTGCATCCATAACAAGCTGCATAGGTACAAATGTACCTCATATATTTTGAATGAAGATAATGCAAGGGAAAAAGCATAAATTTTTTTTTAATGATAATGCTATTTAACTATTATAAACAAGTAAAAAACTGTTCATTTACATTATAAAAGAAAATGTAAGAAACTTTTTTTTATTGATTTTCTTTGCAAGTAATGCATGTTGGCTTTGCTACAGAGTGTTCATCGCAAATGGGTTTCACACAAACCACACAAGACTTTCTAGTCTTGCGTTGTTTTCGCCTCAGGTCTCTGCAGACATAGCAACTACCAACAACAGGGGAGGGTCCACGACTACCATGAGGTATTTTGGGGCCAGCTGCTGGCTGCGATGCTACCACAATGCATCGTCCAAGCACCATTTCTACTGCACCTCGAAGAAAATGGTTTCTCATTATCATTTTGTTTGTACTACGATCTTCAATTGCAATCATACACAGCTGATTTGCGAGATCTTTCAGGAACTTTCTTCGTTGATCCTTTGCCCTGAAGCTTGGATTGTGTTCTCTGTAGATGATGTAGGATGCTAACCCACTGACATCAATCATATTGTAGAAAAATGCCAAAGTCCAACGTGATGTTCGTCGTTTCACAGTGTACTCTCCCAACATTTTATCCATAACATCAACGCCACCTTTTGTTATGTTGTAGTATTTTATTATCTCTGGCTTGGCTGCTAGTGTCTCTTCAACTTCTCCCGTCATGTGCATAGATGATAGAAGCACGACTGATTTGTTCTTCTTTGGTACATATGAACAGACTGTTGCATCATGATTGTAGGCAAAATTTGTCGAGTATACAGGCCTTTCTTTGGCAGGCTGCATGTTGTTAGGTAGGAACCTTTTGTTTTTTTCTCACTGTACCAACTAGTGTCATGTTCCAGGAGTTCAATACCTTAGCTAGTTCCATGGTTGTAAAGAAGTTATCGGTGGTGACATTTCTTCCAGAGCCTTTATACGAGCTCACTAGGTCCAATACTGTTCGTTCTCCAATGTTTACTTGTCGAGGACCATCAGTTGGTTTCCCAGTGTAGAGCTGACCTTGTAAAGGGTAGGCATTTGATGAGTCACAAGCCCAGAAAATCTTTATGCCATATTTAGCTGGTTTTGAAGGTATATACTGGGTAAATTTAGTATGACCTCTAAATGGAAATAATTGCTCGTCGACGGTGATACAATGATATGGCTTGTAGGCTCTCTCCAGATTACTGTTCAGCATTGTCCAGATGTCCCGTATTGGTGCAGCTTTATCTGTTTGCACACGTTCTGCACGTGTATTTTCGTTGTCAAACCTGATAAATCTGAGTATCATCTTGAAGCGGTCACGAGACATGGCTGCACGTATAAGAGGCAGAGCAGCAACATTCCACATTTCCTCCAGATTCTCTTTGTTGGCTCTGTGCACACCAGCAGCAATCAGTATGCCCAAAAATGCATGAAGTTCAGTTTCAGTAAATTGCTTGAATGTTTTTTGTGGTGGCCGTTTGGAAGAATCAGGAAAACGTTGTACCAGTTCGTTGTTGTAAGCGTCACAAACTCTCTTGGCCTTTCGATTCGTTTCCCGTAATATGATGTCACACATCTCGGGAGTCATGATGGACTTGAATAGCTCTTTTGCTGTATATAGGTTGCTGATTGCTGCAGGGCCACCTCTTTGTCGTAGGACATTACGAGATTTTGTTTGTGCATTTGGCAGTGGATTACTGCACCATTGAGTTTCATCCTTAGCAGTCCAAATGTCGCCTGCACTTTGAGGCACAGAATCATCCTCAACACTTTCGTCTGATTCGTATTCATTTTCATGCTCTATGACCATTTCTTGTTCAATGTCTGAATCTTCTTCAGTAACATCCACTTGTGGTACATAGTTTTCATCATCAGATGGAACATATGGTTCATCCTCATGCTCAGAATCAGATTCTTCTAGCATTCGCATTATTTCGTCAGACGTAAATCTGTAAATATGAAAAAATGTAAAATAAATAATTTTCCAAAATACTACATTATTGGCTTTTCACAAAATTATACTAACCGGCAAACACGTTTTCTTGGATTATGGCGGAAACTAGATCCAGCATTACTATCACTCATGATGACTTGCTAGATGAATTTTGGCTTCGTATTTTGTGCTGAATATAAATAAAACATCGTAAAACAATATGTAGATACTAATTATTATCCATTTTTCGTATAAAAATTATACCTATAGTGATAAGTTTCATACAAAATATATGTAAGCCAAGTCCAGGCTGAAAGACAATTTGACTGTTCTGTCCCCACATAATGAGAATAAAGGTATAACTGGCTGTTAGATGCTGTGAGACTTTCCTACCTTCGTTTCCAAGAAATTGAAGACTTCACAAGCCTAGAAATGTGTGCTCACAGCAATGAGATGAACAGCAAAATGGCTAATGAGAGGAGGGAGGCAGGAAGACAAGTAGAAGCCACTCCCAGTTTGAATTAACTTAATTGACAGCAACATAAGTGACCAGTAACAACACTGAACAATAGATATCAGCATAACATTTGTAGCTGAATGAACTTTAGTTTCTGAAACCAAGTAAAGTCTTCCCACAGTGGAGGTATATGTGAAGGTACAATTGTACCTATGCAGCCTGTTAAGGTTGTAAAATTATGCAGCCTGACAAGGGTTAAAATGTAATTTTCCATCTCTCCAGGATTTGGTGATGAAAGGGAAGATGGACAGCTCCGGCTGTACGCAGTGCAGTCTTATCTCGCCTTGCTGGAAATGGAGAATGTTCGTTATCCGCAGCGCTTCCTACAGGTTATCAGCTGGGTGAGGACGATATTGGTGAAAAGCCTGCCTTTGTGCTTGGCTACATGAAGCCGACATTACCATTTTCTATTCATGGGCCAGGCCGCTCGCTTCTCAGCCGCCATGTAAATTGGCTGTTTCACACTGGCTAACTTCTAATTATACACGCCGTACTCGCTCGCAGAGGATTTTCAAATAAGTCCAACAGCATTTCACAGATTCCAAATTGCAGAAGTCTAAATCTGCTTACAGGAAATATTCGGGAAGAATGTGATTTTAATTACTTGCGGATTTGATTAAAATAATGCTGTTGTGGTTTAAAGGGAACTTGTCAGCCATGTCCTACTGTCTGAAGCACCGGCCAAATATTCGTGTACCTTCCCACCTACTCGTTTTCCATCTGATTTTACCCTTCTCTACAAAGCCAGCGCTAACAATCAAAGAAGGGCACGGACGTAGAACAAGAAGGTGAGAAGGGGCACTTACATTATTGACCACACCAAGGGCGCTCTCCATGTGCAGACATTAAGGGTGATGTAATAAATTAAATACTTTTAAATACTGAACATTTTTCTCAATATCTTTAATTTGGCGAAATGGTATGCACTCTATCAGTATTTTAAAGATGGCACCTTCCATCTAGCAGTGCGTTTCCCATCCTTGGACGGGCTGCTTGAAAAGCATTTGTGGGACAGGCGTCCTCCCTGCACTGACATTGTGAGGCTGTTCATTCCCAGTCGGCTGAAGAAAGGTGTCCATCTTCTCCTTTAGACCCCCCTGTTCAGTCAAAGGGACAGGACTCTGAGCGGAGGGACGTAGGGTCACAATGCCCTGGCCTGATGTTATGCCTCCAGCAGAGGTCCTTTACACAACCCGTCCTACTGCGTGCTCTCTGAAATCTAGGACGGGCGCACACTGATTTATGGCAGTTGCCATCTTTAATATCCTGACACAGTGCAGTAGATAAATCATACCTTTTTGCGAAGTAAGGGTTTTTAGAAAAACAAATTCAATGTGTATTAGTTATTTTGATACCAACTGTTGGAGAACCTCAAAGTGAAGAAAGCTGAGAGATTGACAGATGTCTGCCTCTGATGCTGGCACCACTAAGTAAACTGCTCAGCTGACTTTCAGGATATTTGTAGTTCCTTTTCTCTAACTGAACAGTGCAAAGATATTCTACTGCATTTGGTTAAAGGTGACATTAAAGGGGTATTCCAGTTACAATACATTATCGCCTATTTACAGGATGTCTACCGGTGGCGGTCTAACCAATGTGCATTGCGCTTTGTCCACTGCTGCTTGTATTCTTTCTCTACGAGTCTGCCGGAGGTGGTAGTGTACAGATTCCAGCACATCTCTGGAAATCCCTTATAGAAGGAATATAGCAATGGCTGAGCATGTGCACTGTTGCCCCATCCGGTGATTGGTGAGGGCCTCAGTGGTGGGTCCAACAGTTGTAGAAGTTGTCACCTGTCTTGTTAGGTGAGGACGTCACCTTTATTTGTAGATTACTGCGAACACTTCTCATGTGTAGATTTTGCTATTTCAGGTACTGGGAGAATATTCCTATCTGGCAAAGCAGGTTCCTACAGAATCTGTAATATCTAAACTCCGCAGTATTCTCTTGCGAAGCTCTGTTACTTCTGAAACCACGGCCTGGATTATGGCTGCAGTAACCAAGCTGTCTGCAGTCGCTCCACATTCATTATTAGTGGATCAGCTAATCCTGGAATTCACGACCTGCCTGGACACGGGGATGCGGCAGCAGGCCTGCGAATTAAAAGCGCTGTGGGGCGACAGGCCGCTAATGCACAGACTTTTTCCACTCAATTCCTGCTGTGAAGATTTACTGGTAAATATTCTATTCAGCACTGGAAACAACTGCTGCAAAGTCATTTACAGCAGCTAAAAATGCTGATCCGTCTTCTGAAGTCTTACTGCGCTGAAGTTCATTATATTGCACTAAAGAGCCACTCGCCATAACAATAAAAAGCCAGAATTGCCTGCTTATGTATTCTCAACGGCATGTAGATGCTGGATGTCCGAAATGTAGTTACCCAGTGTGTGCCAGTCACCCAGTCACTCTACTTTCCACGCAGTAGATGAAGATGGCGACAACATCTAGAATACTAAAGGTTCCTTTTTATTACTCCATCACAGATACAAGGAAACATAGTGGTATGATAGAGACCGGTCTGTTTGGGGTTAAAACATTGCCATCAGTCTCGGTACCTGTGATGGAATAGTAAAGGGATGCTTCTGTACTTTGGATGCTGTTGCCATCTTCGTCAGCTGCTTGGATTTCCTAGAGGACTGAAGATTGTCTGTTTTCTTGGCGTACCTGCACTCCTGGACCACCGTATGGTTGACATTTGGTAGTTGATGCTGTCCTATCACATGGTTTTCTCTACGTTCCACAGGCTCCTACTGCCTTATATATTAGTGATATTCTTGAGCGTTCCCCTGCCCCCTTTGTATCTGACGGCAGGTCCACCTGTGTACCGACCCTAGGGATCATACAATGTGCAATGTTTGCTTGCAGGTTGATGCGTCTCTGTCTTTCATGGATGGATTTGTGGCTGAAGCCCTCAGTAATGGTGCGGCCCCATACAAGCCTCATCACCAACGTCAAGAGGAAAAGCTGTCTCGGGAAAAAGGTAGATGTCTCCGGTCATCTTATCGTTTGTTTTCATTTGTTACAACCCACATTACATCTGAATTGTGGTGTACCTCCTGTTCCATGTAAAGATAATATAGGCGGTTCTCAGATGAAAGAGTATTATTCCCATCTCGGACATTTGTCATATCCCCAGATATGCCACAAATGCCTGATTAGTGTGGATCCCGTCTCTGTAACACTCGTGTATTGAGGGGTCTTGGGACCCATTGCCTTTTTCCGGAAGTCCTTTCAATAAAAAGAGCTGTGCACAATGCAGTTATTGAATCAGAATATTGGGGTATTCCCTTCAATGATTACTTTTCATGAATCGCCTGTACAATGTAACGCTAATGTGTCATTTTTCTATACTTTTTGCTATGTTTGCTGTAAATGAATGGAAACACTATAGTTATTGGGTTGCTGGGCTACTTTTATATTGAGGACCTATAATATGAATAGTGGACAGTCACTCACTTTTTGTTAAGCAGTGAATGATTGATCTGTATTGAAATGAAAGCTGCCTTGTACAGTGTGACAAGTCCCGGCTCAATCTGAGCATCTGCAAGCATGAAGGCTCAATATTGGGCTGTGACGTGTCACACTGTATGATTCTGCTTTCATTTGAAGAAAAAAAACTTAGTTTAAGAAAAGTGAGTGTTGTGGGACGCCATCTGTGTATGCAAGCACCACGAGGCTGCCAGGTGCCGATTGGATCTTCTCTATTACAGTCCTACAGATATGTCTTCAGTATCAAATTGGTGGGGGTCTGACACCTGGCACCCCCATGTTTTGTGTGTCAGTGGTAGCCAGATGTTACCAGTTGTGGATCTGAGCAGTATTGCTCCGTCAGCTGTGTTGGCTTCACTGGGTACTTCACATCTGTCTTTATTCGAATGATTTTGGGTGGGTTTGTGGTGCCCCTCCATGGCCACTGCACAGTTGAGAGACTGGTAACATGCAGCTGGTGGTGGCAAAGAACAGCTGATCACTCCAATCTGATGTTGATGACCTATCCTTACTAATGGTGTGCGTATGAAACCCCTGTAATGCTTATTGCATTCATTTCTTTCCAGTAGAATTTTGTTGTGGCGTTACTGAGAATTCTATTTTGGAAGTTCTATTCTGGAGTGCATTGGAGCAGGCACTTCACACACCAGCTCACTGCCACAAACACGGGCTATGATGACACCTGCGCAGTGAGCGCCTAATGACTTTGCGAGTGCCGGTACATTGATTTCGCAGTGTCATCATAAGCTTAATGTGCAGGCGCTGCTACTGGTGAAACGAACCCGAGCAATGATGGTGCCTGCGCAGGGAAGACACGTCACCTAGGGATGTGTCAATCAACGACCGCGGACAGTGAAGTGCAATAAAGGAGCTTTACACTCATACCTTTTTTATCTTGGGATTAAATATCATACTGACTTGTCCTCTTTAACATCCAGAGATTGAAAAAGTGTACAGACCTCATACTTTTGTGATGGAGCTTATCTAATTTATACATTCCGCTACAAGCTTGGCACTAGTACTTATTCTAAAATAAATCAACCTGAAGCCCACAGAGGGTTAACTAGCAGAGACTTATCTAGATTGGATTAGTTGTCCTGTACCAGAAAGGGGGAGTAACATAAGATCTGTACAAATTTCTGCCTCTTTAAGGATTCATTGGCTGCAAGCAGATGTCTTAAAGAGGACTTTTCACCAAGTTTTTGAACTTGAGCTGGACACAGGATCTAAAAGTAGCAGTAGAGTGGAATAAAATGTTGCTTAAATAAATGATTATCTCTGTTAGGCCGGCGTCACATGATCATAGAACACGGCCGACTCCTATGCGATAAAACATCACACAGCACTCTGGGTAACTCAGATCTGCAATTATTTTTTCATTCCGATTCAGCATGAAAGCACAATATAAGCATGCCGCGAGTGCATCCGAGAATCTGATCGCACGTATCCATAGATGTCCATGAGGGCATGTGAAACTTCACACTGCACTCCAATATATATATATATATATATATATATATATATATATATATATATATATATATATATATATATATATATATATATATATATATATATATATATATATATATATTAGATGGTGGCCCGATTCTAACGCATCGGGTATTCTGAAATATGCATGTCCACATAGTATATTGCCCAGCCACGTAGTATATTGCACAGCCACATAGTATATTGCACAGCCACGTAGTATACAGCACAGACACGTAATATATTGGCCAGTCACGTAGTATATTGCCCAGCCACGTATGTAACAGGTTAAAAAATAAAAAAGAAACATATACTCACCCTCCGAAGGCCCCTTGTAGCCCTGGCACCTGTGTGCGGTGCACACGGCCGCTTCCGATCCCAGGGTTGGTATGAGCGCAGGACATGTGATGACGTCGCGGTTACATGGCCGTGACGTCATGGAAGGTCCTTCTCGCATAGCATCTTTGGAACCGGAACCTGCCGCTTGCACTGCCGAGGAGAGGACGCACATCGGAGGGTGAGAATAACCTTTTTTTTTTTTTTTATTATTATTATTTTTAACATTAGATTGTTTTACTATTGATGCTACATACGCAGCATCAATAGTAAAAAAGTTGGTCACACAGGGTTAATAGCTGTGTTACCGGAGTGCGTTACACCGCGCTCCGGTAACGCTGGCATTAACCCTGTGTGAGGGCTGACTGGCTGACTGGATGACTGGAGGGGAGTATGGAGCGGGCACTGACTGCGAGGAGGAAAGAGCGGCCATATTGCCGCCGGACTGTGGCCATCGCTGATTGGTCGTGGCGATGGTCGTGGGCGTTTTTGCCACGACCAATCAGCGACTTGGATTCCATGACAGACAGAGGCCGCAACCAATGAATATTTGTGACAGAAAGATATATATATATATATATATATATATATATATATATATATATATATATATATATCATGATATGTACTTTTGCCCTGTCCTGTATTTGAATAATATGCCATTTGATGTATGTAACTGTTCTCTGGTTTCTATTAGCTGTAATTTATGTATTCTCTTGTGCTGGGAGTTCACCTGTAACAATATGTCTCCTTCCAAGCTTTGTCAACATCACTAGTGGAGGAATAGCCATTCTTGTACATACTACATAGATTAAGCGGAGCCCACCAGTCTAGAATCTTCTAGTGGACCCAACCATTGAATAGAAGGTGTGACCCCTACCCTCCTTCATGGGCGGATCCCAGGAGCTCTGACAATCCATTCTTATTTTGAGATCAGATGTGAGTTGATCTTTAAAGGAGAAGGAGTGGGGATTCTTAGCTGAGGCAAGACCCCATGTCCATCTGGGACTGCGGAAGCGAACGGGGCGAGACTTGAGCTGAGGACATATCTCGTCGCTCGTGGGATTGTTTTGGGATCCCTTGGACTAATTGTGGACTATTGCTTTGTTACCTGGCACAAGGATTATCGGGAGGTGCCCCGAACCTGTTCTATTGGACTAATTGTGGACTCTGTAGATCTACCTGCATGTGTTGTTCCAGCGTTCTTGATAATAAATCTGTTGAATCATCCCTCGGCCTGTTGTCCCTTCTTGCTCTGCCGTACACCCCGTCACAATATATATATATACCGACGCCAGAAGCAGAGGAGATGGAGAAATTTCTTACATCTACTCAGCAGCTGTGCTCCGATCCTGTCATGTGAGAGGGTCGGAGCCCAGTAGCATGACACTTGGCTCACGCTTGCAGCAGAGCAGGAGCTAAGGGTCATTAGCATATCGCATCCCATGCTCTCACATCAGATGCCATATGCTTTAATATTCAGTCCCTTACACTTCTCCCTATCCTATTATTTCCTATATGTGTGTGTTTTTTTTTTTTACTTCCTCTGATGTTTTGTTGGGGAGGAGTCTAAAATGGGATGTCACAGAAGGCTGGGGCTGCACTCACTTCTCTGCACTTGTCCTGTTTCAGGAGGGGTGAGGAGATCACCTGGTCATCGCCATTCCCGATGACATTTTGGTTCATTAGAGGTTATCAAGAAGTGACCACATCTTCAGTCAACATCAGTCACTGCTTCTATCAATGCAGTCTCATTCCCTGAAACTAAATGTAATTAGGGGACGGTGATAGAAGCAGTGTAAGTGACACCAGCGCCACCTCCTGATGACTATTCGTTTAATGGCAGCGCTATCGGCAGAGTGAGCGCCAGCAGGGCCCCACAACTTTTATCAGTGCCCTCAAGCGAATAATCATCCGAGGACAGTGCTGGTGTCAAAAAAAGAGGCAAAATTAAAAAAAAAAAAAAAAAAATTCTTACTTCGACATGAAAAATTTGGTGAAAGGTCCTTTTTAATCGTAAAGAATTAAAATGCTAAGTATATGAGGAAGTTTCCTAACTTTTTTATATATAATTCAACCTAAGCCCTTTATAACACTTAAAGGGAACCTGTCACCCCCAAAATCGAGGGTGAGCTAAGCCCACCGGCAACAAGGGCTTATCTACAGCATTCTGTAATGCTGTAGATAAGCCCCCGATGTATCCTAAAAGATGACAAAAAGAGGTGAGATTATACTCACGCAGGCGGTCCGATCCGGTGGGCGTTGCGGTCCGGTCCGGGGTCTCCCATCTTCATAGGATGAAGTCCTCTTCTGGTCTTCACGCTGTGGCTCCGGCACAGGCGTAATTCTCTGCCCTGTTGAGGGCAGAGCAAAGTACTGCAGTGCACAGGGGCCGGGAAAGGTCAGAGAGGCCCGGCGCCTGCGCACTGCATTATTTGCAGTGCGCAGATTTCTTGCTCAACTGTTATGAACTGCGATCAATGGAAAACGTACCATAGCAAGATACAATGTGAAGTAAAAATTATTATACGTCAAGGATTAATAAAATAACCAAACAAACATGACAGCCTTCCTCCAAATTCTGCCACCAATGTGTACAGGTAATATCTGGTATTGCATCTCTACACCATTCACTTTAGTGGAGCTGAACCTGCAATACAAGATAAAATCTGTATTTCTAATCATGGAACCACTTTGGTGCTTTCGTGCTCATTCTTCAAATCTAAGCAATCTTCCTCCTGATCCCTTTGCCGCTTCAGAGATCCTGCAGAACTCCTCAGGCCCCTGTCTGCAGGCTTAATTGACTAATTGGGCACTTGGGCTGGGTTCACATTGCATCTTTTGCCACATGCCCGTGAAGCCCCTTCTCACTGAAGTCCTAAAATATGGAGTTTGGGCAGAACATCCAACTGGGCCCAAAGCCCAGGACGAGAGGACGAGAGGGAATGCATATTTAAAGAACAGGCAAATTACGTTAGTGGACTGTATGTCATCACTTTTCTATTTAGATGAAATCTGGCATATTTGAGGATGTGATCTGTAGACCTGTAAAATAATTGAATTTATTAGGCTTGAAATGTAGTCAAAAAATATAATGATGCCTTTTCCCTACTCGTTGACTAGTATTTCATGCTGTGCATATTTTGGAAGAGTACTAGATGCTTTTGGTAATTATCCAGTGTTTTTTGGCTTCAAGTTGATATTGGATTACACTATAAAGCAGTGTGTTATACTGTGGTCCTGAGCGAAACCTGACAGTACGTAATGCTAAATGTTTGTCAAGCAGAAATGGTGGTGAAGTCATTTTATGCAACCAGTAAAATTAAATTATTAGGTTTGGAAATTGAACACAAATTTACGGCTGGAAATAGAAGACATTTAAGACCCAAATAAAGTAAGTCGGGAATAAAAGGAAATAATCTGAAACTTGCGCAAGTTGAAGGGGTTTACCTTTACTTTTGGTACATTTTTCTTACTCCCAGTGAATTTTTTAAAAAAAGTAAAGTGTTTTTGCTCATTTTCACAAAAGTGAACTCATTAAGTGCCAAATGCTTTAATTGCTAATCTCTACGCAACAGAGGCAAAATTAAGCATAAAAAAGCAAATCCATTTTATTGCTCTCTGCAGCCACTATTACATTGTGAGTCCATTTCAACATGAAAAATTTGGTGAAAGGTCCTTTAAAAAACAAACAACAAAAAAACAAAAAAAAAACCATACATTCCATCTTTTTCCCCATCTTAAACGTAAGATGTAGACTTTTGAAGAGAATGCTTCTCACTACATCATACAGCTGTCTATAAAGAATTGTTTTGAAGGCTGAAATCACACATCCATGTTTCACGGTCCTAGTACGGGTCTCCTGACCTGAACATGACGCTTATAGGCTTGTGCAAGTCTGGCCTTTTTCTGAGGGAACTGTACTTCAATTACATGTGCTTCTCACAAAATTTAGATCATCATCAAAAAGTTAATTTATTTCAGTTCTTCAATACAAAAAGTGAAACTTGTATATTACAGCTGTGCTCAAAAGTTTACATACCCCGGCAGAATTTTTGCTTTCTTGGCCTTTTTTCAGACAGTATGGATGATAACACCAAAACTTTTTGGTTAGTGGTTGGGTGAAGCCATTTATTGTCAGACTACTGTGGTTTCTCTTTTTAAATCATAATGACAACCCAAATCATCCAAATGACCCTGATCAATAGCTCACATCGCCCATTTCTTAACCCCTTTACCACCAAGGGTGGTTTGCACGTTAATGACCGGGCCAGTTTTTACTATTCTGACCACTGTCCCTTTATGAGGTTATAACTCTGGAACGCTTCAACGGATCTTGGCGATTCTGACATTGTTTTCTCGTGACATATTGTACTTCATGGTAGTGGTAAAATTTCTTCGATATAACTTGCGTTTATTTGTGAAAAAAATGGAAATTTGGTGAAAATTTTGAAATTTTCCAACTTTTAATTTTTATGCCCTTAAATCACAGAGATATGTCATGTAAAATAATTAATAAGTAACATTTTCCACATGTCTACTTTACATCAGCACAATTTTGGAACCCAAAAATTTTTTTGTTAGGGAGTTATAAGGGTTAAAAGTTGACCAGCAATTTCTTATTTTTACAACACCAATATTTTTTAGGGACCACATCACATTTGAAGTCATTTTGAGGGGTCTATATGATAGAAAATAACCAAGTGTGACACCATTCTAAAAACTGTACCCCTCAAGGTGCTCAAAACCACATTCAAGAAGTTTATTAACCCTTCAGGTGTTTTACAGGAATTTTTGGAATGTTTTTTTTAAAAAAAATTAACATTTAACTTTTTTTCACAAAAAATTTACTTCAGCTCCAATTTTGTTTTATTTTCCCAAGGGTAAGAGAAGAAATTGGACCCCAAAAGTCATTTGTTCTGAGTACGCCGATACCCCACATGTGGGGGTTAACCACTGTTTGGGCACATGACAAAACTCGGAAGGAAAGGAGCCCCATTTGACTTTTCAATGCAAAATTGACTGGAATTGAGATGGGACGCCATGTTGCGTTTGGAGAGCCCCTGATGTACCTAAACATTGAAACTCCCCCCTCCCCTCCACAAATGACACCATTTTGGAAAGAAGACCCCCTAAGGATTTTTTTCTAGCTGTGTTTTGGCAGCTTTGAACCCCCAAGTGTTTCACTACAGTTTATAATGCAGAGCCATGAAAATAAAAATAAAATTTTTTTTTCACCAGAAATATTTTTTAGCCCCCAGTTTTGTATTTTCCCAAGGTTAACAGGAGAAATTCGACCCCAAAAGTTATCCAATTTGTCCTGAGTACGCTGATACCCCATATGTGGAGGGGAACCACCATTTGTGCGCATGGCAGAGCTTGGAAGTGATGGAGCGCCATTTGAAATGCAGACTTAGATGGATTGGTCTGCAGGCATCACGTTGCATTTGCAAAGCCCCTGATGCACCTAAACAGTAGATACCCCCCAGAAGTGACACCATTTTGGAAAGTAGACCCCCTAAGGAACTTATCTAGCTGTGTTTTGATAGCTTTGAACCCCCAAGTGTTTCACTACAGTTTATAATGCAGAGCCGTGAAAATAAAAATTAATTTTTTTCCCACAAAAATGTTTTTTTAGCCCCTCAAATTTTTATTTTCCCAAGGGTAACAAGAGAAATTGGACACCCATAGTTGTTGTCCAATTTGTCCTGAGTATGCTGATACCCCATATGTTGGGGTAAACCCCTGTTTGGGTGCACGGGAGAGCTCGGAAGGGAAGGTCCACTGTTTTACTTTTTCAATGCAGAATTGGCTGGAATTGAGATCGGACGCCATGTCGCGTTTGGAGAGCCCTGATGTGCCTAAACAGTGGAAACCCCCAATTCTAACTGAAACCCTAATCCCAACACACCCCTAACCCTAATCCCAACCATAACCCTAACCACACCCCTAAACCTGACACACCCCTAACCCTAATCCCAACCGTAAATGTAACCCTAACTTTAGCCCCAACCCTAACCCTAGCCCTAATGGGAAAATGGAAATAAATACATTTTTTAATTTATTTTTATTTTTCCTTAACTAAGGGGGTGATGAAGGGGGGTTTGATTTACTTTTATAGTGGGTTTTCTAGTGGATTTTTATGATTGGCAGCCGTCACCCACTAAAAGACGCTTTTTATTGCAAAAAATATTTTTTGCGTTTCCACATTTTGAGACCTATAATTTTTCCATATTTTGGTCCACAGAATCATGTGAGGTCTTGCTTTTTGCGCGACGAGTTGACGTTTTTATTGGTAACATTTTTGGGCACAACATTTTTTGATCGCTTTTTATTCAGATTTTTGTGAGGCAAAATGACCAAAAACCAGCTATTCATGAATTTCTTTGGGGGGGGTGGCGTTTATACCGTTCCGCGTTTGCCAAAATTGATAAAGCAGTTTTATTCTTCGGGTCAGTACTTTTAGGCTGTGTGCACACGTTGTGGTTTTTTCGTGGTTTTTCCCGATAAAAACGCTATAAAACAGCATACAATAAGCATCCCATCATTTAGAATGAATTCCTCATGTTTTGTGCACATGATGCGTTTTTTTCCGCGAAAAAAACGCATCACGGTAAAAAACGCAGCATGTTCATTAATTTTGCGTTTTTTTGCGGATTTTCCACTACAAAATGCATTGGGAGGTATCCGGAAAAAACCGCGGCAAAAACGCATGTGGTTTTTTTGCGGATTTCTTGCAGAAAATGTCCGGTTTTTCTCAGGAATTTTCTGTGAGAAGTCCTGAACGTGTGCACATGGCCTTACAGTGATACCTCATTTATATCTTTTTTTATGTTTTGGCGCTTTTTATACGATAAAAACTATTTTATAGAAAAAATAATTATTTTTGCATTGCTTTATTCTGAGGACTGTAACTTTTTTATTTTTTCGCTGATGATGCTGTATGGTGGCTCGTTTTTTTGCGGGACAAGATGACATTTTCAGCGGCGGTACCATGGTTATTTATATCCGTCTTTTTGATCGCGTGTTATTCCACTTTTTGTTCGGTGGTATGATAATATAGCGTTGTTTTTTGCCTCAGTTTTTTTTAATATTTTTTTACGGTGTTCACTGAAGGGGTTAACTAGTGGGACAGTTGTATAGGTCGGGTCGTTACGGACGCGGCGATACTAAATATGTGTACTTTTATTGTGTTTTTTTTTTAATTTAGATAAAGAAGTGTATTTATGGGAACAATATATTTTTTTTTTCTTTATTTAGGAATTTTTTAACCCCTTAGCGACCGCCGATACGCCTTTTAACGGCGGCCGCTAAGGGTACTTAAACCACAGCGCCGTTAATTAACGGCGCTGTGGAAAAAGTCCATAGCGCCCCCCAAAGGCCGATTTTCTCCGGGGTCTCGGCTGCCGAGGGTAGCCGAGACCCCAGAGAACATGATTCGGGGGGTTTTTAACCAACCCCGCATTTGCGATCGGCGGTAATTAACAGTTTACCGGCGATCGCAAAAAAAAAAAAAAGCGATCTCTTTTTAATTTCTCTGTCCTCCGATGTGATCGCACATCGGAGGACAGAGAAAAGGGGTCCCAGGTGGCCCCCCAATACTCACCTAGCTCCCCCGATGCTCCTCGTGTCTCCCGGTGGGCGCCGCCATCTTCAAAATGGCGGGCGCATGCGCAGTGCGCCCGCCGGCCGGCACCAGGAGAATCTTTGGGGTCTCGGCTGCCGGGGGTAGCCGAGACCCCAAAGAGCACGATCGGGGTCGGTATTACCGACCCCTGTTTTGCGATCGCCGGTAATTAACTGTTTACCGGCGACCGCAAAAAAAAAAAAAAAGTAAAGTGTAATTCTCTGTCCTCTGATGTGATCGCACATCAGAGGACAGAGAAATAGGGGGATTCGGGGACCCTAGCATACTCACCTAGGTCCCTGGATCCTCTTGCTGCTCCTCCTGGCCGCCGGCAGCAGAACATGGCGGACGCATGCCCAGTGCGCCCGCCATCTGTCTCCATCTGCCGGCCGGCAGGAGAACAGCAGTTGGGGCTAAAATTAGGGGTAGGGTTAGGGGTAGGGTTAGGTTAGGGTTAGGGGTAGGGAAAGGGGTAGGGTTAGGTTAGGGTTAGGGGTAGGGTTAGGTTAGGGGTAGGGCTAGGGTTAGGGCTAGGGTTGGGGCTAAATTTAGGGTTAGGGTTGGGGCTAAATTTAGGGTTAGGGTTGGGGCTAAACTTAGGGTTAGGCTTCTTTCACACTTACGTCGGTACGGGGCCGTCGCAATGCGTCGGCCCGACATACCGACGCACGCTGTGAAAATTGTGCACAACGTGGGCAGCAGCTGTAGTTTTTCAACACATCCGCTGCCCAATCTATGTCCTGGGGAGGAGGGGGCGGAGTTACGGCCACGCATGCGCGGTCAGAAATGGCGGATGCGACGTACAAAAAAACGTTTAATTGAACGTTTTTTTGTGCCGACGCTCCGCCAAAACACAACTGATCCAGTGCACGACGGACGCGACGTGTGGCCATCCGTCACGATCCGTCGGCAATACAAGTCTATGGGCAAAAAACGCATCCTGCGGGCACATTTGCAGGATCCGTTTCTTGTCCAAAACGACGGATTGCGACGGAATGCCAAACGACGCAAGTGTGAAAGTAGCCCTAGGGCTAGGGTTAGGGTTGGGGCTAAAGTTAGGGCTAGGGTTGGGGCTAAAGTTAGGGTTAGAGCTGGGATTAGGGTTAGGGTTTGGATTAGGGTTCGTATTGGGGTTAGGGTTGGCATTAGGGTTACGCTTGGGATTAGGGTTAGGTTTGGGATTAGGGTTAAGGTTAGGGTTGTGATTAGGGGTGTATTGGGATTAGGGTTAGGTTTGAGGTTAGGGTTGAGATTAGGATTAGGGGTGTGTTGGATTTAGGGTTTTGATTAGGGTTATGGTTAGGGTTGACATTAGGGTTGTTTTGGGGTAAGGGTTGTGATTATGGTTAGGGTTGTGATTAAGATTATGGATGAGGTTGGGATTAGGGTTAGGGGTGTGTTGGGGTTAGGGTTGGAGCTAGAATTGGGGGGTTTCCACTGTTTAGGTACATCAGGGGGTCTCCAAACACGACAGCCAATTTTGCGCTCAAAAAGTCAAATGGTGCTCCCTCCCTTTTGAGCTCTGCCGTGCGCCCAAACAGTGGGTTACCCCCACATATGGGGCATCAGCGTACTCGGGATAAATTGGACAACAACTTCTGGGGTCCAATTTCTCTTGTTACCCTTGTGAAAATAAAAACTTGGGGGCTACAAAATCTTTTTTGTGAAAAAAAAAAAAATATTTTTTATTTTCACGACTCTGCATTCTAAACTTCTGTGAAGCACTTGGGCATTCAAAGTTCTCACCACACATCTAGATAAGTTCCTTGGGGGGTCTAGTTTCCAAAATGGGGTCACTTGTGGGGGGTTACTACAGTTTAGGTACATCAGGGGCTCTGCAATCGCAACATAATGCCCACAGACCATTCTATCAAAGTCTGCATTCCAAAAAGGCGCTCCTTCCTTCCGAGCTCTGCCGTGCGCCCAAACAGTGGTTTACCCCCACATATGGGGTACCAGCATACTCAGGACAAATTGGACAACAACTTTTGGGGTCCAATTTCTCTTGTTACCCTTGTGAAAATAAAAATTTGGTGGCTAAAAAATCTTTTTTGTGGAAAAAAAAAATATTTTTTATTTTCACGGCTCTGCATTATAAACTTCTGTGAAGCACTTGGGCATTCAAGGTTCTCACCACACATCTAGATAAGTTCCATGGGGGGTCTAGTTTCCAAAATGGGGTCACTTGTGGGGGATTTCTACTGTTTAGGCACATCAGGGGCTCTCCAAACGCGACATGGCGTCCAATCTCAATTCCAGCCAATTCTACATTGAAAAAGTAAAACGGCACTCTTTCTCTTCCAAGCTCTGCGGTGCGCCCAAACAGTGGTTTACCCCCACATATTGGGTATCGACGTACTCAGGAGAAATTGCACAACAACTTTAGTGGTCTAATTTCTCCTGTTACCCTTGTGAAAATAAAAATTTGTGGGCAAAATATAATTTTTGTAGAAAAAATGCAATTTTATTTTTCACGGCTCTACGTTATAAACTTCTGTGAAGCACATGGGGGTTCAAAGTGCTCACCACACATCTAGATAAGTTCCTTAAGGGGTCTAGTTTCCAAAATTGTGTCACTTGTGGGGAGTTTCCACTGTTTAGGTACATCAGGGGCTCTCTAAATGTGACATGGTGTCCGATCTCAATTCCAGCCAATTCTGCATTGAAAAAGTCAAACGGCGCTCCTTCACTTCTAAGTTCTGCGGTGCGCCCTAACAGTGGTTTACCCCCACATATGGGGTATTGGCGTATTCAGGAGAAATTGCATAACAAAATTTATGGTTACATTTCTGTTTTTACACTTGTGAAAATAAAAAAAATGGTTCTGAATTAAGATGTTTGCAAAAAAAAGTTAAATGTTCATTTTTTCCTTCCACATTGTTTCAGTTCCTGTGAAGCACGTAAAGGGTTAATAAACTTCTTGAATGTGGTTTTGAGAACCTTGAGGGGTGTAGTTTTTAGAATGGTGTCACACTTCATTATTTTCTATCATATAGACCCCTCAAAATGACTTCAAATGTGATGTGGTCCCTAAAAAAAATGGTGTTGTAAAAATGAGAAATTGCTGGTCAACTTTTAACCCTTATAACTCCCTAACAAAAAAAAATGTTGTTTCCAAAATTGTGCTGATGTAAAGTAGACATGTGGGAAATGTTATTTAACTATTTTTCATGACATATCTCTCTGATTTAAGGGCATAAAAATACAAAGTTTGAAAATTGCTAAATTTTAAAAATTTTCGCCATATTTCCGTTTTTTTCATAAATAATCGCAAGTAATATCGAAGAAATGTTACCACTAACATGAAGTACAATATGTCACGAAAAAACAATCTCAGAATCAGCGGGATCCGTTGAAGCGTTCCAGAGTTATAACCTCATAAAGTGACAGTGGTCAGAATTGCAAAAATTGGCCTGGTCATTAAGTACCAAATTGGCTCTGTCACTAAGGGGTTAAAATTGTTTTTTACACATCTAAAATTTTTTTTTTTTTACTTTGTCCCAGGGGGGACATCACTGTATAGTGACAGATGGCTGATCTGACACTTTGCAGAGCACTGTGTCAGATCAGCGATCTGGCGTGCCCTGCTGCTTAGTTACCAGAGCCTGCTCTGGACCCGGAAGTACTCCCTGCAGGACCCGGATGCAGCACCGTGGCCATTTTGGATCCGGGGCCTGCAGGGAGGAGACACTCGGTACGAGGTGAGCACATCGCCTTGTACCGATCGTCTCAGGGAAGCCCGCATGGAGCCCCCTCCCTGCGCGATGCTTCCCTGTGCCCTTGGAAAACTGCGATCATGTTTGATCGCGGTGTACCGGGGGTTAATGTGGCGGGAACGGTCCGTGACTGCTCCTGGCACATAGTGCCGGATGTCAGCCGCGATAGTCAGCTGACACCCGGCCACGCTCCCCCCGTGAGCGCGGCCGATCGCGCTGGACGTACTATTCCATCCTTGGGAATTAGGGCCCACCCCACATGGACGGAATAGTACGTCCAATGTCAGAAAGGGGTTAATACCGTGTATTGCCCCCTCTAACATCAATGACCGCTTTAAGTCTTTTGTTTACCAACGATATGGGGCGATAAGATCCGCATTCTAAAGGGTCTTTTCCCTCCTTCCTGAGTATGATAATGTTTGCCGCACAGAAGGTGTCGGGCATACATCCACCCCCCATACACCCCGAAATACCTTCAGTTAGGCTACGTTCAGACTAGCGTTGTGCTAGTGTGCGTCGGGTTAGCGTCGGGCGACGCAGCGGCGACGCACGCGTCATGCGCCCCTATGTTTAACATGGGGGACGCATGCGTTTTTGTTGTTGCGTTTGGCGACGCATGCGTCTTTTTTGCCGCAAGCGTCGGACCAAGAAAACGCAACAAGTTGCATTTTTCTTGCGTCCGATTTTCGGCAAAAAACGACGCACGCGTCGCAAAACGCAGCGTTTTTTGCGTGCGTTTTGCCGCGTTTTTGCGTGCGTTGCGTCGCCGACGCAGCGGCGCACAACGCTAGTCTGAACGTAGCCTAAGAGTGGTGCTAATATATCTTGATATTTTTTATACAGGTCCTTCTCAAAAAATTAGCATATAGTGTTAAATTTCATTATTTACCATAATGTAATGATTACAATTAAACTTTCATATATTATAGATTCATTATCCACCAACTGAAATTTGTCAGGTCTTTTATTGTTTTAATACTGATGATTTTGGCATACAACTCCTGATAACCCAAAAAACCTGTCTCAATAAATTAGCATATTTCACCCATCCAATCAAATAAAAGTGTTTTTTAATAACAAACAAAAAAACCATCAAATAATAATGTTCAGTTATGCACTCAATACTTGGTCGGGAATCCTTTGGCAGAAATGACTGCTTCAATGCGGCGTGGCATGGAGGCAATCAGCCTGTGACACTGCTGAGATGTTATGGAGGCCCAGGATGCTTCAATAGCGGCCTTAAGCTCATCCAGAGTGTTGGGTCTTGCGTCTCTCAACTTTCTCTTCACAATATCCCACAGATTCTCTATGGGGTTCAGGTCAGGAGAGTTGGCAGGCCAATTGAGCACAGTAATACCATGGTCAGTAAACCATTTACCAGTGGTTTTGGCACTGTGAGCAGGTGCCAGGTCGTGCTGAAAAATGAAATCTTCATCTCCATAAAGCATTTCAGCCGATGGAAGCATGAAGTGCTCCAAAATCTCCTGATAGCTAGCTGCATTGACCCTGCCCTTGATGAAACACAGTGGACCAACACCAGCAGCTGACATGGCACCCCACACCATCACTGACTGTGGGTACTTGACACTGGACTTCAGGCATTTTGGCATTTCCTTCTCCCCAGTCTTCCTCCAGACTCTGGCACCTTGATTTCCGAATGACATGCAAAATTTGCTTTCATCAGAAAAAAGTACTTGGGACCACTTGGCAACAGTCCAGTGCTGCTTCTCTGTAGCCCAGGTCAGGCGCCTCTGCCGCTGTTTATGGTTCAAAAGTGGCTTTACCTGGGGAATGCGGCACCTGTAGCCCATTTCCTGCACACGCCTGTGCACGGTGGCTCTGGATGTTTCCACACCAGACTCAGTCCACTGCTTCCTCAGGTTCCCCAAGGTCTGGAATCGGTCCTTCTCCACAATCTTCCTCAGGGTCCGGTCTCCTCTTCTCGTTGTACAGCGTTTTCTGCCACATTGTTTCCTTCCAACAGACTTACCATTGAGGTGCCTTGATACAGCACTCTGGGAACAGCCTATTTGTTGAGAAATTTCTTTCTGGGTCTTACCCTCTTGCTTGAGGGTGTCAATGATGGCCTTCTTGACATCTGTCAGGTCGCTAGTCTTACCCATGATGGGGGTTTTGAGTAATGAACCAGGCAGGGAGTTTATAAAAGCCTCAGGTATCTTTTGCATGTGTTTAGAGTTAATTAGTTGATTCAGAAGATTAGGGTAATAGGTCGTTTAGAGAACCTTTTCTTGATTTGCTAATTTATTGAGACAGGTTTTTTGGGTTATCAGGAGTTGTATGCCAAAATCATCAGTATTAAAACAATAAAAGACCTGACAAATTTCAGTTGGTGGATAATGAATCTATAATATATGAAAGTTTAATTGTAATCATTACATTATGGTAAATAATGAAATTTAACACTATATGCTAATTTTTTGAGAAGGACCTGTATTACTCAATGGGAAATCCATGTGGCCCAGGAGCCTTCCCAGAGGTCATGTCCGCTATAGCATATTCTATCTCCTCCAAGGTGAACTCCGCACCCATAAAAGCCTGCTGGGCAGGACTCAGTGTGGGAAATGTTAGATCTGATAAGTAATCTAGACATTCTAAAGTATCGAGGCCACTCTTGGGGTATGTGCACACGTCAGGATTTCTTGCAGAAATTTCCTGAGTAAAGTCGGATATTTTCTGCAAGAAATCAGCATGCATTTTTTCCCCATTTTTCTCGCGTTTTTTTGCTCGTTTTGTTTGTGTTTTTTTCCCGGAGATTTCCCAATGCAATAATATAGTGAGAAATCCGCAAAAAATCCTCTAATGAACATGGTGCGTTTTTTTACCGTGATGTGTGCATCATGTGCACAAAAATTGCGGAATGCATTCTAAATGATGGGATGCATATGTATGCGTTTTTTTATGCGTTTTTATAGCGTGTGCACACAGCCTTAGACTGATATAACAATTTGTAATAGTCATGAAAGCGCTAAAGTATTTCTTCAGTTGTGGATGCCAATGAGCCGTCAGGTGTACGAATCTGTAATACCGTATTAGATGTGTTATGTTGACGTACCAGAAAAGCCAAAAATTTACTTGCTTGGTTTCCCAATTCAAAATAGGATTGACGTGTGAAGAACAATTTACGTTTAGACTTAGTGTCTATGTGCTGAGTATATAACCTTTGTGAGATCAGCCACTCAATTCTATTACCATTAGTTTGATTAGATATATATGCGGCCTCAGGTTCTTTCACCCTTTTGACATAGGAGATTGTAGAAGACAAACATCCCTTTAAATATGCCTTAAGGGTATCCCAAAATAAATTTATGTTCTGGGTGGGACAAAATGAAACACTTCAACTGGTCTGCCGTTCTGTCGTTACAATGTATTAATTTCAGCCAAAAGGGATTCAGTTTCCAAACAATACCATTATTTGATTGCCCGTATTCAAGTTTAAGTACAATCGGGCTATGATCTGAGATTCCTCTATTGCCATATTCTATGCTGTCTACCCACATTGCTAATCTGCTGGATCCGAATATGTAATCTATGCAGGACACAGAACGTTTAGTGGACGAGTGGCAAGTATAACCTTTTGTCCCATGGTGACTCATCCTCCATAGATCTAACGACACTCTACTCTCCATAAATAATGCTAATTGAGGCGGACAGGGGGGCTCCCCAGATATCTCATCTCCCAGTCTTAAGGTACCTTCACACTAAGCGACGCTGCAGCGATACTGACAACGATGTCGATCGCTGCAGCGTCGCTGTTTGGATGCAGGAGGAGTACAGAGAAGCAGAGCGCCGGGTACAGACAGCTGAAGGTAAGTATGTAGTGTTTGTTTTTTTAACGTTTACGCTGGTAACCAGGGTAAACATCGGGTTACTAAGCGCGGCCCTGTGCTTAGTAACCCGATGTTTACCCTGGTTACCAGTGAAGACATCGCTGAATCGGCGTCACACACGCCGATCCAGCGATGTCAGCGGGAGATCCAGCGACAAAATAAAGTTCTGGACTTTCCTCAGCGACCAACGATCTCCCAGCAGGGGCCTGATCGTTGGTCGCTGTCACACATAACGATTTCATTAACGATATCGTTGCTACGTCACAAAAAGCAACGATATCATTAACGATATCGTTATGTGTGAAGGTACCTTTAGCCTATGAAGACAATTATCCATGACTAAATTAAAATGTCCCATACAAATGACATGTGCATCTGGATAATTTAAGGCAAAACTCATTGCCATCCGAAGGATTGATGTATTAGCCGGAGGAGGGTTATAGACACACAATATAACATATTCACGAGAGTTGATTAGTGCGTATAAAAAAAACAAAACGACCCTCAGAATCCCGCCGGGCCTCTCGAGCCTCCCATCTAACATCTCTGTGTATTAACAGCGAGACCCCTCTTGAATAGCTAGTGTGGAACGCGTGGATGTACCATTGTACCCATGGTTTCTGTACGCACCGGGCTGTGTCCATGGTCAGATGTGTCTCCACCAAGGCCATGATGTGGGGATGATAGCGTCTAATCTGTGAAAATACCTTAATTTTCTTCCCGGGGGATTTAATACCCCGTACATTCCAGGTCATACATATGATTTCAGATCCCATACTTACTCATCAAAGTATGATATGCCATATTACTCAAATAAAGTTCAAACACCGCACACAGAGAGTGATAATACTGTTGGCGACGGTTTCTATCTAAATAACAAATAAAACCAATGTAAGAAAAAAAACGGAACAATAACCCAACAGTGTAGAAGCAGAGTCCTATGCTCCTATTGTCAAACAAGTAAGGGGTTACCCCCCGCTGAATTCAGCCACCGGCATTGTTGGTAAACTGGATGCGCAGAGAGAGAGGGCTCTGTATAACATCAGTATAAGAAGACTGCTTAATCAGGAACATATTAGGAATCCTTTGCACTGGACATCCCATGGGACCGTGGCCATTCAGCAGCCTCCGCTGAATCTGTGAAAAATATAGAAGAACCTTCGTAGACAACTCGGACTCGAGCTGGATAAATCATTGAATATATGACATTCTTGTCTCTGAGTTGCTTCTTAATCTCCATGAACCTCGCCCCTTTGTTTCTGAAGTTCCATAGAAAAGTCTGGAAAAATCGAGATTGTAGCATTGTTGAACTTGATGGGGCTTTTTGCCGTGCCAGACATAGTGACACTTGTAGCCCATGTCCTGGATACGTCTGTGTGTGGTGGCTCTTGAAGCAATGACTCCAACAGCAGTCCACTCCTTGTGAATCTCCCCCAAATTTTTGAATGGCCTATTCTTAACAATCCTTTCAAGGCTGTGGTTGTCCCGGTTGCTTGTGCACCTTTTCTACCACACTTTTTTCCTTCCACTCAGACTTCCATTAATATGCTTGGATACAGCACTCTGTAAATCATTCAGCTGCGGCAATAAAAACTAAATTTCCGAGCACTAAAAAATACTCGGAGGACCCCTGAGCGTGCTCAGGAAATCTCGAGTAACGAGTATATTTGCTCATCACTAGTCATCACTAATTAGAAGAGTTGTGGTCTTAGCCCCCACCCTGCCCCAGTTCCGTCCATATTAGCGGAGCCGAGCGCGAAAATGCCAAAAGTCCCACAATATTGCAACTTCTCAAAGTGATGCCAGATCTCTGGTTTAACTCTTTGATGTATCCGGGCCTAAATCCACTATATGTAATGTACTAACGAGTTCTAATTGTAGTTTGTTCTTTACGTCATACAATATAAGAAATATAAAAATCCCTTTAATTTACCCTTGTGGATGTGTTGAGTGATGTAATTGCTCTTTGATTAATATTTTGTCACTACCTGTTGTTGATATAGCCAGTCTAGTAATGGCAACTGTATTTTGTGGGATAGGGTTATGGAGATCTGAAATGGTATATTCCTTTAGGTGGAAGGCATTGTGCCAAGTTACATTTGGTGTGAATTAATTAGACTTGTCTCTGTATTAGTTCAGTAGTTTAGCTTTACTAGGAATAAGGAATTTGTATGTTTTTATTGTTGGTTATAAAGTTTCTCTTTTCTCAGTCTTAAACCTAGAACCCTATGGACTCTGCTTTTCCCCCAGTCTACCTTCAATTAGTCTGGTTGATGGACATTCACCTTCTGCTGTTTCTGTTTTATCTGAAGTCTCTGGAAACAGTGGCGAGACTGGACTAAAAGAGTAAGTTCATTTAGTTCATTAAGATTGTTCAGTCAGTAGGATATTGGTGTGGGGAATTATAAAATGTTAAAGGGAATCGGTCAGCAGGTTTTGGCTACCTCTTCTGAAGTAGGCAAAGAGACCCTGAATCCAATGATGTATTACTTAGTTTACTCGTTGCAGCCTTTCTGATGTAATTCAGAGTTTTTCGAATTTGCAGTTCAGCAGAGCTGAGAAAGCCAAACTCATCCACACTAGGCTCTCTATTTACATTGTTTATAGACAGTGAACTGATTATCACAGGAGGGGGCGGAGTCAGACTAGCATGCACAAGCTGCAGTAGACAATGATATTCACCAGGTGATAAAACCTTCAGTATAAGTTAACAGCACGCAGCCTGACATGTGACACACTCATGCTTCTTTCAGTTTACATAGCAATAACCTGCTAACAAAGTCCCTTTAAGAAGATTATCCGCTTTAGACCACACTCATCTATATGTTGTAATAGGGTGCAGGGATGTAATAGAGGGAATCCCCCAATTCCTACTCGCACCTGACCTCCCCACCGTCGGTAGCACCAGGGCTGTGGCGCTGGTAAGCTAATCCTTCGACTACTGAATTTCCCTGACTCTCCAACTCCATAACTCCGACTTGGGACTATTACGCACTGGTCACTACTGAGTATGTACATAAAGTGCAGCACAAATTCATCTCAACTAAAAGCGGAGATCCTTTGATCACGAACAGAACAGACATTTATAGGATGTTTCATATTTTTACCAAATTCTTCTGAAATTATTTTACAACACATCCTGCATTGTACTGCTGTACCCAATTTATTATATACACTGTTCAAAAAAATAATGGGAACACTAAAATCCCACATCCCAGATATCACTGAATAAAATATTTCAGTTGTAAATTTTTATTCACTACATAGTGGAAAGCGTTGAGAACAATAAAATATAAAAATTATCAATGTAAAGCAAGATTAATATCTCATGGAGGCCTGGATTTGGAACGATACTCAAAATCAAAGTGGAAAATCAAATTACAGGCTGATCCAACTTCAGTGGAAATGCCTCAAAACAAGAAAATGATGCTCAGTAGTGTGTGTGTGGCCTCCACGTGCCTGTATGACCTCCCCTACAATGCTTGGGGATGCTCCTGATGAGGCGGCGGATGGTCCTGATGGATCTCCTCCCAGACCTGGACTAAAGCATCTGCCAACTCCTGGACAGTCTGTGGTGCAACATGACATTGGTGGATGGTGCGAGACATGATGTCCCAGATGTGTTCAATCGAATTCAGGTCTGGAGAACGGGCGGGCCAGTCCATAGCTTCCATGCCTTCATCTTGCAGGAACTGCTGACACACTCCAGCCACATGAGGTCTGGCATTGTTCTGCATTATGAGGAACCCAGGGCCAACCGCATCAGCATATGATCTCACAAGGGGTCTGAGGATCTCATCTTGGTACCTAATGGCAGTCAGGCTACCTCTGGTGAGCACATGGAGAGCTATGCGGCCCTCCAAAGAAATGCCACCCCACACCATTACTGACACACTGCCAAACCGGTCATGCTGAAGGATGTGGCAGGCAGCAGATTGCTCTCCACGGCGTCTCCAGACTCTGTCACATGTGCTCAGTATGAACCTGCTTTCATCTGTGAAGAGCACAGGGCGCCAGTGGCGAATTTGCCAATCCTGGTGTTCTGTGGCAAATGCCAAGCTTCCTACACGGCTTTGGGCTGTGAACACAACCCCCATCTGTGGACGTCGGGCACTCAGACCATCCTCATGGAGTCGGTTTCTAACCGTTTGTGCAGACACATGCACAATTGTGGCCTGCTGGAGGTCATTTTGCAGGGCTCTGGCAGTGCTCATGTTCCTCCTTGCACAGAGGCTGAGGTAGCAGTCCTGCTGCGGGGTTGTTGCTCTCCTACGGCCCCCCTCCACGTCTCCTGGCATACTGGCCTGTCTCCTGGTATTGCCTCCAGCCTCTGGACACTACGCTGACAGACACAGCAAACCTTGCCACAGCTCGCATTGATGTGCTATCCTGGATGAGCTGCACTACCTGAGCCACTTGTGTGGGTTGTAGAGTCCGTCTCATGCTACCACGAGTGTGAAAGCACAACCAACATTCAAAAGTGACCAAAACATCAGCCTGAAAGCATTGATACTGAGATGTGGTCTGTGGTCCCCACCTGCAGAACCACTCCTTTATAGAGTGTCTCGATAATTGCCAATAATTTCCACCTGTTGTCTATTCCGTTTGCACAACAGCATGTGAAATTGATTGTCCACTTAGGAAGCAACACTGACAGTTTAATTTCACAGAAGTTTGATTTACTTGGAGTTACCGTATATTCTGTTTAAGTGTTCCCTTTATTTTTTTGAGCAGTGTATTTTAGGAGTTGGTCCATTTTATACATACTTTGTCTCCACCAAAATAGACATCGACTCCATGACTCTGACTCCACAGCCCTGGGTAGCTCATTGCAACTATACTATAACACATATTAAAAATTGATTTAAATGATAGTTACCTTTTTGAAATATTCTTTAAATCTTGGATCAGTTTCATTGGGCATATACTGTACATCAGGCATGTCAAACACGCGTCCCGAGGGCCGCATGTGGCCCTTCACAGGCATATCTGCGGCCCTCACAAAAGTCTCAAATTTTGTCTCTAAACACAAAGTTTGAGACTTTTGTGCGGGCCGCAGATGCTCAAAACTTCACGATCAGCACTTCCGGCTCTTCATTCATTGGCCCATATCCCTGCATATGACCTAGTACTAGGTCAACTCCGTCCGCCTCTACTCACCCTTCAGCCTACATCTGGCTGACATTAACATGCTAGTAATAACATGCTAGTAACCCGATGTTTACCCTGGTTACCCGGGGACTTCGGCATCGTTGGTCGCTGGAGAGAGCGGTCTGTGTGACAGCTCCCCAGCGACCACACAACGACTTGCCAACGATCACGGCCAGGTCGTATCGCTGGTCGTGATCGTTGGTAAATCGTTTAGTGTAACGGTACCCTTACATATTACTACTTCATATCTTGTTTTCATGACTGCTGTTAAAATACGTGTGTGACATTAGCTGCTGTGTGCGGCCCTCGCAACAACCTCTTGTTACTCATGTGGCCCTCTGGGTACCCTGAGTTTGACATGCCTGCTGTACATGATTTGACGGTATTTAAATAATGCAATATATAATTGTGGTATTCCACAAGATCAACGGTTATGCAAACCAGACAAAGAGGATCTATCTCTGACTTCATGGGGATATCATGGGTGTATGCTGCCGCCACAAGAGGGCTAACTCTTAGAATTATAACCTAAAAGAAAAAAAATTGTCGTCTCCTCCTCCGTAGACTACTGCCCGCCTACTGGTAACCAATATATTTGGTTAGTAAGAAAAACAGTAGGATAAGTAGAATTGTTTTTTTAAACTAATATGCACATACACACCCAACAAGGTTGACATGAACAAAAGGGGGGTGTTGCTTCCCCCAATGAAGACTACGAGAAAAAGATTTTACTGTAAGTCGAAAAAACCTCTTTTCTCGGGCACCTCAGTGGAGGACACAGGTACCATAGGAGGATGTCCCAAAGCAGACCCTAGTGCAGAAAAGTGTATAAATGCATGAGGCAAACATTTCAGGAGGTAACCCGAGCGTCTGCTGCTTGCAGCACTTTTCTGCCCTGACTCGCGTCCACGGAGGTGAAAGTGTGAACCTTGTAGAGATTTGAGAAAGTGTAAAAGGAGGACCAAGGAGCAGCCTTACAAAAGTTGCAAGGTTGATGACTGATGGCAGACAGTGAAGGAAGCCCCCATTGCCCAAGCGGAATGAGTCTGCCCCTACCGCCCACCGCTTTGTTCTTGGCTTTATAAGCTCCCAGAATGGCAGAACGAATTAAGCAGGCATTGGTCGGCTTAGGCTGGTTTCACATTTGCGGTTGTGTCTGCAGTGTTTCGGACGCATACATCCGCATGCGTCTTGATTTCCTATCTTTAACATTGTAGACGCAGGTGCATGTGTTTGCATGCATTCGCCCGCGTTTGCTTATGCATGCGTATTTTCGCGGTGTGTGGCTGGGCGCGGCTGACGCACCATGTTAGAATTTTTTTGGTGTCAAATTTCCACCGCGATATGCATGCAGATGCTTGCGGAAGGAATGCGTCAAAACAACGCATTACAGTCTATGGGAACGCTTGCATTTGCACAAGGGTCTGTATACAGAAATCCCATGAGCTATGCCCATTGGGCGTGGCTTGTCAATGAAATTCTGCTTGAAAATTTTTTTCATAACAAACTCATGCGCATAAACAACGCAAACACATGCAAAAATGCGTGCAAACGTTGCGTTATTTTATCTGTCATGCGTAAGTTGATGCGGATAAAAAACGCAGCGTTCTCATGTGTTTTGCCATGCGTTTGCGGTTGCGTACGAAACGCTGCGGACTCGACCGCAAATGTGAACCTAGCTTTAGAGGCAGAAAAAACCTCGGCAAGGTTCTTCTGGAATGGCAGAGAATCTCAACATCTGAGGACAGATTGTACCAATGGGAAAGCAGAGCCAGTTGCAGAGGTCTACGGCGGCACTGAGCAAATCACTCGGATGGCCTCCACCATCTTGCCTAGAACGCTTGTGCAGAAGCTTAGAGAAACCGATTGACAGTTCAGGGATTGGATGCCTATTTACAGAATAGACAAGACTGTCAACTATGTCTCTGTTTTGTAGCCTAATATGAAATCAGGTCTGAATCCGAGTAATCATCTGAAACCTGAGGTGACTGACTGCGTCTCTATTGAGGAAGAGCGTGATGGGGAGTGTGATTTTGGAGTCGTGGAGCAAGTCGGAGACCGCGATGAAATACTTACTCTAGGCTGCTTTGACCGCTGATGTGATCTGCCATGCTGGTGCGGAGTGGCTGGTGGCTCTGACTCCGCTGTTGGCAATGGTTGAGGCACCCAGTGCGGTGGTAGTTGCTCTATGATTGTGACCAGGGTCTGGGCACATCCTTGTTGCAGGCTGCAGTGGGGCTCCTGCACTGGAGGCACCGCAAGTTGAGTCAACTGGTATTTTTGCTTACAGGACACACAAGCCTAGTACACGACCGGTGAGAGCTGGGTGGATTGGCGTGTGATTTTTTTTTTTTTTTTTTTCTTCTATGGTGTCTGACATAGGTAAAAGAAGAGAAGAAGAGTATGTACAGATAAGGGTTTATGGGTCCCAGGAGGGAGGTAGCCTTGCTTGGGGCCCTTTGTGTAGGATCTCAGGAAAGACAGCCTAAGGGTATGTGCACACGTAGGAAGGGTCCCTGCGGGTTCTCCCTCAGCGGATTTGATAAATCTGCAGGGCAAATCCGCTGCGGTTTTCCCTGCAGATTTATCATTGTTTATCTTGCGGTTTTTCCACTGCGGGTTTTACTCCTGCACTTGTTTTACTATTGATGCTGCATATGCAGCATCAATAGTAATGTTAAAAATAATTAAAAAAAATGGTTATACTCACCCTCTGACGTCCCGATCTCTTCGGCGCTGCACGTGGCGGTCCGGTTCCAAAGATGCTAAGCGAGAAGGACCTTCGTGACGTCACGGTCATGTGACCGCGACGTCACCACAGGCCCTGCTCGCACAGCAACCCAGACCGGACGGCCGCGTGCAGCGCTGAGAGGTGAGTATATCATTATTTTTTATTTTAATTCTTTTTTTTTTTTTTACACAAATATGGTTCCCAGGGTCTGGAGGAGAGTCTCCTCTCCTCCACCCCGGGTAGCAACCGCACATTATCTGCTTACTTCCCGCATGATGGGCATAGCCACATGCGGGAAGTAAGCGGATCAATGCATTTCTATGTGTGCAGAATCGCTGCGATTCTGCACAAAAGAAGTGACATGCTTGTAAACCGCTGCGTTTCTGCGCGGTTTTTCCCGCAGCATGTGCACAGCGGTTTCCCATAGGTTTACATGTTTACTGTAAACGCAATGGAAACTGCTGCGGACCCGCAGCATCAAAATCGCTGCGGTTCCGCGGTAAAAACCACAACGTGTGCACATAGCCTAAGGGTATGTGCGCACTTAGCGGATTTTGCTGCAGATCCACATCAGATTTGACGCTGCGGATTCGCAGCGGTTTTCCATGAGTTTACTGTACCTTGTAAAACCTATGGAAAACAAAATCCGCAGTGCACATACTGCGGAAAAAAATGCTCATTGTTTATTCCGCAGCATGTCAATTCTTTGTGCGGATTCCACAGCGGTTTACACCTGCCCCATAATAGGAATCCGCAGGTGTAAAACCGCAGGTGGAATCCACACAAAAAGCGCATAAAATCCGCTGTAAATCCACAGATAAAACGCAGTGCTTGTTACCTGCGGATTTCTCAAAACAGGTGCGGAAAAATCCGCAGGGGTTCCATCTACTTGTGCACATACCCTAACAGTGCGGGTGTCCTGTTCTGGGGAGCTGAGAAGTGCTGGAGGAGAGGTCATGGTGTCAGGAGCTATTGATTTCCTATGGGAACCAGCTGGAGACTGCTGGCTTGGTTGTGGTTCGCTGAATATTGAAAAAAATGCCGATGCTGGAGGAGGGGGTGGGGATGCTGCAGAGCCGGAGAATCGCCTACGCAAGCAGCTGATTGGCCAATAAAGCAGGGAGCATGGCTCGACTAGGCCGCAACTGAAGCCGAGGACTAAATTTGAGTCCCAGCTCCAGCCCTATACAGTACAATAGTGCTGTCTATGATAGAAGCTGCCTGCTACATTGGAGGTGGAAATGGCCCCTTACCTCTTGGGCTCCTGGGTGACCGCATCGGTTGCACCAATGATATGTCCGCCTCTGCCCCTCTGTTACCCTATCTGAAGAGACGAGAAAAAATAAATATAATTTTGCATAAACTGGTCGGGAGCTCCTTACCAATGTCTGACCCTAAACTGAATAGCTTGGCTGCCAGTGTGTGGGTATGGTCTGCCAAGGAGGAGCTGACATTTTTTTTCCTTAGGTTGTAATTCCTAATGACTGCCTCCTGGTGGCAGCAGTGTATACCCATGGTTTCTGTGTCTCCCAATGAAGTGCCTGAGAAAAGATAAATATATGTAATGTGGGGGTAATGTAAGGTTTCTTGAAGCTGGATGTGATTGTTTTCTTGCATCAAGTACTCCCTCCAAGCTGATTGGGGGTGGGAACCTCTAGATGTAAGAATACCGCTTATAAGGGAGGAGGGCACATGGTCTCAGGTGATTTAGACAAGGAAGCTTTGGCTGTCTTTATACTAGTAATGGGTGGGGGCACTGGGTGCCACTAGTGTGGGAGGAGGGAGCCAGTATGTCACTAATCAGGGGGCTCAGGACCAATTCACAGAGCTGAATGTGGCTCTTAAAGTGAAGCAGGTTGGGGGCCACTGCTGTTGACAATAGTTTATTGTAAGAAATTAATCTTGCTCATAACCTAAATGAAGATGCAGTATTAACTGCAGTTGATTTTTTTTTCTACTTTTACATAAACACAGGGGTTATGGTTGAAGGCAATCACTCTATGTGTGCAGTCAGACGGCCGCATAAGTCTGACCGAGATCGGGAAGCACTGCATGGACTGGCAGGTGCCTCTCCTGGCCCGAGCTTGCAGTTGTCACGAGAGCTGCCAGCCAGTCCGAGCATTGCGACCCGATCTCGGCCCGATTTGTTCGACCGTCTGACTGCTTTCTATTTTCAGATAATGCTTTAATAAAGCAAGGTCAATTCATGCCTGTTTGGGTTCCTCCATAGGCGTTGTCACAGGTTATTGCATTCTTTTTACCGTATTTTAGTTTTGTTTTTGATTTTACAATGTCTGTCTTTTTGTAATTAGGGAAAATCGTTTGAAGATGGAAGGTATTAGGAAAGTTTGGGGAAAAGAAGGCTACTTACTGAAAAAGGAAAGTAAAATGAGCAAATCAGAGCCTGTGTCCCCTCCATTGGAGAGCGGCATATCAATGGGTGAAGATGAAGAGCCGGCTGTTCCTTCCCCAGAACCATCAGTTGAACTCATCTCCACAGAGGCCCGGGAGAAGCAGCAATTAGCTTCCTCGCTATTTGTGGGCCTTGGATCCAATGCGGTCTCATTGGTATGCTCAGTTGTATTGGAAGTAATAACCCCTAATGATAGAGATTGTATCCTGGTATTCTTTTACTTATTGATTTTGCCATGCCGGACTTAATTTTTCATTCAGAGAAATTATGTGCATTTTGTCAATTTCCATTTGTTTCCAGAGAGAAAAAGATACTAGGTACATACTGTATAATTCGGTAGTGTGCTTAAAGGGGTTGTCCACTGCGAAGACAACTCCCTTCTTGATTTGAATGTTTGCCTCCCGGGCTGGTGCCTTTCCAGCAGTGTCCACGCTCGTACCTGTGGCTTATGGGAGGTTATATCACGCCCAGTGTCAGCACTGGCGTCACTGTCCCAGCCTTCAGATGTATAAGTAATCAAGAGAGGGAGTGGCCAGCCGCAACTCTCACTTTCTGGGGTGATAACTTATATGTCTGAAGGCAGGAACAGAGACGCATGTGCTGATTGGCGCAGGGCTCACGTGACACTTCCTTACGGGAGCCCCGGGAATGCGAGTGCTGACATGCACTGCACATGGGTCTTTTTTTTATTTTTTATTATTATTTTAACCCCTCTACAACCGTAGCCATATCCTTACTTCCAGGTCGCCTGGTACTTAACGACCTTGGACGTATGGATACATCATGGAGATTTTGCGCGCACAGAGGCTGTGTGTGTGCACGATCGCTGCGGGGTGTCAGCTGATTCTGACAGCTGACACCCAGCTCTCAATTCCAGGAGTGGTGCCCGTACCGCTTCCGGCACTTTAACCCTTTAAGTGCAGCATTTAGTGAGAGGCAGAGGGAGCGAGCCCCCTCTATCTTTGGATTGGCACCCCCTCGACGTGATTGCGGAGGCCCAATCGTTGCCATGGTGACCAAATGTCGTCATGACAACATCCTGGTCACCAGGCACTAGCAAGTTATTTAGATCATGCTGTGCGCCTGTTTTTATTTTCTTGGGGGGGAGACAGGCGGCTGCTAGAAGGAGCACTGGCTTTGTGAGACACAGATAGGTCATTTTAATGGGTTAATGACTAATGGGTAGATGTGTATAGTTAATGTGACCTTTTTGTATTCACAGATGGGTAAACCAGACCAGACCACACAAAAGTTTAAAAGAAAATCTAAATTTGGCAAGAAAGCGAATGCACAGCTCTTGTACCCCCCGGGGGAGCAGAATCACCTAGCGCAGACATTGCCAAGTGATGTCTCATCAGCGGCTTCCAGGTTGTTACCGGCACAAGGAGATGAAGAAAACTCCGTACAGGGGAAAGTTTCTTCTTTGTTTGCAAACTCTAACCTGGAGACTTACCCATCCAGCCAGGGAGCCAGCACAATTGTCTGTGTGCCATCCTTACCTCCTGAGCTTGCCCAGCACTCACACTCTGCAGTCACTGAGCTGGCACATTGTGGGACTCTGACTGTGTGCTCTAGTAAAGTGTGGAAAGATGACTGCTTGGTCCTAGCATTGTTTATTGTTAATCCCACTAGTTCTGCAATTCGGAATATTAATCTACAAGTGGAAGGCTCCGAGCTTCTTACAGTAAGTCTCCTCAATTACCAACCATTGCTGCTGCCATTGAGGCAGATCAGTGCAAACACATAACGTAAGGCTAGTTGGGAATCCACAGCTGCTGATCTAGACAGTACCATAACCACAAAGACCCCAACATGTTGGACTTTCCTCTTGCTTTGATTGCATTGCTATAATTTATTTGTGTTTTAGGTTTCCCGGAGTCTTTGTTGCCAGCTTTCTCATCTGGAGGAAAATGGAGTGCATCAATGTTGGGGCAGTGTACACCCTACACACCCGTGCAAGAAAGAGTTAATCCATGGCTGTGTCACGTACCTAGCAGAGTCTGAGGTGCCTTCTCGGCTTGAATTTTCATTAGACTTTGTACTTTCTGATTTTATCAGGTAAAATAAATACACCAACTTCTGCTGTTTTCTCTATTTAGTTTTTTTTTAAATAGATCACTAATGTTGGGGAGTAAAGCAAAGCGTTAAAGGTACCTTCACACTCAGCGACGCTGCAGCGATACCGACAACGATGTCGATCGCTGCAGCGTCGCTGTTTGGTCGCTGGAGAGCTGTCACACAGACCGCTCTCCAGCGACCAACAATGCCGGTAACCAGGGTAAACATCGGGTTACTAAGCGCAGGGCCGCGCTTAGTAACCCGATGTTTTCCCTGGTTACCATCGTAAAAGTAAAAAAAACAAACACTACATACTTACCTTCCGCTGTCTGTCCTCCGGCGCTGTGCTTTCCTGCACTGACTGTGAGCACAGCGGCCGGAAAGCAGAGCGGTGACGTCACCGCTGTGCTTTCCGGCTGGCCGGCGCTCACAGTCAGTGCAGAGAAGCACAGCGCCGAGGACAGACAGCGGAAGGTAAGTATGTAGTGTTTGTTTTTTTTACTTTTACGCTGGTAACCAGGGTAAACATCGGGTTACTAAGCGCGGCCCTGCGCTTAGTAACCCGATGTTTACCCTGGTTACCAGTGAAGACATCGCTGAATCAGCGTCACACACGCCGATTCAGCGATGTCTGCAGGGAGTCCAGCGACGAAATAAAGTGCTGGACTTTCTGCAGCGACCAACGACATCACAGCAGGATCCTGATCGCTGCTGCCTGTCAAACTGAACGATATCGCTATCCAGGACGCTGCAACGTCACGGATCGCTAGCGATATCGTTTAGTGTGAAGGTACCTTAAGTGAAAAAAATACCTCATCTTTGGTAAGTCCAATCAAAAGATCTTCTGATTGGATACATGTAAGAAGGAGCACACTGGTGAAGTCTGCCCCCCATTACTAGAGGCCCTATAAAGTGTTATCAATGGCAGTCAGCTTAGTCTTATCAAATGTAGCAGCAGCGGCTGGGCAGTGCCAGAGGGGTTTATCTGGTGGTGTATGGAGATTGCATACTTTGTGGTCCTCATATGTATCTATGGCGTATCTTCTTTTACTGCATTATCTAGATTGCTGCCAGCAACTAGATGTTTAGTCTGCACTGATGATGTTTCCAGCCATCTTAGAGAAATGGGAAGAGAAACTGGCAGTGCCATGTGTGCACGAAGCATATAGAGCACTGTGCTCTTAAAAATAAGAAATGGTATATAGTTACTCCTCTGCCCCGCTAGTCTGTTCTCCTTGTCTTCTGCCATAATTTTCTTTTAGCAGCTGCAGCCATTCACCACAGCTACTGATTGGCTGCAGCGGTCACATGCTGACCACAGCGGAAGAGAAGGAGAGGAGACCAGCGTGGTCATGGCCATCAGGAATCAGAAGGCTATGTTATGCTGTTTATTTATTTATTTTTAACCAAGCTGGGGTGGGGACATGGGTAACACAAAGAGGTGGATGACCCCTTGAATCAGCATTGACTGCTGCCTAAATAAGAATTTTTGGAAGGAAAAATAAACTTACACTCTCTGTCTGTAAAGCACTCTTATGCATTGTGCATGTGGGTGTACTTAGGTTTGCTCTTCTTTTTTTCAGACCTCTTATGATTTCAACAGAAGAGTTTGGTAAAATGTGGCCGGCATTATCTAATGATGTTAAGGGGAGAATCCAGATTTCCAGTCCGCAGCAGCGCCTTTCAGAAACATTGCTTCTTGTTCAGCAAGCACTAAACTTTCATGTTGTGGAGGTTATAGGTAAGTGGTGGGAGCAGCCAGTGCCTTGTATTCCTGCCAGCACTGCTACTTCTGCTTAATGATTGGCTTCTTGTAGACATTAGATGAAAGCTAGAAGATGGCTATTTTAGATCCCTTGTGCTCTTCCGCAACCCTTGCTCAGCAGTCCCAGGTGAAATTGAGGAGTTTGAGAAAAGAAATCCATTTCTGACGTAAAAAGGTGAGGAGGAACCCCCTCCAGCTCACCAAGTCAATTTCATAATAAAGGGACTTTCTGTATGGTTCACACCATAAAAATAAATCGCTCTTAAAGGGGTTATCCGGCCTTGGTGTTGAAGACTGCAGACTCCTGAATCCTCACGTTGCTTGCACTGCACGCTGTAATGATGCGCTGGGAGCAGACGGTCATGTGACGTAAAGTATGCGTTTTGCTTACTTGTAGTCATGTTCGGACTAGACGTGTACAACCTCACTGAAACTTGTACTGAGTGAGTCTGTGCACGTCTAGTTGGCACTTGACCATGTGTATGCATATCATATGCTTGTGGCCACCACCCACCACTCAATGCGCCAGCATGGCAGAATCCTCACTGCGCACCTTGCAGATTCGATTACTGCTAGAATCTCCAATATATATATATATACACACACACAAAAGGCGCCACAAACTACCACGTGCTTGAACGCATATACCACCCGTAGCACACATTTCACCACACATACACCAACCTCGCCACGTAAAAGTCGAAACACAAAAGTCGCTGCTCAAAACTCGCCACACGCAAAACTTGCACACGCGGAAAAATTGCTACATGCACAAAAGTTGCAACACATGCAAAAGTTGCCTCACTCAAAACTTGCACATACTCAAAACGCACCACACATAAAACTCGCCACGCGCAAAACTCGCCATGCGCAAAACTTGCTGCACACAACTTGCTACACTAACCTGTCACATGCAACTCGACACACAAAAAGTTGCTACACGCATGTCGCCACACAACTCATCTCACAAAAGTCGCTACATGCATGTCGCCACATGCAAATCAACATCTCCTCAGTAGAGGATGCTTGGGTCAGGGAAGTTGTATCTTCGGGCTACAAAATAGAGTTAATTTCTGGACCCCGGGATCGTTTCTTCGAATCCCGACCGCCAAAAGACACCGCTCTAATTCCGGGTTTCTTCGCAGCCATCGCTTCTCTCCTCAAAGCCGGGGTGATCGTTCCTGTCCCAGGAAAAGAACAGTTCATAGTTTTCTATTCAAACCTTTTTGTGTTACCGAAAAAAGACGGCAAGGTTCGTCCCATTCTGGATCTCAAATTACTGAATAAGAAAGTTCGTCTGAAGCACTTCAGGATTGAGTCCCTTAGTTCAGTAAATGCTTCCATGGAAGCTCAGGAGTTTCTGTGTTCCATAGACATTCAGGACGCCTACCTTCATGTCCCGATATTTCCGGGACATCACCGATTCCTGCGCTTTGTGGTTCTCCAGGATCATTTTCAGTTCGTCGCCCTGCCATTCGGTCTTGCAACCGCTCCCAGAGTCTTTACGAAGATCATGGCGGCGCTGATAGCCATCTTGAGGGTCATAGGCCTGGTTCTGTTTCCATACCTCGACGACATCTTGATCAAGGCTCCGTCCTTTTCTCACACTCACCAAATTCTGTCGTTCTAGACACCCTAGCCCGCTTCGGGTGGCTAGTCAGCCGGAAGAAGTCCTGCCTTATTCCTTCTCAGCGCATCGTCTTTCTACGCATGCTCTTGGACACTCGTCAGACCAAAGTCTTCCTTCCTGAAGACAAGAGATCCATCCTTTGTAGGGACGTACGCTTGCTCCAGGGCCCTCGGTCTCCCTCCTTCCGATCGGCCATGAAGGTTTTGGGGAGGATGGTAGCAACATTGGAAGAGATTCCCTTCGCCCAATTTCACTCGCGACTTCTTCAGCAAGCCATCCTGTATCAGTGGAACAGGTCTGTCTTCTCCCTGGACCGCCCGATCCAACTCTCTCCCCGGGTCAAACGGTCTCTCAACTGGTGGCTCACGTCTCCTCTCATCTCCAAGGGCAGGTCCTTCCTTCCAGTTCACTGGCAAGTGGTGACGAAATCATCCCTGCCGGTCAGGGAGCCATGGTTCCCATGCTATCAGCTTCAGCAAGGCTAGTTATCAAGAATAGAGGGGTCCCCACTCGGTATTTTATAATTATTTAAATAAATAATTTTAAAAAACTGCGTGGGGTCCCCCTCATTTTTGACAACCAACTTGGTTTAAAGCAGACAGCTGGGGGCTGGTATTCTCAGGCTGGTAGGGGGCCATTGATATAGGCTTCCACAGCCTAAAAATAGCAGCCTGTACCTGTCCAGAAAAGGCACATCTATTAGATGTGCCAATTCTGACGCTTTGCCCGTCTCTTCCCACTTGCCCTGTAGCGGTGGCAAGTGGGGTTCATATTTGTGGGGTTGATGTCAGCTATGCATTGTCAGGTGACATCAAGGCCACGGCTTAGTAATGGAAAGGCATATATAAGACCCCTATCCATTACTAATCCTATAGTTATATAATAAATAAAGACACAGCCAGAATAAAGTCCTTTAATTGAAAGAAACAGACTCCTTTAATAATCTTAATTAAACCATACTTAAGACCTTGCCTAATTCAACTGAAGCCCTCGATCTCCTGTAATAAAACTAAAATAAAAAAACTACAATATAATGACCAACAGCTATGGTTTTTTTATTTTTGGTTTATTACAGGAGATTGAGGGCTTCAGTGGAATCTCATCAAAGTCGTAAGTATGGTTTAATTAAGATTATTAACCCCTTCATGACATTGGGATTATCAGTTTTTCCGTGTTCGTTTTTCACTCCCCTCCTTCCCAGAGCCTTAACTTTTTTACTTTTCTGTCAATATGGCCATCTGAGGGCTTATTTTTTGCGGGACGAGTTGTACTTTTGAACGACATCATTGGTTTTACCATGACGTGTACTAGAAAATGGGAAAAAAAATTCCAAGTGCGGTGAAATTGCAAAAAAAAAGTGCAATCCCATGCGTGTTTTTTGTTTGGCTTTTTTGCTAGGTTCACTAAATGCTAAAACTGACCTGCCATCATGATTCTCCATGTCAGTATGAGTTCATAGACACCAAACATGTCTTTTTTTTTTTTTTATCTCAGTGGTGAAATTTTTTTCTCCAAACTTTGCTAAAAAAAAAAAAAAAATGGCGCCATTTTCCGATACCCATAGCGTCTCCATTTTTCGTGATCTGGGATCGGGTGAAGGCTTATTTTTTGCGTGCCGAGCTGACATTTTTAGGAATACCATTTTGGTGCAGATACGTTCTTTTGATCGCCCGTTATTGCATTTTAATGTAATGTAATTTTGGCGTTTCAAAATTTTTCTCGCTACACCGTTTAGCGATCAGGTTTATCCTTTTTTTTTATTGATAGATCAGTTGATTCTGAACGTGGTGATACCAAATATGTGTATATTTGATTTTATTTTTGTTTTATTTTGAATGGGGCGAAAGGGGGGTGATTTAAACGTTTATATATATATTTTTTTATTTCATATTTTTTTTTAAACCTTTTTTTTTTTTCTTTTTTTTTACTTTTGCCATGCTTCAATAGCCTCCATGGGAGGCTAGAAGCTGGCATAGTCTGATCGGCTCTGCTACCTAGCAGCGATCATCAGATCGCTTCTATGTAGCTTAATTACAGGTTTGCTATGAATGCCGACCACAGGGTGGCGCTCACAGCAAGCCGGCATCAGCAACCATAGAGGTCTCAAGGACCTCTATGGTTACTATCCTGACGCATCGCTGACCCCCGATCATGTGACGGGGGTCGGCGATGCGCGCATTTCCGTCCGGAAGCCGTAGTTAAATGCCGCTGTCAGCATTTGACAGCGGCATTTAATTAGTTAATAGCGGCGGGTGGAACGCGATTCCACTTACCGCTATTTTGCGCACATGTCAGCTGTTCAAAACAGCTGACCTGTCGCATCTTTGATGTGGGCTTGCCGCTGGAGCCCACATCAAAGCAGGGGATCTGACCTCGGACGTACTATCCCGTCCGAGGTCAGAGAGGGGTTAAAGGAGTCAGTGTCATTCTTTCAATTGAAGGGCTTTATTCTTGGTGTCTGTGTTTTCATACAATGTGACTATGGGGTTAGTAATAGTCTTATTGACACCCCTCTCCATTACTAACCTAGTGGCTTGATGTCACTGGATAATACAAAGGTGGCATCAATCCCCCAACTATCACCCCACTTGCAACCGCTACAGGGCAAGTGGGAAGAGCCGGACAAAGCGCCAGAATTTGCGCATCTAATAGATGCGCCTTTTCTGGGCAGCTGCAAGCTGCTATTTTTAGGCTGGGCGGCAATATCCATGGCCCCTTACCAGCCTGAGAATACCAGCCCCCAGCTGCCTGCTTTAGCATGTTTGGTTGGTTTTTTAAAAATGATTTATTTAAATAAATGATACCGTGTGGGGACCCCTCTATTCTTGATAACCAACCTTGCTGACAGCTGGGAGTTGCAGCCCTCAACTGTGAGTCTTGTCTGGCTGGTTATCAAAAATACAGGAGAACCTATGCCATGTTTTTTTTTTTTTTTAATTATTTATTTACAGCGCAGGAGCGATTAATACTCCCATCCGCCGCTCCTGGTCTCTGTTATTAGCGGCAACAGGTTTCGGATGATGGGAGCAGTTGTCCCATCAGCTGATACCAGTGACCAGAGGCAAAAATAGACCTCAGTTTGTTGTAAAAATGTCCTATTAGCCCTTAGAAAATTAAACTTGGGGCTAAAACAACATTTTAGTGGTAAAATAATAATTTATTCATTCTTCGCTGCTCAGTGGTATACAATTCTGTGAGGCACATGTTGTGTCAATATGATCACTGCACCCCTAGAGGAATTCATTGGGGAGGGTAGTTTGTAAAATGAGTTCACATATAGGGGGTTTCTGTTGTTCTGGCACCTCAGGGGCTCTGACAATGTGCATGTGCACCCTCAAACCATTCCATCAAAATCTGAACTCCAATATGGCGCCTCTTCCCTTCTGAGCTTTGCACTGTGCCACAGAAGAAGTATTCCCCCACATACGGGTTATCGGCGTACTCGGGAGAAATTGCACAATAAATTATATGGTGCAATTTCTCTTACCCTTATGAAAATGCTAAAATAATAATTTTGTGAGGAATATGTGATTTTATTATTTTCACAGCTCAACGTTCTGTGAAGCACCTGGGGGTTCAAGGTGCTCACCACACATCTAGATACATTCCCTGAGGGGTGTAGTTTCCAAAATGGGGTCACTTGTGGAGGATTTCCACTGTTTATGCACATCAGGGTCTCTCCAAATGGGACAAGACGTCCGCTAATGATTCAAGGAAATTTTACATTCAAAAAGTCAAATTGTGCTCCTTCTTTTCCAAGCTCTGCCGTGCGCCCAAACAGTGGTTTTCTCCCTCATATAGGGTATCGGCGCACTCAGGAGAAATTGCGCAACAAATTTTGGGGTGAAATTTCTCCTGTTACCTTATGAAAATGCAATATTTTTTGATAAAAACATATTTGTGAGTACATTTTTTTTATTTTTACGGCTCAACTTTATAAACTTCTACGAACCACCTGAGGGTTCAATGTGCTCACCACACATCTAGATCAGTTCCCTGAGAGGTCTAGTTTCTAATATGGTGTCACTTGTGGGGAATTTTCACTGTTTAGGCACATCAGAGGCTCTTCAAACGCGACATGGTGTCCGCCTCCAGCAAATTTTGCATTCAAAAAGTCAAATGATGCTCTTTCCATTTTGAGCTCTGCCGTGCGCTGAAACAGTGGTCTTCCATATGGGGTAGCAACATGCTCAAGAGAAAATACACAAGAAAATTTGGGGTCCATTTTTTCTTGTTACCTTGTCAAAATATAAAAATTTCGATCTGAAGTAATTTTTTTTGGGAAAAAAGTTAAATGTTCATTTTTTTTCCCCCCATATTCCAAAAAATTCCTGTGAAGCACCTGAAAGGTTTATAAACTTATTGAATATGGTTTTGAGCACGTTGAGGGGTTCAGTTTTTAGAATGGTGACACTTTTTATATTTTCTATCCTATAGACCCCTCAAAGTGACTTCAAATGTGAGGTGGTCTCTAAAGAAAAAAAAAAAAAAAAATGGTTTTGTAAATTTTGTTGTAAAAATGAGAAATTTCTGGTCAACTTTTATCCCTTATAACTTCCTAACTAAAAAAATGTTGGTTCCAAAATTGTGCTCATGTAAAATACACATGTGGGAAATGTTGTTTATTAACTATTTTGTGTGACATATTTAAGGGCATGAAAATTTGAAGTTTGAAATTTTCTAAATTTTTGCCAAATTTCCGTTTTTTTTTCCCACAAGTAAACACAAGTCATACCGAATAAATGTTACCACTGTGATGAAGTTATAACCTCATAAAGTTGCAGTGCCCAGAATTGTAAAAATTGGCCTTGTCATGAAAGTGCAAACTACCCTCGGGGGTAAAAGGGTTAATTAATCACGGTCCATTTTCTATTGCTGCAGCTCTATTTCATGGTAAGAGGAGAGTGGAAATGATTAATGATGAGGGAGGGTTTTCGGAGCACGCTCGGGTTGTCTCCGAGTATTTGTGACTGCTCGGAGATTTAGTTTTTGTTGATGCAGCTGCATGATTTATGGCTGCTAGCCAGCCTGAGGACATGTGGGGTTTGCCTGGTTGCTAGGGAATCCCCACATATAATCAAGCTGTCTAACAGTCGCAAATCATGTAGCTGCGGCAAGGAAAACTAAATCTCTGAGCAGTAAAAATTACTCGGAAATCACCCGAGCAACCCTAGCAACGAGTATACTCGCTCATCACTAGAAATGATTCATATTGTGCTGTGTGATGTTTTTTGGCTTCTTATAATCTTGGGGGTCTCTTTGTGTATTTCAGGTGGTGAAGGCATAGTTGCATGCCAGCTTTTGCCCGCTTTACCATCACTGCTGCACTGCCACCTGCAGGAGGGTGCACTGGTGGTATGGATAAGATCGTCGTCTTCTACTCTATCAGATTGTTTACTTCACTTTTGCCAAAATGTATTATAAGGACACCAAGCGTTACCTCCTCTTCTGGATCTGGTGGTTTACATGGTTGTCGAGGAACGACAAGAAGCTGAGGACTATGGAGAGAAACAGATTTATATTGCTTTATTTTATTAGACTTTTTTTTATCTCCAGGTTGTGGCTAATACTTGATCATTTGTCTGGCACTTTGATGATAGGGGTATGATTGATTTTTATTTTTATTCTCTTCACAAGAGAAGTCTGTTATTTCTGTGCTGCACTGCGCCATCATTATGCACCATAGGAGTGTGAGGATACCTCAAAGTATTTCTCTCCTGCTGAGTTACCGGGATCCGGTCCTCTTACTGACTGCAACCTTTGCTGGATGGAATATTAATGTAGGACTCCTCCTTTACAGCAGTGGTCATCCTGTAACAAGTCTCCGCAGACCTGTAGAAAGTGAATGGGTAGTTTTCAGAGGATTCATTGTATTACATTCCCAGCCACCAGTAGGATGAATCTCTTCCTTTATTGTAGATACGATAATACACAGAAGTGAGGATGGTAAGGCTTTGTTCACATTTGCATTCAGCGTCTCCATTAGGTTTGCCTTGCCTTTTACTGTATATCCTTTTTATTTTGGCGCAAACAGCACAGCCTGCAACACTACCCTTGGCACACAACATATAGGAACCTAGTGGGCACTATTAAACTCTTTGGGTTCTGCTGGTGTATACTTGCAGTTAAATCTAGCATGGCTGTCATGGCTTTGTTGTACAGTAAAAAAAAAAAAATCATACTGCTAATGTGAACAGAGGCTGACTCCTGTAACACGCTGGAGATGTTCAAAGAAATCAGCTGATGACTTGCGTCATGTGTTGATTTGTCCTGCAGGGTTCGGTATGCTGCCTTGGCACAGACGATCATGCATAAATCCCATATTTTACACAGTTTGGTGCCCACTTTCCACAATGTAGACAACCCCCTTCTAAAGGAAGATGACTAAAGATTATATTATATAATATAATGTCAATGATTGTAAAGCGATTCCAGCAGAAGGAAATTTGTCCTTTTGGCCTATAAGGGTGCGTCCACTTGCCGATACTGGATGCTTGGCCAAAGCTGTGTTTACCAGGGGCCACTCGGTTGAAATAATATTGTGAGGCCATTTGCTCACTGCAGGTGTGCGGAGTTTCAGCCATGTGTCAGCAGTAGTGCGTGAATGATTCTTAAAAGTATAATACTGGTTTCAAATGTTCAGTATTGATTAGAGCACTCGTATTTGGGTCTAGAAATGCATGCTAGGCCATGAAGGTAATTTGGCTCAGCTGAAATACCAGGCATAACCTTTAAACAAAACCTTTTTTTCTGCTGTCATAATGCCAAAGTCTAAGGCCTTACTCACACTAGCATATAGCACAGCCTATTGCTATCCTATGTTTTATCGAATAGCACTTGGCCTAGTGTTATACTATAGGGCAGTGTTCCCCAAGTCCAGTCCTCAAGAGCCACCAACAGGTCATGTTTTCAGGATTTCCTTAGCATTGCACAGGTGATAATTGCATCACCCGCACAGGCAAGCGTTAAATGACCTGTGCAATACTAAGGAAATCCTCAAACCATGACCTGTTGGTGGCTCTTGAGGACCAGAGTTGGGGAACACTGCTATAGGGCAATGCAAATCTACGGCTTTTTTCTCATACCAATTTGGCATGAGAAAACAATAATTTCATGCTGCGAGTGGCTTCGATATTTGTGTTGCACTCACCCAAGCAAGTCTATGGGTGCGTGTTAAACCTCAGACTGAACTCTGATGTCATACCAGTCCGGTGCGATTACCACGGACACAGACAATGGAGAAGATTGAGGAATTAAGTTCAGTCTTTTCCATGTGATGCGTTTCTCTCTTGTGAGGGAATCGGATCACAGTAAGGAGACACTCGGCTCTCATTCTGACAGTGTTTGATCTGAGTGACATTAGCATATTAGGACTGATTGTCTCGCATGAGAGACTCTACGGCAGTGTAATTCCGGCCTAATGTTTATGACAGCATTGGCCAATTGATGGGTGGGAAAGATATCTATCGCACTTGTCCAATTTTGGACTGACTATCGCTTTTTTCTCACAGAGATAAGCCTCCGGCCTACTAGTCAGTCAGTGCTTCCTCATAGAGAACACTGAAGCGCTCTTTTATACATGAGAGAGTCGGCTGAACGATCGGCTGACGGCCATCTTATGTGAATTGCTAGCTTTAGAAGTAAGAAATATAAGAGCTCTGGGTTGGATCAGGGAAGATGATTCGGTTTGTGAATAGGATACAATGATTTTGCTGCAGCTCCTTCCAAGGATCGATGACTGCAGATTCAAGCTTTGTGAGTTCCTTGCTGGTCTTACATTTATGTTTGGTGTCTTTTCTGCAGAGAAAGAGAATTGTATATGCTGAAAATAAGCTGTGATGGCTAGCACTCAACTGTTCTAAAGGTACCTTCACACTCAGCGACGCTGCAGCGATACCGACAACGATGTCGATCGCTGCAGCGTCGCTGTTTGGTCGCTGGAGAGCTGTCACACAGACCGCTCTCCAGCGACCAACGATCCCGAGGTCCCCGGGTAACCAGGGTAAACATCGGGTTACTAAGCGCAGGGCCGCGCTTAGTAACCCGATGTTTACCCTGGTTACCAGCGTAAAAGTAAAAAAAACAAACACTACATACTTACCTTCAGCTGTCTGTCCCCGGCGCTCAGCTTCTCTGCACACCTCCTGCACTGACTGTGAGCACAGCGGCCGGAAAGCAGAGCGGTGACGTCACCGCTCTGCTTTCCGGCTGACCGACGCTCACAGCCAGTGCAGGAGGAGTGCAGAGAAGCAGAGCGCCGGGGACAGACAGCGGTAGGTAAGTATGTAGTGTTTGTTTTTTTTACTTTTACGCTGGTAACCAGGGTAAACATCGGGTTACTAAGCGCGGCACTGCGCTTAGTAACCCGATGTTTACCCTGGTTACCAGTGAAGACATCGCTGGATCGGTGTCACACACGCCGATCCAGCGATGTCTGCAGGGAGTCCAGCGACAACATAAAGTTCTGGACTTTCCTCAGCGACCAACGATCTCCCAGCAGGGGCCTGATCGTTGGTCGCTGTCACACAGAACGATTTCCTTAACGATATCGTTGCTACGTCACAAAAAGCAACGATATCGTTAACGATATCGTTATGTGTGAAGGTACCTTAAGTCGATGGCTTTATTTTTCTGATAAGGGCAAAGGAACTGATCTGGGAGAACTTAGTTATACTGTATGTAGAGATTCATCATGTAGTCATATAAAGCAAATGAAGTAATGCAGATTTGTTATATGGTCTCCTCTAAAAATGAAGTCTGTGACTCCGGAGGAAATGGACTTTCAGTCTCCAGCAGGCACAATCACATTCTGATTGATTTTCTTTTTCGCATTAATTCTTTTTCTGAGTGAATGGAAGATTAGGCAGCAGACTGTACTCGGCAAATTGTGAGTCCTTGCTGAAAAATATTTTGTTTGATTTGAGCATCTCAAATGTACAGATACAATCCCCTAATATACAAGCATGTGTATCATTCATCCTACTCCGGCTTACAATCGGCTCCAGACGATCATTCATTGAACTCTCCAACTTGTGCTTGCTCTGTCCCATGTCAAAAGGTTGCATTAGATTACCACATTGTCGGTTTTGGTCCAACAAACTTTATTTCCTTACCATTTTCTATTTGTACATTTTTGGTATATCCAGAATAATATATTTAAATGTTTACTTTTATAATAAATTTTATTAACATAGTGCAATAAGCACAAATGTACCAATTTAAAGGGAACCTGTCACCTCCCCCCAGGCGTTTTTAACTAAAAGAGCCACCTTGTGCAGCACTAATGCTGCTTTCTGTCAAGGTGGCTCTTTTAGTTCGGGTCCCTGCCACTGCTGAAATAATCGCTTTTATAATTTGTCCCTGATACCTTGAAATAGACCTGGGGGCAGGTCTTTTCCCCCCGACAGAAACGCCTCCCAACCGTCACTCAATACTCTGCGCGCCGGGCTCCGTCTCCATTAACGTCTCACACAGGGGCTCCTGGTCCCTCGCTTCCCAGACGACCTTCCACGGTCGGAGCAGCAGCCGCAACAGTGACCACTTTGAGGAAGTGAACACGCAGCAGTCTCCCGTGTGCTCTGCTGCGGCGCCGGCTCCTGCACTGTAAGTTCGAAGGGCAGCGCAAACTGCGCATTCCCGAAAAAAAAACATACAGCGCAGGCGCCGGAACCGCAGCAGAGCACACGGACGACTGCTGCGTGTTCACTTCCTGAAAGTGGTCGCTGTTGCGGCTGCTGCTCCGACCGCGGAAGGTCGTCTGGGAAGCGAGGGACCCACCGCGGTGGTCACTGACAAGGCGGTAAATCCGGGAGCCCCCGTGTGAGATGTTAATGAAGGCAGAGGAGGCGGAGCCCAGTGTGCAGAGGTCCTGAGTGACGGTTGGGAGGAGTTTCTGTCCGGGGGGAAAAGACATGCCCCCAGGTCTATTTCAAGGTATGAGGGGCACATTATAAAAGTGATTATTTCAGCAGTGGCAGGGACCCGAACTAAAAGAGCCACCTTGACAGAATGCAGCATTAGTGCTGCACAGGGTGGCTCTTTTAGTTAAAAAGGCCTGGGGGGGGAAGGGGGGAGGGACAGGTTCTCTTTAATGATTGATGATACAAGTGGAGGGAATGTAGCCTGCATCCTGTTCTACCACTGTCCTGCATTGGGAGAGGAATGAACACCACCAGTGACATGTAGCATATTTGTTACAGAAATGTCCAGCTGGATGGGGTTGTTTCTGCAGCATGTGCATGGATTTCTGCAAACCTCATTCATATGCATGAGACAGTTGTAAGAATATCTGCAATTAATCTGCAATGTGAATATACCCCTAAATAGTACAAGTATATGCTCTGTACCAGCGGAGCCTAACAGGGAGTGCTTAGAGCTATAGAATAAACCAAAGCTGTCCTCTCCACCATCTGCACATGGACATCTTCATTGTACACCAACCGTTAAAGGGAACCTGTCACCCCGAAATTCGCGGGTGAGCTAAGCCCACCGGCATCAGGGGCTTATCTACAGCATTCTGTAATGTTACCTGAAAGAGGAGAAAAAGACGTTATATTATACTCACCCAGGGGCGGTCCCGCTGCTGGTCAGGTCGGATGGTAGTCTCCGGTCCGCTGCGGCGCCTCCTATCTTCATTACAAGACGTCCTCTTCTGATCTTCAGCCACGGCTCCGGCGCAGGCGTACTTTGCTCTGCCCTGTTGAGGGCAGAGGATAGTACTGCAGTGCGCAGGCGCCGGAAAGGTCAGAGGCCTGCGCACTGCAGTACTTTGTGCTCCCGGCACATTAACCCCCGGCACACCGCGATCAAACATGATCGTGATGTGCCGGCGGTACAGGGAAGCATCGCACAGGGAGGGGGCTCCCTGCGGGCTTCCCTGAGACCCCCGCAGCAACGCGATCACCGCGTTGCTGCGAGGGTCTCTCTACCTCCCTCCCTGCTCCAGACCCGGATCCAAGATGGCCGCGGCATCCGGGTCCTGCAGGGAGGGAGGTGGCTTCACAGAGCCTGCTCAGAGCAGGCACTGTGAAGCCTGCAGTGCTGTAAGTCAGATCGGTGATCTGACAGTGCTGTGCAAACTGTCAGATCACCGATCTGTGATGTCCCCCCATGGGACAAAGTAAAAAAGTTAAAAAATGTGTAAAAAAAATAAAAATAAAAAAAAATCCTAAATAATGAAAAAATATATACAGTGGGGCAAAAAAGTATTTAGTCAGTCAGCAATAGTGCAAGTTCCATCACTTAAAAAGATGAGAGGCGTCTGTAATTTACATCATAGGTAGACCTCAACTATGGGAGACAAACTGAGAAAAAAAAATCCAGAAAATCACATTGTCTGTTTTTTTATCATTTTATTTGCATATTATGGTGGAAAATAAGTATTTGGTCAGAAACAAAATTTCATCTCAATACTTTGTAATATATCCTTTGTTGGCAATGACACAGGTCAAACGTTTTCTGTAAGTCTTCACAAGGTTGCCACACACTGTTGTTGGTATGTTGGCCCATTCCTCCATGCAGATCTCCTCTAGAGCAGCGATGTTTTTGGCTTTTCGCTTGGCAACACGGACTTTCAACTCCCTCCAAAAGGTTTTCTATAGGGTTGAGATCTGGAGACTGGCTAGGCCACTCCAGGACCTTGAAATGCTTCTTACGAAGCCACTTCTTCGTTGCCCTGGCGGTGTGCTTTGGATCATTATCATGTTGAAAGACCCAGCCATGTTTCATCTTCAATGCCCTTGCTGATGGAAGGAGGTTTGCACTCAAAATCTCACGATACATGGCCCCATTCATTCTTTCATGTACCCGGATCAGTCGTCCTGGCCCCTTTGCAGAGAAACAGCCCCAAAGCATGATGTTTCCACCACCATGCTTTACAGTAGGTATGGTGTTTGATGGATGCAACTCCGTATTCGTTTTCCTCCAAACACGACAAGTTGTGTTTCTACCAAACAGTTCCAGTTTGGTTTCATCAGACCATAGGACATTCTCCCAAAACTCCTCTGGATCATTCAAATGCTCTCTAGCAAACTTCAGACGGGCCCGGACATGTACTGGCTTAAGCAGTGGGACACGTCTGGCACTGCAGGATCTGAGTCCATGGTGGCGTAGTGTGTTACTTATGGTAGGCCTTGTTACATTGGTCCCAGCTCTCTGCAGTTCATTCACTAGGTCCCCCGCGTGGTTCTGGGATTTTTGCTCACCGTTCTTGTGATCATTCTGACCCCACGGGGTGGGATTTTGCGTGGAGCCCCAGATCGAGGGAGATTATCAGTGGTCTTGTATGTCTTCCATTTTCTAATTATTGCTCCCACTGTTGATTTATTCACTCCAAGCTGGTTGGCTATTGCAGATTCAGTCTTCCCAGCCTGGTGCAGGGCTACAATTTTGTTTCTGGTGTCCTTTGACAGCTCTTTGGTCTTCACCATAGTGGAGTTTGGAGTCAGACTGTTTGAGGGTGTGCACAGGTGTCTTTTTATACTGATAACAAGTTTAAACAGGTGCCATTACTACAGGTAATGAGTGGAGGAAAGAGGAGACTCTTAAAGAAGAAGTTACAGGTCTGTGAGAGCCAGAAATCTTGATTGTTTGTTTCTGACCAAATACTTATTTTCCACCATAATATGCAAAAAAAATGATAAAAAAACAGACAATGTGATTTTCTGGAATTTTTTTTCTCAGTTTGTCTCCCATAGTTGAGGTCTACCTATGATGTAAATTACAGACGCCTCTCATCTTTTTAAGTGGTGGAACTTGCACTATTGCTGACTGACTAAATACTTTTTTGCCCCACTGTATATATTATTCCCATAAATACATTTCTTTATCTAAATTAAAAAAAACAAACAATAAAAGTACACATATTTAGTATCGCCGCGTCCGTAACGGCCCGACCTATAAAACTGGCCCACTAGTTAACCCCTTCAGTAAACACCGTAAGATAAAAAGAGGCAAAAAACAACGCTTTATTATCATACCGCCGAACAAAAAGTGGAATAACACGCGATCAAAAAGACATATAAATAACCATGTACCACTGAAAGCGTCATCTTGTCCCACAAAAAACGAGCCGCCATACAGCTTCATCAGCAAAAAAATAAAAAAGTTATAGTCCTGAGAATAAAGCGATGCAAAAATAATTATTTTTTCTATAAAATAGTTTTATTCGTATAAAAGCACCAAAACATAAAAAAATGATATAAATGAGGTATCACTGTAATCGTACTGACCCAAAGAATACGTTTACCAAACGCGGAACGGTATAAACGCCTCCCCCAAAAGAAATTCATGAATAGCTGGTTTTTGGTCATTCTGCCTCACAAAAATCGGAACAAAAAGCGATAAAAAAAGTCACGTGCCCGAAAATGTTACCAATAAAAACGTCAACTTGTCCCGCAAAAAACAAGACCTCACATGACTCTGTGGACCAAAATGTGGAAAAATTATAGCTCTCAAAATGTGGTAACGCAAAAAATATTTTTTGCAATAAAAAGCGTCTTTCAGTGTGTGACGGCTGCCAATCATAAAAATCCGCTAAAAAACCCGCTATAAAAGTAAATCAAACCCCCCTTCATCACCCCCTTAGTTAGGGAAAAATTAAAAAAATGTATTTATTTCCATTTTCCCATTAGGGTTAGGGCTAGGGTTAGGGTTGGGGCAAAGTTAGGGTTGGGGCTAATGTTACGGTTAGGGTTTAGATTACATTTACAGTTGGGAATAGGGTTGGGGTTAGGGGTGTGGTTAGGGTTACGGTTAGGGTTACTGTTTGGATTAGGGTTAGGGGTGTGTTTGGATTAGGGTTTCAGTTATATTTGGGGGGTTTCCACTGTTTAGGCACATCAGGGGCTCTCCAAACGCGACATGGCAGCCAATTCTGCGTTGAAAAAGTAAAACAGTGCTTCTTCCCTTCCGAGCTCTCCAGTGCGCCCAAACGGGTTTACCCCAACATATGCAGTATCAGCGTACTCAGGAGAAATAGGACAACAACTTTTGGGGTCGAATTTCTCCTCTTTCCCCAAAAAATTATTTTTTAGCCCCCAGTTTTGTATTTTCCCGGGGGTAAGTTTTTTATTGTTTTTTTTTTTTATTTTCACGGATCTGCGTTACAAACTGTAGTGAAACACTTGAGGGTTCAAAGCTCTCACAGCACATCTAGATAAGTTCCTTAGGGGGTCTAGTTTCCAAAATGGTGTCACTTGTGGGGGTTTCTACTGTTTAGGTACATTAGGGGCTCTGCAAACGCAATGTGACACCTGCAGACCATTCCATCTAAGTCTGCATTCCAAATGGCGCTCCTTCCCTTCCGAGCCCTCCCATGCGCCCAAACAGTGGTTCCCTCCACATATGGTGTATCATCGCACTCAGGACAAATTGGGCAACAAATTTTGGGGTCCAATTTCTCCTGTTACCCTCGGGAAAATGCAAAACTGGGGGCTAAAAAATTTTTTGTGGGAAAATTTTTTATTTTTACGCCTCTGCATTGTAAACTTCTGTGAAGCACTTGGTGGGTCAAAGTGCTCACCACACCTCTAGATAAGTTCCTTAGGGGGTCTACTTTCCAAAATGGTGTCACTTGTGGGGGGTTTCAATGTTTAGGCACATCAGGGGCTCTCCAAACGCAACATGGTGTCCCATCTCGATTCCAGTCAATTTTGCATTGAAAAGTCAAATGGCGCTCCTTCGCTTCCGAACTCTGCCATCCGCCCAAACAGTGGTTTACCCCCACATATGGGGTATCAGCGTACTCAGGACAAATTGTACAACAACTTTTGGGGTCCATTTTCTCCTGTTACCCTTGGTAAAATAAAACAAATTGGAGCTGAAGTAAATTTTTTGTGAAAAAAAGTTAAATGTTCATTTTTATTTAAACATTCCAAAAATTCTTGTGAATCACCAGAAGGGTTAATAAACTTCTTGAATATGGTTTTGAGCACCTTGAGGGGTGCAGTTTTTAGAATGGTGTCACACTTGGGTATTATCTATCATATAGACCCCTCAAAATGACTTCGAATGAGATGTGGTCCCTAAAAAAAAAATGGTGTTGTAAAAATGAGAAATTGCTGGTCAACTTTTAACCCTTATAACTCTCTAACAAAAAAAAAATTTTGGTTCCAAAATTGTGCTGATGTAAAGTAGACATGTGGGAAATGTTACTTATTAAGTATTTTGTGTGACATATCTCTGTGATTTAATTGCATAAAAATTCAAAGTTGGAAAATTGCAAAATGTTCATAATTTTCGCCAAATTTCCGTTTTTTTCACAAATAAACGCAGGTACTATCAAAGAATTTTTACCACTATCATGAAGTACAATATGTCATGAGAAAACAATGTCAGAATCAATGGGATCCGTTGAAGCGTTCCAGAGTTATAACCTCATAAAGGGACAGTGGTCAGAATTGTAAAAATTGGCCCGGTCATTAACGTGCAAACCACCCTTGGGGGTAAAATGGTTAAAAAAAAAAAAAAAAGCTGTGCAGAAAAATCAGTGCGGGATTGCTGCGGATTTCAAAGAAGTGCATGTCATCTTCTTTTGTGCGGCTCTGCAGCATTTCTGCACCTCTCCATGTTAAAAATCTGCAGTGGCAAAAACTGCAGTAAATCCACACAAAATCCGCAGCAATTCCGCATTAAAAATCGCAGAAAATCCGCATAAAAACCACCGCAGAAAATCCGCGGCTGCGGATTCTGCCAGGAGCTGCGGATTTTGTGCAGAAAATTCTGCACCTCTTTTCTTACGTGTGCACATAGCCTTACAGATTAGAAGCAGTTTAAAATCTGCAGCATGTCCAATTTTTGTTAGGCGTTTTTTACCCATTCAAATAAATGTGAAAAAATGTTTGCAAAAAACATGTGTACTTTAAGCAGTGCTTTTTTCCTGCCAAGAGATACGTTTTTGGTGCAGAAACGTCTCCTGCGCATACTTAGTATGTGCTCTTGGACTTTGGGATTTTTGTTCTCAGCAGACAGACCCCACCCGTGGGATAACCCATTAAGGCTATCTGCACACGTTGCAGATTTGACTGTGGAATTTTCTGTGCAGATTCTGCATTTCTTGGCAGAAAACGCAGGTCAGAATCTTAGTATGTGCACACGCTGCAGATTTTTGTGCGGATTTCTTCCTTTTTTTTTTACCCCTGCAGATTTCTATTATGGAATGGGTGCAGAAACGCAGCAGATCTGCACAAAGAATTTACATGGTCCTTTTTTGAATCTGCTGCGTTTTCTTTGCAGATTTTTCGGCACCATTAGCACAGCATTTTTTTTGCCATTGATTTACATTGTACTGTAAATCACTTGCGGATCTGCAGCGTTTCGGAACCAAAAAAAAGCTGCAAATCTGCAGGAAATCTGCAACGTGTGCACATACCCTTAAGGGAATCTGTCGCCATTTTTTTCCTACTTCATCTGAGAGCAGAATAGTGTAGGAAAAGACAGTGATTTTAACATTGTATCACTGTGTCACAACTGCTGCTCCCAGTAACCTCAGAGCTCTTAAGGCCCCTTCACATTAAGCGACACTGCAGCGATACCGACAACGATCCGGATCACTGCAGCGTCGCTGTTTGGTCGCTGGAGAGCTGTCACACAGACAGCTCTCCAGCGACCAACGATCCCGAGGTCCCCGGGTAACCAGGGTAAACATCGGGTTACTAAGCGCAGGGCCGCGCTTAGTAACCCGATGTTTACCCTGGTTACCAGCGTAAAAGTAAAAAAAAAACAAACACTACATACTTACCTACCGCTGTCTGTCCCCGGCGCTCTACTTCTCTGCACTCCTCCTGTACTGACTGTGAGCACAGCGGCCGGAAAGCAGAGCGGTGATGTCACCGCTCTGCTTTCCGGCTGACCGACGCTCACAGCCAGTGCAGGAGGAGTGCAGAGAAGCAGAGCGCCGGGGACAGACAGCGGTAGGTAAGTATGTAGTGTTTGTTTTTTTTTACTTTTACGCTGGTAACCAGGGTAAACATCGGGTTACTAAGCGCGGCCCTGCGCTTAGTTACCCGATGTTTACCCTGGTTACCAGTGAAGACACCGCTGGATCGGTGTCACACACGCCGATCCAGCGATGTCCACGGGAGATCCAGCGACGAAATAAAGTTCTGGACTTTGTTCAGCGACCAACGATCTCCCAGCAGGGGCCTGATCGTTGGTCGCTGTCACACATAACGATTTCCTTAACGATATCGTTGCTACGTCACAAAAAGCAACGATATCGTTAACGATATCGTTATGTGTGAAGGTACCTTTTAGTTTTCTGAGCTCTGCTGCATTCTTTATCTAACTCCGCCAACACCAGGCTCTCTGTATACTTGTCTATTGACAAAGAGCGGCTTATCAAAGGAAGGGGCATGGTCAGACTAGCTTTCATGTGCTGCTCTACCACTTGCAGTGATGAGTTTATGGTGATAAAACCTTCAATGCAATTAACAGCACAATAAGTTTCGCACCACTGAATTCAGTGTTTTAACGCCTGCATCATGGTGTCCTCAGATTACATATCAAAAATCTGCTGACAGATTTCCTTTTAGAGTCGATTAAGGTTAAAGCTGCGAAGAAATATGTAAAGTAACTTTACAGTACGTGGTACAGAGCAAGCAAAAGTTCTGCATGTGACTCCCCTGTCCTGTTCTTTGCGAACTACTACACACAGGTGAGTGTCTGCTTCTGACAGATTAGACACTAATGTTTCGCCTTCTTTCCAGTAGAATGCTACAGTGATTTTATGGCTCTGGGGCCAACTAAATATGGCAGTAGTTGAAGCAATTTAACTAATTAGTATATTCCTAAGAAATTGACAGAAGTCAGTTTCTTAATGTACAGTTCTGTGCACCTGCAGACTAGCGTTTTTGCCAGAATGCCTGTCTTGCTGGGGGTTCATGTCTATGGCATCCTCCTCACCTATCCCTCACCAGCTTCTATTCTACTCCTTTTTGCATGGTGTTATCTACAACAATTTACCTTTCAGAGAAATCCTTCAATAAAAATGAATGTAGATTGTATTAGCATAACCCCTGTTATCTGCATGATGGCGTCTACGTCAAAAAATACAGCAGAACAATACTTTTATACAAGGGGCTAATTTATTTTCCGTTTAGTAACTTTGTGGGTGCCTTTTTATTAGCTCTCTCCAGTAGAGCAATCATTTGCCTTGGGCTGCATATCCATTATATTCTATTCATTAAATTGTCTGAGACTTGTTTACTACTGTCTGTGCCTTTAAAAGGGATTGTAAGTAAAATTCTAAAACAATGTTGTTGGCAGATTCTTTAATTATTTCCTCATGCCTTGCTTTCTGCCAAGATCCTAGACATCCACTATATTGCACACAATTGTTGTTTTTGATAAAAATATTCATGATAAAGAAATCAGTACTAAAATGGAACGGTCTACAGTAAAGAACCCGCCTGGGGATCATAGCTAAGCACTACACTAGTCTGGCTCAGTTCCTAGCTGGCTCTTCCCACCGCTGCTAGAGGTGATTGACAGGGGTCTCTCGCTATGGAAAAAAAATGACCAGCACATCCAAACTAGTGTGAACAGGTGCCAACTATAAATAGAACTATAGAAAAAGATAAAGTTGCACCATGAATAGTTATGTAGATTGCTGCTTCCTTCCTGCCCCAAAAATTAAAGGAAAGGTGTCCTATCAGGACAGGGCCCCAACAATAAAGGATGCCTTGACATTGGCTATTGGGCTCATTTGGAGATGGGGGGGGTGGGCACCCAGGGTCCGCTAGACGAAATCGCATGGACCATGGCTCTCCCACAGTACACCCGCTTTCCTTTAACGTGGGTATAGCCCTACTCCGACAACACAGGGTGAGGGTAATTGTGTGGCAATGCAAAACAGGCCAAAATCATATAGAACAGTCCTAGCAAAATACCCCGAGATGGTGCACATTAGAGTCTCATCCTTCCACTGACTCGCCGGTATAATAGCTGTGTCTTTAGAGCTTCCAGGGTTGACCATGCCACCTGTGGCACGCACACAGAGAGGAGGTAACGACAAGTGTATGAAGATGACAGGTACAAGGCCAGTTGACCGGAGAGTCACAACATGGCTTCTTCGAACATCATGGAGCCAGGTGACCAGCGGATGGATACATCTGCAAATGTATCCATGGTTCAGCGGTAGTCAATGAAGCGGATCTGTATTCTTCCAGCCAGTGCCGAAGTCCCCTAAGCTGGCATCCTGTAGAATAATAAATGTGTCCCTTGTGATTGAGCCCTGATGTCTTGAGTGCAGTCCTGTAGAGTCCCCTGAATGTCTTGGCTGAGTCTCTTGCACTCTGTCTCCATACAGAGGCATGTAACCTATTTTCATAATTAACAAGTGTCATTCATTCAGTATTTACATAAAGGGTAAGAATGGAGTTGAGATCAAGTAGCATTACTTGATTATTTAATCTTTTTGCATAGTTTTTCCTCATGTTCTCAAAATCAACAAACTACCTGGCCTACACAATTCATAATTAGCATATCAGTAAACCTCACTAGTCATCAAGGATAAAAGCACAATATGTTACATCAAATGTCAACTTACAAGTCAATATTACAGATTTACACAAGCAAAAGTCTGTTTTCTCCTTCCCCCATGACAGCACCACTGAGAGAGAGGATCCGCCCTTCAGGGACAGGGACCCTACAGAAAAAAAGGGTGGTACCTCTTCCTCGCATCAGTTGGTTTCCTGTCCCTGACTGGGAACCTTCAGTTCGGCGGTACCTGTGAAGATTCCGGATGAAGATTGATCCAGGGCTGGCCAGCGGGGAGGCCCCAGCCACGGCTGGTGTGGTGCCTGAGGCTGCCACCGCTGGGACTTAGGGGTCGAGCGGGGTGAGCACAGCTGCCACTCCATAGATAGATGTGAGGCTTCCCGACTGGCACTCGCGTGAACTCAGCAGGGTCACCCCCTGATGATGCGGCCACGAGAGGAGGTGTTTCCAGGGCAGACCAGAAGTGGGGTTAGAGACGCCAGACAGCAAATTCAAAAGGGGGAAGTGTACATATGCTGCATGCGTACTGCAACACCAGCAGCAGTAGCCGATGATACAGCAACTGTAGCAGCAGCAGGCTAAGAGACATCCTTCTGCATGCAAGCGAAGCGGACAGTCCAGCGCAGCAGGAAATCCTGCACGATGGACAAATCTCCATCTTCAAAAAGTCCCTTATTGGATCCTATCCCTCCAGAGCCTGTACCCGCGGCTGCGTCTGGTGAGTGATCTTTGGAAAAGTTCACCATTGTAACTGGGTTTCTCTTCTCTTTGGGAAAATCAAAGCACAGATGTTGCCCCATGTGTGATAATGAATTACCAGTCACCTGGGATAAGAAGCTATGCCAATCTTGCATAGGAAAAGTGCTATGCGACCTTCGGAAGAAAGGTTCTTCAGGCTATGGTCCCTCCCTTAAGTTATAAATCTCTGTAATTCTCTCTGTGGTGCAATTATAGGGGAAGGAGAAAGACGTAGTTACTTACCGTAAGTTATCGGTAACAGGATTTCTCAGAGCCCATGACAGCACCCGTTTATTCCCTCCCGTCACGTGTGTGGGGAGCATGTTTTCAGTGTTTGTAGTGTGGTTTATGTATAGGCACGGTGGTTTGTTTTATAAGCAGTATGATAAAGGATATATATTTGTTGTCATTAACCTGGAGGTCCTCCTATGCTCTGTAAACCAACTGATGCAAAGGAACGTACCGCCATTTTTATTTGTAGGTTCCCTGTCTCTGAAGGACGGATCCCCTCTCTCCGTGGTACTGTCATGGGCTCTGAGAAATCCCGTTACCAGTAAATACGTCTTTCTTGACCAACCAGAAATCAACACTTAGATTTAAGTCAACATATAAATAACAGTCTATTATTTCTGGCTTGCTAAAAATAGTCTCGTTAATTAACCCCTTAGTGACAGAGCCAATTTGGTACTTAATGACCGAGCCAATTTTTACAATTCTGACCACTGTCACTTTATGAGGTTATAACTCTGGAACGCTTTAACGGATCCCGCTGATTCTGAGATTGTTTTTTCGTGACATATTGTACTTCATGTTAGTGGTAACATTTCTTCGATATTACTTGCGATTATTTATGAAAAAAACGGAAATATGGCGAAAATTTTTAAAATTTTGCAATTTTCAAACTTTGTATTTTTATGCCCTTAAATCAGAGAGATATGTCACGAAAAATAGTTAATAAATAACATTTCCCACATGTCTACTTTACATCAGCACAATTTTGGAAACAATCTTTTTTTGTTAGGGAGTTATAAGGGTTAAAAGTTGACCAGCAATTTCTCATTTTTACAACACCATTTTTTTTAGGGACCACATCACATTTGAAGTCATTTTGAGGGGTCTGTATGATAGAAAATAACGAAGTGTGACACCATTCTAAAAACTACACCCCTCAAGGTTCTCAAAACCACATTCAAGAAGTTTATTAACCCTTTACGTGCTTCACAGGAACTGAAACAATGTGGAAGGAAAAAATGAACATTTAACTTTTTTTTGCAAACATCTTAATTCAGAACCATTTTCTTTATTTTCACATGTGTAAAAACAGAAATGAAACCATAAATTTTGTTATGCAATTTCTCCTGAATACGCCAATATCCCATATGTGGGGGTAAACCACGTTTTGGACGCACCGCAGAACTTAGAAGTGAAGGAGCACCGTTTGACTTTTTCAATGCAGAATTGGCTGGAATTGAGATCGGACGCCATGTCACGTTTAGAGAGCCCCTGATGTGCCTAAACAGTGGAAACTCCCCACAAGTGACACCATTTTGGAAACTAGACCCCTTAAGGAACTTATCTAGATGTGTGGTGAGCACTTTGAACCCCCAAGTGCTTCACAGAAGTTTATAACGTAGAGCCGTGAAAATAAAAAATCGCTTTTGTTTAAACAAAAATGATCTTTTCGCCCACAAATTCTTATTTTCACAAGGGTAACAGGAGAAATTAGACCACAAAAGTTGTTGTGTGATTTCTCCTGAATACGTCGATACCCCATATGTGAGGGTAAACCACTGTTTGGGTGCACCGCAGAGCTTGGAAGAGAAGGAGTGCCGTTTTACTTTCTCTATCCCCATGATGGCACCACGGAGAGAGGGGTCCGCCCCCAGGGACAGGAAACCTACAGATGAAAAAGGGCGTACCTCTCTCCCACATCAGTTGGTTTCCTGTCCCTGACGGGGAACCTACAGCGACGTACCTGAAGATTCTTCGTGGGATTCCAGGGTGCTGGCCGGTCGGTTCCTGACAGGGGGCGCCCTGTCACGGCTGTGTCCAGCCGGTTTTCTCCCCCCTTTTCTCCGACCCTGAGGCACCACCACGGGGGTCGGCGGGCCCTACGGGTGAGTGTTGCAGGGGAAGGCAGTGAAGAGGATCGAGCCTGCCTTCCCCAAGGAAAAAAAAAAAAAAAAAAGGGGGAGGAAAGAGGCAGGTGACGGCGGTCACCATTACAGCCTCTGCACCGCTAATAGGTGCGTGGGGGTAGCGGCGGCTACGCTACCATTATCAGGAGCCTGGAGGCTAGAGGCAAAGTGCCGCACACACCGCTGAACCGCCGCCCAAACCGGAAGTACGGGCTCGGGCGGAACGTTAGAACGCGCGCACAGGCGTCCCCAATAATATCTTCCCTATAGGACGCCTGTGCCGCGAACCGGAAGTGACGCTCGCGCATGCGCAGATGACCACTTCTGCCGGCGGCAAGTTTAAAAAGCAGCGTCCTCGGTAGAAGAAACGTGGAAAACCCTCTCTTTTGGCAAACGCAGTGCGGAGCCATTATGAGCGGTAAAGAACCACAAGAGGCACAGGAATGTGCACAATCATCACCTGAGGAAGTACTGCGTCCGCGCTCACAACATCAGCGCAAGGGGAATGCTTCATCCCAGCAACGCAGCAGCAGCGGACGCTCAGGGTCACAACACAGCCGAGTCTCTGGGGGAAATACACGGCCGGCGACGAATCCAGTGGATACAGTCCCGAGGCCAGAGACGGTATCTCTTAGTCGTAAGGGGTGAGTGATCTACGTGAAAGTAATAATGTAATACGAGATTACTTTTTTCTCCTAGGGAAGGAAATGTACAGGCAAATCAAAGCACAAAGTGTGTGCGATATGTTCGGAAGAACTTCCTTCCTCATGGGAAAAAAAGCTATGCGGGCCCTGCATAGAAAAAACCATCCAGGAGGAATCTCCGGCGTTCGCGTCAGACCTGAAAACTCTAATAAAAAATCAAGTGGAAAGTGCCCTCAAAGGCATTAAAATTCCGAGGAAAAAACATAGATCAGGTCATAAGTCTCCCGAGTCCAGTATAGACGAATCAGAAAACGAGACATCTGACTCTAATGATTCATCGACATCCGAGACCTCCTCACTATCATCGGAGGGGGGACGCAGTTGCTTCCCCATCGAGGAGACAGACGCATTGGTAAAGGCCATCAGAACAACTATGGGTCTGATAGACGAACGCCCTAAAAGAACAGCACAGGACATAATGTTCAGCGGACTAGAACAAAAGAAAAGAAGAGTATTTCCAATAAATGAGAAAATTCATTCTTTGATTAAGAAAGAATGGAAGAAACCGGATAAAAAAGTTCTCTTGACCCCCAAGAGAAAGTACCCGTTCGATGACCCAGCCTGCTCATCCTGGAGCAAGGCACCCAAACTTGATGTGGCCATAGCAAAGGCCTCTAAAAAGTTCGCTCTGCCCTTCGAGGACATGGGCACTCTAAAGGATCCAATGGACAAAAAGGCAGACACCTTCTTAAAAAACTCCTGGGAAGCGGCAGGAGGAGGACTAAAGCCAGCCATCGCAGCCACCTGCACGGCCCGTGCTCTAATGGTATGGCTTGAACATTTGGATTCGCAACTAAAAGAGAAAGTCCCAAGAGAAACAATACAAAAGTCAGTGTCCATGATGAAAGGGGCAGCAGCTTTTCTGGCGGACGCTTCGGTGGACTCAGCAAGATTATCAGCCAGGTCGGCTTCTTTCTCAAACGCCGCAAGACGCGCCCTGTGGCTAAAGTGCTGGCCGGGGGACCTGCAGACAAAGACCAAGCTTTGCTCAATACCTTGCGAAGGTGAATTCCTGTTTGGGTCAACGTTGGACGACATCCTCGACAAAGCAGGAGATAAAAAGAAATCTTTTCCCGGGTTCCCCAACCAGTCATATAGGCGCTCCTTTCGGAACAGAAAGTTCATGCGCAGAAGACCTCCAAAAGGAAATAAAGACGGATGGGAAGACAGAAGAAACAAAAACAGGGGCTTCTTGTTCAACAAACCCCCCCCTCCAGATAATAAAAAATCCCAATGAAGGTACTCCCCGGGTCGGAGGGAGACTAGCCGAGTTTCTTCCAGCCTGGGAGAGAATTTCAGACAGTCCTTGGATTCTAGGTATTATACGAGAAGGCCTCAAATTCAAATTTCGTGTTCCTCCCGGCAACTCCTTCATGGTAACGCCTCAAAAACAATCACTCGAACAGTCAGCTCTCCAGAAGGAGATTCTGAGCCTAGTCCAGAAAGATGTATTGCAAGAAGTTCCATACCAGGAAAGAGGCACAGGGTTCTATTCTCCTCTCTTCCTCCGAAAAAAAACGGACGGATCATACAGAACGATCATAAATCTCAAAAAACTAAACAGTTTCCTGGAGATACAACATTTCAAAATGGAGACAATAAAATCTTGCGTGAGAATACTCTTTCCTTTGTGTTTCATGACTGTTCTAGATTTACGAGACGCATATTACCATGTGCCCATCCACAGAGATTACCAAAAATATCTCAGACTGGCAGTAAATATCCAGGGGGAAGTATAACACTTCCAATTCCGGGCTCTCCCCTTCGGGATAGCTATCGCTCCTCGGGTATTTACAAAAATAATGTCAGAGGTAATGGCTCACATACGGGAACAGAATATCTTAATAGTTCCCTATTTAGACGACCTACTCGTGGTAGGGAACTCATTTCAACACTGCGAACAACAGTTGAATCTGGTCATAGCCTCTCTGTCGAGTCTAGGGTGGCTGCTAAACATACCCAAGTCCAAAATGGTGCCATCCCAGGTACAGGAGTACTTGGGGATAGTCCTAGACTCGATCACGCAGACATGCTATCTTCCTCAGGAGAAAGTACAAAAAATGACACAGGCAGTGTTACAGCTGATGGTATCCCCAGTCACCACTCCGAGGAGAGCAATGTCCCTCCTGGGCTCTATGACTGCCTGCATTCCGGCAGTTCAATGGGCACAACTTCATTCCCGGGATCTACAATGGGAGACTTTAAATTTAGGCATATCTCTGCACGGAAATTTAGACGGGCAGTTAAGTATTTCTCCAAACACGATACACTCCCTAGCATGGTGGGCAGACCCAGGGAATCTAACCAAAGGGGTTCCTTGGGCGCTACCGACGGAGAAGATTCTAACGACGGATGCAAGCCCCTGGGGCTGGGGAGCACATATAGGCGATCAAGTGGCACAGGGGAGTTGGAACAAAAGTCAAGAGCTAGACTCTTCCAACATGAAAGAACTGCTAGCGGTAAAACTGGCCCTAACACACTTTCTATATCTCCTTCACGGTTATCATGTAAAAGTCTTTTCGGACAACCAGGTAGTGGTTGCATATCTAAATCACCAAGGGGGAACCAGGTGTCGAGCTCTGATGGAGGTAACCCAATCCATCTTCCACATAGCGGAACACAGTCTAAAGTCCTTGACAGCTCTCCACTTAAAAGGCTCCGAAAACCAAACTGCAGACTTCCTGAGCAGAACATGCTTAAAGCAGGGAGAGTGGGAGCTAAACCAATCGGTCTTCGATCAGATCGTGAATCTCTGGGGCCTACCAGTAATAGACCTATTCGCGAACAGTCAAAACCGCAAAGTAAAAACATTCTGCTCAATCGATCCCCGGGGGAACCCTGTAGCTCTAGACGCATTGACAATTCCTTGGAACTATCACCTTGCCTATGCGTTCCCCCCAATGTCACTCATCCCCTTAGTGCTGAGGAAAATTCGGGAGGAGGGGACTACAGTGATACTAATAGCGCCATTCTGGCCCCGCAGAATATGGTTTTCTTGGCTAAGAAAAATGTCCATATCAAGTCCATGGGTTCTACCAGACACGCCGAAACTTCTGTCCCAGGGTCCAGTATTTCACCCCAATGTAAAAAATGTACACATGACAGCGTGGCTTTTGAAAGGAGGTTGCTGAGGGACAAAGGGTTCTCTCCTAACTTGGTGTCCACTCTATTACAAAGTAGAAAACCCGTAACCACTAGAATATATGGGAAAGTGTGGAAAAAATTCATGTCAGTATCGGGGGCAGACCCGTATGGGGAAGTTCCCATAAGGAAAGTCCTTGAATTTTTACAGAAAGGTCTGGAAAGAGGGTTGGCTACAAGCACTCTGAAGGTTCAGGTAGCAGCCTTGGCAGCACTGTATAATTATGATCTGGCCAGAAATCGTTGGGTCATGCGATTTATTAAAGCCTCATCTAGGTCCAGACCTATTCCTCTCCACAACTCTCCCCCATAGGATCTAAACCTCGTACTAAACGCTCTAACCAAACCTCCCTTTGAGCCCCTGACAGAAGTTCCTTTAAAGATCTTATCTCTAAAAACCACACTCCTAGTGGCCCTAACCTCAGCTCGTCGTGTCAGCGATATACAAGCGTTATCTTCATGCCCGCCCTTTACTCAGATACTTGATGACAGAGTCATTCTAAAAACTGACCCGGCTTATCTCCCTAAAATAGCGTCACAGTTTCACAGAACGCAAGAAATTTCTTTACCCTCCTTTTGTCCCAACCCTAAAAATGAGGGGGAAAAAACACTGCATACCCTAGACGTAAAAAGATGTCTGGTCCAATATCTATCAGCCACTAGGGAGTGCAGGAAGGATAGGGCTCTGTTTGTCTGCTTCCAGGGTCCACGCAAAGGACAAAAAGCATCGAAAGCCACGTTAGCAAGATGGATAAGAGACGCCATCGCCCTATCCTACTCATCCTGTGGGACAGCTATCCCAGAGAACATAAAAGCTCACTCGACCAGAGCAGTGGCATCATCCTGGGCGGAGAGAGCTGGCGCTTCAATACAACAGATATGTAGAGCGGCCACTTGGACTTCCCAGTCTACATTTTTCAAGCATTACCGCTTAGACTTGACCTCCTCTGATACTACCTTTGGGCGAAGGGTTCTAGAGGCAGTGGTCCCTCCCTAATAGCTCTATCTATTCAAATCTCTCCGTGGTGCCATCATGGGGATAGAGAAAATGGTAGTTACCTGCCGATAACGGTATTTCTCTGATCCCATGATGGCACCCGTATATTCCCTCCCTTTTCACACACAGGTGTGCACTTGATAATGTACTACTAATTAGTTTTAGTCACGGTGCCTCTGTTAAGTTAAATAGGTTAAGTTTAATTTGTACAAATATTGAGTTGCAGCTGAAGTTCTGTATAAGGCTCTGTAATCCAACTGATGTGGGAGAGTGGTACGCCCTTTTTCATCTGTAGGTTTCCTGTCCCTGGGGGCGGACCCCTCTCTCCGTGGTGCCATCATGGGATCAGAAATACCGTTATCGGCAGGTAACTACCATTTTTTCAATGTAGAATTGGCTGGAATTGAGATTGGACGCCATGTCGCGTTTGGAGAGCCCCTGATGTGCCTAAACAGTGGAAACCCCACAAGTGACACCATTTTGGAAACTAGACCCCTTAAGGAACTTATCTAGATGTGTGGTGAGAACTTTGAATGCCCAAGTGCTTCACAGAAGTTTATAATGCAGAGTCGTGAAAATAAAAAATATTTTTTTTTTCCACAAAAAAGATTTTTTTAGCCCCCAAGTTTTTATTTTCACAACGGTAACAAGAAAAATTGGACCCCAAAAGTTGTTGTCCAATTTGTCCTGAGTATGCTGGTACCCCATATGTGGGGGTAAACCACTGTTTAGGCGCACGGCAGAGCTCGGAAGGAAGGAGCGCCGTTTTGGAATGCAGACTTTGATAGAATGGTCTGCGAGCATTATGTTGCGTTTGCAGAGCCCCTGATGAACCTAACCAGTAGAAACCCTCCACAAGTGACCCCATTTTGGAAACTAGACCCCCCAAGGAACTTATCTAGATGTGTGGTGAGAACTTTGAATGCCCAAGTGCTTCACAGAAGTTTAGAATGCAGAGTCGTGAAAATAAAAAATATTTTTTTTCCACAAAAAAGATATTGTAGCCCCCAAGTTTTTATTTTCACAAGGGTAACAGGAGAAATTGGACCCCAGAAGTTGTTGTCCAATTTATCCCGAGTACGCTGATGCCCCATATGTGGGGGTAACCCACTGTTTGGGCGCACGGCAGAGCTCAGAAGGGAGGGAGCACCATTTGACTTTTTGAGCGCAAAATTGGCTGTCATGTTTGGAGACCCCCTGATGTACCTAAACAGTGGAAACCCCCCAATTCTAGCTCCAACCCAACTCCAACACACCCCTAACCCTAATCCCAACCTGATCCATAATCCTGATCACTAACCCTAACCATAATCACAACCCTTACCCCAAAACAACCCTAATGTCAACCATAACCCTAATCAAAACCCTAAATCCAACACACCCCTAATCCTAATCTCAACCCTAACCTCAAACCTAACCCTAATCCCAATATACCCCTAATCACAACCCTAACTTTAACCCTAATCCCAAACCTAATCCCAAGCGTAACCCTAATGCCAACCCTAACCCTAATACCAACCCTAATCCAAACCCTAACCCTAATCCCAACTCTAACCCTAACTTTAGCCCCAACCCTAGCCCTAACTTTAGCCCCAACCCTAGCCCTAAGGCTACTTTCACACTTGCGTCATTTGGCATCCGTCGCAATCCATAGTTTTGAACAAGAAACGGATCCTGCAAATGTGCCCGCAGGATGCGTTTTTTGCCCATAGACTTGTATTGCCGATGGATCGTGACAGATGGCCACACGTCGCGTCCGTCGTGCACTGGATCAGTTGTGTTTTGGCGGACCGTCGGCACAAAAAAAGTCCAATGAAACGTTTTTTTGTACGTCGCATCCGCCATTTCTGACCGCGCATGCGTGGCCGTAACTCTGCCCCCTCCTCCCCAGGACATAGATTGGGCAGCGGATGCGTTGAAAAACTACATCCGCTGCCCACGTTGTGCACAATTTTCACAACGTGCGTCAGTATGTCGGGCCGACGCATTGCAACGGCCAAGTACTGACGTAAGTGTGAAAGAAACCTAACCCTAAATTTAGCCCCAACCCTAATCCTAAATTTAGCCCTAACCCTACCCCTAGCCCTACCCCTAACCCTACCCCTAACTCTAACCCTACCCCTAACCCTAATTTTAGCCCCAACTGATGTTCTCCTGCCGGCCAGCAGATGGAGACAGATGGCGGGCGCACTGCGCATGCGCCCGCCATTTTCTTTTCCCCGGCAGCCAGGAAGAGCAGCAGGAGGACCCAGGGACACAGGTGAGTATGCTAGGGTCCCCGAATCCCCCTATTTCTCTGTCCTCTGATGTGCGATCACATCAGAGGACAGAGAATTACACTTTACCGGCGACTGCAAAAAAAAAAAAGTAAACAGTTAATTACCGGCGATCGAAAAACAGGGGTCGGTAAAACCGACTCCGATCATGTTCTTTGGGGTCTCGGCTACCCCTGGCAGCCGAGACCCCAAAGATTCCCCCGGTGCCGGCCGGCGGGCGCACTGCGCATGCGTCCGCCATTTTGAAGATGGCGGCGCCCACCGGGAGCGACGAGGAGCACCGGGGGAGATAGGTGAGTATCGGGGGGTTATCTGGGACCCCTTTTCTCTGTCCTCCGATGTGCGATCACATCGGAGGACAGAGAAATTAAAAAGAGATCGCGTTTTTTTTTTTTTTGCGATCGCCGGTAAACGGTTAATTACCGGCGATCGCAAATGCAGGGTGGGTAAAAAAAAAAAACCCCGAATCATGTTCTCTGGGGGGCGCTATTCACTTTTTCCACAGCGCCGTTAACTAACGGCACTGTGGTTTAAGTACCCTTAGCGGCCGTCGTTAAAAGGCGTATCGGTGGTCGCTAAGGGGTTAAGATACAATTCTGTGTCTTCACATTGCTCCCCCATCTTATGTATACCCCTCCTCACATGTAAAGCGCCGTGGAATAAATGGCGCTATAATAATAAATAATAATAATAATCTTGGTTAGCCAGACGTGATAGGATTCCGATCATCCTTCACTTATCGGAGACAGTCCACAACATGTCTCTAAGCACAATCTTGAACGTAAGAGGTTTCACTTTTATGACAACAAAACTTTGTATCATCCAATTTCCTCAGCGTATATCCCATGTGTACCTTGTGAAAATAAACTCCACACATAAGAGGAGAAACAGCTGGTATCCATTATGTCCACACATGGCATCTTGTAGTTCCTGGATTAAATTCAATTCAATCTGTCAAAACAGGCACAGCTTTATAGTTTCCGTTTCTTGTTGAGGTCATATATCCATTCTGTTCTTCCTAAGGCCGAGTTGGGGTTGGAAATGGTGGCATCTGAAACCTGCGGTGCATGTCTCATCAATGATTTGTTAGGTCTGTATACCTCCCTGGTTGAGGAGGCCTGGACGGTGTCTGAGAGCACTAGTCCCCTGCAGCTCCCCGGACTGAGTAGTATCCCACTGCTGCCACCAAAATGTGGAGAAAACCATATGGGCCATGGATCGTCCCACCGAACTCCTGCTCTCCTTTTACCGTGAGTGTAATGCTACTCAGGCAACACAGTGTGACAGTGCCTTATTAAATCACAAAACAGGCCGATAACAGAACAGTCCCAGCTAAATACCCCAAGATGGTCTCACCCTTCCGCTGACCCACCATAATTGCAGCTGTTACTTCAGAGCTTCCAGGGTCGGCTACCCCATCTGAGACATGCACACAGACCCAACAAGCATAGGAAGATGATAGTCCATTCAGGTATAAAGCCAGCTGACCAGAGGGTCACAACCTGCCTTCTCCGAACATCTTGGAGCCAGGTGAACGGCGGGTCGCAATTCTGCAAACGTATCCATGGTTCAGCGATAGTCAATGAAGCAGATCTGTATTCCAGCCAAAGCCAAAGTCTCTTAAGCCAGCATCCTGTAGAATAATCAATCTATGTCCCTCGTGTTAGAGCCGTGATGTCTTGGCTGCAGTCCTGTAGAGTTCCTGGATGTTTGCATGTCTTGGCTGAATCTGGCTCTGTCTATACAGAGGAATGTAACTTATTTTTTATAATTAGGTGTCCTTCATTCAGTATTTACATAAAGGGTAAGAATGGAGATGAAATCAAGTAGCATTACATGATTAATCTATGTGCATAGTTTGTTCACGTAGGTCCTAGACGCGCCGTTTCACATTGCTCGCACCACACGGCGCGATCAGCCCGGGACGCTGTGTCTTCACCCCCGACTGAAGGTTCGGTGCTTGGAGGAGCCGCCACCGGCCGGGGCAGCCCTCCGATTCAAGTATCTTGCTGGAGACCGCACTATCTTCATCTAGGAACTCTTGTCAATTCACGACATGTGATATGACTGCCCTCTACTTTTAAAGGTACTGATTTTTAACTGCAGATCTCTGTACTATCTTGTTACTATTATCTGATTTAGTGCACCATCAGAATATATTTTCTTGTGTATGTATGCACACTGGGTACATCAGCGCGAAGTATATATATATATTTTTAATGTTTAGTACCTCCTACAATCTTGTGGTGATTGTTTTTACTTCGCGGCAGATTTCAATACCCTGCACCAAATAATTAGCGCCGCTTTCGTCCTTATTTTTATATTTTGAAAGTAGCCTTAGCCTCAGGCAGCGGTACTGGGAGAAACCGCTCAGGGGCCAAGCTGGTTTTGTCTTTCCTCTTGCAATGGTCAGCTGGAGCTTTAAAGCATATTGTCTCTGAAATATTGAAATGTATTGATTTTAGGTTCTCTGCTTGTTGAATGTTTAAGCAAATAAAACAAGTTGGGAAGCAAAATCTCTCAAAACACAATTTGAAGCAGATAGAAAAATGGGAATGGAAACACCAAGGTTACTTACCGGTAGCTGGTTTTTCCAGAACCCATGACCACACACCTGAAAGAGAGGGATCTGCTTACCAAGGTCAGGACACCTACTGAAATAAAAGGGTGGAACTTCTACCTGCATCAGTTGGGTTATAGGGCATGCGAAGACCTCCCAAAAAAATTATATACAAAACCCGCACCAACTCGTTATTTCACCCAACCCTATAGTGAACACCAACACAGTGAAAGAAAAAAAAAAGGGTCGAGAATATATGGGTGCTGTCTTGGGTTCTGGAAAAAACAGCCACCGGTAGGTAACCTTGTTTTTGTCATAGAACAATTCACCAAGGCTTTTGCATGGGGGTGACTTCAGATGACGTGTCCTTACACGTGAGGATTTATGGATCTATAATCTGGGCACCAGAATTCCGAATGGTCTCAATTATCGCAATAAAGATCGTGTTCCATTACTAATTTCAAAGAATTTTTTTAACTTTATCATTTTATTTAAGCTATGGATTTGAATTATTCATTGCACAATTGAATTTATAGTTTGTTCACATGTTACAATTTTGTAATTTATGTATATGTTGCATATCACATGCAGGACCTGACGTGTCACATGATTTGATGTAATCATCTGATTGGTTCACGTCTATTTAAATCTTTGTGGAATCTATAGGGATTTAGCTTTGATAAAGCTTGCTGCTGAAATCGAAATGTGTTGCTGTATCATCTTGTCCAAGTACGATTCTGGAGCATTTGTCATTTCAATATGGATTGAATAAAGTCTGGATTTTACCAAAGGAGCTGGAACACCTAAATCCTTTTTTGCTTTGCCCATCACCTGTGATCAGGATGAAGTTCCATGCACCTGCTATGGCTATCAGTGAGCTAGCTTTTTGTTTCATTAATTTCCCTTCACCCATGACAGCACACCTGAGAGAATAATACAATAACAAATCACCTTAGGGAGGGATCACCGCTTGCAGCAGCCTTCTACCAAAGGTTTGGTCAGCGGAGGAGGATAGGACTAATCTGTAGTGCTTAAAGCATGTAGAAGGTGAAGACCACGTTGCGGTCTTTCAAATCTGGTCAATAGATACCTCTGCCTTTTCTGTCCAGGAGGCTGCGATGGCTCTGGTAGAATGAGCGTTGTTGTCTTGAACCGGCACCTCACTAGCTGAGTAATCTAAACTAATAGCCTCCCTTATCCACCTTACGATAGTACTTTTTGATACTTTACACCCTTTCCTGCAGCCATGAAAATCTACAAACAATACATGTCTGTAACCAGTCAGTGGAGAAAGAGCCAATCCGCTTCTGACATCAAGACTGACATTTTTCCTCTCCAGGGTTCCTAGGGTTATTATAAAAGGAAGGTAGGCTGATTTCCTGACTTCTATGGAACCTATTTGCTACCTTGGTGAGATAGATCAGGTCTTAACAAAATTCTATCCTCGTATGCCTGAGTGTAAGGTTTACTGAAAGGGCCTGAATATCACTAACCCTACGTGCCGAGGTCAGTGCTACTACTAATGTGGTCTTTAGAATAAAGGTACCGTCACACTTAGCGACGCTGCAGCGATACCGACAACGATCCGGATCGCTGCAGCGTCGCTGTTTGGTCGCTGGAGAGCTGTCACACAGACAGCTCTCCAGCGACCAACGATCCCGAGGTCCCCGGTAACCAGGGTAAACATCGGGTAACTAAGCGCAGGGCCGCGCTTAGTAACCCGATGTTTACCCTGGTTACCAGCGTAAAAAAACAAACCGTACATACTTACATTCAGCTGTCTGTCCCTTGCCGTCTGGTTCCTGCACTGACTGCTGGCCGTAAAGTGAAAGTGAAAGCACAGCACAGCAGTGAGTCACACAGCGGTGACTCACCGCTGTGGCTGTGCTCTGCTTTCACTTTACGGCCAGCAGTCAGTGCAGGAACCAGACGGCAAGGGACAGACAGCTGAATGTAAGTATGTACTGTTTGTTTTTTTACGCTGGTAACCAGGGTAAACATCGGGTTACTAACCGCGGCCCTGCGCTTAGTTACCCGATGTTTACCCTGGTTACCAGTGAAGACATCGCTGAATCGGTGTCACACACGCCGATTCAGCGATGTCTACGGGGAGTCCAGCGACGAAATAAAGTTCTGGACTTTCTTCCCCGACCAGCGATCTCCCAGCAGGGGCCTGATCGCTGCTGCCTGTCACACTGGACGATATCGCTAGCGAGGACGCTGAAACGTCACGGATCGCTAGCGATATCGTCTAGTGTGACAGTACCTTAAGGTATTTATCAGATTGTTGTAATTGTTCAAATGGATTTTTGGTTAACGCCTCTAAGCACTAGCTTTAGATCCCTCGGGGAAACGTTTGGAATTGGGACTGGTCTAGATCTGTTACAGGATTTTGTAAACCTTGAAATCCACCTGTTAGCTGCCAGATTGTAATTGTTTAACGCTCCTTGAATTTTCAGGGTATTAGTAGCTAACCCAGGTTCGAAACCCCTTTTGGGTAAATTATAGAATGAGTTTAATTCTCTCTTAATTTCTTGCTGAAAATTGCCAAAACTTTCTCCAAGTTCTGTCATAAATTTTTATCTGTTTCATACTCTTCAATAAGGTTGAGACAAACCTGGAGAAACCTTTTTGACTCAAGTTCCATGCTTTAATCTTTTGATTTGAGAGTGACAAACTGAACATGAGTGAGAAGGTCTAGGAGCTCAGTCAGGATCAGTGAATCGAACACTGACATTAACCTCCTTAAGGAAAACCATGGCCTTTTCAGCCAATATGGAGCTATCAAAATCACTCTTCACTGATCCTCCTTGATCGTCCTCAAAACTGCTGGGAGCATGACTGATAGGGGAAAGGCATATGCTATCCTTAAGTTCCAAGGGATCAGCAAGTCATCTATCGCATGAGGGTTTTCTTTTGGATTCAATTAGCAGAACCTCTTCACCCTCCTGTTCTGCTTGTTGGCAAAACAAATCTATCTTTGGCAATCTCCATAAGTCTACTGTCCACTGAAACACCTCGGAATTTAGTGTCCATTTTCCTTTCCTCAGTGTTTTGACTTAGGATCTCTGGTGTTTTCTGTCCCCTTTATATGTAACACTGTTAGGGACAGAAGGTGTTGTTCTTCTAGTTGAAAAAAAGAAGTTTACTGCTACTTTTAGGGAGCGGGACCTTGTTTTCCCCCTGGTGAATGATATATGCCTTTGATTGTTTGATATGACACAAAGGTGGCAACCGAGGGGGGGCATATGAAACCCTTTTGAGTTCTCTTTCTATTACCCACAACTCCTTTAGGTTCGAAGTCTGACTCCTTTCGTGATGCGACCATGAACCCTGAATCATTTTATCTCTCAGATGTCCCCCCCCAACCTAACTTGCTTGCATGCGTGCTAATGTTACTTACCGGGGCCAACCATGGGACACCCGATGACAGGTTTGGCCTGTCTGTCCACCATAAGAGGGAATTTCTGGTTACAGAAGAAAGTTTCACTTACAAAGAGGGACAAAGAGACAAGGTCATCTGCATGGAGCGCATTTTTATATATGTCCACACTATCAAGTGACACTGATATTTTCCAGTGGAACCAAAGCCATGTTATGATCACTTTGGGCAACTAATCGGATACCCTGTCCCCTGATAAACCCCTTGAAATAGAGGGGGGAAGCACTTCGGGAGCTCGGAGCCATGGTGTATTATACTTTAGTAGTAAGAGCGCCCACTTCCGGTTTTTGACAGGTGCCCCACCCCTTTTTGACACAATCTGACAGCGCACCCCACTTCTGGTCTAAACCCCTCCCCTCTCCTCCCCTCTCCACCCCTTTGTATGTCAATACCTGTTACGTCAGTTACGTCCCCGCCCCTGAAGCAGCCCTGTTCAGCCCATTCTCCGCCCATCTTGTGGGCTCATGTGTCAGTCCTTGATAGGTGGACTTTCTGACACTACGTTCACCCCACTCCAGTGTGTGTAAGAAAACATGTCAAGACATGTTTTGTGAGAGAAGGCAGTCCCAGGATCCCAAGGGTTAATGACAGCAGTCTGTAGTGTTCATAATAATGACATAATAAAAAGCAAAGCGTACCTCACTGCATTGGTTAAAAATAAATAAAATACATTTATTGTAGGTTCACGTAGAGTTATACAAAAATCAAGAAATTAAGAAAGTGTAAATAGATCTAAAAATACGTTATACAAACAAGTCTATAGGTTACAATACGTTCATTTCAAAGCTATTTACAAAGTTAACCATGCGCCTGGTGACAGCGCGCGAGATTCTGTTTCGGCAGCAAACGCCCTCTAGTGTCTGGAGTTGAGGTAGCGAGTACTTGTGATATTTTTTTAAGGGGTTTGATGGTGTGCTCAACATCATTTTTAATTCGTTCAGAGCTGCTCTGGTCGTATGGTGACTGATAACGGACGAAGGTATGTTTAATTTGGCCATAGCCCTCATAAAAACGTCCCATCCACGAGGAACGTTCTTTTTAGTAAGTCCGTGAGTTTGCAGAATGCTCCATACAAGGTCCAACAAATGGGTGCCGGAAACGACAAAACAACCTTTGTAGACACATTCATCTTAGTGCATGTAGAAATATCTTTGTGTTGCAAGAAGCTTCTCAGTAGTATATCGGCATTTTTTTGGGAAACGGGGGTTGATGTGTTCTACAAGCTCGGGGGCAGAGGTCCGTATCTCTATTTCAGCTGCTTGTGATGATGATTGTTCACCGTCAGGAGGGAACACGTTTTAAACAAGATTTAGGGAACAAGATTTAAACGTGTAAGTTCAGAAACTTCGCGATTAGCATGCAGCAAACTTCTTTGTAGTATTTCGGTGTACCTTTTAATCTTTATATCGTCAGGCAAATCAGTACATTGTAGAATGTCGGCGATTTCATCATCTAACCTTTGGAGGGTTGTCCAACTACAGTAGGCGTCGACGTGCCGACCTTTTTTAGTCTTAATCTCATGCGCTGGAACCAAGTACATTTTCTCCACACGTTCCATCATCTACCAGTTATTAAACTCGTTATTAGCGGTATAGCAATAGCTAGAAGCAGTCCTATGGAACCTCCAGACTGATTCAGTAGATATTGTTTTCTCTGAATGGACACTTTTTTTGTCACTCAGATTTCTTATAACTCTACGCCAGGGGTGTCAAACTGCATTCCTCGAGGGCTGCAAACAGGTCATGTTTTCAGGCTTTCCTTGTACTGCACAGGTGATAATTTAATCACCAACTTATTATTTGTGCAGGTGATTAAATTATCACCTGTGCAGTACAAGGAAATCCTGAAAACATGACCTGTTTGCAGCCCTCGAGGAATGCAGTTTGACACCCCTGCTCTACGCCATTTCTGTAATATTTTTCTTTGGCGCTCTTTGAGAGGAAGCCGGCCTTTCAGAATATTGAGAGCTATTTCTGCGATGGCAGTGATGAAATCTCTGCCATTGGTCTTCAGAATAAACTTTCTCTCCGATGCAGTTGCTTTCACCAGCATTTTCAAGAGACCCCAGTTGCGCCTCACTCTTTGACATGTTGACAGAATGAAGGTTACGGGGATAAATAACCACCGCAGCGTAAAAATTAACTTTTTAGGACAAGTTTTTTCTTTTTGAACGTACGCTGCGGGTAAAGCTGGTGGAAACAAACCCGTTCTTAAATGATATTTCTCGGGCGTATCACCTCTCAAATCTACGAGCAAGAATCTCTAAGGCTCTCGCGTAGCATCTTCGAAAGCTTCTAAGAAAAAACACTAGTTTGTCGGATACATCTGTGTGGCTAGCATGACAATATGTATTTTATCGCGGGGGTTATTAAATAGAACCATGTACTTGGTATTCAAGGTGAACGTACTTAGTAAATGCTTTTCCCAGTTCTGAATTATAGCTAGCGGCCTCCATGAGATCATCTACCACCACCAAGTTGATCTTGTCAGGTGGGAATAGTTCATCTACAAATGTCTGCGGCAAACCGTCAATAAAACGAATATTGGGGAAGGACTGACTCAGTTCATCATACATTTTTTGCCATCAAGAATAAAACCAAACAATATTATCAGGTTTGTGAGATACATATGTTGCCACGTGAGCTAAAATCTGTTTGACAAAATAGGATTTTCTAGAGTTAGAAATGCACGCGAAGGGGTGTTGTAACCGTGGGTTCATGATGTTGAATGTTTAAGAACTGTGGCGCATTGGTGTAAATTCCCCGAGCACGTTTCTCTTTACACTTCATGAATCTGTCTATAGCTACGCTTTTGTCGTTTGATGGTGCTGTAGTCTGTATCGTAATCTGCACCTGTAGCAGAGATAAAGGTACATCAGTTGTTTGAAGAAAAAAAAGTCAGCGCTAATAATCGTAGGGTAAAAAAAGTCATCAAAAACTGCCTCTTGGTATAGACACAGCGTTGAGTTTTGTGAAGAACAACCCACGGACAGTCAGCTATGTAAGCAAAGTTTTAGAGGGAATGCGTGAAAATGAAGTTATAGGATGGGGGATGACCTAACATGCTTTTATATTATTTTAAAAGCTAGGTTCCTAGACGCCGATATGGAAGAGGAATGCCACGCAGCGACTGTCTGTCTGAAATGCATCGTGAAACGGTCTTTGGGGGCCGTCACGTTAATTCAGAGTTAGCGGAAGCTCCCCAACACCCCGTCTCACAGGAACTATTGACCGAATCGCAGCAATTAGACGCTAAATTGATGGCCGAGTGGTACCAGGACAATTCCGCGCTAGCCGAAGATCCTCAGAAAGACCTCTCGGGTCTCACACTTCCATTGATATACATAATCCCCCTATGTATGGTAAGTCCGGTAACAAAAAATCTTTGTACTCTACATTATTTCGTGCAGTTTTAATTCGACATCTATCTATTTCAGAGAGTTTCATAGACTGTACAGGCTCTGACGATGACCGTCCGTCCACCACCAGCGACGATGAAGCTTGTACAGTACAACCGCTATATTCATTCACAGACCGGGATACCTGAAGCCCTACGTATCCGACAACATCTACGGAAGGTAGTGTCAATGACAAATAGCGCTGTGCTCTGCAATAGAGCGTGCAGATGTGTGGTAAATCATCGGTTTTTTATTTCAAAGACCATCATTGATTTGAACGGATCAGACAATGAAACAGAAGACAAAGAAAATGCTTCACCAGGCAGTAACACTGCAAGAACCGAAGAAAATTATGCAATCCCATCAACGCCTTATTCATCACCCACCCAATCGCTCTGGAGATCTACTGACCTGACGTGTAAGTTTTTAGACCGTACTAATCTGCGACAACAATGCTTATGCTCATTTTCCTAAGTTAGGATGCGTCATAGATTAATTACGAGCTCTCCATTTTCTTACGCACACACACCGAGAAAGACAGCACGCAGACAACCCTTCAGAACTATTTTTGAGAAAAAAGAATTTGAATGCTGGCCACCGCTGGGACGTCTGCGGAATCAATCCACTCACCGTAAAGAAGTAAACCCTCTGCCACTCTTAGAACGAAAAGCCACAAGTAACTCATTTCATTCAAGACCTAAAAGCAGATCTGTCAAAAGCGAAAATCTCAATGCAGGAACCTCGACATCCCATGATTCTGAAACATGCGCTGCCAGACCCTCAGGTAGGCCTGCGAGTAATGAACCAAATGTATTATGGGTTTGTGACAGCTACAATACAGAAGCCTAAAGTTCAGAAACGTCCGTGTAACTTCACAACACAACCAATAATACATAAGAAGTTGAAAACGCGAGACAGTATATCAGCATACAAACAATGGCACCTAGATATAAAGAGAATATTTGACAACCTATACAGTCATACCGTCACACTTATCAATGCGCACAATCATTTAGCTTACCTGCTGGATCGCTGTACGCACAGCGCCCAGATAGAGCCGCCATTTCAGAAATAACGGCAATAGAGCCTCTGTACACTGAGGCTGTTGAAGCTGTCAAAAACCTGCCGAGGACTCATACATTATGACTAGGCATGATGGATCACGGTATGAAACGTGTAAAGGCTTTTTCAATAAACCACACGTCATAAAACGTATAAAAAATACAACAAACGCTAAACGTGCGTAAGAGAGATGAAAAAAATTTAAATAATAGGGTAAAAGGCTCTGCTATTCACTCAACACACGTTACACAAGCGCTCACCCCACAGAACACTACAACTTCAGGTTTCACCGACCGACTTTACTGAGGCGACAGATCGCATATCCTCTATAGATTCGCAATTCCTAGACGCGCCGCAGAATTCAGCGTCTGATACACCTACAGTCTCGTTGAAATCTCGAGCGAAGACCGACAAGGAGCGGCGTCACAGTTTTCAGCTTCTCATACACTGGACATAGGTGAGCATTTGTCGTTTTTGGAACACTTATTTCAGGTTCGTAGGGAGATGAGTAACCTCAACGCCTATCAGTATATCGACCATTTTAGATTTGTGAATTTAGACCATATACGATCGTTTGAAGAAAGTTTGGAGAGCATACACTATTCAAACGTTATTGGATAGGATCGTGAGGGATATCGACCCAGGCGACTTTATACAATTAAGATTAGAAGGGGATGGTAGACCTCTAAATGTAGTAAGTTTCATTAGGAATAGACGGGGAGGTATGAAACGTAGACGACTGAGATCTATAGTTTACACGCGAATTATTCGTCAAGCATCAAATGTTTGATTTTAACAATTACAGTTCTAATCAGTGTTTGGCAGCATCTCTCTACGCCTTACTGGCTGAAGACGACACGCCTGATGCTGATTTAATGAGACGTGCAGTGGAGCTGCACAGTAAATTGAAACTACCCGAAGATCAACTAGTGAGCTTTAGCGATATTAGCGCGTTTGAGACGTATTTGAACATTACCATTAAAGTTCTATTCTTTAGTCAGGGAGACTGGCGCGATTTTCACACGGATAAAGAACCCACAGACAATATATTATATATTCTGCATCATGATAATCATTATTATGGAATAAAAAATATAAAGGGATTCATAGGAGCAAAATTCTTTTGTGAAAGGTGCAGTTCTGCATTTCATCACAAAAATAACCACTCTTGTCAATACTTTTGTGCTGAGTGTCAGAGGTCGGATTGCGCTGATACAGTTGCAGAGCAGTTGCAATGTCCCCGCTTTCGGGTTTTTTGTCGTTTAGCCAGTTGCTTAGAACTCCACTGAAGTCTCTCTGAGACTGACTGGTCATTTTGTAAACTTAAATTTTTCTGCAGGCGATGCTATCGTTATGTGCACCAAACCGTAGATGACGAACACCGCTGCGTCTGTGTACGATGCACCGTTTGCGGCGTTCCGGTGAACAGATTCGATAATCATCTATGTTACATGCAGAGCTATATACCAAAGAAATCTACGGAGCGATACATCTTTTACGATTTTGAATGTACTCAAGAGATGGGAACGTACCAGTCCAATTACGTTTTTGCCACAGATTTGCACTGGGTGTCTAGCTGGGTGTTTGAGGGTAAAAGGTCTACCGACTTTGTACATTTTTTTTACAAAGAGAGGGTATGTAGGTTACACTTTTACAGCTCACAATGCGGCTCGATAAGATTCCTACTTTATCGTTAAAGAGATGATCCATGAAAAGCTACGCGTCAACATGATAGCACAAGGCTGTCGTCTTGTGTGTATCATTACCTATAATAATAATAATATTTATTTTTATATAGCGCTAACGTATTCCGCAGCGCTTTACATTTTGCACACATTATCATCGCTGTCCCCGATGGGGCTCACAATCTAAATTCCCTACCGGTATGTCTTTGGTGTGTGGGAGGAAACCGGAGAACCCGGAGGAAACCCACGCAAACACGGAGAGAACATACAAACTCTGCAGATGTTGTCCTTGGTGGGGTTTGAACCCAGGAATCCAGCGCTGTTTCAGCTCACGACACTAGCATCTGTTTATTTGGCCATGTACCACTTTAAATTTCTCCCCGAAGATGAAATAGCCATTTTGCCGGGGGATAATTATCACAAAAAAGCACAAACGTTACTCGTCCCCTACTATTTAATGGTTAATATACGTTGCCCAAACAGAGAACCTAGATCTGCAACATGCTTTGAAAGGTGGTGAGAAGAGAGTAGAAAACTTTTTTCTAGATTGCTATGCGTTCGTCAGCGGGCGCCCACGGCATTTGAATTTCAGGGTTGTTTTTACCACGATTGTCCCGTTTGCTATAACGAGAATGACACAAACTCACAAAGACCACTTACGGGCAATTGTCTTACTTCAAAAGGGGTTCTATGTCCGCGTATTGTGGGAGCACGAATGGCGAGAGATGGTTGAAAACAAACTCTGCCCTACAAGTGTTTCTGAGCCACATGCAGTTCCCAGAGCCATTAGAGCCTCGTGACACTCTGTAGGGGGGTCGTACTGATGCCATCAAACTCTATCACAAACAAGAACCCGGTGCAACTATAGAGTACTACGATTTCATCAGTTTATACCCTTACATCAATAAAAGAAAAGTGTACCCCTGTTGGACATTGTAAAATAATCTATGACCACTTTGACTATATCCAGCAGTACTTTGGTATCGCCAAAGTGAAAGTCTACCGGCCGAGGGATTTGTTTTTCCCTGTGCTCCCTGTTAAAATGACCAAAAAATTGATCTTCCCCTTCTGTCACACATGCGCTTTGCATTCAGAAGTGTCTCCCTGCACTCATTCGGAGGAAGAGGGTACTGACGAGTACATGGTGCACAATAGAGTTAGAAATGGTAGTGGAGAAGGGTTACAGAATCGCACACATTTACGAGATGTTGCATTTTGAGGAGACGACGACCAATCTATTTGCGCAATACATTGATTTACATCTTAGACACAAAAAGGAAGCCACGGGTTATTCTGAGTGGTGCACAGACGATACCAAGAAAAAAGACTATGTAGCCGCCTATCTTGAAAAAGAAGGTATAAATTTAGACCCCCGATCATATAGAGCCAAATTCAACTAAAAGAAAAATCGCTAAACTATTCTTAAACTCTTTATGGGGAAAGTTTGCGCAGCGCTCTAATTTACCGAGCACAAGCGTCGTGAACAACGCTGATGAACTCTTTGAGTAAGCCTTTCTCCCGTACTATGAGGTTTCAGAGTTGAACTTTATCAGCGACGATACAGCGGCTGTCAATTGGAAATACATAGAACACCGCACCGCCAACAAAAACACCAACATTTTCATTGCATGCTTCATGACAGCTTATGCGTGCTTAGAATTGTACACCCTTCTAGACAAATTGCAGGAGCGGTGTCTTTACCACGTCACGGACTCTGTCATTTTTGTAAGTCATGACGGCGAGTGGCAGCCTCCCTTGGGAGACTACCTGGGTGTACTCACCAGCGAAATACCCCCGGGGAGTCACATCACAGAATTTGTATCTGCCGGGCCGAAAACTTACGGCTACAAATTAAATATGGGTGACACGGTCTTGAAAGTGAAAGGCATAACGCTTAATATCGCTAATGCTGGTGTTATCAATTTCGAGAGTCTAAAAGATTGTGTTAGCTTTCAAGTCCTCTACAGATCCTGAAAATGAAGATGCTCATTGTAGAACAGAATCATATTGTCCGATCAAAACTTACTGGGACATTGTAACTCGCCCCCTACGCAAAATTCAATACTTTGTCTATACCAAGAGGCAGTTTTTGATGACTTTACTTTTTTACCCTACGTTTGTTAGCGCTGAATTCTTTTTTCTTCAAACAACCGATGTACCTTTATCTCCGCTACAGGTGCAGAATATGATACAGACTACAGCACCATCAAACGACCAACGCGTAGCTATAGACAGATTCATGAAGTGTAAAGAGAAACGTGCTCTGGGAATTTACACCGATGTGCCACAGTTCTTAAACATTCAACATCATGGACCCACAGTTACAACACCCCTTCTCGTGCATTCTAGCGGGCCCTTCTAACTCTAGAAAATCCTATTTTGTCAAACAGATTTTAGCTCAAGCGGCAACATATTTGTGTCACAAGCACGATATTGTTTGGTTTTATTATTGCTGGCCAAAAATGTATGGTGAACTGAGTCATTCCTTCCCCAGTATTCGTTCTATCGAAGGTTTGCCACAGACGTTTGTAGATGAACTATTCCCGCCTGACAAGATCAACTTAGCGGTGGTGGACGATCTCATGGAGGCCACTAGCTGTAATTCAGAAGTGGAAAAAGCATTTACTAAGTACGTTCATCATAGAAGCTTGAGCCTATTCTATTTGGTTTGAAATGGTTTTTGTCAGGGGAAAAAGAGTAGAACCATCACCTTGAATACCTAGTTCATGGTTCTATTTAAGAACATCCGTGATAAGATACATGTTGTCTCACTAGTAAGACAGATGTATCCGAGTAGTGCTTCTTCTTAGAAGCTTTCGAAGATGCTACGCGAGAGCCTTACGGATTCTTGTTCGTAGATTTGAGAGGTGATACGGCCAAGGAATATCGTTTAAGAATGGGTTTGTTTCCACCAGCTTTACCTGTAGTGTACGTTCTAAAAGAAAAACTCGTTCTAAAAAGTTAATTTTTACGCTGCGGTGATTATTCATGCCTGTAACCTTCGTTCTGTCAACATGTCTGAGTGAGTGAGGCATAACTGGGGTCTCTTGAAAAAGCTGGTGAAAGAAAATTCTGAAGACTGCCGGCAGAGATTTAATCGCTGCCATCGTGGAAATGGTTCTCAATATTCTGAAAGGCCGGCTTCCTCTCACAGAGCGCCAAAGAAAAATATTACAGAAATGGCGTAGAGTTATAGGAAATCTGAGTGACAAAAAGTGTCCATTCAGAGAAAACAATATCTACTGAATCAGTCTGAAGGTTTCATAGGACCGCTTCTAGCTATTGCTATACCGCTAATAACGAGTTTAATAACCAGTAGATGATAGAACGTGCTGAGAAAATGTACTTGGTTCCAGCGCATTAGATTAACAGACTAAAAAACGTCGGCACGTCGACGCCTACTGTACAAACCACCCTCCAAAAGTTAGACCATGAAATCGGCGACATTCTATGACGTACTGATTTGCCTGACGATATAAAGATTAAAAGGTACACTGAAATACTACAGAGAAGTTTGCTGCATGCTAAGCGCGATGTTTCTGAACTTACACGTTTAAATCTTGTGATCCCTCCTGACGGTGAACAATCATCATCACCAGAGGATGAAATAGAGATACGGACCTCTGCCCCCGAGATTGTAGAACATAACCCGTTTCCGAAAAAAATGCTGATATACAACTCGGCAGCTTTTGCAACACAAAGATATTGCTACGTGGACTGAGAAAGGTGAATGTGTCTACAAAGGTTCCATCGTTCCCGGCACCCATTTCTTTGACCTTGTACAGAGCATTCTGCAAACTCACGGACTAACCAAAAAGGTTAAACATACCTTCGTCCGTGATCGGTCACCTTGTGGCCAGAGCAGCTCTGAACGAATTAAAAATGATGTTGAGCACACCGTCAAACCCCTTCAAAAAAGAAAAAAAATGTCACAAGTACTCGCTACCTCAACTCCAGACACTAGAGGGCGTTTGCTGCCGAAACAGAGAATCTCGTCGCTGTCACCAGGCGCATGGTTCATTTTGTAAATAATACCTTTGAAATGAATGTATTGTAACCTATAGACTTGTTTGTATAACATTTGTATTTTTAGATCTATTTACACCTTATTCATTTCTTGATTTGTGTATACCTCTACGTGAAGCTACAATAAATGTATTTTATTTTTTTAAACAATGCCATGAGGTATGCTTTGCTTTTTTTATTACATCATTATGAACACTATAGACTGCTGTCATTAACCCTTGGGATCCTGGGACTGCCTTCTCTCACAAAACATGTCTTGACATGTTTTCTTACACACACTGGAGGGGTTTAGGCCGGAAGTGGGGCGGACTTAGAATCAGAAAGTCCACCTATCAAGGACTGACACATGAGCCCACAAGATGGATGGAGAATGGGCGGTCATGGGGGACGTAACAGAGGCAGAACAGGGCTGCTTCCGGGGCTGGGACGTTTTGATCGCCTCTTATTGCATTATATTGCAATATTGTGTTGGCCAAAAAAAGTAATTCTAACTCTTTGATATTTTTTCTCGTTGGTCATTTACCAATTGTTTTTATATTTTGATAGATCTGATACCTCCGAATGCAGGGATGCCAAATATGTGTACTTTCTATTCTATATTTTACATAGTTTTATTTTCAATGGGGCAAAAGGGGAGTAATTTGAACTTTTTTTTTGGGGGGGGGGGGGTCCATAATTTTTTGTTTTTCACAATTTTTACTGACTTCCATAGTCCTCTCAGGAAACTTGAAGCTGAGATTGTCTGAATACCTGTGCTATATATAGCAGGGCTTCAGAACTGCTGTAACTCCAGCATTCCTGCATGATTCCTCTTCCTGCTCCCAGCAGAGATGCCAATGTGCTCACCACCATGGCCACTTGGCAGAATCCCTTGCCTTTGCTCTCAGCTTCCAGAGCCCGTGCAAGTCGCACAGGTCTCCTGGTAATGTGCTTAGGGCACCTTTGATATGTCAAAAGTCTATAGCTGGGAGGCATTAGGTATTTATGGCACCCTTGTAGGGAGGTGCCTGAGCAACTTCATTACCTAGTGTGTCCTTAACCCATTATTATTTTATTAGGTTCCTGCGACCCTGTACCAGAATCTGTTCTGTGTTCCTGTACCCATCCTTTGACCCAGTACCTAAGTCCATCCCATGCTCCTGAACTTGTCTTTCTAACCAGACCAGAACCTGAACCCATATCGAACCTGTCCTGTCAGAACCTGCACCTGTACAAGAAACCGGTACATCTGAACACAACCAGTATCCAAAGTACCGGTAATCCCGACCCTGTCCTACCTAACTCTCCATGTACATACCTGCGTCCCTGACCCTTGATATCAGCTGCTGTGGTATCGGTGACTACCCTGGAGTGTTACCAGGCTGCTACCTGCAGCTCAAGCCTAGCCTCATCATCAGAGGCTCTAGGATGGACCAGGTAGCTGCTTAGTTACGCCTATCCAGGGAAAGTCCGGCCCGTGGTGCAGTGGATCCATACCCACCGTTCTATGTATAGCAATAATTTCGATTCTCTATGAACACCAGCGAAGAGCTGGTATGGGAGTATTCTGCAGACCCCCAGCTCTCATTTATTTATTATTTATTTTGCTTTGTTATATAGTGCCATCTTACTCCACAGCGCTTTAAAGACATCATCATCAATGTCCCCATTGGGGCTCACAATCTAATTATGACAATCCATCGCTGCCCTGCAATCACATGACAGGGCTACCGAAGAGCATGATTTGTGACGCGCATCTGGCCGTGTTAAATCCTTCTGTCAGTGATTGGCAGCAGGATTTAACAGGTTAACAGCCATGGGCAAAGCATCGCTCCACCTGCAGCTATTAAGGGAACTTGATGGCTGATTAAATGAAGCGATTTAATTTGTGGGGAAAGATGCAGGCTAATATACGTTAAAGGTCGTGAAGGGGTTAACTGGTGCAGAAAATCTGCAACATCAAAAGCTTGTGAGATCGTAGCTTTATAGTCTGTGTGGCTCCTCGCTTTTTTTTTTTTTTTTTTTTTTACCTCTGGAGATCCATTTTGAGGGAACGGGCAGTGAAACTGCAACTGTTTGCCTATAGTGGTTGCATGCCTACACAGCTTGAACGGCGCCTTCCCTGTATAGCTGTTGGGCATCGCATGAGAGAATCGATGCACAGGTGCAGAAAAGACAATTTCTTTATTGCCTGTGTGCGTGCTAAGCACACTGCACTTGGATGACATCTGAGTGCAGTCTGATGTTTCACACGCGCCCATAGACTTGTATGGGTGCGTGTGAGGCGAATCTCGCAGCCACTTGATGCATGCTGTGATTGTTTTCTGAAACAGCGTGAGAAAAACTTGCAGATCTGAGCTTCCCCACAGAATAACACTGGTGCAATTAGTATCTGATAAAACATTGCAAAGCACTCGGCCGTGTAATATGCTTGAGCCCAATTTATTTTACTAGCGGGGAAACAATGATTGAAAAGGGTTGTCTGTGTAGTGGACATCCCCTTTAAGTTATAACTCATGCTCTGCACCAAATATGCTGTGTGTGAACCTTGGCTATGATAGTGATCATCTTTTAGATTATTGGTGTTCGCAATGGTCATGAAAAATGTATTTATCATTTGCAAATTCGTAAAAAAAAATATATTTTATAGATTAATCAGTTTGATTTTAAACACTTATTTTTAGGGGATGAATACATAACCTTACATAATCTACACTAATGGTAAAGTTCTTCCCTTCCTGATATTCCCTGGATGTTACGAATGAGCAAAGCACAGTGTAATTATTCACAAAGATTATATAGCTGTAGGGATTATTTTAAGAACATTATACTCAGGGATACATTACTGGGATTCATTGTTCTGCTCAGGTACGATGATAATGGAGCTCATCTGAGAGATCAGAGACCAAAGTCAAGGATCCATCAGTAATCATTTGAGGCATGGACTGATAAAAGGTGTTTTTAAAACATTAGCATCAAGCCCCCTTGTAGCAATCCTAAAGTCGTGTCCCCACCAAGTCATAAATGCTACGGGTTTTCCATCTAAATTTTCCAGGCAAAACATCTGTATTGTAAATTCAACAACGCTGCCAATTTATGATGCAGATTTCACGTATTCATCCAGTGCTCCTAAATTCTAAAGTCTATCTGAACTAATGTTTCACATTTATTGATTAATTTCTGTATTTCAGAACTCCAGGCTTGGAACTCCAGGCTTCACGCTAAAAAAAACCATTGAATGAAAAAAAGTCACCATGTGCTATAGGTGTGCTTTCCCATTGAAATCAGTCGAAAGCATATTCACAGAATCTGCTCCAAATTCCCCATGCAAAACCTCAAATTTAGCCAGCCAGAATCTTTAATTTTCAGTGTTTATGCAACATTTTTGGGGATTGGTTGGAGAAGCACAGCTGGAGGACAATTTTTTTACGTTTTAAGTTCTTGAACGTGAGAAAAATGGGCTGATTATTATGATCAGACTTTCATTAGAGTTGAGTCCGAATGTCCTCATACGTGGAGAAAAAAAAAGTTTCTTCACCTTGTCTCTTCTGACAGTTTGTGAAAAATATTTTTCACGGTGCCAATTTTGATCCAACTCAAATCAAAATCGGACATGTCTAGGGAAAACCATGGATCACACTCGTTTGTGAAAATGGGAGTCTGAATGAGACCTGATGCTATGAAGCAGGGGTCCCCAACCTGTAGCTCGGGAGCCACATGTTGCTCGCGGTCCCATGAATTGTGGCTTGCGACTATCTGCCAGCTTGATGCATTAGCTCCAGGTCTAGCAAACAGGCATGAAGAGCACATCTGAAAATGGTGAATTTTTGAGTAGCCCTGCACAGAAGAGCAGATCTGGTTTCTCATACTGGTTTTAGGGGTTTAGAGATGTTCTAAGTATGGGGGATGATATTAACTGTTAGAGCCGGTTCTTGAACCTGAAAGCGTAGTGTGTTGGGAGTCCTTAATGGGAGAAAGCTTGAATTGGAGCATTTTGGTAACCCTTGGATCTCCGTGCACTGCTTTGGAGTGATTTCTGTGTAAAAGCTTCGGTTATCATTATACTCGTAATGGGGGCTTTGGTTGACACTACGTTGAGGGAGACAGAAGCAGGATGTTGCTCCTGACCCCCCTCTCCGAGCTGAATGTGGCTCGCGACCCTCTCTCAGTGCTGAATGTGGCTCTCTAGGTCAAAAAGGTTGGGGACCGCTGCTATAAAGCCACGTAGTGCTAAGTACACTAGTAAACTGGACAGGTACTTTTACATGTTACTTGCAAATGTGATGGACCCCAAGTCCCAAATCTATTTTTTGCATCGTCATGTCAGTCCCAACACCATTGTATGCTATAATAAACTATAATATGCAATCACAATAGATGTTTTGTGAGGAAATTGTTACAACTTGAAAACCCATCACTGTCGTGAAATGTCTGATATACACTATATGGACAAAGCCATTAGGCCATACGTCTTAATCATTGAATTCAGGCATTTTATTTAGTCCCATTTTCCTCAGCCCCACACTATGCAGTCTGCCTTTACCGACATTTGTGAATGTATGGGTTGTTCTAAAAAGCTCACTGAATTCAATTTAGTCATTTAATAGTATGACATCATTGTAACAAGAAAGTTCATGAAATGTCATCCTCCTAAATATTCCGCAATCATCTGTGAGATTTGTTATTGAAAAGTGGAAGTGTTTAGGAGCCACAGAAACACAAGGCAGGCAGCGTAAGTTACAGAGCTTTATCACCGACTGCTGAAGCGTATGGTGCATAACGTCATCAACACTCTGCTGACTCCATAACTGCAGAGTCCAAAACTCCTCTGTCATTAACATAAGTACAAAAACTGTGCACCAGGAGCTTCATGGCGTGGGTTTTCATATACTAGCAGGTGCAAGCACAATGTGAAGTGTTGGATGAAGTGGTGGGAAGCTCTCAGCCACGGGAGCAGTGGAAACAGATTTAGTGGAGGGGCGAGTCAAGCTTTTCTATTTATCACTGTGAAGGATGAGTCTGGATTTGGGGAAGCCTAGAGAACATTACCTACCTGACTGAATTCTGCCAATTGTCTGGTGAAGAAAGAATCCTGTGCGGTTGTTTTTAAAAAGTTGTCCCTTTAGTCCCAGTGAAGGGAATGGAAATGCTTCAACATACCAAGACATATTTACAATTGTAGCTTCCAATTTTAGGCAATTGTTTGGGAGGTCCTTTTCTGTTCCAGCATGACCTTGTCCCAGTGCACAATGCAAGGTCCATAATGGCATTATTGGCAAGTTTGGTGTGCGAGAACTTGAGTGATCACACAGAACCATGACCTCAACCCAGTGTAACACCTTCAGCATGAACTAGAACTGATTTGGTGAGCCAGGCCCTCTCCTGTCTAGTGGGAATTTTAGCTCATTCAGCCAAACACAATATTGATGCCTAGTGACTTCGAATTGGATGTCATAAATGAAGGTGTCATAATGGAGGCATCCTAATACTTTTATCCATATAGTGTACTATACTATGTGCTTCAGTTCTTCGCCATTTTCAAGATCTCTGCATGAATATTCTGCTCTGGTCTTGAGACATCTCACTGGTTTTATCCATCATGAAATGTTTCTTGTGTGTCAGCTTGGTATTGAGATATATTTTTATAGGCCATCAGTTGAACCAGCTTATATTATTTCTCTAGTCACCTTCCACGATGGCATACGGAGGTTGCCTCTTTGCCCTAATGGGGAACAGGAATTACGGAGAGGTTAAAAAGCCCTCCCACCTCCCCCTCACCAGTGTCTTTCCTGTTCCCCATGGGACAGAGAGAGGTTTCTATCGTGTGCTGTGGTGGCCGGTAACTACTGCACCTACTGAGGCTCTGCCTATTAAAAAAACCGGGCAGCATGGGGTTGTATCTTACCTCCCCCTGGTGCTGCTCCCGTCGCGCCGCGCTGCCGTTCCCTGGCCTTCCCGTGCTCCCGTGAGGGCAAAGCAGGCCAGCGATCCCGACCGGAGTCCTCCCTGAGCTCTCCGGTCTCCTCCTCTGCACGCTGCTGGTGACCCGGAAGTGATCGTGCGCGTCACTTCCGGTCTTCTCTGCGCTCTCTGGAGGCACCTCCGCCGGCGGCACTTCGTGCAGGACGCTGTTCCTCCACCCGGGACCATGGAGGGGAGGAAGATTTTGTTAACCGCTGGGGGCAGGGACATGCTGCATAGCATAAAACCTGCCGGAAAACGTCGCAGGTAAGACTGTCCTGTCATGGAGAGCAGTACCTGCTCTGCGCCTGCAGAGCCCAGCGCTGCCCCTGCCACAGTAAGTGCTGCAGGGACAGGGGTCCTTAGCTAGTGATTTAGGGGGATATTATTAGTTATGACTCTCTCTCCCCTCTCGTTGCAGGGAGAAAAGTCCACCCCTAAAACTACTACTAAAAAGAAGTGTGCCATCTGTAACATTAAGCTGCCCCCATTATGGGAGAAAAAACTCTGCAGAACCTGTACTGACAAGGTTGTCAGGGCAGATCAATCTTCTCTATTAGGAGAAATCCACTCCCTAGTCAAACAGGAGGTGCAATCTTCCCTAGCGGCCTTTACCCCTCCACCCCCACCGCCACTCTCTCCAGCTAAGAAAAGGAAAATCCAGGATGAGGAATCTGAATCAGACCTCTCCTATGCCTCATCCTCAGGTCGACGAGAGGAACCTACGTTCCCTATAACCTCTGAAGCTAGGAAATATCTTTTTTCTTCAGAATGGGTTGAGGATTTAGTATCTGCCGTGCGCAGTACTATGGGGCTGGAGGAAGAGTCAGAACCACAGTCCATACAGGACCAGATGTTTGGTGGTATAACTAAGGGTAAACGGGTGGGTTTCCCAATTCATTCCAATATATCTGATATGATTGATCAGGAGTGGGAACTACCTGAAAAACGTCTCCGTACCCCATCCGAGATGAAGCATAGATTCCCCTTAGAAGGGGATTCGGCCAAATGGGATGTCCCCAAGGTCGATTCACAAGTGGCAAGAGTGGCTAAGAGAACGGCTCTTCCATTCAAAGACTCATCACAATTAAAAGATCCAATGGACAGAAAAATAGAAAGTCTGTTGAAAAAATCGTGGAAGACTTCCACGGTAGCCCTGAAAGCCAATATTGCGTCAACATGTGTGGCTAGAGCACTTTTCCGCTGGCTGAGAGAACTGGAATCCAACATATCCCAGGGCACTTCTAGAGCTGAATTGTTAGACTCTCTACTAGTGTTGAGCATTCCGATACCGCAAGTATCGGGTATCGGCCGATACTTGCGGTATCGGAATTCCGATACCGAGATCCGATATTTTTGTGATATCGGGTATCGGTATCGAATTAATAGGGATGTGTAAAATAAAGAATTAAAATAAAAAATATTGATATGCTCACCTCTCCGGCGGCCCCTGGACTTCACGCTGCTAACCGGGAGGCTTCTTTGTTTAAAAAGCGCGCCTTTCGGACCTGTGAATGACGTCCCGGCTTCTGATTGGTCGCGTGCCGCCCATGTGACCGGCACGCGACCAATCAGAGGCCGCGACGTCATTCGCAGGTCCTCAATTCCTAGCATTAGCAGTTTTGTGAATGAGAATGACGTCGCGGCTTCTGATTGGCCGCGTGCCGGTCACATGGGCGGCACGCGGCCAATCAGAAGCCGCGACGTCATTCTCATTCACAAAACTGCTAATGCTAGGAATTGAGGACCTGCGAATGATGTCGCGGCCTCTGATTGGTCGCGTGCCGGTCACATGGGCGGCACGCGACCAATCAGAAGCCGGGACGTCATTCACAGGTCCGAAAGGCGCGCTTTTTAAACAAAGAAGCCTCCCGGTTAGCAGCGTGAAGTCCAGGGGCCGCCGGAGAGGTGAGCATATCAATATTTTTTATTTTAATTCTTTATTTTACACATCCCTATGGTTCCCAGGGTCTGAAGGAGAGTTTCCTCTCCTTCAGACCCTGGGAACCATGAGAATACCTTCCGATACTTGATGTCCCATTGACTTGTATTGGTATCGGATATCGGTATCGGCGATATCCGATATTTTTCGGGTATCGGCCGATACTATCCGATACCGATACTTTCAAGTATCGGACGGTATCGCTCAACACTACTCTCTACCCCAGGGGTGTCAAACTGCATTCCTCGAGGGCTGCAAACAGGTCATGTTTTCAGGATTTCCTTGTACTGCACAGGTGATAATTTAATCACCTACACACATAATGATTGCAGCACCTTGTGCAATGCTAAGGAAATCTTGAAAACACGCATGGTTTGCGGCCCTCGAGGAATGCAGTTTGACACCCCTGCTCTACCCAGTCTTCTTAGAGCCACGTGTTTCTTAGCGGATGCCTCTATGGAAACTATCAGAATTGCTGCTAGATCATTAGTGCAGACTAATTCAGCTAGAAGGGCGCTTTGGCTAAAAATGTGGTCTGGTGATATCACCTCCAAGGCCAAATTGTGCACATGTTTAAGGGTATGTGCACATGTCAGGATTTCTTGCAGAAATTTCCTGAAGAAAACCGGAAATTTTCTGCAAGAAATCCGCATTTTTTTTTTTTGCGTTTTTTCCCCGGTTTTCTTAGCATTTTGCAAGCGTAATTAGCTTGCAGAATGCTAAAGTTTTCCAAGCGATCTGTAGCATCGCTTGGAAAACTGACTGACAGGTTGGTCACACTTGTCAAACATAGGGTTTGACAAGTGTGACCAACTTTTTACTATAGATGCTGCCTATGCAGCATCAATAGTAAAGGATAGAATGTTTAAAAATAATAAAATAAAATAAAATAAATGGTTATACTCACCCGCAGACAGCCGATCTCCTCAGCGGCGTCCATTCCTATGGATGGTGTGTGTGTGCAGGACCTTCCATGACGTCGCGGTCACGCGACCAATCACAAGACGGCAACGTCATCGCAGGTCCTTCACACAGAGCATCTATAGGAATGGAAGCGGCAGCGTGCACCGCTGAGAGGCAGGAAGACATCGAAGGTGAGTATAATACTGCTTTTTATTTTAATTCATTTTTTTAACCAATTATATGGTGCCCAGTCCGTGGAGGAGAGTCTCCTCTCCTCCACCCTGGGTACCAACCGCACATAATCTGCTTACTTCCCGCATGGTGTGCACAGCCCCATGCGGAAAGTAAGCAGATCAATGCATTCCTAGGTGTGCGGAGTCACCGCAATTCCGCAAATTTAATGAACTTAAATTCCCGGACCCGTGGAAGCGCACAAGCGCAAAACGGCCGTTGTCCTTTCCTCACTCCCCGCACCGCAACTCTCACCAGCCACCTCTCCTTACCATGTCTGTTTCGTTATTATGATGAATAAAGGACATTGATCTGCAGCAAAACTTGGGTGAGTGCCACATCTATTTCTTCTATTTTTGGTATCTGCTTACGACTTTTTTTGTAGAGCACTGCCCGCACATTGCTAGTTTTACACGTGCTATATGAGTCCTAATAAGGATCCAACGTCTACTATTGAACCGTTTGTTGTGAGATCGCCTAGTGCCGTTCACACTCTCCATTTTGTCTACGCTTTATGAACCTTCACTATATATAATAAAAATAAGATTCTCATCATTTTGTCTTCCTGAAATACCAGATCCCTTCAATCCGAATTTATCAATTCTAGACTTTCTGCAAAAAGGCTTAGAAATAGGCCTCAGGCCTAGCACCCTAAAAGTCCAAGTTTCCGCCCTCAGTTCAATATTTGATCAGGATCTGGCAAATCATCGCTGGATTAAGAGGTTCATGATATCAGCTTCTAGGATGAACCCTAAAAAACGAATAACAGTACCGTTATGGGACCTTAATCTGGTGTTATAAGGGCTTACAGGTCCACCCTTTGAACCATTATCCTCCTGCTCTCAGAAAAATCTTATCTATAAAACAATTTTTCTAGTGGCCATTACCTCAGCAAGGAGGGTGGGAGAGCTACAGGACCTTTCAATGAGAGAACCATATTTGTTCGTTAGAGATGACTCTATAATACTGCGCCTCGACCCTTCCTTTCTTCCAATAGTCGTATCAGATTTCCACCGCTCCCAGGAAATTGTTCTGCTTTCTTTTTGCCAAAATCCAACAAATCCAAAAGAAGAGAGATTTCATACGCTGGACGTCAGATGCATTGTATTATTTTACCTAGAGCAAACCAGCTCTTACAGACTTGATCAAAATCTATTTGTCCATCCATCAGGACAAAATAAAGGGAAAAAAGTAGCAAAAAGTACTATTGCTAACTGGATCAAGAAAGCGATAGCAGAAGCTTATCTTGCTCAAAATAAAACTCCTCCAGTGGGAATCAAGGCTCATTCGACTAGATCAACCTCAGTCTCCAGGGCAGAAAGAGCAGGTGCATCAGCAGAACAAATCTGCAGGGCAGCTACATGGTCTTCGTTGCATACTTTTTCCAGACATTACAGATCGAACATAATGCCCAACAAGGATTTAGCCTTCGGCCAGAAAGTACTCCAGGACGTTGTTCCTCCCTAGCGCCAAATTAGTTGGTATTCCTCCGTATGCCGTCGTGGAAGGTGACTAGAGAAAATAGAATTATTCTTACCGTTAATTCGGTTTCTAGGAACCTTCCATGACGGCGCTAGTTCCCTCCCTATACTCCTGGATTTAAATCTGGGATTCAAGGTAAACCGGTGCTATGGTTTTCAGTTATAAGTCACTGGTGAGGGGGAGGTGGGAGGGCCTTTTAACCTCTTCGTATTTCCTGTTCCCCATTAGGGCAAAGAGGCAACCTCCGTATGCCGTCGTGGAAGGTTCCTAGAAACCGAATTAACGGTAAGAATAATTCTATTTTTTCACGAAGTAGCAGAATTACTTTCTAATTACTGATAGATTTCAGCTGGTGTCATCACTCTCCATGGCTTTTTGCACCTCTCCTTCATGTGTTCAATAATTTTTCCTGCCATGTCCCATTGTTGCGCATAACTTAATTTATATGGTTTGATATCTTTGTGTGGATTGGATGGGTATCGACACTTGGTCAGAATTTCATTTCAATAGCACCTATAGAAATATATTTACTTAGAAAATTGGTGACATCCACTGTAGTAGACACCAACACATTTGCAGAATTGGTCGGGCAGGTATAGCCCTTTCTCATCCTGGTTCCTCCCATTGGTGAAGCTGCTTCAAGCAGATGTGAAAATACCAAGTCAGACAATTTTTGCTTAAAGGGACACTGTCACCTGAATTTGGAGGGAACAATCTTCAGCCATGGAGGCGGGGTTTTTGGGTGTTTGATTCACCCTTTCCTTTTCATTTTCTAATTATTGCTCCCACTGTTGATTTCTTCACTCCAAGCTGGTTGGCTATTGCAGATTCAGTCTTCCCAGCCTGGAGCAGGGCTACAATTTTGTTTCTGGTGTCCTTTGACAGCTCTTTGGTCGTCACCATAGTGGAGTTTGGAGTCAGACTCCAAACTCCAAGTCAGGATAAGTTGGAAACTTGGGCTGAAAGGTGGCAGATGAGGTTTAACAATGATAAATGTAAGGTTATACACATGGGAAGAAGGAATCAATATCACCATTACACACTGAATGGGAAACCACTGGGTAAATCTGACAGGGAGAAGGACTTGGGGATCCTAGTTAATGATAAACTTACCTGGAGCAGCCAGTGCCAGGCAGCAGCTGCCAAGGCAAACAGGATCATGGGGTGCATTAAAAGAGGTCTGGATACACATGATGAGAGCATTATACTGCCTCTGTACAAATCCCTAGTTAGACCGCACATGGAGTACTGTGTCCAGTTTTGGGCACCGGTGCTCATGAAGGATATAATGGAACTAGAGAGAGTACAAAGGAGGGCAGCAAAATTAATAAAGGGGATGGGAGAACTACAATACCCAGATAGATTAGCGAAATTAGGATTATTTAGTCTAGAAAAAAGACGACTGAGGGGCGATCTAATAACCATGTATAAGTATATAAGGGGACAATACAAATATCTCGCTGAGGATCTGTTTATACCAAGGAAGGTGACGGGCACAAGGGGGCATTCTTTGCGTCTGGAGGAGAGAAGCTTTTTCCACCAACATAGAAGAGGATTCTTTACTGTTAGGGCAGTGAGAATCTGGAATTGCTTGCCTGAGGAGGTGGTGATGGCGAACTCAGTCGAGGGGTTCAAGAGAGGCCTGGATGTCTTCCTGGAGCAGAACAATATTGTATCATACAATTATTAGGTTCTGTAGAAGGACGTAGATCTGGGGATTTATTATGATGGAATATAGGCTGAACTGGATGGACAAATGTCTTTTTTCGGCCTTACTAACTATGTTACTATGTTACTATTTGAGGGTGTGCACAGGTGTCTTTTTATACTGATAACAAGTTTAAACAGGTGCCATTACTACAAGTAATGAGTGGAGGAAAGAGGAGACTCTTAAAGAAGAAGTTACAGGTCTGTGAGAGCCAGAAATCTTGATTTTGTTTCTGACCAAATACTTATTTTCCACCATAATATGCAAATAAAATGTTAAAAAAACAGACAATGTGATTTTCTGGATTTTTTTTTCTCAGTTTGTCTCCCATAGTTGAGGTCTACCTATGATGTAAATTACAGACGCCTCTCATCTTTCTAAGTGGTGGAACTTGCACTATTGCTGACTGACTAAATACTTTTTTGCCCGACTATATACAGTTCTGGCAAAAATTAAGAGACCACTGCAAAATTTTCAGTTTGTCTGATTTTTCTCTTTATAGGTATATTTTTGAATAAAATGTAAATTGTTCTTTTATTCTATAAACTACTGACAGCATGTCTCCGAACTTCCAAGCAATAAATTTTGTATTTATTTTCTGAAAATGAGAAATGGCATTCCAAAGACATACTGATAGGGAATTTAGTTTGTGAGCCCCATCGGGGGCAGTGATGATAATGTGTGCAAACTGTAAAGCGCTGCGGAATATGTTAGCGCTATATAAAAATAAAGATTATTATTATAAGTGGTCAAAATAACAAAAAAAAATGCATTGCTTGCAGACCTCAAATATTGAAAAAAAAAAAACAAGTTCATAATTATTTAGAAACAACAATACTAATGTTTCAATTCAAGAAGAATTCAGAAATCAATAGTTTGTGGAATAACCATAATTTTTAATGACAGCTTTCATGCGTCTTGGCATGATTTGCACCAGTCTTTCACACTGCTTTTGGGTAACCTTATGCCACTCCTGGTACAAAAATGTAAGCAGTTCTTATTTGTCTGATGGCTTGTGACTATCCATCATCCTCTTTATTACATTCCAGAGGTTTTCAATGGGGTTCAGGTCTGTAGATTGGGCTGGCCATGACAGGAATTTGATGTGATGGTCCTTCATCCACACATTGATTGACCTAGCTGTGCGGCATGGCGCATTGTCCTGCTGGGAAAACCAGTTCTCAGAGTTGGGGAACATTGCCTGAGCAGAAGGAATCATCTGTTTTTTCAGGATAACCTTGTATGTGGCCTGATTTATACTTCCTTCGCAAAGATGAACCTGCCCAATTGCAGCCTTGCTGAAGCATCCCCAGATTATCACCGATCCTCAACCAAATTTCACAGTGGGTGCAAGACAATGTGGCTTGTACGACTCTCGAGGTCTCCGTCTAACCATAAGATGACCAGGTGTTGGGCAAAGCTAAAAATAGACTCATCGGAAAAGATTACCGTACTCCAGTCCTCTATGGACCAATCCTTATGGTCTTTGGCATACTTCAGCCTGGCTCTCCTTTGCTTCTCATTGATGAAAGGCTTTTTTCTAGCTTTACATGACTCGAGTCCTGCCTCTAGGAGCCTGTTACGAACTGTTCTTGCAGTGCACTTCACCCAAGCTGCCATTTGCCATTCCTTTTGTAGGTCACTTGATGTCATCCTGCGGTTGCTGAGTGACTTTCGAATAAGATGACGGTCATCCCGGTCAATGGAGAATTGTTTTTGCCCTCTGCCAGTCTGTAGCTTTGTTGTCCCCAATGTCTTGACATTGAGCCCTTCTTTTCCTCACTCAAGACTTTTCTTTTCAACTCCTTTGGCATGGTTAAAAGTTATTTTTTCATTCCTATTACTCTTGAGATATTACTAGCACTTGTTTTGCCATACAGCTTGTCCTATTGCAAGAGGATTGTGAACACCACAGCAGTGTTTTTTTTATATACTTTCATTCACTATACTTACCTGGAGCAGCCAGTGCCAGGCAGCAGCTGCCAAGGCAAACAGGATCATGGGGTGCATTAAAAGAGGTCTGGATACACATGATGAGAGCATTATACTGCCTCTGTACAAATCCCTAGTTAGACCGCACATGGAGTACTGTGTCCAGTTTTGGGCACCGGTGCCCAGGAAGGATATAATGGAACTAGAGAGAGTGCAAAGGAGGGCAACAAAATTAATAAAGGGGATGGGCGAACTACAATACCCAGATAGATTAGCGAAATTAGGATTATTTAGTCTAGAAAAAAGACGACTGAGGGGCGATCTAATAACCATGTATAAGTATATAAGGGGACAATACAAATATCTCACTGAGGATCTGTTTATACCAAGGAAGGTGATGGGCACAAGGGGGCATTCTTTGCGTCTGGAGGAGAGAAGGTTTTTCCACCAACATAGAAGAGGATTCTTTACTGTTAGGGCAGTGAGAATCTGGAATTGCTTGCCTGAGGAGGTGGTGATGGCGAACTCAGTCGAGGGGTTCAAGAGAGGCCTGGATGTCTTCCTGGAGCAGAACAATATTGTATCTTACAATTATTAGGTTCTGTAGAAGGACATAGATCTGGGGATTTATTATGATGGAATATAGGCTGAACTGGATGGACAAATGTCTTTTTTTGGCCTTACTAACTATGTTACTATGTTCATTAAATAAGATTTGGTTCAGGTGACCACCTAATCAGAAGCACATTAAGTAGAATAAGTTGTGCTCTGGTTGGAATTTAACTGACACTGGAATGGAATGGCTGTCAGACATGTAAAGAAGCTGAATTTTATAAAACTGTGCAGTGGTCTCTTAGTTTTGCCAGAGCTGTATATAGCCATCGTATAAGTCAGCGTGTTCACGTCCTGCCAATATCCAGCAACTTTGCACGGCCATTGAAGAGGAGTGGACCAACATTCCACAGTCTACCATAAGCAACCTGAGCAAGTGTATGCGAAGGAGATGTGTTGCATTGCATGACGCACCCCCCAGGACCTCCGCAATACTGTAAAACTGCACTTTTTTGAGTGGCCTTTTATTGTGGCTGTTAGAATCTGTTTTGTTTACTATCTGCCAGTTTCTTGTGGAGTTGTGGCTGCTGGCCTTTTTCCTCTGGTGCTGGGTTGGCCTTGGGTCAGGTGTTTGTTTCACACTTTATTAACCAGCACCTGCCTCCCAGTCCTTGCTGGACAACAGTGTCAATCTGCTTGAGCTCTAGCTTGGTGCTTTGCTTAGTGTTCTGTGTGTGTTATTTGTGCAGTACTGGTAACTTTGGTTGTGCTAGCCTTAGTTTATGTTTTCCATTGGTTTCTGCAGCCTTCTCTGTGTTTTCTACTAGGAGGTGACCTGCTTTTGTACCCAGTGCTTAGTTCTTTTAGGGTACCCCTTCCCCTTATCTATAGGTCTTCATTTGAGATTAACCTAGGATCGTTGGTGGGTCTATTTGCAAGGAATGAGTCGCCCACTCTATTGTAGGGTTTCAGCCTAGTCATAGTGCAGGGTCAGTTTTCCCCCTTCTACCTTAGTCCTGTGTTGCTCTCTAATGAGCATCTTGATATGCCATACCTGTCAGATGGATGGATTATCTTGGGAAATGAGAAGTGTTCACTAACACAGATTGAGAAAAATTTGTGAACAATATTGAGAGAAATAAAGGCCTTTTGTGTATATAGAAAAAGTCTTAGATCTTTGAGATCAGCTCATGAAAAATGGAAGCAAAAACAAACATGTTGTGTTTATATTTTTGTTCAGTATATTTGATATTGTATATCTGTACTGGAATTTTTAAAGAATAGTAAAGCATTCTATAAACTTGTGTTAATGATAGAATTACAGCGCACATGTGGTCTAATTTTGTAATATAGATAGTTCAATATGCTGTGTTAAAATCACAAATATTCTTATACATGGCAAACTTGGCATGATGAAGCTGAAGTAACTTTTTGGGGCTGTGACATCAAATCTCTACTGAGAGTTGTTAGGTTACTTTGGGCAATAGATCACAAATGGCTTAGCCCATACACAGACTTGACCTTGAAAGTAGTAGTTTATAACTGGAGCAGAATTTTTCGAAGTACGTTTATTTAAAACATTTTTAGTGGATTATGCTTTCCCGGTGAGGCCTACAATGGGTAAGGCCTACTACTACTAGGCGACTAGAGGAGAGTGGAGTAGCTTACAGTTTATTATTTAAACTTCCATGTACATAATAACAGCAATAGAGGATATCCATTATATAAAACATAACTTTTAATACATCTAGTTAAAATATGGATCCTAACAAACACAAACAAAAAAGAAAACCGTGCTCAAGTGAAACAGTGCTCAAGGTAAAAAATTGGAGCAGTCTTATCAATTAGACGGACAAATAAGGGAAATCCCTCAGATTGTAGGAGGAAGGTGGTACCGATTGTACTAGCCAGGTAAGAGGGTAGGGAAATATGTAAACCACTGTCTTCCCTGTGAACCCTCCACGAACTCCTGTCCTGACAAGGACAGTCCCCAAGTAGATCCTGCTATGGATACCCACCAACCAACGAGAAAAAACAACAAAAGAAAAGAAAATAATGTCTATAGTCTCCCAATGCGTTTCAACTCCGATGGGGGAGAATCATCAGGGGAGTTGTATGATTCACGACCAATGGGTCTGCGATAGTCCGTAAAAGATAATAATCAGATCTCATTCATGAGGGTCCGTGTAGAGCCTGGGTCCCGCAGTGGCAGGGAATACCCATATGAGGTTAACAGATGTCCGTTGTATCCGTAACTTGTAAGGAGTCCCTGCATACTGATCCAAGTAACTCCCCTATATAGCCCCCCAATACGTCAGCTGTTAAAGATGATTACCCCAATGAGTGGGTTGGTAATACATACCTGGTTCAGAGCCATGTGTGCTCTTTCGCCACATGCTGGGCAGTTCCGGTCGCTAGAACGCTTGTTACCGGAAGTATAGACGCCATATTGTGCGCGTCATTTCCGCCCACCATGTTCTTGTAGCCCGATGGTGCTCCCTGTAATCCCTCGTACCGCCGAGCGGCATCAACACTCGATACCGGAAGTTTGGACGCCATATTGCAAGCGTCACTTCCGCCCACCATGTTGTTGGAGCACAGTGCTCCCTATAGTTCGTAATGACCCTGGGGAGTATCGGCCGCCACAGCACACATAACCAGTGGCTACGACACCGTATAGGGGGCATCAGTTTCGTCCATCATTTTACGGAGCATGCCACCCCCATAAACACATTGTAATGCCCAACGATGGTATGGTTACGGCCACTATCTATACACCCCCGGAAATTCCAGTGCCTTGTATGATGCATAGTGCCCACCCACCATATTCTGAGGGCACCATGCTCCCACTATTTGTAAACATTAGTGTATAGTATCTCTGGTTCTAAAACCATCCGACAAAGGAGGGAATGTGGTCGTGATGGATATAGACAAATATAGAGATCTTTGCCTATCGCTCCTAAATGATCGTACCACATATATACGGGTGACCTCCAACCCAGTTGGTGAGTGTGTAAAAACTCTTGGGGTTATTTTAACAAAAGCGAAAGATGACATGCTCATTAGTGAAGAGGAATTATCCTTCCTTCTACCCCGCCATCCAGTGATGGCTACTTTTTATGCCTTACCAAAGGTAGGTAACATAGAAAAAACTCAGAAAAAATACATTCCATGAGATACGGCCTTCCCAAAACCCTGTCTGATGACAAATGCACACTAAGCAGGATGCAGCAGGCCTCCACTGATAAAGGCTAGGGGCGGCACAGGTGCAAACTACTTGATAAAAACAGCCACCCCAACCAAACATTGCAGGGGTTGGCTGCCTAGCAGAAAAAATGCACATTGATATGACTCACATAGGACGCCAGTCACACTGATAAGTGTAGTGCACAGTGTCTGTATGCAACCTATTGATGACGCCCCTTGTATTAACAGGCGGGCTGCCCAGCACTAAAAAAATGCAGCACACAGTGACAGACGCCCCAGAAAAACCTAGCCAACATAAAGAGGCCTGGCCACATCCTGCAAAAAAGGATATGATAAAGTGCAAAAAAATGCATGCATATGATAAATGCATACACTATATGGGGTATTGGTTTAATATTTTGGCCAAAATAAAGTAAGCCCGCAACCCAACGGCAAGGGTCCCCATAATATTGCGGGTCCTACCACTAATATCAAAAACAGCTAACATAGAAAAAACTCAGAAAAAAAACATACCATGAGATACGGCCTTCCCAAAACCCTGTCTGATGACAAATGCACACTAAGCAGGATGCAGCAGGCCTCCACTGATAAAGGCTAGGGGCGGCACAGGTGCAAACTACTTGATAAAAACAGCCACCCCAACCAAACATTGCAGGGGCTAGGTTTTTCTGGGGCGTCTGTCACTGTGTGCTGCATTTTTTTAGTGCTGGGCAGCCCGCCTGTTAATACAAGGGGCGTCATCAATAGGTTGCATACAGACACTGTGCACTACACTTATCAGTGTGACTGGCGTCCTATGTGAGTCATATCAATGTGCATTTTTTCTGCTAGGCAGCCAACCCCTGCAATGTTTGGTTGGGGTGGCTGTTTTTATCAAGTAGTTCGCACCTGTGCCGCCCCTAGCCTTTATCAGTGGAGGCCTGCTGCATCCTGCTTAGTGTGCATTTGTCATCAGACAGGGTTTTGGGAAGGCCGTATCTCATGGTATGTATTTTTTCTGAGTTTTTTCTATGTTAGCTGTTTTTGATATTAGTGGTAGGACCCGCAATATTATGGGGACCCTTGCCGTTGGGTTGCGGGCTTACTTTATTTTGGCCAAAATATTAAACCAATACCCCATATAGTGTATGCATTTATCATATGCATGCATTTTTTTGCACTTTATCATATCCTTTTTTGCAGGATGTGGCCAGGCCTCTTTATGTTGGCTAGGTTTTTCTGGGGCGTCTGTCACTGTGTGCTGCATTTTTTTAGTGCTGGGCAGCCCGCCTGTTAATACAAGGGGCGTCATCAATAGGTTGCATACAGACACTGTGCACTACACTTATCAGTGTGACTGGCGTCCTATGTGAGTCATATCAATGTGCATTTTTTCTGCTAGGCAGCCAACCCCTGCAATGTTTGGTTGGGGTGGCTGTTTTTATCAAGTAGTTTGCACCTGTGCCGCCCCTAGCCTTTATCAGTGGAGGCCTGCTGCATCTTGCTTAGTGTGCATTTGTCATCAGACAGGGTTTTGGGAAGGCCGTATCTCATGGTATGTATTTTTATTTAGCCTTACCAAAGGTCCATAAGGGTTTGGACCCTCTGAGGGGCAGGCCCATCGTGTCCGGCATAGGGAGTGTTGGACAGAATATTGGTATTTATTTGGATGATGTACTTAGACCATTTGTGGTATCACTCCCGTCATACATTAGGGACACGATGGACCTGCTCCGTAAGTTGGAAGGTATTTCCCTGGAACCTGGTACATTGCTTGCGAGTATTGATGTTGAGGCCTTGTACTCCTCAATCCCACACGAACATGGGATTGGGGGTGTGCGCCATTTCATTAACACTAGGGGTTGTCAATTCAATGCCCATAACAAACTCATTCTAACCCTTTTGGAGTTCGTACTCAGTAATAATTATTTTACTTTTGACGGCAGAACCTTCCACCAGCTCAGGGGCACCGCTATGGGTAATCCCTGTGCGCCCACGTACGCCAATCTGTTCCTGGGCTGGTGGGAGGACTGCATCGTCTTTTCTGAGGTACACGCCCAATACCTGGCCCATATTGATTTATGGGTCAGGTATATTGATGACATTTTTGTTATATGGAGAGGGTCTAAAGATGTGTTTAATCTGTTCATCGAGTCCCTTAACAACAATGGGGTAGGACTCAAATTTACTTATGACATACAAGAATTTCAGTTACCTTTCCTGGATGTACTGATCTCCAAATCACAGGATGGAGAACATCTGGAGAGTACCATATACAGGAAGCCCACCGCAACCAACTCGCTGTTGAGGTGGGACAGTAATCATCCCTACTCCCTAAAAAAAGGCATCCCAAAGGGCCAATACTTGCGACTACGACGCAACTGCTCTAATCAGAGAGACTTTAAAGTGATGGCCGGTGACCTGAGACAGAGATTTCTGGCTAGAGGGTACCCGGATCGAATCCTGCGGGAGGCATTTCGTTATGCTAACCAACAGGAAAGGGGGAACCTCCTAATACCCAAAAGGGAGGAGACCGAACCCTCAGGAACAACTAGAATCATCTGTACATATGATAACGGTGCAGCATCAGTCAAAAACATCATCAGAAAACACTGGGATATTCTCAGGATGGATGAGGACCTGAGACACCTTGGGAACAGAACCAGTCATCACTTATCGTAGGGCCAGGACCTTGGGTGATAGACTCGTCCATAGTCACTTTACTACGCCTAGGGGGTCTACTTGGCTCCCACAGAGACCAGCGGGATGCTTTAGGTGTGGCGGATGTATAGCGTGTGACTCAATTAATACAGGAAAGGAGTTCTATAACGAGAATACACAAGAGACCTTCAAACTAAAAAAATTTGTGAACTGCAAGAGCACAGGAGTTGTTTATCGAGCTCTGTGCCAATGTGGCATCAGGTATGTAGGGAAAACAGTTAGAGAATTGAGGAGGAGGGTAGGGGAGCATTTGGGAGACATACGAAATCATAGGGATACTCCAATTGCTAAACATGTTAACAACATGCATGGAGGAGACCTTAGAGCCATACGATTTATGGGAATTGACAGAATTGATATGCCAGCTAGAGGTGATGACCTGGACAGACTGTTGCTTCAGAAAGAAGCGAGTTGGATATTTTTGCTGGATACCTGCCACCCCATGGGTCTTAATGATCAGATCAATTTTGGATGTTTTTTGTAACAAGCTCCCCGTACTTATTTCCCTCTCCTCTCTCTCTCTCGTTTGCGCCCCCCCCCTTTTCTTCTTTACAGCTAGAAGCGTATCCTCCCATTGTAAGCCTTTGTTTTTTGTACGTGGGTTACCAGTTGTTGCTAAGTTTTACTCCCCCCTTTCTTTCGAGACATTTTGTACATTTATATTGGGAGGTGACTCCTATATCCGTTTCACCCCCATATTCCATCTCTGCCTAAGGACCTGCGCTGATAGAACGGCCAAAGAAAACAAAATCAGTCATTTTTTCTGTGTTTATTATTTAGCAATGGAGCTACTGCTCATTTCTATTTTGATTTCCAGGGACTGCATTGATTGGGGACCCATTTGGGCTCTTCTCCGATTACAGTATGGAATTCGTTCTGTTTTTAGGACCCAACCAATATAGTAACCAATGCGCTTTGCATACTGATACCTCCTTGCTCATATGCCCTTCTGCCCCCACAAACCCCCCCCCCCTCCTTCCCTCGTAGCCAATTATCACCAGGCAATATGACTTCTTTTGCACTTATATGTGGATACATAGAGTTGCTATATTGATGTTTATTGGTACATCTATATACTGTATAGCACAAAAGAACGTATAATACTTTTTGTATATTCGAAGTGTTAACTATTAAGACAAACGTCATGTGCCCGCAATATACCCCTGTAGATTGTGCCTGTAGTGGTTGCTGAAGGTCTATGTGGTACATCAATGGACATAGATACTATACACTAATGTTTACAAATAGTGGGAGCATGGTGCCCTCAGAATATGGTGGGTGGGCACTATGCATCATACAAGGCACTGGAATTTCCGGGGGTGTATAGATAGTGGCCGTAACCATAACATCGTTGGGCATTACAATGTGTTTATGGGGGTGGCATGCTCCGTAAAATGATGGACGAAACTGATGCCCTCTATACGGTGTCGTAGCCACTGGTTATGTGTGCTGTGGCGGCCGATACTCCCCAGGGTCATTACGAACTATAGGGAGCACTGTGCTCCAACAACATGGTGGGCGGAAGTGACGCTTGCAATATGGCGTCCAAACTTCCGGTATCGAGTGTTGATGCCGCTCGGCGGTACGAGGGATTACAGGGAGCACCATCGGGCTACAAGAACATGGTGGGCGGAAATGACGCGCACAATATGGCGTCTATACTTCCGGTAACAAGCGTTCTAGCGACCGGAACTGCCCAGCATGTGGCGAAAGAGCACACATGGCTCTGAACCAGGTATGTATTACCAACCCACTCATTGGGGTAATCATCTTTAACAGCTGACGTATTAGGGGGGCTATATAGGGGAGGTACTTGGATCAGTATGCAGGGACTCCTTACAAGTTACGGATACAACGGACATCTGTTAACCTCATATGGGTATTCCCTGCCACTGCGGGACCAAGGCTCTACACGGACCCTCATGAATGAGATCTGATTATTATCTTTTACGGACTATCGCAGACCCATTGGTCGTGAATCATACAACTCCCCTGATGATTCTCCCCCATCGGAGTTGAAACGCGTTGGGAGACTATAGACATTATTTTATTTTCTTTTGTTGTTTTTTCTCGTTGGTTGGTGGGTATCCATAGCAGGATCTACTTGGGGCCTGTCCTTGTCAGGACAGGAGTTCGTGGAGGGTTCACAGGGAAGACAGTGGTTTACATATTATTTCCCTACCCTCTTACCTGGCTAGTACAATCGGTACCACCTTCCTTCTACAATCTGAGGGATTTCCCTTATTTGTCCGTCTAATTGGTAAGACTGCTCCAATTTTTTACCTTGAGCACTGTTTCACTTGAGCACGGTTTTCTTTTTTGTTTGTGTTTGTTAGGATCCATATTTTAACTAGATGTATTAAAAGTTATGTTTTATATAATGGATATCCTCTATTGCTGCTATTATATTCGATCCTGAGGATATAGACAGGGCCTATTCCATTATATGCTTTAGCTATACTTTATAAACTTCCATGTACAGAGCGATCTTAGATTGTACAGTTATATGAAAAAGTTTGGGCACCCCTATTAATCTTAAGGTTATTGTTTTATAAAAATTGTTTTTTTGCAACAGCTATTTCAGTTTCATATATCTAATAACTGTTGGACACAGTAATGTTTCTGCCTTGAAATGAGGTTTATTGTACTAACAGAAAATGTGCAATCTGCATTCAAACAAAATTTGACAGGTGCATAAGTATGGGCACCCCACCAGAAAAGTGACATTAATATTTAGTAGATCCTCCTTTTGCAAAAATAACAGCCTCTAGTCGCTTCCGGTAGCTTTTAATGAGTTCCTGGATCCTGGATGAAGGTATTTTTGACCATTCCGCTTTACAAAACAATTCCAGTTCAGTTAAGTTTGATGGTCGCCGAGCATGGACAGCCCTCTTCAAATGATCCCACAGATGTTCAATGATATTCAGGTCTGGGGACTGGGACGGCCATTCCAGAACAGTGTAATTGTTCCTCTGCATGAATGCCTGAGTAGATTTGGAGCGGTGTTTTGGATCATTGTCTTGCTGAAAGATCCATCCCCTGCGTAACTTCAACTTTGTCACTGATTCATGAACATTATTGTCAAGAATCTGCTGATACTGAGAGGAATCCATGCATCCCTCAACTTTAACAAGATTCCCAGTGCCAGTATTGGCCACACAGCCCCAAAACATGATGGAACCTCCACCAAATTTTACTGTGGGTAGCAAGTGTTTTTCTTGGAATGCTGTGTTTTTTGGCCGCCATGCATAACACCTTTTTGTATGACCAAACAACTCAATCTTGGTTTCATCAGTCCACAGGAAGGACTTTCTTCCAAAAAGAAATTGGCTTCTCCAAATGTGCTTTTGCATACCTCAGCCGACTCTGTTTGTGGCGTGCTTGCAGAAACGGCTTATTTCGCATCACTCTCTCATACAGCTTCTCCTTGTGCAAAGTGCGTTGTATAGTTGACCGATGCACAGTGACACCATCTGCAGCAAGTTGATGCTGCAGGTCTCTGGAGGTGGTCTGAAGATTGTCCTTGAGTGATCTCACCATTCTTCTTCTCTGCCTTTATGATGTTTTCTTGGCCTGCCACTTCTGGCCTTAACAAGAACTGTACCTGTGTTCTTCCATTTCCTTACTATGTTCCTCACAGTGAAAATTGACAGGTTAAATCTCTGAGACAGCTTTTTGTATCCTTCCCCTGAACAACTACGTTGAATAATCTTTGTTTTCAGATCATTAGACAGTCGTTTTGAGGAGCTCATGATGCCACTCTTCAGAGGAGATTCAAACAGGAGAACAACTTGCAAGTGGCCACTTTAAGTAGCTTTTCTCATGATTGCATACACCTGGCTATGAAGTTCAAAGCTCAATGAGGTTAGAAAACCAAAAAAAGTGCTTTAGTAAGTCAGTAAAAAGTAGGTAGGAGTATTTAAAACAAGAAAATGATAAGGGTGCCCATACTTATGCACCTGTCAAATTTTGTTTGAATGCAGATTGCACATTTTCTGTTAGTACAATAAACCTCATTTCAAGGCAGAAACATTACTGTGTCCAACAGTTATTAGATATATGAAACTGAAATAGCTGTCGCAAAAAAAACAATTTTTATAAAACAATAAGCTTAAGATTAATAGGGGTGCCCAAAGTTTTTCATATAACTGTATATCATTGTATTCACATTGCCTCTTTGAAGTGTATGTCCATCTTAGAATGGGAAGGGACAAAAAAAAGGTCATAGGAGCGCATGCAAGACGGTGAGTTGATATAAAATCTTCATTTATTAGTTTCCACAACGTGTTTCAATGGAATAGCTCCATCTTCCTCAGGTGGAAGTTATAGGTAGAGTGGGGTGGGGAAAGTATATAAAGGGAGGCAGCCTATGAACAATCAGACACAATTCCACAGACCGCCCACAGAGTTAAAAAGGCCAATCAAGGCTCCACCAAAGGAATATAACAGGGATGATACAAAATAAAACATATAATTTAAAAACAATCTAAAATTAAAAGACAAATAACAGTGCACATAAAATATACACATAATTAATATATAAATAGCAGCATGCATATATTACATAATTTTCTCAATTGAGGTTTAACCCTTCAGGGTTAGATTATATACCGGTCAGGCCAATCATCTGGAATCTGGTCGATAACAGTAAGTTTTATTGTGTTCCAATTCTTTTGATGCACTAAAGAAAAGTGTTTATAAAGACTATGTAGCATGAACCCATTACGGATGTTTTGACGGTGCTTGTTGAGTCTAGCATGCATCGACTGTATCGTCCAACCAATGTACTGCAAACCACAACCACACTCAATTAAATAAATAACTAGAAGTTTACTATGCACATGATACCTGTAATGTCACATACAGGCATAATACCCATAATACCCGCAGCACTGTAATGACCGGTTTCATCAGGTGAAATCAAAGCATAGATGAAAAATATAATGATAGCACAACATATAAAGCACAGCGAGAGTTTAAGCTATGTATATATGACATTTTGGTGCTCGATTTAAATGGCATCAGTCAGGTCCCTTGCCTGTTCCCAATCACTAGTAAGGCTAGGCAAACCTTCATTCTAATAAGGTGTTTTGTGTAAATTTTTAGCAATGCAATGGTTGAAGAATGTAGTTTTATGATGCCGATGTACATATGGCAGGACAAGTCTGGTGCTGAATCAACGGACCTCTTCATGTTAAGCCTGGACTTCCGGCTCTGATGAGGCCCAGGACGGTTCTGCACATGTTGACGCAAGGTTACCATGAAATCACGACCTTATGTTGCTTGGGCAGAACCTTAAGGGTATGTGCCCACGTTGCGGATTTCTGTATGGATTTTTCAGCTCAGTTCTTGAGTTCAATGCGTTTTACCTGCGGATTACACGTGGATTTACCGCGGATTTCCAGTTTTTTTTTTTTTGTGAGGATTTCACCTTTGTTTTTCAACACCTGCGGATTCCTATTGAGAAACAGTTGTAAAACGCTGCAGAATTCGCACAAAGAATTAACATGCTGCGGAAAATACAACACAGCGTTTCCGCGTGGTATTTTCTGCACCATGTGCATTGTGGATTTTGTTTTCCATGGTACTGTAACTGCTGCGAATCTGCAGCATCCAATTCGCTGCAGATCCGCAGGCAAATCTGCAACGTGTGCACATACCCTTAGGCTATGTGCCCATGTTGTGCTTTTTATGCATCTATAAATCTGCATCTATAGCCCTATTGTAGCATTGGGGGACAGCTTTTGATGTATATGATAAACCGGGGCTCTGACTGATGTGTAAAGGTGATATCTGTCAACCATAAACTACGATGGGATCTATTTAACAAATACCTTGTTCTTGGCGTGCCCTTAGAAGTCTATGTCATAGAAGTGTATGGATATGTATTATGATAAAAAAATAAATGTACATATGTTGTCTTGAATTCTACTCCATCAGAGCTATCAGTAACTGAATTTGACCTCTTTGTGGAGATGCCAAGATGTTCCCCTTTCGCTACTGGATCCCATAGAAGATGGTGTGCCTGATACCCTAAGACAAATAATGCAATACATTTATAAAGGTATTATATTATTAACATTTTGTAAACGTTATACATAATTTGAAATGTTCACCTTTCACGTAACATTTTACAGCCCCCTCAAGCCTTTTACTGTTCGAGATGCCTCTGTGAGCTATAACAGACATACCCTGCTACCTAACTTTGAAAGTCACTGGGAAATGGGCATCGGTGAGTACAGCGGGTAACAGTGTAAAGAACCTTTAAAAAAATCCTGAATGTCCAAATGTAAAAAGGCACAAAATATGTACTCCACAAAATCTGCCACTGGCTCTATCATCAGCAAATGTGAAGGATAGCAGCTCCATAACAAGGGAAATTACATTTTCACTCTATAATTTTACATTTTTACAGCATAACAAAAGGTTGGTATCTGGAAACCATCAGCATGTTGCCATTCAGAGATTTATTGCTGTAATTTTGTTTTTCTATGAAGTCATAGAAAATCATTGGGGTAAAGCATTATTATGAACTTTATTTATGTGTTTAATAATATAGTAATCAGACCATCATTGTTCATCAATATCGGCCATATGAATGAGCCTGGTGGTCTTGGATATTCTCACAAACCATAAAAAAATACAAAGAAATCTATAATATGATGCTTTCTGATTATTTAGTTTTCAGATACTAATACATTTTTATTTACACTGTATGGAGTAAAAATAAACTAAAAGAACGCAAAAACATATAAGTAATAAACATGTTAACGAGTTGACAGAATTTTCATTTGCCAAATTCACAACCAATATTAATAGCAGAGCTTCACTTTAGGGTGTGCTTGACCCAATTAGATCCACGAGGCATTCACAGTTGTACACCTTTATGGAGTTAAGGTAATAAAATCAAGAGAAGAGTGACAATAAGACCAATAGCTTTTTATTGATGGTTTCTAGGTAGCAATGGGAGGTAAGGTAGTGATGATCCAAATCTGCTCAATTTCAAATCCGTTTTTACCATGGCTCAGACAAAGTGGAGCTTCTTGTTAAAGGGAACAGAACACAAAAGGTCTATGGATAAAGTACAATTCCAATTACTGTGGTATTAAATAAAAATTGGAAACAGGGATCAAAGTGCACTCTCTGGATTTTATTAATAATATAATAATCATTTTAATATTCTTTTATTAAAACAATAAAAATACAGTTCTTCTGCTTGGACATAAATATGAACGCTGCAGCAGATTGCCACTGATTTGCTGCAGGGGTTTGTGACATCGTCAATAGACCGGCGGGAAACTCAAGGTTGAGAACGGAGCAGTATCTGGGCCCAGAAAGTACGCTTTTTTTTTTCTTTTTTTTTTACTTTACGTAGCACCTGGGGGCCAATAATAAGGGTCTGTACAGCAGTGGACAAGACTTTTAAGCTACATCTACATGTACAAAACTAAAAAAAAACGAACAAAAAAAAACTTCTAATTTAGAATTCATTCCACTGATTTTTTTTTTTTAGCTTCTAACAATTTTCGTGATCTGTTTACTGTAAATGAAAAAGGACATTTTCCTTTACATCCTTCTAGACAGTACTCTCTAAGATAGACTAATATTCTTCATGGTGGCAAGCTATTAAGGCGGTGGAGAGAGATTTGTTCTGTGAATGTTTTTATTGCAGTTCTCCACCATTTTTGACAATTTCAAAATGGGTCTAGTGTTTGTGGGAGCAGTCAGGTTCTTTCACTGCTGGAAGAAGCAGCGAGGACACTGGAGGAGACCCTGGCAGCGGTTCAGAGAAACATTAGGAGATCGATAGATGAGCATATATTTATTCATTTTTAGACCCTATTGGTGCCATTTTTTTATTAAAAAATGTATATTTGTCAGAAGACTATGCTGCACCACCTATGTGACGGACAACTAACCTGTATACTCTGCCTGGAGCTGTCCTTGGGGACTCTCATCCTACTTTTTCCTTTACTACTCCTCCTAAAGTGAGGTTTTGAGAAAGACCATACCTGGTCGAAACGTCACCTCGTTGTCCGCTATCATTTATTACTTTCTCCTCAAAAAATTATTTGGTGGTGCATGTACACTTGAATAAAAGCAAAGAATTTTCTTTTTGCATTGAAATCAAGACTTTGAGTGCGGCTGTTTTTCTTGTATATTTGACGTTTGATGTCCAGCCAGCACCTCCCTCATTGGGTTTTACAGTGTGCCCATCTTTCTTCTGGATACAATAGTCATATGTAAGCGCTGCACAGTGTGGGGAAAGAATATTTGCATTGTTGAAGATTTGAGAATGTATTGGTTACTGGAGAGTAATACATCAAATGAATTTATGAAGGGAGTGCTCAACTTGCCACTAAAACCAATAATTTATGGCTGTCTACTATGGACAGTATCTGCCCAACAATAACTATGAGAAGGGTGGGGGGAATGTTCTCTTCAGGAATTCTCTGGACTCATAACTATGTGGTGTACTCTCTTATCACTCCCATTATCCTAACTAGTCTTGAGCGAGTATACTCGTTGCTCAAGATTACTCGAGCATGCTCGGGAAATCTCGAGTAACTAGTATACTCGCTCATCACTAATCCTAACATTAATTTTGGCTAATACTAGCCTGAACCTTACCCCATACTAGGCTTCCCTTACGTAAGACAGTATAGATTCTTTATACCATACTCTATGTGCTGTTTCTTCGACCAGCACAGCATAAAAGTAACTCATGGGATTCCTTAGACTGACTACAGGTGTAGGCTACTGAAAACTATGTTGACTAGCATTTGTTTCATTTTTTAGCTTCTGGAAATAACCAGATTTAATTCACTCACAGTAAACAAATTGTGAAATTGGTAAAAACTAAAAAAATTATTCTATAAAAGGTGGTCTCTGATTTTCTGTAACTAAAAGTTAAAGAGGGTGTCTGATCTTCTGAGAAAAATCTGTAGTCACTATATGACTGCAGACTTCTGAATCTTGATAGTGTGCCGTGCGCATACTGTCAAGATTCATTGGTACCGTTTGTGTTGAGAACAGGCGGTCAAGTGACCACAATTATTGGATACATGTAGTTACATGCTGACTAGACGTGCTCGGTTTCTCTCAGTTCATTTGTATTGTGACAAGCCAGGCACGTCTAGTTGGGAATTGACCGGTAGTATGCAAATCGCATACTTGAGTTCACATGACCACCCACTCTCACTGGCAATGCTGAGTAATATAGAGTGACCGAAACCTTTTATCAGAAGACCAACAACCCCTCTGAAAGGTACTAATGTCTCTTTTAATATGTCAATAGAGCTAGTATCAAGCCCTTGTGCCGCATTACAATATTAGTGAAAAAAATCACATTGTTTTGGGCCAGTGTCGAAACACTTGGAATAAAAATCTTTCTACCTAAGGTCAAACTACTACCATTTTAATTGCATTTCAATGAGCTATGATTGCTGCACCAAACTTCTGTCTGGGTCATTGATACTTTTAATATTTTTCACATCTTTAATTGTTTTAGTTAAAGAAACAGAAATATTTTAATGCAATTTTTCATGCCACTTTCATGGCATTGAAACAGAGAAATGTTGTCCAGTTATGTCTCAAACAAAGTCACAATGGGAGTAATTTTGCCGAAGGAATCCTAATGGAGAGTGACTCCGTTGCATCATTTGTACCTGCCGAATACATCAATGGGGAAACAAATGATTGCAGAAAAATTATATAAAAAAAAAAAATCTTTGATTTTATACCCATAAAATACAATGGATAAATATGATACTTAGTGGAACATCAGTGGTACATTTTGCACTTCCATAGAGAACTCTGTATTTGTTGTGCTCTCATGTGTATCAGTTTTACCCTTAGGATTATTCTTCTTATAAATGGCAGACTCCTCTTATAATTCCTATACATATGTGTGATCAAAATAGATTTCATGTGTTATACAAATAGGTTTCATCTGCAATCCACAAGGCCATATTATTCTTTTTAAGCATAGTAAAGGAACATCAATTGTTAATGCACAATAAATACTGTATGCAAAATATATATTAAGACTGGGATTATTATATGTACATCAACTTGCAAAAAAAATTGAAATGAATTGTCGTCCTTTTTCATATTGTTATCATATATTCCATTTCAAAATAATATGTTACTTTACCTCAGGACCCATATGGTAGCCCCAGGCTATACATATTTGTACCTCTTTTTCAATACATCCCTAAAGCAATCACCTGTGAGCCCAATGGCAACTTGAGAGCAGCTTCCATTTTTCTGCCATAGTTTATTGACTTAGATCAGCTCAGTAGCACTTTGTGATTTCAGCAGTAAAGTTTCTTCTAGCTCCTTGCAGTTTGATCATTGATAATATGTCAGTAATGGCAATCTGAGAATAGGCAGCATTGGTGGTTTATCACTACACTTTTGAGACCTTGGCCCTCTTAGGAGAAACTTATAACTGCTCTTAATAGGGGTCTAAAAAAAGATAGCGATTTCAATTTTGGCCTTTTTCAAAACTGGAGGCCTTGTGTGAACGCTGGTTAAACACCCTGCAACTCTGCCTAATGGTCATACTGGTGGACTTATTTGGTTCCTTAAAAAGGATGACTTGTTCTCTGGGGTCTCATTTGTCTAGTAAGTCATCTGAAGCAATACCTGCCAAAGGAATTATTTCACACTTTACCATTCATGACATAAGCTGAAGTTCTGGCTTCACAAAAAAATGTGTTCGGTTTCTCTGATTTATAGGAATTGTAGATATTTCCATTTTGGGGAGTTAAGGCCATTTATGCTGTTCTCATAGTCTGTCCCAAATGTATAGTTAAATATAAACTAGTCTCCGTTTTCTATTAACCTATGGCCAACCTACATTTAAGAGCATATAGGCAACAAATGAGGAGGGCATAGTATGGAGCATAAGTGCGTGGATCTCTGAAAAAAGAAAGGCCTGGTAACCCCTGACATATCAATGAAGAAATAGAAAGTTCACGTTCTAGCTCATCGTCTTCCTTCTATCAGAGTTCATGTAAGGATACACAGTTCGATGGTTGTGGATGAAGGCCTCATTCAGTGTGTGCGGTACACAACGTGTCCCAAGACCGAAATAAATATTTCTGACACAGCCATCTGTGCGCTAATCTGGCCATTGGCAATCTGCATTTCAGAAAAAGCCATTTCTCAGCACATTATTAGAACCATAGAAGAAACAAAACAGAATAAGGTTTTAAATAACTCTTTCATCAAGCAATTTATTGACGCCTTCACAAATCCTTTTGAGGTGTGGCCTGCAGCTTCCATCAAGGCTATAAAGGGCGGTAAGGAATTCAACATCTGAAAAATGATTAAAGACCCTGTTGATACGACCGTGAGATTTAGGTGTCAAGTGGCGCTGTACCAATTCATGAAGTAGGGCTTGGCATTCATGTAGAAGTCCAGAAAGAACACTTTTATCAAATGTGTATTCCACTTCGTAGAAGCTAACTGCTGTCATTGCAGTCTGGTTGAGCTTTTTCCTGAATTTCTCCACAATCTCTAGTTCTTCAGGACTGAACTGCTTATTCCTATATAGAATGCCAACTTTTACTGCAACCTTGATAAGGTCCTTCAGGATTTTGTGAGCCTCTTTCTTATTCCTCACGTGCTCCTTAGTTGCTTTGAAAAGCTCATCAAAGATTTCACTACTTATGTCATCAATAAGCATATTTGCCATCGTCTTTGTAGCCATCTTGCTCAGAATTTTCTTCTGTGCTTGTACGGCAAAACTCTTGGAGCTAAAATTTTCGGGACCTGTGTATGGAAAATAAGATAGTGTCATTTATTGTATTTTGTCTTGAATGTGTTTAATAGACTGTCAATAATTAATTATGTATTGGGACAAGAAGATTGTAACAAGTCACAGGGGACACCATTTACTGAGAAATGTCAGCAATTAGACTCTTTTATACTAAGTATGGAAGTGTATCCTCAGCTAAAATTACAAAGTGAGCAGAATTATATATTTGTTTGTTGGAAAAGATTCAGTATAACTTGCTGGTGTTTGTCTGCATGTGTCCAGTGGGCGGCCGTACTAATGATTGACCGCTATCTGTACATGCATAGTCGTACTGGGAAGTTTGAATAAGACCGCCATTGGACTCATATGTATACTAACACGAGGGATTTCAATAAAAAGCAAATTCTACTGAAAACATTTTCCTATAAAAATATATAACAATTTGATAATCAATCTGATTAGCTCCTCCTGCTCTATATCATTCTGCTAGCAGATCGGATAATATTTTCAATCTGACCGGTTTCTTCTAAGATACTTAAAGATACCGTAATTAGTTCTGCATCATCTAAGGCTAGGTTCACATTGTGTTAGGGCAATCCGTTAAGCGCATAGCGCTAGCGGATTGCGCTAACTCAATGTCTTTAGAGGGATCGCGTTTGCCGATCCTGCTAGCGCAGATCCCCAATGTGCACTAGCGAGGAACGGACCTCGGACGCACCCCGGACGCTGCAAGCAGCGTCCGAGGTCCGTCACAAAATAACGGCACATCGCTAGTGCATGCCGAAAATGGCATGCGCTAGTGATGCGCTACAGATAAAAATCACATTGCCATCAATGGGTGCGCTAACGGACCCGTTGCATGGCGTTAATTGCGACAATTTCGCCGTGCAACGGAGTCCGTTAGCGTTAACTCATTAACGCAATGTGAACCTAATCTGATGGAAAGTAATAACATCCCTTCTAGTTGTACGTAGTGAATGGTAACATCCGTTGTGATCTGGTTTGTTGGTAGAACCCTGGCTGACTAAGGACATTAAATGGAATCATAGCAGTGAAGAGGTTAATAACATCTCTGATGGGATAGAGCATGGAAAGGGGTTAATAAATTGTCTGACTGCGATGATGCAGTCTCTTTGCACTGTTGCTTGGATTTAGGGCTGTAAATATTAAGTCAAATTATTAATTTTCAATAAACTATGTACTGGCTACATTTCTTCACTCTAATGGAAGGTTTTGCCAACATTACATGTGGTATACTTAACACGGGTGGGTGTCATCACTATACAGTAAGTTAAGAATTCTATAAATGGATACAAGAGCTGACATATATAGATATCACATGACACTCAGGAGGGTCACTCTTCTATCTCACCACTAAGAGGGTCTAGGTTCAGGAGCTGACACATGCTCCTGTCCCTGCAGCATTTTGGGCCTACACACAGAGGCTGATTTGCTCCTGTTGGTTCTTGAGCTTGGACATTCACACTCATGGATAAAGGCTCCTATTCCTGCAAATCTTAGACCATGACATTGACATGGACAGACGCAAACTTTCGTTCAGGATCCAGGAATAGATGGGTGATTCTAATGAATGAATTATGGACAAATGGATGATTTCTTTGTAACTACTTCACATATTCTGTATTTTGCTACAATAGTTATTTTTGATGGACAAGCCAATAGACCACTACATTTTTTATAAAAGAAAATGTCACAATAATTCTTAAGCATTACATCTTGTAAGAAGTCCTGAATAAATAGATAAATATACATTGTAAAATGTATATTGAATAAAGGCAATTAAGGGGTTAGGCTACTTTCACACTAGCGTCGGAATCTCCCCGTCGCAATGCGTCGGGGAGAGATTCCGACGCTAGTGTTTAACGCATTGCACAATGGAGGCAGCGGATGTATTTCTCCGGTGCATCCGCTGCCCCATTGTAAGGTGCGGGGAGGTGGGGGCGGAGTTCCGGCCGCGCATGCGCGGTCGGAAAAAGAGGTCCGTCAGGAGCAAAAAACGTTACATGTAGCGTTTTTTGCTCCCGACGGTCCGCAGAAGCACGACGCATCCGTCGCTCGACGGATGCGACGTGTGGCAATCCGTCGCAAATGCGTCGTCAATACAAGTCTATGGGGAAAAAACGCATCCTGCAAGCACTTTTACAGGATGCGTTTTTTCTGCAAAACGACGCATTGTGACGGATTGCAGAAAACGCTAGTGTGAAAGTAGCCTTAATTGTAACACCCATTGAGTTATGAGGCATTTAAGGGATTAGCAGCAATGAAGAGGTTCTTGATAACATCTTTGTGGTCTATGGTGGTGAAAGGATCCCTGGTGGGCTATGGCATGGCAAAGGGTTAATGATTAAATTGTCTGACTTGGATCATGCAGTGCTTGAGTAATCTATTATATGCAAATGGCATGAGGGTAGGGCATGAGAGAAACAGCCTACTTGTTTGACATCTACTTGTGGTCATAGCAGACCTCCTGCCCCCTTACAGAACCTGCACAGATGGAAAGTCCACACAGGCCATATCACACTCATGACTTTGGCTCCTCTACCATTGCCATTTGCCAGTGTGTTCTACCTGACTTTACAGAACTTTTTATTAGGTGCAGTGCTAAAGCATAATCATCAGAAAACTACTAACATGGAAGTTGACTGGGACCTTCTACATTATATGGGCAAAGTTTTGGGATACACATCTTAATAATTGAATTCAGGTTTTATATTCAATCCCATTGCAATAAATGCTTTAAATCCAGCCGCCCACTGGATTTCAGTTTGGTGACTACCAGGAGAATGTTTGCTGCCCAAATACATTGTGCCAACTGTAAGATCTGGTTGAGTAGGGAAAATATTATGGGAATGGTTTTCAGGGGAAGGCTTTAGGTCTCTTAGTTCAAGTAAAGGGAAATCTTCATGCCTCAGCATACTAAGGCAATTTGGATAATTATTTGCTTCCAACATTATTGGAACAGTTTGAGCTAGGCCCTTTTCTGTTTCAGCAGGACTGCACCATTGTGCACTAAACAAGGTTCATAAAGGCATGGTTGGGCGAGTTTGGTGAGGGAGAACTTGACTGTCAGAAACTAAAACAGAAATTGTGAGCCAGGCCTTCTCATCTAACATCTCATCTGGCCTGACAAATGCTCCTCTGGAGGATTGGATAAAAATTCCTACGGACACACTAAAAATTTTTGTATAAAGTCTTTCCTGAAGAGTGGAAGATGTTATAGCTGCAACATGGGGGAGCAACTCCACCTGAATGCCTATAGGCTAATAATGGGATTCCATGCAGGTGTAATGTACAGATATCCCAATGCATTTGTCCATATTGCATTTCTAGAACATAAACACATGAATTACCATAAAAGTACATCATACACTAGAGGAATAAACCAGGCCAGCAAGTTGCTTAGAGGGATTAGGCATGATTTAAATATTTATCATCATGGTCGAAAGTGTTGGCACCCGTGAAATTGTTCCAGAACGTGAAGTATTTCTCCCAAAAAATTATTGCAATTATACATATTTTGTTATACTCATATTTCCTTTGTGTGTATTGGAACAATTCAAAAAAGTAAATTGGACATAAATTCACACAAAACCCCAAAACTGGGCCAGACAAAATTGTTGGCACCCTCAACTTAATATTTGATTGCACCCCCTTTGGAATAAATAACTGCAATCAATCACTTCTTATAACTAGCAGCAAGCTTCTTAAACCTATCAACTCAAATTTTGGACCACTTTTCTTTTACAAACTGTCTCTCATATTTGAAGGGTGCCTTCTCCCAAAAGCAAATTTTAAGATCTTTCCAAGGTGTTCAATGAGAATTAGATGCAGTCTGCTCAGTCAAGGCACCCTTTGCCAGAGGCAAAGGGTGCCTTGACTGAGCAAGGCACCTTTTGCCAGAGGCAGTAAAATCTCAAAACAGAATGAGGCCTACAAAGAAAAGAACAAAGTACCTACAGTCAAATATGGTGGAGGTTCAAATATGTTTTGGGGTTGTTTTGCTGCCTTTGGTACTGGGTGCCTTGACTGTGTCCGAACTTCAAAACTTTATAGCACTTTGTTTCTATCCATTTCTGGTACTTCTTGAAGTGGCAAAAGAAGAGTGGTCCAAAATTCCAGTTGAGAGGTGGTTATAGGAAGCGATTGATTGCAGTTGAGGGTGCCAACAATTTTATCCAGCGTGTTTTTGAGGGCTTTGAGTGAAATTATACCCAATTTTCCTTTTGTTCTCTTTTTTTTCGTTGTTTCAATACACACAACAGAAATAAACATGCATACCAAAACATGTGTAATTGCAATAATTTTCTGGGAGAAATACTTCATTTTCTGGAACAACTTGAAGGGTGTAGGGGCAGACGGATAACGTGAAATTAGCTGTCCTGCTGGTCTCTGGAGCAAAGCATAAAGGATCGTTGCTCCCTCTGTGTTCCGGCTACCGGGATCCTGCGCCTCAGAAGGAGGCAGCCTGTGTAGGGCTGTTCCCCTCCTGGAATCCACTCCTTTGCTATGACTTCTTCACCCTCTTTACAATACAGTTCTCCATCAATGTCTCTTTCTAGAAGCTGCAGCTCTCAGGGCATGCACAGCTCCATGTCCTTCTGTCTCGATCTCTGACAGGCTCCCACCCCTGTCAGGGACCAACTACCTGAGCGAAGCGCAGCCAGCAGCTAACTAACTTCCTCCCCAGGCAACAAGTTTTACCTAAGTGTGAAGAGTGCCCTAATAAATAGGAGCAGAGCTCCCCCTGGTGGCCTGGAGTGCGAAATGTGTTGCATGTTTGTGATACCTGGATTCAGTTGTCCTTCTTTGCCTCCAAATGTAATATCACTCTCCCCTAGAGAAAAAATGACATTACTGCAATGACCAGGACCCTGGGGTGCTGCATATTTCCAATTTTTCTTAACAATTTCAACCAATAAGAGTAAAACAAATGAATATAAAAGATAAAAATTAAACCCCCTGTATCATGATAAATGAAGTAAACATTTTTTGACTAACCGAACGAGAATTTCTTTTAGAACCATTAAAAGAACATGTATGACAAGTGTGCCTCTTCAAGGACAGAGTAACTGGTCTGGTCCTGAAATGTATAACCTACCATGGAACTAAATTCCTGGTGGCCCCTTGGTCATAAGTTATCAAGCCAATACAGGGGCGGACACCGACAGCTAGGGACCCCTGTGCAAGAAATGTGTCTGGGCCTCCCTACTTATATGGCGAAATAGCAACATATACAGTGCCTTGCGAAAGTATTTGGCCCCCTTGAACTTTCCAACCTTTTCCCACATATCATGCTTCAAGCATAAAGATACCAAATGCAAATTTTTGGTGAAGAATCAACAACAAGTGGAACACAATTGTGAAGTTGAACGAAATTTATTGGATATTTAAAATTTTTGTGGAAATTCAAAAATTGAAAAGTGCGGTGTGCAATATTATTCGGCCCCTTTAACTTAATACTTCTCTAGTCACCTTCCATGACAGTCACCTTGGAGTATGTGTCCCCACCTGTTGTGAATTCTGTGATCAAGCTCCCTCCTGTGGTCACGAGTGGTACTGCGGCTTCTGAGTTTCCTTCCTCAGGTGATGAGGTTAAGTCGTTAGGTGCTGCTCTATTTAACTCCACCTAGTGCTTTGATCCTGGCCTCCAGTCAATGTTCTAGTATTGGTCTTGCTTCCTCCTGGATCGTTCCTGTGGCCTGTCTGCTCAGCATAAGCTAAGTTCTGCTTGTGTTACTTTTGTTGCTATATTTTCTGTCCAGCTTGCTTTTTTGGTTTTGCTTGCTTGCTGGTAGCTCTGAGACGCAGAGGGAGCACCTCCGTACCGTTAGTCGGTGCGGAGGGTCTTTTTGCCCCTCTGCGTGGTTGTTTGTAGGTTTTTGTGTTGACCGCAAAGCTATCTTTCCTATCCTCGGTCTATTCAGTAAGTCGGGCCTCACTTTGCTAAATCTATTTCATCTCTGTGTTTGTATTTTCATCTTAACTCACAGTCATTATATGTGGGGGGCTGCCTTTTCATTTGGGGAATTTCTCTGAGGCAAGGTAGGCTTATTTTTCTATCTTCAGGCTAGCTAGTTTCTCAGGCTGTGCCGAGTTGCATAGGGAGCGTTAGGCGCAATCCACGGCTACCTCTAGTGTGGTTTGATGGGTTTAGGGATTGCGGTCAGCAGAGTTCCCATGTCTCAGAGCTCGTCCTATGTTTTGTGGTTTTTGTCAGGTCACTTGTGTGCTCTGAACTTCAAGGTCTATTGTGGTTCTGAATTACCTATTCATAACACCCGCCCTAATGGGGGACAGGAAATACAAAGAGGCTAAATAGCCCTCACCTTCCTGCTACCTCCAGTGTTTTTCCGTTCACCAGTGGGGCATGAAGAGGCTCCTCTCAGGTGCTGCCGTGGCAAGTGAATGGAGCCCTTGGAATTCTTACCATGCTGGGCAGCCGAGGTCAGGTGGTTCTCCTCCTCCATACAGCTGCTCCCATCTCCATCTTCCATGAACTCGGGACGGTGATGTGCTGCCAGGGTCCTACCGAAGCTCTCCGGTGTCCTCCCGGCATGCAGCTGAAGTTCCGAGGTAGTAGGAAGCTCTCCGGCGTCCTCCCGGCGGGCAGCTGAAATTCCGAGGTCCGCGCGCCGGATTTGATGTCAGCGGCGCATTTCCGGTGCGTGTCTTGGGGCTCCACGCTGGAACGCACACGTCGCCTCCTGGGTTCCAGGTGCTTTGATGCCTGAATCACTGCTAGGGTCGTTCATGGGATCCTCCCTACGGACCAAGGGGAGGAGGAGCACACAATTGACGCTGGTCCTCGATGCCTTCATATCCTGGTCAGAGGCCTCCAGTTAAGACGCTGTGTCTCTGTCTCTGTGTGACTGCTGACAGTTTGACCATGGACGGTGACAAACCCACTGCTGCATCTGCAGAACCCAGCATTCACCCTCCTACCGTGAGTAGCTGGGCTGGTCCTTCACTGCCCAGACTTGTTAGTATGGGTCATTTAGTATCCCTCTCTCTCTTCTAGGGAGAAAAGGTCTCTGCCCCAAAGAACAAACCTAGCCACAAGTGTGGTGTTTGTGGCGCCAGACTGCCTTCCGCTTACAAGAAGACCCTTTGTCAACCCTGCACGGATGACATATGTGCTGAATAGCCCTCCCTCCTGGACAGCATTAAAACACTGATTAAGCAGGAGGTACAAACCTCCATTGCAGCCCTTCCCCAGCTCCTGGTGTCGCATCCTCCTCCCCCTAAAAATAGGAAAATGGCACCGGTTGAAACTGACTCAGGCGAAGTTCATACTTCAGGGTCAGAAGATATTTGGGAGAATGAGGGCTCCACATCCACCCCTAAGCCCTATGGGGAAAAAATACTATTTTTCTCGGAGGATATGGATGAGCTTGTTTCCATAGTTAGGATCACCATGGGGGTCGAGGAGGTGGAGGAAAGGCATTCAGTTCAGGATGAGATGGGGGTCTGAAATGCAAAAGGTAAAAAAGGGTTTACTATCCATGAAAATGTCCAAAATCTTATTTTTCAGGAGTGGGCTTCCACAGAGAAGGGCCTTAGCGTTCCTTCAGAATTAAGGAACCGCTTTCCCCTTGAAGGCGATAATTCTATTTGGGAAGTCCCTAGGGTAGACGTCCAAGTTTCTAAAGTAACTAAAAAGACGTCCTTCCCATTCGAGGATTCCTCACAATTAAAAGATCCCATGGAACGAACGATAGAAAGTCACCTAAAAAAGTACTGGGAATACTCTACAAATTTGCTTAAAGCAAATATTGCTTCCACATACGTCGCCAGAGCCCTAGTTCTCTGGCTTCGCAAGTTAGAGGAACACCTCTCCCAGGGGACCTCCAGAGAGGAAATCCTGAACTCCCTACCCCTCCTCCAAAAGGCGACGGGGTTCTTAGCCGATGCCTCAGGAGAATCTGCTCGAGTGCCTGCTCGGTCATTAGTCCTCTCTAACTCAGCCAGGAGAGCCCTTTGGCTGAAATCATGGGGAGGCGATATCACCTCTAAGGGCTCCTTCTCACTTGCGAGAAATACGTCCGAGTCTTGCAGGTTAAAACCCTGCTCTGGCGCCGGCACTCCAGAACGGAGTGTGCAGCTCCATGTATTGCTGTGTGGCTGCACGCTCCGCTCTGGAGTGCCGGCGCCAGAGCAGGGTTTTAACCTGCGACACTTGGACGTATTTCTCGCAAGTGAGAAGGAGCCCTAAGACCAAACTTTGCGCCATCCCCTTTTAGGGACACGATGTGTTCGAGCCAGTCTTGGATGACATCCTTGAAAAGGCGTCTGATAGGAAAAAATCGCTTCCTGAACAAAAAAATCACTAGGAAGCGCTTTTTTCGTCCCCCTTGTGAACAGTCCTCCCAGAAGGAGTTCAGGGGTAAAGGTAAATCGAGCCGATGTAGCTACCCGAATGGGGGTAGAGGCAGGAACATCCTTGTTCTCAAACAGCAGACCCCTGATAAACAGTGACACTCTGGTGGGGGGCCGACTCTCACCCAGTGGCAGTTTATATCCACCAACCAGTGGATCCTCCACACCATACAATTCGGGTTGAAGTTGGAATTTGAGAGTCCTCCCCCCCAATGCCTGAGGATTACCCCAGTATAGGAAAAATCAGCCGCACTCAAATGGTTGAAAGTTCTGCAAACTGTAGTTTCTTTATTTATACATACAAGAAACATCACCAGGTGCTTTTTTGGAGGTGTAAAGGTGGCGGACCATTCAAATGAGGTTAACGTTTCGACCCAACCGGGCCTTTATCAAAACCTCACTGTAAAACAGAGGTACACATATAAGTGAACTGTACATATATACATGCAATATGTTAAAAAGAACCGACAAAAACAAAAACAAAAAACAACTATAACTTCCGGTCCAAGATTTACAATGGTACTTATTGACAGCTGTAACATCAGTGATCTGTCCCAGATAATTACAAAAACATGCTGTGAAGACCATATTATAGGGATAAAAAGTCTCAAATTTGCAGGCAGGAGCAAGGCTATTATGGAGAAACAATCATATTGAGCACATGCATATGTCTAAACCAGGATGACCAGGTGCAGCGATCAAGTCGCTGATGTAGCATACTGACCTTATGCCAAAGAGGTAAAGGGGAGAAGAGAGAGACGAGTTCCCATAGGGCTAAAGGAAAACAGAAGGAAGGGAAAAAAAAGGGGGAATGAGAAATCAAATGATAAAACATGGAGACCATTGGAAGGAAGAGGAGAGAGACCCTGTAAGGACTTTGTATTTACCAGCTCCGGTGGAGTTGTGTGGAAGCGTGTCCGCCTGGTGGGTGATGTGGAGGCAAATGTGCAGGACAGCGGGTATTTATACAAAGTGCCCGTATGGCAATATCCGGGTCTGTGCAGTCCAGTGCGCAGTGGCTAGTGGTGGAAAGGAGGCTAGGAACGCTGTACGTCCTAACAGAGTCTGCGCTGTGGCTGCTGCGAGTCACAGAGTAGATCGGGGTATGCGCCAACATCGTAGTGGAACGGCGCATGCGTAGTGCGCTCAGGGAGCGTGTACGGCGATATCTAGGTCTGCGCAGTACAATGCGCAATGGCTGTTGGTGGAAGGGAGGATTACCCCAGAACAGCCCCCAGACCTCCAGGACTCCCTTCTTCTACAATTACAGGATCTCGTGAGAGAAAAAGTAATTTCTCAAGTACATCAGCAGGATTTAGGCAGAGGCCATTACTCTCATCTATTCCTCATAAGGAAGCCCTCTGGGAAATGCAGAGTGATCATAAATTTAAAACCTCTGAATCGGTTCATCAGATACCGGAGGTTCAAGATGGAGTCAATCAGAACGGCAATCCCACTTATCGGACAGAACTGGATGATGGCTACGATAGGCCTGAGGGATGCCTATTACCATGTTCTGATCCATTCAGATCACAGTAGGCTCCTCAGGTTCGCGATCTCCGACAACCGCAGGATCACCCATTTTCAGTTCAATGTGCTCCCCTTCGGTGTATCATCAGCTCTGAGGGTGTTCTCACTCAAAGATTATGAGAGAAGCAGTTGTCTTCATCAGTCTTCAGGGAATTTGCCTCTTCCCACACCCTGTATGTCCACAGGGTGGTCCTCCACTACCTGGAACAGTCCAGGGCCTGGAGGATCGACCAAAATCTCTTTATCGAGTTTTCAGACCAGAATAAAGGAAAGAAAGCTGCTAAAAGCACAATCGCAAATTGGATTAAGTAGGCCATCTGCCTTGCATACTCGGCAAAATACCTCCCTCCTCCAATTTCGCTGAAGGCTCATTCCACTCATTCAGTCTCCACATCATGGGCAGCAAGAGGGAATGCCTCATCTGAGCAGATATGCAGAGCCGCCACCTGGTTTTCTGTACATACCTTCATCAGACGCTACAGACTAAATTTCGACAGGGATCTTACATTCGGCAGACGTAGTCCCTCCCTAAAGAAATTATCGTTGGTATAACTCCAAGGTGACTGTGGTGGAAGGTGACTAGAGAAAATAGAATGTCTTACCGGTAATTCGGTTTCTAGGAACCTTCCATGACAGCACTAATTTCCCTCTCTATCTGATATTCATTGGATGATTCTTGCACTTTGGTGGTAACTATTCTTGCTAGTATTTCCAGAAAAACACTGGAGGTAGCAGGAAGGGGAGGGTTATTTAACCTCTTTGTGTTTTCTGTTCCCCATTAGGGCGAGGAGACATCCTCCAAGGTGACTGTCGTGGAAGGTTCCTAGAAACCGAATTACTGGTAAGACTAATTCTATTTTTGTTGCGCCACATTTAGCTGCGATTGCAGGTGCAAGTCTCTTGGTTATGTCTCTATCAGTTTTGTACATTGAGAGACTGAAATTCTTGCCCATTTTTCCTTGGCAAACAGCTCGAGCTCAGTGATGTTTGATGGAGATCGTTTGTGAACAGCAGTTTTCAGCTCTTTCCACAGATTCTCGATTGGATTGAGGTCTGGACTTTGACTTGGCCATTCTAACATCTGGATACGTTTATTTGTGAACCATTCCATTGTAGATTTTGCTTTATGTTTGGGATAATTGTTTTGTTGGAAGACAAATCTCTGTCCCAGTTTCAGGTCTTTTGCAAACTCCAACAAGTTTTCTTCAAGAATCCTGTATTTGGCTCCATCCATCTTCCCTGTCCCTGCTGAAGAAAAGCAGGCCCAAACCATGATGCTGCCACCACCATGTTTGACAGTGGGGATGGTGTGTTCAGGGTGATGAGCTGTGTTGTCTTTACCCCAAACATATCGTTTGGCATTATTGACAAAAAGTTCGGTTTTGGTTTCATCTGACCAGAGCACCTTCTTCCACATGTTTGGTGTGTCTCCCAGGTGGCTTGTTGCAAACTTTAAACAACACTTTTTATGGATATCTTTGAGAAATGGCTTTCTTCTTGACACTCTTCCATAAAGGCCAGATTTGTGCAGTGTACGACTGATTGTTGTCCTATGGACAGACTGTCCCACCTCAGCTGTAGATCTCTACAGTTCATCCAGAGTGATCATGGGCCTCTTGGCTCCATCTCTGATCAGTCTTCTCCTTGTTTGAGATGAAAGTTTATAGGGACGGCGGGGTCTTGGTAGATTTGCAGTGGTATGATGCTCCTTCCATTTCAATACGATCGCTTGCACAGTGCTCCTTGGGATGTTTAAAGTTTTGGAAATCATTTTGTATCCAAATCTGGCTTTAAACTTCTCCACAACAGTATCATGGACCTGCCTGTTGTGTTCCTTGGTTTTCATGATGCTCTCTGTGCTTCAAACAGAATCCTGAGACTATCACAGAGCAGGTGCATTTATGCGGAGACTTGATTACACACAGGTGGATTATATTTATCATCATTAGGCACTTAGGACAATATTGGATCATTCAGAGATCCACAAGGAACTTCTGGAGTGCGTTTGCTGCACTGAAAGTAAAGGGGCCGAATAATATTGCACGCCCTACTTTTCAGTTTTTGAATAAAAAAAATAAAATAAAATAACCAATGCATTTCGTTCAACTTAACAATTGTGGTCCACTTGTTGCTGATTCTTCACCAAAAATTTAAATTTGGTATTTTTATGTTTGATGCATGATATGTGGGAAACGGTTGAAAAGTTCAAGGGGGCCGAATACTTTCACAAGGCACTGTATACATAGCCACACACACACACACACCCTCTCTTGTACTGTACAGCACCGTACCTTACATATTGGATTATATAGAGTACTGTCTTTATTACGTACCGTCCTGTCTTGTTAGATGTATAATACAATGATGACTGATGAAGGATAGGAAAGCTTCTTTTCTAATGAAGGCTGCTGATGGACTGGTCTACTGGTCACCGGCTGCTCCATCAGCCGTCATTTTATATCTAACAAGAGAGGGGACTATGTAATAACAGGGCACTGTGAATAACAAAAATAACAAGAATAAACTATGTAAGGGACAGCACTGTACATAACAGCAGAGAAGCTATATAATAAGGGATGGCATCAAATATAACTAGTGAGGATGGTACATAATAAGGGACAGTGTTATACATAATAAAAGAGGAAACTATGTAACTAAGTACAGTGCTAGACATAAAAAGTGAGTACACTATATACTAAGGGAATGTGCTATACATAATAAGGGAGCACACTATATACCAATGGAAGGTGCTTTACATAGAAAGTGAATGCACTGTATACTAGGGGACTGTGCTATACATAATAAGTGAACACACTATATACCAAGGGAATGTGCTATACATAGAAAGTGAATACACTGTATACTAAGCGACTGTCCTATACATAATAAGTGAGTATACTATATACTAAGAAACCGTGCTATAAATAATAAGGCCTGTATCTGTGTGCAGTGTTGGTGTGCTGACCGCTTTTACAGACGCATTGAGCATGTCCTATTCTGATCCTCAAAATCGGATCAGAGAAGAACATTCTTTGACCCTCACGGATCTCATTCTCAGATCCATGATTTTCATGTATGTGTGAATGGATCTATAAAACTCTGAGTCCGTGTGCAATCCGATAAAAAAAACCTGGAAGCACACGGACATTGCACACAAATCTGAGAATGTAGAATAAGAGATTTTACAAAAAAAATTATCACTCCATGTCGCACAGTGCAGGTACAGAATAATATTTACATGCAGGCACTTACCGCTGACATCTCATCTGATTAGAGCCACTTTCTCCTGTCTCCAGACCTTCATGTTGACATCTCCCAGCCACAACTCGTCTTGTCACAATGATTGTCGCAGCCCTGAAAATAACAAGGTCACATACATTGTATACATACGTGTCTCCTCCCCGAATACATATATGTACCCCACCATTAATATACTATTAGCCAAACACCATTAACCCCTTTATGACCGGAGGTATTTTCGTTTTTGCTTTTGTTCCCCTTCTTCCCAAAGCCATAACTTTTTTGTTTTTCGGTCAACATGGCCATGTGAGGGCTTGTTCTTTGCAGGATGAGTTGTACTTTAGACAAGATTGGTTTTAACATATGTGGAATATGGGAAAAAAATTCAAAGTGCGGTGAAATTGCAAAAAAAGTGCAATTCACAATTGCTTTTTGTTTTGCTTTTTTACTATGTTCACTAAATGCTAAAATTGACCTGCCATTATGATTCTCCAGGTCATTACGAGTTCATAGACCCCAAGCATGTCTAGGTTTTTTTTTATCTAAGTGGTGAAAAAAAAATTCAAAATTTGATTTAAAAAATTGCGCCATTTTCCAATACCCGTAGCGTCTCTATTGTTCGTGATCTTGGGTTGGGTGAGGGCTTTTTTTTTTGCGCGTCGAGTTGATGTTTTTAAAGTTTACTTTTTTGGTGCAGATACGATCTTTTGATCGCCGTTATTGCATTTTAATGCAGTGTTGTGTCGACCACAAAAACGTAATTCTGGCGTTTTTACTTTTTTTCTTTTTACACCGTTTAGCTATCGGGTTAATTCTTTTTTCATATTGATAGATTGGGTGAATCTGAATGCAGCAATACCAAATATGTGTATGTTTGATTTTTTTATTGTTTTATTTTGAATGGGGCAAAAGGGGGGTTATTTGAACTTTTATTTTTTTTATATTTTTAAAACTTTTTTTTTACTTTAGGCATGGTTGAACAGTCTCCGTGGGAGACTAGAAGCTGCCATAACCTGATCAGTTCTGCTACATACAGGTGATGATCAGATCGCCTGTATGTAGCAGAATTGCTGACTTGCTATGAGCACAGACCATCGCACGGTGCTCATAGCAATCCAGCAGTGACGACTATAAGAGGTCTCTAGTGGACCTCTATGGTTATGTCAACCCATCGGCGACCTGCAGTCATGTGACATGGGCGCCGATGGTCAGGTTTTCTGGCGCAGTTGCCGGAATTGCGTGTTAAATGCCGCTGTCAGAGTTTGACAGCGGCATTTAACAGGGTTAACGCGATTCCTCCCGCCACTGTTAGCGGCACATGTCAGATGTTCAAAACAGCTGACATGTGCCGGAAAGGATGTGGGCTCACTGCCGGGAGGGAGTCCAATATTAGCGTATTATTATGCCCAATGTCGGAAAGGGGTTAAAAATATAAAGTGCTAAGCAGCATTGTGCCCCCAATTAACTATAATCTCTGACTCCCGATAATATGAATTATTCAGTCTGTGACTCTCCCCAATTAACTGTAAGGCTATGTGAACACGGAAAATATGCAAGGTTTTACAGTACAAAAATGAATGAGATCCCTGAAGTCTCATGCACATGTTGCTTATTTTTTCCATGCAGATTTGCAGCAGATTAAAATCTGCATAATGTCAATTCTTGAAGCATATTTTACCCGCTCGTACTAATGGGAGAAAACACGTAACAAAAGCATGGTAAAAAAAAAAAATGTATTTTACGCAACTTCCTTTCCGCCAACACATCAGGATATGCAGCAGAATTTTCTCCTGCAAATCCTAAAGGTGTGCACATAGCCTTAGTCCCTGTCCTGTGTCCCCCATTCATTATCAGTACTTGATAGCACCAAAATTAATTTGGAACTGGGAGAAGAAGCTGTATGGCACTAAGCATCCTCCACCACCTCCCAATTCATTACAAGTCCTTGACAGCGTCTTCTCCCACCTTTCAGTTCATAATAAAATGTACTATGCACCTTATCGCCTACTGTTCCACTCCTCAATACATTTTAAGTCCCCGATAGCATCACAATGAATTGCGAGATGGGAGAGGACACTATCAGGGGTTTAGCACCCTCCTCCACCACCCAATTCATTTTACATCCATCTCTAATGTCCTCCTTCCCCTGTTTGTAAGTCCATTATAAGTCCCCCTTCCTCGCATCCCAATCCCCCACAACCCTCATTGTCCTCCTCCACCCACATCCCATCATTGTCCTCTCCTCCAACTCCATCATTGCCTTATCCACCACCCTCATCATTGTTCTCCACCTCCATCATTGCCCTTTCCACCACCATAATTGCCCATTCTACCACCTCCATCATTGCTTCCCCATCATTGCCCTTTCCACCACCATCATCATTGTCCTTTCCACCATCACCATCATTGCTTTCTCCCCCACCACTCCCATCCTTGGCATTTCCACATCACCATCATTGTCCTTTCCACCACCACCATCATTGCCTTTTCCCCTTTATCCCCATCATTGCCCTTTACACCACCTCCATCATTGCTTTCTCCACTACAACTCCCATCATTGCACTTTCCACCACCACCATCATTGCCTTCCCCCTCCATCCCCATCATTGCCCTTTCCACCATCTCCATAATTGCTTTCTCCTCCACCACCCCCATCATTGCCCTCTCCACCACCTGTACACACACACACAAACATGGCACCACTCACCTCTCCTCATGTTCCCTGCAGCCACAGCATGTCCCCGCAGCATCTTCATTGCCGGCAGCTTTCTGTCTGATACAGGTTCATGCTTAATGCTGACGTCATCCCGCCATGCTGCTGTGTCAGACAGGAAGCGCAGGCAGTAAGCAGGATGGATCCCTGCAGCTCCGCTCCACTGCCATTCTCTCCTGTAGGCAACGGAGCTGCAGGGATTGCTCTCTGCTCACCGCTCATGAGGGCAATCTGGCCAGGGCCCCCCCCCCCCCCGGAGCCTTGGGGCTGGATAAACAGGCCAGATTTCCCTCAGTGTTAGCCGCCCTACAGGAACCCCTCTCCACCTCTGGGCCCCAGTACAGCCGCACCAGCTGCACATGTGGTATGCCCACCCCTAAGTCAATATATCCTTTTATCTCTCACCAGATTTCACAATCAAATGGAGTACAATAATAGATCACCTTGATCTGATGAGAATGCTGCATTTTAAAATTCCTTTTGGAAATTTATAGTTTCTGCCCACCTAGCCTGACTAATGGTTTCTTAATGACCTTGCTGAAGAAGAGCAGTGTATAAAATAGAGTAAACAGTAACATCCTTTTCCCATTCTTGTGATTATGCGATCAATAGAAGTCGGGAGGGAGCAGGAACTGCATCTGCAGGCAGTAGCTGAATTTGCCCCATAACTAGGGCTAATATGCCACCCTAGTTACAGGGAAATTCAGCCCAAAAAAATTAAAACAAAATATATTTTAATGTTTTATATACCGATCCCCAGAAAGGTCTGTTCTGACCTTATAGAGGACACATTGTGTAAAATAAATAAAACACAGCAAAAAAAAAGAAAGCAAAAAATACAAACAAGGCATAAAAAATTAGGCCCCATGTACGTACAACAAAAAAGGAAGCAAAAAACTTACTTGAATAACCAAAACAAAAACACTTTTAAAGCCCTTATCATTGCATGTTTAAAAAAAATGTGCCTGTTCAAGATAGTGGAAAATGGCTGAGTCTTGAACTGGTTTACAAAATATTGATTTGATAATTCCTGGTCCAGAAGGAATTGTGATAAGGGGAAAATTGTAATATTCTCTGTCTGGGTTTCATCTAGATTTGATATTTTATCTTGAGATCACCGATCTATATGTTCTACCTAATCCAAAGTGTGACACATAGTACAATTTCGGTACAGTATATGGGTGCCCTTTTTTTATTTAGGAAATTTTTAGAATGTTCTTCTAACTAGAGCTTAACGTCAAGTCACAAATTCCTGGCCTTAGGCTTCATCACACTATTTGTGCCATTACAACTTCATTGTCTGCCAATATAAATAATAAATGATCACTCTGAATGCCCTGCATAACATTTATCTCTATGTATGTAGGTCTGGATTATGCTGAAGACCTATTGTTGTATTTTGTGGTTTATGCTGTAGATGACCTCGGTTGTATCTTGTGGGTACAGAGATAAGTCAGTTCATTAACAATTGATCTAAGCAAATATGCATAGTTTCTTCCAGGAACACTTGTGACATGCTAACATTGCAATTTAACCTGCCACATGATTGATGGAAAGTATCTTCCAGCACCATGTCCTCTGTAAGTGAAGTCTCCGGAGAGCAACCTTAATATGGCATTTTTATTAGCATGTGGTGTGCTGTCATGTTAAAGGGAACGTGTCATCAGAAAATGAACTACTGCTTAAATCTGGGTTTTCCATTAAGTATAGCTTTTTAACAATTGTTAACAATATTGTTATATATATATATATATATGTATAAATATACAGCTCTGGCAAAAATTAAGAGACCACCACATCAAAACCCGGTCAGAGGCAGCTGAATCTCCAGACCTGAACTCCACTGAAAACCTCTGGAATGTAATTATTATTATTATTATTATTATTTATTTATATAGCACCATTGATTCCATGGTGCTGTACATGAGAAGGGGTTACATACAAGTTACAAATATCACATACAGTAAACAAACTAACAATGACGGACTGATACAGAGGGGCGAGGACCCTGCCCTTGCGGGCTTACATTCTACAGGATTATGGGGAAGGAGACAGTAGGTTGAGGGTTGCAGGAGCTCCGGTGTTGGTGAGGCGGTAGCTCCGGTGTTGGTGAGGCGGTAGCTCCGGTGTTGGTGAGGCGGTAGCTTAGTTGGTGATGAGGCAGCAACGGTGTCAGTGCAGGCTGTAGGCTTTCCTGAAGAGATGAGTTTTCAGGTTCCGTCTGAAGGATCCGACTGTGGTTGATAGTCGGACGTGTTGGGGCAGAGAGTTCCAGAGGATGGGGGATATTCGGGAGAAGTCTTGGAGGCGATTGGATGAGGAGCGAATAAGTGTGGAGGAGAGAAGGAGGTCTTGGGAGGACCGGAGGTCACGTGAGGGAAGATATCGAGAGATTAGTTCAGAGATATATGGAGGAGACAGGTTGTGGATGGCTTTGTAGGTCAGTATTAGCAATTTGAACTGGATACGCTAAGGGAATGGGAGCCAGTGAAGAGATTTGCAGAGGGGGGAAGCGGAGGAGTAGCGAGGAGAGAGATGGATTAGTCGGGCAGCAGAGTTAAGGATGGACTGGAGAGGTGCAAGGGTGTTAGCAGGGAGGCCACAGAAAAGGATGTTGCAGTAGTTAAGGTGGGAAATGATGAGGGCGTGCACAAGCATTTTAGTAGATTGGGGGTTGAGGAAAGGACGAATCCTGGAGATATTTTTGAGCTGGAGGCGACAGGAGGTGGAAAGAGCTTGGATGTGTGGTTTGAAGGACAGGGCAGAGTCGAAGGTTACTCCGAGGCAGCGGACTTCGGGTACAGGGGAAAGCATGATGTCATTGACTGCGATAGATAGGTCAAGTAAGGAAGATTTGTGGGATGGAGGAAAGATGAGGAGTTCAGATTTGTCCACATTGAGTTTGAGGAAGCGAGAGGAGAAGAAGGAGGATATGGCTGATAGGCACTCTGGGATTCTGGACAGCAGAGCGGTGACGTCTGGGCCAGAGAGGTAGATCTGAGTGTCGTCAGCATAGAGGTGGTACTGGAATCCATGGGACTTTATGAGTTGTCCCAAGCCAAGTGTATAGATTGAGAAGAGTAGGGGTCCTAGAACAGAGCCTTGGGGGACTCCAACAGAGAGAGGGTGGGATGAGGAGGTAGTATGGGAGTGGGAGACGCTGAATGTGCGGTTGGAAAGGTACGAGGCGATCCAGGATAGGGCGAGGTCTTTGATGCCAAAGGAGGAGAGGATCTGTAGTAGGAGGCAGTGGTCAACTGTGTAGAAAGCAGAGGACAGGTCTAGAAGGAGGAGTACAGAGTATTGTCCAGTAGCTTTGGCGGTAAGTAGGTCGTTAGTGATTTTGGTCAGGGCAGTCTCAGTTGAGTGATGGGGGCGGAAACCAGATTGTAGATTGTCGTACAACAAGTTAGATGAGAGGTGGGAGGAGAGTTCAGCATGGACGTGCTGCTCCAGGAGTTTGGAAGCAAATGGGAGCAGAGATATTGGGCGATAGCTGGACATAGCAGTTGGATCGAGGGTTGGCTTTTTAAGGATAGGCGTGATTGTGGCATGTTTGAACGCAGAGGGGAAGGTGCCAGAAGTTAGTGATAGGTTGAAGAGGTGGGTTAGGGATGGGATAAGTGTGGTGGTGAGGTTGGGGAGGAGGTGGGATGGGATGGGGTCGAGCGCACAGGTGGTGAGGTGGGATTTGGAGAGGAGACAATTAAGTCCCCCTTCAGTGATGTTGGATAGGGAGGTTATGGGGTTTGGGCATTGGTCTGGTATACAAAGGGGTTGTGGTGGTTGAACAATAAAGTCTTGCCTTGTGTGGTCGATCTTATTTTTAAAGTGTGTGGCAAAGTCCTCAGCAGAGATGAGGGAGGTTGGAGGGGGCAGTGGGGGGCGGAGGAGGGAGTTAAATGTTTTGAATAACTGTTTGGGGTTGTGGGATAGGGAAGATACGAGGGTTGTGAAGTAGGCCTGTTTAGCAGAGGTGAGTGCAGATTTAAAAGCGAGTGTTGCTTGTTTGAATACAGTGAAGTCGTCTTGCGAGTGTGTAATCAAGAGGATGATGGAGAGTCACAAGCCATCAGACAAAGAAGAACTGCTTACATTTTTGTGCCAGAAGCAGTGTGAAAGTCTGGTGGAAAGCATGCCAAGATGCATGAAAGCTGTGATTAAAAATCATGGTTATTCCACAAAATATTGTTTTCTGAACTCTTCCTGAGGTAAAACATTAGTATCGTTGTTTCTAAATGATTATGAACTTGTTTTCTTTGCATTATTTGAGGTCTGAAAGCACTGGTTTTTTTTTTTCCAATTTTGAACATTTCTCCTTTTCAGAAAAAAAAATGTATGGTTTGTAAATTTGGAGACATGTTGTCAGAAGTTTATAGACTAAAAGTACAATTTACATTTTACTCAAAAATATACCTATAAAGAGAAAAATCAGACAATATGAAAAATGGTGTACACGTGTAGTAAATCAGATCCAAGCCTCTTTCTAAACACTTTTTTTTCTTTTTTTTTAAAGCAAACTATTGCTTGTAAACTTCTCATGCCAAGTAACCCAATTTTGGGTCAATTTGTGCCAGAATTTGTAAATCTTCTCCACTGTGTCCACTCGCTCTTACACTATAGTTAATAAATCAAGATGTTTTGACAATTTAGCTTCATTTATTCATCATTTGCAGGACTATCTGTGATGCCCCAGGGTCCTGGTCGTCACAGTAGCATTGCTTTCCTCACAGGGAGAGTGATGTCACACTTGGAGGCAAGGAAGGATAACTTTCACCAGGTAAACACAAACGTGCAACATGTTCACACTCCAGGCCACAAGGGGGAGCTTTTGATCCTATTCCTAGGTGACTCCCCTACATATATTGTGGTTTGGAGGGAAAGTTAGTCAGATAGTGCCGGAGAGCAGACTGGAGCAGTCTGAGGCAGGAGGAACGTATGAGGAGCCGTGCAGCCATGAGAAAGTGCTGCAGCTCCTGGACAGAGAAAACACGGAAAGCAGAACAAATTGTAGAGCGCGTGTAGGAGAGAGAAGCACAAGTGAGGACACCAGGGGGAGGACAACAGCGAACAGACTGTCTCCCTGACAAAGCACCGACACCGGTAGCCAGAAGACCAAGGCTTTTGTGGGACTCTAAGACACATAGCAGAAACCGGCAGGACAGCTGGATTATATATCACCTGTTCACTCTAACACCCAGGAGATACAGTGACACATAGAGCCCGGATCGCGATAGAGACCCTGTAAAAAGGCTCGAGTCATCTGTCATATGGGTTTGTGTCCTAACCTATATGGGGGACAGAGAGAAGAACTGTGAGGACCTTATCAGAAGCCATAGGCAGTAAGGTACTACATTACCACTGCGCTAGAAAGAAGGCTTTAATCTCCACCTGGAAAAGGGGACTCCCAACTTGCCTCCAAGCCGGCCGGACTATGCCTGCCCTGTGATCAGGTGCCCTGGACTGCGGTTGCCTGAAGTCTTCAGTAAAGAAGGTAAAGAGACTGCAAACCTGTGTCCTCATTTGTTACTGCACCATTCACCATCATCTTCCATCTCCTCACCGGGAGCCCTGGGGATATGCTTCACCTGTGGGAAGTTATACCAACTAGCTGCCATAACATCATCTCAGAGGACCCCTTAAAGAAACGTCGGTCCCCACTGACCGAATACAGGTGGCGTCACGAACATAAACTTTATTCAATTTTCCTTTTACATGGGCGCCCAGGGCCACGGACCGGGTCACCACCGTGACATCCCCCTGTGAACACTGGACCCGGTACCAGGTACCCCACGGCCCTGGCAGGTGACTCATATCCATCCTTTGATTTTCATCATTCCATGACTTTTCCTTCTTGGTGTTGCAATTTCAATGTTGAAGAGTGTATATACCAGTAAACAACATGCTTTAAAGCTTGATATAGTTACATTTTGCCTCAAGAGAAATATGGTAACAGACACATTTTTGGGAATTTTCATCTACCGCAGAATTGACTACAATCTGTTCTCCACTGGGACAGTATGGGACAGTCATTACAGAGAAACAGATGCTTCTAGTTAATTTGCTGTCAGAAGAATGAGGGTATGTGCACACGTCAGGATTTTTTCCTGACAAAATCCTGAGAATTCTGCCAGAAATTCGCGTTTTTTTTCGCGCGTATTTCTCACGGAATTTGCGCGTTTTTTGCGCGGATTTTTCGCAGATTTTTTGCGGTTTTTTTTTTTTTCCTGAATGTCAATTTTGCTATGGAATCCGCAAAAAGAATGAGCATGTCCGTTCTTTTTGCGGAATGCGTTTTTTTGCGGAAACAAAACGCTAACATATGCACAAAAAATGCGGAATGCATTCTAAAAGATAGGATGCATAATGTTAGCGTTTTTTTAGCGGATTTATAGCGTTTTTATAGCGAAATTCCGCAAAAATCCGGACGTGTGCACATACCCTCAAATGCAACATTAATTTACATCCTCGCTGACATGAAGGTACATACATCTTGTCATATAATAAATAGTACTAAGCCTTGAGACATGTTAACTGCTCTTTTATTTTATGCTCTGCTCATAGCAGTGAAATAAGTCGGCTGACCGAACTCTGTCCTGATAGTAACATAGTAACATAGTAACATAGTAAGGCCGAAAAAAGACATTTGTCCATCCAGTTCAGCCTATATTCCATCATAATAAATCCCCAGATCTACGTCCTTCTACAGAACCTAATAATTGTATGATACAATATTGTTCTGCTCCAGGAAGACATCCAGGCCTCTCTTGAACCCCTCGACTGAGTTCGCCATCACCACCTCCTCAGGCAAGCAATTCCAGATTCTCACTGCCCTAAAAGTAAAGAATCCTCTTCTATGTTGGTGGAAAAACCTTCTCTCCTCCAGACGCAAAGAATGCCCCCTTGTGCCCGTCACCTTCCTTGGTATAAACAGATCCTCAGCGAGATATTTGTATTGTCCCCTTATATACTTATACATGGTTATTAGATCGCCCCTCAGTCGTCTTTTTTCTAGACTAAATAATCCTAATTTCGCTAATCTATCTGGGTATTGTAGTTCTCCCATCCCCTTTATTAATTTTGTTGCCCTCCTTTGTACTCTCTCTAGTTCCATTATAATAACTTTGTAATTACAGTCAATTTCCAGAGAGTTGCATCTCGCTGTCGAGAGCTTTCCATCATTGTACAACACGTGTTTCCAGAAAAGGGCTACACTGGCAAACATGTAATTATATCTATTTTCAAAACAGACTCTTCAAATATGTTACATTCATTCCCAGGAAGTTGTCAGGCTTGTGCAGCTGTCTTATTGAACAGGCGCTTTTATCTGGGTAACAACAAGAAAACTTGTCTGTGATTTGCAGCGATTGCTTCTCCTTTTTGACAATAAAAGAGATCATTATTGAGGAGGACTGGCACTTCTGACCGTGGAGTATGTACTTGTATTAAAGGAGGATTGATTGCCTACATATGCTGTCTGCAATGAAACACTTTCTAAAATTTAAATCTGGTTTTGATCGTAATGATCCCATGTATAAATCAAGACAGTTAGTCATTCTATTAAATCCATTTCCCTTTACATATTGGAGGCAAAGAGCTCACCAACACAAAAATGTATACACTGATATGTAATGGAAAAGTCAAACTTCTGCCAAAGAAGTACAATTCTTTTTTAGACGTAACATATTTTTCTTCTAGTGAGGCAGAACATTGACTGCTTTTTCCATTAGCTCCATACAAATTACAATTCTAAAACAAATATTTCATTGCCATTTGGATATTATAAGAGAAAAAATAACAGGTCATACATATACAGTGGCATGTAAATGTTTGGGCTCCCCTGGTCAAAATTGATGTTATTGTGAACAGTTAAGCAAGTAGAAGATGAAATGACCTCTAAAAGACCTAAAATAAAAAGGTGACACATTTCTATATTATATATATATATATATATATATATATATATATACACTGCTCAAAAAAATAAAGGGAACACTTAAACAACAGACTATAACTCCAAGTAAATCAATCTTCTGTGAAATCAAACTGTCCACTTAGGAAGCAACACTGTTTGACAATCAATTTCACATGATGTTGTGCAAATGGAATAAACAACAGATGGAAATTATTGCCAATTATCAAGGCACCCTCAATAAAGGAGTGGTTCTGCAGGTGGGGACCACACAACACATCTCAGTACCAATGCTTTCTGGCTGATGTTTTGGTCACTTTTGAATGTTGGTTGTGCATTCACACTCATTGTAGCATGAGATGGACTCTACAACACAAGTGGCTCAGGTAGTGCAGCTCATCCAGAATGGCACATCAATGTGAGCTGTGGCAAGAAGGTTTGCTGTGTCTTTCAGTGTAGTGTCCAAAGGCTGGAGCCACTACCAGGAGACAGGCCAGTACACCAGGAGATGTGGAGGGGGCCATAGGAGGGCAACAACCCAGCAGCAGGATTGCTACCTCAGCCTTTGTGCAAGGAGAAACAGGAGGAGCACTGCCAGAGCCCTGCAAAATTACCTCCAGCAGGCCACAAATGTGCATGTGTCTGCACAAACGGTTAGAAACCAACTCCATGAGGATGGTCAGAGTGCCTGACGTCCACAGATGGGGGTTGTGCTCACAGCCAAACACCATGCAGGATGCTTGGCATTTGCCACAGAACACCAGGATTGGAAAATTCGCCACTGGTGCCCTGTGCTCTTCACAGATGAAAGCAGGTTCACACTGAGCACATGTGACAGATGTGACAGAGTCTGAAGACGCCGTGGAGAGCGATCTGCTGCCTGCAACATCCTTCAGCGTGACTGGTTTGGCAGTGAGTCAGTAATGGTGTGGGGTGGCATTTCTTTAGTGGGCCACACAGCCCTCCATGTACTCGCCAGAGGTAGCCTGACTGCCATTAGGCACCAAGATTAGACCCCTTGTGAGACCATATGCTGGTGCGGTTGGCCCTGGGTTCCTCCTAATGCAGGACAATGCCAGACCTTATGTGGCAGGAATGTGTCAGCAGTTAATAATAATAATAATCTTTATTTTTATATAGCGCTAACATATTCCGCAGCGCTTTACAGTTTTGCACACATTGTCATCACTGTCCCCATGGGGCTCACAATCTAAATTCCCTATCAGTATGTTTTTGGAATGCGGGAGGAAACCGGAGTACCCAGAGGAAACCCACGCAAACACGGGGAGAACATACAAACTCCTTGCAGATGTAGTCCAAGGTGGGATTAGAACCCAGGACTCCAGCGCTGCAAGGCTGCAGTGCTATCCACTGAGCCACCATGCTGCCCAGTCCTGCAAGATGAAGCCATTGAAGCTATGGACTGGCCCGCCCGTTCACCAGACCTGAATCCACTATATCATCACTAGGAAAGGCCAGGTGATGCAAATTTCCCAGCTTTATAAAAACCTAGCTTCCTTTAACCTTGTGCCAAAAAACAGCCATGGGTTCTTCTAAGCAGTTGCCTAGCACTCTGAAAATGAAAATGGTGAAGGCCGACAAAGCAGAAGGCCATAAGAAGATAGCAAAGCGTTTTCAAGTTGCCTTTTCCTCAGTTTGAATTATGATGTCAAGATAAGGTTGGAGAGACCAAGCAAAATTTTAGTGAAAGCTGCTTGTTGGATTGCTAGAGAGGCAAATCAGAACCCCCGCTTCACTGCAAAAAGCCTTCAGAAAGATTTAGCATACTCTGGATTTGTGGTACATTGTTCTACTGTTCAGAGACACGTGCAGAAATATGGCCCTCATGGAAAAGTCATCAGAAGGAAACCTCATGCGTCTTCAGCATAAAATTCGATGTCAGAATGCAAACGAACATCTAAGCATGTGGGTGGATCAATCATGCTTTGGGGCTGTGTTGCAGCCAATGGCACTGGGAACATTTTGTGGGTAGAGGGAAGAATGGATTCAATGAAATTTCAACACATTCTTGATGCAAATATAACACCATCTGTAAAAAAAAGTTGCAGTTGAATAGGGGATGACTTCTACAAATGGATAATGATCCTAAACACATGTCTAAATCTATAATAGACTACCTCAAGAGCCACAAGCTGAAGGTTCTACAATGGCCTTCACAGTCCCCTGATCTGAACATCATTGAAAATCTGTGGCTAGACCTCAAAATAGCAATGCATGCAAGACAACCCAGGAACCTCACTAGAAAAAATTCCCAAGGAAGAATGGATGCAAATCCCTCAAACAGCCCCCCGAGGAAGCCCACGCAAATCGGGCATTGGGGCTGAGAGCCTCTGGTCCCTAATGGATACTAAGGTTAAGAACTGAATGTAGCTTGAATATTTGCAGTCCTTGCTCCCTTAAAGTGATAGACACCCAATTATTTGGCACATAACTGTGGTACATGGATTGGTACTGTCTTTACTAAGTGGGAGTAATTTCTGCATTAGCACTGGCACTTTGTGATTCGCTGCTATTTTTTGGTGTTTCCCATTCCATTTTATTTTTTTCTTTCGGGTCCATTCGCTTTACACCTTTTAAATTAGCTATCCACTTTGTCCATTTTATCACGTGTTTGTTGTAATTTATTATGTTGGACTATATTACTTTTTATCAATAAAACTTTTGATATATTTTATTCTGGATTTTTCTGCTCTTTTCTCTCGTTTATTTGCAGTTGTACTGATGGGAGTATCCTGTGCTAATATAGCCCCCGTCACCACTGGGTATAGGGATTAAATGATTATTAGTAAGATGTGTTCTGTGCTTTGATTTTTGTTCTTACATTGCATGCTGCTGTACAGCTATGTGCACCAGGCGTTCCAGAAAACAATCTGACTTTGGTTCAGAAATGGGAACTTATAGCAGCAGTTTTGTAGGTGAGTTAGGGCTGGATTAATCACAGGAGTCGGTAGATGATAAATGTCATAATGTCTGATATTTGATTACAAGGGGATTATCATCTAAAAATAGTTCTACTTGGGTGAGAATATAAGTATTCCTGCTAATGAGTAAAATCATCATCTTGCTTTGTAATTAAAGGGATGTGTAATCAGAAAATAACCTCCTAGTATTTAAATCAGTTTTATGCTAAATTTATTTTTTAAAAATGTTAGCAATGGATTTTTCCTCCACATCACAATCACAATTTATTGACAGGGCATAAATATATTTAGTTCATCAATACTCTTTTAAATGTAATCAGAAAATAACCTAACATTTTTTTTTTTCGCGTATTAAATGTATTTATCCCCCCAAAAAACCCCTACGTTTCATATAACAAACTCTGTTAAAAAAGCAGAGATCTTTCCATTTTCACACTTGGCTCTAAGGCTTTTTTAAAACTTATACTCCCTATAGTCCAGTCAAAATCCGAAAAAAAAAAATACTTTACCCTGAACAAATTCCAAGAAAGCGTTTTATTGTTTTTTTTGGTAGTATTACATGTAGGGAAAAACATACTAAAAGTTTACCAAGATAGGGTTACCACAAAGGGTCCAAATGTGACGTCAAAGAATATGGCCGCCAAATGATGGAAAGTCAAGAAACTTGCCCCTTATGCAGCCATGAAGTAGAAGATGACAGAGAAAGAGTGGTGATTGGTGCGAAAGAAGCTGAAGGGATCAATAAAGCCAGTATTGAGAGGGGTGTTAGCACTGTGTTACCTGCTGTAGGAGAGGTGCACAAGAGATGTCGTATGTACTACATAAACAAGAAGCAAATAGACTTGCATAAGAAAGCTACTTCCGTTCATCGTTCACCTGCCAAGAGAGGTACACGGGTGTCTACTGGATCCTATGATAGCACGACGCAGTGTTTGTTCTGTGGACATGAAGTGGTGAAGACAAGATCTAGTAGTGATTTCGATGACTATAGCTTTGTTAAAATGGATGGATTTGTAAGGTCCATCATGTCACATTGCAAACAGCGTAATGATGACTGGGCAATCACCATTCAAGGGAGAATCGTGTACTTTGGGAAGGACTTGCATGCTGCAGACTGTCTGTATCATCGTTCATGTGACATTAACTTTCGGACAAATTACGGAATTCCTATGCGTCATGGTGGTGGATCTACTACAAAGAAACTGCGGACGGTAGGGAGGCCGATGAACATGGACCAAGAGCAAGCGTTCTTGAGAATGTGTGCATTTCTCAAGGACAACGATGAAGAGCAAATGACTGTCACAGATCTTGCAAAGAAAATGACGGAGTATCTTGTAGAAGGAGACAATGTTGCCTATAGTAGTAAATGGCTGAGGTATAGGCTGGAGGAGAGGTATGGCGATTCGTTATTCATAGCAGAGTATGAAGGGTTGCCTAACATTGTAACGTTCCGTGAAAAGAATAATCCTGAGGGACTATTTCCATAGTCAGGAAACTTATGAAGAAGCCCAGATGATATGCCATGATATGATATGCCATCAGTCTTTCATAGATTTATGAATTGCTTGCATGTTGTAAGGCGGACTGTTCAGTACTGGGCAGGCCTGAGTTGCGACCTAGTCATTGAGCAAGCTCTGATACGCTCCCTTAAAACTGCAGTAGGACTCACCAGTGGAAGTGGAATGTCCGAACATCAGAGGGCCTTGTGGACTCTGTCTGTGCCAGTGTCCTCTTCCTACAGTGATGCAATGCAGGGTTTCACTCACCAGAGCTTTGTCACCAGTGAACAACATAAGGAGGCAAGAATGTTAGCCCCCCCGCGTGAACCCAGAAGAAATACAGCGGGGGTCTCATGGCCTCATAGACCCTATAGTTTTTAATATGACTATTTTTCTATGGGTCATTTAGAGGTCAGGTCAGTCAGATGAGGTGAGGAGAAACTGGTTTTATCCAGTTCCTTCTGGTCTGCCTGGCGACCAATTTTAACTGTTTTGATTGGTTATTGAATTGCTGGGCGCCCAGATATTTGTGTATGTTCTGCCTAGCACCCAATTTTAACTGTTTTGATTGGTTATTGAAGTGCTGGGCGCCCAAATATTTGTGTATAAAAACCCTGGTTTCAGGGGATTTAGTCATTCTGCTGGTGAAGAAGAAAAGAAGAAGCCCGCCCTCCCTCCCCCTTTTTTAATGTTTGTAATGCACTGTCGTGTAGTTTAATTGTGGGAAAATCACCCATGTATGGGTGGATTGGTTTATTGGAGTAATATGGAAATTGAGTTTTAATTGAAGTATTTATTTATTGGTATTTATTTATTTAACTTATGTAACCCTGAATAAACTACACGGCCATTTTTATCCAAAAAGAACTTAGTGTTTGTGTTTTCTTTGTATGAATGGGTTTTGTGAGGCCATGTCAAGGATAAGGAAGAGATCGTGAAGACCTGGAGAAAATTGCAGATAAACTCAAGACCTTTTCACCTTTCTCTGATGAAGGTGAAAAAAGACGACTGAGGGGCGATCTAATAACCATGTATAAGTATATAAGGGGACAATACAAATATCTCGCTGAGGATCTGTTTATACCAAGGAAGGTGACGGGCACAAGGGGGCATTCTTTGCGTCTGGAGGAGAGAAGGTTTTTTCACCAACATAGAAGAGGATTCTTTTCTGTTAGGGCAGTGAGAATCTGGAATTGCTTGCCTGAGGAGGTGGTGATGGCGAACTCAGTCGAGGGGTTCAAGAGAGGCCTGGATGTCTTCCTGGAGCAGAACAATATTGTATCATACAATTATTAGGTTCTGTAGAAGGACGTAGATCTGGGGATTTATTATGATGGAATATAGGCTGAACTGGATGGACAAATGTCTTTTTTCGGCCTTACTAACTATGTTACTATGTTACTATGTAAGTGTCTCTTCGCAACATTAATACCGGTGTCAATGCAAATAAGGATGTGAATGTCCATAACCTGTTCACCATTGGCAGAGAAATAGTGGCAACAATGGAGGGTCAATCACTGTTTTCAGTTAAGTACAAGCGGTCAATGAAAGCCAAGACCCTGGCATCCAGTGAGGCTATTGACTTTGCTAAGGACAAAACAATAGACCCCGCTCTTTTGTTCCAAAGGTTTCTTGTGGTGTCTCAAACTGCTGATCTTTCCCTTGATGAGGTGATGGCCTATGAACTTTCACCATACCCACCATCCCTCTTTGAGGCAAAACATCTCCTACGCAAACCAAACAAAGCACAACTGATGGCTGCTATAAAAGAACAGAGTTCAAATGACGCAGTACTCAAGGATGTACCAGAAGTGGAACATTATGTTCTTGATGGAGGTTCTCTTCTCCATCGACTGAAGTGGTCAGAAGGAAAGACATATTGTTCAATCGCTGAAGACTATGCATCTTTCACAGTAAAGCACTATGGTAAGGCTACGATAGTATTTGATGGTTACATTGAAGGACCAAACACTAAGGACATTACCCATCAGTGACAGTGCAAAAAATGAACAAGTAACAAAGTGAACATTGCTGAAGGAACGCAATTTGTCGGGAAAAAGGAGGACTTCCTTTCGAATGTGGAGAACAAACAGTCTCTTAAAAATCTCGTTTCCCAGCGCATGAATGACAGAGGTTGCCATGTAATACAATCAGAGGGGGATGCAGATGTGGAGATTGTTAAGTCAGCAGTGTCAATTTCATCAAACAAAAGTACTAGTCTCATTGGCGAAGATACAAATCTTTTGGTGTTGTTACTTCATCACGCGTCAACCAGCGATGGCAACAAGCTTTATTTCTATTGGGATAAAAGGAGTCCTGCAACAGGATACGACATTAAGGTTATGAAGAAGTTCCTGGGAAACCATGTCTGCAGCAGTCTTCTTTTCCTTCATGCATTCACGGGTTGTGATACCACTTCCGCGGTTTTTGGGATCGGAAAAAAACTCGGTCTACACAAGGTTTTGAAGGGAGACTCGGTCTTAAATAGCTGTGCTAAAATCTTTTCCACACCTAACAAAAACAGAGCTGAGATTGAAGATGCTGGATGTTAAGCGATGGTGGCATTGTTCGGGGGCAAACCTGGAGACAATCTGTCTGCAATGAGGTATTCTACTGTCTGCAAAGAAGTTGGTTCAGCCAAAATCTTTGTTACACCTGAACGACTGCCACCGACCTCCTCTGCAACGAAGTATCATGCCCTTCGGAGTTACCTCCAAGTGATGCTTTGGATGGACAATGGTGAGGCCATGGACACTACTGAATGGGGATGGGAATTGCAGAACAACAGTCTAGTTCCAGTGATGATGGATACTTCACCCGTGCCAGAAACACTTCTGAAAATAATTCACTGAAATAGTTCTCGTGGTTGTAGTACACTTCAGTGCACTTGCAAAAGACACGGAGTTACCTGTTCACGGGTATGTGGACCATGTCAAGAAGGGCATTGTGACAATGAGTGAGGAAGCAGTGTCTGATGATGAAAATAGTGACTATTGAACTGACACGCTTATTCAGTGATGAAGTAGGTCTTAAAATGCACTGTGTATTCTATAATTTCTAGAAATGTACATATATGTCATGATGTCATTGATGACGTCATGACCTCGCCTGTCCATGTAGTTAGCATAAAACTTTGTATAAAAATTGTTATATGAAAATATATAGTATACAAAATGCAAACTCTTCTGTAACCTAAAGCTACAGCTTTGAAATAGGGAAATATTCATTATTTTTAGTGCGATGGCTGTCATCGTTAAGACCTTTATGGTGATCAATTTTTGGAAAACTTTTAATATGCTGTTCCCCACATATAATAGTAATAAAAAAAAATCATAAAACGCTTTCTTGGAATTTGTTCCGGGTCAAAACGTATTTTGACTGGACTACTATTATTTCAGGACGTCTATGTGTACATTAGCAGGAATAGACTGATTCTATACCAGGTCTGCACAATATATGGCCCGCCAAAGGATATGTGGTGGCCTGCAAAGAACGGGGAGATGCCAGCTCCCTTATTGCAATATTCACATGTATTCGCATCTTTCATGCACCAACAGTGGTTCTGACACTGCATTTATGGTCTTACTGTGGGTCTGATCTTGTAGCAATCTATAACCTGCTTCATGGCTATGTTAAAACTTAGGAGGATTTGGCGAGTTTCTGCTCAGTTTGTACTCCAAAAACTCAGTTCAAGTTAGCTTGTGCTCACACTGATTTTTTCTTCCTCCTCAAATTCTCAAAACTTGTTTCTGGTAATAAATTAATGTACTGATGGTGGTTCTGGTGATGTATTCATGTCTGTACAACCTTTAGATTTTTTGTGGCCCTTGGGATTGGTTCAGTATGGCAATGTGGCCCTTGGACCAAAAAATGTTGTGCTCCCCTGCTATTGCAGCATGCGAGTCCACATCAAAGGCAGGGACACGACATATGATGTACATGTACAGTATATCATATGTCATGAAGGAGTTAAGATAGAGTAAACTGGGATCATGCAGTCTGAAGATGCAGAATAATCATTACAATGGTGCATGTTGTGTGGTGAGCTGGAGTTTTTTGAGGTAGTTTATTGTGGATTTTGACGTGTTTAGGATCATTATTAGCATTGAGCGAACATGCTCTGATAAAGTGTTATCCGAGCATGCTCATTTGCTAAACAAGTGTCTTTGGCATGTTTGAAAAATATGTTTGATTCCTCACAGCTGCATGTCTCGTGGCTGTTCCACAGCCCGCAACACATGCAGGGATTGCCTGTTTGTTAGGCAATCCCTGCATGTGTTGTGGCTGTCAAACAGCTGCAACATGTTGATATTTCTTTGAATCCATTCTTCCCTCTACCCGTGAAATGTTCCCCATCCAATTGGCTGCAACACAACCGCTAAACCATGATGATGCATCCCGATGCTTAATGGTTGGTGACATGTTCAGTCCTGAAATGCTGTGCCCTTTTTTCTCCACAAATACCTCTGATCATTGTGATCAAAGAGTTCTATTTTAACCTTATCAGTCCACAGGACTTCTTTTCAAAATGCATCAGGCTTGTTTAGATGTTCTTTTGCATACTTCTGATGCTGAATTTTATGGTGAGGACACAGGAGATGTTTTCTTCTGATGACTCTTCCATGAAGGCCATATTTGTGCAGGTGCATCTGAACAGTAGAACAATGTACCACAACTCCATAGTCTGCTAAATCTTTCAGAAGGTCTTTTACAGTCAAGTGGGGGTACTGATTTGCCTCTCTAGCAATCCTACAAGCAGCTCTCATTGAAATTTTGCTTGGTTTTTTAGACCTTATCTTGACCTCCGCTGTTCCTGTTAACTGACATTTCTTAACTACATTTTGAACTGAGGAAATGGAAAATTGAAAACACTTGGCTATCTTCTTATAGCCTTCTCCTGATTTGTGGGGCTTTACTATTTTCATTTTCAGAGCGGTAGGCAGCTAACCCATGGCTGCTGTTTTTTGGTACAAGGTTAGAGGAGACTGTTTTTTTTTTTATAAATCTGGGAAATTTGCCTCACCTGGCCTTTCCTAATGATGATAGTGATGAAGTCAAAGGTCTAAAAGGCTAAGTAAGGTCTGAAACCTTGGTCAAAATTATCTAAGCCCACAAATAACCAAGGGAGCCCAAACTTTTGCATTGGACCATTTTCCTTTTTCTAATTGTTAAAATGTAAAATATGTAAATATATATATTTATACATATTTTCCTAAAAAATACAAAGGAAATCTTTATCTTTAGGCCTTTTAGAGATTATTTTATCTTCTAGTTATTTAACTGTTCACAATAACAGTAATTTTGACCAAGGGCACCCAAACTTTTACATGCTACTGTATGTGGGTACAAACACAAAGAATACCGAGGTTAGCAAGACCTTTAATACAAGCCTGAGGCTCCAGAATAAGATAACAAAACTCTATACTTTTCTCTGCTGATGTTCCCTGACGACCCCCAACATTGTTATATTAACGTTGCCGCCTTCATAGTTTGGTCAGAATGAGAGAACATTGTTTATGTCAGGTAACCGGCAAGGGACTGATGGACACAGTACTGAGATTGCGGTAACAGCACTGCCTCAGAAAGTAAAGGCCCCTTCACATTAAGCGACGCTGCAGCGATACCGACAACGATCCGGATCGCTGCAGCGTCGCTGTTTGGTCGCTGGAGAGCTGTCACACAGACAGCTCTCCAGCGACCAACGATCCCGAAGTCCCCGGGTAACGAGGGTAAACATCGGGTTACTAAGCGCAGCGCCGCGCTTAGTAACCCGATGTTTACCCTGGTTACCAGCGTAAAAGTAAAAAAAACAAACACTACATACTTACCTAACGCTGTCTGTCCCCGGCGCTGTGCTCTGCACTCCTCCTGTACTGGCTGTGAGCGTCGGTCAGCTGGAAAGCAGAGCGGTGACGTCACCGCTCTGCTTTCCGGCCGCTGTGCTCACAGCCAGTGCAGGAGGAGTGCAGAGCACAGCGCCGGGGACAGACAGCGTTAGGTAAGTATGTAGTGTTTTTTTTTTTTTAACTTTTACGCTGGTAACCAGGGTAAACATCGGGTTACTAAGCGCGGCCCTGCGCTTAGTAACCCGATGTTTACCCTGGTTACCAGTGAAGACATCGCTGGATCGGCGTCACACACGCCGATCCAGCGATGTCCACGGGAGATCCAGCGATGAAATAAAGTTCTGGACTTTGTTCAGCGACCAACGATCTCCCAGCAGGGGCCTGATCGTTGGTCGCTGTCACACATAACGATTTCCTTAACGATATCGTTGCTACGTCACAAAAAGCAACGATATCGTTAACGATATCGTTATGTGTGAAGGTACCTTTAAAACAGAGATTTTTATTTTATGTTGCAACTTGGGCTTATTAATAAGGGGTTGTCCAGGAGTCGATAATCCCTTTAACATCAATATTTGACAGCCAAATCAGGAGCAAGTCTAAGACCCTTTTTACATCCAGATATTCAGATATCCAGTGATTGGACCCTGATGTACCATTTCTTTGTGGGTAATATAGACTGAGCAGTGGGATTTTTGTCTTTTTTATACCAATTTTGAGAATTTAATACAGGTTATGTTTTATTTGGCTATGGTTCTGTGATAGATTTGTAATATAGTCCTGTAATATGGTATCTAGAGGAGCATTCCAGTTTTTTTTATTCCATATCCAAAATAAAAACCTTTATATGTATCAGGCATAATAAAAATACATAGTATGGGCCCATATAGTTAGCTACACAAAAAATTCTTACTAATCCGACGATTAAAGCATTTATTTTATTGCAGCGCTGAAGTGGTGTCTCTAATGAAAGCTCCCTGCCTATAGTATTATACTTATAAGCTGCCATATTCATCTGTTATCAATGTTGCTCTGGTCAATCTCCAGCAGGTTGTGATCTGCTGGATGGCTCCAGTGTTTGCTAAGCGAAACGAAAGTCGCAACTCAATGTAAGTCTATGAGAGCCAGAACAAGGCCCTCATAGACTTAGGGCTGAGCCAGACGGCTGTATAACTCATGCGATGATTGCATTGCACAACATGGACAGGCGTGGCACCTCTCCTGACCTAAGCAAGACAGCTGTCAATCTCAGGTCAGGAGAGCCGACAGCCAGTACGAGGTTTACGATGCCATTCTCACCCGAAAAATACGGTAGTGCTTTTTTTTTTGCTTACCAAAATCCCGCACTGTCTGTCTGCCATTTCTGCCTTCTTTTCTGCTCGCTTTCTACAACTGAACATGGACAAAACAGAATTCATCATCTTTCCCCCATCTCACTCTACCCCTCCACCAGACCTATCCATCAATGTCAATGGCTGCTCACTATCCCCAGTCCCACACGCCCGGTGCCTCGGGGTGATCCTCGACTCTGCACTCTCTTTCAAGCCACATATCCAAGCCCTTGCCTCCTCCTGTCGTCTCAAACTCAAAAATATTTCCCGGATCCGTGCTTTCCTTGACCGCAACACTGCAAAAACGCTAGTGCATGCCCTTATCATCTCCCGCCTGGACTACTGCAACCTCCTACTCTCTGGACTCCCCTCTAGCACTCTGGCACCGCTCCAATCCATCCTACACTCTGCTGCCCGACTAATCTACCTGTCCCCCCGCTATTCCCCAGCCTCTCCCCTGTGTCAAGCCCTTCACTGGCTTCCTATCGCCCAGAGACTCCAGTTCAAAACCCTCACACTGACATACAAAGCCATCCACAACCTGTCTCCTCCATACATCTGTGACATGGTCTCCCGGTACCTACCTACACGCAACCTCCGATCCTCCCAAGATCTCCTTCTCTACTCCCCTCTCATCTCTTCTTCCCATAACCGCATCCAAGACTTCTCCCGTGCTTCCCCCATACTCTGGAACTCTCTACCCCAACACATCAGACTCGCGCCTACCATAGAAACCTTCAAAAAGAACCTGAAGACTCATCTCTTCCGACAAGCCTACAGCCTGCAGTGATCCTCAACCTACTGAACAGCCGCACAGCCAGCTCTTCCCTCTCCTAGTGTATCCTCACCCACCCCCTGCAGACTGTGAGCCCTCGCGGGCAGGGTCCTCCCTCCTTATGTACTCGTGTGCCTTGTTATCTGCTCATGTTTAATGTATTTGTCTATATTTGCCCCGTATTCACATGTAAAGCGCCATGGAATAATTGGCGCTATAAAAATGTATAATAATAAATAGTCTGTCTCTGCCCTTACACTGAGAGCTTGTGTGTCTGTTACCTCAGTCTTCCGGTCAGTCAGAAGTTGCGGTCGCAAGATGGTGGTGTGGGACAGCAGCGGCGCTGGTAAGAGCTAAAGACAGCGGCTAGTAAATATAATACTAAGGTGAGGGAACTTAGGTTTTACTGTGCTGAAGTGGTGCTAAACTAAGCTGGAGTGGTGCTTTAAATGGTATAAGTATAAGGCTGTGGTCACACATTCATTATTTGTTCAGTATGTTACCTCAGTATTTGTAAGCCAAAACCAGGAATTGGTGATATATTCAGAAGTGGGGACGTGTTTCTATTTCTATCTCTGATTGCTCCACTCCTGGTTTTGGCTTACAAATACGGAGGTAAAATACTGGCCAAATACTGAAGTGTGAATGTGACCTAATATAGATAATAAATCCTTCCTGGCACCATTTTTCTGTATACCACGGACTAGTACCAAGCTGCCAGACTCTGCCGATACTACACTTTTGGAGACAGTATAAAGAAAAGTGTGATATATTTTATATGGCCATGATTAATTCTATATGTAAGAATAGGACATTGTATTAACACATATGACAGCTATTTCAGGAGGTGATAATCTGGATGTATATGAGGAGGGCACGTTTCTATCTGGTATCTTCTAATTATATCTTGGTAACTGTTTGAACACGTAAAGCAGATTGCAGTCCCCTAATACCACACAAAGCTTTACATGAAAACTCACATTAGATGAATCTAGACCACACACAGGGAAATAATCAGAGAAGGTCATTCCAAGATCATCATGAATGCGCCCATAATAACAGGTAATATATAACATGGTCAGGATGCATTGGTTTTATACATACAGTTAGGGCCAGAAATATTTGGACAGTGACACAAGTTTTGTTATTTTAGCTGTTTACAAAAACATGTTCAGAAATACAATTATATATATAATATGGGCTAAAAGTGCACACTCCCAGCTGCAATATGATAGTTTCCACATTCAAATCGGAGAAAGGGTTTAGGAATCATAGCTCTGTAATGCATAGCGTCCTCTTTTTCAAGGGACCAAAAGTAATTGGACAATGGACTCTAAGGGCTGCAATTAACTCTGAAGGCGTCTCCCTCGTTAACCTGTAATCAATGAAGTAGTTAAAAGGTCAGGGGTGGATTCCAGGTGTGTGGTTTTGCATTTGGAAGCTGTTGCTGTGAGCAGACAACATGCTGTCAAAGGAACTCTCAATTGAGGTGAAGCAGAACATCCTGAGGCTGAAAAAAAAGAAAAAATCCATCAGAGAGATAGCAGACATGCTTGGAGTAGCAAAATCAACAGTTGGGTACATTCTGAGAAAAAAGGAATTGACTGGTGAGCTTGGGAACTCAAAAAGGCCTGGGCGTCCACGGATGACAACAGTGGTGGATGATCGCCGCATACTTAATTTGGTGAAGAAGAACCCGTTCACAACATCAACTGAAGTCCAGAACACTCTCAGTGAAGTAGGTGTATCTGTCTCTAAGTCAACAGTAAAGAGAAGGCTCCATGACAGTAAATACAAATGGTTCACATCTAGATGCAAACCATTCATCAATACCAAAAATAGACAGGCCAGAGTTAAATTTGCAGAAAAACACCTCAAGAAGCCAGCTCAGTTCTGGAAAAGTATTCTATGGACAGATGAGACAAAGATCAACCTGTACCAGAATGATGGGAAGAAAAAAGTTTGGAGAAGAAAGGGAACAGCACATGATCCAAGGCACACCACATCCTCTGTAAAACATGGTGGAGGCAACGTGATGGCATGGGCATGCATGGCTTTCAATGGCACTGGGTCACTTGTGTTTATTGATGACATAAGAGCAGACAAGAGTAGCCGGATGAATTCTGAAGTGTACCGGGATATACTTTCAGCCCAGATTCAGCCAAATGCTGCAAAGTTGATTGGACGGCGCTTCATAGTACAGATGGACAATGACTCCAAGCATACAGCCAAAGCTACCCAGGAGTTCATGAGTGCCAAAAAGTGGAACATTCTGCAATGGCCAAGTCAATCTCCAGATCTAAACCCAATTGAGCATGCATTTCACTTGCTGAAATCCAGACTTAAGACAGAAAGACCCACAAACAAGCAAGACCTGAAGGCTGCGGCTGTAAAGGCCTGGCAAAGCATTAAGAAGGAGGAAACCCAGCGTTTGGTGATGTCCATGGGTTCCAGACTTAAGGCAGTGATTGCCTCCAAAGGATTTGCAACAAAATATTGAAACTAAAAATATTTTGTTTGGGTTATGTTTATTTGTCCAATTACTTTTGACCTCCTAAAATGTGGAGTGTTTGTAAAGAAATGTGTACAATTGCTACATTTTCTATCAGATATTTTTGTTCAACCCTTCAAATTAAACGTTACAATCTGCACTTGAATTCTGTTGTAGAGGTTTCATTTCAAATCCAATGTGGTGGCATGCAGAGCCCAACTCGCGAAAATTGTGTCACTGTCCAAATATTTCTGGCCCTAACTGTATTATATGTACTGCAGCTATTCTGCTGGTTGGTTTTATATATTATTTCTGTGTCGTTATAAGGCAGCTGAGTGAATTTTGTTTATCCTCTATAATCGCACAAGAAGGAATCCTTCAAGCCTAAGCTGTAATCTCTGATTCCTTATTCGTGTCTCCCAGAATGGCTACACAAGTTCTCTCCTCCTTTCAATATGTAGGAAGCTACACACTGGAATGCCAGATAGTGGCAATATCAGCCCTTGGGTGGATGCTGGTGTATAGTGGTATTAAGCGGCGCTCCCGCGCCCTGCTGCCGCTTAATACCACTATACACCAGCATCCACCCAAGGGCTGATATTGCGTTATTACACGCACCACTATCTGGCATTCCAGTGTGTAGCTTCGTCCACAAGGACCTTCTCCTCCCCTACTATAAACATAGTAAAGCGATTATATGATTAAGGCCCTGGTTGGGCCGAAACGTCATAGTTACTTCTGGTCGCTTTCCTTGTACTATAATTATACTTGTTAATAAACTTTCCATCACCTTGCAAATATACACATAGAGTGTGCGGTGTACTATATTTTATCATATACGTAGGGCTTGCACAGCCCACTATACCAGCACCTCGCTCCCCCATTAAACCGAGTGCGCGCCAATTTTTGTTTATACTCCACACAGGGAGGCACAGTAAAATGCAAACAGTTAAGCAAGAATGTATGTAATCCTCACACTGCAGCTCCTGCTGCACATTACATAGTGCCTCTTCCTGGAGGGTCCTGTAGTCGCTGTCTTCTGGCGGCAGTTGTGAGTCTCCGGTACCTTCCACTGCCTCTTGTCCATATAGTAGTGTGGCTATTAAAGGCACGGGCCACAGTCCGGTGCGAGCCCAACGTGGCTCTTTAACTATGTCAACTGGGGGTAGTCAGGTAACAGATGGTCAGACAACTCTTGTGGGTCCACGTCAAGATGCAAGTATCAGTCTTATGTGTGGACTCTATTGGGCAGCGCGTATGCGGTACTCAGTCACGTTGTGTACAGCACCTGGTACTCTCTGGCAGTCACTGGGCACACAACGCACGTCCCACTCTCCTGGGCCCTGCTGTTGGTGGCGGGCGACGCTGGTCTGTTTGGCGCTGGTGCTCCTGACCTGGTGCACTCCTCTGTATGTCTGCTGCAGCACTCGGCTCAGCTCCGCTCTGTGTGCACAGCTTCACACACCTCTGTTCTGCACCACTCTGCTCTGCAGCGGTCCCTCACTCCGGAGTACTGCTGGGCACACTCAGCTCTGCAGGTGACGGGGCCCTTTCTATGCGGCCTGCTACAGTGTCAGTACTCTCCGAGGGCAAGAGAGACCGAGCACGCCACTCACTGCTCTGCGCGCTGCTCTGCTCTGGCCCGCAACTCTCCTCTTGCACGCGTTTTCTCCGCTCTGGCTGCGTGCACTTTTCTGGCTCTCCCCGCCTCTCTGGGTCTGCAGGAAAATTCTCCCACTCAGGCTTCCCTCAGGCTGCAGGGGAAGGTCTGCCTCCTCAAAGCTGTCCCCCGGGAACAAAGGATGCAGCCTTTCTAGTTCCAGACCCGGCATGCAGGTACCCGAGGTCCGGTCCATCTCCCTACAGCTATCACTCTGGAGCTACTGCAAAAAACAATGAAGATGACATACAAACCCCCCCCAGAAATATCATGTGTATGAATACCCAAAAACGGATTCTCATCTTAGACTTTTTCCTTATACCCAATGTGATGATGTGATATGCTATGTGGGTATCATTTTTGTGTATATTTCTATCTTATTTTCATGGTGTTCTCTTGTAGAAGGAGTTATTTTCTAATTGATGAATTGCTGTTGCTGCCATCTGATATCAGCCCCCACAGTACTGTATTGTATGCTAATGACATGTTGACCTAGCTTGTTGAATCAATGAGCCCCTGAGACCTTTCCCCTCCTGACCTGTGAATGAGTAGGGAGACTTGTAAATATCAGGGAGGTGAGACACAGTTGAGTGCTGTGTGGAATGATGATGTGTTCACAGCATCTCAGACAGAAAGTATATCGACTATGCTATCCTCTGTCTGCTGGATTGTTGGACTTTTATCCTGTTACTGAACTGCATTCGTGTTCTGGACTATTTTATCCTTTGTGTGGTGGATTGTGTATGGACCTTTCGTATTTTTGCCTAAATAAAGGTCATGGAATTGTTTACTATACTTTGTTTACTAAACTCTAGTTCTGTTGATTGTGTGGTACTGGAGAAGGACCCCGTGACACCCAAGATATGCTATAAAATGTGTCACAGGTGGGAAGCCCAACTCTGGCATCCACACCTATATCAGGAATGGGGTCCACAGAACCTCTTCATACAGGCACAGAAAGACGACCCTGCTCTTGTGCATCTTTCTCTATACTAAGGGATTTGTTGAAATGTGCTTGGCTATTGCTCTAACTACCAGGGAAATTAAACTCCCAGTGTAAGCCAGATGACCCCTGTTCTCATGATTGCTATAGGTACCATAAATGTGACCAATGTCTATCAGATATTTGTGAGCTAGCCTGTAGATATATAGGATGTGAGTGAAACAATTCCATGTGAAACAAATGCGTCAAATTTTTAGGAATTCACTGGGCCTGGCAGAATTGAACAATTTGCAATATGATCTGAGCAAGTTGCCTAAGATTGCTGATGCAATTTTACAAATTGCATAAAACTCCATTATTGAGAGAAGGCTCATATGATCCTGGGTGCAGCCAGGCATTCTTCCCCATAATGCTTTGCAGCTATCACATCACATGTTATTGCAACAGCCATTTTGTGGTGAATATGAATTGTGAGAGGACATCACAGCTTAGCAATAGAGATAATGAATGTGACAGGACAGCAGTGAGGAACGGTTACCCATCAGTTTACCCATTTCCAAATATGTTTAAAGGGAACCTGTCACCCCGTTTTTTCAGTAGGAGATAAAAATACTGTTAAATAGGGCCTGAGCTGTGCTTTACAATAGGGTATTTTTTGTCCCCTGATTCCCTACCTATGCTGCCGAAATACCTTACAAAAGTGGCCTTTTTCGCCTGTCAATCAGGCTGGTCAGGTCGGATGGGCGTGGTCACAGCGCTGTTTCTTCCCCCAGATCTTGCTTATGTTCCCGTTGGTGGCGTAGTGCTTCTCGCATGCGCAAGTGCCCAATGCACTGCGCAGCTGTAGAAAAAGAGCGCGCTCGCCGCTATTCAGCGGTTTCTCGGTGGGCGTGGCCATCTTCCTGAGGCCGCGCGTGCGCAGATGGAGTCTCCTGCTTCCCGGGGCTTCAGGAAAATGGCCGCGGGATGCCGCGCGTGCGCAGATAGACATCGCGGCGGCCATTTTCCTGAAGCCGAGATTACTCAGGAAAATGGCCGCCGCGATGTCTATCTGCGCACGCGCTGCATCCCGTGGCCATTTTCCTGAAGCCCCGGGAAGCAGGAGACTCCATCTGCGCACGCGCGGCCTCAGGAAGATGGCCGCGCCCACCGAGAAACCGCTGAATAGCGGCGAGCGCGCTCTTTTTCTACAGCTGCGCAGTGCATTGGGCACTTGCGCATGCGAGAAGCACTACGCCACCAACGGGAACATAAGCAAGATCTGGGGGAAGAAATAGCGCTGTGACCACGCCCATCCGACCTGACCAGCCTGATTGACAGGCGAAAAAGGCCACTTTTGTAAGGTATTTTGGCAGCATAGGTAGGGAATCAGGGGACAAAAAATACCCTATTGTAAAGCATAGCTCAGGCCCTATTTAACGGTATTTTTATCTCCTACTGAAAAAACGGGGGTGACAGGTTCCCTTTAAGTCAGTTTAACACAGACACGGCCTTCACAATGTAAAAGAGCTTGAAATGAGTTGGATATAGTCCTAAGAGACCTCAGAAATGCAGACATATCTTTTGGGGGCATTTGAAGTATACAATTTTAGGTTTAAAAGTATAAGAAGGACATACCGTATTTTTCTAACCATAAGGGGGTGCGTCTTATAGTCAGAATGTACTTACAGTTAGTGTGGTGGCAGCAGCAGTTGGGTGATTCTTCCGGTGGTCCGACTCTGCAGGGCGATGATCTTGCTCCCATCCTAGGCTGGGGCGGCAGGTTCAGCGGTGCTCAGTGGTGCGCTGGGGTGTCGGGCGACATTTTGTGAAAGCCCGGAGCCCCCAAACTTCTATTACCTTAATGCTGTGGGCTTTGGGAAAATAATCGTGGGAGGCAGTGCATGCACAGATTGAGATGTCGGCTCCGAGATCTCGTCTCCTGAGTTCTCAAGATGAGATCTCGTTGCCGAGATCTCAATCTGCGCATACGCTGCCTCCGGTGGCCATTTTCCCAGAGGCCACAGCATCAAGGCAATAGACGTGTGGGGGCTTCGGGATTTCACAAAATGTCACCATAGGAATCGCACCACCGAGCAACACCGAACTTGCATCATCAGACTGAAATGGGATTTCCCAGAGACAACCACATCACAGCAATGGATGTGCGGGGGCTTTGGGCTTTCACAAAATGTTGCCGTAGCCCCCTGCACCAACAAGTACCGTCGAACCTGCGCATTAGTCAGGGCCATATCATCGCCAGACCACTGAACACCCCCTGTGATTCTGCTCCACCAGCACTGCGGCCCCCCTGGGTAAGCTGAATTCGGGACTGTAAGATGGACCCCCATTTGACGCATTCATTTTTTTCCCATTTTCCTTCAGAAAATTTGGGGTGCGTCTTATGATTCGGTGCGGTGGTCGAACTTGATTGTCTTATGTCTACTTTCAGCCCTAAAACTATGAAACTATAAATTGATTTGACCTAAATTGAGCTTTTGCGAAAATATTTGGTGACGCTTGCAAATTGGAATTTCAAAAGGTTTTGTAATCTTTGGTAGATATGCCAGAAATGTCTAACCTAGGAATACTCGTTTATGCTGTGCAGACAGATATTTGTTACTCCTGAAAATGTATAATTTTACCAGACTGAACATTTGAGATTGGTGATTGCTAGTCTCCTCTAACTAATCCCATCACTACATTGGGGCATTGGGGTCATTATGGTGGAAACATTCATTTGCTGGAATACCAGCTAAACATGTAATGGTCATAAAGTCATTCCAGAGACGGGAAGATGGACTGCAGCTTTGTTCTCCATAGTAGGCAAACGTCCCTCTGATAATAACTGTCACAGGCAGCATCAATGCTCCTAGATGTCACTTGCGGAAAGATATTGCTAAACAGTTAGCGCTCTGTTACATTTTAATTGCTAGCTTGAATTTGGTTGGAACATATGCTGTGTCCACTGACTGTTAATCTGCATACTGCAAGACAGAGTCTGCACAGGGAATACAAAAAGTTATGGGGATAACTTTGAAAGAAAATCACGTTAATTATCTATCTAATTGAGTTCCACACTTTAACACTTAAAAGAATAAATTCCAATAATCTCTGTTACGTTAAAACCTAAAACCATTCTTGGCCACAGTTAGAAAGGAAATGATCGGCCAGTCTAATCTGCTTTATCTATCAGAATCTATATTCTAATCATCATTCTAAAACCATACCAGGGGCAAAATACAGATAATAGAGATGTGGATGACCTCCTAAACCACTGCACAGGGCACTTCATCAGTCTACAGGGACCTAAGATCTCCTAACCGCTAGTTAACCATCAGATGGTGCACAGGACCATAGTGGGGTGCCTAGGTTTTTAACGCTTGTAGATATAATGTTCAGATATCTAATTATGACCATGTAGCATATATTCTTTGTGTTCCTAAGAATCTCATTAATATGGAAGCTCCACTATTATGGGAAAGCGCAACATTACATTTTGCAGAATAATTGTTATGATTTAGAACAAATTGTTACACTCCACAGCAATCATCTTTCCAAGCTGCCAGCTCTTTACAATATGTGGTATACTGTTTACATAATTGTAAAACTGGTTATGTAACTCCTTCCTTTTTTTAAAGATGAAAATAGTACAGTGTTAGAACTCTTAAAAACTTGGGAAAAAAAGAATGAAAAAAAAAAATATAATATGCAGCACTGTTATGATTGGCCTTTTCAGATCTTAAAATAACCTCAATCCTATACTAATGTTACTCCTTTGTCAAGCCTTACAGTTGACATTACATACATTTTACTACATACACCTATTAGGCAGGGGCATACATAGAAATCATGGGGCCCCATGGTAGAATTTCTAATTAGGCCCACCCAACCAAAAAAATATTTTGTGGGGTCACAGAAGAGCATATCTTACAACTTTGCAGCCTTTACAAAGTAAGTTTCCTCCTACTGAAGCCCAAGATTCCCCTTTCAGTACACCTATAAAATATGATGCTCTTTAAACACTGTGTGATACCTTCCACACGCCAGTATGATGACCCTTACGCACCTCATCTCAACATGTCCAGTAAAATATGTTGACTCCAATACAGTCTCCATAGTCCTCCATACAGTATAATGCGCTCCCCAGAGTCACATTATACTCCTCATAGTCCTCCATATAGTATAATGCACTCCTCAGTCATCCATAGCCCATACAGTAAAATGTGCTTCCCATAGTCCTCCATACAAAATAACGCACTCCTCATAGTCATCTATATAGTATAATGCACTCCCCATAGTCCTCCATATAGTATAATGCACTCACTATAGTCCATACAGTATAACGTACTTCCCATAGTCCTCTATACAGTATTATGGCTACCATAATTTACTTACTGATTTAAAAACAAAAAATAAAAAAAAAATCCTCACCTCTCTTCCTGGAGATGCCACGTAGTAATATCATCGCACCTGCTGAGCAGAGATATCAGGCGCAGAGGGGAAATTATGTGAGAGGACTCGCCAATACATTTAAAATTGCGATGATGGAAGTAGAGGGGTGTTGTACTGGAGCTGGCATCAGGCTCCCCTGGCTCATGGGCCCCATAGCAGCCACGTGGCCACATGACATTTGTGTGACTTCACTGCTATTAGGGTATGTGCATACAATAAGTATTTGTAGCAGCAGTTTCTGCACCAATTCTGCATCATTTGGCAGGAAAAACGTTGTGTGAAATAGCGACATTTTGAAACTGTTTTTACATATGTTTTTGTTGAATTAGTATGGGTGACACCTGCAGCAAAAACGCTCAACATTCTTCAGATTTAAATCTGTTGCAAATCTGCAAGGAGAAACATAAGCATTGTGTGCATGAGACTTCAGGATTCTCATTCACTTTGTTGGCACTAGGAAATCCTTCAGGTTTTGTGTCAAATCTGCGCAGAAAAAAAGGGACAAAAATGTGACTAAACTGCAACGTGTGCAATGACCCTTACCCGAAGATTTAAAATGATGAATGTATCTCAAAGAATGTTTCTTCAACTCCCGAGTCAGGAGGGAACTCTTCACAATTCTATCAAATACGTGAATCACAAACCACTTGTTTTTCTGAGATTTATACCAGTTTACAACTGTCCATGCAGATGATTTTTTCTGCCTGTGTAATTTTTTTACTCTTACTAGTCCCATGCTGTAAGATTTTGTGGATTTTATCTTACTAATCAACACTATTTGGATAGTGTAAAAATACCGCAGAAAACCGAGCCACACTGTATATACTGTATATATACGTAGCATTGCATCTGTCATATTTGCTACATCTGTATGACTGATCGGTATAATAATACCGGTGAGTGGAATTATCCACCTGATTTGTGTTTTGCTGCTTTTCCTGTCACTAGAAAACACTGTGGAAACTTTCATAGAATCATTGACAATAACCGGTGAATCATTTTGCCCAGTGGCCCTCACGCGGGTCATTTTCCTCATCTATGGCTCTGAACGTCACGTCTCTGTTTATTCATCAGTCAATGAGTAAACTGTGGTTTTAGAAGAACACTATACTGTAGAGGGGACGGTAGTACAGAAATTGCTTTAACTAGAAGAGGTGCTCCAGGAAGCAAACACAGAACTAATAGCATGGTGACCATTGAGTTGTTAAATATACCCGTTCTTGCTAGCGTCTCGGTAGGGTTAACCTTCCCAGCACGACTCATTGTGTCTGTGGGGAAATGTCTGCATGAATTAGTGTGATTTCTGCATGTCCACCAATCTAGGACTAGGAACACAGCCAAGAGGGCACTTGGGTGTTGTTTGCTTCCACACGACTGTCTGAGGTCCAGTTTTCAATCTGCCATCTGCAATCGCTGACATTTAATACAGTGTTCCTAGCATAAGAATAAGTACCGGAGCTTGAAAACAAAACCTAAGCTAACAAAGTAATATTATAGTAGGGTTCAGTCGATGTCCTCCTATTGCTGATCTAGAATACATAGCTAGACATTTGCTTATTGCAGAAACAAAGCTTTAAAAAGCATTAAAAAACACAGCGCTGCCTATTCTGATGTGTGTCGTGTGTGACAACGACGGCAGCTCCACACGTGACGTACAGACAGACTTCAGCTGCCCAAAAATATAGGTCAGCTCTAACTGGGAGGCCATGAATAGCAAATACTATAACTTTAGTGAAGCCTATCCAACTTATGGCTGTTTTCCACGTAATTCTGTCCGTGCCGTTATAGGCTCCAGCCTCTCATGTATTGTGAAGTCATTTTTATCTAATACAGACCATAAGCAAATATTTCTAACTGATGGAAGCTTTTATCATAATACACTTTTCTATTGTCCCCTTATCAGTGGATACATAAGGGAGTTTTATGTGTTCGTCCATCTTCTTATCCACCGGAGTTTATTTTACTTTTTTACTTCTTGTTGTACTACAAAGGCACCTCATCTAAACAATTCACAAATTATGGTAATAAGCCAATGAGTAGATTTATAAAATTCTATTTTTTTTTCTCTTTTATTTAGAAGAAATCTGTTATGCTAGAATGTGCGGCCTTTTCATAAAGATTTGAGTGTCTGAGCACCAAAGATATTAGTATTACTAATTTATTCATTAATTATGCATTGCTTACATAGCGCTTTACAGACATTGTCATCACTGTCCCCATTGGGGCTCACAATCTAGATTCCCTATCAGTATGTCTGCACACTCCAATATTTACAGTAGTGTGCCCTGTTGCACTCAGAACTCCCATAGAACTGATCAGAACAGTGGTCAAAGCACCAGGAAAGATAACCCATTTAAGTGCAGATAGAGGGATTTTTTTCTAAACCCCTCCCCACTGAGTCATACCATGCATAGTGGCTGACCATTCACCCACTATGGGTTTTCTCCTCGCCGGCCGTAAAGCAGAGCACAGCGGCGCCGGCCGTAAAGCGGAGCACAGCGGTGATGTCACCGCTGTGCTCTGCTTTACGGCCGGCCGGCACTGACACAGTCAGTGCGGCAAGCTGACGCCGGGGGACGTGACAGACAACGGAATGTGAGTATGTACTGTTTTTTTTTTTAACTTTTACAATGGTAACCAGGGTAAATATCGGGTTACTAAGCGCGGCCCTGCGCTTAGTAACCCGATATTTACCCTGGTTACCCGGGGACTTCGGCATCGTTGAAGACAGTTTCAATGATGCCGAAGTCTTTCCCCTGATCGTTGGTAAGGAGAGAGCTGTCTGTGTGACAGCTCCCCAGCGACCACACAATGACTTACCAACGATCACGGCCAGTTCGTATCGCTGGTCGTGATCGTTGGTAAATCGTTTAGTGTAACGGTACCTTAAGGTACATGTTTTTTAAATGTCAATATTTGCGAGGAGGTGCACTGTGGGAGTCATCATACGGTGTATAGAGAGCTGTGACGGCCATCATACTATGTTATAGGAAGATGTGAGGGCCATAATACTGAATGGGCTACTGTGAGGACCATCATAATGGTGTACTTTAGGGGCCATCATACCCAGTGAGGACTATGGTGGCATTATACTGAGTGGGGACGATCAAACTGCATGGGAATCATGATACTGTGTGTGGATGGAACTTTGGAGATATCATATGGGCATCATGCTGTGGAGGTATTATATTGTGTTGGGGGGCACTGTGTAGGTTTTATACTATGCTGGAGGCACTATGGAGTCATCATACTATGTATGTGTGTGTGTGTATGGATGGCTATTGAGTGAAATTGGGTCTGTGCAATTCACTGAGGGTATATCATACTCTGTGGGAGAATTTTTGGGAGCACTCTATGATGGTCATGAAAGGGGTATCATGGTTGAGAATATTAAGGGGCTTCAATAGCGCTATAGGTAAATTACTATGTCCGTGACACAATACATGTCACTCTCCTTGTTTATAAAAGTTGGGAGATCTGACCTTGCCTAGTACTCCGAATATTTTTTTTAAGGAAAGAGGAGGGGGTGAGGGGCCCATTTAGAACTTTTGTTATGAAGCACTGATATTTATGTACTCCCCTTCCTCTGTCCAAAAAATGTTCCTCTTCATTTTTGGTTATTCATGAAGTCAACCCAGAAATTGTACCTACAGTGCCTTGCAAAAGTATTCGGCTCCCTGGAACTTTTCAACCTTTTCCCACATATCATGCTTCAAACATAAAGATACCAAATTTAAATTTTTGATGAAGAATCAGCAAAAAGTGTAACAAAATTTTGAAGTTGAACGAAATTTATTGGTTATTTTAATTTTTTGTGGAAATTCAAAAACTGAAATGTGGGGTGTGCAATATTATTCGGCCCCTTTACTTTCAGTGCAGCAAACTCACTCCAGAAGTTTATTGTGGATCTCTGAATGATCCAATGTTGCCCTAAATGCCTAATAATGATAAATATAATCCACCTGTGTGTAATCAAATCTCTGTGTAAATGCACCTGCTCTGTGATAGTCTCAGGGTTCTGTTTGAAGCACAGATAGCATCATGAAGACCAAGGAACACAACAGGCAGGTCCGTGATACTGTTGTGGAGAAGTTTAAAGCTGGATTTGGATACAAAATGATTTCCAAAACTTTAAACATCCCAAGAAGCACTGTTCAAGCGATCATATTGAAATGGTAGGAGTATCATACCACAGCAAATCTACCAAGACCCAGCTTTCCCTCTAAACTTTCATCTCAAACAAGGAGAAGACTGATCAGAGATGCAGCCAAGAGGCCCATGATAACTCTGGATGAACTGCAGAGATCTACAGCTGAGGTGGGACAGTCCGTCCATAGGACAACAATCAGTCGTACACTGCACAAATCTGGCCTTTATGGCAAGAAGAAGGCCGTTTCTCAAAGATATCCATATAAAGTGTTGTTTAAAGTTTGCATCAAGCCACCTGGGAAACACACCAAACATGTGGAAGAAGGTGCTCTGGTCAGATGAAACCAAAATCGAACTTTTTGGCAACAATGCTAAACGATATGTTTGGCGTAAAAGCAACACAGCTCATCACCCTGAACACACCATCCCCACTGTCAAACATAGTAGTGGCAGCATCATGGTTTGGGCCTGCTTTTCTTTAACAGGGACAGGGAAGATGGTTAAAATTGATGGGAAGATGGATGGAGCCAAATACAGGACCATTCTTGAAGAAAACCTGTTGGAGTCTGCAAAAGGCCTGAGACTGGGACGGAGATTTGTCTTCCAATAAGACAATGATCCCAAACATAAAGCAAAATCTACAATGGAATGGTTCACAAATAAACATATCCAGGTTTTAGAATGGCCAAGTCAAAGTCCAGACCTCAATACAATCGAGAATCTGTGGAAAGAGCTGAAAACTGCTGTTCACAAACGATCTCCATCAAACCTCACTGAGCTCGAGCTGTTTGCCAAGGAAGAATGGGCAAGAATTTCAGTCTCTTGATGTACAAAACTGATAGAGACCTACCCCAAGCGACCTGCAGCTGTAATCACAGCAAAAGGTGGCACAACAAAGTATTAAGTTAAGAGGCCGAATAATATTGCATGCCCCACTTTTCAGTTTTTGAATTTCCGCAAAAAATTTAAAATAATCAATAAATTTCGTTCAGCTTCACAATTGTGTTCCACTTGTTGATTCTTCACCAAAAATGCACATTTGGTATCTTTATGTTTGAAGCATGATATGTGTGTAAAGGTTGAAAAGTTCCAGGGGGCTGAATACTTTTGCAAGGCACTGTATTTACCGATCGCTGTTTTCTCCAGTTGCAAGCACTGTTCTGGTCCTCTTCTGAACAATGTGACTACTATTCAGCTTGGTTGTGTCGTGCATTGTCTGATGTGTGGATCATTAGCTGCTTCAACAATGTAAGCCTACGAGACTCGGAGAAAGTAACTTCCAGTCTACATGTAAGGCCACTCCTCTAATTTGCAGTCACATGGCTCAGAAGAGGACCAGAACGGTGCTGGAAAATGGAGAAGGTGGCAGTCTGAAGTATTTTAAGATATTTACACTAGAGATTAAAAAAAATAATTACACTGTTCTACATCCAAATTGGATCGGAGACTAAAACAGTTGAACTTAACTAATTTAGTGGGGCTGAAAACAAATATGATGCTTACGTTTATTAATTTTCATGATTCAGAAGAGGTTGTAATGACAACTTTCATGCAGACTTATAGAAATGTTATTTATTATTTCATCAAGAACAAAAAAGGTAGGGAGCACTACTATAGGGCATGTCTAAATAAGGACTAATATGAATGGGGCTGCTGCCTCGTGCACGGAGAAGCTAAACATGAGGAGAGGAGGAGAAAAAGATCAGTACATACAAGGCGCACACCCAAAATCACAAGACAATGTTGAAATTATGTGTAATATTTATTAGTAGACATAATAAAACCATTAAAAGACAAAACACATAGCCAGAAGTCCCATATGACTATGACATATAACAATACAATGTCAAGGCAAAGTGCAGCATATACATGTGTGCACACATAGGTAATTAGCCCTGGAAAACAATATCAATGCCAATAAATCTTAAATCGCATGAAGTCCTCAGGGAGACAGAAAAAAAAGGAACTTAATGCAAGATCACAATAAATCCCGATATAGAAATATAAGCACCTCTTAGCAAGTAGAAAAGTGAGCAGTTCCCTGGTTGTGTAAGAAATGGAGGAACGTTGAAAACAATTGCAAAAAGAGAGGGGGGAAAAAAAAAGAGGACGTCCAGGATGAAAAAGCCATCCGATTTACCAGATTAATCAGTGAAATGGGCGTTAGGGCATGAAGTCCAGGCGTCAATAGCCAAGGGACCGAGGTGATGTGGGAAGCCCCACGCGTATCGCTGGAAACAGCTGCTTCGTCAGGGGAATTTATTATTTCATCATCATTATTACAATGTAAGTAGCTACTCTATTACATCATCTATTTAGTGTATTGAGCCTTTAGTATTCTATCATCTTAGGGTGACCAATCAAAAAATGACAACTCAACTTCGATAACGTAATCATGATTACAGTTGCATCATATCTAATATATAATTGCCTAGAATACTACTTCCTGCAATTTGTGCCAACTTCCGTGGCTTTGTCCGGAGCTAATGTCCGGAGCTAATGTCCGGAGCTAATGTCCGGAGCTAATGTCCGGAGATAAGTGACGTCAACAGTGTCCAGTGTCTGATTGGTTGCCGCCTGCTGCGAGCGACCAATCAGAAACGTGCCGTACTGTGACACACTCCGCCCGCCATTTTGGTGTGATTTTTGAATTTTTACCTCACAGCAAGTTTCTACTGCGTGGAGGCGGGCCCAGTGACGTTGCTCTTCAAGCTCCTGCCGAATTTCGTCAAAAAAATGATAATACCATTTACCAAAACTATATATATTTAGTTGTGAAGTGGTTCAGTGACATTTTCACACCAATTTTGAACTTTTGTTTGGTGTTTTCTCCATATACTGCCTATTATTTTTGTTCTTTCTTACTATTATTTATTAATTGTATTATTCTTACATTTGAATAAATAAAGTATATATGGATTCTAGACTCCCGATTCTTTAGAATCGGGCTGCCATCTAGTACTTTTATAAATGCTCTTTGTGTAAGGCCTCTTTCACACGTCAGTGTCTTCAGTACGTGTACTGACAGTTTTCTCACGTACCAGAGACACTGACACACGTAGACCCATTCAAATGAATGGGTCTATGCACATGTCTCAGTGTTTTCACAGACTGTGTGTCCGTGTGCAAAACATGGAGACATGTCCGCTTTTCTCCGGCAGCACGTACCGCAATACGTCCCGCACAGTGTGCACTCTCTTCCGTGTTCACGTACCGCCCGCAGGAGAGACAGCACTACAGTAAGCGCTGTCCCCCTGCGTGTGTTGCTGAAGCCGGCATTCATTCCTTCTCCCCAGCAGCGTTCGCTGGAGAGAAGGAATGAAAAATCAAGGTTATTTTTTTGTGTGTTAAAAATAAAGTTTGTGGGTCACCTCCTGCCTCCCATCCCCTGTGCGCCCGCCTGCTTGCCGAGAAATACTCACCCAGCTCCTGCGATGTATGCTCTCAGCGCCAGCAGCAGGTCCTGTGTGAGCGGTCACATGGTACCGCTCATTACAGTGATGAATATGCGCATATTCAGCGAACGCTGCTGGGGAGAAGGAATGAATGTCGGCTTCAGCACCAAAAGCAGGGGACAGTGCTTAACTGTAGCACAGACACGGATAACTCCGGTACCGAGTTCTCCGGTATCGGAATTATCTGGATGTGTGAAAGAGGCCTAAGGTACAGTTTTAAGATTTCTTAACTTAGTTTCTTAGGCTAGGTTCCCATTGCGTTAATGGGAACGCGCTAACGGACAGCGTTGCACGGCGAAATTAACGCCGTGCAACGTGTCCGTTAGCACGCCCATTCACGGCAATGGGAACGCGCAGCACTAGCGCGTGCCATGTTCGGCACGTGCTAGCGACGCGCCGGTGTTTTGTGGCGTGCCGCAGACGCTGCTTGCAGCGTCCGAGGCGCGCCCGCGGTCCGTTCCCCGCTCTCGCAGACCGGGGATCTGCGAGAGCGGGGACGTTACCGCGACCCCGGAACGCGGCCCCGGTAAAAACATTGCGTTAGCGCAATCTGCTAGCGCTAAACGGATTGCACTAACGTAATGTGACCCTAGCCTTAGCAAATTGACATATTTCTATATGTTTTTTCAGGTTTGCTTCGTTCTTGCATTAACAAAGCGGGTAGTTTTTGCTACATATGCAGAGAAGTCACTTTTGCGTCACAAAGCCGATACTTGACTGCTTTGATAATGAAAGCCTGCAACCTGTATTTTGGCTGCAGAATTGGAAATCAGGACAATAGTTGGGCTGCACACATATGCTGCAATAGATGTGCATCACATCTTACCCAATGGTTGCATGGGTAGAGGCAATCTATGCCTTTTGCAGTTCTAATGATCTGTAGAGAGCCAACTAATCAGACTACCAATTGCTATTTCTATTTCTGCATGGTGCCTTACATTAGGAAAGCAGTTTCAAAGAAGAGAAGTGGACTTTACAGTATCCAAACATTCCATCTGCAATACGACCAGTACCACATACTGAAGAACTGCTGGTTCCAAAAGCACCAGAAACTTTCAGTCTACTCAAGTGAGAAAGAAGAGGATGCTTGGTGTCATGAAGCATCTTCCTCTTACGACCCTGACTTTCTGTTAGCAACCTCAAGTAAATCACACTTTATATCACAAAGTGAACTGAACGATCTTGTTAGAGATTTGAATCTGCCCAATAGTAAGGCTGAGCTCTTAGAAGATTCCAATACTGTGGCCTGGAACCTAGGAGCTATGTTCTGATGTATTTGGCCTGCAACCATGATAAAGATCTTGCCCAATATTTCTTCATGGAGGGTGATCTTGTGGCATGCAATAACATGAACAGTTTAATTGAAGCTGTGAGGATATGTCCTAATCCAGATGTATGGAGGTTTTTCATTGAATCATCCAAAAGAAGCCTAAAAGAGGTCTTACTGCATAATGGCAACGTGCTACCTTCAATTCCAGTTGGTTATGCAGTCCACATGAAAGAAACCTATGACAACATAAAACAGCTGTTGAAGTGCCTGAAATATGACCAATATTTGTGACCCCTCTGTGGTGACTTAAAGGTAGTTGCCATCTTACTTGGTCTCCAGGGTAGATACAGGAAGTACTACTGCTTTCCGTGTGAGTGGGATACCTGTGCAAGAGAATATCACTGCAATAAAAGAGACTGGCCTCTTCAACATTCACTTCAGCCAGGGAGTAAAAATGTCCTGCATCCAGCACTTGCTGACCCACATAAGATTTTCTTACCACCATTGCATATCAAGTTGGGCGTAATGAAGAACTTTGTAAAGGCGATGGATAAAAATGCAAAAGCATTCAAATGTCTCATTGATAAATTCCCAAGGTTGAGTAAAGAAAAGATGTGAAGCAGAGATAAAGGAAGTAGTTTTTGTAGAACCTGAGATTCTTAAGCTTTTTCAAGATGAGGAATTTCTCCGTTTGTTGCAGTGCAAAGAATAGGCTGCATGGGTAGCATTCGCATTAGTGTTAATTCATTTTTTGGGAAACTCAAGAGCAGATAACTATGAAGAGTTGGTGGAAAATCTCCACAAAATATATAATTAGCTTGGCTGTAACTTCCTTAAGGGTATATGCACACGGTGCGGATTTTGCTGTGGTATTTTGTCGCAGTATAATGTAAACCTATGGGAAACGAAATCCGCAGTGCACATGCTGCGGAAAAAACGCGTGGAAACGCAGCGGTTTACATTCCGCAGCATGTCAATTCTTTGTGCGGATTCCACTGCGGGTTTACACCTGCTCCATAATAGAAAACCGCAGTGGAATCCACAATAGAAACCGCGATAAATCCGCAGGAAAAACCGCAGCGGTTTTGCACTGCGGATTTATCAAATTCGCTGCGGAAAAATCCACAGCCCTCACAGATACATGTGCACATACCCTAAGGATTAATTTCTTACATTCGCACCTAGACTTTTCTCCACCAGATTGTGGAGCAGTGAGCGACGAGCACAGTAAGTGATTTCCAAAAGATCTTGTTGCTATGGAGAAAAGATATCAAGGAAAATGGAATCCATCAATGCTTGCAGACTATTGGACAATTGTAGTACGCGATGATCCAATACAGGAGTATAAAAGACGAGCAAAAAAGAGTTGTCACTGAATGAGGACCCAATTTTGTAGTGCACTTTCTGTAACTGTTTATAATTAAAGTGTTTAGACATGTTTTAGTCGTTTGAATTGTTGCAAAATTTCCTATGAATAAAAATAAAAAAATTGGTATAACAAAATATTCTGCATCTTTGTATTTGCCAAAATAATATTTCAAAGTATTGAAACTTTTATGCATTAATTATATGTAGTAGTAAAATAAGAACGCTTTGATATCATAGAAACATGAATCAACTAAAAGTTTTTGTTGCCTTATTTCCATTGAGGAGGTCAAAATCAAAGAAATGGCTCATTTCATAACTGAACCTGGCAACTTTTGAAAAAATGTATAACAGTGTTATCTATCTAATCGAGTTACAAACCTTATCATTGAAAAGAATACGTTCCAATAATCTCTAGTACGTTAAGACCCAAGACCATAATTGGCTACAGTTAGAAAGAAAATGATTGGGCAGTCTAATCTTTTAGACAAAGAGATGGAAGAGCTACTTTAACCTAGAACTAGATTTACAGCAACATTACTCAGAACTGCTCTATTATCTCTTCCATGCTGCTTCTGATCATGTTACGAAGACAGCGGAACAGGAATCGCTCATTTGTGTGTGAAGTATATTGAATACAACAGAGCAGCAAGTCTGTTGTGAATTCTGTGGCAGAGTTCACTCCTGTGGTCACAAGTGGTACTTCGGCTGATTCTCTCTGGGATCTTCCGTTTGTGGAGGAAAGTGGTACTGCAGCTTCTGAGTTTTCTCCCTCAGGTGATCTGGTGAGCTCGTTAGCTTCTTCTCTACTTAACTCCACCTGATGCTTTGATCCATGCTTCCTGTCAATGTTCCAGTGTTGGACTGGTTTTTTCCCTGGATCATTCCTGTGGCCTGCTGCTCTGCAAAGCTAAGTTTTGCTTTTGTTATTTTGTTGCTATTTTTCAGTCCAGCTTGCTTTATTGGTTTTTTCTCGCCTGCTGGAAGCTCTGAGACGCAGAGGGACGACCTCCGTACCGTTAGTCGGTGCGGAGGGTCTTTTTGTCCCCTCTGCGTGGTTATTTCTAGGTTTTTGTGCTGACCGCAAAGTTATCTTCCCTATCCTCGTTCTATTCAGCTAGTCGGGCCTCACTTTGCTAAATCTGTTTCATCTCTATGTTTGTGTTTTCATCTTACTCACAGTCATTATATGTGGGGGGCTGCCTTTTCCTTTGGGGAATTTCTCTGAGGCAAGGTAGGCTTATTTTTCTATCTTCAGGAATAGCTAGTTTCTCAGGCTGTGACGAGGCGCCTAGGTTCTGGTCAGGAGCGCTCCACGGCTACCTTTAGTGTGGTTTGATAGGATCAGGGATTGCGGTCTGCAGAGTTCCCACGTCTCAGAGCTCGTTCTTTAATTTTGGGTGTTTGTAAGATCACTGTATGTGTTCTGACCGCTATGTCCATTGTGTTACTGAATTGGTTAACATAACACAAGTCTCTACCACTAGCTCAGAGACAACTGTTATTTAACCCCTTCATGACCTTGGGCAGCACGTTGGCTCAGTGGTTAGCACTGCAGCCTTGCAGTGCTGGAGTCCGGGGTTCAAACCCCACCAAGGACAACATCTGCAAAGAGTTTGTATGTTCTCTCCGTGATTGCGTGGGTTTCCTCTGGGTACTCTGGTTTCCTCCCACATTCCAAGGACATACTGATAGGTAATTTAGATTGTGAGCCCCAACGGGGACAGTGATGATAATATGTGCAAACTGTAAAGCGCTGCGGAATACATTAGCGCTATATAAAAATAAAGATTATTATTGGGATTTTCTGTTTTTCCGTGTTCGTTTTTCACTCCCCTCCTTCCTAGAGCCATAACTTTTTTATTTTTCCATCAATTTGGCCATGTGAGGGTTTATTTTTTGCGGGACGAGTTGTACTTTTGAACGACATCATTGGTTTTATCATGTCATGTACTAGAAAACGGGAAAAAAATTCCAAGTGCGGTGAAATTGCAAAAAAAGTGCAATCCCACACTTGTTTTTTGTATGGCTTTTTTTACTAGGTTCACTAAATGCTAAAACTGACCTGCCATTATGATTCTCCAGGCCATTATGAGTTAATAGAAACCAAACATGTCTAGGTTCTCTTTTATCTAAGTGGTGAAATAAAATTCCAAACTTTGCTAAAAAAAAATTGCGCCATTTTCCGATACCCGTAGAGTCTCCATTTTTCGTGATCTGGGGTCGGTTGAGGGCTTATTTTTTGCATGCTGAGCTGACGTTTTTATTGATACCACTTTTGTGCAGGTACGTTCTTTTGATCGCCTGTTATTGCATTTTAATGCAATGTCGCAGCGACCAAAAAAACTTAATTCTGGCGTTTAGAATTTTTTTTCTCGCTACGCTGTTTAGCAATCAGGTTAATGCTTTTTTTTTATTGATCGGGCTATTCTGAATGCGGCAACACCAAATAAGTGTAGGTTTGATTTTTTTTTTATTGTTTTAATTTTGGATGGGGCGAAAGGGGGGTGATTTAAACTTATATTTTTTTAATTTTTTTCATATTTTTTTTACTTTTTTAAAAAACTTTTCCCATGCTTCAATAGCAATGGCGAGAAGCTGGCACAACTCGATCGGCTCAGCTAATTAGCAGCGGTCATCAGATCGCTGCTATGTAGCTGAATTGCAGGCTATGAGCATCGACCACAGGGTGGTGCTCACAGCAAACCTGCATCAGTAACCATAGAGATCTCAAGGACCTCTATGGTTACAATCCTGACGCATCGCTGACCCCCGATCGCTGCCCCCTGCGGGCACATGTCAGCTGTACAAAACCGCTGACATGTCCCGGCTTTGATGCGGGCTCACCGCTGGAGCCCGCATCAAAGCGGGGGTTCTGACCTTGGACGTACTAAAAATAAGGCCTGAAGAATGTGAAACTGGGGGAAAATGCAGGTTACAAGTCTTATTCTTGCCAGAATTAGTTTTAAAACTGATGTATACACATGACAACTTTTCTGAAAATTCACCTAAAATTCCAGGCATGTTCTAAAGCTGGCTGCTAAATTCAACTCTCAAGAATGGTGATAGCCAAGCATGAATGATGGTAATACTGACCTGAAGGATGTGATGACTTAGATATATTTGTTGCAGCATACAATGTGTGCAATTCTGTACATTTCCTCATCAAAAGAAACCAACTAGTATAGTAAGTATATTGTAAATGATTTTCCAACTGGGAATATAAGCACTTAATAAATCAAACCTATTAAGCCAATATGTCTCTTTAAACTCCTGGTTTATGACAAGTACAACATTTTCTCAAGGGAATTATTAGAGTAATGCATCTCTACCGCAAACTGTAAAACATGATGGTCAGAAAGCAAATAAGCCTTATAAATGAGCTTTGGCAGAAACACTTGTGACTTGTAGAAAAAAACTTGTGACTGACAGAAACAAATAAAATGTAAGCTACTATCCTTGTGTTTAGAAGAAGAGACTGAAGAGGATTCTGTAACTTTTCCCTTCAAATATATTGGAATAATATCACTGTTTTGGTTAAAAAAAAAAAACCATAATATATTTTTCTTTTATTTGGTCTGAGTATTATCTGTTAATTGCTGACTCCAGTATACTGTATATCTGTAAGTCTTCGATAACCACCATATATTCTATATACAGTTGGGGTATAAAAATAATCCATTGGAATCTGATTCTTACAATGATAAATCTATATTATATAACTTTAACTGCACCGAATAAACTAAAAAGGCTCCATTATAGAGAATGAAGAACAATTTTACCAACTTAGAATCACCTTTCAATTTATCCATCTACCTTTTAATTTCTTCTCGCAGTTTATTTTTACCATTCGCGATTTTGACTGACTCCAATGTGTTGATATAAGGGGCAGTGTAGATTATATCAATATATTGGAGTGGTGGAGCTGTTATAAAACTATTATCTTGATCGGGGTTTGTCTATACAGACTAACATAAGTAAGGAACCAAGGACTGGACAACATGGATGCACTAGAGGCACATGCAGAACAAGTAACACCAAGTGCTTGATGCTTCTGAATAGCTAATGCTTAGCCAGTGATAGAGATGAGTAAAATGATTCTGTGAATGGAATTTGTGTCAAATTTTAGAATAATTCGAAAATATTTGCAATTTGATTTGTGCAAATCCACAAAAATGCCTGCAATTATTTTGGTAGACGTGCACTTTTCCAACATGTCAATGATCCAAAACGCACATCCAAGGTCACCGTTGCATTTCTGAAGACCACGGTGAAAGTGATTTAGTGACCAAGTAGGTCTCCTGTTCACAACCCAATATAACATCTATGGGGAATTCTGAAGAGACAAGATGGGCATCACTCTCCATCTGGCATCCAGGCTCTAAAAGAGATCGTTCTTGTAGAATGGAAAAAGACGGATGCTGCAGTATGTCAACAACTTGTTATTTCCAAGTCTAGAAGACTTGGTGATATCCTTAATAATCATAGAGGTCACACAAATTACTAGATATAGTTGTTTTGGATGTGGAGTGTATTCATTTTTACATCACCTAATTTAAGTCAATCTGGAGATTTAGTAATGATAGTGATATTATTAACCCTACTTTCATGTTCTGGATTAAAAAAAAAACATTCTATAAAACTCAGTCTTGTCAACATTTTGGAAATTGTTCTCGTGTTCAGTGAGATTTTGATTAAAATCTTACTTTTCTGCACTCAATAATGCTGACCACTGTACATACACTGGACGTACTGTGATATTATATATCTAGGACATCTACTATCAGTAGTGTCATTGAGGAGGTCATAACAAGCATCCGTCTGATTAGTGAGGAAGCCATACTTGTTAGTGCCTCACAGAGGACTCATTGATGAAGAGTCGCATGATATTGTTGGGAACATAGCTGGTTCTGGAAAATTGATTTGTAGATCAGGATAACTCAGTCCAACAACTGTGACTGATGCCCTAGACGCCTTGAATTAACAGATTGCCACAGATTCCCTATCAGCTCAGACTCCCAACCGTTCCGCAAGTACGCTGACAGAAGTAAAGAGCGGTGGGGTCGTTATTAAACATCCTCCCACACCCTTCCAGCCAATCAACATGAGTGGGGGCTCACAGTGATGACCCCTCAGAACTTGTGAATGAGGTGCTAGGCAGCAATCATTCACTTCCATTACACCATGTAATTGGTTAATGCTGAAAATCGCTGTGATTGGCAGCAGGGCAGATTTGACAGCTAATCGCAGACATCATAGAAGCAAGGTGACAACGGCGCTTCCTGCGTGACATGTAAAGATGGCGTGCAGTCAGGAACAGCGGGTTAACCCCTCTCTGACCTTAGACGTACTATCCCATCAAGGTGCCCTGGGCCTATCTGACCCTCGACGGGATAGTACGTCCAGCCCGATCGGCCGCGCTCACGGGGGGAGAGCGGCCGATCGCGGACAGGTGTCAGCTGCCTATCGCAGCTGACATCCGGCACTATGTGCCAGGAGCGGTCACGGATCGCCCCGGCACATTAACCCCCGGCACACCGCGATCAAACATGATCGCGGTGTGCCGGCGATACAGGGAAGCATCGCACAGGGAGGTGGCTCCCTGTGGGCTTCCGTGAGACCCCCGCAGCAACGTGATGTGATCACGTTGCTGCGAGGGTCTCCTTACCTCCCTCCCTGTAGCAGGCCTGGATCCAAGATGGCCGCGGCATCCGGGTCCTGCAGGGAGGGAGGTGGCTTACCAAGTGCCTGCTCAGAGCAGGCGCTTCGTAAGCCTGCAGTGCTCTCAGATAGATCGGTGATCTTACAGAGTGTTGTGCAAACTGTCAGATCAGCGATCTGTGATGTATGTGTAAAATGTGTAAAAAATGTGTAAAAAAAAAAATATATATATATATTATTCCCATAAATACATTTCTTTATCTAAATAAAGAAAACAATAAAAGTACACATATTTAGTATCGCTGCGTCCGTAACGACCCGACCTATAAAACTGGCCCACTAGTTAACCCCTTCAGTAAACACCGTAAGAAAAAAAAAAGAGGCAAAAAACAACGCTTTATTATCATACCGCTGAACAAAAAGTGGAATAACACGCGATCAAAAAGACAGATATAAATAACCATGGTACCGCTGAAAACGTCATCTTGTCCCGCAAAAAAACAGCCGCCATACAGCATCATCAGCAAAAAAATAAAAAAGTTATAGTCCTGAGAAAAAGCGATGCAAAAATAATTTTTTCTATAAAAGAGTTTTTATCGTATAAAAGCGCCAAAACATAAAAAAATGATATAAATGAGGTATCGCTGTAATCGTACTGACCCGAAGAATAAAACTGCTTTATCAATTTTACCAAACGCGGAATGGTATAAACGCCTCCCCCAAAAGAAATTTATGAATAGCTGGTTTTTGGTCATTCTGCCCCACAAAAATCGGAATAAAAAGCGATCAAAAAATGTCACGTGCCTGAAAATGTTACCAATAAAAACGTCAACTCGTCCCGCAAAAAACAAGACCTCACATGACTGTGGACCAAAATATGGAAAAATTATAGCTCTCAAAATGTGGTAACGCAAAATATATTTTTTGCAATAAAAAGCGTCTTTCAGTGTGTGACGGCTGCCAATCATAAAAATCCACTAAAAAACCCGCTATAAAAGTAAATCAAACACCCCTTCATCACCCCCTTAGTTAGGGAAAAATTAAAAAAATGTATTTATTTCCATTTTCCCATTAGGGCTAAGGTTAGGGTTAGGGCTAGGGTTAGGGTTGGGGCTAGGGTTAAGGCTACAGTTAGGGTTGGGGCTAAAGTTAGGGTTACGGTTGGGGCTAAAGTTAGGGTTAGGGTTGGGGCTAAAGTTACGGTTAGGGTTTAGATTACATTTACGGTTGGGAATAGGGTTGGGATTAGGGTTAGGGGTGTGTCAGGGTTAGAGGTGAGGTTAGGGTTACCGTTGGAATTAGGGTTAGGGGTGTGTTTGGATTAGGGTTTCAGTTATAATTGGGGGGTTTCCACTGTTTAGGCACATCAGGGGCTCTCCAAACGCGACATGGCGTCTGATCTCAATTCCAGCCAATTCTGCGTTGAAAAAGTAAAACAGTGCTCCTTCCCTTCCGAGCTCTCCCGTGTGCCCAAACAGGGGTTTACCCCAACATATGGGCTATCAGCGTACTCAGGACAAATAGGACAACAACTTTTGGGGTCCAATTTCTCCTGTTACCTTTAGGAAAATACAAAACTGGGGGCTAAAAAGTAATTTTTGTGGGAAAAAAAGGATTTTTTATTTTCACGGCTCTGCGTTATAAACTGTAGTAAAATACTTGGGGGCTCAAAGTTCTCACAACACATCTAGATAAGTTCCTTGGGGGGTCTAGTTTCCAATATGGGGTCACTTGTGGGGGGTTTCTACTGTTTAGGTACATTAGGGGCTCTGCAAACTCAATGTGACTCCTGCAGACCATTCCTTCTAAGTCTGCATTCCAAATGGCACTCCTTCCCTTCCGAGCCCTCCCATGCATCCATACGGTGGTTCCCCCCCACATATGGGGTATCAGCGCACTCAGGACAAATTGGATAACAACTTTTGGGGTCCAATTTCTCCTGTTACCCTTGGGAAAATACAAAACTAGGGGCTTTGTTTTATTTTTATGGCTCTGCATTATAAACTTCTGCGAAGCCCTTGGTGGGTCAAAGCGCTCACCACACATCTAGATAAGTTCCTTAGGAGGTTTACTTTCCGAAATGGTGTCACTTGTGGGGGGTTTCAATGTTTAGGCACATCAGTGGCTCTCCAAATGCAACATGGCGTCCCATCTCAATTCCTGTCAATTTTGCATTGAAAAGTCAAACGGCGCTCCTTCCCTTCCGAGCTCTCATGCACACAAACAGTGGTTTACCCCCACATATGGGGTATCGGCGTACTGAGGACAAACTGTACAACAACTTTTGGGGTCCAATTTCTTCTCTTACTCTTGGAAAAATAAAAAATTGGGGGCGAAAAGATAATTTTTGTGAAAAAATATGATTTTTTTATTTTTACGGTTCTGCATTATAAACTTCTGTAAAGCACTTGGTGGGTCAAAGTGCTCATCACTCCTCTAGATAAGTTCCTTAGGGGGTCTACTTTCCAAAATGGTGTCACTTGTGGGGGGTTTCAATATTAGGCACATCAGGGGCTCTCCAAACGCAACATGGTGTCCTATCTCGATTCCAGTAAATTTTGCATTGAAAAGTCAAATGGCGCTCCTTCGCTTCCGAGCTCTGTCATGTGCCCAAACAGTGGTTTACCCCCACATATGGGGTATCTGTGTACTCAGGACAAATTGTACAACAACTTTTGGGGTCCATTTTCTCCTGTTACCCTTGATAAAATAAAACAAATTGGAGCTGAAGTAAATTTTTTGTGAAAAAAAGTTAAATGTTCATTTTTATTTAAACATTCCAAAAATTCCTGTGAAGCACCAGAAGGGTTAATAAACTTCTTGAATATGGTTTTGAGCACCTTGAGGGGTGCAGTTTTTAGAATGGTGTCACACTTGGGTATTTTCTATCATATAGACCCCTCAAAATGACTTCAAATGAGATGTGGTCCCTAAAAAAAAATGGTGTTGTTAAAAATGAGAAATTGCTGGTCAAATTTTAACCCTTATAACTCCCTAACAAAAAAAAATTTTGGTTCCAAAATTGTGCTGATGTAAAGTAGACATGTGGGAAATGTTACTTATTAAGTATTTTGTGTGATATATCTCTGTGATTTAATTGCATAAAAATTCAAAATTGGAAAATTGCAAAATTTTCTAAATTTTCGCCAAATTTCCGTTTTTTTCACAAATAAATGCAGGTAATATCAAAGAAATTTTACCACTATCATGAAGTACAATATGTCTTGAGAAAACATTGTCAGAATCACCATGTTCCATTGAAACGTTCCAGAGTTATAACCTCATAAAGGGACAGTGGTCAGAATTGTAAAAATTGTCCTGGTCATTGACGTGCAAACCACCCTTGGGGGTAAAGGGGTTAAAGAGTTTAGCACCACCAGTGGCCAAATCTATGATATGCATTTAATCTAAACAGTGATTTTGATCCAATATATTTGAAGAGTAAAGATTTGAAAATAGCGAGTTCTTTTCAGTATCTTTGGGTGAAAGTATTGCACCCAACTTCTTGTCCCAGTATCGAGATACTTATATGCAGGATCCAGTAACTGACACAACAGGATCCATTCACAGAGCACAGAATGTCCTCCAGGTTGTGACATTGGGCAATATACATCTATCAACTTACACAATATGTTGGTTGTCCAGTGCAGAACAATTTTTATTATGTACAGAGACATCCCAAAAGTATACAGACACTCTGATGCATGGACATTGCCTTCCATTTCACTGTATCCACTTGATATAAATGTAAAATATGCATATCCTTAAAAAAGACGGGACACTATCAGGGACATTTTTTTTAACTAAAGTAAGTGTATTGTGAGCCAAAATAATTTTTACATTTGGGTTGCATTAAAAGTTTAGTACATTGCTGCTCCTAGAATGAGTCTGAGAATCTGTCAGTGAGCTATTTTGATTAAGAGTTTGTAACTTACTGTCCTCTTTGCATCTCTTCTGTGGTGATTTATTACCACAGACCATATCAAAGATGAGCTGAACTTTCAAGTCATAAATCCACCAAGAGGAGCTCAGAAAAAGACAGATAAGTGTGTTTTAAGCACCACGTCCAGAATAAGCACCTAGTCATGGAAACAGTGAGTACAGGTAACTGATGTTGTGCGTTCTCACGCCAGTTTTATCAAAGTTGTGTGAACGTGGGTGAGACAGGGTATGGTGAACCTTGCCCCTATAAATTCATCAAAAAATGATGTGTAACCTATGCCAGAAATGTTACTCTAGTAACTTACTGGAGTAACATTTCTGGTGAGGTGCGGAGATGCGCAAGCCAGTTATAAGATGTGCCTAATTCATTAAGCAGTGTGCACCTATTAATGAATTCAGTGCATCTTACTCCTGCATGTCCGTCATTATGACTGACGTGCACAACACTAGTCTTAATAAATAGAGTCTATAGCGTCTAAACCCTGTGTAGCTGGTTTACTGGAGCAGTGGGTAAAGGGAGAAAATTAACTTATATCTTCCCTGCAACCACTCAATTCTAGTCATTGGGGTGGTGCAGGGGCTGTTACAATCACTGTGTACTGACGCACTTTAATCACTCATCTGCATCTTGAATGACAGCCTACTCTGCAGTGTTTGTGTGCAGAGCAGGCTATTAAAGTGCCAGGGAGTCATGATCTCACTCACTGTATAGGGAGCGGTGACTGTAACCGACCCCTGCACCTCACTGATGAGTAGAGTATGTGGCTGCAGGGGGGATAAAACTTAAGTAGGTTACCCACTGCTTTTACATTGATGGCCTATCCTTAGGATAGGTTATCATTGTCTGATATGTCTACTTGTAGTGGCCAAGGATTGGTTCGGCACATATACCTCCTATTTAAATCAATAGGTGGCGGATGTGTAGTACCCTGCGGCAGCCATTACAAGCAGATGGAGCAGCTCGGCAAGTGAACACTTCTGGCCGCCGACACCGATAACAGCTGATCGGTGGGGGTGCCGGGTGTTGGACCCCAGCCGATCAGACACTGATGACCTATCCAAAGGATAGGCCATCAGTGTAAAAGGAGTGAACAACCTCTTTAATTGTCTGGAGACACACTTCGAGTAAACAGGCTACACAGGATTGAAATGTTATTTTTCTGTAGATTAACCCTGTAGCTGCAGCTAAATAGCATTTCAGACGGTGATAAGTTCCTTTTTAAATGCTGGAATAGCGAATAGGAACCTTTGACGACTCCAATCCCTTCTGTTCTCCCTCATAAGCCGTAAGCCAGTTTAGGTCTGTTGCCTACAGGAGGGTGGATATTATGGGCGGACGGTGAAATTACTTTATCACGTTCCTCCTGGGAATGAATGAATGCACATACTGACTGACACCAGGTTGTTACCATTCTCCGAGTCCAGTAAGTGCTGACAGTTTGTGTGGACGGACACATCTTATTGCCAAGACAGAGGAATGGTAGCATCCATAGTTATCAAATTATTCCATTTCTTCACACATTTATTAGAATGAATATAGCCATTTGATTTTGAATTGAAAATGATCTTATTACATGAAGCCAGCGTTATTTGTCGTACTGCAGTACGCAGTTATTGTATTTATATTGTTTGCCTGAACACGAGCAGCTAAACACTGGGAATATTCTCCTGTCCTCTGCAATGCAGGTTCTTCTACAGCAGCGATCCTCAGCAGCACACAGCAAGATACTGTACTCTGAAATATTCACCCCTTCCCTGGTTCTCTGCAGTCTAGAAGCTGAAAAATGAAGCCACCTGGCCTGATTTTACTTTCATAAGTATAGAAAATACAAGATTATGCGTTCTGCTGCCAACAATTACGCAGAATCATTGACATTATAAAATCGAATTATGAACAGCTTGGATTTGAGAAATGTGTTTCATATGAAAGGATGCTTTATAGCTTCATCATCCTCAGTTTGCCAAGGCATCGAGTCGCAACAATATTTCAGCTTTTCAATATCAGTGTTCACAAAATATTAGGAAATTCCATTTCCAGACATTTTATTTCAACAGTATCCTGTCATCTGAGACACCTCTTAATACTAAGAATTTCTCTAAAATATATACAGTGGGGCAAAAAAGTATTTAGTCAGTCAGCAATAGTGCAAGTTCCACCACTTAAAAAGATGAGAGGCGTCTGTAATTTACATCATAGGTAGACCTCAACTATGGGAGACAAACTGAGAAAAAAAAATCCAGAAAATCACATTGTCTGTTTTTTTTAACAATTTATTTGCATATTATGGTGGAAAATAAGTATTTGGTCAGAAACAAAATTTCATCTCAATACTTTGTAATATATCCTTTGTTGGCAATGACAGAGGTCAAACGTTTTCTGTAAGTCTTCACAAGGTTGCCACACACTGTTGTTGGTATGTTGGCCCATTCCTCCATGCAGATCTCCTCTAGAACAGTGATGTTTTTGGCTTTTCGCTTGGCAACACGGACTCTCAACTCCATCCAAAGGTTTTCAATAGAGTTGAGATCTGGAGACTGGCTAGGCCACTCCAGGACCTTGAAATGCTTCTTACGAAGCCACTCCTTCGTTGCCCTGGCGGTGTGCTTTGGATCATTGTCATGTTGAAAGACCCAGCCACGTTTCATCTTCAATGCCCTTGCTGATGGAAGGAGGTTTGCACTCAAAATCTCACGATACATGGCCCCTTTCATTCTTTCATGTACCCGGATCAGTCGTCCTGGCCCCTTTGCAGAGAAACAGCCCCAAAGCATGATGTTTCCACACCATGCTTTACAGTAGGTATGGTGTTTGATGGATGCAACTCAGTATTCTTTTTCCTCCAAACACGACAAGTTGTGTTTTTACCAAACCGTTCCAGTTTGGTTTCATCAGACCATAGGACATTCTCCCAAAACTCCTCTGGATCATCCAAATGCTCTCTAGCAAACTTCAGACGGGCCCGGACATGTACTGGCTTAAGCAGTGGGACACGTCTGGCACTGCGGGATCTGAGTCCATGGTGGCGTAGTGTGTTACTTATGGTAGGCCTTGTTACATTGGTCCCAGCTCTCTGCAGTTCATTCACTAGGCCCCCCCGCATGGTTCTGGGATTTTTGCTCACCGTTCTTGTGATCATTCTGATCCCACGGGGTGGGATTTTGCGTGGACCCCAAGATCGAGGGAGATTATCAGTGGTCTTGTATGTCTTCCATTTTCTAATTATTGCTCCCACTGTTGATTTCTTCACTCCAAGCTGGTTGGCTATTGCAGATTCAGTCTTCCCAGCCTGGTGCAGGGCTACAATTTTGTTTCTGTCCTTTGACAGCTCTTTGGTCTTCACCATAGTGGAGTTTGGAGTCAGACTGTTTGAGGGTGTGCACAGGTGTCTTTTTATACTGATAACAAGTTTAAACAGGTGCCATTACTACAGGTAATGAGTGGAGGAAAGAGGAGACTCTTAAAGAAGAAGTTACAGGTCTGTGAGAGCCAGAAATCTTGATTGTTTGTTTCTGACCAAATACTTATTTTCCACCATAATATGCAAATAAATTGTTAAAAAAACAGACAATGTGATTTTCTGGATTTTTTTTTCTCAGTTTGTCTCCCATAGTTGAGGTCTACCTATGATGTAAATTACAGACGCCTCTCATCTTTTTAAGTGGTGGAACTTGCACTATTGCTGACTGACTAAATACTTTTTTGCCCCACTGTAGCTCTCTTGGCTGATTGGCATAGAAGAATCACTGACCTTCTTACCAAGTAAAATCGTGTTCTCACCAACATAGTTATGCTCCCCAAAATAATCTCCTCCTATTAAATAAATGTAAATATAATCACATTTAATCTGAAACGGACAACTGCTCATTTCATTGACAAGAAATTTCAGGAGTTCTGGGAGTAATTTAGGTTTATTTTTTATAATGGGCATAAGAACTAAATGGCAGGTAGTTGCTAACAGAGGAAACTATCTGCCTGCTCTACCCGTTGCCGGCTCAGAGTGGTCTCGGACCACTCCTGCATGCGATTCTGCTGCACATGTCAACAGACCAGCTCTTCTTCCAGTCTCTGTCAAGGTGTCTGACAACTGACTTCCTGCAGTTATTCAGTGGTTGGCCAGCTGTCAATCAGTTGACGTGACATCAGTAGAAGCTGTAGAATCACCAGCAGTAGCAATCTATGACTGTTCTGAGCCAACAAAGATTGTCGGCAGGCAGAACTTGCCGGTAGTTAGTTCTTAGACCCATAGTAAAAAAAAATATAATTAGTCCTAGATAACCCTTTTCAGTCCAGTTTCATATATCAGATATTCGCGGTCCAAGCACAGACTGAAATATCAGAACCAGCCACAGGTCTCCTGACTTGAACTCAACAGGCTCATACTTGTGCCCATGATATTTTTAAATTCTGAAGACCCACCAGAAGAGACATCGCTGTCCATACTTGGACCATGAATGTAGAACATGTAAAACCAACATAAATTAGGCCTAAAATAGAATGTTCTACTAAACTCAACACTTCGGTATTAGGCTGGGCACAGGCGAATGTATTAAAAATGGTCTAACTTTCATCCACAAAACTCAAGACCATTTTCACCTGTGTTGTCATCCGTGTGAAATCTTTATGACATTTGTTTTTGTATACATCAACATTTTAAAATATACATGATCAAAAACAGTTTCCTAGGTTAATTATGTCAATATAAAAATCAGATGCAATACAGATTCTCTGAGCGGGACCTGATTTTTTGTGACTTGAGTGGGCTAGTCTTACCTGAGACTAGGATGAAAATAGAGCATGCTGATTTTTTTCAGACAGACACTCGGCCTTTGTGAAAAAACTGTCATCTGAAAAACCCAATTAATTTACATTGGTCAGTGAGATGCACGATTTTTATTCGGACAAGATATGTTGATATTATATGTTTGTCTGAATGAGCCCTTATGCTAAATTTCACACATTTCTTACAGTCAGTTGTGTCTGGTCACTTTTATTCTTGAGCTGAAGTACGATTAATATAAAGTCATGCACCAGTCCTGTGTTCATAGTTGGATTAGAAAATGCTGAATGCAAACTTTTCTGATCCAGATCAAGAACCAATTGATCATATGACTGAAAATAATCTCAAAGAAATCTAAAGGCTCAGTTCCTTCATCATTTTCAATGCACATTTTCTGTGTTATGACAGAGGGAACCAACAGCCTGATGAATTAAAATATTTTCGAAACACAGTAAATATAGTTCTACAGCGTCTTGTGAAAGTATTCACCCATTTGGCATTTTTCATCTTTTGCTATCTAATAACCCAAAATGTCTTTTTTGAGGTTTCGCATCAGTTCATGTAAAGAACATGCCTACAACTGTGAACATTGGATTTTCTTTCTATTGTGAAGCAAACATATGGGACAAAATAATTGAAAACGAGAGAAAAGCGAATATTTCAGTATTTGGTTTGGCTCACGATTGCTGAATTTGCAATATTTGCCTATTAAATCATCAATTTAATCGCCAAATATATCCAAACATACACAGCACAAAAGCCAAGATGCGACAGTCCAGGCTGAGAACCACTGGTGAATGAGCTGTTGCGAGCTCACCCTCAGTGACTGGTGGTGACGTCATCGAGGTTACCTCCGGTCACTAAGGGTATGTGCACACAATGCGGAAAAAGCTGCGGATCCGCAGCGTTTCCGCAGCTGCGGGTCCGCAGCAGTTTCCCATGAGATTACAGTACAATGTAAACCTATGGGAAACCAAAAACGCTGTGCACATGCTGCGGGAAAAAACACGCGGAAACACAGCGGTTTACATTCCGCAGCATGTCACATCTTTCTGCGGATTCCGCAGCGGTTTTACACCTGCTCCAATAGAAAACCGCAGTTGTAAATCCGCAATAAATCTGTAGCAAAAACGCAGCGTTTTTGCTCTGCAGAATTATCAAATCCGCTGCAGAAAAATCAGCAGTGGACCAGAATACGTGTGCACATAGCCTGTCAGTCACCTACAGCTGGGTGGGGAGAAGCCAGCCAGGAACATGCCAGGTCTAGCCCCATAGTCCATGGCCAGCTTTTCAAACTATTTTGTCTGAAGTGTTGCAGTGTTTCAAAGAAGGAAATTTCTGGCTGCAATCGTACAGCCAGGCTCCGACTCACATTCCACTTGTTTTGTGCAGTATGAATCCAGTGACAGGTTCCCTTTAAAATAAAAAAGAACCACTGGTTCCAACAAATATTTAATCTGCTCTATCATTTGAGATAGACCAAGTTTACTTGCGTGTAGTTCGTGCTCCATGTACTGACCACAATGCCAACACATCTCCAGACCTGAATTTACAGCATCATGGACACATGTGAGGTTATAAGTTCATTTCAAGAAACCTGCTGCCAGACCGGACATGGCGGTCCATATACCATGAAATATGTTCATGTGAACCATAGCCTAAGTAATAATTAGTACAAGACATCTTCATTGCACAGCTGCGCTTTGTATGAGAAGTATTCGGTTGCCTAGGTTTTTTATGCTCAGGCTGTGTGCACACAGAATTTTCTGAGATTTTCAAAAGCCTTGAACTTTTCAAGTTGAAACTTCTTCAGGATGCTCCATTTTTCGGCTATGTGAACGTTGAGTTTTTGGAAACTCTCCAAGCTTATGTTCCAAAAACTGAGCAAAATGACTCAGCATGTACATTCCCGTAGGGTATATCCTCACTATCAGGAAATAGCAGCGCTTTGGAAGCCTCAGCCAAAACGCTGCGTTCAATCATGCAGTTAAATCCACATGTATTCTTTGAACAATGCGGATTTAGCGCATCCAATACATTCTATGGTGGAAATTTCTGTTGCGGAGACTAGCATCTCCACAACAGAATTTGAGTAGCTGCGCCTCGTAAACCTGCATCGCAGGGGAGTCTACACAGTGTTAAGTAGAAGCACAGTGGGCAGGAGATTGCTATAAAACCCATCCACTGAGCTTGTAATCTAGAAAGCAGCGTTTTGTGCGCAGCGCAAGTGTGCTGCATCCAAATCGCTTCTATTCCTGATCGTGGTCACGTACCCTTACATATGCTTTCTTTTTTCCCCCAGGAGTTTTTAAAAACCTCATTATCTGAGATTTATTTCATGTGTCTGATATACACAACTATTACAAAAGCTTCATAGGATACAATTTTGAGAGCACGAAGAAAGTGAAATCCGGGTAGGAACACAATCACATGTCCCAAATAATTAAGCCTGGTGCTCCAGAACATAAAATAACAATAATATTGGTGCTTCAATTGGATCATAACTGACCTGTCAGACAAAGCGTGTCTTAGGTATAAACTTTCATTGCCAGATCTTGATTTTTAAAGATATTCACTTATGCCGTTACTTTTATAGAGAAAGTTTCCATCACATTGTGGAACGTCACACTCTATATCTCTATGACAATACAGTTTTGTTAATTGTTTTTCTTTTTTGGGTTTTGGAAAATTGTGCTATTAACATGGAGTTTCTGCCAAAGAAAATAATTTCCTGGGAACGTGTCCTCCTACTGCTGTTTTCCATCTGTTATCACTATGACTGTACCATTTAATAATCTATTATTGTACACATATAAAAGGCTACCAAGAGGAGGAGGGATATATAGACTGACTCATGTTAAGTAGATATTCTTATTTAAGTAGCTTTTTAGAGGATTATACAATAATGTTTCATTAAGACGTGATCTCAATGTGTTATTTTTTCAGCTAATATTATGTTTCTGATTTTATGTTTGTCAGTGAAATGCAAAAAATTATTGTATTTCACACCTCACCCACTTGTATTCATTTTCTATAAACTGTCAGAACAAGCAGCTTAACTTTCTAAATATTAATGGCTTGTGTGTAAAAGATACAAATCCCCTGAAGTCTGATTTAGTAGATACATTGCTAGGTGTTATCACCATGCTGGATCCCTGCTCTGACAGGCAGCATCTCCGGCATGTCACTTCACTCACCCACTCTGCGGTCGGTGCTTCCAGCCATGTCCTTAGAGCACACGCGCACGCGCATGCTCCTGCCCTCTTAAAGGGTCAGCGCGTGCACTTGCTATTTCCTCCCCATCCAATGGCTGTAGGGTATTATGTATATATTGCTTCCTCTCCACTCAGGAGGTGCCTGAGCAACCTTCCTGTTCTGCAGTCTAAGTTGTGTAAGGTTGCGTACCAGTCCTTGCTGCACTCTCACATGCACTCTGCCTGCTGCACTCTGGTGCAGATCCCGCCTGCTGTACTCTGGTGCAGATCCCGTCTGCTGCAGATCCCGTCTGCTGCACTCTGGTGCAGATCCCGTCTGCTGCACTCCGGTGCAGATCCCGTCTGCTGCACTCCGGTGCAGATCCCGTCTGCTGCACTCCGGTGCAGATCCCATCTGCTGCACTCTGGTGCAGATCCCATCTGCTGCACTCTGCTCTGGTGCAGATCCCGTCTGCTGCACTCTGGTGCAGATCCCATCTGCTGCACTCTGCTCTGGTGCAGATCCCGTCTGCTGCACTCTGGTGCAGATCCCGTCTGCTGCACTCCGGTGCAGATCCCATCTGCTGCACTCTGGTGCAGATCCCATCTGCTGCACTCTGGTGCAGATCCCATCTGCTGCACTCTGGTGCAGATCCCATCTGCTGCACTCTGCTCTGGTGCAGATCCCGTCTGCTGCACTCTGGTGCAGATCCCGTCTGCTGCACTCTGGTGCAGATCCCATCTGCTGCACCCTGCTCTGGTGCAGATCCCGTCTGCTGCACTCTGGTGCAGATCCTGTCTGCTGCACTCTGGTGCAGATCCCGTCTGCTGCACTCTGGTGCAGATCCCACCTGCTGCACTCCGGTGCAGATCCCACCTGCTGCACTCCGGTGCAGATCCCACCTGCTGCACTCCGGTGCAGATCCCACCTGCTGCACTCTGGTGCAGATCCCGCCTGCTGCTCCTGGCACTCATCGGGAGCCAAATCTAACCTCACCATCAGAGGCTCTAGTGAACAGTCCGGTGCTCACTTAGTCACGCCCCTCCAGGCTCTCCATGGTCCGAGGCACAGTGGTTCCATAGACCACATCCGTGACACTAGGGTTGCAATGCGCACAGAAAATCAGCTAAAATGTAGCCTGTCTTATCAAAGAATAAATAACAAAAGCATGAAATAAGTAAAACATTTGTAAAAATATACCAATTTTAAAACGTCATTTGCTTTGGACGATTCCATTTTGCTAAACAGTTTTTCTGGGCTTCAGCTACATCTCTCTAGTCACTACAGTATATGACTGCACATAGGTGAATCCTGACATTGTGAAGTTTGCAGACTGTCAGGATTCCTCTCGAATTCCCAGATCAAGTAGTCGTCACGTGACTGCAAATATACAAATTACATACTGGCGGTCACATGTCAACTAGATTCTCATCTGTTTCTCTCAATGTTTTATTTAGAAACGAGGAGGAGTATGTAGACGACATATAACCACCAGTATACACATCACAAACATGGAGACTGCGAGATCTGGCAAAGGAGGGGAGAATCCTGACAGTGTGCATACTACACACTTTTCCTGCTTTTTAGTCACAGAATGACTGCTGAAATTTAGCTGATGGACAGAAAACTGATAAAAGGTTTAATTGAAAATAAGCCAACCATAAGTTATTTCATATTTATTTTCTGTTTGTAGATATTTCATGTCATTTTCTGTACATTATTATAGGGGGCATCTTGCCTGACATTATGTTAACATTTAGAAATATGCTTTACAACAGCCACCAGAATATTTGGAAGCAATAATCTGAATCTATTAATAGACTTCTATGGGAGAGTTTTTTCGGCATGCTATGATCTGCTCAGAGGTCATGAAGGTGGAGGAGGTGAGCTGTGACTATTACTATTGCAGTGGTGTAATTCTGTGTTATCAATATATAGACTTCATCATCCATTGTAATTCTGCCTTTAATGATAATGTGATCTGGATAGAACAGGAAGTGTAAAACAACAACATTTCAGAATCTGATATATCTACTATATAATTGTCTAAGGGTCACTTCCGTCTGTCTGTCTGTCTGTCAGTCTGGCGGCAATATGGCCGCTCTTTCCTCCCCGCAGTCAGTGCCCGCTCCATACTCCCCTCCAGTCATCCAGTCAGCCCTCACACAGGGTTAATGTCAGCATTACCGGAGCGCGGTGTAACGCACTCCGGTTACGCAGCTATTAACCCTGTGTGACCAACTTTTTACTATTGATGCTGCATATGCAGCATCAATAGTAAAACGATCTAATGTTAAAAATAATAATACTACAAAAAAAAGGTTATTCTCACCCTCCGACGTGCGTGCTGTCCTCGGCAGTGCAAGCGGCAGGTTCCGGTTCCAAAGATGCTATGCGAGAAGGACCTTCCATTATGTCACGTGTGACCGTGACATCATCACAGGCCCTGCGCTCATACCAACCCTGGAACCGGAAGCTGCCGCGTGCACCGCACACAGGGCCAGGGCTACAAGGGGCCTTCGGGGGGTGAGTATATGTTTCTTTTTTGTTTTTTAACCTGTTACATACGTGGCTGGGCAATATACTACGTGGCTGGGCAATATACTAAGTGGCTGGGCAATATACTACGTCACTAGGCAGTATACTATGTAACTGGGCAATATACTACGTGACTGGGCAGTATACAACGTGACTGGGCAATATACTACGTCACTGGGCAATATACTATGTCAGTGGGCAATATACTACGTGGCTGGGCAATATACTACGCAGCTGGGCAATATACTACGTGACTGGGCAGTATACTATGTCACTGGGCAATATACTACGTCACTGGGCAATATACTACGTAGCTGGCCAATATACTACGTGACTGGGCAGTATACTATGTGGCTGGGCAATATACTACGTGGCTGGGCAATATACTACGTCACTGGGCAATATACTATGTAACTGGGCAATATACTACGTGGCTGGGCAATATACTACGTCACTGGGCAATATACTACGTGGCTGGGCAATATACTACGTGGCTGGGCAATATACTACGTGGTTGGGCAATATTCTACGTGGGCTGTGCAATATACTACGTGGACATGCATATTCTAGAATACTAGATGCGTTAGAATCAGGCCACCATCTAGTGTCTATATATAGATCTAGAAGTAAAAAACGGAAGGCAGCACTCCAATATTTACCAAAAGAGTAAGGTGGACTTTATTCGACCCACATTGTGTAGTGACGGTTCTGCTCACATGAACCTTTCTCAAGCCTTGAGAAAGGCTCATGTGAGCCGAAACGCTGCCACGCCATGTGGGCCGAATAAAGTCCACCTTACTCTTTTAGTTGGAGTCCTGCCTTCCTTTTTCCACTTCTATATTTTTGGTAAGTAACGGATGATTTGCTGGGGAGGCCTGTGCACTCGCTACTAAACAGTGTGCTGTTCCATTTTTTTCCAATATATATAGATCTAGCTATCTATACATATAGGTATATATAACACGCTAAGGGCGTTGTAGGGCGGCATGGTCATGACATAGATGGAAACTGTCCATATAAAGGAAATGTGGGGCTTTTAGTTTCAGCCAAAATGTAGCAAACAGTAAAGCAACCGAAAAACAACAAAGACTTAGCCGGCTAGGTGCTAACTAATACATCACTGTGACTCGTGCTACCAGAAATGTATGCAGGCTTGGCTTTCCAGCAACTTAGCGTTTAGTACGTTTAACCATCAGTCCGGAGGCGGTGTCTCTCTTTGAAGCTTTTTCTTCAGCCTTTTTGGTGTCTGTAGTGAGATGACCTCTCTCAACTGGCTAAGCCTCCAGCACTACACGTAGTGGAGCAGGAGTTGTAGTGATGAATCCCACTACCAAATCCTACTCATCAGTCATCACTCCAATAAAACACAACCCAGAGCTACCATTAATAAAATGGCTAAGTACCAAAGCTGCTGCACTATCCGGTTTTCAATATCTCGCCCAGCTTGACTTTCTGGTAGAGATATACACTCCAACCAGCATCCTACCTGTCGGACACTTACGATATACATACACACAGATGTATATATTTTTTATGAAAACGTGGAGAATTAAAAAAAAAAAGATTTTAAACATTTACTTGATTTTAACAATATGTCTTTTTCCGATTACATGCTTTCTTTAAACTGAAGTTCATTAGAACTCTTGTATTTTCTTGTTTTATTTTATTGTAGTATCTGGGGATGAGTGAACATGAACTGGAAAGTTGGATATCTTACTGTATGACCTGTTTCCTGTTCAGGTCCGGAAGTCTAATAAAGCTTGTTGAAAGGCTGCAGCACAGCCAATCAACAAGCTTTAAGGCTCTGGACACTTCCGACTCCACCACAGCCATGTCAAGTAATGGCATGGCTGTGATTGGACAGACAGTTAAAATAAATTAATAATTAAAAAAACATACGTGGTCCCCTTCCTTTATAAAACCAGCCAAGGGAAAACCAGCTAGTGGCTGGTATTTTTAGGCTCAGCCTAATAATATCAGCCTGTAGGTATCTGATTTTCCTTAGCTGGTTATTAAAAACTAGATGGCAGCCCGATTCTAAAGAATCGGGCGTCTAGAATCCATATATACTTTATTTATTCAAATGTAAGAATAATACAATTAATAAATAATAGTAAGAAAGAACAAAAATAATAGGCAGTATATGGAGAAAACACCAAACAAAAGTTCAAAATTGGTGTGAAAATGTCACTGAACCACTTCACAACTAAATATATATAGTTTTGGTAAATGGTATTATCATTTTTTTGACGAAATTCGGCAGGAGCTTGAAGAGCAACGTCACTGGGCCCGCCTCCATGCAGTAGAAACTTGCTGTGAGGTAAAAATTCAAAAATCACACCAAAATGGCGGGCGGAGTGTGTCACAGTACGGCACGTTTCTGATTGGTCGCTCGCAGCAGGCGGCAACCAATCAGACACTGGACACTGTTGACGTCACTTATCTCCGGACATTATCTCCGCACATTAGCTCCGGACATTAGCTCCGGACATTAGCTTCGGACATTAGCTCCGTACATTATCTCCGCACATTAGCTCCGGACATTAGCTCCGGACATTAGCTCCGGACAAAGCCACGGAAGTTGGCACAAATTGCAGGAAGTAGTATTCTAGGCAATTAAGCTCCGGACATTAGCTCCGGACATTAGCTCCGGACATTAGCTCCGGACAAAGCCACGGAAGTTGGCACAAATTGCAGGAAGTAGTATTCTAGGCAATTATATATTAGATAGAGTGGACTCTAAAAAAATTTCACTAACCAGCTAAAGCAAGGTAGACAGCTGCAGGCTGATATTAAAAGAATGCTAACACCAGCCTTAAGCCTCCCCAGGAATGGCGTATCCATTAGATGTGCAAATTCTAGCACTTAGCCTCGACTTTTCCCACTTGCCCTGGTGCGTCGGCAAGCAACGTAATAGTTTGAGGTGGATGTCAGCTGTGTAATGTCCGCAGATATCCAGCCCAGAGGTTAATAATCAGACACCCACATTACTAACCCCATAGTCAAAAGTAATAAAGACACACAGAGAAAAGTCCTTTAATTGTACACATCACTCTCAGACAATTATCCTCTTTTTACCCATTTATTAACATAAAAATAAGAAATCAAAGTAATACTCACTTGTCAGCCTATCAGCCAAAAAGATGAGGTCCCATGAAGATCCCTGACTCTGCTACATACAGACGGACTGGTGAGCAGTGAAATCAGTAATGTGACAACTCACCATGCCAGCCTGAATACACTGAGCTTAACATGAGAATGCAGTGGCGAGCAGTTGCTGGAGTTTCCAGCTGCTGGAACACCTGGCAATTGCGAACGTAGGTTACCTTGGGTGTGTATTTTACTGTACTTGCTAACAAATAAATGAAAAAAAAAACCTATGTGTGGGTCCCTATTTTTAATAACCAGCTGAGGGAGAGCTGACAGCTGGGGACTGGTGTTATTATTTTGGAAAGCAAGCCTATTAATTTCAGTTTACAGCTGTCTATTTGGGCTTTACCCCCCAAAAGATGATGTAGTTCCCCCTATTTTTTAATAACCAGCAAAAGCTAAACAGACAGCTGTGGGCTGATCTTAATAAGCTGGGCAGGGACCATGGTTATTGGTACCCTCTCAGACTAATAACAGCAGCCCTTATCCACCCCAGAAATAGCACATCCAATAGATGCACCACTTCTGGCACTTAGCCTCATCTCTTCCTCCTTGCCCTGGTGCTTTGGAAAGCAAGGTAATAGTTTATGGGGTGGAGGTCAGCTGTGTAATGTGAGCTGACAACAAGCACAGGGGTTAGTAATGGAGTCACCCACATTACTAACCCATAGTCAAAAGTAATAGACACGCATAGAAAAAAGTCCTTTCATTGTTCAAAACACTCCTCAACAATTACCCTCTTTTACCCATTTATTAATAAAAAAAGTTAGAAAAAATCAAAATAATCCTCACCTGTCCATCCATAATGACGAGGTCCCAATACAATCCATGACTGCCATAACCAGATGGTGTGGTGAGTGGTGACATCAGTAATGTGACTGCTCACATCACCAGCAGGGACACACTTAGCTTAGCGTGAGAACGCAGCTGTAGTGACGAGTGGTGACATAATTAAGGTTACCGCGGGTCACCGATGGTGGTTCTCACAGTAAGCTCTGTGTGAGTCAGCCTGTGAATGGTGGTAACCTTACTGTAAGGTTATCTAAGTTCTTAGGAGCTGGTTATCATGCTAGGCAGTGCCAGTGCTGGAAACGAATGCAAGTCCAACATTCGGCAATCTGGCACTCAGTCCGGCACTCAAGCTCCCATGAGACCCGCGGATACTCGTGGTAATTTCTCACGGGTGAAACGTCATCACCCATGAGAAATGACCTTGCATAGCCTCTACAGTCTTGTTGTCATGGTCACGTCCTCACTGTGAGCCAGGACTGCGAGAGCGAGACTGCAAAGGTTACTTGCGGTTATTTCTCACGGGCATAATGACATCGTCCATCAGACATGAGCTCAAATAGCCTATTAAGTCTTGTTCTTAAGGAATTAATCAAGGGCAATGATGTTACTGACGTCATCGCCAGTGAGAAAAATTGGTGTACTACGTGGAACCTAGCTGGATGTCATTTGATCTGAGGAGGTTTATTTATTATTAATAAATTGGTGAACCAGGGAATTTGTGGGGGAGTATTTATTTATAATATATTGTTTTTCCTGTGTGTGTATATTTTTTTCTTTTAAGTTACTGATAGACGCCTCTACATTACTAATTTTTGGGCTTGACATCAGCTAACATTACAAAGCTGACATCAACCCCAAAAACTGTTACCCTGCTTGGCAACGCACTAGGACAAGTGGGAAAAGCCATGGCTAAGCGCCAGAAACAGGGCTCTTTCCAGTCTATTAAGATCAGCATGCAGCTGTTAGTCTAGCCCTTGCTAGTTATTAAAAATAGGGAGGACACCATGTCATTTTTGGGGGGTTACCACTTTATAATAACCAGTTAAGGCTAAAGAGAGAGCTGTGAGCTGATATTAAAAGGCTGGAAACCATTATGGATATTGGCCCCTTCCCAGCATAATAACACCAGCCCCCAGCTGTCTGCTTTTCCTCAGCTGGTAACAAAAAACAGGAGGCACCCACATAAATAAATAAAAAAAACTATTAACCACAGTTCATCAGTCTGGCAATGTTGCTGCGCAGCAGGAGAAACAGCTGCTATAAACTCAAGTGACTTCATAGACTTCATTCACAAGCTGGCTCACACAGAGCTTACTACGAGAACCAACACCTGTGACTTGCGATAACCTTAATTACATCACTGCTCATCACTACAGCCACGTTCTTGTGCTAAGCTCAGTGTGATCCGGCTGGTATGGTGAGCAGTCATATTACTGATGTCACCACTCACCATACCATCTGGGTGTAGCAGAGTTGGGGATCGTTATGGGACCTCATCATTATGGATTAACGCCGGACAGGTGAGGATTACTTAGATATTTTTATTTTTAAGTAAATAAATTAGTAAAAGTGTTGATTCCGTATGGTTCAATGGACACATGCAGAATTACCTGCGTTCAAAAAGCCAGCAGTGCTGGTCATAACATTTGCTATAAATCCATATAAAAAAAGCTGCAGAGGTCATTCATGGTTTTAAAAACGACTAAAAATAATAAAATTTTGTCTTTTGCTTTTACTGCTCCTTTGTGACATTGTGCAGAATTATTTTAAATTAATTAACCTAAATTTAATTTGTGGTTGCGGTTGCAAAGATATTAATCCAATATGTACTGTGTTATCCTTGTCTATGTCTTAGGCTAGGTTCACATTGCGTTATGGCAGTTCATTTAACGGACTACGTTACACCGCGGCATAACGCGGTGTAATTAGTCCATTAACGCCACCATAGACTGCAATGTCGGATGCATCGCTAGCGCGCGCCCACAATGGGCGTGCGCTAGCGATGTGCCGTCATTGAGTGATGGACCCTGAGATGCGGGCTGCAGTGTTTCCGGGTCCGTCACCACTAGCGCAGCTAGAGCTAGTAGATGCTCTACCTGCGCTAGCGCGAAGTAACGCCGGCATTTGCGCTAGCAGCAGCCCGTTAGCGTATGTGCTGAACGGGCTGCTGCTAACGCAATGTGAACCTAGCCTTAAAGAAGTTGCTCAGTACTTGGACAACTCCTTCTCATACCCTAGGGTTAGCCCCGATAAAATAAAGCATATGTTCACCTCCCTTGCTGGCACCGTTCCTGTGGTGTTGGCTCTCGCGATCCTGTTGTATGACACGTGGTGTCCGGCGTCCAATCAGCACTGGCGTCACTGTCCACGCCTTCTGTTGAATTTAATATGAAGAGGAAGTCTGATCAGCTGCAGCCCCCGTCTTCCTCTTCATGTTCAATTTGGAAGGGATGCTGACTGGGCACCAGGGTCATGCGTCACAACAACTACCCGGAAGCCCCGAGGAGAGCAAGTGCCGACCCCGTGGGAATGTCGCTGGCCCGGGAGGTGGGTATAGGCTTTTTTATTATATCAAAGCCAAACATGGGGGTTGTCCTAATAGTGGGCAACCCCTTTAAGATTCCCTCAATAACAATGTACATAAGGTCTGGAACTTCTTCAATGCTTGTTCTCTAATGTCACAATTTTCAATGTGGCAAGTTCAGAATTAACACCTGTAACGTGTAATGGGTTTCCAATGACTTCCCGTCTGGAGTTCATTACAAAAGGGGACTGCCCTGAAAGTCAAAGCAAATGACACACAAATATCATTGGAACACTGCATGGAAAAATAAAGTGAGCCTTCAAAGGAAATAGGAAATGTAACACTTCTATCCAAACTTTCAAAATTCTGAGCAAAATACTGTAAAATGTACAGTATTACAATACGAGTGTCATGAACTTAGTTTTCGATATATGTGATACAATGTTCACAAATGTCATGTTGGAAGGATGAAACTAAAAAGACAAATCTATATGCAAAGATAAAGTTTTAAAAACAAAACTCATCTCTGCAGCAGGGTTTTCCATCGGTAATTAGTATTTATCTCGTACAATGTGAAAGCATTCTTCAGCTTTGCAACTCCATGGAGAATAACTAAATCATAATGCCAACATCAATTGCTGCGAGTGAGAATCCCAGTATGTAAACATAGTAGCAGGGGCTCGTTCAGATGTCTGTGATTTTTCTCACATGCCATAAATGGTCCAAACTTCATCAATGATTTTTAGAGTTTCATCAGTTTTTCTCAGATGAAAAAATAGATTTTAGCTTGAGAAACTTCCATCAATTCAAACAGCCTGATGCCATCCACGCTTTGCCCATTTTTCACAAAGAGCTGCGTGATGTTTTTCACGGACCCATAGACTCCATTGCAGAGCTTGATAAGAATCACGGATCAAAATCATACATACATCCAGAATTTTTTGTGGACTATTCTGTCTGGAAAGACACAGAACTTACGGTATAAGATGAAAACTGACATCTGAATAAGTCCTAAAGAGTGAGATACTGATCAGGATCAGTATCCTCATCCAGACGTCCATTTTTCACATATATATTCTATTCCTATTTTTCACAGATAGACTATGAGGTAATTTCCCTGTTTTTTTATGGACCATGTAGAGGTTTAAAAAAATAAATAAAAAATGTACAATTTTGATTTGAGTCACGGTCGGATCAACATAACCCGTAAAATCAATGGGTCATTAAAAAAGCCAAAGAGCACACGTTGGCATCCGTGTGGTATCCAAATAAATAAGACAAGCTTCTCTTTTTTTTCCATAAACGAAAATCTCTGATGATAAAAACTGAAACACTGAACAACTGATGAAAATCAGCCCTTTTTTTGCGGACGAGAAAAAAAAAATTATTGGCATCGAAGTAATAGAAATGATTTTCTGTCTAAGCCGATTCTGTGTAGTAATTTTGGCTAAATCACAACTATTTTTTTTCCACTATTTTAACTCCTCTGACCTGGCAGGATGATTCTCCTCGTCAGCAAGATTTAAGAGAGTATATGTTAGGTGTTGAGTTCCCGCCGCTGCACAGGGAGAATCTCGAACCATGTCTGCTGTGGTCTCCCATTCTCCTCCAGCCGCAGTGGAGCCTGCTAAGAGGAGACATCCGTCCCAGTGTCTGGCTCAGGCTAATACTGGATGACTGGTTACTACTGCTCTTCCAGGCTCTGTCCTTGTAGCCAGCAATGATCAGCAGCGAGCAGGTCTAAGTCCCGCTTTTCCCATACTGAGCATGCCCACGGGACGACCTCCCATTGCAGGTCTGGGGTCACATGCTCAGGTCCTGTAGCAGCTCCTATTGGACCACCAGGAAGGTCCTTGCCTGCTACAGCTATAAAAGGTTTGCATGGTCGCACAGCCAATGCGCTAGTATCAACCTAAGTTTTGAGCCTTGATACTGTGTGGTCATGTTTGCATGTGGTCAGGGTTGGTTGAAATAAGCCCCTAGAATACCGGCACCTCCGGTGAGGAGTTTTGTGTGTTTGGATTCAGGTCTTGGCTGAAATAAGCCCCTAGTATATCGGCACCTCCGGTGAGGAGTTGTTTGTGTGCTATGCTGACTGCATGACCACAGTTTTGCTCTGTTTGGTAGCTGTGTTCCTCTGTGAGGTTAACAGGGAACAGTGTTTCCCTATCTTAGCGATTCTGTGAAGTAGCAGAGTTCGTTAATACCGCCATATAGTGCCACCATTTGCTAGCAGCAGGTTCCTCTCCTGCACGGTGGACCCCGGGTTGTGAACGCACCTATTACTACTGACTCAGTGCGTTCCGCCAACGTAACAGTATATACATATATATATATGTAGTACAGACCCAAAAAAGTATGGACACACCTTCTCATTTAAAGATTTTTCTGTATTTTCATGACTATGAAAATTGTACATTCACACTGAAGGCATCAAAACTATGAATTAACGCATGTGGAATTATATACTTAACAAAAAAGTGTGAAACAACTGAAATTATGTCTTATATTCTAGGTTCTTCAAAGTAGCCACCTTTTGCTTTGATGACTGCTTTGCACAATCTTGGCATTCTCTTGATGAGCTTCAAGAGGTAAGTCTCCGGGAATGGTCTTCCAACAATCTTGAAGGAGTTCCCAGAGAGGCTTAGCACTTGTTGGCCCTTTTGCTTTCACTCTGTGGTCCAGCTCACCCCAAACTATCTCGATTGGGTTCAGGTCTGGTGACTGTGGAGGCCAGGTCAACTGGCGTAGCACCCCATCACTCTCCTTCTTGGTCAAATAGCCCTTACACAGCCTGGAGGTGTGTCCTGTTGAAAAATAAATGATGGTCCAACTAAACGCAAAACGGATGGAATAGCATGCCGCTGCAAGATGCTGTGGTAGCCATGCTGGTTCAGTATGCCTTCAATTTTGATAAATCCCCAACAGTGTCACCAGCAAAGCACCCCCACACCATCGCACCTCCTCCTCCATGCTTCACGGTGAGAACCAGGCATGTAGAGTCCATCCGTTCACCTTTTCTTTGTCACACAAAGACACGGTGGTTGGAACCAAAGATCTCAAATTTGGACTCATCAGACCAAAGCACAGACTTCCACTGGTCTAATGTCCATTCCTTGTGTTCTTTAGCCAAAACAAGTCTCTTCTGCTTGTATCCTGTCCTTAGCAGTGGTTTCCTAGCAGCTATTTTACCATGAAGGCCTGCTGCACAAAGTCTCCTCTTAACAGTTGTTGTAGAGATGTGTCTGCTGCTAGACCTCTGTGTGGCATTGACCTGGTCTGTAATCTGAGCTGCTGTTAACCTGCGATTTCTGAGGCTGGTGACTCGGATAAACTTATCCTCAGAAGCAGAGGTGACTCTTGGTCTTCCTTTCCTGGGGCGGTCCTCATGTGAGCCAGGTTCTTTGTAGCGCTTGATGGTTTTCGCCACTGCACTTGGAGACACTTTTAAAGTTTGCCTAATTTTTCGGACTAACTGACCTTCATTTCTTAAAGTAATGATGGCCACTCATTTTTCTTTACTTAGCTGCTTTTTTCTTGCCATAATACAAATTCTAACAGTCTATTCAGTAGGACTATCAGGTGTGTATCCACCAGACTTCTGCACAACACAACTGATGGTCCCATCCCAATTTATAAGGCACAGAAATCCCACTTATTAAACCTGACAGGGCACACCTGTGAAGTGAAAACCATTCCCGGTGACTACCTCTTGAAGCTCATCAAGAGAATGCCAAGAGTGTGCAAAGCGGTCATCAAAGCAAAAGGTGGCTACTTTGAAGAACCAAGAATATAAGACATAATTTCAGTTGTTTCACACTTTTTTGTTAAGTATATAATGCCACATTTGTTAATTCATAGTTTTGATGCCTTCAGTGTGAATGTACAATTTTCATAGTCATGATAATACAGGAAAATCTTTAAATGAGAAGGTGTGTCCAAACTTTTGGTCTGTACTGTGTGGTGTATATATATATATATATATGTATATATGTATATATATATATATATATATATATATATATCACACACACACATTCACATACATTTAGGTCCAGAAATACTTGGAAAGTGGCTAAATGTTTGCGATTTGGGCTCCGCTTGCCACTATTTTGGGTTTAAAGGAGGATTAGCCAGTTTCACACACAGGGCCGGAGTGTAAGTCTGAGTTTTGCATACTCCAGGCAGTGAGTGTGGCCTCACTTCCATACTCGAAAGGATCAAGGCTGCACCCTCTAGTGAGCCACGCCCATGGTGTGACTGCAGACTTGTTGATTTGGACTGGACAAGCCCTTTAAACTATTGCAATCAGAGGTATTTAGACAAATCATTTTAGCTAATTGAATGTACCATGTGGGGCGTGATCAGCTCTTCATTTGGTTACATGTATATATTTTATATAACTGTCATGATAGGTAATATACAAACACCCTCACCTATCAGTCAATTGTGGCATTTCCAGAGTGAATACACCATAAATGTTCAAAACGGGAGAACCTTTGTAAATAGGACCAGTCATTTGTGTTGTGTTCTTATCTTATTCCTGCTGCTCCTCTGAATATTTTGTGTCATGGTTAGGACAAGGTTATGTCTTGTACTCTCAGGGTTAATGTTCTTAGCCTCTCTTTCAAGATGGGAGGGCTATTTATACTCGCTCCTAACCAGGTATCCTTGTCAGCTATAGGTTTTCTGCAGTCTGTATGCTTGACCTCTGTAGTGTGTGCTGGCTTGCTTTGTGTCTTGCTGTTACCTGCTTTATTCGCTTTCCTGGATTACTGACCCCTGGCTTGGCTTCTGACTATTCTCTGACTATCCCTGTTGGTATCTTGTAATCTCCTGGCTACGACCTCTGCTTGTTTCACTATTCTTTTATGCTTGTCCCTTCTCTGTTTCCCCGGCGTCTGGCTTCGCCCCCTGGCCACCTCCCACTCTGTCACATGATCGTAGGTCCTTTTGCTTTACCTGGTCACTCTGTCTCATGTGAAAGGTCCTGTTGGTGTTCATGTTAGTTACCCGGTTTCTGGTTCAGCTCCGTTGCTGCTGGGTGCAGTTTCCCCTGCAGCATTTATACCCGGGTATCGTGACATTTTGATTTTGCTTTTTAAACTCACGGTTTGATTCCAGAGAAGCAGGCCTTTATTTAATGCTACTTTTTATGGTCTTTACAAGAGAGTATGGCTCACAAGGAAATAATGCAGAGCAGCCGGAGGACATGCCCCCAGAGAGTTTTTGAGACCCTCCTACTTCACAAATACCATACAATGTAGCACTACATTTATGGTCAGTAGAGATCTCATGTAGTGGTGCTCTGCGCCCTCAACTGTGAATAGGGCATTTTACTGCACATAGGGTCCGTCCTTTCTAACAATAAGGCATCAATTTATACCATGGGAGCTGCTCGTTAAAGAATTTTGTTTACACAATCTCTTTATGAAAATATATGCATGAATGCAGGTTCAGCAACATGACATTTCACATTTCTAAACCCATGCTCTAATCTTGAAGTGTCTATACTGGAGCATTTGTTAGTTTAGGTCCTACGTCCATGTCTATACTGGAGCATTTGTTACTGTAGTTTAGGTCCTACATCCATGACATCACATGCAGGCATTATTCAGATATGGGGTATGAATCTGTGCCTAGTCAATAAGCCACTTTTAAAAACAATTTAGCAGAAGGCAAACTTGTTGCTTGTAATACTCTTGGCAAAAGCACTGATCGTGGAGTGAAATTCTCATTTCACTATATCATTTCAAAATGGTGGCTTGTAGACATCAGACTAACTTTTTAGAGCGTAATGAGAAGATTGGGAGAACTAGAAAGGCTCTAAGCTGACATTATTAGTTTATTCATAACAAAAAAGTTTTCACCATGCCAAATGTTACAAACGGTAACATTACTGAATGCAAATGAGCAGAGTTTTCCTTTATTATAGCCAGGCAAGTGATGACTTGGAATACAGCTATACATACAGTGTGTGAAGTATTCAAATATATCTACCTATATATAGACACAATACTTCTGTTTATTAACAAGGTGCATAAATTCATCTTCACATCATAAAGCAAATCCAACTTGCAGGTTTTGGGAATTGTCGACATTCAATGTGTAAGAAGCGGATTTTAGTAATTTGTTAGCTAACTAGATGCTACAGTCAATCTGTCAAGTCAGTAGTCTATTTACTTACTGAGTGAGGAAGTACGGTCTGTGCATTCTAGCCTCATTTTTCACTTGAGTTCATTATTTAGTGTCAGAAAAATTACTAAATATATTGAAAACACTCTATCAAGTAAGTTCAAAGTCAAGGTACCAAACAAAATCTTACATTTCTGATCACCCCTTCATTTTCAGAAAGACAAGGTAAAATACAAGCTAGTCGATAAGCAGGAATACTAGTGTGGCCTACGTACCTATGTAGATTGTAGCCTGAGATGCTGCCCCTGTGAGAATCACTGGTCAATCTGTCAGTAGCGGGCAGGAAGTGTCTCAGCCTACCGCTCTATACTTTGTATAGAATAGTCTGAAAAGCTGGTGGCACTCCTAGGTAAATGAAGTGGGGCCTAAGAAATAGTCAAAAGAAGACCATTGTTTAACGGTTCCACCACTCAGTGTGTCTGGGATAAAGTTATTGACAGCTCAGCCATCCAATCTGAGCTTTATTTTCTCCACACTTTAAGTTATTTTGAGTACCTGGCATTTTCTCCTTAAATTCAAAATGCTTTAGCTACAGCTAAAAAGAATAAAAATGTAATAAAAGAAGCCTAATACACAAAAAGTAGAAGCTCCTTATGGTCCATACCATCAGGCATGGAAGCCTACAGAGATACAGCTCTGGCAAAAATTAAGAGACCACTTTCCACCAGTCTTTCACACTGCTTTTGGGTGACCTTATGCCACTCCTGGTACAAAAATTTAAGCAGTTCTTCTTTGATTGCTTGGGACTATCCATCTTCCGCTTGATTACTTCCAGAAGTTTTCAATGGGGTTCAAGTCTGGAGATTGGGCTGGCTATTAGAGGGATTTGATGTGGTGGTCCTTCATCCACACCTTGATTGACCTAGCTGTGTTGCATGGCGCATTATCCTGCTGAATAAACCATCCCCTAGAGTTGGGGAACATTGCCTGAGCAGAAGGAATCAACTGTTTTTCCAGGATAACCTTGCATGCGGCTTGATTCGTACGTCCTTCACAAAGAACAATCTGCCCAATTCCAGCCTTGCTGAAGCATCGCTAGTGGTCTCTTAATTTTTGACAGAGCTGTATATACAGTACATATCACTGATGGCTGAGGACTGCCCCACATAAATATCTTCCTGTCAAGCTGCTAATCCATGTAAATTGACTGTGGTTTTTCTACAAAGCTCATAGTTTCATCCTTTCTGATTGCAGGAGAAGCCAAGCTGTTAATAGTGATCGAGAAATAGCAAATGCATACATAAGTGATGAGATATGCGGTGCGTGCGTGATTCCTTAAAGTACATAATCAAAATGTTTATCCTTCAATCTGTCAGTGGAGAGCATGCACACCCTGTATATGTTGTCAGCGGATGCTACAGATTACCGTATATACTTAAGTATAAGCCGACCCGAGTATAAGCCGACCCCCTAATTTTGCCACAAAAAACTGGGAAAACTTAATGACTCGAGTATAAGCCTAGGGTGGGAAATGCAGCAGCTACCGGTAAATGTCAAAAGTAAAAATAAATACCAATAAAAGTAAAATTAATTGAGACATCAGTAGGTTAAGTGTTTTTGAATATCCATATTGAATCAGGAGCCCCATATAATGCTCCATAAAGTTTATGATGGCCCCATAAGATGCTCCATATTAAAATATGCCCCATTTAATCCTGCATAAAGGTTAATAATGGCCCCATAAGATACTCCATAGACACATTTGCCCAATATAATGCTGCACAAATGCTGATTATGGCCCCATAAGATGCTCCATAAAGATATTTGCCCCATATAGTGCTGCACAAACCTTGATTATGGCCCTATAAGATGCTCTATACAGACACTTGCCCCATATAGTGCTGCACAAACATTATGGCCCCATATAATGCTGCACAAACGTTATGGCCCCATAGATGCTCCATACAAACACTTGCCCCATATAGGGCTGCACAAACTTTATGGCCCCATATAATGCTGCACAAATGTTATTGCCCCATAGATGCTCCATACAAACACTTGCCCCATATAGTGCTGCACAAACTTTTTGGCCCCATATAGTGCTGCACAAACTTTATGGCCCCATATAGTGCTGCACAAACGTTATGGCCTCATATAGTGCTGCACAAATGTTATGGCCCCATAGATGCTCCATACAGACACCTGCCCCATTTGCTGTTGCTGCGATAAAAATAAATAAATCCCATACTCACCTCTCTGGCGCTCAGGCCCCCGGTACTTTCAATATTCATCTGCTCCTCGTTCCGGCGCCGCTCCATCTTCAGCACTGACATTCAGGCAGAGGGCGCGCACTAACCACGTCACCGTGCCCTCTGACCTGAGCGTCACTGCAGAAGACGAAGCGGCACCGGAGCGGGGAGCAGGTGAATATCGTGCAGCGCAGCGCTCCCCCTCCCCACTATACTCACCTGCTCCTGGCACGGTGCAGTCCCTGCTTCCCCGACGCTGCAGCTTCATCCTGTAATGAGCGGTCACCATTACCGCTCATTGCAGTAATGAATATGCGGCTCCACCTCTATGGGAGGTGGAGCCGCATATTCATTACTGTAATGAGCGGTACCATGTGACCGCTCAGTGCAGGAAGAAGCTGCCGGCGCTGGGGAAGCAGGGACTGCAGGGACCGTGCCAGGAGTAGGTGAGTATAATTAGGTAGCCCCCGCTCCCCCTCCCCTGCCGACCCCTGGGTATGACTCGAGTATAAGCTGAGAGGGGGACTTTCAGCCCAAAAAAATGGGCTGAAAATCTCGGCTTATACTCGAGTATATACGGTACATTATACAAGACCTGACTAAATGACAGATTTGTCACAGTAACAAAGTTATGACAATTTTCTCAGATAATTGTGCTTCTCTCCACTGGATTTCCTAGTATAGCTGAAGCCAATAAGCCCTAGTTACAGTGCTTGCTACATAATAACATGTTGTGTGTCGTGTGACATGCCGTTATTTAGTCCAGGCCTTTTCCGGTAAAAAACGATAAATGTTTATTGTGCGTCCACTAATATATCATTAAGGCACGCTGCTCCTCACTCCTGATTAGTGTTAACGACTGTGATAAGAAGGGAAAGCTCATCAGTAAATGCATCGGAAACTTCCCATCCTGCCGTCAGGGTGCTGAAAAGCAGTATTTCCCCCTTAGCAATAATAAAAACCATACACCATAAAACAGACTGCAAGTTCTTAAACTGTGGCTTCATTTCAAGTGGTCACAAAACCAGTGAACTGCTTTGAAATGCTGTGGAACAGTTGGATGGCATCTTATACAAAGCTAATATGGTTGACAAAAAAGATCTGTCCAGGTTAACCACCTTGTGAGAGCTAGGCAGCCTGAAGCAACATGCACACACGAGGATTTGTGAGTAGCGTATGCTCTCGCTGTTTTTACCGCAAGACAGTCACCAACATGCAGATTTTGCTTTGGATGCGATTTTTCTTTGCTTTAAAACAAGGGGGGGGGGGGAGAGGGGGACTTTTTCTGCCATGGACCATTTGGATATTTCTTCCATCCTTCGTAGTCTGTATAAAATTATCAACTTGAAAATTACCCTTCTATAGTTGACCAAACATTTAATTAACTCATCCCTAATATGATGGCGGTGATGTTAGGCGTGTTGCAGAGTGCGTCTTCTTGCAGTCACCGCTGTACTTAGGAGAGCTTCAATCAGCAAGATATCTTGAGTAAACAGTATTTACTTCATACTGGATAAACATGAGATACAATTCAGTGTCACACAGTCCGTGCACTGAAGACAATACATTCATGAAGAAAAGCAAAACCGAAAGTAAGAAAACAACCAACCACTGAGAGCTTCCCTCCCCACATTACAGCAAGTATATAACTTTACACACTATCGCCATCTACTGTCTGGTTAGTATAAAGTCCTCCTTTCACTTATAATAAGTCCTAATCTGTTGCATATGCCAACACCCTTTCTCAACAGTAAGGACTTATTCAATCAAACCCAACTTTTTTATTAGTCTCTGATGTTTATCAGCATTCAACGCCTTCGTGAAAATGTCTGCTGTCATTTCTTCAGTAGGACAGTACTCTAACTTCAAGACTCCGTGTTCCTGATGATCTCTCAAGAAATTATATTTCACATCAATATGCTTGGTTCTTGGATTGACTCTTTCCATCTGAGCAAGAACAAGACATCCTTGATTGTCCTCTTTCAGTTTTGTTGGTGCCAACTGTGGTTGTCCTAATTCTGTCAACAATTGTCTTAACCATAGTACTTCTTGACTCGCATGTGCTGCGGCAACATATTCTGCTTCTGTTGAAGATAGTGTCACAATTGACTGTTTCTTACTTGTCCAACTTATTGGTCCACCTGAGAGGAAAAAAATATGTCCACTGGTAGATCTTCTGTCAGTTGGATCTCCAGCCCAATCTGCATCAACATATCCTGTTAAAATGCAATCATCGCTTGTGGGTAATTTCAGCTTAACATTGCTAGTTCCTTTCAAATAACGTATTACTCTCTTCACCGCATTCCAATCAGCTTTATTTGGTTTTGATACCTTTCTACTCAGGATTCCTACTGCTGCTGCGATGTCTGGTCTTGTAACGGTTGCTAGATACAGTAGTTTTCCTATTGCTGTTCTGTATTCTTCATTATTTGGTAGCATATTTTGTTCACTGTTCATCTCTTTGAGATAATTAGTTTCCATTGGAGACTTTACTGTTTTTGCATCTTTTAATCCAAATTTTTCTGTTATGTCTTGAATCATGTGATTTTGATTCAGTAGGAAACTTCCATCTTCTTCTCTTTCTACTTGTATTCCTAGGTATTGTTTTACATTTCCCAAGTCTTTGATTTCGAAATGTTGCTTCAGGATTTTTAGAATGTTTTCGTTATCCCTTTCTTGTTCAAAACGAATCAAAATGTTGTCTACATATATGAGTATATAAATCCATCTATTAATCAGCCTTTTTGTGTATAAGCATGGATCAGCTTTGCTTCTTTGAAATTTTTCATTTGTAAGTACTTCCGTGATTTTGTCATTCCATGCTTTAGCTGCTTGCTTTAAACCATATATGCTTTTCTGTAGTTTACAAACTTTGTTTGGATTTCTTTCATCTTTGAATCCTGGAGGTTGTTCCATATAAATGTCTTCTGTTAAATCTCCATTCAGAAAAGCTGTCTTTACATCCAGATGTCTCAGTTGCATGTGTTTCATTGCTGCAACTGTAAGTAAAGTTCTTATTGTAGTGTGTTTGACAACTGGAGCAAATGTCTCATCATAGTCTTCTCCATATTTTTGAGAATACCCTTTAGCTACGAGTCTTGCTCGGTATCTTTCAGCTGTGCCATCTGTTTGGTATTTAACTTTAAAAATCCATTTACATCCTATGGTTTTTCTTCCTTCTGGTAAATCTGTTAGTGTCCATGTATTTGAATCTTGCATGGATTTAATTTCTGTTTCTGTTGCTTCTATCCATTTATTAGCTTCTTCCACTGGAAGTTTAGATATTTCCTCCCAAGAAGTAGGCTCATAGATTTTTCTTGTGCTTGTCTTGTATGAGAGACGTTTCGGTGGTTTTCCTTTGTTCTCTCTCATTGAACGTCTTGGTTCTGTGTCTGTTTGTAGTTGTGATTCTTCACTTTCAGTATTTTGTTCTTCATTAACTTCTACTTCTTTCTCATCAGATATTTCTTCAGTTGTGTCATTATTGGTTTTCTAATTTTTTGTTTCAACTGAAATCATAATGTCTTCATTTAAATCTTCAATGAATGTCACACTGTTACTCACCGTAACTGTCTGTTTTGGGATCTAGGATTCTGTATCCTTTGCTATTTTCACTATATCCAATAAATATTCCTTCCATGGATCTGTTTTGAAGTTTGGAACGTTTTTCTGTTGGAATGAATATGAAAACTTTACATCCAAAAACTTTTATATGATTGACACTTGGTATCATACCTTGCCACAGTTCATATGGAGTTTTCGTCAGTTTTCTGGAAAAAAAGTCGGTTCTGTAGATAAGTAGCTGTCATTGCTGCCTCACCCCAATATTTCTCTGGTAGTTTGGAATCCGTCAGCATACATCTTATCATCTCTGTTAGAGTTCTGTTTTTCCTTTCTGCTACTCCATTTTGTTCAGGTGTGTATGGAACAGTTTTCTGGTGTTTTATTCCATTTTGTCTTAAGTAGTCTTCTATTCTGTGACTTGTAAATTCACCTCCATTATCACTTCTGATGACAATTGGCTTCCTTTGAAATTTGTTACTTGATCTTGTTACATAGTCTACAAGTTTATCAAAAACTTCACTTTTGTTTTTAATTAAGTATGTGACTGTGTATCTTGAGTAATCGTCTATAAAAGTCAACATGTATCTATTGCCTCCTGATGTAGTCACTTTCATGGGTCCACATACGTCAGTATGCACCAAATCAAGTGGTCTTTCGCTTTTCATCTCACTTTCTTTTGGAATAGATATCCTTGTGGCTTTGGATTTTATACAACAATCACATCTTATGGTAATTGAGCAATCTGATATCTTTAAATCTTTTGTCAATTCTTTTCTCTGTAGTTCCCTTATACTGTCAGGGTGTCTATGTCCTAGACGTCTATGCCACATGTGAATACAGTTTTTGTGATCATGTGTACATACCTTCATCTGTTCCTTTGGTGTGTCAAAATGATATAATTGTTCATCTGCCTTGACTTTGGTTATCACCTTGTTTCCTGCAATAATTGCACACTCATTGTCTTTGAATTTCACTGTAAGTCCTTTAGCTGTTAAACATTTCACAGATAATAATCCGCCTTCCAATTTTGGAACATACAACACATCTTGTACAAATATCTTTGAATCTTGCCCGAACTTGTTTGAACAATTTAGCATACCTTGTCCGATACCTTCTGCGGTTATTTTGCTTCCATCTGCGAGATAAATGGCTTCTTTCTTATCTAAATCAAGATCAGTAAAGAAATTCTTGTCACTTGTCATATGACTCGTTGCTCCTGAATCAATAAACCAACCAAGTGATGATTTCTTGTCTGTTACTTTAAATGTGCCATTCCAATTATTCTCACATGAATCGGAAATTGTGTTTTTTACTTTCTCTGTATGCTTTTTATGTTGTAATTTTTGTTCTACTTTCCATATGGTACAGTCTTTCTTTAAATGACCTTTTTTCTTACATCTGAAGCATTCTCTTGTCTCTTTATTATAGGGTTTTTGGAATTCTGTAGCTTTAAGAGCGTTTTCACTGTCCTTTTCAGTAGAAGAATCATTTCTTTGTTCTTTTCTTCTCTGATATTCATCTATTAGTCTTGTTTTCACAAAATCTAATGTAATGTCAGTTTCTGGTCTCGTCTCAAGGGCATTTATCAAGGCTGTATATGAATCTGGTAAACTGCACAACAATATAGCTGCTACATGACTTTCTTTAATATCTTCACCAATAGATCTTAGCTGTGATATCACTTCCATCATTGAGAATATGTGCTTCTGCATGTCGTCATTTGCACTCAATCTCATACTGTACAGCTTTCTTAATAAAAACAACTTGTGATTCAAGCTAGGTCTTTCATACAGTTTTCTTAATGCTTCCCACATTCCCTTAGCTGTTTCTTCATTTCTTATATGTATTAATTGAGCATCATCCACTAATAAGCTAATGGTGGCTCTAGCTTTTATATCCTTCTTATCCCATGTCTGATTATCTTGATCTGGTCTTGCTGTAACAATTACTTCCCATAGATCATCCTTAGATAACAACATCTCTACTTTGAATTTCCATAACTGATAATTTTCACTATTCTGTTTAGCTACTGTAAATTTCAGTTCTGTGTTACTCATCATCTTTATATAGTCTTACTTGTTTAGAGAGTTGTACTGAAGATATTCTCCTGTATGTCCTGTGAATTCTCTGCAATTATATCCAGCTCCTGGGATGCTGAATTCCTCTGTCACTCTGTATCTGGATTTAGTTCCTTCTGTTTACAGAGCTTATCTGTGTGCTCCGTTATCTGGGCTATAAACCAGGATCCTTCTGCCTGAGCTTGTTCTGGAATCACTGCGTTGAGAAACACGTGATGGTGTCTCCGCGGTGTTGGATGTTTTGGTCTCCCCGAGGCCAATCATCTGTGCCTTTATTGAGCTTGTAGTGCAGACCTGTAGTGTCTGGGGTGCCTGGGTTTAACTGGGATGCCTGGAGTTATCTGGGGTGCCTGGGATGTCTGGGGTTATCTGGGGTGCCTGGGGTGTCTGGGGTTATCTGGGGTGCCTGGGCCCATAACCTGTTCCAGAGTGCGTCTTCTTGCAGTCACCGCTGTACTTAGGAGAGCTTCAATCAGCAAGATATCTTGAGTAAACAGTATTTACTTTATACTGGATAAACATGAGATACAATTCAGTGTCACACAGTCCATGCACTGAAGACAATACATTCATGAAGAAAAGCAAAACCGAAAGTAAGAAAACAACCAACCACTGAGAGCTTCCCTCCCCACATTACAGCAAGTATATAACTTTACACACTATCGCCATCTACTGTCTGGTTAGTATAAAGTCCTCCTTTCACTTATAATAAGTCCTAATCTGTTGCAAATGCCAACAAGGCGGCATGCATCATGTTGCTACTCATAACTGATTGTTCAGATTTGAGGCAGTCTGAAGCACAGCTGACTCTTTGCAATGAAAAGTTATGTAAAGATCTCGCAGCAGAAAGTCGTAGCGAGCACAGATTTATATTTCACAGCAGGTCTCCTCACAGTTGGAAATCCATCACTGCTCATGTTACATTTATAGAACTCAAGCAGTGGGAAGTCTGCAGTATATACATCACATAGGGGAGACTGTGGCTGGAGAACATACATCACAGGAGATATTGGGGATGGGGCAAAGACATCACAGGAAACATTAGGTTGCAGCATAGATGTCACAGGAGACATGGGGCTGCAGCATAGACATCACAGGAGGCATGGGGCTGTGACACAGACATCACAGGAGGCATGGTGCTTCGGCATAGACATTACAGGAGACAAGGAGCTGCGACACAGACATCACCGGAGGCATGGTGCTGCGGCATAGACATCACAGGAGGCATGGGGCTGCGGCACATGTCACAGGCGACATGGAGCTGCGGCACAGATGTCACAGGCGACATTGGTTTGTGGTATGGATGTCACTGGAGATGCTGGGCCTGTGGGACAGACATCACAGGAGACGCTGAGGCTGCGGTATAGACGTCATAGGAGATTCTGGGGCTGCTGCTATCTTCTTGGGACAGGAGTGCTAACTCCGCCCACAGAGTATGTCCAGACGCTGGCAACGGCAAGTGTCCGAACATAAGCTTTCATTGCACATGCACACAGCATTCAGTAGTGAATGCTATGTGTGCTTGCAAAGCAGGGAGAAATTAAAGGGCCGGCAGAGGTCAAAACGCAGCTGCCGGGCCAAGTACTGCAGTCATTGGGAATCTGTATGGGGGTTGGAGAAAAGGTTGTCGCAGGCCGTAAACGGCCCATTGGCCCACTGGCCTGAAGTTCCCTTCTCCTGTTTTAAAAGTTTACTCTCTGTACACTCAGTTAAGATATTGGGAATTTAGTATGCTGTTATTTTATTGCTTTATTTTTTTGTTAGCTGTTGTTTCACTTATGGTGACTATGCCAGGCATTTACTATGGCATATTCTAGTTAGCTCACCCATCAACTTTAACATATGCTCACAGGTTTCATATCAGAAAAAAAAAAAAGCAAAACTGACCAGCACCTCCATAAAGAATGAAGTGAGTGTGAACAAGTGCAAGCTACTAAGACAGTTTAACATACAGTTAAACAGTTGACAGTTTTGGTCAACAACCCCCAGAGCCCTTCATCCCGACTTCCCAGTCCTCCAACTCCAAAACCAACTTATCCACCATTACAGAAGATCGACTCCCCACTCTACTCTCAAGATCGCATCTCACCACCTGTGCACTTGACCCGATCCCATCCCACTTCATCCCAAACCTCACCACAGTCTTCATCCCAACCCTAACCCATCTCTTCAACCTATCACTAACAACTGGTGTTTACCCCTCAAGCTTTAAAAATGCCTCCATCACACCTATCCTCAAAAAGCCCTCTCTTGACCCATCCTCTGTATCTAGCTATCGCCCTATATTACTTCTCCCCTATGCCTCCAAGCTACTGGATCAACACGTCTACCTTGAACTGTCCTCCCATCTCTCTTCTTGCTCCCTCTTTGACTGCTTACAATCTGGCTTCCGGTCACACCACTCCACTGAAACTGCCCTTACAAAGGTCACCAGTGACCTCTTAACCGCCAAGAGCAAGCAACGCTACTCTGTCCTCCTCCTGGACCTGTCAGCTGCCTTTGACACAGTGGACCATTCCCTATTATTGCAGACCCTCTCATCCCTTGGCATCACAGACTTGGCCCTATCCTGGATCTCATCATACCTAAAAGACCAGACATTCAGCGTCTCCCACTCACACACCACCTCCTCACCTCGCCCCCTATCTGTCGGAGTCCCACAAGGCTCAGTCCTAGGGCCCCTGCTCTTCTCCATTTACACCTTTGGCCTAGGACAGCTCATAGAATCTCATGGCTTTCAGTATCATCTCTACGCTGATGACACACAGATCTGCACCTCTGGACCAGATATCACCTCCCTACTAACCAGAATCCCTCAATGTCTGTCCACTATTTCATCCTTCTTCTCCGCTAGATTTCTGAAACTTAACATGGACAAAACAGAATTCATCATCTGACCCCCATCTCACGTGACCCCCCCAACGAACCTATCTATTACAGTAAATGGCTGCCCATACTGTAATCCTTGACGCTGATCTCTCCTTCAAACCACATATCCAAGCCCTTTCCACTTCCTGCCGACTTCAACTCAAAAATATTTCACGAATCCGTTCATTCCTCAACCAAGAATCTGCAAAAACCCTAGTCCATGCCCTCATCATCTCTCGCCTTGACTACTGCAACCTCCTGCTCTGTTGCCTCCCCTAGAACACTCTTGCACCCCTCCAATCTATTCTAAACTCTGCTGCCCGACTAATCCACCTGTCCCCCCGCTATTCCCCAGCTTCTCCCCTCTGTCAATCCCTTCACTGGCTCCCCATTGCCCAGAGACTCCAGTACAAAACCCTAACCATGACATACAAAGCCATCCACAACCTGTCTCCTCCATACATCTGTGAGCTTGTCTCCCGGTACTTTCCTGCACGCAACCTCTGATCCTCACAAGATCTCCTTCTCTATTCCCCTCTTATCTCCTCTTCCCACAATCGCATACAAGATTTCTCTCGCGCATCACGCCTACTCTGGAACTCTCTACCACAACATATCAGACTCTCACCTACCATCGAAACCTTCAAAAAGAGCCTGAAGACCTACCTCTTCCGACAAGCCTATAACCTGCAGTAACCATTGATCGACCAAACCGCTGCATGACCAGCTCTACCCTCACCTACTGTATTCTCACCCATCCCTTGTAGATTGTGAGCCTTCGCGGGCAGGGTCCTCACTTCTCCTGTACCAGTTATGACTTGTATGTTAAGATTATTGTACTTGTTTTTATTATGTATACCGCACCTTACATACAAAGCGCCATGGAATAAATGGCGCTATTACAATAAATAATAATAATACAAACAGACAAAACAGAAATACAGCAGCGCATTGTAAGCGCTAACATGTATGCATACATTGTATATATGAAATTTGAACTGAAGGTACTAGCGCATAAATTGACAAATCCATGTGATGCCATCAACCACAGTAAAGTGACCTTTCTTTGATGGGACCCTAAACCTAATATTTATCAAACATGCCTCTCTCAGGCTAAAAGCCTACAAATTTAAATTTTATTTACTTGTGGTAGGGTATAGGTTCCTTTTTTTAAAAATCTCTTGGGTTTTGTCTGTATAATGGTCACAGTGTGAACATACTTTTACACTTTGCACGTATAACAGCTAATATACAGTATATTGTGGCTCATTTATTTAGTTTTGCTGTAATCTCTTGTACTTTGTACAAATGCAATGTGGTCAGGGGCGGTAGTCGTGGGCGAGGTACTCGTATACTGTGCCACGGCTCGTTACATGAAAGCGGGGGTCCTGGCTGGGTGTGTGAACTTGTGCTGTGAGGGTGTTATGCCCATGCAGGCTGCATGTCACTAATGTTGCTGGCTTGCCAGGACCAGGTGTTTCATAGTTCAATGAGGAAAACCACCATTTGAAAATGGACTTTTTACTGAACGGGAACTTGGTAAGGAATATGCACAAGAGATAACACACAGTTTTCTGAACGTTTCCTTTAAGACAAGAAGCATTTTCCACCCAGTTACCCTTCTTTTTTCTATATTCAGCTCTCCTCATTACACCGTTTGTACTCATTATCCACAGGTTTTCACTACTTCACCACAACCCAGCACAACTTTACAGTCCTGCTTAGCAAGAGTCCTTTACTCACCAAACGGTCCTGTGTCTTCTCTCCCCTTAGGGTGCCAGTATAGCTTGACTCAGCTTCAATCTCTCTGCTGCTCTGGAACTCCCACCCAGGACTTTCTACTCGACTCATGTACTCACTCCTGTCCAGGCCGGTTTCGTTCAAGAGTTATAAACTCTGAGCACTCCTGTTCCGGATCTTGCTATCCCTTTCCTTTTCTCTCCACTCACTTTAGGGACACCCCAGAATCCGGGTCTGTTCACAATGGAGCTTTGCTCCTCTTTCTATGCACTCCAGGCTTTATCTGCCTAACTACCAGGAAACTATATCTTGTTCCTTCAGTGTAGCCTACTTTGGGCTATTCCTAAATCATTAACTCTAACTGTGCCTGTCAACTAGCTGTCGCTGGTCAGAATACAGCCTCGTCACCAACAACGCAGATCACAACACACATAAACATAACCAACACATATCACTATTCACATTGCATCACATCACATAGCATTATACTTTTTTCTTCAAGAGGGGAACATGGGCTGTATTTCTATCTCCTTACAGAAACAGGGGATGTGGCCTCCTTTTCTGAGCTAAGTATTTCATATGTATAGCTTCCTATGGATGTGTGTCCCAGTCAGGGCTCTTTCCTGCTCTACTCTTATTCACACTGATGTCGCTTAACGCATGGTAAGGTTTTAATACTAGAGGCAGGTTAGGACCGTCCCAGTTGGTATGTAAAGGAGTGGAATAAGTGTCGGCACTCCTTCTGAACTATATCCAAAACGCTGCTTTCTACATTACAAACACAGTGGGGACAGGATGCTGCTGGAGTAAGGGACAGTGTTAATTTCTATGTATGCACGCTGTCTGCAAAAAAAAAAGCCTCTGTGTGTACTCTGCATGCATTTCAGTGAGAGTACTATGCATTTAAGCCTCTGTGTGCACTCTGCACCCCTACCTGTGGAAGTACTGTGCCTTTAAGCTTACTGTATGTGTGTACTCTGCACACCTGCCTGTGGGAGCACTGGGCCAAAGGCTTCTGTGTGTACTCTGAACCCCGCCTGTGAGAGTACTCTGTGTGTACTATGCACCCCTGTATGTATGAGTACTGTGCCAAAAACCCTCTGTATGTACTCTGCATTGCCACCTGTGGGAGTACTGTGCCAAAAACCTTGTGTGCACTCTGCACCCATGCCTGTGGGAGTACTGTGTCAAAATGCCTCTGTGTGTACTCTTCAGCCTTGTCTGTGGGAATACTGTGCCAAAAAGTCTTTGTGTACTCTGCAGCCATGTCTGTACAAGTAGTGTGCCTAAAAATGATTATACTCTGCCGCTCTGTCTTTACAACTCAGGGGCCTAAAAAAAAATAGTTATACTCTGTACCCGTTTGTATGAGAGTACTGTGCGCAAAAAAACCCAGTCTGATTAATTTTAATGAATGTGGGCTGTCTTCGTTAGCTGTTGACAGGCGCAATGGGCCTGTCTGTGATCACACTTCCTGCCATGCTAAACACACGTTCCGACAGTACAACTGCCGCAGATCAGGCCAGCACCTCCAAGGTGTAAAGGGCAAGCCCAAGCCAGGTGTCCAGTTTGGAGACCCAGAAGTTAAATGGGCCAGACCAATCACTCAGTACGTGGAGACGTGTGGACACATACTATTCAACCATGTTGTTTAAACTGCCATGCTCATGGATTGGATCCCTTAAGCTTGTGTTTTGTGGTTGGCTTCTCTTGCTGCCGAGCAACAGGAGACACACCTTTTCTCTGCATTTTTGGCTTTTGTTTTTTGGCTGCAATCTGTCTAGCTTAACACCGGTGTTTTCATTTGTCCACCTATCACCATTTGGGTGCAGCTTTATATTCTTTTGCCCAGGGGTGTTTCCTGCTCATGATATATTCATTTAGATGTTTTGACATTGATGTTTGTAGCCAGTCTGTGAGCTTTGAGCTCAATGTTTCTTTGATATACTTTTCACCTCTCCTTTGTAACTTTAGTAAGTAGGCTGTATATTTGTTAAGAGTAATTGCTTTATTCTTTGTTTGATATTTTATTTACCTTACTCAGTGTAAAATCTTTCCTTTTTTCAACACAATTCTCTTGTAGTTAATTCACACTCTGCTGTGACCTCTGATCCTTTAGGAGGAACATGAAGCAACTCGACAGCCATTTAAAGAGTCTAGGTCTGAGTTGCCATCTAATGATTCACTGGTTAGGACTATCTCTGTATCCGCAGGCACCACTAGGGACTGCGATGTCAGGATATCTAATCTGTACAGGAACCAGAAGGTTCAGTTGTTTTTTTTAGTGTCTAACTTATTAATCCCAAATGAGTTGCTACACACTCACAGGCATAACCAAAACCCTGCCTCTTAGTTACACAGACTGTATCAGTTGGTGGTGCTGGATGATGCGATGTGCTGAGGAAGATTTTCCACATTTCTACCATGCTAAACCTCCCTTCCAAGGTAGTGCTGATGCCCCAGCTGTTGTGGCGACTTCCTCCTCCTCTGCTTTGTGCTTCCACTGAGCCTCCATTGTCAGGTGAGGATGCCGTAAGTAGTGCTTCTACTAGTATGCTCTTGTATACCTGCATTTTACAATCATGGTCTAGTGACAGAAGCAAGGATGGCACAATGTGCTTGTAGTGGGGATCCAGCAGGGTGGCCACCCAGTAATCAGCACTTGTAACAATCCAGCAACTCGGCGGTCTTTGCGCAGGCACAGCAGCTTGTATATCGTCATGCGTGCCAGCCTATCCAGAAGCAATGACAAGCTGTCCTCAATGGGAGGTGTATCACCTGGGTCCTCTGTTTTCCCTCAGACACGCTCTAGTGATGCCCGTGAGCTGCTTTGAGTTCCACCCTGCTGTGAACACTGTTGTTCCTCATCCTCCAAAACGGTCCCCTGGCTCGACAGTTGTGTACCTGGGTGCTGGTGATACAGGAATCCATCCTTCCAGCCATGTGTGGATGACTGTCTTGATAAAGATGTGAATGGTCCATGTTCCTCATCTTCTTCCTCTTGTGGCACCACCTCATCCATCATCACCTCAAGCTTTTTTTTCTAGGAGGCGTAGAAGTGGGATAGTAACACTCACGGTGGTGTCATCAGTGTTGGCCATGTTCGTGGAGTACTTGAAACAGTGCAACATGGCATAGACATCCCGCATGGAGGCAGACTCATTTGCCGTGAAGGGGTGTTGTTCCTTAGAGCGACTCACCCATGTGTGCTGCAGCTGCAACTCCAGTATCACCTGCTGCTGCTTGCACAGTCTCTCCAGCATGTGGGAGGTGGAGTTTCATCTTGTGAGTACTTCACATATGAGGCAGTCAGTGAGAAGGCAAAAGTTGAGTTGCGGTGGAGACAGTTGAGCGACAGCAAGGAGAGCGAGTACGTACAGATGGCCGGCACTTTCAGCAGCAGCTCTGACATATCTGTGTATAATGCTCCAAGGAGCTGAAACGCAGAGGTCTCAGTCACATTGGAACTGCCATGCAGTTTTAGTTCATTTTTCTTTAATAAATTTGGATTTTATCATACACACCTGCTGCCTTGCTGGATTTTCGTTCCTCTATCTGTGTATATAAGGACACAGAGGTACCTTGTCGTGGTGGGATGACTTTTATGCTTTTTTGATCAAAATAGTCTTAACTAAAGCTCCCTATGTTATTTATATGTACTATTACTATTTGTAGGGTAATTATTCATTTTGAGTTTTTTCTTAGGTTTCATCTATGAAATGACCAGTGTGAACATGCTCTTACACTTTGGTATTGCTAAATTTAAAGGGCCGGTGAAGACTGCATTTTTATCTGAGCACTCCTCCCATCAGCCGAAGATGGCTTTTAGCTAGTACTGGATCCTACCTGCCTTTTAAATGTGTAGGCTTTTAGCCCAGGAGAGGCATGCTTTATTATTATTAGGCTTAGGCCAATTTATATGCTAAGTACCTTCATTAATATAAGTATAACAGTACCAGCAAGGTAGATGAGATGGCAGTTAGAGACACTCTGTGCTGCCCTGGTCTGGGGTTCATTTCTATCCTCCCTGACAACTGGTGATCACATCTGCATTTAGCATCCTCATTCTGGTATCCTGACCACCTGTGCTACTGGTCCGGAGACATCATGACATCGCATGAAGCTTAGTAGCTGGGCCCCATATGATGCAACAATGTGTGTCATGACGTTGTGAGGGGCAGAGCCAGGGCCGTAGTCCTGGCTGAGCATATCTGGTTAGGCACGGCCTGGCCTCCCGACACATAGAAACAATGTTCATTTCCTTGCATACCTTCTGCTACACCTTCTGTACCGTGAGGGTTCCATTGGGGCTGCTGAAGTTCGGCTGTTGCTGTTGTTGAGAACAAAGAGACAGAGTCCAATTCAAACTGTAAACGAAGAACTTTACTTGGTTTCAATCGCAGCACATCCACATCAGTTACAGGCAGCATGAACACAGAGTACGGCATCGTTCTCATCTTGTACTTTCCCTGTGTCTTCACTTATTTCTTCCAGGGTTTCCCCAGGTCATACCAAACTATTTGGTACTGCAGCATCCTCCCTGTCCAGCATGACTACTCTTAGGAGTTTCCTCGTTTGTTTCGTCCCAGACAGAAGGGCTTCAGCTCGTGTAGATAGCTGCAATATTTTCGGAGCGACCCAAGTCTTTATCCTGCTGCAACTCTTCAACTGTAACTCTCTGACTAACTGGCACTCTTGCACTGGACTAACTGGCACTCACTGCACTGCACTTGGCCTCCTTCATAAAATGCTGCATAGCTGCTGTGCTGTCCCGGGCTCTTAAGACCCTTGGGACGCCTTAGGCTCCCTGGGCCCTCCCTCAGAGCTGTCTCCGTGCCCAGTCTTCACTAAACACTTTCAGGAAATGCTCCTGTCTTAACCACAGCTGGCCCCTCCTATGTTAACTATTTACTATACCAAGCTTCTATTCCTATCCCACTACACATGTACACTATTGTGTGCTAAGGTGTTCCCATCTAGTTTCCTCCCTGGGGTATGCACTTACCCTATAACAAAATAATCCACATTGTACAACAGCACATAAAATGGAACTTTAAATACGACAACAAAGCATCACACATGAACATATCAGCAATCATAGTTATATAAAACATCCACATGCAATAATGAGAACTGGGGCAGTTCTTAAAGGGACGAGGCGAGCAACAGTCCTTAGAGACCCTTAAAATGTGACACTTTTTTAATGAAATTATGGGACCTAGTAAATGCCAGAGGCGATCAGCATGCTGGGCTGTGAATGATGGGTGTAGTAGTGAAAACCAGTTGCTACAGGGAGCCAGACTGGATGCTGGACCAGGGCAGCACAATTCAAAGTTTTCATCTATAATGTCAACCAATCTCATCTAATGTTGAGAAAAATGTGTGAATGGTAAATCCGCAGTAGAAGGCCGGGGTCACACTAGCGATGAATACGGATGAGTGCTATTTTTCTCGGCCGTTTTCAATGTGCGAGGGAAATCGCAGCATGCTGTGATTGTCACCGACACTCGGCCGAGTCTTGGCTCCCTCACACCCATCATCCCAGTGATGTGCGATATATGCTGAAATTAATTTTTCCGCCTCTTCCGCAGCTGTGCAAAGGCTCGGAGCATAAATGCATGACACTCGGCTCCTGCTCGCAGCAGAGCAAGAGCTGAGGGTCATTAGCATATCGCATGGGATGCCATACGCTAGTCTGACCCCGGCCTAACAAATTTTTTGTGAAATTCATCACCAACTCCACCCTTTCCAATGCAAAGATGATTTTGTTGCAGTTAAACAGTGGCAATATCTGAATCAAATCCATGCATGAACATACCCATACACTGCAAAGGGAAAAATTTGCGAAGAATTCCACACAAAGAATTACATGCTGTGAATTTACCAGGCGCATATTTTACACAACATGTAGATGAGATTGGTTGACATTAGAGATAACCAATTCAATAGGTGCTTTCCCGGTCCTGGATCTAGTCTGGTCCTCTATGGTAATTGGTCTTCACTACTGCAAATAAAGTCCACACAGTATGGACGAATCTTTAGGCAATTTTTAGCTTAGCTGTTACTAAGTAGACAGCTTGTAAATCTGCGGCAAAGCACTACATGTGTGTTACTCATTGTCTGTCACCCAGCATTTTCATATAACTAGCACATTTTCCCAGTAATCAGTGCAATAGTCTGTGTCGCTAAAATCAATAAATCAAGTGTAGTATAAACGAAAAGAAAGCGGCAGCACTCACCGGTCTTCTTGCAGGTTATTTATTGGTGAGAAAAATCTTCACGGCACGGGGGTGTGTGGTTACAAAGACATGTGGGGGCTGAACGATGGCCGTTTCGCACCTCCCAGGTGCTTCAACGGGTTCCATTTCTTTTTAGATCCACCAAAAACTGAGGTGAAAGCCATCCCCATATTGTTGTCATTCAAAAAAATAACAAAATCATTGAAATTCTCTTCCGTCCCATCCCACACTATAATCATATCGTCGACATAACGTAAATACATCTTGATATGCTTAAGGAAACTATTTTTGGTGGAATATACGTATAATTCTTCAAAGTGGCCTAAATAGAGGTTTGAAAAAGTGCAAGCTACCGGAGTCCCCATAGCGGTGCAAACTATTTGTAGGTACCAGAGGTCCATAAATGTGAAAGCATTATGTGTCAAGATGAATTTGAGGCTTTTACAGATGAAATCAATCACTTTTTGTTCTTTTTGTGTAGTATGCAAAATCCGGCGAATGGAATCGACGCCTTGTTCTTGTGGTATGCGGGTGTACAAATTTGTGACGTCAATAGATGCTAATTGAAAACCCGGCTGCCAACTGAACTGTTGGATATGTTTTAAGAACGCACTAGAATCCTTAACCCCTTCGCGACACGCGCCGTACTAGTACTGCGCTGCCGGCACTGCATTAGTGCCAGCAGCAGTACTAGTACGGCGCACCGATCACCGCGGTCTCGCGCTGAGCGCCGCGGTGATCGGGTTGCGGGTGTCAGCTGTATATGACAGCTGACACCCCGCAGCAATGCCCACGATCGGCGCTATAGCCGATCGCGGGCATTTAACCCCTCTGATGCCGCTGTCAGTAGTGACAGCGGCATAGAGGGGGATCGCGCAGGGACGGGGGCTCCCTGCGCTCTCCCACCGGAGCAACGCGATCTCATTGAAGGAGTCCCCGGATCCAAGATGGCCGCCGGACTCCTTCCGGGTCATGAAGTGACCTGGCTAGCCGGCGCCTGCTGAGAGCAGGCGCTGGAAGCCAGCTAAGCTGCCTGTCAGATCGTTGATCTGACAGTGTGCTATGCACAGTGTCAGATCAACGATCTGATCTAATACAGTGATGTCCCACCCTGGGACAATGTTAGAAAGTAAAAAAAAATTAAAATAGAATGTATAAAAAAAAATCCCCAAATAAAAAAAAAAAAACATTTCCCAATAAATCCATTTATTTATGTAAAAAAAAAAAAAAAACAATAAATGTACACATATTTGGTATCGCCGCGTCCGTAACGACCCGCTCTATAAAACAATCCCACTAGTTAACCCCTTCAGTGAACACCGCAAAAAAAAAAAAAAAAACAAGGCAAAAAACAACGCTTTATTATCATACAGGCGAACAAAAAGTGGAATAACACGCGATCAAAACGACGGATATAAATAACCATGGTACCGCTGAAAACGTCATCTTGTCCCGCAAAAAAAAGCCGCCACACAGCATCATCAGCAGAAAAATAAAAAAGTTATAGCTCTCAGAATAATGCGATGCAAAAACAATTATTTTTTTTATATAAAATAGTTTTTATTGTGTAAAAGCGCCAAAACATAAAAAAATTACATAAATGAGGTATCGCTGTAATCATACTGACCCGAAGAATAAAACTGCTTTATCCATTTTACCACACGTGGAACGGTATAAACGCCCCCCCTAAAAGAAATTCAGGAATTGCTGGTTTTTGTTAATTCCGCCTCCCAAAAATCGGAATAAAAAGCGATCAAAAAATGTCATCTGCCCGAAAATGTTACCAATAAAAACGTCAACTCGTCCCGCAAAAAACAAGATCTCACATGACTCTGTGGGCCAAAATATGGATAAATTATAGCTCTCAAAATGTGGTGATGCAAAAACTATTTTTTGCAATAAAAAGCGTCTTTTAGTGTGTGATGGCTGCCAATCATAAAAATCCGCCAAAAAAACGCTATAAAAGTAAATCAAACCCCCCTTCATCACCCCCTTAGTTAGGGAAAAATAATAAAATGTAAAAAAATGTATTTATTTCCATTTTCCCATTAGGGCTAGGGTTAGGGTTAGGGTTAGGGTTGGGGTTAGGGTTTCAGTTATAATTGGGGGTTTCCACTGTTTAGGCACATCAGGGGCTCTCCAAACGCGACATGGCGTCCGATCTCAATTCCAGCCAATTCTGCTTTGAAAAAGTAAAACAGGGCTCCTTCCCTTCCGAGTTCTCCTGTGTGCCCAAACAGTGGTTCCCCCCAACATATGGGGTATCAGCGTTCTCAGGACAAGTTGGACAACAACTTTTGGGGTCCAATTTGTCCTGTTACCCTTGGGAAAATAAAAACATAGGGGATAAAATATCATTTTCGTGGAAAAATTTTTTTTTTTTATTTTCACGGCTCTGCGTTATAAACTGTAGTGAAACACTTGTTGGTTCAAAGCTCTCACAACACATCTAGATAAGTTCCTTTGGGGGTCTAGTTTCCAATATGGGGTCACATGTGGGGGGTTTCTACTGTTTAGGTACATCAGGGGCTCTGCAAATGCAACATGATGCCTGCAGACCAATCCATCTAAGTCTGCATTTCAAATGGCGCTCCTTCCCTTCCGAGCTCTGCCGTGCACTCAAACGGTGGTTCCCCCCCACATGTGGGGTATCAGCGTACTCAGGACAAATTGGACAATAACATTTGTGGTCCAATTTCTCCTTTTACCCTTGGGAAAAAAAAAATTGCGGGCTAAAACATCATTTTGTGGAAAGAAAAAATGATTTTTTAATTTTCACAATGCTACATTCTAAACTTTAGTGAAACAATTGGGGGTTAAAAGTGCTCACCACACATCTAGATAAGTTCCTTAGGGGGTCTTCTTTCCAAAATGGGGTCACTTGTGGGGGTTTCCACTGTTAAGGCACGTCAGGGGCTCTCCAAATGCGACATGGCGTCCGATCTCAATTCCAGCCAATTTTGCATTGAAAAGTCAAATGGCACTCCTTCCCTTCCGAGCTCTGCCATGCGCTCAAACAGTGGTTTATCCCCACATATGGGGTATCGGCGTACTCAGGACAAATTGTACAACGACTTTTGTGGTCCAATTTCTCCTGTTACCCTTGGTAAAATGAAACAAATTGGACCTGAAGTAAAAATTTTGTGAAAAAAAAGTTAAATGTTCAATTTTTTTAAACATTAAAAAAATTCCTGTGAAGCACCTGAAGGGTTAATAAACTTTTTGAATGTGGTTTTGAGTACCTTGAGGGGTGCAGTTTTTAGAATGGTGTCACTTTTGGGCATTTTCTGTCATATAGACCCCTCAAAGTCACTTCAAGTGTGAGGTGGTCCGTAAAAAAATGGTTTTGCAAATTTTGTTGCAAAAATGAGAAATCGCTGGTCAACTTTTAACCCTTATAACGTCCTAACAAAAAAAAATTATGTTTCCAAAATTGTGCTGATGTAAAGCAGACATGTGGGAAATGTTGTTTATTAACTATATTATGTGATATAACTCTCTAATTTAAGGGCATAAAAACTAAAAGTTTGAAAATTGCTAAATTTTCATAATTTCCGACAAATTTTTGTTTTTTTCACAAATAAATGCAAGTCATATCAAAGAAGTTTTACCACTATCATGAAGTACAATATGTCACGAGAAAACAGTGTCAGAATCACCAGGATCCGTTGAAGCGTTTCAGAGTTATAACCTCATAAAGTGACAGTGGTCAGAATTGTAAAAATTGGCCCTGTCACTTAGGTGAAAACAGGCTTTGGGGTGAAGGGGTTAATATATGATGGAATATGTGCTAACAGTGGGCGAAGTTGCCAGTCTATATAGTTGGAGAGTGGTTCCGTAAGAGAACCCACCCCCGACACAATTGGTCGGCCGGGGGGGTTTTCCATAGCCTTGTGAATTTTGGGGACATGGTACCAACGTGGCTTAATGGGGAACTCCGGTAGCAGCTTCTCAGCATAATTAATCGTGAGAACCCCATTCTCTACCGCTTGTCTTAGTAATGATCTTAAATCCCCTCTATATTTATTAGTAGGGTCTCCTGGCAACTTCAAATAGGTTTTATTGTCCTCTAATTGTCTACAAGCCTCTTTGATGTACATTGTTCTTGGAATGAGAACAGTCTTTCCCCCCTTATCAGCAGGGCGGACTATAGTGTCCTTCCATCCTGCAATCTCATATAGCACTTTTTTCTCTTCAGATGTGAGATTAGGTGGGGCTTTAGGATAAATCTGGGCTTCAACATCTCTCAGTACTTGTGTCTCAAATAGATCAATGGAGTTCCCAAGAGAAGTGGGGGGCATATACCTTGATGTAATACCACCAGTAAATGAAGTTGTATTCTGTGTATGATGTGCTGGGGTATATGGTGTCTCATCTGTAAGACTAAGCAAAAGTTCTGCGTCACTATAGGTGTCAGCTATTACTTCTAACCCTGCTCCTGCCATAAAGCCCAGAGGGCCTATATTGCAAGGTTGTTCACCCTCCAACCTTTTCTGAGCTATCTTACGAATGGACTTAAATAAATCAATTCTAAATTGTGTGAAGTCAAATTCAGTAGGGATACAGTAATTCAGGCCTTTGGCAAGTAAGGATAAATGTGCAGCGTTCAGTGTATGGTCAGTCAAATTCAGCACATGGTGCTCATGGAGAGTTCTTAACGATTCTACCTCCACGACACATATTTCCTTTTGCGCTCTTGTGCGAACCTGCCTCCTCTTGCCTCCTCGGCGCGTCTTTCTCCTCCTAAAGGGGTATCTCCTTCAGCCCCTCCTGTTGTACTCGGTCCAACTGTTGAGCCTGTTGAGGCGGCCGCCCCCTCGCTCTGACTGGAGTCAGACTCGGTGGTGACATAGTCTCTTCTGTACAAAGTATTGCGTTTCCTAAATCTCTTTCTATATCGACCAGATTTATCCATATCGCTACTCCGTTTACTGTCCATAGTTTGTTGTCTGGGCCAAGTAAAATCTTGTCCTAGGTCAAAGTCTTTTTTGTCTCGTATGAATTTGTCACGCTTTTTTTGTTTGATCTCAGCTTGAATGGGAATGAGTTTTGTCTCCATTTTTTTATTTAATTGTGTCCATTGATTTTCAGTAAGTCTAGTTTGTGGTTCAACTTTGGTTTTTTCTATCTCGGATTCAATTGCCTCATAATTTTGAATATTGGATGTTAGTACCAGCTGTAATAGTTCTTGTGAGCATTTCAACATTATTTGCTCCCATTGTATTCTAAATCCAGGATCGCTGGAAAAATGAGAAATGTCTTTCCACACTCTCAGACCTCGTGGGACTCGCCCACTCTCAACATATGAGGTTAATGAGTTGTTCGTCCAGAAGAGTTTAACCTCTCGTTCAGACAGGTTAAGTAGTTTGTACTCTAATGCTTTTGTGCTTAACGTCTGTACCTCATCAGCCTCCTCACATGCCTTGAAGTAGTTAACTACATCCACCCCGCCGGCTTGTAAACCTGTTTTCTTTTACGATTTATTTCAATAAATCAAGTGTGTAGCGCAGGATTAGATATAGTGATAAAAATAAGTTTTATTAGATATCAATTAAAAAGCATGTATGCATCAAAAGCTAAAGACACAGACAAAATGATGAGTAAGCCAACAAGAACATACCATTGTAATTAGTATTAGGGGGAACACCAGATTAAAAAAAAATCAAAAGATAAAATCAATAGAATAACAAATAGCCAAGATGGATTTCGTAACCGATTGCTCAGCAAACAGGCAGTAGGAATATAAAATAAAACAATGCTGACATCAGCAAATTGTAAAGGTTCATCCACCGAACACAAGATGCGAATTTCACAACAATTTGCTGTTTGGGAGCCTAGGGTTTGCCTTATAACTTCCCCACACTGCTATGAAACCTACCCAGTATCACAGTGATGTACTGTACAGTCATGGACAAAAATTTTGAGAATGAGACAAATATTAATTTTTCCAAAGTTTACTGCTTCATTTTTTCTAATGGCAATTTACATATACTCCTGAATGTCAGAGTGATCAGCTTAACAGCAATTACTGTACTTGCAAAGTAAATATTTGCCCAGAAAATGAACTTTAACCCCCAAAACACATTTCAACATCATTGCAGTCCTGCCTTAAAAGGAGCAGCTAACATCGTTTTAGTGATTGATCCATTAACACAGGTGTGGGTGTTGATGATGACAGGACTGGCGATCAATCAGTCATGATTAAGTAAGAATGACATCACTGGACACTTTAAAAGGAGGCTGGTGCTTGGTATCATTGTTTCTCTTCAGTTAACCATGGTTATCTCTAAAGAAACACGTGCAGCCATCATTGCACTGCACAAAAATGGCCTAACAGGGAAGAGTATCGCAGCTACAAAGATTGCACCTCAGTCAACAATCTATCGCATCATCAAAAACTTCAAGGAGAGAGCTTCCATTGTTGTCAAAAAGGCTCCAGGGCGCCCAAGAAAGACCAGCAAGCGCCAGGACCGTATCTTAAAACTGTTTCAGCTGCGGGATCGGACTACCAGCAGTGCCGAGCTTGCTCAGGAATGGCAGCAGGCTGGTGTGAGTGCTTCTGCACACACTGTGAGGCGGAGACTCTTTGAGTAAGGCCTGGTTTCAAGGAGAGCAGCAAAGAAGCCACTTCTCTCCAGAAAAAACATCAGGGACCAACTGATATTCTGCAAAAGGTACAGGGAGTGGATTGCTGAGGACTAGGGCAAAGTCATTTTCTCTGATGAATCCCCTTTTCGATTGTTTGGGACATCTGGAAAACAGCTTATTCGGAGAAGAAGAGGTGAGCGCTACCACCAGTCTTGTCTCTTGCCAACTGTAAAGCATCCTGAAACCATTCATGTGTGGGGCTGCTTCTCAGCCAAGGGAAACGGCTCACTCACAGTCTTGCCTAAAAACACAGCCATGAATAAAGAATGGTACCAGAATGTCCTCCAAGAGCAACTTCTCTCAACCGTCCAAGAGCAGTTTGGCGCCCAACAATGCCTTTTCCAGCATGATGGAGCACCTTGCCATAAAGCAAAGGTGATAACTAAATGGCTCATGGAACAAAACATAGAGATTTTGGGTCCATGGCCTGGAAACTCCCCAGATCTTAATCCCATTGAGAACTTGTGGTCATGCATCAAGAGACAGGTGGACAAACAAAAACCATCAAATTCTGGCAAAATGCAAGCATTGATTATGCAAGAATGGACTGCTATCAGTCAGGATTTGGTCCAGAAGTTGATTGAGAGCATGCCAGGGAGGATTGCAGAGGTCTTGAAGAAGAAGGGTCAACACTGCAAATATTGACTTGCTGCATTAACTCATTCTAACTGCCAATATAACCTATTGGTACTCAAATTATGATTGCAATTATATTACTGTATGTGATATAAACATCAGACAAACACTAATAAAAACCAGAGGGCAGCAGATCATGTGAAAATATAATTTTGGTGTCATTCTCAAAAATTTTGGCCATGACTGTATACTATGCTCCTATGTTACCGCAGAACTAGACAAATATGCTGCTTAGGAGTCTAGAAAAGTTGGGCAGAAACTATTATAACTGGGCTGGACAACACATAGGCAAGGTAGGCCCCCAGCCGAGGGCAATACCTCTTGTCTCCCTCAGGGGGGCGTTGTTTAAAAAACAATACCCAAGCAGTGTTATGCCAGCAGCCGCACGACACCAGCACACTGATGATAGTATTGGTGTTGTATTGATTTGCTGATGGTTCTAGTGCAGTATTCAAATACAATTGATGGATTTGGTGTTACATATATGTACTGTATGATGATAATTTTGGTTTTATATTCATGTGCTGATGATGGTTCTGGCTATACATCACCAGAATCATCATCACTAGGGTTGAGCAAAACGGGTCGGCCATTTTCAGAAGTCGCCGACTTTTGGCAAAGTCAGGTTTCATGAAACCCGACCCGACCCCTGTGTGGGGTCGGCCATGAAGTCGGCGATCTTCTGAATCTGGTATCGGAATTCCGATCCCGAGTTCCGATATGTTTGCAATATCGGAAATCGGTATCGGAATCCATATATAAGTGTAAAATAAAGAATTAAAATAAAAAATATTGCTATACTCACCCTCGGACGCGCCCTGGTACTAACCGGGAATCTTCCTTCCTTCGATCAGCGCTTGCAGGACCTTGCGGTGACGTCGCAGCTTGTGATTGATCGCGCGACCGCCCATGTGACCGCTCGCGCGACCAATCACAAGCCGCGACGTCACCGCAAGGCTTGTGCACTGCATTGGGTTTCGAGTTTCGGCCGACCCCGACCCCGACTTTTTTATAGGACCGGCCGATTTCACTCGACCCGACTTTTGAAAAAGTCGGGTTTCGTGAAACCCGACCCGATCCTATAAAAGTAAAAGTCGCTCAACCCTAATCATCACTTCATTAATAAATAACCAGAGCCTGTAGTACATAAAAACAGCACAAGAACAACCATCACTACCTGAATATGTCACCAGAACAGGAACATGTCACCAGAACCACCATCTGTACATGAATACTACACCAGAACCACCACCAATATTGCAACGGATCCACCCACTACCAGTAGATTAGCACTGCTACTGAATGAAAACGGCACCAGACCCGTCGTCAGTTTTGTTGTCACATGACAGATGCAAACACCGTCATAAGTATCCCTTTATCTTTAACGGGGTCTGTTTAGTTTCCATTAGGGTATCTGCCAAATGCTGGAGACCTTAATTGAAACCAACTGGCCCCCATTATAGGTAAGTTATATTAGTTTCCATAGCTGTCCTTGTGTCTGACATTTAACATATCAAGGGATGTCAGAGATGAATATTGTTATTTGTCGCTGGTATCATGTAAATGGGCTGCAAACAGTGAAAACTTCTTATATATACACAGGTGCATCTCACAAAATTAGAATATCATCAAAAAGTTAATTAATTTCAGTTCTTCAATACAAAAAGTGAAGCTCATATATTATATAGAGTCATACAAACAGGGTGATCTATTTCAAGTGTTTATTTCTGTTAATGTTGATGATTATGGCTTACAGCAAATGAAAGCCCAAATTCATTATCTCAGTAAATTAGAACACTTTATAACACCAGCTTGAAAAATTATTTTAAAATCCAAAATGTTGGCCTATTGTGCCAGTCATTGCATTGGTTACCCATCCACTCCAGAGTTCAATATAAGCTTATCACTCTCACCCACAAAGCGCTCCATGGTTCAGCACCACTCTACATCTCCTCCCTCGTCTCAGTCTACCACCCTAACTGTGCCCTCCATTCTGCTAATGACCAAAGGTTAACATCCTCAATAATCAGAACCTCCCACTCCTGTCTCCAAGACTTATCGCGTGCTACGCCAATTCTTTGGAATGCACTACCCAAGATAATTTGATTAATCCTCAATACCCACGGTTTTAAGTGTGCCCTAAAAACGAATTTATTCAGACTGGCCAACCATCTCAACACATTTATTTAACTATCCCGGTGTTGCCTATTCAAAATTTTCTTCACAACCAGGACCATATTCTCACACACTTTATGCATCTAATAGCCCTCTGTCTGTACTTTTACAAATTCTCACTGATAACCAGTTCATGCAGCATTACATGAATACTCGATTTATTACATTATGACTGGTCAGAACAATGAAAACAATTGTTACCATCCACCTCTCGTGTCTCCCCTATTTCCTCATAGATTGTAAGCTTGCGAGCAGGGCCCTCACTCCTCTCTGTATCTGTTGTTTATGTAATTATTGTTATTCTGTAGTGTCTTTTATTGTCTCTACAAGTCTCCTCTAAAATGTAAAGTGCTGTGCAATATGATGGCGCTATAGAAATTAAAATTATTATTATTATTAACACCTTGGACCACTGAGCAACAGTCCAGTCAGGTAAGACGGTTCAGGTGACGTCTATTGGCCATGTGTGGCTTGACACAAGGAATGCGACACTTGTATGCCATGTCCTGTATACATCTGTGTGTGGTGGCTCTTGAAGCAAGCAATGACTCCAGCAGCAGTCCACTCCTTGTGAATCTCCCCCAAATTTTTGAGTGGCCTTTTATTAACAATCCTTACAAGACTGAGGTTATCTTGGTTGCTTGTGCACCTTTTTCTACCACACTTTTTCCTTCCACTCAACTTTCCATTAATATGCTTGGATACAGCACTCTGTGAACAGCCAGCTTCTTTAGCAATGACCTTTTGTGGTTTACCCTCCTGGTGGAGTGTGTCAATGACTGCCTTCTGGACATCTGTCAAGTCAGCAGAAAATCAAGAAGAACAGCATCCAATCAGGGTTAAAAAACAAAAATACTATTTTATTTTTCCATAATGCGATGTTTCGACCAATTGTAGGTCAAAACGTTGCATTATGGCAAAATAAAGAGGTATTTTTGTTTTTTCACCCGGATTGGATGCTGTTCTTCTTGATTTTCTGGTATACATTTTTCCTATTGGGTACTATTGATTCTGAACGTGCATTCTGATATCTGAAGTGCTGTCGGCTGTTGCTGTTTTATTTTGTGATCTGTCAAGTCAGCAGTCTTCCCCATGATTGTGGAGCCTACTGAAACAGACTAAGGGACCTTTTTTAAATGCTTAGGAAGCCATTGCAGGTTTTTCTTGTTAATTGTTCTAATTTACTGAGATAATGACTTTTGGGTTTTCATTGGCTGAAAGTCATAATCATCAACGTTAACAGAAATACATGTGAAATAGATCACTCTGTTTGTAATAACTCTATATAATATATGAGTTTCACTTTTTGCATTGAATAACTGAAATAAATTAGCTTTTTGATGATATTCTAATTTTGTGAGAAGCACCTGTAACTCTTAAATTCCTCCTCCTCATCAGAGCTTATTACTTGGCACATTGGGAGGGGGTGGGGGGTTAAGGGTCCTGTTACCATGCTCTCTGACCCATTCCTTTATTTGAAGCTAGGGGAATGGGTGCACCATTATAATAATAATAATTTTTATTTATATAGCACCAACATATTCCGCAGCGCTTTACAAATTATAGAGGGGACTTGTACAGACAATAGACATTACAGCATAACAGAAATACAGTTCAAAACAGATACCAGGAGGAATAAGGGCCCTGCTCGCAAGCTTACAAACTATGGGGAAAAGGGGAGACACGAGAGGTGGATGGTAACAATTGCTTTAGTTATTCGGACCGGCCATAGTGTAAGGCTCGGGTGTTCATGTAAAGCTGCATGAACCAGTTAACTGCCTAAGTATGTAATCCAAAACAATAGCCTAAAAATAAGGCACTTCCAAATTTCAACAAATATCAAACAACAGAACCACAGCGGAAGCTTAGATGCCAATAAAAAAACAAACCCTATCAATAGCAAAACCAAAAATTCTACTAGAGTCCAATCACAGTCAGTGGAGACACACGAGACAGAACCACACTGTCTGCTGAGGAAAATACATACAACACCCAATATAAATCACATGATCCCAAACAAATACATACAAAACCCACAAGAATCAACAAGGCATGAGTGCCACACAGCACATCCACACACAAAGGCCACAAGTGTGCCACAAAAGGAGAAATGCCCAAGGGACATGAGCTGGACCAACATGCCCACGAGAGCAATGGCTGCCGACAAACGCCACGGACACCAAGGGCCAAATCAAATGCATGCTGGCAGACAAAGCCAGCCCAACACACAAGGCACATGAACCCAAAAGATCCCTGAATGACACGACCGCATCCACCCACACAGCAGCCAAAAAGTGCACGCTGCGCCAAAGTGCAAACCATTGGCTTTATCTGCTTATAGCACCAAAATACCTTGTCCCAATGATGCCCTATGGTTTCAACTCTGTGCTGAGCATTTCCATTGATTGGGTCCATCATCAACGTGTCCAGCGGATCTTATTGCCTATTGGGCATTTATTATGTTACCACATGTTGCTCTTTTTTCCCTCAGTATTTTTGATGAATCGATTCATCTCCAACGCTCGTGTGAACACAGCCAAATATTTTAATAACTTAGGAAGTGAGAACAACTACAATTTTTACTATGTAGCTAAAATCTTCAAGACTATTTCCTACTATGACTTTCCCGTTTTAGGTACCAACTAAACTCCATATCTAGTACAGAAGAAACAATGCTGTCACGTGAGAGGCACAAAGCAGGTAAGGATACGATGACTGAAGAGCTAAACATGCTCATATTTGGTGAAAGAATCGATTGCCATGGATTTACTGCAATCAATCACTTTAACTGCCACCCCTCAATGAAACCTGAGTGTACCTAGTAGATAGTACAAGGCCATATATTATTACACAAGAACCTTTTCATTCTCCCTTCTCATATCCATGGAACTTTCTTGGCTGAAATAACAAAAGCAACTGGAAAATGCTTTAAATCAAATAAATGGTTAAAAGGATACAGAAACATATGGTGTTATGTTCGTTTAAACACAATTTATTTGATTTATTGCGCCGCTTTAGACGCTGCTGTTCTGTTTCTATAAATGGGACAATACTGCGTCATGCGTAGCATGGGCCACTTAAAGGGGATCTGTCCCAGAGTAACCTGCCGCGGTCTGTAAATACGGCCACAATTCCGTTCTGTCAATAACGATGGTGGAAACATTGCTGCCTGTTTGCACAAGTGGCAATAGAAACTGGACAATACAAAATACGAATAATTAAAGGGGAGAACTAGTCATAGAGAAATGATGAGGTCTGTGATCTCGCACAGCACATTTCAAAAATGGCTGTACACAACGGTTTCCAAATTAAAGAGGTTTTTCACTAATGTAATTCTGGCTCAATATACAGTATAGAATTGGTCAGTTAAATAAATATAAGAAAATCTGACAATAGAAGGTTATATGATTAAATTATTGGTGCCCCTATTTTGTTTATGAAAGCAGTTACTGTGGGTTATGTGCCCTTGTGGCCCAGCCATTTGGTGGTTGTGCATGCACAGTAGACTTCTCCCTGTATCTCTGCTCAATGACAACCAAAAAAGACAAAAAAATGCCCCCAAAATATAACTTTTATTAATTAAGGTAAAAATTACCTAATAGAGTCAGGAGACAGTATTACTTAACCATATAACTTAAAGGGACACTGTCACCTGAATTTGGAGGGAACAATCTTCAGTCATATGGACAGGGTTTTTGGGTGTTTGATTCACCCTTTCCTTACCCGCTGGCTGCAATATTGGATTGAAGTTCATTCTCTGTCCTCCATAGTACACGCCTGCACAAGGTGCAATCTTGCCTTGTGCAGGCATGTACTACAGAGGACAGAGAATGAACTTCAATCCAATATTTCGGCTAGCATGCAGCCAGCGGGTAAGGAAAGGGTGAATCAAACACCAGAAAACTCCGCCCATATGACCCAAAACTGGTCCCGCCAAATTCAGGTGACAGGTTCACTTTAATACTAAAAAAGGATAGAGGTATCTAGGTGAGGGGGTGCTCTCTCCCTAACTCACCCTACCTTACCGCAGAGGTTGGCACCCTAAAGTCGACATGGCGCCCCCACTCAACGACGGCTCTCCCTTAAGACCCTGATGGGGACTACTTAAAGAAAACACCACCACCAACACCCAAAAAATAATTAAAGTGCTAATGTGCTAAAGTGCTTGGATAACACCTGCAAGGTATATTCAGTGTTTGTCATATACCAATTGATTATTCAGGATTCTCTTAGTATGAATCCTAATCTGGTAACTGGGGTGCAAACTGTGAGCAGAGATAACGATAAAGTTCTACTCTATATCAGATATTAGTGCATACATCAGGACTAATATGTCTTATCATGTAGATATTTAAAGGGACAAAAAATTCTTCAAGAGAAAAAAAAATACACTATGCAGGGTGATAATATTGTTGCCAAGTGTGTGGCATATGATATTCACGCACACATTGATAAATACCAATATATTCACACCAGAATATAAGGGGACTGTTCCGTTCAAAGATATTGATGAGATATATTCGAACTCCCCAAATCATAGGCAACAATAATCACAATAGTAGAAAACTGCTCACAAATGCTCAGTAAAGAATAACAATACAAGCCCAGTCACATAGCACCAGCCACCGGTTCGGGAAACAAGCCCCCCTTTTTTTGGTCCCCTGATGAACCCCAGTCCATCCCCCGGGGGGAAACGCGTTGGGACGGGCAGCAAAACGATGAGTACCATTTGTACTATTTTTCTCTGACCATGTCTTAACTATGGATCATCCAAATCCTGCAATGTGTTATGTGACTGGGCTTGTATTATCACCCTGCATAGTGTATTTTTTTTTTTTTCTCTTGAAGAATTTTTTGTTCCTTGAAATATCTACATGATAATAAATGTGAAGTATTGGTCTGCACTCAGCTAAAGACTAGGCGGGGGTGCTGGTGTAGTGGACAAAAGTCCCAACTATAGCAATTTAGAAAATACACCGCACTCACTAGTGGAATATGCTGCAGAAAAATTATTACAATTTATTGTGTATATATGCACAAGGATCAGAAATGAATACATAAAGTGAAAAAAGCGTTTCATAAATCACTAAAGCGTTTCATAAATCATTTTTGACGTTTCGAATCCACCGGATTCTTACTCATATAACGCTGTGGAAAGAAAAAGCAGGTATACAAAATATGAAATAAAAACATGAAGTAAAAAAACATAAACATAAACATAGATAACGGATACCATCAAACTATATACAAAATATATACACCGGGCACAGAGCCCCAAGAGGTAGCCCCAAAGCATACATGTTGGAGAAATAGAGATAACACCACACTATTCCCCTACAGCACATTAACAGAATACAGTGTGCATTCCCCCATTTGGGACTTTTTAGCGTTGCTGGCTATACTTTGTGAAAGGTAATAATTACTCTTTCCCCTCTCATGTGTGGTTTATGTGATCTATGGACACGTGTTCTATAGTGGTGTTATCTCTATTTCTCCAACATGTATGCTTTGGGGCTACCTCTTGGGGCTCTGTGCCCGGTGTATATATTTTGTATATAGTTTGATGGTATCCGTTATCTATGTTTATGTTTATGTTTTTTTACTTCATGTTTTTATTTCATATTTTGTATACCTGCTTTTTCTTTCCACAGCGTTATATGAGTAAGAATCCGGTGGATTCGAAACGTCAAAAATGATTTATGAAACGCTTTAATGATTTATGAAACGCTTTTTTCACTTTATGTATTCATTTCTGATCCTTGTGCATATATACACAATAAATTGTAATAATTTTTCTGCAGCATATTCCACTAGTGAGTGCGGTGTATTTTCTAAATATCTACATGATAAGACATATTAGTCCTGATGTATGCACTAATATCTGATATAGAGTAGAACTTTATCATTATCTCTGCTCACAGTTTGCACCCCAGTTACCAGATTAGGATTCATACTAAAGGTACCGTCACACTTAGCGACGCTGAAGCGATACCGACAACGATCCGGATCGCTGCAGCGTCGCTGTTTGGTCGCTGGAGAGCTGTCACACAGACAGCTCTCTCCAGCGACCAACGATCAGGGGAAAGACTTCGGCATCGTTGAAACTGTCTTCAACGATGCCGAAGTCCCCGGGTAACCAGGGTAAACATCGGGTTACTAAGCGCAGGGCCGCGCTTAGTAACCCGATGTTTACCCTGGTTACCATCGTTAAAGTAAAAAAAACAAACGCTACATACTTACCTACCGCTGTCTGTCCCCGGCGCTAGGCTTCTCTGCTCTGGCTGTGAGCACAGCGGCCGGAAAGCACAGCGGTGACGTCACCGCTCTGCTTTCCGGCTGCCCGCCGCTCACAGCCAGAGCAGAGAAGCCCAGCGCCGGGGACAGACAGCGGTAGGTAAGTATGTAGCGTTTGTTTTTTTTACTTTAACGATGGTAACCAGGGTAAACATCGGGTTACTAAGCGCGGCCTTGCGCTTAGTAACCCGATGTTTACCCTGGTTACCAGCGAAGACATCGCTGAATCGGCGTCACACACGCCGATTCAGCGATGTCAGCGGGACCTCAACGATCAAAAAATGGCCCAGGCCATTCCGACACGACCAGCGATCTCACAGCAGGGGCCTGATCGCTGCTACGTGTCACACATAGCGAGATCGCTACTGAGATCGCTGTTGCGTCACAAAACTTGTGACTCAGCAGCGATCTCGCTAGCGATCTCGCTATGTGTGACGGGGCCTTTAGAGAATCCTGAATAATCAATTGGTATATGACAAACACTGAATATACCTTGCAGGTGTTATCCAAGCACTTTAGCACATTAGCACTTTAATTATTTTTTGGGTGTTCGTGGTGGTGTTTTCTTTAAGTAGTCCCCATCAGGGTCTTAAGGGAGAGCCGTCGTTGAGTGGGGGCGCCATGTCGACTTTAGGGTGCCAACCTCCGCGGTAAGGTAGGGTGAGTTAGGGAGAGAGCACCCCCTCACCTAGATACCTCTATCCTTTTTTAGTATTAAGTTATATGGTTAAGTAATACTGTCTCCTGACTCTATTAGGTCATTTTTACCTTAATTAATAAAAGTTATATTTTAGGGGCACTTTTTTTGTCTTTTTTGGTTTTCACTAGTTATATGCTCCAATTCTATTTTTTGCTTGGTTGTTATCTCTGCTCAATCCAAATGTGTTCTTCACTAAGGAAGAGCGGAGCTGTGGAAGTTTAGGTTCTGGTACCCGATTCATACTTTATTTCAATATGTCTCTCTCCTCCGACTTCTGAGCTTTGCAATGGTCTTCCAGAAGTGCGTGTTCAGCATTTAGCACTGGACACTAACTGTCCACTACGAACCCAGAACTCTTACGTTTGGGTTCGCTCATCTCTATTCTTCATATAGAAAGTATAGAGCCTTCCCATCGTGCCCAGTATTCTGGAGGTTGTGGGGAAATTTGGTGGCAGGAAGTTGCCACTTTGTAAGGGGAAACAGAAATAAAGTACAGGTCCTTCTCAAAAAATTAGCATATAGTGTTAAATTTCATTATTTACCATAATGTAATGATTACAATTAAACTTTCATATATTATAGATTCATTATCCACCAACTGAAATTTGTCAGGTCTTTTAGGCTATATTCACACTTAGCGGTTTTTACCGCGGAACCGCCGCGATTTTGATGCTGCGGGTCCGCAGCAGTTTCCATAGCGTTTACAGTAACATGTAAACCCTATGGAAACCGCAAACCGCTGTGCACATGCTGCGGGAAAAACCGCGCAGGAACGCAGCGGTTTACAACCCGCAGCATGTCACTTCTTTGTGCAGAATCGCTGCGATTCTGCACCCATAGGAATACATTGAACCGCTTACTTCCCGCATGGGGCTGTGCCCACGTTGCGGGAAGTAAGCGGATAATGTGCGGGTGGTACCCGGGGTGGAGGAGAGGAGACTCTCCTCCAGGCCCTGGGAACCATATTTGGGGTTAAAAAATAAAAAATCTGGTTATACTCACCCTCTGATGTCCGGAGCTCCTGGGCGCTGCACGCGGCCGTCCGGTCAGAGTTGCTGTGCGACCAGGACCTGCAGTGACGTCGCGGTCACATGACCGTGACGTCACGAAGGGTCCTTCTCCCACAGCATCTTAGGAACCGGACCGCCGGGTGCAGCGCCCAGGAGATCCGGACATCAGAGGGTGAGTATAACCAATTTTTATTATTTTTAACATTACTATTGATGCTGCATATTGCTGCATATGCAGCATCAATAGTATAGGCGGAAACCCGCAGCGGAAAACGCGGAACAAACCGCGATAAATCTGCAGGGAGAACCGCAGTTGTTTTGCCCTGCAGATTTATCAAATCCGCTGCGGGAGAACCCGCAGGGACCCGACGCAAGGTGTGAACATAGCCTTATTGTTTTAATACTGATGATTTTGGCATACAACTCCTGATAACCCAAAAAACCTGTCTCAATAAATTAGCATATCAAGAAAAGGTTCTCTAAACGACCTATTACCCTAATCTTCTGAATCAACTAATTAACTCTAAACACATGCAAAAGATACCTGAGGCTTTTATAAACTCCCTGCCTGGTTCATTACTCAAAACCCCCATCATGGGTAAGACTAGCGACCTGACAGATGTCAAGAAGGCCATCATTGACACCCTCAAGCAAGAGGGTAAGACCCAGAAAGAAATTTCTCAACAAATAGGCTGTTCCCAGAGTGCTGTATCAAGGCACCTCAATGGTAAGTCTGTTGGAAGGAAACAATGTGGCAGAAAACGCTGTACAACGAGAAGAGGAGACCGGACCCTGAGGAAGATTGTGGAGAAGGACCGATTCCAGACCTTGGGGAACCTGAGGAAGCAGTGGACTGAGTCTGGTGTGGAAACATCCAGAGCCACCGTGCACAGGCGTGTGCAGGAAATGGGCTACAGGTGCCGCATTCCCCAGGTAAAGCCACTTTTGAACCATAAACAGCGGCAGAGGCGCCTGACCTGGGCTACAGAGAAGCAGCACTGGACTGTTGCTAAGTGGTCCCAAGTACTTTTTTCTGATGAAAGCAAATTTTGCATGTCATTCGGAAAATCAAGGTGCCAGAGTCTGGAGGAAGACTGGGGAGAAGGAAATGCCAAAATGCCTGAAGTCCAGTGTCAAGTACCCACAGTCAGTGATGGTGTGGGGTGCCATGTCAGCTGCTGGTGTTGGTCCACTGTGTTTCATCAAGGGCAGGGTCAATGCAGCTAGCTATCAGGAGATTTTGGAGCACTTCATGCTTCCATCGGCTGAAATGCTTTATGGAGATGAAGATTTCATTTTTCAGCACGACCTGGCACCTGCTCACGGTGCCAAAACCACTGGTAAATGGTTTACTGACCATGGTATTACTGTGCTCAATTGGCCTGCCAACTCTCCTGACCTGAACCCCATAGAGAATCTGTGGGATATTGTGAAGAGAAAGTTGAGAGACACAAGACCCAACACTCTGGATGAGCTTAAGGCCGCTATTGAAGCATCCTGGGCCTCCATAACATCTCAGCAGTGTCACAGGCTGATTGCCTCCATGCCACGCCGCATTGAAGCAGTCATTTCTGCCAAAGGATTCCCGACCAAGTATTGAGTGCATAACTGAACATTATTATTTGATGGTTTTTTTGTTTGTTATTAAAAAACACTTTTATTTGATTGGATGGGTGAAATATGCTAATTTATTGAGACAGGTTTTTTGGGTTATCAGGAGTTGTCTGCCAAAATCATCAGTATTAAAACAATAAAAGACCTGATAAATTTCAGTTGGTGGATAATGAATCTATAATATATGAAAGTTTAATTGTAATCATTACATTATGGTAAATAATGAAATTGAACACTATATGCTAATTTTTTGAGAAGGACCTGTATAAGTAGTCATTTTAATGGATAGAAGAAGCCCGTTTTAATAGTAAGTACACCCTTTATCTAAACTCGTACACATTAGACTAATGTCTTCTGAACCCCTCAATGTCAGCGGACTTGGCCAACAGTCCAATGTGTAAGGGCCCTCGACTCTTCCAGTGCCTAAATGTTCATTGTCACAACCACTTCATTCAGTGGCTCCTTTAACCCCTTACCGGCATCGGACGTACTATACCGTCCGATGCCGGCTCCCCTGCTTTGATGCAGGGCTCCGCGGTGAGCCCGCACCAAAGCCGGGACATGTCAGCTGTTTTGAACAGCTGACATGTGCCCGTAATAGGTGCGGGCAGAATCGCGATCTGCCCGCACCTATTAACTAGTTAAATGCCGCTGTCAAACGCAGACAGCGGCATTTAACTACCGCTTCCGGCCGTGCGGCCGGAAATGACGTCATCGCCGACCCCCGTCACATGATCGGGGGTCGGCGATGCTTGTGAATGGTAACCATAGAGGTCCTTGAGACCTCTATGGTTACTGATTGCCCGTCGCTGTGAGCGCCACCCTGTGGTCGGCGCTCACAGCACACGTGCAATTCTGCTACATAGCAGCGATCAGCAGATCGCTGCTATGTAGCAGAGCCGATCGGGTTGTGCCTGCTTCTAGCCTCTCATGGAGGCTATTGAAGCATGGTAAAAGTTAAAAAAAAAAGTTTAAAAAAATGTGAAAAAAATAAAAAAAACATAAAAGTTTAAATCACCCCCCTTTCGCCCCAATCAAAATAAATCAATAAAAAAAATATCAAATCTACGCATATTTGGTATCGCCGCGCTCAGAATCGCCCGATCTATCAAATAAAGAAAAGTATTAACCTGATCGCTAAACAGCGTAGCGGGAAAAAAACTCGAAACACCAGAATTACGTTTTTTTGGTCGCCGCGACATTGCATTAAAATGCAATAACGGGCGATCAAAAGAACGTATCTGCACCGAAATGCTATCATTAAAAACGTCATCTCGGCACGCAAAAAATAAGCCCTCAACCGACCCCAGATGATGAAAAATGGAGACGCTACGAGTATCGGAAAATGGCACAATTTTTTTTTTTTTTTTTTTTTAGCAAAGTTTGGAATTTTTATTTTCACCACTTAGATAAAAAATAACCTAGTCATGTTTGGTGTCTATGAACTCGTAATGACCTGGAGAATCATAATGGCAGGTCATTTTTAGCATTTAGTGAACCTAGCAAAAAAGCCAAACAAAAAACCAATGTGGGATTGCACTTTTTTTGCAATTTCACCGCACTTGGAATTTGTTTCCCGTTTTCTAGTACACGACATGCTAAAACCAATGATGTCGTTCAAAAGTACAACTCGTCCCGCAAAAAATAAGCCCTCACATGGCCAAATTGACGGAAAAATAAAAAAGTTATGGCTCTGGGAAGGAGGGGAGCGAAAAACGAACACGGAAAAACAAAAAATCCCCCGGTCATGAAGGGGTTAATGAGAAATAACCATAGCTGCACAATATGGGGGAGTCACAACAGCAACCCTCACATTCATAGTGCAAAAAATCCTCTGTTGATTCTCGGCATTTAGCTTTTCATGTATTTTCATTGTGGATTTCATTCATTGCTATGCAGTCAGTGTAATCTGCAGCTAAACACAGCACCAAAATAAACAATAAAATCTGGATGCAACACATGGGAATTTTTGAATGGATTTTTCACATACTGTCACGAGTGTGCCATACCCTCCTGGGAGATCTGGGGTTAAAAGATCGCTATGTATTGTGAATCACAGATCTTCCATTTTGTCTTTGTGTTTGTGTCCCATATTAAATGGATTTGGCTTCTCTTGAAAAGGCCAACGACCCTTTCGATGCTGGTCAGAAACTTGCAGCTCTATTTCAGCTGCTGTGACCTGGTCATTACCTCTCCCTATAAAATCTGGCCAGACCCTCTCTGCCTGGCCAGTGAAAGCTTTGCTTCCTAGCTCCTTGGAGACAATGTGCTGAATTGGAGATCCTTGTTGCATGTCGTCTTTGGATGTGTACTTTCCTCATTGTCCTATTCTCGTTTTGTTGGTACAGTCCTATCCTTCCCTATGTACGTCACTACCTTAGGTGAGTGTTTGTATGTTTGTTGCTTTTTGTTACTTCTGTTTTGTCTTTGTGTGTTGTTTACCTTACATTTCTGTCCCAAGCCTCATGGTTTGTGGCAGCGGACAGATCAGGGCTTAACAGGAGCATAGTAAGGTCAGAGACTTGGGCCTCTCAATGCTCCAGAGTACCCCTAGGACAGGGATAGTTAGGGTCCCAGTCCCTAGGTAAACATCAATTCACTATTATAGAGCTTCAGCTATGCAGCTCCTTTGGGGCAGCACGGTGGCTCAGTGGTTAGCACTGCAGCCTTGTAGCGCTGGGATCCTGGGTTCAAATCTGTTCTTCCCGTGTTTGTATGGGTTTCCTTCTGGTCCTTCAGTTTCCTCCAACACTCCAAAGACATACTGATAGGGAATGTAGATTGTGATCCGCAATGGGGAAAATGCCAATAATTTTTGTAAAATGCTGTGGAATTAATGGCGCTATATAAATGAGTAAAATAAATAAACTTAGTAGCCGATGCATATTAAAAGTGAGGCCTATGCAATAAAATCCCAAACAAAACCGCTAATTTTGTACCACTTTAACCCCTTTCTGACATCGGACGTACTATCCCGTCGAGGTGGTATGGGCCCATATGACCACCGATGGGATAGTACGTCATCATCGATCAGCCGCGCTCATGGGGGGAGAGCGGCCAATCGGGGCCGGGTGTCAGCTGACTATTGCAGCTGACATCTGGCACTATGTGCCAGGAGTGGTCATGGACCGCTCCTGGCACATTAAGCCCTGGCACACTGCAAAAAAACATGATCGCAGCATTCCGGCATCACAGGGAGGCATTGCGCAGGGAGGGGGCACTCTGCATGCTTCCCTGAGACCCTCGGAGCAACGCGATGTGATCGCGTTGCTCCGAGGGTCTCTTGCCTCCTCCTCCCTGCAGGCCCGGATCCCTGCAGGCTGCGGGGGGCCTTCCAGGTCCTGCAGGGAGGTGGCTTCCAAGCACCTGCTCAGAGTAAGTGCTTGCAAGCGTCCATGCAGTGCCTATCAGATCGGTGATCTGACACAGTGCTCTGCAAAGTGTCAGATCAGCGATCTGACTCTATAACATGATGCCCCTCACCTGGGGCAATGTAAAAAAGTTAAAAAAAATTTTACATGTGTGAAAAAAAAATAATTCCTAAATAAAGAAAAAAAAATATTGTTCCAATAAATACATTTCTTTATCTAAATAAAAAAACAAACAATAAAAGTACACATATTTAGTATCGCCACGTCCGTAATGACCTGACCTATAAAACTGTCCCCCTAGTGAACCCCTTCAGTGATCAACGTGTAAAAAAAAAAAAACGAGGCAAAAAATGTCGCTTTATTATAATACTGGAAAATAAAAAGTGGAATAACATGCGATCAAAAAAGACGGATATAAATAACCCTGGTACCGCTGAAAACATCATCTTGTCCCGCAAAAAGCAAGCCACCATACAGTGTCATCAACAAAAAATTAAAAAAGTTATAGTCCTCAGAAGAAAGCGATGCAAAAATAATTATTTTACATATAAAATAGTTTTTTTCGTATAAAAGCGCCAAAACATAAAAAAATGATATAAATGAGGTATCACTGTAATTGTACTGATCCGAAGAATAAAACTGCTTTATCCATTTTACCAAACGTGGAACGTTATAAGCGCCCCCCCAAAAGAAATTCATGAATAGCTGGTTTTTGTTCATTCTACTTCACAAAAATCGGAATAAAAAGGGATCAAAAAATGTCACGTGCCCAAAAATGGTGCCAATAAAAACATTAACCCGTCCCGCAAAAAAAAACAAGATCTCACATGACTCTGAACCAAAATATGGAAAAATTATAGCTCTCAAAATGTGGAGATGCAAAAACTATTTTTTGCAATAAAAAAGCGTCTTTTAGTGTGTGACGGCTGCCAATTATAAAAATCTGCCAAAAAAATGCTATAAAAGTAATTCAAACCCCCCTTCATCACCCCCTTAGTTAGTGAAAAATTAAAAAAATGTATTTCCATTTTCCCATTAGGGTTAGGGTTGGGACTAAAGTTAGGGTTTGGGTTGTGGCCAAATTTAGGGTTTGGATTACATTTACGGTTGGGATTAGGGTTAGGGGTGTGGTTAGGGTTAGGTTTTCGGTTAGAATTGGGGGGTTTCCACTGTTTAGGCACATCAGGGGCTCTCCAAACGCGACATGGCATCCAATCTCAATTCCAGCCAATTCTGCGTTGAAAAAGTAAAACCGTGCTCCTTCCACCCGAGCTCTCTCGTGCGCCCACCGGCACCGCCTCTGTGAATGAACGCTGGGCTTTAAGTACGGGTGCTGGCAGGTTTAGATTGCTATTAACCTGAATATTAACCCCATATCTGCAGGTTAATAACGTTTCTTCATGTGACATAATCCCTTTAAGCTGAAGTGGCTATCATACACATATAAAAATCTGTATAATTCCTAAATCAGCACCACATTCTCTATTAAAGCTGCCCTACATGGACGTAGAATAATGTCTTTACTCCTATGTCACATGAATCATCATTTGAACAGTGAAGCTAATGTAAGCACTAGGACTCTGTGACCTTAGGGTAGATACGCCCTGGGAATACCCATGTGGTACAGCCTGGAACGAGTCAAATCCCAATTAAATCCCCCACCGTGCAATGTCAAAAGGTGACCTGTAACTACTGTTTCTCCTAAAGGGTTAACAAATGTACATATATATGGCATTAGTGCAGTTCAACGTCCTGTACTCTATTGTGCCATATACTCCAGCCGTACACGGTGTACAGTTGTGTTTGTCTGTATACTTCAGCAACCTGCACCTGTTGCTTTATTGTTCACTTTTGCTCCTTATACTGTACGTATGTGTGTGAAGATATATACATGTGTGTGTATTTGTATATAATATATATATATATATATATATATATATATATATATATATATATATATATATATATATCTCTATCCTCTGCCTCAGCCCACAAATTTAAAGGGTAGGTAATGTCCTGCTCTTATTAAAAACAGCTTTGAACTGATGGGAGTCAGTCACTACCTCTCAGTGCATATGATAGACAGACAGATAAATATTTACTAGGTTTAACATGAATTATGCTTATAACTTTAAGGAAGGATCATTTAAGTAAACTCCAGAAATGATTTGTAACTCTAATGCAATGTAGTATTCCCGGGATTTCATTTTGGCAGATCTGAAATGTGCAGATCTATTTTCTTGCCATAATTTGCTCATGCCTTGGGTACATTTATTTATTTTACTTTCTTATACAGCACCATTTATTCCACAGCGTTTTAGAGACATCATCATCACTGTCCCCATTGGGGCTCACCATATAAATTCCCTATCAATATGCTTTTGAAGTGTGCCACCTCTTTTATTAGAATGTAGATTAGGATGAACTGAATGTTTATTGAGGAATCAGATCTGAACCTGTGAAAAGAAATTGTAACTACTCACATCAAAGTATTGGGTAGAATCATCGGAAAGGCTCAGAGCTCTAAAGCACAATATCGTGCCTGACGTGGTTGTCCATTTATCTAAGCTTGGTTTGCAGTACTTAATTACAAAAATTGTCCCAGTGCATAGAATAGACCACGGCATCACCACTATCATTAATGGGCCATTGGCGAATCAGTCCTAGACGGCACCTCAATATACTGAGCCATTTCTAGAAAAGCTTGTTAAGTGTTACTAAATCCACAAAGTGTAACTGAGCGGATCACAAGGGGATCAAAATAGATATCGGTTTAAGAAAATAGGGGGATAAACTGCCTGCTGAGAAAACAGTTTAGTAGACTTGTCATTGGCAAAGAAGCTGCTCCTGATGGCCTCAGTCCACGTGTCCTCAGAGCGTGTGCAAACCAACTGTGTACTGTCTTCCAGCACCCGTTTAACTGGAGGCTTCAATCACAGGGTGTACCAGAACTGTGGAAGACCACCTGCCTGGGGCCAGTTCCAAAGATCACCTTTCCGACTTCCCTACACGACTAGTGTTGAGCGATACCTTCCGATATTTGAAAGTATCGGTATCGGATTGTATCGGCCAATATCCGAAAAATATCGGATATCGCCGATACCGATACCCGATACCAATACAAGTCAATGGGACACAAATATCGGAAGTGATCCTGGAATGGTTCCCAGGGTCTGAAGGAGAGAAAACTCTCCTTCAGACCCTGGGATCTATATTCATGTAAAAAATAAAGAATAAAAATAAAAAATATGGATATACTCATCTCTCCGGCGGACCCTGGACCTTAGCGGTGTAACCGGCAGCCTCCGTTCCTAAGAATGCAGGTTGAAGGACCTTTGATGACGTCGCGGCTTGTGATTGGTCGCGTGACCGCTCATGTGACCGCTCACGCGACCAATCACAAGCCGCGACGTCATCGCAGGTCCTTCACGCGCTCATTCTTAGGAACGGAAGCATGGCGGTTGCAGCGGTTACAACCAGGGCGCGTCCGAGGGTGAGTATATCCATATTTTTTATTTTTATTCTTTATTTTACACATGAATATTCATCCCGATCCCGATTCCCGATATCGCAAAAATATCGGAACTCGGTATCGGAATTCCGATACCGCAAATATCGGCCGATACCCGATACTTGCGGTATCAGAATGCTCAACACTATACACGACTATTGTCCAGTGGCCTTAACATCGCATGCTATGAAGTCGTTGGAGAGAATAGTACTTACCTACTTGTGCCTGAGGGTGAGGGCCTTACACTGACCCCCTACAGTTTGCGTACCAGCAGAGATTAGGGGTGGATGATGCGGTAGTGTCTGTGCTACATACAGTACATTCCTTCTTGGACAATGATGGATCTGTAGTGCGTGCCACGTTCTTTGACTTCTAAAGTGCTTTCAATACCTTACAGCAACATTTCAAAGCAAAACCGCTTCTATCTCCACCTGGACTGCTCATTCACTCTCAATTCATGGATAAAATAGCAAATACAGATTTTCCCATTACTGACCTAGGAGATGACAGTTGGTGCTCATAAACTTCTATAGAGAACTGTAACTGTTGTTTCAGCAGAACTTGCAGCAGAATGTCTGTGTCTGCCTCTAATTAGTCTTCACCCCTTCCCCTCCATAGAGTTTTAAGAGCACCATCTGTCATCTCCTATCTCAACAATGGGAAAGTCTATCTTCACCGATTACAGATTTTACCCACAGATTGAGAGAGAAAGATCAATTCAGGAAAAGAAAAAAGCAAATTTGTCCGATAGTAGTTTATAATGTTGATTATTTTCATGTGTACTATTAATTTATGAGATAAAAATTGTAATGATGATAACTTTTTAAGCTCTTCTGGACCATTCTACATGCAATCTCATAACATTCATAGTTACATACAATGCACTGACCGCAGTGTAATCTGGTGATATAATCCGACATCCCAATCTATACCGGACATTGAGTGACGTCTACAATGGACTAGTGATATTAGTTCTGCATCTATATATAAAGGGAGCAGGTGAGATTATACATACATACATACTGTAGTAGGCAGTAGAATAATCCACATCTTCAACATTTGCATGTATAGTGGACAGATGATATAATAATGGATCCCAATCTATACTGGAGATTGATTGTTGTCTACAATGGACAGGTGGAAGAGTTCTGCCTCTTTATCTAATGTGAACAGGTGATATATACTCAGTAGTGCACAGTTCATATAACCCAGCATCTTCATATATCGCTTGTCCTTCATGTATAGTGGACAGGTGATATAATCTGGGATCCCAATCTATACTGGACATTGATCATGGTCTACAATGGACAGGTAGTAGAGTTAAGGCTTTGTATGTAAAGTGAACAGGTGATATAATCCCAATTCTATATATATGCGACATCTTCATAATTGGTGGACAGGTGATATAATCCCTCATATGTATCTATACAGTACAGGTAATATAACCATGTCTATGTATCTAGTGGACATGTGATGTAAATATATATATATATATATATATATATATATATATATATATATCTATATCATCTCTAAAGCGTTTCTATAGTCTACATAATCCCGCACTTCTATACATATCGGACACGTGCATGTACATAACAATTCATGTATGTAACAGTTCCCATAAACTTCCAATCGCACTAGTGGACCACCCCTCTACTTCCTTCTTTTAACTCTTTCCAGGGCAGTCACTGCCACAAAGTGGATTCACCATCCAGTTACCAGCAGAATTTATGCTCCTGCCCAATTCAATTAAGTTGATTGATGTGTAAGTGGCGCGGGGGGCTGAGAGTCAATAGCACATACAAGTTTGTTGTTCTCATTACCTGGTGACAGCTCCCCTTCGCTCAGGTCCCCAGAGTCTGTGTCCATGTTGGGATGATGGGATTTGGAACCCACGGCGCACTCCTCGTCAATGAATACTTGTGTCCAGTAAAAAAATTTTTTTTATTTATTGTTCAAACAATAGTCCAGGAGTCAAATGTACATTAATAATGAACTGAACAGGAGTAGTTACACCATCATACGTAGCTCGTTTTGGTCTAACATGACCTTTTCTCGATTCAGTGTCTAAAAGAAAAAAAAATATACAGTTAGTAAATGAGATAATAATCATCAAAGTCTGAAGAAAGAAAATATTACGTGACATTCAGATAAATTAAGAAAAGCCATTAAAATCGGAGTTTGGTTCTCTATCATTCTCTGAAGTCCCCGACATAATCATAAGATAGAAACAATAGACAAGTTATCGAGTTTTACTTTTAGAAATCAAACATATCATATAGAAGTTAATAATGTGACACAATGATGGTATAGTCCCATTGTATGTAACTAGTAATATTGATAATACTTAGAATAGTGGTGCGGGGAGAATCACACAGACCAGCAGTAGTAAAGCAGCGTGCATCATAAACAATATACGTCATAGGGACCTGAATGATATAGGTAAATGATGGGAAAAGCTGCAGACTTCACGCCTACTAAGGAGGTTATATGAATAAACTGCTTAGTGGAGATAATACCTATGAATATGAAGACATAGAGATGGCAGGAATGCACTAGTCAGCAAGTGCAGAGACATCAGAGGAAAAGAGAGAGAAGCCATGTACCTGTAACAGCAGCAGAGTCTGCCTGGCGGACGCCGAGTACTGAGAGTCTGGGCTACGACTGCACGCTTATATAGGATGAGTGCAGTGATGTCATCATGGAGCAGAACGCCCCTCCGGGAGGGGTACCAGTGGCAGGCATAGCTCTGGTAGAGAACAGAGATGCATCCCACAGCTCAGAGTAGCAGTGTAGTGATGCCACAACTGGGGGGAGGCTGGCAGGGAAGTTCTGCCTGTGTGTAGAACTATCATAGAGCATTATAAGGTAAGAGTTTGTGTAATCTGGTTGTGCAGATGAAGGGTGGGTAAGAGGAAGCGGATAAAATGACTACAAAGAAATAGGGCTGCACGGTCAGTGGTTAGTAATCATAATTTTTTTTCTATAGCGCAAACAAATTCCGCATAATTTTACATTTCAGAGGGTATTTGTACAGACAATAAAGGCAAGACAGAGTAATACAGTCAACAGATACCAAGAGGCGTGTGAGCCCTGCTCACTAGCTTACAGTCTATGAGGGGGACACTCTAAGGAGATGGACATGCTGCCCATATTCCCCCTTGGAGACACGTGTATTGTTGCAAAAGTATTTTGATGTGTAATGTGAAATGTGTTATTAGTGATAGCTTATGTTTTCCCGACAATAGGGAGAGTTATGGTAAAGGCTTGGGACTAGCCTAAAGTTGGAGGAGCAAACGTGAAGGGACAGAGATAGTATCAGGATGTCAGATAGAGCCCAGTGTGCCACAGAAGTAGACCCAAGGTCTGACCAGTCAGCAGAGCGACGTGACGTGGGTGTCCCTAATGTGAATGGATACTGAGTCAGTGATCCTGAGTAGAGAGAGAGAGAAATAACTGAAGGACAGAGTTATTGACTCTAGACGGGTCCTGGGACAGGACACCTAGCAGTACAGCCCCAAGTTTATAACTCAGAGAGGTAATGGGCCAGGTTGGAACACAGAACATGAGATGAGGAGCGTGCCCCAGGCAAGAGTTTCAAGGCATCAGAAACAGAGAAGCTAAGTACCGGTCATATTGGCAAACTAGTTCCCTTGAGAGGGAAGAGGAAGTGGAACTGCAGGTTGAGAATAGGACTCTCGCTATCTGGCTTGTAGTACTGAGTTGGGTTGTGGTGAAGGCAGGTAAACCAGTGGAGACAGAGACCAAGCGAGTTAAGAGAGAGGAACTGAGACTGTGTGTAAAAATGCTCCATGTTGTGAAGGAAACTTTCATCAAGCTATGTACCTCTAATCAGGGTCAGTCTGGCTTGGTGGGGTACCGGGAAAATCCCTGGTGGGCCCTTGGCTGTGGGAAGGAGAGGAGGAGAAAATGGGGAAAAAAAGTCTGCGGTTTTTAGGGGCACGTGCCCTTTAAAAGCGCAGGCCGCGTATGTGCAGGGGCACGCTCACTGTGTCTGAGACTCAGTGACAGCTCAGTCATCCTATCCTGAGCTGGGGTGTGCTGAGCTGTCGGTACTTTGATTGACAGCTCAGTGGACCTATCTGACACAGGTAGGTGCAGAGATTTCCACAGGTGCTCCTTGTTCTTGGTAATTGCCCTGCTATTTAGGTGAGCTGTCTGGCCCAGATCACTGCCAGTCAGAGCTTGTGCTCTCTGGTGTGTGTGTTCATTTGATCTCTGTGCTGTAAGTTCTGATCATCTTCTGCTGCTAACCTTTGGACCGTGTTCTGACTACCTGTTTGTTATTGCCACCCATTTGCTTATCTGCTATTTCTTTGGTATTCTGACCCTGGCATGTGACCTGACTTACGACTTTGTTCCCTTGGTTTACTACGTGCTCTTTTGGAATTGACCCCGGAACATCTAACTTCGCTGACTCTTGGCCTGTCCGTGGGTTGTGACTAGCATCACAATCAGCTTGACTAGATGGAAGCTAAGGGAAGACTCTGCAGCTAGTACACCTTAAGCATGGTGGGCCCCAATAATGATTTTCTTTGGTGGACCGAAACTACTCCAGCACTCCCCATGTGCACTGCTGTCCTCACTCTGCCAGGTTGGGTCAGTGACTTCATCGTCCACCACTTCATTTTACACTTCCGCACTCTAGTCCTGATCCTGACTTGCTGACATAACAACATCAATTGTGAGTGCGGCTGCTCAAATATTTGGGCATCACTACATGCGATCTCCTAATGTCTCGCTTGAAATGGTGAGAGCGAAAGAACAGAATCTTTAACCCCTTTCTGCCATTAGATGTTCTATTCCGTCCATGTGACCTGGGCCTTAATTCCCATGGACGGAATAGTACATCATTACTGATCGGTCACGCACACGGGGGTGTGTGCGATGGATCGCGGCCGGGTGTCAGCTGATTGTCACAGCTGATACTCAGTACTTTAACGATCGAACCAGCTTTCTGGAGCTGGCACAGGGGCTGACAGCCCCTCTGCCTATGGATCGGAGACCCCGCGGTGTGACGCGGGGTTTTGATCGCTGCCATGGAGACCTGATGTCGTCATGACGACATCCAGGTCTCCAGAGCTGAGAAACTTCCTGTCATGCGCAATGCATGTCAGGAAGTCTCTCAGATTAGTGTACAGAAACTGCAGCGCTGACAGCTTCTATTGCATGCAGATCTGCATGATATAGAAGAGATCGGCATAAAAAAATGATTGTCCCATAGTGGGACACAGTGTAAAAGTTAGAATGAATTAAATTTTTTTTTAAATAATTGTAAAAATATTTTTAAAAATAATAAGAAAAAAAATAAATTTTTATTCTATCAATAAATAAATATCTGAATAAAAAAAAAATCTAAACAATAAAAGTACATATTTGGTATTTCCGCGTCGGTAATGACCCACCCTATAAAACTGTCCCACTAGTTGACCCCTTTAGTGAACACCATAAAAAAAACAAGGCAAAAAAAAATGCTTTATCATCATACCGCCAAACAAAAAGTGGAATAACAGAAAGATTAGAAAGACAGATATAAATGAACATTGTATCGCTGAAAACGTAATCTTGTCCCACAAAAACAAGCTGCCATACAGCTCCATCACCAGAAAAATAAAAAAATTATAGCTCTCAGAATAAAGTGATGCAAAAATAATAATTTTTTTTATCTAAAATAGTTTTTATTGTATAAAAGTGCCAAAACATAAAAAATGATATAAATGAGGTATCGCTGTAATCGTACTAACCCAAAGAATAAAACTGCCGTGTCAATTTTACCACACGAAACGGTAATAAATGCCCCCCCCCCCCAAAAGAAAATCATGAATTGCTGGTTTTTGTTCATTCTGCCTCCCAAAAATCGGAATGAAAGGCGATCAAAAAATCTCATTTGCCCGAAAATGGTACCAAAAAAAAATATCAACTCGTCCCGCAAAAAAACAAGACCTCACATAACTCTGTGGGCCAAAATATGTAAAAATGATAGCTCTCAAAATATGGTGATGCAAAAACGATTTTTTGCAATAAAAAGCGTCTTTTAGTGTGTGACAGCAGCAAAACATAAAAACCCGCTATAAAGCCTCTTTCACACGTCCTGATATTTCTGGAACCGGAGATGTCAGTGTCCATGTGTGTAATACTTGTGGCATGCGTGTGACACTTCAGTACCACAAGGACTGGCGCCAGGGAAGAAGCTTTAGAGTAAGCACTGTTCCCCGGTGATGGGCACTGAACACGGCTCTCATCATTCTCCCCTGCTCTGCCGGCGATCGGCACGTGCAAGGGAAAATGGAGAGTTACATTTAAGTTATTAGGCCGGCGTCACACACAGCGTATGAAAATACGGTCCGTATATTACGGCCGTAATACGCTGAAAAGTCCCGAAAATAGTGGTCCGTAGCTCCTCCGTAGGCAGGGTGTGTCAGCGTTTTTTGCGCATGGCATCCTCCGTATGTAATCCGTATGGCATCCGTACTGCGTGTTTTTATCGCAGGCTTGCAAAACCAACATACGGCTATACAAGGGATCCATGTGTAAAAAAAAACAAAAAAAACATATATACTGTGTGTATATATATATATATATATATATATATATATATATATATATATATATATATATATATATATATATATATATATATATATATCGTTCAGGCATTAAAGCCCACTTTTTTCTATTTTTTTGTGTGCTGTTTTCCTTTTTTTTATATATATATATATATATATATATATAATTTTTTTTTTTTTGCATAATACACACTACTAATGTTAGTAGTGTGTATATGCAAAATTTGGCCGTTCTAGCTATTAAATTAAAGGGTTAAATGGCGGAAAAAATTGGCGTGGGCTCCCGCGCAATTTTCTCCGCCAGAGTAGTAAAGCCAGTGACTGAGGGCAGATATTAATAGCCTGGAGAGGGTCCACGGTTATTGGCCCCCCTTGGCTAAAAACATCTGCCCCCAGCCACCCCAGAACAGGCACATCTGGAAGATGCGCCTATTCTGGCACTTGGCCACTCTCTTCCCATTCCCGTGTAGCGGTGGGATATGGGGTAATGAAGGGTTAATGCCACCTTGCTATTGTAAGGTGACATTAAGCCAAATTAATAATGGAGAGGCGTCAATTATGACACCTATCCATTATTAATCCAATTGAATGAAAGGGTTAAAAAAACACACACATTATTAAAAATTATTTTAATGAAATAAAAACAAAGGTTGTTGTAATATTTTATTTAACGCCCAATCCAATCACTGAAGACCCTCGATCTGTAAAAAAAAAACCATAATAAACCAACAATATACATACCTTCCGCAGATCTGTAAAGTCCAACGATGTAAATCCTTCTGAAGGGGTTAAAACATTTTGCAGCCAGTTCTGCTAATGCAGCGCTACTCCTCGCTGCAAAACCCCAGGGAATGAAGGTAAAGTAGGTCAATGACCTATATTTACCTGCATTTGCGGTGAGGCGCCCTCTGCTGGCTGTTCATAGATCGTGGGAACTTTCCTTGAAAGCTCCCAGGCTGTGTGTGTGGTCCCCCCTATTTTTGACAACCAGCCTTGCTAAAGCTCACAGCTTGGGGCTGGTATTCTCAGGCTGGTAAGGGGCCATGGATATTGACCCCCCCAGCCTGAAATTAGCAGCTTGCAGCTGCCCAGAAAAGGCACATCTATATACAGTGGGGCAAAAAAGTATTTAGTCAGTCAGCAATAGTGCAAGTTCCACCACTTAAAAAGATGAGAGGCGTCTGTAATTTACATCATAGGTAGACCTCAACAATGGGAGACAAACTGAGAAAAAAAATCCAGAAAATCACATTGTCTGTTTTTTTAACATTTTATTTGCATATTATGGTGGAAAATAAGTATTTGGTCAGAAACAAAATTTCATCTCAATACTTTGTAATATATCCTTTGTTGGCAATGACAGAGGTCAAATGTTTTCTGTAAGTCTTCACAAGGTTGCCACACACTGTTGTTGGTATGTTGGCCCATTCCTCCATGCAGATCTCCTCTAGAGCAGTGATGTTTTTGGCTTTTCGCTTGGCAACACGGACTTTCAACTCCCTCCAGAGGTTTTCTATAGGGTTGAGATCTGGAGACTGGCTAGGCCACTCCAGGACCTTGAAATGCTTCTTACGAAGCCACTCCTTCGTTGCCCTGGCGGTGTGCTTTGGATCATTGTCATGTTGAAAAACCCAGCCACGTTTCATCTTCAATGCCCTTGCTGATGGAAGGAGGTTTGCACTCAAAATCTCACGATACATGGCCCCATTCATTCTTTCATGTACCCGGATCAGTCGTCCTGGCCCCTTTGCAGAGAAACAGCCCCAAAGCATGATGTTTCCACCACCATGCTTTACAGTAGGTATGGTGTTTGATGGATGCAACTGAGTATTCTTTTTCCTCCAAACACGACAAGTTGTGTTTCTACCAAACAGTTCCAGTTTGGTTTCATCAGACCATAGGACATTCTCCCAAAACTCCTCTGGATCATCCAAATACTCTCTAGCAAACTTCAGACGGGCCCGGACATGTACTGGCTTAAGCAGTGGGACACGTCTGGCACTGCAGGATCTGAGTCCATGGTGGCGTAGTGTGTTACTTATGGTAGGCCTTCTTACATTGGTCCCAGCTCTCTGCAGTTCATTCACTAGGTCCCCCCACGTGGTTCTGGGATTTTTGCTCACCGTTCTTGTGATCATTCTGACTCCACGGGGTGGGATTTTGCGTGGAGCCCCAGATCGAGGGAGATTATCAGTGGTCTTGTATGTCTTCCATTTTCTAATTATTGCTCCCACTGTTGATTTCTTCACTCCAAGCTGGTTGGCTATTGCAGATTCAGTCTTCCCAGCCTGGTGCAGGGCTACAATTTTGTTTCTGGTGTCCTTTGACAGCTCTTTGGTCTTCACCATAGTGGAGTTTGGAGTCAGACTGTTTGAGGGTGTGCACAGGTGTCTTTTTATACTGATAACAAGATTAAACAGGTGCCATTACTACAGGTAATGAGTGGAGGAAAGAGGAGACTCTTAAAGAAGAAGTTACAGGTCTGTGAGAGCCAGAAATCTTGATTGTTTCTTTCTGACCAAATACTTATTTTCCACCATAATATGCAAAAAAAAGATAAAAAAACAGACAATGTGATTTTCTGGATTTTTTTTTACTCAGTTTGTCTCCCATAGTTGAGGTCTACCTATTATGTAAATTACAGACGCCTCTCATCTTTTTAAGTGGTGGAACTTGCACTATTGCTGACTGACTAAATACTTTTTTGCCCCACTGTGAATATATATATATATATATATATATATATATATATATATATATATACACACCGTATATACTCGAGTATAAGCCGACCCCCTAATTTTGCTACAAAAAACTGGGAAAACTTATTGCCTCGAGTATAAGCCTAGGGTAGGAAATGCAGCAGCTACCGGTGAATTTCAAAAATAAAAATAGATGTTCATTAAAATAAAAATAGATGTTCATTATTGTCCCATAAGATGCTTCATATAAAGTTGTGCCACATATAATGCTCTGCACCGTTCATTATGGCCCCATAGATGCTCCTTATAAAGCTGTGCAATATAGAATGCTGCTGCTGCTGCAATAAAAAATAAAAAAAAATCACATACTCGCCTCTCTTCGCTCAGGACGCTGGCACTTTCAATATTTACCTACACCTCGTGCGGCTCCGTCTCCAGCACTGACACTCAGTAGAGGGCGCGCACTGACTACGTCACCATGCCCTCTAACCTGAGCGTCACTGCCAGAGGACACTGGAGACGGAGCCGCACCGGAACGAGGAGCAGGTAAATATCGCGCAGCGCTCCCCTCCCCGTATACTTACCTGCTCCCGATGCGGTCCCTTGCAGTCCCCGCTTCTTCCAGCACTGCATCTTCTTCCTGTATTGAGCGGTCAGTTACCGATCATTAGTCATGAATATGCGGCTCCACCTCTATGGGAGGTGGAGCCGCATATTCATGACTGTAATGAGCGGTACCATGTGACCGCTCAATACAGGAAGAAGATGCAGCGCTGGAAGAAGCAGGGACTGCAGGGACCGCGCCGGGAGTAGGTAAGTATAACTAGATAGCCCCAGCTCCCCCTCCCGACCCCCGGGCATGACTCGAGTATAAGCCAAGAGGGGGACTTTCAGCCCAAAAAAATGGGCTGAAAATCTTGGCTTATACTCGAGTATATACGGTGTGTGTATATATATATATATATATATATATATATATATATATATATATATATATATACATACATACACACACCATTTTTACCATCAGATACGCAGCACAGCCATGCGCCCTAGTATGCTAATCTCTTCCTGGGGGCCTGGGAGAGATTCCTTTTTGGTGATGGGGCGCCCAGGCCGCCTCCCATGTGCTGTGCTGGTATGGAGTGATCTGTTGCACTCACAGTCGCTCTAAGAGGGACAACAAAGATGGACCTATTAGGTTCTCCACGTATAGCCATGAGTGGGAACAGATGCGCAAAATTCTTAAGGAACATTGGGGCATATTGGGTTCCGATCCTTCCCTGGGTACCGCCCTGGGAGACTTCCCCCTAATGACCTCTCGGAGGTATAAGAATTTAAAGGACTTACTGGTTCGGAGTCATTATGTACCAACCCCGAGGAACCATTTGGTCCAGAGGCCCTAACCCTGGGTCAATACCATGTGGCCATTGTCTTGCCTGCGCCGATGTCCTGCGCTGCTCCATCTTTCAGTCCTCTGATGGTAAGAGAGATTTCAACATCCGCCAATGGATCTCATGTGGCAGTACTAAAGTCATATATTACGCCACATGTGGGTGTCCAAAAATTTACATTGGCCTTACCTCAAGGGAGCTAAGGGTGAGAGTGCGGGATCATGTGTAAGACATTGGCACAGCCAAGAAGGTGTCCGATCCCTCTGACCTTAAGACTATTCCACGCCACTTTCCACAATATCATAACTGTGACACCAGGACTTTCATGGTCAGGGGGATCGATGTGTTACATCTTGGTATCAGGGGGGTAACAATAAGAAGATCCTGGCCCAGATGGAAACCAAATGGATGGTGATTCTGGATACTGTGACCCCGAGGGGTCTTAATGAGACAATGACATTTTCTCCCTTCCTGTGATAAAAATTCCCCGTATTGAAGTATTATTATCCATGTATATTCTCTGCTGGGCCATCCTACCCAGCCGGTCATGTGTTGTGTGTTTTCACTTGTTTTTAGTTGTCATTTTAAATTGTGTTTTTTTGTTACTCTTCTTTTTTAGGCCGGCGTCACACTTGCGAGTTTTACGGACGTAAGAGCGCAGAAACTACGTCCGTAAAACTCGCAAAACATACGGCACAATTATTCTCTATGCCCCTGATCCTATCTGCCGTATTAAACTGATCAGTATTATACGGCTTTCTACGGCCGTACAAAATCGCAGCATGCTGCGTTTGTCACCGTACTGCGCAAGAAATACGCCAATGAAAGTCTATGGAAGCGTGAAAAATACGGATTACACACGGACAAGCAGTGTGATTTGCGAGAAATACTCAGCGGTGTTAGAGAGAAAAGCCGGTAATTCAGTGCGGTGTACAGTAAAATCACACTGACAGCTTACAATAGAATAGGTAGAATTAATGTCTACACATAGAATAGGTATATATATGTCATTGAGACACATATATGTATATATATTAATATTTATTCCAGCGCTATACAGCTTGAAAGCCGGTAATTCAATTACCGGCTTTTTCTTTCTCCTTCCTAAACCCGACATGATTTGAGACCTGGTTTACATACAGTAAACCATGTCTTCTCTCCATTTTTTTTGCAGATTCCACACTACTAATGTCAGTAGTGTGTATCTGCAAAATTTGGCCGTTCTATCTACTAAATTAAAGGGTTAAATCGCGGAAAAAATTGGCGTGGGCTCCCGCGCAATTTTCTCCGCCAGAGTAGTAAAGCCAGTGACTGGGGGCAGATATTAATAGCCTGGAGAGGGTCCATGGTTATTGGCCCCCCCCTGGCTAAAAACATCTGCCAGCCACCCCAGAAAAGGCACATCTGGAAGATGCGCCTATTCTGGCACTTGGCCACTCTCTTCCCATTCCCGTGTAGCGGTGGGATATGGGGTAATGAAGGGTTAATGCCACCTTGCTATTGTAAGGTGACATTAAGCCAAATTAATAATGGAGAGGCGTCAATTATGACACCTATCCATTATTAATCCAATTGTAGTAAAGGGTTAAATAAAACACAAACACATTATTTAAAATTATTTTAATGAAATAAAAACAATGGTTGTTGGAGTATTTTATTCTACGCTCAATCCAGTCACTGAAGACCCTCGTTCTGTAACAAAAAACATAATAAACCAACAATATCCTTACCCTCCGCAGATCTGTAACGTTCAACGATGTAAATAATAATAATAATAATAATCTTTATTTTTATATAGCGCTAACATATTCCGCAGCGCTTTACATTTTTTCACACATTATCATCACTGTCCCCGATGGGGCTCACAATCTAAATTCCCTATCAGTATGTCTTTGGAATGTGGGAGGAAACCGGAGTGCCCTGAGGAAACCCACGCAAACACGGAGAGAACATAGAAACTCTTTGCAGATGTTGTCCTTGGTGGGATTCGAGCCCAGGACTCCAGCGCTGCAAGGCTGCAGTGCTAACCACTAAGCCACCGTGCCAAATCCATCTGAAGGGGTTAAAATAATTTGCATCCACGAGCTTTGCTAATGCAATGATGCTCATGGCTGCAAAAACCCCGGAAAATGAAGGTAAAGTAGGTCAATGACCTATATTTACCTGCATTTGCGGTGAGGCACCCTCTGCTGGTTGTTCCTGGAGCGTGGGAACTTTCCTAGAAAGCTCCCTTGCTCGAGTTCATATGAGGGCGCCCTCTGCTGGTTGTCCTGGTGATATATATATATATATATATATATATATATATATATATATATATATATATATATATTTATTTATTTATTTATTTATTTTTTTTTTTTGGGACCATGGATCACTTCTATAGCGGTATGTTGGTTTTGCGTGCGAGAAAACCACGCAGTACGGATGCCATACGGATTACATACGAGGATGCCATGCGCAAAAAATGCTGACACACCCTGCCTACGGAGGAGCTACGGACCACTATTTTCGGGACTTTTCAGCGTATTACGGCCGTAATATACGGACCGTATTGTTTTACGCTGTGTGTGACGCCGGCCTTAGAGTGTGTGACCATTTTTTTTTTTTTTATATGTTGTACCCATCGGACATTAACACCACATCTGATGTAACAGATACCTTCTGTGATACTGTACCCCAGATAGACCCTTACTACTAACCATGTCAGATCTCATCACCCAAGAGCATCTGCGATTGTGAAGATGCCTTTTCCATTAGGAAGCACTATGGTGTGTTATTACCATGGGTGTATTAATTAAAATATTTGTGATCCGTGGCTATGTGCATCCATGGTGTTGCTCGTGGTGTCCGGCGTGCTGCTGGGCGTCCGATGGCCTCCTGCACTCGCCCGGGCACCTCCCCGCGTGCGTGCAGTGACGCTGGAAGCCTTTTCAGCATATGCCGGGACCCTTAGGGCCCACTGTGCATGCGCCATTGATGCCACTGTGATTGGTGAATTTCTAACATGTGATCAGTCACCTGGGGCTTAAGAAGGTCCTGTGCATCTAACACCATACATTCCCTTGAGAAAGTGGGACACTACACCCGCGAAACGTATGTCGGGACTACTTCACCTGACCAGGGGGGGTCACTGTCTTGCTTCTGGGTAAGGACCGATGAGCGATATATAGTATATATATATTATATAGTTACTTTAACTAAATACATTTGCTCCATGGTATGGTACCTTTCCCTGACACACTGCACTATAGCACTTTTTTTTTTCTTCCCTCTTTCCCTTTCTGGGTAGATTGCAGGGCATTTGCAATTTTGTAATAGACACTGGTTGCAGCACTTTCATGCCTCAGGTGGGATACATCTTCTCAGGTTTTGGCACAGTCTTTTGAATTATGATGCACATTTTGACACAAATACATATATAGATATGATTGCCTGACCTAGTGCCTTTTTAACCCGTATTGGTGCATTGACATAACACTGAATCCATGTGATTGTTTGATATCATGTGCGAGTGCATGGTTATACAACTATACACAGTGACCTCAATATGTGTTTTTTTTGTATCGTAATGTTCTTTATACATAAATTTTTTGATAGACAAATAAAATTACAAAATTATTTATATGCACTTATGTACTCCGTGTCCTCCTATTTTGTTATGCAATGTTATGGAGTTGGGGCCAATTGAATTGACGGTGGACCACCGCTGTGTGATATCCCCCTCCTGCATTTAAAATGCAGCTGGGTTTTGTGTTTCCATTTTAAAATATGTATGACATATCCCTGTTGAGAAAACTTTCCAATTTTAGTAATGCAGTAAGATGTGGCCACCTCAGTTGGACTTCTTGCACTAGCAAGATAGTACAAGAGCAATATAGTGATGCAGTATGGATCCAATTAACTGTCTTTTTTATTTTAATACCAAAAACACATGGGCTTCTTGCACAGTGAACAAGTCTGTAGAAACCTGTTCACACCACCAAAGAACTTGAAGACACAGAAGCGCACAGAGAGGTCAAATAATACTCTGTTGTATAAAAAAGTCAGAGTAAATAAGCAAGTGCTAGTCAAAAGATGAAAAAATACAAAAATACAGGGTATTTAGTTAATGTTTTTTTGCAAAAAAAAAAAGTATGTTAAGCTGCTCCACCAATCGCCAAGGTATACCCATAATAGAGCAGTCTTGCTTATTTACTGTGACTTTTTTACAACAGAGTATTATTTGACCTCTCTGAGCGCTTTTGTGTCTTCAAGTTCTTTGGTGGTGTTAACAGGTTTCTACAGACTTGTTCACTGTGCAAGTAGCCCATGTGTTTTTGGTTTTATAATTGTTCTCTTGTTTCTACAAGACTGGGGAGCTACCCACCACTCCCCTGTGGGTCATTTGCATTGTAGCTGTTCCATCTTGCAAGTTCCACATGGATATTTTCTCTCTGAAGCCTGCTCATACAGGTACTATAGATTATCAGGTTTTTAAATACAACAGATAGGGATTATATACATTAGATAGGACTGCTCTATTATGGGTATACCTTGGCGATTGGAGCAGCTTAACCCCTTCATGACCTTGGGATTTTTCATTTTTCCGTGTTCGTTTTTCACTCCCCTCCTTCCCAGAGCCATAACTTTTTTATTTTTCCGTCAATTTGGCCATGTGAGGGCTTATTTTTTGCGGGACGAGTTGTACTTTTGAACGACACCATTGGTTTTAGCATGTCGTGTACTAGAAAACTGGAAAAAAATTCCAAGTGCGGTGAAATTGCAAAAAAAGTGCAATCCCACACTTGTTTTTTGTTTGGCTTTTTTGCTAGGTTCACTAAATGCTAAAACTGACCTGACATTCTGATTCTCCAGGTCAGTACGAGTTCATAGACACCTAACATGACTAGGTTATTTTTTACCTAAGTGGTGAAAAAAAATTCCAAACTTTGCTAAAAAAAAAAAAAAAAAAAATTGCGCCATTTTCCGATACTCGTAGCGTCTGTATTTTTCATGATCTGGTGTCAGTTGAAGGCTTATTTTTTGCGTGCTGAGATGACGTTTTTAATGATAGCATTTTGATGCAGATACGTTCTTTTGATCGCCCGTTATTGCATTTTAATGCAATGTCGCGGCGACCAAAAAAACGTAATTCTGGCGTTTCGCATTTTTTTTCTTGCTATGACGTTTAGTGATCAGGTTAATGCATTTTTTTAATTGATAGATCGGGCGATTCTGAGTGCGGCGATACCAAATATGTGTAGATTTGATTTTTTTTTTTTTTTTTTTTAATTCATTTATTTTGATTGGAGCGAAAGGGGGGTGATTTAAACTTTTATATTTTTTTTATTTTTTTCACTTTTTTTTTACTTTTTTTTTTTTTTTACTTTTGCCATGCTTCAATAGCCTCCATGGGAGGCTAGAAGCAGGCATAGCACGATCGGCTCTGCTACATAGCAGCGATCATCAGATGTAGCAGAATTGCAGGTGTGCTGTGAGCGCCGACCACAGGGTGGCGCTCACAGCTGCCGGGGATCAGTAACCATAGAGGTCTCAAGGACCTCTATGGTTACTATTCTGAAGCATCGCCGACCTCCGATCATGTGACGGGGGTCGGCGATGCGATCATTTCCGGCCGGAAGTGGTAGTTAAATGCCGCTGTCTGCGTTTGACAGCGGCATTTAACTAGTTAATAGGTGCGGGCAGATCGCGATTCTGCCCGCGCCTATTACGGGCACATGTCAGCTGTTCAAAACAGCTGACATGTCCCGGCTTTGATGCGGGCTCACCGCGGAGCCCTGCATCAAAGCAGGGGATCTGACCTCGGACGTACTATCCCGTCCGAGGTCAGAAAGGGGTTAACATACTTTTTTTTGCAAAAAAAGTATTAACTAAATACCCTGTATTTTTGTATTTTTTTTCATCTTTTGACTAGCACTTACTTAATTACTGTGACTTTTTTACAACAGAGTATTATTTGACCTCTCTGTGCGCTTTTGTGTCTTCTTTTTTATTTTAATGTACAATTGGTGCAGTATAAATGGCATATAATTTTTGCGAGCCGAGAAATTTTAGCAGGATCAGTATCGCAAGAAAATTTGCTTACCTCAGATGGGCTTGTTACAGTGCCGGAAAAATATAGTGATGCTATTTCTAGCTGACCAACTTTGGCTTTTTTATTCAGAGGTACAACTAGTACAGTATAAATTACATATACTATTTACCTGCTAATTTTTTTTTTTTGTAGAATTAGTATTGCAAGAAAATTTCCCAACCTCAGGTGGACTTCTAAGGCTAGGTTCCCATTGCGTTAATGGAAACGCGCTAACAGACCGTCCGTTAGCGCGCCCATTCACGGCAATGGGAACGCGCAGAACTAGCGCGTGCCATGTTCAGCACGCACTAGCGACGCGCCGGTGTTTCCTGGCGCGCCGCGGACGCTGCTTGCAGCGTCCGAGGCGCGCCTGCGGTCCGTTCCCCGCTCTCGCAGATCGGGGATCTGCGAGAACGGGGACGTTACTGCGACCCCGGAACGCGGCCGCGTTAAAAACATTGCGTTAGCGCTAAACGGATTGCACTAACGCAATGTGACCCTAGCCTTACAGAGACGAAGCAATATAGCGATGCTTTTTCTAACCAACCAAGTCTGTCTTTTTTATTTTGATGCACAACTGGTGCAGTATAATTTATGTATAATATTAACCTGCTTAAGAAAATTGGCATGAATACTAGCACAGGAAAATTTGCCCACCTTAGATGAACTTGTTACAGTGCTGGAGCAATATAGCAATGCTATGTCTAACCAACCAACTCTGGCTTTTTTTATTTTGCTATATTCCCACTACAAACAGAGCAACAAAAACTCAGATAATTCTAAAATAATTTTTTATAACTGTTCAATGTAACAAAAATAATTAAATACATTAAAACAGAGACTGCTATACAAGAATAGGGGGCTTAGAGACTGACTGATTAAAGTACATAGTGCAACTAAATGAACCATTCAGCCATATAAAGCAGCAAAAAAGTGGCTGCAAGGAAGTACAAAACTGGAGTCCACCTTATGACTGAAAGGATCAAATCAGCTAAGACCTAAGGGCAGTCTCACACGTCCAGATAATTCCAGTACCGTATAAAATCGGTACTGGAGTTGTCCGTGTGCTCACGTGGCACATCAGTAAAGTTTAGCGCTGTCCCCTGCATCGTGCTGAATCCGCGATTCATATCTTCCCTGCAGCAGCGTTTGCTGCAGAGAAAATATGAATAATAGTGTTTAAAATAAAGATCTATGTGTCGTGCGCCCCCCCCCCCCCCCGCTGTTCTGAAAATACTCACCCGCCTCTCTCGTTGGCTGTCGCTGCTTCCTGGTCTGGCCGCATCTTCTCCTGTATGCGGTCACGTGGGGCCGCCGATTACAGTAATGAATATGCGGCTCCACCCCTATGGGAGGTGGAGCCGCATATTCTTTACTGTAAATGAGCGGCCCCACGTGACCGCATACAGGAGAAGATGCGGCCAGACCAGGAAGCAGCGACAGCCAATGAGGGAGGCGGGTGAGTATTTTCAGAACATCGGGGGCGCGCACAGGGGGTGGGTGTGCGGGGGGCACATGGAGCTTTATTTTAAACACTATTATTCATATTTTCTCTGCAGCAAACGCTGCTGTAGGGAAGATATGAATCGCGGATTCAGCACCAGTGGGGGGGACAGCGCTTAATGTAGCACTGTCCCCTGCACGGCACACGGACTGCACACGGACAACGTCCGTGTGCGGTACGTGTTTTACACGGACCCATTGACTTTAATGGGTCCGTGTAATACGTGCGCTCCCATGAACACTGACATGTCTCCGTGTTTGGCACACGGAGACACGGTCTGCAAAAAATCACTGACATCTGAACAGATGCAGTGATTTTTATGTGTCTACGTGTGTCAGTGTCTCCGGTACGTGAGGAAACTGTCACCTCACGTACCGGAGACACTGACGTGTGAAACCGGCCTAACACAGAGTGACTGACTAAATCAGGCACAATAGTGGCCACAGATAAGCTGTCCCAAGACCATCATACACATAAGAGGAAATGCCATAAATGAAAACAAGTTAAAGACTACAATACAATAAGTACTAACACTGTCAGTCGGTATGCTCCCCGTCACCCCTTTTTTATTTTGATGCACAACGTGCACAGTATAAATGGTGTATAATATTTTCCTGCTGAAAATTATTTGCAGGAATACTACCGTAGCGCAAGAAAATGTGCCCAACTCAGATGGACTTGTTACAGTGCAGGAGCCATAAGGCAATGCTTTTTCTAACCAACCAACTCTGGCTATTTTTATTTTGATGCACAAATGTCTCTTTGCTTTTGACGCACAACTGTTGCAGTATAAATGGCGTATAATTCCCTGTGTAGAACAATTTACAGGATTAAGAGCAAAAAGAATATTATTAGCCCTTTGGTATGAGTTGCAGCACAAAGGGAGTGAAATGAACCAAATCCTGTCCTGCAATATCCCTTCAGCACAATCTCACCCTAAGTGCTGCTGACAGCAGTATGAATATTGACTGTAATTAGCCCTAATAAGTGCTGTTGTTGCAGTTGAATTAAATATACACTATGCGGCCAGCCAATCACAGTAATGCTACAACCAAGATGGCTATGGGAGGACCTTGGTATGGAGAACATGAGGGGAGGGGGACTCGGTATGGAGAACATGAGGGAGGCAGACTCGGCATGGAGAACATGAGAGGGGGAGCTCTGTATTGAGTGAGGACAACATTAGAGGGACAGTAAAGAGGGGGCTGCATGGAGTGGGGGCAATGTGGAGATCATAGTTCACAAGTGAAGGTGTGGTGGGTATAATTCATTATGGAGAGGATAGTGTGGTGGTTTTCATTTATGAGTGAGTGCTTTGACTGTCATATTTCAGTAGGGCAGTGTGGTGGGAATATTTTATAGGAGAATATAGTGTAGAGACAGTGTGGGGTACTTTTTTGTGCAGAGAGCAGAGTGAAATAGTGCTTATTTAGAGCACAGCATGGGTGGTTATTTTTATTCAGGAACATTATAATGACACTGTTATTTTTAAGGGCACTGTTTAGGGATATGTCGCAGAAGACTGGAGAAGATGGAAGCTTGGACAGATGAGCTGTGGATGTGAGAAGTCATAATGGAGTTAGGTACTTAGATCTAAGGTGCATTTGCATTGGTCAGCTGCAGTCTAACACCGGTACAGCACTACGGGTGCTGCGTTCCCACAAAGATCAGTATATGTATGACTCCGCTATCTCCGGTCACCGTGCTGCATCGCACCATGACTGGGTTAAGATGGCTACTGGCTCTGACAGGAGGCCTTTCCTGCAAGTCGCCCTGGGGATCTCTACCGCCCACCTGTGTCGCCTATCACTGTGATTGGCTGGTTAATTCTGACCAGCCAATCACAGCAGTGTATTAATAAAGTTTGAAAAAAATAAAAAACACGTGTCATCAGTCACAATAGGTGGGGTGATCGTGATGTCACTTCGCCTGATTAACACCATTGGAACTGATTGGCTGAACAATGTTTGACCAATCATTGCCAATGGGGTTAATCTAAAATAGTGATCCCAGTTTGCATGCCATCTTTTCCTCAGAGTTGGCATGCAGAGTGATTGTGATACCCCCTGTGATACCTTGAGAGAGATTCATTGGTGGCCAGTGCGATCCTCCTGTGATCTATGCCTCCTGCTCAGCTGCGATCTGTGTGCTGTGGTCTCCTCCTGTGCTAAGCTGTGATCTCCTCCTGTGCTAAGCTGTGATCTCCTCCTGTGCTAAGCTGTGATCTCCTCCTGCTGTGTAACTGGTCTGTGATCACAGCAGCAGCAGTCTTCCAGTCCCTGACGCAGTCCCCCCTATTATCCCCTCTCTTCCCCGCCCCAAATTGAATTTTTTGTGCGCTTTTTTTCGCTTTTTTTCTTGTGCGTGGCATCTTGTACTGAGCATTTGTGCTCTTCCCGTGGCTGCAGCAATCTCATCACTATAGGTGCTGATCAGAGACTGCACCTGGGACTTCTCCGCCTGAGCCTGCAGCATGAGGACGTAGGTTCAGGAGCTCCAGGGACAAACATCCCAATCCAACTAAAAAGCGACATTAATCAAGCCATCCAGCCCCAAAAGTGTATGGGAATGGTCCAGGATACAGTCTAGCCCCTTTCTAGACGTCTATTTTCCAAATCTGAGGACTTTAGAAGCTGAGGCCTACAACGCTGGTGCAACACTGAAGCTGGGACCTAGATTTCCCCAGCCTGCCGGCTGCAGCATAACCACTCCTCCTCATACACAGTGAAGCCCTTCCAGGACTGAGAAAGAGCCTTGGAACAAGTGGCCTAATCGAGTCCCCCTGACATCGGGACCACCGAGACTGAGGTGAGACAACCGCTGCAGAAGCGTCTCCCTCCCCCCTCACAGCGTTCAGCAGCGGCGAACAGAAGATCAAAGGCCCCTCAGCCCGCGCCGCGGCCGCCGCGGCGGGAACCCCGCTTCTCCTCCTCCTCTGCTCTCCGGACCAAACAGCAGAACGAATCTAGACTGAAGCGCCGACCGGAGCTAGAGGCAGGTACGGCCGAGAACACCGCTCCCCCTTCCCTCCACCGTGACCGGCGGCGCGACCCGGCGAACAAAGAGCCTCCCAGCCCGTATAACACATAGGTATGGTGAAGCGGCTGAAGAGCGGAGACTACTCACCGATACCCGCCACAAGTGAGCCTCACGGACCGGAGACACAGGCACCGCCGGAGCCTTCTGAACCGGAGGTAAGAGCCCCGCCTCCCGGTCCCAGCACTCGGCAAATTGTCTCTCCACAGACAAGTAGCTGCAGCGTTGCGCTGGTAGTTACCGATAACAACGCTCCAACGCTTAATTAAAGACGCTCCAGCGATACACAACGCTCCAGTGACCTACGACATTCCAGCAAATTACGACGCTCCAACAGAATATTTACAATGCTCCAGCGATTCGTTTACGACGCACTAAGTGACCTATTTACGACGATCCAGCGCATTAAGACACTCTAGCGCTCTACTTAATACTACACCATCGCTCAACTAGAGGCCTTCCTCCTCCTTCTCTACAGGCACATATATAAGTGCCATTGAGCCACGTTATAGCCGCTAAAAGGCCAACAATAGCGGCGGCTCCCACACCGGGATCCCCGGTATCAACCTGTTACTCCACAGCATCCATCATGAGCTTTTCCAAAACAAAAGGGGCCACACAGCTCCAACACTCACCAAAATCCCAGAGCACTGCTAAGCAGAATAAAACATATAGCAGTTATAAGCCACATAGAGATCAAGCAAACCTCATTAGCCCTCTCAAATCCAGATCTCCTCCGAGAGACCTAAACCACCGTCCAGAAGTCAAAAGAAAAACAAAAATGGATGGAAATCCCCACTCATTAGAAAAAATGGACTCTTCTTTTTCTTCCAAAAGGAATATGCCAGGTGCGTCAGGCGAAAAATACGAGGACTTAAAAGATCTCAGTGAGTCTGAAGAATCCTCAAACGATTATAGCCCTAACCAAAGTCCTGACAAGCAAAGAGCCAGAAGAGAAAGCCCTATAAGAGTCCAGTCTGCTACAAATCTGCAAAATCAAGACATCCCGGTAGACATCGTCGAAAAAATAAGTATAATGCTAGATGAAAAATTCCAACTACAGAAACAAGACATTAATGAACAGTTTGTGAAATTTTGCGACAAAGTTGATAAACAATTGGAAAACCATGAAAAGAGGATCCAAAAACTTGAAAGAGGAGCTGCTGAATCATCAGTGGACTTAGAGTATATTTCAGCGGAAGTTCATAAATTAAGAGTTAAAATGGCGGACATTGAGGATAGGGGACGCCGAAACAACATAAAGATCAGAGGGCTTCCGGAATCAATAACACAAGATGATCTCTCAAACCATATTCAAGACATCTTTAAGACAGCAATTCCGGACTTGTCTCCTTCTGACCTTATTATTGATAGAGCACATAGACTCCCTCGACCTCCTAAAATTGCTTCGGACGTCCCAAGGGACACCATTTTAAGGATCCACTTTTACCAAACTAAGGAGAAAATCCTTAATTACTTGAGAATAAATAAGTTCTTCCCCGAACCATATAAAGACTTAAAAGTTTTCCCGGACCTGTCTAAAGAGACATTAGAAGGCCGTAAAGAATTCAACAGAGTCACCTCAATCCTCAGGGAGGAAAAGATACCCTACAAATGGGGCTTCCCACTAAAACTGCTGGTGAACTTTAGAGGACGGATCATTCCAATCCACTCTCCAGGAGATGGAATGGATTTTATCCATTCGATCAAAGAAACTTTCACCAAAGCCAAAGATTGAGAAAAATTGTTATCAATGCCACTAATGGGGGAACTTTGATTATGATTTTCAGCTATTAGGATGTTGTCTCTGTTCTCTTTCCACAGGAGTTTCCCGTTGAGAGGTGGTAGTATCTCTTTGGGTCTACCTGAACATATGTTTTGCATTATTAAACACGGTTAACCATTTCTTCTTTTGCAGGAAAAAGATAGTATCGTCAAATACTGAATATCTGTACAATTGTTATTATTTGTATCTGCCTACTGTTCTGAGCAACTTTACCACTGTTTTCTTTCAGTCACTTTGCACAAAAAAAAATAATGGAGCTGAACGTAATTTCATATAATATCAGGGGCCTTAACAACCTGAGGAAAAGACACGCCCTCTGGAAAGAGCTGATCAGGTCCAAGGCTAACATCATTTGCATCCAGGAATCTAAGTTTCTTGAAGGTAATCATCCATACTTCACTCACCATAAATTTCCACACATATTTGAGGCATGCAACACAAAGAAAAGAGCAGGGGTATTAACAATAATAGAGAGTTCCACTCCTTTTGAGGCTTTGGGAGAATACAAGGACAAAAAAGGCCGCTTTCACATACTAACGTGCAAAATTAATGATCAAGAGTGTACAATCGTCAACATCTACGCGCCAAACATAGGTCAAATCCCATTTTTGAATAAGGTCATGAAGAAAATTGAGGAAGTTAGGAGAGGAAGTTTGTTTCTGCTGGGCGACTTTAATATTACCCCAGACAACAAATTAGATTCATCTTCTAAAACTAGGCCTGCCGCGGATTGCCTTAATGTCTGGTTGGACAAGAATGAGGTATTTGACAACTTCAGATGTCTAAATGCAAACTCCAGAGAGTACACACACTTCTTGGATGTACACCAGACGGCCTCGAGAATTGTTACTGATATCTATTCCTTGACCAAAGTTAAAGAAGTCTCAACCTCCTTCTCTACTCCCCTCTCATCTCTTCTTCCCATAACCGCATCCAAGACTTCTCCCGTGCTTCCCCCATACTCTGGAACTCTCTACCCCAACACATCAGACTTGCGCCTACCATAGAAACCTTCAAAAAGAACCTGAAGACTCCTCTCTTCCGACAAGCCTACAGCCTGCAGTGATCCTCAACCTACTGAACAGCCGTACAGCCAGCTCTTCCCTCTCCTAGTGTATCCTCACCCACCCCCTGCAGACTGTGAGCCCTCGCGGGCAGGGTCCTCCCTCCTTATGTACTCGTGTGCCTTGTTATCTGCTCATGTTTAATGTATTTGTCTATATTTGCCCCGTATTCACATGTAAAGCGCCATGGAATAAATGGCGCTATAAAAATGTATAATAATAATAATAATAATAATAATAAGGGATAGGACAATCTCTGATCATGCCCCAGTCACCGGGAAAATTATAATGGGTCCCCCTCTTCTAAATGCCAGTCTCTGGAGATGTAGCGCCAAAATCCTGCATAATCCAGTAAACAAAACAATAATCCAAAATGCCATAAATAATTACTTTAAAGATAACAAATCAGAAATGACATACCCATGCAATAACTGGTGCGCTCATAAGGCAGTAATTAGAGGAGTGCTGATGGGAATAGCTTCTAAAGAAAAAAGAGTCTAGGAAAAAGATTCAAAACCTATCAAATAAAATTCGGGCAATAGAAAATAAAATGCTGAAAATTACCACACACCCCCAAAATACTCAAATTGAACTATCTAAACTAAGAACGGAACTCAGAGAGGTATTATTCTCGCCATACGATGATATTGTAAAAATGTCTAACTATAGATTTTACACCTCCCATAATAAACCAACTAAGTACATGGCCAACAAAATTAAAAAGAAAAGAATTAACAATAGAATAAATAGAATCAACAAGCTGGATGGGATGGGCAAAATTTCACACCCAAAGGAAATAGCAAACGAGTTTGCATTATTCTACTCTAAACTATACAACATCAATCCCAAACAAAACGACCCCATAGATAAATTAGGAAAAATTGACAAAATCAAATCATTTCTGTCACAAATAAATCTCCCCACCCTAACACCAGAAGAGCTCACCGCCCTTAAGGCCCCAGTCACTCCTGATGAAATAGAGAATGTCATCAAGGAGGTTGGTCTTCATAAATCCCCTGGCCCCGATGGGTTCACAAATGCCTACTACAAGGCTTTCTCAAATGTTCTCTCACCGCACCTGGCTGAAGCCTTTAATTATATTTTCCAAGGCGGTTCCTTCCCTTCGGAGATGTTGATGGCTACGGTATCGGTGATCCCTAAATCCAAAGGAGACCCTGAGGCTATGGAGAACTTTAGACCTATTTCCTTGATAAATGTGGACGTCAAGATTTACTCAAAAATTCTAGCGGACAGGATTAGTCTAGTTATTCCAAGACTGATACCAAATGATCAGATGGGATTTGTGAAAGGAAGGCAACCAGCAGACGCAACCAGGAGAATCATCGACATTATGAGTTGGGCCAGGAAAAACAAGATACCTCTAACCCTACTGTCGCTAGACGCCGAGAAGGCCTTCGACAGAGTCAACTGGGATTTTCTGAGAGCGAGCTTAGCTAAATTTGGATTTGACGAATCCATGATATCATATATCATGGCCTTATACTCTGAACCTAAGGCTAGCGTCTGCTGCAATTGCCAAATCTCGGATCCCTTCTGTATCAAAAACGGTACCAGACAGGGTTGCCCTCTTTCACCCATCCTGTTTAACTTAGCCATAGAGCCTTTGGCTGAAATGATAAGATCTAACAATAAAATCTCCGGTATCTCCCCATACACTAGACATCATAAAATTACACTCTTTGCAGATTATATTATATTAACCCTGTCCAACCCAGAAATTTCAATCCCCGAGGTGTTACTAAGTATTGAAAGATTCTCCGCACTTTCAAACTTCAAAATAAATGAAGCCAAGTCTAATATACTACCCATGGGCCTAGACAAAGACCAAACTCAAATCATAAAAAATTCAACCCTCTTGAATTGGTGTGAAAAGGAATTTACATATTTAGGCATTCTAATAAACAAAACAATGAAGGGGACAAAAAAATCAAATCTTAATCTATTAAGGGAGATATTAAACAAGGAGAATTTAGCCCATACATTATCATGGTGGGGTAGAACCCTTACAATGGGATTATTTATCCTACCGAAACTCCTCTACATTCTTAGATGTGTACCCCTCCCATTTTCAGATATCAGTTTCACCCATCTACAGGCACAGATTAAGGCTTTCATTTGGAACTCAAAAAAACCAAGAACTGCTACTCAAACTCTTTACAAAAGAAAAATTAATGGAGGGATTAATATTCCAAACCTCAAAGCTCATTATTACACCCTACTAATAAAGCAGAGTATTCACTGGCTGCAAAACACAACCCCGCCGGTATGGATAGACCTAGAGACGGCATTAAACAATAACTGCCATCCGAAATCAATCATTCACAAAGCGCTATTCAATAATCTTCCAGACTCTGTATCGCACCCCCTTTTTCAGGCGGTGGCCATAGCCTGGAAGAAACTATCCTATCAGAAAAAGGGTTTAAAACATTCGGTTATCTTAAAGGATATTCCCATCTCCTTGGTTTACTCTATAATCAACCAAACCCTCCCTAAATTATGGACAGACTCAAAAATAAAGAAAATAGGGGACATATACACAGGGGAGACATTTATAAACTTTCAAACCCTAAAAAGCAAATATGGTATCCACTCATCTTCTTTCATCGAGTTCCTGATCCTTAAAAAGAATATAGGGTCTTTCATAGGAGATAGACCTAAACTATCAGAGTCATCTATCAAATGACTAAATAATGTCGGACACCATATATTTTGGAGCCATAAATTTATCTATAACAACTTTAACTCAGATTTCAATCTTTCTAAAAGCCCCCCAATGATTAAGTGGGAACAAGACTTAAAGGACACATACAAAACTGAGGAATGGGAGGAAGCTATTACCACCTCTTACCAATCTACCCTCTCTATGACTCTCCAAGAGACCCATTTTAAAATAATTTCGCGATGGTACTACACCCCCAGCAGATTAGCACATATAAGCTCTGTAAACTCTGCCCAATGTTGGAGAGGCTGCGGCCAAAGAGGTGACATGATGCACATCTTCTGGAGTTGCCCAACAATAAACCCCCTCTGGAAGAAAATTTCTAGAGAAGTCATTAGCAAACTCACCAATGCTCCCTTTACTTTGCAACCTCAAAATGCTCTGCTGTCTCTTGGACTTGATCAGCTCGATCACAACTTGAAATTGATGGTAATCCATATATGTCTAGTGGTAAAAAATTATATTGCATCCCTTTGGAAAAGTCAACAAATACCATCAACGAAAGACATTATTTCAAGAATCTCCTTGCACAGATCACACGAGTTCCACTTTGCAATAGCAAACAACCAATGTTCAAAATTTACAAAAAAAATGGTCCAGATGGGATCAATTATTCCCTACCCCAATCACATGAAGTATTAGACATGTTCATGCTCTATTCATTAATCATAAAAAGGTATTCCTGATCTTTGTACTTCTGATTCAATTTATATTCTATTAAGGGTTACGCAATGTGACGTTTACTGTTGGTATTAATTTACTATATTTTAGTGAAAATGTACATAGTTCCTGTTACATTATGTTTCATACAATCCAACTGTAAGATCAGTTATCCCCCCTACTGTTAGGGGGTTTGTCTTTCCCCTATCTCCATACCCCACCCCTTCCCTTCCTCCCCTTCCTAATCTATCCCCCCCCCCCCCCGGTTAAAGTTAAAATTCAATAAAATATTTTGAAAGCAGAGACTGCACCTGGGAACTTTTTCTTTTTTAGTTAGAGTAGTGGACGTCGCAGTATAAGTGACGTATGAGGGGTAATTTATTAGCTACTGCATTAGAGGAGCGTATGACGCATTGTTATTGAAGTCCGCTTTTCTTTATCAAAAAGAAAAAAGAAAAGTTAGCACCAGGTTTTCACATTGATTTACATTGTACGCATAGAAACTGCGCAGAAACTGCATAGAAACTGCATAGAAACTGCACAGAAACTGCATCAAATCTGCAGATTTAGTGCAGAAAATTCTGCACCACATTTCCTACGTGTGCACATAGCCTAACAGTAATCGATCCCATATTGTCTGCATCTCTAAAAAATTATCAACCTGGTATTCTGGATTTCATCAGCAACTCAGAAATCCAATTTGATGATGCAGGCCTCACTGAAATTGACTTTTTCAGATTATTTTTCAGCAAGGAAATAATAAATCCTATGGTGGCCCAGACAAATTTGTATGCGCATCATATGTATTACATATTATATCATATTGCATAGATAGATAGAAGAAAAGTCGGCAATTCATCAGTCGTGTAGTGTAAAATCCCAGCAGGAGGCGACAGGATAGAAGAGATGGATTGCATACAGTAAATACAAATAGAATAAGTAGATATATAAATGTCAGTGACAAAGATAATTAGTACAGTGTGTGTAGCTTACTGTCAGTAAAGGCTAATTATACAGCTGCATGATGATTATAATGGCCTGGGAAGCTCCATAGGAATTACCCCCTTCCCAGGCTATAAATATTGTCCCCCAGCCATTGGCTTTCGCTCTGCTGGTTACGAAAATTATGCGGGAGCCCACGCCATTTTTTTTCAGAAAAATAATCTTTTAATAATTAAATGCATGTACAGTAAGCTGCACACACTGTACTAATTGTATATTTCACTGACCTCTCCGGCACCATTTTTTCCGGGAACCAGAAATATGAGGACGAGTGAAACCAGCCTAAGGCCGGGATCACACATGCGAGAAACACGTCCGAGTCTCGCATGTGAAATCCAAGCTCTGGTGCCGGCACTCCAGAGCGGAGCGTGCGGCCGCACAGCAACACATGGAGCCGCATGCTCCGCTCTGGAGTGCCGGCGCCAGAGCTTGGATTTCACATGCGAGACACGGACGTGTTTCTCGCATGTGTGATCCCGGCCTTAGGATGTAAATCGGATGCTAGTTGTTAAAAATGGAAGTGTACTCACATGAAAAATGCATGACACTTGCATTACACTTTGCAGGAACAAAATTGGACCAATTTTAAAATCGCTAGTGTGATTCCAGCCTTAGAGTATGTGCACACATTGAGTATTTGCCTGCACAGCTTTCTGCAAGGTATCTCTATTTCTTGGCGGCAAAAACATGTGTTTTGATGCATTTGGCACTTTTTTTGCCACGGTTTTGTATGCGTTTTTGTACAGCAATGAAGAATTTGTTGAGCTAAATAAAGATATCTAAAAAAAAGTTTTGTAATGTAATTTCTTGGTTCAACACCTTTAATTTCATTCTGATGCAGTAGCATCAGGGTAATGGGATTAGGGCTTAATGTCAGCATCTGTCATTGACACCAAGACCTAGGTTTAGTAATGAAAAGGTGTCAGTCAGACACCTTCATTACTAAACCAGTAAGTAAACACACATGCCACACTATAACCAGCCTATGTAGGAGTGTTAACATAATGAACCTACATAGGCTGTAACCACACAGCAACTGTTAATTTTTTTTTGTTTAATTAAAAAAAATAAATAAAAATTGTGTGGCCTCCCGCATAATTTTCATAACCAGCAGAGGGAAAGTCAACAGCTGAGGGCTGATGTTAATACTCTGGGAAGGAGCCAATAGCTATAAAGGTTCCCAGGCTATTAATATCAGCTTACAGCTATTTGCTTAGCCTTTACTGGCTAGTTTACAGGGGGACCCCAGAAAAAATTGACATAGGGTCCCCTATAAAATCTAACTAGCAAAGACTAAGCGGACAGCTGCGGGCTGATATTAATAGCCTAGGAAGGAGCCATGGGTATTGGCCCTTTCTCAGACTAAAAACATCAGCGCTCAGCCACCCCAGAAAAGGCCTAGATGTTCCCACTTGCCCTGTAGCGGTGGCAAGTGTGGTAATGGTTGGGGGAGTTGATGTCACCTTTGTATTCTCAGGGGACATCAAGCCCACAGGTTAGTAATGGAGAGGTGTCTATAAGACACCCCCATTACTAACCCCATAGTGATATTATAAAAAAAACACACCCAGAAGAAAGTCCTTTATTTGATATACACCATCACCGACTCCTTTAGTGAATCTAAATTAAACCATACTCATGCCTAATCTACTGATGCCTACGTCTCCTGCAACAAAAATAAAATAACAAATCACCATATTCCTCACCTATCCGCCGAGAAGATAATTCATAATGTCCCACGACGATCTTGATGACTTTAAGAGCAGTCACTGATGTGACGGCTCTCAAAGACAGCCAGTTATACACTGACAAAGGAGATAATCGCTTCTGCAGTGTATAGCACTGAGCTGCCTGAGAGAGGTCACGCGAGTTCATCAGCTGATCAGCTCCGGTACTTATGGCACCACTGTTGCGTGAGAAAGTTCACCGGAGTTCATCATGAACTCGTGTGACCTCTCTCATGGCAGCTCAGTGATACGCTGCGGAAGCGATTACCTCCTGTCAGTGTATCGCCGGTAGCCAGGTGGAGCAGTCACATCTCCCGATTTAGCTGTTCTACAAGTGAGATTGCCGTGGGACACTCGGGATTACGTGGACTACGGCAGACAGGTGAGTAGATCATGGTTTATTATTTTTTATTTTTTTAAGGAGACATGGGTATGGGGATTAGGCGTTCAGGTCAGTATATGTTCTTTTTTTATTTTACATTTCTCATAGGAGACAAGTACATTGGGGATTTGGTGTTAGGTGAGTATAATGTGTTTTTCATTTTTATTTGAATATGTATTTAATTCATTTACATTTTTTTTTTTTTAATTTGATCACAGGCGCCGGCAGACGAGAGACTATTTCTCCCATCAGTGGCTCCTGCTATCACTGTTAGGCCAGAGTCACCCTTGCGAGTGTGATGCGAGAAACTCACGCGAGTCTCTCGCATCCATACCCGGCGCTGCCACCGGCACTAGGGACCAGAGTGTGTGGCTGCATGTATTTCTATGCAGCCGCACACTTCGGTTCCGAGTACCGGGCGGCAGTGCTGTGTTTTGATGCAAGAGACTTGCGTGAATTTCTCGCATCACACTCGCAAGTGTGATCCTGGCCTTATCAGTGACAGCAGGCATAGCATGATGGGAGGAGTAGTAGTCTCTCATCAGCTTGTGCCTGCTGACCTGCGGTAAGCTTGTTACCATGGGTCACCGCATCTCTGTGGGGTCAAGCCGACATCTGACAGAGTGACCCCGAAGAGCTCTGATGGTGGTAACGATCAACCGGCAGTAACGTTACTGCCGATAAGAAGCACTACGCTGGTGTTTTCCATGCTGTCACCCAGCATGGGAAACACAGGCTTTTGTGCTGTGTATGATCAGCTATATTCGGCGAGTAAATTGGCGATATTGTAAATTCGAACAGAATATTGAAATATTTGCTCCTCTCCAATCGTCTATACAAAATTCGGCCAGTAGTTGACCACTTCAGCAGAAAATTTGCAGAGGTGTACAATCCCCAAAGGGACATCACTATAGATGAATCTCTGGTTCATTTCAAAAGGAGACTAAAGTTCCGACAACACCTGCTCAGTAAGAAGGCCAGGTGCGGAATTAAACTATACAAGCTGTGCAAGAGTACCTTAGGGTACACTCACAGATTTAGGGCCTACAAAGGGAAGGACACCTAGATTAACCCCCCTGAATGCTTTCCTGTCCTAGGGTTGAGTGGGAAAATTGTGTTGGAATTGTTGCACCCACTGCTGGATAAGGGTTATCACCTCTACATTAATAACTTTTACACCAGCATCCCGCTTTTCAAGACCCTCTCTGCTAGAGGTACAGTTTCATGTGACACCGGGGGAAAAAAATCAGAGAGGCTTCCTTAAGATGCTAATCGGGAACTGCTGAAAAAGGGCAAAAGCAGAGCCCAATGCAGTGACAACATGCTGGTGATCAAGTATAAGGACAAGAGGGATATCCTTATCTTGACCACCATGCACCGTGACAACAGCTCCCATGTCACTGTCCAAGGTACCACAGTACAAGTCCCAAAGCCATATTGTATCTTGGATTATAATAAGTACATGGGGGGGTTGTAGACCTCTCAGTTCACGTCCTCAAACCATACAGTGCCACGCGAAAAGCTAAAGTATGGTACAAAAAAATTGGCAATGCACATTGTACAGATGGCACTATAAAATGCTTTTGTGCTGTTTTGATCTGCAGGCAATACGGGGACCTTCCTTCAGTTTCAGGAGGTAGTCATCAAGGCCCTCCTGAAAGAAGATGCGGGTACAAGTACTTTTGAAACTGATGATGCCCGTATTGTCCCAGGTCAACATTTTCCAGCAGAGGTTACCCAAACAGCAACAAAGGGAAGATAACAAAAACGGTGCAGATTATGCATCAAGAGGGGAATCCAAAAGGACACAATTTACCATTGTGAAACTTGCCCTGAGAAACCTGGCCTTTCCATTAAGGTTTGCTTCAAAGTGTAGCACATGTCCACAAATTAATAATTTGTTTTTACCCTGTTGACACAACACACTTTTATAATTTGATGTACAACTTACACATAACATCACATTATAAATTCATACACCAGTAAAACCAAAAGCATTATAATCAATACTATAAGACTATACCTCTAGATATCTTCTTTGAGGGGTATAGTTTTCATTATAGGCTCACTTGTTGGGGATTTGAACTGTTTAGGCACATCAGGGGCTCTCCAAATGCGACTGGACACTTGCAGACCATTCCATCAAAGTATGCGTTCCAAACCGTCTCACCCTTCCCTGCTGAGCCCTACTATGTGCCCAAATAGTAGTTTTCCACTACATATTGTGTATTGTCATATTCAAGAGAAATTGAACAACAATTTTAGTGGTCAATTTTCTTCTGTTACTCTAATAAAATTAAAAAAATTGGGGCTAAAAGATCATTTTGTGGAAAAAAAATGTTTTTTTTTTTCTTTTCATGGTTCAAAGTTAAGGTACCGTCACACATAACGATATCATTAACGATATCGTTGCTTTTTGTGACGTAGCAACGGTATCGTTAAGGAAATCGTTATGTGTGACAGCGACCAACGATCAGGCCCCTGCTGGGAGATCGTTGGTCGCTGAGGAAAGTCCAGAACTTTATTTCGTCGCTGGATCGGCGTGTGTGACGCCGATCCAGCGATGTCTTCACTGGTAACCAGGGTAAACATCGGGTTACTAAGCGCAGGGCCGCACTTAGTAACCCGATGTTTACCCTGGTTACCAGCGTAAACGTTAAAAAAACAAACACTACATACTTACCTTCAGCTGTCTGTCCCCGGCGCTCTGCTTCTCTGCACTCCTCCTGCATCCTGTGTCAGCGCCAGCCAGCCGGAAAGCACAGCGGTGACGTCACTGCTCTGCTTTCCGGCTGACCGGCGCTGACAGTGCAGAGGAAAGCAGAGCGCCGGAGGACAGACACGGAATGTAAGTATGTAGTGTTTGTTTTTTTAACATTTACGCTGGTAACCAGGGTAAATATCGGGTTACTAAGCACAGCCCTTGTTTACCCTGGTTACCGGGGACCTCGGGATCGTTGGTCGCTGGAGAGCTGTCCGTGTGACAGCTCTCCAGCGACCAAACAGCGACGCTGCAGCGATCGACATCATTGTCGGTATCGCTGCAGCGTCGCTTAGTGTGACGGTAACTTTATACATTTCTGTGAAGCACCTTGGGGATCAAGGTGCTCATCACACATCTAGATGAGTTCCTTGAGAGGTGTAGTTAGCTAATTATTCCAGACAATTTTGCATTCAAAAAGTCAAATGGTGCTCCTTTCCTTCCGAGCATGCTGTTCGCACAAACAGTGGTTTCCCCCACATATGGGGTATTGATGTACTTACGAGAAATTGCTCAACAAATTTTGGGGTCCGTTTTCTCCTTTTATCTTTCTGAAAATAAAAAAAGAGTCTCAATAAAATTTTTGTGAAAAAAAAAAAAAAAGTTAAATGTTCATTTTTTTTCCTTCCACATTCCATTAATTCCTGTGAAACAAATGAAGGTTTCATAAACTTCTTGAATGTGGTTTTGAGCACCTTGAGGGGTGCAGTTTTTAGATTGGTGTAATTTTTTAGTATTTTCTGTCATATAGACCCTTGAAAGTCACTTCAAATGTGATTTGGTCCATAAAAAAATGGTCTTGTAAATTTTGTTGTAAAAATGAGAAATTGTTGGTCAACGTATAACTCTTCTATCTTCTTAACAAAAAATGATGCTTCAAAAATTGTTCTGATGTAACGTAGACAAATGGTAAATATTATTTATTATTTTGTGGGACATGACTCTCTGGTTTCAGGTCATAAAAATGAAAAGTGTGAAAATTGTGAAATTTAAAAAAAGATTCTTGTGCTTTGGGGCAGCCTGTGGGGTGGGGGGTCTTTATGTGGCGCTATGCTTAGATATTCATCCTTATGGCTTATGACAGAGGTCACTGATGCCTCAGTGACCTGCCCCCTATGAAAAAAAAAATCACAATTATCAGACAGGTGCCATCGGTGCTGTGATGTAGCATGATACGGTGGATAATATGCCTGTTTTCATTCTATTTAGACATATAGTTTTGTTGGAAAAAAAATGTTCTTAATCAAAATGGAGCTGGCGGCCAATAGAGCTCCGTCCCTCCAAAGTCTCTCCATATTGCTAAGCAGTACTGTACAGATACACATATGGGGTATTGCCACGTTCAATAGAAATTGTGGGACAAATTATGGTGCCATTTTTATCCATTTTCCTGTGTGAAAATGTAGATTCTGGGGCTAAAACAAAATTTTGGTGGTAAAAATATAATTATTTTTTTTCTTCATTGTCATATAGGCCCCTCAATGTAACTTCAAATGTGATGTGGTTCCAAAAAAATGGTTTTCCAAATGTTATTGGAAAAATGAGAAATTGCTTGTCAACTTTTAACCCTTATAAGTTCCTAACAAAAAAAAAATGTTTCAAAAATTGTTCTGATGTAAACTAGACACGTGGTAAATGTTAATTATTAACTATGTGTGAGTTAAGGGCATAAAAAATCAAGAGTTTGAAAATTGCAAAATTTTCTAAATTTTCACAAAATTTCCAATTTTTCACAATTAAATGCAAGTCATATCGAATAAATTTTATGACTATCATGAAGTATAAAATGTCATGAGAAAACAATCTCAGAATCGGTGGGATACGTTGAAGCGCTCCAGATTTATTACCACATAAAGTGACACTGGTCATAATTGTAAAATTTGATCCGGTCATGAAGGTGAAAACAGGCGTGGGTTTGAAGGTGTTATAGTGCCTAGGGTACCATGAATGCCAAATGCGGCCCTACTGGTGTCACAGCCTTGTCATCTTCTCTTCCATGACCCTCAGGCCTGACTGCACTCTAGTTTCTTATCTATTATAGATATTGTTTGCTTAAGACCAGCTTGCGTTGACTTTCTACTGCATCCGTATTCTGCTACGTGTGCTCTTCTGTCTTCTACTGAGCTGTGCAATTCTTAGAGGTCTGTTGAGTGATTGGTGGAATCTCAGAACTTAAGGTACCGTCACATTTAGCGACGCTGCAGCGATCTAGACAACGATCCCGATCACTGCAGCGTCGCTGTGTGGTCGCTGGAGAGCTGTCACACAGACAGCTCTCCAGCGACCAACTATGCGAAGTCCCCTGGTAACCAGGGTAAACTTCGGGTTACTAAGCGCGGCCCTGCGCTTAGTAACCCGATGTTGATCCTGGTTACTAGTGAAGATATCGCTGAATCGGCATCACACACGCCGATTCAGCGATGTCTGCGGGAGATCCAGCGACGAAATAAAGTTCTGGACTTTCTCCTCCGACCAACGATGTCACAGCAGGATCCTGATCGCTGCTGCCTGTCAAACTGAACGATATCGCTAGCCAGGACGCTGCAACGTCACGGATCGCTAGCGATATCGTTGTTAAGTTGGCCAGTGTGAAGGTACCTTTAGACCTCATTGATCTAAGAATTAAAAGGCCTAAAATAACAAAAAGCTCTCAAAATTTTAGTTACTATTTAAGGTGCTCTTACACTAGCTGTGACTCACCTGATGCACTACCAAAATGTTTATTTATTAGGTAAAATAATTTTTAAACTCACTTAAATGTCGTCGTTCTTGGCAGCAGATTGTCCTGTGTAAATATGTGCTATTCTGTGCGCAATCAACCATGTTAATAATCTTTCTGTGCACGAGAAAGGCTAATAAATTACTACCGGTCTGTTTTATACACACAGGTGATCAGTAGTCATTTAACCCCTTAGTGACAGAGCCAATTTGGTACTTAATGACCGAGCCAATTTTTACAATTCTGACCACTGTCACTTTATGAGGGTATAACTCTGGAACGCTTCAACGGATCCCGCTGATTCTGAAAATGTTTTTTCGTGACATATTGTACTTCATGTTAGTGGTAACATTTCTTCGATATTACTTGCGATTATTTATGAAAAAAATGGAAATATGGCGAAAATTTTTAAAATTTTGCAATTTTCAAACTTTGTATTTTTATGCCCTTAAATCAGAGAGATATGTCACGAAAAATAGTTAATAAAATTTCCCACATATCTACTTTACATCAGCACAATTTTGGAACCAAAATTTTTTTTTGTTAGGGAGTTATAAGGGTTAAAAGTTGACCAGCAATATCTCATTTTTACAACACCATTTTTTTTTAGGGACCACATCACGTTTGAAGTCACTTTGAGGGGTCTATATGATAGAAAATAATGAAGTGTGACACCATTCTAAAACTACACCCCTCAAGGTTCTCAAAACCACATTCAAGAAGTTTATTAACCCTTTACGTGTTTCACAGGAACTGAAACAACGTGGAAGGAAAAAATGAACATTTAACTTTTTTTTGCAAACATCTTAATTCAGAACCATTTTTTTTATTTTCACATGTGTAAAAACAGAAATGTAACCAAACATTTTGTTATGCAATTTCTCCTGAATACGCCAATACCCCATATGTGGGGGTAAACCACTTTTTGGGCGCACCGCAGAACTTGGAAGTGAAGGAGCGCCGTTTGACTTTTTCAATGCAGAATTGGCTGGAATTGAGATTGGATGCCATGTTGCGTTTGGAGAGCCCCTGATGTGCTTAAACAGTGGAAACTCCCCACAAGTGACACCATTTTGGAAACTAAACCCCTTAAGGAACTTATCTAGATGTGTGGTGAGCACTTTAAACCCCCATGTGCTTCACAGACGTTTATAACGTAGAGCCGTGAAAAAAAAAAAAATCGCATTTTTTCTACAAAAATGATATTTTTGCCCCCAAATTTTTATTTTCACAAGGGTAACAGGAGAAATTAGACCACAAAAGTTGTTGTGCGATTTCTCCTGAGTACGTCAATACCCAATATGTGGGGGTAAACCACTGTTTGGGTGCACCGCAGAGCTTGGAAGAGAAGGAGTGCCGTTTTACTTTTTCAATGTAGAATTGTCTGGAATTGAGATCGGACGCCATGTCGCGTTTGGAGAGCCCCTGATGTGCCTAAACAGTGGAAACCCCCCACAAGTGACCCCATTTTGGAAACTAGACCCCCCATGGAACTTATCTAGATGTGTGGTGAGAACTTTGAATGCCCAAGTGCTTCACAGAAGTTAAGAATGCAGAGTCGTGAAAATAAAAAATATTTTTTTTTTTCCACAAAAAAGATTTTGTAGCCCCCAAGTTTTTATTTTCACAAGAGTAACAAGAGAAATTGGACCCCAAAAATTGTTGTCCAATTTGTCCTGAGTATGCTGGTACCCCATATGTGGGGGTAAACCACTGTTTGGGCGCACGGCAGAGCACGGAAGGAAGGAGCGCCGTTTTGGAATGCAGACTTAGATAGAATGGCCTGTGGGCGTTATGTTGCGTTTGCAGAGCCCCTGATGTACCTAAACAGTAGTAACCCCCCACAAGTGACCCCGTTTTGGAAACTAGACCCCCCACGGAACTTATATAGATGTGTGGTGAGAACTTTGAATGCCCAAGTGCTTCACAGAAGTTAAGAATGCAGAGTCGTGAAAATAAAAAATATTTTTTTTTTCCACAAAAAAGATTTTGTAGCCCCCAAGTTTTTATTTTCACAAGGGTAACAGGAGAAATTGGACCACAGAAGTAGTTGTCCAATTTATCCCGAGTACGCTGATGCCCCATATGTGGGGGTAACCCACTGTTTGGGCGCACGGCAGAGCTCAGAAGGGAGGGAGCACCATTTGACTTTTTGAGCGCAAAATTGGCTGTCGTGTTTGGAGACCCCCTGATGTACCTAAACAGTGGAAACCCCCCAATTCTAGCTCCAACCCTAACCCCAACACACCCCTAACCCTAATCCCAACCTGATCCATAATCCTAATCACTAACCCTAACGATAATCACAACCCTTACCCCAAAACAACCCTAAGGGGTTACAAGGACACTAAACTTCAGGAGGGCAAATTTCCAACGGATGAGAGGGGATCTTGGTGCAATTAACTGGGACGATATCCTGAGACACAAAAATACACAAAGAAAATGGGAGACGTTTATTAGCATCCTGGATAGGACCTGTGCACAGTATATACCGTATGGGAATAAACATACTAGTACATAGGGATTGCGATTGTGCTATCAATTTGATTCCTGGTAGTAAGTTTCCTAAGGGCCGACTGTTCAATTTCTGTGCCAGAACACGCCGCTATGCGGAGTTATATAAAGGAATCCTTGGAGAAGGGTCATATTCGCCCGTCGTCGTCACCATTGGGAGCAGGGTTCTTTTTTGTGGCCAAGAAGGATGGTTCTTTGAGACCTTGTATTGATTACCGCCTTCTTAATAAGATCACAGTCAAATTTCAGTACCCTTTGCCGCTGCTGTCTGATATATTTGCTCGGATTAAGGGGGCTAGTTGGTTCACCAAGATAGATCTTCGTGGTGCGTATAATCTTGTGCGAATTAAACAGGGCGATGAATGGAAAACAGCATTTAATACGCCCGAGGGCCATTTTGAGTACCTGGTTATGCCATTCGGGCTTTCCAATGCTCCATCAGTATTTCAGTCCTTTATGCATGACCTCTTCCGAGAGTACCTGGATAAATTCCTGATTGTATATTTGGATGATATTTTGGTCTTCTCGGATGATTGGGAGTCTCACATGAAGCAGGTCAGAATGGTGTTCCAGGTCCTTCGTGCTAATTCTTTGTTTGTGAAGGGGTCTAAGTGTCTCTTTGGAGTTCAGAAGGTTTCATTTTTGGGTTTCATTTTTTCCCCTTCTACTATCGAGATGGACCCTGTTAAAGTCCAGGCCATTTATGATTGGACTCAGCCGACATCTGTGAAGAGTCTGCAAAATTTCCTGGGCTTTGCTAATTTTTATCGTCGCTTCATCAGTAATTTTTCTAGTGTTGCTAAACCGTTGACTGATTTGACCAAGAAGGGTGATGATGTGGTCAATTGGTCTTCTGCGGCTGTGGAAGCTTTTCAGGAGTTGAAGCGTCGTTTTTCTTCTGCCCCTGTGTTGTGCCAGCCAGATGTTTAGCTCCCGTTTCAGGTCGAGGTTGATGCTTCTGAGATTGGAGCAGGAGCTGTTTTGTCGCAAAGAAGTTCTGATGGCTCGGTGATGAAACCATGTGCCTTCTTTTCCAGGAAGTTTTCGCCTGCTGAGCGCAATTATGATGTTGGCAATCGAGAGTTGTTGGCCATGAAGTGGGCATTCGAGGAGTGGCGTCATTGGCTGGAAGGAGCCAAGCATCGCGTGGTGGTCTTGACAGATCACAAGAATTTGACTTATCTCGAGTCTGCCAAACTGTTGGCTCCGAGACAGGCTCGATGGTCGTTATTTTTCTCCCATTTTGATTTTGTGGTTTCGTACCTTCCGGGCTCTAAGAATGTGAAGGCTGATGCCCTGTCAAGGAGTTTTGTGCCCGACTCTCCGGGTGTTCCTGAGCCGGCGGGTATCCTCAAGGAAGGAGTAATTTTGTCTGCCATCTCCCCTGATTTGCGGCGGGTGTTGCAAAAATTTCAGGCTGATAGACCTGACCGTTGCCCAGCGGAGAAACTGTTTGTCCCTGATAAATGGACTAGTAGAGTTATCTCTGAGGTTCATTGTTCGGTGTTGGCTGGTCATCCTGGAATCTTTGGTACCAGAGAGTTGGTGGCTAGATCCTTTTGGTGGCCGTCTTTGTCGCGGGATGTGCGTTCTTTTGTGCAGTCCTGTGGGACTTGTGCTCGGGCTAAGCCCTGCTGTTCTCGTGCCAGTGGGTTGCTTTTGCCCTTGCCGGTCCCAAAGAGGCCCTGGACGCATATCTCTATGGATTTTATTTTGGATCTCCCTGTTTCTCAAAAGATGTCGGTCATTTGGGTGGTTTGTGATCGCTTCTCTAAGATGGTCCATTTGGTACCCTTGTCTAAATTGCCTTCCTCCTCTGATTTGGTGCCATTGTTTTTCCAGCATGTGGTTCGTTTACATGGCATTCCGGAGAACATCGTTTCGGACAGAGGTTCCCAGTTTGTTTCGAAGTTTTGGCGATCCTTTTTTGCTAGGATGGGCATTGATTTGTCTTTTTCCTCGGCTTTCCATCCTCAGACAAATGGCCAAACCGAACGTACTAATCAGACTTTGGAAACATATCTGAGATGCTTTGTTTCTGCTGATCAGGATGATTGGGTGTCCTTTTTGCCTTTGGCTGAGTTCGCCCTTAATAATCGGGCCAGCTCGGCTACTTTGGTTTCGCCGTTTTTCTGCAATTCTGGTTTCCATCCTCGTTTCTCTTCAGGGCAGGTTGAGTCTTCGGACTGTCCTCGTGTAGATACTGTGGTGGATAGGTTGCAGCAGATTTGGACTCATGTGGTGGACAATTTGACATTATCCCAGGAGAAGGCTCAACGTTTCGCTAACCGCTGGCGCTGTGTGGGTCCCCAACTTCGTGTTGGGGATTTGGTTTGGTTGTCGTCTCGTTATGTTCCTATGAAGGTTTCCTCTCCTAAGTTTAAGCCTCGTTTCATTGGTCCGTATAAGATTTCTGAGGTTCTCAATCCTGTGTCATTTCGTTTGACCCTTCCAGCTTCTTTTGCCAACCATAATGTATTCCATAGGTCGTTGTTGCGGAGATACGTGGCGCCTGTGGTTCCATCCGTTGATCCTCCTGCCCCGGTGTTGGTTGAGGGGGAGTTGGAGTATGTGGTGGAGAAGATTTTGGATTCTCGTATTTCGAGACGGAAACTCCAGTACCTGGTCAAGTGGAAGGGTTATGGTCAGGAAGATAATTCCTGGGTCTTTGCCTCTGATGTTCATGCTGCCGATCTGGTTCGTGCCTTTCATTTGGCTCGTCCTGGTCAGCCTGGGGGCTCTGGTGAGGGTTCGGTGACCCCTCCTCAAGGTGGGGGGGGGTACTGTTGGGAATTCTGTTGTTAAGCTCCCTCCTGTGGTCATGAATGGTACTTCGGCTGGTTCTGTCCATGGGCTTCCTCTGGTGGTTGTGAGTGGGGCTGCGGCTTCTGAGGTTCCTTCCACAGGTGACGAGGTTAATTCGTTAGCTGGCTGCTCTATTTAACTCCACCTAGATCATTGCTCCAGGCCACCTGTCAATGTTCCAGTATTGGTCTAGTTCGCTCCTGGATCGTTCTTGTGGCCTGTCTTCCCAGCAGAAGCGAAGTTCCTGCTTGTTTTTCTCTGTTTGCTATTTTTTCTGTCCAGCTTGCTATTTTGATTTTTGTCTTGCTTGCTGGAAGCTCTGGGACGCAGAGGGAGCGCCTCCGCACCGTGAGTCAGTGCGGAGGGTCTTTTTGCGCCCTCTGCGTGGTCTTTTTGTAGTTTTTTGTGCTGACCGCAAAGTTACCTTTCCTATCCTCTGTCTATTCAGTAAGTCGGGCCTCACTTTGCTAAATCTATTTCATCTCTGTGTTTGTAATTTTCATCTTTACTCACAGTCATTATATGTGGGGGCTGCCTGTTCCTTTGGGGAATTTCTCTGAGGCAAGGTAGGCTTTATTTTTCTATCTCTAGGGCTAGCTAGTTCCTTAGGCTGTGACGAGGCGCCTAGGGAGCGTCAGGAGCGCTCCACGACTATTTCTAGTGTGTGTGATAGGATTAGGGATTGCGATCAGCAGAGTTCCCACGTCTCAGAGCTTGTCCTATATTATTAGTAACTATCAGGTCATTTCGTGTGCTCTTAACCACCAGGTCCATTATTGTCCCCACCACCAGGTCATAACACACAGCACGGTAAAGTAGCATGGCAATCAGCTGGAATAATGAACAATTGGAGACAGCCGGCACTTCCCAGTCTCAGACTGAATAGTTGAGCTGTCAATCAACACACTTACAGTGCAGCATGCCCCCTGTACCAGATTGGATGGCTGTGCTGTCAGTAACTCCATCCCAGGCACTCTGACGGGTAGAGCCACATAGCTTCCATACCATGTGGTATGTGGATATTATCACTTTGCTACGGCAGGGACAAAAATAAAAGAAAAATTGGAGTTTGTGACGCCAGAGTGCACTGTTTCCTGGAAGTGTGCTGTTATGTGGTGCACTCCAAATAGTTCAGAAAACAGGGAGGCCTTTACTTGTTGCACGAATACACAGGTAAATCCAGATAAACAATATTTTAACAGAGATTCAATTCCAGTGAAGCAATCACAGTTACTTTCTGGTATAGTAATGCAGATATAACAATGGTGCAGTGATTCCTGAGACTCAGCTTCTGCTTATATATGCACAGTCCTGATCACTCCGCTATCTGAAGCTGTGGCTGTGGTTTCTTTTACAGCATTTCTGGCTGTGTGGTACCTGCTCCCTCATGCTTCTACTTGACTACACTCTGCTGCACAAAATGTCTCCTTCTCTAACAGTGCTAAACCAGAACCTGGTCATGTGGTCTAACCATGTGACCTTATGGCCATATATGAAAAGCAGGGCTTCTTTGTTAACTCTTTACAACCTCCTAATATCAGAACATAATAAGTACATATCTTTGTGTATATATAAAACACTTCTTTGTCCCGAATCCTCATGTACATCATCTAAAAAGAGAAACATTGTGCAAGTCTAATGAGGTAGCTGCCTGCTCTGCTGCATTTTAAAGGCACATACACAACAACTTTGGGGCATTACAGATGTACCACCTATAAAGACATATTATCCATAAGGATAAATGGTAAGTCCATGCAGACACATGTTCCTCCAAAAGTGATGGACAACATTAAAAAAAACTATGATTGCTCACTTCTATAACCAATCTGTTGCACATTGCTAATAAGCCAAAGGTAATAGGATAAAACATAAATTATCTGTCTCTCCAAATGTAGGCAAATGTGTGTTTGGTATCGGGAAAACGTGGTCATAAAAGAATGATATTCAATTGTAGAATTATTCATTATTACCAAATTTAGTGTAATGCTACCTGTGACGTAAATATGACAGCTTACTGAAGATCATCTTCTATGTAACAGTTGAGACAGGGTCACTGGCACTGTATGTGAGGGGAGATATGTGTCACGAAAATTGCTTTCTTCTGAGATCTGAAACCCATGAGTGCTGAAGTGGTTAACTAACCGTTATCAGGGACTGGGGTTTTGGTGATTAGGTGACAGAAGGACAGGACGCCTACTCACCATATCTCCACCTCAAGGGTGTGGCTGAGGAGTTAAATGTTCAGCCACTGTTTTTTACTGTGGTGTATGTTTGGAGAGGAAGGTCTCCAGACGGTGGCGCTGGATGGAGCAGAAGACTTGTGGTGACCTCTGCAGACGAGTCCCACCAGCAGAACGGCTTTGATATACTTTATCTTTTGTTTTGCCATATTGCCAGAAAGACTGTTTATTTTCTTAAACCCTGCCAAGGTTTATGCTGTGCTATAATAAACCAGCAGGTGACTTTCACAGGAAGCGTTCCTGTGTCTACCTTTGCAAGTAGCTGAGTGAGTGAACCCCTCACACAGTATATTAAATTGTCAGTGATGTTTTAATAAAACTTAGGCTCATCTGATGGCCTATATAATCACTAACAAAGTTTTACAGTACTGTGTATGTATGTGTATATATATGTATATGCATATATATATATATATATATATACAATGCAAGGGAGGAAATGGAAGTTCCTGTGCTTATAGTGCTAGCAGAATGCTAATGAAGATGATCTGCCCACATGCGTTAATGCTATGCCGCATGAGACTTCGTAGACATAATGGTCTATATGCAGAATATCTGTTTTACCTTGTCGGTGATGACCCCAGCAATCACATGCATTTTCTATTGTTTTGGGGAAAATTACATGTACGCTTTATAGAAACAATAAGAACAATTTAGTGAAAATATGCATTATGCACACACTCCGAACAGGCTGACGTTTCTCTAGACATGTACGTCAGGTTGTATAAGTAGCAGATGTGCCATAACCAGTTATTTAGCTCCATTTCAAAATACAATTGTACTGATGATGCCAACAGCACCAAGACCGTATCAATGTGGAGAGCTGAATGCCTTTTCTATTTTCTCTGTGCTGTGAATCGATAGAGACAGTGCAAAACAAAGGCTGATAGAAAAGCATGCAGCTCAATACACTTATTTTGAACAATACATCACACATATTGCTAGAATACCATTGACTTATGGTTTACGATGGTTCCCCAAGATACTAGACCTTGCAGAATATATGGAACACAATTCTCTCTGCTATCACAATAAATCAAAGTTCAAGCAAAGGTGACATATAATAGACTTGACTCTGGTCAAAGGAAATATCAAGAAGGAATGTAAGCGGAAAAGTCAATAGAGTTTATCTGGATACTACTGTAATTGAGATGAATATTCTATTCTTCACAGATCTTGCAAAATGCAGTTCACGTTTAATCTCTGTCAATATGGAATTGGGGAAATCAATTCTACCATTCCTACTAAAATACAAAACGCAATGCCATCCTTTATAGCACCTTTTTTGTGACGGCAGATTAAAATACAAAAGTGATGATTCTCAAAACAAGAACTTTTGCCCCCAGATGGTTTTGATACAAAGGTCCTATGACATTCATACTATAGGCCTCTTTAGTGGCTCTAACATATGGAGTAATGCAGGGGTGAACCTAGCCTCTCTGCTGCCTGAGGTGAACTGCAAAACAGCGCCCCCCCCATGTAGTAAAATCAATACAAATAAGTCTTAGCAGGACCATATCTGACAACCTCAGCTCATCCACATAGGGTAATATAGACCAACTCTGCTATATCCCACTTCCTTACTGCTTTCAGATCTGAAAACCCCAGCTGGTTCACATAGCTTATCTACTTCTGACAGTCTGATGGAGGGAAGCTGTGAACCGTGACAGAACTGTGCAGCAGCAGCATGTGGGGCCGGGGTGGTGGGGGGGGTGGGGTCTGGGGAAGGGGGAGCTGGGGGGCAGCGATGGCGGATGATGTTTTTTACAGTTACTTACTGTCGGTTACTGCTCTGCGACTAGTCCGACTCCCAGCAATGTGTGTGTCCCAGCAGGTCAGGAGACTGGGCACCACCTCTGCACCTCAGCCCGGGTAAGTAACAGTTACCTGCCAGGCACACTGCACTTTAGGTTGTTGTGACACTGCACTATCAGCAAGTCTCAGAGCAGGGATTACAGGGAGAGTCTGCACCACGTGTTCTGACTGCCGCTCTGCCGCCCCCTGTCTTTAAGGATGCTCCGACGCCTGAGGCAAAATATTCTACTTGCCTCATGATAGCAGTGCCCCTGGGGTAATGACTGTTCATTATGGGGGACTATTTTAAGCTAGCACAAGGGGCTAACTACTGTAGGTGGGTTCATGGTTTCCTGTGCTTCCTATTGGCTATGGATACAGGCATATATATTAAGGTGTGGGGCTATTTACTCAACATTAGAGTTGGTGCGAATCAATTCATAGGATGTGGTCCATCAGTCAGTAATCTTAGGCCACTAGATGGAAGCCTCTTACCTTATGGCATCTTCATTTGATTAACGGGTAAATCTAAAGAAGAACCGCTGATGCCATCAGGTAAGAAGTGGTTCTCAGGGCTCAGATTACTCATGTATTCAGTGGACCATATTCTCCAAGTCGATTCACACCACCTTTACTCAGGATGTTTTCCAGGCTTGTATCTGAGCTGCTAATATTGCTGCTGAGAATCATCACCTTTTAATCATTGCCTCCTGTTCCCTCCAGTTCTGCCATGTTGCTGGGCAAGTGGCATTTTTGCCAAGATGGCCCCACCCTCTTATCTTCCTGTCCTTACTATATAACTTGCACAGGTTTTCCCCCATAGCCCTGGATCCAAGAAGTATTGTTTCTACTTGTGGAGAGTGACATGTTAAGCATGTTGAGGTGATTAGACTTAAAGCCGCAATGCTCCTCAGGGAAATGTGTCTGTAAATTGAGATTCTGCTTTGGCTTTTATCCTAAGTCATGTGACAAGGCTCGTTAAAGGGTCGACATTGACTTTTAGGCTATGTGCATACATTGCAGATTATTTGCGGTTTTTTAGCGCTATAAAAACGCTATAAAACCGCAAATAATCTGCATACATTAAGCATCCCATCATTTATAATGGAATCCGCAATTTCTGTGCACATGATGTGCGTTTTTCCGCATGAAAAACGCATTGCGGAAAAATAATGAACCTGTTCATTAATTTTGCGTTTTTTTTCGCGGATTTCCCACTGTCTAATGCATTGGGAAATGTCCGGGAAAAACCGTGCAAACAACGCGCATAAAACGTGTCAAAACCATGCAAAAAAACGCATGCGGATTTCATGTGGAAATCTGGCAGAAATGTCCGGATTTCCACAGGAATTTTCTGCATGAATTCCTGAACGTGTGCACATAGCCTTAGGATTGCTACTTCCAATAGGTGGCACTAGAGTTCTAGCCCCCATAGCCCTAAATGCTACCTCAGACAGTGATGTGTATTAGAGCTCCTTTCGCTCAGCAGTAGTGTTGAGCGATACCGTCCGATACTTGAAAGTATCGGTATCAGATAGTATCGGCCGATACCGATATCCGATACCAATACAAGTCAATGGGACACCAAGTATCGGAAGGTATCCTGATGGTTCCCAGGGTCTGAAGGAGAGGAAACTCTCCTTCAGGCCCTGGGATCCATATTAATGTGTAAAATAAAGAATTAAAATAAAAAATATTGATATATTCACCTCTCCGGCGGCCCCTGGACATCACCGTGGGTAACCGGCAGGCTTCTTTGTTTAAAATGAGCGCGTTTAGGACCTGAGAATGACGTCGCGGCTTCTGATTGGTCGCGTGCCGCTCATGTGACCGCCACGCGACCAATCAGAAGCAGCGACGTCATTTGCAGGTCCTAAATTCCTAGAATGAGGAGTTTAGTGCCTGAGAATGACGTCGCGGCTTGTGACTGGTCGCGTGGCGGTCACATGAGCGGCACGCGACCAATCAGAAGCCGCGACGTCATTCTCAGGTCCTAAACGCGCTAATTTTTTAATTTTAATTCTTTATTTTACACATCACTATGGATCCGATACCGATTCCCGATACCACAAAAGTATCGGAACTCGGTATCGGAATACTTGCGGTATCGGAATGCTCAACACTACACAGCAGTCATCAGCCCAGGATAGTAGTGATTGAGAAGGTATATGCTATGATTCAGAGTCTATGCATCAGCTTGCTGCTTCCCCAACTGAAACCATTACCTCTGTTCTCAGGTGGGTACTCCTGCAATCACACATGCTGCAAAAAGGCTGCTGATAACGACAGTACCAGCTATGTCTCCTACTGCCAGTGCCAAGAATGCAGAATGCGTCTAACTCAGGATCTCTCCTTGTCATCAGGTCCACTAACATTATCCAGAGTGAGTCATGGTTTGAGTTCCATCTGCTCCAATGCCAAACCATGCTGAAGAGACAAGCACCAACAATTGCAGGGCACTGGCAAAGGGCAAGAGCTCCAAACATTATTTTGACATTTGTACAGCTCCCTTGGAGTTACCCAGGATGACATCAGGCCTCTAATGACTGCCCCTGCATTGTGTCTTCCTTCATTTCCATCTGGTGGTGAATTGCATTGCCTTTGGCCTTTTAGAAATTCATTTGGGTCAGTGGGTCAGGATTTTATTCAGGCAATACAAGCTTTTGTAAACACGTTAAACCCTCCGTCAGGAACAATGGATCTGACAGGCGCAGCACTTCTACTTTCATTTCTCCCTTCTCACCAGATTTTCAGGAAACCCCCTCCCTCTAGATAGTCTCCTGGCTCTAGCTGCTGTGTGAAACCTGATACCACAGTTGGTCTGCAGAGCTTCAGGAAGGAAGATATAGCTGTGCTGGCTTCTCAGGCTCATTGGTCCTGAACACTTTATAAGGTTGGTATGTAATGTTTTTAGTCATTACTATTGTTTATTTAGCTTGTTTTATGAATGGATAGAGAAAGGTTTGTGGATATTTCATATAAATAAGGCAGATTTTCTTACAAATGAATGGCTATTTGGTGGGAGTTTTGAAATTTGTGTATATCAAAGTTATTACTTTTATGTTGAGTAAATGGGTTTGTTTTGCAACTGATAATATGTAGTCTCTTTTATTACATCCCTATGAAGGTCTGTGATCACTTTTAGATAGCTGAAATTGAGAAAATTAGATAGTCTAGGCATTTTTCTAGCCTGCGCTTGACAGGCACATTGTTCCATTACGAGTTAGTGCGAATATTGTTCCTGATGGAGGGTAAATTCTACTTCTGAAACACTGCCTTTCCCTAAGCTAAAGGTATCTTTTGATGTTATTCCTAAAATAGACTTGAGCAAATTTTGTCTGTTTCATCACCTTTTGCATTCCAAGAGTTCTGCCTTTTGTGATCTTTCAGCTGTAGTATACATGTCCTTCGATAAAGCTAATCACTTGATAAGGCTTTAATTGAAACATGGCTTTTACTTTTGGACCAGCAAGGGTTAATGTCAGTTTCCTTGCTGGCAGCAGCTGTGTTGCTGGTCAGCTAATGTGGGTGGTGGGGGTAAGGACCTACATAGGGTGTTAGGGGAGCTTAGTGATAGGCACAGGCTGCGTTATGAGATGTCCCATCCCTCGTTCCCTGCTGTTAGGACCTTCCTCTCCCTTTTTCCATCCCGTTGCTGGTATTTCTTTTGCCTTCCGCTGGACCGACCTGTATGGGTCATGACATTATTACCAACCAGTACTACTTTCTGGTGAGCCCATGGTTAAAGCCAAGGCTTTTGCTCACCTGATCCAGACATTCACGGATGAGGTTACCGAGTTGAGGACTCAGGTAGTGCATCAGTTTTAGCAGGTGTCGGGGTTCTTGGTCTCGGCTCATGTCCAGGCTCAAACGAAACCCAATATATTTGTCCTGGTTCTCTGGAGGGAGAGATAATTTTTTGGCCTTTAAGGAAGCCTGTAAGTTGTATTTCAGGGTTTAGCCTCATTCCTCAGTGAGTGAGGAACAGCGTGAGGGGATTATAGTCTCCCTTCTCAAGGGTGATCCCCAATCCTGGGCTTTCTCCCTGCCGAACAATTCACCAGCTTTGCGGTTGGAGGATGAGATTTTTGTGGCATTGGTGCTGGTCTATGAGGGTCCTGATGATGTTTCCCTGGCTGAGTCTCAACTCCGTAAGATCAAACAGGGTGGCTGGCTGAGGAGTACTGCTCAGAGTTTGGAGGTGGGCCACTGACAAGAGTTATTTCTGTCAGGGTCTGTCAGCTAGGTTACAGGATACTCTGGTGCAGTATGCTACTACTGGGTCATTGGAGGCTGCCATGGCCCTTGCTATCCGGGTGGATAGACACCTCAGGTAGAGAAATAAACCAAATCTACCCCCTGTAGTTCTTTCTAGGGAGGAGGACACACTGATGCAGATGGACGAACCCATGCATGCGGGAGAAGCCTCCTCTCACATTAGGTCGCCAACGGTTCACCATGGGGAAGTGCCATGTTTTTTCTGTGGTCGGACTGATCATTTCATCAATGCCCAGCTCGCGCCAAAGTATGAACTCCATCACAAAAGCCACGTTCACCTTGTCTCGTGGAGGAAGACAACCAGGGTGTGTATATTTCCTCTATCTTTACTTCTCAGTTTACCATTACAGCTGAAGTGGTGATTGGTGGGGAAGCTGAGAATATACCGGTGGAGCCGGAGTCTCACTTTGTTCATACCCACGGTCTGATTGGTAGGACGCTGGCGAGACCCATTTCCATTCAGGCGATTGACTCTGTCGCTCCCAGCCAGAAGAGTTTGTCCCAAGTCGTAGACAATATTAACCTTTGTATTGGGACTCTTCATGAAGGGTATGCCAACTCCCATGGTATGCTGTGTTGCTGGTCAGCTGATGTGGGTGGTGACCACTCCCACCACCTTTTATATAATCACATGATGCATCAGCTGGCTATTGATAATAGACTTTTTCTATGAAGACCAGTCTAGGAGCGTGGAATTATCTGGTGCTAGCGGTTTATCTGCTACGTCTGTGGAGTTCAGTTTCCTGAGCCTGTGTACTCTGCTGAGTGGAGCTTGGCAGCGGTGGCGGGAGCTAAGTTTCTTGTTCCACTTGTCTTATCTGTTTTGTCACTACCCCCTTTGTTTACACCACTTGCTGTGGTGAGGCTAGCATCCTTGCCAGCCAGTGCTCTAGCTGGGGTTTAGTGAGGTGACAGCTAGGGACTAGGCAGGTGATGGCAGCGGGAGGGAAGGACCCACTTAGGGCATTAGGGGAGCTTAGAGATAGCACAGGCTGTGTTAGGAGGTGCACCATACCTCATTCCCTACTGTTAGGGCCTTCCTCTCCCTTTTTTCCATCCCGCTGTTGGTGTTTGCTGTGCCGTCCGCTGGACTGACCCTTGTGACAATTGTCATGTTAGCAACTGCAAAAAATATTTTTTAAATGTGCAATAGCTCAAGTCACAGAACATTTTCACTGCCACTAAACGATAAGGAGGGATAAGGCATGCTGTATCACATTTAGCAACTGAAAAAATAAGTTTTTGAAAAGTCTACTCGTGCATGGAGCACAATAGAAGCAGTGCACAGCAAACATCTATGAAATGTGCCCTGCAGTCTGTCTGTGGACCTCAGTAATGGCACAGAAAAAAAATCTGCTGAAAGGTCGATTTCACAGCCACATAGGACACTAGCTATCTAAACTATCTGACTTAGAAACAACCACCTAGCTTACTAGCTAAAATCTATCAGGCCCAGTATCAGGAGCATCCTCTCTGTGCTTTCTACAAAATGACGCTAAAAGAAGACGTCCGCTCTTTATATAGAGAGGTACATGTGATTTCAGCAGCCAGTGACTTGAGCCATTGTGTCTGGACATTGTTGATGTTTCCTGCTCCCTAATTGGCTAGCACACATAGAGTTAGTAAAAAAATTACAAGCACGCAGCTCCTTTGAGCTCTCCCCACCCCCTACCCTCATCAAACATATGCCCCACACTCATCATCCACCACCTCTGTCCTAGCCAAAGTGCTCAAAATATTTTAGTAGCAACGCAAATATTTTCCTTCACTTTTTACAGAATGCTACAGGGTTTTCCAGATTTTATAAAAAATTTCTGATCACGAATCCAAATGTGCCATATACGTGCCAAATGTATGTTTGGTGATCATTTTTTTAACATATTCGCTCATCTCAAGGCATCACCCTTTCTCCAAAAAATGCAAATAAAAAACAAACTCTAAAGAAACAATGGTAGAAGTGTTTTATTTTCACAATTCTCTGGATTGTTGTTTTTTAGCACAGTATATGGTAAAGGAATGGTGTCCATCTAAACTGCAACTTGCCCTTAAAATAACAAGTCTTCATCTGCCTACGTGTTAGGAAACATAGTTTTGGCCCTTGAAAGTAGGGGAAGAAAGATCAGCACAACAAAAACTGAAGATTGCCAGGCTTTGAAAGGGTTAAGGATTTGGATTTAATGTTCTAAAATGGATGTTTAAAAGTGTCATATCTTCTTTGTGTTAATGAAAGTGGTGGATGGTAGATGTTGTCTGGTGGATTTGGCTAATATTTTTCTGCCAGTGCATCCTTCATATGGTTGGCATTCTGATTGCTTTGCATGTTACATCAGACCTGATATGTTGACTATTTAACTGTTACTTTGCTTCAAGTATTCATTCAGTGGTTAGCTTACAGTCCACTATTATGAGGAGAAAAAAAGATGTGCAGTGGCTTCTCCTGGGGGCATAACCCTTTGTTTTTCTGAAGCAGATATCATCTAGATAGGTATCCAGGATCTGCGTTAATTGCAGATATTGTCCACTGGCCTGGAGGTCAGTAGGTGACATCTGAAGTGACCTCTAATGTCTATGTTTGTTGTCCATGTTACGATTCCTCCACTTATTGTGTCTTGGACGCAGTAAGTGACAGTTCAATCTAGTGCAGGAGCATGCTGAGTTGTCGATATCTACATAGACAGCTCAGCCATCCAATCTGATACTGAGAAGTGCTGAGCTTCCTTCAGGTGTTCCCTGTTCTAAGTGATTACTCAGATCTCTGTCAATCGTATCAATTGCTCAGTGGTGCTGTTTACTTTGTATTACTGTGCTCTGTTGATTTATTGCTGCTTGACCTTGGACCTCATGCTGATCCTCCATTTGCCTAGCACCTTTGCTCTGACCTGCAATCTTCCTGATATTCTGAACTCGGAACATGACCACCTAACTACGCCTTTGTCTGTTCCCTTTAGTTTATGACGTGCTCTCTTGGTATCTAACCCTGGAACGTTTGACTGTCCTGCCTCACGGCTTGTCCATGAGTTGTGACTAGCATCACAGTCCATGGATAAAGTAGTAGATGAATAGACACTGATCTGCAGTACCCAAGCAGCAACGACAAACCAGTGTGATGGAGAGGTGGTGTTCTGCTGCATACATTGCTTATACTTTGCCATAACCAGAGCTAGTAACATCAATATATTTGTAGAAAAGTGGCAAATTCCTTCAACCCTTTAAGGGAATTGTTTGTTTGCTCTTACTCCAAGAGCCATAACTTTTTTATTTTTTATTTTTTTGTGCCATATTCCTATGATTAGGGCATAGTGTACATAAGAAATGCATAAGGCTTTATCCTCATGATGGATCCTCCTGTTTTTAAATGAATCTCTAATAAAAAGATCAATTTTATGGATAGAAGTGCTGGAAAATAATTTTTTCTTCTTTGGTTCTTGTTCTAGTTTTTAATGTCATGACTCACTATTCATTTTACAATATAATATACTGAAAATTGTTGTTGACTGGAATAGCACATTGCAAGCCATTGATCATCTGTCATCAATAGAAAACATCAACTGAAATCTATTGCCTAAAATATTTGTCCAGTTTGGAAAATCATTCATCACATAACAGGTCACCAAACTGGGCATAAGTGTTAACCAGAGCCATTCATGATCAGCTGAAGGAGGAACAATAAATCTTATCCGCCAGAAATAAAGTGTTACGGCAGCACTTTGGTACATTATGAGGCTATTTTATTTTATTATGATTCTTGTGCATGATGGTCTTTGCAATACCTATTCACCCTGGATAATGTAGGGTCCCAAGTGAGAGTATCCACATTATTACATCTACATGCGCTAAGACAGCATTTTTTTAAATTTATTTTTCTTACTTATATAGCATCATCATATTCCACAGTACTTTATAGAGATTATCACCACTGTCCGCATCTTAATTCCCTTTCAGTATGTCTTTGGAGTCTGGAAACCAGTATGTCTTGGAGGAAGTGGAGAAAGAAGCAGATTACACTCCTTGTCTACAATCCCCACCCCACAAACTTGCACACCCTCGCAGAAATCTTAAACACCTTGATCTACATTCACTCTCTGAATCCCTCCTCCCTCTCAGAGACATAAGTTCCCTACACAATGCGGATGATGCTGCCGCTCTATATAACACCACAATAGCGGCAACTTTGGAATCTCTTGCCCCTCTCACACATACCAAAATCAACAGACAGCCCTGGCACACCAGCCTGAACAAAGATCTGAGGCGAGCTTCCAGGGCTGCTGAGCGGAGATGGAAAAGATCCCACTCCAACGAGCACTTCATTGCATTCAAACAGTCCCTCACTACTTTCAAGACCACCTCGCTACAGCAAAACAAACTTACTTCTCATCTCTCATATCCTCCCTGTCCCACAACCCTAAACAGTTATTAAACACCTTCAACTCTCTCCTCCGTCCCCAGCACCTCCTCCCTCCCCACTTATCTCAGCTGAAGACTTTGCCTCATTTTTCAAGCAGAAGATTGAGAACATCAGACAGTTTTATTGAACAACCCCCAGAGCCCTTCCTCCCAACTACCCAGCCCTCCACCTCCAAAACCAACTTCTCCACCATTACAGAAGATCGACTCTCCACTCTACTCTCAAGATTGCATCTCGCCATCTGTACACTTGACCCGATCCCTTCCCACTTCATCTCAAACCTTGCCACAGTCTTCATCCCAACTCTAACCCATCTCTTCAACCTATCACTAACAACTGGCGTTTTCCCCTCAAGCTTTAAACATGCCTCAATCACACCTATCCTCAAAAAGCCCTCTCTTGACCCATTCTCTGTATCTAGCTATCGCCCTATATCACTTCTCCCCTATGCCTCAAAACTACTGGAACAACACGTCCATCTTGAACTGTCCTCCCATCTATCTTCCTGCTCCCTCTTCGACTGCTTACAATCAGGCTTCCGGTCACACCACTCCCCTGAAACTGTCCAAACTAAAGTCACCAATGACCTATTAACCGCCAAGAGCAAGCGACACTACTCTATCATCCTCCTCCTCCTGGACCTGTCTTCTGCCTTTGATACAGTGGACCATTCCCTATTGCTACAGACCCTCTCATCCCTTGGCATCACAGACTTGGCCCTATCCTGGATCTCGTCATACCTAACTGATGGAACATTCACCCATTCACACGCACCACCTCCTCATCTCGCCCCCTATCTGTCGGAGTCCTGCAAGGTATAGTTCTAGGGCCCCTGCTCTTCTCCATTTACACTTTTGGCCTGGGACAGCTCATAGAATCTCACAGTTTTCAGTATCATCTCTATGCTGATGACACACAGATCTACATCTCTGGACCAGATATCACCACCCTACTAACCAGAATCCCTCAAAGTCTATCCGCTATTTCATCCTTCTTCTCCGCTAGATTTCTAAAACTTAACATGGACAAAACAGAATTCATTGTCTTTCCCCCATCTCACGCGACCCCCTAACGAAACTATCCATTACAGTAAACGGCTGCCCACTCTTCCCAGTCCCACAAGCTCACTGCCTCGGGATAATCGTTGACACTAATCTCTCCTTCAAATACATATCCAAGCCCTTTCCATTTCCTGCCGCCTTCAAGTCAAAAATATTTCATGGATCCATACAATCCTAAACCAAGAATCTGCAAAAACCCTAGTCCATAATAATAATAATCTTTTATTTTTATATAGCGCTAACATATTCCGCAGTGCTTTACAGTTTTGCACACATTTCATCACTGTCCACGATGGGGCTCACAATCTAAATTCCCTATCAGTATGTCTTTGGAATGTGGGAGGAAACCGGAGTGCCCGGAGGAAACCCACGCAAACACAGGGAGAACATACAAACTCCTTGCAGATGTTGTCCAAGGTTAGATTAGAACCCAGGACTCCAGCGCTGCAAGGCTGCAGTGCTATCCACTGAGCCACCGTGCTGCCCAAGTCCATGCCCTCATCATCTCCCGACTCAACTACTGTAACCTCCTGCTCTGTGGCCTCCCATCTAACACTCTCGCACCCCTCCAATCTATTCTAAACTCAGCTGCCCGACTAATCCACCTGTCCCCTCGCTATTCCCCGGCCTCTCCCCTCTGTCAATCCCTTCACTGGCTCCCCATTACCCAGAGACTCCAGTACAAAAGCCTTAACATGACATACAAAGCCATCCACAACCTGTCTCCTCCATACATTTGTGACCTCATCTCCAGGTACTTTCCTGCACGCAACCTCCGATTCTCACAAGATCTCCTTCTCTACTCCCCTCTTATCTCCTCTTCCCACAATCGCATACAAGATTTCTCTCGCGCATCACCCCTACTCTGGAGCGCTCTACCCCAACATATCAGACTCTCACCTTCCATCGAAACCTTCAAAAAGAATCTGAAGACCTACCTCTTCCGGCAAACTTACAACCTGCAGTAACCACCGATCGACCAAACCACTGCACGACCAGCTCTATCCTCACCTACTGTATCCTCACCCATCCCTTGTAGATTGTGAGCCCTCGCGGGCAGGGTCCTCTCTCCTCCTGTACCAGCTGTAACTTGTACTGTTCAAGATTATTGTACTTGTTTTTATTATGTGTACCCCTCCTAACATGTAAAGCGCTATGGAATAAATGGCGCTATAATAAATAATAATTACCAATACTTGTATAGCCTTGTGCTATGGTACCAATACAAATCTAGGTAACAAAATGACAAAACTGACATGGAGATATGTGGCAAAAATGATCATGATCCTGAAGATGCTATGTATTTCTATGCATTAAACTTCTTGACTTCAATAGTGGCAGGTGGTGGTCACTAGTTCATAATGGCTGTCCAGGAGCACATGTTCAGCTCACCTTTCTTTATATAATGCCCACCAGCTAGGGAGTTTTAATGAGTTACTGTAGTTCTTATTCCACTAGGTCAGAGATGCAAATTCATAAAATTCTGTGTCAGTCTATACATGAAGCAATCCCATGTGAGAGAGCGTGCTGAAGATTAAACATTAGAAATCAGAATTATTATAATATTTGCATACTATCACAAGCACAGGGGCAGATTGTGCCTTTGTGCCGGTGTCGCTTTTTTTTTTTACCGATTAGAACCTTTTTTTGTAGAGGAACCGCTGGTGTTTTTATTTTATTTATCAAGATTTCCAATTACACTTTAGAGCTCGCTGAGGTATAGGTTAGCCTTGAATATTTCAATGTTGACCTACATTATTGCTATATAGATTATACTAGTCTTCGTTAAGGGACATGGCAGAGTAAGAGGAGCCTAGTGAATTAAGAGGCACATGCCATTTAATTCTTAACTCTTACAAGTGGCATGCGCCTGTGTGCGTATTGCCACAAATCTTACTCCTGTTATGTATTAACGTAAAATACCTAGAGTAAGGTATGCCATGTCTAGTAATGAACTTGTAAGCTCAGGGTATGTGCACATGTTCAGGAATTGGCAGAGCTTTGGACGCAGCACATGTCCGCTGCGTCCAAAGTGCTGTTGGCTATTGAACAGGTGATTCCACAGGTGTTCATTGAACCGTGCGGAATCACCGCAATGCAATACATTGTACGGGTGACATTTATCATGCAGAGGCTCGTGTCTCCACAAGAGAAATAGACATGATGTGGTTTGAAAAGATGTGCCCCATGTTAGTCTCCGCAGGTGAGCCACGGGTGTCTGTGCATGTATAGTGGGCATGGGATTTCTTGAAACCCCATCCACTATACTGTAACATCTGGACGCTGCGGGTTAGATGCTGTGCTAGTACGCAGTGTCCAACCCACAGCGTTTACTGATCGTGTGCACATACCTTAAGGGCTGCCATGCCCTGGCCAGTACTAGTGCAAAAATGCCAAAAGGCACAAATTTTGCCAAACTTTGAACTACGCAGAATTTTGAGACTTCTCAAAGTGTTTTATGTGGGGCGTAAACATTTTTTATATTTGTCCCTTAACTTATAAAGTTGCGGTATTTACCATACAGTTTGATACCAGCTACTTATTTTTTCTCTTTAGCAGGCCACCTCTCTAAATGGTAACCAATACTATCAAAATTACCTCTAATGGGCCTCTGCCTACAAATTTGAAATGCAAGTAGGATCCAGCTCTGATTAAAACCATCCTTGGACCGATGGGAAAAGTTTTAGGCATTTCAATGATCTGATCTACTACAAAGCTTATTATATTTGTTTGATTAAGTTTTTTTAAAACAACAATGACCATTTACTCATTGATTCTTTATGTGAAATTAATTTTAAGCAGGATCTTATAGACTATATGTGTCCATGGTGATGTTAAAGTTGACCATCTGCTCCTGTTTATACATTCTTCTCATTATTTCCTCTTTCAGATGTGATGAACCTGTATTAACTTGAATTGCATTGAGAAAGGTATATTTCACATGGACACAGGTTACTTAGCAATGTGACATCATGGTTATGCTTCCCAACCTAAGGTTATTATACTGCTATGACAAGCTATTTATACCTGTTATGAGCACAATGTGTCACTGAGGAGTTACATATATTATTAGGCTAGGTTCACATTGCGTTAATGGGTTAACGCTAACGGACTGCGTTGCACGGCGAAATTGTCGCAATTAACGCCATGCAACGGGTCCGTTAGCGCACCCATTGACGGCAATGTGATTTTTATCTGTAGCGCATCGCTAGCGCATGCCATTTTCGGCACGCGCTAGCGATGTGCCGTTATTTTGTGACGGACCTCAGACGCTGCTTGCAGCGTCAGAGGTGCGTCCGAGGTCCGTTCCTCGCTAGCGCAGATCAGGGATCTGCGCTAGTGGGATCGGCAAACGCGATCCCTATAAAGACATTGCGTTAGCGCAATCTGCTAGCGCTATGCGCTAAGCGGATTGCCCTAACGCAATGTGAACCTAGCCTTAGAGATGTAATGATCATTTGAACTGTATTTTGCAGACGATAGGATTTTCTACGTGATGTTGCAATCTGGCAATATTTTAAAGGGACATTTACTCTGCAAGATAGTCGTGAATGAGCGGTGTTAAAAACACTTGTTTCACGATTATCTTGCAGCTAAGCAAGCCAAGGAAATGCTCTTCATAAGGTAAAATGATCTTTTCCACAGCATAAAAGATCATTGTTCTCTGTGGTGCAACGTCCTGTGTAGACAGGACTTACACTGTCAGGAACCATGACAGCCTACACACATTGAGTGATCTAGTATAGATCACTCAATTCTCATCCTTTGCTTTAGTCAAACAATCACTGATCGGTAAAATTTTACCGATTGGTGGCCGATATAAACAGACCTTATATGAGATAATTTATCCGACAGCACTTGGACTTATAGAGTCTCACAGATCCATTTACACATTTGTGAAAATAAAGGAACCAAGAATGACATTGGTGAAATTCTGCTTCGAAGTTGAGGGTTAGAATATGACATAGTGAGTGGGTCGGGTGCAGTCTAATAAAAATTTGGACAGCACACTGACGTTCACATGGAATTGTGAATGCACCTTATAGCAGTTGCTGCCAACCTGACATTTTGATATATTAAATATATGCATGGTAGAAACACGTACATAGGGGCTGCAGAGGCAATGGCTGGTCTATTGCTTGCGGGTGACCAAAATCACCTCTGCTATGGCAGTATTATAAGTGATATACCGTATTTAGATGGCCTTGTTACACATTTTGCATTGCTGACCAAGAGTTTTAAGCTATGCCTCCAATTACAGGGTCAACTTCTGAAACAGCCTATCGTCATCTGACATCTTTTTCGTTAACAAAGTGAAGTTTTGTCTGCTGCGGTCTTTAAATGTGGCTGGAGAATTGATTCTTTTATTTGCTGGAGTCTCAGTTTTTTTTTTTTTTTTCAACTCCAGGATGTAAATCAGTTTACTAATCAGAAGTAATTTGTCCAGAAAGACCAAGGGCCACTCAGAATATCTATCAGAGACTGAAGAGGCCTGCAAAACATGCAATGAATTCTGAAGTGGATTTATAATTTAAATGATCTGGGTGACCTAAAGTACGAAGAACCCATTCTACCTTTATCCTCATCACAGCTTTATTTTGTATTGTAATAACAGAATAAACACAATGCATCAGCTCACAGATTGTTGAGAACATTTCATTTATAGGAGTGGATTTGTCATCAATAGTTAAAGAGTACTTGTCACAATGTAATAATCTGCCATTTATTATCAAATTAACATAATGACTTCAAGCTACTTTGACTCTTTATTTTGTGCTCATGTGTTGTTGTTTTTTAATAGTGTAAAAGTAAATACCTGTTTGAAAAACAGATTTAACTTTTTTTTTTATTTGTGGCTATAAAATATATTTTCTGTTCTTTTTTTTAACCACACAGTCCCTTGAAAAATTATTCATACTCCATTAACTTTTCTACATTTTTCATGTTATACCCACAAACTTTTTTTAATTTGGATTTTTTTGTGATATAGCAACACAAAGTGTCAAGTATTTGTGAAGTGTAAAGGGAATCATTCATGGTTTTCTAATTATTTCAAATATATAAATCTGAAAATTGTGACGTGCATTTATATTTAGCCACCTGTAGTCTGATGCCCCTAAATAAAGTCCTTGGTGACCAATTGCCATCAGAAGTTAAAAAATTAGTAAATTGAGTCCAAATGTGTGTAATTTATTCTCATTATAATTGCAGCTGTTCTGTGAAAGCTGGTGATGTTTGTTTGAGAACATTAGGAATCAAACAGCATCATGAAAACCAAGGAACACAACAGACAGTTGAATAAGAGTAAAGTATGGTTAGGCTATAAAAAAAAATACCCCAAGCTCTGAACATCTCACGGAGCACGCGTCAATCCATCATATAAAAATTGGAAGGACTATTGCACAACTGCAAACCTACAAAGATATGGCCGTCCACCTATACTGACATCCCAGGCAAGGAGAGTGCACTAATTAGAAAAGCAGCTCAGGTGGTAAAATATGCACACAGGACAACTGTTAGTGGTATACTTCACAAATCTGGCCTTTATGGAAGAGTGGCAAATAAATAAAAACATTTACGGTAAGTCTGTGGATGTAACGTGAAAAAATGTGAAAAAGTTCATGATGTATGAATACTTTTTCAAGACACTGTATCTCCTTATTTTGGTTTTGGCAGAGACAATTAAAAACTTTCTCCGTACTTTTATTATTCCATCTATGTGGTTTCTGCAGATCGTATTTATAGGTAATGCAGAATATATTAGGACATATAGTCTGCTACTAGGGCACAAAAACTTCATAGATGGACCAAGGAATAGAATAGAGAAGCTACATGCAGTTGTGCTCAAAAGTTTACATACCTTGACAGAATTTTTGCTTTCTTGGCCTTTTTTCATATGAGTGATAACATCAAAACTTTTTCTCCACTCATGGTTAGTTGTAGGGTGAAGCCATTTATTGTCAAACTACTGTGTTTTCTCTTTTTAAATCATAATCAAAACCCAAAACATCCAAATAACCCCGATCAAAAGTTCACACACATTGGTGATTTTGGTCTAATAACATGCACAGAAGTTGACACAAATGGATTTGAATAGCTACTAAAGGTAACATCCTCACCTGTAACCTGTTTGCTTGCAATCAGTGTGTGTGCATAAAGCTGAGTGAGTTTCTGGGTCCCAGACAGACTCTTGCATCTTTCATCCAGCCATCGATGTTTCTGGATTGTGAGTCATGAGGAAAGCAAAAGAATTGGCAATGGATGTATGGGAAAAGGTAGTTGAACTGCATAAAACAGGAAAGGGATGCAAAAAGATATCCAAGGAGTTGATAATGCCAGTCAGCAGCGTTCAAACTTTGATTAACAAATTGAAAATCAGGGGCTCTGTAAAAACAAAAACAGGTAGACCAACAAAAATGTTGTCCACAACTGCCAGGAAAATTGTTCTCTGACCTTTCCCGGCGCCTGCGCACTGCAGTACTTTGCTTTTCCCTCAACAGGGCAGACAAAGTACACTTGTGCCGGAGCCGCAGTCTGAATACAAGAAGAGGACGTCATCATAAGAAGATGGGAGGCCCCGAACCAGACTGCGACGCCCATCGGACCAGAACCGGACTGGGAACGCCCCTGGGTGAGTATAATCTAACCTCTTTTTCTCATCTTTCAGGATACATCGGGGGCTTATCTACAGCATTACAGAATGCTGTAGATAAGCCCCTGTTGCTGGTGGGCTTAGCTCACCTTCGATTTTGGGGGTGACAGGTTCCCTTTAAAAAGAGAAAACACAGTAGTTTGTTAATAAATGGCTTCACCCAACCACTAACCATGAGTGGAAAAAAAGTTTTGGTGTTCTCTTTCATATTCTCTGAAAAAAGTCCAAGAAAGCAAGAATTCTGCTGGTGTGTGTAAACTTTTGAGCACAACTGTATGGAAACTACTCCTGTTCCTGTGTTTTTGAGCCATTGTTGTATAGAGGAGACATTGTTTTAATCCTCTAGTGATCACCAATACGTCTTTTTACTGACCTTCGATAAAAGACTAGCATCTACCGACGAATAACAATCCTGTGGCTGTCGTCTGTACACCATAGCTGACAACTTGCTGCACCAGTCATTTTTAGTGTTGGCACTGACTATAAATATTTAAACCCTTAAATGCTGCTGTCAATAAAGGCTGCAGTATCTAGATGGTTAACCCCTTTCTGACATCAGGCGTATATTTACGCAGATGTCGGACTCCCTCCCTTTGATTTGGGTTCTGGCGGTGAGCTCACATCTTTCCTGGCACATGTCAGCTGTTTTGAACAGCTAATATGTGCCCGGAACAGCCGCGGGTGGAATGGCGATCCACCCGTTGCTATTAACTCATTAAATGCAGCTGTGAAACACTAACAACAGCATTTAACAAGAGCTTCCAGACATCGGGCCGGAAATCTTCCCACCGGTGACCCCGTCAAGTGATCGCGGGTCACCGGTTCATTGGCATGACAACCAGAGGTCTCCTGGAGACCTCTATGGTTTTCACTGCTGGCTTGCTGTGAGCGCCGCCCAGTGGTCGGCGCTCATAGCAAGTGAGTAATTCAGCTACATATAGGTGATCTGATCATCGCCTATATGTAGCAGAGCTGATCGAGTTATGGCAGCTTTTAGTCTCCCATGGAGACTATTGAAGCATGCGAAAAGTAAAAATAATGTTTTTAAAAATATATATAAAAAAATGTAAAATGTTCAAATCAGCCCCCTTTCGCCTTATTCAAAATAAAGCAATAAAGAAAAATCATACATACACATATTTGGTATCGCCGAATTCATAATCGCCCGATCTATCAATAAAAATAAAGATTAACCTGATCGCTAAATGGTGTAGCGAGAAAAAATGTAAAAATGCCAGAATTACGTTTTTTTGGTCGCCGCGACATTGCATTAAAATGCAATAACGGGCGATCAAAAGATTGTATCTGCACCAAAATTGTATCATTAAAGACATCAGCTTAGCACGCAAAAAATAAGCCCTCAACCAACCCATGGTCATGGAGACGCTAAGGCTATCGGAAAATTGCACAATTTTTTTTTTAATAAAGTTTAGAATATTTTTTCACCACTTAGATAAAAAGGAACCTAGAAATGTTTGGTGTCTATGAACTCGTAATGACCTTGAGAATCACAATGGCAGGTCAGTTTTAGCATTTAGTGAACCTAGTAAAAAAGAGAAACAAAAAACAAGTGTGGGACTGCACTTTTTTGCAATTTTATCACACTTGGAATTTTTTTCCCATTTTATAGTACATGTCATGGTAAAACCAATGGTGTTGTTCAAAAGTACATCTCATCCTGCAAAAAACAAGCCCTCACATGGCCATTTTAGCCCCAAAAATAAAAAAGTTATAGCTCTGGAAAAAAGAGGAGCAAAAAATGAAAATGCAAACCAAAAATACCTCTGGTCGTTAATGGGTTAACAGTGTGGAGCTCCCTCGTTAACCCCATTAGCACCCTGAGATCTTGATTGTGTGGTCCTGATGTTTGCCATGGCAATTCATGGCCAAATAACGGCCTTAAAATCTTACAGCTATATAGCGGCCTGTTCAGAAGTTAGAATCATTTTGATGGTAAAAATAAATCTCATTCCTATTATGCCACTTTCCATTAATTCCTGAAAAGTACCTGAAGGGTTAATAAACTACCTGAAAGCAATTTTAAATACCTTGAGGGATGCGGTTTTTAAACTAATATAATTTCTGGGGATTTCCGTTATATACATCCCCCAAAGTCACTTCAAAACTTAATAGGTCCCTAAAAAAAAATAAAAAAATAAGTTTTGTAAATTTCCTTGCAAAAATGAAAAATTACTGCTACATTTTTAAACCTTATAAAATGCTAGCAAAAAAAACAACATTTCACAAATGGTACTGATGTAAGACAGGGAAATATTATTTATTAATGATTTTGAGTGGCATGACTATCTGGATTAAAAGGATAATCATTCAAAGTGCGAAAATTGCAAATTAAAAATAAAATTTGTAACATTTCCGATTGTTTTTTTTTAAATAAATGCAGAAAATATCGACATAAATTTACCACTATTATAAAGTATAATGTGTCACAAAAAAACAAAATCTCAAAATCAATAGAATATTTTGAAGTGTTCCAGAGTTATTACCACATAAAGTGATAATCGTCAGATTTACTAAGAGGTTAACCTAACACACAGCGCATTAACTATACTGTGATGTAGAAGACTGTAACATGACAAATAACACAGTACGAGTCAATGAAGATGTGAAGATGAGTGTTGAGCTACAGTTTTCTGCATTAAGATATGGCAGCATGTGTGTCCAGTTCTAAAATGCTACATCAGTATTGCATAGATTGTTCTTCAATTGAATGGCCTCCATATGATAATTCATTTATTTTAAAATGACTTCTACAGGGAAAATATCTTCTGCCATCAAGGGGTTTAAGATCAGTCATCACATGGCTTATGGGCAGGTATGGACTGGGGCTGAAATTCAGCCCTGGCATTTGAAACCACACAGGCCCATGTTGTCCTCGTCCCCAAGAACCAGATGGGATATATTACTAATATTACCCTGGATGGAGGAAAGAAAGATTTACTACATGACCAATATTTCAAATGATACCCATGGCATGTTGGGTAAGTGATGGAGTCAGTGACTTTGTGCTTCATCACAACTGTTAACAGTATGGGTGTCCTGAGAACATCGATTCTGTTAACAATGTAGCAGACAAAGCAGCCCACAACCAGACCGGCCCTTCTGGCATTTGCCAGAATTGCCCAATGGCCAGTCTGGCCCTGCTTAGGGGCATGTGATACATGGCAACTGGGTATTGCTTCTTTCAGTGCATCCTACGTAACAGTTTAACATTTCTAATTTTTCAATGAATAACTTGGTAAAATCATTTATTCTCAGGGCTGAACGATGTAGGAGAATCCTTCAATTGTAAACATTGATAAGCGGGATGTAGTTACTCACACAAGGGTGGTAGTTATATGTGCAAAACAAATGACATATCCTTTGTCTGAACAAATACACCAGCTTAATTGTACAAGAGTTTAGGTGAAAACGTTCTGTATTTAAATTGTCTGAACATTTCAATTATGTCCGTAACCACGCATTTATATTTAAAGATCTGTCTACAGTAACTATGTTATTATTTCTGCATTACCAACTTCAAAAGAAGATATATAATTAATGCCATAAATGCAAAAGTGTTCGCATTGTGATTTGTTATGCTTTGTGCAAGTTTTATTCACACATGTTAAGAATGCAACTTGGCAGGCAAACAATGCAAAATTCAATGGAGTCCCTGTTGAGTTGCAGATATTCAAGGTGTCGGCATACGATGACTATGTACAGCAACAAATGATGGAAATATATTTTTCTTTAAAAAAAATCCTCTACTTGCTTTTGTATAGGTCCAGCTCTACCCTTCCAATTAGATTTTTCCTATGGCTTCAGTGTTCTAGGAAAAGGTAAACCGTGCAATTCTCTACGTCACTGGACCTGTTTCCGTCGCAGCTACAGGTGTCTGGGGGATATCATCATGGCAGCAAATGGCAGATATTGGGACCAGTGGCGGAAACTTGCCGGTGCACCCTGGGAAAGTGAGTACAGCTCAGTTTGATTTTTTTTTTATAGAAAACTGTAGCCGGGGGCGTGGCCTGGACTGCTATGGCGTAGGTTGTGCGGTGTTGGAGCTCCTGAGGAAAATCCTCTATAATCAACCAAAATCGCCTAAAAAACGTTTTTATTGTCAAATCCTTGGTTGGATCTTATCCAGTGCCTCATCTGGGTCACTATGATCCGAAAATTATTTTAATTTTACCACATAAATTTTAGAAATCAGCCCTAGAAAAGTTTGGGCCTTCAAACTACAGGGTTGAGGTAATCCAGCCTCAGGAAGCTAATACCTTCTAACAAGCGGCTCAGCTAATAAACCAAAGGACCTGAGGTAAAAAACATCAGATTTTATTATAAACTCCCTCTTTGGCTTTGGTAGTGAGGAGGAGGGAAGTGACGGCTACAGGCACACACTGTGGAGCGGTCTCTGCACAGCTGCTGCTCCCTCCCCTATTGCCTGGGGATATACTGCCCTGTGCTCATTAGCATAAAGTGCTAAGCCTCCCCGGATTGAAAGACGGAGGCAGAAGAAAGCGATCCAGAAGCATCGGGGAAGACCCGGAGCAGTGACGTGATATCAGCTCCACACAGAAGCCGACGCTGACACCATACCTCCCAACTTTTGAAGCTGGGAAAGAGGGACAAAGTTAGCAATGCGCGCTGCGGCAAATTTTAGGCCACGCCTCTGACCACACCCATTCATTAGTCACACCCATATCCACGTCTCAACCACACCCATTTAGCACTGCTGATCACACTGTTCATAAAGAATAATTATAAACAAAAAAATATGGCCACAGTGCTCCATACTGTATAATGGCCACACATGATGCTCAATACTGTATAATGGCCACACATGATGCTTCATACTGTATAATGGCCGCACATGATGCTCCATACTGTATAATGGCCACACAGTGCTCCATACTGTATAATGGCCGCACATGATGCTCCATACTGTATAATGGCCACACATGATGCTCAATACTGTATAATAGCCACACATGATGCTACATACTGTATAACGGCCACACATGATGCTCCATACTGTATAATAGCCACACATGATGCTCCATACTGTATAACGGCCACACATGATGCTCCATACTGTATAATAGCCACACATGATGCTCCATACTGTATAATGGCCACACATGATGCTCCATACTGTATAATGGCCCCACATGATGCTCCATACTGTATAACGGCCACACATGATGCTACATACTGTATAACGGCCACACATGATGCTACATACTGTATAACGGCCACACATGATGCTCCATACTGTATAATAGCCACACATGATGCTCCATACTGTATAATGGCCACACATGATGCTCCATATTGTATAACGGCCACACATGATGCTCCATACTGTATAACGGCCACACATGATGCTCCATACTGTATAATAGCCACACATGATGCTCCATACTGTATAATGGCCACACATGATGCTCCATACTGTATAATGGCCCCACATGATGCGCAATACTGTATAATGGCCCCACATGATGCTCCATACTGTATAATGGCCCCACATGATGCTCCATACTGTATAATGGCCCCACATGATGCTCCATACTGTATAATGGCCCCACATGATGCTCCATACTGTATAATGACCGCACATAATGCTCCATACTGTATAATGGCCCCACATGATGCTCCATACTGCATAATGATCGCACATGATGCTCCATACTGTATATTGGCCGCACATGATACTTCGTACCGTATAATGGCCACACATAGCTACTCCTACACACACGGCTGCGCTCCGTACACTTTGCATACACGGCTCCGCTCCATACACACGGCTCCTCTCCATACATCTCAAACACACACGGCTCCGTTCCGTTCACCTCGTACACATTCAGCTCCGCTCCATACACCTCATACACACACGGCTCCGCTCCATACACCTCATACACATACGGCTCCGCTCCATATATCTCGTACACACGGCACTACGTACACCTCATACACACACCGCTCCGCTCCATACACATTGCAGAAGCTGCTCCGCTCCGTATGCCTTGCACACACACGGCTCCGCTGCGTACACCTCATATACATACGGCTCCTCTCCATACATCTCGTACACACACGGCACTACTCCGTACACCTCGTACACACACGGCTCCGCTCTATACACATTGCACACACTGCTCTGCTCCGTATACCTTGCACACACATGGCTCTGCTCTGCACACCTCGTACACACGTGGCTCTGCTCTGTACACCTCGTACACACGTGGCTCCACTCCATACACCTTTCACACTCTGCTCTCATCCGAACACCTCTTACACACGACTCCGCTCCGTACACCTTGTACACATGCGGCTGTGCTCCGTACACCTCGTACACACGACTCCGCTCCGTACACCTTTCACATGCTGCTCCGCTCCGTACACCTTGTACACACGCGGCTGTGCTCCGTACACCTCGTACACATGGCTCCGTACACCTCTTACACACGACTCCGCTCCGTACACCTTTCACACGCTGCTCCGCTCCACACACCTCGTACACACGCGGCTGTGCTCCGTACACCTCGTAACACACGCGGCTGTGCTCCATACACCTTACACACGACTCCGCTCCGTACACCTTTCACATGCTGCTCCGCTCCGTACACCTTGTACACACGCGGCTGTGCTCCGTACACCTCGTACACACGACTCCGCTCCGTATACCTTTCACACGCTGCTCCGCTCCGTACACCTCGCACACACGCGGCTGCGTTCCGTACACCTCGTACACACGCGGCTGTGCTCCGTACACCCCTTACACACACAGCTCCGCTCCGTACACCTTTCACACGCTGCTCCGCTCCGTACACCTCGCACACACGCGGCTGTGCTCCGTACACCTCCTACACACGCGGCTGTGCTCCGTACACACCTTACACACACGGCTCCGCTCCGTACACCTTTCACACGCTGCTCCGCTCCGTACACCTCGCACACACGCAACTGCGATCCGTACACCTCGTACACACGCCGTTGTGCTCCGTACACCTTGTACACACGCGGCTGTGCTCCGTACACCTCGTACACACGCGGCTGTGCTCTGTACACCCCTTACACACACGGCTCCGCTCCGTACACCTCGCACACACGCGGCTGCGATCCGTACATCTCGTACACACGCGGCTGTGCTCCGTACACCTCGTAACACACGCGGCTGTGCTCCATACACCTCTTACACACGACTCCGCTCCGTACACCTTTCACATGCTGCTCCGCTCCGTACACCTTGTACACACGCGGCTGTGCTCCGTACACCTCGTACACACGCGGCTGTGCTCCGTACACCTCCTACACGCAGCTGTGCTCCGTACACCTCGTAACACACGCGGCTGTGCTCCATACACCTCTTACACACGACTCCGCTCCGTACACCTTTCACATGCTGCTCCGCTCCGTACACCTTGTACACACGCGGCTGTGCTCCGTACACCTCGTAACACACGCGGCTGTGCTCCATACACCTCTTACACACGACTCTGCTCCGTACACCTTTCACACGCTGCTCCGCTCCGTACACCTCGCACACACGCGGCTGTGCTCCGTACACCTCGTACACACGCGGCTGTGCTCCGTACACCTCCTACACGCAGCTGTGCTCCGTACACCTCCTACACACACGGCTGTGCTCCGTACACCCCTTACACACATGGCTCCGCTCCGTACACCTTTCACACGCTGCTCCGCTCCATACACCTCGCACACACGCAACTGCGATCCGTACACCTCGTACACACGCCGTTGTGCTCCGTACACCTTGTACACACGCGGCTGTGCTCCGTACACCTCGTACACACGTGGCTGTGCTCTGTACACCCCTTACACACACGGCTCCACTCCGTACACCTCGCACACACGCGTCTGCGATCCGTAAACCTCGTACACACGCGGCTGCGATCCGTACACCTCGTAACACACGCGGCTGTGCTCCATACACCTCTTACACACGACTCCGCTCCGTACACCTTTCACATGCTGCTCCGCTCCGTACACCTTGTACACATGGCTCCGTACACCTTGTACACACGACTCCGCTCCGTACACCTTTCACACGCTGCTCCGCACACCTCGCACACACGCGGCTGCGCTCCGTACACCTCGTACACATGTGGCTGTGCTCCGTACACCTCCTACACGCAGCTGTGCTCCGTACACCTCCTACACACGCGGCTGTGCTCCATACACCTTTCACACGCTGCTCCGCTCCGTACACCTCGCACACACGTGGCTGCGATCCGTACACCTCGTACACACGCGGCTGTGCTCCGTACACCTCGTACACACGCGGCTGTGCTCCGTACACCTCGTACACACGCGGCTGTGCTCCGTACACCTCGTACACACGCGGCTGTGCTCTGTACACCTCGTACACGGCTCCGTACACCTCGTACACACGGCTCCGTACACCTCGTACACACTCGGCTGCGCTCCGTACACCTCATGCACACGGCTCCGTACACCCCTTACACACACGGCTCAGCTCCATACACCTCGTACACACACGGCTCTGCTACATCCACCCTGTAAACACCTCCTGACCTCACACATATGCTGCCTTACCCTCCTCCGGCGCCATGGCAACCAGCAAAGTCCTGTACACGGAGGTCCTCCCGAATCCGATCATGTGACCCCTGACTCCTACCATCCTGTGACCTCATCACAGGTCCTGTGCACAGAGCAGCCATTATGTGCTACTGTGCTGGCCGGGTGCAGGGAGCTCTCAGCTGACCGACCGGGTGATTCACATACCTCCCAACCAGTGCGGGACAATTAATGTCCCGCCCGGGATCGCGGGGCTGACTGTCAAAATCAGGACAGTCCCGCTGGATCCGGGACGGTTGGGAGGTATGCTGACACTCCCCCAGACCTTGGAACAAAAGGCGGGAAAAGACGGCTGCCATTTTATTGGTGGACGGCAACAGATCAGAAGGCTTGAGAGACCAGAGTACACCAGCGACAGCAAAGAAGAAGATCTGCGCTGGTCAAGCACCACCGGACTCAAACAGCGGTAAGTTCCGGCCCCCTGCTGGGAACGAAAATACACCGGCGGTCCAGCGGGGAAGACAGCGACGACCGACGGCTCCTTTGCAGGACAACGGTGGAACCACACAGACAGCCATCTCTGCAGGAGCGACAGGAAGACTCCAGTGCAGCATAAACTGTTGTTGAAACAGCTAGGAGCCCTGCAGGGCTCACAAAGCAAAAGAGCTATAGCCTACTATATCAGTCGCTGACAGGATCTAATCCAGGTAACTGGCTATTTTAGTGAAGCTGACTGGGAAGTCCTAAATCCAGTCATATTATTTGGAGAGTTTTATTTCTACCCTGATTCCTTCCTTATTAGCACATGTCTCTAGGAGAACAATCAGTTCTTGAAAGATATTTGTTTGTTTTGGGGAATTAACCTGCACCCTTTAACTAACAAACACAAAGTGTTATATAAGCATGCTCTGTTAGGAAAAATCTATTTGTATGCCCCAATGATTTAATCTGCACTTTTTAATTCTCAGGTGCTAGGTATTATCTAAGCATATTCTTCTGTAATTACTGTGAAACTATATACGCCACCTGTTGACACAGCTAATTGCTTGTTTATATTCAGATGATTTCTATTACCACACTCACAGGGGTATTTCCATAGTTGCTCCACTTTTGCTGTTTGAGACCACTTTGTGGGGATTTTTTATACACCAGGGTTAACCTGAGATCAACATAGAGGACATTGTCTACAATTCCAGCTTTGCTTGGGGCTACTATTTGTGGAAAATCTTTAATCTTTATTCTGAGACCGTCCTAAGTAGACACTCTCTGCAAATCAGGCTATTGCTTGGGGATAACAATGAGCAAGAACTCGTCTAAACCTCAATTCTTAAACATGGCCTCATCTATACCTCAAAAACCCCAAAGGTACAAAGGTTCTGGGCGCAATCCATCAAAGGACTTAATAACCACAATAAGTCCCAATAGATCCAGGTCTCCATTAAAAGACGATGAGGAATTAGACTATGATAAACTGCCCAATTCAAACAGAGTAAAAAAGAACCTCCAAACACTTTTGTAGAGATGGACTCATCTACATCTTTAAAGAGGAAAACTCCAGGGGCTATAGGAGAGAAATACGCCACTCCTAATGATTCATCTGATTCATCTGACGAGGTCTCAGAGATATTCTCTCCTAATACAAGCCCCTCGAAGCCAAAACCAAAAAAAAGTAATCCAAACCCCGACAATACTCAAGGATTTGATATGAATTCTGTTGGGAAACTTCTGTCTAATTTGACAGAAAAAATGGATAAGTTTGAAAACAGCATGAACGAAAGGTTTGATAAGCAAAATAAAATGTTCAAAGAATCATTATCCCTCCTCAGCAATAGGATGGACAAATTTGAAGATAGAATTAAAAAGATAGAGGAGAGGCCAGATAATATATCCAAAGTAAATAACGACATCATCAGGGAGATGCATAAGCTAAAGCTTAAGGTAGCAGATCTGGAAGACCGGAATGGGAGAAATAACATCAAAATTAGGGGGATTCCTGAGAATATAGGCCCAAATAAATTGGAAGAGTACACCAAGAAGTTATTCAGAAAAATAATCCCTACCCTGACTGATCAAGAACTAGAAATAGACAGAATCCACAGGTTGCGAAAACCGCCCACTATTCCTAAAGATCTACCTAGAGACACGTTAATGAGAATCCACTTTTTCAAAAGAAAAGAAAAAATTCAAAATTACTTTAAAGAAATAAAAACTTCCCTGAGCCATTTGAAAAACTCAAATTATATGCCGATCTCTCCAGAGATACGATCGAAGGGAGGAAAGCTTTCCAGAATATCACCATACCTCTCAGAGACAATGAGATCTCTTATAAGTGGGGATTCCCGCTAAAATTATTAGTAAATTACAGAGGCAATGTTATCGCCCTAAACTCCCCAGAGGAAGGCAGGGACTTCTTAAAATCCATCAATATCCCATTATATTCACGACACAAAGTTCACCCTGATTCTGACAGCAAGACATGAAAGGGTTTTGATTAGTGTTGAGCGATACCTTCCGATATCGGAAAGTATCGGTATCGGTTTGGATCGGCCGATATTCAAAAAATATCGGATATCGCCGATACCGATACCCGATCCCAATGCAAGTCAATGGGACCAAAATATCGGAATTAAAATAAACCCTTTCTTTCCTTGTAGGTTCATTCTACATGAAGGAAAACAACTAAGAATAATGCCGGATGTATTTGGGGAGGTGGCGGAGACATTAAAGTCATAGAGGTTTATCCCAATCAAATAGAATAGCATGTTTTTTGTTTTTTTTTAAGACGTTCGGAGTGACAAAGATATTGACTATGTAAATTTTTTTTTTATTTTGTCAGATATTGATGTTTCACTATTCCACGCCCTTCCCCTTCTTTTTTTTCTTTTTTTTTTTCTTTTCCCACACTTTCATCTTCATCATCATCAGCATCAGCATCTTTGACATCAACTTCTTCTTCACCTTATTCATCTTCTTCTTCATCCTTTACCTTTTTTTTTTTTTTTTTATTACATTCTTCATATTCATTTTATTCAACTATTATTATTCTTCTTATTCTACATATTCTTTTTATTCCACTGTTATTATTCTTCCTATTCTACTTCTTCATCATATTCTCATTTGTGACAGGCATTCCCGTAGTTGTTATCTATAAAAGTTTGAAGATTACACCTTCCGTTCTGCCAGTCACAAAAGTTACATTTGTCCGCGTTCAGTTTGGCCTGCAGCATCAGGCTTTATCCAGGGGCACCACGAGGAGGAACGGACTCACCCCCATACACTGCTTAGTCTTCTTCTGCATATAATTTAGATAATATCTTTTGCTCTGATATTAAGTCTTATGCTTAATGTTCTTCTGCTCTTTGTTCTGCAGCCTCTTGTTCTTCTGCTTCTCGGTCTTCCATGTTGTCGTCTCCAGGGTCGTCGTCTCCAGTGTCGTCATCTCCGCCGTCGTCGTCTCCGCCGTCGTCGTCGTCGTCATCGGGGTGGTCTTCCGTGTCGTCGTCATCGTGGTGGTCTTCCGGGTCGTCGACGTTAGGGTCTTCAACTTGGAAATGTAGCAGAAGGTACAAGAAGGCTGAGAAAATGCCAAGAACCAGCTGATGGAACTGGAACTCGGATGGCTACCCGAAGGTTCAAGAGCCTATGGAACTACCGAGGACCAGCTGACGTTACTGGAACCCGGTTACTAAGCAGGAGGTACCCGTGCTAAAAAGCACTACCAAGGACCGCCTGACGTTGACGGAACTCGGATACCCAGAAGGAGGCACCTAAGCCAAAGGCTCTGCCCGGAACCAGCTGACGTTACTGGAACCAGGATGGGGAGCAGAAGGTACAAGAGCAAAAGACACTGCCGAGAACCAGCTGACGGTACTGGAACCCGGATGGGTAGCCGAAGGTCCAAGAGCCAATGGAACTACCGAGGACCAGCTGACGTTACTGGAACCCGGTTACTAAGCAGGAGGTACCCGTGCCTGAAAGCACTACCAAGGACCACCTGACGTTGGTGGAACTTGGATACCCAGAAGGAGGCACCTAAGCCAAAGGCTCTGCCCGGAACCAGCTGACGGTACTGGAACCAGGATGGGGAGCAGAAGGTACAAGAGCAAAAGACACTGCCGAGAACCAGCTGACGGTGCTGGAACCAGGTGGTGGACCCGAAGGCCCACAGGAGAGGAGAGAACAGCTAGGCCGCGAGGCAGCCGCAGTTACCGAACCCCAACAGTCCTACAGGGGGAGCTGGGCCTACTGGCACTACATAACCAGCCTTGACTACCAGTTCACGCAGCCCACATAGGAAGCTCCTAAACTGGAGGCACCCTGGAGTTGGCTAACTCGACCGCACCACGACGGGGCAAGCATAGGCGTCTCAGTGAAGTTGACACAACCCGGAAACAGCTGACGGTGCTGAAACCAGGCTTGGCACGAGGGAGTACCTGTGACAAGAACACTGCCGAGAACCAGCTGGCGGTGCTGGAACCCGGATGCGTTGCCCCAGTGTGCAAGAGCCAATGGCACGACCGAGGACCAGCTGACGGTGCTGGAACCCGGTTACTAAGCTGTAGGTGCCCGCGCTTAAAAGCACTACCAAGGACCGCCTGGCGTTGGCGGAACTCGGATACCCAGGAGGAGGCACCTAAGCCAAAGGCTCGGCCCGGAACCAGCTGACGGTGCTGGAACCAGGTGGTGGACCCCAAGGCCCACAGGAGAGGAGAGAACAGCTAGGCCGCGAGGCAGCCGCAGTTACCGAACCCCAACAGTCCTACAGGGGGAGCTGGGCCTACTGGCACTACAGAACCAGCCTTGACTACCAGTTCACGCAGCCCACATAGGAAGCTCCTAAACTGGAGGCACCCTGGAGTTGGCTAACCCGACCGCACCACGACGAGGCAAGCATAGGTGTCTCAGTGAGCTTGACACAACCCGGAAACAGCTGACGGTGCTGAAACCAGGCTTGGCACGAGGGAGTACCTGTGACAAAAACACTGCCGAGAACCAGCTGGCGGTGCTGGAACCCGGATGCGTTGCCCCAGTGTGCAAGAGCCAATGGCACGACCGAGGACCAGCTGACGGTGCTGGAACCCGGTTACTAAGCTGTAGGTGCCCGCGCTTAAAAGCACTACCAAGGACCGCCTGGCGTTGGCGGAACTCGGATACCCAGGAGGAGGCACCTAAGCCAAAGGCTCGGCCCGGAACCAGCTGACGGTGCTGGAACCAGGTGGTGGACCCGAAGGTCCACAGGAGAGGAGAGAACAGCTAGGCCGCGAGGCAGCCGCAGTTACCGAACCCCAACAGTCCTACAGGGGGAGCTGGGCCTACTGGCACTACAGAACCAGCCTTGACTACCAGTTCACGCAGCCCACATAGGAAGCTCCTAAACTGGAGGCACCCTGGAGTTGGCTAACCCGACCGCACCACGACGAGGCAAGCATAGGTGTCTCAGTGAGCTTGACACAACCCGGAAACAGCTGACGGTGCTGAAACCAGGCTTGGCACGAGGGAGTACCTGTGACAAAAACACTGCCGAGAACCAGCTGGCGGTGCTGGAACCCGGATGCGTTGCCCCAGTGTGCAAGAGCCAATGGCACGACCGAGGACCAGCTGACGGTGCTGGAACCCGGTTACTAAGCTGTAGGTGCCCGCGCTTAAAAGCACTACCAAGGACCGCCTGGCGTTGGCGGAACTCGGATACCCAGGAGGAGGCACCTAAGCCAAAGGCTCGGCCCGGAACCAGCTGACGGTGCTGGAACCAGGTGGTGGACCCGAAGGCCCACAGGAGAGGAGAGAACAGCTAGGCCGCGAGGCAGCCGCAGTTACCGAACCCCAACAGTCCTACAGGGGGAGCTGGGCCTACTGGCACTACAGAACCAGCCTTGACTACCAGTTCACGCAGCCCACATAGGAAGCTCCTAAACTGGAGGCACCCTGGAGTTGGCTAACTCGACCGCACCACGACGGGGCAAGCATAGGCGTCTCAGTGAAGTTGACACAACCCGGAAACAGCTGACGGTGCTGAAACCAGGCTTGGCACGAGGGAGTACCTGTGACAAGAACACTGCCGAGAACCAGCTGGCGGTGCTGGAACCCGGATGCGTTGCCCCAGTGTGCAAGAGCCAATGGCACGACCGAGGACCAGCTGACGGTGCTGGAACCCGGTTACTAAGCTGTAGGTGCCCGCGCTTAAAAGCACTACCAAGGACCGCCTGGCGTTGGCGGAACTCGGATACCCAGGAGGAGGCACCTAAGCCAAAGGCTCGGCCCGGAACCAGCTGACGGTGCTGGAACCAGGTGGTGGACCCCAAGGCCCACAGGAGAGGAGAGAACAGCTAGGCCGCGAGGCAGCCGCAGTTACCGAACCCCAACAGTCCTACAGGGGGAGCTGGGCCTACTGGCACTACAGAACCAGCCTTGACTACCAGTTCACGCAGCCCACATAGGAAGCTCCTAAACTGGAGGCACCCTGGAGTTGGCTAACCCGACCGCACCACGACGAGGCAAGCATAGGTGTCTCAGTGAGCTTGACACAACCCGGAAACAGCTGACGGTGCTGAAACCAGGCTTGGCACGAGGGAGTACCTGTGACAAAAACACTGCCGAGAACCAGCTGGCGGTGCTGGAACCCGGATGCGTTGCCCCAGTGTGCAAGAGCCAATGGCACGACCGAGGACCAGCTGACGGTGCTGGAACCCGGTTACTAAGCTGTAGGTGCCCGCGCTTAAAAGCACTACCAAGGACCGCCTGGCGTTGGCGGAACTCGGATACCCAGGAGGAGGCACCTAAGCCAAAGGCTCGGCCCGGAACCAGCTGACGGTGCTGGAACCAGGTGGTGGACCCCAAGGCCCACAGGAGAGGAGAGAACAGCTAGGCCGCGAGGCAGCCGCAGTTACCGAACCCCAACAGTCCTACAGGGGGAGCTGGGCCTACTGGCACTACAGAACCAGCCTTGACTACCAGTTCACGCAGCCCACATAGGAAGCTCCTAAACTGGAGGCACCCTGGAGTTGGCTAACCCGACCGCACCACGACGAGGCAAGCATAGGTGTCTCAGTGAGCTTGACACAACCCGGAAACAGCTGACGGTGCTGAAACCAGGCTTGGCACGAGGGAGTACCTGTGACAAAAACACTGCCGAGAACCAGCTGGCGGTGCTGGAACCCGGATGCGTTGCCCCAGTGTGCAAGAGCCAATGGCACGACCGAGGACCAGCTGACGGTGCTGGAACCCGGTTACTAAGCTGTAGGTGCCCGCGCTTAAAAGCACTACCAAGGACCGCCTGGCGTTGGCGGAACTCGGATACCCAGGAGGAGGCACCTAAGCCAAAGGCTCGGCCCGGAACCAGCTGACGGTGCTGGAACCAGGTGGTGGACCCGAAGGCCCACAGGAGAGGAGAGAACAGCTAGGCCGCGAGGCAGCCGCAGTTACCGAACCCCAACAGTCCTACAGGGGGAGCTGGGCCTACTGGCACTACAGAACCAGCCTTGACTACCAGTTCACGCAGCCCACATAGGAAGCTCCTAAACTGGAGGCACCCTGGAGTTGGCTAACTCGACCGCACCACGACGGGGCAAGCATAGGCGTCTCAGTGAAGTTGACACAACCCGGAAACAGCTGACGGTGCTGAAACCAGGCTTGGCACGAGGGAGTACCTGTGACAAGAACACTGCCGAGAACCAGCTGGCGGTGCTGGAACCCGGATGCGTTGCCCCAGTGTGCAAGAGCCAATGGCACGACCGAGGACCAACTGACGGTGCTGGAACCCGGTTACTAAGCTGTAGGTGCCCGCGCTTAAAAGCACTACCAAGGACCGCCTGGCGTTGGCGGAACTCGGATACCCAGGAGGAGGCACCTAAGCCAAAGGCTCGGCCCGGAACCAGCTGACGGTGCTGGAACCAGGTGGTGGACCCCAAGGCCCACAGGAGAGGAGAGAACAGCTAGGCCGCGAGGCAGCCGCAGTTACCGAACCCCAACAGTCCTACAGGGGGAGCTGGGCCTACTGGCACTACAGAACCAGCCTTGACTACCAGTTCACGCAGCCCACATAGGAAGCTCCTAAACTGGAGGCACCCTGGAGTTGGCTAACCCGACCGCACCACGACGAGGCAAGCATAGGTGTCTCAGTGAGCTTGACACAACCCGGAAACAGCTGACGGTGCTGAAACCAGGCTTGGCACGAGGGAGTACCTGTGACAAAAACACTGCCGAGAACCAGCTGGCGGTGCTGGAACCCGGATGCGTTGCCCCAGTGTGCAAGAGCCAATGGCACGACCGAGGACCAGCTGACGGTGCTGGAACCCGGTTACTAAGCTGTAGGTGCCCGCGCTTAAAAGCACTACCAAGGACCGCCTGGCGTTGGCGGAACTCGGATACCCAGGAGGAGGCACCTAAGCCAAAGGCTCGGCCCGGAACCAGCTGACGGTGCTGGAACCAGGTGGTGGACCCGAAGGTCCACAGGAGAGGAGAGAACAGCTAGGCCGCGAGGCAGCCGCAGTTACCGAACCCCAACAGTCCTACAGGGGGAGCTGGGCCTACTGGCACTACAGAACCAGCCTTGACTACCAGTTCACGCAGCCCACATAGGAAGCTCCTAAACTGGAGGCACCCTGGAGTTGGCTAACCCGACCGCACCACGACGAGGCAAGCATAGGTGTCTCAGTGAGCTTGACACAACCCGGAAACAGCTGACGGTGCTGAAACCAGGCTTGGCACGAGGGAGTACCTGTGACAAAAACACTGCCGAGAACCAGCTGGCGGTGCTGGAACCCGGATGCGTTGCCCCAGTGTGCAAGAGCCAATGGCACGACCGAGGACCAGCTGACGGTGCTGGAACCCGGTTACTAAGCTGTAGGTGCCCGCGCTTAAAAGCACTACCAAGGACCGCCTGGCGTTGGCGGAACTCGGATACCCAGGAGGAGGCACCTAAGCCAAAGGCTCGGCCCGGAACCAGCTGACGGTGCTGGAACCAGGTGGTGGACCCCAAGGCCCACAGGAGAGGAGAGAACAGCTAGGCCGCGAGGCAGCCGCAGTTACCGAACCCCAACAGTCCTACAGGGGGAGCTGGGCCTACTGGCACTACATAACCAGCCTTGACTACCAGTTCACGCAGCCCACATAGGAAGCTCCTAAACTGGAGGCACCCTGGAGTTGGCTAACTCGACCGCACCACGACGGGGCAAGCATAGGCGTCTCAGTGAAGTTGACACAACCCGGAAACAGCTGACGGTGCTGAAACCAGGCTTGGCACGAGGGAGTACCTGTGACAAGAACACTGCCGAGAACCAGCTGGCGGTGCTGGAACACGGATGCGTTGCCTTGCCTATTAAAGATTGTCTTCCTAGAGCCCCAACTAGCGGTGTTGGAGCAAAGGGTAAGCAGGGGGAGATGAGTGTAGGCCGAAGCCTGCACTGGAGGCAGCTTTGTGTCTGCGTTGCGTTTGCAGGACACTTTGCCGGCTACACACTGGGGGAACAGCTGGCGTTGCTGAACCCCACTAACACAATGGCGTGTGTTTTTCTCTGTGCAGCTAGCACTTGCGGGCAAAAACTAGCGATGTTAGAGCCCGTGTTGAAGCAGGAGGAGGAGGAGAGGAGCAGAGTGTAGGCCGAAGCTTAGTTGAACCAATTTCAAAGGAAACCTTTAACCCCCCCTCAGGTGTTACAAAGTACAAGAGACACACCTTGTGCAGTATTAATGCTGCACAAGTGAAAGGTTGCTCTATTAATTTGTCTACTTGCACACGCTGAATGAAAGACATACACAATTTACCCCATTCTACAGTCAAACTGTAGTGGATGCGTGACTTGGTTTTTTGATGAGACGCAGCACAGGTGTCCAAAATAACGCCTTGGTGCTTGGAGCAGCTTCCTGAGCGTTGTTATTTGCTGTACAGGAGTCTGCGCTCTTGTGTTATCCCTTGGCAATGCCCTGTTAGCGCTGCCCATCTTATGACATCATTTCATGTTGGCCGGTGCGGTTAACGATGGCCATAAATCCCAGACCCACAGTGTCTTTTCATAAAGCCACACTGCGGTGCTGGGATTCGTGGCCTTGAGCAGTAAATATTTTGGCCGCTCACACACGTCCTTACACCTGCTTCAGACTGGGCGGCCTCTGCTGATCCCTTCTCGCATGCCGCGGCCATGAGGCTGCACAGTCTGAAGAAGGCTGAAGGAGATGAGTTAAGACAGGCGAAGATATGCACTGCTCGTGCCCATCAATCACACCCTCGCAGTCAAAATAATTAAGACAACGAGGAGCATTTTATTCAGGCAGGGCGGACGAACAGGCGCAAGTAGCCAACCAATGATGTCAGAAGACGGGAAGCGCTACCAAGGGGGGTGCTGCGTATCATTAGAAAGGAAAGTCACACCTCAGGGACAGTGGAATGGTCTCAAAGAGACACATTTTGTACGTGTTGAGTTCCACGTGGGCAAGGAGAAAACATCAGCCACCTTGTACAAATGCAGCAGTACTGCTGTACAAGGTGGCTGTTATACATAGAAACACCTGGGGGTGGGGGCCAGGCTCCCTTCAATTTCAGTTCATGTGCCTGCGTGGCGTTTGCAGGTCACGTTGCAAGCTGCACAGCAGGGGAACAGCTGGCGGTGCTGAACCCCACTAACACATTGGCTGGTGTTTTTCTCTGTGCAGCTAGCATTTCCGGGCAAAAACTAGCGGTGTTTGAGCCCAGGGTCAGCAGGAGGAGGAGGAGAGGAGCAAAGTGTAGGCCGAAGCCTGCACTGGTGGCAGCTTTTGGTCGGTTGTGCCAGCGTGGCTTGTGCTGGACACGATGCCGGCTACACAGCGGGGGAACAGCTGGCGTTGCTGAACCCCACTAACACATTGGCTGGTGTTTTTCTCTGTGCAGCTAGCATTTCCGGGCAAAAACTAGCGGTGTTTGAGCCCAGGGTCAGCAGGAGGAGGAGGAGAGGAGCAAAGTGTAGGCCGAAGCCTGCACTGGTGGCAGCTTTTGGTCGGTTGTGCCAGCGTGGCTTGTGCTGGACACGATGCCGGCTACACAGCGGGGGAACAGCTGGCGTTGCTGAACCCCACTAACACATTGGCTGGTGTTTTTCTCTGTGCAGCTAGCATTTCCGGGCAAAAACTAGCGTTGTTAGAGCCCAGGGTCAGCAGGAGGAGGAGAGGAGCAGAGTGTAGGCCGAAGCCTAGTTGAACCAATTTCAAAGGTTACCTTTAACCCCCCCTCAGGTGTTACAAAGAACAAGAGCCACTCCTTCTGCAGCATTAATGCTGCACAAGTAAAAGGTTGCTCTATTAATTTGTCTACTTGCACAAGCTGAATGCAACACGTAGACTATTTAGCCCATTATACTGTTTAACAGTAGTGGAGGCGTGACTTGTCTTTTTAAAGAAAAGCAGCACAGGTGTCGAAAACAACACCTTTTTGCATGGGCGCAGCTTCCTGAGCGTTGTTAGTTGCTGTACAGGAGTCTGCGCTCTTGTGATCCTTTGGCCATGCGCTGTGAGCGCTTCCTGTCTTATGACCTCATTTCATGTTGGCCGTTGCGGTTAGCGATGGACATGAATCCCAGACCCACAGTGTGTTTTTAAAAAATCACACTGCGGTGCTGGGATTCGTGCCCTGGTGCAGTAAATATGTTTGCCGCTCACACATGTCCTTACACCTGCTTCAGACTGGACGGCCTCATCTGATCCCTTATCGCCTGCCGAGGCCATGAGGACACCCAGTCTGAAGAAGGCGGAAGGAGATGAGTGAACACAGGCAAACATATGCACTGCACATGCCCATCAATCACACCCTCGCTGTCCAAAAAAATAAGACACCGAGGGGCGTTGTTTCGAGCAGGGGAGATGCACAGGCGCAGCCAGCTAACCAATGATGTCAAAAGACGGGCAGCGCTAACAAGGGTGGTGCTGCGTGTCATTACAAAGGAAAGTCACACCTCAGGGACATTGTAATGGTCTCTAATGAGAAACATTTTCTACGTGTTGAGTTCCACGTGGGCAAGGAGAAAAAGTCAGCCACCTTGTACAAATGCAGCAGTACTGCTGTACAAGGTGGCTGTTATACATAGAAACACCTGTGGGTGGGGGGCAGGCTCCCTTCAATTTCAGTTCATGTGCCTGCGTGGCGTTTGCAGGTCACGTTGCAAGCTACACAGCAGGGGAACAGCTGGCGTTGCTGAACCCCACTGACACATTGACTGGTGTTTTTCTCTGTGCAGATTGCATGTCCGGGCAAAAACTAGCGGTGTTAGAGCCCAGGGTCAGCAGGAGGAGGAGGAGAGGAGCAAAGTGTAGGCCGAAGCCTGCACTGGTGGCAGCTTTTGGTCGGTTGTGCCAGCGTGGCTTGTGCTGGACACGATGCCGGCTACACAGCGGGGGAACAGCTGGCGGTGCTGAACCCCACTAACACATTGGCTGGTGTTTTTCTCTGTGCAGCTAGCCGTTCCGGGCAAAAACTAGCGGTGTTTGAGCCCAGGGTCAGCAGGAGGAGTAGAGGAGCAGAGTGTAGGCCGAAGCCTAGTTGAACCAATTTCAAAGGTTACCTTTAACCCCCCCCCTCAGGTGTTGCAAGGTACAAGAGCCACACCTTGAACAGCATTAATGATGCACAAGTCAAAGGTTGCTCTATTTAATTTTGCTCCTTGCACACGCTGAATTAAACACGTACACTATTTAGCCCATTATACTGTCAAACAGTAGTGGAGGCGTGACTACTAGTCTTTTTAAGGAGACGCAGCACAGGTGTACAAATTTACACCTAGGTGCTGTGCGCAGATTCCTTACCGTTGTTATTTGCAGTACAGGAAACTGCGCTCTTGTGTTATCCCTTGGCAATACCCTGTTAGTGCAGGCCGTCTCATGACCTCATTTCATGTTGGCCGGTGCGGTTAACGATGGCCATAAATCCCAGACCCACAGTGGCTTTTCCTAAAGTCACACTGCGGTGCTGGGATTCGTGGCCTTGTGCAGTAAATATGTTCGCCGCTCACACATGTCCTTACACCTGCTTCAGACTGGGCGGCCTCAGCTGATCCCTTATCGCATGCCGCGGCCATGAGGCCGCACAGTCAGAAGAAGGCGGAAGGAGGGGAGTGAAAACAGGGGAACATATGCACTGCTCGTGCCCATCAATCACACCCTCGCAGTCAAAATATATGAGACAACGGGGGGCGTTGTGTCGGGCAGGGGGGACGCACAGGCACAGCCAGCCAACCAATGATGTCAGGAGACGGGCAGCGCTAACAATGGGGGTGCTGCGTGTCATTAAAAAGGAAAGTCACACCTCAGGGACATTGTAATGGTCTGTAATGAGACACATTTTGTACTTGTTGAGTTCCACGTGTGCAAGGAGAAAAAGTCAGCCACCTTGTACAAATGCAGCAGTACTGCTGTACAAGGTGGCTGTTATACATAGAAACACCTGGGGGGGTGGGGGGCAGGCTCCCTTCAATTTCAGTTCATGTGCCTGCGTGGCATTTGCAGGTCACGTTGCAAGCTACACAGCAGGGGAACAGCTGGCGTTGCTGAACCCCACTGACACATTGACTGGTGTTTTTCTCTGTGCAGATTGCATGTCCGGGCAAAAACTAGCGGTGTTAGAGCCCAGGGTCAGCAGGAGGAGGAGGAGAGGAGCAAAGTGTAGGCCGAAGCCTGCACTGGTGGCAGCTTTTGGTCGGTTGTGCCAGCGTGGCTTGTGCTGGACACGATGCCGGCTACACAGCGGGGGAACAGCAGGCGGTGCTGAACCCCACTAACACATTGGCTGGTGTTTTTCTCTGTGCAGCTAGCATTTCCGGGCAAAAACTAGCGGTGTTTGAGCCCAGGGTCAACAGGAGGAGTAGAGGAGCAGAGTGTAGGCCGAAGCCTAGTTGAACCAATTTCAAAGGTTACCTTTAACCCCCCCCTCAGGTGTTGCAAGGTACAAGAGCCACACCTTGTGCAGCATTAATGCTGCACAAGTAAAAGGTTGCTCTATTTGTTTTGCTCCTTGCACACGCTGACTAAAACACGTACACTATTTAGCCCATTATACTGTCAAACAGTTGTGGAGGCGTGACTTGTCTTTTTAACGAGACGCAGCACAGGTGTCAAAATTTGCACCTAGGTACTGGGCGCAGATTCCTGAGCGTTGTTATTTGCTGTACAGGAGTCTGCGCTATTGTGATCCCTTGGCCATGCGCTGTGAGCGCTTCCTGTCTTCTGACCTCATTTCATGTCGGCCGTTGCGGTTAGCGATGGACATGAATCCCAGACCCACAGTGTGTTTTCAAAAAATCACACTGCGTGGCTGGGATTCGTGGCCTTGTGCAGTAAATAGGTTTGCCGCTTACACATGTCCTTACACCTGCTCCAGACTGGGCGGCCTCAGCTGATCCCTTATCGCATGCCGCGGCCATGAGGCCGCACAGTCAGAAGAAGGCGGAAGGAGGGGAGTGAAGACAGGGGAACATATGCACTGCTCGTGCCCATCAATCACACCCTCGCAGTCAAAATATATGAGACAACGGGGGGCGTTGTGTCGGGCAGGGGGACGCACAGGCACAGCCAGCCAACCAATGATGTCAGGAGACGGGCAGCGCTAACAATGGGGGTGCTGCGTGTCATTAAAAAGGAAAGTCACACCTCAGGGACATTGTAATGGTCTGTAATGAGACACATTTTGTACGTGTTGAGTTCCACGTGGGCAAGGAGAAAAAGTCAGCCACCTTGTACAAATGCAGCAGTACTGCTGTACAAGGTGGCTGTTATACATAGAAACACCTGTGGGTGGGGGGCAGGCTCCCTTCAATTTCAGTTCATGTGCCTGCGTGGCGTTTGCAGGTCACGTTGCAAGCTACACAGCAGGGGAACAGCTGGCGTTGCTGAACCCCACTGACACATTGACTGGTGTTTTTCTCTGTGCAGATTGCATGTCCGGGCAAAAACTAGCGGTGTTAGAGCCCAGGGTCAGCAGGAGGAGGAGGAGAGGAGCAAAGTGTAGGCCGAAGCCTGCACTGGTGGCAGCTTTTGGTCGGTTGTGCCAGCGTGGCTTGTGCTGGACACGATGCCGGCTACACAGCGGGGGAACAGCAGGCGGTGCTGAACCCCACTAACACATTGGCTGGTGTTTTTCTCTGTGCAGCTAGCATGTCCGGGCAGAAACTGGCGTTGTTAGAGCCCAGGGTCAGCAGGAGGAGGAGAGGAGCAAAGTGTAGGCCGAAGCCTGCACTGGTGGCAGCTTTTGTTCTGTTGTGCCAGCGTGGCTTGTGCTGGACACGTTGCCGACTACACAGCAGGGGAACAGCTGGCGGTGCTGAACCCCACTAACACATTGGCTGGTGTTTTTCTCTGTGCAGCTAGCATTTCCTGGCAAAAACTAGCGGTGTTTGAGCCCAGGGTCAGCAGGAGGAGTAGAGGAGCAGAGTGTAGGCCGAAGCCTAGTTGAACCAATTTCAAAGGTTACCTTTAACCCCCCCCTCAGGTGTTGCAAGGTACAAGAGCCACACCTTGTGCAGCATTAATGCTGCACAAGTGAAAGGTTGCTCTATTTGTTTTGCTCCTTGCACACGCTGACTAAAACACGTACACTATTTAGCCCATTATACTGTCAAACAGTTGTGGAGGCGTGACTTGTCTTTTTAACGAGACGCAGCACAGGTGTCAAAATTTGCACCTAGGTACTGGGCGCAGATTCCTGAGCGTTGTTATTTGCTGTACAGGAGTCTGCGCTATTGTGATCCCTTGGCCATGCGCTGTGAGCGCTTCCTGTCTTCTGACCTCATTTCATGTCGGCCGTTGCGGTTAGCGATGGACATGAATCCCAGACCCACAGTGTGTTTTCAAAAAATCACACTGCGTGGCTGGGATTCGTGGCCTTGTGCAGTAAATAGGTTTGCCGCTTACACATGTCCTTACACCTGCTCCAGACTGGGCGGCCTCAGCTGATCCCTTATCGCCTACCACGGCCAGGAGGCCGCACAGTCTGAAGAAGGCGGAAGGAGATGAGTGAACACAGGCAAACATATGCACTGCACATGCCCATCAATCACACCCTCGCTGTCCAAAAAAATAAGACACCGAGGGCCGTTGTTTCGAGCAGGGGAGATGCACAGGCGCAGCCAGCTAACCATGATGACAAAAGACGGGAAACGCTACCAAGGGGGGTGCTGCGTATCATTACAAAGGAAAGTCACACCTCAGGGACAGTGGAATGGTCTCAATGAGACACATTTTGTACGTGTTGAGTTCCACGTGGGCAAGGAGAAAAAGTCAGCCACCTTGTACAAATGCAGCAGTACTGCTGTACTAGGTGGCTGTTATACATAGAAACACCTGGGGGGGTGGGGCCAGGTTCCCTTTTAATTTCAGTTCCTGTGCCTGCATGGCGTTTGCAGGTCACGTTGCCGGCTACACAGCAGGGGAACAGCTGGCGTTGCTGAACCCCACTAACACATTGGCTGGTGTTTTTCTCTGTGCAGCTAGCACTTCCGGGCAAAAACTAGCGGTGTTTGAGCCCAGGGTCAGCAGGAGGAGGAGAGGAGCAGAGTGTAGGCCGAAGCCTGCACTGGTGGCAGCTTTTGTTCTGTTGTGCCAGCGTGGCTTGTGCTGGACACGTTGCCGACTACACAGCAGGGGAACAGCTGGCGGTGCTGAACCCCACTGACACATCACCTAGTGTTTTTTTCTGTGTAGACAACACTTCCAGGTGGCAACTGACAGTGTTGAAACCCAGGGAATCAAAGAGGAGCAGAGTGTAGGCCGAAGCCTGCAGTGGAGCAAGTTGAAAGGGAACCTTTAACCCCCCCCCCCAGGCATTTGTTGCTGAAAGAGCCATCTTGTACAGCAGTAATACTGCACATGGAAAATGGTGGCTCCGAAAATTATGCTCCTTGCAAACGCTGAAGTACACACTCATATAATGTGTCCCCTCACACCGTCAAACCATCCCGGAAGTGGGACTTTCCTTTGTAATGTGACACAGCACAGCCGTCATTCCAACCCCCTTGGTGCCGGGCACCACCTCCTCAACGTTGTTTGGTTCTGTCACGGAGCCCGCACTGTAATGTTATCCCTTGGCCATGCACAGTTAGCGGTGCCCGTCTTCTGACATCATGTAGGTGTCAGGCTGGCAGTGCCTGTGCGTCCAAGCTGCCCGAGATCCAACCTTGCAGTGTCATCTAATGTAGTCCCACTGCGGGCCAGGGATCCATGGGCATGCGCAGTGCATATCATCGCCTCTCACTCACCTCCTTCCTGCTTCTTCAGACTGTGCGGCGTCACGGCCGTGGCATGCTATTAGGGATCAGCTGACGCCGCCTAGTCTGAAGAAGCGTGAAGAAGGGGAGTGAGAGGCTAGTATATGCACTGCGCATGGCCATGGATACCAGGCCCACTGTGGGATCACATTAGACGACACTGCGAGGTGTGATTTCGGGCAGCGTGGACGCACAGGCGCAGCCAGGACGACAACAAATGATGTCAGAGGACGGGCAGCGCAAACTGTGCATGGCCAAGGGATAACATAACAGCGCAGGGTCCATGACGGAATCAAACAACGCTAAGGAGGCAGCGCACGGTGCCAAGGGGGTAGCAATGACGGCTGTGCTGTGTCACATTACAAAGGAAAGTCCCACCTCCGGGACGGTTGGACGGTGTGAGGGGACACATTACATGAGTGTGTAGTTCAGCGTTTGCAAGGAGCATAATTTCAAGAGCGACCTTTCCCTTGTGCAGTATTAGTGCTGCACATGGTGGCTCTTTCAGTAACAAACGCCTAGGGGGGGGGGGGGACAGGTCCCCTTACATTTTAGTTGTGCCAGCGTGGCGGTCGCATGACACGTTGCCGGATACACAGCTGGGGATCAGCTGACGTTACTGAACCCCAATAACAGAGGAGCGACTGTTGACTGTGCACACAGCACTTCCAGGCACCAACTGGCGGTGTTAGAGCCCAGGGACAGCAGGAGGAGCAGATTGGAGGTATTGCCGCACACACAGCTGGGGATCAGCTGACGTTACTGAACCCCAATAACAGAGGAGCGACTGTTGACTGTGCACACAGCACTTCCAGGCACCAACTGGCGGTGTTAGAGCCCAGGGACAGCAGGAGGAGCAGAGGAACAGAGTGTAGGCCGAAGCCTGATTGGAGCAAGTTGAAAGGAAACCTTTAACCCCCCCCCCCAAGACGTTTGTAGCTGAAAGAGCCATGTTGTGCAGCACTAAGGATGCAAAAGGAAAAGGTTGCTCTTTTAATTATGCTCCTTGCAAACACCGAAGTAAACACTAAAAATGTGTCCCTTTATACCGTTAAACCGTTCCGGAGGTGCGAATTTCCTTCGTAATGGGACACAGCACAGCTGTCATTCCTATCCCCTTGATGCCGTGCGCTGCCTCCTCAGCGTTGTTTTAAGCTGCCACGGAGCCTGCGCTGTTCTGTTAGCCCTTGGCCATGCCCAATTAGCGCTGCCTGTCTTCTGACATAATTTGGTGTCAGGCTGTCAGTGCCTGTGCGTCCACGCTGCTCCAGATCCCACCTCGCAGTCTCATCTAACGTAATCCCACTGCGGGCCTTGGAACCATGGGCATGCACAGTGCATAACCTCGACTCTCACTCCCCTCCTTCCCTCTTCTTCAGACTGTGCGGTGTCACGGCCGTGGCATGCTAGGGATCAGCTGACGGCGCACAGTCTAAAGAAGGCGGAGGGAAATGAGCGAGAGCCCGAGGGGAAGATATGCACTGCGCATGCCCATGGATCCCAGGCCCGCAGTGTGACTCAATCAGAAGACACTGCGAGGCGGGATCTCGGGCACCGCGGCCGCACAGGCGCAGCCAGCCTGACACCAAATTATGTCAGAAGACAGGCAGCGCAAATAGGGCATGCCCAAGGGATAACAGAACAGCGCAGGCTCCGTGACAGCTTAAAACAACGCTGAGGAGGCAGCGCATGGCACCAAGGGGGTAGGAATGACGGCTGTGCTGCGTCACATTACGAAGGAAAGTCCCAGCTCCGGGACGGTATAACGGTATCAGTGAACACATTTTATAAGTGTTAAGTTCTGCGTGTGCAAAGAGCTAAAAAAAAAGAGCTACCTTTTCCTTGTGCAGCATTACTGCTGCACAAGATGGCTCTTTCAGTAACAAACGACGGGGGGGGGGGGGGGGGGACAGGTTCCCTTACATTTAGGTTGTTGTGCCAGCGTGGCGGTCGCAGGACACATTGCCGGCTACACAGCTGGGGATCAGCTGACGTTACTGAAACCCAATAACACTGGGTCGTATGTTTTTACTGTGCAGCCTGCACTTCTGAGCCGCAACTGGCGGTGTTGGAGCCCAGGAATAGCAGTTCAGGTGGTAGAAAGATGAACACAGCAGGAGACCTGGATGACACCCAATTACTTAATCAGGCAGAGGAGTGGCAAATTCCTGCGAGATCCAGGCCTGGTTCATTTTCAGGAAAGTAAGCCGGTCAACGTTATCGGAGGATAGTCGCATGCGACGGTCTGTTAGTACACCACCTGCGGCACTAAAGACACGTTCCGATAAGACACTAGCCGCAGGGCAAGCCAGCACCTCCAATGCATACTGGCTTAGCTCTGGCCATGTATCCAGCTTAGAGACCCAAAACTTGAACGGGGAAGAGCCGTCTGGGAGTACAGTAAGAGGGCAAGCCATGTAGTCTGTCACCATCTGACGGAACCGTTGCCTCCTGCTGACTGGAGCCGCCGGTGATGGTGTAGACATTTGGGGCGGGCACACAAAAGTGTGCCAGAGTTGTGCCATACTGGGCTTGCCTTGGGCAGAGGCACTGCTTCTGCTCCCTCTTTGGGCAGAGCCTCCCCCACTGCCTCGACGCACTGAGCTGCTTTGTAAAGCACTAGCAGCACTCCTCTCAGTTGGACAGGAGAAGATGATGGAATTCACCAGTGTGTCGTGGTACTCCCGCAATTTACGCTCCCGGGTCAACGCAGGGATGAGGTTTTGGACGTTGTCCCGGTAGCGAGGATCGAGGAGGGTGAACACCCAATAATCAGGCATGTTGAGAATGTGGTCGATGCGGCGGTCGTTTCTCAGGCACTGCAGCATGAAATCCACCATGTGCTGCAGAGTGCCAACCGGCCCAGAAACGCTGTCCCCTGCTTGAGACATGATCTCTGCCCGCTCGTCATCACCCCACCCTCGCTGTACACACTGACCACTGGACAATTGTGTCGCTCCCTCCTCTGGACGGAGCTCTTCCTCCTCCATTGACTCCTCCTCATCCTCCTCACAAATTGGCCCCTGCGTACCCCTTTGTGAGGAACCACGTGGCGCTGACTCTCCAGAAGCTGATGGAAAAGGTGACTCCTCATCCTCCACCTCTTCCACCACATCATCCCTTAACCCTTGCAAAGTTTGCTGAAGCAGGCAGATAAGGGGGACAGTCATGCTGACTAGTGCATCATCTGCACTTGCCATCCGCGTGGAATAATCAAAAGGACGCAAAACCTGGCAGACGTCCTTCATAGTGGCCCACTCTGTGGTTGTGAAGTCTGATCGGCGCTGACTGCGACTTCTTTGCGCCTGATGCAGCTGGTACTCCATAACTGCTTGCTGCTGCTCACACAACCGCTCCAACATATGTAACGTGGAATTCCACCGGGTAGGTAGGTCACATATGATGCGGTGTTCCGGAAGGCGGAATCGGCGCTGCAGAGCAGCAATGCGGGATCTGGCCAAGCTGGAACGCCGCAAGTGAGCACACTCTAGGCGGACCTTGTGCAGCAGGGCATCAAGATCCGGATAGTCCCTCAGAAAACTCTGCACAACCAAATTGAGCACATGTGCCAGACATGGGATGTGAGTGAGGTTGCCAAGGGCCAAAGCTGCCACCAGATTTCGGCCATTGTCACACACTACCATGCCTGGCTGGAGATTCGCTGGCAGTAACCACACATCGCTCTCCTGCTTTATGGCATTCCAGAGCTCCTGCGCTGTGTGGCTTCGATGCCCCAATGAAACTAGTTTCAAGACGGCCTGCTGACGTTTGGCCACGGCTGTGCTCATGTCGGTCATAGGTAAACGTTCACGGGTCCATGTGGGGGTGGACTGTGACGGATCCTGCAGAGAGGAATCAGAGGAACTGGTGTAAGAGGAGGAGTCGATGCGTACAGACTGGATTCCTGCAATCCTTGGAGTGGGCAGGACACGTCCTGCGCCACTCGCACGATCTGTACCTGGCTCAACAACATTAACCCAATGGGCAGTGAGGGAAACATATCGCCCCTGTCCATGCTGACTGGTCCACGCATCGGTGGTGAGGTGGACCTTGCTACTGACGGCGTTCAGTAGCGCATGTTTTATGTTTGCCTCAACATGCCTGTGCAGGGCAGGGACAGCCTGCCTGCTGAAGTAAAAGCGGCTGGGCACCTTGTACTGTGGGACTGCCAATGCCATCAAGTCACGGAAGCTGTCAGTCTCCACCAGCCTGAACGAGAGCATTTCCAGGGACAACAGTTTGGCAATGCCTGCATTCAGAGCCTGTGCTCGGGGGTGGTTGGCCGAGAATGCCCGCCTTTTCTCCCATGCCTGTACTACCGATGGCTGTAGAGTAGACTGGGAGTGTGAGGATGACTGGGAAGGTGGTGCTGTGGGTGGAATTACACAAGGTCTCTGGGAGGAAGCCAAACCAGCTGTGCGTGAGCTGGAGGAAGAGGCAACACGAGCTGAAGAGGTGGTAGCTGCCGCTGTTGGTTGGCCTACATCTTCAGTGTGTTTCTGTAACTCCACCGCGTGCCTGGTCCGCACATGTTTCCACATATTTGTGGTATTGAGGTTGCTGACATTTTTCCCTCTTTTTACTTTATGATGACACAGCTTGCATTTGACAAAACAAATGTCATCTGCAACTGTGTCAAAAAAGGACCAGGCACTGCAAGTCTTGGGAGCGCCCTTTTTGGCTTTGGAAAGAGACAGGCTCCTAACGGGTGCCAAAGTGGAGGCTACAGGCTCCGCAGTCTTCCCCCTCCCTCTCCCTCTTTGGCCCGTAAGAGGAAGCTCTTCCTCTGAGCTGCTCCCACCACCTTCCTGTTCCTCACGCCACGATGGGTCAAGGACCTCATCATCTCCACTACCCTCTGCCACCAACTGCTCCTCCTGGGTAGTCTCAGCAGCACAGTACGCACGAGAAAGCGGCACCTGAGTTTCATCATCAGATGCGTACTGCGCTGTGGTCACCGGAGGCACTGGCCCACCTGCCTCTTCAGAGTCAGAGAGAAAAAGGTGTTGGGCATCACTGCACACTGCCTCTTCTTCCATTTCTCCAATGCTGCTTGGCTGGCCCCCTGTTTCCAAGCCAAGAGATTCAGAGAACAGAAGTAGAGACGGCTCCTGTCCTGGGCTCTCTGACTGCCTGGCCAATTTGGCAGGTGGTGAAGAGACAGATGGCTGCTCTCCAGTGCTCTGTGCCTGAGAGGATGTGGCACTAACTGAAGTCGATGCCGAGGCGTTAGCTGCCATCCACCCGACAACGGCTTCAATTTGGTCTTCACGCAGCAGCGGTGCACGGCGCTCTCCGACAAAGCTGCGCATGAAGGACTGTTCCCTGCTGAAACTGAGTGACGACGAGTCACCGGCGCCCGCAGCAGGCACAGAATCACCACGTCCTCTCCCTGCTCCTCTCCCTGCTCCGCGCCCACGCCCACGTGCCTTACTCCCTGCCCTCTTCATCTTGGTTGACAGATAAAGATAAGCAGAAAAGTACTAAGGCCTTAGTGTGCTTATTCCTGTAATGCTCCTCCTAACAGGTGTAAGAAACACTAATGTTGTAAATTGTGGACTAAACTTTATTATTTTTCAAATGTGGCCTACACAAGTGTAAGTTGTGTTTGGTGAACTTAACCTTTTTTTTGGTGCAGATCGGGCTACAGAGCTAGTTTAAATCACACGGAGACCGTGCAGACAGCCGTAAACGGCGCTGCAAGGCCAAGAAACCCTCCTCTAGGTTATCCTATATAGTGTTTTTCCACTATTTAGCTGGATACAAGTGGAAAGACACTAATAGGAATTTTTTTTTTCAAATTTTAAACTGGCTGCACTATTTGAAAAAAAGGAAATTGTTTTTCAAGGTATGAGGCAGTAACGCACCCTGAGCTGAATCCAACCGGCTATGGCTGCACACAGACTACAGGGCGAGCTGGGCTCACACGGAGACCGTGCAGACAGCCGTAAACGGCGCTGCAAGGCCAAAAAACCCTCCTCTAGGTTATCCTATATAGTGTTTTTCCACTATTTAGCTGGATACGAGTGGAAAGACACTAATAGGAATTTTTTTTTTCAAATTTTAAACAGGCTGCACTATTTGAAAAAAAGGAAAATTTTTCTCAAGGTATGAGCCAGTAACGAACCCTGAGCTGAATCCAACCGGCTATGGCTGCACACAGACTACAGGGCGAGCTGGGCTCACACGGAGACCATGCAGACAGCCGTAAACGGCGCTGCAAGGCCAAAAAACCCTCCTCTAGGTTATCCTATATAGTGTTTTTCCACTATTTAGCTGGATACGAGTGGAAAGACACTAATAGGAATTTTTTTTTTCAAATTTTAAACAGGCTGCACTATTTGAAAAAAAGGAAAATTTTTCTCAAGGTATGAGCCAGTAACGAACCCTGAGCTGAATCCAACCGGCTATGGCTGCACACAGACTACAGGGCGAGCTGGGCTCACACGGAGACCGTGCAGACAGCCGTAAACGGCGCTGCAAGGCCAAAAAACCCTCCTCTAGGTTATCCTATATAGTGTTTTTCCACTATTTAGCTGGATACGAGTGGAAAGACACTAATAGGAATTTTTTTTTTCAAATTTTAAACAGGCTGCACTATTTGAAAAAAAGGAAAATTTTTCTCAAGGTATGAGCCAGTAACGAACCCTGAGCTGAATCCAACCGGCTATGGCTGCACACAGACTACAGGGCGAGCTGGGCTCACACGGAGACCGTGCAGACAGCCGTAAACGGCGCTGCAAGGCCCAAAAACCCCCCTCTAGGTTATCCTATGTAGTGTTTTTCCACAATAGAGCTGGAGACTGGTGGAAAAACACTAATAGGAAATTTGAGAAAAAATGTGCAGCAGGCTGCACTAAGAGCAAAAAAGAACAACTGTGTGAGGCAGTGTGAACCCCCCCTGAGCTGAATACAACCGGGTATATGGCTGCACACAGACTACAGAGTGAGCTGCACACACACACACACAGAGACCTTGCAGAACGCTGTTAAAACAGCGCTGCAAGGCAAGAGCAAGGTGAACAGTGAAGAACACACAGCGTTTTGCTAAATTAGCCTTTGGAAAGGAAAATAAAGCAATTAGCTAGCTCAACTGGCCCTCAGTTAGAACACAGCGTCCTGTCCCTAACTGAAATCACAGCAGAGTGAGCGCAAAATGGCGGCAGCGCTTTTTTATAGTGCAGAGTGACATCATTTCAGCAGCCAATCCAAGCCTTGCCAGTACTTACATGCCCACCATGCTAAACAGGATGTGCCCACACTTTCATTCATTCCTCATTGGCTGCTGCGTTCAATTTGAATTCTGGGAACTTCCGATTCCGGTATCCGATACGCGGGAAGTATCGGAATTCAGTATCGGAATTCCGATACCGCAAATATCGGCCGATACCCGATACTTGCGGTATCGGAATGCTCAACACTAGTTTTGATATATTTATATTGAGTGATCTAAATGGGAAAACACCCGGGTACAATGCTATACCTTGCCCTAGGATGTTTAACTATTCTATTAATCTGTTATTGTTAGTAACGAGTTTATGTATTTAATATATTGAGTTTATGTTCATCAACAAAGAGGATGTTGCTCGGGAGCGAGTAACACGGACTTTTTCCCCCAACAGGTGAAGTCAGGTTCACTGAAGTGAACCCCTTCAAGTGGACATTCCAGTTTATTATTTATTGTTACCACTTGCATTAAACACTTATAGGTTTGTTAAGATTTTCTTCACAGGTTTGCAAAATAGACTTCCATATAATTTAGATCATAATGAGTTTAAAACTACTATCCTACAATGTAAGAGGACTTAATAGTCCACACAAAAGACATACACTTTGGAAAGAAATAAATAAAAGTCAAGCTGAAATAATTTGTATACAGGAATCCAAATTCAAAGACAAGGCCAACCCAAAATTCTCACATAAAAATTTCCCATATATTTACAAGTCTGACAATGTGAAAAAGAAAGCCGGAGTAATCACAATCATCAAAGGCACAATTTCATTTGAATTCATAGAGGAGGTCAAAGATGTTAAAGGTAGATTCCATATTCTTATTTGTTCATTAAACAACCAGGTATGCACAATTATCAATATCTACGCCCCCAATACGGGTCAAATAAATTTCCTGAACAAAATAAATAAAAAAGTCATGTCAGTTAAGAGAGGTGCCATGATTTGGCTGGGAGATTTCAATCTGGTCCCAAATGCAAATATGGACTCCTCCACCCCAAATAGATACAGACCAAACAATTTAGACAACTGGATCCATCATAACGAATTATTTGACATCTTTAGGTGTCTTAACACAACATCAATCGAATTCTCCCATTTTTCTGACCCTCACCAATCAGCGTCACGTATTGACTTAATTTTATCAGATATTTTTACACTTCCCAAGTTCCATAGAATTAATATAGAAAGGAAAACCTTCTCGGACCACTCTCCAGTATCAGCTGAAGTACAAATAGGCCACACAATTAACAAAAATTCATTATGGAAATGCGACTCTAATCCGTTACACCATCCTGAATATAGATTACCAATAGAAAAATCATTAATAAATTATTTTACAGAAAACTCCCCTACAGATACAACCCCATTCATAAATTGGTGTGCCCATAAGGCGGTTATAAGAGGTACCATGATACAGATCTCTGCCAAAAGGAAAAGAAAATTTAGGACTCAGATTGAGGACCTTCAAAATAAGATAAAAGACAAGGAAAACGAGCAAATAAATTTAAATTCCCCCTCTACACAAATCAAAATTGATTTACTAAAACTCAGGCAGGATCTCAAAAGAATCATATTTTCATCATACCATACTATGGTCAAAAACTCCAAAATGAAGCAATACTCTTCAATAAATAAGCCAACACGATACATGGTTAATAGATTGAAAAAGACTAGACAATCAAATAGGATCAACAAAATAAAGAACCAAAATGGAATAACGGTATCTCATCCTCAAGACATAGCTAATTCCTTCGCTGATTTTTATAATAAATTATACAATTTACAGTCACAAACTTCTACCCCAAAACCCAATACCTCTGACATTGAAAAATTCTTGTCCACAATTGAACTCCCCAAACTGACCCATGACGATTTAGAAAACCTAACTTCCCCATTCTCCCAAGAAGAAATTGAAAAGACCATTCTTCAACTCAAAGATTTTAAATCACCAGGCCCGGACGGTTTCGGGAATGAATACTACAAATCCTTCACCAAAATACTTTCCCCACACTTACAAAAAATCTTTAATATAGCTAGTTCCTCAGGAAATTTCCCAGAAGAAATGTTAGAATCCACAATAATATTGATCCCCAAACACAATTCCGACCTGACTCTTGTAAATAATTACAGACCAATTTCCCTCAGAAATGCAGATTTGAAGATATACTCCAAATTAATAGCGAATAGGCTCAAATCCTACCTACCATCATTGATAAATGGGGATCAGATCGGTTTTATCAAAGGTCGTCAAGCGACAGATGGCACTAGAAGACTGATTAATTCAATCAAACTGATACACTCCTCTAAATTGCCAACGGTAATTATAACTTTAGATGCCGAAAAGGCTTTTGACCGCCTAAATTGGCTCTATCTAACATCAGTTCTAAGTAAATTTGGTTTTAATGAAAAATATATTAACAGCATCATGGCACTTTACTGTAGGCCAAAAGCCAGAATATATACTAACAATTATTCTTCTGCACTATTTGACATATCAAATGGTACAAGACAAGGTTGCCCCCTTTCTCCACTTCTTTTTATACTGTCAATGGAACCATTGGCGCAATCGATCAGACAAAACAATAACATAAAAGGTTTGAAAACACAAACACGTCAGTATAAGATTGGCCTTTTTGCCGACGACCTGATATTTACCCTGACTGATCCTTACAAATCAATTACAGAACTGCAAAAAACCCTTAAAACGTTCTCAAATATTTCCTTTTTTAAGATTAGCGAAAATAAATCAAAAATCTTGCCATTTTATTTGAGCGACTTAGAAACAAAGAAAATTGAGAATATATCTTCACTAAGCTGGTCAGAGGGGGACTTAGAATATCTAGGCACGATCATCTCAAAAAACCTTGAGGCAATAATGAAGAAAAATCTGGACAAACTCTTAGAGACAATTAACAATGACCTTAATTTCTTTGGTACAAAAGACCTATCGTGGTGGGGTAGAATATTGGTTATCAAAATTTTTATCATCCCAAAAATCTCTTATATACTAAGAACACTCCCCCTAAAAGTCAACACATCTTATCTAACCAGTATACAATCCACAATTAATTTGTTCATCTGGAATAAAAAAAGGGCCCGAATACCCACAAACATATTATATAAATGCAAAGAATTTGGGGGTATAGGCCTACCCAATTAAACCGCCTTATACTTATCAAACCTTATCAAACAAAGCCAATATTGGTTCATGCAAGAGGACTATCCAAATTGGCTTGATCTAGAAATTACCCACAATCATAATAAACCTCCCAAAGAATTAGTCTTCAACCATATTCTAAACAGAGCCAACAATATTCACGTTAAACACCCTATTTTCTCTTCCATTATATATGCATGGGATAAACTTTCTAAAAGGAAAAGAGGATCCAACAAGAAAATTCTACTCTACAATACCCCTATAGATATTATTACGCTTACCCAAAACGCTGACCCCTCTCCCATGTGGCGAGAAAAAGGGATCCTAAAATTAAGCGATATTCATGATGGGGTTAAATTTATCAGTTTCAGCTCCTTGAAAGAAAAATTTAACATTCCCTCCTCAGCCTTTTTTCCTTATATGACACTGAAAGAACAAGCCCAAAATTTTATCATTAAAAAACCAAAAATCTCCGAAGCTACTACTAATTTATTAAAAAAACCCAAACATTACTTATTTTGGAGTAATAAGCAAATTTATCGGTGGTTCAACAACGACACAAAATTTGACAAGTTATCTTACATGAATAAATGGGAAAATGATTTGAACACGACATTTACTCCAGAACAGTGGGAAAACGCGATCCATTTCACCTATGCATCAAATATTTGCATGACACTACAAGAAGCATATTTTAAAATCATCACAAGGTGGTACTTCACTCCGGCTCGCCTCTCCCACCTGCCATCGGGAGGGTCTCCCCTGTGCTGGAGAGAATGTGGAGAATACGGAAGTTTGCTACATATGTTTTGGAAGTGTCCAAAGGTGAAACCCTTATGGAGACAGGCCACAAAACTAATCAACAAAATATTAAAAGATAACATCATAGTTACCCCAGCAATGGCCTTGTTGTCTTTACAATGGGAAAGCATTGACACAAATGCGAGACCTATTATAATCCACATTTGTTTAGTGGTTAAACAAATTATAGCATTCCATTGGAAAAATCCAATTTTACCAGCCTTTACTGAAATCATAGACCAAATTAACCTACAGTTAGGTCCATATATATTTGGACAGAGACAACATTTTTCTAATTTTGGTTATAGACATTACCACAATGAATTTTAAACAAAACAATTCAGATGCAGTTGAAGCTCAGACTTTCAGCTTTCATTTGAGGGTAGCCACATTAAAATTGGATGAAGGGTTTAGGAGTTTCAGCTCCTTAACATGTGCCACCCTGTTTTTAAAGGGACCAAAAGTAATTGGACAATTGACTATTTCATTGACTATTGACTATTTCATGGACAGGTGTGGGCAATCCCTTGGTTATGTCACTATTAATTATGCAGATAAAAGACCTGGAGTTGATTTGAGGTGTGGTGCTTGCATTTGGAAAGTTTTGCTGTGAAGTAAACATGCGGTCAAAGGAGCTCTCCATGCAGGTGAAACAAGCCATCCTTAGGCTGCAAAAACAGAAAAAACCCATCCGAGAAATTGCTACAATATTAGGAGTGGCAAAATTTACAGTTTGGTACATCCTGAGAAAGAAATAAAGAAAGCACTGGTGAACTCATCAATGCAAAAAGACCTGGGCGCCCACGGAAGACAACAGTGGTGGATAATCGCAGAATAATCTCCATGGTGAAGAGAAACCCCTTCACAACAGCAAACCAAGTGAACAACACTCTCCAGGAGGTAGGCATATCAATATCCAATTCTACCATAAAGAGAAGACTGCATGAAAGTAAATACAGAGGGTTCACTGCACGGTGCAAGCCACTCATAATCATCAAGAATAAAAAGGCTAGACTGGACTTTGCTAAAAACATCTAAAAAAGCCAGCACAGTTCTGGAAGAACATTCTTTGGACAGATGAAACCAAGATCAACCTCTACCAGAATGATGGAAAGAGAAAAGTATGGCAAAGGTGTGGTACAGCTCATGATCCAAAGCATAGCACATCATCTGTAAAACATGGCGGAGGCAGTGTGATGGCTTGGGCATGCATGGCTGCCAGTGGCACTGGGTCACTAGTGTTTATTGATGATGTGACACAGGACAGAAGTAGCCGAATGAATTCTGAAGTATTCAGAGACATATTGTGTGCTCAGGTCCAGCCAAATGCAGCCAAACTGATTGGTCGTCATTTCATACTACAGATGGACAATGACCCAAAACATAAAGCCAAAGCAACCCAGGAGTTTATTAAAGCAAAGAAATGGAATATTCTTGAATGGCCAAGTCAGTCACCTGATCTCAACCCAAATGAGCATGCATTTCACTTGTTAAAGACTAAACTTCAGACAGAAAGGCCCACAAACAAGCAGCAACTGAAAACCACCGCAGTGAAGGCCTGGCAGAGCATCAAAAAGGAGGAATCACAGCGTCTGGTGATGTCCATGAGTTCAAGACTTCAGGCAGTCATTGCCAACAAAGGGTTTTCAACCAAGTACTAGAAATGAACATTTTATTTAAAATTAATGAATCTGTCCAATTACTTTTGGTCCCTTTAAAAACAGGGTGGCACATGTTAAGGAGCTGAAACTCCTAAACCCTTCATCCAATTTTAATGTGGATACCCTCAAATGAAAGCTGAAAGTCTGAACTTCAACAGCATCTCAATTGTTTTGTTTAAAATTCATTGTGGTAATGTCTATAACCAAAATTAGAAGAATGTTGTCTCTGTCCAAATATATATGGACCTAACTGTACATAAAGCATATGAAGAAAACTTTGCAATAGCAAACAACTATTATAAGAAATATGATAGGAAATGGAAGAAATGGGTTGAGGTATATCCCAACTTACCACATTAAAAGGAAAGGTGACAATTAATGTATACCTGTGAAGGTAATATATGTTAACCTGTTAATAATTGTTAATAATTAATCAAATTCTGTTATGACTGGACAGCATGTCCACAATTTTTCTCTTACCCTTTTCCCATTCCCACTTCCCTCACCTCCCGCCCTCTCCCCACCCTTATTTCCTTGAAAGTTGAATATATGATTATCTACAAAACACAATATTAAATTTCAAAATGCTTAATAAAAATTATTTGAAAGGAAAACTGTAGCCAATGAATTTCAATTTAATGGGTCCCTTAGAGGCCACTATTAGCAGAACATCACTGCCTTTAACCATATAGTAAACGATTAATAAAATACACATTTTAGGTTAGAGCTGTACTGGAATAATCCAAATAGCCCTGTTGTATCAAAATTGTGAACTTGCACAACAGATATACAGTTCTGGCAAAATATCTGGAGACTGATACATATTTGGTTTTCACAAAATTTGCCGCTTTAGTGTTTTTTCATCTTCTAGTCATATTTTCTATCGTTTCTGAAGTACAATTACAGGCATTTCATACGTTTTTAAACATTAACAAACACATCAGACCCGATTCATCATGGTGTTTTTATCAGTTTTCTTGCATAATATACCTTTAAATGTTGCAAATGTTTTGAGATTTTTGCCACTTTTACACTATTCCCGGACAGCTCTGCCAAAATGGTCCTAACTTGGATGGGGACATAGCAAAGCCTGTCCAGCAAATTTATCAACATCTACGACACTCTGATGGAGTGAATTATTCTAGAAATGTACTTCAGTCTCTGACTGGAGCAACTTTTCTGCTGAAGGCACACGGCAGTGGTATGATGCGCCTAATTCATTAAGAAGAATGTGTCAATTAGGTGCAACTTAGACCAGTGGTGCACTCATGAAGCATGCCGTACAAAATGTTTAGTTTATGCAAAGACTCAATATTTAAACCATTGACCATTGGCTCCTGGATAAAATATTCTGGACCAAATCCTAACTTATGGCAACTTATTATTGCTTAATCTTGAAGTTTAATCACAATTTCTGTGTTTTAATTTGTCCACCTACTAACTGAGGATTGACCAAAAGTTTTCAGTAGGATTGAGCTCTGTGAAGTTTCCTGCCCATGGACCAAAAATGTCAATGTTTTTTTCACCAATCTGCAAATGTATTACTTTTGCCTTGTGACATGTTGCTCCATCGTGCTGGGAAAAGCATTTTATATCAGCAAATTGATCCTGCATGGTTGGGAGAAGTTGCACTTTGAGGATGTTTAGATACCATCCTTTATTCATGATACTGTTCTTAGGCAAAAGTGTGAGTGAGTGCAATCCTTTGGAGGAAAAGCAACCACACACAAGAATGGTCTCAGGGTGTTTTACTGTTGGCATGACACAAGACTCATGGAAGCACTCATGTTTTCTTCTCTGGACAATCATTCTTCCACATGTCCCAAACAGAGATGAGCGAACCTTTCAAGGTTCGTCGAACACACCCGTACCCCATTGAATTCAATGGAAGGCAAAACCAAATGCATACACAACATCTTTAGGGGGGCCAAAAAGATGCCAAAACAGTTCAAATTAAGGGCAGACACCAGGAAAAGTGGCATCAATTGACCCAGAGTACAAATAATATAATTGTGCAGCAAGGCTGCATGAGACAGGGCATGGGACAGGGATTGGACCAGCGTTTCTAGCTTAAACATTAATCAGTAACAGGTGGATGAGTGACATGTGAAGGAGTGGTGTTGTGAGAGCCCTTCCAAATTCAGGCAACACACAAGATGGAGACCCAACTTGGAGTCAAAACATTTTCAAAAATTAGGGGTAAACACCAGGAAAAATGGCATCAATTGACTCACAGTAGAAATTTGATAATGGCACAGGAGAAGTAAGCCATGGGCCATGCATGAGGTTTCAGGATCTGGGACAGCATTTACAGCTTTGAATTTAAACATAAACCTGCTATAACTAAATAATTCCCCGGATCCCGACCTGTGGACACCAGCCTAGTGAAGCTTTTAAATGTAATTTCCAGCTCAAGGGAGGGAGGCCACAAAAAACTTTTACTTATTTACAGGGCCGTATTTAGAGTTTCTGCTGCCCTATGCACTTTTAGTGTTGCCTCCCCTTTTGGTGAGTATGACACTATCGGCAGTGACTTTGGCAAGAATCGCTGTTGTGAAAGTAGCCTTTTGCAGCAGATTGGGCAGTTTTTCTGCATTTGCCGCATAACGGATCACTTACGGCAACACTGCATTTGGTTTCATTCATTCCCTATGGGATTTGCGGCACTTGCCGTGATCTGGGAAATGCGGTACCATACCTCCCAACTTTTGAAGAAGGAAAAGAGGCATAAAGTTTGCAGCGCATGTTGTGCACTGCGGCAGATTTTAGGCCACGCCTCTGACCACACCCATTTCACAACTAGTCACACCCATATCCAAGTCCCAACCACACCCATTTAGCACTGCTGATCACACTGTTTCATATACAATAATTATAACCAAAAAAAATGGCCAGACAGTGCTCCATACTGTATAATAGCCACACATGATGCTCCATACTGTATAACGGCCACCACACTTGATGCTCCATACTGTATAATGGCTAAGCAGTGATCCACATACTGTATAATGGCCCTACATAATGTTCCATACTGTATAATGGCCACACAGTGCTCCATACTGTATAATGGCCACACATGATGCTCCATACTGTATAATGGCCACACATGATGCTCAATACTGTATAATGGCCATTGGCCACACATGATGCTCCATACTGTTTAATGGCCACACATGATGCTCCATACTGTATAATGGCTACACATGATGCTCCATAATGTATAATGACCCCACATGATGATTAATACTGTATAATGACCCCACATGATGCTTAATACTGTATAATGGCAACACATGATGCTCAATACTGTATAATGGCCACACATGATGCTCTATACTGTATAAGGGCCACACATGATGCTCAATACTGTATAATGGCCACACATGATGCTCAATACTGTATAATGGCCACACATGATGCTCCATACTGTATAAGGGCCACACATGATGCTCCATACTGTATAAGGGCCACACATGATGTTCAATACTGTATAATGGCCAAACATGATGCTCCATACTGTATAATGGCCACACATGATGCTCCATACTGTATAATGACCCAACATGATGTTCAATACTGTATAATGGCCCCACATGATGCTCAATACTGTATAATAGCCCCACATGATGCTCAATAGTGTATAATGCCCCCCTCCCATCTTGTATGCATAGCTCATCTCTCTTCCATCCCATATGCATGGCTCATATTCCCCCCTCCTCCTGTATGCATGGCTCATATTCCCCCCCTCCTATTTGCATGGCTCATATCCCCCCTCCTGTATGTATGGCTCATAATTCCCCCCTGTATGCATGGCTCATATTCCCCCCTGTATGCATAGCTCATAATTTCCCCCTGTATGCATGGCTCATATTCCCCCCTATGCATGACTCATATTCCACCACCACACCTTCCTGTATGAATGGCTCATAACTCCCCCCCTGTATGCATGGCTCATATCCCCCCTCCTGTATGCATGGCTCATAATTCGCCCCCCCGTATGCATGGCTCATATTCCCCCTATGCGTGGCTCATAATTCCCCCCCTGTATGCATGGCTCATATTCCCCCATATGCATGGCTCATAATTCCCCCCCGTGCATGGCTCATAATTCCCCCCCTGTATGCATGGCTCATAATTCCCCCCCTGTATGCATGGCTCATATTCCCCCCCCCCCGTATGCATGGCTCATATTCCCCCGTATGCATGGCTCATAATTCCACCAATGCCCCCACCTCCCCTCCTCCTTCATCCCCCCGTAACTGTATGCAGGGCTCATCTCTCCACCAATGCCCCCACCCCCCATCCTCCTTCATCCCCCTGTGACTGTATGCAGGGCTCATCTCTCCACCAATGCCCCCACCCCTCGTCCTCCTTCATCCCCCGTGACTGTATGCAGGGCCCATCTCTCCACCAATGCCCCCGCCCGCTCCGCTCCCCGTCCTCCTTCATCCCCCCATCCTCCTTCATCCCCCCGTCCCTCATACTCACCTGTCAGCTGTCCCACACCGCGCGGCCGCGCCGACATCCCTCGCTTTGTCCCGACTCCCGGCGCAGCGCCTTCTTCCTGAGTGAGCGGTCAGGTGGTACCACTCATTAAGGTCATGAATATGCGCATATTCATAACCTTAATGAGCGGTACCACGTGACTGCTCACTCAGGACGTGCTACAGACGCTGAGACCAGGCATCGCTGGAGCAAGGTGAGTATCATCTTCCAAGGAGGGTGGGTGTTACTCGGAGGCGGGGGGAGTGGGGGCGGGGTGGTCGGGTTTGTGTCCCAGGACTTAAAAAAACCAAAAGAAAACAAAAACCCTTGCTCAGGTGCCGCCCCCGCATCGTCCCCGCCCTAGGCACGTGCCCTCGAGTGCCTAGTAGCAAATACGGCCCTGCTTATTTAGTTACAGCAGGGTTTATGTTTCTTTTGATACTTATAGGTTTTGCATGCTTTATGGCCAAAGTGAACATGTGTTTATGTGCTGCATGTATACCAACTTAAACCAAGCTCAATTTTTGTGTTTTTTTTCTTTGTATTTTTGCATTTTGTGCAAGCTGGGGTGTGGCCTCTCTCCCTTGAGCTAGAAATTACATTTAACCCCTTTACCCTCAAGGGTGGTTTGCACGTTAATGACCGGGCCAATTTTTACAATTCTGACCACTGTCCCTTTGTGAGGTTAGAACTCTGGAACGCTTCAACGGATCCCAGTGATTCTGACGTTGTTTTCTCATGACATATTGTACTTCATGACAATGGTAAAATTTCTTTGATATTACCTGTGTTTATTTGTGAAAAAACAGAAATATGGCGAAAATTTTGAAAATTTTGCAATTTTCCAACTTTGAATTTTTATGCAATTAAATCACAGAGATATGTCACACAAAATACTTAATAAGTAACATTTCCCACATGTCTACTTTACATCAGCACAATTTTGGAACCAAATTTTTTTTTGTTAGGGAGTTATAAGGGTTAAAAGTTGACCAGCAATTTCTCATTTCTACAACACCATTTTATTTTAGGGACCACATCTCATTTGAAGTCATTTTGAGGGGTCTATATGATAGAAAATACCCAAGTGTGACACCATTCTAAAAACTACACCCCTCAAGGTGCTCAAAACCATATTCAAGAAGTTTATTAACCCTTCTGGTGCTTCACAGGAATTTTTTGAATGTTTAAATAAAAATGAACATTTAACTTTTTTCACAAAAAATTTAATTCAGCTCCAATTTGTTTAATTTTACCAAGGGTAACAGGAGAAAATAGACCCCAAACATTGTTGTACAATTTGTCCTGAGCACGACAATACCCCACATGTGGGGGTAAACCACTATTTGGGCGCATGGCAGAGCTCGGAAGCGAAGGAGCGCCATTTGACTTTTCAATGCAAAATTGACTGGAATTGAGATGGGACGCCATGTTTCGTTTGGAGAGCCCCTGATGTGCCTAAACATTGAAACCCCCCACAAGTGACACCATTTTGGAAAGTAGACCCCTTAAGGAACTTATCTAGATGTGTGGTGAGCACTTTGACCCACCAAGTGCTTCACAGAAGTTTATAATGTAGAACCGTAAAAATAAAAAATCATATTTTTTCACAAAAATTAACTTTCCGCCCCCAATTTTTTATTTTCCCAAGGGTAAGAGAAGAAATTGGACCCCAAAAGTTGTTATACAATTTGTCCTGAGTATGCTGATACCCCATATGTGGGGGTAAACCACTGTTTGGGCAGATGGGAGAGCTCGGAAGGGAAGGAGCGCCGTTTGACTTCTCAATGCAAAATTGACAGGAATTGAGATGGGACGCCATGTTGCGTTTGGAGAGCCCCTGATGTGCCTAAACATTGAAACCCCCCACAAGTGACACCATTTTGGAAAGTAGACCCCTTAAGGAACTTATCTAGATGTGTGGTGAGCACTTTGACCCACCAAGTGCTTCACAGAAGTTTATAATGTAGAACCGTAAAAATAAAAAATCATATTTTTTCACAAAAATTAACTTTCCGCCCCCAATTTTTTATTTTCCCAAGGGTAAGAGCAGAAATTGGACCCCAACAGTTGTTGTACAATTTGTCCTGAGTACGCTGATACCCCATATGTGGGGGTAAACCACTGTTTGGGCGCATGGGAGGGCTCGGAAGGGAAGGAGCTCCATTTGGAATGCAGGCTTAGATGGAATGGTCTGCAGGTGTCACATTGCATTTGCAGAGCCCCTAATGTACCGAAACAGTAGAAACCCCCCACAAGTGACACCATTTTGGAAACTAGACCCCCTAAGGAACTCATCTAGATGTGTTGGGAGAGCTTTCTACCCCCAAGTGTTTCACTACAGTTTGTAACGCAGAGCCGTGAAAATTGAAAAAAAAAATCTTTCCCCCCAAAATTATTTTTTAGCCCCCAGTTTTGTATTTTCCCGAGGGTAACAGGAGAAATTTGACCCCAAAAGTTGTTGTCCAATTTGTCCTGAGTACGCTGATACCCCATATGTTGGGGAGAACCACCGTTTGGGCGCATGGGAGGGCTCAGAAGGGAAGGAGTGCCATTTGGAATGCAGACTTAGATGGAATGGTCTGCAGGCGTCACATTGCGTTTGCAGAACCCCTAATGTACCTAAACAGTAGAAATCCCCCACAAGTGACCCCATATTGGAAACTAGACCCCCCCAGGGAACTCATCTAGATGTGTTGTGAGAACTTTGAACCCCCAAGTGTTTCACTACAGTTTATAACGCAGAGCCGTGAAAATAAAAAATCCTTTTTTTTCCCACAAAAATTATTTTTTAGCCCCCAGTTTTGTATTTTCCCAAGGGTAACAGGAGAAATTGGACCCCAAAAGTTGTTGTCCTATTTGTCCTGAGTGCACTGATACCCCATATGTTGGGGTAAACCCCTGTTTGGGCACACGGGAGAGCTCGGAAGGGAAGGAGCACTGTTTTTTACTTTTTCAACGCAGAATTGGCTGGAATTGAGATCGGACGCCATGTCGCGTTTGGAGAGCCCCTGATGTGCCTAAACAGTGGAAACCCCCCAATTATAACTGAAACCCTAATCCAAACACACCCCTAACCCTAATCCCAACAGTAACCCTAACCACACCTCTAACCCTGACACACACCTAACCCTAATGCCAACCCTATTCCCAACTGTAAATGTAATCTAAACCCTAACCGTAACTTTAGCCCCAACCCTAACTGTAGCCTTAACCTTAGCCCCAACCCTAACTTTAGCCCCAACCCAAACTGTAGCCCTAACCCTAGCCCTAACCATAGCCCTAACCCTAACTTTAGCCCCAACCCTAACTGCAGCCTTAACCCTAGCCCTAACCCTAGCCCTAACCCTAACCCTAAACCTAGCCCTAACCCTAGCCCTAACCCTAACCCTAGCCCTAACCCTAGCCCTAACCCTAGCCCTAACCCTAACCCTAGCCCTAGCCCTAACCCTAGCCCTAACCCTAGCCCTAACCCTAGCCCTAGCCCAAACCCTAACCCTAGCCCTAACCCTAGCCCTAGCCCTAACCCTAGCCCTAATGGAAAAATGGAAATAAATACATTTTTTTAAATTTTCCCTAACTAAGGGGGTGATGAAGGGGGGTTTGATTTACTTTTATAGCGGGTTTTTTAGCGGATTTTTATGATTGGCAGCCGTCACACACTGAAAGACGCTTTTTATTGCAAAAAATATTTTTTGCGTTACCACATTTTGAGAGCTATAATTTTTCCATATTTTGGTTCACAGAGTCATGTGAGGTCTTGTTTTTTGCGGGACGAGTTGACGTTTTTATTGGTAACATTTTCGGGCACGTTACATTTTTTGATCGCTTTTTATTCCGATTTTTGCGAGGCAGAATGACCAAAAACCAGCTATTCATGAATTTCTTTTGGGGGAGGCGTTTATACCGTTCCGCGTTTGGTAAAATTGATAAAGCAGTTTTATTCTTCGGGTCAGTACAATTACAGCGACACCTCATTTATATCATTTTTTTATGTTTTGGCGCTTTTATACGATAAAAACTATTTTATAGAAAAAATAATTATTTTTGCATCGCTTTATTCTCAGGACTATAACTTTTTTTTTTTTTGCTGATGATGCTGTATGGTGGCTCGTTTTTTGCGGGACAAGATAACGCTTTCAGCGGTATCATGGTTATTTATACCTGTCTTTTTGATCGCGTGTTATTCCACTTTTTGTTCGGCGGTATGATAATAAAGCGTTGTTTTTGCCTCGTTTTTTTTTTTTTTCTTACGGTGTTTACTGAAGGGGTTAACTAGTGGGCCAGTTTTATAGATCAGGCCGTTACGGATGCGGTGATATTAAATATGTGTACTTTTATTGTTTTTTTTTTTTATTTAGATAAAGAAATGTATTTAGGGGAATAATATATATATATTTTTTTCATTATTTAGGAATATTTTTTTTTATATTTTTTTACACATTTTGAATTTTTTTTTTTAACTTTTTTACATTGTCCCGGGGGGGACATCACAGATCAGTGATCTGACAGTGTGCACAGCACTCTGTCAGATCACTGATCTGCCATGCAGCGCTGCAGCCTTCACAGTGCCTGCTCTGAGCAGGCTCTGTGAAGCCACCTCCCTCCCTGCAGGACCCGGATCCGCGGCCATCTTGGATCCGGGGCTGGAGGAAGCAGGGAGGAAGGTGAGACCCTCGCAGCAACGCGATCACATTGCGTTGCTGCGGGGGGCTCTGGGAAGCCCGCAGGGAGCCACCTCCCTGCGGGAAGCTTCCCTATACCGCCGGCACATCGCGATCATCTTTGATCGCGGTGTGCCAGGGGTTAATGTGCCGGGGGCGGTCCGTGACCGCTCCTGGCACATAGTGCCGGATGTCAGCTGCGATAAACAGCTGACACCCGGCCGCGATCGGCGGCGCTCCCCCCGTGAGCGCCGCCGATCGCGCTGGACGTACTATCCCGTCCGTGGTCATGGGGGCCCACCCCACCTCGACGGGATAGTACGTCTAATGTCAGAAAGGGGTTAAAAGTCTCCCTAAGCTGGTGTTCACAGCTCATGACCCGATTCTTTGTCCAAAAACTCAAAATAGCAAGAGAAAAACAGCCTGTCTGGTTCAAAAATAAATACACAGTTCATACACAGTCCTCCAGTACTTCTGCGACAACCCATATGGCAGCTCTCACAGGAGCTTCAGTATGGAGACTTCCTTTTCTCCACATAACACAGACCAAGGAAAAAAAACTGGCTGGACATTTATTTCCCCAGCCACAACCTTGAGGTGGAGATATGGTGAGTAGGCATCCCGCCCATCACTTTACCTACTCACCTAAAAATCCCCGATTAACATGGCCACTTAACTCCTTCAGCACATAGCATTCTGAAAAGAAACTTTCTAGGTTTCTAGGTCATGGAGGAAAGCAATCTCTGTGACACATATCTCACTCATATACAGTGCCAGTGACCCTGTCACACAGGGTTTATGTTTATTTTGCTTCTTGTATGTTTTGTATGCCTTATAGCCAAAATTATATATAACAAAACCTGGCACTCAGCTTTTATGTCTGAAGAAATATTTATTTTATCAGCAACGAAACATTTCGGTCCTAAACAAACTGGACCTTCATCAGTCACGTGCTATTTGGTATAATTATAAGTGACGTGCTTCCTGTACGGATGCTGCCCTTGCAGCTATACGGACTATTTCCTTACAGCGTTACTGATACCTCCTATCGCCTACCCATAGGAGCACGTCACTTATAATTATACCAAATAGCACGTGACTGATGAAGGCCCAGTTTGTTTAGGACCGAAACGTTTCGTTGCTGATAAAATAAATATTTCTTCAGACATAAAAGCTGAGTGCCAGGTTTTGTTATATATGGTCATGGTGTTGGAACCTACCTGAGCACCACTTGTTCTGAGGCTGTGCACCAGTTTTATATACTTAAGTTATAGCCAAAATTAACATGAGCTTATATGCTGCATGTATACAAACTTAAACCAAGCTCAATTTTTGTGTTTTAGCTTTGAATTTAGGTTTAAATTAAGACGAGGTGGGTGAGGAACCGTTGCAGCTCAAACTGGATTTTTCCTCAACTACACTCAGGTGCCACAAACATCAGTTTAGTAGACTACTATTGGTAGAAACATTTAGAATAGTAACACAGGTGGTTGACTTATCACCCACAGTATAAATTTGATAATGACACAGCAGCAGTCAGGCATGGGCCATGCACGACGTATCAGGGTTCTGGACCAGCATTTACAGCTTTTAAGTTTAAATTTAGATGAGATGGGTAATGGACCAGTGTAAGTTTGCTGCGCTGGGAGCCTTGATACCTCATGCAACAGCTGAAACTGCTTTTCTGATCAGCCTCACTCAGGTGTCACAAATATCAGCTTCGTAGACTACAATAGTTATAAACATTTAGGGTATGTTCACAATAAACATTTTTGCGTTTTTTTTTTCTGCAGCAAAACCTAATTTCTAGGCAGGAAAGTTTTGGTGCATTTCTGTTGCGGTTTTGTTGCATTTTTTTCATGCATTTTGGGAACCACGGCTTTCTGACCGGCGAGGATGATTTTACTGCCGACCAGGAGCGGTGTTCGCACATGACAGCCTGGCAAACACTATATGTTCAGGCCCTCCGTTCAAGTGAATGGAGTTCGGGTCCACTGCTCAGTGTCACTGGTGGATTACAGGCTGTATGGTAGCATCATGCAACCATGCCGCCTGTCATCTAGATGTAGCGGAGCTGGCTGTGAGGTCACATCCTGCTGTTTTTGACTTTTCTGCTGCAAATATGCTGCAAAAAAGTCAACCTGCATTTTTTCAAAGTTGCTTCACAATCCATTCAAGTCAATGGGTGAATAACGCTGCAAAAAAGCTTAAAAAATGCTGAAAGAAGTGACATACTCTAGATAAAAAAACGCAGCAAAGCACAAAATCCCGTTGACAAAAAAAAAATGTGTGCATGAGATTTCTGAAATCTCATAAGCTTTGCTGGTACTGTAGAAAGCAGATGAAAATTAGCATAAAAAAGTAGTAAAAACCTCCAGTGTGAACATACCCTTAAGGATAGTAACACAGGTAGTTGACTGAAAGTAAGTGCAGGCCTGCTGGTCTGGAAGTCCTACTGCTACATTCAACACACCTGAAGGAGACCAAACTTTGAGCCTCAACATTTCAAAAAATTATTGGCACACATCAGTAAAGTGACATCAATTTTCCCCAGAGTAGAAATAGTATAATGAGGCTCTGACACCCCTTCGACTACAGTCTCCACATTTCAAAAAAAATATTGTCACACATCACTAAAATGGCATATATTTCACCAAAGTAGAAATATTATAATGATTCTCTGACAACCCTTTCACTACAGGCAACCCACCAGATAGAGACCCATCTTGGGGTCCCCACATTTAAAAAAAAATTGCAATATCAACAGCAGTAGCAACAGAAGGCACATAAACCACAACAAAGGTGTCACAGCCAGCAATAATGCGTGATCAATGCAGCACAGTAAAATGTACACCTTCGACTAGTCTGCCCAGTCTGAAACTGGGGTGCAAAAGTCATTGGAGATCCATGACTTGTTCATCTTTATGAAAGTTAAGTGGTCTACTCTTTAAGGGGACAGCCGGATGCGCTTATCTGTCAGGACACCCACCATCAGTGCTGAAGACACGTTCTGAGAGAACGCTGACTGCCAGGCATGACAAAATCTTCAAGGTAGGACAGGCGAGCTCAGGCCACTCTTGCATTTTGGTCTTAAAAAATGGAAAAAGTTCCAAATGTCCCCTGAGGGCATTGATATTGAGCTCAAAATACTCCTGCACCATCCTCTCCAGTTGTTCACAATGTGTCAGACTTGTACACTGTTCTGCTGGTGCACGGGCTGGTCTAAAGTCTAAAAAATGTGTGAAACAAAAAAAGTGTGAAGTTACAGAAGTTGCCTATGCCACCTACACTGCTGCTGCTAATATTTTTGCGTTGAAGACTCTATGTTCCTGAGGTTGGAAGTCTATAAGTGTGATACACAATATACGCCTCACTGCTGTCTTGGGGAGTACTACTCTTAAGATTGTCTACAAGCGTGTTTCCATACTCCAGCATGCGCCCATCCATTTCGGGGGGAAAGCATCTGGCAAAATTTACTCTTGTATTGTGGATCTAACAGAATGGCAACCCAGTAGTCAGAACTATTTCTAACCCTAACAATATGGGCATCATGTTGCAGATAGTGCAGCTAGAAGGCACTCATGTGTCTGGCGGTGCCATGATGTCAAAGTCCATGGTGTGTTGGAAGTGGGGTAACACTCAAGCTTGCTTCTTCTGTTCCCTCCTGACAACCATGGACAACAGAGAGGGGATTATTATCCTCTTCATCCCCTGTTGGGCATCCATTACCTCATCCTCCTCGTCTTCCTCGGCTCCTGCACCTTCACTAACAGTTTGTTTGGTACCATGAACCCCCCTCGATTGCTGTAATCCACCTTTCCATGGCACCTGCCTGTGCGACGACAGAGATAGAGATATTGTTATCCCTTCCACATCCTAGTCTGCTTCCACCTCTTCTTCTGGTACCACCACCTCCTCTCACAAACTATTCAAAGTGTGCACCAGCATGTAGATGACTGGAATAGTGATGCTGATGATGGAGTCATCAGTGCTAGCCATTTCAAAACTGTGCAGAAGGGTGCAGAGGACCTTCATCTGTACCCACTCTACAAGTGTGATTTGCACCATGTCCGGACTGCATTGGCCGGGACTAGGCAAAAGGACATACTGCACCAGGGCTCGTCTCTGCTGCCACAGTTGCGGCAACATGTGGAGAATTGAAATCCACCATGTCAGCACATCACATATTAAATGCTTAGCCGTTAGGCCAAAAGACCTCTGTAGTGATGCAAGTTGATGACCTACAGGGTACAATCGGCAGAAGTTAGCACATACTGCAGCAGCGCATCCAGACCAGACCAGGATAGCAGCTGAGACATTGCTGTACCACCAAGTTGAGGACGTGAGTCATGCAAGGCACATGTGTGAGGTTGCCCCGGCGTAGTGTCGCCACCAGGTGGAGGATGTTTTTTGACACAGAGGTTTGTCCCGCAAGCTGGGGTATTCCCAGACTTGTGGAGCAGCCCCTTGCCCACCTGCCCCCACAGCCACCCAGTGCCCAGTCAGCGAGATGTGCCTGGCCATGTTTGCTTGCCCAGGTGTTAATGGTGAAATGCACCATGGTATACATAGATTTTTTTAAAGAATGGTTGATGTTGTCTGAGACATGCTGGTGTAGTGCAGGCACAGCTTTCTTAGAGAAGTAATGGTGACTTTGCAACTAGTACAGGGGGACTGCAATGGCCATCAACTTTCAGAAACCATTTGTTTCCACCAGGCAAGAAAGGCAGCATTTCCATGGCCAACAGATTGGAGATGGCGGAGTTCAAGCTATTAGCTTTGGTATGTGTAGGAGCAAACATTCTTTTATGTGAGCACAACTGCGGGACCTAGGGCTGACTGCTGTGCTGAGATATGGTGGAGTAGGATGAACATGACAAACTGCTGAACTGTGAGTTAGGTGCAGGAGGAGATGTGATGGATTGAAAGAGATGTGGTGTGCTTGGGGAAACAAAAACAGCAGGCATCTGCACTTCCGTAACAGCTTATGGGTTCTCACTCACAAGATTGTAGGGGTAATCAAGTGGAGGTTCTGTGGCCAGAGACCTGTGTGAGAACACTTGCCACAGTGACAGCGGAAGAAGAAGCAGCAGGTGCGGTTGATGTGACGGCCGGTGGTTGGGGAGTCCCGTTAGTCTACATTTTTGTGAAGTGAGATTCTAAGACTAAGGCATGTTGATTGCACGTTCATCCTGGATCATGTGTCGGTTCACGCAGGTAGTAGTAAAATTATTGCAATTTTTGCATCCACTGAGTAGTTTTTTTTGCAAAGTTGGCAGATATCGTGAGTTGGGTCAACCTTTACGGTCTCAAAAAAGGCCCAGGCTAGGCAAACCTTCCCGCCCCTGTGAACTGCAAACTCGTGACCGCTGCTGTATCCAGATTTGTGGTTGAGAATGCAGTGCTTATCATGGTTGCATCACTCCGTATCTGTGCACCAGTCTGGGATGGGAGTCATATCGCTGGACCACCAAACACCCCCTGTGATCACGCTCCACCAGCGCTGCTGGTCCCCCTCGGTAAGCTGAATTCAGACTGTAAGATGGACCCCCATTTGACACATTCATTTTTTTCCCTATTTTCCTTCTGAAAATTTGGGGTGTGTCTTATGGTCCGGTGCATCTTATAGTCTCAAAAATATGGTAAATATGGAACAGCCTCATTGTTAGAGATCCTGCAATAAAATATTCAAACCCGTTTCACCCATAAATATATAAGTAGTTTTAATGCAACAAAAAGTTTTTTGTAGCAAGACATAGTCATTACAACAGTCAAACTAAGATAAATGGTCAAAAATATTTATGTGAGGGATCAAGTCCTGTAATTAATTGTCATATGACCTGACTTTAACCCCTTCGTGCCATGCACCATACTAGTACTGCGCTGCGGGCCCTGCATTTGTGCCAGACGCAGTACTAGTACGGCGCCACCATTTTCCGGTCACCGCGTTGCATCGCGTGGTGATCGGATTCCGATGGCTGCTGTCCCTGACAGCAGGCCATCCCTGCACGTAGCCCCGGGGGGGCTGCACCGCCCCCCCGCATTGGCGATCGCTGTGATTGGCTGGTCAATTCTGACCAGCCAATCACAGTGACATGACAATAAGGTAAAAAAAAAAAAAGAAAAGCATGTGACAGGCTGTGATTGGTGCTGTGTGATGTCGCACCAATCACAGAAGTCACAGTATTTGGGGTGATCGCCACATCACCTCACCTGATTAACCCCTATGGCGCTGATTGGTTGAACAATAGCTTCTAGCCAATCAGCGCCAAAGGGGTTAATTTAAAATACCGATCACCGCCCTGCAAGCCATCTTTCTCTCAGATTTGGCGTGCAGAGCGGTTGTCCAAGCCCCTCTGTCTGACCTGAGTGAAGGAATCCATTGGTGGCCAGTGTGATCAACCCGGCGATCTCCTGCCCTACTGTGCTGTGCTGATCTCCAGCTCCGTGCTCTGTGCTTGTGCTCTCTGCTGCCATCTGCCTGCTGTGTGAGGCCTGTGATCACAAGCAGCACCTCCTCCACCCCTTTCCCATCCCCATCCCTGTTTCAGTACCCCCTCCCTCCCCCACCCTCCAATTGAATTTTTTTGCACACCTTTTTGCCCTTTTTTTCCTGTACGCGCCGTCCCGCGCAGAGCATTTGTGCTCTTCCTGTGTCTGCAGTGCTCTGATCTGTATCGCTGCTGATCAGAGACTGCGCCACAGGACTTTTTTTTTTAGCTAGTTAGCGTAGCGGACATTGCAGTCTAAGCGACGTCCTTTTTTTAAAAGAAAAATAATAGTAGTTAGTACAGTGTAGTTTTAGACGTAGCAAGGTATCGTAGCCGGTATCAGTGTTTGGTGATGTCCCTCCATCCCTGTTCCAGTACCCCCCTCCCACTCTCCAATTCAATTTTTAGCGCACTTTTTTTGCGCTTTTTTCCCTGTGCACGGCGTCCCGTGCAGAGCATTCGTGCTCTTCCTGTGTCCGCAGCTCTTTGATCAGTATCGCTGCTGATCAGAGACTGCGCCACAGGACTTTTTCTTTTTTTAGCTAGTTAGTGTAGCGGACTTCGCCGTCTAAACGACGTCCGATTTTTTTTTTTTTTACAAAAAAATAATAATAGTAGTTAGTACAGTGTAGTTTTAGACGTAGATCAGCTAGTGTCACAGTGCTAGTGAGTGACGACCGGTCTTTTTTTAAGAGAAAAATAAATTGTACAGAGTAGTTTAGTGGTAGCGTGTTAGTGTAGCCGGCATCACAGCGTTAGTGATGACCGATCATCTTTTAGAAAAAAAAAATCATACAGAGTAGTTTTATAGGTAGGGAGGTAGCGTCTTTTTTGCATAAAAAAATCTGCTATCGCCGGATAATCTCTAGTGCATTAATGGAGCATATGTCACACTGTTAATGGCGTTCGCTTTTCTTTTGTAAAAAGAATAATTAGTTGTGTCGCCTAATTTTTAACGAGTGCATTAGGGGAGCGTACGTCACACTGTTAGTGGCGTTTGCTTTTTTTTGTAAAAAGAATAGTTGCGTCGTCTAATTTTTAGGGCGTTCATTGGGGAGCATACGTCACACTGTTAATGGCGTTCGTTTTTTCTTTTGTAAAAATAATAATTAGTTGCGTCGTCTAATTTTTAGCGAGTGCATTAGGGGAGCATACATCACACTGTTAGTGGCGTTCGCTTTTCTTTTGTAAAAAGAATAGTTGTGTCGTCTAATTTTTAGCGCGTTAATTAGTGAAGCGTACGTCATACTGTTAGTGGAGTTTGCTTTTCTTTTGTAAAAAGAATAATTAGTTGCGTCGCCTAATTTTTAGCGCATTCATTAGGGGAGCGTACGTCACACTGTTAGTGGCGTTCACTTTTTTTGTAAAAAGAATAGTTGTGTCGTCTAATTTTTAGCGCGTTAATTAGTGAAGCGTACGTCATACTGTTAGTGGAGTTAGTTTTTCTTTTGCAAAAAAAAAGATTTAGTTGCGTAGGATAAATTTATACTTTTTTTATACAAACTTATTTTTTTACATCTGATTTTTCTTTTCATCTTTTTTTCTTGTTTCTTCTACATTTTTTCTCACTACTTGATTTTTCTCTCTGATTGGTTATAATAAAGAGTACCCTATACACAAGCCCCACACATTACACGTGTAAAAGCACCACTGACACACACATCCCAAGGGTTTGGGGAAAAAAATGGCCCATTCATCAACAAGGCGCTATTCACCAGAGGAGGCTTACGCCATCCTTGCGTCCGACACGGATACAGCCAGTGAGGAAGATCCCACATTCCTCTATTCCTCCTCCTCCTCCTCATCATCCTCCAACTCCTCATCTGGTGAGGAAGGACCCCCAACAAGGCACCCTAGGACCCAGGCAACTCCTGCAGCAATCGATCCCGTATGGATTGCACCCCCTGAAATTTTCAGCCCATCATTCCGGATTTCAGCAGCAGCTCACGAATCCAGTTTGACACGACTGGCCTCACTGAAATTGACTTCTTCAAATTCTTTTTCAGTGATGAAATAATAAATCTTATGGAGGCCCAGACAAACCTGTATGCCCAACAATTTTTCACCCAAAATCCCACGTCATAACACCCCAGATGGACCCCTGTAAATGCAGCAGAGATGATGACATTTTGGGGAATTGTGCTGCATATGGGCATAATCAAAACGCCAAAGCTTCGGCAATACTGGAGTACTGACATTCTCTACAGTACACCAGTATTCCGCATGGCCATGAAAAGGACATGATTTTAAGGGATCCAAAAATTTTTGCATTTTAGTGATAATGCACAGTGTCCTCCTCGAGACGATCCAAACTTTGATCGTCTATATAAAATTCGGCCAGTGGTAAACACTTCAGCAGAAAATTTGCTGAGGCGTACACACCCCAGAGGGACATCGCTATTGATGAATCTTTCGTTCACTTCAAAGGGAGGCTAAAATTCTGACAATACCTACCCAGTAAGAGGTCCAGGTACGGAATAAAGCTGTACAAACTGTGCGAGAGTACCTCAGGGTACACCCACAGATTTAGGGTCTACGAGGGGAAGGACACCCAGATTAACCCCCCTGAATGCCCCCCAATCCTGGGGGTGAGTGGAAAAATTGTGTGGGAATTGCTGCACCCACTGCTGGATAAGGGTTGTCACCTCTACATTGACAACGTTTACACCAGCATCCCACTCTTCAAGGCCCTCTCTGCCAGAGGTACAGCTGCATGTGGCACCGTGCGAAAAAATCAGCGAGGCCTCCCTAAGCCACTAATTGGGCAAATGCTGAGAAAAGGGGAAAGCAGAGCCCAATGCAGTGACAACATGCTGGTGGTCAAGTATAAAGACAAAAGGGATGTCCTTATCCTGAGCACCATACACCGTGACAACAGCACCCTTGTCACTGTTCGTGGGACCACAACACAAGTCCCAAAGCCAGATTGTATCCTGGATTACAATCAGTATATGGGGGGGGTGTGGATCTCTCAGATCAGGTCCTCCAACCATACAGTGCCATGTGAAAAGCTTATGTATGGTACAAAAAATTGTCCGTGCACATTGTACAGATGGCAATGTACAATGCTTTTGTGCTGTTCCGATCTACAGGCAATACAGGGGGGACCTTCCTTCAGTTTCAGGAAGTAGTCATGAAGGCCCTAATGTTTGGCACTCAGGGAGGTGAGGGCCCCAGTACTTCTGAATCTGATAGTGCCCGTATTGTCCCAGGTCAACATTTCCCAGGACAGGTTCCCAAACAGCGAGGACATGACGATCTCAAAAACAGTGGAGTATGTTCCAAGAGGGGAATCCGAAAGGACACAATTTATCTTGTGAAACCTGCCCTGAGAAACCTGGCCTTTGCATTAAGGATTGCTTCAAAGCATACCACACATCCACAAATTAATAACATTAGTTTATACCCTGTTGACACAACACACTTTTATTATCTGATGTCCCGCACACATCTTACACATACCGCCTCATTATAAATTCATACACCAGTAAAACCAAAAGAATTACTGTATAATCAATACTATAAAACTATGCCTCTAGATAAATTCCTTCAGGGGTGCAGTTTCCAAAATGGGGTCACTTGTGGAGGATTTCCACTGTTTAGGTACATCAGGGGCTCTGCAAATGCAACGTGAGGCCGCAGACCATTCCATCAAAGTCTGCAATACAAAACGTCACTTATTCCATTCCGAGCCCCGACGTGTGCCCAAACACTGTTTTTTCCCCACATATGGGGTATCGGCGTACTCGTGAAAAATTGCACAACACCTTTTTCTGTCTATTTTCTCAAATAACCATTGGGAAAATTAAAAAAAATCATAGCTAAAAGATCATTTTTGTGGAAAAAAATGTGTTTTATTTTTTTTCACGACTCAACGTTATAATTTTTGGTGAGGCACTTGGAGGTTCACGGTGCTCACCACATAGCTAGATAAGTTCACTGAAGGGTCTAGTTTCCAAAATGGGGTCACTTGTGGTGGTTTTGCACTGTTTAGGCACATCAGGGGCTCTCCAAACGCGACATGGTGTCCGATCTCAATTCCAGCCAATTTTGGTTTGAAAAAGTCAAATTGCGCTCCTTTCTTTCCGAGCCCTGCCGTGCGCCCAAACAGTGGTTTTCCCCCACATATGGGGTATCAGTGTATTCAGGAGAAATTGCTCAACAACTTTAGTGGTTCATTTTCTCCTTTTACACTTGTGAAGATAAAAAAATTGTTGCTAAAAATCATTTTCGGGGAAAAAAATGCAATTTTTTATTTTCACGGCTCTACGTTCTAAAGTTCTGTGAAGCATCTAGGGGTTCAAAGTGCTCACCACATAGCTAGATAAGTTCACTGAAGGGTCTAGTTTCCAAAATGGGGTCACTTGTGGTGGTTTCCACTGTTTAGGTACATCAGGGGCTCTCCAAACGCGACATGGTGTCCGATCTCAATTGCAGCCAATTTTGGTTTGAAAAAGTCAAATGGCGCTCCTTCCCTTCTGAGCCCTGCCGTGCGCGCAAACAGTGGTTTTTCCCCACATGTGGGGTATCAGTGTATTCATGAGAAATTTCACGCCTCTACGTTCTAAACTTCTGTGAAGCACCTGGGAGTTCAAAGTGTTCACCACAGTTCCTTAAAGGGTCTAATTTCCAAAATAAGGTAACAAATAAACGCAAGTAATATCAAAGAAATTTTACCACTATCATAAAATACAATGTCTCGAGAAAACATTGTCAAAATCACCAGGATCCATTGAAGCGTTTCAGAGTTATTACCTCATAAAGTGACAATGGTCAGAATTGTAAAAATTGGCCCTGTCGCTTAGGTGAAAACAGGCTTCGGGGTGAAGGGGTTAAAGAACATTTGTGGGGCCCACATTCTGAATTATACCTCGGCATGTGGATGAGAATTTGAATAATTGTTTAGTACACTAATGAGCAAAAGGGTAACAATGTTTTGAACTGTTGACTTCAGGCTCCATATCTCACCATTTCATCCTGCTTCGACCGTGAGACTACCATAATTTTATAGGCAATCATCTTGACTATTTTATGCATAAATTTGACTTGCAACTATTTAACATATGGTTAGTTATGTAGATTCTCGTCATCTTACTGCATTGTTACTGCTTTGGTTCTAAAAATCTACTCTCATTAGTATATGCCTGCTGTCGCTGATAACAGAGAGAGCAGGCGCCACTGATGGGAATTTTCATCAGCTGTGCTATAAATACATTTATCCCCTTAACGATGTTGGGCGTTAAATGGGGCCATGGGGTACTCGGTAACGGGTCCTTCGGTTCTCAAGGGGGATGTCACGGTGGCTGACCCGGTCCGTGGCCCTTGTGACGTCCGTGTAAAGGGAAAGGTCTTTAAAGGGATAATGTTTGTGACACCACCTGTGGTATTCGGTCAGGGTGACCGACGCTGCTTTAAGGGGTCCGCTGGGGTGATGTTATGGCAGCTAGATGGTATACCTTCCCACAGGTGAAGTATGTCCCCAGGGCTTCCAGGGGGGAAAAGGTGGATGGTGAGAGGCTCAGTGAAGAACAAGGACACAAGGTTGGGGGAAAAGGTGGATGGTGAGAGGCGCAGTGAAGAACAAGCACACAAGGTTGCAGTCTCTTTACCTTTTACTGAAGGCTTCAGCATCCACAGTCCAGGGTACCAGACCACAGGGCAGGCATAGTCCGGCTGGTTTGGAGGCAAATCCAGAGTCCCCTTATCCAGGTGGAAATCAGTAGCCTTCCTCTAGCGCCGTAGTGTTGTAGTCCCTTACTGTTAAGTTTCTCATAAGGTCCTCACAAATGTTGTAGTTCTTATGCCTCTCTCTGTCCCCCAGATGGATAGGACAAACCCGTATAACTGGAGGCTTGAGGTGGTTTATAGGGACTCTAGCATGCCCCGGCCTCTGGGAGTTGCCACCGTGCCTCCTGGGTATAGATCGGATAGGTACCGTGGAAATAGCTATCCTGGCAGTCTCTGAAGTAAAGCGTAGAGATCCTTACTCCCTTGGTATGCCGGCCACTGGATTTCTGCGCCTCATAAGGAAGCAGCCTGCTCCTGGCTGATCTCCCTCTGATATCCTCTCCTTTGCTCTGCTTTCCTTCACGCTTGCTGCAATATGTTCTGCTTTCTATCCATCTGTTTCATAGGAGCTGCAGCACTTTAGGCCACAGGGCTCCTCCGCTTCCTCTCCCTCTGTCTTCCTGACAGGATTTGAACCCTTTCCCTCCAGATCAGGATGTTCTTATAGGGGAGTTCACCTTAAACAAGGCTTAGAGCTCCCCCTTCTGGTCTAGAGTATGAACATGTTGCATGCATTGTGTTACCTGACAAATAGTTCTCCTTCATTGCCTCCAAACGTAGCATCACTCTCCCCGAGAGGAAAGCAATACCACTGTGACGACCAGGACCCTGGGGCACCGCAGAATCGTAAGCTACTCACGGCTATTAACCTGTTAAATGCCACTGTCAAACACTGACAGCAGCATTTCACATGGACTTCGAGCAATCGCTCCGGAAATCCGCCCATCTGTGACTCCCGTCACGTGATCGCGAGTCACCGATGGGTTGGCATGACAACCAGAGGTCTCCTGGAGAACTCCATAGTTGTCACTGCCATATTGCTATGAGCACCGCATGGTGGTCGATGCTCATAGCAAGTGAGGTGAGGTATTCTGCTACATACAGGTGATCTGATCATTGCCTGTATGTAGCAGAGCCGATGTAGCAGAGTCTCCCATGGAGATTATTGAAGCATGCCAAAACTAAAAAAAATGTTTTTAAAAATATAAAAAAAATATAAAAATTCAAATGACCCCCTTTTGCCCCATTCAAAATAAAACAATAAAAAAATCAAACATACACATATTTGGCATCGTCGCATTCAGTATTGCCCAATCTATTTTTAAAAAAAAGGATTAACCTGAAAGGTTTAACTCCAGAATTATTATTTTTTGGTCACCACGACATTGCATTTAAATGCAATAACGGGTAATCACAAGTTTGTATCTGCACCAAAATGGTATTGTTAAAAACATCAGCTCGGCATGCAAAAAATAGGCCCTCACCCAACCCGAGATCACTAAAAATGGAGACGCTACGGGTATGGGAAAATAGCACAATTTTAATTTTTTTTTAACAAAGTTTGGAATTTTTTTTTCACCACTTAGTTAAAAAAAAGAATCTATACATGTTTGGTGTCTATGAACTTGTAAAGACCTGGAGAATCATAATGTCGGGTCAGTTTTTGCATTTAGTGAACAAAGTAAAAAAGAAAAGCAAAAAACAACTGTGGGATTGCACTTTTTTGAAATTTCACCGCACTTGGAATCTTTTCACATTTATCAGTACATGATATGTTAAAACCAATGGTGCCATTCAAAAGTACAACTCGTTCTGCAAAAAACAAGCCCTCACATGGCCATTTTGACTGAAAAATAAAAAAAGTTATGTGAAGAAAGGGAGCAAAAAATGAAAATGCAAAAACGAAAATACCTCAGGTCATGAAGGGGTAAAAAAAATCAAGATGGGCATCTTCTATTTTTGACAACCAGCACATGCAAAACTGACAGCTGCGGGCTGCCGTTTTATCATGGCTAGTTATCAAAAATAGAGGGGTCCCACACCGTTTATTTAAATAAGCTCAGCGCTACACACTGCAGGAGCATGATTACTCTCCTGTCTCAGTGTGTGTCAACTGGCGTGAATAAAGTTTGTATTACTGATGTGACCGCTATCCAAATCATACGGATCTTCGTGAGACAGATACGAAATATCTACACATCGGACAGGTGAGGGATATGGTTGTTTATTATTTTTCTTCTTACAGTGCACATGGCTGTCGGTGGATTAAGTGTAAAGGTGAGTATTGTTGTTTGTTATTTTCTGTCTTTTACAGGTGGCATGGGCTTTAGTGGATTAGGCGTAAAGATGAGTATAACTGTGTTTTTTAATTTTTATTTCAAACAAAGGAGTCTGTGTCATTATTTTGTTGAAAAGATTTTATTCTGGCTGTGTTTTTTTTTTTGCAATTTAACAATGGGGTTAGTAATAGGGACGTCTTATAGACACCTCTCCATTACTAAAGTTTGGGCCATAAAACAGCTGACGTCAACCCCAAACCTATTACCCTACTTGCCACTTCACCAGGACCAGTGGGAAGAGCCAGGAAAGCACCAGAACTGGCACATCTAATATCATGCCGGCTTCGGACTCTGTTCACACTGGGGAGTCTGATGTGCAGTCTTAGACCTTCCTGTTGCTCAGCCTGAATTTCTGCATTGGTGGTGGTTTGTTCTCTGATGTTCAAATTTTGATTAGTGTCAATTGTAGGCTAAGGCTGCTGGGAACGCCTTCTCCCTTTAAGTATGGCTCCGAACATTCCTGGATGCCAACTATAGCATTTGCGTGCCTCTTGCTTATCGGTCCTGTGTTGGAGTAGCTGTTCATACTCAAATCTTAATTTGGAGTCTGGTGAAGTGTACGTTGTTGTTTGTTCATTTCCCTATTTGTATTGGTGTTCTCTCTCCGCACATATTGTGATGTCCTGATAGTTTGCTTTGTGGTACAGTTCATTTTATCTCTGTCGGTCATCATCAGAATTTTCCTTTACAGTTCACCTCCTAGGGTGGGGTATTAGCTCAGGGCTGGACAGGAGATAGGGACAGGTAGGTGACTCAGGCCTCCCTACCATCAAGGGTACCCCTGAGTTATGGAGAGACAGGTCTCCCCTAGCCTGAGGGGCAGTACAGGGGCCCAGGTTCCTTATCTTCTGTTTTCCCACTGCTCTCCGTGACATCTAATCGATGCACCTTTCTGGGCAGCTGTCAGACTGGCCCCTTACCAGTCTGAGAATATCCGCCCCCAATTGTCTGCTTTAGCTTGGCTGGTTGTAAAAAAGTGGGGTGACTTCATGCCTTTTTTTAATTATTTTTTCTTGATAACCAGCCTTGGTGAAGCTGACAACTGATGGTTGCAGCCCGCAACTGATGGTTGCAGCCCGCAGCTGTTGGTTTTGACTGCGCTGGTATGCAAAATTAGAAGAGGCCCCTTGTCTTTTTTTATTATTATTTATTTATAGCACAGGCACCGGCTGATGAATACTCCCATCAGTGGCGCCTGCTTTCACTGTTATCAGTAGTACACTCCCATGAGCTGACACTGGTGACAGGCGGTAAACTTTTTAGCGTCAGTCACAGCTGCTGGCTCATGATGTCATCTGACAGCGTGGGAATGGCATCGCTCTGACTGGTGTTAACTATCTTACCGCCAATCAGAGCCATCTGTGTTTCTCGCTCTGTCACATTGATGACAGTGTGGGAAACAGCCGATATTCAGGGTACCAAACCGGAATTCTAACACTGACTCCCTGGAGAAGTCTGTTTGGAGTCCGTGCATGGATACTAGGTTTTCGGTGTGGAGCCCAAACTCTACTGTTCGGGTTTGCCCATCTCTATGCATGCAGTTTTTTTTTTCAACTTTACCCACACGTGCTCAATTGGTTTGAGGTCTGGGAACTGTGGGGGCCAATCCAGCACCTTTACTTCATGTCATTGAACCAATTATTCTCCAATCTCAATGTATGCTTCAGGTTGTAGTCCTGCTAAAACACTATGTCATAATTTTCATATCCATAGTACTCGAGTGTACAAATTAACTCTTCTTGTAGGATACTCACATATTATAGCATTAAAACCGCCATCGATTCTAGTCAAGTATCCTATACCTTTGGCTGTGAAACAATCCCATATCATCAGGCTTCCTTCAGGGCAGAGGGCAATATAAATGTTTTTTTAAACCTCTTTTTTTAGAGAATAATGTTATACAGGGCTGGTTAGGCAGGAACTTTACTCATAAATAAGTGAATGCTGCTGGTTGGAGGGCATGTGAGACCTGACATGTTCCCTTTAATTCCTGTATGGGGCCAGAATAAGCAACATGCATTATTACTTTATGGTGGTAGGTAGGGGATATTATTACTGCTGTAATATAATTTACTATCTATGAGACTGTTTTCCATGGGGGGATCAAAAAAGGGGGTTCCTGATAATATGAAGCACGGCACTATGTCTCTTTTTTTTCTTCATCTGGCATGGTGTAAAAGTCAGGGAAAAAGTGGGGAATGTGCTCTCCAAGAGATCAGTTATAAATTACTGTTATTTCCTGTAGAGACAATTCCCGGCAGGAGGACGTGATGGCGGTCTGTGCAAGATGAAGAATAAAAGTTAAGATGAAGGACTTCACCTAGAGGTTTCACTGGTGACGAGTCATTGTATCACATGTACATGCACACTTCACACTATACACAGAGCTCCTGTGTGTAATGTCACCGGTGACCCATGTATTACTTGTACGCTATATACAGAGCTCCTGTGTATCATGTCAGTGGGGATCCCTGTATTACCTGTACACTGACATGACACACAAATCTCCTGTGTACAATGTCACTGGTGATCCCTGTATTACCTGTACACTATATACATAGCTCCTGTGTATAATGTCACTGGTGATCTCTGTATTAATTGTACACTGACACTATATACAGAGATCCTGTGTATGATTTCACTGGTGATTACTGACTGTATTACCTGTACACTGACACCATACTGTACACTATACACTCCTGTGTATAATGTCACTGGTGGTAAAAACAGTGTTGTTAGTATTGTAATTTTTATTCATGATTCGTATTGTAGTATTTGGTCACTATGTGGTGGCAATATGTGGTCTGATCGTGGTGTGGCTGTATTTCTCTCTTTGTATGTGGTATTATTCAGTCACTATGTGGTGATAATATCTGGTCTGGTCACAGTGTGGCATCATTTGTTCCTTGTATTTTGTATTATTATAACTTCTTTTAACTAAAAAAACACCTTTGATGCAAACTACCATAATTGTATGTGGTATTATTTGGTCACTATGTGGTAGAATATACAGTCCAATCATGGTGTGGTGGTATTTCTCCCTTGTATGTGCTATTATTATAACTTCTTTTAATTAAACAACACCTTTAATGCAAACTACCATAATTGTACATCCCAGTTATGATGTCTGCACAGTAGAGGGACATGAGCCACCTGTGTTTTACAGTCGATGCTCCACTATAACGAGGATAATGGCTAACAAGTATTTGTATATAACAGTAGAGTGGGCCCCGGAGTCAATTCCCCCTGATAGCCCCAGACACCCCAGTCTGACATTGTTTATAGCATACTCCAGGGCTTTAAAGGCACATCGTTTTATCCTACTTTTCCACAACCCAGCTTTAACGCCACAGTCTCCTTTACTTGCACTTGGTTCCGTGCCCTATTTCTACTACTGGTGCCCTAGATTTCCCACTCGAGACCCTTCACTAGTCCCAGTCTATCAGTCCTTTTAAAAACTGTTATGTTCTGCGTTACAAGCTCAAGGTAACATAGATAGGCATCCTATCTTAGGACTCGACTCCTAAGCCACTCTGCATCTTTTGTCACTTTTCCTCAGGATCACTCTATCCCTCTTTCTTCAGTCTCCTCACACATAGGATTGCAGCGCCCCAGAGTCCTGGTCGTAGCAGTAATGTCGATCTGCCACTAAGGGGAGTGATGTTATGTCTGGTTGCACTAAAGGAGTTCACCTGACCAGGTATCACAGTCACACATTACACTTCACACTCCGGCCTCCAGGGGGAGCAAAAGGCACTATGTATTAGGCCACTCCTCACACTGGTAAAACTGGGGGTTTGATAGGAAGTTAGAACAGAACGCAGCCTGGGAGAGCTCCAGGGAGGACCTGTCAGGGGTGGGTTCCTGGCAGGTACCTAGCAGAAAGGACAGAACGTACGGAGCCGCGCCTGCACTACCTTGCGGCGGCATCCTAAGGAAGGACACGAAGCGAAGGATATTGTGGAGAAGTGAGAAATGAAATTGCAGCACAAGGAGATATCCAGTAGGAGTCGTGCCCCAAGAACGGCAACATCCTACTGAGGCGCGTAGCCGGTGACCGGAATGCCGAGGAAGTAACAGACTTCAAGCATTACTTCAAACAGCGGCAGGACAGTTAATTTTAGGTTGGCTGTCTACTTTACATCACCTAAGCAGACATAAGGGGCAAAGTTAGAGAGGGGCGTCTCTAGGGTCTCAGAATAGCTCCGAGCCTTTCTGTCAAACGGGTGCGTCCTATCCAGATATAAACTTGGGGGACGGAGAGAAAGAGAAAGAACACATACGAAAGTTGTGAGGACTATCCCGAATGCTCAGCAGGGAAGAACTACAACACACAGGCGCTAGTTGGTAGGCACTGATTTCCACCTGCAAAGGGAACTCTGGATGTGCCTTCGGACCGGCCGGACTCAGCCAGCCCAGTTAGCAGTGCTCTGGATTGCGGATCCCGAAGTCTTCAGTAAAAAAGGTAAAGAGACTGCAACCCTGTGTCCTCGTTATTAACTGCGCCTCACACCATCGCCACCTACACTACCGGTAAGCCCTGGGGATATACTTCACCTGTGGGAAGGTACACCATCTAGCTGCCATTCCATCACCCCAGCGGACCCTTAAGCAGCGTCAGTCCCCCTGACCGAATTCCACAGGTGGCGTCACGAATACTTGACAAACTACATCACCCTTTTTTAGACGCCCCTTAGCAGGGTCACGGACCGGGTCCAGCCACCGTGACAACCCCAGCACCAAGACAGAGAGGACTGGTACCGAGTACTCCGCGGCCCTGTGTCTGGGGGCGCTCCAGGATCACCCTACCATCAGCTCTGCTCCCTCTGCATTACAATCTGTATATCACCTTCCTAGTAGGAAACAGTCACTCTCCCTAACACTAACCCCTCCAATTGTGGGCTATTCATAATCATTAACTTTATCTTATCCCATCGACCACAACCTACATATCTATCACATCACTTATCCTATAACACTATGCATTATATTACCTATCTCATAACAAGAGATCTGACATTTTTCATTACAATTCACATGACATAATACACATAAGCCGATTGGTGTCTTCAGTGGCAAGAACGCGACAGTCATTACCCACCACCCTTACACAGCCACCAGTGATTTTAGATGATTCTCCATTCACACACCATACTCCTTTGGTAGTGGTTTATCTCACAGATATCTCAGAACAAAAGGATTGGCAGTTCAAAATGTAATGTGTGGTACAGCCAACATTAGTCTAATACAGTATGCATGGGGGCCTTTCCTCCAACCACTTTGAGGTCAGGATCTGCGGCATGTAGCTGGGTTGGTTGCTTGCACTATTAAGATCCTATCAATGCAGATGGTTTAGAATAGTGTATCATTAAAGATAAAGAACGAAACATATTGCCACAAAAAATCTTTTAAGCCACCTCTTCCTGCACAAGATATTGATATTGTTAGTTGATACTTGGCAAAATTTCTAGTCCATTGCTTCCTAGTAAAGAAATACAATTTCATAATTACTTTTTATGTGAAAACAGACAGTAAATCTTTTTCACGCAATGCTTTCCTGTATAATTAACCTTCCAACTCAAACTGCCCTGTCTAGTATTTAATACTACAGATTATTATATGCAGCTACCCGAGTTGGTAGAGCAGTGAAGTTCAGGGACTGATTCATATGTGATTTAGTTATAAAGCTCATTAATGCCACAGGAAACCAAATGCAGACAAAACACATGCATTCTTATTACTATTAACCTTCATATACTGCCGAGGGAAACGGAACATATTTTAACAATATTACCAACGATCTGTGTACCAGCAGAGCTAATTTGCTTGACAAAGGGCATAATTACACCAGTGCAAACAGAAGCTACTCCTCAAAGGGATTTTCCAGGTTTCATGTTTGAAAGATTTGTGCCCAGCAAAAAGAGGAGCAGTCGTCGCTGCTTTTATCCACAAGGCTGTGCTTGGTACAACAGTTTAGCCTGCAGAAATGAACAAAGCTGCAAGTTCTGCTGAATGTTATAAGTCTTGATCACAAATTGATGCCTTGTCAAGGAATCCTGGTAAACACCCTTACTTTAAAGGGCTAGAAGAATTACCTTGCTGACAAAGATGAATTTAAAGAAATGGTGGCTTATACCAGATGCCAAGGCAGAAATCTATCATAGATTATAAATAATTCAATACAACTAAAGACAGAGCATCAATAATATGTCAATGGCTAATTTCCTATTTGAATAGGTTCGATTTTTGTATGCTTTCCTGGAAAAAAACTCACCATCTTAATCTCATTTTAAGCATGATCTAGACAAAGTTTTGGGTTCTGGACTCTAATGACCCATAGGTTCAAAAGGTTCTAGTTTTGTTTCATTGCTCTACTTAAAATTCCAAAACTTCTTTGGCTTATTTATATGGTTTTAAGCACATTGGAACCAACATTTCTTGCGCTTTTGGATCAGTAGTGGTAAACGTCTTGTCAATAATGCATGCAGACCTTTAGCGTTTAGTATCTCTTTACTGTGCAAACTTAAACCTCCATAACCGCTGCTTTCAAATTTTGCTAAAAGGTTTTGTTGCAGTCACTCAAGAGTTTTTGATCACCTGCCTCCTCAAAAATCTGGTGGCAGCAGGTGATAGCTTCCATTTTCTGCCACATCCAGGTAGAGTAGCCAGGATTCTTTCATCTTAGGACTTCCAAACTCTGCTTCTTTCTTAAGGAACACTCAATGCCATTGCTCTCTTTGTATCATTTTCCATATTTTGGCAGGGTAAATTTATTTTCTTAATTTTGTACAATGCTTTGGAATGCTGCCAGAATCTAGTGTCTGGCTTGTATCTCATGTTTGCAGCAGGTTATAACAGCTAAAGGGTTCTCTCCAAGGTACAAAAGATGTTTGACATCAAGGGATTAAATCATTGTGTCCAGTTTACTGTACATTGACTTTTTTAACACATACAAATAAAATGTAGATGAGCATTTTTGGGGGCCATCCCAAAAAATATATGAAAGATGTATGTTTTTTTCTATTATATTCGATGTGAGACATATTGAAATGTATGTCAGTACCAGTGATGAGCGAATTTGTTCGAAAAACGTTCGCCAAACATAAAATCGGCACAAATATGGCACATTCGGATTCATGATCAGAAACACGAGTAAAATTTTATAAAATTGGAAAAAAATCAGTAACATTGGGGAAAAAGTGAGGGAAAATAATTGCTTTGACACTAAAGTATTTTGAGCACTTTAGCTAGGATAATGATGGTGTATGATGAGCATGGGGCATGTGTTTGATGAGAGTAGGGGGATGGAAGAGCTCAGGGGTGCGGTGTGTTTGTAAACTTTTTTTTTCTAACTTTATGTGTGCACATTATGGCTAGCCAATCAGGGCACAAGAAACATCCACAATGTCCTGACACAACAGCTTGTGCCATTGGCTGCTGACATTACATGTCCCTCTCCATATAAAGAGCAGACATCTTGCTTTAGTGTGATTTTGACAATGTAACAGTGCAGAGAGGCTGCTCCTGACACTGGGACTGTTTGCTGATTTTAGCTAGTTAGCTAGGCGATTGTTTCTAAGTCAGATAGTTTACATAGCTAGTGTCCTTTGTGGCTGTGAAATCAATCTTCCAGCATTTTTTGTGCCATTATTGATGTTCACAGACAAAGAAAGCAGGGCAGATTTCATAGAAGTTTTTGGGCTGTTGCTCATGTGATTCAGCATGCCATATCCCACATTGTAATTTTGTGGCAGTGAAATTAAGCTGTCTGCAGAGCTCATGCACATTAAAAAATATAAATTCTGTCGCTAAATGTGATACAGCTCGCCATATCCCATGTTATAATTTTGCGGTGGTTAAAATGTTCTGTGTGTAGAGCTGTTGCACAGTAAAAAAATATTTTATTGGCAGCTGCTCACATCATACAGCACGCCATATATCACCTTGTCATTTAGTTTTGATGAAATTCAACTGTCTGCATAGCTCATGCAGATAAAAAAAAATAAAGTTGGTTGCTAAACGTAATACAGCCCGCGATATCCCACCAAGTAATTTTGTGGCGGTTAAATTGTTCTATGTGACAGTAAAAAATAAATATTTTGGCGGTTGTTAACGTGATTCAGCATGCCACCTCCCACGTTGTAATTTTGTGGTGGTGAAACTAAGCTGACTGTAGCGCGCATGCAGATTAAACAAAAATTCTGTTACTCATGTGATTCAGCACACCATATATCACCTTGTCATTTGGTGACTGTAAAATTCAACTGTCTGTATAGCTCATGCAGATTAGAAAAAAAAAGTTGGCTACTAAATCTAATACAGACCGCCATATTCCACATTGTAATTTCGTGGTGGTAAAATTGCTCTGTGTGTAGAGCTGTTGCACAGTAAAAAAATATATATATATTGGCTGTTGCAAACATGATTCAGCATGCCACAATACACGTTGTAATTTTGTGGCAGTGAAATTAAGCTGTCTGCCGAGCTCATGCACACTAAAAAAAATTCTGTTGCTAAATGCAATACAGCCCTCCATATCCCATGTTGTAATTTTGTGGTGGTTAAATTGTTCTCTGTGTAGAGCTGTTGCACAGTGAAAAGATAATTTTTTGGCTGTTACTAACATGATTCAGCCCGCCATCTCCCACATTGTAATTTTGTAGCGGTGAAATTAGGCTGTCTGCATAGCTCATGCAGATTTAAAAAAAAAAAAAAATTCTGTTACAAATGTGATTCAGCACACCACATCCCGCCTTGTTATATTTTAATTCATTCATTATGCTTTGCTTATATAGCACTATCTTATTCTGCAGCGCTTTACATATATTATCATCACTGTCCCCAATGGGGCTCGCAATCTATCAGAATGTCTTTGGAGTGCGGGAGAAAACCAGGAGTAAACACACGCAAACAAGGGGAGAACATACAAACTCCATACAGATGTTGTTCTTGGTGGGATATTGAACCCAGGATCCCAGGGCTGCAAGGCAGCAATGCTAACCACTGAGCCACCATGATACCCTATTGTTGTATTGTGTTGGTATTGTGCTCCAGCCAGGAGTCCACATTTCACAATATAATATAAATTATGTGTGCTAATAGCATGGTCCTTAAACCATGCCATATTTAAGCATTGGACAGTTCTTTGAGCAGTATTTCTTCCTTAAAGTTTGATCAGTAACTGGTGGATGAGTGACAGGTGTAGGCCTGGTGCTCTGAGAGCTGTGCCAAATTCAGGCAACACAAGTGAAGGAGCCCCAACTTGGAGAGAAAATATTTCTACAAATTTTGGGCAGATACCACAAAAAAGTGGCATCAATTTCTATTTATTTATTTATTTTAATAACTTACAGAGCGCCAAAAAATTCCACATCACTTTCCAAACATTTACATACATTAGTGGCACTGTCCCCATTGGGACTCACAATCTAAATTTCCTATCAGTATGCCTTTGGAGTGCGGGAAGAAAAATGAGTACTGGCAGGAAACCCTAGCAAACACGGGGAAAACCTACAAACCTTTTGCAGATACTGTCCTTGCTGGGGTAGAAACCCAGGACTCCAACGTTGCAAGGCTGCTAATGTTTTTGCATTGACAACGTTCCCAGGGTTGGAAGCCTATCACTGTGATGTGCACTGTGTGCCTCACTGCTGTCTTGGGGAAAACCACTATCAAGGTTGTCTTCCAGCATGTTTTGAAACTGCAGCATGGGTGCATCCCTTTCTAGGGGGGGGAGCAACTGGCAAAATTTTCTTTTACATAGTGAATTGAACAGACTGGCAACCCAGAAGTCAGCACTATTCTGAATCCTAACAATACGGACAACAATTATGTTGCAGATAGTGCAGTAAGAAGGTGCTCATGGGTCAATCTTTTTCATGAGGTGCAAGTCCATAGTGTGTTGGTGGTGGGATAACACTCAAGCTTGCTTCCTCCATCCCCTTCTGGCAACCACAGACAACAGAAAGGGAATCATTATTCTCTTCATCTCCTAACTGTTTTGCATCCATCACCTCTTCCTTCTCATCCTTTTCCTCATCCTTTTCCATTCCTCCCATGGAAACTGCCTGTGAGACGACAGACCCGAACTTAGAGATATTCTTAACCCTTCCATAGCTCCTCATCCCTTGAGACCACCATGACCTTCTCTCGCAGACTATTCAAAGTGTACTCCATAATGTATTTGACAGTAAGGCCGGGGTCACACTTGCGACTGCAATGCGAGAAAGTCGTGCGAGTCTCTCATCACAATACCCAGCACTGCCACCGGCACTCGGGACAGGACTTTGCGGCTGCATGTATTTCTATACAGCTGAATGCGCCAGTCCAAACCGCTGGCGGCAGTGACGGGTATTGAGGCGAGAGACTCACGCGAGTTTCTCGCATTGCACTCTCAAGTGTGACCCCGGCCTAATAGTGATACTGATGATGGCATCATCAGCGCTAACCATCTTTGTAACTATTTCAAAAACATGCATAAGGGTGCAGAGGTCTTTCATCTGTGTCCACTTCGCAAGTGTGAATTGCACCACGTCCATACTGCGCTGTGCCAGGCCATGCAAAATGTCATACTGCGCCAGGTCTTGGCGCTGCTGCCACAGTTGCTGCAACATGTGCAGAGTTGAATTCCACGGTGTAGTCACATTGCATATCACCCTGATAACCCGCAGTCCAAAAGATCTCCATACCAACTTAAGTGGAATGGTTGAAGTGAGCACACAATAACAGTGGTTTCTGCATCAGCACATCCAGGCTGGGAGAGTGGCAGAGTAATTGCTGTATCATCAGATTGAGGATGCAAGCCATGCAAGGCACGTGTGTGAGGTTGCCACGGTGTAGGGCAGCCAACAGGTTTGCACCGTTAATGCACATGGCCTTCCCTGGGTCCAGGTTGAGTGTAGACAGCCATTGCTCAAACTTGGCATGGATAGCTGTCCACAACTGTTGATTTGTATGACTGATCTCTAATGCATATTTTTTTTAAACACTGCCTGATTGCGGTGAGCCCTGGCTGCGCAGTACGGAGGTGGGGGGATTATCTCTGCTGTGTTGGAGTGTGTGTCTCATTACAGTCAGCAGGATTGTGCATAGTAACCTACACACAGTGTTAGGTTGATGAAATCCATCTTGTAGTTGTTGTATCATCTTTATTAACACAAAACTGAAAATAAAGATTAACAAACAACCACTAGATGGATTTTATGAACCAAGGTATCATTTTATTCAGTTTAATGGTGCCGACCTGACGCTATGTGTAGGTTATTATGCACAATCCTGTTGACATGTTCCCTTTAAAGCAGAGGTTGAGAGTGCAGATGGAGTCCCTAGAAGAGGTGTAGGAAGCAGAAGCACTGGAGGAAATGTTGGATACAGAGGTTTGTTCCGCAAGCCCTGGGGATTCCAAGACTTGATGTCTAGTGACAACTTGGTGACTAGTGCTTTAGATCTCCATCCCCTGATGCATACTAGTTTAGTTCTCCAACCCGAGCTGTTTAGTAGTTTAGTTATGCGACCCCTGTTGTCTATTAGTTTAGTTCTCCGTGTTCTGGTGTGTATTTTTCGCTCTACAACCCCAGCTGTTTAGCATTTGAGTTCTCCAACCCCTGTTGTCTATTAGTTTAGTTCTCCATCTTATGGTGTTTATTTGTTTTGTTCTCCAACCCTAGCTGTCTAATGGTTTAGCTCTCCAACCCCTGTTGTCAAGTAGTTTAGTTCTCCATCGTATGGTGTGTAGTGGTTTAATTCTCCATCCCCAAGCACCTTTAAGCCTTGGGGATTCAAAGACTTGTGAAGCAGCACCTTCCCCGACTGCCGCCACAGCCAGAGTCACCTCACCTGCACCTCAAAAAACGCTGCGGATCCGCAGAGAATCCGCAACGTGTACACATACCCTCACAGTGGATTGAGATAGATGGGGTGTGCTTGGTATCTAACTTCAGTCAAAAACAGCGGGAATGTCCACTTCCATATTAGCTGATGGGCTCTCATTCACCCTGACTGTAGTGGGTAAACAAGTGGAGGTTCTGCGGCCGGAGACCTTTGTGACAACACTTACCGTGCTGAGAGAGGAGAAAGGTTCAGAAGATGCGGTTGATGGGGTGATTAGCGAGGCCAATTAGTCTGCATTTTAGCACAGTGAAATTCCAGATTAATGCATGTTGATCACGCATGTGCTAGTTCATGCATGTAGTACTCAAATTGCATATTTTCAAATCATAGTATCAAATTGCATTTTCTTTAACTCTACTCTGTTGTTTTTAACAAAGTTGGCAGATAATGTGATTTGCTTAATTTTTGGTGGTCTGAAAAAAAAGACCCAAGTAGACAACAGCAGTCCTGCGAACACTGCTGGCCACTGACAGAGTTGGGGCTGAGGATGCATTGCTTGTCGTGGTTGCATAACTCTGTGTCTGCAGAAAGGCACAAAATAATCTCCTCATCTACCTCCACCTCCTCTCCTGAGCTACTCAGCTGCATCCCTCTGGGTTTCCACCAAGTGGGATTTATTACTTCATCATCATCCTCTCTGTTCTCCCACTCCTCGCCTTGAGAGTCACCCTCCTCCTCTTTATGCCCTGACAGAACAGTACAGTTTGTGTGCGCCTCAAGTATCTGAGTCTCATTAGGATCCCTTCCACCCTATGGGGTTAACATCTGTTGACGAGGGTTTGGATTCTGCTCAGACCTTACTTCATCCGGCCCTGGATCAAACTGAAAAACAAATTGGGCATCGGTGCATATGATTTCCTGTTCTTGACTCAATGAACCTTTGGAGTATACTTCCGATGCCCATGGCATAGAATGTATGAACAGATCTGTAGACTCAGCCATCTGTGGTTCCCTGCAGTCAGTTGGGTAGTTGGAGAGTTGTGACGTGGGGGAAAACAAGTGTAATTGGGGTGCCACCTCTGAGGACTGTGCTGTGTGTGATGTTAAGGTGGAGAAAGAGGTGAAGAGGCCACTTGATGCAGTGCTTGCCATCTACTGGAGCACATGTTCTTTCTGGCCCTCATCTTCAAAGCGTACTGCTGTGCGGCTGCCAAAGAACGGGAGTAGAGTAGCACGCCCAGTAACAGAAGTAATAAAAATGCTGTGCAATTGTTCACTGCAGCAAAACAAACCTACTTCTCATCTCTCATATCATACCTGTCTCACAAGTCTAAACAGCTATTCGGAAATTTCAATTCTCTCCTCCGTGCACCAGCTCCCCTTTCCTCTCCTCTCATCTCAACTGAAGACTTGCCTTATTGTTCAAGCAGAAGATTGACAACGTAAGGCAAAGCTTTGGCTTAAAGTCTCCACTGCCACTCCTCATAAATACTCAACTCTCCTCCTCCAAGACAAACTTACCATCACAGAAGATCAACTTTACTCTTTACTCTCCAAATCACTTCTCACAACCTGTGAACTTGACCGAATAAGGTCTCTCCTCATTCCAAGCTTTACCAAAGTTTTCATCTCAAGCCTAACCCAAAACTTCAACCTGTCACTAACAACTGGTATCTTTCCCTCATGATTCAAACATACCTCGATCACACCCATCCTCAAAAAGCCCTCCCTTGATGCATCCTCTGTGTCTAGGTATTGCCCCATCTCACTTCTCCCCTATGCCTCAAAACTACGGAAACAACACTTTCATTTTGAACTGTCCTCTCACTTTTCCTCTTGCTCCCTTTTTGACCGCTTACAATATAGCTTCCATCCGCACCATTCCACTGAAACTGCCCTGACTAAAGTCACCAACGACCTACTAACTGCTAAATGAAAGTGATGCTAGTTTTTCCTTCTCCTTCTCCTGGACCTGGCATCTGCCTTTGACACAGTGGACCATTCCCTCTTACTACAGACTTTCTGATGTCTTTCCATTACAGACTTGGCCCTCTGTTGGATCTCCTCGTACCTAACAGACAGGACATTCACTGTCTCCCACTCACACACCACCTCCTCATCTTCCCCTATGTGTTGGTGTCCCCTAGGTCCAGTTATAGGCCTGGGCACTATGCTTAGGCTACGAGCACACTCCCTCCCTCTAAAAGTGACTGTGTGCATCGCCCTAAGGTGTCCCCAGCCAACAGTTGGGCGATACCCTCTATTTAAGGCTCATCCTCCAATATGGAGATCCCTGAACAATGTTGATAGTTTGCCTTAGATGCTTGCTAGTTGTCAGGTTCACCAGATCCGCCCGTCTGCTTGTCTACACTGTACCCGTCTTTTCGTACCTGTCTGTGATCTTCTCTCCATCAGTCTGTCCGTCCCGCACCTGCCAGGGCTTACCTATTAATTGCTGATCCAGATCGCCACTGCCAGCGCCCATCTATCTAACACCCGGTCCAGTCTGCAGCTGCCAGTGCCCATCTGTGTAAAACCTGGCCCAGCCCGCACCTGCCTGTGCTTTTCTTTTCCTCAGCTACTCGCATCTGCACTTTTGGTTCCAATGTCCCTACAGTGCCTGCCTGCATTCTTCATCCCTCCTTTGGGCCATACCAGCCTACTCGCTCTACGGGGTCAGCTGCCACCCTCTGTAGGTCAGCCTTGGAGTTGCACCTGGTGCCACCTCCTTGGGTCACGGTTTTCGCCTGCTGGTGCCTATCTGGGATCGGTAGGCCACCTAGTTACGCTCCTCCAGGCTTTCCAAAGGCTACGGCACAGTGGTTCCACAACCTTGCCCATTACAGTCTCCATCTGCTGGGTTGGCTGTAGAGAAAGAAGTGTCGGTAAACATTACACTAGTTCTACTCTGGTGAAATTCATGCCACTCTGATAGTGTCTGCCACAAATTTTTGGAAATGTGTAGACGCCTGCTTGGGTCTCCTTCATGTGTGTTGCCTGTAGCAGTAGGACTCCGAGTCCGGCAGGGCTCCACTTCCTTTGAGTCAACTACCCGTGTTACTATTCTTAGATTTTTCTGACAATATTAGTCTACAAAATGGATATTTGTGCCACCTGAGTTTGGCTGAACATAAAAGCAGGTTAAGCTGTTGCATGTGGTATCAGGGTTCCTAGCACGGCAGGCCTACACTGATGCCTCACCCACCTTGTCTTAATTTGAAGATCAATTCAATGCTGGCCCAGACCCAGATACCTCATGCATGGCTGATTGCTACTGTGCCATTCTAAAATTTGTACTGTGAGTGCATTGAGGCCACTTTTGTGGTGTCTGCCCCTAATTTTGGCTGCTTTTGGCAGCTTTTGGGAACAGCCAATATTGCGAAATTGACGATCATAATCCGAACCGAACATTGAAATGTTTGCTCATCTCTAGATGCCACACCCTTACCTGCACTCAATGCAGAAACCTGAAGCTAAACCGAAAAAATAAACTAGAGTATGAGTTGGTATGTATGCAAAATAGGAGAATGCTCACACTGGCAATTAAACTAACAAAACCTAAGATAGAAACAAAATGAACATATACCCTGCTGTAAGTAAATAAGTAAAAGCAATAGTGCATATAATTAAATATAGTACTTAGTAAACACAGTTTTTGATAAAAAAAAACAGTAAAAGCCATCCCTTCATCGTTAAGATATACCCAAATTTAAAACCTTCCAATGATACAGCAGTACTGAACAGTGTAGCCATACAGCATTCAACCTCTGTCCTATGCTGTAATGGGAGCATAAATCACACACCGACCCAAGCCACACACCCGCTCATACGCGCTGCCACCACTCACCGAATACACGGGCAATGAGTCCCAAAAATAATAATACTAATAAAAATATGTCTATCACTCATAAGGCTCACACACCTTAGGCTATAGATTCTTTTAGAACATTCAAGGTTCAACTTTTTAAAGTTTTATACTTTAATAACAAAAGGGTCAGTACTTACAATAAAGAAAAGGTATAAAAATATGATAATAAAAAGACATACAACTTATGCAAAACAGTATCAGAATAAACAGGAGAAAACTTACAGAAATTATCTAACTGGTATTTGCTTTCTGCTCCCTGAGGGGGGGGGGGGTGAATGGAGTTGGTGGAACACATCAGCTTCTCAGGCTGCCCTCACATGTCTCACATTTATGCTGTATCGTTGTAATGTACTGTATGTGCTGTGATGTTCCTTGTGTTTTGCATTGTTATTAACATATACTGTAGTGTGCTGTTTGCCGTGCACATGTTAGAGGCAAGGACAGAAGGGGTTAACCCAGGAGGCTGGGCTAGCAGCTTCCCAGCAGACAGGAAGTCCCTGTCTGCAGCTCAGAGCCAGGGCAGGTGTACCCCTGGCAAGATGTGCTCCCCTGCTGGTCAGACCCCTGGAGGAGACCAAGCTGCTAGAGGACTGTTGGGCAGCAGGCACAAGGACTGGGAGTGTGCCCCACCAGAGACTGTTGGCTCCTGAGAGCCTCCTGGGAGTAATTGCCCCTGCTGCTGCAGCCGTTGCTGTGAATATGGACAGATTAGGAGTTGTAATTTTCTTTTTTTTCTACATCTTCATCATCTTTATTAAATACAAGTTGCCACTGTTGGGCCCTACAAATTGTGCCATGTGGTTCATCCAGAGGACACCGTTCCAGCATGGAGGACAGCTGCAAGATTGAGGTAACCCTCTGCGACCTGGGGCTGGGACTACGACTAATATTTCATGTGCAAGGAACCAGGGTGTGAACTGACTCTGCCTTGGTGGACTCACCCACAACTACCACCCCGGGCCCCCGTGTTACACCCCTGCGCTATCTTTACACTTCAATAGGCAGCTATAATTTGACACTTTGGTGAGTTTGCAGTGCTTTTTCTTTTAATTAGGGAAGATTTAAGTTGTCTCTTGAACAATTCAGAGCAAGGCAATCTCCTTACAGTCTCCTAACTTCCTGGTGTTTAGCAGGGTGGGCTCTCCTTCTTGACTGACATCTCTTTTGAATAGAACTATAGTATTAGTGGAACTATGATAATGTGTGCAAACTGTAAAGCACTGCGGAATATGTTAGCACTATATAAATATAAAGATTATTATTATTATTATTATTATTATTAATAACTATGACGCTCAGAACAAGTTCTACTATAACACATAAAACTATCATATTCAAGCAAAAACCCCAAAGGGTAAATGGGGACAAAAATGCATGGGTGACAAAATGAATAAAACAACATATTTATTAATAATAATATTTACATTTTTATAAAAAACAAGTGACACAGGAAGTTTCTCAACCAGGTATTTGGGGACTGGGGAAACAGGGAGCAGTGTTGGTGAAAAAAATAAATAAAAATAGCCAATGAAACAATATACTGTATTATATCATTTAAAGTTAAATCCTAATGATAATAAGCAGCAATAATCAATAAATTGCCTGGTGCCCAACTATTGCAGCAAAGTATAAATCATATAAAGCAATAGTACCATCTACTCTTTGGGGTTTTTGCTTGAACATGATGGGCACAGTCCGCCGGCAAAATGGCCGCTCCTTCCTCCCCACAGTCAGTGCCCGCTCCTTACTCCCCTCCAGTCAGCCCTCACACAGGGTTAATGCCAGCGTTAATGGACCGCGGTGTAACGCACTCCATTAAAGCAGCTATTAACCCTGTGTGACCAACTTTTTACTATTGATGCTGCGTATGCAGCCTTAATGGTAAAAAGATCTAATGTTACAAATAATAATAATAATAAAAAAAAACATTATTCTCACCCTCCGACGTGGTGCTGTCCTCGGCAGTGCAAGAGGCAGGTTCCGGTGCTAAGGATGCTATGAGAGAAGGACCTGCCATGACATCACGGTCGTGTGACCGCGACATCATCACAGGTCCTGCGCTCATACCAACCCTGGGACCGGAAGCTGCCGCGTGCACCGCACACAGGCGCCAGGACTACAAGAGCCTTTCAGAAGGTGAGTATGTTTATTTTTTATTTTAAGTGTTTTTTAACCTGTTACATACGTGGCTGGGCAATATACTATGTGGCTGGGCAATGTACTACGTGACTGGCCAATATACTATGTGACTGGGCAATATACTATGTGTCTGTGCTGTATACTACGTGGCTCTGTGCTGTATACTACGTCGCTGTGCAATATACTATGTGGCTGGGCAGTATACTACGTGGCTGGGCAATATAGTATGTGACTGGGCAATATACTACGTGACTGGGCAATATACTACGTGGCTGGGCAATATACTACGTGGCTGGGCAATATACTACGTGACTGGGCAATATACTACGTGACTGGGCAATATACTACGTGGCTGGGCAATATACTACGTGACTGGGCAATATACTACGTGGTTGGACAATATACTACGTGGCTGGGCAATATACTATGTGGGATGTGCAATATACTACATGGACATGCATATTCTAGAATACCCAATGCGTTAGAATCAGGCCACCTTCTAATATATATATATATATATATATATATATATATATATATATATATATATATATATATATATATATAGTACAGACCAAAAGTTTGGACACACCTTCTCATTTAAAGATTTTTCTGTATTTTCATGACTATGAAAATTGTACATTCACACTGAAGGCATCAAAACTATGAATTAACACATGAGGAATTATATACTTAACAGAAAAGTTTGAAACGACTGAAATTAATGTCTTATATTCTAGGTTCTTCAAAGTAGCCACCTTTTGCTTTGATGACTGCTTTGCACACTCTTAAGGCCCCTTCACATTTAGCGACGCTGCAGCGATACCGACAACGATCCGAATCGCTGCAGCGTCGCTGTTTGGTCGCTGGAGAGCTGTCACACAGACCGCTCTCCAGCGACCAACGATGCCGGTAACAAGGGTAAACATCGGGTAACTAAGCGCAGGGCCGCGCTTAGTAACCCGATGTTTACCCTGGTTACCATCCTAAAAGTAAAAAAAAACAAACAGTACATACTTACCTACCGCTGTCTGTCCTCCAGCGCTGCGCTCTGCTTCTCTGCTCTCCTCCTGTACTGTCTGTGAGCCGGAAAGCAGAGCGGTGACGTCACCGCTCTGCTTTCCGGCTCACAGCCAGTACAGGAGGAGTGCAGAGCGCAGCGCTGGAGGACAGACAGCTGTAGGTAAGTATGTAGTGTTTGTTTTTTTTACTTTTAGCATGGTAACCAGGGTAAACATCGGGTTACTAAGCGCGGTCCTGCGCTTATTTACCCGATGTTTACCCTGGTTACCAGTGAAGACATCGCTGGATCGGTGTCACACACGCCGATCCAGCGATGTCAGCAGGAGTCCAGCGACGAAATAAAGTTCTGGACTTTATTCAGCGACCAACGATCTCCCAGCAGGGTCCTGATCGCTGGTCGCTGTCACACATAACGATTTCATTAACGATATCGTTGCTACGTCACAAATAGCAACGATATCGTTAACAATATCGTTATGTGTGAAGGTACCTTTAGAAACAAAAGAAAGAGCAGACTAGGCCAATAATGGTATGCACACCCACGAATGCAATAAACATATCAAACAATTTTATTTACACCTCACAAAAAAACATGTACAGATAAAACCAATTAAAAAGGTCTAGATACAAGACCACATACCATCACCCCTAGATATATATGGCATAAATAAGCCTAACACGTAAAGAAATATAAGTACATAAATACAGAATATACATATATATGCAGCGTCTCTTATCCACAAAATATTCCCTCAGATCACAGAAAAGTATATAATATAACATATACTCAATTGGAACAAGTAAATCAACCCAAGCATACCAAATGACCAATGGTCATACCATTTTTGCCCCCCCCAATAATGATGTCAAAATGAGTAATGCTCATGCATGAGAATGGTGATACCATAAACACAATAATGCAAGAAAAACAGATAGAAAAAACTATCCCAGGGATAGTTTTTTCTATCTGTTTTTCTTGCATTATTGTGTTTATATACTTTTCTGTGATCTGAGGGAATATTTTGTGGATAAGAGACGCTGCATATCTATGTATATTCTGTATTTATGTACTTATATTTCTTTACGTGTTAGGCTTATTTATGCCATATATATCTAGGGGTGATGGTATGTGGTCTTGTATCTAGACCTTTTTAATTGGTTTTATCTGTACATGTCTTTTTCTGAGGTGTAAATAAAATTGTTTGATATGTTTATATATAGCATTCGTGGGTGTGCATACCATTATTGGCCTAGTCTGCTCTTTCTTTTGTTTCTACTATTTGTTTACTGGCCAGGTCTTGCACCCTGCTTTCTCTTGATTTATGCAGGGGTGCACCACTTATACATAGTATTACAGATGCTTTGCACACTCTTGGCATTCTCTTGATGAGCTTCAAGAGGTAGTCACCGGGAATGGTTTTCACTTCACAGGTGTGCTATGTCAGGTTTAATAAGTGGGATTTCTTGCCTTATAAATGGGGTTGGGACCATCAGTTGTGTTGTGCAGAAGTCTGGTGGAAACACAGCTGATAGTCCTACTGAATAGACTGTTAGAATTTGTATTATGGCAAGAAAAAAGCAGCTAAGTAAAGAAAAACGAGTGGCCATCAGTACTTTAAGAAATAAAGGTCAGTCAGTCCAAAAAATTGGGCAAACTTTGAAAGTGTCCCCAAGTCCAGTGGGAAAAACCATCAAGCGCTACAATGAAACTGGCTCACATGAGGACCGCCCCAGGAAAGGAAGACCAAGAGTCACCTCTGCTTCTGAGGATGTTTATCCAAGTTTATACCTGTAGCTCTTTAGAAAATGGGAGGAAGAGCAGACTGAGCAGATAACTGCTGTATAGAAGTCAAATGGGCTGGAGAGAAGTGACTGGGATGTTAAGAGTCAAGCCCTCTCCTGGAATGTAACTACAGTGCACTTTATGACAGGGTTTGGGCAGGCACTAAAGTCTGGGCTCCATGAAAATGAGCTGTTCACTATAAAAGATAAAATCTCTCACTGCAGGAGATTGACGGCAGATCGAAAAAAGTCAATTGCAAACTTATTTTCAGGTTGTCTAACTAAAGCAATGTAAGACCTCTAAACTAATTTTCAGAGTCATTGATGAGTTTGTAGGTGGTGAGTAGGAGAGGCTTCTCAGTGGAGAAATAACCATATTTCTCTGCTAAGGTACAGTATATTACAAAGTTTCTCATACTGACTTTGTACTAATGTTTTATACACAGTTTGTTGAAATGACAGTGACCATTTGCACTCATTCTGCGTAGGTCCTGCATATGTTGCCAGTAAAAGAGTTAAATATTATTCATGCATGATTTATCATTATGTTTAATTTTGTGTCTCAGCTGATTTTGTGGCAGGATCATCAGTTGATTGAATCCACTTCTACCTCCCTGTTTCCCATCAAACGTGACTACAATTTCATATTGACATCTGCAAACAGTTCATTCCAATTCAGTGCTGGCAAAATGTGAGGTTAAAACCTGCTTCTGGCATTGAAAGAGTTAACAGCAGCCACAAAGATAAGCAGGATTTCTGTTACTTTTGTAAAGTGAGTTCTTCAGCAATATAAAATGTAAGATTAATGTTTAGGACTGGTTCTGAGGATAATGTTTATTGTTTCTGAATGCATGATTCACGCTAGTGTAGGAGTGCCATGGAATAGCTATGTATCACCTACGGAATGGGAGTTATCACGGTTGCTAGGAAACAATGATAGCATTGTATTAGAACTTCAAAAATACTATCCCCCCACTTCTCTTCCCTACATTTTTTTATAGATAATGATTTAATTAATTGACCTCCTTGCAACCAATTGTTTTATATTATTTATACTGTTTATCCCTTGTTCTGTTTGTTTACTCGGAACACACATATCAGCTCAGCTTTCCAGCTAGGAAATTATATTAAAACAGAAATATGATTAAATTGCAGATCCAATCTGCAATTTACCTGGGAAAACCTATGGATGTTTTATTAAACTAGTACCGTAATTTTGGCTTGAAAAAGGCCTATTTTGGCCAAAACATCGCTTTTCCCAACGACCTCATTTGTAACCTCTGCCATGTGCTTTTAAAGACAGAATAAAAGTTATATTTTGTCCTTCGGATGCTTTGGATTTTGCTGTAACTCAGAAGCAGAGCAGGAAAACGCTGGGCACCAAAGAGAACAGCGGTAAATTAATATTCTAATACACACACTACATTTTATACACATATACACACACACACTTAAAGGGACTCTGTCACCTGAATTTGGAGGGAACAATTTTCAGCCATAGGGGCAGGGTTTTTGGGTGTTTGATTCACCCTTTCCTTACCCGCTGGCTGCATGCTGGCTGCAATATTGGATTGAAGTTCATTCTCTGTCCTCCGTAGTACATGCCTGCACAAGGCAAAACTTGACAGTGTTTGCCATGCTGTCAGGTGCATGACAGCGTGGCAAACACCGCTTCTGATTGGCGGTGAAACCATCCCCACTGGTCAGAGCTGTGATCAGAGGTATAAAGTTTACCTCTAGTCACTGGTGTCAGCTGATGGGACTACTGTCAGGATAAAGTCCTGTATTTCAAATAAAACAAAACACACTCTTACTTTATATAAAAATAACAAACATAGTTATACTTACCTAATCCTAATTCAACCGAATCCCTTGCCTTCTGTAATTGAACAAAAATAAAAAACAACAATATCCCTGACCTCTCTGTTGTTCTGTCCCACATCGTAATCAATGTCTAGAGGATAAACAGTTTTCAACTTGGATGGTGCCAAGATACGACCGTCCAGGCTGAAAACAACTGGTGAATGAGCTGCTTTGAGCGCAGTATCAGTGACTAGCGGTGACGTCACTGAGGCTGCATTCCCAGCTGGGCTGGACTGCGATGACCTCAGTGGGATCCCAGCTAGCACCGTGGGTAGGTTGCACAGTGTAGAGGCAAGTTCACCAGGAGAATTTCACTGCTGTGAATTTGAATTGCGGTGAACTCGCCTCTGCTCCATGCGACTTTCTCACGGTGCTAACGGGGATCTCACCGAGTTCACCACAGTTCAGCCCAGTTGGGAATGCAGCCTCAGTGACGTCACCGCTAGTCACAGATGCTGCGCTCGCAGCTACTTATTCACTAGTAGTTCTCAGCTTGGACGGTCACATCTTGGCACCGTCCAAGTTGAAAACTGTTTATCCTCTAGACATGGATTACAATATGGGACAGAACAACAGAGAGGTCAGGGATATTGTTGTTTTTTATTTTAATTCTCTTGCAGGAGACAATGACATCTGTGGAATGGGCGATGTCATAAGTATGGTATAAATAAGATTTATTAAAGGACTCTGTGCCATTCTTTCAATTAAAGGACTTTATTCTTGATGTGTGTCTTATACATAGTAACATACATAGTAACATAGTTAGTAAGGCCGAAAAAAGACATTTGGCCATCCAGTTCAGCCTATATTCCATCATAATAATTCCCCAGATCTACGTCCTTCTACAGAACCTAATTGTATGATACAATATTGTTCTGCTCCAGGAAGACATCCAGGCCTCTCTTGAACCCCTCGACTGAGTTCGCCATCACCACCTCCTCAGGCAAGCAATTCCAGATTCTCACTGCCCTAACAGTAAAGAATCCTCTTCTATGTTGGTGGAAAAACCTTCTCTCCTCCAGACGCAAAGAATGCCCCCTTGTGCCCGTCACCTTCCTTGGTATAAACAGATCCTCAGCGAGATATTTGTATTGTCCCCTTATATACTTATACATGGTTATTAGATCGCCCCTCAGTCGTCTTTTTTCTAGACTAAATAATCCTAATTTCGCTAATCTATCTGGGTATTGTAGTTCTCCCATCCCGTTTATTAATTTTGTTGCCCTCCTTTGTACTCTCTCTAGTTCCATTATATCCTTCCTGAGCACCGGTGCCCAAAACTGGACACAGTACTCCATGTGCGGTCTAACTAGGGATTTGTACAGAGGCAGTATAATGCTCTCATCATGTGTATCCAGACCTCTTTTAATGCACCCCATGATCCTGTTTGCCTTGGCAGCTGCTGCCTGGCACTGGCTGCTCCAGGTAAGTTTATCATTAACTAGGATCCCCAAGTCCTTCTCCCTGTCAGATTTACCCAGTGGTTTCCCATTCAGTGTGTAATGGTGATATTGATTCCTTCTTCCCATGTGTATAACCTTACATTTATCATTGTTAAACCTCATCTGCCACCTTTCAGCCCAAGTTTCCAACTTATCCAGATCCATCTGTAGCAGAATACTATCTTCTCTTGTATTAACTGCTTTACATAGTTTTGTATCAATATGTATACAATATGACTATGGTGTTAGTAATGGTGGCATCTTATAGACACCTCTCTATTACTAACCTCTGGGGTTGATGCCACCTGACAGTACAAAGGTGACATCAACCCCCCATCTATTATCCCACTTGCTACCACTACAGGGCAAGTGGGATGAGCGAGGCTAAGTGCCAGAATTGGTATATCTTATAGATACACCTTTTCTGGGGTGGCTGAGAGCTAATGTTTTTAGCCTGGGGGGTGATATCCATGACCCCTTGCTAGGCTATTAATATCAGCCCACAGCTGTCTGCATAGCCTTTGCTGGTTATTAATTATAGGGGACCCTGTCATTTTTTTGGTGGGTCCCCCATTTTAATAGCCAGTAATAGCTAGATATACAGCTGTGAGCTGATATTAATAGCCTGGTATTAATAACCTGGTAAGCTCCAGGGGTATTATGCCCTTCCCAGGCTATAAAGATCTGCCATTTTTTTCAGAAAAATAATCTTTTATTAATTAAATACATGTACAGTAAGCTGCACACACTGTACAAATTGTATATGTCATCTATGACATCTATACAGTGGGGAAAAACGTATTTAGTCAGCCACCAATTGTGCAAGTTCTCCCACTCAAAAAGATTAAAGAGGCCTGTAATTGACATCATAGGTAGACAACAACTAAGAGAATTTTAAATTGAGAAAATAAATCCAGAAAATCACCTTGTCTGATTTGGCAAGATGTTTTTGCAAATTATGGTAGAAAATAAGTATTTGGTCATTAACAAAAGTTCATCTCAATATTTTGTTATATATCCTTTGCTGGCAGTGACAGAGGTCAAAGATTTCTGTAAGTTTTCAGAAGGTTGGCACACACTGTTGGTGGTATGTTGGCCCACTCCTCCATGCAGATGTTTTCTAGAGCAGTGATGTTTTGGGCTTGTCACTGGGCAACATGGACTTTCAACTCCCTCCAAAGGTTTTCTATGGGGTTGAGATCTGGAAATTGGCTAGGCCACTCCAGGACCTTCATATACTTCTTACGAAGCCATTACTTCGTTTCCCTGGTGGTGTAATTGGGATCATTATCATGCTGAAAGACCCATCCACGTATCATCTTCCATGCCCTTGGTGATGGAAGGAGGTTTGCACTCAAAATCCCACGATACATGGCCACATTCATTCATGTACATGGATTAGTCATCTTGTTCCCTTTGCAGAGAAACAGCCCCAAAGCATGGTGTTGCCACCTCCAGGCTTCACAGTAGGTATGGTGTTCTTTGGATGCAACTCAGCATTCTGTTTCCTCCAAACACGACAAATTTTGTTTCTACCAAACAGTTTTACTTTGGTTTCATCAGACCATATGACATTCTCCCAATAATCTTCCAGATAATCCAAATGCTCTCTAGCAAACTTCAGACAGGCTCGGACATGTACTGGCTTAAGCAGGGGGATAAGTCTGGCACTGCAGGATCTGAGTCCCTGGCGGCGTAGTGTGTTACTGATGGTAGCCTTATTTATCATGGTACCAGCTCTATGCAGGTCATTCACTAGGTCCCCCCGTGTGGTTCTGAGATTTTTGCTCACCGTTCTTGTGATCATTTTGACCCCATGGGATGAGATCTTGCATGGAGCCCCAAAATGAGGGAGATTATCAGTGGTCTTATTTGTCTTCCATTTTCTTAGTATTGCTCCCACAGCATATTCAGTCTTTCCAGCCTGGTGCAGGGCTACAATTTTACTTCTGGTGTCCTTCAACAGCTCTTTGGTCTTCACCATAGTGGAGTTATGAGCGTGACTGTTTGAGGTTGTGGACAGGTGTCTCTTATACTGATAACAAGTTCAAACAGGTGCCATTACTACAGGTAATGAGTGAAGTACAGAGGAGTCTTAAATAAAAAGTTACAGGTTTGTGAGAGCCAGAAATCTTGCATGTTGCTATGCTATTTTCTACCATAACACAATGACTGTCACGTTCCTACCCTTGAATACAGCGTTGTATTGTAATGTAACTAGTGTTGTGCATCTTTGTATACATCGTGTACTATATAACATATATAGTGTAGGATGTGGAAGTTGACCAGAAGGTAAGAAAGGATAGAGTTAATGTTCAGCACTAGCTCATAGTGGGAGGGTCTTAGTGTTAGGGCAACAGACTGCTTCCTCTAGTTAGTTGAAGTTCGAGTTCAAGTGGGAGTGGGAAGTGCAAAGTGAGCAGGGCTGCCTTAAGGGAGATCCGGATTGAAAGGAAACTAAGTGCAAAGAATAGCGAGAGCCTGAAGTAACTGACGAGACAGAGTGGCCTTCCAAAAAAGGGTCTTTGGAAAGGACGACGAGTCAGGAAAACCCAGAGCTTGAAAATGATTAAAGTAATGGAACTAAAATGGACTGAGTTTGTGGGACTAATGGAGGTCCCAAGTGCTAGATCCAGGGCACCAGTAGTGGAAGAAATAGGATGCAGAACCTCTGAGTGAGTAGAGAGACTTGCTGATCAGGACCGTGGCCACAAGCTAGGCTGTGAGGAAGTAAGCGAAACAGTGTGTCTCACTAGCCCTTGAGTAGACTAGACTACAGAAGAAGGAAACTGTGAATGGAAATGTTTCTTACTGTTAAGGAAACGTACATATGACTTTGTAGCTGCTATCCCTTGTATATAACTCTTACCAAGTAACCGTCCAATAAGGACTTTATTTTTTAGTGGTGGTCTCCTTTATTGAACTGTGGAACCTACAGTCCTGGCCAGCCAACACCATCAACTACAGGCAGCCTGCACAGGCGCAATGCTCTCAGAGCACAAGTACAAACAGCCAGCCAGGACCCACACTTCATATAGTGTGCCTGAGCATAAAAGAAGAATAGTGCCTTGCCCGCAACTACCGCCACCCCCAGCTCCACTACACATGCGTTCACAAAATGAAATCACAAACACACTCCTGTGCATTGCATATATTATACCACTGTGCATTATACAAATAGTACTTTTACACAGTGCATAAATGATACTGCTTTATACTTTATGAATGATTTTACACTATATTGTATAATAAAAAACATGTGCAATAGATGAACAATACATCCATGCGTTAAAGGTAGTCTGTCAGCACGCTATTTAGTCTGAGAGCAGCATGATGTCAGAGAAGAGACCCTGATTCCAGGTTGTGAATTGATTGAAAACAAGACCACCAAGGGCCAAACATATGAAAAGGTGCCAGAAAGACTAATCCCCATATGGATGTCTTAAAAGATACACCTCACGGACACTCCCAATGAATACTACCAGCAATATAGAAAAATAAAAGTATAACACCCAATTCAATAGAAAAGGTAAATTTTATTAATTACAAATAAATTAAACAGACTAGGATCAGGTAGTGAAGGCTACCAATGTCCGGACATACAGGTACACAAATGGGCAGTAAATAAAGTGCTTAGTGCATACTTATTGCAAGGAGAACGTAACAATAATGGGCAAGAAAGTGTAACACCAAAAGTAATGGTAGATGAGCGCTCAGTACATAAAGCCCAAATTCCCCCACATTAGCCTTGCTTACCCATAGTGTATCTGAGTCAGGACACGCGCCACGCCAACACCGACGCGCGTTTCGCTTATCTTTCTCAAGGTGCGGTAGTGTGTTAAACAAAGGGCCACATATACTGTAAATACCCCCCCTCTCCAGGTGTCCGTGATGCCGGCGCATGAATCTGGAAGTACGCACCAGGTGTTACATCACATCCGGCAAGGCGTGCCGATAATGCGTGTCAGCCAGGCCGTCGCCCAAACAATGCTGACACGCATTCGTCACCACCCAGCGCCTTCAGAGATGTCCCGGATCGCGCAATCCGCAGACATGCGCACATTGGACCACCCAAGTTATTGAACCGGGTAAGTATACTCCCGTACATAAAGTGAAAGAAGTGCAATAAGGTGACAGCAAGTGCGGGTATAATAAAAATGGGATCCATTATATACACATCATGGTGATAAATAATTAAGATAATATATACATCAAATATTATAACATCATAAACAACAAATTAATACATATATAACAAACAAATGACAGAATTGATAATAACAATAAGATTGTGCAGAGTGTATATTTCAAAAAGTCAGCACCAATAGTTCAAAGTGTTGGAGATATGAATATTCCAAGATTGGCCAAAATTGATCTCAATTGCTTCACACATCATGATGGTACGATAACTTGATCACTAAGTAACTGAAAGTAAAAAATATAATAAATACACGATTAATAGAAGCAAACAAAGACAAAAAATACATAAAAAACACACAAAATATAAAAATCGGAAATTATTATTCATAAAAAGAAACTAAAACTCAACTGCTCATTGAGACCTGCAGGCGTCACAGTGTTAAGTATCGCGATCCACCTGCATTCTCTCTGTGCAAGCAACCGCTTTATGTCACCCCCCCTTATGCCCGAATGAATCTTATCAATCCCCCAGGCCTGGAAACCAGTTGAATTGAATTTATGATTAAGGCGAAAATGCTTCGGAATTGTTTTCAGAGCATTTATATCAACCACATCACGAGCAGCCTCAATGTCCCTAACATGTTCGCGAATGCGAACCCGCAATTCGCGTGATGTTAGGCCAACATATATGAGTCCACATGGACAAACTGCCTAATAGACCACATATGTGGTACTGCAAGTGATGTGGTCTCTGATTTTATATTCTTTACGCCCGTCAGATGACATAAAAGATGTAGCACGCTTGAGGTTCCTACACGCTAGACAGTCACCACATGGAAAGAAACCAGTTCTTACTGTACCTGTCACAAAAGGTCTAGGGGTTCTTGCCACATAGTGGCTTTTGACCAGCATGTCCTTCAGGTTACTACTTTTTCTTGCTGTCATAAGGGGTTGTTGTGGAAGACATCTCTTCAAAATAGGGTCCGTTGTAAGAACCGACCAATGTCTATTCAGTATTGATCTCATCAGATCCCACTTATGATTATACGTAGAGATATATATACATGGAACATTAAAGTGCAGAGAGTGCTCACTGGCTAAGAAATCACTACCATATAAACTGCGGAGGATAAAATCAATAAAGTACAATAATAATGGAGGCTCACAGTACCTACATGTGCTCAGGACCCTACACGCGTTTCGGCGCTAGCCTTCTTCCGGGGGGTGTACAGTTTATATGGTAGTGATTTCTTAGCCAGTAAGCACTCTCTGCACTTTAATGTTCCATGTAGCACTTTTTATTATAGCCATAGTGGCATTATATTTATATGGGCTTATGTGCAATTGCTTTAATTAGTTATTTGTGCAATATAGGCCTGGATGTCTAATCCTGTCTTACTTAGCACTTTCCATCACAGCCATTGTGGCATTACATTTATATGGGCTTATGTGCAATTATTTTCACTGTATGAACTGTGCAATATAGGCCTGTTTTTGTAATTTTTGTGGCACCTTATTTAGCACATTGCAGCTTTGCACTTTGTTGTAAAACATTTTAATGTATTTTTGCTTCATTTTGCACATTGGTTTTATGTTAATTATATTTTGCACATATTGTTGCACCATTTGCACATTCAGATGCACTATGCACTTTTATATGGTTGCCATATAATTAATAAAAAAAATCTTTGGAACATTGCAGAAATATACCGTATTACTTTGGAGGTTTATAAATTTGATGACTATTTTTTGTTAAGATTGGTTGGCGTCTGTTTTGTACTATTACAGTGTGCTCATGTTTATCAGCTATATTTGATTAATTTAGTTTCTTTATATTTTATAAATAATTCTAATAAAATAATTTTATACACTGTCTTTTTTGCACATTTCTTTGGGATGATTTATGTTATTATTGGTGCATGACATATTATTTTACATATAAATGGTTACATCTCTGATTAATTGTGTGCACACTGTGCGGATTTGGCTGCGGATCCGCAGCGGATTGGCCGCTGCGGATTCGCAGCAGTGTTCCATCAGGTTTACAGTACCAAGTAAACCTATGGAAAACCAAATCCACTGAGCCCATGGTGTCGAAAATACCGTGCGGAAACGCTGCGTTATATTTTTCGCAGCATGTCAATTCTTTGTGTGGATTCCGCAGCGTTTTACACCTGTTCCTCAATAGGAATCCGCAGGTGAAATCCGCACAAAAAACACTGGAAATCCGCAGTAAATCCGCAGGTAAAACGCAGTGCCTTTTACCCACGGATTTTTCAAAAATGGTGCTGAAAAATCTCACACGAATCTGCCACGTGGGCACATAGCCTTAGGGTTAGGGTTGGAATTAGGGTTGTGGTTAGGGGTGTGATTAGGGTTACGGGTGTGTTGGGGTTAGAGTTAGGGGTGTGTTGGGGTTAGTGTTGGAGGTAGAATTGAGGGGTTTCCACTGTTTAGGCACATCAGGGGTCTCCAAACGCAACATGGCGCCACCATTGATTCCAGCCAATCTTGTATTCAAAAAGTCAAATGGTGCTCCCTCACTTCCGCGCCCTGACGTGTGCCCAAACAGTGGTTTACCCCCAAATATGGGGTACCAGCATACTCAGGACAAACTGCGCAACAATTATTGGGGTCCAATTTCTCCAGTTACCCTTGTGAAAATAAAAAATTGCTTGCTAAAACATCATTTTTGAGGAAAGAAAAATTATTTTTTATTTTCACGGCTCTGCGTTGTAAACGTCTGTGAAGCACTTGGGGGTTCAAACTGCTCACCACATATCTAGATAAGTTCCTTGGGGGGTCTAGTTTCCAAAATGGGGTCACTTGTGGGGGGTTTCTACTGTTTAGGCACACCAGGGGCTCTGCAAACGCAACGTGACGCCCGCAGACCATTCCATCAAAGTCTGCATTTCAAAAGTTAGTACTTCCCTTCTGAGCCCCGACGTGTGCCCAAACAGTGGTTTACCCCACACATGGGGTGTCGGCGTACTCAGGAGAAACTGGACAACAATGTTTGGGGTCCAATTTCTCCTGTAACCCTTGGGAAAATAAAAAAATTCTGGGCTAAAAAATTATTTTTGAGAAAAGAAAAAGTATTTATTATTTTCACGGTTCTGCGTTATAAACTTCTGTGAAGCACTTGGGGGTTCAAAGTGCTCACCACACATCTAGATATGTTCCTTTTGGGGTCTAGTTTCCAAAATGGGGTCACTTGTGGGGGGTTTCTACTGTTTAGCCACATCAGGGGCTCTGCAAACGCAACGTGACGCCCGCAGAGCATTTCATCAAAGTCTGCATTTCAAAACATCACTACTTCCCTTCCAAACCCCGACGTGTGCCCAAACAGTGGTTTACCCCCACATATGGGGTATCAGCGTACTCAGGAGAAACTGGACAACAACTTTTGGGGTCAAATTTCTCCTGTTACTCTTGGGAAAATAAAAAATTGTGGGCTAAAAAATCATTTTTGAGAAAAGAAAATTTATTTTTTATTTTCATGGCTCTGCGTTATAAACTTCTGTGAAGCACTTGGGGGTTCAAAATGCTCACCACTATCTAGATTAGTTCCTTTGGGGGTCTAGTTTCCATAATGGGGTCATTTGTGGGGGATCTGCAATGTTTAGGCACACAGGGGCTCTCCAAACGCGACATGGTGTCCGCTAATGATTGGAGCTAATTTTCCATTTAAAAAGCCAAATGCCGTGCCTTCCCTTCCGAGCCCTGCAGTGCGCCCAAACAGTGATTTACCCCCACATATGGGGAATCAGCGTACTCAGGACAAACTGGACAACAACATTTGGGGTCCAATTTCTCCTATTACCCTTGGCAAAATAGTAAATTCCAGGCTAAAAAATAATTTTTGAGGAAAGAAAAATTATTTTTTATTTTCATGGCTCTGCGTTATAAACTTCTGTAAAGCACCTGGGGGTTTAAAGTGCTCAATATGCACCTAGATAAGTTCTTTGGGGGGTCTAGTTTCCAAAATGGGGTCACTTGTGGGGGAGCTCCAATGTTTAGGCACACAGGGGCTCTCCAAACGCGACATGGTGTCCGCTAACAATTGGAGCTAATTTTCCATTCAAAAAGTCAAATGGCGCGCCTTCCCTTCCGAGCCCTGCCGTGTGCCCAAACAGTGGTTTACCCTCACATATGAGGTATGGGCGTACTCGGGAGAAATTGCCCAAAAAATTTTAGGATCCATTTTATCCTATTGCCCATGTGAAAATGAAAAAATTGAGGTGAAAAGAAATTTTTTGTGAAATAAAAGTACTATTCATTTTTACGGATCAATTTGTGAAGCATCTGAGGGTTTAAAGTGCTCACTAGGCATCTAGATAAGTTCCTTGGGGGGTCCAGTTTCCAAAATGCGGTTACTTGTGGGGGAGCTCCAATGTTTAAGCACACAGGGGCTCTCCAAACGCGACATGGTGTCCGCTAACGATGGAGATAATTTTTCATTCAAAAAGTCAAATGGCACTCCTTCCCTTCCGAGCCTTACCATGTGCCCAAACAGTGGTTTACCCCCACATGTGAGGTATCGTGTACTCGGGAGAAATTGGACAACAACATTCATGGTTCAGTTTCTCCTTTTACCATTGGAAAAATAAAAAAATTGTTGCTGAAAGATCATTTTTGTGACTAAAAAGTTAAATGTTCATTTTTTCCTTCCATGTTGCTTCTGCTGCTGTGAAGCATCTGAAGGGTTAATAAACTTCTTGAATGTGGTTTTGAGCACCTTGAGGGGTGCAGTTTTTAGAATGGTGTCACTTTTGGGTATTTTCAGCCATACAGACCCTTCAAACTGACTTCAAATGTGAGGTGGTCCCTAAAAAAAATGGTTTTGTAAATTTCGTTGTAAAAATGAGAAATCGCTGGTCAAATTTTAACTCTTATAACTTCCTAGCAAAAAAAATTGTGCTGATGTAAAGTAGACATGTGGGTAATGTTATTTATTAAGTATTTTGTGTCACATAACTCTCTGGTTTAACAGAATAAAAATTCAAAATGTGAAAATTGCGAAATTTTCAAAATTTTTGCCAAATTTCCATTTTTATCACAAATAAACGCAGAATTTATTGACCTAAATTTACCACTAACATGAAGCCCAATATGTCACGAAAAAACAGTCTCAGAACCGCTAGGATCCGTTGAAGCATTCCTGAGTTATTACCTCATAAAGGGACACTGGTCAGAATTGCAAAAAATGGCAAGGTCATTAAGGTCAAAATAGGCTGGGTCATGAAGGGGTTAAGGGAAGGCTCAGATTCCATCAGTACCTGCCCAGCAAGAGGGCCATGTATGGAATCAAACTCTATAAGTTGTGTGACAATACCTCAGGGTACACCTACAGCTTTAGAGTATACAAAGGAAAGGACACCAGGATTGAACCCCTGAGTGTCCCCCTGTTCTGAGAGTGAGTGGGAAAATTGTGTGGGATTTGATGCACCCACTGCTGAATAAAGGTTATCACCTCTACACCGATAACTTTTATTCCAGCTGCTCACTTTTCAAATCCCTCTCTGCGCAATGTACCTCATCGTGCGGTACTGTCCACAAAAATCTGTGAGGCCTCCCGAAAACGCAACTTGTGCAGATGCACAGAAGGGTGACAACAAAGCCCTATGTAGCGACCAACTGCTGGTGGTCAAGTACAAGGAAAAGCGGGATCTCCTTTTCTTGACCACCATACACGGTGATGGCAGCGCCCTCAGCACTGTACGAGGTACCTCTACACAGGTCAGCAAACTGGACTGTGTACTGAGGTACAACAAAAACATGGGGGGCGTTGATCAACTCCTCCAACCGAACAATGCATTGAGAAAGGCCAAGGTGTGGTACAAAAAAGACGCTCCCCCAGGTCCCCCGCCTTCCAACGTCGGTCTGTGCAGCTGATCCATCCTCCTTCCAATCGCCGGCAAGGATACTTGTATATTCCTACAAGGATGGATCAGCTGCACAGACCGACGCTGGAAGGCGGGAGACCTGGGGGGGCGTCTGACAAGCGCAGTGCGCATGCCCAGGAATCCCAGCCCCGCACTGTGCATAATGCATAACACATAACACAGTGCGGGGCAGGGATTCAGTAACAGGGTAGCCGCACTGCCCGCAAGGGCGCAGACCGGAACCCGGCATCAGAGCTAGGACGGCCAATGCTCTATGCGCCTGCTCCAGGCAGAAGAGCAGAGCGCAGGCGCCGGATTTCGGACGATAACAGTGCTGAGGGGGCGGCGACAATCACCCCAGAAGAGATGAGTGACGGCAGTTGGGCGCTTCAAAGAGGAGGCTTCAGACCTGCCTCCAGGTACAAAGATAGGTATTTGGGGAAAATTATAAAACGCTTTATTGAGGGAATAACAGAAGCAAAAACTAAAAGAGCCACCTAGTTAGAATGCAGCATTACTGCTGCACAAGGTGGCTCTTTTTGTTTATAATGGCTGGAGGGGGTGACAGTGTCCCTTTAAGGCACAGCATTTCAAAGTAACAGCAAAATGAATTATTTTTGGAAAATATCATTCACATGATGCATTTTTTTCCTTGGTTTTTTATTTGTGGTACTGTTTTTTTTTTAAACAGCATATCCTTTCTATCAGATCAGTATTTTTAATACAATTTTTTTCCAATGAGATCAAAATGGTTCATTACTAAAAATGCATCAGAAATGCACGTAACTTCAGCTACTGTTTTATGGCTATAACCTGTCATTTTCATGCAGAAAAAAATGTATCAAAAAGGTACATGTGAACATACCCATAGGTAGCCTTCATTTAATGCATTTCCAATTTTTCATAAACGTGATACAGTCACTGCAATTTTTGAAAATTGCAGTTCAAATGCAATGTGTGAACATGGTCTTTGTCTATTGCAATGGGGATCATATGCGAAGGTTGATATGTGTCCCCCAAGATGCAGAAAGAGTCCTATTAAACCCGCAGGAGTGCCTTGTGTTCACAGCAGAACGCCTGTGAGTCACAATACAAAATTAAAGAAAGTATGGATTAGGTCCAAGTAGTGACTCAGTCAGATGTTTAGGAAAACCCATTAAGGGTTTTTATTTTTAGAGGGATTTGCAGGTTTGGTAGTGGGGTGAATCTCTCTCTCTCCACCCTGTATTTTGAAGTGGCTCTATGGCCACAATTCCATTTAAATCTGTCAGTTTTGCCTTGGGTGAGACAGTTTTGGAGTTTGCAAGCTGCAGAGCAGCAGGCTCAGGTCTGTGTGGAGCTAACATACAGCCAGAGAAATCAAGGCAGCTGACGCAACCAAAAGAACACGACTGTGTCATTGTCCAAGTCAACGGGATTAGAACGCGGACTGTATATATGGAAATCCGGCTGTGATCTGGAGGATATCACTCCTGTATGTGAGTTCGCAATAAAGACACTGCATATGTTGAACTTTCTGTAGTTACTGCCTATCTGTCGACTGCACCAGCCGGCTGCACTAAACTTTGCTTACATTTTTTGGCTTCAGTGTGTTTTGTTTTCACACAAAAGCGAAAAAAATGCCACAACATCCTGAATATACATAATAATTGAGATATTTAAATGATCATATAGAGTATAAATTATATATAAATGTATATATAAAAAAGAAAAGATGGAGGCAGCACACCGTTTGTAGTAAAAAAAGAGCTTATTTAATCTGCCCAGAAAGCGACGTTTCGGTCCCAACAGAAACCTTTCTCAAACGTAATGTTGATGTGACATCATCACTAGAGCTACTGAGCTTAGTGATTGGGTGCAGCAATGTTGATGAGACATCATCACTACAGCTACCTACAGCTACTGAACGTAGTGATTGTCTGCAGCAATGTTGATGTGGCATCACCACTACCGCTACTGAGCTCAATGATTGTCTGCAGCAATGTTGATGTGGCATCACCACTACCGCTACTGAGCTCAATGATTGTCTGCAGCAATATTGATCAGACATAACCACTGTAGCTACTGAGCTCAGCGATTGGCTGTCAGTGATTGGCTGCAGCAATGTCAATACCACATCACTCCTGTGCCAAATAACGGAGACCAGAATAGTGGCACAGACACTGCAGTAGATGCCAAGGAAAGTAAGTAACGCTCAGTTTCATTTTTTTTTTTACAGCAAGCTGTGCATATAGGGTCAACTTTTCTGACAGGGGATAACCCCTTTAAGCGTTATTTACTTTAACCCCTTTCAATCGTCTGCATGCAAAGTGAGCTGCCGTGTTTGCTTTCTGAGTTTTCAAAGCTTGGTTAGAGCAATGGCTGAACAGCCTGGAACATTTGGTCTTCTTGACTACAGTCTGTAAGAGTACATCCAATAAATACACAATTACTCCTGTGACAAGTAGTTCTGGAAAAGTAGCAACCATTTTTCAGGGTTTCAGCAGCAGCAACAGCAGGGAGATTCTGTGCACATGCCAATCCTCCTGCCAAGATTAACTACCCGATTTTAGAGTCAAGACATTGATCGATAGTCCTGTTTACTGCTTTCTGAGGTCAGATGGGATTAAGCAGTGATATATTCATTTATCTCATTTATTGCTGACATAATACAGCGCATAGCTTTGTACTTATCATCAATTAACCTATGCCGCCTTTGCTATAGAACAGTGTTCCCCAACTCCGGTCCTCGAGAGCCACCAACAGGTCATGTTTTCAGGATTTCCTTACTATTGCACAGGTGATGGAATTATTGCCTGTGCAGATGATGCAATTATCACCTGTGCAATACTAAGGAAATCCTGAAAACATGGCCTGTTGGTGGCTCTCGAGGACCGGAGTTGGGGAACACTGCTATAGAAGATAAATCAGATCCACTGGTAATAGTCTGTTGTGTCTGCATTGGGAGAGCTCGTATGTCTTTATGTAAATAAGAATTAATGCATACGTATTATTATATTATGTCAACATATTTAATCATTTAGAGTCAGAATTTATTATGTGCAATGGCCAATAAGTGTCTGGAATATAGAACAGAGCTAAGCAAAATAAAATTATTTTAAAAGGAGCCTGTCATATACTTTACCCCACCCCCACAACTATTAATATGACTATATATCCATTTACAAGATAAGCCAGTTGACCTCTTTATGATCCCAAAGTGCTGCTTCAGCAGAAAGAACTAGTATTTTGAAGTTCAGTCTGGAAATTCATTGGAGAGTGACGGTGCACTTACAGCTTTTTAGCCTCTGCTGCATTTTTGAACTAGCAACACCCTTGTCTGGCTGACTGACAGGCCATTTGCTCTGGTTCACTGGCCAATGGCCTGTCATTCAGCCAGGCTACTAGCTCGCTAACAGAACGGAGGCTAAGAAGCTGTAAGTGCATCAGGATGCCCCAGTGCACTTCAAACTGCAATTTCTCACTGTTAAAACAGCACTTTGGCTACACTTGTACTTCTCTCTTAAAGGGCTATACAGTCATATTAATAATTCAGGGGGGTGGAGGTAAAGTTTTTGACAGGTTTCATTAACATGGATTTTCTTGTAAGATTAAGCTATAGGTGATAACTACTAGATGGTGGGAGTCCGACGGCTGAGATCCTCCATGTGATTAAAGCAACAGTGGAGTACTACTGTAGCATTTAGATATCTCCAGCATTCGCTTAGGGAATGATTGGAGCAGTAATGATAAAGCTCCACCGCTACTCCATTTTAACATTGGCAAAAAAATCTCTGGTCTGCTGATTGATGTAGGTCTCAGCCTCAGGCATTTCTAGCAGGGTAGGTGAGGGCTGTGCCCTTAGCTGTTAGCGGTAAGGAAAGTGCCGAGTAGGGCACTGCCTGTGGCAGCCGTTAATATATGTGGCCCTGTAGATTTGCAAAGAGAGCAAAAACATAGAAGAAGTCCTGCAGTCTGCGCTCAATATAAGCAGCGCTATGTATTGACATTACTGTGCTGCCTGTGCAGAGTGCAGACTGCAGGGAGCAAGAAGAAAGGAAACCTCGCTGAGCAGGGTAAGGTGAGGACTGTCACATGGGAGATACTGGTAAATGGGGACACAAACAAGGTATATTACTAAAAAGGGGCCCATAGTCATAATGTAACTAACTGTTTAACTGTCCAAGCAAAATGCATTCACATTGTGCATTTAACCCCTTTACCCCTGAGGGTGGTTTGTACGTTAATTACCAGGCCAATTTTTACAATTCTGACCACTGTCCCTTTATGAGGTAATAACTCTGGAACGCTTCAACGGTGATTCTGAGATTGTTTTTTTGATGGAGAAGACCCAGAAGAGCTACAAGAAATCGAGTTACCAACCTTCTACCACCTCGAGGCAGCCCAGTGCTCTCATTGTGTGAGGAACAAGCGCTATGTCAGGCAAGAGGCCATGCTTAACCCGTTGCCCCACCATGGTTGGGCAGAGATGCAGGATAGTGACCCAGCAGTCCGCCTAGTAAAGGAGTTGCTGATGCAAGCTGATTCGCACCCTGGACCAGATGCTCCACAAGAGACCCAACAGTTGTGAAGAAAGGGCAATCTGTTCATCTATGAGTGTAAGCTGTGTTGAAGGAACATCAACTCACGCAGTCATGAACTGATCTGGCAGGTGGTAGTCCCAAAGCGGGATGCGCCAACAGTCTTGGAAGTTGGAGGTCCTACTTTGTGAAATATTCTACTGGATTGGCATGAGGAAAGCCATTGAGAAGTGGTGCTGAGAATGTGGCCCATGCAACCTGTGCAGGAAAGACTGTAACAGCCAGCGAGCCTCATTACAGCCGATCATCACGAAGCAGCCGCTTGAACTGGTAGCCTTGGACCACATGAAGCTAGCCCCAAGCCAGTCAGGCTATGTCTATGCCCTCACAATAGTGGACCATTACTCAAGGTTCCTGGTAGTCGTGCCCGTCAGAGACCAAACAGCGAAGACTGCAGCTAAAGCGTTCCAAAAACATTTTTGTCGACCACACGGTTACTGTTGTGAATTCTGTTGTCGGGCTCCCTCCTGTGGTCATGAATGATACTTCGGCTGGTTCTGTCCATGGACTTCCTCTGGTGGGTGTTTCTGAGTTTCACAGGTGACTAGGTTAATTCGTTAGCTGCTGCTCTATTTAACTCCACTTAGATCTTTGCGCTATGCCACCTGTCAATGTTCCAGTATTGGTCTAGTTCACTCCTGGATCGTTCTTGTGACCTGTCTTTCCATCAGAAGCTAAGTTCCAGCTTGTATTTCTTTGGTTTTCTATTTTTCTGTCCAGCTTGCTATTTAATTTGTTGTCTTGCTTGCTGGAAGCTCTGGGACGCAGAGGGAGCGCCTTCCGCACCGTGAATCGGTGCAGAGGGTCTTTTTGCACCTTCTGCGTGGTCTTTTTGTAGGTTTTTGTGCTGACCGCAAAGTAACCTTTCCTATCCTCGGTCTGTTCAGTAAGTCGGGCCTCACTTTGCTAAATCTATTTCATCTCTGTGTTTGTATTTTCATCTTTACTCACAGTCATTATATGTGGGGGCTGCCTTTTCATTTGGGGAATTTCTCTGAGGCAAGGTAGGCTTTATTTTTCTATCTTCAGGGCTAGCTAGTTTCTTAGGCTGTGCCGAGTTGCATAGGGAGCGTTAGGCGCAATCCATGGCTATTTCTAGTGTGTTTGATAGGTTTAGGGATTGCGGTCAGCAGAGTTCCCACGTCCCAGAGCTCGTCCTTATTATCAGTAACTATCAGGTCATTCCGTGTGCTCTTAACCACCAGGTCCATTATTGTCCTGACCACCAGGTCATAACAGTACAGGTGGCCCAAAGTACTAATGCATCTCAATAGAGGGATAAGAGAAGTTCTGAGACCATTTTTTTTCTTTGCAGTGTGTTTTGTCTCTATTTTCCCCTTTACCTCTGGGTGGTTCAGGACACTGGTGTAAACATGGACATTCAAGGTCTGTCCTCTTGGATGGATAATCTCACTACAAGGATACAAAACATTCAAGATTTTGTGGTTCAGAATCCGATGTCAGAGCCTAGGATTCCAATTCCTGATTTGTTTTTTGGTGATAGATCTAAGTTCTTGAATTTCAAAAATAATTGTAAATTGTTTCTTGCCTTGAAACCTCGCTCCTCAGGTGACCCTGTTCAACAAGTAAAGATCATTATTTCTTTGTTACGTGGTGACCCTCAAGACTGGGCATTTTCCCTTGCGCCAGGAGATCCGGCATTGCGTGATGTTGATGCGTTTTTCCTGGCGCTTGGATTGCTTTATGACGAACCTAATTCAGTGGATCAGGCAGAGAAAATCTTGCTGGCTCTGTGTCAGGGTCAGGATGAAGCGGAGATATATTGTCAGAAGTTTAGAAAGTGGTCTGTGCTCACTCAGTGGAATGAATGTGCCCTGGCAGCAATCTTCAGAAAGGGTCTCTCTGAAGCCCTTAAGGATGTCATGGTGGGGTTTCCCATGCCTGCTGGTCTGAATGAGTCTATGTCCTTGGCCATTCAGATCGATCGACGCTTGCATGAGCGTAAAGCTGTGCACCATTTGGCGGTACTATCTGAGCATGGGCCTGAGCCTATGCAATGTGATAGGACTTTGACCAGAGCTGAACGGCAAGAACACAGACGTCAGAATGGGCTATGTTTCTACTGTGCTGATTCCACTCATGCTATCTCCGATTGTCCTAAGCACACTAAGCGGTTCGCTAGGTCTGCCACCATTGGTACGGTACAGTCTAAATTTCTATTGTCTGTTACTCTGATTTGCTCTTTGTCATCCTATTCTGTTATGGCATTTGTGGATTCAGGCACTGCCCTGAATTTGAAGGGCTTGGAGTATGCTAGGTGCTGTGGTTTTTTCTTGGAGCCCTTGCAGTATCCTATTCCATTGAGAGGAATTGATGCTACGCATTTGGCCAAGAATAAGCCTCTGTATTGGACCCAATTGACCATGTGCATGGCTCCTGCACATCAGGAGGATATCCGCTTTCTGGTGTTGCATAATCTGCATGATGTGGTCGTTTTGGGGTTGCCATGGCTACAGGTTCATAATCCAGTATTGGACTGGAAATCTATGTCTATGTCCAGCTGGGGTTGCCAGGGGGTACATGGTGATGTTCCATTTTTGTCTATTTCGTCTTCCACTCCTTCTGAAGTTCCAGAGTTTTTGTCAGATTATCGGGATGTATTTGATGAGCCCAAAGCCAGTGCCCTACCTCCTCATAGGGATTGCAATTGTGCAATTAATTTGATTCCTGGTAGTAAGTTTCCTAAGGGCCGATTGTTCAATTTATCTGTGCCAGAACACGCCGCTATGCGGAGTTATATAAAGGAATCCTTGGAGAAAGGCCATATTCGCCCGTCGTCATCACCGTTAGGAGCAGGGTTCTTTTTTGTGGCCAAGAAGGATGGTTCTTTGAGACCTTGTATTGATTACCGCCTTCTTAATAAAATTACAGTCAAATTTCAGTATCCTTTGCCGCTGCTGTCTGATTTGTTTGCTCGGATTAAGGGGGCTAGTTGGTTCACCAAGATAGATCTTCGAGGGGCGTATAATCTTGTGCGTATTAAACAAGGCGATGAATGGAAAACTGCATTTAATACGCCCGAGGGCCATTTTGAGTACCTGGTTATGCCATTCGGGCTTTCCAATGCTCCATCAGTATTTCAGTCCTTTATGCATGACATCTTCCGAGAGTACCTGGATAAATTCCTGATTGTGTATTTGGATGATATTTTGGTATTTTCGGATGATTGGGAGTCTCATGTGAAGCAGGTCAGAATGGTGTTCCAGGTCCTTCGTGCGAATTCCTTGTTTGTGAAGGGGTCAAAGTGTCTCTTTGGAGTTCAGAAGGTTTCATTTTTGGGTTTCATTTTTTCTCCTTCTACTATCGAGATGGACCCTGTTAAAGTCCAAGCCATTTACCATTGGACTCAGCCGACATCTGTGAAGAGCCTGCAAAAGTTCCTGGGCTTTGCTAATTTTTATCGGCGCTTCATCGCTAATTTTTCTACTGTTGCTAAACCGTTGACTGATTTGACCAAGAAGGGTGCTGATGTGGTCAATTGGTCTTCTGCGGCTGTAGAGGCTTTTCAGGAGTTGAAGCGTCGTTTTTCTTCTGCCCCTGTGTTGTGCCAGCCAGATGTTTCGCTTCCGTTTCAGGTTGAGGTTGATGCTTCTGAGATTGGAGCAGGGGCTGTTTTGTCGCAAAGAAGTTCTGATGGCTCGGTGATGAAGCCATGTGCTTTCTTTTCTAGAAAGTTTTCGCCTGCTGAGCGTAACTATGATGTTGGTAATCGTGAATTATTGGCCATGAAGTGGGCATTCGAGGAGTGGCGTCATTGGCTGGAAGGAGCCAAGCATCGCGTGGTGGTCTTGACAGATCACAAGAATTTGACTTATCTTGAGTCTGCCAAACGGTTGAATCCGAGACAGGCTCGATGGTCATTATTTTTCTCCCGTTTTGATTTTGTGGTTTCGTACCTTCCGGGCTCTAAGAATGTGAAGGCTGATGCCCTGTCAAGGAGTTTTGTGCCTGAGTCTCCGGGTGTTCCTGAGCCGGCGGGTATTCTCAAAGTGGGGGTAATTTTGTCTGCCATCTCCCCTGATTTGCGGCGGGTGCTGCAAAAATTTCAGGCTGATAGACCTGACCGTTGTCCAGCGGAGAAACTGTTTTCCCTGATAGATGGACTAGTAGAGTTATCTCTGAGATTCATTGTTCAGTGTTGGCTGGGCATCCTGGAATCTTTGGTACCAGAGATTTGGTGGCTAGATCCTTCTGGTGGCCGTCTTTGTCGTGGGATGTGCGTTCTTTTGTGCAGTCCTGTGGGACTTGTGCTCGGGCTAAGCCCTGCTGTTCTCGTGCCAGTGGGTTGCTTTTGCCCTTGCCGGTCCCGAAGAGGCCCTGGACGCATATTTCTATGGATTTTATTTCGGATCTCCCCGTCTTTCAAAAGATGTCGGTCATTTGGGTGGTTTGTGATCGCTTTTCTAAGATGGTCCATTTGGTACCTTTGTCTAAATTGCCTTCCTCCTCTGATTTGGTGCCATTATTTTTCCAGCATGTGGTTCGTTTACATGGTATCCCGGAGAACATCGTTTCTGACAGAGGTTCCCAGTTTGTTTCAAGGTTTTGGCGATCCTTTTGTGCTAGGATGGGCATTGATTTGTCTTTTTCCTCGGCTTTCCATCCTCAGACAAATGGCCAAACCGAACGAACTAATCAAACTTTGGAAACATATCTAAGATGCTTTGTTTCTGCTGATCAGGATGATTGGGTGTCCTTTTTGCCGTTGGCTGAGTTCGCCCTTAATTATCGGGCCAGCTCGGCTACTTTGGTTTCGCCATTTTTCTGCAATTCTGGTTTCCATCCTCGTTTCTCTTCAGGGCAGGTTGAGTCTTCAGACTGTCCTGGTGTAGATACTGTGGTGGATAGGTTGCAGCAGATTTGGACTCATGTGGTGGACAATTTGACATTGTCCCAGGAGAAGGCTCAACGTTTCGCTAACTGCCGGCGCTGTGTGGGTCCCCGACTTCGTGTTGGGGATTTGGTTTGGTTGTCGTCTCGTTATGTTCCTATGAAGGTTTCCTCTCCTAAGTTTAAGCCTCGTTTCATTGGTCCGTATAAGATTTCTGAGGTTATCAATCCTGTGTCATTTCGTTTGGCCCTTCCTGCTTCTTTTGCCATCCATAATGTGTTCCATAGGTCGTTATTGCGGAGATACGTGGCGCCTGTGGTTCCATCCGTTGATCCCCCTGCCCCGGTGTTAGTTGAGGGAGAGTTGGAGTATGTGGTGGAGAAGATTTTGGGATTCTCGTGTTTCGAGACGGAAACTCCAGTACCTGGTCAAGTGGAAGGGTTATGGTCAGGAAGATAATTCCTGGGTTTTTGCCTCTGATGTTCATGCTGCCGATCTGGTTCGTGCCTTTCATTTGGCTCATCCTGGTCGGCCTGGGGGCTCTGGTGAGGGTTCGGTGACCCCTCCTCAAGGGGGGGGGTACTCTTGTGAATTCTGTTGTCGGGCGCCCTCCTGTGGTCATGAATGGTGCTTCGGCTGGTTCTGTCCATGGACTTTCTCTGGTGGGTGTTTCTGAGTTTCCTTCCACAGCTGATGGTCTAGTTCACTCCTGGATCGTTCTTGTGACCTGTCTACCCATCAGAAGCTAAGTTCCAGCTTGTATTTCTTTGGTTTTCTATTTTTCTGTCCAGCTTGTTATTTAATTTGTTGTCTTGCTTGCTGGAAGCTCTGGGACGCAGAGGGAGCGCCTCCGCACCGTGAGTCGGTGCGGAGGGTCTTTTTGCGCCCTCTGCGTGGTCTTTTTGTAGGTTTTTGTGCTGACCGCAAAGTAATTTTTCCTATCCTCGGTCTGTTCAGTAAGTCGGGCCTCACTTTGCTAAATCTATTTCATCTCTGTGTTTGTATTTTCATCTTTACTCACAGTCATTATATGTGGGGGGCTGCCTTTTCCTTTGGGGAATTTCTCTGAGGCAAGGTAGGCTTTATTTTTCTATCTTCAGGGCTAGCTAGTTTCTTAGGCTGTGCCGAGTTGCATAGGGAGCGTTAGGCGCCATCCACGGCTATTTCTAGTGTGTTTGATAGGTTTAGGGATTGCGGTCAGCAGAGTTCCCACGACCCAGAGCTCGTCCTTATTATCAGTAACTATCAGGTCATTCCGTGTGCTCTTAACCACCAGGTCCATTATTGTCCTGACCACCAGGTCATAACAGGTTACCCTGAAAAGGTGCTCACCGACCAATGCCAAGCCTTTGAGGCAGAAGTGTTCCAGGAGTTCCTGTATGGATGCAAGAAAATCAGAACGACGCCGTTCCATCCACTTGTGCGAGAAAATGAACCAGGTGGTAATTGTCTTGTGCGTGGAACAAAGTTTGTCCAAAGCAAGACAGAGGCAGGAAGGAAACTTTAATCCTGCAGTTTCCTTGTCACCTGGAGAACGGGTTCTCAAAAGAAAGAGGAGGATGCACAAACTAGATGATCAGTGGGAGGTTGAGCCTTACACCATTTTACCTTCTGACTTTGATAACACCAAGGTGTGCCTCATCAGTAAAGATGGAGGGGAAACCTCAGCGGCAGTGTCAAGGGATCATCTAAAACCATGTCCTGACCAACTGAAGGAGAGGATTGAAGATCAAAACATTCCTAAGCCCATAGAAGAAGTGGAGGAAAAGATCAGCACAGTACTTGGCGAGTTCCCTCCAAATTGGACAAGAGTGAACCTGGCCATAGTCGGGCCCGTTTTGACCTTTCCCCAACTAGTAGTGCCAGAAAGAGATGTGACTCAAGAACAGCCTGAAGACCAGCGGGCTCAAGCAGCAGATGCCACACCAGAAGAGGATCAAGAGAAACCATCCCCTGCCAGTGGTGAATCTGTCAGTGTTGCCCTCAGGAACTTAATTGGCAAATTCTTATCGTTTTCAAGGTTTTTGTAAATTTCAGCTTTTTGAAATCTTGTAATAGTTCTAATTGTTCACCTGTTAACATGTGGTTTATGTTTCCTCAGTCCGAGAGTACTGACCTTCACTGGGGGGAAATGTGGCACCCCTGGAGTTCGGTTGCCACAGTGGCATTGCCTCCCTCAGGGGGGTGATGCCATGCCTGAAAGCAAAGAGGGATCCCCTTAGCAGGTAATACAATAATTATGCAACACCTTTCCTGACTCCAGACCAGAAGGGGGCCTTCCCTATAAGTTCTGGTCTGGAGGCGGAGTTAGTCAGTTTGAGTTTGAGTCAGAGAGCAGACAGTGAAGGAAGAGGCAAGAAGTGAGGAGAATCTGGGGGATAGGAGCTGTGACTGAGCTCACCCCAGGACCGAGCGCCAATGACTGGACACCAGAGTCCGTGGTTGAGAGGGAGCTGCAGGCCCAGCAACTAAATCCAGAGGGCAGGAGATTGCAAGACTCCTGGCCCAGCCAACACCAGGAGGCACAGCAGCATATTAGAGCTCGGAGTCACCACAAGGGAATGACACGTGGAACAGGCTCAAGCTGCTTGCCATGCGGGTAGTGTTTCACTTAGTGGACAGACAGAGAGGGACTTGAGGAGAACTAAAAGCGCCAAGCACCCAGAGAACAGCGCAGTAGGAAGGCCTCTAACCCCTCCTGGCTAGGTGGACTCAGAATTGCTTCCAGGCTGCCCGAGTCTCCATCACCAGCTGTGACTTGTGCCACAGACTGCACCTTCAACCTGGGATTAAAGGTAAAGAAAACTGCAGCCCTTGTGTCCTCTAGTCCTTTCCTGTACCCTCAGTCATGCACCCCAACGTTCACAATCCCCTTACAAAACTGTACCGGTAGCCCTGGGGCCCCACTCCACCTGTGGGGAATAGAACCATCCCAGCTGCATCACCATCAGCCCCAGTGGTCTCTTTAAGCAGCGTCAGCCATCCCTGGCCGAGTACCACAGGAGGCGTCACGAAAAATCCCCTCTCCTATATAAACTTTATTCTCCTCACCACTTTTATTGCATGCCTAGAGCCATGGACTGGGTCACCCCTGCTGTGACCACCCCTTTAAGAACCGTCCGACCCAGTTCCGAGTACCCCACGACCCTAAGCAGGTCTTGCAGCAGCACCTCACTCTTTTCTATACACAGCCTCATACTGCAGCAGCATTTCACTTCTCTCATTTTCCCATTACACTTCTCATTTTCCCCTCCCATCTGTCATTTTCCCCCTCACATCTCTCATTTTCCCCTCACACCTGTCATTTTGACCTCACACCTGTCATTTTCCGATCACTGCACTATTATCCCCTCACTCCTCTCATTTTCCCCTCACTCCTCTCTTCCCCTCACATGTGCACAACAACTTCCTGTTATGAGCACAGTGGTGTAATCCATGAGGCTCTTCCTTTTCCCTTGACATCATGTCTCACAGGACCAACTCCATTCTAGACACGATGGAGCTAGATGTGGCCTGTGGCTACCGCACACTGATACTCTGAAGGCAGCGGGCCTGATTGTAGCTCGTAGCGACTGGGATGTCGCAGCCATTGTGTTTTGCAGGGTGGCTTTCGAGGTGAATGTGTCTCCGCCCATGTGCGCTAACAATGTGGGCCGTGTGGACGGGGCTTTGCCTGTGGAGTGAGTGTGGCTATGCAGAGTGGGCAGGGCTATGTGAAGTGAGTGAGGCTTGATACATACGCACACAAACATACATGCACTCAGCTTTATACAGTCATGGCCAAAAGTATTGACACCCCTGAAATTCTGTCAGATAATACTCAGTTTCTTCCTGAAAATGATTGCAAACACAAATTATTTGGTATTATTATCTTCATTTAATTTGTCTTAAATGAAAAAAACACAAAAAGAATTGTCCTATAGCCAAATTGGATATAATTTCACACCAAACATAAAAAAGAGGGTGGACAAAAGTATTGGCACCCTTCGAAAAATCATGTGATGCTTCTCTAATTTGTGTAATTAACAGCACCTGTAACTTACCTGTGGCACCTAAAAGGTGTTGGCAATAACTAAATCACACTTGCAGCCAGTTGACATGGATTAAAGTTTACTCAACCTCTGTCCTGTGTCCTTGTGTGTACCACATTGAGCATGGAGAAAAGAAAGAAGACCAAAGAACTGTCTGCAGACTTGAGAAACCAAATTGTGAGGAAGCATGAGCAATCTCAAGGCTACAGGTCCATCTCCAAAGACCTGAATGTTCCTGTGTCTACCGTGCACAGTGTCATCAAGAAGTTTACAGCCCATGTCACTGTGGCTAACCTCCCTAGATGTGGACGGAAAAGAAAAATTGACAAGAGATTTCAATGCAAGATTGTGCGGATGCTGGATAAAGAACCTCGACTAACATCCAAACAAGTTCAAGCTGCCCTGCAGTTCGAGGGTACAACAGTGTCAACCCGTACTATCTGTCGGCATCTGAATGAAAAGGGACTGTATGGTAGGAGACCCAGGAAGACCCCACTTCTTACCCCGAGACATAAAAATGCCAGGCTGGAGTTTGACAAAACTTACCTGAAAAAGCCTAAAACGTTTTGGAAGAATGTTCTCTGGTCAGATAAGACAAAAGTAGAGCTTGTTGGGCAAAGGCATCAACATAGAGTTTACAGGAGAAAAAAAGAGGCATTCAAAGAAAAGAACACGGTCCCTACAGTCAAACATGGCAGAGGTTCCCTGATGTTTTGGGGTTGCTTTGCTGCCTCTGGCACTGGACTGTTTGACCGTGTGCATGGCTTTATGAAGTCTGAAGACTACCAACAAATTTTGCAGCATACTATAGGGCCCAGTGTGAGAAAGCTGGGTCTCCCTCAGAGGTCATGGGTCTTCCAGCAGGACAATGACCCAAAACACACTTCAAAAAGCACTAGAAAATGGTTTGAGAGAAAACACTGGACACTTCTAAGGTGGCCAGCAATGAGTCCAAACCTGAATCCCATAGAACACCTGTGGAGAGATCTAAAATTGGCAGTTTGGAGAAGGCACCCTTCAAATATCAGGGACCTGGAGCAATTTGCCAAAAAGAAGAATGGTCTAAAATTCCAGCAGAGCATTGTAAGAAGCTGATTGATGGTTACCGGAAGCAGTTGGTCGCAGGTATTTTGGCTAAAGGTTGTGCAACCAAGTATTAGGCTGAGGGTGCCAATACTTTTGTCTGGCCCATTTTTGGAGTTTTGTGTGAAATGATCAATGTTTTGCTTTTTGCTTCATTCTCTTTTGTGTTTTTTCATTTAAGACAAATTAAATGAAGATAATAATACCAAATAATTTGTGTTTGCAATCATTTTCAGGAAAAAAAATAAGCATTATTTGACAGAATTTCAGGGGTGTCAATACTTTTGGCCATGACTGTATATATATGGATAACATAAAATAATACAATTTTAGCTTTTTTTGCATCTGTCTCCAGAGAACATTACTTTAGATTAAAATGATTAAGAACTGTACTCATCTACTGTATGATCACCCTATTCGGTCTAACCTATACACGATAGCCGAAATGAAGAGATCCAGAGCTAGATAAGATCAACAAAGCTTTATTAAAGACAAATATATATTAGTGCATTAGTGCACAAACACCTTAACATAAGGTGAGAGGCTGAATAGTAATATGTACATTATGAAAATAACAAGACTAGTAAAAACCACTGCAAAGTAATACATATAATCTCATGTACTGTCTGGTACAATTCCAGCTGCCTAAGCAAACATAAAGTGCATCAAATATATATATAACCAGAGACAGTACTGATAACTACCTGCAGCAAGTTCAGCGTCACACCTCACCCCAACACGCGTTTCGCAACCAGCTTCCTCCGGGTGTGTGAAGAAGCTGGTTGCCCCCGGAAGAAGCTGGTTGCGAAACGCGCGTTGGAGTGAGGTGGGACGCTGAACTTGCTGCAGGTAGTTATCAGTACTGTCTCTGTTTATATATATATATATATATATATATACATATATATATATATATATATATATATATATATATATATATATATATTTGATGTACTTTATGTATGCTTAGGCAGCTGGAATTGTACCAGACAGTACATAAGGATATATGTATTACTTTGCGGTGGTTTTATTAGTATTGTTATTTTCATAATGTACATATTACTATTCAGCCTCTCACATTATGTTAGGGTGTTTGTGCACTAATGCACTAATATGTATTTGTATAAAGCCTTGTTGATCTTATCTAGCTCTGGATCTCTTCGTTTCGGCTATTGTGTATAGGTTAGACCGAATAGGGTGATCATGTGTTTTTGAAGTGCCAGTCATATAGTTTGGACATTGGTGATAAGATCATCTACTGTATGTAGTAAGTTACCTGCACCCAAATTGTTACCGTATTTTTTTAATCATTTTCTGCTAACTTTTTTAAATACAGTGCTCAGCTATCTCCAGCACTCCCATAGAGAATGAGTGGGGCAGACATGTCTGCAGCTCAACCTCCTCTCCCCATTCTCGGCATCTTTGGGGGTCCCAGTGGTAAGACCATGTGGAGGAAGCAGATCAATGGTGAACCATTTCTCATTTCTGCCATATAGAAGTGATAGATATTGTATGAATTATGCCAACCTTGCTTCTGATTTATGCCGTTTTGTTATGTAATCAGAAAAAGCAGGTTTCTTTCACTGATGTGGCAGAGTTACACACTGTTAATGCTGCCATATCACTTCTGATACTACAGGGGTTCCAGGTCACATATGTCACCATTTATTTTCTTACAATAGTGTACCAGAATATGTGATCACACTCTGTACATGTTGCAAATAAACTTGTCTCAGCATATGTTACTTAAAGTACGTTTCCACATGACATGAAATGATACAGAGCCAGGAAGTTAGCAGCTGTTCCTTGAAATCATGCTTCTGTCAAAGTTGTCGAAAATGTGAGTTTTTTGAATCAGAAAAAGTGAAATGTCAAATTGTCAACTGATTTATATAAAAAGAAATTCAAGATAGAGTAATTTTCTTTAGCAAGTTAATGATTAGAAATATGGCAGTAATATTGCAAGAAAGCAACTATTTGTAAGTTGAGACAATGCTAATATTTGCCCCTTATTGAAGTAGCAAGAAAAGGTGATTACCGTATTTTTCCGACCATAAGACGCACTTTTTTTCCTAAACATTTGGGAGGAAAGTGTGGGTGCGTCTTATGGTACGGATGTAGCATGTGGGGAGGGGGGCAGCAGTGAGTGGGATCGCACTGTTATGCCACTTCAGGATGTCCCCGCTGCCCAGAATCAGCGCTGGGGAAACCATGTGGTCTGGATGATTAAGCGCAGTGAATATTCATTAGCGGTTCCCCGCCCACCTATCAGCTGAGCGGTGAGCCAGGAGCAGCAAATGAATACTGCACTTAAGCAGGGACACACATGGCTTCTCCAGCGCTGATTCCTGCAGCAGCTGGGGAGGTCTGTGTGTCCGGGGGAGGAGGAGGCAGCAGCAGCAGGGGCAAGAGGAAAGGAGATGGCTGCATACATGCCTGCCATGCCTGGGCTTGACGCTACGTGCTGTGCACAAACAGGACCTGTTTGATGTCAGGAGTGGGTGGGCTGGAGCATCACATGGCAGCTCAGAGCCCTCCCTCTTCTTTGCATCATCACAGGTCCTTCAGGCTCTCCACTAGAATCTGCAGCTTCCTCATAACCTGTGCTGTGGAAAGGAAACGAGGGAAGGCTCTGTGTGCAGTCATGGGATGCTTTTACCTCACCACAGTGTGGCTGGCTGCCACATTTAAGAGTTTAGTCTTTACAAAACACAAAAAAGCACTCTGCCACTCCTTTGGTAAACTATAACTCCCAGCATGTCATAGGATCTTCAGGACATGCTGGGAGTTATAGTTCTCCCATGGGATTTTAAAGCAGCACTCCAGTGTTATTTTGCAGTGCTGGAGTGGTGCTTTAAATATAAGCCCTGTGCCCCCATTCTTGTACTCACCCTCCAGCATCTTCATATAGTACTGTACAGACACAACACTGGTCCCGCAGCTTCCAACATAATAACATACTATTATATATAATAACACCACATATAATAGTATGTTATTTATGTTATTAAATATTTTACCACATTTTTTTGCTTCAAATTTTTTTTTCCCTATTTTCCACCTCTAAAACCTGGGTGCGCCTTATAGTCCGGTGCGTCTTATAGTCCGAAAAATACAGTAGTTTTAGAGCCGGAGAATCATGTCTACACCTGGGTTTACAACCCTTTGTAACTTCATGAACAGAACTGTCCATAATTTTCTTTACCAAAGTTGGTAAAAGCACTAACAGCCAGGGTCAAACTAACAAGCCGGGACCCTTATAGAGCCACAAGAGGCATGAGTAGAGCTGCTCTCACTATTCTACTGTTAGAGGGACGTTCATTAAAGATTTCACCTGACCCACTTCTATTTATCACAGGATGCTGAAACTGCACAAGTGTAATGATATAAGTCTCAATAGGTTAAGAGCCAATTTGCAACTCAGAACTAATAATGGTCTTGATTTTACAGGTGTTGAAATGGTGTGATGTTTGATAATGGACGCAGTGGAATACAGAGCAGTCATCAAGTTCCTTTTCTTGAAAGACCACACACCAAAGGAGACGTTCAATGAGATGAAAGAGGTTTATGATGATGATGTAGACCAAAATGACTTTTTTGGTTATGCACCAGTTCAGATTAGATTGCTGTTCAGTCAGTTTTTCTATATTTACTATGTACTATTTTTTCTGACTTGAACGCCCCGCCCTTCACCATGCTGTGATTTTAATTACATCCTAACACAGTTGGTTCTGAGCTTCCTATATAAGCAGGCTTTACCACGTTATTAGCCATAGGTAAGTGTTCACACTAGGCAGTCAGCTCAGGTACCCATCCGTTCTGAGATTACCTTGACAATTGGTGGATGGGCTCACAACTTTTGGCCAAATCTTGTGCTAAGAATCTCATGTGTTTTTTCATATATTTCACAACCCATTATGCTATTCCCATTTCATGTATCGCACATTTCCTTGCTCTGGCACAGATTAATTTTGAGTGCAGCCATTAATCTATTTGCTATATGACTTTTTTGGTTATGCACCAGTTCAGATTAGATTGCTGTTCAGTCAGTTTTTTTATATTATCAAACATACATTCGGCATGAATAGGGTTCGAATATGGCAAGAATATGGCAAATTCAGATTCGGTGACCAAATCCAAACAAATTGGATCAACTCCAATCATCATGACCCACCGCCTCAAAAGAAGGCACGTGCACAACCCTGTCAAGGTCATGCTCACAGTATTTTGGGACCAGCACAGAGTAGTATTGATGGATTTCCTGGCAAAGGGTACCATGATCACTGGGGCATACTATGCTTCACTGCTGCAGAAATTGCTGGAGGCCATCAAAGCCAAGAGACGTGGCATGCTCACCAAAGATGTCCCCCTTCTGCAAGATAATGCACCAGTTCACATCTCTCATGTTGCTCAAATGGAAGCATGCTCCTGTTGCTTTGAAATTCTACCGCATCCCACATATTCAACCGACCTCGCACCATCGGACTTCCACCTCTTTCCAACAATGAAGTTATTTTTGAAGGGCAAGCATTTTCCAGATGATGAGATTGGGATTTCTGGAGTCACAGCGTGGCTTTTGGAGAAACCTGTCGACTTCTACAAGTAAGGTGTTTACAGTTGCGTAAAGAGATGGGAGAAGTGTGTGTCCCTATGTGGCACCAATGTAGAGAATAGAGAAGGACTAATAAATGTGCCAAGTTTCATTGCTCTCAGTCCACAGGAAGTGGGTCAGGGGAAATTATTAATGAACTAGATGGTGGCCCGATTCTAACGCATCGGGTATTCTAGAATATGTATGTATATAGCAGCCACATAGTATATAGCACAGGCTATGTAGTATATAGGAGCCATGTAGTATATAGCATACAAATAGTACGTGGCCTGTGCTATATAGTATGTGGCTGCTATATACATACATATATATTGTAGAATACCCGATGCCTTAATACAGGCCACGCAATAAATAACACAGCCCAAACAGTATATAACACAGCCCACGTACTATATAACACAGCCCACGCAGTATATAGCAGCCACGTAGTATATAACACAGGTGACGTAGTATATAACACAGGCCACGCAATATATAGCACAGCCCGCGCAGTACAAAACACAGGCCACATAGTATGTAACACTGGCCACGTGGTATATAGCAGCCATGTAGTATATAGCTCTGCCCACGTAGTATATAGCAGCCATGTAGTATATAAAGCAGCCCACGCAGTATCTAACACAGGCCACGTAGTATACAGCAGCCATGTAGTATATAACACTGCCCACGTAGTATATAGCAGCCATGTAGTATATAGTACTGCCTACGTAGTATATAGCAGCCATGTAGTATATAGTACTGTCCACTTAGTATATAGCAGCCATGTAGTATATAGTACTGTCCACGTAGCATATAGCAGCCATGTAGTATATAGTACTGTCCACATAGTATATAGCAGCCATGTAGTATATAGTACTGTCCACGTAGTATATCGCAGCCATGTAGTATATAGTACTGCCCACGTAGTATGTAGCAGCCATGTAGTATATAGTACTGCCCACGTAGTATATAGCAGCCATGTAGCATATAGTACTGTTCATGTAGTATATAGCAGCCATGTACTATATAGTACTGCCCACGTAGTATATAGCAGCCATGTAGTATATAGTACTGTCCATGTAGTATATAGCAGCCATGTAGTATATAGTACTGTCCGCATAGTATATAGCAGCCATGTAGTATATAGTACTGTCCACGTAGTATATAGCAGCCATGTAGTATATAGTACTGCCCACGTAGTATATAGCAGCCATGTAGTATATAGTACTGCCCACGTAGTATATAGCAGCCATGTAGTATATAGTACTGCCCACGTAGAATATAGCAGCCATGTAGTATATAGTACTGTTCATGTAGTATATAGCAGCCATGTAGTATATAGTACTGCCCACGTAGTATATAGCAGCCATGTAGTATATAGTACTGTCCACATAGTATATAGCAGCCATGTAGTATATAGTACTGCCCACATAGTATATAGCAGCCATGTAGTATATAGTACTGCCCACGTAGTATATAGCAGCCATGTAGTATATAACGCAGCCCATGCAGTATTTAGCAGTGTGGGCACATATCCCTGTTAAAAAAAAATTAAAATAAAAAATAGTTACATACTCACCCCCTGGGATCCAAGGGCGGTCTGGCGATGGGCGCGCGGCTGCCGCCATCTTCCATTCCCAGGATGCATTGCGAAATTACCCAGAAGACTTAGCGGTCTCGCGAGACCACTAAGTCTTCTGGGTAATTTCGCAATGCATCTCTGGGACCGGAAGCTGGCGGAAGGCGCGAGCGCATCGTCAGACTACGGAGGGTGAGTTTAGCAGTTTTTTTTAATTATTATTATTTTTAACATTAGATTTTTTTTACTATTGACGCTGCATAGGCAGCATCAATAGTAAAACATTGGGGACACACAGGGTTAATAGCAGCCGTAATGGAGTGCGTAACCCGCGGCATAACGCGGTCTGTCACTGCTGGCATTAACCCTGTGTGAGCTGTGACCGGAGGGGAGTATGGAGCGAGCGGGTGCCGGGCACTAACTGCAGGGGAGTAGGGAGGGACTAATCGGACTGTGCCCGTCGCTGATTGGTCACGGCAGCCATGACAGGCAGCTGGCGAGACCAATCAGCGACTTGGATTCCATGACACACAGAGGCCGCAACCAATGAATATGTGACAGACAGAAGGACAGACAGACAGAAAGACGGAAGTGACCCTTAGACAATTATATAGTGGATGCCCCTAGTACATCAAGTCATATGTTCCAGTCACAGAGCTGCATTCAATTTTCTGTTGTTACATTATGTTTTATTCTGGAATCACAGCAAACACTGCAGTCACTATTCTCTTGTTACACCATGTCTTATATTCTAGTCATGCCCAAATCTGCAGTAACTATTGTGCTGTTACATCATGACCATGGGGTGAACACCAGTCTGCATTAGAATCTCCAGAGATTATTTTACATGAAGGGGGCGTAACCAGTGTGATGTGTAATGGCTGTCCTCTGTTCTCCTGATATCACCGCAGAGCTGAGTGTGATTATAACTGACACATCTGAAACATGGATGAGCAGGTATGGACTGGGGATGAAATTCAGCCCTGGCATTTGAAATCACATAGGCCCATGTTGTCCCTGTCCCCATGAACCAGATGGGATATATTACTAATATTACCCTGGATGGAGGAAAGGAAGATTTACTACAAGAAGAATATTTCTAATGATACCTGTGGCCTGCTGGGGTAAGTGATGGAGTCAGCGACTTTGTGCTCCATCGCAACTCTTAACAGTATGGGTGTCTTGAGAATATCGATTCTGTTAACAACGTAGCAGACAAGGCAGCCCAAGACCAGACAGGCCCTTCTGGCATTTGCCAGAATTGCCAGATGGCCAGTCCAGCCCTGTGGATGAGGGACGGCTACAGGACAAGGGGTACAGTAACAATCAGCAGACACGCATAAAGATTAAATTATGTAATATGAATATTTACTAACCAGAGTATAAAACAAAGGGAAGAATGGTAGGTAAACAATGTATAACTAACAAATACAAAGGCAGCAGTTACTCTCAGTAATACCTAAGAGTATGCGCAGGTACACTTAAACAGAATTAGTAGTTACATTGAAGGAAATTACAAGGCGACTAACCTTTTTTATGGGCAGCACGGTGGCGCAGTGGTTAGCCTTGCAGCGCTGGAGTCCTGGGTTCAAGCCCCGCTAAGGACAACATCTGCAAAGAGTTTGTATGTTCTCTCCATGTTTGCGTGGGTTTCCTCCGGGCACTCCGGTTTCCTCCCACATTCCAAAGACATACTGATAGGGAATTTAGATTGTGAGCCCTATCGGGGACAGTGATGATAATGTGTGCAAACTGTAAAGCGCTGCGGAATATGTTAGCGCTATATAAAAATAAAGATTGTTATTAAAAAATAAAAATAAAGATTATTATAAAATAAAGATTATTTTCTATGCATAAATCAACAAAATGACAGTTTTTTGCCAGTACTTTAGTAATCAACTACTCAGAGCAATTTTCAAATTGTCTCTTACAGAAGAGGCCTTTTCTCCTAACTAAATGGACCTCTATAAGGGTATTTATATATGTGTATATATATATTCAGATGTAAGATGGTAATGGTATGCCCTGAAATTGAAGTAGAAGGGTCCTTGCTGGGCTGAGCCGCAAATAATCAGAAATGACGTTATGAAGCTCTTCGGGAAAGCCAATCTCTCTAATGCAGGGCTTCCTTAAGTCCTTATATGCCCATATAGATGGCTTAGGAGGGTTTATTCTACTGATAGATTACCTGCAATCCTAAAATTTGCATGTGTCATGTTCACGACAATGGTGAATACAACATTAAATTTCCACCCTGGCATACTGTTCAGCAGATATGTTTCTACTCTTTGAAAACCTCTGTGCAAATTGGGGCACTGCCTGATCAGGCGTGGGGCTCTTTTCAAAGCTGCTGCACAAAATGACCATCAATGCCAAAGTACAATGGCTGAATAATGCTGCAGTGACAAAATTAGGCTACGTTCCCCGCTTTTAGTGAGTTTTTGACACTGTAGAATTTCTGCTCCATTTCTGCACCTGTTATTTAAGTTAGGCTACTTGTGTTTTTTGTCATTGTTTTTTTGTAAGGTTTTTAACATTTGTTTTTATTGTGTTTTTGACACTGCATTTTTTGTCTTTTTGGTGTGTCATGCTTTAAATAAAGCTGCTTTGTTTATGAGAATTCCTCGTATCTGGCTTTGACAGTAAGTTATTGGAATAAGGATTACATGCATTTTTGATGTGCTTCCCTACAAAAACGCACTCGCCCAGAATAGTAAGGGTGCATGTCCACGTTCCGTAATGATGGCGCTTTGGATGGAGCGGAAACCCCGCTCCGCCCAAAGCGCCGCCCTCTTCTGTATGCGCAGTGATTCCCGGATGTGTTCATTGCATACATCTGGAATCTCCGCACCCCACACATAGGGCCCCGTGATTTACCTTGCGGCGATGGAGCGTCACCACAAGGTAAACAGACATGCTAAAAACATGCGCCGCATGTCGGTAAATGCAGGGCCGCTGGATGCGTGTTCGCACACATTGTGGAGACAGGATTTCATAAAATCCCCTCCACTATGCTGTAACATCTGGATGCTGCGGGTTGAACGCTGCGGCTGTATGTAGCATTCAATCCACAGTTAATCCGGATGTAATCCGGCACGTGGAGACATACCCTTAGAAAAATATCTTTAAATATGTAGCTTTTTATTGTTTGGAATAAAGAGATAGTATACATAGTATGAACATAAAAATAACAATGTACCATATATACTCGAGTATAAGCCGACCCGAGTATAAGCCGAGACCCCTAATTTTGCCACAAAAAACTGGGAAAACTTAATGACTCGAGTATAAGCCTAGGGTGGGAAATGCAGCAGCTACTGGTAAATTGAAAAAAAAAGATACCAATAAAAGTAAAATTAATTGAGACGTCAGTAGGTTGTGTTTTTGAATATCCATATTGAATGAGGAGCCCCATATAATGCTTCATACAGTTCATGATGAGCCCCATAAGATGCTCCATACAAAAAATATGCCCCATATAATGCTGCACAAAGGTTAATGATGGCCCCTTAAGATGCTCCATATTATCATATGCCCCATATAATGCTGCAAAAAAGGTTAATGATGGCCCCATAAGATGCGCTATAGAATAATATGCCCCATAAGCTGCTCCATAAAGGTTGATGACCCTATAAGATGGTTTATAGAATAATATGCCCCATATGCTGCTCCATAAAGGTTGATGGCCCCATAAGATGCTCTATAGAATAATATGCCCCATATGCTGCTGCTGCTAATGAAAAGACATACTCACCTCTTGTCCTGAGCAGGCGGGGACACCGGCACGCTATAGGGGCCAGGTGCCGGAGTCGCCGCTGGCTCAGGCCCCAGGCACTTGCGTTACTCACCTGTCCCCGTTCCACCATCGCGCATCGCTGTGCCTTTTGGGCCTCTGTGCAATGACTGTTAAGGCAGAGGGCCTGCACTAACCACATCATCGCGCCCTCTGACCTGAACGTCACAGCCAGAGGACACAGAAAACAGAGCCCGGCGTTAGAATGAGGACAGATGAACATCGCATGGCTCACCCTCCCCCATCATACTCACCCCCTCCTGGCGCGGTTTGCACGTCCCTGCTTCTCCGATGGTCTCCGGTGCACGCCGGCAGCTTGTTCCTGTGTTCAGTGGTCACATGGTACAGCTCATTAAAGTAATGAATCTGCGCTCCATGCCTATGGGAGTGGAGGCGCGTCCATATTCATTACTTTAATGAGCGGTACCATGTGACAGCTGAACGCGGGAAGAGCTGCGGGCTCCGGAGACCATCTGAGAAGTAGGGATGTGCAGAGATCACGTTGGGAGGAAGTGAGTATGATGTGACAGCGCCCACTCCCCTTCCCCTGCCGACCCCCTGGGACAATGACTCAAGTATAAGCCGAGAAGGGCACTTTCAGCATAAAAAATGGGCTGGAAATCTCGGCTTATACTCGAGTATATACAGTAATTCCAGGAAACTGAATCTGTCCATCTAATGTCAAATCTGCAGGCACAATACGTACAATAACTTTTTTTTTTTTTAAATATAGTAAGCTCCAAGTTTTATAATAAAATAAAGGGGGAAGGACAAGAGGCAAGTAGGGAGTTGCTAATGTTGAAGAGGAGTAAGAAGGGATTCACATTAGGGAAGGGGTCTCAAACTTGGCTGCGTAAATGCTCAGAAAAAATTTGAAGTTGACTGACCACATTACTTGCAAGGTGAAATTACTTTTTGATCAATTTTTATTCTTTTTTGGCGTTATAATGGATAAGCTACAGTTATATATCTTTGTGTGGCTCTTGAAGCAGTGATACCAAACCTGTACATTTTTATTTGCTTTCGGATTTTGCATGAAATAGCATTTTTGTTGGCAAAATAATTTTCTGCTATTTTTTTCAAACTTTATTTAGAACTTTTTTTTAATTTTTTTTTTACTTTCCTTATTAAGTTCTTATATAGGACTTTAAATTTTACTTTCCCTATCGCTGACCTAATATCCTGCAAAAATTCTGTACTGCAGGATATTAGATATGTGAGTTTTATACTGACCCTTTCCCTGTAAGACCTTACTTTTTTTATTGCTGAGCCTTACAGGCCAGCATATCTGGTTGACCCGAAGGCCATTACTTGGCTTCGAGTTGCTATGGAAACTACCTTTAAGCAGGAGCCTCCCCTAAAAGAACCATCTCGACAACCGTTGTCACTATTAATAGCAGTATCCAAGGGCTTAAACGGTCACAATCAGTGGTAATACTGATTGTAGCCATGGCCTCAAGGACTATGATAAACATCTTATACCCGTTGATGTTGTTGGCTCTGCCATCATTGCACCATACATTTCCGGCGAATTACGATAAGTCAACTCTCGCTGCTCTGTAGATGTGAGGCGAATATCAGGAAATATGTTTAACCCTTGTCAGGCTGCATAATTTTACAACCTTAACAGGCTGCATAGGTACAATTGTACCTTCACATATACCTCCACTGTGGGAAGACTTTACTTGGTTTCAGAAACTAAAGTTCATTCAGCTACAAATGTTATGCTGATATCTATTGTTCAGTGTTGTTACTGGTCACTTATGTTGCTGTCAATTAAGTTAATTCAAACTGGGAGTGGCTTCTACTTGTCTTCCTGCCTCCCTCCTCTCATTAGCCATTTTGCTGTTCATCTCATTGCTGTGAGCACACATTTCTAGGCTTGTGAAGTCTTCAATTTCTTGGAAACAAAGGTAGGAAAGTCTCACAGCATCTAACAGCCAGTTATACCTTTATTCTCATTATGTGGGGACAGAACAGTCAAATTGTCTTTCAGCCTGGACTTGGCTTACATATATTTTGTATGAAACTTATCACTATAGGTATAATTTTTATACGAAAAATGGATAATAATTAGTATCTACATATTGTTTTACGATGTTTTATTTATATTCAGCACAAAATACGAAGCCAAAATTCATCTAGCAAGTCATCATGAGTAATAGTAATGCTGGATCTAGTTTCCGCCATAATCCAAGAAAACGTGTTTGCAGGTTAGTATAATTTTGTGAAAAGCCAATAATGTAGTATTTCGGAAAATTATTTATTTTACATTTTTTCATATTTACAGATTTACGTCTGACGAAATAATGCGAATGCTAGAAGAATCTGATTCTGAGCATGAGGATGAACCATATGTTCCATCTGATGATGAAAACTATGTACCACAAGTGGATGTTACTGAAGAAGATTCAGACATTGAACAAGAAATGGTCATAGAGCATGAAAATGAATACGAATCAGACGAAAGTGTTGAGGATGATTCTGTGCCTCAAAGTGCAGGCGACATTTGGACTGCTAAGGATGAAACTCAATGGTGCAGTAATCCACTGCCAAATGCACAAACAAAATCTCGTAATGTCCTACGACAAAGAGGTGGCCCTGCAGCAATCAGCAACCTATATACAGCAAAAGAGCTATTCAAGTCCATCATGACTCCCGAGATGTGTGACATCATATTACGGGAAACGAATCGAAAGGCCAAGAGAGTTTGTGATGCTTACAACAACGAACTGGTACAACGTTTTCCTGATTCTTCCAAACGGCCACCACAAAAAACATTCAAGCAATTTACTGAAACTGAACTTCATGCATTTTTGGGCATACTGATTGCTGCTGGTGTGCACAGAGCCAACAAAGAGAATCTGGAGGAAATGTGGAATGTTGCTGCTCTGCCTCTTATACGTGCAGCCATGTCTCGTGACCGCTTCAAGATGATACTCAGATTTATCAGGTTTGACAACGAAAATACACGTGCAGAACGTGTGCAAACAGATAAAGCTGCACCAATACGGGACATCTGGACAATGCTGAACAGTAATCTGGAGAGAGCCTACAAGCCATATCATTGTATCACCGTCGACGAGCAATTATTTCCATTTAGAGGTCATACTAAATTTACCCAGTATATACCTTCAAAACCAGCTAAATATGGCATAAAGATTTTCTGGGCTTGTGACTCATCAAATGCCTACCCTTTACAAGGTCAGCTCTACACTGGGAAACCAACTGATGGTCCTCGACAAGTAAACATTGGAGAACGAACAGTATTGGACCTAGTGAGCTCGTATAAAGGCTCTGGAAGAAATGTCACCACCGATAACTTCTTTACAACCATGGAACTAGCTAAGGTATTGAACTCCTGGAACATGACACTAGTTGGTACAGTGAGAAAAAACAAAAGGTTCCTACCTAACAACATGCAGCCTGCCAAAGAAAGGCCTGTATACTCGACAAATTTTGCCTACAATCATGATGCAACAGTCTGTTCATATGTACCAAAGAAGAACAAATCAGTCGTGCTTCTATCATCTATGCACATGACGGGAGAAGTTGAAGAGACACTAGCAGCCAAGCCAGAGATAATAAAATACTACAACATAACAAAAGGTGGCGTTGATGTTATGGATAAAATGTTGGGAGAGTACACTGTGAAACGACGAACATCACGTTGGACTTTGGCATTTTTCTACAATATGATTGATGTCAGTGGGTTAGCATCCTACATCATCTACAGAGAACACAATCCAAGCTTCAGGGCAAAGGATCAACGAAGAAAGTTCCTGAAAGATCTCGCAAATCAGCTGTGTATGATTGCAATTGAAGATCGTAGTACAAACAAAATGATAATGAGAAACCATTTTCTTCGAGGTGCAGTAGAAATGGTGCTTGGACGATGCATTGTGGTAGCATCGCAGCCAGCAGCTGGCCCCAAAATACCTCATGGTAGTCGTGGACCCTCCCCTGTTGTTGGTAGTTGCTATGTCTGCAGAGACCTGAGGCGAAAACAACGCAAGACTAGAAAGTCTTGTGTGGTTTGTGTGAAACCCATTTGCGATGAACACTCTGTAGCAAAGCCAACATGCATTACTTGCAAAGAAAATCAATAAAAAAAAGTTTCTTACATTTTCTTTTATAATGTAAATGAACAGTTTTTTACTTGTTTATAATAGTTAAATAGCATTATCATTAAAAAAAAATTTATGCTTTTTCCCTTGCATTATCTTCATTCAAAATATATGAGGTACATTTGTACCTATGCAGCTTGTTATGGATGCAAAAAGATCTCGACCCCTTATCTCGGAAGCGGGTGGAGATATTTTATTGAAATTTGGCCAATATATTCTGGACCAAAAATGTAGAGATGTCACGAAATTTCAGCCCTCTACGTCTTTTCAAAAAAAAGTTATTGCAATTTTAAAACGGAATAGTTACAATTGTACCTATTCAGCCGGATAAGGGTTAAAAAACCACCCTTTCACTACATATTCACCTACTACCAATGTTTCAGTAGCACAGGAAGGAGACATCTTCGCTCTGACACACTGTGATCTAGTGTGAGCTCACTAGGGGGCGCCGGCGCGTTCCTTTTTCGGCCTGATTTCTGCTGTTTCAAAGATGTCTCAGGGGCTCCGCTGCCCCACGTGTGGCAGACAACAGTCTTAGGGGCCACATGCATCCCTTGGCCCTCATATTTGAAACCCTTTCTTTAGAGGTAAGTGAATAAAAGTCACTATTAAGAGGCTCTTTATAATAATACATTGTAAAATTTTAAAACGACATGGAACATTTGTTACAGATGGCACCGAAGAAAAAGTAATAGCTTGCCATTTTCTTCTACTGTATTCTGGATTTTCTGAAAAAATAAGATTCTTGGAACAACATATAAATTACTACATTGTCGAGTTTTAAAGTGCTCCAATTATATTCATGCATTTTTCTGTTTGACTTGCATGACTCTTAAGGCTTAGACAATTCTGAATATTTTAATAAAAAGCAAGCTAAAAATATTTTAATTAATACGCCCATGTCCCTAGGCTTCACAGACATCTGTGCTAATTCTGTGGTGCTACAGACTTTTTCCTAGTGATCAAAAGTTTTCACAGTGGGGACTATCTAATGAGTTCAGTCAATCAGTCTTATGCATTTCCATGTAGATTCTTGTATCAAAATAACCAGGGTTTAAAAGTGCAATCACAGAGAATCACATTTGTGCCCTTCCTGCACTTTTACTCTTCAAATGGTTTATAATAATCCATTAATGAATTTACTACTTAACATTTCCATGTGTCACATTAGATTTATATGTGTATTCTGTCTTCTGAAAATCATGAACATATTTCATCAAAATTGTAATTTGCTTCTTTAAACACAAAAACTCAATTTTTATATTGAAGGGAATTTCCCACAATTGACAGTCATACCAAAGTTCTGAGGATAAGAAGCAGATCGTTAGTGGGGCCCCAAAGAGATCCTGAGAATGGGGCTATAGGTTTGCATTCTACCTCTGATCCATTCATTGTGGATTCTGGAAATACTCCCAGAATGTGGGCATGGAAAAAAGAATGTTAAGAATATTTAACGGATGTCGTCTATATATTCACATAAACCAATAAGCAAGCTGTGTCTCCATAAATTAGCCCCATGAATATAGCTATGATAAATTATAACGCTTGTCCAACTTGGACAATTCCTCAACACAGTGCCAATCCATTAATGAGTCAAATATAAGGGGCTGTGACACAGTACTCACCAATATCAATGGTCAAACGCTAGCACACAAGAATGAGATCTGCTCTTTGAAGTGCCGCTTGTCCTTGACTAACAGATTTCCACTAGTGGAGACTTCTATTAAAACTATAATAGAATAATAGGACTGCAGTGGCCTAAACAGGACAACCGTATGAACTCCTTTATCTGGATCAACATGGCAGGATTATCAGTTGCACTTGAGAGATTGGTGTGTTTTTTAAACTAACATGCTGCTTTTGAGAAAAATATGGCGCTATAAGACCAAATGTTTACACCAATAATGATATAACACCACTGCCTAATGGCGGATAAAGCCACCTTGAATGTACTAATAAAGTTACTCTTTAAATCTTACCTTTAGTTTCAAGTGATTGTTCAGAATAGGTAGTCATTAGAGGAGAGTGAATCTATTAGAGAAAATCAAATTCTCCTCAAGTTTCGTAAAAAATTCAGACTCGTGTGAATCTGCACTTTTCAATATTCACTTTGCTCGAATGCTGCAAAGTAGTGCCTAATCAGATGCCTTTTGCTCAATTCAAAAGGGCGTAAAAGCAACTGTTTATAAAAAATAAGGGCAACGATGCTCAGTGTAACATCAGATACAAATTAAATATTGTGGATAATAAACCGAATCCTGTTGCTAAAAGAGAAAAAAGGAGCGGCAGACCACTCAGGACTTGTATAAAAATCAAAAAGACCGTCACCTGGACCTTCAAGCCTGGCAAATAAATATATAACAATACAAAATATATATATAGATGCTATTGTAGAAAAGCCACAAAAATCAGAATGGTGCTAATAAAAATAAGCCTTTATTATATTAATATGGCAGCAGCGGCACAACAGTGCGCGTACTTGGGATATATATAAAAGAGTTTAAAATATATAAAGGCTAGACAGGATAAAATTCAATATAGACAAAAATTAATAGACAATCCCATAATCTATATAGTGGTGTGCATATTATGAATGCATATATGTGTATATATGTGGTATAAACATCATGAATTGAAAAAAAGGTGCTAGAGTCAGATTAAAAAGAAGATAAAACTAAGGTGCATGTGCTAAAAATATGCATGTGCTATATAACAGTATGCAATGCTGCCATATTAATATAATAAAGGCTTATTTTTATCAGCACCATTCTGATTTTTGTGGCTTTTCTACAATAGTATATATATTTTGTATTGTTATATATTTATTTGCCAGGCTTGAAGGTCCAGGTGACGGTCTTTTTGATTTTTATTCAATTCAAAAGGGGCAGGAATAGGTTAATATACTGGAGCGTAATTACCATAGACGCAACGGTTATCACCATGACCAAGCCCAGCGGGTGAGGGGCCTTCTGACATCAGCAAATATATCAGCTGGATGTGCATCATCTGACGTATATTCATCTGAAGTATATTGTGGCGCACAGACCTGAAGGGTCTGTGCTTGGCAATACACGCTGCCAACCAATCAGCAGTTATGTTGACATGGGGATATACATAACAGGATGGGGCCCAGGATATGGGACATAAACCAGGATGGGGGATATATGCAGTATGCCATGATGGGGCTAGGATGAGGGACATGTATGCCAGGATGAAGGATGAATATATATACTAATGTGCCACAAACAGGAAGTTGATATCACCAACCATTCCCACTTTATTTAGGTGTATCCATATACATGACCGACTCAGTATATCAGGAAGGGGGGGCTGGTCCAAATCTTGAATCGGAATCCATCAGACTCTAGTTATGTCACTGTATATATAGTATATGTATTCATATATACTCTCCTTTCCCCGGCCATCACCTTTACATCACCTAATTAGTCTGGCCTTCACAGCAGGTCTGTTGTCTTCTCCACTGATCCAGTCTCATCTACAGCACCTCCAGCACTGACTAGGACTAAAGGTACCTTCACACTCAGCAACTTTGCAACGAGAACGACAACGATCTGTGACGTTGCAGCGTCCTGGATAGCGATCTCGTTGTGTTTGACACACAGCAGCGATCTGGATCCCGCTGTGCCATCGCTGGTCGGAGCTAGAAGTCCAGAACTTTATTTGGTCGTCAGATCGGCGTGTATCGTCATGTTTGACATCAAAAGCAACGATGCCAGCAATGCTTTTACATGGAGCTAACAACCGGCGAGAACGATAAGTGAGTCGCCGTTACGTCACTGGATCGCTCCTGCATCGTTCTGGAGTTGCTGTGTTTGACGTCTCTACAGCGACCTAAACAGCGACGCTCCAGCGATCGGCTCGTTGTCTATATCGCTGCAGCGTCACTGAGTGTGACGGTACCTTAAGCTGATGTCCAGTGTTGTGGTGTGACATCATTACAATACAAAGGCCAAATCAGTGTGGGGGGCACCAAATAATAGACAGGACCTGAAGAAGACCTAAGACCTGCTGTGACATGACAGGAAGAATGATGACCACGTGGGAAGCTGTGCAACAATGAGAACTGGGCAACTATTATCTTATTTTCTTTTTACCTTACTCTGGAGTAAGGAGACACCCAGGGCATGATAAGGCACATTCCATTTACATCGAATGTGAAACGAACTTCCTGAACAGATTTGAGGCACTTTGAATTTTGCATTTGCTCATCATCAGCTGCAGTGTATGTGTACATTATACGACTTGTTTTCTGTATTTTTCACCAGTTTCCTCTTTGCAGGTTGTATCTCTAATTTTCAGTTAGTGGTTGAAACTAACTTCTTAAATGTCTCACATATACATCACACACGTACATGAGGGATTCCTCTCATGTAAAGCGCCATGGAATAAATGGCGCTTTAACAATAAATAATAATAATAATAATTCCTACTCCTCTCTCTGAACAACAATAGCATGAAGGAAGTTATACAGTATTACTGAGCAATGTAGCAGTGAATTTGGCTTTTGGGTAAGATAAAACACATACTCGAAAGCAGCAGAGTGGTCTGTGACTCTGCCTTTCTCTTGCATTCATTTTCTCCCTCCTCCAACTCATATCTTTCTCCATAAACTTTATTAGGCAGCTGTTATCTGATACAAAGTTTTCTTTATTCTATTTTGCTAGCATTTTGTGCCAGCAAAGTTTGCTGAAAGGGGTCTATGCATGATAAATTAAAGGCAAATTGTCATCAGATTCCTCATTAGTAAACTGCTGTGATCACAAAATATTTAGTGGCATGTATAAGTTTGGGCACCCCTGGTCAAAATTACTGTTATTGTAAACAGTTAAGCATATTGAGGATTAAATTATGTCTAAAAGGGCTAAAGTTAAAGATGACACATTACATTTGTATTTTAGGCAAAAAAATATATTGTCATTACTTACATTTTAAAAATTACAAAAAGGAAAATGGTCCAATGCTAATGTTTGGGCAGCTTTGGAGATTTGTGTGCTTAAATAACTTTGACCTATGTTTCATACCATCATCATCATCATCATTAGGAAACGTCAGGTGATACAAATTTTCCAGCTGCGGCTACAGTGTCCCTGCACACTTCCTTCCTCCCCCGGCAGATACGCCGACTAACCGCCATGACCCCAGTCCCACACTCCTTCCTCCTGCTGCTTTCCGGGGTCTGCACTCGGCTCGCAGATTCACGGGCACTGTGCTTATGGGATGCACGCTCTTCCTCTGAAAGGGACAGGGTGCACTGCCCTAAAGTGTTCTGACCCAATGACTGGGAGACACGTTTTATTTACTCCCTTCACCGCCTCGGGTTTTTTCTGTTTTTGAGTTTTTGTTTTTGCTCCCCTTCTTCCCAGAGCCATAAGTTTTTTTTTATTTTTCCCTCAATATGGCCATGTGAGGGCTTGTTTTTTGCAGGATGAGTTGAATGACACCATTGGTTTTGCCATATAGTCTATTGGAAAACGGGGAAAAAAATCAAAGTGCGCTGAAATTCCGAAAAAGTGCAATTCCACAATTGTTTTCTGCTTTGCTTTTTTACCATGTTCACTAAATGCTAAAACTGACCTTCTATTATGATTCTCCAGGTCATTATTAGTTTGTAGATACCAAACATGTCTAGGTTCTTTTTTTTAAGTGGTGAAAAAAATCTGAAGTTTAAAAAAAAAAAGTTACCATTTTTTTCCGAGATCTGTAGCGACTCCACTTTTCATGATCTGGGGCTGAGTGAGGGCTTATTTTTTGCTCACTTAGCTGTCGTTTTTATTGATACCATGTTTGTGTAGATATGATCTTTTTATCGCCCGCTATTGCATTTTAATATGACCAAAAAAACGTAATTCTGATGTTTTGATTTTTTTTTCTCGTTAGGAAGAATGTGGGTGAATCAATCATTCTTGGGGTTGTGTTGCCTCCAATGGCACGGGGAACATTTCACATGTGGAAAGAAGAGTGGATTTAATGAAATTAAAAAAAAATCCTGATGTAAACATAATACCTTCTGTAAAACAGCAGAAGTTGAAAAGAGGATGGCTTCTACAAATGTATGATGATCCTAAACACACGTTAAAATCCACAATGAATGACCTCAAAAGGCTAAAGCTGAAGGTTTTACATTGGCATTCACAGTCCCCTGATCTGAACATCATTGAAAATCTGTGGCTAGACCTCAGAATAGCGGCGCATGCAAGATGACCCAGGAGTCTCACAAAACTGGAAGAATTTTCCAAGGAAGAATGGATGAAATCCCTGAAACAAGAGTTGAAAAATTATATTTATTCTCTGCTCATCTGAATGGTACTCAGTGCCGAGCGATCTAATGGCACATACAGGCTAACCTTGGCACCTGCAGTGAGCTCGCTAATTTGCCCCTCTGCCTTTAACTGATGCTGTTGGTTTAGTGATCTCACAGCAGGCACCCAGTTTGGCTCATACAGTACATATCCATCAGACCACTCAACACTAAGTACCATAATGACATCAAGACTTAATGAGCTGGCAGCAGTTTAATAATTGGAAACTTGATGACGAATTTTGTTTTACTTGCTAACAGTACTCCTCCCATTTGACCCAGGTGTTTTTAAATGCAATAAACTGCAGTAGGATTCTGCCTGGGTGTGGTGACCTGGAGCCATGGGTGCTTTGCCTTGCAGCATGTGTATGGTAGTGTTCCTGGGTTGCTCTCCCTACTAGTGCTTTATTGCTCTGGGGGTGGTGGTACATGGTGCTGCAAAGCAGAAGACCAAATGCAATGCACAAAGACACGAGGAAGGAACAGTTAAGGAATGATTTATTTATATCCGATATAGCAGGAATTCACAGTGGTTAAGGAACAGTTTATAAATATGAAACAGTGTAAATTTGGAAGTATAATTATAATAACGGAAGAGTCTCTCAAGAATTATACTTGTGTTCTTCCTATAAGGTTGGTACACCAATTCCTGGGAGCTACTATGTTAGCTCTTTCTGCAGCAATGGCATAGCCGGGGTCACTGGGTTTTCCCACTAGGCCACAAGTCCTTCAGACAAAGTCTATGAAGGAACTATGAGCTTCCTGTGTACCAACCGACCCCCACCCCACCTGTTGTCCTAAATGTTGTCCTAACCCAGGCTGACTTCTGTACAGTGTGCTATGGCTGGAAGTGATGGCCTGGCTCACTCATGTCATCCTTCTATAACTGCAGACGTCCTTCTCTGGTAGATGTCTCCTCTCAGACATTCAGTGCTTGGCCGACAGCAGGTGTCTCCTAGGCCTGGCGAAGAGATGGCTTGGTCATGGCTCTCAATTTGCATCATCTGTGCCTGAATTTTGACCAGTGTAGGGGGAAGGTTCTGATCTTGAACAGGTCAGACTGGGCCCTTAGTCTTGACCAGTGCAGGTTGTTTTTTCTGACTTGAGCGGCATAGTCGGGTCTTTGGACTTCATCTGACGTTGTCTGTATCTTGTCCGATGGTGGCCAGCACCCTGCTGGTGCACGCTCTCGTGTCCTGTTATACTGGCTTCAGCCTTGTCTCTGGCCCACGTCTGCACCGCTCCTCTCTTTGGTGCAAAATTCCTCTGGGGTTTGGCAGACAGGATTTTTATATCCGGGAACTCCGCCATCCAAGGCGACTGACCAGGTCCTGTACATGATCTTGTTTCCCCTGTAGCTCTCCTGGTGCTGGTTGGTTCCACATGTTTTTATCCAGTCTGCAGATGGCAGTCTTTCCTCACTAATGCCACATCACACAGGGCTCTTCAGGGGTACTATCGCTTCTCCTTACAGTGCCACAGCTCTAAGGCTTAGGACCCATTTAGAGATCCGCCATGATGTGTCAGGGAACTTCATACAGTTTGATAAATACAGTTATATGAAAAAGTTTGGGCACCCCTATTAATCTTAAGCTTAATGTTTTATAAAAATTGTTTTTTTTGCAACAGCTATTTCAGTTTCATATATCTAATAACTGTTGGACACAGTAATGTTTCTGCCTTGAAATGAGGTTTATTGTACTAACAGAAAATGTGCAATCTGCATTCAAACAAAATTTGACAGGTGCATAAGTATGGGCACCCTTATCATTTTCTTGTTTTAAATACTCCTACCTACTTTTTACTGACTTAGTAAAGCACTTTTTTTGGTTTTCTAACCTCATTGAGCTTTGAACTTCATAGCCAGGTGTATGCAATCATGAGAAAAGCTACTTAAAGTGGTCACTTGCAAGTTGTTCTCCTGTTTGAATCTCCTCTGAAGAGTGGCATCATGGGCTCCTCAAAACAACTGTCTAATGATCTGAAAACAAAGATTATTCAACATAGTTGTTCAGGGGAAGGATACAAAAAGCTGTCTCAGAGATTTAACCTGTCATTTTCCACTGTGAGGAACATAGTAAGGAAATGGAAGAACATAGGTACAGTTCTTGTTAAGGCACATGTGGCAGGCCAAGAAAAACATCAGAAAGGCAGAGAAGAAGAATGGTGAGATCAGTCAAGGACAATCCTCAGACCACCTCCAGAGAGCTGCAGCATCAACTTGCTGCAGATGGTATCACTGTGCATCGGTCAACTATACAACGCACTTTGCACAAGGAGAAGCTGTATGGGAGAGTGATGCAAAAGAAGCAGTTTCTGCAAGCATGCCACAAACCGAGTCGGCTGAGATATGCAAAAGCACATTTGGAGAAGCCAATTTCTTTTTGGAAGAAGGTCCTGTGGACTGATGAAACCAAGATTGAGTTGTTTGGTCATACAAAAAGGCGTTATGCATGGTGGCCAAAAAACACAGCATTCCAAGAAAAACACTTGCTACCCACAGTAAAATTTGGTGGAGGTTCCATCATGCTTTGGGGCTGTGTGGCCAATGCCGGCACCGGGAATCTTGCTAAAGTTGAGGGACGCATGCATTCCTCTCAGTATCAGCAGATTCTTGACAATAATGTTCATGAATCAGTGACAAAGTTGAAGTTACGCAGTGGATGGATCTTTCAGCAAGACAATGATCCAAAACACCGCTCCAAATCTACTCAGGCATTCATGCAGAGGAACAATTACACTGTTCTGGAATGGCCATCCCAGTCCCCAGACCTGAATATCATTGAACATCTGTGGGATCATTTGAAGAGGGTTGTCCATGCTCGGCGACCATCAAACTTAGCTGAACTGGAATTGTTTTGTAAAGAGGAATGGTCAAAATACCTTCAACCAGGATCCATGAACTCATTAAAAGCTACAGGAAGCGACTAGAGGCTGTTATTTTTGCAAAAGGAGGATCTACTAAATATTGATGTCACTTTTCTGGTGGGGTGTCCATACTTATGCACCTGTCAAATTTTGTTTGAATGCAGACTGCAAATTTTCTGTTAGAACAATAAACCTCATTTCAAGGCAGAAACTGTGTCCAACAGTTATTAGATATATGAAACTGAAATAGCTGTTGCAAAAAAAACAATTTTTATAAAACATTAAGCTTAAGATTAATAGGGGTGCCCAAACTTTTTCATATTACTGTATTAGCGATGAACGAGCATGCTCATCACTGCTTATGGCTCGCTCGAGCGCCAGTGTGCTCGAGATGCTCGCTACTCGGTGAGCATTTTTTGAATGCTCAAGTGCAAGCTCGAATTCCTGCCCCACTTGTTAGACAGCCAAAAGGCATGCAGGGATTGCCTGCCAGTCACTGCAATGCCATAGTCATTTTGTTTGTGGCATTACTGTGATTGGCTGGCCGCATAGTGTCAAGTCTATATAAGACGCCATGCTTGGCTCATTGTAACCCAGAAACAGACAGAGCAGGGAGAGGTGCTGGTGTATTAGGAAGAGAATTTTAGCTGCATCTAGGCAGGGATTACACAGTTATATTTCTATAAACTGCAACAACAGCCCTTATTAGGGTTAGTTATAATCAATACTCATACTGCAGTTAGCAGCACTTAGGAACAGATTGTGCTGAAGGGATAGTATAGGAAATGCCCTGGAATTGTTGTTGTTTAGTCTTGTGGAGACAGAATCTTTCCGCAATCTCATGGCAGCAGCAGCCGTCCTACAGTACTCTGTCCCAAGCCACACACTCCCGGTGTGCCGTTTACACCTTAATCAAGCACGTGTCCCATAACATCAGACATTCCCTCACTGGGAAGGTCCATTTTACCCTGGACACGTGGACAAGTGCTTGTGGCCAAGGATGCTGCATTTCCCTGTTGGCACACTGGGTGAACATTGTGGAATCCTGGACGCAGCCGGACCCTGGGACAGATCATGTGCTAACGATACAGAGGATTGCAGGCCCTGGTTCAATCAGGATTTCTCCCACTTTCTACAGCAGTTCCTGCACCACCTCTCATAAATGTCAACATCAGTCTCAATCTGGAAGCATTGCAGCACTGCCTCTGCCAAGCGACAATAGCTTCTGCTGAAGCCAGACTGATCTGTGACTATCACTCCTGAACCTAAAACCAGGCATGGTCCTGTAGGACAATGACCGTAATCTGGTGGTGGCACTGATGCTTGGCAACCTTGCACACATACCATGCCTGGCCAACGAGCTCAACTTAGTTGTTCAGTGGTTTCTTAAAATCTACCCAGATCTGCCTGAGTAACTCGTGAAAGTATGCCCTGTGTGTGCTCATTTCCGCAAGTCGGCTAAAGCTGCCACCGTCCAGACAATGCTGCAGCAGCGTTTGCAACTTCCAGCTCACTGGCTGGTGTGCAACATCACCATGCATTAGAACTCAACATTACATATGCTGGCAAGGCTTTGCGAGCAGCAGAGGGCAGTAGTTGAATACCAACTGCAACATACCCATCGGTATTTCAGTCATCCTCTGCACATAAGAGCTGAAGAGCTGATGAGTGGGCATGGATGTCTGACATCTGTGCTGTTCTCCAAAACTTTGAGGACTAGACCAAAATGGTGAGCAGCGATAATCAGTGTAACCATCCAGCTTCTCTGTCTACTGAAACGCTTGCTGCTTACAATTAAAGAGGAGGCTTTGCAAGTGGAGCAATTTAAGATGGAGCAAGAAACTATATAGGGTCATGCTACACAGTCCAGTCTCATCTCATCTTCTTAATGCAGATTGTGTAATAATGAGAAGGAGGAGGAACAGGAGTTTGTTGACTGTACCACAGACGCCTGAAGACGAGAAGGAGAGGGAGTCCTCTTGGTGGGGACAGGGAAGTCTTGGCTGTTGGCAGTCTGGCACACATGGTTGAGTTATGTTCCACTTCCTTTCCCGTGACACTTGCATTGTACGCATTTTGGCCAACACTAATTACTGGTTGGTCACCCTTCTTGACACATACTAAAAGGATAACATTACATCTCTCCTTCCTGTGGTGGAGAGATTTAATAAAATGTTGCAGTACCAGAATGCCCTACTTGAAGTATAAATAAAAAAATTCCCATCTGACAACGCTGGCGGCAGAGGTCACAGTTCCTCTGCAACCAAGGAGTAGAGATGAAGGAGACACACACCAGATGCAGCAGAGGCGGGGGAACACTATGAAAGGTCTGTGATGTTTTTCTGAGACCCTCCCATTGCTCATGTCCTGATGAGCGGGGTACACTGACTAGTAGGGAAAGTGTTGGAAGATGCTGAAGGAGTACCTTGCCAACCGTACCAGCATCCTCTATGATTCCTCTGTGCCTTACAACTATCGGGTATCCAAGCTAGACATGTAGCATGAACTGTCCCTCAATGTTTTGGAGGTCTTGGCCTGCCCTCCCGCCAGTGTTTTGACAGAGTGGATTTTTAGTGCCGATGGGATTATTATAACCAACAGGCGCATCAGCCTGTCACCTGAAAATGCTGACAGGCTGACTCTTATCAAAATGAACAAGGGGCAGCCTTCTCAACACCACTGGATGACAGCAGTGGAACATAAACTCAAATCCTGTGTTTGTTTTTATTCTGGTCTTTTCCTATTTACCTCTTCCCACTCAAACATGCATATACGCTTCAGGATTTTTTGTGTCATCCTCCACCTTCTCCTCTCGCACCACCATATCAACAGGATGATCATGCTACCCTTGCTATAAATTTTTAAGGGTGTTTATGATGCCTACATTAAGAAGCTTTAGAGGCCTATCTCTAACATTCTTTGATATATATGTATACCCCCCCAGGGGTAAATGTTTTTCAGCCCATGCACTTAGTGCATGTGCATTACCAGTCTAGAATACCCACGCCTTAATAATGGGGGAAAAAAATGATTTCTGAGGCCCTCAATTCACCTCTTTAAAGGGTTATTGGAGAGCCTCCTTCTAATTTTTTACACTCCTTGTAGTTAGTGCATACGCTTTCCCAGTGTAGTAAACGCACTCCTTAGCAATGGGGAAAAGGCTTTTTGGAGGCTCCACCTCTAGTTTAGGAAACATTTTTGGAAACCAAAAGAGCCGGTGAGCTCTATTAGTAATATATAATCCAGTGCCTTTTTGAGGGCTGTCAGGTGGTCGTCACATAGGGAGTTCTCTCACTGCATACAGGATTTTAAAGCCAGGATAGAAGACTTTGTACAGTAAGTACAGAAGATTCTGGTCTCCTCTATATCAGGATGAGTAGATGCGAAACGCTCCACTATATTACCCAGCAAGATTGACTAAATAACAGTCCTTGATGCTGCTACGTTAAACTAATTGCTTTTTTCAGGACGAATTCAAATAGATTCTATTCTCTAATAATAACACACTTATCTGCAATTCATCTAGGGTGAGGTGTGGCTGTATGGTTAGCATATTACAGGTATCTAGCCAGGAATTACTGCCTTATAAATTATAATCCTTGCTGTTGCTTTTTTCCATACACTCATTGTGAGATTCATGTTTTTCATAGTGATCTGTACTCAGAAATTCATCAAAGCTGGCAGTGCTGCTTGCATTCCTTCAAAGTGTGTTGCTGCCACATGCAAGAAAAAAATCTTTTCAGGGTCAGTTAAAATCCCTTCTATATTCTACAATAATACTGCTCTTATCTGCAATTCAACTAGGGTGAGGTGTGGCAGTAGGCATATAGTCAGGGATTATTGCTTTATAATTTATAATCATTGCTGCTGCTTTTAAACATATAGTCATTGACAGATTCATGTTTTGTACGGTGATCTGTGCTCAGAAATTCATCAAAACAGGCAAAATTAACTGATTTAATGTGTCCATTCGCAGTTTCACTGTAGCAGCTGTATATAAGAGGTACTGGAGCTGCAATTACCTATTCTGAACTCTCTAATGCTTTGGTTTCCATACATTTCTGGGGGCTTCTTGAAATATGTTTGGTGTCATTGTCCTGCTGGAAGACCCGTGACCTAGGATGCAAACTCAACTTTCTGACACTACATTGCAACCTTACATTCCTTTGGGAATCTTCACATTTCATGACACCTTGCAAACAGGCAAAACACCCAGTTCCAAAGGCATCAAAACAACCCCAATATATCTTTGAAACTCCACCATATTTGACTGTAACTACTGTGTTCTTCGAATAGTAGGCCTCAATCCATTAATTATAATCAGTAGAATGATGTTCTTTACCAAAAAGCTCTAATTTGGTCTCATCTGTCAACAAGATGCCTGCTGGCCCTCTAAAAATAGTGGGGACCATCTCTATAAATTGTGAAGTCCACCTGCTGGCCCTTCAAGTTTCAAACTTTTTAATATTAAAACAAAAAAGAACATTTGCTTACTTCAGATGGATAAAATATATTGCAGTAGCAATATATAGCTATGCAAATCATAGCCATCTGCTCAGTGAGGGTTGACTGCTGACCCTCTAAAATTAGAATGAGGGCCGCTGGATGGCCCTCTGACAATAGTGAGGGCCACCTGCTGGCCCTCTAACAATAGTGAGGGCTGATTGCTGGCCCTCTAACAATACTAAAGGCCGCCTGATGGCCCTGTTCAAATAGTGAGGGCTGCCTGATGTCTGTGACCAAAAATAATTTGTGACTTTCAGAGTCTCTCCTTCATAAATTAAACAGGATGTGTGTTATCATGTTTCACACACCACATGGCCAGATGAGGTATTAAAATGATAATATTACATTTCCTCTTGAATGTTTTTTCACCATTGAAAGCAATGCAAACGTGCAAAAACGCAGCAAAACACGGCGTATGAACATAGCCCAAGGTGTGGAGGAGCATTTTTTCTCTTATTTATTTTGCCTTATATATAAGTCATTATTCTGGAAAGAATGTTTCTTAACATTTTTCCAGTGAAATCCATTTTATCTTTGGTTTTGTATGTTTATCAGTCAGTAAAATTGGTGTAATACTCTGAGAACATTGTTCTGAGCAGCGATTTTTGATTCAGAGATGCTTCCAGGGGTCTTCCTCATGCTGTTCCCATGCAATTTCAATGCTGTTTCCATAAATTTCAGCAATTTTTAGACCCCTCTGGAACTCCGAGGGTGAGGGCTGCCAGAAAGATGCTTACGTTTCCCATTGACTCACATCATACTCGTTACTCGGGTCAAGCACCCGAGCATTACGATTTGCTCGATTTGAGTAACGCGTACCCGAGTATTTTAGTGCTCGTTCCTCACTAATCAAAATGTTAACTAAGAATGTCATGTTCAGTTTTGCAAATGTTGCTTAGCCGCTATACATTAATGAGTAAGTTTTGGGTGTGTGGTCCATGTCTTTTTCTATAGTTATGTTATCATAACTTGCATAGCACACGTCTGCAATGACTTTAGTCTGCAGTGTGATTCCTATGAGTGTGTCCTAGAAGTGTGAAGATTAATTTTAGAATTAAAACCAGAATTGAACCAGAAGGGAGCTGAAGGTAACTGGCCAGTCACTGTAAACAATGTTTTTGTTTGTTTTCACTTTCACCCCTATAATCCTTCACTTTCTGCAACCTCCCCTAATCCCTACTCCTAGTAAGGAACTGTTCACCTCCTCTTCAATCCTCCCCATCCATCTCACCTCCTCCTCAGAACTGTTCCTTAACATACAATCCTCTGTCTCCAAGCACAGACAGCCACCTCATGCCCTCTCCTGCTCCCACCTGCTAACACTTTCTCTGTTCCTTCTCACTGCTGATGATATCTCTCCAAAATCTGGTCCTCCTCACCACATCCCCACTGTCAGTTCTACCTCCCACCCACGCTCCATCACAAATTTCGGTAACCTCTCTAACCTTATATCCATTTGCCCAGCCCCCACTTCCCCAGTCCCACTAACAGGAGCTCTGTGGAACGCTCGCTCTGTGTGCAACAAGCTTTCTTACATCCACGATCTTTTTGTTACTACCAAACTTTCCTTCCTCGCCATAACTGAAACCTGGCTCACCCCTTCTGACACAGCCTCTCCTGCTGCACTTTCCTATGGTGGCTTCCAACTTTCTCACACACCCTGCCCCAGCAGCAAGCATGGCGGAGGAGTTGGTTTTCTCCTGTCAGATAACTACTCCTTCACTCCAATCCCACTGCCACCCTCTGTTACCCTCCTTTCCTTTGAGCTGCACTCTGTGTGCATCTATGCCCCCACCAACCTCCAACTGGCTGTCATTTACCGCCCCCAGGGCCAGCCATCACCTTCTTTGACCAATTCACCACCTGGCTACTTCATTTCCTTTCTGCAGACATCCCCACTATCATCATGGGTGACTTCAACATACCCATTGAAACTTCCCTCTCAGCTGCAACTAAACTTCTATCTCTCACTTCCTCCTTTGGCCTCACTCAATGGTCTTCTGCAGCCACACACTGCACCTCATCTTCACCCGCCTCTGCTCCCTATCTAACCTCTCTAACTCACCTCTTCCTCTTTCTGACCACAATCTACTCACATTCTCTTCCCTCTCCACTCCTTGTCTACAATCCCTACCCCACAAACTGGCACACCCTCGCAGAAATCTTAAACACCTTGATCTACATTCACTCTCTGGATCCCTCCTCCCTCTCACAGACATAAGTTCCCTACACAATGCGGATGACGCTGCCGCTCTATATAACACCACAATAGCTGCAGCTTTGGAATCTCTTGCCCCTCTCACACATACCAAAGCTCTCAAAATCAACAGACAGCCCTGGCACACCAGCCTGACCAAAGAACTGAGGCGAGCTTCCAAGGCTGCAGAGTGGAGATTGAAAAGATCCCTCTCCAATGAGCACATTATCGCATTCAAACAGTCCCTCACTACTTTCAAGACCACACTCGCCACAGCTAAACAAACCTACTTCTCGTCTCTCATATCCTCCCTGTCTCACAGCCCTAAACAGTTATTCAACACCTTCAACTCTATCCTCCATCCCCCAGCACCTCCTCCCTCCCCACTCATCTCAGCTGAAGACTTTGCCTCATTTTCCAAGCAGAAGATTGAGAACATCAGAGACAGTTTTAGTCGACAACCCACAGAGCCCTTCCTCCCAACTACCCAGCCCTCCACCTCCAAAACCAACTTCTCCACCATTACAGAAGATCGACTCTCCACTCTACTCTCAAGATCGCATCTCACCACCTGTGTACTTGAGCTGATCCCTTCCCACTTCATCCCAAACCTTCCACAGTCTTCATCCCAACTAGGGTTGAGCGACTTTTAGTTTTTTAGGGTCGAGTCGGGTTTCGCAAAACCCGACTATCTCAAAAGTCGAGTTCAGTGAAATCGGCCGATTATCGCGAAAAGTCGGGGATCGACCGAAACACAAAACCCAATGCAAGTCAATGGGGAAGCATAGTCGGCAGTGAGTGGAGGCCAGGAAAACACGTACAGTGCCCATTTTAATGGCAAAAGCATCCATGGTACTGAAGCTTGTCAATCTTAATTTACCTTATAATAATAGTTAGGCATTAGACATTGGGGGTCATTTGGCTAAAGTTGTGGGGGGTATGGCTGGGTCAAGTATTTAGTGGGCCCAGGAAACGTGGACTACGTCACGGCAGTGGAGCAGGGAGAGGTAAGTATTTCAACTTTGCGAGTGCTGTGATCCTGAGCAAGCAGGGGGGGCCCTCTCGTTCGCATTGGCACTGGCACAGGGCCCCTCAAAGTACGGCGGTGTGTTTGCACGGCGGGGGCGCCTCCCACCGGCAGCGACACTTTTGCATACTATGAGGGGTCCTGGGCCAGTGACGTCGCCAATGAGTATTCCCTCCCCACCAGATAAAGGAACCTGCACTTTCATCTGCACATTCCTCTTTGTCCCCGTGTAAGGTGGTATAGTATGCGGGAAGGGGAACCTCACTTTCAGCAGGGTCAGAATCTGGCTGTATAACGTGCAAGGGGAATGTAGCGGTCTGGGTCAATGTACCAGCAGAGTCATCTAGCACTGGCTGGGCAATGGGCAGGATGAGGAGGAAACACAGATATAGGCCCAAATAATAAAGCGGGCTAAATGCATTTCAAAATTGGTAACACGACTAACCAGGTGGCATTGCTTTGTTCAGCGGAGGACAACTGTAAGGAGTGGCAGACACTGTTAGTAGGCCCAAATAATTAAGTTGGCTAAATGCAGTTCCAAATTGGTAACAGTAGTAAACAGGCGGCACTGCTTTGTTCAGTGGAGGAGAACAGCAAGGAGCGGCAGACACCGTTAGTAGGCCCCAACCACACTAGTAGGCCAAATGCAGTGTAATATTAACAACTACTTAACGAGAGCCTGAAGATCGAAGTTCAGGACAGGAAAAAAGGAGAACAGCACGGAGCGGCATACACCGTTAGTAGGCCCCAACCCAACTAGTAGGCCAAATGCAGTGTAATATTAACAACTACTTAACGAGAGCCTGAAGATCGAAGTTCAGGACAGGAAACCAGGAGAACAGCACGGAGCGGCATACACCGTTAGTAGGCCCCAATCCAACTAGTAGGCCAAATGCAGTGTAATATTAACAACTACTTAACGAGAGCCTGAAAATGGAAGTTCAGGACAGGAAACCAGGAGAACAGCAAGGAGCGGCATACACTGTTAGTACGCCCCAACCCAACTAGTAGGCCAAATGCAGTGTAATATTAACAACTACTTAACGAGAGCCTGAAGATCGAAGTTCAGGACAGGAAACCAGGAGAACAGCACGAAGCGGCATACACCGTTAGTAGGCACCAACCCAACTAGTAGGCCAAATGCAGTGTAATATTAACAACTACTTAACGAGAGCCTGAAAATGGAAGTTCAGGACAGGAAACCAGGAGAACAGCATGGAGCGGCATACACCGTTAGTAGGCCCCAACCACACTAGTAGGCCAAAAGCAGTGTAATATTAACAACTACTTAACGAGAGCCTGAAAATGGAAGTTCAGGACAGGAAACCAGGAGAACAGCAAGGAGCTGCATACACCGTTAGTAGGCCCCAACCACACTAGTAGGCCAAAAGCAGTGTAATATTAACAACTACTTAACGAGAGCCTGAAAATGGAAGTTCAGGACAGGAAACCAGGAGAAAAGCAAGGAGCTACATACACCGTTAGTAGGCCCCAACCACACTAGTAGGCCAAATGCAGTGTAATATTAACAACTACTTAACGAGAGCCTGAAAATGGAAGTTCAGGACAGGAAATCAGGAGAACAGCATGGAGCGGCATACACCGTTAGTAGGCCCCAACTCAACTAGTAGGCCAAATGCAGTGTAATATTAACAACTACTTAACGAGAGCCTGAAAATGGAAGTTCTGGACAGGAAACCAGGAGAACACCTTGGAGCGGCAGACACTGTTGGTAGGCCCCAACCAAACTAGTAGCCCCACTGCAGTTTTAAAATTCCGATAGGCTGAAAACCTGACAATTGCAGGTCATTTTTTTTAAGAGGACAGCTGTATTGAGTGGCACAGACAGACACTTCTAGTAGGCCTTACACCACAAAGTTGGCTCGACGCAGGTTTAAAAAAGGTTACATGGGTACACGGTCAGCATTGGTGTGCTCAGTGGAGGACAATTGGAAGGAGGGACCGCAGACAGACTTAGTAGGCATAAAATAAAAAATGTAGACTCTATGCACTTTTAAATAGGTTCCAGGGGTTGTAAGACTCATGTCGGTGTGGTAGTTGGGGGCAGGTATATCTCGTCCAGGTATTTGTCCTATGTAAATTAGGCCACTCAGTATCTTCAGGATGCTAAGGGGTTAACAAGTGCAGGAATAAAGGATGACCAGCTGGGGGTTTCCAGCATCAGCCTGGGGCACACAGATTGCCTGTCTGTGTGAGACAAACGTGAGTGAGAGCTGTGCTCAAGAATTGTGTGATGTTAGCTGGGTGGGAGAAGCCCCCCAGTTGTTGAGATATCAACGTGTTGGTTTAGTTAGCGCCGGACAGGCTAGGATTTATTTTTATGTTTTGTTTTATCTATGTTGTTTTCACGTTAATAAATCTGACCTGAGGTCAGCCTGCTCAGAAAACCTGCTGTACGCCTCATATTCAATGCACAAACCACGTGGCCTTTGACCCCAGTGAAGGTGATCCCGGAGTGTTGTGTCACATTGTGGTGGAGAACGCGGGCATACCGTGGCACAGGCGACAGCATGGAAGACGTGGTGAAAGCTTTAGTACAGTCCACTGCCGTACAGCAGCAGGCCACTGCCGCACAGCACGAAGCTAATCGCTTGATGGCCGCACAGCTGAAGGAGTTAGTGGACATGACGGTTGCAGACCGCCAACTTCTCCAACAGGTGGCGCAGCGCTTGGTGAGTATGCCTGATGCTGACCCGGAAGCAGAGTCCAGAAGGATCCATGTGAGTCGATACTGGCAAAAGCTGACTGCTGAAGATGACGTCGAGGCATACCTGACAACGTTTGAGCGGACGGCATTGAGAGAGAAGTGGCCGAAGGCACGATGGGCCAATTTGATTGCCCCGTTTCTCTCCGGCGAGGCCCAAAAAGCTTACCATGATTTGGACCCGGAGGTCGCTCAGGACTTTGAGAAGCTGAAAGCTGAGATCCTGGCCCGGCTGGGTGTGACGACGGCTGCCCGGGCACAGAGGGTACATCAGTGGACATACCAGCAAGATAAACCGGCGCGGTCTCAGATGTTCGACCTGATCTACTTGACAAAGAAATGGCTGCAACCCGAGGTACTGACAATACCCGAAATAATCCAGCGGGTTGTCCTGGACAAGTACCTGAGAGTACTACCACCAGTGCTGAAAAGGTGGGTAAGCCAAGGAAATCCCACGACAGCGGATCAACTTGTGGAGTTGGTCGAGCGTTATTCCGTGGCAGAAGGACTTCACGACGACACCGCCAGCCCCCGGTCTGTGCCTCCTCCTCGTGGAACCAGTAAGACTGTTCCAGGGACCACGGGTGAAGGAAAATCGCTTAAAACTGTGGGGGGAGGAACCCGGGACTGCTCGCACTCCGAGACCAAGAGTATTGGATGGTGGTCTCAGTAGGGGACCTGTTAGGTGTTTCCGCTGCCATGAGAAGGGCCATGTTTCTGCGAACTGTCCTGTTATAATAATAATAATCTTTATTTTTATATAGCGCTAACATATTCCGCAGCGCTTTACAGTACAGTTATCATCGCTGTCCCAGTTGGGGCTCACAATCTAAATTCCCTATCAGTATGTCTTTTGGAATGTGGGAGGAAACCGGAGTGCCCGGAGGAAACCCACGCAAACACGGAGAGAACATACAAACTCTTTGCAGATGTTGTCCTGGGTGGGATTAGAACCCAGGACTCCAGCGCTGCAAGGCTGAAGTGCTAACCACTGCGCCACCGTGCTGCCCGCTGAACCCATGCAGTGCGACGTTATAGACTCTAAAAAACGCATGTCTTTGGTTACACGGCTAGTGAGTGTGAATGCAGGTCAAAATGATACAGCGAAACACCTATGTGAATTATCTGTTGATGGGAAAAATGTTGTGGCATTACTAGACTCTGGAAGTGTGGTGACTCTGGTGAAAGCTAGTCTGGTGGCACTTCCATCTGGTCCGTCTGACAAGTTTTCTGTAACGTGTGTGCATGGTGACACCTGCTCGTACTTAACAGCGGTCATATGGATTTCCACTCCCTATGGGTCAGTGCAGCACAAAGTGGGACTCGTTCCCGCATTGTTACCCCTCCGTCACATACAACTGATCTGACAGGCGCTTCTCTTTTACTTTCATTTCTCCTTCCTCACCAGATTGTGAGGAAACCCCCTCCCTCCAGGTAGTCTCCTGTCTCTTGAAGGTCTGTGAAACCTGATATCACAGTTGTATTTCAGAGCTTCAGGGGAGAGGATATAGCTGCACAGATCTCTCAGGCTCATTGTATGTGAATACGTCACATTCAGTAAGGTTGGTATTTTATGTTTTTATTCATCACAATAGTTTATTTAGCTTGTTTTATGAATGTATAGCACAAAATGTGAGGATATTTCATAGAAATAAGGGAGATTTTATAAAAGAAAGTGTTCTGCTCAGGCATATACAGTAGTTCCCTAACATATTCCTTCTCTTGCTTCAGATTATCTGCTGAAATGGAGAGGAAAATGTACAATTTATCCAAACAACTTGATGTTGAGGAAGTAACAAACATGCTGTTAGATGAGACCTCACACTGAATGAGGATTTAGGAGAGGAAAGTGAGATTGATTCTCATGATGAGGTGGAAGAATGTGTCCTGGATTCTGAAACAGAGCAAGATGGTGACAGTGGTGAGGATGAAGAAGTTGGATCATATTATATTGGAAAATATAAAAATACTAAATGGAACAAGAAGCCATTCCAGAAAAAACGTAGGGAACCTTTAAACATTATTACTCACCTTCCTGCAGTAATAGGAACTGCACGTAATGCAAAAACTGCAGTTGAATGCTGGAACAGTATATTTACAGATGACATTCTGGACTCTATTGTCACATATACCAACCAATATATAGACATTATAAAGGACAAGTACATCTGCAACAGAACCATCAAGCCCACAGATGAAATAGAACTGCGTGCTTTTTTTGGATTACTGTACCTTGCAGGAGCTTATAGGGCAAATAGACAAAGTTTGGAGGAACTTTGGGATAAAGATGGGGATGGAGTTGAAAAATTTAGCCTTGTTATGTCCATAAACAGATTCAAGATTCTAATTCGTTGCCTTCAGTTTGACGACAGAACTACCCGAACCGAACGCAAAACACATGACCGACTTGCTCCAATTCGTGATATATTTCAAAGATTTGTTGTAAACTGTAAACAAAGTTATTACCCTGGAGAGAATCTCACTATTGACGAAATGCTCCCTGGTTTTCGTGGTAGATGTGCCTTTCGTCAATATATTCCATCAAAGCCAAACAAATATGGAATAAAAATTTATGCCCTTGTTGATGCCAGTAAGACCTACACTTACAACCTGGAAGTTTATGCAGGAAAACAACCAGAAGGTCCTTACTGTGTGAGCAACAAACCCATTGATGTTGTAAAAAGACTGGCTGAACCCTTATTTGGATCGGGTCGCAATATTACAGCTGACAATTGGTTTACAAGTTGTGATCTGATTGATTATCTGAAAATTCAGAAGCTGTCATATGTGGGAACTGTAAGAAAAAACAAAAGGGAATTGCCGCCACAGTTTGTAAGTGTGAAAGAGAGACAACAGTACAGCAGTATGTTTGCATTCCATAATGGAAAGGCTTTAGTTTCCTATGTACCACATGCCAAAAAAATCGTACTTCTTCTATCAACACTTCATGATGATGCTGCCATCGATCCTGGGACTGGGGCAGAAAAAAAAACGGAGATAATTACATTTTACAATGCCACCAAAGGGGGTGTGGATACAGCAGATCAGATGTGCTCCACTTTCAACGTCAGCAGAAATATCAAACGCTGGCCAATGGTCATATTTTTTGCTATGTTGAATTTGGGTGGTATAAATTCACAAGTAATTTATCTTGAAAACAAGCTTGAACCACTCCGTAGATGATTGTATCTGAAAAAATTGGCCCATGAACTAGTACTTGGAGAGCTACGCAGGAGAAGCGTGAAAACAATCGGTATCCCCTCTCGCCTTCAAGTTCAGCTCAAAAGGTTCCGCCCAGAAGATGATGGTGAAAAGTCACCATCTGCACCACCTCACAAAAGAAGGAGATGCACCACCTGCCAAACGGAAAGCGGAACCAGAAGGCTTTCAAATTATGAATGTCTCAAATGTCATAAAGCAATTTGCCTGACACATGCAAAAATGGTGTGTAATTCTTGCTATTTGCTCTGCAAGTGTGACTTTTCTGGGGAAACCTCAGCATCTACTTCTGATTGAATATGTTTTTAATAGTACTTAAGGTACCTTAAAATTAAGTTTGTGTTCAAAAATTTTCTTTGTACATTTTTTTGAGAGAGTCGAACTGGGGACTATTTGGCGGGAGTTTTGAAAAGTTTGTATTTCATAGTTATTAGTTTTATGTTAAGTAAATGGTTTTTTTTGCAACTGATTATGTGTAGTCTCTTTTATTACATCCCTATGAAGGTCACTGATCACTTTTAGAGCACTGAAATTGCAAACATTAGATATTATAGGTATTTTTCCAGCAGGCGCCTGACAGGCACATTGTATGTGAACTCGTTAGTCCGAATATTGTATGTGACGGAGGGTTAAAGGATATAATCCTGGGCAGGGATTTTCCCTATTTCTGGCAGTTGTGGGAGAATCAGTTGCTCCTTCACGGTAGCTGTACCCGTGAATCTTCTCCCATGCCCTCTGGAGGTCCCGAGTCCCTAGAGGAGACCCCACAGGAAGATGTTGCTGGGGAGATTAGTGAATCTAACCTTCAGTACCCCTTCTCCATCATGGCGGGGGAAACGGAGGAAACTGAGGAACCTCAGCGAGAGGCGGAGGCAGACAGCCATCCGGCACCCTGCCTGCCAGATTTGGGAGTCCAGTTGGATGACTTCCACAGCGAGCAAATGAAAGATCCTACCCTGACTCCGGCTAGGAAAAATGTAAAAATGATAGATGGGGTACCCGTAGAACCTGACACTAAGCTAGCGTACCCGTATATGGTTCTTGAAAATGATTTGCTCTACCAGGTAGAAATAAAAGGGGAAGACACAGTGCAATGGTTAGTGGTACCCAAACCTTATCGGCGGAAGGTACTGGACTTGGCCCACGGACATATAATGGGGGGACATCTGGGGGTACAGAAAACCACAGAAAGGATATCACATTGTTTTGTGTGGCCTGGAATACATAGTGATGTGCGTAACCTGTCCAGAGTGCCAAATCGCGGCACCTAAACCTCGGTTCCGTAGCCCTTTGGTACCCCTTCCTATCATTGGAGTCCCATTTGAGAGAATTGGAATGGATTTGGTTGGGCCCCTTCCCCGATCCGCACGTGGGCACCAACATATCCTCGTCATCGTGGACTATGCCACTCGTTACCCGGAAGCCATCCCTTTGCGTAACACAGCTACCAAGACGATTGCCAAGGAATTGGTACAAGTGTTTAGTCGGGTGGGAATTCCAAAACAGATACTCACCGACCAGGGGACTCCCTTTATGTCGAGGGTAATGAAGGAGCTCGGCAGACTCTTACAAATAGACCTGTTGCGTACGTCTGTCTATAACCCTCAAACAGATGGCCTGGTTGAGCGGTTCAACAAAACCTTAAAACAGATGCTCCGGAAGGCGATAGACAAAGATGGGAAGAACTGGGATTACTTGTTACCCTATTTGCTGTTTGCCATTAGGGAAGTTCCCCAGTCTTCCACAGGGTTTTCGCCTTTCGAACTGTTGTACGCCCGTCGTCCCCGGGGACTGGGAAGGTCAAGTCACTCCCTTTAAAACGGTGATTGACCATGTAACACAAATGCAGGATCGTATTGCCGCTGTCATGCCCATTGTTAGGGACCATATGTTACAGGCCCAGGGAGCCCAGAGGCAAAGTTATGATAGAGGCGCTAAGGTCCGTATATTTGCATCCGGGGATAGGGTGTTGGTCCTAATCCCTATGGTGGAGGGTAAATTTCTGGCGAAATGGCAGGGCCCATTTGAGGTCCTGGAATGAGTTGGTGAAGTGAACTATAAAGTGTACCAGCCTGGTAAGAGAAAACCAGAACAGATTTATCATGTGAATCTGATAAAACCCTGGAAAGACCGCACTGCCCTAACGGCAGATCTGCCCCGTCCGGTTGGTTCACCTACCATACCGGAGGTGCAGGTTGCCGAGACTCTCTCGGAACGACAAAAATCTGAGGTTAAGCAGTTTTTGTTACAGAACCGACAGTTTTTCTCGGAAAAACCTGGCCAGACTAAGCTAGTGAAACATGAGATTGTCACAGAGCCTGGCGTCACAGTTCATGTGAAGCCCTACCGGATTCCGGAAGCACGCCGTGAAGCCGTCTCCTGGGAAGTGATGGCAATGTTGGACTTAGGAGTCGTTGAGGAGTCGCACAGTGCCTGGTCCAGTCCAATCGTGTTGATACCTAAACCGGATGGCTCCATACGGTTTTGTAATGACTTTAGGAAACTGAATGCGGTTTCTAAATTTGATGCGTACCCTATGCCCCGGGTCGATGAGTTGATCGACCGGCTTGATAAAGCCCGATACATTACGACCCTGGATTTAACAAAGGGGTACTGGCAGATCCCTCTGGCCGAGGCGGCCAGAGAGAAGACGGCATTTGCTACACCGGAAGGTCTGTTCCAGTATGTCTACATGCCGTTTGGACTTCACGGAGCTCCCGCAACGTTCCAGAGATTGATGGATCGAGTCTTGAGGCCCCACAGACAGTACGCTTCTGCCTACCTGGATGACATCGTAATTTACAGCATGGACTGGGAAACTCACCTCCGGAAGGTACAAGCGGTGATTGATGACCTGCGAGATGCAGGCTTAACGGCAAACCCCAAGAAATATCACATCGGGCTTGAAGAAGCCCGATACTTGGGCTACGTGATTGGCAGAGGAGTGGTTAAACCCCAGATCGACAAAATACAGGCAATCCAGGGCTGGCCACAACCAGTGAACAAAAAACAAGTACAAGCTTTCCTGGGGATTGCCGGCTATTATCGCCGGTTCATACCCAATTTTGCAGCCATGGCTACCCCCTTGACGGATCTTACCAAAGGGAAGGGTTCCGTCATGGTAAAATGGACCTCAGCTGCTGAAGAGGCCTTCTGTTATGAAAGGCAATTCAGTATCACAATGGACATGGAGGTCAGAGCACATACAGTGATCTGACAATAACCCAAAATAATAGAACCAGCTCTGAGACGTGGGAACTAGTGTTGAGCGATACCGTCCGATACTTCAAAGTATCGGTATCGGATAGTATCGGCCGATACCCGAAAAATATCGGATATCGCCGATACCGATATCCGATACCAATACAAGTCAATGGGACATCAAGTATCGGAAGGTATTCTCATGGTTCCCAGGGTCTGAAGGAGAGGAAACTCTCCTTCAGGCCCTGGGATCCATAGGGATGTGTAAAATAAAGAATTAAAATAAAAAATATTGATATGCTCACCTCTCCGGCGGCCCCTGGACTTCACGCTGCTAACCGGGAGGCTTCTTTGTTTAAAAAGCGCGCCTTTCGGACCTGTGAATGACGTCCTGGCTTCTGATTGGTCGCGTGCCGCCCATGTGACCGGCACGCGACCAATCAGAGGCCGCGACGTCATTCGCAGGTCCTCAATTCCTAGAATTAGCAGTTTTGGGAATGAGAATGACGTCGCGGCTTCTGATTGGCCGCGTGCCGCCCATGTGACCGGCACGCGGCCAATCAGAAGCCGCGACGTCATTCTCATTCACAAAACTGCTAATTCTAGGAATTGAGGACCTGCGAATGACGTCGCAGCCTCTGATTGGTCGCGTGCCGGTCACATGGGCGGCACGCGACCAATCAGAAGCCGGGACGTCATTCACAGGTCCGAAAGGCGCGCTTTTTAAACAAAGAAGCCTCCCGGTTAGCAGTGTGAAGTCCAGGGGCCGCCGGAGAGGTGAGCATATCAATATTTTTTATTTTAATTCTTTATTTTACACATCCCTATTGATTCGATACCGATACCCGATATCACAAAAATATCGGATCTCGGCATCGGAATTCCGATACCGCAAGTATCGGCCGATACCCGATACTTGCGGTATCGGAATGCTCAACACTAGTGGGAACTCTGCAGACCGCAATCCCTAATCCTCTCCAAACAACACTAGAGGCAGCCGTGGATTGCGCCTAACTCTGCCTATGCAACTCGGCACAGCCTGAGAAACTAACTAGCCTGAAGATAGAAAATAAGCCTACCTTGCCTCAGAGAAATACCCCAAAGGAAAAGGCAGCCCCCCACATATAATGACTGTGAGTTAAGATGAAAAGACAAACGTAGGGATGAAATAGATTCAGCAAAGAGAGGCCCGACTTTCTTAACAGAGCAAGGATAGGAAAGATAACTTTGCGGTCTACACAAAACCCTAAAGAAAACCATGCAAAGGGGGCAAAAAGACCCTCCGTACCGAACTAACGGCACGGAGGTGCACCCTTTGCGTCCCAGAGCTTCCAGCAAAACAAATAGACAAGCTGGACAGAAAAAATAGCAAACAAATAGCAAAGAAGAACTTAGCTATGCAGAGCAGCAGGCCACAGGAATGATCCAGGGAAAAACAAGTCCAACACTGGAACATTGACAGGAAGCATGGATCAAAGCATTAGGTGGAGTTAAGTAGAGAAGCACCTAACGACCTCACCAGATCACCTGAGGGAGGAAACTCAGAAGCCGCAGTACCACTTTCCTCCACAAACGGAAGCTCCCAGAGAGAATCAGCCGAAGTACCACTTGTGACCACAGGAGGGAGCTCTGCCACAGAATTCACAACAGTACCCCCCCCTTGAGGAGGGGTCACCGAACCCTCACCAGAGCCCCCAGGCCGACCAGGATGAGCCACATGAAAGGCACGAACAAGATCAGGAGCATGGACATCAGAGGCAAAAACCCAGGAATTATCTTCCTGAGCATAACCCTTCCATTTAACCAGATACTGGAGTTTCCGTCTTGAAACACGAGAATCCAAAATCTTCTCCACAATATACTCCAATTCCCCCTCCACCAAAACCGGGGCAGGAGGGTCAACAGATGGAACCATAGGTGCCACGTATCTCCGCAACAATGACCTATGGAATACGTTATGTATGGAAAAAGAATCTGGGAGGGTCAGACGAAAAGACACAGGATTAAGAACCTCAGAAATCCTATACGGACCAATGAAACGAGGTTTAAACTTAGGAGAGGAAACCTTCATAGGAATATGACGAGAAGATAACCAAACCAGATCCCCAACACGAAGTCGGGGACCCATACGGCGTCTACGATTAGCGAAACGTTGAGCCTTCTCCTGGGACAAGGTCAAATTGTCCACTACATGAGTCCAAATCTGCTGCAACCTGTCCACCACAGTACCCACACCAGGACAGTCCGAAGACTCAACCTGTCCTGAAGAGAAACGAGGATGGAACCCAGAATTGCAGAAAAATGGCGAAACCAAGGTAGCCGAGCTGGCCCGATTATTAAGAGCGAACTCAGCCAAAGGCAAAAAGGACACCCAGTCATCCTGATCGGCAGAAACAAAGCATCTCAGATATATTTCCAAGGTCTGATTGGTTCGTTCGGTCTGGCCATTAGTCTGAGGATGAAAAGCCGAGGAAAAAGACAAGTCAATGCCCATCCTACCACAAAAGGCTCGCCAAAACCTCGAAACAAACTGGGAACCTCTGTCAGAAACGATATTCTCTGGAATGCCATGCAAACGAACCACATGCTGGAAGAACAATGGCACCAAATCAGAGGAGGAAGGCAATTTAGACAAGGGTACCAGATGGACCATCTTAGAAAAGCGATCACAGACCACCCAAATGACAGACATCTTTTGAGAAATGGGAAGATCTGAAATAAAATCCATAGAGATATGTGTCCAAGGCCTCTTCGGGACCGGCAAGGGCAAAAGCAACCCACTGGCACGAGAACAGCAGGGCTTAGCCCGAGCACAAATCCCACAGGACTGCACAAAAGTACGCACATCCCACGACAGAGATGGCCACCAAAAGGATCTAGCCACTAACTCTCTGGTACCAAAGATTCCAGGATGACCAGCCAACACCGAACAATGAACCTCAGAGATAACTTTATTCGTCCACCTATCCGGGACAAACAGTTTCTCCGCTGGACAACGATCAGGTTTATTAGCCTGAAATTATTGCAGCACCCGCCGCAAATCAGGGGAGATGGCAGACACAATTACTCCTTCCTTGAGGATACCCGCCGGCTCAGATAAACCCGGAGAGTCGGGCACAAAACTCCTAGACAGAGCATCCGCCTTCACATTTTTAGAGCCCGGAAGCTACGAAATCACAAAGTCAAAATGGGCGAAAAACAGTGACCAACGAGTCTGTCTAGGATTCAAACGCTTAGCAGACTCGAGATGAGTCAAGTTCTTATGATCAATCAATACCACCACGCGATGCTTAGCTCCTTCAAGCCAATGACGCCACTCCTCGAATGCCTACTTCATGGCCAACAACTCACGGTTGCCCACATCATAATTTCGCTCAGCAGGCGAAAACTTCCTGGAAAAAAAAGCGCATGGTTTCATCACTGAGCAATCAGAACCTCTCTGCGACAAAACAGCCCCTGCTCCAATCTCAGAAGCATCAACCTCGACCTGGAACGGAAGAGAAACATCTGGTTGACACAACACAGGGGCAGAAGAAAAACGACGCTTCAACTCTTGAAAAGCTTCCACAGCAGCAGAAGACCAATTGACCAAATCAGCACCCTTCTTGGTCAAATCGGTCAATGGTTTGGCCATACTAGAAAAATTGCAGATGAAGCGACGATAAAAATTAGCAAAGCCCAGGAACTTTTGCAGACTTTTCAGAAATGTCAGCTGAGTCCAATCATGGATGGCTTGGACCTTAACAGGATCCATCTCGATAGTAGAAGGGGAAAAGATGAACCCCAAAAATGAAACCTTCTGCACACCAAAGAGACACTTAGATCCCTTCACAAACAAAGAATTAGCACGCAGGACCTGAAAAACCGTTCTGACCTGCTTCACATGAGACTCCCAATCATCCGAGAAGATCAAAATGTCATCCAAGTACACAATCAGGAATTTATCCAGGTACTCTCGGAAGATGTCATGCATAAAGGACTGAAACACTGATGGAGCATTGGCAAGTCCGAATGGCATCACTAGATACTCAAAATGACCCTCGGGCGTATTAAATGCAGTTTTCCATTCATTGCCTCGCCTGATTCGCACCAGATTATACGCACCACGAAGATCAATCTTGGTGAACCAACTAGCCCCCTTAATCCGAGCAAACAAATCAGATAACAATGGCAAGGGGTACTGAAATTTAACAGTGATCTTATTAAGAAGGCGGTAATCTATACAAGGTCTCAGTGAACCATCCTTCTTGGCTACAAAAAAGAACCCTGCTCCTAATGGCGACGATGATGGGCGAATATGCCCCTTCTCCAGGGATTCCTTCACATAACTGCGCATAGCGGTGTGCTCAGGCACGGATAAATTAAACAGTCGACCTTTTGGGAATTTACTACCAGGAATCAAATTGATAGCACAATCACAATCCCTATGCAGAGGTAGGGCATCGGACTTGGGCTCATCAAATACATCCCGGTAATCAGACAAGAACTCTGGAACCTCAGAAGGGGTGGATGACGAAATTGACAGAAATGGAACATCACCATGTACCCCCTGACAACCCCAGCTGGACACCGACATGGATTTCCAATCCAATACTGGATTATGGGCTTGTAGCCATGGCAACCCCAACACGACCACATCATGCAGATTATGCAACACCAGAAAGCGAATAACCTCCTGATGTGCAGGAGCCATGCACATGGTCAGCTGGGTCCAGTATTGAGGCTTATTCTTGGCCAAAGGCGTAGCATCAATTCCTCTCAATGGAATAGGACACTGCAAGGGCTCCAAGAAAAACCCACAACGCTTAGCATATTCCAAGTCCATCAAAATCAGGGCAGCGCCTGAATCCACAAACGCCATGACAGAATACGATGACAAAGAGCAGATCAAGGTAACGGACAGAAGAAATTTTGACTGTACCGTACCAATGGTGGCAGACCTAGCGAACCGCTTAGTGCGCCTAGGACAATCAGAGATAGCATGAGTGGAATCACCACAGTAGAAACACAGCCCATTCAGACGTCTGTGTTATTGCCGTTTAACTCTGGTCAAAGTCCTATCGCAGTGCATAGGCTCAGGTTTAAGCTCAGGTAATACCGCCAAATGGTGCACAGATTTACACTCACGCAAGCGTCGACCGATCTGAATGGCCAAAGACATAGACTCATTCAAACCAGCAGGCATAGGAAATCCCACCATGACATCCTTAAGGGCTTCAGAGAGACCCTTTCTGAACATAGCTGCCAGCGCAGATTCATTCCATTGAGTGAGCACTGACCACTTTCTAAATTTCTGACAATATACCTCTATCTCATCCTGACCCTGACAAAGAGCCAGCAAATTCTTTTCTGCCTGATCCACTGAATTAGGCTCATCGTACAGCAATCCGAGCGCCAGGAAAAACGCATCGAAATTACTTAATGCAGGATCTCCTGGCGCAAGAGAAAATGCCCAGTCCTGAGGGTCGCCGCGCAAAAAAGAAATAATAATCAAAACCTGTTGAACTGGATCACCAGAGGAACGAGATTTCAAGGCCAGAAATAGCTTACAATTATTTTTGAAACTCAGAAACTTAGTTCTATCTCCAAAAAAACAAATCAGGAATAGGAATTCTTGGTTCTAACATAGATTTCTGATCAATAGTGTCTTGAATCTTTTGTACTCTTGCCGAGAGCTGATCCACAAATGAAGACAGACTTCTAATGTCCATCGCTACACCTGTGTACTGAACCACCCAAATGTCTAGGGGAAAAAAAAGGCAAAACACAGTGCAAAGAAAAAAAAATGGTCTCAGAACTTCTTTTTAGAATCATTAGTACTTTTGGCTTCCTGTACTGTTATGAAAGGCAATTCAGTATCACAATGGACATGGAGGTCAGAGCACATACAGTGATCTGACAATAACTCAAAATAATAGAACGAGCTCTGAGACGTGGGAACTCTGCAGACCGCAATCCCTAATCCTCTCCAAACAACACTAGAGGCAGCCGTGGATTGCGCCTAACTCTGCCTATGCAACTCGGCACAGCCTGAGAAACTAACTAGCCTGAAGATAGAAAATAAGCCTACCTTGCCTCAGAGAAATACCCCAAAGGAAAAGGCAGCCCCCCACATATAATGACTGTGAGTTAAGATGAAAAGACAAACATAGGGATGAAATAGATTCAGCAAAGAGAGGCCCGACTTTCTTAACAGAGCGAGGATAGGAAAGATAACTTTGCGGTCTACACAAAACCCTAAAGAAAACCACGCAAAGGGGGCAAAAAGACCCTCCGTACCGAACTAACGGCACGGAGGTACACCCTTTGCATCCCAGAGCTTCCAGCAAAACAAATAGACAAGCTGGACAGAAAAAATAGCAAACAAATAGCAAAGAAGAACTTAGCTATGCAGAGCAGCAGGCCACAGGAATGATCCAGGGAAAAACAAGTCCAACAGTGGAACATTGACAGGAAGCATGGATCAAAGCATTAGGTGGAGTTAAGTAGAGAAGCACCTAATGACCTCACCAGATCACCTGAGGGAGGAAACTCAGAAGCCGCAGTACCACTTTCCTCCACAAACGGAAGCTCCCAGAGAGAATCAGCCGAAGTACCACTTGTGACCACAGGAGGGAGCTCTGCCACAGAATTCACAACAACCTTCCACAGCCTGAAACGGGCTTTGTGCTCTCAGCCCGTACTAGTGACTCCTGATTTCAGCAGCGAGTTTGTGGTACAAACTGATGCCTCTGATACTGGTGTCGGAGCTGTACTTTCCCAGGTGAGGGACGGAGTCGAACACCCGGTCCTCTACCTCAGTCGGAAACTGAATGTACATGAGCAGAGATATGCGGTGGTTGAAAAAGAGTGCCTAGCCATTAAATGGGCTCTCGACTCCCTCAAGTATTACCTGGCCGGTAGGAAGTTTAGGCTGGTCACGGACCATGCCCCTCTCAAGTGGATGCACCTCCACAAGGACCGTAATAGTCGGGTAACCCGGTGGTTCCTTGCCCTGCAGGCTTACTCTTTTACGGTGGAGCACCGACCTGGGGTGCAGATGGGGAACGTCGATGCCCTGTCCCGAGTGCACTGTTTCAAGAGTGTTCTTGCTCGACCGGAGTGGTCTGAGCAAGGGGGGGGATATGTAAGACTCATGTCGGTGTGGTAGTTGGGGGCAGGTATATCTCTCCCAGGTATTTGTCCTATGTGAATTAGGCCACTCAGTATCTTCAGGATGCTAAGGGGTTAACAAGTGCAGGAATAAAGGATGACCAGCTGGGGGTTTCCAGCGTCAGCCTGGGGCACACAGATTGCCTGTCTGTGTGAGACAAACGTGAGTGAGAGCTGTGCTCAAGAATTGTGTGATGTTAGCTGGGTGGGAGAAGCCCCCCAGTTGTTGAGATAGCAACGTGTTGGTTTAGTTAGCGCCGGACAGGCTAGGATTTATTTTTATGTTTTGTTTTATCTATGTTGCTTTCACGTTAATAAATCTGACCTGAGGTCAGCCTGCTCAGAAAACCTGCTGTACGCCTCATATTCAATGCACAAACCACGTGGCCTTTGACCCCAGCAAAGGCGATCCCGGAGTGTTGTGTCACAGGGTACACAGGCAGCATTGGTGTGGTCAGTGGAGGACTATTGGATGGAGGGACCGCAGACAGATTTAGTAGGCCTAAAATAAAAAAGTAGGCTCTATGCACTTTTAAATAGGTTCCAGGGGTATACAGGCAGCATTGGTGTGGACAGTGGAGGACTATTGGAAGGAGGGACCACAGAAAGACTTAGTAGGCCTAAAATAACAAAATAGGGTCTATGCAGCTTCGATTATGTGGCAACCTGGAGAACACCTTGGAGCGGAAGACACCGTCTCTACAACCCAGACCCAACTTGTAGGCCTAATGCAGTGTTTTTTCAACAACTACTTAACAAGAGCTTCAAGATAGAAGCTAGGAAGAGGCAACATGGAGAACACCTTGGAGCGGCAGACACCGTCTCTACAACCCAGATCCAACTTGTAGGCCTAATGCAGTGTTGTTACAACAACTACTTAACAAGAGCTTCAAGATAGAAGCTAGGGAGAGGCATTTTGTAGACCACAACGAAACTTGTGGCCCCAATGCAGTTTTAAAATTCCGACAGGCTGAAAACCAGACAATTGCAGTTTTTTTGTTTTTTTTACAGGAGGACAGCTGCATTGAGTGGCGCAGACAGACACTGCTAGTAGGCCTTACACCACAAAGTTGGCTGGCTGCAGGTTTAAAAAAGGTTACATGGGTACACGGGCAGCATTGGTGTGGTCGGCGGAGGGCAATTTGAAGGAGGGACCGCAGACAAACTTAGTAGGCTTAAAATAACAAAATAGGCTCTATGCACCTTCGATTATGTGGCAGGGGTACACAGGCGCATTGGTGTGGCCAGTGGAGGACAATTTGAAGGCGGGACCACAGACAGACTTAGTAGGCCTAAAATAACAAAATAGGCTCTATGCAGCTTCTATTATGTGGCAGGGGTACTGTTGTGAATTCCGCTCTTGGGCTCCCTCCGGTGGTTGTAAGTTGCACTTTTGTGAGTTCTGCTCTTGGGCTCCCTCTTGTGGTTTCAAGTGGTATGGCTGCTCCTTGGAGTTAGCTGTCATCAGCTGCCTCCACTTATCGTCTCTTCCGCTCTGCTATTTAGGCCTGGCTCTTTCCTTCAGCCAGTGCCACTTGTAAATGGTTCCTGGTTGGATTCACATCTCTTTGGATTTCCCTGTTATCCTGACCAGTTCAGCAAAGCTAAGTTTTTGCTTGCTCTTTTCTGTCCATAGATTGTGGACTTTTCCGTTCTGTGCTTTCTTTGTTTGTCCAGCTTATCAGTATGAATTAATTCTGTCTTGCTGGAAGCTCTGGGAAGCAGATTTACCCTCCACACCTTTAGTCAGGTGTGGAGATTTTTGTAAACTCTGCGTGGATTTTTTGTAGTGTTTTATACTGACCGCACAGTATTCCATCCTGTCCTATCTATTTAGCTAGACTGGCCTCCTGTGCTCATCCTGGTTTCATTCTGTGTATGTCTTTTCCCTCTCCACTCACAGTCATTATTTGTGGGGGGCTAATCTATCCTTTGGAGATTTTCTCTGAGGCAAGATAGCTTTCCTGCTTCTATCTTTAGGGGTAGTTAGCTCTTAGGCTGTGACGAGATGCCTAGGGAGAGTTAGGAGCATTCCACGGCTACTTCTAGTGTTGTGTTGAGCTTAGGGACTGCGGTCAGTACAGTTACCACGTCCTTCAGAGCTCGTTCCATGTTGCTCCTAAACCACCAGATCATAACAGGGTACACAGGCAGCATTTGTGTGGTCAGTGGAGGACAATTTGAAGGATGGACCGCAGACGGACTTAGTAGGCCTAAAATAAAAAAATAGGCTCTATGCAGCTTCTATTATGTGGCAGGGGTACACAGGCAGCATTGGTATGGTCAGCGGAGGACAATTGGAGGGAGTGTCTGACACAGTTAGTACTCCCAAAAAATAAATAGATGTTAATGTCTCGCAAAACAACAAAAAAAAAATTAAAAAGGGTGGCATACTTAGGTACAGGGGTGGGCTCCTCTGCTGACTTTCAGACATAGTAATTTGGCGCAAAGTATTTACTGGTGTAAATATAGGACACGGCCACTGACTATTTTAACTAGCATCATACATGTCAACAAATTAGTATTGTCAGTGCCAGGCATTGAAGGATTTCAGCGCATAGACAAAACATTGGTGGAGCTGTGAGAGATAATTTTGCAAGTGGTAGAGCACTGCTTGAGCTGGGGGGGCAATCTCTTGTGGGCGGCGGTACAGGCCCAGGGCCCCTCATGTAACAACAGTGTGTCTGACGTTGGGTGCGTGCCACCACCGCCAGAGACACTTCATTGTACTATGATGGACCCAGTGGCAGTGCCATCAACCGAAAGTGGGCACACCCACCTCTTCAGACAAATGGCACTCTCACGGGTGCTTGCACCAAGTGGCGAGACCATGGCCCCATGGGGGGAGTTAGCCCATTTAGGGAGGTGTAAACATGTCGTATGCTGGACAAACGGCAGCTGCAAATTAAAAGATTGGAACAGTCAGTATGACCAGTCCACAAGCAAGACCTTTTTATAGGAAAGCTAGCTGTCAGCCGGGAAAGGTGGGGCAAAATAATTTGAAATCCATGAGTGGTTCATTTTAATGAAGGTTAGATCATCAACATTTTGGGTAGCCAGACGAGTCCTTTTTTCGGTCAATATTGAACCAGCAGCACTGAATACTCTTTCTGATAGCACACTAGCTGCTGGGCAAGCAAGCTCCTGCAATGCATATTCGGCCAATTCAGGCCAGGTGTCTATTTTGGATGCCCAGTAATCAAATGGGAATGACGGTTGAGGGAGAACATCGATAAGGGATGAAAAATAGTTAGTAACCATACTGGACAGATGTTGTCTCCTGTCACTTTGAATTGATGCTGCAGTACCTGTCCTGTCTGCGGTCATTGCGAAATCACTCCACAACCTGGTCAGAAAACACCTCTGTCCAACGCCACTTCTGATTTGTGCACCTCTAACACCTCTGCCATGTTGCCCCCTGCAGCTCGTGTGAGAACCATCACCGACGCTGTGTGCTGGGAATGCCTGAATCAAACGGTCTACAAGACTTGCTTGTTTGGTTGCCAATATTTGTTCGAGGTTCTCATGTGGCATGATATTTTGCAATTTGCCTTTATAGTGAGGATCAAGGAGGCAGGCCAACCAGTAATCGTCATCGGTCTTAATTTTTATAATGCGTGGGTCCCTTTTGAGGATACGCAAGGCATAATCCGCCATGTGGACCAATGTCCCAGTTGTCAAATCTGCACTTGTGCTGGGTTGAGGGGCAGTTTCTGGCAAATCAATGTCACTTGTCTCCCTCAAAAACCATGAACCCGGCCTTGCAACGCCACCAGTTTCTATTGCGTGAGAAGATTCCTCATCCAAAAAATACTCATTCCCATCATCGTCCTCGTCCTCCTCCTCTTCTCCCGCCACCTCGTCCTGTAGACTACCCTGACCAGACAATGGCTGACTGTCATCAAGGCTTCCCTCGTCCTCGGCTGCAGACGCCTGCTCCTTTATGTGCGTCAAACTTTGCATCAGCAGACGCATTAGGGGGATGCTCATGCTTATTATGGCGTTGTCTGCACTAACCAGCCGTGTGCATTCCTCAAAACACTGAAGGACTTGACACAGGTCTTGTAGCTTCGACCACTGCACACCTGACAACTCCATGCCCATGTATGTGTATCCTCCCACAAATACATAACAGCACGCCTTTGTTCGTATAGTCTCTGAAGCATGTGCAGTGTGGAGTTCCACCTTGTTGCAATGTCGATGATTAGGCGATGCTGGGGAAGGTTCAAGGACCACTGATGTTACTGCATATGGCTGGAGTGTACGGGTGAACGGCGGATATGCGAGCAAAGTCTGCGCACTTTGAGGAGCAGGTCGGGTAACCCCGGATAACTTTTCAGGAAGCACTGCACCACCAGGTTTAAGGTGTGAGCCAGGCAAGGAATGTGTTTCAGTTGTGAAAGGGCTATGGCAGCCATAAAATTCCTTCCGTTATCACTCACTACCTTGCCTGCCTCAAGATGTACAGTGCCCAGCCATGACAGTTTCTTTCTGCAAGAACTCGGACAGAACTTCCACGGTGTGTCTGTTGTCGCCCAAACACTTCATTGCCAATACAGCCTGCTGACGCTTGCCACTAGCTGTCCCATAATGGGACACCTCATGTGCAACAGTGGCAGCTGCGGATGGAGTGCTTGTGCGACTGCGGTCTGTGGACAAGCTCTTGCTTCTGCAGGAGGACGAGGAGGAGGAGGAGGGGGGCGAACGCCTACAGCCAACTGTTTCCTAGACCGTGGGCTAGGCAGAACTGTCCCAATATTGCTGTCCCCTGTGGACCCTGCATCCACCACATTAACCCAGTGTGCTGTGATAGACACGTAACGTCCCTGGCCATGCCTAGTGGTCCATGCATCTGTTGTCAGGTGCACCTTTGTACTCACAGATTGCCTGAGTGCATGGACGATGCGGTCTTTTACATGCTGGTGGAGGGCTGGGATGGCTTTTCTCGAAAAGAAGTGTCGACTGGGTAGCTCGTAGCGTGGTACAGCGTAGTCCATTAGGGCTTTGAAAGCTTCGCTTTCAACTAACCGGTAGGGCATCATCTCTAACGAGATTAGTTTAGCAATGTGGGCGTTCAAACCCTGTGTACGCGGATGTGAGGATGAGTACTTCCTTTTCCTAACGAGAGTCTCATATAGGGTGAGCTGGACTGGAGAGCTGCAGATGGTGGAACTAGCGGGGGTGCCGGTGGACATGGCAGACTGAGAGAGGGTTGGAGATGGTATTCTTGCTGATGCCCTACATGCAGTGTTTCCTACCACGAACCTGGTGATTCCCTGACTGCTTTGGCCTGGCGACGCAACCTGCACATTTACTGCAGGTGGTGCGGTAAACGGTGGGCTTACAGTGAGGGAAGGGATGTAGCGTTGCTGACTAGCTTCATTGTGAGAGGGTGCTACAACGTTAAGGGACGTTTGGTAGTTAGTCCAGGCTTGCAAGTGCATGGTGGTTAAATGTCTACGCATGCAACTTGTATTTAGATTTTTAACATTCTGACCTCTGCTCAAGGTACTTGAACATTTTTGACAGATGACTTTGCGCTGATCATTTGGATGTTGTTTAAAAAAAATGCCAGACTGCACTCTTCCTACTATCGGATACCTTTTAAGGCATTGCAGACTGAGCTTCTTTAACTGGATGGCCACGCTGTCCTACAACTGGTTTTGGCTTTGCCACGCGTTTTTGGCCAGATATGGGCCTGGCAGATGGAACCTGTTGCGATGTTGATGCCTGCTACGGCTCCTCCTCCTCTGTTTCAGAGCTACTGCTGCCTGAACCCTGTTCCCCCAATGGCTGCCAATCGGAGTCAACAACTGGGTCATCTATGACCTCCTCTTCTATGTTGTGTGCAACTTCCTCTGTGTCACCGTGTAAGCCGGTGCTATAGCATTCGTGACGGGCTCTATAGTCTCATCAGGGTCAGATTCTGGATCAGTACACTGCGAGGGCAATGTTCTGATCTGAGTCAAAGGAACATCATAGTAATCTGGCTGTGTGTTGTGAATTCCGTTCTTGGGCTCCCTCCGGTGGTTGTAAATGGCACTTTTGTGAATTCTGCCCTTGGGCTCCCTCTGGTGGTTTTGAGTGGAACTGCCGCTCCTTGGGCAGCTGCTTTCACTAATCGTCTCTCCTGGCTCTGCTATTTAACCTGGCTCAAGTCTTCAGCCTATGCCACTTGTCAATGTTCTCTGGCTGGATTCACATCTCTGCTTGGATTCTCCTGGTTTCCTGACCAGTTCTGCAAAGATAAGTTCTGGCTTTGCTCATTTCAGTCCACATGTTGTGGACTTGTTGTTCTGTGCATTCTATTTTTGTCCAGCTTGTCATTATGGATTTTTTCTGTTAGCTGGAAGCTCTGGGAAGCAGATTTATCCTCCACATCTTTAGTCAGGTGTGGAGATTTTGTAAACTCTGCGTGGATTGTTTTGTAGTTTTTATACTGACCGCACAGTATCCTTTCCTGTCCTATCTATCAAGCTAGACTGGCCTCCTATGCTAAAATCTGATTTCATCTCTGCGCATGTTATTTTCCCCTCCTCTCACCGTCAATATTTGTGGGGGCTATCTTTCCTTTGGGGATTTTCTCTGAGGCAAGATAGGTTTTCTGTTTCCATCTTTAGGGGAAGTTAGATCTTAGGCGGTGCCGAGGGGTCTAGGGAGCGTCAGGTACCCCCCACGGCTATTTCTAGTTGCGCTGCTAGGTTTAGGGTCTGCGGTCAGTACAGATACCACCTCCTTCAGAGCTTGTCTCATGTTGTTCCTAAACCACCAGATCATAACAGCTGTGGCTGTGCATCTGTGCACTCCATGTCCGATTCATCTTGTAATGGGCATGGCCTGTTAACAATTTCCCTTTCTAACCCAGGAACGGTATGTGTAAAGAGCTCCATAGAGTAACCCGTTGTGTCGCCTGACGCATCCTTCTCTGTTGTTCTGGGTGAAGAACACAAGGAAGCGACTTGTCCCTGACCGGGAACATCCACTGACGACGCGCTGCTTTTCCATTTTGCAGTTTCTGAAGAGGAGGCGAAAGAGCTAGAGGCAGAGTCAGCAAGGAAAGCCAAAACTTGTTCCTGCTGCTCCGGCTTTAAAAGCGGTTTTCCTACTCCCAGAAAAGGGAGCGTTCGAGGCCTTGTGTAGCCAGACGATGACGCTGGCTCCACAGCTCGAGACTTAGGTGCTATATTTATTTTCCCATGACCACCTGATGCTCCAACACCACTACCATCATTACCAGCTGGCAATGATTGCCCACGGCCACGACCTCTTCCACCAGACTTCCTCATTGTTTGAAAAACGTAACCAAACAAACAAACGGTATTCGTTACTGTAAAACCAGTTACAAGGTGTACTCAAACTTGTGGTGAATTTATATCTCCCTTTATGGCTGGGTGAGACTGCAGGGAAAATCAGGCCCACTGTATAACAGTACACAGCTTAAGTGGCAGACAGATATGCCACTAACAGGACTGACGCAGATGCAAACACTACCAATAAAAATCTCCCCTTTTTTATTTTTTCTGGGAGAATATTGAAGAAATCAGGCCCACTCCTGTTATGAAAGGCAATTCAGTACCACAATGGACATAGCGGTCAGAGCACATACAGTGATCTGACAATAACCCAAAATCATAGAACGAGCTCTGAGATGTGGGAACTCTGCAGACCGCAATCCCTAATCCTCTCCAAACAACACAAGAGGCAGCCGTGGATTGCGCCTAACTCTACCTATGCAACTCGGCACAGCCTGAGAAACTAACTAGCCTGAAGATAGAAAATAAGCCTACCTTGCCTCAGAGAAATACCCCAAAGGAAAAGGCAGCCCCCCACATATAATGACTGTGAGTAAGATGAAAAGACAAACGTAGGGATGAAATAGATTCAGCAAAGTGAGGCCCGACTTTCTAAACAGAGCGAGGATAGGAAAGATAACTTTGCGGTCTACACAAAACCCTAAAGAAAACCACGCAAAGGGGGCAAAAAGACCCTCCGTACCGAACTAACGGCACAGAGGTACACCCTTTGCGTCCCAGAGCTTCCAGCAAAACAAATAGACAAGCTGGACAGAAAAAATAGCAAACAAATAGCAAAGAAGAACTTAGCTATGCAGAGCAGCAGGCCACAGGAATGATCCAGGGAAAAACAAGTCCAACACTGGAACATTGACAGGAAGCATGGATCAAAGCATTAGGTGGAGTTAAGTAGAGAAGCACCTAACGACCTCACCAGATCACCTGAGGGAGGAAACTCAGAAGCCGCAGTACCACTTTCCTCCACAAACGGAAGCTCCCAGAGAGAATCAGCCGAAGTACCACTTGTGACCACAGGAGGGAGCTCTGCCACAGAATTCACAACAGTACCCCCCCTTGAGGAGGGGTCACCGAACCCTCACCAGAGCCCCCAGGCCGACCAGGATGAGCCACATGAAAGGCACGAACAAGATCGGGAGCATGGACATCAGAGGCAAAAACCCAGGAATTATCTTCCTGAGCATAACCCTTCCATTTAACCAGATACTGGAGTTTCCGTCTTGAAACACGAGAATCCAAAATCTTCTCCACAATATACTCCAACTCCCCCTCCACCAAAACTGGGGCAGGAGGGTCAACAGATGGAACCATAGGTGCCACGTATCTCCGCAACAATGACCTATGGAATACGTTATGTATGGAAAAAGAATCTGGAAGGGTCAGACGAAAAGACACAGGTTTAAGAACCTCAGAAATCCTATACGGACCAATGAAACGAGGTTTAAACTTAGGAGAGGACACCTTCATAGGAATATGACGAGAAGATAACCAAACCAGATCCCCAACACGAAGTCGGGGACCCACACAGCGTCTGCGATTAGCAAAACGTTGAGCCCTCTCCTGGGACAAGGTCAAATTGTCCACTACATGAGTCCAAATCTGCTGCAACCTGTCCACCACAGTATCCACACCAGGACAGTCCGAAGACTCAACCTGTCCTGAAGAGAAACGAGGATGGAACCCAGAGTTGCAGAAAAATGGCGAAACCAAGGTAGCCGATCTGGCCCGGTTATTAAGGGCGAACTCAGCTAAAGGCAAAAAGGACACCCAGTCATCCTGATCAGCAGAAACAAAACATCTCAGATATGTTTCCAAGGTCTGATTGGTTCGTTCGGTCTGGCCATTAGTCTGAGGATGGAAAGCCGAGGAAAAAGACAAGTCAATGCCCATCCTACCACAAAAGGCTCGCCAAAACCTCGAAACAAACTGGGAACCTCTGTCAGAAACGATATTCTCTGGAATGCCATGTAAACGAACCACATGCTGGAAGAACAATGGCACCAAATCAGAGGAGGAAGGCAATTTAGACAAGGGTACCAGATGGACCATCTTAGAAAAGCGATCACAGACCACCCAAATGACTGACATCTTTTGAGAAACGGGAAGATCTGAAATAAAATCCATAGAGATATGTGTCCAAGGCCTCTTCGGGACCGGCAAGGGCAAAAGCAACCCACTGGCACGAGAACAACAGGGCTTAGCCCGAGCACAAATCCCACACTACTGCACAAAAGTACGCACATCCCGCGACAGAGATGGCCACCAAAAGGATCTAGCCACTAACTCTCTGGTACCAAAGATTCCAGGATGACCAGCCAACACCGAACAATGAACCTCAGAGATAACTTTATTCGTCCACCTATCAGGGACAAACAGTCTCTCCGCTGGACAACGATCAGGTTTATTAGCCTGAAATTTTTGCAACACCCGCCGCAAATCAGGGGAGATGGCAGACACAATTACTCCTTCCTTGAGGATACCCGCCGGCTCAGACAAACCCGGAGAGTCGGGCACAAAACTCCTAGACAGAGCATCCGCCTTCACATTTTTAGAGCCCGGAAGGTACGAAATCACAAAGTCAAAACGGGCAAAAAACAGCGACCAAGGAGCCTGTCTAGGATTCAACCGCTTGGCAGACTCGAGATAAGTCAAGTTCTTATGATCAGTCAATACCACCACGCAATGCTTAGCTCCTTCAAGCCAATGACGCCACTCCTCGAATGCCCACTTCATGGCCAGCAACTCTCGGTTGCCCACATCATAATTTCGCTCAGCAGGCGAAAACTTCCTGGAAAAGAAAGCGCATGGTTTCATCACTGAGCAATCAGAACCTCTCTGCGACAAAACAGCCCCTGCTCCAATCTCAGAAGCATCAACCTCGACCTGGAACGGAAGAGAAACATCTGGTTGACACAACACAGGGGCAGAAGAAAAACGACGCTTCAACTCTTGAAAGGCTTCCACAGCAGCAGAAGACCAATTGACCAAATCAGCACCCTTCTTGGTCAAATCGGTCAATGGTTTAGCAATACTAGAAAAATTGCAGATGAAGCGACGATAAAAATTAGCAAAGCCCAGGAACTTTTGCAGACTTTTCAGAGATGTCGGCTGAGTCCAATCATGGATGGCTTGGACCTTAACAGGATCCATCTCGATAGTAGAAGGGGAAAAGATGAACCCCAAAAATGAAACCTTCTGCACACCAAAGAGACACTTTGATCCCTTCACAAACAAAGAATTAGCACGCAGGACCTGAAAAACCGTTCTGACCTGCTTCACATGAGACTCCCAATCATCCGAGAAGATCAAAATGTCATCCAAGTACACAATCAGGAATTTATCCAGGTACTCTCGGAAGATGTCATGCATAAAGGACTGAAACACTGATGGAGCATTGGCAAGTCCGAACGGCATCACTAGATACTCAAAATGACCCTCGGGCGTATTAAATGCAGTTTTCCATTCATCGCCTTGCTTAATTCGCACCAGATTATACGCACCACGAAGATCTATCTTTGTGAACCAACTAGCCCCCTTAATCCGAGCAAACAGGTCAGATAACAATGGCAAGGGGTACTGAAATTTAACCGTGATCTTATTAAGAAGGCGGTAATCTATACAAGGTCTCAGTGAACCATCCTTCTTGGCTACAAAAAAGAACCCTGCTCCTAATGGCGACGATGACGGGCGAATATGCCCCTTCTCCAGGGATTCCTTCACATAACTGCGCATAGCGGTGTGCTCAGGCACGGATAAATTAAACAATCGACCTTTTGGGAATTTACTACCAGGAATCAAATTGATAGCACAATCAAAATCCCTATGCGGAGGTAGGGTATCGGACTTGGGCTCATCAAATACATCCCGGTAATCAGACAAGAACTCTGGGACCTCAGAAGGGGTGGATGACGAAATTGACAGAAATGGAACATCACCATGTACCCCCTGACAACCCCAGCTGGACACCGACATGGATTTCCAATCTAATACTGGATTATGGACTTGTAGCCATGGCAACCCCAACACGACCACATCATGCAGATTATGCAACACCAGAAAGCGAATATCCTCCTGATGTGCAGGAGCCATGCACATGGTCAGCTGGGTCCAGTACTGAGGCTTATTCTTGGCCAAAGGTGTAGCATCAATTCCTCTCAATGGAATAGGACACTGCAAGGGCTCCAAGAAAAACCCACAATGCTTAGCATACTCTAAGTCCATCAAATTCAGGGCAGCGCCTGAATCCACAAATGCCATGACAGAATACGATGACAAAGAGCAGATCAAGGTAACGGACAGAAGAAATTTTGACTGTACCGTACCAATGGTGGCAGACCTAGCGAACCGCTTAGAGCGCTTAGGACAATCAGAGATGGCATGAGTGGAATCACCACAGTAGAAACACAGACCATTCAGACGTCTGTGTTCTTGCCGTTCAACTCTGGACAAAGTCCTATCGCACTGCATAGGCTCAGGTTTAATCTCAGGTAATACCGCCAAATGGTGCACAGCTTTACGCTCACGCAAGCGTCGACCGATCTGAATGGCCAAAGACATAGATTCATTCAGACCATCAGGCATAGGAAATCCCACCATGACATCTTTAAGGGCTTCAGAGAGACCCTTTCTGAAAATCGCTGTGAGCGCAGCTTCATTCCATTGAGTGAGTACAGACCACTTTCTAAATTTCTGACAATATACCTCTATCTCATCTTGACCCTGACACAAAGCCAGCAAATTTTTCTCTGCCTGATCCACTGAATTAGGCTCATCGTACAGCAATCCGAGCGCCAGGAAAAACGCATCAATATTACTTAATGCAGGATCTCCTGGCGCAAGGGAAAATGCCCAGTCTTGAGAGTCGCCACGCAAAAAAGAAATAATAATTCTCACTTGTTGAGCTGGGTCACCAGAGGAGTGAAGTTTCAAGGCCAGAAACAGTTTGCAATTATTTTTGAAATTCACAAACTTGACTCTATCACCATAAAACAAATCAGGAATAGGAATTCTTGGTTCAAACATAGGCTTCTGAACCACCAAATCTTGAATCTTTTGTACATTTATAACGAGATTATCCATTTAAGAGCACAGACCCTGAATCTCCATGTCCACACCTGTGTCCTGAACCACCCAAATGTCTAGGGGAAAAAAAGGCAAAACACAGTGCAAAGAAAAAAAAATGGTCTCAGAACTTCTTTTTTCCCTCTATTGAGAATCATTAGTACTTTGGGCTTCCTGTACTGTTATGAAAGGCAATTCAGTACCACAATGGACATAGCGGTCAGAGCACATACAGTGATCTGACAATAACCCAAAATCATAGAACGAGCTCTGAGACGTGGGAACTCTGCAGACCGCAATCCCTAATCCTCTCCAAACACTAGAGGCAGCCGTGGATTGCGCCTAACTCTACCTATGCAACTCGGCACAGCCTGAGAAACTAACTAGCCTGAAGATAGAAAATAAGCCTACCTTACCTCAGAGAAATACCCCAAAGGAAAAGGCAGCCCCCCACATATAATGACTGTGAGTAAGATGAAAAGACAAACGTAGGGATGAAATAGATTTCCACTTTCCTCCACAAACGGAAGCTCGCAGAGAGAATCAGCCGAAGTACCACTTGTGACCACAGGAGGGAGCTCTGCCACAGAATTCACAACACACTCCTATACAGTATATTTTCTGTGGCAGAAAATGAAAGACAGATGCCACAGACAGAACTGGCAGGGATGCAGATTTCCCAATCTTAATCTCCCACTTGTTTTTTTTTTTTCTGGGAGAATTGTGAAAAAATCAGGGCCACTGTATTTGAGTATATTTTCTGTGGCAGAAAATGAAAGACAGATGCCACAGACAGGACTGGCAGGGATGCAGATTTCCCAATCTTAATCTCCCTCTTGTTTTTTTTTTTTTCTGGGAGAATTGTAAAGAAATCAGGGCCACTGTATTTGAGTACATTTTCTGTGGCAGACAATGAAAGACAGATGCCACAGACAGGACTGGCAGTGATGCAGATTTGCCAATCTTAATCTCCCACTTGTTTTATTTTTTTCTGGGAGAATTGTGAAGAAATCAGGGCCACTGTATTTGAGTATATTTTCTGTGGCAGAAAATGAAAGACAGATGCCACAGACAGGACTGGCAGTGATGCAGATTTGCCAATCTTAATCTCCCACTTGTTTTTTTTTTGTCTGGGAGAATTGTGAAGAAATCAGGGCCACTGTATTTGAGTATATTTTCTGTGGCAGAATGTGGCTTGAAGAGATATAACAAAAAAAAAAGGGACTGTACTACAATTACTATCTCCCTACAGTAATCTCAGAAAAGTATGGCAGGCAGCAATAAAAAGGACTGCTCTGCTGCACACAAAAGTCTAAAGTGTGGACAAACAAACAAGATAGCTGTGCAGAAAGGAAGGAGCAACAGGATTTGTGCTTTGAAAAAAGCAGTTGGTTTGCACAGCGGCGTACAAACAGCAATGCAGCTATCAGGGAGCCTTCTAGGGCAGCCCAATAAGCTACAGAGCTGATGAGTGATGAACAAAAATCTAGCCTCCACTGTCCCTGCAAACAAAAGGTGGTGTTGGACAGTGAAAATCGCTAGAGCACAAGCGGTTTGGGGGTTAATGTACCCTGCCTAACACTATCCCTGCTTTTGACAAAGCGGCTGCAACCTCTCCCTATACTCAGATCGGCAGCAGTAAGATGGCGGTCGGTGTGCACGCTCCTTTATAGCCCCTGTGACGCCGCAGAAAGCAAGCCAATCACTGCAATGCCCTTCTCTATGATGGTGGTTACCAGGATCTATGTCATCACGCTGCCCACACTCTGCGTCCACCTTCATTGGCTGAGAAATGGCGCTGAACGTGTCATAGAAACGTGACTTTGGCGCGAAGGTCGCCGACCGCGTGGCCGACCCCACACAGGGATCGGATCGGGTTCCATGAAACCCGACTTTGCCAAAAGTCGGCGACTTATGAAAATGACCGATCCGTTTCGCTCAACCCTAATCCCAACTCTAACCCATCTCTTCAACCTATCAAAAGCAACTGGTGTTTTCCCCTCAAGCTTTAAACATGCCTCAATCACACCTATCCTCAAAAAGCCCTCTCTTGACCCATCCTCTGTATCTAGCTATCGTCCATCACGATCTGTCCATCTTAAACTGTCCTCCCATCTATCTTCCTGCTCCCTTTTCGACCGCTTACAATCAGGCTTCCGGTCACACCACTCCACTGAAACTGCCCTAACTAAGGTCACCAATGACCTATTAACCGCTAAGAGCAAGCGACACTTCTCTATCCTCCTCCTCCTCCTGGACCTGTCCTCTGCCTTTGACACAGTGGACCATTCCCTATTACTACAGACCCTCTCATCCCTTGGCATCAAAGACTTGGCCCTATCCTGGATCTCGTCATACCTAATTGACCGAACATTCAGCGTCTCCCATTCACAAACCACCTCCTCACCTCGCCCCCTATCTGTCGGAGTCCGCAAGGTTCAGTTCTAGGACCCCTGCTCTTCTCCATTTACACTTTTGGCCTGGGACAACTCATAGAATCTCACGGTTTTCAGTATAATCTCTATGCTGATGACACACAGATCAACATCTCTGGACCAGATATCACCACCCTACTAACCAGAATCCCTCAATGTCTATCCGCTATGTCATCGATCTTCGCTAGATTTCTAAAACTTAACATGGACAAAACAGAATTAATTGTCTTTCTCCATCTCACGCAACCCCCCCAACGAACCTATCCATTACAGTAAACGGCTGCCCACTCTCCCCAGTCCCACAAGCTTGCTGTCTCGGGGTAATCCTTGACACTGATCTCTCCTTCAAACAGCATATCCAAGCCCTTTTCACTTCCTGCCGCCTTCAACTCAAAAATATTTCACGGACCCGTACTTTCCTAAACCAAGAATCTGCAAAAACCCTAGTCCATGCCCTCATCATCTCCCGCCTCGACTATTGTAACCTCCTGCTCTGTGGCCTCCCCTCTAACACTCTTGCACCCCTCCAATCTATTCTAAACTCTGCTGCCTGAAAAATCCACCTGTCCCCCCACTATTCCCTGGCCTCTCCCCTCTGTCAATCCCTTCACTGGCTCCCCATTACCCAGAGACTCCAGTACAAAAGCCTAACCATGACATACAAAGCCATCCACAACCTGTCTCATCCATACATCTGTGACCTCGTCTCCCTGTACTTTCCTGCATGCAACATCTGATCATCACAAGATCTCCTTCTCTACTCCCCTCTTATCTCCTCTTCCCACAATCGCATACAAGATTTCTCTCGCGCGTCACCTCTACTCTGGGACTCTCCACCACAACATATCAGACTCTCACCTGCCATCAAAACCTTTAAAAATAACCTGAAGACCTACCTCTTCCGGTAAGCCTACAACCTGCAGTAACCACCGATCGACCAAACCACTGCACGACCAGCTCTATCCTCACCTACTGTATCCTCATCCCTTGTAGATTGTGAGCCCTCGCGGGCAGGGTTCTCTCTCCTCCTGTACCAGTTGTGACTTGTATTGTTCAAGATTATTGTACCTGTTTTTATTATGTATACCCCTCCTCACATGTAAAGCACCATGGAATAAATGGCGCTACAATAATAAATAATAATAATAATAAAATCATCCCCAACAAATGATGAAAGGCTACAATTGGATAATTTAAACTTGTCATACTTCTTTTTTCAGGGAAGATAAGCTGCTGCCAGATAAAACATTTTTAACACCCTTCTCTACATGTATATGAACGGATTAGACACATGTGTGTGGGTATATGGAGTTGGTTCAAGGTCTGCTCTATATAGAGGGCAGGTACCGGCTGCATAAATATAATATTAATCTATATGGTATACTAAATACTGTAGAGAGAAAAAAATTGTGTTTTTTCAGTCACTACACTCCTCCCTTAAAAATGTAATAAAAAGCTACCAAAAGGTCATGTGCACCCCAAATGTGTATCAATAAAAAAAATCACAAAAAGCAGGCCCTCACACAGGTTCATCAACAAAAAATAAAAAAGATATAACATGGTGACACAAATTTGCCTAAAAGGTTAATATGCCTGAAGATGTATAAGAACAAAGCAATGGCTCACCCACCAGACAACTGATGCATGTTTCACAAATGCTTTGTGGAATCCGTTTCCTACCAGGGTGATTTAACTTGGTCCACAGCGACCACCACTAATTATTTCCCATTTTCTCATTCTCTGGATTTGGGTTTCTCCATTAATCTTAATGATAAAAGTTTATATACATGTTATTTGTAGTTCCCGAACCTCATAACTGGTATTGGAGATTGAGATATATATAGATATATATATATATATATATATATATATATACATATATATATATATATATTTTTTTTTTTTTTTTTTTTTGGGGGGGGGGGGGGGGGCTTACACAACATTTCTTTCATGTGCCTGTGTATTTTGACATTTTTGTGTATTTATTAATTTTCAAAATTTTTATCAGTACATTATATGGTAAAGTGAATGGTGTGAAATGTGAATGGTGTCATTCAAAAAGCATTTCCCCGTATGTTAATGAAAAAATAAAAGAGCTATAACTCTTGGAAAAAAAAGGGAGTAAAACATGAAAGCACGAAAAATGGCTTGGCTCCAACGTGAGGGGGTTAAACAACCTTTGCATTACTAACTGGAGTATGCAGAAAAAGTTATTACAGTGAAATGTATAATAGGTATGGACATAATCTTGCCTAATTCTATACAGTATATGATCAGAAATTATAAAGGCTTAAACAATTCGGTAGATTAAAAAAAAAAGTTATCTATACAATAAAGTCAATCGAATTGTTGGATTTTACAGAAAAGTCAGAACAATGGTTCATTTTTAACACTGAGCCACTTTTCAGTAGAACATGTTTTGTTACAAATGTTCTTTGTGGAAAAAGTAACAGAATCAATGGCAAGTTTCTGTTCAAGAAATCATTACTGCTCCAAGGCAGTAATTTGTTCACTTCACTTTCGTGCACCTAAAAAATTAACAAGTGTATTTTTTTTCAAAAAGGCAATGGTCATATAGGCATTAGGAATTCAGTTTTGGGTATGTGCACACATCTTTCTCAAAATCGTCCTGAAAAAGTGCTCAGAAAATGCTTAAAAGAATGAATAAACATATGAATTTATATGTAAAGATGACTTGCTGTCCATCTGCGGGACTGACTGGATCGGCACACTGCAAGAGATGAATATACGCTGGTTTTATTTTAGTTTGAATCCTGTAGTGATTATTCACGTCAGAGCATTTCTATATTTCCTAAAGGTATATATGTGAAATATGGCAAAATATAGGTCACATTGATCGTAAGCAGTTGCGCCATGTTTGCATTGCATTTACTTGGTTTAAAGCTCATGATAAAACTTTTATACTTTTTGATATATCTATCTTGGTCACATATATCAAACTCGGGCGTGCAGGGTGAGTGCATTTGGCCTGTGACACTGGCGGGCGGGCCTGGCATCACATTTTCAACTGTATTGGCATACTGGATGCTGATATAGTTGAAAGCAATGATGGAGGAGAGAGCGTCAGTGTGTATGGCGCACAATTTGGGGCCATTATACTGTATGGAGAACTATGTGGGGCCATTATACTGTATGGAAAGCAATGCAGGGTTCATTATATGGTATGGAGTGCTATGTGGGGCCCATTTTACTGTATTTAGTACTATATAGGAACCATTATACTGTGGAACAATATATGGAACCATTATACTGTATGGAGCACTATGTGGGGCCCATTATACTATATGCTGCACAATGTGAGGCCCATTATACTATAAGGCACATCATGTAAGGTCTGTTATAATGTATTTAGGACTATGTGTGGCCATTAAACTGTAGGGAGGACTACTTGGGGTCCATTATACTGTATAGAGGACTATGTGGGGTCCATTATAATGTGTGGGGGGCTGTGTGAGGATTACAGTTGGGGAACATTACTATAATAGGGTCACCATACTTTGCCAGAGGTGTAGAGGGGGAAATACAGTAGGGTCATTATATCGTGCGTATGGACGGTACTGTGGAAGAATTCACTATGGGAGTATCTTACTGTGTTTGGCAGGCACTTTTGTTGGCATTATACTAAATTTTTGCTAGAGCTGTATATAATAAGGAGACCACTGCAAAGTTTTAGAAAAATCAGCTTCTCTACATGTCTGACAGCCATTCCATTCCAGTGTCAGATGAATTCCAACCAGAGTACACCTCATTCTACGTAATGTGCTTCTGATTAGGTGATCACCTGAACCAAATCTTATTTAATGAAGGAAAGTATAAAAAAAACACTGCTGTGGCGTTCAGAATCATCTTGCAATAGGACAAGCTGGATGGCAAAACAAGTGCTAGTAATATCCCAAAAGTAATAGGAATGAGTTAATAACTTTTAACCATATCAAAGGAGTTGAAAAGAAAAGTCTTGAGCGAGGAAAAGAAGGGCTCAATTGTGACTTTAACAGCAGAGGGGCACAGTGAGCTTCATGTTGCCTACATCCTTAAAATTTCTAAGATGCAATCCATTACAACAAGGTCAAGCAGCAGACATTGGGGACAACAAAGCTACAGATCAGCAGAAGGCAAAAACAACTCTCCACTGACCGGGATGACCATCATCTTATTTGAATGTCACTCAGCAACCACAGGAATTGTAAATGACAGCTTGGGTGAAGTGCACAGCAAGAACAGTTCGTAACAGGCTCCTAGAGGCAGGACTCAAGTCATGTAAAGCTAGAATAAAGCCTTTCATCAATGAGAAGCAAAGGAGAGCCAGGCTGAAGTTTGCCAAAGACCATAAGGATTGGACCATAGAGGACTGGAGTAAGGTAATCTTCTCTGATGAGTCTAATTTTCAGCTTTGTCTAACACCTGGTCGTCTAATGATTAGACGAAGACCTGCAGAGGCGTACAAACCACAGTGTCTTGCACCCACTGTGAAATTTGGTGGAGGATCGGTGATGATCTGGGGATGCTTCAGCAAGGCTAGAATTGGGCAGGTTATTCTTTGCGAAGGACGTATGAATCAAGCCGCATACATGGTTATCCTGGAAAAACAGTTGATTCCTTCTGCTCAGGCAATATTCCCCAACTCTGAAGATTGTTTTTTCCTGCAGGACAATGCGCCATGCCACACAGCTAGGTCAATCAAGGTGTGGATGAAGGACCACCATATCAAATCCCTGTCATGGCCAGCCCAATCTCCAGACCTGAACCCCATTGAAAACCTCTGGAATGTAATCAAGAGGATGATGGATAGTCACAAGCCATCAAACAAAGAAGAACTGCTTTCATTTTTGTACCAGGAGTGGCATAAGGTCACCCAAAAGCAGTGTGAAAGACTGGTGGAAAGCATGCCATGATGCATGAAAGCTGTGATTAAAAATCATGGTTATTCCACAAAATATTGATTTCTGGACTCTTCCTGAGTTAAAACATTAGTATTGTTGTTTCTAAATGATTATGATCTTGTTTTTTTTTTTTTTTGCATTACCTGAGGTCTGCAAGCAATGCATTTTTTTGTTATTTTGACTATTTCTAATTTTCAGAAAATAAATACAAAATGTATTGCTTGGAACTTCGGAGACATGTTGTCAGAAGTTTATAGAATAAAAGAACAATTTACATTTTACTCAAAAATATACCTATAAAGAAAAAAATCAGAGAAACTGAACATTTTGCAGTGGTCTCTTAATTTTTGCCAGAGCTGTATGTAATATTTAAAATAGGTCATTGGCCATATTCTTTTTACTACTATTACATAACATATTATTCCAATATTTTATTCTAAGATCTATTAATTAAAATGTACTTTATTTGTGGGACAACCCCTTTAAGTTTTGTTTCCATCTGAAAAGCTTCATTGTTATATTTGATGGTAAGGAAAAACTTTCTTAAGTGTAGACATTTTTTTTATAAATATCAAACTTAGCCTGCAACTTTGTCCAAGCTGTTAATTTTGGCCCTCTATGTATTTGAGTTTGACGTCCGTTATCTAAGTAATGCTGAATGGAGATAAATTATTTTTTTTATTACTGTAAAGTGTGGGAGGTAAACAGGTGCAGGAAATATTATAGATCATCTGTAGTTACAGAAATATCCTAGAAGTCATCTGTGTGCCGGAATTTTCTGTCTAATATTAACTAATAATACAAAAAATACATTGTTTGTTTACTCATCAGCCTTTTGATATTATGCAATAAAGGCATGCGTTACTTTTCTCTGAAGAATGCCAAATGTGTACATGTAAATTAAGAAGATGGGAAAGATTTATTAAATGAAATGTGCTGGGAATCGGATTCACATTGAGCTAAAAAAACTAGAGCCTTATTCCAGATTTATTATGTGTTAAACACTTTTTGTACCTACTTAAATGTTTCCATTGCTCCCTAATTTCCCCTGTGTACCACCAAAAATACCTTTTTATTTTCTCCCGCACTTTATGTAAATGGATTTGGTCTGGTCCAATGGGTGTTATTTCTCATCGTCTGTGCCGCCTCTTTGCCCCCAAAAGCTGTCCTCCAGCTTTGATTGATGTGGGTGACACATCTGGCGTCATCCACATAGCCGACAGAGATCTCGTGCCTTCGCATTAGCATTGTCGGCTAGGCGCACTTTGCTATAGGTGCACTTTGCAATGCCCTACTGGGCCAGAGCACAAAACATAACTGTGCATAGGCATGGGAAATGTCATTCCTGCAAAAAGGAGCAGGTATGACGTTTCACTGGCGTATGATGCAGAATATTGGTCAAAGCTAAAGGAAGCCAATAAAGTGCTGTTGTAAAGAAGAAAAAGTGTCAGCTGTGAGAAAGATGCACCAAATCTATCATACACTATGCGACATTTAACATTTTATGAATGTATGAATGTCTGGTCTAATTTTAATCTACAGGGTGGGCCATTTATATGGATACCCCTAAATAAAATGGGAATGGTTGGTGATATCAACTTCCTGTATGTGGCACATTAGTATATGGGAGGGGTAAACTTTTCAAGATGGGTGGTGACTTTGGTGGCCATTTTGAAGTTGGCCATTTTGGATCCAACTTTATTTTTTTTCAATGAGAAGAGGGTCATGTGACACATCAGACTTATTGAGAATTTCACAAGAAAAACAATGGTGTACTTGGTTTTAACTTAACTTTATTCTTTCCTGAGTTATTTACAAGTTTATGACCATTTATAAAATATGTTCAAAGTGCTCCCCATTGTGTTGCATTGTCAATGAAACCCTCTTCTCCCATTCTGGACACACTGGTAGCAACACCGCAGAAGAAATACTAGCACAGGCTTCCAGTATCCATTGTTTGAGATTCTGCACATCTTGTATCTTCACAGCATAGACAATTGCCTTCAGATGACCCTAAAGATAAAAATCTAAGGGGGTCAGATCGGGAGACCTTGGTGACCATTCAACTGGCCCACGATGACCAATCCACTTTTCAGAAAACTGTTCATGTAGGAATTATTAGGTTCTGTAGAAGGACGTAGATCTGGGTATTTTTTATGATGGAATATAGGCTGAACTGGATGGACAAATGTCTTTTTTCGGCCTTACTAACTATGTTACTATGTTACTATGAATGCTCGGACCTGACACCCAATATGGTGCACCACCACATTATGGGTGTCAGGTCCGAGCATTCCTACATGAACAGTTTCCAAGGAAAGTGGACTGGTCGTCGTGGGTAATGACCCTTTCCCCATTGAAAAAAAATACAGTTGGATCCAAAATGGCCGACTTCAGAATGGCCGCCTTGGTCACCACCCATCTTGAAAAGTTTTCCCCCTACCATATACTAATGTACCACAAACGAGAAGTTCATATCACCAACCATTCCCATTTTTTTAGGTGTATCCATATAAATGGCTCACCCTGTATATGAAATTTAGATATTAACAAAAAAGATTCAAAGTGTCCATATACAGGTTGCAGATATGAATGAAGATGTGTAGATTGGAGAATGTGTATTTGTGCAGGTAGGAAATGTGCACAAGTATAGGCGTAAACAGTACAAGTTGGATATATCTACATTTATGGGCTTCAAATGTGTGCACACATTTGGTGTGTCTAAATTTGGCATACTACTTCCTCTGTAACTTGCGCCATCACTTGGATCAGCTGTTTATTATTATTAATTTTTCATTTGTTGTTTTGTTTTTGCTTTTATACATTATCCATAATAAAATGTTGAATTTTATACTATTACGTTTTCTCTCATATGGTCTTTTTTTTGCATTTTTTTTTTGTATACGACCCCTATATACTACAAAAGTAAAACTCAACATAAAAAGTTATTGGGGAAGATTTATCAAGCAAAATGCACCAAAAAACTATGCTTAGGCCAGACTCACACATCTGTGTTTTGTAATCCACATACAGACAGAAATGCATGTACTGGCCACGGATCTTCTGATCCAAGGTTGACAGCCTCGCCGGCATGTATCAGGCTGTCTAGTTCAGGTTATGTGATCCACTGTAAGTCCATGCATCATAACCCGAGTATGGACCGTGATGCACATACGTGTGAATTCGGCAATAAAATACGTAACAAGTGTACATGTTTCCTGTAACGTAGCGTCCAGCACAGCTTGTTACGTCATATGGCTTGTTCCCTTTTAAAATGTAATCTACCTTGATTGCATTTTGCTTATTTCTGGCAGAAAACAATATTACCACTTAATTCTGTCTATTTTTAGAGATAAAAAACTACATTATCCATCAGCTTTGCATTTACCACTATATAATTTGTGTTGCTGGGACTTGTTCACTCTCTCACATTCTGGGTTACTTACGAGAGCGAATCTAAATTAGGAAACATCTGTGGACTGGGAGTTCTGTTATGTGTGCAGTTTAATTTGCAATTAATTAAAGTCCCACATAAAGCTATAATTAACTGGTGATGACAAAAAAGCACCATGTATCCATGATAACACTATAGTGTAGAATTAGCGTCAGGTTCTGGCATTATTACATGTATCACCACTGCTGTTTGTAGAAAAATCTTTTTCTATAGGTCCAGTCATAGTTATAATGTTATGTGCTGTATATAACATCAAAATATATAATTGGGTCTACTGAGAAATGATATTGATTTTGGAGCTTGCATGTGTTACAGTACATGGAAAGCTGCTTGATGCTGTTCACACTCATTCATGACAGCTGGCTTTCCTGCTGGGTCAATCTTCAAGCCTTCTCACTCCTTTGTTACATGTAAATACAGTATAAGCTCAATTCTGATCATTTCAGTTAAAACCAATAGAAATCGAATTAGAGTTGAGCTTGGGTGAGCATTCAGGAAAAACTAGTAAAAAAATGTTTAATGAAATCCATCTACAAAAAAGTTTCTTTCACATATTACACGCAAAACAATGAATAAAAAGGCATTTCTAAATAGACTCTGAATTATTTTGTCATTTGTACAAAATAGCCATTAAAGGGACTCTGTCACCTGAATTTGGAGGGAACAATTTTCAGCCATAGAGGCGGGGTTTTCGGGTGTTTGATTCACCCTTTCCTTACCTGCCGGCTGCATGCTGGCTGCAATATTGGATTGAAGTTCATTCTCTGTCCTCCATAGTACACGCCTGCGCAAGGCAAGATTGCACCTTGTGCAGGCATGTACTACGGAGGACAGAGAATGAACTTAAATCCAATATTGCAGCCGGCGGGTAAGGAAAGGGTGAATAAAACACCTGAAAACCCCGCCCCTATGGCTGAAGATTGTTCCCTCCAAATTCAGGTGACAGAGTCCCTTTAAAGGGCAAAAATAACAGGCTTACTGCGCATGATTGTAAGTCTTATTTTTGTCCCACTCCTGGTCTTGGCTTACAAATACTGATGTGAACTACTGACCAAATACTGATAGTGTGAGAATAGCCTAATAAAAGTCATCAATTGGTGCTCGGGCAACTACTTTGCTACAACTTGTTTCTGTGCCTTCCTTCAGAATATAGATGCTTTTCCAACTTTTTGCCCTGCCAACCCCTTTAAACCCCTTCCTGACATGAGTCATATCCATACATATCCATATAGCCTGATTGGGAACTACTTCCCGACATTGGAAGTATGGATCATACGTCATGGTGATTTTACGTGTACAGAAAATGTGCGCTTGTGATCACCGCTGGATGTTCAGTGAATATGACAGCTGACACCTGGTTTTCACTGCCAGGAGTGGTGCTTGGCAATTTAACCCCCTTAATGCTGCAATTGATATTGATTGCAGCATTTAGAATGCGGGGAGAGGGAGGGGGCTCCCTCTCCCCTCCGATCGCCAACCCTGCAATGTCATCGGGAGGGCCCGATTGTTGTCATGGTCACCCGAGGTTGTCCTTACTACATCCGGGTGACCAGGTTATCAAGCTTGGTGGACTATGCTTAGAGTATGACTCAACAAGCTTGTGTGTCAGTGCAGAACTGGCAGTTTATAAAGCATTTAATACTTTATAACAGTGATCTGAATGCAAAAAGAGAAAGTTCCAAAAAGGAACTAAGTAAAAAGAAAATAAAAAGAAATTGTAAAAATATTTTTTAATCATAAAATAGTAATATATATATATATATATATATATATATATATATATCGCCCATAAATAAGAATTTTTATGAAAAAAGTACACATATTTGGCATCACATTAAAATATTAAATCCCATTAAAAAGACTTATATCACTGAAAAAAACAGCCACATTTACCAATACCTGGTCACACACCTAATGTACTGCAAGATGCAGCAGAGCCCCATGATCAAAGGTGTCTTTTTACTGTGTTATCCATTGAAATATAATCAAAAGTTCACGTTCCACATAAAACGACTGATGCATTTCTTGCTGGTGCAGTGCCCCTAGGTCTCATTCAGATGTCCATGAGTCACATACCATGGGGAAAATAAGTATTTGATACACTGCTGATTTAGCAAGTTTTCCCACCTACAAAGAATTAAAGGGACACTGTCACCTGGATTTGGAGGGAACAATCTTCAGCCATGGAGGCGGGGTTTTGGGGTTTTTGATTCACCCTTTCCTTACCCGCTGGCTGCATGCTGGCTGCAATATTGGATTGAAGTTCATTCTCTGTCCTCCATAATACATGCCTGCACAAGGTGCAATCTTGCCTTGCGCAGGCGTGTACTATGGAGGACAGAGAATGAACTTCAATCCAATATTGCAGCCAGCATGCAGCCAGCGGGTAAGGAAAGGGTGAATCAAAAACCCGCCTCCATGGCTGAAGATTGTTCCCTCCAAATCCAGGTGACAGTGTCCCTTTAAGAGGTCTGTAATTTTTATTGTAGGTGCACTTCAACTGTGAGAGACAGAACCTAAAAATAAAATCCAGATAATCACATTGTATAATTTTTACATAATTAATTTGCATTTTATTGCATGAAATAAGTATTTGATACAATAGAAAACAGAACTTAATATTTGGTACAAAAACCATTGTTTGCACTTTCAGAGGTCAGACGTTTCCTGTAGTTCTTGACCAAATTTGTACATACTGCATCAGGTATTGCGGGCCACATCGAGTTTCAGCTTCCTCTACATGATCGTAGCTTCAAGTCCCCTTAAGGGATAAATAAGTATAGTGTAAAGTGAAAAGGCAATTAAAAAATGCACATATGTCATATTGCTGCAATCAGAAAAGTCTGATTTATCAAAATAATTAACCCAATCAGTACCATAGACATAAAAAAAAAATCAAAATTAAGTTTTTGCGGTCCATGCAATACCATAAAAACTGGCGTAACATACGAACATAACATCATATCTAGCCCAAAATTGTATCAATAAAACATCATCTGGCAATGCAAAGAATAAGCCATCGCACAGCTTCATGGATGAAAAAAATAAAACATTATGGATTTCGGGAAATGGTAACACAATCCCCCAATTTTTTTTCAAACTTCTTACATTTTTTTATTAATTTTTTCCACCACTCAAATAATAAAATAACTGGACATGTTTTACATCGCTGTTATAGTATTTAGTTGCAGAAACATATTACATTTTTAAACCCACAGTGTGTAGAATTCCCAAAAAACCATGTCAGAATTGCATTTTTTTTCACAATTTCAGTGCACTTGTATTTTTTTCCTGTTTTCCAGTACGTTATGTAAACGTTACGTAAAATGAATTGAGTCATTCAAAAGTCCTCGTATTACAATGTGGATAGAAAAATTAAAAAATTAGGGCTCTGAGAAGGAGGGGAAAAAAAATGAAAATGCAAAAATGAAAATTGGCCGAGTCGTGAATGGGTTATTATAGGAGAGATATGGATGTGCCATTTTTCTACTAAATTTTACTGATTTAAAGTTGCCAGTTTCTAACAGAATTGGCACCCAATGCCATAAAGTTGGATTACAAGTGTGGTAAACCTAATGACATATATCTTTTTGAAAAGTCAAGTGGACATTTGCCAGGACGTTGCGAGTACATGTGCGCCTGACAAATTCATCATTATTTGGCTTAAATTACAAAAGAAATGTATGGTGTAGAATTTTGATGATGGGGCATCACGTCACAGCTTTTTATGAGTCTAACTAGAGCTGAAATCATAAAATGCCCCATGTAATCTGACACGTATTTTCAAAGTATGTACACCAGCCTCATTACTTTACACTTGTATGGATGAAAGTACATGTATCTCAATGGTCAAGAATGGAAATCATCTGGCCAACATTTCCATTCAAACGTTTTGCATTGATTTTACTTACCTGGTAATTATATATTTTATAAAACAACTGCACTGTGTAAATGGCAGCGTTGTATTTTAGTATCTCTTGACTGCCCATTCTTGCCTGCTGTTAAAGAACTAGCAAGGGGTTCATTCGTTAATTAATTCCACCTCTGCCTCTTTCTGGCTGACAGTGCTGAGATGGAAATTCACACTGAGGTAATTGATCATTGATCTCAATTCAGAGGCGTCGCTGTAGTCCACATAAACATATTAGTAAGCAAGTTTCAGAACAAGGATGACAGGAAGAAAAAGATTTTGATGCTTCCTTCGTTAACTACTGTGGAAAATTGTCTCTGGTTTCTTTTTATAATCTCTAAAAATTAACTCTACCGTAGATGGATATTGATCATTTCACTTAATAAAATACTCAGCCCTGTGTGGGAAAGTTTCAGGTGTGGAGGGGAGAATTTGGCAGCCAGACTCTATATCTGTGTAATTAAGGACGCAATAGCAAATTAGTAGAGACGGTGCGAATCGATTTGCAGGACCCAGTTCAGCAGCCATATCAGTAATCTGTGACAGAAGGAGCCCAGCGAACTAACTTCTACCTGCCAGCATCTGTGATTCTTCTTCTGATTAGCATCCTGGCATAACATCACATGTGGGCCAGGCCGCAATGGTATCGTGCCAGGTTCGCTTAGCTTAGTTCCCTTAGCTTCAGTCTGGCTGCAAAAGATTACTGACGTGGCAATTGGACCAGGTCCTGAGAATCTATTTGCACCCTCTCTACAATATTATCCTTTAGGGTATGTGCACACAATGCGGATTTTGCAGCGGATCCGCAGCGTTTCCACAGCTGCGGGTCCGCAGCAATTTCCCATGAGTTTACAGTTCAATGTAAACCTATGGGAAACCAAAAACGCTGTGCACATGCTGCGGAAAAACATGCGCGGAAATGCAGCGGTTTACATTCCGCAGTATGTCACTTCTTTCTGTGGATTCCGCAGCGGTTTTCCAGCTGCCCCTGTTATGACCTGGTGGTTAGGACAAGAATGGACCTGATGGTCAAGAGCACCCGGAAAGACCTGATAGCTACAAAAATACAGGACAAGCTCTGGAAAGTGGAAACTCTGCTGACCGCAATCCCTAATCCTATCACACACACTAGAAATAGCCGTGGATTGCTCCTAACGCTCCCTATGCAACTCGACACAGCCTAAGAAACTAGCTAGCCCTAAAGATAGGAAAATAAAGCCTACCTTGCCTCAGAGAAATTCCCCAAAGGAAAAGGCAGCCCCCACATATATTGACTGTGAGTAAGATGAAATCACAAACACAGAGATGAAATAGATATAGCAAAGTGAGGCCCGACTTACTGAACAGACAGAGGATAGGAAGGGCAACTTTGTGGTCAGCACAAAAACCTACAAAAAGCCACGCAGAGAGTGCAGGGAAAAAAAAACCTTCCGCACCGACTCACGGTGCGGAGGCGCCCCTCTGCGTCCCAGAGCTTCCAGCAAGCAAGGCAATATTCACAATAGCAAGCTGGACAGAAAAAATAGCAAACAAGAAAATAGCAAAGAGGAACTTAGCTTCTGCTGGAAATAACAGGTAACCAGAACGATCCAGGAGCGAACTAGACCAATAGTACAACATTGACAGCTGGCATGGGGCAAAGATCCAAGTGGAGTTAAATAGAGCAGTCCACTAACGACTTAGCCTCGTCACCTGTGGAAGGAAACTCAGAAACACCCACAGCCACCAGAGGAAGTCCTTGGACAGAACCAGCCAAAGTACCATTCATGACCACAGGAGGGAGCCCGACAACAGAATTCACAACAGTACCCCCCCTTGAGGAGGGGTCACCGAACCCTCACCAGAGCCCCCAGGCCGACCAGGATGAGCCAAATGAAAGGCACGAACCAGATCGGCAGCATGAACATCAGAGGCAAAAACCCATGAATTATCTTCCTGACCATAACCCTTCCTCTTGACCAGGTACTGGAGTTTCCGTCTCGAAATACGAGAATCCAAAATCTTCTCCACCACATACTCCAACTCCCCCTCAACCAACACCGGGGCAGGAGGATCAACGGATGGAACCACAGGCGCCACGTATCTCCGCAATAACGACCTATGGAACACATTATGGATGGCAAAAGAAGCTGGAAGGGCCAAACGAAATGACACAGGATTGATAACCTCAGAAATCTTATACGGACCAATGAAACGAGGCTTAAACTTAGGAGAGGAAACCTTCATAGGAACATAACGAGACGACAACCAAACCAAATCCCCAACACGAAGTCGGGGACCCACACAGCGCCGGCGGTTAGTGAAACGTTGAGCCTTCTCCTGGGACAATGTCAAATTGTCCACCACATGAGTCCAAATCTGCTGCAACCTATCCACCACAGTATCTACACCAGGACAGTCCGAAGACTCAACCTGCCCTGAAGAGAAACGAGGATGGAAACCAGAATTGCAGAAAAACGGCGAAACCAAAGTAGCCGAGCTGGCCCGATTATTAAGGGCGAACTCAGCCAACGGCAAAAAGGACACCCAATCATCCTGATCAGCAGAAACAAAGCATCTCAGATATGTTTCCAAAGTCTGATTAGTTCGTTCGGTTTGTCCATTTGTCTGAGGATGGAAAGCCGAGGAAAAAGACAAATCAATGCCCCTCCTAACACAAAAGGATCGCCAAAACCTCGAAACAAACTGGGAACCTCTGTCCGAAACGATGTTCTCCGGAATATCATGTAAACGAACCACATGCTGGAAAAATAATGGCACCAAATCAGAGGAGGAAGGCAATTTAGACAAGGGTACCAAATGGACAATCTTAGAAAAGCGATCACAAACCACCCAAATGACCGACATCTTTTGAGAGACGGGGAGATCCGAAATAAAATCCATAGAAATATGCGTCCAGGGCCTCTTCGGGACCGGCAAGGGCAAAAGCAACCCACTGGCACGAGAACAGCAGGGCTTAGCATGAGCACAAGTCCCACAGGACTGCACAAAAGAATGCACATCCCGTGACAAAGACGGCCACCAAAAGGATCTAGCCACCAAATCTCTGGTACCAAAGATTCCAGGATGCCCAGCCAACACTGAACAATGAATCTCAGAGATAACTCTACTAGTCCATCTATCAGGGACAAACAGTTTCTCCGCTGGGCAACGGTCAGGTCTATCAGCCTGAAATTTTTGCAGCACCCGCCGCAAATCAGGGGAGATGGCAGACAAAATTACCCCCACTTTGAGAATACCCGCCGGCTCAGGAACACCCGGAGAGTCAGGCACAAAACTCCTTGACAGGGCATCAGCCTTCACATTCTTAGAGCCCGGAAGGTACGAAACCACAAAATCAAAACAGGAGAAAAATAACGACCATCGAGCCTGTCTCGGATTCAACCGTTTGGCAGACTCAAGATAAGTCAAATTCTTGTGATCTGTCAAGACCACCACGCGATGCTTGGCTCCTTCAAGCCAATGACGCCACTCCTCGAATGCCCACTTCATGGCCAACAACTCTCGATTACCAACATCATAATTGCGCTCAGCAGGCGAAAACTTTCTAGAAAAGAAAGCACATGGCTTCATCACCGAGCCATCAGAACTTCTTTGCGACAAAACAGCCCCTGCTCCAATCTCAGAAGCATCAACCTCAACCTGAAACGGGAGCGAAACATCTGGCTGGCACAACACAGGGGCAGAAGAAAAACGACGCTTCAACTCCTGAAAAGCCTCTACAGCTGCAGAAGACCAATTGACCACATCAGCACCCTTCTTGGTCAAATCAGTCAACGGTTTAGCAACACTAGAAAAATTAGCGATGAAGCGCCGATAAAAATTAGCAAAGCCCAGGAACTTTTGCAGGCTCTTCACAGATGTCGGCTGAGTCCAATCGTAAATGGCCTGGACTTTAACAGGGTCCATCTCGATAGTAGAAGGGGAAAAAATTAACCCCAAAAATGGACCTGGAACACCATTCTGACCTGCTTCACATGAGACTCCCAATCATCCGAAAAGACCAAAATATCATCCAAATACACAATCAGGAATTTATCCAGGTACTCTCGGAAGATGTCATGCATAAAGGACTGAAATACTGATGGAGCATTGGAAAGCCCGAATGGCATAACCAGGTACTCAAAATGGCCCTCGGGCGTATTAAATGCTGTTTTCCATTCATCGCCCTGTTTAATACGCACAAGATTATACGCCCCTCGATGATCTATCTTGGTGAATCAACTAGCCCCTTTAATACGAGCAAACAAATCAGACAGCAATGGCAAAGGATACTGAAATTTGACTAATTTTATTAAGAAGGCGGTAATCAATACAAGGTCTCAAAGAACCATCCTTCTTGGCCACAAAAAAGAACCCTGCTCCTAACGGTGATGACGACGGGCGAATATGGCCTTTCTCCAAGGATTCCTTTATATAACTCCGCATAGCGGCGTGTTCTGGCACAGATAAATTGAACAATCGGCCCTTAGGAAACCCTACTACCAGGAATCAAATTAATAGCACAATCGCAATCCCTATGAGGAGGTAGGGCACTGGATTTGGGCTCATCAAATACATCCCGATAATCCGACAAAAACTCTGGAACTTCAGAAGGAGTGGAAGACGAAATAGACAAAAATGGAACCTCACCATGTACCCCCTGGCAACCCCAGCTGGACACAGACATAGATTTCCAGTCCAATACTGGATTATGAACCTGTAGCCATGGCAACCCCAAAACGACCACATCATGCAGATTATGCAACATCAAAAAGCGGATATCCTCCTGATGTGCAGGAGCCATGCACATGGTCAATTGGGTCCAGTACTGAGGCTTATTCTTGGCCAAAGGCGTAGCATCAATTCCTCTCAATGGAATAGGATGCTGCAAGGGCTCCAAGAAAAAACCACAGCGCCTAGCATACTCCAAGTCCATCAAATTCAGGGCAGCGCCTGAATCCACAAATGCCATAACAGAATAGGATGACAAAGAGCAAATCAGAGTAACGGACAATAGAAATTTAGACTGTACCGTACCAATGGTGGCAGACCTAGCGAACCGCTTAGTGCGCTTAGGACAATCGGAGATAGCATGAGTGGAATCACCACAATAAAAACATAGCCCATTCAGACGTCTGTGTTCTTGCCGTTCAGCTCTGGTCCAAGTCCTATCACATTGCAAAGGCCCAGACCCATGCTCAGATAGTACCACCAAATGGTGCACAGCTTTACGCTCACGCAAGCGTCGATCCATCTGAATGGCCAAAGACATAGACTCATTCACACCAGCAGGCATGGGAAATCCCACCATGACATCCTTAAGTGCTTCAGAGAGACCCTTTCTGAAGATTGCTGCCAGGGCACATTCATTCCACTGAGTGAGCACAGACCACTTTCTAAACTTCTGACAATATATCTCCGCTTCATCCTGACCCTGACACAGAGCCAGCAAGATTTTCTCTGCCTGATCCACTGAATTAGGTTCGTCATAAAGCAATCCAAGCGCCAGGAAAAGCGCATCAACATCACGCAATGCCGGATCTCCTGGCGCAAGGGAAAATGCCCAGTCTTGAGGGTCACCACGTAACAAAGAAATAATGATCTTTACTTGTTGAACAGGGTCACCTGAGGAGCGAGGTTTCAAGGCAAGAAACAATTTACAATTATTTTTGAAATTCAAGAACTTAGATCTATCACCAAAAAACAAATCAGGAATTGGAATCCTAGGCTCTAATATCGGATTCTGACCCACAAAATCTTGAATGTTTTGTACACTTATAGTAAGATTATCCATCAAAGAGTACAGACCTTGAATGTCCATGTTTACACCTGTGTCCTGAACCACCCAGAGGTAAAGGGGAAAAGAGAGACAAAACACACTGCAAAGAAAAAAAAATGGTCTCAGAACTTCTCTTATCCCTCTATTGAGATGCATTAATACTTTGGGCCAGCTGTACTGTTATGACCTGGTGGTTAGGACAAGAATGGACCTGATGGTCAAGAGCACCCGGAAAGACCTGATAGCTACAAAAATACAGGACAAGCTCTGAGAAGTGGAAACTCTGCTGACCGCAATCCCTAATCCTATCACACACACTAGAAATAGCCGTGGATTGCTCCTAACGCTCCCTATGCAACTCGACAGCCTAAGAAACTAGCTAGCCCTAAAGATAGGAAAATAAAGCCTACCTTGCCTCAGAGAAATTCCCCAAAGGAAAAGGCAGCCCCCACATATATTGACTGTGAGTAAGATGAAATCACAAACACAGAGATGAAATAGATATAGCAAAGTGAGGCCCGACTTACTGAACAGACAGAGGATAGGAAGGGCAACTTTGCGGTCAGCACAAAAACCTACAAAAAGCCACGCAGAGAGTGCAGGGAAAAAAACCTTCAGCACCGACTCACGGTGCGGAGGCGCCCCTCTGCGTCCCAGAGCTTCCAGCAAGCAAGGCAATATTCACAATAGCAAGCTGGACAGAAAAAATAGCAAACAAGAAAATAGCAAAGAGGAACTTAGCTTCTGCTGGAAATAACAGGTAACCAGAACGATCCAGGAGCGAACTAGACCAATAGTACAACATTGACAGCTGGCATGGGGCAAAGATCCAAGTGGAGTTAAATAGAGCAGTCCACTAACGACTTAGCCTCGTCACCTGTGGAAGGAAACTCAGAAACACCCACAGCCACCAGAGGAAGTCCTTGGACAGAACCAGCCAAAGTACCATTCATGACCACAGGAGGGAGCCCGACAACAGAATTCACAACAGTACCCCCCCTTGAGGAGGGGTCACCGAACCCTCACCAGAGCCCCCAGGCCGACCAGGATGAGCCAAATGAAAGGCACGAACCAGATCGGCAGCATGAACATCAGAGGCAAAAACCCATGAATTATCTTCCTGACCATAACCCTTCCTCTTGACCAGGTACTGGAGTTTCCGTCTCGAAATACGAGAATCCAAAATCTTCTCCACCACATACTCCAACTCCCCCTCAACCAACACCGGGGCAGGAGGATCAACGGATGGAACCACAGGCGCCACGTATCTCCGCAATAACGACCTATGGAACACATTATGGATGGCAAAAGAAGCTGGAAGGGCCAAACGAAATGACACAGGATTGATAACCTCAGAAATCTTATACGGACCAATGAAACGAGGCTTAAACTTAGGAGAGGAAACCTTCATAGGAACATAACGAGACGACAACCAAACCAAATCCCCAACACGAAGTCGGGGACCCACACAGCGCCGGCGGTTAGCGAAACGTTGAGCCTTCTCCTGGGACAATGTCAAATTGTCCACCACATGAGTCCAAATCTGCTGCAACCTATCCACCACAGTATCTACACCAGGACAGTCCGAAGACTCAACCTGCCCTGAAGAGAAACGAGGATGGAAACCAGAATTGCAGAAAAACGGCGAAACCAAAGTAGCCGAGCTGGCCCGATTATTAAGAGCGAACTCAGCCAACGGCAAAAAGGACACCCAATCATCCTGATCAGCAGAAACAAAGCATCTCAGATATGTTTCCAAAGTCTGATTAGTTCGTTCGGTTTGTCCATTTGTCTGAGGATGGAAAGCCGAGGAAAAAGACAAATCAATGCCCCTCCTAACACAAAAGGATCGCCAAAACCTCGAAACAAACTGGGAACCTCTGTCCGAAACGATGTTCTCCGGAATATCATGTAAACGAACCACATGCTGGAAAAATAATGGCACCAAATCAGAGGAGGAAGGCAATTTAGACAAGGGTACCAAATGGACAATCTTAGAAAAGCGATCACAAACCACCCAAATGACCGACATCTTTTGAGAGACGGGGAGATCCGAAATAAAATCCATAGAAATATGCGTCCAGGGCCTCTTCGGGACCGGCAAGGGCAAAAGCAACCCACTGGCACGAGAACAGCAGGGCTTAGCATGAGCACAAGTCCCACAGGACTGCACAAAAGAACGCACATCCCGTGACAAAGACGGCCACCAAAAGGATCTAGCCACCAAATCTCTGGTACCAAAGATTCCAGGATGCCCAGCCAACACTGAACAATGAATCTCAGAGATAACTCTACTAGTCCATCTATCAGGGACAAACAGTTTCTCCGCTGGGCAACGGTCAGGTCTATCAGCCTGAAATTTTTGCAGCACCCGCCGCAAATCAGGGGAGATGGCAGACAAAATTACCCCCACTTTGAGAATACCCGCCGGCTCAGGAACACCCGGAGAGTCAGGCACAAAACTCCTTGACAGGGCATCAGCCTTCACATTCTTAGAGCCCGGAAGGTACGAAACCACAAAATCAAAACAGGAGAAAAATAACGACCATCGAGCCTGTCTCGGATTCAACCGTTTGGCAGACTCAAGATAAGTCAAATTCTTGTGATCTGTCAAGACCACCACGCGATGCTTGGCTCCTTCAAGCCAATGACGCCACTCCTCGAATGCCCACTTCATGGCCAACAACTCTCGATTACCAACATCATAATTGCGCTCAGCAGGCGAAAACTTTCTAGAAAAGAAAGCACATGGCTTCATCACCGAGCCATCAGAACTTCTTTGCGACAAAACAGCCCCTGCTCCAATCTCAGAAGCATCAACCTCAACCTGAAACGGGAGCGAAACATCTGGCTGGCACAACACAGGGGCAGAAGAAAAACGACGCTTCAACTCCTGAAAAGCCTCTACAGCTGCAGAAGACCAATTGACCACATCAGCACCCTTCTTGGTCAAATCAGTCAACGGTTTAGCAACACTAGAAAAATTAGCGATGAAGCGCCGATAAAAATTAGCAAAGCCCAGGAACTTTTGCAGGCTCTTCACAGATGTCGGCTGAGTCCAATCGTAAATGGCCTGGACTTTAACAGGGTCCATCTCGATAGTAGAAGGGGAAAAAATTAACCCCAAAAATGGACCTGGAACACCATTCTGACCTGCTTCACATGAGACTCCCAATCATCCGAAAAGACCAAAATATCATCCAAATACACAATCAGGAATTTATCCAGGTACTCTCGGAAGATGTCATGCATAAAGGACTGAAATACTGATGGAGCATTGGAAAGCCCGAATGGCATAACCAGGTACTCAAAATGGCCCTCGGGCGTATTAAATGCTGTTTTCCATTCATCGCCCTGTTTAATACGCACAAGATTATACGCCCCTCGATGATCTATCTTGGTGAATCAACTAGCCCCTTTAATACGAGCAAACAAATCAGACAGCAATGGCAAAGGATACTGAAATTTGACTAATTTTATTAAGAAGGCGGTAATCAATACAAGGTCTCAAAGAACCATCCTTCTTGGCCACAAAAAAGAACCCTGCTCCTAACGGTGATGACGACGGGCGAATATGGCCTTTCTCCAAGGATTCCTTTATATAACTCCGCATAGCGGCGTGTTCTGGCACAGATAAATTGAACAATCGGCCCTTAGGAAACCCTACTACCAGGAATCAAATTAATAGCACAATCGCAATCCCTATGAGGAGGTAGGGCACTGGATTTGGGCTCATCAAATACATCCCGATAATCCGACAAAAACTCTGGAACTTCAGAAGGAGTGGAAGACGAAATAGACAAAAATGGAACCTCACCATGTACCCCCTGGCAACCCCAGCTGGACACAGACATAGATTTCCAGTCCAATACTGGATTATGAACCTGTAGCCATGGCAACCCCAAAACGACCACATCATGCAGATTATGCAACATCAAAAAGCGGATATCCTCCTGATGTGCAGGAGCCATGCACATGGTCAATTGGGTCCAGTACTGAGGCTTATTCTTGGCCAAAGGCGTAGCATCAATTCCTCTCAATGGAATAGGATGCTGCAAGGGCTCCAAGAAAAAACCACAGCGCCTAGCATACTCCAAGTCCATCAAATTCAGGGCAGCGCCTGAATCCACAAATGCCATAACAGAATAGGATGACAAAGAGCAAATCAGAGTAACGGACAATAGAAATTTAGACTGTACCGTACCAATGGTGGCAGACCTAGCGAACCGCTTAGTGCGCTTAGGACAATCGGAGATAGCATGAGTGGAATCACCACAATAAAAACATAGCCCATTCAGACGTCTGTGTTCTTGCCGTTCAGCTCTGGTCCAAGTCCTATCACATTGCAAAGGCCCAGACCCATGCTCAGATAGTACCACCAAATGGTGCACAGCTTTACGCTCACGCAAGCGTCGATCCATCTGAATGGCCAAAGACATAGACTCATTCAGACCAGCAGGCATGGGAAATCCCACCATGACATCCTTAAGTGCTTCAGAGAGACCCTTTCTGAAGATTGCTGCCAGGGCACATTCATTCCACTGAGTGAGCACAGACCACTTTCTAAACTTCTGACAATATATCTCCGCTTCATCCTGACCCTGACACAGAGCCAGCAAGATTTTCTCTGCCTGATCCACTGAATTAGGTTCGTCATAAAGCAATCCAAGCGCCAGGAAAAGCGCATCAACATCACGCAATGCCGGATCTCCTGGCGCAAGGGAAAATGCCCAGTCTTGAGGGTCACCACGTAACAAAGAAATAATGATCTTTACTTGTTGAACAGGGTCACCTGAGGAGCGAGGTTTCAAGGCAAGAAACAATTTACAATTATTTTTGAAATTCAAGAACTTAGATCTATCACCAAAAAACAAATCAGGAATTGGAATCCTAGGCTCTAATATCGGATTCTGACCCACAAAATCTTGAATGTTTTGTACACTTATAGTAAGATTATCCATCAAAGAGTACAGACCTTGAATGTCCATGTTTACACCTGTGTCCTGAACCACCCAGAGGTAAAGGGGAAAAGAGAGACAAAACACACTGCAAAGAAAAAAAAATGGTCTCAGAACTTCTCTTATCCCTCTATTGAGATGCATTAATACTTTGGGCCAGCTGTACTGTTATGACCTGGTGGTTAGGACAAGAATGGACCTGATGGTCAAGAGCACCCGGAAAGACCTGATAGCTACAAAAATACAGGACAAGCTCTGAGAAGTGGAAACTCTGCTGACCGCAATCCCTAATCCTATCACACACACTAGAAATAGCCGTGGATTGCTCCTAACGCTCCCTATGCAACTCGACAGCCTAAGAAACTAGCTAGCCCTAAAGATAGGAAAATAAAGCCTACCTTGCCTCAGAGAAATTCCCCAAAGGAAAAGGCAGCCCCCACATATATTGACTGTGAGTAAGATGAAATCACAAACACAGAGATGAAATAGATATAGCAAAGTGAGGCCCGACTTACTGAACAGACAGAGGATAGGAAGGGCAACTTTGCGGTCAGCACAAAAACCTACAAAAAGCCACGCAGAGAGTGCAGGGAAAAAAACCTTCAGCACCGACTCACGGTGCGGAGGCGCCCCTCTGCGTCCCAGAGCTTCCAGCAAGCAAGGCAATATTCACAATAGCAAGCTGGACAGAAAAAATAGCAAACAAGAAAATAGCAAAGAGGAACTTAGCTTCTGCTGGAAATAACAGGTAACCAGAACGATCCAGGAGCGAACTAGACCAATAGTACAACATTGACAGCTGGCATGGGGCAAAGATCCAAGTGGAGTTAAATAGAGCAGTCCACTAATGACTTAGCCTCGTCACCTGTGGAAGGAAACTCAGAAATACCCACAGCCACCAGAGGAAGTCCTTGGACAGAACCAGCCGAAGTACCATTCATGACCACAGGAGGGAGCCCGACAACAGAATTCACAACATGCCCCTATGGAAAACCACAGTTGGTAAACCGCAGTAAATCTGCAGTGTTTTTGCCCTGCAGATTTATCAAATCTGCTGCGGAAAAATCCACAGTGGCCAAGAATACATGTGCACATACCCTAAAGGTACCTTCACACATAACGATATCTTTAACGATATCGTTGCTTTTTGTGACGTAGCAACGATATCGTTAAGGAAATCGTTCTGTGTGACAGCGACCAACGATCAGGCCCCTGCTGGGAGATCGTTGGTCGCTGAGGAAAGTCCAGAACTTTATTTCGTCGCTGGACTCCCTGCAGACATCGCTGGATCGGCGTGTGTGACACCGATCCAGCGATGTCTTCACTGGTAACCAGGGTAAACATCGGGTTACTAAGCGCAGGGCCGCGCTTAGTAACCCGATGTTTACCCTGGTTACCAGCGTAAAAGTAAAAAAACAAACACTACATACTTACCTACCGCTGTCTGTCCCCGGCGCTTTGCTTCTCTGCACTCCTCCTGCACTGGCTGTGAGCGTCGGTCAGCCGGAAAGCACAGCGGTGACGTCACCGCTCTGCTTTCCGGCCGCTGTGCTCACAGTCAGTGCAGGAGGAGTGCAGAGAAGCAGAGCGCCGGGGACAGACAGCGGTAGGTAAGTATGTAGTGTTTGTTTTTTTACTTTTACGCTGGTAACCAGGGTAAACATCGGGTTGCTAAGCGTGGCCCTGCGCTTAGTAACCCGATGTTTACCCTGGTTACCCGGGGACTTCGGGATCGTTGATCGCTGGAGAGCTGTCTGTGTGACAGCTCTCCAGCGACCAAACAGCGACGCTGCAGCGATTGACATCGTTGTCGGTATCGCTGCAGTGTCGCTGAGTGTGAAGGTACCTTAAGGCTGTGTGCCCACTATGTGTTTTCAGTGAGCTTTTGACAATGCTTATTTTCGTTGCTCAAAAAAGGCGGCATCTTCCATTATTCCCATCCACTTTGCTGAAACTATAAATCTCACACCCACATGTGCTTTTTTTTTACTCAATGTAACCTGACCTGTGATGCGTGTTTCAAATCCACAACTGTTAGCTGTCGAGTTCCCACCTCTCCATAGGAGGAATCTCAAACCATCTCCACTGCGGTCTCCCATTCTTCTCCAGCTGCAGTGAAGTCTGCTCAGCAGAGACGTCGGTCCCAGCATCTGGCTCAGGCTGATACTAGACGACTGGTTACTGCTGCCCTTCCAGGCTCTGTCCTTGTGGCCTGCAATGTTCAGCAGCGAGCAGGTCTTTCTGGGACTAAGTCCTGCTTTTCACGTACTGAGCATGCCCACGGTACGACCTCCCATTGGAGGTCGGGGGTCACATGCTCAGGTCCTGTTGCGGCTCCTATTGGTACATCTGGAAGGTCTTGTAGCACTGCCGCTATAAAAGGTTCGCATTGCCGCTCTGCCGTGCACTAGTGTACACTTGTGTGTTAATGAGAGAAAGTTGCTCTTTAATTATCCCCTCCCTTGTGTTTGACTGCTCGATAAAGGTGGATGATTGTTATCTAGCGCCTGACTTGTTATCAGCACTAGAGCACACAAAACAGCGTCTATTTGCTGTGACCGCCAGTGCGGCGCCATGCGCTATCAGAGTGCTTTCCTAAGCCAAGTCAGAGTGTTTAGTGGCGTCCACCAGTGCGGCACCGCACGCACTCTTGTGCATATTAATTATTATTTCTGTTACTCTGACACCCCAGTTGCGGTGTCAAGCGCAAGAGGTCTAGTTGTGCTCTATCCCGAGTCTTGGGGTAGAGTTCTGTGACTCCTTGCTTGCGCTCTTTGTGCTGTACCAAGGCCCTGTGATGCAACAGGGTTCGCTTTCTTCATACTGGGTGAACTTAACCCATGTGTGAATCCATATTATACCATCATATAGTCCGTTATTACTTAGCAGTAGGGTTGAGCGAAACGGGTCAAAATTGTTCAAAGTCGCCGACTTTTGGCAAGGTCGGGTTTCATGAAACCCGACCCGACCCCAGTGGGGGGTCGGCCATGAAGTCGGCGATCTTTTGAATCTGGAATCGGAATTCCGATCCCGATTCCCGATATGTTTAAGATATCGGGAATTGGTATCGGAATTCAGATTAAAGTGTAAAATATAGAATTAAAATAAAAAATATTGCAATACTTACCCTCTGACGCGCCCTGGTACTAACCGGCAGCCTTCCTCCTTCGAATCCGCGCTTCTAGGACCTTGCCGTGACGTCGCGGTGACGTCGCGGCTTGTCAAGCCAATCACAAGCCGCGACGTCACCCGCGACGTCACCGAAGGTCCTGGAAGGCTGATTCTAAGGAAGGAAGGTTCCCGGTTAGTACCAGGGCGCGTCAGAGGGTAAGTATAAGGATATTTTTTATTTTAATTCTATATTTTACACTTAAATATGGATCCCAGGGCCTGAAGGAGAGTTTCCGCTCCTTCAGACCCTGGGAACCATGGAAACCCAATGCACTGCATTGGGTTTCGAGTTTCGGCCGACCCCGAACCCGACTTTTTTATAGGATCGGCCGATTTCACTCGACCCGACTTTTCCAAAAGTCGGGTTTCGTGAAACCCGACCCGATCCTATAAAAGTGAAGGTCGCTCAACCCTACTTAGCAGCAAGTTCCATCTCTGCATGGTGGACCCCGAGCTGCGAACGCACCTTACACTATCTTTCTAATTATTTGGTGCTTTCCGCTAACCCTAACAGCAACAAATCTGTTGGCAGCGGATTAGTCTCTGTACCGTCCAGCCGTTCAACAGTAAATATATATTTATTCAGGAACAAAGATAACACAGCTTACACCGAGTAAAGCTTATAGCTTAGGATCATATCATCTTGTCTGTCAGCTTTCAAATTGAAAGTAGAATTGTGCTCCAGTTACACACACACACAATGAACAGTAACTTTCAGGTTCGCTTTTTTTTAACAATGCTTTACTGGCATTGTAACACAATTGCTGGAGAAAGAAACACTATTAACCCTGCTGTTCTGTTCGGGTCCATATGACCCGAAATGAAATTTGAGACCCTGCAGATTATTTATTATGCGGATTTGAAACTTGTGATTAATTGATTTTTCCTCATTTGAGGGGTTCTTACTATGAGTGTTGATTTTTTTTTTTTGTTTAATTTTTGCTACATGCTGATTGTTACACTTGTACTGTTCAGGTCAATATGACCCGATAACATTTTATACTGTTCAACAGGTCAGTAATAGTGATGAACGAGTGTACTCGTTGCTCGGGTTTTGCCAAGCACGCTCGGGTGACCTTCGAGTATTTGTTAGTGTTTGGAGATTTAATTTTCATCACCTCAGCTGAATGATTTACAGCTATTAGCCAGGCTGAGTACATTTGGGTGTTGCCTGGTTGCTAGGGAATCCTCACATGTAATCAAGCTGGCTAATAGCTGTAAATCATACTGTCAGGAGACAAGCGGGAGCTCAGAGCAGCGCAGGAACCAGGAAGAGAGGTGAGTATTTATTTTTTAAGGGGTGCTGCCTTATACTACAGAATCTGCCTATGGGGGTGCTGTCTTATACTACAGGGTCTGCCTATGAGGGTCTGCCTAATACTACAGGGTCTGCCTATGGGGTTCTGCCTAATGCTACAGGGTCTGCCTATGGGGGTCTGCCTAATACTACAGGGTCTGTCTATGGGGGTCTACCTTATACTACAGGATCTGCCTATGGGGGATCTGCCTAATACTACAGGGTCTGCCTATGGGGGGGATCTGCCTAATACTTCAGGGTCTGCCTATGGGGGTCTGCCTAATACTACAGGGTCTGCCTCTGGGGAGTCTGCCTAATACTGCAGGGTCTGCCTATGGGGGTCTGCCTAATACTACAGGGTCTGCCCATGGGGGTCTGCCTAATGCTACAGGGACTGCCTATGTTGGGGTCTGCCTAATACTACAGGGTCTGCCTATGGGGGTCTGCCTATGAGGGGTCTGCCTTATAATCTTTCTTCTTTATCTTTATTTTTTTTAATTTTTTTATATAGCACTAACATATTTCGCAGCGCTTTACAGGTTGCACACATTATACTACAGGGTCTGCCTATGGGGGGTCTGCCTTATACTACAGGGTCTGCCTAATACTACATTGTCTGCCTATGGGGGGGTCTGCCTTATACTGCAGGATCTGCCTTATACTACAGGGTCTGCCTATGGGGGTTCTGCCTAATCCTACAGGGTCTGCCCATGGGGGTCTGCCTAATGCTACAGGGACTGCCTATGTTGGGGTCTGCCTAATACTACAGAGTTTGCCTGTGGGGGGTCTGCCTATGAGGGGTCTGCCTTATAATCTTTCTTCTTTATCTTTATTTTTTTAAAAAATTTTTATATAGCACTAACATATTTCGCAGCGCTTTACAGGTTGCACACATTATACTACAGGGTCTGCCTATGGGGGGGTCTGCCTTATACTACAGGGTCTGCCTAATACTACATTGTCTGCCTATGGGGGGGTCTGCCTTATACTGCAGGATCTGCCTTATACTACAGGGTCTGCCTATGGAAGGGTGCTGTCTTATACTACAGGATCTGCCTATGGGGGTACTGTCTTATACTACAGGGTCTGCCTATAGGGATGCTGCCTTATAATACAGGGTCTGCCTATGGGGGTGCTGCCTTATACTGCAGGATCTGCCTATGGGGGTGCTGCCTTATACTACAGGATCTGCCTATAGGGGTGCTGCTTTATACTACAGGGTCTGCCTGCGGGGTGCTACCTTATACTTAAGGGTCTGCCTATGGGGTGCTGCCTTAAACTACAGAGTCTGCCTATGGGGAGTGCATTATACAATATAGAGTAGGCCTATGGGGAGTGCATTATACTATATTGAGGACTATCTGGTACATTATACTATATTGAGGACTATCTGGTGCATTATACTATATTGAGGACTTTCTGGTGCATTATACTATATGGAGGCTATCTAGAGGGTCATCATACAGTGTGGGAATTACAGTGTTGGAACCATCAAACAGTTTGGAGGCTACTAAGGGGTCAGTATACTGTGTATTAGAGAGCATCATACTGTGTATAGGGGAGCTGTACAGGAGGCAGACTCTGGACATTATTAAATGTAAAGTAGGCACTTATTATTATAGGGGAACTCAGGTTACTGTGACTATCAAAGGAGCACACATGGCAATATTAATTTCCAGGGGACAAAATATGGGCACTGTTTTCTAGGGCACTTGCACCCGGCATTGCTATATTATAGAGGGGTGCTTTAGAATTTAGAGAGCACACAGAACCACACAGCAAGTGCAGTAATAGGATCACATATGTCAGTAGAGGCTCAGTATTGGGGTATCAGGGGCAGTAATGGGGACACATATGGCAGCAGCGGCTCAGTATTTGGTGGGGTATCAGCAGGATGAGGAGTTTGTGCAGGTTGGGAATAGATGATGATGGGGCTGGAATGTGAGAAGTGAAATATGTCTTTGTTATATTCTCTGCAGGTGAGTCGTTGCTGGAAGAAGTTGTCATATCGGTCTGGGTCAGATGGAAAAGACGGGAAAAGTGACGATTCCATCATAAAGAATGTCAGCGGTAAGTCATTATCTGTAACTGTGCTGTGATCTATGTTCTGTAGGGCTGGTATCTACCAATGACCATATGACAGTAATATCCATGTTGGTCTTTGTATAGAGATTATCTTCTGTAATAGCGTGGTCATCTGCTGAGGTTCTCCTCCACTATTAGGGCGCATCACCCAGTTGTAATCAAGGTTACCTGGTTAGGGGCCCACTCAGAAGCTTCGCGCCCCCTGAACCAAAACCCTAGCTACGCCTCTGATCCTTAGTAAAAGAGATGTGTATAGTTCTACTTTTTATTTTACTGGAGATACAACACTTGTGTCTTACGTTCCCCCCAAAAATAAACATGTAATTCTAATGAGCACAATGCACTATGACAATGCAATAAGTAATCGAGAAGACAGAAAGCCGGACATGATATTAGATTATAATGCCACAAAAGGGGCAGTTGATACGTTAGATCAGTGTTCCCCAACTCTGGCCCTCAAGAGCCACCAACAGATCATGTTTTCAGGATTTCCTTAGAATTACAAAGGTGATGGGATTCTTGATCATTTAGATGATGCAAGTATCACCTGTGTAATACTAAGGAAATCCTGAAAACATGACCTGTTGGTGGACCGGAGTTGGGGAACACTGCATTAGATCAAGCAATATCATCATACACATGCAAACGCAAAACTAATTGATGGACAATGATAATATTTTACAACATTCTGAATGTTTCGGCATACAACGCATTTGTTTTATGGAGCAAAATCGACCCCAATTGAAATGGAAATAAGCTGCATAAAATAAGAATTTTTATTGAAGAATTAGGAAAATCCCTAGTTAGGCCTCTTTCACACATCAGTGTCTCCGGTACGTGTACTGACTATATATGCGCATATTCATCACTGTAATGAGCGGTACCACGTGACCGCTCACACAGGACAGGCTGCCAGCGCTGAGAGCATACATCACAGGAGCTGGGTGAGTATTTCTCAGCAAGCGGGCGGGCGCACAGGGGATGGGAGGTGGGAGGTGACCCCAAACTTTATTTTTAACACAAACAAAAAAAAAAACCTTGATTTTTCATTCCTTCTCTCCATTTAAATAAGTAAAAAAAATATATGCCCCATGATGACGCTAATTTACTTAATAGACACAGAAATGCTGCAGAAAATCTGCAGTATCAAAAACTCACCCAAGCGTCATCATGGGGCATAGCCTTAACCCCTTCCCGACATATGATGTACAAGTTACTCTATGTCATATGTTGGATCCCTGACTTTGATGGAGGCTTGCCAGCCGAGTCCGCATCCTGCCTGGCAGATGGTGGCTGAATTAATCTTGTCTGCCTCTAACCGCTGCGGGTGGCTCTGTCAATCTTTGACAGCAGCATGTAAATATAAAATAAATTAATCGGAATGGTAAAAGAGGCGATCAAAACATCATATCTACCACAAAACAAATTTCCACATTTTTTTCCACCATTTAAATAAGTAAAAAAAATACCGTATATACTCGAGTATAAGCCGAGATTTTCAGCCCACTTTTTTGGGCTGAAAGTCCCCCTCTCGGCTTATACTCGAGTCATATACCCGGGGGTCGGCAGGTGAGGGGGAGCGGGGGCTGTGTACTTATACTTACCTGCTCCTGGCGCGGTCCCTGCAGTCCCTGGCTTCCCCGGCGCTGCAGAATCTTCCTGTACTGAGTGGTCACATGGCACCGCTCATTACAGAAATGAATAGGCGGCTCCACCTCCCATAGGGGAGGAGCCGCATATTCATTGCTGTAAATGATCGGTAACTGTGACCGCTCAATTACAGGAAGAAGCTGCAGCGCCGGGGAAGCCAGGGACTGCAGGGACCGCGCCAGGAGCAGGTAAGTATACGGGGAGCGCAGCGCTGCGCTATATTTACCTGCTCCTCGCTCCGGTGCGGCTCCGTCTGCAGCGTCCTCTAGCAGTGACGCTCAGGTTAGAGGGCGCTGTGACGTAGTCAGTGCGCGCCCTCTGCTGAGCGTCAGTGCTGGAGACAGAGCTGCATGAGGAGCAGGTAATTATTGAAAGCGCCGGCACCCTGAGCAAGAGAGGTGAGTATGTGATTTTTTTTTTATGGCAGCACCAGCAGCATTCTATATGGCACAGCATTATATAAGGAGCATCTATGGGGCCAAAAAGTACGGTGCAGAGCATTATATGTGGCACAGCTTTATATGGAGCATCTATGGGGCCATAATGAACGGTGCAGAGCATTCTATATAGAACAGTTGTATATGGAGCATCTATGGGGCAATAATGAACGGTATGGAGCATCTATTTTTATTTTTGAAATTTACGAGTAGCTACTGCATTTTCCACCCTAGGCTTATACTCGAGTCAATAAGTTTTCCCAGTTTTTTGTGGCAAAATTAGGGGGGTCGGCTTATACTCGGGTCCGCTTATACTCGAGTATATACGGTATATGTTTAGTATCTGTGTAATCGACCTAACCTGGAGAATCATATTGCTAGGATAGTTTTAACGTATAGTGAACTTGCTAAATAAACACCCCCCCCAAGAAAAAAACAATTGTAGAATTGCACTTTTTTGAAATTTCAATGCACTTGGAATTTTTTTTCTGCTTTCCAGTGACATGACATGATAAAAAGAATGGACTCAATCAAAAATACAAGCCCTCATACGGCTATGTGAATGTAATGTAAAAATAAAAAGTTATGTCTCTTGGAAGAAGGCGAGGAAAAAACAAAAACAAAAAAACAAAATAGCCTGGTCATGAACATGTTAAAGTATCTGATGATGCCATTTATTTCTTATGGGTATGATCCAATTATGTACCTAGGTCAAGTTTTCAATCATGTTCTAATAAAGATTAAGAACATTTATGCATGTTTTGTCGAGTTTTTAATGTTTTCACCTAATTCTTTTCATTTTTGCCTCTATTTTACATGTGATTGTTTTGGTTTTTTTAGCTCACCTTTGTGTGTCAAGGTTGGGATTTCCAGATGTTTTCACCTGATTCATTATTAACAACTTTTGAAAAAATCGCTAAATTTGTTGCAAATACACTTTAATCCCCCTAGTAGTGATTCTAAATACACCAGAAAATGTTTGCGCTATTTTTACAGCATTTTGCAAAACATGCAACTTTTTCCACCAAAATGTCAAAACAACAGTTAAAGACAGCAAAAAATTTTTTTTAATTTGTTCAAAATTCCACAAGGCAAAAAAAGAAAAAAGTGACTTAAGAAATGCAAATGATGAATCGGGGCCTAATTAATTTTAACTGGGCCTGAATTGTATTTCATGCTGGAGAATTTCAAGCATTTTTTTTATGTTTATGTCTACAAGTATAGAGAACCTGCATAATTAAATAACTAAGTTACACCCGTGCTATAACAGAGACTTGACGCTCGTAAACCCCAAAACAAAATCACCAACAGGGCTCCGAAATATCACAGTTTATTATTGTTATTGGTCTTCTTCTATTGGCCAAATGGAGCATTTTGAGGATCGGGTGTAAATGTAATCCCTACACCCACTTTAGTTATGCCCCTGATGGTGGTTCCACACTGTCTGAATGTGCTTTTGCTTCACCTTGTATCTTAGTTTCTCTAAACCAGCGGCATAACTATACGAGGTGCAGGGGTTGCAATCATACCCACTGGCACTGGAACCTAGGCTGGCTCTAAAAGGTCGAAACAGCAATAACACAAAAAGAGGATTCGGAGATCATCCAAAAATTCAGATAAAACAGCAAAAAGGCAGAGATGCAGTGGACCCATGTTGTTAAGATGGCGGCAACACAGGTGCAGAATTACCAGTGAGGCAACCACTCACAACCTACCAAACTAATGGAGGGGGTGGCTGCGTGGCATATTACTGCACATATAAGACTTGTATGTGGCGCTGTTCACACAATGGAGATGCACAGCATCTAGGTTAACAGCCTAGTAGTGACACCCTTCTATTAGATCAGGTGGGCTGCCCAGCGCTATCCAAATGCACCCCATGTGAACTGACACCACAGTTTACAAGACAAAATGGGCCCAACTGCACCCCGAAAAAAGTGCAAAAAACACATATATAAAATATATATATGTGTGAGGTATTAGTTTGTATTTTGGCCAAAATACGCAAGCTCGTAACCCACGTCACCGGTCCCCACGCTTACGAGTCCTTATTCTATACAGGAATAGCACAAAAATAGGATTCAGAGATCCTCCAAAAATTCAGAAAAAACAGCAAAAAGGCAGAGATGCTTACCTGCCTAGGTAAGTGGTTGCCTCATTGGTAATTCTGCACCTGTGTTGCCACCATCTTAACCACATGGGTCCACTGCATCCTGATAGTACATTTGTTTGGAGGCCTAGGCAGGTAAGCATCTCTGCCTTTTTGCTGTTGTTTCTGGCTCTAAAAGGTCCAAAGGTCCATTTTCTCCATATGAAAAACTATTACTATAAAGATTTCCAATAGGGTTGAGCGACCTTGACCTTTTTAGAGTCGAGCCGTGTTTCGCGAAACCCGACTATCTTAGAAGTCGAGTCGAGTGGAATCAGCCGATTATCGCGAAAAGTCGGATATCGCCCGAAACACGAAACCCAATGCAAGTCAATGGGGGAGCATAGTCGGCAGTGAGTGGAGGCCAGGAAAACACCTACACTGCCCATTTTAATGGCAAAAACATCCATTCTTGTTACAGCAGCTTGTCAATCGTAATTTACCTTATAATAATTGGAAGGCATTTGAAATTGGGGGTCATTTGGCTAAAGTTGTGGGGGGTAGGGCTGGTTCAAGTAATTAGTGGGCCCAGGAAATCTGGAACACGTCACGGCAGTGGAGCAGGGAGAGGTAAGTATTTCAACTTTGCAAGTGCTGAGATCCTGAGCAAGCAGGGGGGGCCCACTCGTTGGCATTGGCACTGGCACAGGGCCCCTCAAAGTACAGCGGTGTGTTTGCACGGCGGGGGCGCCTCCCACCGGCAGCAACACTTTTGCGTACTATGAGAGGCCCTGTGCCAGTGACGTTGCCAACTAGTATTCCTCCCCTCACCTGATGAAGGAACCTGCACTTTCATCTGCACCTTCCTCTTTGTCCCCGTGTAAGGTGGTATGGTATGCGGGAAGAGGAACCTGACTTTCAGCAGGGTCACAATCTTGCTGTGTAGCGTGCACGGGGAATTTTGCGTTATGGGTCAATGTACCAGCAGACTCATCTATCACTGGCTGGGCAATGGGCAGGATGAGGAGGAAACACAGATATAGGCCCAAAGAATAAAGTGGGCTAAATGCAGTTCAAAATTGGTAACACAGGACTAACCAGGGAGCATTGCAGTGGAGGACAACTGGAATGAGAGGCTGACACAGAGAGTAGGCCCAAATCAGTAAGTAGTCGAAATGCAGTTCAAAATTGGCAACCGTAGTAAACAGGCGGCACAGCTTTGTTCAGTGGAGGAGAACAGCAAGGAGTGGCAGACACCGATAGTAGGCCCCAACCCAACTAGTAGGCCAAATGCAGTCTAACATTAACAACTACTTAACGAGAGCCTGAAAATGGAATTTCAGGACAGGAAACCAGGAGAACAGCAAGGAGCGGCAGACACTGTTAGTAGGCCCCAAACCAACTAGTACGCCAAATGCAGTTGTTCCATTTAACCACTATTTAACAAGAGCCTGAAGATAGAAGCTCAGGAAAGGCAACCTGGAGAACACCTTGGAGTGGAACACACCGTCTCTACACCCCATACACAATTTGTAGGCCTAATGCAGTGTAGTTTCCAACAACTACTAAACGAGAGCATTAAGATCGAAGCAATGGCGAGGAAACCTGGGGAACACCTTGGAGTGGAACACACCATCTCTCTACACCCCATACCCAATTTGTAGGCCTAATGCAGTGTAGTTTCCAACAACTACTAAACGAGAGCCAGAAGATCGAAGCAATGGAGAGGAAACCTGGGGAACACCTTGGAGTGTAACACACCATCTCTCTACACCCCATACCCAATTTGTAGGCCTAATGCAGTGTAGTTTTCTACAATTACTAAACGAGAGTCGGAAGATCGAAGCAATGGCGAGGAAACCTGGGGAACACCTTGGAGTGGAACACACTGTCTCTACACCCCATACCCAATTTGTAGGCCTAATGCAGTGTAGTTTCCAACAACTACTAAACGAGAGCCTGAAGATAGAAGCTCAGGAAAGGCAACCTGGAGAACACCTTGGAGTGGAACACACCATCTCTCTACACCCCATACCCAATTTGTAGGCCTAATGCAGTGTAGTTTTCTACAACTACTAAACAAGAGTCGGAAGACCGAAGCAATGTGGACGAAACCTGGGGAACACCTTTTAGTCTAACACACCATCTCTCTACACCCCATACCCATTTTGTAGGCCTAATGCAGTGTAGTTCCCAACAACTACTAAACGAGAGCATTAAGATTGAAGCAATGGAGAGGAAACCTGGGGAACACCTTGGAGTGGAACACACCATCTCTCTACACCCCATACCCAATTTGTAGGCCTAATGCAGTGTAGTTTTCTACAACTACTAAACGAGAGTCGGAAGACCGAAGCAATGTGGACGAAACCTGGGGAACACCTTTTAGTCTAACACACCATCTCTCTACACCCCATACCCAGTCAGTTTGTAGGCCTAATGCAGTGTAGTTCCCAACAACTACTAAACGAGAGCATGAAGATCGAAGCAATGGAGAGGAAACCTGGGGAACACCTTGGAGTGGAACACACCATCTCTCTACACCCCATACCCAATTTGTAGGCCTAATGCAGTGTAGTTTTCTACAACTACTAAACGAGAGTCGGAAGACCGAAGCAATGTGGACGAAACCTGGGGAACACCTTTTAGTGTAACACACCATCTCTCTACACCCCATACCCATTTTGTAGGCCTAATGCAGTGTAGTTCCCAACAACTACTAAACGAGAGCATGAAGATCGAAGCAATGGAGAGGAAACCTGGGGAACACCTTGGAGTGGAACACACCATCTCTCTACACCCCATACCCAATTTGTAGGCCTAATGCAGTGTAGTTTCCAATAACTACTATACGAGAGCATTAAGATTGAAGCAATGGAGAGGAAACCTGGGGAACACCTTGGAGTGGAACACACCATCTCTCTACACCCCATACCCAATTTGTAGGCCTAATGCAGTGTAGTTTTCTACAACTACTAAACGAGAGTCGGAAGACCGAAGCAATGTGGACGAAACCTGGGGCACACCTTGGGGCGGCAGACACCGTTAGTAGGCCCTACCAAAGTTGTACCCCCAAAGCACTTTTAAAATTCCTAGAGGCTGAAAACAAGACTATTGACACTCTGCTTTTTTCAAAGGAACACAGCTGAATTGAGTGGCGCAGACAGACACAGGTAGTAGGCCTTAAACCAAAAATGTGGCTCACTGCAGCTTAAAAAAGTTACAGGGGTACACAGACAGCATTGCTCTGGGCAGTGGAGGACAATTTCAATAGTGGACCGCAGACAGACTTTGTACGCCTACTATTAAAAAAATGATGCTCTATGCAATTAAAAATTGGTTCCAGGGGTCCACGGGCAGCAGTGGTGTGGTCAGTGGACGAGTATTGGAAGGAGGGACCGCAGACAGGCGTAGTAGGCCTAACATAACAAAATTAGGCTGTAGGCACTTTAAAAATGGTTCCAGGGGTACACGGGCAGCAGTGGTGTGGTCAGCGGAGGAAAATTTGAATTAGGGACTGCAGACAGACTTTGTAGGCTGTCCCCTGTGGACCATGCATCCAACACATTAACCCAGTGCGCCGTAATGGACACGTAATTTTTTGTGGACATGCCTACTGGTCCATGCGTCTCTTGTCAGGTGCACCTTTCAACTGTTTGATTGCCTGAGTGCTATGACAATGCAGACTTTTTCATGCCGGTGGAGGGCTGGGATGGCTTTTCTCGCAAAAGAAATGTCGACTGGGTAGCTTGAACCGTGGTACAGCGTAGTTCATCTGGGCTTTCTAAATATAAAACAAAGAAAAAAAGGAGGCTCCATGCACTTTCAGCTGGGTTCCAGGGGTACACGGCCAGCATTGGTCTGGTCAGTGGAGAACTATTGGAAGGAAGGACCGCAGACAGGCTTCGAAGGCCTAACATAAAAAAATTGGGCTGTAGGCACTTTATAATTGGTTCCAGGGGTACACGGGCAGCAGTAGACAGGTCAGTGGAGGCCTAGTGGAAGGAGTGACCGCAGACAGACTTCGAAGGCCTAACATAATAACAGATGGCTGTAGGCAATTTTAAATTGGTTCCAGGGGAACACGGGCAGCAGTGGCCTGGTCAGTGTAGTAGTAGTAGAAAGAACGGACTGCAGACAGGCTTCGAAGGCCTAACATAAAAAAATTGGGCTGTAGGCATTTTATAATTGGTTCCAGGGGTACACGGGCAGCAGTGGTCTGGTCAGTGGAGGCCTAGTGGAAGGAGTGACCGCAGACAGGCATCGAAGGCCTAACATAATAACAGATGGCTGTATGCAATTTTACATTGGTTCCAGGGGTACACGGGCAGCAGTGGTGTGGTCAGTGGAGAACTATTGGAAGGAAGGACCGCAGACAGGCTTCGAAGGCCTCACATAATAACAGATGGCTGTAGGCAATTTTACATTGGTTCCAGGGGTACACGGGCAGCAGTGGTGTGGTCAGTGGAGGCCTAGTGGAAGGAGTGACCGCAGACAGGCATCGAAGGCCTAACATAATAACAGATGGCTGTAGGCAATTTTAAATTGGTTCCAGGGGAACACGGGCAGCAGTGGCCTGGTCAGTGTAGTAGTAGTAGAAAGAACGGACCGCAGACAGGCTTCGAAGGCCTAACATAAAAAAATTGGGCTGGCTGTAGGCAATTTAAAATTGGTTCCAGGGGAACACGGGCAGCAGTGGTCTGGTCAGTGGAGGCCTAGTGGAAGGAGTGACCGCAGACAGGCTTCAAAGGCCTAACATAATAACAGATGGCTGTAGGCACTTTATAATTGGTTCCAGGGGTACACGGGCAGCAGTGGTGTGGTCAGTGGAGGCCTAGAGGAAGGAGTGACCGCAGACAGGCATCGAAGGCCTAACATAATAACAGATGGCTGTAGGCAATTTTAAATTGGTTCCAGGGGAACACGGGCAGCAGTGGCCTGGTCAGTGTAATTGTAGTAGAAAGAACGGACCGTAGACAGGCTTCGAAGGCCTAACATAAAAAAATTGGGCTGGCTGTAGGCAATTTAAAATTGGTTCCAGGGGAACACGGGCAGCAGTGGTCTGGTCAGTGGAGGCCTAGTGGAAGGAGTGACCGCAGACAGGCTTCGAAGGCCTAACATAATAACAGATGGCTGTAGGCACTTTATAATTGGTTCCAGGGGTACACGGGCAGCAGTGGTGTGGTCAGTGGAGGCCTAGAGGAAGGAGTGACCGCAGACAGGCATCGAAGGCCTAACATAATAACAGATGGCTGTAGGCAATTTTAAATTGGTTCCAGGGGAACACGGGCAGCAGTGGCCTGGTCAGTGTAATTGTAGTAGAAAGAACGGACCGTAGACAGGCTTCGAAGGCCTAACATAAAAAAATTGGGCTGGCTGTAGGCAATTTAAAATTGGTTCCAGGGGAACACGGGCAGCAGTGGTCTGGTCAGTGGAGGCCTAGTGGAAGGAGTGACCGCAGACAGGCTTCGAAGGCCTAACATAATGACAGATGGCTGTAGGCAATTTTACATTGGTTCCAGGGGTACACGGGCAGCAGTGGTGTGGTCAGTGGAGGCCTAGTGGAAGGAGTGACCGCAGACAGGCATCGAAGGCCTAACATAATAACAGATGGCTGTAGGCAATTTTAAATTGGTTCCAGGGGAACACGGGCAGCAGTGGCCTGGTCAGTGTAGTAGTAGTAGAAAGAACGGACCGCAGACAGGCTTCGAAGGCCTAACATAAAAAAATTGGGCTGGCTGTAGGCAATTTAAAATTGGTTCCAGGGGAACACGGGCAGCAGTGGTCTGGTCAGTGGAGGCCTAGTGGAAGGAGTGACCGCAGACAGGCTTCGAAGGCCTAACATAATAACAGATGGCTGTAGGCAATTTTACATTGGTTCCAGGGGTACACGGGCAGCAGTGGTGTGGTCAGTGGAGGCCTAGTGGAAGGAGTGACCGCAGACAGGCATCGAAGGCCTAACATAATAACAGATGGCTGTAGGCAATTTTAAATTGGTTCCAGGGGAACACGGGCAGCAGTGGCCTGGTCAGTGTAGTAGTAGTAGAAAGAACGGACCGCAGACAGGCTTCGAATGCCTAACATAAAAAAATTGGGCTGTAGGCACTTTATAATTGGTTCCAGGGGTACACGGGCAGCAGTGGTCTGGTCAGTGGAGGCCTAGTGGAAGGAGTGACCGCAGACAGGCATCAAAGGCCTAACATAATAACAGATGGCTGTAGGCAATTTTAAATTGGTTCCAGGTGAACACGGCCAGCAGTGGCCTGGTCAGCGGAGGATGATTGTAATGAGTGTCTGCCAGTTAGTAGTCCAAAACAATACATAAATGTGAATGTCTCACATTAAAATCCAGCGAAAACACTAAAGGGTGCAATCTTTAGGTACAGGGGTGGGATCCTCTGCGTTGTTTCTGACCTACTAATTTGGCGCAAAGTTTTTACTTGGGTAAATAGAGGACACTGCCCCTGACTATGTTAAGTACCATTATACATGTCAACACAATGGTATTGTCAGTGGCAGGAATGGAAGGATGTCAGCGCATAGTCTAAACATTGGTGGAAGTGTGAGAGATAATTGTGGAAGTGGCAGAGCAATGTTTGACCTGGGGGTGGGTGAACTCTCTTGTGGACGGCGGTACAGGCCCAGGGCCCCTCATGTTACAACAGTGTGTCTGACGTTGGGTGCGCACCACCACCGCCAGAGACAGTTTATTGTACTATGAGGGACCCAGTGGCAGTGCCGTCGACCAAAAGCGGGCACACCCACCTCTTCAGACAAACAGCACTCTCACGGGTGCTTGCGCCAAGTCGCGATACCACGGCCCCGTGTGGGGAGTTTGGCCATTTAGGGAGGTGTAAACATGTCGTATGCTGGACAATCAGCTGCAGCAAATTAGACATTCGAAAAGTAATTCACAGTAGTCCACAGGCAAGAGCTTTTCGTAGGAAAGCTAGGTGTCTGCCGGGCAAGGTGGGGCAAAAGAATTCGAAATCCAGTTGTGGTTCATTTTAATGAATGTTAGATCATCAACATTTTGGGTAGCCAGACGAGTCATTTTTTCGGTTAATATTGAACCTGCAGCACTGAATACTCTTTCTGATAGGACACTAGCTGCCGGGCAAGCAAGCTCCTGCAATGCATATTCTGCCAATTCTGGCCAGGTGTCTAATTTTGATGCCCAGTAATCAAATGGGAATGACGGTTGAGGGAGAACATCGATAAGGGATGAAAAATAGTTAGTAACCATACTGGACAAATGTTGTCTCCTGTCACTTCCAATTGATGCAGCAGTACCTGTCCTGTCTGCGGTCATAGCAAAATCACTCCACAACCTGGTCAGAAAACCCCTCTGTCCAACGCCACTTCTGATGTGTGCACCCCTAACACTCCTGGTCTGCTGCCCCCTGGAGCTCGTGTGAGAACGATCACGGGCGCTGTGTGCTGGGAATGCCTGAAGCAAACGGTCAACAAGAGTTGATTGTTTGGTTGCTAATATTAGTTCCAAGTTCTCATGTGGCATAATATTTTGCAATTTGCCTTTATAGCGAGGATCAAGGAGGCAGGCCAACCAGTAATCATCATCGTTCATCATTTTAGTAATGCGTGTGTCCCTTTTGAGGATACGTAAGGCATAATCCGCCATGTTGGCCAAAGTTCCAGTTGTCAAATCTGCGGTTGTGATTGGTTGAGGGGCAGTTTCAGGCAAATCTACGTCACTTGTGTCCCTCAAAAAACCAGAACCCGGCCTTGCCACGCCACCAATTTCCAGTGCCCCGGGAAAGCTTCCTCATTAAAAATATACTCATCCCCATCATCCTCCTCGTCCTCCACCTCCTCTTCGCCCGCTACCTCGTCCTGTACACTGCCCTGACCAGACAATGGCTGACTGTCATCAAGGCTTTCCTCTTCCTCTGGTGCAGACGCCTGATCCTTTATGTGCGTCAAACTTTGCATCAGCAGACACATTAGGGGGATGCTCATGCTTATTATGGCGTTGTCTGCACTAACCAGCCGTGTGCATTCCTCAAAACACTGAAGGACTTGACACATGTCTTGTACCTTCGACCACTGCACACCTGACAACTCCATGTCTGCCATCCTACTGCCTGCCCGTGTATGTGTATCCTCCCACAAAAACATAACAGCCCGCCTCTGTTGGCACAGTCTCTGAAGCATGTGCAATGTTGAGTTCCACCTTGTTGCAACGTCTATGATTAGGCGATGCTGGGGAAGGTTCAAAGACCGCTGATAGGTTTGCATACGGCTGGAGTGTACAGGCGAACGTCGGATATGTGAGCAAAGTCCACGCACTTTGAGGAGCAGGTCGGAGAACCCAGGATAAGTTTTCAATAAGCACTGCACCACCAGGTTTAAGGTGTGAGCCAGGCAAGGAATGTGTTTCAGTTGGGAAAGGGAGATGGCAGCCATGAAATTCCTTCCGTTATCACTCACTACCTTGCCTGCCTCAAGATCTACTGTGCCCAGCCACGACTGCGTTTCTTGTTGCAAGAACTTGGACAGAACTTCCGCGGTGTGTCTGTTGTCGCCCAAACACTTCATAGCCAATACAGCCTGCTGACGCTTGCCAGTAGCTGGCCCATAATGGGACAACTGGTGTGCAACAGTGTCAGCTGCCGATGGAGTGGTTGGCCGACTGCGGTCTGTGGAAGAGCTGTCGCTTCTGCAGGAGGACGAGGAGGAGGAGGAGGGGGTGTGAACGCCTACAGCCAACTGTTTCCTAGACCGTGGGCTAGGCACAACTGTCCCGAAATTGATGTCCCCTGTGGACCCTGCATCCACCACATTCACCCAGTGTGCCGTGATGGACACGTAACGTCCCTGGCCATGCCTACTGGTCCATGCATCTGTAGTCAGGTGCACCTTTGTACTCACAGATTGCCTGAGTGCATGGACGATGCGCTGTTTAACATGCTGGTGCAGGGCTGGGATGGCTTTTCTGGAAAAAAAGTGTCGACTGGGTAGCTCGTAGCGTGGTTCAGCGTACTCCATCAGGGCTTTGAAAGCTTCACTTTCAACTAACCGGTAGGGCATCATCTCTAACGAGATTAGTCTAGCTATGTGGGCGTTAAAACCCTGTGTACGCGGATGCGAGGATAAGTACTTCCTTTTTCTAACCAGAGTCTTATGTAGGGTGAGCTGGACTGGAGAGCTGGAGATCGTGGAACTTGCGGGTGTGCCGGTGGACATGGCAGACTGAGAGACGGTTGGAGACGGTATTATTTCCGCCGGTGCCCTAGATGCAATATTTCCTCCTAAAAAACTGGTGATTCCCTGACCCTGACTGCTTTTGGCTGGCAAAGAAACCTGCACAGATACTGCCGGTGGTGCGGAAAATGGTGGCCTTACAGTGACGGAAGGGATGTTGCGTTGCTGACTAGCTTCATTGGCCGAGGGTGCTACAACCTTAAGGGACGTTTGGCAGTTAGTCCAGGCTTGAAAATGCATGGTGGTTAAATGTCTATGCATGCAACTTGTATTGAGACTTTTCAGATTCTGACCTCTGCATAAGCTAGTTGAACATTTTTGACAGATGACTTTGCGCTGATCAATTGGATGTTGTTTAAAAAAATGCCAGACTGCACTCTTCCTAGCATCGGATCCCTTTTCAGGGATTGCAGACTGAGCTTTAACCGGATGGCCACGCTGTCCTCCAACAGGTTTTGGCTTTGACACGCGTTTTGGGCCAGATACGGGCCCGGCAGATGGAACCTGTTGCGATGTTGATGCCTGCTGCGGCCCCTCCTCCACCTCCGCTTCTGAACTACTGCCGCCTGCACCCTGTTCCCCCAATGGCTGCCAATCGGGGTCAACAACTGGGTCATCTATTACCTCCTCTTCTAGCTCGTGTGCAACTTCGTCTGTGTCACCGTGTCGGTCGGTGGTATAGCGTTCGTGACGGGGCAACATAGTCTCATCAGGGTCTGATTGTGGATCAGTACCCTGAGAGGGCAATGTTGTGGTCTGAGTCAAAGGACCAGCTTAGTAGTCAGGCTGTGGCTGTGCATCAGTGCACTCCATGTCAGAATCTACTTGTAATGGGCATGGCCTGTTAAGTGTTTCACTTTCTAAGCCAGGGACGGTATGTGTAAAGAGCTCCATGGAGTAACCCGTTGTGTCGCCTGCTGCATCCTTCTCTCTTGTTGTTTTTGCTGAAGAGGACAAGGAAGCGACTTGTCCCTGACCGTGAACATCCACAGGCGACGCGCTGCTTTTACATTTACCAGTTTCAGAAGAGGAGGCAAAAGAGCTAGAGGCTGAGTCTGCAAGGTAAGCCAAAACTTGCTGCTGCTGCTCGGGCTTTAAAAGCGGTTTTCCTACTCCAAGAAAAGAGAGCGTTCGAGGCCTTGTGTAGCCAGACGACGAACCTGGCTCCACAGCTCCAGACTTAGGTGGAATATTTTTTTTCCCACGACCACCTGATGCTCCACTACCACTACCATCATTACCAGCTGACAATGAACGCCCACGGCCACGACCTCTTGCACCAGACTTCCTCATTGTTTTAAAAACTTAAACAAAGTAACTTTATTTTTTGCTGTCAAACAACTTACACGGTGACCTATAACTTCAGTATGATTTCAATATCCCTTTACAGGTTGATGAGACCACAAGGAAAATCAGGCACAATGTTACACACTCTGTTTTCTGTGGCACCAAATCACAGAGATGCCACACACGCAGGACTGTCACTCAAGCACAAATGTCAATATTAATCTCCCACTGTTTTATTTTATTTTTTTTTTTTCAGGGAGACTTTAGAAACAAAATTAAAAAAAATGATTTTTTCAGGAAGAATTTAGAAACCAAATAAAAAAACAAAAAAAGGCTTTCTATGGCCCACTGAGTGACAGATGGCACACACAGGTGTCAGGAGTGGCACACAAGCCCAGAGGCCAATATTTTTCTCCCACTGATTGATTTTTTCAGGTAGATTTTGGAACCCAAATCAAGCAAAAAAATAAATAGGCTTTGTATGGCCCACAATTTGAGAGAGAGAGAGAGAGATATGCCGCACCCAGGAGTCAAGACTGGCACACAAGCAGAAAGGGCAATATTAATGTCCCACTGTTTTATTTATTTTTTTTTTTTTCAGGGAGACTTTAGAAACAAAATAAAATAAAATGATTTTTTCAGGAAGAATTTAGAAACCAAATAAAAAAAAAAAAAAAAAAAAAAAGGCTTTCTATGCCCCACTGAGTGAGAGATGGCACACACAGGAGTCAGGAGTGGCACACAAGGCCAGAGGCCAATATTTTTCTCCCACTGATTGATGTAGCGATTTTTTCAGGTAGATTTTGGAACCCAAATCAAGCAAAAAAATAAATAGGCTTTCTATGGCCCACAATTTGAGAGAGAGAGAGAGATGCCACACCGAGGAGTCAAGACTGGCACACAAGCAGAAAGGGCAATATTAATCTCCCACTGTTTTATTTATTTTTTTTTTTTTCAGGGAGACTTTAGAAATAAAATAAAATGATTTTTTCAGGAAGAATTTAGAAACCAAATAAAATAAAATGATTTTTTCAAGGACAATTTAGAAACCAAATAAAAAAAAAAAAAAAAAAGGCTTTCTATGCCCCACTGAGTGAGAGATGGCACACACAGGAGTCAGGAGTGGCACACAAGGCCAGAGGCCAATATTTTTCTCCCACTGATTGATGTAGTGATTTTTTCAGGTAGATTTTGGAACCCAAATCAAGCAAAAAAATAAATAGGCTTTCTATGGCCCACAATTTGAGAGAGAGAGAGAGATGCCACACCGAGGAGTCAAGACTGGCACACAAGCAGAAAGGGCAATATTAATCTCCCACTGTTTTATTTATTTTTTTTTTTTCAGGGAGACTTTAGAAACAAAATAAAATAAAATGATTTTTTCAGGAAGAATTTAGAAACCAAATAAAATAAAATGATTTTTTCAAGGACAATTTAGAAACCAAATTAAAAAAAAAAAAAAAAAGGCTTTCTATGCCCCACTGAGTGAGAGATGGCACACACAGGAGTCAGGAGTGGCACACAAGCCCAGAGGTCAATATTTATCTCCCACTGATTGATGTAGTGATTTTTTCAGGTAGATTTTAGAACCCAAATCAAGCAAAAAAATAAATAGGCTTTCTATGGCCCACTGAGTGAGAGATGGCACACACAGGAGTCAGGAGTGGCACACAAGCCCTGAGGCCAATATTTTTCTCCCACTGATTGATGTAGTGATTTTTTCAGGTAGATTTTAGAACCCAAATCAAGCAAAAAAATAAATAGGCTTTCTATGGCCCACTGAGTGAGAGATGGCACACACAGGAGTCAGGAGTGGCACACAAGCCCTGAGGCCAATATTTTTCTCCCACTGATTGATGTAGTGATTTTTTCAGGTAGATTTTAGAACCCAAATCAAGCAAAAAAATAAATAGGCTTTCTATGGCCCACTGAGTGAGAGATAGCACACACAGGAGTCAGGAGTGGCACACAAGCCCTGAGGCCAATATTTTTCTCCCACTGATTGATGTAGTGATTTTTTCAGGTAGATTTTAGAACCCAAATCAAGCAAAACTATAGGCTTTCTATGGCCCACTGAGTGAGAGATGGCACACACAGGAGTCAGGAGTGGCACACAAGCCCTGAGGCCAATATTTTTCTCCCACTGATTGATGTAGTGATTTTTCCAGGTAGATTTTAGAACCTAAATCAAGCAAAAAAATAAATAGGCTTTCTATGGCCCACTGAGTGAGAGATGGCACACACAGGAGTCAGGAGTGGCACACAAGCCCTGAGGCCAATATTTTTCTCCCACTGATTGATGTAGTGATTTTTTCAGGTAGATTTTAGAACCCAAATCAAGCAAAAAAATAAATAGGCTTTCTATGGCCCACTGAGTGAGAGATGGCACACACAGGAGTCAGGAGTGGCACACAAGCCCTGAGGCCAATATTTTTCTCCCACTGATTGATGTAGTGGATTTTTTCAGGTAGATTTTAGAACCCAAATCAAGCAAAAAAATAAATAGGCTTTCTATGGCCCACTGAGTGAGAGATGGCACACACAGGGATGGCACTCTAGCAGAAATGCCAATCTTAATCTCCCACAAAAATAAAACAGGGACTGTCCTACAATTACTATCTCCCTGCAGTAATCTCAGCCAGGTATGGCAGGCAGCAATAAGGAGTGGACTGATGCACAAATTAAATAAAAAGTGTGGACAAACAAACAAGATAGCTGTGCAGAACAACAGGATTTGTGCTTTGAAAAAAGCAGTTGGTTTGCACAGCGGCGTACACACAGCAATGCAGCTATCAGGGAGCCTTCTAGGGCAGCCCAATGAGCTACAGCGCTGAGAAAAAAAAAAAATGTAGCTTCCACTTTTCCTGCACACCGAAGGTGGTGTTGGACAGTGGAAATCGCTACAGCACAAGCGGTTTGGTGGTTAATGGACCCTGCCTAACACTATCCCTGCTTCTGACGAAGCGGCAGCAACCTCTCCCTAGGCTCAGATCAGCAGCAGTAAGATGGCGGTCGGCGGGAACGCCCCTTTATAGCCCCTGTGACGCCGCAGACAGCAAGCCAATCACTGCAATGCCCTTCTCTAAGATGGTGGGGACCAGGACCTATGTCATCACGCTGCCCGCACTCTGCGTTCACCTTCATTGGCTGAGAAATGGCGCTTTTCGCGTCATTGAAACGCGACTTTGGCGCGAAAGTCGCGTACCGCATGGCCGACCCCGCAAAGGGGTCGGATCGGGTTTCATGAAACCCGACTTTGCTAAAAGTCGGCGACTTTTGAAAATGAACGACCCGTTTCGCTCAACCCTAATTTCCAATAGTTGGGGTTCCTGTTTAAAATTTTGCACTGGGCGCCACAAGCTTCAAGTTACGTAACTGCTCAAAACAAAAATGCCAATTTTATAGCCCATAGTTTACGCGAGTAAATCCTGTAATTCATGTCTACTTCCACTTCATATTTTCAGCATAGTCATTTTCTATAAGTGGTAACTAAATAAGAGTTAACATCCTGTTATTTTGTTTTTAACTTCATTTCTTAAATTATGCATACCTTAATTTGACATACTGATTGAAAAGAAAGGAAAATAGAAAAAGGCGTTCATATCAAAGAAATTGCAGCCTTGTAAATGAGGTATAATTTTCAGTTTTTTTTTCCACATAATAAAACATGAATAGTCAAACTAAGCGCTTGTTTACAAGGAGCTATCATTTTTCCTAAGCATAATTTACTTTAATTAACATGCTGCACAGTGGAAGTACAAGATTACAAAATCTAAAGTTGCATGTTAAGTAGATCCATGCAATCCTGGTTTAGTTTTGTAAAATACGGTACTTTCATGGAAGTATGAATACAGCTAACTTACTGATTACTAGGCATACCAAGACTGAGCCTAAATATGTGCCAACATTTAGCATTGTTGTACAACCTACATTTTTCTCCAATAAATTGACAAATAAAAAAAGACAAATAAAAAAATTAAATGTAGTAATATATCGTATAAATGAAACCTACTTATTTCCCTCCTAGCCTGATCTTCCACTAAATTCATAGGTAAAATCTGTCTTTAGTTAATATACTGTAGATTTTCCCATTACTAAGGTAGGAGGTGACAGATGCTGCTTATAAAATTCTATAGGGAAAGGAGGAAGGATGAGCTAGAAGCAGACATATACATTCTGCTGCAAGTTCTCCTGAAATGACAGTTATACTTTAAATCAGTATTTTTCCAAACTCCAGTCTTCATGGACCCCACGGGTCATGTTTTCAGGATTTCCATAGTGTTGCACAGGTGAGACAATTCCTGATGCCTTGGTGATACTCCCACTACTTGCACAATACTAAGGAAATCCTGAAAACATGACCCGTGGGGTCCGTGAGGACTGGAGTTTGGGAAACACTGCTTTAAATAAATATAACCCCTTAACGACCGCCAATACACACTAAAACGGTGGCTGTTAAGGGGCTTTATGCCTGATCGCCTTTTTAAAATGACGGACAGGAATAAGTGCATAGAGTCCCCTCACCCCGAGGGCGCAATTTCCATGGGTGATAGCTGTAGATGACAGCTGACACCCTGCGGTATCAGCCCTGGCCAGTTTTGGGACCGATCGGTGGCAATTATCCCCTTAAATACCACTGTAGCTTGTGAAAGCTGTATCTAAGTGTTATGCCCATGCCCAGGGTGGCAGAAACAGGAAACATCAGATACAGGTACAGATGCAGGGTTCTGGCCTTTGTGGTCAGACACAGGGAAACAGGTACAGGCAAGATCAGAAACAGGACAGGACCTGGCAACTCAGAATTTGCACACACACTGAAAGAGAATGTTTCTCAGGCACCTCCCAACAGGAGCACTGTCTCATTAGGAATCAGGAAATGTCATGACTCAGCTGTTGGATGACCCAGAACCTTGGGCTCCTTCCCTGTCCCTAACACTAGGGGTGCCTTAGCTCGCCCTATTCCACGGGATACTTCTGAACAGGGCCGGCTCCAGGTTTTTGAGGGCCCCGGGCGAAAGAATCTCAGTGGGCCCCCTCTTTAACACATACCCTGATTTATGATGCACAGATACGGCAGAGAAATATAGGTATAGTACAATGCCAGATTTCACTTCTTATGAGTGACAGCTATTGTAAATTCTGCAGTGTATATATACAGGACAGGAGGAGCGGTACTGTGCAGTGTATATATACAGGAGGAGTGGTACTGTGCAGTGTATATATACAGGACAGGAGGAGTGGTACTGTGCAGTGTATATATACAGGACAGAAGGAGTGGTACTGTGCAGTGTATATATACAGGACAGAAGGAGCAGTACTGTGCAGTGTATATATACAGGAGGAGAGGTGCTGTGCATTGTATATATACAGGGAGAGAGGTGCTGTACAGTGTATATATACAGTAGAGGTGCTGTACAGTGTATATATACAGGAGGAAAGGTGCTGTGCAGTGTATATATACAGGAGAGGTGCTGTGCAGTGTATATATACAGGAGGAAAGGTGCTGTGCAGTGTATATATAGAAGAGAGGTGCTGTGCAGTGTATATATACAGGAGAGGTGCTGTACAGTGTATATATACAGGAGGAAAGGTGCTGTGCAGGGTATATATACAGGAGAGGTGCTGTGCAGTGTATATATACAGGAGGAAAGGTGCTGTACAGTGTATATATACAGGAGGAAAGGTGCTGTGCAGTGTATATATACAGGAGGAAAGGTGCTGTGCAGTGTATATATACAGGAGAGGTGCTGTGCAGTGTATATATATAGGAGGAAAGGTGCTGTACAGTGTATATATACAGGAGGAAAGGTGCTGTACAGTGTATACATACAGGAGGAAAGGTACTGTGCAGTGTATACATACAGGAGGAAAGGTGCTGTGCAGTGTATACATACAGGAGCAAAGGTGCTTTACAGTGTATATATACAGGAGGAAAGGTGCTGTGCAGTGTATATATACAGGAAAGGTGCTGTGCAGTGTATATATACAGGAGAGGTGCTGTGCAGTGTATATATACAGGAGGAAAGGTGCTGTACAGTGTATATATACAGGAGGAAAGGTGCTGTACAGTGTATATATACAGGAGGAAAGGTGCTGTGTAGTGTATATATACAGGAAAGGTGCTGTGCAGTGTATATATACAGGAGAGGTGCTGTGCAGTGTATATATACAGGAGGAAAGGTGCTGTACAGTGTATATATACAGGAGGAAAGGTGCTGTACAGTGTATACATACAGGAGGAAAGGTACTGTGCAGTGTATACATACAGGAGGAAAGATGCTGTGCAGTGTATATATACAGGAGCAAAGGTGCTTTACAGTGTATATATACAGGAGGAAAGGTGCTGTGCAGTGTATATATACAGGAAAGGTGCTGTGCAGTGTATATATACAGGAGAGGTGCTGTGCAGTGTATATATACAGGAGGAAAGGTGCTGTACAGTGTATATATACAGGAGGAAAGGTGCTGTACAGTGTATACATACAGGAGGAAAGGTACTGTGCAGTGTATACATACAGGAGGAAAGGTGCTGTGCAGTGTATATATACAGGAGGAAAGGTGCTTTACAGTGTATGTATACAGGAGGAAAGGTGCTGTGCAGTGTATGTATACAGGAGAGGTGCTGTGCAGTGTATATATACAGGAGGAAAGGTGCTGTGCAGTGTATATATACAGGAGGAAAGGTGCTGTGTAGTGTATATATACAGGAAAGGTGCTGTGCAGTGTATATATACAGGAGAGGTGCTGTGCAGTGTATACAGTTAGGTCCATATATATTTGGACAGAGACAACATTTTTTTAATTTTGGTTATAGACATTACCACAATGAATTTTAAACAAAACAATTCAGATGCAGTTGAAGTTCAGACTTTCAGCTTTCATTTGAGGGTATCCACATAAAAATTGGATGAAGGGTTTAGGAGTTTCAGCTCCGTAACATGTGCCACCCTGTTTTTAAAGGGACCAAAAGTAATTGGACAATTGACTCCAAGGCTATTTCATGGACAGGTGTGGGCAATCCCTTCATTATGTAATTCTCAATTAAGCAGATAAAAGGCCTGGAGTTGATTTGAGGTGTGGTGCATGCATTTGGAAGGTTTTGCTGGGAAGTAAACATGTGGTCAAAGGAGCTCTCCATGCAGGTGAAACAAGCCATCCTTAAGCTGCGAAAACAAAAAAAACCCATTCGAGAAATTGCTACAATATTAGGAGTGGCAAAATCTACAGTTTGGTACATCCTGAGAAAGAAAGAAAGCTGTGGTGAACTCATCAATGCAAAAAGACCTGGGTGCCCACAGAAGACAACAGTGGTGGATGATCGCAGAATAATCTCCATGGTGAAGAGAAACCCCTTCACAACAGCCAACCAAGTGAACAACACTCTCCAGGAGGTAGGCGTATCAATATCCAAATCTACCATAAAGAGAAGACTGCATGAAAGTAAATACAGAGGGTTCACTGCACGGTGCAAGCCACTCATAAGCATCAAGAATAAAAAGGCTAGACTGGACTTTGCTAAAAAACATCTAAAAAAGCCAGCACAGTTCTGGAAGAACATTCTTTGGACAGATGAAACCAACATCAACCTCTACCAGAATGATGGAAAGAGAAAAGTATGGCAAAGGCGTGGTACAGCTCATGATCCAAAGCATACCACATCATCTGTAAAACATGGCAGAGGCAGTGTGATGGCTTGGGCATGCATGGCTGCCAGTAGCACTGGGTCACTTGTGTTTATTGATGATGTGACACAGGACAGAAGTAGCCGAATGAATTCTGAGGTATTCAGAGCCATACTGTGTGCTCAGATCCAGCCAAATGCAGCCAAACTGATTGGTCGTCGTTTCATACTACAGATGGACAATGACCCAAAACATAAAGCCAAAGCAACCCAGGAGTTTATTAAAGCAAAGAAGTGGAATATTCTTGAATGGCCAAGTCAGTCACCTGATCTCAACCCAATTGAGCATGCATTTCACTTGTTAAAGACTAAACTTCAGACAGAAAGGCCCACGAACAAACAGCAACTGAAAACCACCACAGTGAAGGCCTGGCAGAGCTTCAAAAAGAATGAAACACAGCATCTAGTGATGTCCATGAGTTCAACACTTCAGGCAGTCATTGCCAACAAAGGGTTTTCAACCCAAGTACTAAAAATGAACATTTAATTTAAAATTATTGACTCTGTCCAATTACTTTTGGTCCCTTTAAAAACAGGGTGGCACATGTTAAGGAGCTGAAACTCCTAAACCCTTCATCCAATTTTAATGTGGATACCCTCAAATGAAAGCTGAAAGTCTGAACTTCAACTGCATCTGAATTGTTTTGTTTAAAATGCATTGTGGTAATGTCTATAACCAAAATTAGAAAAATGTTGTCTCTGTCCAAATATATATGGACCTAACTGTATATACAGGAGGAAAGGTGCTGTACAGTGTATATATACAGGAGGAAAGGTGCTGTACAGTGATACATACAGGAGGAAAGGTACTGTGCAGTGTATACATACAGGAGGAAAGGTGCTGTGCAGTGTATATATACAGGAGTAAAGGTGCTTTACAGTGTATGTATACAGGAGGAAAGGTGCTGTGCAGTGTATGTATACAGGAGAGGTGCTGTGCAGTGTATATATACAGGAGGAAAGGTGCTGTGCAGTGTATATATACAGGAGGAAAGGTGCTGTGCAGTGTATATATGCAGGAGGAAATGTACTGTGCAGTGTATATATACAGGAGGAAAGGTGCTGTGCAGTGTATATATACAGGAGGAAAGGTGCTGTACAGTGTATATATACAGGAGGAAAGGTGCTCTACAGTGTATATATACAGGAGGAAAGGTGCTGTGCATTGTATATATACAGGAGGAAGGGTGCTGTGCTTCAAGATTGTTGGAAGATCATTCCTGGTGACTACCTCTTGAAGCTCATCAAGAGAATGCCAAGAGTGTGCAAAGCAGTCATCAAAGCAAAAGGTGGCTACTTTGAAGAACTAAAAGTTTGGACACATCTTCTCATTTAAAGATTTTTCTGTATTTTCATGACTATGAAAACTGTACATTCACACTGAAGGCATCAAAACTATGAATTAACACACGTGGAATTATATACTTAACAAAAAAGTGTGAAACAACTGAAATTATGTCTTATATTCTAGGTTCTTCAAAGTAGCAACCTTTCGCTTTGATGACTGCTTTGCACACTCTAGGCATTCTCTTGATGAGCTTCAAGAGGTAGTCACCGTGAATGGGCTTCCAACAATCTTGAAGGAGTTCCAAGCGATGCTTAGCACTTGTTGGCCCTTTTGCCTTCACTCTGCGGTCCAGCTCTCCCCAAACCATCTCAATTGGGTTCAGGTCTGGTGACTGTGGAGGCCAGGTCTTCTGGCGTAGCACCCCATCACTCTCCTTCTTGGTGAAATAGCCCTTACACAGCCTGGAGGTCATGGGGTCATTGTCCTGTTGAAAAATAAATGATGGTCCAACTAAACCCAAACCGGATGGAATAACATGCCGCTGCAAGATGCTGTGGTAGCCATGCTGGTTCATTATGCCTTCAATATTGAATAAATCCCCAACAGTGTCACCAGCAAAACACCCCCACACATCACACCTCCTCCTCCATACTTCACGGTGGGAACCACGCATATTGAGTCCATCCATTCACCTTTTCTGCGTCGCACAAAGACACGGTGGTTGGAACCAAAGATCTCAATTTTGGACTCATCAGACCAAAGCACAGATTTCTACTGGTCTAATGTCCATTCCTTGTGTTCTTTAGCCCAAACAAGTCTCTTCTGTTTGTTGCCTGTCCTTAGCAGTGGTTTCCTAGCAGCTATTTTACCATGAAGGCCTGCTGCACAAAGTCTCCTCTTAACAGTTGTTGTGGAGATGTGTCTGCTGCTAGAACTCTGTGTGGCATTGACCTGGTCTCTAATCTGAGCTGCTGTTAATTCATAGTTTTGATGCCTTCAGTGCGAATATACAATTTTCATAGTCATGAAAATACAGAAAAATCTTTAAATGAGAAGGTGTGTCCAAACTGTTGGTCTGTACTGTGTATACAGGAGGAAAGGTGCTGTACAGTGTATATATACAGGAGGAAAGGTGCTGTGCAGTGTACAGTATATATACAGGAGTAAATGTGCTGTGCAGTGTATATATACAGGAGAGGTGCTGTGCAGTGTATATATACAGGAGAGGTGCTGTACAGTGTATATATACAGGAGGAAAGGTGCTGTGCAGTGTATATATACAGGAGAGGTGCTGTGCAGTGTATATATAAAGGGGGAAAGGTGCTGTGCAGTGTATATATATACAGGAGAGGTGCTATGCAGTGTATATATACAGGAGAGGTGCTGTGCAGTGTATATATACAGGAGGAAAGGTACTGTACAGTGTATATACTTCAGCATCTCAGCTGCAACCTGCAGCCGCCCAGCTCACCCAGAACCCCAGAATACAGCGATACCATCGCACTCACTCAGGTGCCGGTAGGAGCTCTTCTGGAATCTGCCTGATAAGTTCAGCACTGCAGCCAGCCAGGGGCGGAGAGCAGAGCAGGAGAATGTGCTCTCTCCGCCCACAAACAGTCATGCTGGCTGCGTTCTCTTAACCCCTATGTGCCTGCCTGCCTGCACTGACTGAGTGAGAAGATGCTTGTGGCAGCTGTATCTATGACAGCGTGAGTGGGCCCCCCATCTTGCCAGGGCCCCGGCACTTGCCTGGGTGCGCCGGGTGCTGACGCCAGCCCTGGTGAGCAGGGGCATCACGGTGTCTCAGCAGGGGGAGTAGGGAGAGTCGGCACCAGCACCACATGTTCTGGCTGCTGCTCTGCTGCCCCCTGTCTTCAGGAGGGGACGCACAGCCAGAGCCAGGACTAGTATAAAAAACAAAGGAAAAAAAAAAAAAAAACCTTGCTCAGGTGCCGCCCCACACTTGTTCCCGCCCTAGGCACGTGCCCTCAAATGCCTATTGGCAAATACGGCCCTGGCGCTAATACCCCTCAATTTCTCTTGTATTGTCTCTATTTGTGCCCCATTTTTCTTTCTTGCCTGCTAAATCCCCATATATTGTACAGTGCCTACAAGTAGTATTCAACCCTCTGCAGATTTAGCAGGTTTACACATTTGGAATTAACTTGGCATTGTGACATTTGAACTGTAGATCAGCCTGGAAGTGTGAAATGCACTGCAGCAAAAAAGAATGTTATTTCTTTGTTTATTTTTTTTTAAATTGTGAAAAGTCTTTTCAGAGGGTCATTTATTATTCAACCCCTCAACCCACCAGAATTCTGTTTGGTTCCCCTAAAGTATTAAGAAGTAGTTCAGGCACAAAGAACAATGAGCTTCACATGTTTGGATTAATTATCTCGTTTTCCAGCCTTTTCTGACTATTTTAAAACTTGTGAACAGCACTCATACATGGTCAACATGGGAAAGACAAAGGAGCATTCCAAGGCCATCAGAGACAAGATCGTGGAGGGTCACAAGGCTGGCAAGGGGTACAAAACCCTTTCCAAGGAGTTGGGCCTACCTGTCTCCACTGTTGGGAGCATCATCCGGAAGTGGAAGGCTTATGGAACTACTGTTAGCCTTCCACGGCCTGGACAGCCTTTGAAAGTTTCCTCCCGTGCCGAGGCCAGGCTTGTCCGAAGAGTCAAGGCTAACCCAAGGACAACAAGGAAGGAGCTCCGGGAAGATCTCATGGCAGTGGGGACATTGGTTTCAGTCAATACCATAAGTAACGTACTCCACCGCAATAGTCTCCGTTCCAGACGAGCCCGTAAGGTACCTTTACTTTCAAAGCGTCACGTCAAGGCTCGTCTACAGTTTGCTCATGATCACTTGGAGGACTCTGAGACTGACTGGTTCAAGGTTCTCTGGTCTGATGAGACCAAGATCGAGATCTTTGGTGCCAACCACACACATGACGTTTGGAGACTGGATGGCACTGCATACGACCCCAAAAATACCATCCCTACAGTCAAGCATGGTGGTGGCAGCATCATGCGGTGGGGCTGTTTCTCAGCCAAGGGGCCTGGCCATCTGGTCCGCATCCATGGGAAGATGGATAGCACGGCCTACCTGGAGATTTTGGCCAAGAACCTCCGCTCCTCCATCAAGGATCTTAAGATGGGTCGTCATTTCATCTTCCAACAAGACAACGACCCAAAGCACACAGCCAAAAAAACCAAGGCCTGGTTCAAGAGGCAAAAAATCAAGGCGTTGCAGTGGCCTAGTCAGTCTCCTGACCTTAACCCAATTGAAAACTTCTGGAAGGAGCTCAAGATTAAAGTCCACATGAGACACCCAAAGAACCTAGATAACTTGGAGAAGATCTGCATGGAGGAGTAGGCCAAGATAACTCCAGAGACCTGTGCCGGCCTGATCAGGTCTTATAAAAGACGATTATTAGCTGTAATTGCAAACAAAGGTTATTCCACAAAATATTAAACCTAGGGGTTGAATAATAATTGACCCACACTTTTATGTTTAAAATTTATAAAAATTTAACTGAGCAACAAAACTTTTTGGTTTGTAAGATTTATGCATCTGTTAATAAATCCTGCTCTTGTTTGAAGTTTGAAGGCTCTAACTTATTTGCATCTTATTAAACCTGCTAAATCTGCAGGGGGTTGAATACTACTTGTAGGCACTGTATATGGATGACTCTGATCGCAGATTTATATTCCTTAGCTTTATTGTTGCCATGGGGTTGGCTAAATGCTTTGTCCTGATCTTCCATATGGAAGTGCGGTGCAGTGGCAGGCTGTGGGCGTGCCGGGGGTGTGGTCATGGACACGCGATGTATCCAGCGCCCCTGTGGGCTGACGTGACGCTATGCGCCGCTTGGGCATGCGCAGTGGGCTATGCCCGGTGATGCGGTCACGTGATCCATGCGCCGGATGTAGCTTGTGCGCAGGCGCTGGTGGTTGCCTGACAGCCGGTGGACACTACAACTAGGGTGTATTTGTAAGGAATGTGGGGATCGGGCTATCTAGATTTGAGCGCCAATTTACTAGTAATCTGCAATTGGGTAATGTGATTGTTTACAAATGAGGATCTGTTGATTGGTTGAAAGATACCATGGCAACTGGATAGCTTTGCTATGATTGGGGTATACATTTAGGGGTTGCATCCCACCCTGATACATTGTGTGTTTGATGAATAATTATTTTATAGAATTGTCTTTTAAATTGTTATAGTGATAATATCAAATATGTTATGTACACATTGTTATGTTTTTCTATGTGATTTATATGAATTCAATAAAGACTGCCCCTTGATGGTGATTGGCGCTGATCTAGCTTCACACTATTTAAGGTGGCCATTTGCACCATATTGTATACTTGACAAAGACCATGTTTGGTCAAAACGTTCTATGATTTGATGGCAGAATAAAGACTTTTTTACTCTTTTCACCTGGATTGGATGCTGCCCCTTCTTTCTTCAGTTGTGAGTATCTGTCCAATGGGGTCTATGGACTTTGGAGCGTGCATCCTAGTCATCTGAGTGCTGTCGGTTGTTGCCTTTTGTATACAGTCATGTGTTCAGTCACATCGGGGAAGAGTTGCATGGTCTGTGACTTAAATGGCTTGGCTTTTGAGGCAGTCTTTGGTCAGTAAGACTGAAGAGAGGATTTTCCAGTGGTTTGTGTCTTGTGGAGGAAAGACTGAACCTGTGTTACTCCAGAGCGGGATGTTACCCTCAACAAATGGACTCTGTTATAGCATTTTGTTTTCTTTGTTGTTTTTATGTTTTTGCCTGAAGGGCTGTTTACTTTCTCCTTCTTGTTGGTTTATGCTGCAATATAATAAACCAACTGAAGATTTAACCCCTTAGCGACCGCCGATACGCCTTTTAACGGCGGCCGCTAAGGGTACTTAAACCACAGCGCCGTTAATTAACGGCGCTGTAAAAAAAAAGTCCATAGCGCCCCCCAGAGGCCGATTTTCTCCGGGGTCTCGGCTGCCGAGGGTAGCCGAGACCCCAGAGAACATGATTCGGGGGGTTTTTAACCCACCCCGCATTTGCGATCGCCGGTAATTAACCGTTTACCGGCGATCGCAAAAAAAAAAGAAAAAGCGATCTCTTTTTAATTTCTCTGTCCTCCGATGTGATCGCACATCGGAGGACAGAGAAAAGGGGTCCCAGGTGGCCCCCCAATACTCACCTAGCTCCCCCGATGCTCCTCGTGTCTCCCGGTGGGCGCCGCCATCTTCAAGATGGCGGGCGCATGCGCAGTGCGCCCGCCGGCCGGCCCCGGGAGAATCTTTAGGGTCTCGGCTGCCGTGGGTAGCCGAGACCCCAAAGAGCATGATCGGGGTCAGTATTACCGACCCCTGTTTTGCGATCGCCGGTAATTAACTGTTTACCGGCGACCGCAAAAAAAAAAAAAAAGTAAAGTGTAATTCTCTGTCCTCTGATGTGATCGCACATCAGAGGACAGAGAAATTGGGGGATTCGGGGACCCTAGCATACTCACCTAGGTCCCTGGATCCTCTTGCTGCTCCTCCTGGCCGCCGGCAGAAGAACATGGCGGACGCATGCCCAGTGCGCCCGCCATCTGTCTCCATCTGCCGGCCGGCAGGAGAACAGCAGTTGGGGCTAAAATTAGGGTTAGGGTTAGGGGTAGGGTTAGGGTTAGGGGTAGGGGTAGGGTTAGGGGTAGGGGTAGGGTTAGGGGTAGGGTTAGGGTTAGGGGTAGGGGTAGGGTTAGGGGTAGGGTTAGGGTTAGGGGTAGGGGTAGGGGTAGGGTTAGGGTCAGGGGTAGGGTTAGGGTTAGGGGTAGGGTTAGGGTTAGGGGTAGGGTTAGGGGTAGGGGTAGGGGTAGGGTTAGGGGTAGGGCTAGGGTTAGGGCTAGGGTTAGGGCTAGGGTTGGGGCTAAATTTAGGGTTAGGGTTGGGGCTAAATTTAGGGTTAGGTTTGGGGCTAAATTTAGGGTTAGGGTTGGGGCTAAACTTAGGGTTAGGGTTGGGGCTAAACTTAGGGTTAGGCTTCTTTCACACTTACGTCGGTACGGGGCCGTCGCAATGCGTCGGCCCGACATACCGACGCACGTTGTGAAAATTGTGCACAACGTGGGCAGCAGCTGTAGTTTTTCAACGCATCCGCTGCCCAATCTATGTCCTGGGGAGGAGGGGGCGGAGTTTCGGCCACGCATGCGCGGTCAGAAATGGCGGATGCGACGTACAAAAAAACATTTCATTGAACGTTTTTTTGTGCCGACGCTCCGCCAAAACACAACTGATCCAGTGCACGACGGACGCGACGTGTGGCCATCCGTCACGATCCGTCGGCAATACAAGTCTATGGGCAAAAAACGCATCCTGCGGGCACATTTGCAGGATCCGTTTCTTGTCCAAAACGACGGATTGCGACGGAATGCCAAACGACGCAAGTGTGAAAGTAGCCTTAGGGCTAGGGTTAGGGTTGGGGCTAAAGTTAGGGCTAGGGTTGGGGCTAAAGTTAGGGTTAGAGCTGGGATTAGGGTTAGGGTTTGGATTAGGGTTGGTATTAGGGTTAGGGTTGGCATTAGGGTTACGCTTGGGATTAGGGTTAGGTTTGGGTTTAGGGTTAAGGTTAGGGTTGTGATTAGGGGTGTATTGGGATTAGGGTTAAGTTTGAGGTTAGGGTTGAGATTAGGATTAGGGGTGTGTTGGATTTAGGGTTTTGATTAGGGTTATGGTTAGGGTTGACATTAGGGTTGTTTTGGGGTAAGGGTTGTGATTATGGTTAGGGTTAGTGATTAGGATTATGGATCAGGTTGGGATTAGGGTTAGGGGTGTGTTGGGGTTAGGGTTGGAGCTAGAATTGGGGGGTTTCCACTGTTTAGGTACATCAGGGGGTCTCCAAACACGACAGCCAATTTTGCGCTCAAAAAGTCAAATGGTGCTCCCTCCCTTCTGAGCTCTGCCGTGCGCCCAAACAGTGGGTTACCCCCACACATGGGGAATCAGCGTACTCGGGATAAATTGGACAACAACTTCTGGGGTCCAATTTCTCCTGTTACCCTTGTGAAAATAAAAACTTGGGGGCTACAAAATCTTTTTTGTGAAAAAAAAAATATTTTTTATTTTCATGACTCTGCATTCTAAACTTCTGTGAAGCACTTGGGCATTCAAAGTTCTCACCACACATCTAGATAAGTTCCTTGGGGGGTCTAGTTTCCAAAATGGGGTCACTTGTGGGGGGTTACTACAGTTTAGGTACATCAGGGGCTCTGCAATCGCAACATAATGCCCACAGACCATTCTATCAAAGTCTGCATTCCAAAAAGGCGCTCCTTCCCTTCCGAGCTCTGCCGTGCGCCCAAACAGTGGTTTACCCCCACATATGGTGCATCAGCGTACTCGGGATAAATTGGACAACAACTATTGCAGTCCAATTTCTCCTGTTACCCTCGTGAAAATAAAAACTTGGGGGCTACAATATCTTTTTTGTGGAAAAAAAAAATATTTTTTATTTTCACGACTCTGCATTCTAAACTTCTGTGAAGCACTTGGGCATTCAAAGTTCTCATCACACATCTAGATAAGTTCCTTGGGGGGTCTAGTTTCCAAAATGGGGTCACTTGTGGAGGGTTTCTACTGGTTAGGTACATCAGGGGCTCTGCAAACGCAACATAATACCCGCAGACCATTCTATCAAAGTCTGCATTCCAAAACGGCGCTCCTTCCTTCCGAGCTCTGCCGTGCGCCCAAACAGTGGTTTACCCCCACATATGGGGTACCAGCATACTCAGGACAAATTGGACAACAACTTTTGGGGTCCAATTTCTCTTGTTACCCTTGTGAAAATAAAAACTTGGGGGCTAAAAAATCTTGTTTGTGGAAAAAAAAATATTTTTTATTTTCACGGCTCTGCATTATAAACTTCTGTGAAGCACTTGGGCATTCAAGGTTCTCACCACACATCTAGATAAGTTCCATGGGGGGTCTAGTTTCCAAAATGGGGTCACTTGTGGGGGATTTCTACTGTTTAGGCACATCAGGGGCTCTCCAAACGCGACATGGCGTCCGATCTCAATTCCAGCCAATTCTACATTGAAAAAGTAAAACGGCACTCTTTCTCTTCCAAGCTCTGCGGTGCGCCCAAACAGTGGTTTACCCCCACATATTGGGTATCGACGTACTCAGGAGAAATTGCACAACAACTTTAGTGGTCTAATTTCTCCTGTTACCCTTGTGAAAATAAAAATTTGTGGGCAAAAAGATCATTTTTGTAGAAAAAATGCAATTTTTTTTTTCACGGCTCTACGTTATAAACTTCTGTGAAGCACATGGGGGTTCAAAGTGCTCGCCACACATCTAGATAAGTTCCTTAAGGGGTCTAGTTTCCAAAATGGTGTCACTTGTGGGGGGTTTCCACTGTTTAGGCACATCAGGGGCTCTCCAAACGCGACATGGCGTCCAATCTCAATTCCAGCCAATTCAACATTGAAAAAGTAAAACGGCGCTCCTTCACTTCCAAGCTTTGCGGTGCGCCCAAACAGTGGTTTACCCTCACATATGGGGTATCGACGTATTCAGGAGAAATCGCACAACAACTTTTGTGGTCTAATTTCTCCTGTTACCCTTGTGAAAATAAGAATTTGTGGGCGAAAAATCATTTTTGTGTAAACAAAAGCGATTTTTTATTTTCACGGCTCTACGTTATAAACTTCTGTGAAGCACTTGGGGGTTCAAAGTGCTCACCACACATCTAGATAAGTTCCTTAAGGGGTCTAGTTTCCAAAATGGTGTCACTTGTGGGGAGTTTCCACTGTTTAGGCACATCAGGGGCTCTCTAAACGTGACATGGCGTCCGATCTCAATTCCAGCCAATTCTGCATTGAAAAAGTCAAACGGCGCTCCTTCACTTCTAAGTTCTGCGGTGCGCCCTAACAGTGGTTTACCCCCACATATGGGGTATTGGCGTATTCAGAAGAAATTGCATAACAAAATTTATGGTTACATTTCTGTTTTTACACTTGTGAAAATAAAAAAAATGGTTCTGAATTAAGATGTTTGCAAAAAAAAGTTAAATGTTCATTTTTTCCTTCCACATTGTTTCAGTTCCTGTGAAGCACATAAAGGGTTAATAAACTTCTTGAATGTGGTTTTGAGAACCTTGAGGGGTGTAGTTTTTAGAATGGTGTCACACTTCATTATTTTCTATCATATAGACCCCTCAAAATGACTTCAAATGTGATGTGGTCTCTAAAAAAAAATGGTGTTGTAAAAATGAGAAATTGCTGGTCAACTTTTAACCCTTATAACTCCCTAACAAAAAAAAATTTTGTTTCCAAAATTGTGCTGATGTAAAGTAGACATGTGGGAAATGTTATTTATTAACTATTTTTTGTGACATATCTCTCTGATTTAAGGGCATAAAAATACAAAGTTTGAAAATTGCAAAATTTTAAAAATTTTCGCCATATTTCCGTTTTTTTCATAAATAATCGCAAGTAATATCGAAGAAATGTTACCACTATCATGAAGTACAATATGTCACGAAAAAACAATCTCAGAATCAGCGGGATCCGTTGAAGCGTTCCAGAGTTATAACCTCATAAAGTGACAGTGGTCAGAATTGCAAAAATTGGCCTGGTCATTAAGTACCAAATTGGCTCTGTCACTAAGGGGTTAAAGAGACAGTGTTCCAGTTTTCTACCTCCATGTACAGCCAAGTGAGTTGAACTACCACACCCCCTATGGCACTTATGCACTACGGCACTTTATTCATGATCATCTCCATATTTTGGCATATCTTGGATTGATTTACTTATCTGACATTTAATATTTAAAACATCGGTTATATATATTTACATATGGGTACACATCTTTGATTAACACCTTCATACATGTAATTTTAATCTACTGGATCTTGATCTAATAAAGTTTGATATGTTTTGACAATAATTGGCTTTTTTTTTTTTGTTTTCCTTGTTTTTTTTGTTTCAATTTCTGATTGGTTGCTACAGTCCTCTTTTACACATGTGACTGATTGGGAAATGTATATGTATTTATTTATTTAGATTTATTTATATATTTATTCATACTCTATATACTAATCTTCCTAAGAGGTATTTCATTAATATTACCTGCAAATGTGTTTATATATTTTTTTCTATGTTTTTGTGTTTTGTTTGTTTGTACTGCTGTCTATTTGTTCATTCTGCCTCCCAAAAATTGGAATAAGGCTTGGCTCACATTTATCCTGTGCTTTCCACTGAGCACTTAAGTTGGGGTTTCCATGTACATCCCAAAACCGTGATTCATACAAAACCCCCAACATAACCACTCACTATAATGAGGTAGATGGAGTTTTTTTGGACATATTGCAAAATGTTACCAACAAAAATCCTAACGTATCCCGCACAAACCCAGCCGCACTCAGGTGTGTCATCTGTCACTGGAAGTATAGGGATTCCCATGTTACTGATAGATCAAAGATTGAGGAAAGGCAACACGACTCCCACCCCTCACATAAAATCCAGTGAAATCTGCTCTCTCAAATACAAATCCTTCTTCCTTTTTAGCCCCACTGTGCCTAAACCAGACTAAGCGACCACGTTTGGCATTATTGTAGTGGGGAGAGCGCACTTAATTTATGGTGTGCATGTGTCTAGAAGCACAAGGTAGGCACAATGTATGGGGGCAGTACACTGTACGGGGGCACAATGTATGGGCAATAAACTGCATATTTTCAATTTTCCAGAAAAAATGATTGGCATGGATGCTACAAAATAGCCACTGCAGCTGTAGATTAATTCATTGAGAGGTGCAATTTTTACAATGGGGTCACTTTTGGGGTTCTGCTGCTGTTCTGGTACCTTAGGGGCTCTGCAAATGTCAGCTGCAAACTATTTTAGGACTCGAAAAGCCAAATAGTGCTCCTTCCTTCTCGGTCCCGATGTGTGGCCAAGCAATAGTTTCTGACATCACCACATTCACGAAAAATTGATTAGTAAGTTGTGGGATCCAGTTTCATCTATTAACACTTGTGTAGGTGCCAAATTTGCAACAAATAAAAAAATACATTTTTACCACTAAAATGTTATATTTCCAGGTCCAAATGTTCTAAAATTCTATGAGGCACCTTTGCATTCAAAATAGTCACTAAACCCCCAGATTAATTACTTAAGCAGTTAAGTTTCAAATATGGGGTTACTTGTGGTGCTTTCTGCTGTTCTGGCACCTTAGAGGCTCAACTAATGGAGCCCTCAATATATTAAAGGGAATCTGTCACCTACTTGACTTTTAAAATGCAGCCACCGCCTTTAGGGACTTATCTACAGCATTCTGTAATGCTGAAGATAAACCCCCCCCAATGTAATATGAAACATAAGAAAAACAAGTTAGATTATACTCACCTGGGGTCCGACCCGGACCTGCGACACCCATTGGACCGGACCAGACCGCCCCCCCAGGTGAGTATAATCTAATTTGTTTTTCTTATCTTTCAGGTTACATTGGGGGCTTATCTACAGCATTACAGAATGCTGTAGATAAGCCCCTAAAGGCGGTGGCCGCAGCTTATATACGAAAAAGTAGGTGACAGATTCCCTTTAACCTCTTTACCCCCAAGGGTGGTTTGCACGTCAATGACCAGGCCAATTTTTACAATTCTGACCACGGTCCCTTTATGAGGGTATAACTCTGGAACGCTTCAACGGATCCTGGTGATTCTGACAACGTTTTCTCGTGATATATTGTACTTCATGATAGTGGTAAAATTTCTTTGATATTACCTGCGTTTATTTGTGAAAAAAATGGAAATTTGGCAAAAAGTTTGAAAATTTCGCAATTTTCTAACTTTGAATTTTTATGCAATTAAATTACAGAGATATGTCACACAAAATACTTAATAAGTAACATTTCCCACATGTCTACTTTACATCAGCACAATTTTGGAACCAACATTTTTTTTGTTAGGGAGTTATAAGGGTTAAAATTTGACCAGCAATTTCTCATTTTTACAACACCATTTTTTTTAGGGACCACATCTCATTTGAAGTCATTATGAGGGGTCTATATGATAGAAAATACCCAAGTGTGACACCATTCTAAAAACTGCACCCCTCAAAGTGCTCAAAACCACATTCAAGAAGTTTATTAACCCTTCAGGTGTTTCACAGGAATTTTTTGAATGTTTAAATAAAAATGAACATTTAACTTTAATTCACAAAAAATTTAATTCAGCTCCAATTTGTTTTATTTTACCAAGGGTAACAGGAGAAAATGGATACCAAAAGTTGTTGTAAAATTTGTCCTGAGTGCAATGATACCCCATATGTGGGGGTAAACCACTGTTTGGGCGCTTGGCAGAGCTCGGAAGGGAAGGAGCGCCATTTGACTTTTCAATGCAAAATTGACTGGAATTGAGATGGGACGCCATGTTGCGTTTGGAGAGCCACTGATGTGCCTAAACATTGAAACCCCCCACAAGTGACACCATTTTGGAAAGTAGACCCCCTAAGGAACTTATCTAGAGGTGTGGTGAGCACTTTGACCCACCAAGTGCTTCACAGAAGTTTATAATGCAGAACCGTAAAAATAAAACATATTTTTTCACAAAAATTATCTTTTTGCCCCCAATTTTTTATTTTCCCAAGGGTAAGAGAAGAATTTGGACCCCAAAAGTTGTACAATTTGTCCTGAGTACGGTGATACCACATATGTGGTGGTAAACCACTGTTTGGGCACATGGGAGAGCTCGGAAGGGAAGGAGCACCGTTTGACTTTGGAGAGCCACTGATGTGCCTAAACATTGAACCCCCCCAAATGACACCATTTTGGAAAGTAGACCCCCTAAGGAACTTATCTGGATGTGTGGTGAGCACTTTGACCCACCAAGTGCTTCACAGAAGTTTATAATGCAGAACCGTAAAAATAAAACATATTTTTTCACAAAAATTATCTTTTTGCCCCCAATTTTTTATTTTCCCAAGGGTAAGAGAAGAATTTGGACCCCAAAAGTTGTACAATTTGTCCTGAGTACGGTGATACCACATATGTGGCGGTAAACCACTGTTTGGGCACATGGGAGAGCTCGGAAGGGAAGGAGCACTGTTTGACTTTGGAGAGCCACTGATGTGCCTAAACATTGAACCCCCCCAAATGACACCATTTTGGAAAGTAGACCCCCTAAGGAACTTATCTGGATGTGTGGTGAGCACTTTGACCCACCAAGGGCTTCACAGAAGTTTATAATGCAGAGCCGTAAAAATAAAACAAAAATTTTTTTTCCCACAAAACTTATTTTTTAGCCCCCAGTTTTGTATTTTCCCGAGGGTAACAGGAGAAATTGGACCCCAAAAGTTGTTCTCCAATTTATCCTGAGTACGCTGATACCCCATATGTGGGGGGGACCACCGTTTGGGCGCATGGGAGGGCTCGGAAGGGAAGGAGCGCCATTTGGAATGCAGGCTTAGATGGAATGGTCTGCAGGCATCACATTGCGTTTGCAGAGCCCCTAATATACCTAAACAGTAGAAACCCCCCACAAGTGACACCATTTTGGAAAGTAGACCCCCTAAGGAACTTATCAGGATGTGTGGTGAGAACTTTGAACCCCCAAGTGTTTCACTACAGTTTATAACGCAGAGCCGTGAAAATAAAAAATCCTTTTTTTCCCACAAAAATTATTTTTTAGCCCCCAGTTTTGTGTTTTCCCAAGGGTAACAGGAGAAATTGGACCCCAAAAGTTGTTGTACAATTTGTCCTGAGTACGCTGATACTCCATATGTTGGGGTAAACCCCTGTTTGGGCACACGGGAGAGCTCGGAAGGGAAGGAGCACTGTTTTACGTTTTCAACTCAGAATTGGCTGGAATTGAGCTCGGACGCCATGTCGCGTTTGGAGAGCCCCTGATGTGCTTAAACAGTGGAAACCCCCCAATTATAACTGATACCCTAATGCAAATACACCCCTAACCCTAATCCCAACGGTAACCCTAACCACACCTCTAACCCAGACACACCCCTAACCCTAATCCCAACCCTATTCCCAACCGTAAATGTAATCCAAACCCTAACCCTAACTTTAGCCCCAACCCTAACTGTAGCCTTAACCCTATCCCTAGCCCTAACCCTAACCCTAACCCTAGCCCTAGCCCTAACCCTAACCCTAGCCATAACCCTAAGCCTAATGGTGAAAATGGAAATAAATACATTTTTTTAATTTATTTATTTTTCCTTAACTAAGGGGGTGATGAAGGGGGGTTTGATTTACTTTTATAGTGGGTTATTTAGCAAATTTTTATGATTGGCAGCCGTCACACACTGAAAGACGCTTTTTATTACAAAAAATATTTTTTGCGTTACCACATTTTGAGAGCTATAATTTTTCAATATTTCAGTCCACAGAGTCAGGTGAGGTCTTGTTTTTTGCGGGACAAGTTAACGTTTTTATTGGTAACATTTTCGGGCACGTGACTTTTTTTATCGCTTTTTATTCCGATTTTTGTGAGGCAGAATGACCAAAAACCAGCTATTCATGAACTTCTTTTGGGGGAGGCGTTTATACCGTTCCGCGTTTGGTAAAATTGATAAAGCAGTTTTATTCTTCGGGTCAGTATGATTACAGCGATACCTCATTTATATTTGTTTCATGTTTTGGCGCTTTTATACGATAAAAACTATTTTATAGAAAAAAAAATTATTTTTGCATCGCTTTATTCTGAGGACTATAACTTTTTTACTTTTTTGCTGATGATGCTGTTTGGCGGCTTGTTTTTTGCGGGACAAGATGACGTTTTCAGTGGTACCATGGTTATTCATATACGTCTTTTTGATCGCGTGTTATTCCACTTTTTGTTTGGCAGTATGAGAATAAAGCGTTGTTTTTTTTTGCCTCTTTTTTTTTTTTTTTTTACGTTGTTCACTGAAGGGGTTAACTAGTGATATAGTTTTATAGGTGGGGTCGTTACGATGTGGTGATACTAAATATGTGTACTTTTATTGTTTGTTTGTTTTTTATTTAGATAAGGAAATGTATTTATAGGAACAATATTTTTTTTGGGGGGGAATTTAAAAAAAAATTTTTTTACACATTGGAATATTTTTTTTTACACTATAACATTGCCCCGGGGGGGGGGGCATCATGTTATAGTGTAAGATCGCTGATCTGACACTTTGCTGTGCAGTGTGTCAGATCAGCGATCTGACATGCACAGCTCCAGGCTTCACAGTGCCTGCTCTGAGCAGGCGCTGTGGAACCACCTCCCTCCCTGCAGGACCCGGATGCCGTGGCCATCTTGGATCCGGGCCCGCAAGGATGAGCAGGAGGTAAGAGACCCTAGCAGCAACGCAATCACATCCCGTTGCTGCAGGGGTCTCAGGGAAGCCCGCAGGGAGCCCCCTCCCTGCGCGATGCTTCCCTATACCTCCAGCGCACGGCGATCATGTTTGATCGCGGTGTGCCGGGGGTGAATGTGCCGTGGGCGGTCCGTGACCGCTCCTGGCACATAGCACCGGATGTCAGGTGCGATAGGCAGCTGACACCCGCCCGCGATCGGCAGCGCTCCCCCCGTGAGCGCGGCCGATCGCTATGACGTACTATCCCGTCGAGGGTCAGAAAGGCCCAGGTCACCTCGACGGGATAGTACGTCCAAGGTCAGAAAGAGGTTAAAACATAGTCTGCATTCTAAAAGTCAAATAGTGCTCCTTTCCATCTGATCTCTGCCGTATGCTGCTACGTTCAGTAATTAAGGGATCCATTTTCTCATATCACTCCTAGTGGAAATTATAAATTTGGTGCTAAAACAGTATTTTAGGGGAAAAATTACATTTTTTTGCTTTTACATCTAACTGCTCAATACACCCGTAGATGAATTCTTTAAGGGGTCTAGTTTCGAAAACACAAATTAGATTAGGGTTTGTAATCATTTCTAGACAAATTTATATTACAAATACCAAATGTCGCTTCTTCCCTTCCAAGCCCAAACTTTTTGACTACATATGGGGTATCGTCATGCTCAAAAGAAAGTGAGTAGCAAATTGTCTGGTCCACTTTTTCATGTTACCTCTTGCAAAAGTGGAACGCTTTGGGCTAAAACAATATTTTCGTAAAAAAATGAAAATGTTCACTATGACGACCTAATGTTATAAAATTCTGTATAGTACCTGTTATGGCGACACAGAATTTTTTCTTAATTGTGCCAGACGTAAATTGAGTAGGCCCAGAACCATAAACTGTTGTCTGAAGTATTGACTCTTCTTGTAGGATGAATATTTACCTCTAATATATTATCTCCTACAGTTTATCTTCTATTATCTTTGCAAAACAGTAAGGTATAGCCACTGAACAATGATGTGTGCTGATATGTTGATTACTCACCTTGCTTATGCCAGCCAGTTTCTTGGCATTCCCAAACAGAGGATGAAAAACTATGCCAATAGAAAACATAACTGAATGATGCAGGTTGGCTTCATTCACATCTCTCTCTAACCTCTGGATGCTGGTTGAAAGCCAATTGAGAACTATATAAACAGACTTGTTTGGTCGGTGGGACGCTTCAGGATCTCAGCTTAGGGTACTGTGGGCCATCTGGAAGGACACAGGACTGCTTCATTGACCATCACTGAAACCCCAGAGATGTCTTAAAGAATCCAGGTTGGGACAATCCGGTCACCTGGCCACATACCTCGCTCCTCTTGGTTAGCTACCTAAGCTTGTAATCTCTTCCTCGCTGTGGGGGCCCGCCAAAAGCGGGGAGCCACTGGTGTGGGTATGCGACACTGGATGCAGCTCTAATCCCGGCCAGTCAGCGGAAGGGTGAGACTCAGTAATTTGCACCATCTTGGGTATTTTCTGGGACAGTTCTGTATGCTATTTTGTGTTGTTGATTCAATAAATTATTGCCACACTGTTTTACCCTCAGCCTGTGCTGTTTGAGTAGTGTTCTGCCCATGGGGAGAGAGTGGGTGTTCAGTGGTATAAGCCCTGGTCCATGCAGTCTTTTTAAAGACAACCGGTCAAGTGGACGAGAGCACCCACTGACCCCCGTGTCTCCACACCGGTAAGTTCAAAATGCTTACATTACCCATAGATAAAATCCTTGAGGTGGGTGAAGTTTCCAAAATGGAGTTTTTTCCTGTTTGGGTGCATTAGGGGCCGTGCAAAAGCAACATGGTGCCTGCAATCTATTTCTGACAAATTTGTGTTCCAAAATTCAAATGGTGCTCCTTCCCTTCCAAGCCCTGCCATGTGTCCAAACAAAACTTTTTGACTACATGTGGTATATCACCAAGCACAGAAAAAAATGGGGGAAAAAAGCTTTGCAGTCTACTCTTTCATGTTACCTCTTGGTGCTCGCAATCTATTTTAGCCAAATTTGTGTTCCAAGATTCATATTGTGCTCCTTCCCTTCTGAGTCCTGCCATTTGTCAATAGGTTTTTGCCCAAATGGGGGGTATGAGCACACTCAAAGGAAACTAGATAACAAGTTGAGGTCCATTTTCTTGTGCTATTCCTTAAAAAAGTGAAAAAAATTAGGGCTAAAGCAACATTTTAGCAAAAAATTATAACTTTTTTCAGTCAACTTTGCATTAATTCCTGTGTAACACCTGAAAGGTTTAAAAAAAATATACTGACAGCAGTATTGAAATATTTGAGATGTTGGGTTTTTAAAATATCAGTTTTGGGAGTTTCCAATATATAGACCCCGCAAGGTACATTGAAATCTGAATAGGTGCCTAAAGAAACAGGATTTGTAAATTTCTTGAAAAAATTTCTTCCTTCTAAGATCCTAACAAAATTAAATTATTTTTAAAAATTACAGATGGAAAATAGATGTATGGATAATGTAATTTATTATTTTGTACAGCATGACTAACTACCGTAGTTTAAGGATATAAAGATTGAAAGTTTGAACATTGCAAATTTTAAAAAATTTTCTCCAAAGTACCAATATTTTCACAAATGAAGGCAAAACATATTGACCTAAATTTAACAATAAAATAAAGTTCAATGTGTCACGAAGAATCATTCTCAGCTTCACCAGGATGCTTTGAAGGGCTCCAGAGTTTTTACCACATAAAATGACACGGGTCAGATTTGCACTGACACCGAACACGGACTTCTCCAGGAAGTCTGTGTTACTGTTCGGGTTCGGCTGCCTGAACACTGGGTGTTTGTTGCGCTGTCATGTGCATGACAGCACTGCAAACACCTCTTCTGATAGGTGGTGAAATCATCCCCACTATTCAGAGAGCCGCGGTTCCCACGCTGTCAAAAGACAGTGATCAAAAGTATAAAGTTTACCTCCAGTCACTGGTGTCAGCTGATGGGACTGCTGATCCCATCATCTGACACTTGCTGCCGCTAATAACAGAGAGCCTGAGCGGCGGATGGGAGTATTCATCAGCCACTCCTGTGCTCTAAACAATAAAAAAAAAGGCATGGGTTACCTTGTATTTTTGATAACCAGCCAGACAAGACTCACGGCTGGGGACCTCAACCCTCAGCTGTCAGATTTAACAAGTCTGGTTATCAAGAACACAGAGGTCCCCACGCTACTTTTTTAATTAGCAGCGGGACAAACAGCCTTGCTAAAGCAGACAGCTGGGGGCTGGTATTCTCAGGCTGGTAAGGTGCCATGGCTATTTACCCCCCAGCCTAAAAATAGCAGCCTGCAGCTGCCCAGAAAAGGCAGATCTATTAGATGCTCCAATTCTGGCACTTTGCACAGCTCTTCCCACTTGCCCTGTAGCGGTGGCAAATGGGGTTCATATTTGTGGGGTTGATGTCACCTTGTCACCTGCATTGTCAGGTGACATCAAGCCCACGGCTTAGTAATGGAGAGGCATCTATAAGACACCTATCCATTACTAATCCTATAATTGTATGGTAAATAAAGACACAGCCAGAATAAAGTCCTTTATTTGAAATAAGACTAAACACAATTTTCCATTTTATTTAAAAATAACAAACACAGTACTCACCAAATGCCTATTGCACCGAAGCCCTCGTTCTCCTGTAATAAAGCTAAAATGAAAAAAACAACAATATACCATACCTGTATGTCGTTCTGTCCCAAGCCATAATCCATGTCTGGGGGATAAACAGTTATCAACCCGGACGGTGCCAGGATGCGACCGTTCAGGCTGAGAACCCCTGGTGACTGAACTTCTGTGAGCGCAGCCTCAGAGACTGGTAGTGACATCATCGAGGTTACCTACAGTCACTGAGGCTGTGTTCCCAGCCGGGCTGAACTGCCGTGACCTCAGTAAGATCCCCACTAGCACCGTGAGAAAAAATAATTTTAAAAAACAGCATTGGGACCCCTCTATGCTTGATAACCAGCCTTGCTGAAGCTGACAGCTGAAGGTTGCAACCCCCAGCTGTGTTTTGCCTGGCTGGTTATCAAAAATACAGGAGAACCCACACCATTTTTTTTTAAAGGATTTATTTACAGCGCAGGAGCTGCTGCGCTGTACATCAGCCGCTCCTGCATGACAGCGTGGCAAACACTAGGGTCCGGGTACTGTTATGGTACCCGAACCTGAACTTTTTTTAACTGTTCGGCCCAACCCAGACATCTCGGGGTATGCCCATCTCTAGTTAAAATACTTCCGATAAATGTTTCACAAACATTTTTTCATGTTTGATTTTTTTCCATGAGGTCTATGATATTCATGCAAAAAAGGCAAAATTGTAATGTCCTAATCTTAAATTGTTTATCTTAGGTAAAATACATATTTTGAAAAATCATAAAAGAGGATTTGACAGTAGTTTAATAACAATTTTCTAGAGTAAAAAATTCGATAACATTGTGCATAAAAATGTAGATAGTAGTGAGCACTGAAATGCTCGGGTGCTCATTGCTCGAACCCAGGGCCGCCATCAGGGCATTACAGGCATCACTGCCGTATGGGGCCCGGTGATGAGGAGCAAAAAGGGGGGCCCGAGTGAGCACGCTGGCAGCCGGTCCGGTCCGCGCTCTGCTCGGGCCCCCCCTGACATTTTTATTGCGGCTGCCAGTGCCACTGTGCTGTGCCTGCTGTCCCTAAATGTGCCTTGTACCTTTAAGGCGGCCGGGCCCGTGGTGCATCATGGGCCCGCCCGCCGCAAGTTAGTGACGTCACACGCTGCCCTGCTCCACTTCCGGGACCAGAGCAGAGCAGCGTGCGGCGGTGTGACACCACGTGGACGGCGGAGGGAGCAGAGAAGAGGCAGCGGGGGACCACCGGACGACGAGGGACCCGGCGGAGGAGAAGAGGCAGGCGGCTGCAGCGGGGGACCGGCAGAGGAGAGGGCAGAGGCAAGCACCGGCCCGGCGGCAGCGGGGCCCGGGGCCAGAAGAGGCAAGCACCGGCGGGCGGCGGCAGCGGGGGACCGGTGGTCGGCGGGGGACCAGTCAGACGGCGGAGGAGAAGAGGCAAGCGGGGGAGGGGACCACCGGACGACGAGGGACCTGGCGGAGGAGCAGACGGCAGGGGGGGACTAGAATGCTGGCCACACAGGGGCAGAAATGCTGGACACAGTGGGGCAGAATGGTGGACACAGTGGGGCAGAATGCTGGACACAGTGGGGCAGAATGGTGGACACAGTGGGGCAGAATGGTGGACACAGTGGGGCAGAATGCTGGACACAGTGGGGCAGAATGCTGGACACACAGGGGCAGAAATGCTGGACACAGTGGGGCAGAATGCTGGACACACAGGGGCAGAAATGCTGGACACAGTGGGGCAGAAATGCTGGACACAGTGGGGCAGAATGGTGGACACACAGGGGCAGAAATGCTGGACACAGTGGGGCAGAAATGCTGGACACAGTGGGGCAGAATGGTGGACACACAGGGGCAGAAATGCTGGACACAGTGGGGCAGAATGCTGGACACACACAGGGGCAGAAATGCTGGACACAGTGGGACAGAATGGTGGACACACACAGGGGCAGAATGCTGGACACACAGGGGCAGAATGCTGGACACAGTGGGGCAGAATTGCTGGACACAGTGGGGCAGAATGCTGGACACAGTGGGGCAGAAATGCTGGACACAGTGGGGCAGAAATGCTGGACACAGTGGGGCAGAATGGTGGACACAGGGGCAGAAATGCTGGACACAGTGGGACAGAATGGTAGACACACAGGGGCAGAAATGCTGGACACAGTGGGGCAGAATGCTGGACACAGTGGGGCAGAATGCTGGACACACAGGGGCAGAAATGCTGGACACAGTGGGGCAGAATGCTGGACACACAGGGGCAGAAATGCTGGACACAGTGGGGCAGAAATGCTGGACACAGTGGGGCAGAATGGTGGACACACAGGGGCAGAAATGCTGGACACAGTGGGGCAGAAATGCTGGACACAGTGGGGCAGAATGCTGGACACACAGGGGCAGAAATGCTGGACACAGTGGGGCAGAAATGCTGGACACAGTGGGGCAGAATGGTGGACACACAGGGGCAGAAATGCTGGACATAGTGGGACAGAATGGTGGACACAGTGGGGCAGAATGCTGGACACAGTGGGGCAGAAATGCTGGACACAGTGGGGCAGAATGGTGGACACACAGGGGCAGAAATGCTGGACACAGTGGGACAGAATGGTGGACACAGTGGGGCAGAATGCTGGACACAGAGGGGCAGAAATGCTGGACACAGTGGGGCAGAATGGTGGACACACAGGGGCAGAAATGCTGGACACAGTGGGACAGAATGGTGGTCACACAGGGGCAGAAATGCTGGACACAGTGGGGCAGAATGCTGGACACAGTGGGGCAGAATGCTGGACACAGTGGGGCAGAATGCTGGACACAGTGGGGCAGAATGCTGGACACAATGGGGCAGAATGTTGGAGACAGTGGGGCAGAATGCTGGAGACAGTGGGGCAGAATGCTGGACACAGTGGGGCAGAAATGCTGGACACAGTGACAGGGGCAGAATGCTGGACACAGTGACAGGGGCAGAATGCTGGACACAGGGGCAGACTGTGAGACCCAGGGGCAGAATGCTGGACATTGGGGCAGAATGCGAGAGACGGGGCAGAATGGAGATACGGGGCATGATTGGAGACACGGGGCAGGATGAAAGACATGGGGGCATGACTGGAGACAGATGGGGCAGGATTGGAGACAGATGGGGCAGAATGGAGACACAGGGGGCATGATTGGAGACAAGTGTCAGGATTGCAGACATGGGGGCATGGTTGGAGACATAGGGGGCAGAATGGAGACATGGGGCATGATTAGAGACACTGGGGCAGAATTGGAGACAGATCGTGCAGGATCATGGAGCAGGATGGATATGATGGAGACAGATGGGGCAGGATGGAGAGATCACATGGGGCGATCATATGGGGCAGGATGGGGAGATCATATGGGGCAGAATGGATACTCATGAGGGCAGGATGGGAGAACATCTGGCTGACGCCAGGAATGAGACACACGGGGCCAGGCTGGGGGATATTATTAATACCATAGGGGCTAATTTAGGGATATTATTACTGCAGTGATGTATTTATTTTATTTTTTGAGTATACTGTTTTAAATGGGGGGCGGTCCTGTTACTGTATAGAGTGATACTATGTCGCCTTCTTCATGTGGTGTAATGTAGAAGTTGTGAAAACTTAAGTAATGTGTTCTGCAAGCGGAGCTCGAGATAACTGTGTTATTTCCTGCAGAGAGAAGTCCTGGCTGGATGAAATGATGGCGGTCTGTGCTGGATGAAAGATGAAGGACTTCACCTAGAGACATCACTGGTGAGTCAGTGTGTTACCTATACACTGACACTATACACTGTATACAGAGCTCCTGTGTATAATTTCACTAGTGATCACTATATTATCTGTACACAGACACTGCATACTAAGTACAGATCTCCTGTGTATAATGGCACTTATGGTGATAGTATGGTGCTTTTTTTTAAATTACTGATCAGAATTGTAGTATTCAGTCACTATGTGGTGGTAGTATGTGATCTGGTCATGGTGTTGTGGTATTTGTTCCTTCTATGTGATATTATTTGGCATTTTAAAAATTGAAAAATAAATAAAAATATACCTAAATTGTATTGCATATTTTAACAAATATTTAATAGGTTACAGTAGAGTAGAGCCCGGCCAAAAGTGTCTACCGTGTTATGGTGGCGGCTTAAAAAATCTTTTGGCCAAAACAAAAGCTGCCTGCTATGTATGTGATCTGGTGATGGGAACTGTCAATGTGTGATTGGTGAGAAGTGGAGTTTTTCCAAGAGAGAGCGGTGGGACTGTGGACAGTTCGAGGGGTGGAGCCCGGAGGCGGGGCTGGGGTGGAGCCTGGGCGGAGTCTCAAGGGGGCCCCGAAAATTTTGCCAGTATGGGGCCCCGAAATTTCTAGTGGCAGCCCTGCTCGAACCGAATAATTCCTAATACTCGCATGCTCGTTTCGAGTAACAAGTATAATGGGAATTAGTGAGAAAGCCCGGCTTTTTTCCAGCAGACCCTACAAAGAGGTCTGGGGGCCAGTGAAAATGTTGAAATGGATGGGAAAAGTGCTGCTGAATGGAAGGAGGACAGCATGGGGAAGACCCTTGGAAGCATCTCTGACTCCAAGATCACTGCTGAGAATAATGGTATCACACTTTTACTCCACTTTAAGGAGTGACAATATAACATTACAAACGGACAAGAAATTGCATTTTATTCCTGTGTAATGACTTGTATACAAGGCAAAATTTAAATAGGATTTAAAAAAATATAATTTAAGTAAACCAAAATTGATTTTTTAAATTAAAAAATAGGAAATTTCAGTGTAATTTGACAGAAGCGAGAAATTAGGGACTCAGATACACACTGTATTAGACATAAAGGAGGGCTTCATACACATTCTGTTCAAATTGTCATGTATTGGTACTCCTAGACTCATAAAGGGTATGCACTTTTGAGGGTTACATACCAAGGAAATGTACTCCAGACCATGGAATAGTCTGTGAGTGAGGAAGGTAAGTTTTTGTCCTAAGGAAGAGGTCCTACATGACCTCGAAATGCATTGACTATTAAACTGTTTTGAAATAAAGCTTTGAAGAATATCGTCTGCCATCCATCTTTATCAGCAGTGTAAACTTGGACACATGTACTCGGTTTCACCTCCACCACGAGGACGACTCTCCATCTCCTCCTCCTCCCTTCCTTCCTTCTCATTCCCATCCTCAGCCCATCCACATAGGAGAGATGGGATGAAAAATCTGTGGCTACTAGCGTCTGTTGAGCTAGCCCATCAGCTCCTTTTCCTCCTCCTCAGTGTCCACCTCCTCACTGATACCCAATCCGTGCAGAGCAGATGAGATGAGGCTGTGCTGGCTACAATCACTTTTATGTCTTCCTTGATCCCCATCTGATCCGCATGCAAAGCATCATGTTTAATTATGAACAGCAACTGTTTAAGTGGGCATAGAAGAGGGATAGTTATGCTTACTATGGCATCATCACGGCTCACCATTTTTGTCGAGTCCTCAAAGTCTGGGAGAACCGCACAAATGGACAAGGATTTGGAAGTGCCTAACGATGGTAATCAGAATGTGCAAGGATAGGCGCAGGGCAGTTTTTAACTGGAGATTGGAAAGCACCTAACACAGGGGAAGAAGCAGTTGTGTCACCCAATGGCACCAATCATGGACCCAGGCGTTCAGCCCACTGAGTCAAGTGCTTAGATGAAATGTGCCTGATCATGCTGGCGGTGGTTAGGTTCTTAGTGGTCATGCCCTGGCTGATATTGGCATGGCACAGGTTGCAAATGAAAGGGCTGTTAGTATGATAGTTCAGCTTCAGCACCAGTATCAACACTACAGACCTCTGATTCATTACACTGTGCACACAGAGCTAGACAAGAAGTCTCTCCCTCCAATACGAAGTGTCACATAGCTGTGCCGTGGCATCAGTGTGCTGAGCCAGGTGGCTCCTGTCCTTTTATAATACCTGATGATGTCAGACGGCCAGCCAATTACAGTAATGCCACAATTGGCTGCGTAACAGGCTCCAAAAATGTGGGGTTCAGATTTGAATTTGAACCTGAGCACCACCCATTGTTTGCCAAGTAACGAGCCCATCCGAGCTTCGTGATACTCGAGTGATAAGCAGAGTGATCACTGAGCATGTTCACTCATCCCTAGGTGAGACTTAACCCTTTTGTGCCAACCCCTCACTTTTCTAATGTGCAGGACTTATGGAAGGGGCATGGTCTACAGCTGCCCATCAGGATTTCAGTTTGTTGAGACCAGGCAATCTAAAGAGAGCATACCTTACATAATTTTGGTGCATCTTAGGCCAGAAGACTTCTTATTCTGGCAAAATATCTCCAATCTACCTTTAAAATTAAGAAGGCTTTGTTAACTTGAACATGAAGAATTTTGTATACTTATTGCATCATGTATATATGCATGTATTGAAAGAAAATAAGTTATTTATTCATATACTGTACACTATATGGACACAATTACTGGATTGCTTCTACATTATACCTGTAGGAGCCTTTGCAACATCCCTTTCTAAATCCATAGGCATTAATATGGAGTTGGTCCTCACTTTGCAACTAAAACAATTCCCACTCATCTGTAAAGGCTATCTGCCCATTCATCCAGTGCAGCAATAGTGAGGTCATGCACAGGTGTTTGGATGAGATAGTCTGGTTAACAATTTCCATTCTAGTTCATCTAAAGGTGTTCAATGTTATTTAAGTCAGGGCTCTGTGTTACGGTCAATTTGTTCCACACTAAACTCACCCATCTATGCCTTTATGGACTTTCTTTTGTGCATTGGGTCACAGACATGAAGGAATAGAAAAGGGCCTTTCCAAAATTAGCACTAAGAAGCAAACAACTGAAAAGTATCCCCATAGGATTATACCTCATCCACCAAATCAGGCAGGTAACGTTCTCCTGGAATTCACCAATCCCAAATTCTTCAATCAGTTAACCAAATAGAGAAGTGTGATTCATCATTTCACAGAACATGATTCCTGCTGCCCCAAAATCCAGTATGGTGTTCTTCACACCACTTCACTTGCAGCTTGGTATTATGTATGTTAATGTGTGGAAACATATGCAATGGAGCTACAAACATGTTGTTTTTGTGCTTTTCGCTTCAACTTGTCAATAATACCATTCATGACTGATCGCAGAATATTTAGAAGGGAAAGAATTTCATGTGCTGACTAGTGTTGAGCGATACCGTCCGATACTTGAAAGTATCGGTATCGGATAGTATCGGCCGGTACCCAAAAAATATCAGATATCGCCGATACCGATATCCGATACCAATACAAGTCAATGGGACATCAAGTATCGGAATGTATCCTGATGGTTCCCAGGGTCTGAAGGAGAGGAAACTCTCCTTCAGGCCCTGGGATCCATAGTGAGGTGTAAAATAAAGAATTAAAATAAAAAATATTGATAAGCTCACCTCTCCGGCGGCCCTTGGACATCACGCTGGTAACCGGCCGGCTTCTTTGTTTAAAATGAGCGCCTTTAGGACCTGCGAATGACATCGCGGCTTCTGATTGGTCGCGTGCCGCTCATGTGATCGCCACGCGACCAATCAGAAGCCGCAACGTCATTCGCAGGTCCTCAATTCCTAGAATCAGGAGTTTAGTGAATGAGAATGACGTCGCTAGAATTTGAGGAGCCTGGATGTTTTCTCGAGGCTCCCAAGATCTCTCCTCAGGACCAAAGCCCTTCAAATCAATTAAAAAGAGGGTCCTACCTCAAGATTTCTTCATAGCCAATATGTCCTTAACTTCAAAGACATCTTGTGCAGAAATGGGTAGAGGTGACTGGCCAGTGGTAGGGTGAAATTGGTTAAATATGACTGGCTTGAGTAGAGAAACGTGAAACGAATTTGGAATGCGAAGTGAGGCGGGTAACCTTAACTTGTAAACAACATCATTAATACGAGCTAACACCCCAAATGGACCGCTATACTGTGGACCTAACTTAAACGAAGGGATCTTAAGCCGAATAAACTTGGAAGATAACCATACTTTATTACCAGGTTGAAAAGACAGAGAATCTAGACGCCTCTTGTCAGCATGTCTTTTAATTCTGTCTCCAGCTCGTTCGAGTGCGGTTTTGGTCTCCTGCCGAACCCTAGAAAACTCCTCAGACAGAAGATCGGCCGCCGGCACACCCGAGGCAGGGTGTACTGGCAGAGGTACACCAGGATGTTGTCCGTAGATGACAAAGAAAGGTGATTTGGAAGATAATTCATTAGTGTGGTTGTTGTATGCAAATTCGGCCCAAGGAAGTAGACTAGACCAGTCGTTTTGATGGATGTTAGAGAAATGACGAAGATAGGTGACCAGGATTTGATTTGTGCGTTCTGCCTGACCATTAGTTTGAGGGTGGTAGGCAGAGGAGAAGTCCAAAGTAACATCCATTAGTTTGCATAATGCATGCCAGAAGCGTTAGGTGAATTGAACTCCTCTGTCCGAAACTATGTGCTGAGGAAAGCTGTGAATTCAAAAAATATGAGCGATGAAAATCTTTGCCAATTCGGGAGCAGAAGGTAAACCAGGAAGAGGAATGAAATGAGCCATCTTGGAAAATCGATCCACGACTACAAAGATAACTGTATGACCTGTTATGGCTGGCAATCAGGCAACACAGCGTGCAATAATCAGCGCACATACAGAGATCTGGCAATAACCAAAAACAATAGGACGAGCTCTGAGACGTGGAATCTCTGTAGACTGCAGTACCTGATCTATCCTCACACAACTATAAGCAGCAGTGGATTGCGCCTATAACTACCTATGCAACTCGGCACTGCCTGAGGAGCTGACTAGCCTGAAGATAGAAATACAAGCCTGACTTACCTCAGAGAAATACCCCAAAGGAATAGGCAGCCCCCCACATATAATGACTGTTAGCAAGATGAAAAGACAAACGTAGGAATGAAATAGATTCAGCAAAGTGAGGCCCGATATTCTAGACAGAGCGAGGATAGCAAAGAGAACTATGCAGTCTACAAAAAACCCTAAAACGAAAACCACGCAAAGGGGCAAAAAGACCCACCGTGCCGAACTAACAGCACGGCGGTGCACCCCTTTGCTTCTCAGAGCTTCCAGCAAAAGTTAATAGCAAGCTGGACAGAAAAAAACAGAAAACAAACTAGAAGCACTTATCTAGCAGAGCAGCAGGCCCAAGGAAAGATGCAGTAGCTCAGATCCAACACTGGAACATTGACAAGGAGCAAGGAAGACAGACTCAGGTGGAGCTAAATAGCAAGGCAGCCAACGAGCTCACCAAAACACCTGAGGGAGGAAGCCCAGAGACTGCAATACCACTTGTGACCACAGAAGTGAATTCAGCCACAGAATTCACAACAGTACCCCCCCCTTGAGGAGGGGTCACCGAACCCTCACCAGAACCCCCAGGCCGACCAGGATGAGCCACATGAAAGGCACGAACAAGATCTGGGGCATGGACATCAGAGGCAAAAACCCAGGAATTATCTTCTTGAGCATAACCCTTCCATTTGACCAGATACTGGAGTTTCCGTCTAGAGACACGAGAATCCAAAATCTTCTCCACAATATACTCCAATTCCCCCTCCACCAAAACAGGGGCAGGAGGCTCCACAGATGGAACCATAGGTGCCACGTATCTCCTCAACAACGACCTATGGAATACATTATGTATGGAAAAGGAGTCTGGGAGGGTCAGACGAAAAGACACCGGATTGAGAATCTCAGAAATCCTATACGGACCAATAAAACGAGGTTTAAATTTAGGAGAGGAAACCTTCATAGGAATATGACGAGAAGATAACCAAACCAGATCCCCAACACGAAGTCGGGGTCCCACACGGCGTCTGCGATTAGCGAAAAGCTGAGCCTTCTCCTGGGACAAGGTCAAATTGTCCACTACCTGAGTCCAGATCTGCTGCAACCTGTCCACCACAGAATCCACACCAGGACAGTCCGAAGACTCAACCTGTCCTGAAGAGAAACGAGGATGGAACCCAGAATTGCAGAAAAATGGAGAGACCAAGGTAGCCGAGCTGGCCCGATTATTAAGGGCGAACTCAGCCAACGGCAAAAATGACACCCAATCATCCTGGTCAGCGGAAACAAAACATCTCAGATATGTTTCCAAGGTCTGATTGGTTCGTTCGGTCTGGCCATTAGTCTGAGGATGGAAGGCCGAGGAGAAAGATAGGTCAATGCCCATCCTACCACAAAAGGCTTGCCAGAACCTCGAGACAAACTGGGAACCTCTGTCAGAAACAATATTCTCAGGAATGCCATGTAAACGAACCACATGCTGGAAGAACAAAGGCACCAAATCAGAGGAGGAAGGCAATTTAACCAAGGGCACCAGATGGACCATTTTAGAAAAGCGATCACAGACCACCCAAATGACCGACATCTTTTGAGAAACGGGAAGGTCAGAAATGCAATCCATCGAAATATGTGTCCAAGGCCTCTTCGGGACCGGCAAGGGCAAAAGCAACCCACTGGCACGTGAACAGCAGGGCTTAGCCCTAGCACAAATTCCACAGGACTGCACAAAAGCACGCACATCCCGCGACAGAGACGGCCACCAGAAGGATCTAGCAACCAACTCCCTGGTACCAAAGATTCCTGGATGACCGGCCAGCACCGAACAATGAAGTTCAGAGATAACTTTACTAGTCCACCTATCAGGGACGAACAGTTTCTCGGCCGGACAACGATCAGGTTTATTAGCCTGAAATTTCTGCAACACTCTCCGCAAATCAGGAGAGATGGCAGACACAATGACTCCTTCCTTGAGGATACTCGCCGGCTCAGATAACCCCGGAGAGTCGGGCACAAAACTCCTAGACAGAGCATCCGCCTTCACATTTTTAGAGCCCGGAAGGTATGAAATCACAAAATCAAAACGAGCAAAAAATAACGACCAACGGGCCTGTCTAGGATTCAAGCGCTTGGCAGACTCAAGATAAGTAAGGTTCTTATGATCAGTCAAAACCACCACGCGATGCTTAGCACCCTCAAGCCAATGACGCCACTCCTCGAATGCCCACTTCATGGCCAGCAACTCTCGGTTGCCCACATCATAATTACGCTCAGCAGCAGAAAATTTCCTGGAAAAGAAAGCACATGGTTTGAACACTGAGCAACCAGAACCTCTCTGTGACAAAACCGCCCCTGCACCAATCTCAGAAGCATCAACCTCGACCTGGAACGGAAGAGAAACATCAGGTTGACACAACACAGGGGCACAGCAAAAACGACGCTTCAACTCCTGAAAAGCTTCCACGGCAGCAGAAGACCAATTAACCAAATCAGCACCCTTCTTGGTCAAATCGGTCAATGGTCTGGCAATGCTAGAAAAATTACAGATGAAGCGACGATAAAAATTAGCAAAGCCCAGGAATTTCTGCAGACTTTTTAGAGATGTGGGCTGGGTCCAATCCTGGATGGCCTGAACCTTAACCGGATCCATCTCGATAGTAGAAGGGGAAAAGATGAACCCCAAAAATGAAACTTTCTGCACACCGAAGAGACACTTTGATCCCTTCACGAACAAGGAATTAGCACGCAGTACCTGGAAAACCATTCTGACTTGCTTCACATGAGATTCCCAATCATCTGAGAAGATCAAAATGTCATCCAAGTAAACAATCAAAAATTTATCCAGATACTCACGGAAAATGTCATGCATAAAAGACTGAAAAACAGATGGAGCATTGGCAAGTCCGAACGGCATCACCAGATACTCAAAATGACCCTCGGGCGTATTAAATGCCGTTTTCCATTCATCTCCCTGCCTGATTCTCACCAGATTATACGCACCACGAAGATCAATCTTAGTAAACCAACTAGCCCCCTTAATCCGAGCAAACAAGTCAGAAATCAATGGCAAGGGATACTGAAACTTAACAGTGATCTTATTAAGAAGGCGGTAATCAATACACGGTCTTAGCGAACCATCCTTCTTGGCTACAAAAAAGAACCCTGCTCCCAATGGTGACGACGATGGGCGAATATGTCCCTTCTCCAGGGACTCCTTCACATAACTGCGCATAGCGGTGTGTTCAGGTACGGACAAATTAAATAAACGACCCTTAGGGAATTTACTACCAGGAATCAAATCGATAGCACAATCACAATTCCTATGCGGAGGTAGGGCATCAGACTTGGACTCTTCAAATACATCCTGAAAGTCCGACAAGAACTCTGGGATGTCAGAAGGAATGGATGACGAAATAGACAAAAATGGAACATCACCATGTACTCCCTGACAACCCCAGCTGGTTACCGACATAGAGTTCCAATCCAATACTGGATTATGGGTTTGTAGCCATGGCAACCCCAACACGACCACATCATGCAAATTATGCAGTACCAGAAAGCGAATAACTTCCTGATGTGCAGGAGCCATGCACATGGTCAGCTGGGCCCAGTACTGAGGCTTATTCTTGGCCAAAGGTGTAGCATCAATTCCTCTCAACGGAATAGGACACCGCAAAGGCTCCAAGAAAAATCCACAACGTTTAGCATAATCCAAATCCATCAGATTCAGGGCAGCGCCTGAATCCACAAACGCCATGACAGAATACGATGACAAAGAGCACATTAAGGTAATGGACAAAAGGAATTTGGACTGTACAGTACCAATAACGGCAGAGCTATCGAACCGCCTAGTGCGTTTAGGACAATTAGAAATAGCATGAGTAGAATCACCACAATAGAAACACAGTCTGTTCAGACGTCTGTGTTCTTGCCGTTCTACTTTAGTCATAGTCCTGTCGCACTGCATAGGCTCAGGTTTACTCTCAGACAATACCGCCAGATGGTGCACAGATTTACGCTCGCGCAAGCGACGACCGATCTGAATGGCCAAGGACATAGACTCATTCAAACCAGCAGGCATAGGAAATCCCACCATTACATCCTTAAGAGCTTCAGAGAGACCCTTTCTGAACAAAGCCGCTAGTGCAGATTCATTCCACAGAGTGAGTACTGACCACTTCCTAAATTTCTGACAATATACTTCTACATCATCCTGACCCTGGCATAAAGCCAGCAGATTTTTCTCAGCCTGATCCACTGAATTAGGCTCATCGTAAAGCAATCCCAGCGCCTGGAAAAATGCATCAACATTACTCAATGCAGAATCTCCTGGTGCAAGAGAAAACGCCCAGTCCTGTGGGTCGCCGCGCAAAAAAGAAATAATAATCAAAACCTGTTGAATAGGATTACCAGAAGAATGAGGTTTCAAGGCCAAAAATAGCTTACAATTATTTCTGAAGCTCAGGAACTTAGTTCTGTCACCAAAAAACAAATCAGGAATCGGAATTCTTGGTTCTAGCATCGATTTCTGATCAATAGTATCTTGAATCTTTTGTACATTTACAACGAGATTATCCATTGAGGAGCACAGAGCCTGAATATCCATGTCCACAGCTGTGTCCTGAAGCACTCTAATGTCTAGGGGAAAAAAAAGACTGAAGACAGAGCTAAGAAAAAAAAATGCTGTCAGGATTTCTTTTTTCCCTCTATTGGGAATCATTGGGTGGCTCCTTGTACTGTTATGGCTGGCAATCAGGCAACACAGCGTGCAATAATCAGCGCACATACAGAGATCTGGCAATAACCAAAAACAATAGGACGAGCTCTGAGACGTGGAATCTCTGTAGACTGCAGTACCTGATCTATCCTCACACAACTATAAGCAGCAGTGGATTGCGCCTATAACTACCTATGCAACTCGGCACTGCCTGAGGAGCTGACTAGCCTGAAGATAGAAATACAAGCCTGACTTACCTCAGAGAAATACCCCAAAGGAATAGGCAGCCCCCCACATATAATGACTGTTAGCAAGATGAAAAGACAAACGTAGGAATGAAATAGATTCAGCAAAGTGAGGCCCGATATTCTAGACAGAGCGAGGATAGCAAAGAGAACTATGCAGTCTACAAAAAACCCTAAAACGAAAACCACGCAAAGGGGCAAAAAGACCCACCGTGCCGAACTAACAGCACGGCGGTGCACCCCTTTGCTTCTCAGAGCTTCCAGCAAAAGTTAATAGCAAGCTGGACAGAAAAAAACAGAAAACAAACTAGAAGCACTTATCTAGCAGAGCAGCAGGCCCAAGGAAAGATGCAGTAGCTCAGATCCAACACTGGAACATTGACAAGGAGCAAGGAAGACAGACTCAGGTGGAGCTAAATAGCAAGGCAGCCAACGAGCTCACCAAAACACCTGAGGGAGGAAGCCCAGAGACTGCAATACCACTTGTGACCACAGAAGTGAATTCAGCCACAGAATTCACAACAATGACCTGAGGACCGAGGCAGATCAGTGATAAAGTCCATTGCAAGGTGTCGCCAAGGAGCCGAGGGAACTGGAAGCGGATGCAATAGACCAGAAGGTAAATGTCTTGGAACTTTGTTCTTAGCACAGGACAGGCAGGAAGCAACGAAACTTCGGGTGTCTTCAGGAACAGATGGCCACCAGTAGTACCGCGACACCAAAGTAAGGGTTTTCTTGAAACCAACATGGCCTGCCAGCTTGGAAGCATGACCCCAACGTAAAACTTGCTTCCTGTTGTGCTCTTGAACAAAAGTCTTACCAAAAGGCAACAAACTCAAGGTAATGGGAGCAACCAAGATGACCTTGCTTGGACCCACGATATGTGAAGGTTTCTCCTCAACATCGGCTGTCAGAAAGGATCTGCATATGGCGTCGGCTTTGAAGTTCTTATTGCCAGGGCGGAAATGTAGCTCAAAATCAAATCGGACAAAGAACAGCGACCACCTGGCTTGCCGGGGATTCAGTTTCTGTGCAGAGCGGATGTATGCCAGATTCTTGTGGTCTGTGTAGATCTTAAAAGGATGAACAGCTCCTTCCAACAAATACCACCACTCCTCCAACGCCAATTTGATAGCCAGCAACTCTCTGTCACCAATGGTATAGTTCTTCTCAGCCACAGAGAAGGTCTTAGAGAAGAAGCTGCAGGTGACCAGCCGACCAGAGGAAGACCTCTAAGAAAGAACTGCTCCGGCTCTGATTGCAGAAGCATCCACCTCCAAAATGAAGGGTTTGCTAATCTCTGGACGATGGAGTATGAAAGCTGTAGCAAAGGCTTGTTTCAAAGACTGGAAGGCGTTCTCGGCCTCCAGAGACCAGGAGTGAGGGTTAACTCCCTTGCGGATCAAAGCGGAGATAGAGCCAGACAGGGTAGAAAAGTATGGGATGAACTGCCGGTAGTAATTAGCAAATCCAAGGAATTGTTGGATCACCTTGACGCCTTGAGGATGCGGCCAGTTCAGCACGGCGGACACTTTTTCCGGATCCATATGTAGACCAGAGTTAGATATGATGTACCCTAAGAATGGTAGGGACAACTGTTCAAAGGCACACTTTTCTAGCTTGGCATGCAGACGATTCTCTCTAAGATGTAAGAGGACTTGACGGACGTCTCTTCTGTGGGTAGAAAGATCTTGAGAAAATATAAGATTATCGTCCAAGTACACCACCACACAAGAATAAAGTAGATCCCGGAACACATCGTTCACAAACTCCTGGAAGACAGCGGGAGCGTTGCACAGACCAAAAGGCATAACCAAGCATTCGTAGTGACCATTTCGGGTGTTGAATGCGGTTTTCCACTCATCTCCGGGATGGATATGGATGAGATTGTAGGCCCCACGGAGATTCAATTTAGTGAAGATACGCGCTTCATGGAGACAGTCAAATAGTTCTGGAATGAGAGGAAGTGGGTACTTGTTCTTGATCGTGATATTATTGAGACCTCGGTAGTCGATGCAAGAATGAAGGGTACCATCTTTCTTCTTAACGAAAAAGAACCCAGCACCAGCGGGAGAAGAAGATTGGCTAAGTTCTCTTGGACATATTCGGTCATAGCTTGGGTCTCAGCAGTGGACAGAGGGTAGATCCGGCCCCTTGGAGGAGTGGAACCTGGAACAAGGTCGATCGGGCAATCATATGGACGATGCGGAGGAAGGATCTCCGCCTCTCTCTTATTGAAGACGTCAGCAAAGGCCACATAGGCAGATTTTACATCTGGAGACACAGAAGTTGATTGAGAAGAGCTTTTAAACTGGACGAGAAGCAAGCACTGATCTTGGCAGAGATGTCCCCAACGCAGAATATCACCCTCTAAATGAGACACAACAAAAGCCACCTTCGCTCAGTCAGTGGGGTACTGCTGAGGCAGCAACTCAAAATGTAGTTGGCACTTATAAAGAAACCCTCTACACACCTTGGGGTCTCCGCTGTATCGTAGCGGCATCGCCAAACGAGGCAAAAGGTGAAGGGTTGTAGCCTAGGGCGAGACAGGGGCGGCAGACTGAAGGGCAAGCAGGCGACCATCCACCGATGCCATATAATTGAGAATATGGGCCTGGGTATCATGCTGCTGGGCAAGCTCCTGTTGGAGACCAGCCAACTGAGTAGCGCTCCCAGGGTCAGAGGTCTGAAGGGCCGACAAACGGGAGTCCATGGTCTTTAGGAAGGACATAATTCTTGTCTGATTCTCCCGTAAAAATAGAAGTTCTTTTTGGGTGGGAGATGGAGTACCAGCGGGGTCCATGGCCTAATTCTACTGTGAGATCTTCCGAACCTCCTAGAGTGAACCCACAGGACTGCGACAACGAATCTTCAGAGCAAGGTATGGCGGACGCACAGGACAGAGCAAGGTATAGCGGGACCTGGGTCAAATGAGGACAATTGGCAATCAAGCAAAGAGTAGGAGGAGAGGCTACCTGATATAGCAGGAGTTGCGCAGCACTTCTAGGTCAGGATCCCTCAAGGATCAGGAGGGGGAGGAGCGGAGAGAGCGGAGACCAGCCTGAGGGAGTGCGCATGCGCCAACAGAGCAGGAAGAAGTAGTGCGCATGCGCCGGTGCCGAGAACTAGGGTCCAGCGAGGAAGGAAGAAGAGAGGAGACCAGGAGGCACAACGGACAACTCGGGAACACGCAGAGACAAACACGCAAGCCGGGAGCCGGAAGAAGACCCAGGAGAAGCAGCAGCAGCGATGCGCCTGGAAAGGTAAGTATGAGAAGAGCCAGAGGGGGATGCGGGAGATGTGACAGTCTGGAGCAGAGTGCAGACTATGGAGCTGTGCAGCCAGGACTGAGCTGCAGCTCCAGGAAAGGACTATAACCCGAGGGGTTGCTGTATGCAGTGGAGCAATTGAGGAAAGAAGTAAAGGAGTGGAAAAGGGCTCAGAGGGGAACTGTGACTAAGCACCCTCAAAGCCAAAGCGCAGAAACCGGGCACAGGGAGCCCGAGGCTTTAGTGGGACTCTAGGGCACTTAGCAGAACTGGAGAGCTTAGAACTATATGGGATTTGCCCACATCACAACTGAAGACAAAGCAGCACCTGAAGAGCCCGGGTCATGATAGAGACCCTGTTAAATGGCTCAAGCTGCTCACCATACAGGTACCTGTCCCAGGACAGGAGAAGAAAGGGGTATTTTGCCAGCAAGCTACAGGCAGAAGGGACATCGCACATCAGTGCAAGTAGGAAAGGCTTACGGACCTCACCTGGGAGAGGGGTCACTTTTGCCTCCAAGCCGGCCGGACCACACCACCACCTGTGCCTGGTATCCTGGACTGTGGTCTGCTCCTACCAGTAAACCAGGTAAAGACGTAACAACTCTGTGTCCTCCACTTATTTACTGGTATACACCATCCTTGCTATACACCTTGGGAGCCCTGGGGACCCCCTTCACCTGGGGAAAGCGACACCATCTTGCTGCAACAACATCACCCCAGAGGACCCCTTTAAGCAGCGTCGGTCCTACTGACCGAGAACCACAGGTGGCGTCATGAAAAGACTTTATTAAACCCTTTGAAGACCTTCCCCTTTAAGTGAGCACCCAGGGCCACAGACTGGGTCGCAGCCACCGTGACATCCCATTTAAAAGTGACCGGACCCGGTACCGAGTACCCCACGGCCCAGGCGGGTGACTCATCTTTTGGCGTCACGAACATGATGGACTGACCCATTGGAATGGGTCCTGTGCACCATGGATTACAATGGACCGTGTGAAATTGTTTAATGGCCATCATTGCTAGACAACAAGACAGATAAAGGAGGAAGAAGATATGTTGCCATGGGTGGAGTTCAAGAACCAGCGTGAAAGCTGGATCCATTCCCTATAGAGATTGTAATACCAACCAAAGATGTCCATCACCAGGATGGATCCATCCCCAGAGATGGCCAGCGGGAAAGTGGGAAAGAGACCGCCTACAAAGAGAGAGAAACAGGATGGAGAAGGAGAAAGATGCAGGAAAGCATGGCCGCAGCATGGCTTCATGCTACCTGGAAAATGCTGACACCAACAGAGAGACCCCCAGTCCGCAGCGGCAAGAAACCTCAGATCTGAAGCCTACCTTAGACATGGAGCTCCTCGCTGCAGAGATGGAGGAATTGGCCCGATGACTCCTGCGGACCCAGATGACAGCGGTGGCCACCTGGAAGGAGTCCCTGATCCGCCGAATGAAGACGGAAACTCACCGGAGCTTATCACCAGCGCTCACAGCTCCAGCAGAGCCCGAAGGAGCGATGCTGCTGCAGGAGATGGTGCCAGCGACAGATCCGGAGCCTGCACCTGTAACCTCGATTGAGCCTGAGAGGCAGTGCCAGAAAGTGAAACGACACCGGAGAACTCGGAGCTCGCACCTTTGGCCTTAGCGGAGCCAGAAAGCAAGAAGCCACAATCAGAGATGACAACGCCGCAGCACCAGGACCTGTAACCAGTGGTCCAGACCCCAGCAGAGGCGGAAAAAGACCCCGGCATTGACAAGACAGGTATGCAGACTGCCCCAGTAACTGAAGACACCCTAGTAGGACCCCTAGCAACCCCACCGACTTTATCACCTGGCCAGTCAGTAACAGTCACAGTAACCTGGGACCGTATGCTTGATATGGGAGACGCACTTACTGAGCCAATGGTACCTGAACCATGGCCCTTGAAAGTACGCAGGCCCAAAGAGACTGTTCATTGTAGGCATCCTAAAACAGACTTAATGGGATTCCCAATAGAGGCCCAATCCGCAGCTAATAGTGTTAAAATCACTGAAACAGAAAATTACTGCAGACAGCAGATCTTAAAACTGTCCACAGAGGAAAAAACACACGTAGGGCTGGATGGGAGGCTATGGAAGAAAGAAACCTGCTAGCTAAAGCTCAGTCCCGTACAGCTAGACCTACCAATAGTGGACCTATACAATCAAGAACTGCTGTAACCTTCAACCTGGACAGAGAGGATGGGGTTTTATCAGAGAACAAGGAGGACAAAAGGAACTATTTATCAACCGCAGAAACGTGGAATCGTATCTCTTAAGGGGACACCCTGACCATGATTTGTACCCTGGTGACAAAGTGACCTTTACCCGGCACCATGGAGAACGGATATATTATGCCCTACATGTTAAAAGGTGCCCAGGACAGCATACTAACACGCATGTAGCCACTGAAGGTGGGACGTAGACCCGGGCTACACAGACTTTTGATTATGAACAGTTTCCCATGGAGTCACCTGTTGACACCTACGAACTTCCCCAGTCAGGAAGCTGTACACACCAGGACCTGCCCTGGAAGAAAAAGTAAAAAGACATTCACTTGAGTAAAAGTAAAGTTATAAATATGTTATTTTGATGTTTTTCTTTACAGTTAAAATGGACAGTGTTACCTGAGAACTGTATTATAAATAGTTTGGCTCCTGTTCCGGTGTACCTCATTGATATTGCCATGTGCTGGTAGTGTGAGCAGGACTGTCTGTATACCCATTTTGCTTTTCAGATTTGGAGCAGAACTGCATGGCGTAGTGGGGACCAGGACTGGTCAATCCACCTTGTTACTTCAATGTTTGCACTTTACCTGTGTGCACTTATAAGAAATAGTTTTGGTTATGTAAAGTTTTGTTATGCAATGTTCAAGAACCGTACCTCCCATAAAGGGATGCTTAAGGTTATTACCTGTTAGCCTGTTGACATGCATGTCCAGAAATACTTTAATGTCTTTAACCTGTACTGTATGTTTTTCTTTTCTCAGTCCGAGAGTACTGGAGTTAACGGGGGGAGTGTAACACCCCAGGTAACCGGTTGTTACAGTGATGTTGCCTTCCTTTCGAGGAGGGTAATATCATGCTTGGAGGCATGTGGGATTCTCTTTACCAGATAAGCACCTATGCACAACACATTATGAATCTAAGCCAGAAGGGGGAGCTCAGGACCCAGATTCAGGGGAGCTTCCCTCAACTTTATATATCCTGGTTTGGAGGAGGAGTTAGGTTAGTTGGAGAGAGACACAAGTGAAAGGAAGTCTGGAGCAGAGTGCAGACTACGGAGCTGTGCAGCCAGGAATGAGCTGCAGCTCCAGGAAAGGACTATAACCTGAGGGGTGAGGGGTTGTTGTATGCAGTGGAGCAATTGAGGGCAGAAGCACAGGAGTGGAAAAGGGCTCAGAGGGGAACTGTGACTGGGCACCCTCAGAATTGCAAAAACCAGGCACCGGGAGCCCAAGGCTTTAGTGGGACTCTAGTACACTTAGCAGAACTGGAGGTCTTAGAACTGTATGTGATTTGCCCACACCACACATGAAGACGAAGCAGCACCTGAAGAGCCCGGGTCATGATAGAGACCCTGTAAAACGGCTCAAGCGGCACGCCATACAGGTATGTGTCCCAGGACAGGAAAAGAAAGGGGTACTTTGCCAGCAAGCTTCAGGCAGCAGGGACCTTGCACATCAGCGCAAGTAGGAAAGGATTACGGACCTCACCTGGGAGAGGGATCACCTTTGCCTCCAAGCCAGCCGGACCACACCACCACCTGTGCCTGGTATCCTGGACTGTGGACTGCTCCTACCAGTAAACCAGGTAAAGACTTAACAACTTTGTGTCCTCCACTTATTTACTGGCATACACCATCCTTGCCATACACCTTGAGAGTCCTGGGGACCCTGCTTCACCTGTGGGAAGCGTCACCATCTAGCTGCAACAACATCACCCAAGAGGACCCCTTTAAGCAGCGACAGTCCTACTGACCGAGAACCACAGGTGGCATCACGAATAGACTTTATTAAACCCTTTAAATACCTTCTCCATATAAATGAGCGCCCAGGGCCACGGACCGGGTCGCAGCCACCATGACATCCACTTTAAGAGCGACCGGACCTGATACCGAGTACCCCACTGCCCAGGCGGGTGACTCACGGATGGATTAGATGAGTATAAAAAATATATTCTGAGTTGTTGTGCCGTTAATACTGTGGGGGGCCATCATACAGTACTTTAGCTGTGAGGAGAATTATCATTGGGGCAGTGAGAAGGACAATCATACTGTGTTTGAGCTGTGAGGGGACCCTCATACTGTATGTTGGCTGTGAGGGACTATCATACTGTATTGACACTGTGAAAGGGACCTTCATACTATATGGGGGCTGTGGAGGATCATCTTACAATATTGGGGCTTTGAGGGGGGACCAACATATTATATTGGGGCTGTGGAGGACCATTATATTATATGGAAGGTTGAGGTTGTGGGGTGACAATCATACTGTTTTGGGGCTGCAGGGGACCATCATATTATTTGGGGACTGTGGGTAAACCATCACACTGCATTGGAGCCCTGGGTGAAACCGCCACTGTATTAGGGCTGTTTATGTTTAGGAACTGTCCTTCTGTGTAGGAGAACCGTCATATGGTTTTGGGGTCTGTGGTGTCCTCCCTGTGTAGTGATGAGGCAGTGACCCAGGAAAGTTCCAAGTAAATATAGTTTTAATGTCCAAAAACTTACAAACAAAACAAACGGTATCCTCCGAATCGCAGATTTTATAAGGAGGCACAGTGAGGATAATTTTCATTATAGGGAGATCACAGGAGATATTATTATTATAATAATGCATCAATAATTTTTTATTATTATAAGGGGGTTAGTGGTCATTATTATCAAGGGCCAAAGGGATTATTATTATAAGGAGGCACAAGGGGACAGTACTTCTTTAGGATGCTTTCTAACTGTAAGATGGCTCAGGGTAGCATTATTACTAAGAGGAAGTACAGAGGGAACATTATTACTGTGTAGTGACACAGAGTGAGCACTGTCATTGAAGGGTACTATTACAGAGGGGGGCATTATTATTGTCTAGGTCACTGGTTATAGTGCCATATGGTTTGTGTAGAGGTGGTGGAATGTGAGGTGGGGGCTGGAAAAGCGGTAAGCAAAAGATCTCTCTGTGTTACATTTTGCAGGGATAAGTTATGGATGGAAGAAGATATCATGGTGATCTGGGCCGAATGAAAAAGAAAAGGGAAAATTAATAACAACAATCACGAAGAATGCCACTTGTGAGAACCTGCACAGTCCCCACATATATGGTCTCCAGAGTACTGGTTTAGGACTGATATTACTACTATATAGTTACTTTGTGGCAATAATACTAGTCCAGGCACACAGATTTCAGTTCAGTCATCTATATTTTGTTTATTAAATATGTGTATAATGTATAGTGTGAATGGATTAATGTACTCACCTCCCACCACCTGTGATCCCGTGCCATTCTGCTCCGCTTCTCAGTGACGTTACTGCAATTCCAATTAGCTGGATCTTCAGAAGTGACGTTTAAAATGTAATCCAATAGTGCTTTGTTTTGACCCTCCTTATACTTACATTGTCAAAGCCACTTTAAGGTCACGCATAGAGTGAGCTGGCTAGTCATAGTTGCGGTAATGTCATTGAGAAGTGGAGGTGACGGTGCTGGATCCTGAAGAAGGCACCTGTTGGCGAGTATATTAATACACTTAAACTACGCTGCATACATATATACACACATTTAGTAAAAAGTAGAGATGGGAGTGCTAGTTTAATAACCAGCATGGCGGTATTGTCACTACTTTATATGCTGGTGTTATTTGTCTGTTATATTGCAATTTATTACAAAATCTTATAAAGCGGTGTTACTGGAAAATAGGTAGTAGTAAATCTTGATTTCCTGCAGGCAGGGTAGTTTATGTAATAGAGATCTGGGTAAGTGGATGGAGCCGGCATGGGCCTGCGTGCTTTCAAAGGCCATGTCTGACTTTTAGCCCCAGTCCGTCCTTGCTTGGCTGTTTCCATCACTCCCATAATGCTAAATCATATCAGACAGCTGTGTTCATGATTGGCCACTGCTACATACTACTTCGTTCTCACTGCATCTGACGTGCTGGTGATAAAAGATGAGTGATTGGGTACTGATGTAGTAATGGAAATTTTAGTGGTATCTAAAACTATCAATCTAACATTTATAGCCTAAGTATGAATAGTAATAGAATATCCTTCCAGACTATTTTCTAAATCTGTAAACTATTAACCCTTTTCAGCTGGTTCAGTGGATGATGCATAACGGTCTCTATCTAGAGATAACACCAACATGCAGATGTGTCAAGAGCTATAAGCATCAGCTTTCCAGACAGCATCAAATTATTTTGTTGTGTCTGCATGTTTGATTGCTGATTTAATCAGAACAATGTCATGGAGTCACTTTCCTCCAGGAACCTTTGTGATTGCGACTGAGGGTATAGTAGGGACATTTGAATCTTAAGGATCATTATTAGTTTCATAGACAAATGTTGGTGTCATATAACCAGAGTCAAAAATTGCCCCTCATAAGTGACACAAGGTCAATCCAGTTGCCATTTGCATCTGGTGTATGGGGGTCTCTATAAACTCTTTCATGCTAAATGATGTTAGTGTAAGGTACTATCAGGAACGTGGGATGCAGTGACGAGCAGGTGGCAGAGCAAGAGTTAACAGATTTTATATACCGTATTTTCTGGCATATAAGACGACTGGGCGTATAAGACAACCCCCAACTTTTCCATATAAAATATGGAATTTGGGATATGCCCGCCGTATTAGACGGGGGTCATCTTATACGCCCAGTCATCTTATACGGCGTGTCGTTCCCAGGGTCTGGAGGAGAGGAGACTCTCCTTCAGGCCCTGGGATTCATATTCATGTTAAAAATAAAGAATAAAAATAAAAAACATGGATATACTCACCCTCGGACGGGCCCTGGATTACAGCGCTGCAAGCGTCTCCCTCTGTTCCTTAGAATGCGGTGAGTGAAGGACCTTCGATGACGTCGCGGTCACATGAGCGGTCAGGTGACCGGTCACGTGACAGCTCATGTGACCGCGACGTCACTGAAGGTCCTTCACTCACCGCATTCTAAGGAACAGAGGGAGACGCTAGCAGCGCTGTGATCCAGGGCCCGTCCGAGGGTGAGTATATCCATGTTTTTTATTTTTATTCTTTATTTTTAACATGAATATGGATCCCAGGGCCTGAAGGAGAGTCTCCTCTCCTCCAGACCCTGGGAACCACACGCCGAAATGCAGGATCGCTCCCTGCACATGCCGTACCCGGCGTATAAGACGACCTCCGACTTTTGGGACAATTTTTAGGGGTCAAAAAGTTGTCTTATACGTCAGGAAATACGGTATATGAATGTCTCAACAGTGTAAACATACAGACCCACAATTTGTATATAGCAGTAAAGCAACTACAACGTGTGAAATAACGGGTTAACTTATCAGTCTCTGGTTCCTGCATGATGGTGGCTGGAAAATCCCACGATGGTGCCGTAGGTGGCGCGTGAAGTCTTTGAGCCGATCCTGAAGGAAAGTGTAGCACTGTCTCTCTACGGCGACAAAGCATCCTGTTCTTCTTGCCTGTGGTCTTGTGATCCTGGAACGAGGTGTTGAATGGTGAAAGGTCTGCTGTCCGACTGAGGATATACAAAGTCCCTGACTGAAGGCCGCAGTCTCACCGCTGCGAGCCTCGTGCAACGCTGGATCAGCGCTACCAAGAGAGACCGCAGTTTCAAGAGAGGCACAGTCTGTATGCACGGGGGATAGTACACTGCAAAGCGGGCCTGTCAATTGGCGTTGGTCAGCAGAGAGGGAGTCAACCTTCTCCTGTAGCTCACGCTGGGTCCCCGCCAAAAGCCCCGTTTCTGTGCACGCAGTCTCTTTTATATTGCACCCGCCCCCAGCAATCAGGTGCAAAGGTCTACTCTGGTCAGAAAGTGCTTTCCCTGGCAACAAGGGTGACAGTCCTAACAGTCCCGGTCTGGACATGCAAGAGAGACTACTATTCTGGTCCATCTTCCTACATTCCCTCACTCCTTCCACGCGCGAGGGTTCTTGCGAATCACATTGCCGTCTTCTTTTCTTTAGTACATTTTGCTGCCAAATGAAATGTTCCTGATCGAAATGATTGTGGGGTTTGCCTGCTGTTGTTCGCTCAGAACATCGTAAATTGGAAGGACCAGTGGAGTCCCCTTGTGTGGTAGAATCAGGTTGCACCAAAGGGAGCAATGGTGCCTCTGTATTCCCAGGATCAGATTCTTCGGAGGCCCCAGGTCTTGGTTCCTCACTTTCTTCATCCTCTTCTTCCTCTACTATTGGGGAAACTGGCTCAGGAGTCTCTGGGATCTCTTCTGCTCGTATTGGGTCTTTTGATAGACAAAGCCAAAGCATGTTCCGATGAACTGTAAGAGTAAGAGAGCTCTGTTCAGACTGAATCTCATACACAAGCCCCTTGGGGCTGACTCTTCACTTTACCCAATATGGGTCATTTTCTCACCGATTTTCCAGCTTGTCTCAAGGACGTTTTTCCCACACTAAGACACAGTCTCTGACCTGAAGATCTGTTGCCTGCGGTGGAATCCTTTCAGCATGCTCTGACTCCCAAAGCCTGGTCTATACCAGCCAATGCAAAGTCTGCAGGTGACAATGTTCTCGAATTCAGGAGGACACTTTCGTCCGTGGGTAGTCCTTTTTTGGATCCAATTCCAACTCGGTAATTCCCTTTCCAGTCTTACCGAAGAGGAGAGAATAGGGAGTATAACCCATGGTTCAGTGCACTCAATTATTGTATATCCATACCAAATCTGGTACATACTCAGGCCACCGGACCTTCTGATCTTCCTCCAGGGTTTTCAACATCTGAATTAACGTTCTATTGAATCGCTCACAGGCGCCGTTTCCCTGAGGGTGATATGGTGTGGTACGGGATTTGTTGATCCGGTGCATACGATGTAACTCTTCCATCACTTTTCCCAAGAAACAGGCTCCCTTGTCAGAATGGATCCTTGACAGACATCCATAAAGTTGAATGAAATTTTTGCAGATCGCAAGTGCTGCTGACTCCGCAGTTTGGTCCCGGGTTGGAGTTACAGCAGCAAATTTCGAGAAGTGATTCACCATCACTAAACAATGTTCATACCCCTGGTGGGCTGGCCCGATTGTCAGATAATCTATCATTAACAGCTCCAGAGGAATGGATATCACAATGGACTGTATGCGGGCTCTCTGCTCTGGCAGTTTAGTCAATTCAAATGTCCGACATGCTCTACAGGTCTCTTCCACGACCGCCTGTAACCGAGGATGAAAAATGAACCGTTGTAACCACTGAACGGTTTTCTCCTGGCCAAAGTGTGCCCCTTTTTCATATGCTTCAGTGGCTATTTCAGACAACAATGCTTCTGGATCTATGACTTGCCAGGTGGCACCCACCTATGCCTGTAGTTGCACTTTCTGATATAGCAAACCATTCTTCATCTAAAGGGGTTCCCACTGTCGAAGAATCCGCAGGGTTTCCTGGGATAGGGTACTTCTCTCCGCCAAATTGTGAAGTTTCTTTAAGCAGAGCAAGCTCAATTTCTTCTTGTAACCGGACCCACTCATCCCGAGATCGGCCCAAGACACCCCCCCTGAGTAGGGATTTGTACCTGGCCATGCGAAGCCACCACCATCCCGGCAAGATCTAGGAATCAGGGGACCTCCCCACTTTCCTTGTCTTCATCTCTAATCCACTCAGATTTAGCATGTTTCGCCCAAGATAGAGCATCTGCATGAGTGTTCTCTCCTCAATTCTTCCACCCGTTGGGGTTCGGTGATTGCATTTATGGTCACCTACCTGCGGGACTGTCACCCCCTGCTCCTGTTCATGCTTGTGCTTCACTTCCTATTTCAGCAAAAGTCACCTGAGGATTTACCTGCAAACCCATCACTAAAAGGTCTGGCAGCATTATGTCTATATGGCCTATACCAACGCCATCTTTCCTAACAATTGCAGTAAGTAATTCCTGCAGTGTGTTCACGGTCTCCCCCTCCCTCTGCATGCGACTAAAGAGACGTGTCCTCAGTTCCCCTATGTCTGTGGAATCCCCGTGTGTCTCTTCCAGAATGTGCAGAACTTTATTAAAAGTGTCTCGCTCCCTGGGGTCCGCAACATAACTGAGTCTCTGGCTCCTCCATCTAATGCCATTATAGCCACTTCGGCTTCCAATGCAGGGGTCATGGGGTGCATCCTCATCATACTCCTTATATGCTCAGTCCAGCTCCACAACATAGTGTTACTCCCCGTAAACTTTGGTAAATTATTCAACATTACCCCCAGCGAGATACTGCACCTAGGGCCTCCCCCAACTCCTTGGTCTGCTGCCTCCATGCTGTTAGACTGCATCCTGCTGACTACGCCAAATGTAAGGTACTTGCAGGAACGTGGGATGCAAGAGTTAACAGATTTTATATATATGAATGTCTCAACAGTAAATACTCCATGCAGGGAGTAATGGGGTGTAATCATACAGGCCTACAAAATGTATATAGCAGTAAAGTAACTACAATGGGTGAAATAACAGGATAACTTATCAGTCTCTGGTTACTGGATGATGCTGGCTGGAAAATCCCATGATGGCACCATAGGTGGGGCGTGAAGTCTGAGCCGGTCCTGAAGGAAAGTATAGCACTGTCTCTGTATGGCGACGAAGCGTCCTGTTCTTCTTGCCTGTGGTCTTGTGATCTGGAACTGGAATGAGGTGCTGAACAGTGGAAAGTCTGCATGGTTGAGGATATACAAAGTCCAGGACTGAAGGCCGCAGTCTCACTGCTGTAAGCCGCGTGCAACGCTGGATCAGCGCTACCAAGAGAGACCGCAGGTGTTAGATGCACTGACTGGTTAGTGATGTTAGGGTCGGAGAATATTGGGGAGTCAGTCTCAAGAGAGGCACAGTCTGTATGCAAGGGGGATGGTACGCTGCAAAGAAGGCCTGTCAATTGGTGTTGGTTAGCAGAGAGGGAGTCAACCTTCTACTGTAGCACACGCTGGGTCCCCGCCAAAAAGCCCAGTTTCCATGCTCGCTGTCTCTTTTATATCACACCCACCCCCGCAGTCAGGTGCAAAGGTTAACTTCGGTTAGAAAGTGCTTCCCCTGGATACAATGGTGACAGTTTCGGTCCAGACACGCAAGAGAGACTACTATTCTGGTCCATCTTCCTACATTTGAGGAGAAAAAGATCAGGCGGTTTCAGTTGAAATGGTGGATTATTTCATTCGGAAGCTAGCATCCACGGGGTCAAGTTTCTCCTTGCGGAGAAAGACATGTTAAGCATGCCGAGATGAGGAGACTTAAATTCTCAATGCTCCTGTGGGAAATATGCAAAATGTCTCTTCAGAGAGGAAGAGGACTAGAACTCTAGTGACACTTATAGGAAGTAGCAATTGTAGAAGCCAATATCGACCCTTTAACAAATCTTGTCACATTACTTACGATAAAAGCCAAAACCAGAATCTCAATTTGCAGACACTCTGTTTTGGGGGTACTGCCCCTCATCGGTGCAAAGTGTGAGATCTGGTTTGGCTGTGTGAGAGGCATCTGACCGATGTCCAAGGGATAACGTTTCTCCTTGCGGAGAGTGACATGTTAAGCATGCCGAGATGAGGAGACTTAAAGCCGTAATGCTCCTCTGATAAATATGCAAATTGTATTCTGAATCTAGATAAGCTGATGCCAGTGGTTTCTGACTGGATTGTCCTCTGCCTCAAGAGGTAGGTGTATGGGTACCTTTGAGTCTACTATAGGCAATTGAAAAATGATATACTGACCCATGTCTAACTTTTGACAACAGGATGTAAAGATGGAGAAGTTGTTCTGACACCCTCTCTGAAGATTTATTGTTCTAATGTATTGTAGTAACCTGTTTGACATGTGATTTTATATATTGCATGTGTCAGCAGTTTTGCATAGGCTTCATAGGGTTAACAGTTAAAGTCAACCCTCTCAGAAGTACTCTGTCATTCTTGAAATTGTAACAATACCAACAAGATATGGTACACTCCCTGACAGAAGTTATGTCGCCTATCCATGTTATATAAATAAAAGCTTATAACCTGACGTTAAATTCATGCATTGGTTGTATAAATTATTCTTTTAAAAGCTGAAACCCTCCGAAATGTGGTTTAGGTTAAGAAAATAAATTTTCATCAACACAGAAATATTGATCAGTTAATGGACACAGAATGGTCAGAGTTTGGCAAGACAAAAGTTTTGTCGCCTGGTCATATAATGCACCCAATCCTAGTTTACATTCTAACCTGTGCTCAGTAAATGATCGGTTAATTTGTGTGTGTGTATAAAAAGAAACCCAGCACCCCAGACCTTCACTTGAACTGCAACTTTAGCTCTGACAACATGCCAAAAATCCACCCTGCGACCAAAGCCTGGATTATCAAGAGGCTGAAGACCAGATCCATTGCAGAGGGGGATGGCACCTTTAATGTGTCTCAGTTTCAAGTACAAAGAATTAAAAAAAAATTTGAAGAGACTGGAGATGTTTTTGACAAGCCCAGGTCCAGCAGACCCCCCAAGACAACTGCTCAGGAGGAACGTTTGTTGGTTAGAAAATCCAAAGCAAGCCCCTCTTCCACTGTAGGCAGAACTCCAACAGGCCTGGTCACCTCAAGTCCCTGTGTCAACTAGAACAGTTTGTAGGATTCTGTCTCGAAATGGCCTCCATGGTCGAATCAGTGCCCAGAAGCCAGCACTAAACAAAAGGCAAATAAAAAAACCATGTGGCATTTGCAAAGTCCCACAGCCTGCTAAACAGATGGATGCTGGAAAAGTGGCAGAAGGTGGATTTCTCTGATGAATCTTCAGTAGAATTATACCACAGCCACCGCAAATACTGCAGGAGACCTACTGGAGCCGTATGGATCCAAATGACACCCAGAAAACATTAAATTTGGTGGTGGAAAGATCATGGTCTTGAGTTACATTCAGTATGGGGGTGTGCGAAACATTTGCAAGGTGGAAGGCAATATCAATAACCTAAAATATCAAGAAGAATTAGCTACCTCTTATATTCCAAATCATAAAGGGGGTCAATTCTGCAGCAGGATGGTGCTCCATCTCATACATCCATCTCTACAATAAGGTTCCTCCAGGCAAAAAAGATCAAGGTGCTCAAGGACTGGCCTGTCCAGTCACCAGACATGAACATCATTGAGCATGTTTGGGGTAGGATGAAAGAGCCAGCTTGGAAGACAAAACCAAAGAATCTAGATGAACTCTAGGATGCATGTAAGACTGCATTCTTTGCTATTCCTGATGACTTCATTAATAAATTGTATGAATCATTGTTGAAACGCATGGTTGCAGTCCTTCAAGCTCATGGAAGTCACACAAAATATTAAATATGACTCTAATAGCACCACATAACTTCATTCATCAATGTTATGCAACAACATATATTTGTATTTTACGTTAATTATTTGTTTGAAAATCACATTACTTTCTGTGGGCGACAAAACTTTTGTCTTGCCAAAATCTGACCATTCTGTGTCCATTAACTGATCAATATTTCTGCATTGATGGCAATTTATTTTCTTAACCTAAACCACATTTCGGAGGGTTTGAGCTTTCAATGGAATCATTTATACAACCAATGGATGAATTTAACGTCAGGTTATAAGCTTTTATTTACATAACATGGATGAGCGACATAACTTCTGTCAGGGAGTGTATATGTAACTGAAACTAATTATGGGCCGCTGCCTAATGAAGAAAAAATGTTGAAGAGTTATTGTGTTTTCCACCATGTGTTGAAACTCTGCAGGGCTGGCTCCAGGTTTTTGAGGGCCCCGGGGCGAAAGAGTCTCAGTGGGCCCCCCTTTAACACATACCATGATTCATGATGCTCAGATACAGCAGAGAAATATAGGTATATTACAATGCCAGATTTCACTTCTTACATGAGTGATAGCTATCGTAAATTCTACAATACCATACAGCAGACGGGCTTTATATACGTCAACCCCTTATATGCCAATTTTTGTGACCTACTCCCTCTTCCTCAGTTACCAGTAGGCATTTAATTGTTAGCTAAACTTGCTGCAAAGAAAAATCTGCATACATTGAATATGACAATTTTTTAATGGAAAACTTTTTAAAGTAAACATTAGAAAGCATTTACGTAGAACATTTTTAAAAGTGCAAAATGTGTAGCACATAGCACAGCCACGTAGTATATGGCACAGCCACAAAGCATATAACACAGCCACATAGTATATAGCACAGCCACGTAGCATATAGCACAGCCACGTAGTATATAGCACAGCCACATAGTATATAGCACAGCCACGTAGTATATAACACAGCCACATAGTATATATCACAGCCACGTAGTATATAACACAACCACGTAGTATATAGCACAGCCATGTAGTATATAACACAGCACATAGTATATAACACAGCCCACGTAGTATATAGAACAGCCCACATAGTATATAACACAGCCATGTAGTATATAACACAGTCATGTAGTATATAGCACAGCCTACGTAGCATATAGCACAGCCACATAGTATATAGCACAGCCACGTAGTATATAGCACCCGGGTGTGGAGGAGAGGAGAATATCACGATTTTTTATTTTTTTTATTATTTTTAACATATATTTTTATTATTGATGCTGCATAGGCAGCATCAATAGTAAAAAGTTGGTTGCACTTATCAAAATGGGCCCCCCGTCTCGCTAGGGCCCCAGCACTTGCCTGGGTAAGCCGGGTACAGACACTGGCCCTGGCACTCATACTATCAAGCCACTTGTGGCATAAGAAGGGGTAAGCAGCAAATCCCCAGATTGCACTCACACAATCAGTGGTACCATAACAGGGTGTTTAGGGACAAGCAAACCTCGCCATGGATGATCCCTTGCAAGGACAGTTTTAATCATACCAGTGCAGAATATGCTGTAAGCTTTCCACTCTGTAGATGCATTGTAAATTGTGAAGATAGCCTTCAATAATAAGTAAACACAGATAAAAATGGACACTGAACCCAGAAAAGAATATACAGAATATTATGTCAAATTTTCCTTCTAAATTTCTCAACTTTAGAGTTTTCTAATATAGTATTATATTTAAATAATATTAACACCATTGTGTTAACTATGAGTTGTTTTATTTATCGAAAAAACACAGGGAATTGACAGAGATATCTTGTGCCTCGATCACTGTTAAATTTTCTCAGCCTTTTGAAATCTACATGTTAAATGTAAAAAATCTTTCATCTGCACCTAAGAAACCCTTTGTAATTGTAGTATTCCTCAGAAGGAGGTCTACCTTCTTGAAGCCAGCAATTTGACCACTATGACTATGTGATCACTGCAGTTTCAGGATTATGGCTTTGTAGATATATTTCTGAAGATTGCAGCTGTGTATTTCAAAAAGGATGGAAGGAGACACATCACAGAAATTTGTTAATGGGAACCTGTCAGCAGGAATGTGCACAGTAACCTACACACAGTCATTATACTGATTAAAATGATACCTGGGTGATGAAATCTGTGTTGTGGTTGTTGTGTAATCTTTATTTTGAGTTTTCAGATAATGATATGCTCATGCTCCAGGGCGGCCTGTGGAGGGGGGGCTCATGTGGTGCTCAGATTAGGTATTCACCAGTATGGCTTCTGACAGGTCATTGGTCCCTCAGTGACCTGCCCCCTAGTTTGCATAATGAATATATGCACATAAAAAAAACCTTCTGCAGGCAGGTGTCAGATGTGGCACCTGCGCTGCAGCATAATCACGTGTTTACTGTGTAGCTATTAAATGTACTTGAGGTTATCCTGATTCCTGAGGAGTAAATAATTTTTTTTTTTTAAATGGCGCCTGCCGTGCCTGCGCAGTAGCAGCTATCGGTGTACATAGAGGTGATCCGATAGCTGCTATTGTGCAGGAAGCGCTATCTTGCTAGAGAAAAGAAATTCCTCCTCCAAGACGGCGCCGCCTGCGAGGTAGCAGCTATCGGCGATCACCTCTATATACACCGATAGCTGCTACTGCGTAGGCACAGCGGGCGCCATTTTAAAATCAATTTTTTTATATACTACTCAGACTACCCTCAAGCACATTTATTAACTACACAGTAAACATTGATAATGCTGCAGCGCAGGTGCCACGCCTGGCACCTGCCTGAAAAGCTTTTTTTCCTCTAAAATATGTATATATATTCATAATGTAAAATAGGGGGCAGGTCACTGAGAGATCAGTGACCTGTCAGCAGTCTGCATTATGAATACCTAATCAGAGCACCACATGAAGCCACCCCACAGACTGCCCCGGAGCACGGGCATATCATTAACTCAAAACTAAAAGTAAAGATTAAACAACAACCACAAGACAGATGTCATCAACCAAGGTATCATTTTATTCAGCATAACGGCGCCGACCTGACACTGTCTGTAGGTTACTATGCACAATCCTGCTGAGAGGTTCTCTTTAAGTCTAATTTGTTTTAAGGTGTTGCTTACCCCTGCAATATTAATGAGGTTATCTCAGAAAAGCCGTTGACTTTTGAAAAATATTGAATGGTTTATCATGAATTTAACCAGTGAATGGTGGGCCTGTTATGAAATAAAATGAATCCTGTGTACTCTTATTATTATAAAACTCCAAGCTCTACAAAAGAGTAATATATGGAGAAGAAATACACAAATAATTCAAAGTGTATTTATTGATCACCATTACCACTTCCCTATGTGTCATATATTGGGTGCTGGTGTACAGAGCAGATCCAGCAGCTGAGCCCACCTGATACCCACACATTAAACAATCTTTCACAGAAAAATAATAAAAAGTAATGAGTCTCAGAAAATGGTGACACAGCCAGATATTTCTTTCAAAATTTCAATTTTCTTTTACTACTTAGGTTTAGCATTTCTGCAATTGTACTAACATGAAAAATCACATTTCCAAGTCCCAATTTACTGCACAATAAACGCTTTTAAAACATAAAAGCAATACTCAAAAACAGTGTTGGCATAAGATTTTCATCCCCATTTCACCACACTTAAACTTTTTTTCTTTTTTTCCAGTACACAGTACACAGTACAGGAAAAAGAATGGTTTCATTTGAAATTATAACTAGTCTTACAAAAAAAGCTCTCAACAAAAGGTATGACTCTTGGAAAGGAGGAAGAAAAAGACAAAAGCATAAAAATTAGAAATGGCTAACTAAATATGTTAAAGGGAACCTGTCAGCAGTTTTGGCTGATATAAACCTTTCAGGGCTTATCTACAGCATTCTATAGTGCTGTAGATAAGCCCCTGGTCCGACCTGAAAGAGAACAAAAATTAGTTTTATTATACTTACCCTGGGTGGATTTTGGTCCTGAGCAGTTCAGTCCGATTGGTGTCACTGTCGCAGGTCTGTATCCGGCGCCTCCCTTCTTCTTGCCGCCCTCCTGTTGCTTCATCATTCCCCGGCATTGCACTCCTGCACAGGCGTACTTCACTGCCCTGTTGGGGGCAGAGCAAAGTATTTCAGTGTGCAGGCGCTGGGCCTCTCTGACCTTTCCAGGTGCCTGCGCACTGCAGTACTTTGGTCTGCCCCCAACAGGAGCCCAATGCCAGGGAGCCATGAAGTAAGCAGGAGGGCAAAAAAGAGAAAATGGGAGGACCCGGACCTGCGACACCCATCGGACCGGACCCCCCCCCCCCCCCAGTGAGTATTATAAAACTTATTTTTCTTATCTTTCAGGTCGGATCGGTGGCTTACCTACAGAATTATAGAATGCTGTAGATAAGCCATGAAAGGCAGTGGCCGTAACTTATATCGGCCAAAACTGCTGACAGCAGGGCCGGACTGGGACTCAAGTTCAGCACTGGCATTTGAAGTTACACAAGACCACTTGTCACATGGTGACTGTATAATATCTTTGTACACTTGTAGGCAGGGCCGGTTTTAGGCAAAGTAGGGTGGATGGCCCCCAGACACAGGGCCACGCGTTCTCGGTACCGGGCCTCTCTGGTTCGGTTCTGAGGCTGTCATGGTGGCTAGACCCGGTCCGTGACCCTGCTAAGTGGCGTCCAATAAAGGTGGTGCAGTCTGTCAGGGGTTCGTGACGCCACCTGTGGTGTTCGGTCAGGGCGACAGACGCTGCTGTGGGATCCGCTGGGGTGATGGAATAGCAGCTGGATGGTATACCTTCCCACAGGTGGAGTATGTCCCCAGGGCTTCCCAGTAAGGTAGATGGTGATGGTGTGAGGTGCAGGAAATTACGAGGACACAAGGTTGCAGTCTCTCTACCTCTCTACTGAAGACTTCAGGATCCTCAATCCAGAGCATGTTTAACAGGGCTATCAGAGACCGGCCGGTCCGATGGGCACTTCCAGAGTTTCGCTCGCAGATGGAAATCGTTGCCCACCACTAGCGCCTGTGTGTTGTAGTCCTACCCTGCTGAGCATTCGGAATAGTCCTCACAACTGCTGTTCTCATTCGTCGTTCTCTACAGCTCTCTCTCTCTCTTTAGTTCCAGATGTTGCTAGTTTCTCGTCCCCCAGTATGTTTTGGCTAGGACGCACCCGTATGACGGGAAGGCCTGGAGGTCTTCCAGGACCCTAGAGACGCCCCTCTCCCACTGTTGCCCCCTATGTCTTCTTAGGAAATTTAAGGTAGACAGCCAACCTATAATTAACTGTCCTGCGGAGTTTGAAGTAAAGCCTAAAGTCAGTTACTCCCGCGGTGTTCCGGCCACCGGCTATGCGCCTCAGTAGGATGTTGCCTCGGTCTCACGGCACGACTCCCACTGGTACTCCTTTTTGCTTGATCTCATTTACACTGTTCCACAATATCCTTCCCTCCTTCCCTTCTTGTCTCTTTCTTAGGATACCGCCGCAAGGAGGTGCAGGCGCGGCTCCATTACGTTCTGCTCTGTTCGGTAGGCACCTGCCAGGTTCCCACGCCTGACAGGGACCCCCCTGTGTCTTCTCCCTGCAACACCCCCTGCCACGGGATATTGCCTGAATCCAACCCAGTCAGCTTTTGACTAACTTTCTATCCAACCCCTAGTTTTACCAGTGTGAGGAGGGGCCCAATAAATAAAGCCTTTTGCTCCCCCTAGTGGCCGGAGTGTAAAGTGTAATGTGTGCTGGTGATACCTGGTCAGGAGAATTCCTTCAGTGCCATCAGACATACCATCACTCCCCTTAGTGGCAGAGTGTCATACTGAAACGACCAGGTCTCTGGGGCGCTGCAAGGGCCCTAGGTAAAGTTTATAATGGGGGGGGGCCCCAAATCCTAAGATACTGCACATCACACAAAAACGTTTCGGTTGAACTTACATGCGATGAGTTCAGGCCGCTAAATGAGTTTGATCGACAATACTGAAGTTGTTCAACACTTGTTTCCCGGCCTTTTTCCACCAGCTGAGGAATAATGATGGGACAGAACGATCACTAATAGATCACTAACCGATCCCCATACAGTATCATATTATCAGCAGCACATCTACAGTTTACACCGGCGATGTGCTGCTGAGAACAATGATTTTTGTTCCAGCAAAACAATCTGAATATGCAGCATTTTACTTGTTTAGTAAAATACACATCATAGTCCTACCTATATTATAATGTGCACCACAGTCCTCCATATACTATAATACACTCCCTATAGTCCTCCATATATTAAAATACACTGCTCAGTCCTCCACATAGTATAATACACTCCTCATAGTGCTCCATATAGTATAAAGACCCGCCATAGTCATCCATGTAGTACAATTCACTTCCCATAGTATAATGCACCCCATAGTTCTTAATATAGTATAACGTATTCCCCATAGTCCTCCATACAGTATAATGCAGCCCCCATATAGTATAATGCAGCCACCACTCCACAGAGTATAATGCAGCCACTCCACAGAGTATAATTTAACCCCCCATAGTTTAATACAGCCCCTTCATAGTTTAATGCAGCCCCCTCAGAGTATGATGCAATCACCCCTCATAGTATATAATACAGCCCCCCATAGAATATAATATAACCCGGAATAGAATATAATACAGCCCACCTCCCCATAGAATATAAAGCAGCCCCATCAAAGAGTATGATGCAATAATCCCTCGTAAAATCTAATACAGCCCCCCATAGAATATAATATTGCCCATCTCCACATAATATAATACAGCCCCTCATAGTATATAACACAGCCTCCCCCATAGAATATAATATACCTCCCCAATAGTATATAACACAGCCACATAGTATATAACACGGCCTCCTCATAGACTATAATATACCCCCCATAGTATACAGCAAAGTCAGCATAGTATATAGCACAACCCGCATAGTATATAACATAATCCGCATAGTATATTATTATTATTATTTAGCGCTGCGGAATATGTTGGCGCTATATAAATAAAATTATTATTATTATAGCGCCATTTATTCCATGGCGCTTTACATGTGAGGAGGGGTATACATAATAAAAACAGGTACAATAATCTTGAACAATACAAGTCACAACTGGTACAGGAGGAGAGAGGACCCTGCCCGCGAGGGCTCACAATCTACTATATAGCACAACCCACATAGTATATAGTACAACCCACATAGTATATTGCACAGCCTGCATAATATAGAACACCCCACGTAGTATACAGCACAGCCCACATAGTAGTATACAGCACAGCCCACATAGTAGTATACAGCACAGCCCACAGAGTAGTATACATCACAGCCCACAGAGTAGTATACAGCACAGCCCACATAGTAGTTTTATGCACACACAGCCCATGCAGTAGTATACAGCACACACAGTAGTATACAGCACACAGAGCCCACATAGTAGTATACAGCCCACACAGTAGTATACAACCCACGTAGTAGTATACAGCCCACACAGTAGTATACAGCCCACACAGCCCATATAGTATACAGCACACAGCCCACATAGTAGTATACAGCCCACACAGTAGTACATAGCATACACAGCCCACGTAGTAGTATACAGCACATACAGCCTGCATAGTAGTATACAGCCCACACAGTAGTATACAGCCCACACAGCCCACGTAGTAGTATACAGCACACACAGCCCATGTAGTAGTATACAGCCCACACAGTAGTATACAGCCCACACAGCCCACGTAGTAGTATACAGCCCACACAGTAGTATACAGCCCATGTATTAGTAGTATACAGCACAGCCCCCCCCCCAGAATGGCCCCACAGTCCAGTTTAAAAAAAACACACTCCTCACCTCTCCTCATGCCTGCGTTGCTGCTTGCTCCAGTCTTGGTGGCTGCCGCTTCACTGCCCGCCACACAGCAGATGGCGCGATGATATGATGTCACCGTGCACCTGCAGTGACAGCGCGAGGCAGAACGGGGAATGTTGGGAGAGGGAGCGTCGTCAGACGCTCTCTCCTCCATCATTGCATTCAACTGTACCGGCATTATAGATGCCGGTATAGTTGAATACAGTGGGGGGGCGAGTCAGCCCTGGCACCGCTGACAACGGCACAGTGTGCAGCGGCTCACTACTGGCACCGGCTCTTCTGGCATTTGCCAGAACTGCCCGATGGCCAGTCCGGCCCTGGCTGGCAGGTTCACTTTAACCGAGTTTTACCTTTTTTGGATAAAAATTCACCCCTTTCTAATTCCAAAGTCTTGATGAAGATTAAAGGGGTACTCTCATGTTGTCTCCTGAATAGCTGAGAGCTATGCAGTCTCCTTACTTCCTGGTTCCTGGCAGGGCGGGCACTCCATCTTGAGTGACAGTTCTGGTGAATAATAGAACTGTAATATTAGTTGAACTATAAAGCTCACATTTTGCTATAACACATTCAGCTGTAAACTGTTATGAATATATTTATATATAAAGATAACAGGATATTTGAACAAGCACATGGCTCAGAACTGTGAAAGCCAAGAGACTTGGCTAGGAGATTTGCTCTGAAACCAGCCTCTGATGGGGGCTAGTGATTTTACAACAGTGGCTTGAAGTTGTCAGAAGCTGATAGGGAGGGGGATTACTGCTGTTTAGAAATCAATGGGCTGGAGAGAGCTGGCTGTTATGTTAACAGTTAAAGGGGTTTTCCCACTAGCAAAGTGCATTTTAATTAAAGGGAGCCTGACACTTCATTTTAAACTGGCCCCTATGTGTTGTTAGTAAAGCAATATGCATCACTAGCATAGTTTTCTAAAAAAAAAGCTCACAGTATTATGTTTAAAAAACACTTTATATCATTAGGGGATTGCCTCACATACCTTTTGTTTCAGTCATAGGGGTGGCGCTTTTTATCGTTTCAGTCCAGGATCAGTCAGTGTCCTGTTCAAATTATGCATGCCCACAGCATTGCGATTTATTGCAGAACCGGCTCAACATCACGGCAACCATCCAGCAAATCTTGCTCGTGCGCACTGCCCATCCACTTCATATCAGATGTGTGCATGCTCTGGAGCGCATAGTGGAGGGGACACAGTGGCATGCATAGTTTGCGTGCTCATGCGTCAAATTGCCACTGACTCACAGCGGCTCTCCAGCTTGCACACATCTGATATGAAGCTGGGGCTATACACCCAGAGTCAGTGCGCATGCCCGGTTGCAGATGGGTGGTGCGCACGCTGACTGAAAGAAAAGGTATGTGAGTTAATCCCATAGGCTGGGGTCACACTTGCGTGAGTAATGCGAGAAACTCTCACGGGTCTCTTGCATCAATACTTGGCACTGCCGCCAGCACTCGGGACCAGAGTGTGCGGCTACATGTATTTCTATGCAGCTGAACGCTTCGGTCCCAACTGCCGGCAGTAGTGCCAGAACTTGATGCGAGAGACTTGCGTGAGTTTCTCGCATTGAAATCGCAAGTGTGACCTCAGCTGTACTGATATAAAGTGTTTTTTAAACATAATACTGGGAGCTTTTCTTTGAGAAAACCATGTTAGCGATGCACATTGCATTACTAACAACACACTGGGGCCAGTTTACTAGCTTAAAAACTGTGACAGGTTCCCTTTAATAGATCTTCAAGCAATAATATGTTCCACTATTGGATGTGTTAAAAAATGTTCCTGTGCTGAGATAATCTTATACATTTGCTCCTACTATTTTATGGTTGTGTCTGACCGTACAGGAACATGGTCTGATCATACCACATCTGCTGGGCAGGGAAGGAAGCAAAAGAGAGTATACAGACAGGACAGCATGGAATCGCAGATCATTCTTTTTCTGAGGCAAAACATTTCTCTACCTGTTTTAACCCCTTTACCCCCAAGGGTGGTTTGCACATCAATGACCAGGCCAATTTTTACAATTCTGACCACTGTCCCTTTATGAGGTTATAACTCCGAAACGCTTCAACGGATCTTAGCGATTCTGAGACTGTTTTCTTGTAACATATTGTACTTCATGATAGTGCTAAAATTTCTTCGATATAACTTGCGTTTATTTGTGAAAAAAACGGAAATTTGGCGAAAATTTTGAAAATTTCACAATTTTCCAACTTTGAATTTTTATTCTGTTAAACCAGAGAGTTATGTGACACAATATAGTTAATAAATAACATTTCCCACATATCTACTTTACATCAGCACAATTTTTGAAACAAACTTTTTTTTTTCAAGGAAGTTATAAGGGTTAAAATTTGACCAGCAATTTCTCATTTTTACAACCAAATTTACAAAACCATTTTTTTTAGGGACCACCTCACATTTGAAGTCATTTTGAGGGGTCTATATGGCAGAAAATACCCAAAAGCGACACCATTCTAAAAACTGCACCCCTCAAGGTGCTCAAAACCACATTCAAGAAGTTTATTAACCCTTCAGGTGATTCACAGCAGCAGAAGCAACATGGAAGGAAAAAATTAACATTTTACTTTTTAGTCACAAAAATGATCTTTCAGCAATAATCTTTTTAATTTCCCAAGGGTAAAAAGAGAAAATGGACCTCAAAAGTTGTTGTCCAATTTATCCTGAGTATGCTGATACCCCACATGTGAGGGGGAACCACTTTTTGGGCGCATGGCAGGGCTCAGAAGGAAAGGAGTGCCGTTTGACTTTTTCAAGCTAAATTTGGCTGGAATTGAGATCGGACGCCATGTCGCGTTTGGCAAGCCCCTGATGTGCCTAGTCAGTGGAAACCCCCCACAAGTGACCCCATTTTGGAAACTAGACTCCCTAAGGAACTTATCTAGATGTGTCATGAGCACTTTTATCCCCCAAGTGCTTCACGAAAGTTTATAACGCCCGGGCGTGAAAAAAAAAATTCCTATTTTTTCCACAAACATGATCGTTTAGTCCCCAATTTTTTATTTTCTCAAGGGAAAAAGGAGAAATTGGACCCCAAAAGTTGTTGTCCAATTTGTCCTGAGTATGCTGATACCCCATATGTGGGGGGGGACCACTGTTTGGGCGCATGGCAGGGCTCAGAAGGAAAGGAGCGCCGTTTGACTATTTCAAGCTAAATTTGGCTGGAATTGAGATTGGACGCCATGTCGCGTTTGGCGAGCCCCTGATGTGCCTAAACAGTGGAAACCCACCACAAGTGACCCCATTTTGAAAACTAGACCCCCTAAGGAACTTATCTAGATGTGTCATGAGCACTTTTATCCCCAAAGTGCTTCACGAAAGTTTATAACGCCCGGGCGTGAAAAAAAAAATTCCTATTTCTTCCACAAACATGATCGTTTAGTCCCCAATTTTTTATTTTCTCAAGGGTAAAAGGAGAAATTGGACCCCAAAAGTTGTTGTCCAATTTGTCCTGAGTACGCTGATACCCCATATGTGGGGGGAACCACTGTTTGGGCGCATGGCAGGGCTCAGAAGGAAAGGAGCGCCGTTTGACTTTTTCAAGCTAAATTTGGCTGGAATTGAGATTGGACGCCATGTCGCGTTTGGCGAGCCCCTGATGTGCCTAAACAGTAGAAACCCCCCACAAGTGACCCCATTTTGGAAACTAGACCCTCTAAGGAACTTATCTAGGTGTGTGGTGAGAATTTTGAACCCCCACGTGCTTCACTAAAGTTTATAATGCCCAGGCGTGAAAATAAAAAATCCTATTTTTTCCCACAAAAATTATATTTTAGTCCCCAATTATTAATTTTCCCAAGGGTACCAGGAGAAATTGGACCCCAAAAGTTGTTGTCCAATTTGTCCTGAGTACGCTGATACCCCATATGTGGGGAGGAACTACTGTTTGGGCACACGTTGGGGCTTGAAAGTGAAGTAGTGATGTTTTGGAATGCAGACTTTGATGGACTGTTCTGCTGGCATCATGTTCCATTTGCAGAGCCCCTGATGTGACTAAACAGTAGAAACCCCCCATAAGTGACCCCATTTTGGAAACTGTACCCCCTAAGGAACTTATCTAGGTGTGTGGTGAGAATTTTGAACCCCCATGTGCTTCACTAAAGTTTGTAATGCCCAGGCGTGAAAATAAAATATCCTATTTTTTCCCACAAAAATGATATTTTAGTCCCCAATTTTTAATTTTCCCAAGGGTACCAGGAGAAATTGGACCCCAAAAGTTGTTGTCCAATTTGTCCTGAGTACGCTGATACCCCATATGTGGGGAGGAACTACTGTTTGTGCACACGTTGGGGCTCGAAAGGGAAGTAGTGACGTTTTGGAATGCAGACTTTGATGGAATGTTCTGCTGGCATCATGTTCCATTTGCAGAGCCCCTGATGTGACTAAACAGTAGAAAGCCCCCACAAGTGACCCCATTTTGGAAACTGTACCCCCTAAGGAACTGATCTAGGTGTGTGGTGAGAATTTTGAACCCCCATGTGCTTCACTAAAGTTTGTAATGCCCAGGCGTGAAAATAAAAAATCCTATTTTTTCCCACAAAAATGATATTTTAGTCCCCAATTTTTAATTTTCCCAAGGGTACCAGGAGAAATTGGACCCCAAATGTTCTTGTCCAATTTGTCCTGAGTACGCTGATACCCCATATGTGGGGAGGAACTACTGTTTGGGCACACGTTGGGGCTCGAAAGGGAAGTAGTGACGTTTTGGAATGCAGACTTTGATGGAATGTTCTGCTGGCTTCATGTTCCATTTGCAGAGCCCCTGATGTGACTAAACAGTAGAAACCCCCCACAAGTGACCCCATTTTGGAAACTGTACCCCCTAAGGAACTTATCTAGGTGTGTGGTGAGAATTTTGAACCCCCATGTGCTTCACTAAAGTTTGTAATGCCCAGGCGTGAAAATAAAAAATCCTATTTTTTTCCACAAAAATGATATTTTATTCCCCAATTTTTAATTTTACCAAAGGTAACAGGAGAAATTGGACATCAAAAGTTGTTGTCCAAATTGTCCTGATTACGCTGGTATGCCATATGTGGGAAAAAACTGTTTAGGCACACGTTGGGGCTCGAAAGGGAAGTAGTGACGTTTTGGAATGCAGACTTTGATGAAATGGTCTGCGGTCGTCATGTTCCGTTTGCAGAGCCCCTGATGTGCCTAAACAGTAAAAAAAAACCACAAGTGACATCATTTTGGAACCTAGACCCCCCCCCCCCAAGGAACTTATCTAGATGTGCCCCCTTTTTGGAACTAATGTAAGCTTTCTTGTAAAGTAAATTAGTAGTGCATGGAGGTGTGGTACAATCTGAAGCAATCCTTCATACACAGGCCAGGTTTTTCGGGGCAGGTGTCGCATTGATAAATGGTGTCCTTGCGTATTCCCCTTTTGTAACACACTCGGCACCTTTTTTGCGGCTTACCTTTTTTGCCGGTTGGCGGGACCACCCCCGGAAAATGCTGGCCTGGTACGATACGAGCACCTTCAGTTCCGGAAGTACTGGGGCCCTCTCCTTCCGGAGTACCAAATATCAGGGCCTTAACCATTACCTCCTGGAACTGAAGGTACGACGTATCGGTGTGGCGTGCACATCGTAACAGCAGGAAAGCGTTGAGCATTGCCATTTGTACAATGTGCACGGCCAGCTTTTTGTACCACACCTTGGCCTTTCTCAAAGCACTGTATGGTTGGAGGAGTTGATCAGAGAGATCAACCCCCCCCATGCTTTTGTTGTAGCCCAGTACACAGTCCGGTTTGCAGACCTGTGTAGAGGTACCCCGTACAGTGCTGAGGGCTCTGCCATCACCATGTATGGTGGTCAAGAGAAGGACATCCCTCTTGTCCTTGTACTTGACCACCAGCAGGTGGTCGCTACATTGGGCCTTGCTCTCACCTTTTCTGAGCATCTGCCCAAGTAGCGTCTTTGGGAGGCCTCTCTGATTTTTGCGGACAGTACCGCAGGCTGCGGTACCTCGCGCAGAGAGGGATCTGTAGAGTGGGATGCTGGTATAAAAGTTATCAGTATAGAGGTGATAACCATTATCCAGCAGTGGGTGCACCAAATCCCACATGATCTTCCCACTCACTCCCAGGTCAGGAGGACACTCAGGGGGTTCAAACCTGGTGTCCTTCCCTTCATACACTCTAAACCTGTGGATGTACCCTGAGGCACTCTCACACAGCTTGTAGAGTTTGATTCCGTACCTGGCCCTTTTGTTGGGTAGGTATTGATGGAATCCGAGCCGCCCCTTAAAATGGACCAAGGACTCATCCACGCAGATGTCCCTTTTGGGCACGGACACTTCAGAAAACTTTTTGTTGAAGTGTTCGATGACCGGCCGAACTTTGAACAGACGGTCAAAGTTGGGGTCATCTCGTGCGGGACACTGTGCATTATCGGAATAATGCAGGAATTTATGGATGGCCTCAAAACGTCTGCGAACCATGGCCATTCGGAACACTGGAGTGTTATATAAAACATCTACACTCCAATATTGCCGCATTTCTGGCTTCTTCACGATCCCCATGTGGAGGACCAGGCCCCAAAACTGAATCATTTCAACTGCGTCTACAGGAGACCAGTTGGAAAATGATGTACCGGGGTTTTGCTCCAAAAATTGACGAGCATACAAATTAGTTTGCTCCACCATGAGGTTAATAAAATCCTCAGAGAAAAAGACTTTGAAAAAGTCTGTTTCTGTGAGGCCCGTGGTGTCAAACTTGATTCCTGATTCTGCCACAAAATCAGGAATCAGTGGCTCGTAATTTTCGGGGGGCGAGGTCCATGTGGGTTCCGCAGTGGGGAGCGCTGGTTCAGGAGTGGTGGGGGCTGCCTCATCTTCTGTCCTGGGGCGTCTGCGTGGCGGTTCCGCAGGACCCGAGGAGGAAGATGAGGAGGAAGAGGAGGAGGAGGAGGAAGAGGATGAAGAATCAGAAAAGTAAAGAAAAGTGGGATCCTCTCCCTCGCTATCAGTGTCGGAGGCAAGGAAAGCATATGCCTCCTCCAATGAATAGCGCTGTTGGGACGAACGGGACGAGCGGGACATTTTTGTGTGAATATGGTGATTGGGTGCACTTTATTGATAACTGTATGTGTATGTGTGGGGGGATAGTGATTTGTGCAAACTTATCTGAAAGGAAAATGCTAAAAGGAGAAGAAAAACCTGTAAAAAGAAAAGTCTAAAACAGCAGGCCCTAGTTCTGATAAGTGAACTTGCGTTACTTATCAAAATTTGGCGGCTGCTGGATGTGCGCACGGAGATGACAAAAAAAAGTAAAAGTGTCTAAAACAGCAGGCCCAGCTCTGATCAGTGAACTGTTTCACTTATCAAAATTTGGCCGCTGCTTGATGTGCGCACGAGGGTCGGGCAAGGGAGGGGGGGGGGGGGAAAAAGCAGGCAAAAACTCTGATAAGAGAACTGCGTCACTTATCAAAGTTTGGCGGCTGCGGGATGTGTGTACGGAGGTTGCGCAAAAAGGCTGAGGGGAAAAAAGCGAGCGCGAGAGTTGATCGGTGAACTGCGTCACCAATCAACGCTCGGCGGCTGTTAAATGAGCGCACGGAAGGAGGTGCAAAGGGGGGTAAAAAGAGGGGGAAGGGAGATGGGGGTGGAAGTGGGGATTGGGCAGGGATCAGTGATCAAAACGTACGGTTGTAGTCAGGTGGCGCAAAAGGGGGGTGAAAAAAAAAGGAAAACGGCAGGCACAAACTCTGATAAGTGAACTGCGTCACTTATCAAACTTTGGCGGCTGCGGGATGTGTATGGAGTTGGCGCAACGGGGGTGAGGGAAAAAAAGCGAGCGCGAGCGTTGATCGGTGAACTGCATCACCAATCAATGCTCGGCGGCTACTAAATGTGCGCACGGAGGCGGCACAAATGGGGGTGGAGGGGGTAAAAAGAGGGGGAAGGGGGGATTGGGGTGGATGAACAGGGATTGGGGTGGATGAACGGGGATTGGGGTGGATGAACGGGGATTGGGGTGGATGAACGGGGATTGGGGTGGATGAACGGGGATTGGGCATGGATGAACGGGGATTGGGCACGGATGAACGGGGATTGGGCACAGATGAACGGGGATTGGGCACGGATGAACGGGGATTGGGCACAGATGAACGGGGATTGGGCACGGATAAAACTTACGTTTAGTTGTCTTCTTCTTTAGCAGGGATTGTGGTAACATAACATAGTTAGTAAGGCCGAAAAAAGACATTTGTCCATCCAGTTCAGCCTATATTCCATCATAATAAATCCCCAGATCTACGTCCTTCTACAGAACCTAATAATTGTATGATACAATATTGTTCTGCTCCAGGAAGACATCCAGGCCTCTCTTGAACCCCTCGACTGAGTTCGCCATCACCACCTCCTCAGGCAAGCAATTCCAGATTCTCACTGCCCTAACAGTAAAGAATCCTCTTCTATGTTGGTGGAAAAACCTTCTCTCCTCCAGACGCAAAGAATGCCCCCTTGTGCCCGTCACCTTCCTTGGTATAAACAGATCCTCAGCGAGATATTTGTATTGTCCCCTTATATACTTATACATGGTTATTAGATCGCCCCTCAGTCGTCTTTTTTCTAGACTAAATAATCCTAATAATGCCCTCCTTTGTACTCTCTCTAGTTCCATTATATCCTTCATGAGCACCGGTGCCCAAAACTGGACACAGTACTCCATGTGCGGTCTAACTAGGGATTTGTACAGAGGCAGTATAATGCTCTCATCATGTGTATCCAGACCTCTTTTAATGCACCCCATGATCCTGTTTGCCTTGGCAGCTGCTGCCTGGCACTGGCTGCTCCAGGTAAGTTTATCATTAACTAGGATCCCCAAGTCCTTCTCCCTGTCAGATTTACCCAGTGGTTTCCCATTCAGTGTGTAATGGTGATATTGATTCCTTCTTCCCATGTGTATAACCTTACATTTATCATTGTTAAACCTCATCTGCCACCTTTCAGCCCAAGTTTCCAACTTATCCAGATCCATCTGTAGCAGAATACTATCTTCTCTTGTATTAACTGCTTTACATAGTTTTGTATCATCTGCAAATATCGATATTTTACTGTGTAAACCTTCTACCAGATCATTAATGAATATGTTGAAGAGAACAGGTCCCAATACTGACCCCTGCGGTACCCCACTGGTCACAGCGACCCAGTTAGAGACTATACCATTTATAACCACCCTCTGCTTTCTATCACTAAGCCAGTTACTAACCCATTTACACACATTTTCCCCCAGACCAAGCATTCTCATTTTGTGTACCAACCTCTTGTGCGGCACGGTATCAAACGCTTTGGAAAAATCGAGATATACCACGTCCAATGACTCACCGTGGTCCAGCCTATAGCTTACCTCTTCATAAAAACTGATTAGATTGGTTTGACAGGAGCGATTTCTCATAAACCCATGCTGATATGGAGTTAAACAGTTATTCTCATTGAGATAATCCAGAATAACATCCCTCAGAAACCCTTCAAATATTTTACCAACAATAGAGGTTAGACTTACTGGCCTATAATTTCCAGGTTCACTTTTAGAGCCCTTTTTGAATATTGGCACCACATTTGCTATGCGCCAGTCCTGCGGAACAGATCCTGTCGCTATAGAGTCCCTAAAAATAAGAAATAATGGTTTATCTATTACATTACTTAGTTCCCTTAGTACTCGTGGGTGTATGCCATCCGGACCCGGAGATTTATCTATTTTAATCTTATTTAGCCGGTTTCGCACCTCTTCTTGGGTTAGATTGGTGACCCTTAATATAGGGTTTTCATTGTTTCTTGGGATTTCACCTAGCATTTCATTTTCCACCGTGAATACCGTGGAGAAGAAGGTGTTTAATATGTTAGCTTTTTCCTCGTCATCTACAACCATTCTTTCCTCACTATTTTTTAAGGGGCCTACATTTTCAGTTTTTATTCTTTTACTATTGATATAGTTGAAGAACAGTTTGGGATTAGTTTTACTCTCCTTAGCAATGTGCTTCTCTGTTTCCTTTTTGGCAGCTTTAATTAGTTTTTTAGATAAAGTATTTTTCTCCCTATAGTTTTTTAGAGCTTCAATGGTGCCATCCTGCTTTAGTAGTGCAAATGCTTTCTTTTTACTGTTAATTGCCTGTCTTACTTCTTTGTTTAGCCACATTGGGTTTTTCCTATTTCTAGTCCTTTTATTCCCACAAGGTATAAACCGCTTACACTGCCTATTTAGGATGTTCTTAAACATTTCCCATTTATTATCTGTATTCTTATTTCTGAGGATATTGTCCCAGTCTACCAGATTAAGGGCATCTCTAAGCTGGTCAAACTTTGCCTTCCTAAAGTTCAGTGTTTTTGTGACTCCCTGACAAGTCCCCCTAGTGAAAGACAGGTGAAACTGTACAATATTGTGGTCGCTATTTCCTAGATGCCCAACCACCTGCAGATTTGTTATTCTGTCAGGTCTATTAGATAGTATTAGGTCTAAAAGTGCTGCTCCTCTGGTTGGATTCTGCACCAATTGTGAAAGATAATTTTTCTTGGTTATTAGCAGAAACCTGTTGCCTTTATGGGTTTCACAGGCTTCACTTTCCCAGTTAATATCCGGGTAGTTAAAGTCCCCCATAACCAGGACCTCATTATGGGTTGTAGCTTCATCTATCTGCTTTAGAAGTAGACTTTCCATGGTTTCTGTTATATTTGGGGGTTTGTAACAGACCCCAATGAGAATTTTGTTACCATTTTTCCCTCCATGAATTTCGACCCATATGGACTCGACATCCTCATTTCCTTCGCTAATATCCTCCCTTAAAGTGGACTTTAGACAAGACTTTACATAGAGACAAACCCCTCCTCCTCTCCGATTTTTACGATCCTTTCTAAACAGACTGTAACCCTGTAAGTTAACTGCCCAGTCATAGCTTTCATCTAACCATGTCTCGGTTATTCCCACTATGTCAAAGTTACCTGTAGATATTTCTGCTTCTAGTTCTTCCATCTTGTTTGTCAGGCTTCTGGCGTTTGCGAGCATGCAGTTTAGAGGATTTTGTTTTGTTCCAATCTCCTCGCTGTGGATTGCTTTAGAAATGTTCTTACCTCCCATCTGAGTATGTTTTCCTGGGTCTTCTTTGTTCAAGTCTAATGTTTTTCTTCCCGTCCCCTCTTCTTCTAGTTTAATGCCCTCCTGATGAGTGTAGCGAGTCTTCTGGCGAATGTGTGTTTCCCAGGTTTGTTGAGGTGTAGTCCATCTCTGGCGAGGAGTCCATCGTACCAGTAATTCACACCGTGGTCCAGGAATCCGAATCCTTGTTGTCTGCACCATCGTCTTAGCCAGTTGTTTGCATCAAGGATCCTGTTCCATCTCCTGGTGCCATGCCCGTCTACTGGAAGGATAGAAGAAAAAACTACCTGTGCATCCAGTTCCTTTACTTTCTTCCCCAACTCTTCAAAGTCTTTGCAGATTGTCGGTAGGTCTTTCCTTGCCGTGTCATTGGTGCCAACATGTATCAGAAGAAATGGGTGGACGTCCTTGGAGCTGAAGAGCTTTGGTATCCTATCGGGCACATCCTTGATCATCGCACCTGGAAGGCAGCATACTTCTCTTGCAGTTATGTCCGGTCTGCAGATGGCTGCTTCTGTGCCTCTCAGTAGTGAGTCTCCCACCACCACCACTCTTCGTTGCTTCTTGGCTGTACTTTTTGCTGTCACTTGTTGCTGTGTGCCCTTTTCTTTTTTGCTTGCTGGTATTGCTTCATCCTTAGGTGTGCCATCTTCATCCTCTACAAAGATTTGATATCGGTTCTTCAGTTGTGTGGTTGGTGATTTCTCCATGGTCTTCTTGCTTCTTTTGGTCACATGCTTCCACTCATCTGCTTTTGGAGGTTCTCTGACACTTTTTTCACCTTCTGTGACCAGTAGAGATGCTTCTGTTCTGTCTAGAAAGTCTTCATTCTCTTTGATGAGTTTCAAAGTTGCTATTCTTTCTTCCAGACCCCGCACCTTTTCTTCTAAAAGGGCCACTAGTCTACACTTCTGACAGGTGAAATTTGATTCTTCTTCTGGTCGGTCTGTGAACATGTAGCACATGCTGCAGCTCACCATGTAGGTTGTCACATCTGCCATGTTGCTCCTAGATCCTGCTGACTTGCTGTGTGTTTTCCTTCTTGTGTAATCTAATCAGCCAAGCTCTCTTGCAATAATATCCTACAGGTAAAAATTACGGCGCGCGGTTTGGCGATGCTTTCCAAGCAGCTGGTCCCGGCTGTACCCAACGATCTTCTAGCTTAGGGAGACTTCGCTTTTCCCAGAAGGCACCTGGAATATGCAAATTAGCCTCCTCAAGCTTGAATCCCTGGTTTGGCGATGCTTTCCTAGCAGCTGGTCCCGGCTGTACCCAACGATCTTCTAGCTTAGGGAGACTTTGCTTTTCCCAGAAGGCACCTGAAATATGCAAATTAGCCTCCTCCAGATTGAATCCCTGGTTTGGCGATGCTTTCCAAGCAGCTGGTCCCGGCTGTACCCAACGATCTTCTAGCTTAGGGAGACTTCGCTTTTCCCAGAAGGCACCTGGAATATGCAAATTAGCCTCCTCAAGCTTGAATCCCTGGTTTGGCGATGCTTTCCTAGCAGCTGGTCCCGGCTGTACCCAACGATCTTCTAGCTTAGGGAGACTTCGCTTTTCCCAGAAGGCACCTGGAATATGCAAATTAGCCTCCTCAAGCTTGAATCCCTGGTTTGGCGATGCTTTCCAAGCAGCTGGTCCCGGCTGTACCCAACGATCTTCTAGCTTAGGGAGACTTCGCTTTTCCCAGAAGGCACCTGGAATATGCAAATTAGCCTCCTCAAGCTTGAATCCCTGGTTTGGCGATGCTTTCCAAGCAGCTGGTCCCGGCTGTACCCAACGATCTTCTAGCTTAGGGAGACTTCGCTTTTCCCAGAAGGCACCTGGAATATGCAAATTAGCCTCCTCAAGCTTGAATCCCTGGTTTGGCGATGCTTTCCTAGCAGCTGGTTCCGGCTGTACCCAACGATCTTCTAGCTTAGGGAGACTTCGCTTTTCCCAGAAGGCACCTGGAATATGCAAATTAGCCTCCTCAAGCTTGAATCCCTGGTTTGGCGATGCTTTCCTAGCAGCTGGTCCCGGCTGTACCCAACGATCTTCTAGCTTAGGGAGACTTCGCTTTTCCCAGAAGGCACCTGGAATATGCAAATTAGCCTCCTCAAGCTTGAATCCCTGGTTTGGCGATGCTTTCCAAGCAGCTGGTCCCGGCTGTACCCAACGATCTTCTAGCTTAGGGAGACTTCGCTTTTCCCAGAAGGCACCTGGAATATGCAAATTAGCCTCATCAAGCTTGAATCCCTGGTTTGGCGATGCTTTCCAAGCAGCTGGTCCCGGCTGTACCCAACGATCTTCTAGCTTAGGGAGACTTCGCTTTTCCCAGAAGGCACCTGGAATATGCAAATTAGCCTCCTCAAGCTTGAATCCCTGGTTTGGCGATGCTTTCCAAGCAGCTGGTCCCGGCTGTACCCAACGATCTTCTAGCTTAGGGAGACTTCGCTTTTCCCAGAAGGCACCTGGAATATGCAAATTAGCCTCCTCAAGCTTGAATCCCTGGTTTGGCGATGCTTTCCAAGCAGCTGGTCCCGGCTGTACCCAACGATCTTCTAGCTTAGGGAGACTTCGCTTTTCCCAGAAGGCACCTGGAATATGCAAATTAGCCTCCTCAAGCTTGAATCCCTGGTTTGGCGATGCTTTCCAAGCAGCTGGTCCCGGCTGTACCCAACGATCTTCTAGCTTAGGGAGACTTCGCTTTTCCCAGAAGGCACCTGGAATATGCAAATTAGCCTCCTCAAGCTTGAATCCCTGGTTTGGCGATGCTTTCCAAGCAGCTGGTCCCGGCTGTACCCAACGATCTTCTAGCTTAGGGAGACTTCGCTTTTCCCAGAAGGCACCTGGAATATGCAAATTAGCCTCCTCAAGCTTGAATCCCTGGTTTGGCGATGCTTTCCAAGCAGCTGGTCCCGGCTGTACCCAACGATCTTCTAGCTTAGGGAGACTTCGCTTTTCCCAGAAGGCACCTGGAATATGCAAATTAGCCTCCTCAAGCTTGAATCCCTGGTTTGGCGATGCTTTCCAAGCAGCTGGTCCCGGCTGTACCCAACGATCTTCTAGCTTAGGGAGACTTCGCTTTTCCCAGAAGGCACCTGGAATATGCAAATTAGCCTCCTCAAGCTTGAATCCCTGGTTTGGCGATGCTTTCCAAGCAGCTGGTCCCGGCTGTACCCAACGATCTTCTAGCTTAGGGAGACTTCGCTTTTCCCAGAAGGCACCTGGAATATGCAAATTAGCCTCCTCAAGCTTGAATCCCTGGTTTGGCGATGCTTTCCAAGCAGCTGGTCCCGGCTGTACCCAACGATCTTCTAGCTTAGGGAGACTTCGCTTTTCCCAGAAGGCACCTGGAATATGCAAATTAGCCTCCTCAAGCTTGAATCCCTGGTTTGGCGATGCTTTCCAAGCAGCTGGTCCCGGCTGTACCCAACGATCTTCTAGCTTAGGGAGACTTCGCTTTTCCCAGAAGGCACCTGGAATATGCAAATTAGCCTCCTCAAGCTTGAATCCCTGGTTTGGCGATGCTTTCCAAGCAGCTGGTCCCGGCTGTACCCAACGATCTTCTAGCTTAGGGAGACTTCGCTTTTCCCAGAAGGCACCTGGAATATGCAAATTAGCCTCCTCAAGCTTGAATCCCTGGTTTGGCGATGCTTTCCAAGCAGCTGGTCCCGGCTGTACCCAACGATCTTCTAGCTTAGGGAGACTTCGCTTTTCCCAGAAGGCACCTGGAATATGCAAATTAGCCTCCTCAAGCTTGAATCCCTGGTTTGGCGATGCTTTCCAAGCAGCTGGTCCCGGCTGTACCCAACGATCTTCTAGCTTAGGGAGACTTCGCTTTTCCCAGAAGGCACCTGGAATATGCAAATTAGCCTCCTCAAGCTTGAATCCCTGGTTTGGCGATGCTTTCCAAGCAGCTGGTCCCGGCTGTACCCAACGATCTTCTAGCTTAGGGAGACTTCGCTTTTCCCAGAAGGCACCTGGAATATGCAAATTAGCCTCCTCCAGCTTGAATCTCTGGTTTGGCGATGCTTTCCAAGCAGCTGGTCCCGGCTGTACCCAACGATCTTCTAGCTTAGGGAGACTTCGCTTTTCCCAGAAGGCACCTGGAATATGCAAATTAGCCTCCTCCAGCTTGAATCCCTGGTTTGGCGATGCTTTCCAAGCAGCTGGTCCCGGCTGTACCCAACGATCTTCTAGCTTAGGGAGACTTCGCTTTTCCCAGAAGGCACCTGGAATATGCAAATTAGCCTCCTCAAGCTTGAATCCCTGGTTTGGCGATGCTTTCCAAGCAGCTGGTCCCGGCTGTACCCAACGATCTTCTAGCTTAGGGAGACTTCGCTTTTCCCAGAAGGCACCTGGAATATGCAAATTAGCCTCCTCCAGCTTGAATCCCTGGTTTGGCGATGCTTTCCAAGCAGCTGGTCCCGGCTGTACCCAACGATCTTCTAGCTTAGGGAGACTTCGCTTTTCCCAGAAGGCACCTGGAATATGCAAATTAGCCTCCTCCAGCTTGAATCCCTGGTTTGGCGATGCTTTCCAAGCAGCTGGTCCCGGCTGTACCCAACGATCTTCTAGCTTAGGGAGACTTCGCTTTTCCCAGAAGGCACCTGGAATATGCAAATTAGCCTCCTCCAGCTTGAATTCCTGGTTTGGCGATGCTTTCCAAGCAGCTGGTCCCGGCTGTACCCAACGATCTTCTAGCTTAGGGAGACTTCGCTTTTCCCAGAAGGCACCTGGAATATGCAAATTAGCCTCCTCCAGCTTGAATCCCTGGTTTGGCGATGCTTTCCAAGCAGCTGGTCCCGGCTGTACCCAACGATCTTCTAGCTTAGGGAGACTTCGCTTTTCCCAGAAGGCACCTGGAATATGCAAATTAGCCTCCTCCAGCTTGAATCCCTGGTTTGGCGATGCTTTCCAAGCAGCTGGTCCCGGCTGTACCCAACGATCTTCTAGCTTAGGGAGACTTCGCTTTTCCCAGAAAGCACCTGGAATATGCAAATTAGCCTCCTCCAGCTTGAATCCCTGGTTTGGCGATGCTTTCCAAGCAGCTGGTCCCGGCTGTACCCAACGATCTTCTAGCTTAGGGAGACTTCGCTTTTCCCAGAAGGCACCTGGAATATGCAAATTAGCCTCCTCCAGCTTGAATCCCTGGTTTGGCGATGCTTTCCAAGCAGCTGGTCCCGGCTGTACCCAACGATCTTTTAGCTTAGGGAGACTTCGCTTTTCCCAGAAGGCACCTGGAATATGCAAATTAGCCTCCTCCAGCTTGAATCCCTGGTTTGGCGATGCTTTCCAAGCAGCTGGTCCCGGCTGTACCCAACGATCTTCTAGCTTAGGGAGACTTCGCTTTTCCCAGAAGGCACCTGGAATATGCAAATTAGCCTCCTCCAGCTTGAATCCCTGGTTTGGCGATGCTTTCCAAGCAGCTGGTCCCGGCTGTACCCAACGATCTTCTAGCTTAGGGAGACTTCGCTTTTCCCAGAAGGCACCTGGAATATGCAAATTAGCCTCCTCCAGCTTGAATCCCTGGTTTGGCGATGCTTTCCAAGCAGCTGGTCTCGGCTGTACCCAACGATCTTCTAGCTTAGGGAGACTTCGCTTTTCCCAGAAGGCACCTGGAATATGCAAATTAGCCTCCTCCAGCTTGAATCCCTGGTTTGGCGATGCTTTCCAAGCAGCTGGTCCCGGCTGTACCCAACGATCTTCTAGCTTAGGCCTCTTTCACACTTCAGTTATTTGGCGTCAGTCTAAAACCGCCATTTTCCTCAAATAACGGATCCGTCATTTTTTTTGACGGATCCGTTATTTTCCCATAGACTTGCATTAGTGACGGATTGTGACGGATGGTCGTCCGTTCCATCCGCCATGCGACGGATCCGTCGACATTTGGCGGACGTTTTCTGAAAATAGACGGACATTGGAACGTTTTTTGTCAACGCCGAAATGGCGGATCGCGACGGATCCGTCGCGTCCGCCATTCCATAGAATGGGCGCCTATGGGCGACGGATCCGCCGCAACCGTTTTTTCGGCGGATCCGTCGCCCCAATCCGTTTTTTCAATTGCGCATGCTCCAAAAAGTAGATACTTCTCCCAGACAACCCCCAAGTAACGGATCCGTCAAAAAAACGGATCCGTTAGAACCGTTTTCACAACAATTGTGACGGATCCGTCAATCCGTCACTATGTCGGTAGTGACTGACGCCAAAAGACTGAAGTGTGAAAGAGGCCTTAGGGAGACTTCGCATTTCCCAGAAGGCACCTGGAATATGCAAATTAGCCTCCTCCAGCTTGAATCCCTGGTTTGGCGATGCTTTCCAAGCAGCTGGTCCCGGCTGTACCCAACGATCTTCTAGCTTAGGGAGACTTCGCTTTTCCCAGAAGGCACCTGGAATATGCAAATTAGCCTCCTCCAGCTTGAATCCCTGGTTTGGCGATGCTTTCCAAGCAGCTGGTCCCGGCTGTACCCAACGATCTTCTAGCTTAGGGAGACTTTGCTTTTCCCAGAAGGCACCTGGAATATGCAAATTAGCCTCCTCCAGCTTGAATCCCTGGTTTGGCGATGCTTTCCAAGCAGCTGGTCCCGGCTGTACCCAACGATCTTCTAGCTTAGGGAGACTTCGCTTTTCCCAGAAGGCACCTGGAATATGCAAATTAGCCTCCTCCAGCTTGAATCCCTGGTTTGGCGATGCTTTCCAAGCAGCTGGTCCCGGCTGTACCCAACGATCTTCTAGCTTAGGGAGACTTCGCTTTTCCCAGAAGGCACCTGGAATATGCAAATTAGCCTCCTCCAGCTTGAATCCCTGGTTTGGCGATGCTTTCCAAGCAGCTGGTCCCGGCTGTACCCAACGATCTTCTAGCTTAGGGAGACTTCGCTTTTCCCAGAAGGCACCTGGAATATGCAAATTAGCCTCCTCCAGCTTGAATCCCTGGTTTGGCGATGCTTTCCAAGCAGCTGGTCCCGGCTGTACCCAACGATCTTCTAGCTTAGGGAGACTTCGCTTTTCCCAGAAGGCACCTGGAATATGCAAATTAGCCTCCTCCAGCTTGAATCCCTGGTTTGGCGATGCTTTCCAAGCAGCTGGTCCCGGCTGTACCCAACGATCTTCTAGCTTAGGGAGACTTCGCTTTTCCCAGAAGGCACCTGGAATATGCAAATTAGCCTCCTCCAGCTTGAATCCCTGGTTTGGCGATGCTTTCCAAGCAGCTGGTCTCGGCTGTACCCAACGATCTTCTAGCTTAGGGAGACTTCGCTTTTCCCAGAAGGCACCTGGAATATGCAAATTAGCCTCCTCCAGCTTGAATCCCTCGTTTGGCGATGCTTTCCAAGCAGCTGGTCCCGGCTGTACCCAACGATCTTCTAGCTTAGGGAGACTTCGCTTTTCCCAGAAGGCACCTGGAATATGCAAATTAGCCTCCTCCAGCTTGAATCCCTGGTTTGGCGATGCTTTCCAAGCAGCTGGTCCCGGCTGTACCCAACGATCTTCTAGCTTAGGGAGACTTCGCTTTTCCCAGAAGGCACCTGGAATATGCAAATTAGCCTCCTCAAGCTTGAATCCCTGGTTTGGCGATGCTTTCCAAGCAGCTGGTCCCGGCTGTACCCAACGATCTTCTAGCTTAGGGAGACTTCGCTTTTCCCAGAAGGCACCTGGAATATGCAAATTAGCCTCCTCAAGCTTGAATCCCTGGTTTGGCGATGCTTTCCTAGCAGCTGGTTCCGGCTGTACCCAACGATCTTCTAGCTTAGGGAGACTTCGCTTTTCCCAGAAGGCACCTGGAATATGCAAATTAGCCTCCTCAAGCTTGAATCCCTGGTTTGGCGATGCTTTCCTAGCAGCTGGTCCCGGCTGTACCCAACGATCTTCTAGCTTAGGGAGACTTCGCTTTTCCCAGAAGGCACCTGGAATATGCAAATTAGCCTCCTCAAGCTTGAATCCCTGGTTTGGCGATGCTTTCCAAGCAGCTGGTCCCGGCTGTACCCAACGATCTTCTAGCTTAGGGAGACTTCGCTTTTCCCAGAAGGCACCTGGAATATGCAAATTAGCCTCCTCAAGCTTGAATCCCTGGTTTGGCGATGCTTTCCAAGCAGCTGGTCCCGGCTGTACCCAACGATCTTCTAGCTTAGGGAGACTTCGCTTTTCCCAGAAGGCACCTGGAATATGCAAATTAGCCTCCTCAAGCTTGAATCCCTGGTTTGGCGATGCTTTCCAAGCAGCTGGTCCCGGCTGTACCCAACGATCTTCTAGCTTAGGGAGACTTCGCTTTTCCCAGAAGGCACCTGGAATATGCAAATTAGCCTCCTCAAGCTTGAATCCCTGGTTTGGCGATGCTTTCCAAGCAGCTGGTCCCGGCTGTACCCAACGATCTTCTAGCTTAGGGAGACTTCGCTTTTCCCAGAAGGCACCTGGAATATGCAAATTAGCCTCCTCAAGCTTGAATCCCTGGTTTGGCGATGCTTTCCAAGCAGCTGGTCCCCGGCTGTACCCAACTATCTTCTAGCTTATGGAGACTTCGCTTTTCCCAGAAGGCACCTGGAATATGCAAATTAGCCTCCTCAAGCTTGAATCCCTGGTTTGGCGATGCTTTCCAAGCAGCTGGTCCCGGCTGTACCCAACGATCTTCTAGCTTAGGGAGACTTCGCTTTTCCCAGAAGGCACCTGGAATATGCAAATTAGCCTCCTCAAGCTTGAATCCCTGGTTTGGCGATGCTTTCCAAGCAGCTGGTCCCGGCTGTACCCAACGATCTTCTAGCTTAGGGAGACTTCGCTTTTCCCAGAAGGCACCTGGAATATGCAAATTAGCCTCCTCAAGCTTGAATCCCTGGTTTGGCGATGCTTTCCAAGCAGCTGGTCCCGGCTGTACCCAACGATCTTCTAGCTTAGGGAGACTTCGCTTTTCCCAGAAGGCACCTGGAATATGCAAATTAGCCTCCTCAAGCTTGAATCCCTGGTTTGGCGATGCTTTCCAAGCAGCTGGTCCCGGCTGTACCCAACGATCTTCTAGCTTAGGGAGACTTCTTCGCTTTTCCAGAAGGCACCTGGAATATGCAAATTAGCCTCCTTCAAGCTTGAATCCCTGGTTTGGCGATGCTTTCCAAGCAGCTGGTCACGGCTGTACCCAACGATCTTCTAGCTTAGGGAGACTTCGCTTTTCCCAGAAGGCACCTGGAATATGCAAATTAGCCTCCTCAAGCTTGAATCCCTGGTTTGGCGATGCTTTCCAAGCAGCTGGTCCCGGCTGTACCCAACGATCTTCTAGCTTAGGGAGACTTCGCTTTTCCCAGAAGGCACCTGGAATATGCAAATTAGCCTCCTCAAGCTTGAATCCCTGGTTTGGCGATGCTTTCCAAGCAGCTGGTCCCGGCTGTACCCAACGATCTTCTAGCTTAGGGAGACTTCGCTTTTCCCAGAAGGCACCTGGAATATGCAAATTAGCCTCCTCAAGCTTGAATCCCTGGTTTGGCGATGCTTTCCAAGCAGCTGGTCCCGGCTGTACCCAACGATCTTCTAGCTTAGGGAGACTTCGCTTTTCCCAGAAGGCACCTGGAATATGCAAATTAGCCTCCTCAAGCTTGAATCCCTGGTTTGGCGATGCTTTCCAAGCAGCTGGTCCCGGCTGTACCCAACGATCTTCTAGCTTAGGGAGACTTCGCTTTTCCCAGAAGGCACCTGGAATATGCAAATTAGCCTCCTCAAGCTTGAATCCCTGGTTTGGCGATGCTTTCCAAGCAGCTGGTCCCGGCTGTACCCAACGATCTTCTAGCTTAGGGAGACTTCGCTTTTCCCAGAAGGCACCTGGAATATGCAAATTAGCCTCCTCAAGCTTGAATCCCTGGTTTGGCGATGCTTTCCAAGCAGCTGGTCCCGGCTGTACCCAACGATCTTCTAGCTTAGGGAGACTTCGCTTTTCCCAGAAGGCACCTGGAATATGCAAATTAGCCTCCTCAAGCTTGAATCCCTGGTTTGGCGATGCTTTCCAAGCAGCTGGTCCCGGCTGTACCCAACGATCTTCTAGCTTAGGGAGACTTCGCTTTTCCCAGAAGGCACCTGGAATATGCAAATTAGCCTCCTCAAGCTTGAATCCCTGGTTTGGCGATGCTTTCCAAGCAGCTGGTCCCGGCTGTACCCAACGATCTTCTAGCTTAGGGAGACTTCGCTTTTCCCAGAAGGCACCTGGAATATGCAAATTAGCCTCCTCCAGCTTGAATCCCTGGTTTGGCGATGCTTTCCAAGCAGCTGGTCCCGGCTGTACCCAACGATCTTCTAGCTTAGGGAGACTTCGCTTTTCCCAGAAGGCACCTGGAATATGCAAATTAGCCTCCTCAAGCTTGAATCCCTGGTTTGGCGATGCTTTCCAAGCAGCTGGTCCCGGCTGTACCCAACGATCTTCTAGCTTAGGGAGACTTCGCTTTTCCCAGAAGGCACCTGGAATATGCAAATTAGCCTCCTCAAGCTTGAATCCCTGGTTTGGCGATGCTTTCCAAGCAGCTGGTCCCGGCTGTACCCAACGATCTTCTAGCTTAGGGAGACTTCGCTTTTCCCAGAAGGCACCTGGAATATGCAAATTAGCCTCCTCAAGCTTGAATCCCTGGTTTGGCGATGCTTTCCAAGCAGCTGGTCCCGGCTGTACCCAACGATCTTCTAGCTTAGGGAGACTTCGCTTTTCCCAGAAGGCACCTGGAATATGCAAATTAGCCTCCTCCAGCTTGAATCCCTGGTTTGGCGATGCTTTCCAAGCAGCTGGTCCCGGCTGTACCCAACGATCTTCTAGCTTAGGGAGACTTCGCTTTTCCCAGAAGGCACCTGGAATATGCAAATTAGCCTCCTCCAGCTTGAATCCCTGGTTTGGCGATGCTTTCCAAGCAGCTGGTCCCGGCTGTACCCAACGATCTTCTAGCTTAGGGAGACTTCGCTTTTCCCAGAAGGCACCTGGAATATGCAAATTAGCCTCCTCCAGCTTGAATCCCTGGTTTGGCGATGCTTTCCAAGCAGCTGGTCCCGGCTGTACCCAACGATCTTCTAGCTTAGGGAGACTTCGCTTTTCCCAGAAGGCACCTGGAATATGCAAATTAGCCTCCTCCAGCTTGAATCCCTGGTTTGGCGATGCTTTCCAAGCAGCTGGTCCCGGCTGTACCCAACGATCTTCTAGCTTAGGGAGACTTCGCTTTTCCCAGAAGGCACCTGGAATATGCAAATTAGCCTCCTCCAGCTTGAATCCCTGGTTTGGCGATGCTTTCCAAGCAGCTGGTCCCGGCTGTACCCAACGATCTTCTAGCTTAGGGAGACTTCGCTTTTCCCAGAAGGCACCTGGAATATGCAAATTAGCCTCCTCCAGCTTGAATCCCTGGTTTGGCGATGCTTTCCAAGCAGCTGGTCCCGGCTGTACCCAACGATCTTCTAGCTTAGGGAGACTTCGCTTTTCCCAGAAGGCACCTGGAATATGCAAATTAGCCTCCTCCAGCTTGAATCCCTGGTTTGGCGATGCTTTCCAAGCAGCTGGTCCCGGCTGTACCCAACGATCTTCTAGCTTAGGGAGACTTCGCTTTTCCCAGAAGGCACCTGGAATATGCAAATTAGCCTCCTCCAGCTTGAATCCCTGGTTTGGCGATGCTTTCCAAGCAGCTGGTCCCGGCTGTACCCAACGATCTTCTAGCTTAGGGAGACTTCGCTTTTCCCAGAAGGCACCTGGAATATGCAAATTAGCCTCCTCCAGCTTGAATCCCTGGTTTGGCGATGCTTTCCAAGCAGCTGGTCTCGGCTGTACCCAACGATCTTCTAGCTTAGGGAGACTTCGCTTTTCCCAGAAGGCACCTGGAATATGCAAATTAGCCTCCTCCAGCTTGAATCCCTCGTTTGGCGATGCTTTCCAAGCAGCTGGTCCCGGCTGTACCCAACGATCTTCTAGCTTAGGGAGACTTCGCTTTTCCCAGAAGGCACCTGGAATATGCAAATTAGCCTCCTCCAGCTTGAATCCCTGGTTTGGCGATGCTTTCCAAGCAGCTGGTCCCGGCTGTACCCAACGATCTTCTAGCTTAGGGAGACTTCGCTTTTCCCAGAAGGCACCTGGAATATGCAAATTAGCCTCCTCCAGCTTGAATCCCTGGTTTGGCGATGCTTTCCAAGCAGCTGGTCCCGGCTGTACCCAACGATCTTCTAGCTTAGGGAGACTTCGCTTTTCCCAGAAGGCACCTGGAATATGCAAATTAGCCTCCTCAAGCTTGAATCCCTGGTTTGGCGATGCTTTCCAAGCAGCTGCTCCCGGCTGTACCCAACGATCTTCTAGCTTAGGGAGACTTCGCTTTTCCCAGAAGGCACCTGGAATATGCAAATTAGCCTCCTCAAGCTTGAATCCCTGGTTTGGCGATGCTTTCCAAGCAGCTGCTCCCGGCTGTACCCAACGATCTTCTAGCTTAGGGAGACTTCGCTTTTCCCAGAAGGCACCTGGAATATGCAAATTAGCCTCCTCAAGCTTGAATCCCTGGTTTGGCGATGCTTTCCAAGCAGCTGGTCCCGGCTGTACCCAACGATCTTCTAGCTTAGGGAGACTTCGCTTTTCCCAGAAGGCACCTGGAATATGCAAATTAGCCTCCTCAAGCTTGAATCCCTGGTTTGGCGATGCTTTCCAAGCAGCTGGTCCCGGCTGTACCCAACGATCTTCTAGCTTAGGGAGACTTCGCTGTGCGCTGAAGGCACCTGGAATATGCAAATTAGCCTCCTCCAGCTTGAATCCCTGGTTTGGCGATGCTTTCCAAGCAGCTGGTCCCGGCTGTACCCAACGATCTTCTAGCTTAGGGAGACTTCGCTTTTCCCAGAAGGCACCTGGAATATGCAAATTAGCCTCCTCCAGCTTGAATCCCTGGTTTGGCGATGCTTTCCAAGCAGCTGGTCCCGGCTGTACCCAACGATCTTCTAGCTTAGGGAGACTTCGCTTTTCCCAGAAGGCACCTGGAATATGCAAATTAGCCTCCTCCAGCTTGAATCCCTGGTTTGGCGATGCTTTCCAAGCAGCTGGTCCCGGCTGTACCCAACGATCTTCTAGCTTAGCCCTCCGTCACATACAATATTCGGACTAACGAGTTCACATACAATGTGCCTGTCAGGCGCCTGCTGGAAAAATACCTATAATATCTAATGTTTGCAATTTCAGTGCTTTAAAAGTGATCAGTGACCTTCATAGGGATGTAATAAAAGAGAATACACATAATCAGTTGCAAAAAAAACCATTTACTTAACATAAAACTAATAACTATGAAATACAAACTTTTCAAAACTCCCGCCAAATAGTCCCCAGTTCGACTCTCTCAAAAAAATGTACAAAGAAAATTTTTGAACACAAACTTAATTTTAAGGTACCTTAACCCCTTAGTGACAGAGCCAATTTGGTACTTAATGACCAGGCCAATTTTTGCAATTCTGACCACTGTCACTTTATGAGGTTATAACTCTGGAACGCTTCAACGGATCCCGCTGATTCTGAGATTGTTTTTTCGTGACATATTGTACTTCATGTTAGTGGTAACATTTCTTCGATATTACTTGCGATTATTTATGAAAAAAACGGAAATATGGCGAAAATTTTTAAAATTTTGCAATTTTCAAACTTTGTATTTTTATGCCCTTAAATCAGAGAGATATGTCATGAAAAATAGTTAATAAATAACATTTCCCACATGTCTACTTTACATCAGCACAATTTTGGAAACAAAATTTTTTTTTGTTAGGGAGTTATAAGGGTTAAAAGTTGACCAGCAATTTCTCATTTTTACAACACCATTTTTTTTTTAGGGACCACATCACATTTGAAGTCATTTTGAGGGGTCTATATGATAGAAAATAATGAAGTGTGACACCATTCTAAAAACTACACCCCTCAAGGTTCTCAAAACCACATTCAAGAAGTTTATTAACCCTTTACGTGCTTCACAGGAACTGAAACAATGTGGAAGGAAAAAATGAACATTTAACTTTTTTTTGCAAACATCTTAATTCAGAACCATTTTTTTTATTTTCACAAGTGTAAAAACAGAAATGTAACCATAAATTTTGTTATGCAATTTCTCCTGAATATGCCAATACCCCATATGTGGGGGTAAACCACTGTTAGGGCGCACCGCAGAACTTAGAAGTGAAGGAGCGCCGTTTGACTTTTTCAATGCAGAATTGGCTGGAATTGAGATCGGACACCATGTCACATTTAGAGAGCCCCTGATGTACCTAAACAGTGGAAACTCCCCACAAGTGACACCATTTTGGAAACTAGACCCCTTAAGGAACTTATCTAGATGTGTGGTGAGCACTTTGAACCCCCAAGTGCTTCACAGAAGTTTATAACGTAGAGCCGTGAAAATAAAAAATCGCTTTTGTTTACACAAAAATCATCTTTTCGCCCACAAATTCTTATTTTCACAAGGGTAACAGGAGAAATTAGACCACAAAAGTTGTTGAGCAATTTCTCCTGAGTACGCTGATACCCAATATGTGGGGGTAAACAACTGTTAGGACGCACCGCAGAGCTTGGAAGAGAAGGAGTGCCGTTTTACTTTTTCAATGTAGAATTGGCTGGAATTGAGATCGGACGCCATGTCGCGTTTGGAGAGCCTCTGATGTGCCTAAACAGTGGAAACCCCCCACAAGTGACACCATTTTGGAAACTAGACCCCTTAAGGAACTTATCTAGATGTGTGGCGAGCACTTTGAACCCCCATGTGCTTCACAGAAGTTTATAACGTAGAGCCGTGAAAAAAAAAAAATCGCATTTTTTCTACAAAAATGATCTTTTTGCCCACAAATTTTTATTTTCACAAGGGTAACAGGAGAAATTAGACCACTAAAGTTGTTGTGCAATTTCTCCTGAGTACGTCGATACCCAATATGTGGGGGTAAACCACTGTTTGGGCGCACCGCAGAGCTTGGAAGAGAAAGAGTGCCGTTTTACTTTTTCAATGTAGAATTGGCTGGAATTGAGATCGGACGCCATGTCGCGTTTGGAGAGCCCCTGATGTGCCTAAACAGTAGAAATCCCCCACAAGTGACCCCATTTTGGAAACTAGACCCCCCATGGAACTTATCTAGATGTGTGGTGAGAACCTTGAATGCCCAAGTGCTTCACAGAAGTTTATAATGCAGAGCCGTGAAAATAAAAAATATTTTTTTTTTCCACAAAAAAGATTTTTTAGCCACCAAATTTTTATTTTCACAAGGGTAACAAGAGAAATTGGACCCCAAAAGTTGTTGTCCAATTTGTCCTGAGTATGCTGGTACCCCATATGTGGGGGTAAACCACTGTTTGGGCGCACGGCAGAGCTCGGAAGGAAGGAGCGCCGTTTTGGAATGCAGACTTTGATAGAATGGTCTGCGGGTATTATGTTGCGTTTGCAGAGCCCCTGATGTACCTAACCAGTAGAAACCCTCCACAAGTGACCCCATTTTGGAAACTAGACCCCCCAAGGAACTTATCTAGATGTGTGGTGAGAACTTTGAATGCCCAAGTGCTTCACAGAAGTTTAGAATGCAGAGTCGTGAAAATAAAAAATATTATTTTTTTCCACAAAAAAGATATTGTAGCCCCCAAGTTTTTATTTTCACAAGGGTAACAGGAGAAATTGGACTGCAATAGTTGTTGTCCAATTTATCCCGAGTACGCTGATGCGCCATATGTGGGGGTAAACCACTGTTTGGGCGCACGGCAGAGCTCGGAAGGGAAGGAGCGCCTTTTTGGAATGCAGACTTTGATAGAATGGTCTGTGGGCATTATGTTGCGATTGCAGAGCCCCTGATGTACCTAAACTGTAGTAACCCCCCACAAGTGACCCCATTTTGGAAACTAGACCCCCCAAGGAACTTATCTAGATGTGTGGTGAGAACTTTGAATGCCCAAGTGCTTCACAGAAGTTTATAATGCAGAGTCGTGAAAATAAAAAATATTATTTTTTTCACAAAAAAGATTTTGTAGCCCCCAAGTTTTTATTTTCACAAGGGTAACAAGAGAAATTGGACCCCAGAAGTTGTTGTCCAATTTATCCCGAGTACGCTGATGCCCCATATGTGGGGGTAACCCACTGTTTGGGCGCACGGCAGAGCTCAGAAGGGAGGGAGCACCATTTGACTTTTTGAGCGCAAAATTGTCTGTCGTATTTGGAGACCCCCTGATGTACCTAAACAGTGGAAACCCCCCAATTCTAGCTCCAACCCTAACCCCAACACACCCCTAACCCTAATCCCAACCTCATCCATAATCCTAATCACTAACCCTAACCATAATCACAACCCTTACCCCAAAACAACCCTAATGTCAACCCTAACCATAACCCTAATCAAAACCCTAAATCCAACACACCCCTAATCCTAATCTCAACCCTAACCTCAAACCTAACCCTAATCCCAATACACCCCTAATCACAACCCTAACCTTAACCCTAATCCCAAACCTAACCCTAATCCCAAGCGTAACCCTAATGCCAACCCTAACCCTAATACGAACCCTAATCCAAACCCTAACCCTAATCCCAGCTCTAACCCTAACTTTAGCCCCAACCCTAGCCCTAACTTTAGCCCCAACCCTAACCCTAGGGCTACTTTCACACTTGCGTCGTTTGGCATTCCATCGCAATCCGTCGTTTTGGACAAGAAACGGATCCTGCAAATGTGCCCGCAGGATGCGTTTTTTGCCCATAGACTTGTATTGCCGACGGATCGTGACGGATGGCCACACGTCGCGTCCGTCGTGCACTGGATCAGTTGTGTTTTGGCGGAGCGTCGGCACAAAAAAAGTTCAATGAAACGTTTTTTTGTACGTCGCATCCGCCATTTCTGACCGCGCATGCGTGGCCGTAACTCCGCCCCCTCCTCCCCAGGACATAGATTGGGCAGCGGATGTGTTGAAAAACTACAGCTGCTGCCCACGTTGTGCACAATTTTCACAACGTGCGTCGGTATGTCGGGTCGACGCATTGCGACGGCCCCGTACCGACGTAAGTGTGAAAGAAGCCTAACCCTAAGTTTAGCCCCAACCCTAACCCTAAATTTAGCCCCAACCCTAACCCTAAATTTAGCCCCAACCCTAGCCCTAACCCTAGCCCTACCCCTAACCTAACCCTACCCCTAACCCTACCCCTAACCCTAACCTAACCCTACCCCTAACCCTACCCCTACCCCTAACCCTACCCCTAACCCTACCCCTAACCCTACCCCTAACCCTACCCCTAACCTAACCCTAACCCTACCCCTAACCTAACCCTACCCCTAACCCTACCCCTAACCCTACCCCTAACCCTACCCCTAACCCTAACCCTAATTTTAGCCCCAACTGCTGTTCTCCTGCCGGCCGGCAGATGGAGACAGATGGCGGGCGCACTGGGCATGCGTCCGCCATGTTCTGCTGCCGGCGGCCAGGAGGAGCAGCAAGAGGATCCAGGGACCTAGGTGAGTATGCTAGGGTCCCCGAATCCCCCTATTTCTCTGTCCTCTGATGTGCGATCACATCAGAGGACAGAGAATTACACTTTACTTTTTTTTTTTTTTTGCGGTCGCCGGTAAACAGTTAATTACCGGCGATCGCAAAACAGGGGTCGATAATACCGACCCCGATCGTGCTCTTTGGGGTCTCGGCTACCCCCGGCAGCCGAGACCCCAAAGATTCTCCCGGTGCCGGCCGGCGGGCGCACTGCGCATGCGCCCGCCATTTTGAAGATGGCGGCGCCCACCGGGAGACACGAGGAGCATCGGGGGAGCTAGGTGAGTATTGGGGGGCCACCTGGGACCCCTTTTCTCTGTCCTCCGATGTGCGATCACATCGGAGGACAGAGAAATTAAAAAGAGATCGCTTTTTTTTTTTTTTTTTTTTTGTGATCGCCGGTAAACGGTTAATTACCGGCGATCGCAAATGCGGGGTGGGTTAAAAAACCCCCGAATCATGTTCTCTGGGGTCTCGGCTACCCTCGGCAGCCGAGACCCCGGAGAAAATCGGCCTCTGGGGGGCGCTATGGACTTTTTCCACAGCGCCGTTAATTAACGGCGCTGTGGTTTAAGTACCCTTAGCGGCCGCCGTTAAAAGGCGTATCGGCGGTCGCTAAGGGGTTAAGTACTATTAAAAACATATTCAATCAGAAGTAGATGCTGAGGTTTCCCCAGAAAAGTCACACTTGCAGAGCAAATAGCAAGAATTACACACCATTTTTGCATGTGTCAGGCAAATTGCTTTATGACATTTGAGACATTCATAATTTGAAAGCCTTCTGGTTCCGCTTTCCGTTTGGCAGGTGGTGCATCTCCTTCTTTTGTGAGGTGGTGCAGATGGTGACTTTTCACCATCATCTTCTGGGCAGAACCTTTTGAGCTGAACTTGAAGGCGAGAGGGGATACCGATTGTTTTCACGCTTCTCCTGCGTAGCTCTCAAAGTACTAGTTCATGGGCCAATTTTTTCAGATACAATCGTCTACGGAGTGGTTCAAGCTTGTTTTCAAGATAAATTACTTGTGAATTTATACCACCCAAATTCAACATAGCAAAAAATATGACCATTGGCCAGCGTTTGATGTTTCTGCTGACGTTGAAAGTGGAGCACATCTGATCTGCTGTATCCACACCCCCTTTGGTGGCATTGTAAAATGTAATTATCTCCGGTTTTTTTTCTGCCCCAGTCCCAGGATCGATGGCAGCATCATCATGAAGTGTTGATAGAAGAAGTACGATTTTTTTGGCATGTGGTACATAGGAAACTAAAGCCTTTCCATTATGGAATGTAAACATACTGCTGTACTGTTGTCTCTCTTTCACACTTACAAAGTATGGCGGCAATTCCCTTTTGTTTTTTCTTACAGTTCCCATATATGACAGCTTCTGAATTTTCAGATAATCAATCAGATCACAACTTGTAAACCAATTGTCAGCTGTAATATTGCGACCCGATCCAAATAAGGGTTCAGCCAGTCTTTTTACAACATCAATGGGTTTGTTGCTCACACAGTAAGGACCTTCTGGTTGTTTTCCTGCATAAACTTCCAGGTTGTAAGTGTAGGTCTTACTGGCATCAACAAGGGCATACATTTTTATTCCATATTTGTTTGGCTTTGATGGAATATATTGACGAAAGGCACATCTACCACGAAAACCAGGGAGCATTTCGTCAATAGTGAGATTCTCTCCAGGGTAATAACTTTGTTTACAGTTTACAACAAATCTTTGAAATATATCACGAATTGGAGCAAGTCGGTCATGTGTTTTGCGTTCGGTTCGGGTAGTTCTGTCATCAAACCGAAGGCAACGAATTAGAATCTTGAATCTGTGTATGGACATAACAAGGCTAAATTTTTCAACTCCATCCCCATCTTTACCCCAAAGTTCCTCCAAACTTTGTCTATTTGCCCTATAAGCTCCTGCAAGGTACAGTAATCCAAAAAAAGGCACGCAGTTCTATTTCATCTGTGGGCTTGATGGTTCTGTTGCAGATGTACTTGTCCTTTATAATGTCTATATATTGGTTGGTATATGTGAAAATAGAGTCCAGAATGTCATCTGTAAATATACTGTTCCAGCATTCAACTGCAGTTTTTGCATTACGTGCAGTTCCTATTACTGCAGGAAGGTGAGTAATAATGTTTAAAGGTTCCCTACGTTTTTTCTGGAATGGCTTCTTGTTCCATTTAGTATTTTTATCTTTTCCAATATAATATGATCCAACTTCTTCATCCTCACCACTGTCACCATCTTGCTCTGTTTCAGAATCCAGGACACATTCTTCCACCTCATCATGAGAATCAATCTCACTTTCCTCTCCTAAATCCTCATTCAGTGTGAGGTCTCGATCATCTAACAGCATGTTTGTTACTTCCTCAACATCAAGTTGTTTGGATAAATTGTACATTTTCCTCTCCATTTCAGCAGATAATCTGAAGCAAGAGAAGGAATATGTTAGGGAACTACTGTATATGCCTGAGCAGCACACTTTCTTTTATAAAATCTCCCTTATTTCTATGAAATATCCTCACATTTTGTGCTATACATTCATAAAACAAGCTAAATAAACTATTGTGATGAATAAAAACATAAAATACCAACCTTACTGAATGTGACGTATTCACATACAATGAGCCTGAGAGATCTGTGCAGCTATATCCTCTCCCCTGAAGCTCTGAAATCCAACTGTGATATCAGGTTTCACAGACCTTCAAGAGACAGGAGACTACCTGGAGGGAGGGGGTTTCCTCACAATCTGGTGAGGAAGGAGAAATGAAAGTAAACGAGAAGCGCCTGTCAGATCAGTTGTATGTGACGGAGGGTTAGGGAGACTTCGCTTTTCCCAGAAGGCACCTGGAATATGCAAATTAGCCTCCTCCAGCTTGAATCCCTGGTTTGGCGATGCTTTCCAAGCAGCTGGTCTCGGCTGTACCCAACGATCTTCTAGCTTAGGGAGACTTCGCTTTTCCCAGAAGGCACCTGGAATATGCAAATTAGCCTCCTCCAGCTTGAATCCCTCGTTTGGCGATGCTTTCCAAGCAGCTGGTCCCGGCTGTACCCAACGATCTTCTAGCTTAGGGAGACTTCGCTTTTCCCAGAAGGCACCTGGAATATGCAAATTAGCCTCCTCCAGCTTGAATCCCTGGTTTGGCGATGCTTTCCAAGCAGCTGGTCCCGGCTGTACCCAACGATCTTCTAGCTTAGGGAGACTTCGCTTTTCCCAGAAGGCACCTGGAATATGCAAATTAGCCTCCTCCAGCTTGAATCCCTGGTTTGGCGATGCTTTCCAAGCAGCTGGTCCCGGCTGTACCCAACGATCTTCTAGCTTAGGGAGACTTCGCTTTTCCCAGAAGGCACCTGGAATATGCAAATTAGCCTCCTCCAGCTTGAATCCCTGGTTTGGCGATGCTTTCCAAGCAGCTGGTCCCGGCTGTACCCAACGATCTTCTAGCTTAGGGAGACTTCGCTTTTCCCAGAAGGCACCTGGAATATGCAAATTAGCCTCCTCCAGCTTGAATCCCTGGTTTGGCGATGCATTCCAAGCAGCTGGTCCCGGCTGTACCCAACGATCTTCTAGCTTAGGGAGACTTCGCTTTTCCCAGAAGGCACCTGGAATATGCAAATTAGCCTCCTCCAGCTTGAATCCCTGGTTTGGCGATGCTTTCCAAGCAGCTGGTCCCGGCTGTACCCAACGATCTTCTAGCTTAGGGAGACTTCGCTTTTCCCAGAAGGCACCTGGAATATGCAAATTAGCCTCCTCAAGCTTGAATCCTTGGTTTGGCGATGCTTTCCAAGCAGCTGGTCCCGGCTGTACCCAACGATCTTCTAGCTTAGGGAGACTTCGCTGTGCGCTGCTGTGGCACCACAATACCCAGCACGGCAGGGAGATCCAGGCACAAAATCCAGCAGGGAGATCCAGCAGTATGACCGCTCTGTAGGAATCCTCAGCTAGAATGAGGACCCCTGTAGAGTGGTCATACACAGGTCAGGCAGGTGACACAGACAGGTCACAGAGCGGTCATGCTGCTGCTGTGACCTGTCATTGGTGGGATCGACCATAACATCGATCCCACCAATCAGAGCTTTCCTGGTTACCTGGCTGTGACCTGCCTAGGATCGGAGCTGTTCGCGCCGATCCTAGGCAGGTCACAGCCAGGTCACCTGCAGGGCACAGAGCGGTCACAGCGTGATCGCTGCTGCGCCCTGTGATTGGCGCGATCGACGATGACATCGATCGCGCCAATCGGCTCCTGCAGGCCCTGCTGGGCCTGCATTGTGTCCTATCCTAGGATCGGTGCTATTAGAGCACCGATCCACGCAGGTTCCGGCAGGGCACAGCGCGGTAATACCGCGCGGTGCCCTGCGATTGGCGCGATCGATGCGATCGGCGATCGCGCCAATCCAGGGTGTTCTTGGCACCGGACCTAGGATCGAGTACATCGGTACTCGATTCTAGCCTGTCACCTCATTGTTTCAGCCGCTCCGATTGGCTGAAACAATGAGAATGGCTGTGATTGGCTGTTCAGAATTGAACAGCCAATGACAGCGATCGAGAGGGCGGGTGGGCGGCGACAATGCCCTGGATGCCGAGGCCATCTTCCCCCAGGTAAGATGGCGTCGGAATTTTAATGCGATCACCGCGACTTAAGTCGAGGTATCGCATTAAAGGGCATGACGTACTATCCCGTCAAGGGTCAGATAGGCCCAGGGCACCTCAACGGGATAGTACGTCTAAGGTCACAGAGGGGTTAAGTAATGTTTTACCTCAAAGAAAGAATCAGCTGTGATCTTGTGCTGTCCTGGCTGTATACTCTTTTGTGTCCTCCCCCGCCCAGGAGCTGTGGTATGATCAGACCATGTCCCTGCATTATCAAACACAGCCATTACACAGTACATATAAGGGGCACATATATAAGATTATCTCGGCACAGGAATATTTTTTTAAACACATCCAATTGTGAAAATTATTATTATTCAAACATCTGTTGATTAAAACATTGATTAAAATTAGCTTTGTTCATATAATAACTCCTTTAATCCCTCTCCTGAAATGTCACTACCTTGCATTTTTGCACTCTCAGTCAAGGTCTGGCAATAGTGGCCAAGCTCAATGGAAACAAGCTGTACACTATGTAAGATAAAGGCTTTCTTTTCTTGAGAATGACAGCAGATAGTCTATTATAATTTTTAGAACTGTTCACATGTTCGTGTATTTTTACAGATCCAGCAGTGAGCACAAAAACACAGAGACGTTTCCCATTTTAACCATGGATCAAGCTCATCAATTACAAATCTATGGATCCACGAAAAAATTTGACAGCACATGAATGCACTGGCTGAGTTTCATGTTTTTTCTGTAGGAGAAGCTTGAATGGTAAAAAGTCACACACTGAGCAAACACGGAAAATGTAAGCCAAAACTCTCATGTAAATCGGTCAGTTTTTTGCATATGAGAAAAATCACTTATGTCTCAATGAGCCATTAGCAAATTACTGCTTTGTCTTTCTCAAGAAAAAAAAATTGTAACAAAAGTTTACAGTGCCCATACTCCATGGCATTTCTGTAGCTTCCATAGAAAAACTTTAACTTTAAAAAAAAATTAACTATAGATGAATTTTTCAAAATTACTGTGAGGCCAGGGTCACACTAGTGCAGATGCTCTCATGCAAAAGAATTGAATGGATTTTGTAAATGACACTCGGATCAAACTTTGATCATAGTTTGAGTCGAGTGTCAACTTCGTGTGATCCGATTCTTTCAGCACAGGTGAGGATAAGATGCTGAAGGCAAACATATGGTTTATTTTGCTTGACTGCCCTATTTTTTTAGATCATTACATTTTTTTTGTTCTGGTATGGCAGATATATTGACGACACCCTCATTCGCGGAATTCATGGAATTCATGGAATATGTCATTGGTAATGATCTTGGTATTAGGTGTACATACAGACACAACAAAAAATGTATATCGTTTCTTGATCTGGAATTGGAGGGTGAGTGCGGTAAATCTATTCATAGTAAAACGCATATTAAACCCATGAGTGGAAATACGGTTCTACACGCCAAGAGTAGTCACCCCTCCCACACAATTAAATCCATACCGGTGGGAGAATTCACCAGACTCAAGAGGAACTGCAGCAAAGCAATAGATAGAGAAAGAGAGTTTGACAATTTGGAAATACGACTTGATAAGCGCAGTTACCCTAAATGGTGTCTAAAAAGAGCCCGAAATATGGTAGATAAAAAAGATAGAGAATTTATTAAAATCTAATCTGAAATCTAAAAAAATAGGGCAGTCAAGCAAAATAAACCGTATGTTTGCCTTCAGTATAGTTCCCATTTTAATGAGATCAAATCTATTATACAGAAGCGGCTACCAATTTTAGAACAGGATGACATTTTGTCAAATATACTAAATGACGGCATAAATATAGTAGCCAGAAGAGCTCCAACCATAGAGGACATAATTTCTCCAAGTCAATATGCATCCAAATCCAGATCCAATACATGGCTGGAATGCAAAGGTTTCTATAAATGCGGCACTATTGCATGTAGCACATGTGCATCAAGCCAATGCGGCAATATATTTACTAATTATGACAACTCCAAAAGCTATAAAATTAGAGACTTCATAAATTGCCACTCTAAAAACGTGGTATATAAGATCAATTGTACACAGTGTAAAGTTTCATATGTGGGATGTACCACCAGAAAGCTCAAAACGAGAATCTCTGAACACATAAGAGACACAAGTAATTTTTATGGTGGTAATAGAAATGTATCTATGGTTGCCAGACATTTTGCTACTTGCCACGGAGGTAACATTGCAGCGATGGCTGTTCAGGGCATATAATGTTATGACCTGGTGGTTAGGAGCACCCGGAATGACCTGATAGTTAAACCTCATACAGGACGAGCTCTGGGATGTGGGAGCTCTGCTGACCGCAAGCCCTAATCCTATCACACACACTAGAAATAGCCGTGGAGCGCTCCTGACCAGACCTAGGCGCCTCGTCACAGCCTAAGGACTATCTAGCCCTAGAGATAGAAAATAAAGCCTACCTTGCCTCAGAGAAATTCCCCAAAGGTAAAGGAAGCCCCCCACATATATTGACTGTGAGTAAAGATGAAAGTCACAAACGCAGAAATGAAACAGGTTTCAGCAAAGGGAGGCCAGACTTACTAAATAGACAGAGGATAGGAAAGGTAACTTTGCGATCAGCACAAAAACCTACAAAAGACCACGCAGAGTGTGCAAAAAGGACCTCCGCACCGACTCACGGTGCGGAGGGGTCACTCTGCATCCCAGAGCTTCCAGCTAGCAAGACAAAATCATGATAACCAGCTGGACAAGAAAACAGTGAACAAATAATGACTATCAGTAACTTAGCTTCTGCAGGAGAAGGCAGGTCACCAGAGAGATCCAGGATTGAACTGAACAAATGCAAAAACATTGACAGCTGGCATGGAGTAACGATCTGAGAGGAGTTAAATAGAGCAGCCAACCAAAGGATAAACCACGTCACCTGTGTAAGGAACCTCAGAAGCAGCAGCTTCACTCATAGCCACCAGAGGGAGCCCATAGACAGAACTCGCTGAAGTACCATTCACGACCACAGGAGGGAGTTTGACAACAGAATTCACAACAGTACCCCCCCCTTGAGGAGGGGTCACCGAACCCTCACCAGAGCCCCCAGGCCGATCAGGATGAGCCAAATGAAAGGCACGAACAAGATCGGCAGCATGAACATCAGAGGCAAAAACCCAGGAATTATCTTCCTGACCATAACCCTTCCACTTGACCAGGTACTGGAGTTTCTCGAAACACGAGAATCCAAAATCTTCTCCACCACATTCTCCAACTCCCCCTCGACCAACACCGGGGCAGGAGAATCAACAGAGGGAACCATAGGCGCCACGTATCTCCGCAACAACGACCTATGGAACACATTATGGATGGCAAAAGAAGCTGGAAGGTCCAAACAAAATGACACAGGATTAAGAACTTCAGAAATCTTATATGGCCCAATGAAACGAGGCTTAAACTTAGGAGAGGAAACCTTCATAGGAACGTGACGAGATGACAACCAAACCAAATCCCCAACACGAAGTCGGGGACCAACACAACGCCGGCGGTTAGCGAAACGTTGAGCCTTCTCCTGGGACAATGTCAAATTGTCCACCACATGAGTCCAAATCTGCTGCAACCTGTCCACCACCGCATCCATACCAGGACAGTCCGAAGGCTCAACCTGCCCTGAAGAAAAACGAGGATGGAAACCAGAATTACAGAAAAAAGGAGAAACTAAAGTAGCCGAGCTTGCCCGATTATTAAGGGCGAACTCAGCCAAAGGCAAGAAGGACACCCAATCATCCTGATCAGCAGAAACAAAGCATCTCAGATATGTCTCCAAAGTCTGATTAGTTCATTCGGTTTGGCCATTAGTCTGAGGATGGAAAGCCGAAGAAAAAGACAAATCAATGCCCATCTTAGTGCAAAAGAACCGCCAAAACCTCGAAACAAACTGGGAACCTCTGTCCGAGACGATGTTCTCTGGAATGCCATGCAAACAAACCACATGCTGGAAAAACAAAGGCACCAAATCAGAGGAGGAAGGCAATTTAGATAAGGGTACCAAATGGACCATCTTAGAGAAGCGATCACAAACCACCCAAATGACTGACATCTTTTGAGAGACAGGGAGATCAGAAATAAAATCCATGGAAATATGCGTCCAGGGCCTCTTCGGGATCGGCAAGGGCAAAAGCAACCCACTGGCACGAGAACAGCAGGGCTTAGCCCGAGCACAATTCCCACAGGACTGCACAAAAGAACGCACATCCCGTGACAAAGAAGGCCACCAAAAGGATCTAGCCACCAAATCTCTGGTACCAAAGATTCCAGGATGACCAGCCAACATTGAACAATGAATCTCAGAGATAACTCTACTAGTCCATCTATCAGGGACAAACAGTTTCTCCGAAGGACAACGGTCAGGTCTATCAGCCTGAAACTTTTGCAGCACACGCCGCAAATCAGGGGAAATGGCAGACAAAATTACCCCTTCTTTAAGAATACCCGCCGGCTCCGGAACACCCGGAGAGTCAGGCACAAAACTCCTCGACAGGGCGTCAGCCTTCAAATTCTTAGATCCCGGAAGGTATGAAACCACAAAATCAAAACGGGAGAAAAAGAGCGACCATCGAGCCTGTCTAGAATTCAACCGTTTGGCAGACTCGAGATAAGTCAAATTCTTGTGATCCGTCAAGACCACCACGCGATGTTTAGCTCCTTCAAGCCAATGTCTCCACTCCTCAAATGCCCACTTCATGGCCAACAACTCCCGATTGCCCACATCATAATTGCGCTCAGCAGGCGAGAATTTTCTAGAAAAGAAGGCACAGGGTTTCATCACCGAGCCATCAGAACTTCTTTGTGACAAAACAGCCCCTGCTCCAATTTCAGAAGCATCAACCTCAACCTGAAAAGGGAGCGAAACATCTGGCTGGCACAACACAGGGGCAGAAGCAAAACGACGCTTCAACTCCTGAAAATCCTCTACAGCCGCAGAGGACCAATTGACCACATCAGCACCTTTCTTGGTCAAATCAGTCAACGGTTTAGCAATACTGGAAAAATTAGCGATGAAGCGACGATAAAAATTAGCAAAGCCCAGGAATTTCTGCAAGCTCTTCACAGATGTCGGCTGAGTCCAATCGTAAATGGCCTGAACTTTAACAGGGTCCATCTCGATAGTAGAAGGGGAAAAAATGAAACCCAAAAATGAAACCTTCTGAACTCCAAAGAGACACTTTGACCCCTTCACAAAAAAGGAATTCGCACGAAGGACCTGGAACACCATTCTGACCTGCTTCACATGAGACTCCCAATCATCCGAAAAGACCAAAATGTCATCCAAATATACAATCATGAATCTATCCAGGTACTCTCAGAAGATGTCATGCATAAAGGACTGAAACACAGATGGAGCATTAGAAGGCCCGAATGGCATAACCAGGTACTCAAAATGGCCCTCGGGCGTATTAAATGCCGTTTTCCATTCATCGCCCTGTTTAATTCGCACAAGATTATACGCACCACGAAGATCTATCTTGGAAGATCTATCTTGGTGAACCAACTAGCCCCCTTAATCCGAGCAAATAAATCAGACAGCAGCGGCAAAGGATACTGAAATTTGACTGTGATCTTATTAAGAAGGCGGTAATCAATACAAGGCTCAAAGAACCATCCTTCTTGGCCACAAAAAAGAACCCTGCTCCCAATGGTGACGACGACGGACGAATATGACCCTTCTCCAAGGATTCCTTTATATAACTCTGCATAGCGGCGTGCTCTGGCACAGATAAATTAAACAGACGGCCCTTAGGAAACTTACTACCAGGAATCAAATTAATAGCACAGTCGCAATCCCTATGAGGAGGTAGGGCACCAGATTTGGGCTCTTCAAATACATCCCGGTAATCTGATAAAAACTCCGGGACTTCAGAAGGAGTGAAAGGCGAAATTGACAGCAAGGGAACATCAACATGTACCCCCTGACAACCCCAGCTGGACACAGACATAGATTTCCAATCCAACACTGGATTATGGACCTGTAGCCATGGCAACCCCAAAACGACCACATCATGCAGATTATGCAACACCAAAAAGCGAATATCCTCCTGATGTGCAGGAGCCATGCACATGGTCAATTGAGTCCAGTACTGAGGCTTATTCTTGGCCAAAGGCGTAGCATCAATTCCTCTCAATGGAATAGGATACTGCAAGGGCTCCAAGAAAAAACCACAGCGCCTGGCAAACTCCAAGTCCATCAAATTCAGGGCAGCGCCTGAATCCACAAATGCCATTACAGAATAGGACGACAGAGAGCAAATCAGAGTAACGGACAAAAGAAATTTAGACTGTACCGTACCAATGATGGTAGACCTAGCGAACCGCTTAGTGTGCTTAGGACAATCGGAGATAGCATGAGTGGATTCACCACAGTAAAAACACAGCCCATTCCGACGTCTGTGTTCTTGCCGTTCAGCTCTGGTCAAAGTCCTATCACACTGCATAGGCTTAGGCCTATGCTCAGAGAATACCGCCAGATGGTGCACAGCTTTGCGCTCACGCATGCGCCGATCGATCTGAATGGCCAAAGACATAGACTCATTCAGACCAGCAGGCGTGGGAAATCCCACCATGACATCCTTAAGGGCTTCAAAAAGACCCTTTCTGAAAATTGCCGCCAGGGCACATTCATTCCACTGAGTAAGCACAGACCACTTTCTAAACTTCTGACAGTACACCTCCGCTTCATCCTGACCCTGACACAAAGCCAGCAAGATTTTCTCTGCCTGATCCACTGAATTTGGTTCATCATAAAGCAATCCAAGCGCCAGAAAAAACGCATCAACATCACGCAATGCAGGATCTCCTGGCGCAAGGGAAAATGCCCAGTCTTGAGGGTCACCACGCAACAAAGAAATAATGATTTTTACCTGTTGAATGGGGTCACCAGAGGAGTGGGGTTTCAAAGCTAGAAACAGTTTACAATTATTTTTGAAATTCAAGAACCTAGATCTATCCCCAGAAAATAAGTCAGGAATAGGAATTCTAGGCTCTAACATAGGATTCTGAACCACAAAATCTTGAATGTTTTGTACCCTTGCAGTGAGATGATCCACACAAGAGGACAGACCTTGAATGTCCATATCTATACCTGTGTCCTGAACCACCCAAAGGTCTAGGGGAAAAGAAAGACAAAACACAGTGCAAAGAAAAAAAAATGGTCTCAGAAGTTCTCTTATCCCTCTATTGCAGTGGTCCCCAACTCCAGGCCTCGAGGGCCGCCAACAGTGCAGATTTTCAGGATTTCCTTAGTATTGCACAGGGGTTGGAATCATCACCTGTGCAGATGATCACATTACCACCGATGCAATACTAAAGAAATCCTGAAAACCTGCACTGTTGGCGGCCCTCGAGGCCTGGAGTTGGGGACCCCTGCTCTATTGAGATGCATTAATACTTTGGGCCAGCTGTACTGTTATGACCTGGTGGTTAGGAGCACCCGGAATGACCTGATAGTTAAACCTCATACAGGACGAGCTCTGGGATGTGGGAGCTCTGCTGACCGCAAGCCCTAATCCTATCACACACAGGTGGATCGTGGAGCGCTCCTGACCAGACCTAGGCACCTCGTCACAGCCTAAGAACTATCTAGCCCTAGAGATAGAAAATAAAGCCTACCTTGCCTCAGAGAAATTCCCCAAAGGTAAAGGAAGCCACCCACATATATTGACTGTGAGTAAAGATGAAAGTCACAAACGCAGAAATGAAACAGGTTTCAGCAAAGGGAGGCCAGACTTACTAAATAGACAGAGGATAGGAAAGGTAACTTTGCCATCAGCACAAAAACCTACAAAAGACCACGCAGAGTGTGCAAAAAGGACCTCCGCACCGACTCACGGTGCGGAGGGGCCACTCTGCATCCCAGAGCTTCCAGCTAGCAATACAAAATCATGATAACCAGCTGGACAAGAAAACAGTGAACAAATAATGACTATCAGGAACTTAGCTTCTGCAGGAGAAGGCAGGTCACCAGAGAGATCCAGGAGCGAACTGAACAAATGCAAAAACATTGACAGCTGGCATATAGTAACGATCTGAGAGGAGTTAAATAGAGCAGCCAACCAAAGGATAAACCACGTCACCTGTGTAAGGAACCTCAGAAGCAGCAGCTTCACTCATAGCCACCAGAGGGAGCCCATAGACAGAACTCTCCGAAGTACCATTCACAACCACAGGAGGGAGTTCGACAACAGAATTCACAACAATATAATTGGTTAAATGCTCTAATCGTGGTGGGGATATCAAAAGACGCCTCCTTACCAGGGAGGCGTATTGGATATACACTTTACAAACAAGATCACCGTTAGGTTTAAATAAGAAAAACAAAATATTACATCATTATTGTTGAATGATTTTTATTTATCTATATTTAGTTTTATTGTTAGATGGTTATGTAGTAGGACCTGCAACTTTTCAATCATGTGATTGTGAAATCCACAGTGATTGGTTTCTTAGTACTATGAATACTGGCAATGTTCACATGCTGTTAGACATGATTAAGATCGCACAGATCGAAACGCGTTGTCTATCCTCATGACTGCATCCACCTTTGAGCAAGCATTTTAATCACGCTATATTTATATGTACTAATAAAGAATTTCAAGATTTTATGGAGCTGGAGTGCACACCTTTTTCCTCATCTTCCATTGCTGCACGTCTTGGTCGGCACGAGATCTCCGTGCTTTTTCGGTCTGTCGGTGAGCTGGCTGCGGCTTTTAGCCTTATTTTTCTATATGCTTGAAAGTAATGTTGGCTACAAAAAAATATTGACACTTTGGGCAGAATTTTGCCATTTTCACTTAGAGGTGTACTCACTTTTCTTGCCAGCGGTTTAGACATTGATGGCTGTGTGTAGAGTTATTTAGAGGGCACATCAAATTTACACTGTTAAACAAGCTGCACACTGACTACTTTACATGGTATCAAAGGGGCAGATCGTCAGTGTTGTTCCATGAAAAGATATAATCAAATATTTACCAACTAGATTGTGGCCCGATTCTAACGCATCGGGTATTCTAGAATATGCATGTCCCTGTAATATATGGACAATGATGATTCCAGAATTCGCGGCAGACTGTGCCCGTTGCTGATTGGTCGAGGCAACCTTTATGACATCATCGTCACCATGGCAACCATTATGACATCATCGTCGCTGTGCCCGTTGCTGATTGGTCGAGGCCTGGCGGCCTCGACCAATCAGAGACGCGGGATGTCTACGTCCTTTATGACATCATTGTTGCTGTGCCCGTTGCTGATTGGTCGAGGCCTGGCGGCCTCGACCAATCAGAGATGCGAGATTTCTACGTCGATGCTGTGCCGGTCTCTGATTGGTCGAGGCCTGGCGGCCTCGACCAATCAGAGAGCCGGGATTTCCAGGACAGACAGACAGACAGACAGACGGAAAAACCCTTAGACAATTATATATATAGATATGTGAGCAGTGTACTCACTTTTGTAATATACTGTACATATCCTAAATGAACTGTGCAAGCCCATTTCAGGATACCATTAGCATAGTATACAAAAATGACCTGACATATTCACTTTAATAGAAGTTGTCATAATGAGAAATCCATTTTACTCTTCATAATACCCCTTCTTCATTCTTCCCATCCAAAGGTACATCTCCCTATGCCTATGATCTATATTATTAAATTCATTTTTGAATGGAGTGTAAAGATCATTTATCCAAAATGTTCATCAAGTATTGAGAACAGGAAACTGATGTACCTTAAGTTTAATCTCAGAAAGCGTGACAATAATAACTTGGTGTTGTAAAGAAATCTATAAATTCCTAGACTTAAATTGAGAAATGTGAAAAATGTTCAAGCTCTTAAATTTAAACATAGCTTTCGTGTTTTCCTTTGTAACCTGATGATACCAATCTTACACAACTTCTTGTAGCCATCACCCTAACTTCACGAAGACTGATAAGGATACTGTGATTTTGCCCCACTTTTTTCTATGGGTATTGTGTTTATTTTAGCTATTTTCAGTAGATGCTACTGAACTGAGTTCAAGCAGTGTTATCAAAGCCGCAACTAAATTATAGTTCTCCAGTGTCCTAATCAAAGTATTTTATCTATTTTCTATGTAGCCTTTGGTAGCGATGGTTTATAGTAATCAACATGCATACATCCAGATTCATAAATCATCATTACGCTGAACAATGCTAGACACCGCAGAATCAGCACTTCTTATCTGGGCATCCTGTTATTTGGAAAACGCTGATGTTTATTGTATAAACCATAGTACTGCTCCATCTGTACACATAAAAAGCAGCTGAGAAACGCAAAAATACGTAGTTTTTCATGGTTCTTTCTGAGCTTTAATTCCATCTGAAATTCATGCAAGCTTTACCAATGTCCTTGATGCAGCATAGGCTGGTGTCTTATGTATAATCGTTAACCTGGGTCTGTTAAAACCACAATTGTGGCAAAGTCCTGTAGTCATTCCCAAGATGACTTAGCCAGCAACTATGGTGTTTATTTTTTTTATTAAAGATTCATTCTATTGAGTGAATCAGATGCTATGTGCAAATGACCCTCGTCTCAGACTCTGCTGCAGGTGTGGAGTCGAGTGTTGTTTTACTTTGATCCGATTCTCTTGCGAGAAATTAATTTCTCCATCTTCTCCATTCTATGAGTCGGTATCCGAGTGTAGTCTGATGTTTTGCACTTACTCATAGACTTGTATGGGTGCACGCCATTCCGAGCATGCAGCTATGTTTTCTCATGCCAATAAAAATAAACGCTAGTTGGCACTGCTCCATATTGTAACATCGGAGCGAGTGTTTTCTGATAAAACATCCGAGTCCGAGTTATATGCTAGTGTGAATGAGGCCAAAATTATATTTTATATATTGTAAGGGGTTGACTCACTTAGCTTAAGCACACATTAGCATATCTGTTCACAGGGTATCATCTGCATGTGCAAACGCATGCCAAAATGCATTTAAATGCATGCTTATGCAGCTTTTTTTGTTTTTTTTGGCATCATGCGTAAGATGATGTGGATAAAAAAATGCAGCGTGTGCATGCGTTTGTATCCGTTTTTTCCTGCATTTCCGTTGTTTATGCGCATGTTCGTTATTTCCAGGAGAATTTGTGTATGCTTTTCCAGTAGAATTTCCTTTACACAAGCCACACACAATGGGCGTGTCTCAATCAGTTCCTGGAAATGCTCAGTTTGAAGTACGCATGTGTAACACCCCAGGTAACCGATGTCACTCTTGGAAGCGAGGAAGGATCCCTTTGACAGGTAATCAGCACATACAATGTCGTTCTGACTCCAGGCCAGAAGGGGGAGCTCTACACCCGACTTCAGGGTAGCTGCTCTCTCTGGTTGGGAGGAGGAGTCAGTTGCTAGGCAGTTGCTAGGCAGTTGGAGTTAGACATTTGGTGAGAGGAAATTGAGGAGAGAAGAAAGAAAGCTGGGGCCATGGAGATGAATGATTCTGCAGCTCCTGGGAAGGAAAATGAATGCAGAGCAGTCAGTAGGGGACTGAGAGGGAGAAGAAGCACAGGAGAGTGAAGAGCTGGAGAGAGAAGCTGCGACTGGGCTTCCTCTATGTTGAGCGCAGATACAGGTAGCCAGAAGGCCGAAGTTGTGGGGGCAACTTCATGCCCCATGTCAGAAATTGGCAGACAGCTGATTGCGAGTTACCTGTCCACCATTAACACCCGAGGACACAGTAGCAAATAGAGCCTGAGTCATGATAGACATCTTGTAAAAAGGCTCGAGCTACCTGCCGTACGGGTAGTGTCCTACCTAAAGGGGAACAGAGAGAAAACGTGAGAACCTTGTGTGAAGCCTAAGGCAGCAAAGGGACTACAACACCACAGCACTAGAAGGAAGGCTTCCAACCCCACCTGGTTAGAGGCATTCCCAATTTGCTTCCAAGCTGGCCGGACCACACCAGCATCTGTGATCCGGTACCCTGGACTGTGGCTGCCTTGAACCAAGTAAAGCGATAAAGAGACTGCAACCCTGTGTCCTCCGTTTCTTACTACACTACCTATCACCATCTTCATCTATTACACCGGGAGCCCTGGGGACCCAGTTTCCCCCGGGGGAAATCATACCATCCCTGCTGCCATAACATCACCCCAGAGGACCTCATTAAGTAGCGTCAGTCACCTCTGACCGAGTACCACAGGTGGCATCATGAACTTGTATTATTTCACAAACCCCTTTAAAAACCGTCCCTTTAACATGGGCACCCAGGGCCACGGACCGGGTTGCCGCCACCGTGATACATCCCTTTAAGTACCTGACCCAGTACCGAGTATCCCAGGGCCCTGGCGGTTGTTTCACATGCGCATCGAATGCATGCGTACGCATGACCTTGCGTACCAATGGGTTCTCATAGACAGTAATGTGTTGTTTACACGCACTCATCCACATGCGTATGTCTGCACATATTTGATGCCTCAAAAAATGCAACTTGTTGCGTTCGCCGGACACTGCGAAATGGCGCACGGGGACACATCCGCATATATCTGCATACAAACTGATGCTAACGCATGTCACTGCATACACAAGGTAAAAGATAGGAATGCAAGGCGCATGTGGACAGTACACAGGCCTATGCTGCGTAAAAAAACGCTAACGTGAAACCAGCCTTAGCTGCTCACAAGGTAGACACAGAAATCAGTTCTGGTAGTAGTTCACTTGCTGGTTTATTATGGACAGCATAAAACCTTAACAGGGTTCAGCAAAATAAATGGAGCCTTTCTGTCCGAATGGTAAAACAAAAGCAAAGATAAAGTCCAAAAGAGTATGCAGGGATCATCCACAGGTAACACATGAAGCGATGGCCAGGTGACCACCACGGTGCAAGAAGACTACTGTACACAAGATGTGGTGCAAACAACAAAGGGTTGATTTATTAGAAGGCAAGGAATGAAGGGAATGAGGAAGATGCAAACAAGGGTTTACAATGGCAAAAGACAATGTACATGTGTTATCTTTCCTGTAAAATAGCACGGTGCTAGAACTATTACAGACTCAGAATATGTCTCACAAGCAAGTTTAAACAATTAACAAATAACGATGCTACTCTATGTATAACCTCCCTGGCCTTTACTAAGCAGGCCACACGGCTCCCGTGCACTGACTACTGAAGCCTACACTAGGCTCTAACAGGTGCACCGAACAGGAACAGACTCACGGTGATGTTGGGGACTCAGGTCCAGTCCCAGGGGGCCCCCAGAAGTCCAAAATGGTGGTGCGCACGGCTTTCTGTCAGCTCTGGGAAACGTGGTCTTCTCCTTGCTTCTGGATCCTAGGGATGCTCCTGGGAACCGTAAGTCCCTTTCTCAGTATCTTCGTGGCTTCACAAACTAGCACAGGACAGCCACCTTTGCTGTACCCGGAAAAGTCTTGCAAATTTCACAAGTAAACTTCGCCCAAGCTGTGGGACCTTTCTTGTAGCAAACAGCACACAGTTCTCTCTCTAGACGCTTCAGCTCACACACACACAGTTCAGGCTCAACTCCTCCCCTCATCCTAGGGCAGTTTATCTTCACCGTCCATCGCAGGGGGAAACAGGATATTCCATTTCACCAGACAAGGGGGTGCTGTCTCTTAAATTGGCAGCATGTTACTGTTCATAACAGCACTACCCTCTTACACACACACAATGTCCTCAGCTCCTCGGGAGCCACGTGTGAGATCCTCCTCTCCCAAGGCACAACACAGCCTAACTTTCATGTCCAGGTATTTAACAATCCATGTGATGATTACATGGCCTTGACATCACACAGGTCAGGTCTCTGCAGGTGGAGATATGGTGGTCCTCCTCCCTCCCACTCTATGAAGGTCCACTAAAACCAGCCCATAACATAGATGTCCATTAACCAGCACTTAGTGTGTTGGAGGCAAAAATATTCTTGTTCTAAATCACTGACCACAGTATGCGCAGTGACACATATCTCCCTTCAAACACTGCTCTGTCACAATATATATGTATGCACACACAAACGAACGAACATAAGTAATTGATTCACTGCCGATTATGCAAGTTTCTTTACCTACAAAGAATGAAGTGGTCTAATTTTAATCATAAGAACACTTCAACTGTGAGAGACAGTAACTAAAAACTCCAGAAAATCACATTGCATGATTTTTACATAATTAGTTTGCTTTTTATTGCATGAAACAAATATTTGATACAATAGAAAAACAGAACTTAATATTTGGTACAGACTAGTGATGAGTGAGTATACTCGTTGCTCGGGGGGTTCCGAGTATTTGTGAGCGCTCGGAGATTTAGTTTTTGTTGACTGCAGCTGCATGATTTGCGGCTGCTAGACAGCTTGAATACATGTGGGGATTCCCTAACAACTAGGCAACCCCCACATGTCCACAGGCTGGCTATCAGCCGTAAATTATGCAGCTGCATCGACAAAAACTAAATCTCCGAGCATTCACAAATACTCGGAGACCACCCTTGCTCGGGAAAACCCGAGCAACGAGTATACTCACTCATCACTAGTACAAACCCTTTTGTTTGCAATTACAGAGGCGGGACATTTCCTGTAGTTCTTGATCAAGTCTGCATATACTGCAGCAGGGATTTTGGCCCACTCCTCCATACAGACCTTCTCCAGATATTTCAGGTTTCAGGGCTGTCGCTGGGCAACATTTAGTTTCAGCAAGCTTCAAAGGTTTTACATTGGGTTCAGGTCTGGAGACTGGCTAGGCCACTAAAGGACCTTGGAATGCTTCTTATGGAACCACTCCTTAGTTGCCCCGGCTTTGTGTTTTAGGTAACTATCATGCTGGAAGACCCAGTCACGACCCATCTTCAATGCTCTTACTTAGGGAATGAGGTTGTTGGCCAAAATCTTGCGATGCATTACCCCATCTATCCTCACTTCAATGCGGTGCAGTCATCTTATCCCCTTTGGGGAAAGCACCCCCACAGTATGATGTTTCTCACACCATGCTTCATGGTTGGGATGGTGGTCGTAGGGTTGTACTCATTCTACATCTTCCTCAAACATGGCGAGTGTAGTTAATATCAAAAAGTCCTATTTTGGTCTCATGTTACCACATGGCCTTTTCCCATGCCTACTCTGGATCATCCAGATGGTCTTTGGCGAACTTCAATGGGTCTGGACATATTCTGGCTACTTGATTTTAGTTTCAAAAGTTTTATTGCAGATATCATCAAAATAGCATGAATGACATGGAATATGAAGTACAAGGAACCCCTCGCAGGGGGAAGTATAACAATGTAAATAGTATTAATACAGTATCCTTGACTTATTGATTTTAGCTGGACAAAACAAATACACATCAGTATAAAATTAACTGCATTGTAATAGTTAAAGAAAAAAGAGAAGAAGAAAGGGGAGGAACAAAAGTAAGGAGGGGATGTAAAACCTTGGATGATAACTTTTGGGGATTATGTTGACGTAGTCTGTAATTCGTGTCTGGCTACGTGATTTTAATCCATGACAACATAGTGTGTTGCTAATGGTAATGCTTGAGACTGTAGTCCCAGCTCTCTTCAGGTCATTGACCAGGTCCTCCCATGTAGTTCTGGGGTGATTCCTGACAAGGCAAGATCTTGCATGGAGCCCCAGATTGAAGAAGATTGACTGTCATCTTGTGTTTCTTCCATTTGTGACCCTGAGTCACTTCTCACTGCCAAGCCATGAGACAGGATAGTCAAGGAGTTTGAGGTCAAATGCCATGAAGGTACGTCATAAACAGATAGAAGAGGCAAAGTCAGGTAACGCTCTAAGGTCAGAATGCCAGGAGGATAGTGGATCAGAGCAGAAGGGGTTCAACAGACGGATATCAGAACAAGGTCCAAGGTCAGGCAGCGAAAAAGCTACAAACAGAGCACACTTAGCTGAATGTACTGTATATCTGGCATAGGTATGAGAGTAACAGCCAAGTTAAGTAGCCTGGCAATCAATTGGGACAATGAACACCTGAACACACTGCCTCCCAGTCTTGTATTGGACTGCCGAGCTGTCAATCTACACACTGACAGCTCAGCACACCCCTGCACCAGACTTTATGACTGAGCTGTCAAGCATAGTACTGACAGCTTCAGCACACCCCTGTACTAGATTGAATGGCTGAGCTGTCACTAACTGCATCACAGACACACTCATGGATGGAACCGTAGCATTATCTCCTCTTCTAGGGTGGAGCCAACGGACCCCAGGTTTCCCAGGAAATTATAGATCGAAGGTTCTGACTAATGCCTTCACATCTCAAGCTGGTACCCAGGATCTGTCCAATGGTCTGTATCCCCTCCAATGGACAAGGTATTGGAGAGAATTTTGGACCCTATGAGAATCCAAATCTGAACTCTCTGAAATCTCATACTCCAAGCTACCGTTGACCGAATACGGAGGAGATGAGGATGAGGGAGAAAATGCTGAATGGACAAACTTCTTTAATAGAGATTTATGGAACACGTTAGGTATGCGAAGGGATGGAGGAAGCTTTTGTCTGAATGCCACCGGATTGGCCACCTCCAGGATCTCAAACTTTGAACCCAACTTCGCCGACGACACTTTAAGTTTAATGTTCCTAGTAGTGATGAGCGAACCTGCTCGCTACTGCTCGTTACTCGCCCGAGTATCACTATGCTCGGTGTACTTGGCGAGCACCGAGCATTTCCGGGATTATTCGGTGGTAACTGGTGTCTCTACCCAGCATTTTTGGGGGACTTTAGAGACACAATCACACTACAGGGATTGTCTGCCAGGCCATGAACGCTGCAGCTATCTTTGTTGTGGTTGTGCAGTGATTGACTTGGCCACACAGCATCATCTCAAGTATAAGAGACCGGGCCCCGCCCTGCTTGCCGCATTCTGCTCCGGATTCAGGGTGAGCTGATGCTGAGATAGGGTCAGAATCATGGTTTGTAGAGTTAGCGTAGGTCTGCAACTCCTAAATCCACAACTCCTGAGAAACCAACAGTCCTTTTTAGGGCTAATTCGTGGTTCCCAATATTGCAGCACTAGGTAGGCAGGGCACAGCATATCCACATCAGTGCAAGGTCTGCAGGCACTGTATGTGCGTCCATTGCTCCCACTGCATCCCTCCCAAAGCTCCATAACTGTCTGCTGCTGATGCTGTAGCTTCTTTACTATATACCAAGTAGCATTTTTTCCCCAAAAAATTCACCCCCCCAAAAAAAAATATACAGTGTGTTCTGTCAGACTGAGGCCTGTTTAAAAATCATAGTTTGTCAGGCATACATATTATAGTTCAATTCATTTCAAAAACCTGACTGGCACATCCAAACATAGACTCAGTGTGAACAGGTGCTGAACCTAGAGTCGCCAACTCGTATATAGTTAAGTAAATAAGGCAACACACTGCAGCGCTAAAACATACAAACTTGAAAAACGAAATTTGAACTGCATTGTTGCACTAGAAATATAAAAAATGAGAGCTTTTAGCGCATAAAAATGGCCAATTTTATGTGTACCTGGTAGCCCCGTTACGGCATCTCTCTTATACCAGGTCCTAAACTTGCCTTACCTCGCTGAGAATAAACGTCTCCATCTGAATGGGTACATGTGAAAACCTCTTACTAGACTAAAATTCTCTCTCTCTGTGGAGGGGTATTGGACCTGCTGTAATTAAAACACCTGAAGCTAGAAGGCGGAGTGCACGATCAGAAGGCTAAAGAATGCACTTCAAAAACCTGACCGGCACATCCAAACATAGACTCAGTGTGAACAGGTGCTGAACCTAGAGTCGCCAACTCGTATATAGTTAAGTAAATAAGGCAGCACACTGCAGCGCTAAAACATACAAACTTGAAAAACGAAATTTGAACTGCATTGTTGCACTAGAAGTATGAAAAATGAGAGCTTTTAGCGCATAAAAATGGCCAATTTTATGTGTACCTGGTAGCCCCGTTACGGCATCTCTCTTATACCAGGTCCTACGCTTGCCTTACCTCGCTGAGAATAAACGTCTCCATCTGAATGGGTACATGTGAAAACCTCTTACTAGACTAAAATTCTCTCTCTCTGTGGAGGGGTATTGGACCTGCTGTAATTAAAACACCTGAAGCTAGGAGGCGGAGTGCACGATCAGAAGGCTAAAGAATACATTTCAAAAACCTGACCGGCACATCCAAACATAGACTCAGTGTGAACAGGTGCTGAACCTAGAGTCGCCAACTCGTATATAGTTAAGTAAATAAGGTAGCACACTGCAGCGCTAAAACATACAAACTTGAAAAACGAAATTTGAACTGCATTGTTGCACTAGAAGTATGAAAAATGAGAGCTTGTAGCGCATTAAAATGGCCAATTTTATGTGTACCTGGTTGTTGTGAGTTCTGTTGTCGGGCTCCCTCCTGTGGTCATGAATGGTACTTCGGCTGGTTCTGTCCATGGACTTTCTCTGGTGGCTGTGGGTGTTTCTGAGTTTCCTTCCTCAGGTGACGAGGTTAATTCGTTAGCTGGCTGCTCTATTTAACTCCACTTAGATCTTTGCTCCAGGCCACCTGTCAATGTTCCAGTATTGGTCTAGTTCTCTCCTGGATCGTTCTTGTGACCAGTCTTCCCAGCAGAAGCTAAGTGACTGCTTGTTTTTCTCTGGTTTGCTATTTTTCTATCCAGCTTGCTATTTCGATTGTTCTTGCTTGCTGGAAGCTCTGGGACGCAGAGGGAGCGCCTCCGCACCGTGAGTCGGTGCGGAGGGTCTTTTTGTGCCCTCTGCATGGTCTTTTTGTAGGTTTTTGTGCTGACCGCAAAGTAACCTTTCCTATCCTCGTTCTGTTCAGTAAGTCGGGCCTCACTTTGCTAAATCTATTGCATCTCTGTGTTTGTATTTTCATCTTTACTCACAGTCATTATATGTGGGGGGCTGCTTTTTCCTTTGGGGAATTTCTCTGAGGCAAGGTAGGCTTTATTTTTCTATCTTCAGGGCTAGCTAGTTTCTTAGGCTGTGCCGAGTTGCATAGGGAGCGTTAGGCGCAATCCACGGCTATTTCTAGTGTGGTTGATAGGGTTTGGGATTGCGGTCAGCAGAGTTCCCACGTCCCAGAGCTCGTCCTATATTATCAGTAACTATCAGGTCATTCCGTGTGCTCTTATCCACCAGGTCCATTATTGTCCTGACCACCAGGTCATAACACCTGGTAGCCCCGTTACGGCATCTCTCTTATACCAGGTCCTAAACTTGCCTTACCTCACTGAGAATAAACGTCTCCATCCGAATGGGTACATGTGAAAACCTCTTACTAGACTAAAATTCTCTCTCTCTGTGGAGGGGTATTGGACCTGCTGTAATTAAAACATCTGAAGCTAGGAGGCGGAGTGCACGATCAGAAGGCTAAAGAATACATTTCAAAAACCTGACCGGCACATCCAAACATAGACTCAGTGTGAACAGGTGCTGAACCTAGAGTCGCCAACTCGTATATAGTTAAGTAAATAAGGCAACACACTGCAGCGCTAAAACATACAAACTTGAAAAATGAAATTTGAACTGCATTGTTGCACTAGAAATATGAAAAATGAGAGCTTTTAGCGCATAAAAATGGCCAATTTTATGTGTACCTGGTAGCCCCGTTACGGCATCTCTCTTATACCAGGTCCTAAACTTGCCTTACCTCGCTGAGAATAAACGTGTCCATCTGAATGGGTACATGTGAAAACCTCTTACTAGACTAAAATTCTCTCTCTCTGTGGAGGGGTATTGGACCTGCTGTAATTAAAACACCTGAAGCTAGGAGGCGGAGTGCACGATCAGATGGCTAAAGAATACATTTCAAAAACCTGACCAGCACATCCAAACATAGACTCAGTGTGAACAGGTGCTGAACCTAGAGTCGCCAACTCGTATATAGTTAAGTAAATAAGGCAGCACACTGCAGCACTAAAACATACAAACAGGAAAAACGAAATTTGAACTGCATTGTTGCACTAGAAATATGAAAATGAGAGCTTTTAGCGCATAAACATGGCCAATTTTATGTGTACCTGGTAGCCCCGTTACGGCATCTCTCTTATACCAGGTCCTAAACTTGCCTTACCTCACTGAGAATAAACGTCTCCATCTGAATGGGTACATGTGAAAACCTCTTACTAGACTAAAATTCTCTCTCTCTCTGTGGAGGGGTATTGGACCTGCTGTAATTAAAACACCTGAAGCTAGGAGGCGGAGTGCACGATCAGAAGGCTAAAGAATACATTTCAAAAACCTGACCGGCACATCCAAACATAGACTCAGTGTGAACAGGTGCTGAACCTAGAGTCGCCAACTCGTATATAGTTAAGTAAATAAGGCAGCACACTGCAGCGCTAAAACATACAAACTTGAAAAACGAAATTTGAACTGCATTGTTGCACTAGAAATATAAAAAATGAGAGCTTTTAGCGCATAAAAATGGCCAATTTTATGTGTACCTGGTAGCCCCGTTACGGCATCTCTCTTATACCAGGTCCTAAACTTGCCTTACCTCGCTGAGAATAAACGTCTCCATCTGAATGGGTACATGTGAAAACCTCTTACTAGACTAAAATTCTCTCTCTGTGGAGGGGTATTGGACCTGCTGTAATTAAAACACCTGAAGCTAGGAGGCGGAGTGCACGATCAGAAAGCTAAAGAATACATTTCAAAAACCTGACCGGCACATCCAAACATAGACTCAGTGTGAACAGGTGCTGAACCTAGAGTCGCCAACTCGTATATAGTTAAGTAAATAAGGCAGCACACTGCAGCGCTAAAACATACAAACTTGAAAAACGAAATTTGAACTGCATTGTTGCACTAGAAATATGAAAAATGAGAGCTTTTAGCGCATAAAAATGGCCAATTTTATGTGTACCTGGTAGCCCCGTTACGGCATCTCTCTTATACCAGGTCCTAAACTTGCCTTACCTCGCTGAGAATAAACGTGTCCATCTGAATGGGTACATGTGAAAACCTCTTACTAGACTAAAATTCTCTCTCTCTGTGGAGGGGTATTGGACCTGCTGTAATTAAAACACCTGAAGCTAGGAGGCGGAGTGCACGATCAGAAGGCTAAAGAATACATTTCAAAAACCTGACTGGCACATCCAAACATAGACTCAGTGTGAACAGGTGCTGAACCTAGAGTCGCCAACTCGTATATAGTTAAGTAAATAAGGCAGCACACTGCAGCGCTAAAACATACAAACTTGAAAAACGAAATTTGAACTGCATTGTTGCACTAGAAATATGAAAAATGAGAGCTTTTAGCGCATAAAAATGGCCAATTTTATGTGTACCTGGTAGCCCCGTTACGGCATCTCTCTTATACCAGGTCCTAAACTTGTCTTACCTCGCTGAGAATAAACGTCTCCATCTGAATGGGTACATGTGAAAACCTCTTACTAGACTAAAATTCTCTCTCTGTGGAGGGGTATTGGACCTGCTGTAATTAAAACACCTGAAGCTAGGAGGCGGAGTGCACGATCAGAAGGCTAAAGAATACATTTCAAAAACCTGACCGGCACATCCAAACATAGACTCAGTGTGAACAGGTGCTGAACCTAGAGTCGCCAACTCGTATATAGTTAAGTAAATAAGGCAGCACACTGCAGCGCTAAAACATACAAACTTGAAAAACGAAATTTGAACTGCATTGTTGCACTAGAAATATGAAAAATGAGAGCTTTTAGCGCATAAAAATGGCCAATTTTATGTGTACCTGGTAGCCCCGTTACGGCATCTCTCTTATACCAGGTCCTAAACTTGCCTTACCTCGCTGAGAATAAACGTCTCCATCTGAATGGGTACATGTGAAAACCTCTTACTAGACTAAAATTCTCTCTCTCTGTGGAGGGGTATTGGACCTGCTGTAATTAAAACACCTGAAGCTAGGAGGCGGAGTGCACGATCAGAAGGCTAAAGAATACATTTCAAAACACACAATACGTATTATAGTTGTGTGTGCTAGCCTTTTTTTTTTTGGTGCTTTAAATTCACTAGGGATAGATGCGGTATCCACCGCTATTAGCGATACCGCATCTATCCCTAGTGTCCCGGCGCACTGACGGCTCTTTTAAGCCTCATCGCCACCTATTATTCTGACTCACCGTCAGTTGACCAGCCTGGTTCTGTTTCCTCCCGGCTTGTTCCTTTTTTTCCAGCATGTCTGATTGATGCAAATCCGAGTATTCTATTGATTTGGGGCCATACAAGTATACAATTATACCTAGCACACTGATGAAGGTCCTGTATCGACTGAAACGTTTGTGATTTACTGTATGTAATAAATCCCCACTTTTTTGCATCACAACACCTTGGAGTGTGCTAGTCACTTTATATCTATAATATAATGCTGGGAGCGTCACTCTGTCCGAAGCCTTTATAGACTGCGCAAGCGCAAGCGCCGGCGCAGTCTGGGCCTCACAGAGTGACGCTCCCGGGAGATCGCGGTATGCGTTCACACTGAACGCACACCGCGATCTCCAACAGAGAAGCAGGGACCGCCAGGAGGGTGAGTATCGCCTATATTCACCTGTTCTCCATTCCACCGCTGAGCGCCGCCATCTTCCCGGTCCTTGGCCTGTGACCTTCAGTTCAGAGGGCGCGATGACGCGCTTAATGCACGCCGGCGCCGCCCTCTGACTGACCAGTCACAGCCAGAGAACCGGGAAGATGGCGGCGCCCAGCGGTGGAACGGAGGACAGGTGAATATAGTAAGTGCTGGGGGGCCTGAGCTGGCGGCGATACCGGCACCTGACCCCCACAGCGCGCCGGTGTCCCCGCCTGCTCAAGCACCCCAGCACTCGGCGCCGAGCGGGTCAGAGGCAGCGGGGCCGAGCGGGTCAGAGGCAGTATGGGGACGCAGGATGGAGCAGCACATAACAGGATGGGGACGCAGGATGGAGCAGCACATGACAGGATGGGGACGCAGGATGGGTGCAGCACATGACAGGATGGGGATGCAGGATGGAGCAGCACATGACAGGATGGGGACGCAGGATGGAGCAGGACATGACAGGATGGGGATGCAGGATGGAGCAGCACATGACAGGGCGGGGGCGCAGGATGGGAGCAGAACATCACAGGATGGGGACGCAGGATGGAGCAGCACATGACAGGATGGGGACGCAGGATGGGAGCAGCACATGACAGGATGGGAACGCAGGATGGGAGCAGCGCATGACAGGATGGGGACGCAGGATGGGAGCAGCACACGAGAGGATGGAGACGCAGGATGGGAACAGCGCATGACAGGATGGGGACGCAGGATGGAGCAGCACATGACAGGATGGGGACGCAGGATGGAGCAGCACATGACAGGATGGGGACGCAGGATGGGAGCAGCGCATGACAGGATGGGGGACGCAGGATGGGAGCAGCGCATGACAGGATGGGGACGCAGGATGGGAGCAGCACAAGACAGGATGGAGACGCAGGATGGGAGCAGCGCATGACAGGATGGGGACGCAGGATGGGTGCAGCGCATGACAGGATGGGGACGCAGGATGGGAGCAGCACATGACAGGATGAGGACGCAGGATGGAGCAGCACATGACAGGATGGGGACGCAGGATGGGAGCAGCACATGACAGGATGGGGACGCAGGATGGGAGCAGCACATGACAGGATGGGGACGCAGGATGGAGCAGCACATGTCAGGATGGGGACGCAGGATGGGAGCAGCACAAGACAGGATGGAGACGCAGGATAGGAGCAGCGCATGACAGGATGGGGACGCAGGATGGGTGCAGCGCATGACAGGATGGGGACGCAGGATGGGAGCAGCACATGACAGGATGAGGACGCAGGATGGAGCAGCACATGACAGGATGGCGACGCAGGATGGAGCAGCACATGTCAGGATGGGGGCGCAGGATGGGAGCAGCGCATGACAGGATGGGGACGCAGGATGGGAGCAGCGCATGACAGGATGGGGACGCAGGATGGGAGCAGCGCATGACAGGATGGGGACGCAGGATGGGTGCAGCGCATGACAGGATGGGGACACAGGATGGGAGCAGCGCATGACAGGATGGGGATGCAGGATGGGAGCAGCGCATAACAGGATGGGGACGCAGGATGGGTGCAGCGCATGACAGGATGGGGACGCAGGATGGGAGCAGCGTATGACAGGATGGGGACCAAGGATGGGTGCAGCGCATGACAGTATGGGGACGCAGGATGGGAGCAGCACAAGACAGTATGGAGACGCAGGATGGGAGCAGCGCATGACAGGATGGGGAAGCAGGATGGGTGCAGCGCATGACAGGATGGGGACGCAGGATGGGAGCAGCGCATGACAGGAGGGGGACGCAGGATGGGAGCAGCGCATGACAGGATGGGGACGCAGGATGGGAGCAGCACATGACAGGATGGGGACGCAGGATGGGAGCAGCACAAGACAGGATGGAGACGCAGGATAGGAGCAGCGCATGACAGGATGGGGACGCAGGATGGGTGCAGCGCATGACAGGATGGGGACGCAGGATGGAGCAGCACATGTCAGGATGGGGGCGCAGGATGGGAGCAGCGCATGACAGGATGGGGACGCAGGATGGGAGCAGCGCATGACAGGATGGGGACGCAGGATGGGAGCAGCGCATGACAGGATGGGGACGCAGGATGGGTGCAGCGCATGACAGGATGGGGACACAGGATGGGAGCAGCGCATGACAGGATGGGGACGCAGGATGGGAGCAGCGCATAACAGGATGGGGACGCAGGATGGGTGCAGCGCATGACAGGATGGGGACGCAGGATGGGAGCAGCGTATGACAGGATGGGGACCAAGGATGGGTGCAGCGCATGACAGTATGGGGACGCAGGATGGGAGCAGCACAAGACAGTATGGAGACGCAGGATGGGAGCAGCGCATGACAGGATGGGGATGCAGGATGGGTGCAGCGCATGACAGGATGGGGACGCAGGATGGGAGCAGCGCATGACAGGATGGGGACGCAGGATGGGAGCAGCGCATGACAGGATGGGGACGCAGGATGGGAGCAGCACATGACAAGATGGGGACGCAGGATGGGAGCAGCACATGACAGGATGGGGACGCAGGATGGAGCAGCACATGTCAGGATGGGGACGCAGGATGGGAGCAGCGCATGACAGGATGGGGACGCAGGATGGGAGCAGCGCATGACAGGATGGGGACGCAGGATAAGAGCAGCGCATGACAGGATGGGGACGCAGGATGGGTGCAGCGCATGACAGGATGGGGACGCAGGATGGGTGCAGCGCATGACAGGATGGGGACACAGGATGGGAGCAGCGCATGACAGGATGGGGACGCAGGATGGGTGCAGCGCATGACAGGATGGGGGACGCAGGATGGGAGCAGCACATGACAGGATGGGGACGCAGGATGAGAGCAGCGCATGACAGGATGGGGACGCAGGATGGGAGCAGCACACGAGAGGATGGAGACGCAGGATGGGAACAGCGCATGACAGGATGGGGACGCAGGATGGAGCAGCACATGACAGGATGGGGACACAGGATGGAAGCAGCGCATAACAGGATGGGGACGCAGGATGGGTGCAGCGCATGACAGGATGGGGACGCAGGATGGGAGCAGCGTATGACAGGATGGGGACGCAGGATGGGTGCAGCGCATGACAGTATGGGGACGCAGGATGGGAGCAGCACATGACAGTATGGGGACGCAGGATGGGAGCAGCACATGACAGGATGGGGACGCAGGATGGAGCAGCGCATGACAGGATGGGGATGCAGGATGGAGCAGCGCATGACAGGATGGGGACGCAGGATGGGAGCAGCGCATGACAGGATGGGGACGCAGGATGGAGCAGCGCATGACAGGATGGGGACGCAGGATGGGAGCAGCGCATGACAGGATGGGGACGCAGGATGGAGCAGCGCATGACAGGATGGGGACGCAGGATGGGAGCAGCGCATGACAGGATAGGGACGCAGGATGGGAGCAGCGCATGACAGGATGGGGACGCAGGATGGGAGCAGCGCATGACACGATGGGGATGCAGGATGGGAGCAGCGCATGACAGGATGGGGACCCAGGATGGGAGCAGCGCATGACAGGATGGGGACGCAGGATGGGAGCAGCGCATGACAGGATGGGGACCAGGATGGGAGCAGCGCAAGACAGGATGGGGATGCAGGATGGGAGCAGCGCATGACAGGATGGGGATGCAGGATGGGAGCAGCACATGACAAGATGGGGACGCAGGATGGGAGCAGCGCATCACAGGATGGGATGCAGGATAGGAGCAGCGCATCACAGGATGGGGACGCAGGATGGGAGCAGCGCATGACAGGATGGGGACGCAGGATGGGAGCAGCACATGACAGGATGGGGACACAGGATGGGAGCAGCACATGACAGGATGGGGACGCAGGATGGAGCAGTACATACCAGGATGGAGACCATATACCAATATAAATGCTCGCCACCCGGGCATAGAACGGGTTCAATAGCTAGTTGTATATGTTCAGGTTTGGGCTCCTATGACTGTGTACCTCCCCTATTTAGGCTGTGCTTAGCATCTTCTATATTACTCCTTCATTCTATCTCCTGTAATGTGTCCGTTAATTGCCACTAGATCACCAGGGTGAACGTGCTCTGTACGGTGCATTTTGGGCAAGGGGGCTGTGATGGCACTATTGTAATTTGTAAAAAAAAGGACCCCACATTGGGGAATTAGGCATGACATTACATTGGGCCTACTTCTTCATTCTGTCTCCTGCAATGTGTCCTTTAACTGCCACTAGATCACCAGGGTGAACGTTCTCTGTACGGTGCATTTTGGGCAAGGGGGCTGTGATGGCACTATTTTAATTTGTTAAAAAAGGACCTCACATTGGGGAATTGGGCATGACATTACATTGGGCCTACTTCTTCATTCTGTCTCCTGCAATGTGTCCTTTAACTGCCACTAGATCACCAGGGTGAACGTGCTCTGTACGGTGCATTTTGGGCAAAGGGGCTGTGATGGCACTATTTTAATTTGTAAAAAAAAAGGACCCCACATTGGGGAATTGGGCATGACATTACATTGGGCCTACTTCTTCATTCTGTCTCCTGCAATGATTCCTTTAACTGCCACTAGATCACCAGGGTGAACGTTCTCTGTGCGGTGCATTTTGGGCAAGGGGGCTGTGATGGCACTATTTCAATTTGTAAAAAAAGGACCCCACAATGGGGAATTGGGCATGACATTACATTGGGCCTACTTCTTCATTCTATAAACATAAGGATGAATGACCTCAGGGAGATCAAAACATCCAACACCGCAGAGACACCATCATGTGTTTCTCAATGCAGTGATCCAGAACACTGCTCCCATCCCTTATGGGAAATATGCAAATGCATGTAGAAAAGCCGCGGAGACACCATCACGTGTTTCTCAACGCAAGCAATAAATAGCCAGGTCTTTCACCAGGAAGGAACAACTACGGGAATGGCAGCATCCAAAAAGGAAAACCACCTATGCCAAAACCTAGTATCCATCCACGAAACAGGTGTCTGTGGATGGATACCATGTTTTGGCATAGGTGGTTTTCCTTTTTGGATGCTGCCCTTCCCGTGGTTGTTCCTTCCCGGTGAAAGACCTGGCTATTTATTGCTTGTGTTGAGAAACACGTGATGGGGTCTCCGCGGCTTTTCTACATGCATTTACTTCTTCATTCTGTCTCCTGCAATGTGTCCTTTAACTGCCACTAGATAACCAGGGTGAACGTGCTCTGTATGATGCATTTTGGGCAAGAGGCCTGTGATGGCACTATTTTAATTTGTAAAAAAAGGACCCCACATTGGGGAATTGGACATGAATTGGGAATTGGGCACACACCACATGGCCAGCTAGGGTTGTTAAATGTTACAATGACATTTCCCAGTGAACGCATTTGTAGTGCTTGAAAGCAAGGATAAAGTTGAAAAACGCTTCAAAAACGCTGCATCTGAACTAAGCCTAAGTGGGGGAGGACATTTTCTTTCTAGGGTTAATAATTTGGCCTTACAGGCAAGTCATTAACCTGCAAAGGATGTACCTTAACATATTTCCCAGCAAAATCCGTTTTGGTTTCGTTTTAGCATGTTTTTGGTGGCATCGGGAAAAATGGCATAAATTTTGCAAAAAATTGTTGAAAGCTATGAATTAGGAGTCAGGAACGCTTCCAGGGGTGATCCCCATGATGTTCCTGTGTCATTTGAGCAGTGTTTCCATCATTTTCAGACATTTTTAGACCTTTAAAGGACACTCGAGGGGGGGAGATCGTGGTAAAAATACTCGGGTCTCCCATAGACTTACATTGGGCTCGTTGCTCGAGTCGAGTACCCGAGTATTCCAATCTGCTAGACCCGAGCAACGAGCACCTGAGCATTTCAGTGCTTGCTCAAAGACTAAGCAGGCAGCTGTGTGCTGATATTAATAGGCTGAAAATATGTAGCAACTGGCCGATCCTCTCCAATGCCTATCCTAATGTTGCGGAATTCCAACACCCATTCCTTCCGTGTTTTTAAAAGAGCTCCAAGTCTACGAGATAATCTTGTTAAGGCTGACATTGGCACCAACACCATCATGAGACAAAGCTTTCTAGGTAAACCAAGGGAAGGTACATTCCCTTGCTTGCATTGTGTCCAATGTAATAATGTTCTTAAAGGAAACGTAGTCACACATCCATATTCTGGCAAAGAATTCAGAATCAGAGGGTACTTCACGTGCAGTTCCACATGTTATTTACGTCATCAAATGCCCATGTGGCCTTTTATATGTGGGGGAAACATCACAACCTATCAGGGATCGGGTGTCTAAACACAAATCTACCATCCGCTGCAATAACCTCTTGTTACCGCTACCTCACCATTTCCACACATCAGGACACAATATCGCACAGTTGAAATTTCAAGTCCTCGAACAAGTTCCCGTACAGCGTAGAGGGGGTAATAGAATCCTTATGCTTAAGAAACGTGAGGCATATTGGATACATACTTTGGACACATCATCACCAAAAGGACTAAATAGGGAATACGAGTTATCTGCATTTATTTAAGGTCACTGAGTGCTCTTTTTAGCTGTTGATGTACTCTTGCTTTGACTGTCTTATGTGACATAGGTTTTTTAAAAAAATGTGTACTAACGTATATCTTTGTCTTCTAGAGTAATCTGTATTAATGATTGGTTGGCACATCACGAACTACTGTCACCACCGGATCGATCACCTCTCTCCGTATATGGTTATTTGTATGATGCCACTATTCACTACAGACACGTCACTCCTTTTGATATATTAGTCATCTACGGCACTCTTACGACATGTGTCACATTTTGGATCCATCTGAACACATCACAGTAGCATGCACTCCACTTACACCTTTCATGCGCAGTGGAAATATAGGACCCCTATAGGATATCTCTTCTTACCATCTCCTCATACACTTAGTCCGCAGATTATATGCTCTTCATCCCATATCCCTCATCCTAGTCCGCATATCACACAGTCTCCATCCCTTGTCCCTATTCCCCTCCCACGTACTATTATACCCAGTCCCATAGATAGTACTTCTCCTCCAACCCCGCCTCCTTGTTCTTCCCATCCTCGGCTCCTGCACGGAGTTTCTACATTTCATTATAAAATTCGTTTATTCCCTTCCTCTCTACCCTGTAACCGCACAATATAGTCGGCCAGATGCACCGCATTAAGCTTCGTGCTTCTTTTACATCAGCGCTACCACCATGGAACGCATATCACCACCGTGACCCGCACGGCCATGCACTTCCGGTACGGCTGTATGCTATTGCGTCATATCCGGTCGCGGCAATTCACCACAGCACAGACCCTGGGGATATAAGCACGCCGCATGTACACTCTCTTCAGACTAGCGGTGGACTCCGTGTCTGAGAGGACATCACACACAGCACAGCGGCTTCCCTCCAGGTAACATACTAAACGTCTGCGAACCGGATAGATGAGCACTATGTTCTGTGCACTGACACACACTTTTACTTTCAATTTTCTGCAGCCCCTGTCCCATATCTGGCAGTCTGAGGTCACTACCTCGAGCCTAATATACATTTCTCTGAGGTATTTACAAATAAATAAGGTTTTTTTATTGATATAGGGGTTTATTGATATAGGAATCTACTGGCATATAAAAAAAAGGTTTTTTTTTATTGATATAGGGGTTTATTGATATAGGAATCTACTGGCATATGTCAATCTGTATTTAAATTTACCCCCACCCCCTTCTTCCCCTTCCCCCCCCCCTTTCTTACCATTACTCCACAGTTTACGTATACTCCTCTCACCTACTACCCCACTCCTATATCAGGTGGTTACTACCTGTAAGTACTACCTCTATCATACCAGACATATCATCAAATCCTTACGTGGTTAAAAATCCTTACTTCCTCCTTATGCCACCCTAGGCACCACGCGTTGTTTGCATCCGAATATAGGAACTGTCGCCACACACTAGTTGGCACAGCACGGTACGTGTGTTAACTTTACGCCTAGAATAACTATATTCCACATAACACACTAAGCGAGGTTATTATGTATGATTTCACTGCGGTATCACCATTAAGATGTAAAATCTACAACTTTGGCTCTATTTAGATTTTGTGATATTTTGTATATACTTTTGTTCTATTTATGTTTTGTTCTTTATATACCACATTGTTTTTTTTGTTTCTTTAATGATGTAGTGACTGATGAAAGTCCGGTTGGGCTGAAACATTTCCAGTGCTACCTCTAGTACCAATAAATCTACAAATATAAATACTTAAGTGAGTGCGAGACTTTTTCATATTTTACTATACGGTTTGGGTACCTAGTCTCTGCACCAGAATATAGCATTCCACACGGTGTTTGTTCTCATGTGTACTTACCCGTACGTGTTTGCATGCTATTGAGCCATGTTCACCCTTCCTACCTTTTCATATAACGCAGAGGAAACCGCAAATATCCTCGCCCAGTCAAAATTGTCCAGTGAGTTCCTATCAATCCCACCATATGATATCCGTGGGAGGGACCTAGAACGTGAACATAGATCCCAGACCAACCTCGAGCTCCATTGCGCTACTCTATCCGAGTATATACGGGTACAGCGCATCCCGAGAGGCTTACGGGTTCCTCTGCGCCCTACACTCTTTAAAGATTCACCTGACTTCTGCACTAAATTTGAGCATATCCTCAACAAGTGTTCTCTGGATTTAATTACCCTGACAGTAAAATATCTCCAACGTGCCATTGCTGACAACTCTGAGAAAATTAAGACTATTGAAGTGCAGTTATCTACAACAGGTACACCGGAGGAGTTATCTGCCCTCAAGACTGAGATCCAGGACCGTATTACCCGACACAAAAAGGACATCGAAGTCAGAAAATGAAACAAATTTGTAAGGGACGCAGAGGACTACAAGAATAATAGAGTCTATAGATGGCAGGGCAACTCTCGGCGTACCAACACACGTCCGAATCAACCTATGTCCTCAGATCTCTCAACCTCGGGATCAGATCACGAATCTGGACCATCTACTTCGGTGTCAACTATTCCTTTTTTAGGACAACGCAGATATCCCATAAGAAGACCAGACGGGGACAGAAACATAAGAAGGAACCAGGATACCAACAGGATCACCCGATCAAAGGTATGGACAACCTAGTGTTTAATATTTCATCTCGAACCCTGAACGTTGCCGAACATTCGCTCCTACAAAAAGAACTCTCATTTTGTCCGTCCTATCGCTGCCGTACATTTGATTTAGATATGGACCTTCAGAGATTTTTTCGCCTCATTAGATTAAAAGCGCATTTTTCTACTAATCCTTCAGCTATAGATACTGTTCCCATCAGTAACAACCCCAAGCTACTGTCTTCCTCCAGCTTAGGTCTACGGAACAAAAGCCACTTTAGACCCCCACACTGTTCTCATGCGGTCGAAACTTTTGTTAGTTTTATACAGGATTCATTTGCATCCCTCAGAGACAACATAGAAAGGGGTAACCTTTTCTATCCTCCCAATCTTACTGCTGAGGAGAGACACTCCCTAAAAAACCTTCAGGGGGACAAATCTATTATAATGAAACCGGCTGACAAGGGTGGGGCTCTGGTGATCATGGATAAAACAAAATATCTGGCTGAAATAACACGACAACTGAGTGATCACTCCATCTACCAGGCACTGGAAGGGATCCCTCACATGCTATTCGCCACAGTATTGAGACCATACTTCACAAATATACTGAGTTGGGCGTTTTAGATCAGAAAACATGTAGTTTCCTTTTGAACCCCAATCCCATCATACCGGTCTTCTACACATTGCCAAAGATCCACAAAAATCTAGAGAATCCACCAGGGAGGCCCATAGTGGCCTCCACTGATTCAATATTATCCCCTATAGCGAGATATATTGGGAGAATCCTTACTCCTCACATACAGAAGTCTAGATCATTTCTGTTAGACACAGGTTCTTTTCTAAAACTTATTAGTGAGATTAACATCATCCCGACAGATGCCCTTTTAGTGACCCTTGACGTGAGGGATCTTTATACCTCTATACCCCACGAGAAGGGTATTAACTCAGTACGACATCTACTTGAGAATACTGATATGGATGTAGACCAGATATCACTGTGTATTGACCTCTTAAGGGTCATACTCATGTCCAATTTCTTCCTATTTCAAGACACGTTCTACCTACAAACAAGGGGGACCGCAATGGGGTCACACGCAGCACCTCCATATGCAAATGCGTATATGGTTCATTTTGAGGAGAGTATCATATACACGAGCACTTTGTTCAAGGACAACATCATCATATGGAGAAGATACATTGATGATGTGTTCTGCATATGGCGGGGTTCGGTAGAAACCCTTCACGCCTTCCTGTCATTCCTGAACACCTCCTGGCCTGGCATTACCTTTACTATGAACTATGACCTCTGGAGCATGAATTTTCTCGATACGTTGGTAATTAAGGACCCTGGTGGTCTGTTGAGCACAGATCTTTACTCTAAAAGCACAGACCGCAACAGTCTCCTACATTTTCAGAGTCTCCACCCCCCATTAACCAAAAGGTCCATACCCAAGGCACAGTATCAGAGGGTATAACGCATAGTCTCCAACCTTGACACCAGGGAACAACGGACACATGAGATGACACAGAAGTTCCAAGCCAGAGGGTATCCTTTACCTCTATTGGAAGAATCTAGGGTCATGACCAACAGACCCAGGGCAGACACTACATCACGTATCCCGTTTGTACACTCGTTCCACCCCTTTATGTATAAACTCCATAGGGCTATACGTAGCAACTGGCCGATCCTCTCCAATGCCTATCCTAATGTTGCGGAATTCCAACACCCATTCCTTCCGTGTTTTTAAAAGAGCTCCAAGTCTACGAGATAATCTTGTTAAGGCTGACATTGGCACCAACACCATCATGAGACAAAGCTTTCTAGGTAAACCAAGGGAAGGTACATTCCCTTGCTTGCATTGTGTCCAATGTAATAATGTTCTTAAAGGAAACGTAGTCACACATCCATATTCTGGCAAAGAATTCAGAATCAGAGAGAACTTCACGTGCAGTTCCACATATGTTATTTACGTCATCAAATGCCCATGTGGCCTTTTATATGTGGGGGAAACATCACAACCTATCAGGGATCGGGTGTCTAAACACAAATCTACCATCCGCTGCAATAACCTCTTGTTACCGCTACCTCACCATTTCCACACATCAGGACACAATATCGCACAGTTGAAATTTCAAGTCCTCGAACAAGTTCCCGTACAGCGTAGAGGGGGTAATAGAATCCTTATGCTTAAGAAACGTGAGGCATATTGGATACATACTTTGGACACATTATCACCAAAAGGACTAAATAGGTAATACGAGTTATCTGCATTTATTTAAGGTCACTGAGTGCTCTTTTTAGCTGTTGATGTACTCTTGCTTTGGCTGTATTATGTGACATAGGTTTTTTAAAAAAATGTGTACTAACGTATATCTTTGACTTCTAGAGTAATCTGTATTAATGATTGGTTGGCACATCACGAACTACTGTCACCACCGGATCGATCACCTCTCTCCGTATATGGTTATTTGTATGATGCCACTATTCACTACAGACACGTCACTCCTTTTGATATATTAGTCATCTACGGCACTCTTACGACATGTGTCACATTTTGGATCCATCTGAACACATCACAGTAGCATGCACTCCACTTACACCTTTCATGCGCAGTGGATGTATAGGACCCCTATAGGATATCTCTTCTTACCATCTCCTCATACACTTAGTCCGCAGATTATATGCTCTTCATCCCATATCCCTCATCCTAGTCCGCATATCACACAGTCTCCATCCCTTGTCCCTATTCCCCTCCCACGTACTATTACACCCAGTCCCATAGATAGTACTTCTCTTCCAACCCCGCCTCCTTGTTCTTCCCATCCTCGGCTCCTGCACGAAGTTTCTACATTTCATTATAAAATTCGTTTATTCCCTTCCTCTCTACCCTGTAACCGCACAATATAGTCGGCCAGATGCACCGCATTAAGCTTCGTGCTTCTTTTACATCAGCGCTACCACCATGGAACGCATATCACCACCATGACCCGCACGGCCATGCACTTCCGGTACGGCTGTATGCTATTGCGTCATATCCGGTCGCGGCAATTCACCACAGCACAGACCCCGGGATATAAGCACGCCGCATGTACACTCTCTTCAGACTAGCGGTGGACTCCGTGTCTGAGAGGACATCACACACAGCACAGCGGCTTCCCTCCAGGTAACATACTAAACGTCTGCGAACCGGATAGATGAGCACTATGTTCTGTGCACTGACACACACTTTTACTTTCAATTTTCTGCAGCCCCTGTCCCATATCTGGCAGTCTGAGGTCACTACCTCGAGCCTAATATACATTTCTCTGAGGTATTTACAAATAAATAAGGTTTTTTTTTATTGATATAGGGGTTTATTGATATAGGAATCTACTGGCATATGTCAATCTGTATTTAAATTTACCCCCACCCCCTTCTTCCCCTCCCCCCCCCCTTTCTTACCATTACTCCACAGTTTACGTATACTCCTCTCATCTACTACCCCACTCCTATATCAGGTGGTTACTACCTGTAAGTACTACCTCTATCATACCAGACCTATCATCAAATCCTTACGTGGTTAAAAATCCTTACTTCCTCCTTATGCCACCCTAGGCACCATGCGTTGTTTGCATCCGAATATAGGAACTGTCGCCACACACTAGTTGGCACAGCACGGTACGTGTGTTAACTTGACGCCTAGAATAACTATATTCCACATAACACACTAAGCGAGGTTATTATGTATGATTTCACTGCGGTACCACCATTAAAATGTAAAATCTACAACTTTGGCTCTAATTAGATTTTGTGATATTTTGTATATACTTTTGTTCTATTTATGTTTTGTTCTTTATATACCACATTGTTTTTTTTTGTTTCTTTAATGATGTAGTGACTGATGAAAGTCCGGTTGGGCTGAAACGTTTCCAGTGCTACCTCTAGTACCAATAAAGCTACAAATATAAATACTTAAGTTGAGTGCGAGACTTTTTCATATTTTACTATACGGTTTGGGTACCTAGTCTCTGCACCAGAATATAGCAGTGCACACGGTGTTTGTTCTCATGTTGTAAGGAGAGGACATGGTCATTCTATGCCTGTGATATGCCCAAGTGAAACACCTTCTTCAGGTCAACGCAGGCGACAGGACATTTTGCATCTTTTCATAGGCCCGAGTAATGCTGGCAAAATGGTTAGGCCACAAGATGTTGAAAAGATGTTAGATTGGACAGTTGACAGTGGCTCCAGTACCTTGACATTGTCTTCCACATGTTCCCCTGCAGAAAGCGCAGAGTTGGCACCTGAGGACCATGGTTATCTTTCTTCCACCCAACCCCTTTGCAAAACATCCAAGCTCTCTGAGCTCTAAGTCATGCACCAGTTTTTTCTGCTTTTTGATGAGTCCACTTGCTGGGTGCCATGGCCTATTCACCTGGCCCCACCTCACATGTGGAAGAGCAGTCCCATAAACAATCAAAAATGTTCAAACCAGAGACATAATGTGCCCCAATATACAGTGACTTATGAATAGCATTCCCAAATACAGTTTCCTCAGCTTGGCAAAGCAGTTATAAGAAGTGAGCTGACTGTTCTTCTGATGTTTTCCGCTCTCTGAAGATGCTCTATACTTTATAATGAATGTTAATGGGATGGCTTAAAGAGCCCAGATGACCAAGGGTATCTTTTTGAGCAATTTGGCAGTGTTTTTGTTTGAAAAAACACTAGCGGTTTCTTTTACTGTTGAATGGAGTTTTAGAAAATGCCTGGAAAAAAGATGCCTGAAACATGCTGGAAAAACACTAAAAAAACAGTTACAGATCAGCCATGTCAAATAAGCGCTCAATAGGCAACAGCAAAAAAAGAAAAAAGGCAAAAAAAGACAATGGCGTTTCCTGAAACATCTTCCTATTGAAAAACTCAGTGGGTAAACCTGTCTGAAAAAGATGTTGTGTAAAAATTCCATTCCATTAGGTTTCCACTGTTGTTATGATGGCAGGAATAATCTAGTCTTCGTTATATTTGAAATGGATCATAATTGATAAATCCTATCTAACTTGAATCATAAAATCAGAAACCAAAACAGAAGTGTGAGCTTTGTACTTTTCATCAAATTGTAAAGACAATTCATAAAGCAGTATATACAAGAAGACTTTTAAGAATGTCAAGGTAGTAAATAGATATTCCTAGCTTTACATATCTATGGTATATCCACAGAATAAGGTACATTTACTCTGCATGATAATTGGGAACAAGTGTTCCTTGCAATGCTTGTTGTGCAGTCTAAACAGGCTGACAATCTCCCAAGAGATAAGCAAAATATTTCTTCATTTGGGGAAATGATCCTTTGGTTTGACGAAAAGATCATCGTTCTTGGCAGCTCATCGTCATTTGTAAACAGAGCCTGTGCTGCAGAGAACAATGGCAGCCTATGCTCACTGATTGGTCTATTACTGATTGTTCTGTACGCATCTGAAACATGGTGTGCCTGTGTAAACAGGGTACAAAATGACCAACGACTGGAAAACGTGTTACAATCAATGGTTGTTAAAAGGGATCCTGTCATGACAAAATGTTGATATGGAGTTGATCTGCAGGTTCATAGCATTTTAAAGCCATGCGGCCAACACATTCAAGTCATGGCTGCCGAGAGCAAATAAAGTTTATTCCTCTAAGCAGCCTCTAGCTTTCAGTCCTATAGGCATGCCTGGCACAGCTTCAGTCACTGCTCAACTCACAGTGAGCAGCAGCTGTAAGCCCACCCAAGCACTGACTGACAGCCAGTTCAGCACTGACGCACTGTTGAGCCTGCTGTCAGTCAGTGCCGGGTTGTGGTTACAGCCACTGCTCCCTATGTACTGAGCGGTAACTGAAGCCGTGCCGGCTGTGCCTCTGACTGAAAGCTGAAGGCTGCTGGGAGGAATAAAGTTAATTTCCTCTGGGTACTTGGGCTTTCAGTGCAATGGACACATGGCTTTAGAACGTTATAAAACTGCAGATCAACCCTATATCAGGAGATTAATAGCGGTTTTTAACATGACAGGATCCCTTTTATTGCCGAGCATTGTTTGGTGTAAATGCACATTAACCACTGTTCATTTCCTATGCAGGCAGCAGTCCAACAATAGAGTGGTGACTACTTCTGCACAAAGTCCTTCCCATTAAAGTATACTAGAAGAAGGGCTGAGCACTGCTTAATTGTTGAAAAAATGGTTCCAATATGGAAAATAAACATAATATTTTATTAATAATATTGTTAAATATACACAAAATAGACCATGTCACTGACAATGACAGCCATCAACCAATGGCAAGAGCTTAATTAAGATTTAACACAGACCAACACTGTGCCTAGATGATTCACAATTCAGAGTTCCCCACTTGGCATAAATGAATATGTTGTGTGCTAGTGTGTGATCTGATCTGTGTGGAGAGGGATGAAGATCATCTCTAACGAGGACTGGGATTCATCAGGATGCATGGACAAATTATTGTTGTTGTGAATGTTCTCCAAGGATCGTCCCTGCAGATTCTGCACCTTGTATTGCTTCAGTAGAGTCACCAGGATCACTTTCATCATCACCATTGCTATGTATTTTCCTGCACATGCCCGGGGACCAAATCCAAAGGGTTGAAAGTAGCGATGTGGGACCTGGAATCATCAGGATAGGCAGTTTAGAAGAGTTTACTGTAGGAGTATGCAGCACTCCCAGTATTTAATAACTAGTATACAAATTAATTTATTACTAAAAGAGACACCTCTTTAAGGCTGGTTTCACATTTGCGTTTTTTTTTGCGTTTTTGCGGTAAAAAACGCAAAAAACGCATGCGTTTTTTCCCTATGTTTAACATTAAAAACGCATGCGTTTTTTGCATGCGTTTTGACGCGTTTTTGCAACGCATGCGGTTGTAGTAATTTTTGCGGCGTTTTTTTTGCCGCAAAAAAAATGCATGCGTTTTTTCGCGGCAAAAAAACCTATTGATGTCTATGTAAATGCATGCATTTTTAAGCACATGCGTTTGTTTGCGTTAAAAATGCATGCGTTTTTATAAAAAAGAAAAACAGAAAACACACTGATATGCCACCCCCCACCATAAAGGTGATAAAGGGATCCTAACCCTACCCCTAACCCTAACCCTAAAGGGATCCTAACCCTAACCCTACCCCTAACCCTAACCCTAAACCTAAAGGGATCCTAACCCTAACCCTACCCCTAACCCTAACCCCTTTAGGGTTAGGGTTAGGGTTAGGATCCCTTTAGGCTTAGGGTTAGGGTTAGGGTTAGGATCCCTTTAGGGTTAGGGTTATGATCCCTACCCCTAACCCTACCCCTAACCCTAGCCCTAACCCTAACTATTTCTGTTTATAGTGGGTTTTTTACTTTATTTTGATGATTGGCAGCTGTCACACATTTCTCAGCATGCGTTTAAAAACGCAAACGCATGAAAAAACGCATGTAAACGCGTCAAAACGCCGCGTTTTTTTCACCACATGCAAAAACGCATGCGTCAAAAAAATGCAGCGTTTGCACGCGTTTACATGCGTTTTTTCACCAGGCATTTTTTTTCTTTAAAACGCAAGTGTGAAACCAGCCTAATCCAGTATCGTATAATCCTTAATAACCCAGACAAATGCCATATGTTACTAACATCTGTACATTATTTGTATATTTCCTTAGTTATACACCATATATTTTCTTACAGTATTTGTTACATGTAGTTTATGAGCTTCATATGCTTTCCTATAAATCACGGGGCTTCAGGGTCTAATAGTTTTCTGCTTCAAAAACAGCTATCCATTAAATCAATGTTTGGTGGGTTGAGGTGGCAAGAGGGGCTTATACAAAACCTGTAGGTTTCTGGTGTCTATTCATTTCAGTGACAGTTGACTTCTCTAGGAACATAAATTGTCCACATAGCATCTTATGGGGCTTGGAACAATTGTATTGCATCTGGCAGCATTCAGAGTCCACTAGCTGGACTCAGTTCTTCTCAGCTCTTATCCACATGCACGTCACTTGACAAATGGTAAAGTTTTTAATATTAGAGTTAGGACTGTCCCGATTAGGGTCACCGTGAAGTGGCGGGATGGTTTTTGCATTTTTTGGATCAAAAAACATGCTAAGTAAATATGTCATTTTCATGCACTATTGTTTGTTTATTTACTGCAGGGTATTCAATCATGTTTCTGTCTTTATTTTTTTAGCATTCAGAGTATGTGGTGTCTAAACGTGCTGAAATCCGTGCAGAATTGGTATTGAGACATAGTATAGTCATGTGCGAGAGATGGTTGTGTGCCATAGTTTAATTTAGCACTTGTTTTGTGGTTCAGGTCTATAAACTATCATCATATCTGACTAGTGAAAAATTGAGAATCTGAAATCTGATAGAAACCATCTGATTAAATGGAACCTACTCTTTGTACTTTGGCTTTAAATCTGCTTTTTTGACTAAATAAGATAATTCAACACTATATTTAACATAGTACTAAATCTTTTAATAAATCATCAGAATTTTGGTGAAATAATAAAATAACATTTTATTTTACACCTCTTTATGCCATGCTTCATTTACTAACCACTTTAATTTAAACTTTTGCAACTAGAAATGCTATTTTTGTTTTCTTTTTGAACGTGCCAGAAGAGAATTTGTATGGATATGTATATGTAAACGTATACACAGCGGGGTAACTATAACGGGAGCACAGAGTTCCAGTTCCACTTGGGCACTGGAACCTGGGTGGGTCCCAAAAGTGTCCTTTGGCCCAAATAAGAAGTTCAATACCAGTAAAGCCCGTTGATATTTGGGATAAATGGGAGACTTGGAGATTTTGGATTGGTGCCACTACATATACAGATATGGCAATAAATAGACCACCACATCAAAACCCTGTCATGGGCAGCCCAATCTCCAGACCTGAACCCCATTGAAAACCTCTGGAATGTAATCAAGAGGATGATGGATAGTCACAAGCCATCAAGCAAAGAAGAACTGCTTACATTTTTGCACCAGAAGCAGTGTGAAAGACTGGTGGAAAGCATGCCAAGACACATGAAAGCTGTGATTAAAAATCATGGTTATTCCACAAAATATTGATTTCTGAACTCTTCCTGAGTTAAAACAGTAGTATTGTTGTTTCTAAATGATTATGAACTTGTTTTCTTTGCATTATTTGAGGTATGAAAGCACTGGGTTTTTTTTTTTAATTTTTATCATTTCTCCTTTTCAGAAAAAAAATTCAAAATTTATCACTTGGAAATTCAGAGACATGTTGTCAGAGGTTTATACAGGGTGTGCAATGTATATGGATACACCTAAATAAAATGGAAATGGTTGGTAATTTAAACTTCCTGTCTGTGGCACATTAGTATATGGGAGGAGGAAAACTCTTCAAGATGGGTGGTGACCATGGTGGCCATTTTGAAGTTGGCCATTTTGGATCCAACTTTATTTTATCAATGGGAAGAGGGTCATGTGACACATCAAACTTATTGAGAATTTCACAAGAAAAACAATGGTATGCTTGGTTTTAGCATAACTTTATCCTTTCCTGAAAAGTGGGTTGGTCGTCGTGGGCCAGTTGAATGGCCACCGAGGTCTCCCGATCTGACCCCATTAGACTTTAAAGGGACACTGTCACCTGAATTTGGAGGGAACAATCTTCAGCCATGGAGGCGGGGTTTTGGGGTTTTTGATTCACCCTTTCCTTACCCGCTGGCTGCATGCTGGCCGCAATATTGGATTGAAGTTCATTCTCTGTCCTCCGTAGTACACGCCTGCACAAGGCAATCTTGCCTTGCGCAGGTGTGTACTATGGAGGACAGAGAATGAACTTCAATCCAATATTGCAGCCAGCATGCAGCCAGCGGGTAAGGAAAGGGTGAATCAAAAAACCCCAAACCCCGCCTCCATGGCTGAAGATTGTTCCCTCCAAATTCAGGTGACAGTGTCCCTTTAATCTTTGGGGTCATCTGAAGGCAATTGTCTATGCTGTGAAGATACGAGATGTGCAGCATCTGAAACAATGGATGCTGGAAGCCTGTGCTAGTATTTCTTCTGCGGTGTTGCTGTCAGTGTTGTCAAGAGTGGGAGAAGAGGGTTGTATTGACAATCCAACACAATGGGGAGCACTTTGAACACATTTTATAAGTGGTCATAAACTTGTAATTAACTCATGAAAGAATAAAGTTACGTTAAAACCAAGGACACCATTGTTTGTTTTGTGAAATTCTCAATAAGTTTGATGTGCTCAGAACAGCATGCAATTATCACTGGGGTTACAGTATTTAATAAGATATTGTAACAATGGAAACTAGCCACAGCATATGCGTCCCTTTTGAGTATTTCCAACTAAAAATGTCACTGTTATGACACACATGCACTTTAAAAAAAAGGCATCTATGAGATTGTCCTACAGGATTTATTTCCACTATATTGCTCCCAAAACTAAAATGTGCTTGTCCTTAATTTTACTGCATGACAGTAATCACTATACCTAAAATTAAATCAGAAAATGGAATCAGGTTAAAACAGTGTTCAGAGCTCTTTTTAAGATGAATTGTTAGGTTTTGGAGTTTGCATTATACTTTAAAAGGAAACTACTGACATTTTTTCACTTAAAGGGAACCTGTCAAATCAAATTACCGTAGGCTATTTACCTGCAGATATGGGATAATCTGTGCAGGTTATTAACGTTCTGAAGCGATGGGCCCTCCAGACTGAAAGCTCGGCTGCTGGGAGGAAACTAACTTTATTCTTGCTGGCAGTCTCCAGCTTTCAGTCATAGAGGTGAACTTCTGTCACCACTGCGTACATAGTAGGTGGTGGATGTAACCACACCCCAGTGCCGGGGTGTTGTTATAGTTACTGTTCTCTATGTAGTAGGCAGTGACTGAAGCCGTTGGCTGTGCCTCTATGACTGAAAGCCAAAGGCTTCTGGGAAGAATAAAGTTCATTTCCCCATAGCAGTGGGTCTCTCAGTGCAGCAGTCGCACGACTTCGGTGCGCTATTAACCTGCAGATAAACTCTGTATCTGTAGGTTAATGTCCGTTTTTGACATGACAGCTTCCATTCATAAGTCAGGTTGAGTTACAGGGAAACATTTCAAATTGTGGTGATGAATATCACATGATGATGCATTAAGTACATTCAGATGAAATTTGTGGGTAGATCACTTTTAAAGGGAGCCTATCATGTCAAAAAATATTAATTACCTTCAGATATGAGGTCAATCTGAAAATAAATAGCCATCTATATGGGCATGAAGGTCATAATATGCATAATAAAATGATACCTTGTAGGAAAATGAGCTATTCCAGGCTATGGGACACAGATCTGTATGAGACTCCAGAGTTATGGTAATTTTAAATGAAAGGGGGAGATACCAGTGTGAGACATGTAATGACCAACAGTCTACTCTCATGCTCTTCTGTTGTATTAACACATTTGCAGCTGCAGTGGTGTGTGTTTGTATGAAGGGTGGACTACAGGAGAGCTGACATGACTGCTAATGTGTTTGCAAAAGGACAAAGTTCAACTCTGCTGTATTGAGTTGATTATAATAAGGCACAGCTATGCATAGCAGAGCTACCAGCACTATGAGATAGCAAGTGCTGCTGCTGTTTGCAATGAAGCAAACTGCACTTCTGATGTACAGTGTAAGCCCTGATCTTACTGTACAGCTGTGTATAATTCTGAAAGCAAAATGTTAGTCAATGCATATCTCACACTGGCAACGCCCCATGGAGACAGATTCTCATTTAGATCGGTGTCTGAACCATAGTTTTTAACAGCTCATTTACATATTAAAAAAAAACAGGAACGAGACATTAAGATGGCAGATATCAATATATCATTTTATTCAGCTTCCTATGGCCTACATGTCCATGTAGATGGTATTAGGAGGGTTGATCCTACTGACAGATCCCCTTTAAAATCCTGCCTGGCTACTTTCCTGGAGCTGACGCTATAGGAAAAAAAATGAACTTACAGTACAGACCAAAAGTTTGGACACAATGTATTTTCATGACTATGAAAATTGTAAATTCACACTGAAGGCATCAAAACTATGAATTAACACATGTGGAATTCTATACTTAACAAAAAAGTGTGAAACAACTGAAATTCTGTTTTATATTCTAGGTTCTTCAAAGTAGCCACCTTTTGCTTTGATGACTGCTTTGCACACTCTTGGCATTCTCTTGATGTATATATGTAAACGCTTGCTTCCAGTCATAGGGGCAGAGCAGGACGTGATCACAGTCAATGCTCACTATATAAAGATGAATTACTCACGCTTCGCACTTTCATTGACAACCGGCTGTGCACTCTCACACTGATGAGCAGGCTGTCAGTCAAAGTGTCAGGGATAGATCACATTTTAATAGAAATGTGACATTAGAATAAAATGCTCATACCTCATCTCATCTATGCTACTATTATAATTATTCATAAATTGTGCATGCATTATGCATAAATTCATATATGTATAAATACATTTTTATTGGTGTGTCTCATAGATGTAACCCAACTCTATCGTTGTAATCTGATATATAATAGCACCCAAAAAAAGTAAAAAAAATCCACCAGCATCCATGTGACTTCTTATATTGGTATCACTTAGACACCGTGACTCCGATTCACCATTTGCGATTTTCTTGAAGTCACTTTTCTTTTATTTGTATTGTTTTTTTTTCACATTTTTTCGAAATGGCACATATACGTCATGAATTTGGTGCAAAATAATAAACACTCTAATTTGGTAAAAATTGCATTTCATGAATCTGTCTAAAACATCGGCATGAGCAAAGTTATCGGGGATAAATTAAAGACTCAAAAAAGAAAGACTTAAAGCCTGACGCAAAATTTATAGAGGATAAAGGCACAAATACAAAAGTCACTAAAGAGGAGCAAATTACTCCAGAAAAGTGAAGAAACCGCAATGATGAATTGGGGCCTGTATATGTATCCATGCAGGGGACTTTATAAAGTATATCTTTATTATTTCACTAGGATGCGGGTAGATTGTTTTATTTTTTGTAATTATTCACTTCTATTGGAGTGAGAGAATGGCTATCTTTATAACTCCTACATGAATGAACAGTGTGGTAGTCACAGATGCCCACTATTGCACAATTTACACGGAGGACTTTAAGACCACCTTTCCTGTGAATGGTGGAGGTCCCAGTGGTAAGACCCATAACAATGGTACATAGATCACCTATCCTGAGAGTAGGTGTAAAATGTATTTAGTGGAAAAATTCATTTAATGGCATTTTCTTACATAGAAAAGCTACTGTTTTCTAGAGTAGCAATATATACTGTATGAATTTAACATTAAATATGTCCAAGGTGATGAGCAGAAACACTTCACGTGAATATATCAGTTAATTTAGATGTGTTTTTTCAATTTATCATCATCATGAGGACATACCGTTTTCTCAAAATTGTCCAGGCAGAACTCATTAGGCTTTGGAAAAAATTCAACTTTGTGCATACGTCCAAGATTCAAGATGATATTGGTGCCTTTCTTAACATAATACCCATCTATGATATCATCCTCCAGAGCTTTGCGCATGACCAGGTCTACCACAGGCTGGTATCTCATGCTCTCATAGATGAAATTCTCTGTAACTTTCAGTTTTTGCAAATCACTACTCAGTACTTCCCGATCACCTGCAATAATAAGGAAGATATTTAGTAAAGTAATGTACCATGTTCTGTCCAGTGGTCTCTGTGAGTCCGTTTATAATCTGATCTGTATCCTAGCTCCATAAAAATCCAAAAAGTCCAAGCCAATGAGCTTTGTTACTATTAAGCCATCCTTTGTACCTAAATACAGGTGCTTCTCACAAAATTAGAATATCATCAAACAGTGAATTTATTTCAGTTCTTCAATGCAAAAAGTGGAACTCATATATTATGTAGAGTCATTACAAACAGACTGATCTATTTCAAGTGTTTATTTCTGTTAATGTTGATGAATATGGCTTACAGCCAATGAAAACCCAAAAAGTCATTATCTCAGTAAATTAGAATAATTAACAAAAAACACCTGCAAAGGCTTCATACGTGTGTTGACAGATGTCCAGAAGGCAGTCATTGACACACTCCACAAGGAGGGTAAACCACAAAAGGTCATTGCTAAAGAATCTCGCTGTTCACAGAGTGCTGTATCCAAGTATATTAATGGAAAGTTGTGTTGAAGAAAAAAGTGTAGTAGAAAAAGGTGCACAAGCAACCAGGATTACAGCAGCCTTGAAAGAATTGTTAAGAATAGGCCATTCAAAAATTTGGAGGAGATTCACAAGGAGTGGACTGCTGCTGGAGTCATTGCTTCAAGAGCCACCACACACAGACGTATCCAGGACATGGGCTACAAGTGTCACATTCCTTATGTCAAGTCACTCATGAGTCATGACCAATAGACAACTCCAGAAGTGTCTTACCTGGGCCAAAGAGAAAAAGAACAGGACTGTTGCTCAGTGGTTCAAGGTGTTGTTTTCAGATTAAAGTAAATTTTGCATTTCATTTGGAAATCAAGCTCCCAGAGTCTGAAGGAAGAGTGGAGAAGCACACAATCCAAGCTGCTTGAGGACTAGTGTGAAGTTTCCACAATCAGTGTTGGTGCCATGTCATCTGCTAGTGTAGGTCCACTGTGTTTTATCAAGACCAAAGTTAGTAAAGCCATCTACCAGGAAATTTTAGAGAACTTTATGCTTCCCTCTGCCGACAAGCTTTTTGGAGATGGAAATTTCATTCTCCAGCAGGACTTGGCACCTGTCCACATTGCCAAAAGTACCAATACCTGGTTTAAATACAACAGTATCACTGTGCTCGATTGGTCAGCAAACATGCCTGATCTTAACCCCATAGAGAATCTTTGGGGTATTGTCAAGAGGAAGATAAGAGACACCAGATCCAAAAACGCAGACAAGCTGAAGGCTGTCAGCAAAGCTACTTGAGCTTCCATTACACCTCAGCAGTGCCACAGGCTGATCCCCTCCATGCCATGCAGCATTAATGCAGTAATTGATGCAAAAGGAGCCCCCCTATCAAGTATTGAGTGCCTTTACTAAACATACATTTCGGATTTTAAAATGATTTTGCAAGTTGGTGTTATAAAGTATTCTAACTTACCGAGATAATGATTTGGGGGTTTTCATTGGCTGTAAGCCATAATCATCAACATTAACAGAAATAAACACTTGAAATAGATCACTATAATGACTCTATATAATATATGAGTTTCACATTTTGTATTGAGGAACTGAAATAAATTAACTTTTTGATGATATTCTAATTTTGTGACCAAAAGTCTTCATGTTTGCAAATACAATATACTTTTTAGCTCTCCAAGGCATATATTCTAAGATTTATATTTCATATATGGTATATATTATAAGTGCTCCTTTATAATTGCAGTTTTCCACATATATATATATATATATATATATATATATATACTATATAATTGTCTAAGGGTCACTTCCGTCTTTCTGTCCTTCTGTCTGTCTTTCTGTCTGTCACGGATATTCATTGGTCGTGGCCTCTGTCTGTCATGGAATCCAAGTCGCTGATTGGTCTCGCCAGCTACCTGTCATGGCTGCCGCGACCAATTAGCGATGGCCACAGTCCGATTAGTCCCTCCCTACTCCCCTGCAGTCGGCGCCCGCTCCATACTCCCCGCAGTCACCGCTCACACAGAGATAATGCCAGCGGTAACGGACCACGTTATGCCGTGGTTAACTCACTCCGTTACCACTGCGATTAACCCTGTGTGACCAAGTTTTTACTAATGATGCTGCCTATGCAGTGTCAATAGCAAAAACATCTAATGTTAAAAATAATAAAAAAAAAAACCAAATCATTATATACTCAACTTTCGCGACGTTCCGGTGACCTCCGGCAGGTTCCGGTGCCAAGGATGGTATGGGAGAAGGACCTGCCATGACGTCATGGTCATGTGACCGTGACATCACCACGGCCTGCGCGCCTGCGCGAGAATGACCTGCCATGACGTCACGGTCATGTGACCGAACTATAAGGGGCCCTCGGAAGGTGAGTATATGTTTATTTTTTATTTTTTAACCTGTGACATACATGGCTGGGCAATATGCTACGTAGCTGGGCAATATACTACATGACTGGCCAATATACTACGTGGCTGGGCAATATACTACGTGGCTCTGTGCTATATACTACGTCACTGTGCAATATACTACGTAACTGGGCAATATACTACGTGGCTGGGCAGTATACTACGTCACTGGGCAATATACTACGTAACTGGGCAATATACTACATGGCTGGGCAATATACTACGTGACTGGGCAATATACTATGTGGCTGGCCAATATGCTACGTGGCTGGCCAATATACTACGTGGCTGGGCAATATACTATGTGGCTGGGCAATATACTACGTCACTGGGCAATATACTACGTAGCTGGGCAATATACTACGTGGCTGGGCAATATACTACGTGGCTGGGCAATATACTACATGGCTGGGCAATATACTACGTGGCTGGGCAATATACTACGTGGCTAGGCAATATACTACCTGACTGGGTAATATACTACATGACTGGGCAATATACGACGTGGCTGGGCAATATACTACGTGGACATGCATATTCTAGAATACCCGATGCATTAGAATCAGGCCACCGTCTAGTATATATATATTTATACAGCATATAGATGGCAATGATTACATTCCACTGTGAGACTGAAGGTGGCTTTAGCTTTACAATGTCATTTAAAGACCTTTATTTCACAAACTAATCATTATTATTTATGTAACATGTTGCCAGAAGCACAGGGAGAATCAGGACAGCCTTTTGACATTGACGAGTTGTGGAACTAGAATCATCCATTGTCTATTGGGTAAAACATTAGACAGATGTAATGTGACATATTTACCATCTCCGGGCTCTTTAGTCATCAGAGTGGACAAAGTCACAGACATATATATTTATGTATCAGGGGTGCATAATCTGTAGCCAAGAGTCCCCATACGTCATTATGTGATATTTTTTGGGAACTCCAACCTTCTGTATGCAGTAGTTGAAGAGGAGTAGCACACTTCCCAAGAATGAAAAGTGCACTGTGTACCTATTTCTGAGTCCTCCATACATTCAAGAGATTGATGTTCCTTGACTTCTGTTTAACATTCGAGTTAAGGTACCTTCACATTGAACAACTTAACAACGATATCGCTAGCGATCCGTGACGTTGCAGCGTCCTGGATAGCGATATCGTTGTGTTTGACACGCAGCAGCGATCTGCATCCTGCTGTGACATCGTTGGTTGGAGCTGAAAGTCCAGAACTTTATTTCGTTGCTGGATCTCCCGCAGACATCGCTGAATCGCCCGATATTTACCCTGGTTACCAGTGTAAATGTAAAAAAAAAACCAAACACTACATACTTACATTCCGGTGTCTGTCGCGTCCCCCGGCGTTCTGCTTCCCTGCACTGTCATCACCGGCCGGCCGTAAAGCAGAGCACAGCGGTGACGTCACCGCTCTGCTTTACGGCTGGCGCTTAGACAGTGCAGGGAAGGTGACGGCGGGTGACGCGAAAGACACCGGAATGTAAGTATGTAGTGTTTGTTTTTTTTTTACATTTACACTGGTAACCAGGGTAAACATCGGGTTACTAAGCGCGCCCCTGCACTTAGTAACCCGATGTTTACCCTGGTTACCAGGGGACTTCGGCATCGTTGGTCGCTGGAGAGCTGTCTGTGTGACAGCTCTCCAGCGACCACACAACGATGAAACAGCGACGCTGCAGCGATCGGCATCGTTGCCTATATCGCTGCAGCGTCGCTTAATGTGACGGTACCTTAAGGCATATGTGTCACAATACAACCATTAGGTGTATACACCCCTATAGGGATGACAAATACAAGTTCCAAATTACCAAGAGGATAAATAGACGCTAAATAAGGGATGCAATGAAAACATGACTTTTATTTCTATCTATTAAAAGTGTTAAGTAAATGTAAAAACACAATAGTGTGCCAGTGTTATCTCTCTACTATTGATAATCTCTAGGATCTCCTTACTTCACAGAGCAACCTTTCATTTTCAATATTGTAATGACTGCAGTTTAGGGATTAAAGATAGCTCAATTCTCTCACTGTTTAGGATATACACTGCTCTCTCTATAGTTAGCTAAAACACAATCACATAGCCGCCCCAACAAGTTTCGCCACAAGGGCTTCTTCAGGGTGCTGGGACTATAATGAATTAGGAAAAAAAATTAAAGGGGTGGTAAATTTATAGTGATATGACCAGGTATGTATATACCATGGAATATGATTGACTTATTCAGATGTAGTGCCTTAATGGATATTGATTGGTAGTCATTCTATTTGCCTCCAATGGACCTATGGCGCCTAAAAAAGGCTTTAACCCCTTCCCGACCTTTGACGCATACGCTGCGTCATGAAAGTCGGTGCCATTACGACCCATGACGCAGCATATCCGTCATGGAAAGATCGCGTCCCTGCAGATCGGGTGAAAGGGTTAACTCCCATTTCGCCCGATCTGCAGGGACAGGGGGAGTGGTAGTTTAGCCCAGGGGGGGTGGCTTCACCCCCCCGTGGCTACGATCGCTCTGATTGGCTGTTGAAAGTGAAACTGCCAATCAGAGCGATTTGTAATATTTCGCCTAAAAAAATGGTGAAATATTACAATCCAGCCATGGCCGATGCTGCAATATCATCGGCCATGGCTGGAAACACTAATGTGCACCCACCCCACCCCACCTATGGCCCCCCTCAGCCCCCCGATCTGTGGTCCGCTCCCCTCCGTCCTGTGCTCCGCTCCCCCGTCCTCCTGTCCGCTCCCCCGTGCTCCAATCAAACCCCCCCGCACTCCGATCACCCCCCCGCACAGCGATCCCCCTCCCCCGCACAGCGATCCCCCCCGTGCGACGATCCACCCGCCCGCACAGCGATCCCCCACTCCGTGCTCCAATCCACCCCCCCGTGTTCCGATCCACCCCCCCATGCTCCGATCCACTCCCGTGCTCCGACGCCCCCCCGTGCCCTGATCTCCCCCCCTTATACTTACCTGGCCTCCCGGGGTCCGTCCGTCTTCTTTCCTGGGCGCCGCCATCTTCCAAAATGGCGGGCGCATGTGCAGTGCGCCCGCCGAATCTGCCGGCCGGCAGATTCGTTCCAGAGTGAATTTTGATCACTGAGATATAACCTATCTCAGTGATCAAAATAAAAAAAAAAGTAAATGACCCCCCCCCCCTTTGTCACCCCCATAGGCAGGGACAATAAAAAAAAAAAATATATTTTTTTTTCCACTAAGGTTGGGGTAAGAACTAGGGTTAGGGTTAGGGGTAGGGTTAGGGCTAGGGTTAGGGGTAGGGGTAGGGGTAGGGTTAGGGTTAGGGGTAGGGTTAGGGGTAGGGTTAGGGTTAGGGGTAGGGGTAGGGTTAGGGGTAGGGTTAGGGGTAGGGTTAGGGTTCGGGATGTGCACACGTATTCTGGTCCTCTGCGGATTTTTCGGCAGAGGATTTGATAAATCCGCAGTGCTAAACCGCTGCGGATTTATGGCGGATTTACCGCGGTTTTTCTGCGCATTTCGCTGCGGTTTTACAACTGCGATTTTCTATTGGAGAAGTTGTAAAACCGCTGCGGAATCCGCAGAAAGAAGTGACATGCTGCGGAATGTAAACCGCTGCGTTTCCGTGCAGTTTTTCCGCAGCATGTGTACAGCGATTTTTGTTTCCCATAGGTTTACATTGAACTGTAAGCTCATGGGAAACTGCTGCGGATCCGCAGCGTTTTCCACAGCGTGTGCACATACCTTTAGAATTAGGCTATGTGCACACGGTGCGGATTTTGCTGCGGATCCGCAGCGGATTGGCCGCTGCGGATTCGCAGCAGTGTTCCATCAGGTTTACAGTACCATGTAAACATATGGAAAGCCAAATCCGCTGTGCCCATGGTGTGGAAAATACCGCGCGGAAACGCTGCGTTGTATTTTCCGCAGCATGTCAATTCTTTGTGCGGATTCCGCAGCGTTTTACACCTGTTCCTCAATAGGAATCCGCAGGTGAAATCCGCACAAAAAACACTGGCAATCCGCGGTAAATCCGCAGGTAAAACGCAGTGCCTTTTACCCGTGGATTTTTCGAAAATGGTGCTGAAAAATCTCATACGAATCCGCAACGTTGGCACATAGCCTTAGGGTTAGGGGTGTGTTAGGGTTAGGGGTGTGTTGGGGTTACGGGTGTGTTGGGGTTAGGGTTGTGATTAGGGTTACGGCTACAGTTGGGATAAGGGTTAGGGGTGTGTTGGAGTTAGAATTGAGGGGTTTCCACTGTTTAGGCACATCAGGGGGTCTCCAAACGCAACATGGCGCCACCATTGATTCCAGCCAATCTTGTATTCAAAAAGTCAAATGGTGCTCCCTCACTTCCGAGCCCAGACGTGTGCCCAAACAGTGGTTTACCCCCACATATGGGGTACCAGCATACTCAGGACAAACTGCGCAACAATTACTGGGGTCCAATTTCTCCTGTTACCCTTGAGAAAATAAAAAATTGCTTGCTAAAACATCATTTTTGAGGAAAGAAAAATGATTTTTTATTTTCACGGCTCTGCGTTGTAAACGTCTGTGAAGCACTTGGGGGTTCAAAGTGCTCACCACATATCTAGATAAGTTCCTTGGGGGGTCTAGTTTCCAAAATGGGGTCACTTGTGGGGGGTTTCTACTGTTTAGGCACACCAGGGGCTCTGCAAACGCAACATGACGTCCGCAGACCATTCCATCAAAGTCTGCATTTCAAAAGTCACTACTTCCCTTCTGAGCCCCCACGTGTGCCCAAACAGTGGTTTACCCCCACACATGAGGTATCAGCGTACTCAGGAGAAACTGGACAACAACATTTGTGGTCCAATTTCTCCTGTAACCCTTGGGAAAATAAAAAATTTTGGGCTAAAAATTATTTTTGAGGAAAGAAAACGTATTTATTATTTTCACTGCTCTGTGTTATGAACTTCTGTGAAGCACTTGGGGGTTCAACGTGCTCACCTCACCTCTAGATAAGTTCCTTTCGGGGTCTAGTTTCCAAAATAGGGTCACTTGTGGGGGGTTTCTACTGTTTAGCCCCATCAGGGGCTCTGCAAACGCAACGTGACGCCCGCCGAGCATTCCATCAAAGTCTGCATTTCAAAACGTCACTACTTCACTTCCGAGCCCCAGCATGTGCCTAAACAGTGGTTTACCCCCACATATTGGGTATCAGCGTACTCAGGAGAAACTGGTCAACAACTTTTGGGGTCAACTTTCTCCTGTTACCCTTGGGAAAATAAAAAATTGCGGGCTAAAAAATCATTTTTGAGAAAAGAATTTTTTGTTTTTTTTTCATGGCTCTGCGTTATAAACTTCTGTGAAGCACTTGAGGGTTCAAAGTGCTAACCACACATCTAGATTAGTTCCTTTGGGGGTCTAGTTTCCAAAATGGGGTCATTTGTGGGGGATCTCCAATGTTTAGGCACACAGGGGCTCTCCAAACGCGACATGGTGTCCGCTAATGATTGGAGCTAATTTTCCATTTAAAAAGCCAAATGGCGTGCCTTCCCTTCTGAGCCCTGCCGTGCGCCCAAACAGTGGTTTACCCCCACATATGGGGTATCTGCGTACTCAGGACAAACTGGACAACAACATTTGTGGTCCAATTTCTCCTATTACCATTGGCAAAATAGGAAATTCCAGGCTAAAAAATCATTTTTGAGAAAAGAAAAATTATTTTTTATTTTCATGGCCCTGCATTATAAACTTCTGTGAAGCACCTGGGGGTTTAAAGTGCTCAGTATGCATCTAGATAAGTTCCTTGGGGGGTCTAGTTTCCAAAATTGGGTCACTTGTGGGGGAGCTCCATTGCATAGGCACACAGGGGCTCTCCAAATGCGACATGGTGTCCGCTAACAATTGGAGCTAATTTTCCATTCAAAAAGTCAAAAGGCGCGCCTTCCCTTCCGAGCCCTGCCGTGTGCCCAAACAGTGGTTTACCCCCACATATGAGGTATCGGCGTACTCGGAAGAAATTGCTCAACAAATTTTAGGATCCATTTTATCCTATTGCCCATGTGAAAATGAAAAAATTGAGGCAAAAATAAATTTTTTGTGAAAAAAAAGTACTTTTTCATTTTTACGGATCAATTTGTGAAGCACTTGAGGGTTTAAAGTGCTCACTAGGCATCTAGATAAGTTCCTTGGGGGGTCCAGTTTCCAAAATGGGGTCACTTGTGGGGGAGCTCCAATGTTTAAGCACACAGGGTCTCTCCAAACGTGACATGGTGTCCGCTAAAGAGTGCAGCCAATTTTTCATTCAAAAAGTCAAATGGCGCTCCTTCCCTTCCAAGCCCTGCCGTGCGCCCAAACAGTGGTTTACCCCCACATATGAGGTATCAGCGTACTCAGGACAAATTGGACAACAACTTTCGTTGTTCAGTTTCTCCTTTTACCATTGGGAAAATACAAAAATTGTTGCTGAAAAATCATTTTTGTGACTAAAAAGTTAAATGTTCATTTTTTCCTTCCATGTTGCTTCTGCTGCTGTGAAGCACCTGAAGGGTTAATAAACTTCTGGAATGTGGTTTTGTGCACCTTGAGGAGTGCAGTTTTTAGAATGGTGACACTTTTGGGTATTTTCAGCCATATAGACCCCTCAAACTGACTTCAAATGTAAGGTGGTCCCTAAAAAAAATGGTTTTGTAAATTTCGTTGTAAAAATGAGAAATCGCTGGTCAAATTTGAACCCTTATAACTTCCTAGCAAAAAAAAATTTTGTTTCCAAAATTGTGCTGATGTAAAGTAGACGTGTGGGAAATGTTATTTATTAACTATTTTGTGTCACATACCTCTCTGGTTTAACAGAATAAAAATTCAAAATGTGAAAATTGCGAAATTTTCAAAATTTTTGCCAAATTTCCGTTTTTATCACAAATAAACACAGAATTTATTGACCTAAATTTACCACTAACATGAAGCCCAATATGTCACAAAAAACAATCTCAGAACCGCTAGGATCCATTGAAGCGTTCCTGAGTTATTACCTCATAAAGGGACACTGGTCAGAATTGCAAAAAACGGCAAGGTCTTTAAGGTCAAAATAGGCTGGGTCATGAAGGGGTTAATATTCAGTACCACATTTTTCCTTATTAATTATAGATTATCAATAGTAGAGAGATAACACTGTCACACTAGTGTGTTTTTAAATTTACTTACCACTTTTAATAGATAGAAATAAAAGTAATGTTTTAAATGTATCCCTTAATTAGAGTCTGCTAACTCTCTGGATAATTTGGTATTTGTATTTATCACAATAGCACTGAATGTGGAAGCCTGACGACTGTTCATAATGCTTCAAAGGACAGGCTTAGCACAAGCCACTCTGTATACCAGATCCCAATGGTTTCCGCAGCCTTCATCCTTTAACCTTTGTCCGGGGATCTGGAATTACAGATTTCGATTGTAGCTCTGGAAGTATGTTTAGGGTCATTGTCCTGCTGGAAGGTGAACCCACACCCCAATATCAAGTTTTTTTAAGTATTTAACAGGTTTTCCCCATAGCATGATGCTGCTACCACCATGTTTAACCCCTTCATGACCTTGGGATTTTCCATTTTTCCGTTTTCGTTTTTCACTCCCCTCCTTCCCAGAGCCATACCTTTTATATTTTCCTGTCAATATGGTCATATGAGGGCTTATTATTTGCGGGACGAGTTGTAATTTTGAATGACATAATTGGTTTTACCATGACATGTACTGGAAAATGGGAAAGAAATTCCAAGTGCGGCGAAATTGCAAAAAAAGTGCAATCCCATGCGTGTTTTTTGTTTGGCTTTTCTGCTAGGTTCACTAAATGCTAAAAATGACCTACCGCAATGATTCTCCAGGTCATTACGAGTTCATAGACACCAAACATGTCTAGGTTATTTTTTATCTAAGTCGTGAAAAAAATTCCAAACGTTGCTAAAAAAACCCCGAACTGCGCCATTTTCCGATACCCGTAGCGTCTCCATTTTTCGTGATTTGGGGTCGGTTGAGGACTCATTTTTTGCGTGCCATGCTGACATTTTTAGTGATACCATTTTAATGCAGAAACGTTCTTTTGATCAGCCGTTATTGCATTTTAATGCAACATCGCAGCGACTAAAAAAACATAATTTTGGCGTTTCAAATTTTTTTCTCGCTACGCCGTTTAGCGGTTCAAAACAGCTGACATGTCGCAGCTTTTAATGTGGGCTCACCGCCGCAGCCCACATCAAAGCAGGGGATCTGACCTCGGACGTACTATCCCATCTGAGGTCAGAAAGGGGTTAATGGTGAGGATGGTGTTTTCAGGGTGATGTGCAGGGTTAGTTTTCTGCCACATATAGCATTTTGCATTTAGCCCAAAAAGGTTCTACTTTGGTATAATCTGACCAGAGCACCTTCTTTCATATAATAACTGTGTCCTCCTAAATGAAATTTTACAAACCGCAAACAGGACTTCTCATGGGTTGCTTTCAAAAATGTATTTTTTCTTGTTACTCTTTCATAAAAGCCAGATTTGTGGAGTATACAACTAATAGTTGTCCTGTGGACAGACTTTTTCACTTGAGCTGTGGATCTCTGAGGCTCCTTCAGAGTGACCATATACATCTTAGCTTCTCTCTAATTAGTGTTGTCCTTGCTTGGGATATCAGTTAGAAGGATAGCTGTGTCTTGGTAGGTTTGCAGTCATGCCATACACCTTCTATTTTTGTATCATGGATTGAATAGTGCGTCGTGAGATGTTCAGAGCTTAGGCTATTTTTTTTATAGCCAAACCCTGCTTTACTTTTCTCTACAACTTTATCCCTGATCTGTCTGCTGTGTTCCTTGTTTTTCATGATCCCCTAATGTTCTCAAACAAACCTCTCAGGCCTTCACATAAAATCTGAGTTATACACAGGTGGACTCAATTTACTAATTGTGTGACTAATTGGTCAGTGACAATTTTACTTAGGGGTATCAGTCAGACTACAGGGGGCTGAACACAAATGCATGTCACATTCAGATATTCAGGGCCGGCATTAGGGGCATTCAGACCAGGCAGCTGCCATGGGCTCCTGCTCCCCCAGGGGCCCCCAGCCAGTAGTGTGCCACTAAGGGGCCTGTGAGTAAAAGGGGCCTGGCACAGCCCTCCCTCCGCATCGCACATTCAACTTATCGGCATCATAGATACCAACATCATTGAAAGCAATGATGGCGGAGACAGCATCAGGTGACACTCTGTCTCCGATCACTTCCCCTCTGTGCCATGCTGTGCCAGCAGTGGAGCTGATGAGATGAGCTGCAGAAGCCAGAGCAGCTGGGCAACAGGGAGAGGTAAGTATTGTGTGTGTATGTGTGTGTGTAATACTGCTGGACTGATGGGCTGCATTATAGTGTGCATGTATATGCATTATACAGTGTGTATGGCTGAATTGTACTATATGTGTAGGTATGCATGCATTATATTGTGTTTTTGTGTGTTGGTGACTGCATTATACTGTGTCGGGGGCTGCATTATGCTTTGTGTATGTGTATGCATTATACTGTGTGTGTAATAGTGTGGGGCTGCATTATACTGTGTGTGTAGGTAGGTTTACATGCATTATACTGTGTCTGTGGAACTTCATTATACTGTGTGTGTTAGGAGGCTGCATTAAACTGTGTGTGAGGGGGCTGCATTATACTGTTTGTGTGTGGGGGGTTGCATTATACTGTGTGTTGCGGATGCATTATACTCTGTGAGAGGGGCTACATTATACTTTGAGGGGAGCTGCATTATACTCTGAAGGGGCTGCATTATACTCTATGGGGTGGCTGCAATGTACTCTGTGGAGTGACCGCATTGCACTCTGTGGGGTGTACACTATGGGGGCTGTATTATACTCTATGAGGGAGGCTGTATTATACTTTATGAGTTATGCCGCATTATATTCTATGAAGACAGAGCAGGGGAGAACAGGGAGAGGTAAGTATTGTATGTACAGTATGTGTATGTGTAATACTGCTGGACGGTGGGGCTGCATTATAGTGTATATGTATATGCATTATACAGTGTGTGGGGCTGCATTATACTGTGTGTGTAGGTATGCATGCATTATATTGTGTCTTTGTGTGTGGGTGACTGCATTATACTGTGTCGGGGGCTGCATTATACTGTGTGTATGTGTATACATTATACTGTGTGTGGAATATCATCTCCCGCCTCAACTACTGTAACCTCCTACTCTGTGGCCTCCCCTTGAACACTCTCGCACCCCTCCAATCTATTCTATTCTATTCTGCCCGACTAATCCACCTGTCCCCCCGCTATTCCCCGGCCTCTCCCCTCTGTCAATCCCTTCACTGGCTCCCCATTACCCAGAGACTCCAGTACAAAAGCCTAACCATGACATACAAAGCCATCCACAACCTGTCTCCTCCATACATCTGTGACCTCGTCTCCCGGTACTTTCCTGCACGCAACCTCCGATCCTCACAAGATCTCCTTCTCTACTCCCCTCTTATCTCCTCTTCCCACAATCGCATACAAGATTTCTCTCGCGCATCACCCCTACTCTGGAACTCTCTACCACAACATATCAGACTCTCACCTACCATCGAAACCTTCACTGATTGACCAAACCACTGCACGACCAGCTCTATTCTTACCTACTGTATCCTCATCCATCCCTAGTAGATTGTGAGCCCTCGTGGGCAGGGCCCTCTCTCCTCCTGTACCAGTTGTGACTTGTATTGTTCAAGATTATTGTACCTGTTTTTATGATGTATACACCTCCTCACATGTAAAGCGCCAAGGAATAAATGGTGCTATAATAATAATAAATAATAATAATACGGTGGGGCTGCATCATACTGTGTGTGTAGGTAGGTATACATACATTATACTGTGTCTGTGGAACTTCATTATACTGTTTGTGTTAGGAGGCTGCATTATACTGTGTGTGAGGGGGCTGCATTATAATGTTTGTGTGTGGGGGTTTGCATTATACTGTGTGTGAGGGGGCTGCATTATACTGTTTGTGTGTGGGGGTTGCATTATACTGTGTGTGTTGGGGATGCACTATACTCTGTGAGAGGGGCTACATTATACTCTGAGGGGAGCTGCATTATTCTCTGAGGGGGGCTGCATGTACTGTATGGGGTGGCTGCATTGCACTCTGTGGGGTGGCCACATTGTACTCTATGGGGGCTGCATTATACTCTATGAGGGAGGCTGCATTATACTTTATGAGTTATGTCACTTTATACTCTATGAAGACAGAGCAGGGGGGAACAGGGAGAGGTAAGTATTGTGTGTAAGTGTGTGTGTAATACTGCTGGACTGTGGGGCTGCATTATAGTGTGTATGTATATGTATTTTACAGTGTGTGTAGCTGCATTATGCTATGTGTGTTTGTGTGTTTATATTTGCATTATACTGTGTGTGTATGCATGCATTATAATGTGTGTGGGGGATGCATTATACTTTCTGTGTGGCGGAGGCTGCATAGTACTGTGTGTGTACGTATGCATTATGAAAATGATGTGTAGTTCCAGCTCCTTAAAAATAATCTTCTTTATTGAATCATATTAGAAATACACGTGGTAACATGCTCTCCCTCAACCAATGCCATGACATGGACAGAGGCGACATGGACCGAGGCGACACGGACAGAGGCAACGCGTTTCGATCAGAACGATCTTTGTCAAAGCCATGCGTATTTTTAACCCCTTCATGACCCAGCCTATTTTGACCTTAATGACCTGGTCATTTTTTGCAATTCTGACCAGCGTCCCTTTATGAGGTAATAACTCAGGAACGCTTCAACAGATCCTAGCGGTTCTGAGAATGTTTTTTCATGACATATTGGGCTTCATGTTAGTGGTAAATTTAGGTGAATAATTTTTGCGTTTATTTGTGAAAAAATATAAAAATTTGGCAAAAATTTTGAAAATTTCTCAATTTTCAAATTTTGAATTTTTATTCTGTTAAACGAGAGTTATGTGACACAAAATAGTTAATAAATAACATTACCCACATGTCTACTTTACATCAGCACAATTTTGGAAACAAAATTTTTTTTGCTAGGAACTTATAAGGGTTAAAATTTGACCAGCGATTTCTAATTTTTACAATGAAATTTACAAAACCATTTTTTTAGGCAGCACCTCACATTTGAAGTCAGTTTGAGGGGTCTATAAGGCTGAAAATACCCAAAAGTGACATCATTCTAAAAACTGCACCCCTCAAGGTGCTCAAAACCACATTCAAGAAGTTTATTAACCCTTCAGGTGCTTCACAGAAGCCACATGGAAGGAAAAAAATGAACATTTAACTTTTTAGTCACAAAAATGATTTTTAGCAACAATTTTTTTATTTTCCCAAGGGTAAAAACGGAAACTGGACTCCAAAAGTTATTGTACAATTTGTCCTTAGTACGCTGATACCGCATATGTGGGGGGGAACCACTGTTTGGGCGCACGACAGGGCTCGGAAAGGAAGGAGCGCCATTTGACTTTTGAATGAAAAATTAGCTCCAATCGTTAGCGGACACCATGTCGCGTTTGGAGAGCCCCTGTGTGCCTAAAAATTGGAGCTCCCCCACAAGTGACCCCATTTTAGAAACTAGACCCCCCAAGGAACTTATCTAGATGCATAGTGAGCACTTTGAACCCCAAGGTGCTTCACAAATTGATCCGTAAAACTGAAAAAGCACTTTTTTTCACAAAAAATTTCTTTTAGCCACAATTTGTTCATTTCCACATGGGCAGCATTATAAAATGGATCCTAAAATTTATTGGGCAATTTCTCCTGAGTACACTGATACCTCACATGTGGGGGTAAACCACTGTTTGGGCACACGACAGGGCTCAGAAGGGAACGAGCGCCATTTGACTTTTTGAATGAAAAATTAGCTCCAATCGTTAGCGGACACCATGTCGCGTTTGGAGAGCCCCTGTGTGCCTAAACATTTGAGCTCCCCCACATGTGACCCCATTTTGGAAACTAGACCTACCGTGGAACAAACCTAGATGTGCGGTGACCACTTTAAACCCACAAGTGCTTCACAGAAGTTTATAACGCTGAGCCGGGAAAATAAAAAATCATTTTTCTTTCCTCAAAAATTATTTTTTAGCCTGCAATTTTTTATGTTCACAAGAGTAACAGGAGAAATTGGACCCCAAAAGTTGTTGTCCAGTTTGTCCTGAGTACACTGATACCCCATATGTGGAGTGGAACTACTGTTTGGGCACATGTCGGGGCTCAGAAGGGAAGTAGTCATGTTTTCAAATGCAGACTTTGATGGAATGGTCTGCGGGCGTCATGTTGCATTTACAGAGCTCCTGATGTGCCTAAACAGTAGAAACCCCCCACAAGTGACCCCATTTTGGAAACGAGACCCCCCAAGGAACTTATCTAGATATGTGGTGAGCACTTTGAACCCCAAAGTGCTACACAGAAGTTTACAACGCAGAGCCGTGAAAATAAAAAATAATTTTTCTTTCCTAAAAAATTATGTTTTAGCAAGCAGTTTTTTATTTTCACAGGGGTAACAGGAGAAGTGGACCCCAATGTTTGTTTCCCAGTTTGTCCTGAGTACGCTGATACCCCATATGTGGGGGTAAACCACTGTTTGGGCACATGTTGGGGCTCAGAAGGGAAGTAGTGACGTTTTGAATTGCAGACTTTGATGGAATGGTCTGTGGGCATTACGTTGCATTTGCAGAGCCCCTGATGTGCCTAAACAGTAGAAACCCCCCACAAGTGACCCTATTTTGGATACTAGATCCCCCAAGGAACTTATCTAGATATGTGGTGAGCACTTTGAACCCCCAAGTGCTTCACAGAAGTTTATAATGCAGAGCCGTGAAAATAAAAAATATTTTTTCTTTCCTCAAAAATTATGTTTTAGCAAGCAATTTTTTATTTTTGCAATGGTAACAGGAGAAATTGGACCCCAATAGTTGTTGCCCAGTTTGTCCTGAGTATGCTGGTACCCCATATGTGGGGATAAACCACTGATTGGGCGCATGTCATGGCTCGGAAGGAAGGGCGCACATTTGACTTTTTGAACGCAAGATTGGCTAGAATCAATGGTGGCGCCATGTTGCATTTTGAGACCACTGATGTGCCTAAACAGTGGAAACCCCTCAATTCTAACTCCACCACTAACCCCAACACACCCCTAATCCTAATCCCAACTGTAGCCATAACCCTAATCACAACCCTAACCCCAACACACCCCTAACCACAACCCTAACCCCAACACACCGGTAACCCTAATCCCAACCCTAACCCTAATCCTAACCTTAATCCCAACCCTAACCCTAATCCCAACCCTAACCACAAGCCTAATCTTAAACCTATTTCCAAACCTAGCCCTAATTCCAACCCTAACTAATTCCAACCCTAACCCTAAGGCTATGTGCCCACGTTGCAGATTCATGTGAGATTTTTCGCACCATTTAAAAAAAATCGCAGTGCCTTTTACCTGCGGATTTACCTCGGATTTCCAGTGTTTTTGTGCGGATTTCACCTGCAGATTCCTATTGAGGAACAGGTGTAAAACGCTGCAGAATACGCCCAGAGAATTGACATGCTGCGGAAAATACAACGCAGCGTTTCCACGCGGTATTTTCTGCACCATGGGCACAGCGGATTTGGTTTTCCATAGGTTTACATGGTACTGTAAACCTGATGGAAAACTGCTACGAATCCGCAGCGGCCAATCCACTGCGGATCCACGGCCAATCCGCTGCGGATCCACAGCCAAATCCGCACTGTGTGCACATAGCCTAATTCTAACCCTAATCCTAGTTCTAACCCTAACCCTAACCCTAGCCCTAACCCTAACCCTACTTCTAACCCTACTTCTAACCCTAACCCTAGCTCTAACCCTAATCCTAGTGGAAAAAAAAAAATCTTTATTTTATTATTGTCCCTACCTATGGGGGTGATAAAGGGGGGGGGGGTTCAATTACTATTTTTTTTATTTTGATCACTGTGATAGGTTTTATCACAGTGATCAAAATGTACCTGGAACGAATCTGCTGGCCGGCAGATTCGGCGGGCGCACTGCGCATGTGCCCGCCATTTTGGAAGATGACGGCGCCCATGGAGACGACAGATGGACACCGGGAGGCTTGGTAAGTATAAGGGGTATCGGAGCATGGGGGGAGAGGACAGGAGGATGGGGGAGCAGACAGGACGACGGAGGGTAGCGGAGCACAGGACGGAGGACTGGGGAGGAGATCGGTGATGGTGGGGGGGGGGGGCAGATCAGGGTTTCCAGCCATGGCCGATGATATTGCAGCATCGGCCATGGCTGGATTGTAATATTTCACCAGTTTTCATAGGTGAAATATTACAAATCGCTCTGATTGGCTGTTTCACTTTCAACAGCCAATCAGAGCGATCGTAGCCATGGGGGGTGGGGAGGGTGAAGCCCCCTGGGCTGAAGTAGCACTCCCCCTGTCCCTGCAAATCGGGTGAAATTGGAGTTAACCCTTTCACCCAATCTGCTGAGATGCGATCCCTCCATGACGCCACATGGGCGTCACAGGTCGGATTGGCACCGACTTTCATGACGCCTACGTGGCGTCACAAGTCTGGAAGGGGTTAATATGATTCAATAAAGAATATTATTTTTAAGGAGCTGGAACTACACATCATTTTCAAGGACTCTACTTTTATCTGCACAGAGTTCCGAGCACCTGCGGTGGTTGCTGGTGAGCTGGCTTAAGCCCCTTTCTGTTACATGTATGCATTATAATTTGTGTGAAATACTGTGGGGCTGCATTATACTGTACGTGTGTGTGAGTTTGTAGGACAAGCTATATTACTCATTACTTACACACTACTTTACTATGTTGCTTTACCTCTTGTTGCTGCTTTCTTCAAAGGCCTCATTAGTTATCTCATTATGTCGTCAAAGTCCAACCACATGGCTGCACAAAATTTTGTGCTGATTTCTTAGTGCCACTGCCATGCCGAATACTAGCAATTTATAGGGATTACTGTGGTTAGATCACTGGCACTGCCAATTGCCGATTGCTGGCATATCATAGTAATATGCTTACAGTGTCTTACTGAGGCAACCTATTTAAAATGTATTTTTATCACTTCACACCTAAAGTAAAATGAAAGTTCAGATTTCCAAGCTGTCCATCTGGAGATATCCCAGAAATGTCCGTGTTCTTGTCATGTGTTACTTACCAATCACCATGTTGATCTCATTTCTGATCATCTCTTCAGCTTTTGGATGTTGAGCGATGAGGATAAACATGAAGTACAAAGAGACAGACATGGTGTCAGGAGCAGCTATCAGCATCTCCAAGATACTTTGGTTCACGTTCTCAGCAGTGAGATCTCCTTGGTTCTTGGATGAAAGAAAATATTCATTAAAATTACATTACATTTGTTTTTTGGACTGTTATTTTTTCAATAAATGCTCGTTTTCATCTTTCTAATTTAATACTATAAGAGGGCAGCATTTTTTAAATATTTGCTGCATTGATGGGGCAGGTGACGTCCCCCTCTGCCATGCACCCTTATTCCTTATCCACCCATCTTTCCCAAACAGATTTGAATTAAAGCTAAGCTGGATACTATTTCTCAGTTCACTTGACGTCTGCAACTTGAACTCTGTTGCTAGAGAGCACTTATACATTTCTAATAAAAAAATGTTAACTACGTATCTCACGTTTTCTGCATTTGTAGCAACAGTGGAATATTTGTATTCATTAACCGCTTCCCGACATAGCTATTTTCCGTTATTGTATTTTTTTTTCTCTTTTTCTTCTGAAAGCCGTCATTTTTTCTTTTTTTCTTTCGACATAGCCATATGAGGGCTTGTTTTTTGTGGAATGAATACTTTTAAGTGACACCATTCATTTTCTCATGTCATGTACTGGAAAGTGGGAAAAAATATTCAAAGTGTGGAAAATTGCAAAAAAAGTGCAATTCTAGCATTGTTTTTATTTACCATGTGCACTGTTTGGTAAAAGTGACTAGTGTTTTTTTTGTTTGTTTTTTCATTTAAGCAGGGAAAAAAAATTGAAATGTGTAAAATAAAATAAATTATTTATATATATCTACTATATAATTGTCCAAGGGGTACTTCCGTCTTTCTGTCTGCAACTTCTGTCACGGAAATCCAGCGTCGCTGATTGGTCTCGCCAGCTGCCTGTCATGGCTGCCGCGACCAATCAGCGACAGGCACAGTCCGGCCGATAATTAGTCCCTCCCTACTCCCGTCTAGTCAGTGCCCGGCGCCTGCTCCATACTCCCCTCCAGTCAGCGCTGACACAGGGTTAATGGTAGCGTTAACGGACCGCGTTATGCCGCGCAACGTACTCCGTTAACGCTATTAACCCTGTGTGACCAACTTTTTACTATTGATGCTGCCTATGCAGAATCAATAGTAAAAAGATCTAATGTTAAAAATAATAAAAAACAAAAAACCTGCTATTCTCACCATCCGTCGTCCTCCGAGGCGCACGCGCCTGCCGCCAGCTTCCGTTCCCAGAGATGCATTGCGAAATTACCCAGAAGACTTAGTGGTCTCATGAGACCGCTACATTATCTGGGTAATTTCACAATGCCTCCTTGGAACGGAAGCTGATCGCAGCCGCGCCCGCATCGACAGAGTTTTGCTGGACGACGGAGGGTGAGTATAGAACTATTTTTTATTTTAATTATTTTTTTAACAGGGATATGGTGCCCACACTGCTAAATACTACGTGGGCTGTGTTATATACTGCGTGGCCTGTGTTATATACTACATGACTGCTATATACTACATGGGCAGTGTTATATACTATGTGGGCTGCGTTATATACTACATGGCTGCTATATACTACGTGGGCAGTGTTGTATACTATGTGGGCTGTGTTATATAATGCGTGGGCTGTGTTATATACTACATGGCTGCTATATACTACGTGGGCAATGTTATATACTACTTGGGCAGTGTTATATACTATGTGGGTAGTGTTATATACTACGTGGGAAATGTTATATACTGTTTGGGCTGTGTTATATACTGTGTGGCCAAAGTTATATACTGCGTGGCCTGTAATAACGCATCGGGTATTCTACAATATGTCGTGGCCTGTGCTATATACTATGTGGCTGCTATATACATACATACATATTTTAGAATACCTGATGCGTTAGAAACAGGCCACCATCTAGTATACAGTATATATATTTATATATATATATATATATGGTACAGATCAAAAGTTTGGACACACCTTCTCATTTAAAGATTTTTCTGTATTTTCATGACTATGAAAATTGTACATTCACACTGAAGGCATCAAAACTATGAATTAACACGTGGAATTATATATTTAACAAAAAAGTTTTAAAAAAAATGAATTGTGTCTTATATTCTAGGTTCTTCAAAGTAGCCACCTTTTGCTTTGATGACTGCTTTGCTCACTCTTAACATTCTCTTGATGAGCTTCAAGAGATAGTCACTGGGAATGGTTTTCACTTCACAGGTGTGCCCTGTCAGGTTTAATAAGTGGGATTTCTTGCCTTATAAATGGGGTTGGGACCATCAGTTGTGTTGTGCAGAAGTCTGGTGGATAAACAGCTGATAGTCCTACTGAATAGACTGTTAGAATTTGCATTATGGCAAGAAAAAAGCAGCTAAGTATAGCAAAACGAGTGACCATCATTACTTTAAGAAATGAAGGTCAGTCAGTCTGAAAAATTATGCAGACTTTGAAAGTATCCCCAAGTGCAGTGGCAAAAACCATCGAGAGCTACAAAGAAACTGGCTCGCTTGAGGACCGCCCCAGGAAAGGAAGACCAAGAGTCACCTCTGCTTCTGAGGATAAGTTTATCTGAGTCATGAGCCTCAGAAATCGCAGGTTAACACCGTCTCAGATTAGAGACCAGGTCAATGCCACACAGAGTTCTAGCAGCAGACACATCTCTACAACAACTGTTAAGAGGAGACTTTGTGCAGCAGGCCTTCATGGTAAAATAGCTGCTAGGAAACCACTGCTAAGGACAGGCAACAAGCAGAAGAGACTTGTTTGGGCTAAAGAACACAAGGAATGGACATTAGACCAGTGGAAATCTGTGCTTTGGTCTGATGAGTCCAAATTTGAGATCTTTGGTTCCAACCACCATATCTTTGTGCAACGCAGAAAAGGTGAACGGATGGACTCAACATGCCTGGTTCCCACCGTGAAGCATGGAGGAGGAGGTGGGATGGGGTGGGGGTGCTTTGCTGGTGACACTGTTGGGGATTTATTCAAAATTGAAGGAATACTGAACCAACATGGCTACCACAGCATCTTGCAGCGGCATGCGATTCCATCCGGTTTGCGTTTAGTTGGACCATCATTTATTTTTCAACAGGACAATGACCCCAAACACACTTCCAGGCTGTGTAAAGGCTATTTGGCCAAGAAGGAGAGTGATGGGGTGCTATGCCAGATGACCTGGCCTCCACAGTCACCAGACCTGAACCCAATCGAGATGATTTGGGGTGAGCTGGAGCACAGAGTGAAGGCAAAAGGGCCAACAAGTGCTAAGCATCTTTGGGAACTCCTTCAAGATTGTTGGAAGACCATTCCCGGTGACTACCTCTTGAAGCTCATCAAGAGAATGCCAAGAGTGTGCAAAGCAGTCATCAAAGCAAAAGGTGGCTACTTTGAAGAACCTAGACTATAAGACATAATTTCAGTTGTTTCACACTTTTTTGTTAAGTATATAATTCCTCATGTGTTAATTCATAGTTTTGATGCCTTCAGTGTGAATGTACAATTTTCATAGTCATGAAAATACAGAAAAATCTATAAATGAGAAGGTGTGTCCAAACTTTTGGTCTGTACTGTATATATATATGTATATATATATCAGTACAAAAAGCAGGCAGCACCCAACTGATTTTTACACTGCTATTATCATTACAAATGGATGTTTGATTTGGGGGCCTTGCACTTATGATTTATCTATACGTTACTGTTCCAATTTGTTTTGCTATATATATATATACATTTTTGATATATGTATATATTTTCCTTGTGTTGCCATTTTCCAAGACCCATAACACTTTCAATTTGTAGCCTACGTGGCTCTGAGCAGTCTACACCCCAAGCTGATGTTTTTATGGATACCATTTTGTGGAAGAAATTTTGTTGTTTTTTTTTCATTGTTGTGGCAGCTGAAAAATCATAATATATAATTTACCAATCAAGTTAATTCATTTTATATTTTGATAGACTGGACTTTTATGGATGTAACAATACCACATATGTGTATTTTTAATTTATTTTATTTATTTTTACTGGGGTAAAAGTGTAGTGATTTGAAATTTTTATATATTTTTTATATTTTAAAATACATTTTTCAGCATTACCCCGGCTGCTATGGCAACTCAGTGGCGCTATGCGATCACGTCACGGGGGCGCTCGGGAGCACATGGAATGATGCACCCCCTACTAGCACACTATAAATGCCACCATCAGAGATTGACAGCATCATTTCACAGGTTAAGGGTATGTGCACAGGTTGCAGATTTGCCTGTGGAATTTTCTGTGCAGATTCTTCCCTCTCTTGCCAGAAAACACAGATGCAGATTTGCTGCGTTTTTTGATGCGTTTTTTAATGTGTTTTTTTAATGCAGATTTGCTGCATTTTTTGATGCGTTTTTTAATGTGTTTTTTTAATGCAGATTTGTATGCGTTTTTGAAAGCTAAATAAAGATCTATTATTGAAAAAAAAAAGATTTGTGATGTAATTTCTGGTCCAACCTCCTCTTTAATATTTGTCCAACCCACACTCCATTAGATAGATAGATAGATAGATAGATAGATAGATAGATAGATATGGGATAGATAGATAGATAGATAGATTAGATAGAAAGAATGAGATAGATAGATATCTATAGATACACCCACGAGTACTAAGAGAACTAAGTAATGTAATAGATAAACCATTATTTCTTATTTTTAGGGACTCTATAGCGACAGGGTCTGTTCCGCAGGATTGGCGCATAGCAAATGTGGTGCCAATATTCAAAAAGGGCTCTAAAAGTGAACCTGGAAATTATAGGCCAGTAAGTCTAACCTCTATTGTTGGTAAAATATTTGAAGGGTTTCTGAGGGATGTTATTCTGGATTATCTCAATGAGAATAACTGTTTAACTCCATATCAGCATGGGTTTATGAGAAATCGCTCCTGTCAAACCAATCTAATCAGTTTTTATGAAGAGGTAAGCTATAGGCTGGACCACGGTGAGTCATTGGACGTGGTATATCTCGATTTTTCCAAAGCGTTTGATACCGTGCCGCACAAGAGGTTGGTACACAAAATGAGAATGCTTGGTCTGGGGGAAAATGTGTGTAAATGGGTTAGTAACTGGCTTAGTGATAGAAAGCAGAGGGTGGTTATAAATGGTATAGTCTCTAACTGGGTCGCTGTGACCAGTGGGGTACCGCAGGGGTCAGTATTGGGACCTGTTCTCTTCAACATATTCATTAATGATCTGGTAGAAGGTTTACACAGTAAAATATCGATATTTGCAGATGATACAAAACTATGTAAAGCAGTTAATACAAGAGAAGATAGTATTCTGCTACAGATGGATCTGGATAAGTTGGAAACTTGGGCTGAAAGGTGGCAGATGAGGTTTACCAATGATAAATGTAAGGTTATACACATGGGAAGAAGGAATCAATGTCACCATTACACACTGAATGGGAAACCACTGGGTAAATCTGACAGGGAGAAGGACTTGGGGATCCTAGTTAATGATAAACTTACCTGGAGCAGCCAGTGCCAGGCAGCAGCTGCCAAGGCAAACAGGATCATGGGGTGCATTAAAAGAGGTCTGGATACACATGATGAGAGCATTATACTGCCTCTGTACAAATCCCTAGTTAGACCGCACATGGAGTACTGTGTCCAGTTTTGGGCACCGGTGCTCAGGAAGGATATAATGGAACTAGAGAGAGTACAAAGGAGGGCAACAAAATTAATAAAGGGGATGGGAGAACTACAATACCCAGATAGATTAGCGAAATTAGGATTATTTAGTCTAGAAAAAAGACGACTGAGGGGCGATCTAATAACCATGTATAAGTATATAAGGGGACAATACAAATATCTCGCTGAGGATCTGTTTATACCAAGGAAGGTGACGGGCACAAGGGGGCATTCTTTGCGTCTGGAGGAGAGAAGGTTTTTCCACCAACATAGAAGAGGATTCTTTACTGTTAGGGCAGTGAGAATCTGGAATTGCTTGCCTGAGGAGGTGGTGATGGCGAACTCAGTCGAGGGGTTCAAGAGAGGCCTGGATGTCTTCCTGGAGCAGAACAATATTGTATCATGCAATTAGGTTCTGTAGAAGGACGTAGATCTGGGAATTTATTATGATGGAATATAGGCTGAACTGGATGGACAAATGTCTTTTTTCGGCCTTACTAACTATGTTACTATATAGATAGATATATAAATCTATAGATCTATCTATTCATCTATAGATCCATCTATCTATCGATCTATCTATCTGTAAATATATCGATATCAATAGATAGATAGAGCTATAGATAGATAGATAGATCTATAGATTGAAAAAAAATCTGCGTTAGGCCGGTGTCACACTTTACGAGAAACTCGCACGAGTCTCACACCTCAATACCCGGGCACTGCTGCTGGCACTTGGACCCGAGCGTTCAGCTGCATAGAAATACATGCAGCCGCACACTCCGGTCCCAGTGTCAGCGGCAGTGATGGGTATTGAGGTGCGAGACTCGTGCAAGTTTCTCGCAAGTGTGACCCCGGCCTTAAAGGCAATATCTGTCGCAATTTTCAAGTCATTCAAGACTTACAACTTGTGTCCTTTACTCATTTACCGGCAACCGTCATCACCGCCATACACCTTAGGACCCCTGGGGACACCACTTCACCTGTGGGAAGTGTACCTTCAGTACTGCAATAACACCCCCCAGAGGACCCCTTTAACGCAGCGTCGGTCCCACTATTGACCGAACACCACAGGTGGCATCATGACAGACTTATGAACACTTTTCCCTTAAAAGACCATTCCCTTTTACAGTGAGTCCCAGGGCCATGGACTGGGTCGCAGGCACCGTGACATCCCCTTTAATAGCCGACCGGACCCGGTACCGAGTACCTTGCTCTGGTGGGCGACTCACAAGTAACCTACATTAGCGAATTGGTGCCGAAAATCTGCAGCATTAAAAATGCACTAAGTACTCAAAGTGGGAATGTAGCCCCGGAGGCGCTGCCTGTAGGCGAGTACATCCTGCCTCCGGGACGCACCATCCTGCAGTGCCTGGAAAGCAACAAGGCTGTACAATCTGAACTATGGATTGCAGTGTGCTCCATGTATATTTGTGTGCATGAGATGTTTCAGATGTCAGATCCTTCTTAGCATTCAGCTCTTAGATTTGTAAGCAAGGTATCATCTGTTTCTCTGCACACTTACTTATACAGGTCTTTACTTACACACCTGTGCGAAAATCAGCTCCGTTGCAAAATCGATAGTCTCATCCAGCTTGTCTGAAGTGGAAAGCTCCCGTCGCTTTTGCTCAATGAGAATTTCAACAGCCTCTTTCAAATCATTGCTGAAATACCAAGAGAAGACACTTACTCACAATCTGCTAAATTTTGGGGGGTTCGTACACAATTACACTCACAGTGGGGAAAGAATTGTTTAGTCAGAGGGAACTCACGCTGATTTCTCATACTTCTTGTAGAGCCAGGAAATTTTAAAGAATATGTCTGGTTTCAGCAGAAGAGCCTGCCACGCGTCAAAATATTTCTGAATCTTCACAACAATGTCATTCTCTGGAAACAACAATGATAAAATGGTGAGAGCATGACACAACACCCAACGCTTAGGTCTATAGAAAGCAAGGCTTGTATCCCACAATTATGTATGTAACCCAGATGTACATGAAATCTAGAACTATTCATAGATTAAAGGGAACCTGTCACCCCGAAAATCGCGGGTGAGGTAAGCCCACCGGCATCAGGGGCTTATCTACAGCATTCTGTAATGCTGTAGATAAGCCCCCGATGTTACCTGAAAGAGGAGAAAAAGACGTTATATTATACTCACCCAGGGGCGGTCCCACTGCTGGTCAGGTCAAACGGGCGTCTCCGGTCCGCTGCGGCGCCTCCCATCTTCATTACAAGACGTCCTCTTCTGATCTTCAGCCCCGTCTCTGGCGCAGGCGTACTTTGCTCTGCCCTGTTGAGGGCAGACAAAGTACTGCAGTGCGCAGGCGCCGGGCCTCTGACCTTTCCGGCGCCTCCGCACTGCAGTACTATCCTCTGCCCTCAACAGGGCAGAGCAAAGTACGCCTGCGCCGGAGCCGTGGCTGAAGATCAGAAGAGGATGTCTTGTAATGAAGATGGGAGGCGCCGCAGCGGACCGGAGACGCCCGTTTGACCTGACCAGCAGCGGGACCGCCCCTGGGTGAGTATAATATAACGTCTTTTTCTCCTCTTTCAGGTAACATCGGGGGCTTATCTACAGCATTACAGAATGCTGTAGATAAGCCCCTGATGCCGGTGGGCTTACCTCACCCGCGAATTTCGGGGTGGCAGGTTCCCTTTAAGGAACATTTGTCACCAAAACACTGTATGCTTTTACACCTATGCCTTTAAATATAATAGGACCAAGCATTGGTCTATTGCTTGGTCTATGATTTAAATGTATTAATACTGTGATTTTCCTTAATTTCATCATAGTTTCATAGTTTTTACAGTTGAAGGTAGACTTAAGTACATTGAGTTCAACCTATGGCCTAACATGTTGATCCAAAAAGAAGGCAAAAACCCCATGGGGCAAACACTAATAGCTCCATATTAGGGGAAATATTCCTTAACAACTCCACAGACGATAACACCGGTCTACAAAAAAAAAAAAATTCTGGCATGGACTTTAAGGGTACTGTCTCACAGTGGCACTTTTGTCGCTACGACGGTACGATCCGTGACGTTCCAGCGATATCCATACGATATCGCTGTGTCTGACACGCAGCAGCGATCAGGGACCCTGCTGAGAATCGTACGTCATAGCAGATCGTTTGGAACTTTCTTTCGTCGCTGGATCTCCCGCTGTCATCGCTGGATTGGTGTGTGTGACACCGATCCAGCGATGCGTTCGCTTGTAACCAGGGTAAACATCGGGTTACTAAGCGCAGGGCCGCGCTTAGCAACCCGATGTTTATCCTGGTTACCATCGTAAATGTAAAAAAAAACAAACAGTACATACTCACATTCCGGTGTCCGTCAGGTCCCTTGCCGTCTGCTTCCCGCACTGACTGACTGCCGGCCGTAAAGTGAAAGCAGAGCACAGCGCGCTGTGCTCTGCTTTCACTTTACGGCCGGCAGTCAGTCAGTGCAGGAAGCAGACGGCAAGGGACAGACACCGGAATGTAAGTATGTAATGTTTGTTTTTTCTACGCTGGTAACCAGGGTAAACATCGGGTTACTAAGCGCGGCCCTGCGCTTAGTAACCCGATGTTTACCCTGGTTACCCGGGGACTTCGGCATCGTTGGTCGCTGGAGAGCTGTCTGTGTGACAGCTCTCCAGCGACCACACAACGACTTACCAACGATCACGGCCAGGTCGTATCACTGGTCGTGATCGTTGGTAAATCGTATAGTGTGACGGTACCCTAAGAACAGTTTTAGACTAATTTGAGGGTGCTGAATTCAAATCTGATCTTATAATTTCTCTATCACATCACATTTTTGCGCTATAGCTATTTAGCCCATTTTCATGAATTCCATGATAAATATAAGTAGTGTATGAAAAGTGCTGGTTTATACGGTTCACTAAGGTAAATTTAGCTTTCATTTAGTCTCCCAATAAATGTGAGAATATCTTTGTTTTCTTTGAACATGCATAATTCCCATTTATTATAACATCCTTGTTTTCTGTGCTACTGGGACAGAAGAGCTACAGCAGAGCATTGGGTGAAAACTGAATGGCCTCAGCGACAGAGTTTGGCGATGAGAATGTCATCCATGATCCTCTAGTGGATAGAAAGGACATTGTCTTTCCTCTCTTAGGCTGCCGTCACACTAGCAGTATTTGGTCAGTATTTTCCATCAGTATTTCTCAGCCAAAACCAGGAGTGGGTGATAAATGCAGAAGTGGTTCATATGTTTCTCTTATACTTTTCCTCTAATTGTTCCACTCCTGGTTTTGGCTTACAAATACTGAGGTAAAATACTGACCAAATACTGGTAGTGTGACGGCAGCCTTACACATAAAACTTGGATTGATGAAGCAGTTCGTCAAAGCTCTCAATCACAGTGGAGAATGCTTTAACTATATAATGCTTTAACTATATATGTTCAACTTTTCCTGGTCTTAGTGAAGAGAAGAAAAAGGCTGGAATATTGATGGACCTCAAATAAGAACACTTATGAGAGACCCAAATTTTATCACATCAATGAATGAGACGAGCTTGGAATGCATTTTGTAATGTGGTGCAGAATTTTCTAGGGAATAAGAAAGCAGACAACTATGAAGAGATTGTGGAAGAGCTACTAATGAGGCCGGTGTCACACTAGCGAGTTTTACGGACGTATGAGCGCATAAAATACGTCCATAAAACACGCATTACACACGGCCCAATTATTCTCTATGCCCCAGCTCCTATCTGCCGTATTTTACTGATCCGTATTATACGGCTTTCTATGGCCGTTGAAAATCGCAGCATGCTGCGTTTGTCACCGTATTGCGCAAAAAAATCGCCAATGAAAGTCTATGGAAGCCAGAAAAATACGGATTACACACGGACCAGCAGTGTGACTTGCGAGAAATACGCAGCAGTGTTAGAGAGAAAAGCCGGCAATTCAGTGCGGTGTACAATAAAATCACACTGACGGCTTACAATAGAATAGGTAGAATAAATGTGTACACATAGAATAGGTATATATATATATATATATATATATATATATATATATATATGTCAGTGAGACACATATATGTATATATATTAATATTTCATACAGCGCTAGATAGCTTAAAAGCCGGTAATTCAATTGCCGGTTTTTGCTATCTCCTTCCAAAACCCGACATGATTTGAGACATGGTTTACATACAGTAAACCATGTCATATTCCCATTTTTTTTGCATATTCCACACTACTAATGTTAGTAGTGTGTATGTGCAAAATTTGGGCATTCTAGCTATTAAATTAAAGGGTTAAAAGGCGGAAAAAATTGGCGTGGGCTCCCGCGCAATTTTCTCCGCCAGAGTAGTAAAGCCAGTGACTGAGGGCAGATATTAATAGCCTAGAAAGGGCCCACGGTTATTGCCCCCCCCCCCTGGCTAAAAACATCTGCAACCAGCCACCCCAGAAAAGGCACATCTGGAAGATGCGCCTATTCTGGCACTTGACCACTCTCTTCCCATTCACGTGTAGCGGTGGGATATGGGGTAATGAAGGGTTAATGCCACCTTGCTATTGTAAGGTGACATTAAGCGAGATTAATAATGGAGAGGCGTCAATTATGACACCTATCCATTATTAATCCAATTGTATTAAAGAGTTAAAAAAAACACACACACATTATTAAAAAGTATTTTAATGAAATAAACACACCGTTTGTTGTAATATTTTATTGTACGCTCAATCCATCTGAAGACCCTCGCTCTGTGACAAAGAAAAAATAATAAACCAACAATATACATACCTTCCGAGGATCTGTAACGTCCCACGTTGTAAATCCATCTGAAGGGGTTAATTTTTTTTACATCCACGAGCTCTGCTATAATGCAGCTATGCTCCTGACTGTAAAACCCCAGCGAATGAATGGAAACTAGGTCAATGACCTGTAGTTACCTTCATTCGCGGTGAGGCGCCCTCTGCTGGATGTCCTTCGAGCGTGGGAAAAAATCTGAAAAGTTCCCAGGCTCGAGTTCAAATGAGGACAACCAGCAGAGGGCTATAACTTTTTTATTTTTTTGCTGATGGCACTTTGTGGTGGCTCTTTTTTTGCGGGACAACATGTCATTTTCGGCGGTACCATGTTTATTTATATCCATCTTTTTGATCGCGTGTTATTCCACTTTTTGCTCGGCGGTATGATGATAAAGCATTGTTTTTTGCCTCGTTTTTTTTTTTTTTTTACGGTGTTCACTGAAGGGGTTAACTAGTGGGACAGTTTTATAGGTTGGGTCGTACTTTTATTGTTTTTTTTACTTACATAAAGAAATGTATTTATTGGAGCAATATATATGGTATTTTTTTTATTATTTAGGATTTTTTTTTTTTTTTTACACATGTAAAAAAAATTTTATTACTTTTTTACTTTGTCCCAGGGGGGGACATCATGGTATAGTGTCAGATCGGTGATCTGACACTTTGCACAGCATGGCCATCTTGGATCCTGGGCCTGCAGAGAGGAGGATGGAGGAGACGCTCGGAACAATGCGATCACATCGCGTTCTCCTGAGGGTCTCAGGGAAGCACGCAGGGAGCCCCCTCCCTGCACGATGCTTCCCTATGCCACTGGAATGCTGCGATCATGTTTGATTGCAGTGTTCCGGGGGTTAATGTGCCAGGAGCGGTCCATGCCGGATGTCAGCTGTAATAATCAGCTGACACCCGGCCGCGATCGACCGCGCTCCCCTTGTGAGTGCGGCTGATCGCCTATGACGTACTGTCCCGTTCCTAGGAATTAAGTTCCAGGTCACCACGACGGGATAAGGCTATGTGCACACGTTGCGGATTAGGCTTAGGAATTTCTGGTGCGGATTCTGCCTCTCCTGGCAGAAAACGCACCTGCGGATTTGTTGCGTTTTATGTGCGTTTTTGCTGCGGTTTTCTTGCGGATTTGCTGCGTTTTTTTACCCCTGCGGTTTTCTATAATGGAATGGGTACAAAAACGCTGCAGATTTACAAAAAAGAAGTGACATGCTACTTCTTTTAATCCGCAGCGTTTCCGCAGTGGATTTTCCGCAAAGTGTGCACAGCATTTTTTTTCTCATTGATTTACATTGTACTGTAAATCAATTGCGGATCTGCAGCATTTCTGCACTGCAAAAAATGCTGCGGCTCCGCAGAGAATCCGCAACGTGTGCACATACCCTTATATGTCTAATGGCAGAAAGGGGTTAATGCATCCTATTATTTTATTTGACTTGGCAGCAGCTGACTGACACTAGTCAAAGTTGAGTTTTCTCTCCTCCCATACGCCAAAGTCTTTATCAGTGAGTTTTACCCAGTGTTTTACCACTTAGTATATAATAATACAATTTATTTAATCTTCCCAAATGCATAACCTCACGTTTATCTACATTAAATTTCAATGTCTCTGCCCAAATAAAAATTCCTCTTCTCCAGCTACAGATGGTTTAAAAAAAAACAAAAAACAACCAAAAACTGCATTTTATTCTCCTTCCCGGGTCCAGCGCTGAATCTCCACTGCTGCTCCTGGGGTTCATTATTGGCTGCAGAGCTGATGTCTTGCTGATAGGCTCTGCAGAGATCAACTGAGCTCAGCGGCACTGCACAAGTCGATGGCACAAATAGCTCAGAGCAGCTAAACGCACTCATTGGCTGCAGCGCTGCAGAAAAAAACAGACACCGGGAGCAGCGGCAGAGACTCAGTGCTGGACCTGGGGTAGCTTGGTTGAGAACAGTTTATTTTTTTTAAAACAAACTGCAGCCTAACAAAGAAACCGGAAAGACCCTTCAAAGTTTCAGAAGCTTCCTATCTGTACTAAATTTCATATGATCTTTAACCCCTTAACGACCAGAGGTATTTTTATTTTTGCATTTTCATTTTTTGCTCCTCTTTTTCTCAGAGCCTTAACTTTTTTAATTATTGGACAAAATGGCCTTTTGAGGGCTTGTTTTTTTGCGGAACAAGTTGTACTTTTGAACAACACCATTGGTTTTAGCATATCATGTACTGGAGAATGGGAAAAAAAATCCAAGTGCGGTGAAATTGCAAAAAAAGCGCAATCCCACACTGTTTTTTTTGTTTTTTTTACCATATTCATTAAATGATAAAACTGACCTGCCATTATGATTCCCCAGGTCATTACGAGTTCACAGACACCAAATATGTCTAGGTTCTTTTTTGTTAAGTGGTGAAAAAAAATTCCAAAGTTTACTGAAAACAAATAATTGCGCAATTTTCCGATACCCGTAGCGCCTCCATTTTTCGTGATCTCAGGTTAGGTGATGGCTTATATTTTGCGCGCCGAGCTGATGTTTTTAATGATATCATATTGGTGCAGATACGATCTTTAGATTGCCTGTTATTGCATTTTAATGAGATGCTGCGGCAACCAAAAAGACGTAATTCAGGAGTTTTGACTTTTTATCTCATTACGTCGTTTAACGATCGAGTTAATTCTTTTTTTTATATTGATAGATCGGGCGATTCTGAACATAGCGATACCAAATATGTGTATGGTTGATTTTTTTTTAATTGTTTCATTTTGAATGGGGCGAAAGGGGGATGATTTGAACTTTTATATTTTTTATATGTTTTTAATATTTTTAAAAACATTTTTTTTTACTTTTTGCATGCTCCAATAGTCTCCATGGGAGACTAAAAACTGCAGTACTTTGATCGGATCTGCTACACACAGGTGATGATCAAATTGCCTGTATGTAGCAGAAATTCTCACTCAGTGCTGGAGCCCATATCAAAGGGAGGGATTCCGACATCGGCATACTATTACGCCTGATGTCGGAAAGGGGTTAAATGGGTTGTGTGGTATGAAATTATCATTTAAGGCCAGTTTCACATGTCAGTGGCTCCGGTACGTGAGGTGACAGTTTCCTCACGTACCGGAGCCACTGACACACGTTGACACATTAAAATCAATGCATCTGTGCAGATGTCATTGATATTTTGCGGACCGTGTCTCCGTGTGCCAAACACGGAGACATGTCAGTGTTCGTGGGAGCGCACGGATTACACGGACCCATTAAAGTCAATGGGTCCGTGTAAAACACGTACCGCACACAGACGTTGTTCGTGTGCAGTCCGTGTGCCGTGCAGGAGACAGCGCTACATTAAGCGCTGTCCCCCCCACTGGTGCTGAAGCCGCAATTCATATCTTCTCTGCAGCAGCGTTTGCTGTAGAGAAGATATGAATAATCGTGTTTAAAATAAAGATCTATGTGCCCACCCCCCTCCCACCCCCTGTGCGCCCGCCCGCTGTTATTAAAATACTCCCCCGGCTCGCTCCCTCGCCGGCGCTGCTTCCTGTCCTGGCCGCATCTTCTACTGTATGAGCGGTCACGTGGGGCCGCCGATTACAGTCATGAATATGCGGCTCCACCTCCCATAAGTGTGATGCCGCATATTCATTACTGTAAATGAGCGGCCCCACGTGACCGCATACAGTAGAAGGTGTGGCCAGGACAGGAAGCAGCGCCGACGAGGGAGCGAGCCGGGTGAGTATTTTAAAAACAGTGGGGGGGGGGGGGGCGCACAGGGGGTGGGAGTGCGGTGGGGACATGGAGCTTCATTTTAAACACGATTATTCATATCTTCTCTACAGCAAACGCTGCTGCAGGGAAGATATGAATGGGGCTTCAGCACCAGATGCTGGTGCGTGTGGTACCCAGCACGGTGCGTGTGGTACCCAGTGGGCACATGGGCGGCACACGTGTGCTGCACGTGTGCCACACTGATGTGCCACAGAAACGCACGGGCACACGGACACGGATAATTCCGGTACCGATTTTTCCGGCACCGGAATTATCTGGACGTGTGAGACTGCCCTAAAGCAATGTTTCTCAACTCCATTCCTCAAGACTCACCGACAGGTCAGGTTTTCGCAGTAAGACCAATGATATTGAATGACGTAGTGCAGATCTGTGTATTTTTTCTCACCTGTATTCAGTGTGAGAAAATAATCACTGCATTCCGTGATTTCTTTCCGAAATCAGATGGGTGCAGGAAAATAACTGGATGTCATATGAAGCTACAGTATAGCATTGGCACTTTTATTTATATATTGCTTTCCTGTAAGATGGGAGACTGTAAATGCTCCTGTAAAAGGTTAATGGCTGCTGAGTAAAAAATGGATTGTATACTGATGAACAGTGAGAAAAAATCATCCCACCATCCAGGATGAGAATGGGATCAATTTATCTAATATATAAAGCTGAATGTATGTGTGTGTATGTATGTATGTATGTCCGGGATTGGCATCTGTACCGTCGCAGCTACAGCCACAAAATTTTGCACAGTCACATGACTGGACCCCGAGAGCGTCATAGGCTATGTTGTGAGGTGACATTTTAACCCCGCGCGTTCCAATTCACCAAACAATTTTGCCCCTATCTACATAATGGGGAAAAAAGTGAAAGGAAAAGTGTTGGAGGCGTCGCAGCTACAGCCACAAAATTTTGCACAGTCACATGTCTGGACCCTGAGAGCATCATAGGCTATGTTGTGAGGTGAAATTTTAACCCCGCGCTTTCCAATTCACCAAACAATTTTGCCCCTATCTACATAATGGGGAAAAAGTGAAAGGAAAAGTGTTGGAGGCGTCGCAGCTACAGCCACAAAATTTTGCACAGTCACACGTCTGGACCCCGAGAGCGTCATAGGCTGTGTTGTGAGGTGAAATTTTAACCCCGCACTTTCCAATTCACCAAACAATTTTGCCCCTATCTAGATAATGGGGAAAAGTGAAAGGAAAAGTGTTGGAGGCAAATTGACAGCTGCCAGATGTGAACAAGGGGGACTTAAAGAATGAGAGCGATGGCACCAAAGAGTATATACCGTACAGTTGCTAAGGTGGGGCCCCGACCTGGGATACTCATCACACACGGGGATATGAACACACACACAAAATGCGCCACACACTACCACTTGCTTGAACACATATTACCCTCAGCACACATTTCACCATACATACACCAACCTCGCCACATAAAAGTCGAAACACAAAAGTCGCCGCTCAAAACTCGCCACGCGCAAAACTCGCCACATGCAAAAACTAGGCTCATGCAAAACTCGCCCCAAGTGCAAAACTCACCTCATGGAAAACTCGCCACACGCAAAACTTGCACACGTGGAAAAATTGCCACATGCACAAAAGTTGCAACATATGCAAAAGTTGCCTCACACAAAACTTGCACATACTCAAAAGGCACCACACATAAAACTCGCCACGCGCAAAACTCGCCATGCGCAAAACTTGCTGCACACAACTTGCTACACTAACCGGTCACATGCAACTCGACACACAAAAAGTTGCTACACGCATGTCACCAAACAAAAATCATCTCAGAAAAGTCGCTACATGCATGTCGCCACCCGCAACTCAACACACACAACTTGACAAACGAAACTCGCCCTAAAACACACACAAGTCTAGTATTATCCTTCAAAAATAAAAATCTGATTAATAAGCAGACAAACTACAAGAGCAACAAATGTACCATATAGGAAATATGGCAGCTGTCAGTCACATGACCTGTCTATTATGTGTATGTGTGAGCTAATATATACTGCCAGGGGGGAGGGCTTCCTGTTGGCTGGGGATTTATCAGGCTGCCAATTTAGCTTACAAATACTGAGGTAAAAATACTGAGCAAATAACGTGTGAACGCGGTCTAATACAGGAGGAGATGACATACAGATATATACTATATACAGGAGGAGATGACACACAGGTATATACTATATACAGGAGGAGATGACACACAGGTATATACTATATACAGGAAGATTGGTAGAGCAGCTTAGTATACATTTTTTGCAAAAAACGTATCAACCAAATACCCTGTTATTTACATCTTTTACTAGCAATTGCGGATTACTGCAAACATTTTTTCAAACTGAGTGTTTTTGGTTTTACCATTCTCTTTTGTGTCTTCAGGTTTCTTGGTGGTGTGTGAACATGTTCTTACAGACTTGTTCACTGTGCAAGTAGCCCATGTGTTCCTGTTTCCATGATTGTTCTCTTGTGTCTACAAGACTGGGGAGTTCCACCACTCCTCTTGGGCTAGCTGCACAAAAGCTGTTCTGCCCTGTATGCACACATGGATTTTTCCTCTCTGAACCCTGTTCACACAGGTAATATACAGATGATCAGGTTTTTAAATACATCAGATAGGGATTGCATACATTAGTTAGGACTGCTCTGATATGGGTATACCGTGAAGATTGGTAGAGCAGCTTAGTATACATTTTTTGCAAAAAACGTATCAACCAAATACCCTGTTATTTACATCTTTTACTAGCACTTGCGGATTACTGCAAACATTTTTTCAAACTGAGTGTTTTTGGTTTTACCATTCTCTTTTGTGTCTTCAGGTTTCTTGGTGGTGTGTGAACATGTTCTTACAGACTTGTTCACTGTGCAAGTAGCCCATGTGTTCCTGTTTCTATATACAGGAGCAGATGACACACAGGTATATACTATATACAGGAGGAGATGACACACAGGTATATACTATATACAGGAGCAGATGACACACAGGTATATACTATATACAGGAGCAGATGACACACAGGTATATACTATATACAGGGGAGATGACACACAGGTATATACTATATACAGGAGGAGATGACACACAGGTATGTACTATATACAGGGGAGATGGCACACACATATATACTATACACAGGGGAGATGACACACAGGTATATACTATATACAGGGGAGATGACACACAGATATATACTATATACAGGAGAGATGACACACAGGTATATACTATATAGAGGAGGAGATAACACACAGGTATATACTATATACAGGGGAGATGACATACAGGTATATACTATATACAGGAGGAGATGACACACAGGTATATACTATATACAGGAGCAGATGACCTAGAGGTATATACTGTATACAGGAGGAGATGACATACGGGTATATGCTATATATAGAAGATGACATACAGGTATATACTAAATACAGGAGGAGATGACACAGATATATACTATATACAGGGGAGATGACACACAGGTATATACTATATACAGGAGGAGATGACATACAGGTATATACTAGATATAGAAGGAGATAACGTACAGGTATATACTATATATAGGAGGAGATGACATACAGGTATATACTATATACAGGGGAGATGACACACAGCAGGTATATATTATATACAGGGGAGATGACATACAGGTATATACTATATACAGGAGATGACATACAGGTGTATACTATATATAAGGGAGATGACAAACATGTATATACTGAGGTGAAAATGAGAGGTGTGAGGTGAAAATGAAAAGGTGTGAGTGCAAAATGAGAGGAGTGAGGGAAAATAGTGGAGTGATCAGAAAATGACAGATGTGAGGTCGAAATGACAAGTGTTAGGGGGAATGAGAGGAGTGAGGGTGAAAATAAGAGGTGTGAGGGGGAAAATGAAAGATGTGATTGGGAAAATGAGAGGTGTGATGGGAAAATAAGAGAAGTGACGTGCTATAACTAACCACAGATATTTACTATGCCCAGGCAACACCAGGCTCTTCAGCTAGTATATATATATATATATATATATATATATATATATATATATATATATATACAGTTAGGTCCATATATATTTGGACAGAGACAACATTTTTCCAATTTTGGTTATAGACATTACCACAATGAATTTTAAACAAAACAATTCAGATGCAGTTGAAGTTCAGACTTTCAGCTTTCACTTGAGGGTATCCACATTAACATTGGATGAAGGGTTTAGGAGTTTCAGCTCCTTAATATGTGCCACCCTGTTTTTAAAGGGACCAAAAGTAATTGGAAAGATTCAATAGTTTTAAATAAAATGTTCATTTTTAGTACTTGGTTAAAAACACTTTGTTGGCAATGACTGCCTGAAGTCTTGAACTCATGGACATCACCAGAGGCTGTGTTTCCTCCTTTTTGATGCTCTGCCAGGCCTTCACTGCTGTGGTTTTCAGTTGCTGTTTGTTTGTGGGCCTTTCTATCTGAAGTTTAGTTTTTAACAAGTGAAATGCATGCTCAATTGGGTTGAGATCAGGTGACTGACTTGGCCATTCAAGAATATTCCACTTCTTTGCTTTAATAAACTCCAGGGTTGCTTTGACTTTATGTTTTGGGTCGTTGTCCATCTGTAGTATGAAACGACGACCAATCAGTTTGGCTGCATTTGGCTGGATCTGAGCACACAGTATGGCTCTGAATACCTCAGAATTGATTCGGCTGCTTCTGTCCTGTGTCACATCTTCAATAAACACTAGTGACCCAGTGCCACTGGCAGCCATGCATGCCCAAGCCATCACACTGCCTCCACAGTGTTTTACACATGATGTGGTATGCTTTGGATCATGAGCTGTACCGCGCCATACTTTTCTCTTTCCATCATTCTGGTAGAGGTTTATCTTGGTTTCATCTGTCCAAAGAATGTTCTTCCAGAACTGTGCTGGCTTTTTTAGATGTTTTTACAAAGTCCAGTCTAGCCTTTTTATTCTTGATGCTTATGAGTGGCTTGCACCGTGCAGTGAACCCTCTGTATTTACTTTCATGCAGTCTTCTCTTTTGGTAGATTTGGATATTGATACGCCGACCTCCTGGAGAGTGTTGTTCACTTGGTTGGCTGTTGTGAAGGGGTTTCTCTTCACCATGGAGATTATTCTGCGATCATCCACCACTGTTGTCTTCCGTGGGCGCCCAAGTCTTTTTGCATTGATGAGTTCACCAGTGCTTTCTTTCTTTCTCAGGATGTACCAAACTGTAGATTTGCCACTCCTAATATTGTAGCAATTTCTCAGAACGTTTTTTTCTGATTTCACAGCTTAAGGATGGCTTGTTTCACCTGCATGGAGAGCTCCTTTGACTGCATGTTTACTTCACAGCAAAACCTTCCAAATGCAAGCACCACACCTCAAATCAACTCCAGGCCTTTTATCTGCTTATTTGAGAATGACATAACAAAGGGATTGCCTACACCTGTCCATAAAATAGCCTTGGAGTCAATTGTCCAATTACTTTTGGTCCCTTTAAAAACAGGGTGGCGCATGTTAAGGAGCTGAAACTCCTAAACCCTTCATCCAATTTTAATGATGATACCCTCAAATGAAAGCTGAAAGTCTGAACTTCAACTGCATCTAAATTGTTTTGCTTAAAATTCATTGTGGTAATGTCTATAACCAAAATTAGAAAAATGTTGTCTCTGTCCAAATATATATGGACCTAACTGTATATATACAGATACTCGTGTGACCCTAGCTTTAATGATGGACCCCAGTCCGACACAGAATGCAGTAGTGGTTGTGCAGAATTATATAAAGACTCTTTACAAGCTCAATTTTTTTATATGAATCCTCCACCAGTCGCATTCTGACACAATGCCAGCCATTACTGAGGGCATCAGACTGCTTTTTCCACAAGACGATCACAGCAGATAGAGTTTCTGGAAAGGCACCATTTTTAGCATCTCAGATTAGTTTCAGTTACTATGGCAGCTATATTCATGAACAGAAACAATGGCTATGGGTCATTTACATCCAGTTTTATTTTTAGATCCAGCCGGAATTAATTGGATTCTATACACAATGATTGCACATTCCCAATCTGAGTGCTCCCCTCCATCCAACTAGGAATTGTAAGTGTCACTTCCTATGGACTCACTCAGTAAAGCTGACATAAAATCGTTTCGAGCTCACCATAATGTCACTGCTTCGTATTCCCAGTCGGTGGTAGATACCGTACAATACTGAATGGTTCCCAGGAGAAGGTCAAAAGGAAACCATAATCAGAAGACAGGTTTGGAAATCTTCCCTATTTCTACTCTCCGGGGTTTCCATCGCTTTTATGGTTGTAAACCTTTCAATGTTTTCTTATGTAAGTGCAGTATGCGGTCATTACAGAAAGGGAAGTATTTATTTTCTTGTTTTGTGCTATAAAATGATCACTCGCTCACTAGTTATGTGAAACAAGTAATGCTGCCTACATGTGGAACCTGACCACATACTGGGATTTTTTATAAACACCATCTCGCCGGACTTGATGATGGTTGTGTAGGAGATAAACGCTCCTGACTCATTAAGAGGTACATGTTTCTTAATGAATCAGGAGCATTTAACCAGTGGCATGCACCTAAGTGCGCCATGCCAGAAATCTTACTCCTTTCAAAAAACTGACCGCCACATCCAAACAGACTAAGTGTGAACAGGTGCTGAACCTAGAGTCACCAACTCATATACAGTCAAATACATAAGGCAGCACACTGCAGCGCTTAAACATGCAAACATGAAACATGAAAATTGAACTGCATTACTGCACTAGAAATTAAATGAAAAGTTAGAGTGTTTAGGGCAGAAATTCGCCATTTCATGTGTACCTGGTAGCCACATTAAGGCATCTCTCGTATACCAGGTCCTACACTTTCCTTTCCTCGCTGAGAATAAACGTCTTCATCTGAATGGGTACCTACTGTGAAACCTCTTGTTAGACTAAATTTTTCTCTCTCTGTGGAGGGGTAATGGACCTGCTGCGATTAAAACACCTGTGGCTAAGAGGACTCCGCTCAGTCAAAAGGTTAATGAATACAAATTTCAAAAAAACTGACCGTCACATCCAAGAAATCTTACTCCTGTCAGAGACTGGAGTAATATTCCTGCCATAAAATACACATAAAATACACACCATAGCTCGTTAGGAATTATATGAACTGTGGTGTTAGGCCCCTGCTTTGCCCTGTCCCACCCCTGATCCTCCCATTTTGTTAGATGTGGGAGAAATTGCTAAAAAAAAATGCCATAAGTCGTAACATTTTTGCATAACTCCAAGGTGCCCCCAAATTTGGCAACTTTTCAAAGCGATTTACGCAAGAATTCTAGCGAAAATGCTTTGATGAATCGGCGACCATTGTGTTCTTTTCGATAATTTTATATAGAGATGCAAGCATGGGAGAGATACCAGGGGGTAAGAGGGCATTCCAGCTAAAGTGGAAACATAAATGCAAAATAAATGACTATAGGGTAAGGACAGGAGGGAAAAACATAAGATATAAGGTAGACGCAAAGATTATCCTAAGACTTCCATGTGATGGTGGAGTGCGACCCATTCCACGTTATGCTATGGTGATTCATGGTTACTACAATGGAATTTAGTTACGGTACTACTAAAACTTAAGCTTTTTGTTTTATTGGGAATTATGATGAATTAATGAAATTCAGAAAATGATGATTTCATATACAGTTGTCCATTTTGTTTTGCACTAAACTAAAATATACAGAATTTAATGGTGTCTAAATTCTAATAAGTATTTAGTGGTGTTAAGAGAACGTGCTCTACTAAGGTGTTATCCAAGCATGCCCGAGTGCTAACAAGTGACTTCGGCATGCTCGGAAAATATGTTCAAGTCCCCGCACCAGCCACAGAACATGCAGGGATTGTCTAACAAACAGGTAATCCCTGCATGAGTTGCGGTTGTCAAGCAGTCACGAGACATGCAGCAGCAGGGACTCAAACATATTTTTCGAGCACGCCGAAGTCACTTAGTTAGCACCCAAGCATACTCAGATAACACCTTATTTGAGCATGTTTGCTCATCACCAGTATTTACAGAAAATTCAGGTGTGAGTCTTTTCTACAATGCAGAGCGTACACAAGCACAGTGCGAGATGGCTTGGATAGAACCCATGTATAAAGAGGAAATGTAGGCTATTTCATTGCATGAGCCCACTAAGTGTATTACTTGACAAATACAGATTGCTGTTGGTTCACTACTTGGGTATTAATAGTCACAAGTTGTTCTTCAAAGATGAATACTAATTAGGGTTGACCGAATAGCTTCAGATAAGAGCTTATCCGACTAGCTGCCTCAGGAACCCAGATACCTGGAGCGCTCCTGATAATCAGCTGTTCAGTGCTGCAGCTGCATGTGCAGCGCCCCAGGGTCCTGGTCGTTACCGTAATGTCATTCACCTCTAGGGGGGAGTGATGTTACGTTTGGAGCCAATAAAGGAGATCTCACTACCAGGTAACACCAACACACATCAAACTTCATACTCCAGTCCACCAGGGGGAGCTATGCTCCTATATATTAGGGCACTCTTCACAATTAGGTAAAACTGGTGGTCTGGATAGAAAGTTAGGCAGACGCTGACTGAGCTTTGCTCAGGACAGATACTAGCTGGGCTTTGGCTCAGGTAGTTGGTCCCTGACAGGGGCGGAATCCTGTCAGAGGCCTAGACAGAAGGCCATGGAGCTGCACCTGCCCCACGTGCGGCAGCTTCCAGAAAGAGACACGAACAGAGAACTGTGTTGTAAAGCATGAGGAGAAGTCATAGTAAAAGGAGAGGAAACCAGAATGAGTTCTGCCCTGCAAAAACTGCCTCCTTCTGAGGCGCAGAAATCCGGTAGCCGGAACACTGAGGGAGCAACAGTTCTTTATGCCTTGCTCCAGCGACCGGCAGGTCAGCTAATTCCATGTTACCTGCCCGCCCTATACCCAGGAGGCAAGGTGGCACCCACGAGAGGCTGGGGCGTAATAGAATCCTTGAAAAAAGCCTCACGCCACCGGTCATACGGGTTTGTCATATCCTATCCAGGGGACAGAGAGAGACACAACATCTAGAACATCTACAACAGTTGTGAGGACCTTATGAGAAGCTCAGCAGTAAGGTACTACAACACCTAGGCACTAGAGGAAGGCTACTGATTTCCAACTGGTTAAGGGGACTCTGGATTTGCCTCCAAACGGGCCAAACTCTGCCTGCCCTGTGATCTGGTGCTCTGGACTGTGGATGCTGAAGCCTTCAGTAAAAAGGTAAAGAGACTGCAACCTTGTGTCCTCGTTCTTCACTGCGCCTCTCACCATCCACCATCTAAACACTGGGAAGCCATGGGGATACACTTCACCTGTGGGAAGGTATACCATCTAGCTGCCATAACATCACCCCAGCGGACCCCTTAAAGCAGCGTCGGTCACCCTGACCGAATACCACAGGTGGCGTCACGAACACTTTCCCTTTAAAGACCTTTCCCCCATTTACAACGGACCTCCCGAGGGCCACGGACCGGGCCAGTCAATGTGACATCCCCCCTGAGAACCGAAGGACCCGGTACCGAGTACCCCACAGCCCTATGGGGGCGATCCACATGTGTCGCAGTTGTGTGACAGTCAGAGCACATGTATTCCCCATACATGTGCTCTGACTGTCACACAACTGAGTGTTGTGACTCTCACACAGCCGCGACACATGCAGCTGCGGCCCAAACAGCTAATTATCGGGAGCGCTCCAGGTATCTGGGTTCCCCATGCAGCTATTCGGGAAGCACTATAGCTATTCGGATAAGCACTTATCTGTACCTGTTCGATCAACCCTAATACTAATGCTTGAAATCCCCCAAAATCTTCTTAAATAAGACAGCTTTCTGAGCCTCACGAGAAGAACACTAAAGGGACGATTCCTACAGGATAAGAATATACTCTCTGACAGGATCAGATACATTGCATTTATTGCAGTGACATTTATTTTACTCAGATTGTAGGTCCGTGTCAGGTGATTAGTTACCTTCCACCTCTACCATCAGTTCTCATGAATAACCCCACAGACTTACAATGTACAGATTTGCTGATTTACCTACCATCTAATGGAATTCTGAGGAAAAGGTTGTTTGAGATGTCTAACATAATCAGCCTCATTAGCTTGAGAACATTTACTTTGCCCAGATCATCAGTGACATCACTCAGCTTTGCCAGGAAATGTTTGGTGGAGTTAATGCAGTTCTCTGTGGTCTGTAATAGTCCAGGTCCAGACAAAGCTAAAAACAAAATCAACAAGTATGAGTTAAATAACCTTTTACACCCTTATGACAAAAGAAAAAATCACAATACACCGTGTACCCAGATAATTCATCCAAAGGAGCCACTATCTGTGACTGGTTCCTGGTTATATACTGTAAGGCTCTATTCATATGGAAAGGATAGGAATGTTTTACTGTATCTTGGGATCCACTTACTGTACATTTTTAAGAGCCGGTATTCAACTGATAGCAGAGTCTTTCATTAGATATTTTATTGCTCAGATGAAGCCCTAAAGGGAGTCTGTCACCACATTTGACCTATGTAAACTATTAATATGAGTATACAGGCTTTAGAATGCTGAGAACAGTCCTCCATGTGTTTCTAATATTAGCTGTGTTGTTGCTGAAAATCATCTTTTATCACTTTATATAAGTGACCTCTTCCAGGCTCCTTGGAGAAGGGGGCCTGGAAATAACTCTGCCCCCAGAGCTTATTTTAAATATAAGAGGGAGTTACCAGTGTCATATGCCTTGCATACCTCCCAACTTTTAAGGAACAGAGAGAGGGACAAATCATGTGACATGCTACCTGTGTCACAGCAAATTTTCGTCAGGCCCCTGGCCACACCTATTCAATTGTTTCATTATTTTTAAGCGACTTTATGGGATGAAAAAATCTTTTATTCTTAAATAAATACATTGTACACAGCAGTGTATTTCTATCAATATAATCTGCCTGTAGTCAGAGCCTGCAATACAGATCAAGTACACAAAATCCTACCGTCTTCAGAGTCAGAGCTTGTTGGTCAGCAACTTAAAGCCAACCTGTCTACGGGATTTTGCTAAGTAAAAAAAAAGAAAGAACTCCGCCTTGTAGTTCTTGTGTAATCAGTTTTCAGTTAATGAGATGCTCGTACCTGTAGGCATGACTTTTCTTGGTTTCTCTGGCATAGAGCACCAAGATAAGACTCTGCCTACAGTCCCTCCCCGAAGCACAAGCATCTCATTAACTGAAAACTTCTAACACTGATTACACAAGGACTACAGGACGGATTTCTTCAACCCAGGTAACATTTGAATCAGTATAACGACGTCAATATGACAATGCCTGCATATTACTTAGCAAAATCCTGCTGATGCTGACAGGCTCCCTTTAAGTGTCTATCTGTAATGTTAAGGTTGTGGGTTTGAGACTGGGGGGACTCACACACACAAAAAAAAATAACATTTTTGCAATTGCTTATTATTTTTACTACTTTTACAGAAAATAAAATTCTTCACCTCAGCATACAAGCACCATAAAAATAAATTGTTACACAATGTGGTAGAGCAGCAGCCTAAGAACACGGAGAGGTGAGTTTGAGTCCAGTGTGAAACTTGATCCCTGGAAGGAGCAGAAGACAAGATCTGTGTTGGTTACTTGTCTTACACTGATAACTCCCTTTCATGTAAAAATAATCTCTGGGGACAGAGTTATCATCCAGACACAATCTGCCCCTGAGGTCATTATAAAAAGTGATAAAAGATGATTTCTCAGCCACAAGGTATGCTGAGAAATAGATGAGACACACAGGTGGTACTTTTTTCAGCGTTAGATAGCCTGTATGCTCATATTAATAGTTTGGATGGGTCAAATGTGGTGACAGATTCCCTTTAATGCCGAAACATGCATTGGATGTGGTGTATGTTTGGTCACTTTACTGTTCTCGATCTGGGCACCTGTATTATATTTTTTGTTGCAATTGTATCAAGCACCAATCGCTTTTGAATTTCTAAAGTAGCCCTGAAGGAAATGGTCACATAACATGCTACAACAAAGGGGTGTAGCTTAGGTATTAAAATTAGTAATTAGCCAGCCTTTTTGCATCCAGCTCCGGCCATGTGCCAACACAGGAACCAGAGCTTAAAGCTAACCTGTCAGCAGGATTTTGCTAATTAAACTATAGACATTGTCATGTTGGCACTGTTATACTGATTAAAATGACACTTGGGGTGAAAAAATCCATCTTGTAGCCTTTGTGTAATCAATGTTAGAAGTTTGCAGCTAATGAGATGCTCAATCTCCAGGGCGGGAGTGTAGGAAGAATCCTATCTTCCTGCTGTAAGCCAGAGAAACCAATGAAAGACCTGCCCACAGGCCGTCCCGAAGCACAAACATGTTCCTCATCAGAGAGAGAGAGACAGACTGTCTGTGCTTAGGGGCAACCTGTGGGCAGGTCTCATCTTGGTCTCTCTGGCCTAGAGCAGGAAGATAAGACTTTACCTACAGTCCCGTCCTGGAGAACGAGCATCTCATTAACTGTAAACTTCTAACACTGATTACACAAGAACCACAAGACAGATTTCTCCACCCCAGGTATCATTTTAATCAGTGTAACAGTGTCAACATGACAATGCCTGTAGTATACTTAGCAAAATTCTGCTGACAGGTTCACTTTAAGGTGAAGATCAGTGTACCTTTTAGATATGGACTCTATTATAAAGCTGTAAATGTTACTAATTTAAGTAAATTTAGCTTCATTTTTTTGGCTGGAAAACCAATCCAAATAAGGAAACAAATTAACCTAACTAGCTATGAAAATGTGACTGACTGCTCAGTTGTCCACTAAATTTATTAAACATTTCACATTTAAAGAAAAAAAGCAATCCGCATATATAGTCATCAGAGAATGTTCTGAAAAGACGTTTTTCAATTTTATGAATGCAAATAACCAACTAGAGGTAAAACTCAGCTTGTGTCAGTTTGGTGCTTTATACAACTGCTATGCTGATTGCATTATGCTCCTTCTCTCCCGGATGATTTGTGCTTCATTGTCAAATGGTAAATTCTAGAAAAGTGAAAAATCTACTGAAAGTCTGAATGAGCAAACAGGGTTTTATAAACATATTCATGTGGACTTCAGAAACACACAGAATCGCAGGGTACACAAATTCCCTGTGACAAAGTGTGTTGAAGAAAATGAACCCTTTGTCAGCTCTATGAATTGGATTAACAAACATCACATAAGTGCAGTGCTCTCTGTCTGTAGAGGTTTGGTTAGATAAGACCTGCTGGCCTAGCCATCAGCTAATCCCCATGAATCAGGTGGCTGAATGCCTCCCAGTGATCAGTTTTTATGGCCAGGGGCTGGATCTCTGCACAGGCTAATGGTGGTGAATCACAAGCATGAAAATTGCTTCTATGAAAGCAGATTTCATAACAGAAGTTATCCTGCTGTTGATAGCTACAATACATAGGGATGAGCGGAGCCCTTGAAGTTCTGGTTCTGGTACGCAACTGAACTTTAGTCCAAAGTTCGGTTTGGGGATCAGAACTGTACCCAAACCCCATTGAAATCAATGGGGAACTGAAATTTGGAGCTGGAAAATCTCTCACTCTCACTCAGTGTCTGGTATGAACACCAAACTTTATACTTAGGGTTCGCTCATCTCTAACAATACTTTGTCAATAGCAGAAAACACCAAGTAAATCTGATTTCATGACACTATTAAAAATACTGAATAAGACTGTAAATATTTTTCATGGTTCCCTGCTTAATGACAAGCACTTTTCATAGTTACAGTCTATTTTTCTAGATTTTAATATGATATATTGCGCTGACTTGAATGTGCTGCAGTGTCAACCATTGCCAGCAGGTGGCATTGTCATACCCCTTTACTTCTTTCCATCCATCAAGTCGTCTGTATCGCTATGTATTCCTAACGTACATTTTGTCCTAAATTTTTACTTTGAAAGTTATGTTTTGCATAGTCCTATCTTGGAGGGTGCTTTTGGAAATCAGTAAAATGTTCTTTGGCTTTACTCTTTCCAAAATATTTTCTTTTGTTCCTTTTTCATAGCAGATTGAAACAAAATGTATTTGAAATGTATTATTATTGTTATACAGTTGTTTCCAAATATTTACCTTTGTTAAAGAAAGGCCGTATGACTTTCCATAAAGTTGGGTTACTGTTGAATATAATCCCATTTTCATTCATGCCAATACACTGTAATCCCAATTTACTGCCAAACCTTGACACATAATGATTGTGCTTCATCACATGGCATGTTGCTGAAGATCTGTGGGGAAATAAGTATCATATTCAGCAATACATAACATATGTGTGAATGAAGAAGCGAAAACTGCTGTCACAGATTTGAGTAGTAAACCATTTAATAAATCTCAATGTGGTAAAACCTTGTGTTTCAGGTATCAAAGGTGTCCTTTGTGTTATTATTTGTATAGTTCTGCTTCTGTACTTCAGCTTGCACAAAAGCTTATAAACATGGTCACATAGGCGGATTATAATGAGGGCAACTTGGGCTACCGCCCGGGGCTCGAATCTTTCCCGAAGCTCCACTGATGGCAATACAGAATGGCAGCACAGCTCTAGTGGATAGCCTGTCGCCTTTCCTGTGACATGCCGGCGCGATTACATCAGCCTGCGCAAATATCTTCGCACATAAAGTGCCATGGAAAAAATGACGCTATAGATAATATTAATAAATAATAATACCTCAGCTAGGTCTGGCGCAATGACTTTATCGCACCAGCATGTTTGCACTAGCCTCAAGAAGAAGGTAGCTGCAGGAGATCATATGGAGAGGTGAGTATTAAAAACATTTTTTTTTCCAATAGAATAAATTAAATGGGGTTGGGAGAGAGAGAGGTATAATGAATAGAGGGTATGGGGTGAGGAGAGGAAAGTATAGTGAATTAAAGGGAACCTGTGACAGAAAAAAGGCTGGGGCAGAAATGGGGTTAATCTGCAGGTTAATTAGAGCAGTAACTGAGAGCCGGCTCTTATGATAGCTCTACTGCTGCTCTGGCTGTCAGTCAGTGCCAGGGGCGTGGCTACAGATGCCACTCACTGCCATGCACTGAGCGGTGACTGAAGCCATGCTGGCCACATCTCTATATCTGAAAGCCTAAGCCAGACAAGAGGAATAAATTAATTTCCTCCCGCAGTGAGGCGCTAAGTGTGGCAGCTGTATGGCTTCAGAATGCTATTATCCTGCAGATTAACCCCATATCTGTAGGGTAATAGCATTTTTTTTACATGATAGGATCCCTTTAAGGGAGGGGGTTGGGAGAGAGGAAATTTTAAGGAATTGAGGGTGGGGGATGGGAGAAAGCACATGACTTCATGAATTGGAGGGGATGTAATAATGAATTGAGGGAGCAGGAGGTGCAAAGTGGTGGGGCATTGAGGACATAGGAGAGTGACTGGTAATGAATTTGGGGAAAGTACATGGGCTAATTAATTTATATATTTATTGGGTAAATGTAGCTAATTATAATTATTGAGGACTCGAGAGCAGAGGGGTAGATTATCAGTTTACATTTGGAATGGCGTGTCGCATAATAACTAATTATACATTAAGTGCGGTGCATGTTTGTATTCAGTGGTGAAGTGTGGGGGGATTTCTTACTCAAGAAACAAATGTGTACATATATGTGAGTTTTTTCATTTTCAGTGCGGCAGTCAATGCAGTGACCGAGTTACGGCATTAGGACGATGACATGAAGGATTGACAAGATGATGAAGATGTAATTGGCAAAATATCAGAGGTAAGTTACTGGATGTAAATATTTATGCTATATAGAGGCGATGTGCCCACGTTCCGGATGGAGCAGCGCTTTGGAAGCAGCTTTCTCTGCGTCCAAAACGCTGCAGTCTGTTGAACGCAGGTAAATCCGTATTTGTTCACTGAAGCGTGCAGATTTATCACGTTCAATACACTCTATTGAAGTAATTTCTGTTGCGGGGACTAGCGTCTCCACAAGAGAAATTGACATGCTGCGGTCCTGAAAGATGCGCCCCATGTCAGTTTCCGCGGGTGATCCACAGGTGCACATTTCTAGAAATCCCATTCACTATGCTTTAAACACGCAGCGTCAAAACCGCAGCAACTCCTGAACGTGGGAACGTTCCCTAGGGGTATGTGCATGCAATATTTTTATTCCACTGACAGAGCTGCTGAGGTTTTCTTAGAAAAAGCCGCATCAGGAAATAGCTGTCGATTTGCTTTCTTCCGCATCTTTTCCCTATACTTTTCTAACTATGTAGAGCGAACGACTTCCAAACAAAGTAGTCAAAAAAATGACCATGTTACTTCATTTAAACGCTTGATGGATTCCAATCACTAATGTGGTTAAAGGAAGTAACAAAAAACTGGAAATAGGCACAGCAATATTATTTTTCCACTTCTGTGCATGATGTAGATTTTCTGCAGCAGTTTTACTGCACTTTATTAAGTGGATTCCTCTCAGAATTTGCCTTACAAAGACATTGTGCACACATACTGTAACTAGTGATGCGAGAACCTGAACAGTAAAGTTCGGGTACGGTCTCCGAACACAGGCTTCTCTAGGAAGTCCATGTTACTGTTCGGGTGTTTCCCACACTGTCATGTGCATGACAGCGTAAGATAGACTGATGGCTCTGGCTGGGCGGTAAGAGATCATTATCGCCGGTCAGAGCGCCAGCAGCTGCGACCGGAGGTAAAAAGTCCGGTCACAGAGGGGTTTGCTGATGAGAGATTACTACTCCCATCAGTCTAAGCCTGCTGCCGCTAATAACAGAGAGAGCATGAGTGTATGATGAGAGTATTCATAAGCTGGCATTATAAATAAATATAAAAAAACATGTGAGTTCCACTCTGCTTTTGATAACCAACATGCCGCGACCAAACAGCGACGGGCACAGTTCGGAAGAAAGTGCCTGTCGCCCGCATACTCCCCTCCGGTCACCGCTAACACAGGGTTAATGCCGGCAGTGCCGGACCGCGTTATGCCGCGGGTAACGCACTCCGTTACCGCTGCTATTAACCCTGTGTGTCCCCAACTTTTTACTATTGATGCTGCCTATGCGGCATCAATAGTAAAAAATGTAATGTTAAAAATAATTTTAAAAAAAACCTGCTATAATCACCCTCCGTAGTTGCTCGCGCTGGCCGTCATCTTCCGTTGCAGGTTCCGGTGGCAAAGATGTTATGGCAGAAGGACCTGCCATGATGTCACCGTCATGTGACCGCGACGTCATCACAGGCCCTGCGCGCCTGCGCGAGAAGGACCTGCCATGACATCACGATCATGTGACCGCGACGTCATCACAGGCCCTGCGCGCCTGCGCTAGAAAGACCTGCCATGACATCACGGTCATGTGACCGTGACGCCATCACAGGTCCTGCGCTCATACCAACCCTGGGACCGGAAGCTGCCGTGGACTACAAGGGGCCCTCGGAAAGGTGAGTATATGTTTATTTTTTAAACTGTGACAAACCTGGCTGGGCAATAAACTATGTAGCTGGGTAATATACTACGTGACTGGCCAATATACTACGTGGCTGGCCAATATGCTACGTGGCTCTGTGCTGTATACTACGTCACTGGGCAATATACTACATAACTTGGAAATATACTACGTGGCTGGCCAATATACTACGTGGCTCTGTGCTGTATACTACGTCGCTGTGCAATATACTACGTGGCTCTGTGCTGTATACTTCGTCACCGGGCAATATACTACGTAACTGGGCAATATACTACGTGGCTCTGTGCTGTATACTACGTCACTGGGCAATATACTACGTCACTGGGCAATATACTACGTGGCTGGGCAATATACTACATCACTAGGCAATATAATACGTAACTGGGCAATATACTATGTGGCTGCGCAATATACTACGTCACTAGGCAATATACTACGTAACTGGGCAATATACTACGTGGCTGCACAATATACTAAGTCACTAGGCAATATACTACGTACTGTAACTGGCCAATATACTACGTGGCTGGGCAATATACTACGTCACTGGGCAATATACTACGTGGCTGGGCAATATACTACGTGGCTGGGCAATATACTACGTCACTAGGCAATATAATACGTAACTGGGCAATATACTATGTGGCTGCGCAATATACTACGTCACTAGGCAATATACTACGTAACTGGGCAATATACTACGTGGCTGCACAATATACTAAGTCACTAGGCAATATACTACGTACTGTAACTGGCCAATATACTACGTGGCTGGGCAATATACTACGTCACTGGGCAATATACTACGTGACTGGGCAATATACTACGTGGCTGGGCAATATACTACGTGACTGGGCAATATACTACGTGGCTGGGCAATATACTACGTTGCTGGGCAATATACTATGTAGCTGGGCAATATACTACGTGACTGGGCAATATACTACGTGACTGTGCAATATACTACATGGCTGGGCAATATACTACGTGACTGGGCAATATACTACGTGACTGTGCAATATACTACATGGCTGGGCAATATACTACGTGGCTGGGCAATATACTACGTGGCTGGGCAATATACTACGTGGCTGGGCAATATACTGCATGGCTGGGCAATATACTATGTGGACATGCATATTCTAGAATACCCGATGCGTTAGAATCGGGCCACCATCTAGTATATATATAATACACACATAGCTGGACTAAGTAAAAAAGTTAAAAAAGGTAAAAAAATGGGAAAATATTTTTTTTAAATAGCAATGATAAAAAAATATATAATTTTGTGACTCTTATTTTTTTTTTATATATTTTCACAAATTTGTTTAACTTTTTTTACTTAGTCCCACTATGGGACTTTCATTTTTTGCAGTGTGGTCACTTTATAAAGCATTGCAATGCACGAGCATTCCAATGCTTTAGTCAGTGATGCACTGACACAAGCTATTTAAACCATGCTCTGTGCATGATCGAACTAGCTTGCTAGCCCTAGTGACCTCGATGTTGTCATGGCAACATCGGGTCACCAAGGCAGTTCGGCCCCTCGGGATTACCTCGCTGGGGCGCCGATCGGAGAGGAGAAGGAGCCCCCTCTCTCTCCCTACCTTCTAAATGCTGCGAACGATACTGATCGCAGTACTTAGGAGGTTAAACTGCTGGGAGCAGTCTGAGCACCACTCCTGGTAGTGAGAGCGGGATGTCAGATTGCTGAATACTGATCATGCACACGCACGGCTCCTATTCACACAAAATCGCCAGGACGTATCCATACGTCCAAGGTCGGGAAGTTCTTCCCAACCAAGATATATGGATATGTCTGAAGTCATAAAAGGGTTAAAGCAGCACAATATTAAGGAAGTCCTGAAAACATGATGTATTGGGGGTCAATGAGGATGGGGTTTGAGAAGCACTGTTCTGGACCACAACAGTAACTGGACTGTAAAAATGTAAGCTTTCATAAAGCCTTTAGGCTCCCATACACCTTATACATATTATTACTCATCCAGGTGAGATAATCCACTGTCACTCGTATATCCAACAGAATCCATTCAGGCTGTCCTCAGTCTTGTGCATGGATGGGCATCTGACTCCTTCTTTGTGGTTGACACGTCCTTGAACCTCTCTATCCAATCATACACACTTCTTCACGACAAAACACTTCTCCATAATGTACACAAAGTCTTCGATAAATATTGGCAGCGGACACACCGTCAGAGGACAACAAACGAATTACTGCACGCTGCTCCTCTTTCATGCAAATCACAAGTGTGGCAATCATTGTTTCTCTCACCACAGTCACTGATGAACTGACATAACACGTCCGACTGTACACAGCAGTGACTGGGAAGACGGCGACCTCGTATGGAAAAGGCTGAAAAGATAGCATGACCAGCATATGTTTTAACCGAAGTGTAGATGTGAATACTTTTCTTCCCAATGATGACAAAATTATTCTAGGAGTGATACCTTTGTTGGCTAACGAGAAAATAATATGTTTGCAAGCTTTCAGAGCACAGTGGCTCCTTCTTCAGGCAGGATTACAAATACATTTTGTAAATAAGCCTGAAGAAGGAGCCACTGTGCTCTGAAAGCTTGCAAACATATTATTTTCTGGTTAGCCAATAAAAGTATCACTCCTAGAATACTTCTGTCATCATTGGGCAGAAAAGTATTCACATCGATTTTTCTGGCTAACACGGTACCAAAATACAATTTATGTACAACCGAAGTGTAGAAAATGTTTGACTCCTCTTGTATTTGAATATACACATGTGTTAATGTTTCCCCAGAAGTTGACACCATTTCTCCACCTGCTTTGTTTTTGCCTGCACTACATTACTGTTGCACATATATACATGCATTTTATTGTGGCTTTCTCGACATTGTAGTCGCCGTTTTAAATATAAAAAAACTTTAAAAATGCCAATGTACTTGCTAAAAAAAACTTTGGCAAAGAGTACATGGAAATAAGATGATTTTTTGATGTAGCAGTGGCGCAGATGCCCTATCAGTACTGCATGTGTATGAAAAATGGTGAATATTGAAATAAAAAAGGCTTGTTCTTTGTTTCCACCTATATATATCAGTGGGTGAGGAGCTCTGGAGAGGGGCAGAAGTGCACACAAAATAGGGCAGCACCGTCTGGCAAAGGATAAGTAGAAGCCATGATAGCACTCACCTGATGGTGTTGTGTGCAGGCATAACATCTATAAAAGCGTGGAAAGCCACTGCTGCCCTGCGGCCAGTTCTTCCAGATGTATAATGGCAAAAATGAAACCTGTGACAGCTGCTTTGCGAGAATGAAAAACCTTGGGATTCCAAATTGGTTTTCCTTAATATCAACTAGTTTCCGTGCTTGACCAGCACCTTTCTCAAGTGCATTTTTTATACCTTGAGAAAAGCGCCAGTTTGGCAAACGCATTGGTATTAATTAAAACTGATTTGGAATCCCAAGGCTCTTTATTCTTGTAAATGTGAAAGTTTTCATTTCTGCCATTGGGCAGACTCTTGTACACAGATTAACCCTGCTGTTCTGTTGGTCAAAAATGACCGACTTTGAACTTCAATATTCTTTAAAATATTCAAGATGCGGCTCTGAAACCCGTGGCCGACCGACCCATCCTCATTTAAGTCAATCAACCACAAGTTTCAGAACCGCATCTTGAACACCCCAAAAAATACCAAAGTTCAAAATAGGTCTCCCCAGACCGAACAGAACAGCAGGGTTAAATAGTTGTCCAATAGAGGTAAAATCAGTGGATTTGGCCAACTGTTCCTCTAATGTTCGTGGCCAACTATGGCCTCTCTCCCAAACTGACAGAATCCATGAATGGATCCACTATAATGTACGGAACACAGAGACGGACGGGAGGAAATTTGTGTCTAAAATGAAATTGTGTTTGTTGCTCATAACCAATTGCAGTATAGCTTTAATTTCATATTCTGCTGTTGAAAAATGAAAGCTGCACTGAGATTGGTTACTATGGGCAACAAACAGAGTTTCTTAAATCTACTCCTATCTATAGGGATCAGGATTTCTAATTTGTAATCACCTGGTGCAGCCCCACCTTTACTGGGGTAATAGATGTCTGTCATTTGGGAATCAGACAGGGCATTACCCTATGGCTGTTCTCATATAGCTACAGTGTATCAGTGCTCTGTGAGGTAATGCAGGATTTGCACTTATCTTTCTATGGTCATGGACTCACCTACTCTGAAACACTATGACAAACTGAAGCTGTGCGAGCAGGACGGTATATAAACCATGAATATCTCCATTCACTGGCAGCGAACAGTTATAGAGAAATATTCAAAGGGATAGTCTGCTGAAAACAAATTATCACCCATCCTTAGGATGGACAATAACTTACTCATCGGTGGAGGTCCGACCACTGGTGATCGATTGTCCGAATGGAGCCATAGCCCGCATGTGCCACTTGTGCTCCATTTATTGTCTATGGGGCTGCTGAGCTCTGTGCTATGTACGGTCCAACAGCGCCATAGAGAATGAATGGAGCGGCTGTTGGGCGTCTGACATGCCACAACATCTTGTAATGGGAATAATTTTCCCTGATCTACCAAGCAATGAGAATCCCAGCAGTGGGACACCCACCGATCAGCTAGTTATCATCTATCCTGCAGAAACAGTAGGTGATAACTTGCTTTAACTGTACAATCCCTTTAAAATGTCAAGCTCAGGGTGATATTTAGAACAATATGATTAGTTAGGACAATACCAATCTCCTAAATAATCTCTTTGGTCTACAATATTAAGTAAGCATCAATAAAAAGATGAAACTGTTGGCTTTCATATATGGCTGAATACATGTTGATATTTCTGGTTTAGGTGGCTGCTGAACATCTAGATATGTGTTGTCATTCAGTACAGTATATGCATGTCTATAGTATATTGAGCAATAGCTACAAAATTATAACTAGCGCACATTTACCGGCTGATGATGAGGGTTTCCTCGCCATTAATCCACACCCTGACAAATTCTCCATACATGTCATTGTAATAGTTTGATGCTGTCCCAATTCCTGTCAACAGAAATCTTCCATAGGATATGAGTGGCCCAAGTCCCAGGTAATAGGCAGGACCTATAGAAAATGTAATGTTACAGTAAATCGGGAATATGGTTTGGGCAGCAAACAGAAAGGTGCAATGGTAACAGGATAGATACATATTAAGATGGATTTAGCTTTATCACTGATGGCGATGGGACTTTTTTACAAAGAGTGGCTCTGGTTTTGCTTCTCCCATGCTGGGCTGCTATTTCTTTATTCAGGGAATGACAATCCCTACAACTATTATAGATTTTGAGTGGATGTGAATGGGTTGTTAAAAATTATCTTTCTATAGAGTAACTGACCCAGAGAGCAGCAAAGTGCCACATCTCTACTTTCTCTGAGACATTTTCCCTGCACCAACCACTGCAGTGGGCATGTAGCATTACTATTATGTAATTTACAGATGGGCAAGAGCTGCCTTTTGAGACTCATATATGGATGTCCATACATTGTACCATGTATAAGCCCAAACAAGCTATATAATGATACAGTAGGTCTACCTACAGTGCAAAGTAGACCCATGACTGCCAACTATAACATCTGATTAATTTACCATTGCTGCAGCTATATCCATTTTGTTAATGTATGAAAGAAGGGATAATTTCACAATCGGTGGGAGTTCAACAGTTTGGATTCCCACCGATCCCAAGAACCAGCGCTCAGGAGAGCCTCATGTGAATGGAACGGTGGTCAATGATGTACACATTCTTATCATTTATTTTTATAAGTATGCTGAACACCAGTTGAGCACAGCACTCAACTATCTCCGGCGGCCCCATTATGGATGTGCACGTCATTGACCACTGCTCAACTCACACGAGGCTCTTCAGAGCCCAAGTCTCAAGATCGGTGACAGGTCCCATCGACTAGGAAGTTATCACCTATCTGATTGATAAGAGATAACTTCCAAACATGAAACAACCCATTTATCACAGCGCTGGTAGTAATGCAATTTGACACCTTTTTACGTAAAGTCCCAATTCTCTTACCTGGTATTGATGACGTTTCTTCATAACTCCAAATAAGTATAAGCAGAAATATGAAAACCACCATGGAAGCAGCTGTCGCTGGAGCCACACTGGGCATAACCTCAGTGATGTTGTACTGCATTGGGTTCAGAACCTCTGTAATCATGTCTTTCCAGGGCAGTATTCTCTCCTATGTATAGGTGTAGAGAGCATTAACTTCTAATCACCTTGGACTTTTAAAAACCCCAAGTGACAACAAACAGATGATACAACATTAGATCCAAGCCCTATAGTGTTGGAATTTAACCTTTTGATGTTTTGGGAATCTGCTTGATAGCAAAAAAATTTAGCCAAAACAGAAAGATAACATTCCTTCATCAACTTTGTACTACACATTTCACTTTGATTATACATGTGCCATCTGTGAAAGAGGATGATGCCCTTGACAAATCATTTACAGCGATGCAACTGAAGGCATTGTGAATTTTGCATATAAGATTTTCAAGTTCAAACCAATTAAGGTGGAACTTCTAGGACAGTTTTCCTCAATACTTGGTACATTATTGATTTTTTTTTTACATCTTTTTAATGAATAAACAATATATCACACTTCTTTATTGTCAATGTTTAACATTTAAAAAGCATGTCAATCTGCTTTCATTTAGAAAATTCTGAATACACACCACTATTAATCCTGCAGATGAACAACCTGTCAAAACAAATTGACTACAGATCCAGAAGAAAGACACTTTAAAACTTAACATTTAATAGTCCCTTCATAAAACACACTAGTCAGTGAAAATGTCATAAAATTAGTATAGAGCTTTATAGCTACCATTCCGTGGTTAGTCATAGATATCAAATTCATCAAAGGACAAGGCCAACACAAGATTACGGACTATCAATAATCAAGAGTATAAGCAGTGCATTGATTCAATCCATGTTCAAAGGAAATTAATTGGTTTGGTCTCCCCAAAATCCTTCAATGAGAAACTGATCTATCAGGTGGAGCCCCAAGAACAGCATTCAGGAGCAGTACCACAGTCTCTAATCGGCCCAGTATTAAAACTCATCCCTGCTCACCCTAATCGCTGCCGCTCTGAGGGACTCCCATACCCGGCTGCCCTTCGACTACCGTCAGCGTACAGTGTCCTTACTATGCTTCCAACATGTTTCATCTAATACTCTTCAGGGGAGAATCCTTATTGCAGATGGGACTAGATCTGATGAATAGATGACAACATTGATCTAGGGTTGCCAACTTGATTTTTTATTTCTTCTGGACAGCTATTAAAAAAATCATGGACAGACAATATTTTACGGACACATTGGAAAACGTTAACAAATCATTATAATTAAAAGTGATGCATGTCTACAGCCCGTAATTCTGATATAAATACATTATCTGCATTCACTATGAATGTAAAATTACAATAAAAATAATCTTTATACATTTCTTGAGCTTCAAAAAAATCAAGGACTCCTTAAACATTTTTTACAGAGAGGTCAAAAAAGTGTCCTATTTTTTTTGGACTATCCTGTAATCTCTAGATGGCTGGCAAGCCAGTACCTGTCACTTATTCGGTTATCGTTCATATGCACGTAACCACCACTAATGAGATCAAACTGTATACTTAGTTATTATTAAAGCTTTAGTCCTGCTTTGCTGTTTTCCACATACAAATAGAAGTGGGACATTAGAATGGGACAGGTGCACAATAACTGCCAATTGTGCATGCCTCTCGGTAGGTCGAGAAGATGTGATGTCACCAGCCCCGCTCATCTCTTGAACAGAGTAGTGCAGGACCAACGCTTTAGATTCAATTTACAAAAGGTAGGCAATAATCTCTTAGGATTCATCTATTGGTATTAGAAGTTTAAGCCCTAAGACTGACCTTATTAGAGATCTCTGCCAGAAAATACTGTCGGTTAAATAAAAACATACTACAAATTATCTGACCTCTTTGGATTAAGAAAAAATCGAATGGTGCTAAGGTTGAACGAAGGATGTAAAACTTCTCAACGTAGAAAGTCTTGACTGCAGTCAACAAATATCACCAATTCCTTACAGGGTTGAGGAAGTTGAGAAAGCTATGCAATGGAGAACTTGCAACTTAAGTTGCAAATTGCAAAAAAACATAAAGAAGGACTGGTAAGTGGTGATGAAACAAAATTGGTTCGTGGAGAACTATACTTTATACAGTATGTTTAGCTGTAAGAATTCTGAATCATCGATCTTTATGAATCACGCTGCCATCATTATTGTAAGAACAATCAGGAAATTCTAATTCAATTTTTATTGACATTTATATTAACAATAGGCATTACTGCCTCATTCATGGCTTTCTGGAGAGCCATCTCAAGACAACAATGAGCTTCCGGTGACAGTTAGATATTTCCTTCTTGCTGATTGCAAAATAAATATTTTACAGCCACTTCCTGCTGGGAGAAGGCTATCAATAAGCATGGATGCCCAGTTGACAGAGAAGACTGGAAGAGAAGGTGCTGCTCACTTGATGAGAGGTGAAATGAAATAAAGGAATTTCTAGATGAGTCATGGGCAGGGTTGTCACTATCTTTGCTTTAATTATTGTATTATCTTTTTACGTTGTTGCTTATGATGGTTGTATATGAACTGCTGAATTGTAAAGCGCTAGATGGGAAAAAATAGCAGATATTTGATGCCTACATGAATAATAAATACAAATGGAATATCATTTTTCTTTAAATCTATTCAGCTGACCTCTTGATGGCAAGAGAGAATTTTAATGGAAGATCCACCAATAGATCTGGAATAGATCTGGAATAGTACCAACCTGCAGCATCAATTAATGATACCAAAAAGATGAATTTAAGAATAAGTAGCATAGAATAACGCTAAGCATTTTTCAGTGTTTTTTTCTGCAGCAAAACCTACATTCTTGGCAGAAAACATAGCATCAAAGTGGCGTCAAAAATCCAGGATTTGGTGCATTTTTTGCAAATGTAACAGCTGGGGGAGGTAAATTGGTCTGGAATAATTTACCTAAGGGTAGTTTCACACTTGCGTTTTTGTCTGCAGCGTTTTTTGCACAAAAAACGCATGCAGTTTTTTTCCCTATATTTAACATTGAAAACGCATGCGTTTTTTGTTGTACGGGTTTGGTTGCGTTTTGAAACGCATGCGTTTTTTTGCTGCATGCGTTCTTTTTCAGAAATGCAACTTGTAGTATTTTTGAGAGGCTTTTTTTGACACATAAAAACGCATGCGTTTTCATGCGTTTTTTTTGTGTCAAAAAATACATTGGAGTCAATGGAAACGCATGCATTTTTAAGCACATGCGTTTGTTTGCTTTAAAAACGCATGTGTTTTTATTAAAAAAACAGAAAACACACTGATATGCCACCCCCCACCATAAAGGTGATAAAGGGATCCTAACCCTAACCCTAAAGGGATCCTAACCCTAACTCTAACCCTAACCCTAAAGGGATCCTAACCCTAACCCTAACCCTAAAGGGATCCTAACCCTATCCCTAACCCTATCCCTACCCCTAACCCTACCCCTAACCCTAAAGGGATCCTAACCCTAACCCTACCCCTAACCCTAAAGGGATCCTAACCCTAACACTACCCCTAACCCTAACCCTACCCCTAACCCTAACCCTAAAGGGATCCTAACCCTAACCCTAACCCTAAAGGGATCCTAACCTAACCCTACCCCTAACCCTAACCCCCTCAGGGTTAGGGTTAGGATCCCTTTAGGCTTAGGGTTAGGGGTAGGGTTAGGATCCCTTTAGGGTTAGGGTTATGATCCCTACCCCTAACCCTACCCCTAACCCTAACTATTTCTGTTTATAGTGGGTTTTTTTACTTTATTTTGATGATTGGCAGCTGTCACACATTTCTCAGCATGCGTTTAAAAAATGCAAACGCATGAAAAAACGCATGTAAACGCGTCAAAACGCTGCTTTTTTTCACCACATGCAAAAACGCATGCGTCATAAAAACGCAGCGTTTGCACGCGTTTACATGCGTTTTTTCACCATGCGTTTTTTTTTTTAAAACACATGCGTTTTGAAACGCAAGTGTGAAACCAGCCTTAGATACTGCCAGTTCATTGAGTTTGTAGGACATTCCTTACTTTCACATTTTGGTCTGCCATTTAAAATGCTCAAGAATTGTTTAATTTCACACCTAGGTGGACCACATCCATTGTTCAATCTGAGCTGTAAATTTGCATTAAAAAAGCATTTAAAAAACGCTGAAAAACACCTAGTGTGAACACAGCTTTAGAGAGATTTGTATTTGTGACTTTTCTCTGGAAGTATGGAAAAACAAAGGTCCCCCTAACCCTTTGTTTATGTCCCCCTATTGTTTCCTACCACTTGAATAATTACTCATCTTAAAATGAGCTGTAAAGAATTTTACTCAAAAAATATTGGTTGTTAGTGTACAAAATGGAAATTGTAATACAATGTCAAACACATTGATTACTTCATCAAAATGTTTGTAAAATTTCCACATGTCAATAAAAACATGTTTATATATAACACAACCTAATTATTTATTGAAATACACTTTTTATTTATAATTTTTTTTTACGTTTGCATTTTTAATTTAATTTATTTTTCTTTGCTAGCCAGTTTGGTAGAAAACTGAACAGCAACTCCATATTTGACAAATATAAGCTGCACTATTGATTATGAATCATCCAGCAACTATAGGGGTTAAAATGATTATAGCAGACAGGAAGTGGTTAGCTCAGGCCTAGGGGATACTGGGCAAGTTGTTATTGTGTCCTGGTCATCCAAGAGTAAGTTGTGTGCTAGAGAGTTTCCTGTCAGAATGAAATCAGACCAGCTGTGTAAACCAGTTCTTCATGGGAAGCAATTGCTGTAATCATAGAAGCAGTCAGGACAGTCAGGAGCATGTTTATTACCTCAAGATAGAAGTGAGAGAGCTACAGCACTGGACTCATCCTCTTCTCCACACCTCACTGCATGAGGAAGGTACAGTTCTGCTTAGGGTAAGACACTGTGTTTGAAGAGAAGTTATCTGTGAAGAGACTTTCATATATTGATAAAGCATTGCATGAAGAGAAGTAATTCTGTGTGATGGAAAGAAGCTTGAATAAAACCACCGTGATCAACTTCAGCTCAGAACTGTGTCATAGCTGTATGCCTGTAAACCATTCCCTCACCTCTACTGCAAAAAAATATAATTAATGATCAACCTGAGTAAGATTTCCCCAGGATTCTGAAAAGAAGGTAAGCTCTGACCCATCTTCAACGTTCTCTGCACAAGCGCAAAGTGTTATGCATAAAATAGCAACATAGTGTATGTATTCCAGGCGCAAAAACTAAAATGTGGAAATGTCCCATAAAAAACTACACCCCCTACCCTGAAATCTCAATAACAGTTACCAACTCACAGTCCTGAAATCTCAAAAAGTATGTCTATAGTAAAAAACTGAGTTATATAATATGATGTTTTTCTTATTATGCATACATCAAACGTTTCCACAATATATTCTCATTTATAGCTTTTTCAATAGCAGAAATGTATTAATTCCTCAAACTTTATTACAAATATTGATCAAGAAATTCACCTAGAACATTAAAATAAAATCCACATTTAATTTGATAAAAAGTCTCTATTCTGCCTATATCCTTCATATAATATTACATGGGGAAATATGTTGGATTCAGGAAGGTTTAGGAGCAGAACTAAGACGCAGAAGAATAATGATGCATGTCTTACATTATAATGATGATATAAGATGTTTCCCCTTTCCGGATAGCATTTCCATCAAAAGTTGAGATCATAGTAACATAGTAACATAGTAACATAGTTAGTAAGGCCGAAAAAAGACATTTGTCCATCCAGTTCAGCCTATATTCCATCATAATAAATCCCCATATCTACGTCCTTCTACAGAACCTAATTGTATGATACAATATTGTTCTGCTCCAGGAAGACATCCAGGCCTCTCTTGAACCCCTCGACTGAGTTCGCCATCACCACCTCCTCAGGCAAGCAATTCCAGATTCTCACTGCCCTAACAGTAAAGAATCCTCTTCTATGTTGGTGGAAAAACCTTCTCTCCTCCAGACGCAAAGAATGCCCCCTTGTGCCCGTCACCTTCCTTGGTATAAACAGATCCTCAGCGAGATATTTGTATTGTCCCCTTATATACTTATACATGGTTATTAGATCGCCCCTCAGTCGTCTTTTTTCTAGACTAAATAATCCTAATTTCGCTAATCTATCTGGGTATTGTAGTTCTCCCATCCCCTTTATTAATTTTGTTGCCCTCCTTTGTACTCTCTCTAGTTCCATTATATCCTTCCTGAGCACCGGTGCCCAAAACTGGACACAGTACTCCATGTGCGGTCTAACTAGGGATTTGTACAGAGGCAGTATAATGCTCTCATCATGTGTATCCAGACCTCTTTTAATGCGCCCCATGATCCTGTTTGCCTTGGCAGCTGCTGCCTGGCACTGGCTGCTCCAGGTAAGTTTATCATTAACTAGGATCCCCAAGTCCTTCTCCCTGTCAGATTTACCCAGTGGTTTCCCATTCAGTGTGTAATGGTGACATTGATTCCTTCTTCCCATGTGTATAACCTTACATTTATCATTGTTAAACCTCATCTGCCACCTTTCAGCCCAAGTTTCCAACTTATCCAGATCCATCTGTAGCAGAATACTATCTTCTCTTGTATTAACTGCTTTACATAGTTTTGTATCATCTGCAAATATCGATATTTTACTGTGTAAACCTTCTACCAGATCATTAATGAATATGTTGAAGAGAACAGGTCCCAATACTGACCCCTGCGGTACCCCACTGGTCACAGCGACCCAGTTAGAGACTATACCATTTATAACCACCCTCTGCTTTCTATCACTAAGCCAGTTACTAACCCATTTACACACAATTTCCCCCAGACCAAGCATTCTCATTTTGTGTACCAACCTCTTGTGCGGCACGGTATCAAACGCTTTGGAAAAATCGAGATATACCACGTCCAATGACTCACCGTGGTCCAGCCTATAGCTTACCTCTTCATAAAAACTGATTAGATTGGTTTGACAGGAGCGATTTCTCATAAGCCCATGCTGATATGGAGTTAAACAGTTATTCTCATTGAGATAATCCAGAATAACATCCCTCAGAAACCCTTCAAATATTTTACCAACAATAGAGGTTAGACTTACTGGCCTATAATTTCCAGGTTCACTTTTAGAGCCCTTTTTGAATATTGGCACCACATTTGCTATGCGCCAATCCTGCGGAACAGACCCTGTCGCTATAGAGTCCCTAAAAATAAGAAATAATGGTTTATCTATTACATTACTTAGTTCTCTTAGTACTCGTGGGTGTATGCCATCCGGACCCGGAGATTTATCTATTTTAATCTTATTTAGATCAAAGTCTCAAACCAGTCCAACAAATAAAGAGATGGACGGCTAGGCATCATCTTGGGGCAGAAGATTGAGTTTTTATCTAGCACTTTAGATAAATGCTGGAGAAAATGGAGAAAAGCTACCAGTGAGAGATATAGGTGCAGGGGTCCAAATTTCACTTTCTAGCCTGAAGGATGTGAGAGTCAAGTTTGTGATGTCAATAAACTTAAATTGCTGGATTATGGATTCATTTCTTGAATGTAATTTTTGTATAACTAAATCCATTCAGCTGACCTGTTGGTACCAAGATCTGAAATAGTTACTAACCCCTCTCTTCCATTTTTTCTCTTTACTTGCGGCACATTGGGAAGCCTGCAGCGTCAATTAATGCTATCATAAAGATGAAGGTAGGAATAATAAGTAGAATAGAATAACAGAGATTTGTAATTTTGAAGGGGATTTTTTTACCCAAACTATAATTTTGATTCAAGTATTCTAGTGCCACCTATTGGAAGGCAGCAATCCTACAAGTCATTGTCGACCCTTTAATGAGCCTTGTCACATGACTTAGGATAATAGCCAAACCAGAATCTCAATTTTCAGACACTGTGTTTCGGGGTACTGCCCCTCATCAGTGCAAAGCGGAGATCTGGTTTGGCTGTGTGAGAGGCGTCCGATTGATATCCAAGAAGTATCATTTCTCCTTGTGGAGATTGACATGCTAAGCATGCCAAGATGAGGAGACTTAAAGCCGCAATGCTCCTCTGGGAAATATGCTAATTATGTAAATTGTCTCTTCAGAGAGGAAGAGAACTAGAACTAACTAGAACTCTAGTGCTACCTATTAGAAGGCAGCAATCCTACAAGTCAGTGTCTGAAGAGACAATTTGCATAATTAGCATTTTTCACAGAGGATCATTGCGGCTTTAAGTCTCCTCATTCTGGCATGCTTAGCATGTCATTCTCCGCAAGGAGAAATGATACTTCTTGGATATCGGTCGGACATCTCTCAAACACCCAAACCAGATCTCCACTTTGCACTGATGAGGGGCAGTACCCAGAAACACAGTGTCTGCAAATTGAGATTCTGGTTTGGATATTATTTAAAGTCATGTGACAAGGCTCGTTAAAGGGTCGACATTGACTTGTAGGATTGCTGCCTTCCAATAGGTGGCACTAGAGTTCTAGTTCTCGTCCTCTCTGAGGAGACAATTTGCATAATTAGCATATTTCCCAGAGGAGCATTGAGGCTTTAAGTCTTCTCATCTCGGCATGGTTACCATGTCACTCTCCGCAAGGAGAAACGATACTTCTTGGATATTGATTCAAGTATCAGAAGTCCTTTTAAATATATACTGAACCAGATAAGAAAAAAGGTCTGAAGTGTAAGGATGCTCCAAACTGGTCGATATTTCAGCTTCTTGGAACCTTTCCCAGTAGAACATTGATGAGACTTGGGTTTTTTGTTTTCAGGTCAAGTTAGAAAGATTATATAAGAAAACTCAGACAATGTGATAATGAGATGTTAATAGTTCTATTCTGTATCACAAACTAAGTAAAATGACTTCTATTGCACTAAATGCATAAAAGATTATTGTAAATTGGCATCACTTTGTGAAGATCAATACAAAAATGTCAGGATCAATTTTATTGTAGCTACTAAAACTAAAACATAAAAGCCAGCTCACCAGTCTTCACCACAGGTGCTCGGAACTCCGCTGCCGACAAGCGTAGTATTCCATAGGAAAAAAAAAAAAGGGTTGAGTTCCAGCTCCTTAAAATAATTCTTTTATTGATGCCTTTCAAAACATATGTAACATGGTGTACATTCTCCCTCCAGTATGTGCCGATGGACAGCAGAGACACGGCAACGCGTTTCGATCAAACAATCTTTGTCAAAGCCATACTATGATCTAACTGATCACCTTAGTTATAGGAAACATTATCCAATCAGATCCCATCTACTAGTCACATGACCTTTAGACAGGTCCTTCAATAAAATCAGTGCAAACATATAAACAATGCATAAGAATTCATCTCATAATTAACAATAATGCAGCATTACTTCATTGCGCTTATTTAATCCTGTGGGGAAACGTGTATTTAAATGAAAAATCCAAAATGCTTCTCTTGTTAGGAGACGCCGCCTGATGTCTCCACCTCGCGGTGATGCATTAACATGTTCAATCCCCTGGACCTGGAGGTACATAGTACTACGGGCATGATGTATAATAAAGTGCTTTGCTGCTGCTGATATATTTCTATTTGTATTTTGATTATTTTTTATATCATACAAGTGTTCTCTTATTCGTGTTTTTAGCTTTCTGGCCGTGCATCCCACGTATGATAGATTACATTTTTTGCAGTCAATTTTGTATACAATGTTGGTGGAATTACAATTAATATATTGTTTTATGTCAAATTTTACTGTTCCATCCGCATTGTAAAAACTTTTTGAGACACCAGCATATTGACAAGTCATACAATTATTTGTTCCACATCTAAAAAAAACCAAATAATTTAACCAGGTTCTAGTACATTTGTTCCCTTCAGTGGAAAACATGCTAGGGGCTATTTTGTTTCCAATTGTTGGTGCTCTTCTTGAGACTACGTTTATCCCTGTATCCAGTATGTCACAGAGTTGTTGGTCCTCATATAGAATGGGCAGGTATTTATGTATAATATTTCTGAGTTTGATAAATTGTGGACTATATTGAAACATATATATGTTTTTTTTTTCCATTTCTGAGTTACTATTATTTTTCTTGTTAGACATTACTAGTTATTTTCTATTTTTTCTGTCCACAATTCCCCTGGCCCGATTTATTGTCCATTGAGGATATTTTCTATCCCTTAATTTGTTGGTTACTCGCCCAAATTCACCATTTAGATCTGTTTCTAGACTACAATTTCGTTTAATTCTTGTGAGCTCACCTACTGGGATAGATTTGATAGTGTGTTTACAATGACTGCATTGAGCATGCAAGATGGTGTTACCTATAAAAGGTTTATGATATGTCTTGGTTATTATATTTTTGCCCACCTGTCCCATAATTTCTCAGAGCTTTATTACCAAGAATCCCTATTTTTATCCCATTCAGTCTATGATAGAGTGCAATGACCGCTTCCAAGAAAATGTGGAGAGGGAATTGAGACAGCTCTATAATGATGTGAAATTAAAGAAATATAAGAGTCACAGAAATTTGTCTATACAACAGCAAAAGGCAATAAATGAACTTAGAGAAATGTCAGATCTAACAATTAAAATATCAGATAAAGGGGGGGTGGTAGTAGTGTTAAATACAGCAGATTACCATGAAAAAATGTTGGAATTATTGTCTGATCAGAAGACATATAAGAAATTAAAACAAAACCCCTCACATGAAATTATTAAGGAAAGGGATCTGATTATAAGGGAGGGACAAAATTTGGGGGGTTTAACTAAAAAACAAACAGAATACCTCTCAGTTGAAAATCCTATTCTCCCGATTATATATGGAGTACCCAAAGTTCATAAAAAGGATGGCATCCCCCCTATGTGGCCTATAGTGTCGGGAATTGGGTCATGTAATGAAAGGTTGTGCCAGTGGGTAGACTCTTTACTTCAGCCTTTAGTAAAACGAACTCCAGGCTATATCAAAGATTCTAAAGAGATCCTGCAGATTTTTTGTGACAGAACTTGGCAAGCCAACCATTCCTGGCTATGCTGTGACGTTATATCGTTATATACATGCATACCTCATGATCTGGCAATACGAGCTGTAAATTTCCATCTAGCCAAATTCAGTGACTACTCTGAGGATTTAATACAGTACCTTTTGTTGGTAATACATTTTTTGCTAACCAATAATTTTTTTCTATTCAATAAGGAATATTATTTACAAAGGGCAGGGGTAGCTATGGATGCTAAGTTCTCACCCTCCCTCGCAAATTTGGTAATGGCCTATTGGGAGATGGAATTTATTTTTTCTGTGGCCAACCCATTTTTAGAGGATGTGGTGTGGGATGGCAGATACATAGACGACACCCTCATTATATGGGGGGGCTGTGTGTCTGCCATACCACACTTCATCAATTATCTTAATTCCAATGAATACAATATTAGATTCACTTACAAGCATAGTTTGACTAGTGTTTCTTTTTTGGATCTAGAAATTATGGGACAGGTGGGCAAAAATATAATAACCAAGACATATCATAAACCTTTAATAGGTAACACCATCTTGCATGCTCAAAGCAGTCATTGTAAACACACTATCAAATCTATCCCAGTAGGTGAGCTCACAAGAATTAAACAAAATTGTAGTCTAGAAACAGATCTAAAGGGTGAATTTGGACGAGTAACCAACAAATTAAGAGATAGAAAATATCCTCAATGGACAATAATTTTGGCCAGGGGAATTGTGGACAGAAAAAATAGAAAAGAACTAGTAATGTCTAACAAGAAAAATAATAGTAACTCAGAAATGGAAAAAAAAACATATATATGTTTTCAATATAGTCCACAATTTATCAAACGCAGAAATTTTATACATAAATACCTGCCCATTCTATATGAGGACCAACAACTCTGTGACATACTGGATACAGGGATAAACGTAGTCTCAAGAAGAGCACCAACAATTGGAAACAAAATAGCCCCTAGCATGTTTTCCACTGAAGGGAACAAATGTACTAGAACCTGGTTAAATTATTTGGGTTTTTTCAGATGTGGAACAAATAATTGTATGACTTGTCAACATGCTGGTGTCTCAAAAAGTTTTTACAATGCGGATGGAACAGTAAAATTTGACATAAAACAATATATTAATTGTAATTCCACCAACATTGTATACAAAATTGACTGCAAAAAATGTAATCTATCATACGTGGGATGCACGGCCAGAAAGCTAAAAACACGAATAAGAGAACACTTGTATGATATAAAAAATAATCAAAATACAAATAGAAATATATCAGCAGCAGCGAAGCACTTTATTATACATCATGCCCGTAGTACTACTATGTACCTCCAGGTCCAGGGGATTGAACATGTTAATGCATCACCGCGGGGTGGAGACATCAGGCGGCGTCTCCTAACAAGAGAAGCATTTTGGATTTTTCATTTAAATACACGTTTCACCACAGGATTAAATAAGCGCAATGAAGTAATGCTGCATTATTGTTAATTATGAGATGAATTCTTATGCATTATTTATATGTTTGCACTGATTTTATTGAAGGACCTGTCTAAAGGTCATGTGACTAGTAGATGGGATCTGATTGGATAATGTTTCCTATAACTAAGGTGATCAGTTAGATCATAGTATGGCTTTGACAAAGATCGTTTGATCGAAACGCGTTGCCGTGTCTCTGCTGTCCATCGGCACATACTGGAGGGAGAATGTAAACCATGTACAATATGTTTTTAAAGGCATCAATAAAAGAATTATTTTAAGGAGCTGGAACTCAACCCTTTTTTTTTTCCTATGAGCTACTAAAACTACAAAGTTGGTCAGTGAGTGATATTTTTCGATCATATTTGTAATAACTTTTATTTTGGTATAAATGTAAATGAGTGTATGTATGCATTACATATTCACAATATTAACACTACTTATAATAACTATGAGATTTCTAATATTAGACCCATTCTTTATCCAAAAATATAATTGAATATTCTGCAATAAATTGATTTAATCATTGTAGACTGTGCTGTCTACTTTTCAGCAGCTCCATAATAATTAAGAAATAGTTTTGGCGCATATTGCTGAAATTTGCACTACAATAACCAATTTCTAATGTATTATTTCATTTTGCGCACACAATATTTCATATTTTCATGTCTATAATATATGCCTTCTATTACAAAGCATAATGTGATCAGATCACACCAACATTCTGCTAAAAAGAAAATTCTACATATCTAGTTTTAACCAAATGTATGTAAAAAAAATTTGAAATAATTACCGTACAACTCAGAAAAAGAACTGCAACCATTTATCTATATATGTGCTGTAGTGATTTCAGAGATTAAACTATAGAAAGAAAAATACAGAAAAAAATAAAGAGGAATAAAAAAAACATATTCAGTTGTCTACGGAGCTACACATCCTTACCTCTATAATAAGTCAATAATACACTTTGTTCTTAAATGGAAAAAAAAATGATAAAATGGTTTCTCAGTCGATATAAAATATTAGTATTGAATGGATTATAAACGTTCATACCAATTTCAATGGGAAGCAGTAGAATAGGCAGCAGTAAAGAGAGTGAGCTCTACCTGTGTGCAAAGGGCAGGTCTTCATTCTCTGAAAAGCCTCTGAAGTTCTTACCCCTTTAATATACTGACTGTGGAAAAAAATATGACCAGCCCTATTTGTAGGAAAGGTGCTTCAAGTTGCTATGAGATTAGTTGCTTAGATACAGGTGACTTATTTCATAAGTGTCATTACTACAAAAAAGGAGAAGTTTGTAACTTGACCTGACATCCGAAGCTGTTTTTGTTCAATTAAGGACCTAAATTGAAAAATTCCTACAAGAACTTGAGCTCAATATTAACCCTATATTTCTTAATTCACAAACTAACTTCATGTCATTTTACAGGGGATAGTAGAGACTATTTATAATATGAATGCATTAATGATGCTATCAACTACTCTACGCAGACCGAAAGCAAGCCTGCCAATGGGTCGGATTGTTAGGTAGTCTTTTATGGCACTATGCATTGAGATGTTGAAAACAATAAGGTATTGATACAGAAAATATAGTTAAACCATTTTGAAACAACCATCTAAAATTGCACTGAAAAATGGTCTTCAAAAGCGCTAGTCGTCTTCATAAGGATGGGTAGAATGCAATATATATCGTGAAACTGAAAATAGGTCATAGGAAATCGAGTCTGGATCAGGGTGTCTCTCGGAGAGTGGTCCCTGTATATTGGATAATTATACAGTGTACACATTGTTTTAACTTTATATACACTCCTCAACATTGAAATTGTAGTCATTAACCCCTTCCCGACCTTTGACGCATACGCTGCGTCATGAAAGTCGGTGTCATTCCGACCCATGACGCAGCATATGCGTCATGGAAAGATCGCGTCCCTGCAGATCGGGTGAAAGGGTTAACTCCCATTTCACCCAGCCTGCAGGGACAGGGGGAGTGGTAGTTTAGCCCAGGGGGGGTGGCTTCACCCCCTCGTGGCTACGATCGCTCTGATTGACTGTTGAAAGTGAAACTGCCAATCAGAGCGATTTGTAATATTTCACCTAAAAAAATGGTGAAATATTACAATCCAGCCATGGCCGATGCTGCAATATCATCGGCCATGGCTAGACACACTAATGTGCACCCACTCCACTCCTCCGATCGCCCCCCCAGCCCCCCGATCTGCGGTCTGCTCCCCTCGGTCCTGTGCTCCGCTCCCCTGTCCTCCTGCCCGCTCCCCCCGTGCTCCAATCACACCCCCCGTGCTCCAAACAAACCCCCCCGCACTCCGATCCCACCCCCGCACAGCGATCCACCCCCCCGCACAGCGATCCCCCCCCGCACAGCGATTCCCCCCCCCGTGCTCCGATCCACCCGCCCGCACAGCGATCCCCCACTCCGTGCTCCAATCCACCCCCCCGTGTTCCGGTCCACCCCCCCGTGCTCCGATGCCCCCCCGTGCCCTGATCTCCCCCCCCTTATACTTACCTGGTCTCCCGGGGACCGTCCGTCTTCTTTCCTGGGCGCCGCCATCTTCCAAAATGGCGGGCGCATGTGCAGTGCGCCCGCCGAATCTGCCGGCCGGCAGATTCGTTCCAGAGTGAATTTTGATCACTGAGATAGGTTATATCTCAGTGATCAAAATAAAAAAAAAAGTAAATTACCCCCCCCCTTTGTCACCCCCATAGGCAGGGACAATAAAAAAAATATTTTATTTTTTCCACTAAGGTTGGGGTAAGAACTAGGGTTAGGGTTAGGGTTAGGGGTAGGGTTAGGGGTAGGGTTAGGGGTAGGGTTAGGGTTAGGGGTAGGGTTAGGGGTAGGGGTAGGGTTAGGGGTAGGGGTAGGGTTAGGGGTAGGGTTAGGGTTTCGGTATGTGCACACGTATTCTGTTCCTCTGCGGATTTTTCCGCTGCGGATTTGATAAATCCGCAGTGCTAAACCGCTGCGGATTTATGGCGGATTTACCATGTTTTTTCTGCGCATTTCAATGCGGTTTTACAACAGAGATTTTCTATTTGAGCAGTTGTAAAACCGCTGCGGAATCCGCAGAAAGAAATGACATGCTGCGGAATGTAAACCGCTGCGTTTCCGTGCAGTTTTTCCGCAGCATGTGTACAGCGATTTTTGTTTCCCATAGGTTTGCATTGAACTGTAAACTCATGGGAAACTGCTGCGGATCCGCAGCGTTTTCCGCAGCGTGTGCACATACCTTTAGAATTAGGCTATGTGCACACGGTGCGGATTGGCCGCTGCGGATCCGCAGCAGAGTTCCATCAGGTTTACAGTACCATGTAAACATATGGAAAGCTAAATCCGCTGTGCCCATGGTGCGGAAAATACCGCGCGGGAACGCTGCGTTGTATTTTCCGCAGCATGTCAATTCTTTGTGCGGATTCCGCAGCGTTTTACACCTGTTCCTCAATAGGAATCCGCAGGTGAAATCTGGACAAAAAACACTGGAAATCCGCGGTAAATCCGCAGGTAAAACGCAGTGCCTTTTACCCGCGGATTTTTCAAAAATGGTGCTGAAAAATCTCATACGAATCCGCAACGCTGGCACATAGCCTTAGGGCTAGGGTTGGGTTGGAATTAGGGTTGTGGTTAGGGTTGGGGTGTGTTGGGGTTACGGGTGTGTTGGGGTTAGGGTTGTGATTAGGGTTACGGCTACAGTTGGGATAAGGGTTAGGGGTGTGTTGGAGTTAGAATTGAGGGGTTTCCACTGTTTAGGCACATCAGGGGGTCTCCAAACGCAGCATGGCGCCACCATTAATTCCAGCCAATCTTGTATTCAAAAAGTCAAATGGTGCTCCCTCACTTCCGAGCCCCGACGTGCACCCAAACAGTGGTTTACCCCCACATATGGGGTACCAGCATACTCAGGACAAACTGCGCAACAATTACTGGGGTCCAATTTCTCCTGTTACCCTTGTGAAAATAAAGAAATGCTTGCTAAAACATCATTTTTGAGGAAAGAAAAATGATTTTTTATTTTCACGGCTCTGCGTTGTAAACGTCTGTGAAGCACTTGGGGGTTCAAAGTGCTCACCACATATCTAGATAAGTTCCTTGGGGGGGTCTAGTTTCTAAAATGGGGTCACTTGTGGGGGGTTTCTACTGTTTAGGCACACCAGGGGCTCTGCAAACGCAATGTGACGCCCGCAGACCATTCCATCAAAGTCTGCATTTCAAAAGTCACTACTTCCCTTCTGAGCCCCGACGTGTGCCCAAACAGTGGTTTACCCCCACACATGGGGTATCAGCGTACTCAGGAGAAACTGGACAACAACTTTTGGGGTCCAATTTCTCCTGTAACCCTTGGGAAAATAAAAAATTCTGGGCTAAATAATTATTTTTGAGGAAAGAAAACGTATTTATTATTTTCACGGCTCTGCATTATAAACTTCTATGAAGCACTTGGGGGTTCAAAGTGCTCACCACACATCTAGATAAGTTCCTTTCGGGGTCTAGTTTCCAAAATGGGGTCACTTGTGGGGGGTTTCTACTGTTTAGGCACATCAGGGGCTCTGCAAACGCAACGTGACGCCCGCAGAGCATTCCATCAAAGTCTGCATTTCAAAACGTCACTACTTCAATTCCGAGCCCCGGCATGTGCCCAAACAGTAGTTTACCCCCACATATGGGGTATCACCGTACTCAGGAGAAACTGGACAACAAATATTGGGGTCAAATTTCTCCTGTTACCCTTGGGAAAATTAAAAAATTCTGGGCTAAATAATTATTTTTGAGGAAAGAAAACGTATTTATTATTTTCACGGCTCTGCATTATAAACTTCTATGAAGCACTTGGGGGTTCAAAGTGCTCACCACACATCTAGATAAGTTCCTTTCGGGGTCTAGTTTCCAAAATGGGGTCACTTGTGGGGGGTTTCTACTGTTAAGCCACATCAGGGGCTCTGCAAACGCAACGTGACGCCCACAGAGAATTCCATCAAAGTCTGCATTTCAAAATGTCACTACTTCAATTCCGAGCCCCGGCATGTGCCCAAACAGTGGTTTACCCCCACATATGGGGTATCAGCGTACTCAGGAGAAACTGGACAACAACTTTTGGGGTCAAATTTCTCCTGTTACCCTTTGTAAAATAAAAAATTGCAGGCTAAAAGATCATTTTTGAGAAAATAATTTTTTATTTTTATTTTCATGGCTCTGCGTTATAAACGTCTGTGAAGCACTTGGGGGTTCAAAGTCCTCACCACACATCTAGATTAGTTCCTTTGGGGGTCTAGTTTCCAAAATGGGGTCATTTCTGGGGGATCTCCAATGTTTAGGCACACAGGGGCTCTCCAAACGTGACATGGTGTCCGCTAATGATTGGAGCTAATTTTCCATTTAAAAAGCCAAATGGCGTGCCATCCCTTCCGAGCCCTGCCGTGCGCCCAAACAGTGGTTTACCCCCACATATGGGGTATCAGCGTACTCAGGACAAACTGGACAACAATATATGGGGTCCAATTTCTCCTATTATCCTTGGCAAAATAGGAAATTCCAGGCTAAAAAATCATTTTTGAGGAAAGAAAAATTATTTTTTATTTTCATGGCTCTGCGTTATAAACTTCTGTGAAGCACCTGGGGGTTTAAAGTGCTCAATATGCATCTAGATAAGTTCCTTGGGGGGTCTAGTTTCCAAAATGGGGTCACTTGTGGGGGAGCTCCAATGCATAGGCACACAGGGGCTCTCCAAACGCGACATGGTGTCCGCTAACAATTGGAGCTAATTTTCCATTCAAAAAGTCAAATGGCGCGCCTTCCCTTCCGAGCCCTGCCGTGTGCCCAAACAGTGGTTTACCCCCACATATGAGGTATCGGCATACTCGGAAGAAATTGCCCAACAAATTTTATGATCCATTTTATCCTACTGCCCATGTGAAAATGAAAAAATTAAGGCGAAAAAAATTTTTTGTGAAAAAAAAGTACTTTTTCATTTTTACAGATCAATTTGTGAAGCACCTGAGGGTTTAAAGTGCTCACTAGGCATCTAAATAAGTTCCTTGGGGGGTCTAGTTTCCAAAATGGGGTCACTTGTGGGGGAGCGCCAATGTTTAGGCACACAGGAGCTCTCCAAACGCGACATGGTGTCCGCTAACGATGGAAATAATTTTTCATTCAAAAAGTCAAATGGCGCTCCTTCCCTTCCGAGCCTTACCATGTGCCCAAACAGTGGTTTACCCCCACATATGAGGTATCAGCGTACTCAGGAGAAATTGCCCAACACATTTTAGGATCCATTTTATCCTGTTGCCCATGTGAAAATGAAAAAATTGAGGCTAAAAGAATTTTTTTGTGAAAAAAAAGTACTTTTTCATTTTTACGGATCAATTTGTGAAGCACCTGGGGGTTTAAAGTGCTCACTATGCATCTAGATAAGTTCCTTGGGGCGTCTAGTTTCCAAAATGGGGTCACTTGTGGGGGAGCTCCAATTTTTACGCACACGGGGGCTCTCCAAACGTGACATGGTGTCCGCTAAAGAGTGGAGCCAATTTTTGATTCAAAAAGTCAAATGGCGCTCCTTCCCTTCCAAGCCCTGCCGTGCGCCCAAACAGTGGTTTACCCCCACATATGAGGTATCAGCGTACTCAGGACAAATTGCACAACAACTTTAGTGGTTCAGTTTCTCCTTTTACCATTGGAAAAATAAAAAAATTGTTGCTAAAAGATAATTTTTGTGACTAAAAAGTTAAATATTCATTTTTTCCTTCCATGTTGCTTCTGCTGCTGTGAAGCACCTGAAGGGTTAATAAACTTCTTGAATGTGGTTTTGAGTACCTTGAGGGGTGCAGTTTTTAGAATGGTGTCACTTTTGGGTATTTTCTGCCATATAGACCCCTCAAACTGACTTCAAATGTGAGGTGGTCCCTAAAAAAAATGGTTTTGTAAATTTCGTTGTAAAAATGACAAATCGCTGGTCAAATTTTAACCCTCATAACTTCCTAACAAAAAAAAATTTTGTTTCCAAAATTGTGCTGATGTAAAGTAAACATGTGGGAAATGTTATTTATTAACTATTTTGTGTCACATATCTCTCTGGTTTAACAGAATAAAAATTCAAAATGTGAAAATTGCGAAATTTTCAAAATTTTCGCCAAATTTCCATTTTTATCACAAATAAACGCAGAATTTATTGACCTAAATTTACCACTAACATGAAGCCCAATATGTCACGAAAAAACAGTCTCAGAACCGCTAGGATCCGTTGAAGCGTTCCTGAGTTATTACCTCATAAAGGGACACTGGTCAGAATTGCAAAAAACGGCAAGGTCTTTAAGGTCAAAATAGGCTGGGTCATGAAGGGGTTAATAAGTTTATTGATGACATGCCAAGGCTTGTATATGCAGGTATTTCTGCATTTGGTGCTCATACTTGATACTGATTAAATCAAGATATTTTGAAAAAAATGTGCTTTAATTTTTTTCTCATGTGCATATCATTATCATGTATATTGATTCAGTGATTTTCATTATTTCATGACTTTTCTTAATTGGTGTTACAATTTCAATGTTGAGAAATTCTGCTCTTGACTTAGTATGTATTTTTTATTCCTTAATCTAATAATAAATGTATATTTTTAGGTACAGGAAAGATATATATCTTGGTACCGTGTTAGCCAGTAGATAGAAATGAATTCTCACCGCTACACAATAAGAGAAAAAAGAATGGATCTACCTGTGACAATACATTTTTTGTCTCCCAAATCATAACATTATGGACATGAAATTACTTGTGTTAAAAGGTAGCTTCAAATCTTAAGAGAGACAGAAGAGTATGGGAATATAAACTGATGACGACCTTTGACAGTCTTACTGCAGGAATGAATATGTCGCATGCAGGGGCGTAATTACCACGGTCGCAGCGGTCGCCACTGCGACTAAGCCCGGCTGGTCAGGGGCCCGGAAGGTTCGAGGCACCTGACACCATGTTGCAGTGCAAGATATTTCTCCTTCAAGGCAACAGTCAGAGGTGTATCTAGGGGGAGGGGGCAGCCAGGGCATGTGAGAGATAGGAAGCAGCTCCAGTCAGCACGGTGAGACAGCGTCTCCTGCTCTGCAGCCCTGGGACAGAAGGCGAGAGCACGGGAGGTGCGGGACAGGACAGAGCTGCTGTAAGCAGGAGAAGCTGAGGAGCTGCATGTTTATATCAACCTCCCCTTTACCAGAGAGGAGAGTGTGAGATGTGTATATGAGCTGGTGTGTGTTTGTGTGTGATATCTATAGTGTGTGTGTGATATCTGTAGTATGTGTGTGATATCTGTAGTGTGTGTGTGATATCTGTAGTGTGTGATATCTGTAGTGTGTGTGTGATCTGTAGTATGTGTGTGTGTGATCTGTAGTGTGTGATCTGTAGTGTGTGTGTGTGTGTGTGATCAGTAGTATGTGTGTGTGTGTGTGTGAGGCAGGGGCGTAACTACCATGGTCGCAGTGGTCGCCACTGCGACTGGGCCTGGCAGGTCAGGGGCCCAGCATGTCAAAGGCACCCAACTCCCCCCGCCGCCGCATTGAACTGTACTGGCGTCTATGATGCCAGTACAGTTCAAAGTAATGATAGAGGAGAGAGCGTCAGCTGACGCTCCCTCTCCCATCATTCCCCTCTGCCTCTGACACTGCGGTTGCGTAATGACATCACTTCATCACGCACCTGCTCTCTGCAGGACCACGGCAGTGCTGCATCTGCACAGGTGATGGTGGTTACCATATTGGCAGAGCCTGTGGTGGCTGCTGGGTCCGAGGAACATTCGGCTCCGGATCTGGAGGTGGACCGATCCACCTAGGAGGGGCATGCCTCAGCCGCTCAGCCATGTGGAGAATCCAGGGATGAACATGGAGGTGTACGGGACCAGCGGCAGTGAGGTGTGTCTGCTGCCCATGTGTCGCCGTCTTCGGCCCCCGGCATCCCCGGTCCCCTGTGACACCAGCCCTGTTTCCTCCCTGCTCTCCCGTGCCCCATGTCCTTGTAGGTCCCCAGGTTCAGGTCATTGTGCTCCTCCAGGCCCCCGTATGCACCTTGTCACTCCTCCGCTGGTTCCCCAATGCTCCCCATCTCCCTTGCCCTGAGTCCTCCTTCTCCCCTCATGCATTTCCAGCCCCTTGTCCCCATGTGACCCGTCTGCCCTGCTCTCAAGTCTCCCCTGTCCCCTTTCTCACCGTGTGTTCCCCATCTACCCTGTCTTCATAATCCCTGTGCCCCCTTCTTCCCTGCTCCCAAGTCTCCCTGTCTTCCCCAGTCCCCTTGCAACTCCGTCTACTTGCGTCCCTATCTACTCTGCCCTCGGAGTCCCCTTGTGTCCTCTTGTGCTTTTCTCCCTAGTCCCCGTGTGTTCCCTTGTGCCCTTCTCCTCTTCTTCCTGGTCCCCATGAGTCCCCATGTGCTAGTGTCCCTTGTTCAAATGTGTAGCCTTATGTCAGTCTCCCTTCCCCACTAGTCCCTGTGTGTCCCCTTGTGCCTGTCTCCTTTGTCCCCTTGTGCTTGTGTCCCTTGTTCCCGTGTGTCCCCTTTTGTCAGTCTCCCTTGCCCACTAGTCCCCTTGTGCCCTTCTTCCCTGCCTCCTAGCCCGCATGTGTCCCCTTGTGCCTGTCTTCCTTGCTCCCTAGCCCCCCTGTGTCACCATTGTGCCTGTCTCCCCTAGCCCCCTTGTGTCCTTCTCCCCTGCCCCATAGTCACCATTTTCCCGTGTTTTTCTCACTGCACCTGTATGGAGGGGCTGCATTATACTATAAGGGGGCTGCATTATATTCTATGGGGGTTACATTATATTGTATGGTGGGCCTGCATTATACTTTTGTGGGGTGGCTGCATTATACTATATGTGGGCTGCGTTATACTGTATCGAGAACTATGGGGAATACATTATACTATATGAAGAACTATAGGGTGCATTATACTATGAGAAGTGAATTGTACGACATGGATGATGATGGCGGTGCATTATACTATATGGAGCACTATGAGGAGTGTATTATACTATATGGAGGACTGAGCAGTGAATTTTAATATATGTAGGACTATGAGGAGTTTATAATACTATATGGAGGACTGAGGAGTGTATTATACTATGTGGAGGACTATGAGGGGTGCATTATACTATATGGAGCACTCTGAGCAGTATATTATGCTATATGGAGGACTGAGGAGTGTAGTATACTATATGGAGGACTGAGCAGTCTATTACACTATATGGAGCACTATGAGGAGTGTATTTTAATATATGGAGGACTATGAGGAGTGTATTATACTATATGGAGGACTGATGTTGTGAATTCTGTGGCTGAATTCACTCCTGTGGTCACAAGTGGTACTGCAGCTTCTGAGCTTCCTCCCTCAGGTGTTCTGGTGAGCTCGTTAACTGCTTCATTACTTAACTCCGCCTGATGCTGCTATCCTTGCTCCTTGTCAATGTTTCAGTGTTGGATCTGAGCTTCTCCTGATTGTTCCTGTGACCTGCTGCTCTGTATAGCTAAGTGCTTTTTGCTTTTTTGTTGCTTTTTTTCTGTCCAGCTTGTCTTTTGTTTTGCTGGAAGCTCTGAGACGCAAAGGGTGTACCGCCGTGCCGTTAGTTCGGCACGGTGGGTTTTTTTTGCCCCCTTTGCGTGGTTTTGCTTTAGGGTTTTTTGTAGACTGCAAAGTTCGCTTTACTATCCTCGCTCTGTCCTAGAATATCGGGCCCCACTTTGCTGAATCTATTTCATCCCTACGTTTTGTCTTTTCATCTTACTCACAGTCATTATATGTGGGGGGCTGCCTTTTCCTTTGGGGAATTTCTCTGGGGCAAGTCAGGCCTATTTTTCTATCTTCAGGCTAGCTAGTTTCTTAGGCTGTGCCGAGTTGCCTAGGTAGTTGTTAGGCGCAATCCACAGCCGCTTTTAGTTGTGTTTAGGATAGGATCAGGTGTGCAGTCTACAGAGTTTCCACGTCTCAGAGCTCGTTCTTGTATTTTTGGGTATTTGTCAGATCACTGTGTGCGCTCTGATCGCTAAGCACACTGTGTTTCTGGATTGCCTTCATAACACCTGTCATTAGCAAACATAACAGTACAAGGAGCCAAACTAATGATTCTCAATAGAGGGAAAGAAAAAGTTCTGACATCATTTTTTTTTTTTTTTTTTTTTCTGCTCTGTGTTCACTTTTTTTTTTCCCCTAGACATTTGGGTATTCTGGACACAGGTGTGGACATGGATATTCAGGGTCTGTGCTCTTCAATGGATAATCTCGTTATAAATGTACAAAAAATTCAAGATACTATTGATCAGAAATCTATGTTAGAACCAAGAATTCCTATTCCTGATTTGTTTTTTGGAGATAGAACTAAGTTTCTAAGTTTCAAAAATAATTGTAAGCTATTTCTGGCCTTGAAACCTCATTCTTCTGGTAATCCTATTCAACAGGTTTTGATTATTATTTCTTTTTTGCGCGGCGACCCTCAAGACTGGGCATTTTCTCTTGCGCCAGGAGACCCTGCATTGAGTAGTGTCGATGCGTTTTTCCTGGCGCTCGGATTGCTGTACGATGAGCCTAATTCAGTGGATCAGGCTGAGAAAAATTTGCTGGCTTTGTGCCAGGGTCAGGATGATATAGAAGTATATTGTCAGAAATGTAGGAAATGGTCAGTACTCACTCAGTGGAATGAATCTGCGCTGGCAGCTTTGTTCAGAAAGGGTCTCTCTGAGGCTCTTAAGGATGTCATGGTGGGATTTCCTATGCCTGCTGGTTTGAATGAGTCTTTGTCTTTGGCCATTCAGATCGGTCGACGCTTGCGCGAGCGTAAATCTGTGCACCATTTGGCGGTACTGCCTGAGGTTAAACCTGAGCCTATGCAGTGCGATAGGACTATGACTAGAGTTGAACGGCAGGAATACAGACGTCTGAATGGTCTGTGTTTCTACTGTGGTGATTCCACTCATGCTATTTCTGATTGTCCTAAGCGCACTAAGCGGTCCGCTAGGTCTGCCGTCATTGGTACTGTACAGTCCAAATTCCTTCTGTCCATTACCTTGATATGCTCTTTTTCGTCATTTTCTGTCATGGCGTTTGTGGATTCGGGCGCTGCCCTGAATCTGATGGATTTGGATTATGCTAAACGTTGTGGGTTTTTCTTGGAGCCTTTGCGGTGTCCTATTCCATTGAGAGGAATTGATGCTACACCTTTGGCCAAGAATAAACCTCAATACTGGGCCCAGCTGACCATGTGCATGGCTCCTGCACATCAGGAAGTTATTCGCTTTCTGGTGTTGCATAATCTGCATGATGTGGTCGTGTTGGGGTTGCCATGGCTACAAACCCATAATCCAGTATTGGATTGGAATTCCATGTCGGTATCCAGCTGGGGTTGTCAGGGGGTACATGGTGATGTTCCATTTTTGTCGATTTCGTCATCCACCCCTTCTGAGGTCCCAGAGTTCTTGTCTGATTATCAGGATGTATTTGAAGAGCCCAAGTCCGATGCTCTACCTCCGCATAGGGATTGTGATTGTGCTATCAATTTGATTCCTGGTAGTAAATTCCCTAAAGGTCGATTATTTAATTTATCCGTGCCCGAACACGCCGCTATGCGCAGTTATGTGAAGGAATCCCTGGAGAAGGGACATATTCGCCCATCGTCATCACCACTGGGGGCAGGGTTCTTCTTTGTAGCCAAGAAGGATGGTTCGCTGAGACCGTGTATTGATTACCGCCTTCTTAATAAGATCACTGTTAAATTTCAGTATCCCTTGCCATTGTTATCTGACTTGTTTGCTCGGATTAAGGGGGCTAGTTGGTTCACTAAGATAGATCTTCGTGGTGCGTATAATCTGGTGAGAATCAGGCAAGGAGATGAATGGAAAACTGCATTCACTACGCCCGAGGGTCATTTTGAGTATCTAGTGATGCCGTTCGGACTTGCCAATGCTCCATCTGTGTTTCAGTCTTTTATGCATGACATCTTCCGTGAGTATCTGGATAAATTCCTGATTGCTTACTTGGATGACATTTTGATCTTCTCAGATGATTGGGAGTTTCATGTGAAGCAGGTCAGAATGGTTTTTCAGGTCCTGCGTGCTAACTCTTTGTTTGTGAAGGGATCAAAGTGTCTCTTCGGTGTGCAGAAAGTTTCATTTTTGGGGTTCATCTTTACCCCTTCTACTATCGAGATGGATCCAGTTAAGGTCCAAGCCATCCAGGATTGGATTCAGCCGACATCTCTGAAAAGTCTGCAAAAGTTCCTGGGCTTTGCTAATTTTTATCGTCGCTTCATCTGTAATTTTTCTAGCATTGCCAAACCATTGACCGATTTGACCAAGAAGGGTGCTGATTTGGTTAATTGGTCTTCTGCTGCTGTGGAAGCTTTTCAGGAGTTGAAGCGTCGTTTTTGTTCTGCCCCTGTGTTGTGTCAGCCAGATGTTTCTCTTCCGTTCCAGGTCGAGGTTGATGCTTCTGAGATTGGAGCAGGGGCGGTTTTGTCACAGAGAGGTTCTGATTGCTCAGTGATGAAACCATGTGCTTTCTTTTCCAGGAAGTTTTCGCCCGCTGAGCGTAATTATGATGTGGGCAATCGAGAGTTGCTGGCCATGAAGTGGGCATTCGAGGAGTGGCGTCATTGGCTTGAAGGAGCTAAGCATCGCGTGGTGGTATTGACTGATCATAAGAACTTGACTTATCTCGAGTCTGCCAAGCGCTTGAATCCTAGACAGGCCCGTTGGTCGTTATTTTTTGCCCGCTTCGACTTTGTGATTTCGTACCTTCCGGGCTCTAAAAATGTGAAGGCGGATGCTCTGTCTAGGAGTTTTGTGCCCGACTCTCCGGGTTTATCTGAGCCAGCGGGTATCCTCAAGGAAGGAGTCATTGTGTCTGCCATCTCCCCTGATTTGCGGCGGGTGCTGCAAAAATTTCAGGCGAATAAACCTGATCGTTGTCCAGCAGAGAAACTGTTCGTCCCTGATAGGTGGACTAATAAACTTATCTCTGAACTTCATTGTTCGGTGTTGGCTGGTCATCCTGGAATCTTTGGTACCAGAGAGTTAGTGGCTAGATCCTTCTGGTGGCCATCTCTGTCACGGGATGTACGTACTTTTGTGCAGTCCTGTGGGATTTGTGCTAGGGCTAAGCCCTGCTGTTCTCGTGCCAGTGGGTTGCTTTTGCCCTTGCCGGTCCCAAAGAGGCCTTGGACACATATTTCGATGGATTTCATTTCTGACCTTCCCGTTTCTCAAAAGATGTCAGTCATTTGGGTGGTCTGTGATCGCTTTTCTAAAATGGTCCATCTGGTGCCCTTGGCTAAATTGCCTTCCTCCTCTGATTTGGTACCTTTGTTCTTTCAGCATGTGGTTCGGTTGCATGGCATTCCTGAGAATATTGTTTCTGACAGAGGTTCCCAGTTTGTTTCAAGGTTCTGGCGAGCCTTTTGTGGTAGGATGGGCATTGACCTATCCTTTTCCTCAGCTTTCCATCCTCAGACTAATGGCCAGACCGAACGAACCAATCAGACCTTGGAAACATATCTGAGATGTTTTGTTTCTGCAGACCAGGATGATTGGGTGTCCTTTTTGCCGTTGGCTGAGTTCGCCCTTAATAATCGGGCCAGCTCGGCTACCTTGGTTTCTCCATTTTTTTGCAATTCTGGGTTCCATCCTCGTTTCTCTTCAGGACAGGTTGAGTCTTCGGACTGTCCTGGTGTGGATTCTGTGGTGGATAGGTTGCAGCAGATCTGGACTCAGGTAGTGGACAATTTGATCTTGTCCCAGGAGAAAGCTCAACTTTTCGCTAATCGCAGACGCCGTGTGGGGCCCCGACTTCGTGTTGGGGATCTGGTTTGGTTATCTTCTCGTCATATTCCTATGAAGGTTTCCTCTCCTAAATTTAAACCTCGTTTTATTGGTCCATATAGGATTTCTGAGGTTCTCAATCCTGTGTCTTTTCGTTTGACCCTCCCAGACTCCTTTTCCATACATAATGTATTCCATAGGTCGTTGTTGCGGAGATACGTGGCACCTATGGTTCCATCTGTTGAGCCTCCTGCCCCGGTTTTGGTGGAGGGGGAATTGGAGTATATTGTGGAGAAGATTTTGGATTCTCGTGTTTCTAGACGGAAACTCCAGTATCTGGTTAAATGGAAGGGTTATGCTCAGGAAGATAATTCCTGGGTTTTTGCCTCTGATGTTCATGCTTCCGATCTTGTTCGTGCCTTTCATGCGGCTCATCCTGGTCGGCCTGGGGGCTCTGGTGAGGGTTCGGTGACCCCTCCTCAAGGGGGGGTACTGTTGTGAATTCTGTGGCTGAATTCACTCCTGTGGTCACAAGTGGTACTGCAGCTTCTGAGCTTCCTCCCTCAGGTGTTCTGGTGAGCTCGTTAACTGCTTCATTACTTAACTCCGCCTGATGCTGCTATCCTTGCTCCTTGTCAATGTTTCAGTGTTGGATCTGAGCTTCTCCTGATTGTTCCTGTGACCTGCTGCTCTGTATAGCTAAGTGCTTTTTGCTTTTTTGTTGCTTTTTTTCTGTCCAGCTTGTCTTTTGTTTTGCTGGAAGCTCTGAGACGCAAAGGGTGTACCGCCGTGCCGTTAGTTCGGCACGGTGGTTTTTTTTGCCCCTTTGCGTGGTTTTGCTTTAGGGTTTTTTGTAGACTGCAAAGTTCGCTTTACTATCCTCGCTCTGTCCTAGAATATCGGGCCCCACTTTGCTGAATCTATTTCATCCCTACGTTTTGTCTTTTCATCTTACTCACAGTCATTATATGTGGGGGGCTGCCTTTTCCTTTGGGGAATTTCTCTGGGGCAAGTCAGGCCTATTTTTCTATCTTCAGGCTAGCTAGTTTCTTAGGCTGTGCCGAGTTGCCTAGGTAGTTGTTAGGCGCAATCCACAGCCGCTTTTAGTTGTGTTTAGGATAGGATCAGGTGTGCAGTCTACAGAGTTTCCACGTCTCAGAGCTCGTTCTTGTATTTTTGGGTATTTGTCAGATCACTGTGTGCGCTCTGATCGCTAAGCACACTGTGTTTCTGGATTGCCTTCATAACACCTGTCATTAGCAAACATAACAGACTGAGGAGTGTATAATACTATATGGAGGACTATGGGGAGTGTATTATACTAGAGATAAATGGAAACTCCAGCTCCAATAAAAGGTGAAAGTCTTTATTAATCCAAATTTAAAAATGGTAATCCAACGCACATAGTGAACAAGTGGATGAAAGCGATAGTCTCGGCTACGCGTTTCGATCCATAAGGATCTTACTCATGCCTTAGGAAAAACCGGATAGAAAGGTCTAGATATACTTATCATTAGCCAATAGCACAATTCTAATTGAACACGTGATAAATCCGGAAAGGTCCTAAACATATATAACAGAGACATATAACAATATAACTAAATAATACACAAATTGAATAAAAAACAATTAAAACATTAACAATAATGATATAATATTTCATTTCTTTTGTTCAGACCTGCGGGAAAACGGGTGTTTAAATTATATATCCAAAAAGCCTCTCTAGTTAAAAGGCGTCTTTTCATATCCCCGCCACGATTATGTTGATATACTATTTCAATACCATGTACTCTAAGATTAGATACATCCCCACCATGCACAGTGCCAAAATGCTTAGACACCATAGAGATGTTTCTATTAGGGACATTTAATTTATTAACATCTCTCAAATGTTCGGTGACCCGTGTTTTTAATTTTCTCAAAGTACAGCCTACATAAGAAATTCCACAGACTAAACAGTCTATCTTATAAACCACATTTCTAGAATGGCAATTAATGAAACTTTTGATGTTATATTTATTTGTATTCTCGGAGTTCTGAAACGTATTTCCCAAATGTGCGTGTGCACAAGTGCTACACGCAACAGTGCCGCATCTAAAAAACCCCTTATAATCAAGCCAAGTACCAGATTTATGGATCGCAGGTGGAGCATTAGGAGCGATGGAGTCTCCTATAGTTTGGGCTCTTCTGGACACCACGCTAACGCCATCCTTAAGAATATGCATCAGCGTGGAATCCTCATATAAGATAGGTAATCTTTTGTTAATGATGTTTCTAATAGAGTTAAATTGGTGACTGAATTTTAAGGAAACATATGGCTTATTCTCATATTTATTGGCATGCGTATTGTTGATCCTGTCAGAGACCAGCAAATTTTCTCTCGTTTTTCTATCAACTATAGCATTAGCTCTATCTAGTGACCACTGTGGATATTTCCGAGCTCTCAATCTATTTCTTAGGCTCTCAAACTCATAATTCCTATCAGTTTCTCTGCTGCAGTTACGTTTTAATCTTGTAAATTCACCAGTTGGTATCGCTTTAATAGTGTGGGCTGGGTGGCTGCTAGTAGCGTGGAGAATAGCATTACCACTAATTGGTTTGGCATATGTCTTGCTGGCAATATTCTCATTCACATGTCCAGATAGCTCAAGATCCAAAAAAGAAATTTTGTGTGGATCAGAAACAAAAGTGAATTTAATTCCAAAATCATTGGCATTAATATAATCCACAAATCCCGGTATGGCAGACACATCGCCCCCCCAAATTATGAGGGTGTCATCGATGTATCTGCCATACCAGGAGATGTGGTCCATGAAAGGGTTATTAACCGAATAAATGAATTTTTGTTCCCAATATGCCATGGTTAGGTTAGCTAAGGAGGGGGAATATTTCGCACCCATCGGAACTCCCGACTTTTGTACATAAATTTGTTTATCAAATGAAAAGATATTATTCTTCATAAGAAAAAAAGAAACTTGCAACGTAAAATTAATAAGATCTTGGGAAAATTGCCCGGACTCAGTAAGATGGAAATGTAGTGCTTCCATAGCTACATTGTGTGGAATACTAGTGTATAAAGACACCACGTCGCAGCTCAGCCAAGTGTAAGAACCTCTTTTGAATCTTTTATATAGCCTGGTAACTTGCTGACTAAAGGTTTAAGTAATGAATCCACCCATTCACATAAATGTTCTGTCATGGATCCAATGCCTGACACTATGGGACGCATAGCTGGTATGCCATCACTTTTATGTACTTTAGGTAGCCCATACATAATGGGTAATTTGGGACATTGTACATATATATAGTCAGCCTGTTTCTTATCAATGACTGATAAACTAAGACCCTCTTCTATGATTTTAGCAATTTTAGCATTAATGTTACTAGTTGGATTATTTGGAAGTTTCTCATAAGTTGAAGTATCAGACAAGAGATCAAACATTTTGTCTTTATAATCTTGTTCATTAAGAATAACGATGAGACCTCCTTTGTCACTTTTTTTTATGATAATATTTTTCATATTTTTAAGTTCATTAAGTGCTCTCCGTTGTTTTCGGGATAAATTGTTACAATTAGTCTTGTTCCAGCCATCTTTGAGGTTCTTTAGATCTTTTTCAATTAGTTCCTGGAATTTGTCCATACATTCCACTCGAGATTGCAGAGGATAGAAGTAAGGATTTTTCGTTGTAAAATTTTCAGAAGAGTTGTATTTATTGGTGATAGGTTCTTCTTGTTGATCTTTAGATAATCTTAATAAACAATTTAATGCTACTTGTTCCTTAAATTCCAAACCTTCAAACTCATTCACTCATTTCCTTAAAATTCAGTCCCCAATTTAACTCTATTAGAAACATCATTAACAAAAGATTACCTATCTTATATGAGGATTCCACGCTGATGCATATTCTTAAGGATGGCGTTAGCGTGGTGTCCAGAAGAGCCCAAACTATAGGAGACTCTATCGCTCCTAATGCTCCACCTGCGATCCATAAATCTGGTACTTGGCTTGATTATAAGGGGTTTTTTAGATGCGGCACTGCTGCGTGTAGCACTTGTGCACACGCACATTTGGGAAATACGTTTCAGAACTCCGAGAATACAAATAAATATAACATCAAAAGTTTCATTAATTGCCATTCTAGAAATGTGGTTTATAAGATAGACTGTTTAGTCTGTGGAATTTCTTATGTAGGCTGTACTTTGAGAAAATTAAAAACACGGGTCACCGAACATTTGAGAGATGTTAATAAATTAAATGTCCCTAATAGAAACATCTCTATGGTGTCTAAGCATTTTGGCACTGTGCATGGTGGGGATGTATCTAATCTTAGAGTACATGGTATTGAAATAGTATATCAACATAATCGTGGCGGGGATATGAAAAGACGCCTTTTAACTAGAGAGGCTTTTTGGATATATAATTTAAACACCCGTTTTCCCGCAGGTCTGAACAAAAGAAATGAAATATTATATCATTATTGTTAATGTTTTAATTGTTTTTTATTCAATTTGTGTATTATTTAGTTATATTGTTATATGTCTCTGTTATATATGTTTAGGACCTTTCCGGATTTATCACGTGTTCAATTAGAATTGTGCTATTGGCTAATGATAAGTATATCTAGACCTTTCTATCCGGTTTTTCCTAAGGCATGAGTAAGATCCTTATGGATCGAAACGCGTAGCCGAGACTATCGCTTTCATCCACTTGTTCACTATGTGCGTTGGATTACCATTTTTAAATTTTTAAATTTGGATTAATAAAGACTTTCACCTTTTATTGGAGCTGGAGTTTCCATTTATCTCTACTATTTGCATTCGCTTGGCGTTTCGGTCAGGACGGACTCTCGTGCTCTACATCTGGTGGTCTGGTCGGTGAGCTGGCTGCGGCTTTTAGCCGTTTCTTCTTTTCTGTTATATTTATAGTGTATTATACTGTATGGATGACTATGGAGCGTGTATTATACTATATGGATGACTATGAACTGTGCAGTATATTATATAGAGGACTATGGAGATGCATTACGGTATATTATAAGGAGTACTATGGGGGTGCATTATACTTCTTATATTGATCCCCATGACTTCTATGTAAGCCCCTGATGAGTATAATGGTTTATTTTCTTTTAGAAATTACATAACAATGGCAGTACGGGGGACAGATATATACCAGGATGGGGCACCGGATAGTTACGCCACTGAGGTCACACTATACAACTTTGCAATAAAGCTGTAGTCTGCGAAATGAATAGGGAACATCTGAATTTGGGTGGAAGATAGTTTTGCATGGTTGGGGGGGCCCCATTTGAATGTTCTCATCGGGGCCCATAACTTTCTAGTTACGCCACTGGTCACATGGATTTATGTCTTTTTACATCAACTAAGGAACTTGCCCCTCAGACTATGAGGGGTCATCACAACAGAACCAGACCCCAATCAGAGGACAATAAAACATTCCTTATCTATGAACTGGTCCAATATTTATGGACATAACTGTTTATCACTCATGGTAATTCTGCTTCATGTCACCTGTCTTATCCATGTTTTTTTTTTCTGTGCTATGTTGTGCATAAATATATCATTCTTCAGAATTTCTTTTAGTCTTTGCCTGATGAAGAGACCTGTGTAGTCTCGAAAGCTTGCAATTTGTTACCATCTTTTCAGTTAGCTATTAAAAGGTATCAGCCACTGACTACTCTCAATTCTAAATATTTTTTTATTTTTAGGTAATAAGAATGGGCATAATCCACATTTACAAGAGATGAGTGGATCCTATGAAATTAGACTTTGCTTGCTTTGTCGAATTTTGCAAAAAAAAAATTCAATTCATGGTTAATAATTTACGAAAATCTCACTACTGGAAAACTTGTAATTTCTCGGAGAATACATATGAGGGAGAGCATAGTGAGAACTGTGCTGAGCATAAGAGCTTACACTCTACAGGTGAAAGAGCGAGGACCCCGCTGACCATAAGCGCTTAGAATCGACAGGAGAGAAATCACGGACCCTGGTGACCAAAAGAGCTTACACTCTACAGAAGAGAGGGAGGACCCAGCTGACCATAAGAGCTTACACTCTACAGAAGAGAGGGAGGACCCAGCTGACCATAAGAGCTTACACTCTACAGAAGAGAGGGAGGACCCAGCTGACCATAAGAGCTTACACTCTACAGAAGAGAGGGAGGACCCAGCTGACCATAAGAGCTTACACTCTACAGAAGAGAGGGAGGACCCAGCTGACCATAAGAGCTTACACTCTACAGGTGAGATAGACTTACCCAGTGATTCTGGAGATCAAAAATGACTCTGCCATACAAACTGTGCTCTACATGATCTATGATGACCCAGGTACTGACCATTGCTATTCAAGGAATGATGATCCATTAGAAGTCATTGAAATGGTGATAGGGAAGATGTTTTTTGCGAACAGTGAATCGAATATCAAAATGTTTGAAATCACATGAAATTTTGAATGTCTGGAAATTCGACTCAAACTCAATCATCCATTAATCCACTCATCTAATATTTATCCACTCAATATAATATTTACATCTAAGTAAGCAAAACACAGCATGGAGTATTGACAGTAAAATCAGTGTATCTGAGTGTCCTTGTCAAAAGCTTTACTGATTTCCACTGTGTTGGGGCCATTATAGACTGACTGTGTTGGGGCCAATATACAGTGTGGAGTGTTGTGATGGGGCCATTATACAGTGTGGAGTGTTGTGTTGGGGCCATCATACTGTGTGAAGGGTTGTATGAAGGTCATTATACTGTGGGGACAGGCATGGGGGCCATTAAACTGTATGGAGGGTCATTATACTGTATTGAGGGCTGTGTGGGAGTCATCATATTATGTGGATGGCTGTGTTGGGGTAACAGTTTGGGGCATAATACTGTTTTGGGGTCACCACACTTTGCTGGGAAGTGGGCAGGGGGATGTACAGTAGAGTCATCATACTGTGCATGTGTAGGGTACTGTGAAGGAATTCACTGTGGGGCTATCAAACTGTGTTTAGGGGGCACTTTTGTTGATATCATACTTTATGGGGGAAATGAAAGGGGATTCTAGGGGCTTCAATAGGAAGAAAATTACTTTGAAAGGATTGTAAAGTTGTGAGTAGGGTTGAGCGAAACGGGTCGTTCATTTTCAAAAGTCGCCGACTTTTGGCAAAGTCGGGTTTCATGAAACCCGACCCGACCCCTGTGCGGGGTCGGCCATGCGGTACGCGACTTTCGTGCCAAAGTCGCGTTTCAATGACGCGAAAAGCGCCATTTCTCAGCCAATGAAGGTGAACGCAGAGTGTGGGCAGCGTGATGACATAGGTCCTGGTCCCCACCATCTTAGAGAAGGGCATTGCAGTGATTGGCTTGCTGTCTGCGGCGTCACAGGGGCTATAAAGGGGCGTTCCCGCCGACCGCCATGTTACTGCTGCTGATCTGAGCTTAGGGAGAGGTTGCTGCCGCTTCGTCAGAAGCAGGGATAGCGTTAGGCAGGGTCCATTAACCCCCAAACCGCTTGTGCTGTAGCGATTTCCACTGTCCAACACCACCTTTGGTGTGCAGGGATAGTGGAAGCTACATTTTTTTTTTCTCAGCGCTGTAGCTCATTGGGCTGCCCTAGAAGGCTCCCTGATAGCTGCATTGCTGTGTGTACGCCGCTGTGCAAACCAACTGCTTTTTTCAAAGCACAAATCCTTTTGTTCCTTCCTTTCTGCACAGCTAAATTTTTTGTTTGTCCACACTTTTTATTTAATTTGTGCATCAGTCCACTCCTTATTGCTGCCTGCCATACCTGGCTGAGATTACTGCAGGGAGATAGTAATTGTAGGACAGTCCCTGTTTTTTTTTTTTTTTGTGGGAGATTAAGATTGGCATTTCTGCTAGAGTGCCATCCTTGTGTGTGATATCTCTCACTCAGTGGGCCATAGAAAGCCTATTTATTTTTTTGGTTGATTTGGGTTCTAAATTCTACCTGAAAAAATCACTAAATCAATCAGTGGGAGATAAATATTGGCCTCTGGGCTTGTGTGCCACTCCTGACTCCTGTGTGTGCCATCTCTCACACAGTGGGCCATAGAAAGCCTATTTATTTTTTTGGTTGATTTGGGTTCTAAATTCTACCTGAAAAAATCAATAAATCAATCAGTGGGAGATAAATATTGGCCTCTGGGCTTGTGTGCCACTCCTGACTCCTGTGTGTGCCATCTCTCACTCAGTGGGCCATAGAAAGCCTATTTATTTTTTTGGTTGATTTGGGTTCTAAAATCTACCTGAAAAAATCACTAAATCAATCAGTGGGAGATAAATATTGGCCTCTGGGCTTGTGTGCCACTCCTGACTCCTGTGTGTGCCATCTCTCACTCAGTGGGCCATAGAAAGCCTATTTATGTTTTTGGTTGATTTGGGTTCTAAATTCTACCTGAAAAAATCAATAAATCAATCAGTGGGAGATAAATATTGGCCTCTGGGCTTGTGTGCCACTCCTGACTCCTGTGTGTGCCATCTCTCACTCAGTGGGCCATAGAAAGCCTATTTATTTTTTTGGTTGATTTGGGTTCTAAAATCTACCTGAAAAAATCACTAAATCAATCAGTGGGAGATAAATATTGGCCTCTGGGCTTGTGTGCCACTCCTGACTCCTGTGTGTGCCATCTCTCACTCAGTGGGCCATAGAAAGCCTATTTATTTTTTTGGTTGATTTGGGTTCTAAATTCTACCTGAAAAAATCACTAAATCAATCAGTGGGAGATAAATATTGGCCTCTGGGCTTGTGTGCCACTCCTGACTCCTGTGTGTGCCATCTCTCACACAGTGGGCCATAGAAAGCCTATTTATTTTTTTGGTTGATTTGGGTTCTAAATTCTACCTGAAAAAATCAATAAATCAATCAGTGGGAGATAAATATTGGCCTCTGGGCTTGTGTGCCACTCCTGACTCCTGTGTGTGCCATCTCTCACTCAGTGGGCCATAGAAAGCCTATTTATTTTTTTGGTTGATTTGGGTTCTAAAATCTACCTGAAAAAATCACTAAATCAATCAGTGGGAGATAAATATTGGCCTCTGGGCTTGTGTGCCACTCCTGACTCCTGTGTGTGCCATCTCTCACTCAGTGGGCCATAGAAAGCCTATTTATGTTTTTGGTTGATTTGGGTTCTAAATTCTACCTGAAAAAATCAATAAATCAATCAGTGGGAGATAAATATTGGCCTCTGGGCTTGTGTGCCACTCCTGACTCCTGTGTGTGCCATCTCTCACTCAGTGGGCCATAGAAAGCCTATTTATTTTTTTGGTTGATTTGGGTTCTAAAATCTACCTGAAAAAATCACTAAATCAATCAGTGGGAGATAAATATTGGCCTCTGGGCTTGTGTGCCACTCCTGACTCCTGTGTGTGCCATCTCTCACTCAGTGGGCCATAGAAAGCCTATTTATTTTTTTGGTTGATTTGGGTTCTAAATTCTACCTGAAAAAATCACTAAATCAATCAGTGGGAGATAAATATTGGCCTCTGGGCTTGTGTGCCACTCCTGACTCCTGAGTGTGCCATCTCTCACTCAGTGGGCCATAGAAAGCCTATTTATTTTTTTGGTTGATTTGGGTTCTAAATTCTACCTGAAAAAATCAATAAATCAATCAGTGGGAGATAAATATTGGCCTCTGGGCTTGTGTGCCACTCCTGACTCCTGTGTGTGCCATCTCTCACTCAGTGGGCCATAGAAAGCCTATTTATTTTTTTGGTTGATTTGGGTTCTAAATTCTACCTGAAAAAATCAATAAATCAATCAGTGGGAGATAAATATTGGCCTCTGGGCTTGTGTGCCACTCCTGACTCCTGTGTGTGCCATCTCTCACTCAGTGGGCCATAGAAAGCCTATTTATTTTTTTGGTTGATTTGGGTTCTAAATTCTACCTGAAAAAATCAATAAATCAATCAGTGGGAGATAAATATTGGCCTCTGGGCTTGTGTGCCACTCCTGACTCCTGTGTGTGCCATCTCTCACTCAGTGGGCCATAGAAAGCCTATTTTTTTTTTTATTTGGTTTCTAAATTCTCCCTGAAAAAATCATTTTATTTTATTTGGTTTCTAAATTCTTCCTGAAAAAAACATTTTATTTTATTTTGTTTCTAAAGTCTCCCTGAAAAAAAAAAAAAATCAGTGGGAGATTAATATTGCCCTTTCTGCTTGTGTGCCAGTCTTGACTCCTGGGTGTGCCATCTCTCTCTCTCAGATAGTGGGCCATAGAAAGCCTATTTATTTTTTTGGTTGATTTGGGTTCTAAATTCTACCTGAAAAAAATCAACAAATCAATCAGTGGGAGATAAATATTGGCCTCTGGGCTTGTGTGCCACTCCTGACTCCTGTGTGTGCCATCTCTCACTCAGTGGGCCATAGAAAGCCTATTTTTTTTAATTTGGTTTCTAAATTCTCCCTGAAAAAATCATTTTATTTTATTTGGTTTCTAAATTCTTCCTGAAAAAATCATTTTATTTTATTTTGTTTCTTAAGTCTCCCTGAAAAAAAAAAAAATCAGTGGGAGATTAATATTGCCCTTTCTGCTTGTGTGCCAGTCTTGACTCCTGGGTGTGCCATCTCTCTCTCTCAGATAGTGGGCCATAGAAAGCCTATTTATTTTTTTGGTTGATTTGGGTTCTAAACTCTACCTGAAAAAAATCAACAAATCAATCAGTGGGAGATAAATATTGGCCTCTGGGCTTGTGTGCCACTCCTGACTCCTGTGTGTGCCATCTCTCACTCAGTGGGCCATAGAAAGCCTATTTTTTTTTTATTTGGTTTCTAAATTCTCCCTGAAAAAATAATTTTATTTTATTTGGTTTCTAAATTCTTCCTGAAAAAAACATTTTATTTTATTTTGTTTCTAAAGTCTCCCTGAAAAAAAAAAAAAAATCAGTGGGAGATTAATATTGCCCTTTCTGCTTGTGTGCCAGTCTTGACTCCTGGGTGTGCCATCTCTCTCTCTCAGATAGTGGGCCATAGAAAGCCTATTTATTTTTTTGGTTGATTTGGGTTCTAAATTCTACCTGAAAAAAATCAACAAATCAATCAGTGGGAGATAAATATTGGCCTCTGGGCTTGTGTGCCACTCCTGACTCCTGTGTGTGCCATCTCTCACTCAGTGGGCCATAGAAAGCCTATTTTTTTTATTTGGTTTCTAAATTCTCCCTGAAAAAATAATTTTATTTTATTTGGTTTCTAAATTCTTCCTGAAAAAACATTTTATTTTATTTTGTTTCTAAAGTCTCCCTGAAAAAAAAAAAAAATCAGTGGGAGATTAATATTGCCCTTTCTGCTTGTGTGCCAGTCTTGACTCCTGGGTGTGCCATCTCTCTCTCTCAGATAGTGGGCCATAGAAAGCCTATTTATTTTTTTGGTTGATTTGGGTTCTAAATTCTACCTGAAAAAAATCAACAAATCAATCAGTGGGAGATAAATATTGGCCTCTGGGCTTGTGTGCCACTCCTAACTCCTGTGTGTGCCATCTCTCACTCAGTGGGCCATAGAAAGCCTATTTTTTTAATTTGGTTTCTAAATTCTCCCTGAAAAACCATTTTATTTTATTTGGTTTCTAAATTCTTCCTGAAAAAATCATTTTATTTTATTTTGTTTCTTAAGTCTCCCTGAAAAAAAAAAAAAATCAGTGGGAGATTAATATTGCCCTTTCTGCTTGTGTGCCAGTCTTGACTTCTGGGTGTGCCATCTCTCTCTCTCAGATAGTGGGCCATAGAAAGCCTATTTATTTTTTTGGTTGATTTGGGTTCTAAACTCTACCTGAAAAAAATCAACAAATCAATCAGTGGGAGATAAATATTGGCCTCTGGGCTTGTGTGCCACTCCTGACTCCTGTGTGTGCCATCTCTCACTCAGTGGGCCATAGAAAGCCTATTTTTTTAATTTGGTTTCTAAATTCTCCCTGAAAAAATCATTTTATTTTATTTGGTTTCTAAATTCTTCCTGAAAAAAACATTTTATTTTATTTTGTTTCTAAAGTCTCCCTGAAAAAAAAAAAATCAGTGGGAGATTAATATTGCCCTTTCTGCTTGTGTGCCAGTCTTGACTCCTGGGTGTGCCATCTCTCTCTCTCAGATAGTGGGCCATAGAAAGCCTATTTATTTTTTTGGTTGATTTGGGTTCTAAATTCTACCTGAAAAAAATCAACAAATCAATCAGTGGGAGATAAATATTGGCCTCTGGGCTTGTGTGCCACTCCTGACTCCTGTGTGTGCCATCTCTTACTCAGTGGGCCATAGAAAGCCTATTTTTTTTTTATTTGGTTTCTAAATTCTCCCTGAAAAAATAATTTTATTTTATTTGGTTTCTAAATTCTTCCTGAAAAAAACATTTTATTTTATTTTGTTTCTAAAGTCTCCCTGAAAAAAAAAAAATCAGTGGGAGATTAATATTGCCCTTTCTGCTTGTGTGCCAGTCTTGACTCCTGGGTGTACCATCTCTCTCTCTCAGATAGTGGGCCATAGAAAGCCTATTTATTTTTTTGGTTGATTTGGGTTCTAAATTCTACCTGAAAAAAATCAACAAATCAATCAGTGGGAGATAAATATTGGCCTCTGGGCTTGTGTGCCACTCCTGACTCCTGTGTGTGCCATCTCTCACTCAGTGGGCCATAGAAAGCCTATTTTTTTTATTTGGTTTCTAAATTCTCCCTGAAAAAATAATTTTATTTTATTTGGTTTCTAAATTCTTCCTGAAAAAAAACATTTTATTTTATTTTGTTTCTAAAGTCTCCCTGAAAAAAAAAAAATCAGTGGGAGATTAATATTGCCCTTTCTGCTTGTGTGCCAGTCTTGACTCCTGGGTGTGCCATCTCTCTCTCTCAGATAGTGGGCCATAGAAAGCCTATTTATTTTTTTGGTTGATTTGGGTTCTAAATTCTACCTGAAAAAAATCAACAAATCAATCAGTGGGAGATAAATATTGGCCTCTGGGCTTGTGTGCCACTCCTGACTCCTGTGTGTGCCATCTCTCACTCAGTGGGCCATAGAAAGCCTATTTTTTTTATTTGGTTTCTAAATTCTCCCTGAAAAAATAATTTTATTTTATTTGGTTTCTAAATTCTTCCTGAAAAAAAACATTTTATTTTATTTTGTTTCTAAAGTCTCCCTGAAAAAAAAAAAATCAGTGGGAGATTAATATTGCCCTTTCTGCTTGTGTGCCAGTCTTGACTCCTGGGTGTGCCATCTCTCTCTCTCAGATAGTGGGCCATAGAAAGCCTATTTATTTTTTTGGTTGATTTGGGTTCTAAATTCTACCTGAAAAAAATCAACAAATCAATCAGTGGGAGATAAATATTGGCCTCTGGGCTTGTGTGCCACTCCTGACTCCTGTGTGTGCCATCTCTCACTCAGTGGGCCATAGAAAGCCTATTTTTTTTATTTGGTTTCTAAATTCTCCCTGAAAAAATAATTTTATTTTATTTGGTTTCTAAATTCTTCCTGAAAAAAAACATTTTATTTTATTTTGTTTCTAAAGTCTCCCTGAAAAAAAAAAAATCAGTGGGAGATTAATATTGCCCTTTCTGCTTGTGTGCCAGTCTTGACTCCTGGGTGTGCCATCTCTCTCTCTCAGATAGTGGGCCATAGAAAGCCTATTTATTTTTTTGGTTGATTTGGGTTCTAAATTCTACCTGAAAAAATAATTTTATTTTATTTTGTTTCTAAAGTCTCCCTGGAAAAAAAAAATCAGTGGGAGATTAATATTGCCCTTTCTGCTTGTGTGCCAGTCTTGACTCCTGGGTGTGCCATCTCTCTCTCTCAAATAGTGGGCCATAGAAAGCCTATTTATTTTTTTGGTTGATTTGGGTTCTAAATTCTACCTGAAAAAATCACTAAATCAATCAGTGGGAGATAAATATTGGCCTCTGGGCTTGTGTGCCACTCCTGACTCCTGAGTGTGCCATCTCTCACTCAGTGGGCCATAGAAAGCGTATTTATTTTTTTGGTTGATTTGGGTTCTAAATTCTACCTGAAAAAATCAATAAATCAATCAGTGGGAGATAAATATTGGCCTCTGGGCTTGTGTGCCACTCCTGACTCCTGTGTGTGCCATCTCTCACTCAGTGGGCCATAGAAAGCCTATTTATTTTTTTAGTTGATTTGGGTTCTAAATTCTACCTGAAAAAATCAATAAATCAATCAGTGGGAGATAAATATTGGCCTCTGGGCTTGTGTGCCACTCCTGACTCCTGTGTGTGCCCTCTCTCACTCAGTGGGCCATAGAAAGCCTATTTATTTTTTTGGTTGATTTGGGTTCTAAATTCTACCTGAAAAAATCAATAAATCAATCAGTGGGAGATAAATATTGGCCTCTGGGCTTGTGTGCCACTCCTGACTCCTGTGTGTGCCATCTCTCACTCAGTGGGCCATAGAAAGCCTATTTTTTTTTTTATTTGGTTTCTAAATTCTCCCTGAAAAAATAATTTTATTTTATTTGGTTTCTAAATTCTTCCTGAAAAAAACATTTTATTTTATTTTGTTTCTAAAGTCTCCCTGAAAAAAAAAAAAAATCAGTGGGAGATTAATATTGCCCTTTCTGCTTGTGTGCCAGTCTTGACTCCTGGGTGTGCCATCTCTCTCTCTCAGATAGTGGGCCATAGAAAGCCTATTTATTTTTTTGGTTGATTTGGGTTCTAAATTCTACCTGAAAAAAATCAACAAATCAATCAGTGGGAGATAAATATTGGCCTCTGGGCTTGTGTGCCACTCCTGACTCCTGTGTGTGCCATCTCTCACTCAGTGGGCCATAGAAAGCCTATTTTTTTTAATTTGGTTTCTAAATTCTCCCTGAAAAATCATTTTATTTTATTTGGTTTCTAAATTCTTCCTGAAAAAATCATTTTATTTTATATTGTTTCTTAAGTCTCCCTGAAAAAAAAAAAAATCAGTGGGAGATTAATATTGCCCTTTCTGCTTGTGTGCCAGTCTTGACTCCTGGGTGTGCCATCTCTCTCTCTCAAATAGTGGGCCATAGAAAGCCTATTTATTTTTTTGGTTGATTTGGGTTCTAAACTCTACCTGAAAAAAATCAACAAATCAATCAGTGGGAGATAAATATTGGCCTCTGGGCTTGTGTGCCACTCCTGACTCCTGTGTGTGCCATCTCTCACTCAGTGGGCCATAGAAAGCCTATTTTTTTTAATTTGGTTTCTAAATTCTCCCTGAAAAAATAATTTTATTTTATTTGGTTTCTAAATTCTTCCTGAAAAAAAACATTTTATTTTATTTTGTTTCTAAAGTCTCCCTGAAAAAAAAAAAAAATCAGTGGGAGATTAATATTGCCCTTTCTGCTTGTGTGCCAGTCTTGACTCCTGGGTGTGCCATCTCTCTCTCTCAGATAGTGGGCCATAGAAAGCCTATTTATTTTTTTGGTTGATTTGGGTTCTAAATTCTACCTGAAAAAAATCAACAAATCAATCAGTGGGAGATAAATATTGGCCTCTGGGCTTGTGTGCCACTCCTGACTCCTGTGTGTGCCATCTCTCACTCAGTGGGCCATAGAAAGCCTATTTTTTTTTTATTTGGTTTCTAAATTCTCCCTGAAAAAATAATTTTATTTTATTTGGTTTCTAAATTCTTCCTGAAAAAAACATTTTATTTTATTTTGTTTCTAAAGTCTCCCTGAAAAAAAAAAAAATCAGTGGGAGATTAATATTGCCCTTTCTGCTTGTGTGCCAGTCTTGACTCCTGGGTGTGCCATCTCTCTCTCTCAGATAGTGGGCCATAGAAAGCCTATTTATTTTTTTGGTTGATTTGGGTTCTAAATTCTACCTGAAAAAAATCAACAAATCAATCAGTGGGAGATAAATATTGGCCTCTGGGCTTGTGTGCCACTCCTGACTCCTGTGTGTGCCATCTCTCACTCAGTGGGCCATAGAAAGCCTATTTTTTTTTATTTGGTTTCTAAATTCTCCCTGAAAAAATAATTTTATTTTATTTGGTTTCTAAATTCTTCCTGAAAAAAACATTTTATTTTATTTTGTTTCTAAAGTCTCCCTGAAAAAAAAAAAATCAGTGGGAGATTAATATTGCCCTTTCTGCTTGTGTGCCAGTCTTGACTCCTGGGTGTGCCATCTCTCTCTCTCAGATAGTGGGCCATAGAAAGCCTATTTATTTTTTTGGTTGATTTGGGTTCTAAATTCTACCTGAAAAAAATCAACAAATCAATCAGTGGGAGATAAATATTGGCCTCTGGGCTTGTGTGCCACTCCTGACTCCTGTGTGTGCCATCTCTCACTCAGTGGGCCATAGAAAGCCTATTTTTTTTAATTTGGTTTCTAAATTCTCCCTGAAAAATCATTTTATTTTATTTGGTTTCTAAATTCTTCCTGAAAAAATCATTTTATTTTATTTTGTTTCTTATGTCTCCCTGAAAAAAAAAAAAAAATCAGTGGGAGATTAATATTGCCCTTTCTGCTTGTGTGCCAGTCTTGACTCCTGGGTGTGCCATCTCTCTCTCTCTCTCAGATAGTGGGCCATAGAAAGCCTATTTATTTTTTTGGTTGATTTGGGTTCTAAACTCTACCTAAAAAAAATCAACAAATCAATCAGTGGGAGATAAATATTGGCCTCTGGGCTTGTGTGCCACTCCTGACTCCTGTGTGTGCCATCTCTCACTCAGTGGGCCATAGAAAGCCTATTTTTTTTAATTTGGTTTCTAAATTCTCCCTGAAAAAATAATTTTATTTTATTTGGTTTCTAAATTCTTCCTGAAAAAAAACATTTTATTTTATTTTGTTTCTAAAGTCTCCCTGAAAAAAAAAAATCAGTGGGAGATTAATATTGCCCTTTCTGCTTGTGTGCCAGTCTTGACTCCTGGGTGTGCCATCTCTCTCTCTCAGATAGTGGGCCATAGAAAGCCTATTTATTTTTTTGGTTGATTTGGGTTCTAAATTCTACCTGAAAAAAATCAACAAATCAATCAGTGGGAGATAAATATTGGCCTCTGGGCTTGTGTGCCACTCCTGACTCCTGTGTGTGCCATCTCTCACTCAGTGGGCCATAGAAAGCCTATTTTTTTTTATTTGGTTTCTAAATTCTCCCTGAAAAAATAATTTTATTTTATTTGGTTTCTAAATTCTTCCTGAAAAAAACATTTTATTTTATTTTGTTTCTAAAGTCTCCCTGAAAAAAAAAAAAATCAGTGGGAGATTAATATTGCCCTTTCTGCTTGTGTGCCAGTCTTGACTCCTGGGTGTGCCATCTCTCTCTCTCAGATAGTGGGCCATAGAAAGCCTATTTATTTTTTTGGTTGATTTGGGTTCTAAATTCTACCTGAAAAAATAATTTTATTTTATTTTGTTTCTAAAGTCTCCCTGGAAAAAAAAAATCAGTGGGAGATTAATATTGCCCTTTCTGCTTGTGTGCCAGTCTTGACTCCTGGGTGTGCCATCTCTCTCTCTCAAATAGTGGGCCATAGAAAGCCTATTTATTTTTTTGGTTGATTTGGGTTCTAAATTCTACCTGAAAAAATCAATAAATCAATCAGTGGGAGATAAATATTGGCCTCTGGGCTTGTGTGCCACTTCTGACTCCTGTGTGTGCCATCTCTCACTCAGTGGGCCATAGAAAGCCTATTAATTTTTTTGTTGATTTGGTTTCTAAATTCTACCTGAAAAAATCAATAAATCAATCAGTGGGAGATAAATATTGGCCTCTGGGCTTGTGTGCCACTCCTGACTCCTGTGTGTGCCATCTCTCACTCAGTGGGCCATAGAAAGCCTATTTTTTTTTTTATTTGGTTTCTAAATTCTCCCTGAAAAAATCATTTTATTTTATTTGGTTTCTAAATTCTTCCTGAAAAAATCATTTTATTTTATTTTGTTTCTAAAATCTCCCTGAAAAAAAAAAAAATGGGAGATTAATATTGACATTTGTGCTTGAGTGACAGTCCTGCGTGTGTGGCATCCCTGTGATTTGGTGCCACAGAAAACAGAGTGTGTAACATTGTGCCTGATTTTCCTTGCGGTCTCACCAACCTGTAAAGGGATATCGAAATCATACTGAAGTTATAGCTCACCATGTAAGTTGTTTGACAGCAACAAATAAAGTTACTTTGGTTAAGTTTTTAAAACAATGAGGAAGTCTGGTGCAAGAGGTCGTGGCCGTGGGCGTTCATTGTCAGCTGGTAATGATGGTAGTGGTAGTGGAGCATCAGGTGGTCGTGGGAAAAAAAATATTCCACCTAAGTCTGGAGCTGTGGAGCCAGGTTCGTCGTCTGGCTACACAAGGCCTCGAACGCTCTCTTTTCTGGGAGTAGGAAAACCGCTTTTAAAGCCGGAGCAGCAACAGCAAGTTTTGGCTTACCTTGCTGACTCAGCCTCTAGCTCTTTTGCCTCCTCTTCTGAAACTGGTAAATGTAAAAGCAGCGCGTCGTTTGTGGATGTTCACGGTCAGGGACAAGTCGCTTTCTTGTCCTCTTCAGCAAAAACAACAACAAGAGAGAAGGATGCAGCAGGCGACACAACGGGTTACTCCATGGAGCTCTTTACACATACCGTCCCTGGCTTAGAAAGTGAAACAGTTAACAGGCCATGCCCATTACAAGTAGATTCTGACATGGAGTGCACTGATGCACAGCCACAGCCAGACTACTATGCTGGTCCTTTGACTCAGACCACAACATTGCCCTCTCAGGGTACTGATCCACAATCAGACCCTGATGAGACTATGTTGCCCCGTCACGAACGCTATACCACCGACCGACACGGTGACACAGACGAAGTTGCACACGAGCTAGAAGAGGAGGTTATAGATGACCCAGTTGTTGACCCCGATTGGCAGCCATTGGGGGAACAGGGTGCAGGCGGCAGTACTTCTGAAGCGGAGGTGGAGGAGGGGATGCAGCAGGCATCAACATCGCAACAGGTTCCATCTACCGGGCCCGTATCTGGCCCAAAACGCGTGGCAAAGCCAAAACCTGTTGGAGGACAGCGTGACCATCCGGTTAAAGCTCAGTCTGCAATTCCTGAAAAGGGATCCAATGCTAGGAAGAGTGCAGTCTGGCATTTTTTTAAACAACATCCAATTGATCAGCGCAAAGTCATCTGTCAAAAATGTTCAACTAGCTTAAGCAGAGGTCAGAATCTGAAAAGTCTCAATACAAGTTGCATGCATAGACATTTAACCACCATGCATTTGCAAGCCTGGACTAACTACCAAACGTCCCTTAAGGTTGTAGCACCCTCGGCCAATGAACTAGTCAGCAACGCAACATCCCTTCCGTCACTGTAAGGCCACCATTTTCCGCACCACCGGCAGTATCTGTGCAGGTTTCTTTGCCAGCCCAAAGCAGTCAGGGTCAGGGAATCACCAGTTTTGTAGGAGATAATACTGCATCTAGGGCACCGGCGGAAACAATACCGTCTCCAACCGTCTCTCAGTCTGCCATGTCCACCGGCACACCCGCTAGTTCCACGATCTCCAGCTCTCCAGTCCAGCTCACCCTACATGAGACTCTGGTTAGAAAAAGGAAGTACTTATCCTCGCATCCGCGTACACAGGGTTTTAACGCCCACATAGCTAGACTAATCTCGTTAGAGATGATGCCCTACCGGTTAGTTGAAAGCGAAGCTTTCAAAGCCCTGATGGAGTACGCTGAACCACGCTACGAGCTACCCAGTCGACACTTTTTTTCCAGAAAAGCCATCCCAGCCCTGCACCAGCATGTTAAACTGCGCATCGTCCATGCACTCAGGCAATCTGTGAGTAGAAAGGTGCACCTGACTACAGATGCATGGACTAGTAGGCAAGGCCAGGGACGTTACGTGTCCATCACGGCACACTGGGTGAATGTGGTGGATGCAGGGTCCCCAGGGGACATCAATTTCGGGACAGTTGTGCCTAGCCCACGGTCTAGGAAACAGTTGGCTGTAGGCGTTCGCACCCCCTCCTCCTCCTCCTCGTCCTCCTGCAGAAGCGAGAGCTCTTCCACAGACCGCAGTCGCCCAACCACTCCATCGGCAGCTGACACTGTTGCACACCAGTTGTCCCATTATGGGTCAGCTACTGACAAGCGTCAGCAGGCTGTATTGGCTATGAAGTGTTTGGGTGACAACAGACACACCGTGGAAGTTCTCTCCGAGTTCTTGCAGCAAGAAACGCAGTCGTGGCTGGGCACAGTAGATCTTGAGGCAGGCAAGGTAGTGAGTGATAACGGAAGGAATTTCATGGCTGCCATCTCCCTTTCCCAACTGAAACACATTTCTTGCCTGGCTCACACCTTAAACCTGGTGGTGCAGTGCTTATTGAAAACTTATCCTGGGTTCTCGGACCTGCTCCTCAAAGTGCGTGGACTTTGCTCACATATCCGCCGTTCGCCTGTACACTCCAGCCGTATGAAGAACTATCAGCGGTCTTTGAACCTTCCCCAGCATCGCCTAATCATAGACGTTGCAACAAGGTGGAACTCAACACTGCACATGCTTCAGAGACTGTGCGAACAGAGGCGGGCTGTTATGTTTTTGTGGGAGGATACACATACACGGGCAGGCAGTAGGATGGCAGACATGGAGTTGTCAGGTGTGCAGTGGTCGAAGATACAAGACATGTGTCAAGTCCTTCAGTGTTTTGAGGAATGCACACGGCTGGTTAGTGCAGACAACGCCATAATAAGCATGAGCATCCCCCTAATGTGTCTGCTGATGCAAAGTTTGACGCACATAAAGGATCAGGCATCTGCACCAGAGGAAGAGGAAAGCCTTGATGACAGTCAGCCATTGTCTGGTCAGGGCAGTGTACAGGACGAGTTAGCGGGCGAAGAGGAGGTGGAGGACGAGGAGGATGATGGGGATGAGTATATTTTTAATGAGGAAGCTTTCCCGGGGGCACTGGAAATTGGTTGCGTGGCAAGGTCGGGTTCTGGTTCTTTGAGGGACACAAGTGACGTAGATTTGCCTGAAACTGCCCCTCAACCAATCACAACCGCAGATTTGACACATCAGAAGTGGCGTTGGACAGAGGGGTTTTCTGACCAGGTTGTGGAGTGATTTTGCTATGACCGCAGACAGGACAGGTACTGCTGCATCAATTGAAAGTGACAGGAGACAACATTTGTCCAGTATGGTTACAAACTATTTTTCATCCCTTATCGATGTTCTCCCTCAACCGTCATTCCCATTTGATTACTGGGCATCCAAATTAGACACCTGGCCAGAATTGGCAGAATATGCATTGCAGGAACTTGCTTGCCCGGCAGCTAGTGTCCTATCAGAAAGAGTATTCAGTGCTGCAGGTTCAATATTAACCGAAAAAAGGACTCATCTGGCTACCCAAAATGTTGATGATCTAACATTCATTAAAATGAACCACAACTGGATTTCGAATTCTTTTGCCCCACCTTGCCCGGCCGACACCTAGCTTTCCTATGAAAAGCTCTTGCCTGTGGACTACTGTGAATTACTTTTCTAATGTCTTAATTTGCTGCAGCTGATTGTCCAGCATACGACATGTTTACACCTCCCTAAATGGCCAAACTCCCCACACGGGGCCGTGGTATCGCGACTTGGCGCAAGCACCCGTGAGAGTGCTGTTTGTCTGAAGAGGTGGGTGTGCCCGCTTTTGGTCGACAGCACTGCCACTGGGTCCCTCATAGTACAATAAAGTGTCTCTGGCGGTGGTGGTGCGCACCCAACGTCAGACACACTGTTGTAACATGAGAGGCCCTGGGCCTGTACCGCCGGCCACAATAGAGTTCACCCACCCCCAGGTCAAACATTGCTCTACCACTTCCACAGTTATCTCTCACACTTCCACCAATGTTTAGTCTATGCTCTGACATCCTTCCATTCCTGCCACTGACAATACCATTGTGTTTACATGTATGATGGTACTTAACATAGTCAGGGGCAGTGTCCTCTATTTACCAAAGTAAATACTTTGCGCCAAATTAGTAGGTCTGAAACTACGCAGAGGATCCCACCCCTGTACCTAATGATTGCACCCTTTAGTGTTTTCATTTATTTATTGTTTTGGACTACTAACTGCCAGACACTCATTACAATCGGTCTCCTCTGACCAGACCACTGCTGCCCGTGTTCCCCTTGGAACCAATTTTAAATTGCCTACAGCCAGCCCAATTTTATTATGTTAGGCCTTCGAAGCCTGTCTGCGGTCCCTCCTTCCACTAGGCCTCCACTGACCAGACCACTGCTGCCCGTGTACCCCTGGAACTAATTTTAAATTGCCTACAGCCAGCCCAATTTATTATGTTAGGCCTTCGAAGCCTGTCTGCGGTCCCTCCTTCGACTAGGCCTCCACTGACCAGACCACTGCTGCCCGTGTACCCCTGGAACCAATTTTAAATTGCCTATAGCCAGCCCAATTTAGTATGTTAGGCCTTCGAAGCCTGTCTGCGGTCCCTCCTTCCACTAGGCCTCCACTGACCAGACCACTGCTGCCCGTGTACCCCTGGAACCAATTTTAAATTGCCTACAGCCAGCCCAATTTATTATGTTAGGCCTTCGAAGCCTGTCAGCGGTCCCTCCTTCCACTAGGCCTCCACTGACCTGTCTACTGCTGCCCGTGTACCCCTGGAACCAATTATAAAGTGCCTACAGCCTGTCCAATTTTATTATGTTAGGCCTTCGAAGCCTGTCTGCGGTCCCTTCTTCCACTAGGCCTCCACTGACCTGTCTACTGCTGCCCGTGTACCCCTGGAACCAATTATAAAGTGCCTACAGCCTGTCCGATTTTATTATGCTAGGCCTTCGAAGCCTGTCTGCGGTCCCTCCTTCCACTAGGCCTCCACTGACCAGACCACTGCTGCCCGTGTACCCCTGGAACCAATTTTAAATTGCCTACAGCCAGCCCAATTTATTATGTTAGGCCTTCGAAGCCTGTCTGCGGTCCCTCCTTCCACTAGGCCTCCACTGACCAGACCACTGCTGCCCGTGTACCCCTGGAACCAATTTTAAATTGCCTACAGCCAGCCCAATTTATTATGCTAGGCCTTCGAAGCCTGTCTGCGGTCTCTCCTTCCACTAGGCCTCCACTGACCAGACCACTGCTGCCCGTGTACCCCTGGAACCAATTTTAAATTGCCTACAGCCAGCCCAATTTATTATGTTAGGCCTTCGAAGCCTGTCTGCGGTCCCTCCTTCCACTAGGCCTCCACTGACCAGACCACTGCTGCCCGTGTACCCCTGGAACCAATTTTAAATTGCCTACAGCCAGCCCAATTTATTATGCTAGGCCTTCGAAGCCTGTCTGCGGTCTCTCCTTCCACTAGGCCTCCACTGACCTGTCTACTGCTGCCCGCGTACCCCTGGAACCAATTATAAAGTGCCTACAGCCTGTCCAATTTTATTATGTTAGGCCTTCGAAGCCTGTATGCGGTCCCTCCTTCCACTAGGCCTCCACTGACCTTTCTACTGCTGCCCGTGTACCCCTGGAACCAATTATAAAGTGCCTACAGCCTGTCCAATTTTATTATGTTAGGCCTTCGAAGCCTGTCTGCGGTCCCTCCTTCCACTAGGCCTCCACTGACCAGACCACTGCTGCCCGTGTACCCCTGGAACTAATTTTAAATTGCCTACAGCCAGCCCAATTTATTATGTTAGGCCTTCGAAGCCTGTCTGCGGTCCCTCCTTTGACTAGGCCTCCACTGACCAGACCACTGCTGCCCGTGTACCCCTGGAACCAATTTTAAATTGCCTACAGCCAGCCCAATTTATTATGTTAGGCCTTCGAAGCCTGTCTGCGGTCCCTCCTTCCACTAGGCCTCCACTGACCTGTCTACTGCTGCCCGTGTACCCCTGGATCCAATTATAAAGTGCCTACAGCCTGTCTAATTTTATTATGTTAGGCCTTCGAAGCCTGTCTGCGGTCCCTTCTTCCACTAGGCCTCCACTGACCTGTCTACTGCTGCCCGTGTACCCCTGGAACCAATTATAAAGTGCCTACAGCCTGCCAATTTTATTATGCTGGGCCTTCGAAGCCTGTCTGCGGTCCCTCCTTCCACTAGGCCTCCACTGACCAAACCACTGCTGCCCGTGTACCCCTGGAACCAATTTTAAATTGCCTACAGCCAGCCCAATTTATTATGTTAGGCCTTCGAAGCCTGTCTGCGGTCCCTCCCTCCACTAGGCCTCCACTGACCAGACCACTGCTGCCCGTGTACCCCTGGAACCAATTTTAAATTGCCTACAGCCAGCCCAATTTATTATGTTAGGCCTTCGAAGCCTGTCTGCGGTCCCTCCTTCCACTAGGCCTCCACTGACCAGACCACTGCTGCCCGTGTACTCCTGGAACTAATTTTAAATTGCCTACAGCCAGCCCAATTTATTATGTTAGGCCTTCGAAGCCTGTCTGCGGTCCCTCCTTCCACTAGGCCTCCACTGACCTGTCTACTGCTGCCCGTGTACCCCTGGAACCAATTATAAAGTGCCTACAGCCTGTCCAATTTTATTATGTTAGGCCTTCGAAGCATGTCTGCAGTCCCTCCTTCCACTAGGCCTCCACTGACCTGTCTCCTGCTGCCCGTGTACCCCTGGAACCAATTATAAAGTGCCTACAGCCTGTCCAATTTTATTATGTTAGGCCTTCGAAGCCTGTCTGCGGCCCGTTCTTTCTACTACTCCTACACTGACCAGACCACTGCTGCCTGTGTTCCCCTGGAACCTATTTAAAAGTGCCTACAGCCCAATATTTTTTTATGTTAGGCCTTCGAAGCCTGTCTGCGGCCCGTTCTTTCTACTACTACTATACTGACCAGTCTACTGCTGCCCGTGTACCCCTTGAACCAATGTTAAAGTGCCTACAGCCCAATATTTTTTTATGTTAGGCCTTCGAAGCCTGTCTGCGGCCCGTTCTTTCTACTACTACTACACTGACCAGACCACTGCTGCCCGTGTACCACTGGAACCTATTTAAAAGTGCCTACAGCCCAATATTTTTTTATGTTAGGCCTTCGAAGACTGTCTGCGGCCCGTTCTTTCTACTACTACTACACTGACCAGTCTACTGCTGCCCGTGTACCCCTGGAACCTATTTAAAAGTGCCTACAGCCCAATATTTTATTATGTTAGGCCTTCGAAGCCTGTCTGCGGCCCGTTCTTTCTACTACTCCTACACTGACCAGTCTACTGCTGCCCGTGTACCCCTGGAACCTATTTAAAAGTGCCTACATCCCAATATTTTTTTATGTTAGGCCTTCGAAGCCTGTCTGCGGCCCGTTCTTTCTACTACTACTACACTGACCAGTCTACTGCTGCCCGTGTACCCCTGGAACCTATTTAAAAATGCCTACAGCCCAATATTTTTTTATGTTAGGCCTTCGAAGCCTGTCTGCGGCCCGTTCTTTCTACTACTACTACACTGACCAGTCTACTGCTGCCCGTGTACCCCTGGAACCAATGTTAAAGTGCCTACAGCCCAATATTTTTTTATGTTAGGCCTTCGAAGCCTGTCTGCGGCCCGTTCTTTCTACTACTCCTACACTGACCAGACCACTGCTGCCTGTGTACCCCTGGAACCTATTTAAAAGTGCCTACAGCCCAATATTTTTTTATGTTAGGCCTTCGAAGCCTGTCTGCGGCCCGTTCTTTCTACTACTCCTACACTGACCAGACCACTGCTGCCTGTGTACCCCTGGAACCTATTTAAAAGTGCCTACAGCCCAATATTATTTTATGTTAGGCCTTCGAAGCCTGTCTGCGGCCCGTTCTTTCTACTACTACTACACTGACCAGTCTACTGCTGCCCGTGTACCCCTTGAACCAATGTTAACCCCTTCATGACCCAGCCTATTTTGACCTTAAAGACCTTGCCGTTTTTTGCAATTCTGACCAGTGTCCCTTTATGAGGTAATAACTCAGGAACGCTTCAACGGATCCCAGCGGTTCTGAGATTGTTTTTTCGTGACATATTGGGCTTCATGTTAGTGGTAAATTTAGGTCAATAAATTCTGCGTTTATTTGTGATAAAAACGGAAATTTGGCGAAAATTTTGAAAATTTCGCAATTTTCACATTTTGAATTTTTATTCTGTTAAACCAGAGAGATATGTGACACAAAATAGTTAATAAATAACATTTCCCACATGTTTACTTTACATCAGCACAATTTTGGAAACAAAATTTTTTTTTGTTAGGAAGTTATAAGGGTTAAAATTTGACCAGCGATTTGTCATTTTTACAACGAAATTTACAAAACCATTTTTTTTAGGGACCACCTCACATTTGAAGTCAGTTTGAGGGATCTATATGGCTGAAAATACCCAAAAGTGACACCATTCTAAAAACTGCACCCCTCAAGGTGCACAAAACCACATTCAAGAAGTTTATTAACCCTTCAGGTGCTTCACAGCAGCAGAAGCAACATGGAAGGAAAAAATGAACATTTAACTTTTTAGTCACAAAAATTATCTTTTAGCAACAATTTTTTTATTTTCCCAATGGTAAAAGGAGAAACTGAACCACGAAAGTTGTTGTCCAATTTGTCCTGAGTACGCTGATACCTTATATGTGGGGGTAAACCACTGTTTGGGCGCACGGCAGGGCTTGGAAGGGAAGGAGCGCCATTTGACTTTTTGAATCAAAAATTGGCTCCACTCTTTAGCGGACACCATGTCACGTTTGGAGAGCCCCCGTGTGCCTAAAAATTGGAGCTCCCCCACAAGTGACCCCATTTTGGAAACTAGACGCTGCAAGGAACTTATCTAGATGCATAGTGAGCACTTTGAACCCCCAGGTGCTTCACAAATTGATCCGTAAAAATGAAAAAGTACTTTTTTTTCACAAAAAAATTTTTTTTGCCTCAATTTTTTCATTTTCACATGGGCAACAGGATAAAATGGATCCTAAAATGTGTTGGGCAATTTCTCCTGAGTACACCAATACCTCACATGTGGGGGTAAACCACTGTTTGGGCACATGGTAAGGCTCGGAAGGGAAGGAGCGCCATTTGACTTTTTGAATGAAAAATTATTTCCATCGTTAGCGGACACCATGTCGCGTTTGGATAGCTCCTGTGTGCCTAAACATTGGCGCTCCCCCACAAGTGACCCCATTTTGGAAACTAGACCCCCTAAGGAACTTATTTAGATGCCTAGTGAGCACTTTAAACCCTCAGGTGCTTCACAAATTGATCTGTAAAAATGAAAAAGTACTTTTTTTTCACAAAAAAATTCTTTTCGCCTCAATTTTTTCATTTTCACATGGGCAGTAGGATAAAATGGATCATAAAATTTGTTGGGCAATTTCTCCCAAGTACGCCGATACCTCATATGTGGGGATAAACTACTGTTTGGGCACTCGGCAGGGCTCGGAAGGGAAGGCGCGCCATTTGACTTTTTGAATGGAAAATTAGCTCCAATTGTTAGCGGACACCATGTCGCGTTTGGAGAGCCCCTGTGTGCCTAAACATTGGAGCAACCCCACAAGTGACCCCATTTTGGAAACTAGACCCCCCAAGGAACTTATCTAGATACATATTGAGCACTTTAAACCCCCAGGTGCTTCACAGAAGTTTATAACGCAGAGCCATGAAAATAAAAAATAATTTTTCTTTCCTCAAAAATGATTTTTTAGCCTGGAATTTCCTATTTTGCCAAGGATAATAGGAGAAATTGGACCCCAAATATTGTTGTCCAGTTTGTCCTGAGTACGCTGATACCCCATATGTAGGGGTAAACCACTGTTTGGGCGCACGGCAGGGCTCGGAAGGGAAGGCACGCCATTTGGCTTTTTAAATGGAAAATTAGCTCCAATCATTAGCGGACACCATGTCACGTTTGGAGAGCCCCTGTGTGCCTAAACATTGGAGATCCCCCAGAAATGACACCATTTTGGAAACTAGACCCCCAAAGGAACTAATCTAGATGTGTGGTGAGGACTTTGAACCCCCAAGTGCTTCACAGAAGTTTATTACGCAGAGCCATGAAAATAAAATAAAAAAATTATTTTCTCAAAAATGATGTTTTAGCCTGCAATTTTTTATTTTCCCAAGGGTAACAGGAGAAATTTGACCCCAAAAGTTGTTGTCCAGTTTCTCCTGAGTACGCTGATACCCCATATGTGGGGGTAAATCACTGTTTGGGCACATGCCGGGGCTCGGAAGTGAAGTAGTGACGTTATGAAATGCAGACTTTGATGGAATGCTCTGTGGGCGTCACGTTGCGTTTGCAGAGCCCCTGATGTGGCTTAACAGTAGAAACACCCCACAAGTGACCCCATTTTGGAAACTAGACCCCCAAAGGAACTTATCTAGATGTGTGGTGAGCACTTTGAACCCCCAAGCGCTTCATAGAAGTTTATAATGCAGAGCCGTGAAAATAATAAATACGTTTTCTTTCCTCAAAAATAATTATTTAGCCCAGAATTTTTTATTTTCCCAAGTTTTACAGGAGAAATTGGACCCCAAAAGTTGTTGTCCAGTTTCTCCTGAGTACGCTGATACCCCATGTGTGGGGGTAAACCACTGTTTGGGCACACGTCGGGGCTCAGAAGGGAAGTAGCGACTTTTGAAATGCAGACTTTGATGGAATGGTCTGCGGGTGTCACGTTGCGTTTGCAGAGCCCCTGATGTGCCTAAACAGTAGAAACCCCCACAAGTGACCCCATTTTAGAAACTAGACCCCCCAAGGAACTTATCTAGATATGTGGTGAGCACTTTGAACCCCCAAGTGCTTCACAGACGTTTACAACGCAGAGCCGTGAAAATAAAAAATCATTTTTCTTTCCTCAAAAATTATGTTTTAGCAAGCATTTTTTTAGATTCACAAGGGTAACAGGAGAAATTGGACCCCAGTAATTGTTGCGCAGTTTATCCTGAGTATGCTGGTACCCCATATGTGGGGGTAAACCACTGTTTGGGCACACGTCAGGGCTCGGAAGTGAGGGAGCACCATTTGACTTTTTGAATACGAGATTGGCTGGAATCAATGGTGGCGCCATGTTGCGTTTGGAGACCCCTGATGTGCCTAAACAGTGGAAACCCCTCAATTCTACCTCCAACACTAACCCCAACACACCCCTAACCCTTATCCCAACTGTAGCCACAACCCTAATTCCAACCCTAACCACAACCCTAATTCCAACTCTAACCCTAAGGCTATGTGCCCACGTTGCGGATTCGTGTGAGATATTTCCGCACCATTTTTGAAAAATCCGCGGGTAAACGGCACTGCGTTTTACCTGCGGATTTTCCGCGGATTTCCAGTGTTTTTTGTGCGGATTTCACCTGCGGATTCCTATTGAGGAACAGGTGTAAAACGCTGCGGAATCCGCACAAAGAATTGACATGCTGCGGAAAATACAACGCAGCGTTTCCGCGCGGTATTTTCCGCACCATGGGCACAGCGGATTTGGTTTTTGATATGTTTACATGGTACTGTAAACCTGATGGAACACTGCTGCGAATCCGCAGCGGCCAATCCACTGCGGATCCGCAGCCAAATCCGCACCGTGTGCACATAGCCTAATTCTAAAGGTATGTGCACACGCTGCGGATAACGCTGCGGATCCGCAGCAGTTTCCCATGAGTTTACAGTTCAATGTAAACCTACGGGAAACAAAAATCGCTGTACACATGCTGCGGAAAAACTGCACGGAAACGCAGTGGTTTACATTCCGCAGCATGTCACTTCTTTGTGCGGATTCCGCAGCGGTTTTACAACTGCTCCAATAGAAAATCGCAGTTGTAAAACCGCAGTGAAATGCGCAGAAAAAAACACGGTAAATCCGCCATAAATCCGCAGCGGTTTAGCACTGCGGATTTATCAAATCCGCAGCGGAAAAATCCGCAGAGGACCAGAATACGTGTGCACATACCGAAACCCTAACCCTAGCCCTAACCCTAACCCTACCCCTAGCCCTAACCCTAGCCCTACCCATAACCCTACCCCTAACCCTACCCCTAACCCTACCCCTACCCCTAACCCTACCCCTACCCCTAACCCTACCCCTAACCCTACCCCTAACCCTAACCCTACCCCTAGCCCTAACCCTACCCCTAACCCTACCCCTAACCCTAACCCTATTCTAACAGTGGAAAAAAAAAATTTCTTTATTTTTTTATTGTCCCTACCTATGGGGGTGACAAAGGGGGGGGTCATTTATTATTTTTTTTATTTTGATCACTGAGATATAATCTATCTCAGTGATCAAAATGCACTTTGGAACGAATCTGCCGGCCGGCAGATTCGGCGGGCGCACTGCGCATGCGCCCGCCATTTTGGAAGATGGCGGCGCCCAGGGAGAAGACGGACGGGACCCCGGCTGGATCGGTAAGTATGATGGGGTGGGGGGGGACCACGGGGGGGGGGGATCGGAGCACGGGGGGGGAATCGGAGCGCGGGAGGGGTGGAACGGAGCACGGGGGGCGTGGAACGGAGCACGGGGGGGCTGGAATGGAGCACGGGGGGGTGGAACGGAGCACCGGGGGGGGTGGATCGGAGTGCAGGGGGGGTGATTGGAGCACGGGGGGGTGATTGGAGCACGGGGGGGAGCGGACAAGAGCACGGGGGGGAGCGGAGCCCTGTACTGAGGGAAGCCGGAGCAGTGTACCGGCCAGATCGGGGGGTTGGGGGGGCGATCGGTGGGGAGGGGTGGGGGCACATTAGTATTTCCAGCCATGGCCGATGATATTGCAGCATCGGCCATGGCTGGATTGTAATATTTCACCCGTTATAATAGGTGAAATATTACAAATCGCTCTGATTGGCAGTTTCACTTTCAACAGCCAATCAGAGCGATCGTAGCCACGAGGGGGTGAAGCCACCCCCCCGGGCTAAACTACCACTCCCCCTGTCCCTGCAGATCGGGTGAAATGGGAGTTAACCCTTTCACCCGATCTGCAGGGACGCGATCTTTCCATGACGCCACATAGGCGTCATGGGTCGGATTGGCACCGACTTTCATGACGCCTACGTGGCGTCATGGGTCAGGAAGGGGTTAAAGTGCCTACAGCCCAATATTTTTTTATGTTAGGCCTTCGACGCCTGTCTGCGGCCCATTTCTACAACTCCTACACTGACCAGACCACTGCTGCCCGTGTACCCCTGGAACCTATTTAAAAGTGCCTACAGCCCAATATTTTTTTATGTTAGGCCTTCGAAGCCTGTCTGCGCCCGTTCTTTCTACTACTACTACACTGACCAGACCACTGCTGCCTGTGTACCCCTGGAACCTATTTAAAAGTGCCTACAGCCCAATATTTTTTTATGTTAGGCCTTCGAAGCCTGTCTGCGGCCCGTTCTTTCTACTACTACTACACTGACCAGTCTACTGCTGCCCGTGTACCCCTTGAACCAATGTTAAAGTGCCTACAGCCCAATATTTTTTTATGTTAGGCCTTCGAAGCCTGTCTGCGGCCCGTTCTTTCTACTACTCCTACACTGACCAGACCACTGCTGCCTGTGTACCCCTGGAACCTATTTAAAAGTGCCTACAGCCCAATATTTTTTTATGTTAGGCCTTCGAAGCCTGTCTGCGGCCCGTTCTTTCTACTACTACTACACTGACCAGTCTACTGCTGCCCGTGTACCCCTTGAACCAATGTTAAAGTGCCTACAGCCCAATATTTTTTTATGTTAGGCCTTCGAAGCCTGTCTGCGGCCCATTCTTTCTACTACTCCTACACTGACCAGACCACTTCTGCCCGTGTACCCCTGGAACCTATTTAAAAGTGCCTACAGCCCAATATTTTTTTATGTTAGGCCTTCGAAGCCTGTCTGCGCCCGTTCTTTCTACTACTACTACACTGACCAGTCTACTGCTGCCCGTGTACCCCTGGAACCAATGTTAAAGTGCCTACAGCCCAATATTTTTTTATGTTAGGCCTTCGAAGCCTGTCTGCGGCCCGTTCTTTCTACTACTACTACACTGACCAGTCTACTGCTGCCCGTGTACCCCTGGAACCTATTTAAAAGTGCCTACAGCCCAATATTTTTTTATGTTAGGCCTTCGAAGCCTGTCTGCGGCCCGTTCTTTCTACTACTACTACACTGACCAGTCTACTGCTGCCCGTGTACCCCTTGAACCAATGTTAAAGTGCCTACAGCCCAATATTTTTTTATGTTAGGCCTTCGAAGCCTGTCTGCGGCCCATTCTTTCTACTACTCCTACACTGACCAGACCACTGCTGCCCGTGTACCCCTGGAACCTATTTAAAAGTGCCTACAGCCCAATATTTTTTTATGTTAGGCCTTCGAAGCCTGTCTGCGCCCGTTCTTTCTACTACTACTACACTGACCAGTCTACTGCTGCCCGTGTACCCCTGGAACCAATGTTAAAGTGCCTACAGCCCAATATTTTTTTATGTTAGGCCTTCGAAGCCTGTCTGCGGCCCGTTCTTTCTACTACTACTACACTGACCAGTCTACTGCTGCCCGTGTACCCCTGGAACCTATTTAAAAGTGCCTACAGCCCAATATTTTTTTATGTTAGGCCTTCGAAGCCTGTCTGCGGCCCGTTCTTTCTACTACTACTACACTGACCAGTCTACTGCTGCCCGTGTACCCCTTGAACCAATGTTAAAGTGCCTACAGCCCAATATTTTTTTATGTTAGGCCTTCGAAGCCTGTCTGCGGCCCATTCTTTCTACTACTCCTACACTGACCAGACCACTGCTGCCCGTGTACCCCTGGAACCTATTTAAAAGTACCTACAGCCCAATATTTTTTTATGTTAGGCCTTCGAAGCCTGTCTGCGCCCGTTCTTTCTACTACTACTACACTGACCAGTCTACTGCTGCCCGTGTACCCCTGGAACCAATGTTAAAGTGCCTACAGCCCAATATTTTTTTATGTTAGGCCTTCGAAGCCTGTCTGCGGCCCGTTCTTTCTACTACTACTACACTGACCAGTCTACTGCTGCCCGTGTACCCCTGGAACCTATTTAAAAGTGCCTACAGCCCAATATTTTTTTATGTTAGGCCTTCGAAGCCTGTCTGCGGCCCGTTCTTTCTACTACTACTACACTGACCAGTCTACTGCTGCCCGTGTACCCCTGGAACCAATGTTAAAGTGCCTACAGCCCAATATTTTTTTAATGTTAGGCCTTCGAAGCCTGTCTGCGGCCCGTTCTTTCTACTACTCCTACACTGACCAGACCACTGCTGCCTGTGTACCCCTGGAACCTATTTAAAAGTGCCTACAGCCCAATATTTTTTTATGTTAGGCCTTCGAAGCCTGTCTGCGGCCCGTTCTTTCTACTACTACTACACTGACCAGTCTACTGCTGCCCGTGTACCCCTGGAACCAATGTTAAAGTGCCTACAGCCCAATATTTTTTTATGTTAGGCCTTCGAAGCCTGTCTGCGGCCCGTTCTTTCTACTACTCCTACACTGACCAGACCACTGCTGACTGTGTACCCCTGGAACCTATTTAAAAGTGCCTACAGCCCAATATTTTTTTATGTTAGGCCTTCGAAGCCTGTCTGCGGCCCGTTCTTTCTACTACTACTACTACTACACTGACCAGTCTACTGCTGCCCGTGTACCCCTGGAACCAATGTTAAAGTGCCTACAGCCCAATATTTTTTTATGTTAGGCCTTCGAAGCCTGTCTGCGGCCCGTTCTTTCTACTACTCCTACACTGACCAGACCACTGCTGCCTGTGTACCCCTGGAACCTATTTAAAAGTGCCTACAGCCCAATATTTTTTTATGTTAGGCCTTCGAAGCCTGTCTGCGGCCCGTTCTTTCTACTACTACTACTACTACACTGACCAGTCTACTGCTGCCCGTGTACCCCTGGAACCAATGTTAAAGTGCCTACAGCCCAATATTTTTTTATGTTAGGCCTTCGAAGCCTGTCTGCGGCCCGTTCTTTCTACTACTCCTACACTGACCAGACCACTGCTGCCTGTGTACCCCTGGAACCTATTTAAAAGTGCCTACAGCCCAATATTTTTTTATGCTAGGCCTTCGAAGCCTGTCTGCGGCCCGTTCATTCTACTACTACTACTACTACACTGACCAGTCTACTGCTGCCCGTGTACCCCTGGAACCAATGTTAAAGTGCCTACAGCCCAATATTTTTTTATGTTAGGCCTTCGAAGCCTGTCTGCGGCCCGTTCTTTCTACTAGTCCTACACTGACCAGTCTACTGCTGCCCGTGTACCCCTTGAACCAATGTTAAAGTGCCTACAGCCCAATATTTTTTTATGTTAGGCCTTCGAAGCCTGTCTGCGGCCCGTTCTTTCTACTACTCCTACACTGACCAGACCACTGCTGCCCGTGTACCACTGGAACCAATGTTAAAGTGCCTACAGCCCAATATTTTTTTATGTTAGGCCTTCGAAGCCTGTCTGCGGCCCGTTCTTTCTACTACTCCTCCACTGACCAGACCACTGCTGCCCGTGTACCCCTGGAACCTATTTTTAATTGCATAGAGCATTCTTTTTTTAATAGTAGGTGTACAAAGTCTGTCTGCGGTCCACTATTGAAATTGTCCTTCACTGCCCAGAGCAATGCTGCCTGTGTACCCCTGTAACCTTTTTTAAGCTGCAGTGAGCCACATTTTTGGTTTGAGGCCTACTACCTGTGTCTGTCTGCGCCACTCAATACAGCTGTGTTCCTTTGAAAAAAGCTGAGCGTCAATAGTCTTGTTTTCAGCCTCTAGGAATTTTAAAACTGCATTGGGGCTACAACTTTGGTAGGGCCTACTAACGGTGTCTGTCGCCCCAAGGTGTGCCCCAGGTTTCGTCCACATTGCTTCGATCTTCCTACTCTCGTTTAGTAGTTGTTGCAAACTACACTGCATTAGGCCTACAAATTTGGTATGGGGTGTAGAGAGACGGTGTGTTACACTCCAAGGTGTTCAATATCACAGAAAATATAACAAATATAAATGCCCCAATTAAAGTATAATCACCGACTAAAGCATTACATAAACAAATAATTACAATACACAATAAAACGTACCATTTATTAATCTTACTGATAAAAATGACAACACTCACAACCTAAAAACGTCTACTATTAGGCTGACAAAAAGATACAGGGTGCACTCAGAACCTATTAAATAACCATCTTACCCTACCTTGCCGCGGAGGTTGGCACCCTAAAAGTCCTGCGCAATGGCGCCCCCGCTCACCGAAGACTCGCCCTAACTCACCCTGGAACACCCTCAAGTGAGGAAGATAGACAACCAGCAGACCATACAAACAGACAAACAAACAAAAAATGCAATTGGAGATGCAAAAAACAGTAAGTGCACATATGCTATAAAAGATTAGCACATATCAAGCAGAAAATTGCACTTATCCCCGTACGGCCTATAGCCTTGATATAGGATTAGACTGTACCTAGATACATGCTACCTGCCTGCGGGGGTTGGCACCCTATAATCCTGCGCAAATGGCGCCCCCGCTCTCGTCGTCTGGCCCTGATACGCCCTAATACTGCCAATTGGCAACCAGACCGAAAAAAATACACAAAAAGCAGTCCGCATGTACAGTCACCAATTAGGTAAACTATACCACCTAACCAAAAAACAAAAAACAAGACATCCCCAATAACACAAACATATAGACAAAACCCAATATATACATCTCAATATACATATCCCAGTATGTTCATCTCGACGCGTTTCCCCGAGGTCGATTCATCAGGAGACATACTAAAAAGATTACACTTATCTGAGTGACGGGTAGAGGAAAAATCACTCAAGGAGGTGTACGGTAGAGCAGTGGGGAACAGTGTCCATCCCTGACCGCAGGTTACAATCAGCCTTACACACAGCGATTTCGCAGTGCTTTAAATACAATCGCACTCACCCCCTCATGGTGCTAATCAGCGCTTCCTGACCGACGCTGAATCACTTCCGGGTCTTATTTCTTAAAGGGTAACTCATTTATGCGCAAATGCATGGCGCCCTACGTCAGCGCTTCAGCCGAAACGCAAATGCGTCTCAGCTCGCGCATGCCCCGTTAGTCTTCCAGGGTCAACATAAAAAGAGCGATATGCGTTCCACATCACGCATGCGCCCCAGCGCAACACCGCAGGGCGCCTAAATATGATTTATTACACACTTAGATTATACTAAGAAAGCGCCAGCGTTAGAAAGAAGAAAGGCATGCGCCACTAATAATACCAAATGAAAATATTTTGACCCTTACCCTCACTCCCAGATCTTGAAGGGTAACTCATTACTGCGCAAATGTATGACGCCCTATGTCAGCTCTTAAACTGAAACGCAAATGCATCTCAGCTCGCGCATGCCCCGTTCATCTTACAGGGTCTGACAACAGCCCAACATTAAAAGAGCGATATGCGATCCACATTACGCATGCGCTCAGCGCAACACCACAGGGCGCCCTGAGGGTAAGGGTCAAAATAATTTCATTTGGTATTATTAGTGGCGCATGCCTTTCTTCTTTCTAACGCTGGCGCTTTCTTAGTATAATCTAAGTGTGTAATAAATCATATTTAGGCGCCCTGCGGTGTTGCGCTGGGGCGCATGCGTGATGTGGAACGCATATCGCTCTTTTTATGTTGACCCTGGAAGACTAACGGGGCATGCGCGAGCTGAGACGCATTTGCATTTCGGCTGAAGCGCTGACGTAGGGCGCCATGCATTTGCGCATAAATGAGTTACCCTTTAAGAAATAAGACCCGGAAGTGATTGATTCAGCGTCGGTCAGGAAGCGCTGATTAGCACCATGAGGGGGTGAGTGCGATTGTATTTAAAGCACTGCGAAATCGCTGTGTGTAAGGCTGATTGTAACCTGCGGTCAGGGATGGACACTGTTCCCCACTGCTCTACCGTACACCTCCTTGAGTGATTTTTCCTCTACCCGTCACTCAGATAAGTGTAATCTTTTTAGTATGTCTCCTGATGAACCGACCTCGGGGAAACGCGTCGAGATGAACATACTGGGATATGTATATTGAGATGTATATATTGGGTTTTGTCTATATGTTTGTGTTATTGGGGATGTCTTGTTTTTTGTTTTTTGGTTAGGTGGTATAGTTTACCTAATTGGTGACTGTACATGCGGACTGCTTTTTGTGTATTTTTTTCGGTCTGGTTGCCAATTGGCAGTATTAGGGCGTATCAGGGCCAGACGACGAGAGCGGGGGCGCCATTTGCGCAGGATTATAGGGTGCCAACCCCCGCAGGCAGGTAGCATGTATCTAGGTACAGTCTAATCCTATATCAAGGCTATAGGCCGTACGGGGAAAAGTGCAATTTTCTGCTTGATATGTGCTAATCTTTTATAGCATATGTGCACTTACTGTTTTTTGCATCTCCAATTGCATTTTTTGTTTGTTTGTCTGTTTGTATGGTCTGCTGGTTGTCTATCTTCCTCACTTGAGGGTGTTCCAGGGTGAGTTAGGGCGAGTCTTCGGTGAGCGGGGGCGCCATTGCGCAGGACTTTTAGGGTGCCAACCTCCGCGGCAAGGTAGGGTAAGATGGTTATTTAATAGGTTCTGAGTGCACCCTGTATCTTTTTGTCAGCCTAATAGTAGACGTTTTTAGGTTGTGAGTGTTGTCATTTTTATCAGTAAGATTAATAAATGGTACGTTTTATTGTGTATTGTAATTATTTGTTTATGTAATGCTTTAGTCGGTGATTACACTCCAAGGTGTTCCCCAGGTTTCGTCCACATTGCTTCGATCTTCCTACTCTCGTTTAGTAGTTGGTGAAAACTACACTGCATTAGGCCTACAAATTGGGTATGGGGTGTAGAGACGGTGTCTTCCACTCCAAGGTGTTCTCCAGGTTGCCTTTCCTGAGCTTCTATCTTCAGGCTCTTGTTAAATAGTGGTTAAATGGAACAACTGCATTTGGCGTACTAGTTGGTTTGGGGCCTACTAACAGTGTCTGCCACTCCTTGCTGTTCTCCTGGTTTCCTGTCCTGAAATTCCATTTTCAGGCTCTCGTTAAGTAGTTGTTAATGTTAGACTGCATTTGGCCTACTAGTTGGGTTGGGGCCTACTATCGGTGTCTGCCACTCCTTGCTGTTGTCCTCCACTGAACAAAGCTGTGCCGCCTGTTTACTACGGTTGCCAATTTTGAACTGCATTTCGACTACTTACTGATTTGGGCCTACTCTCTGTGTCAGCCTCTCATTCCAGTTGTCCTCCACTGCAATGCCCCCTGGTTAGTCCTGTGTTACCAATTTTGAACTGCATTTAGCCAACTTTATTCTTTGGGCCTATATCTGTGTTTCCTCCTCATCCTGCCCATTGCCCAGCCAGTGATAGATGAGTCTGCTGGTACATTGACCCATAACGCAACATTCCCCGTGCACGCTACACAGCAAGATTGTGACCCTGCTGAAAGTCAGGTTCCTCTTCCCGCATACCATACCACCTTACACGGGGACAAAGAGGAAGGTGCCGATGAAAGTGCAGGTTCCTTCATCAGGTGGGGGGAGGAATACTAGTTGGCGACGTCACTGGCACAGGGCCTCTCATAGTACGCAAAAGTGTTGCTGCCGGTGGGAGGCGCCCCCGCCGTGCAAACACACCGCTGTACTTTGAGGGGCCCTGTGCCAGTGCCAATGCCAACGAGTGGGCCCCCCCTGCTTGCTCAGGATCACAGCACTTGCAAAGTTGAAATACTTACCTCTCCCTGCTCCACTGCCGTGACGTGGTCCAGATTTCCAGGGCCCACTAATTACTTGAACCAGCCCTTCCCCCCACAACTTTAGCCAAATGACCCCCAATTTCAAATGCCTTCCATTTATTATAAGCTAAATTACGATTGACAAGCTTCTGTAACAAGAATGGATGTTTTTGCCATTAAAATGGGCAGTGTAGGTGTTTTCCTGGCCTCCACTCACTGCCGACTATGCTCCCCCATTGACTTGCATTGGGTTTCGTGTTTCGGTCGATACCCGACTTTTCGCGATAATCGGCCGATTCCACTCGACTCGACTTCTAAGATAGTCGGGTTTCGCGAAACACGGCTCGACTCTAAAAAGGTCAAGGTCGCTCAACCCTAGTTGTGAGATATACTCTTCTGTGACCGCAATGAATATAAAGTTTTTATTTGCTTTCATGGGATTCCCCATTATTTCTACCTACGCCACTGCCTGTACTTGAAGATAACCCCTAACTACAACATGGACATTATCTACTTGAAAAAGTTTCAGTTGGTGATCTTGCTTTTGAACTCCCCTCTTAGTATATCGGACATAGCATGGCATGTCTTCACATCCTGGACACCAACCAGCCTGTCTCACAGCTGCACAGCAATGAGTTTGGATAAAGCATCACAGAGCAATTCACTGACAATCAATCAAAAAAGTGTTTCCAAAAATTATTAATAAATAGCTCACTGTCTGATCCAATTGGAGTAATTTGAAACATAGCTTTTAATATTTAATTTAAAATATGCAATCTTTACTATTTACACCATTATTCACCGAAATCTTCTCCCAGTACAAGAGATAAATATACAGTGTATATCAAAATTCTATTCTCCTATTAAGAATCCAATCAGAAGACAATAACTAGTGAAATTCTAGATACAAATGAGGAAAAATTGTTCAACTATTCCTTATAAATTGTGGTCCCTTAGGAGTTCTAGTCCAACAACTTTTTTTTCATTTTGACCATTTCTCCTGTCCGGAAAAAGTACAAAATTTATTGCTTGGAAATTCGGAGACATGTTGTCAGAAGTTTATAGAATTAAAGAACAATTTACATTTTACTCAAAAATATACTTATAAAGAGAAACATCAGACAAACTGAACATTTTGTAGTGGTCTCTTAATTTTTGCCAGACCTGTATATATCTTGAAAAATAATCCCCCGGCGATCCGATAGCTGCTACTGCACAGGTGCCAGCAGCGCCATCTTGGTAGAGAAAAAAAAATTGCCTCCTCCAAGATGAAGCCCCCTGCGCAGTAGCAGGATCACTGATCTGTCAGAAGCCATACACATGAATACATAATTAGAACACCACATGAAGATCACCCACAGGCCGCCCCGGAGCACAGGCATATCATTAACTCAAAGCTGCAAATAAAGATTAAACAACAATCACAAGACAGATTTCATCAGCCAAGATATCATTTTAATCAGTATAACGGCGCCAACCTGACATTGTAGGTTACTGTGCACAATCCTGCTGACAGGTTCCCTTTAAAAATAGGAAGGAAATTATATAACCAGACCCCCTATCAGCCATTCGCCATGTGACTCACGGTCCAGGAACACCTGTCCATTCACCTCCAGAGAAACTTAAAGATACACCTGATTTGAGAAGATTCAGAAGATGAAGAGCAAGATTCTGATGAAGATTTTCATGCTAAACCCAACAAGCCACAGCTTTTTCACAATTCAAATTAAATGATTCAGTCAGGGACTTGGACCTTCCTAAACATTCTGCTGAACTTTTAGGCTCTAGACTACAGGAAAATAACTTGCTAGCTCCTGGTACCTGTTTTTCATGGTGCAAAAGCAGAGAAAAGGAATTCCTTCCTTACTTTTCTCAAAACAGTGCTCTAGTGTATTGTACAATGTGAACGAGTAGAGACTCTTTATTGATTCATAAAAAAAAGTCTAAAAGCTGTACTACTGCACAATGGCAGCAAGTGTGCTTCAGTGCCCGTATCACATTCTTTTCACTTGAAGGAAAGCTATAAGAATTAAGACATTATGCTCAAGAAAAGTATCTATGAGGATCAAGCATGGTCAATATGGGATGATCTGAAAATTCTCCCTTTGTTCCTTGGGCTGCAAGAAGGATGCACAAAGTACCCATGCTTTTTGTGTGAATGGGACAGCCGGAATGGGACTCATCACTGGAGCCAGAAAGTTAGCCAGCAAAAACATCTTTGCAACTTAGAGTCATGAACCTAGTTGTGGAAAGTTTAGTTGATCCCACTAAAGTTCTCCTGCCGAGGGCCGGCGTTAGGGGCAGGCAAACTAGACAGCTGCCTAGGGCCCCCACTGCCCTAGGGGCCCCCAGACAGGGGTGGACATACCGCTAGTGCCACTGCTCTGGGGATGAGAGGTGGAGGGTGGTCTCTGCAGGTATGCCCCGTCTCATGTAGCATTGGGCCCCTCTCACTCCCTTCTGCAATTATGCTAACACCCAGTGCCAGGGAGAGAGCGGCGCGCGGAGTGCAGGAGTTCAAAAGGGGTGTGTCATGCAGGGAGAGACGCTGGTCAATGAATGCTTTCCTCACCAGACTGAGGAGAGCACTCATTGGCTGCTGTCTCTCTGTTCTCCTACATGGCTCGTCCCAATGGTGACTGGTAAGTACTCACCTACAGTCAGGGGCCCCGCAGCACAGCACACAGGGAGTCAGGGACAGCAGTGGAGGAAGAGCAAGACTTACAGTGTGTCTTCTGCTCCCTCCACTGTTCTGTTCCCGGCAGGCTGTGGCATCTCCTCACTGTGAAGAGATGGGGGATTAGCTCACTGCACGGGACAACACACGGCCGCACTAGGGGGCTGATATCAGTCCTGCCTGCTCTGTGCCCTATCCCCCACAGTGAGTTCTGCAGCCCTCTCCAACTGAACTGACCTCCTCCAGGGCTCATCTGATCACCTGATATACAAGATTAGTATGTGTGTATGTATATGCTTGTAGATGTATTATTATTATTATTATTATTAATTTATATAGCACCATTAATTCCATGGTGCTGTACATGAGAAAGGGGTTACATACAGAGTTATAGATATTGTTTAAACAAATTTACAGTGACAGACTGGTACAGAGGGGAGAGGACCCTGTCCTTACGGACTTACATTCTATGGGTGTATGTGCATCTGTGTATGTACAGTGTGTGTGTGTATCTATGTGTATGCATGTACAGTATATGTGTATGTCTGTATGTATAATATGCGTGTATCTGTGTATATGTGATATATTTGTATGTATATATGGTATATATATGTATGTTTATGTGCATGTATTTACAGTATATGTATATGTGTGTATGGTATGTGTATACTATATGTGTATATTTCTGTGTGTGTATGCACAGTATACAGTATGTGTATGTTTATACGGTATATGTGTGTGTATGTGCGGTATGTGTGTATATGTATGTGCGGTACGAGTATGTGTATCTGTATGTTTGTACGGTATATGTGTGTATGCATGTACGGTATATGTATGTGTATCTATGTGTATGTATGGTATATGTGTGTATGTACAGTATATGTATGTATGACGGTATATGTATGTGTATCTGTGTGTATATATAGTAGTATATGTATGTACGGTACGAGTATGTGTATCTGTATGTTTGTACGGTATATGTGTGTATGCATGTACGGTATATGTATGTGTATCTATGTGTATGTATGGTATATGTGTGTGTTTGTATATACGGTATATGTGTGTGTATGTTCAGTATATGCACGTGTGTATGTACAGTATGTGCATGTATGACAGTATGTGCATCTGTGTGTATGTATGGTATGTGTGTGTTTGCATGTACGGTATATGTATGCGTATCTGTGTGTATGTATGTACGGTATATGTATGTGTATCTGTGTATATATGTACAGTATGTGTGTATGTATGTATGTTATATGTATGTGTATCTGTGTGTATGTATGTACAGTATGTGTGTGTTTGCATGTACAGTATATGTATGTGTATCTGTGTATGTACGGTGTAACGCATATATATATATGTTTATTACAAACACACAGTATTATATTCTGTTGGGGACTGCATTATATTTTATGGGGCGGCTGCATTATATGCTATGGGGGGTTGTGTTATACTATATGAGGTCAGAATTATATTCTATATGGGGACTGCATTATACTCTATGAAGAACTATGGGAGTGGCCGGAAACAAACGGCGAATGACTTCAATATTGTTAATCACACTCGTTTAGTGGCCTGAAATCGGCGCATGTAACTATAACCGAAATGTTTCTGTATGATGGTGCAATTTGTTAGCATTTGGGGCCCCATTTTAAACTTTTGCCTAGGACCCCACTTTGCCTAAAACCGGCCCTGCTCCTGCCACCACTCCACATTAAGCTTGGACTCATGAAACAGTTTGTGAAAGAAGGAGAGACTTTTAAGTATCTGTGTACCAAATTTCAGGGACTGTCTGAAGCAAAACTGAAGGAAAGTATTTTTGTGGGTCCGGATATTCAGAAACTCATGAAGGATGACGAGTTTGAAACAAAAATGAAAGCTGTTGAGAAAAGGGCTTTGGGTCCTTTTAAAGAAGTTGTGATGAAATTTGTAAGTAACGACAAAAATTCAACATTTGAGTCCATCCTGGAGATCAAGCTGAAAAGTTTCATTCCCATTTGTACTATTTTCCTGAAAACCTGCTAGTGAAAAGCAAGGAAAAAGATTTCATCAGAATATCAAAGAGATGGAATGACAATATCAAGGTAAATGGAATGTGAATATGATAGGGGACTACTGCTGAATGCTACATAGAGAAGATCTGCAGGCTTCCTATAAGAGAAGAGGTATTAAGAGAAGCTGTGAAGAGAAAAGAGAAAGGCACAAGAAATAATTTCCAATAAAGTTTCAGAATGAATGTTCTATGACATTTTTATGTTTTCAAATATTTGTATTGATTTCAAATACATTTTTATATATAATATTGTGTACATTTTTGGCTGCAATAAAGATTGTGCAAAACCCATAAGTAATGGTGTTTTTTTAAATCAGGGTTTAAGAAAACATAAGAACCAGTCATTGAACACAAATTTTGCTTACCTTTGTAATCTGTGACTACAATGGTGGAGGAGAGAGCTAATGACTTTTTCCTCCGCCATTCAGTCTGTGCTTCTGAGACTAGACATGGCAGGAGTGTTGGCACTACTTGATTGCACCTGCTGCGCTGAGGCCCAGACTATACGCTGCAGAGACCGAGAAAGCGTGTTTGGGAACACGGTGAGATATTTTTTTTAAATATTGTTTTCCATTAGTTGTGAAGACCTCATAGTGCATACAGGGGAGTTGTGGAGCCCCATACTATCTGAAAAGAGATGTTGGGGATGTCATACTGCATATAGTAGACTATGGGACCTAATACTGTATATAAGGGACCTATTATGCTGCATGTAAGGGAACTGTGAGTCCATCATGCTGCAAATGGAGAGCTGTGGAGGCCACTAGACTGTATTTAGGGGATCTATGGAACCATCATACTGTGTATAAGTAGCTGTGTGGGGCAACATACTGTATGTCGTGAAATGTATGGGCCATCATATTTCATATATGGGGCTGTATTGCCATAATACTGAGTATAGGGAGCTGTGGGGGCCATCGGGCTATATATAGGAGGCGGGCTGTGGAGGTCTAATACTGTATATAGGGAGATGTGGTGCCATCATACTGTATATAATAAGTTGTAGGGCCATGATACTGTACATAGGGGAGCTTTGTTGCCATCATACTGTGTATTAGGAGCTGTGGGGATCATAATACTGTGTATAATGAGCTGCAGGGACTATCATGCTATATTTCAGGGGCAGACTGTGGAGGTAGCATACTGTATGTAGTGAGCTGTGATGGACATTATACTGAAAATAGGAAGGTGGGGTCATCTACTGTATATAGAGGCTGTAGAGTCAACATACTTTATATAGGGGTGGTGTGTGGGCCTTCACACTATATATAGTGCTTTGGACATAGGTCATCATATCACCCTTTGGGAGCTGTGGGGGACATTATACAGTTTATAGGGATTGGTGGAGGCTATTATACTGCATTACTGTATATAGGAGAGCAGTGGGGCCATCATACTGTATTTAGGGGGCTGCGAGGGCCAACATACTAAGTATATGGGGCTGTGGGGATTTCATACTGTGTTGGGGCATCAAACTTTGTTGTGGTCACTCTGGGGTCATTATACTGTGTTTGTGTGAGGGAATTCACTGTGGGGGTATCATTATATGCGGGAGCATTTTGGGGGGCATCACACGCAAAGTGAGGTATGAAATCAGTATCATAGCAGGTGAAAACACTAAGGAGCTGCTGTGGGCAAATGACATTGATGATTCATCTCTTTGGTAGGTCATCAATATTGGATCGGTGGGGGTGACGCTCAGCACCCGTACTGATAAGCTTTAATAGCCTCAAGCATTTATGCAGTTACACTGAAAAGTTCTCTCCAATGTGCCATTATGAATTATCATTAACCTCTTCATTACATTTGACGTAAGTTTACATCATGGTCGGAAAGGGGTTACCTAAAAATAATGGACATTTACGCAATAGCAAAATTTGGTTTAGGTAACCCAACCAATAGGATAGAAGTCTCACAATAAGTAGAGTAAATACAGCAATAAATAAGGAAGCAAAACATAACACTTAATGAACCTGCTTCCCACACTGCTTCCTCCCTGCAGGGGGCTCGTTATTATTGTCCCAACAAGGTTAAAGTCATTAACTAGTCTGTCATTTCCCCTGATGAGTACCAGGAGGGACGAAATGCGTTGGGAGGCAGTTATTGTTCCTTACTGACACCATCAAATAGGCTTGGAATGTGGCTATATCTACAGCATCATGATGCTTAAAGCCACACAAGACTAACCCTATATCAGTTTGTCAGAAGTCCTTTGCCAACCTAAACTGGGTGAGATCACTCCATTGACGTTCTTTGTTGATCTACCTCGTATACATGCCTGAATTAGATAACTCTGTATGATTTGTCTGATCTGTCTTGTTATATGAAATTCTGATCAGGTTATGTCAGGTTTTATATGCAAATGTTTTCCATGTCAGTGGTACTGACATACATAGCCAATTTTCTATATTGGCAGTTTATTTGACCTGTAAGTGTGGGAAGCAGGTCTGTCTTTTTCACCATTTTAAAGATTTTAGTGAAAGCAGTCTCGCTTTTGAGTCATTTTATGTTGTGTTCTTGTTAAAGTTTCCATTAGATGTTAAGTGAAAGCCAAGACCCGGCTGTCACTGTCAGGAGTGGTGCCCGCACCCCCCTGGTTGTTTACCCCCTAAATTGATATCGATCGCAGTATTTGGGAAGCTAAGAGTGGGAGGAGGCTCCCCCTCCCTTCAGATCGGTGACCTTGTGACATCATCGCGAGGGCCCAGTCATTGCCATGGTATCGCGAAGTCATCATGATGACCTTTGGGTCAGTCAGCTACAGCAAGCCTGTTAGAACATGCTCAGAGCATGGTCTCAGAGGCTTCTGACAGTGCAGCACTGACAGGTATATTTATACCAGTGATCAGACTAATAAAAATTAAAGTCGAGGGCTTAAGTAAAAAGGTAAAATAAAAGTTTTAAAAAATTGCAAAATTATTTTTAAAAAATCATTAAAATAATAAACAAAAACAAATGGAAAAAATATGAAACCCATAATGACAGAACCAATTTTGACCTTAATAATGAAGTCAAATTTTAGACTTCTGACCATGTCAATTTATGAGGTTATAACTCTGGAACATTTCAATATATCCCACTGATTCTGAGATTATTTTTTCATGACATACTGTACTTCATGACAGTTGTAAAATTTCTTTGATATGATTTTCCTTTATTTGTGAAAAAAAAAGGAAAAATATATTTGATGTGACTTTTGTTTACTTGTGAAAAAAAGGAAATTTGAAAAAAAAAAAAAATTAGCAATTTTCAAACTTTTAATTTTATTATGCACATATTGCACAAAATAGTTAATAAATAACATTTCCCACATGTCTACTTTACATCAGCACAATTTTTTAAATAAATTTTTTTGTTATGAAGTTAGAAGGGTTAAATGTTGGCCAGCGATTTCTCATTTTTCCAACTAAATTTACAAAACTATTTTTTTAGGGACCTGTTTGTTGGGCTCTCCATGCATGTGTCGTGACAGTCACTCAGCCGCCACACATGCAGCTGCGGAGCCGAACAGCTAATCAGCTGGAGTGATCCAGGAAGCCGGGATCCCTCTGTAGCTTATTCGGTAATTGCCGAATAAACCCTGACCCGATCAAATTCCCTCATCTCTAATAGTGAGCATTTTGAACCCACAGGTATGACAGAGAAGTTGCTAATGTTAGGTTGTCGTATTGAATAAGTCATCATTAGTGTTGTGCAAGTAGTCGCTACTCCAGTTTGCATCGAGTGCTTGGGTATGCACAGAATATCGCAGATGCTCAAGTGACATGCTCAAGTTCCTGCCTCTCATGCTTTGTGGCTGTTAGACACCCCAAAAAACACGCTGGGAGCCGCAATACTCCACACATACCCGAGCACCCAAAGCAACCTTGAGTAGAGCGCATTTTTGCTCAACACTAGCATCATATCGTCTTTTTTTATTTTACTTTTGGAAAAAAAGAAAAATTTCTAACCCTAACCCTAACCAAACCCTAATGCCAACCTTAACCGTATCCCTAAACCTAACTGCAAAGAATGGAAAAAATATTTTATTATCTATATTTTATTAATTTTTTGTCTAACTAAGGGGGCACAACAAAAGGGGATTTGATTTACAATTTTTTTCATTTTAATCACTGTGATAGAGTCTATCAGAGTGATCAAAAGGATCCAATAGGAGCAATTTTCTATTGTTACCAGGTACCAGCTGGCAGATCTCGGTGCGCGCACTGCGCATGCACCAGCCATTTTGTTTCCCGGAAGCTGACGCTGGGCCGGGGACAGATCAGGAGCGCCCGGGGATGGTAGAGGTATCAGGTGTTCTCGGAGGCATCATTTCTCTCTCCTCTGACATGTATATCATATCAGAAGAGAGAGAAATCATTGTAACAACTTGGATACTTTTTTGTGATCGCCGTTATCAGTGAATAACTGAATAACTTGGGCCCTGATCATGTTCTCCGGGGTCTCAATTTCCAAAATGGGGTGACTTTTTGCCAGTTTCCACTGTTTAGGCACATCAGGGGCTCTGCAACCAAAACATGTTGTCCTCTATCGATTCCAGCCAATTTTCCACTCCAAAAGTCATATGGCGCTCCTTCCAGTAGCTTTCCACCACATATGGGGTAGCAGCGCACTCAGTAAAAATTGCATAACAAACTACATGGTCCATTTTCTCCTCTCACTCTTGTGAAATTGCAAAATTTGGGGCTAAGTCAACATTTTTGTGGGAAAAAGTAAAATTTTCACTTTTTCCTTCCACATTGCTTTAATTCCTGTGAAGCACCTGAAGGGTTAATAAACTTCTCGAATGTGGTTTTGAGCACTTTGAGGACTTTAGTTTTAAAATTGGTGTCCCTTTGGGGTATTTTCCGTCTTATAGGCCCCTCAACGTCACTTCAAATGTGATGTTATCCCTACAAAAATTGGTTTAGTAAATTTCATTGGAAAATTGAGAAATCGATGATCAATTTTTAACCCTTGTAATTTCCTACTGAAAAATAATATTTAAAAAACGATGCTTATGTAAAATGGACATGTGGTAAATGTTCTTTATTACCTATTTTGTGTGATATATCACTCTGGTTTAAGGGCATCAAAATTACAAATTTTAAAACTGCGATTTTTTTTTTTTGCCAAAATTTCGCCATTTCCACAAATAAATGCAAAAAATATTGGCCTACGTTTACCACTTATTATGAGGTACGTGTCACAAAAACACAGTCTCAGAATTAGTGGGATACATTGAAGAATTCCGCAGTTATTACCACATAAAGGGACACTGGTCAGAATTGTTAAATTTGGCCTGGTCAGGAAGGTTTTCCAGGCTAGTGCTAATCTTCTTCAGACACAGTATCATACAGTGTAAAATACATTGTATATATTGTTAGGATTCGGCTCTGCTTACCTGTTTGATAAGTAGTCATGTGATCGTTCTTTTGCTACTAGCATACTTGTAATCCTATACCAACTAACTTCTCTCCCTGCTTCTCTCGATGCTTTACCATTATCATTTAGCTAAGCAGGAAGATTAGTTAATTGTATGTGAGCGATCACTTGATCATCGTTCCAACAGGCAAGTTGAGCCAAATCCTAACATTGTGTAGACAGTGCATGACAAAAATTAGCCATGATCCAAAAAAAACCTTCAATGATAATGCATTGATTTTGGATAGATGAGTCAAGTCCACTGGTGAGTCCAATGTGCCAACGCCTGCACACCTTTTTAATTCTGAAAATAGTGACTTAAGATTACAAAAATCATCAATGTGATCTTTCCATATGTACACAGTATATAAATCAAAAGATTATCTTGACTGGATTTTCTCCATCAAACACTAGACCTTCACCCACAACTACAAGCCACTGAAAAACTAGTATGGTTACACAATTCTGAACTTCCACGATTCTAAGCATTTTAAATAGTCATCCTATGTATTTGGCATGAAATGTTGATTGTTCATAATTAAATTGAATCAGTATGAGAGGTTTTTTTTATAATTCTGTATTATAAATGTCATTTAAAATGAAAATATATTCACAGGCTACCAACAAAACATAAAGCATTTACACAAATTACAGCACACAGAGAAGACAAGCCAGAACAACGTCTCCATTACTCATACATGCTTAAGGCTTGTTATTGTTAATCTTGTTAAATTCTAGAACATATTTAGTATAATTATATTGCTTTAAGGTGCTTTAACTTGTACGATATGATAACACGTGCTTAGCTGAAACCTGTCATGTTTCTAATCCTACTAACCTAAGATATAAGGTTAAAGGGGTTTCCCACAAACAAAGTTTATTTTAATCAACATTTTAATCAATAAAATAATAATGATTTCCACAGTTGGATGTGTTTAAAAAAAATGTTCCTGTGCTGAGATAATCTTATAAATCTGCCCCTGCTGTGTAAGGTGTAATGGCCGTGCCTGACCGCACAGGAACATGGTCTGATCATACCACATCTCCTGGGCAGGGGAGGAAGCAAAAGAGAATATACAGACAGGACAGCACGGGGTCACAGCTGATTCTTACTTTGAGGTAAAACATTTCTTAAAAACAAGCAGTGAAATGTTTTGCCTCACAAAAAGAATCAGCTGCAATCCCATGCTGTAATGTTTGTAAACTCTTTTGCTTTCTCCCCTGCCCAGGAGATGTGGTATGGTCAGACCATGGTCCTGCACTGGAATATTTTTTTTAAACACAGCCAATTGTGGAACAGGTCATTATGCGTTCATAGACACCAAACAAAATTCCAAAGTTTGCTAAAAAAAAAAAAATTAGCAATTTTCCGACACCCGTAGTGTCTCAATTTTTTGTGATCTGAGGTTGGGTGAGGGTTTATTTTTTGTGTGCCGACCTGATGTTTTTAATGATATCACTTTTGTGCAGATACGTTCTTTTGATCGCCTGTTATTGCATTTTAATGCAATGTCGCTATGACCAAAAAAATGTAATTCTGGCATTTCGATTTTTTTCTCACTACGCCGTTTAGCGATCAGGTTAATCCTTTTTTTTTAATTAATAGATCGGGCGATTCTGAACTCAGCGACACAAACTATGTGTAGGTTTGATTTGATTTTTATTGTTTAATTTTGAATGGGACGAAAGGGGGGTGATTTGAACTTTTATTTTTTTCATATTTTGAAACACTTTTTTTTTACTTTTGGCATGCCTCCATGGGAGACCAATAGCTGCCACAACTCGATTGCCTCTGCTACATAGAGACGATGCACAGATCGCCCCTATGTAACAGAATTACAGCATACTATGAGCGCCGATCACTGGGTGGTGCTCATAGCAATCTGGCATCAACAACCATAGAGGTCTAAAGGAGACCTCTGGTTGTCATGCCGACCCCCAATCACATGACATTTTTCTATTAATTACCTCCTAAAGATGATGAAATTAGATGGAGATGATAATAAAACTACAATACTATTAAATTACCATCTTTGTTATCTTTGTATTTTCATAATTAGTAATTTTACGCAAAAAACTGATCACAATTTGTAGTACATAGGGAAACGTATCCAACCTGGTGAAAAGCAAAGATAGAATAACTGCTCACAACAACCAATCAGATTCCTTTAATTTCTAAAGGTACCTTCACACTGAGCAACTTTCCAACGAGAACGACAGCGATCCGTGACGTTGCAGCGTCCTGGATAGCGATCTCGTTGTGTTCGACATGCAGCAGCGATCAGGATCCCGCTGTGCCATCGCTGGTCGGAGCTAGAAGTCCAGAACTTTATTTGGTCGTCAGGTTGGCGTGATTCGTCATGTTTGACAGCAAAAGCAACGATGCCAGCAATGTTTTTCATGGAGCGAACAACCAGCGAGAACGATAAGTACGTCACTGGATCGCTCCTGCATCGTTCTGCATCGTGCCGTGTTTGACGTCTCCTAGCGACCTAAACAGCGACGCTGCAGCGATCGGCTCGTTATCTATATCGCTGCAGCGTCACTTAGTGTAACGGTACCTTAAGAGACCCTTTAAAAATGATAACAGCTATCTGATTTGCTGAAATGGGAAACCACTCTGATTTGCTTTAGAAAAGTTTTGATACATTTTCCTTAAAGTCTGTTATCTTCTGTGGATCATCAGCATTGTCATTTGTGATATAAAAGAATTTCTTATGTAATAAATTAAATGCACAAATCTAAAAGCTAAATGAGGTAGATCCATAAATATAATTCAGTTTGAGTCTTTAGAAATTTTCATAAAACTGTTGTGGTTTTGACACTTTTTTCTGATATTTGATTTCAAGGAATGAATTTGATCATTTGCCCAGGGTAGGAAATACCAAATCTAGCTATATGCACCACCATCAGCATATTAATACATGACTCCAACATTTCCTCCCCTGGTACTCGGTGAGCTATTATGAAGCCGACGGCTGGTAAGTATAATAAAAGGGACAGGGAGCTTAGATTAGACTCCAATGGTAAAATGAAAAAAAAATGCTGGAGTTGTGCTTTAACAGATTGTGTAATTTACAATTCAATCAGAGATCTTCGAGGTTACACTACAATGATATGTGTTTCATAATACACCATACATCTCTATCTGTCTGTGAACATTGGCGAACATTTATTTAGACAGATTACTAGCATAATTAGTTTAAAAAATAGTATTAAAGGGGGTTTCCTATTTTTTTTTACCTCTGGATTTCCACCGACACTAAAAACATAGAGAAAGCATTGCTAACTTGCCGACATCTGTCACACGTTTGGGAAAGTAGTGCTTCTTGTAAAATAGTTAAAAGAAAAAAAGGTTTGGTATTGTGTTAGACAGTTGAAAAAATAATGCGCTCAATGGTAAAAACAAGATAATCTTGTAGTTATGATTCTTTTTAGTGGCTAACAAAAATAAAATAAATGATGATACAAAGCAAGCTTTCGAGACTTCTTCATTAGGCATGGCATAACAAAGTGTCTAAAGAAACGCAAATATATACACAACAAAAAATCAGATGCACGGCATAATAAATGCACATTTAAATAAACAAACAAACTGAGCTCAGAGAATGAATCCTTAATTGGATTAGATTAGTGGTGTGAAAATTTTATAGTCTCAATATCCAAGTAAGATCAGGGGCCTGGTGCCCTCACTGTCTCTGGAGTAGATTCCTCAGATTTTGAAGTGAGTCATAAATCCACCTGACAGATTTAGTCCTGTGAAGGATATCAAAGACTTTAATAAGTTTGTATTCCCAACCCCTTCGATGTTTTTGTGATTTAAAGTTTCTATTTAATATGACAGCTTGTTTATGTTGTGTCCTGGATACAGTACTGCTTGGCCACTGATAATTTTTTTTTAATTGTAATCATAAAGCAATGAGACCTCATCCTTGCTTTCAGTTTCTGTCCTGTTTCTCCCACATAGAGACCCCCAATAGGACATATAGTGCACAGAATGAAGTGCACCGCATTGGAAGAAAACATGTGAGTGTCCCGGGAATCTTATAGTCCTGCTGTGCATTGCGGACCGGTATCCTGTCTTTGGTCTCTATGTGACTGCAAGTTTTGCTGCTCTTCAAATTGCAAGCATAGCTTCCTCTTCGCATATCTGAGGGCATTGAACTTCAGATCATGATGTTTCTTAAACTTGAAGGTTGCCTGTAGCACAGCAAAAGAGGATCTTTGAATATTGTTTTTAGCCGGTCATCGTTGTGTAGGATGTGGTGAAGGTTTTTTAGCAGCTTTTCTCAGTACCTCAAGCTGTTGGGTTGTAGGTCACCACCAGAGGACTTCAAGGGATCCTTGAGGCTCGAATAATCTGTTGCAGGCTGGTAGCCTTGGTGTGTGACATAATTTAATTTATTTTGTTAGCCATTAAAAGGTATAATAGCTACAAGATTATCTTGTTTTTCCCATTCTTGTAATGTTTTTCCAATTCTTGTAAAATAGTTAGTGAGAGCAACCTGGCACTGTTCAGTATTCGTGCTGCATTCCACAATTGCTGAATTCTGTATTGAGATATATGACTTATGCTACCATACAATTTCATATTGGCTTATTAATAAGGAGTAAACCTGTGTTAGCAAATGTGTTCCATTCTATACCGTATTTTTTGGACCATAAGATGCACTGTACCATAAGATGCACCTAGGTTTTAGAGGACGATATTAGGAAAAAAATTGAAGCAAAAAATGTGGTCAATTCTGTACTTAATATCCCCTATCCTGGTATATATGGTCCCCTCATCCCCATCCTGATACACATGGCTCCCTCATCCCCATCCCGGTATGCATGGTCCCTCTCATCCCTATTCTGATTTCCATGGTCCCACTCCTCCATACCCTGGTATGCATGGCTCCCTCATCTCCATCCTGGTAGGAATGGTCCCCCTCATTCCTATTCTGGTATGCAGGGTCCCCATCTCATCCTAGCTTGCATGGCCCCATCTCTATCCTGATTTGCAGGGCCCCATGCTTAACCTGTATGATTGGCCCCATCCCGGTCCTGGTATGCATTGTCCCATCCTTACCCTGGTATGATTGGGCCCATCCTTATTCTGGTATAACTGGCACTAAACCCCGCTTCTGGTATGCATGGCTTCATCCTTATGATTAGCCCCCACCCAACAACCCCCATCTTGGTATGCATGGCCCCATCCTTATGATTGGACCCCACCCCCATCCTGGTGTGCAGAAAACATTAAAAACAAACCTTTATACTTACCTTCCTGTCGCTCCCTCGCAGCATTCTGTTCCAATGCCAGCAACTGCTTAATGCTTGTAAGTAGTGCATGGCAGGAACATCATGTGCTCCTCACAAGCTGAGCACAGCTGCCGGAATACTCAATGTTCTGCATGCTGGGACTTTGTGCGCGCAAAGCAGTGTGTATTCATTGCGCTCTAGCGAGCACAGTGTCAGCCGGAGACTTCCTGCTGCTGCCGGCGGTCACATGTGCCGATAATTAAGAGAGATTAATATTCATGGAATGGGGTGAATATTCATTTCTCTTACTTAGCGGCACACATGACAGCCAGCAGCAGCAGGAAGTCTCCAGCTGACACTATGCTGGCTAGAGAACAATGACTACTCACTGCTTTACACACACACAATCTTGGCATGCAGAGCATTGAGCATTCCGGCAGCTGCCCTTTAGCTTGTTAGCAGCGCATGATGCACCTACCATGCACTGCGTACAAGCATAAAGCAGTTGCTGGCATCGGAACAGGATGCTGCGAGGGAGTGCCGGGAATGTAAGTATAATAGTTTGTTTTTTTAATGTTTTCTGATGGGGTCATGCATGCCAGGATGGGGGTGGGGGCCAATCATACCAGGATAAGAAAAGGATGAGACCAATCATACCAGGACCAGGATGGGGCTAATCATACCAGGATGCTATTAAGAGAAATTAATATTCATTGTCCTCCACACCCATGGGCGTGGAATGCAGTGAATATTAATTTCTCTTTAGCAGCTGGTACAGGAGTTAGCCACAGCAGCCTGCTCCTGTCTCTCTGACCCCCTGCTCTGCTGAAACCGCTCCCCCACCTCCCCACCATAGCCAGAACTGGTACATCTGAACCATAAGATGCACCCCCCATTTTCCTCCACATTTTTGGAAAAAAAAGTGTGTCTTATAGTTAAAAAAATATGGTATATAAAGGAATTGGATTGCGGTGAAAAGGTAAATTGGAAAGTTTGACACTTTTCCTGCGGGATCTATGTACAGAGGTTTTGGAGGACTAGATAATATCTCTTTAACTACCATTGCAAATCTGTTTACCTACTTTCTTCAGGCTCTAAGTAACCTAATATTTTGCTTCATTGATTGATACTGACAGCAAAATGACTGCATACCTAATTCAGTCAAAAGAAATTTGCCAAAGCAAATACTTGGAACAAGGCAGAAACAAGTAAACAGCATCTCGTATCAATTGTATCTTTTTATTAAAATATTTATTTAAAAACGTAAAATGATGATTCCAGAATTATAACCCAGAGCTAAAGGCTCATCATAAGATGTCCATTTATACATGAAATGTGAACCCATTTTGTACATTTTGTAGGTACCCTGGTTGCAGTTTCCCTTAACTAAGTGCTGGATACAAAGCGCACCGGATATAATATCAGATATCCATCTTCCCATGCATATAAATGCTGATCTTTAGGGTTGTAGGACAGCATGGAAAGAACTGATGTTGATGACCTAAGGTCAAAACTAGCATCAACCTGCCTCTGTTTCAGGAGATCAAATGCAAAGGTCACCCTCAAATCTTTGGTGTCTGTAACATAAAGAACTCCACATGCAATAAAGGCATTGCCCGCTTTGGACTTTGGGTATGTTGTGTTAATGTGCTGAGTGACGGAGAAGGTTTTGTCATCCAGGTGAGCGACCATGATACTTTTATCTGTGTCAGAGGAGTAGATGATCCAGAGATCTTTCTCATCAGCTGCCACTTTAAAGTAAGATTTAGAATTTGAGAAGAGATAGCTACGATTGTGATAAGCTGCATTGTCAATGCCGAGAGTCTGGAAGATTTCAGTGTCAAGTTCATACCTAAAAGATGAAAAACAACAAAATAGTCATGTCTATTTCCCAAGTCAATGTTATTCAGTATTTATCATTGGTCTGACCGAAGATAACTTGTTTGTTCTCCCCATGTTTGTGTGACTTACCTTTCACACTCCAAAAACATGTGCTGGTAGGTCAATGGTCCCAGAATCACAACCAAAAGCTGCTGAACTAGAAACACTTTATGGTGTGTGCTGCAATTTCTATCATACCCCACTGGCTAATGTCTAGTATATTTTTGTAGCACAAGAACAATATTTATTACTAATATTACTTAAGAGGGTTGTCTAGATTTCTGATGAAAGACTACAGGCACTTAAGTGACTACAGACTTCTGAATCTTTACATTGGGTGCTTCATATGCTGATTCTTAGGTGTTGCTGGTGAGAGCCAGCGATCACGTGACCAGAAGTATATAATTTGCATACACATGGTCACGTGCCAACTAGACATGCTCGGCATGTCTAGCGAGAATGTGACCGGAAATAGGTAAAGGTTATACGTACAGTCACGTGACCGACTGCTCTGGCTGACAATGCTTGAGGATCCTGACAGTGTGCCGTGCACACACTGTAAGTATTCAGAAATCTACAGTCACTTAGAGTGACAAACCCTTTAATGCTGTCTCCCAAATTAAATAGGGAAACCAATTGTAGGTCAGTAACATAAGTCATGACGGCTGATTGTGAAGGGAAGAACATTATTGTAATTGTGGATAATACTTTACCTTACAATTTTATTAGATCCTCCCTTGTGGTAATACAGTGAATTGTCATACACTAGATGCCCGCATCCATGGTAGAACCAGCGCAGTTTTGTAGACTTGTAGTCATCGCTCAGCAGAGTAGTTATATTTTCATATTGCTTTACTATTAATCCTGTAAAAAGGAATAAAGAAATAAAATGAGCCAATACATGTAGGTCACATAACCCTGCTGCCACTGTCATGATAAGGATGCACATTTTTTCAATTTTGGGGTCATCTTTGCATCCTCTAACAACTGGAGTATCTTATGACAGAACCATTGCACAGAAAGGTTCTTTCCACACTAATACATTTTGGCATATGCTGGGTTAATGGAGGATTCTAGAAACATTCGTCATATGTGCTTAGTGCTTTCCAGGTGTATATGTCAAATGTAGTTCAGGAGCAAAGTAGATAAACTAATAAATGAGAAAAGAATGTAACAAACTTCACAGCAGTGCTGGTCACGCTCTTAGATTTGTTAATTCTCTCCATGTCTTGTTTTACTGCACCTGAGAAATGTGCCACAATCCAAATTCTTTCATCACTGGTTCGGTTTGAGAAATCCGTCATCCAAGCTCCAAATGTCTCTTTTACTTTGGCAATGTGAATCGGATCCTCTATCGCCTTTATGGTGCAGTCTGGGTAACAAACACGTTATTAGATATCAGCAGGGCATTACAAGTATTAAAGGGAGCCTGTGAGCAGGATTGTGCTCAGTAACCTACACACAGTGTCAGGTTGGCGCCGTTATACTGATTGCAATGATGCCTTGGGTGATGAAATCCGTCTTGTGGTTGTCTGATCTGTGTTTGTAATTTTCATTCTATGATATGTTCGTGCTCTGGGGCCAGCCTGGAGGGGGTCTTCATGTGGTGCTCTGGTTATATATGCATCTGTATGGCTTATGACAGGTCGCTGATCCCTCAATGACCTGACACTTATTTTACATACTGAATATAATATGGATTGAAAAAAAAAAAAATCACATACAGCAGGCAGGTGGCGCCACCTGTGCTGCAGCATGATTGCATGTATAATATGCATTTAACCCCTTTCTGACCTCAGACGGGATAGTACATCCGAGGTCAGATCCCCCGCTTTGACGCAGGGCTCCGGCGGTGAGCCCACATCAAAGCCGGGATATGTCAGCTGTTTTGAACAGCTGACATGTGCCCGCAATAGCGGCGGCTGAAATCGCGATTCACCCGCCGCTATTAACTAGTTAGATGCCGCTGTCAAATGCTGACAGCGGCATTTAACCGGCGCTTCCAGCCATCCGGCCGGAAATGAGTGCATCGCTCACCCCGACACATGATCGGGGGTCAGCGATGCATCAGAATGGTAACCATAGAGGTCCTTGAGACCTCTATGGTTACTGATCGCCGGTAGCTGTGAGCCGCCCTGTGGTCGGCGCTTATAGCACACCTGCAATTCAGCTACATAGCAGCGATCTGATGATCGCTGCTATGTAGCAGAGCCGATCGTGCTGTGCCAGCTTCTAGCCTCCCATGGAGGCTATTGAAGCATGGCAAAAGTTAAAAAAAAGTTTAAAAAAAATGTGAAAAAAATAAAAAAAATATAAAAGTTTAAATCACCCCCCTTTCGCCCCATTCAAAATAAATCAATTAAAAAAAATCAAACCTACACATAATTGGTATTGCCGCGTTCAGAATTGCCCGATCTATCAATAAAAAAAGCATTAACCTGATCGCTAAACGGCATAGCGAGGAAAAAATTCGAAACGCCAGAATTACTTTTTTTGATCGACGTGACATTGTATTAAAATGCAATAACGGGCGATCAAAAGAACGTATCTGCACTAAAATGGTATCATTAAAAACGCCAGCTCAGCACGCAAAAAATAAGCCCTCAACCAACCCCAGATCATGAAAATTGGAGACGCTACGGGTATCGGAATATGGCGCAATTTTTTTTTTTTTAGCAAAGTATGGAATTTTTTTTCACCACTTAGGCTACTTTCACACTTCTGTTAAAGTGCCTACGTCGCAATACGTAGTTTTGGAGAAAAAACGCATCCTGCAAAGTTGCCCGCATGATGCGTTTTTTCTCCATAGACTTGCATTAGCAACGCATGGCCACACGTCGCATCCGTCGTGCGACGGATGAGTCGTGTTTTGGCGAACCGTCAGCACAAAAAAATGTTCCATGTAACTTTTTTTGTGGGACGTGTCTGCCATTTCTGACCGCGCATGCGCGGCCGGAGCTCCGCCCCCACCTCACCGGACATTACAATGGGGCAGCGGATGCATTGAAAAACTGCATCCGCTGCCCCCATTGTTCATTTATTTCACAATGTCCTTCAGTACGTCGAGCCGACGCATGGCGACGGCCCTGTACCGACGGAAGTGTGAAAGTAGCCTTAGATAAAAGAGAACCTAGACATCCTAGGAGTCTATGAACTCGTAATGACCTGGAGAATCATAATGGCAGGTCAGTTTTACCATTTAGTGAACATAGCAGAAAAGCCAAACAAAAAACAACTGTGGGATTGCACTTTTTTTGCAATTTCACCTCACTTTCAATTTTTTTGCCGTTTTCTAGTACACGACATGCTAAAACCAATGATGGCGTTCAAAAGTACAACTTGTTTTGCAAAAAATAAGCCCTCACATGGCCATATTGACGGAAAAAAAAAAAAGTTATGCCTCTGGGAAGGAGGGGAGGGAAAAGCGAACACGGAAAAATGGAAAATCCCAAGGTCATGAAGGGGTTAATTGTGTTATTTGCTGATATAAATTTATTCCTAAAAAAAATTATCTCTCAAAATGCAGTGGCATCTATCAGCGATCCATAGATGTTACTGGACAGGCGCAACTGGTGCCATCTTGCTAGAGAAAAAAAAAGTGTCTCCAATTGTGCAGTACAATCCATCGGTGATGTGTTAGATCGCCAATAGAACTATTTTGAGAGAGAAATTATTTTTCTTTCAGAATAAATGTATATCAGTCACTAAATAAAATAATTGAATGCACATTATAGATACAATCGTGCTGCAGCACAGGTGCCGCCGCCTGCTGAATGTGATTTTGTTTTTTCAATACATATTATATTTAGTATGTAAAATATGGGGCAGGTCAGTGAGGGATCAGTGACCTGTCAGCAGTCTGCATTATGAATAGCCAATCAGAGCACTACATAAAGACTCACACAGGTCGCCCCGGAGCACGAGTATATCATTAACTCAGAACTGTAAATAAAGATTAAACAACAACCACAAGACGGATTTCATCAGCCAAGATATCATTGTAATCAGTATGAAGGCGCCGACCTGACACTGTCTGTGGGTTACTGAGCACAATCCTGCGGACAGGTTCCCTTTAAATAACAGAAGAAGCTTATTTACCATCTTTCTTTGGAGGAACGCCATTGGTCTTCTCACTGGATTTACCAGCCATGGTGTCATCATTAGGAACGTCACAAGTCTCACCTTAGAATTCAACATGAAATCGGGTTAGAACATATAACAAGATTCGGCTAGTGTATATATTTCTTACTAGGAAAAAAGCCTATAATTTATCAGGAGAGTAGATTTATCCTTAAGCAGTTACATGTCTGTGAGTTGGATGAGATAATACTCTACTACACACCAATTTACATAACAATCCCCTATTTCCAGAGAATTCTTCTTATATGGATCTCTAGGGCCATATATAACCACCTCTTACATTATGGACAACACTCCTGCAGATAAAGGATTAATACGAGGGGCGATCCAAAAGTAATGATAATCAATACTAAACACAATGAATATAGTAAAAAAATATATATTTTTCTACATAGTCTCCTGACAAGACTACATTTAGTCCATCTCTTTTCTAAACTTAGAATTCCCTTCGAAAAAAAATTCTTGATCTTGACCCTCAAAAAAATCCCCAACAGCGGTTATCACGTCGCTATTGTTGTCAAATTTCTTGCCCCAGAGGTGTTCCTTGAGCCGAGGAAAGAGAAAGAAGTCACTGGGGGCTACATCTGGCGAATGGGGGGATGTTCCACCAGTTCAAAGCCCGATTCTTGATTGGTAGCCATGGCAACAGCACCTTTGTGAGCTGGCGCGTTATCTTGGTGAAACAACACTCCAGCCCGCAGTTTGCCGCGCCTTTTCTCCTTGATAGCCTCCTGCAATCTTCCTATTTGTTCTGCGTAGTAGGAGCCCGTAATAGTGGCTCCCTTCTCCAAATAGTCCACCATAATAATTCCTTCAGTGTCCCAAAAAACGGACGCCATAACCTTCCCTGCTGAGCTTGACACTTTGAATTTCTTTAGCGTCGGTTCGTCGGCTCGTTTCCATGTCATCGATTGTTGTTTAGTTTCGGGATCAAAGTGGTCAAAAAACGTGACAAAAATTTTTCTTGTCTGCTTGGAACTTTTCGAGATTTGCTATTGAAATGTCAACTCGTTTCTTCTTTTGTTCGTCGGTTAACATTTTTGGCACCCAATGCGCGGAGACCTTTCTCATATGCAATTCTTTTGCAAGGATTCATTGAATACTGCCATATGAGATCCCTGTGACCTCAGCTACATGCCTGATAGTCACTCTTCGATCTGCCAATACAACTTCTTCAACTTTTTTCACGTTTTCTTCATTGAGGGACGTGGATGGGCGTCCTTCACGATGTTCATCTTTCGTCGATGTTCTTCCCAGCTTAAATTCCTTGGCCCAGCGTGCAACTGTGGAATATGGAGGAGAAGAGTCCCCCAATGTTTCCACCAAGTCGCTGTGTATGTCTTTGGTAGTCATTTTTTTCAAGCAGAGGTATTTGATGACAGCTCTGAGCTCGTTTTTTTCCATTTTGATGTTCACTCCTCGGCAGTTTATATTCAAACTAGCTATTGAACCCGTTCTACGCCCGGGTGGCGAGCATTTATATTGGTATATTGTCTCCATCATGGTATGTGCTGCTCCATCCTGCGTCCCCATCCTGTCATGCGCTGCTCCATCCTGCGTCCCCATCCTGTCATGTGCTGCTCCATCCTGCGTCCCCATCCTGTCATGCGCTGCTCCATCCTGCGTCCCCATCCTGTCATGTGCTGCTCCATCCTGCGTTCCCCTTCCTGTCATGCGCTGCTCCCATCCTGCGTCCCCATCCTGTCATGCGCTGCTCCCATCCTGCGTCCCCATCCTGTGATGCGCTGCTTCCATCCTGTGATGCACTGCTCCCATCCTGCGTCCCCATCCTGTCATGTGCTGCTCCATCCTGCGTCCCCATCTTGTCATGCACTGCTCCATCATGCGTCCCCATCCTGTCATGCGCTGCTCCATCCTGCGTCCCCATCCTTATGTGCTGCTGCATCCTGCGTCCCCATCCTTATGTTCATGCTGCATCCTGCGTCCCCATCCTTATGTTCATGCTGCATCCTGTGTCCCCATCCTTATGTTCATGCTGCATCCTGCGTCCCCATCCTTATGTTCATGCTGCATCCTGCGTCCCCATCCTTATGTGCTGCTCCATCCTGCGTCCCCATCCTTATGTGCTGCTCCATCCTGCGTCCCCATCCTTATGTGCTGCTCCCATCCTGCGTCCCCATCCTTATGTGCTGCTCCATCCTGCGTCCCCATCCTGTTATGTGCTGCTCCATCCTGCGTCCCCATCCTTATGTGCTGCTCCCATCCTGCGTCCCCATCCTTATGTGCTGCTCCATCCTGCGTCCCCATCCTGTTATGTGCTGCTCCATCCTGCGTCCCCATCCTTATGTGCTGCTCCATCCTGCGTCCCCATCTTTATGTGCTGCTCCATCCTGCGTCCCCATCCTTATATGCTGCTCCATCCTGCGTCCCCATCCTTATGTGCTGCTCCATCCTGCGTCCCCATCCTTATGTGCTGCTCCATCCTGCGTCCCCATCCTTATCTTCATGCTGCATCCTGCGTCCCCATCCTTATGTGCTGCTCCATCCTGCGTCCCCATCCTTATGTGCTGCTCCATCCTGCGTCCCCATACTGTTATGTGCTGCTCCATCCTGCGTCCCCATCCTTATGTGCTGCTCCATCCTGCGTCCCCATCCTTATGTGCTGCTCCATCCTGCGTCCCCATCCTTATGTGCTGCTCCATCCTGCGTCCCCATCCTTATTTCCTGCTCCATCCTGCGTCCCCATACTGTTATGTGCTGCTCCATCCTGCGTCCCCATCCTTATGTGCTGCTGCATCCTGCGTCCCCATCCTTATGTGCTGCTCCATCCTGCGTCCCCATCCTTATGTGCTGCTCCATCCTGCGTTCCCATCCTTATGTGCTGCTCCATCCTGCGTCCCCATCCTTATGTGCTGCTCCATCCTGCGTCCCCATCCTTATGTGCTGCTCCATCCTGCGTCCCCATCCTTATGTTCATGCTGCATCCTGCGTCCCCATCCTTATGTGCTGCTCCATCCTGCGTCCCCATCCTTATGTGCTGCTCCATCCTGCGTCCCCATCCTTATGTGCTGCTCCATTCTGCGTCCCCATACTGTTATGTGCTGCTCCATCCTGCGTCCCCATCCTTATGTGCTGCTCCATCCTGCGTCCCCATCCTTATGTCCTGCTCCATCCTGCGTCCCCATACTGTTATGTGCTGCTCCATCCTGCGTCCCCATCCTTATGTGCTGCTCCATCCTGCGTCCCCATCCTTATGTGCTGCTCCATCCTGCGTCCCCATCCTTATGTGCTGCTCCATCCTGCGTCCCCATCCTTATGTGCTGCTCCATCCTGCGTCCCCATCCTTATGTCCTGCTCCATCCTGCGTCCCCATCCTTATGTGCTGCTCCCATCCTGCGTCCCCATCCTTATGTGCTGCTCCATCCTGCGTCCCCATCCTTATGTCCTGCTCCATCCTGCGTCCCCATACTGTTATGTGCTGCTCCATCCTGCGTCCCCATCCTTATGTGCTGCTGCATCCTGCGTCCCCATCCTTATGTGCTGCTCCATCCTGCGTCCCCATCCTTATGTGCTGCTCCATCCTGCGTCCCCATCCTTATGTGCTGCTCCATCCTGCGTCCCCATCCTTATGTGCTGCTCCATCCTGCGTCCCCATCCTTATGTGCTGCTCCATCCTGCGTCCCCATCCTTATGTGCTGCTCCATCCTGCGTCCCCATCCTTATGTCCTGCTCCATCCTGCGTCCCCATACTGTTATGTGCTGCTCCATCCTGCGTCCCCATCCTTATGTGCTGCTCCATCCTGCGTCCCCATCCTTATGTGCTGCTCCATCCTGCGTCCCCATCCTTATGTGCTGCTCCATCCTGCGTCCCCATCCTTATGTGCTGCTCCATCCTGCGTCCCCATCCTTATGTCCTGCTCCATCCTGCGTCCCCATCCTTATGTGCTGCTCCCATCCTGCGTCCCCATCCTTATGTGCTGCTCCATCCTGCGTCCCCATCCTTATGTCCTGCTCCATCCTGCGTCCCCATACTGTTATGTGCTGCTCCATCCTGCGTCCCCATCCTTATGTGCTGCTGCATCCTGCGTCCCCATCCTTATGTGCTGCTCCATCCTGCGTCCCCATCCTTATGTTCATGCTGCATCCTGCGTCCCCATCCTTATGTGCTGCTCCATCCTGCGTCCCCATCCTTATGTGCTGCTCCATCCTGCGTCCCCATCCTTATGTGCTGCTCCATCCTGCGTCCCCATACTGTTATGTGCTGCTCTATCCTGCGTCCCCATCCTTATGTGCTGCTCCATCCTGCGTCCCCATGCTTATGTGCTGCTCCATCCTGCGTCCCCATCCTTATGTCCTGCTCCATCCTGCGTCCCCATACTGTTATGTGCTGCTCCATCCTGCGTCCCATCCTTATGTGCTGCTCCATCCTGCGTCCCCATCCTTATGTGCTGCTCCATCCTGCGTCCCCATCCTTATGTGCTGCTCCATCCTGCGTCCCCATACTGTTATGTGCTGCTCCATCCTGCGTCCCCATCCTTATGTGCTGCTCCATCCTGCGTCCCCATCCTTATGTGCTGCTCCATCCTGCGTCCCCATCCTGTTATGTGCTGCTCCATCCTGCGTCCCCATACTGTTATGTGCTGCTCCATCCTGCGTCCCCATCCTTATGTCCTGCTCCATCCTGCGTCCCCATACTGTTATGTGCTGCTCCATCCTGCGTCCCCATACTGCCTCTGACCCGCTCGGCGCCGAGTGCTGGGGGGCCTGAGCAGGCGGGGACACCGGCACGCTGTGGGGGTCAGGTGCCGGTATCGCCGCCAGCTCAGGCCCCCCCAGCACTTACTATACTCACCTGTCCGGCATTCCATCGCTGAGCGCCGCCATCTTCCCGGTCTCCTGGCTGTGACTGTTCAGTCAGAGGGCGGCGCCGGCGCGCATTAAGCGCGTCATCGCGCCCTCTGAACTGAAGGCCACAGACCGAAGACCGGGAAGATGGCGCCGCTCAGCGATGGAACGGAGACAGGTGAATATAGGCCGATACTCACCCTCCTGGCGGTCCCTGCTTCTGCGGTGGAGATCGCGGTGTGCGTTCAGTGTGAATGCACACCGCGATCTCCCGGGAGCGTCGCTCTGTGAGGCCCAGACTGCGCCGGCGCTTGCGCTTGCGCAGTCTATAGAGGCTTCGGACAGAGTGACGCTCCCAGCGTTATATTATAGATGAATGTAGCTCCCGGGAATCGTGGTCTATTTAAGTGATTTTTTTTCCTGGACTAGTGGGTACCTAAGAGAGAAGAAAACATTTTATTTTAATTTCTGTGTGAAATAGAAATAACCGATTATCATTACTTTTGGATCGCCCCTCGTATTTGCTGTGCTATTTATATTATATACTGCGCTCACTATAAGTAGTCTATGGTACACAATGACAACTCGTTGCCATGTAATTGTCCTCCGCGGTGGAATAACACCTGTAATAACACCTGTATCACGCTGTATTCATGCCTCAGTAGAAGGTAACTTGGCAATGGCAGGGGAGGGGGCCACACTGAGTCACACATACACGTGTATAAGTCCTAATATTTTGTATATGTTTGGTGATGTCTACTGGTAGTGCATGATTATATCTCGCTGACGGATACATGAGTGCTATCTTCTTGATTTCTAGCGTACACATTAACATTGGAAGAAATCCAAAATTGCTCTCTCAAGACGATATCTGTCCCAGTAAAAGTGTCAAGGCCCATGAGAGCAGCACATGGAAAGTCATCAGTGCGTATTTGGGTTCTGGTAACTAAATAAGTTTTCAAAATAATTAAGACACTTTGTAGTGATTATGTTAACTCCATGCGTCCATGTTGTACTGAGTCCAACCATCTCAGTAAACATTATTGAGAAAATCACAACTGCAGAGAAATATAATTATGATTTGGCTTATTGTTATAGCACCGTCATATTCCGCAGCGCTTTACAGACATCATCATCACTGTCCCCATTGGGGCTCACAATCTACATTCCCTATCAGTATGTGTTTGGAGTATGGGAGAAAACCGGAGTGCCCGGAGGAAACCCACGCAAACACAGGGAGAACATACAAACTGCTTGCAGATGTTTTCTTGGTGGGATTTGAACCCAGGACCCCAGAGCTGCAAGGCTGCAGTGCTAACCACTGAGCCACCGTGCTGCCCTACATAATATAGTGTACATTTTATGGGCTCCCTAGGAATGAGATAGATAGATAGATAGATAGATAGATAGATAGATAGATAGATAGATAGATAGATAGATAGATAGATAGATATGAGATAGATATGAGATAGACAAATAGATAGATAGATACATAGATAGATAATAGATATATAACTAAAAAAAAAAACATCAGCACTCCTAATGTGAACACGTGCAGGCCCATCAACAACTGCAAGGTGACCTCTCTCTGATGGGTCCCTGCTCTACAATATAAGCCACTTTTGGGCCACCAGACTACAGTTTTGGACAAACATGTCACTACCAGGCTAAGCCTACAATTTATGGGCAGGTAGAGCTGATAATGGCACCTGCAAGGCCAATGGGAAGGGTGCAAGATCAGACTGGAGGCAGCCAGCATCCAGTAATAAATGTGCAGCTGTGTTCTTTTTTGGCTATATTAGGCCGGTTTCACACGTCAGTGGCTCCGATAGGTGAGGTGACAGTTTCCTCACGTACCGGAGACACTGACTCACGTAGACACATTAAAATCAATGTGTCTCTGCACATGTCAGCGTGTTTTCACGGACCGTGTGTCCGTTTGAAAAACACGGAGACATGTCAGTGTTTGCGGGAACGCAAAGTAAAGTCAATGGGTCCGTGTAAAACACGTACCGCACATGGATGCTCTCCGTGTGCAGTCCGTGTGCCGTGCAGGAGACAGCGCTACTGTAAGCGCTGTCCTTCCCCCCCCCCGCATGTGGTGCTGAAGCTGGAATTCATCCCTTCTTCCCAGCAGCGTTCGCTGGAGAGAAGGAATGAATAATCTTTTTTTTTTCTTTCCACTTAAGGGTATGTGCACACGTCCGGATTTTTAGCGGTTTTTTTGCGGAATTTCGCTATAAAAACGCTATAAATTCGGGAAAAAAACGCTAACATTATGCATCCTATCTTTTAGAATGCATTCCGCATTTTTTGTGCATATGTTAGCGTTTTTTTCTGCAAAAAAAAACGCATTCCGCAAAAAGAACCGACATGCTCATTCTTTTTGCAGATTTTTTGCGGATTCCATGTCAAAAAGGACATTCAGGAAAAAAAAAACACGCAAAAATTCCGAAAAAATCCACGCAAAATCCGCGCAAAAAACGCGCAAATTCCACGAGAAATCCGCACGAAAAAAGACGCGGATTTCTGGCAGAATTCTCAGGATTTTGTCAGGAAAAAAACCTGACGTGTGCACATACCCTAAAAATAAAGTCTGTGTGTCCCCTCCCACCTCCCATCCCCTGTGCGCCCCCCCCCCCCCCCCCCCGCTTGCCAGGAAATACTCACCGACAGCCAGCTCCAGCGATGTCTCCTCTCAGCGGCTGCAGCCTGTGCTGTGTGAGCGGTCACGTGGTCCCACTCATTACAGTGAGGAATATGCGCATAGGGGATGGGAGGCGGGAGGGGAACGCACAAACTTTATTTTTAAGGGGAAAAAAAAAAAGATTGTCCATTCCTTCTCTCCAGCGAACGCTGCTGGAAGGAAGGGATGAATAGCGGCTTCAGCACCGCACACAGGGGACAGCGCTTAACTGTAGCGCTGTCTCCTGCACGGTCCATGTGGTCCTCAGTCGGCACACGGCTGCCGCATGTGTGCCACACTGATGTGCTACGTAAGCACACGGACACGGATAATTCCGGTACCGATTTTTCTGGTACCGGAATTATCTGGACGTGTGGGACAGGCCTTATGCAGTTTTCGCAGCTTGCACGTGTTCACATTAGGAGGGGCGGATCGTTTTTTTTTGCTTATTTAATTACTGGCTGCTGGCTGCAGATAGATAGATATATGATAGATAGATAGACAGATACAGTTAGGTCCATATATATTTGGACAGAGACAACATTTTTCTAATTTTGGTTATAGACATTACCACAATGAATTTTAAACAAAACAATTCAGATGCAGTTGAAGTTCAGACTTTCAGCTTTCATTTGAGGGTATCCACATTAAAATTGGATGAAGGGTTTAGGAGTTTCAGCTCCTTAACATGCGCCACCCTGTTTTTAAAGGGACCGAAAGTAATTGGACAATTGAATCCAAAGCTATTTCATGAAATGGTGTGGGCAATCCCTTCGTTATGTCATTCTCAATTAAGCAGATAAAAGGCCTGGAGTTGATTTGAGGTGTGGTGCTTGCATTTGGAAGATTTTGCTGTGAAGTTAACATGCGGTCAAAGGAGCTCTCCATGCAGGTGAAACAAGCCATCCTTAAGCTGCGAAAACAGAAAAAACCCATCCGAGAAATTGCTACAATATTAGGAGTGGCAAAATCTACAATTTGGTACATCCTGAGAAAGAAAGAAAGCACTGGTGAACTCATCAATGCAAAATGACCTGGGCGCCCACGGAAGACAACAGTGGTGGATGATGGCAGAATAATCTCCATGGTGAAGAGAAACCCCTTCACAACAGCCAACCAAGTGAACAACACTCTCCAGGAGGTATCAATATCCAAATCTACCATAAAGAGAAGACTGCATGAAAGTAAATACAGAGGGTTCACTGCACGGTGCAAGCCACTCATAAGCATCAAGAATAAAAAGGCTAGACTGGACTATGCTAAAAAACATCTAAAAAAGTCAGCAAAGTTCTGGAAGAACTTTCTTTGGGCAGATGAAACCAAGATCAACCTCTACCAGAATGATGGAAAGAGAAAAGTATGGCGAAGGCGAGGTACAGTTCATGATCCAAAGCATACCACATCATCCGTAAAACACGGCGGAGGCAGTGTGATGGCTTGGGCATGCATGGCTGCCAGTGGCACTGGGTCACTAGTGTTTATTGATGATGTGACACAGGACAGAAGCAGCCGAATGAATTCTGAGGTATTCAGAGACATACTGTGTGCTCAGATCCAGCCAAATGCAGCCAAACTGATTGGTCGTCGTTTCATACTACAGATGGACAATGACCCAAAACATAAAGCCAAAGCAACCCAGGAGTTTATTAAAGCAAAGAAGTGGAATATTCTTAAGTGGCCAAGTCAGGCACCTGATCTCAACCCAATTGAGCATGCATTTCACTTGTTAAAGACTAAACTTCAGACAGAAAGGCCGACGAACAAACAGCAACTGAAAACCACCGCAGTGAAGGCCTGGCAGAGCATCAAAAAGAAGGAAACATAGCGTCTGGTGATGTCCATGAGTTCAAGACTTCAGGCAGTCATTGCCAGCAAAGGGTTTTCAACCAAGTACTAAAAATGAACATTTTATTTAAAATTATTGAATCTGTCCAATTACTTTTGGTCCCTTTAAAAACAGGGTGGCACATGTTAACCCCTTTCTGACATGGGACGTACTATCCCGTCGAGGTGGGGTGGGCCCCCATGACCACGGACGGGATAGTACGTCCAGCGCGATCGGCGGCGCTCACGGGGGGAGCGCCGCCGATCGCGGCCGGGTGTCAGCTGTTTATCGCAGCTGACATCCGGCACTATGTGCCAGGAGTGGTCACGGACCGCCCCCGGCACATTAACCCCTGGCACACCGCGATCAAAGATGATCGCGATGTGCCGGCGGTATAGGGCAGCTTCCCGCAGGGAGGGGGCTCCCTGCGGGCTTCCCTCAGCCCCCCACAGCAACGCGATGTGATCGCATTGCTGCGAGGGTCTCACCTCCCTCCCTGCTCCCTCCAGCCCCGGATCCAAGATGGCCGCGGATCCGGGTCCTGCAGGGAGGGAGGTGGCTTCACAGAGCCTGCTTAGAGCAGGCACTGTGAAGGCTGCAGCGATGCATGTCAGATCAGTGATCTGACAGAGTGCTGTGCACACTGTCAGATCACTGATCTGTGATGTCCCCCCTGGGACAATGTAAAAAAGTTAAAAAAAAATTTTCAAAATGTGTAAAAAAAAATTTAAAAAAATATTCCTAAATAATGAAATAAAAAAAAAAAATATTATTCCCCTAAATACATTTCTTTATCTAAATAAAAAAAACAATAAAAGTACACATATTTAGTATCGCCGCGTCCGTAACGACCCGACCTATAAAACTGGCCCACTAGTTAACCCCTTCAGTAAACAACGTAAGAAGAAAAAAAAAAACGAGGCAAAAAACAACGCTTTATTATCATACCGCCGAACAAAAAGTGGAATAACACGCGATCAAAAAGACAGATATAAATAACCATGGTACCGCTGAAAGCGTCATCTTGTCCCGCAAAAAACGAGCCGCCATACAGCATAATCAGCAAAAAAAAAAAAAGTTATAGTCCTGAGAATAAAGCGATGCAAAAATAATTATTTTTTCTATAAAATAGTTTTTATCGTATAAAAGCGCCAAAACATAAAAAAATGATATAAATGAGGTGTCGCTGTAATCGTACTGACCCGATGAATAAAACTGCTTTATCAATTTTACCAAACGCGGAACGGTATAAACGCCTTCCCCCAAAAGAAATTCATGAATAGCTGGTTTTTGGTCATTCTGCCTCGCAAAAATCGGAATAAAAAGCGATCAAAAAATGTAACGTGCCCGAAAATTTTACCAATAAAAACGTCAACTCGTCCTGCAAAAAACAAGACCTCACATGACTCTGTGAACCAAAATATGGAAAAATTATAGCTCTCAAAATGTGGTAACGCAAAAAATATTTTTTGCAATAAAAAGCGTCTTTCAGTGTGTGACGGCTGCCAATCATAAAAATCCGCTAAAAAACCCGCTATAAAAGTAAATCAAACCCCCCTTCATCACCCCCTTAGTTAGGGAAAAATTAAAAAAATGTATTTATTTCCATTTTTCCAATAGGGTTAGGGCTAGAGCTAGGGTTAGGGCTAGGGCTAGGGTTTGGGCTAGGGTTAGGGCTAGGGTTAGGGCTAGGGTTAGGGTTAGGGCTAGGGCTAGGGTTAGGGCTAGGGTTAGGGCTAGGGTTAGGGCTAGGGTTAGGGCTAGGGCTAGGGTTAGGGCTATGGTTAGGGCTAGGGTTAAGGCTACAGTTAGGGTTGGGGCTAAAGTTAGGGTTAGGGCTATGGTTAGGGCTAGGGTTAGGGCTACAGTTTGGGTTGGGGCTAAAGTTAGGGTTGGGGCTAGGGTTAAGGCTACAGTTAGGGTTGGGGCTAAAGTTACGGTTAGGATTGGGGCTAAAGTTACAGTTAGGGTTTAGATTACATTTACAGTTGGGAATAGGGTTGGGATTAGGGTTAGTGGTGTGTCAGGGTTAGAGGTGTGGTTAGGGTTACTGCTGGGATTAGGGTTAGGGGTGTGTTTGGATTAGGGTTTCAGTTATAATTGGGGGGTTTCCACTGTTTAGGCACATCAGGGGCTCTCCAAACGCGACATGGCGTCCGATCTCAATTCCAGCCAATTCTCCCGTGTGCCCAAACAGGGGTTTACCCCAACATATGGGGTATCAGCGTACTCAGGACAAATAGGACAACAACTTTTGGGGTCCAATTTCTCCTGTTACCCTTGGGAAAATACAAAACTGGGGGCTAAAAAATAATTTTTGTGGGAAAAAAAAAGATTTTTTATTTTCACGGCTCTGCGTTATAAACTGTAGTGAAACACTTGGGGGTTCAAAGTTCTCACAACACATCTAGATAAGTTCCATGGGGATCTAGTTTCCAATATGGGGTCACTTGTGGGGGATTTCTACTGTTTAGGTACATTAGGGGTTCTGCAAACGCAATGTGACGCCTGCAGACCATTCCATCTAAGTCTGCATTCCAAATGGCACTCCTTCCCTTCCGAGCACTCCCATGCACCCAAACGGTGGTTACCCCCCACATATGGGGTATCAGCGTACTCAGGACAAATTGGACAACAACTTTTGGGGTCAAATTTCTCCTCTTACCCTCGGGAAAATACAAAACTGGGGGCTAAAAAATAATTTTTTGGGGAAAGATTTTTTTTTCAATTTTCACGGCTCTGCGTTACAAACTGTAGTGAAACACTTGGGGGTTCAAAGCTCTCACAACACATCTAGATGAGTTCCTTAGGGGGTCTAGTTTCCAAAATGGTGTCACTTGTGGGGGGTTTCTACTGTTTCGGTACATTAGGGGCTCTGCAAATGCAATGTGACACCTGCAGACCATTCCATCTAAGCCTGCATTCCAAATGGAGCTCCTTCCCTTCCGAGCCCTCCCATGCGCCCAAACAGTGGTTCCCCCCCACATATGGGGTATCAGCGCACTCAGAACAAATTGGACAACAAATTTTGGGGTCCAATTTCTCCTGTTACCCTCGGGAAAATACAAAACTGGGGGCTAAAAAATAATTTTTGTGGGAAAAAATTTTGTTTTATTTTTACGGCTCTCCATTATAAACTTCTGTGAAGCCCTTGGTGGGTCAAAGTGCTCACCACACATGTAGATAAGTTCCTTAGGGGGTCTACTTTCCAAAATGGTGTCACTTGTGGGGGGTTTCTACTGTTTAGGTACATTAGGGGCTCTGCAAACGCAATGTGACACCTGCAGACCATTCCATCTAAGTCTGCATTCAAATGGCACTCCTTCCCTTCCGAACCCTCCCATGTGCCCAAACAGTGGTTCCCCCCACATATGGTGTATCATCGCACTCAGGACAAATTGGGCAACAAATGTTGGGGTCCACTTTCTCCTGTTACCCTCGGGAAAATACAAAACTGGGGGCTAAAAAAATAATTTTTGTGGGAAAAATGTTTTGTTTTATTTTTACGGCTCTGCATTATAAACTTCTGTGAAGCACTTGGTGGGTCAAAGTGCTCACCACACATCTAGATAAGTTCCTTAGGGGGTCTACTTTCCAAAATGGTGTCACTTGTGGGGGGTTTCAATGTTTAGGCACATCAGTGGCTCTCCAAACGCAACATGGCGTCCCATCTCAATTCCTGTCAATTTTGCATTGAAAAGTCAAATGGCGCTCCTTCGCTTCCGAGCTCTGCCATGCGCCCAAACAGTGGTTTACCCCCACATGTGGGGTATTGTCGTGCTCAGGACAAATTGTAAAACAATGTTTGGGGTCTATTTTCTCCTGTTACCCTTGGTAAAATTAAACAAATTGGAGCTGAATTAAATTTTTTGTGAAAAAAAGTTAAATGTTCATTTTTATTTAAACATTCAAAAAATTCCTGTGAAGCACCAGAAGGGTTAATAAACTTCTTGAATATGGTTTTGAGCACCTTGAGGGGTGTAGTTTTTAGAATGGTGTCACACTTGGGTATTTTCTATCATATAGACCCCTCAAAATGACTTCAAATGAGATGTGGTCTCTAAAATAAAATGGTGTTGTAGAAATGAGAAATTGCTGGTCAACTTTTAACCCTTATAACTCCCTAACAAAAAAAAAATTTGGTTCCAAAATTGTGCTGATGTAAAATAGACATGTGGGAAATGTTACTTATTAAGTAATTTGTGTGACATATCTCTGTGATTTAATTGCATAAAAATTCAAAGTTGGAAAATTGCGAAATTTTCAAAATTTTCGCCATATTTCCGTTTTTTTCACAAATAAATGCAGGTAATATCAAAGAAATTTTACCATTGTCATGAAGTACAATATGTCACGAGAAAACAATGTCAGAATCACTGGGATCCGTTGAAGCGTTCCAGAGTTATAACCTCACAAAGGGACAGTGGTCAGAATTGTAAAAATTGGCCCGGTCATTAACGTGCAAACCACCCTTGGGGGTAAAGGGGTTAAGGAGCTGAAACTCCTAAATCCTTCATCCAATTTTAATGTGGATACCCTTAAATGAAAGCTGAAAGTCTGAACTTCAACTGCATCTGAATTGTTTTGTTTAAAATTCATTGATTCATTGTGGTAATGTCTATAAATAAAATTAGAAAAATGTTGTCTCTGTCCAAATATATATGGACCTAACTGTAGATAGATATGTGATAGATATTAGATAGATAGATATTAGATAGATACAGCAGATAATCGATAGATAGATAGATAGATAGATAGATAGGAGAAAGAGAATTAGAGCAGCACAAAGAAAGAGTCTGGGTGCAGAGCCCCCCAGGCAAATACCAAACCTCCATTATAAAAATCCAGAAAAATTAGAGGCAGCACACTATTTTGTAGTGAAAAGGAGCTATTTAATCAGCCCAGAAAGCGACGTTTCAGTCCCAACAGGAACCTTTCTCAGGCCGGTTTCACACGTCAGTGGCTCCGGTACGTGAGGTGACAGTTTCCTCACGTACTTGAGACACTGACTCACGTAGACACATTAAAATCAATGTGTCTCTGCACATGTCAGCGTGTTTTCACGGACCGCATGTCCGCTTGAAAAACACGGAGACATGTCAGTGTTTGTGGGAGCGCACGTATCATAAACACGTACCGCACACGGATGCTGTCCATGTGCCGTCCGTGTGCCGACTGGGTACCACACGCACCGTGCAGGAGACATCGCTAGAGTTAAGGCTGGTTTCACATTTGTGTTTAAAAACGCAGCATTTTAAACGCAAACGCAATTGGTGAAAAAACGCATTTAAACGCGTTTAAACGCTGCGTTTTTTAGACGCAAGCGTTTTTGCATGTTTTAATCCAAATGCGGCGTTTTGACGCGTTTACATGCGTTTTTTCCTGCGTTTACATTTTTGAAACGCATGATGAGAAGTGTGTGACACCTGCCAATCATCAAAATCAACAAGAAAACCCACTATAAACAGAAATAGCTAGGGTTAGGGTTAGGGTTAGGATCCCTAGTAACCCTAGGGATCCTAACCCTAACCCTAAGGGATCCTCAACATATTCATTAATGATCTGGTAGAAGGTTTACACAGTAAAATATCGATATTTGCAGATGATACAAAACTATGTAAAGCAGTTAATACAAGAGAAGATAGTATTCTGCTACAGATGGATCTGGATAAGTTGGAAACTTGGGCTGAAAGGTGGCAGATGAGGTTTAACAATGATAAATGTAAGGTTATACACATGGGAAGAGGGAATCAATATCACCATTACACACTGAACGGGAAACCACTGGGTAAATCTGACAGGGAGAAGGACTTGGGGATCCTAGTTAATGATAAACTTACCTGGAGCAGCCAGTGCCAGGCAGCAGCTGCCAAGGCAAACAGGATCATGGGGTGCATTAAAAGAGGTCTGGATACACATGATGAGAGCATTATACTGCCTCTGTACAAATCCCTAGTTAGACCGCACATGGAGTACTGTGTCCAGTTTTGGGCACCGGTGCTCAGGAAGGATATAATGGAACTAGAGAGAGTACAAAGGAGGGCAACAAAATTAATAAAGGGGATGGGAGAACTACAATACCCAGATAGATTAGCGAAATTAGGATTATTTAGTCTAGAAAAAAGACGACTGAGGGGCGATCTAATAACCATGTATAAGTATATAAGGGGACAATACAAATATCTCGCTGAGGATCTGTTTATACCAAGGAAGGTGACGGGCACAAGGGGGCATTCTTTGCGTCTGGAGGAGAGAAGGTTTTTCCACCAACATAGAAGAGGATTCTTTACTGTTAGGGCAGTGAGAATCTGGAATTGCTTGCCTGAGGAGGTGGTGATGGCGAACTCAGTCGAGGGGTTCAAGAGAGGCCTGGATGTCTTCCTGGAGCAGAACAATATTGTATCATACAATTATTAGGTTCTGTAGAAGGACGTAGATCTGGGTATTTATTATGATGGAATATAGGCTGAACTGGATGGACAAATGTCTTTTTTCGGCCTTACTAACTATGTTACTATGTTACTATGTTACTAACCCTAACCCTAACCCAAACCCTAACCCTAAGGGATCCTAACCCTAATCCTAAGGGATCCTAACCCTAACCCTAACCCTAAGGGATCCTAACCCTAACCCAAACCCTAAGGGATCGTAACCCTAACCCTAACCCTAAGGGATCCTAACCCTAACCCAAACCCAAATGCTAAGGGATCCTTCTATTTGGGTTAGGGTTAGGGTTAGGATCCCTTAGGGTTTGGGTTTGGGTTAGGGTTAGGATCCCTTAGGGTTTGGGTTAGGGTTAGGATCCCTTAGGGTTAGGGTTTGGGTTAGGGTTAGGGTTGGCTTATCAGTGTGTTTTCTTGTGTTTTTCTATTAAAACGCATGCAAACGCATGTGCTTAAAAACACATGTGTTTACATAGACATCAATACTTTTTTTGCCGCAAAAAAATGCCGCTAGAAATTACTACATGTTGCATTTCTGCAACAAAACGCATGCATAGAAACGATGCATGCATCGTCAAAACACGGCAAAACGCACGCAAAAAAACGCATGCGTTTTTAATGTTAAGTGTAGGGAAAAAAAGCATGCGTTTTTTAGCGCTAAAACACAAAAAAACGCAAAGGTGAAACGAGTCTCAGCGCTGTCCCCTGCTTTGGGTGCTGAATCCAGAATTCATTCCTTCTTCCCAGCAGCGTTTGCTGGAGAGAAGGAATGGAAAATCAGGGGGGTTTTTTTGTGTGTGTTTAAAATAATGTTCCCGGTCAGCTCCCGCCTCCCTCCCCCTGTGCGCCCGCCCGCTGGCATTAAAATACTTACCCAGCTCCTTCGATGCTTCCTCTCAGCGTCGCTGCTTGTTCTGTATGAGCGGTCACATGGTGCCGCACATTACAGTGATGAATATGCGGCTCCACCTCCCATAGGGGGGATGTGCCACGTGAGCACACGGACACACAGATACGGATAACTCTGGTACCGATTTTTCCGGTACCAGAATTATCTGGACGTGTGGGACAGGCCTCAAGCAGTGAACATGTAAAAGTGCCAGGTATATAAAGAGTATACAAAATTCTAACCATTTGCATTAATCATCATTGTGAGTAGGGTTGAGCGAAACGGGTCGTTCATTTTCAAAAGTCGCCGACTTTTGGCAAAGTCGGGTTTCATGAAACCCGATCCGACCCCTGTGCGGGGTCGGCCATGCGGTACGCGACTTTCGCGCCAAAGTTGCGTTTCAATGACGCGAAAAGCGCCATTTCTCAGCCAATGAAGGTAAACGCAGAGTGTGGGCAGCGTGATGACATAGGTCCTGGTCCCCACCATCTTAGAGAAGGGCATTGCAGTGATTGGCTTGCTGTCTGCGGCGTCACAGGGGCTATAAAGGGGCGTTCCCGCCGACCGCCATCTTACTGCTGCTGATCTGAGCATAGGGAGAGGTTGCTGCCGCTTCATCAGAAGCAGGGATAGCGTTAGGCAGGGTCCATTAACCACCAAACCGCTTGTGCTGTAGCGATTTCCACTGCCCAACACCACCTTCGGTGTGCAGGGACAGTGGAAGCTACATTTTTTTTTTTTTTCCCCTCAGCGCTGTAGCTCATTGGGCTGCCCTAGAAGGCTCCCTGATAGCTGCATTGCTGTGTGTACGCCGCTGTGCAAACCAACTGCTTTTTTCAAAGCACAAATCCTCTTGTTCCTTCCTTTCTGCACAGCTATCTTTTTTGTTTGTACACACTTTTTATTTAATTTGTGCATCAGTCCACTCCTTATTGCTGCCTGCCATACCTGGCTGAGATTACTGCAGGGAGATAGTAATTGAAGGACACTCCCTGTTTTTTTTTTGTTTTTTTTTTGTGGGAGATTAAGATTGACATTTCTGCTAGAGTGCCATCCCTGTGTGTGCCATCTCTCAGTCAGTGGGCCATAGAAAGCCTATTAATTTTTTTGCTTGATTTGGGTTATAAAATCTACCTGAAAAAATCACTACATCAATCAGTGGGAGAAAAATATTGGCCTCAGGGCTTGTGTGCCACTCCTGACTCCTGTGTGCATCATCACTCACTCAGTGGGCCATAGAAAGCCCATTTTTTTTTTTTTTTGCTTTATTTGGGTTCTAAATTCTACCTGAAAAAATCAATAAATCAATCAGTGGGAGATTAATATTGGCCTTTGGGCTTGTGTGCCAGTCCTAAGCGTGCCATCTCTCTCTCTCAGATAGTGGGCCATAGAAAGCCTATTTATTATTTTTTTTATTGGGTTTATAAATTTTCCCTGGAACAAAAAAAAAAAAGTGGGAGATTAATATTGGCCTCTGGGCTTGTGTGCCAGTCCTGAGCGTGCCATCTCTCTCACAAATAGTGGGCCATAGAAAGCCTATTTATTTTTTTGCTTGATTTGGGTTCTAAAATGTACCTGAAAAAATCACTACGTCAATCAGTGGGAGAAAAATATTGGCCTCAGGGCTTGTGTGCCACTCCTGACTCCTGTGTGCATCATCACTCACTCAGTGGGCCATAGAAAGCCAATTTTTTTTTTTTTTTTTGCTTTATCTGGGTTCTAAATTCTACCTGAAAAAATCAATAAATCAATCAGTGGGAGATTAATATTGGCCTCTGGGCTTGTGTGCCACTCCTGACTCCTGTGTGCGTCATCTCTCACTCAGTGGGCCATAGAAAGCCTTTTTTTGTTTTATTTGTTTTCTAAATTCTCCCTGAAAAAATCATTTTATTTTATTTGGTTTCTAAATTCTTCCTGAAAAAATCATTTTATTCTATTATTTTTTTTCCTAAAGTCTCCCTGAAAAAAAAACAAAAAACAAATCAGTGGGAGATTAATATTGCCCTTTCTGCTTGTGTGCCAGTCTTGACTCCTGGGTGTGCAATCTCTCTCTCTCTCTCCAATTGTGGGCCATAGAAAGCCTATTATTTTTTTAGCTTGATTTGGGTTCCAAAATCTACCTGAAAAAATCACTACATCAATCAGTGGGAGAAAAATATTGGCCTCTGGGCTTGTGTGCCACTCTTGACTCCTGTGTGTGCCATCTCTCAGTCAGTGGGCCATAGAAAGCCTATTTGTTTTTTTGCTTGATTTTGGTTCTAAAATCTACCTGAAAAAATCACTACATCAATCAGTGGGAGAAAAATATTGGCCTCAGGGCTTGTGTGCCACTCCTGACTCCTGTGTGCATCATCACTCACTCAGTGGGCCATAGAAAGCCCATTTTTTTTTTTTTTTGCTTTATTTGGGTTCTAAATTCTACCTGAAAAAATCAATAAATCAATCAGTGGGAGATTAATATTGGCCTTTGGGCTTGTGTGCCAGTCCTAAGCGTGCCATCTCTCTCTCTCAGATAGTGGGCCATAGAAAGCCTATTTATAATTTTTTTTATTGGGTTTATAAATTTTCCCTGGAACAAAAAAAAAAAAAAGTGGGAGATTAATATTGGCCTCTGGGCTTGTGTGCCAGTCCTGAGCGTGCCATCTCTCTCACAAATAGTGGGCCATAGAAAGCCTATTTATTTTTTTGCTTGATTTGGGTTCTAAAATGTACCTGAAAAAATCACTACGTCAATCAGTGGGAGAAAAATATTGGCCTCAGGGCTTGTGTGCCACTCCTGACTCCTGTGTGCATCATCACTCACTCAGTGGGCCATAGAAAGCCCTTTTTTTTTTTTTTTTTTGCTTTATTTGGGTTCTAAATTCTACCTGAAAAAATCAATAAATCAATCAGTGGGAGATTAATATTGCCCTTTCTGCTTGTGTGCCAGTCTTGACTCCTGGGTGTGCCATCTCTCTCTCTCTCTCCAATTGTGGGCCATAGAAAGCCTATTATTTTTTTTAGCTTGATTTGGGTTCCAAAATCTACCTGAAAAAATCACTACATCAATCAGTGGGAGATAAATATTGGCCTCTGGGCTTGTGTGCCACTCCTGACTCCTGTGTGCGTCATCTCTCACTCAGTGGGCCATAGAAAGCCTTTTTTTGTTTTATTTGTTTTCTAAATTCTCCCTGAAAAAATCATTTTATTTTATTTGGTTTCTAAATTCTTCCTGAAAAAATCATTTTATTCTATTATTTTTTTTCCTAAAGTCTCCCTGAAAAAAAAAAAAAAAACAAATCAGTGGGAGATTAATATTGCCCTTTCTGCTTGTGTGCCAGTCTTGACTCCTGGGTGTGCCATCTCTCTCTCTCTCTCCAATTGTGGGCCATAGAAAGCCTATTATTTTTTTAGCTTGATTTGGGTTCCAAAATCTACCTGAAAAAATCACTACATCAATCAGTGGGAGATAAATATTGGCCTCTGGGCTTGTGTGCCACTCCTGACTCCTGTGTGCGTCATCTCTCACTCAGTGGGCCATAGAAAGCCTTTTTTTGTTTTATTTGTTTTCTAAATTCTCCCTGAAAAAATCATTTTATTTTATTTGGTTTCTAAATTCTTCCTGAAAAAATCATTTTATTCTATTATTTTTTTTCCTAAAGTCTCCCTGAAAAAAAAAAAAAAAACAAATCAGTGGGAGATTAATATTGCCCTTTCTGCTTGTGTGCCAGTCTTGACTCCTGGGTGTGCCATCTCTCTCTCTCTCTCCAATTGTGGGCCATAGAAAGCCTATTATTTTTTTTAGCTTGATTTGGGTTCCAAAATCTACCTGAAAAAATCACTACATCAATCAGTGGGAGATAAATATTGGCCTCTGGGCTTGTGTGCCACTCCTGACTCCTGTGTGCGTCATCTCTCACTCAGTGGGCCATAGAAAGCCTTTTTTTGTTTTATTTGTTTTCTAAATTCTCCCTGAAAAAATCATTTTATTTTATTTGGTTTCTAAATTCTTCCTGAAAAAATCATTTTATTCTATTATTTTTTTTCCTAAAGTCTCCCTGAAAAAAAAACAAAAAACAAATCAGTGGGAGATTAATATTGCCCTTTCTGCTTGTGTGCCAGTCTTGACTCCTGGGTGTGCCATCTCTCTCTCTCTCTCTCCAATTGTGGGCCATAGAAAGCCTATTATTTTTTTAGCTTGATTTGGGTTCCAAAATCTACCTGAAAAAATCACTACATCAATCAGTGGGAGATAAATATTGGCCTCTGGGCTTGTGTGCCACTCCTGACTCCTGTGTGCGTCATCTCTCACTCAGTGGGCCATAGAAAGCCTTTTTTTGTTTTATTTGTTTTCTAAATTCTCCCTGAAAAAATCATTTTATTTTATTTGGTTTCTAAATTCTTCCTGAAAAAATCATTTTATTCTATTATTTTTTTTCCTAAAGTCTCCCTGAAAAAAAAAAAAAAAACAAATCAGTGGGAGATTAATATTGCCCTTTCTGCTTGTGTGCCAGTCTTGACTCCTGGGTGTGCCATCTCTCTCTCTCTCTCCAATTGTGGGCCATAGAAAGCCTATTATTTTTTTAGCTTGATTTGGGTTCCAAAATCTACCTGAAAAAATCACTACATCAATCAGTGGGAGATAAATATTGGCCTCTGGGCTTGTGTGCCACTCCTGACTCCTGTGTGCGTCATCTCTCACTCAGTGGGCCATAGAAAGCCTTTTTTTGTTTTATTTGTTTTCTAAATTCTCCCTGAAAAAATCATTTTATTTTATTTGGTTTCTAAATTCTTCCTGAAAAAATCATTTTATTCTATTATTTTTTTTTCCTAAAGTCTCCCTGAAAAAAAAAAAAAAAAAACAGTGGGAGATTAATATTTACATTTGTGCTTCAGTGACAGTCCTGCGTGTGTGGCATCTCTCTCATTTGTTGCCACCAACAACAGAGTGTGTAACATTGTGCCTGATTTTCGTTGTGGTCTCACTCACCTGTAAAGGGGTAGCTAAATCATACTGAAGTTATAGCTCACCGTGTAATTTGTGTGACAGCAACAAATACCGTTAGTTTGTTTACGTTCTTAAAACAATGAGGAAGTCTGTTGGAAGAGGTCGTGGCCGGGGGCGTTCATTGTCAGCTGGTAATGAGGGTAGTGGTAGTGGTGGAGCATCAGCTGGTCGTGGGAAAAAAAATATTGCACCTAAGTCTGGAGCTGTGGAGCCAGGTTCGTCGTCTGGCTACACAAGGCCTCGAACGCTCCCTTTTCTGGGAGTAGGAAAACCGCTTTTAAAGCCGGAGCAGCAAGAGCAAGTTTTGGCTTATCTTGCTGACTCAGCCTCTAGCTCTTTTGCCTCCTCTCGTGAAACTGGTAAATGTCAAAGCAGCGCGTCGTTAGTGGATGTTCACGGTCAGGGACAAGTTGCTTCCTTGTCCTCTTCAGCAAAAACAACAACAGAGAAGAATGCAGCAGGCGACAAAACGGGTTACTCCATGGAGCTCTTTACACATACCGTCCCTGGCTTAGAAAGTGAAGCAGTTAACAGTCCATGCCCATTACAAGTTGAATCTGACATGGAGTGCACTGATGCACAGCCACAGCCAGACTACTATGCTGGTCCTTTGACTCAGACCACAACATTGCCCTCGCAGGGTAATGATCAAGAATCAGACCCTGATGAGACTATGTTGCCCCATCACGAACGCTATACCACCGACCGACACGGTGACACAGACGAAGTTGCACACGAGCTACAAGAAGAGGTAATAGATGACCCAGTTCTTGACCCCGATTGGCAGCCATTGGGGGAACAGGGTGCAGGCGGCAGCAGTTCTGAAGCGGAGGAGGAGGGGCCGCAGCAGGCATCAACATCGCAACAGGTTCCATCTGCCGGGCCCGTATCTTGCCCAAAACGCGTGGCAAAGCCAAAACCTGTTGGAGGACAGCGTGGCCATCCGGTTAAAGCTCAGTCTGCAATGCCTGAAAAGGTATCCGATGCTAGAAAGAGTGCAGTCTGGCATTTTTTTAAACAACATCCAATTGATCAGCGCAAAGTCATCTGTCAAAAATGTTCAACTACCTTAAGCAGAGGACAGAATCTGAAAAGTCTCAATACAAGTTGCATGCATAGACATTTAACCACCATGCATTTGCAAGCCTGGACTAACTACCAAACGTCCCTTAAGGTTGTAGCACCCTCGGCCAATGAAGCTTGTCAGCAACGCAACATCCCTTCCGGCAGTGTAGGGCCACCATTTTCCGCACCACCTGCAGTATCTGTGCAGGTTTCTTTGCCAGGCCAAAGCAGTCAGGGTCAGGGAATCACCAGTTTTGTAGTAGGAAACACTGCATCTAGGGCACCGGCGGCAACAATACCATCTCCCACCGTCTCTCAGTCTGCCATGTCCACCGGCACCCCCGCTAGTTCCACGATCTCCAGCTCTCCAGTCCAGCTCACCCTACATGAGACTATGGTTAGAAAAAGGAAGTACTTAGCCTCGCATCCGCGTACACAGGGTTTGAACGCCCACATAGCTAGACTAATCTCGTTAGAGATGATGCCCTACCGATTAGTTGAAAGTGAAGCTTTCAAAGCCCTGATGGACTACGCTGTACCACGCTACGAGCTACCCAGTCGACACTTTTTTTTCCAGAAAAGCCATCCCAGCCCTCCACCAGCATGTTAAAGAGCGCATCGTCCATGCACTCAGGCAATATGTGAGCACAAAGGTGCACCTGACAACAGATGCATGGACCAGTAGGCATGGCCAGGGACGTTACGTGTCCATCACAGCACACTGGGTAAATGTGGTGGATGCAGGGTCCACAGGGGACAGCAAGTTTGGGACAGTTCTGCCTAGCCCACGGTCTAGGAAACAGTTGGCTGTAGCCGTTCGCACCCCCTCCTCCTCCTCCTCCTCTTCGTCCTCCTGCAGAAGCGAGAGCTCGTCCACAGACCGCAGTCGCACAACCACTCCATCCACAGCTGCCACTGTTGCACACCAGGTCTCCCATTATGGGGCAGCTACTGGCAAACGTCAGCAGGCTGTATTGGCTATGAAGTGTTTGGGCGACAACAGACACACCGCGGAAGTTCTGTCCGAGTTCTTGCAGAAAGAAACGCAGTCGTGGCTGGGCACTGTAGATCTTGAGGCAGGCAAGGTAGTGAGTGATAACGGAAGGAATTTCATGGCTGCCATCTCCCTTTCCCAACTGAAACACATTCCTTGCCTGGCTCACACCTTAAACCTGGTGGTGCAGTGCTTCCTGAAAAGTTATCCGGGGTTATCCGACCTGCTCCTCAAAGTGCGTGGACTTTGCTCACATATCCGCCGTTCGCCCGTACACTCCACCCGTATGCAGACCTATCAGCGTTCTTTGAACCTTCCCCAGCATCGCCTAATCATAGACGTTGCAACAAGGTGGAACTCAACACTGCACATGCTTCAGAGACTGTGCGAACAGAGGCGGGCTGTTATGTTTTTGTGGGAGGATACACATACACGGGCAGGCAGTAGGATGGCAGACATGGAGTTGTCAGGTGTGCAGTGGTCGAAGATTCAAGACATGTGTCAAGTCCTTCAGTGTTTTGAGGAATGCACACGGCTGGTTAGTGCAGACAACGCCATAATAAGCATGAGCATCCCCCTAATGCGTCTGCTGATGCAAAGTTTGACGCACATAAAGGATCAGGCGTCTGCAGCTGAGGAAGAGGAAAGCCTTGATGACAGTCAGCCATTGTCTGGCCAGGGCAGTGTACAGGACGAGGTAGCGGGCGAAGAGGAGGAGGAGGACGAGGAGGATGATGGGGATGATTATATTTTTAATGAGGAAGCTTTTCCGGGGCCACTGGAAATTGGTGGCGCGGCAAGGCCGGGTTCTGGTTTTTGGAGGGACACAAGTGACGTGGATTTGCCTGAAACTGCCCCTCAACCAAGCACAACCGCAGATTTGAGAACTGGAACTTTGGCCCACATGGCGGATTATGCCTTACGTATCCTCAAAAGGGACACACGCATAACTAAAATGATGAATGATGACGATTACTGGTTGGCCTGCCTCCTTGATCCTCGCTATAAAGGCAAATTGCAAAATATAATGCCACATGAGAACTTGGAACTAATATTAGCAACCAAACAATCAACTCTTGTTGACCGTTTGCTTCTGGCATTCCCTGCACACAGCGCCCGTGATCGTTCTCACACGAGCTGCAGGGGCCAGCAGACCAGAGGAGTTAGAGGGGCAGAAATCAGAAGTGGCGTTGGCCAGAGGGGTTTTCTGACCAGGTTGTGGAGTGATTTTGCTATGACCGCAGACAGGACAGGTACTGCAGCATCAATTCAAAGTGACAGCAGACAACATTTGTCCAGTATGGTTACAAACTATTTTTCATCCCTTATCGATGTTCTCCCTCAACCGTCATTCCCATTTGATTACTGGGCATCAAAATTAGACACCTGGCCAGAATTGGCAGAATATGCATTGCAGGAGCTTGCTTGCCCGGCAGCTAGTGTCCTATCAGAAAGAGTATTCAGTGCTGCAGGTTCAATACTAACAGAAAAAAGGACTCGTCTGGCTACCCAAAATGTAGATGATCTAACCTTCATTAAAATGAACCACAACTGGATTTCGAAATCTTTTGCCCCACCTTGCCCGGCCGACACCTACCTTTCCTATGAAAAGGTCTTGCCTGTGGACTATTCTGAATGCCTTTTCCAATCTCGTAATTTTCTGCACCTGATTGTCCAGCATACGACATGTTTACACCTCACTAAATGGCCAAACTCCCCACACGGGGCCGTGGTATCGACACTTGGCGACAGCACCCGTGAGAGTGCTGTTTGTCTGAAGAGGTGGGTGTGCCCGCTTTTGGTCGACTGCACTGCCACTGGGTCCCTCCTAGTACAATAAAGTGTCTCTGGCGGTGGTGGTGCGCTCCCAACGTCAGACACACCGTTGTAATATGAGGGGCCCTGGGCCTGTACCGCCGGCCACAAGACAGTTCCCCCCCCCCAGCTCAAACAGTGCTCTACCACTTGCAAAATTATCTCACAGCTCCACCAATGTTTAGTCTATGCGCTGACATCCTTCAATGCCTGCCACTGACAATACCATTGTATTGACATTTTTGTTATGTTAGGCCTTCGAAGCCTGTCTGCGGTCACTCCTTCCACTATGCCTCCACTGACCACACCACTGCTGCCCGTGTACCCCTGGAACCAATTTAAAATTGCCTACAGCCAGCCCAATTTTTTTATTTTAGGCCTTCGATGCCTGTCTGCGGTCCGTTCTTTCTACTACTACTACACTGACCAGGCCACTGCTGCCCGTGTACCCCTGGAACCAATTTAAAATTGCCTACAGCCATGTGTTATTATTTTAGGCCTTCGATGCCTGTCTGCGGTCACTCCTTACAATATGCCTCCACTGACCACACCACTGCTGCCCGTGTACCCCTGGAACCAATTTAAAATTGCCTACAGCCAGCCCAATTTTTTTATTCTAGGCCTTCGATGCCTGTCTGCGGTCCATTCTTTCCACTACTACTACACTGACCAGGCCACTGCTGCCCGTGTACCCCTGGAACCAATTTAAAATTGCCTACAGCCATGTGTTATTATTTTAGGCCTTCGATGCCTGTCTGCGGTCACTCCTTACAATATGCCTCCACTGACCACACCACTGCTGCCCATGTACCCCTGGAACCAATTTAAAATTGCCTACAGCCAGCCCAATTTTTTTATTTTAGGCCTTCGATGCCTGTCTGCGGTCCATTCTTTCTACTACTACTACACTGACCAGGCCACTGCTGCCCGTGTACCCCTGGAACCAATTTACAATTGCCTACAGCCATGTGTTATTATTTTAGGCCTTCGATGCCTGTCTGCAGTCACTCCTTCCACTAGGCCTCCACTGACCACACCACTGCTGCCCGTGTACCCCTGGAACCAATTTAAAATTGCCTACAGCCAGCCCAATTTTTTTATTTTAGGCCTTCGATGCCTGTCTGCGGTCCGTTCTTTCTACTACTACTACACTGACCAGGCCACTGCTGCCCGTGTACCCCTGGAACCAATTTAAAATTGCCTACAGCCATGTGTTATTATTTTAGGCCTTCGATGCCTGTCTGCGGTCACTCCTTACAATATGCCTCCACTGACCACACCACTGCTGCCCGTGTACCCCTGGAACCAATTTAAAATTGCCTACAGCCATGTGTTATTATTTTAGGCCTTCGATGCCTGTCTGCGGGCACTCCTTCCACTACGCCTCCACTGACCACACCACTGCTGCCCGTGTACCCCTGGAACCAATTTAAAATTGCCTACAGCCAGCCCGATTTTTTTATTTTAGGCCTTCGATGCCTGTCTGCGGTCCATTCTTTCCACTACTACTACACTGACCAGGCCACTGCTGCCCGTGTACCCCTGGAACCAATTTAAAATTGCCTACAGCCAGCCCAATTTTTTTATTTTAGGCCTTCGATGCCTGTCTGCGGTCACTCCTTACAATATGCCTCCACTGACCACACCACTGCTGCCCATGTACCCCTGGAACCAATTTAAAATTGCCTACAGCCAGCCCAATTTTTTTATTTTAGGCCTTCGATGCCTGTCTGCGGTCCATTCTTTCTACTACTACTACACTGACCAGGCCACTGCTGCCCGTGTACCCCTGGAACCAATTTACAATTGCCTACAGCCATGTGTTATTATTTTAGGCCTTCGATGCCTGTCTGCAGTCACTCCTTCCACTAGGCCTCCACTGACCACACCACTGCTGCCCGTGTACCCCTGGAACCAATTTAAAATTGCCTACAGCCAGCCCAATTTTTTTATTTTAGGCCTTCGATGCCTGTCTGCGGTCCGTTCTTTCTACTACTACTACACTGACCAGGCCACTGCTGCCCGTGTACCCCTGGAACCAATTTAAAATTGCCTACAGCCATGTGTTATTATTTTAGGCCTTCGATGCCTGTCTGCGGTCACTCCTTACAATATGCCTCCACTGACCACACCACTGCTGCCCGTGTACCCCTGGAACCAATTTAAAATTGCCTACAGCCATGTGTTATTATTTTAGGCCTTCGATGCCTGTCTGCGGGCACTCCTTCCACTACGCCTCCACTGACCACACCACTGCTGCCCGTGTACCCCTGGAACCAATTTAAAATTGCCTACAGCCAGCCCGATTTTTTTATTTTAGGCCTTCGATGCCTGTCTGCGGTCCATTCTTTCCACTACTACTACACTGACCAGGCCACTGCTGCCCGTGTACCCCTGGAACCAATTTAAAATTGCCTACAGCCAGCCCAATTTTTTTATTTTAGGCCTTCGATGCCTGTCTGCGGTCACTCCTTACAATATGCCTCCACTGACCACACCACTGCTGCCCATGTACCCCTGGAACCAATTTAAAATTGCCTACAGCCAGCCCAATTTTTTTATTTTAGGCCTTCGATGCCTGTCTGCGGTCCATTCTTTCTACTACTACTACACTGACCAGGCCACTGCTGCCCGTGTACCCCTGGAACCAATTTACAATTGCCTACAGCCATGTGTTATTATTTTAGGCCTTCGATGCCTGTCTGCAGTCACTCCTTCCACTAGGCCTCCACTGACCACACCACTGCTGCCCGTGTACCCCTGGAACCAATTTAAAATTGCCTACAGCCAGCCCAATTTTTTTATTTTAGGCCTTCGATGCCTGTCTGCGGTCCGTTCTTTCTACTACTACTACACTGACCAGGCCACTGCTGCCCGTGTACCCCTGGAACCAATTTAAAATTGCCTACAGCCATGTGTTATTATTTTAGGCCTTCGATGCCTGTCTGCGGTCACTCCTTACAATATGCCTCCACTGACCACACCACTGCTGCCCGTGTACCCCTGGAACCAATTTAAAATTGCCTACAGCCATGTGTTATTATTTTAGGCCTTCGATGCCAGTCTGCGGGCACTCCTTCCACTACGCCTCCACTGACCACACCACTGCTGCCCGTGTACCCCTGGAACCAATTTAAAATTGCCTACAGCCAGCCCGATTTTTTTATTTTAGGCCTTCGATGCCTGTCTGCGGTCCATTCTTTCCACTACTACTACACTGACCAGGCCACTGCTGCCCGTGTACCCCTGGAACCAATTTAAAATTGCCTACAGCCAGCCCAATTTTTTTATTTTAGGCCTTCGATGCCTGTCTGCGGTCCATTCTTTCCACTACTACTACACTGACCAGGCCACTGCTGCCCGTGTACCCCTGGAACCAATTTAAAATTGCCTACAGCCATGTGTTATTATTTTAGGCCTTCGATGCCTGTCTGCGGTCACTCCTTACAATATGCCTCCACTGACCACACCACTGCTGCCCGTGTACCCCTGGAACCAATTTAAAATTGCCTACAGCCATGTGTTATTATTTTAGGCCTTCGATGCCTGTCTGCGGTCACTCCTTACAATATGCCTCCACTGACCACACCACTGCTGCCCGTGTACCCCTGGAACCAATTTAAAATTGCCTACAGCCAGCCCAATTTTTTTATTTTAGGCCTTCGATGCCTGTCTGCGGTCCATTCTTTCTACTACTACTACACTGACCAGGCCACTACTGCCCGTGTACCCCTGGAACCAATTTACAATTGCCTACAGCCATGTGTTATTATTTTAGGCCTTCGATGCCTGTCTGCGGTCACTCCTTCCACTAGGCCTCCACTGACCACACCACTGCTGCCCGTGTACCCCTGGAACCAATTTAAAATTGCCTACAGCCAGACCAATTTTTTTACTTTAGGCCTTCGATGCCTGTCTGCGGTCACTCCTTCCACTAGGCCTCCACTGACCACACCACTGCTGCCCGTGTACCCCTGGAACCAACATCAGAAAATATAAAAATAAGTATTTTGCTTATAAAAAAGAAAATACTGGAGAGATATCAAATGCAGACATTTTAACATTAAAAACAAACACATACAACAAAAATCTGGTACAGTACTAAAAATGGCCACCAGCTACAATAACTTTCTCCTGCAAGTAGTTAACTGAAAGTTTTTTTCAATTTAAAACACAGATATGGCATCCACCGAGTGTTGTCCTGTCGCGTCTTCTTTATATTATTGCCAAGAAGATGCAAAACAATGAAAATAATAAAATCATTATTTACCAAAAAAATAGAGTAAGTCAAAACCACATTGCAAATAAACATTCATTACAAATAAAGAAGCAGGGCGCGTCCGAGGGTGAGTATATACCTAATAAGAATATAATCACCCTTGGACGCGCCCTGCTTCTTTCCGACAGCCTTCCTTCCTAAGAATCAGCCCTTCCATGGTGTAGAGAGAGGGTTTGTTACACTCCAAGGTGTTCCCCAGGTTGCCTTTCCTGAGCTTCGATCTTCATGCTCTCGTTTAGTAGTTGTCGGAAATTAGGCTGCATTAGGCCTACAAATTGGGTATGGGGTGGAGAGAGATGGTGTGTTACACTCCAAGGTGTTCCCCAGGTTTCCTTGCCATTGCTTCGGTCTTCCGACTCTCGTTTAGTAGTTGTAGAAAACTACACTGCATTAGGCCTAAAAAATGGGTATGGGGTGTAGAGAGATGGTGTGTTCCACTCCAAGGTGTTCTCCAGGTTGCCTTTCCTGAGCTTCGATCTTCCGGCTCTCGTTTAGTAGTTCTTGGAAACTACACTGCATTAGGCCTACAAATTGGGTATGGGGTGTAGAGAGATGGTGTGTTCCACTCCAAGGTGTTCTCCAGGTTGCCTTTCCTGAGCTTCGATCTTCCGGCTCTCGTTTAGTAGTTGTTGGAAACTACACTGCATTAGGCCTACAAATTGGGTATGGGGTGTAGAGAGATGGTGTGTTCCACTCCAAGGTGTTCTCCAGGTTGCCTTTCCTGAGCTTCGATCTTCCGGCTCTCGTTTAGTAGTTGTTGGAAACTACACTGCATTAGGCCTACAAATTGGGTATGGGGTGTAGAGAGATGGTGTGTTCCACTCCAAGGTGTTCTCCAGGTTGCCTTTCCTGAGCTTCGATCTTCCGGCTCTCGTTTAGTAGTTCTTGGAAACTACACTGCATTAGGCCTACAAATTGGGTATGGGGTGTAGAGAGATGGTGTGTTCCACTCCAAGGTGTTCTCCAGGTTGCCTTTCCTGAGCTTCGATCTTCCGGCTCTCGTTTAGTAGTTGTTGGAAACTACACTGCATTAGGCCTACAAATTGGGTATGGGGTGTAGAGAGATGGTGTGTTCCACTCCAAGGTGTTCTCCAGGTTGCCTTTCCTGAGCTTCGATCTTCCGGCTCTCGTTTAGTAGTTGTTGGAAACTACACTGCATTAGGCCTACAAATTGGATATGGGGTGTAGAGCGATGGTGTGTTCCACTCCAAGGTGTTCTCCAGGTTGCCTTTCCTGAGCTTCGATCTTCCAGCTCTCGTTTAGTAGTTCTTGGAAACTACACTGCATTAGGCCTACAAATTGGGTATGGGGTGTAGAGAGATGGTGTGTTCCACTCCAAGGTGTTCTCCAGGTTGCCTTTCCTGAGCTTCGATCTTCCGGCTCTCGTTTAGTAGTTGTTGGAAACTACGCTGCATTAGGACTACAAATTGGGTATGGGGTGTAGAGAGATGGTGTGTTCCACTCCAAGGTGTTCCCCAGGTTTCCTCGCCAATGCTTCGATCTTCATGCTCTCGTTTAGTAGTTGTTGGAAACTACGCTGCATTAGGCCTACAAATTGGGTATGGGGTGTAGAGAGATGGTGTGTTCCACTCCAAGGTGTTCTCCAGGTTGCCTTTCCTGAGCTTCGATCTTCCGGCTCTCGTTTAGTAGTTCTTGGAAACTACACTGCATTAGGCCTACAAATTGGGTATGGTGTGTAGAGAGATGGTGTGTTCCACTCCAAGGTGTTCTCCAGGTTGCCTTTCCTGAGCTTCGATCTTCCGGCTCTCGTTTAGTAGTTGTTGGAAACTACACTGCATTAGGCCTACAAATTGGGTATGGGGTGTAGAGAGATGGTGTGTTCCACTCGAAGGTGTTCTCCAGGTTGCCTTTCCTGAGCTTCTATCTTCCGGCTCTTGTTTAGTAGTTCTTGGAAACTACACTGCATTAGGCCTACAAATTGGGTATGGGGTGTAGCGAGATGGTGTGTTCCACTCCGAGGTGTTCTCCAGGTTGCCTTTCCTGAGCTTCGATCTTCCAGCTCTCGTTTAGTAGTTCTTGGAAACTACACTGCATTAGGCCTACAAATTGGGTATGGGGTGTAGAGAGATGGTGTGTTCCACTCCAAGGTGTTCTCCAGGTTGCCTTTCCTGAGCTTCGATCTTCCGGCTCTCGTTTAGTAGTTGTTGGAAACTACGCTGCATTAGGCCTACAAATTGGGTATGGGGTGTAGAGAGATGGTGTGTTCCACTCCAAGGTGTTCCACAGGTTTCCTCCCCAATGCTTCGATCTTCATGCTCTCGTTTAATAGTTGTTGGAAACTACGCTGCATTAGGCCTACAAATTGGGTATGGGGTGTAGAGAGATGGTGTGTTCCACTCCAAGGTGTTCTCCAGGTTGCCTTTCCTGAGCTTCGATCTTCCGGCTCTCGTTTAGTAGTTGTTGGAAACTACACTGCATTAGGCCTACAAATTGGGTATGGGGTGTAGAGAGATGGTGTGTTCCACTCCAAGGTGTTCTCCAGGTTGCCTTTCCTGAGCTTCGATCTTCCGGCTCTCGTTTAGTAGTTGTTGGAAACTACACTGCATTAGGCCTACAAATTGGGTATGGGGTGTAGAGAGATGGTGTGTTCCACTCCAAGGTGTTCTCCAGGTTGCCTTTCCTGAACTTCTATCTTCAGGCTCTCATTAAATTGTTAAACGGAACAACTGCATTTGGCGTACTAGTTGGTTTGGGGCCTACTATCGGTGTCTGCCACTCCTTGCTGTTCTCCTGGTTTCCTGTCCTAAAATTCCGTTTTCAGGCACTCGTTAAGTAGTTGTTAATGTTAGACTGCATTTGGCCTACTAGTTGGGTTGGGGCCTACTATCGGTGTCTGCCACTCCTTGCTGTTCTCCTCCACTGAACAAAGCTGTGCCGCCTGTTTACTACGGTTGCCAATTTTGAACTGCATTTCGACTACTTACTGATTTGGGCCTACTCTCTGTGTCAGCCTCTCATTCCAGTTGTCCTCCACTGCAATGCCCCCTGGTTATTCCTGTGTTACCAATTTTGAACTGCATTTAGCCAACTTTATTCTTTGGGCCTATATCTGTGTTTCCTCCTCATCCTGCCCATTGCCCATCCAGTGATAGATGAGTCTGCTGGTACATTGACCCATAACGCAACATTCCCCGTGCACGCTACACAACAACATTGTGACCCTGCTGAAAGTCAGGTTGCTCTTCCCGCATACCATACCACCTTACACGGGGACAAAGAGGAAGGTGCAGATGAAAGTGCAGGTTCCTTCATCAGGTGGGGGGAGGAATACTAGTTGGCGACGTCACTGGCACAGGGCCTCTCATAGTACGCAAAAGTGTTGCTGCCGGTGGGAGGCGCCCCCGCCGTGCAAACACACCGCTGTACTTTGAGGGGCCCTGTGCCAGTGCCAATGCCAACGAGTGGGCCCCCCCTGCTTGCTCAGGTTCACAGCACTTGCAAAGTTGAAATACTTACCTCTCCCTGCTCCACTGCCGTGACGTGGTCCAGATTTCCTGGGCCCACTAATTACTTGAACCAGCCCTACCCACCACAACTTTAGCCAAATGACCCCCAATTTCAAATGCTTTCCAATTATTATAAGGTAAATTACGCTTGACAAGCTTCATTAAGAAGAATGGATGGTTTTGACATTAACATGGGCACTCTAGGTGTTTTCCTGGCCCCCACTCACTGCCGACTATGCTGCCCCATTGACTTGCATTGGGTTTCGTGTTTCGGTCGATCCCGACTTTACGTCATAATCGGCCGATTTCACTCGACCCGACTTTTGAGATAGTCGGGTTTCGCGAAACCCGGCTCGACTCTAAAAAGGTCAAGGTCGCTCAACTCTAATTGTGAGAGCATGCATTTACATTATAATTGACATGCATAAATTGCAGACAGTGATACAGGAATTATTCATCACATAAAGTGCAGTGCATAAATATAGATAGAGATGGCATTGAAAAATATGCATTTAGACATCAATTAGTAATGATAAAACAGGTGTAGAACCTTGTTAATCACATCCATGACTTGTCCCACTCTTGGGGAAAGGCAAAAAGATCCAAGTAAACAATATGTTACAAAGGAACGAAACCTCAGCGCTACCAAGTCACAGTGCCTTAAAAAAAAAAAAATCTATATATAAACAGAAAAATAAATGTACAACAGTGTTATAGCATGATTATAATTCAGTTTTCATCTTGTGTTAGTATAAAACACCATAGTCGTAAGTCTATCATTTTCAAGCATGTTACAAAGGAACGAAACCTCAGCGCTACATTGTATTTGCAGCGCCCCAGAGACCTGGTTGTTGCAGTAGTATCGCTCTGCCACTAAGGGGAGTGATGGTACATCTGATGGCACTAAAGGAGTTCATCTGACCAGGTATCACCAGCACACATTACACTTCACACTCCGGCCACTAGGGGGAGCAAAAGGTTTTATTTATTAGGCCACTCCTCACACTGGTAAAACTAGGGGTTGGATAGGAAGTTAGTCAGAAGCTGACTGGGTTTTGTTCAGGCAACATCCCGTGGCAGGGGGTGTTGTGGGGGGGAAGATTCATGGGGGTCCCCGTCAGGCGTGGGAACCTGGCAGGCACCTAGCGACAAGGATAGAATGTTACGGAGCCGCGCCTGCGCTATCTGCGGCGGCATCCAAAGAAAGGACACGAAGCAAAGGATATTGTGGACAGTGAGAAACGAGATCAAGCACAAAGGAGAGCCAGTAGGAGTCGTGCCCGGAGAACGGCAACATCCTACTTAGACGCGTAGCCGGTGCCCGGAACACCGAGGAAGTAACTGACTTTATGCCTTACTTCAAATACCGCAGGACAGTTAATTATAGGTTGGCTGTCTACCTTACATCACCTAAGCAGACATAGGGGGCAACGCGTGGAGAGGGGCGTCTCTAGGGTCCCGGAAGAACTCCGAGCCTTCCCGTCAAACGGGTGCGTCCTAGCCATAACAAACCTGGGGGACAGAGAATAGAAAGAACGAGAAAGAACTAGAAAGAACGAGAAAGAACGAGAACAGAAGTTGTGAGGACTATCCTGAATGCTCAGCAGGGAAGCACTTCAACACACAGGCGTTAGTGGTAGGCAACGATTTCCACCTGCAAAGGGAACTCTGGATGTGCCTTCGGATCGGCCGGTCTCAGACAGCCCTGTTAACAGTGCTCTGGATTGTGGATCCTGAAGTCACCAGTAAAGAGGTAAAGAGACTGCAACCCTGTGTCCTCGTTATTGACTGCGCCTCACACCATCATCACCTACACTACTGGGAAGCCCTGGGGATATACTTCACCTGTGGGAAGGTATACATCTAGCTGCCATCACATCACCCCGGTGGACCCCGAGCAGCGTCGGTCACCCTGACCGAATACCACAGGTGGCGACACGAAACCTTGACAGACTTGTATCACTTTTTTTTGGACGCCCCTTAGCAGGGTCACGGACCGGGTCCAGCCACCGTGACAACCCCAGAACTGAGCCAGAGAGGACCGGTACCGAGTAACCCGCGGCCCTGCGTCTGGGGGCGCTCCATATTCATATAGTAACATAGTAACATAGTTAGTAAGGCCGAAAAAAGACATTTGTCCATCCAGTTCAGCCTATATTCCATCATAATAAATCCCCAGATCTACGTCCTTCTACAGAACCTAATAATTATATGATACAATATTGTTCTGCTCCAGGAAGACATCCAGGCCTCTCTTGAACCCCTCGACTGAGTTCGCCATCACCACCTCCTCAGGCAAGCAATTCCAGATTCTCACTGCCCTAACAGTAAAGAATCCTCTTCTATGTTGGTGGAAAAACCTTCTCTCCTCCAGACTCAAAGAATGCCACATATGATGACTGATAAGCTACAACATCTTTGTTTATAAACAGAGAAACTAAATGTACAGCACATAAAGTTTTAATATAGTAGCACTTTGATATAATGACACAAATATTGTTCAATAATATAATGCTCATAAAATCAAAAAGCACCATACATATAAGACTCATTTTCAAACATGTTAAAATTAGATATTAGAAGGGCTAGGAAAAATCCAAAAGGGTGAGAACACCCCCCATTAGCTGGGGCTGGCAACTCACCACACGAAGAATGGGGGAGACACGAGCCTCGCTAAAGAAATGTGTCTCAACCCCAAATTCTTAAATGGATAATATACTCCTCTAAAGCCACATCTTAAACCTTTTCAATAGAGGGAATCATCCCCAAGTCACAGAAGGTCCCTTGTGTCAAGAGTAAATATATCTACATATTATTGTTTGATCTCAATTTCCAACTAAAAATAAATAAATAAATAAAAACAAAAAACACCTTGCCAATCTTTCTGAATGGGAAAAACCATGGATCATAATATTTGATTATATTCACATTTTTCAAAAAAGGAAAACATTTTTTTAAAAACAATTGGCACTAACCCAAGCAAAAAGAAAAAGAATCCAGCTGAAGCATATAAGAGACACCACAAAGAGTAACTCATGAAAGAACTAATTATATAAAAGGTTTTAGCATATTTAACCTCCGGATCCATAATAATTCCATAGTTTTAAGCACGCCATCTCAAGGGGGGGGGGGGTGATAATCAATGATACGAAATTTGAGATTTTCCAGTGTGGTCCTGTTTCACAAAATGTTGATCAAGTTTCTTTTTTTCTAATTGTGTATCTGAGGTGATTCACATGGGTTTTAGGGTATGTGCACACGTTCAGTTTTTTTTTGTGTTTTTTTCACGATAAAACGCTATAAAAACGCATAAAAAAATTCATACATATGCATCCTATCATTTAGAATGCATTCTGCAATTTTTGTGCAGATGATGCATTTTTTTCCGCGCAAAAAATGCATCGCGGTAAAAAAAGCAGCATGTTCATTAATTTTGCGGATTTTTCGTGTTTTTCCCGCTATTTAATGCATTGGAAAAAACCGTGGAAAAAAAAACCGCACAAAAAACGTGCAAAAAACACATAAAAAATGCATGCGGATTTCTGGCAGAAATGTCCGGTTTTTGTCAGGAGATTTCTGCAAGAAATCCTGAGGTGTGCACATACCCTAAAGGTCCCATGCGATCTCACCCACATAACACAATTTACATAGACATTCCAACAATTAATCACTAGAACATGTTAGCTAACTCATCAGTAATTGAATGGCAGAAATTGTCAGTACAGCTGAAGCATCCCAGACAAGGGTGACAACCAACTCCATCTCTTTATCTTTTTCTTGTAACGGACATTTATATACTCAATTTTTTTCTTTTGTCAGTAAAAAATATATCCTTTTCACTACAAAGTGGTGTGCTGCCTCCAATTTTTCTGGATAGATAATAGATGGATAGATAGTTAATAGATAGATAGATAGATAGATAGATAGATAGATAGATAGATAGATAGATAGATAGATAGATAGATAGATATGTGATAGATAGATATTAGATATGTAATAGATAGATAGATAGATAGATAGATAGATAGATAGATAGATAGATAGATAGATAGATAGATAATAGATAGATAGATATTAGATATGTAATAGATAGATAGATAGATAGATAATAGATGGATAGATAGTTAATAGATAGATAGATAGATAGATAGATATGTGATAGATAGATATTAGATATGTAATAGATAGATAGATAGATAGATAGATAGATATGTGATAGATAGATATTAGATATGTAATAGATAGATAGATAGATAGATAGATAGATATGTGATAGATAGATATTAGATATGTAATAGATAGATAGATAGATAGATAGATAGATGGATATTAGATAGATAGATAGATTATTATTATTATTCATTTTTATAGCGCCATTTATTCCATGGCGCTTTACAAGTGAATGGGGCAAATATAGACAAATACAATAAACATGAGTAAAACAAGGCACACACAAGTGCAGGAGGAGAGAGGACCCTGCCCGCGAGGGCTCACAGATAGATACAGTCATGGCCAAAAGTATTGACACCCCTGCAATTCTGTCAGATAATACTCAGTTTCTTCCTGAAAATGATTGCAAACACAAATTCTTTGGTATTATTATCTTCATTTAATTTGTCTTAAATTAAAAAACACAAAAGAGAATGAAGCAAAAAGCAAAACATTGATCATTTCACACAAAACTCCAGAAATGGGCCAGACAAAAGTATTGGCACCCTCAGCCTAATACTTGGTTGCACAACCTTTAGCCAAAATAAATGCGACCAACCGCTTCCGGTAACCATCAATGAGTTTCTTACAATGCTCTGCTGGAATTTTAGACCATTCTTCTTTTGACAAACTACTCCAGGTCCCTGATATTTGAAGGGTGCCTTCTCCAAACTGCCATTTTTAGATCTCTCCACAGGTGTTCTATGGGATTCAGGTCTGGACTCATTGCTGGCCACCTTAGAAGCCTCCAGTGCTTTCTCTCAAACCATTTCCTAATGCTTTTTGAAGTGTGTTTTGGGTCATTGTCCTGCTGGAAGACCCATGACCTCTGAGGGAGACCCAGCTTTCTCACACTGGGCCCTACATTATGCTGCAAAATTTGTTGGTAGTCTTCAGACTTCATAATGCCATGCAAACGGTCAAGCAGTCCAGTGTCAGAGGCAGCAAAGCAACCCCAAAACATCAGGGAACCTCCGCCATGTTTGACTGTAGGAACCGTGTTCTTTTCTTTGAATGCCTCTTTTTTTCTCCTGTAAACTCTATGTTGATACCTTTGCCCAAAAAGCTCTACTTTTGTCTCATCTGACCAGAGATAATTCTTCCAAAATGTTTTTTTGGCTTTTTCAGGTAAGTTTTGGAAAACTCCAGCCTGGCTTTTTTATGTCTTGGGGTAAGAAGTGGGGTCTTCCTGGGTCTCCTACCATACAGTCCCTTTTCATTCAGATGCCGACGGATAGTACGGGTTGACACTATTGTACCCTCGGACTGCAGGGCAGCTTGAACTTGTTTGGATGTTAGTCGAGGTTCTTTATCCAACATCCGCACAATCGTGCGTTGAAATCTCTTGTAAATTTTTCTTTTCCGTCCACATCTAGGGAGGTTAGCCACAGTGCCATGGGCTTTAAACTTCTTGATGACACTGCGCACGGTAGACACAGGAACATTCAGGTCTTTGGAGATGGACTTGCAGCCTTGAGATTGCTCATGCTTCCTCACAATTTGGTTTCTCAAGTCCTCAGACAGTTCTTTGGTCGTCTTTCTTTTCTCCATGCTCAATGTGGTGCACACAAGGACACAGGACAGAGGTTGAGTCAACTTTAATCCATGTCAACTGGCTGCAAGTGTGATTTAGTTATTGCCAACACATGTTGGGTGCCACAGGTAAGTTACTGGTGCTGTTAATTACACAAATTAGAGAAGCATCACATGATTTTTCGAACAGTGCCAATACTTTTGTTCACCCCCTTTTTTTTTGTTTGCTGTGGAATTATATCCAATTTGGCTTTAGGACAATTATTTTTGTGTTTTTTCATTTAAGACAAATTAAATGAAGATAATAATACCAAATAATTTATTTTTGCAATCATTTTCAGGAAGAAAATGAGTATTATTTGACAGAAATGCAGGGGTGTCAATACTTTTGGCCATGACTGTAGATAGATAACACTGAAGAACTAAGAACAGAAGTGCAGTCAGGCTTGGTGTAAACAGGTCATGTAGAACATAGTTATGCTAAATGGTAGAAAACCACCAACTTATTCCTTACCAAAAGGTACAATGTTCTTGCACATGAGTAGGGTCTATCATTCTCTGCCCCCAACAGTTTCTATGACTGTAATTACCTTCTGATATGTCTGTACGGGAAGAATCCTCATATACATGTATTTTGTAGCGATAAACTGATACAGCATAATGTTGAACCATTGGAAAATAAGCACATATGACGTGAGACACGCAAATGCATAGGAATTTATCACAGTTTCCCCCCATCCAGGAACTATAACAATAAGCTTTCTTAATTATAAGGAAGATATGTAAATTGCATGATTAATGAAATCAAGCATGAAGAGAGGGAAAGGTTACCGAGTACAATTGCATAAAACATTTAGCTCTCAGTTAAATTATCCTGATTGACCTGTTTAGGGGACAATGTGGCAAAAAGTATATTCAGTAAATTATTAAGGAAATAAGTTACCTGTGCACTTAGTACTGAATTCCTGTATAACTGGCTGAGCTTTGACTTTCTTCCTGCCTGGAGGACCCATGGGACCAGGAGGACCTGGTGGACCTGGTGGGCCTTGAGGTCCCATTTCTCCTTTCATACCTGCAGAATTGTTTACATATGATCAGAATGGCAGACATTGTAAATTTCCTTCCTTTGGAGTTTTGTACTTTGAGTCCATGGAAGGTAAACCCGTGTGCGAATACATAAAAATGAACATACTGTATTACATATGTAATGGGGGTGAAGGTATTTTGTTGGGGTATTCATTATTCAAGAAACTGCATTTGTTTTCCAATGCTCATCTACCTTCACTAAGGACGTCATTAGAAGTGTCACCTTCGTCCCCCTTCTCCCCCTTTTCACCCCTTTTTCCCGTCATGCCATCTTTTCCAGAATACCCAATTTCACCGGAATCTCCTTTCTCTCCTTTTTCACCTTGTTCACCTTTCATTCCTGGTTCACCTAAATAATAAAGAAAAACAAAACGCTCCACGTAATGTAACAACATTTTATGTAACCGCCTCTAGTTTACCGAAAACCTGTGGATTTTTGTTGGGTAACAGTTTGCTGATGCCATAGACATTAAAGCACTCAATGTCCTTGGCGTTAATTTTTAATTCGAGCAGGTCGTATAGAATTTGTCTTTGGGTGAATGAAGAAGCAAATTACGCATTATATGTCAGTGAGAGCTTACCTTGTTATGTACATGAGCTTCCATGGATACTGGGACATGGCAAAATTGATTGGCCTGAATTTAAAAAAGTATACGTGTCTGCCAAAGACTACGAGATGGATTCACTTTTAGGCTATGTGCACACGTATTCTGGTCCACTGCGGATTTATCCGCAGCGGATTTGATGAATCCGCAGTGCAAAACCGCTGCGGATTTACCGCGGTTTTTCTGCAGATTTCACTGCGGTTTTACAACTGCGGTTTTCTATTGGAGCAGCTGTAAAACCGCTGTGAAATCCGCAGAAAGAAGTGACATGCTGCAGAATGTAAACTGCTGCGTGTCCACACGTTTTTTTCCGCAGCATGTGCACAGCGTTTTTTGTTTCCCATAGGTTTACATTGAACTGTAAACTCATGGGTATTAGGTTTTGCTGCCTTTTTTTTTTTTTGCCAAAACTTGATGAAGTTGAATCCGATTATTTTTTTTTTTGCACTAAACTTTTTCAGCATGCAGAAGAGATAACTGTACCCTGATAAAAACTTGTAAACAACAATGCAGCAAAAACTAAGCAAAATCTGTTTTTTGTAAGCAGCTTAACCCCTTTACACCCAATGATGTGCAGTGTCCGTCATTGGGTGCCTCCCGCTGTTTGGTGTGGGCCCCGGCAATGAGCCTGCACCTTTTCAAGCATGTGACAGCTGATCTGAACCACTGTCATGTGCCCCTAACAGCCATGGGTGGAATAGCGATCCACCCATGGCTGTTAACATGTTAAATGCCGCTGTCAATCTCTGACAGCGGCATTTAACATGCAAGCGCCGTGTCACATGACCGTGGGTCACCGATGGGTTGGCATGACAACCCGGGGTCTGCAGCTGACCCCTGTGGTTCTCATAGCCAGGTTGCTATGAACACTGCCCAGCAGTAAGTGATTAAAAAAAAAAACCATTACACTTACCTAGCCAGCACTCCCTCGCAGCGTCCTGCTCCGGTGCCAGCAACTGCTTTATGCTTGTAGGCAGCGCATCAAAGGGACGTCATGCGCTGCTCACAAACAGAGCACAGTTGCCAGAATACTCGTCAGGACTGTGAGCGCAAAGAGCAGTGACTATTCATTGCTCTTCAGTAGCGCGGAGTGTCAGCAACCAGCTTCCTGCTGCTTCCGGCGGTCACAAGTGCCACTATTTAAGTGAAATGAATATTCATTTCTCTTAAGTAGTGGCACACATGAATGCTTTCAACAGCAGGAAGCCGGTTCCTGACACTGCGCACTACAGAAGATCAATGAATAGTCACTGCTCTTTGCGCTCACAGTCCTGGTGAGTATTCCGGCAGTTGTGCTCTGCTTGTTTGTTTCTTTCATTTTTTCTTTATTTGGGGATTTAAAAAAATATATTTTTGCACTTTTATTTATTTATTTTTTTACATTGCCCCAGTATGGGGCAGTACTGTATAACATCAGATCGCTGATCTGATGTTCTGCAACTCATCTGCACTGCAGGGCATTAGACCAGGATCTGACGGGCAGGGAGGAGGCATCTCAGTTCCTGCTCTGAGCAGGCACTGACACGCCACCTTCCCTGAAGGACCCCATGGCCATCTTAAGGTACCATCACACTCAGCGATGCTGCAGTGATATAGAAAACGAGCCAACCTAAACTAGATCGCTGGAGCGTCGCTGTTTAGGTCACTGTAGAAACGTCAAACACAGCAACTCCAGAACGATGCAGGAGCGATCCAGTGACGTAACGGCGACTCACTTATCGTTCTCGCTGGTTGTTAGCTCCATGTAAAACGTTGCTGGCATCGTTGCTTTTGATGTCAAACATGACGATACATGCCGACCTGACGACCAAATAAAGTTCTGGACTTCTAGCTCAGACCAGCGATGGCACAGCGGGATCCAGATCGCTGCTGCGTGTCAAACACAACGAGATCGCTATCCAGGACGCTGCAACATCACGGATCATTGTCGTTCTCGTTGCAAAGTTGCTGAGTGTGACGGCACCTTTATGCTCTGCTGATAAATCTTCTGCTGATAAAACGCTGATTGTACTGAAACTTTGGTACATAGCTTAATAAGTGACACGTCCCTGAAATCAGACTCTTTTGGCCTACGTTACTTGCTGCTCAAAGATGAAATATCATAAAACTGCTGACAGATTTAAATATTGCATAAGATAGATAGATACATACATAGCTATTATGGTTAACATCTGCTACAACAATCATCTGTATTGGAACACAGCAGAGAAAACAATCACATTACCAATTTTTCCTCTTTTTCCAGAAGCACCGGGTTCACCTTTGTGTCCTGGAATACCAGGAACCCCATCAGAACCATTAAATCCTGGCATCCCATCCATTCCATCAAATCCAGGGGGTCCTACAACAAACATGTCAAATCATTAAAAAAAACAGCCTGTAATGCAACACTTGCTATATAATGCTTGGCATCAAATTGAAATCCTTACGGAAAATGATTTCTGTGTTGAAGGTCCAACTGTTTTTCCTGGCAAAGGAGCGTGTGTCAACAAGGATTTTATAAATATGGTAGCTGACCTAAATTATAACCTCTCTGAGAAAATCATGAAAAGTTGATTTAAAAATGGTCGTCAACAAAATGGGTTCAGTATGCGTGTATCTGATGGACCTTAGAATCTGTACGTAAAAATTTAGTCTGAATAAGACGTTGGTTTACTCAAAGGTGGTCTTTTGGGGCAGTATCCCTAAATAACTATGTAACATTTTCTAATGTGACCCCCATGCCAGATGCATCAAGATTAGTGATGAGCGAATATACTCGGTACTCGAGATTTCCCGAGCACGCTCGGGTGTCCTCCGAGTATTTTTTAGTGCTCGGAGATTTAGTTTTTATTGCTGCAGCTGAATGATTTACAAATGTTAGCCAGCATAAGTACATGTGGGGATTCCCTAGCAACCAGGCAACCCCCACATGTACTTATGCTGGCTATCAGATGTAAATCATTCAGCTTCGGCGATGAAAACTAAATCTCCGGGGACTTACAAATACTCGGAGGACCCCCGATCGTGCTTGGGAAATCTCAAGTACCGAGTATATTTGCTCATCACTAATCACGATATCTTGATATAGGCTACTGCACTTTTGCAAAGTCAAATATCTCTTGTTCTTCCAACTTGACATATTTAAAGGAAACCTGTCAGGCAGCTCATGCTGTCCTAACTGTTGGCAGCACAAAGCACAGCCGGCGGTATGATTGCAGCAAGGTATATTCTTCTCTGAAATGCTCCAGCATTTAAAAAATATATACTTCGAAGATCAGGGCAGGGGGCTATGTCCAACCGGGGAGAAGACTAGTCTGGCTCCACCCATGGCTGGCACTTAGCAAAGTGACTGCATCCAATTGACAGGTTTCTCCCTTTCGTGTACATAAGGAAAGATCTGTCAATCAGCTGTTAAGATCCTCAAACTATAATCACACTGGAGCATTTCATAGAATATTTTATTTGGCTGCAATTCTGCATCCAGGCTGCAGTTCAAGCAGCCCATGGTTTTGGCCAGCAGGAATCGCCTAACAGGTTTCATCTTTCCATTAATTGCATCTCTTGGCAGGAAAAACGCTGCTGAAAAAAACACTCGTTTTTGCCACTTTTTTGTATGCATTTTTTGTATGTGTTTTTGCATGCGTTTTTGTACAGTAATCAATGTTTTTTTGAGCTAAGTAAAGATATTTAAAAAAAAAGTTTTCTGATGTAATTTTTTGGTTCAACACCACCTTTTTCACGCTGATGCAGTGGCATCGGTAATGGAATTAGGGCTTCAATAACACCTAGCTCTAGGCTTAGTAATGAAAAGGTGTCAGCCCGACACCCTCATTACTAAGCCGATAAGTAAACACAAACATAAACACACACATTGTCACCAGCCTATGTAGGAGCATTAACAGAATGAACCTACATATTCTGTAACCAGACAGCAACTGTTAATGTTAAACAAAAACAAGAAAAAAAAATTGCGTGGGCTCCTGATTAATTTTAATAACCAGCAAAGGGAAAGCCCACAGCTGAGGGCTGTTGTTAATATTCTGGGAAGGAGCCAATAGCCATAAAGATTCCTAGGCTATTAATATCAGCTCACAGCTGTTTGCTTAGACTTTACTAGCTAATTTACAGGGGGACCCTAGAAAAAAATTGACATAGGGTCCCCTTACAAAATCAAACCAGCAAAGGCTAGGCAGACAACTGCAGGCTGATATTAATAGCATTGGAAGGGGCCATGGATATTGGCCTCTCCCAGACTAAACAGCAGCTCTCAGCAGCCCGAGAAAAATTGCATCTATAAGATGCACCAAATCTGATGCTGAATCTTGCTTTTCCTACTTGCCCTGCAGCAGTGGCAAGTGGGGTTCATTTTTGTGGGGTTGATGTCACCTTTGTATTGTCAGGTGACATCAAGCCCACAGGTTAGTAATGGAGAGGTGTCTATACTGTATGTCACCTATCCATTAGTAGCCCCATAGTGATATTGTATAAAAACAGACACACTCAGAATAAAGTCGTTTATTTCAAATAATGACACAGACTCCTTTAATAATCTTAATTAAACCATACTTATTGAACGCCTAATCCACCAAAGCCAACGTCTCCTGCAACAAAAATAAAATAAACAGCAATATTCCTCACTGGTCCACAGAGAAGATAATCCATAATGTCCCACAACGATCCTGATCACTTTGACAGCAGTTACTGATGTTACTGCTCTCGAAGACAGTCGGCAATACACTGCTAGGAGGTAATCACTCTCGCAGTGTATCACTGAGCTACTGTGAGAGAGTTCACTGGAGTTCATCAGCTGATCAGCTCTGGTGACCTCCCTTAAGTCACCACTGCTGCATGGGAAAGTTCCCACGCAGCAGTGCCATAAGTGAGAGCAACGAAGCTGATGAACTCCGGTGAACTCTCACGGCAGCTCAGTGGTACATTGAGGGAGCTATTACTTCCTGTCAGTGTATCGCCAGCGGCTGGGTAGAGCAGTAACATCTTCCAATGTGACTTTTCTAAACGTGAGATTGCCGTGGGACACTTGGGATTACATGGACTACGGCGGACAGGTGAGCATATGTTGGTTTATTATTTTACATTATTTCTACGAAACAAAGGCTTTGGGGATTTGGTGTTAGGTGAGTATAATTTTTTTTAATTTTTATTTGAATATGTATATAATTTTACTCTTTTTTTTTTAAATGTGAGCACAAACATCGGCAGATGAGACTATGTCTCCCATTAGCTGCACCTGCTGTCACAGTTATCAGTGACACCAGATGTAGCCTGATTAGAGCAGTAGTCTCATCATTCCACGCTTGTGGGTCACAGTCACAGCTGCGGGGTCACCCTGACATCTGCCAGCATGATCCCGCAGCGCTCTGGCCAACAGTACTGCCGGTAGTGTTACTGTGGGTGACAGTCACAGCTGCAGGGTCATACTGATATCTGCCAGCATGATCCCACAGTGCTCTGACCAATGCTCTTACCAGCAGTAGCGTTACCACCTATAAGAACTACCATACTGATGTTTCTCACACTGTCACACAGATGACAGCTTGGGAAACACCATAGAAAGCCAGTAGAATGCAAAACAAAAACTCAGCAAATCCGCAAACATTTTTATACCTGCGTTTTTGCTGTAGATTTGACTGACTCAATTGAAGTCAGATTTTAAGGCTCATCTTTCTTGCATTTCCTTTCTATATCCCCGCATCCTCTACCTTATGTGTTTAGTCCGGTTTTACAATAGGTACGGAAGGTATTCAGACCCTTTAAATGTTTTGCTCTTTGTTTCATTGAAGTCATTTAGAGAATTTAAAACAGTTCATTTTTTTCACATTAATGCTCACTCTGCAACCCATCTTGACTGGAAAAAAAACAGGAATGTAGAATTTTTTGCAAATTTAATAAAAAAGAAAAACTGAAATATCACATGGTCATAAGTATTCAGACCCTTTGCTCAGACACTCATATTTAAGTCACACGCTGTCCATTTCCTTGTCATCCTCCTTGAGATGGTTCTACTCCTTCATTGGAGTACAGATGACAGAACTTGATTTGGAAAGGCACATATTTGTCTATATAAGACCTCACAGCTCACAGTGGATGTCAGACCAAATGAGAATCATGAGGTCAAAGGAACTGGCCAAGGAGCTGAGAGACAGAATTGTGGCAAGGAACAGATCTGTCAAAGGTTACAACAGACTTTCTGCAGTAGTCAAGGTTCCTAAAAGCAATCATGGGAGAGGAGCCTTGGTAACAGAGTTAAAGAAGAACCCCAAGATCACTGTGGCTGAGCTCCACAGATGCAGTAGAGAGATGGGAGAAAGTTCGACAAAGTCAACTATCACTGCAGCCCTCCACCAGTCGGACCTTTATGGCAGAGTAGCCCGACGGAAGCCTCTCCTCAGTGCAAGAGATATGAAAGCCCTCATAGAGTTTGCTAAAAAAACACATGAAGAACTCCCAGACTATGAGAAATAAGATTCTCTGGACTGATGAGATGAAGATAGACCTTGTAGGTGATAATTCTTAGCGGTATGTGTGTAGAAAACCAGGCACTGCTCATCACCTGCCCAATACAATCCCAACAGTGAAACATGGTGGTGGCAGCATCATGCTATGGGGGTGTTTTTCAGCTGCAGGGACAGGATGACTGGTTGACATTGAAGGAAACATGAATGCGGCCAAGTACAGAGATATCCTGGATGAAAACCTCTTCCAGAGTGCTCTTGACCTCAGACTTGGCAGAAGGTTCACCTTCCAACAAGACAATGACCCTTTGCACACAGCTAAAATAACAAAGGAGGGGCTTCAGCACAACTCTGTGACCATTATAGACCTGGCCCAGCCAGAGTCCTGACCTAAACCCAATTGAGCATCTCTGGAGAGACCTGAAAATGGCTGTCCACCAACGTTCATCATCCAACCTGATGGAACTGGATAGGATCTGCAAGGAAGAATGGCAAAGATCTCCAAATCCTGGTGTGAAAAACTTGTTGCATCATTCCTAAGAAGACACATGGCGGTACTAGCGCAAAAGGGTGCTTCTACTCAATACTGAGCAAAGGGTCTGAATACTTATGACCATGTGATATTTCAGTTCTTCTTTAATAATAAATTTGCAAAAATGACTGCATTTCCGTTTTTTTCTGTCAAGATGAGGTGCAGAGTGAATATAAATGTTCAAATCACCTTTCCTTTTGCCTCATTCAAAATTAAATTAAAAAAGACATATTTGGAATTGCTGAGTTCAGAAACGCCAGATCTATCAAAATCTAAAAACAGTTAATCCGATTGATAAACTGCGTAATGAAAAAAAGTCAAAACGCCTAAATTACATATTTGGTCATCCCAAAATTGCAATAGTAGGCGATCAAAATATCATATCTATCTCAAAATGGTAGTAATAAAATCATCAGCTTGGCACGCAAAAAATAAGCCCTGACCCAGCCCCAGATTCTCGAAAAATAAAGATGTGAGGGGTCTCGGAAAATGTTGCCATTTTTGGGGGATTTTGGATTTTTTTTTACCACTTAAATAAAAAAGAACCTAGACATGTTTGGTGTCTATGAACATGTAATGACCTGGAGAATCATAATGGAAGGTCAGTTTTAGCATTTAGTGAAATGGTGAAAAAAGAAAAAAAAAACAATTGTGAAATGGCTCTTTTGTTTGCAATTTAACTGCACTTGGATTTTTTTCCCCATTTTCCAGTACACTATATGGTAAAATCAATGGTGTCGTTCAAAAATACAACTCATCCCGCCAAAACCAAATCCTCACACGGCCATATTGAAGAAAAATAAAAAAGTAATGGATGTGGGATGATGGGGAGCAAAAATGGAAACTCAAAAAATGGAAATTCCTATGGTCATGAGGAGGATAAAGGACTTTTAAATTCCAAGATATGGTGAGTGCCGTATTTCTTTCTCTTCCTGTGGACATATTCACTTACTCTTGCTGAGCACCACTGGAATTCCTGCTGACTTTAATGTCATTTAATATAAGTTGAAATGTGGGATATTTCAATTCTATTTTAGATATGTTATGTTGTGTTATACTTCCTTTGGCTGCTAGATTATAGTCAATAGCCCTCATTCATCAAGACCGGCTATTTTCTTGATGGTCTCCGTGATGGGGCGTGATGGAGTTAGTGGAGTTGGTTTTGTTTGCATGCCTCTTCATGAATTTGGAGCATCTGACAAGTGGCTGGAGTAAGATTTCTGGTGTAAGGAACGCCACAGCTGGTCATGAATTAAGTGAGTTGTGGCATCACGGTCCATCCCACAAAAGTCACACCAATTCTTCCAGACCTGGGAAACTGCAAAAACTCCCAACATTTTTGTGCAACTCTGAGTTGCGAAAAAATTTAGTGACTTTTCAAAGCAATTTATCCCAGACTACTGGTAAATTGCTTTGATGAATTGGGGCCAATATGTCTACTATGTTTGATCACCTTGTAATAACCATAACTACACAATGTACTAATTTATTCTGACTTTATTATGATGTTTTCCATTACCTACACTATATATAAACTTTTAATAACAATACAGTTAATTAAAAAAAATAAGCCATCTATGCTTCAGCTCCAAAAAAGAACAAAGTTATAGGCATTAGCTGTTCAAAGTGCACATAACAATTACACTATTTATATACTGTATGGGCCACTTGCCAGGTGGGATTGCCATAATTATACTTTTTTTGATTCATGAAGTGATAGTATTTGAACATTATGAAATAAGATTACTAGTAATTAAGAAGGTGGAATATTACTTACCTGGAGGCCCAGGCGGACCTGCAAATAAAATGAGTATAATTATTAAAATTGCGAACACTTTAAATTATATTGTTAAAATATGCTGCACAGCTGGAATTTACAGGCAGCCCATGCAGAGAATAGATTAGGCATCACTATGAATCTTCCTAATGAGCAAGGAAAACAAAATGGAAAGGACCAATATTGAAAAACAATTTTCAACGTTAAATCAGTTGTCTGGGATTTTTTTTTCTAAGATTGGGTGAGGGGCAGGACAGAAAAGGTGTTAAAATAATGATATAAATGCTTAAAGGCTGCTGTTTTGTTTGTCCTCACCAGTCCTACAGTGATAAGATCATCAGTCATGTGACTGTGGCAGCCAATTGGCTTCAGCAGTGTGGTCACATGATTTAGGGTATGTGCACACGCTGCGGATTTTGCTGCGGATCCGCAGCTGTTTTCCCTGAGTTTACAGTACCATATAAACGTATGGAAAACAAAATCCGCAGTGCACATGCTGCAGAAAAAAAGGTGCAGAAACATAGCGTTGTTTATTCCGCAGCATGTCAATTCTTTGTGCGGATTCCGCAGCAGTTTACACCTGCTCCATAATAGGAATCTGCAGGTGTAAAACTGCATGTGAAATCCGCAAAAAAACTGCGGTAATTCCGCAGGAAATCCACAGTGCGGATTACCTGCGGATTTACAAAAATCAGTCCGGAAAAATCTGCAGAGTAATCCGAAGCGTGTGCACATACCCTAAGAGCTGTAATGTTAGCATTGCAGGAAGGGCAAAATAGCAGAGACAACTGGAGCAGTAGTTCCGACATGGTGGGGTTTGACTAGGTAAATAAAATATATTTTATTATGTTATCACACCTCCTGTTCTTACCTATTTTTTTTAAATATCAAACAACTCCTGTAATTGTGATGCCTTTGAGACATAATATGGTTAAACGATGTAGATTTATGCTCAATTGAGAGTATCAAAGATATGGGAAGAAAAAAAATTAACTCCATCTGTGCAAAACCACAGTTTTTGGCTGCTAGTTTTGTGGCCTTTTTCATGATGTCTCAGGAATTTATCAAAAGCTGCACACAATTACAGCCAATATTTTGGCATTATGAGATTATACAGTACATACAGCATGGTAGCACTATGAGACAAGACTATAGACATATTATTATAGCAATATGAGACTATACTATACACACAATATTGTAGCACTATGAGACTAAACTTTCCACACAGTATTGCAGCACTATGAGACTAGACTATATACACAGTATTGTGTGTTATGACCTGGTGGTAAGGACAATAATGGACCTGGTGGTTAAGAGCACACGGACTGCCCTGATAGTTACTAATAATATAGGACGAGCTCTGAGACGTGGGAACTCTGCTGACCGCAATCCCTAATCCTATCACACACACTAGAAATAGCCGTGGATTGCTCCTAACGCTCCCTATGCAACTCGACACAGCCTAAGAAACTAGCTAGCCCTAGAGATAGAAAAATAAAGCCTACCTTGCCTCAGAGAAATTCCCCAAAGGAAAAGGCAGCCCCTCACATATAATGACTGTGAGTAAAGATGAAAATTACAAACACAGAGTTGAAATAGATTTAGCAAAGTGAGGTCCGACTTACTGAACAGACAGAGGATAGGAAAGGTAACTTTGCGGTCAGCACAAAAAACTACAAAAAGACCACGCAGAGGGCGCAAAAAGACCCTCCGCACCGACTCACGGTGTGGAGGCGCTCCCTCTGCGTCCCAGAGCTTCCAGCAAGCAAGACAAATCAAAATAGCAAGCTGGACAGAAAAATAGCAAACCAGAGAAAAACAAGCAGGAACTTAGCTTCTGCTGGGAAGACAGGACACAAGAACGATCCAGGAGAGAACTAGACCAATACTGGAACATTGGCAGGTGGCATGGAGCAATGATCTAAGTGGAGTTAAATAGAGCAGCCAGCTAACGAATTAACCTCATCACCTGTGGAAGGAAACTCAGAAGCCGCAGCTCCACTCACAACCACCAAAGGAAGCCCATGGACAGAACCAGCCGAAGTACCATTCATGACCACAGGAGGGAGCTTGACAACAGAATTCACAACAATTGTGGCACTATGGGACTATCTGTCTGCCTGGATAGAATAGGGGGTGGCAGAAACGAATGTCTCCCTTTTTGAGCACGTAGGCACTTATCTCTTCAAACAAGCAGGTCCCCTGATGATTAGCTTGGAGGAAACGCGTCGGGACTGACCACAGGGAGAGTGCAGGGCATGTTGATACAGGGGTAGCTGTGGACTGCCCTTGTAAGGGCAGGAGTTCTGGGGATAGACTATTGTTAGCCCCATAGGGAATGACAGGGCATTGTCGTCTCTTTTAATCAAACTCCGGAGAATTCCCTGACCAGAGGTCTTCCGGTACTCCTGCTCATGCATCCTGGAATTGGTGAGATCGTTCCGTTTTCCAATTCTTATTCTTATTAGGGACACCGTATTATAGGTGCCATGTTTTGCCATTCTGTGATAATTTTTTCACATGCAACCAACTGTATGAAGTATTACTCTGTGATTCATATGTATTTGTCTCTGGCAGCTAGTGTCTAAACCATACGTTGGTCTGCTTTTCCTCCGCAAGTGCCTCTGCAGGCGGAGTGTTTTTGAATCCTATTAGGGGTTTTTTTGTGTTTCATAGTTGAGACCTTACCCCAAGTGTTTTAAATCACTTTTGGGTGACTTTGTTTTGACTTTTATCTATATTTAGTAAAAGTTATGTTTTATTTCCACTTGCGCTGTATTTAGTATTACCTATATCTAGTGGGTTCATCTGTTTAGTATAACCGTTATACAGATTTTGCTATTTTGCACTATGGGACTATACCATACACACAATACTGTAGCACTATGAGAATAGACTAAACACATAGTATTGTAGAACTATGAGACTATACCATATACACAGTATTGTAGCACTATGAAAACTAGACTATAAACTATGGTGAATGGAGCTTACTCGTGCCACTACAGTTGGAGGCAGATGCCAGCATGGTAACACCTGGGATCTGCCGGGTATAAAGTAGAATCATCTCCTCGCCGGCTTCATACACTCCTTATCGCCTTTTGATGCAATTGTACGTCATAAGTCATTAAAATGTTAAACAATAGAATGTGAACAGAGCACATCTGTGTTTTATCTGTTTTTTATTTCACTGACCTGCACTGCTGAATTTGATCAGGAACACAGATCACAGTAAAATATGTTTCAGTTTGTTGGTAACCAGAAATAAAACAGTGAAAAAGCAAATTCACTGTAATGGGTCCAGAATCTATCGGCAAAATTGATGAGTAGCACATTTACCAAAAATATCTGATGTGTAAAAGAGTCAAAAACCAAGACGGTATTATGGGGTCTTAGTAGAAAGAAAACCAAAGTGGAGAAAGATATCTGATAGATAGGGTTTGTGTTGTCACCAGACACAACTTTTTTGTCCTTGATCTAGGACATTATATAAACTGGTAAATATTTCAGAGTGATATAGACAAGAAATGTTTAGAATAAAGGCATATGAAATATATACTTATGAGAGTATTATCTTTCTTCTGTAACATTGAGCCATATCCCTGCATGGCTCATTGCTGATTAGGCACATAGGATCATACATCTTATATATGCACTTTAAGCACTTTATGTAGGTGTTGATGGTGGCTTTGTTAAGGAGTCCTTTCTGAGAGTCAGGGAGGGTCAATCTACGTGGAGCAGAAGCACTATTTCACTACCCAGGGTGCCAACCTCTGCTGTAAGGACAGGATAAATATAGGATGACGCACTATCTATCTTCCCTAGGCTCTTCCTTTTGTGTTATTTATAAGCGCCAAAATCCACAAGCTATTTTTTATGTTTTTTGTATCTCAGTAGACAATTTCTTTGGGATTACCTGTATCAGTCCCTCTACAAACTCTTTGTTATATACAAGAGGATTTTTTGGTATTTTAAAAAGTATTAATAAAAGTAATTTTTTAAAGGGTTTCTTTCTCCACTTTGGTTTTCCTGATGTGTAAAAGAGCTCTTATTGATAGAGATGGGAAATGGGAGTGGACCCTTAGCCAGTTATAGCCTCACTAATATAGAAAGAGAACTTTGTCTAACTCTCTACCTTTACCATAACTGATTGAAGCCCGTAGGTCAACCCACGCAGCTGACAGTAAGTGTGAGTGTATATATGTATACGGATTATTTATACGCATGTATTATGCGTGTATAGCTGTCAGTGTCAGTGTGGGGGCCCTCATTCAGTAAAAGACACTGTCTTTTCAACAAAGAATATAGGTAGTACTGCCGAACTCAAAGTAGATGTCAGTACTACCTTATAATGATGCTTCAGACTTCAGCCAAAGTGTCTCTGCTCTAAACCAGTGTTTTTCAACCAGTGTGCCGCGGCACACTAGTGTGCCGCGACACATGGTCGGGTGTGCCGCGGGGAACGGGAGTCAGCTGTTCTCTGTGCCGACTGTCAAGCTGACAGCCGGCACAGAGAAGCTGCAGCGCGCCGGCTCCCGGAGATCAATTGTACTCGCAGCCATCTACCAGCTGCGAGTACAATTGAGGCTCTGACCGCTGGGTCAGAGCGACGCCAGCAGCGTGATCAAGTCATGTCATCACGCTGCTGACGTCACTATCCGGCGCGCAGGAGAAAGAAGAGACTTGGTGGTAAGTGCTCCTGTGCTGTGGAGCTGAAGACACCGAAGATTCAGCGTGGGGTGGGTTTATGGGGAGTATGTGGGGGGATTTATTAAGTGTGTGGGGGGATTTATTAAGTGTGTGGGGGGATTTATTAAGTGTGGGGGGATTTATTCAGTGTGGGGGGGGATTTATTCAGTGTGTGGGGGGATTTATTCTGTGTGTGGGGAGATTTATTCAGTGTGGGGGGGATTTATTCAGTGTGTGGGGGGATTTATTCAGTGTGTGTGGGGGGATTTATTCAGTGTGTGGGGGGGATTTATTCAGTGTGTGGGGGGGATTTATTCAGTGTGTACGTGGGGGGGGGCTGGAATTTATTTAGCATGTGTGGGGCAGGGTGCATTTATTCTGTGTGGAAGGGGATGGATTTATTCTATCGGAAGGGGAGTGGATATATTCTGTGGGGGTGAGTGGGGAGATGGGGGTGGACACAGTAGCGAGGGGAAAAATGTGTGCTGACAGTACTGGGAGCAACGGTGATGGGATGTGTGAGGACAGTATGGGGAGTCGGGGGAATGTGTGAGGGGGGAATGTGTGAGGAGGAAATATGGAGAGAGGGGTATGTTAGCAGGGGGGGGGATGTACAGGAGGAGGCTATTAGAAATGTGTGCAGACAGTATGGGGGGATGAAAGTGTGAGTGGACACATAATAGATACTGAGTAGTGTGAGGGTAACAGCCAGGAGGAGACAGTATGCCAAGTAGGAGGAGTGTAATGAAGGGGCACAGTAGAGAGACTGGGCTCTCTATGAGGGACACCGTATGAGAAGGCAGTGTGAAGTATGGAAAAGAGAGAGAGGGTAGTGTGGATGGCATGTACCATAAGAGGGACAGTGAGGGTCATATTATGTGCTGGGAATAAAGTGAGGGGCAATTATTTACTCAGGGGCTCAGCCTAGGGCAGATATTGTTATTCCGGAGCATTAAACTCCGGAATACCCCATACCCCATACCCCACTGCTATCTTTAAGGGTGTTGTGTCGGGATGTGCTGCAGAAGACAGGAGAAGATGGAAGTCTGCAGAAACGAGCTCTGCCGGTGGATGAGAAGAGTCATCATGGCATCTGGACAAGGTGAAGATGAAAAGAAAGAGGCGACTCCACAAACAACGTCATCTATCAGGTACCTGGATGTAAATGTGTTTTTTTTGTGATACTAATTCTCATTTTTATTTGTTAGGAACATTAAAGGGGATGTCCAAGGTTGTGATGAGTCTGCAGTCATACTATGTGACTGCAGACTTCTGAATTCTCACAGTGCACACTGCTATCATAATTCTCTGATGTTGGTGATTTACATACATGCGGTCACGTGCTGACTAGACATGTGTGGCCTCATTCAATGAAAATGAATTGACTGAGGCCGGACACGTCTAGTTAGAATGTGGCCAGAGGTATCCAAATCACATACTTGTGCTGTCATGACCGTCCACTCTGGCCACCGGCAAGGGAGAATCCTGAAAGTGTGCAGTGCTTGTGCTGTGAGAATTCAGAAGCCTGCAGTCACATAGAATGACTGCAGACTTTCATCTCAAACCTGGACGCACCATTTTGTGCCATTTTGGTTGGTGGTGTGCCTCGGGATTTTTTAAGTATAAAAAGTGTGCCGCGGCTCAAAAAAGGTTGAAAATCACTGCTCTAAACGTTCAGAATGAGAGGGCCCCCGGAGGATTCTCTGGTGCTCTGCTGGGCCCGTCCAACACTAGAGGTCCTATGTAGAGTTGAGCGACCTTGACCTTTTTAGAGTCGAGCCGGGTTTCGCGAAACCCGACTATCTCAAAAGTCGGGTCGAGTGAAATCGCCCAATTATGACGTAAAGTCGGGATCGACCGAAACACGAAACCCAATGCAAGTCAATGGGGCAGCATAGTCAGCAGTGAGTGGGGGCCAGGAAAACACCTAGAGTGCCCATTTTAATGTCAAAACCATCCATTCTTCTTAATGAAGCTTGTCAAGCGTAATTTACCTTATAATAATTGGAAGGCATTTGAAATTGGGGGTCATTTGGCTAAAGTTGTGGTGGGTAGGGCTGGTTCAAGTAATTAGTGGGCCCAGGAAATCTGGACCACGTCACGGCAGTGGAGCAGGGAGAGGTAAGTATTTCAACTTTGCAAGTGCTGTGAACCTGAGCAAGCAGGGGGGGCCCACTCGTTGGCATTGGCACTGGCACAGGGCCCCTCAAAGTACAGCGGTGTGTTTGCACGGCGGGGGCGCCTCCCACCGGCAGCAACACTTTTGCGTACCATGAGAGGCCCTGTGCCAGTGACGTCGCCAACTAGTATTCCTCCCCCCACCTGATGAAGGAACCTGCACTTTCATCTGCACCTTCCTGTTTGTCCCCGTGTAAGGTGGTATGGTATGAGGGAAGGGGGACCTGACTTTCAGCAGGGTCACAATCTTGCAGTGTAGCGTGCACGGGAAATGTTGCGTTATGGGTCAATGTACCAGCAGACTCATCTATCACTGGCTGGGCAATGGGCAGGATGAGGAGGAAACACAGATATAGGCCCAAAGAATAAAGTGGGCTAAATGCAGTTCAAAATTGGTAACACAGGACTAATCAGGGGGCATTGCAGTGGAGGACAACTGGAATGAGAGGCTGACACAGAGAGTAGGCCCAAATCAGTAAGTAGTCGAAATGCAGTTCAAAATTGGCAACAGTAGTAAACAGGCGGCACAGCTTTGTTCAGTGGAGGAGAACAGCAAGGAGTGGCAGACACCGATAGTAGGCCCCAACCCAACTAGTAGGACAAATGCAGTCTAACATTAACAACTACTTAACGAGCGCCTGAAAACGGAATTTCAGGACAGGAAACCAGGAGAACAGCAAGGAGCGGCAGACACCGATAGTAGGCCCCAAACCAACTAGTACGCCAAATGCAGTTGTTCCGTTTAACCACAATTTAATGAGAGCCTGAAGATAGAAGTTCAGGAAAGGCAACCTGGAGAACACCTTGGAGTGGAACACACCATCTCTCTACACCCCATACCCAATTTGTAGGCCTAATGCAGCGTAGTTTCCAACAACTACTAAACGAGAGCCGGAAGATCGAAGCAATGGAGAGGAAACCTGGGGAACACCTTGGAGTGTAACACACCATCTCTCTACACCCCATACCCAATTTGTAGGCCTAATGCAGCGTAGTTTCCAACAACTACTAAACGAGAGCCGGAAGATCGAAGCTCAGGAAAGGCAACCTGGAGAACACCTTGGAGTGGAACACACCATCTCTCTACACCCCATACCCAATTTGTAGGCCCAATGCAGCGTAGTTTCCAACAACTACTAAACGAGAGCCGGAAGATCGAAGCAATGGAGAGGAAACCTGGGGAACACCTTGGAGTGTAACACACCATCTCTCTACACCCCATACCCAATTTGTAGGCCTAATGCAGCGTAGTTTCCAACAACTACTAAACGAGAGCCGGAAGATCGAAGCAATGGAGAGGAAACCTGGGGAACACCTTGGAGTGTAACACACCATCTCTCTACACCCCATACCCAATTTGTAGGCCTAATGCAGCGTAGTTTCCAACAACTACTAAACGAGAGCCGGAAGATCGAAGCAATGGAGAGGAAACCTGGGGAACACCTTGGAGTGGAACACACCATCTCTCTACAGTGGAACACACCATCTCTCTACACCCCATACCCAATTTGTAGACCTAATGCAGCGTAGTTTCCAACAACTACTAAACGAGAGCCGGAAGATCGAAGCTCAGGAAAGGCAACCTGGGGAACACCTTGGAGTGGAACACACCATCTCTCTACACCCCATACCCAATTTGTAGGCCCAATGCAGCGTAGTTTCCAACAACTACTAAACGAGAGCCGGAAGATCGAAGCTCAGGAAAGGCAACCTGGGGAACACCTTGGAGTGTAACAAACCCTCTCTCTACACCACGGAAGGGCTGATTCTTAGGAAGGAAGGCTGTCGGAAAGAAGCAGGGCGCGTCCGAGGGTGATTATATTCTTATTAGGTATATACTCACCCTCGGACGCGCCCTGCTTCTTTATTTGTAATGAATGTTTATTTGCAATGTGGTTTTGACTTACTCTATTTTTTTGGTAAATAATGATTTTATTATTTTCATTGTTTTGCATCTTCTTGGCAATAATATAAAGAAGACGCGACAGGACAACACTCGGTGGATGCCATATCTGTGTTTTAAATTGAAAAAAACTTTCAGTTAACTACTTGCAGGAGAAAGTTATTGTAGCTGGTGGCCATTTTTAGTACTGTACCAGATTTTTGTTGTATGTGTTTGTTTTTAATGTTAAAATGTCTGCATTTGATATCTCTCCAGTATTTTCTTTTTTATAAGCAAAATACTTATTTTTATATTTTCTGATGTTGGTTCCAGGGGTACACGGGCAGCAGTGGTGTGGTCAGTGGAGGCCTAGTGGAAGGAGTGACCGCAGACAGGCATCGAAGGCCTAAAATAATAACACATGGCTGTAGGCAATTTTAAATTGGTTACAGCGGTACACGGGCAGCAGTGGTGTGGTCAGTGGAGGCCTAGTGGAAGGAGTGACCGCAGACAGGCATCGAAGGCCTAAAATAATAACACATGGCTGTAGGCAATTTTAAATTGGTTCCAGGGGTACACGGGCAGCAGTGGTGTGGTCAGTGGAGGCCTAGTGGAAGGAGTGACCGCAGACAGGCATCGAAGGCCTAAAATAATAACACATGGCTGTAGGCAATTTTAAATTGGTTCCAGGGGTACACGGGCAGCAGTGGTGTGGTCAGTGGAGGCCTAGTGGAAGGAGTCACCGCAGACAGGCATCGAAGGCCTAAAATAATAACACATGGCTGTAGGCAATTTTAAATTGGTTCCAGGGGTACACGGGCAGCAGTGGTGTGGTCAGTGGAGGCCTAGTGGAAGGAGTGACCGCAGACAGGCATCGAAGGCCTAAAATAATAACACATGGCTGTAGGCAATTTTAAATTGGTTACAGGGGTACACGGGCAGCAGTGGTGTGGTCAGTGGAGGCCTAGTGGAAGGAGTGACCGCAGACAGGCATCGAAGGCCTAAAATAATAACACATGGCTGTAGGCAATTTTAAATTGGTTCCAGGGGTACACGGGCAGCAGTGGTGTGGTCAGTGGAGGCCTAGTGGAAGGAGTGACCGCAGACAGGCATCGAAGGCCTAAAATAATAACACATGGCTGTAGGCAATTTTAAATTGGTTCCAGGGGTACACGGGCAGCAGTGGTGTGGTCAGTGGAGGCCTAGTGGAAGGAGTGACCGCAGACAGGCATCGAAGGCCTAAAATAATAACACATGGCTGTAGGCAATTTTAAATTGGTTACAGGGGTACACGGGCAGCAGTGGTGTGGTCAGTGGAGGCCTAGTGGAAGGAGTGACCGCAGACAGGCATCGAAGGCCTAAAATAATAACACATGGCTGTAGGCAATTTTAAATTGGTTCCAGGGGTACACGGGCAGCAGTGGTGTGGTCAGTGGAGGCCTAGTGGAAGGAGTCACCGCAGACAGGCATCGAAGGCCTAAAATAATAACACATGGCTGTAGGCAATTTTAAATTGGTTACAGGGGTACACGGGCAGCAGTGGTGTGGTCAGTGGAGGCCTAGTGGAAGGAGTGACCGCAGACAGGCATCGAAGGCCTAAAATAATAACACATGGCTGTAGGTAATTTTAAATTGGTTCCAGGGGTACACGGGCAGCAGTGGTGTGGTCAGTGGAGGCCTAGTGGAAGGAGTCACCGCAGACAGGCATCGAAGGCCTAAAATAATAACACATGGCTGTAGGCAATTTTAAATTGGTTCCAGGGGTACACGGGCAGCAGTGGTGTGGTCAGTGGAGGCCTAGTGGAAGGAGTGACCGCAGACAGGCATCGAAGGCCTAAAATAATAACACATGGCTGTAGGCAATTTTAAATTGGTTCCAGGGGTACACGGGCAGCAGTGGTGTGGTCAGTGGAGGCCTAGTGGAAGGAGTGACCGCAGACAGGCATCGAAGGCCTAAAATAATAACACATGGCTGTAGGCAATTTTAAATTGGTTCCAGGGGTACACGGGCAGCAGTGGTGTGGTCAGTGGAGGCCTAGTGGAAGGAGTCACCGCAGACAGGCATCGAAGGCCTAAAATAATAACACATGGCTGTAGGCAATTTTAAATTGGTTCCAGGGGTACACGGGCAGCAGTGGTGTGGTCAGTGGAGGCCTAGTGGAAGGAGTCACCGCAGACAGGCATCGAAGGCCTAAAATAATAACACATGGCTGTAGGCAATTTTAAATTGGTTACAGGGGTACACGGGCAGCAGTGGTGTGGTCAGTGGAGGCCTAGTGGAAGGAGTGACCACAGACAGGCATCGAAGGCCTAACATAACAAAAATGTCAATACAATGGTATTGTCAGTGGCAGGCATTGAAGGATGTCAGCGCATAGACTAAACATTGGTGGAGCTGTGAGATAATTTTGCAAGTGGTAGAGCACTGTTTGAGCTGGGGTGGGGGGAAACTGTCTTGTGGCCGGCGGTACAGGCCCAGGGCCCCTCATATTACAACCGTGTGTCTGACGTTGGGTGCGCACCACCACCGCCAGAGACACTTTATTGTCCTAGGAGGGACCCAGTGGCAGTGCCGTCGACCAAAAGCGGGCTCACCCACCTCTTCAGACAAACTGCACTCTCACGGGTGCTGTCGCCAAGTGTCGATACCACGGCCCCGTGTGGGGAGTTTGGCCATTTAGTGAGGTGTAAACATGTCGTATGCTGGACAATCAGGTGCAGAAAATTACGAGATTGGAAAAGGCATTCAGAATAGTCCACAGGCAAGACCTTTTCATAGGAAAGCTAGGTGTCAGCCGGGCAAGGTGGGGCAAAAGATTTCGAAATCCAGTTGTGGTTCATTTTAATGAAGGTTAGATCATCTACATTTTGGGTAGCCAGACGAGTCCTTTTTTCTGTTAGTATTGAACCTGCAGCACTGAATACTCTTTCTGATAGGACACTAGCTGCCGGGCAAGCAAGCTCCTGCAATGCATATTCTGCCAATTCTGGCCAGGTGTCTAATTTTGATGCCCAGTAATCAAATGGGAATGACGGTTGAGGGAGAACATCGATAAGGGATGAAAAATAGTTTGTAACCATACTGGACAAATGTTGTCTCCTGTCACTTTGAATTGATGCTGCAGTACCTGTCCTGTCTGCGGTCATAGCAAAATCACTCCACAACCTGGTCAGAAAACCCCTCTGGCCAACGCCACTTCTGATTTCTGCCCCTCTAACTCCTCTGGTCTGCTGGCCCCTGCAGCTCGTGTGAGAACGATCACGGGCGCTGTGTGCAGGGAATGCCAGAAGCAAACGGTCAACAAGAGTTGATTGTTTGGTTGCTAATATTAGTTCCAAGTTCTCATGTGGCATTATATTTTGCAATTTGCCTTTATAGCGAGGATCAAGGAGGCAGGCCAACCAGTAATCGTCATCATTCATCATTTTAGTTATGCGTGTGTGCCTTTTGAGGATACGTAAGGCATAATCTGCCATGTGGGCCAAAGTTCCAGTTCTCAAATCTGCGGTTGTGCTTGGTTGAGGGGCAGTTTCAGGCAAATCCACGTCACTTGTGTCCCTCAAAAAACCAGAACCCGGACTTGCCGCGCCACCAATTTCCAGTGGCCCCGGAAAAGCTTCCTCATTAAAAATATAATCATCCCCATCATCCTCCTCGTCCTCCTCCTCCTCTTCGCCCGCTACCTCGTCCTGTACACTGCCCTGGCCAGACAATGGCTGACTGTCATCCAGGCTTTCCTCTTTCTCAGCTGCAGACGCCTGATCCTTTATGTGCGTCAAACTTTGCATCAGCAGACGCATTAGGGGGATGCTCATGCTTATTATGGCGTTGTCTGCACTAACCAGCCGTGTGCATTCCTCAAAACACTGAAGGACTTGACACATGTCTTGAATCTTCGACCACTGCACACCTGACAACTCCATGTCTGCCATCCTACTGCCTGCCCGTGTATGTGTATCCTCCCACAAAAACATAACAGCCCGCCTCTGTTCACACAGTCTCTGAAGAATGTGCAGTGTTGAGTTCCACCTTGTTGCAACGTCTATGATTAGGCGATGCTGGGGAAGGTTCAAAGAACGCTGATAGGTCTGCATACGGCTGGAGTGTACGGGTGAACGGCGGATATGTGAGCAAAGTCCACGCACTTTGAGGAGCAGGTCGGATAACCCCGGATAACTTTTCAGGAAGCACTGCACCACCAGGTTTAAGGTGTGAGCCAGGCAAGGAATGTGTTTCAGTTGGGAAAGGGAGATGGCAGCCATGAAATTCCTTCCGTTATCACTCACTACCTTGCCTGCCTCAAGATCTACAGTGCCCAGCCACGACTGCGTTTCTTTCTGCAAGAACTCGGACAGAACTTCCGCGGTGTGTCTGTTGTCGCCCAAACACTTCATAGCCAATACAGCCTGCTGACGTTTGCCAGTAGCTGCCCCATAATGGGAGACCTGGTGTGCAACAGTGGCAGCTGCGGATGGAGTGGTTGTGCGACTGCGGTCTGTGGACGAGCTCTCGCTTCTGCAGGAGGACGAAGAGGAGGAGGAGGGGGTGCGAACGGCTACAGCCAATTGTTTCCTAGACCGTGGGCTAGGCAGAACTGTCCCAAACTTGCTGTCCCCTGTGGACCCTGCATCCACCACATTTACCCAGTGTGCCGTGATGGACACGTAACGTCCCTGGCCATGCCTACTGGTCCATGCATCTGTTGTCAGGTGCACCTTTGTGCTCACAGATTGCCTGAGTGCATGGACGATGCGCTCTTTAACATGCTGGTGGAGGGCTGGGATGGCTTTTCTGGAAATAAAGTGTCGACTGGGTAGCTCGTAGCGTGGTACAGCGTAGTCCATCAGGGCTTTGAAAGCTTCGCTTTCAACTAACCGGTAGGGCATCATCTCTAACGAGATTAGTCTAGCTATGTGTGCGTTCAAACCCTGTGTACGCGGATGCGAGGCTAAGTACTTCCTTTTTCTAACCATAGTCTCATGTAGGGTGAGCTGGACTGGAGAGCTGGAGATCGTGGAACTAGCGGGGGTGCCGGTGGACATGGCAGACTTAGAGACGGTGGGAGATGGTATTGTTGCCACCGGTGCCCTAGATGCAGTGTTTCCTACTACGAAACTGGTGATTCCCTGACCCTGACGGCTTTGGCCTGGCAAAGAAACCTGCACAGATACTGCAGGTGGTGCGGAAAATGGTGGCCCTACACTGCCGGAAAGGATGTTGCGTTGCTGACTAGCTTCATTGGCCGAGGGTGCTACAACCTTAAGGGACGTTTGGTAGTTAGTCCAGGCTTGCAAATGCATGGTGGTTAAATGTCTATGCATGCAACTTGTATTGAGACTTTTCAGATTCTGTCCTCTGCTTAAGGTAGTTGAACATTTTTGACAGATGACTTTGCGCTGATCAATTGGATGTTGTTTAAAAAAATGCCAGACTGCACTCTTTCTAGCATCGGATACCTTTTCAGGCATTGCAGACTGAGCTTTAACCGGATGGCCACGCTGTCCTCCAACAGGTTTTAGCTTTGCCACGCGTTTTGGGCAAGATACGGGCCCAGCAGATGGAACCTGTTGCGATGTTGATGCCTGCTGCGGCCCCTCCTCCTCCGCTTCAGAACTGCTGCCGCCTTCACCCTGTTCCCCCAATGGCTGCCAATCGGGGTCAAGAACTGGGTCATCTATTACCTCTTCTTGTAGCTCGTGTGCAACTTCGTCTGTGTCACCGTGTCGGTCGGTGGTATAGCGTTCGTGATGGGGCAACATAGTCTCATCAGGGTCTGATTCTTGATCAGCACCCTGCGAGGGCAATGTTGTGGTCTGAGTCAAAGGACCAGCATAGTAGTCTGGCTGTGGCTGTGCATCAGTGCACTCCATGTCAGATTCAACTTGTAATGGGCATGGACTGTTAACTGCTTCACTTTCTAAGCCAGGGACGGTATGTGTAAAGAGCTCCATGGAGTAACCCGTTGTGTCGCCTGCTGCATTCTTCTCTGTTGTTGTTTTTGCTGAAGAGGACAAGGAAGCGACTTGTCCCTGACCGTGAACATCCACTAACGACGCGCTGCTTTGACATTTACCAGTTTCACGAGAGGAGGCAAAAGAGCTAGAGGCTGAGTCAGCAAGATAAGCCAAAACTTGCTCTTGCTGCTCCGGCTTTAAAAGCGGTTTTCCTACTCCCAGAAAAGGGAGCGTTCGAGGCCTTGTGTAGCCAGACGACGAACCTGGCTCCACAGCTCCAGACTTAGGTGCAATATTTTTTTTCCCACGACCAGCTGATGCTCCACCACTACCACTACCCTCATTACCAGCTGACAATGAACGCCCCCGGCCACGACCTCTTCCACCATACTTCCTCATTGCTTTAAAAACGTAAACAAACTAACGGTATTTGTTGCTGTCACACAAATTACACGGTGAGCTATAACTTCAGTATGATTTAGCTACCCCTTTACAGGTGAGTGAGACCACAACGAAAATCAGGCACAATGTTACACACTCTGTTGTTGGTGGCAACAAATGAGAGAGATGCCACACACGCAGGACTGTCACTGAAGCACAAATGTAAATATTAATCTCCCACTGATTTGATTTTTTTTTTTTTTTTTTCAGGGAGACTTTAGGAAAAAAAAAAAATAGAATAAAATGATTTTTTCAGGAAGAATTTAGAAACCAAAGAAAATAAAATGATTTTTTCAGGGAGAATTTAGAAAACAAATAAAACAAAAAAAGGCTTTCTATGGCCCACTGAGTGAGAGATGACGCACACAGGAGTCAGGAGTGGCACACAAGCCCAGAGGCCAATATTTATCTCCCACTGATTGATGTAGTGATTTTTTCAGGTAGATTTTGGAACCCAAATTCAGCTAAAAAAAATAATAGGCTTTCTATGGCCCACAATTGGAGAGAGAGAGAGAGATGGCACACCCAGGAGTCAAGACTGGCACACAAGCAGAAAGGGCAATATTAATCTCCCACTGATTTGTTTTTTTTTTTTTTTTTTTCAGGGAGACTTTAGGAAAAAAAAAATAGAATAAAATGATTTTTTCAGGAAGAATTTAGAAACCAAAGAAAATAAAATGATTTTTTCAGGGAGAATTTAGAAAACAAATAAAACAAAAAAAGGCTTTCTATGGCCCACTGAGTGAGAGATGACGCACACAGGAGTCAGGAGTGGCACACAAGCCCAGAGGCCAATATTTATCTCCCACTGATTGATGTAGTGATTTTTTCAGGTAGATTTTGGAACCCAAATCAAGCTAAAAAAAATAATAGGCTTTCTATGGCCCACAATTGGAGAGAGAGAGAGAGATGGTACACCCAGGAGTCAAGACTGGCACACAAGCAGAAAGGGCAATATTAATCTCCCACTGATTTGTTTTTTTTTTTTTTTTTTTCAGGGAGACTTTAGGAAAAAAAAAAAAATAGAATAAAATGATTTTTTCAGGAAGAATTTAGAAACCAAATAAAATAAAATGATTTTTTCAGGGAGAATTTAGAAAACAAATAAAACAAAAAAAGGCTTTCTATGGCCCACTGAGTGAGAGATGACGCACACAGGAGTCAGGAGTGGCACACAAGCCCAGAGGCCAATATTTATCTCCCACTGATTGATGTAGTGATTTTTTCAGGTAGATTTTGGAACCCAAATCAAGCTAAAAAAATAATAGGCTTTCTATGGCCCACAATTGGAGAGAGAGAGAGATGGCACACCCAGGAGTCAAGACTGGCACACAAGCAGAAAGGGCAATATTAATCTCCCACTGATTTGTTTTTTTTTTTTTTTTTTCAGGGAGACTTTAGGAAAAAAAAAATAGAATAAAATGATTTTTTCAGGAAGAATTTAGAAACCAAATAAAATAAAATGATTTTTTCAGGGAGAATTTAGAAAACAAATAAAACAAAAAAAGGCTTTCTATGGCCCACTGAGTGAGAGATGACGCACACAGGAGTCAGGAGTGGCACACAAGCCCAGAGGCCAATATTTATCTCCCACTTTTTTTTTTTTTGTTCCAGGGAAAATTTATAAACCCAATAAAAAATATAATAAATAGGCTTTCTATGGCCCACTATCTGAGAGACAGAGAGAGATGGCACGCTTAGGACTGGCACACAAGCCCAAAGGCCAATATTAATCTCCCACTGATTGATTTATTGATTTTTTCAGGTAGAATTTAGAACCCAAATAAAGCAAAAAAAAAAAAATGGCCTTTCTATGGCCCACTGAGTGAGTGATGATGCACACAGGAGTCAGGAGTGGCACACAAGCCCTGAGGCCAATATTTTTCTCCCACTGATTGATGTAGTGATTTTTTCAGGTAGATTTTAGAACCAAAATCAAGCAAAAAAATAAATAGGCTTTCTATGGCCCACTGAGTGAGAGATGACACAGACAGGGATGGCACTCTAGCAGAAATGTCAATCTTAATCTCCCACAAAAAAAAAAAAAAAACAGGGAGTGTCCTTCAATTACTATCTCCCTGCAGTAATCTCAGCCAGGTATGGCAGGCAGCAATAAGGAGTGGACTGATGCACAAATTAAATAAAAAGTGTGTACAAACCAAAAAGATAGCTGTGCAGAAAGGAAGGAACAAGAGGATTTGTGCTTTGAAAAAAGCAGTTGGTTTGCACAGCGGCGTACACACAGCAATGCAGCTATCAGGGAGCCTTCTAGGGCAGCCCAATGAGCTACAGCGCTGAGGGGGAAAAAAAAATGTAGCTTCCACTGTCCCTGCACACCGAAGGTGGTGTTGGGCTGTGGAAATCGCTACAGCACAAGCGGTTTGGTGGTTAATGGACCCTGCCTAACGCTATCCCTGCTTCTGACGAAGCGGCAGTAACCTCTCCCTAAGCTCAGATCAGCAGCAGTAACATGGCGGTCGGCGGGAACTCCCCTTTATAGCCCCTGTGACGCCGCAGACAGCAAGCCAATCACTGCAATGCCCTTCTCTAAGATGGTGGGGACCAGGACCTATGTCATCACGCTGCCCACCCTCTGCGTTTACCTTCATTGGCTGAGAAATGGCGCTTTTCGCGTCATTGAAACGCGACTTTGGCGCGAAAGTCGCGTACCGCATGGCCGACCCCGCACAGGGGTCGGATCGGGTTTCATGAAACCCGACTTTGCCAAAAGTCGGCGACTTTTGAAAATGAACGACCCGTTTCGCTCAACCCTAGTCCTATGTCTAATTCTAGTCACCTTGTCAATGTTCTTGGTTTTAAAGTATATATTCTCTGAACAGTCCCAAGTTCAGGCTCCATAAATCATCTAAAAAGCTCTCTTTGATGCTTCTAGTGAGAAGTCTGGAGACAAATTTCTATAATATGGCTATGCATCTTGTAACACTTGTCAGGTTCATGGGGGCATAATGGGGTTTTATCATCATCATAACTAATTGATAAAATTGCAAACTGCTATTAAAAATAAATAAGTTTGCAATTTGTCTCTAATTAAAAATCCTCACTGTTTTCAAAAACCAAGGGATTTTTTTTTCATAGGCTATGGGCAACCACTGCAGTCTATTAAATGTGCCACGTTTTCTGAGCAAAGAGAGTGTGCTTGCAATTTCGTTGCTATAGAGTATGCAAGCGTTGCTCTGAAGGTAGTCGAATCACGGGATAAAATATGTTGTTCGTTACATCAGCACAACCATGCCAATGGCTCATACTATTAATCTTTGGAAGTGCACCGCCCCCCCAGAAAGGAGAGAGTAAAATTAGTCACATTATGTTCTGCATTATTTTTGAAATGTAAAATGGATAATATTGTGCTGTCTTCTGTATGAGAACTGCTGACAATTTACCAGGTTAACTCTGATTTACTGTATGAATATGTAAAAAGAAATGGGAAGTGATATTGTTCCACATCAAAATAAGCCCAAAGCTTATGAGTCCCTAGATAACATTAACAATATGTAAAGCAAAAAAAGAGGGAATGTCTCAAAGTGCATAATCATATTAAAATTGCTACACAAAGGTAGTAAGAAAATCCAGAAGAAAGAGCAAAATCCAGAAACAATATTACCTGGTCTGGGAATAAAGAACATGCTTCTCTCTTGATTCTTCTGTTGAGAGCCATTACTATTTTATATGTAATACCTTACTATTAGCACAAAATTGTGGTTTCAATTATTATTGTATATTACTTATTACCAGACAAAGCAGTGTTGTTTTCTCTCTTTTTTTCTGGATTTTTTTTTACCACCTTTGTGTAAGCTTTTTTGTTTCATTATACAGTATACTTTAAGGTATTCTCTAATAAAGATTACTCTAATTTTTAGTGCATTGAGTTCTGCACTTAGACTTTTTGTTATGCACATGAACTGACAAATCTCCCCATTCATATTGATTAACTCCATTCCTATCACATATAGGCACAACTATGGACATACCTGTTAGACATATTCCTCTTGTACTGTTGCACAAATCAAGCATGACACGAACCTATAATGAAAGTGCATTTTATGAATAGCATGCAACTACATTGAGTCCTGAGAGAAGTGTAGACGAAGCACAGATAAGCAGGCAAGAAGATTGCAGAAGTGAAAGAGAACTCAACTCCAAATTTAAAGGGAACCTGTCACCCCGTTTTTACAGTACGAGATAAAAATACTGTTAAATAGGGCCTGAGCTATGCTGCTGAAATACCTTACAAAAGTCGCCGTTTTCGCCTGTCAATCAGGCTGGTCAGGTCATATGGGCGTGGCGACATCGCTGTTTCTTCCCCCAGATCTTGCATATATTTCCGTTGGTGGCGTAGTGGTTTGCGCATGCCCATCTTCTGAATCCACTGGGCAGGAGAAGAAAGAACGTGCGATCGGCGCTATTTCCCTGGTGATCTGTGGGGGCGGCCATCTTCCTGAGGCTGCGCGTGTGCATATGGAGTCCTCTGCTGCCCGGGGCTTCAGGAAAATGGCCGCGTGATGCCGCGCGTGCGCAGATGGAGATCGCGGCAGCCATTTTACTGAAGCCGAGATGCGACTCGGCATCAGGAAAATGGCCGCCGCGATCTACATCTGCGCATGCGCGGCATCCCGCGGCCATTTTCCTGAAGCCTCGGGCAGCAGAGGACTCCATATGCGCACGCGCGGCCTCAGGAAGATGGCCGCCCCCACAGATCACCAGGGAAATAGCGCCGATCGCACGTTTTTTCTTCTCCTGCCCAGTGGAGTCAGAAGATGGTCATGCGCAAACCACTACGCCACCACCGGAAATATATGCAAGATCTGGGGGAAGAAACAGCGATGTCACCATGCCCATATGACCTGACCAGCCTGATTGACAGGCGAAAACGGCGACTTTTGTAAGGTATTTCAGCAGCATAGGTGGGGAATCAGGGTACACAAAATACACTATAGTAACGCACAGCTCAGGCCCTATTTAACAGTATTTTTATCTCGTACTGAAAAAACGGGGTGACAGGTTCCCTTTAAAGTATGTAAATCATTACTTACAATAAGCAATGTACATTTGGCTACAATTAACAGAACTCAGTGAACTGTGCAAAGCTCTTGCACACATTTGTTGTTATGATGCCCCCATGGACAGTTCTCATAGTGGGCCTCCATTTTTATGCTCAGGTCAGGCCAATATATGTTTAATAATTAGGTGGTATGATGAAACACATACAGAATTGTGAAAAAGTGTTTGCCTTCTTACTGATTTCCTATTCTTTTGCATCTTTGTCACACTTAAATGTTTCAGATCACCACACAAATTTAAATGTTAGAGAAAGATAACACAGGTAAGCACAAAATGCAGTTTTTGAATGAAGTTCTTTATTAAGGGAAAAAGAAATCCAAACCTACAGGGCCCTGTGTAAAAAAGTGATTCCCCCTCTCCTCCTTTAAAACATAAATTAACTGTGGGGTATCACATATTTTGGAGGCCGAGTTCAAATTTCCTATCCACACCCAGGCTTGATTACTGCCACACCTGTTCTTAATCAAGAAATCACTTAAAAAGAACCTGCCTGACAAAGTGAATTAGATCAGAAGATCCTCAAATGCTAGACATCATGCCACGTTCCAAAGAAATTCTGGAACAAATGAAAAAACAAAGAAATTGAGATCTATCAGTTTGGAAAAAGTTATACAGCCATTTATATAGCTTTGGGATTCCAGCGAACCACTGTGAGAGGCATTACCCACAGATGGTGAAACATGGAACTGTGGTGAATCTTCCAAGGAGTGGCTGGCCAACCAAAATTTCCCCAAGAGAGCAGCGATTACTCATCCAAAAGGTCACATAGACCCTACAACAACATCCAAAGAACTACAGGGCTCACTTGCCTCAGTTGATGTCAGTGTTTATGACTTCATCATTATTATTATTATTATTATTATACATTTTTATAGCGCCATTTATTCCATGGCGCTTTACATGTGAATACGGGGCAAATATAGACAAATACATTAAACATGAGCAGATAACAAGGCACACGAGTACATAAGGAGGGAGGACCCTGCCCGCGAGGGCTCACAGTCTGCAGGGGGTGGGTGAGGATACACTAGGAGAAGGAAGAGCTGGCTGTGCGGCTGTTCAGTAGGTTGAGGATCACTGCAGGCTGTAGGCTTGTCGGAAGAGATGAGTCTTCAGGTTCTTTTTGAAGGTTTCTATGGTAGGCGCAAGTCTGATGTGTTGGGGTAGAGAGTTCCAGAGTATGGGGGAAGCACGGGAGAAGTCTTGGATGCGGTTATGGGAAGAAGAGATGAGAGGGGAGTAGAGAAGGAGGTCTTGGGAGGATCGGAGGTCGCGTGTAGGTAGGTACCGGGAGACCATGTCACAGATGTATGGAGGAGACAGGTTGTGGATGGCTTTGTATGTCAGTGTGAGGGTTTTGAACTGGAGTCTCTGGGCGATAGGAAGCCAGTGAAGGGCTTGACACAGGGGAGAGGCTGGGGAATAGCGGGGGGACAGGTGGATTAGTCGGGCAGCAGAGTGTAGGATGGATTGAAGTGGTGCCAGAGTGCTAGAGGGGAGTCCAGAGAGTATAGAAAGAGACTGGGCAACAATGGTCTGCATAGCAGTTCCAAAACAAAAACTACTTCTAAGCAATACGAAAATAAAGGCTCTTATCATTTTGCCAGAAAATATCTTGATGATACCTAAGACTTTTTGCAGAACACTCTCTGGACTGACAAAACAAAAGTTGAACTTTTTTGGAAGCTGTATGTCCCATTACATCTGGAGTAGAAGTAACACAGCATTTCAGAAAAAGAACATCATACTAACAGTAAATTATGGTGGTGGTAGTGTTATAATCTGGGGCTGTTTTGCTGCTTGAGGACCTGGAAGACTTGCTGTGGTAAATAGAACCATGAATTCTGCTGTATGCCAAAAAATCCTGAAGGCGAATGTTCGTGACTTCAAGCTGAAGCGCACTTAATAATATACAGCAGGAGAATGTTCAAAAACACACCAGCAAGGCTTAAGAAAAACTGAACTAAATTACGACTTGGGAGTGGCCTAGTCAAAGTCCTGACCTTAATCTGATTGAGATGCTTGTGCCATCACCTTAAAAATGCAGTTCAGGCTCGGAAACCCAGGAATGTGGCTTAATTACAACAATTCTGCAAAAATTTCTCCAGAGCATTGTAAAACACTCATAGTCAGTTATTGCAAACACTTTGCAGTTGTTGCTGCTAAGGGTGGCTCAACCAGTTAATAGGTTTAGGGGGCAATCACTTTTCACACAGGGTCCTCTAGGTTTGGATTTCTTTTTCCCTTAAAAATAAAGACCTTCATTTAAAACTGCATTTTGTGTTACTTGGGTTTTCATTGTATAATATTTTTTATATTTGTTTGGTGATCTGAAACATTTAAATGTGACAAACATGCAAAAGAATAAGAAATCAGGAAGGGGGCGAACACTTTTTAATACCACTGTATATTATAAGTTAGTACAGTTCTTCTCTAGACCATAACTGTCTTTTGTTAGAAAAGAGCGAGGGAGGTGGGGTGCAAGCCCTGTACAACAAAACTTGTTGCAATATCAAAATAATTAACATATTCTAAATTAATTTTGCTACAGAATTAACTCTGTGGTCTTGCTCACACGAGCATATAACTTGTCTGAGACCTATCTGATGTTTTATTATGTTATTTATTATGATAGCACTCGGCCGAATGCTGTACCAAGGGGCACTGCTTATGTGCTATTTTTTTTTTCATGCCGGTCCTGAAAGAGAAAAAAATGCAACATGCTGCGAGTGGTTTCGCAAATCGGACACATTCAAGTTTATGGGTGCGAGGAAATCAGACTGCACTCGTATGCTATCCGAGTGAAGTCCAATTTACGAGGACCCAGTCAATGGAGAAGATGGAGAAATTAAGTACTCCATCTTTTTCACACCTGTGATACAATTCTCTCATGGGAAAGAATCGAATCACCGTAAACTGACAGAGTTAGAGCAGAGTGTCATTAGCATAATCGGCCCAATTCTCTCACATGGGAGAATCAACGCTCATGTTTAACCAGCCTGAAAGGGAGTAGTACTACATGAATAGGTAGTATTTAAAGCCAGAGGCCAGGTGTGTACTGTGCACGATATTTATTGGGAACCAGTCTCATGTTTCATGCTACCTGAACTACAAGCTCCGTGAATTAGAGCCGGGATGCATGATTGTGGTCAGGTATAATTTTCCCTGAAACGCTTCAGGAACATATACTGTCATCAGAGGACTATATCTGGAGATCAGAGTAGTCCAGTACTTTCCCTGGTTGAATATTCCCAGATCTGCTGCCGATGATTGACAGCTCTCTACATATAGTTCAATCGTCAGGCTGCAGTTTTCACTCATCACATGCACTGAGATCCCTCAAACCCATCTACAATCAATGGAATAAACAACGTTCATGAATACTGATGTTTCAATTTTGAAATATTTTTCTTTTCTTTTCAAAGCCATATCACAAATTCTCTTCATGGCAAACAAATGCAGAAATAGATTTTCAAATTTTAACACCAACATGCCCAATAAAAAGTTCATGAATATCTTATGAGATGCCACACAGAATTGATTAGACATGGGACAACACACCTAGACGTTTCGGGGTTGTCCTTTCCATGAAGAGAATTTGTGACAACCGAATTGTTAATGTCTAAGAGAAAAGTGTGGCTGGCAGCACTTACTGACAAGGACGCATGTTTGAGTCCCCAAGGAACCCTGCTTGGAGGTACATATGTAAATGAAGAAAAAAAGCGTCCACTCTAAGGGTACCGTCACACAGTGCAATTTTGATCGCTACGACGGCACGATTCGTGACGTTCGAGCAATATAGTTACGATATCGCAGTGTCTGACACGCTCCTGCGATCAGGGACCCTGCTAAGAATCGTACGTCGTAGCAGATCGTTTGAAACTTTCTTTCGTCGTCTAGTGTCCCGCTGTGGCGGCATGATCGCATGGTGTAACATATATCGTATACGATGTGCGCATAGTAACCAACGGCTTCTACATCGCACATACGTCATGAAATTATCGCTCCAGCGTCGTAGATTGCAAAGTGTGACAGCAGTCTACGACGCTGGAGCGATATTGTTACGATGCTGGAGCGTCACGGATCGTACCGTTGTAGCGATGAAAATTGCACTGTGTGACGGTACCCTAAGGTGATCAATTGAGTCATCAATGTCTGTGAATATGATGTCATGGATTTACAGATCTATCCCATAATAAGAGACCTGCCACTCACCTTTAGCAATGCTGGAGAAGCCAGATGGAGGAGCCGGACTAGTCTGACTTCCGCCTATGGTCCCCGGACAGATCTTTAATGTAGGGTATATGTTCTCTGAAATGCTGAAGCATATTAGAGAAGGGTATGCAGGACTGTGATCGTACAGCCAGGCTCTCACTCATGCTGCCCGTGTTTGAGCAGCAAGAATCATGTGACAGGCTGCTTTGTTGCATCTTTTCCATTTAGACTCTTCTATACTAAAATTAGAAGGAAACTCGTAAGTTGTTCCATAGTATATTTCTACCACTGTAAGAGAAGACTGAAATAATCCACAATAAATCCTGCATAAAAGAAATGTACAGAATTTATATACACAAATGGATTGCATTAACTATCAGATTTATTCAAATTTTTATTTTTTTGCAAATCTTTCCATTGATTGAAAAACTGACAAAATTTTGTGTTGATTTGTAAAGGTAGAAACCTCAAAGCAAGCTGAACATGTGACATGTTAAATGCTTTATGTACAAGTGCAGGAACATAAAAACCTGGGCTTGCAATCCAGACACTTGTCCTGTCACATGGCCAAAAATGGCATCATGTGTACCGAGACTTATACTGATCAACCAATGGTGCAATAATTATAATTGCATTGTAATATATTATTGTTTCTATAATGGTAAAAATTATGCTACATTGTCTTCAAAAGTGCTACAAAATAATAGGAATGTTCCTGAAGAGGTTTTGCAAAAATTCAGGAGCAAAATTGCTTGAAATGTTGCAAAAAATATTTGCAACTGTTAGTTAAGCAGAAATGCTGAGATTTTTTGCGTTTTGAAAAATGCAAGAAACTTTGTTGGGATGTTACCAAACACGTATGACAAATTTATCATAATTTACGCCACGAAGGTGGTGCAAATTATGATGGAAATGCTGTATGTCAGCTCTTGCCTTGTGTACATTTCAGGCGGTGGCGCACCACAGTTGAGTGATGATTGAAGATCATTAAATACGTGGATGCCTCTTCATGAATTTGGCGCATCTTACTCCAGTGCTCCAATCATACAAAACACCGGTCTTTTAAATAATACACAAATGTAAAACTAGTAACCTTTCCTATATGCACAGAAACTGGAGTAGAATTTCCATAAAGTCACCAGACAACATAATCACAGGCTGAAATGGTCATTACCTTGCATCTCTGGGTTGTAACAGTTCACCTAATTGTTTTAATGAAGAGTGAATGCCACATGTCTGTGTAAATTATAATCCTGTAAACCTCATTATCATTATGTATGGTCACTTACTACAACATTTTATATGTCTTATTGGATGATTGGTAAAATATCTTATGTATCGTACACCACTAACAAATGTTAGGGCTGGTGCATGCTTCCTTAAAAATTGGACAAGTGCTATCTGTAGTTTTGATGGCTAGCATTCGTCTCCATGTTTTTGTCAATAAGGTCATGCACAGGTTCAATTTTTTTTCTCAGACCGTGAGGTCCAAGGAAAAAAAATCACAACATGCCCTATTTTCCTCCGATGAACAGAATGTACATGACAATTCACGTCCGTGGGTCCGTGGAAAATCGAATCACAGTCAGATAACATCTAAATATAGTCGGATTTTTGCGGACAGACTGGATAGAGAAACTTATTTTTCTATTTTTTATTTTCCACATCTGAGAAAATCAAATCACACTCTGATCAGAGTGTGATTGGCATAATCAGACTGATTTTCACAGATGAGAGAAAAGCAGTCATGTGACCCTAGCATTAGAGTATTATACTATATAGATCAGTATAAGTTAAAAGCAACTAACTTGTGTGGTTGGAGATAACAAAGTTAAGAATGCATTTGTGATGAAATATTAGTTAGGGGCATTTTCTGCTATTCTGCAATTTGTAAATGTTAAGATTGTAGGCAAACACTGGAAGTCCACATGCAATGCATGACTGGAAGAGTGATGTCATTTAGGCTTTATTCACATGTCAGTAGTTTGGTTAATTTTTGCATCAATATTTCTAAACTTCAGAATACAACAGGTGTAAACATTTTTATTATAGTGTTTCCCTCAGTATAAGGAATAACTATAAAATACTGATATAAAATAGTGACATGTAAATAATGCCTAAAAACCAACAGAAGATCATCTGTGCTATAAACATGTCCTGCTTTCTGTCCCACTAGAGGAGCAAAAATGGAAAAATAACTATATGTTGATCCATCATATACCAGGCATAATTACTACCCCATAGGCTATAAAGGAGTTTTCTGGGTTCCTTCACAGAGTCCATCATTTTACCAGACTAGAAATGCTTCGCTCTATTTTTCTCCAGCACAATCGATGGACTCTGTGAATCTAGCCTAATAATAAATCAGTTTGATTACATGGTGATATACGCATGTTTCCAGATTACCGGGACCAGTGAATATGTCATCCTCATCATCATTAGCATGTCTTCATTCTCAGCTCGGATGTAGGATTCTTGCTGCCGGTGGCGATGGCTCCTTTTGTTTCTGGAGACCTGTGTTCTTGTTTCTTCTAAATCTTTATCCTTTATTTCTGAAACTAACTGGTTCAGGTGAGCTGTCAACGTGTCCTCCTGGGAAGGTCTTTGAAAGGATTCCAGTTCCTTAACTCTAGAAGCAAGATCTCTCCATTGCAGTAGGATAAATAAGGTTCCACCTACATTGAGCAGTGTGACAATGGCCAGGACAGCTATCACACCTCTGAGGACCACACTATAGCTTCCTCTTTCAGAACAAGCCACCAAACTCACAACCCTTTCTGTCCCCATGCCAATGGTCGTTTTAAAGCAAGCACACTCTGCTCAGCGTCCTCTTCTTAAGAATCTCCAGAAGAAGAAAAACGTCTTCTCTTGGATAACAAAGTGCTTTTTATGGGCTGGAGTCTGTTTAAATGTCTTGACTTGCCGTGGGCTGTTTAACAAAGATTATACTTTCAGATCCAAATTAATGATGTGGAAGTGATGGCAGAGGCGTGTGTCCGGGAGAGGCAAGGAGGGGCCCCATAAGGGAATGAAGGGTGTCTTGGAAACAGCAGTCATAGTCTAAGCTTCTTTTGTAAAGAGGAGCAGTCAATTACCAGAAGATGTCAGAAAACTTGACAAGGAAGGCTGACATTGTATAGAAATATCATAGACAATAAGCCTATTAGGCACAAACTTCAGCCCTCTGGTGAAAATCTAATCTTTGTATAAGGCAAGAAATTGGAAAAGCTCATCTTTAAGAGCAGTGCTAGTCACTACACTCAAAGAAAAATAAATCTGTCATGGTTCAGCACTTACAAATACAATATAAACTAAGCTTGTTCAACTCACATGTTTGTTTATTTTGTCTGGGTTATAAGTTTTTAAAATTACTTCAAAATGAATAGCCTCTTAAATAACTAATAATAATAATTAATAAATATATATGCCACTGGAGAAAATATGTCCCATAGTGACATACCTTAAATATTCAAAATAACTGTAAAAAATAAAACTAAATGTTTTTGCTTTTATGCATCCTTGTTAGTGACCGAGCCATTTTTGACCTTAATTGACCTGGCCAATTTTTTAAAACCTGACCAGTGTCACTTTATGCAGTAAAAACTCTATAACGCTTCAACAGATCCCACTGATTCTGAGACTGTTTTTTCGTGACATATTTTACTTCATAATAGTGGTAACATTTGTTCGATATGGCTAGCGTTAATTGTGAAAATATCAGAAATTTGGCATACATTTAGAATATTTCGCAGTTATCCAAATTTTTATGCTTATGCCCTTAAATCTGAAAATTATGTTACACAAAATAGTTAATAAATAACATTTTCCACATGTCTACTTTGCATCTGCATCATTTTTTTTTAAATATTTTTTGTTAGTAAGTTATAAGGGTTAAAAGTTGTTTAGCAATTTCTCATTTTTCAAACAAAATTTACAAAACCATTTTTTTAGGGACCACATCACATTTGAAGTGACTTTGGGGAGCCTATATGACAAAAAATATCCAAAAGTGACACCATTCTAAGAAGTTTATTAACCCTCCCGGTCCTTCACAGGAACTAAAACAATGTGGAAGGAAAAAATTAACATTTAACTATTTTCACAAGGGTAGCAGGAGAAAATGGACCCTAAAATTAGGTGTTCAATTTCTCATGACTATGCCGATACGCCATATGTGGGGGAAAACTACTATTTAGGTGTATGAGGAAATGCACACTTCACAAGCAATGTAGTAGAATATGTACAAACAACAATATATCGCAAAGCTTGATAAAGAAAAAGATAAAAAAACAAAAAATGGCAGACCATTCGGTAAATGAGGAATACAAAAAAGGAGAAAAGACCGAACTACAAGGATCAATACAGTAATGGAAAAAACCACAAAAAGATGTATAAAGTAGTCCAAAAAAGTATTTTTATTAGTAACAAATAGGGACAAAAAAAGAAGAAAAAGGATGGCAAAGTGGCGCTAACCACACACAATGTGTATCAGCCCACACGAACACCGCATACGTAGTATCAAAATATATAATACTCAAATGTACATAATGTTACAAAGAATAACTAAAACAATGGCATATACCAAATACTATATATAACCCGTAGAATGTACTAGAGGGGCAAATACATGTACATAGAGGTACATCAGGAAACCAAAAAACCGCAATGATCAGTGCACATATGTCTAAGTAGAATCAATTGTTAAATGTAAGACCGAATCAATTGCTTAATATAGGACCGAACCATATCGTGACCTGCAGCTGCATAGAAAATCAGTCACATGTGACTATAGATACCATGGTTTACCTGAATGGAGCGGTGAGTGCGAGCACACGCGCCCCGACGCGCGTTTCGGATCAGAAACCCTTCGTCAGGGTATCTATAGTCACATGTGACTGATTTTCTATGCAGCTGCAGGTCATGATATGGTTCGGTCCTATATTAAGCAATTGATTCGGTCTTACATTTAACAATTGATTCTACTTAGACATATGTGCACTGATCATTGCATTTTTTTGGTTTCCTGATGTACCTCTATGTACATGTATTTGCCCCTCTAGTACATTCTACGGGTTATATATATAGTATTTGATATATGCCATTGTTTTAGTTAGTCTTTGTAACATTATGTACATTTGAGTATTATATATTTTGATACAACGTATGCGGTGTTCGTGTGGGCTGATACACATTGTGTGTGGTTAGCGCCACTTTGCCATCCTTTTTCTTCTTTTTTTGTCCCTATTTGTTACTAATAAAAATACTTTTTTGGACTACTTTATACATCTTTTTGTGTTTTTTTCCATTACTGTATTGATCCTTGTAGTTCGGTCTTTTCTCCTTTTTTGTGTTTAAGTGTATGGCAGGGTTCAGAGGGGAAGGAGCACCATTTGACATTTTAAACACAAAAATGGCTGGAATAGAGAGTGGACGTCATGTCGCGTTTAGAGAGTCCCTGATGTAGCTAAACAGTGGAAACCCTTCCACAATTGACATCATGTTGGAAACTAGACTCCTTAAGGAATGTATCTAGATGTATGGTGAGCGCGCTGACCCCCCAGATGTTTCACCGAAGCTTATAACGCAAAGCTGTGAAAATAAATAATCACATTTTACCCACAAAATTGTGCTTTTAGCCCCAATAGTGAAAAAAAACTACAAGTGACCCCATTTTGGCAACTAGACCCCGTAGGGAACTTATCTAGATGTTTCATGAGCACCTGAAACCCCCAGATGCTTCAAAGAAGTTTATGATGTACAGCTGTGAAAATACAAAATCACATTTTAACCAACAAATGTACTTTCAGCTACAATTTTTTTTATTTTCACAAGGGTAACAGGAGAAATTGACCCAAAAATTTGTTGTGCAATTTCTCCTAAGTAAGCCGATACCCCATAAGTGGAGGAAAACCACTGTTTCGGTACACAGCAGGGCTTGGAAAGGAAAGAGTGATGTTTTGGACTTTGCTGGAATGGTCTGAAGGTGTCATGTTGCGTTTAAAAAGCCCCTTATCTGCCTAAACAGTGAAAGCCCTCCACAAGTGACCCCATTTTGGAAACTACACTCCTCAAGGATTTTATCCAGGCATATAGTGAGAATGTTGAACCCACAGGTGCTACACAGAATTTTATAACATTTGGTCATCATATTGAAAATGTTCATGTTTTTCACAAAAATGTTGTTCTTGTCCCAAATTTGTAGTTTTCACAATAGATAATAGGAGAAAAAATGGTGGCGCAATTTGTCTCAAATGGACTATACCCCATATGTGGTCAAACACTTCTGCTTGGGCACATGGAAGGGCTAGAAAAGGAAAAAGTGCTATTTGCCTGGGATAGATTGTGAATGCCATGTCACATTTGCGGGGTCTGGAAAAAAGAATAGCAACTTTGAAACTCATCAAAGAGAATGAAGACTTCCTAGACAGAACAGAAGCATCTCTACTGGTCACAGAAGGTGAAAAAAGTGTCAGAGAACCTCCAAAAGCAGATGAGTGGAAGCATGTGACAAAAAGAGGCAAGAAGACCATGAAGAAATCACCAACCACACAACTGAAGAACCGATATCAAATCTTTGTAGAGGATGAAGATGGCACACCTAAGGATGAAGCAATACCAGCAAGCAAAAAAGAAAAGGGCGCACAGCAACAAGTGACAGCAAAAAGTACAGCCAAGAAGCAACGAAGAGTGGTGGTGGTGGGAGACTCACTACTGAGAGGCACAGAAGCAGCCATCTGCAGACCGGACATAACCGCAAGAGAAGTATGCTGCCTTCCAGGTGCGATGGTCAAGGATGTGACCGATAGGATACCAAAGCTCTTCAGCTCCAAGGACGTCCACCCATTTCTTCTGATAAATGTTTGCACCAATGACACGGCAAGAAAGGACCTACCGACAATCTGCAAGGACTTTGAAGAGTTGGGGAAGAAAGTAAAGGAACTGGATGCACAGGTAGTTTTTTCTTCTATCCTTCCAGTAGACGGGCATGGCACCAGGAGATGGAACAAGATCCTTGATGCGAACAACTGGCTAAGACGATGGTGCAGACAACAAGGATTCGGATTCCTGGACCACGGTGTGAATTACTCGTACGATGGACTCCTCGCCAGAGATGGACTACACCTCAACAAACCTGGGAAACACACATTCGCCAGAAGACTCGCTACCCTCATAAGGAGGGCGTTAAACTAGAAGAAGAGGGGATGGGAAGAAAAACATTAGACTCGAACAAAGAAGACCCAGGAATACATACTCAGAAGGGAGGTAAGAACATTTCTAAAACAATCCACAGCGAGGAGATTGGAACAAAACAAAATCCTCTAAATTGCATGCTCGCAAACGCCAGAAGCCTGACAAACAAGATGGAAGAACTAGAAGCAGAAATATCTACAGGTAACTTTGACATAGTGGGAATAACCGAGACATGGTTAGATGAAAGCTATGACTGGGCAGTTAACTTACAGGGTTACAGTCTGTTTAGAAAGGATCGTAAAAATCGGAGAGGAGGAGGGGTTTGTCTCTATGTAAAGTCTTGTCTAAAGTCCACTTTAAGGGAGGATATTAGCGAAGGGAATGAGGATGTCGAGTCCATATGGGTCGAAATTCATGGAGGGAAAAATGGTAACAAAATTCTCATTGGGGTCTGTTACAAACCCCCAAATATAACAGAAACCATGGAAAGTCTACTTCTAAAGCAGATAGATGAAGCTGCAACCCATAATGAGGTCCTGGTTATGGGGGACTTTAACTACCCGGATATTAACTGGGAAACAGAAACCTGTGAAACCCATAAAGGCAACAGGTTTCTGCTAATAACCAAGAAAAATTATCTTTCACAATTGGTGCAGAATCCAACCAGAGGAGTAGCACTGACAGAATAACAAATCTGCAGGTGGTCGGGCATCTAGGAAATAGCGACCACAATATTGCACAGTTTCACCTGTCTTTCACTAGGGGAACTTGTCAGGGAGTCACAAAAAAACTGAACTTTAGGAAGGCAACGTTTGACCAGCTTAGAGATGCCCTTAATCTGGTAGACTGGGACAATATCCTCAGAAATAAGAATACAGATAATAAATGGAAAATGTTTAAGAACATCCTAAATAGGCACTGTAAGCGGTTTATACCTTGTGGGAATAAAAGGACAAGAAATAGGAAAAACCCAATGTGGCTAAACAAAGAAGTAAGACAGGCAATTAACAGTAAAAAGAAAGCATTTGCACTACTAAAGCAGGATGGCACCATTGAAGCTCTAAAAAACTATAGGGAGAAAAATACTTTATCTAAAAAACTAATTAAAGCTGCCAAAAAGGAAACAGAGAAGCACATTGCTAAGGAGAGTAAAACTAATCTCAAACTGTTCTTCAACTATATCAATAGTAAAAGAATAAAAACTGAAAATGTAGGCCCCTTAAAAAATAGTGAGGAAAGAATGGTCGTAGATGACGAGGAAAAAGCACGGTGGCGCAGTGGTTAGCACAGCAGCCTTGCAGCGCTGGGGTCCTGGGTTCTAATCCCACCCAGGACAACATCTGCAAAGAGTTTGTATGTTCTCTCCGTGTTTGCGTGGGTTTCCTCCGGGCACTCCGGTTTCCTCCCACATTCCAAAGACATACAGATAGGGATTCTAGAATGTGAGCCCCATCGGGGAAAGTGATGATAATGTGTGCAACCTGTAAAGCGCTGCGGAATATGTTAGCGCTATATAAAAATAAAGATTATTATTATTATTAAAAGCTAACATATTAAACACCTTCTTCTCCACGGTATTCACGGTGGAAAATGAAATGATAGATGAAATGCCAAGAAACAATTAAAACCCTATATTAACCCCTTACCGGCATCGGACGTACTATACCGTCCGATGCCGGCTCCCCTGCTTTGATGCAGGGCTCCGCGGTGAGCCCGCACCAAAGCCGGGACATGTCAGCTGTTTTGAACAGCTGACATGTGCCCGTAATAGGCGCGGTCAGAATCGCGATCTGCCCGCACCTATTAACTAGTTAAATGCCGCTGTCAAACGCAGACAGCGGCATTTAACTACCGCTTCCGGCCGGGCGGCCGGAAATGACGTCATCGCCGACCCCCGTCACATGATCGGGGGTCGGCGATGCTTGTGAATGGTAACCATAGAGGTCCTTGAGACCTCTATGGTTACTGATTGCCCGTCGCTGTGAGCGCCACCCTGTGGTCGGCGCTCACAGCACACGTGCAATTCTGCTACATAGCAGCGATCAGCAGATCGCTGCTATGTAGCAGAGCCGATCGTGCTATGCCAGCTTCTAGCCTCTCATGGAGGCTATTGAAGCATGGCAAAAGTTAAAAAAAAAGTTTAAAAAAATGTGAAAAAAATAAAAAAAACATAAAAGTTTAAATCACCCCCCTTTCACCCCAATCAAAATAAATCAATAAAAAAAATATCAAATCTACGCATATTTGGTATCGCCGCGCTCAGAATCGCCCGATCTATCAATTAAAAAAAAGTATTAACCTGATCGCTAAACAGCGTAGCGGGAAAAAAATTCGAAACGCCAGAATTACGTTTTTTTGGTCGCCGCGACATTGCATTAAAATGCAATAACGGGCGATCAAAAGAACGTATCTGCACCGAAATGCTATCATTAAAAACGTCATCTCAGCACGCAAAAAATAAGCCCTCAACCGACCCCAGATGATGAAAAATGGAGACGCTACGAGTATCGGAAAATGGCGCAATTTTTTTTTTTTTTTTTTTTAGCAAAGTTTGGAATTTTTTTTCACCACTTAGATAAAAAAAAAACTACCTAGTCATGTTTGGTGTCTATGAACTCGTAATGACCTGGAGAATCATAATGGCAGGTCAGTTTTAGCATTTAGTGAACCTAGCAAAAAAGCCAAACAAAAAACCAATGTGGGATTGCACTTTTTTTGCAATTTCACCGCACTTGGAATTTTTTTCCCGTTTTCTAGTACATGACATGCTAAAACTAATGATGTCGTTCAAAAGTACAACTCGTCCCGCAAAAAATAAGCCCTCACATGGCCAAATTGACAGAAAAATAAAAAAGTTATGGCTCTGGGAAGGAGGGGAGCGAAAAACGAACACGGAAAAACGAAAAATCCCCCGGTCATGAAGGGGTTAAGGGTCACCAATCTAACCCAAGAAGAGGTGCGAAACCGGCTAAATAAGATCAAAATAGATAAATCTCCGGGTCCGGATGGCATACACCCACGAGTACTAAGAGAACTAAGTAATGTAATAGATAAGCCATTATTTCTTATTTTTAGGGACTCTATAGCGACGGGGTCTGTTCCGCAGGATAGCAAATGTGGTGCCAATATTCGAAAAGGGCTCTAAAAGTGAACCTGGAAATTATAGGCCAGTAAGTCTAACCGCTATAGTTGGTAAAATATTTGAAGGGTTTCTGAGGGATGTTATTCTGGATTATCTCAATGAGAATAACTGTTTAACTCCATATCAGCATGGGTATATGAGAAATCTCTCCTGTCAAACCAATCTAATCAGTTTTTATGAAGAGGTAAGCTATAGGCTGGACCACGGTGAGTCTTGGACGTGGTATATCTCGATTTTTCCAAAGCGTTTGATACCGTGCCGCACAAGAGGTTGGTACACAAAATGAGAATGCTTGGTCTGGGGGAAAATGTGTGTAAATGGGTTAGTAACTGGCTTAGTGATAGAAAGCAGAGGGTGGTTATAAATGGTATAGTCTCTAACTGGGTCGCTGTGACCAGTGGGGTACCACAGGGGTCGGTATATATATATATATATATAATGGAACTAGAGAGAGTACAAAGGAGGGCAACAAAATTAATAAAGGGGATGGGAGAACTACAATACCCAGATAGATTAGCGAAATTAGGATTATTTAGTCTAGAAAAAAGACGACTGAGGGGCGATCTAATAACCATGTATAAGTATATAAGGGGACAATACAAATATCTCGCTGAGGATCTGTTCATACCAAGAAAGGTGACGGGCACAAGGGGGCATTCTTTGCGTCTGGAGGAGAGAAGGTTTTTCCACCAACATAGAAGAGGATTCTTTACTGTTAGGGCAGTGAGAATCTGGAATTGCTTGCCTGAGGAGGTGGTGATGGCGAACTCAGTCGAGGGGTTCAAGAGAGGCCTGGATGTCTTCCTGGAGCAGAACAATATTGTAACATACAATTATTAGGTTCTGTAGAAGGACGTAGATCTGGGGATTTATTATGATGGAATATAGGCTGAACTAGATGGACAAATGTCTTTTTTCGGCCTTACTATGTTACTATGTTACATTTAAAGAGCCCCTGACATGTGAAAACAGCAGAAACACCCCACAAGTGACCCCATTTTGGAAACTAGACCCCTCAAGATATTCTTCTAGTGGTGTAGTGAGTATTTTAAACCCATAGGTGCTTCACAGAATTTTATAATATTGAGACGTGAAAATATGACATTTTTTGTGGCAAAAATGTAATTTTTGTATTTACTGTAAATTTCTCAGGTACACAAGGGTTAATAGGTGAAACTAGACCCCCACAATCTATTGCGAAATTTCTCCCACACGCAACGCTGCCCCATATGTTGTCAGAAATTACTGTTAGGCCACACCTCACTGCTGAGAAGGAAGGAGCGCTATTTGGCTTATGGAGCACAGATTTTGCTAGAATAGTTTCTGGGCGACATTTGCAAAGCCCCAAAAGTGCCAGGACAGCAAGAAAAAAAAAACTCCATTGTAGAAACTGCAGCTCTCTATGAACTCATTTATGGCTGCAGTGATTATTTTGGAACATACAAGCAGGGCCAGCATTTGGGGCAGACAGACAAGGGCGACGCCTGAGGCCCCCACTCACAAAGGGGCCCCCTGCATCTGCAGCCCCTTTATGAAGTGCCCAGAGGATGTACAGCAGTGAATGAGCAGTAAGTCCCACAACGTCTCTCCCAAACCCCCTTCCAGCCCCCTCTCTTTCTCTTTCTCCCTGCCTGCAGTCAGGTAAGTAGTTAAGGGTTAGGGACCCAATTACAGGACAGCAGACAGAGGTCAGAGCCGGGCCAAGAAGATACCTGCAGCCCTGTGTGTCTGTGTCCTCTCCCCTCATCATGGCTGCTCCTAGCACTGTCCTGGGAATGGATCTGTACAAGTGAAGCCGCAGAAGCTGGTAAGTATATATGTATATCTGTATCTGTATGTAGATGTGTAGTATACAGTGTGTGTGTCTGTATATATGTATATAGTATGTGTGTACATATGTACAGTACATAGTATGTGTATAGTATAGTATGTGTAATATGTGTGTACATATATGCACTATATACTGTAGTATGATTGTGTATATCTGTGGTGCATGTGAGTGTGTATATATATACTAGATGGTGGCCCGATTCTAACGCATCAGGTATTCTAGAATATGTATATAGTATGTTTATGAAGTTTTCAGAATAATGCAATTTATACACAGGATTCGGCCGGCCGGCCATGACCAATTAGTGAAGCGTGGTTCAAATTCCATGCCAATTCGTGGGCGGACTGCGCCGTCCGCTGATTGTTCGCGGCCGGGCGTGACCAATCAGTGAAGCCAGGGCCGGCTCCAGGTTTTTGAGGGCAATGGGCAAAAGAGTCTCAGTGGGCCCCCCTCTTTAATACATACCACAATTCATGATGCACAGATACAGCAGAGAAATATAGCACAGCCAAGTAGCGTATAACACAGCCCACGTAGTATATAACACAGCCCATGTAGTATATAGCACAGCCACGTAGCATATAACACAGCCACGTAGTATATAGCACATCTACGTAGTATATAGCACAGCCACGTAGTATACAGCACAGCCCGCATAGTAAATAGCACAGACACCTAGTATATTGCCCAGCCACATAGTATATAGCACAGACACGTAGTATATTGCACAGCCACGTAGTATATTGTCCAGCCACATAGTATATTGCCCGGCCACGTAGTATATTGCCCAGCCATGTAGTATATTGCCCAGCCACGTAGTATATAGCACAGCCACATAATATACTGCACAGCCACATAGTATATAGCACAGCCATGTGATATATTGCACAGCCACGTAGTATATAGCACAGCCACGTAGTATAAGGCACAGAGACATAGTATATAGCACAAACACGTAGTATATTGCCCAGCCAAGTAGTATATAGCACAGCCACGTAGTATATAGCACAGAGACGTAGTATATAGCACAAACACGTAGTATATTGCCCAGCCACGTAGTATATAGCACAGCCACATAATATATAGCACAGCCACATAATATATTGCACAGCCACATAGTATATAGCACAGCCATGTGATATATTGCACAGCCACGTAGTATATAGCACAGCCACGTAGTATATAGCACAGAGACGTAGTATATAGCACAAACACGTAGTATATTGCCCAGCCACGTAATATATTGCACAGCCACGTAGTATATAGCACAGAGACGAAGTATATAACACTGCCCATGCAGTATATAACACTGGCCACGTAGTATAGAGCACAGCAATGTAGTATATTGCCCAGCCACGTAATATATACCACAGCCACGTAGTATATTGCCCAGCCACATAGTATATAACACAGACACATAGTATATTGCACAGCCACGTAGTCTATTGCCCAGCCACATAATATATTGCCCAACCACGTAGTATATTGCCCAGCCATGTAGTATATTGCCCAGCCACGTAGTATATAGCACAGCCACATAATATATTGCACAGCCACATAGTATATAGCACAGCCACGTGATATATTGCACAGCCACGTAGTATATAGCACAGCCACGTAGTATATAGCACAGCCACGTAGTATATAGCACAGAGACGTAGTATATAGCACAAACATGTAGTATATTGCCCAGCCACGTAATATATTGCACAGCCACGTAGTATATTGCACAGCCACGTAGTATATAGCACAGAGACGAAGTATATAACACTGCCCATGCAGTATATAACACTGGCCACATAGTATAGAGCACAGCAATGCAGTATATTGGCCAGCCACGTAATATATACCACAGCCACGTAGTATATTGCCCAGCCACGTAGTATATAGCACAGACACATAGTAAATTGCCAAGCCACGTAATATATTGCACAGCCACGTAGTATATTGCACAGCCACATAATATATTGCACAGCCACGTAGTATATAGCACAGCCACATAGTATATAGCACAGAGACATAGTATATAACACTGCCCATGCAGTATATAACACCGGCCATGTAGTATAGAGCACAGCGATGTAGTATATTGCCCAGCCACGTAATATATACCACAGCCATGTAGTATATTGCACAGGCACGTAGTATATTGCACAGCCACGTAATATATTGCACAGCCACATAGTATATAACACAGAGACATAGTATATAACACTGCCCATGCAGTATATAACACAGGCCACGTAGTATAGAGCACAGTGATGTAGTATATTGCCCAGCCACGTAATATATACCACAGCCACGTATTATATAGCAAAGCCCACATAGTATATAGCACAGAGATGTAGTATATAGCACAGCCCAGTTAGTATATAACACAGCCCACGTAATATATAGCAATGTTGGCACCAAACCCTGTTAAAAAAGAATTAAAATAAAAATTAGTTATATATTCACCGTCCGTTGGCCCTTGGATCCAGCCCAGGCATTTACCGATGCTCCTCGCGATGCTCTGGTCCCAAGAGTGCATTGCGGTCTCACGAGATGATGACGTAGCGGTCTCGCGAGACTGCTACGTCATCATCTCGCGAGACTGCAATGCATGGACCGGTCACCGGAGCGTCGCGAGGAGCTGGAAAGGTGACGAAAGGTGAGAATATAATGATTTTTTATTTTTTAATTATTTTTAACATTAGATCTTTTTACTATTGATGCTGCATTGGCAGCATCAATAGTAAAAAGTTGGTCACACAGGGTTAATAGCAGCGTTAACGGAGTGCGTTACACCGCGGCTTAACACGGTCCATTAATGCTGCCATTAACCCTGTGTGAGCGCTGACTGGAGGGGAGTATGGAGCGGCACTGATGGCAGGGGAGTAGGGAGTGGCCATTTTGCCGCCAGACTGTGTCCGTTGCTGATTGGTCATGGCCGTTTTGCCGCGACCAATCAGCGACTTGGGATTTCCGTGACAGACAGACAGACAGAAAGACAGATGGAAGTGACCCTTAGACAATTATATAGTAGATACACACATGTACATACAGTATTTAGCATGTGTACGTATACTATATTTGTATACTGTATATGTGCATTATATTGTGTAAATATATAAACTCTATAAGTATGTGAGCATACTGTATATAAACTGAAAGTTTCTGTGTATATACTTTATATAGTGTGTGTTTCTATATGCATAAAGTATATATAATGTGTGTACATGTATAGTGTGAATCTGTGTACATGTGCTGCATATATCGTTCTGTAATTGTATTGTCGCTATAATAGGAATTAGTAGTTTACTGTATTTTGCCGATTATAAAATGCTCCGGATTATAAGAGGCACCCCAAATTTTGAGGAGAAAAATAGGAAAAAAACTTTTTTTTTAATACAATGGTGGTGCTTCTTATAATCCACGCTTATTGCTTACCGGCGGTGGCGGCTGCAGTGAAGCGGGGTCCCAGGGTCACATTTTATGAAAGGCCAGAACCCCTGCAGTTTATTTATTTTTACTCATTTATAGGGTTGAGCGAAACGGGTCGTTCATTTTCAAAAGTCGCCGACTTTTGGCAAAGTCGGGTTTCATGAAACCCGATCCGACCCCTGTGCGGGGTCGGCCATGCGGTACGCGACTTTCGCGCCAAAGTTGCGTTTCAATGACGCGAAAAGCGCCATTTCTCAGCCAATGAAGGTAAACGCAGAGTGTGGGCAGCGTGATGACATAGGTCCTGGTCCCCACCATCTTAGAGAAGGGCATTGCAGTGATTGGCTTGCTGTCTGCGGCGTCACAGGGGCTATAAAGGGGCGTTCCCGCCGACCGCCATGTTACTGCTGCTGATCTGAGCTTAGGGAGAGGTTGCTGCCGCTTCGTCAGAAGCAGGGATAGCGTTAGGCAGGGTCCATTAACCACCAAACCGCTTGTGCTGTAGCGATTTCCACTGCCCAACACCACCTTCGGTGTGCAGGGACAGTGGAAGCTACTAGGGTTGAGCGAAACGGGTCGAACATTTTCAAAAGTCGCCGACTTTTGGCTAAGTCGGGGTTTCATGAAACCCGATCCGACCCCTGTGCGGGGTCGGCCATGCGGTACGCGACTTTCGCGCCAAAGTCGCGTTTCAATGACGCGAAAAGCGCCATTTCTCAGCCAATGAAGGTAAACGCAGAGTGTGGGCAGCGTGATGACATAGGTCCTGGTCCCCACCATCTTAGAGAAGGGCATTGCAGTGATTGGCTTGCTGTCTGCGACGTCACAGGGGCTATAAAGAGGCGTTCCCGCCGACCGCCATCTTACTGCTGCTGATCTGAGCTTAGGGAGAGGTTGCTGCCGCTTTGTCAGAAGCAGGGATAGCGTTAGGCAGGGTCCATTAACCACAAAACCGCTTGTGCTGCAGCGATTTGCACTGTCCAACACCACCCTCGGTGTGCAGGGACAGTGGAAGTTTTTTTTTTTTTTGTTTTCCCCTCAGCGCTGTAGCTCATTGGGCTGCCCTAGAAGGCTCCCTGATAGCTGCATTGCTGTGTGTACGCCGCTGTGCAAACCAACTGCTTTTTTCAAAGCACAAATCCTCTTGTTCCTTCCTTTCTGCACAGCTATCTTTTTTGTTTGTCCACACTTTTTATTTCATTTGTGCATCAGTCCACTCCTTATTGCTGCCTGCCATACCTGGCTGAGATTACTGCAGGCAGGGAGATAGTAGCTGCCTGCCATACCTGGCTGAGATTACTGCAGGCAGGGAGATAGTAATTGTAGGACATTCCCTGTTTTTTTTTTTGTTTTTTTTTTGGTGGGAGATTAAGATTGGCAATTTGGCATTTCTGCTAGAGTGCCATCCCTGTGTGTGCCATCTCTCTCACATAGTGGGCCATAGAAAGCCTTTTCATTTTTCTGTATTTTTTTTTGTGGGGTGTATAAATTCTCCCTGATAAAAATACAGTGGGAGATTAATATTGGCCTTTGGGCTTGTGTGCCAGTCCTGAGTGTGCCATCTCTCTCACAAATAGTGGGCCATAGAAAGCCTATTTTATTTTTTGGGGGGTTTTATAAATTCTCCCTGAAAAAAAGGGAGATTAATATTGGCCTCTGGGCTTGTGTGCCAGTCCTGAGCGTGCCATCTGTGCCAGCCCTGAGCGTGCCATCTCTCTCACAAATAGTGGGCCATAGAAAGCCTATTTATTTTTTTTTTTGGTTTTATAAATTCTCCCTGAAAAAAAGGGAGATTAATATTGGCCTCTGGGCTTGTGTGCCAGTCCTGAGCGTGCCATCTGTGCCAGCCCTGAGCGTGCCATCTCTCTCACAAATAGTGGGCCATAGAAAGCCTATTTAATTTTTTTTTTTGTTTTATAAATTTTCCCTGAAAAAAGGGAGATTAATATTGGCCTCTGGGCTTGTGTGCCAGTCCTGAGCGTGCCATCTGTGCCAGCCCTGAGCGTGCCATCTCTCTCACAAATAGTGGGCCATAGAAAGCCTATTTAATTTTTTTTTTTGTTTTATAAATTTTCCCTGAAAAAAGGGAGATCAATATTGGCCTCTGGGCTTGTGTGCCAGTTGTGAGCGTGCCATCTGTGCCAGTCCTGAGCGTGCCATCTCTCTCACAAATAGTGGGCCATAGAAAGCCTATTTAAATTTTTTTTTGGTTTTATAAATTCTCCCAGAAAAAAAGGGAGATTAATATTGGCCTCTGGGCTTCTGTGCCAGTCCTGAGCGTGCCATCTGTGCCAGTCCTGAGCGTCCCATCTCTCTCACAAATAGTGGGCCATAGAAAGCCTATTTTATTTTTTTGGGGGGTTTTATAAATTCTCCCTGAAAAAAAGGGAGATTAATATTGGCCTCTGGGCTTGTGTGCCAGTCCTGAGCGTGCCATCTGTGCCAGCCCTGAGCGTGCCATCTCTCTCACAAATAGTGGGCCATAGAAAGCCTATTTATTTTTTTTTTTTGTTTTATAAATTTTCCCTGAAAAAAGGGAGATTAATATTGGCCTCTGGGCTTGTGTGCCAGTTGTGAGCGTGCCATCTGTGCCAGTCCTGAGCGTGCCATCTCTCTCACAAATAGTGGGCCATAGAAAGCCTATTTAAATTTTTTTTTGGTTTTATAAATTCTCCCAGAAAAAAAGGGAGATTAATATTGGCCTCTGGGCTTCTGTGCCAGTCCTGAGCGTGCCATCTGTGCCAGTCCTGAGCGTCCCATCTCTCTCACAAATAGTGGGCCATAGAAAGCCTATTTTATTTTTTTTGGGGGTTTTATAAATTCTCCCTGAAAAAAAGGGAGATTAATATTGGCCTCTGGGCTTGTGTGCCAGTCCTGAGCGTGCCATCTGTGCCAGCCCTGAGCGTGCCATCTCTCTCACAAATAGTGGGCCATAGAAAGCCTATTTATTTTTTTTTTTTGTTTTATAAATTTTCCCTGAAAAAAGGGAGATTAATATTGGCCTCTGGGCTTGTGTGCCAGTTGTGAGCGTGCCATCTGTGCCAGTCCTGAGCGTGCCATCTCTCTCACAAATAGTGGGCCATAGAAAGCCTATTTAAATTTTTTTTGGTTTTATAAATTCTACCAGAAAAAAAGGGAGATTAATATTGGCCTCTGGGCTTCTGTGCCAGTCCTGAGCGTGCCATCTGTGCCAGTCCTGAGCGTCCCATCTCTCTCACAAATAGTGGGCCATAGAAAGCCTATTTTTTTTTTTTTTTGGGTTTTAGAAATTCTCCCTGGAAAAAAAAAGGGAGATTAATATTGCCCTTTGGGCTTGTGTGCCAGTACTAAGCGTTCCATCTCTCTCTCTCTCTCTCTCAGTCAGTGGGCCATAGAACGCCTATTTTTGGTTTTATTTGTTTTCTAAATTCTCCCTGAAAAAATCATTTTATTTTATTTGGTTTCTAAATTCTTCCTGATAAAATCACATTTTTTTTATTATTTTTTTTTCTAAAGTCTCCCTGAAAAAAAAAAAAAAAAAACAGTGGGAGATTAATATTGGCCTTTCTGCTTGTGTGCCAGTCTTGACTCCTGGGTGTGCCATCTCTCTCTCTCTCTCTCTCTCTCTCCAATTGTGGTCCATAGAAAGCCTACATTTTTTTTCCTTGATTTGGGTTCCAAAATCTACCAGAGAAAATAACTCCATCAATCATTGGTAGAAAAATATTGGCCTCTGGGCTTGTGTGCCACTCCTGATTCCTGTGTGCGTCATCTCTCACTCAGTGGCCCATAGAAAGCATATAGTTTGTTACATTTGTTTTCTAAATTCTCCCTGCAAAAATCTTTTTTTTTTTTGGGGGGGGGTTTCTAAAGTGTTCCTGAAAAAAATAAAAATAAAAAAAAAATAATAGTGTGACATTAATATTAACATTTGTGCTTCAGTGACAGTCCTGCGTGTGGGGCATCTCTCTAATTTGCAGCCACCAAAAAAAGAGTGTGTAACATTGGGCCTGATTTTCGCTGTGGTCTCACCAACCTGTAAAGGGGTAGCTAAATCATACTGAAGTTATAGCTCACCGTGTAAGTTGTGTGACTGCAACAAATAACGTTAGTTTGGTTACGTTTTTAAAACAATGAGGAAGTCTAGTGGAAGAGGTCGTGGCCGGGGGCGTTCATTGTCAGCTGGTAATGAGGGTAGTGGTAGTGGTGGAGCATCAGGTGGTCGTGGGGGAAAAAATATTGCACCTAAGTCTGGAGCTGTGGAGCCAGGTTCGTCGTCCGGCTACACAAGGCCTCGAACGCTCCCTTTTCTGGGATTAGGAAAACCGCTTTTAAAGCCGGAGCAGCAAGAGCAAGTTTTGGCTTATCTTGCTGACTCAGCCTCTAGCTCTTTTGCCTCATCTCGTGAAACTGGTAAAAGTAAAAGCAGCGCGTCGTTAGTGGATGTTCACGGTCAGGGACAAGTCACTTCCTTGTCCTCTTCAGCAAAAACAACAACAGAGAAGAATGCAGCAGGCGACACAACGGGTTACTCCATGGAGCTCTTTACACATACCGTCCCTGGCTTAGAAAGTGAAGCAGTTAACAGTCCATGCCCATTACAAATTGAATCTGACATGGAGTGCACTGACGCACAGCCACAGCCAGACTACTATGCTGGTCCTTTGACTCAGACCACAACATTGCCCTCGCAGGGTGCTGATCAAGAATCAGACCCTGATGAGACTATGTTGCCCCATCACGAACGCTATACCACCGAACGACACGGTGACACAGACGAAGTTGCGCAGGAGGTACAAGAAGAGTTATTAGATGACCCAGTTCTTGACCCCGATTGGCAGCCATTGGGGGAACAGGGTGCAGGCGGCAGCAGTTCTGAAGCAGAGGAGGAGGAGGGGCCGCAGCAGGCATCAACATCGCCACAGGTTCCATCTGCCGGGCCCGTATCTTGCCCAAAACGCGTGGCAAAGCCAAAACCTGGTGGAGGACAGCGTGGCCATCCGGTTAAAGCTCAGTCTGCAATGCCTGAAAAGGTATCCGATGCTAGAAAGAGTGCAGTCTGGCATTTTTTTAAACAACATCCAATTGATCAGCGCAAAGTCATCTGTCAAAAATGTTCTACTTCCTTAAGCAGAGGTCAGAATCTGAAAAGTCTCAATACTAGTTGCATGCATAGACATTTAACCACCATGCATTTGAAAGCTTGGACTAACTACCAAACGTCCCTTAAGGTTGTTGCACCCTCGGCCAATGAAGCTAGTCATCAACGCAACATCCCTTCCGGCAGTGTAGGACCACCATTTAGCGCACCACCTGCTGTATCTGTGCAGGTATCTTTGCCAGGCCAAAGCAGTCAGGGTCAGGGAATCACCAGTTTCGTAGTAGGAAACACTGCATCTAGGGCACCGGCGGCAACAATACCATCTCCCACCGTCTCTCAGTCTGCCATGTCCACCGGCACCCCCGCTAGTTCCACGATCTCCAGCTCTCCAGTCCAGCTCACCCTACATGAGACTATGGTTAGAAAAAGGAAATACTTAGCCTCGCATCCGCGTACACAGGGTTTGAACGCCCACATAGCTAGACTAATCTCGTTAGAGATGATGCCCTACCGGTTAGTTGAAAGCGAAGCTTTCAAAGACCTGATGGACTACGCTGTACCACGCTACGAGCTACCCAGTCGACACTTTTTTTCCAGAAAAGCCATCCCAGCCCTCCACCAGCATGTTAAAGAGCGCATCGTCCATGCACTCAGGCAATCTGTGAGCACAAAGGTGCACCTGACAACAGATGCATGGACCAGTAGGCATGGCCAGGGACGTTACGTGTCCATCACGGCACACTGGGTAAATGTGGTGGATTCAGGGTCCACAGGGGACAGCAAGTTTGGGACAGTTCTGCCTAGCCCACGGTCTAGTAAACAGTTGTCTGTAGCCGTTCGCACCCCCTCCTCCTCCTCCTCCTCGTCCTCCTGCAGAAGCAAGAGCTCGTCCACAGACCGCAGTCGCACAAACACTCCATCCGCACCTGCCACTGTTGCACACCAGGTCTCCCATTATGGGGCAGCTACTGGCATACGTCAGCAGGCTGTATTGGCTATGAAGTGTTTGGGCGACAATAGACACACCGCGGAAGTTCTGTCCGAGTTCTTGCAGCAAGAAACGCAGTCGTGGCTGGGCACTGTAGATCTTGAGGCAGGCAAGGTAGTGAGTGATAACGGAAGGAATTTCATGGCTGCCATCTCCCTTTCCCAACTGAAACACATTCCTTGCCTGGCTCACACCTTAAACCTGGTGGTGCAGTGCTTCCTGAAAAGTTATCCGGGGTTATCCGACCTGCTCCTCAAAGTGCGTGGACTTTGCGCACATATCCGCCGTTCGCCTGTACACTCCAGCCGTATGCAGACCTATCAGCGTTCTTTGAACCTTCCCCAGCATCGCCTAATCATAGACGTTGCAACAAGGTGGAACTCAACACTGCACATGCTTCAGAGACTGTGCGAACAGAGGCGGGCTGTTATGTTTTTGTGGGAGGATACACATACACGGGCAGGCAGTAGGATGGCAGACATGGAGTTGTCAGGTGTGCAGTGGTCGAAGATTCAAGACATGTGTCAAGTCCTTCAGTGTTTTGAGGAATGCACACGGCTGGTTAGTGCAGACAACGCCATAATAAGCATGAGCATCCCCCTAATGCGTCTGCTGATGCAAAGTTTGACGCACATAAAGGATCAGGCGTCTGCACCAGAGGAAGAGGAAAGCCTTGATGACAGTCAGCGATTGTCTGGTCAGGGCAGTGTACATGACGAGGTACCGGGCGAAGAGGAGGTGGAGGATGAGGAGGATGATGGGGATGAGTATATTTTTAATGAGGAAGCTTTCCCGGGGGCACGGGAAATTGGTGGCGTGGCAAGGCCGGGTTCTGGTTTTTTGAGGGACACAAGTGACGTAGATTTGCCTGCAACTGCCCCTCAACCAAGCACAACCGCAGATTTGACAACGGGAACTTTGGCCCACATGGCGGATTATGCCTTGCGTATCCTCAAAAGGGACACACGCATTACAAAAATGATGAACGATGACGATTACTGGTTGGCCTGCCTCCTTGATCCTCGCTATAAAGGCAAATTGCAAAATATTATGCCACATGAGAACTTGGAACTAATATTAGCAACAAAACAATCAACTCTTGTTGACCGTTTGCTTCTGGCATTCCCTGCACACAGCGCCCGTGATCGTTCTCACACGAGCTCCAGGGGCCAGCAGACCAGAGGTGTTAGAGGGGCAGAAATCAGAAGTGGCGTTGGCCAGAGGGGTTTTCTGACCAGGTTGTGGAGTGATTTTTCTATGACCGCAGACAGGACAGGTACTGCAGCATCAATTCAAAGTGACAGGAGACAACATTTGTCCAGTATGGTTACAAACTATTTTTCATCCCTTATCGACGTTCTCCCTCAACCGTCATTCCCATTTGATTACTGGGCATCCAAATTAGACACCTGGCCAGAATTGGCAGAATATGCATTGCAGGAGCTTGCTTGCCCGGCAGCTAGTGTCCTATCAGAAAGAGTATTCAGTGCTGCAGGTTCAATACTAACAGAAAAAAGGACTCGTCTGGCTACCCAAAATGTAGATGATCTAACCTTCATTAAAATGAACCACAACTGGATTTCAAAATCTTTTGCCCCACCCTGCCCGGCTGACACCTAGCTTTCCTATGAAAAGGTCTTGCCTGTGGACTATTCTGAATGACTTTTCCAATCTCGTAATTTTCTTCACCTGATTGTCCAGCATACGACATGTTTCCACCTCACGAAATGGCCAAACTCCCCACACGGGGCCGTGCTATCGCCACTTTGCGCTTGGACCCTTGAGAGTGCTGTTTGTCTGAAGAGGTGGGTGTGGCCGCTTTTGGTCGACGGCACTGCCACTGGGTCCCTCATAGTACAATAAAGTGTCTCTGGCGGTGGTGGTGCGCACCCAACGTCAGACACACCGTTGTAATATGAGGGGCCCTGTGCCTGTAACGCCGGCCACAAGACAGTTCCCCCCCCCAGCTCAAACAGTGCTCTACCACTAGCAAAATTATCTCTCACAGCTTCACCAATGTGTAGTCTAGGCGCTGACATCCTTCAATGCCTGGCACTGACAATACCATTGTTTTGACATTTTTGTTATGTTAGGCCTTCGAAGCCTGTCTGCGGTCCCTTCTTTCTACAACTACTACACTGACCAGGCCACTGCTGGCCGTGTTACCCTGGAACCAATTTAAAAGTGCCTACAGTCAGCCCAATTTTGTTATGTTAGGCCTTCGAAGACTGTCTGCCGTCACTCCTTCCACTAGACTTCCACTGACCATACACTGCTGCCCATGTACCCCTGGAACCAATTTAAAGTGCCTACAGCCAGCCCAATTTTGTTATGTTAGGCCTTGGAAGCCTGTCTGCGGTCACTCCTTCCACTAGACTTCCACTGACCAGACCACTGCTGCCCGTGTACCCCTGGAACCAATTTAAAAGTGCCTACAGCCAGCCCAAGTTTGTTATGTTAGGCCTTGGAAGCCTGTCTGCGGTCACTCCTTCCACTAGGCCTCCACTGACCACACCACTGCTGTCCGTGTACCCCTGGAACCAATTTAAAATTGCCTACAGCCATGTGTTATTATTTTAGGCCTTCGATGCCTGTCTGCGGTCACTCCTTCCACTAGGCCTCCACTGACCACACCACTGGTGTCCGTGTACCCCTGGAACCAATTTAAAATTGCCTACAGCCAGCCCAATTTTTTTATTTTAGGCCTTCGATGCCTGTCTGCGGTCCATTCTTTCAACTACTACTACACTGACCAGGTCACTGCTGCCCGTGTACCCCTGGAACCAATTTAAAATTGCCTACAGCCATGTGTTATTATTTTAGGCCTTCGATGCCTGTCTGCGGTCACTCCTTCCACTAGGCCTCCACTGACCACACCACTGCTGCCCGTGTACCCCTGGAACCAATTTAAAATTGCCTACAGCCAGCCCAATTTTTTTATTTTAGGCCTTCGATGCCTGTCTGCGGTCCATTCTTTCAACTACTACTACACTGACCAGGTCACTGCTGCCCGTGTACCCCTGGAACCAATTTAAAATTGCCTACAGCCATGTGTTATTATTTTAGGCCTTCGATGCCTGTCTGCGGTCACTCCTTCCACTAGGCCTCCACTGACCACACCACTGCTGTCCGTGTACCCCTGGAACCAATTTAAAATTGCCTACAGCCATGTGTTTTTATTTTAGGCCTTCGATGCCTGTCTGCGGTCCATTCTTTCAACTACTACTACACTGACCAGGGCACTGCTGGCCGTGTTACCCTGGAACCAATTTAAAAGTGCCTACAGTCAGCCCAATTTTGTTATGTTAGGCCTTGGAAGCCTGTCTGCGGTCACTCCTTCCACTAGGCCTCCACTGACCACACCACTGCTGTCCGTGTACCCCTGGAACCAATTTAAAATTGCCTACAGCCATGTGTTATTATTTTAGGCCTTCGATGCCTGTCTGCGGTCACTCCTTCCACTAGGCCTCCACTGAGCACACCACTGCTGTCCGTGTACCCCTGGAACCAATTTAAAATTGCCTACAGCCAGCCCAATTTTTTTATTTTAGGCCTTCGATGCCTGTCTGCGGTCCATTCTTTCAACTACTACTACACTGACCAGGTCACTGCTGCCCGTGTACCCCTGGAACCAATTTAAAATTGCCTACAGCCATGTGTTATTATTTTAGGCCTTCGATGCCTGTCTGCGGTCACTCCTTCCACTAGGCCTCCACTGACCACACCACTGCTGTCCGTGTACCCCTGGAACCAATTTAAAATTGCCTATAGCCATGTGTTATTATTTTAGGCCTTCGATGCCTGTCTGCGGTCACTCCTTCCACTAGGCCTCCACTGACCACACCACTGCTGCCCGTGTACCCCTGGAACCAATTTAAAATTGCCTACAGCCAGCCCAATTTTTTTATTTTAGGCCTTCGATGCCTGTCTGCGGTCCATTCTTTCAACTACTACTACACTGACCAGGTCACTGCTGCCCGTGTACCCCTGGAACCAATTTAAAATTGCCTACAGCCATGTGTTATTATTTTAGGCCTTCGATGCCTGTCTGCGGTCACTCCTTCCACTAGGCCTCCACTGACCACACCACTGCTGTCCGTGTACCCCTGGAACCAATTTAAAATTGCCTACAGCCATGTGTTTTTATTTTAGGCCTTCGATGCCTGTCTGCGGTCCATTCTTTCAACTACTACTACACTGACCAGGGCACTGCTGGCCGTGTTACCCTGGAACCAATTTAAAAGTGCCTACAGTCAGCCCAATTTTGTTATGTTAGGCCTTGGAAGCCTGTCTGCGGTCACTCCTTCCACTAGGCCTCCACTGACCACACCACTGCTGTCCGTGTACCCCTGGAACCAATTTAAAATTGCCTACAGCCATGTGTTATTATTTTAGGCCTTCGATGCCTGTCTGCGGTCACTCCTTCCACTAGGCCTCCACTGAGCACACCACTGCTGTCCGTGTACCCCTGGAACCAATTTAAAATTGCCTACAGCCAGCCCAATTTTTTTATTTTAGGCCTTCGATGCCTGTCTGCGGTCCATTCTTTCAACTACTACTACACTGACCAGGTCACTGCTGCCCGTGTACCCCTGGAACCAATTTAAAATTGCCTACAGCCATGTGTTATTATTTTAGGCCTTCGATGCCTGTCTGCGGTCACTCCTTCCACTAGGCCTCCACTGACCACACCACTGCTGTCCGTGTACCCCTGGAACCAATTTAAAATTGCCTACAGCCATGTGTTATTATTTTAGGCCTTCGATGCCTGTCTGCGGTCACTCCTTCCACTAGGCCTCCACTGACCACACCACTGCTGCCCGTGTACCCCTGGAACCAATTTAAAATTGCCTACAGCCAGCCCAATTTTTTTATTTTAGGCCTTCGATGCCTGTCTGCGGTCCATTCTTTCAACTACTACTACACTGACCAGGTCACTGCTGCCCGTGTACCCCTGGAACCAATTTAAAATTGCCTACAGCCATGTGTTATTATTTTAGGCCTTCGATGCCTGTCTGCGGTCACTCCTTCCACTAGGCCTCCACTGACCACACCACTGCTGTCCGTGTACCCCTGGAACCAATTTAAAATTGCCTACAGCCATGTGTTATTATTTTAGGCCTTCGATGCCTGTCTGCGGTCCATTCTTTCAACTACTACTACACTGACCAGGGCACTGCTGGCCGTGTACCCCTGGAACCAACATCAGAAAATATAAAAATAAGTATTTTGCTTATAAAAAAGAAAATACTGGTGAGATATCAAATGCAGACATTTTAACATTAAAAACAAACACACAACTAAAATCTGGTACAGTACTAAAAATGGCCACCAGCTACAATTACTTTCTCCTGCAAGTAGTTAACTGAAAGTTTTTTTAAATTGAAAACACACATATGGCATCCACCGAGTGTTGTCCTGTCGCGTCTTCTTTATATTATTGCCGAGAAGATGCAAAATAATGAAAATAATAAAATCATTAATTACCAAAATAATAGAGAAAGTCAACACCACATTGCAAATAAACATTCATTCCAAATAAAGAAGCAGGGCGCGTCCGAGGGTGAGTATATACCTAATAAGAATCTAATCACCCTCGGACGCGCAATGCTTATTTCCAACAGCCTTCCTTCCTAAGAATCAGCCCTTCCGTCGTGTAGAGAGACGTTGTGTTACACTCCAAGGTGTTCCCCAGGTTGCCTTTCCTGAGCTTCGATCTACCGGCTCTCGTTTAGTAGTTGTTGGATACTACGCTGCATTAGGCCTTCAAATTGGGTATGGGGTGTAGAGAGATGGTGTGTTCCACTCCAAGGTGTTCCCCAGGTTGCCTTTCCTGAGCTTCGATCTTCCGGCTCTCGTTTAGTAGTTCTTGGAAACTACACTGCATTAGGCCTTCAAATTGGGTATGGGGTGTAGAGAGAGGGTGTGTTACACTCCAAGGTGTTCCCCAGGTTGCCTTTCCTGAGCTTCGATATTCCGGCTCTCGTTTAGTAGTTATCGGAAACTACGCTGCATTAGGCCTACAAATTGGGTATGGGGTGTAGAGAGAGGGTGTGTTACACTCCAAGGTGTTCCCCAGGTTGCCTTTCCTGAGCTTCGATATTCCGGCTCTCGTTTAGTAGTTATCGGAAACTACGCTGCATTAGGCCTACAAATTGGGTATGGGGTGTAGAGAGAGGGTTTGTTACACTCCAAGGTGTTCCCCAGGTTGCCTTTCCTGAGCTTCGATCTTCCGGCTCTCGTTTAGTAGTTGTTGGAAACTACGCTGCATTAGGCCTTCAAATTGGGTATGGGGTGTAGCGAGAGGGTGTGTTACACTCCAAGGTGTTCCCCAGGTTGCCTTTCCTGAGCTTCGATCTTCCGGCTCTCGTTTAGTAGTTCTTGGAAACTACACTGCATTAGACCTTCAAATTGGGTATGGGGTGTAGAGAGAGGGTGTGTTACACTCTAAGGTGTTCCCCAGGTTTCCTTGCCATTGCTTCGGTCTTCCGACTCTCGTTTAGTAGTTGTAGAAAAGTACACTGCATTAGGCCATACAAAATGGGTATGGGGTGGAGAGAGATGGTGTGTTACACTCCAAGGTGTTCCCCAGGTTGCCTTTCCTGAGCTTCTATCTTCAGGCTCTCATTAAATTGTGGTTAAATGGAACAACTGCATTTGGCGTACTAGTTGGTTTGGGGCCTACTATCGGTGTCTGCCACTCCTTGCTGTTCTCCTCCACTGAACAAAGCTGTGCCGCCTGTTTACTACGGTTGCCAATTTTGAACTGCATTTCGACTACTTACTGATTTGGCCCTACTCTCTGTGTCAGCCTCTCATTCCAGTTGTCCTCCACTGCAATGCCCCCTGGTTATTCCTGTGTTACCAATTTTGAACTGCATTTAGCCCACTTTCTTCTTTGGGCCTATATCTGTGTTTCCACTTCATCGTGCCCATTGCCCAGCCAGTGATAGATGAGTCTGCTGGTACATTGACCCATAACGCAACATTCCCCGTGCACGCTACACAACAACATTGTGACCCTGCTGAAAGTCAGGTTGCTCTTCCCGCATACCATACCACCTTACACGGGGACAAAGAGGAAGGTGCAGATGAAAGTGCAGGTTCCTTCATCAGGTGGGGGGAGGAATACTAGTTGGCGACGTCACTGGCACAGGGCCTCTCATAGTACGCAAAAGTGTTGCTGCCGGTGGGAGGCGCCCCCGCCGTGCAAACACACCGCTGTACTTTGAGGGGCCCTGTGCCAGTGCCAATGCCAACGAGTGGGCCCCCCCTGCTTGCTCAGGTTCACAGCACTTGCAAAGTTGAAATACTTACCTCTCCCTGCTCCACTGCCGTGACGTGGTCCAGATTTCCTGGGCCCACTAATTACTTGAACCAGCCCTACCCCCCACAACTTTAGCCAAATGACCCCCAATTTCAAATGCCTTCCAATTATTATAAGGTAAATTACGCTTGACAAGCTTCATTAAGAAGAATGGATGGTTTTGACATTAAAATGGGCACTCTAGGTGTTTTCCTGGCCCCCACTCACTGCCGACTATGCTGCCCCATTGACTTGCATTGGGTTTCGTGTTTCGGTCGATCCCGACTTTACGTCATAATCGGCCGATTTCACTCGACCCGACTTTGGACATAGTCGGGTTTCGCAAAACCCGGCTCGACTCTAAAAAGGTCAAGGTCGCTCAACTCTAGAAGCTACATTTTTTTTTTTTTTCCCTCAGCGCTGTAGCTCATTGGGCTGCCCTAGAAGGCTCCCTGATAGCTGCATTGCTGTGTGTACGCCGCTGTGCAAACCAACTGCTTTTTTCAAAGCACAAATCCTCTCGTTCCTTCCTTTCTGCACAGCTATCTTTTTGGTTTGTACACACTTTTTATTTAATTTGTGCATCAGTCCACTCCTTATTGCTGCCTGCCATACCTGGCTGAGATTACTGCAGGGAGATAGTAATTGAAGGACACTCCCTGTTTTTTTTTTTTTTTTTGTGGGAGATTAAGATTGACATTTCTGCTAGAGTGCCATCCCTGTCTGTGTCATCTCTCACTCAGTGGGCCATAGAAAGCCTATTTATTTTTTTGCTTGATTTGGGTTATAAAATCTACCTGAAAAAATCACTACATCAATCAGTGGGAGAAAAATATTGGCCTCAGGGCTTGTGTGCCACTCCTGACTCCTGTGTGCATCATCACTCACTCAGTGGGCCATAGAAAGCCCATTTTTTTTTTTTTTTGCTTTATTTGGGTTCTAAATTCTACCTGAAAAAATCAATAAATCAATCAGCGGGAGATTAATATTGGCCTTTGGGCTTGTGTGCCAGTCCTAAGCGTGCCATCTCTCTCTCTCAGATAGTGGGCCATAGAAAGCCTATTTATTTTTTTTTTTTTTTAATGAGTTTATAAATTTTCCCTGGAAAAAAAAAAAAAAGTGGGAGATTAATATTGGCCTCTGGGCTTGTGTGCCAGTCCTGAGCGTGCCATCTCTCTCACAAATAGTGGGCCATAGAAAGCCTATTTATTTATTTTTTTTTGGTTTTATAAATTCTCCCTTAAAAAAAAAGGGAGATTAATATTGGCCTTTGGGCTTGTGTGCCAGTCCTAAGCGTGCCATCTCTCTCTGTCTCTCAGATAGTGGGCCATAGAAAGCCTATTTATTATTTTTTTTATTGGGTTTATAAATTTTCCCTGGAACAAAAAAAAAAAGTGGGAGATAAATATTGGCCTCTGGGCTTGTGTGCCACTCCTGACTCCTGTGTGCGTCATCTCTCACTCAGTGGGCCATAGAAAGCCTTTTTTTGTTTTATTTGTTTTCTAAATTCTCCCTGAAAAAATCATTTTATTTTCTTTGGTTTCTAAATTCTTCCTGAAAAAATCATTTTATTCTATTTTTTTTTTCTCCTAAAGTCTCCCTGAAAAAAAAAAAAAAAAACAACAAATCAGTGGGAGATTAATGTTGCCCTTTCTGCTTGTGTGCCAGTCTTGACTCCTGGGTGTGCCATCTCTCTCTCTCTCTCTCCAATTGTGGGCCATAGAAAGCCTATTATTTTTTTAGCTTGATTTGGGTTCCAAAATCTACCTGAAAAAATCACTACATCAATCAGTGGGAGATAAATATTGGCCTCTGGGCTTGTGTGCCACTCCTGACTCCTGTGTGCGTCATCTCTCACTCAGTGGGCCATAGAAAGCCTTTTTTTGTTTTATTTGTTTTCTAAATTCTCCCTGAAAAAATCATTTTATTTTATTTGGTTTCTAAATTCTTCCTGAAAAAATCATTTTATTCTATTTTTTTTTTCCTAAAGTCTCCCTGAAAAAAAACAAAAAAAAACAAATCAGTGGGAGATTAATATTGCCCTTTCTGCTTGTGTGCCAGTCTTGACTCCTGGGTGTGCCATCTCTCTCTCTCTCTCCAATTGTGGGCCATAGAAAGCCTATTATTTTTTTTAGCTTGATTTGGGTTCCAAAATCTACCTGAAAAAATCACTACATCAATCAGTGGGAGATAAATATTGGCCTCTGGGCTTGTGTGCCACTCCTGACTCCTGTGTGCGTCATCTCTCACTCAGTGGGCCATAGAAAGCCTTTTTTTGTTTTATTTGTTTTCTAAATTCTCCCTGAAAAAATCATTTTATTTTATTTGGTTTCTAAATTCTTCCTGAAAAAATCATTTTATTCTATTATTTTTTTTTCCTAAAGTCTCCCTTAAAAAAAAAAAAAAAATCAAATCAGTGGGAGATTAATATTTACATTTGTGCTTCAGTGACAGTCCTGCGTGTGTGGCATCTCTCTCATCTGTTGCCACCAACAACAGAGTGTGTAACATTGTGCCTGATTTTCGTTGTGGTCTCACTCACCTGTAAAGGGGTAGCTAAATCATACTGAAGTTATAGCTCACCGTGTAATTTGTGTGACAGCAACAAATACCGTTAGTTTGTTTACGTTTTTAAAACAATGAGGAAGTATGGTGGAAGAGGTCGTGGCCGGGGGCGTTCATTGTCAGCTGGTAATGAGGGTAGTGGTAGTGGTGGAGCATCAGCTGGTCGTGGGAAAAAAAATATTGCACCTAAGTCTGGAGCTGTGGAGCCAGGTTCGTCGTCTGGCTACACAAGGCCTCGAACGCTCCCTTTTCTGGGAGTAGGAAAACCGCTTTTAAAGCCGGAGCAGCAAGAGCAAGTTTTGGCTTATCTTGCTGACTCAGCCTCTAGCTCTTTTGCCTCCTCTCGTGAAACTGGTAAATGTCAAAGCAGCGCGTCGTTAGTGGATGTTCACGGTCAGGGACAAGTCGCTTCCTTGTCCTCTTCAGCAAAAACAACAACAGAGAAGAATGCAGCAGGCGACACAACAGGTTACTCCATGGAGCTCTTTACACATACCGTCCCTGGCTTAGAAAGTGAAGCAGTTAACAGTCCATGCCCATTACAAGTTGAATCTGACATGGAGTGCACTGATGCACAGCCACAGCCAGACTACTATGCTGGTCCTTTGACTCAGACCACAACATTGCCCTCGCAGGGTGCTGATCAAGAATCAGACCCTGATGAGACTATGTTGCCCCATCGCGAACGCTATACCACCGACCGACACGGTGACACAGACGAAGTTGCACACGAGCTACAAGAAGAGGTAATAGATGACCCAGTTCTTGACCCCGATTGGCAGCCATTGGGGGAACAGGGTGCAGGCGGCAGCAGTTCTGAAGCGGAGGAGGAGGGGCCGCAGCAGGCATCAACATCGCAACAGGTTCCATCTGCCGGGCCCGTATCTTGCCCAAAACGCGTGGCAAAGCCAAAACCTGTTGGAGGACAGCGTGGCCATCCGGTTAAAGCTCAGTCTGCAATGCCTGAAAAGGTATCCGATGCTAGAAAGAGTGCAGTCTGGCATTTTTTTTAAACAACATCCAATTGATCAGCGCAAAGTCATCTGTCAAAAATGTTCAACTACCTTAAGCAGAGGACAGAATCTGAAAAGTCTCAATACAAGTTGCATGCATAGACATTTAACCACCATGCATTTGCAAGCCTGGACTAACTACCAAACGTCCCTTAAGGTTGTAGCACCCTCGGCCAATGAAGCTAGTCAGCAACGCAACATCCCTTCTGGCAGTGTAGGGCCACCATTTTCCGCACCACCTGCAGTATCTGTGCAGGTTTCTTTGCCAGGCCAAAGCAGTCAGGGTCAGGGAATCACCAGTTTCGTAGTAGGAAACACTGCATCTAGGGCACCGGTGGCAACAATACCATCTCCCACCGTCTCTCAGTCTGCCATGTCCACCGGCACCCCCGCTAGTTCCACGATCTCCAGCTCTCCAGTCCAGCTCACCCTACATGAGACTATGGTTAGAAAAAGGAAGTACTTAGCCTCGCATCCGCGTACACAGGGTTTGAACGCACACATAGCTAGACTAATCTCGTTAGAGATGATGCCCTACCGGTTAGTTGAAAGCGAAGCTTTCAAAGCCCTGATGGACTACGCTGTACCACGCTACGAGCTACCCAGTCGACACTTTTTTCCAGAAAAGCCATCCCAGCCCTCCACCAGCATGTTAAAGAGCGCATCGTCCATGCACTCAGGCAATCTGTGAGCACAAAGGTGCACCTGACAACAGATGCATGGACCAGTAGGCATGGCCAGGGACGTTACGTGTCCATCACGGCACACTGGGTAAATGTGGTGGATGCAGGGTCCACAGGGGACAGCAAGTTTGGGACAGTTCTGCCTAGCCCACGGTCTAGGAAACAATTGGCTGTAGCCGTTCGCACCCCCTCCTCCTCCTCTTCGTCCTCCTGCAGAAGCGAGAGCTCGTCCACAGACCGCAGTCGCACAACCACTCCATCCGCTGCTGCCACTGTTGCACACCAGGTCTCCCATTATGGGGCAGCTACTGGCAAACGTCAGCAGGCTGTATTGGCTATGAAGTGTTTGGGCGACAACAGACACACCGCGGAAGTTCTGTCCGAGTTCTTGCAGAAAGAAACGCAGTCGTGGCTGGGCACTGTAGATCTTGAGGCAGGCAAGTTAGTGAGTGATAACGGAAGGAATTTCATGGCTGCCATCTCCCTTTCCCAACTGAAACACATTCCTTGCCTGGCTCACACCTTAAACCTGGTGGTGCAGTGCTTCCTGAAAAGTTATCCGGGGTTATCCGACCTGCTCCTCAAAGTGCGTGGACTTTGCTCACATATCCGCCGTTCGCCCGTACACTCCAGCCGTATGCAGACCTGTCAGCGTTCTTTGAACCTTCCCCAGCATCGCCTAATCATAGACGTTGCAACAAGGTGGAACTCAACACTGCACATGCTTCAGAGACTGTGTGAACAGAGGCGGGCTGTTATGTTTTTGTGGGAGGATACACATACACGGGCAGGCAGTAGGATGGCAGACATGGAGTTGTCAGGTGTGCAGTGGTCGAAGATTCAAGACATGTGCCAAGTCCTTCAGTGTTTTGAGGAATGCACACGGCTAGTTAGTGCAGACAACGCCATAATAAGCATGAGCATCCCCCTAATGCGTCTGCTGATGCAAAGTTTGACGCACATAAAGGATCAGGCGTCTGCAGCTGAGGAAGAGGAAAGCCTTGATGACAGTCAGCCATTGTCTGGCCAGGGCAGTGTACAGGACGAGGTAGCGGGCGAAGAGGAGGAGGAGGACGAGGAGGATGATGGGGATGATTATATTTTTAATGAGGAAGCTTTTCCGGGGCCACTGGAAATTGGTGGCGCGGCAAGGCCGGGTTCTGGTTTTTTGAGGGACACAAGTGACGTGGATTTGCCTGAAACTGCCCCTCAATCAAGCACAACCGCAGATTTGAGAACTGGAACTTTGGCCCACATGGCGGATTATGCCTTACGTATCCTCAAAAGGGACACACGCATAACTAAAATGATGAATGATGACGATTACTGGTTGGCCTGCCTCCTTGATCCTCGCTATAAAGGCAAATTGCAAAATATAATGCCACATGAGAACTTGGAACTAATATTAGCAACCAAACAATCAACTCTTGTTGACCGTTTGCTTCTGGCATTCCCTGCACACAGCGCCCGTGATCGTTCTCACACGAGCTGCAGGGGCCAGCAGACCAGAGGAGTTAGAGGGGCAGAAATCAGAAGTGGCGTTGGCCAGAGGGGTTTTCTGACCAGGTTGTGGAGTGATTTTGCTATGACCGCAGACAGGACAGGTACTGCAGCATCAATTCAAAGTGACAGGAGACAACATTTGTCCAGTATGGTTACAAACTATTTTTCATCCCTTATCGATGTTCTCCCTCAACCGTCATTCCCATTTGATTACTGGGCATCAAAATTAGACACCTGGCCAGAATTGGCAGAATATGCATTGCAGGAGCTTGCTTGCCCGGCAGCTAGTGTCCTATCAGAAAGAGTATTCAGTGCTGCAGGTTCAATACTAACAGAAAAAAGGACTCGTCTGGCTACCCAAAATGTAGATGATCTAACCTTCATTAAAATGAACCACAACTGGATTTCGAAACCTTTTGCCCCACCTTGCCCGGCTGACACCTAGCTTTCCTATGAAAAGGTCTTACCTGTGGACTATTCTGAATGCCTTTTCCAATCTCGTAATTTTCTGCACCTGATTGTCCAGCATACGACATGTTTACACCTCACTAAATGGCCAAACTCCCCACACGGGGCCGTGGTATCGACACTTGGCGACAGCACCCGTGAGAGTGCAGTTTGTCTGAAGAGGTGGGTGAGCCCGCTTTTGGTCGACGGCACTGCCACTGGGTCCCTCCTAGTACAATAAAGTGTCTCTGGCGGTGGTGGTGCGCTCCCAACGTCAGACACACCGTTGTAATATGAGGGGCCCTGGGCCTGTACCGCCGGCCACAAGACAGTTCCCCCCCAGCTCAAACAGTGCTCTACCACTTGCAAAATTATCTCACAGCTCCACCAATGTTTAGTCTATGCGCTGACATCCTTCAATGCCTGCCACTGACAATACCATTGTATTGACATTTTTGTTATGTTAGGCCTTCGATGCCTGTCTGTGGTCACTCCTTCCACTAGGCCTCCACTGACCACACCACTGCTGCCCGTGTACCCCTGGAACCAATTTAAAATTGCCTACAGCCATGTGTTATTATTTTAGGCCTTCGATGCCTGTCTGCGGTCACTCCTTCCACTAGGCCTCCACTGACCACACCACTGCTGCCCGTGTACCCCTGGAACCAATTTAAAATTGCCTACAGCCATGTGTTATTATTTTAGGCCTTCGATGCCTGTCTGCGGTCACTCCTTCCACTAGGCCTCCACTGACCACACCACTGCTGCCCGTGTACCCCTGGAACCAATTTAAAATTGCCTACAGCCATGTGTTATTATTTTAGGCCTTCGATGCCTGTCTGCGGTGACTCCTTCCACTAGGCCTCCACTGACCACACCACTGCTGCCCGTGTACCCCTGGAACCAATTTAAAATTGCCTACAGCCATGTGTTATTATTTTAGGCCTTCGATGCCTGTCTGCGGTCACTCCTTCCACTAGGCCTCCACTGACCACACCACTGCTGCCCGTGTACCCCTGGAACCAACATCAGAAAATATAAAAATAAGTATTTTGCTTATAAAAAAGAAAATACTGGAGAGATATCAAATGCAGACATTTTAACATTAAAAACAAACACATACAACAAAAATCTGGTACAGTACTAAAAATGGCCACCAGCTACAATAACTTTCTCCTGCAAGTAGTTAACTGAAAGTTTTTTTCAATTTTAAACACAGATATGGCATCCACCGAGTGTTGTCCTGTCGCGTCTTCTTTATATTATTGCCAAGAAGATGCAAAACAATGAAAATAATAAAATCATTATTTACCAAAAAAATAGAGTAAGTCAAAACCACATTGCAAATAAACATTCATTACAAATAAAGAAGCAGGGCGCGTCCGAGGGTGAGTATATACCTAATAAGAATATTTTAGAGATGCCCTTAATCTGGTAGACTGGGACAATATCCTCAGAAATAAGAATACAGATAATAAATGGGAAATGTTTAAGAACATCCTAAATAGGCAGTGTAAGCGGTTTATACCTTGTGGGAATAAAAGGACTAGAAATAGGAAAAACCCAATGTGGCTAAACAAAGAAGTAAGACAGGCAATTAACAGTAAAAAGAAAGCATTTGCACTACTAAAGCAGGATGGCACCATTGAAGCTCTAAAAAACTATAGGGAGAAAAATACTTTATCTAAAAAACTAATTAAAGCTGCCAAAAAGGAAACAGAGAAGCACATTGCTAAGGAGAGTAAAACTAATCCCAAACTGTTCTTCAACTATATCAATAGTAAAAGAATAAAAACTGAAAATGTAGGCCCCTTAAAAAATAGTGAGGAAAGAATGGTTGTAGATGACGAGGAAAAAGCTAACATATTAAACACCTTCTTCTCCACGGTATTCACGGTGGAAAATGAAATGCTAGGTGAAATCCCAAGAAACAATGAAAACCCTATATTATGGGTCACCAATCTAACCCAAGAAGAGGTGCGAAACCGGCTAAATAAGATTAAAATAGATAAATCTCCGGGTCCGGATGGCATACACCCACGAGTACTAAGAGAACTAAGTAATGTAATAGATAAACCATTATTTTTTATTTTTAGGGACTCTATAGCGACAGGGTCTGTTCCGCAGGATTGGCGCATAGCAAATGTGGTGCCAATATTCAAAAAGGGCTCTAAAAGTGAACCTGGAAATTATAGGCCAGTAAGTCTAACCTCTATTGTTGGTAAAATATTTGAAGGGTTTCTGAGGGATGTTATTCTGGATTATCTCAATGAGAATAACTGTTTAACTCCATATCAGCATGGGTTTATGAGAAATCGCTCCTGTCAAACCAATCTAATCAGTTTTTATGAAGAGGTAAGCTATAGGCTGGACAACGGTGAGTCATTGGACGTGGTATATCTCGATTTTTCCAAAGCGTTTGATACCGTGCCGCACAAGAGGTTGGTACACAAAATGAGAATGCTTGGTCTGGGGGAAAATGTGTGTAAATGGGTTAGTAACTGGCTTAGTGATAGAAAGCAGAGGGTGGTTATAAATGGTATAGTCTCTAACTGGGTCGCTGTGACCAGTGGGGTACCGCAGGGGTCGGTATTGGGACCTGTTCTCTTCAACATATTCATTAATGATCTGGTAGAAGGTTTACACAGTAAAATATCGATATTTGCAGATGATACAAAACTATGTAAAGCAGTTAATACAAGAGAAGATAGTATTCTGCTACAGATGGATCTGGATAAGTTGGAAACTTGGGCTGAAAGGTGGCAGATGAGGTTTAACAATGATAAATGTAAGGTTATACACATGGGAAGAAGGAATCAATGTCACCATTACACACTGAATGGGAAACCACTGGGTATATCTGACAGGGAGAAGGACTTGGGGATCCTAGTTAATGATAAACTTACCTGGAGCAGCCAGTGCCAGGCAGCAGCTGCCAAGGCAAACAGGATCATGGGGTGCATTAAAAGAGGTCTGGATACACATGATGAGAGCATTATACTGCCTCTGTACAAATCCCTAGTTAGACCGCACATGGAGTACTGTGTCCAGTTTTGGGCACCGGTGCTCAGGAAGGATATAATGGAACTAGAGAGAGTACAAAGGAGGGCAACAAAATTAATAAAGGGGATGGGAGAACTACAATACCCAGATAGATTAGCGAAATTAGGATTATTTAGTCTAGAAAAAAGACGACTGAGGGGCGATCTAATAACCATGTATAAGTATATAAGGGGACAATACAAATATCTCGCTGAGGATCTGTTTATACCAAGGAAGGTGACGGGCACAAGGGGGCATTCTTTGCGTCTGGAGGAGAGAAGGTTTTTCCACCAACATAGAAGAGGATTCTTTACTGTTAGGGCAGTGAGAATCTGGAATTGCTTGCCTGAGGAGGTGGTGATGGCGAACTCAGTCGAGGGGTTCAAGAGAGGCCTGGATGTCTTCCTGGAGCAGAACAATATTGTATCATACAATTATTAGGTTCTGTAGAAGGACGTAGATCTGGGGATTTATTATGATGGAATATAGGCTGAACTGGATGGACAAATGTCTTTTTTTGGCCTTACTAACTATGTTACTATGTTACTATGTAATATAATCACCCTCGGACGCGCCCTGCTTCTTTCCGACAGCCTTCCTTCCTAAGAATCAGCCCTTCCGTGGTGTAGAGAGAGGGTTTGTTACACTCCAAGGTGTTCCCCAGGTTGCCTTTCCTGAGCTTCGATCTTCCGGCTCTCGTTTAGTAGTTGTTGGAAACTACGCTGCATTAGGCCTACAAATTGGGTATGGGGTGTAGAGAGATGGTGTGTTACACTCCAAGGTGTTCCCCAGGTTTCCTCGCCAATGCTTCGATCATCATGCTCTCGTTTAGTAGTTGTTGGAAACTACGCTGCATTAGGCCTACAAATTGGGTATGGGGTGTAGAGAGATGGTGTGTTCCACTCCAAGGTGTTCTCCAGGTTGCCTTTCCTGAGCTTCGATCTTCCGGCTCTCGTTTAGTAGTTGTTGGAAACTACACTGCATTAGGCCTACAAATTGGGTATGGGGTGTAGAGAGATGGTGTGTTCCACTCCAAGGTGTTCTCCAGGTTGCCTTTCCTGAACTTCTATCTTCAGGCTCTCATTAAATTGTGGTTAAACGGAACAACTGCATTTGGCGTACTAGTTGGTTTGGGGCCTACTATCGGTGTCTGCCGCTCCTTGCTGTTCTCCTGGTTTCCTGTCCTGAAATTCCGTTTTCAGGCGCTCGTTAAGTAGTTGTTAATGTTAGACTGCATTTGGCCTACTAGTTGGGTTGGGGCCTACTATCGGTGTCTGCCACTCCTTGCTGTTCTCCTCCACTGAACAAAGCTGTGCCGCCTGTTTACTACTGTTGCCAATTTTGAACTGCATTTCGACTACTTACTGATTTGGGCCTACTCTCTGTGTCAGCCTCTCATTCCAGTTGTCCTCCACTGCAATGCCCCCTGATTAGTCCTGTGTTACCAATTTTGAACTGCATTTAGCCCACTTTATTCTTTGGGCCTATATCTGTGTTTCCTCCTCATCCTGCCCATTGCCCAGCCAGTGATAGATGAGTCTGCTGGTACATTGACCCATAACGCAACATTTCCCGTGCACGCTACACTGCAAGATTGTGACCCTGCTGAAAGTCAGGTCCCCCTTCCCGCATACCATACCACCTTACACGGGGACAAACAGGAAGGTGCAGATGAAAGTGCAGGTTCCTTCATCAGGTGGGGGGAGGAATACTAGTTGGCGACGTCACTGGCACAGGGCCTCTCATGGTACGCAAAAGTGTTGCTGCCGGTGGGAGGCACCCCCGCCGTGCAAACACACCGCTGTACTTTGAGGGGCCCTGTGCCAGTGCCAATGCCAACGAGTGGGCCCCCCCTGCTTGCTCAGGTTCACAGCACTTGCAAAGTTGAAATACTTACCTCTCCCTGCTCCACTGCCGTGACGTGGTCCAGATTTCCTGGGCCCACTAATTACTTGAACCAGCCCTACCCACCACAACTTTAGCCAAATGACCCCCAATTTCAAATGCCTTCCAATTATTAAGTTACGCTTGACAAGCTTCATTAAGAAGAATGGATGGTTTTGACATTAAAATGGGCACTCTAGGTGTTTTCCTGGCCCCCACTCACGGCCGACTATGCTGCCCCATTGACTTGCATTGGGTTTCGTGTTTCGGTCGATCCCGACTTTACGTCATAATCGGCCGATTTCACTCGACCCGACTTTTGAGATAGTCGGGTTTTGCGAAACCCGGCTCGACTCTAAAAAGGTCAAGGTCGCTCAACTCTACTCATTTATATAGCGCTATTAATGACATTAATGGCACTGTCCCCAATGGGGCTCAGAATCTAAATTCCCTGTCTTTGGAATGTGGAAGGAAACCGGAGCACCCGGAGAAAACCCATGCAAACACTGGGAGAACATACAAAATCCTTGCAGATGTTGTCCTTGGTGGAATTTGAACCCAGGACCCCAACACTGCAAGGCTGCTGTGTTAACCACTGAGCCACCGTGCCACCACAGTTGCATGGTATGGTTTCCTATGCGGCAGACTACAGGGAAAATAGCTGCCGGGGGTGACGCATGCGCAGATGGAGATCTTGGCACCAAGATCTCGGGAGATGAGATCTCAGCGATGAAATCTCATCTCCCAAGATCTCCATCTGCTGGGATGCCCCCAGCATCCATTTTCCCGGAGTCCACCCCATAGGAAACCATGCAACTGCAGGGGTTCTGCCCTTTCACAAAATGTCGGCACTGGGCTGCAGGGGTCTGTAGCTTCACCTTATATTATAGTGGCAAAGTGAATAATAACCATCAGGGACCCCGAACCATCGGCCATGGAGCCAGAGGGGATTTAGCAGAGTAGGTTGGGGGACATGTAGGACTTTTTTTAATCACTTTTTATTCTGCTGTTTGTGAGGTAGGATGTAGAAAAAGACGGCAATTCTGCTGTTTTCTATTATGTGACTGTACAGCTCCTGTCACATGTTCGATCATGTTATTCACGGATGCCATGTGTGCCCTATTTGACCTACAGTGCTGAACTCATGTCCATGTTTTCCCAGCAGCACAGATGACAAGGGCCAATACAAGTCTATGAGTCCATGCTGTCCTTGTGCCGTCCATGTGCCGTCCGTGTGCTGTACATGTGCTGCCCGTGTGCCGTATGTGTGCCATCCGTGTTAAACATGGAAAGTATATGAGAAGCTTTGTAATTTCATTTCCATTATCCATACCGGAAAAACACGGATGGCACACTGATTGAAAACACTGGTGACACCGATATGGGTGTAAAATGTACATGTTTTATATGGACATGGAGGCCCCACTTTGAATTTTGTCTAGGGCCCCAATTTGTTTAAAACCGTCCCTGCATACAAGCCAGGCTTTTTTTCTGGAGAATTGCAAATCTGCCAGTCTAGTACACATACATTGTGTCCCCATACAGTGTAGAGCCCCCATATATTGTAGCACCCCCATACATTGTGCCAGCTCGTGTTTCTTGCGATTCACACACATAAATTAACTACCTTCTCCCCATTATAATAATGTCAAACATGTGGCTGCCTACTGTGGTTTAGAGGAAAACCGCGTGCACTATCCGGAAATGGTGCCTTAGTAGGGTCCAAAGCCGTATATAGTGAAAGATAAACTTAGGCACTCAACTTAAATGGAGTTTTTTTGTAATTTATTGTAGTCATCAAAATAAACGTTTCGGCCTTAATGCTTGGCCTTCTGCAGTAACAATTTCCATAAGGAAGATATAGAAGCGTCCCTTGGACGTGATGTGGGATGTACGGCAATTACTTATCAAGAGACCAGTGCCGGCTTGTGCTAGTGCAACGCAGTATCCACCGCACAAGCCGGCACCGGTCTCTTGATAATTAATTGTGGACACTAGGGTTGAGCGACCTTGACCTTTTTAGAGTTGAGCCGTGTTTCGCGAAACCCGACTATCTTAAAAGTCGAGTCGAGTGGAATCGGCCGATTATCGCGAAAAGTCGGGTATCGACCGAAACACGAAACCCAATGCAAGTCAATGGGGGAGCATAGTCGGCAGTGAGTGGAGGCCAGGAAAACACCTACACTGCCCATTTTAATGGCAAAAACATCCATTCTTGTTACAGAAGCTTGTCAATCGTAATTTAGCTTATAATAATTGGAAGGCATTTGAAATTGGGGGTCATTTGGCTAAAGTTGTGGGGGGTAGGGCTGGTTCAAGTAATTAGTGGGCCCAGTAAATCTGGACCACGTCACGGCAGTGGAGCAGGGAGAGGTAAGTATTTCAACTTTGCAAGTGCTGTGATCCTGAGCAAGCAGGGGGGGCCCACTCGTTGGCATTGGCACTGGCACAGGGCCCCTCAAAGTACAGCGGTGTGTTTGCACGGCGGGGGCGCCTCCCACCGGCAGAAACACTTTTGCGTACTATGAGAGGCCCTGTGCCAGTGACGTCGCCAACTAGTATTCCTCCCCCCACCTGATGAAGGAACCTGCACTTTCATCTGCACCTTCCTCTTTGTCCCCGTGTAAGGTGGTATGGTATGCGGGAAGAGGAACCTGACTTTCAGCAGGGTCACAATCTTGCTGTGTAGCGTGCACGGGGAATGTTGCATTATGGGTCAATGTACCAGCAGACTCATCTATCACTGGCTGGGCAATGGGCAGGATGAGGAGGAAACACAGATATAGGCCCAAAGAATAAAGTGGGCTAAATGCAGTTCAAAATTGGTAACACAGGACTAACCAGGGGGCATTGCAGTGGAGGACAACTGGAATGAGAGGCTGACACAGAGAGTAGGCCCAAATCAGTAAGTAGTCGAAATGCAGTTCAAAATTGGCAACAGTAGTAAACAGGCGGCACAGCTTTGTTCAGTGGAGGAGAACAGCAAGGAGTGGCAGACACCGATAGTAGGCCCCAACCCAACTAGTAGGCCAAATGCAGTCTAACATTAACAACTACTTAACGAGAGCCTGAAAATGGAATTTCAGGACAGGAAACCAGGAGAACAGCAAGGAGCGGCAGACACTGTTAGTAGGCCCCAAACCAACTAGTACGCCAAATGCAGTTGTTCCATTTAACCACTATTTCACAAGAGCCTGAAGATAGAAGCTCAGGAAAGGCAACCTGGAGAACACCTTGGAGCGGAAAACACCGTCTCTACAACCCAGACCCAACTTGTAGGCCTAATGCAGTGTTGTTTCAACAACTACTTAACGAGAGCTAGAAGATCGAAGCTATGGAGAGGCAACCTGGAGAACACCTTGGAGCGGAAGACACCGTCTCTATGACCCAGACCCAACTTGTAGGCATAATGTAGTGTTGTTTCAACAACTACTTAAAGGGACACTGTCACCTGGATTTGGAGGGAACAATCTTCAGCCATGGAGGCGGGGTTTTTGGGTTTTTGATTCACCCTTTCCTTACCCGCTGGCTGCATGCTGGCTGCAATATTGGATTGAACTTCATTCTCTGTCCTCCGTAGTACATGCCTGCACAAGGTAATCTTGCACAGCGCAGGCATGTACTATGGAGGACAGAGAATGAACTTCAATCCAATATTGCAGCCAGCATGCAGCCAGCGGGTAAGGAAAGGGGGAATCAAAAACCCAAAAACCCCGCCTCCATGGCTGAAGATTGTTCCCTCCAAATCCAGGTGACAGTGTCCCTTTAACACGAGCATGAAGATTGAAGCAATGGAAAGGCAACCTGGAGAACACCTTGGAGCGGAGGACACCGTCTCTACAACCCAGACCCAACTTGTAGGCCTAATGCAGTGTAGTTTTCAACAACAAAAACCAGGGATTCAAGCTTCAGGAGGCTAATTTGCATATTCCAGGTGCCTTCTGGGAGAAGCGAAGTCTCCCTAAGCTAGAAGATCGTTGGATACAGCCGGGACCAGCTGCTTCGAAAGCATCACCAAACCAGGGATTCAAGCTTCAGGAGGCTAATTTGCATATTCCAGGTGCCTTCTGGGAGAAGCGAAGTCTCCCTAAGCTAGAAGATCGTTGGGTACAGCCGGGACCAGCTGCTTCGAAAGCATCACCAAACCAGGGATTCAAGCTTCAGGAGGCTAATTTGCATATTCCAGGTGCCTTCTGGGAGAAGCGAAGTCTCCCTAAGCTAGAAGATCGTTGGATACAGCCGGGACCAGCTGCTTCGAAAGCATCACCAAACCAGGGATTCAAGCTTCAGGAGGCTAATTTGCATATTCCAGGTGCCTTCTGGGAGAAGCGAAGTCTCCCTAAGCTAGAAGATCGTTGGATACAGCCGGGACCAGCTGCTTCGAAAGCATCACCAAACCGCGCGAATTTTTGCCTGTAGGACATTATTGCAAGAGAGCTTGGCTGAGTAGATTACACAAGAAGGAAAACACACAGCAAGTCAGCAGGATCTAGGAGCAACATGGCAGATGTGACAACCTACATGGTGAGCTGCAGCATGTGCTACATGTTCACAGATCGACCAGAAGAAGAATCCAATTTCACCTGTCAGAAGTGTAGACTAGTGGCCCTTTTAGAAGAAAAGGTGCGGGGTCTGGAAGAAAGAATAGCAACTTTGAAACTCATCAAAGAGAATGAAGACTTTCTAGACAGAACAGAAGCATCTCTACTGGTCACAGAAGGTGCAAAAAGTGTCAGAGAACCTCCAAAAGCAGATGAGTGGAAGCATGTGACCAAAAGAAGCAAGAAGACCATGGAGAAATCACCAACCACACAACTGAAGAACCGATATCAAATCTTTGTAGAGGATGAAGATGGCACACCTAAGAATGAAGCAATACCAGCAAGCAAAAAAGAAAAGGGCACACAGCAACAAGTGACAGCAAAAAGTACAGCCAAGAAGCAACGAAGAGTGGTGGTGGTGGGAGACTCACTACTGAGAGGCACCGAAGCAGCCATCTGCAGACCGGACATAACTGCAAGAGAAGTATGCTGCCTTCCAGGTGCGATGATCAAGGATGTGACCGATAGGATACCAAAGCTCTTCAGCTCCAAGGACGTCCACCCATTTCTTCTGATACATGTTGGCACCAATGACACGGCAAGGAAGGACCTACCGACAATCTGCAAGGACTTTGAAGAGTTGGGGAAGAAAGTAAAGGAACTGGATGCACAGGTAGTTTTTTCTTCTATCCTTCCAGTAGACGGGCATGGCACCAGGAGATGGAACAGGATCCTTGATGCAAACAACTGGCTAAGACGATGGTGCAGACAACAAGGATTTGGATTCCTGGACCACGGTGTGAATTACTGGTATGATGGACTCCTCGCCAGAGACGGACTACACCTCAACAAACCTGGGAAACACACATTCGCCAGAAGACTCGCTACACTCATCAGGAGGGCGTTAAACTAGAAGAAGAGGGGACGGGAAGAAAAACATTAGACTCGAACAAAGACGACCCAGGAAAACATACTCAGAAGGGAGGTAAGAACATTTCTAAAACAATCCACAGTGAGGAGATTGGAACAAAACAAAATCCTCTAAACTGCATGCTCGCAAACGCCAGAAGCCTGACAAACAAGATGGAAGAACTAGAAGCAGAAATATCTACAGGTAACTTTGACATAGTGGGAATAACCGAGACATGGTTAGATGAAAGCTATGACTGGGCAGTTAACTTACAGGGTTACAGTCTGTTTAGAAAGGATCGTAAAAATCGGAGAGGAGGAGGGGTTTGTCTCTATGTAAAGTCTTGTCTAAAGTCCACTTTAAGGGAGGATATTAGCGAAGGGAATGAGGATGTCGAGTCCATATGGGTTGAAATTCATGGAGGGAAAAATGGTAACAAAATTCTCATTGGGGTCTGTTACAAACCCCCAAATATAACAGAAAGCATGGAAAGTCTACTTCTAAAGCAGATAGATGAAGCTGCAACCCATAATGAGGTCCTGGTTATGGGGGACTTTAACTACCCGGATATTAACTGGGAAACAGAAACCTGTGAAACCCATAAAGGCAACAGGTTTCTGCTAATAACCAAGAAAAATTATCTTTCACAATTGGTGCAGAATCCAACCAGAGGAGCAGCACTTTTAGACCTAATACTATCTAATAGACCTGACAGAATAACAAATCTGCAGGTGGTTGGGCATTTAGGAAATAGCGACCACAATATTGTGCAGTTTCACCTGTCTTTCACTAGGGGGACTTGTCAGGGAGTCACAAAAACATTGAACTTTAGGAAGGCAAAGTTTGAACAGCTTAGAGATGCCCTTAATCTGGTAGACTGGGACAATATCCTCAGAAATGAGAATACAGATAATAAATGGGAAATGTTTAAGAACATCCTAAATAGGCAGTGTAAGCGGTTTATACCTTGTGGGAATAAAAGGACTAGAAATAGGAAAAACCCAATGTGGCTAAACAAAGAAGTAAGACAGGCAATTAACAGTAAAAAGAAAGCATTTGCACTACTAAAGCAGGATGGCACCATTGAAGCTCTAAAAAACTATAGGGAGAAAAATACTTTATCTAAAAAACTAATTAAAGCTGCCAAAAAGGAAACAGAGAAGCACATTGCTAAGGAGAGTAAAACTAATCCCAAACTGTTCTTCAACTATATCAATAGTAAAAGAATAAAAACTGAAAATGTAGGCCCCTTAAAAAATAGTGAGGAAAGAATGGTTGTAGATGACGAGGAAAAAGCTAACATATTAAACACCTTCTTCTCCACGGTATTCACGGTGGAAAATGAAATGCTAGGTGAAATCCCAAGAAACAATGAAAACCCTATATTAAGGGTCACCAATCTAACCCAAGAAGAGGTGCGAAACCGGCTAAATAAGATTAAAATAGATAAATCTCCGGGTCCGGATGGCATACACCCACGAGTACTAAGAGAACTAAGTAATGTAATAGATAAACCATTATTTCTTATTTTTAGTGACTCTATAGCGACAGGGTCTGTTCCGCAGGACTGGCGCATAGCAAATGTGGTGCCAATATTCAAAAAGGGCTCTAAAAGTGAACCTGGAAATTATAGGCCAGTAAGTCTAACCTCTATTGTTGGTAAAATATTTGAAGGGTTTCTGAGGGATGTTATTCTGGATTATCTCAATGAGAATAACTGTTTAACTCCATATCAGCATGGGTTTATGAGAAATCGCTCCTGTCAAACCAATCTAATCAGTTTTTATGAAGAGGTAAGCTATAGACTGGACCACAGTGAGTCATTGGACGTGGTATATCTCGATTTTTCCAAAGCGTTTGATACCGTGCCGCACAAGAGGTTGGTACACAAAATGAGAATGCTTGGTCTGGGGGAAAATGTGTGTAAATGGGTTAGTAACTGGCTTAGTGATAGAAAGCAGAGGGTGGTTATAAATGGTATAGTCTCTAACTGGGTCGCTGTGACCAGTGGGGTACCGCAGGGGTCAGTATTGGGACCTGTTCTCTTCAACATATTCATTAATGATCTGGTAGAAGGTTTACACAGTAAAATATCGATATTTGCAGATGATACAAAACTATGTAAAGCAGTTAATACAAGAGAAGATAGTATTCTGCTACAGATGGATCTGGATAAGTTGGAAACTTGGGCTGAAAGGTGGCAGATGAGGTTTAACAATGATAAATGTAAGGTTATACACATGGGAAGAGGGAATCAATATCACCATTACACACTGAATGGGAAACCACTGGGTAAATCTGACAGGGAGAAGGACTTGGGGATCCTAGTTAATGATAAACTTACCTGGAGCAGCCAGTGCCAGGCAGCAGCTGCCAAGGCAAACAGGATCATGGGGTGCATTAAAAGAGGTCTGGATACACATGATGAGAGCATTATACTGCCTCTGTACAAATCCCTAGTTAGACCGCACATGGAGTACTGTGTCCAGTTTTGGGCACCGGTGCTCAGGAAGGATATAATGGAACTAGAGAGAGTACAAAGGAGGGCAACAAAATTAATAAAGGGGATGGGAGAACTACAATACCCAGATAGATTAGCGAAATTAGGATTATTTAGTCTAGAAAAAAGACGACTGAGGGGCGATCTAATAACCATGTATAAGTATATAAGGGGACAATACAAATATCTCGCTGAGGATCTGTTTATACCAAGGAAGGTGACGGGCACAAGGGGGCATTCTTTGCGTCTGGAGGAGAGAAGGTTTTTCCACCAACATAGAAGAGGATTCTTTACTGTTAGGGCAGTGAGAATCTGGAATTGCTTGCCTGAGGAGGTGGTGATGGCGAACTCAGTCGAGGGGTTCAAGAGAGGCCTGGATGTCTTCCTGGAGCAGAACAATATTGTATCATACAATTATTAGGTTCTGTAGAAGGACGTAGATCTGGGTATTTATTATGATGGAATATAGGCTGAACTGGATGGACAAATGTCTTTTTTCGGCCTTACTAACTATGTTACTATGTTACTATGTTACTAAACGAGAGTAGGAAGATCGAAGCAATGTGGACGAAACCTGGGGAACACCTTGGAGTGTAACACACCGTCTCTCTACACCCCATATCCAATTTGTAGGCCTAATGCAGTGTAGTTTTCAACAACTACTAAACGAGAGTAGGAAGATCGAAGCAATGTGGACGAAACCTGGGGAACACCTTGGAGTGTAACACACCGTCTTTCTACACCCCATACCCAATTTGTAGGCCTAATGCAGTGTAGTTTGCAACAACTACTAAACGAGAGTAGGAAGATCAAAGCAATGTGGAAGAAACCTGGGGAACACCTTGGAGTGTAACACACCGTCTCTCTACACCCCATACCCAATTTGTAGGCCTAATGCAATGTAGTTTGCAACAACTACTAAACGAGAGTAGGAAGATCGAAGCAATGTGGAAGAAACCTGGGGAACACCTTGGAGTGTAACACACCCTCTCTCTACACCCCATGCCCAATTTGTAGGCCTAATGCAGTGTAGTTTTCAACAACTACTAAACGAGAGTAGGAAGATCGAAGCAATGTGGACGAAACCAGGGGAACACCTTGGAGTGGAACACACCGTCTCTACACCCCATACCCAATTTGTAGGCCTAATGCAGTGTAGTTTGCAACAACTACTAAACGAGAGTCGGAAGACCGAAGCAATGGCGAGGAAACCTGGGGAACACCTTGGAGTGGGACACACCATCTCTACACCCCATACCAAATTTGTAGGCCTAATGCAGTGTAGTTTGCAACAACTACTAAACGAGAGTCAGAAGACTGAAGCAATGGCGAGGAAACCTGGGGAACACCTTGGAGTGGAACACACCGTCTCTACACCCCATACCCAATTTGTAGGCCTAATGCAGTGTAGTTTGCAACAACTACTAAACGAGAGTAGGAAGATCGAAGCAATGTGGAAGAAACCTGGGGAACACCTTGGAGTGTAACACACCCTCTCTCTACACCCCATACCCAATTTGTAGGCCTAATGCAGTGTAGTTTGCAACAACTACTAAACGAGAGTCGGAAGACCGAAGCAATGGCGAGGAAACCTGGGGAACACCTTGGAGTGGGACACACCGTCTGTACACCCCATACCAAATTTGTAGGCCTAATGCAGTGTAGTTTGCAACAACTACTAAACGAGAGTCAGAAGACTGAAGCAATGGCGAGGAAACCTGGGGAACACCTTGGAGTGGAACACACCGTCTCTACACCCCATACCCAATTTGTAGGCCTAATGCAGTGTAGTTTGCAACAACTACTAAACGAGAGTAGGAAGATCGAAGCAATGTGGACGAAACCTGGGGAACACCTTGGAGTGTAACACACCGTCTCTCTACACCCCATACCCAATTTGTAGGCCTAATGCAGTATAGTTTGCAACAACTACTAAACGAGAGTCGGAAGACTGAAGCAATGGCGAGGAAACCTGGGGAACACCTTGGAGTGGGACACACCGTCTCTACACCCCATACCCAATTTGTAGGCCTAATGCAGTGTAGTTTGCAACAACTACTAAACGAGAGTAGGAAGATCGAAGCAATGTGGACGAAACCTGGGGAACACCTTGGAGTGTAACACACCGTCTCTCTACACCCCATACCCAATTTGTAGGCCTAATGCAGTGTAGTTTGCAACAACTACTAAACGCGAGTAGGAAGATCGAAGCAATGTGGACGAAACCTGGGGAACACCTTGGAGTGTAACACACCGTCTCTCTACACCCCATACCCAATTTGTAGGCCTAATGCAGTGTAGTTTGCAACAACTACTAAACGAGAGTAGGAAGATCGAAGCAATGGAGAGGAAACCTGGGGCACACCTTGGGGCGGCAGACACCGTTAGTAGGCCCTACCAAAGTAGTAGCCCCAATGCAGTTTTAAAATTCCTAGAGGCTGAAAACAAGACTATTGACGCTCTGCTTTTTTCAAAGGAGGACAGCTGTATTGAGTGGCGCAGACAGACACAGGTAGTAGGCCTTAAACCAAAAATGTGGCTCACTGCAGTTTAAAAAAGGTTACAGGGGTACACAGCCAGCATTGCTCTGGGCAGTGGAGGACAATTTCAATAGTGGACCGCAGACAGACTTTGTACACCTACTATTAAAAAAAGGATGCTCTATGCAATTAAAAATAGGTTCCAGGGGTCCACGGGCAGCAGTGGTGTGGTCAGTGGACGAGTATTGGAAGGAGGGACCGCAGACAGGCATAGTAGGCCTAACATAACAAAATTAGGTTGTAGGCACTTTAAAATTGGTTCCAGGGGTACACGTGCAGCAGTGGTGTGGTCAGCGGAGGACAATTTGAATTAGGGACTGCAGACAGACTTTGTAGGCTGTCCCCTGTGGACCATGCATCCAACACATTAACCCAGTGCGCCGTAATGGACACGTAACTTTTTGTGGACATGCCTACTGGTCCATGCGTCTCTTGTCAGGTGCACCTTTCTACTGTTTGATTGCCTGAGTGCTACGAGGAAAAAGCTAACATATTAAACACCTTCTTCTCCACGGAATTCACGGTGGAAAATGAAATGCTAGGTGAAATCCCAAGAAACAATGAAAACCCTATATTAAGAGTCACCAATCTAACCCAAGAAGAGGTGCGAAACCGGCTAAATAAGATTAAAATAGATAAATCTCCGGGTCCGGATGGCATACACCCACGAGTACTAAGAGAACTAAGTAATGTAATAGATAAACCATTATTTCTTATTTTTAGTGACTCTATAGCGACAGGGTCTGTTCCGCAGGACTGGCGCATAGCAAATGTGGTGCCAATATTCAAAAAGGGCTCTAAAAGTGAACCTGGAAATTATAGGCCAGTAAGTCTAACCTCTATTGTTGGTAAAATATTTGAAGGGTTTCTGAGGGATGTTATTCTGGATTATCTCAATGAGAATAACTGTTTAACTCCATATCAGCATGGGTTTATGAGAAATCGCTCCTGTCAAACCAATCTAATCAGTTTTTATGAAGAGGTAAGCTATAGACTGGACCACGGTGAGTCATTGGACGTGGTATATCTCGATTTTTCCAAAGCGTTTGATACCGTGCCGCACAAGAGGTTGGTACACAAAATGAGAATGCTTGGTCTGGGGGAAAATGTGTGTAAATGGGTTAGTAACTGGCTTAGTGATAGAAAGCAGAGGGTGGTTATAAATGGTATAGTCTCTAACTGGGTCGCTGTGACCAGTGGGGTACCGCAGGGGTCAGTATTGGGACCTGTTCTCTTCAACATATTCATTAATGATCTGGTAGAAGGTTTACACAGTAAAATATCGATATTTGCAGATGATACAAAACTATGTAAAGCAGTTAATACAAGAGAAGATAGTATTCTGCTACAGATGGATCTGGATAAGTTGGAAACTTGGGCTGAAAGGTGGCAGATGAGGTTTAACAATGATAAATGTAAGGTTATACACATGGGAAGAGGGAATCAATATCACCATTACACACTGAACGGGAAACCACTGGGTAAATCTGACAGGGAGAAGGACTTGGGGATCCTAGTTAATGATAAACTTACCTGGAGCAGCCAGTGCCAGGCAGCAGCTGCCAAGGCAAACAGGATCATGGGGTGCATTAAAAGAGGTCTGGATACACATGATGAGAGCATTATACTGCCTCTGTACAAATCCCTAGTTAGACCGCACATGGAGTACTGTGTCCAGTTTTGGGCACCGGTGCTCAGGAAGGATATAATGGAACTAGAGAGAGTACAAAGGAGGGCAACAAAATTAATAAAGGGGATGGGAGAACTACAATACCCAGATAGATTAGCGAAATTAGGATTATTTAGTCTAGAAAAAAGACGACTGAGGGGCGATCTAATAACCATGTATAAGTATATAAGGGGACAATACAAATATCTCGCTGAGGATCTGTTTATACCAAGGAAGGTGACGGGCACAAGGGGGCATTCTTTGCGTCTGGAGGAGAGAAGGTTTTTCCACCAACATAGAAGAGGATTCTTTACTGTTAGGGCAGTGAGAATCTGGAATTGCTTGCCTGAGGAGGTGGTGATGGCGAACTCAGTCGAGGGGTTCAAGAGAGGCCTGGATGTCTTCCTGGAGCAGAACAATATTGTTTCATACAATTATTAGGTTCTGTAGAAGGACGTAGATCTGGGGATTTATTATGATGGAATATAGGCTGAACTGGATGGACAAATGTCTTTTTTCGGCCTTACTAACTATGTTACTATGTATGACAATGCAGACTTTTTCATGCCGGTGGAGGGCTGGGATGGCTTTTCTCGCAAAAGAAATGTCGACTGGGTAGCTTGAACCTTGGTACAGCGTAGTTCATCTGGGCTTTCTAAATATAAAACAAAGAAAAAAAGGAGGCTCCATGCACTTTCAGCTGGGTTCCAGGGGTACACGGCCAGCATTGGTCTGGTCAGTGGAGAACTATTGGAAGGAAAGACCGCAGACAGGCTTCAAAGGCCTAACATAATAAAATTGGGCTGTAGGCACTTTATAATTGGTTCCAGGGGTACACGGGCAGCAGTGGTCTGGTCAGTGGAGGAGTAGTAGAAAGAAGGGACCGCAGACAGGCTTCGAAGGCCTAACATAAAAAAATTGGGCTGTAGGCACTTTTAAATAGGTTCCAGGGGTACACGGGCAGCAGTGGTCTGGTCAGTGGAGGAGTAGTAGAAAGAAGGGACTGCAGACAGGTTTCGAAGGCCTAACATAAAAAAATTGGGCTGTAGGCACTTTTAAATAGGTTCCAGGGGTACACGGGCAGCAGTGGTCTGGTCAGTGGAGGAGTAGTAGAAAGAAGGGACAGCAGACAGGCTTCGAAGGCCTAACATAAAAAAATTGGGCTGTAGGCACTTTTAAATAGGTTCCAGGGGTACACGGGCAGCAGTGGTCTGGTCAGTGGAGGAGTAGTAGAAAGAAGGGACCGCAGACAGGCTTCGAAGGCCTAACATAAAAAAATTGGGCTGTAGGCACTTTTAAATAGGTTCCAGGGGTACACGGGCAGCAGTGGTCTGGTCAGTGGAGGAGTAGTAGAAAGAACGGACCGCAGACAGGCTTCGAAGGCCTAACATAATAAATTAGGGCTGTAGGCACTTTAACATTGGTTCCAGGGGAACACGGGCAGCAGTAGACAGGTCAGTGGAGGCCTAGTGGAAGGAGGGACCGCAGACAGGCTTCGAAGGCCTAACATAATAAAATTGGGCTGTAGGCACTTTGAATTGTCTTGCAGGGGTACACAGGCAGTGGGCACCATTGGTGTTGTCAGCGGCGGCCGATTGTAATGAGTGTCTGCCAGTTAGTAGTCCCAAAAAAATCAATACATGTTAATGTCTCGCATTACAACAAAAAGAAAAACCAAAAGGGTGCAATCATTAGGTACAGGGTTGGGCTCCTCTGCGTAGTTTCAGACCTAGTAATTTTGCACAAAGTATTTACTTGGGTAAATATAGGACACTGCCCCTGACTATGTTAAGTACCATCATACATGTCAACACAATGGTGTTGTCAGTGGCAGTAATTTACGGATGTCAGCGCATAGACTAAACATAGGTGTAACTGTGAGAGATAATTGTGCAAGTGGTAGAGCAATGTTTGAGCTGGGGGTGGGTGAACTCTCTTGTGGCCGGCGGTACATGCCCAGGGCCCCTCATGTTACAACAGTGTGTCTGACGTTGGGTGCGCACCACCACCGCCAGAGACACTTTATTGTACTATGAGGGATGCAGTGGCAGTGCCGTAGACCAAAAGCGGGCACACCCACCTCTTCAGACAAACAGCACTCTCACGGGTGCTTGCTTCAAGTGGCGATACCACGGCCCCGTGTGGGGAGTTTGGCCATTTTCGGAGGTGTAAACATGTCGTATGCTGGACAATCAGCTGCTGCAAATTACGAGATTGGTAAAGTAATTCAGAGTAGTCCACAGGCAATACCTTTTCATAGGAAAGCTAGGTGTCGGCCGGGCAAGGTGGGGCAAAAGAATTCGAAATCCAGTTGTGGTTTATTTTAATGAAGGTTAGATCATCAACATTTTGGGTGGCCAGACGAGTCCTTTTTTCGGTTAATATTGAACCTGCAGCACTGAATACTCTTTCTGATAGGACACTAGCTGCCGGGCAAGCAAGCTCCTGCAATGCATATTCTGCCAATTCTGGCCAGGTGTCTAATTTGGATGCCCAGTAATCAAATGGGAATGACGGTTGAGGTAGAACATCGATAAGTGATGAAAAATAGTTAGTAACCATACTGGACAAATGTTGTCTCCTGTCACTTTGAATTGATGCAGCAGTACCTGTCCTGTCTGCGGTCATAGCAAAATCACTCCACAACCTGGTCAGAAAACCCCTCTGTCCAACGCCACTTCGGATTTCTGCACCTCTAACACTTCTGTTCTGCTGCCCCCTGCTGCTCGTGTGAGAACGATCACGGGCGCTGTGTGCTGGGAATGCCTGAAGCAAACGGTCAAAAAGAGTTGATTGTTTGGTTGCTAATATTAGTTCCAAGTTCTCATGTGGCATAATATTTTGCAATTTGCCTTTATAGCGAGGATCAAGGAGGCAGGCCAACCAGTAATCGTCATCGTTCATCATTTTAGTAATGCGTGTGTCCCTTTTGAGGATACGTAAGGCATAATCCACCATGTGGGCCAAACTTCCAGTTGTCAAATCAGCGGTTGTGCTTGGTTGAGGGGCAGTTTCAGGCAAATCTACGTCACTTGTGTTCCTCAAAAAACCAGAACCCGGCCTTGCCACGCCACCAATTTCCAGTGGCCCCGGAAAAGCTTCCTCATTAAAAATATACTCATCCCCATCATCCTCCTCGTCCTCCTCCTCTTCACCCACTACCTCGTCCTGTACACTGTCCTGACCAGACAATGGCTGACTGTCATCAAGGCTTTCCTGTTCCTCTGCTGCAGACGCCTGATTTTTTATGTGCATCAAACTTTGCATCAGCAGACGCATTAGGGGGATGCTCATGCTTATTATGGCATTGTCTGCACTAACCAGCCGTGTGCATTCCTCAAAACACTGAAGGACTTGACACATGTCTTGTATCTTCGACCACTGCACACCTGACAACTCCATGTCTGCCATCCTACTGCCTGCCCGTGTATGCGTATCCTCCCACAAAAACATTACAGCCCGCCTCTGTTCGCACAGTCTCTGAAGCATGTGCAGTGTTGAGTTCCACCTTGTTGCAACGACTATGATTAGGCGATGCTGGGGAAGGTTCAAAGGCCACTGATAGGTCTGCATATGGCTGGAGTGTACGGGCGAACGGCGGATATGTGAGCAAAGTCCGCGCACTTTGAGGAGCAGGTCGGATAACCCCGGATAAGTTTTCAGGAAGCACTGCACCAGCAGGTTTAAGGTGTGAGCCAGGCAAGGAATGTGTTTCAGTTGGGAAAGGGAGATGGCAGCCATGAAATTCCTTCCGTTATCACTCACTACCTTGCCTGCCTCAAGATCTACTGTGCCCAGCCACGACTGCGTTTCTTTCTGCAAGAACTCGGACAGAACTTCCGCGGTGTGTCTGTTGTCGCCCAAACACTTCATAGCCAATACAGCCTGCTGACGCTTGCCAGTAGTTGCCCCATAATGGGACAACTGGTGTGCAACAGTGGCAGCTGCGGATGGAGTGATTGGGCGACTGCGATCTGTGGACGAGCTCTCGCTTCTGCAGGAGGACGAGGAGGAGGGGGTGCAAACGCCTACAGCCAACTGTTTCCTAGACCGTGGGCTAGGCAGAACTGTCCCGAAATTGCTGTCCCCTGTGGACCCTGCATCCACCACATTCACCCAGTGTGCCGTGATGGACACGTAACGTCCCTGGCCATGCCTACTGGTCCATGCATCTGTTGTCAGGTGCACCTTTGTACTCACAGATTGCCTGAGTGCATGGACGATGCGCTCTTTAACATGCTGGTGGAGGGCTGGGATGGCTTTTCTCGAAAAGAAGTGTCGACTGGGTAGCTCGTAGCGTGGTACAGCGTAGTCCATCAGGGCTTTGAAAGCTTCACTTTCAACTAACCGGTAGGGCATCATCTCTAACGAGATTAGTCTAGCTATGTGGGCGTTCAAACCCTGTGTACGCGGATGCGAGGATAAGTACTTCCTTTTTCTAACCAGAGTCTCATGTAGGGTGAGCTGGACTGGAGAGCTGGAGATCGTGGAACTAGCGGGTGTGCCGGTGGACATGGCAGACTGAGAGACGGTTGGAGACGGTATTGTTTCCGCCTGTGCCCTAGATGCAGTGTTTCCTACTACGAAACTGGTGATTCCCTGACCCTGACTGCTTTGGCCTGGCAAAGAAACCTGCACAGATACTGCAGGTGGTGCGGAAAATGGTGGTCTTACAGTGACGGCAGGGATGTAGCGTTGGTGAGTTGCTTCATTGGCCGAGGGTGCTACAACCTTAAGGGACGTTTGGTAGTTAGTCCAGGCTTGCAAATGCATGGTGGTTAAATGTCTATGCATGCAACTTGTATTCAGACTTTTCAGATTCTGACCTCTGCTTAAGGTAGTTGAACATTTTTGACAGATGACTTTGTGCGGATCAATTGGATGTTGTTTAAAAAAATGCCAGACTGCACTCTTTCGAGCCTCGGATCCCTTTTCAGGCATTGCAGACTGAGCTTTAACCGGATGGACACGCTGTCCTCCAACAGTTTTTGGCTTTGCCACGCGTTTTGTCCCATCTACGGGCCCGGCAGATGGAACCTGTTGCGATGTTGATGCCTGTGTGGCCCCTCCTCCTCCGCTTCAGAACTACTGCCGCCTGCACCCTGTTCCCCCAATGGCTGCCAATCGGGGTCAACAACTGGGTCATCTATAACCTCCTCTTCTAGCTCGTGCGCAACTTCGTCTGTGTCACCGTGTAAGTCGGTGGTAGAGCGTTCGTGACGGGGCAACATAGTCTCATCAGGGTCTGATTCTGGATCAGTACCCCGCGAGGGCAATGTTGTGGTCTGAGTCAAAGGACCAGCATAGTAGTCTGGCTGTGGCTGTGCATCAGTGCACTCCATGTCAGATTCAACTTATAATGGGCATGGCCTGTTAACTGCTTCACTTTCTAAGCCAGGGACGATATGTGTAAAGAGCTCCATGGAGTAACCCGTTGTGTCGCCTGCTGCATCCTTCTCTGTTGTTGTTTTTGCTGAAGAGGACAAGGAAGCGACTTGTCCCTGACCGTGAACATCCACTAACGACGCGCTGCTTTTACATTTACCAGTTTCAAAAGAGGAGGCAAAAGAGCTAGAGGCTGAGTCAGCAAGGTAAGCCAAAACTTGCTCTTGCTGCTCCAGCTTTAAAAGCGGTTTTCCTACTCCCAGAAAAGGGAGCGTTCGAGGCCTTCTGTAGCCAGACGACGAACCTGGCTCCACAGCTCCAGGCTTAGGTGCAATATTTTTTTTCCCACAACCACCTGATGCTCCACTACCACAACCATCATTACCAGCTGACAATGAACGCCCACGGCCACGACCTCTTCCACCAGACTTCCTCATTGTTTTAAAAACGTAACCAAAGTAACGGTATTTGTTGCTGTCAAACAACTTACACGGTGAGCTACAACTTCAGTATGATTTAGATATCCCTTTACAGGTGGGTGAGACCGCAAGGAAAATCAGGCACAATGTTGCACACTCTGTTTTCGGTGGCACCAAATGAGAGAGATGCCACACACGCAGGACTGTCACACAAGCAGAAATGTCAATATTGATCTCCCACTTTTTTTTTTGATTTGTTCAGGGAGACTTTAGAAACCAAATTAAAAAAAAAAAATAGGCTTTCTATGGCCCACTATTTGAGAGAGAGAGATGGCACACCCAGGAGTCAAGACTGGCACACAAGCAGAAAGGGCAATATTAATCTCCCACTGATTTTTTTTTTTTTTCAGGGAGACTTTAGAAACAAAATAAAATAAAATGATTTTTTCAGGAAGAATTTAGAAACCAAATAAAATAAAATGATTTTTTAAGGGAGAATTTAGAAACCAAATAAAAAAAATAGCCTTTCTATGGCCCAGTGCCCACTATTTGAGAGAGAGAGATGGCACACCCAGGAGTCAAGACTGGCACACAAGCAGAAAGGGCAATATTAATCTCCAACTGATTTTTTTTTTATTTTTTCAGGGAGAATTTAGAAACACAATAAAAAAAATAGGCTTTCTATGGCCCAGTGCCCACTATTTGAAAGAGAGAGATGGCACACCCAGGAGTCAGGAGTGGCACACAAGCAGAAAGGGCAATATTAATCTCCCACTGATTTCTTTTTGATTTTTTCAGGGAGAATTTAGAAACACAATAAAAAAAAAATAGGCTTTCTATGGCCCACTATTTGAGAGAGAGATGGCACACCCAGGAGTCAAGACTGGCACACAAGCAGAAAGAGCAATATTAATCTCCCACTGATTTTTTTTTTTTCAGGGAGACTTTAGAAACCAAATAAAATAAAATGATTTTTTCAGGAAGAATTTAGAAACCAAATAAAATAAAATGATTTTTTAAGGGAGAATTTAGAAACCAAATAAAAAAAAATAGCCCTTCTATGGCCCAGTGCCCACTATTTGAGAGAGAGAGATGGCACACCCAGGAGTCAAGACTGGCACACAAGCAGAAAGGGCAATATTAATCTCCCACTGATTTTTTTTTTTTTTCAGGGAGAATTTAGAAACACAATAAAAAAAATAGGCTTTCTATGGCCCACTATTTGAGAGAGAGAGATGGCACACCCAGGAGTCAAGACTGGCACACAAGCAGAAAGGGTAATTTTAATCTAACACTGATTTTTTTTTTTTCAGTGAGACTTTAGAAACAAAATAAAATAAAATGATTTTTTCAGGAAGAATTTAGAAACCAAATAAAATAAAATGATTTTTTAAGGGAGAATTTAGAAACCAAATAAAAAAAAAATAGCCTTTCTATGGCCCAGTGCCCACTATTTGAGAGAGAGAGAGATGGCACACCCAGGAGTCAAGACTGGCACACAAGCAGAAAGGGCAATATTAATCTCCCACTGATTTTTTTTTTAATTTTTTCAGGGAGAATTTAGAAACACAATTAAAAAAATAGGCTTTCTATGGCCCACTATTTGAGAGAGAGAGATGGCACACCCAGGAGTCAAGACTGGCACACAAGCAGAAAGGGCAATATTAATCTCCCACTGATTTTTTTTTTTTTTCAGGGAGACTTTAGAAACAAAATAAAATAAATGATTTTTTCAGGAAGAATTTAGAAACCAAATAAAATAAAATGATTTTTTAAGGGAGAATTTAGAAACCAAATTAAAAAAAAAATAGCCTTTCTATGGCCCAGTGCCCACTATTTGAGAGAGAGAGATGGCACACCCAGGAGTCAAGACTGGCACACAAGCAGAAAGGGCAATATTAATCTCCCACTGATTTTTTTTAAAATTTTTTCAGGGAGAATTTAGAAACAATAAAAAAAAATAGGCTTTCTATGGCCCACTATTTGAGAGAGAGAGATGGCACACCCAGGAGTCAAGACTGGCACACAAGCAGAAAGGGCAATATTAATCTCCCACTGATTTTTTTTTTTTTCAGGGAGACTTTAGAAACAAAATAAAATAAAATGATTTTTTCAGGAAGAATTAGAAACCAAATAAAATAAAATGATTTTTTAAGGGAGAATTTAGAAACCAAATAAAAAAAAAATAGCCTTTCTATGGCCCAGTGCCCACTATTTGAGAGAGAGAGTGTTAGGGCTAGCGGAACGCACCAAATAATAAGACAGATAGAGTATGGTGCGTTCGCAGCCCAGGGTCCACCGTGCAGAGATGGAACCTGCTGCTAAGTAATGACGTACTATATGGCGGTACTCATAAGTATACACACGTGGGTTAAACTTCACCCAGCGTGAAGGAAGTGATCCTGTTGCGTCACAGGACCGCGGTACCACACATAGAGCGCGAGCAAGTAGTCAGCGAACTCAAGCCCAACTAGGATTGAAGTCCGATTAGACCCTTGCTGGCACAACACCGCAACTGGGTGTGTAAGGAAACCATATAACAATATTAAGGCACAAGAGTGCATGCGGTGCCGCACTGACGAACGCCACTAACCACCCAGGCTTGGGTAAGGAAAGCACAAAGGAAGTGCACGGCGCCGTACTGGCGGTCACAGCAACTGGACGCTGTAATGTGTGATTCGTGCAGTAGGATAAGTCGGGCGCTAGATAGCAGCCATACACCTTCCGCGAACAGACATTCAATAGGGTAGGGGTATCCAAGGATGACTTGCACTCACAACATACACACATTACCAATTGTACACTAGCGCATGGCCGTGCGGTCATGCGCAGTTTATATAGCTGCAGCACAGGAAGTGGCCACAGAAACTTTGCCCTTCCAAGACCTGCCAAGAGGACCAATGGAATGTGCTGCAGAGCCTGAGCACATGACCCTCGATCTCCAACGGGAGATCTTGCCCTGGGCATGCTCAGTGTGTGCAGACAAGGACTTAGTCCCAGAGAAGTCCGCTCGCTGCTGACCAGCACTGGCTTTAATGGCAGAAGCTGAAGAAGCAGCAGTAACTCTCTGTACAGAGTGAGACTGAGCAAGACGCTGGGACCGATGTCCCTGCTGAGCAGGCTCCACTGCGGCTGGATAAGAATGGGAGACCGCAGCGGAGATGGCTCGAGATTCCCCCTGTGCAGAAGCGGGAACTCGAGACCTAACATTACCCTCCCTCCTAGGGCCCCCCCCTCCTTGGGCCTCGCTACGCTCGAAGGCAGCAATGAGCTGCGGGGACTGAATGTTTTCAGCAGGCTCCCATGACCTGTCCTCTGGGCCATAACCCTTCCAATCCACCAGATAGAACTTTTTGCCACGTACCACCTTGCACCCCAAAATAGCGTTCACCTCGTAATCGTCCGTAGACGAACCCGATGTCCCGGCAGATGACTCAGAAAACCGGGACATGTACACGAGTTTCAAGAGGGACACATGAAAGGTGTCGGTGATACCCAAGCGTGGAGGAAGAGCCAAACAGTAGACCACAGGATTAACCCGTTCGAGAACCTTGAAGGGACCCAAGTAGCGAGGAGCAAACTTAGTGGACTCAACTCGCAGCCTGATGTTACGGGCGGAGAGCCACACCAAGTCGCCAGGAGCAAAGGTCGGAGCGGGGCGCCGATGAACATCGGCGGAGGACCTCATTCTCTCTTTGGAGGCCCGAATGGCATCCTGCGTGCGGTCCCAAATGTCCCGTGCCTCCACAGCCCAGTCTGCTACCCTGGAGTCAGCAGAAGACACAGGTATGGGTACAGGAACACGCGGATGCTGGCCGTAATTTAGGAGGAATGGAGTCTGACCGGTGGAGTCGGCTATGGCATTGTTAAGTGCAAACTCTGCCCACGGTAGCAAGGATGCCCAGTCATCCTGTCTGGCAGAAACAAAATGTCGTAAATATGTGACCAAGGTCTGGTTGGCCCTCTCTACCAACCCATTCGTCTCGGGATGATATGCCGAAGAGAGATTCAACTCAATACTGAGTAGACGACAAAGCTCTCTCCAGAATCGAGACGCAAACTGGGGACCCCGGTCACTAACAATTTTGTCTGGCATACCGTGTAGGCGAAAGATATGCTTAACGAACAAGACAGCCAACGCCCGTGCAGAAGGTAGCCGTGGAAGAGGCACCAAGTGCACCATTTTGGAAAAATGGTCGGTGATCACCCAGATAATGGTGCAATTACGAGACTTGGGTAAGCCCACCACAAAGTCCATCCCGCCATCCCGACCATCTCCCAGGGCCTGTCCACCACCGGCAGAGGATAAAGCAAACCAGCTGGCCGTTGCCGAGGAGTCTTGTTCTTGGCGCAAGAGACACACGCTCGAACATACTCTGCGACCTCACGAGCCATATGCGGCCACCAGTATGTCCTCGCCAGTAACTCAGATGTCCTTTTGGTACCAAAATGTCCACCCACCCTGGACGAGTGTGCCCAAGAGAGAACCTCCGGTCGCAAACTGGATGGAACAAAAGTCTTGCCCGGGGGCACAGACTCTAGCGAAACCGGGGCCACAGTTCTCAAGCTCTCGGTGGGGACAATAAGCCGAGGCTCCTCCTCCTCCTCCGCAGATGACACAACGGAGCGAGAGAGAGCGTCGGCCCGAATGTTCTTCTCCCCAGAAAGAAAATGGAGGGTGAAATAAAACCGGGAGAAGAATAAGGACCATCTGGCCTGGCGAGAATTCAACCGCTGGGCTGTCTGCAGGTACACCAAATTTTTATGGTCTGTGAAGACTTGGAAGGGAAAACGTGCTCCCTCCAAGAGATGTCTCCACTCCGAGAAAGCCAACTTCATGGCTAGCAACTCCCTGTCCCCGATGGAATAATTCCTCTCTGCTGGTGAGAAGGTCTTGGAGAAAAAGAAGCAGGGATGCTTCCGACCTTGAGCATCCTTTTGGAAGAGGACTGCTCCAGCACCAACAGAAGAGGCATCCACCTCCATGATAAATGGCTTATCAACATCGGGGCGATGTAGGATGGGAGCGCTAGCGAAGTGTGACTTTATAGAGTTAAAGGCCTTGGAGACCTCCTCAGACCACAATTTAGGATTTGCCCCCTTCTTGGTGAGGGCAACCAAGGGAGCTACCAAAGTTGAGAAGTGCGGAATGAACTGGCGATAATAATTAATGAACCCCATAAAGCACTGCACCGCTTTAAGAGAATGGGGTTCCTGCCAGTCCATCACAGCCTGTAGCTTGGCAGGATCCATAGCCAATCCCTGGGCTGAGATGATGTAGCCCAGGAAAGGTAAGGACTCCTGCTCAAACATACACTTCTCCAACTTGGCATAGAGGGAGTTTGCCCGTAGGAGGTCGAAGACTTTGCAAACATCTTTCCGGTGGGAGTCAATATCTGGAGAGTAGATGAGAATATCATCCAGATAGACTACGACCGAGGTGGAAAGCATATCCCGGAAGATATCGTTCACAAAGTCTTGGAAAACGGCTGGGGCATTACAGAGGCCGAAGGGCATTACCAGATATTCATAGTGCCCATCCCTGGTGTTAAAAGCCGTCTTCCATTCGTCCCCCTCACGGATGCGAATCAGGTTGTAAGCACCCCGCAGATCTAGTTTAGTAAATACCCTTGCTCCCCGAAGCCTGTCGAAGAGCTCAGATATCAAGGGCAAAGGATACTTATTTTTAACGGTGATGGCATTAAGACCCCTGTAGTCTATGCATGGACGCAATTCCCCATTCTTCTTCTGCACGAAGAAGAACCCTGCCCCAGCAGGTGACACTGACTTCCTAATGAATCCTCTTGCCAGATTTTCCTGTATGTACTGTGACATTGCCTCCGTCTCCGGGAGAGATAGCGGATAGACTCGACCCCGGGGAGGCTCAGCACCAGGCAAGAGATCAATAGGACAGTCATAGGGACGATGGGGCGGAAGGATCTCCGCCGCCTTTTTGGAGAACACGTCTGCATAAGACCAATACTGCTTGGGGAGAGAGGAAAGATCTGCGGGTACCTCAGTAGTAGCAACCTGAACGCACTCCCTCTGACACCTACCCCCACAAGATTCGCCCCATCCCAGGATTCTGCCAGAGGACCACTCGATATGAGGAGAGTGGTACCGTAGCCAAGGTATTCCCAACAGGACCTCATCAATTCCCTCAGGAATGACGAGCAGAGATATCATCTCCTGATGAGATGGCGACATGGACAGAGTAAAAGGGACGGTCTGGTGTGTTATCTGTGAGGGCAGTGTCGACCCATTCACCACTCGTACCGTTACTGGTTGAGCTAGCATAACCAGGGGTATTGCGTGACGTTGGGCGAAGGCAGAAGACATAAAATTGCCCTCCGCCCCAGAATCCACGCAGAGCTCTACCGAGTGGGAGAATGAGCCTATAGTAATTGTCCCCTTAAAGGACAATTTAGAGGCAAACGTCGCCGTGTCTAGTGTACCTCCACCTACTACCACTAGACGCTGACGTTTCCTCGACCGCTGAGAACATCTGGTGGCTAGATGTCCTGACTGCTGGCAAACATGACAGACCTTGAGTGCACAAGCGGCCCGGGACTTAGATCCCGCTTGTGACACTTCCCTGGCCTCATGTGACTCAGGAACCAGGACCGGAGATTCCAGAGGTTTGGCGAAGGTAGGAGCCAGCCGAAACCTCTGCCTACACTGGGCTCGCTCTAACCTCCGCTCGTTAAAACGGAGGTCAATTCGAGTGGAGACAGTTATTAACTCCTCCAGTGTGGCAGGAACCTCCCTAGTGGCCAGAGCGTCCTTAACGTGGTCAGCCAGGCCCCTCCAAAATATGGGGATAAGAGCTTTATCCGACCAATGCAGCTCAGAAGCTAAAGTGCGGAATTGGACGGCAAAATGACTGACCAAGGACTCACCCTGAGTTAATGCCAGCAGTTGGAGCGCAGTATCATGGGTGACTTGAGGTCCTAAAAAGACCTGTTTCAGAGTGCTCAGAAACAGCGGAGCACTCTGCACCACATGATCGCCACGCTCCCACAGCGGCGTAGCCCATTCCAACGCCCTGTCCGACAAGAGAGACACTATAAATCCCACCTTAGCCCGCTCTGTGGGAAAACGTGCAGCCAGGAGCTCGAGATGAATAGAGCACTGACTCACAAATCCCCTACAAAATTTGCTATCACCAGAAAATTTTTCTGGCAGCAGGAGGCGAGAAAATGTCGGAGCAGGGGTGGCAATGGACAGGGTTGCTGCAGCCACGCTAGCAGCCTGTACAGCAACTGCGGTAACATCCACAGCTGAGGTTGCGCTCTCAAGAGCCGCCAACTGTTGTGAATTCTGTGGCAGAGTTCACTCCTGTGGTCACAAGTGGTACTTCGGCTGATTCTCTCTGGGAGCTTCCGTTTGTGGAGGAAAGTGGTACTGCAGCTTCTGAGTTTACTCCCTCAGGTGATCTGGTGAGGTCGTTAGCTGCTTCTCTACTTAACTCCACCTGATGCTTTGATCCATGCTTCCTGTCAATGTTCCAGTGTTGGACTTGTGTTTCTCTGGATCATTCCTGTGGCCTGCTGCTCTGCATAGCTAAGTGCTTCTTTGCTATTTGTTGCTATTTTTTCTGTCCAGCTTGTCTATTTGTTTTGCTGGAAGCTCTGGGACGCAAAGGGTGTACCTCCGTGCCGTTAGTTCGGTACGGAGGGTCTTTTTGCCCCCTTTGCGTGGTATTCTTTAGGGTTTTGTGTAGACCGCAAAGTTATCTTTCCTATCCTCGTTCTGTCTAGAATATCGGGCCTCACTTTGCTGAATCTATTTCATCCCTACGTTTGTCTTTTCATCTTACTCACAGTCATTATATGTGGGGGGCTGCCTTTTCCTTTGGGGTATTTCTCTGAGGCAAGGTAGGCTTATTTTTCTATCTTCAGGCTAGTTAGTTTCTCAGGCTGTGCCGAGTTGCATAGGGAGCGTTAGGCGCAATCCACAGCTGCCTCTAGTTGTGTTTGGAGAGGATCAGGAATTGCGGTCTACAGAGTTTCCACGTCTCAGAGCTCGTTCTATTATTTTGGGTTATTGTCAGATCACTGTATGTGCTCTGATCGCTATGTACATTGTGTTACTGAATTGCCTATCATAACAGTACAGGAAGCCAAAAGTACTAATGATTCTCAATAGAGGGAAAAAAGAAGTTCTGAGACCATTTTTTTTCCTTTGCACTGTGATTTGTCTTTTTTTTCCCCTAGACATTTGGGTGGTTCAGGACACAGGTGTTACAATGGACATTAAAGGTCTGTCTTCATGTGTAGATCAGCTCACGGCAAGAGTTCATGATATTCAAAATTTTGTGGTTCAGAATTCTTTGTTAGAACCGAGAATTCCTATCCCAGATTTGTTTTTTGGAGATAGAACTAAATTTCTGAGTTTCAAGAATAATTGTAAACTGTTTCTGGCTTTGAAACCTCGCTCCTCTGGTAACCCAGCGCAACAGGTTAGGATCGTCATTTCTTTTTTGCGTGGCGACCCTCAGGACTGGGCATTTTCTCTTGCGTCAGGAGATCCTGCATTGAGTGATATCGATGCGTTTTTCCTGGCGCTTGGATTGCTGTACGATGAGCCTAATTCAGTAGATCAGGCAGAAAAAAATTTGCTGGCTCTTTGTCAGGCTCAGGATGAGATAGAGCTATAATGCCAGAAATTTAGAAAATGGTCCGTGCTCACTCAATGGAATGTATCTGCGCTTGCAGCCATTTTCAGAAAGGGTCTCTCTGAAGCCATTAAGGATGTCATGGTGGGATTTCCTATGCCCGCTGGTTTGAATGAGTCTATGTCTTTGGCCATTCAGATCGGTCGACGCTTGGGGGAGCGTAAATCTGTGTACCATTTGGCGGTATTACCTGAGATTAAACCTGAGCCTATGCAGTGCGATAGGACTATGACCAGAGTTGAACGGCAAGAACACAGACGTCTGAATGGGCTGTGTTTCTACTGTGGTGATTCCACTCATGCTATCTCTGATTGTCCTAAGCGCACTAAGCGGTTCGCTAGGTCTGCCGCCATTGGTACTGTACAGTCAAAATTTCTTCTGTCCGTTACCTTGATATGCTCCTTGTCGTCGTATTCTGTCATGGCGTTTGTGGATTCAGGCGCAGCCCTGAATTTGATGGACTTGGATTATGCTAAACGTTGTGGGTTTTTATTGGAGCCCTTGCAGTGTCCTATTCCATTGAGAGGAATTGATGCTACACCTTTGGCCAAGAATAAGCCTCAATACTGGACCCAGCTGACCATGTGCATGGCTCCTGCACATCAGGAGGTTATTCGCTTTCTGGTGTTGCATAATCTGCATGATGTGGTCGTGTTGGGGTTGCCATGGCTACAAGCCAATAATCCAGTATTGGATTGGAATTCCATGTTGGTGTCCAGCTGGGGTTGTCAGGGGGTACATGGTGATGTTCCATTTCTGTCAATTTCGTCATCCACCCCTTCTGAGGTTCCAGAGTTCTTGTCTGATTACCGGGATGTATTTGATGAGCCCAAGTCCGATGCCCTGCCTCCGCATAGGGATTGTGATTGTGCTATCAATTTGATTCCTGGTAGTAAATTCCCAAAAGGTCGACTGTTTAATTTATCCGTGCCTGAGCACACCGCTATGCGCAGTTATGTGAAGGAGTCCCTGGAGAAGGGGCATATTCGCCCGTCATCGTCGCCATTAGGAGCAGGGTTCTTTTTTGTAGCCAAGAAGGATGGTTCGCTGAGACCGTGTATAGATTACCGCCTTCTTAATAAGATCACTGTTAAATTTCAGTACCCCTTGCCATTGTTATCTGATTTGTTCGCTCGGATTAAGGGGGCTAGTTCTTTCACTAAGATAGATCTTCGTGGTGCGTATAATCTGGTGAGAATCAGGCAAGGCGATGAATGGAAAACTGCATTTAATACGCCCGAGGGTCATTTTGAGTATCTAGTGATGCCGTTCGGACTTGCCAATGCTCCATCAGTGTTTCAATACTTTATGCATGACATCTTCCGTGAGTACCTGGATAAATTCCTGATTGTGTACTTGGATGACATTTTGATCTTCACGGATGATTGGGAGTCTCATGTGAAGCAGGTCAGAACGGTTTTTCAGGTCCTGCGTGCTAATTCTTTGTTTGTGAAGGGATCAAAGTGTCTCTTTGGTGTGCAGAAGGTTTCATTTTTGGGGTTCATCTTTTCCCCTTCTACTATCGAGATGGATCCGGTTAAGGTCCAAGCCATCCATGATTGGACTCAGCCGATATCTCTGAAAAGTCTGCAAAAGTTCCTGGGCTTTGCTAATTTTTATCGTCGCCTCATCTGCAATTTTTCTAGTGTTGCCAAACCATTGACCGATTTGACCAAGAAGGGTGCTGATTTGGTCAATTGGTCTTCTGCTGCTGTGGAAGCTTTTCAAGAGTTGAAGCGTCGTTTTTCTTCTGCCCCTGTGTTGTGTCAACCAGATGTTTCTCTTCCGTTCCAGGTCGAGGTTGATGCTTCTGAGATTGGAGCAGGGGCTGTTTTGTCACAGAGAGGTTCTGGTTGCTCAGTGATGAAACCATGCGCTTTCTTTTCCAGGAAGTTTTCGCCTGCTGAGCGAAATTATGTGGGCAACCGAGAGTTGCTGGCCATGAAGTGGGCATTCGAGGAGTGGCGTTATTGGCTTGAAGGAGCTAAGCATCGCGTGGTGGTATTGACTGATCATAAGAACTTGACTTATCTCGAGTCTGCCAAGCGCTTGAATCCTTGACAAGCTCGTTGGTCGTTGTTTTTTGCCCGTTTTGACTTTGTGATTTCGTACCTTCCGGGCTCTAAAAATGTGAAGGCGGATGCTCTGTCTAGGAGTTTTGTGCCCGACTCTCCGGGTTTATCTGAGCCGGCGGGTATCCTCAAGGAAGGAGTAATTGTGTCTGCCATCTCCCCTGATTTGCGGCAGGTTCTGCAAAAATTTCAGGCTAATAAACCTGATCGTTGCCCAGCGGAGAAACTGTTTGTCCCTGATAGGTGGACGAATAGAGTTATCTCTGAACTTCATTGTTCGGTGTTGGCTGGTCATCCTGGAATCTTTGGTACCAGAGAGTTAGTAGCTAGATCCTTTTGGTGGCCCTCTCTGTCGCGGGATGTGCGTACTTTTGTGCAGTCCTGTGGGATTTGTGCTCGGGCTAAGCCCTGCTGTTCTCGTTCCAGTGGGTTGCTTTTGCCCTTGCCGGTCCCGAAGAGGCCTTGGACACATATCTCTATGGATTTTATTTCTGACCTTCCCGTTTCTCAAAAGATGTCAGTCATTTGGGTGGTCTGTGATCGCTTTTCTAAGATGGTCCATCTGGTACCCTTGTCTAAATTGCCTTCCTCCTCTGATTTGGTGCCTTTGTTCTTCCAGCATGTGGTTCGTTTGCATGGCATTCCAGAGAATATTGTTTCTGACAGAGGTTCCCAGTTTGTTTCGAGGTTTTGGCGAGCCTTTTGTGGAAGGATGGGCATTGACTTGTCTTTTTCCTCGGCTTTCCATCCTCAGACTAATGGCCAGACCGAACGAACCAATCAGACCTTGGAAACATATCTGAGATGCTTTGTTTCTGCTGATCAGGATGACTGGGTGTCCTTTTTGCCTTTGGCTGAGTTCGCCCTTAATAATCGGGCCAGCTCGGCTACCTTGGTTTCGCCGATTTTCTGCAATTCTGGGTTCCATCCTCGTTTCTCTTCAGGACAGGTTGAGTCTTCGGACTGTCCTGGTGTGGATACTGTGGTGGACAGGTTGCAGCAGATTTGGACTCAGGTAGTGGACAATTTGACCTTGTCCCAGGAGAAGGCTCAACTTTTCGCTAATCGCAGACGCCGTGTGGGTCCCCGACTTCGTGTTGGGGATCTGGTTTGGTTATCTTCTCGTCATATTCCTATGAAGGATTCCTCTCCTAAGTTTAAACCTCGTTTTATTGGTCCGTATGGGATTTCTGAGGTTCTTAATCCTGTGTCTTTTCGTCTGACCCTTCCAGATTCTTTTTCCATACATAACGTATTCCATAGGTCATTGTTGCGGAGATACGTGGCACCTATGGTCCCATCTGTTGAGCCTCCTGCCCCGGTTTTGGTGGAGGGGGAATTGGAGTATATTGTGGAGAAGATTTTGGATTCTCGTGTTTCAAGACGGAAACTCCAGTATCTGGTTAAATGGAAGGGTTATGCTCAGGAAGATAATTCCTGGATTTTTGCCTCTGATGTCCATGCTCCCGATCTTGTTCGTGCCTTTCATGTGGCTCATCCTGGTCGGCCTGGGGGCTCTGGTGAGGGTTCGGTGACCCCTCCTCAAGGGGGGGGGGGTACTGTTGTGAATTCTGTGGCAGAGTTCACTCCTGTGGTCACAAGTGGTACTTCGGCTGATTCTCTCTGGGAGCTTCCGTTTGTGGAGGAAAGTGGTACTGCAGCTTCTGAGTTTCCTCCCTCAGGTGATCTGGTGAGGTCGTTAGCTGCTTCTCTACTTAACTCCACCTGATGCTTTGATCCATGCTTCCTGTCAATGTTCCAGTGTTGGACTTGTGTTTCTCTGGATCATTCCTGTGGCCTGCTGCTCTGCATAGCTAAGTGCTTCTTTGCTATTTGTTGCTATTTTTTCTGTCCAGCTTGTCTATTTGTTTTGCTGGAAGCTCTGGGACGCAAAGGGTGTACCTCCGTGCCGTTAGTTCGGTACGGAGGGTCTTTTTGCCCCCTTTGCGTGGTATTCTTTAGGGTTTTGTGTAGACCGCAAAGTTATCTTTCCTATCCTCGTTCTGTCTAGAATATCGGGCCTCACTTTGCTGAATCTATTTCATCCCTACGTTTGTCTTTTCATCTTACTCACAGTCATTATATGTGGGGGGCTGCCTTTTCCTTTGGGGTATTTCTCTGAGGCAAGGTAGGCTTATTTTTCTATCTTCAGGCTAGTTAGTTTCTCAGGCTGTGCCGAGTTGCATAGGGAGCGTTAGGCGCAATCCACAGCTGCCTCTAGTTGTGTTTGGAGAGGATCAGGAATTGCGGTCTACAGAGTTTCCACGTCTCAGAGCTCGTTCTATTATTTTGGGTTATTGTCAGATCACTGTATGTGCTCTGATCGCTATGTACATTGTGTTACTGAATTGCCTATCATAACAGCCAACCTACCCTCCAGCTGCTGGATATACCGCAAGGATTGCTGTTTGTCTGTCATTACTAGCCAGACCCTGGCGCTAGTGTAATGTTAGGGCTAGCGGAACGCACCAAATAATAAGACAGATAGAGTATGGTGCGTTCGCAGCCCGGGGTCCACCGTGCAGAGATGGAACCTGCTGCCAAGTAATGATGGACTATATGGCGGTACTCATAAGTATACACACGTGGGTTAAACTTCACCCAGCGTGAAGGAAGCGATCCTGTTGCGTCACAGGACCGCGGTTCCGCACATAGAGCGCGAGCAAGTAGTCAGCGAACTCAAGCCCAACTAGGATTGAAGTCCGATTAGACCCTTGCTGGCACAACACCGCAACTGGGTGTGTAAGGAAACCATATAACAATATTAAGGCACAAGAGTGCATGCGGTGCCGCACTGACGAACGCCACTAACCACCCAGGCTTGGGTAAGGAAAGCACACAGGAAGTGCACGGCGCCGTACTGGCGGTCACAGCAACTGGACGCTGTAATGTGTGATTCGTGCAGTAGGATAAGTCGGGCGCTAGATAGCAGCCATACACCTTCCGCAAACAGACATTCAATAGGGTAGGGGTATCCAAGGACGACTTGCACTCACAACATACACACATTACCAATTGTACACTAGCACATGGCCGTGCGGTCATGCGAAGTTTATATAGCTGCAGCACAGGAAGTGGCCACAGAAACTTTGCCCTTCCAAGACCTGCCAAGAGGACCAATGGAATGTGCTGCAGAGCCTGAGCACATGACCCTCGATCTCCAACGGGAGATCTTGCCCTGGGCATGCTCAGTGTGTGCAGACAAGGACTTAGTCCCAGAGAGGTCCGCTCGCTGCTGACCAGCACTGGCTTTAATGGCAGAAGCTGAAGAAGCAGCAGTAACTCTCTGTACAGAGTGAGACTGAGCAAGACGCTGGGACCGACGTCCCTGCTGAGCAGGCTCCACTGTGGCTGGATAAGAATGGGAGACCGCAGCGGAGATGGCTCGAGATTCCCCCTGTGCAGAAGCGGGAACTCGAGACCTAACAGAAAGATGGCACACCCAGGAGTCAAGACTGGCACACAAACAGAAAGGGCAATATTAATCTCCCACTGATTTCTTTTTGATTTTTTCAGGGAGAATTTAGAAACACAATAAAAAAAAATAGGCTTTCTATGGCCCACTATTTGAGAGAGAGAGATGGCACACCCAGGAGTCAAGACTGGCACACAAGCAGAAAGGGCAATATTAATCTCCCACTGATTTTTTTTTTTCAGGGAGACTTTAGAAACCAAATAAAATAAAATGATTTTTTCAGGAAGAATTTAGAAACAAAATAAAATAAAATGATATTTTCAGGAAGAATTTAGAAACCAAATTAAAAAAAAATAGCCTTTCTATGGCCCAGTGCCCACTATTTCAGAGAGAGAGATGGCACACCCAGGAGTCAAGACTGGCACACAAGCAGAAAGGGCAATATTAATCTCCCACTGATTTTTTTTTTTTTTTTCAGGGAGAATTTAGAAACACAATAATAAAAAAATAAGCTTTCTATGGCCCACTATTTGAGAGAGAGAGAGAGATGGCACACCCAAGAGTCAAGACTGGCACACAAGTAGAAAGGGCAATATTAAACTCCCACTCTTTTTTTTTTTTTCAGGGAGACTTTAGAAACAAAATAAAATAAAATGATTTTTTAAGGGAGAATTTAGAAACCAAATAAAATAAAATGATTTTTTAAGGGAGAATTTAGAAACCAAATAAAAAAAAATAGCCTTTCTATGGCTCAGTGCCCACTATTTGAGAGAGAGAGATGGCACACCCAGGAGTCAAGACTGGCACACAAGCAGAAAGGGCAATATTAATCTCCCACTGATTTTTTTTTTTTTTTTTTCAGGGAGAATTTAGAAACACAATAAAAAAAAAATAGGCTTTCTATGGCCCACTATTTGAGAGAGATGGCACACCCAGGAGTCAGGAGTGGCACACAAGCAGAAAGGGCAATATTAATCTCCCACTGATTTCTTTTTGATTTTTTCAGGGAGAATTTAGAAAGACAATAAAAAAAAAATAGGCTTTCTATGGCCCAGTGCCCACTATTTGAAAGAGAGAGATGGCACACCCAGGAGTCAGGAGTGGCACACAAGCAGAAAGGGCAATATTAATCTCCCACTGATTTCTTTTTGATTTTTTCAGGGAGAATTTAGAAACACAATAAAAAAAAAGGCTTTCTATGGCCCACTAGTTGAGAGAGAGAGATGGCACACCCAAGAGTCAGGAGTGGCACACAAGCAGAAAGGGCAATATTAATCTCCCACTGATTTTTTTTTAATTTTTTCTGGGAGTATTTAGAAACCCAATAAAAAAAAATTAATAGGTTTTCTATGGCACACTATTTGAGAGAGAGATGGCACACTCAGGACTGGCACAGAAGCCCAAAGGCCAATATTAATCTCCCACTGTATTTTTTTTATCAGGGAGAATTTATAACCCCCCCCCAAAAAAAACAGAAAAATGAAAAGGCTTTCTATGGCCCACTATGTGAGAGAGATGGCACACACAGGGATGGCACTCAAGCAGAAAGGCCAATCTTAATCTCCCACAAAAAAAAAAAACAGGGACTGTCCTACAATTACTATCTCCCTGCAGTAATCTCAGCCAGGTATGGCAGGCAGCAATAAGGAGTGGACTGATGCACAAATGAAATAAAAATTGTGGACAAACAAACAAGATAGCTGTGCAGAAAGGAAGGAACAGCAGGATTTGTGCTTTGAAAAAAGCAGTTGGTTTGCACAGCGGCGTACACACAGCAATGCAGCTATCAGGGAGCCTTCTAGGGCAGCCCAATGAGCTACAGCGCTGAGGAAAAAAAAATGTAGCTTCCACTGTCCCTGCAAACAAAAGGTGGTGTTGGACAGTGGAAATCGCTACAGCACAAGCGGTTTGGTGGTTAATGGACCCTGCCTAACGCTATCCCTGCTTCTGACGAAGCGGCAGCAACCTCTCCCTAGGCTCAGATCAGCAGCAGTAAGATGGCGGTCGGCGGGAACGCCCCTTTATAGCCCCTGTGACGCCGCAGACAGCAAGCCAATCACTGCAATGCCCTTCTCTAAGATGGTGGGGACCAGGACCTATGTCATCACGCTGCCCACACTCTGCGTCCACCTTCATTGGCTGAGAAATGGCGCTTTTCGCGTCATTGAAACGCGACTTTGGCGCGAAAGTCGCGTACCGCATGGCCGACCCCACACAAGGGTCGGATCGGGTTTCATGAAACCCGACTTTGCCAAAAGTCGACAACTTTTACAAATGAACGATCCGTTTCGTTCAACCCTAGTGGACACTATAACCCGGACTTCATTACCTCGAGCAGCTCATACTGCACTAGTGTCGTACATCCCACATCACGTCCAAGGGACGCTTCTATATCTTCCTTATGGAAATTGTTACTGTAGAAGGCCAAGCATTGAGGCCGAAACGTTTATTTTGATGACTACAATAAATTACAAAAAATCTCCATTTAAGTTGAGTGCCTAAGTTTATCTTTCGCTTACTGTGGTTTAGGCACAGTGAGGCTCAGAAGGATTGTGGCATTTGGATTTGGGAGTGCAGAAATCACTGGATTTTATTTGAGGAGGCAGGAGATATGTCGCTTTTCCAGAGTATTTGTTCTACCAGTAACGTGAGAACCCCTATATTTCCAGTGACAGATGATGCACCTTTGTGGGGGCTGTTTTTTTGTGGGATAAATTAGGGGTTTTATTGGTAATATTTTGGGGTATGTAATATTTTTCAATTGCTTCCAGTGTAAGGCGGGAACACATTCTTGTGTTCTACGCTGAGCACTTACCTCTGGATTTCCGTATAATTCCTACATAAATGCGATTCAGATTAAATCCCCAACGGAACTACCCACCATGAAGCAGATGGAGACACTTCGTACTCCATTTGGCATCTGCTCCAGTGGTTTCCATCTTTTTAGTCTTGCACGGATCTGTGGTGACCCACACTTGTGCGCTAAAAAGACACCTAAAATGATGGGACACTGCTGGAACACTGACAAGTCCAAAGTGATTTCATCTGTCTCATAAGTGAGTGGTTCCTTCCGGAGTTTTGTCTGATTCGCCGTTTTAGGAAATTTACAAGGAAACCCAGATGCAAGTGCTCAGCGGAGAGCACAGGATATATGTGAGCTGAGCATTATTCAGATTTTTGGGATGTAGAATGAACAAATAGACAGCAGTAGAAAATGAGTTCTTATTTTTATTTTTGCGTGGTTCACCGTGCAGTATAAGTGATAAGGTGGACATATTCTTCAGGTCCATGTGATTACAGCAATACCAGATTTATATTTTTTTAAGCTTTTGCTGCTATCACACAGTAAAAATGCTTGACTATAAAAAGTGGGGGGGGGGTTTTGTTGCCATAGCCTGTAAGCTGTAACTTTCTTATTTTTTGGCAAGCAGAGCTGTACGATGGCTTATTTTTTGTTGGACAAGTTGCAGATTTTGTTGGTGCCATTTTGGTGCACATAATATTTTATTGTTTTTTATTCCGATTTTTCAGACACAGAAGGTACAAAACCAGCAATTCAGTTAAAGTACACCTGGGCAGGAGCCGCGACAGGAAGCAAGGAAGAGGACGTAATCGCATGAAGATGGGAGGCGCCGGACCCAGACCACCCATTGGAGCGGACCGCAGCGGACCGCCCCCCAGGTGAGTATAATCTAACTTGTTTTTCTCATCTTTCAGGTTACATCGGGGGTTACATCGGGGGCTTATCTACAGCATTCCAGAATGCTGTAGGTAAGCCCCTGATGGCTGTGGCCGAGGTTTATATATGAAAAAGTAGGTGACAGATTCCCTTTAATCAGCTCCGATTGGACGCAAAACCGTCCAGGGCCTATACTGCAGGGTGTCAGCTATCATGTAGACATGACACCAGCGGGAATCACTGCCACCGGGTGGCACTATTCCTTTATTCCCCATCGCCTTTTTAAAACACTGATGAGCGAACAAGTACCCTTACCTGTTGACTGCTGTACTTTTCCCTGATGAGACTGGTGTACTAAATTTGAAATTCCCTGAAAGAATGGATGTATAATTCAGCTAAAAAGTGGAAAAGCTCAAGAGTTCACATGTATGCATTCTCACTACACCCAGCATGACCGCCAGCAGGTTGAGGTGAGCAGTGTAAGATCTCAGCAGCAGGGCAGAGGGACACTCAGGAATTGTCAGGCAAGGTGGGTGAAAAATTAGTTTTAACTTTTTAAAAGGATTTATCATAATTACAACATGAATTCTAAAACTAAGTGCTCTGGCCTCAGAAATCTGTAAAACAATGCATGTAGCTATATTGTGAAATCTGGAGAATCGCCTACTTTAAAATACAATATGATAGTGCAGAAGACAATACAAGCCAAGTATAGACAATATAAACACAACTAAGCAAATGCCATTGTCATAAGCAACCTAAAGGAAGAAATACTAGATACTTTCAAATACTGATATATGTAAAACAATACAGTGGGAGGGAAGACAGAGAGGTGAATAGATAAAAGACAGGCAAAAAACTCTCTCTCCCCTGAAGTATGTATTTATCTTTGCTACACTTAGCTTGTATTATCTTTTGAACAAAGTTTATGAAGTGTTTTTTCATGGGAATCTGTCAGTAGGATCAATCCTTCTAAGTCGTCTATACTGATACCTTGATATCTGTGATCCGATGTCTTATTCCAGAGAAATCCACATTTTTCTTATACAGTATGTAAACGAACTGTTAAAATGCTCAATGTATAAATAGTAACTACCAACACCATAACAAAGGTAAAGGGCGGGATATGGGTACAGCCAAAATACACCTGGAACTCTTTTCTGGGATATGCAGTCCTAGCTGTGTCCCTAATTCATTCCTAATAAGACTGTACCTTCCTGGCAGTGGAGGTTGGCACCCTAAATATGATATGGCGCCCCACTCAACGTCGGCTGTCCCTTCTGGCCCTGGTCGGACCCTAACAACTACCCGCACCCAAACCCCAACACCATACACCCAACCACAACCCTGGTCAAAAAAATGAAAAAAATGAAAATGAAGCGATGGCCGGGGGACCACCACAGTGCAGGAAGACTACTCTACACAAGATGAGATGCAAACAAAAAGGTAGATTTATTGGGAGGCAAGGAATGAAGGGAATGAGGAAGATGCAAACAGGGGTATAAAATGGCAAAAGACAATTTACAAGAGTAATAAACTTTATCTTTTCCGTAAAATAGCATGGTGCTCCAGCTATAACAGACTCAAAATATGTCTAACAAGCAAATGTAAACAATCAACGAGTGATAATGCTACTCTACGTATAACCTCCTACACTAGGCCCTAACAGGTGCACCATACAGGAACAAACTCATGGTTATGTTGGAGAATCAGGTCCAGTCCCAGGCGGGCCCCCAGCAGTCCAATACGGTGGTGCACACGGCTTTCTGTCAGCTCTGTGAAACGTGGTCTTCTCCTTGCTTCTGGATCCTAGGGATGCTCATGGAAACTGTAAATCCCTTTCTCTGTATCTTCGTGGCTCTCTTGCAGCTGTATCAGGACACAGCTCTTCTCTTTTTCAGCTATCAGCACAAAAAGTCCTCTCTGCAGCAGCCTCAGCTCACACATGCTGCTCCAGCTCCACACCTGCACTCTGCACAGACTAGCTCATTATAATGATTATTGCAGGGGAGAAGCAGAACATTCCATCACGCCAGACAAGGGGGTACAGCCTCTTAAAGTGACAGCATGTTCCTTACTGTCCATAACAGCACCACCCTCTTACAAAAAAGAAAAAATGAAAAAAATATATAGTAATAAGGGCACAAGATATGGTATTGCACTAAAATATCTATTGCACTTTTTTCCACTGTAAGGACCAGGGATATAGCCTTAGCTACTCCTATGTGTTATCATGGCATATAAATATATATTCTCATCTTCATTCTTGTAGAACACAAAAAATATATTCAATATATTCAATAAAGGCATTTTATTATCTATTCCCTGTACGGTGTTTCTCTGGGGAACCATTGTCTGGTTGTTTGGGCTCTTAAGCAATCTAAATGAACAAGTAGGTAATAAGTATTTTATCCATCCATCCATTTGTGTGCTGACTGCAAGTGTGAACTGAACCATAATTCGCAAGCTTTGCACATGGTATTTTATCCATCCATCTATTTGTGTGCTGACTGCAAGTGTGAACTGAACCATATTTCGTAAGCTTTGCACATGATATTTTATCCATCACTCCTGTGTTGTTTTTTTTCCTGTTTTTGGTTTCTGATTTAAAGTTTTCAAAGGTTTTTTTTCCCTTTTGTCCCACTGCTTTATGGCCTTGTTCAGCATTGGTTGTTTATCCTCCATAGCAATGCCTGCACTGGCCTTATGCTAATTGGTTGATTGCTGATTGTGACCATTTGGTTCCTGATGCTAGCAGTCACTCCATTTCATAAATATTTAGTCTGGCTTGGATACCACGCGTGCGGGTTCGCGTGTGCAACAGTTTAAAGTGCTTGGCAGTTAAAAAATGGCAGTTGGACAGGGCAGGAGACAGGTAAGGTGCATAAGTTATTCAAACAATCATGCTTCTTGGTCAGTCATACTACATTATGCATTGATCATATCAATATGCTTCTAATTTGTTTTTACTTCTGCTTTCCCACAACTCGCCCACCCTTTAACACATTCTGGGCACTCTCTCTATATCCACCCTTCCCTTCTCCCCCGCCATGTATAACTGAGGCTCTACTGACATTTCTTACCCACTCCAACCCAGCCACTACCGCCATGCAGCACTCAAAACGTTCATACAAATCATCCCACCACCTGCTCTTTCTGTTTTTTCTCCTTCTACTAGTTGCAGGTGACATCTCCCCAAACCCTGGACCTCCCTTCACCAACATATATTACTCTCCTCCAGCAACATATAGAAACCCTGCTAATCTTATTAACATTCAGTGCATGCCTTCTCATATCGCTTTCCACTGTGCTCTCTGGAATGCACGGTCTGTGTGTAACAAACTAACTTACGTTCACAATCTTTTCCACTCTAATTCCCTTAACCTTCTAGCTATTACAGAAACCTGGATCCAGCATTCAGACACCACCGCCACCGCCGCACTCTCGTTTGGTGGGCTGAAATTTTCACATACGACCAGACCTGAGAACAGACAGGGTGGAGGTGTTGGTTTGCTCCTTTCTTCACAATGTGCTTTCCAGGTCATCCCCCCGGTTCCCTCACTCACATTTCCTTCCTTTGAAATCCACGCCATCAGACTCTAAAAGCCCTTCTCCTTGCGAGTGGCAGTTGTTTATCGCCCTCCAGGCTCCTCCCACCAGTTTCTAGACCACTTTGCCACCTGGCTTACTCACTTTCTCTCCTGTGACATCCCGGCCCTCATCATGGGAGAATTTAACATCCCCATCAATGATCCCCTCTCGCAATCTGCCTCTCATCTTCTTTCTCTAACTTCTTCATTCGGCCTCTCACAGTTTACTAATTCTCCTACGCATGAGGATGGGAATTGTTGTGAATTCTGTGGCTGAGTTCACTTCTGTGGTCACAAGTGGTATTGCAGTCTCTGGGCTTCCTCCCTCAGGTGTTTTGGTGAGCTCGTTGGCTGCCTTGCTATTTAGCTCCACCTGAGTCTGTCTTCCTTGCTCCTTGTCAATGTTCCAGTGTTGGATCTGAGCTACTGCATCTTTCCTTGGGCCTGCTGCTCTGCTAGATAAGTGCTTCTAGTTTGTTTTCTGTTTTTTTCTGTCCAGCTTGCTATTGTCTTTTGCTGGAAGCTCTGAGAAGCAGAGGGGTGCACCGCCGTGCTGTTAGTTCGGCACGGTGGGTCTTTTTGCCCCTTTGCGTGGTTTTCGTTTTAGGGTTTTTTGTAGACTGCATAGTTCTCTTTGCTATCCTCGCTCTGTCTAGAATATCGGGCCTCACTTTGCTGAATCTATTTCATTCCTACGTTTGTCTTTTCATCTTGCTAACAGTCATTATATGTGGGGGGCTGCCTATTCCTTTGGGGTATTTCTCTGAGGTAAGTCAGGCTTGTATTTCTATCTTCAGGCTAGTCAGCTCCACAGGCAGTGCCGAGTTGCATAGGTAGTTGTTAGGCGCAATCCACTGCTGCTTATAGTTGTGTGAGGATAGATCAGGTACTGCAGTCTACAGAGATTCCACGTCTCAGAGCTCGTCCTATTGTTTTTGGTTATTGCCAGATCTCTGTATGTGCGCTGATTATTGCACGCTGTGTTGCCTGATTGCCAGCCATAACAGTACAAGGAGCCCACCAATGATTCCCAATAGAGGGAAAAAAGAAATCCTGACATCATTTTTTTTTCTTCTTAGCTCTGTCTTCAGTCTTTTTTTTCCCCTAGACATTAGAGTGCTTCAGGACACAGCTGTGGACATGGATATTCAGGCTCTGTGCTCCTCAATGGATAATCTCATTGTAAATGTACAAAAGATTCAAGATACTATTGATCAGAAATCGATGCTAGAACCAAGAATTCCGATTCCTGATTTGTTTTTTGGTGACAGAACTAAGTTCCTGAGCTTCAGAAATAATTGTAAGCTATTTTTGGCCTTGAAACCTCATTCTTCTGGTAATCCTATTCAACAGGTTTTGATTATTATTTCTTTTTTGCGCGGCGACCCACAGGACTGGGCGTTTTCTCTTGCACCAGGAGATTCTGCATTGAGTATATTGTATCATACAATTATTAGGTTCTGTAGAAGGACGTAGATCTGGGGATTTATTATGATGGAATAGAGGCTGAACTGGATGGACAAATGTCTTTTTTCGGCCTTACTAACTATGTTACTATGTTACTATGAGTAATGTTGATGCATTTTTCCTGGCGCTCGGATTGCTTTACGATGAGCCTAATTCAGTGGATCAGGCTGAGAAAAATCTGCTGGCTTTATGCCAGGGTCAGGATGATGTAGAAGTATATTGTCAGAAATTTAGGAAATGGTCAGTACTCACTCTGTGGAATGAATCTGCACTAGCGGCTTTGTTCAGAAAGGGTCTCTCTGAAGCTCTTAAGGATGTAATGGTGGGATTTCCTATGCCTGCTGGTTTGAATGAGTCTATGTCCTTGGCCATTCAGATCGGTCGTCGCTTGCGCGAGCGTAAATCTGTGCACCATCTGGCGGTACTGCCTGAGAGTAAACCTGAGCCTATGCAGTGCGACAGGACTATGACTAAAGTAGAACGGCAAGAACACAGACGTCTGAACAGACTGTGTTTCTATTGTGGTGATTCTACTCATGCTATTTCTAATTGTCCTAAATGCACTAGGCGGTTCGATAGCTCTGCCGTTATTGGTACTGTACAGTCCAAATTCCTTTTGTCCATTACCTTAATGTGCTCTTTGTCATCGTATTCTGTCATGGCGTTTGTGGATTCAGGCGCTGCCCTGAATCTGATGGATTTGGATTATGCTAAACGTTGTGGATTTTTCTTGGAGCCTTTGCGGTGTCCTATTCCGTTGAGAGGAATTGATGCTACACCTTTGGCCAAGAATAAGCCTCAGTACTGGGCCCAGCTGACCATGTGCATGGCTCCTGCACATCAGGAAGTTATTCGCTTTCTGGTACTGCATAATTTGCATGATGTGGTCGTGTTGGGGTTGCCATGGCTACAAACCCATAATCCAGTATTGGATTGGAACTCTATGTCGGTAACCAGCTGGGGTTGTCAGGGAGTACATGGTGATGTTCCATTTTTGTCTATTTCGTCATCCATTCCTTCTGACATCCCAGAGTTCTTGTCGGACTTTCAGGATGTATTTGAAGAGTCCAAGTCTGATGCCCTACCTCCGCATAGGAATTGTGATTGTGCTATCGATTTGATTCCTGGTAGTAAATTCCCTAAGGGTCGTTTATTTAATTTGTCCGTACCTGAACACACCGCTATGCGCAGTTATGTGAAGGAGTCCCTGGAGAAGGGACATATTCGCCCATCGTCGTCACCATTGGGAGCAGGGTTCTTTTTTGTAGCCAAGAAGGATGGTTCGCTAAGACCGTGTATTGATTACCGCCTTCTTAATAAGATCACTGTTAAGTTTCAGTATCCCTTGCCATTGATTTCTGACTTGTTTGCTCGGATTAAGGGGGCTAGTTGGTTTACTAAGATTGATCTTCGTGGTGCGTATAATCTGGTGAGAATCAGGCAGGGAGATGAATGGAAAACGGCATTTAATACGCCCGAGGGTCATTTTGAGTATCTGGTGATGCCGTTCGGACTTGCCAATGCTCCATCTGTTTTTCAGTCTTTTATGCATGACATTTTCCGTGAGTATCTGGATAAATTCTTGATTGTTTACTTGGATGACATTTTGATCTTCTCAGATGATTGGGAGTCTCATGTGAAGCAAGTCAGAATGGTTTTCCAGGTACTGCGTGCTAATTCCTTGTTCGTGAAGGGATCAAAGTGTCTCTTCGGTGTGCAGAAAGTTTCATTTTTGGGGTTCATCTTTTCCCCTTCTACTATCGAGATGGATCCGGTTAAGGTTCAGGCCATCCAGGATTGGACTCAGCCGACATCTCTAAAAAGTCTGCAGAAATTCCTGGGCTTTGCTAATTTTTATCGTCGCTTCATCTGTAATTTTTCTAGCATTGCCAGACCATTGACCGATTTGACCAAGAAGGGTGCTGATTTGGTTAATTGGTCTTCTGCTGCCGTGGAAGCTTTTCAGGAGTTGAAGCGTCGTTTTTGCTGTGCCCCTGTGTTGTGTCAACCTGATGTTTCTCTTCCGTTCCAGGTCGAGGTTGATGCTTCTGAGATTGGTGCAGGGGCGGTTTTGTCACAGAGAGGTTCTGGTTGCTCAGTGTTCAAACCATGTGCTTTCTTTTCCAGGAAATTTTCTGCTGCTGAGCGTAATTATGATGTGGGCAACCGAGAGTTGCTGGCCATGAAGTGGGCATTTGAGGAGAAGGCTCAGCTTTTCGCTAATCGCAGACGCCGTGTGGGACCCCGACTTCGTGTTGGGGATTTGGTTTGGTTATCTTCTCGTCATATTCCTATGAAGGTTTCCTCTCCTAAATTTAAACCTCGTTTTATTGGTCCGTATAGGATTTCTGAGATTCTCAATCCGGTGTCTTTTCGTCTGACCCTCCCAGACTCCTTTTCCATACATAATGTATTCCATAGGTCGTTGTTGAGGAGATACGTGGCACCTATGGTTCCATCTGTGGAGCCTCCTGCCCCTGTTTTGGTGGAGGGGGAATTGGAGTATATTGTGGAGAAGATTTTGGATTCTCGTGTCTCTAGACGGAAACTCCAGTATCTGGTCAAATGGAAGGGTTATGCTCAGGAAGATAATTCCTGGGTTTTTGCCTCTGATGTCCATGCCCCAGATCTTGTTCGTGCCTTTCATGTGGCTCATCCTGGTCGGCCTGGGGGTTCTGGTGAGGGTTCGGTGACCCCTCCTCAAGGGGGGGGTACTGTTGTGAATTCTGTGGCTGAGTTCACTTCTGTGGTCACAAGTGGTATTGCAGTCTCTGGGCTTCCTCCCTCAGGTGTTTTGGTGAGCTCGTTGGCTGCCTTGCTATTTAGCTCCACCTGAGTCTGTCTTCCTTGCTCCTTGTCAATGTTCCAGTGTTGGATCTGAGCTACTGCATCTTTCCTTGGGCCTGCTGCTCTGCTAGATAAGTGCTTCTAGTTTGTTTTCTGTTTTTTTCTGTCCAGCTTGCTATTGTCTTTTGCTGGAAGCTCTGAGAAGCAGAGGGGTGCACCGCCGTGCTGTTAGTTCGGCACGGTGGGTCTTTTTGCCCCTTTGCGTGGTTTTCGTTTTAGGGTTTTTTGTAGACTGCATAGTTCTCTTTGCTATCCTCGCTCTGTCTAGAATATCGGGCCTCACTTTGCTGAATCTATTTCATTCCTACGTTTGTCTTTTCATCTTGCTAACAGTCATTATATGTGGGGGGCTGCCTATTCCTTTGGGGTATTTCTCTGAGGTAAGTCAGGCTTGTATTTCTATCTTCAGGCTAGTCAGCTCCTCAGGCAGTGCCGAGTTGCATAGGTAGTTGTTAGGCGCAATCCACTGCTGCTTATAGTTGTGTGAGGATAGATCAGGTACTGCAGTCTACAGAGATTCCACGTCTCAGAGCTCGTCCTATTGTTTTTGGTTATTGCCAGATCTCTGTATGTGCGCTGATTATTGCACGCTGTGTTGCCTGATTGCCAGCCATAACAGGGAATACTCTGGACCTGGTTTTCTCCCATCCCGGCTCGCTGCACAACTTTACTAACTCCTTTTTCCCGCTCTCGGACCACAACCTTCTTTCCTTCTCTGTCAAGAATTGTCTCCTCACCCGGGACACCCCCACTTACCACACTTATCGGAATACACGTACCATTAATACCCAGCAGCTTGTGGACAATCTCCACACATCTCTTACCCCCATCTCCTCCCTCTCCTGTCCAGACTTAGCATTGTCACACTTCAATAATACACTGAAGAATGCCCTAGATGAAGCAGCACCTTCTACTTGCAGAAAGACCCGACACAGACAACAGCAGCCCTGGCACACTATGCAAACACGCTTTCTTCAGCGTTGCTCAAGGTGTGCAGAGTGGCAGTGGAGAAAATCTCTCTTAGCAGAAGACTTCATCCATTATAAGTTCATGCTCAAATCCTTTATCTCTGCCCTTTATCTGGCCAAACAATCCTACTTCACCACCCTCATCACCTCACTATCCAACAACCCAAAACGACTTTTTGAAACCTTAAACTCCCTCCTGAAACCTAAACTACAGGCCCCCATCACCAATCTCAGCGGTGAGGATCTGGCCACTTATTTCTTAGAAAAAATCAACCACATCCATCAGAATATCTCAGCGCAATCTCCTCAGTGCCTGGATCCCCTTCCCTGCCGCACCTCAAGCTCACTAGACATCTTTGAGGCTGTTTCTGAAGAAGAAGTTTCCAAGCTCCTCGCTTCTGCTCGGCCTACAACCTGCAACAGTGACCCCATTCCTTCACATATCCTGCAGTCTCTCTCACCAGTGGTCACCACTCACCTGACTAAAATATTTAACCTCTCTCTTTCTTCAGGTATCTTTCCCTCCTCATTTAAACCTGCCATGATAACCCCTTTACTTAAAAAGCCATCCCTGGACCAGAACTGCACTGCTAACTACAGACCTGTCTCTAACCTTTCCTTCATCTCTAAACTTCTGGAACACTTGGTCCACTCCCGTCTAATCCGTTATCTCTCAGATAACTCTCTTCTTGACCCCTTACAATCTGGTTTCTGCTCTTTACACTCCAGTGAAACTGCCCTCACTAAAGTCTCTAATGATCTAATAACAGCTAAATCCAAAGGTCATTGCTCTCTGCTGATTCTCCGGGATCTCTCTGCCGCATTTGACACTGTGGATCACCAGCTCCTCCTCACTATGCTCCGCTCTATAGGCCTCAAGGACACAGCCATCTCCTGGTTCTCCTCCTACCTCTCTGACCGCTCCTTCACTGTATTTTTTGCCGGCTCCTCTTCCTCTCCTCGTCCCCTTACTATCGGGGTTCCGCAAGGCTCAGTCCTAGGCCCCCTTCTCTTCTCTTCTCTCTTTACACAGCTCCTATTGGACAAACAATCAGCAGATTTGGGTTCCAGTATCATCTCTATGCTGATGACACCCAATTATACACTTCTTCCCCTGACATCACCCCTACCCTAATTCAACATACCAAGGATTGTCTGTCTGCTGTCTCTAACATCATGTCCTCCCTCTACCTGAAACTAAATCTCTCCAAAACAGAACTTCTTGTGTTTCTCCCTTCTACTAACCTCACTCTACCCAACATCGAAATTACCCTGGAGGGTTCAACCATAGCTCCCAAGCAGCATGCCCGCTGTCTTGGGGTCATATTCGACACCGAACTTTCCTTTACTCCCTATATCCGATCACTCACTCGCTCTTGTCACCTGCATCTTAAAAACATCTCCAGAATCCGACCTTTTCTCACCGTAGAAACTGCTTAGACTCTTACTGTCGCTCTTATTCATTCCCATCTGGACTTCTGCAACTCTCTTCTGATCGGTCTCCCTCTTACCAAACTTTCTCCTCTCCAATCCATCTTGAATGCTGCAGCCAGAGTCATTTTTCTGTCCAGCCGCTTCACCGATGCCTCCATCTTGTGCCAGTCATTATACTGGCTACCCATTCGCTACAGGGTCCAGTATAAACTCATCTCTCTCACCCACAAAGCTCTCCACAGTTCTGCACCACCTTATATCTCCTCTCTCATCTCTGTCTATCACCCTACACGTGCCCTCCGTTCTACAAATGACCTAAGACTAACATCCCCTGTAATCCGAACCTCACACCTCCGTCTCCAAGACTTCTCACGTGCTGCGCCAGCTCTCTGGAATGCACTTCCCCAGACAATCAGACTGATACCTAGCCCCGACCTATTCAAGCGCGCTTTGAAAACCCATCTCTTCAAACAAGCCTACCACATCAACTACTCAGTAAACTAACTTTGCCCTGTTCCCTCCATCCAAATATTACTCTGAGTCTGCACCTTACTATTCATCTGTCTCCACACCCTCCACACACATGATAACTGCACTTGATACTTGACTATTGCACTTAAACACACGGGCTGATGACCAGATCGTTATTATTATTTATTTATATAACACCATTAATTCCATGGTGCTGTACATGAGAAGGGGTTACATCAAAATACAAATATCACTTACAGTAAACAAAACTAACAATGACTGACTGGTACAGAGGGAAGAGGACCCTGCCCTTGCGGGCTTACACTCTACAACAGTGTAAGCCCGCAAGTGCGATCATGCAGCTTTGTGTGAAAATCCCTATATATTATAATTGCCAGACCTGAAATAACAATCACTTTTCACTTATTGTGTCCCCCCATTTCCGTGTAGATTGTAAGCTTGTGAGCAGGGACCTCACTCCTAATGTCACTGTTTAAAGTGTCTTAACTCATACCGAATTTATTGTTTGTACATGTCCCCGCTTAATTGTAAAGTGCTGCAGAATATGTTGGCACTATATAAATAAAATTATTATGATGATTATTATTAAGTAACTGAGTAAAGTGATAATTTGATATCTGAAATCTGATGTTGTATCTCAGTGAAATCCACGTTTTTCCTATACAGTAGGTGAATGACAAAAAAAGCGTCAGTGAAGAGTACGGTGTGCACATATATGGCGACTCAAAATTAGATAATCAAAATAGGAGAACCGAGAGTCAAAACTAGCCACAAAATATCACAAAAGATAATGTTTATTAAGTAAATCATAAAGAAAAATACAAATAAATAAATAATGATCACAGGTATAAAGTGCATAGCAACTGTATCCTAAGGTACATCCATGTCACCCAGGTACACAGGACAGGGCCCAAATGAATATAGGGAAAACAGTACATAAAATGTAAAAAATAGGGTACTACTCACACATAGGCTACACTATCTCAGACATGTGGTGATCTTAGTGGAAAATCTACTCCTAGTGGCCACATTTCAAAGATCACCACATACACTAAGCGTGCTAATAATCACATAAGAAAGGAATTCAAAAAGATGGATTACCCATGTGTGCAAAGGAGTCCTGTCCGGGTCCTGGGTCACGTTCCCCAACGCGCGTTTCGCGTTCTATCGTTACCGCTTCCTCAGGGGGCGTAAATAAAATTATTATTATTATTAAGTAACTGAGTAAAGTGATAATTTGATATCTGAAATCTGATGTTGTATCTCAGTGAAATCCACGTTTTTCCTATACAGTAGGTGAATGACAAAAAAAGCGTCAGTGAAGAGTACGGTGTGCACATATATGGCGACTCAAAATTAGATAATCAAAATAGGAGAACCGAGAGTCAAAACTAGCCACAAAATATCACAAAAGATAATGTTTATTAAGTAAATCATAAAGAAAAATACAAATAAATAAATAATGATCACAGGTATAAAGTGCATAGCAACTGTATCCTAAGGTACATCCATGTCACCCAGGTACACAGGACAGGGCCCAAATGAATATAGGGAAAACAGTACATAAAATGTAAAAAATAGGGTACTACTCACACATAGGCTACACTATCTCAGACATGTGGTGATCTTAGTGGAAAATCTACTCCTAGTGGCCACATTTCAAAGATCACCACATACACTAAGCGTGCTAATAATCACATAAGAAAGGAATTCAAAAAGATGGATTACCCATGTGTGCAAAGGAGTCCTGTCCGGGTCCTGGGTCACGTTCCCCAACGCGCGTTTCGCGTTCTATCGTTACCGCTTCCTCAGGGGGCGTAAATAAAATTATTATTATTATTAAGTAACTGAGTAAAGTGATAATTTGATATCTGAAATCTGATGTTGTATCTCAGTGAAATCCACGTTTTTCCTATACAGTATGTGAATGAGCTGTCCAGAACCATGGGCCAGACTTTGATCTGTATGAGAATCTGCCTCCAAAGCTTATTTTTAATAAAAGTAGGCATTACCATTGTGAGACATGTAACTAACAAACTACAGTAGATCTGAACTTTGTCTTCTTACAAACACATTTGCTGCAGCTCTCACAGCTCTGCTGTATTGCAACCCTATCTGCCTGTGTGATCGAAGCTGAGAAGAACCTTCAGATGTGTCAGTTATAATCACACACGGCTCTGCAGTGAGATCAGGAGAGCAGAGAGCAGCCATTACACATTACTGATAACACCTCCTGTTATTTAATATACGGTAAACCCTGGAGTACAGTATGTAAACGAACTGTTAAAATGCTCAATGTATAAATAGTAACTACCAACACCATAACAAAGGTAAAGGGCGGGATATGGGTACAGCCAAAACACACCAGGAACTCTTTTCTGGGATATGCAGTCCTAGCTGTGTCCCTAATTTATTCCTAATAAGACTGTACCTTCCTGGCAGTGGAGGTTGGCACCCTAAATACGATATGGCGCCCCCACTCAACGTCGGCTGTCCCTTCTGGCCCTGGTCGGACCCTAACAACTACCCGCACCCAAACCCCAACACCATACACACAACCACAACCCTGGTAAAAAAAAAATGAAAAAAATGAATAAAATATATAGTAATTAGGGCACAAGATATGGTATTGCAATCAAATATCTATTACACTTTTTTCCACTATAAGGACCAGGGATATAGCCTTAGCTACTCCTATGTGTTATCATGGTATATAAATATATATTCTCATCTACATTCTTGTAGAACACAAAAAAAGAGCAAAACAAAAAGGGCCTCCAAGGTAATACTATTTGAAAACCAAAGTATAATGCATAAAGTGCTCTTGTACGCGGTATATTATTAAGGTTCTGCTGCCATCATTGGCTGTATAGCAAAATCACCACGACCAGGTCATAGATTCATAGCAAGCATAAACAGAAACATTTCACAAATGGATAGTTTCACTTGTCTCTCATGGCCACAACATTACACATCATTATTTTTAACAGATTTCCGCCAAGGAGAGCCAGATAACTGCTGCCGAAACCATAATAAGTTTACTTATCTGAATATTGTGTCAGAATATGTCCCATGTCTCCATCCCTACACGATTCACATCTATTTTGAAGCCACTGTGGCTTGCTCCCAAATGATCCCCTGATGAACCCCTGTACTGGGAGAGGGCGAAACACGTAGAGGTGCATAACACAGGATGTGGCGACCCCTCAAGGTAGATACTCAGTATAGTTTTCAGCATCCCCCTTTTTTTTTTGCACTTTGCACTTTGATTCAATCTGGAACACTTTGTTATGTGATTAATCTTATTATATTAACTTTGATGTGGCACATGGCACTTTGGCTTATATATATGACACATACTCTGTATATTTAAGGTTTGAGTATCTTTTGCACTGTAGCACTTTTTTATTTGCACGTTTTTACTTGTACTTCTGAGGGATCTACTTATATGTAAGTATATGTAAATAGGGTCAGCCATTACTACTTATATTGGAGCAACCATGTATGTAGGCTCCTAGTCCTATTATGCGCACCAATGCTTGTATATTTATTTAATATTTATTCTGCCATCTATATTCAATAAAGGCATTTTATAATCAATTCCCTGTACGGTGTTTCTCTGGGGATCCATTGTCTGGTTGTTTGGGCTGTTTAACTTGTTTGGGTAGTACTCACCCGTATTCTCACAGAGCACTGGTTACTATATTTTATACTATATATATATACTAGCTGAAGAGCCCGGCGTTGCCTGGGCATAGTAAATATCTGTGGTTAGTTATAGCACCTCACTTCTCTTATTTTCCCATCATGCCTCTCATTTTCCCAATCACATCTTTCATTTTCCCCCTCACATCTCTCATTTTCTCCCTCACACCTCTCATTTTCTCCCTCACTCCTCTCATTCCCCCCTAACACTTGTCATTTCGACCTCACATCTGTCATTTTCCGATCACTCCACTATTTTCCCTCACTCCTCTCATTTTGCAATCACACCTTTTCATTTTCACCTCACACCTCTCATTTTCACCTCAGTATATACATGTTTGTCATCTCCCTTATATATAGTATACACCTGTATGTCATCTCCTGTATATAGTATATACCTGATTGTCATCTCCCCTGTATATAGTATATACCTGCTGTGTGTCATCTCCCCTGTATATAGTATATACCTGTATGTCATCTCCTCCTATATATAGTATATACCTGTATGTCTTCTCCTTCTATATATAGTATATACCTGTATGTCATCTCCTCCTGTATATAGTATATATCTGTGTGTCATCTCCTCCTGTATATAGTATATACCTGTATGTCATCTTCTATATAGCATATACCTGTATGTCATCTCCTCCTGTACATAGTATATACCTGTAGGTCATCTGCTCCTGTATATAGTATATACCTGTGTGTCATCTCCTCATGTATATAGTATATACCTGTAGGTCATCTGCTCCTGTTTATAGTATATACCTGTGTGTCATCTCCTCCTGTATATAGTATATACCTGTAGGTCATCTGCTCCTGTATATAGTATATACCTGTGTGTCATCTCCTCCTGTATATAGTATATACCTGTAGGTCATCTGCTCCTGTATATAGTATATACCTGTATGTCATCTCCCCTGTATATAGTATATACCTGTATGTCATCTCCTCCTGTATATAGTATATATCTGTGTGTCATCTCCTCCTGTATATAGTATATATCTGTGTGTCATCTCCTCCTGTATATAGTATATTCCTGTGTGCCATCTCTCCTGTATATAGTATATACCTGTGTGTCATCTCCTCCTGTATTAGACCGCATTCACACGTTATTTGGTCAGTATTTTTACCTCAGTATTTGTAAGCTAAATTGGCAGCCTGATAAATCCCCAGCCAACAGGAAGCCCTCCCCCCTGGCAGTATATATTAGCTCACACATACACATAATAGACAGGTCATGTGACTGACAGCTGCCATATTTCCTATATGGTACATTTGTTGCTCTTGTAGTTTGTCTGCTTATTAATCAGATTTTTATTTTTGAAGGATAATACCAGACTTGTGTGTGTTTTAGGGCGAGTTTCGTTTGTGAAGTTGTGTGTGTTGAGTTGCGTGTGGCGACATGCATGTAGCGACTTTTGTGAGATGAGTTTTGTGTGGCAACATGCGTGTAGCAACTTTTTGTGTGTCGAGTTGCATGTGACAGGTTAGTGTAGCAAGTTGTGTGCAGCAAGTTTTGCGCATGGCGAGTTTTGCGCGTGGTGAGTTTTATGTGTAGTACCTTTTGAGTATGTGCAAGTTTTGTGTGAGGCAACTTTTGCATGTGTTGCAAATTTGTGCATGTGGCAATTTTTCCGCATGTGCAAGTTTTGCGTGTGGCGAGTTTTCCATGAGGTGAGTTTTGCACTTGTGGCGAGTTTTGCGTGAGCCTAGTTTTTGCATGTGGCGAGTTTTGCGCGTGGCGAGTTTTGAGCGGCGACTTTTGTGTTTCGACTTTTATGTGGCTAGGTTGGTGTATGTGTGGTGAAATGAGTGCTGAGGGTGATATGTGTTCAAGCACATTTTGTGTGTGTGTTCATATCCTCGTGTGTGGTGAGTATCCCATGTCGGGGCCCCACCTTAGCAACTGTATGGTATATACTCTTTGGCACCATCGCTCTCATTCTTTAAGTCCCCCTTGTTCACATCTGGCAGCTGTCAATTTGCCTGCAACACTTTTCCTTTCACTTTTCCCCATTATGTAGATAGGGGCAAAATTGTTTGGTGAATTGGAATGCGCGGGGTTAAAATTTCACCTCACAACATAGCCTATGATGCTCTCGGGGTCCAGACGTGTGACTGTGCAAAATTTTGTGGCTGTAGCTGCGACGCCTCCAACACTTTTCCTTTCACTTTTTCCCCATTATGTAGATAGGGGCAAAATTGTTTGGTTAATTGGAAAGCGCGGGGTTAAAATTTCACCTCACAACATAGCCTATGATGCTCTCGGGGTCCAGATGTGTGACTGTGCAAAATTTTGTGGCTGTAGCTGCGACACCTCCAACACTTTTCCTTTCACTTTTTTCCCCGTTATGTAGATAGGTGCAAAATTGTTTGGTGAATTGGAACGCGCAGGGTTAAAATTTCGCCTCACAACATAGCCTATGACGCTCTCGGGGTCCAGACGTGTGACTGTGCAAAATTTTGTGGCTGTAGCTGCGACGGTGCAGATGCCAATCCCGGACATACATACACACACACACATTCAGCTTTATATAGTAGATATACCGTTTATACTCGAGTATAAGCCGAGATTTTCAGCCCAAATTTTTGGGCTGAAAGTGCCCCTCTCGGCTTATACTCGAGTCAAGGTGGGTGACAGGGTCGGCGGGTGAGGGGGAGAGGGCGCTGAGGCATACTTACCTGCTTCCAGCGATCCTGGCGCTCCCCCTGCCGTCCCACGGTCTTCGGTGCTGCAGTTCTTCCTCTATCAGCGGTCACGTGGGACCGCTCATTAGAGAAATGAATAAGTGGCTCCACCTCCCATAGGGGACCGCTGATAGAGGAAGAAGCTGCGGCACCGAAGACAGCTGTCCGGGAGAAGGAGCCGGACGCCAGGACCAGGTAAGTATTGCATATTCACCTGTCCACGTTCCAGCCGCCGGACGCCGCTCCATCTTCCCGGCGTCTCTGCGCTCTGACTGTTCAGGTCAGAGGGCGCGATGACGCATATAGTGTGCGCGGCGCCCTCTGCCTGATCAGTCAGAGCAGAGAGACGCCGGGACCGGACGCCGGGAGCTGCAAGCAAGAGAGGTGAGTATGTGTTTTTTTTTTTTTTTTACTGCAGCAGCAGCAGCGACAATGGCAGAGCTTTCTATGGGGCAATATGAACGGTGCAAGAGCACTATGTGGGGCACAGCTATAGGGCAATAATGAATGGTGCAGAGCACTATATGGGGCACAGCTTTAGGGCAATAATGAACGGTGCAGAGCACTATATGGGGCACATCTATGGGGCAATAATGAACGGTGCAGAGCACTATATGGCACAGCTATGGGGAAATAATGAACGGTGCAGAGCTCTATATGAGGCACAGCTATAGGGCAATAATGAACGGTGCAGAGCACTATATGGCACAGCTATGGGACAATAATGAACGGTGCAGAGCACTATATGGCACAGCTATGGGGAAATAATGAACGGTGCAGAGCTCTATATGGGGCACAGCTATAGGGCAATAATGAACGGTGCAGAGCACTGTATGGGGCAGAGCTATAGGGCAATAATGAACGGCGCAGAGCACTATATGGGGCAGAGCTATAGGGCAATAATGAACGGCGCAGAGCACTATATGGCACAGCTATGGGGAAATAATGATTTATTTTTATTATTAGTTTTTTGTGGCAAAATTAGGGGGGTCGGCTTATACTCGGGTCGGCTTATACTCGAGTATATACGGTATATATATATATATATATATATATATATATATACATTTTTTTTATTGTCCTACATAATTTATCTGGGTAATTTATAGTGCTTCTGTGATTCTAATAGATGGCTTAGGAGAGTTGATCCTACAGACAGATTCCCTTTATGAAGTATCTAATAAAAGTTAATTTTTAAAGGCAATCTTAGTAATAGCTAAGTATGTTATTACAACAAGGAGCATAGCCTAGATTGCAAAACATGTTAATAACACTTTACCACTCAAGATTATCAGATTGTTTCTAGAGATACGCATATTTTCTGACATTCCTATTGAGTTGGACTAGATTAATTAAGGAAAGAAAAAAAAGACCTGAACCAAATCGATTTGTCACAATTCAAAGCCTCCAATTGCCCTGAAAAGAGATTCATGTCACTCTGAAGTTTCCTACAACTGTATCCAAGCCACTTAAAGTTTTTTATTGCCAACAAAACCTTGGTAATCTCAAAGTGACATGAATGGCTATGGTAATTGGGTGGTAGTTGGAAGCAACAAACAGCTTTTTTAACCCCTTAACGACCAGAGGTATTTTTGTTTTTGCATCTTCGTTTCTTGTTCCCCTTCTTCCCAGAGCCATAACTTTTTTATTTTTTGTCAAAATGGCCATGTGAAGGCTTGTTTTTTTGCTGGACGAGTTGTACTTTTGAGCAATACCATTGGTTTTATCATATTGTGTACTGGACAATGGGAAAAAAAATTACAAATGCGGTGAAATTGCAAAAAAGTGCAATCTCACAGTTGTTGTTTTTTTTTAACATATTCATTAAATGCTAAAACTGATTTGCCATTATGATTCTCCATGTCATTATGCGTTCATAGACACCAAATATGTATAGGTTATTTTTTATTTAAGTGGTGAAAAAAAATTCTGGAGTTTCGACTTTTTTTCTCTTTACGCCGTTTACAGATCAGGTTAATTCTTTTTTTATATTGATAGATCGGGCTATTCTGAACGCAGCGATACGTGTATACAGGTGCTTCTCACAAAATTAGAATATCATCAAAACGTAAATTTATTTCAGTACTTCAATACAAAAAGTGAAACTCATATATTATATAGAGTCATTACAGAGTGATCGATTTCAAGTGTTTATTTCTGTTAATGTTGATGATTATGGCTTACAGTCAATGAAAACCCAAAAGTCATTATCTCAGTAAACTAGAATACTTTATAACACCAGCTTGAAAAATGATTTTAAAATCCGAAATGTTGGCCTACTGGAATGTATGTTTAGTAAATGCACTCAATACTTGGTCTGGCTCCATTTGCATCAATTACTGCATCAATGCAGCGTGGCATGGAGGCGATCAGCCAGTGGCACTGCTGAGGTGTTATGGAAGCCCAGGTTGCTTTGATAGCAGCCTTCAGCTCATCTGCATTGTTGGGTCTGGTGTCTCTCATCTTCCTCCTGACAATACCCTATAGATTCTCTATGGGGTTAAGGTCAGGCGAGTTTGCTGGCCAATCAAGAACAGTGATACTGTTGTTTGTAAACCAGGTATTGGTGCTTTTGGCAGTGTGGAAAAGTGCCAAGTTCTGCTGGAGAATGAAATTTCCATCTCGACAAAGCTTGTCAGCAGAGGGAAGCATGAAGTGCTGTAACATTTCCTGGTAGAAAGCAATGACTTTGGTTCTTGTAGCAATGACTCCAGCAGCAGTCCACTCCTCGAGTAACTCCCACAATTTTTTGAATGTTTTTTTTCTGAATAATCCTTTCAAGGCTGTTGTTATTCCGGTTGCTTGAGCACCTTTTTCTGCCACACTTTTTCCTTCCCCTCAACTTTCCATTAATATGCTTGGATACAGCACTCTGTGAACAGCCAGTGTCTTTAGCAATGACCTTTTGTGGCTTACCTTCCTTGTGGAGTGTGTCAATGACTGCCTTCTGAGAAACACGTGATGGTGTCTCCGCAGCTTCTTTACAATGACTGCCTTCTGGACATCTGTCAAGTCAGCAGTCTTCCCCATGATTGTGGAGCCTACTGAAAAGACTAATTGACATATTTAAAAGTGTTTGCAGGTGTTTTTTATCAATAATTCTAATTTTTCTGAGATATCGACTTTTGTGTTTTCATTGGCTGTAAGCCATAATCATCAACATTAACAGAAATAAACACTTGAAAGAGATCACTCTGTTTGTAATGACTCTATATAAGAGTTTCACTTTTTTATTGAAGAACTGAAATAAATAACTTTTTGATGATATTCTAATTTTGTGAGAAGCAGCTGTATTTGATTATTTTTTATTGTTTTATTTTGAATGGGGCGAAAGGGGGGTGATTTGAACTTTTATATATTTTAATTTTTAAATATTTTTAACAACCCTTTTTTTTCACTTTTTGCATGCTTCAATAGTCTCCATGGGAGACTAGAAGCTGCAGTACTTTGATCGGCTCTGCTACATACAGGCAATGATCAGATCGCCTGTATGCAGCAGAAATGCTCACCTGCTATGAATGCCGACCACCGAGCGGCGCTCATAGCAATCTGGCTATGACAACCATAGAGGTCTGCAGGAGACGGCTTGTCATGCCGACCCATTGGTGACCCTCGATCATTTGACGGGGCCACCGATGGGTGGGTTTAGTGATGTGCATCCGGTAAGCGCAAGTTAAATGCCGCCATTACAGATTGACAGTGGCATTTAACTAGTTAACAGCCGCAGGTGGATTGAGATTCCACCCATGGCTGTTTCGGGCACATGTCAGCTGTATATATCAGCTGTCATGTGCCCACAAACGCCGGTGCCCGCAGCAAACAGGGGAAGTCCAACATTAGAGTACTATTACGCCCGATGTCGGAAAAAGGGGTTAATAAAGCACTGCACTGTCTGACTTTTTTTTATATAACTGAATATTTATTGATTTTTCTATAAAAAAAAATATACAGGATGGAGTCACACCAAAAATATAATAACAATGCAAATCAGTTAACAAATATAATAGGATTGACAAGACAGTGAAACACGAGGGAAGGAAGCAGATGAGGTCCCTAGGAAAGATAGTACATTTTTCTGGGTAAATACCATTGTTAGGCCTTCTGAGCCCAGTATACATCCCACAGGTTCCACATTGCTTCAAAACTTTCAAACGTATTATTAAAGCTACTAGGTGTTCCTTATTTTGTATGTCCTGTATCCGAAAATATAACTCATTGAGTGACGGAGGCTAAGCCAGCCTCCAATTCCTTGCTATTAAACAAGTCGCAGCTGTGGTCAAATGTAAAAGAATCTGCTGAGTCCTACTTCCAACCTGGAATGGGGGGATATTGAGCAAGTAGAATTTAGGGCCTAATGGAATATGAAGACCCGTGACTTCGAAAATTAAAGTTTTAACCTTATTCCAGAACCTTTGTATGATTGAACATGTCCAAAAAATATCAGTTAGGTCTCCATCATCTGAACCACACCTCCAACATTGTTTAGATATATTAGGAGTACATTTATGTAATAACGAAGGAGTGTGGTACAAAAAGATAAGCAATTTAAACTTTTTTTCCTTATATGTGTAACAAGTGGAAATCTTAGCTGCCCTCCTCCAGACCCCTGCCACACACCCGGGGAAAGAGATTCCCCCAAGAAACCCTCCCATCTGTCCATATAGGAGTGTCTTGGAAACTCTTCTGGATATGGGTCCAATAAAATCCTATAGATATCAGAAATAAGACCTTTGGTCGATACTTCCGTCCTGCAGAGTCTCTCAAAGCGAGTTGGTATAGAAACAGGAATAGTGGTAAGTTATTCCATTTATTAAGTAGTTGTTTCAATTCTGAGAACAATTGGAGGGGGTAAGGTTTGAATAATAAGTTGTATCTAGAGGTCAGCTGCACTCCCAAATATTTCAGGGAGGTATCCTGCCATTTGTAGTTATAATTACCTTTTAAGGAGCTTAATAACCTGTCCAGAATATTTAGGGGAAGAGCCTCCATTTTTGTTGTATTCATTTTATATCCCCAGAGCTGGCCAAACTGTTTTAAAAGTGAATGTAGACTGGGGAGGGTAGTATGTGGCTGGGTCAGAGTTAAGAGCACATCACCAGCAAATAAAGACCGTTTAAATTCTTTATCTTCTTTAATGTCTGGATCAAGGCGGATGGCCACAGCTAGTGGCTCTATACATATAACAAAGAGTAACGGAGAAAGCGGGCGGCCTTGATGGGTGCCATTAAAGATTGGAAAAGGCTGAGACAATGCATGGGGCAATTTTACAGTCACCGATGGATGTGTGTACAGACTATTTAGGGTTGTAATAAAAGGTTTCGAAATGCCAAAATGAGCCAGTGTTTGTTAGGGGTCGAGTTCCCGCCTCTGCACAGGGAGGGAGGCTGGAGGGTGCACAGGGGGAATCTCAGGCCATCTACGCTGCAGTCTCCTATTCTTCTCCTGCCGCAGTGGAGCCTGCTCAACTTTTTTTCCTTATACGTGTATTAAGTGGAAATCTTAGCTGCCCTCCTCCAGACCCTTGCCACACACCCAAGGAAAGAGATTCCCCCAAGAAACCCTCCCACCTGTCCATATAGGAGTGTCTTGGAGACTCTTCTGGATATGGGTCCAATAAAATCCTATAGATATCAGAAATAAGACCCTTGGTCGATACTCCCATCCTGCAGAGTCTCTCAAAGCGAGTTGGTATAGAAACTGTTAAGGAGCAGTAAAGAGACTGCATATAATGCCTAATTTTTAAATACTGATAGAAAGAGTTTGACGGTAAATTGAAGCTCGATTGTATCTTATTAAAAGGTAACAAGGACATAGAGTGACTATCAACTATATCAGCAAAACAATAAAGTTGCTTATCAAACCACAATTTAATCAAGTTCCCTCTAAAGCTATCTGGTAGTTTGGGATTATACAAAAAGGAAGTTAGGGAAGAGCATCTCAACATTAGTGGGATTTTTTTCATACAAGTATTCCGAATCCCCTTAGTGAAAACTATTGGTCTCAACGTGTGCTAGTCGAGTTTATTTGAGGTAGTTGACCTTAGATACAAGTAGGGATTGACCAGAGCCATCCACAATTTCTCAATCTCCATCCACCAAGAAAATGCTCTAGGTGCAAACCAGGCTGGGATACATCTCAAATGAGTTGCCCAATAATATTTGGTGATATCTGGGAAACCCAAACCTCCTCTATCTCTACTAGCTAACATAAATTGTTTTTGATCCTGTGCCTTCTATGAGCCCAGATAAAATAGATGATAGATGACTGAATACCCTTCAGGACTCCATAGGGGACCACAATGGAGAGGGTCTCAAATAAGTATAGTAGCTTTGGAAGAATGTTCATTTTAACCGCTGATATTCTCCCAAACAGGGATAGTGGTAAGTTATTCCATTTATTAAGTAGTTGTTTCAATTCTGAAAACAATTGGGGGGGGGGTAAGGTTTGAATAATAAGTTGTATCTAGAGGTCAGCTGCACTCCCAAATATTTCAGGGAGGTATCCTGCCATTTGTAGTTATAATTACCTTTTAAGGAGCTTAATAACCTGTCCAGAATATTAAGGGGAAGAGCCTCCATTTTTGCTGTATTCATTTTATATCCCCAGAGCTGGCCAAACTGTTTTAAAAGTGAATGTAGACTGGGGAGGGTAGTATGTGGCTGGGTCGGAGTTAAGAGCACATCATCAGCAAATAAAGACCGTTTAAATTCTTTATCTCTCACCATCACTCCTTTAATGTCCGGATCAAGGTGGATGGCCACAGCTAGTTACATAGTTACATAGTTATTAAGGTTGAAGGAAGACTTTAAGTCCATCCAGTTCAACCCATAGCCTAACCTAACATGCCCTAACATGTTGATCCAGAGGAAGGCAAAAAAAACCCATGTGGCAAAGAGTAAGCTCCACATTGGGGAAAAAAAATCCTTCCCGACTCCACATACGGCAATCAGACTAGTTCCCTGGATCAACGCCCTATCAAGGAATCTAGTGTATATACCCTGTAACATTATACTTTTCCAGAAAGATATCCAGTCCCCTCTTAAATTTAAGTAATGAATCACTCATTACAACATCATACGGCAGAGAGTTCCATAGTCTCACTGCTCTTACAGTAAAGAATCCGCATCTGTTATTAGTGGCTCTATACATATAACAAAGAGTAACGGAGAAAGTGGGCAGCCTTGATGGGTGCCATTAAAGATAGGAAAAGGCTGAGACAATGCATGGGGCAATTTTACAGTCACCGATGGATCGATGGATCTGTGTACAGACTTTTTAGGGTTGTAATAAAAGGTCTCGAAACGCCAAAATGAGCCAGTGTTTGTTAGGAGTCGAGTTCTTGCCTCTGCACAGGGAGGGAGGCTGGAGGGTGCACAGGGGGAATCTCAGGCCATCTCCGCTGCGGTCTCCCATTCTTCTCCTGCCGCAGTGGAGCCTGCTCAGCGGAGACGTCAGTCCCAGCGTCTTGCTCAGTCCCACTCTGTACAAAGAGTTACTGCTGCTTTTCCTGCTTCTGCCATTGAAGCCAGTGCTGGGCAGCGGCGAGCAGACGCTTCTAGGACTAAGTCCTGCTTTTCTCGTTCTGAGCATGCCCAGAGTAAGATCTCTCAGTGGAGATCGAGGGTCACATGGTCAGATACTGCAGCTAAGTCCATTGGTCCTTTCAGGAAGGTCCTGTAGGTGCTCTGGCTTTGTGGCAGCCTCTCATCGGTCCTTCTAGGAAGGTCTTGTACTTGCTGCAGCTATATAAGGCTCGCATGGCCGCAGAGATATGCGCTAGTATCAATCCAAATATGTGCTTTGCGCCAGTATGGTTATGCATGAATGTGTTCAGGGACCCGGCTGAAATAAGCCCCTAGACTAAAGGCATCTCCGGTGAGGAGATTGTGTGAACGTATTCAGGGACCCGGCTGAAATAAGCCCCTAGAATACCGGCGCCTCCAGTGAAGAGATTGCGTGTGTGAATAACCACTGACTGCTATCAGTTCGGCAGTAAGCTTGTGCTCCTGTGAGGCTAACAGGGCACAGTGCTTTCCTCTCATGGCTGCTCTATGAGGTAACAGAGCTAGTCTATACTGCCAAACAGTGCCACCATTCACTAGCAGCAGGTTCCTCCTGCACGGTGGACCCCGGGCTGCGAACGCACCATTTATAATGAACATCTATTTTTACTTGGTGCATTCCGCTAGCCCTAAGATAATACTAGCACCAGGGTCTGGCTAGTAAATGGCGGACATTCAGCAATCCTTGCGGTATATCTAGCAGCTGGAGGGTAGGTTGGTGGCTCTCGAGAGCTCAACCTCAGCTGTGGATGTTACCGCAGTTGCTGTACAGGCTGCTAGCGTGGCTGCAGCAACCTTGTCCACTGCCACCCCTGTTCCGACATTATCTCGCCTCCCACTGCCAGAAAAATTTTCTGGAGATAGCAAATCTTGTAGGGGATTCGTGAGTCAGTGCTCTATTCACCTCGAGCTCCTGTCTGCACATTTTCCCACAGAGCGGGCTAAGGTGGGATTTATTGTGTCTCTCTTGTCGGACAGGGCATTGGAATGGGCTACGCTGCTGTGGGAGCGTGGCGATCATGTGGTGCAGAGTGCTCCGCCTTTCCTGAGTACTCTGAAATAGGTCTTTTTAGGACCTCAAGTCACCCATGATACGGCGCTCCAACTGCTGGCATTAACTCAGGGTGAGTCCTTGGTCAGCCATTTTGCCGTCCACTTCCGCACTTTAGCTTCTGAGCTGGAGTTGTCGGATAAAGCCCATATTTTGGAGGGGGCTCACTGATCACGTGAAGGACGCTCTGACCACTAGGGAGATTCCTGCCACACTGGAGGAGTTAATAACTGTCTCTACTCGTATTGACCTCCGTTTTAACGAGCGGAGGTTAGAGCGAGCCCAGTGTAGGCAGAGGTTTCGGCTGGCTGCTACCTTCGCCAAACCTCTGGAATCTCTGGTCCTGGTTCCTGAGTCACATGAGGCAATAGAAGTGTCACGAGTGGGATCTAAGTCCCGGACCGCTTGTGCACTCAAGGTCTGTCATGTTTGCCAGCAGTCTGGACATCTTGCCACCAGATGTCCCGAACGGTCAAGGAAACGTCAGCGTCTAGTGGTAGTAGGTGGAGGTACACTAGACACGGCGACGTTTGCCTCCAAATTGTCCTTTAAGGGGACAATTATTATAGGCTCATCCTCCCACTCGGTAGAGCTCTGCGTGGATTCTGGGGCGGAGGGAAATTTTATGTCTTCTGCCTTCGCCCAACGTCACGCAATACCCCTGGTTATGCTGGCTCAACCAGTAACGGTACGAGTGGTGAATGGGTCGACACTGCCCTCACAGATAACACACCAGACCATCCCTTTTACTCTGTCCATGTCGCCATCCCATCAGGAGATTATATCTCTGCTCGTCATTCCTGAGGGAATTGATGAGGTCCTGTTGGGGATTCCTTGGCTACGGTACCACTCTCCTCATATCGAGTGGTCCTCAGGCAGAAATCGGGGATGGGGTGAATCTTGTGGGGGTAGGTGTCAGAGGGAGTGTGTTCAGGTTGCTACTACAGGGGTACCCACAGATCTATCCTCTCTTCCCAAGCAATATTGGTCTTATGCAGACGTGTTCTCCAAAAAGGCGGCGGAGATCCTTCCGCCCCATCGCTCCTATGACTGTCCTATTGATCTCTTGCCTGGTGCTGAGCCTCCCTGGGGTCGAGTCTATCCGTTATCTCTCCCGGAGACGGAGGCAATGTCTCAGTACATTCATGAGAATCTGGCAAAATGGTTCACCAGGAAGTCAGTGTCACCTGCTGGGGCTAGGTTCTTCTTCGTGCAGAAGAAGAATGGGGAACTGCGTCCATGCATAGACTACAGGGGTCTTAATGCCATCACTGTTAAGAATAAGTATCCTTTGCCCTTGATATCTGAGCTCTTCGATAGGCTTTGGGGAGCAAGGGTATTTACTAAATTAGATCTGCGTGGTGCTTACAATCTGATTCGCATCCGTGAGGGGGATGAATGGAAGACGGCTTTTAACACCAGGGATGGGCACTATGAATATCTGGTGATGCCCTTCGGGCTCTGTAATGCCCCAGCCGTTTTCCAAGACTTTGTGAACGACATCTTCCGGGATATGCTCTCCACCTCGGTCGTAGTCTATCTGGATGATATTCTTATCTACTCTCCAGATATTGACTCCCACCGGAGAGATGTTTGCAAAGTCTTTGACCTCCTATGGGCAAACTCCCTATATGCCAAGTTGGAGAAGTATATGTTCGAGCAGGAGTCCTTACCTTTCCTGGGCTATATCATCTCCGCCCAGGAATTGGCTATGGATCCTGCCAAACTACAGGCTGTGATGGACTGGCAGGAACCCCATTCTCTAAAAGCGGTACAGCGCTTTATGGGGTTCATTCCGCACTTCTCAACTTTGGTAGCTCCCTTGGTTGCCCTCACCAAGAAGGGGGCAAATCCCAAATTGTGGTCTGAGGAGGTCTCCAAGGCCTTTAACTCCATAAAGTCTCACTTTGCTAGCACTCCCATCTTACATCGCCCCGATGTAGATAAGCCATTTATCATGGAGGTGGATGCCTCATCTGTTGGTGCTGGAGCAGTCTTCTTCCAAAAGGATGCTCAAGGTCGGAAGCATCTTTGCTTCTTCTTCCCTAAGACCTTCTCACCAGCAGAGAGGAATTATTCCATCGGGGACAGGGAGTTGCTAGCCATGAAGCTGGCTTTCTCGTAGTGGAGACATCTCTTGGAGGGAGCTCGCTTTCCCTTCCAAGTCTTCACAGATCATAAAAATTTGGTGAACCTGCAGACAGTCCAGCGGTTAAATTCTCACCAGGCCAGATGGTCCTTGTTCTTCTCCCGGTTTCATTTCACCCTCCATTTTCTTTCTGGGGAGAAGAAAATTCGTGCCGACGCTCTCTCTCGCTCCATTGTGTCATCTGTGGAGGAGGAAGATGAGCCTCGACTTATTGTCCCCACCAAGAGCCTGAGAACTGTGGCCCCGGTTTCGCTAGAGTCTGTGCCTCCGGGCAAGACTTTTGTACCATCCAGTTTGCGACCGGAGGTTCTCTCTTGAGCACACTCGTCCAGGGTGGGTGGACATTTTGGTTCCAAGAGGACATCTGAGTTACTGGCGAGGACATACTGGTGGCCGCATGTGGCTCGTGATGTCGCAGACTATGTTCGAGCGTGTGTCTCTTGCGTCAAGAACAAGTCCCCTCAGCAACAGCCAGCTGGGTTGCTTTACTCTCTGCGGTGGCGGACAGGCCCTGGGAGATGGTCGGGATGGACTTTGTGGTGGGCTTACCCAAGTCTCATAGCTGCACCATTATCTGGGTGATCACCGACCATTTTTCCAAAATGGTTCATTTGGTGCCTCTTCCACGGCTACCTTCTGCATGGGCTTTGGCAGCCTTGTTCATCAAGCATATATTTCGCTTACACGGTATGCCAGACAAGATTGTCAGTGACCGAGGTCCCCAGTTTGCGTCTCGATTCTGGAGGGAGCTTTGTCGTCTACTCAGTATTGAGTTAAATATCTACTCGGCTTATCATCCCGAGACGAATGGGTTGGTTGATAGAGCCAATCAGACTCTGGTCACTTATTTATGACATTTTGTTTCTGACAGGCAGGATGACTGGGCATCCTTGTTACCGTGGGCAGAGTTTGCCCTTAACAATGCTGTAGCCGACTCCACCGGTCAGACTCCTTTCCTCCTTTATTACAGCCAGCATCCGCGGGTTCCTGTGCCTATGCCCGTGTCCTCTGTTGACTCCAGGGTGGCAGACTGGGCAGTGGAGGCACGAGACATTTGGGACTGCACTCAGGATGCCATCCAGGCCTCCAAGGAGAGGATGAGGTCCTCCGCCGATGCACATCGGCACCCTGCCCCGACCTTTGCTCCTGGCGATTTAGTGTGGCTCTCCGCCTGTAACATCAGGCTGCGTGTAGAGTCCACTAAGTTTGCACCTCGCTACTTGGGTCCCTTCAAGGTCCTCGAACAGGTTAATCCTGTGGTCTACCATCTAGCCATTCCTCCACACCTTGGTATCACTGACACCTTTCATGTGTCTCTCCTTAAGCCCGTATACATGTCCCGGTTTTCTGAGTCATCTGCCAGGACATCGGGTTCGTCTACGGACGATTTTGAGGTGAGTGCTATTTTGGGGTGCAAGGTGGTACGTGGCAAAGGGATAGGTCCTGGGAGCCTCTTGAGCACATTCGGGCTCCGCAGCTCATTGCTGCCTTCGAGCATAGCGAGGCCCAAGGAGGGGGGGTAATGTTAGGGGTCGAGTTCCTGCCTCTGCACAGGGGGAATCTCGGGCCATTTCCACTGTGGTCTCCCATTCTTCTCCTGCCGCAGTGGAGCCTGCTCAGCGGAGACGTCAGTCCCTGCGTCTTGCTCAGTCCCACTCTGTACAAAGAGTTACTGCTGCTTTTCCTGCTTCTGCCATTGAAGCCAGTGCTGGGCAGCGGCGAGCAGATGCATGAATGTGTTCAGGGACCCGGCTGCAATAAACCCCTAGAATACCGGCACCTCCGGTGAGGACATTGTGTGAACGTATTCAGGGACCCGGCTGAAATAAGCCCCTAGAATACCGGCACCTCCGGTGAAGAGATTGCGTGTGTGCATAACCACTGACTGCTATCAGTTCGGCAGTAAGCTTGTGCTCCTGTGAGGCTAACAGGGCACAGTGCTTTCCTCTCACGGCTGCTCTGAGAGATAACAGAGCTAGTCTATACCACCAAACAGTGCCACCATTCACTAGCAGCAGGTTCCTCCTGCACGGTGGACCCCGGGCTGCGAACGCACCATCTATATGTATAATTGTCTAAGGGTTTTTCCGTCTGTCTGTCTGTCTGTCTGTCCTGGAAATCCTGGCGGCCTCGACCAATCAGCGACGGGCACAGCATCGACGTAGAAATCCCGCGCCTCTGATTGGGCGAGGCCACCAGGCCTCGACCAATCAGCGACGGGCACAGCGACGATGATGTCATAAAGGACGTAGACATCCCGCGTCTGATTGGTCGAGGCCGCCAGGCCTGGACCAATCAGCAACGGGCACAGTATCGACATAGATGTCATAATGGTTGCCATGGCGACGATGATGTCATAAAGGTTGCCTCGACCAATCAGCGACGGGCACAGTCTGCCGCGAATTCTGGAATCATCATTGTCCATATACTACGGGGACATGCATATTCTAGAATACCCGATGCGTTAGAATCGGGCCACAATCTAGTTTATAATAAACATCTATTTTTACTCGGTGCGTTCCGCTAGCCCTAACAGTGTTTGAAACGTAAATGGCCACCCAAGGCGATCAAATGCCTTTTCAGCATCTAGGTTAAGTAAAAGTGCTGCCTTCTCTGTTCTATTGATCACTTCAATAAGGTCAATTGCCTTTCTTGTGTTATCCCCTGTCTGCATGTAACAAAACCGACTTGGTCTTTATGAATTAAATAGGGAAGCAGAGTGGACCACTATAGAGCCAGCAGTTTGGTAAAAAAAAATTTAAGTCTGCATTAAGTAGGGCTATAGGTCTATGGTTGGCACAATCTAAAGTGTCCTTTCCTTGTTTATAGATAAGGGTAATATAAGAGTGAATCATAGTGGGTGGTATTGGCGAGCCTGTCAAAAATGTGTTAAATAACTTGACTAAGTGTGGGATTAGTATGGTGCTATATGTTTTATAGTAGAAATAAGTTAGTCCATCTGGACCGGGGGATTTACAATTGGGAAGAACGGAAAGGACATCCATCACCTCTTCATGCAAGATCACCCTGTTAAGAGAAGACAAAGCTTCTATAGTAAGTGAGGGAAGATTGCACTTTTGAAGAAAGGATTGCACAACCTCCCTCCCCTCATCTAGGCCAGGAGGCAGATTGCTTGGTAAGTTATATAGCTTAGATAAATATCCCTGGAAAATATTTGCGATTTTAACAGGATCATATATTATTGCTCCCTTTTCATCTCTGAAAGCATATATTGAAGAATGACTTTTGTCATCCCTGAGCTGCCTCGCCAATAATGTATGTGATTTATTTCCTTTTTCATAATATTTTTGTCTACTATAAAGTAACATTTTTTCAGTTTTATAATTAGTAATGTCCTTTAATTGCGAATGAGTAGAGACAATATCCCTTAAGATTCTTTTGGATGGGGTAACGGCAAGTTTGGTTTCAAGGTCTCTCGACTGGGCAGCAAGCAAGTCTGTCTGGTGAGCTCTATGCTTTTAAAGGGAACCTGTCACCCTGTTTTTTTCGACATGAGATAAAAATATTGTTCAATAGGGCCTGAGCTCTGCTTTACATTAGTACCTTTCATATCTCCCAATTCCCCACCTTTGCAGAGAAAATACCTTAGTAATCTCGCCGTTTTCATCTGTCAAATACCCTGGTCCAGTCCGATGGGTGGGACCTAATCGCTGTCTCTTCCCCCGCTCCTCGGCGTGTGGTTTCTGTTTCCTTCTATCTATCTATTAATCTATCTCTGTCACTCTACTATTCCTTCTAACTTTCTGATTCCTTCTTTCTATCTATTTATCTATCTCATCTATCTAAGAGTAAAGTGCATACAACATACACCATGCAACATACTCCATGCAACATGCAACATAAACCATGCAACATGCAACATACACCATGCAACATACTCCATGCAACATAAACCATGCAACATATACCATACAACATACACCGTTTAACATGCAACATACACCATGCAACATGCAACATACATCATGCAACATACACCATGCAACATATACCATACAACATACACCATTCAACATGCAACATAAACCATGCAACATACAACATGCAACATACACCATGCAAAATACACCATGCAACATACAACATACACCATGCAACATACACCATGCTACATAAAACATGCTACATACCACATACGACATACGACATGCAACAGGCTACATGTGACATACATGTGACATGCAACATACGACATGCAACATGTAGCATGCGACTTAAAACATGCAGCATGTGTCCTACAACATGCGACATCCGACATGCAACATGTGACATGCAGCATGCAACATGCAGCATGTGACATACAACACACAACATGTGACATACAACATGCAACATGTGACATGCACATTGCGACATGCAACATGCAACATGCTACATACCACATGAGGCATGCGACATATGACATGTGACATGCGACATGCTTATTGCGACATACACCAAGTGACATGCGCATTGCGACATACAACATGCGACATACGACATGCAACATGCGAAATGCAACATACAACACACGACATGCAAGATACGACATGCAACATGCTACATGTAACATGCAACATACTGTACATACATACATAACATGCAACATACAGAACATACATACAGTACATACATACAGTACATGCATACAGACATACAGTACATTAAACATAGAGTACATACTCACCATCACCTTGTCACCTTGATCCCTGAAGATATTGTCACCTGTAGCAAATAATAAAATAATAAACAAACAATATACTTCCTGATCCGCAGACAATATAAATAAAACCAATTTTTCACCTGTTTACTTTTTTCATTTTGCCTTCTAAAGATCGCAGTAAAGCTCAGCTCTCATTTATCCTGTGATCTACACTGAGCAATTACATCGGGGTTTCCACGTAGATCAATTAATTATGTGATTCAGACTAAACCACGAACAGAAGATTCCCTATAATGAGGCAGATGGAGGCATTGTGGACACTGCCTGGCCTGTGATCTGATGGTGTCCATCTTTTTAGACATGCATAAAAGCACAGTCCGCCACGGTTTAATACACTTCTGAAAAGAAGGACAATGCTGAACATAGGCCAGATGGATTCCAGAGGAACGCTCATACCTCATTATAGGTAATAGATCCCTCAGGCGTTTCATCTGATTCACGTCACTAAGAGATTTAGATGAAACCCAAAAGTAAGTGCAAAGAGTAGAGTGCAGGATAAATGTGATCAAAAATGTTATGTAAAATGTTCCCAACAAAAGCTTCAAATAAACAAAAAAAAGCAATTCCCCACTCACATCTGTAATCTGTTAATGGAAATACAGTGGGGCAAAAAAGTATTTAGTCAGTCAGCAATAGTGCAAGTTCCACCACTTAAAAAGATGAGAGGCGTCTGTAATTTACATCATAGGTAGACCTCAACTATGGGAGACAAACTGAGAAAAAAAAATCCAGAAAATCACATTGTCTGTTTTTTTAACATTTTATTTGCATATTATGGTGGTAAATAAGTATTTGGTCAGAAACAAAATTTCATCTCAATACTTTGTAATATATCCTTTGTTGGCAATGACAGAGGTCAAACGTTTTCTGTAAGTCTTCACAAGGTTGCCACACACTGTTGTTGGTATGTTGGCCCATTCCTCCATGCAGATCTCCTCTAGAGCAGTGATGTTTTTGGCTTTTCGCTTGGCAACACGGACTTTCAACTCCCTCCAAAGGTTTTCTATAGGGTTGAGATCTGGAGACTGGCTAGGCCACTCCAGGACCTTGAAATGCTTCTTACGAAGCCACTCCTTTGTTGCCCTGGCGGTGTGCTTTGGATCATTGTCATGTTGAAAGACCCATCCACGTTTCATCTTCAATGCCCTTGCTGATGGAAGGAGGTTTGCACTCAAAATCTCACGATACATGGCCCCATTCATTCTTTCATGTACCCGGATCAGTCGTCCTGGCCCCTTTGCAGAGAAACAGACCCAAAGCATGATGTTTCCACCACCATGCTTTACAGTAGGTATGGTGTTTGATGGATGCAATTCAGTATTGTTTTTCCTCCAAACACAACAAGTTGTGTTTCTACCAAACAGTTCCAGTTTGGTTTCATCAGACCATAGGACATTCTCCCAAAACTCCTCTGGATCATCCAAATGCTCTCTAGCAAACTTCAGACGGGCCCGGACATGTACTGGCTTAAGCAGTGGGACACGTCTGGCACTGCAGGATCTGAGTCCATGGTGGCGTAGTGTGTTACTTATGGTAGGCCTTGTTACATTGGTCTCAGCTCTCTGCAGTTCATTCACTAGGTCCCCCCGCGTGGTTCTGGGATTTTTGCTCACCGTTCTTGTGATCATTCTGACCCCACGGGGAGGGATTTTGCGTGGAGCCCCAGATCGAGGGAGATTATCAGTGGTCTTGTATGTCTTCCATTTTCTAATTATTGCTCCCACTGTTGATTTCTTCACTCCAAGCTGGTTGGCTATTGCAGATTCAGTCTTCCCAGCCTGGTGCAGGGCTACAATTTTTTTTCTGGTGTCCTTTGACAGCTCTTTGGTCTTCACCATAGTGGAGTTTGGAGTCAGACTGTTTGAGGGTGTGCACAGGTGTCTTTTTATACTGATAACAAGTTTAAACAGGTGCCATTACTACAGGTAATGAGTGGAGGAAAGAGGAGACTCTTAAAGAAGAAGTTACAGGTCTGTGAGAGCCAGAAATCTTGATTGTTTGTTTCTGACCAAATACTTATTTTCCACCATAATATGCAAATAAAATGTTAAAAAAACAGACAATGTGATTTTCTGGATTTTTTTTTCTCAGTTTGTCTCCCATAGTTGAGGTCTACCTATGATGTAAATTACAGACGCCTCTCATCTTTTTAAGTGGTGGAACTTGCACTATTGCTGACTGACTAAATACTTTTTTGCCCCACTGTATATGGGGCTTCCACAATTCTGGTAGTACAAAAGCTCCAAAAAGCGAAATGGCTCCTTGCCCCCCAAAAGAAATTCAGCAAATTCTGTGCTCCCAAATCCAAATGCCCCTTTCCTTCTGAGCCCCAGTGTACCTAAACCACATTTAGGATCCATGTGTTTGGCATTTTTGTAGCGATGAAAACCCCCTTAATTTATGGGTGTATGTCTTTAGACACACAAACTGGGCATAACGTCTGGGCACTGCAACGTACTGATGACTACAACATACTGGGCAATACAATGGCAGCTTGTAATTTTCACTAAGCAACATTCACTGCTGCTTGTTTTTGGAAAACATACATAGAGTCAAAATTATCACTACACCCGTAGATAAATTCCCAAAGGCATAACATTTCCAAAATGGGGTCATTTAATGGGGAATTCTGCACCTCTAGCACTTAGGGGCTCTGTGTATGGAGTTTGCAAACTACTCTAGAAAATTCTGCACTCTAGGAGGCATATAGCATTCAGTCTCTCCTGAGTCTCGCCGTGTGGCTAAGTAGTACTGCATAACCAAATATGGGGTATTTCCACATTAAGCAGAAATTGTGTGACAATTGTTTTACCCATTTCTCCTTGTGAAAATGTTTGTGATAAAAATGTAATTATTTTTTTTCTTCACTGTCCAATGGTATAAAATTCTTTGACACACCTGTGGTGTCAATATGATCATTGCACCCCTACATTAATTCATTGGGGGTGTAGTTTGTAAAATGAGGTCACTTATGGGATGTTTCTGCTGTTCTGGCACCTCAGGGACTCTCCAAGTGGGTCATGGCACCTGAAAATCATAACAGTAAAATAACAGTAAAATCACTATGATATGGCGATCCTTCCCTTCTCAGCTTTGCACTGTGTCTGAAAAGTATTTCCCGAATACCTGCATGGTATAGGCGCACTCAAGAGAAACTGAGGTCCATTTTTTCCTACTACTAACCCTTATAAAATTAGAAACTTGGGGCTCAAACTACATTTAAGTGGTAAAAATGTATTTATTCATTCTTCACAGCTCAATGGTATAAAATTCTGTGAGACATATGTCAATATGATCACTGCACCCCTAGATGAATTCATTAGGGGGGTGAGGTTTGTAAAATGAGGTAATTTATGATGGGTTTCTGCTTATCTGGCACCACAGGTGCTTTGACAATGTGTCATGGCACCCTCAAAACATGACAGCAAAATCTGAACTCCAATATGGCCCTGCTTCCCTTCTGAGCATTGCAATGTGCCCCAAAAGTAGTTTTTGACTACATTTGGGGTATTGATATACTCAGGAGAAATTGCACAACAAATTTTGTGATCCAATTTCTCCTGCTATCCTTGGGGCTAAAACAACATTTTTGTGGGAATTTTTCTTTCATTTTCACTTTTTCATGAAGCACCTGTCAAGGGACTCACCACACATACAGTATAGATAAATTCCTTGAGGGGTCTAGTTTACAAAATAGGGTTGCTTGTGAGCTTTTTCCACTGTTTAGGCACATCAAATGCGACATGGCATTATTGCTTGCCATGGCAATGATTCCATTCAATTTTACGCTTCAAAAGTAAAATGGTGCTCCTTCCATTCCGAGCCCTGCCATGCACATCCAGTCCTTTATTTAAAATACACACAATTTTTCTATTTTATTTAAAAATAAAAAAACAATGTTATACTCACCTTATGCCTATTCCAATGAAGACCTCCTCACCTATAAAAAACAGAAAATAATAAACAAAGATAATACTCATCTAATGGCCATTCCATTGAAGCCCTGGTCTCCTGTAAGAAAACAAAAATAAAAATTAAAAGCAACCATATCCCTCACCTGTCCAACACACTGTCCTGTTCTGTAATACATGGCTGCGATAAGTTGTTTTCAACCTGGATTGTGCCAAGATGCTACTACTTAGGCTGAAAACTGCAGGAGAATGAGCGCCAGTGACTAGTGGTGAAGTCATTGAAGTTACCGCAGGTTACTGAGACTACATTCTTAACCACTGTGAGCCAGGCCGATGAACTGCAGTGACCTCAGTGAGTTTACATCTAACACTGAGAGAAAAAGTCTCACGGCGCAGCACTGAGCTCAGTGAGTTCACTGGAGTTCACCGTAAGAAATTTCTCATGGTGAACTGTGGCAAACTCACTGAGCTCAGCGTAGCACCATTAGACTTTTTGTCACAGTGCTAGTGGTGATCTCACTCAGGTCACTTAAGTTCATTGGCCCAACTCACAGCGAAGTGAGCTGAGAACGCAGTCTTAGTGACTTGTGGTAACCTCGATGACCTCACCGCTAGTCAGCGCATTCTCCCATTGTTTTCAGACTCAACGGTCACATCTTGCCACCATCCAAGTTGAAAACCATTTATTGCAGACATGGATTATGGTGTGGGACAGTATGTTGGAAAGGTGAGGGATATGGTTGATTTTTAATTGTTTTACAGGGGACGAGGGCTTTAATGGAATGTGTGCACAGTGATTTGCTTTTATTTTTAAACTAGATTGTGGCCCGATTCTAACGCATCGGGTATTCTAGAATATGCATGTCCCCATAGTATATGGACAATGATGATTCCAGAATTCGCGGCAGATTGTGCCTGTCGCTGATTGGTCGAGGCAACCTTTATGACATCATCGTCGCCATGACAACCATTATGACATCTACGTCGTACTGTGCCCGTCGCTGAATCAGAGATGCGAGATGTCTACGTCCTTTATGACATCATCGTCGCTGTGCCCGTCGCTGATTGGTCGAGGCAACCTTTATGACATCATCGTCGCCATGACAACCATTATGAAATCTACGTCGATACTGTGCCCGTCGCTGAATCAGAGACGCGAGATGTCTACGTCCTTTATGACATCATCGTCGCTGTGCCCGTCGCTGATTGGTCGAGGCCTGGCGGCCTCGACCAATCAGAGACGCGGGATTTCTACGTCGATACTGTGCCCGTCGCTGATTGGTCGAGGCCTGGTGGCCTCGACCAATCAGAGATGCGGGATTTCCAGGACAGACAGACAGAAAGACAGACAGACAGACGGAAAAACACTTAGGCAATTATATATATAGATAATGTGTATAGATAATGTAACATAGTAACATAGTAACATAGTTAGTAAGGCCGAAAAAAGACATTTGTCCATCCAGTTCAGCCTATATTCCATCATAATAAATACCCAGATCTACGTCCTTCTACAGAACCTAATAATTGTATGATACAATATTGTTCTGCTCCAGGAAGACATCCAGGCCTCTCTTGAACCCCTCGACTGAGTTCGCCATCACCACCTCCTCAGGCAAGCAATTCCAGATTCTCACTGCCCTAACAGTAAAGAATCCTCTTCTATGTTGGTGGAAAAACCTTCTCTCCTCCAGACGCAAAGAATGCCCCCTTGTGCCCGTCACCTTCCTTGGTATAAACAGATCCTCAGCGAGATATTTGTATTGTCCCCTTATATACTTATACATGGTTATTAGATCGCCCCTCAGTCGTCTTTTTTCTAGACTAAATAATCCTAATTTCGCTAATCTATCTGGGTATTGTAGTTCTCCCATCCCCTTTATTGATTTTGTTGCCCTCCTTTGTACTCTCTCTAGTTCCATTATATCCTTCCTGAGCACCGGTGCCCAAAACTGGACACAGTACTCCATGTGCGGTCTAACTAGGGATTTGTACAGAGGCAGTATAATGCTCTCATCATGTGTATCCAGACCTCTTTTAATGCACCCCATGATCCTGTTTGCCTTGGCAGCTGCTGCCTGGCACTGGCTGCTCCAGGTAAGTTTATCATTAACTAGGATCCCCAAGTCCTTCTCCCTGTCAGATTTACCCAGTGGTTTCCCGTTCAGTGTGTAATGGTGATATTGATTCCCTCTTCCCATGTGTATAACCTTACATTTATCATTGTTAAACCTCATCTGCCACCTTTCAGCCCAAGTTTCCAACTAATGTGTGTATAGATATGTGTATAGATAATTGTGGCCCAATTCTAACGCATCGGGTATTCTAGAATATGCATGTCCCCGTAGTATATGGACAATGATGATTCCAGAATTCGCGGCAGACTGTGTCCGTCGCTGATTGATCGAGGCAACCTTTATGATATCATCATCGCCATGGCAACCATTATGACATCATCGTCGCTGTGCCCGTTGCTGATTGGTCAAGGCCGCCAGGCCTCGACCAATCAGAGACGCGGGATTTCTACGACGATACTGTGCGGGATGTCTACGTCCTTTATGACATCGTCGTCGCTGTGCTCGTCGCTGATTGGTCCAGGCCTGGCGGCCTCGACCAAGCAGAGACGCGGGATTTCTACGTCGATACTGTGCCCGTCGCTGATTGGTCGAGGCCTGGCGGCATCGACCAATCAGGGACGTGGGATTTCCAGGACAGACAGACAGACAGACAGACAGACGAAAAAACCCTTAGACAATTATATATATAGATAATGTGTATAAAATGTATATTTTTACTTCAAATAAAGGACTTTATTAAGTTTGTGTGTTTATTTACAAACAGACTAAGGGGTTAGTAATGAAGAGGCATCTTATAGATGCTTCTCCACTACTAACCCCTTGGGATTGATGTCAGCAGGCATAAAACAGATGATGTCAACCCCCAAAATATGAATCTATTTGACACCACTAAAGGGCAAGTGGGAAGAGCCAGGCAAATTGCCAGAATTGGCACATTTAATAAATGCTCCTTTTCTGGGGCGACTATGGGCTGCTATTTTTTAACTGGGAGGCCAATATCAATGAGAATACCAGCCCCTGGCACTCTGCTTTAGCTTGGATGATTGTCAAAAATTGGGGGGACCCCATGCTGTTTTTTTAAATTATTTATTTAAATAATTTAAAAAAACAGCGTGGGGACCCTCTATTCTGGGTAGCCAGCCAGGATAAAGCTGACAGCTGAGGGTTGCAGCCCACTGCTGTCAGTTTTGCCATGCTGGTTATTAAAAATAGAGGGGAACTCACAGTGTTTTCTTCTTAAATTTATTTATTGCGCAGGTGCTGGCTGATCAGTACTCCCATCAGCTGCCGCCTGCTTTCACTGTTATTAGCGGCTGCTTCAGTAGGCTGATGGGTGCAGTACTCCTATCAGCCTCTGCCTGTGACTGGAGGTAAACTTTTTATCGCTGGTCACAGCTGCTGGCTCATGTTTGTCATCTGACAGTGTGGGAACTGCAGCTCTCTGACGGGCAGTAATCTTAACATCAATCAGAGCCATCAGTGTTTCTCGCACTGTCATGCTGATGGCAGCATTGGAATCACCCAATGTTCAGGGTGCCGAACCCAAACAGTAACCCAGATTTCCTGGAGAAGTCCATGTTCATGGTGCATGCCCGAACATTAGGTGTTCAGTATGGTCCCCAAACTTTACTGGGTTTGCCCATCGCTATTTATTAACTATTTGGTGTGGCATAAATCTCTGGTTTAGAGGCATAAGAATTAAAAGTTTTAAAAATTGCAAAATTTTCCAAAAATTAAGTCCGGACCATTTTGGGGTTTTGCGTGGAATTATGTCCAATTTGCCTTTTTTCTGTTTTTTTTTTTCAATAAACATAAATTAAATAAACATGTGTATAGGAAAACATGTGTATTTGCAATAATTTTCTTGTAGAAATGTTTCATTTTCTGGAACAATTTCAAGGGTAACAACACTTTCAGCCTTGACTGTATAACTTATTACCAAACATTTATTACCTGTTTATGGGAAATAAAAAAAACTGTAATTCTGCAGTTTTTTATATTTTAAATTTTAAGTTATTCACGTGCAACTAATTTTTTATGTGATGAGATGTAGTTTTCAAATGTGACACCAAGAAAGGAATTACGTCGGCACTATCATATAATTCAACTGGGAAACTCATGTGTTAACTTGGTCTGACATCCAAAGCCCTACACTTTGGGCTCCAGTACCTTCATACACTTCTGGAGGTACTCAGCTAACCAGTTCCACATGGGAAAGATTATTATACACTAGATGGTGGCCCGATTCTAACGCATTGGGTATTCTATAATATGCATGTCCACGTAGCATATTGCACAGCCCATGTAGTATATTGCACAGCCCACGTAGTATATTGTCCAGCCACGTAGTATATTGCCCAGCCACGTAGTATATTGCCCAGCCACGTAGTATATTGCCCAGTCACGTAGTATATTGCCCAACCACGTAGTATATTGTGGCACTCACCAATGTGCATAAAAAGTTTTTCTTTATTTCAAACTAGCTGAAGAGCCCGGCGTTGCCTGGGCATAGTAAATATCTGTGGTTAGTTATAGCACGTCACTTCTCTTATTTTCCCATCACGCCTCTCATTTTCCCAATCACATCTTTAATTTTCCCCCTCACATCTCTCATTTTCTCCCTCACACTTCTCATTTTCTCCCTCACTCCTCTCATTCCCGCCTAACACTTGTCATTTCGACCTCACATCTGTCATTTTCCGATCACTACACTATTTTCCCTCACTCCTCTCATTGTGCACTCACACCTTTTCATTTTCACCTCACGACCTCGCAGACTGTGCCGGTCGCTGATTGGTCGAGGCAACCTTTATGACATCATCAGAGATGCGGGATGTCTACGTCCTTTATGACATCATCGTCGCTGTGCCCGTCGCTGATTGGTCAAGGCCTGGCGGCCTCGACCAATCAGAGACGCGGGATTTCCAGGACAGACAGACAGACAGAAAGACAGACAGACAGAAAGACAGACAGAAAGACAGACAGACGGAAAAACCCTTAGACAATTATATATATAGATATCTGTGTGTCATCTCCTCCTGTATATAGTATATACCTGTATGTCATCTTCTATATATAGCATATACCTGTATGTCATCTCCTCCTGTATATAGTATATACCTGTAGGTAATCTGCTCCTTATATAGTATATACCTGTGTGTCATCTCCTCCTGTATTTAGTATATACCTGTATGTCATCTCCTCCTGTATATAGTATGTACCTGTATGTCATCTCCTCCTCTATATAGTACAGTATATACCTGTGTGTTATCTCTCCTGTGTATAGTATATATCTGTGTGTCATCTCCCCTGTATATAGTATATACCTGTGTGATCTCCTGTATTAGACCTCGTTAACACGTTATTTGCTCAGTATTTTTACCTTAGTATTTGTAAGATAAATTGGCAGCCTGATAAATCCCCAGCCAACAGGAAGCCCTCCCCCTGGCAGTATATATTAGCTCACACATACACATAATAGACAGGTCATGTGACTGACAGCTGCTGTATTTCCTATATGGTACATTTGTTGCTCTTGTAGTTTGTCTGCTTACTAATCAGATTTTTATTTTTGAAGGCTAATACCAGACTTGTGTGTGTTTTAGGGCGAGTTTCATTTGTCAAGTTGTGTGTGTTGAGTTGTGTGTGGCGACATGCATGTAGCGACTTTTGTGAGATGAGTTTTGTGTGGCAACATGCGTGTAGCAACTTTTTGTGTGTCGAGTTGCATGTAACAGGTTAGTGTAGCAAGTTGTGTGCAGCAAGTTTTGCGCATGGCGAGTTTTGCGCGTGGTGAGTTTTATGTCTGGTGCCTTTTGAGTATGTGCAAGTTTTGTGTGAGGCAACTTTTGCATGTGTTGCAAATTTTGTGCATGTGGCAATTTTTCCGCGTGTGCAAGTTTTGCGTGTGGCGAGTTTTCCATGAGGTGAGTTTTGCACTTGTGGTGAGTTTTGCGTGAGCCTAGTTTTTGCATGTGGCGAGTTTTGCGCGTGGCGAGTTTTGAGCGGCGACTTTTGTGTTTCGACTTTTATGTGGCGAGGTTGGTGTATGTGTGGTGAAATGTGTGCTGAGGGTGGTATATGTGTTCAAGCACGTGGTAGTGTGTGGCGCATTTTGTGTGTGTGTTCATATCCCCATGTGTGGTGAGTATCTCATGTCAGGGCCCCACCTTAGCAACTGATCGGTATATACTCTTTTGCGCCATCGCTCTCATTCTTTAAGTCCCCCTTGTTCACATTTGGCAGCTGTCAATTTGCCTCCAACACTTTTCCTTTCACTTTTCCTCATTATGTAGATAGGGGAAAAATAGTTTGGTGAATTGGAAAGCACGGAGTTAAAATTTCACCTCACAACATAGCCTATGACGCTCTCAGGGTCCAGACGTGTGACTGTGCAAAATTTTGTGGCTGTAGCTGCGACGCCTCCAACACTTTTCATTTCACTTTTTCCCCATTATGTAGATAGGGGCAAAATTGTTTGGTGAATTGGAAAGTGCGGGGTTAAAATTTTACCTCACAACGTAGCCTATGACGCTCTCAGGGTCCAGACGTGTGACTGTGCAAAATTTTGTTTCTGTAGCTGCGACGCCTCCAACACTTTTCTTTTCACTTTTTTCCCCATTATGTAGATAGGGGCAAAATTGTTTGGTGAATTGGAAAGCGCAGGGTTAAAATTTCACCTCACAACGTAGCCTATGACGCTCTCGGGGTCCAGACGTGTGACTGTGCAAAATTTTGTTTCTGTAGCTGCGACGCCTCCAACACTTTTCCTTTCACTTTTTTCCCCATTATGTAGATAGGGGCAAAATTGTTTGGTGAATTGGAATGCGCGGGGTTAAAATTTCGCCTCACAATATAGCCTATGACGCTCTCGGGGTCCAGACGTGTGACTGTGCAAAATTTTGTGGCTGTAGCTGCGACGGTGCAGATGCCAATCCCGGACACACACACACACACACACACACACACACATTCAGCTTTATATAGTAGATCTTCCTTAAAACCATCTCTGTGGCAGAGGGAATGTGGAGAGGGGGAGGGCAGCAGGTGCAGCAGAGACACGTTGAAGCGCACTCCAAAGCAAAATGGCCATTGTCTACTCTGCTGCATATGCCGCCCTCCCCCTCTACCTGCACTCTCTGGCACAGAGATGGTTTTAAGTAAGATTTGAAATAAAGAAAAACTTTTAATGGACATTGGTGAGTGCTGCTAACTTTCTTTTTCACTCGACAATATGTAGTTTTCACTGGTAACATTTTTTGGTATGTATGACTTTTTGATCGCTTTTTGTTTTCTTTACACACTGATCCTTGTTCACTTTAATTGACATGTTAAATTCATTCTGTAGGTCAATATGATAATGGAAATACCCAATTTATGTAGGTTTTTTTGTGTTTTTATACACAAGAAAAATTAAAGGGATCATTTTGTTGGTGTTGATTGAGGGCTTATTTATTGCGGGCCAAGCTGTTTTTTCCATTGGTGCCATTTTTGTGTACATATTACTTTTTGGTCAAGGCTGGATGAGCCAAAAAACCACAATTTTGGTATTGTTTTTTGTATTTTTTTTCTTCCTTTTTTTTCTTACAGTGTTCATCATGCAGAATAAATAATAGTATAGCTTTATAGTATGGGTTAATACACTTAAAGTGTTATCTAATTTGTGGGTTCTTAAATGTTTTGCTACTTTTGCGCAACAAAACCACTTTTTAATAAAAAAATATATGGTATATATTTTTACAACAAATTCTGAGAGACCTTTCATTTTTTCGTTTACAGAGCTCTATGAGAGCTTGTGTTTTGCAAAACAAGGTAAAGCTTTTTTGGTACCATTTCTAAATCCGCACAACTTATTACTTTATTACTTTTTCATTCCATTTTTTGGGAGGTGCAAATAGTAAAACCAGCAATTCTGGTATTTCTATTTTTTTTCCACATTTAGTATGTGGAATAAATCATTCTAGAGTGTTAGAGTATGCATCATTATTATAGATGTGGCGATTCCAAATATGTGATTTTTTTTATTGTATTATGGTTTTCCAAATTAAACAACTTTTTTATTGGAAAACCTGGTATTTTGGAAATTGAAGCTTTTTTTTACAATATTTATTAGTCCCCAAAGGGAACTTGTGATCACACGAGTAATACACTGATCTACTTATGTAACAAAGTGTGTTAGACTGTCCTAGTGTCATAGTTTTTAAGGTTGAAGGTAGACTTAACTCCATCAAGTTCAACCAATAGCCTAACATGTTGATCCAGAGAAAGGCAAAAACCCCATGGGAAAGATGCTAGTAGGCTCTATGTTGGGGGAAAAAATCCTTTCTGACTCCACATATGGTATTCGGACTAATTCTCTGGATCAACATAATATCAAATAATCTAGTATCCATAATCTGTAACATTATATTTTTCAAGAAAGGCATCCAGCGCTAGACTGACAGGTAGACAGGATCTGATTGTCAGTAGTGTATAGCTGCAGTGTATAGCTGCACCTCCAGCAATTTACTAGTGGCTTTGTCACAAAAGGTTGTCAATTACTGGACAACCCCTTTTAAATGACTCCAGTATGCTGAATGAAATAAGAAAAAAGCCTCCTTTCCTCTTGAACCGACACTGATGGCTTTCCTCAAGCTTGTGTCCCCCATCGATCTTGTGACATTGACTTAGTGATTGTCAACTATGTCTGGTCTGCATGTACTATTACACTGGACAGAATGTCAGTCTATAAGTAGGACCAACTTCTGGACTCCTAAGCATAGAAAGAGCTGAGGTTTAAAGGAATAAAATACAACTGTACTGTAAATCCTTTCCCACAAAATTGGTTATCAATCTACTCTACTCCTGCTGTGTAACATTCAGCCTGCAATTTAGACACCAAGTTCAGTGTGACAGGTTCCCTTTAAACAGTTGTAAGGAATCTCAGTTGCCTCCTCTCTCTTACACACTGAGCCCATGTGGCACCCCAATGGTTCCCTCAAGTTTTATGTGTAACGTGTAATGTACTGTGAATGTTATGAGTACATGTGTATAAAGTTAGTCCAAGGACAGAAGGAGTTAAAAAAAAGGAGGCCAACCCACCAGGTTTACAGGAGAAGGATTTCCTGTTCTTGCAGGAGATCCCGGGCAGGCTTGCCCGAGACAAAACACTCTTCACTGCCAGGAGCAGAGGGTGCCCTAGGAGTACACTAACACGGACTGTCGGGCAGTGTGGATGGGTCCTGGTGTTGAGGGCCGACCCAGAAGGACTTTCATGGTTCCTGGCCTGGATGGGAACTGTGGAGACCGTGCCATCTCACAAAGTTGCAGGGACAGAGCAGGAAGCATTGCATTGTTATAGTAAAGTTTTCCTGTTGGAACAGAACTATGGACTGTGGTGTTTTCCTGCAAGCTCATCCCCAGCAGCTGGAGTACACGTATGATGGAGGTAACTGACCATACCACAGGACTAGGACCTCACTTGTCTGTTTGTGTGCAAGGGGCCGGGGTGCTCACTGACTGTGTCTTAGTAAACTCGGCCATGACTACCAACCCGTGCCACCTTGTTACACAGGCACTATTTTTTCTATTTTTCAATTGACACAGCCAGGCTTGGACTTGCCCACAGGTGAATAGGAGAATCCTCTGGTGGGCCACTGTGTGAGAGTTGGCCACCACCCTCTTATTTGAGCAGCACTTAGTACAATATACTGGAATCACTATATACAGGCAAAGGCAGAATCTTATTCATTTAAGAATCTACCCAATTCATTGTTATATAAATTTGTGTTTGAAGATAATGTCACATTTGCATGTAGTTGAAAAGAAGGGCCTTCAAGTAAGTTACTGTTGGGCTCTTTGTTGTGAATTCTGTGGCAGAGCTCCCTCCTGTGGTCACAAGTGGTACTTCGGCTGATTCTCTCTGTGAGCTTCTGTTGGTGGAGGGAAGTGGTACTGCGGCTTCTGAGTTTCCTCCCTCAGGTGATCTGGTGAGATCGTTAGGTGCTTCTCTACTTAACTCCACCTAATGCTTTGATCCTGGCTTCCTGTCAATGTTCCAGTGTTGGACTTGCTTTTCCCTGGATCATTCCTGTGGCCTGCTGCTCTGCATAGCTAAGTTCTTCTTTGCTATTTGTTTGCTATTTTTTCTGTCTAGCTTGTCTAATTTGTTGCTGGAAGCTCTGGGACGCAAAGGGTGTACCTCCGTGCCGTTAGTTCGGTACGGAGGGTCTTTTTGCCCCCTTTGCGTGGTTTTCTTTAGGGTTTTGTGTAGACCGCAAAGTTACCTTTTCTATCCTCGATCTGTTAAGAAAGTCGGGCCTCACTTTGCTGAATCTATTTCATCTCTACGTTTGTCTTTTCATCTTAACTCACAGTCATTATATGTGGGGGGCTGCCTTTTCCTTTGGGGTATTTCTCTGAGGCAAGGTAGACTTATTTTCTATCTTCAGGCTAGTTAGTTTCTCAGGCTGTGCCGAGTTGCATAGGCAGAGTTAGGCGTAATCCACGGCTGCCTCTAGTGTTGTTTGGAGAGGATTAGGGATTGCGGTCTGCAGAGTTCCCACGTCTCAGAGCTCGTTCTATGATTTTGGGTTATTGTCAGATCACTGTATGTGCTCTGACCGCTATGTCCATTGTGGTACTGAATTGCCTTTCATAACAGTACAGGAAGCCAAAAGTATTGATTCTCAATAGAGGGAAAAAAGAAGTTCTGAGACCATTTTTTTTTCTTTGCACTGTGTTTTGCCTTTTTTTTCCCCTAGACATTTGGGTGGTTCAGTACACAGGTGTAGCGATGGACATTAGAAGTCTGTCTTCATTTGTGGATCAGCTCTCGGCAAGAGTACAAAAGATTCAAGACACTATTGATCAGAAAGCTATGTTGGAACCAAGAATTCCTATTCCTGATTTGTTTTTTGGAGATAGAACTAAGTTTCTGAGTTTCAAAAATAATTGTAAATTATTTCTGGCCTTGAAACCTCGCTCCTCTGGTGATCCAGTTCAACAGGTTTTGATTGTTATTTCTTTTTTGCGCGGCGACCCTCAGGACTGGGCATTTTCTCTTGCGCCAGGAGATCCTGCATTGAGTAATATCGATGCGTTTTTCCTGGCACTCGGCTTGCTGTACGATGAACCTAATTCAGTGGATCAGGCAGAGAAAAATTTGCTGGCTCTTTGTCAGGGTCAGGATGAGATAGAGGTATATTGTCAGAAATTTAGAAAGTGGTCCGTGCTCACTCAATGGAATGAATCTGCGCTGGCAGCTATGTTCAGAAAGGGTCTCTCTGAAGCCCTTAAGGATGTCATGGTGGGATTTCCTATGCCTGCTGGTTTGAATGAGTCTATGTCTTTGGCCATTCAGATCGGTCGACGCTTGCGTGAGCGTAAATCTGTGCACCATTTGGCGGTATTACCTGAGCTTAAACCTGAGCCTATGCAGTGCGATAGGACTTTGACCAGAGTTAAACGGCAAGAACACAGACGTCTGAATGGGCTGTGTTTCTACTGTGGTGATTCCACTCATGCTATCTCTGATTGTCCTAAGCGCACTAAGCGGTTCGCTAGGTCTGCCACCATTGGTACGGTACAGTCAAAATTCCTTCTGTCCGTTACCTTGATCTGCTCTTTGTCATCGTATTCTGTCATGGCATTTGTGGATTCAGGCGCTGCCCTGAATTTGATGGACTTGGAGTATGCTAAGCGTTGTGGGTTTCTTAGAGCCCTTGCAGTGTCCTATTCCATTGAGAGGAATTGATGCCACGCCTTTGGCCAAGAATAAGCCTCAATACTGGACCCAGCTGACCATGTGCATGGCTCCTGCACATCAGGAGGTTATTCGCTTTCTGGTGTTGCATAATCTGCATGATGTGGTCGTGTTGGGGTTGCCATGGCTACAAGCCCATAATCCAGTATTAGATTGGAAATCCATGTCGGTGTCCAGCTGGGGTTGTCAGGGGGTACATGGTGATGTTCCATTTCTGTCAATTTCGTCATCCACCCCTTCTGAGGTTCCAGAGTTCTTGTCTGATTACCGGGATGTATTTGATGAGCCCAAGTCCGATGCCCTACCTCCGCATAGGGATTGTGATTGTGCTATCAATTTGATTCCTGGTAGTAAATTCCCAAAAGGTCGACTGTTTAATTTATCCGTGCCTGAGCACGTCGCTATGCGCAGTTATGTGAAGGAATCCCTGGAGAAGGGGCATATTCGCCCGTCATCGTCACCATTAGGAGCAGGGTTCTTTTTTGTAGCCAAGAAGGATGGTTCGCTGAGACCTTGTATAGATTACCGCCTTCTAAATAAGATCACGGTTAAATTTCAGTACCCCTTGCCATTGTTATCTGATTTGTTTGCTCGGATTAAGGGGGCTAGTTGGTTCACCAAGATAGATCTTCGTGGCGCGTATAATCTGGTGCGAATCAGGTGAGGAGATGAATGGAAAACTGCATTTAATACGCCCGAGGGTCATTTTGAGTATCTAGTGATGCCATTCGGACTTGCCAATGCTCCATCAGTGTTTCAGTCCTTTATGCATGACATCTTCCGAGAGTACCTGGATAAATTCCTGATTGTGTACTTGGATGACATTTTGATCTTCTCGGATGATTGGGAGTCTCATGTGAAGCAGGTCAGAACAGTTTTTCAGGTCCTGCGTGCTAATTCTTTGTTTGTGAAGGGATCAAAGTGTCTCTTTGGTGTGCAGAAGGTTTCATTTTTGGGGTTCATCTTTTCCCCTTCTACTATCGAGATGGATCCTGTTAAGGTCCAAGCCATCCATGATTGGACTCAGCCGACATCTCTGAAAAGTCTGCAAAAGTTCCTAGGCTTTGCTAATTTTTATCGTCGCTTCATCTGCAATTTTTCTAGTATTGCCAAACCATTGACCGATTTGACCAAGAAGGGTGCTGATTTGGTCAATTGGTCTTCTGCTGCTGTGGAAGCTTTTCAAGACTTGAAGCGTCGTTTTTCTTCTGCCCCTGTGTTGTGTCAACCAGATGTTTCTCTTCCATTCCAGGTCGAGGTTGATGCTTCTGAGATTGGAGCAGGGGCTGTTTTGTCGCAGAGAGGTTCTGATTGCTCAGTGATGAAACCATGCGCTTTTTTTTCCAGGAAGTTTTCGCCTGCTGAGCAAAATTATGATGTGGGCAACCGAGAGTTGCTGGCCATGAAGTGGGCATTCGAGGAGTGGCGTCATTGGCTTGAAGGAGCTAAGCATCGCGTGGTGGTATTGACTGATCATAAGAACTTGACTTATCTTGAGTCTGCTAAGTGGTTGAATCCTAGACAGGCTCATTGGTTGCTGTTTTTTGCCCGTTTTGACTTTGTGATTTCGTACCTTCCGGGCTCTAAAAATGTGAAGGCGGATGCTCTGTCTAGGAGTTTTGTGCCCGACTCTCCGGGTTTGTCTGAGCCGGCGGGTATCCTCAAGGAAGGAGTAATTGTGTCTGCCATCTCCCCTGATTTGCGGCGGGTGCTGCAAAAATTTCAGGCTAATAAACCTGATCGTTGTCCAGCGGAGAGACTGTTTGTCCCTGATAGGTGGACCAATAAAGTTATCTCTGAGGTTCATTGTTCGGTGTTGGCTGGTCATCCTGGAATCTTTGGTACCAAAGAGTTGGTGGCTAGATCCTTTTGGTGGCCGTCTCTGTCGCGGGATGTGCGTGTTTTTGTGCAGTCCTGTGGGATTTGTGCTCGGGCTAAGCCCTGCTGTTGTCGTGCCAGTGGGTTGCTTTTGCCCTTGCCGGTCCCGAAGAGGCCTTGGACACATATCTCTATGGATTTTATTTCTGATCTTCCCGTTTCTCAAAAGATGTCAGTCATTTGGGTGGTCTGTGATCGCTTTTCTAAGATGGTCCATCTGGTACCCTTGTCTAAATTGCCTTCCTCCTCTGATTTGGTGCCATTGTTCTTCCAGCATGTGGTTCATTTACATGGCATTCCAGAGAATATCGTTTCTGACAGAGGTTCCCAGTTTGTTTCAAGGTTTTGGCAAGCCTTTTGTGGTAGGATGGGCATTGACTTGTCTTTTTCCTCGGCTTTCCATCCTCAGACTAATGGCCAGACCGAACGAACCAATCAGACCTTGGAAACATATCTGAGATGCTTTGTTTCTGCCGATCAGGATGACTGGGTGTCCTTTTTGCCTTTGGCTGAGTTCGCCCTTAATAATCGGGCCAGCTCGGCTACCTTGGTTTCGCCATTTTTCTGCAATTCTGGGTTCCATCCTCGTTTCTCTTCAGGACAGGTTGAGTCTTCGGACTGTCCTGGTGTGGATACTGTGGTGGACAGGTTGCAGCAGATTTGGACTCATGTAGTGGACAATTTGACCTTGTCCCAGGAGAAGGCTCAACGTTTCGCTAATCGCAGACGCCGTGTGGGTCCCCGACTTCGTGTTGGGGATCTGGTTTGGTTATCTTCTCGTCATATTCCTATGAAGGTTTCCGCTCCTAAGTTTAAACCTCGTTTCATTGGTCCGTATAGGATTTCTGAGGTTCTTAATCCTGTGTCTTTTCGTCTGACCCTTCCAGATTCTTTTTCCATACATAACGTATTCCATAGGTCATTGTTGCGGAGATACGTGGCACCTATGGTTCCATCTGTTGATCCTCCTGCCCCGGTTTGGTGGAGGGGGAATTGGAGTATATTGTGGAGAAGATTTTGGATTCTCGTGTTTCTAGACGGAAACTCCAGTATCTGGTTAAATGGAAGGGTTATGCTCAGGAAGATAATTCCTGGGTTTTTGCCTCTGATGTCCATGCTCCCGATCTTGTTCGTGCCTTTCATGTGGCTCATCCTGGTCGGCCTGGGGGCTCTGGTGAGGGTTCGGTGACCCCTCCTCAAGTACTCAATCCCCCCGGTACTGTTGTGAATTCTGTGGCAGAGCTCCCTCCTGTGGTCACAAGTGGTACTTCGGCTGATTCTCTCTGTGAGCTTCTGTTGGTGGAGGGAAGTGGTACTGCGGCTTCTGAGTTTCCTCCCTCAGGTGATCTGGTGAGGTCGTTAGGTGCTTCTCTACTTAACTCCACCTAATGCTTTGATCCTGGCTTCCTGTCAATGTTCCAGTGTTGGACTTGCTTTTCCCTGGATCATTCCTGTGGCCTGCTGCTCTGCATAGCTAAGTTCTTCTTTGCTATTTGTTTGCTATTTTTTCTGTCCAGCTTGTCTAATTTGTTGCTGGAAGCTCTGGGACGCAAAGGGTGTACCTCCGTGCCGTTAGTTCGGTACGGAGGGTCTTTTTGCCCCCTTTGTGTGGTTTTCTTTAGGGTTTTGTGTAGACCGCAAAGTTACCTTTTCTATCCTCGATCTGTTAAGAAAGTCGGGCCTCACTTTGCTGAATCTATTTCATCTCTACGTTTGTCTTTTCATCTTAACTCACAGTCATTATATGTGGGGGCTGCCTTTTCCTTTGGGGTATTTCTCTGAGGCAAGGTAGGCTTATTTTCTATCTTCAGGCTAGTTAGTTTCTCAGGCTGTGCCGAGTTGCATAGGCAGAGTTAGGCGCAATTCACGGCTGCCTCTAGTGTTGTTTGGAGAGGATTAGGGATTGCGGTCTGCAGAGTTCCCACGTCTCAGAGCTCGTTCTATGATTTTGGGTTATTGTCAGATCACTGTATGTGCTCTGACCGCTATGTCCATTGTGGTACTGAATTGCCTTTGATAACAGTACAGGAAGCCAAAAGTACTAATGATTCTCAATAGAGGGAAAAAAGAAGTTCTGAGACCATTTTTTTTTCTTTGCACTGTGTTTTGCCTTTTTTTTCCCCTAGACATTTGGGTGGTTCAGTACACAGGTGTAGCGATGGACATTAGAAGTCTGTCTTCATTTGTGGATCAGCTCTCGGCAAGAGTACAAAAGATTCAAGACACTATTGATCAGAAAGCTATGTTGGAACCAAGAATTCCTATTCCTGATTTGTTTTTTGGAGATAGAACTAAGTTTCTGAGTTTCAAAAATAATTGTAAATTATTTCTGGCCTTGAAACCTCGCTCCTCTGGTGATCCAGTTCAACAGGTTTTGATTGTTATTTCTTTTTTGCGCGGCGACCCTCAGGACTGGGCATTTTCTCTTGCGCCAGGAGATCCTGCATTGAGTAATATCGATGCATTTTTCCTGGCGCTCGGATTGCTGTACGATGAACCTAATTCAGTGGATCAGGCAGAGAAAAATTTGCTGGCTCTTTGTCAGGGTCAGGATGAGATAGAGGTATATTGTCAGAAATTTAGAAAGTGGTCCGTGCTCACTCAATGGAATGAATCTGCGCTGGCAGCTATGTTCAGAAAGGGTCTCTCTGAAGCCCTTAAGGATGTCATGGTGGGATTTCCTATGCCTGCTGGTTTGAATGAGTCTATGTCTTTGGCCATTCAGATCGGTCGACGCTTGCGTGAGCGTAAATCTGTGCACCATTTGGCGGTATTACCTGAGCTTAAACCTGAGCCTATGCAGTGCGATAGGACTTTGACCAGAGTTAAACGGCAAGAACACAGACGTCTGAATGGGCTGTGTTTCTACTGTGGTGATTCCACTCATGCTATCTCTGATTGTCCTAAGCGCACTAAGCGGTTCGCTAGGTCTGCCACCATTGGTACGGTACAGTCAAAATTTCTTCTGTCCGTTACCTTGATCTGCTCTTTGTCATCGTATTCTGTCATGGCATTTGTGGATTCAGGCGCTGCCCTGAATTTGATGGACTTGGAGTATGCTAAGCGTTGTGGGTTTCTTAGAGCCCTTGCAGTGTCCTATTCCATTGAGAGGAATTGATGCCACGCCTTTGGCCAAGAATAAGCCTCAATACTGGACCCAGCTGACCATGTGCATGGCTCCTGCACATCAGGAGGTTATTCGCTTTCTGGTTTTGCATAATCTGCATGATGTGGTCGTGTTGGGGTTGCCATGGCTACAAGCCCATAATCCAGTATTAGATTGGAAATCCATGTCGGTGTCCAGCTGGGGTTGTCAGGGGGTACATGGTGATGTTCCATTTCTGTCAATTTCATCATCCACCCCTTCTGAGGTTCCAGAGTTCTTGTCTGATTACCGGGATGTATTTGATGAGCCCAAGTCCGATGCCCTACCTCCGCATAGGGATTGTGATTGTGCTATCAATTTGATTCCTGGTAGTAAATTCCCAAAAGGTCGACTGTTTAATTTATCCGTGCCTGAGCACGCCGCTATGCGCAGTTATGTGAAGGAATCCCTGGAGAAGGGGCATATTCGCCCGTCATCGTCACCATTAGGAGCAGGGTTCTTTTTTGTAGCCAAGAAGGATGGTTCGCTGAGACCTTGTATAGATTACCGCCTTCTAAATAAGATCACGGTTAAATTTCAGTACCCCTTGCCATTGTTATCTGATTTGTTTGCTCGGATTAAGGGGGCTAGTTGGTTCACCAAGATAGATCTTCGTGGTGCGTATAATCTGGTGCGAATCAGGCGAGGAGATGAATGGAAAACTGCATTTAATACGCCCGAGGGTCATTTTGAGTATCTAGTGATGCCATTCGGACTTGCCAATGCTCCATCAGTGTTTCAGTCCTTTATGCATGACATCTTCCGAGAGTACCTGGATAAATTCCTGATTGTGTACTTGGATGACATTTTGATCTTCTCAGATGATTGGGAGTCTCATGTGAAGCAGGTTAGAACAGTTTTTCAGGTCCTGCGTGCTAATTCTTTGTTTGTGAAGGGATCAAAGTGTCTCTTTGGTGTGCAGAAGGTTTCATTTTTGGGGTTCATCTTTTCCCTTCTACTATCGAGATGGATCCTGTTAAGGTCCAAGCCATCCATGATTGGACTCAGCCGACATCTCTGAAAAGTCTGCAAAAGTTCCTAGGCTTTGCTAATTTTTATCGTCGCTTCATCTGCAATTTTTCTAGTATTGCCAAACCATTGACCGATTTGACCAAGAAGGGTGCTGATTTGGTCAATTGGTCTTCTGCTGCTGTGGAAGCTTTTCAAGACTTGAAGCGTCGTTTTTCTTCTGCCCCTGTGTTGTGTCAACCAGATGTTTCTCTTCCGTTCCAGGTCGAGGTTGATGCTTCTGAGATTGGAGCAGGGGCTGTTTTGTCGCAGAGAGGTTCTGATTGCTCAGTGATGAAACCATGCGCTTTTTTTCCAGGAAGTTTTCGCCTGCTGAGCGAAATTATGATGTGGGCAACCGAGAGTTGCTGGCCATGAAGTGGGCATTCGAGGAGTGGCGTCATTGGCTTGAAGGAGCTAAGCATCGCGTGGTGGTATTGACTGATCATAAGAACTTGACTTATCTTGAGTCTGCTAAGCGGTTGAATCCTAGACAGGCTCGTTGGTCGCTGTTTTTTGCCTGTTTTGACTTTGTGATTTCGTACCTTCCGGGCTCTAAAAATGTGAAGGCGGATGCTCTGTCTAGGAGTTTTGTGCCCGACTCTCCGGGTTTGTCTGAGCCGGCGGGTATCCTCAAGGAAGGAGTAATTGTGTCTGCCATCTCCCCTGATTTGCGGCGGGTGCTGCAAAAATTTCAGGCTAATAAACCTGATCGTTGTCCAGCGGAGAGACTGTTTGTCCCTGATAGGTGGACCAATAAAGTTATCTCTGAGGTTCATTGTTCGGTGTTGATCTGTTAAGAAAGTCGGGCCTCACTTTGCTGAATCTATTTCATCTCTACGTTTGTCTTTTCATCTTAACTCACAGTCATTATATGTGGGGGGCTGCCTTTTCCTTTGGGGTATTTCTCTGAGGCAAGGTAGGCTTATTTTCTATCTTCAAGCTAGTTAGTTTCTCAGGCTGTGCCGAGTTGCATAGGCAGAGTTAGGCGCAATCCACGGCTGCCTCTAGTGTTGTTTGGAGAGGATTAGGGATTGCGGTCTGCAGAGTTCCCACGTCTCAGAGCTCGTTCTATGATTTTGGGTTATTGTCAGATCACTGTATGTGCTCTGACCGCTATGTCCATTGTGGTACTGAATTGCCTTTCATAACAGCTCTTAGAACGCCAGTCCGACATTGGACACAGCTGTATTAGTTCCATTCCTGCTTTATAAGCACTTCTAAGAATTTTATAGGTAATTCTTTATGAAAATTTCATGGTTTTGGCATTAAAATATGGGTGGAATTGTTGTCATCACTGTGTCGTACAATAGAATATCTACAAACTCGCATCACTAATGAAACTTTATTTTGGCCACACTCAGAACAATTGGTAGATCATAACAGTGTAAATGTTGTTACTAAGATTAAAGGGGTATTCCCATCTCCAAGATCCTATCCCAGTATTAATAGAAGAAAAACCTGGAGTAACAGTCCAAGAAAAAAAATGTACTAAATAAGTTTTTTCTTTATTAAATCACAAAAAGGCACATAAATATACAAGAATTAATATCATGACAAAATAATTTTCATAGGGAGGGATGGACAACAAAAGATATGGGTCCCAACATTCATGTAGTAAGGTGGGCACAGCATTCATGAAAAACATAAAAAGTGCTATTGCTTAAATGGATAGGTGCATTAGTATATAAACCATTGCACAATATTAATTATTTAAAGCCCTTCACAACAGGGATCCATAAGGTGCCATATAATAGTATGCTATATCGCTGCTATCTAAATCATAAATACAGGAATGCTCTTACCCATAGTACCTCATTAAGACACTACAAACGCAGCCCCAACGCGCGTTTCATATTGGCTTCTTCGGCTGATTCTCTTGTCTTCTATCCTATCCCAATATGTAGTAGGAATAATAATAACAATATTAACAAATATGTCCCAATTAGAAATGTACTATAGTTTTTCTGAGTCTCTATGTCTCTTTCCTCATGTTCATGCATTGCAGGACCTTAAGTATCCATGGTTACGACCACTAGTGACTAGCTAACTAACTGGCACTATACCAATGGTCGTAACCATGAATACCTAAGGTTTTGCAATCCCTGCACATGAAGAAAGAGACATAGTGAATTAGAAAACTGTACTACATATCTAATTGGAGGTATTTGCTCATATTGTTATTATTACAACTACTTCACAATGGGAATACCCCTTTAAGCAATCAAAGAACACAATATCGTACTGTTTTCACATTCCAACAAGGATTGAGATTGGAAGTGGTTAGGATAGTACCAAATTGTGTTTACATTGTGAACATTTGCTGTGTTATGGGCTTTTTTGATTGAGGCCCTATTTAAGCTCTTGAAAGTCAGGTAATCAGCTCCCCCCGATGTATTATATTGTTAGCTGATTCACAGTTACAGACCCTCAACTGTCATAAACCTATTGTTCACATACACAAAGCCTAGGGGAGACGCCTCCCGGGACATTAATAGGGTAATTTTATTTGAATGTTTTTGCCATTTTGATTTGCATAAAGGAGAATATAATATTTAAGAGGAATTTTTAAAATTTATAAAAAATTAGATGCAAAAAAATATATCCAATATTTCTGTAAAGAGCACATGTCCATCATTTATGTGTGTAAGGTGAATCCAGTAACTATCCGATACGTGTTGTTTAACTGTCCTATCCTACTTGCTCTTCTTTGCATCGCTCTGGGAGATGCTGTAGTTAAAGAAACCAATAAATGATAATAATCACGATATATTTCAGCAGCACTGTAATTTATTACATGTCCCTATGTGGAGCTTGGCTTTATATGACGCTGCCAATAAATGTTTATATATGGACACCTTAAAAGATTGCGCTTGACAGATGTCTAAGACGAATGAGCAATTATTGGATTACGGCTAAAGCCCACTCTGCCTTAGGGTTCCCCCCAGCCGCACAACTGACCCAGTTTCTATATTGTAAATTAACAATAACAGGCCATGTCTTTTACAAACCTCTAAACAAATTTGGAGCAGAAATCTGTCCTATGGTACCAATACCCTTACTTACTTCATAGTCACATATTATTTTGGGACATCAATGGTAATACTCACTGTGATGTTCGTGCTTCTTATGTACATTATAGTATAATATTTCATGTTCACATAGGCCAAGTCATGAAAATAAGCTCTATTGAAAATGCTATTTTATATGTCTGAATGGCACAAAAAGCATTCTGGTATATATTTTTTTCACAATGACCATGAATGGCAGTCCTATGCAACTGTATAGCACAGGTTCACTTACAATATTTTTCGGCATATTTAAAAATCAATAAAATATCATCTTTTTTCCAGTATTTCCACATATTAGGAGGAGGTCGGTTTGACAACTGCAATAGAAATAGCACCCACATTTATCCTTCTTCTTTACAGTATGGGAAATATTTTGAGCTCTTATTCTATGGTAGACCACGTCTTCATGCTACATGGGGAAAAAATATGTCTATTTTTTATTTTCAATTGATATTTTCAATGTCAATAGAGGAAAAGAAATCTCAGCAAAGATGCCCCCAGTGTGCAGTTTTTTCTTAAATTAAAAAAATAATTATATAAATATGAAAATTAGTACATTAATTCAATTATTTTAATGCATTTTTTTATATATTTCCATAAAGTCTAATATTACTATAGCTTTTTTCTTTTTCCAAACGAAAGTATTTGTATTAATAAACAGATTACATACATAAACAGAACATTTTGTTCAATTTTTGTATTAATTATACTTGCTCCAATTTAGACTATTTTTAGAGAAATAAAATATACTTCAAATGATACAGATAATAAGCTCTATATCTAAGAAGACACATGACACATATATAATTTTTTATTCATATTTTGCAGTAGAGCATCATAAAAAAAAACAACCCACATTTATTTTAATAGCATTCCCCTTCAAAATGAGTCATTACATTGTCTGCTTTTTTTTTTTTAATATTAAAATGGATAGAAGTTTGTTCTGGTTTCTGTACAGGAGCAGCTCGGTCTGATCTATGTCAATACAAGCTCGTCCGATGGCTGCAAAGTTTCATTGTACAGTTGCTTTTCATTACGAACTTGCTGGCTTCCTTTGTCTGTGACACATGTGATTCAGGCAGCCAAGGGAACACGCTGTGCTCTAGTGAAAAACAGAGAGGCACAAACAACCCAAAAAACAGACGCACAGCAGCCACTTGAACCACCAGATGATAGGAGAGGAGATGATTTTCTCCCGGTGGGATATTTCTAAGCCTTCTCAACAAGATTTTATGTATAGACAAAGCTAATTTTTCCAATATCATTAGGTAGTAAAACTTAACTGCCTTTGTAAAGACAAGGTTTTTCAGAAAAAAAATCTTACAAGTTTTTTTGGGGGTAGAGTATATTTCTGTAATATTTTATTTTTTACCATATTTTACAATAATATTCCCAGTGGCTTTAGATATTATCTTAAAGAGGTATTCTGATCTCCAGGATCCTATCCCAATATGTAGAAAGTATAATAATAAAATTATTAGCAAATGCCTTCAATTAGGATGGGATCACATTAGCGTTTCTGTGCACTGCGTATGATCCGCATACATAAATATCTTTAACATGGTGTACGCAGGGACATGCGTTCGCATGCGGATGCGTCGTTTAGCGGTGTCTGACAAACGCAACATGTTGCATTTTTTGAGGCGGCAAATATTGTGAAATCGTCCGCATGTGGATGATTGCGTCAAGAAAACGCATTACTGTCTACGAGGAACGCATTGGTATGCAAGGATATGGGTACGCATGCGTTCGATACGCAATGCGTACTTCACACTGATCATGTCCAGGAAATGATGTCAGCACCTACAAAATCACTGATGTATAAAAGGGGGTCTGGAGACAGGTAGTCCATTACTCTCAAGACTCTGGATGGAAGCACAAGACTCAGGTCAAGACTCTGGATGTAAGTATAGAAGTTATGAAATTGTCTGTTTCTCTTTGCAGTCTGTACTCTGTACTAATTTTTTTCTGTTCCTTTTAGACTGTTTGGTGTTCCGATCCTGTTGCTGCCGTCGTCTTGCTGCCATCCTAGTGCTGCCGCCTTTCTGGTGCTGCCATCCTGGTGCTGCTGGATGTAAGTATAAAAGCTTTGAAAATGTTTGTTTCTCTTTGCAGTCTGTAGTCTGTACTATTTTTTTTCCGGTCCCTTGTAGACTTTTTGCTGCTCCGATCCTGTTGCTGCCATCTTGCTGCCACAGGATCATGGGGTGCATTAAAAGAGGTCTGGATACACATGATGAGAGCATTATACTGCCTCTGTACAAATCCCTAGTTAGACCGCACATGGAGTACTGTGTCCAGTTTTGGGCACCGGTGCTCAGGAAGGATATAATGGAGCTAGAGAGAGTACAAAGGAGGGCAACAAAATTAATAAAGGGGATGGGAGAACTACAATACCCAGATAGATTAGCGAAATTAGGATTATTTAGTCTAGAAAAAAGACGACTGAGGGGCGATCTAATAACCATGTATAAGTATATAAGGGGACAATACAAATATCTCGCTGAGGATCTGTTTATACCAAGGAAGGTGACGGGCACAAGGGGGCATTCTTTGCGTCTGGAGAAGAGAAGGTTTTTCCACCAACATAGAAGAGGATTCTTTACTGTTAGGGCAGTGAGAATCTGGAATTGCTTGCCTGAGGAGGTGGTGATGGCGAACTCAGTCGAGGGGTTCAAGAGAGGCCTGGATGTCTTCCTGGAGCAGAACAATATTGTATCATACAATTATTAGGTTCTGTAGAAGGACGTAGATCTGGGTATTTATTATGATGGAATATAGGCTGAACTGGATGGACAAATGTCTTTTTTCGGCCTTACTAACTATGTTACTATGTTACTATCTTGTATACTCTTTCCTAATTTTTTTCTTTTCCTTGTAGACTGTTTGCTGCTGCCATCCTGTTGCTGCCGTCCTGTTGCTGCCTTCCTAGTGCTGCCGCCGTCCTGGTGCTGCTGGATGTAAGTATACAGTAGAAGCTTTGAAAATGTCTGTTTCTCTTTGCAGTCTGTACTCTGTACTATTTTTTTCAGATCCCGTGTAGACTGTTTTCTGCTCCAGTCCTGTTGCTGCCATCTTGTGTACTCTGTACTAATTTTGTTCTTTTCCTTGTAGACTGTTTGCTGCTCCGGTCCTGGTGCTGCTGCCGTCTTCCTGGTGCTGCTGCTGTCTTCCTGGTGCTGCTGCTGTCTTCCTGTTGCTGTCGCCTTTCTGTGGCTGCCATCCTGGTGCTGCTGGATGTAAGTATAGAAGATTTGAAAATGTCTGTTTCCCTTTGCAGTCTGTACTCTGTTCTATTTTTTTTTCAGGCCCCTTGTAGACTGTTTGTTGCTCTGGTCCTGTTGCTGCCATCTGTGTAGTCTGTACTAATTTTTTTCTTTTCCTTGTAGACTGTTTGCTGCTGCCATCCAGGTGCTGCTGCCGTCCTGGTGCTGCTGCCGTCCTGATGCTGCTGCCGTCCTGGTGCTGCTGCCATCCTGGTGCTGCCTGACTGCTGTGCTATTGGACTACTGCCTGTAAATATGTAAATATTTGTGTCTATTGTTCTTTTTTGTGCTACATTGTGTTTGGCTCTTAACAAATTAAATTTTTCATATCTGGTCTATTCTCTAGTGTTTCACTTGACTGCTGCCTGCTTTTCCAACATGTTCTCCACTGAAGCTTCCAAAACTGGACATGACACAGATTACATAATCACATTTGATTTACAGATAGGTATGTCTTGACTGTCAATACTAGACATGTGTTAAATCATGTATTTTCTTTACAGGTACCTGACAGTGCAGAAGAGCAGGAGCTCTAGTGGAAATGATTCTTCCCAAGGTCGTCAGCCTCAAGTTGCTGAGGAGGAAAGACAGGGTGTAAGTAGCCTTTATCATAGTTGTAATTGAATTTGTTTTTAGTTTTACTGCAAATTTTTTTTGTATTTTATCTATAGGTTCCACAACGTGAGGAAGGACAACCGATATCGATAACGAGTTCCATAGGCTGGGTTCACATTGCTTTAACAGCAGCCCGTTCAATACATACATTAACGGGCTGCTGTTAACGCAAGTGCCAATGTGTCATCACGCTAGCGCAGATAGAGCTAGCAGATGCTCTATCTGCGCTAGCGGTGACAGACCCGGAAACACTGCAGCCCGCGTCCCAGGGTCCGTCACTCAATGAAGGCACATCGCTAGTGCATGCCCATTGTGGGCGTGCGCTAGCGATGCATTCGACATAGGACATAATGGCGGCATTAACGGACTGCATTACACCGCGTTAAGTTATCAGCAGCATTGCACATAGATTTCACAAGCCATTATGCTATTCACATTTCATGTATCGCACATTTCCTTGCTTTAGTGCAGTAAAATTTAGTGCAGCCATTGATCTATTTTCTATGTAAGTCTTTTTTGGTTGTGCACCAGTTCAGACTAGATTGCTGTTCAGTCAGTTTTCCTATATTTAATATCAGCAGCAGGCACAAAGTTTGTTCCGTACAGGACAACAAGCTCCAGGACAGCATCAGTGGCACCATGCACCACCACCACAACCACCACTGGACATTCGGACTGTTCCACCAGTACCCAGCTACACCATGCAGCCGAGTGCAGCAGCCCAACCTTCCCCTTCAACCACGCAGCTGAGTGTAGCAGCCCAGCCTTCCACTTCTACCATGCAGCCGAGTGCAGAATACCAGACTTCCACTACCACCACGCAGCAACAGGAAGGAAAAGGCCAAGGAAGCAGCAAAATCAAGTCCAGGAAACGTAAAACTTCCAAAAAACATTAACCACCCCCTCCACCCTCACCTCTGTATGTGTCTTTTTTTTTTCGAGTCCGTCCACACCTTCCCTTGGTTCTTTCCCATCCAATATTTCAATCCCTTTCAACTTGTTTTCCACTCCTAATGTGTCCTCTTCCCCCAATGTGTCCTCTGCCAATGTTTCTGACCTAATCCTCCAATTGTCTGCCACTTCCACTTCCCCCACTTCCCCAGCCACTTCAAGCCTATCATCACAGCCTAACACCCCCAGGTCCACCATGTCACTCCCTCACGCAGAACCCGAAAGAAATCACATTTTCATTTAGAATTGTTTTTATTTTTGTTAATAATGGTAATTCTTTTGATTCACAATAACTCTCACTGTGTTTTCTGTAGCTCTTTATTTAAACATGTGTGTATTGTTGAGTGTATTGTTGAGTGAAGTATTTATCTCTTTATTTAAACATATGTGTATTGTTGAGTGAAGAATTAATGGGTGTTACAGTTAAGGTGTTTATTATTAAAGTTACATTCAAGGTGTCAATATTAAAGTCAGAAAAAAAGTACAGGTATATAACATTACAGGTACATTTTAAACCACTTCAACTTGCCATGACACACGTCCAATATCAGTGACAAAATAGGCAGCCAATTTAACCCTTATTTGGGCATCTTCCAGTGTAGTCCACAGAGGGTGATCATGATAATCCGGCAATGTGGTATTAACAGGTTACTCAGGTTCGAAGTGAGGTTGCTCTTTTGCCAGGATGTCATGCAGAACAACACATGCTTTCACAATGTCATCAATTGTCTCTATATTAAGATTGATTGATGTTCCCAAAATGCGCCATTTAGCTGCCAGCAAACCAATAGCACACTCCACAGTTCTTCGTGCCCTTGTCAGTCTGTAGTTGAAAATCCTTTTGGTGTGATTCAAGTCCCGACTTGAGTATGGTTTTATGAGGTTGGCACACATTTGAAACGCCTCATCCCCAACAACAACAAATGGCATTGGCTGTCCTTCAGTGTTCGGAAGAGGTTGTGGCATTGGAAAATTAAAATTATTAGCATACAAATGTTGGCCCATGTCAGAGTTTTTGAAAGTTTGTGAGTCATCTCCTCCTCCAAATGAGCCAAAATCAGTGGCGACAAATCGATATTCAGCATCCGCAATCACCACGAGAACAATGAAAAAGTATTTTTTATATTTGAAGTACTCAGATCCACTTCCAGCAGGTTTTAGAATCCAAATGTGTTTGCCGTCCACAGCCCCCCACACAGTTTGGAAAATTACAAATTTCCCTTTAATTTTTCTGCATTTTTCAGTCAGAGGTCAGTTGTGGATTGGAGGAGAAATTCTGCATGCAGAACGTCACACAATGCAAGGCAGGTGTCTCCAACAATCCCAGAAAGGGTGGACAATCTAATCCGAAATTGAAAATGTAAAGATCTTAAGATCTCTCCGGTAGTTAGGAATCTGTGGAAAAGAAATTGGGGGAAAAAATCAGTACATGGCTTTTATAACAATAATATTAATGACAGGTGTTTCTTTTTCTAAATGACATACCTTATGGTCACCAACAGACGTTCCTCAGCAGGAATTGCTCTACGTAGTTGCGTGTCCTGCCTGGTGATGGATACTCGCACACGATGCATCAATTCATTGAAGCTCTGCTCAGACATCCTCGTGTATTCTAAAAACTTTTGCGGGTTTTCAGAATGAGTGGTAGGCTCCATGGCACTCTCGAACTTTAACAATGGGGTGTTGCCAATAGCGACGATGACATCTTCTCCGTCTTTCTCTTCTCCTTTCTTCCTCACAAGCCACAGCAAATGCAAAAGCCAATTTCAATGATAAATCCAAATTCAGAATGAAGCTCTCCACGCTTAGATTCATCTTGCAGCAGGATACAGCATCAAAAGAAGAGGATTTCATCTGTGCAGTGTGTCTGTGTATAAAAATCCCATAAACCACGCCCATTGGGAAATACCGTACGCATGCGCATAAACAACGCAAATGCATGCAAAAAAGTATACAAATGCATTCACACTTAGCATTTTTTGTCCGTCATCCGTAAGATCATGCGGATAAAAAACGCCGCGTAAACATGCGTTTGCGCATGCAGATGATACGCTGTGCACATAAACGCTAATGTGAACCTAGCCTTAGAAATGTAGTGTAGTTCTTCTGTTTCATTATGCTGTTTACCTCATGTGCAGGGCATTGCAGAAGCTTAGGTATTCATGGTTAAGACCACTAGCAACTAACTAACTGTCACTATATGAGTGGCTATAACCATGGATACCTAAGCTACTTGCAATGCCTTGTACATGGAGAAAGTGAAGAACTATACTACATTTCAAATTGGAGATTTTTGCTAATATTATTGTAATTACACCTACTACATATTTGGATAGGTTATTGGAGATGGGAATATCCCTTTAATTTAAAAGAATGTAATAATTTAATTCTTGAGAAACGTAACTTCAAACGATTTTAAGTACCATTTAAATAATAAAATTGTTCAGGGTGAACCTTGGTTTGGTTAGTGCTTGGTACATTACTTTTTTTTAGCTCTACCCTATGATATGCCACACAGTTTCCAAACGATATTACAACAAAGTTCCCAAAGATACTGTTTAGTGAACCGTGGAGAAATTTAGCTTTAGCATTTTATGCTGCTGTCTTTCAGTATGTTTTAAACCAAACTTAGAAGCTATGTGCAAGCCCTGGGTTCAGAGGCCATCAGGTCTACTGTTCCAATGAGTAGTAACTGGCATGGCAGCCCATGTGACTGTATGGGTTGCTCATCCCTGAAACTGATCATGGGTATTTTAAAGCTAGATCTTCTCTAAAATAACAAAACAATCAGTTTCTACCTACTGAAGCACCTTCAGCATCAGTGTTGCCCCTTTCTGATGACTTGGCAGCAGAGGTGAATCCCAACAATAACACTTGACCACTACACCCAATCACTGGAGCTACATGGCAAGAGACCACTAAGCCCAGTCATTGGCTTTAGCATTCACATGCTGTAGACAAGACATCACTGCTGACTCACTGTCCACAGACTGGTGGAGACCAGCATGGAGGAAGTAGAGGAGCTGCACGGCCCTAAGTAGTGTGAGATAGCGCTCCCTGAGTTTGGGTACAGTCGCTTGGCAACAGGATTAAAGCACTCAGACACCGTTTCTCACAAAAACATTTGGTTTATTTAGGTATCATAAACCACATAACATAAAGTCCATTTCATTACATCCATGAACATATCACGACCACCAGTCTGTTCATGCAGCAGATAAACCTCTCTGCTGTATATTACAACCCCCCTTGTCTGGGGTTACCTTCCAGGAGCTCCGCTCCTCATGCTGACTCCTTGTCAGTCCTGGCTTCACCAACACAGAAGCCGTCCCAGGTTCTGCAGGTACATGGCCTCTCCGTGCACTCTTCAGGACATCCGTCCCTAGCTGGGACCGTCCAACACACATACCACTCAGTGCCAAAGCCCCACCACGTGCTAATCAGGGAGATCTCACTCCCAAAACATAGGCTTCCAGGACCTTGCACATGGACCAAACAGATCCATACTCTCTCAACCATGTGACCACACCATGGTCACATTATGTACCTATAACCTCTCCCCTGGATGGGAGGTGTGTGAGCTCTCCCACACTCCCATCTTTTCATGCCATCCATCTCCCTCCCTTCATCCAGGAGCTTCCTGCCGCCATTATCTCTATTGTCTTAGGGACTTTCTAGCTATTTACATGGGCTCCCCCTGTGATTACTACCTGGTTCTTTTGCAGAGTAGCATATCTATTTGACATTGCAGGTATTCAATGTTGGATAATAACTTTGTCCACTATAATACTTTTTTTGCACTCTTGTTCAAATTTGTATAGTGCTATTTTGCACGCATGAGGGATTTAGGATGGCTTCCTGTCACAGTATGTGACCCCCCTTCTTTGGACAATTGCTTTATCTTTCTCAGACACCGAGCTTAAACCTGTAGGGATCCCCACATTCCAGGGTCCATGGTATGTTCACTCAGCCAACTATATTGACTTAATTGATTGTTATTTTATTATTTACGGCTGGATTGTTATGACCTTATGATAACTTTTTGGTGTTTACATTATTCATGCATATTGCACTTCCATTATGAGTGTCTATGTTGCTACAGTATCATGTCCTAGGGTCACATAGATGTATTAGGCTATGTGCACACGATGTGGATTTGCTGCAGATCCGCAGTGGATTTTTCCGCGCAGAAACGCTGCAGATCCGCACTGTGATTTACAGTATAATGTAAATCAATGGGTAAAAAAAAAAGTTGTGCAGATGTGCATGTGATTTCTTTTGTGCGAATCTGCAGCATTTCGGCACCCCTCCATGATAGAAATCCGCAGTGGCAAAAACTGCATCAAATCCGCACAAAATCTGCATCAATTCCGAGGAAAATACACATAAAAACCGCGGCAAATCCGCAGCTGCAGATTCTGCCAGGAGATGCAGATTTTGTGCAGAATATTCTTCACCACATTTCCTATGTGTGCACATAGCTTTAAAGTACATGTATGGGGGTGTTATCATTGTTGCTTTTAAATGTTTAAAGTAGTTTTTGATATTATCTGTACCTCAGGTGTGCACTTTCTACATACGCATTAGTCTTTCCTCCAGTTATTAGTCCTGGCTTCGCCAACACAGAAGCCGTCCCAGGCTCTGCAGGTACATGGCCTCTCCATGCGCTCTTCAGGACGTCCATTCCCAGCTGGGAATGTCCAACACACAGGCCACTCATTGCCAAAGCCCCACCACGTGCTATTCAGAGAGATATCACTCCCAACACAAAGGCTTCTAGGACCTTGCACATGGACCAAACAGATCCATACATTCTCAACCATGTGACCACACCATGGTCACATAATGTACCTGTAATCCCTCCCCTGGATGAGAGGTGTGTGTGGTTAGCTAGACCGCCTAGCTCTCCGACTAACCCTGCAAGCCCCCCTCTAAGTAAACAAACACAAATACTTGTGGGACTACAGGTCCCAGAACAACCTTAATTCAGGCTTACAGAGCAGACTCCCTCTGCGACACATACCGGCCATTTACAGTCCTGCCGGTCACTATTTCACCATTACCATTACAGATACGCCTCCATACATATCCTGAGGTGCACATACAGCACCCCCTGGCTGTAACATGGGTCACTGCATCACAGTAGGTAAGTATTGCTTGTTTTATTATTAAGTTAATCCAGGCTCTGAGACATTGGTTTATCAAATTGGACAACCCTGTTATACTAGACATCTTAGACATAATTGAAATAATTTGCAGTTTGTGATTGACAGCTGGATATTAAATATCTTTTTAGCTATCTGCCTATCACGTTTCTAAGTTCTGTTCTATGAGCTTAGCTACGAATTTCAAGACAGCAATCAGCTGCTATATCCAACAGCTTTTATGGATGAGAAACAGCAGCAGACACGAACAAAAGCGTTGTCCATGCTCTCTCTATAATTCCTGAATTACAAGCCAGGTCATCATTCACCTAGCAACACGGTCTATTGTATTCTATTTCTCAATGGTCAGATCAAACACAGAGAAAGATAATAAGTCAAGATGGTTCTACGAACGGTTCTTTAGAGACCTCAAAAACTAACTGAGAATTTAATAAATTCTTCGCTATTGCGTTTTCTGAATTTGCACTCAATTTTAGTGGTGCTATCAAATTGATATTTAAAAATTACATTTGTTAAAAAATATTTATTATCATTGTAATAAATTATAATTTAAGGTGATATTTAACCCCTTTACCCCCAAGGGTGGTTTGCACGTTAATGACCGGGCCAATTTTTACAATTCTGACCACTGTCCCTTCATGAGGTTATAACTCTGGAACGCTTCAACGGATCCTGATGATTCTGACATTGTTTTCTCGTGACATATTGTACTTCATGAAAGTGGTAAAATTTCTTTGATATTACCTGCATTTACTTTTGAAAAAAATGGAGATTTGGCGAAAATGTAGAAAATTTCGCAATTTTCCAACTTTGAATTTTTATGCCCTTAAATCACAGAGATATGTCACACAAAATACTTAATAAGTAACATTTCCCACAAGTCTACTTTACATCAGCACAATTTTGGAATCAACTTTTTTTTTGTTAGGGAGTTTTAGGGGTTAAAAGATGACCAGCAACTTCTCATTTTTACAACACCATTTTTTTTTAGGGACCACATCACATTTGAAGTCACTTCGAGGGGTCTATATGATAGAAAATACACAAGTGTGACACCATTTTAAAAACTGCACATCTCAAGGTACTCAAAACCACATTCAAGAAGTTTATTAACCCTTCAGGTGTTTCACAGGAATTTTTGGAATTATAAAAAAAATGAACATTTAACTTTTTTTCACTAAAAATTTAATTCAGCTCCAATTTGCTTTATTTTACCAAGGGTAACAGGAGAAATTGGACCCCAAATGTTGTTGTCCAATTTGTTCTGAGTACCCTGATACCCAATATGTGGGGGTAAACCACTGTTTGGGTGCATGGCAGAGCTTGGAAGGGAAGGAGCGCGATTTGACTTTTTAATGCAAAATTGACTGGAATTGAGATGGGACGCCATATCACGTTTGGAGAGTCCCTGATGTGCCTAAACATTGAACCCCCCACAAGTGGCACCATTTTGGAAAGTAGACCCCCTAAGGAACTTATCTAGATGTGTGGTGAGCACTTTGACCCACCAAGTGCTTCACAGTTTATAATGCAGAGCCGTAAAAATAAAAAAATAATATTTTTTCACAAAAATGATCTTTTCGCCCCATTTTTTTATTTTCCCAAGGGTAACAGAAGAAACTGGACCCCAAACGTTGTGCAATTTGTCCTGAGCATGCTAATACCCAATATGTAGGGGTAAACCACTGCTTGGGCACATGGCAGAGCTCGGAAGGGAAGGAGCGCCATTTGACTTTTCAATGCAAAATTGACTGGAATTGAGATGGGACGCCATGTTGCATTTGGAGAGCTCCTGATGTGCCTAAACATTGAAACCCCCATGAGTGGCACCATTTTGGAAAGTAGACCCCCTAAGGAACTTATCTAGATGTGTGGTGAGCACTTTGACCCACCAAGTGCTTCACAGAAATTTATAATTTAGAGCCGTAAAAATAAAAAATCATATTTTTTTACAAAAATGATTTTTCAGCCCCAATTTTTTTATTTTCCGAAGGGTAACAGAAGAAACTGGACCACAAATGTTGTTGTCCAATTTGTTCTGAGTGTGCTGATACCCCATATGTGGGGGCAAATCACTGTTTGGGCGCATGGCAGAGCTGGAAGGGAAGGAGCGCCATTTGACTTTCAATGCAAAATTGACTGGAATTGAGATGGGACGCCATGTCGCGTTTGGAGAGCCCCTGATGTGCCTAAACATTGAAACCCCCCACAAGTGACACCATTTTGGAAAGAGGACCCCATAAGGAACTTATCTAGATGTGTTGTAAAAACTTTGAACCTCCAAGTGTTTCACTACAGTTTATAACGCAGAGCAGTGAAAATAAAAATTCTTTTTTTTCCACAAAAATTATTTTTTAGCCTCCAGTTTTGTATTTTCCCAAGGGTAACAGGAGAAATTGGACCCCAAAAGTTATTGTCCAATTTGTCCTGAGTATAGTGATACCCCGCATGTGGGTTGAGAACCACCGTTTGGGCGCATGGCAGAGCTTGGAAGGGAAGGCGCGCCATTTGGAATGCAGACTTAGATGGATTGGTCTGCAGGCGTCACGTTGCATTTGCAGAGCCCCTGATGTTTTGAAACAGTAGATACTAGACCCCCCAAGGAACTTATCTAGATGTGTTGTGAGAACTTAGCACCCCCAAGTGTTTCACAACAGTTTATAACGCAGAGCCGTGAAAATTAAAAAAGTTTTTTCTACAAACATTTTTTAGCCCCCAGTTGTGTATTTTCCCAAGGGTAACAGGAGAAATTGGACCCCAAAAGTTGTTGTACAATTTGTCCTGAGTACGCTGATATCCCATATGTGGGGGTAAACCCCTGTTTGGACACACGGGAGAGCTCAGAAGTGAAGGAGCACTGTTTTACTTTTTCAACGCAGAATTGGCTGGAATTGAGATAGGACGCCATTTCGCGTTTGGAGAGCCCCTGATGTGCCTAAACAGTGGAAACCCCCAAATCTATCTGAAACCCTATCCCAAACACACCCCTAACCATAATCCCAACCATAACCCTAAGCACACCCTTAAAGCTAATCCCAACCCTAATCCCAACCGTAGATGTAATTCAAACCCTAACTTTAGCCCCAACCCCAACCCTAACTTTAGCCCCAACCCCAACCCTAACTTTAGCCCCAACCCTAACCCTAACTTTAGCTCCAACCCTAACTTTAGCTCTAACCTCAACCCCAACCCTAACGTTCACAGAGTCATGTGAGGTCTTGTTTTTTGCAGGACGAGTTGTCTTTTTATTGGTACCATTTTCAGGCATGTGACATTTTTTGATCACTTTTTATTTCAATTTTTGTGAGGTAGAATGAACAAAAACCAGCTATTCATGAATTTCTTTTGGGGGGGTGCTTATACCGTTCCACATTTGGTAAAACTGATAAAGCAGTTTTATTCTTTGGGTCAGTACGATTACAGCGATACCTCATTTATATCACTTTTTTATGGTTTGGCGCTTTTATACGATAAAAACTATTTTATATATAAAATAATTATGTTTGCATCGCTTTATTTTGAAGACTATAACATTTTTCTTTTTTCGTTGATGACGCTGTATGGCAGGTCATTTTTTGCGGGACAAGATGATGTTTTCATCGGTACCATGGTTATTCATATCCGTCTTTTTGATCGCGTGTTATTCCACTTTCTTTTTGTTTGGCGGTATGATAAAGCGTCATTTTTTGCCTCGTTTTTTTATGGTGATCACTGAAGGGGTTAACTAGGGGGACAGTTTTATAGGTTGGGTCGTTACGGACGCAGCGATACTAAATATGTGTACTTTTATTGTTTTTTTTATCTAGATAAAGAAATGTATTTATTGGAACAAGATTTTTTTTCTTTATTTAGGATTTTTTTTTTTTTTTACACGTGTAAATATTTTTTTATTATTTTGCCCCACTGGGGACATGACTATATAGCGTCAGATCGCTGATGTGACACTTTGCTGTGCACTGTGTCAGATCAGCGATCTGACAGACACAGCAGGCAGACTTCCCGGCGCCTGCTCTGAGCAGGTGCTTGGAAGCCACCTCCCTGCAGGACTCGGAAGGCCCCCCGTGGCCATTTTGGATCTGGGCCTGCAGGGAGGAGGAGGTAAGAGTCTCAGGGAAGCACACAAGGAGCCCCCTCCCTGCGCGATGCTTCCCTGTGCCGCCGGAACGCTGCGATCATGTTTGATCGCAGTGTGCCGGGTGTTAATGTGCCAGGAGTGGTCCGTGACCACTCATAGCACATAGTGCCGGATGTCAGCTGAGATAGTCAGCTGACACCTGGCCCCGATCGGCCGCGCTCCCCCCATGAGTGCGGCTGATCAGTGATGATGTACTATCCCGTCGGTGGTCATACGGGCCCATACCACCTCGACGGGATAGTACGTCCAATGTCAGAAATGGGTTAAGCTCTTAATGACAGAGCCAATTTTACCTTAATGACCAAGCCCAATTTTTGAAATCTGACCAATATCACTTTATGTGGTAATAACTCTGGAACACTTCAAAATATTCCAGTGATTCTGAGATTAGGCCAATAAGTTTCGTGTTTGTTTATGAACATATCGAAATGTTGGCAAAAATGTAGAAATATTAGCAATTTTCAAATTTTACATTTTTATTTATATTTTTATGAAACCTGTCAAGTTTCTTGAGCCCATATAACCACCTGCAGTTTTGTCTGTATATATAAATACCCTGCCTATCAGTCCCTATATCACATTACACATATAAACAGATTTTTAGAAAAAGCATTTCTAAAGTCTGTTTATGGTATCTAAATGAGGGCTTTGACTAGTTGATGGGGCGTTAGTGTCCCCAGACTAGTTGGCCCACTTAGATGTAATCGCCATAACATAACTTACTAGCAGCGTCATGATCGCTAGCACTAAACTTACCTTGCGGATTCATTCCCTCACTGCATTCATTCTCTGAAGCTGGGTGTTCACGTCCCGGCTTCGGAGAGGTGCACTGCGATGATCGAAAGTGCAATGTCATCATTGCAATGATTAAGGACTGCCATCTGAAACCCGTTTGCCCATGGCCTCTCTTTGGTAGTTGTGACAATTTTATGTTTATATTTCTTCTTCATATTCATGTTTTCATACTTACTTAATAAATTGAGATTTTAATGAAGATCCTGACCCTGGAATCCTCGTTTTTCGTTTATCCCTCCTGCGGCACTGCTGGCCTCCATGCATTGGATTTATTATATAGGTGAGTTGAATCTTTTCAATTTTTGCTATTTCACAGACAAACCCCACGAAAGAAAAAAGCAAAAAAAGCAAATCAGCATATACCCTACACCAAGTAAATAAGTTAATATTACATGTAAATTACATGGCGTACTTAGTTAATGCTATTTTGATCATAAAGTTAAACCAACTCACCATGACAAGGTGTACCCATCAGGACAGTCCTAATGTGTCTCTAGTATTAATACCTTAACTTGTGAATAAGGGCATAGCAGGACAGGGTCATTTTGTTTGTTTTTTTGTGTGGATTTAAATAGACGATTTTAAAAAACTGCTTCAAAACTGCTGACAAGAAATGTTTTAACCTTTCAGGGGTTAATGCAAAGTGGAATAAAAAAAAATATTGTAATTTTTCCTCTATCATGTTGCTTTAGTCACAAATGCTTCATTTTTACCAAAAAATTTCTATCTACTTGCTGACACGGTACAAGATATATATCTTTCCTGTATCATTTTTACAAGTGATCTCACAAGAAAATGGACCTCACAATTTGTTATCCAGCTTCTTATGAGAACGCTGATATACAACATCTGGTCAGAAACCTCTGTTTGGACAAAAGGCAGGGTTTGGAAAATAAGGAGCACCATTTGAATTTTGAAACACAAATTTGGCTGAAATATATTGCTGGCGCCATGTTGCATTTGCAGAGCCCCTAAGGTGCCTGAACAGCAGGATCCCCCACAACTGACCAAATTTTGGAAACTACACCTCCCTCAGGAATTTTAGCCTGAGATGTAGTGAGCATTTTGTGCTCACAGGTACTAAACAAAATTCAATAACTTTAGGTTGTCATATAGAATAATTTCAATTTTTTTCACAAAAATATTTCTTTAGCCCCAAATTTTTCACTTTTAACAGAGGTAACACATAAAAGTAGATCATAGCATGTGTCCTCCATTTTCTCTTGAGCGTGGGAATACCCCATAAGTAGTCAACAAGTTCTGTTTGGGCACACGGCAGGGCTCTAAAGGGAAAAAGCAACATTTGGTATTTGGTATTGTAAATTTGGCTGAAATAAATTTACAGAACCCAAGAGGATCCAAAACAGCAGAAACCCCCACAAGTAGCCCTATACATGATTTAATCTAGGGGTATGTTGAGCATTTTAAACAAATATATGCTTCATGGAACTTTTTAACCCCTTAACCCTGGAGGTATTTTCGCTTTGGAGTTTTCGTTTTTTGCTCCCCTTCTTCCCAGAGTCATAACTTTTTAATTTATCCATCAATATGGCTATGGGAGGGCTTGTTTTTTGCATGATGAGCTGTAATTTTGAATGACTCTATTGGTTTTACCATGTCGTGTACTAGAAAATGGGAAAAAATTCCAAGTGTGGTGAAATTGCAAAAAAGTGCAATCCCACACTTGTGTTTGGCTTTTTTACTAGGTTCACAAAATGTTAAAAACTGACCTGCCAATATAATTCTACAGGTCATTTTGAGCTCATATACATAATAATAATAATAATAATTTTATTTATATAGCGCCAACATATTCCGCAGCGCTTTACAAATTTACTGACAATAGACATTACAGCATAACAGAAATCACAGTTCAAAATAGATACCAAGAGGAGTGAGGGCCCTGCTCGCAAGCTTACAAACTATGAGGAAAAGGGGAGACACAAGAGGTGGATGGTAACAATTGCTTTAGTTATTCGGACCAGCCATAGTGTAAAGGTACCATCACACTGGCCAACTTAACAACGATATCGCTAGCGATCCGTGACGTTGCAGCGTCCTGGATAGCGATATCGTTCAGTTTGACACGCAGCAGCGATCTGGATCCTGCTGTGACATCGTTATTTCGTCGCTGGATCTCCTGCAGACATTGCTGAATCGGCGTGTGTGACGCCGATTCAGCGATGTCTTCACTGGTAACCAGGGTAAACATCGGGTTACTAAGCGCAGGGCCACGCTTAGTAACCCGATGTTTACCCTGGTTACCAATGTAAATGTAAAAAAAAAAAACACTACATACTTACATTTCGGTGTGTGTCGCGTCCCTCGGCGTTCTGCTTCCCTGCACTATCATCGCCGGAAAGCAGATTACAGCGGTGACATCACCGCTGTGCTTTACGGCCAGCCGGCGCTCAGTCAGTGCAGGAAAGCAGAACGCCGGGGGACAGACACTGGAATGTAAGTATGTAGTGTTTTTTTTTTTTTTACATTTACGCTGGTAACCAGGGTAAACATCGGGTTACTAAGCGCAGCCCTGCTTAGTAACCCGATGTTTACCCTGGTTACCAGGGGACTTCGCATAGTTGGTCGCTGGAGAGCTGTCTGTGTGACAGCTCTACAGCGACGCTGCAGTGATCGGGATCGGGATCGCTGCAGCGTCGCTAAATGTGACGGTACCTTAAGGCTCGGGTGTTCATGTAAAGCTGCATGAACCAGTTCACTGCCTAAGTATGTAGCAGTACAGACACAGAGGGCTATTAACTGCATAAAGTGTATGAGAACATCATATGAGGAACCTGATTATGGTTTTTTTTTTGTTTTTTTATAACAAAAAACAAAAAACAAAAAAAACCCATAATCAGGTTCCTTATATCATGTTCTCATGTTCTCATTAAACATGTCTAGGTTCTTTTTTATCTAAGTGGTGAAAAAAAATTCCAAACTTTGTTAAAAAAAATAAAAATTGTGCCATTTTCCGATACCTGTAGTGTCTCCATTTTTCGTGATCTCGGGTTGGGTGAGGGCTTATTTTATGCATGACAATCTGTCTTTTTTAATGATACCATTATGGTTCAGATACGATCTTTTGATCGCTCATTATTGGATTTTAATGCAATGTCATGGTGACCAAAAATACGTAATTCTGGCGTTTTGACTTTTTTTTCTCTCTACTCCATTTAGTGATCAATTTAATCCTTTTTTTTATTGATAGATCAGGTAATTCTGAACACGGCAATACCAAGTATACAATATACACATACATGTTTGATTTGTTTAATTGTTTTATTTTGAATGTGGGCAAAGGGGGGGGGGGTGAATTGAACTTTTAATTTTGTTTACATTTTTTATATTTTTAAAAATATTTTTTTTTACTTTTGGCATGCTTCAATAGTCTCCATTAACGCAACTGTAGAAGAAATCAGCGGACATAGGGTCTTATCCGATGGACAAAATAAGTGATCTATTCAAATTGCACTAACCTGATAGATCTAATGTAATGACTAGTGTTGAGCCACCCCCCTGGTGTTCGAATTCGGTTCATTGAATTGGGGCGTGTTCGACGAATGTTCTTCGAACGTTCGATGAACACCGTCGAATGGCAGGCAAACACAAACACATACAAACACATAGAAAACACCTTAAAAGGTGTCCAAATGCTGACAAACTGCTCAGAAGACACAACAAACACATGGAAAAGTCACAAGTACATATAGTCATGCGAAAAGAAAAGAGGTGGAGGAGTAAAAGTAGGAGGAGACACAGATATAGGCATGTCATACCCTTCTAAAATCAAGAAAGGCTGGAGTAAAAATCTAAAATCAGACTACCAACACCCAGACGTCGGTACAAAAATTTTTAAAAAATAAATATCTTTAGGTAGAATGGCGGGTCCATTCAGAATACTTTCCTTAGAAGACCTAGTGGTATCCCCATTGGGAGTCGTGCCAAAAAAGGAACCCAATACATTCAGACTAATCCACCATTTGTCATATCCTAGGGGCATGTCAGTAAACGACAACATCGACGCGGAACCAAGTACAGTACTATATACTGTACCTCCTTTGACGAGGCAATCAGGCGGGTCAAGAAGTTGGGAAGCGGCACCCTAATGGCCAAAACAGACATTGAGGGGGCATTCCGGTTACTACCTGTGCCTCCGAATAGTGTCCTCCCATTGGGCTGCTTCTGTGAAGGAGCATACTACATAGATCGCTGTTTGCCCATGGGGTGCTCCATATCCTGCTCACTATTTGAGGCGTTTAGTTGCTTTCTCGAATGGGTCGTCATGGACGTTTCTAAGGGGGCACATATTATCCATTACCTCGATGACGTCTTATGCCTGGGCCCAAAAGATTCACCACAGTGTGAATACACGCGGTAGTCCACCTGTGAGAAGGAGAGAGCTGGAGGGAGAGCGGACACCCCAGAGCCGAGGGATTAGATTGAGAAAGGAAGAAGGCTTGCTTCATGGGTGGGATACTCTGCTGAGTAGCAGACACTGCTACTAGGTCCAAAGTATTGCCTGAGCTACATGCAGTTAAAAATTAGTAATTAGAGAAATAGGCGGTGTAGCTTGGTTCATGGGTGGGGTACTGTGCTGAGTAGCAGAAACTGCTACTAGGCCCAAAAGGATTTCCTGGGCTAGATGCAGTTAAAAATTTGTAATTAGATAAACAGGCGGTGTAGCTTGCTTCATGGGTGGGGTACTCTGCTGAGTAGCAGAAACTGCTACTAGGCCCAAAAGGATTTCCTGGGCTAGATGCAGTTAAAAATTTGTAATTAGATCTACAGACGGTGTAGCTTGCTTCATGGGTGGGGTACTCTGCTGAGTAGCAGACACTGCTACTAGGCGCAAAAGGATTTCCTGAGCTACCTGGGCTAGATGCAGTTAAAAATTAGTAATTAGATCTACAGATGGTGTAGCTTGCTTTATGGGTGGGGTACTCTGCTGAGTAGCAGACACTGCTACTAGGCCCAAAGTATTGCCTGGGCTAGATGCAGTTAAAAATTAGTAATTAGATAAACAGGCGGTGTAGCTTGCTTCATGGGTGAGGAGACACTGCTACTAGGCCCAAAGTATTGCCTGGTCTAGATGCAGTTAAAAATTAGTAATTAGATAAACAGGCGGTGTAGCTTGCTTTATGGGTGGGCTACTCTGCTGACTAGCAGACACTGAAGCTTTGGAGCAGACCTCTGAATTCCAGGCCATAGTATGAGTAAACAGCTCTGCAGACTCAACCATCTGTGTTACCCCAAGCCATAATGTATGTAGTTTCTAAAGGTTAAAGGGGGGGAGCGACCCCACCTACCTGGAATTGACGATGCCAACGTCATGTAAAACACAGCAAGGGGACTCCAAAAAGAGTCTCTATTTTTTCCAAAAATTAGGCCACAGACACCACTTAAGTGGCATCAATTTCTCCAGAGTTTCTTAAAATGGTTGGTGAGGTGCTTTTCAAAAATCATCAAGCTTTTAGCCTCCCCAGGATGATACAGGGATAGAAAAGTCATTGCGGATCCAGGATTTGTTCATCTTGATGAACGTTAGTCTGTCTACATTCTCACTGGACAGCACCGTGCGCTTATCTGTCAGCACACCACCAGCAGCGCTGAACACACATTCAGAGAGAATGCTGGCTGCGGAGCACGACAAGATCTCCAAGGCATGAGTGGCGAGCTCAGGCCATTTTTCCAGATTGGAAGCCCAAAATGAGCAAGGGTCCAGTTCCACAGTCATGGCATCGATGTTAACTTGGAGATACTCCTGTACCGTCCTCTCTAGGCGTTGGCTATGCGTCAGACTTCTTGTCTCCTGTGGCCTTGCAAAGGATGGTCTAAAAAATTGTTGAAACGATTGGAAAAAATTGCTGTTACCACCAGATACGATGTTACTGTTACGGTTTGAGTGATGACTCGTCAGTCCCACGATTGGCAAGTTAGAACTCAGAGATTCACTGCGTGCGCCACTGGTGTTTTGTGGAAAAGCAGATGTAAGATTCTGTAACAGTCTCTGCTGATACTCCTGCATGCGTGAATCCTTTTCTATGGCAGGAATTATTTCACCAAATTTGCTTTGTACCGGGGATCTAAGAGTGTGGCAACCCAGTAGTTGGCATTACTTTGGATTCTGACAATCCGAGGGTCATGTTGCAGGTAGTGCAGCAAGAAGGCACTCATGTGTCTTGGGTATCCAGGAGGACCAAGTCCTTGTTGTCTTGGTGGTGGTGAGGTGAGAATCATGCTTCCTTCCTCTGCCCTCTCCCCCCAACCTCGCACAACAGAAATTTGATCAAGGTCTCCTTCATCTGATGAGTCTTCCATGCCCAGTGACAGTTCGTCCTCCAATTCTTCCTCGGCTCCTGCACCTTCCTCAACGGTGTGGCTGCTACCATGCGCCCTCGGTAATCCCTCTCCCCAACCCTCCAATGCCTTGGTGCTCCCAACCGTCTGGACCTTGGAGATATTATCCCTATCGCATACGACTCCTCCTGTTCCTCCTCCTCCTCTTGTCCAACCACCTGACTCTGAATACTGTTCAAGGTGTGGTCCAGCATGTAAATGACCGGAATAGTCATGCTGATAATGGCATCGTCAGTACTAAACATCTTCGTCGCTATTTCAAAACTGTGCAGAAGGGTGTATAGGTCCCTGATCTGAGACCACTCTTACAGCGTGATTTGCCCCACCTCTGGATCTCATTGGCCCAGGCTATACGTTATAACGTATTGCACCAGGGCTCGTCGGTGCTGCCACAGTCACTGCAACATGTCCAGAGTTGAATTCCACCGTGTGGGCACATCGCATTTCAGCCGGTGAACTGGCAGGCCCAACGACTTCTGTAGAGATGTAAGTCATTGAGCTGCGGGGTGCGAATGGTGGAAGTGAGCACACAGCGACCCTGCCCTCTGCAGAAGCCCATCTAGTCAGGGATAGTAGGAAAAAAATTGCTGGACAACCAGGTTCAAAACGTGAGCCATGCAAGGCACGTGTGTAACATTGCCCCAGCGAAGGGCCGCACCCAGGTTTGCAGCATTGTCGCACACGGCCTTCCCTGGCTGCAGGTTCAGTGGAGACAACCATTGATGGAACTCAGTCTCCAGAGCTGACCACAACTCCTCAGCTGTGTGACTCACATTTCCCAGACATTTCAAGGTACACAACGCCTGATGCCGTTGAGCCCTGGTGACAGCATAGTAAGGAGGTGGCAGTTAGAACGCGGGTGGCATTGCCAGACACGTTTTGGGTGCAGGTGGAGGACCGAGAGGAGGTTGAGGAGGCAGAAGCAGTGGAGGAACTTATAGATACAGAGGATCGACGCGCAACTCGTGGGGACAGCAAGACTTGGATAGCAGCCCCTTCTCCTGCTGTCACCATAGTTACCCAGTGCCCAGTCACCGACATGTAACGCTCCTGTCCACGTCTACTCGTCCAAGTGTCTGTGATGAAATGCACCCTGTAACACACAGAGTTTCTCAAGGAAGCGGTGATGTTGTGTGCGACATGCGGGTGTATGTTATGATTAGGCAATTCAGTACCACAGTGAACATAGAGGTCAGAGCACATACCGTGATCTGACAATAATCCAAAAACATAGAACGAGCTCTGAGACGTGGGAACTCTGTTGACCGCAATCCCTAATCCTATCCAACAACACTAGAGGCAGCCGTGGATTGCGCCTAACGCTACCTATGCAACTCGGCACAGCCTGAGAAACTAGCTAGCCTGAAGAAAGAAAATAAGCCTACCTTGCCTCAGAGAAATACCCCAAAGGAAAAGGCAGCCCCCCACATATAATGACTGTGAGTAAGATGAAAAGACAAACGTAGAGATGAAATAGATTTAGCAAAGTGAGGCCCGACTTTCTGAACAGAGCGAGGAAAGGAAAGTTAACTTTGCGGTCAACACAAAACCCTAAAAACCACGCAAAGGGGGCAAAAAGACCCTCCGTACCGAACTAACGGCACGGAGGTACACCCTCTGCGTCCCAGAGCTTCCAGCAAACAAATAGATAAGCTGGACAGAAGAAAAGCAAACAAAATAGCAAAGGAAAACTTAGCTATGCAGAGCAGCAGGCCACAGGAACGATCCAGGAGGAAAACAAGTCCAATACTGGAACATTGACAGGAAGCCAGGATCAGAGCACTAGGTGGAGTTAAGTAGAGCAGCACCTAACGACCTCACCACATCACCTGAGGGAGGAAACCCAGAAGCCGCAGTACCACTTCCCTCCACCAACGGAAGCTTACAGAGAGAATCAGCCGAAGTACCACTTGTGACCACAGGAAGGAGCTCTGCCACAGAATTCACAACAGTACCCCCCCCTTGAGGAGGGGTCACCGAACCCTCACCAGAGCCCCCAGGCCGACCAGGATGAGCCACATGAAAGGCACGAACAAGATCGGGAGCATGGACATCAGAGGCAAAGACCCAGGAATTATCTTCCTGAGCATAACCCTTCCACTTAACCAGATACTGGAGTTTCCGTCTTGAAACACGAGAATCCAAAATCTTCTCCACAATATACTCCAACTCCCCCTCCACCAAAACCGGGGCAGGAGGGTCAACAGAAGGAACCATAGGTGCCACGTATCTCCGCAACAATGACCTATTGGATACGTTATGTATGGAAAAAGAATCTGGAAGGGTCAGACGAAAAGACACAGGATTAAGAACCTCAGAAATCCTATACGGACCAATGAAATGAGGTTTAAACTTAGGAGAGGAAACCTTCATAGGAATATGACGAGAAGATAACCAAACCAGATCCCCAACACGAAGTCGGGGACCCACACAGCGTCTGCGATTAGCAAAACGTTGAGCCTTCTCCTGGGACAAGGTCAAATTGTCCACTACCTGAGTCCAAATCTGCTGCAACCTGTCCACCACAGTATCCACACCAGGACAGTCCGAAGACTCAACCTGTCCTGACGAGAAACGAGGATGGAACCCAGAGTTGCAAAAAAATGGCGAAACCAAAGTAGCCGAGCTAGCCCGATTATTAAGGGCGAACTCAGCCAAAGGCAAAAAGGACACCCAGTCATCCTGATCAGCAGAAACAAAACATCTCAGATATGTTTCCAAGGTCTGATTGGTTCGTTCGGTCTGGCCATTAGTCTGAGGATGGAAAGCCGAGGAAAAAGACAAGTCAATGCCCATCCTACCACAAAAAGCTCGCCAAAACCTCGAAACAAACTGGGAACCTCTGTCAGAAACGATATTCTCTGGAATGCCATGTAAATAAACCACATCCTGGAAGAACAATGGCACCAAATCAGAGGAGGAAGGCAATTTAGACAAGGGTACCAAATGGACCATCTTAGAAAAGCGATCACAGACCACCCAAATGACTGACATCTTTTGAGAAACGGGAAGATCTGAAATAAAATCCATAGAGATATGTGTCCAAGGCCTCTTCGGGACTGGCAAGGGCAAAATCAACCCACTGGCACGAGAACAGCAGGGCTTAGCCCGAGCACAAATCCCACAGGACTGCACAAAAGTACGCACATCCCGCGACAGAGATGGCCACCAAAAGGATCTAGCCACTAACTCTCTGGTACCAAAGATTCCAGGATGACCAGCCAACACCGAACAATGAACCTCAGAGATAACTTTATTCGTCCACCTATCAGGGACAAACAGTTTCTCCGCTGGACAACGATCAGGTTTATTAGCCTGAAATTTTTGCAGCACTCGCCGCAAATCAGGGGAGATGGCAGACACAATTACTCCCTCTTTGAGGATACCCGCCGGCTCAGATACACCCGGAGAGTCGGGCACAAAACTCCTAGACAGAGCATCCGCCTTCACATTTTTAGAGCCCGGAAGGTATGAAATTACAAAGTCAAAACGGGCAAAAAACAACGACCAACGAGCTTGTCTAGGATTCAACCGCTTGGTGGACTCGAGATAAGTCAAGTTCTTATGATCAGTCAAGACCACCACGCGATGCTTAGCTCCTTCAAGCCAATGACGCCACTCCTCGAATGCCCACTTCATGGCCAGCAACTCTCGGTTGCCCACATCATAATTTCGCTCAGCAGGCGAAAACTTCCTGGAAAAGAAGGCGCACGGTTTCATCACTGAGTAGTCAGAACCTCTCTGTGACAAAACAGCCCCTGCTCCAATCTCAGAAGCATCAACCTCGACCTGGAACGGAAGCGAAACATCTGGTTGACACAACACAGGGGCACAAGAAAAACGACGCTTCAACTCTTGAAAAGCTTCCACAGCAGCAGAAGACCAATTGACCACATCAGCACCCTTCTTGGTCAAATCGGTCAATGGTTTAGCAATACTAGAAAAATTGCAGATGAAGCGACGATAAAAATTAGCAAAGCCCAGGAACTTTTGCAGACTTTTCAGAGATGTCGGCTGAGTCCAATCATGGATGGCTTGGACCTTAACAGGATCCATCTCGATAGTAGAAGGGGAAAAAATGAACCCCAAAAATGAAACCTTCTGCACACCAAAGAGACACTTTGATCCCTTCACAAACAAAGAATTAGCACGCAGGACCTGAAAAACCGTTCTGACCTGCTTCACATGAGACTCCCAATCATCCGAGAAGATCAAAATGTCATCCAAGTACACAATCAGGAATTTATCCAGGTACTCTCGGAAGATGTCATGCATAAAGGACTGAAACACTGATGGAGCATTGGCAAGTCCGAATGGCATTACTAGATACTCAAAATGACCCTCGGGCGTATTAAATGCAGTTTTCCATTCATCGCCTCGCTTAATTCGCACAAGATTATACGCACCACGAAGATCTATCTTGGTAAACCAACTAGCCCCCTTAATCCGAGCAAACAAATCAGATAACAACGGCAAGGGGTACTGAAATTTAACCGTGATCTTATTTAGAAGGCGGTAATCTATACAAGGTCTCAGCGAACCATCCTTCTTGGCTACAAAAAAGAACCCTGCTCCTAATGGCGACGATGACGGGCGAATATGCCCCTTCTCCAGGGACTCCTTCACATAACTGTGCATAGCGGCGTGCTCAGGCACAGATAAATTAAACAATCGGCCTTTTGGGAACTTACTACCAGGAATCAAATTGATAGCACAATCACAATCCCTATGCGGAGGTAGGGCATCGGACTTGGGCTCATCAAATACATCCCGGTAATCAGACAAGAACTCTGGAACCTCAGAAGGGGTGGATGACGAAATTGACAGAAATGGAACATCACCATGTACCCCCTGACAACCCCAGCTGGACACCGACATGGATTTCCAATCTAATACTGGATTATGGACTTGTAGCCATGGCAACCCCAACACGACCACATCATGCAGATTATGCAACACCAGAAAGCAAATAGCCTCCTGATGTGCAGGAGCCATGCACATGGTCAGCTGGGTCCAGTACTGAGGCTTATTCTTGGCCAAAGGCGTGGCATCAATTCCTCTCAATGGAATAGGACACTGCAAGGGCTCTAAGAGAAACCCACAACGCTTAGCATACTCCAAGTCCATCAAATTCAGGGCAGCGCCTGAATCCACAAATGCCATGACAGAATACGATGACAAAGAACAGATCAAGGTAACGGACAGAAGAAATTTTGACTGTACCGTACCAATGGTGTCAGACCTAGCGAACCGCTTAGTGCGCTTAGGACAATCAGAGATAGCATGAGTGGAATCACCACAGTAGAAACACAGCCCATTCAGACGTCTGTGTTCTTGCCGTTCAGCTCTGGTCAAAGTCCTATCGCACTGCATAGGCTCAGGTTTAAGCTCAGGTAATACCGCCAAATGGTGCACAGATTTACGCTCACGCAAGTGTCGATCGATCTGAATGGCCAAAGACATAGACTCATTCAAACCAGCAGGCATAGGAAATCCCACCATGACATCCTTAAGGGCTTCAGAGAGACCCTTTCTGAACATAGCTGCCAGCGCAGATTCATTCCATTGAGTGAGCACGGACCACTTTCTAAATTTCTGACAATATAACTATCTCATCCTGACCCTGACAAAGAGCCAGCAAATTTTTTTCTGCCTGATCCACAGAATTAGGCTCATCGTACAGCAATCCGAGCGCCAGGAAAAACGCATCGATATTACTTAATGCAGGATCTCCTGGCGCAAGAGAAAATGCCCAGTCCTGAGGGTCGCCACGCAAGAAAGAAATAATGATCAAAACCTGTTGAACTGGATCACCAGAGGAGCGAGGTTTCAAGGCCAGAAATAGTTTACAATTATTTTTGAAACTCAGAAACTTAGTTCTATCACCAAAAAACAAATCAGGAATAGGAATTCTTGGTTCTAACATAGATTTCTGATCAATAGTGTCTTGAATCTTTTGTACTCTTGCCGAGAGCTGATCCACACATGAAGACAGACTTCTAATGTCCATTGCTACACCTGAGTCCTGAACCACCCAAATGTCTAGGGGAAAAAAAGGCAAAACACAGTGCAGAGAAAAAAAATGGTCTCAGAACTTCTTTTTTCCCTCTATTGAGAATCATTAGTACTTGGGCTTCCTGTACTGTTATGATTAGGCAATTCAGTACCACAGTGAACATAGAGGTCAGAGCACATACCGTGATCTGACAATAATCCAAAAACATAGAACGAGCTCTGAGACGTGGGAACTCTGTTGACCGCAATCCCTAATCCTATCCAACAACACTAGAGGCAGCCGTGGATTGCGCCTAACACTACCTATGCAACTCGGCACAGCCTGAGAAACTAGCTAGCCTGGAGAAAGAAAATAAGCCTACCTTGCCTCAGAGAAATACCCCAAAGGAAAAGGTAGCCCCCCACATATAATGACTGTGAGTAAGATGAAAAGACAAACGTAGAGATGAAATAGATTTAGCAAAGTGAGGCCCGACTTTCTGAACAGAGCGAGGAAAGGAAAGGTAACTTTGCGGTCAACACAAAACCCTAAAAACCACGCAAAGGGGGCAAAAAGACCCTCCGTACCGAACTAACGGCATGGAGGTACACCCTCTGCGTCCCAGAGCTTCCAGCAAACAAATAGATAAGCTGGACAGAAGAAAAGCAAACAAAATAGCAAAGGAAAACTTAGCTATGCAGAGCAGCAGGCCACAGGAACGATCCAGGAGGAAAACAAGTCCAATACTGGAACATTGACAGGAAGCCAGGATCAAAGCACTAGGTGGAGTTAAGTAGAGCAGCACCTAACGACCTCACCACATCACCTGAGGGAGGAAACCCAGAAGCCGCAGTACCACTTCCCTCCACCAACGGAAGCTTACAGAGAGAATCAGCCGAAGTACCACTTGTGACCACAGGAAGGAGCTCTGCCACAGAATTCACAACAGGTGTAGCACAGGCACAGCTTTCTTTGAGAAGTAGTGGTGACTGGGCACTACGACGGACATAAGGTCTCGAAAATCCTCTGTGTCCACCAGGCGGAAAGGCAGCATTTCTGTAGCAAACAGCTTGCAGATGGTGAAATTCCACCTCTTAGCTTTGTCATGGCTAGGAGGAAATGGTCTTTTACTTGTCCACATCTGAGGGACTGAGGGCTGGCTGCCGTGCTTAGATGGGGTTGAGTAGGGTGTCCCCGGCAAACTGCTGGTCTGTGAGGAAGGTGCAGGCGGAGATATTATGTTGCCTTGATCAAAATGTGGTGGTCTCGATGTCAGAGTGCGCGCAACACCAGCAGGTGTTTCCACTTGCTAATCTACTGACGATCTGCCAATCACACTGGCTGTTGCGGGTAAAGAGGTTGAAGGTCTGCATCCAGAACCATGTGTGACTGCTGTCCCCACAGTCACAGAGGATGAAGAAGCCGTGGATGCATTGATGGGGCAGACGGTGGTTGGCCCGGCCCACTATGCTGCATTGTAGCACAGCTTCCCACTGCAACTTATGCCTCATATCCATGTGACGGTTCATGTATGAAATACTCAAACTATTCATTTTTTGTCCTCTACTGAGATTTTGGTGACAAATCTTACAGACAACATGAGTTGGGTCATCCTTTGCAATCTCAAAAAATGCCCAGGCAATGCAAGGCTTAAAGCCCATGAGACCTGAAGAGCCACCACGACTTGTGCTCAGAGGCACAATTGTGGTTGAGGATGCAGTTGTTGACGTGCTTCCAGTACTCCGTCTCTGTCCAGGAAGGTACAACCTAACCTCGTTGTCACTAGCATCCTCCTACACCTCCTCTGTTGACCTCATGGACTGGCGGACTGTGGGTTGACAGTAAGTGGGGTCTCCAACCTCATCATCATCACCCTGTGTATTCTCACACCCGTCATCCTCAGAGCCAACCTCTTCCTGCCCTGACCGAAAAGTCAAGTTTTCTTTCCAGTCAGGTATCTCAGTCTCATCATCATCTTCCTCATTGTCTCCACCAACAGGAGTTACAATTTGGGAACGAGGGTCTACATTATGCTCAGAACCTTGATCATCTGTGCCTGGATCCGACTCACAAAGATTCTGGGCATCAGTGCCGATCATTTCCTTGTCTGGATTCACAGAAGCTCTGGAGCAGACCTCTGATTCCCAGGCTAAAGTATGAGTAAACAGCTCTGCAGACTCAACCATCTGTGTTACCCCATACTCAGACAGGCGGCTGGAGACTTGGGAGCTGTGAGGAATCAAGTGCGATTGGGGTGACACCTCCGAGGATTGGAGTATTTGTGATGTTGAAGTTGAGGTGGAGGAGAGCCTACATGAAGGAGCATTTGATATCCGTTCAAGCACCTGCTCTTTTTGTGCCTCATCTGGAATTTGTAGCGATGCTTGTAGCGATGGTCGTAAGAAAGGGATCATATCAGATTGTCCACGAAAAGAAGTAGACATCTTACTTTGGCTGGAAGATGGTCTTTCTTCTGCAGATGTTACTGTTGCTTTACCACCTACCCCACGGACACAACTTTTTTTTCCCTTTCCTACATGCCTATTCCCCTTTCCACCAGAAGCAGGCCTTTTGCCACTCATTTTGGTGCTTAACTAATTGGCAACTCTGTAGTTGTTGGCACCAAAAACGACGGATGGAAACCGAGCAGAGCTGAGTGTCCAAACTGTGGTACTAGCCCAAACAATTTACTGGGTTAGATGCAGTAAAAAATTATTAGATACACAGGCAGTGTAGCTAGCTTCACAGGCGGGCTACTCAGATGACTACCAGACAAAAGCCCAAAAGCATTGGCTGAGCTAGATTACACCAAATGCTGTTTCAAGCACGGCACAGACCTGCCTGCCAAAAAGTGCTATGAATTGCTGTAACCTACTGACAAAAGGGCTGATATTACAACCACTCCTGACTCCCTAAACCTATTGCTCTCTATCTAACTGCAAATTTGCTCGCAATTCACTCTCTTATACTGTATAGCGCCCACAGCAGCAGCGGTGCCGTCTAACACTAAGCTTCAGCAGTGAGGAAATGGTGGTGATGGGGAAAATGGCTGGTTCTTATAGGGCAAGGACATGTGACATACACAGCCAATGACACATGCCCTTGCTTGTGTGCATCACATGTACTTTGCTGTGTGTGTGCACTGCTGATAGGCTGAGAGACTGCACCGCCCCACTGTAAATGCGGGAAAGAAAAAAAAATGGAGATCGGCATTATTTCAGCACAGATCCCCTGGCTGATTCCTTGACAATGAATTCATCTAGTGATGTACTGAGCATTTTAACCCCTGAGTGATCACCAATACATCTTTTTACTGACCAGCAATATAAGAGACTAATATCCCTCGACGGGTGATAATCCAGCAGCTGTCAGTTGTACACTTGCACGCTATTAGCTGACAACTTGCTCCATCAGTGTTGGTACTGACTATAGCTGTTTAACCCCTTAAATGCTGCTGTCAATAATGACTACAGCATCTAGTTGGCTAACGAAGTGTGAGGGCTCCCTCTTTAACCCCATCGGCACCCTGACATCTTGACCATGTGGTCCTGATGTCTGCCATGGCAATTTATGGCTAAATAATGGCCTTAAATCTGCCGCCTATAGCAGCCTTTTCAGAAGTTATCAGCATTTAGATGGTAAAATACATTTCTTCATTCCTGTTATTCCACTTTGCATTCATTCCTGAAAAGCACTTGAACGGTTAATAAACTACCTGAAAGCAATTTTGAATATGTTGAGAGGTTTCCAATATATAGGACCCCCAAAGTCACTTCAAAACTGAATAGGTCCCTAAAAAATAAGTTTTGTAAATTTCCCTTGAAAAAAATAAAATGAAAAATTACTGCTAAAATTTGAAACATTCTAAACTGCTAACAAAATAAAACAACATTTTACAAATAGTGTTGATGTAAAGCTGACTTGAAGAAAATTATATTTATTAATGTTTTTGTTTGGTATGACTATCTGGTTTAGATGTCTTTGTGGTATTTTCCTGATGAAAGGGTCAGATAGACCTTGAAACGTGTTGAATAAACCACCAGAGTTTTTCATTACATTCGAATCTGTATTATTGTGGCAGCGCGGACTTAATCCACAAACTATCCTGTATAACTTATCTGGATTTAAGGAATAATCACTCAAAGTTTGAAAATTGCTAATTTTTTGAATTTTTTCAATTTCTGATATTTTTATAAATAAACGCAAAACATATCCTAAATTTACCTTTATCATAAAGTACAATGTGTCAAGAAAAAACAATCTCAAAATCAATGTGATATGTTGAAGTATTCCTGAGTTATTACTACATAAAGTGACACTGGTCAGATTTCAAAAATTTGGCCCGGTCACTAAGGAGTTAAGCCTACAGGTGATTCACAAAATGTTATCACATTTAGATGTGGCAAGAAAAAAAATTAGTTTTTCCACTAAAATACTGTTCTAGCTCCACCTTTATAATTTACACAAGGGGTAATAGGAGAAAATGAATCCCATAGCTTGTTATGCAAATCCCCAAAACACTTGTGATACTCAATACATGGCCAAAAACAAAAGTTTGGGTACATGGCAAAACTCGGAAAGAAAAGAGTGCTATTTAATTTTTGGAATGCAAATTTGGACACCGTGTGTCATTTGCAGAGTCTCTGAGGTGCCAAAAAGCAGAAAGATCCATAAGTGACCAAATTTGTCAAACTAAACCCCATAATGAATTTATCTATGGGTATGATGAGCATTTTTAGCCCACAAACTACATCAAAGAATTTTATAGGATTGGGCTGTGAAAACAAAAAGGTTAGGGTTTTTCCACTAAAATGTTACTTTAGTACCGTATTTTCTGGTGTATAAGACGACTGGGCATATAAGACAACCCATAACTTTTCCATATAAAATATGAAGCTTGGGATATACTCGCCATATAAGACGGGGGTCATCTTATACGCTCAGTCATCTTATACGACATGTGCGTGCGGTTCCCAGGGTCTGGAGGAGAGGAGACTCTCCTTCAGGCCCTGGAATCCATATTCATGTAAAAAAAGAATAAAAATGAAAAATATGGGATATACTTACTCTCCGACGACCCGCGGCTCTCAGCGGTGCAAGTGGCGGCCTCCGTTCCTAAGGATGCATTGAGCAAAGGATCTTCGATGACGTCACGGTCGCGTGACCGGTCGTGAAAATTTCAGATTTCTCAAGCCAATCAACCATCTGAGGGAATGAATTAAAAATAGGTTTGGTCTAATGGAGGTCCCACCTCATAACTTGTAGGATTTGAAGGATCTGGTGTAAAGCTGCTCCATACCACAGACACCTTTAGAAGTCTTGCAGAGTCCATGCTTCGACAGGTCAGAGCTGTGATCATAGCACAAAGGTATATTAAGCAGGTGGTTTCAATGTAATGGCTGATCAGAGTTTATCTCTTCTTATTCTGTTTGCCATACATCTAATACTATTTCTCCATCCCAAACTGTATATAAAATAAAGTAAATACATATTCTGAAGAAACTACAGGACGACAGGTCACATACACCAAATGTAACAATGCAAAAGTAGCAAGAAAATTCTTGGCTCTCTAGCAGATGTTACTTCTAGAATGTGTGGACAAGTCATATGTTTAAATTGAATCCCAGTGTAAATGAATGGCTTACAGATGGAATGGCAGCTCTAGTATGGTAGTTGTCTAAAGACCGGGCAGATGGACGCCCAGATGTGTGACTTGAGTGTGTTATTCCACCAGCAGCTGTGATCAGGCTTTTCTATTCCTTATGAAAAGGAGATAATGGAAGATTGTTCTCTGATTCACTCTTTAAGGCGTCTTTCTGCTGTAGAGGATGGTGTAGGGGTAGATAGTGAAAATGTCAAAATACTTGAATTGTGAAACAATAACTGGCACTGTCATTGTAAGAAAGAGGTGTATGTTCCCATCACTGTGACGACACTTGGAGATATACCAGGGGAATCCGAGAGGACATGACTGAGCATTTACAGTAATAACATCTGATGTGAGCACTAAGAGGACATTTTCAGGGATGTGACGCTACAAAGACTTGTAGGCGTTATGTACATGGGACTCGGAGGTAGAGAATCATCTTAATAGAGGTTATTATGCATTTTTATTCAATATGAAATAAAAATGTAAGCTATCAAAAAAAACTGAAAATGTAAGCTAATTATAACTCATTAAATGTCACAGTATTGTACTTTATAATAGTGCTGTTATATGGGAATAAAGCAATGAATATCAATTTTTTTATGTGCTTAAAGTATAAAATTATCATTTTTATAGTAGACTAAAAAATGGATATTGGAGTACAAAAGAAACTATGATAATGGGTTATGTATACAGCTATGGCCGAAAGTGTTGGCACTCTTGAAATTGTTCCAGAAAATGAAGTGTTTCTCGCAGAAAATTATTGCAATAACATGTTTTGTTATACACATACTAGCTATTGAACCCGTTCTATGCCCGGGTGGCGAGCATTTATATTGGTATATGGTCTCCATCCTGGTATGTGCTGCTCCATCCTGCGTCCTCATCCTGTCATGTGCTGCTCCCATCCTGCGTCCCCATCCTGTCATGTGCTGCTCCCATCCTGCGTCCTCATCCTGTCATGTGCTGCTCCCATCCTGCGTCCCCATCCTGTCATGTGCTGCTCCCATCCTGCGCCCCCATCCTGTCATGTGTTGCACCCATCCTGCACCCCCGTTCTGTCATGTGCTGCCCTATTCTGTCATGTGCTGCTCCCATCCTGCGCCCCCGTTCTGTCATGTGCTGCTCCCATCCTGCGCCACCATTCTTTAATTTGCTTCTCCCATCCATATGCCCCGTACACTGCTCCATAAAGGTTTATGGCCCCCATAAGATGCTCCATAGTATATGCCCCCGTACACTGCTCCATAAAGGTTTATGGCCCCCATAAGATGCTCCATAGTGTATGCCCCCGTACACTGCTCCATAAAGGTTTATGGCCCCCATAAGATGCTCCATAGTATATGCCCCCGTACACTGCTCCATTATGGTTGATGGCCCCCATAAGATGCTCCATAGTGTATGCCCCATACAGTGCTCCATAAAGGTTTATGGCCCCCATAAGATGCTCCATAGTATATGCCCCGTACACTGCTCCATAAAGGTTTATGGCCCCCATAAGATGCTCCATAGTATATGCCCCCGTACACTGCTCCATTATGGTTGATGGCCCCCATAAGTTGCTCCATAGTGTATGCCCCCGTACACTGCTCCATTATGGTTTATGGCCCCATAAGACGCTCCAGTGTGTATGCCCCCGTATGCTGCAGCGATATATAAAAAAAAAATACCATACTCACCTATCGTCGCTGGGCGCCGAGTGCTGGGGGGCCTGAGCAGGCGGGGACACCGGCGCGCTGTGGGGGTCAGGTTCCAGTATCGCCGCTAGCTCAGGCCCCCCAGCACTTGCTATATTCACCTGTCCCCCATTCCAGCGCTGCGTCCGCTCCGTGTTCCGGCTCCTCTGGCTGTGATGGTTCAGTCAGAGGGCGGGGCCGGCGCGCATTAGGCGCGTCATCGCGCCCTCTGAACTGTGAACGTCACAGCAGAGGACCGGGACACGGAGCCGCACGCAGCGCTGGAACGGTCCCTTCCTCTCCGGTGGAGATCGCGGTGTGCGTTTAGTGTTTACGCATACCGCGATCTCCTGGGAGCGTCACTCTATGGGGGCCAGACTGCGCCGGCGCTTGCGCTGTCTATAAAGGCTTTGGACAGAGTGACGCTCCCAGCGTTATATTATAGATTTATTTCCTGTGTATATATTGGAACAACAAAAAACAGTGAAAAAAAGGCAAATTAGGCATAATTTCAGACAAAATTGTTGGCACCATTAACTTAATATTTGGTTATATCCTTTGGAATAAATAACTGCAATCAATCGCTTCCTATAACCATCGACAAGCTGCTTACACCTCTCATCTGGAATTTTGGAGCACTCTCCTTTTAGAAACTGCTCCAGGTCGCTCATATCTGAAGGCGCCTTCTTCCAACAGCAATTTTAAGATCTCTCCACAGGTGTTCAATGGGATTTAGATACAGACTCATTGCTGGTCATTTCAGAACTCTCCACCGTTTTGTTTCCATCCATTTTTTTGTGTGTTTAAAGTATGCTGGGGTGCCAACACTTTCGTCGATGACTATAAAAAAACCTTCCCTCTCACCCTCCAATGGGGGTGGTCTTTTTATGTCCTTTCTCATTCTCCGGTCCTCTACCAGAGTCCTGTGAGTTTGAGGGTTCTGTGCAAGATTTTAGCTGTTCCCAGCATTGTGCTTTTCTGAAGAGGGAGCTCAGATGTTTTCCTGGTATCTGCTGTCGCCATTTTCCCCACTTAGGAGTCACTGCTCCAAGTGCTCCTATCACCATTGGAATCACTGTTGCCTTCACCTTCCACATCTACTCCATTTCTCCTTTGAGGTCCTGGTATTTCTCCAGCGTCTCACATTCCTTCTTTCTGATGTTGCTGTCACTTGGCACTGCCACATCCATTGCTGTCTTCTGATCCTTGTCTACTATCACAGTGTCTGGTTGATTAGCCAACACCTGCTTATCCATCTGGATCTTGAAGTCCCATAGGATTTTAGCCCTTTCATTCTCCACCACTTTTTTTGGGGTCTCCCACTTGGACTTAGCCCATATGCTGTGCAGATGTTCCTGTATGCAATTCCCGCTACTGGGTTGTGGTGTTCGGTATGGGCTGTTCCTGCTTGCATTTTGCATCCTGCCACTATGTGTTGGACTGTTTCTGAGGTTTCTTTGCATAGTCTGCACCTTGGGCTTTGTCTTGTGTGGTAGATTCCTGCTTCTATGGATCTGGTACTTAGTGCTTGCTCTTGTGCCATTATGATTGGTGCCTCTGTGCTGTCTCTGAGTCCATCTTTCTCGAGCCATTAGTAGGATTTTTTATGTCAGCCACCTCTATTATCTGTCGATGGTACATGCCATGCAGCAGCTTGTCTTGCCATTGCGGTTCATACTCCTGTTCTTCCTTCCATATCTGTTGTTGTTGCTGCCTTATGCTTTCTCTCAGCATCTCATCTTTTGGTGCCATTTTTCCGATGTATTCCTGGACACTCCTTGTTTCATCTGAGATGGTGGCTTGGATGCTCATCAAGCCTCGACAACCCTTTCTGTTGGAATCCAATCTTTGGGTGTTAGACTTAGGTTGGAGACCTCCATGCATTGTGAGGAGGTTTCATGTCTCCACATTTGCAGCTTCTATCTCTTCTTTTGGCCAGCAAACTATGCCAGCAGGGTATCTGATAACTGGCAGGGTATATGTATTGATGGCATGGATTTTATTCATCCCATTGAGCTGGCTCTTCAGGACCTGTCTTACCCTTTGATAGTTTTTGGATGGTGCTGCTTTCCTTGCCTCCTCATCATGGTTACCGTATCCCTGTGGGATGCTGAGGTAAGTGTAACATGTCTGTACATCTGCTACGTGACCTGCTGGTAATTCCACTCCATCAGTCTTGACTATCTTGCCTCTCTTTATTACCAACCGGCTGCACTTCTCCAGTCCGAAGGACATCCCGATGTCTTTGCTGTAGATCCTTGTCAAGTGGATCAGTGAATTGATGTCTCGTTCATTTTTCACATACAGCTTGATGTCATCTATGTAGAGGAGGTGGCTGATGGTGCTTCCACTCTTGAACTTGCATCCATAGCCAGAGTCTGTAGTTTTCTGACTGAGAGGGTTTAAGCCTATGCAGAATAGCAATGGGGACAGTGCCTCATCTTGGTATACGCTGCATTTGATGTTCGCTTGTGCTAGTTGTCTTGAGTTGTCTTCCCAAGTTGTTCTCCATAGCCCCATTGAGTTTCTGAAGAAGGTTCTTAAATTCCTTTTGACATTGTAGAGAACCAAGGATTCACAGATCCATGTGTGTGGAATTGAGTCATAGGCTTTCCTGTAGTCAATCCAGACTGTGATGAGATTGGTTTGTCTGGATCTTGAGTGACTGCTCTATCTACTAGGAGCTGGTGCTTATGGCATCTGGTGTTGGTCCCAATGCCTTTCTAGGCTGGATTAATGTACTGGTTCATGTGGTTCTGTAGCTTGGAGGCTATGATGCCTGACAGGAGTTTCCAAGTTGTTCTAGGACAGGTAAGTGGACGGTAGTTGTATGGAACTGTTCCTTTGTGAGGATCCTTTATGATCAGCACTTATTTTTGTCTTTGTATGAATTAACCAAGAACAAACATGTTCCATGGGACATTGTATTACAGTTTGTGAAAGAATAACTAGTTTGAATTCTTCTTGGAGATGTGTATAAAATGGCACATGGAGCTGCAAGGAGTCAGTGTGCCTTACTATAGTCACGTGCATGCATTTTCCATATCACTCATTATACTGTACATACTAAAGTTATTTTCAGAGGTAAGTGACCAATAAAAGAGAGCAAGCTCAAACGGGTTGAGATATCTCCTTAAAACAAATAAAAACACTTTAGAAATATGCTGCACTGACTACATTCCTGTGTACAATACATCAACATTATTTCCAATACGAAGTTTAAATGCCTTCTCTGTTGCCTTAGGTTTTTCAAGGAATGATTTGGAGTTACCAGCAAATCCCATGTTTGATAGAGTTCAGGTCAGAGCTTTGTGTAGTAATTTCCCATACTTTCACATCATTTTTTCTTTCTGGACAGTTATCTAAAATTATAACCAGACTAATTTGACCAAGTGTGAAGAGTTACTTTAAAATCTATAGAACACCATAAAAACCTCTCCTTTTGTAGATGTAGACAAAATTTACCAGTTATGAAACCTGGGCAGATAATTTTTATTTTTAGGTTTTGTTAGTTTTAAAAGGCCTTTTGCTATAGGGATTAAAGTTTTGGGACTTTTTACTCCATGGTTTGTTGTATGATCTATAGTATTGAAGTGTCCTTGGTATTTATATGCTGTCCAAATTCATAGGGTATATCCCCATTATCTTTTGAATGACATGCATCAGTGGAACCTGTTCTTAGGGATTAAATGTTCATGGTCATACATGTTTCCATTATATGTTAATAGCAGGTCACAAACTGCGGGAGACCGGCGGGAGCGGAGGTGATAACAGATTAAGAAGCCGGAAGATGAGTATAAGACTATGGGCAGGGGACTTAGATTTAAAGCACCACTCCAGCACTGCAATAAAATAAAGTGGAGTGGTGCTTTAAGACATATTGGAGACATAGGAATAAATATGTTATATTTTACCAATGGGTGTTACTGAAATGTCCATACCTAATTACATCACAAGCTCTTGGCCAAGTAGTAGAACTATAGTTTGGTAGCTGATTGGGAATCAGTTTTAATTTGATAATCAAATTAATATCTTCTATAAATAAATGTGTTTCAAAATCTGATGCTATAAAACACTACCCTTCAGCTGTCTGGTATGCAAAGGGCCAACAGACGTGGGAGCATGGCACCCAAGAATCAGATATTCTAAAGAGTTTGTACCAGGGAAGAATGTGTCATACTCTGGAAAAGATGAAATTCCACCTCCATCTTATCAGAAATGGAAGCATTCAATTTGTAAAGAAAGAAAACAGTTTTCTCGACAGCTCCCTCTAAGTATTCAAAGTGCAAAATGTCACCCTTTTCCCAGGCTAGCATTGCCCTCAACACAAACATAAAAATGTCTGTGGTTGGGCAGAATAATGTTGGCGTTATTGTCTGCTGAATCATTTACTTGCCTATCTGAACTTCATTATTCTAATTATCAAGTAACTGGACAAGACCTCATTTTTCTTGTGCCTTCGATGTCAGTAAGAACAGGGTTAATTACTGACAACATGCTTGTTTTAATAACATTATGTTTGAGCCAGAAGCCAGATGTGTGGGTAATCACTGCATGAAATACTGTCAGAAGATGCCAGAGCTGATATATTCCGGCCTTTTTATGCAAAGAATTTTTTGGAACTTTATACTACAGTGACAATAATGGCCATTGTTGGTCACTTGAAAAAAATGTAATCTGAAAAATGTTTAACGCCTAAGTAGCACAAAGTTCTTCTTTATCCGCAAACATCAAATAATTCATGGTTGACGTAAATGAATAATTGGTCTAAGAACGATGAGTAGATAAAAAAATGTCTGGATTTCAGATGAAAATATGATAATCTGATAATATTCTCATAAGTCATTAGTGATATGTCATATTAATATGAAATATTTCTCGGCATACAAATATGGCCATATTACCATTTGAAAAGGCCTTCTCTTTTTCAGTCTCACATATTGAATAATGGAGTTCCCATGTTACCTACATTTTGAGGATATTTTTATATTTTTCTCTTTTGTAAGTTTCTTTCAAGTTAAAGGTTCCAGGAACCGGACAAAATAGATAAATCAATTTGATCTTATTTTATTTATGGTTTTCTGAGATTTAAAGTGAACCTGTCACCAGGTTTGACCAATATGAGATACAGTCTCCACCTTTCAGGTCTGATATATAGCATTCTATAATGCTGTATATCTACCCCCAACCCGACTTGCAAGAGAAGAAAAAGACCTTTTATTATGCTCACATGTGGGTCGGTACACATCCCTATGTCATCCACACAGTCTTCTGGCATCGATCTCCTGCGCAGGCATACTTCTTTGCCCTGACAAGGGCAGAGTAAACTAATGCAGTGCGCATGTGCCGGGGCTCTTTCACCTTTCCCGGCACATGCCAGGACACAAAAGTAAGGAGTGCGATGCTAGGTAGACTCTGAGGATGATGTGGGGACACATAGGCAGTGGTGTCACTCACTGGCATTAATTGTGGACCTGTGCCTGATCATGCTGTTGCTGGTTAGACTCTTAGACTATTAGTAGTCAGGTCCCTACTGATCTCAGCATGGCACAGGTTGCAAATGACAATTGTTTTGTCTCAAAACTCTCTGTAAAAAAGTCCCAGACCAGACTGAGGAACACCTAACTCTTTGACTGAGAAATTCATGAGTGTCAGTGTTCTGCGGAAGAGTTGCCTGCCTTTTCCTTTCGGTCATCCCACTGCCTCTTTCTGCCTGTTTCGGTGCTGCCGATTTCTCCCCCACAGCGCTACTGTCCGAAGCTAATGTCAGCTTCCCAGTTTGGGTAAGTGACTTTGTTATCCAATACCTTATCTTTTAACGCCACACTCCTGACTTGGTGACAATTGTGTCTAATCTAATCATCATCTACCTTCTTAGACAAAATTTGCCATTTCCCACCATCATATTTTTGTGATCGTAGCTGCTATAAGTTTTGTGCATCACCAAACAGCATGTCCTCCTATCTCTTTTGGAACATGCAGAGTGAGAGGCCATGATCAAGAAATCATGATGTAAAGAGCTTGTCAGAGTGCCCAAGTGTGGAATCACTGGTCTCCTGGAACGCGACATGGTGGAAGGAGGATCCGGATGAGGATTAAGTGATCCAGACTCTTGGCTAGCGAGACTGGACTGTGTGGAAGACTGGGTGATGCTGACAAGCATGCTGGAAGCATTATCTGCTATCTAACCGACCAATGCTATCCAATCCCTGGTTAGACCGCACATGGAGTACTGTGTAGAGTTTTGGGCATTAGTGCTCAGGAAGGATATAATGGAACTAAAGTGAGTACAAAGGAGAGCAACAAAGTTTATAAAGGGGATGGGGGAACTACAATACCCAGAGAGATTAGCAAAATTAGGATTAGTCTAGAAAAAAGACGAGTGAGAGGCGATCTAATTACAATGTAGAAGTATATAAGGGGACAATACAAATATCTCTCCAAGTATCTGTTTATACCAAGGAAGGTGACGGGCACAAGGGGGCATTCTCTGCGTCTGGAGGAGAGGTTTTTCCACCAACATAGAAGAGGATTCTTTACTGTTAGGGCAGTGAGAATCTGGAATTGCTTGCCTGAGGAGGTGGTGATGACGAACTCAGTCGAGGGGTTCAAGAGAGGCCTGGATGTCTTCCTGGAGCGTAACAATATTGTATCTTACAGTGATTAGGATCTTTAGAAGGACGTAGATCTGGGGATTTATTCTGACGGAATAGAGGCTGAACTGGATGGACAAATGTCTTTTTTTGGCCTTACTATGTTACCTATTCGCCCTGCTCTGGCTTCAGAAGTGGTGTTCCATGTCTAACTGCAATGCGGGACAGGGAGCTATGTGTCATCAATGGGCATGTTTCTTGTGCTCCAGCAACAGGCACAGTAGTCCAAAATCCTCGCCATTTAGGTACACCATCATCAGCATTTCCACTTCCCCATCCCTTACAGCACACCTTACACATTTTCTAATTGCTAGGTCTCTGGAATCCAAGTTTCCTTGATTAATTGATAATAAAAAAAAGTAATGAAAAAAATGGTCACCTACTTTATACCATTTACAATGTGTACACTGACTTAGGTTAGTGCTGGCTGTACAAAGGATTGTGTGGCTGAAGGCTAATTCTACACTATCAGACCGACATATCCTGGGGAAAGAAGACTACCAACAAAGACAAAAAGGAGGCAATGTCAGTGATAGAAGGGTGCTGTAATAGGATCTGACAAGAGGCAGCACAGAATCAATAAGGAGGATTGACATCTGGTAAGGGGCTGGTTTATCTGTAAGACCGTTTTCACACATTACTTTTTTTTTCCTAGCTACATTAGAAACGTCAGTGTTTTTTTCCCTTGGCTGAATGCATTTTTGGTCAGTTTTTACAATTTTTTTATTTCTCGTATGAACAAAAAAAAATGTTGGCTTTTCCTTCTTATTAACCCCTTCCCGACCTGTGACAGCGTATACGTCATGAAAGTCGGTGCCAATCCGAACTGTGACGCATATGCTGTGTCACAGAATGATCGCGTCCCTGCAAGTCGGGTGAAAGGGTTAACTCCAATTTCAACTGACCTACAGGGACAAGAGGAGTGATCAAATTAAAAAAAAATAATAAATGAACCCGCCCCTTTATCACCGCCATAGGTAGGGACAATAATAAAATAAAGAAAATATATATTTTTTTTTCCACTAGGGTTAGAACTAGGGTTAGGGTTAGAACTAGGGTTAGGGTTAGAACTAGGCTATGTGCACACGGTGCGGATTTGGCTGCGGATCCGCAGCGGATTCGCAGCAGTTTTCCAACAGGTTTACAGTACCATGTAAACCTATGGAAAACCAAATCTGCTGTGCCCATGGTGCGGAAAATATGGCGCGGAAACGCTGCATTGTATTTTCTGCAGCACGTCAATTCTTTGCGCGGATTCCGCAGCAGTATACACCTGTTCCTCAATAGGAATCCGCAGGTGAAATCCGCACAAAAAAACACTGGAAATCCGCGGTAAATCCGCAGGTAAAACGCAGTGCCTGTTACCTGAGGATTTTTCAAAAATGGTGCGGAAAAATCTCACACGAATCCACAACGTGGGCATATAGCCTTATGGTTAGGGTTGGAATTAGAGTTAGGGTTAGAATTAGGGCTAGGGTTGGAAATAGGGTTAAGATTAGGCTTGTGGTTGAGGGTTATGGTTAGGGGTAGGGTTGAGCGAAACGGATCGTTCATTTTCAAAAGTCGCCAACTTTTGGCACAGTCGGGTTTCATGAAACCCGACCCGATCCCTGTGTGGGGTCGGCCATGCGGTACGCGACTTTCGCGCCAAAGTCGCGTTTCAATGACGCGAAAAGCGCCATTTCTCAGCCAATGAAGGTGGGCGCAGAGTGTGGGCAGCGTGATGACATAGGTCCTGGTCCCCACCATCTTACAGAAGGGCATTGCAGTGATTGGCTTGCTGTCTGCGGCGTCACAGGGGCTATAAAGGGGCGTTCCCGCCGACTGCCATGTTACTGCTGCTGATCTAAGCATGGGGAGAGGTTGCTGCCGCTTCGTCAGAAGCAGGGATAGCGTTAGGCAGGGTCCATTAACCCCCAAACCGCTTGTGCTGTAGCGATTTCCACTGTCCAACACCACCTTTTGTTTGCAGGGACAGTGGAAGCTACATTTTTTTCCCTCAGCGCTGTAGCTCATTGGGCTGCCCTAGAAGGCTCCCTGATAGCTGCATTGCTGTGTGTACGCCGCTGTGCAAACCAACTGCTTTTTTCAAAGCACAAATCCTGTTGTTCCTTCCTTTCTGCACAGCTATCTTGTTTGTTTGTCCACACTTTTAATTTAATTTGTGCAGCAGTCCACTCCTTGTTATTGCTGCCTGCCATACCTTGCTGAGATTACTGCAGGGAGATAGTAATTGTAGGACAGTCCCTGTTTTTTTTTTATTTTGGTTTTTAAATTCTCCCTGAAAAAAAAATAAATAGTGGGAGATTAATCTTGGCATTTGTGCTTGAGTGCCAGTCGTGTGTGCCATCTCTCTACAATTGTGGGGAACAGAAAGCCTAGTGTCTATAATCCTTTTATTTATTAATTTTTTTTAATTCTCCCTAAAAAAAAAATAGTGGGAGATTAAGATTGGCATTTCTGCTAGAGTGCCAGTCCTGTGTGTGCCATCTCTCTCAAATTTTGGGGCACAGAAAGCCTAGTGTGTAATACTGGCCCTGATTTCTTGACAATTCTCCCTAACAAAAAAAAGTAGTGGGAGATTAAGATTGGCATTTCTGCTAGAGTGCCAGTCCTGTGTGTGCCATCTCTCTCCAATTTTGGGGCACAAAAAGCCTAGTGTGTAATACTGGCCCTGATTTCTTGGCAATTCTCCCTAACAAAAAAAAGTAGTGGGAGATTAAGATTGGCATTTCTGCTAGAGTGCCAGTCCTGTGTGTGCCATCTCTCTCCAATTTTGGGGCACAGAAAGCCTAGTGTGTAATACTGGGCCTGATTTCTTGACAATTCTCCCTAACAAAAAAAAGTAGAGGGAGATTAAGATTGGCATTTCTGCTAGAGTGCCAGTCCTGTGTGTGCCATCTCTCTCCAATTTTGGGGCACAGAAAGCCTAGTGTGTAATACTGGATCTGATTTCTTGACAATTCTCCCTAACAAAAAAAAGTAGTGGGAGATTAAGATTGGCATTTCTGCTAGAGTGCCAGTCCTGTGTGTGCCATCTCTCTCCAATTTTGGGGCACAGAAAGCCTAGTGTGTAATACTGGGCCTGATTTCTTGACAATTCTCCCAGAAACAAAAAAAAAGGGGGAGATTAAGATTGGCATTTGTGCTTGAGTGACAGTCCTGCGTGTGTGGCATCTCTCTCAAATTGTGGGCCACATAAAGCCTAGTGTCTGCAATACTGTTTTTTTTGGGTTTTTAATTCTCCCTTAAAAAAAAAAATATGGGAGATTAATATTGGCATTTTTGCTCGAGTGACAGTCCTGCGTGTGTGGCATCTCCCTCAAATTGTGGGCCACAGAAAGCCTAGTGTCTGCAATACTGTTTTTTTGGGGAGGTTTTAATCTCCCTTAAAAAAAAAAATATGGGAGATTAATATTGGCATTTTTGCTCGAGTGACAGTCCTGCGTGTGTGGCATCTCTCTCAAATTGTGGACCACAGAAAGCCTAGTGTCTGCAATACTGTTTTTTTTTTTGGGGGGGGGTTAATTCTCCCTTAAAAAAAAAAATATGGGAGATTAATATTGTCATTTTTGCTCGAGTGACAGTCCTGCGTGCGTGGCATCTCTCTGAAATTGTGGGCCACAGAAAGCCTAGTGTCTGTAATACTGTTTTTTTGGTTTTTTTTTTTAATTCTCCCTTAAAAAAAAAAATATGGGAGATTAATATTGGAATTTTTGCTCGAGTGACAGTCCTGCGTGTGTGGCATCTCTCTCAAATTGTGGGCCACAGAAAGCCTAGTGTCTGCAATACTGTTTTTTTTTTTTGTTTTTAATTCTCCCTTTAAAAAAAAAAAAAAATGGGAGATTAATAATGGCATTTTTGCTCGAGTGACAGTCCTGCGTGTGTGGCATCTCTCTCAAATTGTGGGCCACAGAAAGCCTAGTGTCTGCAATACTGTTTTTTTGGGGTTTTTTAATTCTCCCTTAAAAAAAAAATATGGGAGATTAATATTGGCATTTGTGCTTGAGTGCCAGTCGTGTGTGCCATCTCTCTCAAATTGTGGGCCACAGAAAGCCTAGTGTGTTTTTTTTTTTTTTGGTTTTTAAATTCTCCCTGAAAAAAATAAATAGTGGGAGATTAATATTGGCATTTGTGCTTCAGTGCAAGTTGTGTGTGCCATCTCTCTCAAATTGTGGGCCACAGAAAGCCTAGTGTCTGCAATACTGTTTTTTTTTTTTGGTTTTTAATTCTCCCTTTAAAAAAAAAATGGGAGATTAATATTGGCATTTGTGCTTGAGTGCCAGTCGTGTGTGCCATCTCTCTCAAATTGTGGGCCACAGAAAGCCTAGTGTATTTTTTTGTTTATTTTGGTTTTTAAATTCTCCCTGAAAACAAAAAAAATAGTGGGAGATTAATATTGGCCTTTGTGCTTCTGTGCAAGTCGTGTGTGCCATCTCTCTCAAATTGTGGGCCACAGAAAGCCTAGTGTCTGTGTTTTTTTTATTTTGGTTTTTAAATTCTCCCTGAAAACAAAAAAATAGTGGGAGATTAATATTGGCATTTGTGCTTCAGTGCATGCGTGTGTGCCATCTCTCTCAAATTGTGGACCACAGAAAGCCTAGTGTCTGTTTTTTCTTTTTATTTTGGTTTTTAAATTCTCCCTGAAAACAAAAAAAATAGTGGGAGATTAATATTGGCATTTGTGCTTCAGTGCAAGTCGTGTGTGCCATCTCTCTCAAATTGTGGGCCACAGAAAGCCTAGTGTCTGTTTTTTTGGGGGTTTTTAAATTCTCCCTGAAAAAAAATAAATATTGGGAGATTAATATTGGCATTTGTGCTTCTGTGCCAGTCGTGTGTGCCATCTCTCTCAAATTGTGGGCCACAGAAAGCCTAGTGTCTGTTTTTTTTATTTTGGTTTTTAAATTCTCCCTGAAAACATAAAAAATAGTGGGAGATTAATATTGCCATTTGTGCTTCAGTGCAAGTCGTGTGTGCCATCTCTCTCAAATTGTGGGCCACAGAAAGCCTAGTGTCTGTTTTTTTTATTTTGGTTTTTAAATTCTCCCTGAAAACAAAAAAAATAGTGGGAGATTAATATTGGCATTTGTGCTTCAGTGCAAGTCGTGTGTGCCATCTCTCTCAAATTGTGGGCCACAGAAAGCCTAGTGTCTGTTTTTTTTTTTTGGGGGGGGGGTTTAAATTCTCCCTGAAAAAAAATAAATTGTGGGAGATTAATATTGGCATTTGTGCTTCAGTGCATGTGTGTGTGCCATCTCTCTCAAATTGTGGACCACAGAAAGCCTAGTGTCTGTTTTTTCTTTTTCTTTTGGTTTTTAAATTCTCCCTGAAAACAAAAAAAATAGTGGGAGATTAATATTGGCATTTGTGCTTCAGTGCCAGTCGTGTGTGCCATCTCTCTCAAATTGTTGGCCACAGAAAGCCTAGTGTCTGGGTTTTTTTTTTGGTTTTTAAATTCTCCCTGAAAAAAAAAAAATAGTGGGAGATTAATATTGGCATTTGTGCTTCTGTGCCAGTCGTGTGTGCCATCTCTCTCAAATTGTGGACCACAGAAAGCCTAGTGTCTGTTTTTTCTTTTTATTTTGGTTTTTAAATTCTCCCTGAAAACAAAAAAAATAGTGGGAGATTAATATTGGCATTTGTGCTTCAGTGCAAGTCGTGTGTGCCATCTCTCTCAAATTGTGGGCCACAGAAAGCCTAGTGTCTGTTTTTTTGGGGGGTTTTTAAATTCTCCCTGAAAAAAAATAAATAGTGGGAGATAAATATTGGCATTTGTGCTTCTGTGCCAGTCGTGTGTGCCATCTCTCTCAAATTGTGGGCCACAGAAAGCCTAGTGTCTGTTTTTTTTTTTGGGGGGGGAGTTTTTAAATTCTCCCTGAAAAAAAATAAATTGTGGGAGATTAATATTGGCATTTGTGCTTCAGTGCATGCGTGTGTGCCATCTCTCTCAAATTGTGGACCACAGAAAGCCTAGTGTGTTTTTTCTTTTTATTTTGGTTTTTAAATTCTCCCTGAAAACAAAAAAAATAGTGGGAGATTAATATTGGCATTTGTGCTTCAGTGCAAGTTGTGTGTGCCATCTCTCTCAAATTGTTGGCCACAGAAAGCCTAGTGTCTGGTTTTTTTTTTTTGGTTTTTAAATTCTCCCTGAAAAAAAATAAATAGTGGGAGATTAATATTGGCATTTGAGCTTCTGTGCCAGTCGTGTGTGCCATCTCTCTCAAATTGTGGGCCACAGAAAGCCTAGTGTCTGTTTTTTTTGTTTTGTTTTTAAATTCTCACTGAAAAAAAAAAATAGTGGAAGATTAATATTGGCATTTGTGCTTCAGTGCCAGTCCTGCGTGTGTGGCATCTGTCTCATTTTGTGCCACAGAAAACCGAGTGTGTAACATTGTGCCTGATTTTCCTTGCAGTCTCACCCACCTATAAAGGGATATCTAAATCCTACAGAAGTTTGAGTTCACCTTGTAAGTTGTTTTACAGTAACAAATACCATTACCTTGGTTACGTTTTTAAAACAATGAAGAAGTCTGGTGGAAGAGGTCGTGGCCGTGGGCGTTCATTGCCAGCTGGTAATGATGGTAGTGGTGGTGGAGCATCAGGTGGTCGTGGGAAAAACAATATAGCACCTAAGTCTCGAGCTGTGGAGCCAGGTTCGTCATCTGGCTACACAAGGCCTCGAACGCTCCCTTTTCTGGGAGTAGGAAAACCGCTTTTAAAGCCGGAGCAGCAAGAGCAAGTTTTGGCTTTCCTTGCTGACTCAGCCTCTAGCTCTTTTGCCTCCTCTTCTGAAACTGGTAAATGTAAAAGCAGTGCGTCGTTAGTGGATGTTCACGCTCAGGGACAAGTCGCTCCATTGTCCTGTTCAGCAAAAACAACAACAGAGAAGGATGCATCAGGCGACACAACGGGTTACTCCATGGAGCTCTTTACACATACCGTTCCTGGGTTAGAAAGTGAAACAGTTAACAGGCCATGCCCATTACAAATTGAATCTGACATGGAGTGCACAGATGCACAGCCACAGCCAGATTACTATGCTGTTCCTTTGACTCAGACCACCACATTGCCCTCGCAGTGTACTGATCCAGAATCAGACCCTGATGAGACTATGGTGCCCCGTCACAAACGCTATACCACCGGCTTACATGGTAACACAGACGAAGTTGCACATGAGATAGAAGAGGAGGTCATAGATGACCCAGTTGCTGACCCCGATTGGCAGCCATTGGGGGAACAGGGTGCAGGCAGCAGTAGTTCTGAAGCGAAGGAGGAGGGGCCGCAGCAGGCATCAACATCGCAACAGGTTCCATCTGCCGGGCCCGTATCTGGCCCAAAACGCAAGGCAAAGCCAAAACCAGTTGGAGGACAGCGTGGCCATCCGGTTAAAGAAGCTCAGTCTGCAATGCCTGAAAAGGTATCCGATGCTAGAAAGAGTGCAGTCTGGCATTTTTTTAAACAACATCCAATTGATCAGCGCAAAGTCATCTGTCAAAAATGTTCAACTACCTTAAGCAGAGGTCAGAATCTGAAAAGTCTAAATACAAGTTGCATGCATAGACATTTAACCACCATGCATTTGCAAGCCTGGACTAACTACCAAACGTCCCTTAAGGTTGTAGCACCCTCGGCCAATGAAGCTAGTCAGCAACGCTACATACCTTCCGTCACTGTAAGGCCACCATTTTCCACACCACCTGCAGTATCTGTGCAGGTTTCGTGGCCAGGCCAAAGCGGTCAGGGAATCACCAGTTTCGTAGAAGGAAACAATGCATCTAGGGCACCGGCAAGAATACCGTCTCCAACCGTCTCTCAGTCTGCCATGTCCACCGGCACCCCCGCTAGTTCCACGATCTCCAGCTCTCCAGTCCAGCTCACCCTACATGAGACTCTCGTTGGAAAAAGGAAGTACTCATCCTCGCATCCGTGTACACAGGGTTTTAACGCCCACATAGCTAGACTAATCTCGTTAGAGATGATGCCCTACTGGTTAGTTGAAAGCGAAGCTTTCAAAGCCCTGATGGACTACGCTGAACCACGCTACGAGCTACCCAGTCGACACTTCTTTTCGAGAAAAGCCATCCCAGCCCTCCACCACCATGTTAAAGAGCGCATCGTCCATACACTCAGGATACTGTGAGTACAAAGGTGCACCTGACAACAGATGCATGGACCAGTAGGCATGGCCAGGGACGTTACGTGTCCATCACGGCACACTGGGTGAATGTGGTGGATGCAGGGTCCACAGGGGACAGCAATATTGGGACAGTTCTGCCTAGCCCACGGTCTAGGAAACAGTTGGCTGTAGCCGTTCGCTCCCCTCCTCCTCGTCCTCCTGCAGAAGCGAGAGCTCGTCCACAGACCGCAGTCGCACAACCACTCCATCCGCAGCTGCCACTGTTGCACACCAGGTGTCCCATTATCGCGCAGCTACTGGCAAGCGTCAGCAGGCTGTATTGGCTATGAAGTATTTGGGCGACAACAGACACACCGCGGAAGTTCTGTCCGATTTCTTGCAGAAAGAAACGCAGTCGTGGCTGGGCACTGTAGATCTTGAGGCAGGCAAGGTAGTGAGTGATAACGGAAGGAATTTCATGGCTGCCATCGCCCTTTCCCAACTGAAACACATTCCTTGTCTGTCTCACACCTTAAACTTGGTGGTGCAGTGCTTCCTGAAAAGTTATCCGGGGTTATCCGACCTGCTCCTCAAAGTGCGCGGACTTTGGTCGCATATCCGCCGTTTGCCCGTACACTCCAGCCGTATACAGACCTATCAGCGGTCTTTGAACCTTCCCCAGCATCACCTAATCATTGACGTTGCAACAAGGTGGAACTCAACACTGCACATGCTTCAGAGACGGTGCGAACAGAGGCGGGCTGTTATGTATTTGTGGGAGGATACACATACACGGGCAGGCAGTAGGATGGCAGACATGGAGTTGTCAGGTGTGCAGTGGTCGAAGGTACAAGACATGTGTCAAGTCCTTCAGTGTTTTGAGGAATGCACACGGCTGGAAAGTGCAGACAATGCCATAATAAGCATGAGCATCCCCCTAATGCGTCTGCTGATGCAAAGTTTGACGCACATAAAGGAGCAGGCATCTGCAGCCGAGGAAGAGGAAAGCCTTGACGACAGTCAGCCATTGTCTGGTCAGGGCACTGTACAGGACGAGGTAGCGGGCGAACAGGATGAGGAGGACGAGGAGGATGATGGGGATGAGTATTTTTTTAATGAGGAAGCTTCTCCGGGGCACTGGAAATTGGTGGCGTGGCAAGGCCGGGTTCTGGTTTTTTGAGGGACACAAGTGACGTAGATTTGCCTGGAACTGCCCATCAACCCAGCACAACCGCAGATTTGACAACTGGAACTTTGGCCCACATGGCGGATTATGCCTTACGTATCCTCAAAAGGGACACACGCATTATTAAAATGATGATCGATGATGATTACTGGTTGGCCTGCCTCCTTGATCCTCGCTATAAAGGCAAATTACAAAATATTATGCCACATGAGAACTTGGAACAAATATTAGCAACCAATCAACTCTTGTTGACCGTTTGATTCAGGCATTCCCAGCACACAGCGCCGGTGATCGTTCTCACACGAGCTGCAGGGGGCAGCAGACCAGAGGTGTTAGAGGTGCACAAATCAGAAGTGGCGTTGGACAGAGGGGTTTTCTGACCAGGTTGTGGAGTGATTTTGCTATGACCGCAGACAGGACAGGTACTGCAGCATCAATTCAAAGTGACAGGAGACATTTGTCCAGTATGGTTACTAACTATTTTTCATCCCTTATCGATGTTCTCCCTCAACCGTCATTCCCATTTGATTACTGGGCATCCAAATTAGACACCTGGCCAGAATTGGCAGAATATGCATTGCAGGAGCTTGCTTGCCCAGCAGCTAGTGTGCTATCAGAAAGAGTATTCAGTGCTGCTGGTTCAATATTAACCGAAAAAGGACTCGTCTGGCTACCCAAAATGTTGATGATCTAACCTTCATTAAAATGAACCACTACTGGATTTCGAATTATTTTGCCCCACCTCTACCGGCTGACACCTAGATTTCCAATTAAAAGGTCTTGCTTCTGGACTGCTCTGACTGAGTTTTCCAATCTCGTAATTTGCAGCAGCTGTTTGTCCAGCATACGACATGTTTACACCACCCTAAATGGCCAAACTCCCCCACGGGGCCGTGGTATCGCCACTTGGCGCAAGCACCCGTGAGAGTGCCGTTTGTCTGAAGACGTGGGTGTGCACGCTTTTGGTCGACGGCACTGCCACTGGGTCCCTCATAGTACAATAAAGTGTCTCTGGCGGTGGTGGCGCGCAACCAACGTCAGATACACCGTTGTAACATGAGGGGCCCTGGGCCTGTACCGCCGGCCACAAGACAGTTTCCCCCCCACCAGCTCAAACAGTGCTCTACGATTTGCAAAATTATCTCTCACAGCTCCAGCAATGTTTAGTCTATGCGCTGACATCCTTCAATGCCTGGCACTGACAATACCAATGTGTTGACATGTATGATGCTACTTAAAATAGTCTGGGGCACTGTCCTATATTTACACCAGTAAATACTTTGTGCCAAATTACTAGGTCAGAAACACAGCAGAGGAGCCCACCCCTGTACCTAAGTATGCCACCCTTTTGATTTTTGGTTTTGTTGTATTGCGAGACATTAACATCTATTTATTTTTGGGGAGTACTAACTGTCAGACACTCCTTACAATCGGCCTCCGCTGACAACACCACTGCTGCCCGTGTACCCCTGGAACCTATTTTTAAGGGCCTACAGCCTACTTTTGTTATGTTAGGCCTACTAAGCCTGTCTGCGGTCCCTCCTTCCAATAGTCCTCCACTGACCAGACCAATGCTGCCCGTGTACCCCTGGAAGCTATTTTAAAGTGCCTACAGCCTACTTTTGTTATGTTAGGCCTACTAAGCCTGTCTGCGGTCCCTCCTTCCAATAGTCCTCCACTGACCAGACCAATGCTGCCCGTGTACCCCTGGAACCTATTTTAAAGTGCCTACAGCCTACTTTTGTTATGTTAGGCCTACTAAGCCTGTCTGCGGTCCCTCCTTCCAATAGTCCTCCACTGACCACACCACTGCTGCCCGTGTACCCCTGGAACCTATTTAAAGTGCCTACAGCCTACTTTTGTTATGTTAGGCCTACTAAGCCTGTCTGCGGTCCCTCCTTCCAATAGTCCTTCACGGACCAGACCACTGCTGCCCGTGTACCCCTGGAACCTATTTTTAAGGGCCTACAGCCAACTTTTGTTATGTTAGGCCTACTAAGCCTGTCTGCGGTCCCTCCTTCCAATAGTCCTCCACTGACCACACCACTGCTGCCCGTGTACCCCTGGAAGCTATTTAAAGTGCCTACAGCCTACTTTTGTTATGTTAGGCCTACTAAGCCTGTCTGCGGTCCCTCCTTCCAATAGTCCTCCACTGACCACACAACTGCTGCCCGTGTACCCCTGGAAGCTATTTTAAAGTGCCTACAGCCTACTTTTGTTATGTTAGGCCTACTAAGCCTGTCTGCGGTCCCGCCTTCCAATCATCCTCCACTTACCACACCACTGCTGCCCGTGTACCCCTGGAAGCTATTTTAAAGTGCCTACAGCCAACTTTTGTTATGTTAGGCCTACTAAGCCGGTCTGTGGTCCCTCCTTCCAATAGTCCTCCACTGACCACACCACTGCTGCCCGTGTACCCCTTGGAAGCTATTTTAAAGTGCCTACAGCCTACTTTTGTCATGTTAGGCCTACTAAGCCTGTCTGCGGTCCCTCCTTCCAATAGTCCTCCACTGACCACACCACTGCTGCCCGTGTACCCCTGGAACCTATTTTAAATTGCATAGAGCATCCTTTTTTTAATTGTAGGCGTACTAAGTCTGTCTGCGGTCCATAATTGAAATTGTCCTCCACTGAACAGAGCAATGCTGCCTGTGTACCCCTGTAACCTTTTTTAAACTGCATTGAGCCAAATTTTTTGTTTAAGGCCTACTACCTGTGTCTGTCTGCGCCACTCAATACAGCTGTCCTCCTCTGAAAAAAGCTGAGCGTCAATAGTCTGGTTTTCAGCCTATAGGAATTTGAAAACTGCATTGGGGCTACTACTTCGGTAGGGCCTACTAACGGCGTCTGCCGCTCCAAGGTGTTCTCCAGGTTGCCTCTCCATAGCTTCGATCTTCTAGCTCTCGTTCAGTAGTTGTTGAAACAACACTGCATTAGGCCTACAAGTTGGGTCTGGGTTGTAGAGTCGGTGTCTGCCGCTCCAAGGTGTTCTCCAGGTTGCCTCTCCATAGCTTCGATCTTCTAGCTCTCGTTCAGTAGTTGTTGAAACAACACTGCATTAGGCCTACAAGTTGGGTCTGGGTTGTAGAGACGGTGTCTGCCGCTCCAAGGTGTTCTCCAGGTTGCCTCTCCATAGCTTCAATCTTCATGCTCGTGTTAAGTAGTTGTTGAAACAACACTGCATTAGGCCTACAAGTTGGGTCTGGGTTGTAGAGTCGGTGTCTGCCGCTCCAAGGTGTTCTCCAGGTTGCCTCTCCATAGCTTCGATCTTCTAGCTCTCGTTCAGTAGTTGTTGAAACAACACTGCATTAGGCCTACAAGTTGGGTCTGGGTTGTAGAGACGGTGTCTTCCGCTCCAAGGTGTTCTCCAGATTGCCTTTCCTGAGCTTCTATCTTCAGGCTCTTGTTAAATAGTTGTTAAATGGAAGAACTGCATTTGGCCTACTAGTTGGGTTGGGGCCTAACAGTGTCTGCCGCTCCTTGCTGTTCTCCTCCACCTAACAAAGCTGTGCCGCCTGTTTACTACTGTTGCCAATTTTGAACTGCATTTAGACTACTTACTGATTTGGGCCTACTCTCTGTGTCAGCCTCTCATTACAGTTGTCCTCCACTGAACAAAGCAATGCCCCTGGTTAGTCCTGTTACCAATTTTGAACTGCATTTAGCCCACTTTATTCTTTGGGCCTATATCTGTGTTTCCTCCTCATCCTGCCCATTGCCCAGCCAGTGATAGATGAGTCTGCTGGTACATTGACCCATAACGCAACATTCCCCGTGCACGCTACACAGCAAGATTGTGACCCTGCTGAAAGTCAGGTTCCTCTTCCCGCATACCATACCACCTTACACGGGGACAAAGAGGAAGGTGCAGATGAAAGTGCAGGTTCCTTCATCAGGTGGGGGAGGAATACTTGTTGGCAACGTCACTGGCACAGGGCCCCTCATAGTACGCAAAAGTGTCGCTGCCGGTGGGAGGCGCCCCCGCCATGCAAACACACCGCCGTACTTTGAGGGGCCCTGTGCCAGTGCCAACGAGTGGGCCCCCCCGCCTTGCTCCGGATCACAGCACTTGCAAAGTTGAAATACTTACCTCTCCCTGCTCCACTGCCGTGACGTGGTCCAGATTTCCTGGGTCCACTAAATACTTGAACCAGCCCTACCCCCCACAACTTTAGCCAAATGACTCCCAATTTCCAATGCCTTACTATTATTATAAGGTAAATTAAGTTTGACAAGCTTCAGTAACAAGAATGGATGTTTTTGCCATTAAAATGGGCACTGTACATGTTTTCCTGGCCTCCACTCTCTGCCGACTATGCTCCCCCATTGACTTGCATTGGGTTTCGTGTTTCGGTCGATCCCCGACTTTTCGCGATAATCGGCCAATTCCACTCGACTCGACTGTTGAGATAGTCGGGTTTCGTGAAACCCGACTCGACCCTAAAAAACTAAAAGTTGCTCAACTCTAGTTAGGGGTGTGTTGGGGTTAGGGTTGTGGTTAGGGGTGTGCTGGGGTTAAAGTTATGGCTAGAGTTGGGATTAGGGTTAGGGGTGTGTTGAAGTTAGAATTGAGGGGTTTCCACTGTTTAGGCACATCAGGGGTCTCCAAACGCAACATGGCGCCACGATTGATTCCAACCAATCTTGAGCTCAAAAGTCAAATGGTGCTCCCTCCCTTCCAAGCCCCGACGTGCGCCCAAACAGTGGTTTACCCCCACATATGGGGTACCAGCATACTCCGGACAAACTGGGCAACAAATATTGGTGTCCAATTTCTCCTGTTACCCTTGTAAAAATAAAAAATTGCTTGCTAAAAACAATTTTTGAGGAAAAAAAGATTTTTTATTTTCATGGCTCTGCGTTGTAAACTTCTGTGAAGCACTTAGGGTTTCAAAGTGCTCACCACATATCTAGATAAGTTCCTTGGGGGGTCTAGTTTCCAAAATGGGGTCACTTGTGGGGGTTTCTACTGTTTAGGCACATCAGGGGCCCTGCAAACCCAACGTGAAGCCGGCAGACCGTTCCATCAAAGTCTGCATTTCAAAACGTCACTTCCCTTCCGAGCCCCGACGTGTGCCCAAACAGTGGTTTACCCCCACATATGGGGTATCAGCGTACTCAGGACAAACTGGGCAACAAATATTGGGGTCCAATTTCTCCTGTTACCCTTGTAAAAATAAAAAATTGCTTGCTAAAACATAATTTTTGAGGAAAGAAAAATGATATTTTATTTTCACGGCTCTGCGTTGTAAACTTCTGTGAAGCCCTTTGTTAGTTCAAAGTGCTCACCACACATCTAGATTAGTTCCATGGGAGGTCTAGTTTAAAAAATGGAGTCACTTGTGGGGGAACTCCAACGTTTAGGCACACAGGGGCTCACCAAACGTGACATGGTGTCCGCTAACGATTGGCGCTAATTTTTCATTCAAAAAGTCAAATGGCGCTCCCTTTTGAGCCCTGCCGTGTGCCCAAACAGTGGTTTACCCCCACATGTGAGGTATCAGTGTACTCAGGAGAAATTGCCCAATAAATTTTAGGATCCATTTTATCCTGTTGCCCATGTGGAAATGAACAAATTGAGGCTAAAATAATTTTTTGTGTGAAAAAAAGTACTTTTTCATTTTTACGGATCAATTTGTGAAGCACCTGGGGGTTTAAAGTGCTCACTATCACTATGCATCTAGATAAGTTCGTTGGGGGGTCTGTTATGATCTGGTGGTTTAGGAACAACATGAGACAAGCTCTGAAGGAGGTGTTATCTGTACTGACCGCAAACCCTGAACCTAGCAGCGCAACTAAAAATAGCCGTGGGGGGTACCTGACGCTCCCTAGACCCCTCAGCACAGCCTAAGATATAACTTCCCCTAAAGATGGAAACAGGAAACCTATCTTGCCTCAGAGAAAATCCCCAAAGGAAAGATAGCCCCCCACAAATATTGATGGTGAGAGGAGGGGAAAATAACATACGCAGAAATGAAATCAGATTTTAGCATAGGAGGCCAGTCAAGCTTGATAGATAGGACAGGAAAGGATACTGTGCGGTCAGTATGAAAACTACAAATCAATCCACACAGAGTTTACAAAATCTCCACACCTGACTAAAGGTGTGGAGGGTAAATCTGCTTCCCAGAGCTTCCAGCTAACAGAAATAATCCATACTGACAAGCTGGACAAATATAGAATGCACAGAACAATAAGTCCACAACATGTGGACTGAAATGAGCAAAGCCAGAACTTATCTTTGCAGAACTGGTCAGGAAACCAGGAGAATCCAAGCAGAGATGTGAATCCAGCCAGGAAACATTGACAAGTGGCACAGGCTGAAGAAAGAGCCAGACTTAAATAGCGGAACAGAAGAGACGATAAGTGGAGGCAGCTGATGACAGCTAACTCCAAGGAGCAGCCATACCACTAGAAACCACAAGAGGGAGCCCAAGAGCAGAACTCACAAAAGTGCCACTTACAACCACCGGAGGGAGCCCAAGAGCGGAATTCACAACAGGGGTCTAGTTTCTAAAATGGGCTCTCCAAACGCAACATGGTGTCCGCTAACGATTGGAGCTAATTTTTCATTCAAAAGTCAAATGGCGCTCCTTCCCTTCCGAGCCCTGTCGTGCGCCCAAACAGTGGTTCCCCTCCACATATGGGGTATCGGCGTACTCAGGACAAATTGTACAATAATTTTTGGGATCCAGTTTCTCCTTTTACCCTTGGGAAAATAAAAAAATTGTTGCTAAAAGATCATTTTTGTGACTAAAAAGTTAAATGTTCATTTTTTTCTTCCATGTTGCTTCTGCTGCTGTGTAGCACCTTAAGGGTTAATAAACTTCTTGAATGTGGTTTTAAACACCTTGAGGGGTGCGGTTTTTAGAATGGTGTCACTTTTGGGTATTTTCAGCCATATAGACCCCTCAAACTGACTTCAAATGTGAGGTGGTCCCTAAAAAAATGGTTTTGTAAATTTCATTGTAAAAATGAGAAATCGATGATCAAATTTTAACCCTTATAACTTCCTAGCAAAAAAAAATTTTGTTTCCAAAATTGGGCTGATGTAAAGTAGACATGTGGGTAATGTTATTTATTAACTATTTCGTGTCACATAACGCTCGCTTAACAGAATAAAAATTCAAAGTTTGAAAATTGCAAAATTTTCGCCATATTTCCATTTTTTTCCACAAATAAACGCAAAAATTATCGATCTAAATTTACCACTAACATGAAGCCCAATATGTCACGAAAAAATCTCAGAACCACTAGGATCCGTTGAAGTGTTCCTGAGTTATTACCTCATAAAGGGACACTGGTCAGAATTGCAAAAAACGGCCAGGTCATTAAGGTCAAAGTAGGCTGGGTCATGAAGGGGTTAAACAGCTACATACAGACAGCACATGGATGAAATCCGAATGCTATCCATTTTTTTCTTTTTCACCACAGGCATTTTGTTTGGTTTGGCGAGTTTTTGCTGGAACTTAGATCAAAGTACGACATGTAAAAAGCCACTTTGATTGGAATGGGTCAGTGATATAACAGTAAAAAGAACCAGTAAAAAGAACTGACAGTGCACATCCAAAACTGATGTGTGAGTCCTCAGTGGGATTGTGGTGATTGTTTTAATATATGGAGATATACGACACTCCTAAAAATTTACAGTGGTGCCCAAGTAGGGTTCCAACACTTAAAACATGTAAAAAAAAAAAACCCTCAAAAGGATTGCAGCAAACAAAAGGGTTTGTTTATTTGGAAATCTTTATAATTGACTTTTCGGTGCTAACATTTGGACCATCATCAGAACTGATTACCACCAGAGAGGGGAGGACACTGCTGCTGTTTGCAACGCACATAACTCGGAAATGGCGCTCTCAGAGAGTGCAAAGTATGTTTTTGCATGTTTAACGAATTTATTATGTCAATTTTTGACCTTTATGCTTATTTTGTGCTTTTGGCATTTGTATGTTCCATTTAAACCCTGTAAGCTGCTCCACTTGTCATTTCTGGTGTGTTTATCTGAGGAAGAGGGACTGCTATTATTTTAGACTTAAAAAATGTTCTATTATATTTTCTCAAGAAGAGCTAGTTCCCGTTTTATCTAGTTTTGGCATTTGCCTGCTCTTTCTTGTCTAAGTAGGACGGTCATGGGAACCTAGGTTACAATGGAACACGACACTACAATTATATCACCAAGTCAACAAGCACTAAAACACAAAGTTGTTTTATGTGATAAAATGCGGAGCTACAATTCACTCCCCTGCCCAGAAAAGTAGGTTTAAATAAACTAACAATGTAATATATTTTATAATTACAAAAGATATTTTTGGAAATGCAGCAAACGCTAGTCAACAACAAATGAGTTTGTAAACAAAATTATCCTATTACTTTTTCTCTTCCTTCTTTAATGACTAGGAAGAGTAATCAAGTATATGTTCAATCTTATTCTTAGCCATCTGGGAATATGAATTTAATATGAATTTAATGAATTTAAAGTTAGAAAGAACTTCATTTGTAGTGTATATGAAATTGTGACCAGGTGCAACAAACATGCAAAAGCAGATTTAACACCTCTATAGCTGTAGATTTTGGCCAGACTAGTTACATGACATACCTTATAAGGCAAATAATAATTTTTTTTCAGTGTAAAAGAAGAAAACATCACTTTTAAGCAGCATAATTTACATGAGACCATAGCTTATTTAGTACTCCTTACAGTTGTTACACACCTGTCCCAGGTTTCCCGGCTCCACTTACTTCCCTTGGGTCCGCCGCCCTTTGCTGTACTCCACACAACGTTGCATGGAGTAGATCAATTACATCATCTCCCTAGACCTATTTAAAGCCCATTTGGACACACACTTGTGTCTTGGGATTGAGACTCCAGTGTTTGATGCTTGGTTTGCTCCACTATCTGTGTATCCAGTATTTTAAATTTGCATTCATCCCTGCTAAGTTCCACTGCATCATGACAATCATCATTAGGTTCTATAATGAGCAAAGGGTCTGAATACAGGTCCTTCTCAAAAAATTAGCATATAGTGTTAAATTTCATTATTTACCATAATGTAATGATTACAATTAAACTTTCATATATTATAGATTCATTATCCACCAACTGAAATTTGTCAGGTCTTTTATTGTTTTAATACTGATGATTTTGGCATACAACTCCTGATAACCCAAAAAACCTGTCTCAATAAATTAGCATATTTCACCCATCCAATCAAATAAAAGTGTTTTTTAATAACAAACAAAAAAACCAACAAATAATAATGTTCAGTTATGCACTCAATACTTGGTCGGGAATCCTTTGGCAGAAATGACTGCTTCAATGCGGCGTGGCATGGAGGCAATCAGCCTGTGACACTGCTGAGATGTTATGGAGGCCCAGGATGCTTCAATAGCGGCCTTAAGCTCATCCAGAGTGTTGGGTCTTGCGTCTCTCAACTTTCTCTTCACAATATCCCACAGATTCTCTATGGGGTTCAGGTCAGGAGAGTTGGCAGGCCAATTGAGCACAGTAATACCATGGTCAGTAAACCATTTACCAGTGGTTTTGGCACTGTGAGCAGGTGCCAGGTCGTGCTGAAAAATGAAATCTTCATCTCCATAAAGCATTTCAGCCGATGGAAGCATGAAGTGCTCCAAAATCTCCTGATAGCTAGCTGCATTGACCCTGCCCTTGATGAAACACAGTGGACCAACACCAGCAGCTGACATGGCACCCCACACCATCACTGACTGTGGGTACTTGACACTGGACTTCAGGCATTTTGGCATTTCCTTCTCCCCAGTCTTCCTCCAGACTCTGGCACCTTGATTTCCGAATGACATGCAAAATTTGCTTTCATCAGAAAAAAGTACTTGGGACCACTTAGCAACAGTCCAGTGCTGCTTCTCTGTAGCTCAAAAGTGCCTTTACCTGGGGAATGCGGCACCTGTAGCCCATTTCCTGCACACGCCTGTGCACGGTGGCTCTGGATGTTTCCACACCAGACTCAGTCCACTGCTTCCTCAGGTTCCCCAAGGTCTGGAATCGGTCCTTCTCCACAATCTTCCTCAGGGTCCGGTCTCCTCTTCTCGTTGTACAGCGTTTTCTGCCACATTGTTTCCTTCCAACAGACTTACCATTGAGGTGCCTTGATACAGCACTCTGGGAACAGCCTATTTGTTGAGAAATTTCTTTCTGGGTCTTACCCTCTTGCTTGAGGGTGTCAATGATGGCCTTCTTGACATCTGTCAGGTCGCTAGTCTTACCCATGATGGGGGTTTTGAGTAATGAACCAGGCAGGGAGTTTATAAAAGCCTCAGGTATCTTTTGCATGTGTTTAGAGTTAATTAGTTGATTCAGAAGATTAGGGTAATAGGTCGTTTAGAGAACCTTTTCTTGATATGCTAATTTATTGAGACAGGTTTTTTGGGTTATCAGGAGTTGTATGCCAAAATCATCAGTATTAAAACAATAAAAGACCTGACAAATTTCAGTTGGTGGATAATGAATCTATAATATATGAAAGTTTAATTGTAATCATTACATTATGGTAAATAATGAAATTTAACACTATATGCTAATTTTTTGAGAAGGACCTGTATTTATTACCATGTGATATTTCAGTTTTTCTTTTTTTTAAATTTGCAAAAATTTCTACATTTCTGTTTTTTTCAGTCAAGATGGGATGCAGAGTGTACGTTAATGAGAAAACAAATTAACTTTTTAGATTTACCAAATGGCTGCCATGAAACAAAGAGTGAAAAATTTAAAGGGCTCTGAATACTTTCCGTGCCCACTGTACATAAGTAAATATAATACATTTTGTTTCTTTATCCTCAATGATGGCAAGAAATCAAGACCACGTATCCATGAAATAAAAGGGGTTTATTTAGCTAACAAAGGTCGACTCTACAATGATTCTTTCCTTTCCATACATACTTTTTACCTTTAAATAATCTCCGAGGAAGGCAAAGTTATAAGAGAAAGGTGCATGAAATGCCAATATATTTTACAGTACAACACACACAAAACTACATTAAAAATAATAGGACAACTTGGAGAATGACACGTAGTACACAGACAGTAAGTAGTCCTGGGAAGCTTATTAACAATGTGTTTACAACAGATAAATTACGACAAAAGAAGACGACACTGCTTAGTATTATACAAGCCAACAATATTCAGCTCTGCATAGTTATACATATGCTGTGGAATAAATTAGTTTATATCGCTTTCCACTAGTCACTATCTGGCCACAGGAAGCCTGACATTCATTTTAAAATGTGTTGCAGGGATGTCTATCAGAGCAGTGCTCACAAGATCCTGTTCGGTCCTGCTCACTGCCCGACAGATGGGCATCCAGCAGAGTGTAATCATGTGTGTGCACAAACCCTAAAAATGCATAAAAAAATAATAAAAACCAAGCATGAACGCAGAGAACCAGGATCACGTTCACTACAACCAACACGTAGGTTTCAATGAATGAACGACTTAAAGCCAAGAGTTTCATACGGACAAGTGGTAATGTGCAAAGTACACGGTAAAAACAGCAGTTAAATTATGTGCAAATTTACCATGTTTAATACCCATAAAATAAATAAAGCAATACAAAATAATAAAAAGATACCCAACCAAGGATACGAATGATTACCCGCTCTTCTCGCCCTAGACAGCTTTGAATTCATTTTAGGCAAATTTCATTACTAAATTTATCAAAAGTCCTCCAGTATAAAGCACACCTCAAAATCATATTCATAAACCAATATTCCTCCCACTATCCGAAAGGAATAAATGAGGGCATATTCAATACATTAAAAAACAAATTTTAATCAATAATTCACCATAAAAACATACAAATATAACAACAGCAGGGTAAAGCTTACAAAACATAAAGTGGAAAACAATAAATACCAGATAGTATAGTTTAACTAACCATGAACAGCTATAGAGGAATATTGTAGCAATAGTTAAATACTATGTCCATAAATAAATAATTAGTGAAATGACACTGTAAAACTAATCCTCAAGCAGCTGAATATAGAATAAAGTACAGAAAAATGCTTATTCTAGCGTTAGGGGCAATGGAAAATGCATACTGCCAAATCGCATAGTGCTAATTCCTATAGGGCTAAAATCCCTAAAATTTGTTTTTTAATGTATTGAATATGCCCTCATTTATTCCTTTCGGATAGTGGGAGGAATATTGGTTTATAAATTTCATTACTAGTTGTCTTGGTTGTTGTATCTGAACGTGACGGTAAACACATATATTACCTTCATTTAGAATGGATATTTGAGGAGAACATACACATGCTTTCTGAAAAGTACAAGTGTCTGGAAGTAAATGTCTGGGGAATGTGTAAACAGCTGAAAAAGTTAAGAAAAGGAAACAATTTCTGAAATGTTACTTTCTGAACGGACCTCCGGGACAAAGTGAAACACTTCCTTTTTGATGGCGTTTGCTCCGTCTACGGTTTGTGTATATGTTATTTGGCTCCGGTAACTCTCCTGCGGTGTAAAGTGGCTTTATGCTTGCAGGCATTTATGACTAAAACCATGTAAACTCAAAAGACCACTGCATCCCTTTTGGTCCTTTGTATATCCCTCATGTAATCAATCTGCAACCCATAATGTTAACAGCAATTTATGGTGTGCTGATTTACCTCAAAAGTAAACTATAGCCTCTCAACGAGGAGTGTGAACGATGCTAGAAAGTTCAGCAGTACTTGCACTCGTGCCCTAAGCTCACCAGAGAAATCCTCATGTCCTCGGTTTTACAGATCTATATGGCAGGCATGCATAGCCATGTTGTTCAGCGGCACAGAACCTGGCTCTTAATGTGAATAACCTTGTGTGTATCTTCCCTAAGCAGCTTCTAACTTCACAGTTTCTAAATCATCCTACATGTTTTGCATCAGTGGATCAACATTTGGAGGAGCAGACAGGCTTAAACGCTAAAGTGGCTAGAGAATATCGAAAATGCCTGACTGGGTCCTCAATGTAGTAGGCAACATCCTCATTTTCAGAGTGCCATCCGCTCCACAGGAGAAGATTCGCTTTTTCTCTCCTACTTCAATCTGCATGACACCTGCCCCAATATTCCGAAAAATTGACTGTTTTGCGTGCTCATTCTTAAAAGAGTGAAGGAGACCATGGCCTGTTAACTTCCATACCTGCAAAAAAAAAAAACAGAACAAAAATAACCATTACAAATTACACAACTTGACGAACATATCTGGGCACATCTCTGTACCTTACCTTCATGTTACCCTCAGCTGAGCCAGTGACGAAACATTCTTCAGAAATATCCAGAGCAAGAGCTTTCACGGCCGAGTCGTGCGCCTGGAAGGTGTGAAGGAGTTGTCTTTGTCTAATGTCAAAGATACAGATGTAGCCTTTCCTGCCACCAGTTATCAAGAGCTGCTGTTTTGGGGCATACTGAAGAACGGTGGCTCCATTTTCATGGCAGTTGAAAGCTAAAGGGAAAAAATAAAAGGAGACAAAATTACCATATACCTTCTTTACCACTGATACTGTATGTGGAGTTTATTTTAAAACTCTCTGGAAGATGGAGGACCAGTATAAACTAGAAGTCATGATGTAGCAAAGTTCTGGTTTGAGAAAAGGGAGAGTTTCCAGTTTTAACAGGTTTCATAGTAATAAAAAAAATAATAACGGAGTCAAACGGGTTGTCCCATAAACATCAACATATTCACAGCATAGGTGATATGATTGCTTGGTGGTCTGGCCTCGAGGAACCCCACTAATCAATCACAAGAACAAGAGTCTGAAAATCACTTTGGTGAATTGAGTGGCAGCAAACGTGCAACCACCAATCCACAGACGTACTACTCTATTCATACAGGGGACTTTGGATGCCTGCACTAAAGCTCAATGGGGGTCTCACCAACTGGATCCAATGCAAAAATATAATTATTGTCAATTATATGGATAAGTGATAAATGTTTATGAAAAAAAAATGCATTTAAAAGGAAGCGGTCATCAGATTTCTTATTAAGTTTTTGGCAACATGTTATAATCCTCATAATTAGAATCCCATTGTTCAGTTCCCTGTGCCCCTGCAGGCAGGTATGGTAATCAGCGGCGAGTGGTCTGACGCGCATGTATAGACCAAACTTAGCACCTGCTGTGAAGCAGGCCAACTTGGCCACTCTACATTTCATTGGAGGTACTGAGGTACAGAGCTCACAGCAGGCGCTGAGGTTGGTCTGTACACACCGGTTGACGCAGGTTACGAAACAAGGTGAATAAAGATCATTTTTAGAAGTTTGTCAGGCTGCAGGGGTGCATGGAACAGACCATTGGGAACAGATAATTATGAGGCACATAACATGCTGACAGCGGATTGGGAAACATTATGACAGGTTCATTTGAAGCATTTCTGTTGTTCTGAATGTTCATTGTGCAGATTACAACAGAGATAAAGCAGTAATATGTTATGGCAAGACAAAGTTCTGTGCAAGTAGCTAGTTCTTATTGTTTAGGGCCACCATCACACCAGGCTGCAATACCCATATGATGTAGCTCCAGCCAGTATGGCCGAGTCAGTCGCATAATGAAGTCCATCAGGGAGCAATAATGACTCATTAACAGCCACAATAGCATTTACACTAATACAGTATCTTTAATTCAGGGATAGGCATAACAAAACCTACTTTGGAATTCCAACTATGTAACAGTATCCCAAAGGTAAGAAGATATATACCGTATATACTCGTGCATAAGCCGAGTTTTTCAGCACATTTTGTTGTGCTGAAAAAGCTCCCCTCGGCTTATACACGAGTCATTGTGACAGAAGACAGAGGGGGAGCAGGAGGTCTCAGAAAGCAGGAGCTGGTGGCTGCGGCTAAAGCCTGTGCCTGCTACTAAAGAGAAATGAATATTCACTGCACTGGCAATGCATATTCATTTCTCTTATAGTTTTGCACAGTTACAGCCGCAGCCTCCTGCAGCGGCCGGGCGATCACGGGTGCCCGCTCACCAAGGTAATGAATATTCACCCCTCTCCACTCCCATAGGTGTGGAGGGAGGTGAATATTCATTACCTTAACGAGCGGGGACAAGTGATCGTTTAGAACGAGATGCAACGAGGGCACATGGGGAAGGTAAGTAGGATGTGATTTTTTTTTTTTTTTTTTTTTAAGAGATGAGAAAACATGCACACAAGGATAAGGAGCCATGCAAACAGGAATAGAGTATAAGGAGCGATGCATACAAAGACGGGGTCGGGGAGCCATGCACACAAAGACGGGGTCGGGGAGCCATGCACACAAAGACGGGGTCGGGGAGCCATGCACACAAGGACGGGGTCGGGGAGCCATGCACACAAGGACAGGGATGGGGAGCCATGCACACAAGGACAGGGATGGCGAGCCATGCACACAAGGACAGGGATGGGGAGCCATGCACACAAGGACAGGGATGGGGAGCCATGCACACAAGGACAGGGATGGCGAGCCATGCACACAAGGACAGGGATGGCGAGCCATGCACACAAGGACAGGGATGGCGAGCCATGCACACAAGGACAGGGATGGCGAGCCATGCACACAAGGACAGGGATGGCGAGCCATGCACACAAGGACAGGGATGGCGAGCCATGCACACAAGGACAGGGATGGCGAGCCATGCACACAAGGACAGGGATGGCGAGCCATGCACACAAGGACAGGGATGGCGAGCCATGCACACAAGGACAGGGATGGCGAGCCATGCACACAAGGACAGGGATGGCGAGCCATGCACACAAGGACAGGGATGGCGAGCCATGCACACAAGGACAGGGATGGCGAGCCATGCACACAAGGACAGGGATGGCGAGCCATGCACACAAGGACAGGGATGGCGAGCCATGCACACAAGGACAGGGATGGCGAGCCATGCACACAAGGACAGGGATGGCGAGCCATGCACACAAGGACAGGGATGGCGAGCCATGCACACAAGGACAGGGATGGCGAGCCATGCACACAAGGACAGGGATGGCGAGCCATGCACACAAGGACAGGGATGGCGAGCCATGCACACAAGGACAGGGATGGCGAGCCATGCACACAAGGACAGGGATGGCGAGCCATGCACACAAGGACAGGGATGGCGAGCCATGCACACAAGGACAGGGATGGCGAGCCATGCACACAAGGACAGGGATGGCGAGCCATGCACACAAGGACAGGGATGGCGAGCCATGCACACAAGGACAGGGATGGCGAGCCATGCACACAAGGACAGGGATGGCGAGCCATGCACACAAGGACAGGGATGGCGAGCCATGCACACAAGGACAGGGATGGCGAGCCATGCACACAAGGACAGGGATGGCGAGCCATGCACACAAGGACAGGGATGGCGAGCCATGCACACAAGGACAGGGATGGCGAGCCATGCACACAAGGACAGGGATGGCGAGCCATGCACACAAGGACAGGGATGGCGAGCCATGCACACAAGGACAGGGATGGCGAGCCATGCACACAAGGACAGGGATGGCGAGCCATGCACACAAGGACAGGGATGGCGAGCCATGCACACAAGGACAGGGATGGCGAGCCATGCACACAAGGACAGGGATGGCGAGCCATGCACACAAGGACAGGGATGGCGAGCCATGCACACAAGGACAGGGATGGCGAGCCATGCACACAAGGACAGGGATGGCGAGCCATGCACACAAGGACAGGGATGGCGAGCCATGCACACAAGGACAGGGATGGCGAGCCATGCACACAAGGACAGGGATGGCGAGCCATGCACACAAGGACAGGGATGGCGAGCCATGCACACAAGGACAGGGATGGCGAGCCATGCACGCAAGGACAGGGATGGCGAGCCATGCACGCAAGGACAGGGATGGCGAGCCATGCACGCAAGGACAGGGATGGCGAGCCATGCACGCAAGGACAGGGATGGCGAGCCATGCACGCAAGGACAGGGATGGCGAGCCATGCACGCAAGGACAGGGATGGCGAGCCATGCACGCAAGGACAGGGATGGCGAGCCATGCACGCAAGGACAGGGATGGCGAGCCATGCACACAAGGACAGGGATGGCGAGCCATGCACACAAGGACAGGGATGGCGAGCCATGCACACAAGGACAGGGATGGCGAGCCATGCACACAAGGACAGGGATGGCGAGCCATGCACACAAGGACAGGGATGGCGAGCCATGCACACAAGGACAGGGATGGCGAGCCATGCACACAAGGACAGGGATGGCGAGCCATGCACACAAGGACAGGGATGGCGAGCCATGCACACAAGGACAGGGATGGCGAGCCATGCACACAAGGACAGGGATGGCGAGCCATGCACACAAGGACAGGGATGGCGAGCCATGCACACAAGGACAGGGATGGCGAGCCATGCACACAAGGACAGGGATGGCGAGCCATGCACACAAGGACAGGGATGGCGAGCCATGCACACAAGGACAGGGATGGCGAGCCATGCACACAAGGACAGGGATGGCGAGCCATGCACACAAGGACAGGGATGGCGAGCCATGCACACAAGGACAGGGATGGCGAGCCATGCACACAAGGACAGGGATGGCGAGCCATGCACACAAGGACAGGGATGGCGAGCCATGCACACAAGGACAGGGATGGCGAGCCATGCACACAAGGACAGGGATGGCGAGCCATGCACACAAGGACAGGGATGGCGAGCCATGCACACAAGGACAGGGATGGCGAGCCATGCACACAAGGACAGGGATGGCGAGCCATGCACACAAGGACAGGGATGGCGAGCCATGCACACAAGGACAGGGATGGCGAGCCATGCACACAAGGACAGGGATGGCGAGCCATGCACACAAGGACAGGGATGGCGAGCCATGCATACAAGGACAGGGATGGCGAGCCATGCATACAAGGACGGGGATGGCGAGCCATGCATACAAGGACGGGGATGGTGAACCATGCATACAAGGACGGGGAAATATGGAACCAATTATATGTGTTGCTCTGGTTGTAAGGCAATGGGTTGAAGAAGGTTATCTTCCTCCTCCTTCCCTGTCTGCAGTAGGAGACCAGGTTTTTATTTTATATCAGGTAAGTATGCAATATTTAGAACCATTGTCATATACCAAAATAGAGTAGTTATTTCTTACCATGAACCAGACTGTTACTTGATGATATTAATGTGTCCCACAAACAAACATTTCTAAATAAAAAATAAAAAAAAGGGTTAAATCTAAGTTGTCATGATAGAAAAAAGAAATTAAACAGAGAAAATAAATAAAATACAGGTAATGGGGATCAGTTACAGAATGAAAGGTATTTTTTATTGGATAATGTTTCATTTTTAATTATTATCGACAATATTATTATCGGCCTTTAAAAAGCCATTATCAGGCGAAACGTGCGTTGGAGGATACAGGAAATTACTGGGTATGGACTTTATAATATTAATAATTTTTTAAATTATATTACCTATGCCTCTCTGACTTGATGAATGCATGTTTGCAAATGTATGTAGGCGATATGTAATGGGTTTCCTCTGATAAAATAGTAGTCATGATTTGGTCCATATACCCACTCCAATTATAGCACTGGGGTTTTGCATATTCTGTTTGTTTTTTCCCCTTTTTTTACATGTTATGTATGTATTTCAATATTATTAAATAACATTTTTTTATTACTATGTTTTTGTTTATTCACCCTATTTTTTGAGTAGGTATTATTATCGACAATATTCAACAAATGGTAACAGACCGTTCTGGAGAATGGAAATGGTTACTTAGTTTTCATTCTACTCATTTTCCACTTTAAGGCCACAGGCCCAGAGCGTAGCAGTATCTACATGAGCATTGTGAAACAATCTTACTTGTAAAGAGTGTTACAAGCATGGGCTGAATACGTTAACGTTACATCGGGAACGTAATTATAGAGTGTAAATATATTTAATACAGAAAAAGCTAGGTGCAAGATACAGAACATTATATGTAATGTCGAGCAGAGAAATCCTCAATAGTCCTGAAAATGAAACTGGGCTGTCAAATTATTTACTTATTTAACTACTGGAAGAAAAATGTACCATAGAAAAAAAATACACCGAAGTACACCAAATCCAATTCAGAAAGCAGGTAATACTACAATAGTGTAAACCATGTACATGGAAATAAACTGGCCATTACCTATTAAGATACAAATCTACAAAAGAAATGATAAATAGACACTTAATGTTTGCCACCGGGAGGAGACAAATGGGAATGTAATACCCAATATTCAAATGGACAGAAATAAACACTGTGAAACTGACGACTAGTAATATTAATGTGAAGCTTGTAATTTTTTTTTTACGTGGCTGTTTACCATTTCCTGTGTACGAAAGCAATTTAGCATTCGTCATAAAGTATAAGCTTAATACTTGGAAGAGGTTCTCTAGGAAGAAAAGAAAAATTAAAATGTGGGAAATGTAATTATAACTTCCTAAAATCCGTTCAGTAGCAAATCATACTCATTTTGTTTATGGACGTGATCACCATAGAATTAGATGACTGCCAAGAAACCTGTCCTATGTTAATAAGATGCCTGGGAGAAGGTGCACTAGGGAAGGTCACCCCATCTTTTCATGTGTATGAAGATGTGAAGTAATACTGGAAATACCAGTAATGCTGAGGTAAGAGGCTGCTCACACTGCTGTCCACCCTGTATTTCTGATCTAACACTAGAGATAACATGACTGGTGAAGTAAGAAGAGGTTGCCAACACTAGTGTCCACCATGTGTATATGATCAAATACTGGAGATAACAGGACTGGATAGAAAGAAGAGGCTGCTCACACTGCTGTCCACCCTGTATTTCTGATCAAATACTGGAGATACCAGCACTGCTAAGGTATAGAAAGACTGCTCACATTGCTGTTCACCCTCTCTTTCTGATCAAATACTGGATATACCAGGGCGCTGAAGGAAGAAGAGGCTGTTCACACTGTTGTCCACCCTGTGTATCTGATCTAATACTGGAGATACCAGAGGTGCTGAAGGAAGAAGAAGCCAGTCACACTGCTGTCTGCCTGTGTTTCTGACCTAATACTGTAGCTACCAGCAGGGCGCTGAGGTCAGAAGAGTCCTCTTACCCTGCTGTCCATTTTGTGTCTCTGATCTAACACTGGAAATACCAGGACTGCTGAGGTAAGAAGAGGCTATTCACACGTGTGCTTCATATGTGTTTCGGATCCAATACTGGATGTATCAGGTCTGTTGTGACAAGAAGAGGCTTCTCACACTGTTGTCCACACTTTCTTTCTGATATAATACTGGATATGCCAGGGGTGCTGAGGTAAGAAGTGGCTGCTCACACTGCTGTCCACCCTGTGTATCTGATCTAACACTAGAGATAACAGGACTGGTGAAGTAAGAAGAGGTTGCTAACACTAGTGTCCACCCTGTGTATCTGATCAAATACTGGAGATAACAGGACTGGATAGAAAGAAGAGGCTGCTCACTCTGCTGTCCACCCGGTGTATCTGATCTAACACTAGAGATAACAGGACTGGTGAAGTAAGAAGAGGCTGCTCACACTGCTGTCTGCCCTGTGTATCTGATCTAATACTGGATAACAGGACTGGTGAAGTAAGAAGAGGTTGCTAACACTAGTGTCCACCCTGTGTATCTGATCAAATACTGGAGATAACAGGACTGGATAGAAAGAAGAGGCTGCTCACGCTGCTGTCCACCCTCTCTTTCTGACCTAATACTAGATATACCGGGGTGCTGAGATAAGAAGAGGTTGCGCTCACTGCTGTCCACCCTCTCTTTCTGATCTAATACTAGATATACCGGGGTGCTGAGATAAGAAAAGGTTGCGCTCACTGCTGTCCACCCTCTCTTTCTGATCTAATACTAGATATACCGGGGTGCTGAGGTAAGAAGAGGCTCCTCACACTGCTGTCCATCCTCTCTTTCTGATCTAATACTGGATATATCAGGGGTGCTGAGGTAAGAAGAGGTTGTACACACTGCTGTCCACCGTGTGCATCTGATCTAATACTGGAGATAATAGGACTGGCGGAGTTAGAAGAGGCTGCTGACACTAGCGCCCACCCTATTTTTCTGATTTAATACTGTAATATCAGGGGAAATGATTTAAGAAGAGAGTTTGCTCACACTGCTGTCCAGACTTTCAGGATGCTGAGGGGTTGTCATCTGTATATACTGTAGCTTGACATGACATTGTATAATTATCTGCAGGTCACATCAAATACGTTTCTTACTGCACATGCTCATAGGCACCTGTCAGATGAACATTGTATCAAAGGTTTCTATTGGTGTAACAAGACAGTGACCATTTTAATCCTAAAGTCTATTTTTCCTGTATGAGTGAGCCACTGCACAATTCTCTTGTGGGGAGAGGAGGGAGAAGCTGGGTCCAGAGTTGAAGAGGGGAATGATAAATACAGGGAATAGAGACTTCCTTTTTCTACATACAGCAGAAAAAAATAAGAATTTACTGAATAGAAGGGCAAAATGATCAATTATATGATTGCAATATGTTAAAGAGAAAACAAACTTTGATGGGAGTGCTTCCTTAAAGGGAACCTGTCACCCCGTTTTTTCAAGATGAGCTACAAATACCATTAAATAGGGGCAGAGCTGTGCTTTACATTAGTGTATTTTGTGAGCCTTTATTCCCCACCTATGCTGCCGAAATACCTTTGTAAAGTCGCCGTTTTGGGCTGTCACTCACGCTGGTCAGGTCATATGGGCGTGGTGACAGCGCTGTTTCTCCCCCAGATTTCCGTTGGTGGCGTAGTGGTGGTGTGCGCATGTCCAATTGGCGAATCCACTGCGCAGCTTGATGGAATATAGCGCGATCTGCGCTATTCAGCCGTTTATCGGTGGGCGCGGCCATCTTTGTGAGGCCGCGTGTGCGCAGCAGATGGTTCTTCTCGGCTTCCCGGGGCTTCAGGAAAATGGCCGCCGCGATCGCCATCTGCGCACGCGCAGCATCCCACGGTCATTTTCGTGAAGCCCCGGGAAGCCGAGAAGAACCATCTGCGCACGCGCGGCATCACAAAGATGGCCGCGCCCACCGATAAACGGCTGAATAGCGCAGATCGCGCTATTTTCCTTCAAGCTGCGCAGTGGATTCGCCAGTTGGACATGCGCACACCACTACGCCACCAACGGAGATCTGGGGAGAAACAGCGCTGTCACCACGCCCATATGACCTGACCAGCGTGAGTGACAGCCCAAAACGGCGACTTTACAAAGGTATTTCAGCAGCATAGGTGGGGAATAAAGGCTCACAAAATACACTAATGTAAAGCACAGCTCTACCCCTATTTAACGGTATTTGTAGCTCATCTTGAAAAAATGGGGTGACAGGTTCCCTTTAAGAAATTCCATACATCATACCTGTTATCATTGGATTGTCCTGATGTAGCCACCAAGCTTGATGAGGTAATAAATGCAAAGTCACTTGTGGTTTTCGTATGACACTGCCAACTCTGAAAATAATGAAGTAGAGATTAATGAGACACAAGAAAGTGGCTATTTTTTGGAGTATTGCATTTTTAGTGATCTAATCTTCAATCCAACACATTCTAAATCACATTGATAATATAGAGATCATATAGCCCCCAAACAAAAAAAAATAGAAGCATTGTAGCTTTTTCTTTTTGCTCATTCCTCCTTCCTTTCGTAGCAAAGAAAACTGTAAAGTGTCCTGAAAAAACAAGCCCTCAGAAAACCAGTTAAAAAAATATTGTGCAAATTATTGTCCAAAATGAATAAAACCGTAAAACAAAAATAAAATCCTGAAAGTTTATTATCACTGTTACAATAACATTCGTAGAATAAATCTCAATTTGACTTCATGAAAAGAAACGCAACAATAAATAAAAACAAAACAATATTATTATGGGTATATATGTACACTGATGGTACCGTTTAAAACATAAAAGTTGTAAAAAAACAAAAAAACAAACAAACACTCATACAACCATGGTGACAGAAGAATCTACTATATAATTGTCTAAGGGTCACTTCCATCTGTCTGTCACGGATATTCACTGGTTGCGGACTCTGTCTGTCATGGAAATCCAAGTCGCTGATTGGTTGTGGCAAAACGCCCACGACCAATCAGCGACGGCCATAGTCTGGCAGCGAAATGGGCGCTGCTTTACTGCCCTGTAGTCAGCGCTGAGCACTCACACAGGGATAATGCCAGAGTTAACGGACCGTGGTGTAATGCACTCCGTTAACGCAGCTATTAACCCGGTGTGACCAACTTTTTACTATTGATGCTGCGTATGCAGCATCAATAGTAAAACGATCTAATGTTACAAATAATAATAAGAAAAAAAAAAGGTTATTCTCACCCTCCGACGTCGCCTGCTGTCCTCGTCAGTGCAAGCGGCAGGTTCCGATGCCAAGGATGCTATGCGAAAAGGACCTGCCATGACGTCACTGTCATGTGACCGCGACGTCATCACATGTCCTGCGCTCATACCAACCCTGGGACCGGAAGCTACCGCGTGCACCGCACACAGGCGCCAGGACTTCAAGGGGCCCTCGGAAGGTGAGTATATGTTTATTTTTTATTTTCTTTTTTAACCACGCATATAGTGCCCACATTGCTATATACTACGTGGGCTGTGTTGCATACTGCGTGGTCTCTTTTATATACTACATCTCTGTGCTATATACTATGTAGCTGGGCAATATACAAGTGACTGTGCAGTATACAACGTGACTGTCCAATATACTACGTGGCTGTGCAATATACTACGTGCTCTGTGGTATATACTACGTAGTTGTGCAATATACTATGTGGCTGTGTCAGTTGTGTTATATACTACGTCGACTGTGCAATATACTATGTGGCTCTGTTATATACTATGTGGCAGTGCAATATACTACGTGGCTCTGCTATATACTATGTGGCTGACCAATATACTACGTGCCTGTGCAATACACTACGTAGCTGTGCAACACACTACGTGGCTATGTTATATACTACGCAGCTCTGCTATATACTACGTATGCTGTGTTACATACTACGTAGCTCTGTTACTGTATATACTACGTCGGTTGTGTTATATACTACGTCATTGTGCAATATAGTACGTCGCCTGTGCTATATACTACCTACATATTCTAGAATACCCAATACGTTAGAATCGGGCCACCATCTATTTAAAACATAATGGCTCTCAGAATGCATTAAAGAATTGTGCATTTAAGGCCCCAAATAGCTGTGTCCTTAAAGAGTTTCCCACTACTTAGATATTTAAGACCTATCCATAGATCAGCCACAACAAGTATGAGGAATAGAACGGCACTAGAGCAATACGAATTCCAACAAGCAGGACTGATGGTGGACAGCCAAATATCAGGCGTCACGAAGGCTAAGGGTTTTGGTGCTCTGCATAAAAAATGTCAAGCGAAAGTCCAAATGCAATCAAGAGGAGAGAACATATGCGGCACTCACCTCACAAGGTGCTTCGACGGGTCCAGATCATCTGGACCCGTCGAAGCACCCTGTGTGCGAAACGGCCGTCGGCCGTACTCCAATACCGCACCCTCCTGTATACCTGATGTCCTGACGGATGTATTTTATATGTCTTCTCCAATAAAGCTCACGAACTTCACTGCTACCCTGGGGTGAGTGCCGCATATGTTCTCTCCTCTTGATTGCATTTGGACTATCCATAGATCATCCATAACAGATCGGAGTCTGACACCCGGCGCCCTCGCAATCAGCTGTTTGACGACCAGATGCAGACAATATATGGAGGAGAACCTGGAGCCAACCTCCTATTGAAGATCATGAATCTGAGCTGCAGAAAAGAGGAGTTGTGGTCTTCGGTCCACGCATACAGTATACATTTGGTCGCCAGTGGAACAAATATCGGCTGATCAGTGGGGGCCTAATCTGATATTGGTTACCTATCTTACGGATAGGCCATTAATAGTTAAAATTAGTAGTGGATAATACATCCAAAAGGTAAACGATGCCTATGATACACACATTATATATATATATATATATATATATATATATATATACATATACACATACACAGTGGGGCAAAAAAGTATTTAGTCAGTCAGCAATAGTGCAAGTTCCACCACTTAAAAAGATGAGAGGCGTCTGTAATTTACATCATAGGTAGACCTCAACTATGGGAGACCAACTGAGAAAAAAAAAATCCAGAAAATCACATTGTCTGTTTTTTTATCATTTTTTTTGCATATTATGGTGGAAAATAAGTATTTGGTCAGAAACAAACAATCAAGATTTCTGGCTCTCACAGACCTGTAACTTCTTCTTTAAGAGTCTCCTCTTTCCTCCACTCATTACCTGTAGTAATGGCACCTGTTTAAACTTGTTATCAGTATAAAAAGACATCTGTGCACACCCTCAAACAGTCTGACTCCAAACTCCACTATGGTGAAGACCAAAGAGCTGTCAAAGGTCACCAGAAACAAAATTGTAGCCCTGCACCAGGCTGGGAAGACTGAATCTGCAATAGCCAACCAGCTTGGAGTGAAGAAATCAACAGTGGGAGCAATAATTAGAAAATGGAAGACATACAAGACCACTGATAATCTCCCTTGATCTGGGGCTCCACGCAAAATCCCACCCCGTGGGATCAGAATGATAACAAGAACGGTGAGCAAAAATCTCAGAACCACACGGGGGGACCTAGTGAATGAACTGCAGAGAGCTGGGACCAATGTAACAAGGCCTACCATAAGTAACACACTACGCCACCATGGACTCAGATCCTGCAGTGCCAGACATGTCCCAGTGCTTCAGCCAGTACATGTCCGGGCCCGTCTGAAGTTTGCTAGAGAGCATTTGGATGATCCAGAGGAGTTTGGGGAGAATGTCCTATGGTCTGATGAAACCAAACTGGAACTGTTTGGTAGAAACACAACTTGTCGTGTTTGGAGGAAAAAGAATACTGAGTTGCATCCATCAAACACCATACCTACTGTAAAGCATGGTGGTGGAAACATCATGCTTTGGGGCTGTTTCTCTGCAAAGGGGCCAGGACGACTGATCCGGGTACATGAAAGAATGAATGGGGCCATGTATCGTGAGATTTTGAGTGCAAACCTCCTTCCATCAGCAAGGGCATTGAAGATGAAACGTGGCTGGGTCTTTCAACATGACAATGATCCAAAGCACACCGCCAGGGCAACGAAGGAGTGGATTCGTAAGAAGCATTTCAAGGTCCTGGAGTGGCCTAGCCAGTCTCCAGATCTCAACCCTATAGAAAACCTTTGGAGGGAGTTGAAAGTCCGTGTTGCCAAGCGAAAAGCCAAAAACATCACTGCTCTAGAGGAGATCTGCATGGAGGAATGGGCCAACATACCAACAACAGTGTGTGGCAACCTTGTGAAGACTTACAGAAAACGTTTGACCTCTGTCATTGCCAACAAAGGATATATTACAAAGTATTGAGATGAAATTTTGTTTCTGACCAAATACTTATTTTCCACCATAATATGCAAATAAAATGTTAAAAAAACAGACAATGTGATTTTCTGGATTTTTTTTTCTCAGTTTGTCTCCCATAGTTGAGGTCTACCTATGATGTAAATTACAGACGCCTCTCATCTTTTTAAGTGGTGGAACTTGCACTATTGCTGACTGACTAAATACTTTTTTTGCCCCACTGTATATATATATATATATATATATATATATATATATATATATATATATATATATATATATATATATATATATATAATCACTTATAATCTTACCTCCACAGTGCTTAGATCCAATTTGTATCTTAGTACTTATAAAATACATAAAATACATTTAAATACCAAATTTCTACAGAAGTGTACTGGCCCTGTAACATGTAGTGAGCTTATAAATATATGAATGGTCACATCGCTCTGTCTCTTATCTCCCCCTCATCTGCCCTGTACTCCTATATGGGCCAAAGAATTACCACACTATTGTCTTGACTATTGCGAGATTATTGAGAATTCACCATCTGTTCCATCTTAATGTCCTGCAAGCCTTCCCCACACTGCAGGTAAAGCACAACCTGTGACCAAAAGAAATATATTTTTTTATATTTTGCTATCTACAATTCAAGCACTACCACCCCATTACTACAGTCAGACTCCCCTCTGAATTTCATTACCTCATTTGAACTAGAGTTTCCACAAGAGAAATTGACATGTTGCGGTCTGGAAAGATGCGCCGCATGTCAGTTTCCATGGGTGATCCGCAGGCGACTATGCACGCATAGTGGACAGAAGATTTCTAGACATCCCATCCACTATGTTGTGACATCAGACCACTGTGGGTTTGACGCTACATACGTTTGCGGCGTCAAACCCACAGCAGTTCCCGATCGTGGGAACGTTCTGTTAGCGGCTTTTTCCTGTGCTGACAAGGCCTATTTATGCATCCCAACCTCAGGCGGGGCATTCTTTATTACGGAACATCATTTCTATTTTACTCACATTATCCATGCCACTTATCAGCCCACTTACTCTGTTTTCCATCCCCACTAGCTCACATCTGTTATCAAACTAAAGTTGCTTTGTTCTGCAATGACTATGTTTATGGCATTTTGCTTCACTTTTCCTGCATGCTTCAGCTTCTGTTGTACATGTTAGATTTTCTTAAACTTAATAAAAACTTGCATAAAAAAAAAAGATTTGTATTTAGAAATGTTTACATTTTATTTTCTAATGTTGTCCTAATATCACAATATTAAACAGAAGTTGATTATTATTGTTGATCTTCAATGACCCTAGAATAAAGTCTAATCTCTGCTTAGTAATTGTACTCCATTGTTATGAAGAGTGAAGCCGATCCCGGATGTTGGAGTGGGATACTGAGGGTATACCCCAGCCAGCACCTGCTGAAGAGGACTCCTGTGCCATCCACTGGACGTAGCATCAGAATGATGGAAGATCTCAGTCAGGACATAGTACGCATAAATGTGGGTAGGAATTAAACATAAGCGACATGCTCTGTTATTGGGGTTGTTGGACAGCAATGGAAACCATATAGGTATGATTAAAAAAAAGCGGTTCTATATATGCAACCTAAACAACATCATGAAAACACAAGTTTCAGGATTCATTTCCATCCAGAAGTTTCTGTGCACCGTCTGGTTAAATCAGCCCATTAACAAGACGTAGCATTTTGCAATCAGGGAGCTTTAGAGAATAAAAACACATACAAAATGCCTGATTACTTTGAGTTTTAAAGAAAAGGTAACTTAATTCCACAAATATGCAACTGGATCTGCAAAAATAGCAACAGAGTAATTTGAAGGTTTGCTGGAAGCACATGATTATAATTGAATTCAACATCTTCAATGTGAATACATATTCCAACCGGTTATAATGAAAAGTTTAATCCGGTTATCATTCCGCCTGCAGCTGTACACAGAAAAATTACCTTCAAGGAAGAAATCTGCTATACCTTAGCAATTTTTAGATATGATGCCATGGATGTAAACCACATTAGCTTGTGGATGCAGTCTTAGATAAAAGTTTACTCCGTTCACTTTGGTGCTGAAAGACTCGAATACAATTAAAAAAAAAAAAAGCACGGAATCTGATATTATTTGAAAAAATAAAAATCGTCAGCAGTTTTGGCAAACTGCACTTTCATCGTCAAGTGTAACCTTGACATTGTTTTGATGGCAGGCAAAGTGATAAAGCAGATGGAAATGAACATTATGAAGATACAAGTATGTCCCATCAGTAGACTACACACGCTCCCTCCCATAAGTACTATATGGCAGGAAGGACTCTAGTACAAAGCTTGGGATTGTGCATGCTGCAAATGAAGCCAACTGAAACTTTAGACTCCAAAAAAACACACAAGTTAAGGGGATGTAAGACATAAGTAGTGACTACATGTTGACTGTACAGCAATACAGTGCCAATGGCCAGCTGTAAGAGGGGAAAAACTCTGAAAAGTCAATTTCGATACCCATGGCATAATCACACAGTGTTTAGCAGTGTTGCCTTGTAGCGCTGGTGTCCTGGGTATGATGTTAGTAACTTCTCACAGCCTAGCCATGAATCAGGATAGTCAAGGAGTCCAAGGTCAGAAGCCAGGAAGGAACCTCAAACAGTAGGAAGAGACAACGCATAGTCAGGCAACGTTCTCATGTCAGAATACCAGAAGGATAGTGGATCAAAGCAGAAGGGGTTAAACAGACGATGGTCAGAATGAGGTCCAAGGTCAGGCAACGAAAGATCAACATACAGAACTTAAGGCACAGAGGAAACAAACTACACTAGCTGAATGTACTGTATGTCTGGCTGAGGTCTGGGAGAAACAGATCAGTTATGTAGCATGGCAATCACAAGGGATAATGAACACTTGGAGACAGCCAGCGCCTCCCAGTCTCAGATTGGATAGTCGAGCTGTGAATCAACACACTGACAGCTCAGCACGCCCCTGTACCAGACTGGATGGCTAAGCTGTCAATACCTGCATCCCAGACATACAGAGGTGGAACCATGAAACTGGATTTGTATGTTCTCCCCATGTATGTGTGGCTTTCCTCACACAATCCAAAGACAGACTTGATAGTGAATTTAGGTTGTGAGCCCCAATGGGGATAGTGATGACAATAACAAATGCGATGGCTCAATATAAGGAAGCATAGTAAATGGATCAGCTTCACTAAGGCTCCCATTCAGATGAAAGCTCAGCTCTAAATCCTTTGCACTACTAATGTAGTTTCAGTCAAAGAGAGAATGATAATGACCCTCTATGCTGTGGTGACATTTGGAATCATTTACAACAATCTTAAAGGAATCTGACAGCTGTTACACGCTATCCGCTGCATAAGATGTAGCAGGTATTGGCTGCGCAATTCCAACAATATATGTTTAAGGCTATGTGCCCACGCTGCAGAAATGCTACGGAAATGTCCACAGCATATTCGCAACTCCCTGCCACGGGTGAAACGCATGCGGAATTCGCATGCATTTTCCTGCAAAACACAAGCGTTTTTAGCTTGCAGAATGCTTGCGTTTTCCAAGCGATTTGAAGCATAGCTTGGAAAAGTGATGGACAGGTAGGTCACACTTGTCAAGCATAGTGTTTGACAAGTGTGACCAACTTTTTACTATGAAATGGTGCCGGGGACTGAGCTGCACAGGAGATTAGGCAGGAGTGTCCCCAGGGGCTGCTCCCATCCCGCTGCCCTGGTGTGACAAGTCTCTGCCTAAATGCCTGTGTAGGATTGGGCTGCATCTATCAGCTGTCAAGCTCCCTTTATACCTTCATATTTCTATATTACTATGCCCCCTCTATTAGGCAATCAACAATTAATCAGAAGTTTACAGGATTCATAAGCATATCTGTTCTTTCGTAGAAAACTTGTATAAAAGGAGCAAGTTACAACTGGTTTTGGTGCACATATCAATCTATTATGTCCAGAAGCTGCTGGGATTCCCAGACTCTAACTTGCCATCCACCCTTTTTGAGTGGGCTATTCTGTGTCATCAGCATTGTGTCAGCAGTGTAGGTGTAGGATCTTCCTTTTCTTCACTTCCCAGAATGGATTGCACTTGCCATATATTTTTATTCATATTACTGGCTTACATAGCGCCATTAATACCACAGCGCTTTACAGAAATCATCACTGTCCCCATCAGTATGTCTTTGGAGTGTGGGAGGAAACCAACGCAAACACGGGGAGAACATACAAACTCCTTGCAGATGTTGTTCTTGGTGGGATTTGAACCCAGGACACCAGCTCTGTAAAGCAACAGTGCTAACCACTGAGCCACCGTGCTGCCCATTGTCCAATGGCTTGCCTGTCCTACTGAAATTTTGCCTATTTGTTATGCCAGTATGAAGTGACAAACCGTATTAACAATAACTATTATACCTTCCTTTTGATGACTGATTGCAAAAATTCACAGAAACAGTGACTTTATAAAGTTTTTAGATGCTTTACATATTTTATTTATATTCATTCTTGATGTAATTCACACTTTATTGAATATTCATGTCCATAGTTTTACCAGTTCAGTTTATAACCAACGTATAAAAAATTATAAATGTATTCAAATCACGCCCCTCGCCTCCACAAGGTTTTCTACCACCAAAATTCTGCATTTATACTATCGATAACGTGATAACATGCACATACACTAGAGGAAGGTTCTGGTTCAGAATCAAAAACTAGTTTGTCAATCTTGCATATTTTAATGATTCAAATAAAGGATCTTACCGGCTTCTAATACTATATCAGAGTACCATCTTTTCAGCTGGTGACGACAGCACACTCATAGAATTTCTTCACTACTATTTACCAAACAGGAGAACAGACGCAAAGAGCAAAAAAAGACCCACTTCCACTTAGTGTAATCCACCTTGGTGTCTCTACTGCTGGAGATGGATCAGATGTGATTAGAGCCAGTGGGCAGCACGATAGACAGAAGGGAGACACCTAGCATTTGTGACTTTTACCGGCAACCTTAGTGGTAATCGGTTTTTAAAATATACCGACTCCTAAAATATATAATAAATTGGGTACAGTAGTATAGTGCATTATGTGCTGTAAATGTTTTCATAAGAATTTGGGAAAGTTATAAAATGTCCTATAAATGTCTGTTCTGTTGCTGATCTAAGGATCTCGGCTCCTAGCGGAGATGAATCTGTGTGGCCCTTTATGTACATGCTCAGTAGTGAGGCAGTGCTGTGGGGTCGGAGCTGAGATGAATCTGTGATGCACCTTATGCACATGCTCAGTAGTGACCAGTGCTGTGGGGTCGGAGCTGAGATGAATCTGTGCTGCACTTTATGTACATGCTCAGTAGTGAGGCAGTGCTGTGGGGTCGGAGCTGAGATTAATCTGTGCTGCACTTTATGCACATGCTCAGTAGTGAGGCAGTGCTGTGGGGTCGGAGCTGAGATGAATCTGTGATGCACCTTATGCACATGCTCAGTAGTGACCAGTGCTGTGGGGTCGGAGCTGAGATGAGATGAATCTGTGCTGCACTTTATGTACATGCTCAGTAGTGAGGCAGTGCTGTGGAGTCGTAGTTGAAATGAATCAGTGTTGCACTTTATGTACATGCTCAGCAGTCTTACTGACTCTAAATACAGCCTTTAAGTGTATCATTCTAAATGTTATGTGTTTTGCCCCTGGGCATTTTAGATTTGTTTTTTTAGCATTATCCTGTAAATCTAGTCTACATATTTATCTAGGTAATTCTTTACTCACTTTCAAACAATCTGTATCAATACTATTGATGAGCCAGGGGCACCAGTGCATTACTACATCCAAAGTTATTAGCCCATTTATCTTATTAGAAAATTGGTTCACTCTATCAATGATACGTACTGGCATAGAGAAAAGAACATTGTCTCCTCTTGTGGTAGATTGAGAACCAGAAGTTACAGGCTGGCTAAAGAAAATGTAGGATGTGAAAAACTCCAATAGCAATGTTTTGGCTGCACACACAAATATTGTCGGATAAACAAACAAAATTGCGCAAAAGGGATTACTTTATTCGCTTTACCTCAATGTTTCTGTGCATATGGACAAAACATATTTTGTAACTGGGGTCCAGGATTATAGATGTAATACCCCAATTGACAAAGTGGAGACTGAGAGGAAGGGACAATTCGATAAAAAAAAAAAAAAAAAAACTTATGAAGATAAAGTTGGAGTGTAGTTGGTTTTAACTGTCAGTGCTTCTTCATCAGTGATTTTATTGTATGAAAAAATAAATATTGTCTCTGGGGGTGTGCACTACTTCACTTGAATGAGGTTGACCAACCATAAGCAGGCAGTTTAGGAGAGAAAAGAACATACCCTCCCTCTCCTCATTGATCTCTGCAGCTACTCTGTAGAGATACAGCAGAGCTGAACTACGTATCACTACAAATACTTCCAGATATTATCACACAGCAGTCAGCTCTCACCTTTTCCTCACACTGACTGCCGTGAGATGGGATCTGGAAGGATTTGTAATGATTCATAAATCAGCTGTATCTCTACACAGTAGCTGCAAAGATCAGACAGGAAAGTAGGCAGTGTTCCTTTCTCCCCACAAGACACTGCCTGCGTATGATTGGTCAACCTTATGCAGTAGAAGAAGTACATGCCCCCAGAGACAAATCTCTGGTAACAGCTAGTTGCACTATAACAATTTGTAGACTATCTCTGCAACAGAGAGGAGAAATTAAAAAATAAAATCAATGTTTTACTAAGCTCTGTAGCCATTATTCCATAATGGAGCTAGTTTAACATACTCAAACTTGTGTTACAAAAAAACAACTAAAAAAAAGATCAAATTTGTAAAAAAAATTATGTACATTCATAAATTGTCTGATATTTTGTAGATAAGGGAAGTCCTTTGTATGATCATGAGAATGTTTTACATTAGTCACTTAGTCATCATTTGAGGTGATCAAGTAGTCATACATGTCCTGCAATTTTATCTGCATGACCCAGGGAGCTTAAACCTATTCCTAAAAATACAATAATTGCAGAGAAATTAAGTACAAATATTTTACTAAAAACCTCAATAATATTTACTTAGACATTATTCACAGGAAAAAAAAAGATAATTTCTGTCTCATAATACACCGATACACTAGATTATTACTTCTCTTCTCACAGACTTACCAAGTAAGGTTTTGGGTTGGAGACTGTCTGATTAACTTGCCAAATGCTCAAGAACCCTTCTCCATCAGCAACTCCACACTGTAAATTACACAAATACGGTACATGAAAATGGTACTGAGCTGACCGGCTCATCTAAAGATTCACCAAATCAACTGCATCATTAATTGAATATACCTTATTGCCTTGGGAATTAAAATACAATCTTGTAACCCGGGCATTTCCTGCTTGGCGGAAACAAATAAGCTGTTGGGGCCGATTCCACTCAAACATGCGGACACTGCCATCCTGAGCTCCAGTAAGATCTGGCATGAATAAAAAGAAAAGTTAAAATTGTGTAAAAATGTTTTTGTACACAACAGAGTCTCAATCTGCTACTTACAGTACTGGTGGACCGGGTGCGATGCCATTCGTTTGACATTATTTAGGTTCCTTTTTATCAGCTTTAAGAAAATTGAAAATATGAAAATATATATCAATACATTATAAAAGGCCTATTAATGATGCAATATATATATATATATATATATATATATATATATATATATATATATATATATATATATATATTACCATTACTTTAGGAGTCTATCACACTATGTACAGTATATCTGACTTGTTTTCTCTGACATTTACAATGGATTGGGGCATGTATAATGGTATACAGTAATTATTCTGTCTGGAACGTGTTTAATGAACTGCCACCAGCATACTAGGAAAAAATGTAATTAACCTCTTAATGTCTTTTTTTGCCTTCCACCTCGCCACCGCCTCACCACGAATACTTTATTACAGAATTATGAAATCTACAGTATAAGCTGTAGATCCAGGAGGGCTAGTCTATTTTCTGAGCTACACCTAAATTCAATGAAGCAATTAACTTTCACTTTTTATGTTAAGTTTGTAGAGGAACAAGGTGAAATAAATAAAAAAATCCAATTTGTATAGATTTTCTTTGCTGAATAAAGACTAAAAAATAATGTAGAGAAAAAACAAAAGAGCCAACTTTTCTGCTAAAAGTAAAATGTTACTAGAATTATATTCTACATGTTGTTCCGTTTGTCATGCAACCATTTTGTTTTTGCTCCTTATAATTAATCTATATAAAAAAGTTTTTAACAAATAAATGTCAATATTTTCTTCCCTGTAATAAACTTAAAAGCGTTGTCCACTACTCGGACAACCCCTACTCAATTTCTATATATCCTCTTATAAAATATTAACAACTATACTCCCCTCGGATGCGGGTTTGAAAGACATTTTGTTGTATCACACAAGCCCTGCAGCCAATCAGTGGCCGTTTCATTTTCCCCTCATTTGGACAAATCAGACATCTAGCGAAAGTAAGGCTACTTTCACATTGTGTTCAGGCACCTGTTCATTGACCCGGTCGGGGCTTGCATCTGAATCCTCACAAAACAGGATTCAGGTGTGTGCACCAACAGGGCCATACACTACAATGGTGCCGGCAAAGCGAACATTCGCTCTGCCATGCATCATTTTCAGGAGTATATGCCTTTTGGAGACTGACAGCCAGACGCAGTCTACTACGTCTGGGTATCAGCCTCCAGTAGGCGTACATTCCTGAAAATGATGCACGACAGAGCACACGTACACTCTGTCGGCACCATTATAGTCTACGGCCTTGTCGGCACAAACACCCGAATCCTGTTTGGCAGAGGGTTCGAACGCAAGCCCTAATGGGGTCAACGAACGGATGCTTGAACGTAATGTGAAAGCACCCTAAAAGCCGTTACTGCTCTCTTACTTCCTCTGGAAGTCCGAAGGAGAGTGAAGAAGCCACTTATTGGCTGCCGAGCTCATGTGGTATGATATCATGCGAGCCCCGGGAGAGCCAGTGACAACACTGCTGGAAAGGTGCCGGAACCGAAGATTAGTATAGTTGTTATTTTATAAGGAATGCATGGAAATTGTGTAGTGGACACCTTTAAATTTATCTCTTCTCTGTCCTACCATGGTAATTGATGCTGCAATTGTTTGACAGCTGTTAAAAAGAATAAAAAAATGTATTGTCTGCCGGCATCAGGCTGGAAACACAAAAGAAGTTTTAAAAGGTTTTTTTTTTTCAACCAAAGCAGTATGCAGTCCTTCCTTCATGTTTACCATATGGAGAGAATCAATGATTGGCTTTGGATAAACACTGCCACTAACTACATGAGAAAAATGTCATGGCAGAAGTGGGGTCCTTTGATATTCCCAGTTGGCATGGTCACACATTAATGTCCCGCAATCAATTTGAGGACTGCTTATAAACTAACTGAGGGAGCCTTTGTTTAGCTTCTAAGATGCTGCCGTTGTTGATTTTGACCATGGCATCTAAAGGTACCTTCACACTAAACAACTTCACAACGATATCGCTAGCGATCCGTGACGTTGCAGCGTCCTGGCTAGTGATATCGTTGTGTTTGACACGCAGCAGCGATCAGGATCCTGCTGTGATGTCGTTGGTCGCTGCAGAAAGTCCAGAACTTTATTTAGTCGCTGGACTCCCTGCAGACATCGCTGGATCGGCGTGTGTGACGCCGATTCAGCAATGTCTTCACTGGTAACCAGGGTAAACATCGGGTTACTAAGAGCAGGGCCGCGCTTAGTAACCCGATGTTTACCCTGGTTACCATCAACAACAAACACTACATACTTATCTTCTGCTGTCTGTCCCCGGCGCTCTGCTTCTCTGCACTCCTCCTGCATCCTGTGTCAGCGTCGGCCAGCCGGAAAGCAGAGCGGTGACGTCACCGCTCTGCTTTCCGGCCGCTGTGCTCACAGTCAGTGCAGGAAAGCAGAGCGCCAGGGACAGACAGCTGAAGATAAGTATGTAGTGTTTGTTTTTTTTACTTTTATGATGGTAACCATGGTAAACATCGGGTTACTAAGCGCGGCCCTGCACTTAGTAACCCGATGTTTACCCTGGTTATCGGCATCGTTGGTCGCTGGAGAGCGGTCTGTGTGACAGCTCTCCAGCGACCAAACAGCGACGCTGCAGCAATCGACATCGTTGTCGGTATCGCTGCAGCGTCACTTAGTGTGAAGGTACCTTAAGTGATTTGAAGGGCAGGATCAGCTTTTTATTTAGTAGCCTGGCTGTCAATCATCTATGGACTCCTATTGTTGATTGGAAGGGCCCAACTTTTGAGTCCATGATCTCGATACTTTAATTGTGATATAAACAATCCATAAAAAAAAGCCAATTGTATGCGCTTACTCTTTATCTAATTAATATTTGTATTTTCACAGACACACGTACAGTACTGTGCAAACGTTTTAAGCAGGTGTGAAGAAAATGCTGCAAAGCAAGAATCCTTTCACAAATAGAAGTGTTAATAGTTTATTTTTATAACTTAACAAAATGCAAAGTGAATGAACAAAAGAGAAATGTAAATCAAATCAATATTTGACCACTCTTTGCCTTTAAAACAGCATCAATTCTTCTAGGTACACTTGTACACAGTCGGGGATTTTCTAAGATTACAGTCAAATGTATGAGTAACTGATTATGTCCAACAGGTGATAATGATCATCATTGTCATATGTAGCTTAAAACATAGTCATTAATTGAAACAGCTGCTTAGGAGACTTAAAACTGGGAGTGGAAAAGAAACTCTGCTACAAAGGTGAGGCTGTGGAAGACCGGTTCATATCATAGGTTGTGACGGACACAAATTTTATTTTTATACAAAGCCTATGCAAAGAATCAGGCCCCAATTCTTCAAAACCGGCATTTTTCTTCCTGGACTTGAAGAGGAGACTTCGGACAGTCCTGATTCATTAAGAAGCGCACACCTCTTAATGAATCTGGCGCATCTGAAACAAGTGGCATGCATGGACTGGAATAAAATTTGTGAAGTAAGGAATGCAGGCACTCATCATAAGTTTGGTGAGCGGGGTTGTCACTTCCCTGTCCTGAACAAGCAACAGCCATTTTGAGCTGGGAAAAAATGGTGAGAGACGGTCAAAAGTCGCTAAATTTAGAACAGCCTCGCGCTGCGCCAAAACATTGCGACTTTAAAAGCTTTTTGCCAAAAAATTCTGCAGTAAAAGCTTTGATGAATCGATGCCTCAATTTTTACAGTGACCTTTATTTTTCAAGATTTCTGCAATTAGCCCTGGCACGCTGGATACCAGCTTCTGGGCCAAATTCTGACTGTTGGCAACCCATTCTTGGCTAATCAATGCTAAGAATTTATCACAATTTCTGTGTTTTTGTTTATGCACCTGCTTTTTGAGGAAATGACTTTACCTTGGTCCTCTGCTGTTTAATCCCTGCATTTCTTGCAAAATTATTTAGTGGGGTTTTAAGATGTACTGTTCTCTTAATTAAAAAAAAAGCACCAAAAATGGACAACATTGAGTACTGTAAACTCAGTGGTCGGCTGTGGAAACTTAGTGCAGCAGCAGAGAGACAAACGATGACTACTTTCCTTCAAAATCGGAAGATGTCCAGCAGGGCCATCAGCTTACAAGTGGAAGAATCTAGCACGACCCAGTTACACCCATATACTGTTAGCAGAAATCTGTCCAAAAGTGGTCTTCATAGCCAAAAAGTCAAACCTTTTACATGTAAACCAGACCAAATGACTCAACTATGTACAAAAACATAGGAACTGGAGAGCTGAAAAATGGCAGCAGGAGATCTAGACTGATGAGTCAAAATGTAAAATATGTAAATAATAATAATTAGTGTCTGTAACCGACAGTGAGGCATGGTGGAGGGTCCATGTAAGTCTGGGGCTGCATTTCAGCAAATGGACGTGGAGATTTGGTCAGGATTAATGGTGTCCTCAATCCTGAGAAATTCAGGGAGATACCTATCCATCATGAAATACCACCAGGGAGTCTGATCGGCAGAAATTTATTCTGCAGCAGGACAAGAACCCCAAACATCACTTACAACTTCAGTGTAAAAAAGAACAAGAAGTCCTGGAAGCGATGGCATGGCCTGACGGAGCTCTGATCTCATCCAGTCTGTGTGGAATTGCATGAAGCGACAGTGAGATTAGCACAAGCCAACATCCATAGAGGATCTGTGGTCAGTAACCAAGATGTTTCCTCCCTGACAAGTTCATTAAAAACCATGAAAGTGTACCTAGAAGAATTGATACTGTTTTCAAAGTAAAGGGTAGTTACACCAAATATTGTTTGATTTTGATTTCTCTTTCCTTCATCCATTTTACAGTTTAATTGATAAAAAAATTAACGTTTCTTTGAAAGCATTCTTGCTTACCTGCCTCAGACTTTTGAACAGTACTGGAAATATAGAGCAACAGCATTTTTATTAAATATTTTATATTTATATATGTAAACTGCAAAATGTCCCTACAATGCCAGCTCCAGTGCTCGTCTGGCCACTCCCGAGCCAAGGCATGGATGAAGACTGCATCTGTGCCAGGTGGAAAGGAGTCCCGCCTGATTGGTGAATGGCTGTAGTAGACCCTCTGAAATCAAGGTCATCAGAACTATGGAGGAAAAAAAAAAAAAAAAAGTAGTGCAGTAGTTAGATGTTTATTTTTAACCATGTTGTTCAGATGTCCCTACCACAATTTGCTATGGATTCTCAGCAAGTACAAGTGAAGCAGATTTTTATGCAGCTCGCCAGGACTTGCTGTGAAACCCAGCACTAAATAAGTGAGTTAAATATACAATAAGGGCTGTCCCACACGTCCAGATAATTCCGGTACCGGAAAAAAAAAAAATCGGTACCGGAATTATCCGTGTCCGTGTGCCCCTGCGTTTCTGTGGCACAAAAGTGTGGCACACGTGTGCCGCCCGTGTGCCCACTGGGTACCACACGGACCGTGCAGGAGACAGCGCTAAAGTTTAGCGCTGTCCCCTGCATCGTGATGAAACCGCGATTTATATCTTCTGTGCAGCAGCGTTTGCTGCAGAGAAGATATGAATAATCCATTTTTTTTTCTTTTAAGTTTATTGTGTATAAAATAAAGGTCCATGTCCCCACCCCCTGTGCGCCCCCTCCCCCCCCGCTGTTCTGAAAATACTCACCCAGCTCCCTCCCTGGAGCTGCATATTCATGACTGTAATCGGCGGCCCCACGTAACCGCATACAGTAGAAGGTGCAGCCAGGAGAGGAAGCAGCGACAGCCAACGAGGGAGTTGGGTGAGTATTTTCAGAACAGCAGGGGGGGAAGGGGGGCGCACAGGGGGTGGGGACATGGACCTTTAATTTAAACACGAGAAACCACAAAAAAATGGATTATTCATATCTTCTTTACAGCAAACGCTGCTGCACAGAAGATATGATTCGCGGTTTCAGCACCATGTGGGGGGGGACAGCGCTTACTGGAGCGCTGTCTCCTCCACGGCACACGGACTGCACACGGACAACGTCCGTGTGCGGTACGTGTTTTACACGGACCCATTGACTTTAATGTGTCCGTGTAATACGTGCGCTCCCACGAACACTGACATGTCTCCGTGTTTGGCACACGGAGACACGGTCCGCAAAAAATCAATGACATCTGCACAGATGCATTGATTTTAATGCGTCTACGTGTGTCAGTGGCTCCGGTACGTGAGGAAACTGTCACCTCACGTACCGGAGACACTGACGTGTGAAACCGGCCTAAGAGTGTGAGCGTGTCTGACCTTTTAGATTCTTTGTCATATTCCTCTCCAATCCAAATATAAGGCTGAGCAGCCAAAAGACTTGACACGTCCAGTTCTTGCACATCATGGGTAGAAGCCAGGACAATTTCATTATTGTTAGCCTAAAAAAAAAATGTAAAACAATCTTTAAATCTTTATTCTTCGCTGGCATCCCAATACTTATGATAAAAGAAACGTCAAAAATCGATGCCCATAACCCATCATTTTATTCAACAGTCTGTGAAAACTGCAATCTAACCCTTTCTATGCCTCTAAATATGCATTTTCTACATTTGATCACCCGTCCAATATTCTTCTTTAGTTTTCTTTTTTTTTTGCCACTTTTCACACATGTCCAAAGAGCAAATGTTATCTTATTTGCTCTTCGGTAGTGTTTAAGTGATGTTTTAGTCAAGGTTTAATCATTTTAAATAAAGTAAGCTTCATTTTCTTGTGCAATCAAACAGTTCTTCCTAATATATAGAAGAGGCAATATATACGGTCATTTATATTTACCGTAAATACTCGATAAGCCGACCCGAGTATAAGTCGAGGCACCTAAATTTGCCACATAAAACTAGAAAACTTATTGACTTGAGTATCAGCTGGGTATGCATTATCCCCATCCTGGTACCTATGGCTCCCCATCCATGTATGCATGGCTCCTTATCCCCATCCTTGTATGCATGGCTCCTTATCCCCTATCCCTGTATGCATGGCTCCTTATCCCCTATCCCTGTATGCATGGCTCCTTATCCCTATCCTTGTATGCATGGCTCTTTATCCCCGTCCTTGTATGCATGGCTCCTTATCCCCTATCCCTGTATGCATGGCTCCTTATCCCCGTCCTTGTATGCATGGCTCCTTATCCCCGTCCTTGTATGCATGGCTCCTTATCCCCTATCCCTGCATGCATGGCTCCTATGAAAAATAATAAAAAAAAAATCCTACTAACCTTCTCTGCGTGCCCTCGCTGCACCTCGTTTCTGCGCCAGCAGCTCTTCCTGCCGAACGATCACTTGTCACCGTTCATTAAGGAAATGAATATTCACTCCATGCCTATAGGATAGACATGAATATTCATTAACTTAATAAGCGGGGGACACGTGATCGCTCAGCCGGAAAAGCTGCTGGCGCCGGCCGTAACGAGATGCAGCGAGGGTGCGTGTATGTAGGATGTGTGCTGTGCTGGAAGCCGCCGGCTGCGACTGCCTCTTTGACCCGCTGCCTCGCCGCTCCCCCTCCCCTGCCGTCTTTCTGGGACAATGACTCGTGTATAAGCTGGGTGTGGGCGTGTTCAGAACAAAAAAATGTGCTGGAAAAACTCGGCTTGTACACGAGTAGATATGGTACTTACCTTATTAATCGCAAAAGCCATTATTATATCAGACTCCTTGTGAATTATTTTGGCTTTTCCGCCTGGATAACCAAGATCAGCTTCAACCTACAAAATATATATATCCGAGCATCACCTCAGGAACTCTGGGAACAAACTTTCTTAACAGACATGTATACAAAAGATTATGTTAGTGCGGCTGAAGTTCACATGTTCCAGCATTTTAAGGTTAATATAGTTTCACTAATTCTTTACTTGTAAGCCCGACATACATGTATATCCCAAACAGATCAAAAAAACAGGAATTGTCATATGACACAGTTAAAAAAGGCCATGATGTTCATCAATCAGGCACTGTCAGGTTTTGCTGAGGGTTGGCACATTGCTGTTCTTTCACATAATTCAAGATTGAAAAATTGGAAGAACTATTGAATGTAAAAATATTAGTGCAAATATCAAAGCACATGTCCATTAAAGTGTGGCATGACATCAGCAATAATAAAGCAGGAGAACAAATATACATAAAATGCTGGTAACAGTGAACACAGAGGTGAGTACGAGAGGAGGACGAGCCTTTGTAGGACATACTACCTGGATTTTCAGAAGATCTGCTATGGAGGCTACTCTGAAACGCTCCGCACTGTCTTCTACAGACTACATGACACCACACAGCCACAAACACGAAAAACACATGCACAAAGAAACACACATAAAAAAAAAGAAAATGTATGAGACATTCCAGGTCACTATTAAGGAACAATCATAATAGCATGACAAATACTGGTGTGATGCCTTGCCATGCACTGTAAATGCAGGTCTAAAGCATCCACACATATAAACAGATAACACAAAATAACAAGCAGTAATAATACAAAATGGATCTGAGAAAATGCAAACATAAAAGAGGCAAAAATGGTAAATAACCGCAGGGTGGAAACCATACACATATTTCCGTAACTCTAAATTCCGCAAGCGGTATTTAACATCTACGTTATTTCCAAAGACATACTGATAGGGAATTTAGATTGTGAGCCCCATCGGGGACAGCGATGATGATGTGTGCAAACTGTAAAGCGCTGCGGAATATGTTAGCGCTATATAAAAATAAAGATTATTATTATTTATAATTCTGATTTGGACACAAGGCAGGTCCAGTTTTTGGCAATGCTTTCTAGCAATATATGAAATGAATGAAGGGATTGTCCACTACCAGGAAAACCTCTTCTGAAGCCCTGCGTTTCCACCCCCTGTAAAACAGTAAACCTTATGCTCACCTCCGGTGCTCCAGCGGTGTCGTGATGTGAACGAAGGAGGGAAGAGTGAAGCCACCAGCGCTAATTGGCAGCAGGGGTTGCGTGGCAATGTCACGAGACCCTTGGGAAAGTCAGTGCTGAAACTGGTGCGACAGCGCCAGCAACGGAGGGGAGCATAAGTGTTATTATTTTACGGAGGGGGGCATAGGAATTCAGAAGGGAATGTTTGGGCAGTGGACACGCTAGAGGTGCCTGAAATCCATCAGAACTGCCTGTTATAATGGATTTTAATACAGTTATTTTTCGGTATTTGGATGCTGGAATGTTTCTCTGTGTAGGCTACAAGTGCTGCTGCGCATGTCCGTGCATCCCACAAAACAATACAAAGGATGCACATGGAGTAAGAATACCTCACTCTGTTTCCTCTTCTTGGTAAAGATGTATCTAATAAAGGTTTCCTGGAGAAGTTCTTGCTTGACTAGGTAATGCCAGAGCCGCCTAAGTGGAAGCGCGCTATAATCTCTGGATCTGAATCAAAAGTAGTTAGAGATTATAAACCACAAAAATTCACAGTAACATATCAAAAATAACTGCGCCTCTAACTTTTTAAATACTTTTGTGTAAAGAGAATGTATCACCAATTTGGGGCTGCCCTTTTTCTTCAACATAAGAGAGGCCCCAGAAGGGGCGAGATCTCACTCTGTGTTAGTCCAGCAATGCCGCGTACTTCACTAAGCTGGTGCCAAATGGTAACATTACAGCGGTTATCATCCCCCAACATGTTAAGAAACATTTATAGATGGCAGGGGGGGCAATAACTTTGACACAATGAGAAATCAAAAATAAAATCCTTCTGTTCTTGGGAACAGGGATGATATTTAATAAGATTTAAATTGCAATGTTGCTTGTTTTTACAGGTACTTTGCAATTTTATCCATTACTGATCTTGAGACAACCCCCTTTACTCTGTCGAGCATTACCTATTTATAATTACAGTAATATGCCATTATGAAGCTGTGAAGAATAGAATTATTATCAACTTAGTCTCGTACTTGAATGGTGTATTTTCAGGATCCAGCATGGCCTTGTGACGGAGAATGGCAGGTCCAGTCCCTACAGTCAGTTCACTAGGAATGGTGTTAATGTAATTTGGTGGTGGACCTTCAAACTGGTCCATTGTTTCATAAAGAATTTGCTCCCAGTTTTCTAGGTTTTTGACAACTCCAATGCCAAGTGGAGACGTTACTGGAAGATCTAGTAAGAAAAGTTTAAAAGCGTCAGCGTTACTATGTTGTGGCAAGACTAAAACATGAAACAGATTTTGTACAAATAAAATATTGAAAAAAAAAATTAAAGAAAACTTCTGAAAAACAAAAAAAAAAAAAAAAAAAAAAAAACACAAAATAACCTTTATTTCTAACAAAGGAAGAAAAAAAAAGTCTTAGGACACTTTCCTTATACCACTACACTTGGCGTAGCCAGTCAGAAGGCTGGGCACTCTACTTTCATCATGGGCAGCCTAGACTCCGTGCCAGTTAGTGTGTTTTCCACTGGTTGCTTCTACTACATGACTTTTTTTTTTTTTTTTTAAATACCAAGCCCAATGGATTAAAGGGAACCTGTCACCTGAATTTGGCGGGACTGGTTTTGGGTCATATGGGCGGAGTTTTCGGGTGTTTGATTCACCCTTTCCTTACCCGCTGGCTGCATGCTGGCTGCAATATTGGATTGAAGTTCATTCTCTGTCCTCCATAGTACATGCCTGCACAAGGCAAGATTGCTTTGTGCAGGCGTGTACTATGGAGGACAGAGAATGAACTTCAATCCAATATTGCAGCCAGCATGCAGCCAGCGGGTAAGGAAAGGGTGAATCAAACACCCGAAAACTCCGCCCATATGACCCAAAACCAGTCCCGCCAAATTCAGGTGACAGAGTCCCTTTAATCTTTTCTGGTCAGGGCTGTGCTTGCAGCTCATGCTGCTCTATGCACCAGGGATAAATTCACCTCTATTCAATGCATAATCCCAGTCACCAATTAGGCTACTGTATATTCAGATCCGTGTTTGGAACGTCCATATAATATTTCATGACATTTGATGAGATAAATGGAACTGAATACAGCACGATTTAAAATAATGGACACCATGACGGAATCCAAAACCTCAAAGAAGGAACCACTGGACGCTACTGGTGTTAGTTTTGTGACAGATCTGACACACCAGTGGGATTTCGGCTGTTTACAGAAACCACAATGTAGATGGGAACAGACCAAAGCTCGGTAGATAAATACTTTTAAAGGGTTACTCTGGGGAGATGAAACATTTTTGTTCTGTTTCTGCACTCATACTTTATAAAGAGGAGATGCTCAGTGCAGTTTTGTGATCTTTATCACCCTTATAATTCCTTGTGACAGGAGCTGCTCCTCACTGCTCCCTCCTCCCGTCTGGGTCATCAGTGTTCAGCTTCTTCCATGCAAAGAACAGCCAGTTTCATAATAGCAGGGGGCATGGCCTGCAGCAGGTTGATCTTAGCTGCCTGTACTCTTAAGGCCCCTTCACATTAAGCGACGCTGCAGCGATACCGACAACGATCCGGATTGCTGCAGCGTCGCTGTTTGGTCGCTGGAGAGCTGTCACACAGACAGCTCTCCAGCGACCAACGATGCCGGTAACCAGGGTAAACATCGGGTAACTAAGCGCAGGGCCGCGCTTAGTAACCCGATGTTTACCCTGGTTACCATCCTAAAAGTAAAAAAAAACAAACACTACATACTTACCTACAGCCGTCTGTCCTCCAGCGCTGTGCTCTGCACTCCTCCTGTACTGTCTGTGTGAGCACAGCGGCCGGAAAGCAGAGCGGTGACGTCACCGCTCTGCTTTCCGGTTGACCGACGCTCACAGCCAGTACAGGGGGAGTGCAGAGCACAGCGCTGGAGGACAGACAGCTGTAGGTAAGTATGTAGTGTTTTTTTTTTTTTTACTTTTAGGATGGTAACCAGGGTAAACATCGGGTTACTAAGCGCGGCCCTGCGCTTAGTTACCCGATGTTTACCCTGGTTACCAGTGAAGACATCGCTGGATCGGTGTCACACACGCCGATCCAGCGATGTCAGCAGGAGTCCAGCGACGAAATAAAGTTCTGGACTTTATTCAGCGACCAACGATCTCCCAGCAGGGGCCTGATCGTTGGTCGCTGTCACACAACGATTTCATTAACGATATCGTTGCTACGTCACAAAAAGCAACGATATCGTTAACAATATCGTTATGTTTGAAGGTACCTTTACATTTGTCTATATTCAGTCCCGATAATAGGGACCGTGGCCTGCTCCTGGCTGTTCCTAGATGTCAGACCTATGATATCTGTCTCTACTTAGGGTACCGTCACACAGTGGCATTTTGATCGCTACGACGGCACGATCCGTGACGCTCCAGCATCGTAACAATATCGCTCCAGCGTCGTAGACTGCTGTCACACTTTGCAATGTACGACGCTGGAGCGATAATTTCATGACGTATGTGCGATGTAGAAGCCGTTGGTTACTATGCGCACATCGTATACAATATCGTGCACACCTTTGTTACACCATGCGATCATGCCGCCACAGCGGGACACTAGACGACGAAAGAAAGTTTCAAACGATCTGCTACGACGTACGATTCTCAGCGGGGTCCCTGATCGCAGGAGCGTGTCAGACACAGCGAGATCGCTGGAACGTCACGGATATATCGCTGGAACGTCACGGATCGTGCCGTCGTAGCGATCAAAATGCCACTGTGTGACGGTACCCTTAGTCCAAGAACAGGGGGCGTGCTCGATTCTAGTAGCAGTCATGTCAACAAGAAGATGCAAATACACACTGTGATCCTCTGCTGTAGAACCCATGACAGTGCATAATGTATCCTGCCATGTGTCATACAGGGAGCAGGGGCAGAGCACTGCATTGGTTTATTCAGTACCACCATGGTCAATCCCCACTCACCCATATCATCTTGGCAGTGTCCTGACGACTGCAACTTTATAACTCTGGACTGTCAAGTGTCTCATCACGCTGAGGAAAGCATCCAGCCAGCTGCTGCAGCATCAGTCAGAAATGGTATAGACCCCTCATGTCCCAGTGACTGTTCCTTATTCTGTGCACCAAACATACATGGGCTTATAAAACATCTATCTATTAAGACATATGACTGTACCACACATGGCAGGATACATTATGCACGGTCATGGGTTGTACAGCAGAGGATCACAGTGTGTATTTGCAGTTTTTTTGTTGACATGACTGCTACTAGAAAGGAGAATGCCCCCTGTTCTTGGACTAAACAGCTCATAGGCTGGATTACACATGCATACAAGCTTTTCACTTATACAGAGACATGTCCAAAGCAAAGTTTTTTGCAGTGCATACTTAGACATTAAAAGTTATGCTGTCACATGTACAAATGGGGCACCCAACTGCATGAACACACCAGCAGGAATAATACATATCATATAGGGTTTACCACTGGTTCTGTTCTCAGCAGCTTCTAGAGGTCAGTCCTCTTTCTGATGAATTAGACTCTACTTCTTCTCCTTGCCTTATTAATGAGGAGAGCCGATTGGGAGAGAACCTGTCACTGAAAACTACTGACAAATGTCTCCAATCAGCTTTCCCACTGCGTGCAGCGGCTGGACCAGTATCTGTCTTCACCAGCCCTGATTGATTCTAAAGCAGCAGACAGCTAGGTGGCCAACATTTCTATCTCCCAAGTCAATGACCATCCTGTCATCACCAGAACAGCCCACACCGTCTGCCCTGTGCAATACTTCCCATAACTCTGGGTAGATGGTCAGCGTAGCAGCTCCTAAGGCTATTATTCTTGTTTTTCACCTGCTGCTCTGTCAGTGCCTGCACCCCTGCTCTACAGTCACACGTTGAGGCTGCGCTCAGTGCTGGAAGCTGGAGCATAGCTGTTGCAGAAGCCATTACCCCTCCCCATTAGCGCTGGTTCCATGTCCACAGAAGATAGAAAGCATTGCAGGTTTCAAGATTCCACGCTGTTGTTCAGCCTGTGAACCCCTGATCCTAAAAAAATGTGGGTTTATTTGTAAGTTTAGTGAGAGAATGTAATATGAAAATATTTATGTGCAGTTATCATTGCAATAATCTACTGCCAAATTAGTGGCGACTATGGGCCTGTATCTGGTACAGCATGAAGGATATATCATTGATGCGCCTAGGATCATCTGAATATCTCCCGTTTTTCCTTCCGTTACCACACTGAGACTTGGAGACCCTGGCTATGATATATGCCAGGCTCCTGAATGAGTGGATACACTTTTGGTTGATGAAATTGGCCATCACAGAGTTAACTCAGAAACTACGCCTTGGATTCCTCACTGATGCTTCTAGTTCTGACTCCTGGCCTCTACAATCTACCCCCTTGTCTTGCACTTCGACTATAAATACAGACTTGATGAACTGCCTTTCCAGAGAAAACCTCTGATCGGAAACCAACTCTCTTTACTGCAAGCTGATGGTTATGTAGAATCTCCAGAATAGTCAAGTCCAGGCTAGGCTAACTTAATTACCGGCATCTAGATTAAAGACCATCAAGCCCCTTAGCCCACCCTACTCTAGCCAATCCTAAGTCATCTGCAGACTCTAGCATCCACTAAGCTGAGTGAAAAAAAAAAATTAGGTTGCCATCCATATGCGAATTTCAGTAGGTCAATTAATAACCCCAAAATATAAAAAGGTTTAGATTACAGTCTTCATAAAGCCAAAACTGGCACAAACCTGCAAGTTCTAGTCCGGCAATCGGGAAGAAATTCTTAAGATTTTGGACTGCAAATTTCACCATTGCCAAACGGATGAGTGTCCAGCTGAGAATAAAGAATATAATGTAACTTTACAATGCAATGGGTTATCAATTCAGAAAAATCTAAAAATCCATAAATAACTGCATAACCAGAAAAATCTCTTAGGATATGTGCACACACTCAGTATTTCTAGCAGAGAAATGCTGCAAATACAGGACTTGTTGGCAGTAAATATGCACGTTTTGCCGTGTTTTATTGGGTGTATTTTTTCTCCATTGATTTGAATGGGTGAAAAACATTGCAAAAACACTGAAAGAATTAACATTCTTCAAATCTGCAAGGAAAAATATCGTGTGCATGGGACTTCAGAAATCTCATTCACTTTGCTGGTAAAGTAAAACATTGCGATTTTTCACAGCAAAACGCAACATGTGACTATACCCTTAAACTTTGGTTGATGAGAATATGAAGAGGTAACGAGCCTGATCTGTACGTAATGCATCAAATTGCCATTAGGAACTAATGGTCTATGTGAAGAGGCTGATCAGAATATCGAGCTTGTCCACTGAACGAAAAAGGTTATGCTGCTTTCACATATACCATATTTTTTGGACTATAAGATGGAAAATGGGGGGTGCAACTTAGTCCGGGTATATTGGCTCTGGCTGTGGTGGGGGAGCGGTATCGGAGGAGCAGCGGGTCACAGAGGCAGGAGCCGGAGGCTCTGGCTAACTCCTGTGCCCGCTGCTAAAGAGAAATGAATATGCGCTGCATTTCACGCCCATGGGTGTCAAGGACAATGAATCTTCATTTCTTCCCGGCATCCTGGTATGATTGCTTGGCCCCATCCCCTTGCTGGTTTGATTGGCCCAATCAGAAAAAAAAACATATTCAGAATATTCATTTCTCTTAAGTATCGGCACACGTGACTGCCGGCTGCAGCAGGAAGCAGGCGGCTGACAGTGCGTGCTACTGAAGAGGAATGGATACTCACCACGATCTCTGATGATTACCCGGTGAGTATTCCGGCAGCTGTGCTCTGCTTGTGAGCAGCGCATGATGTCCCTGCCATGCGTTGCTTACAAGCATTAAACAGCTGCAGGCACTGGAGCAGGACGCTGGGACTGCAAGGGACTGGAGGAAGGTAAGAGCAAAGGTTTTTTTTTTTTCCTTTATATTTTCTGGTGGGGCCATGGATACCAGGACTGGGATAGGGCCAATCAATCATACCAGGCACTGGATGGGGCCAATTAATCATACCAGGAACGGGATGGGGCCAATCAATCCTACCAGGAACGGGATGGGGCCAATCAATCATACCGGGAATGAGATGGGGCCTATCAATCATACCAGGAACGAGATGGGGCCAATCAAATCATACCAGGAATGGGATGGGGCCAATCAGTCATATCAGAATAAGAATGGGACCATGCATACGGAATAAGGATGGGGCCAATCATGCCAGAATAAGGATGGGGCCCATGCATATCAGGATGAGGGAACCATATTTACCAGGATAGGTCATCTTAAGTACAGAATTTACCACATTTTTTGCTTCCGTTTTTCCCCCCTAATTTCCTCCTCTAAAACCTATGGTCCGATGCATCTTATAGTCCGAAAAAATACAGTACTTCGTTTACAATTTTTCAATCATGGTTTGCTGTGAATTGAAACATTTTTGTAAGCTCAAACCTCATAAAAACCCATTAAGTCCCATAATTTAGAGGTATTTCTTCTGCTTGTTTCTTTTTAGATAAATCCCCAAATCATTAAGTACGTGTTATTTATCATTGCACATATGGCTTGAGAACGGTTGAATGTGACAAGGCAAATACAAGAGACCGGATGTCAGCTGAGCATAGTAATATAGTAGCAGCTTGTACTTCTGATCACAACATACTGAAAGGTTGTAAAGATCAAGACATACAATATCTTCATCCCAATTTTTACCTGTAAGAAGTAGAATTTATATGCTCCTGTATTTGCGTATCAGAAAGAAATGCATCATCATCATCCTCATCATCATCACTTGGAATACTTTCATCTGAGTCATAAATGACGCCGCTGTCGGATAGAGGAAGGAAGGGCTGCAACACAACGTAGAGTGATAATGCAGAAAGGTATAAAAGTCTTCGCACAAAGCTTCATAAAGCCCATTAATATCTGAGAAACTCGTCATTCTAATTGTACCTATTTATTCAATATGTTAACCAGCTCAGGATCGGGCTGTTTTTCCCCCTTCTGACCAGGCCCATTTTCAGGTTTTATTGTACATGCGGTACATTTTTTTCTCATTCAAACAAACATTCAAATATTTTTTACACTTTTTTTTTTTTTTTTTTTACAGCACACTGAGCTTAATGTTTGTCCTTTTTATATCCCATACTGGGGGAAATGTAAAGAATAATAGGAAATAAGTGTCTATTTTTTAATTGTTTTTTTCACAACCACAAAAAAAATTGTGTTTCACTGTAAGTAAAAGTTATTTTTTATCAACTGATTTTTTTTTTAAAACACAACATGGTAGACCAAGTCACATTCAAGAGTCCACAGCAGAGGTAAGATATCAGCTGAGACTGAGGCAAAAGGGACACAACCCAATAATAACGGACAATGGCTTACGAGGATTGGCCAGGAGTCACTGCTACATCATTTTTTTTCAGTTTGGTCCATGTATAATCCCTGTACAAATACTTGTATGAATACACACTGACATCGGGGGTTTACGTCAGAATTTATTTTGCAAATAAAAAATAAGCGCTCGCTGTGCTAGGATAAGAAAAAGGACACTGTGTACACCATATAACAACAGCCACCAAGAGGCCAGAGAGCCTAAGAAAATACACATTACTTTAATATATCTTAGGGAAGCTTTACAGTAATGCTTTCTAGGGTTAAAGTATGCAAAATAGCTCTTCTCTGGAAGGAAAGGGCAGACAGCTTTCTGTAGAGGTCACGGTTCTGTGGTATTGTGTAATGTGCCATTAATTCTGTATATGAGCTTCCCGAAGGTACACACATCAGGCCAAGTTCACACAGTCAGTATTTGTTGAGTATTTTACCTCAGTATTTGTAGCCAAAACCAGGAACAGAGCAATCAGAGGGAAAGTATAATAGAAACACGTCACCACTTCTGTATTTATTACCCACTCCTGGTTTTGGCTTACAAATACTGAGGTAAAATACTGACTGAATACTGAACGTGTGAATGTGACCTCAAGGTCAGGCTAGCAGTGAAATGAGTAACAGCATACTCCGAAAAGGATGAAAATGGTTTCTTTAGTACCACCTTCAGCTTACTTGCACTAAACGATAGCCGCCAATAGGTGACACTAGAGAGCTTGATCTTCCTGCTTAAAGGGGGCTTCCATGTTTACTCTATCTTTACATACAGGCCAGCTTTAGACAAAAATTAGAAAGTCAGTGTTACGCACCCCCTTCCACTCCATTTCTGGCTTTACATATGCTCCCGTCTTTGTTGACATGACTGTAGCAGTTACATCATGACCAAAGCACGTGACCAGCGCAGCGAATAACTGGGCTCACGGGTCAAGTGCCGTTTACATTATTATCACCACTTTGCCAGGTGACTGTCTCCAGCAGTCACATGTGGTAGCCGTGACATCACCAATGAACTTGTGTCCACAAAGACTAGAGGGGACAGCATAAAGTAAGGTGGGATAAATAAGAGCAATACTTATTTTTACATATAGCATGCTTGTAGAATGTTGCAGGGATACAAGCTAAAATAATTAAACCTGGAAAACAACTTTAACCAGATAGCTACCATGAAAAGGAAATCTATGACGTGGTCGTTTCTCGTGTATGGAGCAGGCTCAGGAACTGAGCCCGCATCATACAAGGCAGATGTTGGCTGTGTTATAAACCAGTATCTGCCTGTAGCAGAGTTCCACCAATTGGAGTTCCTGCAATTTGACCATTTAAATGCTGCTGTAAATACTTGGGGACTGAAAAGTAAACTAAAAAATATGCATTCATTTTTTAAAATATACAAAAATGAAACATTTAAATCACCCCCCTTTAATACAAAAAACAACTTTCAATCAAGATAAAACACTATTATAACTATAGATTCATAAAAAAAAAGTTGACCTGCATAAAAAGCATTGCTGCTCGCTCAATCCACATCACGTGATCCCGGCTGCAGCCGCCGCTGGCATACACTGATGACACGTCAACCTCCAGACTTCCTTAACTCCGTCACACGCACTTCTTCCGACTGACTGGGCTGTGGGCGGCGATTCATTTCATGCCACAACCCAGTATCCAGTGCGCGCTTTCCCCCTGTTCTCGGCTTTCACTGACCACAAGCATGACGTGTGGTGAAACGACGTTCACCGCCAAGTTAATCAGGGGAGGTGCATGTGACTGGGTCACGCCTGGGTCAATCTAGGAAATCTGGAAGTTGATTTGACAACATCAGCTGCAGCCAGACTCTGATGCGGACCGAACAAGCAACCTCTTTAAAAAAAAAAAAAAAAAAAAAAAATCCAGAAAATCACATGTATGAGTTTTACATAATTAATTAGCATTTTAGTAATTGATATAAAAGCAAAACAGAACTTCATTTTTGGTATAGAAACCTTTGTTTGCAATTACAGTGGTCAGACGTTTCCTGTAGTTCTTGACCACGTTTTCACACACGCAGAGGGAATTTTGGCCTACTCCTCCATATAATAAATAAATAAATAATCTTTATTTTTATATAGCGCTAACATATTCCGCAGCGCTTTACAATTTGCACACATTATCATCGCTGTCCCCAATGGGGCTCACAATCTAGAATCCCTATCAGTATGTCTTTGGAATGTGGGAGGAAACCGGAGTGCCCGGAGGAAACCCACGCAAACACGGAGAGAACATACAAACTCTTTGCAGATGTTGCAGATGATGTCCATATCTTTCAGGTTTTGGGGCTGTCGCTGGGAAACAAAGAGATTTAGTTTCCTCCAAAAATTTTCTATTGGGTTCAGGTTTGGAAACTGGCTAGGCCACTCCAGGACCTTGAAATGCTTCTTACTGAGCCAATCCCCTAGTTGTCCTGGTTGTGTTTCGGGTTATGCTGAAGACCCAACCACGAACCATCTCATGATACATAACCCCATCCACCCTCCCTTTAATAAAGTGCAGTTGTCCTTTCCCCTTTGCAGAAAAGCATCCCAAAGTATGATTTTTTCCCCACCATGCTTCACGGTGGAGATGGTGTTCTTGGGGTTGTACTTACCCTTCTTCCTCCAAACACAGAAAGTTGAGTTGATACCAAAAAGTTCTATTTTGATCTCATCTGACCACATGTCCTTTTCTCATGCCGCCTATGCATCATCCAGATGGTCACTGACGAACTTCAAACAGGCCTGGACATGTGCTGGCTGAGCAGGGAGACCTTGCCTGTCCTGCAGTAATTTAATCCATTACGGCGTAGTGTGTTACTAATGGTAATGTTTGAATCTGTGGTCCCACCTCTCTTCAGGTAATTGATCAGGTCTTCCCATGTAGTTCTGGGCTGATTCCTGACCTTTCTCAGAATCATCCTTACCCAATGAGGCAAGATCTTGCATAGAGCCACAGACTGAGGAAGATTGACAATCATCTTGTGTTTCTTCCATTTTCGAATAATTATGCCAACAGTTGTTGCCTTCTCACCAAGCTGCTGCCTATTGTCCTGTAGCCCATCCAAGCCATGTGCATGTCTACAATTGTGTCCCTGGTGTCCTTAGACAGCTCTTTCATCTTGGCCATGGACAGTTTGGAGTGTGATTGACTGCATGGACAGGTGTCTTTTATACAGGTAACGACTTCAAACAGATGCAATTAATATAGATAACGAGTGCAGAGTAGGAGGCTTCTCAAAGAAAAAGTAACAGGTCTGTGAGAGCCAGAATTCTTGCCAGTTGGTAGGTGATACAATATATATTTCAAGCAATAAAATGAAATTTAACTATTTATAAATCACACAATGCGATTTTCTGGATTTTTTTAGATTCTGTCTCTCACAGTTGAAGTGTACCTACGATAAAAATTACAGACCTCTCCATTGTTTGTGGGTGGGAAAACTTGGAAAATCAGTAGTGTATCAAATACTTTTTCTCCCCACTGTGTTTATGTGTATGTATGTATGTATGTATGTATGTATGTATGTATGTATGTATGTATGTATATTTTACTGGTTTATAATAATAATAATTTTTATTTATATAGCGCCAACATATTCTACAGCGCTTTACAAATTATAGAGGGGAATTGTACAGACAATAGACATACAAATGGTTGCATACAAATTGTCTTTCCACGCAAGCAAGCACTTCCTAAATCTGATTCACACATTTAGTTAGAAGACTTCAATATCATGTCTGCTGGATAAAAGAAATAAGGCAAAGGGAACAATGTAGATTCATAACCTTCAAATATTTTGTCTGGTGAACAGGGAAGCGGATGATGCACATTGCAGCTACGTCATTAGATACAATTAGCCTCCATGTCTACTCAATTACCGAATAGATTAAAAATGATGCTCAAATAACAAGACCTCTCATGCCCTCATAACTTCATAAGAATGCCATCCTGACAAACATTGGCTTCTACATCTAGCGGATAAACTAATCTCATTTTACCCACACAACTCTGTATTGCGTGCAAGCCACAATCAGGTGTAGATATAGAGAATAGTGCAAAAGTTGGGATAGAAAATGACACTAAATTTGTGGTTCATTATTTCTAATGTGGTTCTACATTGTTTCTTATGTTTTAAGCAAGTGTGGAAAACACTGCAAAGTAAAAATGCCTTAAGAAATAGAAGTGTTAATAGTTTTATTTATAAATTAACAAAATGCTAAGTTATTGAAACACAATAATTGTAATAAGATCATTAATATTGATTTGATTTATATTTCATTTGTTCATTCATTTTGTTAATGCATACAAATAAGCTACAAATACTTATATTTTTTTAAAGCATTTTAACGTTCCAGCATTTTGTTCCACACTTGCCTAAAACTTTTGCACGGTACTGTATATCAGATGTAGTGCAGGCAAAAATAATGGTTTAAACTACAAATTTAGAGTCAATTTCTATCCTTTTGTGTTTAGTACATGATGGATTGCATGCTTTGTGAGTGTGCATACTGGTATGATGTCTGCGCTTACTTTGCTTTTATCCAAATGTACAGTAAGCACTAAGCAGCCCATCATTTATTTAATGTACATTCCCAATTCCCAAAATGTTGTGACGCTGTGTAAAGAAAACAAAAATACAATGATTTGAAAATCTCTTATAGCCAAATTTTATTTCCAACAAAACATACAACACAGGTTGGCAGGAGAAAGCTAGACATATTTCCATTTAATTTGGAAAAATTAACTACGGTAATTCAGAAATTTATGGTAGCAAAAAGTTGGGCCAGGGTTAAAAAAAAGGGTTGGAAAACAGTGCTATTAATGAAAAATAGCTGAAGTGTCAATTTTCAACTAGTGTAAGTCACATAATTTAATATAAAAAGAGCAAGTTAGAGAGGCAGAGTCTCTCAGAAGCAAAGAAGATCAGAGACTCCCCAATCTGTAAACAACGACGTATAAAAATTGTGGAACAATTCAGAAAAATGTTCTGCAACGTAAAGTTATGAAGACTTTGAAAATCCAACCATCTACAGTACATAACATCATCAAATACCGTTTGTTTGTTTTTTCAGGTTGTAAGTTGCACTTTTTTCCGCAAAATTGGAGGGGAAAATGGGGGCGAGTCTTATAATGTGGATATACCTTACCGGCCACGGTGGAGCAGGGTCCCAGGGTCGCGGCTGGAGGAGGAAAGAATGGAGCATTGCTGCAGGCCGCATGGGGTGTTCGGATGTGCGGCATGCCGCTGCGGATGGTGTCCGGTGCTGCGGGAGCTCTGCCGACATTTTGTGAAAGGCCAGAGCCCCCGCAATTACAGGGTTTCCTCTGCGGTGGACTCCGGGAAAACGGCTGCCAAGGGCGGTGCATGTGCAGATGGAGATTTTGGCATCAAGATCTCGGGAGAGGAGATCTCAGCGCGGACTCCCGCAGCGGCGCGCCGCACATCCGAACATTCCCTCATCCCAGCCTCTTCCAGCAGCGACCCTGGGACCCCGCTTCACCACAGCCACCACCTCCGGTAAGCAATAAGACACATGGATTATAAGAAGTACCACCATTTTATAAAAAAAAATTTTTTTTTCCTATTTTTCTCCTCTTATATGCGTCTTATAATCCGGAGCGTATTATAATCTGAAAAGTACGGTAATTCAGAGATTCTGGAGAAATAAATGTTCACCAAGGACAAGGCTGAGTCAATATTAGTTGCTCGTGAACTACGAGCCCTAATGCAGAACTGCAATAAAAACAGGCATGACTTTCAAAAATTATTGTCTGTGAACAGAGTTTGCTGTAGAATGTACAAATGCAAGTGAAAACTATCGTGCAAAGAAGAAGCCATATATCTGCGCAATCCAGAAATGCTGCCATCTTCTCTGGGCCAAAGCTCACTTAAAAAGGACTGCGGAAAAATGGAAAACTGTTCTATGGTCAGATGTATCAAAATTAGAAAACGTATAAAGATTGCAGATGCCATGCAGTGCAGACTCCAGAGGTGAGGGACAACCCAGCTTGTTATCAGCGCACAGCTCAAAAGCTGCATCTCTGATGGTGCGGGGTTGCATTAAAGGGAAACGGTCAGGTCACCCGTGCCCTCAGAACCACCAGAAGTTCTGCCTGCATATGTAAATACCTTGTCTAACACTCCCTGTATTACATTACACACATAAAGAGATCATTAGAAAAATTATTTCTAAAGTCTGTTTATGATATGTAAATGAGGCCTTTGACTAGCAAAGGGGGCGTTAGACTAGGCTGTCCACTTCGCATGTTATCACGCCCTTGTGGGCGTGATAACATGACTTCCAAGAGTCAGCGTCATTGCAAACACTATACATACCTCACAGATGCATGCGGCTTCTTTCCCTCACTGCAGTGATCCTCTGAAGCTGAATGTACGTGTACGGCTTCAGAGAGGTGCACTGTGCATGATTGGAAGTGAAGACTTGTAATGACGGCGACGCTTGTAAGACATATTATCTTGCCCACAGGGGCGTGATAACATGCTAAGTGGGCCGACTAGTCTGGGGACACTAATGCCCTCTCAACTAGTCATATTTACATAAATGGACTTTAGAAATGCTTTTTGTAAAAATCTGCTTACGTGTGTAGTTTTAAGAAAAGGGACTGTTAGGCAGGGTATTTACATATGCAGTCACAACTGTTGGTGGTTCTGGGGACACGGGGGACCTGGCAGGTTCCCTTTAACTCCTTTCTGCCATCGGACGGAATAGTACGTCCGATGGCAGAGCCTCAGCTTTGATGCGGGCTCTGGCGCTGAGCCCGCATCAAAGCCGGCACATGTCATCTGTTTTGAACAGCTGACATGTCCCCGCAATAGGCACGGGAAGAATCGCGATCCGCCTGCGCCTATCAACTAGTTAAATGCCGCTGTCAAACTCTGACAGCGGTATTTAACTAGCGCTTCCGGCCATTGGGCCGGAAAGGCGCGCATCGCTGGCCCCCGTGATCGGGGGTCGGCGATGCGTTGGCATGACCACCAGAGGTCTCCTGAAGACCTCTATGGATGTTGATGCCGTATTGCTGTGAGCGCCACACTGTGGTCGGCACTCATAGCAATGTTGTAATTCAGCTACATAGGAGAGATCTGAGCATTGCTCCTATGTAGCAGAGCTGATCAGGCTATGCCAGCTTCTAGCCTCCCATGGAGACTGTTGAAGAATGCCAAAAGTAAAAAAAAAAAAAAAAAAAAAAAAAAGTTTTAAAAAATATGAAAAAAATTTAAAAACACATAAAAAGTTCAAATCACATATTTGGTATCGCCGCGTTCAGAATCACCCTATCAATAAAAAAAAAAAAATTAACCTGATCGCTAAACGGCGTAGCGAGAAAAAAATTCAGAACGCCAGAACTACTTTTTTTAGTAGCCGCGACATTGCATTAAAATGGAATAATGGGCGATCAAAAGATCGTATCTGCTCCAAAATGGTATCATTAAAAACGCCAGCTGGGCTCGCGAAAAATAAGCCCTCGCCTAACCCCAGATCATGAAAAATGGAGATGCTACGGGTATCGGAAAATGGTGCAATTTTTTTTCCGAAAAGTTTGTATTTTTTTTTTATTACTTAGATAAAAAATAACCTAGACATGTGTGGTGTCTATGAACTCGTAATGACCTGGAGAATCATAATGGCTGGTCAGTTTTAGCATTCAGTGAACCTAGCAAAAAAAAGGCAAACAAAAAACAAGTGTGGCGTTGCACTTTTTTGCAATTTCTCCGCACTTGGAATTTTTTGCCCATTTTCTAGTACAAGACATGGTAAAACCAAAGATATTGTTCAAAAGTACAACTCGTCCCGCAAAAAATAAGCCCTCACATGGCAATTTTTACTGAAAAATAAAAAAGTTATGGCTCTGGGAAGGAGGGGAGCGAAAAAACGAAAACTGAAAAAAGCTCCGGGGGTTAATGCCTACTGCATTGGCAGCTTACATATTTAGAAATCGCTATCAATTCTCATAATTATATTGAAGTTATAGAACAACATATGCTCCCACTCGGACATCTATTCCACGGATGGTCTCGTACATTTCGGCAAGACAATGCTAAACCACATACTACATGTATCACAAGAGATTTTCTTCTCAGAAGAAGAGTTCGGGTGAAATGGCCGAAGCAGTCCAGAGTTTTCATCAGAAGAAAACATTTGGTGCATTGTGAAACCAAAAATCTATCAAAGAAAACTCAGGACTATTGAGAAGGTAATGAATGTGGCAATATTCCCCCCAAAATACCAGCAATTGGTCTCCTCATTTCCCAGACATATACATAATGTGGTAGGAAGACGAATGGAGGCTATACAATGGTAGGCCTGGTCCCACCTTTCACCTTTTTTAATGGTTTGCTGCCATCAATTCAAGATTTTTTTTCCCAAATGAAATAGAAAAATATCTCATGTTCATTTTCTGATCTGTGTTCAATGATCTGTTGTGAATATAATATCGCTATAAGATTTCAAAATCATTGCATTCTTGTATTCTGTACATCTTACACAGTGCCACGACTTTTTTTGAAATGGGGTTGTATTAATACAGAGGATTTTGAGGGCTTTGGGTGGTGTAGTAAAGTATATATTTTTTCCTATATACATTTGAATAGCATAGTCAACTACCATGACACGTGCTAAAAAATAATAAAAATGTAAAACCTTCGGGGTGCATAATAAGAAAGATTTCAAAGGGAATGTTTCTCCTTGAGGAAATTGCCAAGTCGGCTTAAGGAGACTTATAGGCCATGCAGTGCTCCGCTTGGAATTTACATATGCAAATAGCCTCCTCAAAGAGGAAGAATACTTTATCTTTAGCACCGCCTATAAGTCTCCTTATTCCGGCTTGGAACTCTCCACAAAGAAAAACATTCCCTCCTATACCACCATTTAGAGGCTTCTCAACTATCAGAATCAGATATCCTGCTTTGCACTTAAGATGGGAAAACACCCCGCAACACGTGTCTGCAAATGGAGTTTCTGGTTTGACTTTTTATCCTAAGTCATGTTGCAAGGCTTTTTAAATAGTCAATATTGAGCTTTAGGATTGGAACATCCAATACTGGCAGTAGAGATGAAGTCATCTTCCAATCTGAAGAGGCTATTTGGATATTTAAAAAGATAAAATCCTGTGCTTCCAATGTATTAATACTTCTAAGACTACATCTTAAATATAGGATGCAGTTTTGAGCTCCACATTTTAAAAAGGATATCTAGAAGTTGGGAGTCAGTTCAAAGGCAGGCAACTAGATTATTTACATGGGATTGAAGGCCTCTCATATGATGAGAGATTGGAAAACTTGGTTTTGTTTAGCTTAGAAAAAAAGACATCTCAGAGGAGCTATCATGTAGATGTATAAATACGTGTGTGGTCAATACAAAGGGACTTGTACATAATTTACTGCTTCCAAGGACCTTACCAAGGACCTGACGACATTCATTATGTGTAGCAGAAAGGCAATTCCGAAAGCTTAATAGGAAAGAATCCTTTACAGTTAGAGCAGTCAGACTATGGAATGCCCGACCACAAAAGGTAGTAATGGCACTTACTATAACATTTAAAATAGGGCTGGATTTTTTTTCTCACAACAAACGGCATTGTGAATTATGAATGTAGCGATAAAGAATGTCTAACTGGTGGAGAACGGTTGAACTAGATCAGGCGTTGGGAACCTCAGGGCCCAAGGCCATTTACGGCCCTCGATGACTTTTTATCAGGCCCCTGAGCAGATTCTCAGGGACCACATTTTTGGGCAGGGAGCTGTATTTTGATTACAACCAACCAGATCATTAATTTCTTCTTGCTCTGTTAGCACACACATGCAGTGTTCACTACTGAACACTGAAGGGCATGCAATGAAAGATTACGTCCTGAAACCAGTGCCAGTGTCAGGATGCACTTTGTCACTTTGTGGGCAGAGTTTGTATGGCCCCCAAAGGATGGTATAAATATACAAAGGGCCCTTGGCAGAAAAAAAAAAATTCTCCACCCCTGAAATAGATGTATTTTTTCAACCTATATATCTAGGTAACTGTCATATATGGAAGAAAGCTAGGCTTTATGCGTGAAGTAATAAAGCGTGTACTGTACAGTGGTTATTTTGAAGAACAAAAGAGCAAATAATAGATTAACAAATCAACGTACCTTGGCCACAAAATAGTCCCACATGCTTAGTTCTGGGGGAATGAACTTTTCTTTGTAGGTTGGCCTCTCAGCAGGAACTGGAGGTGGGGTCGCAACATCCTTCACTGGCCTACCTGGCACCAGCATTCTCATATTGAAGCGTCTGCGATGCTTGTCTATTTCTTCGGACAGGGCAGGAATCGCTGGAAGAAAAGAAGACCCCAAACCTCTACTAAGGTGCAGTATATGCATCCCTTTATTTCTTACTATGCAGCATGCAGAAGAAGGCAACCAACTGAAGACTCGCAATAGTGAAGAACAATATAGATAGAAGTGGTGAGAATTTACACAGGCGGGTCACTTGGTCTATTGCTACATGCAATGATGCTTTCACGTGCCAGTTGTAGAAGGGATTGCAAGCACGGCAATTGTCACACTGGGTCCTCACCACACACTTGTAACTCCTGCCCTTTATCAATAACTGAAGCAATGTTTTTAGTGTTAAGTAAAGCACTTTCTGCAGCAGGTTGCTCCTCATTTGGCAATAGCAGAGCACATTGGGGTATCTGCACATCAAAGCTCTTGGCTCCCCCTGGATGAGATACACCAGTTTTGGACAGATCAAAAAATCTTGTAGTTATGAATGCTCCACGTTTAAGTAACAGATAGGAGAGTCAATGGTATAACGGTGTTAACCAAAACTTATCGGTATTGTATAGGAGAAGACAGTGGAGACAGTACCTGGAATGCTCCCGGGTGGTTTTCTTGGTTTCACCACGAGTTTAACACCACCTCCAAAAACTGCTGCCCACATCCGGTTGTTCAGAGGATGAGCAGCGAGACGAAACAGTTCGGAACTAGAGTCAGTAGCGAGGGCGTGGATCAGCAGGCTGACATACACCGCTACAACTGCTTCACACAGCATCACGTTGAGCTTAGGCTGGTCCTCATCTTGGGCCGTGTTTAATAGGTTTATTAGAGAGCTAACCCCTGGAAAAATAAAATTAAAAAAAAAAATTAAAAAAACGAAAAAATCCTCAGCATTATATTCGTATACAAACAAATAGACTAAGCACAAATCCAGTCACTAGTGGTTACAGAGGTGCCCACCCCACTGTGACATGGCTGCTGCGGGGGAGCCTATATTTGCAATGTAGGGGTATGCCATCATAAACTGTAGGCTCAGCGAGATAGGGAGGCGCTCATTTACAGATTTAGTCACCAGGGTGTATATATACACAGAAATGCTTCTTATTCTGCAAGAATAGGAGTCCTAAATTACAAGAAGGGAAATCTCAAAAAATCCCTTTAACCCCTTTTAGGCTGGGTTCACATTGCGTTAGTGGCAGTCCGCTAACGGGATCCGTTACATAGCGCAACTAACGCAATGTAACGGATCCGTTAGCGCACCCATTGACCGCAATGTATCTAATGCATCGCTAACGTATGCCATTTTTGGCGTGTGTTAGCAATGTCCCGTTATTTTCTGACGGACCTCAAACGCTGCTTGCAGTGTTTTTGGGTCCGTTCTCGCTAGCGCAGATCGGGCATCTGCGCTAGCAGGATCGCTAAACGCAATCCCTTTTTGTACATTGCATTAGCGCATTCCGTTAGCGTATGCGCTAAACGGATTGCACTAACGCAATGTGAACCTAGCCTTAGGGACTAGCTTACGTTTTGTATATTTACCAGAAAAAAGCGTTTGTGACAGAGAATTGTTGGTAGGTGACTGAGGGGTACAGCTTCGCTAAAGGTGAGAGTACCCTCTGTATATCTCCTATTACATGGAAAGCAGGTGCCAATGTCCTGCTGTAGTCGGTTAACTAAGACTGGCAAATAAACAGATTTTAGAAAGACAAAATCACCGATTTGAACCATTTTGCCATATCGCCATAAATAAGTGTGAAGCATAAAGGCAGTTTCTTGGCAAAGCTTATGTTCCCGTGTTGGATTCTTTTGTTGTTGTTGGGTGCTATAGTTAAAAAGTTGCTCGCACCAAATAACAGATCTGCATCGCCTCGACAAAAAACAACAAGCCAAACACCATGGGGGAGATCGATCAGTGACTTTATTGTCCTAAACAAAAACCTTCATTGACCAACATGATTAGAAAATGGCCATCTGAAACCCTAAAATATGGCCGTCTGTATAACCAAAAAGGGGATTGCAAATAGAAGGGAGGAGGAAAGGACCATTTTCCATGAAGAATATTTCTTTAAGAATTCTTATTTAAGAATCATTAATATTTCAGCTACTTAAGAGCACATAAAAGATCGTAATGTTGTAGTCCAATGGGCCAGTCATTAGCTGGAAGTGAGGTTTCCTAGAGCTAGAGTGCATTCATCTAATTAATGTTCTTACCTGGCCACAAGGCAGGGGGTGTATTTGGAGTAGCGTGTTCTTCAATACTTTCTGTTCGAAGTCTCCTACGTTCACTTAGGAGGAGGCCTTGGTAAACCATTCCTGTGAACTGATTTGCATCGGTTTGACTGCTGCATAAAATGAATGAGAAAAGAACAGGGATTCACTCTCAGATAGGCATTAGGTAGCGTTCACACAGGCACTAGGTTATTGTATCAAAATAACATGATGTCTATTTTTCACTGGTTTCTCAGCACCAAATCAAAACCATAAACATAAATCCCTAGCCTTGCCCAGGCCCTAACTAAAGAGTACAGGTCCTGGCTACTTCAGACAAAGTTGAGCTAGTCCCAGTTCGGTCACACAAAACAGTTTTCGTCCATAGCAACCATGGCTACTTGCAGATTGGTGCCCACGGCCTGTACATCCTCTTCTCAGAGATTCTGGCTGGTCTCTCTCTTCAGATCCAACACAAATCCAGTCTGAACATCCATCCTGGTTATATGCAGAGCTTAGCCCCTAATCGGACCCTGTACAGCCAGGATTTAACCCTAGCCTACCTGACATTGCTACCGTAGAATATATACTTCTATGTTTAGGAAAGGCCAGAAGAGCTGGGTGGGACTGGGCGTAACTATACCTCCAGTTCCAGGCCTTGGGACAGCCTATTTAGGGCAGTTCAGCTGCCAGGGTATGTGAGTGATGGTGGAAAGACCTGTAATCCTGTACAGATTTATGTGAAGAACTTTGTTATCGGGTGAGCTCGTACATCTGCGGGACTATTTTTTTTAAATATATTTTATCAGAGAAAGGCTGTTTCTTTTTGCTTTGGGTGAAGATTTATGGACTGCAACAAATCCACCGCTTTTGCATCCAACAACTTTGCGCCTGTGATTACCTCAAACTGCTGCCGAAGAGAGTGAATCCCTTACAATATACACACACACATATACATTATTTATATATATATATATATATATAAAAATATAAATATATATATATATATATATATATATATATATATATATAATAAAAATTTTATGTTGTAGCAACAACGGATCCTGAAATGCAGAAAGAACAGCAGCTCTGGAGCGCATATGGCTGTTGCAATAAAATGCTAGGTACACTAATGAATGGTTCACATGGTTTTATTTTTGGTCCATGTTTCATATCCATTTTTTGGGAGTACATGCTTCATGCATAAAATATGAGCTTGTTAGATAACCCTTTAAACAACTTTGCAAAGTGCACACATAAAAGATGAAAGCCGGAGCTGAAAAGCCATCAATCAAGGTCAACCATTCCCAGGCCTGAGAGCACTGTCCTTTCGCCTTGTGCGCTTTGTATTTGAAGCTAATAGATGTGAGCTACATTTACTGTTCTTGTAATCAAACTAGAGGATGTCCGATAGAAGATGCGGCCACTTCACAATCAGCAGCTAATAAAGCACAAAGAATGGCCAGAACGGTGGATGGGAACACAGCACTAATGCACAGATGCTTGATTCTTTTTCAGCTCAGCAGTGCAGTGTAGAAATAAAGAAAATATTATGCTGATGACATGGAATTTTGTGTAGATACCCAACACCAAGGCGCACAAGATTAGGCTCCCACACAGTGCAGGTTTTTCAGATCTTCACTTGTAGATAGCTGGATCTAACAACATAATATTTTCACATGCACTCATTTGTAAACATGCAAACAATGAAACCAGGGCCATCACTGAATCCAAGTGTCTTCATACATATAAGTCTCTGTTCACATTTATTTTAATAGTATATGTACCAAAAGTGTAACCTGAACATAAGCAAAAGCATGCCATACAGTGGTATATCATCCATACATTTGCATTCCGTACTGCGCCCCTGTGTACAAAAACGTCAAGAGCAATATGAAAGGGAATTTGTCAGCAGGATTTCTGCCCCCTTCACACACAAACTTTTTATTTGCACGTGTAGCTCTTTCAAAGACAAGTCCAGCAATACCTTTAAGGTATGGCACACGTCAGGATTTCTTGCAGATATTACTGGACTTGTCTTTGAAAGAATTACAGGTGCAGATAAATTGTTTGGGGCCTGAAATCCTACTGACCGATTCCCTTTAACATTGGTCCATCCGGTAATATCTCAAGTCTGGCATATAAGAAGTGTAAATGTATTGGAATCATATTATAAGAGCTTGCTTGCTACATATGAAGCAGAAAAGAGCAAAATTCCCACTGACTTAGATTTAATACAATAACCTTCCTTTCATTTTGGCACCGGAGTAGGACAATATAATAGCATACATGGGCATCTGGGGAGAATAAAAAGCCTGTGTGCTTTTTTTCGTAATATTATTTAAAGAAAATAAATCCAAATCAAGATTTTGCTTCCAGATGGTTTAACTTCCACTAATAACAAAATTAAAATGTAATGCACATACTTTTACAGTTTATTCTACTGAAAACTATAAAACTCTGGAGATCTTAATTTACCTGTAGCTGTGACTGTCACAAAGCGCTTGGTATATCGATGCAGAAAGTGAAGCTGCCAACAGATGAAGTGTATATACCTAATGGGGGAAAAATGCAGAGAAATCTAGAGAACCGCCATGAGCAGTATCTTATATCAACTCTCCTGACATGTCTGTTAAGGTACCGTCACACTAAGCGACGCTGCAACGATACCGACAACGATCCGGATCGCTGCAGCGTCGCTGTTTGGTCGCTGGAGAGCTGTCTGTGTGACGATCCCGAGGTCCCCGGTAACCAGGGTAAATATCGGGTAACTAAGCGCAGGGCCGCGCTTAGTAACCCGATGTTTACCCTGGTTACCATCGTTAAAGTAAAAAAAAACAAACACTACATACTTACCTACCGCTGTCTGTCCCCGGCGCTCTGCTTCTCTGGTCTGGCTGTGAGCACAGCGGCCGGAAAGCACAGCGGTGACGTCACCGCTCTGCTTTCCGGCTGCCCGGTGCTCACAGCCAGACCAGAGAAGCAGAGCGCAGAGGACAGCCAGCGATAGGTAAGTATGTAGCGTTTGTTTTTTTTTACTTTAACGATGGTAACCAGGGTAAACATCGGGTTACTAAGCGCGGCCCTGCGCTTAGTAACCCGATGTTTACCCTGGTTACCAGCGAAGACATCGCTGAATCGGTGTCACACACGCCGATTCAGCGATGTCTACGGGGAGTCCAGCGACGAAATAAAGTTCTGGACTTTCTTCCCCGACCAGCGACAGCACAGCAGGGGCCTGATCGCTGCTGCCTGTCACACTGGACGATATCGCTAGCGAGGACGCTGCAACGTCACGGATCGCTAGCGATATCGTCTAGTGTGACGGTACCTTAACAGTGAATATACGTTTGCCATGAAACAATAATGCTGGTGTGCGGAGTTAAGGGACAATAACACTGGAGTGGAGGAAGAGAGTAAACCACCGGAGGGACAATCAGGGCTGTGGAGTCGGAGTTGTGGAGTCGGTGTCGGTATAAAATGGACAGACTGACTCCTAAAATGTATAATAACTTAGGAACAGTATTTAAATGTAGTATGTGAATATTAATTTCATAAGAATTTGAGAAAGTTATGAAATATCCTATAAATGTCTGTTCTATTCCTTATCTAAGGATCTAAACTTTCAATAAACTGCGCAGAGACCAATATGTATGTTTTCTCTGTATGCGTCATGTTTTAGTTTGCTTTTCCACTGAGCTCATGTTTGGAGAGGTTATTTCCTCTGGTGCTCTTCATATTATTAGCTCTACTAGCAGTTTCAGTTTCTTTCTGGTGTATGACCCAGCACAAACTTAATCCCTCCACCCTCTTCATAGACTGTGAAGCATCATGATGTGATACATTTACTGAGCTGTACCCTGAGAAAAGCCTGAGATTTAAGGTTCAGAGTAAAGCTATTTAACATATTTTACAAGCTTTTTTACGCGTCATCATCTGTACTATTGATTCATGCAAAGTTTTAATTCTATCCAAAATTATACACGATTCCCTATTCTTGCGGAAATTACATTATACCATTTTTTTTTAATAGAAGAAACAAAATTATTTTGAGAGCGAATTTATGATTACAAAATGCCTAAAAAGCTTCCTATGAAGTCAGCTGTATTTGTGCATTTCACATTAACTCAAAATAAAAAATATTTTGTGTGTCAGTGTATGACAGATGAAAACAAATGCTATGAGCTCAAAATCAGTTGCTGCTCAGGCAGTGGTAAAAATGCTCCTACAAGAGCTTTCATTCTAAAAATACATTTACAACGCTTACCCCCAGAAGTTTTCAAAGCTGTGACTGAGAAAGATCACAGCGACACAAAGAAACCAGTGCAAGCACTTGCCGCCATGCAAAGGTGCAAAGATCATCTCAAATATCAGTTACAAGATATTTTGTAAGTGACAAAGTTACTGTAACAATGACAGCAGATATGTTTAAAAGACAGCTCATAGAGCTTATTGTGAAAGACTGTGTATCATTATTTGCACGACCAGCTTATACAGATCTAAATTGAGAAATGGCCTGCAAACTTGCGTGTTTCTCTGGAAAGAGAAAGTATTTAGAAAATTAGTGATTGGAGAAGCCCTTAACCAAAAGGAGGATTTTAAAAAGACTCCCAAGGGACGCTTTATATTTCTTGAAATCGATGCCTGCACACGTCACAGAGTGAAGTTTTTTGCCATCAACGCTCGATTTGTTTGCGACAACAAGAAATTGTTACCAAGAAACTGGCAGTAAAAAGATACTAAACCTCATGACACCAGACAGTTTCTCCAGGCCTTAGAGGAAAAAGTTCTGCAAGATTAAGAACTAAAAAATAACAGGTAATTTCAACTGTAACTGACAATGCTTCAAACATGATAAGTACAATTAATCTGATGAATAAGAATAATGAAGGTGAAAAGGAGCTGTACTAAAACTTCACGTTTCGTATGTTTGACATGGAAGGCCTCAGGCCTGCAACTGAGGAGCAAACAGATATTACTACAGAAGAACAGCAAAATATATTTTACAATTAGATGATCTTGTTGAAGCTGCTTCAAAGGTTTCTCATATTCATCACATGCACTGTGATGTGAACAAGATGCAGTTGGTAATAAGATAGTCTGCAAGATGGACATGCTGGAACTCTGAAACTGTCTTACTGAGGAGGTTTAATCGCAGATGGCATTGCTGCGTCAGTGAAATGGAGAGAGACACTGCTATTAGAAAATAAAATTCTTCTGCCAGCTGTTTATGTGGACCCAGTCATCATATTGCTGGATGATCAACAGATTACTAATGGAAAAGAAGCTCTGCCTGAAGTAGCAGTTAGGATGAGTGGGCTGCAGGACTGCTAAGAGCAAGAGGACATGGGTTTTGCCAGTGCTACTGCTACCGTATCTTCAGCCTCATCAGATGAGGAGTTTAATTTTGAAAAAGTATTTGGATGACATGGAGCAGGCCAAGCGTTGCCACATGGGAAAAGATTCCACTCCCTTAGCAAACAGAATGACCATATTTCAGTAACTTTTTCACTTGCACTCAAAGAAGTAGAAGAGTTCAACCGTTCATAAAAACTGACTGTGCACGAGGCAATTCCTTTATACCCTGAAATTGTTAGCGATGTTCCCATGTAGTTACCGCATTGCCACCAACCCACGTTAGTGTAGAGAGGTTGTTCTCTAGCCTTAAAATAATTAGGTCAGATTTAATGTCATCTATGAAGGAGGATCTGATGGAGGCGATACTATTTCTCAGAACAAATTCATAGACTGCACAAATGTTATTCAGTACGTTTTTGTTGAAAACTGTTTTTTCCCCACTTACTGCATAGTATATTGCATATTTACAATTTATTAAAATTTTTTGTCTTCTAAAGTTGTATTCCAACAAATATATTTTTTGTTCTATCTAAACAGCTTGATTATTGTATCATAATGGTGTAGCCTTTGGAGTAGCGAAACGACGACGGATTAAAAGAGGGTGAGTAAGAAGGTAGTTCTAAAAGCTAAACACCAAAGGATTGCATGATTTGGTTTGGCTTACTGACTCCACAGCCCTGGGAACATTAACGCTGGAAGGAGGACAATAGCGCTATAGGGTGGGGGGTATGAAAATAACGCAGTGAGCTGGAACAATAATGCAGGAGTGGGTGGAGCAATAACACTGTGGGGGTGGGGCAATAACAGTTAGCAGGAACAATAACACTGCTGGAGTGGGACAATAATGTTGGTGTGCCAAGTGAATGGACAATGACACTGGAGTGGGGAGCAGGAGTAAAACACAGGGCGGACAATAACTATGAGGTGGGGGAGGGTGATATCGCAGTAAGCAGGGACAAACACTGGGGGAGTGGGACAATAACGCTGCAGAGGTGGGACAATAACACTGGGGGAGTGGGACAATAACGTTGCGGAGGGGTAGAATGAAACTGAGGGGCAAGCCTGATGAATAAGGCGTTTTATTACATAGTCTAACACCGACTGCACTGATTGGACAAAGTCTGACTGTAAAGGGGCACACTTCTTTACCTTTGGATCCTGGTTGTCTGGGTGTGGAGGATTCTTCATCTGTACAATGGTATACAGAATGTCATGAATATGATTATTAAGGTAAAGCACAGGATTAGCAATCACGGTCTTGGTTACAGCAATGCTTGCTGACAGTAATGGAAGAGTTGTAGGTAGAGGAAGCGGAGACTGGAGCTGTTTCACTGTTGTTTCCTAAGGTACAAGAAGAAAAATACTGAGCAATCGATGTGCAAACACCTTATTGTGAATATCTATCTGTATTGATAAGGCTTGTTCTCATGAAAATTTAGGAGACTGGATTAGGATTTGGGCAGCAGGATGTGCTAGTGAGTGAAGAAGGCTGGGTGGGAATAGCAGTGGTGCATTTTGAGAACTAGGTGGCACAAGCAGAAAGTGGAAAATACTTATTGCCTCAGTACCTGCTCAGCAGGATTACAGAGGGGCTAGAAGAAAGAGAGAACGAGGGAACAAAGAAAAAAATAAAAAAAGAGAAAAATAAAAATATAGAGAATTAGGCTATGTGCACACTTTGCAGATTTCCTGCGGATCCGCAGTGTTTTTTTCCGCGCAGAAATGCTGCAGATCCGCAAGTGATTTACAGTACAAAGTAAATCAATGGAAAAAAAATGCTGTGCTAATGGTGCAGAAAATTCCACACAGAAAACACAGCGGATTAAAAGAAGGAGCATGTCACTTTTTTTGTGCAGATCTGCAGCATTTCTGCACCCATTCCATAATAGAAATCCGCAGGTGTAAAAAAAGCATGAAATCCGCACAGAATCCGCAGTAAATCTTAAACAAAAAAAGCACAAAATCCGCATAAAAAACGCGCAGATTTTGACCTGCGTTTTCTGCCAAGAGATGCAGAATCCGCACAGAAAATTCCACAGCAAAATCCGCAATGTGTGCACATAGCGTTATAGAAAAGGAGAGGGAGAAAAAGAGAAAGCAAAAAGAGAGAGTAGGAAAAAGAATAGAGGAAAAAGAAAAAAGGAGAAGAAAAAAGGTAAAAGAATAAAAGGCAAAACAAAAATGATAGAGGAAGGTAACAAAAATGAAAACGAGAATGAAACAGGAGAAATGAAAAAGTAAAAGAAATGAAAAGGGAGAAATAAAGAGAAAGAAAAGGAATGACAAGGTGTAAGGGGGACATTACAAGAGAGAAAGAACAAGAAAGAAAAAATATATAAGAGAATGGAAAATGGGAAAGGTAGAAAGAAAGGAAAATAAATTAGTAGACTGAAAGGTAGAGAGATACTGTAAAAGAGAAGAAAAAAGTCTAAAACATGAAACGAGAGGGAGGGACAAGCATTTTGCACAGTGGCTGTCTGCTCTGCTGAATGTCCTCCATATTCTGTACAAGTTCATTTGAGTGTATTGGAAAATATTGTGTAATAATAATAAACATTTAAAAATGTATTGGAAAATAATCTGATTGGATCTGACTGAATGAAAATGTTCTAATCTTGCAATTGTGTAGTAAAAAGAGTACTCGGGGAGTGTTGTACTGTCCCTGGCTCCATGGACTATAATAAAGAGATGCCCAGTGCAGTTCTATTATCTTTCAGTGTGACAGGAGCTGCGCTCTGCTTCTCTGCTCTCCTCTTGTACTGTCTGGGAGCCGGAAAGCAGAGCGGTGACGTCACCGCTCTGCTTTCCGGCTCACAGCCAGTACAGGAGGAGTGCAGAGCGCAGCGCTGGAGGACAGACAGCGGTAGGTAAGTATCTAGTGTTTGTTTTTTTTTACTTTTAGCATGGTAACCAGGGTAAACATCGGGTTACTAAGCGCGGCCCTGCGCTTAGTTACCCGATGTTTACCCTGGTTACCAGTGAAGACATCGCTGGATCGGTGTCACACACGCCGATCCAGCGATGTCTGCAGGGAGTCCAGCGACGAAATAAAGTTCTGGACTTTATTCAGCGACCAACGATCTCCCAGCAGGGGCCTGATCGTTGGTCGCTGTCACACATAACGATTTCATTAACGATATCGTTGCTACGTCACAAATAGCAACGATATCGTTAACAATATCGTTATGTGTGAAGGTACCTTTAAGGTCCCAGAAAGAAAGGGGTGAGCCATGAAGAGCAGCCCGTCATGACAGCCCCCTGGTAATGTCTGTCTTTCTGCAGTCTGAGTTTAGGGGGTGTGGCCTGCTCCCTGCTAGCAGCCCTGCAGTGAAGGAGACATTATTAAGGGGCTTGCTACTATGAAAAGCGTGTTGCTGGCTCCTGCTACTAAAAGCCAGGAGCATGTCACGCCCCCTCTTCTCAGACTGGCAGGAAGCTGCACTCTGCTGTGTGATGTAATGCCCCTGATGGGAGGAGGGGTGCAGTAAAGAGCAGCTCCTGTCACACTGAATTCAAAATGTTCTAAAGATAACAGAACTGCACTGGGCAGCTCATCTTTAAAAGTTATGAGGGCAGAGACCGTGCACAAACTTTTGTATCTCCCCACAACGCTTCTTTAATGATTCCTTAAATATTGCAACACACAGAAAGCAGCATGCCACTACCTGCTGAGACTCTTGTAGTAAGAACTTCAGCTCCATCCTTACAGAGGCTAGGCCACCTCCCTGAGCCCCATGTAAGCTGCAGTAGCTCAAGAAAACTCGGAGAAGAGCTTGGTTCTTTTGTAACCACCATTTCCGTTTTTCAGAGTGCTCACGCTTAGCTTGTAATCTCCGGCGTTCGATTTGATGTCGCTCATAGGATCCTATATCGGATTTATCTTGAAATTCATGACAGTCCAACATATCTTCGGGTGGAGGAGTCTCAATTGTAAAGTCTTTGCTATCAGTTTCATGGTTGAATATTTTGTGCATTGCAGCTATCTCTTTTTCCAGCCAATTATACAGCTGGAACCTTAGTTTTCCTCCATCTACTTCATGTCCCGTAGCCAACGTCCTCAGTTCTGTCATAAGAATCTTCAAGCAAGCCCTAAACTTAAGCTGCTCTGCAATTACATCAACTTCATTCACGGTTGGTACGGAGTTGTCAATGGTTGGTGTCTCAGAACTGACATCTTTTGGGCTTTGATCCATTGGCTCCAAATTTAATCCTTTTAACACCAAACCCTCATCGTCCTCTTTGTCGCTCTCCTTATCCTCTCCCCAATCCAGCTGTAGTGGCTCATCCTCAATCTTAATAAGTGGAGAGCCCCAGTCAAAATTGTTCACAGGTTCTTCAACATGTGGCTGCTTTGCCGATGCTGCTGCTGGGGTGAACCACCCCGAAGCACTCACTTCTTCCATATTACTTTTTCCGATAAAATCCAAAGTGTCTATCCCAACAGATCCCACACTTAGGAGATCTTCATTAATCATCGATTTACTAAGCTTTGGTATCTTAGACAGAACTTCTAAAGCTAGAACTGGACATCCTACTTTGAAGTGAGCATTTGCAGTCGTAAAAAATAATTTCCTTTCGATAAGATTTATTTCATCCACGAAGTTTTTGTCGGTTTTCAGGCCAGACGTAGCAAGGGCAGCCTCTGGAGTAGCGAAACGACGACGGATTAAAAGAGGGTGAGTACGAAGGTAGTTATAAAAGCTAAACACCACAGGATTGCATGATTTAACTAGAACTGAAAAAGAAAAATGAAACATTACAGTGGATACATATTGGAGCAAAGTACAAGTATGTTGTGTTTTATTTCTGCAGAGAATACAATATGTGTTTTCTGGGGGGGTTGCATTTTTTACCCATTTATTTGCATGGCTGAAAACTATGCAAAAACGTGGAAAGTATTACAAGACTGCGTCTTGGCAATCACGCAGCAGGGCTCAAAAAAACACGGGAGGAAAAAAAAAAAAAAAACATATGCCCGAGATTAGAGAAATCTCATTTATTACACTGATTCGCATTATGCTGGTGGGTGGTCCCATCAGTGACTGACAGCTATGAATGCACACTTGTACAGAGAAAGCTGTCAGTCACTGATGGGACAGCCCATTGGACTAAACATCTCACAACGAGCATAGTATTAAATGATGAAAATACAGGTTATACTGAATATTTTCTCACACACAAAACTATATATCAAATTCTCAGTTCCCCTTGCTCTATAACATGCTGCCTATTGATTGGACTGCATTTTAGGTCAGAGGTGTCAAACTGCATTCCTCAAGGGCCGCAAACAGGTCATGTTTTCAGGATTTCCTTGTACTGCACAGGTGATAATTTAATCACCTGCACAGAATGATTCCAGCACCTTGTGCAATACAAGGAAATCCTGAAAACATGACCTGTTTGCGTCCCTTGAGGAATGCAGTTTGACACCTCTGTTTTAGGTGACAGATTCCCTTTAACCCTGAAGCATGGCTTCACTTTCCTGACCAGGCCGATTTTTTTTCAATTCTGACCAATGTCACTTTATGAGGCTACGTTCAGACTAGCGTTGCGCGCCGCTGCGTCGGCGACGCAACGCACGACGCACCCAAAAACGCGGCAAAACGCACGCAAAAACGCTGCGTTTTGCGACGCGTGCGTCGTTTTTTGCCGAAAATCGGACGCAAGAAAAATGCAACTTGCTGCATTTTCTTGGTCCGACGCTAGCGGCAAAAAAGACGCAAGTGTTGCAAAACGCAACACATAAAAACGCATGCGTCCCCCATGTTAAACATAGGGGCGCATGACGCGTGCGTCGCCGCTGCGTCGCCCGACGCTAAGGCGACGCACACTAGCAGAACGCTAGTGTGAACGTAGCCTGAGCTCATATCTCTGGAACGCTTCAACGGATCCCAGTGATTCTGAGACTGTTTTTAGTAGTAACATTTCCTTGATATGACTTTTGTTTATTTGGGAAATAATTGGAAATTTGGAGAAAATTTAGAAAATTTAGCAATTTTCATACTTTTAATTTTTATGCCCTTAATTTAGTTATATCGCTTCAATGGATCCCTGTGATTCTGAGATTGTTTTTCGTGACATATTGTACTTCGTGTTTAGTGTTACATTTTGCTCGATAGGATTTGCTTATATATATTAAAATATTGAAAATTTGACAAAAAAATTGGAAAATTTCACAATTTCAAAACTTTACATTTTTATGCCCTCAAATCAGAGTTATGTCACACAAAATAGATAATTATTAACATTTCCCACATGTCTACTTTACATTAGCACAATTTTTTAAATAGAATTTTTTTTTGTTAGAAAGTTAAGGGTTAAAAGTTGACTAGCGATTTCTTATTTTTGCAACAAAATATACAAAACAATTTTTTTTAGGGGCCAAGTTACATTTGAAGTGACTATGAGGGGGGCCTATATGATAGAAAATATCCAAAAGTGACATCATTCTAAAAACTGCACCCCTAAAAGTGCTCAAAACCACATTCAAGAAGTTTACTAACCCTTCAAGTGCTTCACAGGAATTAATGGAACGTTGAAAGAAACAAAAATTGAGTCCAAAGGAAAATTTGGGTTAAAAAAAGTTAAATGTTTATTTTTTAGCATTCACAAGGGTAATAGGAGAAAATGGACCCCAAAATGTATTGTGCAATTTCTCCCCAGTACACCGATACCCCGTATGTGGTCGAAAACTACTTTTGAGGCACAGTGCAAAGCTCAGAAGGATTTTGCTGGACTGGTTTGAGGGTGCCATGTCACACACTGACAGAGCCCCTGAGGTGCCAGACCAGCAGCATTTACTGGGGGAATAAATGACCCCATTTTACAAACTTTACCTCTCAATTCATTCATTTAGGGGCTCAGTTATCATATTGACACCATAGGTGGGTCACAGCAGTGAAGAAAAAATAATTACATTTTTCCCACCAAGATTTCACATTTTCATACTGGGAAATGGGTAAAAACGGCACCAAAATTTGTGTCAATGTCTGCTGAATGTAGACATACCCCATATATGGCTGTACAGTACTGCTTAGTAACACGGCAAGACCCGGGAGGGACAGAGCGCCATTTGCCTCCTGGAGCGCACATTTTCCTAGAATAGTTTGCGGACTCCATATGCAGAGCCCCTTATTGATAGAAATGCAGAATCCCTCAAGGGACCGCGTTTTGGAAATTATACCCGTTTGTCAATTTATCTACAGGTGTAGTGATGATTTTGACTCCATGGGTGTTTTCCAGTAACAAACAGTAGTGAATGTTGCGGAGTGAAAATTGCAAACTGCCATTGTAGTGGCCAGTACATTGTAGTGACCAGCCCATGCTTCTGGAGACATGCACCATAAATTAGGCGGGCTCTCATCGCTACAGAAATGCCAAACAGGTGGACGATAAATGTGGTTTAGATACACTGTCGTTCAGAAGGGAGGGAGGAATTTGGATTTGGGAGTGAAGAATTTTCTGAATTTTGTTTGGGGGGTGAGGAGCTATTTCAGAGCTGTTCCAGATCGTTTGTGCTACAGTAACATAGAAGCCCCCTATATTTCCGATAACAGATGACGGACCTGAGTTGGGACTTGCTTTTTTGTGGATTGAGTTGAAGCTTTTATTGGGAACATTTTTCTGGTGCTCTACGCTGAACGCTTACTTTGGGGTTTCCATCTAAACCTCTTAGTGACGTGACAGATGGTACCCCGATGGATCCATTCACTATAATGAGGCAGCACAGTTACTCTGGACTCCTTTTGGCCCATGTTCAGCGGTGTCCTTCTTTTCACAAGTGCACAAAACTGTGCTTGAATGTGCTGTTATGCACGCCTAAAAAGACTAACACCGCCGAATCACAGGTTCTACGGCGTCCACAGCGCCTCCATCTGTCTCATAGGGAATCTTCTGCCAGGGGTTGTGTCTGAATCATGTATTTCAGAGATTTAAAAACCCCGTGTAAGCGTTCAACTCAGAGTGCAGGATAAATGTATGAGGAGCCTTACTGCGTTCTTTGGGAGGCAGAATGAACAAATTAACAGCCGATGAAGAATAAGTTTTATTTATTTTTTACGCTGTTACTCGTGGTGTATAAGTGACTAGACAATTTTATTCTTCTGGTTCATACGATTACAGTGATACCAGATGTATATCGGGTTTTTATGTTTGGCTGCTGTCACACACCAAAATACGCTTTCTATGGCAAAAACTAGTTTTTGCATCCCCATATTTAGACCGCTATAATTTTTCCATATTTTGTCCAACAGAGTCATGTGACAGCTTCTTTTTTGCAGGACAAGTTAACGCTCTTATTCATACCATTTCTGAGCATCACATTTTTTAATTGCTTTCTATTCAGATTTTTGGGAGGCAGAATTAACAAAAAACAGCAATTTTTTTTTATGCTGTTTATTTTGTGGTAAAATCAATAAGGCAGCTTTATTCTCCGGGTAGGTACGATTACAGCGATACCACATTTAAATAAATGTTTTGGCGCTTTTACACAATAAAAACTAATAGAAAAAAACTGTTTTTGCATCGCTTTATTCTGAGAGCTATAACTTTTTTTATTTTTCCGCTGATGGAGCTGTATGGCAGCTTGTTTCAGGTATACAATTTTTATTTACATCCGTATTTTTGATCGTGCTTTTCGCTTTTTTTTTTTTTTTTTTTACAGTGTTCACTGAAGGGGTTAACTAGTGGGACAGTTTTATTGGTTGGGTCGTTCTGGACATGGTGGTACCAAATATGTGTATTTTTTTGTTTACATAAATAAACGTATGTATTGGATTAATATTTTGTCATTTTTTATTCTTTATTTGGAGATGTTAAAAAAATATATATTTTTACAATTTTTAGCAACTTTTTTTTTTTTTACATTGACCCACTATGGGACATTATCCTGACACTAACAGATTGCTGATCTGATACTCTGCAATGCTTCTGCACTGCAGAGCATCAAGAGCAGCGTCTGACAGGCAGGAAGGAGGCATGTCAGCTCCTGCTCTGAGCAGGATCTCACAGGCCACCTTCCTTGATGGACCCCATGGCCATTTTCCGGCCTGAGGTCACCATGGAGGCCATCGGCACAATGTGATCACATTGCATTGTGCCGATGGGAGCAGATAGGGAGCTTACTCCCTCTACGATGCTCCTCGATGTTGCTACCACTATTGATATCAGAGGGGTTAAATGTCCGCGATCACCAATGCTAGGACTGATCGTGGACGTTGCTGCAGGGTGTCAGCTCTCATAATGAGTGAGGGTTTCAGCTCTATCATGGCGGCGTTCAGTGCGAGCCAGTGCGATCATGGCACCGTATCTATACAATGATATGCAGGAATGCAGCTCCCACAGCGCCTTATCTATATGGCACAAGTCAGGAAGGGGTCAAAGGGGTTGTCCAGCCTTGAAGGCTACAAGTCTGCAGTCACACACTGACTGCAGACTGGTGAATCCTCAAATTGTGTGCATTGCGCTCTTTGAGGAATCTCTAGTGTTGACACTTGAAGCATGACCGCAGGTATGCGATCATGTGAAGACTAGATGAGTGCAGCCTTGCATATTACAAGTGTATTGAGTGAGGCTGAACATGTCTTGTCAGAATATAGCGCAAAGTATGCAAATCACATAACTGAAGTCACATGACAGCCCATTCCCGGCACCAGAGAATTCTCACAGTGAGCATGTTGTGAGGAGTCACAAGTCTGCAGTTACATAGAATGACTGCGGACTTGTACCCCAAGGTTGGACAACCACTTTATGTGTATTTGCACTCACAGAAGGTCTTTATTTTATATTTGTGGACAATACCAACAATGTAAAAAGGTTTAGCAGAAAAATGTGTTAATAAATGTACAAAATGCTTTTTAAAAGGGAAATATACTTACTAGGGTTCTCATCATCATCTTTGGGGGTTTGCTCCAATAAAGTATCCAGCGCCTTAGTGTGGTCTTTTATTATCCAGTAGGCAATACTCCGAAGGAAAGGGTCGGGGTGCAGCTTTGAACAGCTAAATCCTGAGCCATCTTTCTGACAGCCCAGCACTCTTTCATAAAGGAGAGACTCGTATGTAGATGATGTGTCAATTTCAGACTCATACAACCTAGCAATAACCAACGCCAGCTGAACATCTTCCATTTTTTCCAGACATACCTAAAAGCAAAAATAAAATATTACTCTGGATTCAGGTCCTCAAATGCAACATCTGTATTAATATCAGTTAGAAAAAGAACATATAAGACAATGGTAAAACAATGTTACCCGCATACCTCAATGGCATCCTTTAGGGAACCAGCTAGTAAAAAGAAAGCTGCAGACTGTTCAAAGCGCTGCTTGCCAAGCAGGGAGAATGCATTCTTTAGGGCTGCTTTTCGCCATCGATCCTCTTTAAAATTATGGCTAAAAAATTGTGTCATTTTCTCCTCATGCTGTGACCTGCGAGAAAAAGTTTGAAACTGAATTTGGAGTTTATGCTGCTAACGATGAAAAAATGTTTATTAAAGACATGGAATAAATAAAAGTGATTGTTTTAGATTTATAAAAGCCTCGATTAACCAGTAAAGTGTTTAAAAGGCAATGGATGCCTTTGTCACTGAAAAACAATATTACACTGATGGTTAACCCTTTAGGCTAAGTGCACATGTAGGAAATGTGGTGTCGAATTTTCTGCACTAAATCTGCATCTCCTGGCAGAATCCGCAGGTGCAGATTTTGTGCAGTTTTTGTTGCAGATTTTGTGCAGTTTTTGGTGCAGTTTTTGTGCAGATTTTACCACTGCAGATTTTTATCATGGAGGGGTGCAGAAACACTGCAGAACTGCACAAAAGAAGTGACACGCACTTCTTTGAAATCTGCAGCGTTTCTGTGCGGATTTTTCTGCACCATGTGCACAGCTTTTTTTTTTTTTTTTACATTGATTTACATTGTACTGTAAATCACAGTGCGGATCTGCAGCGCTTCTGCTGCAGAAAAAAACGCAGCAGGTCTGCACTAAGGCTACGTTCACATTTGCGTTGTGCACCGCTGCGTCGGCGACGCAACGCACAACGCAAATAAAAACGCACCAAAACGCACGCAAAAACGCTGCGTTTTGCGATGCATGTGTCCTTTTTTGCAGAAATTTGGACGCAAGAAAAATGCAACTTGTTGCGTTTTCTGCGCCCGACGCTTGCGGCAAAAAAAACGCATGCGTCGCACAACGCAGCACAACGCATGTCCATGCGTCCCCCATGTTAAATATAGGGGCGCGTGACGCATGCATCGCCGCTGCGTTTCCCGACGCTGCGTCGGGAAACGCTAATGTGAGCGTAGCCTAAATCTGCATCGTGTGCCTTAAAGATTAACCCCTTCATGACCCAGCCTATTTTGACCTTAAAGACCTTGCCGTTTTTTGCAATTCTGACCAGTGTCCCTTCATGAGGTAATAACTCAGGAACGCTTCAATGGATCCTAGCGGTTCTGAGATTGTTTTTTCGTGACATATTGGGCTTCATGTTAGTGGTAAATTTAGGTCAATAAATTCTGTGTTTATTTGTGATAAAAACGGAAATTTGGCAAAAATTTTGAAAATTTCGCAATTTTCACATTTTGAATTTTTATTCTGTTAAACCAGAGAGTTATGTGACACAAAATAGTTAATAAATAACATTTCCCACACGTCTACTTTACATCAGCACAATTTTGGAAACAAAATTTTTTTTTGCTAGGAAGTTATAAGGGTTAAAATTTGACCAGCGATTTCTCATTTTTACAACGAAATTTACAAAACCATTTTTTTTAGGGACCACCTCACATTTGAAGTCAGTTTGAGGGGTCTATATGGCTGAAAATACCCAAAAGTGACACCATTCTAAAAACTGCACCCCTCAAGGTGCACAAAACCACATTCAAGAAGTTTATTAACCCTTCAGGTGCTTCACAGCAGCAGAAGCAACATGGAAGGAAAAAATGAACATTTAACTTTTTAGTCACAAAAATGATTTTTCAGCAACAATTTTTTTATTTTCCCAATGGTAAAAGGAGAAACTGAACCACGTAAGTTGTTGTCCAATTTGTCCTGAGTACGCTGATACCTCATATGTGGGGGTAAACCACTGTTTGGGCGCACGGCAGGGCTTGGAAGGGAAGGAGCGCCATTTGACTTTTTGAATGAAAAATTGGCTGCACTCTTTAGCGGACACCATGTCATATTTGGAGAGCCCCCGTGTGCCTAAAAATTGGAGCTCCCCCACAAGTGACCCCATTTTGGAAACTAGACGCCCCAAGGAACTTATCTAGATGCATAGTGAGCCCTTTAAACCCCCAGGTGCTTCACAAATTGATCCGTAAAAATGAAAAAGTACTTTTTTTTTTTCACAAAAAAATTCTTTTAGCCTCAATTTTTTCATTTTCACATGGACAACAGGATAAAATGGATCCTAAAATTTGTTTGGCAATTTCTCCTGAGTACACCGATACTTCACATGTGGGGGTAAACCACTGTTTGGGCACATGGTAAGGCTCGGAAGGGAAGGAGCGCCATTTGACTTTTTGAATGAAAAATTATCTCCATCGTTAGCGGACACCATGTCGCGTTTGGAGAGACCCTGTGTGCTTAAACATTGGAGCTCCCCCACAAGTGACCCCATTTTGGAAACTGGACCCACCAAGGAACTTATCTAGATGCCTAGTGAGCACTTTAAACCCTCAGGTGCTTCACAAATTGATCCGTAAAAATGGAAAAGTACTTTTTTTTCACAAAAAATTTATTTTCGCCTCAATTTTTTCATTTTCACATGGGCAATAGGATAAAATGGATCCTAAAATTTGTTGAGCAATTTCTCCCGAGTACGCCGATACCTCATATGTGGGGGTAAACCACTGTTTGGGCACACGGCAGGGCTCGGAAGGGAAGGCGCGCCTTTTAACTTTTTGAATGGAAAATTAGCTCCAATTGTTAGCGGACACCATGTCGCATTTGGAGAGCCCCTGTGTGCCTATGCAATGGAGCTCCCCCACAAGTGACCCCATTTTGGAAACTAGACCCCCCAAGGAACTTATCTAGATGCATACTGAGCACTTTAAACCCCCAGGTGCTTCACAGAAGTTTATAATGCAGAGCCATGAAAATAAAAAATAATTTTTCTTTTCTCAAAAATGATTTTTTAGCCTGGAATTTCCTATTTTGCCAATGGTAATAGGAGAAATTGGACCACAAATGTTGTTGTCCAGTTTGTCCTGAGTATGCAGATACCCCATATGTGGGGGTAAACCACTGTTTGGGCGCACGGCAGGGCTCAGAAGGGAAGGCACGCCATTTGGCTTTTTAAATGGAAAATTATCTCCAATCATTAGCGGACACCATGTCGCGTTTGGAGAGCCCCTGTGTGCCTAAACATTGGAGATCCCCCACAAATTACCCCATTTTGGAAACTAGACCCCCAAAGGAACTAATCTAGATGTGTAGTGAGCACTTTGAACCCTCAAGTGCTTCACAGAAGTTTATAACGCAGAGCCATGAAAATAAAAAAAAAAAATTATTTTCTCAAAAATGAATTTTAGCCCGCAATTTTTTATTTTCCCAAGGGTAACAGGAGAAATTTTACCCCAAAAGTTGTTGTCCAGTTTCTCCTGAGTACGCTGATACCCCATATGTGGGGGTAAACCACTGTTTAGGCACATGCTGGGGCTCGGAAGTGAAGTAGTGACGTTTTGAAATGCAGACTTTGATGGAATGCTCTGTGGGCGTCACGTTGCGTTTGCAGAGCCCCTGATGTGGCTAAACAGTAGAAACCCCCCACAAGTGACCCCATTTTGGAAACTAGACCCCGAAAGGAACTTATCTAGATGTGAGGTGAGCACTTTGAACCCCCAAGTGCTTCACAGAAGTTCATAACACAGAGCAGTGAAAATAATAAATACGTTTTCTTTCCTCAAAAATAATTTTTTAGCCCAGAATTTTTTATTTTCCCAAGGGTTACAGGAGAAATTGGACCACAAAAGTTGTTGTCCAGTTTCTCCTGAGTACGCTGATGCCCCATGTGTGGGGGTAAACCACTGTTTGGGCACACGTGGGGGCTCAGAAGGGAAGTAGTGACTTTTGAAATGCAGACTTTGATGGAATGGTCTGCGGGCGTCACGTTGCGTTTGCAGAGCCCCTGGTGTGCCTAAACAGTAGAAACCCCCCACAAGTGACCCCATTTTGGAAACTAGACCCCCCCAAGGAACTTATCTAGATATGTGGTGAGCACTTTGAACCCCCAAGTGCTTCACAGACGTTTACAACGCAGAGCCGTGAAAATAAAAAATCATTTTTCTTTCCTCAAAAATGATGTTTTAGCAAGCAATTTTTTATTTTCTCAAGGGTAACAGGAGAAATTGGACCCCAGTAATTGTTGCGCAGTTTGTCCTGAGTATGCTGGTACCCCATATGTGGGGGTAAACCACTGTTTGGGCACACGTCGGGGTTCGGAAGTGAGGGAGCACCATTTGAATTTTTGAATACAAGATTGGCTGGAATCAATGGTGGCGCCATGTTGCGTTTGGAGACCCCCTGAAGTGCCTAAACAGTGGAAACCCCTCAATTCTACCTCCAACACACCCCTAACCCTTATCCCAACTGTAGCCGTAACCCTAATCACAACCCTAACCCCAACACACCCCTAACCACAACCCTAACCCCAACACACCCCTAACCCTAACCACAACCCTAATTCCAACCCAACTCTAAGGCTATGTGCCAACGTTGCGGATTCGTATGAGATTTTTCAGCATCATTTTTGAAAAATCCGCGGGTAAAAGGCACTGTGTTTTACCTGTGGATTTACCGTGGATTTCCAGTGTTTTTTGTGCGGATTTCACCTGTGGATTCCTATTGAGGAACAGGTGTAAAACGCTGCGGAATCCGCACAAAGAATTGGCTCTCTGAAGAGACAATGTGCATATTTAATTTCCCAGAGGAGCAAGCGAGGCATTAAAGTCTCCTCACACTGGCATGCCAGACCTGGCATGTCACTCGCCACAAGCAGAAACCTTACCTCTTAGATTTCTTGTACAAAGCACACCAGATATTTTTTTTTTACTTTTCCTTTTTAAATACACCAGTGTTTCTTCTTTAATAACTGCCCAAACCACAGAATGTGTGACTCCAGGCTTGGTGCCACCATACACATTAGATAGCAGTCGGCCTAACAATCAATCAGCTTACAACCATCTCTCCTCACTCCCTCATAAACATGGATATTTTTTCTCAGATGAACTTTCATGTCTTTTCAAAGGGAAGAGTGGACACAGGCAGCGGCTTATATCCAGTAGAACTAAAGGGTTGGGTGTTAGGCTATGTGCACACGTTCAGGATATATTGCAGAAATTTCCTGAGAAAAACCTGAAATTTACTGCGAGAAATCTGCATGCGTTTTTTGCGCGTATTGGTGCGTTTTTTGGTGTGTTTTCTTTTTGCAGATTTTTCCGGACATTTCCCAATGCATTATATAGTGGGAAATCTGCAAAAAATCCGCAAAATTAATGAACATGCTGCATTTTTTACCGCGATGCGTTTTTTTCGCGGAAAAAAACGCATCATGTGCACAAAAATTGCGGAATTCATTCTAAATGATGGGATGCATAATGTATGCTGTTTTTTTTGCGGCTTTATAGCGAAAAAACGCAAAAAAAATGCGCAAAAATCAGCAATGTGTGCACACATCCTTAAAATTCACTCTACCCCACTACCTCTGATACACAGACACTCAGCCACCAACATGCTATACAAAGGCTAGCTCTGATTATGCAGTGTTCTGTGCACACTATGGATAGGACCCAGAGAGAAAACCTGCATCGGGGGCGACATCTCTTTGTTTATACAGGAACATCTACAGAAAAAGAAAATCAAATTGTAACTGTTTTATGTACAATTTAATTGCAGACTACTTGCCTGAATAAACCCCAGAGAACAGCCTTCTTCTTCATTGCTAGGTAGAAAATTGCAGCATCTAATGGATCACTGTTTCTCTGAAACGATGCTTTAGCAACCTATGAAGCAGGTACATTCAAAACAAATATATGAGACACCAAAATAATAAAAAAATGTATAATTCCCAGACAGTAATACTTGGCATTCCTAGGCTGACAAAACATGTAGAAGCTGCATGGCTTAGAAGCCTTCTTACACTGGCATGATACTCTCCACAAGGAGAAATGTTACCCCTTAGATCTCAGTCAGAAGCCTCTCATCAAGTCAAATAAGATCTCATGCTTTCCACTGAGGAGGGGCAACACCCCGAAACACGTGTCTGCAAATTGAGATTCTGGTTTGGCTTTTGTCCTACATCACGTGGCAAGGCTCATTGAAGGGTTGATATTCACTTTTAGGATCGATGATTCATATAGGTGGAAGAGTTTTAGTCCTCTCCCTCTCTGAATGTACTGGACAAGCAGCAGGGGGCCAGTGTATTCCTAGGGGGAGATATCCCCCCTACCATCCTCACAGTGACTGAAAGGCTGCTGTGTATGCAGATACATAGCAACCAGCCTTCAATCGCTGGCATGGCAGGCAGGGAGTGCTCCCATCATGAATACTTTGTCCATATATTGTATGTCCACTTAGTCTGCACTTCTATGATTCCCTAATAAAACTATTAGTTAATGCATCTTATTGTTTTAGTTTAGATCACAGCATGTTTTATTTAATAGGCATTACCTTTTCTATGCATCTGCGGAGTGTGTTGATATTCCTCACCCACCACCCAATTCCCATGGCTCTCAGTTCAGACCACTGAGGGTCACCCTTCTGAATCGCTGGGATCATGTTGATTAATTCTTCCTCGGCCTCTGAGTGAAAGGCCCATGCAAAATGACAAGTGGATAACCCTGCAGAATAAGTGACAGACATCCAATTATCACATTAGCAACGATCAGGCCAACATGTAATAAGAGTGATAAAGATATCATTGTGACACGGGAAATGATTGCAGGATAGCACGAAAGCTTTGGGTTTGTAGGATTTAAAAGAAAAGTAATTTCCTACACAGGTTATTATAATATCTGATGCAGTGGACAGTGGTAGGACCTTCTGTTTGTAGAAGAAAATGAAGTTTTTCATTCACTGCAATCATATGGTTTTTAGATACTAACAAGACTTCAATAACTGGAGATCACTGGAAATGGATGGTTCTACCTCCTCAACAGACACGTTTTTGGATGTATAGTTACATTGGCAAAAAAATAATAATTTAATATTTTCTGTCGACATTTGGGGAACAATATAATCTACTGGTGAAATTGGGCTAAGCAAGAACCTTCTGTGTAAGGAGATAAATCAGGTTACCTTGGTGGAGCAACTGGAGACGGTACAATGGAGGAAGGGACGTTAGCAGACACGTGTGCAGCCTCATCGCCAACAAGTACCTCAAGCCACATTCATCAAGGTTGTCTCCTCCTACAAACACAAAAATTCCAATCAGCATTAATATAATGGGGAATGACATGTCATTTTTATAGGAGGGCACTTACAGTATGTTTTAGTCACAGGAACTTTCACTTCCGTGAAAGTCGGAGACAAATGAGAATACCAGGTACAAGCCTCTTCGCAGAGGACTGTTACTGCCATGTTTTGGTACCTCAGTATTAGCGGGGAGTCCACTGAGTGTGATTATCGCCATGTTCTCAGTGGTGAACGGTTATAAAGCACACAGAGATCCATACCGGGTTCTCTCATACATACTATTGAGAGCTGTTCTACCACAGGGGCTGATTGGGCATCTCTCTCTGGCCACAGTAGGCTATTTTCACACCAGATTTGCCAGAACAACTTACTCTCTTATGGTTTCTTCACAAAAAATACTTACTGCACTATTTTCCTTTACTATGTCTATCATTATAGGAAAGAGCAGCAAACTATGCTCTTCTGAACAGTAAAAAAAAAATGCCAACTCACGCCAACCCAAGTATACCAAAAGGACCAACTGTTGCCATGAGCAGGGCGAATGTGGGTCTTCGGATATGTTCTGGGGTTGTACTGGGAGCTTTCCCAGTGCATGCACCAAAACTAACAGATATGAAATGTGAACACGCACACTTATAGGCATACATTGGGAACATTTATGGCAAAAAGTCTTTTTGGACTATGCTTGACATGTACATGACAGCTATAAAACCATCATTATTACTTTTTATTATTGTGTATATGTGGTAGATAAGAGGTCATAGAATCTCCTCATGGGCAGTGCCTACAGTTAAAGGGCTTGTCCAACGAACAAAGTACATTATAATCAATAGATCTTGGGATAAAAATAAGTTCCACTATTAGAAGTGGAAACTATTGCTGTGAGATAAAACATTTTGCTGCCTGTTTTAAACAGTCACGGAAATGTTTTACCTCACAGAGAGAATCCGCTGTGATCCCCTGCTGTCCTGTCTGTATCCTCTTTTGCTTTCTCCCCTGCCCAGAAGATGTGGTATGATCAGACCATGTCCCTGTACGGTCAGACACAGCCATTACACTGTTAACAGCAGGGGCACATTTATAAGATTATCTCAGCACAGGAACATTTTTTAAGCTCATCTTATTGTGGAACTTATTATTATTCCAAGATCTATTGATTAAAATGTACTTTTTTCATGGATTCAAGACGATTTTTTTCTTATAAAAACATGCATGTAATGTAGTGTGAGTGCGCTAATATAATCACATACTGCCGCCTTCGCAGACGTCCCCGCTCTTCACTCTCCAGATCACGCTGTGCTCTATGTGACCCGGAAGTGGCTTTTACGACGTAAGCCTATGGAGCGTCAGATCAAGGCTCCATAGAATTACACTATAAAAGAGACGTCCGGCTCACACACACAGAGAGATCCGGATAGTCTGCAGTGCCATGACTTCACTAAGAGGAGAAGAACGGTGCCGGATCGCGGAGAAGGCGGCGATTGGCAAGTATATTAATACATACATACTACATTACATGCACACACACAAGTTTAGAAAAAATAAATCTTCACGGGAGCTATTCTTTAAGTCTTATAGCTGGAAACATAAGGCATATGTATACACAATTCGATTTTGTGGGCTTTAGAATATATGCCAATTGTGGTGTGAACATACATGGCTTATGTAGCATTTTCAATTTTAACAAAAATAGCAAATATTTTTAAGAAAGTATCTTCTGTTTCTTAGTAAAAATAGATTTTGACAAATGTGCTCATTTTGCTCTATGTATTACAATCATTTCTAATGCGGTCGCCACTTATTACCTGTGTAGCTGTTATCTCGACTTTCCCCGAGCTCGGTGCTGGTTGTAGCCACTGTGTCCGCCAGAGCCACTAGAAACATCTGTTCTAACCGGGTCAGGCCTGGTAAACTGGAATGCATGAGATGGCTTGAAAGGACACTGGCATGCTCCCGGCCAAAGTAAGTGGGCCCGTACTGTGACAGGTTAATAACTTTTGATTTGGTTTCTCTTTTTTCCATTTCAAAGCCTATAAAGTCATCGGTAGTCACATTTTGTACCTGAAATAAATCAGAATATTGATCATCTGATTTTTTATCAAAACTAAGTTTTGAGGTTTGTGATTTTTTGGTTGGTTCCTCAGGAGCAGTGTACGCTGCATCTTGATCAGCAGATAACAGTGCATGCAGTGGAAGTGGAGGAATGGAGTCGATCTCCGTGTATTCCCGAGTCCCATCCTTTCCAGTGATAATCATGTCCTTGGCTGTGCTGCCGCTTACACTGATCGTCCTTGAGAGGTGGCGTTTAGGAGCAGCGTCATCCCCAGCATCTAAATCTTTTACAATTGCAACCTCCCCTGCAATGCACTTAACTAAATGTGAAAGGATGGCTTTTGCCCGTCTAATTTTTCCCAGGTCCATGAGTTCAAGCAGCTGAGTTGGGTGGTATTGCGGAAGAGTTGGAGAAAGCACAAAGGCAGCCTCAAAAAGACCCCCATCCTGAATAACAGTTGGGCTGCCAAAGACATCATCGACTATAGCGGCTCCATCAATCACACTGGTTTTCTTAGAAATCATATCATTTTGTTCTGACTTTTCTGCATTATGTTCAGAGGCGTAGAAGTCAGAATCCCCTATCTTCACATTGTGTTTCCACTGAGCATAAACTTGCATTTCACAATCCATCCCAACTACCAGGATGCCATCTCTGACCCATGACAAAGATACTGGTAATGAAGGCGTACCGTCCACTGAAGACACCAGATCAATGGATCTGAGCAGGACCCATTTCGATTTGATGCCCTGTTTTATACTACCACCTAGTGGTAAAGTGATAACAGCAATCCCATCCTTGCTATTGGTCTGATCAGTCACAATGCCTGACAATCGTCCATACATAAAAATATTGGATCCAACTCCAACAGTCAGTATGTGTGAACCATCTTCTTTTGAGACCCAATCCAAGTGGACCAAATGCTTAGTGTTGGGCATGAGATGCTTGTCTCTGTTTAGAAACACATCAGATTTCGAGTACACAAATAAATTACTATCTACGCTCACATGAGCGTCAAGCATGGTGCCGACTCTTATCAAGTCGTCAAGATGTATTGTTTGTTCTAAAGCCCATTCGGATCCGCCCGTGGATTCACATTCATAGAGACATACGTGCATAGAAAATTCTTTGGAGACAAAACCATTGTGTTGAATGGGCTGCTTATACGCTACAGCAAGTCTTCCAGTGTAAGAACAACTGACCGCCACCGGCTTTCCGGCTACGTTCACCGAACTGCTGCTCTCATCGCGACCTTCATTCATTAAGGACCATTCCTTCCAGCAATAGCTATGCTGGTCTTCACTTCCAAAAAGTTCTTGAATGGTTTGCACACTGCATCTCCAGAAGCGCACTTTGTTGTCGGAGCATGTAGTAACCACAAGGTACGGTGCAAGGCACACTGGGTAAATGGATGAAGAACTAAGATGGCCTGTTAGGAGAAAGCATAAGACCTTAGAGAAAATACTTGACTTATATCATTCAGGTTATTGAGTTATACATAAAACTATTAGTTGGCCGGTGGTTGTGTACCATATCACCGATCACACTGTTGTGGTGGTTAAACGCATCAAAATGGAAATTTCCCTCAGCCCCACAAGCACACAGACCTACCTGCCGAAGGCGTTGCTCTTATTACTTCTACTCCATCTGGGATATCCAATGGATGGCTATATACGAGCTTGGAACTGAGAATCAATTTACTGGCGGTCTGAAGATTAGCAATCGATGCAGAGCGGGTCATCGGGCTTGCGCCCGGAGAGGTTTCTGGAGAAGACTCAACAGCAACTTGCCCAGGAATCGTAAGAAAGTTTTCTGATGGCGCGGGGTCTGCAGCCTTTGCTTTAAGATAAGGATAAAAAATGTCATACTAAATAAATGAAAAATATAGCCGTTGTTAAAGGGTTGTCTCTACTTTATTCTTGAGGCTCGCACCACTTTTGGCCTCTGGTTTCCTGCTTTGCAGGGGTGGTGCGCACCCTTGCAGAGGTAGAAATAAAGGGACAGTGAGGTTAGTCGGATCTAGCGAACCAGCCAGTGCGAGTAGGCTCTAAAATATAGAGCATGCTAGTGGCGCAAGTATCTTACCAAGGTAACTAGCCACTCTGAGACCACCAGGAGGTCTGGAGCTTATGCAATTGAAAATGGCTCCAATCTTGACAACGGAGAGGATTTTTAATAAGTTAATTACACAGACATTTGCAATTTTAACCACATAAGAACTTAGGACAACCCCATTAAAAGCTCTTTGTTAGGCAGCACATTTATAGGCTGCATGTATCCTTCAGTAAGTGCCGTGGCCGCCTTAAAAGGAATCTGTCAACAGGTTTTAGCCACCTCATCTGAGGGCAGCATAATGTAGAGACAGAGACTGTAGTTTTGATAAAATCACGGTTTTATCTGCAGGAGATCATCACTAGAGGACTAGTAGACCTAATGCCAGATAGTCCTTCATATTCACGAGCTCTGTATGACCCCGCTCCCATCTCTGATTGGCAGCTTTATGTGTGCACTGTACATGGGAAGAAAGTTGTCACTCAATGCTGAGTGCTGCTCTCTTCCAACACTACAGGTAGGACACAAAACAGAAGAGTTTATGAACTCTATCTTCAGTGTCAGAGGAGAGCAACTGAGCCCTCTGCTTCTTCACTTTGGTGACCAGTTAGGGTCTCGGCACCTGGATCCCACTCAGTGACAAGTTAAACGTTTTCTTTTAATGTGTAGTTAAACTTTAAATGTTTGCATAGTTACAGTGGTACATTTGTATGCGAGGCTGTACCCAGTACTGAGGCTCAGCCCCAACCAAGTGAACCTCACGTCAATGCTTTCTGCAGTATATATGGAACGTTATGCACAGACAATCAGGATTTCTTTGTCTCTGACACAGAACAGAAACCTCTTCGATAACATAAGACACTTACCAACACATGCTTGTACAGACTTCAGATGGAGATGCCACATATTTAGAATTGAACGGTTTTCGCCATCTTTTTCTATCACAACTAGGAAAAATTTTTCTGAAAAGGGAGGTGGTCGGTAACCTGTACATAGTGAAACATACAGATCATCAACAACATTAACCATTATTAACAAATTAGAAAATTAACATGAAGTTCAGGCATCTTTCACATCACACTTCTGAATCTTTTACAGCTACATATGTTTAGAGAGTAAACCTAAAATTTGGTTGTAGAGGTTTGATTGGTATGGGAGATTTGACTGCGCTTCGGAGAAAAACAGATCAATGATCATGTTTAAAAAAAAAAAAAGAGGTGCCTATGCTACTTATTTGTAAAAAGACAGATTATGATATTTTGATCCTTCAAAAAATGAATCCAACAAGAAATATACACAAAAGTATGAGGAAAGGAAACCAATTTGACTTAAAAAAAAAATAAAATAATATCGATGTTCAGCAGGAAACAATTACAAGCCAAAAATTATAACTGCAATGGAAGGAGCACCAACAGAAGGGGAAAAAAAACAAAAAAAAAAAACACAGCCGTCATCAGAATCAGTCCAAGTTGGCACTCTGGACTGTTTGGTCAGCCACAGACGAGTGTTTTTCACTCACCACCTTTGTACACACAAAAGGATAGAAAGTGTAACAGCTCTTTTGCAGTAGTTGTCCACTAGTACTTTTCAGAGAACTTTTACTTCTGGTACTTTTACTTCCAGAGCAGATTACCACAAAAAATCTCAATTTTTGACTTGACATTCTTCAGGATGTATTAAAGAGGACCATTCACCAATTTTTTCACAGTGAAGTGTACACATGATGTGATAGTTCTGAATAAAACTTATTTAATTTTTATTTTGCCTTTAAACTGTGGAGTTATTAGCAATTAAAGTGCGGTATTTGGGATCTAATGAATTAACTTTTGATAAATCCAAGTGGGTGTTATCAGATATTTTACACTGGGTATGTGTACTACTTCTCCTTGTAAGAAGTTGGCCAATCATAAAGCAGGCAAAAACACAGAAGCAAAAGAACACGCCCCCACCAAAGCTTTGGTTACTCAGTGTGTGAGATGCAGTGGTGCAACTCTGATTACGCTTAATATATCCCTAGGTATAGCAAGAACAAAACTGGGATTTTTTTTCTTAAGCTGCAATGGAGTACCAGTAGACAAGTAAACAATAACATATAAAGTTATTTTTTTTTAATTCAACATGTCCAGGACACCATATACGGTAAACATTGTGCTAAATTAACCTAACACTTTAGAATAAAATTATATTTTTGTTCTAAAACAGCATCTCAAAACAGATCATCTATATATATATATATATATATATATATATATATATATATATGTCTAGGGGTTTTTCAGTCTGTCTGTCTGTCTGTCCTGGAAATCCCGCGTCTCTGATTGGTCGAGGCCGCCAGGCCTCGACCAATCAGAGACGCGGGATTTCCAGGACAGACAGACAGACAGGCCTTGCGGCCTCGACCAATCAGCGACGGGCACAGCATGGCGACGATGATGTCATAATGGAAAGCCTGCGTTTCTGATTGGTCGAGGCCGCCAGGCCTTGACCAATCAGCGACGGGCACAGTATCGACGTAGATGTCATAATGGTTGCCATGGTGACGATGATGTCATAAAGGTTGCCTCAACCAATCGGCGACGGGCACAATCTGCCGCGAATTCTGGAATCACCATTGTCCATATACTACGGGGACATGCATATTCTAGAATACCCGATGCGTTAGAATCGGGCCACAATCTAGTCTATATATATAATTGCCTAAGGGTTTTTCCGTCTGTCTGTCTGTCTGTCTGTCTGTCTGTCTGTCTGTCTGTCTGTCTGTCTGTCCTGGAAATCCCGGCTCTCTGATTGGTCGAGGCCGCCAGGCCTCGACCAATCAGCAACGGGCACAGCGACGATGATGTCATAAAGGACGTAGACATCCCGCGTCTCTGATTGGTCGAGGCCTGGCGGCCTCGACCAATCAGCAACGGGCACAGCAACGATGATGTCATAATGGTTGCCATGGCGACGATGATGTCATAAAGGTTGCCTCGATCAATCAGCGACGGACACAGTCTGCCGCGAATTCTGGAATCATCATTGTCCATATACTACGGGGACATGCATATTCTAGAATACCCGATGCGTTAGAATCGGGCCACAATCTAGTATATATATAATTGTCTAAGGTCCACTTCCGTCTGTTTGTCTGTCCCGCGTCGCTGATTGGCCCCTCCCTACTCCCCACCAGTCAGTACCCCCTCCATACTCCCCTCCAATCAGCGCCCACATAGCGTTTTAGCAGTCCGTTAAACGGACTGCATTACACCGCGGCATTACACGGTGTAACGCAGTCCGTTAACGCTGCCATTAATCCTGTAAGTGTGACCAACTATTTACTATTGATGTTGCCTATGCAGCATCAATAGTAAAAACATATAATGTTAATGTGGCACCCCTAGGGGTATTTGCCACAAAAATAGTTACTGACAGTAAGTACAAATACTAAAATAGCAAGACTGCACTACCACCTCCGGCCAGAAGGGGGAGCTCCAGAGACTCCCCTTGATCCATTCTGGTCTGAGAGAAGAAATGGCAGTTGGGCCAAGGAGCTGATAGTGAGAGGTCATACAGTTGAATCTCTAACAGCCCTGTGACTGTTACCAGGCCTAAATCACCGGCCTGAGGAGAAGAGGGATAGAGAAAAAGGACATTGTGAGAACCGGGTAGCATTAATCACTACCCAGAACAGGCGCAAAGACGGATACCGGATCCGTGGCTGTATTCATTATATATAATACAGCAACCGGAAAAACGTGAGGTGACATCAGCTTCACTAGGGTCGGATGCAGCAACAGACACAGAGTTCAGCGGTACTCCCAGAGGGGGTAAACCGATAAAAGGACTCGGGTTGCCCGTCGAACCAGGACCCGGAGGGGACAGATTGGGCCGGCAGCCAGTTCACATACAGCAGCAGGGCCACACAGAAATTGCGCACAATAAGAGGCGAAGACCCCGGCAGGGTCAAAGTAACTCAGAGTTCCCATACAGACTCCGGTGACAGGACTGGTTGTAAATCCTTTTATGTTAAAGTAAACTGGTTAAACGTTTCAGTGCCTCAGTCTTTCATTTGGACAATAGCCATCTATCCAGGATCGAGATCGTCACCGCTGGGAGAACCTGCTGCTGATCAAGTAAGTGCCTGTCCCCTCATGATACCCCTTACACTGTGCATTGCCTGAGGCCACAGCACCGGGTCAAGCCACCCGTGACATCCCCCTCAAGAGACAGACTCCATTGGTCCGGTGCTGGGTATCCCGGTCTCCTGGGCGTCACAATTGGCGTCACGAACAGGATCTAGCCAGCCCGTATACCGGGTATTGTGTGCCGTGATTGGAGCCCAAAGCTGTGAAAACTGGGATGAAAAATCTTGAAAATTGACTTTATTAAAGAAAAATCCATTCCCCATTGAAAACTATTGAAAGTGACTTTTCCCCATTGGTTATAATGGAGTAAAGATGGCCGCCATCCCCTGAGGTAATCACTTCATAACCGTTAGGCACGAGACTGTTAATTGAGCTACGCCATCACCTGAGCCCCAGTCTAACTGAAAAACTTCAGAATCCGCCATTACAGAGCGCGGTGGGTGGGAGCAGCAGGGGGCGTGTCATTGTGGGCGGCACCAAGCTGAGCGCTCTGACATCAGAGCAAGGGGAAAATCGATCCTGCTGCACAGCGGAACGAATCTACACTATCCCGACGGAAGCGGAGGACCGGAAGGGTCCGGATTAACTAAGGGGGCACAGTATGTCGCAGCACGGAGACGCCGCAGCACTCGGCAACACTAATGCAGCTGAAAGACAGAGTGTCAATAGAGAGTCCGGCAGCGCAGCGGTGCAAGGAGTGGCGCCCATCATGCCGGTGCTGATGCCATATACCCCGGGTGGCCCATGGCTTCCAATGTATGAAGGTGAGCCTAATACCCTTGACGATTTCAGAGAAAAGATGCTGGCCCATTTTGACATGTTCCCTGTGGGTGAAGTTCAGCGTGTTAGTCTCCTGATGATGCAGTTAAGTGGCCATGCTAAGCGAGAAGTCACAGCATGGGCAGCTGATCTAAAAGGCACTGTTGAACGCATATTTGCTGGATTAAAAGCTACATTTGAAACCACGGCCAGCAGCAAAGCTAAAATACGATTCTTTAGTTGCAAACAAACAGCTAATGAGGGCGTGAGAGACTTTGCCTTAAACCTGCAGGAAGCCCTTAAATCACTTACACTGGCTGAACCCATTTTTAACACCGGAGCGGATAAACTGCTAAGAGATCAATTTATTGAGGGACTCTACACCCCTTCTCACCGGGGGCATGTGAGCATGCTTGTTTTTAAGAACCCTGAATTGACATTTGCCCAATTAAAGGAGAGCGCTATACGTCTCCAGCTGGCAGAGGCACCTCGGGATCAGGATCCTGCGCAACCCATGGCAGAGGCACCTCAACAACAGGGAGTGCCAGTGACATCAGCTATGTCTGGGGCCATTGCTAAGCCCCTGGGGCCCAGTACTAATGAGGCTCTTCAACAAAAGCTTGACTCTTTAGCTGATGTTGTTGCTTCAATGGCTAAAACCATGCAGGAGATGAGAGGACACAAGATGGAGTTGGCAAACTGTAGAGAGGATGTTCCATGGATGAGACCCCGGAGATACCCGACATGGAGAGGACGACCCCGCGACCGCTACCAACCGGATGGACAGCCCATTTGCCGCCGTTGCCAGCAGCCATGCCACTTTGCACGAGATTGTGATTTAAACGGGAATCCCCTGGGAATGCGGGCCGCTTCGCAGGAATGAACTTTCAAGGCCCAACACCCTGGCACGACAGGTACATCGGAGGACGACCCATTATCCCTATCGTGCTGGACGGAATTCCCCTCAACGCTTTGCTGGACACAGGTTCCCAGATTTCATCTATACCGTATATCCTTTATAAGAGGTACTGGGCTGATGCAGATATTGATAAAGGGCCCTCTGATGTTGAACTAGATATATGGGCCAGTAATGGTAAGTTGGTACCGAAACTAGGATTCAGGGAGATGACCATAAAGATTGGTAAAGTAGAACTGAAGAAACAGGGTATAATTGTTGTTGATGTTGACCGGCGGAACTGTGAACCAACTGTATTGATAGGAATGAATGTGTTAGAGAACTGCTTTTCCGAAGTCATTTCTGTCTTACAGCAAATTGCTGAAACTGCCCAATCCTGCCAGCAGAGAGTTCTCCGGAGGGAAATAAAAGTATTGATGTTAAGGCAACAGGTAGAAGTTGCAGGTGGAGAAATCGGCAGTGTGAGGGTAAGTGATCCAACGTCTATTGTAATCCCACCAAAAACAGAAATGCTGGTATGGTGTAGAGCAGCCATTGGTACTAAGGGACGAGATTATCAAGCCTTAATAGAACCAGTGTACACCGACAGCAGGCCCACTATACTCACAGCACGAGGGATAGTCGAGGTACACCGGGGACGAGTGCCGGTACGACTTTTGAACTGTGGAGAGGAAGAGGTCACTTTGCCAAGGTATGCTACAATGGCAAAGCTATATACTGTTGACAACAATGCCATCACAACCATTGAGCCCTTAGAACCAACCTGTCAGGTGGAAGGCAATGGCTCAGATGGAGAAATGGAGGATTGGTGCCAACAGCTACACGTGGGCATAAATTCAACACCTACCCATCAAAAACAAGGGGTGTATAGGCTAGTGACGGAATATGAACAAGTCTTCAGTAAACACCCATTGGACTTCGGACGGATAGAAGGGGTAGAACACACAATCCCCACAGGTGACCATCCCCCAATAAAAGAAAGATATAGACCCATACCGCCCGCTCACTATCAATGTGCAAAAGATATGCTGAGGGAAATGAAACAGGCCGGGGTAATAAGAGACAGCTGTAGCCCCTGGGCGGCCCCTCTAGTGATTGTCAAAAAAAAGGACGGAACCATGAGAATGTGCGTAGACTACCGGAAGATTAATAACATCACCCATAAAGACGCCTACCCCTTGCCTAGGATAGAAGAGTCCTTAACTGCTTTGAAATCTGCTAATTATTTTTCCACCTTAGACTTAACAAGCGGGTATTGGCAAGTCCCTGTGGCTGAGAGAGATAAGGAAAAGACGGCATTCACCACACCAATGGGTCTATGTGAATTTAATCGCATGCCATTCGGACTCTGCAACGCATCCGGTACCTTCCAGCGGCTGATGGAATGCTGCCTCGGACACAAGAACTTCGAGACCGTCCTCCTGTACCTAGATGATGTGATCGTCTAATCAAAGACTTACGAACAACACTTAATAGACCTGGCAGAAGTGTTCGAAGCCTTATCCAGGTATGGCATGAAAGTCAAGCCATCCAAATGTCACCTTCTCAAGCCAAAGGTACAGTACCTGGGACACATCGTGAGTTCGGAGGGAGTAGCACCAGATCCCGAGAAAATAAGCGCCATAAGGGATTGGCCAAGACCTACCAGCGCAAAAGAAGTGAGACAATTCCTGGGATTGGTGGGTTACTATCGCAGATTTATAAAAGGATTTACCAATTTGGCAGCACCCTTGCAAGACACCTTGGTAGGGCAGACGAAGAAACCTTCAAACCGAAACCCTCCTTTTCAGTGGAACGACGAAAGGGAAGACTCCTTTGAACAACTAAAGAAGGCACTAACCGGAGAAGAGGTTCTGGCATACCCAGATTACCATAAACCTTTCATCCTCTACACCGATGCCAGTAATGAGGGACTAGGAGCGGTGCTGTCACAAAAGCAAGAAGGTCGGGAGAAAGTCATCGCCTTTGCAAGTAGAAAGCTCCGGCCTACTGAAAGAAATTCAGAAAATTACAGCTCCTTCAAATTGGAACTACTGGCAGTAGTTTGGGCTGTGACGGAGCGTTTCAAACACTATCTGGCCGCTGCAGAATTTATTGTCTATACTGACAACAATCCGTTGACCCACCTGGACACAGCCAAATTAGGTGCGTTAGAACAGCGATGGATAGCCCGGTTATCTAATTACAACTTCATAATCAAGTATCGAGCAGGTCGCAAGAATGGAAATGCCGATGCCCTATCCCGGATGCCACACTTGAGAGATGTAGAAGAGGAAACGGGGGAGCTTGAAGAAATTGAACTACCAGCCTTCCATCGTCCCAAGGCAAAACATCATCAGTCAAGTACCTATCAGAAACAACAAGAGGTGAATTTTAATCCGTTAGCACACCATAGATGGGCTGACACCCAAGACAGCAATCCGGCTGTGAAGTTGGTGAAGGAACTGTTGACTGAGCAAAGTGCATATCCCTATGAGGATGCCCCAGAAGAGACGCATCAACTCCGGAAAGAGAGAGGCAAAATGTTCCTGTATCAAGGGAAGCTCTGTAGAAGATACACCAATCCGAAAACACATGAATTGGTTTGGCAGATTATTGTGCCTAAACAAGATGTGAAGATGGTCCTCGAAGCTTACCATAATGGTGCTGGTCACTTCGGTTGGAAAAAGTTAGAAGTACTTCTAAGAGAAAGATTTTATTGGGTCGGGATGAGAAAATCAATCGAACAGTGGTGCAGAAATTGTGGCCCGTGCAACCTCAGAAGAAACGATCAAAAGAACCAAAGAGCACCACTGCAGCCCATAATCACCAAACAACCACTTGAACTTGTAGCCATGGACCACGTGAAGTTGACACCAAGCCGGTCCGGCTATGTCTGTGCCTTGACCATCGTGGACCATTATTCACGTTTCTTGGTAGTAGTACCCGTAAAAGATCTGACAGCAAAAACAGCAGCCAAAGCGTTCCAAACGTACTTTTGTAGACCCCATGGATATCCGGAACAGGTTCTCACCGACCAAGGTACAGCCTTTGAATCAGAGATCTTCAGAGAATTCTGTAATATGTATGGTTGCAAAAAGATCCGGACGACGGCCTATCATCCACAAACAAACGGCTTATGCGAGAAGATGAACCATATTGTAATAGACCTACTAAAGACTTTACCTGAGACAGAAAGGAATCAATGGCCAGAGAAATTGCCTGACTTGGTGGATCTGTATAATCATGTCCCAGTGAGCTCCACCAACTGCACCCCAGCTTACCTTATGCGTGCAAGACCCGGCCAATTACCAATCGATCTAGAAATGGGAATTCTGAAACCAGACGCAGAAGTTCAAGACTCCAATTGGGATATCATACGGCAAAAGCAGTATCGCCAAGTGCAAGAGAGTGTGGAAAGAAGCCTTCAGCAAACTAGAGAAAGACAAGAGCGAACTTTCAACCAGAATGCTCTAGCGACCCCATTAAGACCGGGTGACCAAGTGCTCAAGAGAAATCGTCGAACCAATAAACTGGACAATCAGTGGGAAGCCGTACCCTACACAGTTTTACCAACAAGAGTGGATAATCCTAAAATGTGTCTCATTAGCAAAAACGGAGGCTTAACATCTGTACTAGTGTCAAGAGACAATCTTAAATTATGTCCGGAAGCATTGAAAGAGCCAGACGTTGTCCAGCCAGAACCAGAAGTTATTCAACCCATACAGGTTCAACCAGTAAAGGAAAAAGAAGAGGAAGTGTATCACACCTGTATAGGAGACTTTCCCAAAACCCTACTAACATACCATGGTGCAGTAGTGGTTCCCATGGTGGCCTTTTACCCAACACCGAACCCAATACCAGAAGTCCCAAGACAGGAAGAGGCTGACCCCGTACTACAGGAGGTTCCAGGCCAGGAAGAACAGATTCCTGGTCAGAGTAATCCCATTCACGGTGGACTTGCCAACTCCATAGTCGTGGAATTATCTTTAGCAGAGCGGGCAGATACTACATCCGCAGTAGACAGTAGTACACCACATGAAGAGACACCGCTATTACGTAGATCACAGCGTAGTACCCAGGGTCAATTACCGGCCAGGTATGCAGATTACCAACTATAAAGCTCATAATGTGAATTGTATATATGTTATGCCGTATATAGTTAAACAGAAAATGTAGTATAGTCATTGTTATCAGTCTGCAACGTTTAAGCCCAGTACCTACAGAGACTTGTCTGTATGAACTTATTGCATATTCTTGAACTTTTTATCAGCCCGGAGGCACTAAATCAAAGCTCCGGAAAGACTGCTTTTTGAACTTTGCTTTTTGCTCTTTTTGAACTTTCTTTAGACTTTATATTGATAACTCCGTTGGAAAAATGGAACTAAATTCCTGGACACTAAGTACAGTGCCGTTCCTAATACCTTCAAGGATAGAACTGTATTAATGGACGCTATTTGAAGTGACTTTTTACAGAACTCTATTTTTGTTTCCTTGAGTGGTTTTTGTAACTTTTCATTTTTAAGACTCTGTACATATTAATTGTTATTTCAAAATGTTATTGTCCCACAGTCCCGGAGTACTGTTCTTAACTAAGGGGGAATGTGGCACCCCTAGGGGTATTTGCCACAAAAATAGTTACTGACAGTAAGTACAAATACTAAAATAGCAAGACTGCACTACCACCTCCGGCCAGAAGGGGGAGCTCCAGAGACTCCCCTTGATCCATTCTGGTCTGAGAGAAGAAATGGCAGTTGGGCCAAGGAGCTGAAAGTGAGAGGTCATACAGTTGAATCTCTAACAGCCCTGTGACTGTTACCAGGCCTAAATCACCGGCCTGAGGAGAAGAGGGATAGAGAAAAAGGACATTGTGAGAACCGGGTAGCATTAATCACTACCCAGAACAGGCGCAAAGACGGATACCGGATCCGTGGCTGTATTCATTATATATAATACAGCAACCGGAAAAACGTGAGGTGACATCAGCTTCACTAGGGTCGGATGCAGCAACAGACACAGAGTTCAGCGGTACTCCCAGAGGGGGTAAACCGATAAAAGGACTCGGGTTGCCCGTCGAACCAGGACCCGGAGGGGACAGATTGGGCCGGCAGCCAGTTCACATACAGCAGCAGGGCCACACAGAAATTGCGCACAATAAGAGGCGAAGACCCCGGCAGGGTCAAAGTAACTCAGAGTTCCCATACAGACTCCGGTGACAGGACTGGTTGTAAATCCTTTTATGTTAAAGTAAACTGGTTAAACGTTTCAGTGCCTCAGTCTTTCATTTGGACAATAGCCATCTATCCAGGATCGAGATCGTCACCGCTGGGAGAACCTGCTGCTGATCAAGTAAGTGCCTGTCCCCTCATGATACCCCTTACACTGTGCATTGCCTGAGGCCACAGCACCGGGTCAAGCCACCCGTGACATCCCCCTCAAGAGACAGACTCCATTGGTCCGGTGCTGGGTATCCCGGTCTCCTGGGCGTCACAATAAAAATAATAATAATAAAAAAAAAAAATCATTATATTCTCACCTTCCGACTTCCGCACCAGCCTTTCCAGCTCCTCGCCACGCTCCGGTCCCGAGGTTGCATGCTACATCATCAAGGGTTATTGCCGCAAGGCATTACTGGGAACGGAGCATCGCAAGGATCATCGCTAAAGGCCTGGGTTGGATCCAGGGGCCGCCGGAAGGCGAGTATATAACTATTTTTTATTTTAAATCTTTTTTTTTTTTTTAAAGGGATATGGTGCCCACATTGCTATATACTACGTCGGCTGTATTATATACTGCGTGGGCTGTGTTATATACTATGTCGCTGTGCTATATATCGTATTTTTCCGACCATAAGACGCACTTTTTTCCTCCAAATTTGGGAGGAAAGTGTGGGTGCATCTTATGGTCGGAATGTAGCATGTGGGGAGGGGGCAGCAGCAAGTGGGATCTCACTGTGCTGCCTGGAATCCAGCTGCTGGGGAAACCATGTAGTCCCGATGATTAAAGTGCAGTGAATATTCATTAGCTAGTTCCCCGCCCACCTGTCAGCTGAGCAGTGAGCAGGAAGCAGCACAGGAATACTCCTCCATTGAAACACACATGGTTTCCCCAGCGCTGGATTCCTGCAGCAGCTGGGGAGATCTGTGTGTCCGGAGGAGGAGGCAGCAGCAGGGGCCAGAGGGGACAAGATCGCTGCATACCTGCCAGGGCTGTGCTGGATGCTGAGGCATAAGGACCTGTGTGATGTCATCAAGTGGGCGGGCTGGAGCATCACATGATGGCACAGAGCCCTCCCTCTTCTGATGTCATCACAGGTCCTTCAGACTCCCCACTAGAATCTGCTGGCTTTCTCTTATGACGTGAGCTGTGGAAAGGCAACAAGAGGGAGGGCTCTGTTTGTGCAGTCATGGGATGCTCCAGGTTTTCACCTCACCACAGTGTGGCTGGCTGGCTGCCACAATTAAAAGGTTAGTCTTTACAACACACAAAGCACTCTGCCACTCCTGTGGTGAACTATAACTCCCAGCATGCCATAGGATCTGCAGGACATGCTGGGAGTTATAGTTCTCCCAATGGGATCTTAAAGTAGCAATCCAGTGTTATTTTTCAGTTCTGGAGTGGTGCTTTAAATATAAGCCCTGTGCCCCCATTCTTATACTCCCTCCAGCGTCTTCATATAGTACTTTACAGACACCACACTGGTCCCGCAGCACCATCTTCTACACACAGCTTCCAACATAATAACATACTATTATATATAATAACGCCACATACAATAGTATGTTATTCAATTTTACCACTTTTTTTTTTGCTTCAAATATATTTTTCCCTATTTTCCACCTCTAAAACCTGGGTGCGTCTTTTAGTCCAGTGCGTCTTATAGTCCAAAAAATATGGTACTACGTAGCTGTGCTATATACTACGCATCTGTGCTATATACTACGTGGCTGTGCTATATACTACGGGGTTGTGCTATATACTACATGGGCTGAAAGAGCTATTTAAGTGGGCACCATCATACAATAGTCTATAGATACTTGTCTGGGATCACTACCATGCATGTAGAAAATTACTACAGAAACCATAAAAGAAACAGGTACATGCATATATTTGTAGGATCACCACAAGACAAAAGGATAATTGTCAAAAAGAATTTAGATTTTTATTCTTGAACACACCACAAAAAAACAGACAATACACACGGTTAAAAACATTTAAAACTTGTTCCACATAGAACCAAAAAATAGATCCAAGTCAATAGCATATATATTGTATATATTGTATATAGCATATAAGGTAACCACCTTGAGAAAGACACAGGGTGTGTCGGAACGCGTGGGTCTAGTAATCCTGCCCGGACTGTAGTACTGCACCTAGGACCATAAGGACGATAGTGGACTGTGTGACGGTATAGGGGGAAGTATTATTATGTACTAGCCAGGCTATGCATTAGCAGTCTGTGTCGTATGAGGTAAGGAGGAATATCTATGTGCGCTAGCCCGTGCCCTAGGATTTCATCTACATTAGGTAGCACTGCTCCCAACATTTGGGTGCAATCTATACAGCAGGGCACTGGGTTTCAGCGCTGCAAGAGTGTAAAATGGAACAGTTGACTATCTGAGATGCTGTCCCCCTAAAAGTGGGCTTTATTATATACCCTATAAACCTATCCAGTCCTCCGCAAGTGATTTATATTTAAAAAAATTTTGGTGCACTTGTACTAATAGGAAATACGATTATGTTTTTTTCCTATCTATATATATATATATATATATATATATATATATATATATATATATATATATATATATATATATATATATATATATATATATATATATATATATATATATAATATTATACAGCCGGGCAGTGTTGTTGTTGTTATTTTATTTATATCACTATACAATATATGCTATTGACTTGGATCTATTTTTTGGTTCTATGTGGAACAAGTTTTAAATGTTTTTAACCGTGTGTATTGTCTGTTTTTTTGTGGTGTGTTCAAGAATAAAAATCTAAATTCTTTTTGACAATTATCCTTTTGTCTTGTGGTGATCCTACAAATATATGCATGTACCTGTTTCTTTTATGGTTTATATACTACATGGGCTGTGTTATATGCCACGTGGGCTGTGAGAATCTTTCGCCCAGGGCCCTCAAAAACCTGGCGCTCGCCCTGGCTTCACTGATTGTTTGCAGCCGGCCTGGTGCGACCAATTAGCGACAGACGCATTCCGGCCCCGAATTGGTGCGGGATTTGAACCACGCTTCGATAATTGGTCGCGCCTGGCTGGCCGAATCCTGTGCATTCATTGCATTATTCTGAAATCTTCATAAATCAACTACATACATATTCTAGAATACCCGATGCATTAGAATCGGGCCACCATCTAGTAAACAAATAAAAATGTACTGTTACAAAATAATAATAATGTAAAATGCCTCAAAACAATACTAAAGATGTAATCTATTCAGTAATGGCCCATTTAGAAGGATCAGTAATCAGCAATCAAGCTCCTTTCAAACTACCAGTCGGTCTAAACATGCCGGCAATCACCTGACGAATGAGCAGAACACTCATTCATCAGGTGTGATGAGATTTATTAATTCATATTTCGGCAGCACAATGACTTGTACAAATAGGTGATGTGCTGACAATAACGGATTCTTCTATGGACACAAAACGAAGTATCAACAATTGTTCTGTATGCATAGCATGCTTGTTGGCCTGTCAACGACTACGGTCATTTAAGAACCTGAATTGACATACACGCAGAAAGGCACACACTGAAACAAGCCATAAAGAAATACATAAAAAAAAAATACACATACAGTATGTGGTATCATTATGTCTGTAAAAGTCTGAACTATCACACTATAAAATTAATTAAAGGGAACCAGTCACCACCCCCCCCCCCTTCAGGCGTTTTTAACTAAAAGAGCCACCTTGTGCAGCACCAATGCTGCATTCTGTCAAGATGGCTCTTTTAGTTCGGGTCCCTGCCACTGCTGAAATAATCGCTTTTATAATTTGTCCCTGATACCTTGAAATAGACCTGAGGGCGGGTCTTTCCCCCCCGACAGAAACGCCTCCCAACCGTCACTCAATACTCTGCACGCCGGGCTCCGCCTTCATTAACGTCTCACACGGGGGCTCCCAGATTTACCGCCTTGTCAGTGACCACCGCGGTGCGTCCCTCGCTTGCCAGTCGGAGCAGCAGCCGCAACAGCGACCACTTTGAGGACGTGAACACGCAGCAGTCACCCGTGTGTTCTGCAGCGGTTCCGGCACCTGTGCTGTTAGTTTTTTTTTCGGGAATGCGCAGTTTGCGCTGCCCTTCGAACTTACAGCACAGGCGCCGGGGCCGCAGCAGTTGGAAATTTTTTCCTGCTTTCCAGTGCACCACATGATTAGATGAATGGTGTCATTCTAAAGTACAACTCATCTGGCAAAAAAACAAGCCCTCATACAACTATGTCAGTGGAAAAATAAAAAATTTAGATTGTGAGCTCCATTGGGGACAGCGATGATAATGTGTGCAAACTGTAAAGCGCTGCGCAATATGTTAGCGCTATATAAAAATAAAGATTATTATTATTATTAAAAGTTAAGGCTCTTGGAAGAAGAGAAAAAAATGAAAACGCAAAATAGCCATGTCAAGAAGTGGTTAATAGGAATTAAAATGTTAGTTACTTCTAGATAAGGAAGAAATAAATTAAAATCACAAGCCGATTTAAAGCCCAACCTTGTGATGGCTGAAAGAAAACCTCGGGTTCCTTTGCTTTAACTTCATCTTTGTGTGGCTTGTATCCCAAAATAAAGTCTTCTTGAAACACGTGAAGCAGCTGAGTCCGTGATCCACACTGTAAATGTGATTAAATGGAGGACTGAACGTGTGCAATCTTTACAGACAAGAAATCCTATGCAAGATTTATCATCTGCGAGTCAGATCAAGCTTTCACTAATCACACCAGATTAATACCCAGCACTACATAACACTTACTAGCTGCACATCAGTCAGCGAGTCCACACTAAAAAGCACCTACCTGTAAACTGCATGGAAAACCTCAATGTAAACTGCAAGGAGGGCCCCCACTGTAAACTGCAAGGAAAGCCCCCACTGTAAACTGCAAGGAGGGCCCCCACTGTAAACTGCAAGGAGGGCCCCCATTGTAAACTGCAAGGAAAACCTAAATATAAACTGCAAGGAGGGCCCCCACTATAAACTGCAAGGAGGGCCCCCACTGTAAACTGCAAGGAAAGCCCCCACTGTAAACTGCAAGGAGGGCCCCCACTGTAAACTGCAAGGAAAGCCCCCACTGTAAACTGCAAGGAGGGCCCCCATTGTAAACTGCAAGGAAAACCTAAATATAAACTGCAAGGAGGGCCCCCACTGTAAACTGCAAGGAGGGCCCCCACTGTAAACTGCAAGGAGGGCCTCCATTGTAAACTGCAAGGAAAACCTAAATATAAACTGCAAGGAGGGTCCCCACTGTAAACTGCAAGGAGAGCCCCCACTGTAAACTGCAAGGAGGGCCCCCACTGTAAACTGCAAGGAGGGCCCCCATTGTAAACTGCAAGGAAAACCTAAATATAAACTGCAAGGAGGGCCCCCACTGTAAACTGCAAGGAAAACCTAAATATAAACTGCAAGGAGGGCCCCCACTGTAAACTGCAAGGAGGGCCCCCACTGTAAACTGCAAGGAGGGCCCCCATTGTAAACTGCAAGGAAAACCTAAATATAAACTGCAAGGAGGGTCCCCACTGTAAACTGCAAGGAGAGCCCCCACTGTAAACTGCAAGGAGGGCCCCCACTGTAAACTGCAAGGAGGGCCCCCATTGTAAACTGCAAGGAGGGCCCCCACTGTAAACTGCAAGGAGGGCCCCCACTGTAAACTGCAAGGAGGGCCCCCATTGTAAACTGCAAGGAAAACCTAAATATAAACTGCAAGGAGGGCCCCCACTGTAAACTGCAAGGAAGGCCCCCACTGTAAACTGCAAGGAGGGCCCCCACTGTAAACTGCAAGGAAGGCCCCCACTGTAAACTGCAAAGAGGGCCCCCACTGTAAACTGCAAAGAGAACCTCGATGTAAACTGCAAGAAGGGCCCCCGAATGTAAACTGCAAGGAAGCAAGCCAAGCCTTCTTGTGCGTGGGGTAGTCAAAAGAAATGGTGGTCGCCTGAACCAACATATCAAATGTGTATGGGGGTACTTAGTGTCTCTTACTGGAAGAACTCTTCTAAAAACTGAAAATTCGGCTATGGATCTGGGTGAAGATTAGTAAGGTTCTCTCATTGTCACTTGTAAATAAACACACCAAACTCAAGGAATTACTTACCTTACTAGTTATTGCATCAAGCTCAATGATGCAGCCTGGGCGCGCTGTAGATTGCTGGCTGACGATGTTAAACACTTCACCAATTAGTTTCTAAAATAAAGTAAAAAAGAGAAAACAAAACAAAAAAAAGTATAGTAAAGCAAATATTTAGAGGATAACATTAAACATCAGTCACAAAAACACATACATTAGCGCCTCAAATCACACTAAATAAGGCAGCACACTATGGCGCCAAAACCTGCAAACATGAAACATGAAAACTGAATTGCATTACTGCACTAGAAATATGAAAAATTGAGAAAGTTTAGCGCATAAATTGGCCAATTTATGTCTACCTTGTAGCCACGTTAAGGCATTTCTCGTATACAAGGTCCTTTAGTAAAAAGAGAGAGCGAGAGAGAATTTCCCTGACTGGAAATTCTTCCACGCATGATCAGTTTCAAAAAACGGCATCCGTCGCTGGATTCCTGCTTTTCACTGTCAGCAACGCAGAGCGATTTTCCGACGTACAGAAAAAACGTTCCTCTGCGCATTGTCTCCGCCCGACAGACAGCAATTTTTCGACGGATCCAGCGAACGACGGATGAAACGTGAGGCCATCAGTCACAATCCGTCGCCAATACAAGTCGATGAGAAAAAAACGGATCCAGCAGAAACATTTGCTGGATCCGTTTTTTTTTTTCCACAAAACGGCGCATTGTAACGGAAAAAGAAAGACGGAAGTGTGAAAGAGGCCTAAGAAGTAAACCTGCAAAATAAAAGGTATGAAGACCAGACCCTATAGTCAGCAATAAAAGCAAAAACCTCCGCACTTATTGTGTAACTAATGAGCAGACAGGCGTCCGGACCCCTGAGTGAGTGACGTCACATGCTCGCCCTCCGATCCTCTACACATTCTTACCAGCATCCTGGTTAGAAGACAACATGCCTGCATATGTAGTGTGACGCTAAGGCCGGGATCACACATGCGAGAAACACGTCCGTGTCTCGCATGTGAAATCCAAGCTCTGGCGCCGGCACTCCAGAGCGGATTACCAGCACACTGTATGCAGCAGAAACCCAGACACAATGGATGCGTTTGCTATTTCACTACAACTCCACTCCTGAAGTTTTGAGCAGCTTTTTGGCAAGACAAGCCGCGTAATCACACTGCAGTTCACAGTACCTGCAATGATGGTCATCGTTTGGGCTTTTTGATTGGTGTTCATCATTTAAGACAAGGGTCTCAAACACGTGGCCCCTGAAGCTGCTTCATGAGGCCCACATGCACTGTAGACCCATTGACGATCGTGGGCTCATTGCTAAAACGTGTATTGGGGTAGCACTGTTCCAGCAAGAGATAACGGTTTGATCGCCCTTTTTTCACTGTCGTGCCCATTTTTCTGTTGTTTAACTAATAAAGTAAAGATATATATCTCACACTTATGTGCTTATGACCATTATTCCTCCTCCTTAGTCTTTGACTCTGTGCATGTAGGCAGACACCTGTCAACTCTGGGCCACAGTGTGTGTGTGTGTGTGTGTGTGTGTGTGTGTGTGTGTGTGTGTGTGTGTGTGTGTGTGTGGGTGGGTGGGTGGGTGGGTGGGTGGGTGGGGGGGGGGGGGCCGGGGGTAGAATCCGCTGGGAACCCGCCTATCCGACTAGTTTTCAGCACTGCTCGGTCTCTAGCAGCTATCAAAGTATATTTTTCTCTGAAACGTTGCAGCGTTTCAGAGCCAAACATATCTGGCTGAGGTCATACAGAACCACAGATAAAGAGTGAGACAGGCTTTGTTTAATTGTGCACCTGTGTCTCAGCCTGTCTCACTCTTTATCTGTGGTTCTGGATGGGCAGTGTGGAGGTTGGATCTGAAATGTCTGTCTGGACCTCGTCAACCTTTATCCTCGCTTGCCTTCTCTGGCGCCATGGGGGTGACTCAGTAATGCTCCAGGTACAGCTTGCATTTAATGTGGTCTTGCTTTTAGTTCATTTAGGAGGCCTTTATGGGACAGCGAATATAAAAAACGTAGTGTAGGACTGCCCCAATATGAGAATGCTGTGAAGAGGCGGGGTGGCTCAAAGAATTGATCAATTGTTTGCTAAATGTATCATTTTGAAAATACAGTTAGAAATTAATATGTGTATTTGCACTTTATGTATTGCGTCTTAACCTTAGGCTGCGCTGGCTTCTCCCCTCTTTTGCTCTGATATTGGTAAGTGGCTGACCACCACTGTTGCCGTGCGTCGCGCATGGTTATGTGCGCCATTCCTTCTGTGTCTCTGTGCTTGATAGGCTGCTGTACACACACACAGCAGCCCTGCCCTGCCTTAGGCTTTGTTTAATTATGCACCTGTGTCTCAGCCTGTCTCACTCTTTATCTGTGGTGCTGGATGGGCAGTGTGGAGGTTGGATCTGAAATGTCTGTCTGGACCTGGTCAACCTTTATCCTCGCTTGCCTTCTCTGGCGCCATGGGGGTGACTCAGTAATGCTCCAGGTACAGCTTGCATTTAATGTGGTCTTGCTTTTAGTTCATTTAGGAGGCCTCTATGGCACAGCGAATATAAAAAACGTAGTGTAGGACTGCCCCAATATGAGAATGCCGTGAAGAGGCGGGGTGGCTCAAAGAATTGATCAATTGTTTGCTAAATTGATCTTATTTTGGTCTCATTGGTCTCATTTTGAAGATACAGTTAGAAATTAATATGTGCATTTGCACTTTATGTATTGCGTCTTAAACTTAGGCTGCGCTGGCTTCTCCCCTTTTTTGCTCTAAATGAAAGCATAACATGGACAAGCGATCTGTATTTGGTTTTCTAAGTATAGTACTTTACAACTCTGGATTGTGCCATTCCTTGATGATTTCTCCTGGAAATGTAGAAATAAATTTACAAGGAGAATGGTAGCTCCCCGCTGTTACAAAATTCATACCTTTCCAGGAGTAACAGAGGAACAACAATACTGAATTATAGAACAAGATGCTCCAAAATGATTGTTTCATGGAGAGTACAAGTAATTACTGGAGAGGTAGCAGGTCTTCTTTAACACATAGCATTAAGGTAGCAATCCGAAACCCCTCAGAACAGATTTTACACCATTTTTTCTTATCCACATAGTAGAAATGAGAGAGAAGCCATAGTACTATGACATTTAATGGCAAAGATTCACTAACTTCATAAAACATTGCAGCAATTCACTTGACATTTAATAAACAGCTTTGCTGTAATCACTGGTCTGAAGACAGATTTATGACGCAGAACGCACAATATAAAACTTACAGACGATTCGGGATCTGACAGTTCATCCAATAACTTCCGGGCATCAACCACTGCTTGATACAGTCTCAAGTTTGTCCCATCAGAGGCCACGAAGCAGGCACTGGCCGAGTTACAATATGTGCCTGGAGAAGAAAAGGTATGGGACGGTTAATTCCCAATTCCGTGAGCAACACTGGTATTGATGCATCGGCCCCTTGTCTATTATTGTTAGTCTTAAAGCTTTGTACTCTGTTCAGGATTTCCTTAGTCCTGCATAGGTGAAGAAATTAAGGCTTGAGCAGGGGATGAAATTATCACATGTGCAATACTGAGGATATCCTGAAAACTTGACCTGTGGGTGGGTCTTGATGACTGGAGTTGAGAAACACTGCCTTAGATGGAAGATATTATAACTACTCTTGAAATGTCTGATTAATAGTAGCTGAAATCCATCTTTACATGGCTATACAGAATATCTTCAGGAATTAAAGGGAAATTATCTACATAAAATGACCTAATGTTTGCGCTACGCGTCGGTTTTTATATTACTACCTGTATTAGAAAACAAAATTCGCAATGTTGCAATTTTCACACTGACCACTGGGGCTGTTTTAGGTTTGTATCTCCCGTCTTTTCAGAAAGAATGTTCAGCAGGCTCCTTATCATCAAAGGCAGGATTACAAGGACAGGTAACGCCCCTATACACAGCTGATAACAGGATCCACCAACCACGATAGGCGATATCACAGCTGTCCCTGCTCCTCCTCCCTTCACAGTGACCTTCGCATATGCGTCAATACAAAAAATAAGGTCAAAAGCGGTTTATTAAGTTAATGAATGTGTGTTCTTTCCTGAGACAACAGAAAGTTAAGAGTGTAAAAAAAAGCTGCAATAACAAATATGAAAATTGCAAGATTTACTTGTATCTTGCACTTTTCTCTGGTTTTTCTCTCAGTTTGCAATCCACTGAGAGCTGATGGAAGAAGTACAAAAAGACCAGCAACAGCAACATGGAGAATATTATACAGCAGTTCTGAGCTGCCGATGTAAATCAACACTCAAGTTAAAGGATTTGAAAGCTCAAAACCATCTTCCTATGTTTTCCTCTGCCTGTTTCCGCTCCATGCTCCTTATTTCTCACTTTTCCCTTCTCCATTCAGTACTGTATTACATGACACCACAGTGAGCCTGCATTCTGTCTTGTTTGACCAAGATAGATTTGAGCTGTTTTTTCAGAGTGGAAGACCAGTTCAGGAGACAGAGGAAGTGACTGATAAGTCAGTGAAAAAGTGGATTTCTCTGATCAGATATATTCAGTTTTCTTATTTTCACTTGCAGTTTTGATTTACACAAAGTATGTTGAAAGTACAGCTCCATTTTAAGGAGATTGAACAAAAGGGCCTCCTATAGAGTTCCTGGACACCCTTTCCAAGTCTAGATCACTTTCTATTAATGGTCTAAGATTCAACTAAAGAGCACATGCTCATTTCCTTAAAACTTAGCTTTGTAAAGTTCAACTGCGAGTTCCCATTCTTCCTGTCAAAAGAGTGTGTACCTGTATAGAAAGCACCACAGAACAAATCACAAGAAATATTTCATTCACTCACCTAAACAATAACTTGGTATAAGTGTTGGAAGCCATGCCACGTTACAAAAGGCAGATGTACGAAGGGAGTTAATTCGGGCTAGTTCAGAAACTCCTCCACTGTATGATAAGGGTCCGATTGGATCAACTCGCCACAATATAAGTTCACTGTAAATTGCATTTGGGTCGTGAAAAGTTTGTGTAGCCGCATTTCTAAAAGGTTGCTTGGGGAAACCTTTTAAAGGTTTAGGATCCACTACTTTACCGCCATGTTCTGTTTCCCAGGGATTCCCATCAGAGTCCGGAGTCGTCAGCACATTATGGTGAGATGAGGTCAACAGCAATGGAAGTACAGAGTGACATGCCAAATCATTCAAGTGGAATCTGTGGCCACAATATCGAAATTTATGTGACACTGTGAGCACTGATGAAAAGGCAGACTTATTAGCAAAGGTCACAGCCCATTGATTCAATGACCCATCAATATGCTTTGAAACCATCATGACCGTTGATGCCATACTGGCTCCACTTGGAAGAGCATTCACAGGATTTACAGTTATGTCACTTGCCATCATGGTTTTCTGCAGAAGAGCAGTAGCAGCTTCCTTGGCAGAGGTAGTACACGCATACATCATTATGTTTTTGCTAAGCGAGCTAGCATCTCCTGACGGAAAAGCAACCGGTATCCGAGAAGAAAAGGAAACCTGAAAACAAAAAGCAGAAATCATCAGCTAGCAATAAACATGTATTGTAGGCTTCATTTTCCTAAACATTTCACTACCTAATTTAACAAGGCCTGTCATCTCTTCTGATGGGTTTATTTTACCAATATTTCTATACTCTACAAAATAACAAATCTGGAGTATTTTTCCTTAGAATTTTGCCTTATGTAGTTCCTGCGTTATTACTTCCACAAATTTAGGACTAAACTGACTAGTGGGCGTTCCCATTCCTTAAGTGTTTGCACCTTCAAAGACTGGTACTAAAGTACTGATTGGACAGTGTCAGAGTACGGGGCGACCCCCCAACTGGTGACATCCAATTTCTCCATACATTTCTAGTATGTATTACAGCATACGGCACAATGCAGCGTTCCTCTGCACAGAAAGCTGCTCCAGGATTGTTAGGTCACGGGAATACAATTATTTACTAGACCAAAACATGTCAGAAGAGCAAACATCAAACCACAAGTCAGGAATGGTGGGTTATATGGTGCATATCAGGCATCCTGTCCTAGGTAGGGGTTTTGTTCCTGTTTGCCCATGTTACATACATATAATCTGATTCGATTCTGGGGCCATTTCCTGCCACATTATATGTTTTGTTTTTGTTTTTTACAGTTTCTCGCATAACCACATTTCTTTTGCCTTTGATTTATCTATTACTTGATATATTGTACAAGATTTTAGGAGTACTTTCCCGGTTTATTCCCTCTTTCTGTGAGGGTTTTTAAGTGGGTTTATGTTAATTAATTATTACCGTATATACTCGAGTATAAGCCGACCTGAGTATAAGCCGACCACCCTAATTTTGCCACAAAAAACTGGGAAAACTTATTGACTCGAGTATAAGCCTAGGGTAGGAAATGCAGCAGCTAACGGTAAATTTCAAAAGTAAAAATAGATGCTCCATAACGTTCATTATTGCCCCATAAGATGCTCCATATAAAGCTGTGCCACATATAATGCTCCATACATTTCATTATTGCCCCATAGATGCTCCATATAAAACTGTGCCACATATAATGCTCCATACTGTTCATTATTGCCCCATAAGATGCTCCATATAAAGCTGTGCCATATAGAATGCTCTGCACCGTTCATTATGGCCCCATAGATGCTCCATATAAAACTGTGCCATATAGAATGCTCTGAACCGTTCATTATGGCCCCATAGATGCTCCATATAAAGCTGTGCCATATAGAATGCTCTGCACCGTTCATTATGGCCCCATAGATGCTCCATATAAAACTGTGCCATATAGAATGCTCTGAACCGTTCATTATGGCCCCATAGATGCTCCATATAAAACTGTGCCATATAGAATGCTCTGCACCGTTCATTATGGCCCCATAGATGCTCCATATAAAGCTGTGCCATATAGAATGCTGCTGCTGCAATAAAAAAAACAAAAAAAACAACATACCTCTCTTGCTGCCCGCAGCTCCTCAGCATCCCGTCTCGGCGTCTCTCCGCACTGACTGTTCAGGCAGAGGGCGGCGCACAGATTAGTACATCATCGCGCCCTCTGACCTGAACAGTCAGTGCAGAGGACGGGAAGACGGAGCGGCGCCCGGCGGGTGGAACGTGGACAGGTAAATATGTAATACTCACCTGCACCCGGCGTCCCTGGCTCCTTATCCCGGACAGATGGCCTCTGGGTGCCGCAGCCTCTTCCTCTGTTAGCGGTCACTGGCACCGCTCATTACAGGAATGAATATGCAGCTCCACCCCTATGGGAGTGGAGTCCATATTCATAACTTTAATGAGCGGTACCACGTGACCGCTGAACAGGGGAAGAGCTGCGGCACCGAAGACCATGGGACAGACAGGGACAGCGCCAGGAGCGCTGGGAGCAGGTGAGTATGCGACAGACCTCTCTCCCCCACACCCGCCGACCCTGCCGCCGACCATGACTCGAGTATAAGCCGAGAGGGGCACTTTCAGCCCAAAAATTTGGGCTGAAAAAACTCGGCTTATACTCAAGTATGTACGGTAATTGAATTATTCTCATTCTCAATTCTGTACTGAGCACATTGTCTTTTGCTGACAATACAAAAGCTATTCCTGTATATTTAGCTCAGAGTAAGTTAACACCATATAGAGAGAACACGTGCTCTATGGGCTATATATAATCATCTCTTTGGAGGTGGTGGGGGCTCTCACGTGGGGGCTGTCACCTCCTGCCTTCTCTCCTTCATTCTCCATGGAATTTAGACTAGTTACAGAAGGAATGAACAGCTGGTAGCGATGATGACGACTTCTACTCCATGACAGACAGACGCCTTTTACCATCTCATGAAAGATGGGGAACAAATGGACAATCTGTTCGTAATTATTTCACCTATTTTATGTTTTGCTGCAATGTGGTTTTTCTGTGGACAATCCAATAAACCACTATATTTTTCATGAAAATATCATGACATTTTTCTTTAAGAGTAACGCATCTGGTAAAGAGTCCTGATTAAATAAATGTGCGAAATATGCATATTTAACATTTTATGAAAACAATAAATTAATAAATATAATGCTTTTTTTTAGTCTTGCTGGCAATTTATGAATGGTTGATAATGATGATTCATAAACGTACTTGCGGTTAAAATTTTGCTCCTGATTGGTCACATGTAGTCATGTGACTTTAATTGCTGATACAGTCCATTCCATTGAACAGAACAAAGCCTGTCAGTAAAGCACAGCCCTGCATGGGGGAAGGGTTCAGCCAGCAGTCTTAAGGTACCTTCACACTAAACGACGCTGCAGCGATCCAGACAACGATTGGGATCGCTGCAGCGTCGCTGTTTGGTCGCTGGAGAGCTGTCACACAGACAGCTCTCCAGCGACCAACGATGCCGGTAACCAGAGTAAACATCGTGTTACTAAGCGCTGGGCCACGCTTAGTAACCCGATGTTTACCCTGGTTACCATCCTAAAAGTAAAAAAAATAGGGATTTTTGTGTGTACTCACCGTAAAATCCTTTTCTCCGAGCCACTCATTGGGGGACACAGGACCATGACCATGGGTGTTATGCTGCTGTCACTAGGAGGCTGACACTAAGCTGAGACAAAAAAAGGTTAGCTCCTCCCCTGCAGTATACACCTTCATGCTGGCTTCCAGAGACCCAGTTCAGTGCAAAAGCAGTAGGATAATAACAACAAAATATCAAGTAACATTAGCGTATAACATGTCAACAAAACAGTCAAAAACTAAGAAAGGTAACGAGCCGAAAGGCTAACAGGGTGGGTGCTGTGTCCCCCAATGAGTGGCTCGGAGAAAAGGATTTTACGGTGAGTACACACAAAAATCCCTATTTCTCCTTCGCCACATTGGGGGACACAGGACCATGGGACGTCCCAAAGCAGTCCATGGGAGGGAAACAATACAACCAAATAACTCCGTGTACCATCTGACTACAAATGCGCAACGGCCGCTTGCAGAATACGTCTGCCAAGGGCCGCGTCCGCAGAGGAGTGAATGTGGACATTGTAGTGCTTTGTGAAAGTATGCAGGCTGGACCACGTTGCGGCCTTGCACACCTGTTCCACTGTAGCCTGGTGCCGGATGGCCCAGGAAGCACCCATCGACCGAGTGGAGTGTGCTCTAATCCCCGCCGGGACAGGACTGCCCCTGACCCGATAGGATTCCTGGATAGCAGATCGAATCCATCTGGCTATCGTGGCTTTAGACGCAGCCAAACCCTTTCTGTGACCCTCCGGGAGCACGAAAAGGGCGTCCAATTTTCTGAAATGAGCCGTTCTGGAAATGTACCTCCTAAGAGCCCGTACCACGTCCAGGGTATGAAGGGCTTTTTCAACTCTGTGTTTTGGCTGCGGGCAAAAAGAGGGAAGAATGATGTCCTCGTTAAGGTGAAAGGATGATACCACCTTAGGAAGAAAGGCCGGGGAAGGGCGTAGGACTACCTTGTCCTGATGGAAGGCAAGAAAAGGAGCCCGGCAAGATAAAGCGGCCAATTCTGAGACCCGTCTGATAGACGTTACGGCTACGAGGAAGGCAACCTTCCAGGAGAGGACAGAAAGAGGAACGTCCTGAAGAGGTTCAAATGGAGGTTCCTGAAGAACCCCCAGGACCAAGTTGAGATCCCAGGTCTCTAACGGCATTCTGTAGGGGGGTACCACATGGGAGACCCCCTGAATGAAAGTCTTGACTTGGAGGTTGGCAGCGATCCTGCGTTGAAACAACACGGATAACGCTGAGATCTGACCTTTGAGGGAACTCAGTGCCAAGCCGGAATCCAACCCGGACTGAAGGAAATCCAAGATGCAAGGGATTGAGAAGACTAGCGGAGGGTGACCTCGGAGCCTGCACCATGAGAAGAAGGTCTTCCAGGCGCGGTGGTAAATGGAAGCGGAAGACGCCTTGCGAGCGCTTAGCATGGTGGGAATGACCTGCTGCGAGAAACCAGCTCGAGTTAGAATCCAGGTCTCAACAGCTTCGCCGTTAAACGTAGGGCCCCTGAGCTCTGGTGGCAGATCGGTCCCTGGCGAAGCAGGTCTGGGTCTGGTAACCGCCAGGGGACGTCGGCTACGAGCTGAACGAGCTCCGCGTACCAAGCGCGACGTGGCCAATCTGGGGCGACCAGAATGACCGGAACTCCCTCCGTCTTGATCTTTCGGATCACTTTCGGCAGTAAGGGAAGTGGAGGAAACACATATGGGAGTTGAAACTGATTCCAAGGGAATATCAGCGCGTCCACTCCGATGGCCTGAGGATCCCGAGAGCGCGCAATGAAGTTGTGGACCTTGGCGTTCAATCTGGACGCCATCAGATCCACGTCCGGGGTCCCCCAGCGAAGGCAGATCTGTCAAAAAACCTCTGGATGGAGTTCCCACTCCCCCGAGGCAAGGCCCTGGCGGCTCAAAGTCCGCCGCCCAGTTTTCGACTCCCGGAATGTGCACCGCGGAGATGGTGGAATGGTTGGTTTCGGCCCAACGAAGAATGTGGGAGACTTCCTGCATCGCCGCCCTGCTGCGGGTACCCCCCTGGTGATTTATGTAAGCCACCGCTGTGACGTTGTCCGATTGGACTCGAATCGGGTGGCCCGCAAGCAGGGCGTGAAAGCGATTCAGAGCAAGCCTGATCGCACGAATCTCCAGAATGTTGATAGGGAGCCTCGACTCCCGAACAGTCCAACGGCCCTGGGCAGAGTGGTGAAGAAACACCGCACCCCAGCCGAGGAGACTGGCGTCGGTAGTTACCACTAACCAGCGGATCGGGAGAAAAGACTTCCCCTGGAGAAGAGATGGGCCCAGGGTCCACCAAACGAGAGATTGTCTGATCCGCGGAGACAACGGGCAAGGACGGTCGAGAGATGAGAGACTCCTGTCCCAGTTGTCCAGCAGAGCCTGTTGCAAGGGGCGGAGATGGAGTTGAGCGAAAGGCACCGCTTCGATTGCTGCGACCATTTTGCCCAGGATCTTCATAGCGAACCGAATGGGTCGCGGGCGAGGATGGCAGAGAGTCCGGGCTCCATGCTGAAGCGCTTGGGCATTGGACCGAGGAAGCAAGACTAGACCCCTTGAAGTGTCCAGGATCATTCCCAGAAAGGAGATGCGTCGGGCAGGAACGGGAGAGGACTTGCTCAAGTTGATCAACCAGCCCATGCGTGAAAGGGAATCCAAGGTAATGTGGACGCTTGCCTCGCAGGCCTGATAAGACGGACCCTTTATGAGGAGGTCGTCCAAGTAAGGTAAAACGACCACTCCTCGCGAGTGAAGAATGGCCATGACGGCCGCCATGACCTTTGTGAATACCCTGGGTGCCGTGGCAAGACCGAAGGGTAAGGCCGTGAACTGGAAATGGTCCTCTAGAACGGCAAAGCGGAGGAACCTTTGATGTGGCGGGAATATTGGAATGTGAAGATAGGCATCCTTGATGTCTATCGATGCCAAGAATTCCCCTCTTTCCATCGAGGCGATGACCGACCTGAGCGATTCCATCCTGAAGTGTCGTACCTTTACGCACTTGTTTAGGAGCTTCAGGTCCAAGATAGGGCACACTTTTCCGTCCTTCTTTGGCACAACGAAGAGGTTTGAGTAGAAACCTTTGAACCTCTCGTGTTCCGGAACAATGACCCCGCTCTGGCGGAGGGAGTGAATGGCGCAAAGGAGGGCGCGAGACTGAGCTCCCGAACTGGGAAGACGAGAGAGGGAAAAAACCGAGTTGGAGGAGGAGCAGAGAACTCCATTTTGTAGCCAGACGACACCAGATCCCTGACCCATTCGTCGTGAACGACGGAGAGCCAGGCTTGCTGAAAAAGGAGTAGGCGTCCGCCTACTCTGGTGGTATCGACTGGCGCCGTTCCCGAGTCATTGAGAAGGGAATCTGGGAGGTCTGGAACCTCTGGTCCTGGGCTGCCTAGGCTTTCCTCGCCAGGACGGATTCGGCCTGAAAGAGGGACGAACGTCTCTGTCTGAGCGAGCGGAACAGTCCGATCTGGAAAAACCGGCCGGATTGGACCAGGCTGGGCTGGTACGAAAGGGCCGAAAACGAAAATAAGGCTGTCGCTGGAAGGCCGACTTGGGCCTCTGTTGTGGAAGGAACTTGCTCTTTCCCCCTGTAGCGTCGGAAATCAGCTGGTCTAGCTTTTCACCAAAAAGACGCCCGCTCTGAAAAGGGAGAGAAATCAGAGATTTTTTAGAGGAGGAATCTGCGCGCCACTCTCTGAGCCAAATGGCCCTTCGGATAGTGATGGCGTTTGAGGCCACCGAGGCTGCGCAATTCGCTGAATCGAGAGATGCGTACATCACGTAATCACCTGCCATGGCAATCTGTTTAGCAAGGTCCGCCATTTCAGCCGGGAGATCCTGTTCATGAATGGATTTCGCTAGAGCATCCGCCCAGGAAACCATTGCCTTGGCCACCCAAGCCGCGGCGAAGGAGGGAGATAGGGAAGAACCTGAGGCTTCGTACACTGAGCGAGCTAGGGAATCTAGCTGGCGTTCAGTGGGACTCTTAATCGTAGCGCCCTCCGGAACGGATAGGAGCGTTTTGGAAGCAAGGCGCGAAACCGGAGGATCTACTAGTGGGGGATCCGTCCAGTCTTTCACGAGATCTGCTGAAAAAGGATACTTCGATACCAGTTCCTTTTTTCCCGTGAAACGCTTATCCGGACGCTCCCTGTGTCGCCTGACTATCTCCAGAAAATCTGGGTGAGAGGCGAACGTCTTATGAGAACGTTTGGATCTGGTAAAGGAGACTGCGTGGTCCGGGGCAGCGTTAGAGTCATCGTCCACTTTAAGTGCGTGATTGACCGCTACAATGAGGGAGTCAACCGTAGATCTAAACTCCGGAGCCTCCGGGTCTAAGGATACCTCAGACTCATATTCAGAGTCGTGAACGCTGCGAGCCCCCAAAGAGGGTGAGCGAGAGGTGGAGCTGCCAGAAGCTGAGTGGCGAGGTGAGAGCTCAGGAGAGGTAGTGCGGATCCGTTTTCTGGATGACCGTGCCTCTTTCCGTACAGAGCGGCCCCTGCTGGCCGACGATTCCCCTGATACGGAGGGATCTCTTAACACCTGTAACGGATTGCCCCGTTCCCCAGGAGGGTTCTGAATGGATTTGATGGCATTGGCTAAAAAGTCCACGGACTGCGACAGCGACGCGACCCACGCGGGGGGGCTAGGTACACCGGACTCGGTGGCGGTGGAGGGCTCCTGGGCACATGGGGCATCGCAGGCTGAGCAGAGGGGGGAGCTCTGAGGCCGAGGAAGTGGAGCCTGGCAGGTGGTACACGCAGAAAAAAAAGGTAGTATGCACCTTAGAAGACTTTTTAGACTTTGACTGGGACATGGTGTACCCTAATGTAAAAATAGACCAGGGTCTAAAACTAAGGAAGCGAGGGCGGCGCTGCAGGGGAGAACCTGACGTGGTCTCCTTACCCCAGGTCCTGTGTCCCGCAGAGAGGAGAGGCGGCGGCGGTGCTGGTGACAGATGATGTGAGGAAACGCTGCACGTGCGGCTGGAGAGCAGGAGCTTGCGGCGTGCAGAGGAACGATCCAAGATGGCCACCGAGAATGGGGAGAGGAGATCTCGCAGAGAGCGAGAAGCGCCAGGACCAAGGGGCGGCGCCGTATAATGACGCGTAATGGGGGGCGGAGCCTATCGGGATGCGGCCTGTGCTAGGCCGAAGCCGGGGACTAAATTTTCGGCTTCGGCCCGGCGCGCGGCCGCTGATGGCCGGAATATACGGGGCCCAGAATAAAAGTGTGCCACCCTAAGAGCGAGCCCTCCGGACCGCAGCGCCGGCGAACCCCCCCCCCCCCGATGGAGCCCCAAGGGGTCTGAGGAGATGAGGTGAGGAGTGCCTGGGGTGGAAGACAGGGACGGTGCAGGGGTTGGGAAGCCTCTATCCACCGACCCCTGAAGGGGGGTGGAGAGGAACCGTCCACCACCTGTATCAGCCGCATAAAACAGTGGTGATGCAGTGTGGGCTGCACAGACGCCACAGGTAATAGGGCCTCTGTACAGCCGAGGGTGAAACCTGGTGGCCAGGGCAGATGTCCGGCAATAAAAAGCCTGGCTGCAGAGGAGGATACTGGAGGTAAAACACCAGTGCTCATCTGTACTTAGGGGGGAGATCGGTGCCCGGGAAAGGGCCCGTCGCCCAAAAGGGTCAGCTCAGGCAGTGGCTCCCACGTCGCAGGAGAGGATACGGAGAGGTGAAACTCCCATGCTCGCCTGTTGTTGGTTCGGGGGAGATCGGAACATGAAAGAATCCGTCGCCCCCTTCGTCCGGAATAGGAAGGGTAAAAAAAATCAGTGAGATTAAAAATCAGTGTGCCTCCTATGGACACTAAGCTTGAACTGGGTCTCTGGAAGCCAGCATGAGGGTGTATACTGCAGGGGAGGAGCTAACCTTTTTTTGTCTCAGCTTAGTGTCAGCTTCCTAGTGACAGCAGCATAACACCCATGGTCATGGTCCTGTGTCCCCCAATGTGGCGAAGGATAAACAAACACTACATACTTACCTTCAGCTGTCTGTCCCCGGCGCTCTGCTTCCTGCACTGGCTGTGAGCGCCGGTCAGCCGGAAAGCAGAGGACAGACAGCTGAAGGTAAGTATGTAGTGTTTGTTTTTTTTACGTTTAGGATGGTAACCAGGGTAAACATAGGGTTACTAAGCGCGGCCCTGCGCTTAGTAACCCGATGTTTACCCTGGTTACCAGCGAAGACATCGCTGAATCGGCGTCACACACGCCGATTCAGCGATGTCAGCGGGAGAGCCAGCGACCAAATAAAGTTCTGGCCTTCTAGCCCCGACCAACGACATCACAGCAGGGGCCTGATCGCTGCTGCGTGTCACACTGAACGATATCGCTAGCCAGGACGCTGCAACGTCACGGATCGCTAGCGATATCGTTTAGTGTGAAGGTACCTTTACAGCGTGTGCTTTGAACTGTGATCATATGGAGTTGTGACCAGAGATGCACAGCAAGTTGTGAGTAACTGGGGATGTGTACACAGAGGGGGAGACACCGTGCCAGTGCAGGCTCCACAGAGAAGGATAGCAAGCTTACAGCTTATCGACAAGTGACTTAGGCCAGAACGGAGGGCACAGGGTGTTCCAGAGTGTAAGATTACATTAGAATTACTCCATTATATGACTTATTTCCCCTACAGTAGTGTGTGGGGCCAGTGTCAGCACCTGTAACACATTTATTGAATGTAGGGGGGTCTCAGGACAACAGCTGAAAGGGAGAAAAACTGAAGCCAGCGATTTATCCATCTTGAGACTATAGAAGTATCAGGATGGTGCTTTTCAGGTGGTGTTGGTAGCCACCGAGGATGGGAGTGAAGGAGCTGTGAAACAGCTCTGGCAGAGAAGCTGGAGTGCATTGCTACTTGGTAAATTAAATGTAGCTGCACAGAGGGTGAGCTGCATCTACAATAACAACCACTGGAGTGAGTGCAGAGGAGCTGAAAAAGGAAATAAGAGGTAAAAGGTCTTGGGGACTTATTGGTGCGGTTGGGAGTCAGCCAGATTATTATATCTTTTAATAACGGATATCCTGATCTGATGGTCAATATCATAAACAAGTAAATGTTACAATAATACAGTGATTTGCCATTAGCATGTTACCCTTGAAGTATGCAAGTACCAGGGGACTAGAGTAAAGGCCCCTTCACATTAAGCGACGCTGCAGCGATACCGACAACGATCCGGATCGCTGCAGCGTCGCTGTTTGGTCGCTGGAGAGCTGTCACACAGACCGCTCTCCAGCGACCAACGATGCCGGTAACCAGGGTAAACATCGGGTAACTAAGCGCAGGGCCGCGCTTAGTAACCCGATGTTTACCCTGGTTACCTTCCTAAAAGCAAAAAAAACAAACAGTACATACTTACCCAACGCTGTCTGTCCTCCAGCGCTGTGCTCTGCACTCCTCCTGTACTGTCTGTGTGAGCACAGCGGCCGGAAAGCAGAGCGGTGACGTCACCGCTCTGCTTTCCGGCTGACCGACGCTCACAGCCAGTACAGGAGGAGTGCAGAGCACAGCGCTGGAGGACAGACAGTGGTAGGTAAGTATGTACTGTTTGTTTTTTTTACTTTTAGGAAGGTAACCAGGGTAAACATCGGGTTACTAAGCGCGGCACTGCGCTTAGTTACCCGATGTTTACCCTGGTTACCAGTGAAGACATCGCTGAATCGGTGTCACACACGCCGATCCAGCTATGTCCACGGGAGATCCAGCGACGAAATAAAGTTCTGGACTTTCTTCAGCGACCATCGATCTCCCAGCAGGGGCCTGATCGTTGGTCGCTGTCACACAGAACGATTTTATTAACGATATCGTTGCTACGTCACAAAAAGCAACGATATCGTTAACAATATCGTTATGTGTGAAGGTACCTTAAATCAAGTTTTTCTTTCTTCTACCTAAGCTATGGAACATCTCAGAAACCACTAGCCTTGGAAAATGATAGCATTAGTTAATCCTCCCAGCAGCGAGAGATGAATGTTGGGTCCCTGGGGGGCTATACATTTTCTGTTTTGTAAAGTAGGAGATACAAAATGAAATATAAAGCAGCACATTATTTACCAAGAGATAAGCCTCAGGATAAAAGAACAAAAGAACTGCAGGCAAACAATGTGTTCAGTTATTAAATGGAAACTCAGGAAGATATCTGCTGATGCATGACGAACCTACCATGGAGTCCAAACAAACCACAATAACTAAAATATGCCACAATCTGATCCTATAAAAAGCACAAAACAAATTTAATCCTAAAAAATGATTTAATAAAATAACAGCTTTGTTAATAGCTATGGTTTCAATTATTAAAATGTCAGCTCTTTTTTCAGCATTATAATGTGTGACTCATGTATATTTAGTAATAACATTTAGTGGGGCTGTTCACAAAAATGTATTTAAATCTGAAAATTTAAGAAAATTATAGCTAGCAAAATATAAAAACCTGTATTCTACTGGTTGCACTTTTTTTTTTAAGCAAGAAAAACATCTTGCTAAAAATGTGAGTGTCTTATAGTCTGGAGGGAGCTTCCTATGATGGAGGAGAACATGGACACAGCGTCCTCCCAATCACTGAGAGAACTGCTCTCTCTTCTCTTCCTGCCCCACAACAATCAATCTGATCAGTGCAGGGCAGAAGTATAAGCCACCAGGACCTGTACATGACTAAACCTGTTTAGGTGCTGCAGATCCTGGCTACTAGTTGAATAACCTTTCAGCTCATGTGATAAGTCACATGCTTGGAAAAAAACTCAAAATGTTGCAAAGTATACACAGTGGGTGCATGTGTGCCCATTGTAATTGTGCGATGTGTGTTTTGACAATGTAGCTGAGTGTGTATCGCTCATGCAGCAGTGTGTGTGTGTGTGTGTGTGTGTGTGTGTGTGTGTGTGTGTGTGTGTGTGTGTGTGTGTGTGTGTATAATAACGCTGTGCAAAAAAGTATTTGCCCCCTTCCTGATTTCCTATTCTTATGCATGTTTGACACACTTAAATGTTTCAGATCACCCATCAAGTTAAAATATTTGACAAAGATAAGACAAGCAATCACAAACTGCAGTTTTTAAATGAAGGCCTTTATTATTAAGGGAAAAAGAAATAAAAAACTACAGAGCCCTGTGTGAAAAAGTGATTGCCCGCTAAACCTAATAACTGGTTGAGCCACCCAGAATCAACTGCAATCAAGTGTTTGCGATAACTGGCAATGAGTCTTTTACAACACTCTGGAGGAGAATTGTTGTAATTCTGCCACATTGCAGGGTTTCCGAGCATAAACCGCATTTTTAAAGGTCATGCTACAGTATCTCAAATCAGATTAAGGTCAGGACTTTGGCCACTCCAAAGTCTTCATTTTGTTTTTCTTAAGCCATGCAGAGGTGGACTTGCTGGTGTGTTTTGGATCATTGTCCTGCTGTATAACCCAAGTGTGCTTCAGCTTCAGGACACAAACAGATGGCCAGATATTCTCCTTCAGGATTTTTTGGTAGCAGAATTCATGGTTCCATTTACCAAAGCAAGTCTCAGGTCCTGTAGCAGCAAAACAGCCCCACACCATCACACTACCGCCACCACATTTTACTGTTGGTATGATGTTTCATGATGATTTCCATTTCTGAAATGCTGTGTTACTTCTACGTCACATGCAATGGACCATACACCTTACAAAAAGTTCAACTTTTGTCTGGTCAGTCCACAGAGTGTTTGCCCAAAAGTCTTGGGGATCATAAAGATGTTTTCTGGCAAACAGACAAGCTTTTATGTTCTTATTGCTCGGCAGTGGTTTTCGTCATGCAGGCCATTTTTGCCCAGTCTCTTTCTTATGGTGGAGTCATGAACACTGAACTTAATGGAGGCAAGTGAGGCTTGCAGTTCTTTGGATGTTGTTGTGGGGTCTTTTGTGACCTCTTAAACGAGTCGTCTCTGCGCTATTGGTTTAATTTTGGTCAGCCAGCCACTCTTAGGAAGGTTTACCACTGTTCCATGTTTTTGTCATTTGTGGATAATGGCTCCCACTGTGATTTTCTGGAGTCCGAAAACTTTAGAAATGGCTTTATAACCTTTCCCAGACAGGTAGATCTCAATTAATTTGTTTCTCATTTGTTACAGAATTTCTTTGGATCGCGGCAGAATGTCTAGTTTTAGAGGACTTTTGGTCTATTTCACTTTTTCAGGCAGGTGCTATTTAAGTTATTTCTTGATTGAAAACAGGTGTGGCTAGGGAATTTGAACTCAACTTCACAAAGATACGATAAACCACGGTTAATTTATGTTTTAAAGGGGGAAGCAATCAGTTTTTCACACAGGGCTCTGTAGGTTTGGATTTCTTTTTCCCTTAAAGGGAAGGTACCGCGTTTGTAGGTCATTAATAAATCACTGTAATGTAGCATAACATGCTGCTATAAGCAAGTTTGAAATGCATGTGAAACAGATTTCATGTGTTATATGAGTTTAAAGAATGCACTGGGGGCTGACATCTTGGTTTTGCAGCAGTAGCAGGGCACTATCAGTGTCAGATTACGGCACCCCATGGACACAGGAGATAATAGACCGGCGCTGACCCTATCTGTAACATTGCAGCAGCATTAGCAGTGAGCTGGGCACGCCTCTGTGGGTTCCACAACTCACTGCTGTAGGTGTGACTAGCTGCCATTTTATTATAGCCCTGTGCTATCTGCCGAGCTCCACTTACTCTCTATCGCAGGACAGAAGAAGCCCTCACTGCTCCTCTGTACTCCAAGCAGGCACACATCCTCTGCTCCTCACAGGCTGCCCTGTGTGCTTCTCCTGCTGTATCTCCGCCTCCCCCTCACACACAGTCCCTGTGATCTCCAGTAAGCTGTACTCACAGCCTGCAGAGAGGGAGGTGACACCTGGAGAGAGAGAGCAGGGCAGCTGACAGGACAGGGATTAAGGTGGGGGAAGGGGGATGGCAAGAATGTTATTCACAAAAATGCTGCTGAGCCCACTGTGTTCTGCTCCTCTGTAAACAAGCTGTGCCTCTGATGCAGTAACTGCTGGCGATAGCAGGTCACAGGGCAGTCACACACAAAATGGTGCTGCCCTGTGATGCTGCTCTTCATTCTTACTGTTGGAGCAGTAACTGCTGACCTCACCATTTCCCTCCCCTTTTGGGTGGTCTAATATCCCTGGGGCAGAGCTGCTAAATCTTACTATAGCTGTTTGAGGTCTAAAACGGAAAATGCTCCCCCTAGTGGTAAATATGTATATTTGTAGAAAAATATATAATATTTTTCATATAGAAATGTTTGCAACCAGTGCAAACATTGCATTAATACATTTTAATTACTATTTTAAACTTAATTTCACAAAAAAACAAAATACAAGAAAACTGGTGGCACCTTCCCTTGAATAATAAAGCCCTTCATTTTTAAAGACTGCATTTCATGTTGTGTTATCTTTGCCTAACATTTAAATTTGTTTGGTGATCTCAAACATAAGTGTGACAAACATGCAAAAGAATAGGAAATCAGGAAGGAGCAAACACATTTTCACACAACTGTATATATTGTGAAGAGAAACATATACAAGGGTCGTTATGTGCCCCCCAGGATGCGCATAGAAGCATAAAATACCGGCTGGAGTGCATTACAATTACAGCCACAGTTGTGGTTACAATGCAAAGTTTAAAAAAAAAAAAAGGGGTGTGGACTTGGTTAAGCTATTTGATCATTTCAGATATCGGAAAACCTGCTACCAGGCTTTTATTTTTGGAGAGGTCTGCAGGATGGTAGACCACTCTAGGTTCTTGCTGTGAAGCTCCTAAACATTTCTGGTGGAAGCAATTACGTCCTTAAGTCCCATGCTAAGTGAAAGAAAGTCCACCAGATCTGTGTGCAATCTAAGGGTATGTGCACACGTCAGGATTTCTTGCAGAAATTTTCCTGACAAAAACCGGACATTTCTGCCAGAAATCCGCATGCTTTTTTTTGCGTTTTTTCATGCGTTTTTGACGCATTTTTCACGCGTTTTATGGTGCGTTTTTTTGAGAGTTTTTCCCCAAATGCATAGAATAGTGGGAAAAACGCAAAAAATCCGCAAAATTAATGAACATGCTGGTTTTTTTTTATCGCGATGCGTTTTTTTCGCGGAAAAAAAAACGCATCATGTGCACAAAACATGCAGAATGCATTCTAAATGATAGGATGCATAATGTATGCGTTTTTAATGAGTTTTTATAGTGTTTTTATCACAAACAAAACGCGAAAAAACATGAACGAGTGCACATAGCCTAAGTGTCACATGGCCTGTCAGTATATACACACCTTTGTAGAAAGGCTACAAAGGCTGCAACACCATAAGCAAGAGGCACAATTAACTACATTACACCATGAAGACGAAACAGATCTCCAAACGAGTCAGTAGCAAAGTTGTTGAGAAGCACAATTCAGAGTTGGGTTCAACAAAAATATCCTAATCTCTGATGATCCCCTAGACCACCATCAAATCCATTATCATCAAATGGAAAGCACATTGGACTGCAACAAACCTGCCAAGAGAGGGCCACACACCCATCAAAACTCACAGTCTGGGCAAAGAGGGCATTAATCAGAGAGGCAGCACAGAGACCAAAGGTAACCCCGAAGGAGCTGAAGAGTTCCCAGAGACTGGAGCATCTATTTATACGACTACAATAAGCCGCACATTCTATAGAGGTGGCCTTTATGGAAGAGTGAAAAAATGATCCTAAAATACATTGTTATTTCCAGTGGTTTTGGGTTGTAGCACTTGGAGTGTAGGCAGTGAGGTGCAGCGCCAATCAGTATCCGTGGTACACCAATGAATCGGGAGAGAAAGAGAGAGATAGAGCTATAGAGACAGAAAGAAAGATTATGGTTCTGATGCCGAACCAAAAATGGCCACCAGAATCCACAGGTGCGTTTTTTATGCGTTTTTGTGCGTTTTTTAAAAAGCGGCAAAAAACGCATGCAGATTTCTTGCAGAAAATTTCAGGTTTTTCTCAGGAATTTTCTGCGAGAAATCCTGAACGTGTGCACATAGCCTAAATCACAGTGCAGTTCTGCAGCAGAAAAATCTGCTGCAGTTCTGCACTAAATCTGCATCGTGTGCACATACCCTTAGGAGGCCATAATGCACACCATTAGTGATGAGCGAACGTGCTTGGATCAGGTGTTATCCGAGCATGCTCGTGTGCTAACAGAGGTTCTTCGGCAATCCCTGCATGTGTTGCGGCAGTCAAACAACAGTGAGAAATGCAGCTATGGGGACTCAAACATTTTTCAAGCACGTCGAAGTCACCCGGTTAGCACCCGAGCATGCTCGGATAACATCTTATCCAATCACATTCGCTCATCACTACACACCATGTTTGGAGGTCAAGGTGCACTGCATATCACCCCCAAAACACCATATCAACAGTGAAAATTGGAGGTGGGAACATCATGGTGTGGGGCTGTTTTTCAGCATATGGCACTGTCAAACTTCAAATTATTGAAGGAAGGATGAATGGACAAATGTACAGGGACATTCCTGAAAAAAAAAAAATCTGCTGCCATCTACCAGGGTGATGAAGATGAAACGAGGGTGGACAGTTCATAGAAGGAGCTCACGGAACCTTCAGGATTTGAAAAAGTGTTTTGTGAAAAAATGAGCCAAAAATCACACCTGAGTAATGCATGCAGCTTTTCTACAAAGTGTTAAATACATTTCTGTAAGCATATTCAGTACTTTTCCCTGTGTCATTTCTCATTATTACATATACCTTAATTTATGGAAATGTATGCTTTGATTTCTTTGCCTGTGTGGATTGGACGGGTTGTTATTGACATCTGTGAGAATTTCATGTTATAGCACCTTTAGATGTTTGTATTTATGTAATGAGGGAGGCTGTGACTCAAGGCTATCAACACTCTTTTTCAAGGTGTGCAGAATTATTAGGTAGCTTGTTTTTCCTCATACAAAATGGGCCAAAAATAGATTTACCCGACTCTGAGGCCATGTTCACACGATCCTTTTTTTCATGCGGAATTGCCGCGATTTTCCCGCTGCGTGTCCGCAGCTGTTTTCCATGCAGGGTACATTACATTGTACCCTATGGAAAACAGGAACTGCTGTGCCCACAATGCGGAAAATAAAAAAAAAAAGCCGCGCTGAATAGCTGCGGGAAAAAAGTACCACCATGTCACTTCTTTTTTCGGAGCCGCAGCGGTTCTGCACCCATTGACCTCCATTGTGAGGTCAAACCCGCAGTAAAACCCGCAGATGAAAAAAATATCTGCGGGTTTTACTGCGGTTTGTGGTGCAGAACCGCTGCAGCAGGAAGTGCGGGGAAGCGGGCGGAAGTGCGTGGGCGGAGTGTGGCTGCCCCCCCGTGCTCCGATCCCGCCCCCCGTGCTCCAATCCCACCGCCCCGTGCTCCGATGCCCCCCCCCAGTGCTCCGATGCCCCCCCCCAGTGCTCCGATGCCCCCCCCGTGCCCTAATCTCCCCCCCTTATACTTACCCGGCGTCCCGGTGTCCGTCCGGCCGTCTTCTCCCTGGGCGCCGCCATCTTGCAAAATGGCGGGCGCATGCGCAGTGCGCCCGCCGAATCTGCCGGCCGGCAGATTCGTTCCAAAGTCCATTTTGATCACTGAGATATAATCTATCTCAGTGATCAAAATAAAAAAAAATAGTAAATGACACCCCCCCCCCCCTTTGTCACCCCCATAGGTAGGGACAATAAAAAAAAATTAAGAATTTTTTTTTTTTCCCACTAAGGTTAGAATAGGGTTAGGGGTAGGGTTAGGGGTAGGGTTAGGGTTAGGGGTAGGGTTAGGGTATTTTCAGCCATTTTAACCCTAAAAAAAACTTCCTAGAAAACACACAGACTCTGCATAGAAAACTGCATAAAAAAAAGGATCAAAAAAACGCATCAAAAAACGCATCAAAAAAGGACAAAAAAAGGACCAGCGTTTTCTGCCAAGAGCTGCAGTTTTTTAAAAAACAGTCCTGAAAAAAAAAGGATGGAAATCAGGAACGTGTGAACATACCCTTAAAAGTCAAAAATTGTTACAAGTCTTAAAAAGGGATGCAGCACTCATGAAATTGCTAAGATTTTAGAGCACGATCACAGAACCATCAAAGGTATCTTGTTGCAAATAGTCAACGGGGTTGCAAAACCGTGTTGAGAAAAAAATGATACACATTATCTGGCAAAGATTTTAAAAGAATCAAACGTGAAGCAGCCAGGAACCCATTATCAACAGTGCTGCCATATTCCAGAACTGTATCCTCCCTGGAGTGTCCAGAAGTACAAGGTGTGCAGTGCTCAGAGTCATGGCCGAGGTAAGGAAGGCTGAAACCTGACCACCTCTGAACAAGACGGAAGTAAAAACATCAAGACCGGGCAGGTCTCTTCTTGGTTTCTCTGGCCTAGAGCAGGAAGATAAGACTCTGCCTACCATCCGTCCCCGGAGCACGAGAATCTCATTAACTGAAAACTTCTAACACTGAACACACAAGAACCACAAGACAGATTTCTTCACCACGGGTATGATTTTAACCAGTATAACGGCACCAACGTGACAGTGACTGTAGTTTAGTGTATTTCACCACTGTTCTACAGCCTTGATGATCGATTTAGTAGTGAGACAATGCTTTTCCCATGTTATACAGTCAGGGCCTCTCCACATAACAGGTATAACAAGTGAGGGGCTCTACTACTACTGGTTTTAAAACATCTGGAGAGAAAAGCACATTCATATCACCCTCTCCTTTACTTATTCTTCTGATAAATGTGGGGCCCAGAAGTGGGTTTATATTCTGTAGATATTTTAGTTTGTATTTATTTATTTTACTAATTTTCAAACCACCATGAATTTCACAGACATTATCGGCATTGTTCCCATTGGGGTTCACAATCTAGATTCCCTATCCGTATGTCTGCAGTGTGGATGGAGACCAGAGAAAACCCTACAAACATGGGGAGAACATATAAATGACTAAATTGGGAAAATCCCTATAATACATAAGACATTAGAGAAGAATACCTGAACTTGTCTGAAGATTCCAGGATTGTATTCATCCAAATAGTTAATGTGCCAGAGTAGAAAAGTGCCATCCACAGGGTGAATGGTGAAGAGCATGTCTGCACTCTTGTTCCACTCTGTAAGGAGAGATTCGATTTTCCGGTCTAATAACACAGTGGGTAGAGGAAGGGTAGTATCAGGTGAAGATGCTTTTGTACTCAAATCTTTTTCGGCTTCTTCATGCTCGGGAGATCCAGTCAAAGACCTTTCACCCTCCGCCTCCCCTAAAACAAAGAATGAGAAAAGTCTGTAGATACATAGTGATGGAGAATTCATTCATTCACCTCTAGATTATGGAAGAATATCTTTCACAATACAACTCTGCCATGTGATGTAAAATGGCTTTTTCTGTCTTCTCCCCGAGGCAAAGTTACACTAACCATTATCGAGTTTCATCAATAAACCGTCCTCATCCTCCTCATCTTCAGCGGGGTCTGACTGCTGCTCCACAATGGTTTTCAGATGCTGTATAAATATTTCAATGGACGATGTAAAGTGCAATTCCTTATTGTTAAGCCAATGGACTACGAAACCTCCAGAGCCTTCATCCAGATTAAATGCCGGCCCAGCCAAAACTGAAGGAATGTCTGGAAAAATGGGAAATATTAGTGATTTTTACCCCTAAAGGTCAGGCTGATTTTTCTTCATTTTATTCTCACTTTCTTCCAAGAGCCATAATCTTATTTTTCCACCCTCTTAGCCACATGAGGGCTTGTTTTTTACGAACGACAGACACCATTCATTTTACCTTATAATTTACTAAAAAAAAAAAAATGGGGATAAAAATTCCAAGTGAGATGAAATGGCGAAAGAAAACGCAATTCCACGTTTGTTTGCTTTTTGGTTTCATGGCATTTACTCTTCAGTAAAAATTACCTATTACCTGGAAATAGAATTTACTGGGTCAGTATAGCTATAGCGATCCTAAACTTGCATATTTTTTTTTATTAAAGTAGGAAAAACAAATTAAGAAACTCTATAAAAAAAAAATGTGCCATTTTTAGATTTCGGTCGATGATTTGTTTCTTCCGGGTTTGACCTGTTAATTTGTAAACATTTGGGACAGATATGATGCTTTGAGCACTGCTCATTGCATCTTTTTGCTTAGTTGTTGCTATCCAAAAATATGCAAGTGTGGAGTTCCAATTATTTGGAACTTTTTTGGACACAGTGATAAAGTGTACTTTTTTTTACAAAGTATTTTTTTTTAATGCAGGAAAAAGCGGTGGGATTTAAATGTTAGGTTCTTTTAAGACTTTAAGAAAAAATAAAAACAACATTGCATTTTCACTCGTTACTGTATTTGTTAGCACCCATAGGGGACCTGAACCGGAGATTGTCTGATCGATTGTACTATATACAGCAATACTACAATTACTGTATATAACAAATGTCACCGTCTCCTATGGACAGCAATGAGTGCACTGTCATCAAGGACACACGGGTCTTCACTGGGCCCTGAGATGTAATAGCAACCTATTGGAGCTTTGCAAGAGGGGGTGGGTGAAGGGCGGTAAGAGCAGCGCCCTGGAAATGCCCCTGTCAGAGGATAATCTGAAGCAGCAGTCACTCCAGCTCTATTCTCTGACCAATGCTTCCTATTGCTAGACTGACAACTACGTTGCCCAAATTCAGTATTTTTTAAAGCATTCTTACTTTGCAGCATCTTTCCCACAGATGTTGGGGAGTTGCACCTGGCTGGCTCTGTATATAACCAGGCTAGGTGTTCACCTTAGTCAGTCAGCTGGGGAAGCAGAGCAGAGGAGATTGTTTTGGAGTCTGAGAAGAGACGACACAGGCCGTGGGCACCAAACTGAAAGTATCAGGGGTTGCTATGGATGAGAGCCATTATATGGGACCGAACTGAGACAGGCTGAGTGGTGTCTGAAGTAGCCAGGGTCTGTATGGTTTAGTTAGTGCCTGGAACGCTGTAATGATTTGGCAGACTGCAGTCACTGCACGGATATTACAATGGAGCAACCACACACAGAAAAGGACAGAAAGGTAAATAAACGGCATAAGCCTTTACCAGTGTTTGGATTTATGCTTGCTGCGATGTGAAAATGACACAAAGAATTAGCGTGATGCGAGATGTGCCTGTGGGCTTCCTGCTGGCTTGGTTGACTTGGTAGCAATTCTGTGTGAGCAGCCAGAACAGAAGACCGTCTTCTGCCCCTTCTCAAGTGTTTCAAGTGATGAATTGTCTGAATAACAGCAAAAAAAAAAAAAAAACACATTCTAAAATCTGATAAGCAGCAAAGCTACCTGGCATAGAAAATACACGGAAGAATGCATGGCCATCCGTCATGTAAGACGTGCTACAATCTGGACTGACCATGCAGTAAAACAAATACTAATATTACGTTTATAGCCTGATTATCCCGCAGGTTAGATGCTCCCAATTAACGATAAAGTGCACATATTTTAATAATCCAAAAGCATCAGGTGAGTGGCGCGCGCCTCCGTGCGCTTTGCCAGAAATCGTACTCCTGTCCCTGACTGGAGTAAGGTTTGTGGCATATGGAGGTAACTAATTATGACTTAGATGAGCTGTGGTGTCACACTCCAGCTCCACCCATTGTGGCAAATCTGGGAAAAATTTGAGAGTGAAAACGGCAAAACACGCAACTTTTTTTTTTTTTTCACACCTCATAGTTGTGCCGGCATTTTGCAACTGTTCAAAGCAATTGACACCAGAATTCTACATGTTGGGTAAACAGACCTTTTTAGGCTCCACACACTATAGTTAATGTCCAGGAGTAATTGTCTAACTAGTCCAGCAAGAATTGCTATCTAGGCTAAACGATGCAAAGCCAGCGGGCTTGTTATAGAATCCACACGAAGGCTGAAATTGAGGAACTACAAGTCATACTTTTCATACCAGAAGAATCAAAAGCTTGCTGTACCAAGGAGAACATGGAGTAATGTGAATTACCGTACACTGAAGTGTGAATCCACCAGCCAATAACTAATAAACATGTTATGCACAAGGATTATTTATTTTTTGGGACGACTATCCAACCAGTTATAATCAAAGATGAATTGTATATAGTATCCTTACCTCCAGAGCATGTTCAATCTTGTCTTTTTGCTTCCCTACGATTGACAAACTGCTGCTGGAGTTGCCATAATCAACTATTTGGCCTCCAAGAAGGCTATCCTCTGGCAAAAGGGTCTCAGCCCAGAGGCGACAAACGCCATCTTGACAGGATGTCAGTAGCACATTGCACACAGATCCCCTGAAACAGAAATGAACGTTCAAATAAGGATGTCAAAGTGATGGAGGATAGTTAAATGAACTACAACCAGGTCCCGGGAAAAGCAGATTATTTTCTGGAGATATTGACTGAATAAGAAACATAATATACATAAAAGTGATATGAGCTCAGAGTCACTGGAATATTAAGTAAAGTGGGTCTTTAACCCTTATCTGTACATAATACATCTGGACACACGTCTACACAATCCACCTATATTAATGCATTCTTAAAAGGGAATCTGTCAGCAGGTTCCTGCTATGTAATCTGAAGACAGCAGGAAATAGTGGTTGAAACACAGAATTAAGGGATGTGTTACCTGTCAAAGACTGTGCTGTTTACTAACTGAAGGACTTATCACTCAAAAATTAACATTGCCGACCAGTCCAGCAACACCCCGTCCTGTGATAAGCAGCTCACTATCTATGGACTTTGTACACAGAGAGCCTGGTGTGGGCGGGGCTAGCTTTCTCAGCTCTGCTTCCTTCTAAATCTAAAAGCTCTGATTGTGTCAGAGGTGCTTTACCCAGTAACCGAAGTGATACATCATTGGATTCAGCTTCTCTTTGCCTACATTATGCTGCTCTCACATGCACAATTTATTTTCCCCTTGACAAAGCATATACGCGAAACGCGCGTCGGGGCGTTTTCTGAGGCTGAGGACAGGCGGACCTTATGGGTATGTGTCGGTCTCTGTATTAACCCTCTATGCACTAGCACTTTGGTAGAGGATGGTTAACTCTCTATGCATGCTATTATGAAGCTATCATACTATACCATATATACCTACCCTATCCCAGAGCCTGGGTTATTTGTTTACCTCAATCTCTTTTCTTGTGCATTTTACTCTGGTACTTTATATCCTTCCTCTTACTGCTTATTGTTTGATGTTACGCTTTTTAGTATTTTGTACACTAAATAGAGTTTGTTACCCTTTTATATTGCCCTTCGAGTGGTGTGTTATGATACTTGGTATCTTTTGGGTTAATGAGGTAGCGAAAACTTGCTGACAGATTCCCTTTAAGAGGTGCCTAAAGATTTACAATTTAATGTAACATAGCCGGTATCTGCTCAGCTTCTGAGCAGCCTACACAGGACATTAAATCATGTCCGATATATGGCTGTATAGAAGGAAGAGGGGAGAAGACACAAGACTACACCCTGAGAATTTTGAACAAGAGGATGTAAAAAATAGTAGTAACAGCAAATGAGACAGTGGACTTGCAAACTCGCAGTCAGTGGGGTAGGAAATAAACAAAGAGAATGGTATCCTTAACGCTAGGGCTACATGGTGACATGTTGCGGACACTGAGATCACCGTGACATATCGGAACATTGGATAGATGTCTTGCGCTGTTGGATTTTCTATCGCTGGTCACAAGTGACACACAACTTGTGTGCGATTTGCAACTCGGCTGTTCTATTCATAGCAAAATCAGAGCTCTAAAACACACAACAGCAAGACGCAGACAAGCATCACAAGTGTTTTTGTCCAGCAAATGTTTTTAAAAAACGCTGTTGCACGACATATGTATCTCCAGCCTAAGCTTAAGGATTCTATACTTACAAACTTCTTGCCTCTTTTGGCCGTCGCAGTTTTAAAATTACATTGTACTCACAGATCCCTGGTCTCATGCCAACTCTCCATCGCTGCTCCAGTGTCTGCAACAGGGATGTCAAAACTATAGTTGCATCACCGCTGCAGCCAATCACCGAGCTCAGCAGCTTTGCCAATGAAGGCAGCACAAGCTGCTGAACTCGGTGACTATGTGCACTACAATCATGTCACCTCAGCAGTCAGTTACTAAAGCAGTGTCGGACAGCCAGAACTGGACCCAGGAGGGAGAGTACTATATGGTAGAAGTCTTTTAGCTGCTACATAAAAAAGGCACGTCTTTACTTCTACCCTGGCACAGAAAAATGTTATGAACATAGTCACCACCACAGACCACCATCATCTTCTCCAGCCTCAGGATCACAACATTAATCAAAACATTATACCTTGGCATAAACCTGCTTGTATTCCTCCACGAAAAGCCAATCACTGCTCGAGGGTGGGCTAGGTACACAAAGGAAAAGTTGACATCAACCTGGCTTCCCTTTTTCTCTAGGACTTCATGAGGTAAAAAAGAGGTTTTCCATCCAGTTAAAGGGTACCAGACCTTCATCAGACAGTCGTCCTGTTGAGAGATTTGCATTTAGCATTCAGCCATGAATTTTCCCTCAACATTCAGATCATTTAGTGGCTCTTTACGGCTTGGCAGTTTCCCCGTCTGTTTTTTGAGATGATTAAAAGTTCTTATAAAAAAAAAAAAATGTCGCAATGAATCACAGTTGCTTTTGGTCCCATTTCCTTTTACAAAAAATTGGGAGAAAATACAAAGTGCTTCATACAAAGCTAATGAAGTTACGGAAACCATGAGAATGCTCAGCTGTTTCATATCAGCTTGCAAAGATCGGCCGCATACATGCTGAAAAAGGATCATTCGCCAGTTTCAGCATGTCAAACTGACCAAATCATGGCATAGTGACTGCAGAGCTGGATAAAATATAACTTATATCTTTTAATTTCTCTTCTGTATTGCAGTGGAATAACCTTTTACTTCAAGGGGTATTTCCATCTCCAAGGTCCTACCCCAATATTTAGTAGGTGTAATAATAAGAATATTAGCAAATACTTCCAATTAGAAATGTAGTATCGTTTTTTTTTGTTTTGTTTTTTAATTTGAAAGAGACTTTCCTCATGTTCAGGCATTGCAGCACCTTAGGATAGCCATGGTTATGACCACTAGCTAGCTGTCACTTTATCAGTGGACGTAACCATGGATACCTAAGGTCCTGCAATGCCTGCACATGAGGAAAGAGACCTCAAAAAACTACAACAACTACCACTACTACTACATCATATTGGGATAGGATCTTGGAGATGGGAATAACCCTTTAAGAGAAGTCCTAATCTAAACTTTACAAATTAGCATTATCACAGATTGAACAATATAAGGAGGAGGTGTCATGCAGGAGAAAAAAAGAAGAACACATCCCCATAACAGGAGAAAGCCTGTTAGCTGTGTGAGACACGTAATGACAGACAGTCTGCTCTCCTCACTGGTCTCAGTGATTACTAACAGATTTCATTTCATACAGTCAGTGTAAGGAAAAGAGCAGTCAATCAGATTGGACAAGTTCAACATTGTAAAAGGAGAGCTGCTGGAGACAAACCTATGTTTTGCTGCACCGTCCCCACCCCCACGATGGTTGCCCAAAGATGAAAGATCAAAGTGTTAGTTACCACACTTCTCTGCTCTATTCCCAGGACTACTGTATGTAATCACACACAGCTCTGCAGTGAGATCAGACTGTCATTACATGTGGGACACATGAGAAAGCCTGTTCTAAGGTATGGTGGGGGCGTGTTGTTTTTTTCCCCTGTGTGTTGCTGCTTGCTTATGATTAGCTAATCTCATGAAGGGGAAGAAGTGCCTGCTACCAGTGGAAATCTCAAACTAGTGAAAGATTCTCTTTAACCACTGATGAGATTTGTCTTGCTAGAACCTTCATTCTATTCCCAGATATCACTCCAGATAAATACTATAAGTGAAGATGCTTATGTATTCTGCTATCAGTTTATGATCCTGTATATAACCCTTGACCCTTACTTTACAGCAGCAAATAACTCTAAAACCTTTTCTCTTCAGAAAATATAACATCTTCTGTTTATTCTGTGAAGATTTTAATGTTCCTGAACTGAAATCTGGTCTCTGACAAGCAAATAACAAGAAAATGTGGAGACACGAAACACTGTTTGCTGACCTTTTATAAATCTACACTATGATGGAACATCACGAAAAGCAATTTCCTAATTTAGAGTTACCAGTCATTCATCTGGTAAAACAGGAAAACCTCAATACCCTACAGCTCGCCTTGCCAGTCTGACATTTCAGTCTCCTTTTGTATTATCTTGAGCTAGCAGAAATCTGAATAATCAGGAACATAACTAAAGTGGGTGCAGTGCTTGAAGTTGTACCTAGAGCATAGGAAGACCCAAATAGTCCCTTTGGCCCACTTGAGAAGACCAATGCTATTAAAGACCGGTGATAGTCAGAAGTCCTGTTGGCGAATTTGCATTGAGGCACATAGGAAATAACCTTCAGCTACACAATTTTCTTTTACAATTGCTAGAGATACCTATGAGTAGACATTGGGATATGAAATACCTGCATATATAATTTTGTATATACACTCCCCAACATTGAAATTGCAACACCAGGAAATGTTGTGGAATTATGGAAATCATAGGATCAATAGACATGTTAATCATATGGAGTATAAGCTTGACGTGCAGAAATGCATGGTCTTAAATGCCTTGGCAGGCTATCAGTGTGGTTATTAACCCCTTCACGACATTTGACGTACCTATACGTCATGGTCAGGTAGAGGTTCCCAACCAATGACGTAGTTACATCATGGCGATCGTCTCGCCTTACATGAGAGCAGAGCCCTAACTGTCACATCCAGTAAGAGTGCTCACAGCGGGGGTTCCCTCTCCTGTTCGATCAGCACGCCCACAACGTAATTGTGAGGGCCTGATCGCTGTCATGGCAACCTAAGGTCGTCTGGGTCTGGGCCTACCAGCTATGGTGCCCTATTTAGACCATGTGAGAAGAATGGTCTAAGTAAGAGTTTTCTGGCAGTTTAACACTGACAGGTATAATGTATTGCAATGCATGAGCATTGCAATGCATTATACCATCAATCAGAGTGATAAAAGTTAAAGTCCCATAGTTGGACTAAGTTTTTTTTTTTTTTTTTTTTAAATTGCAAAAATATTTACGATAAAAAAATCACTACAATAAGAGGAAGAAAAAAAAAAATCACAAAATGAAAAAAAATGTATACTAATAAATACCGTAAGTATATTTATGTAAAAACAAAAACATTTGATATCGCCGCATCCGGAACGACCTGATCTATAAAACTGTCATACTAGTTAACTCCTTCAGTGAACATCATAATAAAAAATAAATAGAAAAATCATGGGGTTTTTTTTGCCATGTTTTTATCACATCGACAAAAAAGTGGAATAAAATTTAATTAAAAATTCAAACTTAAATAAAAATTGAATCACTAAAAAAAATCATCTTGGCCCCCAAAAAAGACACCTAATCACTTATACCGCACCAGAAACAGCATAAAAAAATAAATAAAGTCAATTCTTCACCTGCTGATTTGTTCATTCTGCCTCCCAAACATCGCAGCAAGTCTCGGTACACATTTATCCTGCGCTCTGCGCTGAGCGCTTACACCGGGGGTTCCATGCAAATCTCTGACATACATGATTCAGATGGAACCCCCAGAGGAAGATTCCCAGATGGAGTAACTGTGGACACAGTCTATCCTATGATTAGGGCGTGTCCGTCTTTTTAAGCATGCATAAAAGCGCAGTCTGCCACAGTTTTGTGCACCTCTAAGGCTATTTGCACACGTATAATGGTCCACTGCGGATTTTTCCGCAGCAGATTTGATAAATCGCTGCAGATTTATCGTGGATTTACCGCGGGTTTTCTGCAGATTTCACTGCGGTTTTACAACTGCGGTTTTCTATAGGAGCAGCTGTAAAACCGCTGTGGAATCTGCAGAAAGAAGTGACATGCTGTGGAATGTAAACAGTTGCGTTTCCGCGCGTTTTTTTTCCGTAGCATGTGCACAGCGTTTTTGGTTTCCCAAAAGGTTTACATTGTACTGTAAACTCATGGGAAACTGCTGCGGATCTGCAGCGTTTTCCGCATACTGTGCACATACCTTAAAAAGAAAGACATCAGTGAACAGAGGCCAGACAAAGTCCAGAGTAACTCTGCTGCCTCATTATAGTGAATGGATCCCTCAGGGATTTCATCTGAATCACATCATTTGGAGATTTAGGTGGAAACCCCGATGCTCAGTGTAAGTGCTCAGCGTAAAGTGCCAGATAAATGTGATCCTAAATGTTATGTAAAATGTTCCCAATAAAAGCTTCACCTCAATCCACACAAAGGAAATTCCCCACTCAGGTCTGTCATCTGTTTGCAATTTTCACTTAGCAATATCTATTGCGGATTGTTTCTGGAATACATCATTACACTTGTAGGTAAATGCTTAGAGGGGTGCAATTTCCAAACTGGGGCCACTTGAAGGGGTATTCTGCTCTTCTAGCACTTAGGGGCTCTGCATTTTGAGTCTGCAAACTATTCTAGGAAAACCTGTGCTCAAAGAGTCAAACAGCGCTCAAGAATTCAATTGGTGCTTCCTTTCCCAGCCTTGCCGTGCGCACAAACAGTAGTTTTCCACCACATATGGGGTATCGGTGTAGTGAGGAGAAATTACACAAGTTGTAGGGTCCATTTTCTTTTTTTACCCTTGTGAAAATTACAAATTTGAGACTGAAGCAACATTTCTTTTGCAGAAAAAAAATTGTTTTTTTTTTTATTTTCACAGCTCAATATTGTAAAATTATGGTTCAAGGTGATCACTACACCTTTACATAAATTTCTTGAGAGGTGTAGTTTCCAAAATGGGGTCCACCGTTTAGGCTCTTCAGGGGCTCTGCAAACACAATATGACATCCACTATCGATTCCAGACATTTTTGCCTTCCAAAATCGTGCTCCTATCTTTCTCAGCCCTGCTGTGCACCCAAACTGTAGTTCTGCACCACATATTAGGTATCGGTGTACTAAGAAGAAATTACACACCAAATTATAAGGTCCATTTTCTCCTGTTACCCTTGTGAAAATGCTAAATTTGCAGCCAAATCCTCAAACAACCACTGATAACCTCATTGATGGCATGCCAAGGCGTGTAAGTGCGTTTATTTCTGTGCCTGGACCTCATACTTGATGCTAAATAAATCAAGTTATTTTTAATACGGTTTCCAGTTTCTCACCATATGCATATCATTAACATATCTATTGCTCCTTTTACTTTCATACCTTCTTTTTGATGTTGCAATTTCAATGCTAAGGAGTGCAGATACAAATATATAACAAAATAGAGTTTCCTATAACCAAAAGGTCTGTATCTCCAGTCAGTAAACGCAGCACTAATTGTTATGGGCTGAAGACCTTTAGAAGTGTTAATCAGGATGCACCTACCAAAGCTTGATCATTTACAGTACAAAGGGCTAACACTAGAGGTGAGATCACAAGGCCAGCTGGTGCACACTCTGGGCATAGAAATGCAATGTTCTAACAAAGGGTCTCTTCCTGTTCTCCCACCTGCACCACATATGTGGGAGTCCTTGTTATTAAAGTGCCTTCCTTATTTTGGATGATTTTGATTTAATCTTCTAAGGAGGGGGGCAGACCAAGGAGAGGACACTCCAAAGTGGGTATAACAAGAAGGCACCAAGTGTGATAGCGGGGGAGGGGGGGAGGGACTGACTGTAGATACAGACCTGAGTGTAGGAAGCATCACTTTCTGCTAATTATGACATTTTTTTTAAATGGCTGTAAAATTTAGGAATTATTGTCTCTTTTAGTAACAATGTAACACTGATTTTGTTTTAGTTTTATAATATTTATTTGATTCTGGGTAGAAACTGCACTTTTCTACACTGTTATGGTCATGCTTTCTTTGCAGACAGTCCCTTAGAATAAGGATGATATTATGCAGTGTTCTTATGTCACATTAGTGTTGTCAATTTCTTGATATTATTGTTGAACAGTATTCTTGTGATTTCACATTTTTACTGTCTAAAGTAATAGTATTTGTTATGCCGGGTGCACACGATCTTGGACGCAGCACATGTCCGCTGGGTCCAAAGCGCTGCCATCTATTGAAGGCAGGTGATTCCACATGTGTTCACTGAACCTTGCAGATTCACAGCGTTCAATACATTGTGCGGGTGACATTTCTCTTGTGGAGACTAATGTCTCCGCAAGAGAAAATGACATGCTGCAGTCTGGAGAGACGAGCCACATGTCCGTCTCCAAGGTTCATCCACTGGCCTCTGTGGACGCATAGTGGACATGGGATATCTTGAAATCCCATAGACTATGCTGTAACATTTGTCTGCTGCAGATTTGACTCTGCAAAAGTACGTAGAATCCAACCCACAGCAACTCCGGATCGTTTATGAAACCTCATTCACAGTTTGTAAAGAAAACGTACAACTGAAGTAAACTGGTACTGCGGATCCACCAGTGAAAGGAATTTGTGCCATAGCGTTCAACCTTTAAAGCGCAAAAGATCAATCTGTCTCAAAGCTGCAGCATATCCGCAGCACAATACAATGTGGGTCAGTCCATCACCTGTTTCCAATTACGAGCACAGCTCTGGGCTATGATACAGACCTGCAGCCCAAGAATTTAGAAGCCTTCTATGGAAATTATTTTGTGTGTTATAGATAGTGGAAATTGGCGTTAGAGCGTGGATTTTTCTAATGTTCACCGTTTGCCAAAAGGAACGATAAGTTCTGAAATTCCTTTGTACATGACTCATCTAGTGGGTGACAGCAACAGGGTGATCCCCTAGGTCAGGATATTTAAGGGAGCAGGATGAGCACAGATGAGTCACACCCATGATGGAAAAGGAAACTGAACGGCCATCTGAAGCGGAGGCAGTAAACGCCTTCTAGCTGGAAGTCTAAGGACGCCATCTGTCACAGAATCATATGCCTGGATAATCATGGATGCCGCAGCCTGACTTTAGAGGATAGAGGAAAACAACCAAATCTGGCATTGCTAAGCTGCTAAGATATGCATGTTATCATTATGTTTTATCTTCATTTTACCACCGTTTTCCCAGCAAAATAAAGAAAATGCAATTCTATGAGAATTACAGTATCACTTTAAGATATAGAAAAGCAAATTACTCATCGGAGCTGCAAAAAAAAAAATAAAAAAAAAAAAAATCGGAGAAGCACTGAAAAGGCCTGAAAATAGAAGAATTTTTTTTTTTCATTTTGTTTGTAAAAAGAACAGCGTTATAGAGAGATATCACAAGTTTAGTCGCCTCCTTTCTGCACAGTGACCTTTAATGAACGACGTGTCAGAAATCTCTTACCTTCCCTGCAGTCGCAAAGTATTCGCCATCCGGGGACCATTTCATCAGAAGCACGGGCACTGCAGTTCTGTGAGCAGAGACGTTAAATATTCATGGGCATAGTCTGCCGTTTTGCAACATATGGAAATTAGATCAATAAATAAAGAGAACTTGCTTGTTATAGCGGGTGATTAATCATTTATGCTACAACCTAAATGATGGATGGGAAATTATTTTAGCGTGGTGCAGTATGAGGTCAAGTATAAAACGGATTAGGAAAACTGTTCTGACAATAAATTGGCCCCGGTTCTCGCCCATGCACAACATTTCTCCAAAATCTCACAGCTGGGGTACTATGTCCTGAATTCCTTTCTTCCAATATACGACGTTGCAGTTCCTATGGAGCACATACATGTTTTACATTCACCCCATCTAAATTCCTGACCTATGTCTGGTCTAGTACGGTCAAAAGTCAAGGATCAACAATCCTAAATCCTCTGAGTCACCAATGATAAGCCCTGCATGTAATCACAAGTACATCTCAATATAGATTCCAGGCTTCACTGCAGCCATGCCGCGGCTTTAAGGTACCGTCACACTAAGCGACGCTGCAGCGATACCGACAACGATGTTGATCGCTGCAGCGTTGCTGTTTGGTCGCTGGAGAGCTGTCACACAGACAGCTCTCCAGCGACCAACGATGCCGGTAACCAGGGTAAACATCGGGTTACTAAGCGCAGGGCTGCGCTTAGTAACCCGATGTTTACCCTGGTTACCATCATAAAAGTAAAAAAAAAAAAAAAACACTACATACTTACCTTCCGCTGTCTGTCCTCGGCGCTCTGCTTTCCTGCACTGACTGTGAGCACAGCGGCCGGAAAGCAGAGCGGTGACGTCATCGCTGTGCTTTCCGGCTGGCCGGCGCTCACAGCCAGTGCAGAGAAGCAGAGCGCCGGGGACAGACAGTGGAAGGTAAGTATGTAGTGTTTGTTTTTTTTACTTTTACGATGGTAACCAGGGTAAACATCGGGTTACTAAGCGCGGCCCTACGCTTAGTAACCCGATGTTTACCCTGGTTACCAGTGAAGACATCGCTGAATCGGTGTCACATACGCCGATTCAGCGATGTCAGCAGGGAGTCCAGCGACGAAATAAAGTTCTGGACTTTCTGCAGCGACCAACAACATCACAGCAGGATCCTGATCGCTGCTGCGTGTCAAACTGAATGATATCGCTAGCCAGGACGCTGCAACGTCACGGATCGCTAGCGATATTGTTCAGTGTGACGGTACCTTAAGGCTATGTTGACACATTGTGTTTGTGCTGGGGTTTTTTTTAATGCAAATTAAAAGCAGCTTTGTACAAAAAGATATGAGATTTCAGAAATCTCATGCACACGTTTTTTTTTTCCTGACTAAATTGAAAAACTGTTGCAAGCCACTTGTTTCAGCGTTTTTTCACAGACAGAAAGCAATGAGTAAGTGCAAAACCGTTTTTGCTGCACTTTTAGTGAAAAGCAGATACAAGATGTGAAACCCATTTATTTCTGTGATTTTTTCAAGAGTAAACCTTAATGTCTTGGTGTCCTCACCCCAGCAAGGCAGTTAAGATTAGTACAGTTTAATTAAATTAGTGATATGTGTTAAAGTAAACTACAGCCGACCAATAGGCGAAATTGAACAATGCCTGACCAACTTAATGGCTAACCAATGTGTAAAAGTAAACAGTGCTCAGCCTACAAAATGCTCTGCTAATGTCTATGGCAAACTATTCCCCTTGCTGTTTTTACATTTGCAATTGTGCATTTTTTCATGAACCTTTTTGCTCAGAATAGTCACTAATTTTTTCTGACATAAAAATCGTTTTCTACTAAATAATTTGATCAAATTGCATTTTTTTTTCCAAAAACATTTTATGTTTTCACATACCATATTGTCTTGCCTTGGTGCCCTAACACCTCGCCTTGTTCATTATTGTATGGTGGCAGCAATCAGAACATTTGTATTTTGAAAAATGCGGCAAAAAAAATGATTTCTTGGCAGTAAAATAGTGAAGACAAAACAAGCTTTGCTGGCTTTTTTGCTGCACCTTTTTGCCAAGAAGAGGGGTTTTAACTGCAGAAAAAAAGCAGCAAAAAGCAAAGTGTGAACAAAAAATGCTAAATTCTAAGGCTACTTTCACACATCAGGTTTTCAGTGTCAGGCTAAATCCGGCGAATGTTGGAAAAACTGGATCCGGCGCAGATTGTAAAAAACTGATTCGACGGATCCGTTTTTTTGACGGATCCAGCTAGCATATCTAGATTATTGGATAAAAAAAAAATTTGGAGCATGCTTAGTTTAAAAAACCGGATCAGGCCGCCGGATCCGCATTTTTCCGGATCCGGCACCTTCCGGCTCCCATAGGTTCCATTCTAGCAAACAGCCGGAAGCGCTTCAGGCTTTTTCGCCGGAGACAAAAAACGTTGCTATGGACGTTTTTTCAAGAAACCGGAAGCGGCATATTTGCGAAAAACTGTACGGAACGCAATGTCATCCGATGCAATCCAGCACTAATACAAGTCTATGGGGAAAAAAACTGATCCGGCAGCAACATTCGCCTGATCCGTTTTTTTGAAAATTAGCCGGATTTTGCCTGACACTGAAAACCTGATGTGTGAAAGTAGCCTAAGGCTTTGTTCAAACGTTGCAGCTTTTTTTTCTGCACCAAGAACTAGGTTACTTGCATCAAAAATGCCAAGTATAATACGCACTTTTTTTGCAACCTGTTTGTCACTTGTTTATTAAAAAACATTTGGAAATAATTGACATAATGTGCCTTTGGCAGAAATGCAGCAGGGCGCAAAAGAGGCACAAAAAAAAAAATAAAAATCCGTGTGAATGGGATTTCAGAAATCTCATTGAATATGCTAGTACTGAAAACTGCATTTAATGCACCAAAAACGCTGCGTAAAAAACACAGCAAAAACGTGTGAACATGCTCTTAACAGCCAATAAAAGATTCCTTAGCACAGACAATATTAGTAGTAGGCTTTATTATTCTTTATCAATCGTGCAAAAAACGTAGTTAGTTCAATCTTACAGGAATACCAATGACAAACATCCAAAGTATGGGGACAGGTGAACATGGAGGTCTCTGCTGAATGTCCGTCAAACTGTTGCTCCACTACTTTATACTGGTGACTTGTCTTACGGTGGTGGTCTAACACCGGTCACGGAGAACAATCAGCTGCTCTCAGTGCCAGTGGCCAGAAGTTAGCAGCTGTGGAGCTGAACAGCACAGCCCCCGCAAACTGTGCAGTGGCCACTGCCGCTCCACTCCCATTAACCTAACAAGGGTGGATTTGCCGTAACCCGGCAGCGGCCACTGCACAGTTGATGTAGCCGAGCTGTTCAGCTCTGCGACTACTAACATCCAGTTACTTCAGGCATCAAGAACAGCTAATCGCCGTGTTTGCTGGGTGGCAGACCCCCACCAGTCTGATATTGATGACCCAACTCTAGCATAGGGCATCAATGTAAAAACAATGGAGCAGCCTATCAAATGATGACGTTTGGGGATGGCACTAGAGTATGGACTGCATCATTGCAGGGGGTTAATATACATTACTGATTCTCCACTAAACCTTGCAGATGGCATTACATGTATATGTGAGAAGTGAGCTGGCATCCTTGGTCTGACATGCTAAAAAGTGATTCAGATTATGTGTTTCCATTCCATCAAACACCAAAATTATACAGTATGCAATTTAGTGGCGAGGAGCTTCTTACTTCAAGCACTTTGTCATATTATAAAGGACTGGGTTGGCTTCAATCAAACAAAAACTTGGAAAGAATAACAATGGGGCAGGCTGAAATGGCCAGTTTCACTGAACGTTTTGGGCAGGGTTCCTTCTGAACCTGTGCTTCGGTAAGTTTGTCCCAGCACACGCTCCATTCCACCCACCAGGACAGCATAATATACGGGATCAGCCCAGGCACACATGTATATACCGCACTTCGTTCATGGAGGATGTTGGACTAGGGACACGTTATATCACATAAGAAATGACATCTGTAACCGTAGAACATGTTCAGGACCGCCGCTGCAGGACCAAAGCCTCTTCTCAACTTACTTGCATTGCCAGATACAGTTCCAGTCATTCAGGGCAGGGTGAACTTTATCCTCTATGACGTCTCTGTCAAGATCATCCTCATCCTCTTCTAGAATATCACTGGAAGGTGGTGCCCATAATTGCAAGTAATCAGTGGCTGTCAGCAGTCTGTTACCTGCAGATTACCCATCATTATAGAGATAGCAAGAAAGATCTTTCAGCTCCAGGCAGAGCAAAATTACATTATTTATTTTATTGTACATCAAATGCCTTAAAGTGAACTTGTCAGCCGATCCATGCTGGGCGACCCACGGGCAGCCTGAATCAGAGACCGGCTCCTTCATTTTAATAATCTCTAACCACTGCAATGTTTCAGGGAAAACAAGGCTGAAAACACAGCTGGAGACGAGGCGACTAGTCCAAGAGCTTATCCCCACACAGCTACATTGGCAGGTTTTTAGCCACACAACACATAAGACGACACTTGGCAGTCTAGATGAGCAGCCAGGTAGAAATTGGCAAGGACATGCCTCTTGGACAAGTCACTGGCCAAAATTTCAACTAAGTATGTCTCTGAAAATGCTGGAACATTTAATGGTATCACCAAGATGTTTGTAGCGCAGGAGTCGGATTCATGTTCCCCATGGTTCGGGCAGCATGAATCAGATGACCATGTCGCTTTACACTTTCCCTTTATTATGTCATCCACAATTGACATGTACATATTTGCAAGTAATCTTTAACATAGCATCTGCAAAACTACCGCCCTCTGTTCCTGTACAGCACACGTACCTAGCAGGATCCATGCACCCCAGCAGTATCACTAATAAAGGGCTCTACAAGAGTAGCTTCACTTTCTGGACCATTTTCCTAAATTGAATGTTGTGCACTACTAGGACAACCCCTTTTCATACCCCACACTTGGCCCTGATAAAAAAAAGTTTATACTCACCTCCCGTGCAGGCGCCATTCCCGCGGTACAGGCACTCACTCTCCCGGGACTCCCATGCAGTTGTTATGACACGTGACCCGGCAGCCAATCAGCGCTGGTGTCATTGTCTCCGCCTCCCGACAAACTGAACATGAAGAGGAAGTCTGGCTGCTCTCTGACTTCCTCTTCATGTTCAATCAGTCCAAAGGCGGGGACAATGACGCCACCGCTAATTAGGCGCTGGGGTCACGTGTCATAACAAAGGCACCGGAGTCCCGGGGAGAGAGTGCAGATACCGCGGGAATGGCGCCTGCACGGGAGGAGAGTATAAACAACCGCATGCGAGCCCCAGAGATAGCGAGTGCCAACACCGCGGGAACAGCATCGGCAAGGGAGGCGAGTAGAAGCGTTTTAATTTTATCTGGAACAAGAGTTGGGCATGAGAAGGAGCTGTCAAAGTAGTCCGGTCTTCTTTGACAACTATCTAAGTTAATGAGGAGTTATTTTTTTCCCTTACATTTTATTACCACCATTTTGGGGCACATACCGTATATGTTATTGATTAAGGTTTTTTTTTGAGAGAAGGAGAAAATGCAAAAAAAACAAGAATTCTACTATTGATATTTGCAGTCTTTCTTACATCCTTTTCTGTGCAGTAAAATCATTACGCTAACATCATACTACGATTCGATATCAATGCAGCAAATAAGGGCTCATTCAAACGTCCGATTGTCATGTACGAGTGATATCCTTGTTCTTCACGAATAGTCTGATTTATCCTGGACCGAGCAGTTAGCGAAAAGCCATGGAGACCAGTCCGATTTTGATCAGAGGGTCGGATCAAAATCAGCAATGCAAATCAATGGGGTCTGCAAAAAAAATAAAAATCTTTTCATGGACCGTCAAGAGAGGAAATAGTGGAGAAACTTTTTTTTTTCTTAAATTTCTCCACGTACAAATAAACGAACGACACTCTAATCAAACTCTGATCAGTGTCATCACAATAATCAATCCCTTATTCTCGTACGTGAGAAAAATCAGTAGTCTGAATGAGCCCTAACATGTATAGATTTTTGATTACCGAGCATCTTTAAGTCCCCTCCTCCAGGTAAGCAAGAAGGGAAAAAATACTAACTATGCAGTTTGCTATCAACACTAGATCAAGAAATAGCAATAAATCCAACTCCGCCAGTAAACATGGAGCCTTACTTACCCTGAGGGTCCCAAGCCAAATTAAAGGTCACAGAATTGAGGAAAAACTGTCCCATTCTAATCCATTGATATTTAAGTTGCTAAAAGATAAAAAAAAAAAAAAAAAGATATGTTTTATGTTAATATTCATATATGACGTTTTCTACTTTATTTGGTGCGAACATGATTTCTGACTTTTTGTGCAGATCACAACAAAAACTGGCCGAAACAACTTATAAATAAGGAGCAATGTTCAAAAGCTGAAAAAACAGAGATCTGGAATAACGGCCCAGCCCTGCTGCTAACTAACCACAAGTAAGTGAAAGAAATTATGACGGAGAATTCCAGGCATCACAAATGGCAGGATTGCCACCCACAATGTTAGACTAAGACCATCCGTTGTGTTACAGGAGGAAATAAATCGGCAAAGAATTTTAAAGCCAAAAATCAAGCAAATGGCGGACATTAAAAAAACCCTCAGAAATAAAGAGGGGACTGCACATCGGAGGAACCCAGAAAGAAAGAGTTAAAAGGAGGGCACCTGTTATTTAGCTATGCGTTAGCGTATAACTACCCTTTTCATTCAAGTTTTTAAACATTATACATGCTGCTGATTGGTGGGGTCCAAGTCCTGAGTTAAAACCCTCCCGCTCCGTTGTTATCTGCATGCACAGATTGGTGTGAGTAAGTCTATGGGTCCGTCCACCTTTCTGTGAGAGTGAATGTATGGACCTACAATGGAGCCCGTACACCGCTCTGTGTGCACAGCTCATGCAGGAAAGAGATTAAAGGAAATGCGTCATCAGAAAATAATCTATTGGGCTATGTTGGACTTGTACTTCCTGTGCTTTCAGGAGGCATTTTCAGCAAGTCTCCATATTATCAAAGGCAAGATTACGATGACACAGCTGATAGGACTAATCATAATAGTTGATGTCACAGCGGTGCCTCCTCCCCTCCCTTCATAATTCTTTTACACACTCAATAAAAATCGATGTGAAAACTTTTCTGCCCAATGATAGGGTAGATACAATATTTTTATTGCCTGTAATTGCATTTTATTGAAATGTTGCGGCGACCAAAATAACGTAATTCATAGGAGATCTGCAATGACAAGCACAGGGGTCTTCTTTAGACCTGGCTGTCATGACAACACATCGGCATCCCACGATCACATGACAAGAGCTACAATGGGCAGGTCTTATGACGCGCATCCGGTTTGCGCAAGTTAAATGCAGCTGTCAGAGATTGATGGCGGCATTTAACATGTTAACAGCCGAGGGTGGATTGGATTGATTCCACCCACAGCTGTTAGCGGTAGATCCGGACACTTATGCCTCTAGTACCAGCACCAATATCAGGGGTACTTTACTGCAAAATACTGCGACTGTGCCCGACTTCTCCAGTAACAAAACATTATATTATGCACCAATACTTTATTATCACAAGAATAAAAAGGTGAATTCTACCCGTATTGAAAAAAGAAAAATGTCACAATATATTGCTACTTACACTGTTCCTTTTGTACGAGTTCGTTGTAGCAAGTGGTTCAAATATACAAACAGTGTTACCATAAGAAGCAGCAATCTGCAAGAGAAAAATCAGATGTTCCACAAGTAAAAAGCCTGAATTGTATCTGATTATATTTATACCTTATTTCTGCCCATGGGGTAATAAGGATGAATTTTCAACGTCTTATTCCTACCAGGGATACTAATGTTTCAGGTGCCTCTTATCGCCTTTCCTTGACTAAAATAGTCCGCTTTTTTTTTTTTTTTACCAAACTGACCATGCTTATTAAAAAGAAAAATTGGGCATGTTACAGATTTTTAAATAGTCGGTGCCTCAAAAAGTTTGTTAAGATGTAAAAAATACCAACAATAGTGTTTAGTCTCCAACTTTTAGATGGACTTAATAAAGCACAATAGAGAGAATATGGCACCTATTTTTTCACAAATCTATGCCTGGTTATAGGAGGTGTAGATTTGTTTGTAATTAAAAAATGTCCAAAATGTGCCAAATGAATGAAAGCAGATCTGTTACTAGATTTCACAATAGAAAGTACACACATGATATTGATTTGTTAAACCTGACGAGACTAATGTACTTACCTTGAAAACCATGTCAGAATCTATATATTTAATTGTCTAAGGGTTTTTCCGTCTGTCTGTCTGTCTGTCTTGCAAATCCCGCGTCTCTGATTGGTCGAGGCCGCCAGGCCTCAACCAATCAGCGACGGGCACAGTATCGACGTAGAAACCCGCGTCTCTGATTTGTCGAGGCCGCCAGGCCTCGACCAATCAGCGACGGGCACAGCGACGATGATGTCATAAAGGAAGTAGACATCCCGCGTCTCTGATTGGTCGAGGCCGCCAGGCCTCGACCAATCAGCGACGGGCACAGCATGGCGACGATGATGTCATAAAGGTTGCCTCGACCAATCAACGATGGGCACAGTCTGCCGCGAATTCGCCTCGACCAATCAGCGACGGGCACAGTATCGAAGTACATGTCATAATGCTTGCCATGGCGACGATGTCATAAAGGTTGCCTCGACCAATCAGCGACGGGCACAGTCTGCCGCGAATTCTGGAATCATTATTGTCCATATACTACGGGGACATGCATATTCTAGAATACCCGATGCGTTAGAATCGGGCCACAATCTAGTGGCTGTATAATCCTCATATTATTATTATTATTATTATTATTATTATTAATATAGCACCATTAATTCCATGGTGCTGTACATGAGAAGGGTTACATCAAAATACAAATATCACATACAGTAAACAAAACTAACAATGACCGACTGATACAGAGGGGCGAGGACCCTGCCCTTGCGGGCTTACATTCTACAGGATAAGATATAGTATAGTATAATAACTGTTAGTATCAAGATATACTGTACATTAGTGCAGCTGTAGAATATAATAGCTCCTGAGTGTAAACGTATTCAGTCTTCGTCCATCGAGCCTGATTAATAGTGGCATCTGGTACCAAGCAGTGTGAGATCGAGACACTAAGGAGCGGTCAGACACGCTAGGTGGGCGCAGATTGAGTTTAAATGGATTATACAGCCATTCTGATGAGGATATTCAAAGTAAATACACCAGCCTCATCAGGTGTGAGAATCTATACAGTTAGTATTCTAAAATATGGCGATAGAGCTAATTGAGGTGTAATGTAGACAATAATACATATCTATATATATAATTGCCTAAGGGTTTTTCTGTCTGTCTGTCTGTCTGTCTTGGAAATCCCGCCTCTCTGATTGGTCGAGGCCGCCAGGCCTCGACCAATCAGCGACGGGCACAGTATCGACGTACAAATCCCGCGCCTATGATTGCTCGAGGCCGCCAGGCCTTGACCAATCAGCGACGGGCACAGCGACGATGATGTCATAAAGGAAGTAGAAATTCAGCGTTTCTGATTCAGCACAGTATCGACGTAGATGTCATAATGGTTGCCATGGCGACGATGATGTCATAAAGGTTGCCTCAACCAAACAGCGACGGGCACAGTCTGCCGCGAATTCTGGAATCATCATTGTCCATATACTACGGGGACATGCATATTCTAGAATACCCGATGTGTTAGAATCGGGTCACAATCTAGTCTAGTAATATATATATATGGCTTGCGTACCCAATGTTAAAGATAGGGTACACAGGACGCATGCCGATGTAGGCAGAGCTGAAGGAAGAGGCGTGCCAGTGGGCGGGGCTTAACAGAGGAACTACGCAGCCCTCCGCAAAGCCCTCGTCCGCAAATGTGAAATCAGCCTTACATACTGTAGTTTTTAAAGTGGAGTCATTACATTATGTTATCAAGTTGCACTCACTTTCCTAAATTGAAGTTTGACAGCTGCTGTGACAGAATGTGAGCTTACTACTGAGGTTTGTAGATTGGGGGCACCATTTCCTGTAACTGGAGTCAGTTAGTCACAATGCAGTAATCCTGGCAGTGGAATCAATGCGCTCCACCTTCTACGGTCAGCCATACATGACACTCGGCAGAGGAGCTTACCCGGCCTTGCTGTTGGGAACACTCCACACAGCTGACTTGGATATTTCCATGCTTAGCACCAGGAATAATCTGAACACACTCAAAGTCGTGTGCGAGTACAACAATATCACAGCCGGATCCGTAGGCCTGCAGACAAAAATATACAGAGAAAGAGTCAGTAAGCACAAAAATATGGAGAATGAAAGCACGAGAAATACTCCAAAAACAAAGAACAGAAAACGAAATGTCTGAGAATAGATTAGGTCATTTCTTATAGTCGGCAACATTATATCCAGATTAGTGATGAGCGAGTGTACTCGTTGCTCGGGTTTTCCCGTGCACGCTCTGGTGACCTCCGAGTATTTGTTAGTGTTCGGAGATTTAGATTTCATCGCCTCAGCTGAGTAATTTACAGCTATTAGCTAGGCTGAGTACATGTGGGGGTTGCCTGGGTGCTAGGGAATCCCCACATGTAATCAAGCTGGCTAATAGCTGTAAATCATTCAGCTGCATTAAAACTGAATCTCCGAGGAGTCATAAATACTCAAAGATCACCCGAGCGTGCTCTGGAAAACCCGAGCAACGAGTATATTCGCTCATCACTAATCCAGAGGTGAATGGTTCTGTGCCCAGTATGAGAATAATTACCCAATAGCACTGTATAAAGAGAGAAGATACAAGAAATATAGAAAGGACTGGGAGGGAAGGAGCCAGGCGTATCTCAGCGGTGATTATTGGGAGAAGCCAATCACTGGAGTCACAGCCCGACTAAGGGTACCGTCACACAGTGCAATTTTCATCGCTACGACGGTACGATCCGTGACGCTCCAGCGTCGTAACAATATCGCTCCAGCGTCGTAGACTGCTGTCACACTTTGCAATCTACGACGCTGGAGCGATAATTTCATGACGTATGTGCGATGTAGAAGCCGTTGGTTACTATGCGCACATCGTATACGATATATGTTACACCATGCAATCATGCCGCCACAGCGGGACACTAGACGACGAAAGAAAGTTTAAAACGATCTGCTACGACGTACGATTCTCAGCAGGGTCCCTGATCGCAGGAGCGTGTCAGACATTGCGATATCGCTCGAACGTCACAGATATATCGCTCGAACGTCACGAATCGTGCCGTCGTAGCGATCAAAATTTCACTGTGTGACGGTACCCTAAGGCTATGTGCACACATTGCGGATTAAGCTTAGAAATGAATCTCTTAGCAGAAAACGCAGGTGCGGATTTGACGCGTTTTTTGTGCGGATTTTGTGCAGATTTGCTGTGGTTTTCTTGCGGATTTCATGCATTTTTTACCCTTGTTGATTTCTATAATGGAATAGGTACAAAAACGCTGCAGATCCGCAAAAAAGTAGTGACATGCTCCTTTTAATCCGCAGCGTTTCCTCACGGAATTTTCCGCACCATTGGCACAGAGTTTTGTTTTTTTTTTTTTCTCATTGACTTACACTGTACTGTAAATCAATTGCGGATCTGCAGCGTTTGTGCACTGCAAAAAACGCTGCGGATCCGCAATAAATCCGCAACGTGTGCACATACCCTAAGGGCCTGTGCACACAATGCAGATTTGTTGCTTTTTTTTTTTTCCTTTCTGTACAGATCTGTCACTAATCTGAAGGATTTCTTGATGCCGGCAAAGTGAATGAGAATCCTAAAGTCTCAAGCACACGTTGCTTATTTGTGACTTGCAGATTTGGTGTTTTTGCTGCAGATTTCATCCATACTAATGAGGGGGGAAAAATCTGCACCAAAAATGCAGCAAACAGGCCTATTTTATGTTGCGTCTTTATGGAATTATGTTGCAGAAATCTCTGCACTGAATACATAATGTGTGCACATACCCTATAGGGCTTATAGAACCCTGCTAAACTATATGGCTCCCGCCTCTCCTCTGACTGGTAATTTTGGGAGGAGACAGAAACCTGCTGAGAGTTGCCTTTACTATATAAAGAAATAAAAAAATAAAAAAAAGCTAATCGACAAAAAAAATTAAATAAAAATAAATATCACACTCACTATGAGCCATAATACATGGTTTGCACAATGATTACAGTGAAATTGCAAGAGCAAGAAGAAAAAGTTGGGAAATGATGGGAATCACAGGATGGACAGACCTGTTGTCACGGTCAGCTGCAGCCGCTGACGCGGCCCAGTCCCATAGATGTCCCCAAGCTGACCGACCTCAGAAAGCGTGGGGCGCGAGTCCCCCGGGGACGCAATCCGGACCCTTTATACCGCAGAGGAAGACGCGCGCCCCACGCCTTCTGAGGTCGGTCAGCTTGGGGGCATCTATGGGGCTGGGCCGCGTCAGCGGCTGCAGCTGACCGTGACACCTGTTCCGAATATGCAAATGATGGAAAAAAATGAAAAACTTTCAACACATCTGAATTTATTCAGTATCAAGTACGAGCGCCATGTACAGAAATCCACGCACTTACATGTCTTGGCATGTTATCTATGAGGTTATTACATGGGAACCAGTCATGTAAAATAACACCTGCAGATATAGGGTTAATATGTAAGTTAATGAGTTGTGACATTGCCGATAGATGCTACTGAGCAGTCGGCGCCATTTTGAGAAATATATATATATATATTTTTCAAAATAAATGTATATCACTAAATAAAATAGTTTAACACATGTGAAGAGCAGAACAAAAATGATTACCTCAATGAACAAAAAAAAAAAAAAAAAAAAAAGAATTTGTGATAAATATTGACCTGTCCATTCAAGGACATTTTAGCTATAGTATGAAATCCTGTTTTTCTTGTCTGTGGAATTGCCTTTGTACTGTTTGTTGTGAAACTGCCGCCCACGAAACTGTTTTCTTTTCTTTTCTTTCTTTCCTGTTTTGTCTCTTTGTTTAAACATGCAAAACTTGTATAACCACTAAACCTACTGAAACAGCTATATAAAGAAGGGATAGCACATTGAAGGCAGGCGTGCTTCAGAGACTTCCCAGTGATACACTATACAAGACGTGTCTTGTGTATTATTTCTGGTGATTCACCACTTCCAAAGGCTGCTCCGACTGAGTGTGATCCCGACATTTCCTGGTGCCTGAACAGGGACCCGAGGTCTGTGTATTCCTTCAAGAACACCGGCAGAATACGAACGAAAAGAGAATCTGGGATAATGGACGGCAGATGAACAAAAACCTGGCCAGGTAAGAGACACTGTTAGATCTCTTATATCTGCCCTGCACTGTCCGTAAGATTTTCTGTGTCGTGTTCTTTAGCGGGTAGTTCTAGTAGAGGAGGATACCTATAGCTCGGGTTCTTGAACTATTTAGGAATTGATCACCTCACGGAGTACGACATTGAATGAGAGTGAATGTGAATAGAAGGTGTGTGGAAGTTGGGAATAGCCCTATAAGCCGCCCAGGGGGTTGAAACAGAAGAAGTGACTGTCCCACTGGGCAACGTGGTTGCGTCCTTTCGGGGAGACCTCCGCGCCTATGTTCAATCTCTGATCCTGTCTTTGACAAAAACCTGGTGACGGATAAGTGTATGATAGTATGAGCCCAGGACAGATAAATTAGCCTGGAACAAGAATACGTTGTATGTGATAGTATAAGCCCAGGACAGATAAATTAGCCTGGGACAAGATACGTTGTATGTTCTTTTTCTGTCTGGTTGCATTTGTGTTTGCTATAGGTGTAGGAATCAGGATTTTCTTACATCAACACAGTTTAAACATCCTAGCTCCTTAGGAAGAAGGTAACGAGGTATTCTCATACCCAAACGCCACCTAGGGCAAGAAAAAGACATCCTAGCTCCTTAGGAAGAAGGTAACGAGGTATTCTCATACCCAAACGCCACCTAGGGCAAGAAAGCTCAGGATAAGAAAATGGGGAATAAGCAAACAAAGTCGGAACCAGAAGAATTAGATATCTATACTATCATAAAGGAGAGAAGTGGTGAAGATGCCACTAAGGGGCTGAAAAAGATTTTTAGTAAGTTTGGAGTTACTAGGGCAGAAGCTTTTAGTAGAAAACTATGGGAAGGAATTCAGGAAAGGAAAAAAGGCATAATCAGAGACAAGAAATGGATAGATCAGATCCAAGCATTGATTGATGTCTCTAGGGTAGCAGAAAATGAGGGATGGACATATAATCAACAGAGTAAAAAGTGGTGTATTAGACCCACAGGCTGTGGAGAAAAACAAAATGTGGAATCTAAAAATACCCCACCCCCATACCTTAACCCACATGCCCCATCTTTTCTCCAAACACCACCTCAAAGTTTAGCCGGACCAGGAGGATGGGTATGTCCGCACTGTGGACAACAAAATCCAGACTGGAGAAATGATTGCCTAGCCTGTGGTACACCTAGACATGGCGCTGTACTTGCCCCTGTTAGGGTAGTACCAAGACCCTTTAGGGAACCTGGTGCTGACGGAGTAATGGGAACTAGATATCACCAAACTCGACAATATTTCCCTTGGTCCCCCGCTGAAGGCATGTCTCTCTTGCACAACGCACCAGATCCCACCCAGTGTCCAGTTAGATTTGCACAATATATACAGCAAATTATGCAGACTCACGCTGGAGTTTGGGCAGATGGAGAAGAATTATGTAGAATGAAAATGACTCCTGGACTTTTCCAGGAGCTATTAGCAAATCTACAGGTACATAGGCCCCAAGCAGGAGATGGTGCCTTACAAACGATAGAATCAGGTACACAATTTGTAGATCACTTAATGGTTTTCATGAGGGAGAGACAGAGGCAGAGAGGAACAACGGGAGTGGTGGCTCAGAAATCTGGACAATCAGTAGACGAATATTATCTAAGTGTAGAAAATAATTTCAGAGATGAAGGCATGGATCTAACCGCTCCAGGAATGATGAGGTTAGTTACAAAAAACTTTATAGATGGATTGTCTCCAAAAGTGAAGGAAAAGCTTAAGGCCGCAACCCCTGATTGGAGAACCTTGGAAGACCCACACCTGGCTAGACAGAAAGCTGTAGGGATAGAAATGGACTTAAGAGAAAATTCTAAGCCAGTAAGAATTGCACAGGCTAATACTGGCTCTGCTAATCAAAAGTTTACTTGTCATTACTGTAAGAAGCCAGGACATTTCCAAAGGGAATGTAGGAAGAGAAAAAAAGATATAGATTCAGGAACCTTTGTACCCAAAAATAGGATAAATAACCCAGTGCCTGATCAAACAGACAGCTCAGAATGACTGAAAGTTATGCAGGTCTCTCTTCCTTCTAGAAGACCAATAATACAAGTTGAAGTTGAGGGTAAAAATGTACCTTTTCTGATAGATACGGGAGCAACATCCTCCATTTTAAATCAGGACTTTTTACCATATCCTGACAATATATCCTCAAAGGTTACACATGCAGAAGGGTATGATGGTAAAATTCAGGCGTTGCCCTTTACAAAACCTTTAAATGTGAGCTTTGGCCCTAAAACTTTTGTATCCAAATTTTTATTTGCTAAAGGTGCACCTACCTGCTTGTTGGGTACTGATGTCTTAAGTAAAATGCATGCAAACATCCATTTTAGAGAAGATGGCACAGTTATGCTGACCATCCCTGAAGATGCAGAAACTCTGGAACCATATGTTAGAATACAGGCAATGGAGAATTTTCCCGAAATTTACACTCAACAAGCAAAAATTGACTTGACTCGGGTTCCTGACAGCCTATGGGCAAAAGGAGACACTGATGTAGGATTTTTATCAGTAGCTCCTATACTGTTAGAAACTGCCCCGGGAACCATATTACCTCAGCTTAGGCAATACCCCATCAGCGCCCAGCAAGAACAGGCGATTTCTCAACAAATTCAGGATTATGTGTTACAAGGTGTTTTGGTAGAAATCAGGTCACCCGCCAATACACCCTTATATCCTGTTAAAAAGAAAGTGTCCTCCAAAGAAACTATGGTGAAATATCGCATGGTGCACGACTTACGGGAAATCAATAAGGTTTTGGCACCGGTCACCCCTGTGGTACCGAATCCTCATACCTTACTGTCTCAAATTCCCAGCACTGCTGCATATTTTACGGTAATTGACTTATCAAACGCATTTTTTTTCTGTGCCACTACATAAGAACTGTTGGCATTTGTTTGCCTTTACATTCAAGGGTAAACAATTAGCATGGACAAGATTGCCACAAGGTATGGTACACTCACCAACTTTGTACTCTGAAGCAATGCAGACCGTGCTAAAAAATTTCATCCCAGAACCAGGAGTAGTCATTCTACAGTATGTAGATGACTTACTTATTTGTTGCCCTGATGAACAGACGGCAGTTACCTCAACTGTTAATTTCTTAATTTTCCTAGCGCAAGAAGGCTGTAAAGTAAATAGACAGAAACTCCAGGCTTGTCAACAAACAGTCGTGTTTTTAGGTCACTGCATATCACAGGGCATCAGACACCTCACACCTCAACGTACGGAAGCCATACGTAACATGCTTGAACCCAGGAATCACAAACAGCTGCGTGCTTTCCTAGGTATTGTTTCACACTGTAGACAGTGGATCATACATGCAAGTCAACTCATGCAGCCTTTATATGACTGTATTGCCAACACACCATATTCACTCAGTGAAGAGGCTAAACAGTCATTTTCCTCTTTGAAAACAGCACTGGTATCAGCTCCGGCTTTGGGACTCCCAGACTACACTAAACCTTTTCAATTGATGGCAGCTGAGATATCCTCACATGCTACAGGGGTGCTCACACAAAAACATGGAAACAAACAGAGACCTGTGGCATACATATCAGCTCATCTGGACCCTGTAGCTAGAGCCGCACCTTCTTGTGTAAGAGTAGTAGCCGCAATTTCACTGTTATTAGATAAAGCTTCTGAGATTGTTCTTGATCACCCACTTCTAGTTCAGACCACTCATGATGTACATGGCATTCTTAACCAGGTCCAACCTAAACATATTTCAATGGCCAGACACCTCCGTCTCCAATGTTCCCTACTACTGCCGCCCAACATTTCCTTTGCCAGGATTCAGACTCTTAATCTCGCGTCTTTGCTCCCTTTAGAGTCTGAGGGGGGTACCATACCTGAGGAAACTGCACTCTCCAACTCCTTTGAAACTGCACTCTCCAACTCCTTTGACCCATCAAAGTCAATGCATGATTGTGTACAATTAATGGAACAAGAGACTCAGGGCTTATGTAATGTACGTGACAAGCCACTCTGTAATGCTACATTTGAACTTTTCATAGATGGCAGTAGATATGCAGATATGAATGGACAATTTCATACAGGTTATGCGGTAGTAACTCAGCATGAAGTGCTGAAAGCAGAACCTCTCCCTGCTAATCAGTCTGCACAAGAAGCAGAACTTACGGCATTAGTTGAAGCTCTAAAAATAGCCAAAGATCAGACAGCAAACATATACACTGATTCTAGATATGCACATGGCATTATTTTCGATTTTGGCGTAATATGGAGAGCCAGAGGTTATATGACTGCTTCAGGCCAACCTGTTAAACATGCCTCCCTCATTAGACAGATTCTGGAGGCAGCACAAGAAACTAAAGAAATAGCGGTGATAAAGGTAGCTGCACATGTGAGACTCGACACCGAGGAAGCCAGGGGTAACGATAAAGCCGATAAGGCAGCAAAACAGGCAGCACGTAAACCCTTACATCATGCCCACACACTAGATAGCTCTGAAGATGATGAGGAAAGATTAAAGGAAGCTCAGAAACAGGTAGACGACGAAGAACGAGGGCAGTGGCAGAAAAAAGGGGCAGAAGATCAGCAAGGATTATGGAAAAAAGGAACTTTGTTGTGTTTACCCAGAGCCTGGTACCCCGCAGTGGCAAGTGACCTCCATCTACCCACGCATGTGTCGGCAAATGGTATGACGCTCAAGGTAAAAGAAAGGTGGTTGGCTCCAGGCTTTGGTAATTTTGCTCGGAACATGTGTGCTGCATGCGCTATATGCCTGGCACACAACCCAGGTCAGGCCATTAAAACCCCAACCAAGCATCATGTAAGACCACTGTATCCCTTTCAAAGACTCCAGATCGACTACATCCAACTTCCTAGGTACAATGGATACGAATATGTGCTTGTGTGTGTGGACATGTTCTCAGGGTGGCCAGAGGCTTATCCAGTTCGTAAAGCCTCAGCAAAAACTACTGCCATTAAAATAGCACATGAACTGATACCCCGTTACGGCATGCCTGAGGTGATCGAGTCAGATAGAGGTATCCATTTTACTGGGGAAATATTCCAGAATGTTATGAAAATGTTGGGAGTAGAAAACCAGTTTCACACTCCATATCATCCACAGAGTTCAGGTAAAGTGGAAAGATTAAATGGGACAATAAAATTAAAAATCCAGAAGGCCATGGCAGAAACAGGAAAGCCTTGGACCGAGTGTCTACCACTTGCCCTGTATTCCATCCGAAACACCCCAAGGGGGAAGGCTAAGCTGTCACCACATGAGATTCTTTTTGGTAGAGCAGCAAATTTGGGTTGTTATTTTCCACAACAACTGATGTTGAATACTGAGACTTTAACTGCTTATGTACAAGAATTACAAAAACGTTTAACTAAAGTGCATTCGCAAGTTTTTGCTTCCCTTCCAGATCCAGAAAATCTCGAAGGAGGCCACAAGTTGGAACCTGGTGATCAAGTCTACGTGAAAAGACACACCAGAAAGACTCTGGAACCGAGATTTGACGGACCTTTCCAAGTCCTGTTAACAACTCCAACAGCAGTCAAGCTTGAAGGAAAGGCATCATGGATACATGCAAGCCATTGCAAAAAAGCAGTATAAGACTCATGATATTGATGTTAATAATGTTAACCTCAACGGAGGCATGGGAAAGACTGAATTCTCTAGCCCCTTTGAACAATAGATTCGTACAACATCATAGAAAATGAGTGCATGACTTGTTAAATAATACGCAACCCCTGGCAGATTGTTGGATCTGTACCCATTCACCAGTATCAGCCACAAGTATACCTTTTCTAGCAGTTCCCGTGTCAGCTGAAGAAATATTCGCTTGGCCTAATTGTTCAGACAACCTGGCAATACTAGACTATGGAATACTACAATCGCCATACCAATTGTGGGATGGGTAGAATTTCCTTGGTGGCAGGGCAATCTTACAGGAAAAATAGACAACTTACAATATTTAGCATTCAAGGGAGGAAAATGGGTACCTAGGAATAAGACTGGATTAACTGATTTAGGACAGGTCCCCACTGAAAATCTACAGCTCAGTTTCAGTACAACCACCCCTTCCTCTGATGCTTTCAAACCTACAGTATTGGAAAGATACATACATAATAGAAAATGGGAACATTCTGAGTTGTTCCCCCAAGGTGATGCAGACAGTTGTACAAGTAAGCCGGGGAACCTGGTTTGTAATGAATCCAATGAGTATGTCAACGGAATGCATGTATGTGGGAATCCCGCAGCCGGGTACTGTAGCCCCTTGGGACAAAAACCCTCTTGGTGTATGCTTCAGAATGTATCTAGTTTTGTGGATTTGGCTCACAGATTGGTATTGCAGCACTCAGCTTTGTGGGATCTGCCTGAGGGTACATTTTGGATATGCGGAGAAGGAGCATATAAATGGCTTCCCGTAGGTATAAAGGGTACTTGTACATTAGGACGCCTAACCCCGGCTACTTTCATAATTTCAAATAAACAAGTGAATATGCAAGCCGTGCCCAAGCACACACTGTATAAAAGAGCTGCAGATAACTCACCACGTCCCTCGGGGAGGCCGCATATAGTACAAATGGGAATTCCCAACAAAATTGCTAGTACCATTTTTATTTATCCTACGTTAACACAAATTAGTTAGAGCCACGGATTATCTAGATGATCAGATTTGGGATATATTGGACATATTAAATACTAGTATAGCTGTACAGAATCAGCTTATAATAGTCACTAACCAACATACCCTGATATTGGATTACCTAACTGCCTCACAAGGGGGTATGTGTCAAATCATCGGACCCACCTGCTGTCATTATATAGACCCGAATAGTACTATGAGTATGAGATTTAAATTAAAAGACGTACAACGACTCAGGGATCAGTATGACAAAGACAATGACCAAAATAAGGATAGCTGGTGGTCAGATACCTTTTCTTTTCTTAACCCGGCCAATTGGTTCAGAGGGATCGGTGGGTGGGTTACCGGGATTATGCAAAGCCTAATACATACAGTTATGGTTATTGTAATTATATATGTATTATTCAAGGTTGTACTCAAGGGTATCTCGGTATGCACAAATAAATTTTGTGTAATGGATGCGAGAATATAAAGTTTTTTTTTGTAATATCACAAAAAGAATGACTAAAATGATCGACAAGGTTTTGAATGGAATATGTCAAAGGGGGGATTGTGAAGAGCAGAACAAAAATGATTACCTCAATGAACAAAAAAAAAAAGAATTTGTGATAAATATTGACCTGTCCATTCAAGGACATTTTAGCTATAGTATGAAATCCTGTTTTTCTTGTCTGTGGAATTGCCTTTGTACTGTTTGTTGTGAAACTGCCGCCCACGAAACTGTTTTCTTTTCTTTTCTTTCTTTCCTGTTTTGTCTCTTTGTTTAAACATGCAAAACTTGTATAACCACTAAACCTACTGAAACAGCTATATAAAGAAGGGATAGCACATTGAAGGCAGGCGTGCTTCAGAGACTTCCCAGTGATACACTATACAAGACGTGTCTTGTGTATTATTTCTGGTGATTCACCACTTCCAAAGACTGCTCCGACTGAGTGTGATCCCAACACACACAAACAATGCAGAAGTACACTTCAACTGTTAGAGACAGAATCTAAAAATAAAAACCAGAAAATCACATTGCATGATTTTTATGTAATAAATTGCATTTTATTGCATGAAATAAATATTTGATCACCTATCAACCAGCAAAAATTCTGGCTCTCACAGATACATTAGTTTTTCTTTAAGAAGCCGTCCTACTCTGCATTAATTGCACCTGTTTGAACTCTTTATGTGTATGTGTATACCGTATGTGTCCACATAATCAATCACACTTCAACCTCTCCACCATGGCCAAGGCCAAAGAGTAGTGATGAGCGAGTGTTCTCGTTCCTAGGGTGACCTCCGAGTATTTATGACTGCTCGGAGATTTAGTTTTCATCACGGCAGCTGAATGATTTACAGCTACTAACCAGGCTGAGTACATGTGGGGGTTGCCTGGTTGCTAGGGATTCCCCACATGTAATCAAGCAGCCTAAAATATGTGGTTCACACTTGCGTTGTGCAGTCCGTTCAACAAATCCGTTAATCGGACTGCACTAACGCAAGTGCCAACTTTGGCACTGCGCTAGTGCAGATGGAGCATCTGCTAGCTCCATCTGCGTTAGCAGTGCGCTACTAGTTACAGACCCGGAAACGCTGCAGCCCGCGTCTCGGGTCCGTCACTCAATGACGGCACATCGCTGGCGTGCGCTAGCGATGCGTTCGCCATTGCCAGTAATGGCGGCGTTAACGGACTACTTTACACCGCGTTATGCCGCGGTGTAAAGCAGTCCGTTAAGGCTACTTTCACACTAGCGTCGGATTCGGCCCGTCGCATTGCGTCAGGCCGAGATTCTGACGCTAGCATTTGTTGTGCCGCACAACGGGTGCAGCGGATGCATTTCTCCGGCGCATCCACTGCCCCATTGTGAGGTGCAGGGAGGTGGGGGCGGAGTTCCGGCCGCGCATGCGCGGTCAGAAAAAGCGGTCCGTCGGCTGCAAAAAATGTTACATTTAACATTTTTTGCTCCCGGCGGTCCGCCACAACACAGCGCAACCGTCGCAAGACAGTTGCAACATGTGTCAATACGTCGCAATGCGTCGGTAATGTAACTATGGGGCAAAAACGCATCCTGCAAACAACTTTGCAGGATGCGTTTTTTCCCCTAAACGACGCATTGCGACGTATTAAAAAAAACGCCAGTGTGAAAGTAGCCTAAACGGGTTCACACAACGCAGTGTGAACCCAGCCTAGATTATTCAGCTGCCCGGACGAAAACTAAATCTCCGAGCAGTCATAAATACTCGGAGGACACCCGAGCGTGCTCGGGAAAACCCGAGCAACGAGTACACTCACTCATCACTACCAAAGAGCTGTCTAAGGACAACAGGGACAAAATTGTAGACCTGCACAAGGGGGATGGGCTACAAAACAATAGGCAAGCAGCTTGGCGAGAAGGCAAGAATTGTTGGCACAATTATTAAAAAATTAAAGAGACACAAGATGACTGTCAATCAACCTCAGTCTGAGGCTTTATGCAAGATCTTTCCTCGTGGACTAAGGAGGATTCTATGAAAGGTCAGGAATCAGCCCAGAACTACAAGGGAGGACCTGGTCAATGACCCGAAGAGAGCTGGGACCACAGACTCAAACATTACCATTAGTAACACACTACTCCGTAATAGATTAAAATCCTGCAGGGCATGCAAGTTCTCCCTGCTCACGCCAGCACATGTCTAGGCCCATTTGAAGTTTGCTAATGACCAGCTGGATGATCCAGAGGAAGCAAGGGAGAAGGTCATGTCGTCATGAGACCAAAATAGAACTTTTTGGTATCAACTCCACTCTCCATGTTTGGAGGAAGAAGAAGGATAAGTACAACCCCAAGAACACTGTCCCAACCGTGAAACATGGTGGAGGAAACATCATACTGTGGGTCTGCTTTTTTTTTGCAAAGGGAACAGGACTACTGCACCGGAGGATGGATGGAGTCATGTATCGCAAGATTTTGTCCAACAACCTCCTTCCCTCAGTTACCGTGTTGAAGATGGATCGTGGCTGGGTCTTCCAGCATGACAATAACCCGAAACACACAGCAGGGCAACTAAGGAGTGGCTCCCTAAGAAGCATTTCAAGGTCTCTGAGTAGTCTAGCCAGTCTCCATACCTGAACCCAATAGAAAATCTTTGGAGTGAGCTGAAACTCAATATTGCCCAGAAACAGCCCCGAAACCGCAAAGATTTGGAGAAGATCTGTATGGAGGAGTGGGCCAAAATCCCTTCTGCAGTGTGTGCAAACTTGGTCTAGAACTACAGGAAACGTCTGACCTCTGTAATTGCAAACAAAGTTTTCTTTACCAAATATTAAGTTCTACTTTTCTATTGCATCAAATAATTGTTTCATGCAATAAAATGCAAATTAATTATGTAAAAAAAATCACACAATGTGATTTTCTGGATTTAGTTTTTTTTAAGATTCTGTCTCACAGTTGAAGTGTACCTACGATACAAATTACAGACATCTCAATTCTTTGTAGATGGGAAAGCAAAATCATGTGTATCAAATACTTTTTTCCCCACTGTATAGATGTGTTCCATGCGTTGGAATCGGAGGTGTATATACCATACGCTCACTTTGAGTGCCCCAATAACTGGCCTAGTAGGGAAAACAATCGAGGCCACGTCCATCACTCATCAGTTAACTGTGTAATTGTCCTGAGGATTGGCGGTTAGCGGAGTTGCATCCCCTGACACTATTGCAGGAAAAGTACTCAAGGCTCCTTATGATAAAACACAGTATGATTGGACAGCAGTAAATAGGAAAAACATATTTGCTAAAAATTAAAACTTACAAGTTGGTGTAAAGTGGAGGGATCAAAATCACTAACTCTTATGTACTAAGGTAGAAGAGAGAGGTAATGGATCTACTGTTAGGCTACTTTCACACATCAGTTTTTTGCCGTCAGGCAGGATTCGGCAAATTTTTGGAAAAACGTATCTGTCGCAAATTGTGAAAAACTGATGCAATGGCCACTTTTTTTTTTAAAATAGGCTACTTTCACACATCAGGTTCTTTGCATCAGTCACAATCTGGAAAATTTTCAAAAAACAGGATCTGTTTTTTTTTTTCCGCCGGATACGTTTTTTTCTCATAGAGTTATATTAGCGTCGGATTGTGCCTGACGTCCCAATGTTTCATCCGTTTTTTGCCGGATCCGGCGGCTGGAGAAATTGTCCAGAGGAACTTTTTTTGTTGCGGCGAAAAACCTGACGGCGCTGTCCGTTTTTTCTGACAATGGACGGCTATGGGAGCCAGATGCGCCACATGACGATATCCGGGGCCGGAGTCCGGCCTCCACACTGCGCATGCCCTGTTCTCTCTCTCTTTTTACTATTGATGCTGCTTTGCAGCATCAATAGTAAAATTATATAATGTACAAAATAATAAACAAAAATAAAAAATTGTGATATTCTCACCTTCCAGTGTCCCCCGAAGCCTTCCCGCTCTTGAAGTCCCTAAAAATTTCTGAGGCAAACAATTACCTTCACAAGTCACATGCTTAGTGAAAGGAAGTCACATGATCTGTCAGTATATACACACCTTTTCTGAAAGACCACAGAGGCTGCAACACCATTAAGAAGGAGGCACCACTAACCAAACACCATGAAGACCAAGGAGATCTCCAAATAAATCTAGGACAATTTATTGAGAAGTACAAGTCAGGGTTGGTTTATAAAAAAATAAAATCCTAATCTCTGATGATCCCCCAGAGCAACAACAAATCCATCATCATCATATGGAAAAAACATGGCATCACAACAAACCTGCCAAGAGAGGGCCATCTATCAAAACTCTCAGTCTGGGCAAGGAGGTGATTAATCAGAGAGGCAACACAGAGACCAAAGTAACCGTGAAGGAGCTGCAGAGTTCCGAAGCAGAGACTGGTGTATCTGTCCATACAACCACAATAACCCGTACACTTCATAGAGGTGGCCTTTTATGGAAAAGTTAGCAGAAAACAATGGGGCATATTTGTATATGGAGCATCTATGGGGCCATAATGAACTTCATGGAGCATTATATGTGGCACTTTTGTATATGGAGCGTCTATGGGGCCATAATGAACTGCATGGAGCATTATATGGGGCATATTTGTATATGGAGCATCTATGGGGGCCATAATGAACTGCATGGAGCATTATATGGGGCATATTTGTATATGGAGCATCTATGGGGCCATAATGAACTGCATGGAGCATTATATGGGGCATATTTGTATATGGAGCGTCTATGGGGCCATAATGAACTGCATGGAGCATTATATGTGGCACATTTGTATATGGAGCACTATATGGGGCGTATTTTAACCCCTTCATGACCTTGAGATTTTCCTTTTTTCCGTGTTCGTTTTTCACTCCCCTCCTTCCCAGAGCCTTAACTTTTTTATTTTTCTGTCAATTTGGCCATGTGAGGGCTTATTTTTTGCGAAACAAGTTGTACTTTTGAACGACATCATTGGTTTTAGCATGTCATGTACTAGAGAGCGGGGAAAAAATTCCAAGTGCGGTGAAATTGCAAAAACAAGTGCAATCCCACACTTGTTTTTTGATTGGCTTTTTTGCTAGGTTCACTAAATGCTAAAACAGTTTAGCAGTTGTATCACACTGGATCACTTGTGTGACAGTCAGTGATGGACACAACTCCCATCCCGACTATTGTATAATGCCCATGGCACAGATTATGGCCTTGTTTCATTACGTAGTTTCTTATTACATAAAACTGTTTGAAATGTTGAAAAAATTATTTGTGATTTGTAGATTTGCAATCATTTCTCTAATTTACTTATTTTCACATCACTACCGGCAGCTTTACCTACTGTGGGGCTTAGTAGAGAGGGGCATGGCCAAGTGCGGCCAACAAATGCATCATAATTTGTGCCAAAAAGTGGCCTAAATTTCAACAGGCCATATTGACGGAAGAATAAAGTTATGGTTCTGGGAGAAGGGGAACAAAAAATGAAAATGCAAAAACAAATACCTCTGGTCGTTAAGGGATTAATGCCATATTCTGAGCCCAGACCATGATTCATAGACATATGGAGGCTGTCCAGTTTGGTCAGGAGACCCGCGGACAGTGTCATGGTGGGACCTTGACATACGGGTATGTAAATTATGCCTAAAGCAAATGGTGAAATTAGATGGCCTGCGATTTTAGACACCCCTGTCTCCACCTTGTCAGTGCTCACATGACTTTGGTGGGTAAAAAGCCCATTTTATTCCAAGTTGTTTGTCTACAATGGCAAATTCAAGAAACCGGTCTATGAACAAATTCACACATCCAGATTTCTCAATCTGATATCCTAACTTGAACTTGACAGCCTCATATATGGGAGGCCCGCAGCCAGTCTGTGCATTACATGGATGTGTGAATCTGGCCTAAGCAAAGCAGTATTGCTATTACCACTTCATCATACACTTGGCACATCTGTCAGCAGCCGTATGCCACCTTCACTGAACAGAGTACCTTCCTGTTGAAATTTAGGCCTCTTTTTGGCACAAATTATGATGCATTTGTTGGCCGCACTTGGCCATTCCCCTCTCTACTAAGCCCCACAGTAGGTAAAGCTACCGGTAGTGATGTGAAAATAAGTACCGTAAATTAGAGAAATGATTGCAAATCTACAAATCACAAATAATTTTCTCAACATTTCAAACAGTTTTATGTAATAAGAAACTACGTAATAAAACAACGCCATAATCTGTACCATGGGCATTATACAATGGTCGGGATGGGAGTTGTGTCCATCACTGACTGTCACACAAGTGATCCAGTGTCACCTATGTATTGAGATCACCTTTCCATGTAATCCTCCCTGTGAAGATGATGACTGCTGCAAAGTGATCTCTACAGAAAGTCTTAGTTACTCACCGTTTAACGGTGGTTTTTGGAGTCCATGACAGCACCACAGAGAGAGGGGATGCGCCCTTCAGGAACAGGAAACCTACAGATACATAAGGGCGGCACCTCTCCCACGCATCAGTTGGTTTACAGAGTACAATAGGACCACCAAGGTTAACAGCAAAATTTATAGTCCCCATCACCCAGAGACTCCAGTACAAAACCCTAACCATGACATACAAAGCCATCCACAAAATGTCTCCTCCATACATCTGCGACCTCGTCTCCCGGTACTCTCCTGCACGCAACCTCCGATCCTCACAAGATCTCCTTCTTTACTCCCCTATTATCTCCTCTTCCCACAATCGCATACAAGATTTCTCTCGTGCATCACCCCTACTCTGGAATTCTCTACCACAACATATCAGACTCTCGCCTACCATCGAAACCTTCAAAAAGAACCTGAAGACCCACCTTTTCCGACAAGCCTACAACCTGCAGTAACCACCGATTGACCAAATCGCTGCACGGCCAGCTCTACCCTACCTACTGTATCCTCACCCATCCCTTGTAGATTGTGAGCCCTTGCGGGCAGGGTCCTTTCTCCTCCTGCACCAGTTGTGACTTGTATTGTTCAAGATTATTGTACTTGTTTTATTATGTAATAATAGTAATATTTATTACCCCTCCTCACATGTAAAGCGCCATGGAATAAATGGCGCTATAATAATAAATAATAATAATAATAATAATAATATACAACGATACTACTGCTAACTATTCACCACGAGTGGACTATAGAAAAAAAGGGAAGAGGTGTACACCCAGAACTTAAGAAGACGGGAGGGTATGTACGGGTGCTGTCATGGACTCCGAAAAACACCGTTAACTGATGAGTAACTAAGACTTTATCGGTCGTCCATGACAGCACCACGGAGAGAATTACAGAGAGTAACTGTTTAGGGAGGGACTACGGCTTGCAGCACCCTTAGGGTATGTGCACACGTTGCGGATTCTCTGCGGATCCGCAGCGTTTGTTGCGGTGCAGAAACGCTGCAGATCCGCAATTGATTTACAGTACAATGTAAATCAATGAGGGAAAAAAAAAAGCTGTGCACACGTTGCGGAAAATCCGGTGCAGAAATGCACCGGATTAAAAGAAGTAGCATGTCACTTCTTTTTTGCGGATCTGCAGTGTTTTTGTATCCAATCCATTATAGAAATCCGCAGGGGTAAAAAAAAAAAAAAACGCAGTAAATCCACAAAAGAACGCAGTAAAAACGCACAAGAAACGCTGCAGATCCGCACAAAAAACTTGACAAATCCGCAGCTGCGTTTTCTGCCAGGAGAGGCAGAATCCGCACCAAAAATTCCTAAGGCGAATCCGCAACGTGTGCACATAGCCTTACACCAAAAGAGAGGTCCGAGGAAGCACCCAGGTTTAATCTATAATGGTTATAGAATGTGTTTGGAGAAGACCAAGTAGCAGCCTTACATATTTGGTCGATCGACACCTCTAACCTCTCCGCCCACAAGGCAGCAATAGCTCTAGTAGAATGCGCTCTCAGACCTTCAGGCGCCGGCTTGTCCTTTGAGATGCATGCCAGCGAAATAGCCTCCCTGATCCACCTAGCTAGCGCAGATTTTGATGCTCTATGACCTTTCTTACTACCCTGGTAGGACACGAATAAGGCGTTATCTATCTTCCAAGGATCAGTCACTGCTAGATACATCTTCCTACGTCTAAAGTGTGTAGATTCCTTTCTTTATCATTAGCAAGATTAGGGAGGAAAGATGAAAGAACTATCTCTTGTGTTCTATGGAATCTGGACACTACTTTAGGAAGATATGCTGGATCAGGTGAAAGTATCACTCTATCATCCCTAAGTTGCACATAAGGGGGGGAAGCCTGGATAACGCCTGGATGTCGCCTACCCTACGAGCAGACGTTAGGGCCACCAGGAAGGCTACTTTAAGAGACAGGTTTTTAATAGAGACTGAAGAAATTGACTCGAATGGGGCTTCTGTCATGGCCGAGAGGACTAAGTTTAGTCCCACGGCATGACCCTATTCTTCACCATTGGCATAGACCGTTTTGTCGCCTTGATGAATCTACTGATCCAGTAATTTTCAGAAACGTTGCAGCCAAAGAGGGCCCCTAAGGCTGACACCTGTACTTTAAGAGTATTTGGGGATAACCCCATATCCAACCCCTTTTGCAAGAACTCCAAAATCTGGTCTATTGGTGTTGACTGACCAGCTACTACCCTCGAGTTTTGAAGAAATCTTTTCCAGATCCTGACATAAATTTTTGTGGTGATTATTTTTCTGCTCTTGAGTGCTAATCAGGCCCGGAGAGAAACCTCTATCTCTTAAAAGTGACCGCTCAAAATCCACGCCGTCAGACGAAGGTCAACCGCCCAAGGATGGTAGACTGGGCCCTGGGATAGGAGATTTGGGATGTCTGGTAAGACCCATGGGTCAGATATTGACATGGTCCTGAGGCATGAAAACCACGTCCTTCTGGGCCAGAAGGGGCAATTACTATAACTGTGGCCTTGTCCTTCCTGATTTTCCTCACCACCACGGGAAGTAGAGACAGGGGGAGGAAAGGCGTAAGCTAGCCTTAAGTTCCAGTCTATGAGGAGGGCATCTACTGACAGAGGATTTTCTCTGGGGTTCAGAGAGCAGAATGGTCTCACTTTCATGTTTTCCTTTGTGGCGAAAAGATGTACCTCCGGTTGACCCCACCTTTCCAAAATGAGGTTGAAGATGGAGTCGTTTAGGGACCATTCTCCCCGCCTCAAGGTGTTGCGGCTTAAGTAATCCACCATAGTATTTTCTACTCCTCTTATATGAAGAGCAGTCAATGAGAGAAAGTGTTGGTCTGCTAGCTGGAACATATCCCAGAATAGAAGAAAGACAGCACCACAACGGTCAGTGATGAAGACCTTACGTGTTTAATCTGCCTCCTGCGGCGACATTTCGGTACAATAACCTTTATCAAGCACAGTCGTTTATTGTCGGTTATTGTACCGAAACGTCGCCGCAGGAGGCAGATTAAACACATAAGGTCTTCATCACTGACCGTTGTGGCGCTGTCTTTCTTCTATTCTGGGATATGGACTTGCAGCCGGGCTGGACCCCTTGGCATTGACTTGCGCCAATATGCGAATGGAAGCTGTATGGACATAGGGTGCGGTTTTTCTCTTTTTGGATTTCTGCTAGCTGGAACAGACGATCTGCCACATTCATCAGGGATTTGGAACGGGTTCCGCCTTGATGATTGATATATGCCACGGTGATCCGATTGTCGGAGAATATCCGCACGTGGTGGCCCTGTAGATAGCAAGGAGTCTTTTAACTGCCTGCTCCACCGCCGTTAACTCCTTTAGGTTAGAGAACATTTCCATCTGAAGCTGGTTCCAAAGTCCCTGGATTATAATTTCACCCATGTGAGCCCCCCAACCAGAAGGGCTAGCGTCTGAGGTGATTATACGGGTTACGTTATATTCCAAGGGGACCCCCGTGGATAGGTTATTTTGGTCTAGCCACCATTGGAGGGATACAATAGTGTTTTGGGACAAGGTCAGCTAGCTCTCTAGGCAACATGTCAACGGTACCAGGGATTCCCAGGAAGTCTCCCATGCTGGTACTTGCCCAGCCTCAAGCTGCTTAGCATTTGCGATTTGATGAGGGCAGGCACATTCAGCTTAGAGTGGCCAATGACCCGCCTCGCTACCTGAGTCGGACAGCCAGCCTGGGTAAGGCTACTTTCACACTTGCGTCGGTACGGGTCCGTCGCTATGCGTCGGGCCAACGTACCGACGCACGTTGTGAAATTAGTACATGGCGTGGGCAGCGGATGCAGTTTTTCAACGCATCCGCTGCCCATTCTGAAGTCCGGGGAGGAGGGGGCGGAGTTTCGGCCGCGCATGTGCGGTAGAAAATGGTGGATGCGACAGACAAAAAATGTTACATTGAACTTTTTTTGTGACGACGGTCCGGCAAAACACGATGGATCCGTCGCACGACGGACGCGACGTATGGCCATCCGTCGCGATCTGTCGCTAATACAAGTCTATGGGCAAAAAAAGCATCCTTGCGAGCACATTTGCAGGATCCGTTTTTTGCCCAAAACAACGGATTGCGACAGATTGCTAAAAACGCAAGTGTGAAAGTAGCCTAACTCAGATGAAATACGGATATCTGTAGGGCATCCTGTCCTCCAGGAACAGGAAACCAACTGATGCGTGGGAGAGGTGCCGCCCTTATGTATCTGCAGGTTTCCTGTTCCTGAAGGGCGGATCCCCTCTCTCTCTCTCTGTGGTGCTGTCATGGACGACCGATAAAAGGACTTTTTGGCTTAAAAGAAAGGACTGCAGACTGCTGTATGGTGACAGTGGGCACGGAATAATCGGCCTAATTCTCCTGTGAGTAGGAAGTCACTCGACTGCATGTATGCGATTTGCAAACCATCACACCTTGTGGCTAGAAGGAAATCTGAAGGAGGCCTTACACTATATATAATTAACAGGGAGCTTTGTAAACATTACTTATCTTGTTCATTTGACGAGTTACAGCACCGTGTGTTCTTATTGGAAAGTGCACCTTGTAAATTCAAACTAAAGACAGCAAAACCACCAAGGAACATACAGAAACAAGAAGGAAACACCGAGTGAAACAAACCAGAATATATGTGACTAGATGGCAGCCCGATTCTAAAGAATCGGGAGTCTAGAATCCATATATACTTTATTTATTCAAATGTAAGAATAATACAATTAATAAATAATAGTAAGAAAGAACAAAAATAATAGGCAGTATATGGAGAAAACACCAAACAAAAGTTCAAAATTGGTGTGAAAATGTCACTGAACCACTTCACAACTAAATATATATAGTTTTGGTAAATGGTATTATCATTTTTTTGACGAAATTCGGCAGGAGCTTGAAGAGCAACGTCACTGGGCCCGCCTCCACGCAGTAGAAACTTGCTGTGAGGTAAAAATTAAAAAATCACACCAAAATGGCGGGCGGAGTGTGTCACAGTACGGCACGTTTCTGATTGGTCGCTCGCAGCAGGCGGCAACCAATCAGACACTGGACACTGTTGACGTCACTTATCTCCGGACATTAGCTCCGGACATTAGCTCCGGACATAGCCACGGAAGTTGGCACAAATTGCAGGAAGTAGTATTCTAGGCAATTATATATTAGATAAGCCTTAGATTCCTCCATATACTTTTACTCTGATGACAGCTTTAAACCCCTTTGGGATTCTCTCAAGCAATTTCATCGGGCCTGGAATGACTTTCCAGCAGTCTTGGAGCACTTGTGGCTTCTCTGCCTTCTGCGATCCAACTCATCCCAAACATGTCCATAGGGCTGAGGTTGTGTCACTTGACCTAGCACTCTATCCCTCTCTTCCTTGGTTACATAGCCCCTACCCCCTATACAGCCTGAAGGTATTTTGGGTCACTGTCCTGTTGCAACACAAATGATGGTCCCACAGAGCACAAATCAGATGGAATAGCATGTCAGTGCAGAATCCCACGGTAGCCATGCAGGGTATGTGTGCCTTGAATTTGGAATAAATCACTAATATCACCAGTAAAGCACCTCTACACCATCACACCTCCTCCTCCAAGCTTCACGGTGGTCACCACAGACACAGAAACCATCCGCTCACTCTGTCTCCCACAAAGACTAGTTGGTTATCAGAGGTACTTTCAATTTGTGCTTTATGAAGCTAACCTGATGAACATATCCTCTGCAGCAGAGGTAATTCTTGGTATTCCTTTCCTTTCATGAAGGCAAGTTTCATCATAATAATTACTGCTTTTTATGCCTGCACTTGAGGATACTATATAGGTGCTTTCAGTTTTCCATACTGAATGACATGTCTTAAAAGAACAATGGACTGTCGATTCTCTTCACTTAGTTCAGTGGTTCTTGCCATATTTTGGCTTAGAACATTGTGGAAAACAGTTCTGCACTCTATGAATCTGTATACTACACTGCCTCTGTAAAACACACCTGATAGTCGCAAACACTTTAGAAATCAGCCGATTCCATAAATTAATTCATGACAAGGAATACCTGCTCACTGGAAGCCTTTCCAGTTGACTACTCAAAGCTGCTTAACCCCTTAATGGCTGTCAATACATCTTTTTACTGACCTGAGATATAAGAGAATAGCATCTCCATACAGGTGACAATCCAGCAGCTGTCGGCTGTAAACTAGAGCTGACAACTTGCTGCATCAGCCATGATCAGTGTTGGCACTGACCATATCTGTTTAACCCCTCAGATGCTGTTGTCAATAATGACTATATCATATAAATGGTTAACAGAGTGTGGGGGCTTCCTCTTTTACCCCTCGGGCACCCTGAGATCATGATTGTGTGGTCCTGTTTGCTGTGGCAGTTCACAGCCAAATAGTGGCCTTAGAGTTTGCCACTACCAGTGACCTGTTCAGAAGTTAGCGACATTTAGGTGATAAAAATGCAATTTTTCATTCTTGTCATGCCACTTTCTATTAATTCCTGAAAAGCACCTGAAGGGTTAATAAACTACCCGCCAGCAGTTTTCAGTATGTCAGGGGGTGTGGTTTTTAAAACGGTATAACTTTTGGGGGTTTTCCAATATATAGGACCCCCAAGGTCACTTGAAACCTGGATTGGTCCCTAAAAAAAAAAAATGTTGTAAATTTTCATGAAAAAAAATGAAAAAATTACTGCTACATTTTCAAACCTCCTAAAATGCTAAAAAATATATATATATATAACATTTTACAAATGGTGCTGATGTAAAGCAGACATGTAGGAAATGTCATTGATTAATGTTTTTCTGTGGTATTACTATCTGGATTAAAGGGATAATCATTCAAAGTTTGAAAATTGCTATTTTTTTTTTAATTTTTGGCAAATCTCTGATTTTTTTTATAAATAAACACAAAACATATCAACCTAAATTTACAATTATCATAAAGTATAATACGCCATGAAAAAACAGTCTCAAAATCACTGGGATTTGTTGAAGCGTTCCAGAGTTATTAGAACATAACGTGACACTGGTCAGATTTTAAAGGGAACCTGTCACCCCCGTTTTTTGAGATTGAGATATAAATACTGTTAAATAGGGCCTGTGCTGTGCGTTACTATGGTGTATGTAGTGTACCCTGATTCCCCATGTATGCCGAGAAATACATTACCAAAGTCGGCGTTTTCGCCTGTCAATCAGGCTGGTCTGGTCAGGTGGGCGTGTTCACAGCGTTCTTTTCTTCCCCAGGTTTCCGTTGGTGGCGTAGTGGTGTGCGCATGTCCAAGGTCCGGATTCCCTGTGCCCACGTGAAGACACAGCGCGCGATCTGCGCTGTCATTCCTTTCATCGGTGCGGGCGGCCATCTTCCTGGGGCCGCGCGTGCGCAGATGTAGTGCTCTGCTGCACGGGGCTTCAGGAAAATGGCCGCGGGATGCCGCGCGTGCGCAGAAGAGATCGTGGCGGCCATTTTCCCAAAGCCGAGATGCAAACTCGGCTTTGGGAAAATGGCCGCCGCGATCTCTTCTGCGCACGCGCGGCATCCCGCGGCCATTTTCCTGAAGCCCCGTGCAGCAGAGCACTACATCTGCGCACGCGCGGCCCCAGGAAGATGGCCGCCCGCACCGATGAAAGGAATGACAGCGCAGATCGCGCGCTGTGTCTTCACGTGGGCACAGGGAATCCGGACCTTGGACATGCGCACACCACTACGCCACCAACGGAAACCTGGGGAAGAAAAGAACGCTGTGAACACGCCCACCTGACCAGACCAGCCTGATTGACAGGCGAAAACGCCGACTTTGGTAATGTATTTCTCGGCATACATGGGGAATCAGGGTACACTACATACACTATAGTAACGCACAGCACAGGCCCTATTTAACAGTATTTATATCTCAATCTCAAAAAACGGGGTGACAGGTTCCCTTTAAAAATTTGGCTCCGTCACTAAAAGGGTTAAGAGAATGCCAAAACGTGTGTAAAGCTGTCAGAGTAGAAGGGGGGTAATTTGAGAATCTTATGTTCTGAGTCCTTTCACACTTGTTGTTTCTTTACTTTTTGTTTCCATGTGTTTCCTTTGTGGTTTTGTGAACCTCAGACTGATTCTACAATGTGCACATTCCAGTAAGAACAAGAAAAACTATTGGATGAACTTGTGACGGATATTGTATAGCTTAGTATTGGAGTGCAGATCTGCATCCACAGCTCTACTGGCAGACATTTAAAATAATCAACAAGCTTATAGACATTATTAAGTCTGTGCAAAATCCCATAATGCAGGGAGACAATGCCAGCAACTACTTTGTGTCACTGCATCATACACTGTCTAATGAACATTGTGCACCATGCTAACACGTATGTCATGGCTAGGATGTGCGCACACAGAGCGGGCTCAGGAGCTGGGCCTGCTCCACATAGGGATGATGCCAGATGTAATACATAGCCAGCATATGTCTGTAACAGTAGTGATCGTTGCTGTTAAAATAAAAGTCACCAGAATTTTGGCACCTAATCTGAGAGTTGCATAATGTAGAGACAGGGAGCCTGATTCCAGAAATGTGTCACTTACTGGGCTCCTTCCCGTAGTTTTCAGAAAATCACTTTTATCAGATTATCACTAAGTGCAATGTCACCCCTGGACGAAGATTTCCTCAGCGAAACGCGCGTCGGGTGTCCCTGACTGGTGGCTTACATTTGGTAACTATGGTCCTTCCTCTATATGTACTGTGAACATTTTGGTGACTGCACGGTGGTTGTCCATGATGCTGCGGCTGTCGGTGACATTGCACTTGTTACTAAGATATATTTATTCCCTATTAGTCTTTTAATATATTTAACATTAATACATACATATTTCTTATATTCTATTTAAATAATCTTTGGGCATTGTCATCTATGACCGCTGCATTGGGGACACTACTGGCTACACCTGCAGGATTTTTTTTTTTTTTCTTTCTTGCGGGTGTGTATATACGCACTATATGATTGATTGGAAGGTTACTCTATATATATATATATAGTTCTTTGCCACTGTTCCAGTCATACCTGTTGGTTGTCTCTGTATTTTGGTTGCTCCATAATTTTATGTGTGGTATATGGTTTTAGATATGTTCAAAATAAAGTTTGTAATTTTTTTCATATGTTATGACCTGGTGTTCATTCTTGGTGTTATTAATAATTATCACTTGGCTTAATTGTGATTAAAGGCGATATTATAGGTGTTAATGATAGATTGAACGCCAGAAGAAAAAAAAAAAAAAAAAAAAAAAGAAGGTTGTATGTTCCCCAAAATGGTACGAATGAAAACTACAGAATGGCTCTCGAAAAACAAACCCTCACCAATTGTATTTTATTTTTTTTTATTTTTTTTAAATGTCAGTATTTTTTTCACTATTAGAACATTAAAAAGTTACAAGTTTAGTATTGCCATAACTGTATCAAGATTCCAGGTCATTTATCTATATACATAATTGTCTAAGGGGTACTTCCGTCTGTCTGTCTGTCCTTCTGTCACGGTTATTCGTTCGCTGATTGGTCTCGGCAGCTGCCTGTCGCACAGTCCGGAAGAAAATGGCGGCTCCTTACTCCCCGCACTGACTGCCCGGCGCCCGCATACACCCCTCCGCTCACACAGGGTTAATGCCCGCGGTAACAGACCACGTTATGCCGCGGGTAACGCACTCCGTTACCGCTGCTATTAACCCTGTGTGACCAAGTTTTTTACTACTGACGCGGCCTATGCAGCGCCAATAGTAAAAACATCTAATGTTAAAAATAATTTAAAAAAAAAAAAAAAAAAACGATTATATACTCACCTACACCGCCTTTCCCGCTCCTCGCGATACAACCGCCACGTTCCGTTGGCACAGATCATCTGGCAGAAGGACCTGCCGTGACGTCACGGTCATGTGACCGCGACGTCATCACAGGCCCTGCGCGCCTGCGCGAGCAGGCTGGGACCGGAAGCTGCCGCCTGTACCTCGCACAGGCGACAGAACTACAAGGGGCCCTCGGATCGGAAGGTGAGTATGTTTATTTTTTATTTTTTCACCGGTGACATACGTGGCTGGGCAGTATACTACGTGGCTGGGCAGTATACTACGTGGCTGTGCAGTATACTACGTGGCTGGGCAGTATACTACGTGGCTGGGCAGTATACTACGTGGCTGCGTGGACATGCATATTCTAGAATACCCGATGCGTTAGAATCGGGCCACCATCTAGTACTGCATAATGGACATGGAAAAAGCACAAACAGAAAAAGACAATGGGGAATTGCAGTATTTTTTTTTCTACAATTTCACCTCACTCTGAATTTTTTTTTTTTTTTCACAATTTTTCAGTAACCTAGATACATTGTCAGGTCGGCGCCGTTATACTGATGGGTGATGAAATCCGTCTTGTGGTTGTTGTGTAATCTTTATTTTCAGTTAATGATATGCTCGTGCTCCGGAGCAGCCTGTAGGGGTCTTCATGAGGTGCTCCGATTAGGTATTCATCAGTATGGCTTCTGTATATCTTATCGTTTGGCTACGTGAAAAAAAAAATAATAACTCATCAAAATGGCGCCGGGGCGGTACCATGATACATGCCTAATATGTATATATGCATTTATGCTTTAGTTCTATACTATGGTGAAGTGGGGGAGGAATTATCTTCATCCATAAGCGATAGATGCTACTGTGCCAGTGACGGCGCCATTTTGCTGGAAAAAAATTTAGATCCATCAAAATGGCTGCGGCAGCGCCTGTGTAGTAGCCTCTACTGCTCTACTGTCGCTAGATAAAGATCATTTCCCCCCCAAAATATAGGACTAAACCATAAATGCATATATGCATATTATCCATTGTATCATGCTGCAGCACAGGCGCCTGCATGATGAATGTAATTTTTTTTTGTAACCTCACAATAGTACATTCATTATGTAAAGTAGGGGGCAGGTCAGTGAGGGATCAGTGACCTGTCGGAAGCCATACTAGTGAATACCTAATCAGAGCACCACATGAAGCCCCCACAGGCCGCCACAGAACACAAGCATATCAGTAAAGGTACCGTCACACTAGACGATATCGCTAGCGATCCGTGACGTTGCAGCGTCCTCGCTAGCGATATCGTCCAGTGTGACAGGCAGCAGCGATCAGGCCCCTGCTGTGCTGTCGCTGGTCGGGGAAGAAAGTCCAGAACTTTATTTGGTCGCTGGACTCCCCACAGACATCGCTGAATCGGCGTGTGTGACACCGATTCAGCGATGTCTTCACTGGTAACCAGGGTAAACATCGGGTAACTAAGCGCAGGGCCGCGCTTAGTAACCCGATGTTTACCCTGGTTACCATCCTAAAAGTAAAAAAAACAAACACTACATACTTACCTACAGCCGTCTGTCCTCCAGCGCTGTGCTCTGCACTCCTCCTGTACTGGCTGTGAGCGTCGGTCAGCCGGAAAGCAGAGCGGTGACGTCACCGCTCTGCTTTCCGGCCGCTGTGCTCACACAGACAGTACAGGAGGAGTGCAGAGCACAGCGCTGGAGGACAGACGGCTGTAGGTAAGTATGTAGTGTTTGTTTTTTTTACTTTTAGGATGGTAACCAGGGTAAACATCGGGTTACTAAGCGCGGCCCTGCGCTTAGTTACCCGATGTTTACCCTGGTTACCGGCATCGTTGGTCGCTGGAGAGCGGTCTGTGTGACAGCTCTCCAGCGACCAAACAGTGACGCTGCAGCGATCCGGATCGTTGTCGGTATCGCTGCAGCGTCGCTAAGTGTGACGGTACCTTAACTAAAAATAAAGATTACACAACAACCACAAGACTGATTTCATCACCAGGTATCACTGTAATCAGTATATCGGCGCCGACCTGACACTGTGTAGGTTACTGAGCACAATCCTGCTGACAGGTTCCCTTTAAAAAGGAGAGTAGCGCTAAATACATTTGTTGCATTAGTGACCATCTAATAGCCAAAAAAATGATTACCGGAAAATACCCCTTAGTGCTCCCTTTTCAAATTTGGCATGTCTTCATTTATGACTTTTTAGCACAGTTTATGCAAAAATCTGGTGAAAACAGTGAAGTAAATGTGAGTCAGTGGCCTTCATTCATCAGATCACTGCTCAATAGCTCAGAGGAATGAAACATTACCAGTTCCCCAGTATCAGATAATAAAGCCATCTAACAGTAATCTAAGGGTACCGTCACACTATAACATTTCGTTAAATAAATAGGGCAGCACACTGCAGCGCCAAAACATGCAAACTTGAAAAAACGAAATTTGAACTGCATTACTGCACTAGAAATATGAAAAATGAGAGCTTTTAGCGCACAAAAATGGCCAATTTTATGTGTACCTCGTAGCCACGTTAAGGCATCTCTCTTATACGAGGTCCTACGCTTGACCTACCTCACTGAGAATAAACGTCTCCATCTGAATGGGTACATGTAAAAACCTCTTCTTGGACTCAAATTCTCTCTCTATGTGGAGGGGTATTGGACCTACTATAATTAAAACACCTGAAGCTAGGAGGCGGGGAGTGCACGATCAGAAGGCTAGAGAATACATTTCAAAAACCTGACCTGCACATCCAAACATAGACTGAGTGTGAACAGGTGCTGAACCCAGAGTCGCCAACTCATATATAGTTAAATAAATAGGGCAGCACACTGCAGCGCCAAAACAGTTCACACTCAGTCTATGTTTGGATGTGCAGGTCAGGTTTTTGAAATGTATTCTCTAGCCTTCTGATCGTGCACTCCCCGCCTCCTAGCTTCAGGTGTTTTAATTATAGTAGGTCCAATACCCCTCCACATAGAGAGAGAATTTGAGTCCAAGAAGAGGTTTTTACATGTACCCATTCAGATGGAGACGTTTATTCTCAGTGAGGTAGGTCAAGCGTAGGACCTCGTATAAGAGAGATGCCTTAACGTGGCTACGAGGTACACATAAAATTGGCCATTTTTGTGCGCTAAAAGCTCTCATTTTTCATATTTCTAGTGCAGTAATGCAGTTCAAATTTCGTTTTTTCAAGTTTGCATGTTTTGGCGCTGCAGTGTGCTGCCCTATTTATTTAACTATATATGAGTTGGCGACTCTGGGTTCAGCACCTGTTCACACTCAGTCTATGTTTGGATGTGCAGGTCAGGTTTTTGAAATTTGAAACTATAACATTTCGATCGCTACGACGGTACGATTCGTGACGTTCCAGCGATATCGTTACGATATCGCTGTGTCTGACACGCAGCAGCGATCAGTGATCCTGCTGAGAATCGTACGTCGTAGCAGATCGTTTAGAACTTTCTTTCATCGCTGGATCTCCCGCTGTCATCGCTAGATCGGTGTGTGTGACACCGATCTAGCGATCTAGCGATGCGATCCAGCGATGCGTTCGCTTGTAACCAGGGTAAACATCGGGTAACTAAGCGCAGGACCGCGCTTAGTTACCCGATGTTTACCCTGGTTACAAGCGTTAAACTAAAAAAAAACAAACAGCACATACTTACATCTGGTGTCCGTCAGGTCCCTTGCCGTCTGCTTCCCGCACTGTGACTGCCGGCCGTAAAGTGAAAGCAGAGCACAGCGGCTGTGCTTTCACTTTACGGCCGGCAGTCACTGAGTGCGGGAAGCAGACTGCAAGGGACCTGACGGACACCAGATGTAAGTATGTGCTGTTTGTTTTTTTTTAGTTTAACGCTTGTAACCAGGGTAAACATCGGGTAACTAAGCGCGGTCCTGCGCTTAGTTACCCGATGTTTACCCTGGTTAACCAGGGACCTCGGCATCGTTGGTCGCTGGAGAGCTGTCTGTGTGACAGCTCCCCAGCGACCACACTACGATTTACCTACGATCACGGCCAGGTCATATCGCTGGCCGTGATCGTAGGTAAATCGTATAGTGTAACGGTACCCTTAGTCTTCGTACACCGACTGCAGACAGAACCAGGATTTCAGGCTGCATCAAAGGAAACATTTCGCACTCCAGCTGTAATTAAGGATGTGAGCGGCGAATCCATGTAACACTCCTGAGCACTTTCCACGCTAAAAATATCTTTCTGGCAAGAAACCCAAACTGTCAGCTCAAACCATGCAGATGATGAATAGAAGTCCCGCACTCATTTGGGCAGAATGCTTTCATTTGGCAGCATTCTTAATTCATGTTAATAGACAGTGACCACCCATGCACGGCCGGTCCTTCCCGCCAACACAACGCAAGCCCCCATATACAATAGTCAATATTGGAGATGTTGTCTGGACCCGCTGATTTGGGCAGTACTGGCCAGTTAGTTGGATGGGGCTTAGGTCTCTTTCACACTTCCGTCTTTTTCCTCCTGTCGAAATCCGTCCAGTTTTGAAAAAACAGGATCCTGCAAATTTTTCAGCAGGATCCTGTTTTTTCCCCATAGACTTATATTAGCGACGGATTGTGACGGACGGCCTTCCGTTTCATCCGTCGTGCACTGGATCTGTCGTAAAATAGCGGCCCGTCGTCTGGAAAAAAACCTTCAATGAAACTTTTTTTGTCAGCGTCGGAAAAACGTGCAAAAATTCAGGTTAACTTACATGTGTTTTCTGGTCATGAAATAGCCGAGACAATTAAGACCCATTCAGATTGGGCAACAATCTGTGAATAAACATTCCAGATTATTGGCAGGTGTAAAGCAAGTCGCCGGTCGTCTAACAGATGAGCAAATCGCTCGTTTCTTGGTTGACCAGATTATATATGTGACAACAATCATGATTCTGTAAGTGAGACGGAATGATCACATTGTTCTTCCCCATATGCTTTTTGTCAGCCGGGGTAGAAGGTCCCATAACCGAGCGCCAATCGACTCATAGTTAACTGACTGGAGCTCAATGATGGCCCATCTAAATGTGTCAAAATGTTGTTGTAATTAGGGATCCAGACAGACTCTTGCATCTTTCATCCAGCCACTGAGGTTTCTGGATTGTGTGTCATGGGGAAAGCAAAAGAATGGTCAATGGATCTATGGGAAAAGGTAGTTGAACTGTATAAAACAGGAAAGGGATACAAAAAGATATCCAAGGAATTGATAATGCCAGTCAGCAGCGTTCAAATTGTGATTAGCAAATGGAAAAACAGGGGCTCTGTAAAAACAAAACCACGGTCAGGTAGACCAACAAAAATGTCATCCACAACTCCCAGGAAAAATTGTTCAGGATGCAAAGAAATACCCACAAATAACATCAGCTGAAATACAGGACTCTCTGAAAACTAGCAATGTGGTTGTTTCAAGATGCACAATAAAAAGACACTTGAAAAAAATGGGTTGCATGGTCGAGTCGCCAGACGAAAACCATTACTGCGCAAATGCCACAAAGTATCTCGCCTACAATACGCAAAACAGCACAGAGACAAGCTTCAAAACTTCTGGAACAAGGTAATTTGGAATGATGAGACCAAAATTTAACTTTTTGGCCAGAACCATAAAGGTTACATTTGGAGAGAGGTCAACAATGCCTATGATGAAAGAAACACCATTCCTACTGTAAAGCACGGTGGTGGTCGCTGATGTTTTGGGATATGCGAGTTACAAAGGCACAGGAAACTTGGTCAAAGTTGAAGAAAAGATTAATGCAGAACGTTATCAGCAAATACTGGAGGCAAATTTGCACTCATCAGCCCGGAAGCTGCGCATGGGATGTACTTGGACATTCCAACATGACAACGGTCCAAAACACAAGGCCAAGTCAACCTGTCATTGGCTACAGCAGAACAAACAAATTTGTAAAAAATAAATAAAATTGGTAGGTGATACCATTTTCTGATACTCAGCAGAACTTTTACATTTTTCCGTCAATGGAGCTCTATGGGGGTTTGTTTTTCGAGAGCCATGCTGTAGTTTTTATTGATATCAATTTGGGAAACATACAACCTATTGATCACCTTTTATTGTTTTTTTTCCCCAGCATTCAATGTATCATTTAAACAATTTTATATTGTTTCATCAATAAGAAACTCACTCAGCTTTTATGCACACAGTGGTCACAAGCAAACAGGTCACAGGTGAGGATGTTACCATTAGTAGCCATTCAAACCTATGTATCAACTTCTGTGCATGCTATCAGACCAAAATCACCAGGGTATGTGAACTTTTGATCAGGGTCATTTGGTTATTTTGGGTTGTCATTATAATTTAACCCCTTTCTGCCATCTGACGGAATAGTATGTCTGACGGCAGATCCCCTGCTTTAATGTAGGCTCAGGCGGTGAGCCCACATCAAAGCTGGGACATATCAGCTGTTTTTGACAGGTGACATGTGCCCACCATAGCAGCGGGTGGAATACCGATACCACAGCAGTGGGTGGAATACCGATCCACCAGCCGCTATTAACTACCGTATTTTCTGGTGTATAAGACGACTGGGCGTATAAGATTACCCCCAACTTTTCCATATAAAATATGGAATTTGGGATATGCCCGCCGTATAAGACGGGGGTCATCTTATACACCCAGTCATCTTATACGGCGTGTGGTTCCCAGGGTCTGGAGGAGAGGAGACTCTCCTTCAGGCCCTGGGATTCATATTCATGTAAAAAATAAAGAATAAAAATAAAAAACATGGATCTACTCGCCCTCGGACGGCCCCTGGCTCACAGCGCTGCTAGCGTCTCCCTCCGTTCCTAAGAATGGAGAGAGTGAAAAACCTTCGATGACGTCGCGGTCACATGAGCGGTCAGGTGACCGGTCACCTGACCGCGACGTCATCGAAGGTCCTTCACTCACTGCATTCTTAGGAATGGAGGGAGACGCTAGCAGCGCTGTGAGCCAGGGGCCGTCCGAGGGTGAGTAGATCCATGTTTTTTATTTTTATTCTTTATTTTTTACATGAATATGGATCCCAGGGCCTGAAGGAGAGTCTCCTCTCCTCCAGACCCTGGGAACCACACGCCGACATCCAGGATCGCTCCCTGCACACACCGTACCCAGCGTATAAGACGACCCCTGACATTTGGGACAATTTTTAGGGGTCAAAAAGTCATCTTATACGCCGGAAAATACGGTAGTTAAATGCCGCTGTCAAACGCTGGCATTTAACTTGCGTTTCTGGCCATCGGGCCGAAAATGCGTGCACCGCTCACCCCAGTCACGTGATCGGGGGGTCAGCGGTCTCCTGTAGACCTCTATGGTTGTTGATGACAGATTGCTGTGAGCGCCGACCACAGCAATGCAGTAATTCTGCTACATAGGAGCGATCTGAGCATTGCTCCTATGTAGCAGAGCCGATCAAGCTATGCTAGCTTCTAGCCCCCCATGGAGGTTATTGAAGCATGGCAAAAGTTAAAAAAAAAAAAAAAAAAGTTCAAATCACCCCCCTTTCCCCCCATTCAAAAAACGAAACAAAAAACAAACATACATATTTGGTATCGCTGAATTCAGGATCACCCGATCTATCAATAAAAAAAAGGATTATATTTGGTCAAAAGAAAATAGTAGACAGCACCGCCAGATTATCTGAATTATAATGACGAACACACCTGGTTTCAATAGAAGCTTGCCATCGGATCTCGGGTGTTTATGCCGAAAGTCACAGAAATGCAATCCATATTCGAAGAAAAAAAGAAAGCGATAGCACTCACCAATCCTTAAAATGGGTTGATCCTTTATTCAAACATTGTTAAAACCTTCACGGCTCGGGGGTGTGCATAGAACAGAGTGTGCAGTGTGCTCCGGCGGTGAGCCCACATCAAAGTGGCGACATGTCAGCTGTTTTGTACAGCTGACATGTGCGCGCAATAGCGGCGGAAATGATGTCATCGCCGACCCCGGTCACATGATCGGGGGTCGGCGATGCATCAGGAAGGTAACCATAGAGGTCCTCGAGACCTCTATGGTTACTGATGCAGGCCTGCTGTGAGCGCCCCCCTGTGGTCGGCGCTCACAGCACACCTGCATTTCAGCTACATAGCAGCGATCTGATGAACAGGCTATGCCAGCTTCTAGCCTCCCATGGAGGCTATTGAAGCATGGCACAAGTAAAAAAAAAATGTTTTTAAAAATATAAAAAATATAAAAGTTTAAATCACCCCCCTTTCGCCCCATCCTAAATAAAACAATTTAAAAAAAAAAAACCTACACGTATTTGGTATCGCTGCGTTCAGAATCGCCCGATCTATCAATAAAAAAAAGCATTAACCTGATCGCTAAACAGCGTAGCGAAAAAAAAATCCGAAACGTCAGAATTACGTTTTTTTGGTCGCCATGACATTGCATTAAAATGCAATAACGGGCGATCAAAAGAATGTATCTGCACCGAAATGGTATCATTAAAAACGTCAGCTCGGCACGCAAAAAATAAGCCCTCACCCGACCCCAGATCACGAAAAATGGAGACGCTTCGGGTATCGGAAAATGGCACTTTTTTTTTAAGCAAAGTTTTGAATTTTTTTTCACCACTTGGATAAAAAATAACCTAGACATGTTTGGTGTCTATGAACTCGTAATGACCTACAGAATCACAATGGCAGGTTAGTTTTACCATTTAATGAACCTAGCAAAAAAGCCAAACAAAAAAACAAGTGTGGGATTGCACTTTTTTTGCAATTTCACCGCACTTGGAATTTTTTTCCCCGTTTTCCAGTAAAAGACATGGTAAAACCAATGGTGTCGTTCAAAAGTACAACTCGTCCCGCAAAAAATAAGCCCTCACATGGTCATATTGATGGAAAAATAAAAAAAGTTATGGCTCTGGGAAGGAGGGAAGTGAAAAATGAAAACGCAAAAACGAAAAAGGGCCACGATTTGAAGGGGTTAAAGACATCAACTCCGTGCACAAGAAATAAGCCCTCACCCAACCCCAGATCAAGAAAAATGGAGACGCTACGGATATTGGAAAATTGCTCTTTTTTTTTTTTTTTTTTTTAAGCAAAGTTTGGATTTTTTTTTCACCACTTAGATAAAAAAGAACCTAGACATGTTTGGTGTCTGTGAACTCATAATGACCTGGAGAATCATAATGGCAGGTCAGTTTTAGCATGTAGTGAACCTAGCAAAAAAAGCCAAACAAAAAACAAGTGTGGGATTGCACTTTTTTTTGCAATTTCACCGCACTTGGAATTTTTTCCCCCACTTTCTAGTACACGACATGCTAAAACCAATGATGTCGCTCCAACTCGTCCCGCAAAAAATAAGCCCTCACATGGCCATATTGATGGAAAAAAAAAAAAAATTATGGCTCTGGGAAGGAGGGGAGCGAAAAACGAAAATGCAAAACTAAATAAAGCTCCGAGGGTTAAGGGGTTAAAAAGAGAAAACAGTAGTTTGACAATAAATGGCTTCACCCAACCACTAAAGGTACCGTCACACTCAGCAACGAGAACGACAACGATCCGTGACGTTGCAGCGTCCTGGATAGCGATCTCGTTGTGTTTGACACGCAGCAGCGATCTGGATCCCGCTGTGCCATCGCTGGTCTGAGCTAGAAGTCCAGAACTTTATTTGGTCGTCAGGTCGGCGTGTATCGTCATGTTTGACATCAAAAGCAACGATGCCAGCAATGTTTTACATGGAGCTAACAACCAGCAAGAACGAGAAGTGAGTCGCCGTTACGTCACTGGATCGCTCCTGCATCGTTCTGGAGCTGCTGTGTTTGACGTCTCTACAGCGACCTAAACAGCGACGCTCCAGCGATCGGCTCGTTGTCTATATCGCTGCAGCGTCGCTGAGTGTGACGGTACCTTAACCGTGAGTAGAGAAAAAGTTTTGGTGTTATCATTCATATTCTCTGAAAAAAGCCCAAGAAAGCAAAAAATCTGCCGGGGTATGTAAACTTTTGAGCACAACTGTATATGTTTAGCTCTGAAACGGTGTGGCATTTCAGAGAAAAACATGGTTTAAAAGCTATTGGGAACCAAGCCTCACAGGAGACTATTTTTTCTCCCTATATATGCACACAGGGAGCGGCCCGTCATTTTCTGGCAGCCGGATGGGAGAAGACGCTTGAGACCCGCCTGTCTGACTACTCACTTGTGCGGCTTGTGCTTTTCTCTGCAACACCGCTAAGTTTCAGGGTATGTGCACACGTCAGGATTATTTCCTGACAAAATCCTGAGAATTCTGCCAGAAATCCGCGTCTTTTTTCGCGCGGATTTCTCGCAGAATTTGCGCGTTTTTTGCGTGGATTTTGCGTGGATTTTTTGCTGAATTTTTGCCGATTTTTTTTCTTTTCCTGAATGACCTTTTTGATAGCAAATCCGCAAAAAATCCGGAAAAAGAATGAGCATGTCTGGATTTTTTGCGGGATGCGGTTTTTTTGCGGAAAAAAAAAACGCTAACATCTGCACAAAAAATGCGGAATGCATTCTAAATGATAGGATGCAAAATGTTAGCTTTTTTTACCGGATTTATAGCGTTTTTATGGCGAAAATCCGCAAAACAAACGCTAAAAATCCTGACGTGTGCACATACCCTCAGTGTGAAACATATAAGGTGGAAATCCTGCAGCCACTGTCTGAGCCACGGGCAGCATATCCCTCAGCTGTCAGGTTCCCATTAAGGCTATGTGTACACATTGCGGATTCTCTGCGGATCCGCAGCGTTTTTTGCGGTGCAGAAACGCTGCAGATCCGCAATTGATTTACAGTACAATGTAAATTAATGAGAAAAAAAAGCTGTGCACACTTTGCGGAAAAGCTGCGGTTTAAAAGTAGCAGCATGTCACTGCTTTTTTGCGAATCTGCAGCGTTTTTGTACCCATTCCATTACAGAAATCCGCAGGGGTAAAAAAAACGCAGCAAATCTGCAAAAAAAAAAAAAAAAAACGCAGCAAAAAACGCACAAACAACGCTGCGGATCCGCACAAAATCCGCAGCTACGTATTCTGCCAGGAGAGGCAGAATCCGCACCAGAAATACCTAAGGCTAATACGCAATGTGTGCACATAGCGTAAGACTCCTCTAGGCAATGCTCGTTGGTTTTTTTCTTCTTCTAGAACCATTTCAAAACAGTATAGTGAGAATCATAAAAAAAGTATAACAGACGGCAGGTACGCCGGTTTATTAGAGTACACGGAGTCAGAATTCGGGTGAATTTAGCTTATTAAATCATCCACTAAATATTCCAATTAATTCAAAGTGACATGAAGGATAGTCAATTATGTTTCACCCTATGTTGCGATTCCAAATAGATCCGGTAGATAAGACAGGCCATCATACCACACAATTGTGCAGTATTCCAACACCTCCGATGGTCAGAAGTGCTAGGTACCAATGCGTACACTGCGCAACCTCTACAACCGGTATCCCAGAAGGGATTGCCATCTTTAGCATCTGTTACTAAATGACCAAGCAGTGGGGATCTGGGAGCTCCCCAGTCTCCATCTGGACCAGGCCTGTGACAATTGTCCAGATGGAGATCTGATGACCATGACAACCATCCAAGTTATGACTGAGCGCTGCCATCATTCTTCCATTCATAAAATAACAGGTATTACACAATTCTTTGTCATTTAAAAGGTAAATAACATCCAAGAATACAGCACAAATGTGTGACAGTGTGTCTGGCCAGATCTAAGGTAGCACACAGGCTGAGCTGCGAGAACATACACTATTACCCAGATACCATGATGTGATCCGATCCAAACACATATAGACACATCTCCCACCCACTCTCACAGCACAGAATGTCTGCAGTCAGCAGGTCATTCCCCAATTCACAGGACAACTTATAATATCTTTTCCCCACAATTGATATGCTGTAACTGGTTAAGAATAGATTACATGCAGGACAAAGCACATGCGTAATAATTCTGCTTACTTCAAATGGAATTTGAATACTCACATCTATAGGACATGCTACATGGAGAGATAATCATCATGACCAAGGCAACATTACTGCACAGCAGGCTGTACATGTACTGAAATTACTGATTTCTGTTAATGCATTTTCCTCTATAGCTCATATACCTTGTATGATGCCCGAGAACATCCCCCTCTATAGCTCATATACCTTGTATGATGCCTGAGAACATCCCCCTCTATAGCTCATATACCTTGTATGATGCCTGCAGAACATCCCCCTCTATAGCTCATATACCTTGTATGATGCCTGAGAACATCCCCCTCTATAGCTCATATACCTTGTATGATGCCTGCAGAACATCCCCCTCTATAGCTCATATACCTTGTATGATGCCTGCAGAACATCCCCCTCTATAGCTCATATACCTTGTATGGTGCCTGCAGCATATCCCCCTCTATAGCTCATATACCTTGTATGGTGCCTGAGAATATCCCCCTCTATAGCTCATATACCTTGTATGGTGCCTGAGAATATCCCCCTCTATAGCTCATATACCTTGTATGGTGCCTGAGAACATCCCCCTCTATAGCTCATATACCTTGTATGGTACCTGCAGAACATCCCCCTCTATAGCTCATATACCTTGTATGGTGCCTGCAGAACATCCCCCTCTATAGCTCATATACGGTACCTTGTATGGTGCCTGCAGAACATCCCCCTCTATAGCTCATATACCTTGTATGGTACCTGCAGAGCATCCCCCTCTATAGCTCATATACCTTGTATGGTGCCTGAGAACATCCCCTTCTTTAGCTCATATTCCTTGTATCGTGCCTGAGAACATCCCCCTCTATAGCTCATATACCTTGTATGGTGCCTGCAGAACATCCCCCTCTATAGCTCATATACGGTACCTTGTATGGTGCCTGAGAACATCCCCCTCTATAGCTCATATACCTTGTACGATGCCCGAGAACATCCCCCTCTATACCTCATATACGGTACCTTGTATGGTGCCTGAGAACATCCTCCTATATAGCTCATATACCTTGTACGATGCCCGAGAACATCCCCCTCTATACCTCATATACGGTACCTTGTATGGTGCCTGAGAACATCCTCCTATATAGCTCATATACCTTGTATGATGCCCGAGAACATCCCCCTTTATAGCTCATATACGGTACCTTGTATGGTGCCTGAGAACATCCTCCTCTATAGCTCATATACCTTGTAAGGTGCCAGCAGAACATCCCCCTCTATAGCTCATATACCTTGTATGGTGCCTGCAGAACATCCCCCTTTATAGCTCATATATGGTACCTTGTATGGTGCCTGAGAACAGCCCCTTCTTTAGCTCATATTCCTTGTATCGTGCCTGAGAACATCCCCCTCTATAGCTCATATACCTTGTATGGTGCCTGCAGAACATCCCCCTTTATAGCTCATATACGGTACCTTGTATGGTGCCTGCAGAACATCCCCCTCTATAGCTCATATACCTTGTATGATGCCTGCAGAACATCCCCCTCTATAGCTCATATACCTTGTATGGTGCCTGCAGCATATCCCCCTCTATAGCTCATATACCTTGTATGGTGCCTGAGAATATCCCCCTCTATAGCTCATATACCTTGTATGGTGCCTGAGAATATCCCCCTCTATAGCTCATATACCTTGTATGGTGCCTGAGAACATCCCCCTCTATAGCTCATATACCTTGTATGGTGCCTGCAGAACATCCCCCTCTATAGCTCATATACCTTGTATGGTGCCTGCAGAACATCCCCCTCTATAGCTCATATACGGTACCTTGTATGGTGCCTGCAGAACATCCCCCTCTATAGCTCATATACCTTGTATGGTACCTGCAGAGCATCCCCCTCTATAGCTCATATACCTTGTATGGTGCCTGAGAACATCCCCTTCTTTAGCTCATATTCCTTGTATCGTGCCTGAGAACATCCCCCTCTATAGCTCATATACCTTGTATGGTGCCTGCAGAACATCCCCCTCTATAGCTCATATACGGTACCTTGTATGGTGCCTGAGAACATCCTCCTCTATAGCTCATATACCTTGTACGATGCCCGAGAACATCCCCCTCTATACCTCATATACGGTACCTTGTATGGTGCCTGAGAACATCCTCCTATATAGCTCATATACCTTGTATGATGCCCGAGAACATCCCCCTTTATAGCTCATATACGGTACCTTGTATGGTGCCTGAGAACATCCTCCTCTATAGCTCATATACCTTGTAAGGTGCCAGCAGAACATCCCCCTCTATAGCTCATATACCTTGTATGGTGCCTGCAGAACATCCCCCTTTATAGCTCATATATGGTACCTTGTATGGTGCCTGAGAACAGCCCCTTCTTTAGCTCATATTCCTTGTATCGTGCCTGAGAACATCCCCCTCTATAGCTCATATACCTTGTATGGTGCCTGCAGAACATCCCCCTCTATAGCTCATATACCTTGTATGGTGCCTGCAGAACATCCTCCTCTATAGCTCATATACCTTGTATGATGCCCGAGAACATCCCCCTTTATAGCTCATATACGGTACCTTGTATGGTGCCTGAGAACATCCTCCTCTATAGCTCATATACCTTGTATCGTGCCTGAGAACATCCCCCTCTATAGCTCATATACCTTGCATGGTGCCAGCAGAACATCCCCCTCTATAGCTCATATACCTTGTATGGTGCCAGCAGAGCATCCCCCTCTATAGCTCATATACCTTGTATGGTGCCTGAGAACATCCCCTTCTTTAGCTCATATTCCTTGTATCGTGCCTGAGAACATCCCCCTCTATAGCTCATATACCTTGTGTGGTGCCTGCAGAACATCCCCCTCTATAGCTCATATACCTTGTATGGTGGTGCCTGAGAATATCCCCCTCTACAGCTCATATACCTTGTATGGTGTCTGAAGAACATCAGACGGGTAGAGCTGTAAAATGTGCACCTTAAAAGGAATCTGTCACCTCATTTTGGCCCTATAAACTGCGGCCACCGCCGTCAGGGGCTTATCTGCAACAACCCCCGCCCCGATGTAACCTGAAAGATAAGGAAAATAAGTTAGATTATACTCACCCAGGAGCGGTCCCGGTTTGGGTCCGATGGGCGTCGCAGGTCCAGTCCGGCGCATCCCATCTTCATACGATGTCGTCATCCTCCTTGCTTCTGTTGCGGCTCCTGCACAGGCGTTCTGATTTGCCCTGTTGAGGACAGCGTAACGTACTGAAGTGCGCAGGCGCCGGGCCTCTCTAACCTTTCCCGGTACCTGCGCACTACAGTACTTTTCTCTGCCCTCTACAGGGCAGAGAATTACGCCTGCGCAGGAGCCGAGACAGAAGCAAAGAAGAGGAAGACATTGTATGAAGATGGGAGGCCCCGGACACGGACCTGCGACGCCCATCAGACCCGGACCGCCCCTGGGTGAGTATAACCCATAGAATGTAAGTCCGCAAGGACAGGGTCCTCTCCCCTCTGTACCAGTCTGTCACTGTAAACCTGTTTACTGTAAACGATATCTATAACCCTGTAGGTAACCCCTTTCTCATGTACAGCACCATGGAATTAATGGTGCTATATAAATAAATAATAATAAAAATAATAATCCAACCTGTTTTTCTTATCTTTCAGGTTACATCGGGGGGCTTATCTACAGCATTACAGAATGTTGCAGATAAGCCCCTATTGTTGGTGGCCTCAGTTTATAGGGCCAAAATGAGGTGACAGATTCCCTTTAAAGTAGCAGTCCAATGGGTTCTAACACTATTCTATCACTTTTACCCAAGTTAGTTGTTCCTTTATATCTTTATATATGAAAATGCAGTGATCCCTTTGAGATCAGGTTATGTGGTATCATGGTGATCCCCTTGGGAATGAGGCTACTTTCACACTTGCGTTGTGTAACGTACATCGCAATGCGTTGTTTTGGAGAAAAACCGCATCCTGAAAATGTGCCCGCAGGATGCGTTTTCCCTCCATAGACTTGCATTAGCGACGCATTGCGACGTATGGCCACACGTCGCATCCGTCGTGCGACGGGTGTGTCGTGTTTTGGCGGATCCTCGGCACAAAAAACCTTACATGTAACTTTTTGTGCGTCGAGTCTGATATTTTCGACTGCGCAGGCGCGTCCAAAACTCCGCCCCTTCCTCCCCAGACATTACAATGGGGCAGCGGATGCGTTGAAAAACTGCATCCGCTGCCCCCGCTGTTTATTTCTTTCACAACGTGCATCGGTACGTCGGCCGACGCATGGCGACGGCCCCGTACCGACGCAAGTGTGAAAGTAGTCTTACGCTCTCTGAAGGGAGTCACCATCTCACTAACGTTCTCCACAAAAGGAGACAGAAACTCCTATCACAGTTACTTATGATGACTAGACAGTTCCTGTGATATGTTTATGATGATGGAAATCACTCTTCAGTCTCCCTGACTGTAAGGTGATAATCTCTTTTAGGCCGGTTTCACACGTCCTGATATTTCCAGTACTGGAAAAAATGGTACTGGAGATATCCGTGTCCGTGTGTGTAATATGTGCGGCACACGTGTGGCAACCGTGTGCCGCATCAGTACCACACAGACAGCAACTGGGGAAGAAGCGCTACAGTAAGCGCTGTTCCCTGGCAGCTGGTGGTGGAGGTGGCTCTCATCATTCTCCCCTGCTCTGCTGGTGATCGGCGCGAGCAGAGGAGAATGATGAGAGTTATCTTAAAGTTTGAACAATGACAGCAGAAGGTAGCTTTAGGGACTGTTACCCCCATGACCCGACACTTGCTGCCCCTAATAACAGTGACAGCAGTAGCAGATGATTGGGGTATTCCACAGCCGCTGCCAGCAATCTAACTAAAATTAACAAAAACCTGACGTGGGTTCCCCCTATTTTCTTGAACCAACCAGGTAAAACTCACAGCTGTGGGCTGCAACCCTCAGCTGTCAGCTTCTGTAAGGTTTGTTATCAAGAACAGAGGGTCCCCACGCTGTTTTTTTTTTAATTAGTTAAATAATTTTAAAAAAAGGCGTGGGGTCCCCCCCATTTTTGACAACCAGCCTTGCTAAAGCAGATAGCTGGGGGCTAGAAAAAGATCATGCCCACATAGACAGGAACACCTCCATATATAATCCAGTATCAAAAATAGTTTTTATTATTAAATTGGCAAAAAACTCAAGACTGCACATAAGTACACACACAAAACAACAACACAAAAACCATTAAAAACACTTAAAAAATGCAAACATGCAAGAAAACATGCCTATATATATATATGTCATATCCTAGAATGAGGAAAATGACAGCCCACAAAACATGTGCTTCCCACAATAATGTTATCACAAGAATCTGACTGCACAAGCGAAGATAATGCAAGGCTAAATCACCACTCCATGAAATGGGTGTAAAGATGTTAATATTGCAATACCATACATCCCTATAATAAGGCACATAATATGCGTGCAGGGTACTTCAATAATATAGAAACTTTAGTCATATGGCAAAAAGAAAAAATGTGACTGATGAAAAAAGGCGTACAACAAAAATGGCGATGAATGAGACAGTAGAAAAAATAGAAAAGCATAAGAGATGTTAACCCCTTCAAGACCCAGCCTATTTTGACCTTAAAGACCTTGCCGTTTTTTGCAATTCTGACCAGTGTCCCTTTATGAGGTAATAACTCAGGAACGCTTCAACGGATCCTAGCGGTTCTGAGATTGTTTTTTCGTGACATATTGGGCTTCATGTTAGTGGTAAATTTAGGTCAATAAATTCTGCATTTATTTGTGATAAACACGGAAATTTGGCGAAAATTTTGAAAATTTCGCAATTTTCACATTTTGAATTTTTATTCTGTTAAACCAGAGAGATATGTGACACAAAATAGTTAATAAATAACATTTCCCACATGTTTACTTTACATCAGCACAATTTTGGAAACAAAATTTTTTTTTGTTAGGAAGTTATAAGGGTTAAAATTCGACCAGCGATTTGTCATTTTTACAACGAAATTTACAAAACCATTTTTTTTAGGGACCACCTCACATTTGAAGTCAGTTTGAGGGGTCTATATGGCTGAAAATACCCAAAAGTGACACCATTCTAAAAACTGCACCCCTCAAGGTACTCAAAACCACATTCAAGAAGTTTATTAACCCTTCAGGTGCTTCACAGCAGCAGAAGCAACATGGAAGGAAAAAATGAACATTTAACTTTTTAGTCACAAAAATTATCTTTTAGCAACAATTTTTTTATTTTCCCAATGGTAAAAGGAGAAACTGAACCACGAAAGTTGTTGTCCAATTTGTCCTGAGTACGCTGATACCTCATATGTGGGGGTAAACCACTGTTTTGGCGCACGGCAGGGCTTGGAAGGGAAGGAGCGCCATTTGACTTTTTGAATCAAAAATTGGCTCCACTCTTTAGCGGACACCATGTCACGTTTGGAGAGCCCCCGTGTGCCTAAAAATTGGAGCTCCCCCACAAGTGACCCCATTTTGGAAACTAGACGCCCCAAGGAACTTATCTAGATGCATAGTGAGCACTTTGAACCCCCAGGTGCTTCACAAATTGATCCGTAAAAATGAAAAAGTACTTTTTTTTCACAAAAAAATTCTTTTAGCCTCAATTTTTTCATTTTCACATGGGCAACAGGATAAAATGGATCCTAAAATGTGTTGGGCAATTTCTCCTGAGTACACCAATACCTCACATGTGGAGGTAAACCACTGTTTGGGCACATGGTAAGGCTCGGAAGGGAAGGAGCGCCATTTGACTTTTTGAATGAAAAATTATTTCCATCGTTAGCGGACACCATGTCGCGTTTGGATAGCTCCTGTGTGCCTAAACATTGGCGCTCCCCCACAAGTGACCCCATTTTGGAAACTAGACCCCCCAAGGAACTAATTTAGATGCCTAGTGAGCACTTTAAACCCTCAGGTGCTTCACAAATTGATCTGTAAAAATGAAAAAGTACTTTTTTTTCACAAAAAAATTCTTTTCGCCTCAATTTTTTCATTTTCACATGGGCAGTAGGATAAAATGGATCATAAAATTTGTTGGGCAATTTCTCCCGAGTACGCCGATACCTCATATGTGGGGGTAAACCACTGTTTGGGCACTCGGCAGGGCTCGGAAGAGAAGGCGCGCCATTTGACTTTTTGAATGGAAAATTAGCTCCAATTGTTAGCGGACACCATGTCGCGTTTGGAGAGCCCCTGTGTGCCTAAACATTGGAGCTCCCGCACAAGTGACCCCATTTTGGAAACTAGACCCCCCAAGGAACTTATCTAGATGCATATTGAGCACTTTAAACCCCCAGGTGCTTCACAGAAGTTTATAACGCAGAGCCATGAAAATAAAAAATAATTTTTCTTTCCTCAAAAATGATTTTTTAGCCTGGAATTTCCTATTTTGCCAAGGATAATAGGAGAAATTGGACCCCAAATATTGTTGTCCAGTTTGTCCTGAGTACGCTGATACCCCATATGTGGGGGTAAACCACTGTTTGGGCGCACGGCAGGGCTCGGAAGGGATGGCACGCCATTTGGCTTTTTAAATGGAAAATTAGCTCCAATCATTAGCGGACACCATGTCACGTTTGGAGAGCCCCTGTGTGCCTAAACATTGGAGATCCCCCAGAAATGACACCATTTTAGAAACTAGACCCCCAAAGGAACTAATCTAGATGTGTGGTGAGGACTTTGAACCCCCAAGTGCTTCACAGAAGTTTATAACGCAGAGCCATGAAAAAAAAAAAAATTATTTTCTCAAAAATGATCTTTTAGCCTGCAATTTTTTATTTTCCCAAGGGTAACAGGAGAAATTTGACCCCAAAAGTTGTTGTCCAGTTTCTCCTGAGTACGCTGATACCCCATATGTGGGGGTAAATCACTGTTTGGGCACATGCTGGGGCTCGGAAGTGAAGTAGTGACGTTTTGAAATGCAGACTTTGATGGAATGCTCTGTGGGCGTCACGTTGCGTTTGCAGAGCCCCTGATGTGGCTTAACAGTAGAAACCCCCCACAAGTGACCCCATTTTGGAAACTAGACCCCCAAAGGAACTTATCTAGATGTGTGGTGAGCACTTTGAACCCCCAAGTGCTTCATAGAAGTTTATAATGCAGAGCCGTGAAAATAATAAATACGTTTTCTTTCCTCAAAAATAATTATTTAGCCCAGAGTTTTTTATTTTTCCCAAGGGTAACAGGAGAAATTTGACCCCAATATTTGTTGTCCAGTTTCTCCTGAGTACGGTGATACCCCATATGTGGGGGTAAACTACTGTTTGGGCACATGCCGGGGCTTGGAATTGAAGTAGTGACGTTTTGAAATGCAGACTTTGATGGAATGCTCTGCGGGCGTCACGTTGCGTTTGCAGAGCCCCTGATGTGCCTAAACAGTAGAAACCCCCCACAAGTGACCCCATTTTGGAAACTAGACCCTGAAAGGAACTTATCTAGATGTGTGGTGAGCACTTTGAACCCCCAAGTGCTTCATAGAAGTTTATAATGCAGAGCCGTGAAAATAATAAATACGTTTTCTTTCCTCAAAAATAATTATTTAGCCCAGAATTTTTTATTTTCCCAAGGGTTACAGGAGAAATTGGACCCCAAAAGTTGTTGTCCAGTTTCTCCTGAGTACGCTGATACCCCATATGTGGGGGTAAACCACTGTTTGGGCACACGTCGGGGCTCAGAAGGGAAGTAGTGACTTTTGAAATGCAGACTTTGATGGAATGCTCTGCGGGCGTCACGTTGCGTTTGCAGAGCCCCTGATGTGCCTAAACAGTACAAACCCCCCACAAGTGACCCCATTTTGGAAACTAGACCCTGAAAGGAACTTATCTAGATGTGTGGTGAGCACTTTGAACCCCCAAGTGCTTCATAGAAGTTTATAATGCAGAGCCGTGAAAATAATAAATACGTTTTCTTTCCTCAAAAATAATTATTTAGCCCAGAATTTTTTATTTTCCCAAGGGTTACAGGAGAAATTGGACCCCAAAAGTTGTTGTCCAGTTTCTCCTGAGTACGCTGATACCCCATATGTGGGGGTAAACCACTGTTTGGGCACACGTCGGGGCTCAGAAGGGAAGTAGTGACTTTTGAAATGCAGACTTTGATGGAATGGTCTGCGGGTGTCACGTTGCGTTTGCAGAGCCCCTGGTGTGCCTAAACAGTAGAAACCCCCCACAAGTGACCCCATTTTAGAAACTAGACCCCCCAAGGAACTTATCTAGATATGTGGTGAGCACTTTGAACCCCCAAGTGCTTCACAGACGTTTACAACACAGATCCGTGAAAATAAAAAATCATTTTTCTTTCCTCAAAAATTATGTTTTAGCAAGCATTTTTTTAGATTCACAAGGGTAACAGGAGAAATTGGACCCCAGTAATTGTTGCGCAGTTTGTCCTGAGTATGCTGGTACCCCATATGTGGGGGTAAACCACTGTTTGGGCACACGTCAGGGCTCGGAAGTGAGGGAGCACCATTTGACTTTTTGAATACGAGATTGGCTGGAATCAATGGTGGCGCCATGTTGCGTTTGGAGACCCCTGATGTGCCTAAACAGTGGTAACCCCTCAATTCTAACTCCAACACTAACCCCAACACACCCCTAACCCTAATCCCAACTGTAGCCATAATCCTAATCACAACCCTAACCCCAACACACCCCTAACCACAACACTAATTCCAACCCTAACCCTAAGGCTATGTGCCCACGTTGCGGATTCGTGTGAGATATTTCCGCACCATTTTTGAAAAATCCGCGGGTAAAAGGCACTGTGTTTTACCTGCGGATTTTCCGCGGATTTCCAGTGTTTTTTGTGCGGATTTCACCTGCGGATTCCTATTGAGGAACAGGTGTAAAACGCTGCGGAATCCGCACAAAGAATTCACATGCTGCGGAAAATACAACGCAGCGTTCCCGCGCGGTATTTTCCGCATCACGGGCACAGCGGATTTGGTTTTTCATATGTTTACATGGTACTGTAAACCTGATGGAACACTGCTGCGAATCCGCAGCCAAATCCGCACCGTGTGCACATAGCCTAATTCTAAAGGTATGTGCACACGCTGCGGAAAACGCTGCGGATCCGCAGCAGTTTCCCATGAGTGTACAGTTCAATGTAAACCTATGGGAAACAAAAATCGCTGTACACATGCTGCGGAAAAACTGCACGGAAACGCAGCGGTTTACATTCCGCAGCATGTCACTTCTTTGTGCGGATTCCGCAGCGGTTTTACAACTGCTCCAATAGAAAATCGCAATTGTAAAACCGCAGTGAAATGCGCAGAAAAAAACGCGGTAAATCCGCCATAAATCCGCAGCGGTTTAGCACTGCGGATTTATCAAATCCGCAGCGGAAAAATCCGCAGAGGACCAGAATACGTGTGCACATTCCTAACCCTAACCCTACCCCTAACCCTACCCCTAACCCTAGCCCTAACCCTAACCCTACCCCTAACCCTACCCCTACCCCTAACCCTACCCCTACCCCTAACCCTAACCCTACCCCTAACCCTACCCCTAACCCTAACCCTATTCTAACATTAGTGGAAAAAAAAAAATTTCTTTATTTTTTTATTGTCCCTACCTATGGGGGTGACAAAGGGGGGGGGTCATTTATTATTTTTTTTATTTTGATCACTGAGATAGATTATATCTCAGTGATCAAAATGCACTTTGGAACGAATCTGCCGGCCGGCAGATTCGGCGGGCGCACTGCACATGCGCCCGCCATTTTGGAAGATGGCGGCGCCCGGGAGAAGACGGACGGGACCACGGCTGGATCGGTAAGTATGATAGGGTGGGGGGGGACCACGGGGGGGGGATCGGAGCACGGGGGGGGGGGATCGGAGCACGGGGGGGGGGAATCGGAGCGCGGGAGGGGTGGAACGGAGCGCGGGGGGCGTGGAACGGAGCACGGGGGGGCTGGAATGGAGCACGGGGGGGTGGAACGGAGCACGGGGGGGGTGGATCGGAGTGCAGGGGGGGTGATTGGAGCACGGGGGGGTGATTGGAGCACGGGGGGAGCGGACACGAGCACGGGGGGGAGCGGAGCACAGGGCGGAGGGGAGCCGGAGCAGTGTACCGGCCAGATCGGGGGGGTGGGGGGGCGATCGGAGGGGTGGGGTGGGGGCACACTAGTATTTCCAGCCATGGCCGATGATATTTCAGCATCGGCCATGGCTGGATTGTAATATTTCACCCGTTATAATGGGTGAAATATTACAAATCGCTCTGATTGGCAGTTTCACTTTCAACAGCCAATCAGAGCGATCGTAGCCACGAGGGGGTGAAGCCACCCCCCCTGGGCTAAACTACCACTCCCCCTGTCCCTGCAGATCGGGTGAAATGGGAGTTAACCCTTTCACCCGATCTGCAGGGACGCGATCTTTCCATGACGCCGCATAGGCGTCATGGGTCGGATTGGCACCGACTTTCATGACGCCTACGTGGCGTCAAAGGTCGGGAAGGGGTTAATATATGAAGTGTCTCAGTAATAGTACGCATAGGACCTGCGGGAGGGGGAGGGAGAGGGGGAACTAGACAATGCAAGAGCCCAAAACCTCAATCCCATGGGGGGAAAAAAAAAAAAAAAAAAAACTTGTCATACCCACAGTCCAAAGCCATAGAGAAAAATCTTGTGAAGTGGGGAAGCAGAATGTGGGATAGGCTCCCACGCGTATTGCCGCCTGAGTAGCGGCTTCCTCAGGGAAAAGATATCATGTCATATTTTTTCTACTGTCTCATTCATCACCATTTTTGTTGTACGCCTTTTTTCATCAGTCACATTTTTTCTTTTTGCCATATGACTAAAGTTTCTATATTATTGAAGTACCCTGCACGCATATTATGTGCCTTATTATAGGGATGTATGGTATTGCAATATTAACATCTTTACACCCATTTCATGGAGTGGTGATTTAGCCTTGCATTATCTTCGCTTGTGCAGTCAGATTCTTGTGATAACATTATTGTGGGAAGCACATGTTTTGTGGGCTGTCATTTTCCTCATTCTAGGATATGACATATATATATATAGGCATGTTTTCTTGCATGTTTGCATTTTTTAAGTGTTTTTAATGGTTTTTGTGTTGTTTTGTGTGTGTACTTATGTGCAGTCTTGAGTTTTTTGCCAATTTAATAATAAAAACTATTTTTGATACTGGATTATATATGGAGGTGTTCCTGTCTATGTGGGCATGATCTTTTTCTTGCTCTTTCTTCATGTTTAATCACAAGCCCACAGTGAACCTTCCAATCTTTGTTGTATTTTTGCGGTGCCCTCCATTTATATATTTATTTTTAGATAGCTGGGGGCTGCTATTCTCAGGCTGGTAAAGGGACTTTGATATAACCCCCCCCACCCCCCAGCCTAAAAACAGCAGCTCGCAGCTGCCCAGAAATGGTGCATCTATTAGTGGCTCTTCCCACTTGCCCTGTAGCAGTGGCAAGTGGGCTTCATATTTTAGGGGTTGATGTCACCTCTGTAATTATTATTTATTTATATAGCACCATTAATTTCATGGTGCTGTAATGTCAGGTGACATCAAGTCCACAGCTTACGGTACCTTCACACTGAGCAACTTTAGAACGATAACGATAGCGATCTGTCACGTTGCAGCGTCCTGGATAGTGATATCGTTGTGTTTGACAGGCAGCAGCGATCAGGATCCTGCTGTGACATCGCTGGTCGGAGCTGAAAGTCCGGAACTTTATTTCGTCGCTGGATCACCCGCTGACATCGCTGAATCGGCGTGTGTGACGCCGATCCAGCGGTGTTCACTTGTAACCAGGGTAAACATCGGGTTACTAAGCGCAGGGCCGCGCTTAGTAACCCGATATTTACCCTGGTTACCATTGTAAATGTAAGAAAAAAAAAAAAAAAAAAACACTACATACTTACATTCCGGTGTCTGTCGCGTCCCCCGGCGTCAGCTTCCCTGCACTGTGTCAGCGCCGGCCGTAGAGCAGAGCACAGCGGTGACGTCACCGCTCTGCTTTACGGCCGGCGCTTACACAGTGCAGGGAAGCTGACGCCGGGGGACGCGACAGACACCAGAATGTAAGTATGTAGTATTTTTTTTTTTTTTACATTTACAATGGTGACCAGGGCAAACATCGGGTTACTAAGCGCGGCCCTGCGCTTAGTAACCCGATGTTTACCCTGGTTACCCGGGGACTTCGGCATCGTTGGTCGCTGGAGAGCTGTCTGTGTGACAGCTCTAAAGCGACCACACAACAACTAAACAGCGGCGCTGCAGCGATCGGCATCGTTGTCTATATCGCTGCAGCGTCGCTTAATGTGACGGTACCCTTAGTAATGGAGCAGTGTCTATAAGACACCAATTTATTACTAATCCTATTGTTTTATGTTAAATAAAGAGACGGCCAGAATAAAATCCTTTATTTGAAAAAATTACACAGACTCCATTAATATTCTAAATTAAACGATACTTACTGCAACACCTAATTCCCTGACACCCTCGATCTCCTGTAATGAAAGTAAAATAAAAAAACAACAATATACCATACCTGTCCGTCGTTGTGTCCCACGCTGTAATCCATGTCTGGGGGCTAAATAGCTTTCAACCTGGAAGGTGCCAAGATGTGACCGTCCCGGCTGAAAACCACTGGTGCAGCATCAGTCACCAGCGGCGACATTATCACTGGCTTTTTCCCACGGTCCAGAGGTCACCTCAGTTCAGACCGGCCGTGATGTCACCGCTGGTGACTGATGCTGCACTCTCAGCAGCTCATTCACCAGTGGTTTTCAGCCGGGACGGTCGCATATTGGCATCATCCAGGTTGAAAACTGTTTAGCCCCCAGACATTAATAACAGCGAGGGACACAAAGACAGACAGGTATGGTATATTGTTGTTTTTTTATTTTACTTTTCTTACAGGAGATTGAGGGCTTCGGGGAATTGGGTGTTGCAGTAAGTATGGTTTAATTTAGAATATTAAAGGAGTCTGTGTAATTTTTTTACAAAATAAATGATTTTATTCTGGCCGAGTCTTTATTTAACATGTAACTATAGGATTAGTAATGGAGGTGTCTTATTTCCAGCAGCTCTATAGACAATGAATGGCACTAAAGGTCAAACATGGGAACCTCAACCACATTCAAGACCGGCTCTGCACTGCCCCGTTCTCGGGATCACCGAGGTTCCTTGTGGATGGACTCCCAACAACCATTACTTTCCCATGGATAGAGTATAATTGATCACCCATCTCAGACTGCTTAAAGAGGACTTTTCACAAATTGTGACCTTATAAACGGTCTATTCTTACACACTGTAGCAGGAATGTCATTAAAATGTTTTTTCTCCTCTCCATTGTGGAGATACAGGGAACCAAAATTACTAGCACCAATTATGCTAATTCTCTCATCATATCACTCAGCGCTGTGGGTGTGGACCTCCATTCCACAATAACACTGTCCAATCACAATAAGCATCATGGGGGGAAGTAGACGCCCACAATTCTGACCAAGATGGAACGCCATAGGGAAAGTCAGATCCCTGCCAGTGTGACAACACCTCCGACCCAGCAGTTCCTGTTAGTAAAGGGAGAGGAGGTGGCCTGCAGTATCGGACTAGCATGGCAAGAGATGGCAGACCTGCTACAGCTAAGCATTACTATCGGCGTGGTCAGGTGAGACAGACATTCTTGTGCCGTTACAGTTCACACCTGCTCTATGGGCATTTCATCACGGTCAGAACTGTTGGTGTCTCCTTTTTTCCTCCCTATGCTGATGCCTCTTTGTGATTGGACAGCGTCATAGAGGGATGGAAGTCCACGCCCACAGAGCGCAAAGAAGTGACAATCCCAGTTGAATTGTAAGAAATTTCAACGGATTTGGAGCCAGTAATTTCGATGCCCTGTATTTCCATAATGGAGTGCAAATAAAAACCGCTTGTATCTACAATGGCTGGACCATCATTGTAAATACATCATTGTAAATACACACCTGTACTTTGTATCTCCCCCACCTCATTGTAGATTGTAAGTTCTCACGAGCAGGGTCGTCTTATTTTGCTTTAATCATTATATTATTGTTAACGTTGTTACTTATGACTGTTGTGTTTGAAACGGTTAAACTGTAAAGCGCTGCAGAATATGTTGGCGCTATATAAATAAACAAAACAGCAACAGGTGTCTAGAACGTTACGTTTGGACTTTTGTTTTGCTAAAGTAACGCTATATAAATAAAGTTAGAAAAACACGGCACTCAATAGGTATGGAGAATGGTGGTGCTCAAGTAGGGTGTCCACCCCGTAGAATATGGATAGATAAACTTGGCACTCAAAGCTATATAAATAAAGATTATTATTATTATTTACGTCCCTGCTACTATAATGTCACAATTTCAAGCACAGCCCTGCTGGTCCATACTCTCGGGTGCCATCTCGATACACCAAAAATGCCCAGTTAGTTATGGAGGCAGATCCCTGATCCAGACAGCAAGTGATCATCTTTCCAATTATAGTAATTTTCCCCATCTCATAAAGTGAGGGCACGTCTGTAAGATACATACAGCGTGGTAGCGCTTCATGGCTGGTAGGGGGTCGCCTCTGGGATTCCTGATCTGACGAGGAGGTAACTGAGCTGGTATAAGCAATGTGTCCCCTTCTAATTTTTGCCTGCACATTGGCGCCCCTCTGCCACCTGGCTATAAGGGGAACTGCAACTTAATAGAATGAGCCCTCGCTGCAGATCCTTGCACCACAGGATGGACGAGAGTCACCATGAAGTAAAAAATAAAAAAGTACAACGAACATAGCAATACACCAGGGTCTCCACCATCAATAACGATGGCATATAGCAGCAATAAGTCGCCACTTTATGAGATGGGTAAATCCCTTTACAGGGCTCTAACTCCACTGGTGGTGGGGTCTCTAGAAGATGAGCCGGAATAGAAAACTAAGGTGGGATTTCTCTAACCCATGTGGTCAGCTGTTATTGCCAGGGAAGATAAGGGCAGCCACATAAACCCTGGCACATCTGAGGCAGAAAGGCAGCTGAGGCTTGTGGCAGTGCGGCCATCAGATTACATACTTATGGTCACACAGACCACCCTGGTACAGAAGGCTGCACATGTGATGGTCCCCTGCAGGCACTGGTGGTGTGTGGGCTCCATGCCTGTGCCCACAGCTCGTCAGCACTGCAGATCCGATCATGTCTGCCCTCCCCCTCCTCATGACTGAGCACATCCAGACCCCGGGCCTGCCGCCGCCCCCATTCATTGCTGCGGATTATAGGGGAGCCCGGCTCCGGGGAATCCCAGGCGAAGGGCGGGCGGGCGGGCGGAATCCCTTACCGTGAAGGGGACGTCACTGACACTGCCCACAGAGTAGCAGTTATCCCCGGGGTTCACGGCTCCGGTGAGCACCTGGTGCAGATGCATGGCGGTGCGGACAGCTGATCCCTCAGTGATGGACGTGGGCTCCCGGTCCTCCTCCCCCGCGCCGGGGCTCTCCCTCCATGTAACGCAGAGGCCCCGCTCTGCTCCCGGCCTCAGCTGCACACAGCCGCTCAGGTGTTTGGCCAGCGGCCCCCCTGCTCCATGACCCGGAGGTGTGCGGCGTCCTCAGGCTGCGCGGCTGCCCCTCACCGGATGCTGCAACCGTGTATGGCCCGGCTCAGAGAGGAGGAGAGCGGGGATCCCGGCAGATGGGCAGAGAAAGCGCGTCCTCTGAAAGCGGGTGCACGACAAACGACGCGGGACTGCGCGGCCGCCGCTCTCCTGTATCCCTGCCACCTCCTGCGGCTGCTCCAGTGGCACAGCTGCCGAGACACCGTCCAGCCTGTATCCCTCCCCTCACACCGTCCAGCCTGTATCCCTCCCCTCACACCGTCCTGCCTGTATCCCACCCCTGTGTATAATGTGTCCCCTCCCCTCACACCGTCCTGCCTGTATCCCACCCCTGTGTGTAATGTGTCCCCTCCCCTCACACCGTCCTGCCTGTATCCCACCCCTGTGTGTAATGTGTCCCCTCCCCTCACACCGTCCAGCCTGTATCCCACCCCTGTGTGTAATGTGTCCCCTCCCCTCACACCGTCCTGCCTGTATCCCACCCCTGTGTATAATGTGTCCCCTCCCCTCACACTGTCCTGCCTGTATCCCACCCCTGTGTGTAATGTGTCCCCTCCCCTCACACTTTCCTGCCTGTATCCCACCCCTGTGTGTAATGTGTCCCCTCCCCTCACACCGTCCAGCCTGTATCCCACCCCTGTGTGTAATGTGTCCTCTCCCCTCACACCGTCCTGCCTGTATCCCACCCCTGTGTGTAATGTGTCACCTCCCCTCACACTGTCCTGCCTGTATCCCACCCCTGTGTGTAATGTGTCCCCTCCCCTCACACCGTCCAGCCTGTATCCCACCCCTGTGTGTAATGTGTCCCCTCCCCTCACACCGTCCTGCCTGTATCCCACCCCTGTGTGTAATGTGTCCCCTCCCCTCACACTGTCCTGCCTGTATCCCACCCCTGTGTGTAATGTGTCCCCTCCCCTCACACTTTCCTGCCTGTATCCCACCCCTGTGTGTAATGTGTCCCCTCCCCTCACACCGTCCAGCCTGTATCCCACCCCTGTGTATATGTGTCCCCTCCCCTCACACCGTCCTACCTGTATCCCACCCCTGTGTATATGTGTCCCCTCCCCTCACTCTGTCCTGCCTGTATCCCACCCCTGTGTATAATGTGTCCACTCCCCTCACACCGTCCTGCCTGTATCCCACCCCTGTGTGTAATGTGTCCCCTCCCCTCACACCGTCCTGCCTGTATCCCACCCCTGTGTATATGTGTCCCCTCCCCTCACACCGTCCAGCCTGTATCCCACCCCTGTGTATAATGTGTCCCCTCCCCTCACACCGTCCTGCCTGTATCCCACCCCTGTGTATAATGTGTCCCCTCCCCTCACACCGTCCTGCCTGTATCCCACCCCTGTGTGTAATGTGTCCCCTCCCCTCACACTGTCCTGCCTGTATCCCACCCCTGTGTGTAATGTGTCCCCTCCCCTCACACCGTCCAGCCTGTATCCCACCCCTGTGTGTAATGTGTCCCCTCCCCTCACACCGTCCTGCCTGTATCCCACCCCTGTGTATAATGTGTCCCCTCCCCTCACACTGTCCTGCCTGTATCCCACCCCTGTGTGTAATGTGTCCCCTCCCCTCACACTTTCCTGCCTGTATCCCACCCCTGTGTGTAATGTGTCCCCTCCCCTCACACCGTCCAGCCTGTATCCCACCCCTGTGTGTAATGTGTCCTCTCCCCTCACACCGTCCTGCCTGTATCCCACCCCTGTGTGTAATGTGTCCCCTCCCCTCACACTGTCCTGCCTGTATCCCACCCCTGTGTGTAATGTGTCCCCTCCCCTCACACCGTCCAGCCTGTATCCCACCCCTGTGTGTAATGTGTCCCCTCCCCTCACACCGTCCTGCCTGTATCCCACCCCTGTGTGTAATGTGTCCCCTCCCCTCACACTGTCCTGCCTGTATCCCACCCCTGTGTGTAATGTGTCCCCTCCCCTCACACTTTCCTGCCTGTATCCCACCCCTGTGTGTAATGTGTCCCCTCCCCTCACACCGTCCTGCCTGTATCCCACCCCTGTGTGTAATGTGTCCCCTCCCCTCACACCGTCCAGCCTGTATCCCACCCCTGTGTATATGTGTCCCCTCCCCTCACACCGTCCTACCTGTATCCCACCCCTGTGTATATGTGTCCCCTCCCCTCACTCTGTCCTGCCTGTATCCCACCCCTGTGTATAATGTGTCCACTCCCCTCACACCGTCCTGCCTGTATCCCACCCCTGTGTGTAATGTGTCCCCTCCCCTCACACCGTCCAGCCTGTATCCCACCCCTGTGTGTAATTTGTCCCCTCCCCTCACACCGTCCTGCCTGTATCCCACCCCTGTGTGTAATGTGTCCCCTCCCCTCACACCGTCCAGCCTGTATCCCACCCCTGTGTATTATGTGTCCCCTCCCCTCACACTGTCCAGCCTGTATCCCACCCCTGTGTATAATGTGTCCCCTCCCCTCACACTGTCCTGCCTGTATCCCACCCCTGTGTATAATGTGTCCCCTCCCCTCACACTGTCCTGCCTGTATCCCACCCCTGTGTATAATGTGTCCCCTCCCCTCACACTGTCCTGCCTGTATCCCCTCCAATCACACTGTACAACCTATATCACCCCTGTGTATTATGTATCCCCTCCCCTCACACTGTCCTGCCTGTATCGCACCCCTGTGTGTGTCCCCTCCCCTCACACCGTCCTGCTTGTATCCCACCCCTGTGTATAATTTATCCCCTCCCCTAACACTGTCCTGCCTGCATCCCCTCCAATCACACTGTACAACCTATATCACCCCTGTGTATTATGTATCCCCTCCCCTCACACTGTCCTGCTTGTATCCCACCCCTGTGTATAATGTGTCCCCTCCCCTCACACTGTCCTGCCTGTATCCCACCCCTGTGTATAATATGTCCCCTCCCCTCACACCGTCCTGCCTGTATCCCACCCCTGTGTATAATGTGTCCCCTCCCCTCACACCGTCCTGCCTGTATCCCACCCCTGTGTATAATGTGTTCCCTCCCCTCACACCGTCCTGCCTGTATCCCACCCCTGTGTATAATGTGTCCCCTCCCCTCACACCGTCCTGCCTGTATCATACCGTCCATTTGAATTCCAGCCACTCTGCTTATCTAAACAGGTAATAAGAGGCTACCTGCCATAGAACAGACTGACATAAATTGAAAAATATTATATGCAGGGAAGGGGTAAAAAAGAAGCCACAACCGCCCTTTAATGTCAGGATCATACAGCTCTCAGGGGCGCACCTGTTCTGTAGGTCTTTTTCATTATTGTCCAGCCACACCAAGGCATCATGCGGGATCTCAAAGATATGTATCTCTCCTTTTGCAGCTACTGGGAGTTTTGCAGGATAAAGCATGGAGTATGGCACTTGATTATCTCTATCTGTCTTTTCTTAATATCTAAAAACTTTGCTCACCTTTTTTGTATTTCTGCAGAAAAGTCCAGGTAAATGGAAGTTTTATATCCATTAATAGAGAGATCTTTAAGTTCCCTGGCTTTTTTTAGAATAGCATCTCTGTCACGGTAGTATATAACCAGGGACGGCTCCAGGTTTTCATGGGCCCTGGGCGAAAAAGTCCCGGTTGGCCCCTTTAACACACACCACAATTCATAATGCACGGATACGACAGAAAAATATAGGTATAGTACAATGCCAAAGATTTCACTTACTTCTTACAATGCATGAGTGATATCTATTGTGCATTCTACATTAGCTTAGAAACCAAACAGTATAGTCCTCTATACAGAATAATGAGCCCCATTTATTGCTCCAAACAGAATAATGAGCACCATATATTGCCTCATACAGTATAATGGCCCCATATATTGCTCCATACAGTATATTTGGCACCACATAGTCCTCTATACAGAATAATCAGCCCCATATATTGCTTCAAACAGAATAAAGAGCCCAATATTATGCTCCATACAGAATAATGAGCCTCATATAATGCTCCATACAGTATAATGGGCACCACAGAGTGCTCCATACAGAATGAGCCACATATATATTGCTCCATACGGAATTGACCCCATATAATGCTCCATACAATATAGTGAGCCACATATAATTCTCCATACAGTATATGATGGGCCCCATCTATTGCTCCATATATAATGGGCCTCATATAATGCTTCATACAGTATATGATTGGCCTCATACAGTATACTGAGTCCCATATATTGTTCCATACAGAATGGGCCCTATATGATGCTCGTTACAGAATGGGTCCCATATAATGCTCCCAAAATAATTGGCCCCATAAGATGCTCCATGTATAATGGGCCCCATATAATGCTCCATATATAATTGGCCATATAAAATGCTCCATATATAATTAGTCCCATAAGATGCTTCATATATTATTGGCCCCATATACTGCTCCATATGTAATTGGCCCCTTATACTGCTCCATATTGAATTGGCCCCATAAGATGCTCCATATTAAATTGGCCCCATAAGATGCTCCATATTTAATTTGCCCCATATAATGCTCCCTATAGAATTGGCTTCATAATATGCTCCCTATATTATTGGCCCCATAAGATACTGCATATAGAATTAGCCCCATATACTGTATTGCTCCAAATATAAAAAAAAAAAGTGAAATACTCACCTCTTGTTGCTTGACGCTGCTCTGCTCTGGACTCCTCACCGTCAGCGTCTTCCTGCTCTCTGTGCTGCGACTTCTCAGGCAGAGGGCGCGCACTGGTGACGTCATCGCGCCCTCTGACCTGAACGTCACAGTCAGAGGATGAAAGACGCTGCAGCGCTGGAACCGGGAGAGATAAGTATCTCAAGTGCTGGGGCCCGGAGCAGGCAGGGGGTCCACTTGCGGGGCCGGCACTATAGCATGCCAGTGTCCCCGATGGCGAGTGGGCCCCCGTGCCTGCTCAGGGCCCCGGCACTTGCCCGGGTGCGCCGGGTGCTGACGCCGCCCTGGGTATGCTATATATAGCAACAATAGAGGCAGCTCATCACCCAACTCCAGGAACATACAAAACCTCAATCCTCTTATCAGAAGATGAATGTCTATTAAGTTGTTTTTATATGTGTTATTAGTTTTTTATATGTAGTTGGGTTAGGGAACTACTGTATGCATGACCAGCTACCTGTCAGTGTGCTGTCTCTGCAAGTGGAAACAATAGTGATATCATATGCTAGATACTTTGCTTTTTGTCCAAAAACTTACATTTTATAGCGTGGAATGTCAGAGGATTGGGTGACCCATCCAAGAGATGCACAACATTTTCATGGTTGCGTACGTACCAACCAGCAATAATATGTTTAATGGAAGCACATATGGTGAAGGAAAAGACGCATCTATTGCATGGGTCATGGATGTCATTTGAATATCATTTAGTCTATAGCGCGCACTCAAGAGGTGTGAGTCTTCTGGTTCATAGGGCCATCCCATTCACGTGCATCAAAGTCATGGTAGACTCAGAGGGTCGCTTTGTCTCTATATGGCTACGTTCAGATTTGCGTTGCGCGCCGCTGCGTCGGCGACGCAACGCACGACGCACGAAAAAAAAACGCGTTTTGCGACGCGTGTGTCGTTTTTTGACGAAAATCGGACGCAAGAAAAATGCAACTTGTTGCATTTTCTTGCGTCCGACGCTAGCGTCAAAAACGACGCACGTGTCGGAAAACGCAACAAGAAAAACGCATGCGTCCCCCATGTTAAACATAGGGGCGCATGACGCGTGCGTCGCCGCTGCGTCGCCCGACGCAGCGTCGGGAAACGCCAATCTGAACGTAGCCTATTTTGTACTATACATAACATCCCAATCCTTATAGTAGCCATTTATATCCCTCCACCTTACTCTGGTGAGGTGCTGAAAAAAATACTCTCTCCTCCACACTTCCACATGTGCCTTTGCTCATGATGGGGGTTCCAATATGTATTTACACCCGTACTGGGATAAATTTCATACAGGTTTTGATGTTGGTTTTGATACTGAAACCTGGAAAGGATCCATCACTGCCTGATTCTTATAGACCCATCTCCCGCCTCCAAACTGATGTCAAACTGCTGGCTAAGATCCTTGGAAATAGAGTACCCAAGGTGATTACAAGGGTAAGGCTCTGTGCACACGTTCAGTTTTTTTCGCTATAAAAACTCATTAAAAACGCATACATTATGCATCCTATCATGTAGAATGCATTCTGCATGTTTTGTGCACATGATGCATTTTTTTCCACGGAAAAAATGCATTGCAGTAATAAAAGCAGCATGTTCATTAATTTTGCGGATTTTCTGCGTTTTTCCCGCTATTCTATGCATTTGGGAAACGCGCAAAAAAACGCACCAAAAGCGAATGAAAAAACGCGAAAAAAATGCATGCGGATTTCTGGCAGAAATGTCCGGTTTTTGTCAGGAAAATTTCTGCAAGAAATCCTGACGTGTGCACATACCCTAATACACGATGATTAAACTGGATTTATACCAAACAAGTCCACTTCAAATAATATAAGGCGGTTATATGTGGGGATACAGCTTAGTTCAAAATCCACGGAAACAAGAGCGATCCTTTCCTTAGACGCCGCCAAGGCATTTGACAGCGTTGAATGGAACTTTTTGTATGGGATTCAGTGATTAATTTATTTCAGTGATCCAGTTATTATATAGTTCTCCTAGTGCAAAACTCCAGGTTAACGGTCATATATCGGGATAGTTTGATCTGGGAAGGGGAACATGGCAGGGTTGTCCCCTGTCACCCCTTCTTTTTGCAATAGCCATACAGCCACTTGCCTGTTTGATACAAAATAATCCTGTAATCTCTGGGTTTCGCTGTGGGTCAATAGAGATGAAAATCTATACGCTGATGATGTGCTTCTTTTTTCGGGTGCCTAGGCACTTCTATAGGACCAGTAATGGACATAATTAAAACATAAAAAAATAAACAAAAATAGTTGGGCCTTCTAATTAACTGGAGCAAATCGGTACTTGTTCCTTTTGATCCTCTTCCAGAGGAATACTCATTGGAGCATACACAAATTCAAATAGTAAACTCTTTTAAATATTTGGGGGTAATAGTCTCTGCTAACCCTCAGGACTTTCATTCACATAATTTAGCCCCCCTGCTGTTAAAATTTAGGTCTAAAGGTACCGTCACACTCAGCAACTTTGCAACGAGAACGACAGCGATCCGTGACGTTGCAGCGTCCTGGATAGCGATCTCGTTGTGTTTGACACGCAGCAGCGATCTGGATCCCGCTGTGCCATCGCTGGTCGGAGCTAGAAGTCCAGAACTTTATTTCGTCGTCAGGTCGGCGTGTATCGTCATGTTTGACATCAAAAGCAACGATGCCAGCAATGTTTTTACATGGAGCTAACAACCAGCGAGAACGATAAGTGAGTCGCCGTTACGTCACTGGATCGCTCCTGCATCGTTCTGGAGTAACTGTGTTTCACGTCTCTACAGCGACCTAACCAGCGACGCTCCAGCGATCGGCACGTTGTCTATATCGCTGCAGCGTCGCTGAGTGTGACGGTACCTTAACCCCTTCATGACCAGGGGATTTTTCGTTTTTCCGTGTTCGTTTTTCGCTCCCCTCCTTCCCAGAGCCATAACTTTTTTATTTTTCCGTCAATTTGGCCATGTGAGGGCTTATTTTTTGCGGGACGAGTTGTACTTTTGAACAACATCATTGGTTTTAGCATGTCGTGTACTAGAAAACGGGAAAAAAATTCCAAGTGCGGTGAAATTGCAAAAAAAGTGCAATCCCACACTTGTTTTTTGTTTGGCTTTTTTGCTAGGTTCACTAAATGCTAAAACTGACCTGCCATTATGATTCTCCAGGTCATTACGAGTTCATAGACACCAAACATGACTAGGTTATTTTTTATCTAAGTGGTGAAAAAAAATTCCAAACTTTGCTAAAAAAAAAAAAAAAAAAAATTGCGCCATTTTCCGATACTCGTAGCGTCTCCATTTTTCGTGATCTGGGGTCGGTTGAGGGCTTATTTTTTGCGTGCCGAGATGACGTTTTTAATGATAGCATTTCGGTGCAGATACGTTCTTTTGATCGCCCGTTATTGCATTTTAATGCAATGTCGCGGCGACCAAAAAAACGTAATTCTGGCGTTTCAAATTTTTTTCCCGCTACGCTGTTTAGCGATCAGGTTAATTCTTTTTTTTATTGATAGATCGGGCGATTCTGAGCGCGGCGATACCAAATATGCGTAGATTTGGTATTTTTTTTCTTGATTTATTTTGATTGGGGCGAAAGGGGGGTGATTTAAACTTTTATGTTTTTTTTATTTTTTTCACATTTTTTTAAACTTTTTTTTTTTACTTTTGCCATGCTTCAATAGCCTCCATGAGAGGCTAGAAGCAGGCATAGCACGATCGGCTCTGCTACATAGCAGCGATCTGCTGATCGCTGCTATGTAGCAGAATTGCACGTGTGCTGTGAGCGCCGACCACAGGGTGGCGCTCACAGCGACGGGCAATCAGTAACCATAGAGGTCTCAAGGACCTCTATGGTTACCATTCACAAGCATCGCCGACCCCCGATCATGTGACGGGGGTCGGCGATGACGTCATTTCCGGCCGCCCGGCCGGAAGCGGTAGTTAAATGCCGCTGTCTGCGTTTGACAGCAGCATTTAACTAGTTAATAGGTGCGGGCAGATCGCGATTCTGCCCGCGCCTATTACGGGCACATGTCAGCTGTTCAAAACAGCTGACATGTCCCGGCTTTGGTGCGGGCTCACCGCGGAGCCCTGCATCAAAGCAGGGGAGCCGGCATCGGACGGTATAGTACGTCCGATGCCGGTAAGGGGTTAAGGTAGATACATGGTGTCGCCTCCCGATGTCTCCAGTGGGAAGAAGTAATCTTTTGAAAATGATCCTAATGCCACAACTCCTTTATTTCCTTTCCTATGTCCTTCTTTCATAAAATACATGGGCTGTTTCGGGAATTCATCTGGAAAAAACAGCAACCCAGAATTAAACTTGAAATCCTGCAAAGGGGAAAGGACAATGGGGGTCTAGCAGGTCCAAAAACTTGGTTATACTTCATAGCCTCTCAGCTATAGCAGTTTCAAGGCTGGGGTACAACTAACCACTGTAGAGCTTTGGGTCAGCTAACAAAGGAGGGCACTAAGTGGGAGATACCACTCTTAGCTCTTGAGGCTGAATTTCTCAGGAAAAATGAGTCAACGGCTCACACTCTAAATTTGATCTATAAAATCTGGGATAGGGGCAAAGACATGCTCCATATCAAGGGATTCACAAACTATTCCCCTCTGTGGAACAATTCTAAACTAAGCAAAATAGCTAAACTAGAGGGCTTTGGTGAGTGGGAACGCAGAGGGATTTTGCTATTGACCCAAATAATATGTGACGGATTAATCCAATGTTTTGATCAGATTCTCCCTGGGTTTGCCATTCCACATAGAGCCTTCTATCAGTATTTGCAGCTTTGTCATGCCTTCCAGACATAAATTAAGAATACTAAAGTAGTTATCACTAATCACTATATCTTAGATTTAATTGCTACAGCATCTAATTGGAAGGGCCTTATTTCCTCCATTTACAGGATAAGAAAAATGCAATGAAATACTAGAAACAACACTTATACTATATCTGAGTCCCAAAGAATGTCCCAAGACACCTAATATATTGTTTAAAACCGGGGCTCGGAATGAAGACTCATGTCCGAGATGCGGTACAAATGGGGCCCACCTGATGCATATGCTATGGGAATGTGTTGATATAGGCCACTTCTGGGTGGGAGTGACCTCTCTGATTAAACAAGTGTTCGGCATACACATACAGCTTGATCCTAGGGTGTGCACACTGGGCCTTCTGGGGGTGGGGGTAGATTTAAGATCCCTTGTGATTACCACCATTCTGAGAATACTGTTTCTGGCCATGAAATTGTTAACACTGCACTGGTTAGACCATAATTCCCCAACATTGGAGGAATTAAATGGTAAAATTAATAATACCATATGCCTGGAGAGAGGTACTTACATTAAAAAGAACTCAATAAAAAAGATTATAAATATATGGAAATGGTGGCTGGTCAACCCTGATGTGCCATCTGTGGACCTACTCAGAATAACTGTACTAGACCGGTTGGCTATTTCAGCTTTTTGAATATTGCATGTTGAGGACATACAGCTCTGGCAAAAATTAAGAGACCACCAACACCACATCAAAAGCCTGTCATGGGCAGCCCAATCTCCAGACCTGAACCCCATTGAAAACCTCTGGAATGTAATCAAGAGGATGATGGATCGTCACAAGCCATCAAACAAAGAAGAACTGCTTACATTTTTGCACCAGAAGCAGGGTGAAAGACTGGTAGAAAGCATGCCAAGACGCATGAAAGCTGTGATTAAAAATCATGGTTATTCCACAAAATATTGATTTCTGGACACTTCCTGAGTTAAAACATTAGTATTGTTGTTTCTAAAGGATTATGAACTTGTTTTCTTTGCATTATTTGAGGTCTGAAAGCACTGTTTTTTCATTTTGACCATTTTTCTTTGTCAGAAAAAATACAAAAGTTATTGCTTGGAAATTCGGAGACATGTTGTCAGAAGTTTGTAGAATAAAAGAACAATTTACATTTTACTCAAAAATATACCTATAAAGAGAAAAATCAGACAAACTGAACATTTTGCAGTGGTCTCTTAACCCCTTCATGACCCAGCCTATTTTGACCTTAAAGACCTTGCCGTTTTTTGCAATTCTGACCAGTGTCCCTTTATGAGGTAATAACTCAGGAACGCTTCAACGGATCCTAGCGGTTCTGAGATTGTTTTTTCGTGACATATTGGGCTTCATGTTAGTGGTAAATTTAGGTCAATAAATTCTGCGTTTATTTGTGATAAAAACGGAAATTTGGCGAAAATTTTGAAAATTTCGCAATTTTCACATTTTGAATTTTTATTCTGTTAAACCAGAGAGTTATGTGACACAAAATAGTTAATAAATAACATTTCCCACATGTATACTTTACATCAGCACAATTTTGGAAACAAAATTTTCTTTTGCTAGGAAGTTATAAGGGTTAAAATTTGACCAGCGATTTCTCAGTTTTACAACAAAATTTACAAAACCATTTTTTTTAGGGACCACCTCACATTTGAAGTCAGTTTGAGGGGTCTATATGGCTGAAAATACCCAAAAGTGACACCATTCTAAAAAATGCACTCCTCAAGGTACCCAAATCCACATTCAAGAAGTTTATTAACCCTTCAGGTACTTCACAGCAGCAGAAGCAACATGGAAGGAAAAAATGAACATTTAACTTTTTAGTCACAAAAATTATCTTTTAGCAACAATTTTTTTATTTTCCCAATGGTCAAAGGAGAAACTGAACCACGAAAGTTGTTGTCCAATTTGTCCTGAGTACACTGATACCTTATATGTTGGGGTAAACCACTGTTTGGGCGCACGGCAGGGCTTGGAAGGGAAGGAGCGTCATTTGACTTTTTGAATGAAAAATTGGCTCCACTCTTTAGCGGACACCATATCACGTTTGGAGAGCCCCCGTGTGCCTAAAAATTGGAGCTCCCCCACAAGTGACCCCATTTTGGAAACTAGACGCCCCAAGGAACTTATCTAGATGCATAGTGAGAACTTTGAACCCCCAGGTGCTTCACAAATTGATCCGTAAAAATGAAAAAGTACTTTTTTTTCACAAAAAAATTCTTTTAGCCTCAATTTTTTCATTTTCACATGGGCAACAGGATAAAATGGATCCTAAAATGTGTTGGGCAATTTCTCCTGAGTACGCCGATACCTCATATGTGGGGGTAAACCACTGTTTGGGCACACGGCAAGGCTCGGAAGGGAAGGCGCGCCATTTGACTTTTTGAATGGAAAATTAGCTCCAATTGTTAGCGGACACCATGTCGCGTTTGGAGAGCCCCTGTGGGCCTAAACATTGGAGCTGCCCCACAAGTGACCCCATTTTGGAAACTAGACCCCCCAAGGAACTTATCTAGATGCATATTGAGCACTTTAAACCCCCAGGTGCTTCACAGAAGTTTATAACGCAGAGCCATGAAAATAAAAAATAATTTTTCTTTCCTCAAAAATGATTTTTTAGCCTGGAATTTCCTATTTTGCCAAGGGTAATAGGAGACATTGGACCCCAAATGTTCTTGTCCAGTTTGTCCTGATTATGCTGATACCCCATATGTGGGGGTAAACCACTGTTTGGGCACACGTCGGGGCTCAGAAGGGAAGTAGTGACTTTTGAAATGCAGACTTTGATGGAATGGCCTGCGGGCGTCACGTTGCGTTTGCAGCGCCCCTGGTGTGCCTAAACAGTAGAAACCCCCCACAAGTGACCCCATTTTAGAAACTAGACCCCCCAAGGAACTTATCTAGATATGTGGTGAGCACTTTGAACCCCCAAGTGCTTCACAGACATTTACAACACAGCCGTGAAAATAAAAAATCATTTTTCTTTCCTCAAAAATGATGTTTTAGCAAGCATTTTTTTATTTTCACAAGGGTAACAGGAGAAATTGGACCCCAATAATTGTTGCGCAGTTTATCCTGAGTATGCTGGTACCCCATATGTGGGGGTAAACCACTGTTTGGGCACACGTCGGGGCTCGGAAGTGAGGGAGCACCATTTGACTTTTTGAATACAAGATTGGCTGGAATCAATGGTGGTGCCATGTTGCGTTTGGAGACCCCTGATGTGCCTAAACAGTGGAAACCCCTCAAATCTAACTCCAACACTAACCCCCCCACACCCGTAACCCTAATCCCAAATGTAGCCATAACCCTAATCACAACCCTAACCCCAACCCTAACCCTAAGGCTATGTGCCCACGTTGCGGATTCGTGTGAGATTTTTCAGCATCATTTTTGAAAAATCCGCGGGTAAAAGGCACTGCGTTTTACCTGCGGATTTTCCGCGGATTTCCAGTGTTTTTTGTGCGGATTTCATCTGCGGATTCCGCACGGTATTTTCCGCACCATGGGCACAGCGGATTTGGTTTTCCATAGGTTTACTTGGTACTGTAAACCTGATGGAACACTGCTGCGAATCCGCAGCGGCCAATCCGCTGCGGATCCGCAGCCAAATCCGCACCGTGTGCACATGGCCTAATTCTAAAGGTATGTGCACACGCTGCGGAAAACGCTGCGGATCTGCAGCAGTTTCCCATGAGTTTACAGTTCAATGTAAACCTATGGGAAACAAAAATCGCTGTACACATGTCTCTTCTTTCTGCAGATTCCGCAGCGGTTTTACAACTGCTCCAATAGAAAACCGCAGTTGTAAAACCGCAGTGAAATGCGCAGAAAAAACATGGTAAATCCGCCATAAATCCGCAGCGGTTTAGCACTGCGGATTTATCAAATCCGCAGCGGAAAAATCCGCAGAGGACCAGAATACGTGTGCACATACCAAAACCCTAACCCTAGCCCTAACCCTAGCTCTAACCCTAACCCTAGCTCTAACCCTAGCCCTAACCCTAGCCCTAACCCTAGCCCTAACCCTAGCCCTAACCCTAGCCCTAACCCTAGCCCTAACCCTACCCCTAACCCTACCCCTAACCCTAACATTAGTGAAAAAAAATCTATATTTTTATTGTCCCTACCTATGGGGGTGACAAAGGGGGGGGGTCATTTATCATTTTTTTATTTTGATCACTGGGATAGATTATATCTCAGTGATCAAAATGCACTTTGAACGAATCTGCCGGCCGGCAGATTCGGCGGGCGCACTGCGCATGCGCCCGCCATTTTGGAAGATGGCGGCGCCCAGGGAGAAGACGGACGGACCCCGGCAGGATCGGTAAGTATGATGGGGTGGGAGGAGCACGGGGGGGGATCGGAGCATGGGGGGGTGGATCGGAATGCGGGAGGGGTGGAACGGAGCACGGGGGGTGGAACGGAGCACGGGGGGTGGATCGGAGTGCGGGGGGGTGATTGGAGCATGGGGGGGTGATTGGAGCACGGGGGTGAGCGGACAAGAGCATGGGGGGGAGCGGAGCACAGGACGGAGGGGAGCGGGGCAGTGCACCGGGCAGATCGGAGAGCTGGGGGGGGCGATCGGTGGGGTGGGGGCACATTAGTATTTCCAGCCATGGCCGATGATATTGCAGCATCGGCCATGGCTGGATTGTAATATTTCACCCGTTATAATAGGTGAAATATTACAAATCGCTCTGATTGGCAGTTTCACTTTCAACAGCCAATCAGAGCGATCGTAGCCACGGGGGGGTGAAGCCACCCCCCCTGGGCTAAACTACCACTCCCCCTGTCCCTGCAGATCGGGTGAAATGGGAGTTAACCCTTTCACCCGATCTGCAGGGACGCGATCTTTCCATGACGCCACATAGGCGTCATGGGTCGGATTGGCACCGACTTTCATGACGCCTACGTGGCGTCATGGGTCGGGAAGGGGTTAATTTTTGCCAGAGCTGTATAGATACCAATTATTTTCTGTTCGTAAACATGTTGTTAGTGAACATACAACCAATACTAGTTTTGATATACTCCTTGTGTTTAATAATGTGTCACCAGTCTTTGGGAAAATCTTCATCTGGACACCTTGCCAGGTACAGGACTATATAAACTTTAAGGCTTAAACTTGTTTATTAAGTTTATTGTGTTGGTGCTATATTTTATAATGTGTGTAATTGTTTATAAAATCAAATAATCAATAAAAATGATCTGATTTAAAAAAAAGTGCAAAGATGCGTGCAACACGCCATCCGCATGCTGTACATGTTTTTCATGGACCCATAGACTTGTATTTGCCCTTGTCATCCCTGCTACCAGAAAAAAAACAATCATGTCTCCATGTGTTTTGCTCAGACACAAAGTACGAGTAAAAACACAAGCACGTGCAAAGCACCACAGGTTGTAATGGGTACACGCATTATAATGCGTTTCACACGTATTGGAAACACAGACTTGTAAAGGAGGGCGGATAAGGGTTTTTCATATATATTTTTGGTGGGTAAACAAATTGTTAGTGTCGCCAAATAGTATGAGACTTGCAAATTTTTAATTTTTTGTCCACAGAGCGAGGCCGCACCCAGTAGTCGGGTTCTGGTCGGGCGTATGCAGTCAGTAACACAATAACTGCAGACTCCTCTATTTAGACCGGACAACCCCTTTCAAGGTATTACAGTAATTTAATCACAGCACATAAAAGGGGTTATCAAAGCATAAAAAAACAACAAAAGAGATCTGTGAGAAACTACATATACCTAACATACATTTACTTCCCCTTTTTTTTGTAAATAAGCCAAGACTGTAGAGCACAGGTTTAGTAACTACGCCCTGAGCATCTCAAAATGATTTAAGTATAAAAGTAGTATGTTATTTACATTGTGATGCAGCGATCACTACCGGGTTGGGGAACCCTTGCTTGGCAGCGATATAACACACAGAAAGACCGTATTTCCTTTAAAAAGTTCAATTGGGTTTAATGCTCTTTAAACTCCAGCGGCAATATTCAAACAACCGCAGCCATTTCTCATTTACAAAAGTCCGTGCCTGGTTTATTATACCTCCATAAAACATGGTAGGACATTTGAACATCACAGAACAGACATATAGTCCACTTCCACTGCGGTAATGTCCACACAGTTCATCAACGGAACGGAACAACCATTGACAGTAACATAGTAACATAGTTAGCAAGGCCGAAAAAAGACATTTGTCCATCCAGTTCAACCTATGTTCCGTCAAAATAAATCCCCAGATCTACGTCCTTCTAAAGAACCTAATAACTGTAAGATACAATATTGTTACGCTCCAGGAAGACATCCAGGCCTCTCTTGAACCCCTCGACTGAGATCGCCATCACCACCTCCTCAGGTAAGGAATTCCAGATTCTCACTGCCCTAACAGTAAAGAATCCTCTTCTACTGTATGTTTGTGGAAAAACCTTCTGTCCTCCAGATGCAGAGAATGCCCCCTTGTGACCGTCACATTCCTTGGCATAAACAGAGAGAGATATATGTATTGTCCCCTTATATACTTATACATGGTTATTAGTTCATCCCTCAGTCATCTTTTTTCTATACTAAATAATCCTAATTTTGCTAATCTCTCTGGGTATTGTAGTTCCCCCATCCCCTTTATTAATTTTGTTGCCCTCCTTTGTACTCGCTCTAGTTCCATTATATCCTTCCTGAGCACTGGTGCATAAAACTTTACACAGTACTCCATGTGCGGTCTAACCAGGGATTTGTACAAGGAAAATAACATATCAAAGGTACCAGGGATTCCCCGCCAATCCCCCATGTTGGTACTTGCCTGTCTGCTCCAATAGCAGATATTTCTCTGCCGTTATAACCCCCTTGCTGGAGTTACCTTCCTGGAGCTCCTGCTCCACACACTGACCTCCTGTCATTCGTCTCTCTGGAGGAAGCTGTCTTACTGGGATCACCGTCCTTGTGACCAGGGCACTCATGACAGTCCAGACCCGCAGAAGGAATGGTAGCTTCCCCAACGCAGTGCCGTCACAGACGCTGCACATATGGCCTCTCCATGTGCTCTTCAGGAAGTCCACTCCTTGTACCTTCCAACACACAGGCCTTCCTCTCTCACAGGACCTTAGAACACAGACCATTCAGGTCCATACACTCTCCATGTTACCAAACCATGGTCACATTATGTACCTGTAACCACTCCCATAGGTGGGAGGTGTGTGGTTAGTCAGAACCGCCCAGCTCTCCAACTAATCCTGTAATCCTCCCTTAAAAGCTACACCAATACTTGTGGGACTACATGTTAGGGGTCAAGTTCCCGCTTCTGCACAGGGGGAATCTCGAGCCACCTCCGCTGCGGTCTCCCATTCTTGTCCAGCCGCAGTGGAGTCTGCTCAGCAAAGACGTCGGTCCCAGCGTCTTGCTCATTCTCACTCTGTTCTGAGAGTTACTGCTGCTTCTCCAGTCTCTGCCATTAAAGTCAGTGCTGGTCAGCAGCTAGCGGACTTCTCTGGGACTAAGTCCTTGTCTGCACGTACTGAGCATGCCCAGGGTAAGATCTCCCGTTGGAGATCGAGAGTCATGTGCTCAGGCTCTGCAGCACATTCCATTGGTCCTCTTGGCAGGTCTTGGAAGGGCAAAGGTGCTGTGGCCACTTCCTGTGCTGCTGCTATATAAACTGCGCATGACCGCACGGCCATGCGCTAGTATTGTCTTTCAATCGCTAATGTGTGTATGTTGTGAGTGCAAGTCGTCCTTGGATACCCCTACCCTATTGAATGACTGTTCGCGGAAGGTGTATGGCTGCTACCTAGCACCCGACTTATCCTACAGCACTAGTCACACATTATAGCGTCCAGTTGCTGTGACCGCCAGTACGGCGCCGTGCACTTCCTCTGTGCTTTCCTTAACCAAGCCTGGGTGGTTAGTGGCGTTCCTCAGTGCGGCACTGCATGCACTCTTGTGCCTTAATATTGCTCTTCAGTTTCCTTACACACCCCGTTGCGGTGTTGTGCTAGCAAGGGTCTAATCGGACTTTAATCCTAGTTGGGGTTGAGTTCGCTGACTACTTGCTCGCGCTTTAGGAGCGGTACCGCGGTCCTGTGCCTTAACAGGATTGCTTCTTTCACGCTGGGTGAGGTTAACCCACGCGTGTATACATTAGTGTACCGCCATATAGTCTGCTAATTGCTAGCAGCAGGTTTTCACCTGCACGGTGGACCCCGGACTGCGAACGCATCTATACCATCTGTCTTGGTGCGTTCCGCCAGTCCTAACAGAATACTAGCGCCAGGGTCTGGCTAGTAAAATGGCGGACGACCAGCGTTTACAGCGGTACATCCAGCAGCTGGAGGGAAGGTTGGCGGCTCTTGAGCGTTCAACCTCAGCTGTGGATGTTACTGCTGTCGCTGTTCAGGCTGCAAGTGTGGCTGCAGCTACCTTGTCCACTGCCGCCCCTGTACCGACGCTATCTCACCTCCCGCTACCAGAGAAATTTTCTGGTGACAGTAAGTCCTGTAGGGGTTTCGTGAGTCAGTGCTCAATACATCTCGAGCTTCTGGCCTCTCGTTTCCCTACAGAGCGGGCTAAGGTGGGCTTTATAATTTCCTTATTGTCGGACAGGGCGTTGCAGTGGGCTACGCCGCTGTGGGAGCGTGGCGATCATGTGGTGCAGAGTGCTCCGTTATTCCTGAGCACTCTGAAACAGGTCTTTCTAGGACCTCGTGTCACCCATGATACGGCGCTCCAACTGTTGGCACTGACTCAGGGCTCGTCCTTGGTCAGCCTTTTTGCCGTCCATTTCCGCACTCTAGCATCTGAGCTGGAGTGGTCGGATAAAGCCCTTATCCCTATATTTTGGAGGGGGCTGGCTGACCACGTTAAGGATGCTCTGGCCACTAGGGAGATTCCCGCCACACTGGAAGAGTTAATAACAGTATCTACTCGCATCGACCTCCGTTTTCACGAGCGGAGGTTAGAGCGAGCCCAGTGTAGGCAGAGGTTTCGGCTGGCTCCCACCTTCGCCAAACCTTTGGAATCTCCAGTCCAGGCTCCTGAGTTCCAGGAACCTAAGGTGGTGTGACGAGCGGGATCTAAGTCCCAGACCGCTCGTGCACTCCAGGGTTGCCATGTATGCCAACAGTCAGGACATCTTGCCACCAGATGTCATCAGCGGTCGAGGAAACGTCAGCGTCTAGTGGTAGTAGGTGGAGGTGCACTAGACACTGCGACGTTTGCCTCCAAATTGTCCTTTAAGGGGACAATTACCTTTGGCTCATCCTCCCACTCGGTAGACCTCTGCGTGGATTCTGGGGCGGAGGGCAATTTTATGTCTTCTGCCTTCGCCCAACGTCACGCAATACCCCTGGTTATGCTATCTCAACCAGTAACGGTACGAGTGGTGAATGGGTCGACACTCCCCGCACAGATAACACATCAGACCATCCCTGTTACTCTGTCCATGTCGCCATCCCATCAGGAGATTATTTCTCTGCTCATCATTCCTGAGGGTATTGATGAGGTCCTGTTGGGGATACCTTGGCTACGGTACCACTCTCCTCACATCGAGTGGTCCTCAGGCAGAATTCTGGGATGGGGTGAATAATGTGGGGGTAGGTGTCACCGAGAGTGCGTTCAGGTTGCTACTACTGAGGTACCCGCAGATCTATCCTCTCTCCCCAAGCAATATTGGTCTTACGCAGACGTGTTCTCCAAAAAGGCGGCGGAGACCCTTCCGCCCCATCGCCCCTATGACTGTCCTATCGATCTCTTGCCTGGTGCGGAGCCTCCCCGGGGTCGAGTTTATCCATTATCTCTCCCGGAGACGGAGGCCATGTCTCAGTACATTCAAGAGAATCTGGCAAGAGGGTTTATCAGGAAGTCAGTGTCACCTGCTGGGGCAGGGTTCTTCTTCGTGCAGAAGAAGAATGGGGAACTACGTCCATGCATAGACTACAGGGGTCTTAACGCTATCACCGTTAAGAACAAGTATCCTTTGCCCTTGATATCCGAGCTCTTCGATAGGCTTCGGGGAGCTAGAGTGTTTACTAAATTAGATCTGCGGGGTGCTTACAACCTGATTCGCATCCGTGAGGGGGACGAATGGAAAACGGCGTTTAACACCAGAGATGGGCACTATGAGTATCTGGTGATGCCCTTCGGGCTCTGTAATGCCCCAGCCGTTTTTCAAGACTTTGTCAACGAAATCTTCCGGGATATGCTTTCCACCTCAGTTGTAATCTATCTGGATGATATTCTCATCTTTTCTCCAGATATTGACTCCCACCAGAGAGATGTTGGCAGAGTCTTCGACCTCCTACGGGCAAACTCTCTTTACGCTAAGTTGGAGAAGTGTATGTTTGAGCAGGAGTCTTTGCCGTTCCTGGGCTATATCATCTCCGCCCAGGGATTGGCTATGGATCCTGCCAAACTACAGGCTGTGATGGACTGGCGAGAGCCCCATTCTCTTAAAGTGGTGCAGCGCTTTATGGGGTTCATTAACTATTACCGCCAGTTCATTCCCCACTTCTCAACTCTGGTAGCTCCCTTGGTAGCCCTCACCAAGAAGGGAGCGAATCCTAAATTGTGGTCGGAAGAGGTCTCCAAGGCCTTCACTTCTATTAAGTCCCACTTTGCTAGCGCTCCCATCTTACATCGTCCCGATGTGGATAAGCCATTCCTAATGGAGGTGGATGCCTCATCCGTTGGTGCTGGAGCAGTCCTCTATCAGAAGGATGCTCAAGGTCGGAAGCATCCATGCTTCTTCTTCTCTAAGACCTTCTCGCCAGCGGAGAGAAACTACTCCATCGGGGATAGGGAGCTGCTAGCAATGAAGTTGGCCTTTTCAGAGTGGAGACATCTTTTGGAAGGTGCGCGGTTTCCCTTCTAGGTTTACACTGACCACAAAAATTTGGTCTACTTACAAACAGCCCAGCGGCTAAATTCTCGCCAAGCCAGATGGTCCTTGTTCTTTTCACGGTTCCACTTTTCTCTTCATTTTCTCGCCGGGGAGAAGAATATTCATGCTGATGCTCTCTCTCGCTCCCTTATGTCAACTGAAGAGGAGGAAGAGGAGCCTCGGCTTATTGTTCCTTCTGAGAGCCTGAGAACCGTAGCGCCGGTTTCGCTTGAGTCTGTGCCTCCGGGCAAGACTTTTGTGCCCATTAATTTGCGACCGGAGGTTCTCTCTTGGGCTCATTCGTCCAGAGTGGGTGTACACTTTGGGACAAAGAGGACATCTGAGCTACTGGCGAGGACGTACTGGTGGCCGCATATGGTCCGGGATGTCAGGGATTATATTCTGGCGTGTGTCTCCTGCGCCAAAAATAAATCTCCGCGTCAAAGGCCAGCTGGGTTGCTCTATCCCTTGCCGGTGGCAGATAGGCCCTGAGAGATGGTCGGGATGGACTTTGTCGTGGGTTTGCCCAAGTCTCGCGGCTGTACCATCATTTGGGTCATCACCGATCATTTCTCGAAAATGGTGCATTCGGTGCCGCTACCACGGTTACCTTCTGCACGGGCCTTGGCTGCGTTGTTCATTAAGCACATCTTCTGCCTACATGGTATGCCTGACAAAATTGTCAGTGACCGGGGTCCCCAGTTTGCGTCTCGGTTCTGGAGAGAGCTATGTCGTCTTCTCAGTATTGAGTTGAATCTCTCTTCCGCTTATCATCCCAAGACGAATGGGTTGGTAGAGAGGGCCAACCAGACCTTGGTCACATACCTGTGACATTTTGTTTCAGCCAGGCAGGATGACTGGGCATCCTTGCTATCATGGGCAGAGTTTGCGCTGAACAACGCCGTAGCCGACTCCACTGGACAAACCCCATTCCTCAACTATGGTCAGCATCCACGGGTACCTGTGCCTATGCCCGTGTCTTCCGCAGACTCCAGGGTGGCAGACTGGGCTGTGGAGGCACGGGATATTTGGGACCGCACTCAGGATGCCATTCGGGCCTCTAAGGAGAGAATGAGGTCCTCCGCCGATGTTCATCGGCGCCCCGCTCCGACCTTTGCTCCTGGCGACTTGGTGTGGCTCTCCGCCCGTAACATCAGGCTGCGAGTTGAGTCCACTAAATTTGCTCCTCGCTACTTGGGTCCCTTCAAGGTCCTCGAACAGGTTAATCCTGTGGTCTACCGTCTGGCCCTTCCTCCACGCCTTGGTATCACCGACACCTTTCATGTGTCCCTCCTTAATCCCGTATACATGTCCCGGTTTTCTGAGTCATCTGCCGGGACATCGGGTTCGTCTACGGACGATTTCGAGGTGAACGCTATCTTGGGGTGCAAGGTGGTACGTGGCAAAAATTTTTTTTTGGTGGACTGGAAGGGTTACGGCCCTGAGGATAGGTCCTGGGAGCCTGCTGAGCACATTCGGGCTCCGCAGCTCATTGCTGCCTTCGAACGTAGCGAGGCCCAAGGAGGGGGGGCCCTAGGAGGGGCGGTAATGTTAGGGGTCGAGTTCCCGCTTCTGCACAGGGGGAATCTCGAGCCACCTCCGCTGCGGTCTCCCATTCTTGTCCAGCCGCAGTGGAGTCTGCTCAGCAAAGACGTCGGTCCCAGCGTCTTGCTCATTCTCACTCTGTTCTGAGAGTTACTGCTGCTTCTCCAGTCTCTGCCATTAAAGTCAGTGCTGGTCAGCAGCGAGCGGACTTCTCTGGGACTAAGTCCTTGTCTGCACGTACTGAGCATGCCCAGGGTAAGATCTCCCGTTGGAGATCGAGGGTCATGTGCTCAGGCTCTGCAGCACATTCCATTGGTCCTCTTGGCAGGTCTTGGAAAGGCAAAGGTGCTGTGGCCACTTCCTGTGCTGCTGCTATATAAACTGCGCATGACCGCAGGGCCATGCGCTAGTATTGTCTTTCAATCGCTAATGTGTGTATGTTGTGAGTGCAAGTCGTCCTTGGATACCCCTACCCTATTGAATGACTGTTCGCGGAAGGTGTATGGCTGCTACCTAGCGCCCGACTTATCCTACAGCACTAGTCACACATTATAGCGTCCAGTTGCTGTGACCGCCAGTACGGCGCCGTGCACTTCCTCTGTGCTTTCCTTACCCAAGCCTGGGTGGTTGGTGGCGTTCCTCAGTGCGGCACTGCATGCACTCTTGTGCCTTAATATTGCTCTTCAGTTTCCTTACACACCCCGTTGCGGTGTTGTGCCAGCAAGGGTCTAATCGGACTTTAATCCTAGTTGGGGTTGAGTTCGCTGACTACTTGCTCGCGCTTTAGGTGCGGTACCGCGGTCCTGTGCCTTAACAGGATTGCTTCTTTCACGCTGGGTGAGGTTAACCCACGCGTGTATACTTTAGTGTACCGCCATATAGTCTGCTTATTGCTAGCAGCAGGTTTTCACCTGCACGGTGGACCCCGGACTGCGAACGCATCTATACCATCTGTCTTGGTGCGTTCCGCCAGTCCTAACACTACAGGTCCCAGAGCAACATTATCGGCTTACAGCACAGATGATCTCCTCTGCGAGACATACCGGCCATTTACAATAATGCCAAACGTTGTCTCACCATCATGTATGCCTACACCTTCCATGCATCCCCATGGCCTCCATACCCCTCCATGCGTAGTCTGAGAACATGCAGTGCCCCCTAGCTGTAACAGGGGTCACTGCATAACATATCCCCCCTCTGTTCAATCCTGTGGGGTTGAACACGTTTCACACACCAGGGTTCTTGAGACCGGATACCCAAGTCACCCTGCCCTAGCAGTCGAGAGGGCCCTCTCAGTCAGTTTTGTGCCTTCATCGCCACACCCTTGTTAGGCCTCCCCCACCCCAAGCGGTCAGTACAGTGTCGTGATTCCCTTATACCCATATCTCCTGTCTAGTCTGATTCTTTGTCCTCACATCCGTTAGAGGGTTTCCTGTCTAGGTTGCTCAGCCCTGAGCTAACTGAGGCGTCACTACTTCTACCTCTTCCATCAGGCCCCCTTCCGTTATCTCTCGGCTGGTCATTTCTCTTATGGTCGTTATTGCCCGGAGAGCAGTTCCTCCATTTCTCTCTATGTCCTCTGTTAGCTTCAGCTTGAGGACCTCCAGTCTTTAGCGAACCTCTTCGCCTCTCTATACTGCAAGTTGAAAGTGGCAGCCATCTGTTTCTCATTTCCTGCAGCTCTCTGTTGATCTGCTCCCTCTCAAGTCTTAGCTGCTCGATCTCTTTTAGGCATGCCACGCGATATTCCAGCAACCGGATATTCCCAAGGCTCTCCATGGATCCGACAACAAGGAATGGAACCATCCCAATGTCACCCATGAGCTGGACCTCGTCAACCGGAATCCTCACTCTCTTCACACCGGATCTTTTCACAATCTCCTGCATCACTTTCCCATGTCTTTCGATGACCTTCCTCACCAGAAGACTGGGCACTTGAATGATGTCTTCCATAGTGCCCAGATGACTTTCAGCTTTCCTGGCATGCTCCAAACGTCAAGCAGCTTCCTTATTCCTCACCAGGATCATCTGCTTCATGCAGAGGCATTGTAGATACATATCCCTCAGGATAGCCACCCGCTTAACTGTGACTTCCTTAGTCGACAGTATGACCAACTGCTGAGTGTCCGGTGCCCAGTGCACACTACATGCTTCTACTGCTTTTCTAAAGGCCTCATGCACACCCTCACCAGTACATGCATCTCACACGTCTTCGGGTACCACCAACACACACTTGAAGAGCGAGGTCTTACTCTCTTCATGGACAGACAGCTCCCGTTTTGCATCGGACCTTTCCATAAAGACATCTGCCACGACCGGTTGACTGTCTTCCTCTGCTTTACACTCTTCCAGACCCCTGGCCAAGATGGACATTGGCAGCTTCACCTCGTTACCACTCTGACACCACTGCTGTAAGTCTGCGACCACCATCTTCTTCTCTGGCAGAAGACCTCTTAATGCTTCTCTGAGCACTTCCACATCTTCCCTTAAGGCCTTATTCACACTTTGCCACATAGACACGTGACCTCTGAGCTCAGAGATTTCCTTCTCCAGCTTATTCACCCTGTGCTCAGCCGCTTGTCTCAGGGCCTTTTCTTGTTCGACATGCTCTTTTATAGCCCCTTTAGGCATCTTTAAAGCATCACTGTTCTTGTGTCTCGACTCCAAAGCCGTATTTTTCTCAGATTTCTGGTCTCTGTTGCTTTAACTTAGCCTGTAAATCTGTCACCTTTTGCTTCTCATTAGACAATTCTTTAGCAAGATCCTGGACCTCCTGCGCTTCCTCCTCTCCGAGCTGAGCTTTGAGTACCCTCAGCCCGATCCTTCTGCTTGCACTATGATCACATGATACTGACATCACCGCAGGTCGTACTAATACACATGCCGGTTTCGGCTCTGCAGGAAGAGATATAGTGAGCACTCTTCCTCCCACTCTGAGTGCTCACATAAAACCAGCTCATGTATGCAGCTTTCTTTCACTGTCCCAACACTTAGTGTGCTGGAGAAAAAATATCCTGGTTTCATATCACTGACGCCATCATGCGCAGTGACACATATCTCTCCTCGTACACTGTGCTAGTGACTCTGTCACATATTCCCCCCTCTACCCAAAGCTGGGGGTTTTGGCACCTTCAGACACTAAACAGGGAATTCGGGAGAGAGCATCCGCATTCCCATGTAACTTCCCTGGCCTATGCTCTACATGGAAAGTGAAGTCTTGAAGGGCTAAGAACCACCTAGTCACCATGGTGTTTTTACCCTTCTTCTCTCTTAACCATCTCAGAGAGGCATGGTCTGACTCTAACTTAAACCTACGGTCTAGCAGGTAGTATTTCAGAATGTCGGCGGCCCACTTTATGGCTAAGCATTCTTTCTCAACTATTGCTTAGTTCTCCCAAGATGAGAGTTTCTGGCTCAGATACAGGATGAGATGCTCTTCATCATTGATTTCCTGTGACAGCATGGCTCCCAACCTAACTTCTGAAGCATCAATCTGGACCATAAATTCTTTACTAAACTATGGTGCGACCAGAACCGGATGTTTGCACAGAACCTGCTTCAGCTCTTGAAACTCCATTTCTGTGTCAGGAGTAGTGTTGAGCGATACCTGCCGATATCCAGAAGTATCGTATCGAAATGGATCGGCCGATATTCAAAAAATATCGGATATCGCTGATACCGATACCCAATACCAATGCAAGTCATTAGGACAAAAATATCTGAATTAAAATAAACCCTTTCTTTCCTTGTAGGGTTAATTCTACATGAAGGAAAACAACGAAGAATAATGTAGGATGTATTGGGGGAGGTGGAGGAGACATAAAATGCATAGAGGTTTAGCCCAATCAAATGGAATAGCAGGAAATATTTTATTTTTTTAAGACGTTCGGAGTTACAAAGCTATTGACTATGTTACGATTTTTTATATTTAGTCAGATATTTATGTTTCACTACTTCCATGCTGTTCACCTTTTTAACCTCTTCCACACTTTCTTCTTCATCATCCTCAGCAGCAGCATCTTTTCCATCAACTTCTCCTTCACCTTATTCATCTTCTTCTTCTTCACCTTCTTTGTATTATTTTTTTTTACATTCTTCTTATTCTTTTTATTCAACTTCTTCATCTTCTTCATATTCTTCTTCTTCATCATATTCTTATTTGTGACAGCCAGGCCTTCCTGTAGTTGTTATCTATAAAAGTTTGAAGATTACACCTTCTGTTCTGCCTGTCACAAAAGATTTACAACAGGATTTGTCCGAGTTCAGTTTGGCCCGCAGCAGCAGGTTTTCTCCAGTGGCACCACGAGGAGGAACGGACTCACCCCCATACACTGCTTAGTCTTCTTCTGCTTATAATTTAGATAATATCTTTTGCTCTGATTTTTAGTCTTATGCTTAATGTTCTTCTGCTTTTTGTTCTGCAGCTTCTTGTTCTTCTGCTTCTCGGTCTTCAGGGTCGTCATCTTTAGGGTCTTGAACATGGAAATGTAGCAGAAGGTACAAGACCAAAAGACACTGCCGAGAACCAGCTGATGGTACTGGAACCCGGATGGCTAGCCGAAGGTACAAGAGCCAATGGAACTACCGAGGACCAGCTGACGTTACTGGAACTCGGTTACTAAGCAGGAGGTACCCGTACCAGAAAGCACTACCAAGGACCACCTGACGTTGGTGGAACTCGGGCACTCAGAAGGAGGCACCTAAGCCAAAGGATCTGCCTGGAACCAGCTGACGGTACTGGAACCAGGATGGGGGCAGAAGGTACAAGAGCCAAAGACACTGCCGAGAACCAGCTGACGGTACTGGAACCCGGATGGCTAGCCGAAGGTACAAGAGCCAATGGAACTACCGAGGACCAGCTGACATTACTGGAACCTGGTTACTAAGCAAGAGGTACCCATGCCAGAAAGCACTACCAAGGACCACCTGATGTTGGTGGAACTCGGACACCCAGAAGGAGGCACCTAAGCCAAAGGATCTGCCTGGAACCAGCTGACGGTACTGGAACCAGGATGGGGGGCAGAAGGTATAAGAGCAAAATACACTGCCGAGAACCAGCTGACGGTACTGGAACCCGGATGGCTAGCCGAAGGTACAAGAGCCAATGGAGCTGTTAACTTGCAGGGCTATAGTCTGTTCAGAAATGACCGTACAGATAAGCGAGGGGGAGAGGTGTGTCTGTATGTAAAATTGTCCTTAAAACCCATCCTGTGTGATAATATAGGTGAATTTAATGAAAATGTAGAATCCCTGTGGGTGGAGATAAGGGGAGGGGGAAAAATAATAAATTACTGATAGGGGTTTGTTATAAATCTCCAAAAATAATGGAAGCAATGGAGAATATCCTCGTAAAGCAAATAGATGAAGCTGCGACTCAAGGAGAAGTCATTACTATGGGGGACTTCAACTACCCTGAAATAGATTGGGGAACAGAAACCTGCAGTTCCAGCAAAGGTAATCGGTTTTTGACAACTGTGAGAGACAATTACCTTTCACAGTTGGTTCAGGACCCAACAAGAAGGGGGGCACTGCTAGACCTAATATTAACCAACAGGCCAGACCGCATATCAAACATAAGGGTTGGGGGTTACTTGGGAAATAGTGATCACAAAATAATAAGTTTTCATGTATCCTTTAAAAAGATGTGTAATAGAGGGGTTACAAGGACACTAAACTTCAGGAGGGCAAATTTCCAACGGATGAGAGAGGATCTTGGTGCAATTAAATGGGACGATATCCTGAGACACAAAAATACACAAAGAAAATGGGAGACATTTATTAGCATCCTGGATAGGACCGTGCACAGTATATACCGTATGGGAATAAACATACTAGAAATAGGAGGAAACCAATATGGCTAAATAGAGCTGTAAGGGGCGCAATAAGTGACAAAAAGAAAGCATTTAGAGAATTAAAGGAAGTAGGTAGTGAGGAGGCATTAAATAAATACAAAAAAATTAAATAAATTCTGTAAAAAGCAAATCAAGGCAGCAAAGATTGAGACAGAGAGACTCATTGCCAGAGAGAGTAAAAATAATCCCAAAATATTCTTTAACTACATAAATAGTAAGAAACTAAAAAATGATAGTGTTGGCCCCTTTAAAAATAGTCTGGGTGAAATGGTGGATGAGGATGAGGAAAAAGCCAATATGCTAAATGACTTTTTTTCATCAGTATTTACACAAGAAAATCCCATGGCAGACAAAATGACTAGTGATAAAAATTCCCCGTTAAATGTCACCTGCTTAACCCAGCAGGAAGTGCGGCGGCGTCTAAAAATCCCTAAAATTGACAAATCTCCGGGCCCGGATGGGATACACCCTCGAGTACTGCAGGAATTAAGTACAGTCATTGATAGACCATTATTTTTAATCTTTAAAGACTCCATAATAACAGGGTCTGTACCACAGGACTGGCGTATAGCAAATGTGGTGCCAATATTCAAAAAGGGAACAAAAACTGAACTCGGAAACTATAGGCCAGTAAGCTTAACCTCTACTGTGGGTAAAATCCTGGAGGGCATTCTAAGGGATGATATACTGGAGTATCTGAAGAGGAATAACCTCATGACCCAGTATCAGCACGGGTTTACTAGGGACCGTTCATGTCAGACTAATTTGATCAGTTTCTATGAAGAGGTAAGTTCCGGACTGGACCAAAGGAACCCAGTAACATAGTAACATAGTTAGTAAGGCCGAAAAAAGACATTTGTCCATCCAGTTCAGCCTATATTCCATCATAATAAATCCCCAGATCTACGTCCTTCTACAGAACCTAATTGTATGATACAATATTGTTCTGCTCCAGGAAGACATCCAGGCCTCTCTTGAACCCCCCGACTGAGTTCGCCATCACCACCTCCTCAGGCAAGCAATTCCAGATTCTCACTGCCCTAACAGTAAAGAATCCTCTTCTATGTTGGTGGAAAAACCTTCTCTCCTCCAGACGCAAAGAATGCCCCCTTGTGCCCGTCACCTTCCTTGGTATAAACAGATCCTCAGCGAGATATTTGTATTGTCCCCTTATATACTTATACATGGTTATTAGATGGTATCAGTCTACCACCCTACCCGTGCCCTCCGCTCCGCTAATGACCTCAGGTTAGCATCCTCAATAATCAGAACCTCCCACTCCCGTCTCCAAGACTTTACACGTGCTGCGCCGATTCTTTGGAATGCACTACCTAGGTTAATACGATTAATCCCCAATCCCCACAGTTTTAAGCGTGCCCTAAAAACTCATTTGTTCAGACTGGCCTACCGCCTCAATGCATTAACCTAACGATCCCTGTGTGGCCTATTTATAATAAAAAAAAAAAAAAAAGGTTCCTCGCATCATGTTCTCATACACTTTATGCAGTATTAGCCCTCTGTGTCTGTACTGCTACATACTTAGGCAGGTAACTGGTTCATGCAGCTTTACATGAACACCTGAGCCTTACACTATAGCTGGTCCGAATAACTAAAGCAATTGTTACCATCCACCTCTCGTGTCTCCCCTTTTCCCCATAGTTTGTAAGCTTGCAAGCAGGGCCCTCACTCCTCCTGGTATCTGTTTTGAACTGTATTTCTGTTATGCTGTAATGTCTATTGTCTGTACAAGTCCCCTCTATAATTTGTAAAGCGCTGCGGAATATGTTGGCGCTATATAAATAAAATTATTATTATTATTATTATTATTAGATCGCCCCTCAGTCGTCTTTTTTCTAGACTAAATAATCCTAATTTCGCTAATCTATCTGGGTATTGTAGTTCTCCCATCCCCTTTATTAATTTTGTTGCCCTCCTTTGTACTCTCTCTAGTTCCATTATATCCTTCCTGAGCACCGGTGCCCAAAACTGGACACAGTACTCCATGTGCGGTCTAACTAGGGATTTGTACAGAGGCAGTATAATGCTCTCATCATGTGTATCCAGACCTCTTTTAATGCACCCCATGATCCTGTTTGCCTTGGCAGCTGCTGCCTGGCACTGGCTGCTCCAGGTAAGTTTATCATTAACTAGGATCCCCAAGTCCTTCTCCCTGTCAGATTTACCCAGTGGTTTCCCATTCAGTGTGTAATGGTGACATTGATTCCTTCTTCCCATGTGTATAACCTTACATTTATCATTGTTAAACCTCATCTGCCACCTTTCAGCCCAAGTTTCCAACTTATCCAGATCCATCTGTAGCAGAATACTATCTTCTCTTGTATTAACTGCTTTACATAGTTTTGTATCATCTGCAAATATCGATATTTTACTGTGTAAACCTTCTACCAGATCATTAATGAATATGTTGAAGAGAACAGGTCCCAATACTGATCCCTGCGGTACCCCACTGGTGACAGCGACCCATTTAGAGACTATACCATTTATAACCACCCTCTGCTTTCTATCACTAAGCCAGTTACTAACCCATTTACACACATTTTCCCCCAGACCAAGCATTCTCATTTTGTGTACCAACCTCTTGTGCGGCACGGTATCAAACGCTTTGGAAAAATCGAGATATACCACGTCCAATGACTCACCGTGGTCCAGCCTATAGCTTACCTCTTCATAAAAACTGATTAGATTGGTTTGACAGGAGCGATTTCTCATAAACCCATGCTGATATGGAGTTAAACAGTTATTCTCATTGAGATAATCCAGAATAACATCCCTCAGAAACCCTTCAAATATTTTACCAACAATAGAGGTTAGACTTACTGGCCTATAATTTCCAGGTTCACTTTTAGAGCCCTTTTTGAATATTGGCACCACATTTGCTATGCGCCAATCCTGCGGAACAGACCCTGTCGCTATAGAGTCCCTAAAAATAAGAAATAATGGTTTATCTATTACATTACTTAGTTCTCTTAGTACTCGTGGGTGTATGCCATCCGGACCCGGAGATTTATCTATTTTAATCTTATTTAGCCGGTTTCGCACCTCTTCTTGGGTTAGATTGGTGACCCTTAATATAGGGTTTTCATTGTTTCTTGGGATTTCACCTAGCATTTCATTTTCCACCGTGAATACCGTGGAGAAGAAGGTGTTTAATATGTTAGCTTTTTCCTCGTCATCTACAACCATTCTTTCCTCACTATTTTTTAAGGGGCCTACATTTTCAGTTTTTATTCTTTTACTATTGATATAGTTGAAGAACAGTTTGGGACTAGTTTTACTCTCCTTAGCAATGTGCTTCTCTGTTTCCTTTTTGGCAGCTTTAATTAGTTTTTTAGATAAAGTATTTTTCTCCCTATAGTTTTTTAGAGCTTCAATGGTGCCATCCTGCTTTAGTAGTGCAAATGCTTTCTTTTTACTGTTAATTGCCTGTCTTACTTCTTTGTTTAGCCACATTGGGTTTTTCCTATTTCTAGTCCTTTTATTCCCACAAGGTATAAACCGCTTACAGTGCCTATTTAGGATGTTCTTAAACATTTTCCATTTATTATCTGTATTCTTATTTCTGAGGATATTGTCCCAGTCTACCAGATTAAGGGCATCTCTAAGCTGGTCAAACTTTGCCTTCCTAAAGTTCAGTGTTTTTGTGACTCCCTGACAAGTCCCCCTAGTGAAAGACAGGTGAAACTGTACAATATTGTGGTCGCTATTTCCTAGATGCCCGACCACCTGCAGATTTGTTATTCTGTCAATCAGTAGATGTAGTGTATATGGACTTTTCAAAAGCTTTTGATACGGTGCCACACAAAAGGTTGATACATAAAATGAGAATAATGGGGATAGGGGAAAATATGTGTAAGTGGGTTGAGAGCTGGCTCAGGGATAGGAAACAAAGGGTGGTTATTAATGGAGCACACTCGGACTGGGTAGCGGTTAGCAGTGGGGTACCACAGGGGTCAGTATTGGGCCCTCTTCTTTTTAACATATTTATTAATGACCTTATAGGGGGCATTCAGAGTAGAATTTCAATATTTGCAGATGACACTAAACTCTGCAGGGTAATCAATACAGAGGAGGACAATTTTATATTACAGGATGATTTATGTAAACTAGAAGCTTGGGCTGATAAATGGCAAATGAGCTTTAATGGGGATAAATGTAAGGTCATGCACTTGGGTAGAAGTAATAAGATGTATAATTATGTGCTTAATTCTAAAACTCTGGGCAAAACCGTCAATGAAAAAGACCTGGGTGTATGGGTGGATGACAAACTCATATTTAGTGGCCAGTGTCAGGCAGCTGCTACAAAGGCAAATAAAATAATGGGATGCATTAAAAGAGGCATAGATGCTCATGAGGAGAACATAATTTTACCTCTATACAAGTCACTTGTTCGACCACACTTAGAATACTGTGCACAGTTCTGGTCTCCGGTGTATAAGAAAGACATAGCTGAACTAGAGCGGGTGCAGAGAAGAGCGACCAAGGTTATTAGAGGACTGGGGGATCTGCAATACCAAGATAGGTTATTACACTTGGGGCTATTTAGTTTGGAAAAACGAAGACTAAGGGGTGATCTTATGTTAATGTATAAATATATGAGGGGACAGTACAAAGACCTTTCTGATGATCTTTTTAATCATAGACCTGAAACAGGGACAAGGGGGCATCCTCTATGTTTGGAGGAAAAAAGGTTTAAGCATAATAACAGACACGGATTCTTTACTGTAAGAGCAGTGAGACTATGGAACTCTCTGCCATATGATGTTGTAATGAGTGATTCATTACTTAAATTTAAGAGGGGACTGGATACATTTCTGGAAAAGTATAATGTTACAGGGTATATACACTAGATTCCTTGATAGGGCGTTGATCCAGGGAACTAGTCTGATTGCCGTATGTGGAGTCGGGAAGGAATTTTTTTCCCCAAGGTGGAGCTTACTCTTTGCCACATGGGTTTTTTTTGCCTTCCTCTGGATCAACATGTTAGGGCAAGTTAGGTTAGGCTATGGGTTGAACTAGATGGACTTAAAGTCTTCCTTCAGCCTTAATAACTATGTAACTACCAAGGACCAGCTGACGTTACTGAAACCCGGTTACTAAGCAGGAAGTAGCCGTGCCAGAAAGAACTACCAAGGACCACCAGCAACTGGCGGTGTTGGAGCCCAGGGAATGCAGGAGAAGCCGAGTATAGGCTGAGACCTAATTGTAGCAAGTTGAAAGGGAACCTTTAACCGCCCAGGTGTTTGCAACTAAAAGATCCACCTTGTGCAGCACTAATGCTGCACAAGGAAAAGGTGGCTCTTTTAATTATGCTCCTTGCACACGCTGAAGTTAACTCTTATAAAATGTGTCCCCTCATACACTGAAACTGTCCCGGAGGCGAGACTTTCCTTCTTAATGAGACGCAGCACAGCCGTCATTCACACCCACTTGGCGCCGTGCGCCGCCTCCTCAGCATTGCTTGAATCTGTCCCGGAGCATGCGCTGTTATGTTATCCCTTGGCCATGCGCAGTTAGCGCTGCCCGTCTTCAGACATCATTTGTTGTCAGGCTTGCTGTGCCTGTGCGGCCGCCCTGCCAGGGATCCCGCCCCGCAGTGTCTTCTGATTTATTCACACTGCGGGCCTGGGATTCATGGCCATGCACTGTGTATATCTTTGACTGTCACTCATCTCCTTCCACCTTCTTCAGACTGTGCCGCGTCCGCTGATCCCAAATCGTATGCCACAGCCGTGACACGGCACAGTCTGAAGAAGGCAAAAGGAGATGAGTGAGAGGCCAACATATGCACTGCGCATGCCCATGAATCCCAGGCCCGCAGTTTTAATGTGAAGACACTGTGGGGCGTGATCTCGGGCAGGGCGACCGAACAGGCGCAGCCAGCCTGACAACAAATTATGTCAGAAGACGGGCAGCGCTAACTGCGCATGGTCAAGGGATAACATGACAGCGGTGGCTCCGGGACAGATTCAAACAACGCTGAGGAGGCGGCGCCCAGCGCCAAGGGGGCATGAATGACGGCTGTGCTGCGTCTCATTAAGAAGGAAAGTCCCACCTCCGGGACGGTTTGAAGGTATGAGGGGACACATTTTATAAGTGTTTAGATCAGCGTGTGCAAGGAGAATAACTAAAAGAGCCACCTTGTCCAAATGCAGCATTAGTGCTGCACAAGGTGGCTCTTTAAGTTACAAACGCCTGGGGGGGGGACAGGTTCCCCTTAATTTTTGTTTAGTGTCAGCGTGGAGGTCGCAGGACACATTGCCGGATACACAGCAGGGGAGCAGCTGACGTTACTGAACCCCAATAAAACGGCAAGAAGTGTTGACTGTGCAAACGGCACTTCCAGGCAGCAACTGGCGGTGTTGGAGCACAGGGACAGCAGGAGGAGCAGAGTGTAGGCCGAAGCCTGCACTCGAGGCAGTTTAATATCTGTTATTGTGTCAGCGTGGCGGTTGCAGGACACATTGCTGGATACACAGCTGGGGATAAGCTGATGTTACTGAAACCCAATAACACGGCAGCTAGTGTTGACTGTGCAGACAGCACTTCCACGCAGCAACTGGCGGTGTTGGAGCCCAAGGACAGCAGGAGGAGCAGACTTGAGCTATTGCTGCACACACAGCAGGGGAGCAGCTGGCGTTACTGAACCACAATAACAGAGTAGCAACTGTTGACTGTGCAGACAGCACTTCCAGGCAGCAACTGGCGGTGTAGGAGCCCAGGGACAGCAGGAGGAGCAGACTTGAGTGATTGCCGCACACACAGCAGGGGAGCAGCTGGCGTTACTGAACCCCAATAAGAGAGGAGCAACTGTTGACTGTGCAGACAGCACTTCCGGGCAGCAACTGGTGGTGTTGGAGCCCAGGGACAGCAGGAGGAGCAGAGTGTAGGCTGAGGCCTAATTGGCACAAGATGAAAGGGAACCTTTAACCCCCCAGGTGTTTGTAACTGAAAGGGCCACCTTGTGCAGCACTAATGCTGCACAAGGAAAAGTTGGCTCTTTTAATTATGCTCCTTGCAAACGCAGAACTAAACACTTATAAAATGTGTCCCCGCATACCGTGTAACCGTCCCGAAGGTGGGACTTTCCTTCGGAATGAGACACAGCACAGCTGTCATTCCTCCCCCCTTGGCGCCGTGTGCCACCTCCTCAGCGTTGTTTGAATCTGTCCCGTAGCCTGTGCTGTTATGTTAAACCTTGGGCATGTGCAGTTAGCGCTGCCCGTCTTCTGACAGCATTTGGTGTCAGGCTGGTGAGGATAGATGGCATTGCGTTGGAACCTGATGTATGGCTGGTGACCGCGGACGTAGAGTCCCTCTACACATCTATTGGCCATGACGATGGAATAAAGGCTGTGCGTTTTTTTCTTGAGATGAGTAATTTGGACCATCTTTTAATTGAGTTAATTTTGGAGTTGTTGGATTTTGTTTTAAGACATAATTTTTTTACTTTCAGAGATCGTTTCTATTTGCAGGAGCGCGGCACTGCCATGGGTGCGGCATGCGCGCCGTCGTATGCCAACCTCTTTCTCGGATTTTGGGAGAGGGAGGTTGTGCATTGTGACGGTGCGAGTGCCGCCGACCATGTGCAGTGCTGGCTCCGGTACATAGACGATCTGTTGATTTTTTGGAATGGATCCAAGGTCGATTTTGAAAGATTTATTGGTGGACTGAATCAGAATCCTTACAACATTAAACTTACTCATAGAATTGAAAAGAGAGTGATAGACTTCCTAGATATCTCAATTTCTGTAGATCTAGATGGTACCATTCAAACTGATGTCTTTCGGAAAGAGACATCAGTCAACTCTGTGTTGCATGCGGCATCTTCACATACACATGCAACAAAGAAAGCAATTCCCATCGGTCAATACTTAAGAATAAAACGTACTTGCTCTACTGTAGACAGGTTCGAATCACAGGCCCAGGATCTGAAGGAGAGGTTTTTGGATAGGGGCTATAGTAAGAGAATGATTGGACATGGCTATTGTAGAGCAAAGAGCACCCCGAGAGAGGAACTTCTTGTTACAACTAGAAAAGATAAAGAGACTAATTTTAAAACCAGATTTATCTCTACCTTTAATTGCCGTTGGCACTCAATCAGACAGATTCTTACCAAACATTGGCCGGTATTGATGACTGACCCGGTATTACAAAAAGAAATTTCATCTGCTCCTTTGATGACTGCTAGACGTAGCAGGAATCTAAAGGACTACTTGGTCAGGAGTCATTACACGGCCAAAACTAAAAATCCTTTTGGTGCCGGCAAACAGAGATGTGGATGTTTTCCATGCGGAGATTGTTTGGCATGTAAGAGAGGTAATATAGTGAGGGGTAATTCTTTTTCCTCAGTAGATGGGACTCGTTCCTTTGCGGTCACCAGCTATATTTCTTGTAGTACAACGTATGTCATATACCATGCCGTCTGTCCCTGCAATAAAGCTTACGTTGGATTGACGTCACGTGAGTTGCGTATCAGGACCAGAGAACATGTGCGAGACATCATTGCGGCAGAGGAGGTGGATGACCTATCATTGCTGAAAACAATACTGAAACATTTCAAATTACATCGTCAGTCTGATCCGAGAGGATTTAGGGTCAAGGGAATTGATAGGGTCCACTGTGGCATCAGGGGAGGAAATATTAAACAGATTTTGGCCCAAACCGAATCCAAGTGGATTGTCGAATTGGGCACCATGTCCCCTGATGGACTGAACGAAAAAATTAGCTTTGTACCATTTTTGTAATCCCTCTTTTTTAACTTTTTCTATGTGTGTTTTTTTAATTCTCTTCTTTGTCTATTCATTTTTAGTAGTAGGATCATCCCTTGCTTGAATGTGAGGTTTTGGTGATTGATCTTCATTTAAAGAAGAATTATTTCCCCTCCCCCCTCATTTATTTTCTACACCTTGGAGAGTCTATTAAATATGGGAATGTTTATCAAGTACTTTCTTTCGGACCACCTGATAATTTCTGCACATGAATGATGGGCACGGTCCGGTTGGATACAGGAGAAGAAGGATCGTATATAAAGAGCAGAAATATAGAGGGAGAAAAAGTATCTAATAAATGGAATAATGTTTATATGTATAGTGAATATTAATTGTGTTTGTGTATTTACATGTGGGATAATTGAATTGTACATGTTCACTATTGTCTTTGTGTATACTAATATTAATTGTATGTTTCACATGGATGGAACGTGGGATACGTTACATGTGTAGTATTTAATATCGGGTTTAATTATATTAGCAACAACTATATATATTTTATATGGGCTTTCCCTGTGGATTCTCGGAGGAGGAGGTCCATAGTCATTATGTGGTTCCCTCTCTATGGATCCCCTGGGGATAGAGCCGTTATTCACTTTACCGTTTCAGGTTTTCCTGAAATGGTTAATTATGTTTGTATGTTGTACAATGTGGTATGTTTTTATGCACTATTGTTCATGGCACATATACATTTTTCATGAATGTTCATTTTGTACTATGGTTCACTTTAGTTCGTCTCTATTGTGCGGATGATGAGAATATCTAGAGATCCCTTTTAAATCACGTATCATTCCCTTACATAGACTGTGTCCCGGGGTAGAATAGGGGAGGAAAGGGCTTTTCTTTGTGTGCATACTTACAGGGGGCCTTCATATTTTAGGTCGTTCCGCTCGGTGCTGTATAGATAGATGGATAATTTTTTCTTCTTCCGCATTCGAGGGTATTGGGAGATGGCGTTAGGCCATGGACTCCTTAAAAATGGCGCCGGTACGCGCAGGCGCACTCCTTTTGGCATAGGGTACACAAACATGGCATCCTCCTTAAGGGCTTCTTGAATATGGCGCCAGTATACGCATGCGCAGTCGCTCGCCTCTTTCCTCTGTGTCGCCGAAGGTCTCAATTAACTTCCGGTGCGCATCATATGACGTCAGAGAGGGATTTTCTCTAGCGCGCGCCGGAAATGAGTACCGGAGTCGATGCAGCGTCTCGGCATGCGAACATCTTACTGGCTGGCCTTATTTTTCATGGGGTATTTAATGAGGTAAGGTGGGGGTAGGAACACACTCCCCTTGAAAAAGCACGGGCGAAACGCGCGTCGGGGCGTTCCTGGGCAGCGGTGCACTGACTATGGGTAAGCATGAATCCACTCATATTATATATTGAATTCTCATCATCCGGGAACAATAAATGTTGAAATTACCTTAAAGGATGTTTCTGGGGATCTTATATTTAAATGAGAGTAATATTGATCTCAGTGTATCTTAATGCTTGACATGACATGGTTGGATGCGGTATTTCCGCTGCTCATGGAATTTTGACTTATTCTCTTTGATAAAACTCACATGGTGTTATGTATAATTTTTAAATTTGTTGTCAATAAACTTTATTGATTTTATAGTATTGTGATATAGTGGTCTGTGGGTACTTGGTACTCATCTTGTGGTAGCTATATGGACTTGTCCACTAATCTGTATTAGGTTGGTTACTATTGATAGAGAAGCAAGTACAAGAATGCTTCTGGCTAAGATTAGCTATTTCTGCTTTTTGAATCTGTATCTTGATCTATGTAATCCTATATAGTGTTTTTCCACAATCTAGCAGGATACAGATGGAAACCCACTAATAGGAGAAAAACAGGCAAAATGTGCTGCAGGCAGCACTAATGCAAAAAAGGACAATTGAACAGTAGGAGACAGTGACGCACGCTGAGCTGACTACAACCAGCGGTTATTCTCCTCCTTTGATATGTATTGTGTGGAGCGGACTTGTTTGTCGGGGGGGGGGGGTGTACTATTCTAGTACTCCCATACCCAGACTGTCACAATGGTTTGGGGATTTTGCATAATAACCAGCGGTGGCTGTAGAACAGACAACAGCCTGAGCTGCACTCACACACCAGACCTTGCAGACAGCTGTGAACAGTGCTGCAAGGCAAAAACAAGGTTCTCACACAGCGGTTGCTAAATTATCCTGGGTAAAGCACAGTGAAGCAAATCACTATCTCTAAACTGGCCCTCAGTCAGAACACAGCATCCTATCTCTAACTGAATTCACAGCAGAGTGAACCCAAAATGGCGGCGGCGACTTTTATAGTGCATCATGACATCATTCCAGCAGCCAATCACAGCCATGCCAGTAGTTACATGCCTACCATGCAGAACAGGATGTGCCCACACTTCTAATCGTTCCTCATTGGCTGAATTAAATGAAACTGGCTCTTTGGATTATAGGAACTTCCGATTCCGGTATCTGATATACTGAAAGTATCTGAACTCGGTATCGGAATTCCGACACCGCAAATATCAGCCGATACCCGATACTTGCGGTATCAGAATGCTAAACACTAGACAGGGGTCCATTTCACCATTGTTGACTTGGTACCCACAAGGAGATCTGTTAACGGTGCGGCAATTTTGGTGAAGTTCATGATGAAATGCGGGTAATACCCCACAACCCCAAGAAACGCTCTCACTTGTTTCTTGGAGAGTGGTTGCGGCCACTTCTGAATGGCCTCTATCTTATTTAACTGGGGCTTGATCTGCCTCTCCCGATGATGTAGCCTAAGTACCTGGCCTCTTCCTTCCCTATGGCACACTTCTTGGGGTTTATGATGAATCCCACATTCCTCAATGCATTGAGGATCGCCTGTACCTTTTTCAGGTGCAAACTCCAGTCAGGGCTGAAAATGACTATGTCATCCAAGTAGGCTGTGGCATACTTTTTGTGTTGAGCCAAGATTCGAGCCATCGCCCTCTGGAAGGTAGCTGGGGACCCCTGCAGTCTGAAGGGCATTCTGGTGTACTGGAAACACCCATCCAGCGTCGAGAAGGCCATCTTCTCCTTGGCGCTTTGGGACATGGGGATCTGCCAGTACCCCTTTGTCAGGTTGAGGGTTGTGATGTACCTTGCGGACCCAGTTGCTCAATGAGTTCATCCACGTGGGGCATCGGATATGCATCATAACTGGATGCCTCATTGAGCCTGCGGTAGTCGTTACAAAACCGCCACTCGCCACTGGACTTCGGCACGATGACAATGGGACTTGTCCATCGACTTCTTGACTCCTCTATTACTCCAAGGTCCAGCATTCTCTTCACCTCCTTTGAGATTATCTCCTGGCATGCTTCAGGCATCCTATAGGGCTTGAGGTTCACCCTTACATGAGGCTCTGTTAGCACATTGTGTTCAATGACATGTGTGCACCCTAGCAACTCCAAGAACAGGTCACGGTTCTGCTGCAGCAGTTCTCTACATTATTACTTCTGGACCAGTGTTAGCATCTCAGCAATCACGACTTCCTCCACCTTAGCTTCGGGACAGGCCCCCAGGCAAGGAGTTTCCAGTGGTTTTCGGTCCCGCTATGGTTTGAGCACGTTCACTCGGTATACCTGGTGCGGCTTCCTGCGACCGGGCTGGTGTACCTTGTAATTCACATCCCCGAGCTTTTCCACCACCTTGTTCAAGCCTTGCCACTTGGCCAGGAACTTGCTCTCCACCATGGGGATAAGTTCTAGCACTCTTCCTCCCACTCTATGAGTGATCACATAAAACCAGCCCATGTATGCAGCTTTCTTTAACCCTCCCAACACTTAATGTGCTGGAGGAAAAATATCCTGGTTTCATACCACTGACGCCAAAATGCGCAATGACACATAGCTCCTCTCGTACACTGTGCCAGTGACCCTGTCATAACACCTAGATCATACACACACCCAAAGTTACTGTCTGTCACTTCCTGGTGTGGCGCTGTCCTTTTTATACTTCGATTGTGGACTCTTTTGCTGGGACGGACCCTCTGGTGTGGACGAGCGCCCTGATGTCCATGGAGACGGTGTCAGTATTGGGTGCGGTCTAACACATTTTTTGGATACATACACACACCCAGTCACACATCACACATACATCATATACACACCCAGTCACACACATATCATACATATAGCCAGACACACACAGCACACATACATAATACACATACCTAGGCACACATAAATCATACACACACCCAGGCACACATACATGATATCTGCATGAACACACACAATACACCTCACAGACACATGCCCTGCACACATAAACATTACACATATGTCATATATACAGTACATGCTAACCCTTTTCTTAAATAGTGAGGGGGGCTGAAGTTGCAAATGAGCAGCTAGAGCATCTTCTATGTGCATTGCACCGTCCCTGCCAAACCTCCTTTCCCTCCTCCCTTGTCCTGACTGCGGAGCTGCGAATAACATTACAGGAGGGAGGGAACTACTATGTGTGAACAGAAGCCACAGTTGCACTTGTCTCCCCTTTCTTCAGGGCTGGCGGTCATGTCTTCCCCACTTCCTTCTTCTACTGATTAAAGCCCTCTCTCCGTTCAGGGAGGAGCTACCAAGATAATTACCCAGCCACAGCACTCAGGGCTGTGTCAGGCAAACCTGTGTGTGTGTGTGTGTGTGTACAGGTAATAAAGTTTATTCAATAAAAAAAGTGAATTTGAGATTCGGGACAGTGCACTCTTAATCCTAGGCCTGGGCCCTGGATCAAAGTGCCTAATGCTGCCCCTAACTACCGCAGAGCTTAAGAGTAGCGTAGCTCCATGTGGGCCCTTGAGAGCACGTGTCCTAGGTCAACCATCCCCTCTGCTTCCCCTTGTATCAAATATTTCCCCTGATATGAACACAATTGAACTCCTAGGGGGGATTCTGAAGAGACAAGTTGTCTTAAAATGTACTTAAAATGTACTTAAAATCATGGCAGTCATACACAATACTAGATGTAGTAGTTTTTGATGTGAGGTGTATTTATTTTTACATCAGTTAGTTTGAGTCAAATAGAAATTTTTGACATGAAAGTGATATTATTAACTTTACTTTTCTGTAATGGGTTTAAAAATGTTCTATGAAACTCAGTCATGTCAAAATTTCGGAAATTGTTTTTGTGGTCAGTGAGACATTGATTACTTTCCAAAGAGGATGTACTCATTTATGCTGAGCACTTTACCTCATCGCACTGTATCACCTTTGCTCATTTTGTATACTCTGTGTATAGTCTCCATATATCCCTAGCCTCACTGTATATCTGCATATACTTTATGTACTGTAAAACTTCTTATATCCCTTCATTGTGTTTCTTAGTTGTTTTACTTGATATTCATCTTTATAAATCTCCCCCACGCATCTATATATAAAATTGTCTAAGGGTTTAATTGCCTGTCTGTCCTGGAAATCCCGCGTCGCTGATTGGTCGAGGCTGCCAGGCCTCGACCAATCAGCGACAGGCACAGTCTCTGATTGGTCGAGGCCAGCCGGCCTCGACCAATCAGCGACGGGCACAGTCTGCCGCGAATTCTGGAATCATCATTGTCCTCCACTGCTGTCAAGTGCCGCCATTGTGTTGTCTAAGGGTCTAATTGTCTGTCTCGGAAATCTCGCCTTGTTGATTCGTCGAGGCCAGCCGGCCTCTATGGGGCCATAACTGCATGGAGCATTATAATACGTGACTGGGCAAAATACTACGTGACTGGGCAATATACTACGTGGACATGCATATTCTAGAATACCCGATGCATTAGAATCGGGCCACCATCTAGTGTAATATATTGTGTATATAGAGCCCTATAGACATGACGAATGTCAGTCTTTTTTTGTCTATTCTTCTGGGCAGGAGTGTAACGGTATATCATTTTTTCAATTGTGAAAGAAAACTTTAGCCCCATTATTTGAATTTCTTTAAGCCCCTTGTCTTTTTTCTTTTGCCGTATTCGTTTCGGTTTTCTTGCACCTAATTATTCAAAATAGCATATGCCGTTCATGAATTCTACTCAAAGTCATAAATCAGACTTATTTTCTGTCTTTAAACATTTTTGCGACTTTTTAAATGTTGCAAGAATTGCTGGCATGCACAAAATCACTCCTTGAGGAATTGCAGTACATTTGTGTTAAAAAAAAAATTCTGACTTTTTGAAAGGTTGCAAATGAAGAATTGGGTAAAAACATCTGTAAAGTCTAAATTCCACCCACAAATAGCGAAATAAAAAAAACAGATGAACATATTTAAAAAAGTCGACTTTTAAAAGGATCAAATGAAAAGATGAACATGGCGCAAGTGAAAAACAGGCCAAAAATATACACAAAACAGGTTCAGAATCAAAGTTAAGTCGGCCCATAAGTGTCAGCTTGATGTTCTCTTTTCGTTTGCTTTGATATATCCCTCCTGGCCATCAATTCATCCTGTAGTTCCTTGTTTGGTACTGTGTCATGTGCACATGCGGACTTTAGATCCTTCTAAGGGCCCAATGCCTAAGTGTCTAGCATTTATAAGAGACTATCCCCTTCACACTGGGTCAGAGTAATTAGGCCCTTAAATAGGTTGTCCACTACTTTTACTTTTTTCAATGTCTGATCAGTCGTGGTACTGCACTCGGCACCCCCACCGATTAGCTATTATGGGTGCCAGCGCCAGCTGGATGTACTTGTGGAACATGGCCATCTACTTGTAGTGGCTGGGTCTTGTTACTGCACATCTGCCTCCTATTGAATTGAACAGGAGGTGTATGTGTAAAGCCATGAGGTGGCCACTTCAAGTAGATGGTCAATCTCTGGAAGTAAGCACATCCGGCCCGTGGCTGCCACTACCGATAACAGCTGATCTGTGGGGATGCTGAGTGCCAGACCCCGGCCGATCAGACATTGATGCCCTATCTTAAAGAGAGGGCATCAATGTAAAAGTAGTGAACAACCTCTTTAAGGTTCCATTACTGTGCTTAGTTGATCTACTGTTCTCTCTATTATTCTACTGATCCCTATCCATCTGGGGGCTAGTGACTTTCGGGATTACTGCTGTATGGAGGTCAAAGCATGAAATCTAGAAATTCAGTTAAGATTCTACTACTTATAAGGAAGTCTCCTGCCATGCCCAGCTCTGCTGTGCCGCTGGGCTCTGCTACAATACTCCACACTAGTCCATTTTTACCCGGAGTTTACTGGCCTACTCTGCTCTGCTACATTGACAAGGCTACTCAGCTGTGAAATCTTTCTTCCTATACTAATTCTATGGCCTCTGCTCCTTCAGATGCTATCCAGCATCTGCAGCCACTGTTGTTCCGATTTTGCAGCATCAACAATTCTGTTCTGTACAGCTTTCTATCTGCTCATCTGGTCAAAGGGCTTTGAGGGTCCATGTCACCAAGTAAGACTTAACAGACGTAAACATCATTCATATTGTTATACCTGCCACCGTGATCTGCAAACAGATCCAAAGATTATCATAGGCTTTAGGAATTACCTTGTTCGTAATCATTAATAGGGTTACCTATAGGTTTCTTTGTTACTTGAGTAATTTACATTTCCTTATTTTAGTGAGGACGACTGAAAACATGCTGAATGATTAGGGGTCTTGCAACATTTTACATTGGTAGCCTATCTTTGGGGGCTACTCTTATAAGCGGAATGAAGTGACAGCAGAATAAGCAGCCCTAACGCAGAGAAGCATGCATAAGTGCTGCTATTTCTTCTGGTACTACAGTTTTATCCTGTATTTGATTGGACTAAGCTATAGTACTAGATACAGTGGGGAAAATAAGTACCTGTCACACTGCTGATTTTGCAAGTTTTCTCACCTACAAAGTATTAAGAGGTCTGTAATTGTTATCATAGGTACACTTCAACTGTGAGAGACAGAGTCTAAAAAAATCACATTGTATGATTTTTACATAATTAATTTGCATTTTATTGCACTAAATAAGTATTTGTAGCAATATTACAGTAAAACAGAACTTACGGTAATATTTGGTACAGAAACCTTTGTTTGCAATGACAGAGGTCAGTCGTGTCCTGTAGTTCATGACCGAGTTTGCACACACTGCAAAAGGGATTTTGGCCCACTCCTCCATACAGATCTTTCAGGTTATGGGGCTGTCACTGGGCAACACTGAGTTTCAGCTCCCTCCAAAGATTTTCTTTTAAGACTGGCTAGGCCACTCCAGGACCTTGAAATGCTTCTTATGCATAGATGCCTGGCTGTGTGTTTCAGGTTATTGTCAGGCTGAAGACCCAGCCATGACCCATCTTCAACGCTCTTACTTAGGGAAGGAGGATGTTGGCCAAAATCTTGCAATACATGACCCCATCCATCCTCTCTTTAATACGGTGCAGTCATCTTGATGCTTTTGCAGAAAAGCACCCCCAAAGTGTATTTCCTGCGCCATGCTGCACGGTTGGGATGGTGTTCTTGGGGTTGTACTCGTCCTTCTTCATCCAAGCATGGTGTGTAGAGTTGATACCAAAAAGATCTATTTTGGCCTCGTCTGACCACATGACCTTCTCACATGCCTCCTCTGGATTGGATTATTGAGATAGTCATTGGCGAAATTCAAATGGACTTGGTAATGTGCTGGCCGAAATAGGGGGACCTTGCTTTCCCTGCAGGATTTAATCTATGATGGCATAGTGTGTTACTTGCAGTAATGCTTAGAACTATGGTGCCAGCTCTCTTCAGGTCATTGACCAGGTCCTCCCATGTAGTTAGGAGCTGATTCATGACCTTGCTCAGAAACATTCTTGCCTTACGAGGTGGGATCTTGTATGGAACCCAGACTGAGGAAAATTGATTGTCTACTTGTGTTTCTTCCATTTTCTAATAATCGTGCCAACAGATGTTGCCTTGTTACCAAGTTGCTTGCCTATTGTCATTTAACCCATCCCAGCCTTTGGCAGGTCTACAAGTTTGTTCCTGAAGTCCTTAGACAGCTCCTAGGTCTTGGCCATGATGGAGAGGTTGGAGCGTGATTGTGTGTGGATAGGTGTCTTTTATATAGTAACGAGTTCAAACAGGTGTAATTAATACAGGCAATGAGTGCAGAGAGAGCTTCTTAAAGAAAGAGCTTCTTAAAGAAAAACTAACAGGTCTGTGGCATTCAGAATTCTTGCTGGTTGGTAGGTGATCAAATACTTATTTCATGCAACTAAATCCAATTTAATTATTTTAAAATCATATAATGTGATTTTCTGATTTCTGCTTTTCTGATGTGATTTTTTTTATTTATAGATTCTGTCTCCCACAGTTGAAGTGTACCTACGATAAAAATTACAGACCTCGGTGTTCTTTTTAATTGGGAAAACTTGCAATATTGGCAGTGTAATATAGGTACTTATTTTCCCCACTGCACATATGAGCTTCGGTGCGTCAGGTGATGTACTGAAGGGTAGGAGCGATCCATTGATACTTACAAGACATAATTATCAGCAAGAATATTCAACGACTCAATCAGAGCAATTACTACAATAATGTTACGTAAAGGCACTGGAATGTCAAAACTACAAATATAATCAGCTAAATTAGGAACAGATTAGTGGTGTATTATAGTGTTTACTTACAATGTAGTGTGAAGGTCAACCAACCTACTCATGTGGTGAGTCCAAGGTCCTGTGATGGAAAGTTGTAGAATCTTTTCCTATTTTAACCTGCCATGCTTCGGTGGCCTCAAATAAAGGGATTTTTGTGGATGGTTTCCGCGCTACTAGATGAACTTGTGACATATAATCCGGTGAAATAAATGAAAGGTAGTGGTTTATTCAACGTGTTTTGAAGTACAAAATTACTTCTTCCTCAGGACTGACCACATGTATACAGAGAATGCAGAGGTAACATTCAAATAGGTAAATTTTTTGAATGTGGGCGCCAACTGAACCACATGACAGAAGTGTCAGTTCAGTTGGGTACCACATGATACAGCACATGACATACATAAATAAAAAACATAAGCTATCACAGTGTGACCATACAATTATCTATTATTTCTATAGGATTCCGGATGGGAAGCATTAAGGTCATTAAAAGGAAAAAAGAAAATGTGAAAAAGCAAGAAAAAAAGAAACGGCGTGTCTGCTAGAAGAGCAAGGATGAGAACCTGTTTGATAAAGCATGTAAAATCAAAGAAGTGTTAAGATGTCATTCAACTTGATGAACTACTTCATCTGAAGGAAGTGATAGTGAAAAAAATGTGAATACATTATTATTAATGAATATAATAAACTTATTTCATTTGATCAATATAATAAAACAATTTAAAGTTTCCAAGAATAAAAACCTTTCCTTCTAAAAAAACAACCTTTAGTAAAATGATATAACAAATATTAAAAAAGATTTTCTTATATATACAGTACAGACCAAAAGTTTGGACACACCTTCTGATTTAAAGATTTTTCTGTATTTTCATGACTATGAAAATTGTACATTCACACTGAAGGCATCAAAACTATGAATTCACACATGTGGAATTATATACTTAACAAAAAAGTGTGAAACAACTGAAATTATGTCTTATATTCTAGGTTCTTCAAAGTAGCCACCTTTTGCCTTGATAACTGCTTTGCACACTCTTGGCATTCTCTTGATGAGCTTCAAGAGGTAGTCACCGGGAATGGTTTTCACTTCACAGGTGTGCCCTGTCAGGTTTAATAAGTGAGATTTCTTGCCATATAAATGGGGTTGGGACCATCAGTTGTGTTGTGCAGAAGTCTGGTGGATACACAGCTGATAGTCCTACTGAATAGACTGTTAGAATTTGTATTATGGCAAGAAAAAAAAGCAGCTAAGTAAAAAAAAAACGAGTGGCCATCATTACTTTAAGAAATGAAGGTCAGTCAGTCCGAAAAATTGGGAAAACTTTGAAAGTGCCCCTGGAGCGCCCCCAGATGCAGGGCAGCGGGGTGCCCGATACCGGGTCCTTCAGTTTCCACAGCTGGGATGTCACGGTGGCCCGACCCGGTCCGTGGCCCTACTAAGGGGCGCCCAATTAAAAGGTGGTAGAAGTTTGTCAAGTGTTTGTGATGCCACCTGTGGTATTCGGTCAGGGTGACCGACGCTGCTTAGGGGTCCGCTGGGGTGATGGAATGGCAGCTAGATGGTATACCTTCCCACAGGTGAAGTATATCCCCAGAGCTTCCCAGAACTGTAGGTGATGATGGTGGATGGTGCAAGGCGCGGTGAATAACAAGGACACAAGGGGTGCAGTCTCTTTACCTTTACTGAAGGCGTCAGCATCCACAGTCCAGGGCGCCGGATGACAGGGTAGGCAGAGTCCAGCCGGTCGGATGGCAATTCCAGAGTTCCCTTATCCAGGTGGAAATCAGTAGCCTACCCCTTGCACACAGTAACGTAGTAGGTCCCTACGTGCATTAGCCCTCATAGGGTCCTCACTCTTGTTACTCTTCTCTCAGTCCCCCAGATGGATAGGACCAACCCGTATGACGGTGGTGGCCTGAGGCTATTTTATAGGGACCCTAGTGTCGCCCTTCCACCGCGTTGCCACCTTGTCTGCTTAGGTTCTTAGGTCGGGCAGCCAACTTGAAGATGACTGTCCTGCCGGTCTCTGAAGTAAAGCATAGAGTCTATTACTCCCTCGGTGTTTCGGCTACCGGATCTGCGCACAGTGGGAGGCAGCCTGCTTCTAGCTGGTCTCCCACTGGTGTTATACTCGTGTTGCTACGACTTCGGTGCTCACTCACTACGGCACACTTCCTTCCTTGTCCTTTCTTAGGAGTCTGCCGCAATCAGGTGCAGGCGCAGCTCCGTATCCTTCTTTCCTTCCTGGGCCGAGCCCAGTCTGCTCCTCTCCTCTCCTGCTGACTATCTCCTTCTCCCTCCAGTCAGAACTCCTTTCCCCTCCAACTGACCTCACTTCCTAACCAAACCCCCAGTTTTACCCAAGTGTGAGGAGTGGCCTAATAGATAGAACCCTTAGCTCCCCCTGGTGGGCAGCATGTGAAGTGTGTGTGTGGCTGTAATACCGGGCAGGGTGGACTCCTTTGGTGCCATCAGACTTAACATCGCTCCGCCTGGTGGAAGAACGACATTACTGCAATGACCAGGATCTGGGTCGCTGCATCCCCAAGTGCAGTGTCAAAAACCATCAAGCGCTACAAATAAACTGGCTCACATGAGGACCGCCCCAGGAAAGGAAGACCAAGACTCACCTCTGCTTCTGAGGATAAGTTTATCTGAGTCACCAGCCTCAGAAATCGCAGGTTAACAGCAGCTCAGATTAGAGACCAGGTCAATGCCACACAGAGTTCTAGCAGCCGACACATCTCTACAACAACTGTTAAGAGGAGACTTTGTGCAGCAGGCCTTCATGATAAAATAGCTGCTAGGAAACCACTGCTAAGGATAGGCAACCGGCAGAAAAGACTTGTTTTGGCTAAAGAACACAAGGAATGGACATGAGACCAGTGGAAATCTGTGCTTTGGTCTAATGAGTCCAAATTTGAGATCTTTGGTTCCAACCACCATGTCTTTGTGCGACACAGAAAAGGTGAACGGATGGACTCTACATGCCTGGTTTCCACCGTGAAGCATGAAGAAGGAGGTGTGATAGTGTGGGGGTGCTTTGCAGGTGAAACTGTTGGGGATTTATTCAAAATTGGAGGCATACTGAACCAGTATGGCTACCACAGCATCTTGCAGCGGCATGCTATTCCATCTGGTTTGCGTTTAGTTGGGCCATCATTTATTTTTCAACAGGACAATGACCCCAAACACACCTCCAGGCTGTGTAAGGGCTATTTGACTATGAAGGAGAGTGATGAGGTGCTACACCAGATGACCTGGCCTCCACAGTCACCAGACCTGAACTCAATCGAGATGTTTTGGGGTGAGCTGGCCCGCAGAGTGAAGGCAAAAGGGCCAACAAGTGCTAAGCATCTCTGGGAACTCCTTCAAGATTGTTGGAAGACCATTTCCAGTGACTACTTTGAAGAACCTAGAACATAAGACATAATTTCAGTTTTTTCACACTTTTTTGTTAAGTATATAATTACACATGTGTTAATTCATCGTTTTGATGCCTTCAGTGTGAATGTACATAGTCATGAAAATACAGAAAAATCTTTAAATGAGAAGATGAGTCCAAACTTTTGGTCTGTACTGTATAAACTGTGTTGTTTAGATTGATTTTTCTTACTGATCAGCCAGGGGGCGCATCACCGCGAATGAAGGTAACTACAGGTCATTGACCTACATTACCTTCATTCCTCGTGGTTTACAGCCACGAGCAGCGCTGCATTAGCAGAGCTCCTGGCTGTAAAATATTTTAACCCCTTCAGATGGATTTACAACGTGGGACGTTACAGATCTATGGAAGGTATGTATATTGTTGGTTTATTATTTTTTATTTGTTACAGAGCGAGGGTCTTCAGCGAGTGGATTGAGCGTACAATAAAATATTACAACAAATGGTGTGTTTATTTCATTAAAATACTTTTTAATATTGTGTGTGTGTTTTTTTTAACTCTTTCATACAATTGGATTAATAATGGATAGGTGTCATAATTGACGCCTCTCCATTATTAATCTGGCTTAATGTCACCTTACAATAGCAAGGTGGCATTAACCCTTCATTACCCCATATCCCACCGCTACACGGGAATGGGAAGAGAGTGGCCAAGTTCCAGAATAGGCGCATCTTACAGATGTGCCTTTTCTGGGGTGGCTGGGGGCAGGTGTTTTTAGCCAGGGGGGGCAATAACCATGGATCCTCTCCAGGCTATTAATATCTGCCCTCAGTCACTGGCTTTACTACTCTGGCGGAGAAAATTGCGCGGGAGCCCACGCCAATTTTTTCAGCGATTTAACCCTTAAATTTAAGTGCTAGAGCGCTGAAATTTTGCACATACACACTACTAACATTAGTAGTGTGGAATATGCAAAAAAAAGGGGGATAAAAAAAAAAGGGGGATATGACATGGTTTACTGTATGTAAACCATGTCTCATATCATGTCGGGTTTTGGCAGGAGAAATGAAAAGCCGGTAATTGAATTACCGGCTTTTCTGCTATATCGCCATAAAGGAAATGTAAAAAAAAACAAAAAACCCCATAGACTTACATTGGGTTTCGAGTTTTGGCCGATCCCCGACCCCGACTTTTCAATAGGATCAGCCGATTTCACTCGACCCGACTTTTGAGAAAGTCGGGTTTCGTGAAACCCGACTCGACCCTGAAAAACTAAAAGTCGCTCAATCCTAATAAGGATATGTGCAAACATATAACTACAGAAGATCTGCGGTTAGCTCTCTAAGATGTTAGGAACAATTTCAAAAACTGTGTGCAAATGTACCTAAAAAAATGGATGCTTTTATGCTTGTTTTGAAGATAGTCACACCAACATATTGATTCAATTTTTTTTAGTATTACACTGGAATATCTGTTAAAAGAGTTACATGTTCCAATGTTATCACCTCCATGTGATAAAATCTATAATGTCTTAGTCAATACTCCTAGATGGATTTCTAACATGGTCAAATCTGTATAATGGCCATTCCATCCAAATTAAACATTACCACAATTTTATTTAAGATGTTCATTTTATAACTTTAACTTCACTGATTAAAAGTTAAATGTATTTTTGATTACATCAATTATATTACATCTTTTTTTATCATACCTGCCTAAATAATGGGTGTATTATTGCACTAAAAGTAACAATTTAAAGCTATTATGAACATCTAAAATACAAATGTAATAAACCGTTTTGTTGAAAATTAATTTTTTCCACTCCTAAATATTTAAAAAAACATTTTAAACAACTATCAGTGTCTTAAATGTGTCAAAAATAGGAGATACTGCTTTTAGAATCCTCAGGAATCTAAAAACATTTGACCTAAGTAACACCTGTAATATTTCATGTAACACCCATAACAGTTCAATTAAGCTTTTGTAAAAACATAATTACCGTATTTTTTTCAGGGTCACTGCTACAGGAAGCTGGTGGCGGCAGGAATTACGAGTCGAGATCTAAATCTGCGCATGCGTGAAACGTGGATGAGGGACAGCCACAGGACGAGGGATACAGCTACAATCAGTTGACATGCACAAAGATTAGATAATATAATATGAATATTTACTATCCAGTTTATAAAACAAAGGAAAGGATGGTGGGTAAACATTGTATAAGTAACAAATACAATGACACCAGTTACTCTCAATAACATCAACTAAGAGTATGCGCAGGTACACTTAAGCAGAATTAACAGTAATATGCGAGTAAAATACAACACGATTAACCCTTTCTATGCATAAATCAATAAAATGACAGTATTGTGCCAGTGCTTTCATATTCATTCTGCAAGGCTATTTATACATGTGCTTATATATTCAGATGTAAGCTGGTACCAGTACGTCCTGAAACTGATGTAAAAGGGTCTTTGCTGGGCTGAGTCTCGAATAATCCAAAATGCCATCTTGAAGCTCTTTGGGAATGCCAATCTCTCCAATGCAGGGCTTCCATAAGTCCTTATAGATAGAAACACCATCTTGAAGCTCTTAGAGGATGCTGATCTCTCCAGCACAGAGCTTCCATAAATCATAAAAGGTAAGGCCTCATGTGATCTAGCCCAAGATGCTGTACACTTGGTTGTCCTCACCAAGTTGGCTCATGTCAAAACGAACAATGCTTCCCAGAGTCACCAACAACAGATTAAGAGCCGCACAGCTCTATCCAGACTTTCCCAAAGGATCCGCAGATTTACTTTCACCAGGATTCTCCCTCGATTCCTCTCAACCATCCACCAACCACCAAAAGCCCCTGAGATCCAACTTCAGCCTCTGATCGCTGCCCTCTACTAATATATTGTATTACAAATCTCCAACAATACAGTAAACTGTGATTAACCCTTACATTCCACCCCCCCCCCGAACATTTTGACATCTCAGCAAAACAGCACCAACTGAGACCTAGCCGCACTCAAAGTTGATTTGGAGGTAACTTTGTGGAGGGACACCCACTGTGGAACACTCTCACCTACACAAGTGAGCAGGGTCCAAGGACTCTATAGGTCCTTCAGCTTCACTCTCCCTCTGTAGTTCCAGCTTTGGATCGGGTCCCAGAGCTGTACTGACTGGTAAGCTCGGTGTGACTGGTACAGTCCAACATTCATCATCATCATAATCTTCTACTAGGGGTCTTTTGTTCCTGCTGGACTCAGGCAATGGTTGTCTCTGAGGAATCAATGGAACGCCAGGAGTGGAGCATGCTCCAATGTAGTCAGTGTGCCAAGTGCTCTTTCTTAAATATTTTGAATGTGTGATCTATGGATTCTAATACTGTCTAATATTTAAAACCTTACCATGTGTCAGAGTTGACCTGTAAGTGTGTGAATAAGGGTAGACAAAGGAACGGATCCTGAACTGTAGACAACAGCCTTGGGAAGCTCTCAAATGTAATTTCCAGCTCAAGGAAGGGAGGCCTTACCCCAGCTGCACAAAATGTCTAGCGAAACTAGTGCAGTTGCACATTTAAAAGCTTCCCAGGGCTGGCGTCCAGAGTTTGCGACCCGTTCCTTTGTCTGCCCTTATTCACACACTGAGTTCAACCCTTGACACATGGTGAGGTTTTTAATATTAGACAGTATAGGATCATCCTGAACAGTGATCAAAAACAGTTACTACGAACACTGTGTTATTTAAATGCACTTTTGTTTTTTACTTATTTAGTTGCAGCAGAAATTATGTTCATTTTGCTTTTTGTAGGCTTTGTATGCTTTATGGCCAATGTGAACATGTGTTTATGTGCTGTATGTATGCCATCTTAAATCAAGCTCACTTTTTCTTCTTGTAGGTTTTATATACAGTATATTCAGATGTAAGATGGTACCAGTATGTCCTGAAACTGAAGTAGAAGGGTCCTTGCTGGGCTGAGTCTCAAATAATTAGAAACACCATCTTGAAGCTCTTAGGGAATTTCGATCTCTCCAACATAGGGCTTCCCTACGTCCTTAGAGATAATGCCTCTTGTGGTCTAGCCCAAGATGCTGTGTACTTGGTTGTCCTCATGGAGTTGGATCATATGAAGCCTAAGTACGCGTCCCAGAGTTACCACCAACAGATCCAGAGCCGTATCGCCCTATCCAGACTTTGTCCAAGAATCTGCAGCTTTATTTTCACTCAGACTCACAGTCAACTCTGCCCATCAACCACCAAAAATCTCTGCCCTCCAACTCCAGCCTTTCACTACTGCCTTTTATTGGCCATAATATTTTACATCACAAAATTTCCGACAATACAGTAAGTTGTGAACAATCCTTACATACAGTGGCCATTTTCTAAAGCTCACCTCCGGGAAATCAATGTACAGAGCGGGAACTCCTCCCCTGCCTCACTACTGACATTTTCTTGAAGTTCAGGGCTCGCAGCCTTGCTACTCCAGGACACCCACTTCTTCAAGTCCAGGCCCCGCCACATTGCCCCACTCCGGGCGCCGCCAGCTTTATGCAGCAATGATCCTGCCTCCTGTGAACCCACTCCAGTAAGCTAAATTTGAACGATAAGATGCACCCCCATTTTCCTCCCAAATTTGGCAGAAAATACGGTAATTATGAAATATTAAATATCTAATATTATAGCGTGGGATCTTTACAACCAGTAAAAAAATGAAAACATAATTATTGTCTAATTCACAGAGTTTGGAGCTTTTCTTACTATGTACAGGACTCTAGGTCTACTTTTGGTAACACCCAGTTTAAAAAAAAATTCCACTGCTATTTAAATAGAAACTGCAATTTCGCCACATAAGTTGAAAATATATATTTAGACATATCTGTTTCTACCATATAAACAAATGCTCTGTTCTGCCTTTTTCTGGGCACTGTCTTCAATTTTGCTGTGTGCAGTCACCTGAGAGTCACTGTAACTTCTGGTCCCGGAGATATCCTGTGCACAGTGAAGGTGAATTCCCCACAGTGTAGAGGAGTGACGGCAGGCAGAATGTGTAATCATGGGATTTTCGGCCATGCACATGACATCAAAGGGATGTCTAAAGAGAAAGGGAGCAGAAATCTTGAATAATGAAAACCGGAGGCAGTCTTATCTTCTGGGCAGTGTACGCCTCATAGCCTGGAAGAACAAAGCTATAAAAGATGATTTTTACTCAACAAGGCATGACCAAGAAGGCATACAGGCATGACTAATTTCAGCTGTATACAACTTGTGTGCCTATATTATTAACTTGAAAAGCTCGAAGGGGTGACAGATTCTCTTTAAAGGGAGGGTGCCGTGATTTTAGTTTTTGTATTAATAATTATTGATTATATAATCAATTATTTTTAATACAAAAGTAAATGTAGTACTTTAATACTTTTTTATTTATTCATTTTTACTTTTGCCACTGGAGGCCGCCATTTTCATTAGTGTGGGTGTAAGTGTCTGGACACGACACTTGCACACCTCACTTACGGCAGCCATGGGCATAGGAGCCAACAGTCGGGCTCCGACCGCTTCTCCTGCCTCTCAGCTGTGACTTGGGCACGCCCACTGGGCTGCTACGTCACAGCTGTGAGAGGAGATCGCGGCCATTTTGTTTTTTATTTTCCTCTGTCATCGCACACACAGCTCAGTGTGTGCGATGGCAGGAGCTGCCAGGGAGAAGCTGCTGCTGGGAAGCGAGGGTCGGGGTGAGTATCTGCAGCCAGGAGCTGTGATTGCAGCCTGTACTTATTATTACAGCACAGGCTGCAATCACTGCTCACTGCCGACCTGTTCACAGCAGAGCAGGGAGATCGTCACACTGCTCTGCCCTGAACATGACTCAGCACTTCCTGGAAGAGGACTGAAGGTAAGTACAGAGTTTTTATTTTCTTATGCATCTACCACTGCTACCAGCCCCTATATACCACTGCTACTAGCCCCTATATACCACTGCTACCTGCCCCTATATACCACTGCTACCTGCCCCTATATACCACTGCTACCTGCCCCTATATACCACTGCTACCAGCCACTATATACCACTGCTACTAGCCCCTATATACCACTGCTACTAGCCCCTATATACCACTGCTACCTGCCCCTATATACCACTGCTACCTGCCCCTATATACCACTGCTACCTGCCCCTATATACCACTGCTACCAGCCCCTATATACCACTGCTACTAGCCCCTATATACCACTGCTACTAGCCCCTATATACCACTGCTACTAGCCCCTATATACCATTGCTACTAGCCCCTATATACCACTGCTACCTGCCCCTATATACCACTGCTACCAGCCCCTATACACCACTGCTACCTGCTCCTATATACCACTGCTACCTGCCCCTATATACCACTGCTACCTGCTCCTATATACCACTGCTACTAGCCCCTATATACCACTGCTACCTGCTCCTATATACCACTGCTACCTGCCCCTATATACCACTGCTACTAGCCCCTATATACCACTGCTACCAGCCACTATATACCACTGCTACTAGCCCCTATATACCACTGCTACTAGCCCCTATATACCACTGCTACCAGCCCCTATATACCACTGCTACCAGCCCCTATATACCACTGCTACTAGCCCCTATATACCACTGCTGCCAGCCACTATATACCACTGCTACTAGCCCCTATATACCACTGCTACCTGCTCCTATATACCACTGCTACTAGCCCCTATATACCACTGCTACTAGCCCCTATATACCACTGCTACTAGCCCCTATATACCACTGCTACCAGCCCCTACATACCACTGCTACCAGCCCCTATATACCACTGCTACCAGCCCCTATATACCACTGCTACCAGCCCCTATATACCACTGCTACCAGCCACTATATACCACTGCTACCAGCCACTATATACCACTGCTACCTGCCCCTATATACCACTGCTACCTGCCCCTATATACCACTGCTACCTGCCCCTATATACCACTGCTACCTGCCCCTATATACCACTGCTACCTGCCCCTATATACCACTGCTACCTGCCCCTATATACCACCCACCGCTACCTGCCTCTGTATACCACCGCTACCTGCCTCTGTATACCACTGCTACCTGCCTCTGTATACCACCGCTACCTGCCTCTGTATACCACCGCTACCTGCCTCTGTATACCACCGCTACATGCCTCTGTATACCACCGCTACCTGCCTCTGTATACTACCTACCACTGCTGCCTGCCTCTATATACCATCTACCACTGCTGCCTGTCTCTATATACCATCTACCACTGCTGCCTGCCTCTATATACCATCTACGACTGCTGCCTGCCTCTATATACCATCTACGACTGCTGCCTGCCTCTATATACCATCTACGACTGCTGCCTGCCTCTATATACCATCTACCACTGCTGCCTGCCTCTATATACCATCTACCACTGCTGCCTGCCTCTATATACCATCTACCACTGCTGCCTGCCTCTATATACCATCTACCACTGCTGCCTGCCTCTATATACCATCTACCACTGCTACCTCTGTCCTGTGTAGCTAATCTAGTCTTGTGTAGCTAATCCTGTCCTGTGTACAGTATCACACAGGACAGGATTAGATACACGGCTCAGCAGTCAGTATCTAATCCTCTCCTATGCACTCCTCTCCCCCCTGCGTGTCTTTCCCCATTGTGGTTTATTATTTTTGTTGTGGGAGATGAGGGAGTCAAGGATTATGCGTTCGGTATGGTATAAAAAAGATTAATAAAGGACTTTATTCTGGCCGAGTCTTTATTTACAATACATGTGAGATCTATGTGGCGGCATTATGGGTGATCTATATGGCGGTATTATGTGAGAAGCATATGGTGGTATGTGAGAACACTGGCGGTATTATGTGTGATCTATATGGTGGTATTATGTGAGAACTGTATGACAGTATTGTGTGATCTATATGATAGTATTGTGTGTGATCTATATGGCGGTATTATGCGAGAACACTATGGCAGTATTATCTTCAGAAAGCAGACCCATTCTATGGTGGTTCTGGCTGAGCACCTGCACGCGGGTCTGGGGTAATAGAGGGTAAAGCATGACCTCCAGTTAGGTGTAGTCAGGGGAAGGCTGGTGAGGCAGCTGAAGAGAGGGGTCTCATTTTTATCGTTACTATATGGCTACATTTCCTTCCCAGCGTCACCCCAGACTGCGCCTGTCGCCTCGCTTTCACACATCGCTAGGACAGGATGGAGAAGACAGGATCTGAGGAGGGGAATGGGGTCTGCATGCAAAGTCTGGATCAGACCAGGCCATCAATCCGCAGAAATGTTTCCTGGATTTCTGTGGAGCAGACGGTCCATCCATGTGTATAAAAGACAGCGCCCTATGTACAATCCCTGGCTGCTCCGTGCACCAAACAGGGGGCCCCTATAGACCAGCACACTGCTCTCCTGAAATACTCTGTGCTGCTGTCACCCTGCTCCCTCCACCACATATCTCCCAGAATCCTTTTGCTGCCTGCCATCCTCGGTGACTGTCTACTTGTCAGTATAAGGCTGCCTTCACACTATCATTATTTGGTCAGTATTTTACCTCAGTATTTGTAAGCCAAAACCAGGAGTGGGTGATAAATGCAGAAGTGGTGCATATGTTTCTATTATACTTTTCCTCTATTTGTTCCACTCCTGGTTTTGGCTTACAAATACTGAGGTAAAATTCTGACCAAATACTGATAGTGTGACGGCAGCCATACTCTGCAGTCACCAACAAAATGGCTGCTCACTGGGTTCCTGAATATCATCCTCTCTAATCCCTTAGCAAACACCCATAAGGAGAGGAGAGGAGACATCACACAGGTCAGCAGACTCCGCCCATAATTACTGCAGTGCAGTAATGTGAGCTAGTTGTACACTAGGTTTTTCTGAAATTTCAGCAGCTGCTCCCCCTAGTGTTGAAAAGTGGAAATTCCAAAACTTTTCAAATTATTTTTCATATTTTACTAAATTATAAACAAATGATAATATTTTTTAAGAAAATGTAATCATTAATTCTTTACATTTTTACAATTTCTGAAAAAAATTTTTTTTGATGGCACCTTCCCTTTAAGTCTCAGTCAATGATTCAAGTTGGAGTTGTACGATATGATAAAACAAGAAAATTCTCAGCCTATACTCTAAAGCCTTATTCAGACATCTCTGTAACATGTAACTGAAAAAGAAGGTTTGCTCAACAAGAGCAATGCAATCCATGGTAAGATAATCAGTGGGCGACCACATGAAAAACCCACATAAGTAGTATATTCACAACAGACTGCCAGAACAACGCGGGGGTATATATTATAAACAATAAATTTTATTAAACATGTATAATATACAAAATAGGGACAAAATACAAAACGCAATGTAAGTGGATAGAGAACAGCTAAAAAGATTCTGGCACCAAACAGATGACAAAAATTGGTGCCAGGAAAGAAAAAATATGTATACACGTCTCAAAAGACACGGCCGCACACAGTTATAACGAGAGGAAAAGTGCTGATATTATGACCGGTTAGTGGTAAATATAGTGTGGTGACACATGATTAAATGCTGGTAAAAAAGACCTAAAAAATGTTCTAAATAACCCGCTGGTCCAAGTTCGACCCACAATGGGCTATAGGCTGCCAGCTAAACCACTATGCACCCGAATTCACTGGTTACCACTATTGGCACACATGCTGCAGAAAAATAGATGCTAGTCCGAGTGGCCAGCAGTGGTAAAGCAGCTCAATAGTCCGATGTCAATTGCAATAGCCCAATAGACATCAAGGGTAAGCCGTTACACCAGTCAAAAATGCCAAGGCAGGCAATGGTCATAATCAAATATCAAATGCATTACCTTGTAACATAGTCCTCTCGGTGTGCCGCCGCGTTCGTGAGACACGCTATGCCTCGACGCGCGTTTCACCGCCCACGGCTTCGTCAGGAGGCGTGGTTAAAAGGTAAGGGTCACGGGTATAAGTACTGAAACCTGGGGGCCAATCAGCGAATCGGCGCGCTACTGCCCGCGTTACCCCGCCCACCAGAGGGGGAGCCCACCGCGCGACGCGGACGATGGGAAGGAGGACTTCCGTCATCACCTCCCATCACCACGGCAAAACGCCAGACCTCCCCAAATGAGGGGCGAGTGCAGCGCGCGGGCAAAGCGCGTCTGCGCCTAAATGGATGTAAGTGTACAGGGTTCAAACCCCCGGAAATAAAAGTGGCAAGGAGCCAAAGGTGCCAGATTAATATGAGCGATCCTTCTAACCTCAACATTATAACTCATGAGGGAGAACCAAAACCTGAATATAAATATGCTTATAAATATAAATAGAGATAACAACAACCTATCTGTGAACATAGCCAGCATACGATCAAGGATATATATATATATATATGTATATATATACCACCTCCCCTCTCCCTCTATCCGACCACCATCTGCTCACCTTCTCATCCCTGTCCTCCTCACCAATCATCCATATCCAGCAACATGCGCACCCACGCAGAAACCTTGCACACCTAGACACCCACACAATCTCTGACTCCATCCTACCACTGGCATCCATATCCTCACTCCACGACACAGACAGTGCTGCTGCTTTCTACAATGCCACTCTCGCATCAGCTATTGACACGGTTGCCCCTCTCGTCCATGGCAGAGCGCGACGTGTTGTGAATTCTGTGGCTGAATTCACTCCTGTGGTCACAAGTGGTACTGCAGCTTCTGAGCTTCCTCCCTCAGGTGTTCTGGTGAGCTCGTTAACTGCTTCATTACTTAACTCCGCCTGATGCTGCTATCCTTGCTCCTTGTCAATGTTTCAGTGTTGGATCTGAGCTTCTCCTGATTGTTCCTGTGACCTGCTGCTCTGTATAGCTAAGTGCTTTTTGTTTTTTTGTTGCTTTTTTTCTGTCCAGCTTGTCTTTTGTTTTGCTGGAAGCTCTGAGACGCAAAGGGTGTACCGCCGTGCCGTTAGTTCGGCACGGGGGGTTTTTTTTGCCCCCTTTGCGTGGTTTTGCTTTAGGGTTTTTTGTAGACTGCAAAGTTCGCTTTACTGTCCTCGCTCTGTCCTAGAATATCGGGCCCCACTTTGCTGAATCTATTTCATCCCTACGTTTTGTCTTTTCATCTTACTCACAGTCATTATATGTGGGGGGCTGCCTTTTCCTTTGGGGAATTTCTCTGGGGCAAGTCAGGCCTATTTTTCTATCTTCAGGCTAGCTAGTTTCTTAGGCTGTGCCGAGTTGCCTAGGTAGTTGTTAGGCGCAATCCACAGCCGCTTTTAGTTGTGTTTAGGATAGGATCAGGTGTGCAGTCTACAGAGTTTCCACGTCTCAGAGCTCGTTCTGGTATTTTTGGGTATTTGTCAGATCACTGTGTGCGCTCTGATCGCTAAGCACACTGTGTTTCTGGATTGCCTTCATAACACCTGTCATTAGCACACATAACAGTACAAGGAGCCTAACTAATGATTCTCAATAGAGGGAAAGAAAACGTTCAGACATCATTTTTTTTTTTTTTTTCTCAGCTCTGTGTTCACTTTTTTTTTTTCCCCTAGACATTTGGGTGATTCTGGACACAGGTGTGGACATGGATATTCAGGGTCTGTGCTCTTCAATGGATAATCTCGTTATAAATGTACAAAAAATTCAAGATACTATTGATCAGAAATCTATGTTAGAACCAAGAATTCCTATTCCTGATTTGTTTTTTGGAGATAGAACTAAGTTTCTAAGTTTCAAAAATAATTGTAAGCTATTTCTGGCCTTGAAACCTCATTCTTCTGGTAATCCTATTCAACAGGTTTTGATTATTATTTCTTTTTTGCGTGGCGACCCTCAAGACTGGGCATTTTCTCTTGCGCCAGGAGACCCTGCATTGAGTAGTGTCGATGCGTTTTTCCTGGCGCTCGGATTGCTGTACGATGAGCCTAATTCAGTGGATCAGGCTGAGAAAAATTTGCTGGCTTTGTGCCAGGGTCAGGATGATATAGAAGTATATTGTCAGAAATTTAGGAAATGGTCAGTACTCACTCAGTGGAATGAATCTGCGCTGGCAGCTTTGTTCAGAAAGGGTCTCTCTGAGGCTCTTAAGGATGTCATGGTGGGATTTCCTATGCCTGCTGGTTTGAATGAGTCTTTGTCTTTGGCCATTCAGATCGGTCGACGCTTGCGCGAGCGTAAATCTGTGCACCATTTGGCGGTACTGCCTGAGGTTAAACCTGAGCCTATGCAGTGCGATAGGACTATGACTAGAGTTGAACGGCAGGAATACAGACGTCTGAATGGTCTGTGTTTCTACTGTGGTGATTCCACTCATGCTATTTCTGATTGTCCTAAGCGCACTAAGCGGTCCGCTAGGTCTGCCATCATTGGTAATGTACAGTCCAAATTCCTTCTGTCCATTACCTTGATATGCTCTTTGTCGTCGTTTTCTGTCATGGCGTTTGTGGATTCGGGCGCTGCCCTGAATCTTATGGATTTGGATTATGCTAAACGTTGTGGGTTTTTCTTGGAGCCTTTGCGGTGTCCTATTCCATTGAGAGGAATTGATGCTACACCTTTGGCCAAGAATAAACCTCAATACTGGGCCCAGCTGACCATGTGCATGGCTCCTGCACATCAGGAAGTTATTCGCTTTCTGGTGTTGCATAATCTGCATGATGTGGTCGTGTTGGGGTTGCCATGGCTACAAACCCATAATCCAGTATTGGATTGGAATTCCATGTCGGTATCCAGCTGGGGTTGTCAGGGGGTACATGGTGATGTTCCATTTTTGTCGATTTCGTCATCCACCCCTTCTGAGGTCCCAGAGTTCTTGTCTGATTATCAGGATGTATTTGAAGAGCCCAAGTCCGATGCTCTACCTCCGCATAGGGATTGTGATTGTGCTATCAATTTGATTCCTGGTAGTAAATTCCCTAAAGGTCGATTATTTAATTTATCCGTGCCCGAACACGCCGCTATGCGCAGTTATGTGAAGGAATCCCTGGAGAAGGGACATATTCGCCCATCGTCATCACCACTGGGAGCAGGGTTCTTCTTTGTAGCCAAGAAGGATGGTTCGCTGAGACCGTGTATTGATTACCGCCTTCTTAATAAGATCACTGTTAAATTTCAGTATCCCTTGCCATTGTTATCTGACTTGTTTGCTCGGATTAAGGGGGCTAGTTGGTTCACTAAGATAGATCTTCGTGGTGCGTATAATCTGGTGAGAATCAGGCAAGGAGATGAATGGAAAACTGCATTCAATACGCCCGAGGGTCATTTTGAGTATCTAGTGATGCCGTTCGGACTTGCCAATGCTCCATCTGTGTTTCAGTCTTTTATGCATGACATCTTCCGTGAGTATCTGGATAAATTCCTGATTGTTTACTTGGATGACATTTTGATCTTCTCAGATGATTGGGAGTCTCATGTGAAGCAGGTCAGAATGGTTTTTCAGGTCCTGCGTGCTAACTCTTTGTTTGTGAAGGGATCAAAGTGTCTCTTCGGTGTGCAGAAAGTTTCATTTTTGGGGTTCATCTTTACCCCTTCTACTATCGAGATGGATCCAGTTAAGGTCCAAGCCATCCAGGATTGGATTCAGCCGACATCTCTGAAAAGTCTGCAAAAGTTCCTGGGCTTTGCTAATTTTTATCGTCGCTTCATCTGTAATTTTTCTAGCATTGCCAAACCATTGACCGATTTGACCAAGAAGGGTGCTGATTTGGTTAATTGGTCTTCTGCTGCTGTGGAAGCTTTTCAGGAGTTGAAGCGTCGTTTTTGTTCTGCCCCTGTGTTGTGTCAGCCAGATGTTTCTCTTCCGTTCCAGGTCGAGGTTGATGCTTCTGAGATTGGAGCAGGGGCGGTTTTGTCACAGAGAGGTTCTGATTGCTCAGTGATGAAACCATGTGCTTTCTTTTCCAGGAAGTTTTCGCCCGCTGAGCGTAATTATGATGTGGGCAATCGAGAGTTGCTGGCCATGAAGTGGGCATTCGAGGAGTGGCGTCATTGGCTTGAAGGAGCTAAGCATCGCGTGGTGGTATTGACTGATCATAAGAACTTGACTTATCTCGAGTCTGCCAAGCGCTTGAATCCTAGACAGGCCCGTTGGTCGTTATTTTTTGCCCGCTTCGACTTTGTGATTTCGTACCTTCCGGGCTCTAAAAATGTGAAGGCGGATGCTCTGTCTAGGAGTTTTGTGCCCGACTCTCCGGATTTATCTGAGCCAGCGGGTATCCTCAAGGAAGGAGTCATTGTGTCTGCCATCTCCCCTGATTTGCGGAGGGTGCTGCAAAAATTTCAGGCGAATAAACCTGATCGTTGTCCAGCAGAGAAACTGTTCGTCCCTGATAGGTGGACTAATAAACTTATCTCTGAACTTCATTGTTCGGTGTTGGCTGGTCATCCTGGAATCTTTGGTACCAGAGAGTTAGTGGCTAGATCCTTCTGGTGGCCATCTCTGTCACGGGATGTACGTACTTTTGTGCAGTCCTGTGGGATTTGTGCTAGGGCTAAGCCCTGCTGTTCTCGTGCCAGTGGGTTGCTTTTGCCCTTGCCGGTCCCAAAGAGGCCTTGGACACATATTTCGATGGATTTCATTTCTGACCTTCCCGTTTCTCAAAAGATGTCAGTCATTTGGGTGGTCTGTGATCGCTTTTCTAAAATGGTCCATCTGGTGCCCTTGGCTAAATTGCCTTCCTCCTCTGATTTGGTACCTTTGTTCTTTCAGCATGTGGTTCGGTTGCATGGCATTCCTGAGAATATTGTTTCTGACAGAGGTTCCCAGTTTGTTTCAAGGTTTTGGCGAGCCTTTTGTGGTAGGATGGGCATTGACCTATCCTTTTCCTCGGCTTTCCATCCTCAGACTAATGGCCAGACCGAACGAACCAATCAGACCTTGGAAACATATCTGAGATGTTTTGTTTCTGCAGACCAGGATGATTGGGTGTCCTTTTTGCCGTTGGCTGAGTTCGCCCTTAATAATCGGGCCAGCTCGGCTACCTTGGTTTCTCCATTTTTTTGCAATTCTGGGTTCCATCCTCGTTTCTCTTCAGGACAGGTTGAGTCTTCGGACTGTCCTGGTGTGGATTCTGTGGTGGATAGGTTGCAGCAGATCTGGACTCAGGTAGTGGACAATTTGATCTTGTCCCAGGAGAAAGCTCAACTTTTCGCTAATCGCAGACGCCGTGTGGGTCCCCGACTTCGTGTTGGGGATCTGGTTTGGTTATCTTCTCGTCATATTCCTATGAAGGTTTCCTCTCCTAAATTTAAACCTCGTTTTATTGGTCCGTATAGGATTTCTGAGGTTCTCAATCCTGTGTCTTTTCGTTTGACCCTCCCAGACTCCTTTTCCATACATAATGTATTCCATAGGTCGTTGTTGCGGAGATACGTGGCACCTATGGTTCCATCTGTTGAGCCTCCTGCCCCGGTTTTGGTGGAGGGGGAATTGGAGTATATTGTGGAGAAGATTTTGGATTCTCGTGTTTCTAGACGGAAACTCCAGTATCTGGTTAAATGGAAGGGTTATGCTCAGGAAGATAATTCCTGGGTTTTTGCCTCTGATGTTCATGCTTCCGATCTTGTTCGTGCCTTTCATGCGGCTCATCCTGGTCGGCCTGGGGGCTCTGGTGAGGGTTCGGTGACCCCTCCTCAAGGGGGGGGTACTGTTGTGAATTCTGTGGCTGAATTCACTCCTGTGGTCACAAGTGGTACTGCAGCTTCTGAGCTCCTCCCTCAGGTGTTCTGGTGAGCTCGTTAACTGCTTCATTACTTAACTCCGCCTGATGCTGCTATCCTTGCTCCTTGTCAATGTTTCAGTGTTGGATCTGAGCTTCTCCTGATTGTTCCTGTGACCTGCTGCTCTGTATAGCTAAGTGCTTTTTGTTTTTTTGTTGCTTTTTTTCTGTCCAGCTTGTCTTTTGTTTTGCTGGAAGCTCTGAGACGCAAAGGGTGTACCGCCGTGCCGTTAGTTCGGCACGGGGGTTTTTTTTTGCCCCCTTTGCGTGGTTTTGCTTTAGGGTTTTTTGTAGACTGCAAAGTTCGCTTTACTGTCCTCGCTCTGTCCTAGAATATCGGGCCCCACTTTGCTGAATCTATTTCATCCCTACGTTTTGTCTTTTCATCTTACTCACAGTCATTATATGTGGGGGGCTGCCTTTTCCTTTGGGGAATTTCTCTGGGGCAAGTCAGGCCTATTTTTCTATCTTCAGGCTAGCTAGTTTCTTAGGCTGTGCCGAGTTGCCTAGGTAGTTGTTAGGCGCAATCCACAGCCGCTTTTAGTTGTGTTTAGGATAGGATCAGGTGTGCAGTCTACAGAGTTTCCACGTCTCAGAGCTCGTTCTGGTATTTTTGGGTATTTGTCAGATCACTGTGTGCGCTCTGATCGCTAAGCACACTGTGTTTCTGGATTGCCTTCATAACACCTGTCATTAGCACACATAACAGCGACGTATCAATAGACAACCTTGGCATAATAACACCACCAAAATGCTAAGGCAAGTGTCCAGGGTTGCGGAGCGGCGTTGGAAGAGAACACACTCGCAAGACGACTTCACTGTATTCAAACAAGCAACACTCACTTTTAAATCTGCACTCACCTCTGCTAAACAGGCCTACTTCACAACCCTCATATCTTCCCTATCCCACAACCCCAAACAGTTATTCAAAACATTTAACTCCCTCCTCCGCCCCCCACTGCCCCCTCCAACCTCCCTCATCTCTGCTGAGGACTTTGCCACACACTTTAAAAATAAGATCGACCAGACAAGGCAAGACTTTATTGTTCAACCACCACAACCCCTTTGTATACCAGACCAATGCCCAAACCCCATAACCTCCCTTTCCAACATCACTGAAGGGGGACTTAATTGTCTCCTCTCCAAATCCCACCTCACCACCTGTGCGCTCGACCCCATCCCATCCCACCTCCTCCCCAACCTCACCACCACACTTATCCCATCCCTAACCCACCTCTTCAACCTATCACTAACTTCTGGCACCTTCCCCTCTGCGTTCAAACATGCCACAATCACACCTATCCTTAAAAAGCCAACCCTCGATCCAACTGCTATGTCCAGCTATCGCCCAATATCGCTGCTCCCATTTGCTTCCAAACTCCTGGAGCAGCACGTCCATGCTGAACTCTCCTCCCACCTCTCATCTAACTTATTGTACGACAATCTACAATCTGGTTTCCGCCCCCATCACTCAACTGAGACTGCCCTGACCAAAATCACTAACGACCTACTTACCGCCAAAGCTACTGGACAATACTCTGTACTCCTCCTTCTAGACCTGTCCTCTGCTTTCGACACAGTTGACCACTGCCTCCTACTACAGATCCTCTCCTCCTTTGGCATCAAAGACCTCGCCCTATCCTGGATCGCCTCGTACCTTTCCAACCGCACATTCAGCGTCTCCCACTCCCATACTACCTCCTCATCCCACCCTCTCTCTGTTGGAGTCCCCCAAGGCTCTGTTCTAGGACCCCTACTCTTCTCAATCTATACACTTGGCTTGGGACAACTCATAAAGTCCCATGGATTCCAGTACCACCTCTATGCTGACGACACTCAGATCTACCTCTCTGGCCCAGACGTCACCGCTTTGCTGTCCAGAATCCCAGAGTGCCTATCAGCCATATCCTCCTTCTTCTCCTCTCGCTTCCTTAAACTCAATGTGGACAAATCTGAACTCATCATCTTTCCTCCATCCCACAAATCTTCCTTACTTGACCTATCTATCGCAGTCAATGACATCATGCTTTCCCCTGTACCCACAGTCTGCTGCCTCGGAGTAACCTTCGACTCTGCCCTGTCCTTCAAACCACACATCCAAGCTCTTTCCACCTCCTGTCGCCTCCAGCTCAAAAATATCTCCAGGATCCGTCCTTTCCTCAACCCCCAATCTACTAAAATGCTTGTGCACGCCCTCATCAGTTCCCGCCTTGACTACTGCAACATCCTTTTCTGTGGCCTCCCTGCTAGCACCTCTCCAGTCCATCCTTAACTCTGCTGCCCGACTAATTCATCTCTCTCCTCGCTACTCCTCCGCTTCCCCCCGCTGCAAATCTCTTCACTGGCTCCCATTCCCTCAGCGTATCCAGTTCAAATTGCTAATACTGACCTACAAAGCCATCCACAACCTGTCTCCTCCATATATCTCTGAACTAATCTCTCGATATCTTCCCTCATGTGACCTCCGGTCCTCCCAAGACCTCCTTCTCTCCTCCACACTTATTCGCTCCTCATCCAATCGCCTCCAAGACTTCTCCCGAATATCCCCCATCCTCTGGAACTCTCTGCCCCAACACGTCCGACTATCAACCACAGTCGCATCCTTCAGACGGATCCTGAAAACTCATCTCTTCAGGAAAGCCTACAGCCTGCACTGACACCGCTGCTGCCTCATCACTATCGAAGCTACCGCCTCACCAACACCGGAGCTACCGCCTCACCAACACCGGAGCTACCGCCTCACCAACACCGGAGCTCCTGCAACCCTCAACCTACTGTCTCCTTCCCCATAATCCTGTAGAATGTAAGCCCGCAAGGGCAGGGGCCTCGCCCCTCTGTATCAGTCCGTCATTGTTAGTTTGTTTACTGTATGTGATATTTGTAACTTGTATGTAACCCCTTCTCATGTACAGCACCATGGAATCAATGGTGCTATATAAATAAATAATAATAATATCAGTTTGAGATTTGATAAAATTATCATAAGATCCACTCCGTCACGTAATAGTGCGGCAGCGATGCAGGAAAAGCCAAGGTGTCCGCATTCCGCAAATGTACAAGATATTGCTAGAAAATAGCATGAGTATGCACCTAAAAATATCAAAAAATATATATAACATATCAAGATTATCTATTCATATAACGGCATTAGTCCATGCTTATTGATAGATGATAAGGTTCATCCAGTCCACTTAGATATTCAATTATTTCCTTGATTTTATCCAGAGGCAGTGATGGACATGACTGGATCCCCCAGGAAGGCAGTATGTTAATGGAATAACAGGAAAAAGTCTAGAAAATCAAAAATATACAATTAGAAACAAAGAAACAGTTAAAAACATGTAACATGGTCTGTATATGAATAATGATACATGGACTGGTCATGGGTCTCCTGAGCCAAACTTCACAGCGTTATTGAAATATATGAGTCTGTCATGTTTAGATCAAGAAACCCATAGCCAGTCCTTGCATCGTGGGACATAAATGAACCATGTTACACAGATACCTGAATGAGGCTTAAGTTGGAGGTGTAAAATGTGAAGTAATCAGTATTGTCTCAGACTACTCCTAATTAGCAGTTGTACATTGTAAAATGTATGTAAAGTCTAGTGAATCCAGTTCACTCAGTCAGTACTGTTAGTTGGAGTTTGGTCAAAGCTGCATACAATTGGATGCATCCAGTGGTTCCCAGTCAATCTTATCTGGAGTTGTAAAATGGTTCAAATGAGTATAAAATCTGGTTAAACCAGTACAGTCTCTGTCTATACTCCTAGTTGGAGTTGTAAGATGGACAAACCTATATAAAATGTGGTGTAACCAGTATAGTCTCTAGCTATATTCATAGTTGGAGTTGTATGTTGATACCATCAATACAGTCTCTACTGATTCTCATAGTTAACATTATAAGATGGCAAAAATCTGTATAAAGTCTGGTGAAGCCAGTGCATTCTCAATCTATACTCCTAAGGGGAGTTGTAAGAAAGTCAAATTCTGTATAAAGTTTGGTAAAACAAAATCTTCGATGAAGTGATAAAATGGGCATATCTCAAGGTTCATTTACACTGCAAGATTATTGAGAACGAACATCCTAAGGAACACTCTTTTAATGATAAACTTGAAGTCTAAACAGGATGCCAATCGCTGATGAAAACAAAATGCTAATTTATCAGGTGAAATGACCTTTTGGCAGCGTCGGACTGGAGCACCTTGGGCCCACCAGAGAAAATCATTCTTGGGGGCCCACTATGTAGCTACATAGAAATAGATACAAGACCACCAATTGTGTGGTAAAAAGCGCTAATATCAGGGTATAATATAAGGTAGTTCACGTCTTAATAATGTAGCAAGGGTTGGGGTAGCCCCCTCACAGAATATAATGTAGCCCCCTCATAAAATATAATGCAGAATATAATGTAGCACCCCCATAGGGTATAGTGCAGCCCCCCTCATATAGTATAATGAAACCCACCACAGAATATAATGTAGTCCCCTGAGAGAATGCAGTTCCACCACAGAATATAATGCAGCCCCCCATAGAGTATACTGTAGCCACCTCATATAGTATGATGTAGCCCCTCATAATATAATGTAGTCCCGAGAGAATAATGCAGCCCCACCACAGAATATAATGCAGCCCCCCATAGAGTATACTGTAACCCCTCATATAGTATGATGTAGCCCCCCCATAATATAATGTAGTACCCTGAGTATAATGCAGTCCCCCCACAGAATATAATGTAGCCCCCCAGGGCCGTATTTAGAGTTTCTGCTGCCCTAGGCACTTTTAGTGCTGCCTCCCCCTTTGATGAGTATGACACTATCGGCAGTGACTTTGTCAAGAATCGCTGATGTGAAAGTCACCTTTTGCAGAAGATCTGGCAGTTTTTCTGCATCTGCCGCGTAACGGATCACTTACAGCAATACTGCATTGGGCCTCATTCATTCCCTGTGGGATTTGCAGCACTTGCCGTGATCTGGCAAATGCGGTAACATACCTCCCAACTTTTGAAGAAGGGAAGGAGGTATAAAGTTTGCGGCGCGCGTAGTGCACAGCGGCAAATTTTAGGCCACGCCTCTGACCACACCCATTTCACAACTAGTCACACCCATATCCACGTCCCAACCACAGCCATTTAGCACTGCTGATCACACTGTTTTATATACAATAATTACAAACAAAAAAAAAATATGGCCACACATAATAGCCACACATTGTTAGGACTGGCGGAACGCACCAAGAAAGATGATATAGATGCGTTCGCAGTCCGGGGTCCACCGTGCAGGCAAAACCCGCTGCTAGTAAATGACAGACTATATGGCGGTACTAAAAGTATAAACACGTGGGTTAAACCTCACCCAACGTGAAGAAAGCGATCCTGTTAAGTCACAGGACCGCGGTACCGCACATAAAGCGCGAGCAAGTAGTCAGCGAACTTAACCCCAAAAGGGATTGAAGTCCGATTAGACCCTTGCTGGCACAACACCGCAACTGGGTGTGAAAAGAACCTTAACAGTAATGTATGAGCACAAGAGTGCATGCGATGCCGCACTGACGGACGCCACTAACCACCCAGGCTTGGGTATGGAAAGCGCAAGGCAAGTGCACGGCGCCGTACTGGCAGGCACAGCTAAAGGACGCTGTGATGTGTGTAACATACAGATGGATAGTCGGGCGCTAGAGAGCTACCATCATCCGCGAGCAATCAACAACTCTAGGGAGGGATACTTAGGAGCTTTCATCCTTCGACATACATCCATCTACACACACACATAATAATTGTACACTAGCGCATGGCCATGCGGTCATGCGCAGTTTATATAGTTGCAGGACAGGAAGTGGCCACAGAAACTTTGCCCTTCCAAGACCTGCCAAGAGGACCAATGGAATGCGCTGCAGATCCTGAGCACATGACCCTCGATCTCCAACGGGAGATCTTGCCCTGGGCATGCTCAGTGTGCGCAAATAAGGACTTAGTCCCAGAGAAGTCCGCTCGCTGCTGACCAGCACTGACTTTAATGGCAGGACCTGAAGAAGCAGCAGTAACTCTCTGTACAGAGCGAGACCGAGCAAGACGCTGGGACCGACGTCCCTGCTGAGCAGACTCCACTGCGGCTGGATAGGAATGGGAGACCGCAGCGGAGACGGCCCGAGATTTCCCCTGTGCAGAAGTGGGAACTCGAGACCTAACATTACCCCCCCTCCTAGGGCCCCCCCCTCCTTGGGCCTCGCTACGCTCGAAGGCAGCAATGAGCTGTGGGGCCCGAATGTTCTCAGCAGGTTCCTATGACCTGTCCTCTGGGCCATAACCCTTCCAATCCACCAAATAGAACTTTTTGCCGCGTACCACCTTGCACCCCAAAATAGCGTTCACCTCATAATTGTCCGTAGACGAACCCGATGTCCCAGCAGATGACCGGGACATGTATATGGGTTTCAAGAGGGACACGTGAAAGGTGTCGGTGATACCCAAGCATGGAGGAAGAGCCAGACGGTAGACCACGGGATTAACCTGTTCGAGAACCTTGAAGGGACCCAAGTAGCGAGGAGCAAACTTAGTGGACTCAACTCGCAGCTTGATGTTATGGGCGGAGAGCCACACCAAGTCGCCAGGGGCAAAGGTCGGAGCGGGGCGCCGATGAACATCGGCGGAGGACCTCATTCTCTCCTTGGGGGCCTGAATGGCATCCTGAGTGCGGTCCCAAATGTCCCGTGCTTCCACAGCCCAGTCTGCCACCCTGGAGTCAGCGGAAGACACAGGCATGGGCACAGGAACACGCGGATGCTGGCCGTAATTTAAGAGGAATGGAGTCTGACCGGTGGAGTCGGCTACGGCATTGTTAAGTGCAAACTCTGCCCACGGTAGCAAGGATGCCCAGTCATCCTGCCTGGCAGAAACAAAATGTTGCTCATATGTGACCAAGGTCTGGTTGGCCCTTTCAACCAACCCATTCGTCTCTGGATGATATGCCGAAGAGAGATTTAACTCAATACTGAGTAGACGACAAAGCTCTCTCCAGAATCGAGACGCAAACTGGGGACCCCGGTCACTAACAATTTTGTCTGGCATACCGTGTAGGCGAAAGATATGCTTGATAAACAAGACAGCCAACGCCCGTGCAGATGGTAGCCGTGGAAGAGGCACCAAATGCACCATTTTGGAAAAATGGTCGGTGATCACCCAGATAATGGTGCAGTTACGAGACTTGGGCAAGCCCACCACAAAGTCCATCCCGACCATCTCCCAGGGCTTGTCCGCCACGGGCAGCGGATAAAGCAAACCAGCTGGCCGTTGCCGAGGAGTCTTGTTCCTGGCGCAAGAGACACACGCCCGAACATACTCCGCGACATCACGGGCCATATGCGGCCACCAGTATGTCCTCGCCAGTAACTTTTAGTACCAAAATGTCCACCCACCCTGGACGAGTGCGCCCAAGAAAGAACCTCCGGTCGCAAATTGGATGGAACAAAAGTCTTGCCCGGGGGCACAGACTCCAGCGGACAATAAGTGGGGACAATAAGCCGCGGCTCCTCCTCCTCCTCCGCAGATGACACAACGGAGCGAGAGAGAGCGTCGGCCCGAATGTTCTTCTCCCCAGAAAGGAAATGGAGGGTGAAATGAAACCGGGAGAAGAACAAGGACCATCTGGCCTGGCGAGAATTCAACCGCTGAGCTGTCTGCAGGTACACCAAATTTTTATGGTCTGTGAAGACTTGGAAGGGAAAACGTGCTCCCTCCAAGAGATGTCTCCACTCCGAGAAAGCCAACTTCATGGCTAGCAACTCCCTGTCCCCGATGGAATAATTCCTCTCTGCTGGTGCGAAGGTCTTGGAGAATAAGAAGCAAGGATGCTTCCGACCATGAGCATCCTTTTGGAAGAGGACTGCTCCAGCACCAACAGAAGAGGCATCCACCTCCATGATAAATGGCTTATCAACATCGGGGCGATGTAGAATGGGAGCGCTAGCGAAGTGTGACTTTATAGAGATAAAGGCCTTGGAGACCTCCTCAGACCACAATTTGGGATTCGCCCCCTTCTTGGTGAGGGCAACCAAGGGAGCTACCAAAGTTGAGAAGTGCGGGATGAACTGGCGATAATAATTGATGAATCCCATAAAGTGCTGCACCGCTTTAAGAGAATAGGATTCCTGCCAGTCCATCACAGCCTGTAGTTTGGCAGGATCCATAGCCAATCCCTGGGCAGAGATGATGTAGCTCAGGAAAGGTAAGGACTCCTGCTCAAACATACACTTCTCCAACTTGGCATAGAGGGAGTTTGCCCGTAGGAGATCGAAGACTTTGCTAACATCTCTCCGGTGGGAGTCAATATCTGGAGAATATCATCCAGATAGACTACAACCGAGGTGGAAAGCATATCCCGGAAGATATCGTTCACAAAGTCTTGGAAAACGGCTGGGGCATTACAGAGCCCGAAGGGCATCACCAGATATTCATAGTGCCCATCCCTGGTGTTAAACGCCGTCTTCCATTCGTCCCCCTCACGGATGCGAATCAGGTTGTAAGCACCCCGCAGATCTAATTTAGTAAATACCCTTGCTCCCCGAAGCCTATCGAATAGCTCGGATATCAAAGGCAAAGGGTACTTATTCTTAATGGTGATGGCGTTAAGACCCCTGTAGTCTATGCATGGACGCAATTCCCCATTCTTCTTCTGCACGAAGAAGAATCCTGCCCCAGCAGGTGACACTGACTTCCTGATGAACCCTCTTGCCAGATTTTCCTGGATGTACTGTGACATTGCCTCCGTCTCCGGGAGAGATAGCTGATAGACTCTACCCCAGGGAGGCTCAGCACCAGGCAAGAGGTCAATAGGACAGTCATAGGGGCGATGGGGCGGAAGGGTCTCCGCCGCCTTTTTGGAGAACACGTCTGCATAAGACCAATACTGCTTGGGGAGAGAGGATAGATCTGCGGGTACCTCTGTTGTAGCAACCTGAACACACTCCCTCTGACACCTACCCCCACAAGATTCACCCCATCCCAGAATTCTGCCTGAGGACCACTCGATATGAGGGGAGTGGTACCGTAGCCAAGGTATTCCCAACAGGACCTCATCAATTCCCTCAGGAATGACGAGTAGAGAAATAATCTCCTGATGAGATGGCGACATGGACAGAGTAAAAGGGATGGTCTGGTGTGTTATCTGTGAGGGCAGTGTCGACCCATTCACCACTCGTACCGTTACAGGTTGAGCTAGCATAACCAGGGGTATTGCGTGACGTTGGGCGAAGGCAGAAGACATAAAATTGCCCTCCGCCCCAGAATCCACGCAGAGCTCAACCGAGTGGGAGAATGAGCCTATAGTAATTGTCCCCTTAAAGGACAATTTAGAGGCAAACGTCGCCATGTCTAGTGTACCTCCACCTACGACCACTACACGCTGACGTTTCCTCGACCGCTGAAGACATCTGGTGGCTAGATGTCCTGACTGCTGGCAAACATGACAGACCCTGAGTGCACAAGCGGTCCGGGACTTAGATCCCGCTTGTGACACTTCTCTGGCCTCATGTGACTCAGGAACCAGGACCGGAGATTCCAGAGGTTTGGCGAAAGTAGGAGCCAGCCGAAACCTCTGCCTACACTGTGCTCGCTCTAACCTCCGCTCGTTAAAACGGAGATCAATTCGAGTGGAGACTGTTATTAACTCCTCCAGTGTGGCAGGAATCTCCCTAGTGGCCAGAGCGTCCTTTACGTGGTCAGCCAAGCCCCTCCAAAATATGGGGATAAGAGCTTTATCCGACCATTCCAGCTCAGATGCTAAAGTGCGGAATTGGACGGCAAAATGACTGACCAAGGACTCACCCTGAGTTAATGCCAGCAGTTGGAGCGCAGTATCATGGGTGACTTGAGGTCCTAAAAAGACCTGTTTCAGAGTGCTTAAAAACAGCGGAGCACTCTGCACCACATGATCGCCACGCTCCCACAGCGGCGTAGCCCATTCCAACGCCATGTCCGACAATAGAGATACAATAAATCCCACCTTAGCCCGCTCTGTGGGGAAGCGTGCAGCCAGGAGCTCAAGATGAATAGAGCACTGACTCACAAATCCCCTACAAAATTTGCTATCACCAGAAAATTTTTCTGGCAGCGGGAGGCGAGAAAATGTCGGAACAGGGGTGGCAATGGACAAAGTTGCTGCAGCCACGCTGGCAGCCTGTAGAGCAACTGCGGTAACATCCACAGCTGAGGTTGCGCTCTCGAGAGCCGCCAACCTACCCTCCAGCTGCTGGATATACTGGAGGGATTGCTGTTTGTCTGTCATCACTAGCCAGACCCTGGCACTAGTGTAATGTTAGGACTGGCGGAACGCACCAAGAAAGATGATATAGATGCGTTCACAGTCCGGGGTCCACCGTGCAGGCAAAACCCGCTGCTAGTAAATGACAGACTGTATGGCGGTACTAAAAGTATAAACACGTGGGTTAAACCTCACCCAACATGAAGAAAGAGATCCTGTTAAGTCACAGGACCGCGGTACCGCACATAAAGCGCGAGCAAGTAGTCAGCGAACTTAACCCCAAAAGGGATTGAAGTCCGATTGGACCCTTGCTGGCACAACACCGCAACTGGGTGTGAAAAGAACCTTAACAGTAATGTATGAGCACAAGAGTGCGTGCGATGCCGCACTGACGGACGCCACTAACCACCCAGGCTTGGGTATGGAAAGCGCAAGGCAAGCGCACGGCGCCGTACTGGCAGGCACAGCTAAAGGACGCTGTGATGTGTGTAACATACAGATGGATAGTCGGGCGCTAGAGAGCTACCATCATCCGCGAGCAATCAACAACTCTAGGGAGGGATACTTAGGAGCTTTCATCCTTTGACATACATCCATCTACACACACACATAATAATTGTACACTAGCGCATGGCCATGCGGTCGTGCGCAGTTTATATAGTTGCAGGACAGGAAGTGGCCACAGAAACTTTGCCCTTCCAAGACCTGCCAAGAGGACCAATGGAATGCGCTGCAGATCCTGAGCACATGACCCTCGATCTCCAACGGGAGATCTTGCCCTGGGCATGCTCAGTGTGCGCAAATAAGGACTTAGTCCCAGAGAAGTCCGCTCGCTGCTGACCAGCACTGACTTTAATGGCAGGACCTGAAGAAGCAGCAGTAACTCTCTGTACAGAGCGAGACCGAGCAAGACGCTGGGACCGACGTCCCTGCTGAGCAGACTCCACTGCGGCTGGATAGGAATGGGAGACCGCAGCGGAGACGGCCCGAGATTCCCCCTGTGCAGAAGTGGGAACTCGAGACCTAACACACATGATGCTCAATACTGTATAATGGCCACACAGTTCTCCATACTGTATAATGGCCACACATGATGCTCAATACTGTATAATGGCCACACATGATGCTCCATAGTGTATAATGGCCACACAGTGCTCCATACTGTATAATGGCCACACATAGCGCTCCATACTGTATAATGGCCACACACAGTTCTCCATATTGTATAATGATCCCACATGATGCTCCATACTGTATAACGGCCACACATGATGCTCCATACTGTATAATGTCCATTGGCCACACATGACGCTCCATACTGTATAACGGCCACACATGATGCTCAATACTGTATAATGGCCACACATGATGCTCAATACTGTATAATGGCCAAACACAGTTCTCCATACTGTATAATGATCTCTCATGATGCTCAGTACTGTATAGTGACCACCCCCCCTCCTGTATGCATGGCTCATATTCCCCCTCCTGTATGCATGGCTCATATTCCCCCCTGAATGCATGGCTTATATTCCCCCCCCCCGAATGCATGGCTCATATTCCCCCCCTGAATGCATGGCTCATATTTTCCCCCCCTGAATGCATGGATCTTATTCCCCCCTGTATGCATGGCTTATCCCTCCAGCCCCCCGCTCCCATCTTGCATGGCGCGCCAGCTTATGTCCTCCTTCAGACCCCCCATGTATGTGACAGCACCCCCTCCTTCCCCACAGACCCCCCATGTGTGACAGCACCCCCTCCTTCCCCACAGACCCCCCATGTGACAGCGCCCCCTCCTTCCCCACAGACCCCCACGTGACAGCACCCCCTCCTTCCCCACAGACCCCCACGTGACAGCACCCCCTCCTTCCCCACAGACCTCCACGTGACAGCACCCCCTCCTTCCCCAAAGACCGCTCATTCAGGAGGAGCTGCAGATGCCGAGACCAAGCATCGCTGGAGCATGGTGAGTATCTTCTTCAAGGAGGGTGGGAGGGAGGCGGGGGGCCCTGGAGCAGTGGGGGCCCACACAGCAGGTGTCAGTGCCTGGGCCCTCCGGAGAATCCTCCGGTTCTCCGGTGGGCCAGTCCGAGCCTGCCTTTTGGCCTCCACAAGAGAGAATCATTCTCTGCAGCTCATCATCCTGCTTAAACAAGATCTGTGCTGCCAAGAACAATGGCAACCTATACACACTGAAGGATCCACTACAGATTGTTCAGTGCATGTCTGAAGCATGGTCTGCTTATGTAGACAGGCTACAAAACCACCGTGGATCAGCAAGCAAGCATCGGAGGTCATTCATTACCGCCTGTTGTCAGGCATAGACGCACCTTAAAAAAGAAAATCAAACCAGACCTGGATTTATCTTTTAAGGCGCCTCCACGGTTTTCTATTACAGTGAAATTGCTTGCCCTATTTCAGACGTTAAATTAAAGTTTTCATTTTTCCACATATCTGATGATGTCTTGTGCAGGATATGAATGTGTGTAATGTTGTATATACATGTAGATGTGTGGATCTTATATATAATTCTCACCTGAAAGTAGAGTAAATGAGTTATTGTTTGTTATCCCTTGTTGGTGCATCTAAATTTCATTTGCTCTAGCTTATATTTAGGACCCCTCTAGTCTTGGTTCCACGCACATGAAAATGCATTATATTCATTTTGTCATGGAACCAGTGGTATGTTCATTTCACTAAAGTTTCCCAGGGGACATTTTTCAACATGACAATGCCAGGCCACATTTTTCTTGTGCTACTGTGAGCATCATGTGTGTCCTAAACGTGCTACAATGGCCTACAGCATCTCCAACTTGTCTCCCATTGAACACATCTGTCATTGGTCGGCTTTTGTAGAGGGAGCTGCCAGCAGTGGATGTTGATGATTTGCTGGCCCAAATTCTACATTGCAGAACATTCCTCAGAACCATTAATAACTGATAGCATTCTAGGGCATGTAGGTGCATTTGCTTTTGTGCATGTGGCTCATGCAGGATATTCAATATACTGTATATTGAGATGTTTTGAAAATGTTGCTTCCATTTTTCCATCATTTACATATCATCCGGTGATTTTCATAAATCCCTGACTTTTTTCATCTTGGTGTTGCAATTTCACTGTTGAGGCGTGTATGCACTCTTAACCCCTTTCTGACATTAGACGTACTATCCTGTCGAGGTGGGGTGGGACCGTATGACCACCAACGGGATAGTACGTCATATGCGATCGGCCGCGCTCACGGGGGTAGCGCAGCCGATCGTGGCCGGGTGTCTGCTGACTATCGCAGCTGACATCCGGCACTATGTGCCAGGAGTGGTCACGGACCGCCCCGGCACATTAACCCCCGGCACACTGCGATCCAACATGATCGCAGTGTTCCGGTGGTATAGGGAAGCATCGTGCAGGGAAGGGGGTCCCTGCGGGCTTCCCTGAGACCCTGGGAGCAACGCGATGTGATTGCATTGCTCCAAGGGTCTCCTAACTCCTTCCTCCCTGCAGCAGGCCTGGATCAAAAGTGGGTCCTGCAGGGAGGTGGCTTCACAGCGCCTGCTCAGAGCAGGCGCCGGGAAGCCTCCAGGAGTGCACGTCAGATCACTGATTTGACACAATGCACAGCAAAGTGTCAGATCAGCCATCCTACACTATAACATGATGCCCCCTTGGGGCAATGTTATAGTGTAAAAAAAAATATTCACATGTGTAAAAAAAAAATTAAAAAAATAGCTAAAAAAAAAAAATATTGTTTCTATAAATACATTTCTTTATCTAAATGAAACAAAACAAAACAATAAAAGTACACATATTTAATATCGCCGCGTCCATAACGACCCGACCTATAAAACTGTCCCACTAGTTACCCTTTCAATGAACACCGTAAAAATAAAAAATAAAAACCGAGGCAAAAAACAACGCTTTATTATCATACTGCAAAACAAAAAGTGGAATAACATGCAATCAACGGATATAAATAAACATGGTACCGGTGAAAACGTCATCTTGTCCCGCAAAAAACGAGCCACCATGCAGCATCATCAGCAAAAAAATAAAAAAGTTATAGTCCTCAGAATAAAGTGATGCAAAAATAATTATTTTTTCTATAAAATAGTTTTTATCGTATAAAAGCGCCAAAACATAAAATAATTATATAAATGAGGTGACGCTGTAATCGTATTGACCCGAAGAATAAAACTGCTTTATCCATTTTACCAAACATGGAACGGTATAAACGCCTCCCCCAAAAGAAATTCATGAATAGCTGGTTTTTGGTCATTCTGCCTCACAAAAATCGGAATAAAAAGCGATCAAAAAATGTCACGTGCCCGATAATTTTACCAATACAAACGTCAACTTGTCCCGCAAAAAAAAAAACCTCACATTTCCCTGTGGACCAAAATATGGAAAAATTATAGCTCTCAAAATGTGGTAATGCAAAAAATATTTTTTTGTAATAAAAAGCATCTTTCAGTGTGTGACGGCTGCCAATCATAAAAATCCGCTAAAAAACCCGCTATAAAAGTAAATCAAACCCCCTTCATCACCCACTTAATTAGGGAAAAATTAAAAAAATTAAAAAAGTATTTATTTCCATTTTCCCATTAGGGTTAGGGCTAGGGTTAGGGTTAGGGCTAGGGTTAGGGCTAGGGTTAGGGTTAGGGCTAGGGTTAGGGCTAGGGTTAGGGTTAGGGCTAGGGTTAGGGCTAGGGTTGGGGTTAGGGCTAGGGTTGGGGCTAGGGTTAAAGCTACAGTTAGGGTTGGGGATAAAATTAGGGTTAGGGTTTGGATTACGGTACATTTATGGTTGGGAATAGGGTTGGGATTAGGGTTAGGGGTGTGTCAAGGTTAGGGGTGTGGTTAGGGTTACCGTTGGTATTAGGGTTAGGGATGTGTTCAGTTTCAGTTATAATTGGGGGGGTTTCCACTGTTTATGCACATCAGGGGCTCTCCAAACGCGGCATGGCATCCAATCTCAATTCCAGCCAATTCTGCGTTGAAAAAATAAAACAGTGCTCCTTCCCTTCTGAGCTCTCCCGTGCACCCAAACAAGGGTGTACCCCAACATATGGGGTATCAGCGTACTCAGGACACATTGGACACCAACTTTTGGGGTCCAATTTCTTCTGTTACCCTTGGGAAAATACAAAACTGGGGGCTAAAAAATAATTATTGTGGAAAAAAATGATTTTTTTATTTTCATGGCTATGCGTTATAAACAGTAGTGAAATACTTGAGGGTTCAAAGTTCTCACAACACATCTAGATAAGTTCCTTGGGGGTCTAGTTTCCAATATGGGGTCACTTGTGGGGGGTTTCCACTGTTTAGGTACATCAGGGGCTCTGCAAACGCAATGTGACGCCTGCAGATCAATCCATCTAAGTCTGCATTCCAAATGACGCTCCTTCGTTTCCAAGCTCTGCCATGCGCTCAAACGGTGGTTCCCCCCCACATATGGGGTATCAGCGTACTCAGGACACATTGGACAACAACTTTTGGGGTCCAATTTCTCCTGTTACGCTTGAGAAAATAAAAAACTGGGGGGCTAAAAAATAATTTTTGTGGAAACATTTTTTTAAATTATTTTCATGGCTCTGCGTTATAAACTGTAGTGAAACACTTGGGGGTTCAAAGCTCTCACAACACATCTAGATGAGTACCCTAGGGGGTCTACTTTCCAAAATGGTGTCACATGTGGGGGGTTTCAATGTTTAGACACATCAGTGTCTCTCTAAACGCAACATGGTGTCCCATCTCAATTCCAGTCAATTTTGCATTGAAAAGTCAAACGGCGCTCCTTCCCTTCCGAGCTCTCCCATGCGCCCAAACAGTGGTTTACCCCCACGTATGGGGTATCAACGTACTCAGGACAAATTGTAAAACAACTTTTGGGGTCCAATTTCTTCTCGTACCCTTGGGAAAATAAAAAATTGGGGGCAAAAAGATCATTTTTGTGAAAAAATATGATTTTTTATTTTTACAGCTCTGCATTATAAACTTCTGTGAATCACTTAATGGGTCAAAGTGCTCACCACACATCTAGATAAGTTCCTTAGGGGGTCTACTTTCCAAAATGGTGTCACTTGTCGGGGGTTTCACTGTTTAGGCACATCAGGGGCTCTCCAACGTAACATGGCGTCCCATCTCAATTTCAGTCAATTTTGCATTGAAAAGTCAAATGGCGCTCCTTTGCTTCCGAGCTCTGCCATGCGCCCAAACAGTGGTTTACCCCTACATATGGGGTATCGGCATACTCAGGACAAATTGTGCAACAACTTTTGAGGTCCATTTTCTCCTGTTACCCTTTGTAAAATAAAACAAATTGGAGCTGAAATAAATTTTTTGTAAAAAAAAGGTAAATGTTCATTTTTATTTAAACATTCCAAAAATTCCTGTGAAACACCTGAAGGGTTAATAAACTTCTTGGTGTTGTAAAAATGAGAAATTGCTGGTCAATTTTTAACCTTTATAACTCCCTTTGGTTCCAAAATTGTGCTGATGTAAAGTAGACATGTGGGAAATGTTACTTATTAAGTATTTTGTGTGACATATCTCTGTGATTTAATTGCATAAAAATTAAAAGTTGGAAGATGGGGAAGTTTTCAAAATTTTCGCCAAATTTCCATTTTATTCCACAAATAAACACAAGTTATATCAAATAAATTTTACCACTATCATGAAGTACAATATGTCACGAGAAAACATTGTCAGAATCAACGGGATCCGTTGAAGCGTTCCAGAGTTATAACCTCATAAAGGGACAGTGGTCGGAAATGTAAAAATTGGCCCGGTCATTAACGTGCAAACCACCCTTGGGGGTAAAGGGGTTAAATGTTGTTCCTAGGTGAAGACACTATATCCATACTGACATGAATTTCTACTATATTGCAAACATGTCAGTCCAGATATTAATAAACATCATTACAATACAAAACAGCTGCCTCACTCCTGGAACTTTTCTCTAAATAACAAGAATGTGTTAAGAGAAATTATGTTCATTTTTTTAATCAGAAAAAGATTTCTAACTATTTTGCATTTATGACAAGGAATTTACTGCAGGGAGGTTGAGATTGCCAACTGTTGGTAAATGTGGTTTTTGATAAGTTTATCTGATCCGGATTTGCTTTCATGTATAAAAGTAAAGAGCATCTAAAAGAATTAGATATGTAATCTTTTATTTCTCAGACTCACCTTATCTCTGGCGTGTACAATTTACTGTATACTGCTTATCATGCCTTACCAAGTGATGACTCAGTACTCATTTATTTAGGATGGGGAAAAGATATACAATATCTGTGGTCTAATAAACACTTGAACAACAATGCAACAAGAAATCATCAAGAACATCTGGTTTTGGGATTAGAAGATGAAACAGTGACAGCAATGACATAAAAGCTATCTATATATATATATATATATATATATACTCAAGCATTAATTTACAAATAAAATAAAAACCTATACATATTCATTATCATACAGGTTTTGGAGCTCTCACACATTGGACAAACCCAGCTCATTTGAAAAAGACATGCAACACATACTGCATCCTGTCCACATGTTGGTAATATGTTGTACCCACTGTTTACTGCATTTTTCAGACTTTGTTCCTAAAAATTTTGGAGCAAAATGGGGGGGATGTCTTATTGTCAGAATATACTTACCAGTAGTGTTTTGGCATCAGGAGTCGAGCGATTCTGCAGTGGTCCGACTCTTCAGGGCGACGGTAGTAAAGGAAACCTTAACGCATGTAGGTGCTTCCAAAATATGATATGTATTTTATTAACTTGTGAATGCTAACACACGCTTAGCATAAATTGAACAACCAACATTTCGGCCAAAATGGGCCGCAGGGCGATGATCACAATCCCTACCCAGGCTGGTGCAGCAGTATTCGGTGGTGCTCAGTGGTGCGGGGGCTCTGCTGACATTTTGTGAAAGTCCGGAGCCCCCACACTTCCATTGCTGTGATGGGTGGCCTCCGGGAAAATGGCGTCTGGAAGCAACGCATATGCAGATTGAGATCTCGGTTACAAGATCTCGGCGCCGAGATCTCAATCTGTGTATGTGCCGCCCCCTAGCGGCCATTTTTCTGGTGGCCATTTTTACGTGGGCCACCTCATCACAGCAATGAATGTGCAGGGGCTCCGGGCTTTGAGAAAATGTTGGTGGAGCCCCCACACCACGAGCACCGCAGAACCTGCCGCATAAGTCTGGAATGGGAGTCATATCATCACTGGACCACATAACAACCCCTGTGACCACACTCCACCAGTGCTTCCGATTTCCCCTGGTAAGCTGAATTCGGACTGTAAGATGGACCCTCATTTGATGCATTAATTTTTTTTCCCTATTGTCCTTCTGAAAATTTGGGGTGCGTCTTATACTCTGAAAAATATGGTACTCATACATTGGGCTCATGCCAGTCACATATTGGAAATATCTCACCCAAACAACACACATTGGTCACATGCCATTACTACTGGCATAATGGAATCATGCTCCCTCACATCATATATTAGCCTTATGCTGCAAATGTATCACATATATCAGTACAAACTGTACATACTAGACAACTGCTGAAATGCAGACTGGTAACAGAAGAGAGCAGGGAGGGCGGCTAGCTCATATAGTCAATGCATGAATGAGCTTTCTTTGAAAACCGCACTTGCTGCGGGCAAATGAGTGTTGTTAATCAAGACAGAGCGTGATAGCTTAATTTGGGTTGACAGTCTACCATAAAGGACATTTCTCCTCACACTTCTCACCAGAAATGAATGTCACTTTCTGTTTCAGTGTTATAACACCAGACCTTAAGACACACTTTATCCCTCCAAAACTTTTCACTTTTACACTTTTCACTTTCTTTGCATTTTACTAATAATTCAATCTACGGTATATCTGGTGAAAATCTTGTAACACATGGAATGTGTTGAAATAGGCCACTACTGGGTTGGAGTGACCTCTCTGATTAAATAAGTATTCGGCATACACATACAACTTCATCCTAGGGTATGCACACTGGGCCTTCTGGGGGTGGGGGTAGATTTTAGATCCCCTGTGACTACCACCATTCTGAGAATACTGTTTATGGCCATGAAATTGTTAACATTGCACTGGTTAGACCATAATCCACCAACATTGGAGGAATTAAATGGTAAAATTAATAATACCGTATGCCTGGAGAGAGGTACTTACATTAAAAGGAACTCAATAAAAAAGTATAAATATATGGAAATGGTGGCTGGTCAACCCTGGGGTGGCATCTGTGGACCTACTCAGAATAACTGTACTAGATTGGTTGGCTATTTCGGCTTTTTGAATATTGTATGTTGAGGACATACAGCTCTGGCAAAAATTAAGAGATCACCACCTCAATCCCTGTCATGGGCAGCCCAATCCCTAGACCTGAACTCCATTGAAAACCTCTGGAATGTAATCAAGAGGATGATAGATAGTCAGAAGCCACGAAATAAAGAAGAACTGCTTAAATTTTAGCACCAGAAGCAGTGTGAAAGACTGGTGGAAAGCATGCCAAGACGCATAAAGGCTGTGATTAAAAATCATGGATATTCCACAAAATATTGATTCCTGAACTCTTCCTGAGTTAAAACATTAGTATTGTTGTTTCTAAATGATTATGAACTTGTTTTTGTTGCCAGTGGCGTATCCAGGGGGGGCAGCCGGGGCATGTGCCCCGGGCGCAGCTGACAGGGGGGCGCCAGCGGGCCACCTGATGATGTGGCGGTCAAAGGAGACTCCTCGTCGGCGGCATTCTGCCACCCCCACAGTCTTAGATAATCCCGCTATAAAAAAATATTTTTTTTCCACAAAAAAGATTTTGTAGCCCCCAAGTTTTTATTTTCACAAGGGTAACAGGAGAAATTGGACACCAAAAGTTGTTGTCCAATTTATCCCAAGTACGCTGATGCTCCATATGTGGGGGTAACCCACTATTTGGGCGCACGGCAGAGCTCAGAAGGGAGGGAGCACCATTTGACTTTTTGAGCGCAAAATTGGCTGTCGTGTTTGGAGACCCCCTGATGTAACTAAACAGTGGAAACCCCCAATTCTAGCTCCAACCCTATCCCCAACACACCCTTAACCCTAATCCCAACCCGATCCATAATCCTAATCACTAACCCTAACGATAATCACAACCCTTACCCCAAAACAACCCTAATGTCAACCCTAACCATAACCCTAATCAAAACCCTAAATCCAACACAACCCTAATCCTAATCTCAACCCTAACCTCAAACCTAACCCTAATCCCAATACACCCCTAATCACAACCCTAACCTTAGCCCTAATCCCAAACCTAACCCTAATCCCAAGCGTAGCCCTAATGCCAACCCTAACCCTAATACCAACTCTAATCCAAACCCTAACACTAATCCCAAATCTAACCCTAACTTTAGCCCCAACCCTAGCCCTAACTTTAGCCCCAACCCTAATCCTAAAGCTACTTTCACACTTGCGTCGTTTGGCATCCGTCGCAATCCGTCATTTTGGACAAAAAACGGATCCTGCAAATGTGCCCGCAGGATGCGTTTTTTGCCCATAGACTTGTATTGCCGACGGATCGTGATGGATGGCCACACGTCGCGTCCGTCGTGCACTGGATCAGTTGTGTTTTGGCGGACCGTCGGCACAAAAAACGTTCAATGTAATGTTTTTTTGTACGTCGCGTCCGCCATTTCTGACCGCGCATGCGTGGCCATAACTCCGCCCCCTCCTCCCCAGGACATAGATTGGGCAGTGGATGCATTGAAAAACTACATCCGCCGGCCACATTGTGCACAATTTTCACAACGTGCTTCGGTATGTCGGGCCGACGCATTGCGACGGCCCCGTACAGACGTAAGTGTGAAAGAGCCCTAACCCTAAATTTAGCCCCAACCCTAACCCTAAATTTAGCCCCAACCCTAACCCTAAATTTAGCCCCAACCCTAACCCTGAACTTAGCCCCAACCCTAACCCTAAATTTAGCCCCAACCCTAACCCTAAATTTAGCCCCAACCCTAACCCTAGCCCTAACCCTAGCCCTAACCCTAACCCTAGCCCTAACCCTAACCCTAACCCTAGCTCTAACCCTAGCCCTAACCCTAGCCCTGACCCGAACCCTAACCCTAACCCTAGCCCTAACCCTAGCCCTAACCCTAACCCTAATTTTAGCCCCAACTGCTCTTCTCCTGCCGGCCGGCAGATGGCGACAGATGGCGGGCGCACTGCGCATGCGCCCGCCATTTTCTTTTGCCAAGAAGACCAGGAGGAGCAGCAGGAGGACCCAGGGACACTGGTGAATATAATAGGGTCCCCGAATCCCCCTATTTCTCTGTCCTCTGATGTGCGATCACATCAGAGGACAGAGAATTACACTTTGCTTTTTTTTTTTTGCGGTCGCCGGTAAACAGTTAATTACCGGCGATCGCAAAATAGGGGTCAGTAAAACCGACCCCGATCATGTTCTTTGGGGTCTCGGCTACCCCCGGCAGCCGAGACCCCAAAGATTGTCCCGGTGCCGGCCGGCGGGCGCACTGCGCATGCACCCGCCATTTTGAAGATGGCGGCGCCCATCGGGAGCCACGAGGAGCACCGGGGGAGACAGGTAAGTATTGGGGGGTTACCTGGGACCCCATTTCTCTGTCCTCTGATGTGAGATCACATTGGAGGACAGAGAAATTAAAAAGAAATTGCATTTTTTTTTGCAATCGCTAGTAAACGGTTAATTACCGGCGATCACAAATGCGGGGTCGGTAAAAAAAACCCCCGAATCATGTTCTCTGGGGTCTCGGCTACCCCCGGCAGCCGAGACCCCGGAGAAAATCCGACTCTGGGAGGCGCTATTTACTTTTTCCACAGCGCCGTTAATTAACGGCGCTGTGGTTTAAGTACCCTTAGCGGCCACCGTTAAAAGGCGTATCGGCGGTCGTTAAGGGGTTAAATGCATGCGTTTCAATAGAAAAACACAAGAATACACACTGAAAAGCCACCCCCCAACCCTAACCCTAACGCTAGGGATCCCTAGTAACCCTAGGGATCCCTAGTAACCCTAGGGATCCTTACCCTAACCCTAACTCTAAGGGTTAGGGTTAGGATCCCTAGGGTTAGGGTTAAGGTTAGGATCTCTAGGGTTAGGGTTAGGATCCCTAGGGTTAGGGTTAGGATCCCTAGGGTTAGGGTTAGGATCCCTAGGGTTAGGGTTAGGTTTAGGGTTAGGATCCCTAGGGTTAGGGTTAGGGTTAGGATCCCTAGGGTTAGGGTTAGGATCCCTAGGGTTAGGGTTAGGGTTATGATCCCTAGGGTTAGGGTTAGGTTTAGGGTTAGGATTCCTAGGGTTACTAGAGATCCTAACCCTAACCCTAACCCTAGGGATCATAACCCTAACCCTAACCCTAGCTATTTCTATTTATAGTGGGTTTTCTAGTTGATTTTGATGATTGGCATCTGTCACACACTTCTCATCATGCGTTTCAAAAACGCAAACACGGTAAAAAACGCATGTAAATGCGTCAAAACGCCGCGTTTTTTTACCACATGCAAAAACGCATGCATCTAAAAAATGCAGCGTTTGCACGCGGTTTTTGCATCACATGTGTTTGCGTTAAAAACGCTGCGTTTTTTAACGCAAATGTGAAACTAGCCTAAGTCATCTGGGTAATTTCGTAATGCATCTCTTGGAACGGACGCTGACGGCCGCATCGCGAGGAGCGGGACAGCTTCAGTGGACGATGGAAGGTGAGTATATAACTATTTTTTATTTTAATTCTTTTTGTGGGCTGTGTTATTTACTACGTGGCTGCTATATACTACGTGGCTGCTGTATACTATGTGGCTGCGCTATCTACTGCATGGGCTGTGCTATATACTACATAGGTTGTGTTATATACTACATCGCTGTGCTATATACTATGTGGCTGTGCTATATACTACTTGGCTGTGCTATATACTACGTGGCTGCTATATACTACGTGGCTGTGCTATCTACTGCGTAGGCTGCGTTTTATACTATGTGGGCTGTGTTATATACTACATCGCTGTGCTATATACTATGTGGCTGTGCTATATACTATGTGGCTGTGCTATATACTACGTGGCTGTGCTACATACTACATGGCTGCTATATACTACGTGGCTGCGCTATCTACTGTGTTGGCTGTGTTATATACTACGTGGCTGTGTTATATACTATGTGGGCTGTGCTATATACTACATCGCTGTGCTATATACTACGTGGCTGTGCTATATACTATGTTGCTGTGCTATATGCTATGCAGTCGGCCGCGACCAATCAGCGATATTGGCACGGAATTTAACCCCCACTCACAGCACGATGTACATACTTACATACATATTCTGGAATACCCAATGCATTAGAATCGAGCCACCATCTAGTATATATATAATCGTCTAAGGGTCTGTTTGTCTGTAATGGAAATCCCGCATTGCTGATTGGTCGCGGAAGGCTGGCGCGACCAATCATCAACAGGTGCAGTCCGGCCGTGAATTGGCGTGGGATTTAAACCCCGCTTTGCTGATTGCTCGCGCCCGGCCGGCCGCGACCAATCAGCTATATTGCATCAGGATTTAAACACCACTTCGTAAATAAACTACATACATATTCTAGAATACCCGATGCGTTAAAATTGGGCCACCACCTAGTAGATATGCAATAGCAAGGCCGATGTTTATGAATGAACGTTTAATTTAAAACAAAAATGGGAAAAGAATGGCGTGGGCTCCTGCACAATTTTCTGTGCCAGAGGGGGAAAGCCAACGGCCGGGGGCCAATATTTGCAGCCTGGGAAGGGGGTAATACCCATGGCCCCTCTCTAGGCTATGAATATCAGCCCGCAGCTGTCTGCATAGCCTTTACTGACTATAAAAATAGGGGGACCCCCCAAAAAAAGACGTGGGGTCCTCCTATATTTTATGGCCAGAAAGGCTACGCAGACAGCTGCAGGCTGATATTCATAGCCTAGAGAGAGGCCATGGTTATTGTCCCCCCGGCTACAAATACCAGCACCCAGCCGTCCCAGAAATGGTGCATCTAAGGGCACTTAGCCCCTCTCTTCCCACTCCCGTGTAGCAGTGGGATATGGGGTAATAAGGGGTTAATGTCACCTTGCTATTGTAAGGTGACATTAAGCTGGGTTAATAATGGAGAGGCGTCAATAAGGCGCCTATCCATTATTAATCCTAGAGTAGTGAAAGAGTTAAAAAACAAAATAAAGACACAGCTTGAAAAAAGTATTTTAATATTCTTAATTTAACCATACTTGCCATACTCGATTACCTGCAAAAAATTTAAAATAATAAACCGTATACTACCTGTCCGCCGTAGTCCAATTAATAACGAGTGTCCCACGACGATTTCCCCTATAGAACAGTGACATCGGGTGATGTCACTGCTCTTTAGGACCTCCAGTGACACATTGACAGGAGACAATGGCTCCTGCTGTGTATCACTGAGGTTACCTCAGTTCAGGGTCTCACTTTATGGCATTACTGCGTGGGAACTTTCTCACACAGCGGTGCCACTAGTGAGACTAGGGACTATTTTTTACAGTGGCGGAGGAATACAGTGTGGAAGGAAACCTTTCTTCATTGTATTCCTGGAGCACCTGGAGAGCGGTCGCATCAGCTGATGCTGCTGCTCTCCACAGGAGATCAGCGTGGGACACTCGTTTTAATTGGATTTCTGCGGATCAGGGAGTATAGAGTTTGTTTATTATTTTAACATTTTTTACAGGTGACACTGGCTTCGGGGATCAAAGTGACAAGTAGGGTTGAGCAAAACGGGTCGGCCATTTTCAGAAGTCGCCGACTTTTGGCAAAGTCGGGTTTCATGAAACCCAACCCGACCCCTGTGTGGGGTCGGCCATGAAGTCGGCGATCTTCTGAATCTGGTATCGGAATTCCGATCCCGAGTTCCGATATGTTTGCAATCAACCCATGTGACTGCTCGCACGACCAATCACAAGCCGCGACGTCACCGCAAGGTCCTGCAAGCGCTGATTCTTAGGAAGGAAGGTTCCCGGTTAGTACCAGGGCACTTCCGAGGGTGAGTATAGCAATATTTTTTATTTTAATTCTTTATTTTACACTTAAATATGGATCACAGGGCCTGAAGGAGAGTTTCCTCTCCTTCAGACCCTGGGAACCATTGGAAACCCAATGCACTGCGACCCCGACTTTTTTATAGGATCGGCCGATTTCACTCGACCCGACTTTTGAAAAAGTCGGGTTTCGTGAAACCCGACCCGATCCTATAAAAGTAAAAGTCGCTCAACCCTAGTGACAAGTGATGGTATGAACTCTATGTTATAGGTACTGTATGTCTATATGTATGTATTGTATGTATGTATATACTGTATGTATGTGTTGTATGGTGTAGGTTGCATGTTGTATGGTACATGTCAAATGTTGCATGTCGCATGTTGTCGCATGTCGCATGTTGTCGCATGTTGTTGCATGTTGCATGTCACATGTTGCATGACGCTTGTCGTCACATGTCGCATGTTGTTGCATGTTGCATGTCACATGTCGTCGTATGTCGCATATTGCATGTCGCATGTCACATGTTGCATGTCGCATGTCACATGTCGCATGTTGCATGCCGCATGTTGCATGCCGCATGTTGTTGCATGTTGCATGTCGCATGTCACCGCATGTCGCATGTCGTCACATGTCGCATGTTGTAGCATGACGCATGTTGCATGTCGCATATTGTCACATTTTGCATGTCACATGTTGTATGACACATGTTGCATGCCGTCGCATGTCGTCGCATGTTTTTGCGTGTTGCATGTCATCACATGTCACATGTTGTCGCATGTCACATTTTGTCACATGTTGCATGTTGCCGCAGGTTGCATGTCGCATGTTGTATGTCGCTTGTCACATGTTGTATGTCGCATGTTGTCGCATGTTGCATGCTGTCGCATGTTGTTGCATGATGTCACATGTTGCATGTTGTCGCATGTCACATGTTGTCGTATGTCGTCGCATGTCACATGTTGCATGTCGTCGCATGTCACATGTTGTATGTCACATGTTGCATGTCACATGTTGTCGCATGTCACATTTTGTCGCATGTTGCTTGTCGCTTGTCACATGTTGTATGTCGCATGTCGTTGTATGTTGCATGTTGCATGTTGCATGTTGTCGCATGTTGCATGTTGCGTGATGTCACATGTTGCATGTCGTCGCATGTCATATGTCGCATGTTGTCGTATGTCATCGCATGTTGTATGTCACATGTCGTCGCATGTTGCAGCATGTTGCTTGTCGCATGTTGTGGCATACAACATGTGACAAGTGACATACAACATGCGACAAGCAACATGCTGCAACATGCAACATGCGACAACATGTGACAACATGCGACATGTGACATACAACATGTGACAAGCGACATACATGTCGCATGTTGTCGCATGTAACATGTCGCATGTTGTTTCATGTTGTTGCATGTTGTTGCATGGTGTATGTTGCATGGTGTATGCTGTGTGTTGTATGTTGTGTGTTGTATGTGCACACAGTCTAGACGAGTCCAGCTCTGCTACAACTGGATGCCTGACATCCAGATGTAGCAGAGCCAGTAGATGATCACTGGAGATAACTCTCCAGCGATCACCTACACTACAGTGTTCTCACAAACAGCTGATTAGCTGTTTGCGAGAACCAGACTAGTGACCGGAGATAACTCCCAGTCACGTGCACGACAGTTCTCGCGATAACATAAGTTATCCCATCCACTATGCTGTAACATCTGGACGCTGTGTGTTTGATGCTGCAGCTCTTCGCAGCGTCAAACACACAGCGTTTCTGAATGTGGAAACATTCCCTAAAAGAACAATTTACATTTTACTCAAAAATATACCTATAAAGAGAAAAATCAGACAAACTGAAAATTTTGCAGTGGTCTCTTAATTTTTGCCAGAGCTGTATAGATACCAATTAGTTTCTGTTCGTAAACATGTTGTTAGTGAACATTAGTGATGGGCGAGCACTAAAATGCTCGGGTGCTCGTTGCTCGGGTTGAGCAGATTGGAATACTCAGGTACTCGGCCAGAACAACGAGCCCAATGTAAGTCTATGGGAGACCCGAGTATTTTTACCGCGATCCTCCCGGGGGTCCTTTTCAGGTCTAAAAAGTCTCAAAATGATGGAAACACTGCTCAAATGACACAGGGACATCATGGGGATCGCCCCTAATGCACCCCATTAGGCCTTGGAACCCACATGCTGGATGGGTCCAGGAAAATCCACTTCACAATATGCATTTTGTGCTCCATACTCCTTTGTTTTATACATTGGCAGGAAGGCGAGCCCTGCTGCATAGTCAGTCATATGCACCCCATTAGGCCTTGGAACCCACAAACTGGATGGGCCCAGGAAAATCCACTTCACAATATGCATTTTGTGCTCCATACTCCTATCTTTTATACATTGGCAGGAAGGTGAGCCCTGCTGCATAGTCATATGCACCCCATTAGGCCTTGGAACCCACATACTGGATGGGCCCAGGAAAATTCACTCGTATTTTTTAATGGTATGATGGTTCCCTCTTTGCACAATTATTTACAGGAGAATTTGGCAATTTTATTTGACATGTTTTTAACACTAAGATTCTGATACAGCTTTATAAAAGGCTAATGCAATACAAGGCAATTTTATTGCAAACTACAAAATTCAAGGAATAGTATGATTGAATAGTGTGAGTGCGTACACTTTTGTATGTGTTAACATACACAGGTTAATAAGTACATATAAGGATTAAATAAATATAGTGATTACATATACATGAAGGCTAACTACATGCAGTATAGTTAGATCATCACCAAGAGGCTTTTAAACATCATCCATCTGGAATATCAGAGAAGCAACACCAAGACAGAGAACCCCACAAGGATTTAGATCAAACCACCACCGGCATAGCTTCAGTAAACCTTAATGTTTTACAATGACAAACAGCAAACATATAGAGGCTTAGAACTGTTTGTGAAGTGAATAAACAAATATTTATCAAGATTGTCTCACTATGAGCATTGTCTCTCACATCTCTAAATGTTTTACAAGAAATGCAGCTATGTGATTGTCTGAATGCATTCGCTATACAGTATTTCAATCTTGTTTGCAAATCGCCATTTGTATATTCTCCATTAGGGTTGAGTGAAACGGATCAGACAAATTCAAAAGTCGCCGACTTTCGGCAAAGTCAGGTTTTGTGAAACCTGACCCGTTCCTAGTGTGGGATCGGCCATGAGGTCGGCGATCAGCACGCCAAAGTCGCATTTCGTATGACGTTTTCAGCACCATTTCTCATCCAATGAAGGAGGACGCAGAGTGTGGGCAGCGTGATGACATAGGTCTTGGTCCCCACCATTTTAGAGAAGGCCATTACAGTGATTGGCTTGCTCTCTGCGACGTCACAGGGGCTATAAAGGGGTGTGCACACTGACTGCCATCTTACTTCTGCCGATCTTAGCATAGGGAGAGGTTGCTGCAGCTTCATCAGAAGAAGGGATATAGTTAGGGAGGGAAGATTAACCCCGAAACTGCTTGTGCTGTAGCGATTTCCACTGTCCAACACCACCTTTTTTTTGAAGGGACAGTGGAGTTTATATTTTTGTGCATCAGCTCTGTAGCTTATTACGCTGCCCTTTAAGGCTCCCTGATAGCTGCATTGCTGTTTGTACACCGCTGTGCAAACCAACTGCTTTTTTAAAAGCAAAAATCCTGTTGCTCCTTTCTGCACAGTTCTCTTGTTTATTTGTTCACACTTTTGTGTGCAGCAGTCCTTTTTATTGCTGCCATACTTGTCCTTAGATCATTGCAGGGAGATTGAAATTGTACTGCAGCCCTTGTATTTTTTGATATATCTTCCAGCCACGTTCTGCCACTTACATTGTGTAGTGTAGTACACTGGGACTGAGTTTTGTTGCAGTCTCACCCCAAAAAAAGGGAGATTTAAATTTGCACTAAGTGGATCTACGTCAGTTCTGTTAGTTTGTCGTATATCTTCCAGCCACGTTCTGCCACTTACATTGTGTAGTGTAATACACTGGGCCTGAGTTTTGTTGCAGTCTCCTCCCCAAAAAAGGGAGATTGAAATTGGCACTAAGTGGATCTACATCAGTTCTGTTAGTTTCTCGTATTTTTTCCAGCCACGTTCTGCCACTTACATTGTGTAGTGTAATACACTGGGCCTGAGTTTGGTTGCAGTCTCCCCCTCAAAAAAAAGGGAGATTTAAATTGGCACTAAGTGGATCTACGTCACAGTTCTGTTAGTTTGTCGTACATCTTCCAGCCACGTTCTGCCACTTACATTGTGTAGTGTCATACACTGGGCCTCAGTTTTGTTGCAGTCTCCCCCCCAAAAAAGGGAGATTTATATTGGCACTAAGTGGATCTACGTCACAGTTCTGTTAGTTTGTCGTACATCTTCCAGCCACGTTCTGCCACTTACATTGTGCAGTGTAATACACTGGGCCTGAGTTTTGTAGCAGTCTCCCCCCAAAAAAGGGAGATTTAAATTGGCACTAAGTGGATCTACGTCACAGTTCTGTTAGTTTGTCGTACATCTTCCAGCCACGTTCTGCCACTTACATTGTGTAGTGTAATACACTGGGCCTGAGTTGTGTTGCAGTCTCCCCCCCAATAAAGGGAGATTTAAATTGGCACTAATTGGATATACGTCACAGTTCTGTTAGTTTGTCGTACATCTTCCAGCCACGTTCTGCCACTTACATTGTGTAGTGTAATACACTGGGCCTGAGTTGTGTTGCAGTCTCCACCCCAAAAAAGGGAGATTTAAATTGGCACTAATTGGATCTACGTCACAGTTCTGTTAGTTTGTCGTACATCTTCCAGCCACGTTCTGCCACTTACATTGTGTAGTGTAATACACTACGCCTGAGTTTTGTTGCAGTCTCCCCTCCCCAAAAAAGGGAGATTTAAATTATCCACAAGTTTATATACACCTTCTACCTTGTTTCACAGTACCATATAATGGTTGTTATTTTGGTTAGATTTTTCCAAAAATTAGGAAGTCTGGTGGAAGAGGCCGTGGGAGGTCGTTGCCAGCTGGTACTGATGGTGGTGGTGTTGGTGGTGGAGAATCTGGTGGTAGTGGGAAAAGCAAAATAGCACCAAAGGCTCGAGGTGTTGAGCCAGCGTCATCGTCTGGCTACACAAGGCCTCGAAGGCTCCCTTATCTGGGAGTGGGAAAACAGGTTTTAAAGCAGCAGGAAAAAGTTTTGGCTTTCCTTGCTGACTCAGCCTCTAGCTCTTTCGCCTCCTTTTCAGAAGGTTCGAAATCTAAAAGCAGCGAGTCATCAGTGGATGCTCCCAGTCAGGAACAAGTCGCTTCCTTGGGTCCTTCACACAAACCAAAAGTGAACGATGCGGCAGGCGAAACTACAGTTTACTCCATGGAGCTCTTTACACATACCGTGCCTGGTTTAGAGAGGGAATTACATTACAAGATGAATCGGACATGGAGTGCACAGACTCAGCTAGATTATTATGCTGTTCCATTGACTCAGATCACTACATTGCCCTCGCAGTGTACTGAGTCAGAATCTGACCCTGATGAGACTATGGTGCCCCGTCACGAACGCTATAGCACCTTACACGGTGACACAGAGGAAGGTGCACATGACATGGAAGAGGAGGTGATAGATGACCCAGTTGTCGACCCAGATTGGCAGCCATTGGGGGAAGAGGGTGCCGCTGCCAGTAGCTCAGAAGTGGAGGAGGATGATCCGCAGCAGCCATCTACATCGCAACAGCTTTCATCTGGCAGGCCCGTATCTGGCCAAAAATGTTTGTCAAAACCAAAAACAGTTTTAGGACAGCGTGGCCATCCGGTGAAAATAGCACAGCGTGCAATGCCTGAAAAGGTAATCCATAGTAGGAAGAGTGCAGTGTGGGAATTTTTTTAACCAAGATCCGAATGATAACTGCAAAGTTATCTGTAAGAAGTGCTCAAAGACCTTTCGCAGAGGGAAGAATCTCCTAAATTTAAATACAATCTGCATGCGTAGACATTTAACCAGCATGCACTTGCAAGCCTGGACTAACTACCAACGTCCAGTACAAATGGTGCACCTGCTCAGAATGAAGGTAGTCAGCAACGCTACATTCCTTCCCTCACTGTAATCACACCGTTTACCACACCACCTGCAGCAAATGTGGAGGTATCGTCGCAAGGCCAAAGCAGTCAGGGAATCACCAGGTTCTTGGTAGGAAACACTGTAGGTAGACCAACAGCAAGAATACCATCACCAACCCTCTCTCAGTCTGCCATGTCCACCACCACCCCCGCTAGTTCCACCATATGCAGCTCTCCAGTCCAGCTCACCCTACAAGAGACTCTCGTTAGGAAAAGGAAGTACTCATCCTCTCATCCGCGTACACAGGGTTTGAACATCCACATTGCTAGACTTATCTTATTAGAGATGTTGCCCTACCGGTTAGTTGAAAGCGAAGCTTTCAAAGCCCTGATGGACTACGCAGTATCACGCTATGACCTACCCTGTCGACACTTCTTTGTGAGAAAAGCCATCCCAGCCCTTCACCAGCATGTCAAAGACCGCATTGTCCATGCACTGCGGCAATCAGTCAGTAGAAAGGTGCACCTCACAAAAGATGCATGGACCAGTAGGCATAGCCAGGGACGTTACGTGTCCATCACGGCACACTGGGTTAATGTGGTGGATGCAGGGTCCACAGGGGACAGCCATATTGGGACAGTTCTGCCTTGCCCACGGTCTAGGAAACAGTTGGCTGTAGGCTTTCGCCCCCCCCTCCGCCTCCTCCTCGTCCTCCAGCAGAAGCAAGAGCTCATCCACAGACCGCAGTCGCACGACCGCTCCATCCGCAGCTGCCACTGTTGCACACGAAGTATCCCATTATGGAACAGCTAGTGGCAAGCTTCAGCAGGCTATGTTGGGAATGAAGTGTTTGGGCGACAACAGACACACCGCTGAAGTTCTGTCTGAGTTCTTGCAGCAAGAAACTCAGTCATGGCTGGGCAGTGTACATCTTGAGGCAGGCAAGGTAGTCAGTGATAACAGAAGGAATTTTATGGCTGCCATAGCCCTTTCACAACTGAAACACATTCCGTGCCTGGCTCACACCTTGAACCTGGTGGTGCAGTGCTTCCTGAAAAGTTATCCGGGGTTACCCGACCTGCTCCTGAAGGTGCGCAGACTTTGCTTGCACATCCGCCGTTCGCCCGTACACTCCAGACGTATGCAGAACCATCAGCGATCTTTGAAGCTTCCCAAGCACCGCCTAATAATCGACGTTGCAAAAAGGTGGAACTCCACACTGCACATGCTTCAGAGGCTGTGCGAACAGAGGCGTGCTGTTATGTATTTGTGGGAGAATACACATACACGGGCAGGCAGTTGGATGGCAGACATGGAGTTGTCAGGTGTGCAGTGGTCGAAGCTACAAGAACTGTGTCAAGTCCTTCAGTGTTTTGAGGAATGCTCACGCCTGGTTGGTGCAGATGACGCCATCAAAAGCATGAGCATCCCCCTAATGCGTCTGCTGATGCAAAGTTTGACACACATAAAGGAGCAGGCGTTTGCAGCCGAGGACGAGGGAAGCCTTGCTGACAGTCATCCATTGTTTGGTCAGGGAAGTATACTGGACGAGGTGGCGGGCGAAGAGGAGGAGGACGAGGAGGATGATGGGGATGAATATTTTTTGGATGAGGAAGCTTCTCAGGGGGCAATAGAAACTGGTGGCGTTGCAAGGTCAGGTTCAGGGTTTTTGAGGGAGACAAGTGACGTTGATTTGCCAGAAAGTGCGCCTCAACCCAGCACAAGCAGTGAATTGACACCTGGAACATTGGCCCACATAGCGGATTATGCCTTGCGCATCCTAAAAAGGGACCAATGCATTATAAAAATGACCGATGATGATTACTGGTTGGCCTGCCTCCTGGATCCACGCTACAAAGGGAAATTGCAAAATATCATGCCACATTAGAACCTTGAGCAAATATTGGCTACCAAACAAGCAACTCTTGTAGACCATTTGGTTCAGGCATTCCCAGCACACAGCGGCGCTGATGGTTCTCACACGAGCTGCAGGGGGCAACATGACAGAGGTGTAAGAGGTGCACAAATCAGAAGTGGCGTTTGACAGAGGGGTTTTCTGACCAGGTTGTGGAGTGATTTCGCAATGACCACAGACAGGACAGGTATTGCAGCATCAATTCAAAGTGACAGAAGACAACATTTGTCCAGTATGGTTACTAACTATTTTTCCTCCCTTATCAATGTTCTCCCTCACAAGTCATTCCCATTTGATTACTGGGGATCCAAAATAGACACCTGGCCTTAATGGGCAGAATATGCATTGCAGGAGCTTGCTTGCCCAGCAGCTAGTGTGCTATCAGAAAGAGTATTCAGTGCTGCTGGTTCAATACTGACCGAAAGAAGGAGTCGTCTGGCTACCCAAAATGTTGATGATCTAACCTTCATTAAAATAAACCAATCATGGATTTCTAATTATTTTACCCCACCTTTCCCGGCTGACACCTAGCTTTCCTGTAAAAAGGTCTTGCTTTTGGACTGGTCTTACTGAGTGTTCCAATTTCTCCGTTTGCAGCTGCTGTATGTTCAGCATACGACATTTTTACACCTCTCTAAATGGGCTGACTCCCCCTAAGGGGCCGTGGTCACCACTTGGCGCAAGCACCCGTGAGAGTGCCGTTTGTCTGAAGAGGTGGGTGTGCCCACTTTTGGGCAACGGCACTGGCACAGGGTCCCTCATAGTACAATGAAGTGTCTCTGGCGGTGGTGGTGCGCACCCAACGTCAGACACACCGTTGTAACATGAGGGGCCCTGGGCCAGTACCGCCGGCCACGAGAGAGTGTCCCCCCAAGCTCAAACAGTGCTCTACCACTTGCAAAATTACAGTTAGGGCCAGAAATATTTGGACAGTGACACAATTTTCGCGAGTTGGGCTCTGCATGCCACCACATTGGATTTGAAATGAAACCTCTACAACAGAATTCAAGTGCAGATTGTAACGTTTAATTTGAAGGGTTGAACAAAAATATCTGATAGAAAATGTAGGAATTGTACACATTTCTTTACAAACACTCCACATTTTAGGAGGTCAAAAGTAATTGGACAAATAAACATAACCCAAACAAAATATTTTTATTTTCAATATTTTGTTGAAAATCCTTTGGAGGCAATCACTGCCTTAAGTCTGGAACCCATGGACATCACCAAACGCTGGGTTTCCTCCTTCTTAATGCTTTGCCAGGCCTTTACAGCCGCAGCCTTCAGGTCTTGCTTGTTTGTGGGTCTTTCCGTCTTAAGTCTGGATTTGAGCAAGTGAAATGCATGCTCAATTGGGTTTAGATCTGGAGATTGACTTGGCCATTGCAGAATGTGCCACTTTTTGGCACTCATGAACTCCTGGGTAGCTTTGGCTGTATGCTTGGGGTCATTGTCCATCTGTACTATGAAGCGCCGTCCAATCAACTTTGCAGCATTTGGCTGAATCTGGGCTGAAAGTATATCCCGGTACACTTCAGAATTCATCCGGCTACTCTTGTCTGCTCTTATGTCATCAATAAACACAAGTGACCCAGTGCCATTGAAAGCCATGCATGCCCATGCCATCACGTTGCCTCCACCATGTTTTACAGAGGATGTGGTGTGCCTTGGATCATGTGCCGTTCCCTTTCTTCTCCAAACTTTTTTCTTCCCATCATTCTGGTACAGGTTGATCTTTGTCTCATCTGTCCATAGAATACTTTTCCAGAACTGAGCTTGCTTCTTGAGGTGTTTTTCTGCAAATTTAACTCTGGCCTGTCTATTTTTGATATTGATGAATGGTTTGCATCTAGATGTGAACCCTTTGTATTTACTGTCATGGAGTCTTCTCTTTACTGTTGACTTAGAGACAGATACACCTACTTCACTGAGAGTGTTCTGGACTTCAGTTGATGTTGTGAACGGGTTCTTCTTCACCAAATTAAGTATGCGGCGATCATCCACCACTGTTGTCATCCGTGGACGCCCAGGCCTTTTTGAGTTCCCAAGCTCACCAGTCAATTCCTTTTTTCTCAGAATGTACCCAACTGTTGATTTTGCTACTCCAAGCATGTCTGCTATCTCTCTGATGGATTTTTTCTTTTTTTTCAGCCTCAGGATGTTCTGCTTCACCTTAATTGAGAGTTCCTTTGACCGCATGTTGTCTGCTCACAGCAACAGCTTCCAAATGCAAAACCACACACCTGGAATCCACCCCTGACCTTTTAACTACTTCATTGATTACAGGTTAACGAGGGAGACGCCTTCAGAGTTAATTGCAGCCCTTAGAGTCCATTGTCCAATTACTTTTGGTCCCTTGAAAAAGAGGACGCTATGCATTACAGAGCTATGATTCCTAAACCCTTTCTCCGATTTGGATGTGGAAACTATCATATTGCAGCTGGGAGTGTGCACTTTCAGCCCATATTATATATATAATTGTATTTCTGAACATGTTTTTGTAAACAGCTAAAATAACAAAACTTGTGTCACTGTCCAAATATTTCTGGCCCTAACTGTATCTCTCACTGCTCCACCACTGTTTAGTCTATGCGGTTAAATCCTTCAATGGCACTGCCAATACCAATTTCTTGACATATATGATGCTAGCAAAAATATTCAGGGGCCCTGTTCTACATTTACACCAGTTAATACTTTGCGCCAAATACCACTGTCTGCAAGTCAGCAGAGGAGCCCACCCCTGTACCTAGGTATGCCACCTGTTTATTTGTTAATTTGTTTTTTTGCCAGACATTCACATCTATTTATTATTTTGGACTACTACCTGTGTCAGACACTCCTTCCAATTGTCCTCCGCTGACCACACCAATGCTGCCTGTGTACCCCTGGAACCTATTTACAACTGCATCGAGCCTACTTTTTTATTTTAGGCCTAGTAAGTCTGTCTGCGGTCCCTCCTGCCAATTGTCCTCCACTGACCACGCCAATGCTGCCTGTGTACCCATGGAACCTATTTAGATCTGCATCGAGCCTACTTTTTTATTTTAGGCCTAGTAAGTCTGTCTGCGGTCCGTCCTGCCAATTGTCCTCCACTGACCACGCTAATGCTGCCTGTGTACCCCTGGAACCTACTTAGATCTGCATTGAGCCTACTTTTTATTTTCGGCCTAGTAAGTCTGTCTGCGGTCCCTCCTGCCAATTGTCCTCCACTGACCACGCCAATGCTGCCTGTGTACCCCTGGAACCTATTTACAACTGCATCAAGCCTACTTTTTTATTTTAGGCCTAGTAAGTCTGTCTGCGGTCCCTCCTGCCAATTGTCCTCCACTGACCACGCCAATGCTGCCTGTGTACCCATGGAACCTATTTAGATCTGCATCGAGCCTACTTTTTTATTTTAGGCCTAGTAAGTCTGTCTGCGGTCCGTCCTGCCAATTGTCCTCCACTGACCACGCTAATGCTGCCTGTGTACCCCTGGAACCTACTTAGATCTGCATTGAGCCTACTTTTTATTTTCGGCCTAGTAAGTCTGTCTGCGGTCCCTCCTGCCAATTGTCCTCCACTGACCACGCCAATGCTGCCTGTGTACCCCTGGAACCTACTTAGATCTGCATCGAGCCTACTTTTTATTTTCGGCCTAGTAAGTCTGTCTGCGGTCCGTCCTGCCAATTGTTCTCCACTGACCACGCCAATGCTGCCTGTGTACCCCTGGAACCTATTTAGATCTGCATCGAGCCTACTTCTTTATTTTAGGCCTAGTAAGTCTGTCTGCGGTCCCTCCTGCCAATTGTCCTCCACTGACCACGCCAATGCTGCCTGTGTACCCATGGAACCTACTTAGATCTGCATCGAGCCTGCTTCTTTATTTTAGGACTAGTAAGTCTGTCTGCGGTCACTCCTGCCAATTGTCCTCCACTGACCACGCCAATGCTGCCTGTGTACCCCTGGAACCTATATAGATCTGCATCGAGCCTACTTTTTTATTTTAGGCCTAGTAAGTCTGTCTGCGGTCCCTCCTGCCAATTGTCCTCAACTGACCACGCCAATGCTGCCTGTGTACCCCTGGAACCTATTTAGATCTGCATCGAGCCTGCTTTTTTATTTTAGGCCTAGTAAGTCTGTCTGCGGTCACTCCTGCCAATTGTCCTCCACTGACCACGCCAATGCTGCCTGTGTACCCCTGGAACCTATATAGATCTGCATCGAGCCTACTTTTTTATTTTAGGCCTAGTAAGTCTGTCTGCGGTCCGTCCTGCCAATTGTCCTCCACTGACCACGCTAATGCTGCCTGTGTACCCCTGGAACCTACTTAGATCTGCATTGAGCCTACTTTTTATTTTCGGCCTAGTAAGTCTGTCTGCGGTCCCTCCTGCCAATTGTCCTCCACTGACCACGCCAATGCTGCCTGTGTACCCCTGGAATCTACTTAGATCTGCATCGAGCCTACTTTTTATTTTCGGCCTAGTAAGTCTGTCTGCGGTCCGTCCTGCCAATTGTTCTCCACTGACCACGCCAATGCTGCCTGTGTACCCCTGGAACCTATTTAGATCTGCATCGAGCCTGCTTCTTTATTTTAGGCTTAGTAAGTCTGTCTGCGGTCACTCCTGCCAATTGTCCTCCACTGACCACGCCAATGCTGCCTGTGTACCCCTGGAACCTATATAGATCTGCATCGAGCCTACTTTTTTATTTTAGGCCTAGTAAGTCTGTCTGCGGTCCCTCCTGCCAATTGTCCTCAACTGACCACGCCAATGCTGCCTGTGTACCCCTGGAACCTATTTAGATCTGCATCGAGCCTACTTTTTTATTTTAGGCCTAGTAAGTCTGTCTGCGGTCCCTCCTGCCTATTATCCTCCACTGACCACGCCAATGCTGCCTGTGTACCCCTGGGACCTATTTAGATCTGCATCGAGCCTACTTCTTTATTTTAGGCCTAGTAATTCTGTCTGCGGTCCCTCCTGCCAATTGTCCTCCACTGATCACGCCAATGCTGCCTGTGTACCCCTGGAACCTACTTAGATCTGCATCGAGCCTACTTTTTATTTTCGGCCTAGTAAGTCTGTCTGCGGTCCGTCCTGCCAATTGTTCTCCACTGACCACGCCAATGCTGCCTGTGTACCCCTGGAACCTATTTAGATCTGCATCGAGCCTACTTCTTTATTTTAGGCCTAGTAAGTCTGTCTGCGGTCCCTCCTGCCAATTGTCCTCCACTGACCACGCCAATGCTGCCTGTGTACCCATGGAACCTACTTAGATCTGCATCGAGCCTGCTTCTTTATTTTAGGACTAGTAAGTCTGTCTGCGGTCACTCCTGCCAATTGTCCTCCACTGACCACGCCAATGCTGCCTGTGTACCCCTGGAACCTATATAGATCTGCATCGAGCCTACTTTTTTATTTTAGGCCTAGTAAGTCTGTCTGCGGTCCCTCCTGCCAATTGTCCTCAACTGACCACGCCAATGCTGCCTGTGTACCCCTGGAACCTATTTAGATCTGCATCGAGCCTGCTTTTTTATTTTAGGCCTAGTAAGTCTGTCTGCGGTCACTCCTGCCAATTGTCCTCCACTGACCACGCCAATGCTGCCTGTGTACCCCTGGAACCTATATAGATCTGCATCGAGCCTACTTTTTTATTTTAGGCCTAGTAAGTCTGTCTGCGGTCCGTCCTGCCAATTGTCCTCCACTGACCACGCTAATGCTGCCTGTGTACCCCTGGAACCTACTTAGATCTGCATTGAGCCTACTTTTTATTTTCGGCCTAGTAAGTCTGTCTGCGGTCCCTCCTGCCAATTGTCCTCCACTGACCACGCCAATGCTGCCTGTGTACCCCTGGAATCTACTTAGATCTGCATCGAGCCTACTTTTTATTTTCGGCCTAGTAAGTCTGTCTGCGGTCCGTCTTGCCAATTGTTCTCCACTGACCACGCCAATGCTGCCTGTGTACCCCTGGAACCTATTTAGATCTGCATCGAGCCTGCTTCTTTATTTTAGGCCTAGTAAGTCTGTCTGCGGTCACTCCTGCCAATTGTCCTCCACTGACCACGCCTATGCTGCCTGTGTACCCCTGGAACCTATATAGATCTGCATCGAGCCTACTTTTTTATTTTAGGCCTAGTAAGTCTGTCTGCGGTCCCTCCTGCCAATTGTCCTCAACTGACCACGCCAATGCTGCCTGTGTACCCCTGGAACCTATTTAGATCTGCATCGAGCCTACTTTTTTATTTTAGGCCTAGTAAGTCTGTCTGCGGTCCCTCCTGCCTATTATCCTCCACTGACCACGCCAATGCTGCCTGTGTACCCCTGGGACCTATTTAGATCTGCATCGAGCCTACTTCTTTATTTTAGGCCTAGTAATTCTGTCTGCGGTCCGTCCTGCCAATTGTCCTCCACTGATCACGCCAATGCTGCCTGTGTACCCCTGGAACCTATTTAGATCTGCATCGAGCCTACTTTTTTATTTTAGGCCTAGTAAGTCTGTCTGCGGTTCCTCCTGCCAATTGTCCTCCGCTGACCACACCAATGCTGCTCGTGTACCCCTGTAACCTTTTCTAAACTGCATTGAGCCAACTTTGTGGTGTAAGGCCCACTACCAGTGTCTGCGCCACTCAATACAGCTGTCCTCCTCTTAAAAAAGCTGAGCTGCAACTGTCAGGTTTTCAGCCTATCGGAATTTGAAAACTGCATTGGGGCTACAAGTTTGGTTGGGTTCTACAAACGGTGTCTGCCGCTCCAAGGTGTTCTCCAGGTTTATTTTCCTGAGCTTCAATCTTCAGGCTCTCATTAAGTAGTTTTTAATATAACACTACATTTGGCCTACTAGTTTGGTTGGGGCCTACTAACGGTGTCTGCCGCTCCAAGGTGTTCTCCAGGTTTCCTGTCCTGAGCTTCAATCTTCAGGCTCTCATTAAGTAGTTTTTAATATAACACTGCATTTGGCCTACTAGTTTGGTTGGGGCCTACTAACGGTGTCTGCCGCTCCAAGGTTTTCTCCTGGTTTCCTGTCCTGAGCTTCAATCTTCAGGCTCTCATTAAGTAGTTTTTAATATAATACTGCATTTGGCCTACTAGTTTGGTTGGGGCCTACTAACGGTGTCTGCCGCTCCAAGGTTTTCTCCTGGTTTCCTGTCCTGAGCTTCAATCTTCAGGCTCTCATTAAGTAGTTTTTAATATAACACTGCATTTGGCCTACTAGTTTGGTTGGGGCCTACTAACGGTGTCTGCCGCTCCAAGGTTTTCTCTTGGTTTCCTGTCCTGAGCTTCAATCTTCAGGCTCTCATTAAGTAGTTTTTAATATAACACTGCATTTGGCCTACTAGTTTGGTTGGGGCCTACTAACGGTGTCTGCCGCTCCTTGCTGTTCTCCACTGAACAAAGCAGTACCGCCTGTTTACTACTGTTACTAATTTTGAACTGCATTTAGACTACTTACTGATTTGGGCCTACTCACTGTGTCAGCCTCTCATTACAGTTGTCCTCCACTGAACAAAGCAATGCCGCCTGGTTAGTCCTGTTACCAATTTTGAAATGCATTTAGCCCACTTTATTATTTGGGCCTATATCTGTGTTTCCTCCTCATCCTGCCCATTGCCCAGCCAGTGCTAGATGACTCTGCTGCTCCATTGACCCAGACCGTTACATTTCCCTTGCACGCTACACAGCCAGAATCTGACCCTGCTGAAAGTCAGGTTCCAATTCCCGCATACTATACCACCTTACACGGGGACTAAGAGGAAGGTGCAGATGAAAGTGCAGGTTCCTTCATCAGGTGGGGGGGAATACTCGTTGGCGACGTCACTGGCACAGGGCCCCTCATAGTACGCAAAAGTGTCGCTGCCGGTGGGAGGCGCCCCCGCCGTGCAAACACACCGCCGTACTTTGAGGGGCCCTGTGCCAGTGCCAATGCCAATGACTGGGCCGACCCTGCTTGCTCAGGATCACAGCACTTGCAAAGTTGAAATACTTACCTCTCTCTGCTCCACTGCCGTGACGTGGTCCACGTTTCCTGGGCCCACTAAATACTTGAACCAGCCATACCCCCCACAACTTTAGCCAAATGACCCCCAATGTTGTGAATTCTGTTGTCGAAATCCCTCCTGTGGTCGTGAGTGGTACTTCAGCGAGTTCTGTCCATGGGCTCCCTCTGGTGGCTATGAGTGAAGCTGCTGCTTCTGAGGTTCCTTACACAGGTGACGTGGGTTGTCCTTTGGTTGGCTGCTCTATTTAACTCCTCTCAGATCGTTACTCCATGCCAGCTGTCAATGTTTTTGCATTTGTTCAGTTCGCTCCTGGATCTCTCTGGTGACCTGCCTTCTCCTGCAGAAGCTAAGTTCCTGATAGTCATTATTTGTTCACTGTTTTCTTGTCCAGCTGGTTTTCATGATTTTGTCTTGCTAGCTGGAAGCTCTGGGATGCAGAGTGGTCCCTCCGCACCGTGAGTCGGTGCGGAGATCTTTTTTGCACACTCTGCGTGGTCTTTTGTAGGTTTTTGTGCTGATCGCAAAGTTACCTTTACTATCCTCTGTCTATTTAGTAAGTCTGGACTCCCTTTGCTGAAACCTGTTTCATCTCTGCGTTTGTGACTTTCATCTTTACTCACAGTCAATATATGTTGGGGGCTTCCTTTACCTTTGGGGAATTTCTCTGAGGCAAGGTAGGCTTTATTTTCTATCTCTAGGGCTAGATAGTTCTTAGGCTGTGACGAGGCGCCTAGGTCTGGTCAGGAGCGCTCCACGGCTATTTTTAGTGTGTGTGATAGGATTAGGGCTTGCGGTCAGCAGAGCTCCCACATCCCAGAGCTCGTCCTGTATGAGGTTTAACTATCAGGTCATTCCGGGTGCTCCTAACCACCAGGTCATAACACCCCAATGTCCAATGCCTAACTATTATTATAAGGTAAATTAAGATTGACAAGCTTCAGTACCAAGAATGGATGTTTTTGCCATTTAAATGGGCACTATAGGTGTTTTCCTGGCCTCCACTCACTGCCGACTATGCTTCCCCATTGACTTGCATTGGGTTTCGTGTTTCGGTTGATCCCCGACTTTTTACGATAATCAGCCGATTTCACTTGACTCGACTTTTGAGAAAGTGAAACCCGACTCGATCCTAAAAAAGTAAAAGTCGCTCAACCCTAGTGGGGACTGCATTATTCTCAGGGGACTACATTATATTTTGGGGGCTACATCATACTATGTGAGGGGGCTACAGTATACTCTATGGGGGGCTGCATTATATTCTGTGGTGGTGTTGCATTCTCTCAGTTGACTACATTATATTCTGTGGTGGCTGTATTATACTATATGAGGGGGCTGCATTATACCCCATGAGGGTGCTACATGATATTCTATAGTGGGGACTGCGTTATACCTGAGGGGGTTGCATTATATTTTGTGGGGTGCTATTATATTCAGCGAGGGGGCTACCGCAACCCTTGCTACATAATTAAGACGTGTACTACCTTATATTATACCCTGATATTAGCGCTTTTTACTGCACAATTGGTGGTCTTGTATATATTGCTATGTAGCTACATAGTGGGCTCCAAGAATGATTTTCTCTGGTGGGCCCAAGGTGCTCCAGTCCGACGCTGAGTGGCCTAGTCAAAGCCCAGACCTTATTGCAATTGAGAATTTGTGGTCACACTTGAAGATTGCTGTTCACCAGAGGAAACCATCTAATTTAAAGAAGTTGGAGCAGTTTTACCACACGGAATGGGCAAAAATCTCAGTGGCAAGATGTGGAAATCTAAAGCGACTTGCAGTTGTAAAAGGAGGCTCTACAAAGTGGTCTTATTTATTTATATAGCACATTATACGGCATATGACATACATAAGTAAAAAAACATAAGCTTTCAAGGTGTGACTATACAATTGTCTGTTTGTACAATAGGATTCCAGATTAGAAACATTAATTACATTAACCCCTTAGCGACCGCCGATACGCCTTTTAACGGCGGCCGCTAAGGGTACTTAAACCACAGCGCAGTTAATTAACGGCGCTGTGGAAAAAGTGAATAGCGCCCCCCAGAGTCTGATTTTCTCCGGGGTCTCGGCTGCCGGGGGTAGCCGAGACCCCAGAGAACATGATTCGGGGTTTTTTTACCGACGTTTAACAACTAGAAAGAAAACCCCATAAAAAGATATATACTTTATTTGAATAACCAAAAAATGAAAAAATAGGTATAAAAACCCACAAAAAAGTCCCTATCAAATGGCAGCCCTATCATTTCAATCTTTGCCATGTACATATCTGGTCTCTCCTGATGAACCCAGTTTGGATTGGGGGAAACGCGTCGAGAGGTGTTTTGGAGATGTTATCTGCGCGTTTATCGTGTGTCTGGCCACTACATCTGGAATGATCTTCAGTTGTGAACTATTTGGTGCAGCAGATGAGTATATCAAAAAATTATATTAAAAAAAATTTTTTTTGTTTTTTTTCTCATTGCTGTGTTATGCATCAGTTGTATTGTTCACACTGTTGAAAATATCTAGGTACTATATATCTGGATGTATGTGGTAGCGCGCCATTTTTTGTATCTATATGGTTTATATGCATTGTTTGAATCAGTCCTGATATTTTTATATGCATCTAGGGTTGTAGCATTTGCTATGTTTCTTGTATTATAAGCACTGGTAGACTTATTCGGTTTTTTGTATATAGTTTGTGCGCTTTATGTATGTATAGATCCTATCCCTTTACCTCACATCACATTTGAGGGGAGGGGTTGTTTTTGTGGGATCACATATCTATACAAGTTAACTACAGCCATCTGGCCTTCTGTTTCTATTTCTATCCCTTATAGTAAATAGATAGGAGATCAGGGAGAGTCATCGTACGAGCGGGGGCGCCATTCTCGATATTTCTTAGGGTGCCAACCTCCGCATCTAGGCAGGATCAGCGTGTAGGTATTTATTTTTGTAGCCAGAAGGGATATGCTGCACCTATATCAGTCACCCTTACGAATGCTTTAAATATATCACAGATTGCATCACACAGTCTATCTTTATTCTACCAGCTTGCATTAAGGTTATCTGTGGGGGATCCTTTGTCCTCTTTTCTTAGGACTGTATACATTTGATAGGGACTTTTTTGTGGGTTTTTATACCTATTTTTTCATTTTTTGGTTATTCAAATAAAGTATATATCTTTTTATGGGGTTTTCTTTCTAGTTGTTAAACGTTTCTATTTTCCCTTGGAGCATTTGTTAATTTGGTAAACCGTTTTTTTTACCAACCCCGCATTTGCGATCGCCGGTAATTAACCGTTTACCGGCGATCGCAAAAAAAAACAAAAAAACGCGATCTCTTTTTAACTTCTCTGTCCTCCAATGTGCTCGCACATCAGAGGACAGAGAAAGGGGGTCCCAGATAGCCCCCCGATACTCACCTATCTCCCCCGGTGCTCCTCGTGGATCCCGGTGGGCGCCGCCATCTTCAAAATGGCGGGCGCATGCGCAGTGCGCCCGCCGGCCGGCCCCGGGAGAATCTTTGGGGTGTCGGCTGCCGGGGGTAGCCGAGACCCCAAAGAGCATGATCGGGGTCTGTTTTACCGACCCCTGTTTTGCGATCGCCGGTAATTAACTGTTTACTGGCGACCGCAAAAAAAAAAAGTCAAAGTGTAATTCTCTGTCCTCTGATGTGATCGCACATCAGAGGACAGAGAAATAGGGGGATTCGGGGACCCTGCCATACTCACCTGTGTCCCTGGGTCCTCCTGCTGCTCCTCCTGGCCGCCGGCAAAAGAAAATGGCGGGCGCATGCGCAGTGCGCTCGCCATCTGTCTCCATCTGCCGGCTGGCAGGAGAACAGCAGTTGGGGCTAAAATTAGGGCTAGGGTTAGGGTTAGGGTTAGGGTTAGGGCTAGGGTTAGGGTTAGGGTTAGAGCTAGGGCTAGGGTTAGGGCTAGGGTTAGGGCTAGGGTTAGGGCTAGGGTTAGGGCTAAGGCTAGGGTTAGGGCTAGGGTTAGGGCTAGGGTTAGGGCTAGGGTTGGGGCTAAATTCAGGGTTAGGGTTCTTTCACACTTACGTCGGTAGTTTTTCAACGCATCCGCTGCCCAATCTATGTCCTGGGGAGGAGGGGGCGGAGTTACGGCCACGCATTTGCGGTCAGAAATGGCGGACGTGACATACAAAAAAACGTTACATTGAACGTTTTTTGTGCCGACGGTCCGCCAAAACACAACTGATCCAGTGCACAACGGACGCGACGTGTGGCCATCCGTCACGATCCGTCGGCAATACAAGTCTATGGGCAAAAAACGCATCCTGCGGGCACATTTGGAGGATCCGTTTTTTGCCAAAACGACGGATTGCGACGGATGCCAAACGACGCAAGTGTGAAAGTAGCTTTAGGATTAGGGTTGGGGCTAAAGTTAGGGCTAGGGTTGGGGCTAAAGTTAGGGTTAGATTTGGGATTAGTGTTAGGGTTTGGATTAGAGTTGGTATTAGGGTTAGGGTTGGCATTAGGGCTACGCTTGGGATTAGGGTTAGGTTTGGGATTAGGGCTAAGGTTGGGGTTGTGATTAGGGGTGTATTGGGATTAGGGTTAGGTTTGAGGTTAGGGTTGAGATTAGGATTAGGGTTGTGTTGGATTTAGGGTTTTGATTAGGGTTATTGTTGTGAATTCTGTGGCTGAATTCACTCCTGTGGTCACAAGTGGTACTGCAGCTTCTGAGCTTCCTCCCTCAGGTGTTCTGGTGAGCTCGTTAGCTGCTTTCATTACTTAACTCCGCCTGATGCTGCTATCCTTGCTCCTTGTCAATGTTTCAGTGTTGGATCTGAGCTTCTCCTGATTGTTCCTGTGACCTGCTGCTCTTTATAGCTAAGTGCATTTTGCTTTTTTTGTTGCTTTTTTTCTGTCCAGCTTGTCTTTTGTTTTGCTGGAAGCTCTGAGACGCAAAGGGTGTACCGCCGTGCCGTTAGTTCGGCACGGTGGGTTTTTTTTGCCCCCTTTGCGTGGTTTTGCTTTAGGGTTTTTTGTAGACTGCAAAGTTCGCTTTACTGTCCTCGCTCTGTCCTAGAATATCGGGCCCCACTTTGCTGAATCTATTTCATCCCTACGTTTTGTCTTTTCATCTTACTCACAGTCATTATATGTGGGGGGCTGCCTTTTCCTTTGGGGAATTTCTCTGGGGCAAGTCAGGCCTATTTTTCTATCTTCAGGCTAGCTAGTTTCTTAGGCTGTGCCGAGTTGCCTAGGTAGTTGTTAGGCGCAATCCACAGCCGCTTTTAGTTGTGTTTAGGATAGGATCAGGTGTGCAGTCTACAGAGTTTCCACGTCTCAGAGCTCGTTCTTGTATTTTTGGGTATTTGTCAGATCACTGTGTGCGCTCTGATCGCTAAGCACACTGTGTTTCTGGATTGCCTTCATAACACCTGTCATTAGCAAACATAACAGTACAAGGAGCCTAACTAATGATTCTCAATAGAGGGAAAGAAAAAGTTCTGACATCATTTTTTTTTTTTTTTTTTTTCTGCTCTGTGTTCACTTTTTTTTTTTTCCCCTAGACATTTGGGTGATTCTGGACACAGGTGTGGACATGGATATTCAGGGTCTGTGCTCTTCAATGGATAATCTCGTTATAAATGTACAAAAAATTCAAGATACTATTGATCAGAAATCTATGTTAGAACCAAGAATTCCTATTCCTGATTTGTTTTTTGGAGATAGAACTAAGTTTCTAAGTTTCAAAAATAATTGTAAGCTATTTCTGGCCTTGAAACCTCATTCTTCTGGTAATCCTATTCAACAGGTTTTGATTATTATTTCTTTTTTGCGCGGCGACCCTCAAGACTGGGCATTTTCTCTTGCGCCAGGAGACCCTGCATTGAGTAGTGTCGATGCGTTTTTCCTGGCGCTCGGATTGCTGTACGATGAGCCTAATTCAGTGGATCAGGCTGAGAAAAGTTTGCTGGCTTTGTGCCAGGGTCAGGATGATATAGAAGTATATTGTCAGAAATTTAGGAAATGGTCAGTACTCACTCAGTGGAATGAATCTGCGCTGGCAGCTTTATTCAGAAAGGGTCTCTCTGAGGCTCTTAAGGATGTCATGGTGGGATTTCCTATGCTTGCTGGTTTGAATGAGTCTTTGTCTTTGGCCATTCAGATCGGTCGACGCTTGCGCGAGCGTAAATCTGTGCACCATTTGGCGGTACTGCCTGAGGTTAAACCTGAGCCTATGCAGTGCGATAGGACTATGACTAGAGTTGAACGGCAGGAATACAGACGTCTGAATGGTCTGTGTTTCTACTGTGGTGATTCCACTCATGCTATTTCTGATTGTCCTAAGCGCACTAAGCGGTCGGCTAGGTCTGCCGTCATTGGTACTGTACAGTCCAAATTCCTTCTGTCCATTACCTTGATATGCTCTTTGTCGTCGTTTTCTGTCATGGCGTTTGTGGATTCGGGCGCTGCCCTGAATCTGATGGATTTGGATTATGCTAAACGTTGTGGGTTTTTCTTGGAGCCTTTGCGGTGTCCTATTCCATTGAGAGGAATTGATGCTACACCTTTGGCCAAGAATAAACCTCAATACTGGGCCCAGCTGACCATGTGCATGGCTCCTGCACATCAGGAAGTTATTCGCTTTCTGGTGTTGCATAATCTGCATGATGTGGTCGTGTTGGGGTTGCCATGGCTACAAACCCATAATCCAGTATTGGATTGGAATTCCATGTCGGTATCCAGCTGGGGTTGTCAGGGGGTACATGGTGATGTTCCATTTTTGTCGATTTCGTCATCCACCCCTTCTGAGGTCCCAGAGTTCTTGTCTGATTATCAGGATGTATTTGAAGAGCCCAAGTCCGATGCTCTACCTCCGCATAGGGATTGTGATTGTGCTATCAATTTGATTCCTGGTAGTAAATTCGCTAAAGGTCGATTATTTAATTTATCCGTGCCCGAACACGCCGCTATGTGCAGTTATGTGAAGGAATCCCTGGAGAAGGGACATATTCGCCCATCGTCATCACCACTGGGAGCAGGGTTCTTCTTTGTAGCCAAGAAGGATGGTTCGCTGAGACCGTGTATTGATTACCGCCTTCTTAATAAGATCACTGTTAAATTTCAGTATCCCTTGCCATTGTTATCTGACTTGTTTGCTCGGATTAAGGGGGCTAGTTGGTTCACTAAGATAGATCTTCGTGGTGCGTATAATCTGGTGAGAATCAGGCAAGGAGATGAATGGAAAACTGCATTCAATACGCCCGAGGGTCATTTTGAGTATCTAGTGATGCCGTTCGGACTTGCCAATGCTCCATCTGTGTTTCAGTCTTTTATGCATGACATCTTCCGTGAGTATCTGGATAAATTCCTGATTGTTTACTTGGATGACATTTTGATCTTCTCAGATGATTGGGAGTCTCATGTGAAGCAGGTCAGAATGGTTTTTCAGGTCCTGCGTGCTAACTCTTTGTTTGTGAAGGGATCAAAGTGTCTCTTCGGTGTGCAGAAAGTTTCATTTTTGGGGTTCATCTTTACCCCTTCTACTATCGAGATGGATCCAGTTAAGGTCCAAGCCATCCAGGATTGGATTCAGCCGACATCTCTGAAAAGTCTGCAAAAGTTCCTGGGCTTTGCTAATTTTTATCGTCGCTTCATCTGTAATTTTTCTAGCATTGCCAAACCATTGACCGATTTGACCAAGAAGGGTGCTGATTTGGTTAATTGGTCTTCTGCTGCTGTGGAAGCTTTTCAGGAGTTGAAGCGTCGTTTTTGTTCTGCCCCTGTGTTGTGTCAGCCAGATGTTTCTCTTCCGTACCAGGTCGAGGTTGATGCTTCTGAGATTGGAGCAGGGGCGGTTTTGTCACAGAGAGGTTCTGATTGCTCAGTGATGAAACCATGTGCTTTCTTTTCCAGGAAGTTTTCGCCCGCTGAGCATAATTATGATGTGGGCAATCGAGAGTTGCTGGCCATGAAGTGGGCATTCGAGGAGTGGCGTCATTGGCTTGAAGGAGCTAAGCATCGCGTGGTGGTATTGACTGATCATAAGAACTTGACTTATCTCGAGTCTGCCAAGCGCTTGAATCCTAGACAGGCCCATTGGTCGTTATTTTTTGCCCGCTTCGACTTTATGATTTCGTACCTTCCGGGCTCTAAAAATGTGAAGGCGGATGCTCTGTCTAGGAGTTTTGTGCCCGACTCTCCTGGTTTATCTGAGCCAGCGGGTATCCTCAAGGAAGGAGTCATTGTGTCTGCCATCTCCCCTGATTTGCGGCGGGTGCTGCAAAAATTTCAGGCGAATAAACCTGATCGTTGTCCAGCAGAGAAACTGTTCGTCCCTGATAGGTGGACTAATAAACTTATCTCTGAACTTCATTGTTCGGTGTTGGCTGGTCATCCTGGAATCTTTGGTACCAGAGAGTTAGTGGCTAGATCCTTCTGGTGGCCATCTCTGTCACGGGATGTACGTACTTTTGTGCAGTCCTGTGGGATTTGTGCTAGGGCTAAGCCCTGCTGTTCTCGTGCCAGTGGGTTGCTTTTGCCCTTGCCGGTCCCAAAGAGGCCTTGGACACATATTTCGATGGATTTCATTTCTGACCTTCCCGTTTCTCAAAAGATGTCAGTCATTTGGGTGGTCTGTGATCGCTTTTCTAAAATGGTCCATCTGGTGCCCTTGGCTAAATTGCCTTCCTCCTCTGATTTGGTACCTTTGTTCTTTCAGCATGTGGTTCGGTTGCATGGCATTCCTGAGAATATTGTTTCTGACAGAGGTTCCCAGTTTGTTTCAAAGTTTTGGCGAGCCTTTTGTGGTAGGATGGGCATTGACCTATCCTTTTCCTCGGCTTTCCATCCTCAGACTAATGGCCAGACCGAACGAACCAATCAGACCTTGGAAACATATCTGAGATGTTTTGTTTCTGCAGACCAGGATGATTGGGTGTCCTTTTTGCCGTTGGCTGAGTTCGCCCTTAATAATCGGGCCAGCTCGGCTACCTTGGTTTCTCCATTTTTTTGCAATTCTGGGTTCCATCCTCTTTTCTCTTCAGGACAGGTTGAGTCTTCGGACTGTCCTGGTGTGGATTCTGTGGTGGATAGGTTGCAGCAGATCTGGACTCAGGTAGTGGACAATTTGATCTTGTCCCAGGAGAAAGCTCAACTTTTCGCTAATCGCAGACGCCGTGTGGGTCCCCGACTTCGTGTTGGGGATCTGGTTTGGTTATCTTCTCGTCATATTCCTATGAAGGTTTCCTCTCCTAAATTTAAACCTCGTTTTATTGGTCCGTATAGGATTTCTGAGGTTCTCAATCCTGTGTCTTTTTGTTTGACCCTCCCAGACTCCTTTTCCATACATAATGTATTCCATAGCTCGTTGTTGCGGAGATACGTGGCACCTATGGTTCCATCTGTTGAGCCTCCTGCCCCAGTTTTGGTGGAGGGGGAATTGGAGTATATTGTGGAGAAGATTTTGGATTCTCGTGTTTCTAGACGGAAACTCCAGTATCTGGTTAAATGGAAGGGTTATGCTCAGGAAGATAATTCCTGGGTTTTTGCCTCTGATGTTCATGCTTCCGATCTTGTTCGTGCCTTTCATGCGGCTCATCCTGGTCGGCCTGGGGGCTCTGGTGAGGGTTCGGTGACCCCTCCTCAAGGGGGGGGTACTGTTGTGAATTCTGTGGCTGAATTCACTCCTGTGGTCACAAGTGGTACTGCAGCTTCTGAGCTTCCTTCCTCAGGTGTTCTGGTGAGCTCGTTAGCTGCTTTCATTACTTAACTCCGCCTGATGCTGCTATCCTTGCTCCTTGTCAATGTTTCAGTGTTGGATCTGAGCTTCTCCTGATTGTTCCTGTGACCTGCTGCTCTTTATAGCTAAGTGCTTTTTGCTTTTTTTGTTGCTTTTTTTCTGTCCAGCTTGTCTTTTGTTTTGCTGGAAGCTCTGAGACGCAAAGGTTGTACCGCCGTGCCGTTAGTTCGGCACGGTGGTTTTTTTTTGCCCCCTTTGCGTGGTTTTGCTTTAGGGTTTTTTGTAGACTGCAAAGTTCGCTTTACTGTCCTCGCTCTGTCCTAGAATATCGGGCCCCACTTTGCTGAATCTATTTCATCCCTACGTTTTGTCTTTTCATCTTACTCACAGTCATTATATGTGGGGGGCTGCCTTTTCCTTTGGGGAATTTCTCTGGGGCAAGTCAGGCCTATTTTTCTATCTTCAGGCTAGCTAGTTTCTTAGGCTGTGCCGAGTTGCCTAGGTAGTTGTTAGGCGCAATCCACAGCCGCTTTTAGTTGTGTTTAGGATAGGATCAGGTGTGCAGTCTACAGAGTTTCCACGTCTCAGAGCTCGTTCTTGTATTTTTGGGTATTTGTCAGATCACTGTGTGCGCTCTGATCGCTAAGCACACTGTGTTTCTGGATTGCCTTCATAACACCTGTCATTAGCAAACATAACAGGTTATGGTTAGGGTTGACATTAGGGTTGTTTTGGGGTAACGGTTGTGATTATCGTTAGGGTTAGTGATTAGGATTATGGATTGGGTTGGAATTAGGGTTAGGGGTGTGTTGGGGTTAGGGTTGGAGCTAGAATTAGGGGGTTTCCACTGTTTAGTTACATCAGGGGGTCTCCAAACACGACAGCCAATTTTGCGCTCAAAAAGTCAAATGGTGCTCCCTCCCTTCTGAGCTCTGCCGTGCGCCCAAACAGTGGGTTACCCCCACATATGGGGCATCTGCGTACTCGGGATAAATTGGACAACAACTTTTGGGGTCCAATTTCTCCTGTTACTCTTGTGAAAATAAAAACTTGGGGGCTACAAAATCTTTTTTGTGGAAAAAAAATATTTTTTTATTTTCACGACTCTGCATTCTAAACTTCTGTGAAGCACTTGGGCATTCAAAGTTCTCACCACACATCTAGATAAGTTCCTTGGGGGGTCTAGTTTCCAAAATGGGGTCACTTGTGGGGGGTTTCTACTGTTTAGGCACATCAGGGGCTCTCCAAACGCGACATGGCATCCAATCTCAATTCCAGACAATTCTACATTGAAAAAGTAAAACGGCACTCCTTCTCTTCCAAGCTCTGCGGTGTGCCCAAACAGTGGTTTACCCCCACATATTGGGTATCAACGTACTCAGGAGAAATTGCACTACAACTTTTGTGGTCTAATTTCTCCTGTTACCCTTGTGAAAATAAAAATTTGGGGGCATAAATATCATTTTTGTAGAAAAAACGCAATTTTTTATTTTCACGGCTCAACGTTATAAACTTCTGTGAAGCACATGGGGGTTCAAAGTGCTCACTAGACATCTAGATAAGTTCCTTAAGGGGTCTAGTTTCCAAAATGGTGTCACTTGTGGGGGGTTTCCACTGTTTAGGCACATCAGGGACTCTCCAAAAGCGACATGGCGTCCAATCTCAATTCCTGCCAATTCTACATTGAAAAAGTAAAACGGCGCTCCTTCACTTCCAAGTTCTGCGGTGCGCCCAAACAGTGGTTTACCCCCACATATGGGGTATTGGCGTATTCAGGAGAAATTGCATAACAAAATTGATGGTTACATTTCTGTTTTTACACTTGTTAAAATAAAAAAAATGGTTCTGAATTAAAATGTTTGCAAAAAAAAGTTAAATGTTCATTTTTTCCTTCCACATTGTTTCAGTTCCTGTGAAGCACGTAAAGGGTTAATAAAGTTCTTGAATGTGGTTTTGAGAACCTTGAGGGGTGTAGTTTTTAGAATGGTGTCACACTTGGTTATTTTCTATCATATAGACCCCTCAAAATGACTTCAAATGTGATGTGGTCCCTAAAAAAAAAAGGTGTTGTAAAAATGAGAAATTGCTGGTCAACTTTTAACCCTTATAACTCCCTAACAAAAAAAAAATTTGTTTCCAAAATTGTGCTGATGTAAAGTAGACATGTGGGAAATGTTATTTATTAACTATTTTTGTGACATATCTCTCTGATTTAAGGGCATAAAAATACAAAATTTGAAAATTGCAAAATTTTAAAAATTTTCGCCATATTTCCACTTTTTTCATAAATAATCGCAAGTAATATCAAAGAAATGTTACCACTAACATGAAGTACAATATGTCATGAAAAAACAATCTCAGAATCAGCGGGATCCGTTGAAGCGTTCCAGAGTTATAACCTCATAAAGTGACAGTGGTCAGAATTGCAAAAATTGGCTCGGTCATTAAGTACCAAATTGGCTCTGTCACTAAGGGGTTAAAAGGAAAAGAAGAAATTGTGAAAAAAATAGAAAAAAGGGACTGTGTGCTGGATGGGAGAGCAAGGACGAGAACCTGTATGAAAACAGAATCTTAAAATCAAAGATTTGTCAAAATGTCATTCTACCTGATGAGTTACTTAATCTGAAGTAAACACTTGTGAAGAAAATGCGAAAGAATTATTATTATGATGGACCTATTTCATTTGTTCAATCTAGTGGGGAAAAACCATACAGAGTTTCTAAGAATAACATTTTTTCCTTCTAAAAAACACACTTTATTAAAACACACTTTATAAAAATAATTTACATAAAAAATCTTGCATAATATATGTTATTATTATTATTATTCATTTATATAGCACCATTAATTCCATGGTGCTGTACATGAGAAGGGGTTACATACAGAGTTATAGATATTGTTTACAGTAAGCACATTTACAATGACAGACTGGTGCAGAGGGGAGAGGACCCTGTCCTTGCGGACTTACATTCTACTATAATAATGAGGAGGAGACAGAAGGTCGGGGTAGTGGCAGCTCTGGTGGTGGTGAGGTGGCAACTCTGGTGGTGGTGAGGCGGCAGCTCTGGCGGTGGTGACGCGGCAGCTCTGGCAGGTGGTGACGCAGCAACCCGGGTGGTGGTGACGTGGCAACTCAGGTGGTGGTGAGGCGGCAGATCTGGTGGTGGTGACGCGGCAGCTGTGGTAGTTTGTGACGCAGCAACCCGGGTCGTGGTAACGCAGCAGAGGATGGGGGATATTCGGGAGAAATCTTGGAGGCGTTTGTCTGAGGAACGAATAAGTGTGGAGGATAGTAGGAGGTCTTGGGAGGATCGAAGATTACGTGAGGGAAGATATTGGGAGATAAGTTCAGAGATATACAGAGGGGATAGGTTGTGAATGGCTTTGTAGATTAGTGTTAGTAGTTTTACCTGGATTCGTTGGGGAATTGGGAGCCATTGGAGGGATTTGCAGAGGGGAGAAGCAGGGGAGTAGCGAGGAGAGAGGTGGATTAGCCAAGCAGCAGAGTTGAGGACAGACTGGAGCTGTGCAAGAGAGTTAGCGGGGAGGCCACAGAGGAGGGTGTTGCAGTAATCAAGGAGGGAGATGATGAGGGCATGCACGAGAGTTTTAGTAGATTGTGGGCTGAGGAAAGTACTGCCTTTAGGTGGGAGGGTGAATATTTATGCATACTGAAGTTTTCATTTATTTTGTACTATTTGTTGTTTGTTTCACAATAAAAAAGAAAACCAAATGTACACAGTTGGAGGCATGTTTTTTTATGAACTGATGCAAACCCAGTGAAATTCCAGGCTGTGGGGTAACAAAACATGAAAAATCCCATGAGGATGAATACTTTCGCAAGCCACTGTAAGTATCCAAAAATGAATACCCAATATTACTATAAACAGAAATGTATGATTCCTAAAAAACATATCTATTCTTCATAAACTTTCAGAATGCTTTAGTAATTAAACATACAGATTGTTCATAAAAGAATCAAAAGTCTACTGTAAAATGTTACCTCTAACTATTTCAAGTTATAGCTTTCCGTAAATAATCAGAACATTTATTTTAACATAACAATTTATTGATTAGATGCCATTTAACATCATATTCTTGTGAATGTTATATAGATGTAAATATACACTATGCAGGATTCATCTTAATAGAAGTTTGTATTTTAAGAGCATGACCGCCATCCAGTGGCCAATATTTTTATTTTTCTTCTTATTTTTCATTTTTAATTTTGTGCCATAATACACAGATGGTTGAAATTTGATAGCAATATACAGTATATGAAAAATATTTTACCTTGAAACCTGCATTATTTTTTAGGTTTTGTTTATACAGTATCTATTTAATTATCTGTAAATTGTCTAAGGGTGGTTTCACACACGTTTTTGTCTGCAGCGTTTTTTTTTCAAAAAAACGCATGCGTTTTTTTTCCCTATATTTAACATTGAAAACGCATGCGTTTTTTTGTGTACGCGTTTGGTCGCGTTTTGTGACGCATGCGTTTTTTTACTGCATGCGTTCATTTTCTGAAATGCTACTTGTAGTATTTTTAGAAGCGTTTTTTGGACCAAAAAAAAACGCATGCGTTTTCATGCGTTTTTTTGGGTCAAAAAATACATTGGAGTCAATGGGGACGCATGCGTTTTTTGGTGCATGCGTTTTTTGCGGTAAAAAACGCATGCTTTTTTTTATTAAAAAAACAGAAAACACACTGATATGCCACCCCCCAACATAAAGGTGATAAAGGGAACCTAACCCTACCCCTAACCCTACCCCTAACCCTAACCCTACCCCTAACCCTAACCCTAAGGGATCCTAACCCTAACCCTACCCCTAACCCTAACCCTACCCCTAACCCTAAGGGATCCTAACCCTAACCCTACCCCTAACCCTAACCCTACCCCTAACCCTAAGGGATCCTAACCCTAACCCTAACCCTAATCCCTTTATGGTTAGGGTTAGGGTTAGGGGTAGGGTTAGGGTTAGGGTTAGGGTTAAGGTTAGGGTTAGGATCCCTTAGGGTTAGGGTTAGGGGTAGGGTTAGGGTTAGGGTTAGGATCCCTTAGGGTTAGGGTTAGGGGTAGGGTTAGGGGTAGGGGTAGGGTTAGGGTTAGGGTTAGGATCCCTTAGGGTTAGGGGTAGGGTTAGGGGTAGGATCCCTTTAGGGTTAGGGTTAGGGTTATGATCCCTACCCCTAACCCTACCCCTAACCCTAACCCTAACTATTTCTGTTTATAGTGGGTTTTTTACTTTATTTTGATGATTGGCAGCTGTCACACATTTCTCAGCATGCGTTTAAAAAACGCAAACGCATGTAAAAACGCATGTAAATGCGTCAAAACGCCGCGTTTTTTTCACCACATGCAAAAACGCATGTGTCAAAAAAACGCAGCGTTTACATGCGTTTTTTCACCATGCTTTTTTTGCGTTTTTTACCGCAAAAACGCACCCCAAAAAACGCCAATGTGAAACCAGCCTAAACTATTTTAGCTTTGAAGATATACACCACCGTTCAAAAGTTTAGGGTCACTTAGAAATTTCCTTATTTTTGAAAGAAAAGCACAGATTTTTTCCAATGAAGCTAACATTAAATGATTCAGAAATACACTCTATACATTGTTAATGTGGTAAATGACTATTCTTGCTGCAAACGTCTGGTTTGTAATGCAATATCTTCATAGGTGTATAAAGGCTTATTTCCAACAACCATCACTCCAGTGTTCTTATGGTACTTTGTGTTAGCTAACTGTGTAAGAAGGCTAATGGATGGTTAGAATACCTTTGAAAACCCTTGTGCAAGTATGTTAGCACAGCTTAAAACAGTTTGGCTGATTAGAGACCCTATAAATCTGACAATCCTTTGAGCTAATTGAGAATCTGGAGCATTACATTTGTTGTTTCCACTATACTCTCAAAATGGCCAGAAAAAAGAACTTTCATGTGAAACTCGACAGTCTTTTCTTGTTCTTAGAAATGAAGGCTATTCCATGCGAGAACTTTCCAAGAAACTGAAGATTTCCTACAATGGTGGTGTGTACTACTCCCTTCAGAAGAGAGCACAAACAGGCTCTAACCAGAGTAGAAAAAGAAGTGTGAGGCCCCGCTGCACAACTGAGCAACAAGTACATTAGAGTCTGTAGATTGAGAAGTCGATTCCTCACAGGTCCTCAACTGGCAGCTTCATTGAATACTACACGCAAAACGCCAGTGTCAACATCTACAGTGAAGAGGCGACTCCGGGATGTTGGCCTTCAGGGCAGAGTGGAAAAGAAAAAGCCATATCTGAGACTGGCTAATAAAAGGAAAAGATTAATATGGGCAAAAGAACACAGACATTGGACAGAGGAGGATTGGAAAAAAGTGTTATGGACAGACGAATCCAAGTTTGAGGTGTTTGGATCACACAGAAGAACCTTTGTGAGATTCAGAACAACTGAAAAGATGCTGGAAGAGTGCCTGACGCCATTTGTCCAGCATGGTGGAGGTAATATGATGGTCTGGGGTTGCTTTGGTGCTGGTAAAGTGGGAGATTTGGACAAGGTAAAAATGGATTTTGAATAAAGAAGGCTATCACTCCATTTTGCAATGCCATGCCATATTCTGTGGACAGTGCTTGATTGGAGCCAATTTCATCCTACAACAGGACAAAGACCCAAAGCACACCTCCAAATTATGCAAAAACTATTTAGGGAAGAATCAGCCAGCTGGTATTCTATCTGTAATGGATTGGCCAGGGAAGTCACCAGATCTCAACCCCATTGAGCTGTTGTGGGAGCAGCTTGACCGTATTGTATGCAAAAGTGCCCATCAAGCCAAACTAACTTGTGGGAGGGGCTTCTGGATGCATGGGGTGAAATTTCTCCCGATTACCTAAGCAAATTAACTGCTAGAAGGTCTGTAATGCTGTAATTGCTGTAAAGAGCGCATTCTTTGACGAAAGCAAAGTTTGAAGGAGAAAATTATTATTTCAAATAAAATCTTTTTTTTCAAACCTTGTCAATGTCTGGACTAGATTTTCAATTCATTTGGCAACTCATTTGAATAATAAAAACTTTTGAACGGTAGTGTAAGTAAAAGTCAACAAAAATGGAAAAAAATACTCTGATACTCTGGTACTTTGGGGACAATATTTGGAGGAAGAAGAAATACAGTATATATGGAAGCTGTCAAGTCTTGTTATAATGGTGTGGCGAAGGAAGAAAAGAAACACCAACCATAAAGTCCCAGTACATCAAGGTAAGTGAACCAATGTTATTTTATTTAGATCAGATAACAACAAAAACATAACAAACCAATGACATGAATAAAAATAAAGTGTTATGAAATCAAGGAGCGCAAACCCAGGGAAGGAACACCAAGTCCAGAGAGAGGAGGGGATTATGTATAGTGGTCACAATTAATGAAATGTATGTGTATGGAGCTATTGTTAATATAGAAAAAAAACACAAAAAGAGGACTAAAAGTCCTACAAAAATTCAAGAATTAAAACAGCAGAAAGGGATTGCAGTGCTTACCTGGCCAAGTCTCTGAACTAGTGCACTCAGGATGCAGCCTGTTATGATCCGGTGACCTTGGAGCAGCATGAAAACTTTCACTGGAGTAGGTGGTAACTATACTGACCGCAAATCCTGATCTTAACACCGCAACTAGAAGTAGCCGTGGGGTGTACCTAACAAGCCCTAGACACCTCGTCACAGCCGGAGGACTAAATACCCCTAAAGATGGAAATAGGAATACTACTTTGCCTCAGAGTAGAACCCCAAAGGATAGGCAGCCCCCCACAAATATTGGCTGTGAGTAGGAGAGGAAAGACACACAGAGTCAGAAAACAGGATTTAGCACAAGAGGCCACTCTAGCTAAAATAGGAAAGGATAGGACAGAGTTCTGTGCGGTCAGTATTAAAACCCTTCCAAAATTATCCACAGCAGATTATACAAAAAATTCCTCCATCTAACTAAAGACGTGGAACGTATATCTGCAACTCCAGAGACTACTAAACTCAGAGCAGGAATACAGTAAAAAAAACAAGCACACAGCTTGTGTGCCATAGAAAAAGAAACAGACACTTATCTTTGCTGAATTGGCAGCTAAGCAGGGGAAGCCAGACAGAGATCCAACACTTCCCAAGAAACATTGACAAGTGGCAAGGACTAATGAGTCCTGCAAACCTAAATGCCCCAGTCAGAATTGCAATCAGCAGAAACACCTGTCCAGGACTGCAGCCCAGAGACAACTGCATTACCACCTGCAACCACCGGAGGGAGCCCAAAAGCAGAATTCACAACAGCAGCCAGTCCATGTAATAAAGATGGCAGCAATACAGGTGTAAAATACTGATGAGTAGTGTTGAGCGATACCTTCCGATCTCAAGAAGTATCGGTATTGGATTGGATCGGCCGATATCCAAAAAATATCGGATATCGCCGATACCAATACCCGATACCAATGCAAGTCAATGGGACACAAATTTTGGAATGTAAATAAGCCCTTTCTGTCCTTCTACATCCTGTTCCGGAGGGGGGAAGAGTGTGGGCAGTGTGTGGGCGGACACTGTGCGTGTCTGTGTGTGCGGGCGGGGTCTGTGTGGGCCTGCCGGGGATTTGTACGGGCATCTCGGGGGTCTGTGCGTGCCTGTCAGGGATCTATGCGACCTGCCGGGGCTCTGTGCGGGCTTGCCGGGGCTCTGTGCAGGCTGCCAGGGCTCTGTGCGGGCTTGCCGGGGCTCTGTGCGGCCTGATGTGGCTCTGTGTGGGCTTGCCGGGGCTCTGTGCGGCTTGCCGGGGCTCTGTGCGGGCTTCCCGGGGCTCTGTGTGGGCTGTCGGGGGTCTGTGCAGGCATCGTCTGATGGGACTACAAGTCCTATCAGACGATGCCTGCAACAGTGACAGTGATTGACACATTAGCCAATGATGGGAGAGTAGTAGTCCCATCATCCGGCTAATGTGTTGAATGCGGCACTAACGCTATGTAACGGTTCCATTAACGTGCCCATAGACTTCAATTAGCATAACGCATCCTAACGCATGTCAAAATCGTCATGCGTTAGTGATGGTCCGTTACTTTGTGACGCACCTTGAAATGCGGACTACCGCATTTTCGGGTACATTACGGCTAACGCACAGCGAATGGAATATTTTGCTGTGCATTGAACTTTATTGCTAACACATGCCGACACAATGCAACCATGCGTTAACACATGCGTTAGAGCGATCACAAAAATAAAGACTATTGAACAGTTCCAAATGCAAAGAGAAGCAAGAAATGGACGGCACTCGAGAAATATGTACTCCTTAGGACTAGAACTCACTGAAAGCAATCGTCACAACCAGCTTGTGGGTATAAGGTGCTCTAGCAATATAAGCATATAGCTGAGTAAATATCAAAGAAAAAAGTCTGTGGCACTCACCCCGTTTTTGCTGTGTGAACGTGTTCTTTATTAAAACATAGCTTTATGGAAGTTCATACATCCAGCTGGGCAGCAGGTTTTACAGGAGGGTGCGGTGATGGAGAGTGGAAACGGCCGTCGTCCACTCTCCATCACCGCACCCTCCTGTAAAACCTGCTGCCCAGCTGGATGTATGAACTTCCATAAAGCTATGTTTTAATAAAGAACACGTTCCCACAGCAAAAACGGGGTGAGTGCCGCAGACTTTTTTCTTTGATATTTACTCAGCAAAAATAAAGACAATTTGGGACACATCGTTAGCACATTCGATGTGAACCTAGCCTAAAGGTACCTTCACACTAAACGATATCGCTAGCGATCCGTGACGTTGCAGCGTCCTCGCTAGCGATATCGTTCAGTTTGACACGCAGCAGCGATCAGAATCCTGCTGTGATGTCATTGGTCGGGGCTAGAAGGCCAGAACTTTATTTGGTCGCTGGCTCTCCCGCTGACATCGCTGAATCGGCGTGTGTGACACCGATTCAGCGATGTCTTCGCTGGTAACCAGGGTAAACATCGGGTTACTAAGCGCAGGGCCGCGCTTAGTAACCTGATGTTTACCCTGGTTACCATCCTAAAAGTAAAAAAAACAAACGCTTCATACTTACCTTCCGCTGTCTGTCCTCCGGCGCTGTGCTTTCCTGCACTCACTGTGAGCACAGCGGCCGGAAAGCAGAGCGGTGACGTCACCGCTCTGCTTTTCGGCCGCTATGCTCACAGCCAGTACAGAGAAGCACAGTGCCGGGGACAGACAGCGGAAGGTCCTGTGCTTAGTAACCCGATGTTTACCCTGGTTACCGGCATCGTTGGTCGCTGGAGAGCTGTCTGTGTGACAGCTCTCCAGCGACCAAACAGCGACGCTGCAGCGATCCGGATCGTTGTCTGGATCGCTGCAGCATCGTTTAGTGTGAAGGTACCTTAAGTTAAACAGCCAAAGTCCTTAAGGAGTGAACCAGCTATTACAAAAAAATAAAAGGACAGTCCGATATGATAAGGTTATAGCCACCCCCACATAGGTGCATGCCAAGCCTCCTTACCAAGGGGTTATGAAGATAACCAAAACAACAATTTGATGACTAAGAACCGGCTGTTAATAGGTACAAATTAAAAACTTCAAAAAAAGATTATTCACAGTAAATGTTTCCCAATTCATCAGTGGGAAAAGAGACCCAAGCCTATTCGTGGCCAAATAGCCATTAGTGGCATAAGTTTTCCCCAGCTGTGGCTGTTTTAACAATTTATTTCTTGATATTTATAGACATTTACTCACGAGTAGTGTTGAGCGATACCTTCCGATATCGGAAAGTAACGGTATCGGATTGGATCGGCCGATATTCAAAAAATATCGGATATCGCCGATACCGATACCCGATCCCAATGCAAGTCAATGGGACCAAAATATCAGAATTAAAATAAACCCTTTCTTTCCTTGTAGGTTCATTCTACATGAAGGAAAACAACTAAGAATAATGCAGGATGTATTTGGGGAGGTGGCGAAGACATTAAAGGCATAGAGGTTTAGCCCAATCAAATAGAATAGCATGATTTTTTTTTTTTTTTAAAGACGTTCGGAGTGACAAAGATATTGACTATGTAAATTTTTTTTTATTTTGTCAGATATTGATGTTTCACTATTCCACGCCCTTCCCCTTCTTTTTTTTTACTTTTCCCACACTTTCATCTTCATCATCATCAGCATCTTTGACATCAACTTCTTCTTCACCTTATTCATCTTCTTCTTCATCTTCTACCTATTTTTTTTTTATTACATTCTTCATATTCATTTTATTCAACTATTATTATTCTTCCTATTCCACATATTCATTTTATTCAACTATTATTATTCTTCCTATTCTACTTCTTCATCATATTCTCATTTGTGACAGGCATTCCCGTAGTTGTTATCTATAAAAGTGTTCCGTTTGATGAATCCTGTCATGAATCACACTCTGTGAGTATCTCCAGGCTCTTTATTCACATCATGTCTCAACCTCCATTACATGAATTCCGAGTACAACAACATCCAACAAGTTCCAAACAAAGAATATAGAACACACATAAAAGTAGTGAGACCCCTAGAGGCCACATGAACATATAACATATTGCTACATCCTTTCTCTTTTAACTAGAGGAACAATAAAAGATACTAAACTAATGTATACTATGACAAAGTTAGAAATTAACCTAGTACGTCCAGTTAGATATAATCTTTGAGGTGCGCCGGCTTTTTGCTAATGCTGCCAGCTCTGGTAATATAAGATGTGTCACTTTCTACATCTGGTACATCTGGTAGTTCTTCTGATATTGTCTGTCTCTGGCCAGAGTCCTCACCCTGATGGTCAGCTGTCACTGTTGGTGCCTGACTTGTACTTGCTGCCTCGTTGTCTTGGGTGTCTGGATACTGTTCAAAAGGCCATGAATCATCTCTTTCTTGCATTTTCCTCAAATATCTTCGATTCCTCCTTAGTCTTCTTCCGTCGTCTGTTAGAATTTCGTAAGACCGAGGTCCCAGTTTCTGGACAACCTTTGCCTTTTGCCAGTGTTTGTCAAATGTGGTGCTTGGCTGCAGCCGAATGTTGTCATTTCTCTGGAGCTCAGGCAGATCCTTTGCAGATTTATTGTAATAGAAAGCTTGCCTAGCTTGATTCTTCTGTAATTTAGCTTCGATGTTTCCCAGCAGCTTTGGCTCTAACAGATGACACGCAGTTGGTACCAGTGTCTTTGTACGCCTACTCATGAGCCTCTGTGCCGGACTGCTGTCTAGGCCTTGGGTGGGTGTGTTTCTATGATCCAGTATAGACAGATATACATCAGCACCCGCCTGGTTTGCTTTCTGCATGAGTCTTTTGGCCGTTTTTACTGCTGACTCTGCTTTCCCATTACTCTGAGGATATCTTGGAGAAGACGTCTGGTGTTCAAATTCCCATTTCTTACTGAAAGTTTTGAATTCTTCCGACGTAAACTGTGCCGCATTGTCAGAGAAAACGATATCTGGAATGCCATACCTGGCAAAATGGGCCTTGAGTTTTTTAATCACTGTTCTCGCCCTTGTGTCCTGCACCAAATCAACCTCCCAGAAGTTAGAGAAATAGTCCACTGTAATCAGGTATTCCTTGTCATTCCATGTGAACAAGTCTGTTCCTATTTTTGACCAAGGCCTATGTGGAATTTCATGAGGTTGCAATGTCTCCTTTGGTTGCTTATCATTGCAGGATGCACATATTTCACATTGTGCTATGTAATTTTTTATGTGGTCATTCATTCCTGGCCAATAAACTGATTCTCGTGCACGACGTAGGCATCCTTCCATGCCTAAGTGAGAAGAGTGCAATGTCTTCAATATGCCTCTTCTGAGAACTTCAGGTATAAGTTACATTTGTCCGCGTTCAGTTTGGCCTGCAGCATCAGGCTTTATCCAGGGGCACCACGAGGAGGAACAAACTCACCCCCATACACTGCTTAGTCTTCTTCTGCATATAATTTAGATAATATCTTTTGCTCTGATATTAAGTGTTATGCTTAATGTTCTTCTGCTCTTTGTTCTGCAGCCTCTTGTTCTTCTGCTTCTCGGTCTTCCATGTCGTCGTCTCCAGGGTCGTCGTCTCTAGGGTCGTCGTCTCCGCCGTCGTCGTCTCCACCGTCGTCGTCTCCGCCGTCATCCACATCGTCATCGGGGTGGTCTTCAGGGTCGTCATCTCCATGGTCGTCGTCATCTCAAAGGCCAAAGGCTCTGCCCGGAACCAGCTGACGGTACTGGAACCAGGATGGGGAGCAGAAGGTACAAGAGCAAAAGACACTGCCGAGAACCAGCTGACGGTGCTGGAACCAGGTGGTGGACCAGAAGGTCCACAGGAGAGGAGAGAACAGCTAGGCAGCGAGGCAGCCGCAGTTACCGAACCCCAACAGTCCTACAGGGGGAGCTTGGCCTACTGGCACTACAGAACCAGCCTTGACTGCCAATTCACGCAGCCCACATAGGAAGCTCCTAAACTGGAGGCACCATGGAGTTGGCTAACCCGACCGCAACACGACGGGGCAATGCATAGGCGACTCAGTGAGCTTGACACTACCCAGAACCTGCTGACGGTGCTGGAACCAGGCTGGGCACGAGGGAGTACCCGTGACGAAAACACTGCCGAGAACCAGCTGGCGGTGCTGGAACACGGATGCGTTGCCCAAGTGTGTAAGAGCCAATGGCACCGAGGACCAGCTAACGGTGCTGGAACCCGGTTACTAAGCTGTAGGTACCCACGCTTAAAAGCACTACCAAGGACCGCCTGGCGTTGGCGGAACTCAGATACCCAGAAGGAGGCACCTAAGCCAAAGGCTCTGCCCGGAACCAGCTGACGGTGCTGGAACCAGGTGGTGGACCAGAAGGTCCACAGGAGTGGAGAGAACAGCTAGGCCGCGAGGCAGCCGCAGTTACCGAACCCCAACAGTCCTACAGGGAGAGCTTGGCCTACTGGCACTACAGAACCAGCCGTGACTGCCAATTCACGCAGCCCACATAGGAAGCTCCTAAACTGGAGGCACCCTGGAGTTGGCTAACCCGACCGCAACACGACGGGGCAACGCATAGGCGTCTCAGTGAGCTTGACACTACCCGGAACCAGCTGACGGTGCTGGAACCAGGCTGGGCATGAGGGAGTACCCGTGACAAAAACACTGCCGAGAACCAGCTGGCGGTGCTGGAACACGGATGCGTTGCCTATTCAAGATTGTCTTCATAGAGCCCCAACTAGCGGTGTTGGAGCAAAGGGTAAGCAGGGGGAGCATAGTGTAGGCCGAAGCCTGCACTGGAGGCAGCTTTGTGTCTGCGTTGCGTTTGCAGGACACGTTGCCGGCTACACAGCGGGGGAACAGCTGGCGTTGCAGAACCCCACTGACACATTGGCTGGTGTTTTTCTCTGTGCAGCTAGCACTTCCGGGCAAAAACTGGCGGTGTTAGAGCCCAGGGTCTGCAGGAGGAGCAGAGTGTAGGCTGAAGCCTAGTAGAACCAATTTCAAAGGTAACCTTTAACCCTCCCTCAGGTGTTACAAAGTAGAAGAGCCACACCTTGTGCAGCAGTAATGCTCCACAAGTGAAAGGTTGCTCGTTAAATTTTGCTCATTGCACACGCTGAATGAAACACGTACACAATTTTGCCCATTATACAGTAAGACTGTATTGGAGGCGTGACTTGTCTTTTTAAGGAGACGCAGCACAGGTGTCCAAAAATAACGCCTTGGTGCTGGGCGCAGCCTCTTGAGCGTTGTTATTTGCTGTACAGGAGTCTGCGCTCTTGTTATCCCTTGGCCATGCGCTGTGAGCGCTGCCCGTCTTCTGACCTCATTTCATGTTGGCCCGTGCGGTTATCGATGGCCATGAATCCCATACCCACAGTGTCTTTTCATAAAGTCACACTGCAGGGCTGGGATTCATGGCCTTGCGCAGTAAATATGTTTGCTGCTCACACATGTCCTTACACCTGCTTCAGACTGGGCGGCCTCCGCTGATCCCTTATCGCATGCCGCGGCCATGAGGCCGCACAGTCTGAAGAAGGCGGAAGGAGATGAGTGAAGACAGGCGAACATATGCACTGCACATGCCCATCAATCACACCCTCGCAGTCAAAATATATGAGACAACGAGGGGCGTTGTGTCGGGCAGGGCGGATGCACAAGCACAAGCAGCCAACCAATGATGTCAGAAGACGGGCAGCGCTACCAAGGGGGGTGCTGCGTATCCTTAACAAGGAAAGTCACACCTCTGGGACAGTGTAATGGTCTCCAATGAGACACATTTTGTACGTGTTGAGTTCCACGTGGGCAAGGAGAAAAAGTCAGCCACCTTGTACAAATGCAGCATTACTGCTGTACAAGGTGGCTGTTATACATAGAAACACCTGGGGGGGGGCAGGGTCCCTTTAATTTCAGTTCAGGTGCCTGCGTGGCGTTTGCAGGACACATTGCCAGCTACACAGCAGGGGAACAGCTGGCGGTGCTGAACCCCACTGACACATTGGCTGGTGTTTTTCTCTGTGCAGCTAGCACGTCCGGGCAATAACTAGCGGTGTTAGAGCCCAGGGTCAGCAGGAGGAGGAGAGGGGCAGAGTGTAGGCCGAAGCCTGCACTTGTGGCAGCTTTTGTTCTGTTGTGCCAGCGTGGCTTGTGCTGGACACGTTGCTGACTACACAGCTGGGGAACAGCTGGCGGTGCTGAACCCCACTGACACATTGGCTGGTGTTTTTCTCTGTGCAGCTAGCACTTCCGGGCAAAAACTGGCGGTGTTAGAGCCCAGGGTCAGCAGGAGGAGGAGAGGAGCAGAGTGTAGGCCGAAGCCTAATTGAACCAATTTCAAAGGTAACCTTTAACCCACCCTCAGGTGTTACAATGTAGAAGAGCCACACCTTATGCAGCAGTAATGCTCCACAAGTGAAAGGTTGCTCGTTAAATTTTGCTCATTGCACACGCTGAATGAAAGACGTACACAACTTTTGCCCATTGTACAGTAAAACTGTACTGGAGGCGTGACTTGTCTTTTTAAGGAGACGCAGCACAGGTGTCCAAAAACAACGCCTTGGTGCTGGGCGCAGCCTCCTGAGCGTTATTTGCTGTACAGGAGTCTGCGCTCTTGTTATCCCTTGGCCATGCGCTGTGAGCGCTGCCCGTCTTATGACCTCATTTCATGTTGGCCGGTGCGGTTATCGATGGCCATGAATCCCAGACCCCCAGTGTGTTTTCAAAAATTCACACTGCGGGGCTGGGATTCATGGCCTTGTGCAGTAAATATGTTCGCCGCTCACAAATGTCCTTACACCTGCTTCAGACTGGGCGGCCTCAGCTGATCCCTTATCGCATGCCGCGGCCATGAGGCCGCACAGTCTGAAGAAGGCGGAAGGAGATGAGTGAAGACAGGCGAACATATGCACTGCACATGCCCATCAATCACACCCTCGCAGTCAAAATATATGAGACGAGTGGCGTTGTGTCGGGCAGGGCGGACGCACAGGCACAAGCAGCCAAACAATGATGTCAGAAGACGGGCAGCCCTACCAAGGGGGGTGCTGCGTGTCATTAAAAAGGAAAGTCACACCTCAGGGACATTGTAATGGTCTGTAATGAGACACATTTTGTACGTGTTAAATTCAACGTGGGCAAGGAGAAAAAGTCAGCCACCTTGTACAAATGCAGCATTACTGCTGTACAAGGTGGCTGTTATACATAGAAACACCTGGGCGTGGGGGGCAGGGTCCCTTTAATTTCAGTTCAGGTGCCTGCGTGGCGTTTGCAGGTCACATTGCCGGCTACACAGCAGGGGAACAGCTGGCGTTGCTGAACCCCACTAACACATTGGCTGGTGTTTTTCTCTGTGCAGCTGGCACGTCCGGGCAAAAGCTGGCGGTGTTAGAGCCCAGGGTCAGCAGGAGGAGGAGAGGAGCAGAGTGTAGGCCGAAGCCTGCACTGGTGGCAGCTTTAGGTCTGTTGTGCCAGCGTGGCTTGTGCTGGACACGTTGCCGGCTACACAGCAGGGGACCAGCTGGCGGTGCTGAACCCCACTGACACATTGGCTGGTGTTTTTCTCTGTGCAGCTAGCACGTCCGGGCCCCAACTGGCGGTGTTAGAGCCCAGGGTCAGCAGGAGGAGGAGAGGAGCAGAGTGTAGGCCGAAGCCTAATTGAACCAATTTCAAAGGTAACCCTTAACTCTCCCTCAGGTGTTACAAAGTAGAAGAGCCACACCTTGTGCAGCAGTAATGCTCCACATGTGAAAGGTTGCTCTTTAAATTTTGCTTATTGCACACGCAGAATGAAAGACGTACACAATTTTGCCCATTGTACAGTAGAACTGTATTGGAGGCGTGACTTGTCTTTTTAAGGAGACACAGCACAGGTGTCCAAAAATAATGCCTTGGTGCTGGGCGCAGCCTCCTGAGCGTTGTTATTTGCTGTACAGGAGTCTGCGCTTTTGTTAGCCCTTGGCCATGCGCTGTGAGCGCTGACTGTCTTCTCACCTCATTTCATGTTGGCCGGTGCGGTTAGCGATGGCCATGAATCCCTGACCCGCAGTGTCTTTTCATAAAGTCACACTGCAGGGCTGGGATTCATGGCCGTGCGCAGTAAATATGTTTGCCGCTCACTCATGTCCTTACACCTGCTTCAGACTGGGCGGCCTCAGCTGATCCCTTATCGCATGCCGCGGTCATGAGGCCGCACAGTTTGAAGAAGGCGGAAGGAGATGAGTGAAGACAGGCGAAGATATGCACTGCTCGTGCCCATCAATCACACCCTCGCAGTCAAAATATATGAGACAACGAGGGGCATTGTGTCGGGCAGGGCGGACGCACAGGCACAGGCAGCCAACCAATGATGTCAGAAGACGGCCAGCGTTACCAAGGGGGGTGCTGCGTGGCATTTAAAAAGGAGAATCCCACCTCAGGGGCAGTGAAATGGTCTCTAATGAGACACATTTTGTACGTGTTGAGTTCCACGTGGGCAAGGAGAAAAAGTCAGCCACCTTGTACAAATGCAGCATTACTGCTGTACAAGGTGGCTGTTATACATAGAAACACCCGGGGGGGGCAGGGTCCCTTTAATTTCAGTTCAGGTGCCTGCGTGGCGTTTGCAGGACACGTTGCCAGCTACACAGCAGGGGAACAGCTGGCGGTGCTGAACCCCACTAACACATTGGCTTGTGTTTTTCTCTGGGCAGCTAGCACATCCGGGCCCCAACTGGCAGTGTTAGAGCCCAGGGTCAGCAGGAGGAGGAGAGGAGCAGAGTGTAGGCCGAAGCCTGCACTGGTGGCAGCTTTTGGTCTGTTGTGCCAGCGTGGCTTGTGCTGGACACGATGCCGGCTACACAGCAGGGGAATAGCTGGCGGTGCTGACAGAACCAAACAACGTTGAGGAGGTGGCGCACGACACCAAGGGGGTTGGAATGACGGCTGTGCTGCGTCACATTACAAAGGAAAGTCCCCCCTCCGGGACGGTTTGACGGTGTGAGGGGACACATTACATGAGTGTGTAGTTCAGCGTTTCCAAGGAGCATAATTTAAAGAGCGACCTTTTCCTTGTGCAGTATTAGTGCTGCACAAGGTGGCTCTTTCAGTAACAAACGCCTAGGGGGGGGGGGGACAGGTTCCCTTACATTTTTGTTGTGGCGGTCGCATGACACGTTGCCGGATACACAGCTGGGGATCAGCTCACGTTACTGAACCCCAACAACAGAGGAGCGACTGTTGACTGTGCAGACAGCACTTCCAGGCACCAACTGGCGGTGTTAGAGCCCAGGGACAGCAGGAGGAGCAGATTGGAGGTATTGCCGCACACACAGCTGGGGATCAGCTGACGTTACTGAACCCCAATAACAGAGGAGCGACTGTTGACTGTGCACACAGCACTTCCAGGCACCAACTGGCGGTGTTAGAGCCCAGGGACAGCAGGTGGAGCAGATTGGAGGTATTGCCGCACACACAGCTGGGAATCAGCTGACGTTACTGAACCCCAATAACAGAGGAGCGACTGTTGACCGTGCAGACAGCACTTCCAGGCACCAACTGGCGGTGTTAGAGCCCAGGGACAGCAGGAGGAGCAGAGGAACAGAGTGTAGGCCGAAGCCTGATTGGAGCAAGTGGAAAGGGAACCTTTAACCCCTCCCAAGACGTTTGTAGCTGAAAGAGCCATCTTGTGCAGCACTAAGGATGCAAAAGGAAAAGGTTGCTCTTTTAATTATGCTCCTTGCAAACACAGAAGTAAACACTAAAAATGTGTCCCCTTATACCATAAAACCGTCCCGGAGGTGGGAATTTCCTTCGTAATGGGACGCAGCACAACTGTCATTCCTATCCCCTTGGTGCCGTGCGCTGCCTCCTCAGCGTTGTTTTAAGCTGTCACGGAGCCTGCGCTGGTATGTTATCCCTTGGCCATGCCCAATTTGCGCTGCCTGTCTTCTGACATAATTTGGTGTCAGGCTGTCAGTGCCTGTGCGTCCACGCTGCTCCAGATCCCACCTCGCAGTGTCGTCTAATGTAATCCCACTGCGGGCCTTGGATCCTTGGGCATGCACAGTGCATATCCTCGACTCTCACTCCCCTCCTTCCCTCTTCTTCAGACTGTGCGGCGTCACGGCCGTGGCATGCTATTAGGGATCAGCTGACGGCGCACAGTCTAAAGAAGGCGGAGGGAGATGAGCGAGAGCCCGAGGGGAAGTGTTATGATAAGGTAATTCAGTACCACAATGGACATAGAGGTCAGAGCACATTCAGTGACCTGGCAATACCCAAAAACATAGAACGAGCTCTGAGACGTGGGAACTTTGCTGACCGCAATCCCTAATCCTCTCCAACCACACTAGAGGCAGCCGTGGATTGCGCCTAACGCTCCCTATGCAACTCGGCACAGCCTGAGAAACTAGCTAACGACTTCACCACATCACCTGAGGAAGGAAACTCAGAAGCCGCAGTACCACTTTCCTCCACCAACGGAAGCTCACAGAGAGAATCAGCCGAAGTACCACTTGTGACCACAGGAGGGAGCTCTGCCACAGAATTCAAAACAGTACCCCCCCCTTGAGGAGGGGTCACCGAACCCTCACCAGAGCCCCCAGGACGACCAGGATGAGCCATATGAAAGGTACGAACAAGATCGGGAGCATGGACATCAGAGGCAAAGACCAGGGCGAGGAATTATCTTCCTGAGCATAACCCTTCCACTTAACCAGATACTGGAGTTTCCGTCTTGAAACACGAGAATCCAAAATCTTCGCCACAATATACTCCAACTCCCCCTCCACCAAAACCGGGGCAGGAGGATCAACAGATGGAACCATAGGTGCCACGTATCTCCGCAACAATGACCTATGGAATACGTTATGTATGGAAAAAGAATCTGGAAGGGTCAGACGAAAAGACACAGGATTAAGAACCTCAGAAATCCTATACGGACCAATGAAACGAGGTTTAAACTTAGGAGAGGAAACCTTCATAGGAATATGACGAGAAGATAACCAAACCAAATCCCCAACACGAAGTCGGGGACCCACACAGCGTCTGCGATTAGCGAAACATTGAGCCTTCTCCTGGGACAAGGTCAAATTGTCCACTACATGAGTCCAAATCTGCTGCAACCTGTCCACCACAGTATCCACACCAGGACAGTCCGAAGACTCAACCTGCCCTGAAGAGAAACGAGGATGGAACCCAAATTTGCAGAAAAACGGCGAAACCAAGGTAGCCGAGCTGGCCCGATTATTAAGGGCGAACTCAGCCAAAGGCAAAAAGGACACCCAGTCATCCTGATCAGCAGAAACAAAGCATCTCAGATATGTTTCCAAGGTCTGATTGGTTCGTTCGGTCTGGCCATTAGTCTGAGGATGGAAAGCCGAGGAAAAAGACAAGTCAATGCCCATCCTACCACAAAAGGCTCGCCAAAACCTCGAAACAAACTGGGAACCTCTGTCAGAAACGATATTCTCTAGAATGCCATGTAAATGAACCACATGCTGGAAGAACAATGGCACCAAATCAGAGGAGGAAGGTAATTTAGACAAGGGTAATAAATGAACCATCTTAGAGAAGCGATCACAGACCACCCAAATGACTGACATCTTTTGAGAGACGGGAAGATCTGAAATAAAATCCATAGAGATATGTGTCCAAGGCCTCTTCGGGACCGGCAAGGGCAAAAGCAACCCACTGGCACGAGAACAGCAGGGCTTAGCCCGAGCACAAATCCCACAGGACTGCACAAAAGTACGCACATCACGCGACAGAGATGGCCACCAAAAGGATCTAGCCACTAACTCTCTGGTACCAAAGATTCCAGGATGACCAGCCAACACCGAACAATGAACCTCAGAGATAACTTTATTCGTCCACCTATCAGGGACAAACAGTTTCTCCGCTGGGCAATGATCAGGTTTATTAGCCTGAAATTTTTGCAGCACCCGCCGCAAATCAGGGGAGATGGCAGACACAATTACTCCCTCTTTGAGGATACCCGCCGGCTCAGATAAACCCGGAGAGTCGGGCACAAAACTCCTAGACAGAGCATCCGCCTTCACATTTTTAGAGCCCGGAAGGTACAAAATCACAAAGTCAAAACGGGCAAAAAACAGCGACCAACGAGCCTGTCTGGGATTCAACCGCTTGGCAGACTCGAGATAAGTCAAGTTCTTATGATCAGTCAAGACCACCACGCGATGCTTAGCTCCTTCAAGCCAATGACGCCACTCCTCGAATGCCCACTTCATGGCCAGCAACTCTCGATTGCCCACATCATAATTTCGCTCAGCAGGCGAAAACTTCCTGGAAAAGAAGGCGCATGGTTTCATCACCGAGCAATCAGAACTTCTCTGCGACAAAACAGCCCCTGCTCCAATCTCAGAAGCATCAACCTCGACCTGGAACGGAAGCGAAACATCTGGTTGACACAACACAGGGGCAGAAGAAAAACGACGCTTCAACTCTTGAAAAGCTTCCACAGCAGCAGAAGACCAATTGACCACATCAGCACCCTTCTTGGTCAAATCGGTCAATGGTTTAGCAATACTAGAAAAATTGCAGATGAAGCGACGATAAAAATTAGCAAAGCCTAGGAACTTTTGCAGACTTTTCAGAGATGTCGGCTGAGTCCAATCATGGATGGCTTGGACCTTAACAGGGTCCATCTCGATAGTAGAAGGGGAAAAGATGAACCCCAAAAATGAAACCTTCTGAACACCAAAGAGACACTTTGATCCCTTCACAAACAAAGAATTAGCACGCAGGACCTGAAACACCATTCTGACCTGCTTCACATGAGACTCCCAATCATCCGAGAAGATCAAAATGTCATCCAAGTACACAATCAGGAATTTATCCAGGTACTCTCGGAAGATGTCATGCATAAAGGACTGAAACACTGATGGAGCATTGGCAAGTCCGAATGGCATTACTAGATACTCAAAATGGCCCTCGGGCGTATTAAATGCAGTTTTCCATTCATCGCCTCGCTTAATACGCACAAGATTATACGCACCACTAAGATCTATCTTGGTGAACCAACTAGCCCCCTTAATCCGAGCAAACAAATCAGATAACAACGGCAAGGGGTACTGAAATTTAACCGTGATCTTATTTAGAAGGCGGTAATCTATACACGATCTCAGTGAACCATCCTTCTTTTCTACAAAAAAGAACCCTGCTCCTAATGGCGACGATGACGGGCGAATATGCCCCTTCTCCAAGGACTCCTTCACATAACTCCGCATAGCGGCGTGCTCAGGCACAGATAAATTAAACAGTCGACCTTTTGGGAATTTACTACCAGGAATCAAATCGATAGCACAATCACAATTCCTATGCGGAGGTAGGGTATCGGACTTGGGCTCATCAAATACATCCCGGTAATCAGACAAGAACTCTGGAACCTCGGAAGGGGTGGATGACCTTATAGTCAGAAATGGGACATCACCATGTACCCCCTGACAACCCCAGCTGGACACAGACATGGATTTCCAATCTAATACTGGATTATGGACTTGTAGCCATGGCAACCCCAACACGACCACATCATGCAGATTATGCAACACCAGAAAGCGAATAACCTCCTGATGTGCAGGAGCCATGCACATGGTCAGCTGGGTCCAGTACTGAGGCTTATTCTTGGCCAAAGGCGTAGCATCAATTCCTCTCAATGGAATAGGACCCTGCAAGGGCTCCAAGAAAAACCCACAACGCCTAGCATACTCCAAGTCCATCAAATTCAGGGCAGCGCCTGAATCCACAAATGCCATGACAGAATACGATAACAAAGAGCAGATCAAGGTAACGGACAGAAGAAATTTAGACTGTACCGTACCAATGGTGGCAGACCTAGCGAACCGCTTAGTGCGCTTAGGACAATCAGAGATAGCATGAGTGAAATCACCACAGTAGAAACACAGACCATTCAGACGTCTGTGTTCTTGCCGTTCAACTCTGGTCATAGTCCTATCACACTGCATAGGCTCAGGTTTAAGCTCAGGTAATACCGCCAAATGGTGCACAGATTTACGCTCACGCAAGCGTCGACCGATCTGAATGGCCAAAGACATAGACTCATTCAGACCAGCAGGCATAGGAAATCCCACCATGACATCCTTAAGGGCTTCAGAGAGACCTTTTCTGAAAATAGCTGCGAGCGCACCTTCATTCCATTGAGTGAGTACAGACCACTTTCTAAATTTCTGACAATATACCTCTATCTCATCCTGACCCTGACACAGAGCCAGCAAATTTTTCTCTGCCTGATCCACTGAATTAGGTTCATCGTACAGCAATCCGAGCGCCAGGAAAAACGCATCGATATTACTTAATGCAGGATCTCCTGACGCAAGAGAAAATGCCCAGTCCTGAGGGTCGCCACGTAAAAAAGAAATAATGATCCTAACTTGTTGAACTGGGTCACCAGAGGAGCGAGGTTTCAAAGCCAGAAATAGTTTACAATTATTTTTGAAACTCAGAAATTTAGTTCTATCTCCAAAAAACAAATCAGGAATAGGAATTCTCGGTTCTAACATAGAATTCTGAACCACAAAGTCTTGAATATTTTGTACTCTTGCCGTGAGCTGATCCACACATGAAGACAGACCTTTAATGTCCATTGCTACACCTGTGTCCTGAACCACCCAAATGTCTAGGGGAAAAAAAGGCAAAACACAGTGCAGAGAAAAAAAAATGGTCTCAGAACTTCTTTTTTCCCTCTATTGAGAATCATTAGTACTTTAGGCCTCCAGTACTGTTATGATAAGGTAATTCAGTACCACAATGGACATAGAGGTCAGAGCACATTCAGTGACCTGGCAATACCCAAAAACATAGAACGAGCTCTGAGACGTGGGAACTTTGCTGACCGCAATCCCTAATCCTCTCCAACCACACTAGAGGCAGCCGTGGATTGCGCCTAACGCTCCCTATGCAACTCGGCACAGCCTGAGAAACTAGCTAGCCTGAAGAAAGAAAATAAGCCTACCTGGCCTCAGAGAAATACCCCAAAGGAAAAGGCAGCCCCCACATATAATGACTGTGAGTTAAGATGAAAAGACAAACGTAGAGATGAAATAGATTTAGCAAAGTGAGGCCCGACTTTCTGAACAGAGCGAGGATAGGAAAGGTAACTTTGCGGTCAACACAAAACCCTACAAAAACCACGCAAAGGGGGCAAAAAGACCCTCCGTACCGAACTAACGGCACGGAGGTACACCCTCTGCGTCCCAGAGCTTCCAGCAAGCAGGAAAAAACAAATAGACAAGCTGGACAGAAAAAAACAGCAAACAAAATAGCAAAGCGGAACTTAGCTATGCAGAGCAGCAGGCCACAGGAACAATCCAGAAGGAAACAGGTCCAATACTAGAACATAGACTGGAGGCCAGGATCAAAGCACCAGGTGGAGTTAAATAGAGCAGCACCTAACGACTTCACTACATCACCTGAGGAAGAAAACTCAGAAGCCGCAGTACCACTTTCCTCCACCAACGGAAGCTCACAGAGAAAATCAGCCGAAGTACCACTTGTGACCACAGGAGGGAGCTCTGCCACAGAATTCACAACAGGGAAGATATGCACTGCGCATGCCCATGGATCCCAGGCTCGCAGTGTGATTCAATCAGAAGACACTGCGAGGCGGGTTCTCGGGCAGCGCGGGCGCACAGGCGCAGCCAGCCTGACACCAAATTATGTCAGAAGACAGGCAGCGCAAATTGGGCATGGCCAAGGGATAACAGAACAGCGCAGTGTTATGAAAGACAATTCAGTATCACAATGGACATGGAGGTCAGAGCACATACAGTGATCTGACAATAACCCAAAATAATAGAACGAGCTCTGAGACGTGGGAACTCTGCAGACCGCAATCCCTGATCCTCTCCAAACACAACTAGAGGCAGCCGTGGATTGCGCCTAACGCTACCTATGCAACTCGGCACAGCCTGAGAAACTAACTAGCCTGAAGATAGAAAAAATAAGCCTACCTTGCCTCAGAGAAATACCCCAAAGGAAAAGGCAGCCCCCCACATATAATGACTGTGAGTAAGATGAAAAGACAAACGTAGGGATGAAATAGATTCAGCAAAGTGAGGCCCGATATTCTAGACAGAACGAGGATAGGAAAGATAACTTTGCGGTCTACACAAAACCCTAAAGAAAACCACACAAAGGGGCAAAAAGACCCTCCGTACCGAACTAACGGCACGGAGGTACACCCTTTGCGTCCCAGAGCTTCCAGCAAAACAAATAGACAAGCTGGACAGAAAAAATAGCAACAAATAGCAAAGAAGCACTTAGCTATGCAGAGCAGCAGGCCACAGGAATGATCCAGAGAAACACAAGTCCAACACTGGAACATTGACAGGAAGCATGAATCAAAGCATTAGGTGGGGTTAAGTAGAGAAGCACCTAACGACCTCACCAGATCACCTGAGGGAGGAAACTCAGAAGCAGCAGTACCAGTTTCCTCCACAAACGGAAGCTCCCAGAGAGAATCAGCCGAAGTACCACTTGTGACCACAGGAGGGAGCTCTGCCACAGAATTCACAACAGCGCAGGCTCCGTGACAGCTTAAAACAACGCTGAGGAGGCAGCGCATGGCACCAAGGGGGTAGGAATGACGGCTGTGCTGCGTCACATTACGAAGGAAAGTCCCAGATCCGGGACGGTATAACGGTATCAGTGAATACATTTTATAAGTGTTAAGTTCTGCTTGTGCAAGGAGCTAAACTAAAAGAGCTACCTTTTCCTTGTGCAACATTGCTGCTGCACAAGATGGCTCTTTCAGTAACAAACGCAGGGGGGGGGGGGACAGGTTCCCTTACATTTAGGTTGTTGTGACAGCGTGGCGGTCGCAGGACACATTGCCGGCTACACAGCTGGGGATCAGCTGACGTTACTGAAACCCAATAACACTGGGTCGTATGTTTTGATTGTGCATCCTGCACTTCTGAGCCGCAACTGGCGGTGTTGGAGCCCAGGAATAGCAGTTCAGGTGGTAGAAAGATGAGCACATCAGGATACCTGGATGACACCCAATTACTTAATCAGGCAGAGGAGTGGCAAATTCCTGCGAGATCCAGGCCTGGTTCATTTTCAGGAAAGTAAGCCGGTCAACGTTATCGGAAGATAGTCGCATGCGACGGTCTGTTAGTACACCACCTGCGGCACTAAAGACACGTTCCGATAAGACACTAGCCGCAGGGCAAGCCAGCACCTACAATGCATACTGGCTTAGCTCTGGCCATGTATCCAGCTTAGAGACCCAAAACTTGAATGGGGAAGAGCTGTCTGGGAGTACAGTAAGAGGGCAAGCCATGTAGTCTGTCACGATCTGACGGAACCGTTGCCTCCTGCTGACTGGAGCCACCGGTGATGGTGTAGACATTTGGGGCGGGCACACAAAAGTTTGCCACAGTTGTGCCATACTGGTCTTGCCTTGGGCAGAGGCACTGCTTCTACTCCCTCTTTGTGCAGAGCCTCCCCCACTGCCTCGACGCACTGAGCTGCTTTGTAAAGCACTAGCAGCACTCCTCTCAGTTGGACTGGAGAAGATGATGGAATTCACCAGTGTGTCGTGGTACTCCCGCATTTTACGCTCCCGGGTCAACGCTGGGATGAGGTTTTGGATGTTGTCCCGGTAGCGAGGATCGAGGAGGGTGAACTCCCAATAATCAGGCATGTTGAGAATGTGGCCGATGCGGCGGTCGTTTCTCAGGCACTGCAGCATGAAATCCACCATGTGCTGCAGACTGCCAACTGCCCCAGAAACGCTGTCCCCTGCTTGAGACATGATCTCTGCCCGCTCGTCATCACCCCACCCTCGCTGTACACACTGACCACTGGAAAATTGTGTCACTCCCTCCTCTGGACGGAGCTCTTCCTCCTCCATTGACTCCTCCTCATCCTCCTCACAAAGTGGCCCCTGCGTACCCCTTTGTGAGGAACCACGTGGCGCTGACTCTCCAGAAGCTGATGGAAAAGGTGACTCCTCATCCTCCACCTCTTCCACAACATCATCCCTTAACGCTTGCAAAGTTTGTTGAAGCAGGCAGATAAGGGGGACAGTCATGCTGACTAGTGCATCATCTGCACTTGCCATCTGCGTGGAATAATCGAAAGGACGCAAAACCTGGCAGACGTACTTCATAGTGGCCCACTCTGTGGTTGTGAAGTCTGATCGGCGCTGACTGCGACTTTTTTGCGCCTGATGCAGCTGGTACTCCATTACCGCTTGATGCTGCTCACACAACCGCTCCAACATATGTAACGTGGAATTCCACCTGGTAGGTCACATATGATGCGGTGTTCCGGAAGGCGGAATCGGCGCTGCAGAGCAGCAATGCGGGATCTTGCCAAGCTGGAACGCCGCAAGTGAGCACACTCTAGGCGGACCTTGTGCAGCAGTGCATCAAGATCCGGATAGTCCCTCAGAAAAATCTGCACAACCAAATTGAGCACATGTGCCAGACATGGGATGTGAGTGAGGTTGCCAATGGCCAAAGCTGCCACCAGATTTCGGCCATTGTCACACACTACCATGCCTGGCTGGAGATTCGCTGGCACTAACCACACATCGCTCTCCTGCTTGATGGCATTCCAGAGCTCCTGCACTGTGTGGCTTCGATTCCCCAAAGAAACTAGTTTCAAGACGGCCTGTTGACGTTTGGCCACGGCTGTGCTCATGTCGGTCGTAACAGGTAAACGTTCACGGGTCCATGTGGAGGTGGACTGTGACGGCTCCTGCAGCGATGATTCTGAGGAACTTGGGTATGAGGAGGAGTCAATGCGTACAGACTGGATTCCTGCAATCCTTGGAGTGGGCAGGACACGTCCTGCGCCACTTGCACGATCTGTACCTGGCTCAACAACATTAACCCAATGGGCAGTGAGGGAAATGTATCGCCCCTGTCCATGTTGACTGGTCCACGCATCGGTGGTGAGGTGGACCTTGCTACTGACGGCATTCAGTAGCGCGTGTTTTGTGTGTTCCTCCACATGCTTGTGCAGGGCAGGGACAGCTTGCCTGCTGAAGTAAAAGCGGCTGGGCACCCTGTACTGTGGGACTGCCAATGCCATCAAGTCACGGAAGCTGTCAGTCTCCACCAGCCTGAATGAGAGCATTTCCAGGGACAGAAGTTTGGCAATGCCTGCATTCAGAGCCTGTGCTCGGGGGTGGTTGGCCGAGAATGCCCGCCTTTTCTCCCATGCCTGTACTACCGATGGCTGTAGAGTAGACTGGGAGTGTGAGGATGACTGGGAATGTGGTGCTGTGGGTGGAATTACACTAGGTCTCTGGACAACAGTGCCAGAGGTTCTTCCATGGCGATCCTGGGAGAAAGCCAAACCAGCTGTGCGTGAGCTGGAGGAAGAGGCAACACGAGCTGAAGAGGTGGTAGCTGCCGCTGTTGGTTGGCCTAGGTCTTCAGTGTGTTTTTGTAACTCCACCGTGTGCCTGGTTTCCACATATTTGTGGTATTGAGGTTGCTGACACTTTTACCTCTTTTGACTTTCTGATGACACAGCTTGCATTTGACAAAACAAATGTCATCTGCAACTGTGTCAAAAAAGGACCAGGCACTGCAAGTCTTGGGAGCGCCCTTTTTGGCTTTTGAAAGAGACAGGCTCCTAACGGGTGCCAAAGTGGAGGCTACAGGCTCCGCAGAATCTCTTCCTCAGAGCTGCTCCCACCACCTTCCTGTTCCTCACGCCACGATGGGTCACGGACCTCATCATCTCCACTACCCTCTGCCACCAACTGCTCCTCCTGGGTAGTCTCGGCAGCACAGTACGCACCAGAAAGCGGCACCTGAGTTTCATCATCAGATGCGTACTGCGCTGTGGTCACCGCAGGCACTGGCCCACCCGCCTCTTCAGAGTCAGAGAGACAAAGCTGTTGGGCATCACTGCACACTGCCTCTTCTTCCATTTCTCCAATGCTGCTTGGCTGGCCCCCTGTTTCCAAGCCAAGAGATTCAGAGAACAGAATTAGAGACGGCTCCTGACCTGGGCTCTCTGACTGCCTGGCCAATTTGGCAGGTGGTGAAGAGACAGATGGCTGCTCTCCAGTGGTCTGTGCCTGAGAGGATGTGGCACTAATTGAAGTCGATGCCGATGCGTTAGCTGCCATCCATCCGACAACGGCTTCAATTTGATCTTCACGCAGCAGCGGTGCACGGCGCTCTCCGACAAAGCTGCGCATGAAGGTCTGTTCCCTGCTGAAACTGAGTGATGATGAGTCACCGGTGCCCGCAGCAGGCACAGAATCACCACGTCCTCTCCCTGCTCCTTTCCCTGCTCCGCGCCCACGCCCACGTGCCTTACTCCCTGCTCTCTTCATCTTGGTTGACAGATAAAGATAAGCAGAAAAGTACTAAGGCCTTAGTGTGCTTATTCCTGAAATGCTCCTCCTAACAGGTGTAAGAAACACTAATGTTGTAAAGTGTGGACTAGACTTTATTATTGATAAAATGTGGCCTACACAAGTGTTAAGTGGTGTTTGGTGAACTTTACTTTTTTTTTTCTGCAGATCGGGCTACAGAGCGACTTTAACTCACACGGGGACCGTGCAGACAGCCGTAAAACGGCGCTGCAAGGCCCAAAAACCCTCCTCTAGGTTATCCTATGTAGTTTTTCCACTATTTAGCTGGATACGGGTGGAAAGACACTAATAGGAAATTTTAAAAAAATTTTTCAACAGGCTGCACTATTTCAAAAAAAGGACAAGTTATTTAACGGTATGAGGCAGTAACGCACCCTGAGCTGAATACAACCGGCTGTGGCTGCACACAGACTACAGGGCGAGCTGCGCTCACACGGAGACCGTGCAGACAGCCGTAAACGGCGCTGCAAGGCCCAAAAACCCTCCTCTAGGTTATCCTATGTAGTGTTTTTCCACTATTTAGCTGGATACGGGTGGAAAGACACTAATAGGAAATTTAAAAAAAAAATTTCAACAGACTGCACTATTTAAAAAAAAGGACAAGTTATTTAACGGTATGAGGCAGTAACGCACCCTGAGATGAATACAACCGGCTGTGGCTGCACACAGATTACAGGGCGAGCTGCGCTCACACGGAGACCGTGCAGACAGCCGTAAACAGCGCTGCAAGGCCCAAAAACCCCACTCTAGGTTATCCTATGTAGTGTTTTTCCACTATTTAGCTGGAGACGGGTGGAAAGACACTAATAGGAAATTTTTGGAAAAATTTTCAGCAGGCTGCACTATTTGAAAAAAAGGAAAAGTTTTTTCACGGTATGAGGCAGTGACGCACCCTGAGCTGAATACAACCGGCTGTGGCTGCACACAGACTACAGGGCGAGCTGCGCTCACATGGAGACCGTGCAGACAGCCGTAAACGGCGCTGCAAGGCCCAAAAACCCCCCTCTAGGTTATCCTATGTAGTGTTTTTCCACAATTTAGCTGGAGACGGGTGGAAAAACACTAATAGGAAATTTTAGAAAAAATGTGCAGCAGGCTGCTCTATGAGCAAAAAAGGACAATGCATAGAACTGTATGAGGCAGTGTGAACCCCCCCTGAGCTGAATACAACTGGGTATATGGCTGCACACAGACTACAGAGTGAGCTGCACACACACACACACACTGAGAGAGACCTTGCAGAACGCTGTTAAAACAGCGCTGCAAGGCAAGAGCAAGGTGAACACACAGCGTTTGCTAAATTAGCCTTGGAAAACCAAAATAAAGCAATTAGCTATCTCAACTGGCCCTCAGTTAGAACACAGTGTCCTGTCCCTAACTGAAATCACAGCAGAGTGAGCGCAAGATGGCGGCAGCGTTTTTTATAGTGCATGGTGACATCAGTTCAGCAGCCAATCACAGCCTTGCCAGTAGTTACATGCCCACCATGCTAAACAGGATGTGCCCACACTTCCATTCATTCCTCATTGGCTGCTGCGTGCAGTTTGAATTCTGGGAACTTCCGATTCCGGTATCCGATACGCAGGAAGTATTGGAATTCGGTATCGGAATTCCGATACCGCAAGTATCGGCCGATACCCGCGGTATCGGAATGCTCAACACTACTCACGAGACAACAATATCCAATGTCTTGGATGAAGTCATGGCAGTGAGGATACGCATCGGGCTGACAGGAGAAAGCATGTACCTCTGCACCAATTTGATTGCACATATGGGTCTGGTTCTATGAGTATATCATGAGCCTTGCAGTTTGATGTGCTAATATTATTTGGCCAACTGACCTATTTGTGGTCTGTTCGGTGGTTTTTGTGATCACGGGTATGGGCTCATGGTTATCCTTTGCATATTGATGTATTTTCTGCCTAATTGTTACTCAGAACCAGCTGAACTATTTAACCATTTGAAGCTTTTCCATCCATTCTCTTCATACATCACTGAGCAGCACAAGGGTTCATCTCATAAATTCACTTGTTTTGGAGACTAATCAACTGCGAGGCTATTAAATGTTTTCTCTTTATATCCAATCATAGCTCATATAGCTGGGCTGGGACATAAGATAAGAATATTTTTCTGCCACTTACTGTGAACCACAACACTTACTTTTTGCTTCTCATATGTGTATACCACGTTGCAACAATATTGATATTTGGCATTTGATATTTATTACGGAATTGGTATCAGTTGGCATTGTGCAGCCCCTGCATTAATGGGCATACTTAATACTGTATGTTTTTTAAATGTTTTTAATCTTAATGTGGTGTCAAGTGTGTTAATAAAATGTGTTATTTTTTGAGATCCCTGCTTTCATGTATGTCTCCCTGCCTCTAATCGCAATTGTTTGTCCTTCAGACATCCCTTTAAATATTTATGTGATGGTGCCCTCCTTTTTTTTGTTTATATAGTTTCTTGCATCATACTCGTAAGTGTAACTGTAAAGCGCTGCGGAATATGTTAGCGCTATATAAAAATAAAGATTATTATTATTATTAAGTGTGACACCGGCATTAGAATAAATCTATATTCTGAGTTGATATACTCTATTTCTAGAGAAAGAAGAGCTAATTGCAGGGTGATTATAATGTTGCTACCAGTAAGTTTTTTAATTAAAATAGAAAGGCCACTCCAAAAATTCTGGATTTTAGAGTAATACCAGAAAATATGGATCCAGTCTCCATTATTTCCACATCCTCTCCAGCAAAGAGGTATAAGATTCATAAAGGCTTTAGTCAATCTATTGGGGGTTAAATACCACCTTGATAACATCTTAAATGCTTCGTGAAGAGAGACATAGAGATTAGATGTGTATGACGAGGAAATAGCTTTTTTTCCAGCTTTCAATAGCAAAGGATTTCTTTAGATCTCTTTCCCAATTGCTTATCTGTCAACATTTTTAGAGACTGTAATCGTGGTTGAATATTCTATAGATCTTTCTGCTTTTCCACAAAGGTTCGTTGTTGGGATTGCAAATTAAATTCCCAATATACTCTGGAAAAGGGTATTTAGAATCAAGAAGGCCCCCTAATAATTTTCCTCAGTAATATATAATATATCAAATCAGAATCAGGGACTTTATATTTTAGTTTAAGTTGTATAAGTTTTAGTTTAAGTTGCACATTTTAACTAATTTTAATCCAGAACTTTAATAAGTTATTTCCAGCATAATAGAATATTTTGGTTAGTTATCATAATTATTTTCTTGAAAGGTAAATTTTTAGTTGGTCATGTCTAGAAGTTCTATTTGGAACATTTGCATACATTTTCCAAGCTGAGAGGGAGGCAGAAATAGTTCTAGGGTCCGGTCCAGATTTCTTAGGCTACGTTCACATTAGCGTTTTGCGGTGCTGCGTCGGCGACGCAACGCACAACGCATGCAAAAACGCATGCAAAACGCAGCTTTTTGTGACGCATGCGTTCATTTTTTCATGATTTTTGGCGCAGAAAAACTGCATCATGCAGCGTTTTCTGTTGCACCAAAAAAACGCATGCATCACAAAACGCAAGACAACGCACGTCCATGCGCCCCCCATGTTAAATATAGGGGCGCATGGTGCATGCGTCGCCGCGGCTGCACCCGACGCAGCCCCGCAAAATGCTAATGTGAACGTAGCCTTAGAGTTTAATAAAAAGGTTATTAGTAGAGAATGGAACGGAGACTTTTCACTTAAGGAAGATTCGTGATCTACTGTACCTAGGGAGAAGAGCAGTACTTTTTGAACCAGGCTCGACTTTGTTTAACAAGATCAGAGCAGTCAAATTACTGTGTCCAAGACCCCCTGAAAATTTGATTTTTATTAAGGTTGTGTTTGCAACTCTTGCTTTACCATTGTTCCTGATGAATTTGTCCAATAAATCCTGAAGGTTTTTAATATGTTTTGATGAGAAGAGAAAAGGAATTGCCCTAAAAATATGCAGAATTTTAGGGAGAAATCACATTTGAAAAATGGTATGCTTACCCAATTAGGAAAATTCAAACACTGCTATTTTTAAAGGGCCCCTTTGCAGAAGACAGTTAAAGCAGAAGACTGGAGAAGAAAGAATATGGAGAAACAAAATGTGGATGTGAAAAGTTATCATGGCGTCTGAGCAAGATGGAGATGAAATTCAAGATGGTCTTAATCAGAGTAGAAATATAAGGTATCAGAATGTAAATGTTAACATGTTGATATGGACTACGTGTCATCAGTATTGTGGTTCTTGTATGGTCCGCAATCTGATAATGACTGATAACAACTCCCAGCATTTCCTTACCATTGTTAAGTACATACTAGACTGGGAGTTGTAGGTTCATAAGATGCAAATTTTTATGGGCTTAGAAGGATTCAGTTCGTCAGTTATTAATCACGTGATGTCATAGACCTAATGGAAAAAGGAAGAATTAACTGGGTAAAAAAGGCAAAATGAGCAATTGTAAGTACACTGTGCTATACAATATAATGAATGTAATATATTAAGAGGATAAAAATTTGATGAGAAGAGTGCTTCTTTAACCCCTTCACCTCACCTCTTTTCAACTTCTTGACCAGGCCATTTTTTTCCATTCTGACCACTGTCAATTTATGAAGTCATAACTCTGAAACGCTTCAACAGATCCTGGTGATTCTGAGATTGTTTTCTCATGACATATTGTACTTTATGATAGTGGTAAAATTTCTTCGATATGACTTGCATTTATTTGTGAAAAAAGGGAAATTGGGAAAAATGTCGAAAATTTTGCAATTTTCAAACTTTTAGTTTTTATGCCTTTAAATCAGAGAGATATATCACACAAAATAGTTAATAAATAACATTTCCCACATGTCTGCTTTACATCAGCACATTTTTGGAAACATAATTTTTTTGTTAGGAAGTTATGAGGGTTAAAATTTGACCATCGATTTCTCATTTTTACAACAAAATTTGCAAAACCATTTTTTTAGGGACCAACTCACACTTGAAGTGACTTTGAGGGGCATATATCACAGGAAATGCCCAAAAGTGACACCATTCTAAAAACTGCACCCCTCAAGGTACTTAAAACCACATTCAAGAAGTTTATTAACCCTTCAGGTGCTTCACATGGATTTTGGAAATGTTTAAAGAAAAATGAACATTTATATTTTTTTTCACAAAACAATTACTTCAGATCCAATTTGTTTTATTTTTCTAAGGGTAGCTGGAGAAATTGGACCCCAAAAGTTGTTGTACAATTTGTATTGAGTACGCTGATACCCCACATATGCAGGTAAACCACTGTTTGGGCGCATGGCAGAGCTCGGAAGGGAAGGAGTGCCGTTTGACTTTTCAATTCAAAATTGGCTGGAATTGAGATCGCATACCATATTGCGTCTGGAGAGCCCCTGATGTGCCTAAACAGTGGAACCCCCCACAAGTGACACCATTTTGAAAAGCAGACCCCCTAAGGAACTTATCTAGATGTGTGGTGAGCACTTTGAACCCCCAAATGCTTCACAGAAGTTTTATAATGTAGAGCCGTAAAAATAAAAAATCATATTTTTTCATAAAAATGATCTTTTCGCCCCCAATTTTTTATTTTCCCAAGGATAGCAGGAGAAACTTGACCCCCAACATTTGTTGCGCAATTTGTCCTGAGTATGCTGATATCCCATATGTGGGGGTAAACCACTGTTTGGGCACATGGCCGAGTTCAGAAGGGAAGGAGCACCGTTTGACTTTTCAATGCAAAATAGGCTGGAATTGAGATCAGACGTGTTTGGAGAGCCCCGATGTGCCTAAACAGTTGAAACCCCCCAATTCTAACTCCAACCCTAACCCCAACACATTCCTAATCCCAACCTTAACCAAACCCCTAACCCTAACCATTACCCTAGCCACAAACTTAACCCCAATACACGCCTAACCTTAATCCCAACCCTAACCATAACCCAAACCACAAACCTAACCCTAAAATACCCCTAGCCCTAATCCTAACCCTAATCCCAACCCTTACCCTAATTCCAACCCAAACCCTATTTCCAACCCTAACACTAATCCCAACACTATCCCTAATCCCAACCCTAACCCTAACTTTAGCTCAAACCCTAACCTTAACTTTAGCCCCAACTCTAACCCTAACCCCAGACCCAACCCTAGCCCTAACCCCAATGGGAAAATGGAAATAAATACTTTTTTTTATTTTATTATTTTTTCCTAACTAAGGGGGTGATAAAGGGGGTTTGATTTACTTTTTATGGCGGGGTTTTTTGTTTGGCAGCTGTAACACACTTTTTATTGCAAAAAATAGTTTTTGCATTACCACATTTTGAAAACAATAATTTATCCATATTTTGGCCAACAGAGTCATGTGAGGTCTTGCTTTTTGTGGGACTAGTTGACATTTTTATTGGTATCATTTTTGGGCACATGACTTTTTTATCGTTTTTTATTCCGATTTTGGGGATGCAGAGCGAACAAAAACCATCTTGTCCCGAGATCTCGGGAGACGAGATCTGAATCTGAGCATGTGCCGCCCCCAGCGGCCATTTAACCAGAGGCCACCGCATCGCAGCAATGGAGCTGCCAGGGCCTCCGGGCTTTGAGGAAAAGCCGGAGGAGCCCCAACTGACTCTGCACTAAGATACGCTGCTGCCACCCCACAGCACAGAGCCCCGACGCTGCACAAAGAGGAGCCACCGCCCCACAGCACAGCACCCATGCGGAACAAAGAGGAGCAGCCACCGCCGCTCCCCAGCACAGAGACCCCACACTGCAGCTACAGTGAGGTAATGGGGGATACTCCACTCACACTTTCCTGTGAGATGCCCCCTCTTCGTCATCGGGGCCACTCCCCCCTCAAAAGGCACATTAATCTCCGGCCCTATAAGACGACATACGGCGTATAAGAAGACCCCCGACTTTTAAGAAGATTTTATATTTTAACTGGAAAAGTTGGGGGGTCGTCTTATATGCCCAGTCGTCGTTTTTGAAAAGTTAATTTTTGCCTACTTTTCATAATATGTTATTGATAAAGTCACTTTCAGATTACGTGTGTTCTTTTTCCCTGTTTTTGATGCATAAGTACGAGTGGTGAAAATCTTGTATTTTGAAGAGCGAGTTGTACTTTTGAATGACTGCATTGTTTGCTACCATATAGTGTACTGGAAAATGAGAAAACATTTTTCAAGAGTGGTGCAATTCAAAAAAGTACAATTCCACAATTTTTGTTTTTCTTAATTTACCATGTTCACTATATAGTATAACTGACCTGGCAAAATGATTCTTCAGGTCAGTTTGAGTACACAGATACCAAATATGTATAGTTTGTTTTTTTACCTAAATGCTGAAAAAAATTCTCAGGGTTCATTTTATGTGTCTTGAGCTATGTTTTTGCTGAAACCATTTTGGGGTAGAACCAATATTTTGATCGCCTCTTATTCTGTTTTATTGCAATGTTGCAGAGGCCAAAAAAAGTTTCAATTTTTTTCCTCGTTACTCCATTTACTGATCAGAATTATTTACTTTATATTTTGATAAATCGGACATTTCTTAAAGCAGCGATATCAAATATGTATATTGCAGTTTTTTATTCTTTTATTTTCAATGGGGCAAAAGTGGGGGATTTCAACTTTTGGTTATTTTTTCTTTTCATATTTTTAAATTTTTTTTATTTGACTTCTTACTTTATTTAATAGTCACCTTAGGAGACTTGAAGCAGTGTTCATCTGATCACCTGTGCTATACAGGGCAGAGATCACAATCTTCTATGAACACTGACCACGAGCCAGTGTTTACCGGATTTCGTAATGAAAGGCATGGGGCCATCAGCAGACCCTCGGCTGTCATGACAACCCAATCACATTTCAAGGGAACAGATGAATAACTCAATTCCATCCGGCACGTGTTAAATACCGCTGTCAGTAATTCACAACCAGATCCACCCGTGGCTGTCAAAGGCACATGATGACTGACTAAATTAGCTCTAATGGGTGGGGAAAGTTGTTGGCTCAGAGTGTGAGCCTGCATCAAAGTCAGGGAAATGACATATGACGTAAATATAAGTCATATGTCGTGAAGGGGTTAATACATTTTTACATGCTTTTTCAATACATTTTTTATATTATCTAATACTTGGATTTTATAAAACTTTAATGATGCAGCCATTTGTGGATTACATAAATTTTTAGTACGTTTCCACAGCGGAAACACTCTAAAGAGGCATATATATACTGTATATGTAACACTTGTGCCCAGACTGGATGGCACGAGCCAGGATTGTGGCTCCACTATGCAACAACCAGACTACCTTGGAGTGACTACCTTGGCGTGACAAAGCAGCTACCTTGGTCTTCACTGGAGCCTCTAGTGGTGAGGTCAGGCTTGGCAGCAGGTAGCTGCCAGGTACCACTCCAGGGTTGTGTCTGGCAGTAGCAGCGGATCCCACAGGGAAATAGAAAACTAATGACAGGTGCGGGCAAGTACAGTCTGGTATGACTGGTACTCTGGCGGGCACGGCAGCCACTCTGGCAGGCGGGCACTATGGCAGGCATGGCTCAGACTGGAGGAACCGGAACCATTTCGAGTTGGACCGGAACAAAGGCAGGTATGAATAGGATATGGGAACAGGTAAGAACCAGTACAGACTAGAGAGAGCAGCAGCTGAAGAGTGCAGGATGGGAGCAGAGGGAGTGGACACAAGGATACACACAGCTGAGTAGGGAAGGCAACAGACAAGGATACAAACAGGTACAGGTATAGGGCGAAGTTCAGACAAGGATAGACACGGGAACAAGTTCAGGACAAAGGATTCAGACCAGGGTATGCAGCCCCCAGGAAGGCAGAAACAGGACAGGACCTGGCAACCCAGTAGCAGAAAGCAGACTGAGAGAGTTTGTTGCTCAGGCCTCTCCCTATTGGTGGAGATGCCTTAAGGAGCCAGTACCTCTTGGCAATAGGCTGGGGACACATTAGGAATGTGCACACTGTCTCTCTAAGACTCAGGAAGTGCTGGGGCTGCCGCCCTAAGCACACAGCCAGGAAGTACGCACACAGCAGGCAAAGGACATGAGGTTCACAGCATGGAGCAGGCAGAGGGCAGAACTCACAGCATGGCCCGGAGTGGTGAGTAGGTTGAGGTATAAGCCCATCTGGGAAATGGGAAGCCATGTAGTGATGCTGGCAGGGATGTTACAGTATGTTTTTTGCTTGTAAATTTTCTGCATCTGCTGAAATTTTATGGGAACATACACACATAACAATCTGTTTATCCACAAGAGAAAGTGACTTGTTGTGGATTTAAAAAATGCACCGCAGGTCAGTTTACGCAGCATAAAAGAAAACACAGTGGGCATGTGATTTATGTAAATTACATCCACTTTTCTGGAACTAATACCTGCCCAAAACTCCCCAATAAATTATCAAGAGAACTTAACCTTATGCGTCAGTCAATCATGGCGACTTATATTAGAAAAACTGAGAGAGGACCACCCGTCGGACTGACTCTTCAAACACTGTAGCGTTTTTAAGTTACATATAAGTAGAGGAATTTAAAAATAAATTTGCACCGACGCCGCCATATTAATGGTCACGGATGGTCAGTGAAGTGACAGGTTCCCTTTAAATAAGCAAAAGTATGTTATTATTATTATTATTATTATTTATTTATATAGCACCATTAATTCCATGGTGCTGTACATGAGAAGGGGTTACATCAAAATACAAATATCACTTACAGTAAACAAAACTAACAATGACAGACTGGTACAGAGGGAAGAGGACCCTGCCCTTGCGGGCTTACATTCTACAGGATTATAGGGAAGGAGACAGTAGGTCGAGGGTTGCAGTAGCTCCAATGGTGTTGAGGTGGCCGTGTGGTCTTTACAGGCTGTAAGCTTCCTTGAAAAGGTGGGTTTTCAGGTTTCTTTTGAAGGATCCATAAGTAGTGGATAACCGGACGTGTTGGGGCACTGAATTCCAGAGGATGGGTGATATTCAGGAGAAGTCTTGGAGGCGATTGAGTGAGGAGCGAATAAGCGTGGAGGAGAGGAGGAGGTCTTGGGAGGACCGGAGATTACGTGAGGGAAGATATTGAGAGATTAGTGAGAAAATATACGGAGGAGAAAGGTTATGGATGGCTTTGTAGGTCAGTTTAGTCATTTAAACTGGATACGCTGGGAAATTGGGAGCCAGTGAAGGGATTTGCAAAGAGGTGAAGCAGGAGTGTAGCGAGGAGAGAGATTATTTAGTTGGGCAGCAGAGTTAAGGATGGACTGGAGGGGTGCGAGAGTGTTAGAAGGTAGGCCACAGAGGAGTATGTTGCAGTAGTCAAGGTGGGAGATGATTAGGGCATGCACGAGCATTTTGGTAGAGTGTGGGTTGAGGAAAGGACGGACTCTGGAAACATTTTTGAGCTGGAGGTGACAGGAGGTGTCGAGAGCTTGGATGTGCGGTTTGAAGGACAGGGCAGAGTCAAGGGTTACTCCGAGACAGCGGATTTTGGGGACAGGAGAAAGTGCAATTTCATTTATTTTGATAGATAGATCAGGTAGGGAAGATATGCGTGATGGAGGAAAGATAATGAGTTCAGATTTGTCCACATTGAGCTTGAGGAAGCGAGAGGAGAAGAAGGAGGATATGGCTGATAGACACTCTGGGATTCTGGAGAGCAGAGAGGTGACATCTGGGCCAGAGAGGTAGATCTGAGTGTCATCGGCATATAGATGGTACTGGAAGCCATAGGACCTTATGAGTTGTCCCAGGCCGAGTATATAGATTGGGAAGAGTAAGGGTAATAGGACAGAGCCTTGGGGGACTCCAACAGAGAGGGGGCGAGATGAAACGGTAGTATGGGCGTAGCCTTCTAATTAGGCTCCATGGAATAACACAGGATTAAGTTCTAGAGGTTGAATAGAGTTTTCTCATCCTTATTGTTTAGCAAAGTAATGCTTCTTATATGTAAAAAGTTTTCATTTTTTCTTTTCAATGCATTAACTTTTGTTCTATCTGTGTTCCTGTACATTAATAACATATCTTATGTTTTACAGTGTTTGCAAATTGAGCAGTCACAAATACAGTATAAGCTCCCTGTAGCACAAAGGGTGTCCTGTAGTGTCCTGACAGTCTGTGCAACCATCTACAGTACTAGGGTAAAAAATAAATCACACTTTACAATGCGCAATCCAGCATTGAGGACAGGTGACCGCTCATTCCCTTAATGTAAGATCAGGGTAAGGGTCATGTTATTGGTGAAGCATCCTAATATGTGCCATTAGCCCTTCTGCTCTACAGTCTACAGGTGCTGGACTACAGAGGACGAGGACTATGCAAAGACAGCCATGTCACTAGCTCATACTTGACTCTGTGAAAACCTTTTTGGTAGAAATAATCGTTAACCATGTTCTTAATAAGTGGTAAAAACCACTAGGGTACAGTGGCGTACATTTAGCTAACAAGCACAACATCGGCTTATTAGCCAGTTTTACTTTAGCTGACAGTATATGGCACCAACCTCAGAATAAAGCTCCGGAACTGCATTTGACGTGACATACAAGCACCTTAAAGTGACCTGCTCCAGCATCTTAGTGCTTGGCTAGCCCTTTTGGTGCATTTCTTGGGTACTTTTCTTGTGGTATGTTTTGCATTTTCCTATTTTTGACGTATCACACCTGACTTCACCTGTGTTACCTGTGTTAAGAATACCTGCCATGGACGCAATCATCCTCCGGATCTATCCTTGCTATCACACACTTGGATGGTTCAATTACGCATGGCTGTTTCTCATGTGTGGAAGTGGTGAGTCATGAGGGAACACCGGACTTTCCTCTTGTTTTGCAGCCCTAGATACATGGGAAGCTGTGTTTCCCGCTTGCCAGGCCACGCAGGACACTACCTTGTCTGGTCTAAGTTATTGGTGGGATTGTGTGCACCTTGCTATTCAGGTGAGCAGGGAGTATCTCCCTGGATATTACTGGAAGGAATGCAGCACCTCATTTTTATCTTTAGCATTGGGCTGGCTATTTAAAGCCTGCCTCTATTAAGTCTAGTGCTGTTTATTCAATTCCCTTGCATAGTGGTGTGGTGAGTGCTTTCTGCTGAAAGTTCAGGTTGCTTCTCAGCAGTTTCTTATGGTCTTTTCCAGTTCTTCTTCCTTAGCTATTGTCTTTGGGCTTCCCTTTTTGTTTTTGTTTTGGATTAATGCTGTTAGCTTAAGATTTACTCTGGTATCCTGACTCTAACAAAGTCCGCATTGACAGCAGTTAGAGAAGGGCTCTGTAAAGCCTGGCTCCATATCAGGAATAGGTGAAGAGTATCTCAGCCCTTTAGGACTTGCCTAGCAGTTGTGGTTTGTGCCAAGTGCATCTGTGATGGCTCATTTGCTGGTCCAATGCGAGTCACTATCGAATAGATTAACTCCTGTGCATAACAACCTGAAAACTATCTGTGAACCATCCACTGGATCAAATTTCTAACCATGCCTTCTGATGTCAATATTGGACCTGTCATTCACCAGCCTGTTGACAATTTGTATCTATCCTGACTACTATTAGTCATTAGACTAGCCTGTCTTGTCTTAACCTACACATCTGCATTTCTTCTATGTGACTGCAGACTTTTGAATCCTCATATTGTGTGCAGTCTAGGAGTTTTTTTCTGTGTCAGCGCCAGGGCTGGTGGCTATTAGACTGCAAGCAGGCAATATGCATACTCCCAGACACATCCAACTAGACTGTTTCTGGCCTTACTCAATACACTTGCATTGAACGAGGCTGTTCCCATCTAGTCTGATTGTATCCAGAAGTATACATATTGCATACTTGTGGGCACATGCCAGCACCATAGAATCCTTAGGCTGTATGCGCACGTTGCGGATTTGTTTGTGTAAAATTCTGTGCGGTTTCTTCCTCTCTTGGCAAAAAACGCAAATGAAAATCCAGGCAGTTTTTAAGCGGTTTGATGTGGATTTTCATGCATGTTTGCAAATCCACAGAGCTAAATAAAAATATATTATTAAAAAAAAAATTGTGATGTAAATTCCTTTTTCAACCTCTTCAGCCAGATACTCTCATTAATATTAAGACACAAACAGACACAACAGCCTATGTAGGGGCACTAACATAATTAACCTACATATGCTGTAACAAAAAAAGCAACTGCCAGAAATCTGCGTGAAATGAATTATAGATGAGACAATTCTGGCACTTAACCTCGCTCTTCCCACTTGCCCTGCAGCGGTGGCAATTGGGGTTTATATTTGTGGGGTTGATGTCACCTTTGTATTGTCAGGTGACATCAAGCCCACAGGTTAGTAATGAAGAGGCGTGTATAAGATACTTATCCATTACCAACCCCATAGTTACATGGTAAATAAAGACACGCCCAGAATAAAGTCATTTATTTGAAATAATCACACAGACTCCATTACTGAATCTTAATTTACCATACTTACTGAACGCCTAATCCCCAACACCCTCGTCTCCTGCAGAAAAAATAAATTAATAAACCAACATATAATACTCCCTGCCCACGTTAGTCCTTTTAATGCCTAGTGTCCCACGAAGATATCGCGTGCAGAATAGTCACATCGGGAGATGTGACCGCTCTACCCGGCCTCCGGTGATACACTGACAGGAGGCAATTGCTTCCACAGTGTATTAATGAGAGTTCACCAGAGTTCATCAGCTCCGGTACTATCATTTACGGCATCACTGCGTGAGAATTTTCTCACACGGCGGTGCTGCAAGTGAGAGCACCGGAGCTGATCAACTAATAAACTCCGATGAACTGTTGCAGTGACTCAGTGAAACACTGCGGGAGCGATCATCTCCTGTCAGTGTATTGCCGGAGGCAGGGTAGAGCGGTCACATCTCCTGCTGTGACGGTTCTACACATGAGATCGTCATGGGACACTCGTTATTAAATTGACTATGGTGGACAGGGAGTATATGTTGGTTTATTATTTTTGATTTCTTGCAGGAGAAGCGGGCATCTGGGATCATGTGTTTGGGAAGTATGTATATTGTATGTAATTATGTAATTTTTTTTTCTTTTTACAATAGAACACCGGTGCAGGATGATGGGACTATTCTCCCATTATCGGCTCATGCTGTCACTGTTATATGTGACAGCAGACATAGCCGGTTGGGAATAGTAGTCCCATCAGATGATGCCTGGGTACACACACAGAGACACCCACAGACAGATGCAGACACCCACAGACAGACACACAGAGACACCCGCAGACACACAGACACATACACCCGCAGACAGACACAGACACCTGCAGACAGATGCACACACAGACACCCGCAGACAGACACGCACATATTCCCCGCTCATACATATTCTACGCCCATACACATATTCTCCGCCCACACACTCTTCCTCCTTCTGACATTATTTCCTTTCTGCAGTGTTTTTGGCATGCAATTCCACAAACCTATTTATACCTGTGGTTTGGCTGCGGATTTAAACTGATTCAATATAAGCCAGTGGGTGTAGAAACGCTGCAGATCCACAAAAAGAATTGACATGCTGCGGAAAATGAAACGCTGTGAATCAGAATGGAATTTTACGCAGCATGTGCACACCAATTCTGGATTCCAATTGATTAACTTTGCTTGAGCAATCCTTTGCGGATTTTGTGCAATTCCATGCAGAAAAAACGCTGTAGATCCACAACAAATCCGCAATGTGTGCACATATTCAATCAAAGAAAAAAGTGGCCCTTAGAGCAATCTTTTTTGAAAAGTATATATTCATTTTTATTCAAAATTCTGACAACAATATTTTAATCATAAAAATGAGTACATATAAAAACAGACAGGGTATAATGACATCGTAGTGCCACGTCCGCAACACAGTATTGAAAAATTGCCATCAAGGGAATGATAATATGGATATGCACGTATAGTTCCAAAGGAAAACCAGCGTGCTGATTATGCTGGAGAGACATATAATAATGCCGTTGGGTAATGCTAATGGGTATTCCTAATTACTAATGACTTACTCACAGCCAAAGCTAACAGACAGTTCTCCATCCTCCTCCTTCTTCACATGTCCTCTGCTTTTGACACAGTCGATCACTGCCTACTGCTACAGATTCTTTCTTCCCTTGGCATCAAAGACCTTGCCCTGTCATGGATTGCCCCATACCTTTCTGACCGCACATTTAGCGTTTCCCACTCCCACACCACCTCCTCTGTTGTGAATTCTGTGGCAGAGCTCCCTCCTGTGGTCACAAGTGGTACTTCGGCTGATTCTCTCTGGGAGCTTCCGTTTGTGGAGGAAAGTGGTACTGCGGCTTCTGAGTTTCCTCCCTCAGGTGATCTGGTGAGGTCGTTAGGTGCTTCTCTACTTAACTCCACCTAATGCTTTGATCCTGGCTTCCTGTCAATGTTCCAGTGTTGGACTTGTTTTTCCCTGGATCATTCCTGTGGCCTGCTGCTCTGCATAGCTAAGTTCTTCCTAGCTATTTGTTTGCTATTTTTTCTGTCCAGCTTGTCTAATTGTTTTGCTGGAAGCTCTGGGACGCAAAGGGTGTACCTCCGTGCCGTTAGTTCGGTACGGAGGGTCTTTTTGCCCCCTTTGCGTGGTTTTCTTTAGGGTTTTGTGTAGACCGCAAAGTTATCTTTCCTATCCTCGCTCTGTTAAGAAAGTCGGGCCTCACTTTGCTGAATCTATTTCATCCCTACGTTTGTCTTTTCATCTTTACTCACAGTCATTATATGTGGGGGGCTGCCTTTTCCTTTGGGGTATTTCTCTGAGGCAAGGTAGGCTTATTTTCTATCTTCAGGCTAGTTAGTTTCTCAGGCTGTGCCGAGTTGCATAGGCAGAGTTAGGCGCAATCCACGGCTGCCTCTAGTGTTGTTTGGAGAGGATTAGGGATTGCGGTCTGCAGAGTTCCCACGTCTCAGAGCTCGTTCTACGATTTTGGGTTATTGTCAGATCACTGTATGTGCTCTGACCTCCATGTCCATTGTGATACTGAATTGCCTTTCATAACAGTACAGGAAGCCAAAAGTGCTAATGATTCTCAATAGAGGGAAAAAAGAAGTTCTGAGACCATTTTTTTTTCTTTGCACTGTGTTTTGCCTTTTTTTTCCCCTAGACATTTGGGTGGTTCAGGACACAGGTGTAGCAATGGACATTAAAGGTCTGTCTTCATGTGTGGATCAGCTCACGGCAAGAGTTCAAAATATTCAAGATTTTGTGGTTCAGAATTCTTTGCTAGAACCGAGAATTCCTATTCCAGATTTGTTTTTTGGAGATAGAACTAAATTTCTGAGTTTCAAAAATAATTGTAAACTATTTCTGGCTTTGAAACCTCGCTCTTCTGGTGACCCAGTTCAACAGGTTAGGATCGTCATTTCTTTTTCTTGCGTCAGGAGATCCTGCATTGAGTAATATTGATGCATTTTTCCTGGCGCTTGGGTTGCTGTACGATGAGCCTAATTCAGTGGATCAGGCAGAAAAAAATTTGCTGGCTCTTTGTCAGGCTCAGGATGAGATAGAGGTATATTGTCAGAAATTTAGAAAGTGGTCTGTACTCACTCAATGGAATGAATCTGCGCTTGCAGCTATATTCAGAAAGGGTCTCTCTGAAGCCCTTAAGGATGTCATGGTGGGATTTCCTATGCCTGCTGGTTTGAATGAGTCTATGTCTTTGGCCATTCAGATCGGTCGACGCTTGCGTGAGCGTAAATCTGTGCACCATTTGGCGGTATTACCTGAGCTTAAACCTGAGCCTATGCAGTGTGATAGGACTATGACCAGAGTTGAACGGCAAGAACACAGACGTCTGAATGGTCTGTGTTTCTACTGTGGTGATTCCACTCATGCTATCTCTGATTGTCCTAAGCGCACTAAGCGGTTCGCTAGGTCTGCCACCATTGGTACAGTACAGTCAAAATTTCTTCTGTCCGTTACCTTGATCTGCTCTTTGTCATCGTATTCTGTCATGGCATTTGTGGATTCAGGCGCTGCCCTGAATTTGATGGACTTGGAATATGCTAAGCGTTGTGAGTTTTTCCTGGAGCCCTTGCAGTGTCCTATTCCCTTAAGAGGAATTGATGCTACGCCTTTGGCCAAGAATAAGCCTCAATACTGGACCCAGCTGACCATGTGCATGGCTCCTGCACATCAGGAGGTTATTCGCTTTCTGGTATTGCATAATCTGCATGATGTGGTCGTGTTGGGGTTGCCATGGCTACAAGCCCATAATCCAGTATTAGATTGGAAATCCATGTCGGTGTCCAGCTGGGGTTGTCAGGGGGTACATGGTGATGTTCCATTTCTGTCAATTTCGTCATCCACCCCTTCTGAGGTTCCAGAGTTCTTGTCTGATTACCGGGATGTATTTGATGAGCCCAAGTCCGATACCCTACCTCCGCATAGGGATTGTGATTGTGCTATCAATTTGATTCCTGGTAGTAAATTCCCAAAAGGTCGACTGTTTAATTTATCCGTGCCTGAGCACGCCGCTATGCGCAGTTATGTGAAGGAATCCCTGGAGAAGGGGCATTTCGCCCGTCATCATCGCCATTAGGAGCAGGCTTCTTTTTTGAAGCCAAGAAGGATGGTTCGCTGAGACCTTGTATAGATTACCGCCTTCTAAATAAGATCACGGTTAAATTTCAGTACCCCTTGCCATTGTTATCTGATTTGTTTGCTCAGATTAAGGGGGCTAGTTGGTTCACCAAGATAGATCTTCGTGGTGCGTATAATCTGGTGCGAATCAGGCGAGGCGATGAATGGAAAACTGCATTTAATACGCCCGAGGGTCATTTTGAGTATCTAGTGATGCCATTCGGACTTGCCAATGCTCCATCAGTGTTTCAGTCCTTTATGCATGACATCTTCCGAGAGTACCTGGATAAATTCCTGATTGTGTACTTGGATGACATTTTGATCTTCTCGGATGATTGGGAGTCTCATGTGAAGCAGGTCAGAACGGTTTTTCAGGTCCTGCGTGCTAATGCTTTGTTTGTGAAGGGATCAAAGTGTCTCTTTGGTGTGCAGAAGGTTTCATTTTTGGGGTTCATCTTTTCCCCTTCTACTATCGAGATGGATCCTGTTAAGGTCCAAGCCATCCATGATTGGACTCAGCCGACATCTCTGAAAAGTCTGCAAAAGTTCCTGGGCTTTGCTAATTTTTATCGTCGCTTCATCTGCAATTTTTCTAGTATTGCCAAACCATTGACCGATTTGACCAAGAAGGGTGCTGATGTGGTCAATTGGTCTTCTGCTGCTGTGGACGCTTTTCAGGAGTTGAAGCGTCGTTTTTCTTCTGCCCCTGTGTTGTGTCAGCCAGATGTTTCTCTTCCGTTCCAGGTCGAGGTTGATGCTTCTGAGATTGGAGCAGGGGCTGTTTTGTCGCAGAAAGGTTCTGATTGCTCAGTGATGAAACCATGCGCTTTTTTTTCCAGGAAGTTTTCGCCTGCTGAGCGAAATTATGATGTGGGCAACCGAGAGTTGCTGGCCATGAAGTGGGCATTCGAGGAGTGGCGTCATTGGCTTGAAGGAGCTAAGCATCGCGTGGTGGTATTGACTGATCATAAGAACTTGACTTATCTCGAGTCTGCTAAGCGTTTGAATCCTAGACAGGCTCGTTGGTCGCTGTTTTTTGCCCGTTTTGACTTTGTGATTTCGTACCTTCCGGGCTCTAAAAATGTGAAGGCGGATGCTCTGACTAGGAGTTTTGTGCCCGACTCTCCGGGTTTGTCTGAGCCGGCGGGTATCCTCAAGGAAGGAGTAATTGTGTCTGCCATCTCCCCTGATTTGCGGCGGGTGCTGCAAAAATTTCAGGCTAATAAACCTGATCGTTGTCCAGCGGAGAAACTGTTTGTCCCTGATAGGTGGACGAATAAAGTTATCTCTGAGGTTCATTGTTCGGTGTTGGCTGGTCATCCTGGAATCTTTGGTACCAGAGAGTTAGTGGCTAGATCCTTTTGGTGGCCATCTCTGTCGCGGGATGTGCGTACTTTTGTGCAGTCCTGTGGGATTTGTGCTCGGGCTAAGCCCTGCTGTTCTCGTGCCAGTGGGTTGCTTTTGCCCTTGCCGGTCCCGAAGAGGCCTTGGACACATATCTCTATGGATTTTATTTCAGATCTTCCCGTTTCTCAAAAGACGTCAGCCATTTGGGTGGTCTGTGATCGCTTTTCTAAGATGGTCCATCTGGTACCCTTGTCTAAATTTCCTTCCTCCTCTGATTTGGTGCCATTGTTCTTCCAGCATGTGGTTTGTTTACATGGCATTCCAGAGAATATCATTTCTGACAGAGGTTCCCAGTTTGTTTCGAGGTTTTGGCGAGCCTTTTGTGGTAGGATGGTCATTGACTTGTCTTTTTCCTCGGCTTTCCATCCTCAGACTAATGGCCAGACCGAACGAACCAATCAGACCTTGGAAACTTATCTGAGATGCTTTGTTTCTGCCGATCAGGATGACTGGGTGTCCTTTTTGCCTTTGGCTGAGTTCGCCCTTAATAATCGGGCCAGCTCGGCTACCTTGGTTTCGCCATTTTTCTGCAATTCTGGGTTCCATCCTCGTTTCTCTTCAGGACAGGTTGAGTCTTCGGACTGTCCTGGTGTGGACACTGTGGTGGACAGGTTGCAGCAGATTTGGACTCATGTAGTGGACAATTTGACCTTGTCCCAGGAGAAGGCTCAACGTTTCGCTAATCGCAGACGCCGTGTGGGTCCCCGACTTCGTGTTGGGGATCTGGTTTGGTTATCTTCTCGTCATATTCCTATGAAGGTTTCCTCTCCTAAGTTTAAACCTCGTTTCATTGGTCTGTATAGGATTTCTGAGGTTCTTAATCCTGTGTCTTTTCGTCTGACCCTCCCAGATTCTTTTTCCATACATAACGTATTCCATAGGTCATTGTTGCGGAGATACGTGGCACCTATGGTTCCATCTGTTGACCCTCCTGCCCCGGTTTTGGTGGAGGGGGAATTGGAGTATATTGTGGAGAAGATTTTGGATTCTCGTGTTTCAAGACAGAAACTCCAGTATCTGGTTAAATGGAAGGGTTATGCTCAGGAAGATAATTCCTGGGTTTTTGCCTCTGATGTCCATGCTCCCGATCTTGTTCGTGCCTTTCATGTGGCTCATCCTGGTCGGCCTGGGGGCTCTGGTGAGGGTTCGGTGACCCCTCCTCAAGGGGGGGTACTGTTGTGAATTCTGTGGCAGAGCTCCCTCCTGTGGTCACAAGTGGTACTTTGGCTGATTCTCTCTGGGAGCTTCCGTTTGTGGAGGAAAGTGGTACTGCGGCTTCTGAGTTTCCTCCCTCAGGTGATCTGGTGAGGTCGTTAGGTGCTTCTCTACTTAACTCCACCTAATGCTTTGATCCTGGCTTCCTGTCAATGTTCCAGTGTTGGACTTGTTTTTCCCTGGATCATTCCTGTGGCCTGCTGCTCTGCATAGCTAAGTTCTTCTTAGCTATTTGTTTGCTATTTTTTCTGTCCAGCTTGTCTAATTGTTTTGCTGGAAGCTCTGGGACGCAAAGGGTGTACCTCCGTGCCGTCAGTTCGGTACGGAGGGTCTTTTTGCCCCCTTTGCGTGGTTTTCTTTAGGGTTTTGTGTAGACCGCAAAGTTATCTTTCCTATCCTCGCTCTGTTAAGAAAGTTGGGCCTCACTTTGCTGAATCTATTTCATCCCTACGTTTGTCTTTTCATCTTTACTCACAGTCATTATATGTAGGGGGCTGCCTTTTCCTTTGGGGTATTTCTCTGAGGCAAGGTAGGCTTATTTTCTATCTTCAGGCTAGTTAGTTTCTCAGGCTGTGCCGAGTTGCATAGGCAGAGTTAGGCGCAATCCACGGCTGCCTCTAGTGTTGTTTGGAGAGGATTAGGGATTGCGGTCTGCAGAGTTCCCACGTCTCAGAGCTCGTTCTACGATTTTGGGTTATTGTCAGATCACTGTATGTGCTCTGACCTCCAGGTCCATTGTGATTCTGAATTGCCTTTCATAACACTCCTCATCCCGCCCTCTCTCTGTTGGAGTCCCTCAAGGCTCTGTCCTAGGGCCCCTACTTTTTTCCATCTATACTTTTGGCCTAGGACAACTCATAAAGTCCCACGGCTTCCAGTACCATCTGTATGCGGACGACACTCAGATCTACCTCTCTAGCCCAGATGTCACCTCTCTGCTCTCCAGAATCCCGAAGTGTCTGTCAGCCATATCCTCCTTCTTCCCCTCTCGCTTCCTAAAACTCAATGTAGACAAAACCGAACTAATTATCTTTCCTCCATCTCACGTATCCCCCCTACCTGACCTATCTATTATGGTAAACGGCATCACGCTCTCTCCCGCACCTGAAATCCGCTGCCTTGGGGTAACTCTCGACTCTGCCCTGTCCTTCAAACCGCACGTCCAAACTCTTGCCACCTCCTGTCGCCTCCAACTCAAAAATATTGCCAGAATCCATTCCTTCCTCAGCCCACAATCTACCAAAACTCTTGTGCATGCCCTCATCATCTCACGCCTCGACTACTGCAACACCCTCCTCTGTGGCCTCCCCACTAACTCTCTTACACCACTCCAGTCTGTCCTCAACTCTGCTGCCCGGCTAATCCACCTCTCTCCTCACTACTCCCCTGCTTCTCCCCTCTGCAAATCCCTCCACTGGCTCCCAATTCCCCAACGAATCCAGTTCAAACTACTAACACGGATCTACAAAGCCATCCACAACCTGTCCCCTCCCTATATCTCTGAACTAATCTCCCAATATCATCTCCCACGTAATCTCCGATGCTCCCAAGACCTCCTACTCTCCTCCACACTTATTCGTTCCTCACACAACCGCCTCCAATATTTCTCCCGAATATCCCCCATCCTCTGGAATTCTATGTCTCAACACAGTGACTTTTGACAAATTACTTCCACAGATGTGTTAAAGAATACGCACATCGGTTTTTGGCACAGTACTTTCACAGACATGATTGCATAAAAGTAGAAAAATATATTTAGGCACAAATCCCTCCCACTAAAACAATTGAACATTATTAAAACTTTTGGTTACGCACTGTAGTATCACAGATACTGGTGCAGAGAACACATAGAGAAGAAGAAATAAAAAATAAGAATATTGAACCAGAAGAACAGGTCCAAGTGGAGGAGGAGGTGGACGTGGCGGTGTAGGTGGAAGAGGTAGAGCAACACTGTGGCTCAGTGTTTAGCACTGCAGCATTGCAGTGCTGTGGTCCTGTGTTCAAATCCAACCAAGGACAACATCTGTAAGGAGCTTTTATCTTCTCCCTGTGTTTGACACACTGATAGGGAAATAAGATTGTGAGCCCCAATGGAGACAGTGCCGATAATGTCTGTAAAACGCTGTGGATTTAATGGCACTATATAACTGGAGTAAAAAAAATAAAGTTTCAAGAAAGAAGTAATGCAACATTGTATTTTTTTCTTTTTTCAGACTTTTAATTTCTTTTTGTTATGAAACTAAGTTAAAACAATCTACAATTTACAAAACTAAACTAGCTATCTAGAACCATGAGGCATAGGTCCAAGTGGAGGAAGAAGTGGGTGCGGCAGTATGGGTGGAGGAGTAATCCAACACTGTTTCTTTTGTTTTTAGGGAACTGACTTCAAAGAACATAGAATCATCCAAAAATAAACTAACAAGCTACATCTTAAAGGAAATAGCCAACAAAGTTTTTGGGGTTTTTGATTTGGGGAGGAGGCACTCAATTGAAACAAATGGCAAATAGAGTTGAACACTGGCTGGGTGCAGCTGTTATATTTGTCTAGTCATCCAAAGGTATGGCCAAGTCCTGTGGGATCCACACCTGGTTTATTTTAAGGAATATTAGGTTCCCCATGTTGGATGTGAACAGGTGGGTGCACCTATCTGTGATCACACCCCCTGCAGTGCTAAACACACTTTCCGACATGACACAGGGCAGGCCAGCACCTCCAAGGCATAAAGGGCAAGCTCAGGACTTGTGTCCAATTTGGACATCCAGAAATTAAATGAGGCAGACCCATCTGTTAGTGCGTGGAGATGTGTGGACACGTACTTTTCCACCATGTTGTTGTCACACTTGCTACTGCTGTGACATGGTGATCCAGTGTACTATGGCGTGCTCCGAAATTTTTCTAAATTTCGGCAATTCTAACTCTGCCTTCTGAGGTGCTGGTGGTGTCTGAGCTGTGTTGGCTACTACCTCCTCTGCCTGTGCTTTGATGTTCCATTAACCCCCGCTATCAGGTGGGAAATCCATTAGTAGTTTTGCTACCAGCATGTGCTTGTGTTCATGTATTTTGCAATCCCTATCCTGTGATGGAAGTAATGATGTTATGTTGTCCTTGTAGCAGAGATCCAGCAGGGTGGCCAACCAGTAATCTGCACTAGTAACAAAATAGGCAACTTGGTGATCATTCCACAGGCATTGCAGCAAGTATTGGCTCATGTGTGCCAGGCTGCCTAGAGTCAACAACAAGCTTTCCTCAGAGAGAAGTATATTGTGTGGGTACTCTGGATCCCCCCAGCCATGCTTCATTGATGCCCACGAGCTGATCTGAGTGCCACCCTCCCCCACCTCCTCATCATCACATCCTCCAAAACTGTCCATTGGCTGTACATTTGAGTACCTCGACAATGTTGGGACAGTAACACACCCTCTTGGCCATGTGTGGACGAAAGGTCTGAAAACTGTGTGAATTGGGTCTGCTCCTCTTACTGCTGTGCCGCCACCTCATCCATTATGGCATGAATTGTTTTTTTCCAGCAGGCATAGAAGTGCTGTAATAACACTGACCATGTCATCATCAGCACTGGCCATGTTAGTGGAATATTCAATACAGCGCAACACGGCACACACGTCCTCCATGGAGGCCCGCTCATTGGTGATAAAGTGGTGTTGTTCTGCAGAGCGACTCAAGCGTGCGTGCTGCAGCTGAAACTCCACTATTGCTTGCTGCTTGCACAGTATCTCTAGCATAAGCAAGGTGCAGTTACTTGCATAACAGCCAGTGACTGGAAAGGCAGAAGTGATGCTGCAGCGTAGATGGGAAAACAAGAACATGGTGAGAACGCCAAAAGTGCGGCCATAACATATTTGTACAGGGCAGGGATGGCTCGCCTGGAAAAGTAGTGACGACTGGGAACAACATACTGAGGGTCAGCCACCACCATCAATTTTTTAAAACTGTCCATCTCCAACAGCCGGAATGGCAGCATTTCAAAAGCCAGTAGTTTGGAAATGCTGTCTTACAGGACCATGTCTCTTGGGTGGCTAGGTGATATCTCCTCTTTCTATATAGGACTTGGGTGATGGAAAGCTGAACACTTCCATGGGAAGGTGTGGAGATGCTTTTTTTTTAGTACTGATATGCATATATATGTTTGACCACTAGGTGGAGACATTATACCATTTCTCTTGGGAAATACCTATATATTTGATTAATATTGTACTTTTTCTCCACGTGAGTCTTTGATTGGGAACGAATATGGTTCTAATGATTATTGTGGTTAACAAGTCTTTTTACTGACATCACAATTCACATTCATACTTAACTGTCTTCTCTATAGTTCAACTCAATTTTAATTGTTTTTACTTATTGTTTTTTGTGATTAAATGTATCTTTAGGAAATAATCAATTTGTTTAAATATGAGAGTAGATTTGTTGGCTTTCTAATGTTATACACTACCATATACCTACAGTTTATGATGTTTCATAGGGTAACTATTAAAAAACACCATAGTTTAGAATAATAACTTTTTAGACCTAGAAATGCCAATGAGATCGTTGATGCCTATAATTTATTTCTCAAACTACTAAAAAACACATTAGCCCAGAAAAATTATTTGTGTGCCTAGACATGGCAACTAGGCAGCTGATGTTAACTATTTATTTCCCAGACTACTACAGACAACGAAAACACACACTAGTTCAGAAAAATTATTTTGGGGTCCTAGAAATGGAAACAAGATGGTTACCGCCAATTATTTATTTCCTAGACTACTAAAAAATGCACACTAGTCCAGAAAAATTATATTTGTACCTAAAAATGGCAACTAGACATTTGATGCCAATTATTTATTTCCCAACTGCTAAAAAACACCCACTAGTTCAGAAAAATTATTTATTGTGCCTAGATGACAATTATTTATTTCTATTTATTTCACAAACTACTGAAAAACACATACTAGTCAGTAAAAAATATTTTTTTGCACCTACAAGTGGCAACTAGATGGTTGATGCCAATTATTTTTTTTCCAGAATGCTAAAAACACACACTAGTCCAGAAAAATAAATTTTGGGGCCTAGAAATAGCAATGAAGTGGTTGATAGATATTTTTTCTCAGAGTACTAAAAAATACTCAGCAGCTTAAAGGACAGCACTCCCACAGGCGAGGTGAATGCAAAGTATACACAGTAACTTAAAAGGCAGCACTCCCACAGATTTGGGTGCAGAGTACACACAGCAGCTTTAGGGACAGATATGGATGCAGAGTACACTCAGCAGCTTTTAACTCAGTAGTAGCAAGGTACTACCACAGATATAGGTTGCAGAGTACACAGAGTTTTTTTTGCAGAGTGCACAGTCACAGTCTGTTCCGCACTCCATCTGCATGCTATCACTACACTACAGTAATAAAAGCATAATGGAGGTGGCATTTGTACAGGCTGGGTCACGTGCTGTGCTGGCCAATCACAGCCATGCCAATACTTGTCATGGTGGTAATGGCTCCAGAAGTGCCAGCAGTCTAAAAGTATGTTGATTGGCTGTACTGCAGCCTCTGTGCAAGCTTCATTAGATTGGCGAACCCGAACAGGAAACCGGACATATAGTCACACTAGACCTTGGAAATCAAGGTCCCAGAGTCTGGAGGAAGAGTGGAGAGGCACAGAATCCAAGCTGCTTGAGGTCTAGTGTGAAGTTTCTACAATCAGTGATGGTTTGGGGAGCCATATCATCTGCTGGTGTAGGTCCACTGTGTTTTATAAAGACTAAAGTCAGCGCAGCGGTCTACCAGGAAATTTTAGAGCACTCCATGCTTCCTTCTGCCGACAAACTTTTTGGAGATGGAAATTTAATTCTCCAGCAGGACTGGGCACATGTGCACACTGCCAAAAGTACCAATACCTGGTTTAAAAACAACGGTATCACTGTGCTTGATTGGCCAGCAAACTCACCTGACCTTAACCCCATAGAGAATCTATGGAATATTGTCAAGAGGAAGATGAGAGACACCAGACCCAACAATGCAGACGAGCTGAATGCTGCTATCAAAGCAACCTGGGCTTTCATAACACCTCAGCAGTGTCACAGGCTGATCGCCACTATGCCACGCCGCATTGATGTAGTAATTGATGCAAAAGGAGCCCTGACCAAGTATTGAGCGCATTTACTGAACATACATTTCAATAGGCCAACATTTTGGATTTTAAAATCATTTTTCAAGCTGGTGTTATAAAGTATTCTAATTTACTGAGATAATGACTTTTGGGTTTTCATTGGCTGTAAGCTATAATCATCAACATTAGCAGAAATAAACACTTGAAATAGATCACTTTGTTTGTAATGACTCTATATAATATGTGAGTTTCACTTTTTGTAATAAGAACTGTAATAAACTTTTTGATGATATTCTAATTTTGTTTGTTTGTTTTGGCCACCTGTTGTAACAAGGCAATAACCTCAGCAAGACAATTTTCAATGACATTACTACCTATGGTCATCATGGGGTTACAGTCACGTCAGTCAATATCAACAATTACCAGTCCTTGGGCCTTCAATTCTACCTGCCCCACCTTAATGGTGACCTCCTTGTACCCCACCTGTGGCAAAGGCTGACCATTAGATGAGAAGGACTTGGGGATCCTAGTTAATGATAAACTTGCCTGGAGCAGCCAGTGCCAGGCAGCAGCTGCCAAGGCAAACAGGATCATGGGGTGCATTAAAAGAGGTCTGGATACACATGATGAGAGCATTATACTGCCTCTGTACAAATCCCTAGTTAGACCGCACATGGAGTACTGTGTCCAGTTTTGGGCACCGGTGCTCAGGAAGGATATAATGGAACTAGAGAGAGTACAAAGGAGGGCAACAAAATTAATAAAGGGGATGGGAGAACTACAATACCCAGATAGATTAGCAAAATTAGGATTATTTAGTCTAGAAAAAAGACGACTGAGGGGCGATCTAATAACCATGTATAAGTATATAAGGGGACAATACAAATATCTCGCTGAGGATCTGTTTATACCAAGGAAGGTAACGGGCACAAGGGGGCATTCTTTGCGTCTGGAGGAGAGAAGGTTTTTCCACCAACATAGAAGAGGATTCTTTACTGTTAGGGCAGTGAGAATCTGGAATTGCTTGCCTGAGGAGGTGGTGATGGCGAACTCAGTCGAGGGGTTCAAGAGAGGCCTGGATGTCTTCCTGGAGCAGAACAATATTGTATCATACAATTAGGTTCTGTAGAAGGACGTAGATCTGGGGATTTATTATGATGGAATATAGGCTGAACTGGATGGACAAATGTCTTTTTTCGGCCTTACTAACTATGTTACTATGTTACTATGTTACATTACTGGCTACCAATGTCAAATCACTATCTGGGCCACGGGTAAAGTCTGAGTCAGCCCAATATTTATAGAGAATGTAAGGAATAGTCGTCACCTGAGAGCCGGTGTCCAGTAAAGCGTTCATCGGGATGCCGTCGATCACAATAGGGAGGACCGGTCGTCCTCCTACGTACTTGGCTCGCCAGTTTTGTGGGCCTGGTTGTCCTATTCCTGGGGGTTGGCCCTCTGCCCCAGGGGTCACTCGTTAAAATGGGAGTACCTTGCGATGTGTCCTGTCTCTTGCAGCGGGGGCAGATGTTTCGTCCGTCCTGATGATAGTGGTCATTGTCTCTCTCTCTGGTCGGTGGGATCCTCTTCTTCTGTCGATGCCAGGGGACGTCCTCTGGTCCGGAAGCCAGCTTGATCTTTTCCTTTGAGGGTTCCTGTAGGGACTGCATAGTCCTGGCTAGTTCATCTATGCTTCTAGTCAGTTCCTGCACCTGGAGGCGTAGTCCTGTGGAGGGGTCATCATCCAGGATCTGTGCGTCGGCCTCAACAGGGACCTGATGGCAGGATTCTACCTCCTGGTGGTACATGAGGGCTGGACCCCTAGGGGCACCATGTGGCTGGGCTGAAGTTCATGCAGCACCCGGATGGCCCTGTCGTTAAATTGTGCAAAGTCCAGGTCAGGGTTTTGCAAGGCCAGGATGCGTAGTTGAGTCCTCTGGTTGTTGGACAGGAGCCCCTCAATGAACTGTTCCTTTAAGAGCTTGTCTCCATCCTGCATGCTGTTAGGGTCAACCTGTTTGACGGCCCGCAGTGCATCTTGCAGATTAAGGGCATAGTCCTGTATGCTATCCTGTGCTCTTTGTTTGCACCCGAAAATCCTCATTTTGATTTCTGCAGCGGTGCGGGTGTCAAAAGTGGTTTTAAGTTTAGCAAATATCTGCTGAACAGTTCCTTTTTCCATATCTGGCCAGGATTTTACTTCTCTTAGGGCCACGCCAATTAGTTGGCCAGTTAGGATGCTGACCTTTTGATGGTCTGTCAAGGGATATACTTCAAATAGGCTGCAGAGCCTTTCCTCACAGTCACTTAGTGTATAGGAATCCCCAGAATATTGTGGAAGCCAGGCCGCTCCTGGTATGTAGGGCATGGATAGCAGCATTATGGAGTGGTTTGTACGAGCTGCGTGCACTGAGGGGCCTGGTGGCGTTACTGGACCCGCGGCTGCATCCATCACGGCGTCCGGGGGCCTGCGGCAGCGACCGCCGCCAATTCTCCTCTTGGGGCAGACATGTCCCTTTCCCCGTGCTAACCTTGCAGAGGCCCGACGTCTTGCCTCCGTAGTTTCAAGAGGTTCCCCCTCTGCACAGTTGGGTGCTTCTCCCCGTTCTCCGTCCAGCGCTTTGCGAAGTTCTCACTTACAGTTTTGCTGCACGGCGTCTTCAATTCCTGCTTTCCTCGCAGCGCGGCACATGCTTCCTCTTCATGCTCTTTTGGATTGCTCTGCCCACGAAGATACGCCCCTTCTTCCAGTCGTGCTACATGCGGCGCGGCAATGGCGACTTGCAAACAAACCGTCACAGCCTCTGGCATACAGTACTTGGCGATGCCAGGACACAAAATCCTGTTCCTGAGCTGATTTCTATCCAAAATATCTTCAGGGGAAGTCTGCTTCTTCTGTGGTAAGTTTGGGGGGCAGGTAAAGTGGTGACTTATGTTGGCATATAAGCACACACATCAACTAGGAACTACGTTTTTCTGTCAGCACAAAAAAATGTCATTACTTGCTCACGGAAAAGCAAATTGACTAGGAAAATTGGGAAGTCTCAAGCAGTCCTTCTTCTCCTTGTGATTGTCTATCTGGTAGCCATTCCATATTCAAAAGTAGTTCAGGGTTAATGTCATCAGCTCCATCATCATTTTCATTTTCTAATTTCCATTCTAATTTGTTATTCTAAAAAAAACTATATGTATCTAATAGACTCTTGAACTTATTCTATAAGGAAGAACCCATAAGTCAAGGCAATGTACTGTTAAATTTACACTACAATGATACACTATCTAACCCCTTCACGACATGCGCTGTACATGTACTATACATGTCATGTCCCTCCCTTTAACAAGTGTGCATTTCTGTTACACACAGGCGATCTGATCATTGCTTGTGTGTAGTACAGGTGATCAGAGTAGTGCAGTTTCTAGTCTCCCATTACTATTTCTATTGAAGCCTGCAAAAAGTAAAAAAAAAAGTTTTAAAAATATAAGAAAAATAAAAAAAACTATAAGTTCAAATCACCCTCATTCAAAATAAAAAAATTTAAAAAAAGTCAAAAATACACTTATTTGGTATCACTGCGATCAGAATTGCCCGATCTATCAAGCTATAAAAATAACTAATCTGATCGGTAAACAGCGTAGCGAAAAAAAAAAGTCAAAACGCCAAAATTACGTTTTTTTAGTTTCCGCAACATTGCATTAAAATGCAATAGCGGGCGACCATTAAAAGATCCTATATACACCAAAATGGTATAACTAAAAACGGTGGCTCATCATACAAAAAATAAACCCTCACCCAACCCCAGATCACTAAAAACAGAGATGCTACAAGTCTCGGAAAATGACACTTTTTTTTTTTTTTTTTTTTTAAACTTTGGATTTTTTTTTTACTCTTTAAATAAAAAACAATCTATACACGTTTGGTATTTATGAACTCATAATGATCTGGAGAATCATAATGACAGGTCAGTTTTAGCATTTGGTGACCCTGGTAAAAAAAAATCCAAAAAAACAGTTGTGGAATTGCACTTCTTTTTACAATTTCACTGCACTTGGAATTTTTTTCCTGCTTTCAAGTACACAACATGGTAAAACCAATGGTGTAGTTCAAAAGTACAACTTGTCCCGCAAATAGTCTTATTGACAGAAAAATAAAAAAAGTTATGGCTCTGGGAAGAAGGGGAGCGGAAAACGGAAATGCAAAAAGGAAAAAGGGCTGCGGTGTAAAGGGGTTAAAGGTCGGTACACACTAGGAATAGGGTAATTTATCCATGCACATATTATTGGATTGACTAGTAGATTTTTCTTTACTAAATTTTTTGACTATTTTCATATTTATAGTTCCATATGTGCCAACAGTAATTGCATTTATTTTCTTCAAAAGTCATATGAAACAGCTGTCATCCAATCTAGGCCAGATAAGCTTATTTAACTTCTAAACTGACTAAATTATAATATCCCAGTAAAAGTTCGAGATATGTTTGGGTCATATAAAAAAACAAGATGGTAAATAATACTTTTTAAGTAAAGTAGAATATAGTGGAAGAGCAACTTAATAACTTAATTTCTTTTGTTTCTACTTCAACAGATCAGATCTTACAAACTGAAGCTCATATTTTGCACTAGATGGCAATATTTAGCTATCTTTAACATCTAAAGGGCAAAAGAAAAATTGAGTATTCTCTTGTTCACTTGCTGTCGAGTATCATTGACTTCAGGAGGGAGGAAGCTTTTCATTCATTGTTGCTATATTCTCCACTCATGTAATGGATGGTTTAGATTTTCTGTATCTTAATCAGTTTGCTGTCAGGTTGTTTACAATCTCCTACACATCAACAGTCAAATATTCTGATGAGAAAACTTTTTCTAGCGATTATAATTGGTATGGGAAAATTCTTGTCGGCTCCACTTATCTTCCATAATACAGAAAAAATACAAAACAGGAAATGTAAAAAAAAAGGGAACACCTTTGTTGCTATAAATTGTAGATATAAAACAAAAGAAGAATAGAAATACATTCAGGGACATTATAATATTGATAAGGACCCTGCAACAATTAATTTTACCTTAGTGGGAAATGAATCAGTGACATACAGTCATGTCTGAAAGTGTTGGCACCCTTGAAATTGTTCCAGAAAATGAAGTATTTTTCTCAGAAAATGACTGCAATTACTACATGTTTTGTTATACACGTTTATTTCCTTTGTGTGTATTGGAACAACAAAAGAAAACAGAGAAAAAGGAAACTGGACATAAATTCACGCAAAATCCCCAAAATGGTCTGGACAAAATTGTTGGCACCTTTGCAAAATTGTGGGTAAACAACTTTGTTTCAAGCATGTGATGCTCATTTAAACTGACCTGTAGCCAGCCACAGGTGCGAGCAATATGAAAATCAAACCTGAAACCAGATAAAAGGGGAGAAGTTAACTCAATATTTGCATGGTTTGTGTGTACCACGCTAAGCACGGAGAACAGAAAGTGGAGAAGAGAACTGTCTGAGGACTCGAAAATCAAAATTGTTGAAAAATATCAAAAGTGTATGTGAGTAAGCCAAAATGGTTGTGGAAAAGCGTCTTGTGGACAGATGAGATCAAGATGTAACGGTTTCTGGTAAAGCACATCATTTTACTATTTACCAAAAATGGAATGAGGCCTACATAGATAAAAATACAGTACCTACAGTCAAATATGGAGTAGGTTCAAATATCTTTTGGGGCTTTTTTGCTGCCTCTGGCACTGGGTGCCTTGACTGTGTGCAAGACATCATGAAATCATGAAATTACCAGCTGGGTTTGCATCCTAGGTCATGGGTGTTCCAGCTGGACAATGACCCCAAACATTCTTCAAGAAGCACCCAGAAATGAATGGAAACAAAGCGCTGGAGGGTTCTGAAGTGGCCAGCAATAAGTCCAGATCTAAATCCCATTGAACACCTGTGGAGAGATCTTAAAATTGCAGTTGGGAGAAGGCACCCTTCAGATATGAGAGACCTGGACCAATTTGCAAACGAAAACTGGTCCAAAATTTCATGTAAGAAGCTTGTTGATGGTTACAGAAAGTGATTGATTGCAGTTATTTAATCCAAAGGGTGTGCGACAAAATATTAAGTTGAAGGTGCCAACAATTTGTCCCATCCATTTTTGGGGTTTGGTGTGAAATTATGTCCAGTTTTACTTTTTTTCTCTGTTTATTTTTTGTGTTTTTCCAATACACACACAGGAAATAAACATGTGTTTAACAAACATGTGTATATGCTATAATTTTCTGGGAGAAATATTTCACTTTCTGGAATAATTTCATGGGTTCCAACACTTTCGGCCTTGACTTTATATTTATTTCATTATATCTATTTATTTTTTTATTATTGCATTTTTTAGAAAAAATAGCTCACAAACAAGGAAGTCAAGTATTTTTTCAAGTGTGTTAAAGCTGTTAACTAAAATAATTATTTCTTCTGTGTTTAAGTTGCAGATACAGGCCATCCCACTGGGGCTGTCACTTTTTTTTACATCGAATACTAATAATATTAACCCCTTGCAATTTTTAGCACATGCTGACTTTACAGCATACAAAGTAGAAGCAGGCAGAGATAGCTGTGAGACTTTGCAACATATTTGACCCCATGACTGCCAATGATACAGTGTTACAGGATATACAATAATAGGTGTGTACTATAAATGTACAATAAATTGTAGTGGAAAAAAAAGAAATCAACCATGACGAACATTCAATCAGTTAAATTCAACAACAAAAAAACATTTTAGTCGTCAGCTCACCATCATTGTCTGGGGCAAGGTCAACCATGTTTGTAGTTTTTGTCTGAAAGACAAAACATCTTTCATTGTATATCCTATTACTTTTTATCATTTAATTTCCCTTGTTTCTTATCTTTGTGGGTAGCACGGTGGCTTAGTGGTGAACAATGTTGTATTGCAGCTCTAGATTAAATTCCGATTAAGGAAAACATCTTCTGCCATATTTATGTGGGTTTCCTCCTCGTACTTCAGTTTCCTCTAACATTTCAAAGATGTGCTAACAATTAATTTAATTTGTATGGCTCAGTTGAGGACATTGAGTGATGACAATATCTGTAAAGTACAGAAAAATATATTGGTGTTTTGTAAAAACATCCCTTAAGAACTTCACATTTACCAGATGGAAGTCTAATTTCTACTTGTTATTGTGTCCTGGCACCAGCACTAGTCCTCGCGCCCCCTCTCTGTTTTTGTGCACATTGGGTTACTATGATAACGATCATCCCATGAGGCCTCTTAAGGCTCACTCACCACCTGAGTATACAGGTATTTTGTGCATGCCGATACCTTATGTAATAGGAGTGGCTAGCCACATGACAAACTCAGCTTTTCTGTTTTTCTATACAGTCTACACTTTCAGGTCTGCTACTACCAACTGCCTGGAGTGAATGAATTCTTCAGAAAAGATGATGAGGAAAAGGCTTTTTATGCACAACGCATTTCATCGCAAAACTGGCATCGTTTTTTAAGTGTAAAAAACAAATGTGCAAAACATGAAAACAGATGGATTTTTAAAGGCCCCAAATGGATGACAATTATATAGGGAACACCCACTGGAACTCTTAAGCCAATAGGGAAATTAGGAAAGCGAGGGAGGTTCAACTGGCAATTACAAATTGATGACAGAGCGGAAAAAAACATAAAACAAAAAGATACTTAATGATAAAATGTATATAGATGAATAGAGGACAAATGACTGAAATGTAGGAGAAGCGGGATAAGAACCCAGGATGTGCCAGTAAATAGAAGCCAAAGGTAGACCCAGGCAGATGATGGAAAGGGGACAAAGCAATGAAGTGAACTATACATATAAATGATAACACATACATAAAAGTCAAATTATTGAGGAGAAGTAATTGGAGTGTAGGAAAATTGGTATTAGAACCTCGGATAGGACAGAGAACAGAAGTCAGAAAGGCAACATTTAATAAAGGAGCCACATACGTAGATGAGGGAAAGGTGATACAGAAAAGGAAGCTATTTAATGCTTGTGGTTCCTGGGTCCAGTGTCGTGATACTTCTGTTTACTCGGCTAGGGATTGCTGAACCAGGTTACTCGTCTATAATTGTTGTTCCTCTGTGCGTGTGAGCTTTTCTGTGTATGACCCGGTTCGTCCCCTGACTTCTGCCTCTGTGTTCTGCCCTGTACTGCCCTCTCCTTCCTGGTTCTCTGACTTCTTGACTCGTCTCGGTTCACTCGCTGTCTCATCCCTAGGTACCTCGCTCTCATTTGGCTTTGACCCATGGCTCTCCATTTGACTATGTTTACGTTTTGTGCCCCATATTCCGCGCTCTCAGCTGCTTCCCCGTCCTAATGCGTGGTAGCTCCACCCCCTGTGATCATGTGACTGTTTTGTGTCAGGACCTGTGCACACTGCATGCTCTCACACTCTCTGCGCTTGGTTCTGGGCCCCCTAGGCTCCTCAGGCGACACACACCATGTGTCATTACATTTAGATTAAAACCCAGGATGAGCCTGTGAATAAGAACCATAAGGAAGGATATTAAACAGAGGAGGCACCTAGCTAGATTAGGAAAAAAGGATACAAAAAAGGGAACTATACATATAAATGAATGAAAAGGGACAAGTGTTGAAGAGAAAGGAGTGAAAAGAGAATACTCTTCTCAAAGAAAATTTCTTTCTTTTTTTCCTTTTTTTTTGCCAGTGGGTGAGATATAATAGGGAAAGGTGGTCTATTTTGCAAATGTATATACTGTACATTTGAATCAAAAAAGGGGTTAAAAACAGGGAAAAAATGGTGATTAAAATCTGCATAAATACAAAATCAGGAGCAACATGAAAAAATAATAAGCAATAAATAGTTTAAAATCAAGAAAATTAAAAGAGAAACTCAAGAATAGATAAACTGGATGTAAGACCATATGCATATTCATTAGTTGAGATAAGACATATTGTAATATATAGAATAATAAATTGGGATATTAATACAAGTGTATATTAAAAGAACAATCAGAAAGGTATTAAAATACATAGGAAAGATGATTTGTGACCCTATGGAGCGAAAACATAGAGAAAAAAATATATTGTATGTAAATAATTAATACTATTCATGGACACACAACATTTTTTCTCTGTACAGTCTCTTGGAAAAGAATCCATTACAGCGTTGAAATGTGTTGTGAATAAAAAGCCTTTTCCTCATCATCTTTTCTGAAGAATTGATTAACTCCAGCAGCGCAGCCCACCAATGTGTCCAAATGGATCCAATATCAACATCATCAGCAGCTATTTTTTTTCATGTCTACAAAGGAATTGTGCCTCTCCCAACACCACCAGGTGAACGTGACCAGCAGTCTCCTACTCTTCTTCCATAGGGCATCACACTACCAACTGATTTACACTACCAACTGCCTGACTGCCTACTCAGCTCTACTGTTCCTGGCTGCTGTCCACACTCTTGACTCTTCCACAACAAGGTACCTGACTGCTGTCTCACTCAGGTAAGTAGACATGAAGAGAAAAAGGCAAAAAAAGTCCAGCTATCGAAACATTTTTCTTTTAGAAAAGCAGGTAAAAAATATTATTGAAAACATAATTTATTTAAATGCTCTAAAAGCAAGAAAAAACATAGCATTAGGCCTATGGGTTTTGAGCACTACCACGCTTTTAATCATAGCACTACTATATGACAACTAGAGGGTGGCCCAATTCTAACGCATCGGGTATTCTAGAATATGTATGTAGCTTATTTATGAAGATTTAAGAATAATGCAATTAATACACAGGATTTTCCAGGTAAAATATATACATTATCAGCGAAGCGTGGCTTAAATCCCGTGCCAATTCGCGGCCAGCCTGCGCCTGTTGCTGATTGGTCACAGGCGGCTTGCGAGACCAATCAGCGACGCGGAATTTCCGTGACAGACAAACAGACAGAATTAGACAATTATATACTAGATACCTGATGCGTTAGAATCGGGCCACCATCTAGTATTCATATAGACATTGGTGCTTACATTTATGTTTTAACCCATTGGACACACTGACATTGTTTTTATCCTGTCTTTATTTTAAGAGTCAAAACTTTTAGTTTTCAAAGACATCATTTATTTTACCATATGATAAACTTAAAGATGGGGAAAATTTTTATTCTCTCCCTTACACACTGTCCTCCATGTTGTTCTCTTCCTCACAGACTGTCCTCCATGTTATTCTCTCCTTCAGACTGTCCTCCATGTTATTCTCTCTCTCACACCCTGTCCTCCATGTTATTCTCTCCCTCACACACTGTCCTCCATGTTATTCTCTCCCTCACACACTGTCCTTCATGTTATTCTCTCCCTCACAGACTGTCCTCCATGTTATTCTCTCCATCACAGACTGTCCTTCATGTTATTCTCGCCCTTACAGACTGTCCTTCATGTTATTCTCTCCCTCTCAGACTGTCCTTCATGTTATTCTCGCCCTTACAGACTGTCCTTCATGTTATTCTCTCCCTCTAAGACTGTCCTCCATGTTATTTTCTCCCTCACAGACTGTCCTCCATGTTATTCTCTCCTTCACAGACTGTCCACCATGTTATTTTCTACCTCACACACTGTCCTCCATGTTATTCTCTCCCTCACAGTCTGTCCTTCATGTTATTCTTGCCCTTACAGACTGTCTTTCCTGTTATTTTCTCCCTCTCAGACTGTCCTCTATTTTATTTTCTCCCTCACAGACTGTCCTCCATGTTATTCTCTCCTTCACAGACTGTCCTCCATGTTATTTTCTACCTCACACACTGTCCTCCATGTTATTCTCTCCCTCACACTGTCCTCCATGTTATTCTCTCCCTCACAAACAGTTCTCCATGTTATTCTCTGCCTCACAGACTGCCCTCCATGTTATTCTCTCCCTCACAGACTGTTCTCCATGTTATTCTCTCCCTCACAGACTGTCCTCCATGTTATTCTCTCCCTCACAGACTGTCCTCCATGTTATTTTCTCCCTCACAGACTGTCCTACATGTTATTCTCTCCTACAGACTGTCCTCCATGTTATTCTCTCCTCACACTCTGTCCTCCATGTTATTCTCTCCCTCACACACTATCATCCATGTTATTCTCTCCCTCACACACTGTCCTCCATGTTATTTTCTCCCTCACACACTGTCCTCCATGTTATTCTCTCCTTCACAGACTGTCCTCCATGTTATTTTCTCCTTCACAGACTGTCCTCCATGTTATTTTTTACCTCACACACTGTCCTCCATGTTATTCTCTCCCTCACAGTCTGTCCTTCATGTTATTCTTGCCCTTACAGACTGTCCTTCATGTTATTCTCTCCCTCTCAGACAGTCCTCTATGTTATTTTCACCCTCACACACTGTCCTCCATGTTATTCTCTCATTCACAGACTGTCCTCCATGTTATTTTCTACCTCACACACTGTCCTACATGTTATTCTCTCCCTCACCCTGTCCTCCATGTTATTCTCTCCCTCACAAACTGTTCTCTATGTTATTCTCTCCCTCACAGACTGCCCTCCATGTTATTCTCTCCTTCAGACTGCCCTCCATGTTATTCTCTCCTCACATCCTGTCCTCCATATTATTCTCTCCCTCACACACTGTCCTCCATGGTATTTTCTCCCTCACACACTGTCCTCCATGTTATTCTCTCCTTCACAGACTGTCCTCCATGTTATTTTCTCCTTCACAGACTGTCCTCCATGTTATTTTCTACCTCACACACTGTCCTCCATGTTATTCTCTCCCTCACAGTCTGTCCTTCATGTTATTCTTGCCCTTACAGACTGTCCTTCATGTTATTCTCTCCCTCTCAGACAGTCCTCTATGTTATTTTCTCCCTCACACACTGTCCTCCATGTTATTCTCTCATTCACAGACTGTCCTCCATGTTATTTTCTACCTCACACACTGTCCTCCATGTTATTCTCTCCCTCACACTGTCCTCCATGTTATTCTCTCCCTCACAAACTGTTATCCATGTTATTCTCTCCCTCACAGACTGCCCTCCATGTTATTCTCTCCCTCACAGACTGTTCTCCATGTTATTCTCTCCCTCACAGATTGTCCTCCATGTTATTCTCTCCCTCACAGACTGTCCTCCATGTAATTCTCTCCCTCACAGATTGTCCTCCATGTTATTCTCTCCTCACACTCTGTCCTCCATGTTATTCTCTCCCTCACACAGTATCCTCCATGTTATTCTCTCCCTCACACACTGTCCTCCATGCTATTTTCTCCCTCACACACTGTCCTCCATGTTATTCTCTCCTTCACAGACTGTCCTCCATGTTATTTTCTCCTTCACAGACTGTCCTCCATGTTATTTTCTACCTCACACAGTGTCCTCCATGTTATTCTATCCCTCACAGACTGTTCTTCATGTTATTCTCTCCCTCACAGACTGCCTTCCATGTTATTCTCTCCCTTCTCAGACTGTCCTCCATGCTATTCTCTCCCTCATAGACTGTCCTCCATATTATTCTCTCCCTCACACACTGTCCTCCATGTTATTCCCTCCCTCAGGCTGTCCTCCATGTTATTCTCTATTTTACAGACTGCCCTCCATGTTATTCTCTCCTTCAGACTGCCCTCCATGTTATTCTCTCCTCACATCCTGTCCTCCATATTATTCTCTCCCTCACACACTGTCCTCCATGGTATTTTCTCCCTCACACACTGTCCTCCATGTTATTCTCTCCTTCACAGACTGTCCTCCATGTTATTTTCTCCTTCACAGACTGTCCTCCATGTTATTTTCTACCTCACACACTGTCCTCCATGTTATTCTCTCCCTCACAGTCTGTCCTTCATGTTATTCTTGCCCTTACAGACTGTCCTTCATGTTATTCTCTCATTCACAGACTGTCCTCCATGTTATTTTCTACCTCACACACTGTCCTACATGTTATTCTCTCCCTCACCCTGTCCTCCATGTTATTCTCTCCCTCACAAACTGTTCTCTATGTTATTCTCTCCCTCACAGACTGCCCTCCATGTTATTCTCTCCTTCAGACTGCCCTCCATGTTATTCTCTCCTCACATCCTGTCCTCCATATTATTCTCTCCCTCACACACTGTCCTCCATGGTATTTTCTCCCTCACACACTGTCCTCCATGTTATTCTCTCCTTCACAGACTGTCCTCCATGTTATTTTCTCCTTCACAGACTGTCCTCCATGTTATTTTCTACCTCACACACTGTCCTCCATGTTATTCTCTCCCTCACAGTCTGTCCTTCATGTTATTCTTGCCCTTACAGACTGTCCTTCATGTTATTCTCTCCCTCTCAGACAGTCCTCTATGTTATTTTCTCCCTCACACACTGTCCTCCATGTTATTCTCTCATTCACAGACTGTCCTCCATGTTATTTTCTACCTCACACACTGTCCTCCATGTTATTCTCTCCCTCACACTGTCCTCCATGTTATTCTCTCCCTCACAAACTGTTATCCATGTTATTCTCTCCCTCACAGACTGCCCTCCATGTTATTCTCTCCCTCACAGACTGTTCTCCATGTTATTCTCTCCCTCACAGATTGTCCTCCATGTTATTCTCTCCCTCACAGACTGTCCTCCATGTAATTCTCTCCCTCACAGATTGTCCTCCATGTTATTCTCTCCTCACACTCTGTCCTCCATGTTATTCTCTCCCTCACACAGTATCCTCCATGTTATTCTCTCCCTCACACACTGTCCTCCATGCTATTTTCTCCCTCACACACTGTCCTCCATGTTATTCTCTCCTTCACAGACTGTCCTCCATGTTATTTTCTCCTTCACAGACTGTCCTCCATGTTATTTTCTACCTCACACACTGTCCTCCATGTTATTCTATCCCTCACAGACTGTTCTTCATGTTATTCTCTCCCTCACAGACTGCCTTCCATGTTATTCTCTCCCTTCTCAGACTGTCCTCCATGCTATTCTCTCCCTCATAGACTGTCCTCCATATTATTCTCTCCCTCACACACTGTCCTCCATGTTATTCCCTCCCTCAGGCTGTCCTCCATGTTATTCTCTATTTTACAGACTGCCCTCCATGTTATTCTCTCCTTCAGACTGCCCTCCATGTTATTCTCTCCTCACATCCTGTCCTCCATATTATTCTCTCCCTCACACACTGTCCTCCATGGTATTTTCTCCCTCACACACTGTCCTCCATGTTATTCTCTCCTTCACAGACTGTCCTCCATGTTATTTTCTCCTTCACAGACTGTCCTCCATGTTATTTTCTACCTCACACACTGTCCTCCATGTTATTCTCTCCCTCACAGTCTGTCCTTCATGTTATTCTTGCCCTTACAGACTGTCCTTCATGTTATTCTCTCCCTCTCAGACAGTCCTCTATGTTATTTTCTCCCTCACACACTGTCCTCCATGTTATTCTCTCATTCACAGACTGTCCTCCATGTTATTTTCTACCTCACACACTGTCCTCCATGTTATTCTCTCCCTCACACTGTCCTCCATGTTATTCTCTCCCTCACAAACTGTTATCCATGTTATTCTCTCCCTCACAGACTGCCCTCCATGTTATTCTCTCCCTCACAGACTGTTCTCCATGTTATTCTCTCCCTCACAGATTGTCCTCCATGTTATTCTCTCCCTCACAGACTGTCCTCCATGTAATTCTCTCCCTCACAGATTGTCCTCCATGTTATTCTCTCCTCACACTCTGTCCTCCATGTTATTCTCTCCCTCACACAGTATCCTCCATGTTATTCTCTCCCTCACACACTGTCCTCCATGCTATTTTCTCCCTCACACACTGTCCTCCATGTTATTCTCTCCTTCACAGACTGTCCTCCATGTTATTTTCTCCTTCACAGACTGTCCTCCATGTTATTTTCTACCTCACACAGTGTCCTCCATGTTATTCTATCCCTCACAGACTGTTCTTCATGTTATTCTCTCCCTCACAGACTGCCTTCCATGTTATTCTCTCCCTTCTCAGACTGTCCTCCATGCTATTCTCTCCCTCATAGACTGTCCTCCATATTATTCTCTCCCTCACACACTGTCCTCCATGTTATTCCCTCCCTCAGGCTGTCCTCCATGTTATTCTCTATTTTACAGACTGTCCTCCATGTTATTCTCTCTTTCAGACTGTCCTCCATGTTATTCTCTCCTCACACTCTGTCCTCCATGTTATTCTCTCCCTCACACACTGTCCTCCATGTTATTCTCTCCCTCACACACTGTCCTCCATGTTATTCTCTCACACACTGTCCTCCATGTTATTCTCTCCCTCACACACTGTCCTCCATGTTATTTTCTCCCTCACACTCTGTCCTCCATGTTATTCTCTCCCTCACACACTGTCCTCCATGTTATTCTCTCCCTCACACACTGTCCTCCATGTTATTTTCTCCCTTGCACACTGTCCTCCATGTTATTCTCTCCTTCACAGACTGTCCTCCATATTATTCTCTCCCTCACACACTGTCCTCCATGTTATTCTCTCCCTCACGCTGTCCTCCATGTTATTCTCTCCTTTACAGACTGTCCTCCATGTTATTCTCTCCTTCAGACTGTCCTCTATGTTATTCTCTCCTTTACAGACTGTCCTCCATGTTATTCTCTCCTTCAGACTGTCCTCCATGTTATTCTCTCCCTCACACACTGTCCTCCATGTTATTCTCTCCCTCACACACTGTCCTCCATGTTATTTTCTCCCTCACACACTGTTCTCCATGTTATTCTCTCCCTCACAGACTGTCCTCCATGTTATTCTCTCCCTCACAGACTGTCCTCCATTTTATTCTCTCCCTCACAGACTGTCCTCCATGTTATTCTCTCCTTCAGACTGTCCTCCATGTTATTCTCTCCTCACACTCTGTACTCCATGTTATTCTCTCCCTCACACACTATCCTCCATGTTATTCTCTCCCTCACACACTGTCCTCCATGTTATTTTCGCCCTCACGCACTGTCCTCCATGTTATTCTCTCCTTCACAGACTGTCCTCCATGTCATTTTCTCCTTCACAGACTGTCCTCCATGTTATTTTCTACCTCAAACACTGTCCTCCATGTTATTCTCTCCCTCAGAAACTGTTCTTCATGTTATTCTCTCCCTCACAGACTATCTTCCATGTTATTCTCTCCTTCACAGACTGTCCTCCATGTTATTCTCTCCCTCATAGACTGTCCTCCATATTATTCTCTCCCTCACACACTGTCCTCCATGTTATTCTCTCCCTCACGCTGTCCTCCATGTTATTCTCTCCTTTACAGACTGTCCTCCATGTTATTGTCTCCTTCAAACTGTCCTCCATGTTATTCTCTCCTCACACTCTGTCCTCCAGGTTATTCTCTCCCTCACACACTGTCCTCCATGTTATTCTCTCCCTCACACACTGTCCTCCATGTTATTTTCTCCCTCACACACTGTCTTCCATGTTATTCTCTCCTTCACAGACTGTCTTCCATGTTATTCTCGCCTTTACAGACTGTCCTTCATGTTATTCTCTCCCTCACAGACTGTCCTCCATGTTATTTTCTACCTCACACACTGTCCTCCATGTTATTCTCTCCCTCACACACTGTCCTCCATGTTATTCTCTCCCTCACACATTGTCATCCATGTTATTCTCTCCCTCACAGACTGTCCTCCATGTTATACTCTCCCTCACAGACTGTCCTCCACGTTATTCTCTCCCTCACACACTGTCCTCCATGTTATTCTCTCCCTCACACTGTCCTCCATGTTATTCTCTCCCTCACAGACTGTTCTCCATGTTATTCTCTCCATCACAGACTGTCCTCCATGTTATTCTCTCCCTCACAGACTGTTCTCCATGTTATTCTCTCCCTCACAGACTGTTCTCCATGTTATTCTCTCCATCACAGACTGTCCTCCATGTTATTCTCTCCCTCACAGACTATCCTCCATGTTATTCTCTCCCTCACACACTGTCCTCCATGTTATTCTCTCCCTCACACTGTCTTCCATGTTATTCTCTCCCTCACAGACTGTCCTCCACGTTATTCTCTCCCTCACACACTGTCCTACATGTTATTCTCTCCCTCACACTGTCCTCCATGTTATTCTCTCTCTCACACCCTGTCCTCCATGTTATTCTCTCCTTCACACACTGTCCTTCATGTTATTCTCTCCCTCACAGACTGTCCTCCACGTTATTCTCTCCATCACAGACTGTCCTTCATGTTATTCTCGCCCTTACAGACTGTCCTTCATGTTATTCTCTCCCGCTCAGACTGTCCTTCATGTTATTCTCGCCCTTACAGACTGTCCTTCATGTTATTCTCTCCCTCTAAGACTGTCTTCCATGTTATTTTCTCCCTCACAGACTGTCCTCCATGTTATTCTCTCCTTCACAGACTGTCCACCATGTTATTTTCTACCTCACACACTGTCCTCCATGTTATTCTCTCCCTCACAGTCTGTCGTTCATGTTATTCTTGCCCTTACAGACTGTCTTTCATGTTATTTTCTCCCTCTCAGACTGTCCTCTATTTTATTTTCTCCCTCACAGACTGTCCTCCATGTTATTCTCTCCTTCACAGACTGTCCTCCATGTTATTTTCTACCTCACACACTGTCCTCCATGTTATTCTCTCCCTCACACTGTCCTCCATGTTATTCTCTCCCTCACAAACTGTTCTCCATGTTATTCTCTGCCTCACAGACTGCCCTCCATGTTATTCTCTCCATCACAGACTGTCCTCCATGTTTTTCTCTCCCTCACAGACTGTCCTCCACGTTATTCTCTCCCTCACACACTGTCCTCCATGTTATTCTCTCCTTCACAGACTGTCCTCCATGTTATTTTCTCCTTCACAGACTGTCCTCCATGTTATTCTCTCCCTCACAGACTGTCCTCCACGTTATTCTCTCCATCACAGACTGTCCTTCATGTTATTCTCGCCCTTACAGACTGTCCTTCATGTTATTCTCTCCCGCTCAGACTGTCCTTCATGTTATTCTCGCCCTTACAGACTGTCCTTCATGTTATTCTCTCCCTCTAAGACTGTCTTCCATGTTATTTTCTCCCTCACAGACTGTCCTCCATGTTATTCTCTCCTTCACAGACTGTCCACCATGTTATTTTCTACCTCACACACTGTCCTCCATGTTATTCTCTCCCTCACAGTCTGTCGTTCATGTTATTCTTGCCCTTACAGACTGTCTTTCATGTTATTTTCTCCCTCTCAGACTGTCCTCTATTTTATTTTCTCCCTCACAGACTGTCCTCCATGTTATTCTCTCCTTCACAGACTGTCCTCCATGTTATTTTCTACCTCACACACTGTCCTCCATGTTATTCTCTCCCTCACACTGTCCTCCATGTTATTCTCTCCCTCACAAACTGTTCTCCATGTTATTCTCTGCCTCACAGACTGCCCTCCATGTTATTCTCTCCATCACAGACTGTCCTCCATGTTTTTCTCTCCCTCACAGACTGTCCTCCACGTTATTCTCTCCCTCACACACTGTCCTCCATGTTATTCTCTCCTTCACAGACTGTCCTCCATGTTATTTTCTCCTTCACAGACTGTCCTCCATGTTATTTTCTACCTCACACACTGTCCTCCACGTTATTCTCTCCATCACAGACTGTCCTTCATGTTATTCTCGCCCTTACAGACTGTCCTTCATGTTATTCTCTCCCGCTCAGACTGTCCTTCATGTTATTCTCGCCAGAGAGGAGGGTGGAGGGCACCATCATCCTTATAACAAACTGGGATCTACCCGGGGTATGTCAGACTAAAGTATTGTCAAAAACAAAAGAAAGAAAGAAGACATACAACTAACCGGGGATCACCAAAAGAAAAACAATAATAATAGTACTAAATAATTTTTATTAAGGTCAAAGAAACAGGACATAGCACACATTAAAAACATTTAAAAACCAAACAGGTACATCCCTGAATAGGGAATACCCCCCAAGACCAGATCAAAGCTAATACTCTAATAGAGATACAAATGTATCACAGCTAATACATGACATGGCAAATAGATGGTATATAAAAGGCACATGCAAATATACAAACAATTGCTGAGAAGCAGAGAAATACAATCTGCCCTATATACACAAAGTTGTTATGGCCATAACAAGTACAAAAGTATCTATATAATACAATACATAAACAATAGTGCTATTGTGCGCATACAAACAAAACGCCCAAACTGCCAGACAGAGACCCCGATTGAAAGGTGTCATATACAGGGTATATAGCATCAGCAGTGTAAGGTGAACCAGAAAATACTAAACCCTGCAAAATAATGGGTATATATCCCCCAATAAAGAGTATATAGATGTAATACCTGCCTATCAAAATAATCTATATGAAGCAAGGAGTAATATATACACAAAATACGCGATAGCTGGTAGAGCAGGAACTGGTGCATACATGCATCTGAAATATACACCCCATAACGTGGTCTGTTATCAAAAGATGAGGCAGATTGCAAAGGCCCTATAAAATGAATGTAAGGGCTGTAAAAATACCAAACAAAGGAACCCCTATCACTATCCTAACTGCCAGCAGGCAGTGGTAAATGAAGAAGGAGGCATACAGGTACGCACAACACTAAGCACAGAAGACAAGGCCATATGCGCCAAAAACAAGGGGATGGTTGCCCAGAAACGGAACCGGCGCTAGAGCAGCATGCCACTGGTCAAGGGGGGGACAAAAAAGAGCCCAACGCGTGTCGCCACAGCGTGGCTTCGTCAGGAGCAAGTGCTGAAGTCCACACATTGACTACTATATATACCAGTAGATCAGAAGAAAATAACATACCAGCTGGACGAAATTTCAAACAGGTGGTGGCGACGTGTGATGATAGTAGCGCCGCGGCGCCACAGTACTAGGCGGAAGTACCCCAGCGTCATGTACACCCAGAGGAAGGAGGTGTACCAGTATGGCAGGACACGGCAGAAGTGCGCATGCGCCGAGATGCACGTTGCCATGAGGACGCCAAAGCGCCGTGGTATGGGGCGGAAGTGCCCCAGTGTGAGGCACAGCCAACAATAAGTGCGGAATATAGCATAGGTGCGCATGCGTGAGCGCTCCCTTGGCCATGAATTATTATCAATAAATGCCTGTACCAGACAGGAGAAGAGCAGAAAAAAACAGAAAAAACAATTTGCAAACCAACATATGCTGTACAATAGTTAAGTATGTTAAGGAGCAGCGTATTATGAGAAGTAGCAGACCACACAATAGGAATATGACGACGCAGAATGAAGCCAGATAGTTGCGGGCACCATCATGCCTTCGCTTGCGCTGACGCTATATTTATATATGTATATATCTAAATAGATGATATCAAACGCTGTCAGCACTCATACAGGATGCTAGAGAGGGCATGTAGTGATGAAAACAAATTAGCACCGTCCACCGGTGCCGGACATGTAGATAGAGGGACATATAGGGATACAGAATGCCATAAAAACACCCAAACGCCATAGTATGAGGCAAAGGTGCCCCAGCGTCAAGCACACCCAAAGATGGATGGTATAACAATATGGCAAAATAAGACATGAGTGCGCATGCATGTAAACTACATAGGCAATAGATTACCAACAATACAGATGCCTATGGCATACAAAAAAAGAGAGGGTGGGCCAGATGACAAAAGATGCGCACCAATAAACGCTATATACAAGCGTTTAAAAGACACCAGTAAAACAGTATAATGAGAAGCAGCGTATTGTGTACAATAGCATACCAAACACTGGGAGTATAACGACGCAAAATGCAGCCAAGTGATTGTGAACACTGTCGTGACTCTGCTTATGAGGAAACTGACTACATAGATCATGCCAATCACTGTCGACACTTCCCAAAAGACGCTAAGAGAGGCGTATAATGATGAAGGCTTTTTAGCACTGTACGTCGGTGCCACATATATAGATAGAAGATGAGACACCCACCTGAACAAACAGAAAAACAAAAAATACACACGCAACCAACACACAAAATGGACAAAGAATAAATAGAGTCCTACAGAAATATATCACATGAATGATGTAAGCCAGTCCAGAACACGGTATGACAAGACATATGTCTAGTAAGATGTAAATATCGTATACTGAAAAAAGAAACTAGTAAAGGAGATAGTGTTGGTTTGTAAATTTTACATTTTATAACGTAATCATAGCACATAGCCTATGTGCCTCCCATATCCAAAAACACAAACAAAAAATAAATTAAATATTAAATCATTACTACTCTATACCAAAATAGGGGCAAAATGACACAAGTCCTGAACTAGAGAAATAGCTCCACCTGACATATTGTAGCTAGTATACTCGAATGGAGTGAATGCCAGACTAGGGGCAAAATGACACAAGTCCTGAACTAGAAAAAAAGAGAAAAATAACTCCACCTGACAAATTGTAGCTAGTATACTCGAGAATAGAATGGAGTGAATACCAAAAAAGGCCTCCAACGTACCACTAACAACAAACATGGTGGATAATAGCAGGATCACAGTTTTTTGTAAAAGCCTGTGAAAAGTAGTTCCTCATTAAGGCCTTGAGGAGCCAAACTCTTCAAGTTGAAAATCCACTTTGTTTCACAGCGAAGTAAGCTGTTAGTGATATCACCCCCCCTGATGTTGGTATGAACACTTTCAAGTCCCATAACTTTAAAGGCTGATGTCTTGCCCTGATGCATATCCAAGAAGTGCGTTGCTACTGATGACAAAACCTTCTTCCTTTCCCGATCCCTGCGGGCCGTGGAGATATTAGAAAGATGTTGTTGAGTGCGTCTCCTGAGTTCCTGTGTGGTTTGTCCGACATACACTTTTGGGCAGTCACAGATGATCGCATATACGATGTTCCTGGATCTACAGGTAAAGAATTCTCTGGGCCGGATCTGGAAAGGGAGAGTAGATATAGAATAACCATCTTGTGCAATCATGTATTGACAGACCGTGCACCCGCCGCATGGATATGAGCCATATACCCTAGTACCCCTATTTAATCTTGGGGTAGGTCGTTGGTAATGGCTATGACAAAGAGTGTCTCTCAAATTTTTGGCTCTTCTAGCCACAAGGCTGGGTGTACTTGACACAAAGGGTACAATCCTTCTCTCACTCATTAGAATGTCCCAATTGTTTTGCAATATTTTACGAATGTCACCCCACTGGTTGTTGTACGTGGTAATTAGAGACAGAGGTCGAGAACTGTCGCGTACCTTTTGGGTGAGAAGGCTACTCCTGTCCTGTTCAAGGGCGTGTTGGAAAGCACTCGAAATGGCCTTCTTAGGATATCCCCTCTTCTTGAAACGACCCGAGAGATCTCTAGCCTGTTGCAAAAAATCCGTGTTGGTACTGCAATTTCTTCTCAACCTAAGGAACTGTCCTTTGGGGATCCCCTTCTTAAGATGAGATGGATGGAAACTTGTATAGTGCAGCAAGCTGTTGGTGGCAGTAACTTTCCTGAATAGAGAGCTTCCAATACCTGAGTTGTGGATAGAAAATTTAAGATCCAAAAAATCAATGCTATGATCTGAAACAACAGAGGTAAGTTTGATGTTAAGAAGGTTGTCATTTAGCTCCATAATGAACTTGTTGCACTCTTCCACCGGACCAGACCATATTAGCAGAATGTCATCGATGTAACGTTGCCACGTCAATACATTAGATCGAAAAGCCTGATGTTTATACACAGTCACTTCCTCCCACCATCCAAGAAAAAGGTTAGCGTATGATGGTGCACAACGTGCACCCATCGCTGTACCGGATAACTGGCGAAAAAACTTTCTATCAAAGACAAAATAATTTTTGTCTAAGATAAAAAATAGCAGTTGGAGGATGAAATCCTTGTGTGCTGTAACTCTATGTGCATCCTTTTCCAGAAAATACATGACCGCCTGCATACCTGCTTGGTGCTGAATGCTGGTGTAGAGAGATTCAACGTCCATGCTCACTAATAACGCGCCCGCAGGGATCTCCAAGGTTTCCAAGGTCTGCATGAGGTGGGTCGAATCCCTGGTGAATGATTTTAAAGAAGTCACCAGAGGCTGCAAGAAGTGATCCACATAGATACAGGGTCGTTCAAAGATGCTTCCTATACCGGAGACTATAGGCCTACCTGGGGGTTCAGTTAAAGACTTGTGGATCTTTGGTAAGGCATAGAAAGTAGGGACCACAGGACAAGGTGTTACGAGGAAATCCATCTCCTTTTTCGTGATGATCCCATCCAAAAATGCCCTATTGATAAGACCATCAATTTTGTCTTTAAAGACCCATGTAGGGTCAGAGGGTAAAGGGGTATAGCAGTGCCCTACATTGAGTTGACGCATAATTTCTTTAACATATAGTTCGTGTGGCCATAAGACAACGTTACCCCCTTTGTCCGCTTCGCGTATTAAAAAGTGGTTATTGGTTGTTAAACGCCGCAAAGCCTCTCTCTCAATCTTACCCAGATTTTCTTGTTGGTGTGTATCCGGCCTGAGTCTTTCAATGTCCTTGCAAACTTTCTCGAAAAAAATCTGAACTGCTGGAAATAAGGAAAATGATGGTGTAGCTTGGGAAGGAAGTCTTCTCGTAAATCTAGCCAGATTGTCCGGAGACTCGTTTTCCTGTAACAATTCTAAAAGGTCACAAAAGACACGTCTTTCATTATCCGGAAGTGTATCAATCAGGGATGGTTGATGGTATAACAATTTGAAAGTGATTTGACGACAAAATAAATAAACATCCTTGACAAGAACAAATTTATCAAGCGGGTTCATAGGGGAAAACGAAAGACCCTTAGAAAGTACTCGTTTTTCAATATCTGACAGAGTATAAGTAGAGAGGTTGATGATTTGTAGATTACCTTCTGATCCATCATTACTCGAGACATCAACTACGATTTCTTGTTGAGTCTTGTTTCTCTCCTGAATGTCGGTGACCACTTCCTGTATCCTTTGCCCCTCTTGCGGGTGTAATTTGCTCTTCCTCCGACCCCGCCGACAGCGCCCTCTGCGTCGCTGGGGTCCGAGGATAAAAAATCACTTGAAGAAATATCTTGTCTAGGGAGGGATTCCGTTATGCCTCTAGGTATTTCATCGAGGGGGCGTCTATTTCCCCGATGTGACCACCTGTATGCCCTTCCATTACCAAAGTCCATTTTGTCCCTATGAAATTTATTTCTTTTACGGTTAATCACTTCTTTTTCAAAAGTATCTATTAGATCTTTAAGTTTTAGTTGGAACGGGCTGACAAAAGTGTCCTTATCAAAGTCCACCAAAGTACCCTCACAAACCTTGATCTCATTTTTGATTTTAATTAGCAACAACTGATCATGTTCGATTAGCATGTCAATCAGTATAGTGGAGCATTTAGCGAGTCCTGTTTCCCATGTTTTTTGGAAATCAGGAGAGACCTCCCATGCGGGAAAAATTTGTACACGTAGCCCACGGGGTATAAATCCCGCTTTCTTATACTCTTCAAGACTCCTAATGTTCCACCATACTTTTGTTAATGATTTATGCAAACCAATAATTTTTTGTGACAAAACCTGAAAATCAGTTTCCTTACTGGGCTCACCAACACTTGTACTACCACCATTATTATCAAAAAGGCCTAAAGCCCTATTGCTCCAAGCCGTCTCCCTGCTAGAAAGATCCATGCTGGAAATGAACAATGATACAACAGTATTCAAAATAAACCGGGAAATATTATTTAGAATGCTTCCTGATGTGCCACTACTCCAGAAAAGGGGGGAAACTAGTGTCACCCCAAAACAAATTAGCAAGAGAGGAGGGTGGAGGGCACCATCATCCTTATAACAAACTGGGATCTACCCGGGGTATGTCAGACTAAAGTATTGTCAAAAACAAAAGAAAGAAAGAAGACATACAACTAACCGGGGATCACCAAAAGAAAAACAATAATAATAGTACTAAATAATTTTTATTAAGGTCAAAGAAACAGGACATAGCACACATTAAAAACATTTAAAAACCAAACAGGTACATCCCTGAATAGGGAATACCCCCCAAGACCAGATCAAAGCTAATACTCTAATAGAGATACAAATGTATCACAGCTAATACATGACATGGCAAATAGATGGTATATAAAAGGCACATGCAAATATACAAACAATTGCTGAGAAGCAGAGAAATACAATCTGCCCTATATACACAAAGTTGTTATGGCCATAACAAGTACAAAAGTATCTATATAATACAATACATAAACAATAGTGCTATTGTGCGCATACAAACAAAACGCCCAAACTGCCAGACAGAGACCCCGATTGAAAGGTGTCATATACAGGGTATATAGCATCAGCAGTGTAAGGTGAACCAGAAAATACTAAACCCTGCAAAATAATGGGTATATATCCCCCAATAAAGAGTATATAGATGTAATACCTGCCTATCAAAATAATCTATATGAAGCAAGGAGTAATATATACACAAAATACGCGATAGCTGGTAGAGCAGGAACTGGTGCATACATGCATCTGAAATATACACCCCATAACGTGGTCTGTTATCAAAAGATGAGGCAGATTGCAAAGGCCCTATAAAATGAATGTAAGGGCTGTAAAAATACCAAACAAAGGAACCCCTATCACTATCCTAACTGCCAGCAGGCAGTGGTAAATGAAGAAGGAGGCATACAGGTACGCACAACACTAAGCACAGAAGACAAGGCCATATGCGCCAAAAACAAGGGGATGGTTGCCCAGAAACGGAACCGGCGCTAGAGCAGCATGCCACTGGTCAAGGGGGGGACAAAAAAGAGCCCAACGCGTGTCGCCACAGCGTGGCTTCGTCAGGAGCAAGTGCTGAAGTCCACACATTGACTACTATATATACCAGTAGATCAGAAGAAAATAACATACCAGCTGGACGAAATTTCAAACAGGTGGTGGCGACGTGTGATGATAGTAGCGCCGCGGCGCCACAGTACTAGGCGGAAGTACCCCAGCGTCATGTACACCCAGAGGAAGGAGGTGTACCAGTATGGCAGGACACGGCAGAAGTGCGCATGCGCCGAGATGCACGTTGCCATGAGGACGCCAAAGCGCCGTGGTATGGGGCGGAAGTGCCCCAGTGTGAGGCACAGCCAACAATAAGTGCGGAATATAGCATAGGTGCGCATGCGTGAGCGCTCCCTTGGCCATGAATTATTATCAATAAATGCCTGTACCAGACAGGAGAAGAGCAGAAAAAAACAGAAAAAACAATTTGCAAACCAACATATGCTGTACAATAGTTAAGTATGTTAAGGAGCAGCGTATTATGAGAAGTAGCAGACCACACAATAGGAATATGACGACGCAGAATGAAGCCAGATAGTTGCGGGCACCATCATGCCTTCGCTTGCGCTGACGCTATATTTATATATGTATATATCTAAATAGATGATATCAAACGCTGTCAGCACTCATACAGGATGCTAGAGAGGGCATGTAGTGATGAAAACAAATTAGCACCGTCCACCGGTGCCGGACATGTAGATAGAGGGACATATAGGGATACAGAATGCCATAAAAACACCCAAACGCCATAGTATGAGGCAAAGGTGCCCCAGCGTCAAGCACACCCAAAGATGGATGGTATAACAATATGGCAAAATAAGACATGAGTGCGCATGCATGTAAACTACATAGGCAATAGATTACCAACAATACAGATGCCTATGGCATACAAAAAAAGAGAGGGTGGGCCAGATGACAAAAGATGCGCACCAATAAACGCTATATACAAGCGTTTAAAAGACACCAGTAAAACAGTATAATGAGAAGCAGCGTATTGTGTACAATAGCATACCAAACACTGGGAGTATAACGACGCAAAATGCAGCCAAGTGATTGTGAACACTGTCGTGACTCTGCTTATGAGGAAACTGACTACATAGATCATGCCAATCACTGTCGACACTTCCCAAAAGACGCTAAGAGAGGCGTATAATGATGAAGGCTTTTTAGCACTGTACGTCGGTGCCACATATATAGATAGAAGATGAGACACCCACCTGAACAAACAGAAAAACAAAAAATACACACGCAACCAACACACAAAATGGACAAAGAATAAATAGAGTCCTACAGAAATATATCACATGAATGATGTAAGCCAGTCCAGAACACGGTACGACAAGACATATGTCTGGTAAGATGTAAATATCGTATACTGAAAAAAGAAACTAGTAAAGGAGATAGTGTTGGTTTGTAAATTTTACATTTTATAACGTAATCATAGCACATAGCCTATGTGCCTCCCATATCCAAAAACACAAACAAAAAATAAATTAAATATTAAATCATTACTACTCTATACCAAAATAGGGGCAAAATGACACAAGTCCTGAACTAGAGAAATAGCTCCACCTGACATATTGTAGCTAGTATACTCGAATGGAGTGAATGCCAGACTAGGGGCAAAATGACACAAGTCCTGAACTAGAAAAAAAGAGAAAAATAACTCCACCTGACAAATTGTAGCTAGTATACTCGAGAATAGAATGGAGTGAATACCAAAAAAGGCCTCCAACGTACCACTAACAACAAACATGGTGGATAATAGCAGGATCACAGTTTTTTGTAAAAGCCTGTGAAAAGTAGTTCCTCATTAAGGCCTTGAGGAGCCAAACTCTTCAAGTTGAAAATCCACTTTGTTTCACAGCGAAGTAAGCTGTTAGTGATATCACCCCCCCTGATGTTGGTATGAACACTTTCAAGTCCCATAACTTTAAAGGCTGATGTCTTGCCCTGATGCATATCCAAGAAGTGCGTTGCTACTGATGACAAAACCTTCTTCCTTTCCCGATCCCTGCGGGCCGTGGAGATATTAGAAAGATGTTGTTGAGTGCGTCTCCTGAGTTCCTGTGTGGTTTGTCCGACATACACTTTTGGGCAGTCACAGATGATCGCATATACGATGTTCCTGGATCTACAGGTAAAGAATTCTCTGGGCCGGATCTGGAAAGGGAGAGTAGATATAGAATAACCATCTTGTGCAATCATGTATTGACAGACCGTGCACCCGCCGCATGGATATGAGCCATATACCCTAGTACCCCTATTTAATCTTGGGGTAGGTCGTTGGTAATGGCTATGACAAAGAGTGTCTCTCAAATTTTTGGCTCTTCTAGCCACAAGGCTGGGTGTACTTGACACAAAGGGTACAATCCTTCTCTCACTCATTAGAATGTCCCAATTGTTTTGCAATATTTTACGAATGTCACCCCACTGGTTGTTGTACGTGGTAATTAGAGACAGAGGTCGAGAACTGTCGCGTACCTTTTGGGTGAGAAGGCTACTCCTGTCCTGTTCAAGGGCGTGTTGGAAAGCACTCGAAATGGCCTTCTTAGGATATCCCCTCTTCTTGAAACGACCCGAGAGATCTCTAGCCTGTTGCAAAAAATCCGTGTTGGTACTGCAATTTCTTCTCAACCTAAGGAACTGTCCTTTGGGGATCCCCTTCTTAAGATGAGATGGATGGAAACTTGTATAGTGCAGCAAGCTGTTGGTGGCAGTAACTTTCCTGAATAGAGAGCTTCCAATACCTGAGTTGTGGATAGAAAATTTAAGATCCAAAAAATCAATGCTATGATCTGAAACAACAGAGGTAAGTTTGATGTTAAGAAGGTTGTCATTTAGCTCCATAATGAACTTGTTGCACTCTTCCACCGGACCAGACCATATTAGCAGAATGTCATCGATGTAACGTTGCCACGTCAATACATTAGATCGAAAAGCCTGATGTTTATACACAGTCACTTCCTCCCACCATCCAAGAAAAAGGTTAGCGTATGATGGTGCACAACGTGCACCCATCGCTGTACCGGATAACTGGCGAAAAAACTTTCTATCAAAGACAAAATAATTTTTGTCTAAGATAAAAAATAGCAGTTGGAGGATGAAATCCTTGTGTGCTGTAACTCTATGTGCATCCTTTTCCAGAAAATACATGACCGCCTGCATACCTGCTTGGTGCTGAATGCTGGTGTAGAGAGATTCAACGTCCATGCTCACTAATAACGCGCCCGCAGGGATCTCCAAGGTTTCCAAGGTCTGCATGAGGTGGGTCGAATCCCTGGTGAATGATTTTAAAGAAGTCACCAGAGGCTGCAAGAAGTGATCCACATAGATACAGGGTCGTTCAAAGATGCTTCCTATACCGGAGACTATAGGCCTACCTGGGGGTTCAGTTAAAGACTTGTGGATCTTTGGTAAGGCATAGAAAGTAGGGACCACAGGACAAGGTGTTACGAGGAAATCCATCTCCTTTTTCGTGATGATCCCATCCAAAAATGCCCTATTGATAAGACCATCAATTTTGTCTTTAAAGACCCATGTAGGGTCAGAGGGTAAAGGGGTATAGCAGTGCCCTACATTGAGTTGACGCATAATTTCTTTAACATATAGTTCGTGTGGCCATAAGACAACGTTACCCCCTTTGTCCGCTTCGCGTATTAAAAAGTGGTTATTGGTTGTTAAACGCCGCAAAGCCTCTCTCTCAATCTTACCCAGATTTTCTTGTTGGTGTGTATCCGGCCTGAGTCTTTCAATGTCCTTGCAAACTTTCTCGAAAAAAATCTGAACTGCTGGAAATAAGGAAAATGATGGTGTAGCTTGGGAAGGAAGTCTTCTCGTAAATCTAGCCAGATTGTCCGGAGACTCGTTTTCCTGTAACAATTCTAAAAGGTCACAAAAGACACGTCTTTCATTATCCGGAAGTGTATCAATCAGGGATGGTTGATGGTATAACAATTTGAAAGTGATTTGACGACAAAATAAATAAACATCCTTGACAAGAACAAATTTATCAAGCGGGTTCATAGGGGAAAACGAAAGACCCTTAGAAAGTACTCGTTTTTCAATATCTGACAGAGTATAAGTAGAGAGGTTGATGATTTGTAGATTACCTTCTGATCCATCATTACTCGAGACATCAACTACGATTTCTTGTTGAGTCTTGTTTCTCTCCTGAATGTCGGTGACCACTTCCTGTATCCTTTGCCCCTCTTGCGGGTGTAATTTGCTCTTCCTCCGACCCCGCCGACAGCGCCCTCTGCGTCGCTGGGGTCCGAGGATAAAAAATCACTTGAAGAAATATCTTGTCTAGGGAGGGATTCCGTTATGCCTCTAGGTATTTCATCGAGGGGGCGTCTATTTCCCCGATGTGACCACCTGTATGCCCTTCCATTACCAAAGTCCATTTTGTCCCTATGAAATTTATTTCTTTTACGGTTAATCACTTCTTTTTCAAAAGTATCTATTAGATCTTTAAGTTTTAGTTGGAACGGGCTGACAAAAGTGTCCTTATCAAAGTCCACCAAAGTACCCTCACAAACCTTGATCTCATTTTTGATTTTAATTAGCAACAACTGATCATGTTCGATTAGCATGTCAATCAGTATAGTGGAGCATTTAGCGAGTCCTGTTTCCCATGTTTTTTGGAAATCAGGAGAGACCTCCCATGCGGGAAAAATTTGTACACGTAGCCCACGGGGTATAAATCCCGCTTTCTTATACTCTTCAAGACTCCTAATGTTCCACCATACTTTTGTTAATGATTTATGCAAACCAATAATTTTTTGTGACAAAACCTGAAAATCAGTTTCCTTACTGGGCTCACCAACACTTGTACTACCACCATTATTATCAAAAAGGCCTAAAGCCCTATTGCTCCAAGCCGTCTCCCTGCTAGAAAGATCCATGCTGGAAATGAACAATGATACAACAGTATTCAAAATAAACCGGGAAATATTATTTAGAATGCTTCCTGATGTGCCACTACTCCAGAAAAGGGGGGAAACTAGTGTCACCCCAAAACAAATTAGCAAGAGAGGAGGGTGGAGGGCACCATCATCCTTATAACAAACTGGGATCTACCCGGGGTATGTCAGACTAAAGTATTGTCAAAAACAAAAGAAAGAAAGAAGACATACAACTAACCGGGGATCACCAAAAGAAAAACAATAATAATAGTACTAAATAATAGTGTTGAGCGATACCTTCCGATATCGGAAAGTATCGGTATCGGTTTGGATCGGCCGATATTCAAAAAATATCGGATATCGCCGATACCGATACCCGATCCCAATGCAAGTCAATGGGACCAAAATATCGGAATTAAAATAAACCCTTTCTTTCCTTGTAGGTTCATTCTACCTGAAGGAAAACAACTAAGAATAATGTAGGATGTATGGGGGAGGTGGCGGAAACATTAAAGGCAATGAGGATTAGTCCAATCAAATAGAATAGCATGTTTTTTTTTTTTTTTTAAAGAAGTTCGGATTGGAAAAGATATTGAGTATGTAAATTTTTTTTATTTTGTCAGATATTGATGTTTCACTATTCCACGCCCTTCCCCTTCTTTTTTTTCTTTTTTTTTTTTTTCTTTTCCCACACTTTCATCTTCATCATCATCAGCATCCTTGACATCAACTTCTTCACCTTATTCATCTTCTTCTTCATCTTCTACCTATTTTTTTTTTTATTACATTCTTCATATTCATTTTCTTCAACTATTATTATTCTTCCTATTCTACATATTCTTTTTATTCCACTGTTATTATTCTTCCTATTCTACTTCTTCATCATATTCTCATTTGTGACAGGCATTCCCGTAGTTGTTATCTATAAAAGTTGGAAGATTACACCTTCCGTTCTGCCAGTCACAAAAGTTACATTTGTCCGCGTTCAGTTTGGCCTGCAGCATCAGGCTTTATCCAGGGGCACCACGAGGAGGAACGGACTCACCCCCATACACTGCTTAGTCTTCTTCTGCATATAATTTAGATAATATCTTTTGCTCTGATATTAAGTCTTATGCTTAATGTTCTTCTGCTCTTTGTTCTGCAGCCTCTTGTTCTTCTGCTTCTCGGTCTTCCATGTTGTCGTCTCCAGGGTCTTCGTCTCCAGTGTCGTCATCTCCGCCGTCGTCGTCTCAGCCGTCGTCGTCTCCGCCGTCGTCGTCGTCGTCGTCATCGGGGTGGTCTTCCGGGTCGTCGTCATCGGGGTGGTCTTCCGGGTTGTCGACGTTAGGGTCTTCAACTTGGAAATGTAGCAGAAGGTACAAGAAGGCTGAGAAAATGCCAAGAACCAGCTGATGGAACTGGAACTCGGATGGCTACCCGAAGCTTCAAGAGCCTATGGAACTACCGAGGACCAGCTGACGTTACTGGAACCCGGTTACTAAGCAGGAGGTACCCGTGCTAAAAAGCACTACCAAGGACCGCCTGACGTTGGCGGAACTCGGATACCCAGAAGGAGGCACCTAAGCCAAAGGCTCTGCCCGGAACCAGATGACGTTACTGGAACCAGGATGGGGAGCAGAAGGTACAAGAGCAAAAGACACTGCCGAGAACCAGCTGACGGTACTGGAACCCGGATGGGTAGCCGAATGTCCAAGAGCCAATGGAACTACCAAGGACCAGCTGACGTTACTGGAACCCGGTTACTAAGCAGGAGGTACCCGTGCCTGAAAGCACTACCAAGGACCACCTGACATTGGTGGAACTTGGATACCCAGAAGGAGGCACCTAAGCCAAAGGCTCTGCCCGGAACCAGCTGACGGTACTGGAACCAGGATGGGGAGCAGAAGGTACAAGAGCAAAAGACACTGCCGAGAACCAGCTGACGGTGCTGGAACCAGGTGGTGGACCCGAAGGCCCACAGGAGAGGAGAGAACAGCTAGGCCGCGAGGCAGCCGCAGTTACCGAACCCCAACAGTCCTACAGGGGGAGCTGGGCCTACTGGCACTACAGAACCAGCCTTGACTACCAGTTCACGCAGCCCACATAGGAAGCTCCTAAACTGGAGGCACCCTGGAGTTGGCTAACTCGACCGCCCCACGACGGGGCAAGCATAGGCGTCTCAGTGAAGTTGACACAACCCGGAAACAGCTGACGGTGCTGAAACCAGGCTTGGCACGAGGGAGTACCTGTGACAAGAACACTGCCGAGAACCAGCTGGCGGTGCTGGAACCCGGATGCGTTGCCCCAGTGTGCAAGAGCCAATGGCACGACCGAGGACCAGCTGACGGTGCTGGAACCCGGTTACTAAGCTGTAGGTGCCCGCGCTTAAAAGCACTACCAAGGACCGCCTGGCGTTGGCGGAACTCGGATACCCAGGAGGAGGCACCTAAGCCAAAGGCTCGGCCCGGAACCAGCTGACGGTGCTGGAACCAGGTGGTGGACCCCAAGGCCCACAGGAGAGGAGAGAACAGCTAGGCCGCGAGGCAGCCGCAGTTACCGAACCCCAACAGTCCTACAGGGGGAGCTGGGCCTACTGGCACTACAGAACCAGCCTTGACTACCAGTTCACGCAGCCCACATAGGAAGCTCCTAAACTGGAGGCACCCTGGAGTTGGCTAACTCGACCGCCCCACGACGGGGCAAGCATAGGCGTCTCAGTGAAGTTGACACAACCCGGAAACAGCTGACGGTGCTGAAACCAGGCTTGGCACGAGGGAGTACCTGTGACAAGAACACTGCCGAGAACCAGCTGGCGGTGCTGGAACCCGGATGCGTTGCCCCAGTGTGCAAGAGCCAATGGCACGACCGAGGACCAGCTGACGGTGCTGGAACCCGGTTACTAAGCTGTAGGTGCCCGCGCTTAAAAGCACTACCAAGGACCGCCTGGCGTTGGCGGAACTCGGATACCCAGGAGGAGGCACCTTAGCCAAAGGCTCGGCCCGGAACCAGCTGACGGTGCTGGAACCAGGTGGTGGACCCCAAGGCCCACAGGAGAGGAGAGAACAGCTAGGCCGCGAGGCAGCCGCAGTTACCGAACCCCAACAGTCCTACAGGGGGAGCTGGGCCTACTGGCACTACAGAACCAGCCTTGACTACCAGTTCACGCAGCCCACATAGGAAGCTCCTAAACTGGAGGCACCCTGGAGTTGGCTAACTCGACCGCCCCACGACGGGGCAAGCATAGGCGTCTCAGTGAAGTTGACACAACCCGGAAACAGCTGACGGTGCTGAAACCAGGCTTGGCACGAGGGAGTACCTGTGACAAGAACACTGCCGAGAACCAGCTGGCGGTGCTGGAACCCGGATGCGTTGCCCCAGTGTGCAAGAGCCAATGGCACGACCGAGGACCAGCTGACGGTGCTGGAACCCGGTTACTAAGCTGTAGGTGCCCGCGCTTAAAAGCACTACCAAGGACCGCCTGGCGTTGGCGGAACTCGGATACCCAGGAGGAGGCACCTAAGCCAAAGGCTCGGCCCGGAACCAGCTGACGGTGCTGGAACCAGGTGGTGGACCCCAAGGCCCACAGGAGAGGAGAGAACAGCTAGGCCGCGAGGCAGCCGCAGTTACCGAACCCCAACAGTCCTACAGGGGGAGCTGGGCCTACTGGCACTACAGAACCAGCCTTGACTACCAGTTCACGCAGCCCACATAGGAAGCTCCTAAACTGGAGGCACCCTGGAGTTGGCTAACTCGACCGCCCCACGACGGGGCAAGCATAGGCGTCTCAGTGAAGTTGACACAACCCGGAAACAGCTGACGGTGCTGAAACCAGGCTTGGCACGAGGGAGTACCTGTGACAAGAACACTGCCGAGAACCAGCTGGCGGTGCTGGAACCCGGATGCGTTGCCCCAGTGTGCAAGAGCCAATGGCACGACCGAGGACCAGCTGACGGTGCTGGAACCCGGTTACTAAGCTGTAGGTGCCCGCGCTTAAAAGCACTACCAAGGACCGCCTGGCGTTGGCGGAACTCGGATACCCAGGAGGAGGCACCTTAGCCAAAGGCTCGGCCCGGAACCAGCTGACGGTGCTGGAACCAGGTGGTGGACCCGAAGGCCCACAGGAGAGGAGAGAACAGCTAGGCCGCGAGGCAGCCGCAGTTACCGAACCCCAACAGTCCTACAGGGGGAGCTGGGCCTACTGGCACTACAGAACCAGCCTTGACTACCAGTTCACGCAGCCCACATAGGAAGCTCCTAAACTGGAGGCACCCTGGAGTTGGCTAACTCGACCGCCCCACGACGGGGCAAGCATAGGCGTCTCAGTGAAGTTGACACAACCCGGAAACAGCTGACGGTGCTGAAACCAGGCTTGGCACGAGGGAGTACCTGTGACAAGAACACTGCCGAGAACCAGCTGGCGGTGCTGGAACCCGGATGCGTTGCCCCAGTGTGCAAGAGCCAATGGCACGACCGAGGACCAGCTGACGGTGCTGGAACCCGGTTACTAAGCTGTAGGTGCCCGCGCTTAAAAGCACTACCAAGGACCGCCTGGCGTTGGCGGAACTCGGATACCCAGGAGGAGGCACCTTAGCCAAAGGCTCGGCCCGGAACCAGCTGACGGTGCTGGAACCAGGTGGTGGACCCCAAGGCCCACAGGAGAGGAGAGAACAGCTAGGCCGCGAGGCAGCCGCAGTTACCGAACCCCAACAGTCCTACAGGGGGAGCTGGGCCTACTGGCACTACAGAACCAGCCTTGACTACCAGTTCACGCAGCCCACATAGGAAGCTCCTAAACTGGAGGCACCCTGGAGTTGGCTAACTCGACCGCCCCACGACGGGGCAAGCATAGGCGTCTCAGTGAAGTTGACACAACCCGGAAACAGCTGACGGTGCTGAAACCAGGCTTGGCACGAGGGAGTACCTGTGACAAGAACACTGCCGAGAACCAGCTGGCGGTGCTGGAACCCGGATGCGTTGCCCCAGTGTGCAAGAGCCAATGGCACGACCGAGGACCAGCTGACGGTGCTGGAACCCGGTTACTAAGCTGTAGGTGCCCGCGCTTAAAAGCACTACCAAGGACCGCCTGGCGTTGGCGGAACTCGGATACCCAGGAGGAGGCACCTTAGCCAAAGGCTCGGCCCGGAACCAGCTGACGGTGCTGGAACCAGGTGGTGGACCCCAAGGCCCACAGGAGAGGAGAGAACAGCTAGGCCGCGAGGCAGCCGCAGTTACCGAACCCCAACAGTCCTACAGGGGGAGCTGGGCCTACTGGCACTACAGAACCAGCCTTGACTACCAGTTCACGCAGCCCACATAGGAAGCTCCTAAACTGGAGGCACCCTGGAGTTGGCTAACTCGACCGCCCCACGACGGGGCAAGCATAGGCGTCTCAGTGAAGTTGACACAACCCGGAAACAGCTGACGGTGCTGAAACCAGGCTTGGCACGAGGGAGTACCTGTGACAAGAACACTGCCGAGAACCAGCTGGCGGTGCTGGAACCCGGATGCGTTGCCCCAGTGTGCAAGAGCCAATGGCACGACCGAGGACCAGCTGACGGTGCTGGAACCCGGTTACTAAGCTGTAGGTGCCCGCGCTTAAAAGCACTACCAAGGACCGCCTGGCGTTGGCGGAACTCGGATACCCAGGAGGAGGCACCTTAGCCAAAGGCTCGGCCCGGAACCAGCTGACGGTGCTGGAACCAGGTGGTGGACCCCAAGGCCCACAGGAGAGGAGAGAACAGCTAGGCCGCGAGGCAGCCGCAGTTACCGAACCCCAACAGTCCTACAGGGGGAGCTGGGCCTACTGGCACTACAGAACCAGCCTTGACTACCAGTTCACGCAGCCCACATAGGAAGCTCCTAAACTGGAGGCACCCTGGAGTTGGCTAACTCGACCGCCCCACGACGGGGCAAGCATAGGCGTCTCAGTGAAGTTGACACAACCCGGAAACAGCTGACGGTGCTGAAACCAGGCTTGGCACGAGGGAGTACCTGTGACAAGAACACTGCCGAGAACCAGCTGGCGGTGCTGGAACCCGGATGCGTTGCCCCAGTGTGCAAGAGCCAATGGCACGACCGAGGACCAGCTGACGGTGCTGGAACCCGGTTACTAAGCTGTAGGTGCCCGCGCTTAAAAGCACTACCAAGGACCGCCTGGCGTTGGCGGAACTCGGATACCCAGGAGGAGGCACCTTAGCCAAAGGCTCGGCCCGGAACCAGCTGACGGTGCTGGAACCAGGTGGTGGACCCGAAGGCCCACAGGAGAGGAGAGAACAGCTAGGCCGCGAGGCAGCCGCAGTTACCGAACCCCAACAGTCCTACAGGGGGAGCTGGGCCTACTGGCACTACAGAACCAGCCTTGACTACCAGTTCACGCAGCCCACATAGGAAGCTCCTAAACTGGAGGCACCCTGGAGTTGGCTAACTCGACCGCCCCACGACGGGGCAAGCATAGGCGTCTCAGTGAAGTTGACACAACCCGGAAACAGCTGACGGTGCTGAAACCAGGCTTGGCACGAGGGAGTACCTGTGACAAGAACACTGCCGAGAACCAGCTGGCGGTGCTGGAACCCGGATGCGTTGCCCCAGTGTGCAAGAGCCAATGGCACGACCGAGGACCAGCTGACGGTGCTGGAACCCGGTTACTAAGCTGTAGGTGCCCGCGCTTAAAAGCACTACCAAGGACCGCCTGGCGTTGGCGGAACTCGGATACCCAGGAGGAGGCACCTTAGCCAAAGGCTCGGCCCGGAACCAGCTGACGGTGCTGGAACCAGGTGGTGGACCCCAAGGCCCACAGGAGAGGAGAGAACAGCTAGGCCGCGAGGCAGCCGCAGTTACCGAACCCCAACAGTCCTACAGGGGGAGCTGGGCCTACTGGCACTACAGAACCAGCCTTGACTACCAGTTCACGCAGCCCACATAGGAAGCTCCTAAACTGGAGGCACCCTGGAGTTGGCTAACTCGACCGCCCCACGACGGGGCAAGCATAGGCGTCTCAGTGAAGTTGACACAACCCGGAAACAGCTGACGGTGCTGAAACCAGGCTTGGCACGAGGGAGTACCTGTGACAAGAACACTGCCGAGAACCAGCTGGCGGTGCTGGAACCCGGATGCGTTGCCCCAGTGTGCAAGAGCCAATGGCACGACCGAGGACCAGCTGACGGTGCTGGAACCCGGTTACTAAGCTGTAGGTGCCCGCGCTTAAAAGCACTACCAAGGACCGCCTGGCGTTGGCGGAACTCGGATACCCAGGAGGAGGCACCTAAGCCAAAGGCTCGGCCCGGAACCAGCTGACGGTGCTGGAACCAGGTGGTGGACCCGAAGGCCCACAGGAGAGGAGAGAACAGCTAGGCCGCGAGGCAGCCGCAGTTACCGAACCCCAACAGTCCTACAGGGGGAGCTGGGCCTACTGGCACTACAGAACCAGCCTTGACTACCAGTTCACGCAGCCCACATAGGAAGCTCCTAAACTGGAGGCACCCTGGAGTTGGCTAACTCGACCGCCCCACGACGGGGCAAGCATAGGCGTCTCAGTGAAGTTGACACAACCCGGAAACAGCTGACGGTGCTGAAACCAGGCTTGGCACGAGGGAGTACCTGTGACAAGAACACTGCCGAGAACCAGCTGGCGGTGCTGGAACCCGGATGCGTTGCCCCAGTGTGCAAGAGCCAATGGCACGACCGAGGACCAGCTGACGGTGCTGGAACCCGGTTACTAAGCTGTAGGTGCCCGCGCTTAAAAGCACTACCAAGGACCGCCTGGCGTTGGCGGAACTCGGATACCCAGGAGGAGGCACCTTAGCCAAAGGCTCGGCCCGGAACCAGCTGACGGTGCTGGAACCAGGTGGTGGACCCCAAGGCCCACAGGAGAGGAGAGAACAGCTAGGCCGCGAGGCAGCCGCAGTTACCGAACCCCAACAGTCCTACAGGGGGAGCTGGGCCTACTGGCACTACAGAACCAGCCTTGACTACCAGTTCACGCAGCCCACATAGGAAGCTCCTAAACTGGAGGCACCCTGGAGTTGGCTAACTCGACCGCCCCACGACGGGGCAAGCATAGGCGTCTCAGTGAAGTTGACACAACCCGGAAACAGCTGACGGTGCTGAAACCAGGCTTGGCACGAGGGAGTACCTGTGACAAGAACACTGCCGAGAACCAGCTGGCGGTGCTGGAACCCGGATGCGTTGCCTTGCTTATTAAAGATTGTCTTCCTAGAGCCCCAACTAGCGGTGTTGGAGCAAAGGGTAAGCAGGGGGAGATGAGTGTAGGCCGAAGCCTGCACTGGAGGCAGCTTTGTGTCTGCGTTGCGTTTGCAGGACACTTTGCCGGCTACACACTGGGGGAACAGCTGGCGTTGCTGAACCCCACTAACACAATGGCGTGTGTTTTTATCTGTGCAGCTAGCACTTGCGGGCAAAAACTTGCGATGTTAGAGCCCGTGTTGAAGCAGGAGGAGGAGGAGAGGAGCAGAGTGTAGGCCGAAGCCTAGTTGAACCAATTTCAAAGGAAACCTTTAACCCCCCCCTCAGGTGTTACAAAGTACAAGAGACACACCTTGTGCAGTATTAATGCTGCACAAGTGAAAGGTTGCTCTATTAATTTGTCTACTTGCACACGCTGAATGAAAGACATACACAATTTACCCCATTCTACAGTAAAACTGTAGTGGATGCGTGACTTGGTTTTTTGATGAGACGCAGCACAGGTGTCCAAAATAACGCCTTGGTGCTTGGCGCAGCTTCCTGAGCGTTGTTATTTGCTGTACAGGAGTCTGCGCTCTTGTGTTATCCCTTGGCAATGCCCTGTTAGCGCTGCCCATCTTATGACCTCATTTCATGTTGGCCGGTGCGGTTAACGATGGCCATAAATCCCAGACCCACAGTGGCTTTTCCTAAAGTCACACTGCGGTGCTGGGATTCGTGGCCTTGAGCAGTAAATATTTTGGCCGCTCACACACGTCCTTACACCTGCTTCAGACTGGGCGGCCTCTGCTGATCCCTTCTCGCATGCCGCGGCCATGAGGCTGCACAGTCTGAAGAAGGCGGAAGGAGATGAGTTAAGACAGGCGAAGATATGCACTGCTCGTGCCCATCAATCACACCCTCGCAGTCAAAATAATTAAGACAACGAGGAGCATTTTATTCAGGCAGGGCGGACGAACAGGCGCAAGTAGCCAACCAATGATGTCAGAAGACGGGAAGCGCTACCAAGGGGGGTGCTGCGTATCATTAGAAAGGAAAGTCACACCTCAGGGACAGTGGAATGGTCTCAAAGAGACACATTTTGTACGTGTTGAGTTCCACGTGGGCAAGGAGAAAACGTCAGCCACCTTGTACAAATGCAGCAGTACTGCTGTACAAGGTGGCTGTTATACATAGAAACACCTGGGGGTGGTGGCCAGGCTCCCTTCAATTTCAGTTCATGTGCCTGCGTGGCGTTTGCAGGTCACGTTGCAAGCTACACAGCAGGGGAACAGCTGGCGTTGCTGAACCCCACTGACACATTGACTGGTGTTTTTCTCTGTGCAGATTGCATGTCCGGGCAAAAACTAGCGGTGTTAGAGCCCAGGGTCAGCAGGAGGAGGAGGAGAGGAGCAAAGTGTAGGCCGAAGCCTGCACTGGTGGCAGCTTTTGGTCGGTTGTGCCAGCGTGGCTTGTGCTGGACACGATGCCGGCTACACAGCGGGGGAACAGCTGGCGGTGCTGAACCACACTAACACATTGGCTGGTGTTTTTCTCTGTGCAGCTAGCATGTCCGGGCAGAAACTGGCGTTGTTTGAGCCCAGGGTCAGCAGGAGGAGGAGAGGAGCAAAGTGTAGGCCGAAGCCTGCACTGGTGGCAGCTTTTGTTCTGTTGTGCCAGCGTGGCTTGTGCTGGACACGTTGCCGACTACACAGCAGGGGAACAGCTGGCGGTGCTGAACCCCACTAACACATTGGCTGGTGTTTTTCTCTGTGCAGCTAGCATTTCCGGGCAAAAACTAGCGGTGTTTGAGCCCAGGGTCAGCAGGAGGAGTAGAGGAGCAGAGTGTAGGCCGAAGCCTAGTTGAACCAATTTCAAAGGTTACCTTTAACCCCCCCCTCAGGTGTTGCAAGGTACAAGAGCCACACCTTGAACAGCATTAATGATGCACAAGTCAAAGGTTGCTCTATTTAATTTTGCTCCTTGCACACGCTGAATTAAACACGTACACTATTTAGCCCATTATACTGTCAAACAGTTGTGGAGGCGTGACTTGTCTTTTTAACGAGACGCAGCACAGGTGTCAAAATTTGCACCTAGGTACTGGGCGCAGATTCCTGAGCGTTGTTATTTGCTGTACAGGAGTCTGCGCTCTTGTGTTATCCCTTGGCAATACCCTGTTAGTGCAGGCCGTCTCATGACCTCATTTCATGTTGGCCGGTGCGGTTAACGATGGCCATAAATCCCAGACCCACAGTGGCTTTTCCTAAAGTCACACTGCGGTGCTGGGATTCGTGGCCTTGTGCAGTAAATATGTTCGCCGCTCACACATGTCCTTACACCTGCTTCAGACTGGGCGGCCTCAGCTGATCCCTTATCGCATGCCGCGGCCATGAGGCCGCACAGTCAGAAGAAGGCGGAAGGAGGGGAGTGAAAACAGGGGAACATATGCACTGCTCGTGCCCATCAATCACACCCTCGCAGTCAAAATATATGAGACAACGGGGGGCGTTGTGTCGGGCAGGGGGGACGCACAGGCACAGCCAGCCAACCAATGATGTCAGGAGACGGGCAGCGCTAACAATGGGGGTGCTGCGTGTCATTACAAAGGAAAGTCACACCTCAGGGACATTGTAATGGTCTCTAATGAGACACATTTTTTACGTGTTGAGTTCCACGTGGGCAAGGAGAAAAAGTCAGCCACCTCGTACAAATGCAGCAGTACTGCTGTACAAGGTGGCTGATATACATAGAAACACCTGTGGGTGGGGGGCAGGCTCCCTTCAATTTCAGTTCATGTGCCTGCGTGGCGTTTGCAGGTCACGTTGCAAGCTGCACAGCAGGGGAACAGCTGGCGGTGCTGAACCCCACTAACACATTGGCTGGTGTTTTTCTCTGTGCAGCTAGCATGTCCGGGCAGAAACTGGCGTTGTTTGAGCCCAGGGTCAGCAGGAGGAGGAGAGGAGCAAAGTGTAGGCCGAAGCCTGCACTGGTGGCAGCTTTTGTTCTGTTGTGCCAGCGTGGCTTGTGCTGGACACGTTGCCGACTACACAGCAGGGGAACAGCTGGCGGTGCTGAACCCCACTAACACATTGGCTGGTGTTTTTCTCTGTGCAGCTAGCATTTCCGGGCAAAAACTAGCGGTGTTTGAGCCCAGGGTCAGCAGGAGGAGTAGAGGAGCAGAGTGTTGGCCAAAGCCTAGTTGAACCAATTTCAAAGGTTACCTTTAACCCCCCCCTCAGGTGTTGCAAGGTACAAGAGCCACACCTTGAACAGCATTATTGATGCACAAGTCAAAGGTTGCTCTATTTAATTTTGCTCCTTGCACACGCTGAATTAAACACGTACACTATTTAGCCCATTATACTGTCAAACAGTAGTGGAGGCGTGACTACTAGTCTTTTTAAGGAGACGCAGCACAGGTGTACAAATTTACACCTAGGTGCTGTGCGCAGATTCCTTACCGTTGTTATTTCCAGTACAGGAAACTGCGCTCTTGTGTTATCCCTTGGCAATACCCTGTTAGTGCAGGCCGTCTCATGACCTCATTTCATGTTGGCCGGTGCGGTTAACGATGGCCATAAATCCCAGACCCACAGTGGCTTTTCCTAAAGTCACACTGCGGTGCTGGGATTCGTGGCCTTGTGCAGTAAATATGTTCGCCGCTCACACATGTCCTTACACCTGCTTCAGACTGGGCGGCCTCAGCTGATCCCTTATCGCATGCCGCGGCCATGAGGCCGCACAGTCAGAAGAAGGCGGAAGGAGGGGAGTGAAAACAGGGGAACATATGCACTGCTCGTGCCCATCAATCACACCCTCGCAGTCAAAATATATGAGACAACGGGGGGCGTTGTGTCGGGCAGGGGGGACGCACAGGCACAGCCAGCCAACCAATGATGTCAGGAGACGGGCAGCGCTAACAATGGGGGTGCTGCGTGTCATTAAAAAGGAAAGTCACACCTCAGGGACATTGTAATGGTCTGTAATGAGACACATTTTGTACTTGTTGAGTTCCACGTGTGCAAGGAGAAAAAGTCAGCCACCTTGTACAAATGCAGCAGTACTGCTGTACAAGGTGGCTGTTATACATAGAAACACCTGGGGGGGTGGGGGGCAGGCTCCCTTCAATTTCAGTTCATGTGCCTGCGTGGCGTTTGCAGGTCACGTTGCAAGCTACACAGCAGGGGAACAGCTGGCGTTGCTGAACCCCACTGACACATTGACTGGTGTTTTTCTCTGTGCAGATTGCATGTCCGGGCAAAAACTAGCGGTGTTAGAGCCCAGGGTCAGCAGGAGGAGGAGGAGAGGAGCAAAGTGTAGGCCGAAGCCTGCACTGGTGGCAGCTTTTGGTCGGTTGTGCCAGCGTGGCTTGTGCTGGACACGATGCCGGCTACACAGCGGGGGAACAGCTGGCGGTGCTGAACCACACTAACACATTGGCTGGTGTTTTTCTCTGTGCAGCTAGCATGTCCGGGCAGAAACTGGCGTTGTTTGAGCCCAGGGTCAGCAGGAGGAGGAGAGGAGCAAAGTGTAGGCCGAAGCCTGCACTGGTGGCAGCTTTTGTTCTGTTGTGCCAGCGTGGCTTGTGCTGGACACGTTGCCGACTACACAGCAGGGGAACAGCTGGCGGTGCTGAACCCCACTAACACATTGGCTGGTGTTTTTCTCTGTGCAGCTAGCATTTCCGGGCAAAAACTAGCGGTGTTTGAGCCCAGGGTCAGCAGGAGGAGGAGAGGAGCAGAGTGTAGGCCGAAGCCTAGTTGAACCAATTTCAAAGGTTACCTTTAACCCCCCCCTCAGGTGTTGCAAGGTACAAGAGCCACACCTTGTGCAGCATTAATGCTGCACAAGTAAAAGGTTGCTCTATTTGTTTTGCTCCTTGCACACGCTGACTAAAACACGTACACTATTTAGCCCATTATACTGTCAAACAGTTGTGGAGGCGTGACTTGTCTTTTTAACTAGACGCAGCACAGGTGTCAAAATTTGCACCTAGGTACTGGGCGCAGATTCCTGAGCGTTGTTATTTGCTGTACAGGAGTCTGCGCTATTGTGATCCCTTGGCCATGCGCTGTGAGCGCTTCCTGTCTTCTGACCTCATTTCATGTCGGCCGTTGCGGTTAGCGATGGACATGAATCCCAGACCCACAGTGTGTTTTCAAAAAATCACACTGCGTGGCTGGGATTCGTGGCCTTGTGCAGTAAATAGGTTTGCCGCTTACACATGTCCTTACACCTGCTCCAGACTGGGCGGCCTCAGCTGATCCCTTATCGCCTACCACGGCCAGGAGGCCGCACAGTCTGAAGAAGGCGGAAGGAGATGAGTTAAGACAGGCGAACATATGCACTGCTCGTGCCCATAAACCACACCCTCGCTGACAAAATAAATATGACAACGAGGGGCGTTGTTTCTAGCAGGGCGGATGCACAGGCGCAGCCAGCTAACCATGATGACAAAAGACGGGAAACGCTACCAAGGGGGGTGCTGCGTATCATTACAAAGGAAAGTCACACCTCAGGGACAGTGGAATGGTCTCAATGAGACACATTTTGTACGTGTTGAGTTCCACGTGGGCAAGGAGAAAAAGTCAGCCACCTTGTACAAATGCAGCAGTACTGCTGTACTAGGTGGCTGTTATACATAGAAACACCTGGGGGGGTGGGGCCAGGTTCCCTTTTAATTTCAGTTCCTGTGCCTGCATGGCGTTTGCAGGTCACGTTGCCGGCTACACAGCAGGGGAACAGCTGGCGTTGCTGAACCCCACTAACACATTGGCTGGTGTTTTTCTCTGTGCAGCTAGCACTTCCGGGCAAAAACTAGCGGTGTTTGAGCCCAGGGTCAGCAGGAGGAGGAGAGGAGCAGAGTGTAGGCCGAAGCCTGCACTGGTGGCAGCTTTTGTTCTGTTGTGCCAGCGTGGCTTGTGCTGGACACGTTGCCGACTACACAGCAGGGGAACAGCTGGCGGTGCTGAACCCCACTGACACATCACCTAGTGTTTTTTTCTGTGTAGACAACACTTCCAGGTGGCAACTGACAGTGTTGAAACCCAGGGAATCAAAGAGGAGCAGAGTGTAGGCCGAAGCCTGCAGTGGAGCAAGTTGAAAGGGAACCTTTAACCCCCCCCCCCAGGCATTTGTTGCTGAAAGAGCCATCTTGTACAGCAGTAATACTGCACATGGAAAATGGTGGCTCCGAAAATTATGCTCCTTGCAAACGCTGAAGTACACACTCATATAATGTGTCCCCTCACACCGTCAAACCATCCCGGAAGTGGGACTTTCCTTTGTAATGTGACACAGCACAGCCGTCATTCCAACCCCCTTGGTGCCGGGCACCACCTCCTCAACGTTGTTTGGTTCTGTCACGGAGCCCGCACTGTAATGTTATCCCTTGGCCATGCACAGTTAGCGGTGCCCGTCTTCTGACATCATGTAGGTGTCAGGCTGGCAGTGCCTGTGCGTCCAAGCTGCCCGAGATCCAACCTTGCAGTGTCATCTAATGTAGTCCCACTGCGGGCCAGGGATCCATGGGCATGCGCAGTGCATATCATCGCCTCTCACTCACCTCCTTCCTGCTTCTTCAGACTGTGCGGCGTCACGGCCGTGGCATGCTATTAGGGATCAGCTGACGCCGCCTAGTCTGAAGAAGCGTGAAGAAGGGGAGTGAGAGGCTAGTATATGCACTGCGCATGGCCATGGATACCAGGCCCACTGTGGGATCACATTAGACGACACTGCGAGGTGTGATTTCGGGCAGCGTGGACGCACAGGCGCAGCCAGGACGACAACAAATGATGTCAGAGGACGGGCAGCGCAAACTGTGCATGGCCAAGGGATAACATAACAGCGCAGGGTCCATGACGGAATCAAACAACGCTAAGGAGGCAGCGCACGGTGCCAAGGGGGTAGCAATGACGGCTGTGCTGCGTCACATTACAAAGGAAAGTCCCACCTCCAGGACGGTTGGACGGTGTGAGGGGACACATTACATGAGTGTGTAGTTCAGCGTTTGCAAGGAGCATAATTTCAAGAGCGACCTTTCCCTTGTGCAGTATTAGTGCTGCACATGGTGGCTCTTTCAGTAACAAACGCCTAGGGGGGGGGGGGGACAGGTCCCCTTACATTTTAGTTGTGCCAGCGTGGCGGTCGCATGACACGTTGCCGGATACACAGCTGGGGATCAGCTGACGTTACTGAACCCCAATAACAGAGGAGCGACTGTTGACTGTGCACACAGCACTTCCAGGCACCAACTGGCGGTGTTAGAGCCCAGGGACAGCAGGAGGAGCAGATTGGAGGTATTGCCGCACACACAGCTGGGGATCAGCTGACGTTACTGAACCCCAATAACAGAGGAGCGACTGTTGACTGTGCACACAGCACTTCCAGGCACCAACTGGCGGTGTTAGAGCCCAGGGACAGCAGGAGGAGCAGATTGGAGGTATTGCCGCACACACAGCTGGGGATCAGCTGACGTTACTGAACCCCAATAACAGAGGAGCGACTGTTGACTGTGCACACAGCACTTCCAGGCACCAACTGGCGGTGTTAGAGCCCAGGGACAGCAGGAGGAGCAGAGGAACAGAGTGTAGGCCGAAGCCTGATTGGAGCAAGTTGAAAGGAAACCTTTAACCCCCCCCCCCAAGACGTTTGTAGCTGAAAGAGCCATGTTGTGCAGCACTAAGGATGCAAAAGGAAAAGGTTGCTCTTTTAATTATGCTCCTTGCAAACACCGAAGTAAACACTAAAAATGTGTCCCTTTATACCGTTAAACCGTTCCGGAGGTGCGAATTTCCTTCGTAATGGGACACAGCACAGCTGTCATTCCTATCCCCTTGATGCCGTGCGCTGCCTCCTCAGCGTTGTTTTAAGCTGCCACGGAGCCTGCGCTGTTCTGTTAGCCCTTGGCCATGCCCAATTAGCGCTGCCTGTCTTCTGACATAATTTGGTGTCAGGCTGTCAGTGCCTGTGCGTCCACGCTGCTCCAGATCCCACCTCGCAGTCTCATCTAACGTAATCCCACTGCGGGCCTTGGAACCATGGGCATGCACAGTGCATAACCTCGACTCTCACTCCCCTCCTTCCCTCTTCTTCAGACTGTGCGGTGTCACGGCCGTGGCATGCTAGGGATCAGCTGACGGCGCACAGTCTAAAGAAGGCGGAGGGAAATGAGCGAGAGCCCGAGGGGAAGATATGCACTGCGCATGCCCATGGATCCCAGGCCCGCAGTGTGACTCAATCAGAAGACACTGCGAGGCGGGATCTCGGGCACCGCGGCCGCACAGGCGCAGCCAGCCTGACACCAAATTATGTCAGAAGACAGGCAGCGCAAATAGGGCATGCCCAAGGGATAACAGAACAGCGCAGGCTCCGTGACAGCTTAAAACAACGCTGAGGAGGCAGCGCATGGCACCAAGGGGGTAGGAATGACGGCTGTGCTGCGTCACATTACGAAGGAAAGTCCCAGCTCCGGGACGGTATAACGGTATCAGTGAACACATTTTATAAGTGTTAAGTTCTGCGTGTGCAAAGAGCTAAAAAAAAAGAGCTACCTTTTCCTTGTGCAGCATTACTGCTGCACAAGATGGCTCTTTCAGTAACAAACGACGGGGGGGGGGGGGGGACAGGTTCCCTTACATTTAGGTTGTTGTGCCAGCGTGGCGGTCGCAGGACACATTGCCGGCTACACAGCTGGGGATCAGCTGACGTTACTGAAACCCAATAACACTGGGTCGTATGTTTTTACTGTGCAGCCTGCACTTCTGAGCCGCAACTGGCGGTGTTGGAGCCCAGGAATAGCAGTTCAGGTGGTAGAAAGATGAACACAGCAGGAGACCTGGATGACACCCAATTACTTAATCAGGCAGAGGAGTGGCAAATTCCTGCGAGATCCAGGCCTGGTTCATTTTCAGGAAAGTAAGCCGGTCAACGTTATCGGAGGATAGTCGCATGCGACGGTCTGTTAGTACACCACCTGCGGCACTAAAGACACGTTCCGATAAGACACTAGCCGCAGGGCAAGCCAGCACCTCCAATGCATACTGGCTTAGCTCTGGCCATGTATCCAGCTTAGAGACCCAAAACTTGAACGGGGAAGAGCCGTCTGGGAGTACAGTAAGAGGGCAAGCCATGTAGTCTGTCACCATCTGACGGAACCGTTGCCTCCTGCTGACTGGAGCCGCCGGTGATGGTGTAGACATTTGGGGCGGGCACACAAAAGTGTGCCAGAGTTGTGCCATACTGGGCTTGCCTTGGGCAGAGGCACTGCTTCTGCTCCCTCTTTGGGCAGAGCCTCCCCCACTGCCTCGACGCACTGAGCTGCTTTGTAAAGCACTAGCAGCACTCCTCTCAGTTGGACAGGAGAAGATGATGGAATTCACCAGTGTGTCGTGGTACTCCCGCAATTTACGCTCCCGGGTCAACGCAGGGATGAGGTTTTGGACGTTGTCCCGGTAGCGAGGATCGAGGAGGGTGAACACCCAATAATCAGGCATGTTGAGAATGTGGTCGATGCGGCGGTCGTTTCTCAGGCACTGCAGCATGAAATCCACCATGTGCTGCAGAGTGCCAACCGGCCCAGAAACGCTGTCCCCTGCTTGAGACATGATCTCTGCCCGCTCGTCATCACCCCACCCTCGCTGTACACACTGACCACTGGACAATTGTGTCGCTCCCTCCTCTGGACGGAGCTCTTCCTCCTCCATTGACTCCTCCTCATCCTCCTCACAAATTGGCCCCTGCGTACCCCTTTGTGAGGAACCACGTGGCGCTGACTCTCCAGAAGCTGATGGAAAAGGTGACTCCTCATCCTCCACCTCTTCCACCACATCATCCCTTAACCCTTGCAAAGTTTGCTGAAGCAGGCAGATAAGGGGGACAGTCATGCTGACTAGTGCATCATCTGCACTTGCCATCCGCGTGGAATAATCAAAAGGACGCAAAACCTGGCAGACGTCCTTCATAGTGGCCCACTCTGTGGTTGTGAAGTCTGATCGGCGCTGACTGCGACTTCTTTGCGCCTGATGCAGCTGGTACTCCATAACTGCTTGCTGCTGCTCACACAACCGCTCCAACATATGTAACGTGGAATTCCACCGGGTAGGTAGGTCACATATGATGCGGTGTTCCGGAAGGCGGAATCGGCGCTGCAGAGCAGCAATGCGGGATCTGGCCAAGCTGGAACGCCGCAAGTGAGCACACTCTAGGCGGACCTTGTGCAGCAGGGCATCAAGATCCGGATAGTCCCTCAGAAAACTCTGCACAACCAAATTGAGCACATGTGCCAGACATGGGATGTGAGTGAGGTTGCCAAGGGCCAAAGCTGCCACCAGATTTCGGCCATTGTCACACACTACCATGCCTGGCTGGAGATTCGCTGGCAGTAACCACACATCGCTCTCCTGCTTTATAGCATTCCAGAGCTCCTGCGCTGTGTGGCTTCGATGCCCCAATGAAACTAGTTTCAAGACGGCCTGCTGACGTTTGGCCACGGCTGTGCTCATGTCGGTCATAGGTAAACGTTCACGGGTCCATGTGGGGGTGGACTGTGACGGATCCTGCAGAGAGGAATCAGAGGAACTGGTGTAAGAGGAGGAGTCGATGCGTACAGACTGGATTCCTGCAATCCTTGGAGTGGGCAGGACACGTCCTGCGCCACTCGCACGATCTGTACCTGGCTCAACAACATTAACCCAATGGGCAGTGAGGGAAACATATCGCCCCTGTCCATGCTGACTGGTCCACGCATCGGTGGTGAGGTGGACCTTGCTACTGACGGCGTTCAGTAGCGCATGTTTTATGTTTGCCTCAACATGCCTGTGCAGGGCAGGGACAGCCTGCCTGCTGAAGTAAAAGCGGCTGGGCACCTTGTACTGTGGGACTGCCAATGCCATCAAGTCACGGAAGCTGTCAGTCTCCACCAGCCTGAACGAGAGCATTTCCAGGGACAACAGTTTGGCAATGCCTGCATTCAGAGCCTGTGCTCGGGGGTGGTTGGCCGAGAATGCCCGCCTTTTCTCCCATGCCTGTACTACCGATGGCTGTAGAGTAGACTGGGAGTGTGAGGATGACTGGGAAGGTGGTGCTGTGGGTGGAATTACACAAGGTCTCTGGGAGGAAGCCAAACCAGCTGTGCGTGAGCTGGAGGAAGAGGCAACACGAGCTGAAGAGGTGGTAGCTGCCGCTGTTGGTTGGCCTACATCTTCAGTGTGTTTCTGTAACTCCACCGCGTGCCTGGTCCGCACATGTTTCCACATATTTGTGGTATTGAGGTTGCTGACATTTTTCCCTCTTTTTACTTTATGATGACACAGCTTGCATTTGACAAAACAAATGTCATCTGCAACTGTGTCAAAAAAGGACCAGGCACTGCAAGTCTTGGGAGCGCCCTTTTTGGCTTTGGAAAGAGACAGGCTCCTAACGGGTGCCAAAGTGGAGGCTACAGGCTCCGCAGTCTTCCCCCTCCCTCTCCCTCTTTGGCCCGTAAGAGGAAGCTCTTCCTCTGAGCTGCTCCCACCACCTTCCTGTTCCTCACGCCACGATGGGTCAAGGACCTCATCATCTCCACTACCCTCTGCCACCAACTGCTCCTCCTGGGTAGTCTCAGCAGCACAGTACGCACGAGAAAGCGGCACCTGAGTTTCATCATCAGATGCGTACTGCGCTGTGGTCACCGGAGGCACTGGCCCACCTGCCTCTTCAGAGTCAGAGAGAAAAAGGTGTTGGGCATCACTGCACACTGCCTCTTCTTCCATTTCTCCAATGCTGCTTGGCTGGCCCCCTGTTTCCAAGCCAAGAGATTCAGAGAACAGAAGTAGAGACGGCTCCTGTCCTGGGCTCTCTGACTGCCTGGCCAATTTGGCAGGTGGTGAAGAGACAGATGGCTGCTCTCCAGTGCTCTGTGCCTGAGAGGATGTGGCACTAACTGAAGTCGATGCCGAGGCGTTAGCTGCCATCCACCCGACAACGGCTTCAATTTGGTCTTCACGCAGCAGCGGTGCACGGCGCTCTCCGACAAAGCTGCGCATGAAGGACTGTTCCCTGCTGAAACTGAGTGACGACGAGTCACCGGCGCCCGCAGCAGGCACAGAATCACCACGTCCTCTCCCTGCTCCTCTCCCTGCTCCGCGCCCACGCCCACGTGCCTTACTCCCTGCCCTCTTCATCTTGGTTGATAGATAAAGATAAGCAGAAAAGTACTAAGGCCTTAGTGTGCTTATTCCTGTAATGCTCCTCCTAACAGGTGTAAGAAACACTAATGTTGTAAATTGTGGACTAAACTTTATTATTTTGCAAATGTGGCCTACACAAGTGTAAGTTGTGTTTGGTGAACTTAACCTTTTTTTTGGTGCAGATCGGGCTACAGAGCTAGTTTAAATCACACGGAGACCGTGCAGACAGCCGTAAACGGCGCTGCAAGGCCAAGAAACCCTCCTCTCGGTTATCCTATATAGTGTTTTTCCACTATTTAGCTGGATACGAGTGGAAAGACACTAATAGGAATTTTTTTTTTCAAATTTTAAACTGGCTGCACTATTTGAAAAAAAGGAAATTGTTTTTCAAGGTATGAGGCAGTAACGCACCCTGAGCTGAATCCAACCGGCTATGGCTGCACACAGACTACAGGGCGAGCTGCGCTCACACAGAGACCGTGCAGACAGCCGTAAACGGCGCTGCAAGGCCAAAAAACCCTCCTCTAGGTTATCCTATATAGTGTTTTTCCACTATTTAGCTGGATACGAGTGGAAAGACACTAATAGGATTTTTTTTTTTCAAATTTTAAACAGGCTGCACTATTTGAAAAAAAGGAAAATTTTTCTCAAGGTATGAGCCAGTAACGAACCCTGAGCTGAATCCAACCGGCTATGGCTGCACACAGACTACAGGGCGAGCTGGGCTCACACGGAGACCGTGCAGACAGCCGTAAACGGCGCTGCAAGGCCAAAAAACCCTCCTCTCGGTTATCCTATATAGTGTTTTTCCACTATTTAGCTGGATACGAGTGGAAAGACACTAATAGGAATTTTTTTTTCCAGATTTTAAACAGGCTGCACTATTTGAAAAAAAGGAAAATTTTTCTCAAGGTATGAGCCAGTAACGAACCCTGAGCTGAATCCAACCGGCTATGGCTGCACACAGACTACAGGGCGAGCTGGGCTCACACGGAGACCGTGCAGACAGCCGTAAACGGCGCTGCAAGGCCAAAAAACCCTCCTCTAGGTTATCCTATATAGTGTTTTTCCACTATTTAGCTGGATACGAGTGGAAAGACACTAATAGGAATTTTTTTTTTCAAATTTTAAACAGGCTGCACTATTTGAAAAAAAGGAAAATTTTTCTCAAGGTATGAGCCAGTAACGAACCCTGAGCTGAATCCAACCGGCTATGGCTGCACACAGACTACAGGGCGAGCTGGGCTCACACGGAGACCGTGCAGACAGCCGTAAACGGCGCTGCAAGGCCCAAAAACCCCCCTCTAGGTTATCCTATGTAGTGTTTTTCCACAATAGAGCTGGAGACTGGTGGAAAAACACTAATAGGAAATTTGAGAAAAAATGTGCAGCAGGCTGCACTAAGAGCAAAAAAGAACAACTGTGTGAGGCAGTGTGAACCCCCCCTGAGCTGAATACAACCGGGTATATGGCTGCACACAGACTACAGAGTGAGCTGCACACACACACACACACAGAGACCTTGCAGAACGCTGTTAAAACAGCGCTGCAAGGCAAGAGCAAGGTGAACAGTGAAGAACACACAGCGTTTTGCTAAATTAGCCTTTGGAAAGGAAAATAAAGCAATTAGCTAGCTCGACTGGCCCTCAGTTAGAACACAGCGTCCTGTCCCTAACTGAAATCACAGCAGAGTGAGCGCAAAATGGCGGCAGCGCTTTTTTATAGTGCAGAGTGACATCATTTCAGCAGCCAATCCCAGCCTTGCCAGTACTTACATGCCCACCATGCTAAACAGGATGTGCCCACACTTTCATTCATTCCTCATTGGCTGCTGCGTTCAATTTGAATTCTGGGAACTTCCGATTCCGGTATCCGATACGCGGGAAGTATCGGAATTCAGTATCGGAATTCCGATACCGCAAATATCGGCCGATACCCGATACTTGCGGTATCGGAATGCTCAACACTACTAAATAATTTTTATTAAGGTCAAAGAAACAGGACATAGCACACATTAAAAACATTTAAAAACCAAACAGGTACATCCCTGAATAGGGAATACCCCCCAAGACCAGATCAAAGCTAATACTCTAATAGAGATACAAATGTATCACAGCTAATACATGACATGGCAAATAGATGGTATATAAAAGGCACATGCAAATATACAAACAATTGCTGAGAAGCAGAGAAATACAATCTGCCCTATATACACAAAGGGTATAGTATTTTCTGGTTCACCTTACACTGCTGATGCTATATACCCTGTATATGACACCTTTCAATCGGGGTCTCTGTCTGGCAGTTTGGGCGTTTTGTTTGTATGCGCACAATAGCACTATTGTTTATGTATTGTATTATATAGATACTTTTGTACTTGTTATGGCCATAACAACTTTGTGTATATAGGGCAGATTGTATTTCTCTGCTTCTCAGCAATTGTTTGTATATTTGCATGTGCCTTTTATATACCATCTATTTGCCATGTCATGTATTAGCTGTGATACATTTGTATCTCTATTAGAGTATTAGCTTTGATCTGGTCTTGGGGGGTATTCCCTATTCAGGGATGTACCTGTTTGGTTTTTAAATGTTTTTAATGTGTGCTATGTCCTGTTTCTTTGACCTTAATAAAAATTATTTAGTACTATTATTATTGTTTTTCTTTTGGTGATCCCCGGTTAGTTGTATGTCTTCTTTCTTTCTTTTGTTTTTGACATGTTATTCTCGCCCTTACAGACTGTCCTTCATGTTATTCTCTCCCTCTAAGACTGTCTTCCATGTTATTTTCTCCCTCACAGACTGTCCTCCATGTTATTCTCTCCTTCACAGACTGTCCACCATGTTATTTTCTACCTCACACACTGTCCTCCATGTTATTCTCTCCCTCACAGTCTGTCGTTCATGTTATTCTTGCCCTTACAGACTGTCTTTCATGTTATTTTCTCCCTCTCAGACTGTCCTCTATTTTATTTTCTCCCTCACAGACTGTCCTCCATGTTATTCTCTCCTTCACAGACTGTCCTCCATGTTATTTTCTACCTCACACACTGTCCTCCATGTTATTCTCTCCCTCACACTGTCCTCCATGTTATTCTCTCCCTCACAAACTGTTCTCTATGTTATTCTCTCCTTTACAGACTGTCCTCCATGTTATTCTCTCCTTCAGACTGTCCTCTATGTTATTCTCTCCTTTACAGACTGTCCTCCATGTTATTCTCTCCTTCAGACTGTCCTCCATGTTATTCTCTCCCTCACACACTGTCCTCCATGTTATTCTCTCCCTCACACACTGTCCTCCATGTTATTTTCTCCCTCACACACTGTTCTCCATGTTATTCTCTCCCTCACAGACTGTCCTCCATGTTATTCTCTCCCTCACAGACTGTCCTCCATTTTATTCTCTCCCTCACAGACTGTCCTCCATGTTATTCTCTCCTTCAGACTGTCCTCCATGTTATTCTCTCCTCACACTCTGTCCTCCATGTTATTCTCTCCCTCACACACTATCCTCCATGTTATTCTCTCCCTCACACACTGTCCTCCATGTTATTTTCGCCCTCACACACTGTCCTCCATGTTATTCTCTCCTTCACAGACTGTCCTTCATGTCATTTTCTCCTTCACAGACTGTCCTCCATGTTATTTTCTACCTCACACACTGTCCTCCATGTTATTCTCTCCCTCAGAAACTGTTCTTCATGTTATTCTCTCCCTCACAGACTATCTTCCATGTTATTCTCTCCTTCACAGACTGTCCTCCATGTTATTCTCTCCCTCATAGACTGTCCTCCATATTATTCTCTCCCTCACACACTGTCCTCCATGTTATTCTCTCCCTCACGCTGTCCTCCATGTTATTCTCTCCTTTACAGACTGTCCTCCATGTTATTGTCTCCTTCAGACTGTCCTCCATGTTATTCTCTCCTCACACTCTGTCCTCCAGGTTATTCTCTCCCTCACACACTGTCCTCCATGTTATTCTCTCCCTCACACACTGTCCTCCATGTTTTTTTCTCCCTCACACACTGTCTTCCATGTTATTCTCTCCTTCACAGACTGTCCTTCATGTTATTCTCGCCTTTACAGACTGTCCTTCATGTTATTCTCTCCCTCACAGACTGTCCTCCATGTTATTTTCTACCTCACACACTGTCCTCCATGTTATTCTCTCCCTCACACACTGTCCTCCATGTTATTCTCTCCCTCACACACTGTCCTCCATGTTATTCTCTCCCTCACACATTGTCATCCATGTTATTCTCTCCCTCACAGACTGTCCTCCATGTTATTCTCTCCCTCACAGACTGTCCTCCACGTTATTCTCTCCCTCACACACTGTCCTCCATGTTATTCTCTCCCTCACACTGTCCTCCATGTTATTCTCTCCCTCACAGACTGTTCTCCATGTTATTCTCTCCATCACAGACTGTCCTCCATGTTATTCTTTCCCTCACAGACTGTTCTCCATGTTATTCTCTCCCTCACAGACTGTTCTCCATGTTATTCTCTCCATCACAGACTGTCCTCCATGTTTTTCTCTCCCTCACAGACTGTCCTCCACGTTATTCTCTCCCTCACACACTGTCCTCCATGTTATTCTCTCCTTCACAGACTGTCCTCCATGTTATTTTCTCCTTCACAGACTGTCCTCCATGTTATTTTCTACCTCACACACTGTCCTCCACGTTATTCTCTCCATCACAGACTGTCCTTCATGTTATTCTCGCCCTTACAGACTGTCCTTCATGTTATTCTCTCCCGCTCAGACTGTCCTTCATGTTATTCTCGCCCTTACAGACTGTCCTTCATGTTATTCTCTCCCTCTAAGACTGTCTTCCATGTTATTTTCTCCCTCACAGACTGTCCTCCATGTTATTCTCTCCTTCACAGACTGTCCACCATGTTATTTTCTACCTCACACACTGTCCTCCATGTTATTCTCTCCCTCACAGTCTGTCGTTCATGTTATTCTTGCCCTTACAGACTGTCTTTCATGTTATTTTCTCCCTCTCAGACTGTCCTCTATTTTATTTTCTCCCTCACAGACTGTCCTCCATGTTATTCTCTCCTTCACAGACTGTCCTCCATGTTATTTTCTACCTCACACACTGTCCTCCATGTTATTCTCTCCCTCACACTGTCCTCCATGTTATTCTCTCCCTCACAAACTGTTCTCCATGTTATTCTCTGCCTCACAGACTGCCCTCCATGTTATTCTCTCCCTCACAGACTGTACTCCATGTTATTCTCTCACTCACAGACTGTCCTCCATGTTATTCTCTCCCTCACAGACTGTCCTCCATGTTATTTTCTCCCTCACAGACTGTCCTACATGTTATTCTCTCCTACAGACTGTCCTCCATGTTATTCTCTCCTCACACTCTGTCCTCCATGTTATTCTCTCCCTCACACACTATCATCCATGTTATTCTCTCCCTCACACACTGTCCTCCATGTTATTTTCTCCCTCACACACTGTCCTCCATGTTATTCTCTCCTTCACAGACTGTCCTCCATGTTATTTTCTCCTTCACAGACTGTCCTCCATGTTATTTTTTACCTCACACACTGTCCTCCATGTTATTCTCTCCCTCACAGTCTGTCCTTCATGTTATTCTTGCCCTTACAGACTGTCCTTCATGTTATTCTCTCCCTCTCAGACAGTCCTCTATGTTATTTTCTCCCTCACACACTGTCCTCCATGTTATTCTCTCATTCACAGACTGTCATCCATGTTATTTTCTACCTCACACACTGTCCTACATGTTATTCTCTCCCTCACCCTGTCCTCCATGTTATTCTCTCCCTCACAAACTGTTCTCCATGTTATTCTCTCCCTCACAGACTGCCATCCATGTTATTCTCTCCCTCACAGACTGTTCTCCATGTTATTCTCTCCCTCACAGATTGTCCTCCATGTTATTCTCTCCCTCACACACTGTCCTTCATGTAATTCTCTCCCTCACAGACTGTCCTCCATGTTATTCTCTCCTCCAGACTGCCCTCCATGTTATTCTCTCCTCACACTCTGTCCTCCATGTTATTCTCTCCCTCACACACTGTCCTCCATGTTATTTTCTACCTCACACACTGTCCTCCATGTTATTCTCTCCCTCACAGTCTGTCCTTCATGTTATTCTTGCCCTTACAGACTGTCCTTCATGTTATTTTCTCCCTCTCAGACAGTCCTCCATGTTATTTTCTCCCTCACACACTGTCCTCCATGTTATTCTCTCATTCACAGACTGTCCTCCATGTTATTTTCTACCTCACACACTGTCCTCCATGTTATTCTCTCCCTCACACTGTCCTCCATGTTATTCTCTCCCTCACAAACTGTTCTCCATGTTATTCTCTCCCTCACAGACTGCCCTCCATGTTATTCTCTCCCTCACAGACTGTTCTCCATGTTATTCTCTCCCTCACAGATTGTCCTCCATGTTATTCTCTCCCTCACAGACTGTCCTCCATGTAATTCTCTCCCTCACAGACTGTCCTCCATGTTATTCTCTCCTTCAGACTGCCCTCCATGTTATTCTCTCCTCACACTCTGTCCTCCATGTTATTCTCTCCCTCACACAGTATCCTCCATGTTATTCTCTCCCTCACACACTGTCCTCCATGCTATTTTCTCCCTCACACACTGTCCTCCATGTTATTCTCTCCTTCACAGACTGTCCTCCATGTTATTTTCTTCTTCACAGACTGTCCTCCATGTTATTTTCTACCTCACACACTGTCCTCCATGTTATTCTCTCCCTCACATACTGTTCTTCATGTTATTCTCTCCCTCACAGACTGCCTTCCATGTTATTCTCTCCCTCACAGACTGTCCTCCATGTTATTCTCTCCCTCATAGACTGTCCTCCATATTATTCTCTCCCTCACACACTGTCCTCCATGTTATTCTCTCCCTCAGGCTGTCCTCCATGTTATTCTCTCTTTTACAGACTGTCCTCCATGTTATTCTCTCTTTCAGACTGTCCTCCATGTTGTTCTCTCCTCACACTCTGTCCTCCATGTTATTCTCTCCCTCACACACTGTCCTCCATGTTATTCTCTCCCTCACACACTGTCCTCCATGTTATTCTCTCACACACTGTCCTCCATGTTATTCTCTCCCTCACACACTGTCCTCCATGTTATTTTCTCCCTCACACTCTGTCCTCCATGTTATTCTCTCCCTCACACACTGTCCTCCATGTTATTCTCTCCCTCACACACTGTCCTCCATGTTATTTTCTCCCTCGCACACTGTCCTCCATGTTATTCTCTCCTTCACAGACTGTCCTCCATATTATTCTCTCCCTCACACACTGTCCTCCATGTTATTCTCTCCCTCACGCTGTCCTCCATGTTATTCTCTCCTTTACAGACTGTCCTCCATGTTATTCTCTCCTTCAGACTGTCCTCTATGTTATTCTCTCCTTTACAGACTGTCCTCCATGTTATTCTCTCCTTCAGACTGTCCTCTATGTTATTCTCTCCTTTACAGACTGTCCTCCATGTTATTCTCTCCTTCAGACTGTCCTCCATGTTATTCTCTCCCTCACACACTGTCCTCCATGTTATTCTCTCCCTCACACACTGTCCTCCATGTTATTTTCTCCCTCACACACTGTTCTCCATGTTATTCTCTCCCTCACAGACTGTCCTCCATGTTATTCTCTCCCTCACAGACTGTCCTCCATTTTATTCTCTCCCTCACAGACTGTCCTCCATGTTATTCTCTCCTTCAGACTGTCCTCCATGTTATTCTCTCCTCACACTCTGTCCTCCATGTTATTCTCTCCCTCACACACTATCCTCCATGTTATTCTCTCCCTCACACACTGTCCTCCATGTTATTTTCGCCCTCACACACTGTCCTCCATGTTATTCTCTCCTTCACAGACTGTCCTTCATGTCATTTTCTCCTTCACAGACTGTCCTCCATGTTATTTTCTACCTCACACACTGTCCTCCATGTTATTCTCTCCCTCAGAAACTGTTCTTCATGTTATTCTCTCCCTCACAGACTATCTTCCATGTTATTCTCTCCTTCACAGACTGTCCTCCATGTTATTCTCTCCCTCATAGACTGTCCTCCATATTATTCTCTCCCTCACACACTGTCCTCCATGTTATTCTCTCCCTCACGCTGTCCTCCATGTTATTCTCTCCTTTACAGACTGTCCTCCATGTTATTGTCTCCTTCAGACTGTCCTCCATGTTATTCTCTCCTCACACTCTGTCCTCCAGGTTATTCTCTCCCTCACACACTGTCCTCCATGTTATTCTCTCCCTCACACACTGTCCTCCATGTTTTTTTCTCCCTCACACACTGTCTTCCATGTTATTCTCTCCTTCACAGACTGTCCTTCATGTTATTCTCGCCTTTACAGACTGTCCTTCATGTTATTCTCTCCCTCACAGACTGTCCTCCATGTTATTTTCTACCTCACACACTGTCCTCCATGTTATTCTCTCCCTCACACACTGTCCTCCATGTTATTCTCTCCCTCACACACTGTCCTCCATGTTATTCTCTCCCTCACACATTGTCATCCATGTTATTCTCTCCCTCACAGACTGTCCTCCATGTTATTCTCTCCCTCACAGACTGTCCTCCACGTTATTCTCTCCCTCACACACTGTCCTCCATGTTATTCTCTCCCTCACACTGTCCTCCATGTTATTCTCTCCCTCACAGACTGTTCTCCATGTTATTCTCTCCATCACAGACTGTCCTCCATGTTATTCTTTCCCTCACAGACTGTTCTCCATGTTATTCTCTCCCTCACAGACTGTTCTCCATGTTATTCTCTCCATCACAGACTGTCCTCCATGTTTTTCTCTCCCTCACAGACTGTCCTCCACGTTATTCTCTCCCTCACACACTGTCCTCCATGTTATTCTCTCCCTCACACTGTCCTCCATGTTATTCTCTCCCTCACAGACTGTTCTCCATGTTATTCTCTCCATCACAGACTGTCCTCCATGTTATTCTCTCCCTCACAGACTGTTCTCCATGTTATTCTCTCCCTCACAGACTGTTCTCCATGTTATTCTCTCCATCACAGACTGTCCTCCATGTTATTCTCTCCCTCACAGACTGTCCTCCACGTTATTCTCTCCCTCACACACTGTCCTCCATGTTATTCTCTCCCTCACACTGTCCTCCATGTTATTCTCTCCCTCACAGACTGTTCTCCATGTTATTCTCTTCCTCACAGACTGTCCTCCATGTTATTCTCTTTGTTTTTTATTTTACTAACCTGACTGTCTCAGGTACGCTATTCACTAGTTCTGTCTGTACATTTAGCTCTGCTCTGCTACACCAAGGTGCCTTATGGTCATACCAGCTCTGCTTTTTCTGTGTGCTCGCTACGCACTCGGCTTGGCTACAAAGTATTTGATTGCTGACTCAGCTTTGTAAACCTTGGTGCTGTCTTAATACTTGGCTTTGCTCTCATCAGGTATCTGACTGCTAACTCAGCTGTTACTGGGTGCTTTCCTTACACTTGACTCTACTAAAACAAAGTGCCTGATTACCTACTCAATTCTTCTGTTCTCGTGTCTTGTCCACATTATTATTATTATTTATTATTATAGCGCCATTTATTCCATGGTGCTTTACATGTGAGGAGGAGTATACATAATAAAAACAGGTACAATAATCTTGAACAATACAAGTCACAACTGGTACAGGAGGAGAGAGGATCCTGCCCGCGAGGGCTCACAATCTAAAAGGGATGGGTGAGGATACAGTAGGTAAGGATAGAGCTAGTCAGGCAGTGGTTTGGTCGATCGGTGATTACTGCAGGTTGTAGGCTTGCCGGAAGAGGTAGGTCTTCAGGTTCTTTTGAAGGTTTCGATGGTAGGTGAGATTCTGATATGTTGTGGGAAAGAGTTCCAGAGTAGGGTTGATGCGCAAGAGAAATCTTGTATGCGATTGTGGGAAAAGGAGATAAGAGGGGAGTAGAGAAGGAGATCTTGTGAGGATTGGAGGTTGCGTGCAGGAAAGTACGAGGGGCGATCCAAAAGTAATGATAATCAATACTAAACACAATGAATATAGTCAAAAAATGTTTTTATTTTTTTACATAGTCTCCTAACAAGTCTATACATTTAGTCCATCTCTTTTCTAAACTTAGAATTCCCTTCGAAAAAAATTCTTGATCTTGACCCTCAAAAAAATCCCTAACAGCAGTTATCACGTCACTATTGTCATCAAATTTCTTGCCCCGGAGGTCTTCCTTGAGCCGAGGAAAGAGAAAGAAGTCACTGGGGGCTAGATCTGGCCAATAGGGGGGGTGTTCCACCAGTTCAAAGCCCGCTTCTTGAATGGTAGCCATGGCAACTGCAGCTTTGTGAGCCGGCACGTTATCTTGGTGAAACAGCACTCCAGCCCACAGTTTGCCGCGCCTTTTCTCCTTGATAGCCTCCCACAATCTTCTTATTTGTTCTGCATAGTAGGAGCCCGTAATAGTGGCTCCCTTCTCCAAATAGTCCACCATAATAATTCCTTCAGCGTCCCAAAAAACGAACGCCATAACCTTCCCTGCTGAGCTTGACACTTTGAATTTCTTCGGCGTCGGTTCGTCAGGTCGTTTCCACGTCATCAATTGTTGTTTAGCTTCGGGATCAAAGTGGTGGATCCAGGTCTTGTCCATGGTCAATAAACGTGACAAAAAATTTTCCTTGTCTGCTTGGAACTTTTCGAGATTTGCTATTGAAATGTCAACTCGTTTCTTCTTTTGCTCGTCGGTTAACATTTTTGGCACCCAACGCGCGGAGACCTTTCTCATATGCAATTATTTTGCAAGGATTCTTTGAATACTGCCATATGAGATCCCATTGACCTCAGCTACATGCCTGATAGTCACTCTTCGATCTGCCAATACAACTTCTTCAACTTTTTTCACGTTTTCTTCATTGAGGGACGTGGATGGGCGTCCTTCTCGATGTTCAACTTCCGTCGATGTTCTTCCCAGCTTAAAATCCTTGGCCCAGCATGCAACTGTGGAATATGGAGGAGAAGAGTCCCCCAATGTTTCCACCAAGTCGCTGTGTATGTCTTTGGTAGTCATTTTTTTCAAGCAGAGGTATTTGATGACAGCTCTGAGCTCGTTTTTTTCCATTTTGATGTTCACTCCTCGGCAGTTCATATTCAAATGAATGTAGCTCCCGGGAATCGTGGTCTATTTAAGTGATTTTTTTTTTCCTGGACTAGTGGGTACCTAAGAGAGAAGAAAACATTTTATTTTAATTTCTGTGTGCAATAGAAATAACCGATTATCATTACTTTTGGATCGCCCCTCGTACTGGGAGATGAGGTCGCAGATGTATGGAGGAGACAGGTTGTGGATGGCTTTGTATTTCATGGTTAGGCTTTTGAACTGGAGTCTCTGGGTAATGGGGAGCCAGTGAAGGGATTGACAGAGGGTAGAGGCCGGGGAACAGTGGGGGGACAGGTGGATTAGTCAGGCAGCTGAGTTTAGAATGGATTGGAGGGGTGCGAGAGTGCTAGAGGGGAGGCCACAGAGCAGGAGGTTACAGTAGTCGAGGCGGAAGATGATGAGGGCATGGACTAGGGTTTTTGCAGATTCTTGGTTTAGGAATGTACGGATCCGTGAAATATTTTTGAGTTGAAGGCGGCAGGAAGTGGAAAGGGCTTGGATATGGGGTTTGAAGGAGAGATCAGTGTCAAGGATTACCCGGAGACAACGAGCTTGTGGGACTGGGGAGAGTGGGCAGCCGTTTACTGTAATGGATAGGTTCGTTGGGGGGGTCACGTGAGATGGGGGAAAGACAATAAATTCTGTTTTGTCCATGTTAAGTTTTAGAAATCTAGCGGAGAAGAAGGATGAAATAGCGGATAGACATTGAGGGATTCTGGTCAGTAGGGTGGTGATATCTGGTCCAGAGATGTAGATCTGTGTGTCATCATTATAGAGATGATACTGAAAACCATGAGATTCTATGAGCTGTCCCAGGTCAAAAGTGTAAATGGAGAAGAGCAGGGGCCCTAGAACTGAACCTTGCGGGACTCCGACAAATAGGGGGCGAGGTGAGGAGGTGGTGTGTGAATGGGAGACGCTGAATATTCGGTAAGTTAGGTACGACGAGATCCAGGATAGGGCCAAGTCTGTGATGCCAAGGGATGAGAGGATCTGTAGTAATAGGGAATGGTCCACTGTGTCAAAGGCAGAGGACAGGTCAAGGAGGAGGAGGATAGAGTAGTGTTGCTTGCTCTTGGTGGTTAATAGGTCATTGGTGACCTTAGTTAGGGCAGTTTCAGTGGAGTGGTGTGCCCGGAAGCCTGATTGTAAGCAGTCAAAAAGGGAGCAGGAATATAGATGCGAGGACAGTTCAAGATGGACGTGCTGTTCCAGTAGTTTTGAGGCATAGGGGAGAAGTGATATAGGGCGATAGATACAGAGGATGGGTCAAGGGAGGGCTTTTTGAGGATAGGTGTGATTGAGGCATGTTTAAAGCTTGAGGGGAAAACACCAGTTGTTAGTGATGCTCAACTCTGTTAGGGTATATTTCCATGTTCCGTATATGCAGCGCTTTGGACGCAGCTCCGCCCAAAGCGCTGCCGGCTTTTGTACGTGCGGTGATTTCACATGTGTTCATTGAACACATGCGGAATCATCGCATCCTATACATTGGCTGTGTAATTTAGCTTGCGGAGACTGAGCGCCTCCGCAAGATAAATAGACATGCTGCGGTCTATAAAGACGCGCCGCATGGTCGTATATGCATGTCTGCCACCTGCGTCTTTGAACACATAGTGGAGATGGGATTTCATGAAATCCCCTCCACTATGCTGTAACATCTGGTCGCTGCGGAGTGGACGCTGTGGCCGTATGCAGCATCTAACCCGCAATGTTTCCTGACCGTGGAAACATACCCTAATAACACTAATCAAAGTTATGTTATGTTTGTGTGTAGCCCATTCACTATCCCCATCTATTCCCCAACCCCTGAAGATGGCTGGACCATGATTGTAAATACATCATTGTAAATACACACCTGTACTTTGTATCTCCCCCACCTCATTGTAGATTGTAAGCTCTCACGAGCAGGGTCGTCTTATTTTGCTTTAATTATTGTATTGTTAACGTTGTTACTTATGACTTTTGTGTTTGAAACTGTTAAACTGTAAAGCGCTGCGGAATATGTTGGCGCTATATAAATAAAGATTATTATTATTATTATACCCTTATAATAAGGTGCCTGCTTGCTGACTCAGCTCTCCTGTTTAAGATGCTTTCTGCACACTAAACTCTTTTGCATTAATGTACCTGCACTAGACATTAGACAAGTTTGACAATTGGTTTTAGCTAGACAATATCTGTCCAATATGTTGTCCTATAAAAGATTACCCTGGATCTTAGTTTTCAAAATCTATGATCTAGGGGAGGAATAGCAAAATTCTATATTGTTCTTAATTTTCATGTTTATCCTCAGTTCCTCTTTAAGTATAGCTTTATTTCGCAACAGGATTAGATAGGTGATTCATTATCTATTGTTAGTCCTTTTTGAGTCTGTAACTTAAGTACACCAAATTCTAGGACATTTTATATAATTAGTTCTTGTGAAGTAATATATTGAAATGGCGACAATCTTATGCTTGGCTGGTCCTACAACTAATAATAATTCTACTTTACTGAAAATGTAGAATTGTTTTAGGAAATTCAATTTTATTAAGCTGAATTATAGTTACATGCATTATATACTAAAGTATATGACCCATTGGCAAACAACATAAATAAATATAGCATGAGAAGCACAAGGCTTGTTCTGCTCCTGCAAACAAGTTGTACAATTAACTGTCATCAATAAATCAATCGACACTTTCCATGTAAACCAGGAAACCAGCTCCAGTCCTTTTATTGTTCTGGAAAAGTGAAGATTAATCTTAGTCTTATCCCTAAGGTCTGTTCTTCATTTCCTGCTTCGGTTTATTCGCCTTTTCAAGCACTCCCATAAAACTATTATCAGGATTTATTATTTTTGTTTGTGGATGAAATGTGTATCGCCATTACAAAAGTGTAAATGTCACCTAATTTTGCATGCCAACAGTTTACTTAAATATGCAAAGTTTCCAAGAATAATTACAGGAATTTATTATTAACCAAATAAAAGTCATTGATGCTATTTGGACAAGGCCATTGGCTGCAAACATATAATATTTGTAATGGGGTCTCTCTACTATTTCACATGATATGAATAATCCTCTGTTCTCACAGGACATTAAAGGGGTTGTCCGGTCCAAATCAATAAGTTTGCTGTCACTTTTTGTGACTGTAGGCTTATGAATCCCCACAGCGCACACCCTTTGGGTTGCGGAAATTCGCTGATTTCTGACCTGAGACCAGAGGGTATGTACGAGGGGCGATCCAAAAGTAATGATAATCGGTTATTTCTATTGCACACAGAAATTAAAATAACATGTTTTCTTCCCTCTTAGGTACCCACTAGTCCAGGAAAAAAAAATCACTTAAATAGACCACGATTCCCGGGAGCTACATTCATTTGAATATGAACTGCCGAGGAGTGAACATCAAAATGGAAAAAAACGAGCTCAGAGCTGTCATCAAATACCTCTGCTTGAAAAAAATGACTACCAAAGACATACACAGCGACTTGGTGGAAACATTGGGGGACTCTTCTCCTCCATATTCCACAGTTGCACGCTGAGCCAAGGAATTTAAGCTGGGAAGAACATCGATGGAAGATGAACATCGTGAAGGACGCCCATCCACGTCCCTCTATGAAGAAAACGTGAAAAAAGCTGAAGAAGTTGTATTGGCAGATCAAAGAGTGACTATCAGGCATGTAGCTGAGGTCACAGGGATTTCATATGGCAGTATTCAAAGAATCCTTGCAAAAGAATTGCATATGAGAAAGGTCTCCGCGCGTTGGGTGCCAAAAATGTTAACCGACGAGCAAAAGAAGAAACGAGTTGACATTTCAATAGCAAATCTCGAAAAGTTACAAGCAGACAAGGAAAATTTTTTGACCATGGACGAGACCTGGATCCACCACTTTGATCCCAAAACTAAATAACAATCGATGACATGGAAACGAGCCGACGAACCGACGCCGAAGAAGTTCAAAGTGTCAAGCTCAGCAGGGAAGGTTATGGCGTCCATTTTTTGGGACGCTGAAGGAATTATTATGGTGGGCTATTTGGAGAAGGGAGCCACTATTACAGGCTCCTACTACGCAGAACAAATAAGAAGATTGCGGGAGGCTATCAAGGAGAAAAGGCGCAGCAAACTGCGGGCTGGAGTGCTGTTTCACCAAGATAACGCACCAGCTCACAAAGCTGCAGTTGCCATGGCTACCATTCAAGAAGCGGGCTTTGAACTGGTGAAACACCCCCCCTATTCGCCAGATCTAGCCCCCAGTGACTTCTTTCTTTTTCCTCGGCTCAAGGAACACCTCTGGTCCAAGAAATTTGATGACAATAGTGATGTGATAACCGCTGTTGGGGAATTTTTTGAGGGTCAAGATCAAGAATTTTTTTCGAAGGGAATTCTAAGTTTAGAAAAGAGATGGACTAAATGTATAGACTTGTTAGGAGACTATGTAGAAAAATAAAATTTTTTTTTTACTATATTCATTGTGTTTAGTATTGATTATCATTACTTTTGGATCGCCCCTCATATATGCTATTCATACTTCCGGCCAGTGGGCGCAGCCTCGCTCCCATACACTTGTATGGAGTGAAACCACGCCCTCTAGTCAGTCACGGCCACCGGACAGCAGCGTCATAAGACGGGGCAAGGCCTCACTCAATACAAGTGTATAGAGCAAGGCCACACCCACTAGACTGAGAATGTATAACAAATACATACCCTTCAGTTCCAGGTCAGAGATTGGCGAATACCCATAGAGCACAGTGCATCCGCTGGGGGGTTCATAAGTCTGCAATCACACAGAGTGAGCGTAGACTTATCATTTTGGACCGGACAACCCCTTTAAAATTAACTAGCAGTGGGTAAAGTTATTATGGAAGCACGAGGAAAGGTGAACTTTTCTTTTTTAGAAACTTATAAAAATATATAAAAATATTATATATATATATATTTATATATACATATATATATCTTATATATAATTGTCTAAGGGTCACTTCCATCTGTCTGTCCTTCTGTCACGGTTATTCATTCGCTGAATGGTCTCGCCAGCTGCCTGTCATGGCTGCCGTGCCCAATCAGCGACGGGCACTGTCCGGAAGAAAATGGCCGCTCCTTACTCCCCGCAGTCACTGCCCAGTGCCTGTCGCCCGCATACTCCCCTGCGGTCACCGCTAACACAGGGTTAATGCCGGCGGTAACGGACCGTGTTATGCCGCAGGTAACGCACTCCGTTACCGCCACAATTAACCCTGTGTGTCCCCAACTTTTTACTATTGATGCTGCCTGTGCGGCATCAATAGTAAAAAATGTAATGTTAAAAATAATTTTAAAAAAAAACATGCTATACTCACCCTCTGTAGTCGATCGCGCAGGCCGCCATCTTCCGTTGCAGGTTCCGGTGGCAAAGATGGTAGGGGAGAAGGACCTGCAATGACGTCAGGGTCATGTGACCGCGACGTCATCACAGGCCCTGCGCGCCTGCGCTAGAAAGACCTGCCATGACGTCACGGTCATGTAACCGCGATGTCATCACAGGTCCTGCGCTCATACCAACCCTGGGACCGGAAGCTGCCGTGGACTACAAGGTTCCCTCGGAAAGGTGAGTATATGTTTATTTTTTATTTTTTAACCTGTGACAAACCTGGCTGGGCAATATACTACGTGACTGGCCAATATACTACGTGGCTCTGTGCTGTATACTACTTTGCTGTGCAATATACTACGTGGCTCTGTGCTGTATACTACATCACTGGGCAATATACTACATGACTGGCCAATATACTACGTGGCTCTGTGCTGTATAATACGTCGCTGTGCAATATACTACGTGGCTCTGTGCTGTATACTATGTCACTGGGCAATATACTATGTAACTGGGCAATATACTACGTGGCTCTGTGCTGTATACTACGTCACTGGGCAATATACTAGGTAACTGGGCAATATACTACGTGGCTGCGCAATATACTACGTCACTAGGCAATATACTACTTAACTGGGCAATATACTACGCTGCTGCGCAATATACTATGTCACTGGGCAATATACTATGTGGCTGGGCAATATACTACGTCACTGGGCAATATACTACGTGGTTGGGTAATATTGTTGTGAATTCTGTGGCAGAGCTCCCTCCTGTGGTCACGAGTGGTACTTCGGCTGATTCTCTCTGTGAGCTTCTGTTGGTGGAGGAAAGTGGTACTGCGGCTTCTGAGTTTCCTTCCTCAGGTGATGTGGTGAAGTCGTTAGGTGCTGCTCTATTTAACTCCACCTAGTGCTTTGATCCTGGCCTCCAGTCAATGTTCTAGTATTGGACCTGTTTCCTCCTGGATCGTTCCTGTGGCCTGCTGCTCTGCATAGCTAAGTTCCGCTTTGCTATTTTGTTTGCTGTTTTTTCTTTCCAGCTTGTCTCTTTGTTTTTTCCTGCTTGCTGGAAGCTCTGGGACACAGAGGGTGTACCTCCGTGCCGTTAGTTCGGTACGGAGGGTCTTTTTGCCCCCTTTGCGTGGTTTTTGTAGGGTTTTGTGTTGACCGCAAAGTTACCTTTCCTATCCTCGCTCTGTTCAGAAAGTCGGGCCTCACTTTGCTAAATCTATTTCATCTCTACGTTTGTCTTTTCATCTTAACTCACAGTCATTATATGTGGGGGCTGCCTTTTCCTTTGGGGTATTTCTCTGAGGCAAGGTAGGCTTATTTTCTATCTTCAGGCTAGCTAGTTTCTCAGGCTGTGCCGAGTTGCATAGGGAGCGTTAGGCGCAATCCACGGCTGCCTCTAGTGTGGTTGGAGAGGATTAGGGATTGCGGTCAGCAGAGTTCCCACGTCTCAGAGCTCGTTCAATGTTTTTGGGTTATTGTCAGGTCACTGTATGTGCTCTGACCTCTATGTCCATTGTGGTACTGAATTACCTTATCATAACAGTACTGGAGGCCCAAAGTACTAATGATTCTCAATAGAGGGAAAAAAGAAGTTCTGAGACCATTTTTTTTTCTCTGCACTGTGTTTTGCCTTTTTTTTCCCCTAGACATTTGGGTGGTTCAGGACACAGGTGTAGCGATGGACATTAAAGGTCTGTCTTCATATGTTGATCAGCTCACGGCAAGAGTACAAAATATTCAAGACTTTGTGGTTCAGAATTCTATGTTAGAACCGAGAATTCCTATTCCTGATTTGTTTTTTGGAGATAGAACTAAATTTCTGAGTTTCAAAAATAATTGTAAACTATTTCTGGCTTTGAAACCTCGCTCCTCTGGTGACCCAGTTCAACAAGTTAGGATCATTATTTCTTTTTTACGTGGCGACCCTCAGGACTGGGCATTTTCTCTTGCGTCAGGAGATCCTGCATTAAGTAATATCGATGCGTTTTTCCTGGCGCTCGGATTGCTGTACGATGAACCTAATTCAGTGGGTCAGGCAGAGAAAAATTTGCTGGCTCTGTGTCAGGGTCAGGATGAGATAGAGGTATATTGTCAGAAATTTAGAAAGTGGTCCGTACTCCCTCAATGGAATGAAGGTGCGCTCGCAGCTATTTTCAGAAAGGGTCTCTCTGAAGCCCTTAAGGATGTCATGGTGGGATTTCCTATGCCTGCTGGTCTGAATGAGTCTATGTCTTTGGCCATTCAGATCGGTCGACGCTTGCGTGAGCGTAAATCTGTGCACCATTTGGCGGTATTACCTGAGCTTAAACCTGAGCCTATGCAGTGCGATAGGACTTTGACCAGAGTTGAACGGCAAGAACACAGACGTCTGAATGGGCTGTGTTTCTACTGTGGTGATTCCACTCATTCTATCTCTGATTGTCCTAAGCGCACTAAGCGGTTCGCTAGGTCTGCCACCATTGGTAAGGTACAGTCAAAATTTCTTCTGTCCGTTACCTTGATCTGCTCTTTGTCATCGTATTCTGTCATGGCATTTGTGGATTCAGGCGCTGCCCTGAATTTGATGGACTTGGAGTATGCTAGGCGTTGTGGGTTTTTCTTGGAGCCCTTGCAGTGTCCTATTCCATTGAGAGGAATTGATGCTACGCCTTTGGCCAAGAATAAGCCTCAGTACTGGACCCAGCTGACCATGTGCATGGCTCCTGCACATCAGGAGGTTATTCGCTTTCTGGTTTTGCATAATCTGCATGATGTGGTCGTGTTGGGGTTGCCATGGCTACAAGTCCATAATCCAGTATTAGATTGGAAATCCATGTCTGTGTCCAGCTGGGGTTGTCAGGGGGTACATGGTGATGTCCCATTTCTGACTATTTCGTCATCCACCCCTTCTGAGGTTCCAGAGTTCTTGTCTGATTACCGGGATGTATTTGATGAGCCCAAGTCCGATACCCTACCTCCGCATAGGGATTGTGATTGTGCTATCGATTTGATAACTGGTAGTAAATTCCCAAAAGGTCGACTGTTTAATTTGTCTGTGCCTGAGCACGCCGCTATGCGGAGTTATGTGAAGGAGTCCTTGGAGAAGGGGCATATTCGCCTGTCATCGTCGCCATTAGGAGCAGGGTTCTTTTTTGTAGCCAAGAAGGATGGTTCGCTGAGACCTTGTATAGATTACCGCCTTCTAAATAAGATCACGGTTAAATTTCAGTACCCCTTGTCGTTGTTATCTGATTTGTTTGCTCGGATTAAGGGGGCTAGTTGGTTCACCAAGATAGATCTTCGTTGGTGCGTATAATCTTGTGCGTATTAAGTGAGGCGATGAATGGAAAACTGCATTTAAACGCCCGAGGGCCATTTTGAGTATCTAGTAATGCCATACGGACTTGCTAATGCTCCATCAGTGTTTCAGTCCTTTATGCATGACATCTTCCGAGAGTACCTGGATAAATTCCTGATTGTGTACTTGGATGACATTTTGATCTTCTCGGATGATTTGGGAGTCTCATGTGAAGCAGGTCAGAACGGTGTTTCAGGTCCTGCGTGCTAATTCTTTGTTTGTGAAGGGATCAAAGTGTCTCTTTGGTGTTCAGAAGGTTTCATTTTTGGGGTTCATCTTTTCCCCTTCTACTATCGAGATGGACCCTGTTAAGGTCCAAGCCATCAATGATTGGACTCAGCCGACATCTCTGAAAAGTCTGCAAAAGTTCCTGGGCTTTGCTAATTTTTATCGTCGCTTCATCTGCAATTTTTCTCGTATTGCTAAACCATTGACCGATTTGACCAAGAAGGGTGCTGATGTGGTCAATTGGTCTTCTGCTGCTGTGGAAGCTTTTCAAGAGTTGAAGCGTCGTTTTTCTTCTGTCCCTGTGTTGTGTCAACCAGATGTTTCGCTTCCATTCCAGGTCGAGGTTGATGCTTCTGAGATTGGAGCAGGGGCTGTTTTGTCGCAGAGAAGTTCTGATTGCTCGGTGATGAAACCATGCGCCTTCTTTTCCAGGAAGTCTTTGCCTGCTGAGCGAAATTATGATGTGGGCAATCGAGAGTTGCTGGCCATGAAGTGGGCATTCGAGGAGTGGCGTCATTGGCTTGAAGGAGCTAAGCATCGCGTGGTGGTCTTGACTGATCATAAGAACTTGACTTATCTCGAGTCTGCCAAGCGGTTGAATCCTAGACAGGCTCGTTGGTCGCTGTTTTTTGCCTGTTTTGACTTTGTGATTTCGTACGTTCCGGGCTCTAAAAATGTGAAGGCGGATGCTCTGTCTAGGAGTTTTGTGCCCGACTCTCCAGGTTTATCTGAGCCGGCGGGTATCCTCAAAGAGGGAGTAATTGTGTCTGCCATCTCCCCTGATTTGCGGCGGGTGCTGCAAAAATTTCAGGCTAATAAACCTGATCGTTGCCCAGCGGAGAAACTGTTTGTCCCTGATAGGTGGACGAATAAAGTTATCTCTGAGGTTCATTGTTCGGTGTTGGCTGGTCATCCTGGAATCTTTGGTACCAGAGAGTTAGTGGCTAGATCCTTTTGGTGGCCATCTCTGTTGCGGGATGTGCGTTCTTTTGTGCAGTCCTGTGGGATTTGTGCTCGGGCTAATCCCTGCTGTTTTCGTGCCAGTGGGTTGCTTTTGCCCTTGCCGGTCCCGAAGAGGCCTTGGACACCTATCTCTATGGATTTTATTTCAGATCTTCCCGTCTCTCAAAAGATGTCAGTCATTTGGGTGGTCTGTGATCGCTTCTCTAAGATGGTCCATTTGGTACCCTTGTCTAAATTACCTTCCTCCTCTGATTTGGTGCCATTGTTCTTCCAGCATGTGGTTCGTTTACATGGCATTCCAGAGAATATCGTTTCTGACAGAGGTTCCCAGTTTGTTTCGAGGTTTTGGCGAGCCTTTTGTGGTCGGATGGGCATTGACTTGTCTTTTTCCTCGGCTTTCCATCCTCAGACTAATGGCCAGACCGAACGAACCAATCAGACCTTGGAAACATATCTGAGATGCTTTGTTTCTGCTGATCAGGATGACTGGGTGTCCTTTTTGCCTTTGGCTGAGTTCGCCCTTAATAATCGGGCCAGCTCGGCTACCTTGGTTTCGCCGTTTTTCTGCAACTCTGGGTTCCATCCTCGTTTCTCTTCAGGGCAGGTTGAGTCTTCGGACTGTCCTGGTGTGGATACTGTGGTGGACAGGTTGCAGCAGATTTGGACTCATGTAGTGGACAATTTGACCTTGTCCCAGGAGAAGGCTCAACGTTTCGCTAATCGCAGATGCTGTGTGGGTTCCCGACTTCGAGTTGGGGATTTGGTTTGGTTATCTTCTCGTCATATTCCTATGAAGGTTTCCTCTCCTAAGTTTAAACCTCGTTTCATTGGTCCGTATAGGATTTCTGAGGTTCTTAATCCTGTGTCTTTTCGTCTGACCCTTCCAGATTCTTTTTCCATACATAACGTATTCCATAGGTCATTGTTGCGGAAATACGTGGCACCTATGGTTCCATCTGTTGATCCTCCTGCCCCGGTTTTGGTGGAGAGGGAGTTGGAGTATATTGTGGAGAAGATTTTGGATTCTCGTGTTTCAAGACGGAAACTCCAGTATCTGGTTAAGTGGAAGGGTTATGCTCAGGAAGATAATTCCTGGGTCTTTGCCTCTGATGTTCATGCTCCCGATCTTGTTCGTGCCTTTCATATGGCTCATCCTGGTCGTCCTGGGGCCTCTGGTGAGGGTTCGGTGACCCCTCCTCAAGGGGGGGTACTGTTGTGAATTCTGTGGCAGAGCTTCCTCCTGTGGTCACGAGTGGTACTTCGGCTGATTCTCTCTGTGAGCTTCCGTTGGTGGAGGAAAGTGGTACTGCGGCTTCTGAGTTTCCTTCCTCAGGTGATGTGGTGAAGTCGTTAGGTGCTGCTCTATTTAACTCCACCTAGTGCTTTGATACTGGCCTCCAGTCAATGTTCTAATATTGGACCTGTTTCCTCCTGGATCGTTCCTGTGGCCTGCTGCTCTGCATAGCTAAGTTCCGCTTTGCTATTTTGTTTGCTGTTTTTTCTTTCCAGCTTGTCTCTTTGTTTTTTCCTGCTTGCTGGAAGCTCTGGGACACAGAGGGTGTACCTCTGTGCCGTTAGTTCGGTACGGAGGGTCTTTTTGCCCCCTTTGCGTGGTTTTTGTAGGGTTTTGTGTTGACCGCAAAGTTACCTTTCCTATCCTCGCTCTGTTCAGAAAGTCGGCCCTCACTTTGCTAAATCTATTTCATCTCTACGTTTGTCTTTTCATCTTAACTCACAGTCATTATATGTGGGGGCTGCCTTTTCCTTTGGGGTATTTCTCTGAGGCAAGGTAGGCTTATTTTCTATCTTCAGGCTAGCTAGTTTCTCAGGCTGTGCCGAGTTGCATAGGGAGCGTTAGGCGCAATCCACGGCTGCCTCTAGTGTGGTTGGAGAGGATTAGGGATTGCGGTCAGCAGAGTTCCCACGTCTCAGAGCTCGTTCAATGTTTTTGGGTTATTGTCAGGTCACTGTATGTGCTCTGACCTCTATGTCCATTGTGGTACTGAATTACCTTATCATAACATAATATACTACGTGGTTGGGCAATATACTATGTCACTGGGCAATATACTACATAGCTGGGCAATATACTACGTCACTGGGTAATATACTACATGGCTGTGCAAAATACTACGTAACTGTGCAATATACTACGTGGCTGGGCAATATACTACGTGGCTGGACAATATACTATGTGGCTGGACAATATACCAAGTGACTGTGCAATATACTACGTGGCTGGGCAATACACTACGTGGCTGGCCAATATACTATGTGGCTGGACAATATACTACGTGACTGCAATATACTACGTGGCTGGGCAATATACTACGTGGGCATGCATATTCTAGAATACCCGATGCGTTAGAATCGGGCCACCATCTAGTATATATATATATATACAGTACAGATCAAAAGTTTGGACACACCTTCTCATTTAAAGATTTTTCTGTATTTTCATGACCATGAAAATTGTAAATTCACACTAAAGGCATCAAAACTATGAATTAACACATGTAGAATTATATACTTAACAAAAAAGTGTGAAACAACTGAAATATGTCTTATATTCTAGGTTCTTCAAAGTAGTCACCTTTTGCTTTGATGACTGCTTTGCACACTCTTGGCATTCTCTTGAAGAGCTTCAAGAGGTAGTTACCGGGAATGGTTTTCCAACAATCTTGAAGGAGTTCCCAGAGATGCTTAGCACTTGATGGCCCTTTTGCCTTCACTCTGCGGTCCAGCTCACCCCAAACCATCTTGATTGGGTTCAGGTCTGGTGACTGTGGAGGCCAGGTCATCTGGTGTAGCACCCCATCACTCTCCTTCTTGGTCAAATAGCTCTTACACAGCCTGGAGGTGTGTTTGGGGTCATTGTCCTATTGAAAAATAAATGATGTTCCAAGTAAATGCAAAGTGGATGGAATAGCATGCCGCTGCAAGTTGCTGTGGTAGCCATGCTGGTTCAGTATGCCTTCAATTTTGAATAAATCCCCAACAGTGTCACCAGCAAAGCACCCTCACACCTTCACACCTCCTCCTCCATGCTTCACGGTGAGAACCAGGCATGTAGAGTCCATCCGTTTACCATCTCTGCGTCGCACAAAGACATGGTGGTTGGAACAAAGATCTCAAATTTGGACTCATCAGACCAAAGCACAGATTTTCACAGGTCTAATGTCCATTCCATCTCTGAACAGTTGTTGTAGAGATGTGTCTGCTACTAGAACTCTGTGGGGCATTGACCTGGTCTCTAATCTGAGCTGCTGTTAACCTGCGATTTCTGAGGCTGGTGACTTGGATAAACTTATCCTCAGAAGCAGAGGTGACTCTTGGTCTTCCTTTCCTCGGGTGGTCCTCATGTGGGCCAGTTTCTTTGTAGCGCTTGATGGTTTTTGCCACTGCACTTGGGGACACTTTCAAAGTTTTCCCAATTTTTCAGACTGACTGACCTTCATTTCTTAAAGTAATGATGGCCACTCATTTTTCTTTACTTAGCTGCTTTTTTCTTGCCATATTACAAATTCTAAAAGTCTATTCAGCAGGACTATCAGCTGTGTATCCACCAGACTTCTGCACAACACAACTGATGGTCCCAACCCCATTTATAAGGCAAGAAATCCCACTTATTAAACCTGACAGGGCACACCTGTGAAGTGAAAACCATTCCCGGTGACTACCTCTTGAAGCTGATCAATAGAATGCCAAGAGTGTGCAAAGCAGTCATCAAAGCAAAAGGTGGCTACTTTGAAGAACCTAGAATATAAGACATAATTTCAGTTGTTTCACACTTTTTTGTTAAGTATATAATTCTACATGTGTTAATTCTCGTTTTGATGCCTTCAGTGTGAATGTACAATTTTGATAGTCATGAAAATACAGAAAAATCTTTAAATCAGAAGGTGTGTCCAAACTTTTGGTCTATACTGTGTATATATATATATATATATATATATATATATATGTATTTAATTATTTTTTAATGTAGGTTATCCATGGAGTTTTGCTTTGGATTTTGGCTTTCGCTTTGCATTTTCAAAATCCACAACTATCCTGTAACCAGTTAAAGGAAAAAAATGGTATGTTGTGATTTAAAATTTGTACTACAAATTTGCACAATAAACTTTTTACATTTTTTTCAAACCTCATCCATTTTGCTGCAACTGTATACTTCGGTGGGTTTTCCTCCATGATGGAATTTATAGTACGCTTAAAAAGTAACCATAGCGCATGCAGGGGCTGCACTTGTTCTTGGCTCTGTAGTCTAGAGGGACCCAAAAGGTTGTTCGGCCCACATGAGAGTACCGACACTAGCAATTTGTAGCCTTCTATAGGGTAAATTTGCCTTTTTCTTTTCTTCTTATTTCTGTCAGTTTTGTCATCATGCTCCATTCATTGCCCAGTGCCTCCCTATTTTCTATTTCTACAGATTAAATTTTAGTTCCATAATTATTTTCTCGTGGTTTTATTTAATGAACAATTGTTTAAATTTAGACTAAGATAAAAATTATTTATGCAAATTTGCAGTAATGATGAAATGTTCACTGCAGTTACTGTATGTATGTATGTCATTAGTTATATTAATTTCTATGTAAATAAGGGCAATTTACTTATCATAATTCCAAATGGTTTTGATTAATTTAGTAGTGAAGAAGTAAAAAGCCATGAAAGAATGTACACAAGTACTTAGGTGGGCTGCAGCTTAAGAATGAATGTGAAAAAATACCTTAGTCGACACTGTTCTCAGCTAAATATTACAACATTAGTGAATGAAAAGAAAAACTATAAAAACACACATACAGTGCCTACAAGCAGTATTCAACCCCCTGCAGATTTAGCAGGTTTACACATTTGGAATTAACTTGGCATTGTGACATTTGGACTGTAGATCAGCCTGGAAGTGTGAAATGCACTGCAGCAAAAAAGAATGTTATTTTTTGGTTATTTTTTTTTAAAACTGTGAAAAGTCTTTTCAGAGGGTCATTTATTATTCAACCCCTCAACCCACCAGAATTCTGTTTGGTTCCCCTAAAGTATTAAGAAGTAGTTCAGGCACAAACAACAATGAGCTTCACATGTTTGGATTAATTATCTCTTTTTCCAGCCTTTTCTGACTATTTAAGACCATCCCCAAACTTGTGAACAGCACTCATACATGGTCAACATGGGAAAGACAAAGGAGCATTCCAAGGCCATCAGAGACAAGATCGTGGTGGGTCACAAGGCTGGCAAGGGGTACAAAACCCTATCCAAGGAGTTGGGCATACCTGTCTCCACTGTTGGGAGCATCATCCGGAAGTGGAAGGCTTATGGAACTACTGTTAGCCTTCCACGGCCTGGACAGCCTTGAAAGTTTCCTCCCGTGCCGAGGCCAGGCTTGTCCGAAGAGTCAAGGCTAACCCAAGGACAACAAGGAAGGAGCTCCGGGAAGATCTCATGGCAGTGGGGACATTGGTTTCAGTCAATACCATAAGTAACGTACTCCACCGCAATGGTCTCCGTTCCAGACGAGCCCGTAAGGTACCTTTACTTTCAAAGCGTCATGTCAAGGCTCGTCTACAGTTTGCTCATGATCACTTGGAGGACTCTGAGACTGACTGGTTCAAGGTTCTCTGGTCTGATGAGACCAAGATCGAGATCTTTGTTGCCAACCACACACGTGACGTTTGGAGACTGGATGGCACTGCATACGACCCCAAGAATACCATCCCTACAGTCAAGCATGGTGGTGGCAGCATCATGCTGTGGGGCTTTTTCTCAGCCAAGTGGCCTGGCCATCTGGTCCGCATCCATGGGAAGATGGATAGCACGGCCTACCTGGAGATTTTGGCCAAGAACCTCCGCTCCTCCATCAAGGATCTTAAGATGGGTCGTCATTTCATCTTCCAACAAGACAACGACCCAAAGCACACAGCCAAGAAAACCAAGGCCTGGTTCAAGAGGCAAAAAATCAAGGTGTTGCAGTGGCCTAGTCAGTCTCCTGACCTTAACCCAATTGAAAACTTGTGGAAGGAGCTCAAGATTAAAGTCCACATGAGACACCCAAAGAACCTAGATAACTTGGAGAAGATCTGCATGGAGGAGTGGGCCAAGATAACTCCAGAGACCTGTGCCGGCCTGATCAGGTCTTATAAAAGACGATTATTAGCTGTAATTGCAAACAAAGGTTATTCCACAAAATATTAAACCTAGGGGTTGAATAATAATTGACCCACACTTTTATGTTTAAAATTTATAAAAATTTAACTGAGCAACAAAACTTTTTGGTTTGTAAGATTTATGCATCTGTTAATAAATCCTGCTCTTGTTTGAAGTTTGAAGGCTCTAACTTATTTGCATCTTATTAAACCTGCTAAATCTGCAGGGGGTTGAATACTACTTGTAGGCACTGTAGGTTAGGTTAGGCTATGGGTTGAACTAGATGGACTTAAAGTCTTCCTTCAACCTTAATAACTATAATGAACTAGCTGAAGAGCCCGGCGTTGCCTGGGCATAGTAAATATCTGTGGTTAGTTATAGCACCTCACTTCTCTTATTTTCCCATCACGCCTCTCATTTACCCAATCACAGCTTTCATTTTCCCCTCACATCTCTCATTTTCTCCCTCACACCTCTCATTTTCTCCCTCACTCCTCTCATTCCCCCCTAACACTTGTCATTTCAACCTCACATCTGTCATTTTCTGATCACTCCACTATTTTTCCTCACTCCTCTCATTTTGCACTCACACCTTTTCATTTTCACCTCATCACCTCAGTATATACATGTTTGTCATCTCCCTTATATATAGTATACATCTGTATGTAATCTCCTGTATATAGTATATACCTGTATGTCATCTCCCCTGTATATAGTATATACCTGCTGTGTGTCATCTCCCCTATATATAGTATATACCTGAATGTCATCTCCTTCTATATATAGTATATACCTGTATGTCATCTCCTCCTGTATATAGTATATACCTGTGTGTCATCTCCCCTGTATATAGTATATATCTGTGTGTCATCTCCTCCTGTATATAGTATATACCTGTATGTCATCTTCTATATATAGCATATACCTGTATGTCATCTCCTCCTGTATATAGTATATACCTGTAGGTAATCTGCTCCTGTATATATATATACCTGTGTGTCATCTCCTCCTGTATATAGTATATACCTGTATGTCATCTCCTCCTGTATATAACATGTACCTGTATGTCATCTCCTCCTCTATATAGTATATACCTGTGTGTCATCTCTCCTGTATATAGTATATATCTGTGTGTCATCTCCCCTGTATATAGTATATACCTGTGTGATCTCCTGTATTAGACCTCGTTAACACGTTATTTGCTCAGTATTTTTACCTCAGTATTTGTAAGATAAATTGGCAGCCTGATAAATCCCCAGCCAACAGGAAGCCCTCCCCCTGGCAGTATATATTAGCTCACACATGCACATAATAGACAGGTCATGTGACTGACAGCTGCTGTATTTCCTATATGGTACATTTGTTGCTCTTGTAGTTTGTCTGCTTATTAATCAAATTTTTATTTTTGAAGGATAATACCAGACTTGTGTGTGTTTTAGGGCGAGTTTCGTTTGTCAAGTTGTGTGTGTTGAGTTGTGTGTTGCGACATGCATGTAGTGACTTTTGTGAGATGAGTTTTGTGTGGCAACATGCGTGTAGCAACTTTTTGTGTGTCGAGTTGCATGTGACAGGTTAGTGTAGCAAGTTGTGTGCAGCAAGTTTTGCGCATGGCGAGTTTTGCGCGTGGTGAGTTTTATGTCTGGTGCCTTTTGAGTATGTGCAAGTTTTGTGTGAGGCAACTTTTGCATGTGTTGCAAATTTTGTGCATGTGGCAATTTTTCCGCGTGTGCAAGTTTTGCGTGTGGCGAGTTTTCCATGAGGTGAGTTTTGCACTTGTGGCGAGTTTTGCGTGAGCCTAGTTTTTGCATGTGGCGAGTTTTGCGCGTGGCGAGTTTTGAGCGGCGACTTTTGTGTTTCGACTTTTATGTGGCAAGGTTGGTGTATGTGTGGTGAAATGTGTGCTGAGGGTGGTATATGTGTTCAAGCACGTGGTAGTGTGTGGCGCATTTTGTGTGTGTGTTCATATCCCCATGTGTGGTGAGTATCTCATGTCGGGGCCCCATCTTAGCAACTGATCGGTATATACTCTTTTGCGCCATCGCTCTCATTCTTTAAGTCCCCCTTGTTCACATCTGGCAGCTGTCAATTTGCCTCCAACACTTTTCCTTTCACTTTTCCCCATTATGTAGATAGGGGAAAAATAGTTTGGTGAATTGGAAAGCGCGGGGTTAAAATTTCACCTCACAACGTAGCCTATGACGCTCTCAGGGTCCCGACGTGTGACTGTGCAAAATTTTGTAGCTGTAGCTGCGACACCTCCAACACTTTTCCTTTCACTTTTTTCCCCATTATGTAGATAGGGGCAAAATTGTTTGGTGAATTGGAAAGCGCGGGGTTAAAATTTCACCTCACAACGTAGCCTATGACGCTCTCAGGGTCCAGACGTGTGACTGTGCAAAATTTTGTCGCTGTAGCTGCGACACCTCCAACACTTTTCCTTTCACTTTTTTCCCCATTATGTAGATAGGGGCAAAATTGTTTGGTGAATTGGAAAGCGCGGGGTTAAAATTTCACCTCACAACGTAGCCTATGACGCTCTCAGAGTCCAGACGTGTGACTGTGCAAAATTTTGTGGCTGTAGCTGCGACGCCTCCAACACTTTTCCTTTCACTTTTTTCCCCATTATGTAGATAGGGGCAAAATTGTTTGGTGAATTGGAAAGCGCGGGGTTAAAATTTCACCTCACAACGTAGCCTATGATGCTCTCAGAGTCCAGACGTGTGACTGTGCAAAATTTTGTGGCTGTAGCTGCGACGCCTCCAACACTTTTCCTTTCACTTTTTTCCCCATTATGTAGATAGGGGCAAAATTGTTTGGTGAATTGGAACGCGCGGGGTTAAAATTTCGCCTCACAATATAGCCTATGACGCTCTCGGGGTCCAGACGTGTGACTGTGCAAAATGTTGTGGCTGTAGCTGCGACGGTGCAGATGCCAATCCCGGACATACACACATACACACACACACACACACACACACATTCAGCTTTATATAGTAGATTGGTTTTTCCACAAACGTCCCTATGGCTAACCTGCGGCCGCCTTCCATATAAGCTAAATGTTACATGAAATGCTACATAGGACCACAAATGTTAGAATAGGACAACCACAAACTCCTGAGTAGTTGGACATAGATAACCAAACCATGATGCACCCAATTGAAACCCCTCACAGTCACCAACAAACAATTACATTTGATCTCTGTGGTGGTGTTCTAACTTGGCTTGGCATTTGAACTCCTTCATGCATAGTATCTGTAAGTTGCCTGTGGTTGACCTGGGACAATCATTTTACCTATAGACTTGGTTATATGCTGCCTCAGATATTTTTGAGGCGGCATATCCTGGTATTCATATTCTGAAGCTTGGGCCCAATGTTCATCACACTGCTGGATCAAATGTGTCTTAGTCTAGGTCCTAAATGAGTACTTGTTGGTACAATGAGTTCTATGGGCATTTTTCCCCAAATGTGCAAATATTGAAAGTGGTACAATTTTAAAAGTCCAAATGTATGAACAGGGCAGAAATTAAGAGTCGGGGGAGCGTGCTGAAGATTGGACATCCAGTCCTCAAGCTCAACACTCTCCAATTGCCAGAATTCAACCGTAAAACTGTTTGAAATGTTGCAATTTTTTTCATAATTCAAAGCTGTAGAGCATTTTTGTGACTTTTGATATTTTTATGCTAGTCTTGGCCTGTTCCAACCAATTTATAAAAAGTGGTTGAGGATTTGGTTGAACTGAGCGTGGTCAAGCACCCCCAATAAATTTATCATAATTCATATGTGATGTAAATTATCACCCAAATGTATACCAGACAGACATTTACTGCCGTAGTACATGACATTTCAAAGATGTGCAAAATTCATTAAAGGTGCTCATCTTAATTATTCAGTCCACCTTACTGCAGGGGTCCCTTCATTAAGACTGGTGCTCAAATTGCCAGTTTTAATTAATTGGGTCCTGTGTTTTCTCTGGGGAAACTGTTAGTGTGGTTAGGGCAACATGAAGCTAAAATAGGTTTCCTTTAAAAGCAATGGTTCACATCATATTGAAAAGTAGTAAGGAAATCAACATATACATCCACACATATATACACATCTATTCATATCTGTTAGGAAATAGATGCAGGACTGTCTTTAGGGATGTGCAATCGATACTGCTAAGGACCCCATTTATTTGGCGACCTGCTAGTGCATAGCAAGGTGAGTTACTTCTCTAGAGTTAAGGCCTATCCTTATTGGGTATACTTGAGTAGGATGTCTTTCAAGCTTTTTTCATCAAAAGAGTGTCAACTAAGTTCCCTATATTATTTACATATATTACTAGCAATTATTTACTTATTGAAGTGTATCTATTCATTGTTTTATTCTAGGTTGTATTTGTCTGCTACTATCCACAGTGTGAATTTGCACCTATACATTGTACTTATAACTACATCTGTTCTGGTCCATATTTTTAATTTTGCTTTAGTTCCTTCTATTTTGTACATATTGGTGAGTGATGTTCCCTTTGTGCTGTGCAAAAACAGTCAGGCCCAGCTCCTTCTCTGCCCCTGCTTATTTGAGGTTTACTGGTACATATCAAGGTAAGATATTAGAGTTAAGGACCATCTTGATTAGGTACACTTTGTGGCAGAGGGCTTTTATGCTTTTTTTATCAAAAGAGTGTTACCTACAGTGAGTATCCTAGAATTTTTACATTATTAATATTATTTACTTTCTGCAAATGTGGCACCCCTAGGGGTATTTGCCACAAAAACAGTTACTGACACTAAATACAAATACTAAAATAGCAATACTGCACTACCACCTCCGGCCAGAAGGGGGAGCTCCAGAGACTCCCCTTGATCCATTCTGGTCTGAGAGAAGAACTGGCAGTTGGGCTAAGGAGCTGAAAGTGAGAGGTCATACAGCTGAATTTCTAACAGCCCTATGACGGTTTCCAGGCCCAAATCACCGGCCTGAGGAGAAAAGGGACGGAGAAAAAGGACATTGTGAGAACCGGGTAGCATTAATCACTACCCAGAACAGGCGCAAAGACGGATACCGGATCCGTGGCTGTATTCATTATATATAATACAGCAACCGGAAAAACGTGAGGTGATATCAGCTTCACTAGGGCCGGACGCAGCAACAGACACAGAGTTCAGCGGTGCTCCTGGAGGGGGTAAGCAGATAAAAGCACTCGGGTTGCCCGTCGAACCAAGACCCGGAGGGGACAGATTGGGCCGGCAGCCAGTTCACATACAGCAGCAGGGCCACACAGAAACTGCGTACAATAAGAGGCGAAGACCCCGGCAGGGTCAAAGTAACTCAGATTTCCCATACAGACTCCGGTGACAGGACTGGTTGTAAATCCCTTTATGTTGAAGTAAACTGGTTAAACGTTTCAGTGCCTCAGACTTTCATTTGGACAATAGCTATCTATCCAGGATCAGGATAATCACCGCTGAGAGAACCTGCTGCTGATCAAGTAAGTGCCTGTTCCCTCATGATACCCCTTACACTGTGCATTGCCTGAGGCCACAGCACCGGGTCAAGCCACCCGTGACATCTCGCCCAAGAGGCAGACCCCATTGGTCCGGTGCTGGGTACCCCGGTCTCCTGGGCGTCACAATTGGCGTCACGAACAGGATCCAGCCAGCCCGTATACCGGGTATTGTGTGCTGTGATTGGAGCCCAAAACTGTGAAAACTTGGATGAAAAATCTTGAAAATTGACTTTATTAAAGAAAATTCCATTTCCCATTAAAAACTATTGAAAGTGACTTTTCCCCATTGGTTATAATGGAGTAAAGATGGCCGCCATCACCTCATAACCGTTAGGCACGAGACTGTTAATTGAGCTACGCCATTACCTGAGCCTCAGTCTGACTGAAAAACTTCAGAATCCGCCATTACAGAGCGCGTGGCGGGCGGGAGCAGCAGGGGGCGTGTCATTGTGGGCGGCACCAAGCTGAGCGCTCTGACGTCAGAGCAAGGGGAAAACCAATCCTGCTGCACAGCGGAACGAATCTACACTATCCCGACGGAAGCGGAGGACCGGAAGGGTCCGAATTAACTAAGGGGGCACAGTATGTCGCAGCATGGAGACGCCGCAGCACCCGGCGACGCTAATGCAGCTGAAAGACAGAGTGTCGATAGAGGTGCAAGGAGTGGCGCCCATCATGCCGGTGCTGATGCCATATACCCCAGGTGGCCCGTGGCATCCAATGTATGAAGGTGAGCCTAATACCCTTGACGATTTCAGAGAAAAGATGCTGGCCCATTTTGACATGTTCCCCATGGGTGAAGTTCAGCGTGTTAGTCTCCTGATGATGCAGTTAAGTGGCCATGCTAAGCGAGAAGTCACAGTATGGGCAGCTGATCTAAAAGGCACTGTTGAACGCATATTTGCTGGATTAAAAGCTACATTTGAAACCACTGCTGGCAGCAAAGCTAAAGTACGATTCTTTAATTGCAAACAAAAAGCTAATGAGGGCGTGAGAGACTTTGCCTTAAACCTGCAGGAAGCCCTTAAATCACTTACACTTGCTGAACCCATTTTTAACACCGGAGCGGATAAACTGCTAAGAGATCAATTTATTGAGGGACTCTACACCCCTTCTCACCGGGGGTGTAGTGAATTCTGTGGCAGAGCTCCCTCCTGTGGTCACAAGTGGTACTTCGGCTGATTCTCTCTGTGAGCTTCTGTTGGTGGAGGGAAGTGGTACTGCGGCTTCTGAGTTTCCTCCCTCAGGTGATCTGGTGAGGTCATTAGGTGCTTCTCTACTTAACTCCACCTAATGCTTTGATCCTGGCTTCCTGTCAATGTTCCAGTGTTGGACTTGCTTTTCCCTGGATCATTCCTGTGGCCTGCTGCTCTGCATAGCTAAGTTCTTCTTTGCTATTTGTTTGCTATTTTTTCTGTCCAGCTTGTCTAATTTTTTGCTGGAAGCTCTGGGACGCAAAGGGTGTACCTCTGTGCCGTTAGTTCGGTACGGAGGGTCTTTTTGCCCCCTTTGCGTGGTTTTCTTTAGGGTTTTGTGTAGACCGCAAAGTTACCTTTTCTATCCTCGATCTGTTAAGAAAGTCGGGCCTCACTTTGCTGAATCTATTTCATCTCTACGTTTGTCTTTTCATCTTAACTCACAGTCATTATATGTGGGGGGCTGCCTTTTCCTTTGGGGTATTTCTCTGAGGCAAGGTAGGCTTATTTTCTATCTTCAGGCTAGTTAGTTTCTCAGGCTGTGCCGAGTTGCATAGGCAGAGTTAGGCGCAATCCACGGCTGCCTCTAGTGTTGTTTGGAGAGGATTAGGGATTGCGGTCTGCAGAGTTCCCACGTCTCAGAGCTCGTTCTATGATTTTGGGTTATTGTCAGATCACTGTATGTGCTCTGACCGCTATGTCCATTGTGGTACTGAATTGCCTTTCATAACAGGGGGGCATGTGAGTATGCTTGTTTTTAAGAATCCTGAATTGACATTTGCCCAATTAAAGGAGAGCGCTATACGTCTCCAGCTGGCAGAGGCACCTCGGGATCAGGATCCTGCGCAACCCATGGCAGAGGCACCTCAACAACAGGGAGTGCAAGTGACATCAGCTATGTCCGGGGCCATTGCTAAGCCCCTGGGGCCCAGTACTAATGAGGCTCTTCAACAAAAGCTTGACTCTTTAACTGATGTTGTTGCTTCAATGGCTAAAACCATGCAGGAGATGAGAGGACCCAAGATGGAGTTGGCAAACCGTAGAGAGGATGTTCCATGGATGAGACCCCGGAAATACCCGACATGGAGAGGACGACCCCGCGACCGCTACCAACCGGATGGACAGCCCATTTGCCGCCGTTGCCAGCAGCCAGGCCACTTTGCACGAGATTGTGATTTAAACGGGAATCCCCTGGGAATGCGGGCCGCTTCACAGGAATGAACTTTCGAGGCCCAACACCCTGGCACGACAGGTACATCGGAGGATGACCCATTATCCCTATCGTGCTGGACGGAATTCCCCTCAACGCTTTGCTGGACACAGGTTCCCAGATTTCATCTATACCGTATATCCTTTATAAGAGGTACTGGACTGATGCAGATATTGATAAAGGGCCCTCTGATGTTGAACTAGATATATGGGCCAGTAATGGTAAGTTGGTACCGAAACTAGGATTCAGGGAGATGACCATAAAGATTGGTAAAGTAGAATTGAAGAAACAGGGTATAATTGTTGTTGATGTTGACCGGCGGAACTGTGAACCAACTGTATTGATAGGAATGAATGTGTTAGAAAACTGCTTTGCCGAAGTTATTTCTGTCTTACAGCAAATTGCTGAAACTGCCCAATCCTACCAGCAGAGAGTTCTCCGGAGGGAAATAAAAGTATTGATGTTAAGGCAACAGGTAGAAGTTGCAGGTGGAGAAATCGGCAGTGTGAGGGTAAGTGATCCAACGTCTATTGTAATCCCACCAAAAACAGAAATGCTGGTATGGTGTAGAGCAGCCATTGGTACTAAGGGACGAGATTATCAAGCCTTAATAGAACCAGTGTACACCGACAGCAGGCCCACTATACTCACAGCATGAGGGGTAGTCGAGGTACACCGGGGACAAGTGCCGGTACGACTTTTGAACTGTGGAGAGGAAGAGGTCACTTTGCCAAGGTATGCTACAGTGGCAAAGCTATATACTGTTGACAACAATGCCATCACAACCATTGAGCCCTTAGAACCAACCTGTCAGGTGGAAGTCAATGGCTCAGATGGAGAATTGGAGGATTGGTGCCAACAGCTACACGTGGGCATAAATTCAACACCTACCCATCAAAAACAAGGGGTGTATAGGCTAGTGACGGAATATGAACAAGTCTTCAGTAAACACCCATTGGACTTCGGACGGATAGAAGGGGTAGAACACACAATCCCCACCGGTGACCATCCCCCAATAAAAGAAAGATATAGACCCATACCGCCCGCTCACTATCAATGTGCAAAAGATATGCTGAGGGAGATGAAACAGGCTGGGGTAATAAGAGACAGCTGTAGCCCCTGGGCGGCCCCTCTAGTGATTGTCAAAAAAAAGGACGGAACCATGAGAATGTGCGTAGACTACCGGCGGATTAATAACATCACCCATAAAGACGCCTACCCCTTGCCTAGGATAGAAGAGTCCTTGACTGCTTTGAAATCTGCTAATTATTTTTCCACCTTAGACTTAACAAGCGGGTATTGGCAAGTCCCTGTGGCTGAGAGAGATAAGGAAAAGACGGCATTCACCACACCAATGGGTCTATGTGAATTTAATCACATGCCATTCGGACTCTGCAACGCATCCGGTACCTTCCAGCGGCTGATGGAATGCTGCCTCGGACACAAGAACTTCAAGACCGTCCGCCTGTACCTAGATGATGTGATCGTCTACTCAAAGACTTACGAACAACACTTAAAAGACCTGGCAGAAGTGTTCGAAGGCTTATCCAGGTATGGCATGAAAATCAAGCCATCCAAATGTCACCTTCTCAAGCCAAAGGTACAGTACCTGGGACACATCGTGAGTTCGGAGGGAGTAGCACCGGATCCCGAGAAAATAAGCGCCATAAGGGATTGGCCAAGACCTACCAACGCAAAAGAAGTGAGGCAATTCCTGGGATTGGTGGGTTACTATCGCAGATTTATAAAAGGATTTACCAAGTTGGCAGCACCCTTGCAAGACACCTTGGTAGGGCAGACGAAGAAACCTTCAAACCGAAACCCTCCTTTTCAGTGGAACGACGAAAGGGAAGACTCCTTTGAACAACTAAAGAAGGCACTAACCGGAGAAGAGGTTCTGGCATACCCAGATTACCATCAACCTTTCATCCTCTACACCGATGCCAGTAATGTGGGACTAGGAGCGGTGCTGTCACAAAAGCAAGAAGGTCGGGAGAAAGTCATCGCCTTTGCAAGTAGAAAGCTCCGGCCAACTGAAAGAAATTCAAAAAATTACAGCTCCTTCAAATTGGAACTACTGGCAGTAGTTTGGGCTGTGACTGAACGTTTCAAACACTATCTGGCCGCTGCAGAATTTATTGTCTATACTGACAACAATCCGTTGACCTATCTGGACACAGCCAAATTAGGTGCATTAGAACAGCGATGGATAGCCCGGTTATCTAATTACAACTTCATAATCAAGTATCGAGCAGGTCGCAAGAATGGAAATGCCGATGCCCTATCCCGGATGCCACACTTGAGAGATGTAGAAGAAGAAACGGGGGAGCTTGAAGAAATTGAACTACCAGCCTTCCATCATCCCAAGGCAAAACATCATCAGTCAAGTACCTATCAGAAACAACAAGAGGTGAATTTTAATCCGTTAGCACACCATAGATGGGCTGACACCCAAGACAGCAATCCGGATGTGAAGTTGGTGAAGGAACTGTTAACTGAGCAAAGTGCATATCCCGATGAGGATGCCCCAGAAGAGACGCATCAACTCTGGAAAGAGAGAGGCAAAATGTTCCTGTATCAAGGGAAGCTCTGTAGAAGGTACACCAATCCGAAAACACATGAATTGGTTTGGCAGATTATCGTGCCTAAACAAGATGTCAAGATGGTCCTCGAAGCTTACCATAATGGTGCTGGTCACTTCGGTTGGAAAAAGTTAGAAGTACTTCTAAGAGAAAGATTTTATTGGGTCGGGATGAGAAAATCAATCGAACAGTGGTGCAGAAATTGTGGCCCGTGCAACCTCAGAAGAAACGATCAAAAGAACCAAAGAGCACCACTGCAGTCCATAATCACCAAACAACCACTTGAACTTGTAGCCATGGACCACGTGAAGTTGACACCAAGCCGGTCCGGCTATGTCTATGCCTTGACCATCGTGGACCATTATTCACGCTTCTTGGTAGTAGTACCCGTAAAAGATCTGACAGCAAAAACAGCAGCCAAAGCGTTCCAAACATACTTTTGTAGACCCCATGGATATCCGGAACAGGTTCTCACCGACCAAGGTACAGCCTTTGAATCAGAGATCTTCAGAGAATTCTGTAATATGTATGGTTGCAAAAAGATCCGGACGACGGCCTATCATCCACAAACAAACGGCTTATGCGAGAAGATGAACCATATTGTAATAGACCTACTAAAGACTTTACCTGAGACAGAAAGGAATCAATGGCCAGAGAAATTGCCTGACTTGGTGGATCTGTATAATCATGTCCCGGTGAGCTCCACCAACTGCACCCCAGCTTACCTTATGCGTGCAAGACCCGGCCAATTACCAATCGATCTAGAAATGGGAATTCTGAAACCAGACGCAGAAGTTCAAGACTCCAATTGGGATATCATACGGCAAAAGCAGTATCGCCAAGTGCAAGAGAGTGTGGAAAGAAGCCTTCAGCAAACTAGAGAAAGACAAGAGCGAACTTTCAACCAGAATGCTCTAGTGACCCCATTAAGACCGGGTGACCAAGTGCTCAAGAGAAATCGTCGAACCAATAAACTAGACAATCAGTGGGAAGCCGTACCCTACACAGTTTTACCAACAAGAATGGATAATCCTAAAATGTGTCTCATTAGCAAAAACGGAGGCTTAACATCTGTACTAGTGTCAAGAGACAATCTTAAATTATGTCCGGAAGCATTGAAAGAGACAGAAGTTGTCCAGCCAGAACCAGAAGTTATTCAACCCATGCAGGTCCAACCAGTAAAGGAAAAAGAAGAGGAAATGTATCACACCTGTATAGGAGACTTTCCCAAAACCCTACTAACATACCATGGTGCAGTAGTGGTTCCCATGGTGGCCTTTAACCCAACACCGAACCCAATACCAGAAGTCCCAAGACAGGAAGAGGCTGACTCCGTACTACGGGAGGTTCCACGCCAGGAAGAACAGATTCCTGATCAGAGTAATCCCATTCACGGTGGACTTGCCAACTCCATAGTCGTGGAATTATCTTTAGCAGAGAGGGCAGATACTACATCCGCAGTAGACAGTAGTACACCACATGAAGAGACACCGCTATTACGTAGATCACAGCGTAGTACCCAGGGTCAATTACCGGCCAGGTATGCGGATTACCAACTATAAAACTATAGTCATTGTTATCATTCTGCAACGTTTAAGCCCAGTACCTACAGAGACTTGTCTGTATGAACTTATTGCATATTCTTGAACTTTTTATCAGCCCGGAGGCACTAAATCAAAGCTCCGGAAAGACTGCTTTTTGAACTTTGCTTTTTGCTCTTTTTGAACTTTCTTTAGACTTTATATTGGTAACTCTGTTGGAAAAATGGAACTAAATTCTTGGACACAAAGTGCAGTGCCTTTCCTAGTACCTTCAAGGATAGAACTGTATTAATGGACGCTATTTGAAGTGACTTTTTACAGAACTCTATTTTTGTTTCCTTGAGTGGTTTTTGTAACTTTTCATTTTTAAGACTCTGTACATATTAATTGTTATTTCAAAATGTTATCGTCCCACAGTCCCGGAGTACTGTTCTTTACTAAGGGGGAATGTGGCACCCCTAGGGGTATTTGCCACAAAAACAGTTACTGACACTAAATACAAATACTAAAATAGCAAGACTGCACTACCACCTCCGGCCAGAAGGGGGAGCTCCAGAGACTCCCCTTGATCCATTCTGGTCTGAGAGAAGAACTGGCAGTTGGGCTAAGGAGCTGAAAGTGAGAGGTCATACAGCTGAATTTCTAACAGCCCTATGACGGTTTCCAGGCCCAAATCACCGGCCTGAGGAGAAAAGGGACGGAGAAAAAGGACATTGTGAGAACCGGGTAGCATTAATCACTACCCAAAACAGGCGCAAAGACGGATACCGGATCCGTGGCTGTATTCATTATATATAATACAGCAACCGGAAAAACGTGAGGTGATATCAGCTTCACTAGGGCCGGACGCAGCAACAGACACAGAGTTCAGCGGTGCTCCTGGAGGGGGTAAGCAGATAAAAGCACTCGGGTTGCCCGTCGAACCAAGACCCGGAGGGGACAGATTGGGCCGGCAGCCAGTTCACATACAGCAGCAGGGCCACACAGAAACTGCGTACAATAAGAGGCGAAGACCCCGGCAGGGTCAAAGTAACTCAGATTTCCCATACAGACTCCGGTGACAGGACTGGTTGTAAATCCCTTTATGTTGAAGTAAACTGGTTAAACGTTTCAGTGCCTCAGACTTTCAATTGGACAATAGCTATCTATCCAGGATCAGGATCATCACCGCTGAGAGAACCTGCTGCTGATCAAGTAAGTGCCTGTTCCCTCATGATACCCCTTACACTGTGCATTGCCTGAGGCCACAGCACCGGGTCAAGCCACCCGTGACATCTCCCTCAAGAGACAGACCCCATTGGTCCGGTGCTGGGTACCCCGGTCTCCTGGGCGTCAAACAGGGTATCTATTGTTTTGATTCCAGGCTGTGATACTGCTAAAAGTAGCACTTCAGATGTGCTTGTGGTTACCATGAATCTGAATACGCTCCTCAACATTGATATTGCAATAACAAGTAAAAATGTAGATTAGTGGAAATCACAGGATTAATATACATGATGAGATGCAAATGATGAAAAAATGGAGACAAGTTTTTTTAAAAACTTCTCAATTTATTAAGTAAAGTAAGAGTGCAATGCACAGAAATACCCACTCTTGTAATCAATTAGATTATTAATGGTTGTCTGAAGAGCGTTCTGTCACACTGAGTGCACATGGGCATGCAAGATCTTCCACTGGCAGCTCTCTTTGCAATTTCTGACCAATGACGTGTTTGATGTCTTCGATGGGATACAAGTCCAGAGATGCTGGAGAAGCATATTTAAGCCATGCGAGCTGCTCACTATAGCAAATGCAGCATTCAGCCTCACATTGAAAAACGACTTCTGGGAGACTTTCGCGTTACCTCATGAAGGCACTTCATGGCACTGCCCATGCAGTCTATAACCAATCTGTCTATCAATGCATCCAAGCCAAAAGCAGGACTCATTACTAAAAAGGGTAGACTTCCATACCTTCATTTCCAGCTTGCTTTACAGCATGATAGCACTGGAAAGAAGTGGTGTGATGTCAAGAGAACACCTGTATCTAGACGGCTTCCTCATAGCCCAATATTGTGCTAACGCCTTCTGATGGTTTGTGCAGACACTGTTCGACTTAGGTTTGCTATATGATGTGTAATTTCACTTCCAGTACAGAATGGATCACTAGGTGCCATTCATCAAATCTGACGAGTCCAGGTGGGCAATACCATGAAGAGGTCTTCATGATGGAGCATCATGCTGATCCTATTCCTGGGATTATGGTGTGCTGTGGAATAATGTACAGTAGCCAGACACTTCTACTCTTTATTCTATGTACACTAACAGCTTGGTGCTACTTGGTGTTACATTTATTTGGTTGTGAAATTGGGGTTATGATCATTTCTCCAAAGTGTTCCAGGATCCATTTTTCACTATGACAATACCAGCCTTCATTTTTCTGTCACTATGAGCAGCTTGCATGGCCTAAACATACTGCCAAATTTTTTTCCCATCAAGCACATCTGGGACACCATCAATTGGCAATCACAAAGGAAGCTGTCAGCAGCAGATATTGATGATTTGTGTACCCAAGTGAATTCAACACAGCAGAACATTCTGCAGACAACATACCTCAGTGATAGCAGCCAAGGTGTGAGAGTACATGTATTTCTGTACTTCCTGTCCATCCTTAATGCAACAGCCAAGGTCATCCACCTGGCTAATCATTACTCAGACGCGTCCACTTTTCGCCAGTCGTTACACTGGCTGCCCATTCATTATAGGATCCAATTCAAAGTACTTGCTCTCACCCACAAAACTCTCCACAGTGCGGCACCCACATACATCTCCTCACTCATTTCTGTCTATCGGCCTAGCTAATCACTGCACTCTGTAAACGACTTTCGACTAACCTCTGCACTAATCCGTACCTCCCACTCCTGACTCAAAAACTTCTCCCGTGCTGCGCCAATCCTCTGGAATGCTCTACCCCAAGAAATTAGGACCAACCACAACTTGCAGTTTTAGGCGCTTCCTCAAAACACATTTGCTCAGAGCGGTCTATCACGTTCCCTAATCAAAGTAATTTTATGTGTAAGTATGAGTGTGTAGCCCATTCACTATCTCCACCTATCAACCACCCCCTGAAGATGGCTGGACCTTCATTGTAAGTACATCATTGTAAATACACACCTGTACTTTGTATCACCCCCACCTCGTTGTAGATTGTATGCTCTTATGAGCAGGGTTGTTTTATTTTTCTTTTATCATTATATTATTGTTAACGTTGTTACCTATGACTGTTGTGTTTGAAACTGTTTAACTGTAAAGCGCTGCGGAATATGTTGGCACTATATAAAGATTATTATTATTATTAAATCAGTTAGCACTAATGCGAAAGCTACCTACTTTTTCCATGCCTTGCAACAAGCGGAGAAACTCCTCATCTTGAAGAAGCTTACAAATCTGAGGTCACATAAAGACTCTTTCCTTTGCCTTTGCTTCACTCATCCTTGACAATGTATCAATGAGATACCTGAATGCTTTTGCAATTTTATCCTTTGCCTTTACAAAGTTCTTAATTACGCCCAACTTGATATCCAATGATGGTAACAAAATCTTTTGTGGAACAACAAGTGCTGGATGCAGGACATTTTTACTCCATGGCTGAAGTGAATGTCAGAGAGGCGAGTCTCTTTTATTGCAGTGATATTATTTTGGACAACTATCCCACTCACAGAAAAAGAAGCAGTACTTTGTGAATGCACCCTGGAGACCAAGTAAGAGGACAAACAGCTTTAAGTCATCACAGAGGGCCTCAAATGTTGGTCATAGTTCAGTCTGCTTCATGCTGTTATAGCTTTTTTTTCAAGTGGACTGCAAATCCAACTTGAATTGAAGGTAATGCAGTGCCATTATGCAGCAAGGTGGCTTTTAGTCTTGTTTTGGATGAATGGATGAAGAGACTCTATTACTCTGCATTGACATAACTTCAGAGCTTCCATTAAAGTGATGATGTTGTTGCATGTCACAAGACATCCCTGAAGAAGTATTGAGCAAGATCTTTGTCATGGTTGTGGAGCAAACAAATCTGAACATTGCTGGGTAAGAGAATCCACTGCTTTAGCCTGAAACCTAAGTGGTTAGCCTTACTCTTAGGCAAATCGAAATGTCTAATAAGATCATTCTGTTCACTTTGTGTCATAAGGTGTGGTTCAGTGGAGGTTGCTGACAGAAGGTCTGGGTCATGAGAGGAAGATGCTTCATGACACCAAACACCCTCTTCTTCCTCACTTGACTCACTGACAACGTTTCTGGTGCTTTTGGAACCAGCAGTTCTTCTGTTTATGGTACTGGGCGTATTGCAGATGTTTAGATACTGACAGCTGAGCTGTCAATCAACACAATGACAGCTTTGCACACCCCTGCACCAGTCTGGATGACTGAGCTGTCAATCTAAGTACTGACAGCTACAGCTTGCCCCTGTACCAGACTGGACTGCGGAGAGGCCCAAAATACTGTATATAAAATAGATGGAGATCCCATTAGATTATTATTTTGGTGGTGACCACTTATGCGAAATATTAATTTTGCCATTAATATACTAGCTAATTGCACTGTAATTTACCACTTTTCTATTTTGCTTATATTAACTGTATACTAACAATAAATATAAAATAATGGGAAGGTGTGTACTATTAAAACTAATGACAGAATTCCGTTGAGTCACATGATTCCATTATTTGTGAGATGATCGGACATGACATGACAAGGTAGAAATAATCAGGTTCTCATCATAACAATGCTGTAACTCATAGTGTATGTGGCTGATTAGCTGTAGCTTCCTAAGTGCATAAAGACTTTTTATACTAAGTTACTGCTCATTGATTCTGCACACTCAGCATATGCATCTGTCAGGATGATTTAGAGAATTATAAAAATGAGCTAAAAGGTAAAAGTAGCATTTTTTCAAACTTAAACAAATCTACTTTCTTTTAGTGTGATTTGCAAATCATTTACATTCTACAGTTTAATTTGACCTTGTATCTTCATATTTATCTGTAGATTGCTACAATTTCTTTATTTCATGAGCCTGTGCTCTTTGCTGTTTTCCGAAAATCTTCTAGCACCTGATCCATAACTCTTTAAGGGATGTGCCCCTTTAAATGAGATGTCAAAGCTTCTGATTTACTGGCGTAGAATAGCTTACCTTGACATGACGGTTTCAGAAAATCACCTTTTTTGATTTACCATTACACTTATTACAAGGTCAATGAGTTTTTCACATATTACAGCTTAGCGCATGCCTAAGCTTTCTTGAAATGCTAAATGTAAGATTTGACTGTAAACTCATATAGTACCACATAAAAAAATTATAAATAAATTGCCTACTTGGCTCGTTTGACAAACTGCGTCCTGATAGCAATGTTTTTGCAGTGGGATTGCTGTAGAGAGGTATTTTTGTACAGTTAAAGCACTAGGAACCTCAATTTGTCCAGTGACAAAAATTAATTTTCTGAATTTTAAAACAAAATTATTCTCCTGAGATGAAATGTTTTATGTACTAAATTAGATGCTATTGGAATTTAGCTGGATTTAATTAGGCTCAAACAGCTGAGCAATGCAGTAGTGGTAGCTCTGGCTTGCTCTCTCCATCATGGAGACACTGCAGTATAGCAATCCTCTCTTCCTGTACACCTTGTGCTTCCACAGTCACTTTACATACAGTATTAAGGACTACCTCTCCTGCTGCACAACTGGGAAAAGGGTGGTGACTCTGAGACAATGTCACCTACCTGTAGAGCCTCTGGACACCAATATTCCTGGTATCCCACACTGCCACATGCAGAGGGAATGCACATGACATATTGGAATATGCCATAACTGCCCTAGAAGTACCAATCCCAGGAAGTGAGTTGACTTCTTTCTACTAGCCACAGCCTCCTTGCCTTCTTTGGAAATTCCCAGGGGTCATTATTGTCTTTCAGAATTGCTTTCTTTGATTCATTTGTCTCTCTAGTACCTTTTTTTAGTTACTGTTATACTAACTTCAGTGATTGGTGGATACTTGTTTGCCAATCCTGCTCGTCGCTGAACATAAGCTCTTCTACCCCATACATTTTCTCCTCTTCTAATTTTTAAAGTGTCATCCACCTACATGGTTATTTAGAGCATCTTGTCACTGCCAATCTCCTGATGCCCGACTCCACTTTGGGTACTACAGCTGTTAGCAGTTGCAGAACCTCTTTGAAGCCATATTTTTTCAGGTTGTGCATCACAGGCAGGGAATCTAACACACACCCTGATCAGGGAGATGTGGGTACCTCATGGATACTGTCTCATTTTCTCCATCATAAACACTCTGCAAAAAGGAAACCACTCTCTATTTGTGCAATATCTGCTTCAACTGTACCTTCAGACTTTACGGGCTGCACTTTATTGAGAATCCCTCTTCTTTACAGTTAAATTATGGTAAATAGCATCCAAGATGAGAAGTTGTAACTGAGATTATAGTGATAAACAAAACTCTAGCAATTGCAAAGTGTTAGCATACCTTGGTTCCATTATGTCCATTTGTGTGAGAGGATCTCAAACCTGACAAGATTGACCCTGGGCAACTGACATTAGCTAGTGGTGCCAGTCTGGAAGTATGACATTTTTCTTGAAAAACCGCACCCACAACTTGGCACAGAAAAAAAGTTTATGAATAAACAGTAGTATAGCCAAAGAGGCATGTTTATTGGGCATTGTGCCTTATCTGTTTTGCGAGAAAGAGAATTTTTAAGAGAGAGCAACATCATCTAAGCCTCTTCTTAAAGGGAACCTGTCAGCAGGATTGTGCTGAGTAACCTACAGACAGTGTCAGGTTGGCGCCGTTTTACTGATTAAAATGATAGCTTGGTTAATTAAATCCATCTTGTGGTTGTTGTTTAATCTTTATTTTCAGCTTTCAGTTAATGAGATTCTCGTGCTTCAGGGCGACCTGTGGGCGGGGCTGTGGGCAGGGCTTAATGGGTTGCCCGGCTTAGGTATTCATACTGATGGAAAACAAGAAAAAAGCTGAATGGCACTAAGAAACAGGTGAGTACTCACTGTTTGAGCAGTCTTAGCAGAGTCCAGTAGGATGAGCTGAGTCGACAACCCCACCAAATGGTAATCCATTGGAATAAGGCGTGCTTGCTTGAAAAAACATGAGTGGAAATCCAAAGAGGAAGAAAATAGCAGCACCACGCAAGTCTTCCAGTAAAAAAAAACCTTTGTCCTTTATTTTAACAACGTGCTGCGGACATGGTTACAGAGGGCAGGATAATTGCACGACGAACTGGTTAGGTTAATGGACTACGGCCGTTTTGCGTGGTATACGCTTCAATGGGTCCAGATTTGCCTCAGACCCTATCTTTTGTGATGAATAAATTTAATGAATGTGCACAAATGCCATTGTGGAGGATAAGGGAGCAGGGTCAGCTGTGACATCTACTGATAAAAACTGTTGCTGTAAAAAACAACAGGAAGTATAAGTCTAAAATAGCCGCAGTGGCCAGTGTGAAAATTGCAAGATTATTATTTTAAAGGGAATCTGTCACCTACTTTTTCATATATAAGCTGTGGCCACTGCCATCAGGGGCTTATCTACAGCATTCTGAAATGCTGTAGATAAGCCCCCGATGTAACCTGAAAGATAAGAGAAATAAGTTATACTATACACACCTGGGGGGCAGTCCGTTCCGATAGGCGTCGCGGTCTGGGTCTGATGCCTCCCAACTTTATGCGATGACGTCCTCTTCCTTGCTTCTGTCGCGGCTCCTGTGCAGGCATACTTTATCTGCCCTGTTGAGGGCAGAGCAAAGTACTACAGTGAGCAGGCGTTGGGCTTCTCGGACCTTTCCCGGTGCCTGCACACTGCAGTACTTTGCACTGCCCTCAACAGTATGCCTGCGCAGGAGCCGAAACAGAAGCAAGGATGATGATGTCATCACATAAAGATGGGAGGCGCTGGACCCAGACCGCCCTTTGGTGAGCATAATCTAACTTGTTTTTCTTATCTTTCAGGTTACATCGGGGTGGGGGGGGCTTATCTATAGCATTACAGAATGCTGTAGATAGGCCCCTAATGGCGTTGGCCGAAGCTTATATACGAAAAAGTAGGTGACAGATTCCCTTTAATTTAATGTAGGTTGTAAAAAAAGGCATTGCCATTTTTTTTAAATACATGTAATGCAAAACCCTGAATTAAACGATAGGTCATTTTCTGGTGACACATTCTTTACAAGAATAAGGAAAACAGAGCAATGCACCCTATAACCTACATCACAGTTCACCCAGAATCTTTTTTTCTGCCATGTGCTAATCATACAGATAAGCCTAATCCTGAATTGTGCTTTCTGTCTGCCATTTACACAAGTTTGATTGTCAATTGTGGGTCCAGGGCAAAAAGCCCTGGGTGCTCAGGCAATTTGGGCTGATAATTGCCTCTTCAACAAGTACAGGTAATGTGCTCTGAACTACCATACAAGTTGACGACCCTAAAGCAATATCTGGCTGTTATGAAACAGAAATAATTTACTTACCTGGGGAACATTTTATTATATAAATTTGTTAACTACCTTTAAATGGTCAATGTAACCACTATCAAAAGTTTAATACTTGTTAATTACCCAAGTGTTATTTTTTGAGTAAAAAATTGCTCTAAAGTTATGAACACTGGAGCCCTGATTCATCAAAGTCTTTTTGTTTGGTCTCTAACTTAAACATTACAAAAGTCTCAAAGGTTTTGTGCAAATCAAAGTTACACAAAATTTTCAGACTTTCGGCGTTTTAATATTAGTCCCAACTAGGGTTGAGCGAAACGGATCGGACAAATTAAAAAATCGCCGACTTTCGGCAAAGTCGGGTTTCATGAAACCCGGCCCGATCCTAGTGTGAGATCAGCCATGAGGTCGGTGATCTGTGCGCAGAAGTCACGTTTCGTATGATGCTATGAGCGCCATTTTTCAGCCAATGAAGGAGGATGCAGAGTGTGGGCAGCGTGATGACATAGGTCTCGGACCCCACCATCTTAGACAAGGGCATGACAGTGATTGGCTTGCTTTCTGCGGCATCACAGGGGTTATAAAGGGGCGTGCATGTCGGCCGCCATCTTACTTTTGCCGATCTTAGCATAGGGAGAGGTTGCTCCTTCTAGTGGCCTAATTTAATATTACTTGTGCTATTTACTAGGGCCCCCTTGTGCAGTCCTATTGGAAAGCACTCTTGCAGTTGTATTTATTTCTGGGGTCTGATCATAGTTATTTCTGTGGTCTGATCATAGTATACTCTTTTCCTTTTTTTTTTTTTTCTCTCTCCCCCGCCCACCATGGATTACCTTGAGTCTAAGGCCGGGGTCACACTAGACCGTAATACGGACGAGTGCAATGCGATAAAAAATCGCATAGCACTCGCCCCAATGTTGATCTATGGGGCAGCTCCCATCATCCGATATTTTCTCGGCCGTATTCAGGATCCGAGTGAAATCGCAGCATGCTGCGATTGTCAGCGTATCTCGGGCGAGACTCGCCAATGAAAGTCTATGGGTGCGAGAAAACATCGGATTACATACGGACCATGCGTGTGCATTGCGAGAAATACGGAAGACTTCTCCAGGTGACAGGAAATTGAATCATCCATTATCAGGAAGCTTTGGAATGCTAATTTCTGGCCCATGCTGGATTGCAAACCAGGAAGCACGCCTCCACGGAGTGTTCTGTAGTAGCAGCATGGCCAGGCATATTAATGTGGAGATGCTCATTGCTCTGGTCCATGATAGACCCGAATTATGGGACCAATGCGACGCACATTATGCAGACCGTGCACATAAAGACGCAGCATGGAGGGCAATATGTCGCCACATGTTCCCCGATTTTGATGAGCGACCTCAAGAGGTTCAGCAAGAAATATGTAAGTACCATTCTTCAAAATTTTTTTTTTTTCATGTAAGCCTGAAAGCATCATATGTGTTTTGCTTATGATGTTAGTAAATCATCCATGCTCTTGGTTGAAGATGCCAAAACATTCCCAAGAGACACAAATATGGCTTTAAATTAATTTAGCTATAGTCCGTTAATATAGGGCCAAAGGAATTTTATGTCCCCCTAGCCTCCTGGGCCCATGTGTTTTGGCAAAGCCTGTAACTGTTTGTGTGTGATATTTATCTCAAATGTTTTGTATATTTGCAGTCAATGATGTAAATAGACGCTGGCGGAGTTGCCGGGACCAATACCGGCGTGAGCGTCAAGTTCATGGGCGGAGTGGTGATGCAGCCCCCCAAAAATGGAAATACCTTTATTATGACCGTCTAAATTTTCTTGCCCCGGTGATGGAGCTACGACCGTAAGTGCATGCATGTGTACAAATATTTAACACATTTTATGATGTGAATATGTATGTATTTTTTAATATAAATAATGTTTTGTGAAATACAGAACAGAGTCAAATCTGACTGAAAGAGAGACTGGATCTGACTCTGAGTTGCTGATTGACCCTGTTGCTGAAGATGCAGAATTGGCTGGACCATCTGGGCAAGCAACAGGCAGCAACCACCCTCCCCCACCACCACAACCAGCAGCAGCGTCTACCGCTCCACAGGAGGCAAATCCTGAGGTTGATGAAGGAGGCCAGAGCAGCAGTCCAACATTGGCTCTGGATACATCACCACAGCCTACTACCAGACCAAACCGTGGTCGTCGCAGAAGGGTGGCTTTGAACATTGGCACCAGGAGGCAAGTTGATACCGGGGTGTTGGACTATTTGTCCCGAGCTGCCAATGATGATGGGGAGGAAGCTTACTTCCGCAGTCTTGCCCGCTATTTACGTCCCATTCCCCGCTCGCTCAGGCTGCGGACCAGAGGTTGCATCCAAATTTTGCTAGATGCGGCAACACCCCCAAACAACCCGACTAATATCTTTAATTATCTTGAACGGTGGCAAATGTCATCTACCAACCTTCTGGCGGTGCAAGACCTTCCACAGGACCAATCACAAACTGTGTCAGCACCACCCCCGCAACCTATAGCTCCACAACAACAGCCTGCACAAACCACACAACAAGGCCAAAACAGGGGTATTTATGATTTTGCAGCACATCCCCAATCTGACCACTTGAACAGACACATGTTTGGAGGCTGGTCCCAACATGTGTCTGCTCGACATGGCCATATTGGGGGTTCGGAACAAATGGGTCAAGCCAGTAGCCAGGACTTGATGCCCTTCTACCCTCCACATCAAGTGTTAGGTCATACACATGATCGCAGCTTGCAGCAACACCCGCAATTTCTATCTGCAATAACACAGGTAGACAGAGTGGTTGGTCAACCACCCAGGCCAAGTTCCGCACATGCTGGACACCCGCCATCATCATCACCACCCCCAACCTACCATAACCTGTAATGTTTTGGATGTTAGATTTTGCCTGTCATTTTGGCCTTTTGTTGGCCTTAGTTTTTTGTGACCATGGCATGTAAAGCTGTGTTGTTTGTTTTGTTTAAATTACATATGAAAATTGAAATATGTTTTGGGAATACATATATATATGCGCAGAGCAGTAAAAATTTGTTCTGAAAATAGAGTCTTATGTCTTGGTCCAGCTACATACATGATTTGTTAACTTTACACACTTATATCTTTTCATCATCAGATACATATTACACCAATTTCTGAAGGAAATTATGTGATTTATTAACTTAGAATCTAAACAAAAATTAAGGCAAAACAGCATTGTCTTGCCAAACCGTAGATCCCTCTGGTGACACAAAAAAATTGGTAAAAACATCACGAACTTTTAGGCCAGAGGGCTGACGACGTGAAGGACGAACACGTGTAGTTGTCAAGACAGTATTTGCATAATCAATGTCATCTGCAGCAGATGATGGGCAATCATGGTCTCTTGTAAAGTTGTGAAGAACAACACATGCTTTAATCACACCATTTACATTGCCTTCACTCAGTTGGATTGCAGACTGAAGGACCCGCCATTTTGCACTGAGAATGCCGAATGAACACTCGACCAGACGGCGGGCACGGGAAAGACGCAAATTAAAGATTCTGCGCCGGTAGTCCAGGCCTCTCCGTGGATAGGGTCTCATGACGTTCCTTGATAATTGAAAGGCCTCATCTGCTACCATCATGTAAGGCACCGCATCCAAATTAGCCCCTGGTATGTGACTTGGGGGTGGGAGATCCAATTCATTGTTGTGCAGCCGCCGACCCATAATGGAAGAACTGAAGACTCTAGAGTCTCCAGTTCTCCCATAGGCCCCAATATCTACAATTATAAACCTGTAGTTGCTGTCGACTAGGGCCAACAGCACTACAGAGAAAAACTGTTTATAATTATAGAATTGGGTCCCTGAACCTGGCGGCTTACGCACACGGATGTGCTTTCCGTCAAGAGCCCCAATACAGTGCGGAAACTGGCATGTGTCCTGAAATCCTTGAGCAATACGTAACCAGTCTGCAATTTTTGGTTCAGGCATCACCTCTTGATGGAGTCTTCTCCAGATTTCCGTGCATGTATCCCGCACAATCCCAGAAATTGTAGATTTGCCCAATAAAAACTCTAAATGCAGTGCCGCATATGATAGGCCAGTGGCAAGGAAGCTAAAAGACAAAATAATATTTTTATCAAAGATAAAATTATCACAATACAGGGTGATATGGGGCAATCAAACACTTTTTTTTAATTTAAAAAAAAATGAGATGCTATGGCTTTGATCTTTTAAAAAAATTACATTAAGAAAATAAGGTCAAATTATGTTGAAGTTACTTAACCATTTAAGTATATAATTTGAATAAGGGGTATCGACAAAAAAATGAGTAACATATTGGGTCAATTAGTATTAAGGCATACCGCAAGGTAAGGATAAGGCGCTCCTCAGCTGAAATAGATTTGCGCATCCTGGTGTCCTTCTTCGTGATCCCTGGACGCAAAATCTCCAACAAAATGTCAAAGGTTTGAATCCTCATCCGACAATAGTTGAAGAACTTGTCCGGATTAGTCCTCAGAGCAGCATACAGACGGCTGAAATGGCCTTTATTGATACGTTGTTTGATAAGTGGATGTACCCACATCCGTCTCCGCCTCCTCGGATCTACAATAACTGGGTATGGCTGCCCAAAACGTTGGGAAAGTACCCAGTTGAAAAGCACACGCTCTGTGGTGTTGAAAGTCAGTCGATCAGACATGTTGCTCATCAATCCGAAGTGCAGCAACACAAGCAGGGACTCTACTGCATAGATTGGTGGGTGGCACCTGTGTTTTGGGCCATTAAATAATGTTCTTGGTGATGATTTAAATTTTTTCAGGTGGAAAAACCGTTATATGTCCATTTTGCAAGCCTGCGAGAAATTCTCGCCATACGGATGCCATACGGATGTCACACGGATGTCAAACGGCTCATTTGATGCGAGAAAATCGCATCCTCGCACTGCACTCGGATCACTGTTTTGTAAAAATTTGTGCGATTCTCGTCCGTCAAAAACGGACCGTTTTTTTATACGTTGTGTGTGTCCCCGGCCTAAACCTGAGTCTCTTAGGATAGGAAAAGTTGCAAAAGCCCTAGGGACATGCTCCAATCCAGACTTTTTTCCGTCACAATCCTCTGTCCTTAAATTGAATGATGATGATAAGAAAAATATGATTAGGCTTTTTTTAGATTATGAGAATTATAGCAAAACCGAAATTACTAATCACATTGATGTACTTTTCCTTCAGCATTACATTCTGGAAGGTCTAGTCCCTAAAGGATTGGTAATTGCTCAGCAGTCATCCTTTCAAAAGAATGACCCTGAGTTCACTAAACTATGGGATGCCATCCGCTTGAAATGTTCCTCAGCCCTGATGGAACTATTAATCGCCAAAAGGAAATCTCTAGCTAATAATGCATTATCCCAATTAATTGATCTTAAACAGAAGTTATCACAGTATTCCACCTCCATTGACTTTCATGATCTTGACCAGAAACTCTTCAATAGGCTGAGCAAGTTTGAAGAGGATCTGATCAAGAAAAAAGCGAACAAGTTCCATAGGGACAGAGGAACTGATCAGTTAACAGCTACTGCCCCAGATAGAGACACCAATAGTCTCACTCCAGCATCATTTATGCTTGAATCTTCCACTAAGATACCATCCACTATAAAGAAACGAAAGGACTCCACCTGTGTCTTTGGAAATAAACAGCAGGAACTATATTACCAGCAACATAAGAGCACTCTTAAGGGATGTGCTAATAAACTGGAGCCTGCCCTGGGGGCATCATGTGAGGACGAATTCACTTGTCCTGATCCCTCCAGTGTATTGGCCCCACCTACCACTAGGATCTTGATTAATGAGTCATCTTGTGACCCTCCTATGGAAGGATCACTCGAGATTTTACCCACTGTTCCAATGCTTCCAGCCTTCAGTGAGGCTGATGGCGCAGGTGGCCTTTCACAGTTTACTATCCATGACGACCACCTGTCGTCACAATCTTCTACACAGTTTACTATGCATGACGACCACCTGTCGTCACAATCTTCTACACATTCTATTTCATTTCTCGCTCTTCCCTCCACTGTCACCCCCTCATTTCCTATAATTGAAACTATCGAGTCCACCAATATGCTGAGGAGCAATTTGGTGGTCTCATCCCGTGTAAAAATGTTTTCCCCACTTTTAGATCGCCCCCCACTAAGTCCAGTACCCCCTGAGTCTCCAATCCCAGGCCATACACGGACAGTCACTAATGATACCTTTGGTAATACCAAAATCACACAGTTTTTTCGGCTGGCCCCGGGCCACTCTTCCAAAATAAAAAGAAAAAGAGAAAGCGAGGAAGCAGAGGAAGAGGAAAAGTCAGATTCAAACTCCAAAGTAAAAAAACTCATGCTGGCACAAGTGACCTAATTGAAAAATCCAGTGTTTTTAATCTCTCAAATTACATACTTTCTGACACAGAGAAATCGCTCCTTGAACGAGGATTATCTTTCTGTCCGGATGCGCCACTCAACACCTTTAATCTGTTTTTAGATCTAAATGAGTTCATCAGAAAACTGACTACACAGCGCCACTTCATAATTGAAGAAAAGAATAAGTTCCTCTCCAATACTCCGGTATCCTCTTCTACTAATGATGCTGACACCTTCTTACATGTTAATCCGAAAATTAAGTCTAGTAAATTTTACCCCGTCCATCACAAGGGCTCCCATATTGAAACCTTCCAGCAGTTTATTTTCAAAGAGCTCCGCTCCCTCCCCCCTATTTCTAAAAAATCTTCCAATCTTATTTTCGCTGAAAAAATGGCCCTCAAATCTCTACGAGCTAACAATAATATAATCATAAAAAATGCAGATAAGGGGGGTGGGGTTGTTATCATGGATAGGGCTTGGTATGTCAATGAGGGCATTAGAATCTTGAGTGACTCCGAATATTATGCTAAACTGGAGAATGACACTTCGGCTACAATCTTTTCCCAATACACTGGGTTCATCAAAGAAGCTTGGTCCCTTGGGATTCTGAATAAAAAGGAATTCAAATTCCTCAACATCTCCAGATTCAAGACCCCCTTTTTTTTTTTTTTACCCAAAATTCATAAGGACCCCAAAAATCCCCCCGGCCGGCCCATCATTTCGGGTATCGACTCCATCACCAGTAATCTCTCACATTATGTAGATCTGTTCTTGCAAAAATACGTTATGGACCTAGATTCTTATCTTAGAGACTCCTCTCATTTAATTGACCATCTTTTATCTCTACCCAATGTCCCCTGTTGCATTTTACTTACCATGGATGTACAGGCCCTTTATTCAAATATCCCTCATGATTTAGGCCTTGAAGCGGTAACTCAATTTTTGCTGACTGATGGCCAATTACCTCCTATGCAAATTGAGTTTTTACAAAAAGCGGTAATGTTTGTCCTTAGCAATAACGTTTTTTCTTTTGAAAGGGCTTTCTACCGCCAGGTGAGGGGCTGCGCGATGGGGACGAGATTTGCCCCCAGTTACGCTAATTTGTTCATGGGGGCATTTGAGTCCGTCTTCATCGCGCAGTCCCCACTGGCGGTTGGCAAAATTGCCCTCTACCGCCGTTTTATTGATGATCTTTTTATTATCTGGACGGGTTCCGAACTAGAAGCACTGGATTTTGTTCAGTCCCTGAATATGAATTCTTGGGGACTAAAATTCACAGCCAACTTATCTAGTACAGCAATCCAATTTCTAGATTTATTGGTACATGTTGACCCACATGGTCACTTTTCAACATCCACGCATTTCAAAAGGGTAGACGTAAATAGCTATCTAAATTTTAGCAGTGGTCACCTCCCTAATTGGATTTTAAATATCCCTTATGGGCAGTACTGGAGGATCAGGAAGAACTGCACTAAAGACAGTGATTTCTTCAAAGAAGCCGATATCCTGAAACATCGTTTTAAGAGTAAAGGGTACCCTAAAAAATTGGTTTCTGATGCATTCACAAGAGCCAGAGCCTTCACACAAAAAGAATGCATTGAGCAGATTAAAAATAAGAATAATAGGTCTGTTAAACCCTCTGATTTCACTAAATGGAGTTTTATAACTACCTTTAATCAATCACATGGGGTCGTAGGAAACCTTTTGAAAAAATATTGGTTCATCTTGAAAGGGGATCCAGTTTTATCAATACATATTCCTGCGCAACCTAGAACCATCTTCAGAAAAAATCGCACCCTTTGTAACATCGTTGCACCCAGCAACGTAACTCGTGAGTGTGCATCCACATCTACTTGCCGGACACAACATAATCCGGGTTACTTTGCTTGCAGGGCAGCTAAGTGTTTATGTTGTGGTTCCATCAGTAATGGAGCGAAAGAATTTCGGTCATATACTACGGGCACCAGTTTTAATATTAACTGTCATGTAAACTGCCGCTCTAGTTATGTAGTTTATCTGATCGAATGTGGTTGTGGGCTGCAATATGTCGGGCGGACGATACAGGCTATGCATGCAAGGATGAATAAACACCGTCAGAACATCCGGAATGGGTATTTAATGCATAGTCTGTCAAAACACTTCCTCACAGTACATAATAGGAACCTAAGTTCACTAATCAGATACCAAAGGATATGCCTGATCGCTTTACCAATTTAGTAAGAAGAGAAAGTTATTGGATTTTTAAACTCGGCACACTGGCACCTGAGGGGTTAAATCTCATCATTGAAAAGGTCACATAATGGCTGCATTTTTGCCCTGTTTTTTTTTTTTTTTTATTATTTCGCATTTTATTGGTTTTATTTTAGTTGATTTTATATTATTATGCTGTATCCGTTTTTTTAATCTTTTTTGATATACTGTATATGTTTTTAAACTGCGTTGCGACTTGTATCTTAATTAATCATGTGATCCCACCTAATCATGTGTTCTGAACAATTGCTCCTTAAATCTCATTGGTTGGTGCTTCTTTATATACTCACTCTGGCCCACTCTCTGTATACTGCCACCTGATGAAGACGGAGCTGTTCCGTCGAAACGCGTTGTGGATTTCAATAAACAAAGAAACTTTTAATCCTTTCATCTGTGTCCTGTGCGCTTCCATGTGACTGGAGTATTTTGCAACTTACAGTTTATTCCTCTCCTGAGGCACCCGGCAGGAGCTGCATTGGACCTTTCTCAATCAACATCTCCCCTGACCGCCAGCCTGGCGCTCCGTTAGCCTGTCCTTTCTGTATCTATTTGAGTTTTGGTTCAGTCTCCCAAAAAAAGTGAGATTCAAATTCTCACAAAGTGGATATACTTCAGTCCTGTTAGTTTGTCACACATCAGCCAGCCACTTTCTGCCACTTACATTGTGTTGTTTTATACACTGGGCCTGAGTTTTTGTTCAGTCTCCCCAAAAAAAGGGAGATTCTAATTCTCACAAAGTGGATATACTTCAGTCCTGTTAGTTTGTCAGATATCAGCCAGCCACTTTCTGCCACTTACATTGTGTTGTTTTATGCACAGGGCCTGAGTTTTTGTTCACTCTCCCCCCAAAAAAGTGAGATTCTAATTCTCACAAAGTGGATATACTTCAGTCCTGTTAGTTTGTCGGATATCAGCCAGCCACTGTCTGCCACTTACATTGTTTTGTTTTATGCACTGGACCTGAGTTTTGGTTCAGTCTCCCCCAAAAAAGTGAAATTTAAATTCTCACAAAGTGGATATACTTCAGTCCTGTTAGTTTGTCGTATGTCAGCCAACCACTTTCTGCCACTTAGATTGTGTTGTTATATACACTGGGCCTGAGTTTTGGTTCAGTCTCCCAAAAAAAGAGAGATTCTAATTCTCACAAAGTGGATATACTTCAGTCCTGTTAGTTTGTCGGATATCAGCCAGCCACTGTCTGCCACTTACATTGTGTTGTTTTATGTACAGGGCCTGAGTTTTGGTTCAGTCTCCCCCCCCAAAAAAGTGAGATTCAAATTATCACAAAGTGGATATACTTCGGTCATGTTAGTTTGTTGTATATCAGCCAGCCACTTTCTGACACTTACATTGTGTTGTTTTATACACTGGGCCTGAGTTTTGGTTCAGTCTCCCCAAAAAAAGTGAGATTTAAATTCTCACAAAGTGGATATACTTCAGTCCTGTTAGTTTGTCACATATCAGCCAGCCACTTTCTGCCACTTACATTGTGTTGTTTTATGCACAGGGCCTGAGTTTTGGTTCAGTCTCCCCCCAAAAAAAAGTGAGATTCAAATTATCACAAAGTGGATATACTTCAGTCCTGTTAGTTTGTTGTATGTCAGCCAGCCACTTTCTGCCACTTACATTGTGTTGTTTTATACACTGGGCCTGAGTTTTGGTTCAGTCTCCCCCAAAAAAGGGAGATTTAAATTCTCACAAAGTGGATATACTTCAGTCCGGTTAGTTTGTCACATATCAGCCAGCCACTTTCTGCCACTTACATTGTGTTGTTTTATGCACAGGGCCTGAGTTTTGGTTCAGTCTCCCCCCCAAAAAAAGTGAGATTCAAATTATCACAAAGTGGATATACTTCAGTCCTGTTAGTTTGTTGTATGTCAGCCAACCACTTTCTGCCACTTACATTGCGTTGTAATATACACTGGGCCTGAGTTTTGGTTCAGTCTCTAAAAAAAGGGAGATTCAAATTCTCTCAAAGTGGATATACTTAAGTCCTGTTAGTTTGTCGTATATCAGTCAGCCACTTTCTGCCACTTAGATTGCGTTGTTATATACACTGGGCCTGAGTTTTGGTTCAGTCTCCCAAAAAAAAGAGAGATTCCAATTCTCACAAAGTGGATATACTTCAGTCCTGTTAGTTTGTCGGATATCAGCCAGCCACTTTCTGCCACTTACATTGTTTTGTTTTATGCACAGGGCTTGAGTTTTGGTTCAGTCTCCCCCCAAAAAAGTGAGATTCAAATTATCACAAAGTGGATATACTTCAGTCCTGTTAGTTTGTCACATATCAGCCAGCCACTTTCTGCCACTTACATTGTGTTGTTTTATACACTGGGCCTGAGTTTTGGTTCAGTCTCCCCCCAAAAAAGTGAGAATCAAATTCTCACAAAGTGGATATACTTCAGTCCTGTTAGTTTGTTGTATATCATCCAGCCACTTTCTGCCACTTACATTGTGTTGTTTTATACACTGGACCTGAGTTTTGGTTCAGTCTCCCCCAAAAAAGTGAAATTTAAATTCTCACAAAGTGGATATACTTCAGTCCTGTTAGTTTGTCGTATGTCAGCCAACCACTTTCTGCCACTTAGATTGCGTTGTTATATACACTGGGCCTGAGTCTAGAAATAGGAAAAACCCAATGTGGCTGAACAAAGAAGTAAGACAGGCAATTAACAGTAAAAAGAAAGCATTTGCACTACTAAAGCAGGATGGCACCATTGAAGCTCTAAAAAACTATAGGGAGAAAAATACTTTATCTAAAAAGCTAATTAAAGCTGCCAAAAAGGAAACAGAGAAGCACATTGCTAAGGAGAGTAAAACTAATCCCAAACTGTTCTTCAACTATATCAATAGTAAAAGAATAAAAACTGAAAATGTAGGCCCCTTAAAAAATAGTGAGGAAAGAATGGTTGTAGATGACGAGGAAAAAGCTAACATATGAAACACCTTCTTCTCCACGGTATTCACAGTGGAAAATGAAATGCTAGGTGAAATCCCAAGAAACAATGAAAACCCTATATTAAGGGTCACCAATCTAACCCAAGAAGAGGTGCGAAACCGGCTAAATAAGATTAAAATAGATAAATCTCCGGGTCCGGATGGCATACACCCACGAGTACTAAGAGAACTAAGTAATATAATAGATAAACCATTATTTCTTATTTTTAGGGACTCTATAGCGACAGGGTCTGTTCCGCAGGATTGGCGCATAGCAAATGTGGTGCCAATATTCAAAAAGGGCTCTAAAAGTGAACCTGGAAATTATAGGCCAGTAAGTCTAACCTCTATTGTTGGTAAAATATTTGAAGGGTTTCTGAGGGATGTTATTCTGGATTATCTCAATGAGAATAACTGTTTAACTCCATATCAGCATGGGTTTATGAGAAATCGCTGCTGTCAAACCAATCTAATCAGTTTTTATGAAGAGGTAAGCTATAGGCTGGACCACGGTGAGTCATTGGACGTGGTATATCTCGATTTTTCTAAAGCGTTTGATACCGTGCCGCACAAGAGGTTGGTACACAAAATGAGAATGCTTGGTCTGGGGGAAAATGTGTGTAAATGGGTTAGTAACTGGCTTAGTGATAGAAAGCAGAGGGTGGTTATAAATGGTATAGTCTCTAACTGGGTCGCTGTGACCAGTGGGGTACCGCAGGGGTCAGTATTGGGACCTGTTCTCTTCAACATATTCATTAATGATCTGGTAGAAGGTTTAGACAGTAAAATATCGATATTTGCAGATGATACAAAACTATGTAAAGCAGTTAATACAAGAGAAGATAGTATTCTGCTACAGATGGATCTGGATAAGTTGGAAACTTGGGCTGAAAGGTGGCAGATGAGGTTTAACAATGATAAATGTAAGGTTATACACATGGGAAGAAGGAATCAATATCACCATTACACACTGAATGGGAAACCACTGGGTAAATCTGACAGGGAGAAGGACTTGGGGATCCTAGTTAATGATAAACTTACCTGGAGCAGCCAGTGCCAGGCAGCAGCTGCCAAGGCAAACAGGATCATGGGGTGCATTAAAAGAGGTCTGGATACACACGATGAGAGCATTATACTGCCTCTGTACAAATCCCTAGTTAGACCGCACATGGAGTACTGTGTCCAGTTTTGGGCACCGGTGCTCAGGAAGGATATAATGGAACTAGAGAGAGTACAAAGGAGGGCAACAAAATTAATAAAGGGGATGGGAGAACTACAATACCCAGATAGATTAGCGAAATTAGGATTATTTAGTCTAGAAAAAAGACGACTGAGGGGCGATCTAATAACCATGTATAAGTATATAAGGGGACAATACAAATCTCTCGCTGAGGATCTGTTTATACCAAGGAAGGTGACGGGCACAAGGGGGCATTCTTTGCGTCTGGAGGAGAGAAGGTTTTTCCACCAACATAGAAGAGGATTCTTTACTGTTAGGGCAGTGAGAATCTGGAATTGCTTGCCTGAGGAGGTGGTGATGGCAAACTCAGTCGAGGGGTTCAAGAGAGGCCTGGATGTCTTCCTGGAGCAGAACAATATTGTATCATACAATTAGGTTCTGTAGAAGGACGTAGATCTGGGGATTTATTATGATGGAATATAGGCTGAACTGGATGGACAAATGTCTTTTTTCGGCCTTACTAACTATGTTACTATGTTACTATGTTACTATGAGTTTTGGTTCAGTCTCCCAAAAAAAAGAGAGATTCCAATTCTCACAAAGTGGATATACTTCAGTCCTGTTAGTTTGTCGGATATTAGCCAGCCACTTTCTGCCACTTACATTGTGTTGTTTTATACACTGGGCCTGAGTTTTGGTTCAGTCTCCCCCCAAAAAAGTGAGAATCAAATTCTCACAAAGTGGATATACCTCAGTCCTGTTAGTTTGTCACATATCAGCCAGCCACTTTCTGCCACTTACATTGTGTTGTTTTAAGCACAGGGCCTGAGTTTTGGTTCAGTCTCCCCCCCCCCCCAAAAAGGGAGATTTAAATTCTCAACAAGTTTATATACACCTTCTACCTTGTTTTACAGTACCATATAATGGTTGTTATTTTGGTTAGATTTTCCAAAAAGTGAGGAAGTCTGGTGGGAGAGCCTGTGGGCGGTGGTTTCCAGCTGGTACTGATGGTGGTGGTGGTGGTTGTGCATCTGGTGGTAGTGGCAAAAGCACAATAGTACCTAAGGCTGGAGGTGTTGAGCCAGCGTCATCGTCTGGCTACACAAGGCCTCGAAGGCTCCATTATCTGGGAGTAGGAAAACAGCTTTTAAAGCCGAAGCAGAAGGAAAAAGTTTTGGCTTTCCTTGCTGACTCAGCCTCCAGCTCTTTCGCCTCCTCTTCAGAAAGTTCCAAATATAAAAGCAGCGAGTCGTCAGTGGATGCTCCCGGTCAGGAACAAGACGTTTCCTTGTGTCCTTCATCCAAACCAAAAGTGAAGGATGCATCAGGCGAAACTACGGGTTACTCCATGGAGCTCTTTACACATACCGTGCCTGGGTTAGAAAGGGAAATTGTTAACTGCCCATTACAAGATGAATCGGACATGGAGTGCACTGATGCACAGCCACAGCTAGATTATTATGCTGTTCCATTGACTCAGATCATTACATTGCCCTCGTAGTGTACTGAGCCAGAATCTGACCCTGCTGAGACTATGGTACCCTGTCCCAAACGCTATAGCACCTTACACGGTGACACAGAGGAAGGTGCACATGACATTGAATAGGAGGTGATAGATGACCCAGTTGTTGACCCAGATTGGCAGCCATTGGGGAAGAGGGTGCCGCTGCCAGAAGCTCAGAAGCGGAGGAGGATGATCCGCAGCAGCCATCTACATCGCAACAGCTGTCATCTGGCAGGCCCGTATCAGGCCAAAAATGTCTGTCAAAAACAAAAACAGTTTGAGGACAGCGTGGCCATCCGGTGAAAGTAGAACAGCGTGCAATGCCTGAAAAGGTATTCCATAGTAGGAAGAGTGTCGTGTGGCAATTTTTTAACCAAAATCCGAATGATCAGTCAAAAGTTATCTGTAAGAAATGCTCAAAGATCTTTAGCAGAGGGAAGAATCTTCAAAATTTAAATACAACGTGCATGCTTAGACATTTAACCAGCATGCACTTGCAAGCCTGGACTAACTACCAAACGTCCCGTACCATTGGTGCACCTGCTCAGACTGAAGGTAGTCAGCAAGGCTACATTGCTTCCCTCACTGTAAGGCCACCGGTTAGGACACCACCAGCAGCAAATGTGGAGGTATCGTAGCAATGCCAAAGCAGTCAGGGAATCACAAGATTATTGGTAGGAAACACTGTATGTAGGCCAACATCGAGAATACCATCACCAACACTCTCTCAATCCGCCATGTCCACCACCACCACCGCTAGTTCCACCATATGCAGCTCTCCAGTCCAGCTCACCCTACAAGAGACTCTCGTTAGGAAAAGAAAGTGCTCATCCGCGTACACAGGGTTTGAACGCCCACATTGCTGTACTAATCTCGTTAGAGATGATGCCCTACCGGTTGGTTGAAAGCGAAGCTTTCAAAGACCTGATGGCCTACGCAGTACCACGCTATGACCTACCCAGTCGGCACTTCTTTGCGAGAAAAGCCATCCCAGCCCTCCACCAGCATGTCAAAGACCGCATTGTCCATGCACTGAGGCAATCAGTCAGTGGAAAGGTGCACCTCACAACAGATGCATGGACCAGTAGGCATGGCCAGGGACATAATGTATCCATCATGGCGCACTGGGTTAATGTGGTAGATGCAGGGTCCACAGGGGACAGCCATAGTGGGACAGTTCTGCCTAGCCCACGGTCTAGGAAACAGTTGGCTGTAGGTGTTCGCCACCCCTCCTCCTCCTCCTCCTCCAGAAGCGAAAGTTCATCCACAGAGCACAGTCACACGACCACTCCATCCGCAGCTGCCAGTGTTGCACACGAGGTGTCCCATTATCGAACAGCTAGTGGTAAGCGTCAGCAGGCTGTGTTACAAATGAAGTGTTTTGGCGACAACAGACACACCGCAGAAGTACTGGCCGCGTATTTGCAGCAACAAACTCAGTCATGGCTGGGCAGTGTACATCTTGAGGCAGGCAAGGTAGTCAGTGATAACGGAAGGAATTTTATGGCTGCCATAGCTCTTTCAGAACTTAAACACATACCTTGCCTGGCTCACACCTTGAACCTGGTGGTGCAGTGCTTCCTCAAAAATTATCCGGAGTTACCAGCCCTGCTTCTGAAGGTGCGAAGACTTTGCCCGCACATCCGCCGGTCGCCCGTACACTCCAGCCGTATGCTGAACCACCAGCGATCGCTGATTCATCCCCAGCACCGCCTTATAATCAACGTTGCAACAAGGTGGAATTCCACACTGCATATGGTTCAGAGGCTGTGCGAACAGAGGCGTGCTGTAATTAATTTGTGGGAGGATACACATACACGGGCACACACTTGGATGGCAGGCATGGAGTTGTCTGGTGTGCAGTGGTTGAAGCTACAAGACCTCTGTCAAGTCCTTCAGTGTTTTGAGGAATGCACATGGCTGGTAAGTGCAGAAGACGCCATCATAAGCATGAGCATCCCACTAATGCATCTGCTGATGCAAAGTTTGACGCACATTAAGGAGCTGGCGTCTGCAGCCGAAGAGGAGGGAAGCCTTGATGACAGTCAGCCATTGTCGGCTCAGGGAGCTCTCCACTGTATGCTACTCAGCAGAGGAGCTCACCCCTGTACCTAGCTATGCCACCTGTTTAGTCCTGTTACCAATTTTGAACTGCATTTAGCCTACTTTATTATTTGGGCCTACTAACTGTGTCTGCCTCTCATTACAGTTGTCCTCCACTGAACAATACAATGCCGCCTGTTTAGTCCTGTTACCAATTTTGAACTGCATTTAGCCTACTTTATTATTTGGGTCTATATCTGTGTTTCCTCCTCATCCTGCCCATTGCCCAGCCACTGCTAGATGAGTCTGCTGGTACATTGACCCAGACCACTACATTCCCCTTGCACTCTACACAGCCAGAATCTGACCCTGCTGAAAGTCAGGTTCCCCTTCCCGCATACTATACCACCTTACACGGGGACAATGAGGAAGGTGCAGATGAAAGTTCAGGTTCCTTCATCAGGTGGGGGGGGCATACTCGTTGGCTGCGTCACTGGCACAGGGCCCCTCATAGTATGCAAAAGTGTCTCTCAGTGGGAGGTGCCACCTGCCGTCAAACACACCGCTGTACTATGAGGGGCCCTGTGCCAGTGCCAATGAGGGGGCCCCACCTGCTTGCTCTGGATCACAGCACTTGCAAAGCTGAAATACTTACCTCTCCCTGCTCCACCGCCGTGACGTATTCCGCATTTCCTGGGCCCACGAAAATTTTGAGCCAGCCCTACCCCCCACAACTTTAGCCAAATGACCCCCAGTTTTCAATGCCTAACTATTATTATAAAGTAAATTAAGATTGACAAGCTTAAGTAATAAAAATTGATGTTTTTGGCATTAAAATGGGCACTATAGGTGTTTTCCTGTCCTCCACTCACTGCCGACTTTGATTCACCATTGACTTGCATTGGGTGTTTCAGTCAGCCCCCGACTTTTCGCAATAATCGGCCGATTTCATCTGACACGACTTTTGACAAAGTCGGGTTTCGCGAAACCCGACTCGATCTCAAAAAAGTAAAAGTCGCTCAACTCTAGTCCCAACCATATCTGCCAAAGAAAAAGGGCAAAGCAAGTGAGGGACAGGGTGTTGCAAGTTCACATGACAAATGATTCAAAGGATATGCCAATATAACTTATGCCAGAAAAGTATTGCAGTATCTGACTGGAGTAATGTTTATGGCAAGGCGCACGGAAGCGCAAACCAGCCATAAGATGCACCTAATTCATTTGGTACCTGATGCTTCTTAATAAATTTGGCACATTATGGTCCTGCAGTCACATAATTAAGACTGGCATATGAATTGCCACTCTTAATTAATTGAGCTGTAGGTATCTCTCTTCTGAGCAATTTACTGTCCACTACCCATTGGCAAGACTGATCCATCTATAGTTACAAACAAGAGAAAATGATGTTCACTCTTAGCCACTTTCACCTCCTATATAATCTGAGCCCTGGCAAGCACTCTTTGTGCAAATTCAGCAAAATGGTATCAAGCTGCGACCGTCTTCTTGCTGAATATAGAGGGTTGACAATAGATTAAAAGGAATAAAAATACTGCCCAGTAACTTTGCTAAATGAAGAAGCATTAGCTTTTCCATAAGCTGTCAAAAAATTAACTCTTTAATTAGCTAGACAGAAAAGGTGCACTATTTGAATGTGTGGAAGGCATTATTTCTCAACTACTATTGAAAAATGATCCCTTTTTGGGTTCCACAACTGGTTTGCTAATCTCAAAATGATTAGGCAATTACAAAAGCTTTTTATCGGTCTGTTCAAATTATTTGGCCTTTATTATTGAAATGCAACAGTATTGTTTTCAAAGTGAAGAAGCTATAACTTGTTGTCATCAAACTTTTTCAAATATTAGCCCTATTTTGGGAGCTATTTCATGTTTCTATTCCTTCTAAAGAGTAGATTTACCAGCATCAGTAGTAATGTCTATAAAACGCAGTGGACATCCAGAAAATGTGTGGCTGCCATGGATTTGCAGTGGCTTGTACTCACATTATAATGTGCACTGACAGTGTGCTCTCTTGCTGGTTCGTCACTTCTCATCAGCGTAGGCAAGGAAGCACACTGTCACTGTGCACTTAGAAGAATATTTCACAGTGACAAGATCCTACTGAGCATCCATCAGAATTGATGCATACTCAGTAGAACGAGGACTAGCACAGACCCTGAAATGGATGTTACTGATGATGCTTCATTTCAGGGTGGGCGCAGTGACCGCAGCCTCTGCCCCCTGATGACGTCTCTTTTTAGCATCTCAGTATGCACTGGGGGTTCTCAAACAAGTGTCATCACACAGGAACTAGTAAAAAAAGCAATTACATAGAGTAGAAAGAGAACAATACACATTTAGGATTAAATGGAACCTGACACCCCCAAAATCGAGGGTAAGGTAAGCCCACCAGCATCAGGGGCTTATCTACCGCATTCTGGAATGCAGTAGATAAGCCCCAGATGAGTCCTGAAAGAGGAGAAAAAAGGGTTAGATTATACTCACCCAGGGGTGGTCCCGGTCCGGTCCGATGGGTGTCGCGGTCCGGTCTGGCACCTCCTATCTTCATCAGATGATGTCCTCTTCTGGTCTTCACGGTGCAGCTCCGGTGCAGGCGTACTATGTCTGCCCTGTTGAGGGCAAAGCAAAGTACTGCAGTGTGCAGGTGCTGCACCTCTCTGACCTTTCCCGGCGCCTGTGCACTGCAGTACTTTGCTCTGCCCTCAACAGGGCAGACAAAGTACGCCGGAGCCAGAGCCGCAGCATGAAGACCAGAAGAGGATGTCATCCTATGAAGATGGGAGGCTCCTGACCGGACCGCGATCGGACCGCCCCCCAGGTGAGTATAATATAACCTCTTTTTCTCAAACTCTTACTGTTTCACTTATTCATTCTCGTCTGGACTATTGTAACTCTCTACTAATCGGCCTCCCTCTTACCAAACTTTCCCCGCTCCAATCTGTCCTGAATGCTGCTGCCAGGATCATATTCCTCACCAACCGTTACACCGATGCCTCTACCTTGTGCCAGTCATTACACTGGCTACCCATCCACTCCAGAATCCAGTACAAAACTACTACCCTCATCCACAAAGCACTCCATGGCTCAGCACCTTCCTACATCTCCTCCCTGGTATCAGTCTACCACCCTACCCGTGCCCTCCGCTCCGCTAATGACCTCAGGTTAGCATCCTCAATAATCAGAACCTCCCACTCCCGTCTCCAAGACTTTACACGTGCTGCGCCGATTCTTTGGAATGCACTACCTAGGTTAATACGATTAATCCCCAATCCCCACAGTTTTAAGCGTGCCCTAAAAACTCATTTGTTCAGACTGGCCTACCGCCTCAATGCATTAACCTAACGATCCCTGTGTGGCCTATTTATAAAAAAAAAAAAATCAGGTTCCTCGCATCATGTTCTCATTCACTTTATGCAGTTAATAGCCCTCTGTGTCTGTACTGCTACATACTTAGGCAGTTAACTGGTTCATGCAGCTTTACATGAACACCTGAGCCTTACACTATGGCCGGTCCGAATAGCTAAAGCAATTGTTATCATCCACCTCTTGTGTCTCCCCTTTTCCTCATAGTTTGTAAGCTTGCGAGCAGGGCCCTCATTCCTCCTGGTATCTGTTTTGAACTGTATTTCTGTTATGCTGTAATGTCTATTGTCTGTACAAGTCCCCTCTATAATTTGTAAAGCGCTGCGGAATATGTTGACGCTATATAAATAAAAATTATTATTATTATTATCTTTTGGTTACATCGGGGGCTTATCTACAGCATTCCAGAATGCTGTAGATAAGCCCCTGATGCCGGTGGCCTTAGCTCACGTCGATTTTGAAGGTGACAGGTTCCCTTTAAAATAAATTTTTGTTTCAGACTACACTTTTAAGCAAGTATATAAAAAGGCATCCTGTAGGCAAGCTCAGCCAACAAAGTACTTGATATCTGCTCTTCAAATAAATTCAAAAAGATTTTCCAGTGCATAATCTCATTGGTAGGGGTGGGGAAAGTTCATGAAAACAACTGAGAAAATAGAAAAGGAAGAATAGCATAGTGTAGCGTGGCTAAAGGTCATGTGATTAATGGACAGTATGTATCGCAGAGGTGGGTGGCCCTGTGATGGAAGCCTGGGTATGTTTTGCTCAAGCAGATCTACTGCTGAGGGATTTGTTTACATTGGGAAGGCTTCCAGGTAATTGGAAAGATGGGTGGGTTCAGTCACCTACAAACCCACCCTAAGAGGCGTGTTTGAATACCTAAGATGGTTTTGTGTTGAAGGACCTGTGGTGATGTCACACTCACCTGACTGGCCATGTGACAGGTATCTGGGTGTGGTTACACTTATGTAAAGAGGTGTGTGTGTATAGCCCATGTGGTGAGAGTGTTTGGGAGTCTGTCAGGGTGGACAGACTTCCATGTGTTACTAGCACTTGCGGATTACTGCAAACATTTTTTCAAACTGAGTGTTTTTGGTTTTACCATTCTCTTTTGTGTCTTCAGGTTTCTTGGTGGTGTGTGAACATGTTCTTACAGACTTGTTCACTGTGCAAGTAGCCCATGTGTTCCTGTTTCCATAATTGTTCTCTTGTGTCTACAAGACTGGGGAGTTCCACCACTCCTCTTGGGCTAGCTGCACAAAAGCTGTTCTGCCCTGTATGCACACATGGATTTTTCCTCTCTGAACCCTGTTCACACAGGTAATATACAGATGATCAGGTTTTTAAATACATCAGATAGGGATTGCATACATTAGTTAGGACTGCTCTGATAAGGGTATACCGTGAAGATTGGTAGAGCAGCTTAGTATACATTTTTTGCAAAAAACGTATCAACCAAATACCCTGTTATTTACATCTTTTACTAGCACTTGCGGATTACTGCAAACATTTTTTCAAACTGAGTGTTTTTGGTTTTACCATTCTCTTTTGTGTCTTCATGTCTATTGTCTGTACAAGTCCCCTCTATAATTTGTAAAGCGCTGCGGAATATGTTGGCGCTATATAAATAAAAATTATTATTATTATTATCTTTTGGTTACATCGGGGGCTTATCTACAGCATTCCAGAATGCTGTAGATAAGCCCCTGATGCCGGTGGCCTTAGCTCACGTCGATTTTGAAGGTGACAGGTTCCCTTTAAAATAAATTTTTGTTTCAGACTACACTTTTAAGCAAGTATATAAAAAGGCATCCTGTAGGCAAGCTCAGCCAACAAAGTACTTGATATCTGCTCTTCAAATAAATTCAAAAAGATTTTCCAGTGCATAATCTCATTGGTAGGGGTGGGGAAAGTTCATGAAAACAACTGAGAAAATAGAAAAGGAAGAATAGCATAGTGTAGCGTGGCTAAAGGTCATGTGATTAATGGACAGTATGTATCGCAGAGGTGGGTGGCCCTGTGATGGAAGCCTGGGTATGTTTTGCTCAAGCAGATCTACTGCTGAGGGATTTGTTTACATTGGGAAGGCTTCCAGGTGATTGGAAAGATGGGTGGGTTCAGTCACCTACAAACCCACCCTAAGAGGCGTGTTTGAATACCTAAGATGGTTTTGTGTTGAAGGACCTGTGGTGATGTCACACTCACCTGACTGGCCATGTGACAGGTATCTGGGTGTGGTTACACTTATGTAAAGAGGTGTGTGTGTATAGCCCATGTGGTGAGAGTGTTTGGGAGTCTGTCAGGGTGGACAGACTTCCATGTGTCCTGGCTGGACACTGCAGAGTGGCCTGTGTGTTGGACGGTTCCACGTGGGGACAGACGTCCTGAACAGCACACAGAGACCATCTTTAGGCTGGAGAGCCTACGTGCTGGACATGGCACAGCCTGTATGCCTACAGGTCTTTGAGAGAGCGGAGCTCTAATATGGACATTGAGGATTCAACTGTCTGAAGTAAGACTGTTTACCTGTTGTTCCTGTTGCTATGTGGTTTATGGAGCAATAAACCTGTGAACTTTTAATGAAACGTGCCTCCAGAGTGTCATCCGCCGCACCTGAGCGAGTACAATCCCTACAATAGGTTTATATATATAGGATTGTACATTTACGTTTCATTTTCTTCCAAATAATAGGTACAATTTAAGGTTATAAGGTGTCAGCAAAATTTTTAATTTTTAGATTTTTTTCCCTACATGATCAGATTGAGTTGCTTATTAAGAAAATTAAAATAATGCAAACATGACAAATTCAACAGAAGTTGAACTTGCAAAGTAATGACAACACATAATTAATCATAAAGGCATCCTGCCTAAAGATGGCAGCAGAGCTATGCAAAAGCCAAAACAATGGAGAAAATAAGTTGCCACAGACAAAAATGATCCCATAGAATAAAAAGAACAAGTTTATTCCGTACTTTAATAAATCAATTCAAACATTGTTTTTTTCCAGTCCAATAATACAATACTGGGTCACACATTCTGTCGTTTTCCAATTTGCTGAATTGTATTGTTTTAATTTAAGTTTTTTCAATTTGAAAAAAAGCTTTTAAGTCTGGTAATAAATATTTTCAGTGACATTTGGCGTGAATATAGAAAACGTGTCATAAACCTTGGAAGATCCATAATCTTGTTTTGCCTGGACATTTGTTTAGCTTTTACTTTATGTACTTAACTTTTATTTTCCTTTTACTGTGATGTCAAGAAAATTCATCTACTATGCACAGAACGTTCAGCGGCATTGCTGCAAAGTAGTTTCTCCCATGTTATGATTATTTGCTAAGTTTCTTCTTTCAATCTGAACCTGTGATGTGCACTATAGTCTCTGACATCTTGGTGATTACAATGACAGGTCATTTTCCTGTCGGACTTCAGGTTTGCTACAGATAAAACATTTTTAACTTCCCAATATTGTTTCATATGACCACACATTCTGCACAAGAAGTGATACTTATCTAATGTCACTGTTCCATCCTTCAAGAATGCTCACGACTTGGCAATTTTCCATTTTTACGTTTTAGTCTTTCCTTCCTCTTTTTCTAAGAGCCATAACTTTTTTTTATTTTTCCATTGATATAGGTGTATGAAGGCTTGTGTTTTGGCAGAAAAAGTCATTCTTTTGAAGGACACCATTCATTTTTACCATATAATGGCAGCACGGATTTTCAGAGGTTTGCACTGTTACTTTGCGGCGCTGGTTCCTGGGTTCAAATGCTGCAAAGTACATCTGCATGGAATTTGTGTGTTCTTCCCATGTTTGCTTGGGTTTTTTCTGGTTTCCTACCAAAGACATATTCACAGAGAATTTAGATTGTGAGCTCCAATGGAGACAGTGATGCTGATATCTGTAAAGTGCTGTGGAATTATTGGTGCTATATAAATGAATTAAATAAATGAACAAATGTAATGTAGTATGGGAAAATAATTCAATGTGGAGTGAAACTGTATTCATATAGTAATAGTGACCTAACAGCTAAAAAACGTAATTCTATCATTTAAACTTTTTTTCTCATATCATCTTTCACCGATTGAGTTAATAAACTTCATATTTTGATTGTTTCGAATTTTACAGATGAAACAATACCAAATATGTGTACTTTTAATTTTTCATTAATTTCTGTATTTTTAATGGGGGAAATTGAAGGTGATTTGAGCTTTTATATATTTTTTTCATATCTACTATATAAAGCTGAATGTGTGTGTGTGTGTGTGTGTGTGTGTGTGTGTGTGTGTGTGTGTGTATGTGTGTATGTCCGGGATTGGCATCTGCACCGTCGCAGCTACGGCCACAAAATTTTGCACAGTCACACGTCTGGACCCCGAGAGCATCATAGGCTATGTTGTGAGGCGAAATTTTAACCCCGCGCGTTCCAATTCACCAAACAATTTTGCCCCTATCTACATAATGGGGAAAAAAGTGAAAGGAAAAGTGTTGGAGGCGTCGCAGCTACAGCAACAAAATTTTGCACAGTCACACGTCTGGACCCCGAGAGCGTCATAGGCTATGTTGTGAGGTGAAATTTTAACCCTGCGCTTTCCAATTCACCAAACAATTTTGCCCCTATCTACGTAATGGGAAAAAATGAAAGGAAAAGTGTAGGAGGCAAATTAACAGCTGCCAGATGTGTTGTGAGTTCTGTTTTTGGGCTCCCTCTGGTGGTTACTGATGGTACTGGGTGACTTGTCTTTCCTGGGTTTCTGGGTTCCACCTGTTCCATCAGCATATGGGAGTTTCCTATTTAACCTGGCTTTGCTGGCATTTCCTCGCCGGTTATCAATGTATCCAGTGTGTCTTGTTACCTCTGCTCCCTGCTCCTAGAACCTTCTGGACAAGCTAAGTTTGGATTTTCCTGTTTTGTGTTTTGCTTAATTTGGTTTTTAGTCCAGCCTGCAGATATGTGATTCTCTGCTGCTGGTTGCTCTAGTGGGCTGAAATTGCTTTTCATGTACCATGAGTTGGCACATGAGTTCAAGTAATTTCAGGATGGTTTTTTGAAGGGTTTTTCGCTGACCGCGCAGTTCACTTTTGTATCCTCTGCTATCTAGCTTTAGCGGGCCTCATTTTGCTGAAACTGTTTTCATACTACGTATGTGCTTTCCTCTCATTTCACCGTCATTATATGTGGGGGCTGCTATTTGCTGTGGGGTATTTCTCTGGAGGCAAGAGAGGTCTGTGTTTCTTCTGATAGGGGAAGTGAGATCTTCGGCTGGAGCGAGACGTCTAGGATCATCGTAGGCACGTTCCCCGGCTACTTTTATTTGTGTGTTAGGTTCAGGGTCGCGGTCAGCTCAGGTTCCATCGCCCTAGAGCTTGTTTGTATCTGTGCTTGTCCTTTTTGTGATCCCCTGCCATTGGGATCATGACAGTATAACCGGCCCACAAAGTGTTAATTGTATTGGCTGAAGTAGGAGGATAAGTAGTCTGAGGAAGTTTTTTTTTTTTTTTTTCCCTCAGAGTTTGCTGCCTAGCCTTATTGCAGCCTGGCTACTTCCTCCTCCTCTTAATCTTTGAATGGCTCTGATCTCAGCTGTTTATCATGGACGTCCAGAGTTTGGCTTCCAGCCTGAATAATCTTGCCACTAAGGTTCAAAATATACAGGATGTTGTTGTACATGCTCCTATGTCTGAACCTAGAATTCCTGTCCCAGAGTTTTTTTCTGGAGATAGATCTCGTTTTCTGAATTTTAGGAACAATTGCAAGTTGTTTCTTTCTTTGAAATCTCGCTCCTCTGGAGACCCTGCTCAGCAAGTCAAGATAATTATATCTTTCCTGCGGGGTGACCCTCAGGATTGGGCATTTGCATTGGCACCAGGGGACCCTGCGTTGCTTAATGCAGATGCGTTTTTTCTGGCATTGGGTTTGCTCTATGAGGAACCTAACCAAGAAATTCAGGCTGAAAAAGCTTTGTTGGCCCTCTCTCAGGGGCAAGATGAAGCAGAAATTTATTGTCAAAAATTTCGGAAGTGGTCGGTACTTACTCAGTGGAATGAGTGCGCTCTGGCTGCAAAGTTTAGAGATGGCCTTTCTGAGGCCATTAAAGATGTTATGGTGGGGTTCCCTGCGCCTGCTGGTCTGAATGAGTCTATGACTATGGCTGTTCAGATTGATCGGCGTTTACGGGAGCGCAAACCTGTGCATCATTTGGCAGTGTCGTCTGAACCGTCACCTGAGATAATGCAATGTGATAGAATTCAGTCCAGAAGTGAACGGCAAAAGTATAGGCGGAAAAAAGGGTTGTGCTTTTATTGTGGTGATTCAGCTCATGTTATATCAGCATGCTCTAAACGCACAAAAAAGGTTGATAAGTCTGTTGCCATTAGTACTTTACAGTCTAAGTTCATTCTGTCTGTGACTCTGATTTGTTCATTATCATCCATTTCCGTCGATGCCTATGTGGATTCAGGCGCTGCCCTGAGTCTTATGGATTGGTCATTTGCCAATCGCTGTGGGTTTAGTCTGGAGCCTCTGGAAGTCCCTATTCCTTTGAAGGGAATTGACTCTACACCTTTGGCTATGAATAAACCTCAGTACTGGACACAAGTGACCATGCGTATGACTCCCGTTCATCAGGAGGTGATTCGCTTCCTGGTACTGTATAATTTGCATGATGTTCTAGTACTTGGTCTGCCATGGTTACAAACTCATAATCCAGTCCTTGACTGGAAATCAGTGTCTGTGTTAAGCTGGGGTTGTCAGGGGGTTCATGATAATGCACCTCCGATTTCTATCGCTTCATCTACTCCTTCTGAGATTCCTGTGTTTTTGTCTGACTATCGGGATGTTTTTGAGGAGCCTAAGCTCAGTTCGCTTCCTCCTCACAGGGATTGCGATTGTGCTATAAATTTAATTCCGGGCAGTAAATTTCCTAAAGGTCGTTTGTTCAATCTGTCAGTGCCAGAGCATACTGCTATGCGGGATTATGTTAAGGAGTCCTTGGAAAAGGGACATATCCGTCCATCTTTGTCCCCTTTGGGAGCAGGTTTTTTTTTCGTGGCCAAGAAAGATGGTTCCTTGAGGCCTTGTATAGATTATCGTCTTTTGAATAAGATTACCGTAAAATATCAGTATCCTTTGCCATTGTTGACTGATTTGTTTGCTCGCATTAAGGGGGCTAAATGGTTCACTAAGATTGATCTTCGGGGTGCGTATAATCTTATACGAATAAAGCAAGGTGATGAGTGGAAAACCGCATTTAATACGCCTGAGGGCCATTTTGAGTATTTGGTAATGCCTTTTGGACTTTCTAATGCTCCTTCAGTCTTCCAGTCCTTTATGCACGATATTTTCCGTGAATATCTGGATACATTTATGATTGTGTATTTGGATGATATTTTGTTTTTTTCTGATGACTGGGAGTCTCATGTTCAGCAGGTCAGGAAGGTGTTTCAGGTCCTGCGGGCCAATTCCTTGTTTGTAAAAGGCTCAAAGTGTCTCTTTGGAGTCCAGAAGATTTCTTTCTTGGGGTATATTTTTTTCCCCTTCTACTATTGAGATGGATCCCGTCAAGGTTCAGGCTATTTGTGACTGGACGCAGCCTACATCTCTTAAGAGTCTACAGAAGTTCTTGGGCTTTGCTAATTTCTATCGTCGTTTTATAACTAATTTTTCTAGTGTTGTTAAGCCTTTGACGGATTTGACTAAGAAGGGTGCTGATGTTGCTAATTGGTCTCCTGCGGCTGTGGAGGCCTTTCAGGAACTTAAGCGCCGGTTTTCTTCTGCTCCTGTGTTGCGTCAGCCAGATGTTTCGCTCCCTTTTCAGGTTGAGGTTGATGCTTCCGAGATTGGAGCGGGGGCGGTTTTGTCACAGAGAAGCTCCGATGGCTCAGTGATGAAGCCATGCGCGTTTTTTTCTAGAAAGTTTTCGCCGGCTGAGCGGAATTATGATGTTGGTAATCGGGAACTTTTGGCCATGAAGTGGGCATTTGAGGAGTGGCGTCATTGGCTAGAGGGTGCTAGACATCGTGTGGTGGTCTTGACTGATCACAAAAATTTGATTTACCTTGAGTCTGCCAGGCGTCTGAATCCTAGACAGGCTCGTTGGTCACTGTTTTTCTCTCGTTTCAATTTTGTGGTTTCATACCTGCCAGGTTCAAAGAATGTGAAGGCGGATGCTCTTTCTAGGAGTTTTGTGCCTGACTCCCTTGGAAATTCTGAGCCCTCTGGTATCCTTAGGGATGGGGTGATTTTGTCTGCTGTCTCCCCAGACTTGCGACGTGCTTTGCAGGAGTTTCAGGTGGCTAAACCTGATCGTTGTCCGCCTGAGAGACTGTTTGTTCCGGATAATTGGACCAGTAGAGTCATCTCCGAGGTCCATTCTTCTGCGTTGGCAGGTCATCCTGGAATATTTGGTACTAGAGACTTGGTGGCCAGGTCTTTTTGGTGGCCTTCCTTGTCGAGGGATGTGCGTTCTTTTGTGCAGTCTTGTGAGGTTTGTGCTCGGGCTAAGCCTTGCTGTTCTCGGGCCAGTGGATTGTTGTCACCTTTGCCTATCCCGAAGAGGCCTTGGACGCACATTTCCATGGACTTTATTTCGGATCTCCCTGTCTCTCAAAAAATGTCCGTCATCTGGGTTGTGTGTGATCGCTTTTCTAAAATGGTTCATCTGGTACCCTTGCCTAAGTTGCCTTCCTCCTCTGAGTTGGTCCATCTGTTTTTTCAGAATGTGGTTCGTTTGCATGGGATTCCTGAGAACATCGTTTCTGACAGGGGATCCCAGTTTGTGTCTAGATTTTGGCGGACTTTCTGTGCTAAGATGGGCATTGATTTATCCTTTTCGTCTGCATTCCATCCTCAGACGAATGGCCAGATTGAACGAACTAATCAGACCTTGGAAACTTATTTAAGGTGTTTTGTTTCTGCTGATCAGGATGACTGGGTTACCTTTTTGCCGCTGGCCGAGTTTGCGCTTAATAATCGGGCTAGTTCTGCTACCTTGGTTTCTCCTTTCTTTTGTAATTCGGGGTTTCATCCTCGTTTTTCCTCTGGTCAGGTGGAACCTTCTGATTGTCCTGGAGTGGACATGGTGGTGGATAGGTTGCATCGGATTTGGAGTCATGTGGTGGACAATTTGAAGTTGTCCCAGGAGAAGGCTCAGCAGTTTGCTAATCGCCGTCGCCGCGTGGGTCCTCGACTTCTTGTTGGTGACTTGGTGTGGTTGTCTTCTCGTTTTGTTCCTATGAAGGTCTCTTCTCCTAAGTTCAAGCCTCGGTTCATCGGTCCCTATAGGATCTTGGAAATTCTTAACCCTGTGTCGTTTCGTTTGGATCTCCCGGCATCGTTTGCTATTCATAATGTGTTTCATCGGTCGTTGTTGCGGAAGTATGAGGTACCTGTTGTTCCTTCTCTTGAGCCTCCTGCTCCAGTGCTGGTGGAGGGAGAATTGGAGTATGTTGTGGAGAAGATCTTGGATTCTCGTGTTTCCAGACGGAAACTGCAGTATTTGGTCAAGTGGAAGGGTTATGGTCAGGAGGATAATTCTTGGGTGGTTGCCTCGGATGTTCATGCTGATGATTTGGTTCGCGCTTTTCATAGGGCTCATCCTGGTCACCCTGGTGGTTCTCGTGAGGGTTCGGTGACCCCTCCTCAAGGGGGGGGTACTGTTGTGAGTTCTGTTTTTGGGCTCCCTCTGGTGGTTACTGATGGTACTGGGTGACTTGTCTTTCCTGGGTTTCTGGGTTCCACCTGTTCCATCAGCATATGGGAGTTTCCTATTTAACCTGGCTTTGCTGGCATTTCCTCGCCGGTTATCAATGTATCCAGTGTGTCTTGTTACCTCTGCTCCCTGCTCCTAGAACCTTCTGGACAAGCTAAGTTTGGATTTTCCTGTTTTGTGTTTTGCTTAATTTGGTTTTTAGTCCAGCCTGCAGATATGTGATTCTCTGCTGCTGGTTGCTCTAGTGGGCTGAAATTGCTTTTCATGTACCATGAGTTGGCACATGAGTTCAAGTAATTTCAGGATGGTTTTTTGTATCCTCTGCTATCTAGCTTTAGCGGGCCTCATTTTGCTGAAACTGTTTTCATACTACGTATGTGCTTTCCTCTCATTTCACCGTCATTATATGTGGGGGGCTGCTATTTGCTGTGGGGTATTTCTCTGGAGGCAAGAGAGGTCTGTGTTTCTTCTGATAGGGGAAGTGAGATCTTCGGCTGGAGCGAGACGTCTAGGATCATCGTAGGCACGTTCCCCGGCTACTTTTATTTGTGTGTTAGGTTCAGGGTCGCGGTCAGCTCAGGTTCCATCGCCCTAGAGCTTGTTTGTATCTGTGCTTGTCCTTTTTGTGATCCCCTGCCATTGGGATCATGACACAGATGTGAACAAGGGGACTTAAAGAATGAGAGCGATGGCGCCAAAGAGTATATACCGTACAGTTGCTAAGGTGGGGCCTCGACATGGGATACTCACCACACACGGGGATATGAACACACACAAAATGCGCCACACACTACCACGTGCTTGAACACATATTACCCTCAGCACACATTTCACCACAAATACACCAACCTCGCCACATAAAAGTCAAAACACAAAAGTCGCCACTCAAAACTCGCCACGCGCAGAACTCGCCACATGCAAAAACTAGGCTCTTGCAAAACTCGCCACAAGTGCAAAATTCTCCTCATGAAAAACTCGCCACACGCAAAACTTGCACACGCGGAAAAATTGCCACATGCACAAAAGTTGCAACACATGCAAAAGTTGCCTCACACAAAACTTGCACATACTCAAAAGGCACCACACATAATACTCGCAACGCGCAAAACTCGCCAATGCGCAAAACTTGCTGCACACAACTTGCTACACTAACCTGTCACATGTAACTCGACACACAAAAGTTGCTACACGCATGTTGCTACACAAAACTCATCTCACAAAAGTCGCTACATGCATGTCGCCACACGCAACTCAACACACACAACTTGACAAACGAAACTCGCCCTAAAACACACACAAGTCTGGTATTATCCTTCAAAAATAAAAATCTGATTAATAAGCAGACAAACTACAACAATTGCACCATATAGGAAATACGGCAGCTGTCAGTCACATGACCTGTCTATTATGTGTATGTGTGAGCTAATATATACTGCCAGGGGGAGGGCTTCCTGTTGGCTGGAGATTTATCAGGCTGCCAATTTAGCTTACAAATACTGAGGTAAAAATACTGAGCAAATAACGTGTGAACGAGGTCTAATACAGGAGGAGATGACACACAGGTATATACTATATACAGGGGAGATGACACACAGATATATACTATATACAGGAGAGATGACACACAGGTATATACTATATAGAGGAGGAGATGACATATTGGTACATATATATACAGGAGGAGATGACATACAGGTATATACTATATACAGGAGGAGATGACATACAGGTATATGCTATATATAGAAGATGACATGCAGGTATATACTATATGCAGGAGGAGATGACACTCAGATATATACTGTATACAGGGGAGATGACACACAGGTATATACTATATACAGGAGGAGATGACATACAGGTATATGCTATATATAGAAGATGACATGCAGGTATATACTATATGCAGGAGGAGATGACACTCTGATATATACTATATACAGGGGAGATGACACACAGGTATATACTATATACAGGAGGAGATGGCATACAGGTATATACTATATATAGAAGGAGTTGACATTCAGGTATATACTATATATAGGGGAGATGACACACAGCAGGTATATACTATATACAGGGGAGATGACATACAGGTATATACTATATACAGGAGATGACATACAGATGTATACTATATATAAGGGAGATGACAAACATGTATATACTGAGGTGATGAGGTGAAAATGAGAGGTGTGAGGTGAAAATGAAAAGGTGTGAGTGCAAAATGAGAGGAGTGAGGAAAAATAGTGGAGTGATCAGAAAATGACAGATGTGAGGTTGAAATGACAAGTGTTGGGGGGGAATGAGAGGAGTGAGGGAGAAAATGAGAGGTGTGAGGGAGAAAATTAGAGATGTGAGGGGGAAAATGAAAGATGTGATTGGGAAAATGAGAGGCGTGATGGGAAAATAAGAGAAGTGAGGTGCTATAACTAACCACAGATATTTACTATGCCCAGGCAACGCCGGGCTCTTCAGCTAGTTCTAAAATAAATTTTTATTCACTTTTCACTGTACATGTTAAGCTACTTTCACACATCAGGTTTTTCTTCGCATGCCGGTTCTGGTGTCGTGCCACAGCATCGGATCCGGCTTATTTTGTGGAGACCGGATTAGACAGATTCGTTTTTCACCCGGATCAGGTGTCCGGATCCGGCGAGAAACCGGATCCATCTCATCCGGTTGACATCCGTTTTGTCCGGTTTTTGACGGATCTGGTTTTTAAAAACGCCTCCTGACAGTCTAAAAATGTGATTGGTCCTCTGAAAACTATATATACAGTGTTCCTGCAGCCCATCAGTGATAGGTTGGAGAGGAGCAAGATACAGAGCACGATGGACGGCATTATTGCAAAGATTCTGCAGAACAACGTGGATTTCATCGTGGAGGCGAATTGATTGAAAACAATTGTTCTTGAGAAGGAGCGAGAGAGACAGCGCATCATGCGTCTGCGCCGCCGCCGTTTGTGGATCCACCCCATCACGGCACAGAGAATGACGCGGGGAGTCTTTTCAACTTTATACATGGAGCTATGAAGAGACCCAGAGAAGTTTTTCAGCTATGTGCGGATGAAAGCGGAGAACTTTGATGTATTGGTGGAGCGGATTGAACATCTAATAAGAAGGAGTGATACATATTGCAGATTCTCCATTACACCGGCTGAGCGTCTGATGGTCACTCTTCGGTAAGCATTCCTTTTTTATGTTCTCTTGTAGCGCACTTTCATTGATTGATATTTTGAATTTGCAGTAATTTCTCTCTTGCTTTTGTTCACAGATTCCTAGCTACTGGAGAATCCCTGTCTTCACTACATTTCCAGTTCAGACTGGGAATTTCAACCATATCTGGAATAGTGAAGCACACTTGCTGTGCAGTGTGGGACTCTCTGCACGACGAATTCATCCCACATCCCACAATGCAGACATGGTTGGAAGTTGCTGACAGATTCCAGGAAGTGTGTCAGTTTCCCAATTTCTTGGGCGCAGTGGATGGGAAACATATCCGTATCGTGAAACCGGCTGGTTCTGGATCCGAGTATTTCAACTATAAGAAGTACTTTTCCATCGTGCTGATGGTCATCGCCAATGCGGATTACAAATTTGTAGCGGTGGATATTGGGGCATATGGCCGCTCTAATGATTCTCAAGTTTTCAAACTGTCTTCTATGGGGCGGCATTTGTATGGACAAACCTTTCAATCCCCCCCCAGACCACTGCTTCAAACCTCTGAGCCACCAATGCCTTTTGTTTGTGTTGGGGATGAAGCCTTCCAGCTTTCAGAACTTCTTTTGAAACCCTACTCCAGCCGTGGTTTAAACAATACTAAAAGAATTTTCAACTACCGACTCACACGTGCCTGGAGAATGGTGGAGTGTGAGTTTCGGATCTTAACCGCCAAATGGAGAGTTCTCCTGACATCCATTAACTTGAAGACCGACACTGTGGATGAGGTAGTGAAAGCTTGTGTTGTCCTGCACAATTATGTGCTATCCAAGGAACAGATTTCCGGTCCAGTCTGAACAAACCACCTTGGCTGATTATAGCAACCAAACGTATAGAAGTTCTGCCACTGTTTCCAGAATTCGGGATCAATTTGCAGAATATTTTATTTCACCCGAAGGAAGAATACACTGGCAGGATGACAGAGTTTAAACAATTTGTCTTGGACATAGTAACAACTTTTTTACCTTTTACCCATGTTGTGTACCTGTTTGGGTAGTACCCAAAGTATTTAACCTTTTACCCAAGTTGTGTACCTGTTTGATTTTACATTTTACCCAAGATGTGTACCTGTTTGGTTATACCTTTTACCCAAGTTGTGTACCTGTTTGGTTTTACCTTTTACTCAAGATGTGTACCTGTTTGGTTATACCTTTTACCCAAGTTGTGTATCTGTTTGGTTATACCTTTTGCACAAGTTGTGCATCTGTTTGGGTAGTACCCAAAGTATTTTACCTCTGACCAATAAACCTTGTTTACCCAAAGTGTTATCTATACCTTATAAAGAATAAACACAAGATAGCTGTAAACAACACAGTTTTATTACATTTTTTTAAAATAACAAAAACAAACTTTTATTTTGAAACACCAAAAAAAACTTTATTTTGCAGCACACAAAACTATAGATTGGAATATGTCAGGGTGGAGAGAGTGCTGGCTGTCAGATATGGACACTTCAACAGTGGGAGTGTGGAGAGAGGAATGTGTTGGTGGTGGGGAAGGATCAATAGGTAGTGCTGAAGGAGTGGAGAAGGCAATTGAGCGGGTGGACATGAAATTGGGATTGGGGTTAGGAGTTTGGTAGGATGGAGGGGTGTAGGTGATGTTTTGGGAGGATTGGAAGGCAGAAGCAGTGATGGGTGGAGAAGAGGGTTGGGAAGGAGGTGAAAGAGGCTGTTGGTAGTGGGCAGGGAGAGGAGGCGTGGATGAAGTAGATGGGAAGTGGTATGGGTCTGGATCATCATATTGGTAGGAAGGGGCATGGACGGGACGCTGGTAGTGTGGCTGGTGGTAAGGGGCACGGGAACGCTGTGAGGGTTGTGGCTGGTGGGACGGGGTACGGGCACAATGTGGTTGATGGTGGGGTTGGTGGGATGGGGCACGGGCACGTTGGTGGTATGAGTCAGGAGGATGGTAGTGGCTGTAGTGATGGACAGTGGAGGAAGGGGGGGCAGTTGCAGCATGGGTGGCAAGAGCCTCGGCTTTTGAGGCAATGAGTGCTAGAGTTGACTGGCATGATTGCATTACTTGCATCTGCTGAGAAGTAGATAGCGTCTCCGCTCTATACACCTCGTACACATTCACCTCCGCTCCATACACCTCATACACACACGGCTCCGCTCCATACACCTCATACACACATGGCTCCGCTCCGTACACCTCATACACACATGGCTCCGCTCATCTAATACACACCCGGCTTTGCTCCGTACACCTCATACACACCCGGCTCTGCTTCATACACCTCATACACACACGGCACCGCTCCATACACCTCATACACACACGGCTCCGCTCCGTACACCTCATATACACATGGCTCCGCTCCATACACCTCGTACACCTTCAGCTCTGCTCCATACACACACGGCTCCACTGCATACACCTCGTACACATTCACCTCCGCTCCATACACCTCATACACACGGCTCCGCTCCATACACCTCATACACACACGGCTCCGCTCCATACACCTCATACACACCTGGCTCTGCTCCGTACACCTCATACACACCCGAATCTGCTCTGTACACCTTATACACACACGGCTCCGCTCCATACACCTCATACACACACGGCTCTGCTCCATACACCTCATACACACCTGGCTCCGCTCCGTACACCTCATACACACCCGGTTCCGCTCCGTACACCTCATACACACCCGAATCCACTCTGTACACCTCATACACACACGGCTCTGCTCCATACACCTCATACACACACGGCTCCGCTCCATACACCTCATCCACACACGGCTCTGCTCCATACACCTCACAAACATGGCTCCGCTCCATACACCTCACACACATGGCTCCACTCCATACACATCATACACACACGGCCCCACTCCATACACCTCATACACACCCGGCTCTGCTCCGTACACCTCATACACACACGGCTCCACTCCACATACCTCATACACACACAGCTCTGCTCCAATCACCTCTTACACACACTTAACATGGCAACCAGCACAGCAGAATCCTGCAATCCAGGGAGGTCCCGATCATGTGACCCCTGACTCCTCCCCTCCTGTGACCTCATCACAGGTCCTGTTTGCACAGAGCAGCCAAGGTGGTGCAGGGATGACCGACTGATATTGCACACCGTGGGTTGTGAGCAGGGGTGCGCTAGTGACAGCAAATGTCAGGGATTATGGAGAGTCGGCACCAGGTGTTCTGACCGCTGCTCTGCCACCCCCTGTCTTTCAGTGACAACTGCCACCTGAAGCAAAGGGCTCAACTTGCCCCATGATAGCAGCGCCCCTGGTTGAGTTCTATCTGTAACTATCTTGTGTTGCTATGTGTTGTGTGTAGTGTGAGGTTGTGGTTCCATGATACATGAAAGAAACATGTCAATTGTGATCCCACTCCAGGTCTTTCTCCACCCCTTCCCTCTTCTTTGGGGAGCACCTCTTGGACTGTGGCAGCAGCTTCATCAGCTTCCTACAAAGATGAAAAATGGCAAAATACATTAATATATACACATACATACACAAATACACACACAGACATACATACACACACATACATACACATACACACATATACATACACATACACACACACATACATACACACACATACACACACATACATACACGCACATACATGCATACACACACATACACACACACATACACACACATACACAAAAGATAGCGAGGGAGAGTTAGCAAGAGAGAAAAAATTATGTTTAAAACATATTTACCTCAGTGCGCTGCCGACGGCAGGGAGGGCTACCAGAAGAAGACATGGCTGCTCTGGTACGGCTTGGCTAGCTGGGCTCTATAGCAGGAGAGCTGGCTGGGCTCTGTGGCAGGAGAGCTGGCTGGGCTCTGTGGCAGGTTATAGCTGGCTGGCCTCTGTGGCAGGGGCCTGGCTGGGCTCTGTGGCAGGAGAGCTGGCTGGGCTTTGTGGCAGGAGAGCTGGCTGGGCTCTGTGGCAGGTTATAGCTGGTTGGCCTCTGTGGCAGGCCTGTGGCTGGCTGGGCTCTGTGGCAGGCCCATAGCTGGCTGGGCTCTGTGGCAGGAAAGCTGGCTGGGCTCTGTGGCAGGAGAGCTGGCTGGGCTCTGTGGCAGGAGAGCTGGCTAGGCTCTGTGGCAGGAGAGCTGGCTGGGCTCTGTGGCAGGTTATAGCCGGGTTTTCCTGAGCACTCTCAGGTGATCTCCGAGTATTTGTTAGTGCTCGGAGATTTAGTTTTTGTAGCCTCAGCTGCATGATTTGCGGCTGCTGGACAGCTTGAATACATGTGGGGATTCCCTAGCAACCAGGCAACCCCCACATGTACTCAGGCTGGCTAGCAGCCGTAAATCATGCAGCTGAGTCAACAAAAGCTAAATCTCCAAGCACTCACAAATACTTGCTCGGGAAAATTAGAGCAAAGAGTATACTCATTCATCACTAGTGACAACATCTGTTACTGAACAGGCTACTTCCCTCCCTTTCCTTGACAGTTGCACAGCAGTCTGACTTGCAGATGAGGCTCAGAAAGAGCATTTGCTCCAGTGGATGGAAAGCGCTGCATCAAGTTGCCTCTTCTCTTCTTTCATTACCTTAATACAGTATAATCCTCAGAAGTGGCACCCCAATCATCCTTGTTTCTCCCCATGTCTCAAATTTCCAAACACCCAACTGACTGTGGGAAACCACAGATGGGCCATTCTGCAGAGCTGTTCACAAATTTTACTCCATGGGCATCAGAGATCTGCTCTGAAGATTCACAGAAAGCATCTGCACCGATGCCCAAAAATTTTTCATGTTGGATCGGGGGCCGGATGAAGTAGGGTCCGAGCAGAATCCAGGCTCTCAACACCAGATGTAAACCACCGGGGCTGGTGGTGATCCTGAGGATACTCAGATGCCAGAGGCTCACACAAACTGTACTGTGGTGAGAGGGCAGAAAGAGGAGAAGGATGACTTTCAGGGCGAGGAGTGTGAAAACAGAGAGGATGACTATGAGGTTGTAGATCCCACTTGGTGTGAACCCATAGGTACACAGCTAAGTCACTCAGCAGAGGAAGTGGAGGAAGAGAAGATGAAGTTGCGTTGTGGCTTCCCACACAGACACAAAGTAATGCAACCATGACAAGCACTGCATCCTCTTCTCCAACTTTGGCTGTGGCCAGCACTGGTCATGTGTATTCAGTTCACAGGAGAGTCAAGGGTTGGTCAATTGCCCACTACCAGATGCTCAGTCACCATTACTTCTCTAAGAAAGCTGTGCCTGTGCTATACGAGTATGTTTCAGACAACCCATTCCCTGAATAAAATCCATGTCTACCAGGGAGCATTTCACCACTGACACCTGAATGAGCAAACATGGACTGGGGCATTATAGCTCACTGTTTGGGTACTGGGTGACCCTGGAGGCTGTGGGGGCAGGCTGTCAAGGGACTGCTTCACAAGTCTTTGAATCCCTAAGGATCACTGGAAAAACCTCTGTATCTAACAAATCCTCCACTGCTTCAGGCTCCGCCACCTCCTCTAGGGCCTCCACCTATGCCCTCAACCTCTCCATTAATCAGACATGCATTCCAAATGTGCAGATAGAATCCTCCCCACATCCATACTGTGCAGTAATGGCTCACAGCAATCAGGCAGTATTCAAATTAATATGCCTTGGAGATTGCAGTCACACAGCTTAAGCGTTGTGGAGAGCTATCGAGACCAAGTTAGAGCAATGGCTGTCTCCACTGAACCTGGAACCCTGGAATGTAGTGTGCGATAACAGTGCAAACCTGGTGGCAACCCTACGCCAGGGCAAACTCACACATGTGCCTTGCATGGCTAACGTCCTCAACCTGGTGGTACAGCTATTTCTCCGCTAATATCCCAGTCTGGATGTGCTGCTGTAGAAAGCCTGGTCACTGTGTGCTCACTTCCATCAATTGCACCCTGCAAGTCAACGACTTACCTTGCTACAGAGGTCTTTAGGCCTACTGGTTAACAATTTGATTTGCAATGTTCCGACACTGTTCAATTCCACTTTGCACATGTTGCAGCGACTGTGGCAGCAGCAACGAGCCCTGGTGCAGTATGTCCTTCTGCATAGCTTGAACCAATGCAGTACGGACATGGTGGAAATCACGCTTGCGGAGTGGGCAGAGATGAAGGACCTCTGCACCCTTCTGCACAGTTTTCCAAATGGCTACTAAGATGGTTAGCGCTGATGATGCCATCATCAGCACTACAAGTTGGGTCTCCATGTGGTGGGTTGCCTGTGGTGCAAGGTGTGTCTAAGGCCTATTATAATATTTCTACTCTGTGGAAATTGATGCCACTTTATGAAAGGTATGTTTGTGCCACCTGAGTGTGGCTGGAATGAAAAAAATTGGAGGTGTTGCATGAGCTATCAGGGCTCCCAGCTAAGAAGGCTTACATTGCTCCCTTAACCACCAGGTCCACATTGAAACTTTAATTTCAAGCTGTAAATGCTGGGCCAAATCCTGATACCTCATGCATGGCCCATGGCTTATGTTCCACTTTAAAAGATTCTACTGTAGGCCAATCGATCAGTCAACAACCGGTGTTACTTTTCTTACATTTTTCTACCAGTAGTACTGTATGAAACTGATGTGTGGGCCATCTGAGTGTGGCTGGAATAATAAAAAAAATTGGAGGTGTTGCATGAGGTATCAGGACTCCCAGCTAAGAAGGCTTACACTGCTTCTATAACCATGCATGGACCATGGCTGACTGCTGTTGTTCCATTTGCAAATTTCTACTGTGGGTCAACTGATGCCACTTTTCATGGTGTCTATTCCGAATTTTAGCTGTTTGGGAAGCTTTTTGTCTTTTTGTTGTGTATACTTTTGGTTTGGCCTCCCAGTGAATCTAATGGAGTTTGGGTACGTTCGTCGAACTGTTCAGTGAACGTCTAAACGTTCAGTGAATCAAACTGCACTGAACCTTGAAAGGACTGTTCAGGATTGAATTAAAACTTTCTACAGTGTGGGTCCATCTGTAGATAATGAATTAGTATTCTTGCAACTCACAAATTTAATGAAATTTTCTGCAATCTGTGTCCATGTGTTAATAATGAATTAGAATTTTTTGCAATGTGTGTCTATGTGACAAAATTTACTTGGAACTTTTTAATATTTGTGTGCATGTATAGATAATGAATTGGTATTTTTGCAACTCCCAAATGGTTATACAAGGCAATGTTGTTTTTATGGGAGTGTATCTCTTCCTATTAAAGGAAATAGTACACGATATCATAACCTGCCATGATTAAGAAATATATTGTTCAAAACGCACAAGTTTTAACTTTGACTGAATACGTCACTGTAGTCCGCAACTTTTTCTGTCCCATTTTATCCTGTATATTTTTACTCACACATCATGTGCTGAATTGTGAAATTTGGAGTCTTCCAGAAACATAGATGCTTTCTTCCTTCCACTAAAAGAGCAACCCATGGAGGAAAATATCCTGTGAAGAAAAGCTGGCCAGCTGTGGGAGGTGCGAAAGCAGAAAGGGTGCAATGGAAAGAGTAAGCCTGCCCACCAAGAGGAGAATAAAGAAAAGAGGAGTAGCTACAGGCAGAGTAACAAGCATGTCTCTCAAGTAATGGAGTGAAGGTATGGCAAACAAAATGGCGGGGATGAAGCAAAATGAGCACGTTAGAGAAAGCAGGCCCATTGCACTGTCGGGAGCTGGAAAAGGAGCAGTGCACATGTGCACTCCACAAGGGACAATTTGATCTCATGGATTCAAAATGGCAAAGCAGAAACTGTGGTTTGCAGTAGGGGGTAACTTGGCATGATGCCGCACAAGATGTGCATAATTGGGAGAATGAAAGGTTGAGAGAAAATAGTGCTTACAGGGTGAGCCAAAGGTCTATGAAAAAAGAGAGGAATGGCCCTCCGAAAATGTAAAGGAGAAATATTAACACTGTTTCATTCCTGTACCTAACTAGGGAAATAGGGAGTAGGCCTAGGTTGCAGCAGCCACACCAGCCCCAGTACCCAACACCATCATCACCATTAATCTGTCCATGAGTTTGGGAACATTGGCATACCTTGGAGGTCTACCACAGAGCTCAGTAGTGTCACCTACCAGAAAGTATCCTGACCAGCCCTGGAAAGGGCAAAAATTATCACTTCGGGACCAGGCTCCAAAGTGAAGGATTAGGGAGCTGTAGTAGTTGTTAGGCCTAGTTCCAGCAGGAGAGCCATTAGTTGTTGTTCCTATATCCTTGCCGTGGGCCTACCTAAACCTTTGTTAAATATGAGGGGCTGTTCATGTTCATGTAAAGATTTCTCATTGTCAAAGATAGGCCTGATGTTGCCGAACAGGCTGAACTTTTGCTCTACTTTTACATTTTTGTTGCGACTGCTAAATGAAGGGTGTTGGAGAATTCTATTCCTTCAGTTATAGACTGAGCTGCATCCACAAAGTGAATGTATTTATTTGTGCCATACAGAAGAACTGTTGTAACTTATGGACTGTTCATCTATTTGCAAGGGCAGTTGAGTGTCCTAATGCCCCCAAAAGTTGACTGTGCTCATTGAAGCTTTGTGTCATATGTATTTTCCAGTATCCATGTGTCAAGAATTTGCAATGGACTCTTGTATACATTTTATTGATGCTACAAACTATCCTGAAGACAGGTCCCCTACTGTATGACACTAGGAACAGAAGATGTTTTTGATAACAATAAAAAGAAACTGCGGCAGCACTCACCGATCTTTGTGTGGTCCAAGTCCTATATTTGAGACAATTAAAATGACAGCATTTTCACGGCTCCGGGGAGTAGAAACAAAAGGGAGGTGAGCAGTGATTGACGATGGCCATTTCGCGCCAACAACAGCGCTTCCACGTGTCTCCTGGAGAAACGGCAACCCATGGAAATGGAGACCCGTGGAAGCGCTGTTGTTGGCGCGAAACGGCCGTCGTCAATCCCTGCTCACCCCTCTTTTGTTTCTACTCCCCCGAGCCGTGAAAATGCTGTCGTTTTAATTGTCTCAAATAAAGGACTTGTGCAGCGCCCCAGAGACCTGGTCATTGCAGTAACGTCGCTCTGCCACTAAGGGGAGTGATGGTACGTCTGATGGCACTAAAGGAGTTACCTGACCAGGTATCACCAGCACACATTACACTTCACACTCCGGCCACTTGGGGGAGCAAAAGGTTTTATTTATTAGGCCACCCCTCACACTGGTAAAACTAGGGGTTGGATTGGAAGTTAGTCAGAAGTTGACTCGGTTTTGTTCAGGCAACATCCTGTGGCAGGGGGTGTTGCAGGGGGAAGATTCAGGGGGGTTCCTGTCAGGCGTGGGAACCTGGCAGGCACCTAGCGACAAGGATAGAACGTTACGGAGCCGCGCCTGTGCTATCTGCGGTGCATCCAAAGAAAGGACACGAAGCGAAGGATATTGTGGACAGTGAGAAATGAGATCAAAGCACAAAGGAGAGCCAGTAGGAGTCGTGCCCGGAGAACGGCAACATCCTACTGAGGTGCGTAGCCGGTGCCCGGAACACCGAGGAAGTAACTGACTTTATGTCTTACTTCAAATACCGCAGGACAGTTAATTATAGGTTGGCTGTCTACCTTACATCACCTAAGCAGACATAGGGAGCAACACGTGGAGAGGGGTGTCTCTAGGGTCCCGGAAGAGCTCCGAGCCTTCCCGTCAAACAGGTGCGTCCTAGCCATAACAAACCTGGGGGACGGAGAATAGAAAGAACGAGAAAGAACTAGAAAAAACTGGAATGAACGAGATTAGAAGTTGTGAGGACTATCCCGAATGCTCAGCAGGGAAGCACTACAACACACAGGCGCTAGTGGTAGGCCACGATTTCCACCTGCAAAGGGAGCTCTGGATGTGCCTTCGGACCGGCCGGTCTCAAACAGCCCTGTTAACTGTGTTCTGGATTGAGTATCCTGAAGTCACCAGTAAAGAGGTAAAGAGACTGCAACTCTGTGTCCTCGTTATTGTCTGCACCTCACATCATCACCACCTACACTACTGGGAAGCCCTGGGGACTCACTTCACCTGTGGGAAGGTAAACCATCTAGCTGCCATCACATCACCCCAGTGGACCCCAAGCAGCGTCGGTCACCCTGACCGAATGCCACAGGTGGCGTCATGAAACCTTGACAGATTTGCATCACCTTTCATTGGACGCCCCTTAGCAGGGTCACGGACCGGGTCCAGCCACGTGACATCCCCAGAACTCAGCCAGAGAGGATTGGTACTGAGTAACCCGTGGCCCTGCGTCTGGGGGCGCTCCAACTTGGCATCATGAACAGGATCTACTTAAGCCTGAGAAGCAGGTCATGTGTGCCTTGAAACTGATTGAAACGTGTTTGAACTGTGATTTATTGCAAAGACTGTATATTGCTATCTGCCGCAAGATTCCCGCCAAAACTGCCGCCATTGTAGCGCCACAAGGAGTGCAAGAGGAGAAGAAGGGCGTGGAGTGGGCGTACACAAGCTGAAGAGCGTGAAGGATAATGGCCGCCCAGTCTAAATATTTCTGTACCTTGAGGACGTGTCTGTCAGCAGCCGAGATCCACCTCCTGATTCTCAATGGAGGGCGGAGACAAAGAAAGCGAAACCACCCACGAAGGAGAGAGCGAGAAAGAGACCAGGAAGTGACCCACGTGGAGGACGCCATGGCCAGTCGCTCAAACCCAGAATGCGGGGTTGAAGCAGAGGACTCCCCCAGCTACTCGGACGAGCACATCAGCCAGATCTCCACGGTTGGGACCGGTCTCCTGCAGTTTGAGCTGGAGGACCTGATGGAGCAGCTCCTCCAATTGCGGATAGGGACCAAGGCCTCGTGCCAGGAGGCACCGGTAGAGGACCCCCCGTCATTGGTTCCTTTGCTGCTACCGGAGCCAGCTGCAATGGAGGAAGCCATACCGGCCGGTGAGTCCGCCGACCCCACCCCGCTAGCGGAGGACTTGCTGATAGGCCCTGTCGCAGCACCCACTCTCCCTGGGACCCATATGCTCCAGCGCCTTCCGCAATGGGATCGGGCCACGGGCATGGAGCACTTCTTAAAGGCCCCGATCTCGCCGCTCATCATGCCAGGCGAGGTCTTTGCAGAGTGCACAGTGTGTCGCTGGGTGAACCCGGGATCCGACTTCATGGGGTTCCCCGGGGTGAAGACACAGGAAGGGGAGATGGTGGAGGCCCTCAGCTGGGAAGCATACCAGGCCCAGCTAGACCGGCAGTGGGAGAAGATGGTGAGAGAGTACCAGGCCCAGTGAGAGGCTCACTACCAGTGGGAGCACGCGGTGAAGGACCGGGCCCGCAAAGATCATACCACCCACCAGGCCCCGCGCAGGCAGGGCACCGTCGTGGACTTCAAGCTCCATGGGGGATGGGGCTTTATCAAGGAGCCGGACCTGTATGCAGAGGTCTTCGTGAACTGGAGGGATGTGGAGTCCCATCTCAGAGAGGGACACCCGGACCGGGATCTCTACCCAGGGGACGAGGTCACCTACACCCGGCACTTTGGGGAAAGGGGGTGGTTCGCCCTGAACGTTCACAAGCGGCGAGGCCCCGTGACATACCCGACTGAAGTGTCGGAGAAGCCGTCCCCCGTAGCAAAGGCGCCCCCTTGCGACCGGACAACCACTGTCACCAAGACTACGGTGGTTACTCCAACATGCACCGTGGATACCACTACCACGGTGGTAGCTGAGGGATCGGCTTTAGGAGTGGTTAGTACCCAGGCTGTTCCGGGGTCCAGAACAGTAGCCACCCAAACCCCTGCCTGGAGCAAAGGAGCTCCTGGGACCACACCTGGTGGCCACAGGTATCCGGGTGGATGGCCCCGCCCACTGCTGCCTGCAGAGCTACAACCTTCGTAGAAATAAACCTCGAAGACCTGAACTTGTACATAGTTATCTAACTGTTTGTTCTCCTTGTTGCTTGCTGCTAAAACCCGTAGGGGTTAGAGAGTCCTCCTGAGAACCATAGGAAAATGGTTGATTGCTGATAGAAAAACAATGACAGTATGCCCAGCCAAGGAGCTAGGCGGTCCTGGATTGGTGAAGTTAAAAAATAAAAAAAAAGTTGAGTTTGTATTAAAGTACTTTATAGTAAGCCTTTAGTGGGTTCAGCCTATACGCCCTTAAAGGAGCAGTTAAATTATTGTTCAAGCATTTGCACTTAGTAGAATACCCGGCTAGGTAATAGGAATTTGTTGTGAATTCTGTGGTCAAGCTCCCTCCTGTGGTCGTGAGTGGTACTTCGGCTGGTTCTGTCTATGAGCTTCCTCTGGTGGATGTGAGTGGGGCTGCGGCTTCTGAGTTTCCTTCCTCAGGTGACGAGGTTAAGTCGTTAGGTGCTGCTCTATTTAACTCCACCTAGTTCTTTGTTCCTTGTCTCCAGTCAATGCTCCAGTATTGGTCTTGCTCTCTCCTGGATCGTTCTTGTGGCCTGTCTGCACTGCATAAGCTAAGTTTTGCTTGTGTTACTTTTGTTTGCTATTTTTCCTGTCCAGCTTGCTATATTGGTTTTTCTTGCTTGCTGGAAGCTCTGAGACGCAGAGGGAGCACCTCCGTACCGTTAGTCGGTGCGGAGGGTCTTTTTGCGCCCTCTGCGTGGTTGTTTGTAGGTTTTTGTGTTGACCGCAAAGCTATCTTTCCTATCCTCGGTCTATTCAGTAAGTCGGGCCTCACTTTGCTAAAATCTATTTCATCTCTGTGTTTGTATTTTTATCTTTACTCACAGTCATTATATGTGGGGGGCTGCCTTTTCCTTTGGGGAATTTCTCTGAGGCAAGGTAGGCTTATTTTTCAATCTTCAGGGCTAGCTAGTTTCTCAGGCTGTGCCCGAGGCGCCTAGGTCTGGTCAGGAGCGCTCCACGGCTACCTCTAGTGTGGTGTGATAGGATTAGGGATTGCGGTCAGCAGAGTTCCCACATCTCAGAGCTCGTCCTATGTTATTCGTAACTATCAGGTCACTTTGTGTGCTCTTAACCACCAGGTCCATTGTGTTTCTGAACCACCAGTTCATAACAGTACTGGAGGCCCAAAGTACTAATGCTTCTCAATAGAGGGAAAAGAGAAGTTCTGAGACCATTTTTTTTTATCTGCACTGTGTTTTGTCTTTCTTTTCCCCTAGACATTTGGGTGGTTCAGGACACAGGTGTAGTGATGGACATTAAAGGTCTGTCTTCTTGTGTGGATCATCTCACTGCCAGAGTACAAAATATTCAAGACTTTGTGGTTCAGAATTCTATGTTAGAACCAAGAATTCCTATTCCTGATTTGTTTTCTGGAGATAGAGCTAAGTTTCTGAGTTTTAAAAATAATTGTAAACTGTTTCTGGCTTTGAAACCCCGCTCCTCTGGTGACCCAGTTCAACAAGTTAAGATCATTATTTCTTTATTACGTGGCGACCCTCAAGACTGGGCATTTTCCCTTGCGCCAGGAGATCCTGCATTATGTAATATTGCTTTATGATGAACCTAATTCAGTGGATCAGGCAGAGAAAAATTTGCTGGCTCTGTGTCAGGGTCAGGATGAGGTAGAGATATATTGTCAGAGGTTTAGGAAGTGGTCTGTGCTCACTCAATGGAATGAATGTGCGCTGGCAGCAATTTTCAGAAAGGGTCTCTCTGAAACCCTTAAGGATGTCATGGTGGGATTTCCTATGCCTGCTGGTCTGAATGAGTCTATGTCTTTGGCCATTCAGATCGATCGACGCTTGCGTGAGCGTAAAACTGTGCACCATTTGGCGGTATTATCTGAGCATAAACCTGAGCCTATGCAATGCGATAGGACTTTGACCAGAGCTGAACGGCAAGAACACAGACGTCAGAATGGGCTGTGTTTTTACTGTGGTGATTCCACTCATGCTATCTCCGATTGTCCTAAGCGCACTAAGCGGTTCGCTAGGTCTGCCACCATTGGTACTGTACAGTCGAAATTTCTTTTGTCCGTTACTTTGATCTGCTCTTTGCCATCCTATTCTGTCATGGCATTTGTGGATTCAGGCGCTGCCCTGAATTTGATGGACTTGGAGTTTGCTAGGCCCTGTGGGTTTTTCTTGGAGCCCTTGCAGTATCCTATTCCATTGAGAGGAATTGATGCTACGCCTTTGGCCAAGAATAAGCCTCAGTACTGGACCCAACTGACCATGTGCGTGGCTCCTGCGCATCAGGAGGATATTCGCTTTTTGGTGTTGCATAATCTGCATGATGTGGTCGTGTTGGGGTTGCCATGGCTACAAGTCCATAACCCAGTATTGGATTGGAAATCAATGTCTGTGTCCAGTTGGGGTTGTCAGGGGGTACATGGTGATGTTCCATTTCTGTCTATTTCATCATCCATCCCTTCTGAGGTCCCAGAGTTCTTGTCGGATTACCGGGATGTATTTGATGAGCCCAAGTCCAGTGCCCTACCTCCGCATAGGGATTGCGATTGTGCGATCGATTTGATTCCTGGTAGTAAGTTTCCTAAAGGTCGACTGTTTAATTTGTCTGTGCCTGAGCACGCCGCTATGCGGAGTTACGTAAAAGAATCCTTGGAGAAGGGTCATATTCGCCCGTCGTCGTCGCCATTGGGAGCAGGGTTCTTTTTTGTGGCCAAGAAGGATGGTTCGCTGAGACCTTGTATTGATTACCGCCTTCTAAATAAAATCACAGTCAAATTTGAGTACCCCTTGCCGCTGCTGTCTGATTTGTTTGCTCGGATTAAGGGGGCTAGTTGGTTCACCAAGATAGATCTTCGTGGTGCGTATAATCTTGTGCGTATTAAACAGGGCGATGAATGGAAAACAGCATTTAATACGCCCGAGGGCCATTTTGAGTACCTGGTTATGCCATTCGGGCTTTCTAATGCTCCATCAGTATTTCAGTCCTTTATGCATGACATCTTCTGAGAGTACCTGGATAAATTCCTGATTGTATACTTGGATGATATTTTGGTCTTCTCGGATGATTGGGAGTCTCATGTGAAGCAGGTTAGAATGGTGTTCCAGGTCCTGCGTGCTAATTCTTTGTTTGTGAAGGGGTCAAAGTGTCTCTTTGGTGTTCAGAAGGTTTCATTTTTGGGTTTCATTTTTTCCCCTTCTACTATCGAGATGGATCCTGTTAAAGTTCAGGCCATTTATGATTGGACTCAGCCGACATCTCTGAAGAGTCTGCAAAAGTTCCTGGGCTTTGCTAATTTTTATCGTCGCTTCATCAATAATTTTTCTAGTATTGCTAAACCGTTGACCGATTTAACCAAGAAAGGTGCTGATGTGGTCAATTGGTCTTCTGCTGCTGTGGAAGCTTTTCAGGAGTTGAGGCGTCGTTTTTCTTCTGCCCCTGTGTTGTGCCAACCAGATGTTTCGCTCCCGTTCCAGGTCGAGGTTGATGCTTCTGAGATTGGAGCAGGGGCTGTTTTGTCGCAAAGAAGTTCTGATGGCTCGGTGATGAAACCATGCGCCTTCTTTTCCAGGAAGTTTTCGCCTGCTGAGCGTAATTATGATGTTGGCAATCGAGAGTTGCTGGCCATGAAGTGGGCATTCGAGGAGTGGCGTCATTGGCTTGAAGGAGCTAAGCATCGTGTGGTGGTCTTGACTGATCACAAGAACTTGACTTATCCCGAGTCTGCCAAACGGTTGAATCCTAGACAGGCTCGTTGGTCGCTGTTTTTCTCCCGTTTTGACTTTGTGGTTTCGTACCTTCCGGGCTCTAAAAATGTGAAGGCGGATGCCCTGTCTAGGAGTTTTGTGCCCGACTCTCCGGGTTTGCCTGAGCCGGCGGGTATTCTCAAAGAGGGGGTAATTTTGTCTGCCATCTCCCCTGATTTGCGGCGGGTGCTGCAAAAGTTTCAGGCTGATAGACCTGACCGTTGCCCAGCGGAGAAACTGTTTGTCCCTGATAAATGGACGAGTAGAGTTATCTCTGAGGTTCATTGTTCGGTGTTGGCTGGTCATCCTGGAATCTTTGGTACCAGAGATTTGGTGGCTAGATCCTTTTGGTGGCCGTCTCTGTCGCGGGATGTGCGTTCGTTTGTGCAGTCCTGTGGGATTTGTGCTCGGGCTAAGCCCTGCTGTTATCGTGCCAGTGGGTTGCTTTTGCCCTTGCCGGTCCCGAAGAGGCCCTGGACACATATCTCTATGGATTTTATTTCGGATCTTCCCGTCTCTCAAAAAATGTCGGTCATTTGGGTGGTTTGTGATCGCTTCTCTAAGATGGTCCATTTGGTACCCTTGTCTAAATTGCCTTCCTCCTCTGATTTGGTGCCATTGTTCTTCCATCATGTGGTTCATTTACATGGCATTCCGGAGAACATCGTTTCTGACAGAGGTTCCTTCCCAGTTTGTTTCGAGGTTTTGGCGAGCCTTTTGTGCTAGGATGGGCATTGATTTGTCTTTTTCCTCGGCTTTCCATTCTCAGACAAATGGCCAGACTGAACGAACCAATCAGACCTTGGAAACATATCTGAGATGCTTTGTTTCTGCTGATCAGGATGATTGGGTGTCCTTTTTGCCTTTGGCTGAGTTCGCCCTTAATAATCGGGCCAGCTCGGCTACTTTGGTTTCGCCGTTTTTCTGCAATTTTGGTTTCCATCCTCGTTTCTCTTCAGGGCAGGTTGAGTCTTCAGACTGTCCTGGTGTGGATACTGTGGTGGATAGGTTGCAGCAGATTTGGACTCATGTAGTGGACAATTTGACATTGTCCCAGGAGAAGGCTCAACGTTTCGCTAACCGCAGGCGCTGTGTGGGTCCCCGACTTCGTGCTGGGGATTTGGTTTGGTTGTCATCTCGTTATATTCCTATGAAAGTTTCCTCTCCTAAGTTCAAGCCTCGTTTCATTGGTCCGTATAGGATTTCTGAGGCTCTTAATCCTGTGTCTTTTCGTTTGACCCTTCCAGCTTCTTTTTCCATCCATAATGTATTCCATAGTTCATTGTTGCGGAGATACGTGGCACCTGTGGTTCCATCCGTTGATCCTCCTGCCCCGGTTTTGGTTTAGGGGGAGTTGGAGTATATAGTGGAGAAGATTTTGGATTCTCGTATTTCGAGATGGAAACTCCAGTACCTGGTTAAGTGGAAGGGTTATGGTCAGTAAGATAATTCCTGGGTCTTTGCCTCTGATGTTCATGCTGCCGATCTGGTTTGTGCCTTTCATTTGGCTCATCCTGGTCGGCCTGGGGGCTCTGGTGAGGGTTCCGTGACCCCTCCTCAAGGGGGGGGGTACTGTTGTGAATTCTGTGGTCAAGCTCCCTCCTGTGGTCGTGAGTGGTACTTCGGCTGGTTCTGTCTATGAGCTTCCTCTGGTGGATGTGAGTGGGGCTGCGGCTTCTGAGTTTCCTTCCTCAGGTGACGAGGTTAAGTCATTAGGTGCTGCTCTATTTAACTCCACCTAGTTCTTTGTTCCTTGCCTCCAGTCAATGTTCCAGTATTGGTCTTGCTCTCTCTTGGATCGTTCTTGTGGCCTGTCTGCACTGCATAAGCTAAGTTTTGCTTGTGTTACTTTTGTTTGCTATTTTTCCTGTCCAGCTTGCTATATTGGTTTTTCTTGCTTGTTGGAAGCTCTGAGACGCAGAGGGAGCACCTCCGTACCGTTAGTCGGTGCGGAGGGTCTTTTTGCGCCCTCTGCGTGGTTGTTTGTAGGTTTTTGTGCTGACCGCAAAGCTATCTTTCCTATCCTCGGTCTATTCAGTAAGTCGGGCCTCACTTTGCTAAAATCTATTTCATCTCTGTGTTTGTATTTTCATCTTTACTCACAGTCATTATATGTGGGGGGCTGCCTTTTCCTTTGGGGAATTTCTCTGAGGCAAGGTAGGCTTATTTTTCTATCTTCAGGGCTAGCTAGTTTCTCAGGCTGTGCCCGAGGTGCCTAGGTCTGGTCAGGAGCGCTCCACGGCTACTTCTAGTGTGGTGTGATAGGATTAGGGATTGCGGTCAGAGCTCGTCCTATGTTATTAGTAACTATCAGGTCACTTTGTGTGCTCTTAACCACCAGGTCCATTGTGTTTCTGAACCACCAGTTCATAACAGGAATTATTTATAGTCTGTAAGCATAGAATGTTATTTAAAATATTTAAATTTGTTTTGTTTGTAACGTTCAAGTGTCCTCACCTCCCATAAAGGGAAGCATTGTTATATTTACTTGTTCCAAGCATTCTAAAATTTTGTATGTCTTTTGCTAAGATGTATTGTTGTTCTTCTTCCCAGTCCAGGAGTACTGGATTTAACCGGGGTGGAGTGCAGCGCCCCAGAGACCTGGTCGTTGCAGTAACTTCGCTCTGCCACTAAGGGGAGTGATGGTACGTCTGATGGCACTAAAGGAGTTAATCTGACCAGGTATCACCAGCACACATTACACTTCACACTCCGGCCACTAGGGGGAGCAAAAGGTTTTATTTATTAGGCCACTCCTCACACTGGTAAAAATAGGGGTTGGATAGGAAGTTAGTCAGAGGCTGAATGGGTTTTGTTCAGGCAACATCCCGTGGCAGGGGGTGTTGCGGGGGGAGATTCAGGGGGGTCCCTGTCAGGCGTGGGAACCTGGCAGGCACCTAGCAACAAGGATAGAACGTTACGGAGCCGCGCCTGCGCTATCTGCGGCGGCATCCAAAGAAAGGACACGAAGCAAAGGATATTGTGGACAGTGAGAAACGAGATCAAAGCACAAAGGAGAGCCAGTGGGAGTCGTGTCCGGAGAACGTAAACATCCTACTGAGGCACGTAGCCGGTGCCCGGAACACCGAGGAAGTAATTGACTTTATGCCTTACTTCAAATACCGCAGGACAGTTAATTATAGGTTGGCTGTCTACCTTACATCACCTAAGCAGACATAGGGGGAACGCGTGGAGAGGGGCGTCTCTAGGGTCCCGGAAGGGCTCCGAACCTTCCCGTCAAACGGGTGCGTCCTAGCCATAACAAACCTGGGGGACGGAGAATAGAAAGAATGAGAAAGAACTAGAAAGAACTGGAATGATCAAGAATAGAAGTTGTGAGGACTATCCCGAATGCTCAGCAAGGAAGCACTACAACACACAGGCGCTAGTGGTAGGCCACGATTTCCACCTGCAAAGGGAGCTCTGGATGTGCCTTCAGACCAGCCGGTCTCATACAGCCCTGTTAACTGTGCTCTGGATTGAGGATCCTGAAGTCACCAGTAAAGAGGTAAAGAGACTGCAACCCTGTGTCCTCGTTATTGTCTGCACCTCACATCATCACCACCTACACTACTGGGAAGCCCTGGGGACTCACTTCACCTGTGGGAAGGTAAACCATCTAGCTGCCATCACATCACCCCAGTGGACCCCAAGCAGCGTCGGTCACCCTGACCGAATACCACAGGTGGCATCACGAAACCTTGACAGACTTGCATCGCCTTTCATTGGACGCCCCTTGGCAGGGTCATGGACCGGGTCCAGCCACCGTGACATCCCCAGAACTGAGCCAGAGAGGACCGGTACCAAGTAACCCGCGGCCCTGCGTCTGGGGGCGCTCCACTTGGAACACACAAAGATCAGTGAGTGCTGCCGCAGTTTCTTTTTATTGTTATGGATTTACCACTTGTTTTCATGCGAGCACCTCCGCTCTGAAGACGGGCTCTCCTATCACACCACAGATGGATTGTGGCTGGCACTGAAGTATGGTTGTGCAGCTCTGCTTTTTTCTTTTTTGAGCACTTTAGAAGAATTTTTTGGTGGCCTCTATAACACACTAGATGCTACAAATTATTTTACAGTCAGGTCCCCTACTATATGACATTAGGAACACAATTTTTGGGTGGCCTCTAGATCATGCTTCTACAGTATAATTTCATACCAACAAAATGAGAAAGTGTGATACGGTGGGCTGTCTAACTTTTTGAAACTGAAAAATTATACTTTTTTAAAAATGTGCCTTAGGTCTGCAGACAGTTTCATATCACCACAGCACTAAATGACAATGTGGGATACAGCAGGCTGCTTCACATTTAGCTAGTTAAAAAATATTATTTAGAAGGCTATACTCGTGCATGGAGCACAATAGAAGGAGTTCACAATGCACTTGTAGGACATGTGCCCTGCTGGCTTTGTCTGTGGACCTCAGTAAGGCTACGTTCACATTAGCGTTGCGCCGCTGTTGCGTCGGCGACGCAGCGGCGACGCAGCGGCGACGCGCCCCTATGTTTAACATAGGGGACGCGTGCGTTTTTTGGGTGGCGTTTTTCGCCACGTGCGTCGTTTCCGACGCTAGCGTCGGACGCAAGAAAATGCAACAAGTTGCATTTTCTGTGCGTCCGATTTTCGTCAAAAATGACGCACGCGTCGCAAAACGCGCGCGTTTTTGCGCGCGTTTGCGCGCGTTTTTCCGTGCGTCGCGCGTTGCGTCGCCGACGCAGGGCGGCGCAACGCTAATGTGAACGTAGCCTAATGGCCAAAAAAAATGTTGGAAGATAAATTTAACAGCCACACTGGACACTAGGTACACTATTTGGCTGATATACAACTGCCTAGCTAACTAGCTAAAATGTTGCTGCTAACAGTGCCAGCGTCAGGAGCAGCCTTTCTGTGCTGCTACAGTGTCAATATGGTGCCAAAACACGATGTCCACTCTTTATTCAGAGAGAAACATGCGATTTCAGCAGCCAAGGACACAAGCTGTTGTGTCCGGACATTGTGAGTGTTTCCCGCGCCCTAATTGGCTAGCCGCAATGTGAACACATAAAGTTAGGGAAAAAATACTGTTTACAAGAATGCCATGCCTCTGAGCTCTGCAAACCCCCTTCCTTCATCAAACTCGTGGCAAACGCTCATGATACACCACCATTATCGTTGCTGAAGTGCTGAAAATACTTTTGTGGCAGCGCACATATTTTTCCACACTTTTAGCCAACTGTTACCGATTGTTAGGAGTCGAGTTTCCTCTGCTGCACAGGGGGAATCTCGATCCGTCTCCGCTGCGGTCTCCCATTCTCCTCCAGCCGCAGTGGAGTCTGCTCAGCAGGGACGTCGCTCCCAGTGTCTTGCTCGCTCTCACTCTGTACAGAGAGTTACTGCTGCTTCTTCAGCTCCTGCCATTAAAGTCAGTGCTGGTCAGCGGCGAGCGGACTTCCCTGGGACTAAGTCCTTGTTTGCGCACACTGGGCATGCCCAGAGCAAGATCTCCCGTTGGAGATCGAGGGTCATGTGCTCTGGCTCTGCAGCGCATTCCATTGGTCCTCTTGGCAGGCCCTGGAAGGGCAAAGTTTCTGTGGCCACTTCCTGTCCTGCAATTATATAAACTGCGCATGACCGCACGGCCATGCGCTAGTGTACAATTGAATACGTGTGTTTGTTGTGAGTGCAAGTCGTTCATTAAATACCCCTACCCTATTGTATGACTGTTCGCGTATGGAGTATGGCCGCTATCTAGCGCCCGACAAATCACTCAACGTGTCACACACGTATCAGCGTCTATTGCTGTGACCGCCAGTGCGGCGCCACGCGCCAGTAGTGCGCTTCCTGACCCACGTCTGGGTGCTTAGTGGTGCCTGCCAGCATGGCACAGTTCGCTCTTCGGTGCTCTAATTATAAGAGTTGCCTAACACACCCTGTTGCGGTGTTGTGTCAGCAAGTGGTCTAATCGGACTTCAATCCTAGTTGGGGTTAAGTTCGCTGACTGCTTGCTCGCCTTCTATGTGCGGTACCGCGATCCTGTGACGCAACAGGATCGCTTCCTTCACGTTGGGTGAAGTTTAACCCACGCGAGTATACTTATGAGTACCGCCATGTAGTCCGTCATTACTCAGCAGCAGGTTCCATCTCTGCACGGTGGACCCCGGGCTACGAACGCACCGTACACCATCAGTCTTATTATTTGGTGCGTTCCGCTAGCCCTAACATTACACTAGCGCCAGGGTCTGGCTAGTGATGACGGACAAACAGCAATCCCTGCGGTATATACAGCAGCTGGAGGGTAGGTTGGCGGCTCTCGAGAGCGCAACCTCAGCTGTGGATGTTACCGCAGTTGCTGTACAGGCTGCCAGCGTGGCTGCAGCAACTTTGTCCATTGCCACCCCTGTTCCGATATTTTCTTGCCTCCCGCTGCCAGAAAAATTTTCTGGTAATAGCAAATTTTGTAGGGGATTCGTGAGTCAGTGCTCTATTCATCTCGAGCTTCTGGCTGCATGTTTCCCCACAGAGCGGGCTAAGGTGGGATTTATTGTGTCTCTATTGTCGGACAGGGTGTTGGAATGGGCTATGCCGCTGTGGGAGCGTGGCGATCATGTGGTGCAGAGTGCTCCTCTGTTTTTGAGCACTTTAAAACAGGTCTTTTTAGGACCTCAAGTCACCCATGACACTGCGCTCCAACTGCTGGCATTAACTCAGGGTGAGTCCTTGGTCAGTCATTTTGCCGTCCAATTCCGCACTTTAGCATCTGAGCTGGAATGGTCGGATAAAGCTCCTATCCCCATATTTTGGAGGGGCTTGGCTGACCATGTAAAGGACGCTCTGGCCACTAGGGAGATTCCTGCCACACTGGAGGAGTTAATAACAGTCTCCACTCGAATTGACCTCCGTTTTAACGAGCGGAGGTTAGAGCGAGCCCAGTGTAGGCAGAGGTTTCGGCTGGCTCCTACTTTCGCCAAACCTCTGGAATCTCCGGTCCTGGTTCCTGAGTCACATGAGGCCAGGGAAGTGTTACAAGCGGGACCTAAGTCCCGGACCGCTTGTGCACTCAGGGTCTGTCATGTTTGCCAGCAGTCTGGACATTTAGCCACCAGATGTCCTCAGCGGTCGAGGAAACGTCAGCGTCTAGTGGTCATAGGTGGAGGTACACTAGACACGGCGACGTTTGCCTCTAAATTGTCCTTTAAGGGGACAATTACTACAGGCTCATTCTCCCACTCGGTAGAGCTCAGCGTGGATTCTGGGGCGGAGGGCAATTTTATGTCTTCTGCCTTCGCCCAACGCCACGCAATACCTCTGGTTATGCTAGCTCAACCTGTAACGGTACGAGTGGTGAATGGGTCGACTCTGCCCTCACAGATAACTCACCAGACCATCCCTTTTACTCTGTCCATGTTGCCATCTCATCAGGAGATTATTTCTCTGCTCGTCATTCCAGAGGGAATTGATGAAGTCCTGTTGGGAATACCTTGGCTACGGTACCACTCTCCTCATATCGAGTGGTCCTCAGGCAGAATTCTGGGATGGGGTGAATCTTGTGGGGGTAGGTGTCAGAGGGAGTGCGTTCAGGTAGCTACAACTGAGGTACCCGCAGATCTTTCCTCTCTCCCCAAGCAGTATTGGTCATATGCAGACGTATTCTCCAAAAAGGCGGCGGAGACCCTTCCGCCCCTATGACTGTCCTATTGACCTCTTGCCTGGTGCTGAGCCTCCCCGGGGTCGAGTCTATCCGCTACCTCTCCCGGAGACTGAGGCAATGTCACAGTACATCCAGGAAAATCTGGCAAGAGGGTTCATCAGGAAGTCAGTGTCACCTGCTGGGGCAGGGTTCTTCTTCGTGCAGAAGAAGAGTGGGGAATTGCGTCCATGCATAGACTGCAGGGGTCTTAACGCCATCACCGTTAAGAATAAATACCCTTTGCCTTTGATATCTGAACTGTTCGATAGGCTTCGGGGAGCAAGGGTATTTACTAAATTAGATCTGCGGGGTGCTTACAACCTGATTCGCATCCGTGAGGGGGACGAATGGAAGACGGCTTTTAACACCAGGGATGGGCACTATGAATATCTGGTGATGCCCTTCGGGCTCTGTAATGCCCCAGCCGTTTTCCAAGACTTTGTGAACGATATCTTCCGGGATATGCTTTCCACCTCGGTCGTAGTCTATCTGGATGATATTCTCATCTACTCTCCAGATATTGACTCCCACCGGAGAGATGTTTGCAAAGTCTTCGACCTCCTACGGGCAAACTCCCTCTATGCCAAGTTGGAGAAGTGTATGTTTGAGCAGGAGTCCTTACCTTTCCTAGGCTACATCATCTCAGCCCAGGGATTGGCTATGGATCCTGCCAAACTACAGGCTGTGATGGACTGGCAGGAACCCCATTCTCTTAAAGCGGTGCAGTGCTTTATGGGGTTCATCAATTATTATCGCCAGTTCATCCCGCATTTCTCAACTTTGGTAGCTCCCTTGGTTGCCCTCACCAAGAAGGGGGCGAATCCCAAATTGTGGTCTGAGGAGGTCTCCAAGGCTTTTATCTCTATAAAGTCACACTTGGGCTGAAAGGTGGCAGATGAGGTTTAACAATGATAAATGTAAGGTTATACACATGGGAAGAAGGAATCAATGTCACCATTACACACTGAATGGGAAACCACTGGGTAAATCTGACAGGGAGAAGGACTTGGGGATCCTAGTTAATGATAAACTTACCTGGAGCAGCCAGTGCCAGGCAGCAGCTGCCAAGGCAAACAGGATCATGGGGTGCATTAAAAGAGGTCTGGATGCACCTGATGAGAGCATTATACTGCCTCTGTACAAATCCCTAGTTAGACCGCACATGGAGTACTGTGTCCAGTTTTGGGCACCGGTGCTCAGGAAGGATATAATGGAACTAGAGAGAGTACAAAGGAGGGCAACAAAATTAATAAAGGGGATGGGAGAACTACAATACCCAGATAGATTAGCGAAATTAGGATTATTTAGTCTAGAAAAAAGACGACTGAGGGGCGATCTAATAACCATGTATAAGTATATAAGGGGACAATACAAATATCTCGCTGAGGATCTGTTTATACCAAGGAAGGTGACGGGCACAAGGGGGCATTCTTTGCGTCTGGAGGAGAGAAGGTTTTTCCACCAACACAGAAGAGGATTCTTTACTGTTAGGGCAGTGAGAATCTGGAATTGCTTGCCTGAGGAGGTGGTGATGGCGAACTCAGTCGAGGGGTTCAAGAGAGGCCTGGATGTCTTCCTGGAGCAGAACAATATTGTATCATACAATTAGGTTCTGTAGAAGGACGTAGATCTGGGGATTTATTATGATGGAATATAGGCTGAACTGGATGGACAAATGTCTTTTTTTCGGCCTTACTAACTATGTTACTATGTTACTATGTTACTTCGCTAGCGCTCCCATTCTTCATCGCCCCGATGTTGATAAGCCATTTATCATGGAGGTGGATGCCTCTTCTGTTGGTGCTGGAGCAGTCCTCTTCCAAAAGGATGCTCAAGGTCGGAAGCATCCTTGCTTCTTTTTCTCCAAGACCTTCGCACCAGCAGAGAGGAATTATTCCATCGGGGACAGGGAGTTGCTAGCCATGAAGTTGGCTTTCTCGGAGTGGAGACATCTCTTGGAGGGAGCACGTTTTCCCTTCCAAGTCTTCACAGATCACAAAAATTTGGTGTATCTGCAGACAGCTCAGCGGTTGAATTCTCGCCAGGCCAGATGGTCCTTGTTCTTCTCCCGGTTTCATTTCACCCTCCATTTCCTTTCTGGGGAGAAGAACATTCGGGCCGACGCTCTCTCTCGCTCCGTTGTGTCATCTGCGGAGGAGGAAGAGCCTCGGCTTATTGTCCCCACCGAGAGTTTGAGAACCGTGGCCCCGGTTTCGCTGGAGTCTGTGCCCCCGGGCAAGACTTTTGTTCCATCTAGTTTGCGACCGGAGGTTCTCTCTTGGGCGCACTCGTCCAGGGTGGGTGGACATTTTGGTACTAAAAGGACATCAGAGTTACTGGCGAGGACATACTGGTGGCCGCATATGGCTCGTGATGTCATGGAGTACGTTCGGGCGTGTGTCTCTTGCGCCAGGAACAAGACTCCTTGGCAACGGCCGGCTGGGTTGCTTTATCCTCTGCCCGTGGCTGACAGGCCCTGGGAGATGGTCGGGATGGACTTTGTGGTTGGCTTACCCAAGTCTCGTAATTGCACCATTATCTGGGTGATCACTAGTGTTGAGCATTCCGATACCGCAAGTATCGGGTATCGCCCGATATTTGCGGTATCGGAATTCCGATACCGAATTCCGATACTTCCCGCGTATCGGATACCGGAATCGGAAGTTCCCAGAATTCAAACTGAACGCAGCAGCCAATGAGGAATGATTGGAAGTGTGGGCACATCCTGTTTAGCATGGTGGGCATGTAAGTACTGGCAAGGCTTGGATTGGCTGCTGAAATGATGTCACTCTGCACTATAAAAAACGCTGCCGCCATTTTGCGCTCACTCTGCTGTGATTTCAGTTAGGGACAGGACGCTGTGTTCTAACTGAGGGCCAGTCGAGCTAGCTAATTGCTTTATTTTCCTTTCCAAAGGCTAATTTAGCAAAACGCTGTGTGTTCTTCACTGTTCACCTTGCTCTTGCCTTGCAGCGCTGTTTTAACAGTGTTCTGCAAGGTCTCTGTGTGTGTGTGTGTGTGCAGCTCACTCTGTAGTCTGTGTGCAGCCATATACCCGGTTGTATTCAGCTCAGGGGGGGTTCACACTGCCTCACACAGTTGTCCTTTTTTGCTCTTAGTGCAGCCTGCTGCACATTTTTTCTCAAATTTCCTATTAGTGTTTTTCCACCAGTCTCCAGCTCTATTGTGGAAAAACACTACATAGGATAACCTAGAGGAGGGATTTTTGGCCTTGCAGCGCCGTTTACGGCTGTCTGCACGGTCTCCGTGTGAGCCCAGCTCGCCCTGTAGTCTGTGTGCAGCCATAGCCGGTTGGATTCAGCTCAGGGTTCGTTACTGCCTCATACCTTGAGAAAATTTTTACTTTTTTTCAAATAGTGCAGCCTGTTTAAAATTTGAAAAAAAAAAATTCCTATTAGTGTCTTTCCACTCGTATCCAGCTAAATAGTGGAAAAACACTATATAGGATAACCTAGAGGAGGGTTTTTTGGCTTTGCAGCGCCGTTTACGGCTGTCTGCACGGTCTCCGTGTGAGCCCAGCTCGCCCTGTAGTCTGTGTGCAGCCATAGCCGGTTGGATTCAGCTCAGGGTTCGTTACTGGCTCATACCTAGAGAAAAATTTTACTTTTTTTCAAATAGTGCAGCCTGTTTAAAATTTGAAAAACAAAAATTCCTATTAGTGTCTTTCCACTCGTATCCAGCTAAATAGTGGAAATACACTATATAGGATAACCTAGAGGAGGGTTTTTTGGCCTTGCAGCGCCGTTTACGGCTGTCTGCACGGTCTCTGTGTGAGCGCAGCTCGCCCTGTAGTCTGTGTGCAGCCATAGCCGGTTGGATTCAGCTCAGGGTGCGTTACTGCCTCATACCTTGAAAAACAATTTACTTTTTTTCAAATAGTGCAGCCAGTTTAAAATTTGAAAAAAAAAATTCCTATTAGTGTCTTTCCATTCGTATCCAGCTAAATAGTGGAAAAACACTATATAGGATAACCTAGAGGAGGTTTTTTTGGCCTTGCAGCGCCGTTTACGGCTGTCTGCACGGTCTCTGTGTGAGCGCAGCTCGCCCTGTAGTCTGTGTGCAGCCATAGCCGGTTGGATTCAGCTCAGGGTGCGTTACTGCCTCATACCTTGAAAAACAATTTCCTTTTTTTCAAATGGTGCAGCCAGTTTAAAATTTGAAAAAAAAAATTCCTATTAGTGTCTTTCCATTCGTATCCAGCTAAGTAGTGGAAAAACACTATATAGGATAACCTAGAGGAGGTTTTTTTGGCCTTGCAGCGCCGTTTACGGCTGTCTACACGGTCTCCGTGTGATTTAAACTAGCTCTGTAGCCCGATCTGCACCAAAAAAAAAGTTAAGTTCACCAAACACAACTTAACACTTGTGTAGGCCACATTTGAAAAATAATAAAGTTTAGTCCACAATTTACAACATTAGTGTTTCTTACACCTGTTAGGAGGAGCATTTCAGGAATAAGCACACTAAGGCCTTAGTACTTTTCTGCTTATCTTTATCTGTCAACCAAGATGAAGAGGGCAGGGAGTAAGGCACGTGGGCGTGGGCGCGGAGCAGGGAGAGGAGCAGGGAGAGGACGTGGTGATTCTGTGCCTGCTGCGGGCGCCGGTGACTCATCGTCACTCAGTTTCAGCAGGGAACAGTCCTTCATGCGCAGCTTTGTCGGAGAGCGCCGTGCACCGCTGCTACGTGAAGACCAAATTGAAGCCGTTGTCGGGTGGATGGCAGCTAACGCCTCGGCATCGACTTCAGTTAGTGCCACATCCTCTCAGGCACAGAGCACTGGAGAGCAGCCATCTGTCTCTTCACCACCTGCCAAATTGGCCAGGCAGTCAGAGAGCCCAGGACAGGAGCCGTCTCTACTTCTGTTCTCTGAATCTCTTGGCTTGGAAACAGGGGGCCAGCCAAGCAGCATTGGAGAAATGGAAGAAGAGGCAGTGTGCAGTGATGCCCAAAAGCTTTATCTCTCTGACTCTGAAGAGGCAGGTGGGCCAGTGCCTCCGGTGACCACAGCGCAGTACGCATCTGATGATGAAACTCAGGTGCCGCTTTCTGATGCGTACTGTGCTGCCGAGACTACCCAGGAGGAGCAGTTGGTGGCAGAGGGTAGTGGAGATGATGAGGTCCTTGACCCATCGTGGCGTGAGGAACAGGAAGGTGGTGGGAGCAGCTCTGAGGAAGAGCTTCCCCTTACGGGCCAAAGAGGGAGAGGGAGGGGGAAGACTGCGGAGCCTGTAGCCTCCACTTTGGCACCCGTTAGGAGCCTGTCTCTTTCCAAAGCCAAAAAGGGCGCTCCCAAGACTTGCAGTGCCTGGTCCTTTTTTGACACAGTTGCAGATGACATTTGTTTTGTCAAATGCAAGCTGTGTCATCAGAAAGTAAAAAGAGGTAAAAGTGTCAGCAACCTCAATACCACAAATATGTGGAAACATGTGCGGAACAGGCACGCGGTGGAGTTACAGAAACACAGTGAAGACGTAGGCCAACCAACAGCGGCAGCTACCACCTCTTCATCTCGTGTTGCCTCTTCCTCCACTGTTGTCCAGAGACCTTGTGTAATTCCACCCACAGCACCACCTTCCCAGTCATCCTCACACTCCCAGTCTACTCTACAGCCATCGGTAGACCAGGCATGGGAGAAAAGGCGGGCATTCTCGGCCAACACCCCCGAGCATAGGCTCTGAATGCAGGCATTGCCAAACTGTTGTCCCTGGAAATGCTCTTGTTCAGGCTGGTGGAGACTGACAGCTTCCGTGACTTGATGGCATTGGCAGTCCCACAGTACAAGGTGCCCAGCCGCTTTTACTTCAGCAGGCACAGGCATGTTGAGGCAAACATAAAACATGCGCTACTGAACGCCGTCAGTAGCAAGGTCCACCTCACCACCGATGCGTGGACCAGTCAGCATGGACAGGGGCGATATGTTTCCCTCACTGCCCATTGGGTTAATGTTGTTGAGCCAGGTACAGATCGTGCGAGTGGCGCAGGACGTGTCCTGCCCACTCCAAGGATTGCAGGAATCCAGTCTGTACGCATCGACTCCTCCTCTTACACCAGTTCCTCTGATTCCTCTCTGCAGGATCCGTCACAGTCCACCTCCACATGGACCCGTGAACGTTTACCTATGACCGACATGAGCACAGCCGTGGCCAAACGTCAGCAGGCCGTCTTGAAACTAGTTTCATTGGGGCATCGAAGCCACACAGCGCAGGAGCTCTGGAATGCCATCAAGCAGGAGAGCGATGTGTGGTTACTGCCAGCGAATCTCCAGCCAGGCATGGTAGTGTGTGACAATGGCCGAAATCTGGTGACAGCTTTGGCCCTTGGCAACCTCACTCACATCCCATGTCTGGCACATGTGCTCAATTTGGTTGTGCAGAGTTTTCTGAGGGACTATCCGGATCTTGATGCCCTGCTGCACAAGGTCCGCCTAGAGTGTGCTCACTTGCGGCGTTCCAGCTTGGCCAGATCCCGCATTGCTGCTCTGCAGCGCCGATTCCGCCTTCCGGAACACCGCATCATATGTGACCTACCTACCCGGTGGAATTCCACGTTACATATGTTGGAGCGGTTGTGTGAGCAGCAGCAAACAGTTATGGAGTACCAGCTGCATCAGGCGCAAAGAAGTCGCAGTCAGCGCCGATCAGACTTCACAACCACAGAGTGGGCCACTATGAAGGACGTCTGCCAGGTTTTGCGTCCTTTTGATTATTCCACGCGGATGGCAAGTGCAGATGATGCACTAGTCAGCATGACTGTCCCCCTTATCTGCCTGCTTCAGCAAACTTTGCAAGGGTTAAGGGATGATGTGGTGGAAGAGGTGGAGGATGAGGAGTCACCTTTTCCATCAGCTTCTGGAGAGTCAGCGCCACGTGGTTCCTCACAAAGGGGTACGCAGGGGCCAATTTGTGAGGAGAATGAGGAGGAGTCAATGGAGGAGGAAGAGCTCCGTCCAGAGGAGGGAGCGACACAATTGTCCAGTGGTCAGTGTGTACAGCGAGGGTGGGGTGATGACGAGCGGGCAGAGATCATGTCTCAAGCAGGGGACAGCGTTTCTGGGCCAGTTGGCACTCTGCAGCACATGGTGGATTTCATGCTGCAGTGCCTGAGAAACGACCGCCGCATCGACCACATTCTCAACATGCCTGATTATTGGGTGTTCACCCTCCTCGATCCTCGCTACCGGGACAACGTCCAAAACCTCATCCCTGCGTTGACCCGGGAGCGTAAATTGCGGGAGTACCACGACACACTGGTGAATTCCATCATCTTCTCCTGTCCAACTGAGAGGAGTGCTGCTAGTGCTTTACAAAGCAGCTCAGTGCGTCGAGGCAGTGGGGGAGGCTCTGCCCAAAGAGGGAGCAGAAGCAGTGCCTCTGCCCAAGGCAAGCCCAGTATGGCACAACTCTGGCACACTTTTGTGTGCCCGCCCCAAATGTCTACACCATCACCGGCGGCTCCAGTCAGCAGGAGGCAACGGTTCCGTCAGATGGTGACAGACTACATGGCTTGCCCTCTTACTGTACTCCCAGACGGCTCTTCCCCGTTCAAGTTTTGGGTCTCTAAGCTGGATACATGGCCAGAGCTAAGCCAGTATGCATTGGAGGTGCTGGCTTGCCCTGCGGCTAGTGTCTTATCGGAACGTGTCTTTAGTGCCGCAGGTGGTGTACTAACAGACCGTCGCATGCGACTATCCTCCGATAACATTGACCGGCTTACTTTCCTGAAAATGAACCAGGCCTGGATCTCGCAGGAATTTGCCACTCCTCTGCCTGATTAAGTAATTGGGTGTCATCCAGGTCTCCTGCTGTGTTCATCTTTCTACCACCTGAACTGCTATTCCTGGGCTCCAACACCGCCAGTTGCGGCTCAGAAGTGCAGGCTGCACAGTAAAAACATACGACCCAGTGTTATTGGGTTTCAGTAACGTCAGCTGATCCCCAGCTGTGTAGCCGGCAATGTGTCCTGAGACCGCCACGCTGGCACAACAACCTAAATGTAAGGGAACCTGTCCCCCCCCTCCCCCCGTCGTTTGTTACTGAAAGAGCCATCTTGTGCAGCAGTAATGCTGCACAAGGAAAAGGAAGCTCTTTTTTTTTAGCTCTTTGCACACGCAGAACTTAACACTTATAAAATGTGTTCACTGATACCATTATACCGTCCCGGAGCTTGGACTTTCCTTCGTAATGTGACGCAGCACAGCCGTCATTCCTACCCCCTTGGTGCCATGCGCTGCCTCCTCAGCGTTGTTTTAAGCTGTCACGGAGCCTGCGCTGTTCTGTTATCCCTTGGGCATGCCCTATTTGCGCTGCCTGTCTTCTGACATAATTTGGTGTCAGGCTGGCTGCGCCTGTGCGGCCGCGCTGCCCGAGATCCCGCCTCGCAGTGTCTTCTGATTGAGTCACACTGCGGGCCTGGGATCCATGGGCATGCGCAGTGCATATCTTCCCCTCGGGCTCTCGCTCATTTCCCTCCGCCTTCTTTAGACTGTGCGCCGTCAGCTGATCCCTAGCATGCCACGGCCGTGACACCGCACAGTCTGAAGAAGAGGGAAGGAGGGGAGTGAGAGTCGAGGTTATGCACTGTGCATGCCCATGGTTCCAAGGCCCGCAGTGGGATTACGTTAGACGAGACTGCGAGGTGGGATCTGGAGCAGCGTGGACGCACAGGCACTGACAGCCTGACACCAAATTATGTCAGAAGACAGGCAGCGCTAATTGGGCATGGCCAAGGGCTAACAGAACAGCGCAGGCTCCGTGACAGCTTAAAACAACGCTGAGGAGGCAGCGCACGGCATCAAGGGGATAGGAATGACAGCTGTGCTGTGTCCCATTACGAAGGAAATTCGCACCTCCGGAACGGTTTAACGGTATAAAGGGACACATTTTTAGTGTTTACTTCGGTGTTTGCAAGGAGCATAATTAAAAGAGCAACCTTTTCCTTTTGCATCCATAGTGCTGCACAAGATGGCTCTTTCAGCTACAAACGTCTTGGGGGGGGGGTTAAAGGTTTCCTTTCAACTTGCTCCAATCAGGCTTCGGCCTACACTCTGTTCCTCTGCTCCTCCTGCTGTCCCTGGGCTCTAACACCGCCAGTTGGTGCCTGGAAGTGCTGTGTGCACAGTCAACAGTCGCTCCTCTGTTATTCGGGTTCAGTAACGTCAGCTGATCCCCAGCTGTGTGTGCGGCAATACCTCCAATCTGCTCCTCCTGCTGTCCCTGGGCTCTAACACCGCCAGTTGGTGCCTGGAAGTGCTGTGTGCACAGTCAACAGTCGCTCCTCTGTTATTGGGGTTCAGTAACGTCAGCTGATCCCCAGCTGTGTGTGCGGCAATACCTCCAATCTGCTCCTCCTGCTGTCCCTGGGCTCTAACACCGCCAGTTGGTGCCTGGAAGTGCTGTGTGCACAGTCAACAGTCGCTCCTCTGTTATTGGGGTTCAGTAACGTCAGCTGATCCCCAGCTGTGTATCCGGCAACGTGTCATGCGACCGCCACGCTGGCACAACTAAAATGTAAGGGGACCTGTCCCCCCCCCCCCTAGGCGTTTGTTACTGAAAGAGCCACCATGTGCAGCACTAATACTGCACAAGGGAAAGGTCGCTCTTGAAATTATGCTCCTTGCAAACGCTGAACTACACACTCATGTAATGTGTCCCCTCACACCGTCCAACCGTCCCGGAGGTGGGACTTTCCTTTGTAATGTGACGCAGCACAGCCGTCATTGCTACCCCCTTGGCACCGTGCGCTGCCTCCTTAGCGTTGTTTGATTCCGTCATGGACCCTGCGCTGTTATGTTTTCCCTTGGCCATGCACAGTTTGCGCTGCCCGTCCTCTGACATCATTTGTTGTCGTCCTGGCTGCGCCTGTGCGTCCACGCTGCCCGAAATCACACCTCGCAGTGTCGTCTAATGTGATCCCACAGTGGGCCTGGTATCCATGGCCATGCGCAGTGCATATACTAGCCTCTCACTCCCCTTCTTCATGCTTCTTCAGACTAGGCGGCGTCAGCTGATCCCTAATAGCATGCCACGGCCGTGACGCCGCACAGTCTGAAGAAGCAGGAAGGAGGTGAGTGAGAGGCGATGATATGCACTGCGCATGCCCATGGATCCCTGGCCCGCAGTGGGACTACATTAGATGACACTGCAAGGTTGGATCTCGGGCAGCTTGGACGCACAGGCACTGCCAGCCTGACACCTACATGATGTCAGAAGACGGGCACCGCTAACTGTGCATGGCCAAGGGATAACATTACAGCGCGGGCTCCGTGACAGAATCAAACAACGTTGAGGAGGTGGCGCACGGCACCAAGGGGGTTGGAATGACGGCTGTGCTGTGTCACATTACAAAGGAAAGTCCCACTTCCGGGATGGTTTGACGGTGTGAGGGGACACATTATATGAGTGTGTACTTCAGCGTTTGCAAGGAGCATAATTTTCGGAGCCACCATTTTCCATGTGCAGTATTACTGCTGTACAAGATGGCTCTTTCAGCAACAAATGCCTGGGGGGGGGGGTTAAAGGTTCCCTTTCAACTTGCTCCACTGCAGGCTTCGGCCTACACTCTGCTCCTCTTTGATTCCCTGGGTTTCAACACTGTCAGTTGCCACCTGGAAGTGTTGTCTACACAGAAAAAACACTAGGTGATGTGTCAGTGGGGTTCAGCACCGCCAGCTGTTCCCCTGCTGTGTAGTCGGCAACGTGTCCAGCACAAGCCACGCTGGCACAACAGAACAAAAGCTGCCACCAGTGCAGGCTTCGGCCTACACTCTGCTCCTCTCCTCCTCCTGCTGACCCTGGGCTCAAACACCGCTAGTTTTTGCCCGGAAGTGCTAGCTGCACAGAGAAAAACACCAGCCAATGTGTTAGTGGGGTTCAGCAACGCCAGCTGTTCCCCTGCTGTGTAGCCGGCAACGTGACCTGCAAACGCCACGCAGGCACATGAACTGAAATTAAAGGGAACCTGGCCCCACCCCCCCAGTTGTTTCTATGTATAACAGCCACCTAGTACAGCAGTACTGCTGCATTTGTACAAGGTGGCTGACTTTTTCTCCTTGCCGACGTGGAACTCAACATGTACAAAATGTGTCTCATTGAGACCATTCCACTGTCCCTGAGGTGTGACTTTCCTTTCTAATGATACGCAGCACCCCCCTTGGTAGCGTTTCCCGTCTTTTGTCGTCATGGTTAGCTGGCTGCGCCTGTGCATCCGCCCTGCTAGAAACAACGCCCCTCGTTGTCATATTTATTTTGTCAGCGAGGGTGTGGTTTATGGGCACGAGCAGTGCATATGTTCGCCTGTCTTAACTCATCTCCTTCCGCCTTCTTCAGACTGTGCGGCCTCCTGGCCGTGGTAGGCGATAAGGGATCAGCTGAGGCCGCCCAGTCTGGAGCAGGTGTAAGGACATGTGTAAGCGGCAAACCTATTTACTGCACAAGGCCACGAATCACAGCCACGCAGTGTGATTTTTTGAAAACACACTGTGGGTCTGGGATTCATGTCCATCGCTAACCGCAACGGCCGAAATGAAATGAGGTCAGAAGACAGGAAGCGCTCACAGCGCATGGCCAAGGGATCACAATAGCGCAGTCTCCTGTACAGCAAATAACAACGTTCAGGAATCTGCGCCCAGTACCTAGGTGCAAATTTTGACACCTGTGCTGCGTCTCCTTAAAAAGACAAGTCACGCCTCCACAACTGTTTGACAGTATAATGGGCTAAATAGTGTACGTGTTTTAGTCAGCGTGTGCAAGGAGCAAAACAAATAGAGCAACCTTTTACTTGTGCAGCATTAATGCTGCACAAGGTGTGGCTCTTGTACCTTGCAACACCTGAGGGGGGTTAAAGGTAACCTTTGAAATTGGTTCAACTAGGCTTCGGCCTACACTCTGCTCCTCTCCTGCTGACCCTGGGCTCAAACACCGCTAGTTTTTGCCCGGAACTGCTAGCTGCACAGAGAAAAACACCAGTCAATGTGTTAGTGAGGTTCAGCACCGCCAGCTGGTTCTCGGCAGTGTTCTTGTCACAGGTACTCCCTCGTGCCAAGCCTGGTTTCAGCACCGTCAGCTGTTTCCGGGTTGTGTCAAGCTCACTGAGACGCCTATGCTTGCCCCGTCGTGGTGCGGTCGGGTTAGCCAACTCCAGGGTGCCTCCAGTTTAGGAGCTTCCTATGTGGGCTGCGTGAACTGGTAGTCAAGGCTGGTTCTGTAGTGCCAGTAGGCCCAGCTCCCCCTGTCGGACTGTTGGGGTTCGGTAACTGCGGCTGCCTCGCGGCCTAGCTGTTCTCTCCTCTCCTGTGGGCCTTGGGGTCCACCACCTGGTTCCAGCACCGTCAGCTGGTTCCGGGCCGAGCCTTTGGCTTAGGTGCCTCCTCCTGGGTATCCGAGTTCCGCCAACGTCAGGCGGTCCTTGGTAGTGCTTTTAAGCGCGGGCACCTACAGCTTAGTAACCGGGTTCCAGCACCGCCAGCTGGTCCTCGGTCGTGCCATTGGCTCTTGCACACTGGGGCAACGCATCTGGGTTCCAGCACCGCCAGCTGGTTCTCGGCAGTGTTCTTGACACAGGTACTCCCTCGTGCCAAGCCTGGTTTCAGCACCGCCAGCTGTTTCCGGGTTGTGTCAAGCTCACTGAGACGCCTATGCTTGCCCCGTCGTGGTGCGGTCGGGTTAGCCAACTCCAGGGTGCCTCCAGTTTAGGAGCTTCCTATGTGGGCTGCGTGAACTGGTAGTCAAGGCTGGTTCTGTAGTGCCAGTAGGCCCAGCTCCCCCTGTCGGACTGTTGGGGTTCGGTAACTGCGGCTGCCTCGCGGCCTAGCTGTTCTCTCCTCTCCTGTGGGCCTTGGGGTCACCACCTGGTTCCAGCACCGTCAGCTGGTTCCGGGCCGAGCCTTTGGCTTAGGTGCCTCCTCCTGGGTATCCGAGTTCCGCCAACGTCAGGCGGTCCTTGGTAGTGCTTTTAAGCGCGGGCACCTACAGCTTAGTAACCGGGTTCCAGCACCGCCAGCTGGTCCTCGGTCGTGCCATTGGCTCTTGCACACTGGGGCAACGCATCTGGGTTCCAGCACCGCCAGCTGGTTCTCGGCAGTGTTCTTGACACAGGTACTCCCTCGTGCCAAGCCTGATTTCAGCACCGCCAGCTGTTTCCAGGTTGTGTCAAGCTCACTGAGACGCCTATGCTTGCCCCGTCGTGGTGCGGTCGGGTTAGCCAACTCCAGGGTGCCTCCAGTTTAGGAGCTTCCTATGTGGGCTGCGTGAACTGGCAGTCAAGGCTGGTTCTGTAGTGCCAGTAGGCCCAGCTCCCCCTGTAGGACTGTTGGGGTTCGGTAACTGCGGCTGCCTCGCGGCCTAGCTGTTCTCTCCTCTCCTGTGGACCTTCAGGTCCACCACCTGGTTCCAGCACCGTCAGCTGGTTCTCGGCAGTGTCTTTTGCTCTTGTACCTTCTGCTCCCCATCCTGGTTCCAGTACCGTCAGCTGGTTCCGGGCAGAGCCTTTGGCTTAGGTGCCTCCTTCTGGGTATCCAAGTTCCACCAACGTCAGGTGGTCCTTGGTAGTGCTTTCGGGCACGGGTACCTCCTGCTTAGTAACCGGGTTCCAGTAACGTCAGCTGGTCCTCGGTAGTTCCATTGGCTCTTGGACCTTCGGCTACCCATCCGGGTTCCAGTACCGTCAGCTGGTTCTCGGCAGTGTCTTTTGCTCTTGTACCTTCTGCTCCCCATCCTGGTTCCAGTACCGTCAGCTGGTTCCGGGCAGAGCCTTTGGCTTAGGTGCCTCCTTCTGGGTATCCGAGTTCCGCCAACGTCAGGCGGTCCTTGGTAGTGCTTTTTAGCACGGGTACCTCCTGCTTAGTAACCGGGTTCCAGTAACGTCAGCTGGTCCTCGGTAGTTCCATAGGCTCTTGAACCTTCGGGTAGCCATCCGAGTTCCAGTTCCATCAGCTGGTTCTTGGCATTTTCTCAGCCTTCTTGTACCTTCTGCTACATTTCCAAGTTGAAGACCCTAAAGTCGACGACCCGGAAAACCACCCCGATGACGACGACGACCCGGAAGACCACCCCGATGACGACGACGACGACGACGACGACGGCGGAGACGACGACGGCTGAGACGACGACGGCGGAGATGACGACACTGGAGAAGACGACCCTGGAGACGACGACATGGAAGACCGAGAAGCAGAAGAACAAGAGGCTGCAGAACAAAGAGCAGAAGAACATTAAGCATAAGACTTAATATCAGAGCAAAAGATATTATCTAAATTATATGCAGAAGAAGACTAAGCAGTGTATGGGGGTGAGTCCGTTCCTCCTCGTGGTGCCCCTGGATAAATGTAACTTTTGTGACTGGCAGAACGGAAGGTGTAATCTTCCAACTTTTATAGATAACAACTACGGGAATGCCTGTCACAAATGAGAATATGATGAAGAAGTAGAATAGGAAGAATAATAACAGTGGAATAAAAAGAATATGTAGAATAGGAAGAATAATAATAGTTGAATAAAATGAATATGAAGAATGTAATAAAAAAAAAATAGGTAGAAGATGAAGAAGAAGATGAATAAGGTGAAGAAGAAGTTGATGTCAAAGATGCTGATGATGATGAAGATGAAAGTGTGGGAAAAGTAAAAAAAAAAAAGAAAAAAAAAGAAGGGGAAGGGCGTGGAATAGTGAAACATCAATATCTGACAAAATAAAAAAAAATTTACATACTCAATATCTTTTTCACTCCGAACGTCTTAAAAAAAAAAAAAAAAACATGCTATTCTATTTGATTGGGCTAAACCTCATTGCCTTTAATGTCTCCGCCACCTCCCACAATACATCCTACATTATTCTTAGTTGTTTTCCTTCATGTAGAATGAACCTACAAGGCAAGAAAGGGTTTATTTTAATTCCGATATTTTGGTCCCATTGACTTGCATTGGGATCGGGTATCGGTATCGGCGATATCCGATATTTTTTGAATATCGGCCGATCCTATCCAATACCGATACTTTCCGATATCGGAAGGTATCGCTCAACACTAGTGATCACCGATCATTTTTCCAAAATGGTGCATTTGGTGCCTCTTCCACGGCTACCATCTGCACGGGCGTTGGCTGTCTTGTTTATCAAGCATATCTTTCGCTTACATGGTATGCCAGACAAAATTGTTAGTGACCGGGGTCCCCAGTTTGTGTCTCGATTCTGGAGGGAGCTATGTCGTCTACTCAGTAATTAGTTAAATCTCTCTTCGGCATATCATCCCGAGACGAATGGGCTGGTAGAAAGGGCCAACCAGACCTTGGTCACATATCTGCGACATTTTGTTTCTGCCAGACAGGATGACTGGGCATCCTTGCTACCGTGGGCAGAGTTTGCACTTAACAATGCCGTAGCCGACTCAACCGGTCAGACTCCATTCCTCTTAAATTACGGCCAGCATCCGTGTGTTCCTGTGCCCATGCCTGTGTCTTCCGCTGATCCCAGGGTGGCAGACTGGGCTGTGGAGGCACAGGACATTTGGGATCGCATGCAGGATCCCATTCGGGCATGAATGAGGTCCTCCGCCGATGTTCATCGGCGCCCGCTCCGACTTTTGCCCCTGGCGACTTGGTGTGGCTCTCAGCCCGTAACATCAGGCTGCGAGTTGAGTCCACTAAGTTTGCTCCTCGCTACTTGGGTCCCTTCAAGGTTCTAAAACAGGTTAATCCTGTGGTCTACCGCCTGGCTCTTCCTCCACGCTTGGGTATCACCGACACCTTTCATGTGTCCCTCTTGAAACCCGTATACATGTCCCGGTTTTCCGAGTCATCTGCCGGGACCACGGCTTCGTCTACGGACGATTACGAGGTGAACGCTATTTTGGGGTGCAAGGTGGTACGCGGCAAAAAGTTTTATTTGGTGGATTGGAAGGGTTATGGTCCAGAGGACAGGTCTTGGGAGCCTGCTGAAAACATTCGGGCCCCACAGCTCATTGCTGCCTTCGAGCGTAGCGAGGCCCAAGGAGGGGGGGGCCCTAGGAGGGGGGGTAATGTTAGGAGTCGAGTTTCCTCTGCTGCACAGGGGGAATCTCGATCCGTCTCCGCTGCGGTCTCCCATTCTCCTCCAGCCGCAGTGGAGTCTGCTCAGCAGGGACGTCGCTCCCAGTGTCTTGCTCGCTCTCACTCTGTACAGAGAGTTACTGCTGCTTCTTCAGCTCCTGCCATTAAAGTCAGTGCTGGTCAGCGGCGAGCGGACTTCCCTGGGACTAAGTCGTTGTTTGCGCACACTGAGCCTGCCCAGAGCAAGATCTCCCGTTGGAGATCGAGGGTCATGTGCTCTGGCTCTGCAGCGCATTCCATTGGTCCTCTTGGCAGGCCCTGGAAGGGCAAAGTTTCTGTGGCTACTTCCTGTCCTGCAATTATATAAACTGCGCATGACCGCACGGCCATGCGCTAGTGTACAATTGAATACGTGTGTTTGTTGTGAGTGCAAGTCGTTCATTAAATACCCCTACCCTATTGTATGACTGTTCGCGTATGGAGTATGGCTGCTATCTAGCGCCCGACAAATCACTCAACGTGTCACACACGTATCAGCGTCTATTGCTGTGACCGCCAGTGCGGCGCCACGCGCCAGTACTGCGCTTCCTGACCCACGTCTGGGTGCTTAGTGGTGCCTGCCAGCACAGCACAGTTCACTCTTCGGTGCTCTAATTATAAGAGTTGCCTAACACACCCTGTTGCGGTGTTGTGTCAGCAAGTGGTCTAATCGGACTTCAATCCTAGTTGGGGTTAAGTTCGCTGACTGCTTGCTCGCCTTCTATGTGCGGTACCGCGATCCTGTGACGCAACAGGATCGCTTCCTTCACGTTGGGTGAAGTTTAACCCACGCGAGTATACTTATGAGTACCGCCATATAGTCCGTCATTACTCAGCAGCAGGTTCCATCTCTGCACGGTGGACCCCGGGCTACGAACGCACCGTACACCATCAGTCTTATTATTTGGTGCGTTCCGCTAGCCCTAACACCGATTTTTTACGATTTTATAAAATTTTGCTCGTGTTTGCGATCATGGATCCGAATGTGCCATATTTGTGCTGAATTTATGTTTGGTGAACGTTTTCTGAAGAAATTCGTTCATCACAAATTATAAGTCCCTCTTAGATCGAGTTTGGTAAAAATTCATACAGAATGCAGTCTCTCCAGCAACTCAGGGATTAAGGTGAGTGGGTAGTGATTCTTAATGGTAGTTTTATTTATTTCTGTATAATCAATACTTGGCCGAAGGGTTGAGTCCTTTTCTACAAAAACCAAGGGTGCTCCAACTGGCGAAGAAGAAGGTTGAATAAAGCTGTTCTTTAATTTTTCACCTAGGCACTGCTTTAGTACTTTTAATTATGGGTCAGAAAGATTGTAAATTTGCCCAAATGGAATGGATGCTCGTGGAAGCAATTAAATGGGACAGTCGTAAGGATAAGGACTATGAGGAGGCAGTTGATCGGCTTTCTTCTTACCGCAGACCTCACTGAACTGTTGGTACTGAGGTGGTAATAAGTAACAGATCCAGACGATAAAGTTGATCCATCCACAGTTTCCATATTGATTGGCATACATTTAGTCCTACTTGCAATGTTATTATCAAGTGTGAATTTGTAAGTCCATGAAATTCCCTCCTGCTCCAGAATCTAACATGGCAGAGCATTGTATTTTTTGGCTCCCAATTATGACCTGTATGGGCACGACAAAATGAGATGACAGTGATTGCTCTTTGCCTTTATCTTGCATTAAAGATGAGATGGTCTGCATAACCGAATCTGGCTGTTTAAAAAGGTCTAAATCACTTTCAGTCCTGGCATTTGTGAAAGCTATGGTCCTTTTATTAGGACAGTTGATGGCAAAATGTCCAGTGCCCTCTCAATAGAAACATAGATTCTCTGTACGCCGCCTCTCCTTCTCTACTGCAGAGAGAGATTTACGGATTACATCAATTTGCATAAGTTCATGAACACTTTCCTTTTTCTGTTGGTTTTTTAATGCTGATTGATTAAAGGGGTAGTTAGGAGCGTTTCCCATCACTCACAGCCTTTCCTTTCTTCGTTCAGCGAGTCTCTGATCAATTGGATGTATAGTTGAATAATGTCCTTCAAATTATCAGGGGTCTCAACCCTTGCAAGTTGATCTTTTATTAGCTCTGATAATCTTTGGCGAAAATGACTCGTCTGGGCAGCTACATTCCATGTGGTGTATGCAACCCAGTGGCAAAATTCGGAGGTATATTCAGCTACAGAGTGCTACCCTTGATGTAGATTATGCAATTTGGTTTTAGCTGTAGCACAATGATATGGATCATCAAACACTTGGTTCATAGTAGTGATGGAAGAAACTAAGTCATTTAGGAAGTCAGCTTTCTTCTTCACATAAGATGAGGCCCATGCAAGAGGATTATGATAAACAGAACCCTTTTCTTGTCACTGGTAAACGGAGCAGGTTGCATCTGGAAATAAATACGGCATTGATTTAGGAATCCATGGTGATGATAACGATCCCCACTGAACTTTGCGGGCACTTTCCTTTTGTTAACCCAACTTGCAACTTAGAAAATTTTTCTTGGTATGTGGTGGCAAAATTCTGACATTCAGCAACTTGTTGCCTTAGTTGGACTGCAACAGACTCCATTTTATCTGCATGATTATTCTGTTATGGATTAACCTGGTTTGGAGTAGTGATATTGTAACTACTAAGGGCAGCACCAGCAGGTAGAGTATTCAGGGATAGCAAATGAGTCGGTACACAGGGTGCAATGCCGTTTGAAGGGATAAGCAGGAATCATAATCAGGGAAGCCAGAGGTCTTTACCAGGAACAGCAATGTCGTTTGAAGAAGTAAGCAGGAATTGTAGTCAGTGACGCCAGAGGTCGATATCAGTAGCAGCAATGCGGTTTGTAGAAGCAGCAGGTGGAAGGAAACTTTACTAGAGGCTGGTAGCTTAATAATCATGCAAGGAAAGGAGAGCAAGGCCAGATTTCAATAGGGTGTTCAATCAGCCTGGAGCCAAATAGAAACTCAGGGTGGTTACCAACTGCAACTCAGGGTGGAGACATCATCACCATCATAGGTACAAGTATTTGGGTTAGCACAGAACTGTCCAGCGAGCTGATTAGCTCAGAGGGAAGAGCTGCGGTCTGGTGCACAGGAGCTGCGGGGTTCAAATCCTGACACATGCTTTTACACAACCTTAAGAGAGCTTTTCCTCAAGACAGCAGTGAGGCACACAGTGTGCATCGCAGCTTGAGACTTCCAATGTCCGGCATGTCAGTTTGTCAATGCCAAAACATTAGCAGCAGCAGTAGTAGTTTATATGGAAGAAGAAATTTCTGTGAATCCTTTGACACTATTATTAGACCAGCTCGGCCACCAGCACAACAGAGTCCAAGTATGACATGTGGTGAGAGGATGGTGCAGGAGTATCTTGAACTGAATATCAATACCATCAGGGACGGTTTGGAGCCTTTCACATTTTGTTCTTTCAAAATGGATGAGTTGTTTGAGCTCGCCTCTCGCTCCTTGGAGGTTTTATCATGCCTGGCAGCAGCATTCTCTCAGAAATACTGTTGAGCGATACCGTCCGATACTTGAAAGTATTGGTATCGGATAGTATCGGCCGATACCCAAAAAGTATCGGATATCGCCGATACCGATATCCGATACCAATACAAGTCAATGGGACACCAAGTATCGGAAGGTATTCTGATAGTTCCCAGGGTCTGAAGGAGAGGAAACTCTCCTTCAGGCCCTGGGATCCATATTAATCTGTAAAATAAAGAATTAAAATAAAAAATATTGATATATTCACCTCTCCGGCGGCCCCTGGACATCACCGCGGGTAACCGGCAGGCTTCTTTGTTTAAAATGAGCGCGTTTAGGACCTGAGGAATGACGTTGCGACTTCTGATTGGTCGCGTGCCGCCCATGTGACCGCGATGCGACCAATCAGAAGCCGTGACGTCATTCCTCAGGTCCTAAATTCCTAGAATGAGGAGTTTAGTGACTGAGAATGACGTTGCGGCTTCTGATTGGTCGCGTCGCGGTCACATGGGCGGCACGCGACCAATCAGAAGCCACGACGTCATTCCTCAGGTCCTAAACGCGCTCATTTTAAACAAAAAAGCCTGCCGGTTACCCGCGGTGATGTCCAGGGGCCGCCGGAGAGGTGAATATATCAATATTTTTTATTTTAATTCTTTATTTTACACCTCACTATGGATCCGATACCGATACCCGATACCACAAAAGTATCGGATCTCGGTATCGGAATTCCGATACCGTAAGTATCGGCCGATACCCGATACTTGCGGTATCGGAATGCTCAACACTACTCAGAAAGTGTCTTTGGTGCTGCTGGTGGTGTCCTCACTGGTAAGCGTATCCGGCAGTCCCCTGAATGTGTAGACAGCCTAACTTTCACCAAGATGAACAAGTAATGGGTCTTCAAAGACTTTTGCACCCCAATCACAGACTGTACAGACTAGGCGATGTTGCATTTTTTGGTGTGTTGCATTAATCTTGCCTAATTGCACTCTGTGATATCTTTAGTGTGGCGTCTGTGCCTGTGGTTGCTGCTGCTGCAGATGTTACCACAAATTTGTGGAAATGTGAACAGTCATAATTGGTCTCTATCTGCTGGGTTGGCCATGGTGGAAGATGTCTCGGTCCCTATTATACTATTTCTACTCTCGTGAAATTTATGCCGCTTTGGTGGTGTCAGGCCATCATTTTTTAAAATTTGAAGACTCCTGATTGGGTCTACTGTTATGAAAGGCAATTCAGAATCACAATGGACATGGAGGTCAGAGCACACACAGTGATCTGACAATAACCCAAAATAACGGAACGAGCTCTGAGACGTGGGAACTCTGCAGACCGCAATTCCTGATCCTCTCCAAACACAACTAGAGGCAGCCGTGGATTGCGCCTAACGCTCCCTATGCAACTCGGCACAGCCTGAGAAACTAACTAGCCTGAAGATAGAAAAATAATCCTACCTTGCCTCAGAGAAATACCCCAAAGGAAAATGCAGCCCCCCACATGTAATGACTGTGAGTAAGATGAAAAGACAAACGCAGGGATGAAATAGATTCAGCAAAGTGAGGCCCGATATTCTAGACAGAACGAGGATAGGAAAGATAACTTTGCGGTCTACACAAAACCCTAAAGAAAACCACGCAAAGGGGGCAAAAAGAACCTCCGTACCGAACTAACGGCACGGAGGTACACCCTTTGCGTCCCAGAGCTTCCAGCAAAACAAATAGACAAGCTAGACAGAAAAAACAGCAACAAATAGCAAAGAAGCACTTAGCTATGCAGAGCAGCAGGCCACAGGAATGATCCAGAGAAACACAAGTCCAACACTGGAACATTGCCAGGAAGCATGAATCAAAGCATTAGGTGGGGTTAAGTAGAGTAGCACCTAACGACCTCACCAGATCACCTGAGGGAGGAAACTCAGAAGCAGCAGTACCAGTTTCCTCCACAAACGGAAGCTCCCAGAGAGAATCAGCCGAAGTACCACTTGTGACCACAGGAGGAAGCTCTGCCACAGAATTCACAACAGTACCCCCCCTTGAGGAGGGGTCACCGAACCCTCACCAGAGCCCCCAGGCCGACCAGGATGAGCCACATGAAAGGCACGAACAAGATCGGGAGCATGGACATCAGACGCAAAAACCCAGGAATTATCCTCCTGAGCATAACCCTTCCATTTAACCAGATACTGGAGTTTCCGTCTTGAAACACGAGAATCCAAAATCTTCTCCACAATATACTCCAATTCCCCCTCCACCAAAACCAGGGCAGGAGGGTCAACAGATGGAACCATAGGTGCCACGTATCTCCGCAACAATGACCTATGGAAGACGTTATGTATGAAAAAAGAATCTGGGAGGGTCAGACGAAAAGACACAGGATTAATAACCTCAGAAATCCTATAAGGACCAATGAAACGAGGTTTAAACTTCGGAGAGGAAACCTTCATAGGAATATGACGAGAAGATAACCAAACCAGATCCCCAACACGAAGTTGGGGACCCACACGGCGTCTGCGATTAGTGAACGTTGAGCCTTCTCCTGGGACAAGGTCAAATTGTCCACTACATGAGTCCAAATCTGCTGCAACCTGTCCACCACAGTATCCACACCAGGACAGTCCGAAGACTCAACCTGTCCTGAAGAGAAACGAGGATGGAACCCAGAATTGCAGAAAAATGGCGAAACCAAGGTAGCCGAGCTGGCCCGATTATTAAGGGCGAACTCAGCCAAAGGCAAAAAGGACACCCAGTCATCCTGATCGGCAGAAACAAAGCATCTCAGATAGGTTTCCAAGGTCTGATTGGTTCGTTCGGTCTGGCCATTAGTCTGAGGATGAAAAGCCGAGGAAAAAGACAAGTCAATGCCCATCCTACCACAAAAGGCTCGCCAAAACCTCGAAACAAACTGGGAACCTCTGTCAGAAACGATATTCTCCGGAATGCCATGCAAACGAACCACATGCTGGTAGAACAATGGCACCAAATCAGAGGAGGAAGGCAACTTGGACAAGGGTACCAGATGGACCATCTTAGAAAAGCGATCACAGACCACCCAAATAACTGACATCTTTTGAGAGACGGGAAGATCTGAAATAAAATCCATAGAGATATGTGTCCAAGGTCTCTTCGGGACCGGCAAGGGCAAAAGCAACCCACTGGCACGAGAACAGCAGGGCTTAGCCCGAGCACAAATCCCACAGGACTGCACAAAAGTACGCACATCCCGCGACAGAGATGGCCACCAAAAGGATCTAGCCACTAACTCTCTGGTACCAAAGATTCCAGGATGACCAGCCAACACCGAACAATGAACCTCAGAGATCACTTTATTTGTCCACCTATCCGGGACAAACAGTTTCTCCGCTGGACAACGATCAGGTTTATTAGCCTGAAATTTTTGCAGCACCCGCCGCAAATCAGGGGAGATGGCAGACACAATTACTCCTTCCTTGAGGATACCCGCCGGCTCAGATAAACCCGGAGAGTCGGGCACAAAACTCCTAGACAGAGCATCCGCCTTCACATTTTTAGAGCCCGGAAGGTACGAAATCACAAAGTCAAAATGGGCGAAAAACAGCGACCAACGAGCCTGTCTAGGATTCAAACGCTTAGCAGACTCGAGATAAGTCAAGTTCTTATGATCAGTCAATACCACCACGCGATGCTTAGCTCCTTCAAGCCAATGACGCCACTCCTCGAATGCCCACTTCATGGCCAGCAACTCTCGGTTGCCCACATCATAATTACGCTCAGCAGGCGAAAACTTCCTGGAAAAAAAAGCGCATGGTTTCATCACTGAACAATCAGAACCTCTCTGCGACAAAACAGCCCCTGCTCCAATCTCAGAAGCATCAACCTCGACCTGGAACGGAAGAGAAACATCTGGTTGACACAACACAGGGGCAGAAGAAAAACAACGCTTCAACTCTTGAAAAGCTTCCACAGCAGCAGAAGACCAATTGACCAAATCAGCACCCTTCTTGGTCAAATCGGTCAATGGTTTGGCAATACTAGAAAAATTGCAGATGAAGCGACGATAAAAATTAGCAAAGCCCAGGAACTTTTGCAGACTTTTCAGAGATGTCGGCTGAGTCCAATCATGGATGGCTTGGCCCTTAACAGGATCCATCTCGATAGTAGAAGGGGAAAAGATGAACCCCAAAAATGAAACCTTCTGCACACCAAAGAGACACTTTTGATCCCTTCACAAACAAAGAATTAGCACGCAGGACCTGAAAAACCGTTCTGACCTGTTTCACATGAGACTCCCAATCATCCGAGAAGATCAAAATGTCATCCAAGTACACAATCAGGAATTTATCCAGGTACTCTCGGAAGATGTCATGCATAAAGGACTGAAACACTGATGGAGCATTGGCAAGTCCGAATGGCATCACTAGATACTCAAAATGACCCTCGGGCGTATTAAATGCAGTTTTCCATTCATCACCTCGCCTGATACGCACCAGATTATACGCACCACGAAGATCAATCTTGGTGAACCAACTAGCCCCCTTAATCCGAGCAAACAAATCAGATAACAAAGGCAAGGGGTACTGAAATTTAACAGTGATCTTATTAAGAAGGCGATAATCTATACAAGGTCTCAGCGAACCATCCTTTTTGGCTACAAAAAAGAACCCTGCTCCTAATGGCGACGACGACGGGCGAATATGCCCCTTCTCCAGGGATTCCTTCACATAACTGCGCATAGCGGTGTGCTCAGGCACGGATAAATTAAACAGTCGACCTTTTGGGAATTTACCACCAGGAATCAAATTGATAGCACAATCACAATCCCTATGCGGAGGTAGGGCATCGGACTTGGGCTCATCAAATACATCCCGGTAATCAGACAAGAACTCTGGAACCTCAGAAGGGGTGGATGAGGAAATTGACAAAAATGGAACATCACCATGTACCCCCTGACAACCCCAGCTGGACACCGACAAGGATTTCCAATCCAATACTGGATTATGGGCTTGTAGCCATGGCAACCCCAACACGACCACATCATGCAGATTATGCAACACCAGAAAGCGAATAACCTCCTGATGTGCAAGAGCCATGCACATGGTCAGCTGGGTCCAGTATTGAGGCTTATTCTTGGCCAAAGGCGTAGCATCAATTCCTCTCAATGGAATAGGACACTGCAAAACCCACAACGCTTAGCATATTCCAAGTCCATCAAATTCAGAGCAGCGCCTGAATCCACAAACGCCATGACAGAATATGATGACAAAGAGCAGATAAAGGTAACGGACACAAGAAATCTTGACTGTACCGTACCAATGGTGGCAGACCTAGCGAACCGCTTAGTGCGCTTAGGACAATCAGAGATAGCATGAGTGGAATCACCACAGTAGAAACACAGCCCATTCAGACGTCTGTGTTCTTGCCGTTCAACTCTGGTCAAAGTCCTATCGCACTGCATAGACTCAGGTTTAAGCTCAGGTAATACCGCCAAATGGTGCACAGATTTACGCTCACGCAAGCGTCGACCGATCTGAATAGCCAAAGACATAGACTCATTCAAACAAGCAGGCATAGGAAATCCCACCATGACATCCTTAAGGGCTTCAGAGAGACCCTTTCTGAATATAGCTGCCAGCGCAGATTCATTCCATTGAGTGAGCACTGACCATTTTCTAAATTTCTGGCAATATACCTCTATCTCATCCTGACCCTGACCAAGAGCCAGCAAATTCTTTTCTGCCTGATCCACTGAATTAGGCTCATCGTACAGCAATCCGAGCGCCAGGAAAAACGCATTGACATCACCCAATGCAGGATCTCCTGGCGCAAGAGAAAATGCCCAGTCCTGAGGGTCGCCGCGCAAAAAAGAAATAATAATCAAAACCTGTTGAACTGGATCACCAGAGGAACGAGGTTTCAAGGCCAGAAACAACTTACAATTATTTTTGAAACTCAGAAACTTAGTTCTATCTCCAAAAAACAAATCAGGAATAGGAATTCTTGGTTCTAACATAGATTTCTGATCAATAGTGTCTTGAATCTTTTGTACTCTTGCCGAGAGCTGATCCACAAATGAAGACAGACTTCTAATGTCCATCGCTACACCTGTGTACTGAACCACCCAAATGTCTAGGGGAAAAAAAAGACAAAACACAATGCCAAGAAAAAAAAATGGTCTCAGAACTTCTTTTTTCCCTCTATTGAGAATCATTAGTACTTTTGGCTTCCTGTACTGTTATGAAAGGCAATTCAGAATCACAATGGACATGGAGGTCAGAGCACACACAGTGATCTGACAATAACCCAAAATAACGGAACGAGCTCTGAGACGTGGGAACTCTGCAGACCGCAATTCCTGATCCTCTCCAAACACAACTAGAGGCAGCCGTGGATTGCGCCTAATGCTCCCTATGCAACTCGGCACAGCCTGAGAAACTAACTAGCCTGAAGATAGAAAAATAAGCCTACCTTGCCTCAGAGAAATACCCCAAAGGAAAAGGCAGCCCCCCACATATAATGACTGTGAGTAAGATGAAAAGACAAACGCAGGGATGAAATAGATTCAGCAAAGTGAGGCCCGATATTCTAGACAGAACGAGGATAGGAAAGATAACTTTGCGGTCTACACAAAACCCTAAAGAAAACCACGCAAAGGGGGCAAAAAGACCCTCCGTACCGAACTAACGGCACGGAGGTACACCCTTTGCGTCCCAGAGCTTCCAGCAAAACAAATAGACAAGCTGGACAGAAAAAACAGCAACAAATAGCAAAGAAGCACTTAGCTATACAGAGCAGCAGGCCACAGGAATGATCCAGAGAAACACAAGTCCAACACTGGAACATTGCCAGGAAGCATGAATCAAAGCATTAGGTGGGGTTAAGTAGAGAAGCACCTAACGACCTCACCAGATCACCTGAGGGAGGAAACTCAGAAGCAGCAGTACCAGTTTCCTCCACAAACGGAAGCTCCCAGAGAGAATCAGCCGAAGTACCACTTGTGACCACAGGAGGAAGCTCTGCCACAGAATTCACAACAGTCTACATCTGCTGGGTAGGCTGTAGTGGAAGACATGTCTGTCCCTATGATACTATTTCTACTCTTGTGAAATTGATGCTACCTTGGTGGTGTCTGCCAATTATTTTTGGAAATGTGGAGAGTCTTGATTGGGTCTATTCATCTTCTGGGTTGGCTGTAGTGAAAGAAATATCATTCTCCATTATACTATTTCTACTCTGATAAAATTGATACCACTTCAGTGCTCTCCGGCTTTAATTTTTGGAAATTTGAACACTCCTGGTTGGGTGTCCATATGATGGGTTGGCTGTAGTGGAAGAGAGGTCGATCCCTATTACACTATTTCTACTCTTGTGAAATTGATGCCAATAATTTTTGGAAATATGGAGAGTCCTGATTGGATCTCTCCTTCTGCTGGGTATGCTATAGTGGAAAAGATATCATTCTCCACTATACTATTTCTACTCTGGTGAAATTGATGCCACTTCAGTGGTGTCAGGCACTAATTTTTGAAATTTAAAGACTCCTGGTTGGGTGTCCATTGAATGGGTTGGCCATACTGGAAGATAAGTTGATCCCTATTATACTATTTATGCTCTTGTGAAATGGATGCCACTTTGTTGGTGTCTGCCACTAATTTCTGTAAATGTGTAGACTCTTGGTTGTGTCTCCTTCATGTGTGTTGCCTATAGCAGTAGGACTCAGAGACTGTCAGGCCTCCACACCCTTTGCGTCAATTATCCGTGTTATTATCCTTGGAGTTTTCTGAAAATAGTAGTTCATAAAACTGATATTTGTGCCACCTTAGTGTGTCTGAGTATGAAAGCAGAGTGAGCTGTTGCATGTGGTATCAGGGTGCCAAGCACAGGAGGTCTACACCGATCCCTTACCCACTTTGTCTTACTTTGACATTCAATTCAAAGCTGTAAATGATGGCACAGACCCGGTACCTCATGCATTGCTGATTAGGGTTGAGCGAAACGGGTCGAACATTTTCAAAAGTCGCCGACTTTTGGCGAAGTCGAGTTTCATGAAACCCGATCCGACCCCTGTGCGTGGTCGGCCATGCGGTACGCGACTTTCGCGCCAAAGTCGCGTTTCAATGACGCGAAAAGCGCCATTTCTCAGACAATGAAGGTAAACACAGAGTGTGGGCAGCGTGATGACATAGGTCCTGGTCCCCACCATCTTAGAGAAGGGCATTGCAGTGATTGGCTTGCTGTCTGCGGCGTCACAGGGGCTATAAAGGGGCGTTCCCGCCGACCGCCATGTTACTGCTGCTGATCTGAGCTTAGGGAGAGGTTGCTGCCGCTTCGTCAGAAGCAGGGATAGCGTTAGGCAGGGTCCATTAACCACAAAACCGCTTGTGCTGTAGCGATTTCCACTGCCCAACACCACCTTCGGTGTGCAGGGACAGTGGAAGCTCCTTTTTTTTTTTTTTTTCCTCAGCGCTGTAGCTCATTGGGCTGCCCTAGAAGGCTCCCTGATAGCTGCATTGCTGTGTGTACGCCGCTGTGCAAACCAACTGCTTTTTTCAAAGCACAAATCCTCTTGTTCCTTCCTTTCTGCACAGCTACCTTGTTTGTTTGTCCACACTTTTTATTTAATTTGTGCATCAGTCCACTCCTTATTGCTGCCTGCCATACCTGGCTGAGATTACTGCAGGGAGATAGTAATTGAAGGACAGTTCCTTTTTTTTTTTTTTTGTGGGAGATTAAGATTGACATTTCTGCTAGAGTGCCATCTCTGTCTGTGTCATCTCTCACTCAGTGGGCCATAGAAAGCCTATTTATTTTTTTGCTTGATTTGGGTTCCAAAATCTACCAGAAAAAATCACAACATCAATCAGTGGGAGAAAAATATTGGCCTCAGGGCTTGTGTGCCACTCCTTACTCCTGTGTGTGCCATCTCTCACTCAGTGGGCCATAGAAAGCCTATTAATTTTTTTGCTTGATTTGGGTTCTAAATTCTACCTGAAAAAATCAATAAATCAATCAGTGTGAGATTAATATTGGCCTTTGGGCTTGTGTGCCAGTCCTAAGCGTGCCATCTCTCTCTCTCTCAGATAGTGGGCCATAGAAAGCCTATTTTTTTATTATTTTATTGGGTTTATAAATTTTCCCTGGAAAAAAAAAAAAAGTGGGAGATTAATATTGGCCTCTGGGCTTGTGTGCCAGTCCTGAGCGTGCCATCTCTCTCACAAATAGTGGGCCATAGAAAGCCTATTTATTTTTTTGGTTGATTTGGGTTCATAATTCTACCTGAAAAAATCAATCGGTGGGAGATTAATATTGGCCTTTGGGCTTGTGTGCCAGTCCTAAGCGTGCCATCTCTCTCTCTCAGATAGTGGGCCATAGAAAGCCTATTTATTATTATTTTTTTTATTGGGTTTATAAATTTTCCCTGGAAAAAAAAAAAATGGGAGATTAATATTGGCCTCTGGGCTTGTGTGCCAGTCCTGAGCGTGCCATCTCTCTCACAAATAGTGGGCCATAGAAAGCCTATTTATTTTTTTGGTTGATTTGGGTTCATAATTCTACCTGAAAAAATCAATCAATCAATCAGTGGGAGAAAAATATTGGCCTCAGGGCTTGTGTGCCACTCCTTACTCCTGTGTGTGCCATCTCTCACTCAGTGGGCCATAGAAAGCCTATTAATTTTTTTGCTTGATTTGGGTTCTAAATTCTACCTGAAAAAATCATTAAATCAATCAGTGGGAGATTAATATTGGCCTTTGGGCTTGTGTGCCAGTCCTAAGCGTGCCATCTCTCTCTCTCTCAGATAGTGGGCCATAGAAAGCCTATTTTTTTATTATTTTATTGGGTTTATAAATTTTCCCTGGAAAAAAAAAAAAGTGGGAGATTAATATTGGCCTCAGGGCTTGTGTGCCACTCCTGACTCCTGTGTGCGTCATCTGTCACTCAGTGGGCCCTAGAAAGCCTATTTTTTGTTTTATTTGTTTTCTAAATTCTCCCTGAAACAATCATTTTATTTTCTTTGGTTTCTAAATTATTCCTGAAAAAAATAATTTTTTTTGTATTTTTTTTTCTCTCAAGTCTCCCTGAAAAAAAAAAAAAAAAATCTGTGGGAGATTCATATTGCCCCTTCTGCTTGTGTGCCAGTCTTGACTCCTGGGTGTGCCATCTCTCTCTCTCTCCCCAATTGTGGGCCATAGAAAGCCTATTAATTTTTTTGCTTGATTTGGGTTCCAAAATCTACCAAAAAAAATCACTAAATCAATCAGTGGGAGATTAATATTGGCCTCTGGGCTTGTGTGCCACTCCTGACTCCTGTGTGCGTCATCTGTCACTCAGTGGGCCCTAGAAAGCCTATTTTTTGTTTTATTTGTTTTCTAAATTCTCCCTGAAACAATCATTTTATTTTCTTTGGTTTCTAAATTATTCCTGAAAAAAATAATTTTTTTTGTATTTTTTTTTCTCTCAAGTCTCCCTGAAAAAAAAAAAAAAAAAAAAAATCTGTGGGAGATTCATATTGCCCCTTCTGCTTGTGTGCCAGTCTTGACTCCTGGGTGTGCCATCTCTCTCTCTCTCCCCAATTGTGGGCCATAGAAAGCCTATTAATTTTTTTGCTTGATTTGGGTTCCAAAATCTACCAAAAAAAATCACTAAATCAATCAGTGGGAGATTAATATTGGCCTCTGGGCTTGTGTGCCACTCCTGACTCCTGTGTGCGTCATCTGTCACTCAGTGGGCCCTAGAAAGCCTATTTTTTGTTTTATTTGTTTTCTAAATTCTCCCTGAAACAATCATTTTATTTTCTTTGGTTTCTAAATTATTCCTGAAAAAAATCATTTGTTTTGTATTTTTTTTTCTCTCAAGTCTCCCTGAAAAAAAAAAAAAAAAAAAAAATCTGTGGGGGATTCATATTGCCCCTTCTGCTTGTGTGCCAGTCTTGACTCCTGGGTGTGCCATCTCTCTCTCCCCAATTGTGGGCCATAGAAAGCCTATTAATTTTTTTGCTTGATTTGGGTTCCAAAATCTACCAAAAAAAATAACTAAATCAATCGGTGGGAGATTAATATTGGCCTCTGGGCTTGTGTGCCACTCCTGACTCCTGTGTGCGTCCTCTCTCACTCAGTGGGCCCTACAAAGCCTTTTTTTTTTTTCTTTTTCCTAAATTCTCCCTGAAACAATCATTTCATTTTATTTGTTTTATAAATTCTTCTGTAAAAAATAATTTTTTTTTAATTTTTTTTTTTCTGAAGTCTCCCTTTTTAAAAAAACAAACACAAATCAGTGGGAGATAAATATTTACATTTGCGCTTCAGTGACAGTCCTGCGTGTGTGCCATCTCATTTGTTGCCAACAACAACAGAGTGTGTAACATTGTGGCTGATTTTCGTTGTGGTCTCACCCACCTGTAAAGGGGTAGCTAAATCATACTGAAGTTATAGCTCACCGTGTAAGTTGTGTGACAGCAACAAATACCGTTCGTTTGGTAACGTTTTTAAAACAATGAGGAAGTCTGGTGGAAGAGGTCGTGGCCGGGGGCGTTCATTGTCAGCTGGTAATGATGGTAGTGGTAGTGGTGGAGCATCAGCTGGTCGTGGGAAAAAAAATATTGCACCTAAGTCTGGAGCTGTGGAGCCAGGTTCGTCGTCTGGCTACACAAGGCCTCGAACGCTCCCTTTTCTGGGAGTAGGAAAACCGCTTTTAAAGCCGGAGCAGCAAGAGCAAGTTTTGGCTTATCTTGCTGACTCAGCCTCTAGCTCTTTTGCCTCCTCTCGTGAAACTGGTAAATGTCAAAGCAGCGCGTCGTTAGTGGATGTTCACGGTCAGGGACAAGTTGCTTCCTTGTCCTCTTCAGCAAAAACAACAACAGAGAAGAATGCAGCAGGCGACACAACGGGTTACTCCATGGAGCTCTTTACACATACCGTCCCTGGCTTAGAAAGTGAAGCAGTTAACAGTCCATGCCCATTACAAGTTGAATCTGACATGGAGTGCACTGATGCACAGCCACAGCCAGACTACTATCCTGGTCCTTTGACTCAGACCACAACATTGCCATCGCAGGGTGCTGATCAAGAATCAGACCCTGATGAGACTATGTTGCCCCATCACGAACGCTATACCACCGACCGACACGGTGACACAGACGAAGTTGCACACGAGCTACAAGAAGAGGTAATAGATGACCCAGTTCTTGACCCCGATTGGCAGCCATTGGGGGAACAGGGTGCAGGTGGCAGCAGTTCTGAAGCGGAGGAGGAGGGGCCGCAGCAGGCATCAACATCGCAACAGGTTCCATCTGCCGGGCCCGTATCTTGCCCAAAACGCGTGGCAAAGCTAAAACCTGTTGGAGGACAGCGTGGCCATCCGGTTAAAGCTCAGTCTGCAATGCCTGAAAAGGTATCCGATGCTAGAAAGAGTGCAGTCTGGCATTTTTTTAAACAACATCCAATTGATCAGCGCAAAGTCATCTGTCAAAAATGTTCAACTACCTTAAGCAGAGGACAGAATCTGAAAAGTCTCAATACAAGTTGCATGCATAGACATTTAACCACCATGCATTTGCAAGCCTGGACTAACTACCAAACGTCCCTTAAGGTTGTAGCACCCTCGGCCAATGAAGCTAGTCAGCAACGCAACATCCCTTCCGGCAGTGTAGGGCCACCATTTTCCGCACCACCTGCAGTATCTGTGCAGGTTTCTTTGCCAGGCCAAAGCCGTCAGGGTCAGGGAATCACCAGTTTCGTAGTAGGAAACACTGCATCTAGGGCACCGGTGGCAACAATACCATCTCCCACCGTCTCTCAGTCTGCCATGTCCACCGGCACCCCCGCTAGTTCCACGATCTCCAGCTCTCCAGTCCAGCTCACCCTACATGAGACTATGGTTAGAAAAAGGAAGTACTTAGCCTCGCATCCGCGTACACAGGGTTTGAACGCACACATAGCTAGACTAATCTCGTTAGAGATGATGCCCTACCGGTTAGTTGAAAGCGAAGCTTTCAAAGCCCTGATGGACTACGCTGTACCACGCTACGAGCTACCCAGTCGACACTTTTTTTCCAGAAAAGCCATCCCAGCCCTCCACCAGCATGTTAAAGAGCGCATCGTCCATGCACTCAGGCAATCTGTGAGCACAAAGGTGCACCTGACAACAGATGCATGGACCAGTAGGCATGGCCAGGGACGTTACGTGTCCATCACGGCACACTGGGTAAATGTGGTGGATGCAGGGTCCACAGGGGACAGCAAGTTTGGGACAGTTCTGCCTAGCCCACGGTCTAGGAAACAATTGGCTGTAGCCGTTCGCACCCCCTCCTCCTCCTCTTCGTCCTCCTGCAGAAGCGAGAGCTCGTCCACAGACCGCAGTCGCACAACCACTCCATCCGCAGCTGCCACTGTTGCACACCAGGTCTCCCATTATGGGGCAGCTACTGGCAAACGTCAGCAGGCTGTATTGGTTATGAAGTGTTTGGGCGACAACAGACACACCGCGGAAGTTCTGTCCGAGTTCTTGCAGAAAGAAACGCAGTCGTGGCTGGGCACTGTAGATCTTGAGGCAGGCAAGGTAGTGAGTGATAACGGAAGGAATTTCATGGCTGCCATCTCCCTTTCCCAACTGAAACACATTCCTTGCCTGGCTCACACCTTAAACCTGGTGGTGCAGTGCTTCCTGAAAAGTTATCCGGGGTTATCCGACCTGCTCCTCAAAGTGCGTGGACTTTGCTCACATATCCGCCGTTCGCCCGTACACTCCAGCCGTATGCAGACCTATCAGCGTTCTTTGAACCTTCCCCAGCATCGCCTAATCATAGACGTTGCAACAAGGTGGAACTCAACACTGCACATGCTTCAGAGACTGTGCGAACAGAGGCGGGCTGTTATGTTTTTGTGGGAGGATACACATACACGGGCAGGCAGTAGGATGGCAGACATGGAGTTGTCAGGTGTGCAGTGGTCGAAGATTCAAGACATGTGTCAAGTCCTTCAGTGTTTTGAGGAATGCACACGGCTGGTTAGTGCAGACAACGCCATAATAAGCATGAGCATCCCCCTAATGCGTCTGCTGATGCAAAGTTTGACGCACATAAAGGATCAGGCGTCTGCAGCTGAGGAAGAGGAAAGCCTTGATGACAGTCAGCCATTGTCTGGCCAGGGCAGTGTACAGGACGAGGTAGCGGGCGAAGAGGAGGAGGAGGACGAGGAGGATGATGGGGATGATTATATTTTTAATGAGGAAGCTTTTCCGGGGCCACTGGAAATTGGTGGCGCGGCAAGGCCGGGTTCTGGTTTTTTGAGGGACACAAGTGACGTGGATTTGCCTGAAACTGCCCCTCAACCAAGCACAACCGCAGATTTGAGAACTGGAACTTTGGCCCACATGGCGGATTATGCCTTACGTATCCTCAAAAGGGACACACGCATAACTAAAATGATGAATGATGACGATTACTGGTTGGCCTGCCTCCTTGATCCTCGCTATAAAGGCAAATTGCAAAATATAATGCCACATGAGAACTTGGAACTAATATTTGCAACCAAACAATCAACTCTTGTTGACCGTTTGCTTCTGGCATTCCCTGCACACAGCGCCCGTGATCGTTCTCACATGAGCTGCAGGGGCCAGCAGACCAGAGGAGTTAGAGGGGCAGAAATCAGAAGTGGCGTTGGCCAGAGGGGTTTTCTGACCAGGTTGTGGAGTGATTTTGCTATGACCGCAGACAGGACAGGTACTGCAGCATCAATTCAAAGTGACAGGAGACAACATTTGTCCAGTATGGTTACAAACTATTTTTCATCCCTTATCGATGTTCTCCCTCAACCGTCATTCCCATTTGATTACTGGGCATCAAAATTAGACACCTGGCCAGAATTGGCAGAATATGCATTGCAGGAGCTTGCTTGCCCGGCAGCTAGTGTCCTATCAGAAAGAGTATTCAGTGCTGCAGGTTCAATACTAACAGAAAAAAGGACTCGTCTGGCTACCCAAAATGTAGATGATCTAACCTTCATTAAAATGAACCACAACTGGATTTCGAAATCTTTTGCCCCACCTTGCCCGGCTGACACCTAGCTTTCCTATGAAAAGTTCTTGCCTGTGGACTATTCTGAATGCCTTTTCCAATCTCGTAATTTTCAGCACCTGATTGTCCAGCATACGACATGTTTACACCTCACTAAATGGCCAAACTCCCCACACGGGGCCGTGGTATCGACACTTGGCGACAGCACCCGTGAGAGTGCAGTTTGTTTGAAGAGGTGGGTGAGCCCGCTTTTGGTCGACGGCACTGCCACTGGGTCCCTCCTAGTACAATAAAGTGTCTCTGGCGGTGGTGGTGCGCACCCAACGTCAGACACACCCCGTTGTAATATGAGGGGCCCTGGGCCTGTACCGCCGGCCACAAGACAGTTTCCCCCCACCCCAGCTCAAACAGTGCTCTACCACTTGCAAAATTATCTCACAGCTCCACCAATGTTTAGTCTATGCGCTGACATCCTTCAATGCCTGCCACTGACAATACCATTGTATTGACATTTTTGTTATGTTAGGCCTTCGATGCCTGTCTGTGGTCACTCCTTCCACTAGGCCTCCACTGACCACACCACTGCTGCCCGTGTACCCCTGGAACCAATTTAAAATTGCCTACAGCCAGCCCAATTTTTTTATTTTAGGCCTTCGATGCCTGTCTGCGGTCCATTCTTTCAACTACTACTACACTGACCAGGGCACTGCTGCCCGTGTACCCCTGGAACCAATTTAAAATTGCCTACAGCCATGTGTTATTATTTTAGGCCTTCGATGCCTGTCTGCGGTCACTCCTTCCACTAGGCCTCCACTGACCACACCACTGCTGCCCGTGTACCCCTGGAACCAATTTAAAATTGCCTACAGCCATGTGTTATTATTTTAGGCCTTCGATGCCTGTCTGCGGTCACTCCTTCCACTAGGCCTCCACTGACCACACCACTGCTGTCCGTGTACCCCTGGAACCAATTTAAAATTGCCTACAGCCATGTGTTATTATTTTAGGCCTTCGATGCCTGTCTGCGGTCCATTCTTTCAACTACTACTACACTGACCAGGGCACTGCTGCCCGTGTACCCCTGGAACCAATTTAAAATTGCCTACAGCCATGTGTTATTATTTTAGGCCTTCGATGCCTGTCTGCGGTCACTCCTTCCACTAGGCCTCCACTGACCACACCACTGCTGCCCGTGTACCCCTGGAACCAATTTAAAATTGCCTACAGCCATGTGTTATTATTTTAGGCCTTCGATGCCTGTCTGCGGTCACTCCTTCCACTAGGCCTCCACTGACCACACCACTGCTGCCCGTGTACCCCTGGAACCAATTTAAAATTGCCTACAGCCATGTGTTATTATTTTAGGCCTTCGATGCCTGTGTGCGGTCACTCCTTCCACTAGGCCTCCACTGACCACACCACTGCTGCCCGTGTACCCCTGGAACCAATTTAAAATTGCCTACAGCCAGCCCAATTTTTTTATTTTAGGCCTTCGATGCCTGTCTGCGGTCCATTCTTTCAACTACTACTACACTGACCAGGGCACTGCTGCCCGTGTACCCCTGGAACCAATATAAAATTGCCTACAGCCATGTGTTATTGTTTTAGGCCTTCGATGCCTGTCTGCGGTCACTCCTTCCACTAGGCCTCCACTGACCACACCACTGCTGCCCGTGTACCCCTGGAACCAATTTAAAATTGCCTACAGCCATGTGTTATTATTTTAGGCCTTCGATGCCTGTCTGCGGTCACTCCTTCCACTAGGCCTCCACTGACCACACCACTGCTGCCCGTGTACCCCTGGAACCAATTTAAAATTGCCTACAGCCAGCCCAATTTTTTTATTTTAGGCCTTCGATGCCTGTCTGCGGTCCATTCTTTCAACTACTACTACACTGACCAGGGCACTGCTGCCCGTGTACCCCTGGAACCAACATCAGAAAATATAAAAATAAGTATTTTGCTTACAAAAAAGAAAATACTGGAGAGATATCAAATGCAGACATTTTAACATTAAAAACAAACACACAACTAAAATCTGGTACAGTACTAAAAATGGCCACCAGCTACAATTACTTTCTCCTGCAAGTAGTTAACTGAAAGGTTTTTTAAATTGAAAACACAGATATGGCATCCACCGAGTGTTGTCCTGTCGCGTCTTCTTTATATTATTGCCGAGAAGATGCAAAACAATGAAAATAATAAAATCATTAATTACCAAAATAATAGAGAAAGTCAACACCACATTGCAAATAAACATTCATTCCAAATAAAGAAGCAGGGCGCGTCCGAGGGTGAGTATATACCTAATAAGAATATAATCACCCTCGGACGCGCAATGCTTATTTCCAACAGCCTTCCTTCCTAAGAATCAGCCCTTCCGTGGTGTAGAGAGACGTTGTGTTACACTCCAAGGTGTTCCCCAGGTTGCCTTTCCTGAGCTTCGATCTTCCGGCTCTCGTTTAGTAGTTGTTGGAAACTACGCTGTATTAGGCCTTCAAATTGGGTATGGGGTGTAGAGAGATGGTGTGTTCCACTCCAAGGTGTTCCCCAGGTTGCCTTTCCTGAGCTTCGATCTTCCGGCTCTCGTTTAGTAGTTCTTGGAAACTACACTGCATTAGGCCTTCAAATTGGGTATGGGGTGTAGAGAGAGGGTGTGTTACACTCCAAGGTGTTCCCCAGGTTGCCTTTCCTGAGCTTCGATCTTCATGCTCTCGTTTAGTAGTTGTCGGAAACTACGCTGCATTAGGCCTACAAATTGGGTATGGGGTGTAGAGAGAGGGTTTGTTACACTCCAAGGTGTTCCCCAGGTTGCCTTTCCTGAGCTTCGATCTTCCGGCTCTCGTTTAGTAGTTGTTGGAAACTACGCTGCATTAGGCCTTCAAATTGGGTATGGGGTGTAGAGAGAGGGTGTGTTACACTCCAAGGTGTTCCCCAGGTTGCCTTTCCTGAGCTTCGATCTTCCGGCTTTCGTTTAGTAGTTCTTGGAAACTACACTGCATTAGGCCTTCAAATTGGGTATGGGGTGTAGAGAGAGGGTGTGTTACACTCCAAGGTGTTCCCCAGGTTGCCTTTCCTGAGCTTCGATCTTCCGGCTCTCGTTTAGTAGTTCTTGGAAACTACACTGCATTAGGCCTACAAATTGGGTATGGGGTGGAGAGAGATGGTGTGTTACACTCCAAGGTGTTCCCCAGGTTTCCTTGCCATTGCTTCGGTCTTCCGACTCTCGTTTAGTAGTTGTAGAAAAGTACACTGCATTAGGCCTACAAAATGGGTATGGGGTGGAGAGAGATGGTGTGTTACACTCCAAGGTGTTCCCCAGGTTGCCTTTCCTGAGCTTCTGTCTTCAGGCTCTCATTAAATTGTGGTTAAATGGAACAACTGCATTTGGCGTACTAGTTGGTTTGGGGCCTACTATCGGTGTCTGCCACTCCTTGCTGTTCTCCTGGTTTCCTGTCCTGAAATTCCATTTTCAGGCTCTCGTTAAGTAGTTGTTAATGTTAGACTGCATTTGGCCTACTAGTTGGGTTGGGGCCTACTATCGGTGTCTGCCACTCCTTGCTGTTCTCCTCCACTGAACAAAGCTGTGCCGCCTGTTTACTACGGTTGCCAATTTTGAACTGCATTTCGACTACTTACTGATTTGGCCCTACTCTCTGTGTCAGCCTCTCATTCCAGTTGTCCTCCACTGCAATGCCCCCTGGTTATTCCTGTGTTACCAATTTTGAACTGCATTTAGCCCACTTTATTCTTTGGGCCCATATCTGTGTTTCCACTTCATCGTGCCCATTGCCCAGCCAGTGATAGATGAGTCTGCTGGTACATTGACCCATAACGCAACATTCCCCGTGCATGCTACACAACAACATTGTGACCCTGCTGAAAGTCAGGTTGCTCTTCCCGCATACCATACCACCTTACACGGGGACAAAGAGGAAGGTGCAGATGAAAGTGCAGGTTCCTTCATCAGGTGGGGGGAGGAATACTAGTTGGCGACGTCACTGGCACAGGGCCTCTCATAGTACGCAAAAGTGTTGCTGCCGGTGGGAGGCGCCCCCGCCGTGCAAACACACCGCTGTACTTTGAGGGGCCCTGTGCCAGTGCCAATGCCAACAAGTGGGCCCCCCCTGCTTGCTCAGGATCACAGCACTTGCAAAGTTGAAATAATTACCTCTCCCTGCTCCACTGCCGTGACGTGGTCCAGATTTCCTGGGCCCACTAATTACTTGAACCAGCCCTACCCCACACAACTTTAGCCAAATGACCCCCAATTTCAAATGCCTTCCAATTATTATAAGGTAAATTACGCTTGACAAGCTTCATTAAGAAGAATGGATGGTTTTGACATTAAAATGGGCACTCTAGGTGTTTTCCTGGCCCCCACTCACTGCCGACTATGCTGCCCCATTGACTTGCATTGGGTTTCGTGTTTCGGTCGATCCCGACTTTACGTCATAATCGGCCGATTTCACTCGACCCGACTTTTGAGATAGTCGGGTTTCGCGAAACCCGGCTCGACTCTAAAAAGGTCAAGGTCGCTCAACTCTATTGCTGATTGCTGTCGTGCCATGCTACAATTTGTACTGTTGGTGATTTGAGGCCACTTTCCTGGTGTCTTTGCCAAATTTTATGTATTTTGCAGCTTTTGGGACCATTTGAAGGTTTTATGTATGCATTTGTTTTTGCCTCCCATTGACTTGAATGTTGTTTGGCTATGTTCTGCGAATATTCAATTAATAAATCGGCAAATATTGCAAATTCGGCGACTGTAATCCAAACCGAACATTGTACTATTCGTTCATCTCTAATCAGGATCACCTTGACCCTTTATGGTTAACGTCTGGTGATGAGGGTCTGGATTTTGTTCGGATCCTATTTCGTCCGGCCCTGGATCTTTCATGAAAAAAATTTGGGCATCGTTGCAGATGCTTTCCTCCTGGATTCTGTCATTCTTCGGAGCAGACTTCTGATGCCCATGGAATACAATGTGTGAACAGCTCTTCAAAATGGCTCATCTGAGGTTCCCTGCAGTCACTTGGGCGTTTGGAAGTTTTTGAAGCTGGGGGAAACAAGGGTGATTGGGGTTCCGCCTCTGAGGATCATACTGTGTGTAGTGTTAAAGTGGAGGAAGAGGAGGAGTGGCCACTTGGTGCAGCGCTTGCCATCCACTCGAGCACATGCTCTCTCAGAGACTCATCTACAAGGCGTAGAGCTGTGCAGCTGCCAAAGAAAGGGAGTTGAGTAGGCCGGCCAGTAACAGATGTTATCAGTGGTGTTTGGATAAGACAAGATGATGTTTGTTCAGTTGAGCTTTCATTCACACAGGTTTTTGTCAGGAAATTTCTGCTAGAAAAAACCTGAACGTGTGCACATAGCCTAAGGGTATGTGCACGTCAGGATTTTCTAGCAGAAATTTCCTGACAAAAACCGGACATTTCTGCCAGAAATCTGCATGCGTTTTTTTTTGCATTTTTTTATGCGTTTTTTGCGTTTTTTTGTGCGTTCTTTTTTGGGTTTTTTCCCAATGCGTAGAATAGCGGGAAAACGCGAAAAATCCGCAAATTTCATGAACATGCTGCTTTTTTTACCGCAATGCTTTTTTTTTGCGGAAAAAAACGCATCATGTGCACAAAAATTGCAGAATGCATTCTAAATGATAGGATGTATATATCTGCAGTTTGTAATGCGTTTTTATCACGTTTTTATCACGAAAAAACGCAAAAAAACCCTGAACATGTGCACATACCCTAACACCTAATCAAAGTACAGGTCAAACATCAAGCCTCTTCCCCCTTCTGCCACAACCTCGCTTTTTCCACTCATGTTGTAAGTAGCCTTCCCATCTTGTACCCTGCTGTCTCACAACCTTAGGTCCACAACTATCAGTCACCTGTCACTAAATGAACAATTACTTATTTTCTTAGATAGTGTGAATAAACAACACTGTTATGCCTAACGATTTTTAGGCATAACGATTTTTATGTGGAAATCTGGCCTCCTGATTTGCCACTGAAATACAGTTTTACCACATATTATTTAGAGTAACTAAATGGGCCTCATGGCTGCACCCCTAGTGTGAATTAAAAGCACTGTTATGCCTAACGATTTTTAAGTAGAAATGTAGCCTTCTGATTTGTCCCTGAAACACAGTTTTAGCACAAAGGACTTGGAGTAGCTAATTAAGCCTCATGGTTGCAACACTGTTTTAGGCCTAACAATTTTTAAGTGGAAATCTGGCCTTCTGATTTGCCACTGATACACAGTTTTAGCACAAACGATTTGGAGTAGCAATTGGGGCTTGCAGAGACTGCCACACAGTATTTGCATAATCTACTTCGATGCTGGAATATCGATTTCAAACAGGACAAGATTCTATCTATTTTACTGACAAACTTACTTTCAGCAGCATCAGCTCTAACGCAGGGGAGATCTCTCTGCACTGTGACAATGAGAAAATGTCACAGGCAAAACAAAATGTCTGCTGTTTATATGGTTAGGGACATGTGACTCTGGCAGCTAATCACAGGAGACCTTGTGTCATGACGTCATGGATGGTTTCTATGCCCTAATTGGTTGCTGGAGTCAAAACACACAAAGTTAAGTTTTAAAAAAGCGAACACCACTCCTGTAATCTCTTCAGATGTGCCTTTAACCCCTCCACACCCCCTCACCTCATCAAACACATCCCCCCATCCACCCAGCGATGCAGTAAGTTTGGTTAATTAAGACTATTAAGAATATTAAAGTAATTAATTCTGGCCATGTCTTTTTTTTACCATATAACTATAGGATTAGTAATGGACTACCAGACACCGGTATAGTTCAATGTGGCAGTGGAATCAGCGCTGGCAGCAGGTAGGCCCCCTGCCTCACAGGGGCCCATAGTGGCTGCATGATGTTCTGCTACCTGGGGACCCTGGGGGAGCTGGGACCCTAGGCAGTTTCCTGGTCTGCTTGCCATGCTTATGATTCTGTTTGAGATGGTTTTACTCCTTCACATGAGTCCAGCTGTGTTTAATTAAACTGATAAGACTTGAAAGGCACACACCAGTCTATATAAGACCTCACAGCTCACACTGCATGTCAGACCAAATGAGAATCATGAGATAAAAGGAACTGAACAAGGAGCTCAGAGACAGAATTGTGGCAAGGCACAGATCTAGCCAAGGTTACAACAAAATGTCTGCAGTACTCAATGTTCCTAAGAACACAGTGGCCTCCTTAATACTTAAATGGAAGTTTGGGACTACCAGAAGCCGTCCAGCCAAACTTCGCAATCATGGGAGAAAGACCTTGGTGAGAGAGGTAAAGAAGAACCCAACATCCAGAGATGCTGTATGGAGATGGGAGAACATCCAACAAAGTCAACTCTCACTGCAGCCCTCCACCAGTAGGGGCTTTATGGCCGAGTGGCCCGACGGAAGCCTCTCCTCAGTGAAAGCTCTCAGAGAGTTTGCTGAAAAACACATGAAGGACTCACAAACTGTGAGAAATAAGATTCTATGGTCTGTTGAGATGAAGACAGACCTTTTTGGTGATAGTTCTAAGTGGTATATGTGGAGAAAACAAGGCACTGCTCATCACCTGCCCAATACGATCCCAACAGTGAAACATGGCGGTGGCAGCATCATGCTGCGGGGGTGTTTTTCAGCTGCAGGGACAGGACGACTGGTTGTCATTGAAGGAAACATGAATGCGGACAAGTACAGAGATATCCTGAATGAAAACTTCTTCCACAGTGCTCTGGACCTCAGACTTGGCAGAAGGTTCAACTTCCAACAAGACAATGGCCCTAAGCACACAGCTGAAATAACAAAGGAGTGGCTTCAGAACAACTCTGTGACCATTCTTGACTGGCCCAGCCAGAGTCCTGACCTTAACCCTATTGAGCATCTCTGGAGAGACCTGAAAATGGCTATTCACCAACGCTCACCAACCTGCCGGACGGAACTGGAGAGGATCTGCAAGGTAGAATGGCTGAGGATCCCCAAATCCAGGTGTGAAAAACTTGTTGCATCATTCCCATGAAGACTCATCGCTATACTAGCTCAAAAGGGTGCTTCTACTCAATACTGAGCAAAGGGTCTGAATATTAATGACCACGTGATATTTCAGTTTTTGATTTTTAGTAAATTAGCAAAAATTTCTACATTTCTGTTTTTTTCAGTCAAAATAGGGTGCATTAATGAGCAAACAAATAAACTTTTTTGAATTTACCAAATGGCTGCAATGAAACAAAGGGGTATGAATAGGGTTGAGCGAAACGGGTCGGTCATTTTCATAAGTCGCCGACTTTTGGCAAAGTCGGGTTTCATGAAACCCGACCTGATCCCTGTGTGGGGTCGGCCATGCGGTACGCGACTTTCGCGCCAAAGTCGCGTTTCAATGACGCGAAAAGTGCCATTTCTCAGCCAATGAAGGTGGACGCAGAGTGTGGGCAGCGTGATGACATAGGGCTCAGTCCCCACCATCTTAGAGAAGGGCATTGCAGTGATTGGCTTGCTTTCTGCGGCGTCACAGGGGCTATAAAGGGGCGTTTCGGCCGACCGCCATCTTACTGCTGCTGATCTGAGCATAGGGAGAGGTTGCTGCCAGAAGCAGGGATAGCGTTAGGCAGGGTCCATTAACCCCCAAACCGCTTGTGCTGTAGCGATTTCCACTGTCCAACACCACCTTTTGTTTGCAGGGACAGTGGAGGCTACATTTTTTTTTCCTCAGCGCTGTAGCTCATTGGGCTGCCCTAGAAGGCTCCCAGATAGCTGCATTGCTGTTTGTACACCGCTGTGCAAACCAACTGCTTTTTTCAAAGCACAAATCCTTCCTTTCTGCACAGTTTCCTTGTTTGTTTGTCCACACTGTTGACTTTTTTTGTGCAGCAGTCCACTCCTTATTGCTGCCTGCCATACATTGCTGAGATTACTGCAGGGAGATAGTAATTGTAGGACAGTCCCCAGTTTTTTTTTTTTTTTTCGTTATATCTCTTCAAAACACTTTCTGCCACAGAAAATATACTCTAATACAGTGGCCAAGATTTATTTACTAGTCTCCCTGAAGAAGAAAAGAGTGCAGATTAAAATTGGCAAATCTGTATCAGTGGCAGTCCTGTGTGTGGCACCTGTCTCAAATTGTGTGCCACATTAAACCTAGTGTGTAATACTGGGTCAGATTTCTTTTAAATTCTCCCTGAAAAAAAAATAGTGGGAGATTAAGATTGGCATTTCTGCTTCAGTGCCACTCCTGTGTGTGCCACCTGTCTCAAATTGTGTGCCACATTAAACCTAGTGTGTAATACTGGGTCAGATTTCTTTTAAATTCTCCCTGAAAAAAAAAATAGTGGGAGATTAAGATTGGCATTTCTGCTTCAGTGCCACTCCTGTGTGTGCCACCTGTCTCAAATTTTGTGCCACAGAACATATACTGTATGAGAGTGGGCCACATTTCTTCAATATTCTCCCAGAAAAAATAAAAAGGGGAAGATTTGAATTGTTAGTGTCTGCATCAGCGTCATTCCTGTTAGTAGCATATCTGTCTGCCACTGAAGCTGTGTACTGTTATACATTGGGCCTGATTTTCCCTGCAGTCTGACCCAACTATAAAGGGATATATAAATCCAACAGAAGTTTGAGTTCACCTTGTAACTGGTTTTACAGTAACAAATACCGTTAGTTTGGTTACGTTTTTCAAACAATGAGGAAGTCTGGTGGAAGAGGTCGTGGCCATGGGCGGTCATTGCCAGCTGGTAATGATGGTAGTGGTGGTGGAGCATCAGGTGGTCGTGGGAAAAGCAATATAGCACCTAAGTCTCGAGTTGTTGAGCCAGGTTCGTCGTCTGGCTACACAAGGCCTCGAACGCTCCCTTTTCTGGGAGTAGGAAAACCGCTTTTAAAGCCGGAGCAGCAAGAACAAGTTTTGGCTTTCCTTGCTGACTCAGCCTCTAGCTCTTTCGCCTCCTCTTCTGAAACTGCTAAATGTAAAAGCAGCGTGTCGTTAGTGGATGTTCACGGTCAGGGACAAGTCGCTTCCTTGTCTTTTTCACCAAGAACAACAGAGAAAGATGCGTCAGGCGACACAACGGGTTACTCCGTGGAGCTCTTTACACATACCGTTCCTGGGTTAGAAAGGGAAACAGTTAACAGGCCATGCCCATTACAAGTTGAATCGGACATGGAGTGCACAGATGCACAGCCACAGCCAGATTACTATGCTGTTCCTTTGACTCAGACCAGAACATTGCCCTCGCAGTGTACTGATCCAGAATCAGACCCTGATGAGACTATGGTGCCCCGTCACGAACGCTATACCACCGGCTTACACGGTGACACAGACGAAGTTGCACCCGAGATAGAAGAGGAGGTCATAGATGACCCAGTTGTTGACCCCGATTGGCAGCCATTGGGGGAACAGGGTGCAGGCGGCAGTAGCTCTGAAGCGGAGGAGGAGGAGCCGCAGAAGGCATCAACATCACAACAGGTTCCATCTGTCAGGCCTGTATCTGGCCAAAAACGCATGGCAAAACCAGTTGTAGGACAGCGTGGACATCCGGTTAAAGCTCAGTCTGCAATGCCTGAAAAAGTATCCGATAGTAGAAAGAGTGCAGTCTGGCATTTTTTAAACAACATCCAAATGATCAGCGCAAAGTCATCTGTCAAAAATGTTCAACTACCTTAAGCAGAGGTCAGAATCTTAAAAGTCTAAATACAAGTTGCATGCGTATACATTTAACCACCATGCATTTGCAAGCCTGGACTCACTACCAAACGTCCCATAAGGTTGTAGCACGCTCGGCCAATGAAGCTAGTCAGCAACGCTACATCCCTTCCCTCACTGTAAGCCCACCATTTCCCGCACCACCTGCAGCAAATGTGCAGATTTCATCGCCAGGCCAAAGCAGTCAGGGAATCACCAGTTTCGTAGTAGGAAACACTGCATGTAGGGCACCAGCAAGAATACCATCTCCAACCCTCTCTGTCTGCCATGTCCACCGGCACCCCCGCTAGTTCCACGATCTGCAGCTCTCCAGTCCAGCTCACCCTACATGAGACTCTCGTTAGGAAAAGGAAGTACTCATCCTCGCATCCGCGTACACAGGGTTTGAACGCCCACATTGCTAGACTAATCTCATTAGAGATGATGCCCTACCGGTTAGTTGAAAGCGAAGCTTTCAAAGCCCTGATGGACTACGCAGAACCACGCTACGAGCTACCCAGTCGACACTTGTTTTCGAGAAAAGCCATCCCAGCCCTCCACCAGCATGTAAAAGACCGCATCGTCCATGCACTCAGGCAATCTGTGAGTACAAAGGTGCACCTGACAACAGATGCATGGACCAGTAGGCATGGCCAGGGACGATACGTGTCCATCACGGCTCACTGGGTTAATGTGGTGGATGCAGGGTCCACAGGGGACAGCAATATTGGGACAGTTCTGCCTAGCCCACGGTCTAGGAAACAGTTGACTGTAGGCATTCGCCCCCCTCCTCCTCCTCCTCGTCCTCCTGCAGAAGCAAGAGCTCGTCCACAGACCGCAGTCGCACGAGCACTCCATCCGCAGCTGCCACTGTTGCACACAAGGTGTCCCATTATGGGACACCTAGTGGCAAGCGTCAGCAGGCTGTATTGGCAATGAAGTGTTTGGGCGACAACAGACACACCGCGGAAGTTCTGTCCGAGTTCTTGCAGAAAGAAACTCAGTCATGGCTGGGCACTGTACATCCTGAGGCAGGCAAGGTAGTGAGTGATAACGGAAGGAATTTTATGGCTGCCATAGCCCTTCCCAACTGAAACACATTCCTTGCCTGGCTCACACCTTAAACCTGGTGGTGCAGTGCTTCCTGAAAAGTTATCCGGGGTTACCCGACCTGTTCCTCCAAGTGCGCAGACTTTGCTCGCATATCCGCCGTTCGCCCTTGCACTCCAGCCGTATGCAGAACCATCAGCGGTCTTTGAACCTTCCCCAGCATCGCCTAATCATCAACGTTGCAACAAGGTGGAACTCCACACTGCACATGCTTCAGAGACTGTGTGAACAGAGGTGTGCTGTTATGTATTTGTGGGATGATACACATACACGGGCAGGCAGTTGGATGGCAGACATGGAGTTGTCAGGTGTGCAGTGGTCGAAGGTACAAGACCTGTGCCAAGTCCTTCAGTGTTTTGAGGAATGCACACGGCTGGTTAGTGCAGACAACGCCATAATAAGCATGAGCATCCCCCTAATGCGTCTGCTGATGCAAAGTTTGACGCACATAAAGGAGCAGGCGTCTGCAGCCGAGGAAGAGGGAAGCCTTGATGACAGTCAGCCATTGTCTGGTCAGGGCAGTCTATAGGACGAGGTAGCAGGCGAAGAGGAGGAGGACGAGGGGGATGATGGGGATGAGTATTTTTTGTATGAGGAAGCTTCTCCGGGGCCAATAGCAACTGGTGGCGTTGCAAAGCCGGGTTCAGGGTTTTTTAGGGAGACAAGTGACGTAGATTTGCCTGAAACTGCCCCTCAGCCCAGCACAACCGCAGATTTGACAACTGGAACTTTGGCCCACATGGCAGATTATGCCTTACGTATCCTCAAAAGGGACCCACGCATTATTAAAATGATGACCGATGACGATTACTGGTTGGCCTACCTTCTTGATCCTCGCTATAAAGGCAAATTGCAAAATATCATGCCACATGAGAACCTCGAACAAATATTAGCAACCAAACAAGCAACTCTTGTAGACTGTTTGATTCAGGCATTCCCAGCACACAGCACCGGTGATGGTTCTCACACGAGCTGCAGGGGGCAACAGAGCAGAGGTGTTAGAGTTGCACAAATCAGGACTCGTCTGGCTACCCAAAATGTTGATGATCCAACCTTCATTAAAATGCAGTTTGAATTATCTTGCAGAGGTACACAGGCAGCATTGGTGTGGTCAGCGGAGGACGATTGGAAGGAGTGTCTGACACAGTTAGTACTCCCAAAAAATAAATAGATGTTAATGTCTCACAAAACAACAAAACCAAAAAACAAAAGGGTGGCATACTTAGGTACAGGGGTGGGCTCCTCTGCTGAGTTTCAAACATAGTAATTTGGCGCTAAGTATTTACTGGTGTCAATATAGGACACTGACCCTGACTATTTTAACTAGCATCATACATGTCAACAAATTGGTATTGTCAGTGCCAGGCATTGAAGGATGTCAGCGCATAGACTAAATATTGGTGGAGCTGTGAGAGATAATTTTGCAAGTGGTAGAGCACTGTTTGAGCTAGGGGGGAGGGAACTGTCTTGTGGCCGGCGGAACAGGCCCAGGGCCCCTCATGTTGCAACGGTGTGTCTGACGTTGGGTGCGCACCACCACCGCCAGAGACACTTTATTGTACTATGAGGGACCCAGTTGCAGTGCCGTCGACCAAAATCGGGCACACCCACCTCTTCAGACAAACGGCACTCTCAAGGGTGCTTGCGCCAAGTGGCGCGACCACGGCCCCGTGGGAGGAGTTAGCCCATTTAGGGAGGTGTAAACATGTTGTATGCTGGACAAACAGCTGCTGCAAATTAAGAGATTGGAACAGTCAGTAAGACGAGTCCACAAGCAAGACCTTTTTATAGGAAAGCTAGGTGTCAGCCGGGAAAGGTGGGGCAAAATAATTCGAATTCCATGAGTGGTTCATTTTAATGAAGGTTAGATCATCAACATTTTGGGTAGCCAGACGAGTCCTTTTTTCGGTCAATATTGAACCAGCAGCACTGAATACTCTTTCTGATAACACACTAGCTGCTGGGCAAGCAAGCTCCTGCAATGCATATTCTGCCAATTCAGGCCAGGTGTCTATTTTGGATGCCCAGTAATCAAATGGGAATGACGGTTGAGGGAGAACATTGATAAGGGATGAAAAATAGTTAGTAACCATACTGGACAAATGTTGTCTCCTGTCACTTTGAATTGATGCTGCAGTACCTGTCCTGTCTGCGGTCATCACTCAACAACCTCGTCAGAAAACCCCTCTGTCCACCGCCACTTCTGATTTGTGCAACTCTAACACCTCTGCTCTGTTGCCCCCTGCAGCTCGTGTGAGAACCATCACCAGTGCTGTGTGCTGGGAATGCCTGAATCAAACGGTCTACAAGAGTTGCTTGTTTGGTTGCTAATATTTGTTCGAGGTTCTCATGTGGCATGATATTTTGCAATTTGCCTTTATAGCGAGGATCAAGGAGGCAGGCCAACCAGTAATCGTCATCGGTCATCATTTTAATAATGCGTGGGTCCCTTTTGAAGATACGTAAGGCATAATCCGCCATGTGGGCCAAAGTTCCAGTTGGGAATATTTAGAGAGTTAGGGAGCACCACAACTGGGCAACTACCATAATTATGATGAACATATAAAGGGGTGCAGCTCAATGCATAGCAAAAACATCATGGAAAAACAACAAGAGAAAGAAAGCTATGCAAATAGTGCGCACGCCCATAAAAATACAAAAATAATTTATTAAAGAAAGTAACAAATGCGCAAAAATAAAAACATATAAAATACAACAACCACACTACTGGTCCCAAGATATTCATATATAAACAGCCCAAATATAGATGATATTAAACGACAGCAATAAAGACATGCCACAATTGGATTGTTATACCATAGAAGTATATGCATGAATATATATACATACCTTTCCCAAAACAATATATGGGAAAGGCCTATAATATGGAAAAATAAGAACCCCCTGATACTTATATAGGTAAAATATGACTCAATATTTCAAATGGCCACAATATAACAATATCTATACAAATATAAACATATATGAGCATAAAGAGTCTGGGCGTCCCCAGACAACCTTGCAATAAATAAAGTGCCCTAATATAGAGAAAGAGACTAATACCATCAATGGGGCCCCAATAAACGCATAAGAGAATAATATTAAAAAAAAATAAATAAATTCCAAAAAAATAAAAATAAAAATTTTGAGATATTAGCTAAGTAAAGAGATGCGACAAGCAAAGCAGCCAGGTGGGGAAATAAACCCACTCAGGTATAGAGAAGGCGTCCATAAAAATGGAAGTATGTGGCACAATGATGTAAAAAGATACAGGGGTTACAGATAAATACCCAGAGTAGGTCATCCAGTATGTGGCATGAGTCGTCGGCAGTCAGTAGTCAAAGGTGGAAAAGGGCGAACCCGGGATACAGAGAGTGTGGGGGGAGCCCCACGCGTATCGCTGCTAGACGCAGCTTCGTCAGGGGAAGTGCTGGGGGACAAATAGGGAAGTCTTAAGTAGCGGTGAATAGATTAAGATGATTTCTGGCAGGTGGGCAAAAAAAAAAAAAACCCACGCACATGCCTTAATAGACAGAAGGGGGAGGTGCGCCGGCGTCCATGCGAAGCGGTCACTGAAAGTGAAAGTGAAAGTAAAAGTGCGCACCTGCGCACAGGACTGGATATTGAACGTCAAAGGGGCACCTGCGCACAACATTCCGCTCGAAATAGAGCTAATGCAATGGCTGAGAGGCTAAATAAACCCATGACAAACTGAAACATGAGACCCATGCGTAGAGTAAGGCTCACAGCGCCGTCCCACAGCCCCGAGATTATGGCATACAATGCCATAATCCAGCGCCAGCACAGTAGGTAGAAAAGCAGGACTGATCGGACAGGGCAATGTCCAAGTGGGACATATATGCTATAAGATTGGAAACCACATATGCGAGATGAGCAAATTAACACAGTACCCCAAATAGAAGGGGGCAAGGAAAGGAGGTTTCAGAGACCACAATGTGGTAAAAATGATTACAATGACAGTTACCCATAAATATCCAATTCCATGGACATAACGAGCATAGAAATGCACATACATTCATACAAAAAATATGAGAAATATAAGTATGTGTATGCACTATATATACAAAAATGTGATACTAACGTGCTTAAACAATATTTTAATAGAGAAATAATAAAGTTATATATACAGACAAATATAAAGGGAACAACAGCGAGGCCCCCAATGGAGTAGCTAAGTCTCTATGAACAAGGGACCCCCACCCCACATGAGCAGGTACATGATGAAAGAACATGAAAAAATATGGTAACCAATCCTCTTATAGCACAGGTAATATACGTATGAGTTGCCAAACATGGTACACAACCCATGAAAATAGTTGCATAAGATATGGGGAAAGCCAAAACGGGTGGGCAAAGCGTGAGTCCACAAAGAATACAGCGTCCATGAGGGGGAGAGAGAACTGGTGTTCTTATATTGAACGTCAAGATTCCTATGAAGGTCCCAAAGCCACTCATAGTCCCTCGTCCTCATCCATTAGTGTCCAATTCATGGTGCCTGGGTCCAGTAAAATCATCCCAGGAAGCTTGTGAAAAGCAATTCCTCATTGAGTCCAGTGGGGAAAAGACTCCGTAGATTGAAGATCCACTGGGACTCAGTTTGCAACAGCCGCTTCTTCAAGTTTCCTCCTCTGGCGTTAGGAAAGATTTTCTGTAAACCAAAGAATGAGATATGAGCCGAGGAGCCACCATGAGCAATTAAAAAATGCGAAGCGACTGGGGACACCATCCTGTCTTTTCTGGTATCAGATGCCGCTAGATGTATTGTGGACAGGTGCTTCTGTGCCCTCTTCCTGAATTCCTGGGAGGTCTGGCCCACATACACCTTATTACATGGGCAGATGATGGCATAAACCACATTGACCGTTCGGCAATTAATGTACGATGTTAGTCGGTATGGTTTTGAATCCAAAGGATTGATAAACCGATCTCTGGTAACAGGAACATATTGACAAACACTGCATCCCCCACAGGGGAATGACCCTCTCAGGCGTATGCCACGATTCAAACTGGTGGTAGGGCGTAGAAAGTGGCTCCTAGTCAGGATATCCCCAAGGTTTGGAGCCCTCTTAGCTGTCAAGGTAGGGCGGGGAATGACAAGAGTGGAGGTTTGTGTGTCAGTGGTAAGGATGTCCCAATGGGATGTTAGGACACCTCTTATCCGATCCCATTGATCATTAAAATCCGTAATGAAACAGACACTATTATCTTGATGGCGAGCACTAGGAGAAATCAATAGGTCCTGATTCATACCCGAAGCCCTTTGAAAGGCCTGGGAGGTGGTCTTTTTGGGATAACCCCGCTGCCTAAATCTAGAGGTAAGTGCCCTTGACTGTGTTAGGAAGTCCTCATCCAAGGTGCAGTTGCGACGGATCCTTAGGAATTGGCCAATGGGGATACCCATTTTAGTGTGGAGAGGGTGGAAGCTATCATACCTGAGCAGGCTGTTCGTCGCGGTGGATTTGCGATACAGATCCGTGACCAGACGTTCGTCTCGAATGCAGACTTTTAAGTCCAAAAAAGTCACTGAGTCAGGAGAGAGAGAGTGCGTAAGGACGATGTTTAAGTTGTTACTATTCAGTTCATTGAGGAAATCAAGACACCCCTGCTCCTTTCCTGTCCATAGGAAGAAACATCGTCGAGGAAGCGATGCCAATGCCGGACGTATGTTTTGAAGGAATTGGAGCAATACACGAAGGTTTCCTCCCACCAGCCTAAAAAAATGTTCGCAAAAGCCGGTGCGCAGCGCGCCCCCATGGCCACACCCGATATCTGCCGAAAGAAAGTACGGTCAAATAAAAAATAATTGTGATGTAAAATAAAGTGCAATAAATCAATCAAAAAGGAATCATGACTTCTAAAGTACAACATTTCAGTTTTCTGCATGACGTTCTTAAAAATTTCTTAACGTTATAATTCTCTGCATGTCAGTAATCCTTTATGACTGTTACATAGAATTGTTTGTAATATTCTAAATCATTTAATAAAAAGATCATTGAAAAGAAAAGAAAAAGGAATCATGAAAACGATCTGGGTTGTCCTGTTTGCTGAGAAAATGCCCCACTGCATGCAGTCCATCAGAATGGCTGATGTTTGAGTAGAGCGATTCGACATTGCAAGTCACCAAAAGTACTGGGTCCGGGCAAACCACCTCGCGGCACCCACTAATGAAATGGGCCGAATCCCTAGTGAACGATGGTAGAGATGTGGCCAAAGGTTGTAGAAAAAAATCCACATAAATATTGGCCTTCTCGCAAAGGCTTCCTATACTGGACACTATAGGGCGTCCAGGGGGTGCAGTTAGGCATTTATGCACCTTAGGGAGCAAGTAAAACGTAGGGATAACTGGGAACTCCACCTGCAAATACTGTTGTGTGTTTTTGTTAATGATACCATAATCAAAGGCCTGGCTAACCAAAGAATGATATTTGGCCGAAAACGTCTCCGTAGGGTCAGAAGGGAGCTTGGTGTAAAACCTATTGTTGTTAAGCTGTCTATGTACTTCTGTTACATAAAGATGGACGGGCCATAGGACAATATTCCCGCCCTTATCCGCCTCCTTTATAACGAAATCCTTGTTATTTTTGAGTGAGGTAAGAGCTCTCCTTTCACATGGGGTAAGGTTACTGGGAACCCCTGAGGAGGGAGACAAGAGCATAATGTCCCTCTTGGCGAGTTCGTAAAAGATCTTAACGGCGGGAACCAAGGAAAATGATGGAGAGAATACGGATTTATTTTTATATGGAAAAATCCTCCTACCTTGTCCGTCCTCACTCTCGTGTAAAAGATCCAGGAGATCCTGAAGTGCCTGTTCCTCCACAACGTCCAAGTTCCTCGCCATGTCAGGTTTATGATGGATAACCTGCAAGACTAGTTTATGGCAGAATAGAAATAAATCCTTGACCAGAACAAATTTGTCAAGGGCTTTAGTAGGTGAAAACGTGAGGCCCTTTTGCAATATGGATATTTCAGAAGCGGATAAGGAATAATCAGAAAGATTAATTACCTGTAGGTGTTCAGATGTAGTTAAGGAGGCCTGGATATCTAAAGATATTATGGAGCAACGTGGCACAGCTGTAAGGTGCACAAAGAAGGTTCCCAAACCAGTAACTATTAAAAATAAACTTTGGCACTCAACTTAAGTATGTCGTAAATTTTATTAGCAGCCACTCGTACAGACGTTTCGGTCAGTATTATTGACCTTCTTCAGTGTACTGCATTAACATCAAAAAAACAGAACAGCAAAATAAACCATCAATGTACATGAAATTTTAACAAAAACTCTCTCAGTTCCATAATGGAACAGGGAGACTAATACATAATTATATACCGTGCGTATATAGTGATGGATGGGAGGATGGGGAATGGGAAAAAGGAAAATAAAAATAAAAATGAAGGAAAAAGAAAGGATCATACCTTATAGTCAAAGGTAGCGAGAGTGTGGCTCAAAATGTAGATAAGGTCCTAGTGTAAGTTTACAGGGAAGGTCCTAATGTAGATCCTAAACAGAAGAAGGGGAGCATATCATGACTGAGTAATTTATAGTGTGCTTAGACTATATTAATAAGAAGGTAACTGACCCGTATACAAGTCACAATGAGGGTCATGTGTAGGGAAAATCCAATGGTGGCTCTTGACTATGGTAAGTAGAACTGAAACTAAAAAAATATATAGAGCATAATAGGCAAAACAGGGGTGCATATGTAGTAACAACAGACAGGGAAGATCTACATACCCTGTGAGAGTAAATGTATTGTATGGGTCTAACAGGTGAGCCAAAGGAGACCTCTTACCTAAATTAAAGGATAAAATGGATATATAATAAAGCAAGACCCCATAAAATATGATGTCAGTCTCTATTGTGATATCTTACCCAGGATCGGCAGTAGCTAAATATGGACCAAACAAGTGTGTTGTATGGATCTAACAGGTGGACCAAAGAACACCTCTTGCCTAAATGGAGAATAAAATGTATCCATATGAGTGGAAAAGCAAAAAACCGAAAATCTCATAAAGTAAAATTCCAGCTCTATTATAATGTCTTACCCAGAATCGGTAGTAGCTATATGCGGACCATAGAAATGGAGCAGGAATATGTTCCTGTTCTAAATAAAAGAGAAATGCGGCCATGAATCTAAAGATGTAACAAATAGATACTGAGCCCCACCTATGGGGCGCCGACCCTAAAAGGCATCTTACCCAGGACGGATGATGGTGAGGAACGCGGTGTCCACCGCTAGTTCTGTGGTGTGGCATTATGGTGAGGAGCGCTCTTTTGTGGGCTGGGGGCGGGACCTCAATGTCGGCCGCGTACCGGAAGTGCGTCACCGGAAATGACGCACCGTCAGTACAAGCTGAATACCTGTCTTATAGGACAGAGTGGCAGTGCGTGCCACATGAATATGCGGTCCACAGGAGTAAGGGAAGTAGCGGTGATGCCTCTATGACAAGTAGGGGGCGGGACGCATAGCCGGCCGCATACCGGAAGTGCGTCATCAAAGATATCACACTCCCCTAATGGGTATATGTATGCGTGTCACTGGGGGCATAGAGCAGTATGGTGGTGCGTTCCACCGGTGTAAATAATCCACCAAGGGTGGAAAAAATGTAACTACTAGTGGTTATAACATACAGCTGGACCTATAGTACCTGAGGAGAAATGTAAGATAATCCACTAAGGATGGGAAAGGAAGAAAAGGAAACGAATAAAGGGAGAGACAAAAGTAAAAAGTAATAATAATGAAAATGATCCTTTCTTTTTCCTTCATTTTTATTTTTATTTTCCTTTTTCCCATTCCCCATCCTCCCATCCATCACTATATACGCACGGTATATAATTATGTATTAGTCTCCCTGTTCCATTATGGAACTGAGAGAGTTTTTGTTAAAATTTCATGTACATTGATGGTTTATTTTGCTGTTCTGTTTTTTTGATGTTAATGCAGTACACTGAAGAAGGTCAATAATACTGACCGAAACGTCTGTACGAGTGGCTGCTAATAAAATTTACGACATACTTAAGTTGAGTGCCAAAGTTTATTTTTAATAGTTACTGGTTTGGGAACCTTCTTTGTGCACCTTACAGCTGTGCCACGTTGCTCCATAATATACGTACTCACCCTTCCGTGTGCACGCTGTCTACCATGTCTTCACTGATTTTCTCCTATAATCAGGAGGAGACTAATACTATTCTTTCTAAGTCCAATTTTTCTAGCGAGTTCCTCAAGGCCCCACCCAGGGAGACCAGAGGGAGAGATCTGGAATGTGAGTCACGACACTTGGTCAATTTGGAGTTACACTGCGCCACGCTATCGGAGTATCTCCGGGTCAAACGTATACCAAGGGGCCTCAGAGTACCTCTAAGACCAACTCTCTTCAGTGACTCCTCTGCTTTCTGTTTAAAGTTTGAGCAAATACTCAATAAGTGCTCGTTCGATTTAATGACTCTGACTGTTGAACACCTACCATGTGCAATTACTAAATCAAGTGACACGATTAAAAACATTGAATCACAATTAACATCATCGTGTACAGCAGAGGAACTTGGTACCCTCAAAACAAAGATACAGACTGTTATTGATCAACACAAGAGGGACACTGAAAATCGGAAAAGGGTTAAATTCCAAAGAGACTTAGAGGATTACGATAACAACCGTGTGTATCATTGGCGCAATAACTCTTTTCCTCGCTCTGACCCACCTAGGTCTGACCACTATTCGTCAAACGAAGCATCTTCATCAGGCTCTGATACAGATAGAAGAGGCAACCGCATCAACATAAATCGTCATTTTTTAGATCAAGGCAGAAGATACCCAAGAAGAAAAGGCCCCGTCGGAGCCAGCGGAGGAAGAAATCCAGATTTCTACAGAGTCACCCGCTCTCAGGTACTAACTCTTTAGTCATTAACATTTCTTCAAGAACACTCAGTGTTGCGGAACACAGCCTTCTACAAAAGGGACTTTCATTCTGCCCTTATTCCAAATTGAATACATTCGGACTTGATATGGAATTACAACGTTTCTACCGTCGCATTAGATTAGTGACGCATTTCTCTAAGGTGGAAAACACACGGGTCTCTGACCCTTCCATACATCGAGCCCTTATATCTATAGACCAATTTGGTCTTCGTAACAAAAGCACCTATCGACCACCCTCAGGCTCACACGCAGTAGAAACATTTATTGAATTTGTTGATATGGCATTTGCACAACTGCGTCGAGACTCTGACAGTGGTAAATTGCATTTTCTACCCAATCTGACTAACCTTGACCTTCAGGCATCACAGATATTACGCGAAGATAAAAACATAATCATCAAACCCGCCGATAAAGGCGGAGCCATAGTCGTTATGGACAGGACAGACTATATCAAAGAGGCTTACCGCCAACTGGGTGACAATACAGTCTACATAAAATTGAGTAAAAACCCGACTAACGACATACGTGATGACATATCATCCATACTAAAGACATATCTTGATTTGGGTGTTATCGATAGTAAAACAAGGGATTTCCTCATTAAGGCTAATCCAGTTACGCCCGTACTCTATCTACTGCCTAAAGTACACAAGAGCCTAATCAACCCACCAGGCCGACCCATTATTGCAGCTACAGACTCTATCCTATCACCCATTTCCATATTTTTGGAAAAAGTCCTCACACCTTTGACGCAAAAATCTCAGTCCTATTTACTTGACACAGGGGCTTTTCTTAGGACATTACATACAATAGGCACTGTACCTGATGACTCCTATCTGGTTTCCTTCGACGTAAAGGATCTTTATACGTCCATCCCCCATGATAAAGGCATTGATTGCGTCAGACGCTTATTGGTTACATCGGAACTAGATCCCAACACAATTGATTTGTGCCTTGAATTATTGAAAATTGTCCTTACCCGTAATTATTTTCTGTTTGAAGATAATTATTATTTGCAGGCACAAGGGACCGCCATGGGGTCCAATATGGCGCCCCCGTATGCAAATACATATATGGCCACATTCGAGGAAGAAGTGGTATATCAAAATGGTCTTTTTAGAACACATTGTGTCACGTGGAAAAGATTCATAGACGACATTTTTTGTATATGGACAGGCTCCTTGGACTCTCTGAATGAGTTCTTTGAGACCCTTAATCAATTATGGTCTGGCCTCTCGTTCACGATAACTAAGGACACACAACAGGTCAGTTTTCTGGACACCCTGGTGATCAAGGATGCAAGTGGCACCCTTAGCACAGATCTATACAGGAAACCCACAGATCGTAACAGCTTGCTCTATTACACCAGTCTGCACCCAGTTTCTACTAAAAATGCCATTCCACGTTCCCAATTTCAAAGGGTGGACAGAATAGTCACTGATCCCACTAAGAAAAAAGTAAGGGTGGATGAGATGTACCATAAATTTAGAGAACGGGGTTATCCTCCAAATGTACTTCATGATGCCTTACAACCGCGAATATCCCCTAAACAATCTTCCATGGGACGTATACCTTTTGTGCACACGTATCATCCTTACGTCCACATTCTCCATCATAATATCAGGAAACACTGGAGACTTCTGAGGGAGGCACACCCAGATATACCTGAGTTTCAGAATCACTTTTTGCCTTGTTACAAACGCCCTCGTAACATTCGTGACACGCTCGTCAAAGCGGACGTTGGGTCAGGCCCACGTACATCTGTACAGAGATTTCTCTCACAACCCAGGACAGGCACATATCCGTGCCTACACTGTAATCAGTGTGGGAATGTATTAAAAGGAGATCATTTCTACCATCCCCACTCGGGCAAACAATACAAAATCAAGGATTACAGTACCTGTGACACCTCTTTTGGGGTATACTCCATTAAGTGCCCCTGCGGCCTTCTATATATTGGCGAGACATCACAATCAATAAGAGACCGCATCAGTAAACACAAGTCTACTATAAGATGTAAAAATACGCTGCTCCCATTACCTCACCATTTTATTGATGCGGGACACTCCATACCCCAACTCAAATTTCAGGTCATCGAGCATGTCCCTGCACCCAAAAGGGGGGGTAATCGTATCCAGACCCTCAAGAAAAGGGAGGCGTTCTGGATACATGAGTTGGAGACCATGACACCTAGGGGTCTAAACAGGGAGTACGATCTCCTTTCATTTCTATGATTGTTTGGAATAATAATGACAACTGTTAAAATTCATGTATTATTTCTCCCACATCTGTTGTAATCAAGGCTCTTATCTACTTCATTTGTATTTTATACTGACACGTTGCTTTATCTTACAGAGTCAACAATATTGAATATGACGGCACGGAATTTCTCACTTCCTGATCCTCTTTCCCCTGGACCCCCACTCCGGTCCCATTGCCTCTTATTATTTTTCCTTATTTTTTCCCTATTTTTTCCTCATTTTCACTATTATTACTTTTTACTTTTGTCTCTCCCTTTATTCGTTTCCTTTTCTTCCTTTCCCATCCTTAGTGGATTATCTTACATTTCTCCTCAGGTACTATAGGTCCAGCTGTATGTTATAACCACTAGTAGTTACATTTTTTCCACCCTTGGTGGATTATTTACACCGGTGGAACGCACCACCATACTGCTCTATGCCCCCAGTGACACGCATACATATACCCATTAGGGGAGTGTGATATCTTTGATGACGCACTTCCGGTATGCGGCTGGCTATGCGCGTCCCGCCCCCTACTTGTCATAGAGGCATCACCGCTACTTCCCTTACTCCTGTGGACCGCATATTCATGTGGCACGCACCGCCACTCTGTCCTATAAGACAGGTATTCAGCTTGTACTGACGGTGCGTCATTTCCGGTGACGCACTTCCGGTACGCGGCCGACATTGAGGTCCCACCCCCAGCCCACAAAAGAGCGCTCCTCACCATAATGCCACACCACAGAACTAGCGGTGGACACCGCGTTCCTCACCATCATCCGTCCTGGGTAAGATGCCTTTTAGGGTCGGCGCCCCATAGGTGGGGCTCAGTATCTATTTGTTACATCTTTAGATTCATGGCCGCATTTCTCTTTTATTTAGAACAGGAACATATTCCTGCTCCATTTCTATGGTCCGCATATAGCTACTACCGATTCTGGGTAAGACATTATAATAGAGCTGGAATTTTACTTTATGAGATTTTCGGTTTTTTGCTTTTCCACTCATATGGATACATTTTATTCTCCATTTAGGCAAGAGGTGTTCTTTGGTCCACCTGTTAGATCCATACAACACACTTGTTTGGTCCATATTTAGCTACTGCCGATCCTGGGTAAGATATCACAATAGAGACTGACATCATATTTTATGGGGTCTCCCTTTATTATATATCCATTTTATCCTTTAATTTAGGTAAGAGGTCTCCTTTGGCTCACCTGTTAGACCCATACAATACATTTACTCTCACAGGGTATGTAGATCTTCCCTGTCTGTTGTTACTACATATGCACCCCTGTTTTGCCTATTATGCTCTATATATTTTTTTAGTTTCAGTTCTACTTACCATAGTCAAGAGCCACCATTGGATTTTCCCTACACATGACCCTCATTGTGACTTGTATACGGGTCAGTTACCTTCTTATTAATATAGTCTAAGCACACTATAAATTACTCAGTCATGATATGCTCCCCTTCTTCTGTTTAGGATCTACATTAGGACCTTCCCTGTAAACTTACACTAGGACCTTATCTACATTTTGAGCCACACTCTCGCTACCTTTGACTATAAGGTATGATCCTTTCTTTTTCCTTCATTTTTATTTTTATTTTCCTTTTTCCCATTCCCCATCCTCCCATCCATCACTATATACGCACGGTATATAATTATGTATTAGTCTCCCTGTTCCATTATGGAACTGAGAGAGTTTTTGTTAAAATTTCATGTACATTGATGGTTTATTTTGCTGTTCTGTTTTTTTGATGTTAATGCAGTACACTGAAGAAGGTCAATAATACTGACCGAAACGTCTGTACGAGTGGCTGCTAATAAAATTTACGACATACTTAAGTTGAGTGCCAAAGTTTATTTTTAATGGATATCTAAAGATGACGGGGAAGCGTTCATTAACGTCGATGTCTGTATGGACGATGAAAGGGGGATTTGGGCCCCTTGTAGACGTTTGTCCTTTTTCTTAAGAACTTGGGCTTCCCCCCTCGTCGCGTCCTACGTCCAGATCGCTTCCCCCTGATGATAAAAAATCGCTCGAACTTGTAGCCCCCAAAGGGGGATCGTCCGTAAGGCTGGCGGCCTGATTCAGAACTGGTCTATTGGGCTGCCGTCTGTTGCCAGAATGTCTCCACTTAAATGCGGCGTTGTTATCGAAATCCCCACGATCTCATTGGAATTTCTTATGTTTCTTGGCGATCACCTCGGCCTCAAATTTGTCTAAGATATCTTTCAGCCTCAACTTGTATTCGGCCACTTGACTGGTTTCATACGTGGTAAGTTTGGATTCTAATTCTCTAATTTGCGCCTTGGTGGAAACAAGGAGCTCTTTATCATGTTCGAGAAGTAGAGAGATGAGAATATTGGAACACCGGATGAGGCCTTGTTCCCAAGTGATTTTAAAGGAAGGTGAAGGTTCCCAGGCAGGGAATATTGACACCCTAAGGCCACGTGGAATAATGGTAGTTCTGGCGTACTCCTCAAGGCTCCATATGTTCCACCATAAATGGATGCCTGATTTGTGCGCCGTGGTGAGGTCACCAGTCAATTTGGAGAAATCAGATCCGACAACTGGAACATCCTGAGATTGAAAGATATTAGAAGAGCAGGCCTGCCAGGAAGCCTCACGAGTTTCCCAATCCATATAGAATAGACTTGGCCCAGACCACTCACTGCGTGCTGGATAAACCTAAACCGCTACTAAAAGAACAGACAATACGACATATTAAAAAAGAAAAGAGCAACTGTCTCAAGAAAAACCAAATAAGGTTTTGCTAGTATCACAGCCCAAAATTATAATAAATTGTGTGCTACCCTATAGAAAACTTCAAAAAGAAGAAGCAAACACAAGGGAATATTTAGAGAGTTAGGGAGCACCACAACTGGGCGACTACCATAATTATGATGAACATATAAAGGGGTGCAGCTCAATGCATAGCAAAAACATCATGGTAAAACAACAAGAGAAAGAAAGCTATGCAAATAGGGCGCACGCCCAAAAAAATACAAACTGAATAGCAAAAAATACAAAAATAATTTATTAAAGAAAGAAACAAATGCACACAAATAAAAACATATAAAATACAACAACCACACTACTGGTCCCAAGATATTCATATATAAACAGCCCAAATATAGATGATATTAAACGACAGCAATAAAGACATGCCACAATTGGATTGTTATACCATAGAAGTATATGCATGAATATATATACATACCTTTCCCAAAACAATATATGGGAAAGGCCTATAATATGGAAAAATAAGAACCCCCTGATACTTATATAGGTAAAATATGACTCAATATTTCAAATGGCCACAATATAACAATATCTATACAAATATAAACATATATGAGCATAAAGAGTCTGGGCGTCCCCAGACAACCTTGCAATAAATAAAGTGCCCTAATATAGAGAAAGAGACTAATACCATCAATGGGGCCCCAATAAACGCATAAGAGAATAATATATAAAAAAAAAAAAATTCCAATAAAAAAATAAAAATTTTGAGATATTAGCTAAGTAAAGAGATGCGACAAGCAAAGCAGCCAGGTGGGGAAATAAACCCACTCAGGTATAGAGAAGTCGTCCATAAAAATGGAAGTATGTGGCACAATGATGTAAAAAGATACAGGGGTTAAAGATAAATACCCAGAGTAGGTCATCCAGTATGTGGCATGAGTCGTCGGCAGTCAGTAGTCAAAGGTGGAAAAGGGCGAACTCGGGATACAGAGAGTGTTGGGGGGAGCCCCACGCGTACCGCTGCTAGACGCAGCTTCGTCAGGGGAAGTGCTGGGAGACAAATAGGGAAGTCTTAAGTAGCAGTGAATAGATTAAGATGATTTCTGGCAGGTGGGCAAAAAAAAAAAACCCACGCACATACCTTAATAGACAGAAGGGGGAGGTGTGCCGGCGTCCATGCGAAGCGGTCACTGAAAGTGAAAGTAAAAGTGCGCACCTGCGCACAGGACTGGATATTGAACGTCAAAGGGGCGCCTGCGCACAACATACCGCTCGTAATAGAGCTAATGCAATGGCTGAGAGGCTAAATAAACCCATGACAAACTGAAACATGAGACGCATGCGTAGAGTAAGGCTCACAGCGCCGTCCCCCAGCCCCGAGATTATGGCATACAATGCCATAATCCAGCGCCAGCACAGTAGGTAGAAAAGCAGGACTGATCGGACAGGGCAATGTCCAAGTGGGACATATATGCTATAAGATTGGAAACCACATATGCGAGATGAGCAAATTAACACAGTACCCCAAATAGAAGGGGGCAAGGAAAGGAGGTTTCAGAGACCACAATGTGGTAAAAATGATTACAATGACAGTTACCCATAAATATCCAATTCCATGGACATAACGAGCATAGAAATGCACATACATTCATACAAAAATATATGAGAAATATAAGTATGTGTATGTACTATATATACAAAAAATGTGATACTAAAGTGCTTAAACAATATTTTAATAGAGAAATAATAAAGTTATATATACAGACAAATATAAAGGGAACAACAGCGAGGCCCCCAATGGAGTAGCTAAGTCTCTATGAACAAGGGACCCCCACCCCACATGAGCAGGTACATGATGAAAGAACATGACAAAATATGGTAACCAATCCTCTTATAGCACAGGTAATATACGTATGAGTTGCCAAACATGGTACACAACCCATGAAAATAGTTGCATAAGATATGGGGAAAGCCAATACGGGTGGGCAAAGCGTGAGTCCACAAAGAATACAGCGTCCATGAGGGGGAGAGAGAACCGGTGTTCTTATATTGAACGTCAAGATTCCTATGAAGGTCCCAAAGCCACTCATAGTCCCTCGTCCTCATCCATTAGTGTCCAATTCATGGTGCCTGGGTCCAGTAAAAAAAAGTAGCCTCCACTGTCCCTGCAAACAAAAGGTGGTGTTGGACAGTGGAAATTGCTACAGCACAAGCAGTTTGAGGGTTAATGGACCCTGCATAACGCTATCCCTGCTTCTCACGAAGCGGCAGCAACCTCTCCCTATGCTCAGATCAGCAGCAGTAAGATGGCGGTCGGCAGGAAAGCCCCATTATAGCCCCTGTGACGCCGCAGAAAGCAAGCCAATCACTGCAATGCCCTTCTCTAAGATGGTGGGGACTGAGACCCATGTCATCACGCTGCCCACACTCTGCGTCCACCTTCATTGGCTGAGAAATGGCGCTTTTCACGTCATTGAAACACGACTTTGGCGCAAAAGTCGAGTACCGCATGGCCGACCCCACACAGGGATCGGGTCGGGTTTCATGAAACCCGACTTTGCCAAAAGTCGGCGACTTATGAAAATGACCGACACGTTTCGCTCAACCCTAGTAGAGACGGTGTCTCCCACTCCAAGGTGTTCTCCAGGTTGCCTCTCCATAGCTTCAATCTTCATGCTCTTGTTAAGTAGTTGTTGAAACAACACTGCATTAGGACTACAAGTTGGGTACGGTTTGTAGAGACGGTGTCTCCCGCTGCAAGGTGTTCTCCAGGTTGCCTCTCCATAGCTTCAATCTTCATGCTCTTGTTAAGTAGTTGTTGAAACAACACTGCATTAGGCCTACAAGTTGGGTCTGGGTTGTAGAGACGGTGTCTCCCGCTCCAAGGTGTTCTCCAGGTTGCCTCTCCATAGCTTCAATCATCATGCTCTTGTTAAGTAGTTGTTGAAACAACACTGCATTAGGCCTACAAGTTGGTTCTGGGTTGTAGAGACGGTGTCTGCCGCTCCAAGGTGTTCTCCAGGTTACCTCTCCATGGTGTTCTCCAGTTTGCCTCTCCATACCTTCTATCTTCTAGCTCTCGTTAAGTAGTTGTTGAAACAACACTGCATTAGGCCTACAAGTTGGGTCTGGCTTGTAGAGACGGTGTCTCCCGCTCCAAGGTGTTCTGCAGGTTGCCACATAATCGAAGCTGCATAGAGCCTATTTTGTCATTTTAGGCCTACTAAGTCTTTCTGCAGTCCCTCCTTCCAATTGTCCTCCACTGAGCACACCAATGAAGACCGTGTACCCATGTAACCTTTTTTAAACCTGCGTCGAGCCAACTTTGTGGTGTAAGGCCTACTTGCAGTGTCTGGCTGCGCCACTCAATACAGCTGTCCTCTTTAAAAAAAATGACCTACAATTATCAGGTTTTCAGCCTATCGCAATTTTAAAACAGCAGTGGGGCTACTAGTTTGGTTGGAGCCTACTAACAGTGTCTGCCGCTCCAAGGTGTTCTCCTGGTTGCCTTTCCTGAGCTTCTATCTTCAGGCTCTTGTTAAATAGTTGTTAAATGGAACAACTGCATTTGGCCTACTAGTTGGGTTGGGGCCTACTATCGGTGTCTGCCGCTCCTTGATGTTCTCCTCCACTGAACAAACCAGTGCCGCCTGTTTACTTCTGTTACCAATTTTGAACTGCATTTAGCCTACTTACTGATTTGGGACTACTCACTGTGTCAGCCTCTCATTACAGTTGTACTCCACTGAACAAAGCAATGCCCCCTGGTTAGTCCTGTTACCAATTTTGAACTGCATTTAGCCCACTTTATTCTTTGGGCCTATATCTGTGTTTCCTCCTCATCCTGCCCATTGCCCAGCCAGTGATAGATGAGTCTGCTGGTACATTGACCCATAACGCAACATTCCCCGTGCACGCTACACAGCAAGAGATTGTGACCCTGCTGAAATTCAGGTTCCCCTTCCCGCATACCATACCACCTTACACGGGGACAAAGAGGAAGGTGCAGATGAAAGTGCAGGTTCCTTCATCAGGTGGGGGGAGGAATACTCGTTGGCGACGTCACTGGCACAGGGCCCCTCATAGTACGCAAAAGTGTCGCTGCCGGTGGGAGGCGCCCCCGCTGTGCAAACACACCGCCGTACTTTGAGGGGCCCTGTACCAGTGCCAATGCCAACGAGTTGGCCTCCCCTGCTTGCTCAGGATCACAGCACTTGCAAAGTTGAAATACTTACCTCTCCCTGCTCCACTGCTGTGACGTGGTCCAGATTTCCTGGGCCCACTAAATACTTGAACCAGCCCTACTCCCCACAACTTTAGCCAAATGACCCCCAATGTCCAATGCCTAACTATTATTATAAGGTAAATTAAGATTGACAAGCTTCAGTAACAAGAATGTATGTTTTTGCCATTAAAATGAGCACTGTACATGTTTTCCTGGCCTCCACTCACTGCCGACTATGCTCCCCCATTGACTTTTCGCGATAATCGGCCGATTCCACTCGACTCGACTTTTGAGATAGTCGGGTTTCGCGAAACCCGACTCGACCCTAAAAAATAAAAGTCGCTGAACCCTAGGTATGAATACTTTCCGTACCTACTGTATTTGTGTGACTGGTGTCCTATGCAAACTCCAACTGTGTGCATGTTTAATACTACACAGCCCCCTCCATAAATTAGTAGGTTTGTGAGTGGCTGTTTGTATCAGTATTTTACATCTGTGCTGCCCCTGCCTTTATCAGTGGGGGTCTGCTGCATTCGGCTGATGCATTGGTAATTTGACCTTGTGTTGGTAAGACTGTATCTTTTCCTGTGATGTTTTTAGAATTCATGCCACCCAAGACAACAATTATTTGAGACAACTATGATTCAACAATGATGGCATTACTGTTATGGTCTGGTGATTAAGGAGCGACATGCGTAGAGCTCTGAGCAGGTGGCAACTCTACTGACCGCAGTCCCTAAGCTCAACACAACACTAGAAGCAGCCGTGGAATGCTCCTAACGCTGCCTATGAATTTCGTCACAGCCGGAGAACTAACTAACCCTAAAGATAGAAGCAGGAAAACTATCTTGCCTCAGAGCAAATTCCCAAAGGATAGATTAGCCCCCCACAAATAATGACTGTGAGAGGAGAAGGAAATGACATACGTAGTATGAAACAAGATTTAGCACAGGAGGCCACTTCTAGCTAGATAGAAAAAAGTACAGGACAGAGCGCTGTGCGGTCAGTAAAAAAAAACTAGAAAAAGTCCACCGCAGAGAAATGCAAAAATCTCCACACCTGACTAAAGGTGTGGAGGGCAAACTCTGCAGCCCAGAGCTTCCAGCCTAGCTGAAACGATCAATACTGATAAGCTGGACAAATGAACAAAACATAGCAAGAAGAAAACAAACAAGTCAACAACAAGAAATGGCAAAAGAACAAGCAAGGACTTAGCTTTTGCTGAATTGGTCAGAGAGTCAGGAAAATCCTAGGAGCAAAGACTCCAGGCACAATGACAACTGGCATTGAATGAGGGAAAAGGCCAGACTAATATAGCCGAGCCAGAAAGACGATCAGTGAAAACAGCTGCTGAAGCTAAATCCAAGAAGCAGCCATACCACTCAAAACCACAGGAGGGAGCCCAAGAACGGAATTCACAACACATTACATGAGGCAATCAAAGACATATACAGTGGGAAGTTGATGACAGGTATGTTGCTACTTAACAACAAATGTGCCAGCTCACAAGTAGAGATGACTGAATATGTTCCGAAGAAGATCACCAAGTATGAATTCTGCACAAAAATGGCACATTCGGATTTGTGATTGAGAACACGAGCATTTGTTCTTAAAATCAGAAAAAGTAGGTAAAATTCTGTAAAATTGCAGGAAAATAATTGCTTTGCCACTAAAGTATTTTAAAGTAGGTGATAGATAGATAGATAGATTGATAGATGAAAAGCTGGCAATTCATCTGCCGCATACAGTAAAACCACCACGTGACCCGACAGGCTAGAATAGATGGATTACAAACAGTATATACACATAGAATAGATAGATATAAAGATGTCAGTGACATATATATATATATATATATGTCACTGATATCTTTATATCTATCTATTCTATGTGTATACACTGTATGTAATCCATGTATTCTATTTTATCGGTTCCCGATATGATTTTACAGTATGTGGCTGTTGAATTGCCAGCTTTTATTCATATATAAGTATATATATATATATATACTTATATATGAATAAAAGCTGGCAATACAACAGCCACATACTGTAAAATCATATCGGGAACCGATAAAATAGAATACATGGATTACATACAGTGTATACACATAGAATAGATAGATTGATAAACAGTTGCCAGTAATTCAAATGAAAAAATGACACATACTCCTTTAATAAATCTAAATAAACTAAACTTACAGCACCGCCCATTTCAATGACTCCATTGTCTCCTGCAAAAGAAATAAAATAACAAACAACAATATTCCTCAACTTTCGCAAGAAAAAATCTTAATCCATCTGTTCCAGGACTGGTCTAGCTCTGCTATATTTAGATGGCAGGCTACATTGTTGCATGATGCGACCATGCAGCCTGTCATCCAGCAGAGACACTAAACGCTGCCCAGTGTCTCACGGTGAACTTGTAGGACCTGTCACAGTGAGCTTGATAAAGTTCTCATGCTTTTGGTGCCATCAGAAAGGTCCTGGAAGTTTACAGTTAATTAACTCACTTCACCTATTTGACGTCAGCGCGAGCACTATTAGAATTTCCCACGGTGCTCACACTAACATTAAAACGGTACCAGAGATGTCATGGTCTGTATGTGTAATACATGTTGGAAACATGTAGCAACTGTGTGCCACATCAGTACCACATGGCGGGTGCCAGGGATTCAGCGGTACAGTAAGCGCTGTTCTCTGGCGCCAGGTTCTGAAGACGACTCTCATCATTCTCCCCTGCAATCAGCACAAGCAGGGGAGAATGATGAGAACTTGGCAGCAGGTGGCAGCTTTTGGGACTATTACTCCCATCAACACACACCTGCTGCCACTAATGCCAATGACAGCAAGAGCAGCAGATGGGAGTATTCCTCAACCGCTGCCTGTGCTGTAAATAAATAAATGAAAAAACCTACGTAGGTTCCCCTGTATTTTTTTAACCAGCCAGGCAAATCTCTCAACTGGGGGCAGCAACCCTCAGCCGTCAGCTTCAGCAATGCTGGTTATCAAGAATAGAGTGGTCCCCACGCTGTTTTTTTTTAAATTTTTTAAATAAATAACTTAAAAAACGGCATGGGTCCCCCCATTTTTGACAACCAGCCTTGTTAAAACTGACAGCTGGGGGCTGATATTCTCAGGCTGATAAGGGGCCATGGATATTGACCCCCAGCCTAAAAATAGTAACCTGCAGCTGACCAGAAAAGGAACATCTCTTAGTTGCACCAATTCTGGCGATTTGCCTGGCTCTTCCCACTTCCCCTGTAGCGGTGGCAAGTGGGGTTCATATTTGTGGGGTTGATGTCACCTTTGTATTGTCAGGTAACATCAAGGCCACGGATTAATAATGGAGTGGCGTCTATAAGACAGCTATTTATTACTAATCCTATAGTTACATGGTAAATAAAGACACAGCTAGAATAATGTCACACACTCTTTAATTATTATTTAACCCCTTAACGACAGAGCCTTTTTTCATTTTTGCATTTCTGTTTTTCGCTCCCCTTCTTCCCAGAGCCATCACTTTTATATTTTTCAGTCAATATGGCTATGTGAGGGCTTGTTTTTTGCAGGACAAGTTGTAAATTTGAACAGCACCATTGTTTATGGAATAAGTGTACTCGAAAACGGGAACAAAACTCCAAGTGTGTTGAAATTGCAAAAAAAAAGGGCAATTCCACAACAGTTTTTTGGATTTATTTTTTTACCTTGTTCACCAAATTCTAAAACTGACCAGCCATTATGATTCTCCAGGTCATTACAAGCTCATAGACACCAAAATATGATTAGTTTCTTTTTTATTTAAGTGGTGAAAAAAAAAAATACATAGATTGTTAAAATAGAGCCATTTTCCGAGACCCTTAGCGTCTCCATTTTTCAGGAACTGGGGACGGGTGAGGGATTATTTTTTGTGAGCTGAGCTGACGTTTTTAATGATACCATTTTGGTGTTTATACAATCTTTTGATCGCCAGTTATTGCATTTTAATTCTGGTGTTTTTACTTTTTTTTTGCTACGCTGTTTACCGATGGGATTAATTATTTTTATAGCTTGATAGATCCCATATATGGGTATGTTTGAGTTTTTAATTGTTTTATTTTGAATGGGGCAAAGGAGAATGATTTGAACTTTTATATATTTTTTATTTTTTAAATATTTTTACAACTTTTTTTTTTACTTTTTTCATGCTTCAATAGTTTTAATGGGAGACTAGAAGCTGCAGCTCTCCAATTGCCTCTGCTACAAGCAGGCGATAATCAGATAGCCTGTGTGTAGCTGAAATGCTCACTTGCTATGAGCGTCGACCGCCGGGCGTTGATCGTAGCAATCTGGCTATGACAACCATAGAGGTTTGCTTGAGACCTCTGGTTGTCATGCGAAGCCATCGGTGACCCGCGATCATGTGACGGGGTCACCGATGAGCGGGATTTCCATTGCACTTCTGGCAAAAACGAGTTAACAGTCAGAGATTGACAGCAGTATTTAACAGGTTGACAGGCAAAGGGTGGATCGCGAATCCACCCTCGACTGTTAGGGGCACATGTCAGCTGTTTATAACTTCTTATTATATTGCTAAAAAGTGCAATAAAACGCAATGAAAAAGACAAATGTAAATAAAAATAAAAAATATTAATATCTTCCGCAAAAAAACAAGCTGCCACACAGCTCCATCAGCAGAAAAATAAAAAAAGCAATGCAAAATAATTTTATTATAAAATAGTTTTTGTTGTGTAAAAGTGACAAAACATAGAAAAAAATACATATGGGAAATCACTGTAATCATACTGACCCGAAGAATAAAGCTGCCCTATCAATTTTACAACATGCAGAACGGTATAAAAAAAAAAAATTTCCTGAATTGCTGCTTTTTTTTAAATTCTGCCGCCCAAACATCAAACTGGAAAGGTATCAAAAAATGTCATGGGCTCAAAAATGGTACCAATAAAAACGTCAACTCATCTTGCAAAAAACAAGCCATCACATTACTCTGTCGACTGAAATATGGAAAAATGAAAGCTCTCAAAATATGGGGATGCGCAATAAAAGGTGTCTATTAGTGAGTGTGTGACAGAAGTGAAACATAAAAACCTGATATAAATCTGGTATCTCTGTAATCACACCGACCTGAAGAATAAAGTTGTCTAATCACTTATACCACACAAGGAACAACGTAAAAAGTAAATAAAACCAATTCTTTATTTGATGTTGATTTTTTTCATTCTGCCGCCCAAAAATCGCAGTAATACTTGGCGCACATTTATCCTGCATTCTGCGTTGAGCGATTACACCGTGGTTTCATGTAAATCCCTGAAACACATGATTCAGATGGTACCTCCATCAGAAGATTTCCTATTATGATGTAGATGGAGGCACTGAGGATGCCATAGGACCTGGGATCTGGCGATGTTTGTCTTTTTAGGTGAGCATAAAAGTCCCATCAGCCACAGTTTTGTCCACTTCTGCCAAGAAAGACAACTCTGAACAGCAGGCAGATGGAGTCCAGAGTAAAGGTACCGTCACATTTAGCGACGCTGCAGCGATCTAGGCAACGATCCCGATCGCTGCAGCGTCGCTGTGTGGTCGCTGGAGAGCTGTCACACAGACATCTCTCCAGCGACCAACTATGCGAAGTCCCCTGGTAACCAGGGTAAACATCGGGTTACTAAGCGCAGGGCCGCGCTTAGTAACCCGATGTTTACCCTGGTTACCAGTGCTAAGGTAAAAAAAAACAAACACTACATACTTACATTCCGGTGTCTGTCCCCCGTCGCTGTGCTTTCCTGCACTGACTGTGAGCGCCGACTGGCCGTAAAGCACAGCGGTGACGTCACCGCTGTAATCTGCTTTACGGCTGGCCGGCGCTGACAGTGCAGGGAAGCAGAACGCTGAGGGACGCGACAGACACCGGAATGTAAGTATGAAGTGTTTTTTTTTTTTTACATTTACACTGGTAACCAGGGTAAACATCGGGTTACTAAGCGCGGCCCTGCGCTTAGTAACCCGATGTTTACCCAGGTTACCAGTGAAGACATCGCTGGATCGGCGTCACACACGCCGATTCAGCGATGTCTGCGGGAGATCCAGCGACAAAATAAAGTTCTGGACTTTCTGCTCTGACCAACGATGTCACAGCAGGATCCAGATCGCTGCTGTGTGTCAAACACAACGATATCGCTATCCAGGACGCTGCAACGTCACGGATCGCTAGCGATATCGTTGTGAAGTTGGTCAGTGTGAAGGTACCTTAACTCTGTTGCCTCATTATAGTGAACAAAACCCTCAGGGGTTTCAACTGAATCATGTCACTCTGAGATTTCTGTGGAAACAACAAAGTGCTCAGCGGAGAGTACCAGATAAATGTGATCCCAAACGTTATGTGAAATGTTCCCAATAAAAGCTTCAACACAATCCACAAAAAAAAGTCCCCACTCAGGACTATCATCTGGTAACGGAAATATAGGGGCTTTTACGTTACTGGTAGCACAAAGAAATTCAGCAAACTCTGATCACCTAAATTCAAATGCCCCCCTCCTTTCTGAGCCCCAGTATGTCTAAACTACATATAGTGCTTACATGTTTGGCATTTCTATAGTGGTGAGCATTCACTAATGCTTGTTTCTGGAAAACACTCATGAAGTTAAAATAATCACTACACCTGTAGATGAATTCCAAAAGGAGTTAAATGTCCAAAGTGGATCACTTGAGGGGGAATTCTGCTTTTATAGCACTAAGGTGTTTTGTATACGGAGTCCGCAAACTATTCTAGGAAAATCTGCCCTCCAGGAGGCAAATAGCGCTCCATCCATCCCGAGTCTCTCCGTATGGCTAAGTAGCACTGTACAGCCACATATGGGGTATTTATACATTCAGCAGAAATTGTGGGGTAATTTTTGGTGCCAGTTTTACAGCTTCCTTAGTATGGAAGTGTAAAATTTGGGGCTAATACACAATTTTGGTAAAAATGTAAATGATTTTTTCTTTACTGTCCAATGGAATAAAACTCTATGACACACCTGTAGTGTCAATATGATCACTGCACCCCTAGATGAATTACTTAAGAGGTTTAGTTTGTAAAATGGGGTCACTTATGAGGGATTCTGCTGTACATGCACCTCAGGGGCTCTGCCTATGTTACATGGCACCCTCAAATCAGTGTAGCAAAATGTGCACTGCAATATGGCACTACTTCCCTTCTGAGCTTTGTACTGTCTCAAAAGTAGTTTTCCACAACATATGGGGTATCGGAGAACTCATGAGAAATTGTGAAACAAATTTTCTCCTGTTACCCTTGTGAAAATACAAAATTTTGGTCTGAAAAACATTTTTGTGGGAAAGATCTGATTTTTTTATTTTCACAATTCAACATTATAAACTTCTGTAAAGCATCTGGGGATTCAAGATGCTCAATACACAGCTAGTTAAGTTCCCTGAGGGGTCTAGTTTCCAAAATGTTGTCACTTGTGGGGGTTTCCACTGTTTAGGCAAACCAGGTGTTCTCCAAACACAACATGGTGTCCACTAATTATTCCAGCAAGTTTTACATAAAAAAAGTCAAATGGCATGCCTTCCCTTCCGAGCCCTGCCGTGCACCCAAACAGTGGGTTTCCCCCATATATGGTGTATCACATGCTCAGGAGAAATTGCGCAACAAATTGTATGGTGCAATTTCTCTAGTTACCCTTATGAAAGTTAAAACAATTGTGTCTAAAGGAACATTTTAGTGAAATGTTTATTTTTTTATTCCAAATTCCATTAATTCCTATGAAGCACCTGAAGGGTTAATAAACTACTTGAATGTGGTTTTGAGTACCATGAGGTTTGCAGTTTTTAGAATGGTGTCACTTTTGGATATTTTTTTTGTCACATAAGCCCTCCAAAGTCACTTCAAATGTGATATGGTCCTTAAAATATGTTTTTGTAAATTTTGTTGTAAAAATGAGAAATTGATGGTCAAATTTGAACCATTATAACTTCCTAATAAAAAATACCATATATACTTGAGTATAAGATGACCCGAGTATAAGCCGACCCCCCCTAATTTTGCCACAAAAAACTGGGAAAACTTATTGACTCGAGTATAAGCCTAGGGTGGAAAATGCAGCAGCTACTGGTTAATGTCAAAAATAAAAATAGATACCAATAAAAGTAAAATTAATTGAGACATCAGAAGGTTAAGTGTTTTTGAATATCCATATTGAATCAGGAGCCTCATATAATGCTCCATAAAGTTCATGATGGGCCCATAAGATGCTCTATATAAAAATGTGCCACATATAATGCTCCATACAGTTCATTATTGCCCCATAGATGCTCCATATAAAGCTGAGCCCCATATACAATGCTCTGCACCGTTCATTATTGCCCCATAGCTGTGCCATATAGTGCTCTGCACCGTTTATTATTGCCCCATAGCTGTGCCATATAGTGCTCTGCACCGTTCATTTTTGTCCCATAGCTGTGCCATATAGTGCTCTGCACCGTTCATTTTTGTCCCATAGCTGTGCCATATAGTGCTCTGCACCGTTCATTTTTGTCCCATAGCTGTGCCATATAGTGCTCTGCACCGTTCATTTTTGTCCCATAGCTGTGCCATATAGTGCTCTGCATTGTTCATTATTCCCCCATAGCTGTGCCATACAGTGCTCTGCACCGTTCATTTTTGACCCATAGATGTACCATAGAAAGCTGTGCCATTGCTGCTGCTGCAATAAAAAAAAAAAAAGCCATACTCACCTCTCTTACTTGCATCTCCCGGCGTCTCGTCCCGGCGTCTCTCCGCACTGACTGATCAGGCAGAGGGCGCCGCGCACATTATATGCGTCATCACGCCCTCTGACCTGCACAGTCAGTGCGGAGAGATGCTGGGAAGATGGAGCGGCGCCGGGAAGATGGAGCGACGCCCGGCGTGTGGAACGGGATAGGTGAATATGCGATACTTACCTGCTCCCGACGTCCTGCTTCTTCCCCCGGACAGCTGGTCTTCGGTGCTGCAGCCTCTTCCTCTATCAGCGGTTACCGTTACCGCTGATTAGAGAAATGAATATGCGGCTCCACCCCTATGGGAGTGGAGTCCATATTAATTTTTCTAATGAGCGGTCCCACGTGACCGCTGAACAGGGGAAGAGCTGCGGCACCCGGAGACCGTGGGACAGCAGGGGGAGCGCCAGGATCGCCGGGACTAGGCAAGTATGCCTCAGCGCCCTTTCCCCCTCACCCGCCGACCCTGCCACCCACAGTGACTCGAGTATAAGCCGAGAGGGGCACTTTCAGCCCAAAAATTTGGGCTGAAAATCTCGGCTTATACTCGAGTATATACGGTATGTTTCAAAAATTGTGCTGATGTAAAGTAGACATGTGGAATTGTTATTTATTAACTATTTTGTATTACATGACTCTCTGATTTAAGGGCATAAAAATTAAAAGCATGAAAATTGAAACATTTTCTAAATCTCTGATTTTTTCACAAATAAACGAAAGTCATATCAAAGAAATTTGACCACTATCATGAAGTACAATATGTCCCACAAAAAAATCCCAGAATCAGTGGAATCCATTGAAGTGTTCCAGAGTTATGACCTCATAAGGTCACAGTGGTCATAATTGAAAAAATTGGCCTGGTCAGTAAGGTGAAAACAGGCTTCTGTGTGAAGGGGTTAAACTCATGAATTAGGTAGTGGTTGTGTAGGGTGCTATAACAGTTTTTTTTTTTAAAGTTACTTTTGTTTTAAACATGTTTTTATTGATTTTACACATACTGAGAGCAAAGAAATAACAGATGGTGGTGTAGAAGAAATTAAAGAGCGCTGAACAGGCATTCTTTAGAAATTTGGTAACATTGTTATAGAGGTACATCAAATATCAAAAACCAATAATCAATCGTAATTATCTAACAAAGATATGGTATTCTACCAAAAACCACAAGTCATTGCATTACTATTGGTGATGAGCGAATATACTCGTTGCTTGGGTGACCTCCGAGTATTTGTTAGTGTTCGGAGATTTAGTTTTCATCGCGGCAGCTGAATGACTTACAGCGACTAGCCTGCTTGATTACATGTGGGGATTCCCTAGCAACCAGGCAACCCCCACATGTACATAGCCTGGCTAGTAGCCGTAAATCATTCAACTGAGGCGATGAAAACTAATTTTCCGACCACTATCAAATACTCAGAGGACACCCGAGCGTGCTTGGAAAATACGAGCAATTTGTACACTCGCTCATCACTAATAACTATTGTTGATAGAATGCTGTAACAGTAATAGGTCAACTGACCACCTTTAACAGTACGAAATATATACGTAAAAATGAGAGAGGGGGTAGGAAAAAAGGAGGGGGGTTCTTTCCACAAGGAAAGAGAGAAGGAATCGGCGGGTTATAATGATCTATACATGGAATCTATCAGTGAGTCTATATCTATGACCATCAATGTAGTCTATAAAGTGATTTTTGGGATACTCAGTAAAGTAGTAAAGCTGGATAATCAGCACTGTCTCTGAAGGATTTCCAATTTAAAAGTTACCGTATATACTCAAGTATAAGCCGACCCGAATATAAGCCGACCCCCCTAATTTTGCCACAAAAAACTGGGAAAACTTATTGACTCGAATATAAGCCTAGAGTGGGAAATACAGCAGCTACCGGTAAATTTCAAAAATAAAAATAGATGCTCCATACCGTTCATTATGGCCCCATAGCTGTGCCATATAGTGCTCTGAACAGTTCATTATTGCCCCATAGCTGTGCCATATAGTGCTCTGCACCGTTCATTCTTGCCCTATAGCTGTGCCATATAGTGCTCTGCACCGTTCATTTTTGCCCCATAGCTGTGCCATATAGTCCTCTGCACTGTTCATTATTGCCACATAGCTGTGCCATATAGTGCTCTGCACCCTTCATTCTTGCCCCATAGCTGTGCCATATAGTGCTCTGCACCGTTCATTCTTGCCCCATAGCTGTGCCATATAGTGCTCTGCACCGTTCATTCTTGCCCCATAGCTGTGCCATATAGTGCTCTGCACCATTCATTCTTGTCCCATAGCTGTGCCATATAGTGCTCTGCACCATTCATTCTTGCCCCATAACTGTGCCATATAGTGCTCTGCACCGTTCATTCTTGCCCCATAGCTGTGCCATATAGTGCTCTGCACCGTTCATATTTCCCCATAGCTGTGCCATATAGTGCTCTGCACCGTTCATTGTTGCCCCATAGCTGTGCCATATAGTGCTCTGCACCGTTCATTCTTGCCCCATAGCTGTGCCATATAGTGCTCTGCACCGTTCATTCTTGTCCCATAGCTGTGCCATATAGTGCTCTGCACCGTTCATTCTTGCCCCATAACTGTGCCATAAAGTGCTCTGCACCGTTCATTCTTGCCCCATAGCTGTGCCACAAAGTGCTCTGCACCGTTCATATTTCCCCATAGCTGTGCCATATAGTGCTCTGCACCGTTCATTGTTGCCCCATAGCTGTGCCATATAGTGCTCTGCACCATTCATTGTTGCCCCATAGCTGTGCCATATAGTGCTCTGCACCGTTCATTATTGCCCCATAGCTGTGCCATATAGTGCTCTGCACCGTTCATTATGGCCACATAGCTGTGCCACATAGTGCTCTGCACCGTTCATTTTTGCCCCATAGATGCTCCGTATAAAGCTGTGCCATATATAACGCTGCTGCAGTAATAAAAAAAAAAATGCCATACTCACCTCTCTTGCTTGCAGCTCTCCAGCGTCCCGTCCCGGCGTCTCTCTGCACTGACTGTTCAGGCAGAGGGCGGCGCGCACTATATGCGTCATCGCGCCCTCTGACCTGAACAGTCAGTGCAAGAGCACACGAAGACAGAGCGGCGCCCGGCGGGTGGAACGTGGACAGGTGAATGTAAAATACTCACCTAGTCCCACCGCTCCTGACGCTGCCCCTGCCTGTCACACGGTCTTCGGTGCCGCAGCTCTTCCTGTCAGCGGTCACTGGCACCGCTCAGAGGAATGAATATGCGGCCCCACCCCTATGGGAGTGGAGTCCATATTCATTTCTCTAATGAGCGGTCCCACGTGACTGCTGAACAGGGGAAGAGCTGCGGCACCCGGAGACCATGTGACAGGCAGGGGGAGCGTCAGGAGCCCCGGAAGCAGGTAAGTATGCCTCAGCGCCCTCTCCCCCTCACCCGCCGCCCCTGCCGCCCACCGTGACTCGGGTATAAGCCGAGAGGGGCACTTTCAGCCCAAAAATTTGGGCTGAAAATCTCGGCTTATACTCGAGTATATACAGAACTTTTATAAACCATGGTTGACTTATGTTAGTGAAACTTTCCTTTTTGCAATGTATTCTATAAAGTTTAGATAAGTAGCCTGTTATTTCTGCTGATGCAGAAAATCTTCTTCCTTGGTGCAGGTGCAACCGATTAGAACTTAGATAGCAGCAAGAGAGGTGTGAGCGCTTTTAAATACATAATCGCTGAACCTTAGTACTGTTTGTTGAAGCATTGTCTTATGAAAAGAAGTGAGTGTCGCATTCATCACAGAACATTAGGATAGTGCAGGTTTCATGTGGAGCTGGCTGATTTGCAAAGAAATAAGATCTTCCTTTAATTGTTGTATTTGCATCTAGTTTGCTCTCATCTGCTTTTCTAAGTGTCATTTGCAAACAGCTGTGCATGCTTCACTATGAACTCAAGCAACAGAAGAACCTCATACATTTCTTGCTAAACTTTCCCGTAGGCACTTTTGTCATTACCATGTTTTTCTGTCTAGAATCAAATTAAATATGGTGCCAGTCAAATGATAGGATAGAGTGCGTTTCTATGATTTAGTTTTATTTATACATCCTGTTCATATGGAGACATTTTTACACAAAGAGAAGACATATTATTTCAAGTTAAATCTCATGGCACATGGACACTTCACAGTTCTGATAATAATAACCAGTTAATGACATAATAATAATAATAATAATAATAATCTTTATTTTTATATAGCGCTAACATATTCCGCAGCGCTTTACAGTTTTGCACACATTATCATCGCTGTCCCCGATGGGGCTCACAATCTAGAATCCCTATCAGTATGTCTTTGGAATACATACAGCTCTGGCAAAAATTAAGAGACCACCCCATCAAAACCCAGTCATGGGCAGCCCAATCTCCAGACCTGAACCCCATTGAAAACCTCTGGAATGTAATCAAGAGGATGATGGATAGTCACAAGCCATCAGACAAAGATAAACTCCTTACATTTTTGCGCCAGGAGCAGTGTGAAAGACTGGTGGAAAGCATGCCAGGACGCATGAAAGCTGTGATTAAAAATCATGGTTATTCCACAAAATATTGATTTCTGAACTCTTCCCGAGTTATAACATTAGTATTGTTGTTTCTAAATGATTATGAACTTGCTTTCTTTGCATTATTTGAGGTCCGAAAGCACTGTTTTTTTTGTATTTTGACCATTTCTCGTTTTCAGAAAACAAAATACAAAATTTATTGCTTGAAAATTTGGAGACGTGTTGTGAGAAGTTTATAGAATAAAAGAACAATTTACATTTTTCTAAAAAACATACCTATAAAGAGAAAAATCAGACAAACTGAACATTTTGCAGTGGTCTCTTAATTTTTGCATGCACTGCCATAAATGCCATTTTATTGAAGACATGAAGATAGAATGTTGAATCACACTATGTATGCCCTGCCTACCCAATGACAATGATGATATTGACTCTCACCGGAGAGATGTTTGCAAAGTCTTTGACCTCTTACGAGCCAATTCCCTCTACGCCAAGTTGGAGAAATGTGTGTTTGAGCAGGAGTCCTTACCTTTCCTAGGCTATATCATCTCCACCCAGGAATTGGCTATGGATCCTGCCAAACTACAGGCAGTTATGGACTGGCATGAACCCCATTCTCTTAAAGCGGTGCAGCACTTTATGGGGTTCATTAACTATTATCACCAGTTCACCCCTCATTTCCCAACTTTGGTAGCTCCCTTGGTAGCCCTCACCAAGAAGGGAGCCAATCCCAAATTGTGGTCTGAGGAGGTCTCCAAGACCTTCACTTCTATTAACCCCTTCCCTACCTCTGCTGTACTGTTACTGCGGTGGTCGGGTACCCTGCTTTGATGTGGGCTCCGGCGCTAAGCCCACCTCAAAGACGGAACATGTCAGCTGGTTTGAACAGCTGACATGTGACCGCAATAGCGGAGGGTGAAATGGCAATTCAGCCACCGCTATTAATCAGTTAAATGCCGCTGTCAAACGCTGACAGTGGCATTAAACCGGTGCTTCCGGATGCGCGGCCGGAAATGATTTCATCGCCGACCCCCGTCACATGATCGGGGGTCAACGATGCCTCAGGATGGTAACCATAGAAGTCCTTGAGACCTCTATGGTTACTGATGCTGGCCTGCTGTGAGCGCCCCCCTGTGGTTGGCGCTCATAGCAAGCCTGCATTTCAGCTACAAAGCAGCGATCTGATGATCGTTGCTATGTAGCAGAGCCGATCGAGTTGTGCCAGCGTCTAGCCTCCCATGGAGGCTCTTGAAGCATGGCAAAAGTAAAAAAAATGTTTTAAAAAATATGAAAAAAATAAAAAAATATAAAAGTTTAAATCAGCCCCCTTTTGCCCCATTCAAAATAAAGCAATGAGTTGGTAGAGCGGTCCAACCAGACTCTGGTCACATATCTTCGACATTTTGTTTCTGCCAGGCAGGACGACTGGGCATCCTTGCTACTGTGGGCGGAGTTTGCACTTAACAATGCCGTAGCTAACTCCACTGGTCAGACTCCATTCCTCCTTAATTACGGCCAGCATCCGCGTGTCCCTGTGCCCATGTCCATGTCTTCCGCTGACTCCAGGGTGGCAGACTGAGCTGTGGAGGCACGTGACATTTGGGACCGCACTTAGGATGCCATTCGGGCCTCCAAGGAGAGAATGAGGTCCCGCTCTGACCTTTGCTCCTGGCGACTTAGTGTGGCTCTCTACTCATAGCATCAGGCTGCGAGTTGAGTCCACTAAGTTTGCACCTCGCTACTTGGGTCCCTTCAAGGTCCTCGAACAGGTTAACCCTGTGGTCTACCGTCTGGCTCTTCCTCCACGTCTAGGTATCACCGACACCTTTCATGTGTCCCTCTTGATGCCCGTATACATGTCCCGGTTTTCCGAGTCATCTGCCTGGACATCGGGTTCATCTACGGACGATTACGAGGTGAATGCTATTTTGGGGTGCAAGGTGGTACGAGGCAAAAAAAATTATTTGGTGGACTGGAAGGGTTATGGCCCAGAGGACAGGTACTGGGAGCCTGCTGAGTACATTTGAGCTCCGCAGCTCATTGCTGCCTTTGAGCGTAGCGAGGTCCAAGGAGGGGGGTCCTAGGGGGGTAATGTTAGGTGTTGAGTTCCCGCCTCTGCACAGGGGGAATCTCGAACCATCTCCGCTGCGGTCTCCTATTCTTCTCCAGCCGCAGTGGAGCCTGCTCAGCGGAGACGTCAGTCCCAGCGTCTATCTCAGGCTGATACTGGGCGACTGGTTACTACTGTTCTTCCAGGCTCTGCCTTTGTAGCCAGCGCTGATGAACAGCGAGCAGATCCTTCTGGGACTAAGTCCTGCTTTTCTCATACTGGGCATGCCCACGGGACAACCTCCCATTGGAGGTCGGGGGTCACATGTGCAGGTCCTGAAGCGGTTCCTATTGGACCACTAGGAAGGTCCTTAACTGCTAAAGCTATAAAAAGTTTGCATGGCCATGTGCTAGTATCAACCTATGTAATGAGCTCAGCGCCAGTGTGATCATGTTTGCATGTGGTCAGGGTTTGGCTGAAATAAGCCCCTAGAATACCAGCACCTCTGATGAGTTTTGTGTATGTGGATTCAGGACAGACGTATAGCCACTAGAATTCCGGCTCCACCGGAGAGGAGCTGCGTGTGTGCTATGTTGACTGCATGAACACTATCGGCTCTATTAGGTAGCTGTGTTCCCCTGTGAGGTTAACAGGGCACAGCATTCTCTTTTCTTGCGAATCTGTGAAGTCACAGAGTTCGTTTATACCGCCATATAGTACCGCCTTTACTAACAGCAGGTTCTCTCCTGCACGGTGGACCCCATGTTGCGAATGCACCTACTACTTCTAATATATATTCAGTGCGTTCCGCCAACCCTACAATTTGTGCTCACCAGAGGTAGCCTGACTGCCATTAGGTACTGAGATGAGATCCTCAGACCCCTTGTGAGATCATATGATGGTGCGGTTGGCCCTGTGTTTCTCCTAATGCAGGACAATTTTAAACCTCATGTGGCTGGAGTGTGTCAGCAGTTCCTGCAAGATGAAGGTATTGAAGCTATGGACTGGCCCGCCAGTTCCCCAAACCTGAATCCGATTGAATACATCTGGGACATCATATCTCGCACCATCCACCAACGTCACGTTGCACCACAGACTGTCCAGGAGTTGGCAGATGCTTTAGTCCAGGTCTGGGAGAAGATCCCTCAGGAGTCCATCCACCACCTCATCAGAAGCATGCCCAGGCATTGTAGGGAGATTATACAGGCACATGGAGGCCACACACACTACTGAGTATCATTTCCTTGTCTTGAGGCATTTCCACTGAAGTTGGATCAGCCTGTAACTTCATTTTCCACTTTGATTCTGAGCATCACTCCAACTCCAGACCTCCGAGGGATATTAGTTGTGATATACGTTGATCATTTTTAGGTTTTTTTGTTCTCAACACATTCCACTATGTAATGAATAAAGATTTACAGCTGGAATATTTCATTCAGTGATATCTAGGATGTGGAATTTTAGTGTTTCCTTTATTTTTTTTGAGAAGTATATATATATACAGTATATATAGATACCGTGGGGAAAATAAGTATTTGATACCTTGCTGATTTTGGGGCGTTCTCACCGGCGGGACCTCCTCACCTCTCTCCCTCCTCTACATAGGTAAGCATACAACCTAGGTGTTTTCACTATTGCAGGGGTTACCCTAGCCATTAGGGCGCACTGGCTCCAATCCTTGTGCTAGGTACCGTTATAGCTGTGACGCTTTCACCTCATGCCATTATTTCTTACCACACATGGTATGCTACATATAGTTTAAGCTTCACCGTTGTCACAGGGGATATCCTGGCTGCCAGTGTGCACTTGTCTTTTATTCTTGGCTAGGTCCTGTGTACGGCATTGTCCTATTGGGTTTGGATGCCGCCGCTGTTACAGGGGTCACCCTAGCTGTCAGTGTGCACTTGCCCTTTATTTTCCGCTAGGCCCTGTCACGGTTGTGACCCCCTCCCCCTTGTACTTTTTCTTCACCATATGTTGCTTACCGCTTACAGCCACACTATGACCATCTTCTATATTATGTCAGGGTGGGGAGATGTGAGGTGTTTATTGGTTTTCCCCCCCCTTTCGGTGCTTAATTGTGGTATACATTGTGACTATTACTGATGTCCATAGTTTTAACTTTTTTGTACTAATAAAGATCGTCTTATTTATACCGTCATTATATGCTCCTGGTTCTCCTCTTTTTCTTGTATTCATTCTTTGGAGCGATTAAATTTATTATCTGGGTTATTACCACATATACTAGTACTCCTTCCCAGATTTTGTTGAAACGTTTTCGGAATTTCGGTTGGTAATATTTCATTCAGTGATATCTAGGATGTGGAATTTTAGTGTTCCCTTTATTTTTTGTTGATAAGTGTATATATATATATATATATATATATATATATATATATATATATATATATATATGTATATATACACATAGATAGATAGATAGATAGATAGATAGATAGATAGATATTTCATAGATACCGTGGGGAAAATAAGTATTTGATACCTTGCTGATTTTGTAAGTTTGCCCACTGACAAAGTCATGAACAGTCTATAATTTTAAGGGTAGGTTAATTTTAACAGTGAGAGATAGGATATCAAAAAGCAAAAACATTTATATAATTTTTACAATGTGATTTTCTGGATTTTATTTTTAATATTCTATCTCTCAATGTTAAAATTAACCTACCCTTAAAATTATTGACTGTTTATGGCTTTGTCAGTGGGAAAACTTCCAAAATCAGCAAGGAATCAAATACTTATTTCACCCACTGTATGTATGTACACACACGCACACGTCTACCTGGACCTCAGTTGGGAGTATACCTTGGACTATGAGAAATTAAGAGGTGAGATCGTTGCCCAACTGGGGGTTAATACACATGTGCGGACCCAACGGGTGTTCCAGTGGTCCTTTGCCGAGTTTCACCTTGCTAGGATTCAGGCCTATGACTTGCTGCAACTGGTTAAAAAAATGTCTCCAACCTGAGACCTTAACCCCGTTCCAGATGGTAGAGAGGGTGGCGCTTGACTGGCTGATGTGGGCTCTGCCAGCAGCAATACAGCATTGGGTGAAGCAAGAGGACCCAGGCACTCTGGACCAGGTAGTTGGACTGGTGGAGCAGTATACAGCCACTTAGGACTTTATACGGGACACTGCTTCACTTTGGCTGTCACGTAAGGCTCTGCCAGCCCCGGAGTCTGGGATAAGACCATGATCCTCCACTGGGGCTAATCCGGACCAAGCCGGTATGGAGGGGGTATCCCAAAGAAAGAGTGACAACAGACCCGTGTCCCCTAAAACGGTCCCAAAGTCCACTCATGCTGCACCTATTCAGTGTTAGCAGTGCCAAGGGCCTAGACATGTGGCTGCTAACTGCCTCCTGACAGCTGAATCCATGCACTGCTCACCGTGTGTCTATGTACGCTTAGCCAGTCTGCATTGCCACTGCAGGCACTGCCAGTACCAAACTCCAAAAGTGCAAGGTACTCGCTAAGGGGTACCCGACAGAGGCTCTGTTGTTCTCGGGGAGCTTAGTGACTCTTGGTCATGGGTCCCTTGTTGCCGGGAACAACCTCAATGGATGGAACGTGGGGGTGGTGTGCATACATTGGGAACTCCGAGAGTACCCAACCAATGAGGTTACGTTTTCCACCCCGTGTGGAGAAGACATGTGGTGGGAGTGGTAAAAACTCTTCCATATAGGACTGTGTTGGGAAGAGTCTTGCCCCTGTTCTGGTCCCTATTGGAGACCAGGGTTAACCCTTCCAAGGTAAATGCTGTTCAGGGCACAGAGCCTGAAGATCCTCAGTTAGTCAGTTGCAGAGCAGTCGGCATTGCAAAAGCTTAGCCTGTGTGAGGGAACACAAAGCCAAGTGGAGAGAACTCCTGGCACCCCACAGCGTGTTACAGTCATGTTGTTGCACTCAGCAATTGGACGTATTTACGGACTGTCTTGTTTCCCGGTTGTGATCCGTAGGATATCATTTGTTCGTGAGTTTGGACATTAAAACTACATTTACTTTGAACTTTCCTGGGTCACTGCCTCATCACTGCACAGTGAGGACACCGCTGCACTACAATATATGTATATATATATATATTGTAAGATGGCCGCTCTACGAGTCCTTGAGGGGAGATATGTGTCATCATGGCTATTAGCTGCGGTGATGTGAGCTCAGAAGCATGCTCCAGCACATGTAGTGCTGAGAGAGTTATTTGTGCCATTCCAGGGCTGGGTTTTATGAGCAGTCATAACAGATGGGTGGGAATGAATGCTCATTCAGTGTCTGGAGTTGTGTCGATCTCCATTGTGTTAGTCTGTACTAAGGATTAAAAGAACCGGACACTATCCTGAGTGGGTGGACCAGCTGTGTGTGTTGTATGGACTTTTTACTTCATGTTTTCACATTGTGCCGAAAAAGCTGCATTTTTGTTTTGCCATCTGGTGTTTTCTGAACTTTCAATAAAGTTGCCTGGGCTTTGCAGCAATTCCGCTTCCTGTGCCTACCTCAAATAGCGGAGTGAGTACCATCTTCTACATTATATATATATATATGCCTGTCATGGCTGCTGTGTCCAATCAGCGATGGCCACAGTCCGATTAGTCCCTCCCTACTCCCCTGCAGTCGGCGCCCGCTTCATACTCCCCGCAGTCACCGCCCACACAGGGTTAAGGCCAGCGGTAATGGACTGCGTTATGCCACGGGTAACTCACTCCGTTACCGCCGCTATTAACCCTGTGTGACCAAGTTTTTACTATTGATGCTGCCTACGCAGCATCAATAGTAAAAACATCTAATGTTAGAAATAATAAAAAAATAAAAAATCATTATATACTCACCTTCCGCCGCCTTTCCCGCTCCTGGCTACGCTTCGGTGACCGCTCCATGCAAGCGGCAGATTCCGGTGGTATGGGAGAAGGACCTGCCATGACGTCACGGTCATGTGACCGCGATGTCATCACAGGTCCTGCGTGCCTGCGTGAGAAGGACCTGCCATGACGTCACGGTCATGTGATCGAACTACAAGTGTCCCTCGGAAGGTGAGTATATGTTTATTTTATTTTTGTAACCTGTGACATACTTGGATGGGCAATATACTACGTAGCTGGGCAATATACTACGTAGCTGGGCAATATACTACGTGGCTCTGTGCTGTATACTACATTGCTGTGCAATATACTACATGGCTCTGTGCTGTATACTACGTGACTGGGCAATATACTACGTGGCTGGGCAATATACTACGTCGCTGTGCAATATACTACGTGGCACTGTGCTGTATACTACATCACTGGGCAATATACTACGCAACTGGGCAATATACCATGTGGCTGGGCAATATACTACGTGGCTGGGCAATATACTACGTGGCTGGGTAATATACTACGCGGCTGGGCAATATACTATGTTGCTGGGCAATATACTACATGGCTCTGTGCTGTATACTATGTCACTGGGCAATATACTACGTGACTGGGCAATATACTAGGTGGCTGGGCAATATACTATGTAGCTGGGCAATATACTACGTGACTGGGCAATATACTATGTGGCTGGGCAATATACTACGTGGCTGGGCAATATACTACGTGGCTGTGCAATATACTACGTGACTGGGCAATATACTACGTGACTGGGCAATATACTACGTGGCTGGGCAATATACTACGTGACTGGGCAATATACTATGTGGCTGGGCAATATACTACGTGGCTGTGCAATATACTACGTGGGATGTGCAATATACTACGTGGACATGCATATTCTAGAATACCCGATGCATTAGAATTGGGCCACCATCTAGTATATATATATAAATTTCTAATTGTTTACACAGTCCTGTTTATTTGAACACGAGAAATTCTCTATTTTGCATTATTGCAATAATTGGCACCCTTTCATTATGCTGTCCTCCATGATTATTATACCATTAGTTCTCTGTTGATACCTTTGTTACATTTGATATGAATAGAATATTTACCGTAAGTTTTATTTAGATAACTGTGAACAAGGCCGAAGAAGGACAAAATTTTGGTTCTGCTGTTTTATGCCAAGTGTGTGTCTGCAATAAAAAACACATTATATATCTTCAAGTTACCTGTTGTGCCGAAAGCTTTTTCAACACTAAATGCAATGTTTATTCCAGATGGCACATTTTTAAGGGATTGCGGCTCCCTTCTCTCTATATTATATTCAATTAGTCATTCATACAGTTTAACGCACTTTGTGTAAAATGCCAGTAGGTGAACATTTTTACAAATCGCTTGTCGTGGTACTGTGAAAATATTTTTTTTTCAAAAATTGACTGTCACATATACACTACAACTTGGTTTGCGTGAATTTTCATTGGTTTCAAGTAAAATCCAAAATTGGCATGGTATAGTTGGAGAAATTTGGTTGTTCAAGAATTGACTATTGCCACATTTACTCTAAAACTTGGTTGGTGTGAAATTTTGTTGGCTTTAAGCCCTTCGCAACCCAGCCTGTTTTCACCTTTCTGACCGGGCCAATTTTTACAATTCTGACCAATGTCCTTTTATGAGGTAATAACTCTAAAACGCTTCAACGAATCCCACTGATTGTGACATTGTTTTCTCTGGACATATTGTACTTTGTGATAACAGTAAAATTTCCTCGATATGACTTGCATTTTTTTGTGAAAAAAATGGAAATTTGGTGAAAATTTAGCAATTTCCCGAATGTAGTTTTTATGCCCTTAAATCAGAGAGCTATATTGCACAAAATAGTTAATAAATAACATTTCCCACATGTCCACTTTACATCAGCACAATTTTGGAACCAAAATATTTTTTGTTAGGAAGTTATAAGGGTTAAAAGTTGACCAATGATTTCTCATTTTTTCAACAAATTTTACAAAACCATTTTTTTACAGACCACATCACATTTGAAGTGACTTTGAGGGATCTATATGATATAAAATACAAAAAAATGACACCTTTCTAAAAACTGCACCCCTCAAGGTGCTCAAAACCACATTCAAGAAGTTTATTAACAATTCAGGTGCTTCACAGGAATTTTTGGAATGTTTAAAAAAAATGAACATTTAGCTTTTTTTTCACAAAAAATTTACTTCAGATCCAATTTGTTTTATTTTACCAAGGATAACAGGAGAAATTGGATCTTAAAAGTTGTTGTACAATTTGTCCTGAGCACGCTAATACCCCATATATGCAGCTAAACCAATGTTTGGGCGGATGGCAGAGCTCGGAATGGAAAGAGCGCCATTTGAATTTTTTCAATGCAAAATTGGCTGGAATTGAGATCGGACGCCATGTCGCATTTGGAGAGCCCCTGATGGGCCTAAACAGTGGAAACCCCAACAAGTGACACCATTTTGGAAAGTAGACCCCCTAAGGAACTTATCTAGATGTGTGGTGAGCACTTTGAACCCCTAGTGCTTCACAGAAGTTTATAATGTAGAGCCATAAAAATAAAAGAATAATAAGTTTTCACAAAAATTATGATTTGTCCCCAATTTTTTATTTTACCCTAGGGTATCAGGAGAAATTGGACTGCAATCACTGTTGTCCAATTTGTCATGAGTACGCTGATACCCCATATGTGGGTGGGATCACAGTTTGGGCTCATGGCAGAGCTTGGAAAGGAAGGAGCGCCGTTTTGGAATCCAGACTTTAATGGAATGGTCTGTGGGCATCATGTTGCATTTGCAGAGCCCCTGATGTACCTAAACAGTAGAAACCCCCCACAAGTGACCACATATTGGAAAACCGACCCCCCAAGGAACTTATCTAGATATGTTGTGAGAACATTCAACCCCCAAGTGTTTCACTAAAGTTTATAACGCAGAGCCATGAAAATAAAAACATCATTTTTTCCCACAAAAATGATTATTTAGCCCCAAAAATTTTTATTTGCACAAGGGTAACAGAAGAAGTTGGACTACAAAATTTGTTGTCTGATTTGTCCTGAGTACGCTGATACCCCAAACATGGGGGTAAACCACTGTTTGGGCGCACGGCAGAGCTCGGAAGGGAAGGAGCACCGTTTTACTTTTTCAACACAGAATTGTCTGGAATTGAGATCAGACGCCATGTCACATTTGGAGATCCCCTGATATGCCTAAACAGTGGAAACCCCCAATTCTAACTCCAACTCTAACCCCAACACACCACTAACCCTAATTCTAACCCTAACCACAATCCTAACCCCAACACGCCCTTAACCTTAATCCCAACCCTAACCATAACGCTAACCACACCCCTAACCCTAATCCCAACCCTAACCCTAATCCCAACTCTAACCCTAATCCCAACCGTAAACGTAATCCAAACCCTAACCCCAACTCTAGCCCCAACCGTAACCATAACTTTAGCTCCAACCCTAACCCTAACTTTAGCCCCAACCCTAACACTAACCCTAATGGGAAAATTGAAATAAATACATTTTTTTTATTTTATTATTTTTCCCTAACTAATGGGGTGATATATATGGAGGTTGATTTACTATTTATAGTGGGTTTTTATAACCGGTTTTCATGTTTGGCAGTAGTCACACACTAAAAGACGCTTTTTATTGCAAAAAAATAGTTTTTGCATCACCACATTTTGAGAGCTATAATTTTTCCATATTTTGGCCCACAGAGTCATGTGAGGTCATTTTTTGTGGGATGAGTTGATATTTTTATTGGTACCATTTTCGGGCATATGACAATTTTTGAACGCTTTTTGTTACGATTTTTGTGATGCAGAATGAACAAAAAACAGCAATTCATGAATTTCTTTTGGGGGAGGCGTTTATGCCATTCCGCTTGTGGTAAAATTGATAAAGCAGTTTTATTCTTCGGGTCAGTACAATGACAGCGATACCTCGTTTATATAATTTTTTTATGTTTTGGCGCTTTTATACAATAAAAACTATTTTATAGAAATCGCTTCGCTTTATTCTGAGAGCTATAACTTTGTTATTTTTCCTGTGATGAAGCTATATGTCATCTTGTTTTTTGCGGGTCAAGAAGACGTTTTCAGTGGTACCATGTTTATTTATATATGTCCTTTTGATTGCATGTTATTCCACTTTTTGTTCAGCGGTTAGGTGATAAAGCATTGTTTTTTTGCCTAGTTTTTTTTAGTTTATTTTTTAAGGTGTTCACTAAAGGGGTTAACTAGTGGGACAGATTTATAGGTCGGGTCGTTATGGACGAGGCAATAACAAATATGTGCACTTTTATTGTTGTTTTTTTAATATTTACATAAATATATGTATTTATTGGTAAAATATATATATATTTTTTTTAATTTGGGGATTTAAAAAAAACATTTTTACTCATTATATATATTTTTTTAAGTTTATAACATTGTCCCAGGATGGGACGTCATGCTATTACATTAGATTGCTGATCTGACACTTTGCATAGCACATTGTCAGATCAGCAATCTGACAGGCAGTGTAGGAGGCTTGCCAGCGCCTGCTCTTAGCAGGCGCTCACAAGCCACCTCACTGCAGGACTCGGAAGCACCCCGCGGCCATCTTGGAGCCTGGGGTCTCCATGGAGGCCACAGGAACAACGCGATCGCATTGCGTTGTTCCGGTAGGAGAGAGCAGGGATTGTTCTCTGTGCCAGTACTGACAGAGACATCAGAGGGGTTGAATGCCCATGATCGGTGCTAGCACCGATTGTGGGTGTTGCTGCGGGGTGTCAGCTTCCACACTGTGGCTGGAGGAGAATTGGAGACCACAGTGGACATGGTTCGAGATTCCCCTTGTTCAGCGGCAGGAACTTAACACTTAACATTTAGTTGCTCAAAAATTGAGTATTGACGCATATACTGTAGAACTTAGTTTATGTTAAATTTTGGCTTTTTCTAATAAAACCCAAAATTTTTTCTTCTACCGTGTCAAAAATTTGGTTGTTCCAAAATCGACTTTTCTAATACATACTTTAGAACTTGGTTCACCAACTTCCTGCAGTTCCTCCAGCGGCAACAGGCCCTGCTGACGATAATTTGTCTAGTTACTTAAAGGAATAATAGACCAGACAGATCTTTGTTTTCTGCCGATGAAATTCTAACCAGGCATGGTTGTGTATCATAATGGGTGTAACCTGGTGGTGGCAGTGAAGCTTTACAAGTTCACACACGTACCATGCTTAGCACTTGCTCTCAACTTGGTAGTACAGCAGTTTCTTAAAACATACCAAAATTTGACAGAGATTCTGGTCAAGGTATACATCCTCTGGGCTCCTTTCCGTAGTTTGCCTACAGCTGCTCTCCTGCGGCAACACATACAAGTGCCAGCTCATGACTGGTGTGCGACATGCCCACGTGCTGGCTTCAACATTCCAGTCAGTATTCTGGTCACCCTCTGCACATAGCAACTGAAGAGTGGGCATGGATGTCTGACATTTGTGCGATTCTCCAAAGCTTTGAGGACTCCACAAAGATAGTGAGAGGCAAACAATACCACTTTTGTGCCTACTTAAATAGTTGCATCTGACAATTAAACATGAAGTGCTGCATGTGAACCAGATGGAGACGGAGGAAGACATGAGACAAGGAGATACTGCGTAGCCTCATCTCATCTCATCTGCTCAGCACAGTTTGGGTAATAATGAGGAGGTGGAGGCTGAAGATGAGGAGGAGGAACAAGAGCTGCATGATTGAAATAAAGTCTAATACCCACATAAGTTTTGCGCTGCCCTCCTATGTGGATGGGAAATGAGGAGGAGGAGATGGAGAGTAGTCATTATGGTGGAGACAGGGAAGCATTAGCTGTAGATACCTTTTCACATATGGCACACTTTTTGCACCGCTGCCTTTCACGTGACCCTACCATTACATTCATCTTGGCCAAAAAATGAGTACTGGTTGTTCACCCTGCTAGATCTTTTTCTTGACGCGGAGAGGTCTTCTAAAAAGGGGCTATACCAGAAGGCCATTGTGGAAAATGTGTTGAAAAAATTCTCTTCAGACAAGCTAGCGGCAGGGGACAAGCTTCCTTGTCCAATCAAGCAGGAGAGGTGAGAGAGAGACATACTGTATCTAGCTATCGCCCTATATCACTTCTTCCCTATGCCTCCAAGCTACTGGAACAACACGTCTACCTTGAACTGTCCTCCCATCTCTCTTCTTGCTCCCTCTTCGACCGCTTACAATCTAGTTTCCGGTCACACCACTCCACTGAAACTGCCCTTACTAAGGTCACTAATGACCTCTTAACTGCCAAGAGCAAGCGACACTACTCTGTCCTCCTCCTCCTGGACCTGTCGGCTGCCTTTGACACAGTGGACCATTCCTTATTATTACAGACCCTCTCATCCCTTGGCAGCACAGACTTGGCCCTATCCTGGATCTCATCATACCTAACAGACCAGACATTCAGTGTCTCCCACTCACACACCACCTCCTCACCTCGTCCCCTATCTGTCGGAGTCCCACAAGGTTCAGTCCTAGGGCCCCTGCTCTTCTCCATTTACACATTTGGCCTGGGACAGCTCATAGAATCTCATGGCTTTCAGTATCATCTCTATGCTGATGACACACAGATCTACATCTCTGGACCAGATATCACCTCCCTACTAACCAGAATCCCTCAATGTCTGTCCACTATTTCATCCTTTTTCTCCACTAGATTTCTGAAACTTAACATGGACAAAACAGAATTCATCATCTTTCCCCATCTCACGTGACCCTCCCAACAAACCTATCCATTACAGTAAATGGCTGCCCACTCTCCCCAGTCCCACAAGCTCGCTGCCTCGGGGTAATCCTTGACGCTGATCTCTTCTTCAAACAACATTTCCAAGCCCTTTCCACTTCCTGCCGACTTCAACTCAAAAATATTTAATGAATCCGTTCATTCCTCAATCAAGAATCTGCAAAAACCCTAGTCCATGCCCTCATCATCTCTCGCCTTGACTACTGCAACCTCCTGCTCTGTGGCCTCCCCTCGAACACTCTCGGACCCCTCGAATCTATTCTAAACTCTGCTGCCCGACTAATCCACCTGTACCCCCGCTATTCCCCAGCTTCTCCCCTCTGTCAATCCCTTCACTGGCTCCCCATTGCCCAGAGACTCCAGTACAAACCCTAACCATGACAAACAAAGCCATCCACAACCTGTCTCCTCCATATATCTGTGACCTCCTCTCCCGGTACTTTCCTGCACGCAACCTCCGATCCTCACAAGATCTCCTTCTCTATTCCCCTCTTATCTCCTCTTCCCACAATCGCATACAAGATTTCTCTCGCGCATCACCCCTACTCTGGAACTCTCTACCACAACATATCAGACTCTCACCTACCATCAAAACCTTCAAAAAGAGCCTGAAGACCCACCTCTTCCGACAAGCCTATAACCTGCAGTAACCACCGATCGACCAAACCGCTGCACGGCCAGCTCTACCCTCGCCTACTGTATTCTCATCCATCCCTTGTAGATTGTGAGCCTTTACGAGCAGGGTCCTCTCTCCTCCTGTACCAGTTATGACAAGTATTGTTTAAGATTATTGTACTTGTTTTTATTATGTATACCCCTCCTTACATGTAAAGCGCCATGGAATAAATGGAGCTATAACCATAAATAATAATAATAATAATAAGGAGGCTAATTTGCATATTCCAGGTGCCTTCTGGGAAAAGCAAAGAGTCTCCCTAAGCTAGAAGATCGTTGGGTACAGCCGGGACCAGCTGCTTGGAAAGCATCACCAAACCGCGCACCTTACGGCGCGCGAATTTTTGCCTGTAGGACATTATTGCAAGAGAGCTTGGCTGAGTAGATTACACAAGAAGGAAAACACACAGCAAGTCAGAAGGATCTAGGAGCAACATGGCAGATGTGACAACCTACATGGTGAGCTGCAGCATGTGCTACATGTTCACAGATCGACCAGAAGAAGAATCAAATTTCACCTGTCAGAAGTGTAGACTAGTGGCCCTTTTAGAAGAAAAGGTGCGGGGTCTGGAAGAAAGAATAGCAACTTTGAAACTCATCAAAGAGAATGAAGACTTTCTAGACAGAACAGAAGAATCTCTACTGGTCACAGAAGGTGAAAAAAGTGTCAGAGAACCTCCAAATGCAGATGAGTGGAAGCATGTGACCAAAAGAAGCAAGAAGACCATGGGGAAATCACCAACCACTAGTGTTGAGCATTCCGATACCGAGATCCGATACTTATGTGATATCGGATATCGGTATTGGATCAATAGGGATGTGTAAAATAAAGAATTACAATAAAAAATATTGATATGCTCACCTCTCCGGCGGCCCCTGGACATCATGCTGCTAACCGGGAGGCTTCTTTGTTTAAAATGCGCGCCTTTAGGACCTGGGAATGACGTCCCGGGTTCTGATTGGTCGCGTGCCGCCCATGTGACCGGCACGCGACCAATCAGAAGCCGTGACGTCATTCGCAGGTCCTCAATTCCTAGAATTAGGAGTTTTTGTGAATGAGAATGACGCGACCAATCAAACAAAGAAGCCTCCCGGTTAGCAGCATGATGTCCAGGGGCCGCCGGAGAGGTGAGCATATCAATATTTTTTATTTTAATTCTTTATTTTACACATCCCTATGGATCCCAGGGCCTGAAGGAGAGTTTCCTCTCCTTCAGACCCTGGGAACCATGAGAATACCTTCCGATACTTGATGTCCCATTGACTTGTATTGGTATCGGATATCGGTATCGGCGATATCCGATATTTTTCGGGTATCGGCCGATACTATCCGATACCGATACTTTCAAGTATCGGACGGTATCGCTCAACACTACCAACCACACAACTGAAGAACCGATATCAAATCTTTGTAGAGGATGAAGATGGCTCACCTAAGGATGAAGCAATACCAGCAAGCAAAAAAGAAAAGGGCACACAGCAACAAGTGACAGCAAAAAGTACAGCCAAGAAGCAACGAAGAGTGGTGGTGGTGGGAGACTCACTACTGAGAGGCACAGAAGCAGCCATCTGCAGACCGGACATAACTGCAAGAGAAGTATGCTGCCCTCCAGGTGCGATGATCAAGGATGTGACCGATAGGATACCAAAGCTCTTCAGCTCCAAGGACGTCCACCCATTTCTTCTGATACATGTTGGCACCAATGACACGGCAAGGAAGGACCTACCGACAATCTGCAAAGACTTTGAAGAGTTGGGGAAGAAAGTAAAGGAACTGGATGCACAGGTAGTTTTTTCTTCTATCCTTCCAGTAGACGGGCATGGCACCAGGAGATGGAACAGGATCCTTGATGCAAACAACTGGCTAAGACGATGGTGCAGACAACAAGGATTCGGATTCCTGGACCATGGTGTGAATTACTTGTACGATGGACTCCTCGCCAGAGACGGACTACACCTCAACAAACCTGGGAAACACACATTCGCCAGAAGACTCGCTACACTCATCAGGAGGGCGTTAAACTAGAAGAAGAGGGGACGGGAAGAAAAACATTAGACTTGAACAAAGAAGATCCAGGAAAACATACTCAGAAGGGAGGTAAGAACATTTCTAAAACAATCCACAGCGAGGAGATTGGAACAAAACAAAATCCTCTAAACTGCATGCTCGCAAACGCCAGAAGCCTGACAAACAAGATGGAAGAACTAGAAGCAGAAATATCTACAGGTAACTTTGACATAGTGGGAATAACCGAGACATGGTTAGATGAAAGCTATGACTGGGCAGTTAACTTACAGGGTTACAGTCTGTTTAGAAAGGATCGTAAAAATCGGAGAGGAGGAGGGGTTTGTCTCTATGTAAAGTCTTGTCTAAAGTCCACTTTAAGGGAGGATATTAGCGAAGGAAATGAGGATGTCGAGTCCATATGGGTCGAAATTCATGGAGGGAAAAATGGTAACAAAATTCTCATTGGGGTCTGTTACAAACCCCCAAATATAACAGAAACCATGGAAAGTCTACTTCTAAAGCAGATAGATGAAGCTGCAACCCATAATGAGGTCCTGGTTATGGGGGACTTTAACTACCCGGATATTAACTGGGAAACAGAAACCTGTGAAACCCATAAAGGCAACAGGTTTCTGCTAATAACCAAGAAAAATTATCTTTCACAATTGGTGCAGAATCCAACCAGAGGAGCAGCACTTTTAGACCTAATACTATCTAATAGACCTGACAGAATAACAAATCTGCAGGTGGTCGGGCATCTAGGAAATAGCGACCACAATATTGTACAGTTTCACCTGTCTTTCACTAGGGGGACTTGTCAGGGAGTCACAAAAACACTGAACTTTAGGAAGGCAAAGTTTGACCAGCTTAGAGATGCCCTTAATCTGGTAGACTGGGACAATATCCTCAGAAATAAGAATACAGATAATAAATGGGAAATGTTTAAGAACATCCTAAATAGGCAGTGTAAGCGGTTTATACCTTGTGGGAATAAAAGGACTAGAAATAGGAAAAACCCAATGTGGCTAAACAAAGAAATAAGACAGGCAATTAACAGTAAAAAGAAAGCATTTGCACTACTAAAGCAGGATGGCACCATTGAAGCTCTAAAAAACTATAGGGAGAAAAATGCTTTATCTAAAAAACTAATTAAAGCTGCCAAAAAGGAAACAGAGAAGCACATTGCTAAGGAGAGTAAAACTAATCCCAAACTGTTCTTCAACTATATCAATAGTAAAAGAATAAAAACTGAAAATGTAGGCCCCTTAAAAAATAGTGAGGAAAGAATGGTTGTAGATGACGAGGAAAAAGCTAACATATTAAACACCTTCTTCTCCACGGTATTCATGGTGGAAAATGAAATGCTAGGTGAAATCCCAAGAAACAATGAAAACTCTATATTAAGGGTCACCAATCTAACCCAAGAAGAGGTGCGAAACCGGCTAAATAAGATTAAAATAGATAAATCTCCTGGTCCGGATGGCATACACCCACGAGTACTAAGAGAACTAAGTAATGTAATAGATAAACCATTATTTCTTATTTTTAGGGACTCTATAGCGACAGGGTCTGTTCCGCAGGATTGGCGCATAGCAAATGTGGTGCCAATATTCAAAAAGGGCTCTAGAAGTGAACCTGGAAATTATAGGCCAGTAAGTCTAACCTCTATTGTTGGTAAAATATTTGAAGGGTTTCTGAGGGATGTTATTCTGGATTATCTCAATGAGAATAACTGTTTAACTCCATATCAGCATGGATTTATGAGAAATCGCTCCTGTCAAACCAATCTAATCAGTTTTTATGAAGAGGTAAGCTATAGGCTGGACCACAGTGAGTCATTGGACGTGGTATATCTCGATTTTTCCAAAGCGTTTGATACCGTGGCGCACAAGAGGTTGGTACACAAAATGAGAATGCTTGGTCTGGGGGAAAATGTGTGTAAATGGGTTAGTAACTGGCTTAGTGATAGAAAGCAGAGGGTGGTTATAAATGGTATAGTCTCTAACTGGGTCGCTGTGACCAGTGGGGTACCGCAGGGGTCAGTATTGGGACCTGTTCTCTTCAACATATTCATTAATGATCTGGTAGAAGGTTTACACAGTAAAATATCGATATTTGCAGATGATACAAAACTATAACACATATGAAAAAATGGAGAACGGTCCAGAAATATCAAAAATAACAATTTTATTGAATAAATAACAACTAATCAAAAGTACAAAATACAGAATATAAAAGACTAGGATCGGGAAAAAGGGGGCCCGAAGTCCCGACCAAAAAGATGGAAAAAATGGCCAGCATGGGAAAGACACACAGGCTAAGTGCCATACATAAATAAAGGAACCCTGAGTAATAAATCCGTTTGAGTCCAATGACTATTTACATCAGATATGTAGTGCGCACTACCTCCTGACAACACTCCGGTTCATGTATTATCACATTTGCTTACCCATGCTTCTGCCAGGTCGGGATCAATGCCCCCTGCCGCCACCGACGCGCGTTTCGCCTTCTTTGTCAAGGTGCGGTCTTGGTTTTGGTTGATACAAAACTATGTAAAGCAGTTAATACAAGAGAAGATAGTATTCTGCTACAGATGGATCTGGATAAGTTGGAAACTTGGGCTGAAAGGTGGCAGATGAGGTTTAACATAGGGTTGAGCGAAACGGGTCGTTCATTTTCAAAAGTCGCCGACTTTTGGCAAAGTCGGGTTTCATGAAACCCGATCCGACCCCTGTGCGGGGTCGGCCATGCGGTACGCGACTTTCGCGCCAAAGTCGTGTTTCAATGACGCGAAAAGCGCCATTTCTCAGCCAATGAAGGTAAACGCAGAGTGTGGGCAGCGTGATGACATAGGTCCTGGTCCCCACCATCTTAGAGAAGGGCATTGCAGTGATTGGCTTGCTGTCTGCGGCGTCACAGGGGCTATAAAGGGGCGTACCCGCCAACCGCCATGTTACTGCTGCTGATCTGAGCTTAGGGAGAGGTTGCTGCCGCTTCGTCAGAAGCAGGGATAGCGTTAGGCAGGGTCCATTAACCACCAAACCGCTTGTGCTGTAGCTATTTCCACTGCCCAACACCACCTTCGGTGTGCAGGGACAGTGGAAGCTACATTTTTTTTTTTCCCTCAGCGCTGTAGCTCATTGGGCTGCCCTACAGGTCCTTCTCAAAAAATTAGCATATAGTGTTAAATTTCATTATTTACCATAATGTAATGATTACAATTAAACTTTCATATATTATAGATTCATTATCCACCAACTGAAATTTGTCAGGTCTTTTATTGTTTTAATACTGATGATTTTGGCATACAACTCCTGATAACCCAAAAAACCTGTCTCAATAAATTAGCATATCAAGAAAAGGTTCTCTAAACGACCTATTACCCTAATCTTCTGAATCAACTAATTAACTCTAAACACATGCAAAAGATACCTGAGGCTTTTATAAACTCCCTGCCTGGTTCATTACTCAAAACCCCCATCATGGGTAAGACTAGCGACCTGACAGATGTCAAGAAGGCCATCATTGACACCCTCAAGCAAGAGGGTAAGACCCAGAAAGAAATTTCTCAACAAATAGGCTGTTCCCAGAGTGCTGTATCAAGGCACCTCAATGGTAAGTCTGTTGGAAGGAAACAATGTGGCAGAAAACGCTGTACAACGAGAAGAGGAGACCGGACCCTGAGGAAGATTGTGGAGAAGGACCGATTCCAGACCTTGGGGAACCTGAGGAAGCAGTGGACTGAGTCTGGTGTGGAAACATCCAGAGCCACCGTGCACAGGCGTGTGCAGGAAATGGGCTACAGGTGCCGCATTCCCCAGGTAAAGCCACTTTTGAACCATAAACAGCGGCAGAGGCACCTGACCTGGGCTACAGAGAAGCAGCACTGGACTGTTGCTAAGTGGTCCCAAGTACTTTTTTCTGATGAAAGCAAATTTTGCATGTCATTTGGAAATCAAGGTGCCAGAGTCTGGAGGAAGACTGGGGAGAAGGAAATGCCAAAATGCCTGAAGTCCAGTGTCAAGTACCCACAGTCAGTGATGGTGTGGGGTGCCATGTCAGCTGCTGGTGTTGGTCCACTGTGTTTCATCAAGGGCAGGGTCAATGCAGCTAGCTATCAGGAGATTTTGGAGCACTTCATGCTTCCATCGGCTGAAATGCTTTATGGAGATGAAGATTTCATTTTTCAGCACGACCTGGCACCTGCTCACAGTGCCAAAACCACTGGTAAATGGTTTACTGACCATGGTATTACTGTGCTCAATTGGCCTGCCAACTCTCCTGACCTGAACCCCATAGAGAATCTGTGGGATATTGTGAAGAGAAAGTTGAGAGACGCAAGACCCAACACTCTGGATGAGCTTAAGGCCGCTATTGAAGCATCCTGGGCCTCCATAACATCTCAGCAGTGTCACAGGCTGATTACCTCCATGCCACGCCGCATTGAAGCAGTCATTTCTGCCAAAGGATTCCCGACCAAGTATTGAGTGCATAACTGAACATTATTATTTGTTGGTTTTTTTGTTTGTTATTAAAAAACACTTTTATTTGATTGGATGGGTGAAATATGCTAATTTATTGAGACAGGTTTTTTGGGTTATCAGGAGTTGTATGCCAAAATCATCAGTATTAAAACAATAAAAGACCTGACAAATTTCAGTTGGTGGATAATGAATCTATAATATATGAAAGTTTAATTGTAATCATTACATTATGGTAAATAATGAAATTTAACACTATATGCTAATTTTTTGAGAAGGACCTGTAGAAGGCTCCCTGATAGCTGCATTGCTGTGTGTACGCCGCTGTGTAAACCAACTGCTTTTTTCAAAGCACAAATCCTCTTGTTCCTTCCTTTCTGCACAGCTATCTTTTTTGTTTGTACACACTTTTTATTTAATTTGTGCATCAGTCTACTCCTTATTGCTGCCTGCCATACCTGGCTGAGATTACTGCAGGGAGATAGTAATTGAAGGACACTCCCTGTTTTTTTTTTTTTTTTTTTGTGGGAGATTAAGATTGACATTTCTGCTAGAGTGCCATCCCTGTGTGTGCCATCTCTCACTCAGTGGGCCATAGAAAGCCTATTTATTTTTTTGCTTGATTTGGGATATAAAATCTACCTGAAAAAATCACTACATCAATCAGTGGGAGAAAAATATTGGCCTCAGGGCTTGTGTGCCACTCCTGACTCCTGTGTGCATCATCACTCAGTGGGCCATAGAAAGCCCATTTTTTTTTTTTTTTGCTTTATTTGGGTTCTAAATTCTACCTGAAAAAATCAATAAATCAATCAGTGGGAGATTAATATTGGCCTTTGGGCTTGTGTGCCAGTCCTAAGCGTGCCATCTCTCTCTCTCAGATAGTGGGCCATAAAAAGCCTATTTATTATTTTTTTTATTGGGTTTATAAATTTTCCATGGAACAAAAAAAAAAAAAGTGGGAGATTAATATTGGCCTCTGGGCTTGTGTGCCAGTCCTGAGCGTGCCATCTCTCTCACAAATAGTGGGCCATAGAAAGCCTATTTATTTTTTTGCTTGATTTGGGTTCTAAAATCTACCTGAAAAAATCACTACATCAATCAGTGGGAGAAAAATATTGGCCTCAGGGCTTGTGTGCCACTCCTGACTCCTGTGTGCATCATCACTCACTCAGTGGGCCATAGAAAGCCCATTTTTTTTTTTTTGCTTTATTTGGGTTCTAAATTCTACCTGAAAAAATCAATAAATCAATCAGTGGGAGATTAATATTGGCCTTTGGGCTTGTGTGCCAGTCCTAAGCGTGCCATCTCTCTCTCTCAGATAGTGGGCCATAGAAAGCCTATTTATTATTTTTTTTTATTGGGTTTATAAATTTTCCCTGGAACAAAAAAAAAAAAAGTGGGAGATTAATATTGGCCTCTGGGTGTTAGGGGTCGAGTTCCCGCTTCTGCACAGGGGGAATCTCGAGCCACCTCCGCTGCGGTCTCCCATTCTTGTCCAGCCGCAGTGGAGTCTGCTCAGCAAAGACGTCGGTCCCAGCGTCTTGCTCATTCTCACTCTGTTCTGAGAGTTACTGCTGTTTCTCCAGTCTCTGCCATTAAAGCCAGTACTGGTCAACAGCGAGCGGACTTCTCTGGGACTAAGTGTTTGTCTGCGCATACTGAGCATGCCCAGAGTAAGATCTCCCATTGGAGATCGAGGGTCATGTGCTCAGGCTCTGCGGCACATTCCATTGGTCCTCTTGACAGGTCTTGGAACGGCAAAAGTCCTGTGGCCACTTCCTGTGCTGCAACTATATAAACTGCGCATGACCGCATGGCCATGCGCTAGTATTGTCTTGTAAATATGTGTGTGTGTTGTGAGTGAAAGTCGCTCTTTAAAATACCCTCCCTATTGAATGTCTGTTCGCGGAAGGTGTATGTTTGCTATCTAGCGCCCGACTTGTCCAACAGCACGAAACACACATTGCAGCGTCCTCTTGCTGTGTCCGCCTGTACGGCGCCGTGCGCTTGCCTTGCGCTTTCCATACCCAAGCCAGTGTGGTTGGTGGCGTCCGTCAGTGCGGCATTGTTCGCACTCCTGTGCATTTATATATTTATTCTTAGTTTCCTTACACACCCAGTTGTGGTGTAGTGCCAGCGAGGGTCTAATCGGACTTCAATCCCAGTTGGGGTTAAGTACGCTGACTGCTCGCTCGCGCTTTAGGTGCGGTGCCGCGATCCTGTGACGCAGCAGGATTGCTCCCTTCACGCTGGGTGAGGTTGAACCCACGTGTATATACTATAGTGTACCGCCATATAGTCTGCTATTTACTAGCAGCAGGGTTTCTCCTGCACGGTGGACCCCGGACTGCGAACGCATCTTTCTTGGTGCGTTCCGCCAGTCCTAACAGAATACTAGCGCCAGGGTCTGGCTAGTAAATGGCGGACGACCAGCGTTTACAGAGGTACATCCAGCAGCTGGAGGGAAGGTTGGCAGCTCTTGAGCGTACAACCTCAGCTGTGGATGTCACTGCTGTAGCTGTTCAGGCTGCTAGTGTAGCCGCAGCCAGTTTGTCCGCTGCCACCCCTGCTCCGACTTTATCCCGTCTCCCGCTTCCTGACAAGTTTGCTGGCGACAGTAAACAATGTCGCGGATTCGTGAGCCAGTGCTCCATACATCTTGAGCTCCTGGCGTCACGTTTCCCTACGGAACGGGCGAGAGTGGGATTTATTCTATCTCTCTTGTCGGGCAGGGCGTTGGAGTGGGCAACGCCACTTTGGGAGCGAGATGATCGTGTGGTACAGAGTGCTCCTCTCTTCTTGGACACTCTGAAGCAGGTCTTTTTAGGACCTCGTGTTACCCACGATACCGCGCTCCAGTTGTTGACTATTATTCAGGGCACGTCCGTGGTCGGCCAGTTTGCCATCCAGTTCCGGACTCTAGCTTCTGAGTTAGAGTGGCCAGACAAAGTTCTTATTCCGGTGTTCTGGAGGGGACTGGCAGACCATGTGAAGGACGCCTTGGCCACCAGGGAGATACCCGCCACACTGGAGGAACTTATTTCAGTATCTACCCGCATCGACCTCCGTTTTCACGAGCGGAGGTTGGAGCGGACCCAGTGTAGGCAGAGGTTTCGGCTGGCTCCTACCTTCGCCAGACCTCTTGAATCTCCTGTCTTGGCGTCAGATTCCCATGAGGCCATGGAGGTTTCTCGAGCGGGACCTAAGTCTCAGGCCGCTCGAGTACCCGTGGTTTGTAAAAACTGTCATCAATTTGGACATTACGCCAATAAATGTCCGCGGCGGTCGGGAAGACGATCGCGTCTAGTAACCATTGGGGGAGGTTCACTAGACACAGCAGCATTTTCCTCCAAACTGTCCTTTAAAGGGACAATCCTGTTAGGCTCCTCCACTCTAACAGTCGAGCTTTGTGTGGATTCAGGAGCAGAGGGAAACTTCATGTCCTCTGCTTTTGCTCTACGCCATGCTATACCACTAGTCATGCTCGCCAAACCAGTTACAGTTAGAGTTGTGAATGGGGCGACACTTCCACTGCAGATCACACACCAGACAGTTCCGTTCACGCTGTCCATGTCCCCTTCCCACCAGGAGATTATTTCCCTTCTTGTTCTTCCCGAGGGAATGGATGAGATTTTGCTGGGAATACCCTGGCTCCGTTTCCACTCTCCACATATTGAGTGGTCCTCAGGGAGAATATTGGGTTGGAGTAAGTCTTGTATGGGCAGGTGTGTGAGTGAGTGTCTACAGGTTTCTACTACTGAGGTACCCGCAGACCTTTCATCTCTTCCTAGGTGCTATTGGTGCTATGCAGACGTATTCTCTAAGAAGGCTGCTGAGACCCTACCGCCTCATCGCCCCTACGACTGTCCTATAGACCTCTTGCCTGGAGCTGAACCTCCTCGGGGAAGAGTATATCCCCTCTCTCTCCCAGAGACGGAGGCTATGTCTCAATACATTCAGGAGAATTTGGCAAGAGGGTTTATAAGGAAGTCGGTGTCTCCGGCAGGGGCGGGATTCTTTTTCGTACAGAAGAAGAACGGGGAGTTACGTCCTTGCATCGATTACAGGGGTCTCAATGCTATCACCATTAAAAATAAATACCCGTTGCCCCTGATATCGGAGCTCTTTGACAGGCTAAGGGGAGCTAAGATATTCACCAAATTAGATCTGCGGGGTGCCTATAATCTGATTCGTATCCGTGAGGGGGACGAATGGAAAACGGCTTTCAATACCAGGGATGGGCACTATGAGTACCTGGTGATGCCCTTCGGGCTCTGTAATGCCCCAGCCGTTTTTCAGGACTTTGTCAACGATATCTTCCGGGATATGCTTTCCACCTCGGTTGTAGTCTATCTGGATGATATTCTCATCTTCTCTCCAGATATTGACTCCCACCGGAGAGATGTTGGCAGAGTCTTCGAACTCCTACGGGCGAATTCCTTATATGCAAAGTTGGAGAAGTGTGTGTTTGAGCAGGAGTCCTTCCCTTTCCTGGGCTATATCATCTCGGCCCAGGGATTGGCTATGGATCCTGCCAAACTACAGGCAGTGATGGACTGGCAGGAACCCCATTCTCTTAAAGCGGTGCAGCGCTTTATGGGGTTCATAAATTACTATCGCCAGTTCATCCCCCACTTCTCAACTTTGGTAGCTCCCTTGGTATCCCTCACTAAGAAGGGAGCGAATCCCAAATTGTGGTCCGAAGGGGTCTCCAAGGCCTTCGCTTCTATAAAGTCCCATTTTGCTAGCGCTCCCATCTTACATCGTCCCGATGTAGATAAGCCATTCCTTATGGAGGTGGATGCCTCATCCGTTGGTGCTGGAGCAGTCCTCTATCAAAAGGATGCTCAAGGTCGGAAGCACCCATGCTTCTTCTTCTCAAAGACCTTCACACCAGCGGAGAGAAATTACTCCATCGGGGATAGGGAGTTGCTGGCAATGAAGTTGGCCTTTTCGGAGTGGAGACACCTCTTGGAGGGTGCTCGGTTCCCATTCCAAGTCTTCACGGACCACAAGAATTTGGTCTATTTGCAGACAGCCCAGCGGCTGAATTCTCGTCAGGCCAGATGGTCCTTGTTTTTCTCCCGGTTCCGCTTTACTCTACATTATCTCGCCGGAGAGAAGAACATTCGTGCTGACGCTCTCTCTCGCTCCCTTGTGTCAACTGAGGAGGAGGACGAGCCTCGACTCATTGTCCCTTCGGAGAGTCTGAGAACCGTAGCTCCGGTTTCGCTTGAGTCTGTGCCTCCGGGCAAGACTTTTGTTCCCATCAATTTGCGACCGGAGGTTCTCTCCTGGGCTCATTCGTCCAGAGTGGGTGGACACTTTGGGGCAAAGAGGACATCAGAGTTGCTGGCGAGAATGTACTGGTGGCCACATATGGTTCATGACGTCGGAGACTACGTTCGGGCATGTGTCTCTTGTGCCAAGAATAAGTCTCTCCGTCAACGGCCAGCTGGATTGTTATACCCTCTGCCGGTGGCAGACAGGCCCTGGGAGATGGTCGGGATGGACTTTGTGGTGGGTCTGCCCAAGTCTCGTGGCTGTACCATTATTTGGGTAATCACCGACCATTTTTCTAAAATGGTGCATTTGGTGCCGCTTCCTCGGCTACCTTCTGCACGGGTCTTGGCAGCGTTGTTTATTAAACACATCTTCCGTCTTCACGGTATGCCAGACAAAATTGTCAGTGATCGGGGTCCCCAGTTTGCGTCTCGGTTCTGGAGAGAGCTTTGTCATCTTCTCACTATTGAGTTAAATCTCTCTTCGGCATATCATCCCGAGACGAATGGGTTGGTGGAGAGAGCCAACCAGACCTTAGTCACATATCTGCGACATTTTGTCTCTGCTAAGCAAGATGACTGGGCATCTTTGCTACCGTGGGCGGAGTTTGCTCTTAACAATGCTGTAGCTGACTCCACTGGACAGACCCCATTCCTCCTTAACTATGGTCAGCATCCGCGGGTACCTGTGCCCATGCCCGTGTCTTCCACCGATTCCAGGGTGGCAGACTGGGCTGTGGAGGCACGGGACATTTGGGATCGCACTCAGGATGCCATTCGGGCTTCCAAGGAGAGAATGAGGTCCTCCGCCGACGCACATCGGCGCCCGCTCCAACCTTTGCTCCTGGCGATTTGGTGTGGCTCTCCGCCCGTAACATCAGGCTGCGAGTTGAGTCTACCAAGTTTGCACCTCGCTACTTAGGTCCTTTTAAGGTCCTCGAACAGGTTAATCCTGTGGTTTACCGTCTGGCCCTTCCTCCACGCCTTGGTATCACCGACACCTTTCATGTGTCCCTCCTTAAGCCCGTCTACATGTCCCGGTTTTCTGAGTCTTCTACTGGGACGTCGGGTTCGTCTACGGACGATTACGAGGTGAACGCTATCTTGGGGTTCAAGGTGGTTCGTGGCAAAAAATTTTATTTGGTGGACTGGAGGGGTTACGGTCCTGAGGATAGATCCTGGGAGCCTGCTGAGCACATCCGGGCTCCGCAGCTCATTGCTGCCTTCGAACGTAGCGAGGCCCAAGGAGGGGGGGGCCCTAGGAGGGGGGGTAATGTTAGGGGTCGAGTTCCCGCTTCTGCACAGGGGGAATCTCGAGCCACCTCCGCTGCGGTCTCCCATTCTTGTCCAGCCGCAGTGGAGTCTGCTCAGCAAAGACGTCGGTCCCAGCGTCTTGCTCATTCTCACTCTGTTCTGAGAGTTACTGCTGTTTCTCCAGTCTCTGCCATTAAAGCCAGTACTGGTCAGCAGCGAGCGGACTTCTCTGGGACTAAGTCCTTGTCTGCGCATACTGAGCATGCCCAGGGTAAGATCTCCCGTTGGAGATCGAGGGTCATGTGCTCAGGCTCTGCGGCACATTCCATTGGTCCTCTTGACAGGTCTTGGAAGGGCAAAAGTCCTGTGGCCACTTCCTGTGCTGCAACTATATAAACTGCGCATGACCGCACGGCCATGCGCTAGTATTGTCTTGTAAATATGTGTGTGTGTTGTGAGTGAAAGTCGCTCTTTAAAATACCCTCCCTATTGAATGTCTGTTCGCGGAAGGTGTATGTTTGCTATCTAGCGCCCGACTTGTCCAACAGCACGAAACACACATTGCAGCGTCCTCTTGCTGTGTCCGCCGTGCGCCGTGCGCTTGCCTTGCGCTTTCCATACCCAAGCCAGTGTGGTTGGTGGCGTCCGTCAGTGCGGCATTGCTCGCACTCCTGTGCATTTATATATTTATTCTTAGTTTCCTTACACACCCAGTTGTGGTGTAGTGCCAGCGAGGGTCTAATCGGACTTCAATCCCAGTTGGGGTTAAGTACGCTGACTGCTCGCTCGCGCTTTAGGTGCGGTGCCGCGATCCTGTGACGCAGCAGGATTGCTCCCTTCACGCTGGGTGAGGTTGAACCCACGTGTATATACTATAGTGTACCGCCATATAGTCTGCTATTTACTAGCAGCAGGGTTTCTCCTGCACGGTGGACCCCGGACTGCGAACGCATCTTTCTTGGTGCGTTCCGCCAGTCCTAACACTGGGCTTGTGTGCCAGTCCTGAGCGTGCCATCTCTCTCACAAATAGTGGGCCATAGAAAGCCTATTTATTTATTTTTTTTTGGTTTTATAAATTCTCCCTGAAAAAAAAAAGGGAGATTAATATTGGCCTTTGGGCTTGTGTGCCAGTCCTAAGCGTGCCATCTCTCTCTCTCTCTCTCAGATAGTGGGCCATAGAAAGCCTATTTATTATTTTTTTTATTGGGTTTATAAATTTTCCCTGGAACAAAAAAAAAAAAGTGGGAGATAAATATTGGCCTCTGGGCTTGTGTGCCACTCCTGACTCCTGTGTGCGTCATCTCTCACTCAGTGGGCCATAGAAAGCCTTTTTTTGTTTTATTTGTTTTCTAAATTCTCCCTGAAAAAATCATTTTATTTTATTTGGTTTCTAAATTCTTCCTGAAAAAATCATTTTATTCTATTATTTATTTTCCTAAAGTCTCCCTGAAAAAAAAAAAAAGACAAATCAGTGGGAGATTAATATTGCCCTTTCTGCTTGTGTGCCAGTCTTGACTGCTGGGTGTGCCATCTCTCTCTCTCTCCAATTGTGGGCCATAGAAAGCCTATTATTTTTTTAGCTTGATTTGGGTTCCAAAATCTACCTGAAAAAATCACTACATCAATCAGTGGGAGATAAATATTGGCCTCTGGGCTTGTGTGCCACTCCTGACTCCTGTGTGCGTCATCTCTCACTCAGTGGGCCATAGAAAGCCTTTTTTTGTTTTATTTGTTTTCTAAATTCTCCCTGAAAAAATCATTTTATTGTATTTGGTTTCTAAATTCTTCCTGAAAAAATCATTTTATTCTATTTTTTTTTTTCCTAAAGTCTCCCTGAAAAAAAAAAAAAAATCAAATCAGTGGGAGATTAATATTTACATTTGTGCTTCAGTGACAGTCCTGCGTGTGTGGCATCTCTCTCATTTGTTGCCACCAACAACAGAGTGTGTAACATTGTGCCTGATTTTCGTTGTGGTCTCACTCACCTGTAAAGGGGTAGCTAAATCATACTGAAGTTATAGCTCACCGTGTAATTTGTGTGACAGCAACAAATACCGTTAGTTTGTTTACGTTTTTAAAACAATGAGGAAGTCTGGTGGAAGAGGTCGTGGCCGGGGGCGTTCATTGTCAGCTGGTAATGAGGGTAGTGGTAGTGGTGGAGCATCAGCTGGTCGTGGGAAAAAAAATATTGCACCTAAGTCTGGAGCTGTGGAGTCAGGTTCGTCGTCTGGCTACACAAGGCCTCGAACGCTCCCTTTTCTGGGAGTAGGAAAACCGCTTTTAAAGCCGGAGCAGCAAGAGCAAGTTTTGGCTTATCTTGCTGACTCAGCCTCTAGCTCTTTTGCCTCCTCTCGTGAAACTGGTAAATGTCAAAGCAGCGCGTCGTTAGTGGATGTTCACGGTCAGGGACAAGTCGCTTCCTTGTCCTCTTCAGCAAAAACAACAACAGAGAAGAATGCAGCAGGCGACACAACGGGTTACTCCATGGAGCTCTTTACACATACCGTCCCTGGCTTAGAAAGTGAAGCAGTTAACAGTCCATGCCCATTACAAGTTGAATCTGACATGGAGTGCACTGATGCACAGCCACAGCCAGACTACTATGCTGGTCCTTTGACTCAGACCACAACATTGCCCTCGCAGGGTAATGATCAAGAATCAGACCCTGATGAGACTATGTTGCCCCATCACGAACGCTATACCACCGACCGACTCGGTGACACAGACGAAGTTGCACACGAGCTACAAGAAGAGGTAATAGATGACCCAGTTCTTGACCCCGATTGGCAGCCATTGGGGGAACAGGGTGCAGGCGGCAGCAGTTCTGAAGCGGAGGAGGAGGGGCCGCAGCAGGCATCAACATCGCAACAGGTTCCATCTGCCGGGCCCGTATCTTGCCCAAAACGCGTGGCAAAGCCAAAACCTGTTGGAGGACAGCGTGGCCATCCGGTTAAAGCTCAGTCTGCAATGCCTGAAAAGGTATCCGATGCTAGAAAGAGTGCAGTCTGGCATTTTTTTAAACAACATCCAATTGATCAGCGCAAAGTCATCTGTCAAAAATGTTCAACTACCTTAAGCAGAGGACAGAATCTGAAAAGTCTCAATACAAGTTGCATGCATAGACATTTAACCACCATGCATTTGCAAGCCTCGACTAACTACCAAACGTCCCTTAAGGTTGTAGCACCCTCGGCCAATGAAGCTAGTCAGCAACGCAACATCCCTTCTGGCAGTGTAGGGCCACCATTTTCCGCACCACCTGCAGTATCTGTGCAGGTTTCTTTGCCAGGCCAAAGCAGTCAGGGTCAGGGAATCACCAGTTTCGTAGTAGGAAACACTGCATCTAGGACACCGGCGGCAACAATACCATCTCCCACCGTCTCTCAGTCTGCCATGTCCACCGGCACCCCCGCTAGTTCCACGATCTCCAGCTCTCCAGTCCAGCTCACCCTACATGAGACTATGGTTAGAAAAAGGAAGTACTTAGCCTCGCATCCGTGTACACAGGGTTTGAACGCCCACATAGCTAGACTAATCTCGTTAGAGATGATGCCCTACCGGTTAGTTGAAAGCGAAGCTTTCAAAGCCCTGATGGACTACGCTGTACCACGCTACGAGCTACCCAGTCGACACTTTTTTTCCAGAAAAGCCATCCCAGCCCTCCACCAGCATGTTAAAGAGCGCATCGTCCATGCACTCAGGCAATCTGTGAGCACAAAGGTGCACCTGACAACAGATGCATGGACCAGTAGGCATGGCCAGGGACGTTACGTGTCCATCACGGCACACTGGGTGAATGTGGTGGATGCAGGGTCCACAGGGGACAGCAATTTCGGGACAGTTCTGCCTAGCCCACGGTCTAGGAAACAGTTGGCTGTAGCCGTTCGCACCCCCTCCTCCTCCTCTTCGTCCTCCTGCAGAAGCGAGAGCTCGTCCACAGACCGCAGTCGCACAACCACTCCATCCGCAGCTGCCACTGTTGCACACCAGATCTCCCATTATGGGGCAGCTACTGGCAAACGTCAGCAGGCTGTATTGGCTATGAAGTGTTTGGGCGACAACAGACACACCGCGGAAGTTCTGTCCGAGTTCTTGCAGAAAGAAACGCAGTCGTGGCTGGGCACTGTAGATCTTGAGGCAGGCAAGGTAGTGAGTGATAACGGAAGGAATTTCATGGCTGCCATCTCCCTTTCCCAACTGAAACACATTCCTTGCCTGGCTCACACCTTAAACCTGGTGGTGCAGTGCTTCCTGAAAAGTTATCCGGGGTTATCCGACCTGCTCCTCAAAGTGCGTGGACTTTGCTCACATATCCGCCGTTCGCCCGTACACTCCAGCCGCATGCAGACCTATCAGCGTTCTTTGAACCTTCCCCAGCATCGCCTAATCATAGACGTTGCAACAAGGTGGAACTCAACACTGCACATGCTTCAGAGACTGTGCGAACAGAGGCGGGCTGTTATGTTTTTGTGGGAGGATACACATACACGGGCAGGCAGTAGGATGGCAGACATGGAGTTGTCAGGTGTGCAGTGGTCGAAGATTCAAGACATGTGTCAAGTCCTTCAGTGTTTTGAGGAATGCACACGGCTGGTTAGTGCAGACAACGCCATAATAAGCATGAGCATCCCCCTAATGCGTCTGCTGATGCAAAGTTTGACGCACATAAAGGATCAGGCGTCTGCAGCTGAGGAAGAGGAAAGCCTTGATGACAGTCAGCCATTGTCTGGCCAGGGCAGTGTACAGGACGAGTTAGCGGGCGAAGAGGAGGAGGAGGATGATGGGGATGATTATATTTGTAATGAGGAAGCTTTTCCGGGGCCACTGGAAATTGGTGGCGCGGCAAGGCCGGGTTCTGGTTTTTGGAGGGACACAAGTGACGTGGATTTGCCTGAAACTGCCCCTCAACCAAGCACAACCGGAGATTTGAGAACTGGAACTTTGGCCCACATGGCGGATTATGCCTTACGTATCCTCAAAAGGGACACACGCATAACTAAAATGATGAACGATGACGATTACTGGTTGGCCTGCCTCCTTGATCCTCGCTATAAAGGCAAATTGCAAAATATAATGCCACATGAGAACTTGGAACTAATATTAGCAACCAAACAATCAACTCTTGTTGACCGTTTGCTTCTGGCATTCCCTGCACACAGCGCCCGTGATCGTTCTCACACGAGCTGCAGGGGCCAGCAGACCAGAGGAGTTAGAGGGACAGAAATCAGAAGTGGCGTTGGCCAGAGGGGTTTTCTGACCAGGTTGTGGAGTGATTTTGCTATGACCGCAGACAGGACAGGTACTGCAGCATCAATTCAAAGTGACAGGAGACAACATTTGTCCAGTATGGTTACAAACTATTTTTCATCCCTTATCGATGTTCTCCCTCAACCGTCATTCCCATTTGATTACTGGGCATCAAAATTAGACACCTGGCCAGAATTGGCAGAATATGCATTGCAGGAGCTTGCTTGCCCGGCAGCTAGTGTCCTATCAGAAAGAGTATTCAGTGCTGCAGGTTCAATACTAACAGAAAAAAGGACTCGTCTGGCTACCCAAAATGTAGATGATCTAACCTTCATTAAAATGAACCACAACTGGATTTCGAAATCTTTTGCCCCACCTTGCCCGGCTGACACCTAGCTTTCCTATGTAAAGGTCTTGCCTGTGGACTATTCTGAACGACTTTTCCAATCTCGTAATTTGCAGCACCTGATTGTCCAGCATCCGACATGTTAACACCTCCCTAAATGGCCAAAGTCCCCACACGGGGCCACTTGGTGCCAGCACCCGTGAGAGTACTGTTTGTCTGAAGAGGTGGGTGTGCCCGCTTTTGGTCGACGGCACTGCCACTAGGTCCCTCATAGTACAATAAAGTGTCTGGCGGTGGTGGTGCGCACCCAACGTCAGACACACCGTTGTAATATGAGGGGCCCTGGGCCTGTACCGCCGGCCACAAGACAGTCCCCCCCCCAGGTCAAACAGTGCTCTACGACTTGCAAAATTTTCTCTCACAGCTCCACCAATATTTAGTCTATGCGCTGACATCCCTCAATGCCTGGCACTGTCAATACCATTGTATTGACATTTTTCTTATGTTAGGCCTTCGAAGCCTGTCTGCGGTCCCTCCTTCCACTAGGCCTCCACTGACCTGTCTACTGCCGCCCGTGTTCCCCTGGAACCAATTTTAAATTGCCTACAGCCAGCCCAATTTATTATGTTAGGGCTTCGAAGCCTGTCTGCGGTCCCTCCTTCCACTAGGCCTCCACTGACCTGTCTACTGCTGCCTGTGTTCCCCTGGAACCAATTTTAAATTGCCTACAGCCAGCCCAATTTATTATGTTAGGGCTTCGAAGCCTGTCTGCGGTCCCTCCTTCCACTAGGCCTCCACTGACCTGTCTACTGCCGCCCGTGTTTCCCTGGAACCAATTATAAATTGCCTACAGCCAGCCCAATTTATTATGTTAGGGCTTCGAAGCCTGTCTGCGGTCCCTCCTTCCACTAGGCCTCCACTGACCTGTCTACTGCTGCCCGTGTTCCCCTGGAACCAATTTTAAATTGCCTACAGCCAGCCCAATTTATTATGTTAGGGCTTCGAAGCCTGTCTGCGGTCCCTCCTTCCACTAGGCCTCCACTGACCTGTCTACTGCCGCCCGTGTTCCCCTGGAACCAATTTTAAATTGCCTACAGCCAGCCCAATTTATTATGTTAGGGCTTCGAAGCCTGTCTGCGGTCCCTCCTTCCACTAGGCCTCCACTGACCTGTCTACTGCCGCCCGTGTTCCCCTGGAACCAATTTTAAATTGCCTACAGCCAGCCCAATTTATTATGTTAGGGCTTCGAAGCCTGTCTGCGGTCCCTCCTTCCACTAGGCCTCCACTGACCTGTCTACTGCCGCCCGTGTTCCCCTGGAACCAATTTTAAATTGCCTACAGCCAGCACAATTTATTATGTTAGGGCTTCGAAGCCTGTCTGCGGTCCCTCCTTCCACTAGGCCTCCACTGACCTGTCTACTGCCGCCCGTGTTCCCCTGGAACCAATTTTAAATTGCCTACAGCCAGCCCAATTTATTATGTTAGGGCTTCGAAGCCTGTCTGCGGTCCCTCCTTCCACTAGGCCTCCACTGACCTGTCTACTGCCGCCCGTGTTCCCCTGGAACCAATTATAAATTGCCTACAGCCCAATTTTTGTTATGTTAGGCCTTCGAAGCCTGTCTGCGGCCCGTTCTTTCCACTACTACTACTACACTGACCTGGCTACTGCCGCCCATGTTCCCCTGGAACCAATTTTAAATTGCCTACAGCCCAATTTTTGTTATGTTAGGCCTTCGAAGCCTGTCTGCGGCCCGTTCTTTCCACTACTACTACACTGACCTGGCTACTGCCGCCCGTGTTCCCCTGGAACCAATTTTAAATTGCCTACAGCCAGCCCAATTTATTATGTTAGGCCTTCGAAGCCTGTCTGCGGTCCCTCCTTCCACTAGGCCTCCACTGACCTGTCTACTGCTGCCCGTGTACCCCTTGAACCAACATCAGAAAATATAAAAATAAGTATTTTGCTTATAAAAAAGAAAATACTGGAGAGATATCAAATGCAGACATTTTAACATTAAAAACAAACACATACAACAAAAATCTGGTACAGTACTAAAAATGGCCACCAGCTACAATAACTTTCTCCTGCAAGTAGTTAACTGAAAGTTTTTTTCAATTTAAAACACAGATATGGCATCCACCGAGTGTTGTCCTGTCGCGTCTTCTTTATATTATTGCCAAAAAGATGCAAAACAATGAAAATAATAAAATCATTATTTACCAAAAAAATAGAGTAAGTCAAAACCACATTGCAAATAAACATTCATTACAAATAAAGAAGCAGGGCGCGTCCGAGGGTGAGTATATACCTAATAAGAATATAATCACCCTCGGACGCGCCCTGCTTCTTTCCGACAGCCTTCCTTCCTAAGAATCAGCCCTTCCGTGGTGTAGAGAGAGGGTTTGCTACACTCCAAGGTGTTCCCCAGGTTGCCTTTCCTGAGCTTCGATCTTCATGCTCTCGTTTAGTAGTTGTCGGAAAGTAGGCTGCATTAGGCCTACAAATTGGGTATGGGGTGGAGAGAGATGGTGTGTTACACTCCAAGGTGTTCCCCAAGTTTCCTTGCCATTGCTTCGGTCTTCCGACTCTCGTTTAGTAGTTGTAGAAAACTACACTGCATTAGGCCTACAAAATGGGTATCGGGTGGAGAGAGATGGTGTGTTACACTCCAAGGTGTTCCCCAGGTTGCCTTTCCTGAGCTTCGATCTTCCGGCTCTCGTTTAGTAGTTGTTGGAAACTACACTGCATTAGGCCTACAAATTGGGTATGGGGTGTAGAGAGATGGTGTGTTCCACTCCAAGGTGTTCTCCAGGTTGCCTTTCCTGAGCTTCGATCTTCCGGCTCTCGTTTAGTAGTTCTTGGAAACTACACTGCATTAGGCCTACAATTTGGGTATGGGGTGTAGAGAGATGGTGTGTTCCACTCCAAGGTGTTCTCCAGGTTGCCTTTCCTGAGCTTCGATCTTCCAGCTCTCGTTTAGTAGTTCTTGGAAACTACACTGCATTAGGCCTACAAATTGGGTATGGGGTGTAGAGAGATGGTGTTTTCCACTCCAAGGTGTTCTCCAGGTTGCCTTTCCTGAGCTTCGATCTTCCGGCTCTCGTTTAGTAGTTGTTGGAAACTACGCTGCATTAGGCCTACAAATTGGGTATGGGGTGTAGAGAGATGGTGTGTTCCACTCCAAGGTGTTCTCCAGGTTGCCTTTCCTGAGCTTCGATCTTCCGGCTCTCGTTTAGTAGTTCTTGGAAACTACACTGCATTAGGCCTACAAATTGGGTATGGGGTGTAGAGAGATGGTGTGTTCCACTCCAAGGTGTTCTCCAGGTTGCCTTTCCTGAGCTTCGATCTTCCGGCTCTCGTTTAGTAGTTGTTGGAAACTACGCTGCATTAGGCCTACAAATTGGGTATGGGGTGTAGAGAGATGGTGTGTTCCACTCCAAGGTGTTCCCCAGGTTTCCTCGCCAATGCTTCGATCTTCATGCTCTCGTTTAGTAGTTGTTGGAAACTACGCTGCATTAGGCCTACAAATTGGGTATGGGGTGTAGAGAGATGGTGTGTTCCACTCCAAGGTGTTCTCCAGGTTGCCTTTCCTGAGCTTCGATCTTCCGGCTCTCGTTTAGTAGTTCTTGGAAACTACACTGCATTAGGCCTACAAATTGGGTATGGGGTGTAGAGAGATGGTGTGTTCCACTCCAAGGTGTTCTCCAGGTTGCCTTTCCTGAGCTTCGATCTTCCGGCTCTCGTTTAGTAGTTCTTGGAAACTACACTGCATTAGGCCTACAAATTGGGTATGGGGTGTAGAGAGATGGTGTGTTCCACTCCAAGGTGTTCTCCAGGTTGCCTTTCCTGAGCTTCGATCTTCCGGCTCTCGTTTAGTAGTTGTTGGAAACTACGCTGCATTAGGCCTACAAATTGGGTATGGGGTGTAGAGAGATGGTGTGTTCCACTCCAAGGTGTTCCCCAGGTTTCCTCGCCAATGCTTCGATCTTCATGCTCTCGTTTAGTAGTTGTTGGAAACTACGCTGCATTAGGCCTACAAATTGGGTATGGGGTGTAGAGAGATGGTGTGTTCCACTCCAAGGTGTTCTCCAGGTTGCCTTTCCTGAGCTTCGATCTTCCGGCTCTCGTTTAGTAGTTCTTGGAAACTACACTGCATTAGGCCTACAAATTGGGTATGGGGTGTAGAGAGATGGTGTGTTCCACTCCAAGGTGTTCTCCAGGTTGCCTTTCCTGAGCTTCGATCTTCCGGCTCTCGTTTAGTAGTTGTTGGAAACTACGCTGCATTAGGCCTACAAATTGGGTATGGGGTGTAGAGAGATGGTGTGTTCCACTCCAAGGTGTTCCCCAGGTTTCCTCGCCAATGCTTCGATCTTCATGCTCTCGTTTAGTAGTTGTTGGAAACTACGCTGCATTAGGCCTACAAATTGGGTATGGGGTGTAGAGAGATGGTGTGTTCCACTCCAAGGTGTTCTCCAGGTTGCCTTTCCTGAACTTCTATCTTCAGGCTCTCATTAAATTGTGGTTAAACGGAACAACTGCATTTGGCGTACTAGTTGGTTTGGGGCCCACTATCGGTGTCTGCCACTCCTTGCTGTTCTCCTGGTTTCCTGTCCTGAAATTCCGTTTTCAGGCGCTCGTTAAGTAGTTGTTAATGTTAGACTGCATTTGGCCTACTAGTTGGGTTGGGGCCTACTATCGGTGTCTGCCACTCCTTGCTGTTCTCCTCCACTGAACAAAGCTGTGCCGCCTGTTTACTACGGTTGCCAATTTTGAACTGCATTTTGACTACTTACTGATTTGGGCCTACTCTCTGTGTCAGCCTCTCATTCCAGTTGTCCTCCACTGCAATGCCCCCTGGTTATTCCTGTGTTACCAATTTTGAACTGCATTTAGCCAACTTTATTCTTTGGGCCTATATCTGTGTTTCCTCCTCATCCTGCCCATTGCCCAGCCAGTGATAGATGAGTCTGCTGGTACATTGACCCATAACGCAACATTCCCCGTGCACGCTACACAACAACATTGTGACCCTGCTGAAAGTCAGGTTGCTCTTCCCGCATACCATACCACCTTACACGGGGACAAAGAGGAAGGTGCAGATGAAAGTGCAGGTTCCTTCATCAGGTGGGGGGAGGAATACTAGTTGGCGACGTCACTGGCACAGGGCCTCTCATAGTACGCAAAAGTGTTGCTGCCGGTGGGAGGCGCCCCCGCCGTGCAAACACACCGCTGTACTTTGAGGGGCCCTGTGCCAGTGCCAATGCCAACGAGTGGGCCCCCCCTGCTTGCTCAGGTTCACAGCACTTGCAAAGTTGAAATACTTACCTCTCCGTGCTCCACTGCCGTGACGTGATCCAGATTTCCTGGGCCCACTAATTACTTGAACCAGCCCTACCCACCACAACTTTAGCCAAATGACCCCCAATTTCAAATGCCTTCCAATTATTATAAGGTAAATTACGCTTGACAAGCTTCATTAAGAAGAATGGATGGTTTTGACATTAAAATGGGCACTCTAGGTGTTTTCCTGGCCCCCACTCACTGCCGACTATGCTGCCCCATTGACTTGCATTGGGTTTCGTGTTTCGGTCGATCCCGACTTTACGTCATAATCGGCCGATTTCACTCGACCCGACTTTTGAGATAGTCGGGTTTTGCGAAACCCGGCTCGACTCTAAAAAGGTCAAGGTCGCTCAACTCTACTCGCCACACGCAGAACTCGCCACATGCAAAAACTAGGCTCTTGCAAAACTTGCCACAAGTGCAAAACTCACCTCATGGAAAACTCGCCACAAGCAAAACTTGCACACGCGGAAAAATTGCCACATGCACAAAAGTTGCAACACATGCAAAAGTTGCCTCACACAAAACTTGCACATACTCAAAAGGCACCACACATAAAACTCGCCACGCGCAAAACTCGATGATGGTGATGGCGAACTCAGTCGAGGGGTTCAAGAGAGGCCTGGATGTCTTCCTGGAGCAGAACAATATTGTATCATACAATTAGGTTCTGTAGAAGGACGTAGATCTGGGGATTTATTATGATGGAATATAGGCTGAACTGGATTGACAAATGTCTTTTTTCGGCCTTACTAACTATGTTACTATGTTACTATGTAACTTTTGACTGTCAACATAAAGTGCTGACAAGCTCACTCTGATAATAATGAACAAAGCCTGGTTTAGACCCAACTTTTACACACCACCACATTAAGCAGCACAAAAAGTGATTTTAATGTTTTATATTTGATTGAAGCCCACCATTTCTTGTGTTCTAGGGTCTATGGATGTCCCTATTTATATTTTTCCTCTGAGTGTAGTACTACCACAACTATACTTTGTTCACAAAATTTTAATGAGACAATACAGTTGATGCCTTCAAGGGAGTGTGGATGACCCTGCTTGTAAAGTTTGATAGGATTTGCACTTAGTGCCTAGCCATTATGAGTCTAGGAGCACCAATACATGATAATTTGAACAGAATATGTATGAGGCCCCCCTTTATCTCTACTACAGGGTGTATCTGATTAAACTGAAATTTTCCATTTTAATAAAAAAAATAACTTTTAATTTACTTAAATAATATTTTTTTAAAATCCTTTTTAAATTTTGCCTTATATACAAGTCATTATTCTGAAAAAAATGCTTAACATCTTTTTCCTGTAAAATGCAATTTCTCGATTTGGAATGTTTTATTGTCACTCCTTAAAGTGGAGTAAAAGTGTGACACCTTTATTCTCAGCAGCGATCTCTGGTTCTTCCCCATGCTGTTCTCCTTCCATTCAGCACCTTTCCCATCCATTTCAACATTTTTACTGCTCCCCAGACCTGTTTGTAGAGTCTGCTGGAAAAAAACTTGGATTTCCCATTGACTCCCATTATACTCGTTACTCAAAACGGGCATGCTAGTATTAGGAATTGCTCAGTTCGAGCAATGAGCACTAGAGCATTTTATTGCTCACTCATCTCTGGTGCTTAGCTCACCTCTTCATGTGCTTTGCTACTCCATCACTTACCATGTTAGAATCTTATTTGATCTGATTTTCGTTCCCATGCCCTTCTCTGTTCAGCCTTCATTTTTTTCTGCTCCTCTTGCCCTGCGCTAATCCCATTTCATGTGCTCTGATTCCCTTTTATTTGCTGTGTTCATCCTTCTTCTTAGGGCTCATTTCCACTTGCGAGACATATGTCCGTGTCTTGCAGGTTAAAACCCTCTTCTGGCGCCGGGACTTGGGAGCGGAGCGTGTGGCTCCATGTGTTGCTGTGCGGCTGCACGCTCCGCTCTGGAGTGCAGGCGCCAGAAGAGGGTGTTAACCTACGAGACACGGACGTAGGTCTCGCAAGTGGAAATGAGCCCTAATACATATAATATGCTTCCCCATACCTTTGTCTTTGTGCTGTGGTCCCTCAAAAGTTCTTACTTTATTCCTCCCACTCTACCTCTACCAAAAGTTTGTAAAATTATAATTTGTGAAGTCAGCACTATTTTATACTTTTTTTCCACACAGTGTTATATAACTCATTTCCATTCTTAACCCATTACTTTCCAAATTAGAAATGTTCATTTTACGGATTTTTCAGAAAAGGGCGTCCCAATATGAAATTAAAAATGACAATGACATGATTTCCTATTTTTAAAACATTCATTTTACAAGCACAAAAAATTGGACCTAATTATACAAATTATAAAATCTTAGTTGCTAGAAGCAAAAGATTAGGTGACCCAAAAAAAGGTCATTGGTAGAAAATGGGTTAAAATGGAAATTCCTTTTTTAACCACTTAATGTTGAGCTAGATTTGACAATCATGTAGTATTTATTGTATTAGTTTCCCCCCCTGACTTCCAACATCCATAACTTCCTTATTTTTCTGTCAATATACACTACCGTTCAAAAGTTTAGGGTCACTCAGACAATTTTCATACTTTTATTAATCAAATGAGTTGTCAAATCAATTGAAAATCTAGTCCAGACATTGACAAGATAAAAAAAAAAAGATTTTTATTTGAAATTATAATTTTATCGTTCAAATTTTGCTTTCGTCAAAGAATGCTCCCTTTGCAGCAATTACAGCATTGCAGACCTTTGGCATTCTAGCAGTTAATTTGCTGAAGCAATCTGGAGAAATATCACCCAATGCTTCCAGCAGCCCCTCCCACAAGTTGGTTTGGCTTGATGGACACTTTTTCATACCATACGGTCAAGCTGCTCCCACAACAGATCAGTTGGGCGAGATCTGGTGACTGCGCTGGCCACTCCATTACAGATAGAATACCAGCTGCCTGATTCTTCCCTAAATAGTTCTTGCATAATTTGGAGGTGTGCTTTGAGTCATTGTTCTGTTGGAGGACGAAATTGGCTCCAATCAAGCGCTGTCCACAGGGTATGGCATGACGTTACAAAATGGAGTGATAGGCTTCCTTATTCAAAATCCCTTTTACCTCATACAAATCTCCCACTTTACCAGCACCAAAGCAACCCCAGACCATCACATTACTTCCAACATGCTTGACAGATGGTGTCAGGCACTCTTCCAGCATCTTTTCAGTTGTTCTGCATTTCACAAATGTTCTTCTGTGTGATCCAAACACATCAAACTTAGATTCATCTGTCCATAACACTTTTTTCCAATCTTCCTCTGTCCATTGTCTGTGTTCATTGCCCATATTAATCTTTTCCTTTTATTAGCCAGTCTCTGATATGGCTTTTTCTTTGCCACTCTGCCCTGAAGGCCAACATCCCAGAGTTGCCACTTCACTGTAGGCTTGGACACTGGAGTTTTGTGTGTACTGTTTAATGAAGCTGCCAGTTGAGGACCTGTGAGGCATTGATTTCTCAAACTACAGACTCTAATGTACTTGTCTTATTGCTCAGTTATGCAGCGGGACCTCCCACTTCTCTTTCTACTCTCGTTAGAGCCTGTTTGTGTTCTGCTCTGAAGGGAGAAGTACACACCGTTGTAGGAAACCTTCAGTTTCTTGACAATTTCTCGCATGGAATAGCATTCAAGAATAGACTATTGAGTTTCACATGAAAGTTCTTTTTTTCTGGCCATTTTGAGAGTTTAATGGAACCAAGAAATGTAATGCTACAGATTCTCAACTAGCTCAAAGGAAGGTCAGTTTTATAGATTCTCTAATCAGCCAAACTGTTTTCAGCTGTGATAATATACTTGCACAAGGGTTTTCAAGGGTGTCTTAACCATCCATTAGCCTTCTTACACAGTTAGCAAACACAAAGTACCATAAGAACACTGGAGTGATGGTTGTTGGAAATGGGCCTCTATACACCTATGAAGATATTGCATTACAAACCAGACGTTTGCAGTTTGAATAGTTCTTTACCATATTAATCTATAGAGTGTATTTCTGAATCATATAACGTTAGCTTCATTGGAAAAAAACTGTGCTTTTCTTTCAAAAATAAGGAAATTTCTAAGTGACCCTAAACTTTTGAACGGTAGTGTAGGTCAATGAAGTCTTGTTTTTACAGGACCAGTTTTTTAAACACATCATTATTTTTCCCTTTTATTAACACTCCAAAACTTTTTACTTTTTTTACTCCATAATTGTTTGAATTTTTTTTTACTCCAGCTGGGATATGTGACATAATGACTCTGATATACATCTAAGCATTTACATGTCCGGGATCACATACGTATTTTTTTTTTTGGGGGGGGGAGTTAAAATACCAACACAAAAAAGGTGCTACATGGGTCTTATAAAAATACAGTGAATTGAAATATATGAAAACAATGCAAAAAATTATTCAAAAAAGTAAATCAAAGAACAAAAATGGGGGATAACAGTAGACCACAAAATTAATATACATAGAAGTACCTAGACCATAGTGTTTCTGCCTACACCTTACAGCTATAGCTGGATTAGATTCAAAGTGGAAAAGAAGTGTTAAAGGAGCAGGCATGGTACTTACATCAGGTAGTGCTTTAGAAGTCAAATGACAAATCTGGTATTTAGTCCCATATTTTTTTAATATATACAATAAACTGTAATTTTATGAGACGCATGTAGCACCTTTTTAGTTGTTGGTATTTTGATTTTGGTTATGGTGGGTGTTAGGGCTGGCGGAATGCACCGAGTAAATATAGAGATGTTATTTGGTGCGTTCGCAGCCCGGGGTCCACTGTGCAGGAAAAGAACCTGCTGCTGGCAAACGGCAGCTCAATATGGTGGTAGAAGCAAACTCTGTTGCTTCACAGAGTTGTTATAAAGAAAGGACTGTGTCCTGTGAAACTCCACAGGAATACACAGTAACTGCTGAGCAGATAGCAGCTTGTGGTCACGCAGTCCAGAAGGCAAACATACAATCTCCTCACCAGAGGAGCTGGTATTCTAGTGGCTTATTTCAACCGGGGCCCTGAAACCAAACACACAATCTCCTCACCGGAGGTGCTGGTATTCTAGTGGCTTATTTCAGCCGGGTCCCTGAATACACACAAGCGTGACCACACTGGCACAAAACTCATGTCATGCATTGATACTAGCGCATGGCCGTGCGGCCATGCGAACCTTATATAGCTGCAGCACGTACAGGACCTTCCTAGAAGGACCATTGAGAGGCTGCCACAGAGCCTGAGGAACTACAGGACCTTCCTGGAGAACCAATGGGTCTTGCTGCAGTATCTAAGCATGTGACCCTCGATCTCCAATGAGAGATCTTACCCTGGGCATGCTCAGAAGGGGAAAATCAGGACTTAGTCCCAAAAGCATCTGCTCGCTGCTGCCCAACACTGGCTTCAATGGCAGAAGCTGGAAAACCAGCAGTAACCCTTTGCACACAGTCAGACTGAGCAAGATGCTGGGACCGACGTCTACGCTGAGCAGGCTCCACTGCGGCAGGAGAAGAATGGGAGACCGCAGCGGAGATGACCTGAGATTCCCTAACAGTGGGTCTCTGCATAGATTACTATTTAATTTTGTTGGTATTAATTATAAATGGGGGTTGCAGGAAGTATGTAGTAAAATAAGGTATATACTGTGTATATACACTGCTCAAAAAAATTAAAGGAAACACTTAAACAACAGAATATAACTCTAAGTAAATCAAACTTCTGTGAAATCAAACTGTCCACTTAGGAAGCATCACTATGTGACAATCAATTTCACATGCTGTTGTGCAAATGGAATAGACAACAGATGGAAATTATTGGCAATTATCAAGACACACTCAATAAAGGAGTGGTTCTGCAGGTGGGGACCACAGACCACATCTCAGTACCAATGCTTTCTGGCTGATGTTTTAGTCACTTTTGAATGTTGGTTGTGCTTTCACACTCGTGGTAGCATGAGATGGACTCTACAACCCACGAAAGTGGCTCAGGTAGTGCAGCTCATCCAGTATGGCACATCAATGCAAGCTCTGGAAAGAAGGTTTGCTGTGTCTGTCAGCGTAGTGTCCAGAGGCTGGAAGCGCTACCAGGAGACAGGCCAGTAAACCAGGAGACATGGTGGGGCCTGTAGGAGGGCAACAATCCAGCAGCAGGACCGCTTCCTCAGCCTTTGTGCAAGGAGGAACAGGAGGAGCACTGCCAGAGCCCTGCAAAATGACCTTCAGTAGGCCACAAATGTGCATGTGTCTGCAAAAATGATTAGAAACTGACTCCATGAGGATGGTCTGAGTTTCCGACATCCACAGATGGGGGTTGTGCTCACAGCCCGACACCGTGGAGGACGCTTAGCATTTGCCACAGAACATCAGGATTGGCAAATTCGCCACTAGCGCCCTGTGCTCTTCACAGATGAAAACAAGTTTACACTGAGCACATGTGACAGACGTGACAGAGTCTGGAGATGCCGTGGAGAGTGATCTGCTGCCTGCAACATCCTTCAGCATGACCGGTTTGGCAGTGGGTCAGTAATGGTGTGGGGTGGCATTTCTTTGGAGGGCCCCACAGCCCTCCATGTGCTCACCAGAGGTAGCCTGACTGCCATTATGTACCGAGATGAGATCTTCAGACCCCTTGAGAGACCATATGCTGGTGCGGTTGGCCCTGGGTTTCTCCTAATGCAGGACAATGCCAGACCTCATGTGGCTGGAGTGTGTCAGCAGTCCCTGCAAGATGAAGGCATTGAAGCTATGGACTGGCCCACCCATTCCCCAGACCTGAATCCGATTGAACACATCTGGGACATCATGTCTCACACCATCCACCAACGTCACATTGCACCACATTTCCACCTAGATTTTGAGCATCATTCTATCTCCAGACCTCTGTTGGATATGAGTTGTGATTTACATTTATAATTTTTAGGTTTTGTTGCTCTCAACACATTCCACTATGCAATGAATAAAGATTTGCAACTGGAATATTTCATCCAATGATATCTAGGATGTGGGATTTTAGTGTTCCCTTTATTTTTTTGAGTAGTGTACATTGTATATATATATATAATACATACATACACAAAGTACATTAGGGGTTTCCATTCTCTGGTAGCCATTTGGACTTGCACAGACACATGGTTTACTATTTTACCATCAAAAGAAGGAAAACTTTATTTTTCTTCATAAACTTTGTAGTTGAAAAAAGCAAAACAAATTTTTTTTCAGCATAGATAAATAGCAAGAAAGCCCTTCCTTTAGTTAAGGCAAAACAAATCAAATAGCCTCACCAACGTGCTGTTACAAGCATGTCTCAGCCTCTAACATAGACTATACACCATGAACAGTCTTCAGCATAACACAAATTACTGAGCTAAACTAACTGCCTGTTGTTAGGCCTTTAGATCCGAACTGGAGTATAAGATATGCTTCTCCCACTCAGGCTCTTTTGGTTGCTTCTAAATCCTAGACCCAAAATCCAGTAAAAATAAAATCATCTCAATAACCAATGCTACTGGTGCACCTTCTTCCAGAACCTGCATCATCGAGGCTAGCCACCTTGGTGACATATACCTGCCATCCAAGACCTTACCTCCTGCTGTCTTACAAGATATATATGTATATATAGAACATCATTCTACTACTTACTAAAAATGGAATGAGGTCTACAAAGTAAAGAATACAGTACCTACAGTCAAATATCGTAGAGGTTCAAAGATGTTTTGGGGTTGTCTTTCTGACACCGGGTGCCTTAACTGTGTGCAAGGCATCACGAAATTTGAAGATTATCAAAGTATTTTGGGTCATAGTGTAGTGTCCAGTGTCAGAAAGTTGGGTTTGCATCTTATCTCATGGATCTTCCATGAGGACAATGACCCCAAACATACTTCAGAAGCACCCAGAAATGGATGGAAACAAAGCGCTGGCCAGCAATGAGTCCCAATCTAAATCCCATTGAACACCTGTATAGAGATCTGTTGGGAGAAGGCACCCTTCAGATATGAGAGACTGAAGTCATTTGCATAGAAGAGTGGTCCAAAATTCCAGTTTAGAGGTGTAAGAGGATTGTTGGAAGCGATTAATTACAGTTATTTATTCCAAAGGGTGTGCATACAAATATTAAGTTTAGGGTGGCAACAATTTTGTCCAGCCAATTTTGAAGGTTTTGTGTGCAAATTATATCCAATTTGCCTTCTCGTTTTTTTTTGGTGTTGTACCAATACACACAATGAAAATAAACATGTGTATAGCAAAACGTGTAATTGCAGTAATTGTAAGGGTGCCAACACTATTGGCCACTTTCGGTATGTATACACACACACTACAACGATCTTTGGGAAGAGGTTACATTTTTCTTTTTTACTAGTTTTGAAAGATACTCGAACAAACAGTATCTCCTTTTTCACATAACTACAGTGACAGTATTATTTCGGACACCTATTGTCATTATGTCATCTATCAAAATACACCTGCATTGAAGGATCATGTTATGGTTCCATGCGGATACCCTAAGTGGAAGTGTTAGTAGAATCTTAGAGTTAAATAATATAGCAGTAAAAATGTGTACCTGTTGCTGAAACAGTTAAAAGACAAAATATCTCTGGAAGACAACCACCGGCCAAGCTAGAAGTAGTACAGCAACAATGCAAATTGATTTGGTTCCTACGCTGTGATGCTGAGAGCTCTCCAAGCTGGCATATCAAACAATTTGTGCTGCTATCCCAAATTCTATATACATAAGCCATAGCTAAATAAGGGTCTAAATTAAAACTGTCATCGCAGCTCATAAATAACAGATGTCCTACCTTTTTAATTATGTATGGTCCTGAATCTTTCAAAAATGAAAATGACTATACACATTTTTAATGTAGTTCTTGGTAATTTGCTGCCTGAATGATAAGGTTCCAGATAATCCCAATGCACCAGCTTGAAAACTAAAACATTGACAGACTTGTTTATCTTGTGTGACTGCTTCCTTTATCCCTTGTGACACTTTTAAAATTAAAATGCACGCAAAATCCAATCAACAAAATGATCATATAGTGTTGTTAATAATGCATCTTTCCAAAAATCTTAGTACACGCAAGCGTATTAAATATTAATTGATGTCAAAATCACTAAATCAAAGATTTGTTTCGTAAGAGAAAATAAATGGAACAAATGCTTAGACTGTCACAAATTTAATTCGCTGATTGACGACAAGGGTAAAATAATTGTATACAAAAGATTACCAGATGTAAATGGCTACACTACACTTTCAAGAATTAAAATGTAAAGATACTTTGAGATAGCTGTCAGATTATTAAATTGATAATTATTAGATTTTTTGGTCAAATTGTCTGGTAACTCAATATCAAAATGTCCTGCCTTATAGAAACCTTCAGAATGACTGGCATTCTGGCACAGGGACTGGACAAAGCACTCAGCATAACTGGCCTGAACAATAAAAAGTTAAATAATAGAAATTTATGTTAAGTTTTTTTTTATGTTAATAGCCATTTTAAAGCTTTGGTAAGTGATTTAAAGCCAAAACTTGAGAAATTATGTTCAGGTGAAGTATCAAATTGTGTAATCCTTAAAGATTTAAATGGATTGTCTACTACATTAAAAAATGTTATTAATGGGCCTAAGTTGGTGCAAGAAAAAAGGAGCAGAACAATACTCACTTATGGTACTGGCACTCCTATGAGCTCTGTTCTGTGTAATTAGGTGCAGTAGATCTAAGGGGTAACATTTATCCTTATGGAGAGTGAAATACTTAATATGGCTGTTGCCCCTTCTCATTGCAAAACATGAGAACAGATTTGGCTGTATGAGAGGCCTAAGACTGGGGTAGCTACTGGATTGCTACTTTCAATAGGTGGCTCTAGAGTTCAAATGCTCTTCCTCTCTGAAAAGGCAATTTCCATTTAACTTCAGCAGCAACCTAACAGGTCTTCAGGGAAAATAAGTGTTTGACGCACTGCCATTTTATGCAAGTTTTCTCACCTACAAAGGAAGGAGAGGATTGTACATTTTATTGTAGGTATATTTCAGCTGTGAGAGACGGAATCTTAATAAAAATACAGGAAATCATTGTATGATTTTTACATAATTAATTTGCATTTTATTGCATGAAATAAGTATTTCAAACAATAGAAAAACAGAACTTAGTGTTTTGTACAGAAACCTTTGTTTGCAATTACAGAGGTCAGGTGTTTCCTTTAGTTTTTAGAATTTTGGCCTATTCCTCCATACAGATCTTCTCCAGATCTTTCAGGTTTCTAGGCTATCGCTGGGCAATATTGAGTTTCAGCTCCCTCCAAGGATTTTCTTTTGAGTTCTGGTCTGCAGACTGGCTAGACCGCTCCAGGATCTTGAAATGCTTCTTACGGAGCCACTCCTTAGTTGCCCTGGCTGTGTGTTTTGGGCTATTGTAATGCTGGAAGACCCAGGTACTACCCATCTTCAATGTGTTTACTTAGGGAAGTAGGTTGTATCTTCAATATGTTTACTTAGGGAAGTAGGTTGTTGGCCAAAATTTTGTGGTGCATGACCCAGTCCATCTTCCCTCCAATACGGTGCAGTCGTCTTGTCCCCTTTGCAGAAAAGCACCCCCAAATTATGATGTTTCCCTCATCATTCTTCACAGTTGGGATGGTGTTTATAGAGCTGTACTCATCTTCCTTCTTCCTCCAAGCACGGAGTGTGGAGTTGATACCAAAAAGTTCTATTTTGGTCCCATCTGACCATGACCTATCATGCGGAGGCAGATTGACAGCCATCTTGTGCTTCTTCCATTTTCTAATAATTGTGCCAACAGTTGCCTTCCTCACCAAGCTGCTTGTTTATTGTCCTGCAGCCCATCTCAGCCTTGTTCAGGACTACAATTTTGTCCCTGGTATCCTTAGACAGCTCTTTGGTCTTGACCATGGTGGAGAGGTTGGACTGTGATTCATTGTGTGGACAGGTGTTTTTTTTTATATAGATAACGAGTTCAAACAGGTGCAATTAATAAAGATAATTAGTGCAGAGTAGGGCGGCTTCTTCAAGAAAAACTAACAGGTCTGTGAGAGCCAGAATTCTTGCTGGTGGGTATATGATCAAATACTTATTTCATGCATTAAAATGCAGTTTAATTATTTAGAAATCATACAATGTGATTATTTGGGTTTTATTTTTAGATTCTGTCTCTCACAGTTGTAGTGTACCTACGATAAAAATTGCGGGGCTGTCCATTTTTGTGGGTGGAAAAACTTGCAAAATCGTCAGTGTTTCAAATACTTATTTTCATGAAATGTATTTGAGAAATGCAGATCACCGTGGATTTCTAAGCCATACTCAGGGCGACATACTTTAAACTGAAAATCCGTTGTCACGTGAAACAACCTCTTTAATGTTGAAAAAAAATGCAGAAAAACCCACCTTAATTAAATAAATTTATCTTTTCCCACTTTATGTTTCTCTATGTTCCCCATGAACAGTAGTGATTAAAATGTTCCACATTACTTTATAAAATCAATAGTAAATTATGTTGTAATGTTAATTGCTTTTTTTTAGTAAAAAGAATGAACTTAAAGCATTATTAAATACCGGGACAATCTGTTATATACAAGATGTGTCTCTCTTTTTAAAAATCAAAAATTAATTTAGGCACAAATGCATTTAAAGGGATCAAAATAAGGAATACAGCTTAACTGTAATTATTAACCAAATTATACACAATGTTAGCAATAAAAGCACAAAGATTATTCTGTAATGAAAAAACGTGTTTGTGCTGTGCCCCATTAAAATTGAATGAAAATATGTATTAATATTAACGTGCTTTGCTATTATTTCAAAGTGACTTTCCTGCTGTCTATTCTACTTTTTTTTTACAATTTTAAAAGCACCAGTCATGAGTAGAGGAACGGAAATAGAATACTATATAGAATATAATGTTCATTGGCTAGAATGTGATCAGCTTGTTAAGAATAAATTAGGATACAAGCTCTAGGAGCTATACATCATACTATGTGGGTGACTGATTGAAACATTCATGCATTGAATGACATCCAGACAAATTTCTAGCAAAACGTAAAGAATTGCATGGTGTTTTCATTTAACAAAAGCCTGGAATTAAATCTCAATTTCTTTCTTGCAAATTAAATTTCTTATCGCCTGTAGATGATTATTTGTCCTTGCCAGGCCGATTCTAAGTGATCTCCACACCACCCCGGATAGGTGCGATACTGAATTGATTTTCAGATTATCTACCCAGCACAAATGCAGTCCTTGTATCCACTGTAAAGAGGTTGAACATCAAAGCTGGAGTCTGCGAAGGACGAGCTGCTCTGCATTCTTGTCCCATTCTCTTGGCTGCAAACGTTTTCAATCATTTGGACATTTCATTTAAATACAATAGAGAAGGTGTTTGATATCCATGTACATGACAAATATTATTTGTTTGACTTTGAAATACTATTAAAACGCACATTAATGTACCAGGACGAAAGTGTTAGATGGTGTGCGTCTGCATATTCATGACTTAAGTAACCCATGAAAGAACAAGTCGTAGAGAAGAGAAAGAACTGACCTTATAAGGTACAAATTCCCTACAGTGTGGCGATGAATAATTTACTAGGATAAAACTCACTGAAATGCATTTTGGATGTGTTCTATCATCAAAGCAATAATGTTTTAATGCACTCGATTTTCAATGCAAAAAGTATAGACTTTAAAGTTAAAAAATGCAGTAAAACTGCTTACAAAATTTCAAGTTTTCTTTTTCTTAGGATTTGATTTTCAGTTTTGTTATTTAAAGAACATATTTAACAACATTTATCTACCATATTCATATGCATCTAGCATTAGCAATTACAGCTTATTGGAGAGGCATGCAATTCGGGAGTGGTTGATATCTGTAAGGGCAGTCTCACACGTCCAGATATTTCCGGTACCGGAAAAATCAGTACCGGAATTATCCGTGTCCGTGTGCCGGTGCGTTTCTGTGGCACATCAGTGTGGCACACGTGCGGCACACGTGTGCCGCCCTTGTGCCCACTGGGTACCACACGCACCGTGCCGGAGACAGCGCTAAAGTTTAGTGCTGTCCCCGGCATCGTGCTGAAGCCCCATTCATATCTTCCTTGCAGCAGCGTTTGCTGTAGAGAAGATATGAATATTAGTGTGTTACATCAATATCCAGGTCCCCACCCCCCTCCCATCCCCTGTGCGCTTCCCCCGCTGTGATTAAAATACTCACCTAGCTTCCGGATCCCTCGCAGCGTCCTGTCCTGGCCGCACCTTGTACTGTATGAGCGGTCACGTGGGGCCGCTCATTTACAGTAATGAATGTGCGGCTCCACCCCTTTGGGAGGTGGAGCCGCATATTCATGATTGTAATCGGCGCACAATAATAATAATAATCTTTATTTTTATTTTTTATATAGCGCTAACATATTCCGCAGCGCTTTACAGTTTGCACACATTATCATCACTGTCCCCGATGGGGCTCACAATCTAGAATCCCTATCAGTATGTTTTTTCGAATGTGGGAGGAAACCGGAGTGCCCGGAGGAAACCCACGCAAACACGGAGAGAACATACAAACTCTTTGCAGATGTTGTCCTGGATGGGATTAGAACCCAGGACCCCAGCGCTGCAAGGCTGCAGTGCTAACCACTGCGCCACCGTGCGCCAATCAAGATAAGGGTGCACAACCTGAAACCTGTGGGGGGGCATGCACCCTGCTATGCCATTCTGTGTGGTCCCCAACTACATTGACACAGAAATGTTTGCCTTTATGGGACTGCTCAGGTGTAGTTCATGTATCAAATAGAAGAGGAATGGCACACAGCTGAGGTTTCTGGTTTGTTTATTGTATGGGTGACTGTAGTAACATGATACCCACAGTCCTCATTAGTGGAAGTAAAACTTGTACGCATCACATATTTATTTAATATATTTTTGATAAGCTAAAAATGTCTCAGACGGTAATATAATATTATTTGAAGTTTTATTGTTGTATATTGGAATGGTGGTTCAGTGTCGCAGTCTGATCTTTGAACCAAGAATTGTTGTACTCAACCCCAGGAGCTTTTTCGTTTTTACGTTTTCGTTTTTCACTCCCCTCCTTCCCAGAGCCATAAGTTTTTTATTTCTCTGTCATTATGGCCATTTGAGGGATTATTTTGGGGGGGACGAGTTGTACTTTTGAACAACACCATTGGTTTTACCATGTCGTACACTAGAAAATGGGAAAAAAAATTCCAAGTGCCATGAAATTGCAAAAAAAAAGTGCAATCCCACACTTGTTTTTTGTTTGGATTTTTTGCTAGGTTCACTAAATGCTAAAAGTGACCTACCATTATGATTCTCCAGGTCATTGCAAGTTCACAGACATCAAGCATGTCCAGGTTTTTTTTTTATCTGAGTGGTAAAAAACAATTCCAAACTTTGCTAAAAAAAAAAAAATCACAATTTTCCGAGACCCATAGCGTCTCCATTTTTCATGATCTCGGGTTGGGTGAGGGCTTATTTTTTGCATGCTGATCTGACATTTTTAATGATGCCATTTCAGTGTAGATATGTTCTTTTGACGCCCGTTATTGTATTTCAATGTAACGTTGCGGCAACCAAAATAATTAATTCTGGTGTTTTGAATTTTTTTATCGCTATGCCTTTTAGCGATTAGGTTAATTCTTTTTTATTGATAGATCAGGTGATTCTGAATGCGGCGATACCAAATGCTTGTGGTTGATTTATTTTTATTGTTTTATTTTGAATGGGGCGAAAGGTAGGTGATTTGAACTTTTATATTTTTTTCAGATTTCTAAAAACTTTTTTTTTTTTTTTTAACTTTTGCATGCTTTAATAGCCTCCATGGGAGGCTAGAAGCTGGCATAGCCTGATCGGCTTTGCTACATAGGGGTGATGCTCAGTTCGCCCCTATGTAGCTGAATTACAGCATTGCTATGAGCGCCAACCACATGGCAGGTGCAATCTGGCAGGAGACCTCTGGTTATTATATCGATGCACCGCTGACCCCCGATCGCATGACTGGGGTCAGCAATGCGCGCATTTTTGGCCGCTTGTTAAATGCCGTTGTCAGAGTTTGACAGCGGCATTTATCTAGTTAATAGGCGCGGGAGGATCACGATTCTGCCCCCGCCTATTGCAGGCACATGTCAGCTGTTCAACACAGCTGACATATCCTGGCATTGATGCGGTCTCACCGCCAAAGCCTGCATCAAAGCAGAGGTTCTGTCATCGGACGTACTATTCCGTCCTTTGGCAGAAAGGGGTTAAAATAGTATTAGACAGCATTACAATATTATACGTCCTACAATATGTGCATTATTGTCATAAAGGTGGAATGTGGCTGCTGGCTGTGATAAAACGAGAGAAGAAAAAAAACTTCTGGCATTTCTTGTAAATAATGCATCTGTGATATGCAATATTAATTGGATTACAGACCAAGTACAGTTTTAGAAGTTTAACCCCTTTACCCCCAAGGGTGGTTTGCACGTTATGGACCGGGCCAATTTTTACAATTCTGACCACTGTCCCTTTATGAGGTTATAACTCTGGAACGTTTCAACGGATCCCGGTGATTCTGACAATGTTTTCTCGTGACATATTGTACTTCATGATAGTGGTAAAATTTCTTTGATATTACCTGCGTTTATTTGTGAAAAAAATGGAAATTTGGCGAACATTTTGAAAATTTCGCAATTTTCCAACTTTGAATTTTTATGCAATTAAATCACAATAACAAGTAACATTTCCCACATGTCTACTTTACATCAGCACAATTTTGGAACCAAAATTTTTTTTGTTAGGGAGTTATAAGGGTTAAAAGTTGACCAGCAATTTCTCATTTTTACAACACCATTTTATTTTAGGGACCACATCTCATTTGAAGTCATTTTGAGGGGTCTATATGATAGAAAATACCCAAGTGTGACACCATTCTAAAAATTGCACCCGTCAAGGTTCTCAAAACCACATTCAAGAAGTTTATTAACCCTTCAGGTGTTTCACAGGAATTTTTGGAATGTTTAAATAAAAATGAACATTTAACTTTTTTTCACAAAAAATTTAATTCAGCTCCAATTTGTTTTATTTTACCAAGGGTTACAGGAGAAAATGGACCCCAAACCTTGTTGTACAATTTGTCCTGAGTATGCCGATACCCCATAAGTGGAGGTAAACCACTGTTTGGGCGCATGACAGAGCTTGGAAGCGAAGGAGCGCCATTTGACTTTTCAATGCAAAATTGATTGGAATTGAGATGGGACACCATGTTGCGTTTGGAGAGCCACTGATGTGCCTAAACATTGAAACCCCCCACAAGTGACACCATTTTGGAAAGTAGACCCCCTAAGGAACTTATCTAGAGGTGTGGTGAGCACTTTGACCCACCAAGTGCTTCACAGAAGTTTATAATGCAGAACCGTAAAAATAAAAAATCATTTTTTTTTACAAAAATTATCTTTTCGCAATCAATTTTTTATTTTTCCAATGGTAAGAGAAGAAATTGGAACCAAAAAGTTGTTGTACAATTTGTCCTGAGTACGCTGATACCCCATATGTGGGGGTAAACCACTGTTTGGGTGCATGGGAGTGCTCGGAAGGGAAGGAGTGCCGTTTGACTTTTCAATGCAAAATTGACAGGAATTGAGATGGGACGCCATGTTGCGTTTGGAGAGCCACTGATGTGCCTAAACATTGAAACCCCCCACAAGTGACACCATTTTGGAAAGTAGACCCCCTAAGGAACTTATCTAGATGCGTGGTGAGCACTTTGACCCACCAAGAGCTTCACAGAAGTTTATAATGCAGAGCCGTAAAAATAAAACAAACATTTTTTCCCGCAAAAATTATTTTTTAGCCCCCAGTTTTGTATTTTCCCAAGGGTATCAGGAGAAATTGGATGCCAAAAGTTGTTGTGCAATTTGTCCTGAGTGCGCTGATACCCCATATGTGGGGGAGACCCACCGTTTGAGCACATGGGAGGGCTCGGAAGGGAAGGAGCGCCATTTGGAATACAGACTTAGATGGAATGGTCTGCAGGCGTCACATTGCGTTTGCAGAGCCCCTAATGTACCTAAACAGTAGAAACCCCCCACAAGTGACCCCATATTGGAAACTAGACCCCCCAAGGAACTTATCTAGATGTGTTGCTAGAACTTTGAGCCCCTTAAGTGTTTCACTACAGTTTCTAACGCAGAACCGTGAAAATAAAAAATAAAAAATTCCCCCCCAAAATTATTTTTTAGCCCCCAGTTTTGTATTTTCTCGAGGGTAACAGGAGAAATTGGACCCCAAAAGTTGTTGTCCAATTTGTCCTGAGTGCACTGATGCCCCATATGTGGGGGGGAACCACCGTTTGGGTGCATGGGAGGGCTCGGAAGGGAAGGAGCACCATTTGGAATGCAGACTTAGATGGAATGGTCTTCAGGCGTCACATTGCATTTGCAGAGCCCCTAATGTACCTAAACAGTAGAAACCCCCCACAAGTGACCCCATATTGGAAACTAGACCCCCTACAAACTTATCTAGATGTGTTGTGAGAACTTTGAGCCCCCAAGTGTTTCACTACAGTTTATAACGCAGAGCCGTGAAAGTAAAAAATCTTTTTTCCCACAAAAATTATTTTTTAGCCCCCAGTTTTGTATTTTCCCAAGGGTAACAGGAGAAATTGGACCCCAAAAGTTGTTGTCCAATTTGTCCTGAGTACGCTGATACCCCATATGTTGGGGTAAACTCCTGTTTGGGCACACGGGAGAGCTCGGAAGGGAAGGAGCACTGTTTTACTTTTTCAACGCAGAATTGGCTGGAATTGAGATCGGACGCCAAGTCGCGTTTGGAGAGCCCCTGATGTGTCTAAACAGTGGAAACACCCCAATTATAACTGAAACCCTAATCCAAACACACCCCTAACCCTAATTCCAACGGTAACCCTAACCACACCTCTAACCCAGACACACCCCTAACCCTAATCCCAACCCTATTCCCAACCGCAAATGTAATCCAAACCCTAACCCTAACTTTAGCCCCAACCCTAACTGTAGCCTTAACCCTAACTGTAGCCTTAAACCTAACTGTAGCTTTAACCCTAGCCCTAACCCTAGCCCTAACCCTAGCCCTAACCATAACCCTAGCCCCAACCCTAACCCTAGCCCTAACCCTAGCCCTAGCCCTAACCCTAGCCCTAGCCCTAACCCTAACTCTAGCCCTAACCCTAACCCTAGCCCTAACCCTAGCCCTAATGGGAAAATGGAAATAAATACATTTTTTAAATTTTTTTTTATTTTTCCCTAACTAAGGGGGTGATGAAGGGGGGTTTGATTTACTTTTATAGCGGGTTTTTTAGCGGATTTTTATGATTGGCAGCCGTCACACACTGAAAGACGCTTTTTATTGCAAAAAATATTTTTTGCGTTACCACATTTTGAGAGCTATAATTTTTCCATATTTGAGTCCACAGAGTCATGTGAGGTCTTGTTTTTTGTGGGACGAGTTGACGTTTTATTGGTAACATTTTCGGGCATGTGACATTTTTTGATCGCTTTTTATTCCGATTTTTGTGAGGTAGAATGACCAAAAACCAGCTGTTCATGAATTTCTTTTGGGGGAGGCGTTTATACCGTTCCGCCTTTGGTAAAATTGATAAAGCAGTTTTATTCTTCGGGTCAGTACGATTACAGCGACACCTCATTTATATCATTTTTTTATGTTTTGGCGCTTTTATATGATAAAAACTATTTTATAGAAAAAATAATTATTTTTGCATCGCTTTATTCTGAGGACTATAACTTTTTTATTTTTTTGCTGATGTTGCTGTATGGCAGCTCGTTTTTTGCGGGACAAGATGTCGCTTTCAGCGGTACCATGGCTATTTATATCCATCCTTTTGATCGCGTGTTATTCTACTTTTTGTTCGGCAGTATGATAATAAAGCGTTGTTTTTTGCCTCGTTTTTTTTTTTTCTTACGGTGTTTACTGAAGGGGTTAACTAGTGGGACAGTTTTATAGGTCGGGTCGTTACGGACGCGGCAATACTAAATACGTGTACTTTTATTGTTTTTTTTTTTTATTTAGATAAAGAAATGTATTTATGGGAATAATATTTTTTTTTTCATTATTTAGGATTTTTTTTTATTATTTTTTTTACACACTTGTAAAATTTTTGTTAAACTTTTTTACTTTGTCCTAGGGGGGGACAATACAGATCGGTGATCTGACAGTTTGCACAGCACTCTGACAGATCACCGATCTGTCTCAGAGCGCTGCAGCGTTACCAAGTGCCTACTCTGAGCAGGCACTTGGTAAGCCACCTCCCTCCCTGCAGGACCCGGATGCCGCGGCCATATTGGATCCGGGCCTTGCTGCAGGGAGGAAGGTAGGAGACCCTCGCAGCAACGCGATCACATCGCGTTGCTGCGGGGGTCTTATGGAAGCCCGCAGGGAGCCCCCTTCCTGCGCGATGCTTCCCTGCAACGCCGGCACATCGCGATCATGTTTGATCGCGGTGTGCCGGGGGTTAATGTGCCGGGGCGGTCCTTGACCGCTCCTGGCACATAGTGCCGGATGTCAGCTGTGATAAGCAGCTGACACCCGGCCGCGATCGGCCGCGCTCCCCCTGTGAGCGCGGCCGATCGCCTATGACGTACTATTCCGTCCTTGGGAAGTAGGGCCCACCCCACATGGACGGAATAGTACGTCTAATGGCAGAAAGGGGTTACTGGGGTTGTCTGGCCTTGGGGTACAAAATGTGACTGCAGACTTATGAATCTAGAGCACGTTCTAAGAATTCTCTGGAATGTGATTTGCATACTTCAGGCCACATTTCGATTAAAAGTGTCCGTTTTTGCTACATACAGTCACTTACTGTTAGGAGTCGAGTTTCCTCTGCTGCACAGGGGGAATCTCGATCCCTGTCTGCTGCGGTCTCCCATTCTGTACCGGCCGCAGTGGGGCCTGCTCAGCGGAGGCGTCGCTCCCAGCGTCTTGCTGGGACTGATTCTGTGCAAAGGGTTACTGTTGCCTTTTCTGGCTCTCCTGTTGTACCCTGCACTCATCTGCGGCGAGCGGGCTTCTCTGGGACTAAGTCCTTATTTGCACACACTGAGCATGCCCAGGGCAAGATCTCCCGTTCGAGATCGAGGGTCACATGCTCAGGTACTGCAGCACATTCCATTGGTCCTCCAGGAAGGTCCTGAAAGGGCAAAACTTCAGTAGCAGCTTCCTGTGCTGCAACTATATAAACTGCGCATGACCGCACGGCCATGCGCTAGTATTGTCTTGATAATATGTGTGTGTGTTGTGAGTGAAAGTCGCTCTTTAAAATACCCTCCCTATTGGATGACTGTTCGCGGAAGGTGTATGTTTGCTATCTAGCGCCCGACTTATCCAACAGCACGTTATACACATAACAGCGTCTAGTTGCTATGACCGCCTGTACGGCGCCATGCACTTCCTCTGCGCTTTCCTTACCCAAGCCTGGGTGGTTAGTGGCGTCCGTCAGTGCGGCACTGCATGCACTCTCGTGCCTTTATATACTTTTTTAATAGTTTCCTTACACACCCAGTTGCGGTGTTGTGCCAGCAAGTGGTCTAATTGGACTTCAATCCTGTGTTGGGGTTGTGTTCGCTGACTTCTTGCTCGCGCTCTATGTGCGGTACCGCGGTCCTGTGACACAACAGGATCGCTTCCTTCACGCAGGGTGAAGTTAACCCGTGCGTGTATACTTATAGTACCGCCATATAGTCCGTCTTACTAGCAGCAGGATTTTTACCTGCACGGTGGACCTCGGACTGCGAACGCACCTAGTTTCATATCATCTATACTTGGTGCGTTCCGCCAGTCCTTTACACTTACTTACGGTCACATACTTGCCACTAGAGTTTAATCATTAACCCCTTCCTGACCTGTGACACCACGTAGGCATCATGAAAGTCGGTGCCAATCCGACCTGTGACGCCTATGTGGCGTCATGGAGGGATGGCGTCCCTGCAGATCGGGTGAAACGGTTGACTCCAATTTCACCCGATCTGCAGGGACAGGGGGAGTGGTACTTCAGCCCAGGGGGGTGGATTTGCCTTCACATGGCTACGATCGCTCTGATTGGCTGTTGAAAGTGATTCAGCCAATCAGAGCAATTTGTAATATTTCACCTATGAAATGTGAAATATTACAATCCAGCCATGGCCGATGCTGTAATATCATCGGCCATGGCTGGAGACCGCGATCTGACCCCCCCACTGACTGACAGCGGTGATCTGCCGCCGCTATCAGTCTTTCCTCCCCTCCGTTCTGTGCTCCGCTGCCCTCCTCTCCCCCCGCCTGCCCCTGGCCTCCCCTCCGCCTCCCCGCTGTCCGATCCCACCCTCCATACTTACCAAGTCCCGGTGTCCCTCCGGGTGTTCGTCCGTCTTCAGTGATGAACGCCACCATCTTCCAAAATGGCGGGGGCGCAGTGCGCCTGCCGAATCTGCCAGTCGGCAGATTTGTTACAGGTACATTTTGATCACTGTGATAGGTTGTATCACAGTGATCAAAATAAAAAATAGTAAATAAAGCCCCCCTTATCACCCCCATAGGTAGGGAAAATAATGAAATAAATAAATATATTTATTTTTATTTTTCCACTAAGGTTAAGGTTAGAACTAGGGTTAGGGTTAGGGTTAGGGTTGCAATTAGGGTTAGAATTAGGCTATGTGCACACGGTGCGGATTTGGCTGCGGATCCGCAGCGAATTGGCCGCTGCAGATTCGTGGCAGTTTTCCATCATGTTTACAGTACCATGTAAACCTATGGAAAACCAAATCCGCAGTACACATGGTGCGGAAAATACCGTGCGGAAATGCTGCGTTGTATTTTCCGCAACATGTCAATTCTTTGTGCAGATTCCGCAGCATTTTACACCTGTTCCTCAATAAGAATCCACAGGTGAAATCTGCACAAAAAACACTGGAAATCCGCGGTAAATCCGCAAGTAAAATGCAGTGCGTTTTACCTGTGGATTTTTCAAAAATGGTGCGGAAGAATCCGCACACGAATCCGCAACGTGGGCACATAGCCTTAGGGTTAGGGCTGGAACTAAAGTTAGGGTTGGAGTTAGAGTTAGGGTTGGAATTAGGGTTAAGATTAGGGTTAGGCTTGTGGTTAGGGTTATGGTTAGGGTTGGGATTAGGGTGGTTTACCCAAACATATGGGGCATAAGCGTACTCAGGAAAAATTGTACAACAATTTTGGGGGTCTAATTTTTCCTGTTACCCTTGGAAAAATAAAAAAATGGGGGCTAAAAAATTATTTTTGTGGGGAAAAAAGATTTTTTATTTTCACAGCTCTGCGTTATAAAATTCTGTGAAGCACTTGGGGGTTCAAAGTGCTCACCACTCATCTAGATAAGTTCCTTGGGGGGTCTAGTTTCCATAATGGGGTCACTTGTGTGGGTTTCTACTGTTTAGGCACATCAGGGGCTCTGCAAACGTAATGTGACACCCGCAGACCATTCCATCAAAGTCTGCATTTCAAAAAGTCACTACTTCCCTTCCGAGCTCTGTCATGCACACAAACAGTTGTTTAACTCCACACATGGGCTATGCGCATACTCAGGACAAACTGTACAACAACTTTTGGTGTCCAATTTCTCCTGTTAGCCTTGTGAAATTAAAAAAATGTGGGCTAAAGTATATTTTTTGAGGAAAGAAAAATGATTTTTTATTTTCATGGCTCTGCATTATAAACTTCTGTGAAGCATTTGGGGGTTCAAAGTGCTCATCACACATCTATATGTGTTCCTTGGGGGGTCTAGTTTCCAAAATGGTGTCACTTGTGGGGGAGTTCAAATGTTTGGGCACATCAGTGGCTCTCCAAACGAGACATGGTGACCACTAATGATTGGAGCTAATTTTTCATTCAAAAAGTCAAATGGTGCTCCTTCCCTTCCAAGCCTTGCTGTGTGCCCAAACAGTGGTTTTCCCCCACATGTGAAGTATCAGTGTACTCAGGAGAAATTGCCCAACACAATTTAAGATCCATTTTATCCTGTAGCCCATGAGAAAATGAAAAAATTGAGGCTAAAGGAATTTTTTTTGTGAAAAAAAGTACTTTTTCATTTTTACGGATATATTTGTGAAGTACCTGGGTGTTGAAAGTGCTCACTATGCATCTAGATAGGTTCCTTGGGGGTTTAGTTTCCAAATTGGGGTCACTTGTGGGGGAGCTCCAATGTTTAGGCACACAGGGGCTCTCCAATCACGACATGGTGTCCGCTAACGATGGAAGCTAATTTTTCATTCAAAAAGTCAAATGGCGCTCCTTCACTTACAAGCCTAACTGTGTGCCCAAACAGTGGTTTACCCCCACATATGAGGTATCGGTGTACTCAGGAGAAATTGCCCAATAAATTTTAGGATCCATTTTATCCTGTTACCCATGTGAAAATGAAAAAATTGAGGCTAAAATAATTTTTTTGTGTAAAAAAAAAGTACTTTTTCATTTTTACGGATCAATTTGTGAAGCACTTACGGATCAATTTGTGAAGCACCTGGGGATTGAAAGTGCTCACTATGCATCTAGATAAGTTCCTTGGGGGGTCTGTTTTCCAAAATGGGGTCACTTGTGGGGGAGCTCCAATCTTTAGGCACAAAGGGGCTCTCCAAACGCGACATGGTGTCCGCTAAACATTGGAGCCAGTTTTTCATTCAAAAGGTTAAATGGCGTTCCTTCCCTTCCGAGTCCTGTCGTGCGCCCAAACAGTGAGTTCCCTCCCACATATGGGGTATCGGCATACTCAGGACAAATTGTACAACTTTTGGGGTCCAGTTTATCCTTTTACCCTTGAGAAAATACAAAAATTGTTGCTAAAAGTTCATTTTTGTGACTAAAAAGTTAAATGTTCATTTTTTCCTTCCATGTTGCTACTGCTGCTGTGAAGCACCTGAAGGGTTAATAAACTTATTGAATGTGGTTTTGAGCACTGTGAGGGGTGCAGTTTTTAGAATAGTGTCACTTTTGGGTATTTTCAGCCATATAGACCCCTCAAAGTGACTTCAAATTTGAGGTGGCCCATAAAAAAAATGGTTTTGTAAATTTTGTTGTAAAAATTAGAAAATCGCTGGTCAAATTTTAACCCTTATAACTTCTTAGCAAAAAGCAAAAAAAATTTGTGTCCAAAATTATGCTGATGTAAAGTAGACATGTGGGAAATTTTATTTATTAACTATTTTGTGTCACATAACTCTCTGGTTTAACAGAATAAAAATTCTAAATTTGAAAATTGCTAAATTTTCTAAATTTTTGCCAAATTTCCATTTTTTCACAAATAAACGCAAAAATTATCGACCTAAATTTACCACTAACCTGAAGCTCAATATGTCACAAAAAAAATCTCAGAATCGCTAGGATCCGTTGAAGCGTTCTTGAGTTATTACCTCAAAAGGGACACTGGTCAGAATTGCAAAAAATGACCAGGTCATTAAGGTCAAAATAGGCTGGGTCATGAAGGGGTTAATAAGAGCATATGGGCCTGTTATTTCAATTCAGTTTACTGCTATTTTAATCGAGCTCTCAAAGCTGCATTGGCTACACTAATGCAATATTAAACTCCCTCGCAGAAATCTCAAACATCTCAACTTGTGGAACCAAAAGGACATCTGAGCTTCTGGTGAGGACGTACTGGTGGCCACATATGGCCTGTGACATTGGAGACTATATTCGGGCGTGCGTCTCCTGTGCCAGGAATAAGTCTCCTCGACAACAGCCAGCTGGGTTACTTTACCCCCTGCCGATGTCGAACAGGCCCTGGAAGATGGTTGGGATGGACTTTGTGGTGGGCTTACCCAAGTCCCGTGGCTGCATCATTATTTGGGTAATCACCGAACATTTTTCCAAAATGGTGCACTTGGTGCCTCTTCCACGGCTACCTTCTGCACGGGTCCTGGCAGTGTTGTTTATTAAACACATTTTCCGCCTACATGGTATGCCGGACAAAAGTGTCAGTGACCAAGGTCCCTAGTTTGCCTCTCAGTTCTGGAGAGAGCTTTGTCATCTATTCAGCATCGAGCTGAATCTCTCTTCAGCATACCATCCTGAGACGAATGGGTTGGTAGAGAGGGCCAACCAGACTCTGGTCACATATCTGCAACATTTTGTTTCAGCCAGGCAAAATGACTGGGCATCCATGCTACCGTGGTCGGAGTTTGCGCTGAACAACGCCGTAGCCGACTGTACTGGGCAGATCCCATTCCTCCTTAACTACGGCCAGCACTCGCGGGTTCTTGTGCCTATGCCCATGTCTTCCACCGATTTCAGGGTGGCACACTGGGCTGTGGAGGCATGTGACATTTGGGACTGCACACAGGAAGCCATCCGGGCTTCCAAGGAGAGAATGAGGTCCTCCGCCGATGCACATTGGTGCCCCACTCCGACCTTTGCTCCTGGCAACTTAGTGTGGCTCTCTGCCCGTAATATCAGGCTGCGAGTTCAGTCCACTAAGCCTGCACCTTGCTACTTGGGTCCATTCAAGGTTCTGGAACAGGTTAACCCTGTGGTCTACTGTCTGGCCCTTCCTCCATGCCTAGGTATCACCGACACCTTTCATATGTCCCTTCTAAAGCCCGTTCACATGTCCCGGTTTTCTGAGTCCTCTACGGATGATTATGAGGTGAACGCTATCTTGGGGTGTAAGGTGGTACATGAAAAAAAAATGTATTTCATGGATTGGAAGGGTTATGGCCAAAAGGGCAGGTTCTGGGAACCTGCTGAGCAGATTCAAGCTCCGCAGCTTATTGCTGCCTTCAAACGTAGCGAGGTCCAAGGAGGGGGGTAATGTTAGATGTCGAGTTCCCATGGCTGCACAGGGGGAATATCAAACCACCTCCGCTGCAGTCTCCCATTCTTCTCCAGCCACAGTGGAGCCTGCTCAGCAGAAATTTTGGTCCCAGCGTCTGGCTCAGGCAGATACTGTGCGCTTGGTTACTGCTGCCCTTCCAGGCTCAGCCATTGTAACCAGCACTGTTCAGCGGTAAGCAGATGGTCCTGGGATGAAGTCCTGCTTTTTCTCTACTGAGTATGCCCAAGGGAAAACCTCTCATTGGAGGTCAGTGGTCACATGCTCAGGTCCTGTAGCAGCTCTTATTGGACCACTAGGAAGGTCCCAGAGAGATTCCTCTATAAAAGGTTTGCATGGCCATGCGCTAGTATAAACTTGATAACGTGTGTGTGTAGATGAATGACTGTCGATGGATGAAGGCTCCTTAATCATTCCCATTCCTAGTGTTGTTGACTGCCCGTGAATGGTGGAAGCTATCTGGCACCCGACAGTGCTACCTGCACACATTATAGTGCCTTTTGCAGTGCCCGCTTATACGGCACCTGTTCGCAATCAGTGCGCTTTCCTGATAGCCTGTCAGTGTAGGGTGAGAATTCCCACTTGGACTCTGCAGCTGATTCGGGGCGTCCTCAGGCACGGGCTCAAAAGCCACCGAGGGTCAGAGCAAGTTCAATCACCAGATTAGTGGAGGTGATTCATAGGGATCCCTCTAGTGTCTTGCAGCTGCACCCTGTGTCTGTTAACAGGGCGCAGCGTATTTTGGTGGCTCTGTGAAGCAAGAGAGTTCGCTACTATTCTCACGGAGTGAAGTCCAACCCACATGTGAACAAGTGTCCACCCGCCATTACTCAGCAGCAGGTACCATCTCTGCACGTTGGACCCCGGGCTGCGAACGCACCTAATATCTACCTCCTTATTATTTGGTGCGTTCCGCTAGCCCTAAAAGATAGTTTGCTGAAAATGTGTTCCATCTGAAGCCAACATTTAAGTGGGTATACTTGAGATAATTGTCTTATTGGAAGATCCTAAGCCCCTCAAAGTTCTGCTTCCTCACAGAAAACCTGTTTTCTCCTAGGGTGTACTTGAATGAATCTATCTTGTTCTCCACATGTTGCATGTTTCTTTCCATTGACAAAGGAAGCAAAGTAGCCAAAAAGCATTACCAAGCCATCACCATGCTTTACTATAGGCAGAGTGTTCTTTTAGTCTATATGCTTTATTCTTCATCCTCAACATAAATTGCTGATCCAAAAGAGCAAAACATTCTAGTTTTGCTTCATTGCTCTACAGAATGAAATATCAAAACTTCTCTGGCTTATTTAAATAGTGTGAGCGCATTGATGACCGCATTACTTGAGCTTTTAGGTCAGTAGTTGTACACATCTTGGTTTTTGTGCTTGGAGACCTTCAGAGTTTAGCAACTGCTTTACTGAAAAAACTCAGTGCTTGCTGCCACCCAAAACTTTCTGATGATCTTTATGCAGAAGAAACGAGAGGCTAGCACACGACTTGTAGTTGATTTGATGGTGCTAGTGAACGGAACCAATGATCCCATAGAGAGGTAAAGTCTATAATCACTGCACTCATACAAGTAAGAGAGTTTGCTTCAAGTGAATAATTTATAGGTGATGGGCGACAGGTAATTTTTGACGTTTTGGCCACAATATGGCCTTGATCACAATGTCGCTGTAAAAAATGAAAAAAATATAAATGTAACATACAGTATATATAGAGGATCCTTTAAATACAATACATATTTACATATTTACACAAGAGTCGAAAAACACGTATGGCGGGTATACAGACATCTAAATCAGAGGTTAGGCAAAAGGTCATCAAGACTACTAGATGGAAGAGCTATCATAATTAGATGGAGCCTGGAAGAAACGTTGGAGAATAAACATGAAAAAGTAAAGTGAAACATAAAACATAAACTTTTGAAGATGCATCAACAAGTCGTACTTGTACATCCCTTAAGGGAAATAGTGTATTGGTAAGTGTGTCCTGTTGGAAATGACAAGAGGCAATGAGCATCTCCATATTGAAAGTTTTGTTGATAGGAGATTGTGACTGAACAAGGTGTCATAAATTTGGGAAATATTGTTACGGGTTACCAATACAGGGGTGTGTGCTAAGATGGGTACGTGTGACTAAGGGTCAAATAAAGTGAACAAAATGAAATAATGGGGAATCTATGTTTACCACATTGGATGAGGTATGCACTAGGGCTGCAGCAATGTATACGCTCTGTTTTTGCTGCAAGGAGAGAGTTTACATAGATGAAGGTTATTTAGTAATGTACAGACAAGTGCTTAAAATGAAAATAGGGTGATATATATTTACCGCACTGGATGGAGTATACACTGGGCTGCAATGATGCCAGAGATGTGTTTTAAGTGCTGTAGTTGCTGCAAGGGGAGAGATTACATAGATAAGAGCTTAAAAAAATGTATGAACAGGTACTTATCCTAGGAGAAGGTGGGCTTACATCTGGTGGTTGTATCGTCACGATCACAGACGCGGTAGTGTCTGGAGGTAAGTGGCTGCACAAGCCAACGTTGGTGGTTGAGTGGGAGGGCTGGAACATCCGTGCCTTAGCTGGGAGAAGCTACATTGGCCGGTTCTCGCCGCTATATGAAGCGCTGGTCGGTCGGGTGATCGGAAGTGATGGACAACGCCAGCACATGCGCAGTGAGGAAGAAAATTCTTCCTGATGATGTGTGTCCTCATGGTGAAATGTTTATGTGTTGCCATAGGAACGCGGGTCTAATGTAACATGCGGATGAAGTTGGAACAACAAGGACATAGTATAGGACATGGTCAGATTATTGTGGTGGGATAATGGAGTTTTCACACATTAAATTAATACAAAGCATTATTAAGCCATAGATCATGTGTGAATACATAAGTAAACGAATAAATATATGATGGGGATATTGTACAAGCAGAGTAGAAAAAAAGATGTCAAATTAAGTGTATAAATAAATAAAAAATAATGAATCCTATTGTAACATAAATAAATAAATAAATGGATGGATAAACCAATAATATCAAAATGAAAAAGTAAACCAAAGTAGAAGTCCAAACTGTAAACAACTAGTAAAAAATGTAAAAGTATAAGAAAAAGATATTAAAAAGAAAGCTTATATAAAATTAAGGTGGGGTAGCGGAAATAATAGTGAAACTTACCATCTCGAATACGATAAAGGTCAAGACTATGTGTGCAATGATGTGTGTCAATTGATCTATGGAAAAAGATCAAAGGTTTATTACGTTAACCAATCCATTTCACGATTTAGACCTTTTGGGTGAAGGGTGTCAAGCAGAGGCGTAGCTAGGGGTTCAGCTCAGGGGGGGGGGCGAAAAATCTGAGTGGGCCCCTAACCAATAGCCCTGATTGCAACTGAGGTGGCGCACTGTATTCGTGGGTATAGGAGAACCTCAGCACATTATAGTGCTGTCACTGAAAAAAATCTCTGCACAAAAAACAATACTGATAATACCGTCATATGATGATCTCATAATTGTAGATACCAGTGTTGCAGAATATACAAGCGTTTACAATACAGTTACAGACAATAACTTACAGGTGACATTCTTTTTGATAATCGTTCACTTTTACACCTTACTCAGACCGACATGACAACTTCTTCCAGCCAGGACTCCTCTGCAGAGATTACAACAAAGACACATTTGACTTCTCACACATTTCCAGCCCAGTACCCATCTATCTCCAACCAGCACAAACTACTCAACCCAATACTGAGCCACTGCTGTCACATGTGTCCCTAGTATTGCACCTGCTGTGTGATACAAAAGCAATGCTTCTCATACTGCCTCACATAATAATGCCACCATTGGGACCTTTACATAGTAGAATGTCTCTTTTGTACCCCCACAGTAGCTCCCACACTGTATATAAACCCCAGTTTATGACAGACCCCACAATAACTCCCACACTGTATATAGGCCCCCATACTGTATGATGGCCCCCACAGTAGCTCCCATACTGTATAATGACCCCTGCATTACCTCTCACGCAGTATACTGGCTCCTGCATCAGCTCATCCGCTGTATAATGACCCCTGAATTCGCTCTAACACTGTATAATGCCCCCGCTGTAGCTCCCATGCCTTTGATTCTGGCCTCTGTCGGTCCCTGTTTGTGGACTACATCTTGCACAGTGCTGATATATATAACAAAGGGCTAAATAGAAGAAAACAGAAACAGCCAGTGGGTGTATATAGAGGCCAGCGTATGTGAATAGCTCCCTTAATGTGCCCAGGTAACCATAAAAGAAATACTATTGTCTGGGCAAGATCCCAAAGAGGGGAAAGAAAGAGGGAATTAGAAGAGAGGGAGGTAAAATATTACTCATGTAAAGAAGAAAGTGCACCCCCTGGTAGGTCTTCTCTTTTATTCCTTTCTCTGCCTTTGGGGGGTCTAGTTGGCCAGACTGAGTATACGTTCAGGGGTCTATATGTGATCATCTATACGCACCTACTGGCTGTTTGTATTTTCTTCTATTTGGTTCATTTATCATATATATTCATCCTCAACTTTGTGGGGATTTTTTTTTAATAAAAAGTTATATAATTGGGTTTTCATGCTTGCCACCCTGGATTTACAATATGATATGATAGGACCCTCACCTCGGCTACAGGACCAAGTAACAGAGTGTGTATCTGGAGAGAGAGAGGGAGATTTGAAAGCAGCACTAGCAAACAGTGTGTAATACACAGCTGCCAAACCCAAACATTCCAGGCATTTACCGATCTTCAATGTAGCAGCAAAAATACATGAAAAAACTGAATTTTGGTTCTCCTGGATAAAGGTTCTCAGTAGTGTTAAGCGATACCGTCCGATACTTGAAAGTATCGGTATCGGATAGTATCGGCCGATACCCGAAAAGTATCGGATATCGCCGATACCGATACCCAATACCAATACAAGTCAATGGGACACCAAGTATCGGAAGGTATCCTGATGGTTCCCAGGGTCTGAAGGAGAGGAAACTCTCCTTCAGGCCCTGGGATCCATATTAATGTGTAAAATAAAGAATTAAAATAAAAAATATTGATATGCTCACCTCTCCGGAGGCCCCTGGACATCACCGCTGGTAACCGGCAGCCTTCTTTGCTTAAAATGAGCGCGTTTAGGACCTGAGAATGACGTCGCGGCTTCTGATTGGTCGCGTGCCGCTCATGTGACCGACACGCGACCAATCAGAAGCCGCGACGTCATTCTCAGGTCCTAAATTCCTAGAATGAGGAGTTTAGGACCTGAGAATGACGTCGCGGCTTCTGATTGGTCGCGTGGCGGTCACATGAATGGCACGCGACCAATCAGAAGCCGTGACATCATGGAAGTCCCTAAACGCACTCATTTTAAACAAAGAAGGCTTCCGGTTACCAGCGGTGATGTCCAGGGGCCTCCGGAGAGGTGAGCATATCAATATTTTTTATTTTAATTCTTTATTTTACACATTAATATGGATCCGATACCGATTCCCGATACCACAAAAGTATCGGAACTCGGTATCGGAATTCCGATACCGCAAGTATCGGCCGATACCCGATACTTGCGGTATCGGAATGCTCAACACTAGTTCTCAGTAGAAACAACATGTGGCTGAGCCCCAATGGGATACTAACAAACTATTTTTTAATTTTGTCAATGGTGCCCTGCCTTATTTTTTTATGCTACTAAATATTTTTGTGTGTGTATATATATATACATATATATATATATGTATATATATATACACACACGTGTATACATACAGTGTGTATGTGTATATATATATACATACATACAGTGTATATATACAGGGAAGGACACATTCTTGTTTGTGCTGTCCTGCAGCTGGGGTGACTTCTATCAGGGCAGTGCATGACAGTTACTATTTATGTCAGTGGATCTATCTGAGGCATAATGAGATTTATGGCAGCTGATTTGCATTGGCAGAGACACCTTCTGATCTGTTTAAAAGTTCAAGTAGACTAGCAGCCATAAATGTACGGTGCCTCAGATACAAGACCACAAATACAAGAAAATAAACAATCCAGGAATTGTAAGGAGGGGAGCAGCGTCCTGCCCCCTCCTCACTGCACAGACACAACCCCCCTGGCCTGCAAGCAGCAGCCCAAGATGACTTCACTCATGCAGTCTTTCCTGCAGACACACAGGGTGCAATGGGGGCGTGTGCTATAGAACAGACAGCGGTAGTACAGGGAGATTATGTCTCCCCACACTACAGTGGAAAGAACTACATCGGCATGCTGCATACGCCGGCATAGTTCACAGAAGCAGTAACTCTGTGTGGGCCCCCTCAGAGCAAGGGGCCCGGGGCGACCACATCCTCTGTCCCCCTGGTAGCTACACTACTGGTGTCAAGGGTATATATCCAGTATGTCTCACGCTGTTTTAACAACTGGATATGGTTGCCGCCCCTTCTTGGTCTAGGGACCTTTTCTATGACCTGAAATCTCAGTTGAGCTACATTGCGCTTTGCTTCCTTGAAATGTGCCACTAGGGGTAGCCACTAGCCATACCTTTTCACATTTAATCGTTGATTTATGGCTGGAAATATGATCTCTGATAGCCTGGGTTGTTTCACCCGCAAACAACAAGCCACAGGGACATTTGATGAGGTGCATGACAAAATTTGATTCACAGGTGTAGTAGTCTCTAATGGGATACGACTTACCTGTACATGGATGTACCAACTCATTACCTTTGATTATGTTTGAACAGCTCATGCAGTTCAAACACGGGAATATACCCGTCCTTTTTTGTCCAGTGAGGGTCCTAGTTGACGTTGATTTACATGATCCTAAGTCGGCCTTGACCACTCTGTCCCTGATGTTTTTTGGACATCTAGTGCACATCAGTGGTGGATTTTTAAACAACTGGATGTTGAGATAGGCTTTATTTAAGACAGACCAGTGTCTCTGGATTAGGTTATGAACCCTGCGCATGGATGGGTGGTTGTTGTGAACAAATGGTAATCTCAGAGTTTTGTGTGTTGTGATTGTGCTGGCATTAGCCTCATTAAGCGCTTTTGTGGATTCTGCTTCAAGGAGTTCTGACGGGTAATTGCGAGCCCTAAATTTTTCGGCCACATCATGTAATCTGGTCCCTTTGGTAGTAGGGTCAGACACAATCCTGGTAACCCTTTTAAATTGGGATCTTGGGAGGCTATTTTTTAGCGATTTGAGGTGGCAACTGCTGTGCAGAAGGAGGCTATTACAATCCATGGGTTTGGTGTAAATGTCTGTACTAAGTGTTCCCTTGGTGTCTTTGTCTTTGAGGATCCTGGTGTCAAGAAATGTAACCTCATCAGTCTGGTATGATAATGTGAATGTCAGCTCAGGTCTAACAGTGAATACATCAAAAAGAGAACGTAGAAGCAGATAACCATAAAATAACAAGATTTTATTGAAATATACGTAAAAACATTATAGTAAGAAATGTAAAAAGTGGGGATAAAAACTATGTAAAAAAAAGAAAAACCACCACAGGGCTAATGGATCGTAGTACTGTCACATATATTTAAATTTTACAGTGGGTACATAAGGTTAGTATATATCATGCGTTATGGAAAGAATACCATTAAAAGAGTCCAGAGGGACTTCTCACCATATAATTTATGCCAAAAGGTGACAGAAGGGCGGTGTGCACACGAAAAAAAATATATCTCAGATGTTTAACAAAAAGTGTGTCCTTGAATGAATAATTTTTAACAAAAGTGAGGAGACTAAACAATAAAAGGGCTATTCAAAGAATAAATAATGATAAAGGGGTGTAACTTTTTATACTAAATAATTAGGACCTAGTGGTGGAATAAATATATAATGCCCTAGATGGTTAGCAACCTAAATCAAAGGTAGTCCACACATGGAAGTTATTTTGAGCAGCGTTTAGAGGAAAACATGCTGAGTTATTACCTTTGGGTGGTAGCTGAAACCCGACTCACGTTTCGCGTGTAGCTTTGTCTAAGGGGGAATGTGTGACACCATAAATTATATGGTGAGAAGTCCATCTGGACTCTTTTAATGGTATTCTTTCCATAATGCATGATATATACTAACCTTATGTACCCATTGTAAAATTTAAATATATGTGACAGTACTACAATCTATTACCTCTGTGGTGGTTTTTCTTCTTTTTTGCATAAATTCTATCCCCACTTTTTACATTTCTTACTATAATGTTTTTACGTATGTTTCAATAAAATCTTGTTTTTTTATGGTTATCTGCTTCTACGTTCTTTTTGATGTATTCATAGTTTTGAAGCTTTGCCACTGATCTAGGCAGTCTTTTTGCTTTTTGATGTATTGTATCAGGTCTAACAGTGTTGATATTGTTGCAGAATTCCAAGAGACTAGTTTGGTCACCTTGCCAAATGCAAAAGATATCATCTATATATCTGTACCACATGAGGGCATGATGTTGGAAGATGGGATTGGGGTACACGTGTTTTTGTTCAAAGCGATCTATGTATAGATTTGCATATGCCGGAGCAACGTTGAACCTCATTGCTTTCCAGCATGTCTGTATAAAGAAATCAACCACGAAAAGAAAGAAATTTTCCCTCTGGACAAGGTTGAGTAGATCCAGGCATAGCTCCTGGGTTCCCCTATCAATGTTTGTTTCCTGTAAAGTGAGATATACTGTTTCAATTCCTTTGTCATGGACAATAGAAGTGTATAGGCTGTTTACGTCTAGGGTACATAAAATGCTCACAGGTGGAATCTGTTTAACCCCTCTCTGACCTTAGATGTACTATCCCGTCGAGGTGCCCTGGGCCTATCTGACCCTCAATGGGAAAGTACGTCATAGCGATTGGCCGCACTCACGGGGGGAGTGCGGCCAATCGCGGCCGGGTGTCAGCTGCCTATCGCAGCTGACATTTGGCACTATGTGCCAGGAGCGGTCACGGACCACCCTGGCACATTAACCCCGGCACACTGCGATCAAACATGATCGCAGTGTGCCAGCGGTATAGGGAAGCGTCGCGCAGGGAGGGGGCTCCCTGCGGATTTCCCTGAGACCCCTGCAGCAACGCGATGTGATCGCATTGCTGCGAGGGTCTCCTTACCTCCCTCCCTGTAGCAGGCCCAGATCCAAGATGGCCGCGGCATCCGGGTCCCGCAGGGAGGGAGGTGGCTTACCAAGTGCCTGCTCAGAGCAGGCGCTTGGTAAGCCTACAGTGCTCTAAGTCAGATCACTGATCTGACAGAGTGCTGTGCAAACTGTCAGATCAGTGATCTGTGATGTCCCCCCCCCCGGGACAAAGTAAAAAAGTCAAAAAAAAAATTCCACATGTGTAAAAAAAAAAAAATTCCTAAATAATAAAAAAATATATATATTATTCCCATAAATACATTTCTTTATCTTAATAAAAAAACAAACAATAAAAGTACACATATTTAGTATCGCCGCGTCCGTAACGACCCAACCTATAAACCTTTCCCACTAGTTAACCCCTTCAGTAAACACCGTAAGAAAAAAAAATGAGGCAAAAAAATGAGGCAAAAAACAACGCATTATTATCATACCGCCAAACAAAAAGTGAAATAACAAGCGATCAAAAAGACAGATATAAATAACCATGGTACCTCTGAAAACGTCATCTTGTCCCGCAAAAAACGAGCCACCACACAGCATCATCAGCGAAAAAATAAAAAAGTTATAGTCCTCAGAATAAAGAGATGCAAAAATAATTATTTTTTCTATATAAGAGTTTTTATCGTATAAAAGCGCCAAAACATAAAAAAAAATATAAATGAGGTATCGCTGTAATTGTACTGACTCAAAGAATAAAACTGATTTATCAATGTTACCAAATGCAGAACGGTATAAACACCTCCCTCAAAAGAAGTTCATGAATAGCTGGTTTTCGGTCATTCCGGTCATTTGTTCTGCCTCACAAAAATCGGAATAAAAAGCGATCAAAAAAAGTCACGTGTCCGAAAATGTTACGAATAAAAACATTAGCTTGTCCCGCAAAAAACAAGACCTCACATGACTCTGTGGACTCAAATATGGAAAAATTATAGCTCTCAAAATGTGGTAACGCAAAAAATATTTTTTGCAATAAAAAGCGTCTTTCAGTGTGTGACGGCTGCCAATCATAAAAATCCGCTAAATAACTCGCTATAACAGTAAATCAAACCCCCCTTCATCACCCCCTTAGTTAGGGAAAAATAAAAAAATTAAAAAATGTATTTATTTCTATTTTCCCATTAGGGTTAGGGCTAGGGTTAGAGTTAGGGCTAGGGTTAGGGTTAGGGTTAGGGCTAGGGTTAGGGCTAGGGTTAAGGCTAGGGTTAGGGTTAGTGCTAGGGTTAGGGCTAGGGTTAGGGTTATGGATAGGGTTAGGGTTAGGGCTAGGGTTAGTGTTAGGGCTAGGGTTAAGGCTACAGTTAGGGTTGGGGCTAAAGTTAGGGTTAGGGTTGGGGCTAAAGTTAGGGTTAGGGTTTGGATTACTTTTACGGTTGGGAATAGGGTTGGGATTAGGGTTAGGGGTGTGTCTGGGTTAGAGGTGTGGTTACGGTTACCGTTGGGATTAGGGTTATGGGTGTGTTTGCATTAGGGTTTCAGTTATAATTGGGGGTTTCCACTGTTTAGGCACATCAGGGGCTCTCCAAACGTGACATGGCGTCCGATCTCAATTCCAGCCAATTCTGTGTTGAAAAAGTAAAACAGTGCTCCTTCCCTTCCGAGCTCTCCCGTGTGCCCAAACAGGAGTTTACCCCAACATATGGGGTATCAGCGTACTCAGGACAAATTGGACAACAACTTTTGGGGTCCAATTTCTCATGTTACCCTTGGGAAAATACAAAACTGGGGGCTAAAAAATAATTTTTGTGGGAAAAAAAATATTTTTTATTTTCACGGCTCTGTGTTATAAACTGTAGTGAATACATTTCAAAAACCTGACCTGCACATCCAAACATAGACTGAGTGTGAACAGGTGCTGAACCCAGAGTCGCCAACTCGTATATAGTTAAATAAATAGGGCAGCACACTGCAGCGCCAAAACATGTAAACTTGAAAAAACGAAATTTAAACTGCATTACTGCACTAGAAATATGAAAAATGAGAGCTTTTAGCGCACAAAAATGGCCAATTTTATGTGTACCTCGTAGCCACGTTAAGGCATCTCTCTTATACGAGGTCCTAAGTTTGACCTACCTCACTGAGAATAAACGTCTCCATCTGAATGGGTACATGCAAAAACCTCTTCTTGGACTCAAATTCTCTCTCTATGTGGAGGGGTATTGGACCTACTATAATTAAAACACCTGAAGCTAGGAGGCGGGGAGTGCACGATCAGAAGGCTAGAGAATACATTTCAAAAACCTGACCTGCACATCCAAACATAGACTGAGTGTGAACAGGTGCTGAACCCAGAGTCGCCAACTCGTATATAGTTAAATAAATAGGGCAGCACACTGCAGCGCCAAAACATGTAAACTTGAAAAAACGAAATTTAAACTGCATTACTGCACTAGAAATATGAAAAATGAGAGCTTTTAGCGCACAAAAATGGCCAATTTTATGTGTACCTCGTAGCCACGTTAAGGCATCTCTCTTATACGAGGTCCTAAGTTTGACCTACCTCACTGAGAATAAACGTCTCCATCTGAATGGGTACATGCAAAAACCTCTTCTTGGACTCAAATTCTCTCTCTATGTGGAGGGGTATTGGACCTACTATAATTAAAACACCTGAAGCTAGGAGGCGGGGAGTGCACGATCAGAAGGCTAGAGAATACATTTCAAAAACCTGACCTGCACATCCAAACATAGACTGAGTGTGAACAGGTGCTGAACCCAGAGTCGCCAACTCGTATATAGTTAAATAAATAGGGCAGCACACTGCAGCGCCAAAACATGTAAACTTGAAAAAACGAAATTTAAACTGCATTACTGCACTAGAAATATGAAAAATGAGAGCTTTTAGCGCACAAAAATGGCCAATTTTATGTGTACCTCGTAGCCACGTTAAGGCATCTCTCTTATACGAGGTCCTAAGTTTGACCTACCTCACTGAGAATAAACGTCTCCATCTGAATGGGTACATGCAAAAACCTCTTCTTGGACTCAAATTCTCTCTCTATGTGGAGGGGTATTGGACCTACTATAATTAAAACACCTGAAGCTAGGAGGCGGGGAGTGCACGATCAGAAGGCTAGAGAATACATTTCAAAAACCTGACCTGCACATCCAAACAGGTATTCTCTAGCCTTCTGATCGTGCACTCCCCGCCTCCTAGCTTCAGGTGTTTTAATTATAGTAGGTCCAATACCCCTCCACATAGAGAGAGAATTTGAGTCCAAGAAGAGGTTTTTGCATGTACCCATTCAGATGGAGACGTTTATTCTCAGTGAGGTAGGTCAAACTTAGGACCTCGTATAAGAGAGATGCCTTAACGTGGCTACGAGGTACACATAAAATTGGCCATTTTTGTGCGCTAAAAGCTCTCATTTTTCATATTTCTAGTGCAGTAATGCAGTTTAAATTTCGTTTTTTCAAGTTTACATGTTTTGGCGCTGCAGTGTGCTGCCCTATTTATTTAACTATATATGAGTTGGCGACTCTGGGTTCAGCACCTGTTCACACTCAGTCTATGTTTGGATGTGCAGGTCAGGTTTTTGAAATGTATTCTCTAGCCTTCTGATCGTGCACTCCCCGCCTCCTAGCTTCAGGTGTTTTAATTATAGTAGGTCCAATACCCCTCCACATAGAGAGAGAATTTGAGTCCAAGAAGAGGTTTTTGCATGTACCCATTCAGATGGAGACGTTTATTCTCAGTGAGGTAGGTCAAACTTAGGACCTCGTATAAGAGAGATGCCTTAACGTGGCTACGAGGTACACATAAAATTGGCCATTTTTGTGCGCTAAAAGCTCTCATTTTTCATATTTCTAGTGCAGTAATGCAGTTTAAATTTCGTTTTTTCAAGTTTACATGTTTTGGCGCTGCAGTGTGCTGCCCTATTTATTTAACTATATACGAGTTGGCGACTCTGGGTTCAGCACCTGTTCACACTCAGTCTATGTTTGGATGTGCAGGTCAGGTTTTTGAAATGTATTCTCTAGCCTTCTGATCGTGCACTCCCCGCCTCCTAGCTTCAGGTGTTTTAATTATAGTAGGTCCAATACCCCTCCACATAGAGAGAGAATTTGAGTCCAAGAAGAGGTTTTTGCATGTACCCATTCAGATGGAGACGTTTATTCTCAGTGAGGTAGGTCAAACTTAGGACCTCGTATAAGAGAGATGCCTTAACGTGGCTACGAGGTACACATAAAATTGGCCATTTTTGTGCGCTAAAAGCTCTCATTTTTCATATTTCTAGTGCAGTAATGCAGTTTAAATTTCGTTTTTTCAAGTTTACATGTTTTGGCGCTGCAGTGTGCTGCCCTATTTATTTAACTATATACGAGTTGGCGACTCTGGGTTCAGCACCTGTTCACACTCAGTCTATGTTTGGATGTGCAGGTCAGGTTTTTGAAACGTATTCTCTAGCCTTCTGATCGTGCACTCCCCGCCTCCTAGCTTCAGGTGTTTTAATTATAGTAGGTCCAATACCCCTCCACATAGAGAGAGAATTTGAGTCCAAGAAGAGGTTTTTGCATGTACCCATTCAGATGGAGACGTTTATTCTCAGTGAGGTAGGTCAAACTTAGGACCTCGTATAAGAGAGATGCCTTAACGTGGCTACGAGGTACACATAAAATTGGCCATTTTTGTGCGCTAAAAGCTCTCATTTTTCATATTTCTAGTGCAGTAATGCAGTTTAAATTTCGTTTTTTCAAGTTTACATGTTTTGGCGCTGCAGTGTGCTGCCCTATTTATTTAACTATATACGAGTTGGCGACTCTGGGTTCAGCACCTGTTCACACTCAGTCTATGTTTGGATGTGCAGGTCAGGTTTTTGAAATGTATTCTCTAGCCTTCTGATCGTGCACTCCCCGCCTCCTAGCTTCAGGTGTTTTAATTATAGTAGGTCCAATACCCCTCCACATAGAGAGAGAATTTGAGTCCAAGAAGAGGTTTTTGCATGTACCCATTCAGATGGAGACGTTTATTCTCAGTGAGGTAGGTCAAACTTAGGACCTCGTATAAGAGAGATGCCTTAACGTGGCTACGAGGTACACATAAAATTGGCCATTTTTGTGCGCTAAAAGCTCTCATTTTTCATATTTCTAGTGCAGTAATGCAGTTTAAATTTCGTTTTTTCAAGTTTACATGTTTTGGCGCTGCAGTGTGCTGCCCTATTTATTTAACTATATACGAGTTGGCGACTCTGGGTTCAGCACCTGTTCACACTCAGTCTATGTTTGGATGTGCAGGTCAGGTTTTTGAAATGTATTCTCTAGCCTTCTGATCGTGCACTCCCCGCCTCCTAGCTTCAGGTGTTTTAATTATAGTAGGTCCAATACCCCTCCACATAGAGAGAGAATTTGAGTCCAAGAAGAGGTTTTTGCATGTACCCATTCAGATGGAGACGTTTATTCTCAGTGAGGTAGGTCAAACTTAGGACCTCGTATAAGAGAGATGCCTTAACGTGGCTACGAGGTACACATAAAATTGGCCATTTTTGTGCGCTAAAAGCTCTCATTTTTCATATTTCTAGTGCAGTAATGCAGTTTAAATTTCGTTTTTTCAAGTTTACATGTTTTGGCGCTGCAGTGTGCTGCCCTATTTATTTAACTATATACGAGTTGGCGACTCTGGGTTCAGCACCTGTTCACACTCAGTCTATGTTTGGATGTGCAGGTCAGGTTTTTGAAATGTATTCTCTAGCCTTCTGATCGTGCACTCCCCGCCTCCTAGCTTCAGGTGTTTTAATTATAGTAGGTCCAATACCCCTCCACATAGAGAGAGAATTTGAGTCCAAGAAGAGGTTTTTGCATGTACCCATTCAGATGGAGACGTTTATTCTCAGTGAGGTAGGTCAAACTTAGGACCTCGTATAAGAGAGATGCCTTAACGTGGCTACGAGGTACACATAAAATTGGCCATTTTTGTGCGCTAAAAGCTCTCATTTTTCATATTTCTAGTGCAGTAATGCAGTTTAAATTTCGTTTTTTCAAGTTTACATGTTTTGGCGCTGCAGTGTGCTGCCCTATTTATTTAACTATATACGAGTTGGCGACTCTGGGTTCAGCACCTGTTCACACTCAGTCTATGTTTGGATGTGCAGGTCAGGTTTTTGAAATGTATTCTCTAGCCTTCTGATCGTGCACTCCCCGCCTCCTAGCTTCAGGTGTTTTAATTATAGTAGGTCCAATACCCCTCCACATAGAGAGAGAATTTGAGTCCAAGAAGAGGTTTTTGCATGTACCCATTCAGATGGAGACGTTTATTCTCAGTGAGGTAGGTCAAACTTAGGACCTCGTATAAGAGAGATGCCTTAACGTGGCTACGAGGTACACATAAAATTGGCCATTTTTGTGCGCTAAAAGCTCTCATTTTTCATATTTCTAGTGCAGTAATGCAGTTTAAATTTCGTTTTTTCAAGTTTACATGTTTTGGCGCTGCAGTGTGCTGCCCTATTTATTTAACTATATACGAGTTGGCGACTCTGGGTTCAGCACCTGTTCACACTCAGTCTATGTTTGGATGTGCAGGTCAGGTTTTTGAAATGTATTCTCTAGCCTTCTGATCGTGCACTCCCCGCCTCCTAGCTTCAGGTGTTTTAATTATAGTAGGTCCAATACCCCTCCACATAGAGAGAGAATTTGAGTCCAAGAAGAGGTTTTTGCATGTACCCATTCAGATGGAGACGTTTATTCTCAGTGAGGTAGGTCAAACTTAGGACCTCGTATAAGAGAGATGCCTTAACGTGGCTACGAGGTACACATAAAATTGGCCATTTTTGTGCGCTAAAAGCTCTCATTTTTCATATTTCTAGTGCAGTAATGCAGTTTAAATTTCGTTTTTTCAAGTTTACATGTTTTGGCGCTGCAGTGTGCTGCCCTATTTATTTAACTATATACGAGTTGGCGACTCTGGGTTCAGCACCTGTTCACACTCAGTCTATGTTTGGATGTGCAGGTCAGGTTTTTGAAATGTATTCTCTAGCCTTCTGATCGTGCACTCCCCGCCTCCTAGCTTCAGGTGTTTTAATTATAGTAGGTCCAATACCCCTCCACATAGAGAGAGAATTTGAGTCCAAGAAGAGGTTTTTGCATGTACCCATTCAGATGGAGACGTTTATTCTCAGTGAGGTAGGTCAAACTTAGGACCTCGTATAAGAGAGATGCCTTAACGTGGCTACGAGGTACACATAAAATTGGCCATTTTTGTGCGCTAAAAGCTCTCATTTTTCATATTTCTAGTGCAGTAATGCAGTTTAAATTTCGTTTTTTCAAGTTTACATGTTTTGGCGCTGCAGTGTGCTGCCCTATTTATTTAACTATATACGAGTTGGCGACTCTGGGTTCAGCACCTGTTCACACTCAGTCTATGTTTGGATGTGCAGGTCAGGTTTTTGAAATGTATTCTCTAGCCTTCTGATCGTGCACTCCCCGCCTCCTAGCTTCAGGTGTTTTAATTATAGTAGGTCCAATACCCCTCCACATAGAGAGAGAATTTGAGTCCAAGAAGAGGTTTTTGCATGTACCCATTCAGATGGAGACGTTTATTCTCAGTGAGGTAGGTCAAACTTAGGACCTCGTATAAGAGAGATGCCTTAACGTGGCTACGAGGTACACATAAAATTGGCCATTTTTGTGCGCTAAAAGCTCTCATTTTTCATATTTCTAGTGCAGTAATGCAGTTTAAATTTCGTTTTTTCAAGTTTACATGTTTTGGCGCTGCAGTGTGCTGCCCTATTTATTTAACTATATACGAGTTGGCGACTCTGGGTTCAGCACCTGTTCACACTCAGTCTATGTTTGGATGTGCAGGTCAGGTTTTTGAAATGTATTCTCTAGCCTTCTGATCGTGCACTCCCCGCCTCCTAGCTTCAGGTGTTTTAATTATAGTAGGTCCAATACCCCTCCACATAGAGAGAGAATTTGAGTCCAAGAAGAGGTTTTTGCATGTACCCATTCAGATGGAGACGTTTATTCTCAGTGAGGTAGGTCAAACTTAGGACCTCGTATAAGAGAGATGCCTTAACGTGGCTACGAGGTACACATAAAATTGGCCATTTTTGGGCGCTAAAAGCTCTCATTTTTCATATTTCTAGTGCAGTAATGCAGTTTAAATTTCGTTTTTTCAAGTTTACATGTTTTGGCGCTGCAGTGTGCTGCCCTATTTATTTAACTATATACGAGTTGGCGACTCTGGGTTCAGCACCTGTTCACACTCAGTCTATGTTTGGATGTGCAGGTCAGGTTTTTGAAATGTATTCTCTAGCCTTCTGATCGTGCACTCCCCGCCTCCTAGCTTCAGGTGTTTTAATTATAGTAGGTCCAATACCCCTCCACATAGAGAGAGAATTTGAGTCCAAGAAGAGGTTTTTGCATGTACCCATTCAGATGGAGACGTTTATTCTCAGTGAGGTAGGTCAAACTTAGGACCTCGTATAAGAGAGATGCCTTAACGTGGCTACGAGGTACACATAAAATTGGCCATTTTTGTGCGCTAAAAGCTCTCATTTTTCATATTTCTAGTGCAGTAATGCAGTTTAAATTTCGTTTTTTCAAGTTTACATGTTTTGGCGCTGCAGTGTGCTGCCCTATTTATTTAACTATATACGAGTTGGCGACTCTGGGTTCAGCACCTGTTCACACTCAGTCTATGTTTGGATGTGCAGGTCAGGTTTTTGAAATGTATTCTCTAGCCTTCTGATCGTGCACTCCCCGCCTCCTAGCTTCAGGTGTTTTAATTATAGTAGGTCCAATACCCCTCCACATAGAGAGAGAATTTGAGTCCAAGAAGAGGTTTTTGCATGTACCCATTCAGATGGAGACGTTTATTCTCAGTGAGGTAGGTCAAACTTAGGACCTCGTATAAGAGAGATGCCTTAACGTGGCTACGAGGTACACATAAAATTGGCCATTTTTGTGCGCTAAAAGCTCTCATTTTTCATATTTCTAGTGCAGTAATGCAGTTTAAATTTCGTTTTTTCAAGTTTACATGTTTTGGCGCTGCAGTGTGCTGCCCTATTTATTTAACTATATACGAGTTGGCGACTCTGGGTTCAGCACCTGTTCACACTCAGTCTATGTTTGGATGTGCAGGTCAGGTTTTTGAAATGTATTCTCTAGCCTTCTGATCGTGCACTCCCCGCCTCCTAGCTTCAGGTGTTTTAATTATAGTAGGTCCAATACCCCTCCACATAGAGAGAGAATTTGAGTCCAAGAAGAGGTTTTTGCATGTACCCATTCAGATGGAGACGTTTATTCTCAGTGAGGTAGGTCAAACTTAGGACCTCGTATAAGAGAGATGCCTTAACGTGGCTACGAGGTACACATAAAATTGGCCATTTTTGTGCGCTAAAAGCTCTCATTTTTCATATTTCTAGTGCAGTAATGCAGTTTAAATTTCGTTTTTTCAAGTTTACATGTTTTGGCGCTGCAGTGTGCTGCCCTATTTATTTAACTATATACGAGTTGGCGACTCTGGGTTCAGCACCTGTTCACACTCAGTCTATGTTTGGATGTGCAGGTCAGGTTTTTGAAATGTATTCTCTAGCCTTCTGATCGTGCACTCCCCGCCTCCTAGCTTCAGGTGTTTTAATTATAGTAGGTCCAATACCCCTCCACATAGAGAGAGAATTTGAGTCCAAGAAGAGGTTTTTGCATGTACCCATTCAGATGGAGACGTTTATTCTCAGTGAGGTAGGTCAAACTTAGGACCTCGTATAAGAGAGATGCCTTAACGTGGCTACGAGGTACACATAAAATTGGCCATTTTTGTGCGCTAAAAGCTCTCATTTTTCATATTTCTAGTGCAGTAATGCAGTTTAAATTTCGTTTTTTCAAGTTTACATGTTTTGGCGCTGCAGTGTGCTGCCCTATTTATTTAACTATATACGAGTTGGCGACTCTGGGTTCAGCACCTGTTCACACTCAGTCTATGTTTGGATGTGCAGGTCAGGTTTTTGAAATGTATTCTCTAGCCTTCTGATCGTGCACTCCCCGCCTCCTAGCTTCAGGTGTTTTAATTATAGTAGGTCCAATACCCCTCCACATAGAGAGAGAATTTGAGTCCAAGAAGAGGTTTTTGCATGTACCCATTCAGATGGAGACGTTTATTCTCAGTGAGGTAGGTCAAACTTAGGACCTCGTATAAGAGAGATGCCTTAACGTGGCTACGAGGTACACATAAAATTGGCCATTTTTGTGCGCTAAAAGCTCTCATTTTTCATATTTCTAGTGCAGTAATGCAGTTTAAATTTCGTTTTTTCAAGTTTACATGTTTTGGCGCTGCAGTGTGCTGCCCTATTTATTTAACTATATACGAGTTGGCGACTCTGGGTTCAGCACCTGTTCACACTCAGTCTATGTTTGGATGTGCAGGTCAGGTTTTTGAAATGTATTCTCTAGCCTTCTGATCGTGCACTCCCCGCCTCCTAGCTTCAGGTGTTTTAATTATAGTAGGTCCAATACCCCTCCACATAGAGAGAGAATTTGAGTCCAAGAAGAGGTTTTTGCATGTACCCATTCAGATGGAGACGTTTATTCTCAGTGAGGTAGGTCAAACTTAGGACCTCGTATAAGAGAGATGCCTTAACGTGGCTACGAGGTACACATAAAATTGGCCATTTTTGTGCGCTAAAAGCTCTCATTTTTCATATTTCTAGTGCAGTAATGCAGTTTAAATTTCGTTTTTTCAAGTTTACATGTTTTGGCGCTGCAGTGTGCTGCCCTATTTATTTAACTATATACGAGTTGGCGACTCTGGGTTCAGCACCTGTTCACACTCAGTCTATGTTTGGATGTGCAGGTCAGGTTTTTGAAATGTATTCTCTAGCCTTCTGATCGTGCACTCCCCGCCTCCTAGCTTCAGGTGTTTTAATTATAGTAGGTCCAATACCCCTCCACATAGAGAGAGAATTTGAGTCCAAGAAGAGGTTTTTGCATGTACCCATTCAGATGGAGACGTTTATTCTCAGTGAGGTAGGTCAAACTTAGGACCTCGTATAAGAGAGATGCCTTAACGTGGCTACGAGGTACACATAAAATTGGCCATTTTTGTGCGCTAAAAGCTCTTATTTTTCATATTTCTAGTGCAGTAATGCAGTTTAAATTTCGTTTTTTCAAGTTTACATGTTTTGGCGCTGCAGTGTGCTGCCCTATTTATTTAACTATATACGAGTTGGCGACTCTGGGTTCAGCACCTGTTCACACTCAGTCTATGTTTGGATGTGCAGGTCAGGTTTTTGAAATGTATTCTCTAGCCTTCTGATCGTGCACTCCCCGCCTCCTAGCTTCAGGTGTTTTAATTATAGTAGGTCCAATACCCCTCCACATAGAGAGAGAATTTGAGTCCAAGAAGAGGTTTTTGCATGTACCCATTCAGATGGAGACGTTTATTCTCAGTGAGGTAGGTCAAACTTAGGACCTCGTATAAGAGAGATGCCTTAACGTGGCTACGAGGTACACATAAAATTGGCCATTTTTGTGCGCTAAAAGCTCTCATTTTTCATATTTCTAGTGCAGTAATGCAGTTTAAATTTCGTTTTTTCAAGTTTACATGTTTTGGCGCTGCAGTGTGCTGCCCTATTTATTTAACTATATACGAGTTGGCGACTCTGGGTTCAGCACCTGTTCACACTCAGTCTATGTTTGGATGTGCAGGTCAGGTTTTTGAAATGTATTCTCTAGCCTTCTGATCGTGCACTCCCCGCCTCCTAGCTTCAGGTGTTTTAATTATAGTAGGTCCAATACCCCTCCACATAGAGAGAGAATTTGAGTCCAAGAAGAGGTTTTTGCATGTACCCATTCAGATGGAGACGTTTATTCTCAGTGAGGTAGGTCAAACTTAGGACCTCGTATAAGAGAGATGCCTTAACGTGGCTACGAGGTACACATAAAATTGGCCATTTTTGTGCGCTAAAAGCTCTCATTTTTCATATTTCTAGTGCAGTAATGCAGTTTAAATTTCGTTTTTTCAAGTTTACATGTTTTGGCGCTGCAGTGTGCTGCCCTATTTATTTAACTATATACGAGTTGGCGACTCTGGGTTCAGCACCTGTTCACACTCAGTCTATGTTTGGATGTGCAGGTCAGGTTTTTGAAATGTATTCTCTAGCCTTCTGATCGTGCACTCCCCGCCTCCTAGCTTCAGGTGTTTTAATTATAGTAGGTCCAATACCCCTCCACATAGAGAGAGAATTTGAGTCCAAGAAGAGGTTTTTGCATGTACCCATTCAGATGGAGACGTTTATTCTCAGTGAGGTAGGTCAAACTTAGGACCTCGTATAAGAGAGATGCCTTAACGTGGCTACGAGGTACACATAAAATTGGCCATTTTTGGGCGCTAAAAGCTCTCATTTTTCATATTTCTAGTGCAGTAATGCAGTTTAAATTTCGTTTTTTCAAGTTTACATGTTTTGGCGCTGCAGTGTGCTGCCCTATTTATTTAACTATATACGAGTTGGCGACTCTGGGTTCAGCACCTGTTCACACTCAGTCTATGTTTGGATGTGCAGGTCAGGTTTTTGAAATGTATTCTCTAGCCTTCTGATCGTGCACTCCCCGCCTCCTAGCTTCAGGTGTTTTAATTATAGTAGGTCCAATACCCCTCCACATAGAGAGAGAATTTGAGTCCAAGAAGAGGTTTTTGCATGTACCCATTCAGATGGAGACGTTTATTCTCAGTGAGGTAGGTCAAACTTAGGACCTCGTATAAGAGAGATGCCTTAACGTGGCTACGAGGTACACATAAAATTGGCCATTTTTGTGCGCTAAAAGCTCTCATTTTTCATATTTCTAGTGCAGTAATGCAGTTTAAATTTCGTTTTTTCAAGTTTACATGTTTTGGCGCTGCAGTGTGCTGCCCTATTTATTTAACTATATACGAGTTGGCGACTCTGGGTTCAGCACCTGTTCACACTCAGTCTATGTTTGGATGTGCAGGTCAGGTTTTTGAAATGTATTCTCTAGCCTTCTGATCGTGCACTCCCCGCCTCCTAGCTTCAGGTGTTTTAATTATAGTAGGTCCAATACCCCTCCACATAGAGAGAGAATTTGAGTCCAAGAAGAGGTTTTTGCATGTACCCATTCAGATGGAGACGTTTATTCTCAGTGAGGTAGGTCAAACTTAGGACCTCGTATAAGAGAGATGCCTTAACGTGGCTACGAGGTACACATAAAATTGGCCATTTTTGGGCGCTAAAAGCTCTCATTTTTCATATTTCTAGTGCAGTAATGCAGTTTAAATTTCGTTTTTTCAAGTTTACATGTTTTGGCGCTGCAGTGTGCTGCCCTATTTATTTAACTATATACGAGTTGGCGACTCTGGGTTCAGCACCTGTTCACACTCAGTCTATGTTTGGATGTGCAGGTCAGGTTTTTGAAATGTATTCTCTAGCCTTCTGATCGTGCACTCCCCGCCTCCTAGCTTCAGGTGTTTTAATTATAGTAGGTCCAATACCCCTCCACATAGAGAGAGAATTTGAGTCCAAGAAGAGGTTTTTGCATGTACCCATTCAGATGGAGACGTTTATTCTCAGTGAGGTAGGTCAAACTTAGGACCTCGTATAAGAGAGATGCCTTAACGTGGCTACGAGGTACACATAAAATTGGCCATTTTTGTGCGCTAAAAGCTCTCATTTTTCATATTTCTAGTGCAGTAATGCAGTTTAAATTTCGTTTTTTCAAGTTTACATGTTTTGGCGCTGCAGTGTGCTGCCCTATTTATTTAACTATATACGAGTTGGCGACTCTGGGTTCAGCACCTGTTCACACTCAGTCTATGTTTGGATGTGCAGGTCAGGTTTTTGAAATGTATTCTCTAGCCTTCTGATCGTGCACTCCCCGCCTCCTAGCTTCAGGTGTTTTAATTATAGTAGGTCCAATACCCCTCCACATAGAGAGAGAATTTGAGTCCAAGAAGAGGTTTTTGCATGTACCCATTCAGATGGAGACGTTTATTCTCAGTGAGGTAGGTCAAACTTAGGACCTCGTATAAGAGAGATGCCTTAACGTGGCTACGAGGTACACATAAAATTGGCCATTTTTGTGCGCTAAAAGCTCTCATTTTTCATATTTCTAGTGCAGTAATGCAGTTTAAATTTCGTTTTTTCAAGTTTACATGTTTTGGCGCTGCAGTGTGCTGCCCTATTTATTTAACTATATACGAGTTGGCGACTCTGGGTTCAGCACCTGTTCACACTCAGTCTATGTTTGGATGTGCAGGTCAGGTTTTTGAAATGTATTCTCTAGCCTTCTGATCGTGCACTCCCCGCCTCCTAGCTTCAGGTGTTTTAATTATAGTAGGTCCAATACCCCTCCACATAGAGAGAGAATTTGAGTCCAAGAAGAGGTTTTTGCATGTACCCATTCAGATGGAGACGTTTATTCTCAGTGAGGTAGGTCAAACTTAGGACCTCGTATAAGAGAGATGCCTTAACGTGGCTACGAGGTACACATAAAATTGGCCATTTTTGTGCGCTAAAAGCTCTCATTTTTCATATTTCTAGTGCAGTAATTCAGTTTAAATTTCGTTTTTTCAAGTTTACATGTTTTGGCGCTGCAGTGTGCTGCCCTATTTATTTAACTATATACGAGTTGGCGACTCTGGGTTCAGCACCTGTTCACACTCAGTCTATGTTTGGATGTGCAGGTCAGGTTTTTGAAATGTATTCTCTAGCCTTCTGATCGTGCACTCCCCGCCTCCTAGCTTCAGGTGTTTTAATTATAGTAGGTCCAATACCCCTCCACATAGAGAGAGAATTTGAGTCCAAGAAGAGGTTTTTGCATGTACCCATTCAGATGGAGACGTTTATTCTCAGTGAGGTAGGTCAAACTTAGGACCTCGTATAAGAGAGATGCCTTAACGTGGCTACGAGGTACACATAAAATTGGCCATTTTTGTGCGCTAAAAGCTCTCATTTTTCATATTTCTAGTGCAGTAATGCAGTTTAAATTTCGTTTTTTCAAGTTTACATGTTTTGGCGCTGCAGTGTGCTGCCCTATTTATTTAACTATATACGAGTTGGCGACTCTGGGTTCAGCACCTGTTCACACTCAGTCTATGTTTGGATGTGCAGGTCAGGTTTTTGAAATGTATTCTCTAGCCTTCTGATCGTGCACTCCCCGCCTCCTAGCTTCAGGTGTTTTAATTATAGTAGGTCCAATACCCCTCCACATAGAGAGAGAATTTGAGTCCAAGAAGAGGTTTTTGCATGTACCCATTCAGATGGAGACGTTTATTCTCAGTGAGGTAGGTCAAACTTAGGACCTCGTATAAGAGAGATGCCTTAACGTGGCTACGAGGTACACATAAAATTGGCCATTTTTGTGCGCTAAAAGCTCTTATTTTTCATATTTCTAGTGCAGTAATGCAGTTTAAATTTCGTTTTTTCAAGTTTACATGTTTTGGCGCTGCAGTGTGCTGCCCTATTTATTTAACTATATACGAGTTGGCGACTCTGGGTTCAGCACCTGTTCACACTCAGTCTATGTTTGGATGTGCAGGTCAGGTTTTTGAAATGTATTCTCTAGCCTTCTGATCGTGCACTCCCCGCCTCCTAGCTTCAGGTGTTTTAATTATAGTAGGTCCAATACCCCTCCACATAGAGAGAGAATTTGAGTCCAAGAAGAGGTTTTTGCATGTACCCATTCAGATGGAGACGTTTATTCTCAGTGAGGTAGGTCAAACTTAGGACCTCGTATAAGAGAGATGCCTTAACGTGGCTACGAGGTACACATAAAATTGGCCATTTTTGGGCGCTAAAAGCTCTCATTTTTCATATTTCTAGTGCAGTAATGCAGTTTAAATTTCGTTTTTTCAAGTTTACATGTTTTGGCGCTGCAGTGTGCTGCCCTATTTATTTAACTATATACGAGTTGGCGACTCTGGGTTCAGCACCTGTTCACACTCAGTCTATGTTTGGATGTGCAGGTCAGGTTTTTGAAATGTATTCTCTAGCCTTCTGATCGTGCACTCCCCGCCTCCTAGCTTCAGGTGTTTTAATTATAGTAGGTCCAATACCCCTCCACATAGAGAGAGAATTTGAGTCCAAGAAGAGGTTTTTGCATGTACCCATTCAGATGGAGACGTTTATTCTCAGTGAGGTAGGTCAAACTTAGGACCTCGTATAAGAGAGATGCCTTAACGTGGCTACGAGGTACACATAAAATTGGCCATTTTTGTGCGCTAAAAGCTCTCATTTTTCATATTTCTAGTGCAGTAATGCAGTTTAAATTTCGTTTTTTCAAGTTTACATGTTTTGGCGCTGCAGTGTGCTGCCCTATTTATTTAACTATATACGAGTTGGCGACTCTGGGTTCAGCACCTGTTCACACTCAGTCTATGTTTGGATGTGCAGGTCAGGTTTTTGAAATGTATTCTCTAGCCTTCTGATCGTGCACTCCCCGCCTCCTAGCTTCAGGTGTTTTAATTATAGTAGGTCCAATACCCCTCCACATAGAGAGAGAATTTGAGTCCAAGAAGAGGTTTTTGCATGTACCCATTCAGATGGAGACGTTTATTCTCAGTGAGGTAGGTCAAACTTAGGACCTCGTATAAGAGAGATGCCTTAACGTGGCTACGAGGTACACATAAAATTGGCCATTTTTGGGCGCTAAAAGCTCTCATTTTTCATATTTCTAGTGCAGTAATGCAGTTTAAATTTCGTTTTTTCAAGTTTACATGTTTTGGCGCTGCAGTGTGCTGCCCTATTTATTTAACTATATACGAGTTGGCGACTCTGGGTTCAGCACCTGTTCACACTCAGTCTATGTTTGGATGTGCAGGTCAGGTTTTTGAAATGTATTCTCTAGCCTTCTGATCGTGCACTCCCCGCCTCCTAGCTTCAGGTGTTTTAATTATAGTAGGTCCAATACCCCTCCACATAGAGAGAGAATTTGAGTCCAAGAAGAGGTTTTTGCATGTACCCATTCAGATGGAGACGTTTATTCTCAGTGAGGTAGGTCAAACTTAGGACCTCGTATAAGAGAGATGCCTTAACGTGGCTACGAGGTACACATAAAATTGGCCATTTTTGTGCGCTAAAAGCTCTCATTTTTCATATTTCTAGTGCAGTAATGCAGTTTAAATTTCGTTTTTTCAAGTTTACATGTTTTGGCGCTGCAGTGTGCTGCCCTATTTATTTAACTATATACGAGTTGGCGACTCTGGGTTCAGCACCTGTTCACACTCAGTCTATGTTTGGATGTGCAGGTCAGGTTTTTGAAATGTATTCTCTAGCCTTCTGATCGTGCACTCCCCGCCTCCTAGCTTCAGGTGTTTTAATTATAGTAGGTCCAATACCCCTCCACATAGAGAGAGAATTTGAGTCCAAGAAGAGGTTTTTGCATGTACCCATTCAGATGGAGACGTTTATTCTCAGTGAGGTAGGTCAAACTTAGGACCTCGTATAAGAGAGATGCCTTAACGTGGCTACGAGGTACACATAAAATTGGCCATTTTTGTGCGCTAAAAGCTCTCATTTTTCATATTTCTAGTGCAGTAATGCAGTTTAAATTTCGTTTTTTCAAGTTTACATGTTTTGGCGCTGCAGTGTGCTGCCCTATTTATTTAACTATATACGAGTTGGCGACTCTGGGTTCAGCACCTGTTCACACTCAGTCTATGTTTGGATGTGCAGGTCAGGTTTTTGAAATGTATTCTCTAGCCTTCTGATCGTGCACTCCCCGCCTCCTAGCTTCAGGTGTTTTAATTATAGTAGGTCCAATACCCCTCCACATAGAGAGAGAATTTGAGTCCAAGAAGAGGTTTTTGCATGTACCCATTCAGATGGAGACGTTTATTCTCAGTGAGGTAGGTCAAACTTAGGACCTCGTATAAGAGAGATGCCTTAACGTGGCTACGAGGTACACATAAAATTGGCCATTTTTGTGCGCTAAAAGCTCTCATTTTTCATATTTCTAGTGCAGTAATTCAGTTTAAATTTCGTTTTTTCAAGTTTACATGTTTTGGCGCTGCAGTGTGCTGCCCTATTTATTTAACTATATACGAGTTGGCGACTCTGGGTTCAGCACCTGTTCACACTCAGTCTATGTTTGGATGTGCAGGTCAGGTTTTTGAAATGTATTCTCTAGCCTTCTGATCGTGCACTCCCCGCCTCCTAGCTTCAGGTGTTTTAATTATAGTAGGTCCAATACCCCTCCACATAGAGAGAGAATTTGAGTCCAAGAAGAGGTTTTTGCATGTACCCATTCAGATGGAGACGTTTATTCTCAGTGAGGTAGGTCAAACTTAGGACCTCGTATAAGAGAGATGCCTTAACGTGGCTACGAGGTACACATAAAATTGGCCATTTTTGTGCGCTAAAAGCTCTCATTTTTCATATTTCTAGTGCAGTAATGCAGTTTAAATTTCGTTTTTTCAAGTTTACATGTTTTGGCGCTGCAGTGTGCTGCCCTATTTATTTAACTATATACGAGTTGGCGACTCTGGGTTCAGCACCTGTTCACACTCAGTCTATGTTTGGATGTGCAGGTCAGGTTTTTGAAATGTATTCTCTAGCCTTCTGATCGTGCACTCCCCGCCTCCTAGCTTCAGGTGTTTTAATTATAGTAGGTCCAATACCCCTCCACATAGAGAGAGAATTTGAGTCCAAGAAGAGGTTTTTGCATGTACCCATTCAGATGGAGACGTTTATTCTCAGTGAGGTAGGTCAAACTTAGGACCTCGTATAAGAGAGATGCCTTAACGTGGCTACGAGGTACACATAAAATTGGCCATTTTTGTGCGCTAAAAGCTCTCATTTTTCATATTTCTAGTGCAGTAATGCAGTTTAAATTTCGTTTTTTCAAGTTTACATGTTTTGGCGCTGCAGTGTGCTGCCCTATTTATTTAACTATATACGAGTTGGCGACTCTGGGTTCAGCACCTGTTCACACTCAGTCTATGTTTGGATGTGCAGGTCAGGTTTTTGAAATGTATTCTCTAGCCTTCTGATCGTGCACTCCCCGCCTCCTAGCTTCAGGTGTTTTAATTATAGTAGGTCCAATACCCCTCCACATAGAGAGAGAATTTGAGTCCAAGAAGAGGTTTTTGCATGTACCCATTCAGATGGAGACGTTTATTCTCAGTGAGGTAGGTCAAACTTAGGACCTCGTATAAGAGAGATGCCTTAACGTGGCTACGAGGTACACATAAAATTGGCCATTTTTGTGCGCTAAAAGCTCTCATTTTTCATATTTCTAGTGCAGTAATGCAGTTTAAATTTCGTTTTTTCAAGTTTACATGTTTTGGCGCTGCAGTGTGCTGCCCTATTTATTTAACTATATACGAGTTGGCGACTCTGGGTTCAGCACCTGTTCACACTCAGTCTATGTTTGGATGTGCAGGTCAGGTTTTTGAAATGTATTCTCTAGCCTTCTGATCGTGCACTCCCCGCCTCCTAGCTTCAGGTGTTTTAATTATAGTAGGTCCAATACCCCTCCACATAGAGAGAGAATTTGAGTCCAAGAAGAGGTTTTTGCATGTACCCATTCAGATGGAGACGTTTATTCTCAGTGAGGTAGGTCAAACTTAGGACCTCGTATAAGAGAGATGCCTTAACGTGGCTACGAGGTACACATAAAATTGGCCATTTTTGTGCGCTAAAAGCTCTCATTTTTCATATTTCTAGTGCAGTAATGCAGTTTAAATTTCGTTTTTTCAAGTTTACATGTTTTGGCGCTGCAGTGTGCTGCCCTATTTATTTAACTATATACGAGTTGGCGACTCTGGGTTCAGCACCTGTTCACACTCAGTCTATGTTTGGATGTGCAGGTCAGGTTTTTGAAATGTATTCTCTAGCCTTCTGATCGTGCATTCCCCGCCTCCTAGCTTCAGGTGTTTTAATTATAGTAGGTCCAATACCCCTCCACATAGAGAGAGAATTTGAGTCCAAGAAGAGGTTTTTGCATGTACCCATTCAGATGGAGACGTTTATTCTCAGTGAGGTAGGTCAAACTTAGGACCTCGTATAAGAGAGATGCCTTAACGTGGCTACGAGGTACACATAAAATTGGCCATTTTTGTGCGCTAAAAGCTCTCATTTTTCATATTTCTAGTGCAGTAATGCAGTTTAAATTTCGTTTTTTCAAGTTTACATGTTTTGGCGCTGCAGTGTGCTGCCCTATTTATTTAACTATATACGAGTTGGCGACTCTGGGTTCAGCACCTGTTCACACTCAGTCTATGTTTGGATGTGCAGGTCAGGTTTTTGAAATGTATTCTCTAGCCTTCTGATCGTGCACTCCCCGCCTCCTAGCTTCAGGTGTTTTAATTATAGTAGGTCCAATACCCCTCCACATAGAGAGAGAATTTGAGTCCAAGAAGAGGTTTTTGCATGTACCCATTCAGATGGAGACGTTTATTCTCAGTGAGGTAGGTCAAACTTAGGACCTCGTATAAGAGAGATGCCTTAACGTGGCTACGAGGTACACATAAAATTGGCCATTTTTGTGCGCTAAAAGCTCTCATTTTTCATATTTCTAGTGCAGTAATGCAGTTTAAATTTCGTTTTTTCAAGTTTACATGTTTTGGCGCTGCAGTGTGCTGCCCTATTTATTTAACTATAAACTGTAGTGAAACACTTGGGGGTTCAAAGTTCTCACAACACATCTAGATAAGTTCCTTGATGGGTCTAGTTTCCAATATGGGTCACTTGTGGGGGGTTTCTACTGTTTAAGTACATTAGGGGCTCTGCAAACGCAATGTGATACCTGCAGGCCAATCCATCTAAGTCTGCATTCCAAATGAGCTCTGCCATGCGCTCAAACCGTGATTCCCCCCACATATCGGGTATCAGCGTACTCAGGACAAATTGCACAACAACATTTAGCATCCAATTTCTCCTGTTACCCTCGGGAATATACAAAACTGGGGGCTAAAAAATACTTTTTGTGAGAAAAAAAATTTGTTTTATTTTTATGGCTCTGCATTATAAACTTCTGTGAAGCCCTTGGTGGGTCAAAGTGCTCACCACACATCCAGATAAGTTCCTTAGGGGATCTACTTTCCAAAATGGTGTCAGTTGTGGGGGGTTCCAATGTTTAGGCACATCAGTGGCTCTCCAAATTCAACATGGCATGCCTTCTCAATTCCTGTCAATTTTGCATTGATAAGTCAAACGGCGCTCCTTCCATTCCGAGCTCTCCCATGCGCCCAAACAGTGGTTTACCCCCACATATGGGGTATCAGCGTACTCAGGACAAATTGTACAACAACTTTTGGGGTCCAATTTCTTCTCTTACCCTTGGGAAAATAAAAAAAAAAATTGGGGGCAAAAAGATAATTTTTGTGAAAAAATATGATTTTTATTTTTACGGTTCTGCATTATAAACTTCTGTGAAGCACTTGGTGTGTCAAAGTGCTCACCACACATCTAGATAGGTTCCTTAGGGGGTTTACTTTCCAAAATGGTGTCAGTTGTGGGGGGTTTCAATGTTTAGGCACATCAGTGGCTCTCCAAACGCAACATGGTGTCCCATCTCAATTCCTGTCAATTTTGCATTGAAAAGTCAAATTGCCCTCCTTCGCTTTCGAGCTCTGTCATGCACCCAAACAGTGGTTTACCCCCATATATGGGGTATCGGCATACTCATGACAAATTGTACAACAACTTTTGGGGTCCAATTTCTCCTGTTACCCTTGGTAAAATAAAACAAATTGGAGCTGAATTAAATTTTAAAATTCATGAATTAAATTTTTAAACTTCATGAATGTGGTTTTGAGCACCTTGAGGGGTGCAGTTTTTAGAATGGTGTCACACTTGGGTATTTTCTATCATATAGACCCCTCAAAATGACTTTAATTGAGATGTGGTCCCTAAAAAAAACATGGTGTTGTGAAAATGAGAAATTGCTGGTCAACTTTTAACCCTTATAACTCCCTAACAAAAAAAATTTTGGTTCCAAAATTGTGCTGATGTAAAGTAGATGTGGGAAATGTTACTTATTAAGTATTTTGTGTGACATATCTCTGATTTAATTGCATAAAAATTCAAAGTTGGAAAATTGCGAAATTTTCAAAATTTTCGCCAAATTTCCGTTTTTTTCACAAATAAACGCAGGTAATATCAAATAAATGTTACCACTATTATGAAGTACAATATGTCACGAGAAAACAATGTCAGAATCACCAGGATCCGTTGAAGCGTTCCAGAGTTATGTAGTCACTCAAAAGTTTTTGATCATGTTCCTCCCCAGGAATCTGGTGACAGCTTCCTCTTTCTGCCACATACAGGCAGTGTAGCAAGGGTGCCTTTAACTGTGAACTTCCAAACTCTGCTTCTAACTATATCTCAGGAAACATTCAATGCCTTTGATCTCTATACATAGCATTTTCCGTGTTTAGACAAGGCAATGATCTCTTCTGTTAACTTTGTATCATGTTTTCAGTAGGATTAACCTGACTGTTAAACGATGTAACGAGAAAAAAAGTCAAAACGCCAGAATTATCTTTTTTTGATCGCCGCAACATTGCAATAATGGGCGATCAAAAGATTGCATCTGCACCAAAATTGCATCATTAAAAACGTCAGCTCAGTATGCAAAAAATAAAATCTCACCCAACCCCAGATCACGAAAATTGGAGACACTACGGGTATCGGAAAATGGCACAATTTATTTTTTCTAACAAACTTTGGAATTTTTTTTCACCACTTAGACATAATAGAAACTAGATATTTGGTGTCTATGAACTCGTAATGACCTGGAGAATCATAATGGCTGGTTAGTTTCAGCATTTAATGAACATTGTAACAAAAGCAAAACAAAAAACAATTGTGGAATTGCACTTTTATTGCCATTTCACTGAAATTATTTATATTTTGGTCAAAGACATACACTTGTGTACTTGCAATGTAGAATTGGCTTTACTAGTTTCTAATAGTCTTGAAAGTTTCTAAATCAGCCTTCTAAATTGAAATGTGTGCATTGCATTGGACTTTTCATGAACTTATAATTGTTCTTGTACTGATGTATTAAAATCCAATGAATACAATGCCCTAGTATGTTAAGTAGCTCACCGACTTTACATTGCTGATGCAAATGAAATACAGAATGTAATGTGAGCAATCACTTTGGCTGATTTTAATGACTGGTAACTAGTGTTGAGCGATACCGTCCGATACTTGAAAGTATCGGTATCGGATAGTATCGGCTGATACCCGAAAAATATCGGATATCGCCGATACCGATATCCGATACCAATACAAGTCAATGGGACATCAAGTATCGGAAGGTATTCTCATGGTTCCCAGGGTCTGAAGGAGAGGAAACTCTCCTTCAGGCCCTGGGATCCATAGGGATGTGTAAAATAAAGACTTAAAATAAAAAATATTGATATATTTACCTCTCCGGCGGCCCCTGAACTCAGCGCGGGTAACCGGCAGGCTTCTTTGTTCAAAATCAGCGCTTTTAGGACCTGAGAATCACGTCCCGGCTTCTGATTGGTCGCGGGCTGCCCATGTGACCGCCACGCGACCAATCACAAGCCGTGACGTCATTCGCAGGTCCTTAACGCGCTCATTTTTTAAAAATGAGCGCGGTAATGACTATCAAAGACGTAGCGGCTTGTGATTGGTCGCGGCCACGCGACCAATCACAAGCCGCGACGTCACCGCAAGCTATTAACGCGCTCATTTTTAAAAATGAGCGCGTTAATGACTTTCAAAGACGTAGCGGCTTGTGATTGGTCGCGTGGCCGCGACCAATCACAAGCCGCTACGTCTTTGAAAGCCATTAACGCGCTCATTTTTAAAAATGAGCGCGTTAATAGCTTGCGGTGACGTCGCGGCTTGTGATTGGTCACGTGGCCGCGACCAATGACAAGCCGCTACGTCTTTGAAAGTCATTAACGCGCTTATTTTTAAAAATGAGCGCGTTAATAGCTTGCGGTGACGTCGCGGCTTGTGATTGGTCGCGTGGCCGCGACCAATCACAAGCCGCTACGTCTTTGAAAGTCATTAACGCTCTCATTTTTAAAAATGAGCGCGTTAATAGCTTGCGGTGACGTCGCGGCTTGTGATTGGTCGCGTGGCGGTCACATGGGCGGCCCGCGACCAATCAGAAGCCGGGACGTGATTCTCAGGTCCTAAAAGCGCTGATTTTGAACAACGAAGCCTGCCGGTTACCCGCGCTGAGTCCAGGGGCCGCCGGAGAGGTAAATATATCAATATTTTTTATTTTAATTCTTTATTTTACACATCTCTATGTATCCGATACCGATACCCGATACCACAAAAGTATCGGATCTCGGTATCGGAATTCCGATACCGCAAGTATCGGCCGATACCCGATACTTGCGGTATCGGAATGCTCAACACTACTGGTAACTAATAATGCCTTGGCAAAACTAATTTTGCTGTATCAAAAAAGAGAACAAAAACAGCAAGGGACAATAATACTTCAAAATATGTGATGTATTTACCTTATCTTTGTTTCGCTTGCTTTTTTTGACTATTGCCATATCATGGTCATGCTATTCTTTTAATCACTGAGCAAGTCTTCACTGCTATGCCTAAGGCCGGTTTCACACGTCAGTGGCTCCGGTACGTAAGATGAGAGTTTCCTCACGTACCGGAGACACTGACTCATGTAGACACATTGAAATCAATGTGTCTCTGCACATGTCAGTGTGTTTTCACGGACCGTGTGTCCATGTGCAAAACACGGAGACATGTCAGTGTTCGTGGGAGCGCACGGATTACACGGACCCATTAAAGTCAATGGGTCCGTGCAAAACACGTACCGCACACGGACATGTGCCGTGCAGGAGACAGCGCTACAGTAAGCGCTGTCCCCCCCACGTGGTGCTGAAGCCGCCATTCATATCTTCTTTCCAGCAGCATTTGCTGGAAAGAAGATATGAAAAATCCTTTTTTTTTTGTTTTTTCGGGTTTAAAATAAAGATCCCTGTCCCCACCCCCTGTGCGCCCCCCGCTGTTAATGAAATACTCACCCAGCTCCCTCGCAGCGTCCTCTCCTGGCCACACCTTCTCCTGTATGAGCGGTCACGTGGGGCCGCCGATTACAGTCATGAATATGCGGCTCCACCTCCAGGGATCTTTATTTTAAACCTGAAAAAACAAAAAAAAAGGATTTTTCATATCTTCTTTCCAGCAAACGCTGCTGGAGAGAAGATATGAATGGCGGCTTCAGCACCAGATGCAGGGGACAGCGTTTATCTCTAGCGCTGTCTCCTGCACGCTCCGTGTGGTACCCAGTCGGCACACGGGCGGCACACGTGTGCCTCACGTGTGCCACATAAACGCAGGGACACACGGACACGGATAATTCCGGTACCGATTTTTCCGCTACCCGAATTATCTGGACGTGTGAGACTGGCCTAAGAAATTTATTGACAAACTGAGTATGGTACTATGCATTAGTCAGTGACCTGACTGCTGATATGTTTTTAAGTGCAGAGCTCGTGAGGCCAAAATTAAATATTTTGTCAAACAAACAATAAAAGGGCAGGATTATTAGCACCATGTAGAAGGTAATTTAAGTTGACCAAGAAGTCAACCTTGTCAATCTCAAAGTCACCACTGTTTAACCATTACTGTCAAGCCACCATTATTTAGTAAAAATTGAATGTGAATTGTGATAAAACAATATCTTACAATGCAAAACACCATATAGGACTTTACCACATTTATTTCATTATTTCCAGCCTTCTTTTATTGTACCCACTGATACTTTATGACACCATTTTAGATCTACTTTTTGATGTTGCAGGAGCCTGGACAGAATAGTGACCACAAAAGCATAAAGGATGCTTGGATCAACTCACACTAAACAACAAGCATGTTAACAAGTACTGTATGTAATAAAATACAAATTGCCAAACTAGACACTAAATATGATGGTAACTCATTTTCGCACAGTGGTAAAACATTCATTTTAAAATTACAAGAAAAATACTGAATCATTTTTAAACTTGGGAGTACAAACATCTGGGATTTTCGGATTTGTCTACAAGACAACCTATCATTTATCCCATTAATATTGAAATTAATAATCCTTTAGAAACTATGAAAAAAACTATAGATGCGTGTCACCTTAGGGGTTAAGCAACCAGGGACAAACTTTATTTGCCTTGATCAATGTTTAAAACCTAATGCTGTTAGTAACATCTTGACCTGAACATCTTGACTAATTAGGGTATGTGAACACGCTGCGGATTTTGCTGCAGATCCGCAGCGGATTGGCCGCTGCAGATTCGCAGCAGTCTTCCATGCATTTACAGTACCATGTAAACCTATCGAAAACAACATTCGCAGTGCACATGCTGTGGAAAAAAATGCGGGTTAACAGAGCATTGTTTATTCCACAGCATGTCAATTCTTTGTGCGGATTCCGCAGCGGTTTACACCTGCTCCATAATAGGAATCCCCAGGTGTAAAACCGCATGAGAAATCCGCAGAAAAAACGCAAAAAAAGCGGTAAATCCGCGGTAATTCTGCAGTGTGGATTACCTGCGGATTTACCAAAATCTGGCCGGAATAATCTGCAAAGTAATCCGCAGCGTGTGCACATAGCCTTAATGTATAGTGCTGCAATCTTCTTCTGAATTCAGAAGTCCCTTAAAAGAGAATATGTCAGCATGTTTTTTCTATGTAATCTGAAGAGAGCATCAGGTAGGGGTTAAAACACAGATTTCAGCTATGCCTCTCTTCTCAAGCTCTGAGGTTTTGTGTGCTTGCAATGATTGTTTTAGCACCAGTAGCTTCTCATTGCTGTGACTAGCTAGTTTGTCAGCCTTGGTTTCAACATGCCCCCTAGTGTGACAGGCAGCTGTCTATGGACATTGTATTTACAGAGCATGGTGTGGGCAGGGTTAGCTTTCTCAGCTCTGCTTCATGCTAAATCTAAAAGCTCTGATTGTGTGAGAACGACTTCACACAGTAATCTAAATGAAGCATTGTTGGATTCAGCTTCTCTTTGCCTAGATAATGCTGCTCTCAGATGAGGTGTCAAAAACCTGAAGACAGATTCCATTTAAAGTGTACTGTAGCTGTTTTTTAGAGTACATATGTATGTATATGTGGAATATAATTTATTTTTTCTGGCCATTGTATCATCTATAACCTGCATTTTTACAAGTTTTCCTTGTCTCTCAGTTAGTGGGACTAGCTGCTGTGATGTATCCTATATACAACACTCGGAAACATAAAGGATTCCTGTTCATTTAACTGCAATTTGCTAATTGTCCCCTGCTGTGGACTGTCCTCCGCCTCCTTCCTCCTCCCCCTCCCTCTCTCACCTGGCTTCATTTCTTGAACACTTGAATTGTATAAGTTGAATGGCACTGGTCAGATTTGACTTTACTCAGATGTGACATAATTTCAAGGGACATCTTTAAGTGTATCATCAGAAATATGCCAGAAATAGTCCAGGACTCGGCCGGATGGTAAGACTTATCACTAGGGTTGAGCGAAACGGGTCGTTCATTTTCAAAAGTCGCCGACTTTTGGCAAAGTCGGGTTTCATGAAACCCGACCCCTGTGTGGGGTCGGCCATGCAGTACGCGACTTTTGCGCCAAAGTCGTGTTTCAATGACGCGAAAAGCGCCATTTCTCAGCCAATGAATGTGAACGCAGAGTGTGGGCAGCGTGATGACATAGGTCCTGGTCCCCACCATCTTAGAGAAGGGCATTGCAGTGATTGGCTTGCTGTCTGCGGCGTCATAGGGGCTATAAAGGGGCGTTCCCGCCGACCGCCATCTTACCGCTGCTGATCTGAGCTTAGGGAGAGGTTGCTGCCGCTTCGTCAGAAGCAGGGATAGCGTTAGGCAGGGTCCATTAACCCCCAAACCGCTTGTGCTGTAGCGATTTCCACTGTCCAACACCACCTTCGGTGTGCAGGGATAGTGGAAGCTACATTTTTTTTTTCCTCAGCGCTGTAGCTCATTGGGCTGCCCTAGAAGGCTCCCTGATAGCTGCATTGCTGTGTGTACGCCGCTGTGCAAACCAACTGCTTTTTTCAAAGCACAAATCCTCTTGTTCCTTCCTTTCTGCACAGCTATCTTTTTTGTTTGTCCACACTTTTTATTTAATTTGTGCATCAGTCCACTCCTTATTGCTGCCTGCCATACCTGGCTGAGATTACTGCAGGGAGATAGTAATTATAGGACAGTCCCTTTTATTTTTTTTTATTTTTTTTAATTCTCCCTACAAAAAATAAGTTGTGGGAGATTAAGATTGGCATTTCTGCTAGAGTGCCATCCCTGTGTGTGCCATCTCTCTCACATAGTGGGCCATAGAAAGCCTATTTTTTTTTGTTGATTTGGTTTCTAAATTCTACCTGGAAAAATCAATAAATCAATCAGTGGGAGATAAATATTGGCCTCTGGGCTTGTGTGCCACTCCTGACTCCTGTGTGTGCCATCTCTCACTCAGTGGGCCATAGAAAGCCTATTTATTTTTTTTTGTTGATTTGGTTTCTAAATTCTACCTGGAAAAATCAATAAATCAATCAGTGGGAGATAAATATTGGCCTCTGGGCTTGTGTGCCACTCCTGACTCCTGTGTGTGCCATCTCTCTCACATAGTGGGCCATAGAAAGCCTATTTATTTTTTTTTGTTGATTTGGTTTCTAAATTCTACCTGAAAAAATCAATAAATCAATCAGTGGGAGATAAATATTGGCCTCTGGGCTTGTGTGCCACTCCTGACGCCTGTGTGTGCCATCTCTCACTCAGTGGGCCATAGAAAGCCTATTTATTTTTTTTGTTGATTTGGTTTCTAAATTCTACCTGAAAAAATCAATAAATCAATCAGTGGGAGATAAATATTGGCCTCTGGGCTTGTGTGCCACTCCAGACTCCTGTGTGTGCCATCTCTCACTCAGTGGGCCATAGAAAGCCTATTTATTTTTTTTGTTGATTTGGTTTCTAAATTCTACCTGAAAATATCAATAAATCAATCAGTGGGAGATAAATATTGGCCTCTGGGCTTGTGTGCCACTCCTGACTCCTGTGTGTGACATCTCTCACTCAGTGGGCCATAGAAAGCCTATTTTTTTTGTTGATTTGGTTTCTAAATTCTACCTGAAAAAATCAATAAATCAATCAGTGGGAGATAAATATTGGCCTCTGGGCTTGTGAGCCACTCCTGACTCCTGTGTGTGCCATCTCTCACTCAGTGGGCCATAGAAAGCCTATTAATTTTTTTTGTTGATTTGGTTTCTAAATTCTACCTGAAAAAATCAATAAATCAATCAGTGGGAGATAAATATTGGCCTCTGGGCTTGTGTGCCACTCCTGACTCCTGTGTGTGCCATCTCTCACTCAGTGGGCCATAGAAAGCCTATATATATTTTTTTGGTTTCTAAATTCTCCCGGTAAAAATTCTTTTATTTTATTTGGTTTCTAAAGTCTCCCTGAAAAAAAAAAAATCAGTGGGAGATTAATATTGCCCTTTCTGCTTGTGTGCCAGTCTTGACTCCTGGGTGTGCCATCTCTCTCTCTCAAATAGTGGGCACTGGGCCATAGAAAGGCATTTTTTTTTTATTTGGTTTCTAAATTCTCCCGGAAAAAATCATTTTATTTTATTTGGTTTCTAAATTCTTCCTTAAAAAATCATTTTATTTTATTTTGTTTCTAAAGTCTCCCTGAAAAAAAAAAATCAGTGGGAGATTAATATTGCCCTTTCTGCTTGTGTGCCAGTCTTGACTCCTGGGTGTGCCATCTCTCTCTCTCAAATAGTGGGCACTGGGCCATAGAAAGGCAATTTTTTTTAATTTGGTTTCTAAATTCTCCCGGAAAAAATCATTTTATTTTATTTGGTTTCTAAATTCTTCCTTAAAAAATCATTTTATTTTATTTTGTTTCTAAAGTCTCCCTGAAAAAAAAAAATCAGTGGGAGATTAATATTGCCCTTTCTGCTTGTGTGCCAGTCTTGACTCCTGGGTGTGCCATCTCTCTCTCTCAAATAGTGGGCACTGGGCCATAGAAAGGCAATTTTTTTTTTGCTTTCTAAATTCTCCCTGAAATAAAAAAAAAAATACAGTGGGAGATTAATATTGACATTTGTGCTTGAGTGACAGTCCTGCGTGTGTGGCATCTCTCTGATTTGGTGCCACAGAAAACAGAATGTGTAACATTGTGCCTGATTTTCCTTGCGGTCTCACCAACCTGTAAAGGGATATCGAAATCATACTGAAGTTATAGCTCACCGTGTAAGTTGTTTGACAGCAACAAATACCGTTACTTTGGTTACGTTTTTAAAACAATGAGGAAGTCTGGTGGAATAGGTCGTGGCCGTGGGCGTTCATTGTCAGCTGGTAATGATGGTAGTGGTAGAGGAGCATCAGGTGGTCGTGGGAAAATAAATATTGCACCTAAGTCTGGAGCTGTGGAGCCAGGTTCGTCGTCTGGCTATAGAAGGCCTCGAACGCTCCCTTTTCTGGGAGTAGGAAAACCGCTTTTAAAGCCGGAGCAGCAAGAGCAAGTTTTGGCTTATCTTGCAGACTCAGCCTCTAGCTCTTTTGCCTCCTCTTTTGAAACTGGTAAATGTAAAAGCAGCGCGTCGTTAGTGGATGTTCACGGTCAGGGACAAGTCGCTTCCTTGTCCTCTTCAGCAAAAACAACAACAGAGAAAGATGCAGCAGGCGACACAACGGGTTACTCCATGGAGCTTTTTACACATACCGTCCCTGGCTTAGAAAGTGAAGCAGTTAACAGGCCATGCCCATTACAAGTTGAATCTGACATGGAGTGCACTGATGCACAGCCACAGCCAGACTACTATGCTGGTCCTTTGACTCAGACCACAACATTGCCCTCGCAGGGTACTGATCCAGAATCAGACCCTGATGAGACTATGTTGCCCCATCACGAACGCTCTACCACCGACTTACACGGTGACACAGACGAAGTTGCGCACGAGCTAGAAGAGGAGGTTATAGATGACCCAGTTGTTGACCCCGATTGGCAGCCATTGGGGGAACAGGGTGCAGGCGGCAGTAGTTCTGAAGCGGAGGAGGAGGGGCCGCAGCAGGCATCAACATCGCAACAGGTTCCATCTGCCGGGCCCGTATCTGGCCCAAAACGCATGGCAAAGCCAAAAACTGTTGGAGGACAGCGTGTCCATCCGGTTAAAGCTCAGTCTGCAATGGCTGAAAAGGGATCCGAGGCTCGAAAGAGTGCAGTCTGGCATTTTTTTAAACAACATCCAGTTGATCCGCACAAAGTCATCTGTCAAAAATGTTCAACTAGCTTAAGCAGAGGTCAGAATCTGAAAAGTCTCAATACAAGTTGCATGCATAGACATTTAACCACCATGCATTTGCAAGCCTGGACTAACTACCAAACGTCCCTTAAGGTTGTAGCACCCTCGGCCAATGAAGCTAGTCAGCAACGCTACATCCCTTCCGTCACTGTAAGGCCACCATTTTCCGCACCACCAGCAGTATCTGTGCAGGTTTCTTTGCCAGCCCAAAGCAGTCAGGGTCAGGGAATCACCAGTTTCGTAGGAGGAAATACTGCATCTAGGGCACCGGCGGAAACAATACCGTCTCCAACCGTCTCTCAGTCTGCCATGTCCACCGGCACATACGCTAGTTCCACGATCTCCAGCTCTCCAGTCCAGCTCACCCTACATGAGACTCTGGTTAGAAAAAGGAAGTACTTATCCTCGCATCCGCGTACACAGGGTTTTAACGCCCACATAGCTAGACTAATCTCGTTAGAGATGATGCCCTACCGGTTAGTTGAAAGCGAAGCTTTCAAAGCCCTGATGGAGTACGCTGAACCACGCTACGAGCTACCCAGTCGACACTTCTTTTCGAGAAAAGCCATCCCAGCCCTGCACCAGCATGTTAAACAGCGCATCGTCCATGCACTCAGGCAATCTGTGAGTACAAAGGTGCACCTGACTACAGATGCATGGACCAGCAGGCATGGCCAGGGACGTTACGTGTCCATCACGGCACACTGGGTGAATGTGGTGGATGCAGGGTCCACAGGGGACATCAATTTCGGGACAGTTGTGCCTAGTCCACGGTCTTGGAAACAGTTGGCTGTAGGCGTTTGCACCTCCTCCTCCTCCTCGTCCTCCTGCAGAAGCGAGAGCTCTTCCACAGACCGCAGTCGCCCAACCACTCCATCGGCAGCTGTCACTGTTGCACACCAGTTGTCCCATTATGGCCCAGCTACTGGCAAGTGTCAGCAGGCTGTATTGGCTATGAAGTGTTTGGGCGACAACAGACACACCGCGGAAGTTCTGTCCGAGTTCTTGCAGCAAGAAACGCAGTCGTGGCTGGGCACAGTAGATCTTGAGGCAGGCAAGGTAGTGAGTGATAACGGAAGGAATTTCCCATCTGAAACACATTCCCATCTCCCTTTCCCAACTGAAACACATTCCTTGCCTGGCTCACACCTTAAACCTAGTGGTGCAGTGCTTATTGAAAACTTATCCTGGGTTCTCCGACCTGCTCCTCAAAGTGCGTGGACTTTGCTCACATATCCGCCGTTCGCCTGTACACTCCAGCCGTATGCAGACCTATCAGTGGTCTTTGAACCTTCCCCAGCATCGCCTAATCATAGATGTTGCAACAAGGTGGAACTCAACACTGCACATGCTTCAGAGACTGTGCGAACAGAGGCAGGCTGTGCGAACAGAGGCGGGCTGTTATGTTTTTGTGGGAGGATACACATACACGGGCAGGCAGTAGGATGGCAGACATGGAGTTGTCAGGTGTGCAGTGGTCGAAGATACAAGACATGTGTCAAGTCCTTCAGTGTTTTGAGGAATGCACACGGCTGGTTAGTGCAGACAACGCCATAATAAGCATGAGCATCCCCCTAATGTGTCTGCTGATGCAAAGTTTGACGCACATAAAGGATCAGGCGTCTGCACCAGAGGAAGAGGAAAGCCTTGTTGACAGTCAGCCATTGTCTGGTCAGGGCAGTGTACAGGACGAGGTAGCGGGCAAAGAGGAGGTGGAGGACGAAGAGGATGATGGGGATGAGTATATTTTTAAGGAGGAAGCTTTCCCGGGGGCACTGGAAATTGGTGGCGTGGCAAGGCCGGGTTCTGGTTTTTTGAGGGACACAAGTGACGTAGATTTGCCTGAAACTGCCCCTCAACCAATCACAACCGCAGATTTGACAACTGGAACTTTGGCCCACATGGCGGATTATGCCTTACGTATCCTCAAAAGGGACACACGCATTACTAAAATGATGAACGATGACGATTACTGGTTGGCCTGCCTCATTGATCCTCGCTATAAAGGCAAATTGCAAAATATTATGCCACATGAGAACTTGGAACTAATATTAGCAACCAAACAATCAACTCTTGTTGACCGTTTGCTTCAGGCATTCCCAGCACACAGCGCCCGTGATCGTTCTCACACGAGCTGCAGGGGGCAGCAGACCAGGAGTGTTATGGGTGCACACATCAGAAGTGGCGTTGGACAGAGGGGTTTTCTGACCAGGTTGTGGAGTGATTTTGCTATGACCGCAGACAGGACAGGTAGTGCTGCATCAATTCAAAGTGACAGGAGACAACATTTGTCCAGTATGGTTACAAACTATTTTTCATCCCTTATCGATGTTCTCCCTCAACCGTCATTCCCATTTGATTACTGGGCATCCAAATTAGACACCTGGCCAGAATTGGCAGAATATGCATTGCAGGAGCTTGCTTGCTAGTGTCCTATCAGAAAGAGTATTCAGTGCTGCAGGTTCAATATTAACCGAAAAAAGGACTCGTCTGGCTACCCAAAATGTTGATGATCTAACATTCATTAAAATGAACCACAACTGGATTTCGAATTCTTTTGCCCCACCTTGCCCGGCCGACACCTAGCTTTCCTATGAAAAGCTCTTGCCTGTGGACTATTGTGAATTACTTTTCTAATGTCTTAATTTGCTGCAGCTGATTGTCCAGCATACGACATGTTTAGACCTCCCTAAATGGCCAAACTCCCCACACGGGGGCGTGGTATCGCGACTTGGCGCAAGCACCCGTGAGAGTGCTGTTTGTCTGAAGAGGTGGGTGTGCCCGCTTTTGGTAGACAGCACTGCCACAGGGTCCCTCATAGTACAATAAAGTGTCTCTGGCGGTGGTGGTGCGCACCCAACGTCAGACACACTGTTGTAAAATGAGGGGCCCTGGGCCTATACCGCCGGCCACAAGAGAGTTCACCCACCCCAGGTCAAACATTGCTCTACCACTTCCACAATTATCTCTCACACTTCCACCAATGTTTAGTCTATGCACTGACATCCTTCCATTCCTGCCACTGACAATACCATTGTGCTGACATGTATGATGGTACTTAACATAGTCAGGGGCAGTGTCCTCTCTTTACCCAAGTAAATACTTTGCGCCAAATTAGTAGGTCTGAAACTACGCAGAGGATCCCACCCCTGTACCTAATGATTGCACCCTTTAGTGTTTTCGTTTTGTTTTAATGCGAGACATTCACATTTATGTATTATTTTGGACTACTAACTGGCAGACACTCATTACAATCGGCCTCCGCTGACCAGACCACTGCTGCCCGTGTACCCCTGGAGCCAATTGTAAAGTGCCTACAGCCCAATTTTATTATGTTAGGCCTTTGAAGCCTGTCTGCGGCCCGTTCTTTCTACTACTCCTACACTGACCAGACCACTGCTGCCCGTGTACCCCTGGAACCTATTTAAAAGTGCCTACAGCCCAATATTTTATTATGTTAGGCCTTTGAAGCCTGTCTGCGGCCCGTTCTTTCTACTACTCCTCCACTGACCAGACCACTGCTGCCCGTGTACCCCTGGAACCTATTTAAAAGTGCCTACAGCCCAATTTTATTATGTTAGGCCTTCGAAGCCTGTCTGCAGCCCGTTCTTTCTACTACTCCTCCACTGACCAGACCACTGCTGCCCGTGTACCCCTGGAACCTATTTAAAAGTGCCTACAGCCCAATTTTATTATGTAAGGCCTTCGAAGCCTGTCTGCGGCCCGTTCTTTCTACTACTCCTCCACTGACCAGACCACTGCTGCCCGTGTACCCCTGGAACCTATTTAAAAGTGCCTACAGCCCAATTTTATTATGTTAGGCATTCGAAGCCTGTCTGCGGCCCGTTCTTTCTACTACTCCTCCACTGACCAGACCACTGCTGCCCGTGTACCCCTGGAACCTATTTAAAAGTGCCTACAGCCCAATTTTATTATGTTAGGCCTTCGAAGCCTGTCTGCGGCCTGTTCTTTCTACTACTCCTCCACTGACCAGACCACTGCTGCCCGTGTACCCCTGGAACCTATTTAAAAGTGCCTACAGCCCAATTTTATTATGTTAGGCCTTCGAAGCCTGTCTGCGGCCCGTTCTTTCTACTACTCCTCCACTGACCAGACCACTGCTGCCCGTGTACCCCTGGAACCTATTTAAAAGTGCCTACAGCCCAATTTTATTATGTTTGGCCTTCGAAGCCTGTCTGCGGCCCGTTCTTTCTACTACTCCTCCACTGACCAGACCACTGCTGCCCGTGTACCCCTGGAACCTATTTAAAAGTGCCTACAGCCCAATATTTTATTATGTTAGGCCTTCGAAGCCTGTCTGCGGCCCGTTCTTTCTACTACTCCTCCACTGACCAGACCACTGCTACCCGTGTACCCCTGGAACCTATTTAAAAGTGCCTACAGCCCAATTTTATTATGTTAGGCCTTCGAAGCCTGTCTGCGGCCCGTTCTTTCTACTACTCCTCCACTGACCACACCACTGCTGCACGTGGACCCCTGGAACCTATTTTTAATTGCATAGAGCATCCTTTTTTTAATAGTAGGCGTACAATGTCTGTCTGCGGTCCACTATTGAAATTGTCCTCCACTGCCCAGAGCAATGCTGCCTGTGTACCCCTGTAACCTTTTTTAAACTGCAGTGAGCCACATTTTTGGTTTAAGGCCTACTACCTGTGTCTGTCTGCGCCACTCAATACAGCTGTATTCCTTTGAAAAAAGCTGAGCGTCAATAGTCTTGTTTTCAGCCTCTAGGAATTTTAAAACTGCATTGGGGCTACAACTTTGGTAGGGCCTACTAACGGTGTCTGCCGCCCCAAGGTGTGCCCCAGGTTTCGTTCACATTGCTTTGATCTTCCTACTCTCATTTAGTTGTTGGTGAAAACTACACTGCATTAGGCCTACAAATTGGGTATGGGGTGTAGAGACGGTGTGTTCCACTCCAAGGTGTTCCCCAGGTTTCCTCGCCATTGCTTCGGTCTTCCGACTCTCGTTTAGTAGTTGTTGGAAACTACACTGCATTAGGCCTACAAATTGGGTATGGGGTGTAGAGACGGTGTCTTACGCTCCAAGGTGTTCTCCAGGTTGCCTTTCCTGAGCTTCTATCTTCAGGCTCTTGTTAAATAGTGGTTAAATGGAACAACTGCATTTGGCGTACTTGTTGGTTTGGGGCCTACTAACAGTGTCTGCCGCTCCTTGCTGTTCTCCTGGTTTCCTGTCCTGAAATTCCATTTTCAGGCTCTCGTTAAGTAGTTGTTAATGTTAGACTGCATTTGGCCTACTAGTTGGGTTGGGGCCTACTATCGGTGTCTGCCACTCCTTGCTGTTCTCCTCCACTGAACAAAGCTGTGCCGCCTGTTTACTACTGTTGCCAATTTTGAACTGCATTTCGACTACTTACTGATTTGGGCCTACTCTCTGTGTCAGCCTCTCATTCCAGTTGTCCTCCACTGCAATGCCCCCTGGTTACTCCTGTGTTACCAATTTTGAACTGCATTTAGCCCACTTTATTCTTTGGGCCTATATCTATGTTTCCTCCTCATCCTGCCCATTGCCCAGCCAGTGATAGATGAGTCTGCTGGTACATTGACCCATAACGCAACATTTCCCGTGCACGCTACACTGCAAGATTGTGACCCTGCTGAAAGTCAGGTCCCCCTTCCCGCATACCATACCACCTTACATGGGGACAAAGAGGAAGGTGCAGATGAAAGTGCAGGTTCCTTCATCAGGTGGGGGGAGGAATACTAGTTGGCGACGTCACTGGCACAGGGCCTCTCATAGTACGCAAAAGTGTTGCTGCCGGTGGGAGGCGCCCCCGCCGTGCAAACACACCGCTGTACTTTGAGGGGCCCTGTGCCAGTGCCAATGCCAACGAGTGGGCCCCCCCTGCTTGCTCAGGATCACAGCACTTGCAAAGTTGAAATACTTACCTCTCCCTGCTCCACTGCCGTGACGTGGTCCAGATTTACTGGGCCCACTAATTACTTGAACCAGCCCTACCCCCCACAACTTTAGCCAAATGACCCCCAATTTCAAATGCCTTCCAATTATTATAAGCTAAATTACGATTGACAAGCTTCTGTAACAAGAATGGATGTTTTTGCCATTAAAATGGGCAGTGTAGGTGTTTTCCTGGCCTCCACTCACTGCCGACTATGCTCCCCCATTGACTTGCATTGGGTTTCGTGTTTCGGTCGTTCCCCGACTTTTCGCGATAATCGGCCGATTCCACTCGACTCAACTTCTAAGATAGTCGGGTTTCGCGAAACACGGCTCGACTCTAAAAAGGTCAAGGTCGCTCAACCCTACTTATCACTGTATTCTAATTTTAATTGCTTCTTCTTCTTCCCCTACTATTTAACCTTACTCAAATTTTCCCTCACTATTTTTGCTCCACTAATCCTCACTCTCCTTTGCTAACCCCTACCCCTGCACCCTCAAACCAAACAACTATCTCACCCTCTCTCCCACCTCGCTTCACCCGCAGAACAGCTCTACAACCTCAAACCTCACCTACTAACATATAATATAAGCCGACTGCTCTCCTTCACCCACCTGCTTTCCCTTTTTTCCCCCCTCATTTTCACTGCTGGCGACATATCCACCAATCCTGACCCCCCTTCATACATGCCACCAATCCTCACCACTATCCTTCTCACACTATGAGAAACTACCGAAATGCATCACACTGAAAATCTGTGCAACTGACCCCCACCCCCCTGCTTCCTCTCTCTGGGACACTTTAGAATACCTGTTCTGTCTGCAACAAGCTCCACATGCTCCACGATCTCTTTACTTCCCACAAACTTTCCTTCCTGGCCCTCACTGAGACCTAGCTGATGCCCCCTGAAACAGCCTCCCCCACAGCCTCCACTTTATCCACACTCCTTGCTCTGGCAACTGTAACAACTCTGCTGGCATCACAGCATGGCCTCACATCTCACACAATCTTACCCACTGCTCCAGGCCATGATGTGGTTTCTATTTCATGCCAGCTCCATGTTCTGTGTCTCTGCTCTGTGCATGCCTCATGGCTATGTGTATAGGGGGCCAGCGCCTGAACTCTCTGGTTCTTATAGGAATCAGGTGCATCTGTCCAATCAGTTCCTGACCAATTACCAAGAGGCCTCCTGTATATAGTGCAGCTCCACCCTGTGCTCTGGGCCTGTGCAATGTGTTAGCTCAGTTAGTGTTTAGCTGCTGAGTTTGCCTGGCCTTGCTCTGAGTTATTCCCTCTGAGCTTTTCTCTGTGCTTTTGCCTTGTTCTTGTAGTCTGCCCTCCAGGAGGCAGAATATCCTGGTCCCAGTGTCTTTGTCCCTGTGTCTTGTTCTATTGCATTGTCTGTACTTTGTCTTTTCCAGGTCTCCTTGTCTGTGGCTTTCTTCCCTGCTTTCTTTCCTTGTGTTTTCTGTCTGCTTTCACTCCGCACTCTTGCGGCTCTGCACTCAGACCTTGCTTCGCACTCTCTGGCTTTGCTCTGTGGCTCCGCTCTTTGCGGTTCTATCTGGCCCCGCTCTTTGCGGTACTATCTGGCTCCGCCTCCTGAGTTTCTGCACTTGGCTCCGTCTCTGCTCTTGGCTCCGCCTCCAGTGTCTCCGCTCTTGGCTCCGCCTCCAGCGTCTCCGCTCTTGGCTCCGCCTCCAGCGTCTCAGCTCTTGGCTCCGCCTCCAGCGTCTCCGCTCTTGGCTCCACCTCCAGCGTCTCCACTCTTGGCTCCACCTCCAGCGTCTCCGCTCTTGGCTCCGCCTCCAGCGTCTCCGCTCTTGGCTCCGCCTCCAGCGTCTCCGTTCTTGGCTTTGCCTCCAGCGTCTCCGCTCTTGGCTCCGCCTCCAGCGTCTCCGCTCTTGGCTCCGCCTCCAGCATCTCCGCTCTTGGCTCCGCCTCCAGCGTCTCCGCCCTTGACTCCGCCTCTTGCGGCTCCGTCCTTGGCTCTGCCTTCTCCTTCTCTTCTCTTAGTTCCACCTTCTACTTGTTACTTGGTCCTCCTGTGTGAACAGGTTCCTACCTGTTCCTTCATTCTCCTTTCCTTCTGGCTTGTTTCCGTACCTGCATCTTCTGTGTGTACAGGTCCCTACCTGTTCCTTCATTCTCCTTTCCTTCTGGCTTGTTTCCGTACCTGCATCTTCTGTGTGTACAGGTCCCTACCTGTTCCTTCATCACACTCACAATATGACTGCACTCGGGTGTCATCAGAGTGCAGCCTGATTCATGCACCACATCAACCCGTCCTGTGTATCCTGTGTTCCTGCCAGTCCTGCCGTTCCTGCCCTGCCTTCCAGTCCTGTGTTCTCCGCAGTGCCTCCCAATCCTGTGTTCCTGCCAGTCCTGCCGTTCCTGCCCTGCCTTCCAGTCCTGTGTTCCTGCTGTCCTAGCCAGTCCTGTTTCCTGCCGTGTCTCTGCCAGCCCTAGTTCTCTGCCGTGTCTCTGCCAGCCCTGTCTCAGCCGTGCCAGCCTACTCTTCTGTGTTCCAGCCGTGGTCTTCTGCCAGTCCTGCCTAATGCCCGCACCAATCCAGGTGTTCCTGTCTCCCAAGTGGGATCAGCAGCCACAGCCAGACACCACCCTGGAGTAGCACCTGGCAGCTGCCTGCTGCACAAGCCTGTCCTCACCACCAGAGGCTCCAGTGAAAACCCAGGCAGCTGTCATAGTCACGCCCCTTCCAGGGTAGTCTGGTTTGTGGCACAGTGGGGCCATAAACCCCCCGAGCTCACGCCCACCAGTCTGGGCACGTGCGTGACAGCAACAGACATGGTGGGGGAGTGGGTTCCCTTCTTTCCAAAAACTGTTTCTTCAACCCTATCCAACCCCCACGCTCCCTTATCCTGCCTTTTTTCGAGGTCCACTCTGTCTGTATCTACTCTTTTTGTAATCTCCAAATGGCTGTCATATACCAACCACCGGGCTCAGCCACTGCCTTCATTGACCAGTTCTCCACCTGGCTTCTTCACTTTCTCTCTGCTGACATCCCCACCATCATAATGGGTGACTTTAATATCCCTACTGACACTCGCCAGCCAGCAGTCTCCAAGCTACTGGCCCTTACCTCATCCTTTGGACTTACTCAGTGTTCCTCCACAGCCACCCACACAGACGGACATACACTAGAACTCATCTTCACCTGCTTCTGTTCCTTATCTAATCTCACAACCTCTCCCTTCCCCCTATCTGACCACCATGTACTCACCTTCTCATCCTTGTCCTCCTAATCCGCCCCCACGTCCAGCCAGTACCACATCCTCACAGAAAACTTGCACACCTAGACATTCACAGACTCTCAGACTCTTTTCTACCCCTGTCCTCCATATCTTCACTCCACGACATGGATAGCGCCACCGCTTTCTTTAACTCCACCCTCACATCAGCCATAGACTCAGTCGTCCCTCTCATGCATGGCAAAGTGCGACAAACCAATAGGCAACCCTGGCATAACAACCTCACCAAAAAACTTCGACAAACATCTAGGGTCGTGGAGCAGCGTTGGAAAAAAACATGCCTGTCAGACGACTTCACCGCTTTCAAACAAGCTACACTTGCCTTCAAACTAGCCCTCACTTCTGCTATACAGACCTATTTCACTAACCTTGTATCTTCACTATCCACAACCCAAAACAACTGTTCAGCACATTTCACTCTCTCCTTCGCCCATCACTGCCACCTCCAACTCCCCTCATCTCTTCTGAGGACTTTGCCACGTACTTCAAAAACAAGATCGACCAAACAAGGCAAACCTGTACTGTTCCATCACCCTAACCACTCCATATACATGACCTCTGCCCTTCCCTAATAACTTCCCTCTCCAACATGACTGAAGGAGAACTTACTCGCCTCCTTTCCAAATCACACCTGACCACCTGTGCACTTGACTCCAGCCCTTCCCACCTGCTCCCCAACCTCACTAACACGCTCATTCCAGCCCTAACCCATCTGTTCAACCTATTGCTATCTTCTGGTACTTTCCCCTCTGCCTTCAAACATGCCACCATCACACTCATCCTCAAAAAAGCTAACCTTGACCCAACTGCTATGCTCAGCTATCTCCCCATATCACTGCTCCTGTTTGCTTCCAAACTCCTTGAGCAGCATGTCCATGGTCAACTTTTCACCCACCTTTCATCTAACTCTCTGCTTGACAACCCCCAATCTGGCTTCCGCCCCCACCACTCCACCGAAACTGCTCTGACCAAAATTACTAATGACTTACTCACAGCCAAAGCTAACAGACAGTTCTCCATCCTCCTCCCTCTCAACTTGTCCTCTGCTTTCGACACAGTCGACCACTGCCTACTGCTACAGATTCTTTCTTCCCTTGGCATCAAAGGCCTTGCCCTGTCCTGGATTGCCTCATACCTTTCCGGCCGCACATTTAGCGTTTCCCACTCCCACACTGCCTCCTCACCCCGCCCCCTCTCCGTTGGAGTCCCACAAGGCTCTGTCCTAGGGCCTCTACTTTTTTCCATCTATACCCTTGGCCTAGGACAACTCATGAAGTCCCATGGCTTCCAGTACCACCTATATGCGGACGACACTCAGATCTACCTCTCTGACTCAGATGTCGCCTCTCTTCTGTTCAGAATCCCGGAGTGTCTGTCAGCCATATCCTCCTTCTTCAAATCTCGCTTCCTAAAACTCAATGTAGACAAAACCGAACTCATCATCTTTCCCCCATCTCGCGTATCCCCCCTACCTGATCTATCTATTATGGTAAATGGCATCATGCTCTCTCTCGCACCTGAAATACGCTGCCTTCGTGTAATTCTCGATTCTACCCTGTCCTTCAAACCGCATGTCCAAACTCTTGCCACCTCCTGTCGCCTCCAACTCAAAAATATTGCCAGAATCCTTCCCTTCCTCAGCCCACAATCTACTAAAACTCTTGTGCATGCCCTCATCATCTCCCGCCTCGATTACTGCAACACCCTCCTCTGTGGCCTCCCCGCTAACTCCCTTACACCACTCCAGTCTGTCCTCAACTCTGCTGCTCGGCAAATCCACCTCTCTCCTCGCTACTTCCCTGCTTCACCCCTCTGCAAATCCCTCCACTGGCTCCCAATTCCCCAACGAATCCAGTTCAAACTACTAACCTGTTGTGAATTCTGTGGCAGAGCTCCCTCCTGTGGTCACAAGTGGTACTTTGGCTGGTTCTCTCTGTGAGCTTCCGTTGGTGGAGGAAAGTGGTACTGCGGCTTCTGAGTTTCCTTCCTCAGGTGATGTGGTGAAGTCGTTAGGTGCTTCTCTATTTAACTCCACCTAGTGCTTTGATCCTGGCTTCCAGTCAATGTTCTAGTATTGGACCTGTTTCCTCCTGGATCATTCCTGTGGCCTGCTGCTCTGCATAGCTAAGTTCCTCTTTGCTATTTGTTTGCTGTTTTTTTCTGTCCAGCTTGTCAATTTGTTTTTTTCTGCTTGCTGGAAGCTCTGGGACGCAGAGGGTGTACCTCCGTGCCGTTAGTTCGGTACGGAGGGTCTTTTTGCCCCCTTTGCGTGGTTTTTGTAGGGTTTTGTGTTGCCGCAAAGTTACCTTTCCTAATCCTCTCCAACCACACTAAAGGCAGCCGTGGATTGCGCCTAACGCTGCCTATGCAACTCGGCACGGCCTGAGAAACTAGCTAGCCTGAAGATAGAAAATAAGCCTACCTTGCCTCAGAGAAATACCCCAAAGGAAAAGGCAGCCCCCACATATAATGAATGTGAGTTAAGATGAAAAGACAAACGTAGAGATGAAATAGATTTAGCAAAGTGAGGCCCAACTTACTGAACAGACCGAGGATAGGAAAGGTAACTTTGCGGTCAACACAAAACCCTACAAAAAACACACAAAGGGGGCAAAAAGACCCTCCGTACCGAACTAACGGCACGGAGGTACACCCTCTGTGTCCCAGAGCTTCCAGCAAGCAGAAAAAAACAAATTGACAAGCTGGACAGAAAAAAACAGCAAACAAATAGCAAAGAGGAACTTAGCTATGCAGAGCAGCAGGCCACAGGAACGATCCAGGAGGAAACAGGTCCAATACTAGAACATAAACTGGAAGCCAGGATCAAAGCACTAGGTGGAGTTAAATAGAGAAGCACCTAACGACTTCACCACATCACCTGAGGAAGGAAACTCAGAAGCCGCAGTACCACTTTCCTCCACCAACGGAAGCTCACAGAGAGAACCAGCCGAAGTACCACTTGTGACCACAGGAGGGAGCTCTGCCACAGAATTCACAACACTAACCCTCATCTACAAAGCCATCCACAACCTGTCCCCTCCTTATATATAATTTCCCACTATCTTCCCTCACGTAATCTTTGATCCTCCCAAGACCTCCTACTCTCCTCCACACTTATTCGTTCCTCACACAACCGCCTCCAAGATTTCTCCCGAATATCCCCCATCCTCTGGAATTCCACGCCTCAACACATCCGATTATTCACCACCCTTGGATCCTTCAGACAGAACCTGAAAATCCATCTCTTCAGGAAAGCCTACAGCCTGCAATAACCATTCTACCGCTTCACCATCCACCTGAGCTGCCACCTCACCAACCTCCCGAGCTCCCGTGTTGCCACCGCCAGAGCTGTCGCCTCACCAACCACCCGAGCTGCCGCCTCACCACCACCAGAGCTGCCGCCTCACCACCACCAGAGCTGCAGAATGTAAGTCCACAAGGAAAGGGTCCTCTCCCCTCTGTACCAGTCTGTCATTGTAAATTTGTTTACTGTTAACGATATCTATAACTCTATATGTAACCCCTTTTCACATGTACAGCACAATGGAATTAATGGTGCTATATAAATAAATAATAATAATAATTCCTGCTCTCTTTTGTCTATGTATGTGTCCACCTTCAGAAAGAGCCATAGCATGGGGAACTCAGGCAACGAAACCACTTACTAGAAAGCTGCATCATCATCTGTCTTTGTCTTCGTTGTGTGTGTCTCTATGTCCCTCTCCTTTAGGGTATGTGCACACGTCAGGATTTTCTAGCAGAAATTTCCTGACAAAAACCGGACATTTCTGCCAGAAATCCGCATGCGTTTTTTCGCGTTTTGACGCGTTTTGGTGCATTTTTTCCCAAATGCATAGAATAGAGGGAAAAACGCAGAAAATCCGCAAAATTAATGAACATGCTGCTTTTTTTTTACCGCATTGCGTTTTTATTGCGGAAAAAAATGCATCATGTGCACAAAAATTGCAGAATGCATTCTAAAGGATAGGATGCATATGTCTGCAGTTTGAAATGCATTTTTATCACGAAAAAACCTGAACGTGTGCACATACCCCTACTCTTCTATTTCCTACCTCTCTCCCCTCTACGTAGATCACAATAGGCAGCTGTAATCTGATTCCTCAGTAAGCACACCGTTCTTCTTTCTTTGACAGATGGATTTTATCAGTTGTTCTTCAGATGTTGAGGGTTGTGTTTGGGAGGTGAAGTACATGCAGATGGAGGTCTATTTCTCTTATAGGATATATTTCAAACTCTCTAAGGCTACGTTCACATTAGCGTTGCGCCGCCCTGCGTCGGCGACGCACGGAAAAACGCGCGCAAACGCGCGCAAAAACGCGCGCGTTTTGCGACGCGTGCGTCGTTTTTGACGAAAATCGGACGCACAGAAAATGCAACTTGTTGCATTTTCTTGCGTCCGACGCTAGCGTCGGAAACGACGCACGTGGCGAAAAACGCCACCCAAAAAACGCACGCGTCCCCTATGTTAAACATAGGGGCGCGTCGCCGCTGCGTCGCCGCTGCGTCGCCGACGCAACAGCGGCGCAACGCTAATGTGAACGTAGCCTTAAATGTGCTTGGACTATTTATTCATGCAAAGTCTGTTGAAACGACAGTGAGCATTTAAATGGCTACTGTAGTAAAATGGTTGTTATGGGGTTAAATTAGGCAGTGAAAATGTGTTATAAGCCAAAGTACAGAACAAAAACATACTCTAGTAGCTCTTTATACAGTACACATTTGCAGTATTAAAAAATGCTTTCGACTGTAATAATGACTTTTGTTAAGGTGTACTTTAGAAACATAATACATTATTACCTTTATCTTTTTTATTCTTTCTTTTTTTAATGACTAAAGTGGTTTTCTTATGAAGTGAGCTCATTATGTGGAATGAGTTGAATTCCTCTTAACAATGAAACAATTCCATTAACTATAATAGCAGAGGGCCTTCTATGATGCTTGATTTTATTAATGCAGCAATTGTCACGCAAGATAAACTCTAGAAGTAAAAAAAAAACTGAGGACGTTTCAGATCGGGAATGAGGAATTCATTCATTTTGTGAAAGCAAACCTCTTTAATAAAATGATCTAGCATAGATATTTAAAACATACTACAATTACAAGGGTAGATAAAAGAGTCATTTGTGTGATTTAGTGTGTAGGTGCAGTCAATTGTTCTCTCTTTGTAATATGAAGAAATTCTCCCTCTGTCATATATTTTTTCTCTTAAAGAGGACATTGCACAAATTTTAGCATTATAAATAGTGATAAGCGAGCACTAAAATGCTCGGGTGCTCATTGCTCGGGTAGAGCAGATTGGAATACTCGGGTACTCGGCCTGAACAACGAGCCCAATGTAAGTCTATGGGAGATCCGAGTATTTTTACCGTGATCCCCCCCGAGGGTCCTTTTAAGGTCTAAAAACGTCTGCTAATGATGCAAACACTGCTCAAATGACACAGGAACATCATGGGGATCGCCCCTGGAAGCATTCCTGACTAGGGTTGAGCGAAACGGATCGGACAATTTCAAAAATCGCCTACTTTTGACAAAGTCGGGTTTCGTGAAATCCGACCCGATCCTAGTGTGGGATCGGCCATGAGGTCGGCGATTTTCACGCCAAAGTCACGTTTCGTATGACGCTTTCAGCACCATTTCTCATCCAATGAAGGCGGACGCAGAGTGTGGGCAGCATGATGACATAGGTCTCGGTCCCCACCATCTTAGAGAAGTGCATTACAGTGATTGGCTTGCTGTCTGCGGCGTCACAGGGGCTATAAAGGGGCGTGCACACCGACCGCCATCTTACTTCTGCCGATCGTAGCATAGGCAGAGGTTGCCGCAGCTTCATCAGAAGAAGGGATATAGTTAGGGAGGGAAGATTAACCCCAAAACCGCTTGTGCTGTAGCGATTTCCACTGTCCAACACCACCTTTTCTTTGCAGGGACAGTGGATTTTTTTTTTTGGTGCATCAGCTCTGTAGCTTCTTAGGCTGCCCTTTAAGGCTCCCTGATAGCTGCATTGCTGTGTGTACGCCGCTGTGCAAACCAACTGCTTTTTTAAAAGCAAAAATCCTGTTGCTCCTTTCTGCACAGTTCTCTTGTTTCTTTGTCCACACTCTTTTGTGTGCAGCAGTCCTTTTTATTGCTGCCATACTTGTCTTTTGATCATTGTAGGGAAATTGAAATTGTACTACAGCCCTTGTATTTTTTATATATCTGCAACCACGTTGTGCCACTTACATTGTGTAGTGTAATACACAGGGCCTGTTTTTTGCTGCAGTCTCCCCCCCAAAAAAGTGAGATTTAAATTGCCAACAAGTTTTTATACGTCAGTTCTGTTTGTCGTATATCTGGCAGCCACTTTTTGTGCCACTTACATTGTGTAGTGTAATACACAGGGCCTGTTTTGTGCTACATTCTCCCCCCAAAAAAAAGTGAGATTTAAATTGCCAACAAGTTTCTACACGTCAGTTCTGTTTGTCGTATATCTGCCAGCCACGTTGTGCCACTTACATTGTGTAGTGTAATACACAGGACCTGTTTTTTTGCTGCAGTCTCCCCCCAAAAAAGTGAGATTTAAATTGCCAACAAGTTTCTATACGTCAGTTCTGTTAGTTTGTCGTATATCTGTCAGCCACATTGTGCCACTTACATTGTGTAGTGTAATACACAGGGCCTGTTTTTTGCTGCAGTCTCCCCCCCAAAAAAGTGAGATTTAAATTGCCAACAAGTGTCTATATGTCAGTTCTGTATGTCGTATATCTGTATGAGAAGCAAGATGTGATTAATTAATTAAAAATTTACTTTTAATAGACTCATTTAAAATAGTATAGCCAAAATAATGATAAACGAATACACATATAGGACTCACAGTATATCACATTTCAAGAAAAGAAATGCCAATATTCAAAAATACCAGTAAACCGAACTACCACAGACATCACAATCCTAAGAGTCCTTTGAAATAACCTACCACCGGCCTCAAAGTCTTAGGGTCTAATAACACAAATCTCTTGGCAGTACGGCAAAATATCTAGTTAAACATAAAAGGTCATTAAGCAAATCAAAATAGTTTTAAACTGCATATGCTCTCCATATGAGAATCTATTGCTGGATAGAATGCAATGACCGCTTAGAATGGTGTGTGAAAGAAAGAGAAATAAAGTGAACAGTCTCACCCTATTGTCATAATAGACAAGATAATAACCGTTTTTATCTGGTGTTATATCTGGGGAGATGGCACATACTTATCCATACAAATACCCCATCACTAAATATCACCAGTTTCCATAGAGACCCCCAAAAAATAGGTATAAAAAAAGGTATACTTCTATCTGCCAGCCACGTTCTGCCACTTACATTGTGTAGTGTAATACACAGGGCCTGGTTTTTGCTGCAGTCTCCCCCCAAAAAAAGGAAATTTAAATTCCCAACAAGTTTATATACACCTTCTACCTTGTTTTACAGTACCATATAACGGTTGTTATTTTGGTTAGATTTTCCCAAAAAATGAGGAAGTCTGGTGGAAGAGGCCGTGGGCGGTCGTTGCCAGCTGGTACTGATGGTGGTGGTGGTGGAGCATCTGGTGGTAGTGGGAAAAGCAAAATAGCACCTAAGGCTGGAGGTGTTGAGCCAGCATCATCGTCTAGCTACACAAAGCCTCGAAGGCTCCCTTATCTGGGAGTAGGAAAACCGCTTTTAAATCCGGAGCAGCAGGAAAAAGTTTTGGTCTTCCTTGCTGACTCAGCCTCTAGCTCTTTCGCCTCCTCTTCAGAAAGTTCGAAATATAAAAGCAGCGAGTCGTCAGTGGATGCTCCCGATCAGGAACAAGTCGCTTCCTTGTGTCCTTCACCCAAAGCAAAAATGAAGGACGCGGCAGACGACACTACAGTTTACTCCATGGAGCTCTTTACACATACCGTGCCAGGGTTAAAAAGGGAAATAGTTAACAGCCCATTACAAGATGAATCGGACATGGAGTGCACAGATGCACAGCCACAGCTAGAAAATTATGCTGTTCCATTGACTCAGATCACTACATTGCCCTCGCAGTGTACTGAGCCAGAATCTGACCCTGATGAGACTATGGTACCCCATCCCGAACGCTATAGCAACTTACACGGTGACACAGAGGAAGGTGCACATGACATTGAAGAGGAGGTGATAGATGACCCAGTTGTTGTCCCAGATTGGCAGCCATTGGGGGAACAGGGTGCCGCTGGCAGTAGCTTTGAAGCAGAGGAGGATGATCCGCAGCAGGCATCTACGTCGCAACAGCTTTCATCTGTCAGGCCCGTATCTGGCCAAAAACGTTTGACAAAAACACTTTTAGGACAGCGTGGCCATCCGGTGAAAGGAGAACAGCGTGCAATGCCTGAAATGGTATTCGATAGTAGGAAGAGTGCAGTGTGGGAATTTTTTAACCAAGATCCAAATGATCAGTGCAAAGTTATTTGTAAGAAATGCTCAAAGACCTTTAGCAGAGGGAAGAATGTCCAAAATTTGAATACAACGTGCATGCGTAGACATTTAACGAGCATTCACTTGCAAGCCTGGACGAACTTCCAAATGTCCCGTACCGTTGGTGCACTCGCCCAGAATGAAGGTAGTCAGCAACGCTACATTGCTTCCCTCACTGTAATCCCACCGGTTAGGACACCACCAACAGGAAATATGGAGGTATCGTCGCAAGGCCAAAGCAGTCAGGGAATCACAAGGTTCTTGGTAGGAAACACTGTAGGTAGGCCAACATCAAGAATACCATCACCAACCCTCTCTCAATCTGCCATGTCCACCACCACCCCCGCTAGTTCCACCATATGCAGCTCTCCAGTCCAGCTCACCCTACAAGAGACTCTCGTTAGGAAAAGGAAGAACTCATCCTCTCATCCACGTACACAGGGTTTGAATGCCCACATTGCTAGACTAATCTCATTAGAGATGATGCCCTACCAGTTGGTTGAAAGTGAAGCTTTCAAAGCCCTGATGGCCTACGCAGTACCACGCTATGACCTACCCAGTCGACACTTCTTTGCGAGAAAAGCCATCCCAGCCCTCCACCAGCATGTCAAAGACCGCATTGTCCATGCACTCAGGCAATCAGTCAGTAGAAAGGTGCACCTGACAACAAATGCATGGACCAGTAGGCATGGACAGGGACGTTACGTGTACATCACGGCGCACTGGGTTAATGTGGTGGATGCAAGGTCCAAAAGGGGACAGCCATAGTGGGACAGTTCTGCCTAGCCCACGGTCTAGCAAACAGTTAGAAGTAGGCGTTCGACACCCCTTTTCCTCCTCCTCCAGAAGCGAAAGCTTGTCCACAGAGCGCAGTCGCCCGATCATTCCATCCGCAGCTGCCAGTGTTGCACACGAGGTGTCACATTATGGAACAGCTAGTGGTAAGCGTCAGTAGGCTGTGTTGGAAATGAAGTGTTTGGGCGACAACAGATACACCGCGGAAGTGCTGGCTGAGTACTTGCGGCAAGAAACTCAGTCAAGGCTGGGCAGTGTACATCTTGAGGCAGACAAGGTAGTCAGTGATAACGGAAGCAATTTTATGGCTGCCAGAGCCATTTCAGAACTGAAACACATACCTTGCCTGGCTCACACCTTGAACCTGGTGGTGCAGTGCTTCCTGAAAAATTATCCGGGGTTACCAGCCCTGCTCCTGAAGGTGCGAAGACTTTGGTCGCCCTTACACTCCAGCCGTATGCTGAACCATCAGCGATCGCTGAAGCTTCCCCAGCACCACCTAATAATCGACATTGCATCAAGGTGGAACTCCATACTGCACATGCTTTAGAGGCTGTGCGAACATAGGCGTGCTGTAATGTATTTGCGGGAGGATACACATACACGGGCAGGCAGTTGGATGGCAGACATGGAGTTGTCTGGTGTGCAGTGGTCGAAGCTACAAGACCTCTGTCAAGTCCTTCAGTGTTTTGAGGAATGCACATGGCTGGTAAGTGCAGACGATGCCATCATAAGCATGAGCATCCCACTAATGCGTCTGTTGATGCAAAGTTTGACGCACATTAAGGAGCAGGCGTCTGCGGCTGAGGAGGAGGAAAGCCTTGATGACATTCAGCCATTGTCAGCTCAGGGAACTCTCCTGGACGAGGTGGCGGACGAAGAGGATGAATATTTATGGGAGGAGGATGCTTCTCAGGGGGCAATAGATACTGGTGGCGTTTCAAGGTCAGGTACAGGAATTTTGCGGGAGACAAGTGATGTTGATTTGCAAGAAAGTGCTCCCCAACCCTGCACAAGCAGTGAATTGACACCTGGAACATTGGCCCACATGACTGATTATGCCTTGCGTATCCTAAAAAGGGACCCCCACATTATAAAAATGATGACCAATGACGATTACTGGCTGGCCTGAATCCTGGATCCACGATATAAAGGAAAATTGCAAAATATCATGCCACATGAGAACCTTGAGCAAATATTGGCTACCAAACAAGCAACTCTTGTAGACCGTTTGGTTCAGGCATTCCAAGCACACAGCGGCGGTGATGGTTCTCACACGAGCTGTAGAGGGCAACATGGCAGAGGTGTTAGAGGTGCACAAATCAGAAGTGGTGTTGGACAGAGGGGTCTTATGACCAGGTTGTGGAGTGATTTTGCAATGACCGCAGACACGACAGGTACTGCTGCATCGATTCAAAGTGACAGGAGACAGCATTTGTTCAGTATGGTTACCAACTATTTTTCCTCTCTTATCGATGTTCTCCCTCACAGGTCATTCCCCTTTGATTACTGGGCATCAAAAATAGACACCTGGCCTGAATTGTCAGAATATGCATTACAGGAGCTCGCTTGCCCAGCTGCTAGGGTGCTATCAGAAATAGTCTTCAGTGCTGCTGGTTCAATACTGACCGAAAAAAGGACTCGTCTGGCTACCCGAAATGTTGATGATCTAACCTTCATTAAAATCAACCAATCATGGATTTCAAATTATTTTGCCCCACCTTCCCCTGCTGACACGTAGCTTGCCTGAAAAATGTCTTGCTTTTGGCCTCCTCTTACTGACTGCTCCAATTCCTCCATTTGCAGCTGCTGAATGTCCACCATAGGCCATTTTTATACCTCCCTAAATGATCTGACTCCCCCCACAGGGCCATGGTCACCACTTGGCGCAAGCACCCGTGTGAGTGCCGTTTGCCTGGACAGGTGGGTGTGCCCACTTTTGGGTGACGGCACTGGCACAGGGTCCCTCATAGTACAATGAAGTGTCTCTGACGGTGGTGGTGCACACCCAACATCAGACACACCATCGTAATATGAGGGGCCATGTGCCAGTACCGCCGCCCACGAGAGAGTGTTCCCCACCCAGCTCAAACAGTGCTCTACCACTTGCAATACTTACCTCTCCCTGCTCCACCACTGTGTAGTCTGTGCTGTTAAATCCTTCAATGGCACTGCCAATACAAATTTGTTGAAATGATAGATGATAGTAAAAATATACAGGGTCCCTGGCCTCCATTTAGACCAGTTAATACTTTGTGCAAACTACCACTGTCTACTACTCAGCAGTGGAGCCCACCCCTGTACCTAGCTATGCGACCAGTTTATTTATGAACATTTTTTTGGCTGACATTTAGCCTACTTTATTATTTTGGCCTACTAACTGTGTCAGCCACTTAATACAGTTGTCCTCCACTGAACAAAGCAATGCCACGTGTGTGCTCCTGTTACCAATTTTGAACTGCATTTAGCGTACTTAGTTACTTGGGCCTAGTAACTGTGTGAGCCTCTCATAACAGTTGTCCTCCGCTAAACAAAGCAATATCGCCTGTGTACTCCTCTTACCAATTTTGAACTGCATTTAGCCTACTTTTTTATTTTAGGCCTACTAAGTCTGTGTGAGCCTCTCATAACAGTTGTCCTCCTCTACTGAACAAAGCTATGCCGCCTGTGTACTCCTCTTACCAATTTTGAACTGCATTTAGCCTACTTTTTTATTTTAGGCCTACTAAGTCTGTGTCATCCTCTCATAACAGTTGTCCTTCTCTGCTGAAAAAAGCTATGCCGCATGTGTACTCCTCTTACCAATTTTGAACTGCATTTAGGCTACAAACTTACTTGGGCCTAGTAACTGTGTGAGCCTCTCATTACAGTTGTCCTCCTCCGCTGAAGAAAGCTATGCCGCCTGTGTACTCTACCAATATTGAACTGTGTTTAGCCTACTTTTTTTATTTTAGGCCTACTAAGTCTGTGTGAGCCTCTCATAACAGTTGTCCTCCTCTGCTGAACAAAGCTATGCCGCCTGTGTACTCCTCTTACCAATTTTGAACTGCATTTAGCCTACTTTTTTATTTTAGGCCTACTAAGTCTGTGTCATCCTCTCATAACAGTTGTCCTTCTCTGCTGAAAAAAGCTATGCCGCCTGTGTACTCCTCTTACCAATTTTGAACTGCATTTAGCCTACTTACTTATTTGGGCCTAGTAACTGTGTCAGCCTCTCATTACAGTTGTCTTCCACTGAACAAAGCTATGCCGCCTGTGTACTCCTGTTACCAATTGTGAACTGCATTTAGCCTACTTACTTATTTGGGCCTAGTAACTGTGTCAGCCTCTCATTACAGTTGTCCTCTGCTGAACAAAGCAATGCCGCCTGTGTACTCCTGTTACCAATTTTGAACTGCATTTAGCCTACATACTTATTTGCTTATTTGGGCATAGTAACTGTGTCAGCCTCTCATTACAGTTGTCCTCCGCTGAACAAAGCAATGCCGCCTGTGTACTCCTGTTACCAATTTTGAACTGCATTTAGCCTACATACTTATTTGGGCATAGTAACTGTGTCAGCCACTCATTACAGTTGTCCTCCGCTGAACAAAGCAATGCCGCCTGTGTACTCCTGTTACCAATTTTGAACTGCATTTAGCCTACATACTTATTTGGGCATAGTAACTGTGTCAGCCACTCATTACAGTTGTCCTCCGCTGAACAAAGCAATGCCGCCTGTGTACTCCTGTTACCAATTTTGAACTGCATTTAGCCTACATTTTTATTTTAGGCCTACTAAGTCTGTCTGAGCCACTTATTACAGTTGTCCTCCGCTGAACAAAGCAATGCCGCCTGTGTACTCCTGTTACCAATTGTGAACTGCATTTAGCCTACTTACTTATTTGGGCCTAGTAACTGTGTCAGCCTCTCATTACAGTTGTCCTCTGCTGAACAAAGCAATGCCGCCTGTGTACTCCTGTTACCAATTTTGAACTGCATTTAGCCTACATACTTATTTGCTTATTTGGGCATAGTAACTGTGTCAGCCTCTCATTACAGTTGTCCTCCGCTGAACAAAGCAATGCCGCCTGTGTACTCCTGTTACCAATTTTGAACTGCATTTAGCCTACATACTTATTTGGGCATAGTAACTGTGTCAGCCACTCATTACAGTTGTCCTCCGCTGAACAAAGCAATGCCGCCTGTGTACTCCTGTTACCAATTTTGAACTGCATTTAGCCTACATACTTATTTGGGCATAGTAACTGTGTCAGCCACTCATTACAGTTGTCCTCCGCTGAACAAAGCAATGCCGCCTGTGTACTCCTGTTACCAATTTTGAACTGCATTTAGCCTACATTTTTATTTTAGGCCTACTAAGTCTGTCTGAGCCACTTATTACAGTTGTCCTCCGCTGAACAAAGCAATGCCGCCTGTGTACTCCTGTTACCAATTTTGAACTGCATTTAGCCTACATACTTATTTGGGCATAGTAACTGTGTCAGCCACTCATTACAGTTGTCCTCCGCTGAACAAAGCAATGCCGCCTGTGTACTCCTGTTACCAATTTTGAACTGCATTTAGCCTACATTTTTATTTTAGGCCTACTAAGTCTGTCTGAGCCACTTATTACAGTTGTCCTCCGCTGAAGAAAGCTATGCCGCCTGTGTACTCCTGTGACCAATTTTGAACTGCATTTAGCCTACTTGCTTGGTTGGGCCTACTAACGGTGTCTGCCGCTCCTTGCTTTTCTCCTCCACTGAACAAAGCTGAGCCTCTATTTTCATCCTGTTTCGGATATTAAACTGCATTTGGCCTACTTGTTTGTTTGGGCCTACTAACGGTGTCTGCCGCTGCTTGTTGTTCTCCTCCACTGAACAAAGCTGAGCCTCAATTTTCATCCTGTTTCGGATATTAAACTGCATTTGGCCTACTTGTTTGGTTAGGCCTAGTAACGGGGTCTGCCGCTCCTTGCTTTTCTCCTCCACTGAACAAAGCTGAGCCTAAAATTTCATCCTGTTTCGGATATTAACCCCTTACTGACAGAGCCAATTTGGTACTTAATGACCGAGCCAATTTTTGCAATTCTGACCACTGTCAATTTATGAGGTTATAACTCTGGAACGCTTCAACGGATCCCGCTGATTCTGAGATTGTTTTTTCGTGACATATTGTACTTCATGTTAGTGGTAACATTTCTTTGATATTACTTGCGATTATTTATGAAAAAAACAGAAATATGGCGAAAATTTTTAAAATTTTGCAATTTTCAAACTTTGTATTTTTCTGCCCTTAAATCAGAGATTTGTCACAAAAAATAGATAATAAATAACATTTCCCACATGTCTACTTTACATCAGCACAATTTTGGAAACAAAATTTTTTTTTGTTAGGGAGTTATAAGGGTTAAATTTTTCATTTTTGCCACACCATTTTTTTTAGGGACCACATCACATTTGAAGTCATTTTGAGGGGTCTATATGATAGAAAATAATGAAGTGTGACACCATTCTAAAAACTACACCCCTCAAGGTTCTCAAAACCACATTCAAGAAGTTTATTAACCCTTTACGTGCTTCACAGGAACTGAAACAATGTGGAAGGAAAAAATGAACATTTAACTTTTTTTTGCAAACATCTTAATTCAGAACCATTTTTTTTATTTTCACATGTGTAAAAACAGAAATGTAACGATAAATTTTGTTATGCAATTTCTCCTGAATACGCCAATACCCCATATGTGGGGGTAAACCACTTTTTGGACGCACCGCAGAACTTAGAAGTGAAGGAGCGCCGTTTGACTTTTTCAATGCAGAATTGGCTGGAATTGAGATGGGACGCCATGTCACGTTTAGAGAGCCCCTGATGTGCCTAAACAATGGAAACTCCCCACAAGTGACACCATTTTGGAAACTAGACCCCTTAAGAAACTGATCTAGATGTGTGGTGAGCACTTTGAACCCCCAAGTGCTTCACAGAAGTTTATAACGTAGAGCCGCGAAAATAAAAAAATCGCTTTTGTTTACACAAAAATGATCTTTTCGCCCACAAATTCTTATTTTCACAAGGGTAACAGGAGAAATTAGACCACAAAAGTTGTTGTGCGATTTCTCCTGAATACGTCGATACCCCATATGTGAGGGTAAACCACTGTTTGGGTGCACAGCAGAGCTTGGGAGTGAAGGAGCGCCGTTTTACTTTTTCAATGTAGAATTGGCTGGAATTGAGATTGGACGCCATGTCGTGTTTGGAGAGCCCCTGATGTGCCTAAACAGTGGAAACCCCCCACAAGTGACACCATTTTGGAAACTAGACCCCTTAAGGAACTTATCTAGATGTGTGGTGAGCACTTTGAACCCCCATGTGCTTCACAGAAGTTTATAACGTAGAGCCGTGAAAAAAAAAAAATCGCATTTTTTCTACAAATATGATCTTTTTGCCCACAAATTTTTATTTTCACAAGGGTAACAGGAGAAATTAGACCACAAAAGTTGTTGTGCAATTTATCCTGAGTACGTCGATACCCAATATGTGGGGGTAAACCACTGTTTGGGCGCACCGCAGAGCTTGGAAGAGAAAGAGTGCCATTTTACTTTTTCAATGTACAATTGGCTGGAATTAAGATCGGACGCCATGTCACGTTTGGAGAGCCCCTGATGTGCCTAAACAGTAGAAATTCCCCACAAGTGACCCCATTTTGGAAACTAGACCCCCCATGGAACTTATCTAGATGTGAGGTGAGAACTTTGAATGCCCAAGTGCTTCACAGAAGTTTATAATGCAGAGTCGTGAAAATAAAAAATATTTTTTTTTCCACAAAAAAGATTTTTTAGCCCCCAAGTTTGTATTTTCACAAGGGTAACAAGAAAAATTGGACCCCAAATGTTGTTGTCCAATTTGTCCTGAGTATGCTGGTACCCCATATGTGGGGGTAAACCACTGTTTAGGCGCACGGCAGAGCTCGGAAGGAAGGAGCGCGGTTTTGGAATGCAGACTTTGATAGAATGGTCTGCGAGCATTATGTTGCGTTTGCAGAGCCCCTGATGTACCTAACCAGTAGAAACCCTCCACAAGTGACCCCATTTTGGAAACTAGACCCCCCAAGGAACTTATCTAGATGTGTGGTGAGAACTTTGAATGCCCAAGTGCTTCACAGAAGTTTAGAATGCAGAGTCATAAAAAAAATATATATATATATATATTTTTCCACAAAAAAGATTTTGTAGCCCCCAAGTTTTTATTTTCACAAGGGTAACAAGAGAAATTGGACCCCAGAAGTTGTTGTCCAATTTATCCCGAGTACGCTGATGCCCCATATGTGGGGGTAACCCACTGTTTGGGCGCACGGCAGAGCTCAGAAGGGAGGGAGCACCATTTGACTTTTTGAGCGCAAAATTGGCTGTCGTGTTTGGAGACCCCCTGGTGTACCTAAACAGTGGAAACCCCCCAATTCTAGCTCCAACCCAACTCCAACACACCCCTAACCCTAATCCCAACCTGATCCATAATCCTAATCACTAACCCTAACGATAATCACAACCCTTACCCCAAAACAACCCTAATGTCAACCCTAACCATAACCCTAATCAAAACCCTAAATCCAACACACCCCTAATCCTAATCTCAACCCTAACCTCAAACCTAACCCTAATCCCAATACACCCCCAATCACAAACCTAACCTTAACCCTAATCCCAAACCTAACCCTAATCCCAAGCGTAACCCTAATGCCAACCCCAACCCTAATACCAACCCTAATCCAAACCCTAACCCTAATCCCAACTCTAACCCTAACTTTAGTCCCAACCCTAGCCCTAACTTTAGCCCCAACCCTAACCCTAGCCCTAAGGCTACTTTCACACTTGCGTCGTTTGGCATCCGTCGCAATCTGTTGTTTTGGACAAGAAACGGATCCTGCAAATGTGCCCGCAGGATGCGTTTTTTGCCCATAGACTTGTATTGCCGACGGATCGTGACGGATGGCCACACGTCGCGTCCGTCGTGCACTGGATCAGTTGTGTTTTGGCGGACCGTCGGCACAAAAAAGTCCAATGAAACTTTTTTTGTACGTCGCATCCGCCATTTCTGACCGCGCATGCGTTGCCGTAACTCCGCCCCCTTCTCCCCAGGACATAGATTGGGCAGCGCTGCGTTGAAAAACTACATCCGCTGCCCACGTTGTTCACAATTTTCACAACGTGCGTCAGTATGTCGGGCCGACGCATTGCGACGGCCCCGTACCGACGTAAGTGTGAAAGAAGCCTAACCCTAAATTTAGCCCCAACCCTAACCCTAAATTTAGCCCCAACCCTAACCCTAAATTTAGCCCTAGCCCTAGCCCTAACCCTAGCCCTAACCCTAACCCTACCCCTAACCCTATCCCTATACCTAACCCTACCCCTACCCCTACCCCTACCCCTAACCCTACCCCTAACCCTAGCCCTAACCCTACCCCTAACCCTACCCCTAGCCCTAACCCTACCCCTAACCCTAAGCCTAGCCCTAACCCTACCCCTAGCCCTAACCCTACCCCTAAGCCTAGCCCTAACCCTAACCCTAGCCCTAACCCTAGCCCTACCCCTAACCCTACCCCTAACCCTAGCCCTAACCCTAGCCCTACCCCTAACCCTAGCCCTAACCCTATCCCTAACCCTAACCCTAATTTTAGCCCCATCTGCTGTTCTCCTGCCGGCCAGCAGATGGAGACAGATGGCGGGCGCACTGCGCATGCGTCCGCCATTTTCTTTTCCCCGGCAGCCAGGAGGAGCAGCAGGAGGACCCAGGGACACAGGTGAGTATGCTAGGGTCCCCGAATCCCCCTATTTCTCTGTCCTCTGATGTGCGATCACATCAGAGGACAGAAAATTACACTTTACTTTTTTTTTTTTTTTGCGGTCGCTGGTAAACAGTTAATTACCGGCGATCGCAAAACAGGGGTCGGTAAAACCGACCCCGATCATGTTCTTTGGGGTCTCGGCTACCCCCGGCAGCCGAGACCCCAAAGATTCTCCCGGTGCCAGCCGGCGGGCGCACTGCGCATGCGCCCGCCATTTTGAAGATGGCGGCGCCCATCGGGAGCCACGAGGAGCATCGGGGGAGATAGGTGAGTATTGGGGGGCTACCTGGGACCCCTTTTCTCTGTCCTCCGATGTGCGATCACATCGGAGGACAGAGAAATTAAAAAGAGATCGTGTTTTTTTTTTTTTTTGCGATCGCCGGTAAACGGTTAATTACCAGCGATCGCAAATGCGGGGTCGGTTAAAAAACCCCCGAATCATGTTCTCTGGGGTCTCGGCTACCCCCGGCAGCCGAGACCCCGGAGAAAATCCGACTCTGGGGGGCGCTATTCACTTTTTCCACAGCGCCGTTAATTAATATATAGTATATATAAAGTATATAGCACAGCCATGTTGTATATTGGCCAGTCACGTAGTATATTACCCAGTCACGTAGTATATTGTCCAGTCATGTAGTATATTGCCAAGTCACGTAGTGTGTTGCCCAGTCACGTAGTATATTGCTCAGTCACGTAGTATATTGCTCAGTCACGTAGTATATTGCCCAGTCACATAGTATATTGCCCAGACACGTAATATATTGCCCAGCTACATAGTATATTGCCCAGTCACGTAGTATATTGCCCAGCCACATAGTATATTGCCCAGTCACGTAGTATATTGCCCAGTCACGTAATATATTGCCCAGCCACGTAGTATATTGCCCAGCGACGTAGTATATTGCCCAGTCACCTAGTATATTGCCCAGCCACGTAGTGTATTGCCCAGTTACTTACTATATTGCCCAGCCACGTAGTATATTGCCCAGAGACGTAGTATATTGCCCAGCCACATAGTATATAGCACAGCCACATAGTATAATGGCCAGTCACGTAGTATATTGCCCAGCGACATAGAATATTGCCCAGTCACATAGTATATAGCACAGCCACGTCGTATATTGGCCAGTCATGTAGTATATTGCCCAGTCACGTAGTATATTGCCAAGTCACGTAGTATATTGCCCAGTCATGTAGTATATTGCCCAGTCACGTAGTATATTGCCCAGTCACATAGTTTATTGCCCAGTCATGTAGTATATTGCCCAGTCACATAGTATATTGCCCAGTCACATAGTATATTGCCCAGCCAGGTAGTAAATTGCCCAGTCACGTAGTATATTGCCCAGTCACGTACTATATTGCCCAGCCACGTAGTGTATTGCCCAGTCATGTAGTATATTGCCCAGCAACGTAGTATATTGCCCAGCCACGTAGTATATTGCCCAGTCACGTAATATATTGCCCAGCCACGTAGTATATTGCCCAGCGACATAGTATATTGCTCAGCGACATAGTATATTGCCCAGACACGTAGTATATTGCCCAGCCACGTAGTATATTGCCCAGTCACGTAGTATATTGCCCAGTCACATAGTATATTGCCCAGTCACATACTATATTGCCCAGCCATGTAGTATATTGCCCAGTCACGCAGTATATTGCCCAGTCACGTAGTATATTGCCCAGTCACGTAGTATATTGCCCAGCCACGTAGTGTATTGCCCAGTCACTTAGTATATTGCCCAGCCACATAGTATATTGCCCAGCGACGTAGTATATTGCCCAGCCATGTAGTATAATGCCCAGCCAAGTAGTATATTGCCCAACCACGTAGTATATTGCCCAACCACGTAGTATATTGCCCAGTGACTTAGTATATTGCCCAGTGACATAGTATATTGCTCAGCCACGTAGTATATATCCCAGTGACGTAGTATACAGCACAGAGCCATGTAGTATATTGCACAGCGACGTAGTATACAGCACAGAGCCACGTAGTATATTGCCCAGCCACTTAGTATATTGGCCGGTCACGTAGTATATTGCCCAGCTACACGCAGTATATTGCCTAGCCACGTATGTCACAGGTTAAAAAATAAAAAATAAACATATACTCACCTTCCAAGGGCCCTTTGTAGTTCAGTCACATGACCGTGACGTCATGGCAGGTCCTTCTCGCGCAGGCACGCAGGGCCTGTGATGACGTCGCTGTCACATGACCGTGACATCATGGCAGGTCCTTCTCGCGCAGGCGTGCAGGGCCTGTGATGGCGTCGCGGTCACATGACCGTGTCGTCAAGGCAGGTCCTTCTCCCATACCATCCTTGCCACCGGAACCTGCCGCTTGCATGGAGCAGTCACCGGAGCGTCGCGAAAGGTGAGTATATAACGATTTTTTATTTTTTAAATTATTTTTAACATTAGATGTTTTGCATAGGCAGCATCAAAAGTAAAAACTTGGTCACACAGGGTTAATAGCGGTGGTAACGGAGTGAGTTACCCGCGGCATAACGCAGTTCGTTACCGCTGGCATTAACCCTGTGTGAGCGGTGACTGCGGGGAGTATGGAACGGGCGCCGGGCGCTGACTGCAGGGGAGTAGGGAGGGACTATTCGGACTGTGGCCGTCGCTGATTGGTCGCGGCAGCCATGACAGGCAGCTGGCGAGACCAATCAGCGACTTGGATTCCATGACAGACAGAGGCCGCGACCAATGAATATCCGTGACAGACAGAAGGACAGACAGAAAGATGGAAGTGACCCTAAGGCTACTTTCACACTAGCGTTTTTGTCGTTTATGGGAAAAAACGCATCCTGCAAAGTTGTTTGCAGGATTAGTTTTTGCCCCATAGATTAACATTAGCGACGCATTGCAACGCACTGACACACGTTGCAACCGTCGTGCGACGGTTGCGCCGTGTTGTGGCGGACCGCTGGGAGAAAAAAACGTTACATGTAACGTCTTTTGCTGCCGACGGACCGCTTTTTCCGACCGCGCATGCGCGGCTGGAACTCCATCCCCACCTCCCCGCACCTTACAATGGGGCAGCGGATGCGCAGGAAAAATGCATCCGCTACCTCCGTTGTGCCTCCGTTTCACTGCTAGCATCGGAACCTCGACCCGACGCACTGCGACGGGCCGAGTCCGACGCTAGTGTGAAAGTAGCCTTAGACAATTATAGAGTAGATTGTACAAGCCTAATACTGTCTAAATTGTTCCAAATCATCTAATTGCTGAAAATTATTTGAGCTTAACCTTTGTCCATTTGTTGGGCCATATACTTACTGTTATTTGACTTTTGGGCTTCTGTCTGTTCATCTTATCTTGTATTTCAGCTTTTGTGACCTTGATGTATATTTTCTAACTGTGTTTTTTTGTATCAAATATTTTCAATTTTAAAAATAATTATTTTTTGGTGATCATGGTTTGCTCTATTGTACTTCACCACTTTACCCTAGACACTATCTGGGGAGAGCACTTTATTGTAAGAGTATGCTTCCAGCTCAGATTATTAATCTTTTGTGCTTTGTCTTTTCCTTGATGCATATAGTATGCCTAGTACTATAGGATTACTGATGGGCTGACAGGTAGAAATAATGTTTTAATTTTTTTTTTATTTAAGCATCTTATCCAATATTTTTATTGCTCCAATTAGGGGATTTTTACAGTTAAACCAAAACTGTAACCAGAATTCACAATACAAACTATGTACATTATCATAATCAGATGAGACTCATACTGTATGACTGCCTTTAAAATCTGTCAGAATATCTATATAATAGAGATGAGTGGAACTTTTGAAACTCGAATTTCCCGGCTTCCAAAATTTCCTCCAAAGATTCAATTTGCTGCTAATAAATGAGAGACAGAGAGTGAGATCGAGATCCCAAGAATGATGCATTTCTTTCAATATGATCTATCTAGTCTGCTTACCTAGGTGACTCTGAAGATAAAATCCAACTCTCTTGTATATACTATTAGTCCTGACCCTGACATGCTCCACTGGGAAACGTTGATCTCTGACCCAAGGTGCACTGACCACCAATGTACAAGATATGAAAATCCACCTGATATATTGGGATATGATGTCATAGCTGCTGAGTAATATTAGGAAGCCCCTTAGCCACTCTAAATATTATTAGTACACTCTCTAATATTACACCTGTGTCATAAATGTTGATGGAAACTTTTATTTTTTGGGAATTGAATCTCAAAGTGTGCAGTGTGGAGTTCCACCTTGTTGCAACGTCGATGATTAGGCAATGCTGGGGAAGGTTCAAAGATCGCTGATGGTTCTGCATACGACTGGAGTGTATGGGCGAACGGCGGATGTGCAAGCAAAGTCTGCGCACCTTCAGGAGCAGGTCGGGTGACCCCGGATAACTTTTCAGGAAGCACTGCACCACCAGGTTTAAGGTGTGAGCCAGGCAAGGAATGTGTTTCAGTTGTGAAAGGGCTATGGCAGCCATAAAATTCCTTCCATTATCACTACCTTGCCTTCCTCAAAATGTACACTGCCCAGCCAAGACTGAGTTTCTTGCTGCAAGAACTTGAACAGAACTTCCGCGGTGTGTCTGTTGTTGCCCAAACACTTCATTGCCAATACAGCCTGCTGATGCTTGCCACTAGCTGTTTCATAATGGGACACCTCGCGTGCAACAGTGGCAGCTGCGGATGGAGTGGTCGTGCGACTGCGGTCTGTGGACCAGCTGTTGCTTCTGCTGGAGGACAAGGAGGAGGAGGAGGGGGGCAAACGCCTACAGCCAACTGTTTCCTAGACCGTGGGCTAGGCAGAACTGTCCCAATATTGCTGTTCCCTGTGGACCCGGCATCCAGCACATTAACCCAGTGTGCAGTGATGGACACGTAACGCCCCTGGCCATGCCTACTGGTCCATGCATCTGTTGTCAGGTGCACCTTTCTACTCACAGATTGCCTGAGTGCATGGACATTGCAGTCTTTTATGTGCTGGTGGAGGGCTGGGATGGCTTTTCTCACAAAGAAGTGTCGACTGGGTAGCTAGTAGCGTGGTACAGCATAGTCCATCAGAGCATTGAAAGCTTTGCTTTCAACTAACCGGTAGGGCATCATCTCTAACGAGATTAGTCTAGCAATGTGGGCATTCAATCCCTGTGTGCACGGATGAGAGCATGAGTGCCAACATGTATTTAGACTTTTAACATTCTGACCTCTGCTGAAGGTCCTTGAGCATTTCTTACAGATGACTTTGCACTGATCATTTGGATGTTGGTTAAAAAAATGCCAGACTGCACTCTTCCTACTATTGGATACCTTTTCAGGCATTGCACACTGAGCTACTTTAACCGGATGGCCACGCTGCCATACAACTGGTTTTGGTTTAGCCACACGTTTTTGGCCAGATACGGGCCTGCCAGATGGAACCTGTTGCGATGTTGATGCCTGCTGCGGCTCTTCCTCCTCCGCTTCAGAGCTACTGCCGGCTGCACCCTGTTCCCCCAATGGCTGCCAATCGGGGTCAACAACTGGGTCATCTATGACCTCCTCTTCTATGTCCTGTGCACCTTCCTCTGTGTCACCGTGTAAGCCGGTGCTATAGCGTTCGTGACGGGGCTCCATAGTCTCATCTGGGTCAGATTCTGGATCAGTACACTGCGAGGGCAATGTTGTGATCTGAGTCAAAGGAACAGCATAAGAATCTGGCTGTGGCTGTGCATCTGTGCACTCCATGTCCGATTCATCTTGTCATGGGCATGACCTTTTAACAATTTCCCTTTCTAACCCAGGAACGGTATGTGTAAAGAGCTCAATGGAGTAACCCGTTGTGTCGCCTGACGCATCCTTCTCTGTTGTTCTGGGTGAAGAACGCAAGGAAGCGACTTGTCCCTGACCAGGATCATCCACTGACGACATGCTGCTTTTACATTTTGCAGTTTCCGAAGAGGAGGCAAAAGAGCTAGAGGCAGAGTCAGCAAGGAAAGCCAAAACTTGTTCCTGCTGCTCCGGCTTTAAAAGCGGTTTTCCTACTCCCAGAAAAGCGAGCATTCGAGGCCTTGTGTTGCCAGACGATGACGGTGGCTGAACAACTCGAGACTTAGGCGCTATATTGCTTTTCCCACGACCACCTAATGCTCCACCACCACTACCATCATTACCAGCTGGCAATGACCGCCCACGGCCACGACCTCTTCCACCAGACTTCCTCATTCTTGGAAATATGTAACCAAACTTACAAACGTTATTTGGTATTGTAAAAGCTGTTACAAGGTGGACGCAAAATTGTTGTGAATTTAAATCTCCCTTAATAGGTGTGTGAGAGTGCAGGGAAAATCAGGCCCACTGTATTACAGTACACAGTTTCAGTGGCACACAGTGGCTGACAGATATGCCACTAACAGGACTGACGCAGATGCACAGATTTGCCAATATTAATCTCCCCTTCTTTTTTTGGGGGGATGGGAGACTAGTGAATCAATCTGGCCCACAGTTTTACAGTAGTGTTTCAGTGGCTGACAGATATGCCACTAACAGGACTGACACAGACGCACAGATTTGCCAATATTAATCTCACCTTTTTTTTGGGATGGGAGACTAGTGAATCAATCTGGTCAACAGTTTTACAGTAGTGTTTCAGTGGCAGACAGTGGCTGACAGATATGCCACTAACAGGACTGACGCAGATGCACAGATTTGCCAATATTAATTTCCCCTTCTTTTTTGGGGGGGATGGGAGACTATAGTGAATCAATCTGGTCCACAGTTTTACAGTAGTGTTTCAGTGGCAGACAGTGGCTGACAGATATGCCACTAACAGGACTGATGCAGATGCACAGATTTGCCAATATTAATCTCCCCTTCTTTTTTGGAGGGGATGGGAGACTAGTGAATCAATCTGGTCAACAGTTTTACAGTAGTGTTTCAGTGGCAGACAGTGGCTGACAGATATGCCACTAACAGGACTGACGCAGATGCACAGATTTGCCAATATTAATTTCCCCTTCTTTTTTGGGGGGGATGGGAGACTATAGTGAATCAATCTGGTCCACAGTTTTACAGTAGTGTTTCAGTGGCAGACAGTGGCTGACAGATATGCCACTAACAGGACTGATGCAGATGCACAGATTTGCCAATATTAATCTCCCCTTCTTTTTTTGGGGGGATGGGAGACTAGTGAATCAATCTGGTCCACAGTTTTACAGTAGTGTTTCAGTGGCAGACAGTGGCTGACAGATATGCCACTAACAGGACTGACGCAGATGCACAGATTTGCCAATATTTATTTCCCCTTCTTTTTTTGGGGGGATGGGAGACTAGTGAATCAATCTGGCCCACAGTTTTACAGTAGTGTTTCAGTGGCTGACAGATATGCCACTAACAGGACTGACGGAGATGCACAGATTTGCAAATATTAATCTTCCCTTCTTTTTTTGGGATGGGAGACTAGTGAATCAATCTGGCCCACAGTTTTACAGTAGTGTTTCAGTGGCAGACAGTGGCTGACAGATATGCCACTAACAGGACTGATGCAGATGCACAGATTTGCCAATATTAATCTCCCCTTCTTTTTTTGGGGGGATGGGAGACTAGTGAATCAATCTGGTCCACAGTTTTACAGTAGTGTTTCAGTGGCAGACAGTGGCTGACAGATATGCCACTAACAGGACTGACGCAGATGCACAGATTTGCCAATATTTATTTCCCCTTCTTTTTTTGGGGGGATGGGAGACTAGTGAATCAATCTGGCCCACAGTTTTACAGTAGTGTTTCAGTGGCTGACAGATATGCCACTAACAGGACTGACGGAGATGCACAGATTTGCAAATATTAATCTTCCCTTCTTTTTTTGGGATGGGAGACTAGTGAATCAATCTGGCCCACAGTTTTACAGTTGTGTTTCAGTGGCAGCCAGTGGCTGACAGATATGTCACTAACAGGACTGACGCAGATGCACAGATTTGCCAATATTAATCTCCCCTTCTTTTTTGGGGGGGATGGGAGACTAGTGAATCAATCTGGTCAACAGTTTTACAGTAGTGTTTCAGTGGCAGACAGTGGCTGACAGATATGCCACTAACAGGACTGACGCAGATGCACAGATTTGCCAATATTAATTTCCCCTTCTTTTTTTGGGGGGATGGGAGACTATAGTGAATCAATCTGGTCCACAGTTTTACAGTAGTGTTTCAGTGGCAGACAGTGGCTGACAGATATGCCACTAACAGGACTGACGCAGATGCACAGATTTGCCAATATTAATCTCCCCTTCTTTTTTTGGGGGGATGGGAGACTAGTGAATCAATCTGGCCCACAGTTTTACAGTAGTGTTTCAGTGGCTGACAGATATGCCACTAACAGGACTGATGCAGATGCACAGATTTGCCAATATTAATCTCCCCTTCCTTTTTTTGGGATGGGACACTAGTGAATCAATCTGGCCCACAGGTTTACAGTTGTGTTTCAGTGGCAGCCAGTGGCTGACAGATATGCCACTAACAGGACTGATGCAGATGCACAGATTTGCCAATATTAATCTCCCCTTCTTTTTTGGGGGTATGGGAGACTAGTGAATCAATCTGGTCCAGTTTTACAGTAGTCTTTCAGTGGCAGACAGTGGCTGACAGATATGCCACTAACAGGACTGACGCAGATGCACAGATTTGCCAATATTAATTTCCCCTTCTTTTTTTGGGGGGGGGATGGGAGACTAGTGAATCAATCTGGCCCACAGTTTTACAGTTGTGTTTCAGTGGCTGACAGATATGCCACTAACAGGACTGACGGAGATGCACAGATTTGCAAATATTAATCTTCCCTTCTTTTTTTGGGATGGGAGACTAGTGAATCAATCTGGCCCACAGTTTTACAGTTGTGTTTCAGTGGCAGCCAGTGGCTGACAGATATGTCACTAACAGGACTGACGCAGATGCACAGATTTGCCAATATTAATCTCCCCTTCTTTTTTGGGGGGGATGGGAGACTAGTGAATCAATCTGGCCCACAGTTTTACAGTAGTGTTTCAGTGGCAGACAGTGGCTGACAGATATGCCACTAACAGGACTGACGCAGATGCACAGATTTGCCAATATTAATCTCCCCTTCTTTTTTTGGGATGGGAGACTAGTGAATCAATCTGGCCCACAGTTTTACAGTTGTGTTTCAGTGGCACAAAATGACAGACCGATACCACAGACTGGACTGGCACAGATGCACAGATTTGCCAATATTAATCTCCCCTTTTTGTTTTTAGAAGAAGACTAGTGAATAAATCTCACCCACTGTTTTACAGTATTGTTTTTGTTTCACAAAATGACTGACAGATACAACAGACTGGACTGGCACAGATGCACTGATTGGCAATATAAATCTCCCTTTTTAGTTGTGGGACAGTGCAGAAAAATACAGGCCCACTGTTTCACACTACACAGTTACAGAGGCAGAAAGTGGCTTGAAGATATATATATATATATATAAAAAGGGGACTGTACTACAATTACTATCTCCCTACAGTAATCTCAGAAAAGTATGGCAGGCAGCAATAAAAAGGACTGCTGCACACAAAAGTGTGGACAAACAAACAAGATAACTGTGCAGAAAGGAAGGAGCAACAGGATTTGTGCTTTGAAAGAAGCAGTTGGTTTGCACAGCGGTGTACAAACAGCAATGCAGCTATCAGGGAGCCTTATAAGGCAGCCTAATAAGCTACAGAGTTGATGCACTGAAATCTAGCCTCCACTGTCCCTGCAAGGAAAAGGTGGTGTTGGACAGTGGAAATCGCTACAGCACAAGCGGTTTGGGGGTTTATATTCCCTGCCTAACGCTATCCCTGCTTCTGACGAAGCGGCAGCAACCTCTCCCTATGCTCAGATCAGCAGCAGTAAGATGGCGGTCGGCGTGCACGCCCCTTTATAGCCCCTGTGACGCCACAGAAAGCAAGCTAATCAGTGCCATGCCCTTCTCTAAGATGGTGGGGACCGAGAACCATGTCATCACGCTGCCCACACTCTGCGTCCTCCTTCATTGGCTGAGAAATGGCGCTGAACGCGTCATATGAAACGCAACTTTGGCGTGAAGATCGCGTACCGCATGGCCGACCCCACACAGGGATCGGGTCGGGTTTCATGAAACCCGACTTTGCCAAAAGTCGGCGACTTATGAAAATGACCGATCCGTTTCGCTCAACGCTACTTATGACCATGTGATATTTCAGTTTTTCTTTTTTAATAAATTTGCAAAAATTACTACATTTCTGTGTTTTTTAGTCAAGATGGGGTGCAGAGTGTACATTAATGAAATAAAAAGACATTTTTTGAATTTACCAAATAGCTGCAAAGAAACAAAACAAACAAATTAATATATTAATTTACTGTTTGTAGCATTTTATTCAAAACTAGGATATAAACCCTTATTGGGGGAAAAGCTCATATATAGCACTCATCAAAAGCTCTTGATAATTAAACTTGTCAGGAAAATGGTGGTACAGTAACCTTAGCAATTACATGATTTCTGATATGATGTCGTTTTTTGCCTTCTTTTCTGAAACCTTGTAACTGTGGCTAATTTCACCTAAGTCTGGTTATTCATTAAATTAAATTTCTTTCCACTTGTTTGGAATTTTGGCCTTTTCTAATTTGCACATAAAGTATGTTTGTTCAATAACTGGAAACTGTTGCATTATCATTCTACAGCATGAACAATGTAGGATTTCTATAAACAGACTAATTCTTCGAAACTGGCAAACTATTGGCAAGAAGTAAACTACACAAAGTGCTTTGATATAATTATCCCAGTGCATGTGTGGATGGATTATTAAAAGGAGTCTGTCACCCCTGAAATGGAAACTGAATTATTTAAACAGTTATGTAGAGGATGTAGCCCCTATAAAATCAAGTTAGCAGTATACATTTCACTGGTGTAATTAGTTGGAAATTTCTTTATAAATACAAATGAGGGGGCTTTAGTGGACAATTGGCATGGCCAAGAGCATGGGGCACTGTTATGCCTCTCTCAATTTGAATACTGAACAGTTCTCTGACTCGGATTGAGAGCACTGACTACATCAGGGCTAGCGCTGCCTGAACCTTACGCACACTAACTATGCAGGAGTCAGCAGAGTACAAACAGTGTAGGGGCGAGTCCCACTTTCATCATTGCCTCGTGTCATGGCACTGCCTCTTGTACACATAAAGGTGTATCAAGTGGCTTCAGGTGGGAGGAGAGATCAGTTTTGTGCCCCTCTTGTTTTCAGTGCAGACCTACTCTGTGATGTACTGAATACATTACTGTTTAAACCACTCATTTTGCATTTCAAGGGTGACAGACTCCCTTTAATAAATATATATATATATTTGTGACTCAGGGAGAGTCACATTGCCGAAATGCACATTGGGGTTGTTGCGTTGCCATTTGGGTGCTGGTAAGTTTGATCTGTATTCCTATTTGCACCTTACTGCATGTATTTGCTTATCTAAGTGCAGTGCCCCAGAGATCTGGTCGTTGCAGTATGACACTCTGCCGCTAAGGGGAGTGATGGTACGTCTGATGGCACTGAAGGAATTCTACTGACCAGGTATCACCAGCACACATTACACTTCACACTCCGGCCACTAGGGGGAGAAAAAGGCTTTATTTATTGGGCCACTCCTCACACTGGTAAAACTAGGGGTTGGATAGGAAGTTAGTCAGAAGCTGACTGGGTTGGTTTCAGGAAACATCCCGTGGCAGGGGGTGTTGCAGGGAGAAGACACAGGGGGGTCCCTGTCAGGCGTGGGAACCTGGCAAGTGCCTAGCGAACAGAGCAGAACGTTACGGAACCACGCCTGCACACCCCGCGGCGGTGAAACGAGATCAAGCACAAAGGAGAGCCAGTAGGAGTCGTGCCATGAGACCGAGGCAACATCCTACTGAGGCGCATAGCCGATGGCCAGAACATCGCGGGAGTAACTGACTCTAGGCCTTACTTTGAACTCCGCAGGACAGTTAATTATAGCTTGGCTGACTACCTTAAATTTCCTACGAAGACATAGGGGGCAACGCGTGGAGAGGGGCGTCTCTAGGGTCCCGGAAGAGCTCTGAGCCTGAGCAGGGGGCGCATCACCGAATTAAGGTAACTACAGGTCATTGACCTACATTACCTTCATTCGCTGGGGTTTACAGCCACGAGCAGCGCTGCTTTAGCAGAGCTCCTGGCTGTAAAATATTTTAACCCCTTCAGATGGATTTACAACGTGGGACGTTACAGATCTACGGAAGGTATGTATATTGTTGGTTTATTATTTTTTATTTGTTACAGAGTGAGGGTCTTCAGCGAGTGGATTGAGCGTACAATAAAATATTACAACAAACGGTGTGTTTATTTCATTAAAATACTTTTTAATATTATGTGTGTGTTTCTTTTAACTCTTTCATACATTTGGATTAATAATGGATAGGTGTCATAATTGACCCATCTCCATTATTAATCTGGCTTAATGTCACCTTACAATAGCAAGGTGGCATTAACCCTTCATTACCCCATATCCCACCGCTACACGGGAATGGGAAGAGAGTGGCCAAGTGCCAGAAAAGGCGCATCTTACAGATGTGCCTTTTCTGGGGTGGCTGGGGGCAGGTGTTTTTTGCCAGGGGGGGCCAATAACCGTGGACCCTCTTCAGGCTATTAATATCTGCCCTCAGTCACTGGCTTTACTACTCTGGCGGAGAAAATTGCGCGGGAGCCCACGCAAATTTTTTCCGCGATTTAACCCTTAAATTTAAATGCTAGAGCGCTGAAATTTTGCACATACACACTGGTAACATTAGTAGTGTGGAATATGCAAAAAAAAGGGGGATATGACATGTTTTACTGTATGTAAACCATGTCTCAAATCATGTCGGGTTTTGGCAGGAGAAATGAAAAGCCGGTAATTGAATTACTGGCTTTTCTGCTATATCGCGCTGAAGTTAATATAAATATACTGTATATATATATGTGTCTGAATGACATATATATATATATATATATATATAACGAAACCCGACTTTTAAGTAAAGATCGCCGACTGCCGACCCGATCCCAGAGTGGGATCGGGTCGGGTTTCACGAAACCCGACTTTGCTAAAAGTCGGCGACTTTTGAAAAGTGCCGATCTGTTTCGCTCAACCCTACTCCTGACCGATCCGGCTCCCGTGACCGCTCCCCGTCCTGACAGTGACCGAGTCCTTGCTCCTGAACTGGTGGTTATAGCCCCCGGCACCATGGAGAAGCTGGTGCCTCCGCTACCGACGACTATGGGGATACCACTGGATGTAAGCTCAGAGGGGGTAATCTTCCAATGGGACACCCCAAGGATTGGGCCAGACGGAACCAGGCAGGAGGGCCTCAGCATTGATGCGCTCACTTGGGAACAATATAAACAATGCCTAATTTTACACTGGAAAGACCGAAAAGAGACAGAACAAAGTGACCCACTGAAAGTACAGGGACCAAAGACAGAACGCAGTAAAGGAAGTCCGGTAAAGCGGGGAACTGTGCTAGCCTTTAACCCGAAGCGGGGTTGGGGCTAAATACAGGAAGCGGGGCTACCGACGGAAATCTTCTTTACTAGCTACAATGTGAAGACCCCCTGTGCCACGATAGATGTGATAATTGGCTGCTATATAAAGGGGACCAGGTGACGTACACCCGCCATCGGAGCGCGCAAGGGTGGTGCGCTCGAAACGTCTACCGATGCGAGCCGGTAATGGCGCCACCTGCTGTCCTGACTACGACTAACCCTGATTTGACGAATTCCACCCCTGTCACCACAGTGTGCATTATCGCCGCTACTGAACTTGCAACCAAAGCTGACATTCGGATCCAGGCACCGGGTGACCTGGCTGCACCTGAGAGACGAACCCATGATACAGACACCGCATCAGGCGAGAACACGGAACCAGAACTTCCACGGCCGGGAGGTGTTCACTACCGATTGATGCCTTGCAACCTACTATAGAAATAAACCTCAAAGAACCGAAAAAGATGTAAATAGTTAACTCTTTGTCCTGCTTTTGCTGCTCTAAACCCGTCCAGGGTTATTCCTTAAAGGGATCCCTTTGTTGACCCGGGATCCCTATTGTTTTACATTTCTCTTTCTATTTCCTTTTGCACAAGTTATCATTGTTTCCAAAGACTGCCGGATCATGAACAGTAAATGATTCCAAAACTGTTTTGTACATAGTTTGCACCTTCTTAAAGTTGCTCCCTACTGGTTTTACAAAAGAAAGAAGAGATTGTTTTTTGGACATGACGCAGAAGGTCTTGCTTTCATTGGACTTGCAGACAGAGAGAATCTGCACTACCTCATAGAGACTTGGTTCCCTCTTAAAGGGAATGTTCACATGTTGCCTTAAGAAAAGTCGGAATGTTGATAATGTTGTGATTTAGAAAAGTTTGATAATGTTAATAGAGATTGAGGACAGGAAAGATTGAAAGTGAACCCGTAGGGGTTAGAGAGAGAGAGTCCTCTTGAGAACCGTAGAATGACAGTTGGTTGCTGAAAGAGAGACAATGACAGTAGGCCTGGCCCAGGAGCTAGGCGGTCCTGCATTGGTGAAGCTAGAAAAGAAAGAAAAGTTGAGTTATTTTATAGTATTTTGTAGTAGGCCTTTAGTGGGTTCAGCTTATATGCCCTTAAAAGGCTTTATTTATTTGGCCACTCCTCACACTGGTAAAACTAGGGGTTGGATAGGAAGTTAGTCAGAAGCTGACTGGGTTGGATTCAGGCAACATTCCGTAGCAGGGGGTGTTGCAGGGAGAAGACACAGGGGGGTCCCTGTCAGGCGTGGGAACCTGGCAGGTGCCTAGCGAACAGAGCAGAACGTTACGGAACCACGCCTGCACACCCCGCGGCGGTATCCTAAGAAAGTGACATGAAGGGAAGGATATTGTGGAACAGTGAGAAACGAGATCAAGCACAAAGGAGAGCCAGTAGGAGTCATGCCGTGAGACCGAGGCAACATCCTACTGAGACGCGTAGCCGGTGGCCGGAACCCCGTGGGAGTAACTGACTCTAGGCCTTATTTTGAACTCCGCAGGACAGTTAATTATAGGTTGGCTGTCTACCTTAAATTTTCTATGAAGACATAGGGGGCAACGTGTGGAGAGCGGCGTCTCTAGGGTCCCGGAAGAGCTCCGAGCCTTCCCGTCATACGGGTGCGTCTTAGCCATAACATACCTGGGGGACGAGAAACTAGTAACATCTGGAACTAACGAGAGAGAAATAAAGAGAACTAGAAAGTACGAACGAACGAGAACAGCAGTTTTGAGGACTATTCCGAATGCTCAGCAGGGTAGCACTACAACACACAGGCGCTAGTGGTAGGCACTGATTTCCACCTGCAGAGGGAACTCTGGATGTGCCCATCGGACCGGCCGGTCTCAGAAAGCCCTGTTAACTGTGCTCTGGATTGCGGATCCTGAAGTCTTCAGTAAAGAGGTAAAGAGACTGCAACCTTGTTTCCTCGTTATTGACTGCACCTCACACCATGACCATCTACCTTACTGGGAAGCCCTGGGGACATACTTCACCTGTGGGAAGGTATACCATCCAGCTGCCATTCCATTACCCCAGCGGACCCCACAGCAGCGTCGGTCACCCTGACCGAACACAACAGGTGGCGTCACGAATCCCTGATAGACTGTACCACCTTTATTGGACGCCCCTTAGCAGGGTCACGGACTGGGTCTAGCCACCGTGACAGCCTCAGAACCGAACCAGAGAGGCCCGGTACCGAGAACTCGTGGCCCTGTGTCTGGAGGCGATTCATATACATTGGAGATCCATGGACCCTAGCATCGGGGGCCCTTTTTGGTCTGTCTATGACACCATTAACTATATGTAGTTGGCTGATTTTCTTAACCCCATAGTCTGTGGCTCATTCATGTTACAGGGTCTATATATTGATGATTCATGGATCCTGGCATTAGGGGCTACTTTTTGGTACATACAGTTAGGGCCAGAAATATTTCGACAGTGACACAAGTTTTGTTATTTTAGCTGTTTACAAAAACATGTTCAGAAATACAATTATATATATAATATGGGCTGAAAGTGCACACTCCCAGCTGCAATATGATAGTTTCCACATCCAAATCGGAGAAAGGGTTTAGGAATCATAGCTCTGTAATGCATAGCGTCCTCTTTTTCAAGGGACCAAAAGTAATTGGACAATGGACTCTAAGGGCTGCAATTAACTCTAAAGGCGTCTCCCTCGTTAACCTGTAATCAATGAAGTAGTTAAAAGGTCAGGGGTGGATTCCAGGTGTGTGGTTTTGCATTTGGAAGCTGTTGCTGTGAGCAGACAACATGCGGTCAAAGGAACTCTCAATTGAGGTGAAGCAGAACATCCTGAGGCTGAAAAAAAAGAAAAAATCCATCAGAGAGATAGCAGACATGCTTGGAGTAGCAAAATCAACAGTTGGGTACATTCTGAGAAAAAAGGAATTGACTGGTGAGCTTGGGAACTCAAAAAGGCCTGGGCGTCCATGGATGACAACAGTGGTGGATGATCGCCGCATACTTAATTGGGGGAAGAAGAACCCGTTCACAACATCAACTGAAGTCCAGAACACTCTCAGTGAAGTAGGTGTATCTGTCTCTAAGTCAACAGTAAAGAGAAGACTCCATGACAGTAAATACAAAGGGTTCACATCTAGATGCAAACCATTCATCAATACCAAAAATAGACAGGCCAGAGTTAAATTTGCAGAAAAACACCTCAAGAAGCCAGCTCAGTTCTGGAAAAGTATTCTATGGACAGATGAGACAAAGATCAACCTGTACCAGAATGATGGGAAGAAAAAAGTTTGGAGAAGAAAGGGAACGGCACATGATCCAAGGCACACCACATACTCTGTAAAACATACGATACGATACGATACGATACGATACACTTTATTGATCCAGTGGGAAATTATGGTATCACAGCAGCACGACTTAAATCATAAAAATCATAAAGGAATTACATAGTTGACATGACAGTGGAGTTGGCAGAAGAACATTATACATTATACATTAGAATAGGACATACACAACGAGTGAACTGAAATGTAGAGAAATAAGTAGACATTCACCTTGGTGGTTTAACCTTAGTGTTATTGTTGTACATTCCCAACATGGTGGAGGTAACGTGATGGCATGGGCATGCATGGCTTTCAATGGCACTGGGTCACTTGTGTTTATTGATGACATAAGAGCAGACAAGAGTAGCCGGATGAATTCTGAAGTGTACCGGGATATACTTTCAGCCCAGATTCAGCCAAATGCTGCAAAGTTGATTGGACGGCGCTTCATAGTACAGATGGACAATGACCCCAAGCATACAGCCAAAGCTACCCAGGAGTTCATGAGTGCCAAAAAGTGGAACATTCTGCAATGGCCAAGTCAATCTCCAGATCTAAACCCAATTGAGCATGCATTTCACTTGCTCAAATCCAGACTTAAGACGGAAAGACCCACAAACAAGCAAGACCTGAAGGCTGCGGCTGTAAAGGCCTGGCAAAGCATTAAGAAGGAGGAAACCCAGCATTTGGTGATGTCCATGGGTTCCAGACTTAAGGCAGTGATTGCCTCCAAAGGATTTGCAACAAAATATTGAAAATAAAAATATTTTGTTTGGGTTATGTTTATTTGTCCAATTACTTTTGACCTCCTAAAATGTGGAGTGTTTGTAAAGAAATGTGTACAATTCCTACATTTTTTATCAGATATTTTTGTTCAACCCTTCAAATTAAACGTTACAATCTGCACTTGAATTCTGTTGTAGAGGTTTCATTTCAAATCCAATGTGGTGGCATGCAGAGCCCAACTCGCGAAAATTGTGTCACTGTCCAAATATTTCTGGCCCTAACTGTATGACGGCACTGTTTAGCCTTTAATTTATGTGTACCCCTGCTACCTAGGATCCATATTTCTATCAACCACATTGCAGTTTATTTTATTTTTTGTGAGTACTTTACCCACCCAATGGTGATGCTTTTTTTGTTATCTTTGGCTCACCTTTACACCATTGGCTATGTTTTTAACATGTTTATTGTGTTATATTGTTTAATAAAGCTTTCTACCATTGTTCATAAATACGTGGTTTTTTGTATGCTCATATTGTTCATGGGGGGGGGGCACATTGTGTGCTTTTCCCCTTGTTTTTTGGGTATTTTTGTGCAGTACTATTCGGAGTACATTGGAGCGATAGTCTCTCCCCTGTCTTGCACTGGAACTTATGTACTATGACATATTACTGATCGTAATTTTAACTTTTGTATATTAATAAAGATTTGTTTATACATTTCTTATGGTATGCTCCTTGTTCTCCTCCTTTTTGATCTGTTTATATGTTGTATATTATTATTTTCTCAATAAATTGATATTTAGATTATTTTTGGACTTTTTTACTCCAATTTTTTCATATGTTTTATACATGTGCCCACAATAGTGGCGGGTGAAATCGCGATTCACCTGCCGCTATTAACCAGTTAAATGCCGCTGTCAAATGCTGACAGCGGCATTTAACTGGCGCTTGCGGTCGCGCGGCCAGAAATGATCGCATGTGTCAGGATGGTAACCATAGAGGTCCTTGAGACCTCTATGGTTACTGATGCCGGCCTGCTGTGAGCGCCACCCTGTGGTCGGCGCTCATAGCAAGCCTGCAATTCAGCTACATAGCAGCTATCTGATGATCGCTGCTGTGTAGCAGAGCCGATCCAGTTGTGCCAGCTTCTAGCCTCCCATGGAGGCTATTGAGGCATGGCAAAAGTAAAAAAAAAGTTTTAAAAAATATGAAAAAAATAAATAAAATATAAAAGTTTAAATCACCCCCATTTTTCCCCATTCAAAATAAAACAATAAAAAAAATCAAACCTACACATATTTGGTATTGCCCATACTCCCCCGTGTATGCATGGCTCCCCCGTACTCCCTGTACTCCCCCCATGTATGCATGGCTCCCCTGTACTCCCCCATGTATGCATGGCTCCCCATACTCCAACGTGTATGCATGGCTCCCCTATACTCCTCATGTATGCATGGCTCCCCATACTCCCCCATGTATGCATGGCTCCCCCGTACTCCCCTGTGTATGCATGGCTCCCCATACTCCCCATGTATGCATTACTCCCCTTGTATGCATGGCTCCCCCATACTCCTCAGTAAATGCGTGGCTCCCCCGTACTCCCTGGTGCATGCATGGTGTTACGCCACTACCTTATACTTACCTGTCCAGCTGGCGTGCTCCCAATGCTCCCTCCATCTCTCCGTCTTCCTGCTTCTCTGGTGCTCGTCCATTCTGCGGTCCGCGCATGTCGTGACCCGGTGGCTGTGCCTCCAATATGGCGGTGCCCATAGGGTACTTTTTCCCAGTGCCTGCCCTGCTCAGACACCTTTGCGTCTATTGCGTTCGCTGGCTTACTGCCAGCATCTCCTTAGGTTCCTAGGCTCAGATATGTGAATCTTTGCTGTGTCTCTGACTGTCTCTGTTTGCCGTCCCTGCCAGTCCTGTGTTCCTGCCGTAAATTGCCAGTCCTGTGTTCCTGCCGTGTCCTGGCAGTCCTGTGTTCCTGCTGTGTCCTGCCAATCCTGTGTTCCTGCCGTACCTTTCAGGCCTGTGTTCCTGCTGTCTCCTGCCAGTCCTGTGTTCCTGCTGTGTCTTGCCAGTCCAGTGTTCCTACTGTTGTGAATTCCGCTCTTGGGCTCCCTCCGGTGGTTGTAAGTGGCACTTTTGTGAGTTCTGCTTTTGGGCTCCCTCTTGTGGTTTCAAGTGGTATTGCTGCTCCTTGGAGATAGCTGTCATCAGCTGCCTCCACTTACCGTCTCTTCTTTTCGGCTATTTAGGCCTGGCTCTTTCCTTCAGCCAGTGCCACTTGTAAATGGTTCCTGGTTGGATTCACATCTCTTTGGATTTCGCTGTTATCCTGACCAGTTCAGCAAAGCTAAGTTTTTGCTTGCTCTTTTCTGTCCATAGATTGTGGACTTATCCATTCTGTGCTTTCTATGTTTGTCCAGCTTATCAGTATGAATTAATTCTGTCTTGGTGGAAGCTCTGGGAAGCAGATTCACCCTCCACACCTTTAGTCAGGTGTGGAGATTTTTTTTGTAAACTCTGCGTGTATTTTTTGTAGAGTTTTATACTGACCGCACAGTATTCCATCCTGTCCTATCTATTTAGCTAGACTGGCCTCCTGTGCTCATCCTGGTTTCATTCTGTGTATGTCTTTTCCCTCTCCACTCACAGTCATTATTTGTGGGGGGCTAATCTATCCTTTGGGGATTTTCTCTGAGGCAAGACAGCTTTCCTGCTTCTATCTTTAGGGGTAGTTAGCTCTTAGGCTGTGACGAGGTGCATAGGGAGAGTTAGGAGCATCCCACGGCTACTTCTAATGTTGTGTTGAGCTTAGGGACTGCGGTCAGTACAGTTACCACTTCCTTCAGAGCTCATTCCATGTTGCTCCTAGACCACCGTATCATAACATCCTGCCAAACCATCCAGTCCTGTGTTCCTGCCATCTCCTGCCAGTCCTGTGTTCCTGCCATTTCCTGCCAGCTCTGTATTCCTGCCATACCTTGCCAGTCCTGTGTTCATGCCGTGTCCTGCCAGCCCTGAGTTCCTGCCGTAAAATCCAGTCCCGTGTTCCTGCCGTACCCTGCCAATCCTGAGTCTCCGTTGTCTCCATCTTTCGTGTGCTAGCATCTTACCAGTCAGTACCTTGTCTTCGCTTCCTCCATCTGTCCAGTGCCTCCGCCATTCTAGTTGCTTCACTAGTTCCATCTTCCCTCCATCTACCGTTCTCTCTGTGTTCTATCTTCAGTCGTCCCTTTGGCTCCGGCAGTTGCGGCTTCACCCTTCTTGGGCCTGTCCCTAACTTTCCCTGTACAGGGGGTGGCATCATCTGGTTCACTCATCCTCGGGGGCTCTGAAGCCTTGACCCAGAGGGTCCACTTCCTTAGTCCTGATAGTACGCAAAGGCCATGGATCCCGCTGGAGCTGTGGCCGCTCAGAAAGAGCTTGTTTTCCTGCGGGAGAACCAGTCTCGGATGATGTCCTTTATGAAATCAATGGACTCCCGTCTCTCTGCTCTCCAGACCTCTGATCCGGGGAATGCCTCTCAGCTGGCCAGTTTGCAACAAGAACTGGCACAGCAGCATGACACTCAGTCCCAGATTCTGTTGATAGTCGTCTTCTTTCTCTTCAGTCTGCCGCATCCGTTCCTCCACCAGTTCTAGCTCCTCATCCCACTCCCCGATTGGCCAAAGCCCCTCGCTTTAATGGAGATCCCAAACTATGCTGGGGGTTTCTCAATCAGTGCCATCTTCATTTTGAGCTCCTTCCTATGCAGTATCCAACGGATCGGGCCAAGGTGGCTTTTATTGTTTCTCATTTGGAGGGAGATGCTTTAGCATGGGTTAATCCTCTTTGGGAGCGGGATGATCCAGTAGTTCTTCAGCTCACCCCATTTTTAGAGACCTTTAGTCGGGTATTTAATGAACCGGGTCACTTGGCCTCAACCACTGAGGCTTTGTTTAATTTACTGCAGGGGTCTTTAACAGTAGGGCAATACGCTATCCACTTTCGGACCTTATATTTCGACTTGGGTTGGAATAATGAGGCATTAGTAGGGGCGTTCTGGCGTGGGCTTTCTAGCCGTATTAAAGATGTATTGGCAGGTCGAGATACTCCAACTAATTTGGAGGATTTAATTGCCTTGGCTACTCGCATAGACCTTTGCTTTCAGGAGCGTGCTCGGGAGAAATTTCCTCGTTCTTCTATGCCCTCTTGTAGACCTCTTAGTCCATGGCCCAGAGTATCTGCTTCGGTTCCTCCTCCAGAGCCTATGCAAGTGGATCGTCTCAAACTCGCGGAACAACGTCGGAGGGAGAGATGCGCCCAAGGTCTCTGTTTTTACTGTGGAAGCTCCTCTCATCTTCTCTGAGCCTGCCCAGATCGTCCGGAAAACTCCTCCACCTAGATCAGGTAAGAGAGGACTCCCTAGGTGCATGTGTATCCCTCACTCTACCAGTTTTGTTGCACACTCATGGTAAGCGTATTTCTCTTGAGGCTTATGTGGATTCCGGTGCAGTGGGAAATTTTATTAGGTTGGAGGAGGTTATTAAGTTTTCAGTCCCTGTTAGGTCTTTAGAGAATCCTCTTTTTCTAGCTTCCGTAGACAGGAGACCTCTGCAAGAGACTGTCACTCAAGTTACTCAGTTAGTTGAGCTTCAGGTAGGGGCTCTTCATAGGGAGAAAATCTCGTTTTTTGTTTCAGCCAACATCTCTTATTCCATTCTTCTCGGTCTTCTGTGGTTACGGGTCCATAAACCCTTCTTAGATTGGCATAAGGGCAATATTCTTCGCTGGGGGGATTCCTGTCGGACTCGTTGTCTGCTGCCGGTGCATCCTGTTGGAGTACCCTGTCCCTTCCCCATCCCTTCCGTGTTGCCCTCTGTTTATGCTTCTTTTGCAGACATTTTTGACAAAAAGGAGGCGGATACTCTTCCGCCACATCGACCATACGACTGTCCTGTAGACCTTATACCTGGTACCACTCCCCCTAGAGGTAGAATTTACCCTCTCTCGCCTGCGGAAACTCAAGCTATGTCGGACTATAATCAAGAGAACCTTACCAAAGGTTTCATTCGAAAATCTTCATCTCCAGCTGGGGCAGGTTTCTTTTTTGTGAAAAAGAAGGATGGTACCCTTCGTCCTTGTATTGACTACAGAGGGTTAAATAACACCACTGTGAAGAATAAATACCCGTTGCCTCTTATTTCAGAACTGTTCGACCGCCTGAGGGGAGCACAAATTTTTACCAAGCTAGACCTCCGGGGAGCCTACAACTTGGTTCGTATCCGTGCAGGGGACGAGTGGAAAACCACATTCAACACTTGGGACGGTCACTACGAGAGTTTGGTAATGCCATGTGGACTTTGTAATGCTCCTGCGGTGTTCCAAGAGTTCGTCAACGATATTTTTTGAGATTGCATCTATACCAGTGTCGTGGTCTACTTGGATGACATTCTCGTCTTTTCTCCAGATTTATCCACTCACCGACGTGATGTTCGTCAGGCTTTGCTTCGTTTAAGACAGAAACATCTTTTCGCGAAGATTGAGAAATGTGTCTTTGAACAGTCCTCGGTACCCTTCCTGGGTTATATCGTCTGAGGATGGTCTGAAAATGGATCCTAAGAAAGTGTCGGCCGTGCTTAATTGGCCACGTCCTTCAGGAGAGAAGGCTATCCAGCGATTCCTTGGCTTCGCCAACTATTATAGACAGTTTATTCCTCATTTCTCATCTTTGACCAAACCAATTTCTGCTCTGATCCACAAGGGGGGCAAACTCTAATCTCTGGCCTCTGAGGCCGAAGTTGCTTTCCAAACTCTGAAGCAAGAGTTTGCTTCAGCACTGGTGCTCCATCTACCAGACTCCAAGAAGCCGTTTATCCTTGAAGTTGATGCATCCTCAATTGGAGCTGGAGTGGTCCTACTCCAAAGGTCTAACTCAGCTCGATTAGTGACCTGTGGGTTTTTCTCTAAGGCTTTCTCTCCTCTGGAGCGAAACTATTCCATTGGTGACAAGGAATTACTGATCATAAAATTGGCTCTGGAACAGTGGCGGTACCTCCTAGAAGGGGCTGTACATCCTTTCATTATTTTTACAGATCACAAGAATCTGTCCTATGTTCAGTCCGCCCAAAGGCTAAACCCTCGACAAGCCAGATGGTCTTTGTTTTTCGGACGTTTTGACTTTGAGTTACATTTCCTACCCGGGAATAAGAACATTAAATCTGACGCTCTGTCAAGATCTTTTCAACCTCTGGATGAAGAGGATAGACCAGCGCATAGTCTTGATCCTGCTAAGATTGTTTCGTTGGCTCCTCTGAAGGTGATCACTACGCCCCCGAAAAAAACTTTCGTGTCAAATCGTAACAAAATGTGAGTTTTATGTTGGAGTCATTCTGCAATGGATTTCATCACCGATTTACCAAAATCTTCTAATTGCACTGTAATTTTGGTGGTGGTAGATAGGTTTTCCAAAATGGCTCACTTCATCTCTCTACCTGGTTTACCTTCAGCTCCTGAGCTAGCAAAGGTCTTTTTACATCAAGTATTTCGACTTCATGGACTCCCTCAGCATATCGTGTCCGACCGTGGAGTTGAGTTTACCTTTCGTTTCTGGAGAGCTCTTTGTGGACTTTTGAAGGTATCGTTACATTTTTCTTCTGCATACCATCCCCAGTCCATCGGACAAGTGGAGCATGTGAATCAAATTCTCACATCTTATCTACGCCACTTTGCTAATGCACATCATGATGACTGGGTGTCTCTTCTTCCTTGGGCTGAATTCGTTTATAATAACCATACAAGTTAATCTTCATGTAAATATCCTTTTTTTTATTGTTTTTGGGCAACATCCCGGCATTCCTCTGCCTGTTTTCCCCACCTCAGGTATACCGGCGGCGGAGTCCTTGTCCTTGGAATTCTCCAAAATTTGGCAGGAGGCTAAGGAGGCGCTTCTGAGGGCTAGTTGCAGAATGAAAGAGTATGCTGACAAAAGGCGTTTAGATGTTCCTCCGTATCGTCCGGGTGACAAGGTCTGGTTATCCTCTCACTACATTAGACTCAAGATTCCCTCTCAAAAATTATGTCCACGTTACATCGGCTCCTTTGAGATTTCTAGTTGAATTGATGATGCAGCTTACAAGTTGAAGTTGCCCACCTCGTTACGTATTCCTAACTCTTTTCATGTATCACTCCTCAAACCCGCAATTTTTAATCATTTTCACTCTGCTCCGTCGCATTCTCATTTACCTATTTCTTCCGATGCTTCTTTTGAGGTTAAGGATATTCTCGCTAGGAAATTTGTTAGGGGTAAGCCTTTTTACTTAATTGATTGGAAAGGCTTAGGTCCCGAATAAAGATCTTGGCAACCCCTGTAGAATATCAATGCTCCTGTAATCTTGAAAAGATTCCTTTCCAGCTTTAACGAGAGGGGGGTAAGAGAGTGGGTACGGTTACGCCGCTACCTAATACTTACCTGTCCATCCGGTGCGCTCCCGATGCTCCCTCCAGCTCTCCATCTTCCTGCTTCTCCAGCGCTCGTCCATTCTGCAGTCCGCGCATGCGCAGGCATGCTCCTTTTGTCGCCAGGGCTTCTGGGAGGTCGTGACCTGGCAGCTCCACCTCCAATATGGCGGCGCCCATAGGGTACTTCTTCCCAGCGTCTGCCCTGCTCAGACACCTTTGCGTCTATTGCGTTCACAGGCTTACCGCCAGCATCTCCTTAGGTTCCTAGGCTCAGATCTGTGAATCTTTGCTGTGTGTCTGACTGTCTCTGTTTGCCGTCCCTGCCAGTCCTGTGTTCCTGCCGTACCTTGCCAATCCTGTGTTCCTGCGTGTCCTGCCAGTCTTGTGTTCCTGCCATGTCCTGCCAGTCCTGTGTTACTGCTGTACCTTCAAGTCCTGTGTTCCTGCCATTTCCTGCCAGTCCTGTGTTCCTGCCGTACCTTGCCAGTCCTGTGTTCCTGCCGTACCTTCCAGTCCTGTGTTCCTGCCATCTCCTGCCAGTCCTGTGTTCCTGCCGTTTCCTGCCAGCTCTGCGTTCCTGCCATACCTTGCCAGTCCTGTGTTCCTGCCGTGTCCAGCCATTCCTGAGTTCCTGCCATACCCTCCAGTCCCGTGTTCCTGCCGTACCCTGCCAGTCCTGAGTCTCCATTGTCTCCATCTTTCGTGTGCTAGCATCTTAGCGGTCAGTACCTTGTCTTTGCTGCCTCCATCTGTCCAGTGCCTCTGCCATTCTAGTCGCTTCACTAGTTCCATCTTCCCTCCATCTACCGTTCTCTCTGTGTTCTATCTTCAGTCGTCCCTTTGGCTCCGGCAGTTGCGGCTTCACCCTCCTTGGGCCTGTCCCTAACTCTCCCTGTAGAGGGGGTGGCATCATCTGGTTCACTCGTCCTCGGGGGCTCTAAAGCCATGACCCAGAGGGTCTACTTCCTTAGTCCTGATACATGGATCCCATGTACTCTCTTGTGTATGCATGGCTCCCCCGTACTCCCTGTGTATGCATGGCTCCCCGTACTCCCTGTTTTATGCTTGGCTCCCCCATACTCCCCGGTGTATGCAAGCTCCCCTGTCCTCCACCTTGTATGCATGGCTTGACTCGGCTCCCCTGCCCTTCCCATCATATTAACCCCCTCCTGGCATGGTCTCTGCACTTCTCTGCTTCTCCATTATCCCAGGGCCGGCAGCTTCTTCCTGTGCAAAGCGGTCACATGGTACCGCTCATTGAGGTAATGAATATGCTCTCCACACCTATGGGAGTGGAGACACGTACATATTTATTACCTTAATGAGTGGTACCACTTGCTCTGCGTAGGAAGAAGCTGCCGGCGCCTGGACAACAGAGAAACAGGGATGGAGATCCAGCAACGGAGGGTGAGTATCGATGTCTGACTCGTGTATAAGCCGAGTTAGGCCTTTTCAGCACAAAATGTGCTGAAGATCTCAGCTTATACATGAGTATATACGGTAGATTACTGGGAAATTGATAATTCTTCTTTCTTAGCTTATATTTTTATGGAGTGGGAGGTAGCTTGGTAGTGGGAACAGTTAATCCTTTTCCCTCTTGGCAGTATTGTTTTTCTAACTCTGCTCAGGAAAAGTAATAGAGCTTATTTCCGTGCTAACTAAGGTCTGTAGACACAGAATATGGGATCAGAAATAGAGAAGAGTGAATACGTTTGGAAAACGATCACCAAACATAAATTCGGCACAAATATGGTACATTCGGTTTCGTGATCGGTAACACAAGTATTTTTCTTAAAATCGGAAAAAGTCGGTAACATTTGGTAAAAGATTAAAAGTCAGCAATTCATGTGCCGCATTCAGTAAAATCACAGTGTGACAGGTTAGAATAGAATAGATATATACACATAGAATACATAGATAAATAGATGTCTAAATTTTCCTGGTAGACATTTGCACTGGCTTTGGTCTTGTATAGAGTTGAGCGACTTTTACTTTTTTCGGATCCAGTCGAGTTTCGCGAAACCCGACTTTGTCAAAAGTCGGGTCGGGTGAAATCGGCCGATTATTACGAAAACTCGGGGGCCGACTGAAACATGAAACCCAATGCAAGTCAATGGGGAATCAAAGTCTGCAGTGACTGGAGGACAAGAAAACACCTACAGTGCCAATTTTAATGCCAAAAACATCAATTCTTATTACTTAAGCTTGTCAATCTTAATTTACTTTATAATAATAGTTAGGCATTTAAAACTGGGGGTCATTTGGCTAAAGTTGTGGGGGGTAGGGCTGGCTCAACATTTTCGTGGGCCCAGGAAACGCGGAATATGTCACGGCGGTGGAGAGGGAAGAGGTAAGTATTTCAACTTTGCAAGTGCTGTGCTCCAGAGCAAGCAGGGGAGGGCCCACTCGTTGGCACTGGCACAGGGCCCTGTTATGGTCTGGTGATTATGGAGCGACATGAGACTAGCTCTGAGCAGGTGGTATCTATACTGACCGCAGACTCTAAGCTCAACACACAACTAGAAGCAGCCGTGGATTGCTCCTAACGCTCCCTAGGCAACTCGTCACAGCCTAAGAGCTAACTTCCCCTAAAGATAGAAGCAGGAAAACTATCTTGCCTCAGAGAAAATCCCCAAAGGAAAGACAGCCCCCCACATGTAATGACTGTGAGAGGAGAAGGAAATGACATACGTAGTATGAAACAAGATTGAGCACAGGAGGCCACTTCTAGCTTAAAAGGAAAGTACAGAAAAGAGCTCTGTGCGGTCAGTAGAAAAAACTAGAAAAAGTCCACCGCAGAGAAATGCAAAAATCTCCACACCTAACTAAAGGTGTGGAGGGCAAACTCTGCTGCCCAGAGCTTCCAGTTTAGCTAAATAGATCCATACTGATAAACTGGACAAATGAGCAAAAAACAAGACAGTACAAAACAACAAGTCCACAATAAGTGAACTGCAAAGGACATGGAAGGACTTAGCTTTGCAGAACTTGGTCAGAGTGTCAGGACAATCCAAAGAGCAATGACTCCAGGCAGAGACAATTGACAACTGGCATTGAATGAGGGCTAAGGCCAGACTAATATAGCCAAGCCCAAAAGACAATCAAAGGAAACAGCTGAGAAGCTAAATCCAAGAAGCAGTCATACCACTAAAGACCACAGGAGGAGCCCAAGAGCAGAACTCACAAAAATACTACTTACAACAAAGAACGGAATTCACAACAGTACCCCATCCCCCTTGAGGAGGGGTCACCGAACCCTCACCAGAGCCCCCAGGCCGATCAGGACGAGCCAAATGAAAAGCACGAACCAACTCGGCGGCATGAACATCGGAGGCAACAACCCAAGAATTATCCTCCTGGCCATAACCCTTCCACTTGACAAGATACTGAAGCTTCCGCCTTGAAAAACGAGAATCCAAAATTTTCTCAACCACATATTCCAACTCCCCCCCAACCAACACCGGGGCAGGAGGATCAACAGATGGAACAACAGGCTTCACATATCTCCGCAACAAAGATCTATGGAAAACATTGTGGATGGAAAAAGAAGCTGGAAGGGCCAAACGAAAAGACACAGGATTGATAATCTCAGAGATCTTATAAGGACCAATAAACCGAGGCTTGAAACCTTCATAGGGACATGACGAGAGGATAACCAGACCAAATCCCCCACACGCCGAGGACCAACACACCGACGGCGGTTAGCAAAACGCTGAGCCCTTTCCTGGGACAATGTCAAATTGTCCACCACATGAGTCCAAATCCTCTGCAACCTGTCCACCACAGAATCCACACCAGGACAATCAGAAGGCTCAACCTACCCTGAAGAAAAACGAGGATGGAAACCAAAATTACAAAAGAAAGGCGAAACCAAAGTAGCCGAACTGGCCCGATTATTAAGGGCGAACTCGGCCAACGGCAAAAAAGTCACCCAATCATCCTGATCAGCAGACACAAAGCATCTCAAATAGGTTTCCAAGGTTTGATTAGCTCGCTCAGTTTGGCCATTTGTCTGAGGATGGAACGCCGAAGAAAAAGACAAATCAATACCCATTCTAGCACAAAAGGCCCGCCAAAACCTGGAAACAAACTGGGAACCTCTATCAGACACAATATTCTCCGGAATGCCATGCAAACGAACCACATGTTGAAAAAACAATGGAACCAAATCAGAGGAGGAAGGCAACTTAGGCAAAGGTACCAAATGAACCATTTTAGAGAACCGTTCACAAACCACCCAGATAACAGACATCCTCTGGGACACCAGAAGATCTGAAATAAAATCCATGGAAATATGCGTCCAAGGCCTCTCCGGAATGGGCAAAGGTGAAAGCAACCCACTAGCACGGGAACAACAAGGCTTAGCCCGGGCACAGGTCCCACAGGATTGCACAAAAGCACGCACATCCCGTGACAAGGAAGGCCACCAAAAGGACCTAGCAACCAAATCTCTGGTACTAAAAATTCCAGGATGACCGGCCAACACAGAACAATGGACCTCAGAAATTACCTTACTTGTCTATCTATCAGGAACAAACAGCTTCCCCACAGGACAGCGGTCAGGCTTATCAGCCTGAAACTCCTGAAGCACCCGCCGTAAATCAGGGGAGATGGCAGATAAAATCACCCCTTCCCTAAGAATGCCAACCGGCTCAAGGACACCAGGGGAATCAGGCAAAAAACTCCTAGAGAGAGCATCCGCCTTAATATTCTTAGATCCAGGAAGATACGAGACCACAAAATCAAAACGGGAGAAAAACAGGGACCACCGAGCCTGTCTAGGGTTCAGCCGCTTAGCCGACTCAAGGTAAATCAGATTCTTATGATCGGACAAGACCACAATGCGGTGCTTGGCTCCCTCAAGCCAATGACGCCACTCCTCAAATGCCCACTTCATAGCCAACAACTCTCGATTGCCGACATCATAATTGCGTTCCGCAGGCGAAAACTTCCGAGAAAAGAAGGCACATGGCTTCATCAAGGAACCATCAGAATTACTCTGTGACAAAACGGCCCCTGCCCCAATCTCAGAAGCGTCAACCTCTACCTGAAAAGGAAGAGAAACATCCGGCTGACGCAAGACAGGGGCAGAAGTAAATTGGCATTTAAGTTCCTGAAAAGCCTCAACAGCCTCAGAGGACCAGTTAGTCACATCAGCGCCTTTCTTAGTCAAATCGGTCAGGGGTTTAACCACACTAGAGAAGTTAGCAATGAAACAGCAATAAAAATTAGCAAAGCCTAAACATTTTTGAAGACTCTTCACAGATGTGGGTTGAATCCAGTCATGAATGGCTTGGACCTTAACAGGATCCATTTCTATAGACGAAGGGGAAAAATAAACCCCAAAAAAGAAACCTTCTGAACTCTAAATAGGCACTTAGACCCCTTCACAAATAGAGCATTATCACGAAGGATCTGGAACACCATCCTGACCTACTTCACATGAGACTCCCAATCATTAGAAAAAATCAAAATATCATCCAAATACACAATCAAGAATTTGTCAAGATAATTGCGGAAAATATCATGCATAAAGGACTGAAACACAGAAGGAGCATTAGAAAGCCCGAAAGGCATCACCAGGTATTCAAAATGGCCTTCGGGCGTATTGAATGCAGTTTTCCATCCGTCACCCTTTCTAATACGAACAAGATTATATGCCCCTCGAAGGTCAATCTTGGTAAACCAACTAGCCCCCTTAATCCTAGCAAATAAATCTGAGAGCAAAGGCAAAGGATATTGGAATTTGACCGTGATCTTATTAAGAAGGCGATAATCAATACAGGGTCTTAAGGAGCCATCCTTCTTGGCAACAAAAAAGAATCCCGCTCCCAATGGTGACGAAGACGGCCGAATATGCCCCTTCTCTAAAGACTCCTTAACATAGCTCCGCATGGCGGCATGTTCTGGTACAGACAGATTGAAAAGTCGGCCCTTAGGGAATTTACAACCAGGAATCAAGTCAATAGCACAATCACAGTCCCTATGTGGAGGAAGGGAACTGGACTTGGGCTCATCGAATACATCCTGGAAATCCGACAAAAATTCAGGAACATCAGAAGAGGGGGAAGAGGAAATAGACATCAGAGGAACGTCACTATGTACCCCTTGACAACCCCAACTAGTCACAGACATTGATTTCCAATCCAGCACTGGATTGTGTACTTGTAACCATGGAAAACCCAGTACAACATCATCATGTAAATTATGCAACACCAGAAAACGGCAATCTTCCTGATGTGCAGGAGTCATGCACATAGTCAGCTGAGTCCAATACTGAGGTTTATTCTTGGCCAATGGTGTAGCATCAATACCCCTCAAGGGTATGGGACTCTGCAAATGCTGCAAAGAAAAACCACAGCGCCTAGCAAATTCTAAGTCCATTAAGTTCAGAGCAGCGCCTGAATCCACAAATGCCATGACAGAAAAAGATGACAATGAGCAAATCAGGGTCACAGACAGGAGAAATTTAGGGTGCAGAGCACTAATGGTAACAGATCTGGCGGCCCTCTTAATACACTTAGGGCAATCAGAAATAGCATGAGCTGAATCACCACAGTAAAAACACAACCCATTCTGACGTCTGTATCCCCTCTGTTCCGCTCTAGTCAAAATCCTATCACATTGCATGGTTTCAGGACTCTGCTCAGAGGACACTGCTATATGGTGCACCACCCTGCGTTCACGCAGGCGTCGATCAATCTGAATGGCTAAAGACATAGATTTGCTCAAACCAATAGGCGTGGGAAACCCCACCATAACATCTTTAAGGGCTTCAGAAAGACCCTTCCTGAAAATGGCTGCCAGAGCGTCCTCATTCCATCCAGTGAGCACAGACCATTTTCTAAATTTCTGGCAGTATAGCTCTGCTGCTTCCTGACCCTGACACAGGGCCAACAGTGTTTTCTCAGCATGCTCTACAGAGTTAGATTCGTCATACAATAATCCGAGCGATTGAAAAAATGCATCTACATTAAGCAATGCCGGATTCCCTGACTCAAGAGAGAATGCCCAGTCCTGAGGATCGCCACGTAGCAGAGAAATAACAATCACCAGAGGAACGGGGTTTCAGAGCAAAAAACAATTTGCAATTATTTTTAAAGTTCAGAAACTTAGATCTATCCCCGTAAAACAAATCCGGAGTAGGAATTCTAGGCTCTAAGGCCGGAGTCTGAACAACAAAATCTTGGATATTCTGTACTCTTGCAGCAAGCTGATCCACACGAGAAAATAACCCTTGAACATCCATGCCTGCATCCAAATCCAGAATCACCCAGAAATCAAGAGGAAAAAAAAAGACAAAACAAACCCAAGAAAAAAAAAATGACTCAAAACTCCTTTTCTTTTCCTTCTTTTGAGAGGCATTGAGTTCAATTTTGGCCAGTTGTACTGTTATGGTCTGGTGATTATGGAGCGACATGAGACTAGCTCTGAGCAGGTGGTATCTATACTGACCACAGACCCTAAGCTCAACACACAACTAGAAGCAGCCGTGGATTGCTCCTAACGCTCCCTAGGCAACTCGTCACAGCCTAAGGGCTAACTTCCCCTAAAGATAGAAGCAGGAAAACTATCTTGCCTCAGAGAAAATCCCCAAAGGAAAGACAGCCCCCCACATGTAATGACTGTGAGAGAAGGAAATGACATAAGTAGTATGAAACAAGATTGAGCACAGGAGGCCACTTCTAGGTCAGTAGAAAAAACTAGAAAAAGTCCACCGCAGAGAAATGCAAAAATCTCCATACCTAACTAAAGGTGTGGAGGGCAAACTCTGCTGCCCAGAGCTTCCAGTTTAGCTAAATAGATCGATACTGATAAACTGGACAAATGAGCAAAAAACAAGACAGTACAAAACAACAAGTCCACAATAAGTGAACTGCAAAGGACATGGAAGGACTTAGCTTTGCAGAACTTGGTCAGAGTGTCAGGACAATCCAAAGAGCAATGATTCCAGGCAGAAACAATTGACAACTGGCATTGAATGAGGGCTAAGGCCAGACTAATATAGCCAAGCCCAAAAGACAATCAAAGGAAACAGCTGAGAAGCTAAATCCAAGAAGCAGTCATACCACTAAAGACCACAGGAGGAGCCCAAGAGCAGAACTCACAAAAATACTACTTACAACCAAGAATGGAATTCACAACAGGGCCCCACATAGTACGGCGGTGTGTTTGTTGGCGGGTGGTGCCTCCCACTGGCAGAGACACTTTTGCGTACTATGAGGGGCCCTGTGCAAGTGATGTTGTCAACGAGTATGCCCCCCACCTGATGAAGGAACCTGCACTTTCATCAGCACCTTCCTCTTTGCCCCCATGTAAGGTGGTATAATATGCAGGAAGGGGAACCTGACTTTCAGCAGGGTCAGATTCTGGCTGTGTAGAGTGCAAGGGGAATGTAGTGGTCTGGGTCAATGTACCAACAAACTCATCTAGCAGTGACTGGGCAATGGGCAGGATGAGGAGGAAACACAGATATAGGCCCAAATAATAAAGCAGGCTAAATGCAGTTCAAAATTGGTAACAGGAATAAACAAGCGGCATTGTTTTGTTCAGTGGAGGACAACTGTAATGAGTGGCAGACACAGTTAGTTGGCCCATATAATAAAGTAGGCTAAATGCAGTTCAAAATTGGCAACAGAACTAAACAGGTGGCATTGCTTTGTTCAGTGGAGGACAACTGTAATGAGTGGCAGACACACTTAGTAGGCCCAAATAATAAAGTAGGCTAAATGCAGTTAAAAATTGGTAACAGGACTAAACGGGCGGCATTGCTTTGTTCATTGGAGGACAACTGTAATGAGTGGCAGACACAGTTAGTAGGCCCAAATAATAAAGTAGGCTAAATGCAGTTCAAAATTGGTAACAGGACTAAACAGGTGGCATAGCTAGGTACAGGGGTGGGCTCCTCTGCTGAGTAGCAGAGAGTGGTAATAGGCGCAAAGTATTAACTGGTCTAAATGGAGGCCAGGGCCCCTGTATATTTTAACTATAATCTATCATTTCAACAAATTTGTATGGGCAGTGCCATTGAAGGATTTAACAGCACAGACTACACAGTGGTGGAGCAGGGAGAGGTAAGTATTGCAAGTGGTAGAGCACTGATGGAGCTGGGGGAACACTATCTCGTGGGCGGTGGTACTGGCACAGGGCCCCTCATATTATGACGGTGTGTCTGACGTTGGTTGTGCACCACCACCGTCAGAGACACTTCATTGTACTATGTGGGACCCTGTGCCTGTGCTGTCGCCCAAGAGTGGGCCCACCAACCTGTCCAGGCAAATGGCACTCGCACGGGTGCTTGCGCCAGGTTGTGACCACGGCCCTGTGGGGGAAGTCAGCCCATTTAGGGAGGTATAAAAATGGCCTATCTTGGACATTCAGCAGCTGCAAATGGAGGAATTGGAGAAGTCAGTAAGAGGAGGCCAAAAGCAAGACATTTTTCAGGCAAGCTACGTGTCAGCAGGGGAAGGTGGGGCAAGATAATTTGAAATCCATGATTGGTTCATTTTAATGAAGGTTAGATCATCCGGCTTTAAAAGCTGTTTTCCTACTCCCAGATAAGGGAGCCTTCGAGGCCTTGTGTAGCCAGACGATGACGCTGGCTCAACACCTCCAGCCTTAGGTGCTATTGTACTTTTGCCACTACCACCAGATGCACCACCACCACCATCAGTACCAGCTGGCAACCACTGCCCATGGGCTCTTCCACCAGACTTCCTCATTTTTGGGAAAATCTAACTAAAATAACAACCGTTATATGGTACTGTAAAACAAGGTAGAAGGTGTATATAAACTTGTTGAGAATTTAAATCTCCCTTTTTTTGGGGGGGAGACTGAACCAAAACTCAGGCCCTGTGCATAAAACAACACAATGTAAGTGGCATAAAGTGGCTGGCTGATATACGACAAACTAACAAGACAGAAGTATATCCACTTTGTGAGAATTAGAATCTCCCTTTTTTTGGGGGGGAGTCTGAACCAAAACTCAGGCCCAGTGTATATAACAATGCAATCTAAGTGGCAGAAAGTGGCTTGCTGACATACGACAAACTAACAGGACTGCAGTATATCCACTTTGTGAGAATTTGAATCTCACTTTTTTGGGGGGAGAATGAACCAAAACTCAGGCCCAGTGTATATAACAATGCAATATAAGTGGCAGAAAGTGGCTGGCTGACATACAACAAACTAACAGGACTGCAGTATATCCACTTTGTGAGAATTGAATCTCACTTTTTGGGGGGGAGACTAAACCAAACCTCAGGCCCTGTGCATAAAACAACACAATGTAAGTGGCAGAAAGTGGCTGGAAGATATATGAAAAAATACAAGGACTGTAGTACAATTTCAATCTCCCTACAATGATCTCAGGAAAAGTATGGCAGCAATAAAAAAGACTGCTGCACACAAAAGTGTGGACAAATAAAACAAGATAACTGTGCAGAAAGGAGCAACAGGATTTTTGCATTTAAAAAAGCAGTTGGTTTGCACAGCAGCGTGAAAACAGCAATGCAGCTTTCAGGGAGCCTTATAAGGCAGCCTAACAAGCTACAGAGCTGATGCACAAAAATATAGCATCCACTGTCCCTGCAAAAAAATGGTGGTGTTGGACAGTGGAAATCGCTACAGCACAAGCAGTTTGGGGGTTAATCTTCCCTCCCTAACTATATCCCTTCTTCTGATGAAGCTGCAGCAACCTCTCCCTATGCTAAGATCGGCAAAAGTAAGATGGCGGCCGAAGTGCATGCCCCTTAATAGCCTCTATGACACCGCAGAAAGCAAGCCAATCACTGTCATGCCCTTCTCTAAGATGGTGGAGACCAAGACCTATGTCATCACGCTGCCCACACTCTGCGTCATTCTTCATTGGATGAAAAATTGCGCTGAAAGCGTCATACGAAACACGACTTTTGTGCGCAGATCGCCGACCCCATGGCCAATCCCACACTAGGATCGGGTCAGGTTTCATGAAACCCGACAATGGCGAAAGTCGGCGATTTTTGAATTTGTTCGATCCATTTCGCTCAACCCTAGTCTTGATAAAATTCACAATAGATGAATTCACATTTTCCCCCGTCCTGGTAATTCACTGCCTCAGAGTAACCCTTGAGTCTGCCCTGTCCTTTAAATCACACATCCAAGTTCCTGCCACCTCCTGTCACCTCCAGCTCCAAAATATTTCCAGAATCCGCCCTTTCCTCATTCCTCACTCTACCAAAGTGCTTGTGCATGCCCTAATCATCTCCCGCCTCAACTACTGCAACATCTGTTGTGAATTCTGTGGCCAAGCTCCCTCCTGTGGTCGTGAGTGGTACTTCGGCTGGTTCTGTCTATGAGCTTCCTTTGGTGGATGAGAGTGGTACTGCGGCTTCTGAGTTTCCTTCCTCAGGTGATGAGGTTAAGTCGTTAGGTGCTGCTCTATTTAACTCCACCTAGTGCTTTGATCCTGGCCTCCAGTCAATGTTCTAGTATTGGTCTTGCTTCCTCCTGGATCATTCCTGTGGCCTGTCTATCCTGCATAAGCTAAGTTTTGCTTGTGTCATTTTTGTTTGCTGTTTTTTCTGTCCAGCTTGCTATATTGGTTTTTCTTGCTTGCTGGAAGCTCTGGGATGCAGAGGGAGCACCTCCGTACCGTTAGTCGGTGCGGAGGGTCTTTTTGCCCCCTCTGCGTGGTTGTTTGTAGGGTTTTGTGTTGACCGCAAAGCTATCTTTCCTATCCTCAGTCTATTCAGTAAGTCGGGCCTCACTTTGCTAAAATCTATTTCATCTCTGCGTTTGTATTTTCATCTCAACTCACAGTCATTATATGTGGGGGGCTGCCTTTTCCTTTGGGGTATTTCTCTGAGGCAAGGTAGGCTTATTTTTCTTTCTTAGGGCTAGCTAGTTTCTCAGGCTGTGCTCGAGGCGCATAGGTCTGGTCAGGAGCGCTCCACGGCTACCTTTAGTGTGGTTGGATAGGATTAGGGATTGCGGTCAGCAGAGTTTCCACGTCTCAGAGCTCGTCCTATGTTTTTGGTAATTGTCAGGTCACTTTGTGTGCTCTGAACTTCAAGGTCCATTGTGGTTCTGAATTACCTGTTCATAACAGTACTGGAGGCCCAAAGTACTAATGCTTCTCAATAGAGGGAAAAGAGAAGTTCTGAGACCATTTTTTTTTCTTTGCACTGTGTTCTGTCTTTCTTTTCCCCTTTACATCAGGGTGGTTCAGAACACAGGTGTGGACATAGACATTCAGGGTCTGTTCTCTTTGATGGATAATCTCGCTATAAATGTACAGAATATTCAAGATTTAGTGGTTCAGAATCCTATGTTAGAACCTAAAATTCCTATTCCTGAGTTATTTTCTGGAGATAGAGCTAAGTTTTTGAATTTTAAAAATCATTGTAAACTATTTCTGGCTTTGAAACCCCGCTCCTCAGGTGACCCAGTTCAACAAGTTAAGATTATTATTTCTTAATTACGTGGCGACCCTCAAGACTGGGCATTTTCCCTTGCGCCAGGAGATCCTGCATTATGTAATATTGATGCGTTTTTTCTGGCGCTCGGATTGCTGTACGATGAACCTAATTCAGTGGATCAGGCAGAGAAAAATTTGCTGGCTCTGTGTCAGGGTCAGGATGAGATAGAGATTTATTGTCAGAAGTTTAGAAAGTGGTCCGTGCTTACTCAGTGGAATGAATGTGCGCTGGCAGCTATTTTCAGAAAGGGTCTCTCTGAAGCCCTCAAGGATGTCATGGTGGGATTTCCTATGCCTGCTGGTCTGAATGAGTCTATGTCTTTGGCCATTCAAATCGGTCGACGCTTGCGTGAGCGTAAATCTGTGCACCATTTGGCGGTATTATCTGAGCATAAACCTGAGCCTATGCAGTGCGATAGGACTTTGACCAGAGCTGAAAGGCAAGAACACAGACGTCAGAATGGGCTGTGTTTCTACTGTGGTGATTCCACTCATGCTATCTCCGATTGTCCTAAGCGCACTAAGCGGTTCGCTAGGTCTGCCACCATTGGTACGGTACAGTCGAAGTTTCTTTTGTCCGTTACTTTGATCTGCTCTTTGTCTTCCTATTCTGTCATGGCATTTGTGGATTCAGGCGCTGCCCTGAATTTGATGGACTTGGAGTATGATAGGCGCTGTGGGTTTGTCTTGGAGCCCTTGCAGTGTCCTATTCCATTGAGAGGAATTGATGCTACGCCTTTGGCCAAGAATAAGCCTCAGTATTGGACCCAGCTGACCATGTGCATGGCTCCTGCGCACCCAGGAGGATATTCGCTTTCTGGTGTTGCATAATCTGCATGATATGGTCGTGTTGGGGTTGCCATGGCTACAAGTCCATAACCCAGTATTAGATTGGAAATCAATGTCTGTGTCCAGCTGGGGTTGTCAGGGGGTACATGGTGATGTTCCATTTCTGTCTATCTCATCATCCACCCCTTCTGAGGTCCCAGAGTTCTTGTCTGATTACCGGGATGTATTCGATGAGCCCAAGTCCAATGCCCTACCTCCGCATAGGGATTGTGATTGTGCTATCGATTTGATTCCTGGTAGTAAGTTTCCTAAGGGTCGACTGTTTAATTTATCTGTACCTGAGCACGCCGCTATGCGGAGTTACGCGAAGGAGTCTTTGGAGAAGGGTCATATTCGCCCGTCATCGTCGCCATTGGGAGCGGGGTTCTTTTTTGTGGCCAAGAAGGATGGTTCGCTGAGACCTTGTATTGATTACCGCCTTCTAAATAAAATTACGGTCAAATTTCAGTACCCCTTGCCGCTGCTGTCTGATTTGTTTGCTCAGATTAAGGGGGCTAGTTGGTTCACCAAGATAGATCTTCGTGGTGCATATAATCTTGTGCGTATTAAACGGGGCGATGAATGGAAAACAGCATTTAATACACCCGAAGGCCATTTTGAGTACCTGGTTATGCCATTCGGGCTTTCTAATGCTCCATCAGTGTTTCAGTCCTTTATGCATGACATCTTCCGAGAGTACCTGGATAAATTCCTGATTGTATACTTGGATGATATTTTGGTCTTCTCGGATGATTGGGAGTCTCATGTGAAGCAGGTCAGAATGGTGTTCCAGGTCCTGCGTGCTAATTCTTTGTTTGTGAAGGGGTCAAAGTGTCTCTTTGGTGTTCAGAAGGTTTCATTTTTGGGGTTCATTTTTTCTCCTTCTACTATCGAGATGGACCCTGTTAAAGTTCAGGCCATTTATGATTGGACTCAGCCAACATCTCTGAAGAGTCTGCAGAAGTTTCTGGGCTTTGCTAATTTTTATTGTCGCTTCATCAATAATTTTTCTAGTATTGCTAAACCGTTGACTGATTTAACCAAGAAGGGTGCTGATGTGGTCAATTGGTCTTCTGCTGCTGTTGAAGCTTTTCAGGAGTTGAAGCGTCGTTTTTCTTCTGCCCCTGTGTTGTGCCAACCAGATGTTTCGCTTCCGTTCCAGGTCGAGGTTGATGCTTCTGAAATTGGAGCAGGGGCTGTTTTGTCGCAGAGAAGTTCTGATTGCTCGGTGATGAAACCATGCGCCTTCTTTTCCAGGAAATTTTCACCTGCTGAGCGAAATTATGATGTTGGCAATCGAGAGTTGCTAGCCATGAAGTGGGCATTCGAGGAGTGGCGTCATTGGCTTGAAAGAGCTAAGCATCGCGTGGTGGTCTTGACTGATCACAAGAACTTGACTTATCTCGAGTCTGCCAAACGGTTGAATCCTAGACAGGCTCGTTGGTCGGTGTTTTTCTCCCGTTTTGACTTTGTGGTTTCGTACCTTCTGGGCTCTAAAAATGTGAAGGCGGATGCCCTGTCTAGGAGTTTTGTGCCCGATTCTCCGGGTTTGCCTGAGCCGGCGGGTATTCTCAAAGAGGGGGTAATATTGTCTGCCATCTCCCCTGATTTGCGGCGGGTGCTGCAAAAATTTCAGGCTAATAGACCTGACCGTTGCCCAGCGGAGAAACTGTTTGTCCCTGATAGGTGGACGAATAAAGTTATCTCTGAGGTTCATTGTTCGGTGTTCGTTGGTCATCCTGGAATCTTTGGTACCAGAGATTTGGTGGCTAGATCCTTTTGGTGGCCGTCTCTGTCGTGGGATGTGCGTTCTTTTGTGCAGTCCTGTGGGATTTGTGCTCGGGCCAAGCCCTGCTGTTCTCGTGCCAGTGGGTTGCTTTTGCCCTTGCCGGTCCCGAAGAGGCCTTGGACACATATCTCTATGGATTTTATTTCGGATCTCCCCGTCTCTCAAAGAATGTCGGTCATTTGGGTAGTTTGTGATCGCTTCTCTAAGATGGTCCATTTGGTGCCCTTGTCTAAATTGCCTTCCTCCTCTGATTTGGTGCCATTGTTTTTCCAGCATGTGGTTCGTTTACATGGCATTCCAGAGAACATCGTTTCTGACAGAGGTTCCCAGTTTGTTTTGAGGTTTTGGCGAGCCTTTTGTGCTAGGATGGGCATTGATTTGTCTTTTTCCTCGGCTTTCCATCCTCAGACAAATGGCCAGACTGAACGAACCAATCAGACCTTGGAAACATATCTGAGATGTTTTTTTTCTGCTGATCAGGATGATTGGGTGTCCTTTTTGCCTTTGGCTGAGTTCGCCCTTAATAATCGGGCCAGCTCGGCTACTTTGGTTTCGCCGTTTTTCTGCAATTCTGGGTTCCACCCTCGTTTCTCTTCAGGGCAGGTTGAGTCTTCGGACTGTCCTGGTGTGGATACTGTGGTGGATAGGTTGCAGCAGATTTGGACTCATGTAGTGGACAATTTGACTTTGTCCCAGGAGAAGGCTCAACGTTTCGCTAACCGCAGGCGCTGTGTGGGTCCCCGACTTCGTGTTTGGGATTTGGTTTGGTTGTCATCTCGTTATATTCCTATGAAGGTTTCCTCTCCTAAGTTTAAGCCTCGTTTCATTGGTCCATATAGGATTTCTGAGGTTCTTAATCCTGTGTCTTTTCGTTTGACTCTTCCAGCTTCTTTTTCCATCCATAACGTGTTCCATAGGTCATTGTTGCGGAGATACGTGGCACCTGTGGTTCCATCTATTGATCCTCCTGCTCCGGTTTTGGTTGAAGGGGAGTTGGAGTATATAGTGGAGAAGATTTTGGATTCTCGTGTTTCAAGACGGAAACTCCAGTATCTGGTTAAGTGGAAGGGTTATGGTCAGGAAGATAATTCCTGGGTCTTTGCCTCTGATGTCCATGCTGCCGATCTGGTTCGTGCCTTTCATGTGGCTCATCCTGGTCGGCCTCGGGGCTCTGGTGAGGGTTCGGTGACCCCTCCTCAAGGGGGGGGTACTGTTGTGAATTCTGTGGCCAAGCTCCCTCCTGTGGTCGTGAGTGGTACTTCGGCTGGTTATGTCTATGAGCTTCCTTTGGTGGATGAGAGTGGTACTGCGGCTTCTGAGTTTCCTTCCTCAGGTGATGAGGTTAAGTCGTTAGGTGCTGCTCTATTTAACTCCACCTAGTGCTTTGATCCTGGCCTCCAGTCAATGTTCTAGTGTTGGTCTTGCTTCCTCCTGGATCGTTCCTGTGGCCTGTCTATCCTGCATAAGCTAAGTTTTGCTTGTGTCATTTTTGTTTGCTGTTTTTTCTGTCCAGCTTGCTATATTGGTTTTTCTTGCTTGCTGGAAGCTCTGGGACGCAGAGGGAGCACCTCCGTACCGTTAGTCAGTGCGAAGGGTCTTTTTGCCCCCTCTGCGTGGTTGTTTGTAGGGTTTTGTGTTGACCGCAAAGCTATCTTTCCTATCCTCGGTCTATTCAGTAAGTCGGGCCTCACTATGCTAAAATCTATTTCATCTCTGCGTTTGTATTTTCATCTCAACTCACAGTCATTATATGTGGGGGGCTGCCTTTTCCTTTGGGGTATTTCTCTGAGGCAAGGTAGGCTTATTTTTCTTTCTTAGGGCTAGCTAGTTTCTCAGGCTGTGCTCAAGGCGCATAGGTCTGGTCAGGAGCGCTCCACGGCTACCTTTAGTGTGGTTGGATAGGATTAGGGATTGCGGTCAGCAGAGTTTCCACGTCTCAGAGCTCGTCCTATGTTTTTGGTAATTGTCAGGTCACTTTGTGTGCTCTGAACTTCAAGGTCCATTGTGGTTCTGAATTACCTGTTCATAACAAACATCCTCCTTTGTGGCCTACCTTATAACACTCTCGCACCCCTCAAGTCCATCCTTAACTCTGCTGCCTGACTAATTCATCTTTCTCCTCCCTACCCTCCTGCTTCTGCTCTTTGCAAATCCCTTCAATAGCTCCCAATTTCCCAGCATATCCAGTTTAAACTACTAACATTGACCTACAAAGTCATCCATAACCTTTCCCCTTTGCATATTTCCAAACTAATCTCTCAATATCTTCCGTCACGTTATCTCTGGTTCTCCCAAGACCTCCTTCTCTCCTCCACGCTTATTCGTTCCTCACCCAATCGCCTCCAAGACTTCACCTAAATATCCCCCATCATCTGGAATTCTGTGCCCCAACACATTCGGTTATCCACCACATTTGGATCTTTCAAACGGAACCTGAAAATACATCTCTTCAAAGAAGCTTACAACCTATAATGACCACACAGCAACCTCAACACCATCGGAGATACTGCAACCCCCCGACCTACTGTCTCCTTCCCCGCAATCCTGTAAAAAGTAAGCACGCAAGGGCAGGGTCATCTCCCCTCTGTATCAGTCTGTCATTGTTAGTTTTGTTTACTGTAAGTGATATTTGAATTTTGATGTAACCCTATCTAGTGTAGAGCACCATGGAATTAAAGAAGTTGTCCACTACAATATTTTTGTTATTTTTTTCATAAATCTTGCTATTATGTGCCACTGAAAACATCTACTGTGTTTATTTTAGCAATATTACCTTTTATCATGCTGTAGCAGCACATCTTCAGTGCTGGATCCAGCTCTCATGGGGTTAATTGACAACTTCCTTTCTCCTGAGTTATTGTGCTCTAATACTACAAGTTCCATGATGCATTGCACTAGCCACTAAGCCCGAACCTACCACACCCACTCCAAAACACACCCAAACCCCTCCCTCCCCTCCCTCCTCTATATTCAAAAAGATTTGTGATGTCATTTCTGTCCAACCTCCTCTTTTTACATTTGTCTATCTATCTATGTCTATTTACATAGATATGTCCATGTCCATGTTTCTAAACCCCTTCACCCCTGGAGCTTTTATCGTTTATCGCTCCGCTTCTTTCCAGAGCCATAATTTTTCTGTCAATATGGCAATGTGAGGGCTTATCTTTTGCGGGAGTTCTACTTTTGAACGACACCATTGGTTTTACCATGTAGTGTAACAGAAAATGTGAAAAAAATTCAAAGTGCGTTGAAATTGCAAAAAAGTGCAATCCCACACTTGTTTTTTGCTTGGCATTTTTGCTAGGTTGACTAAATGCTAAGGCTGTGTGCACGTGTTGCAGATTTGATTGCAGACCTGCAGGGTTTTTTGCTGCGCAGAATTGCATCAAATCCGCAGTGTAGTACCCAACCAATGTAAATCTGGGAGCCACAGACTTGTTGTGCGCATGCAAAAAAAAAACCGCACCGAAACGCAGCTTTTTTTTGGCAGCATGTCACTTATTTGTGCCGAACTGCAGCATTTCTGCACCCTTAGACTTTCATTGAGTCGGGCACATCTGCAGCAAAACCGCAGATGTAAACAATATCTGCAGTTTTGCTGCAGATGTGGGTCTGGGAAACGCTCCAGTTCGGGAGGAGGGAAGTGTGTGGGCAGTGACTGTGTGCGTGTATGTGTGTGCGGGCAGGGTCTGCGGGCTGTTCGGATGTGTGCGAGACTGTTCAGGTGTGTGTGAGTGGGGTCTGCGGGCTGTTCGGATGTGTGCGGCACTGTGTGGGACTGTTCAGGTGTGTGCAGGGTCTGCGGGCTGTTCGGATGTGTGCGGGTGTGTGCGGGACTGTTCGGATGTGTGCAGCGCTGTGCAGGACTGTTCAGGTGTGTGCGGGACTATTCGGGTGTGTGCAGGGCTGTTCGGGTGTGTGCCTGGCTGTTCGGGTGTGTGCAGGACTGTTAGGGTGTGTGCGGGGCTGTGCGGGTGTGTGCCTGGCTGTTTGGGTGTGTGCGGGACTGTTCGGAAGTGTGCGGCGCTGTGCTGGGCTGTTCGGGTGTGTGCGGGACTGTTCGGGTGTGTGTGTGTTATGATCTGGTGGCCTAGAAGTAGCATGTGACGTACTCTGGAGAAGGTGGTACCTGTACTGACCGCAGACCCTGAACCTAGCACCGCAACTAGAAGTAGCCGTGGGATGTACCTAACACTCCCTAGACACCTCGACACAGCCTAAGGACTAACTTCCCCTAAAGATAGAAATGGGAAAACTATCTTGCCTCAGAGAAAATTCCCAAAGGATAGACAGCCCCCCACAAATATTGACTGTGAGAGGAGAGGGAAATGACATACGCAGACTGAAATCAGGATTTAGCAAAGGAGGCCTTTCTAGCTAAAAAGAAAGAATAGGACAGATTACTATGCGGTCAGTATTAAAACACTAGAAAATATCCACCACAGAAAATACAAATCTCCACATCTGACTAAAGACATGGAGGGTATATCTGCATCTCCAGAGATACAGCTTGGCTGCAAAAAATCCTTACACAGACAAAGCTGGACAAGACAAAACATGAAAATGCACAGAACTATAAGGCCCACAGCATGTGGACAGCAAAAACAAAGCCAGAACTTATCTTTGTTGAAAAGAACAGCAAAACAGGAGAGACCAGTCAGGGATGTGAATCCTCCAAAAACAATGGACAACTGGCACTGACTAAAGGATCAAGCAAGACTAAATAGCCCAGTCCAAATTGCAATAAGTGGACACTAGAGTTGAGCGACCTTGACCTTTTTAGAGTCGAGCCGGGTTTCGCGAAACCCGACTATCTCAAAAGTCGGGTCGAGTGAAATCGGCCGATTATGGCGAAAAGTCGGGATCGACCGAAACACGAAACCCAATGCAAGTCAATGGGGCAGCATAGTCGGCAGTGAGTGGGGGCCAGGAAAACACCTAGAGTGCCCATTTTAATGTCAAAACCATCCATTCTTCTTAATGAAGCTTGTCAAGCGTAATTTACCTTATAATAATTGGAAGGCATTTGAAATTGGGGGTCATTTGGCTAAAGTTGTGTGGGGTAGGGCTGGTTCAAGTAATTAGTGGGCCCAGGAAATCTGGACCACGTCACGGCAGTGGAGCAGGGAGAGGTAAGTATTTCAACTTTGCAAGTGCTGTGAACCTGAGCAAGCAGGGGGGGCCCACTTGTTGGCATTTGCACTGGCACAGGACCCCTCAAAGTACAGCGGTGTGTTTGCACGGCGGGGGCGCCTCCCACCGGCAGCAACACTTTTGCGTACTATGAGAGGCCCTGTGCCAGTGACGTCGCCAACTAGTATTCCTCCCCCCACCTGATGAAGGAACCTGCACTTTCATCTGCACCTTCCTCTTTGTCCCCATGTAAGGTGGTATGGTATGCAGGAAGAGCAACCTGACTTTCAGCAGGGTCACAATGTTGTTGTGTAGCATGCACGGGGAATGTTGCGTTATGGGTCAATGTACCAGCAGACTCATCTATCACTGGCTGGGCAATGGGCACGATGAAGTGGAAACACAGATATAGGCCCAAAGAATAAAGTGGGCTAAATGCAGTTCAAAATTGGTAACACAGGAATAACCAGGGGGCATTGCAGTGGAGGACAACTGGAATGAGAGGCTGGCACAGAGAGTAGGGCCAAATCAGTAAGTAGTCGAAATGCAGTTCAAAATTGGCAACCGTAGTAAACAGGCGGCACAGCTTTGTTCAGTGGAGGAGAACAGCAAGGAGTGGCAGACACCGATAGTAGGCCCCAACCCAACTAGTAGGCCAAATGCAGTCTAACATTAACAACTACTTAACGAGAGCCTGAAAATGGAATTTCAGGACAGGAAACCAGGAGAACAGCAAGGAGTGGCAGACACCGATAGTAGGCCCCAAACCAACTAGTACGCCAAATGCAGTTGTTCCATTTAACCACAATTTAATGAGAGCCTGAAGATAGAAGCTCAGGAAAGGCAAACTGGGGAACACCTTGGAGTGTAACACACCATCTCTCTCCACCCCATACCCATTTTGTAGGCCTAATGCAGTGTACTTTTCTACAACTACTAAACGAGAGTCGGAAGACCGAAGCAATGGCAAGGAAACCTGGGGAACACCTTGGAGTGTAACACACCATCTCTCTCCACCCCATACCCAATTTGTAGGCCTAATGCAGTGTAGTTTCCAAGAACTACTACACGAGAGCCGGAAGATCGAAGCTCAGGAAAGGCAACCTGGGGAACACCTTGGAGTGTAACACACCCTCTCTCTACACCCCATACCCAATTTGAAGGCCTAATGCAGTGTAGTTTCCAAGAACTACTAAACGAGAGCCGGAAGATCGAAGCTCAGGAAAGGCAACCTGGGGAACACCTTGGAGTGTAACACACCCTCTCTCTACACCCCATACCCAATTTGAAGGCCTAATGCATTGTAGTTTCCAAGAACTACTAAACGAGAGCCGGAAGATCGAAGCTCAGGAAAGGCAACCTGGGGAACACCTTGGATTGTAACACACCCTCTCTCTACACCCCATACCCAATTTGAAGGCCTAATGCAGCGTAGTTTCCAACAACTACTAAACGAGAGCCGGAAATTCGAAGCTCAGGAAAGGCAACCTGGGGAACACCTTGGAGTGTAACAAACCCTCTCTCTACACCCCATACCCAATTTGTAGGCCTAATGCAGCGTAGTTTCCGACAACTACTAAACGAGAGCATGAAGATCGAAGCTCAGGAAAGGCAACCTGGGGAACACCTTGGAGTGTAACACACCCTCTCTCTACACCCCATACCCAATTTGAAGGCCTAATGCAGTGTAGTTTCCAAGAACTACTAAACGAGAGCCGGAAGATCGAAGCTCAGGAAAGGCAACCTGGGGAACACCTTGGAGTGTAACACACCCTCTCTCTACACCCCATACCCAATTTGAAGGCCTAATGCAGCGTAGTTTCCAACAACTACTAAACGAGAGCCGGAAGATCGAAGCTCAGGAAAGGCAACCTGGGGAACACCTTGGAGTGTAACAAACCCTCTCTCTACACCCCATACCCAATTTGTAGGCCTAATGCAGCGTAGTTTCCGACAACTACTAAACGAGAGCATGAAGATCGAAGCTCAGGAAAGTCAACCTGGGGAACACCTTGGAGTGTAACACACCCTCTCTCTACACCCCATACCCAATTTGAAGGCCTAATGCAGTGTAGTTTCCAACAACTACTAAACGAGAGCCGGAAGATCGAAGCTCAGGAAAGGCAACATGGGGAACACCTTGGAGTGTAACACACCCTCTCTCTACACCCCATACCCAATTTGAAGGCCTAATGCAGCGTAGTTTCCAACAACTACTAAACGAGAGCCGGAAGATCGAAGCTCAGGAAAGGCAACCTAGGGAACACCTTGGAGTGTAACACACCCTCTCTCTACACCCCATACCCAATTTGAAGGCCTAATGCAGTGTAGTTTCCAAGAACTACTAAACGAGAGCCGGAAGATCGAAGCTCAGGAAAGACAACCTGGGGAACACCTTGGAGTGTAACACAACGTCTCTCTACACCACGGAAGGGCTGATTCTTAGGAAGGAAGGCTGTTGGAAATAAGCATTGCGCGTCCGAGGGTGATTATATTCTTATTAGGTATATACTCACCCTCGGACGCGCCCTGCTTCTTTATTTGGAATGAATGTTTATTTGCAATGTGGTGTTGACTTTCTCTATTATTTTGGTAATTAATGATTTTATTATTTTCATTGTTTTGCATCTTCTCGGCAATAATATAAAGAAGACGCGACAGGACAACACTCGGTGGATGCCATATCTGTGTTTTCAATTTAAAAAACCTTTCAGTTAACTACTTGCAGGAGAAAGTAATTGTAGCTGGTGGCCATTTTTAGTACTGTACCAGATTTTAGTTGTGTGTTTGTTTTTAATGTTAAAATGTCTGCATTTGATATCTCACCAGTATTTTCTTTTTTATAAGCAAAATACTTTTTTTTTTATTTTATGATGTTGGTTCCAGGGGAACACGGGCAGCAGTAGACAGGTCAGTGGAGGCCTAGTGGAAGGAGGGACCGCAGACAGGCTTCGAAGCCCTAACATAATAAATTGGGCTGCCTGTAGGCAATTTAAAATTGGTTCCAGGGGAACACGGGCAGCAGTAGACAGGTAAGTGGAGGCCTAGTGGAAGGAGGGACCGCAGACAGGCTTCGAAGGCCTAACATAATAAAATGGGCTGGCTGTAGGCAATTTAAAATTGGTTCCAGGGGAACACGGGCAGCAGTAGACAGGTCAGTGGAGGCCTAGTGGAAGGAGGGACCGCAGACAGGCTTCGAAGGCCTAACATAATAAAATGGGCTGGCTGTAGGCAATTTAAAATTGGTTCCAGGGGAACACGGGCAGCAGTAGACAGGTAAGTGGAGGCCTAGTGGAAGGAGGGACCGCAGACAGGCTTCGAAGGCTTAACATAATAAATTGGGCTGCCTGTAGGCAATTTAAAATTGGTTCCAGGGGAACACGGGCAGCAGTAGACAGGTCAGTGGAGGCCTAGTGGAAGGAGTCACGGCAGACAGGCATCAAAGGCCTAACATCATAACATTGAGCTGTTGGCAATTTAAAATTGGTTCCAGGGGTACACGGGCAACAGTGGTCTGGTCAGTGGAAGTCTAGTGGAAGGAGTGACGGCAGACAGGCATCAAAGGCCTAACATAATAACATTTGGCTGTTGGCAATTTAAAATTGGTTCCAGGGGTACACGGGCAACAGTGGTCTGGTCAGTGGAAGTCTAGTGGAAGGAGTGACGGCAGACAGGCTAAGAAGGCCTAACATAACAAAATTGGGCTGGCTGTAGGCAAGTTTAAATTGGTTCCAGGGGAACACGGCCAGCAGTGGCCTGGTCAGTGTAGTAGTTGTAGAAAGAACGGACCGCAGACAGGCTTCGAAGGCCTAACATAACAAAAATGTCAAAACAATGGTATTGTCAGTGCCAGGCATTGAAGGATGTCAGCGCATAGACTAAACATTGGTGAAGCTGTGAGAGATAATTTTGCTAGTGGTAGAGCACTGTTTGAGCTGGGGGGGGAACTGTCTTGTGGCCGGCGGTACAGGCCCAGGGCCCCTCATATTACAATGGTGTGTCTGACGTTGGGTGCGCACCACCACCGCCAGAGACACTTTATTGTACTATGAGGGACCCAGTGGCAGTGCCGTCGACCAAAAGCGGGCACACCCACCTCTTCAGACAAACAGCACTCTCACGGGTGCTGGCGCAAAGTGGCGATACCACGGCCCCGTGTGGGGAGTTTGGCCATTTTGTTAGGAGCAAACATGTCGTATGCTGGACAATCAGGTGCAGAAAATTACGAGATTGGAAAAGTCATTCAGAAGAGTCCACAGGCAAGACCTTTTCATAGGAAAGTTAGGTGTCAGCCGGGCAAGGTGGGGCAAAAGATTTCGAAATCCAGTTGTGGTTCATTTTAATGAAGGTTAGATCATCTACATTTTGGGTAGCCAGACGAGTCCTTTTTTCAGTTAGTATTGAACCTGCAGCACTGAATACTCTTTCTGATAGGACACTAGCTGCCGGGCAAGCAAGCTCCTGCAATGCATATTCTGCCAATTCTGGCCAGGTGTCTAATTTGGATGCCCAGTAATCAAATGGGAATGACGGTTGAGGGAGAACGTCGATAAGGGATGAAAAATAGTTTGTAACCATACTGGACAAATGTTGTCTCCTGTCACTTTGAATTGATGCTGCAGTACCTGTCCTGTCTGCGGTCATAGCAAAATCACTCCACAACCTGGTCAGAAAACCCCTCTGGCCAACGCCACTTCTGATTTCTGCCCCTCTAACACCTCTGGTCTGCTGGCCCCTGGAGCACGTGTGAGAACGATCACGGGCGCTGTGTGCAGGGAATGCCAGAAGCAAACGGTCAACAAGAGTTGATTGTTTTGTTGCTAATATTAGTTCCAAGTTCTCATGTGGCATAATATTTTGCAATTTGCCTTTATAGCGAGGATCAATGAGGCAGGCCAACCAGTAATCGTCATCGTTCATCATTTTTGTAATGCGTGTGTCCCTTTTGAGGATACGCAAGGCATAATCCGCCATGTGGGCCAAAGTTCCAGTTGTCAAATCTGCGGTTGTGCTTGGTTGAGGGGCAGTTGCAGGCAAATCTACGTCACTTGTGTCCCTCAAAAAACCAGAACCCGCCCTTGCCACGCCACCAATTTCCAATGACCCCGGGAAAGCTTCCTCATTAAAAATATACTCATCCCCATCATCCTCCTCATCCTCCACCTCCTCTTCGCCCGCTACCTCGTCCTGTACACTGCCCTGACCAGACAATGGCTGACTGTCATCAAGGCTTTCCTCTTCCTCTGGTGCAGACGCCTGATCCTTTATGTGCGTCAAACTTTGCATCAGCAGACGCATTAGGGGGATGCTCATGCTTATTATGGCGTTGTCTGCACTAACCAGCCGTGTGCATTCCTCAAAACACTGAAGGACTTGACACATGTCTTGAATCTTCGACCACTGCACACCTGACAACTCCATGTCTGCCATCCTACTGCCTGCCCGTGTATGTGTATCCTCCCACAAAAACATAACAGCCCGCCTCTGTTCGCACAGTCTCTGAAGCATGTGCAGTGTTGAGTTCCACCTTGTTGCAACGTCTATGATTAGGCGATGCTGGGGAAGGTTCAAAGAACGCTGATAGGTATGCATACGGCTGGAGTGTACAGGCGAACGGCGGATATGTGCGCAAAGTCCACGCACTTTGAGGAGCAGGTCGGATAACCCCGGATAACTTTTCAGGAAGCACTGCACCACCAGTTTTAAGGTGTGAGCCAGGCAAGGAATGTGTTTCAGTTGGGAAAGGGAGATGGCAGCCATGAAATTCCTTCCGTTATCACTCACTACCTTGCCTGCCTCAAGATCTACAGTGCCCAGCCACGACTGCGTTTCTTTCTGCAAGAACTCGGACAGAACTTCCGCGGTGTGTCTGTTGTCGCCCAAACACTTCATAGCCAATACAGCCTGCTGACGTTTGCCAGTAGCTGCCCCATAATGGGAGACCTGGTGTGCAACAGTGGCAGCTGCGGATGGAGTGGTTGTGCGACTGCGGTCTGTGGACGAGCTCTCGCTTCTGCAGGAGGACGAGGAGGAGGAGGAGGAGGAGGGGGTGCGAACGGCTACAGCCAACTGTTTCCTAGACCGTGGGCTAGGCAGAACTGTCCCAAACTTGCTGTCCCCTGTGGACCCTGAATCCACCACATTTACCCAGTGTGCCGTGATGGACACGTAACGTCCCTGGCCATGCCTACTGGTCCATGCATCTGTTGTCAGGTGCACCTTTGTGCTCACAGATTGCCTGAGTGCATGGACGATGCGCTCTTTAACATGCTGGTGGAGGGCTGGGATGGCTTTTCTGGAAAAAAAGTGTCGACTGGGTAGCTCGTAGCGTGGTACAGCGTAGTCCATCAGGTCTTTGAAAGCTTCGCTTTCAACTAACCGGTAGGGCATCATCTCTAACGAGATTAGTCTAGCTATGTGGGCGTTCAAACCCTGTGTACGCGGATGCGAGGCTAAGTACTTCCTTTTTCTAACCATAGTCTCATGTAGGGTGAGCTGGACTGGAGAGCTGGAGATCGTGGAACTAGCGGGGGTGCCGGTGGACATGGCAGACTGAGAGACGGTGGGAGATGGTATTGTTGCCGCCGATGCCCTAGATGCAGTGTTTCCTACTACGAAACTGGAGATTCCCTGACCCTGACTGCTTTGGCCTGGCAAAGAAACCTGCACAGATACTGCAGGTGGTGCAGAAAATGGTGGCCCTACACTGCCGGAAGGGATGTTGCGTTGATGAGTAGCTTCATTGGCCGAGGGTGCTACAACCTTAAGGGACGTTTGGTAGTTAGTCCAAGCTTGCAAATGCATGGTGGTTAAATGTCTATGCATGCAACTTGTATTGAGACTTTTCAGATTCTGCCCTCTGCTTAAGGTAGTTGAACATTTTTGACAGATTACTTTGTGCTGATCAATTGGATGTTGTTTAAAAAAATGCCAGACTGCACTCTTTCTAGCATCGGATACCTTTTCAGGCATTGCAGACTGAGCTTTAACCGGATGGCCACGCTGTCCTCCAACAGGTTTTGACTTTGCCACGCGTTTTGGCCAAGATACGGGCCCGGCAGATGGAACCTGATGCGATGTTGATGCCTGCTGCGGCCCCTCCTCCTCCGCTTCAGAACTGCTGCCGCCTGCACCCTGTTCCCCCAATGGCTGCCAATCGGGGTCAAGAACTGGGTCATCTATTACCTCTTCTTGTAGCTCGTGTGCAACTTCGTCTGTGTCACCGTGTCGGTCGGTGGTATAGCGTTCGTGATGGGGCAACATAGTCTCATCAGGGTCTGATTCTTGATCAGCACCCTGCGAGGGCAATGTTGTGGTCTGAGTCAAAGGACCAGCATAGTAGTCTGGCTGTGGCTGTGCATCAGTGCACTCCATGTCAGATTCAACTTGTAATGGGCATGGACTGTTAACTGCTTCACTTTCTAAGCCAGGGACGGTATGTGTAAAGAGCTCCATGGAGTAACCCGTTGTGTCGCCTGCTGCATTCTTCTCTGTTGTTGTTTTTGCTGAAGAGGACAAGGAAGCGACTTGTCCCTGACCGTGAACATCCACTAACGACGCGCTGCTTTTACTTTTACCAGTTTCACGAGAGGAGGCAAAAGAGCTAGAGGCTGAGTCAGCAAGATAAGCCAAAACTTGCTCTTGATGCTCCGGCTTTAAAAGCGGTTTTCCTACTCCCAGAAAAGGGAGGGTTCGAGGCCTTGTGTAGCCAGACGACGAACCTGGCTCCACAGCTCCAGACTTAGGTGCAATATTTTTTTTCCCACGACCACCTGATGCTCCATCACTACCACTACCCTCATTACCAGCTGACAATGAACGCCCCCGGCCACGACCTCTTCCACCAGACTTCCTCATTGTTTTAAAAACGTTACCAAACGAACGGTATTTGTTGCTGTCACACAACTTACACGGTGAGCTATAACTTCAGTATGATTTAGCTACCCCTTTACAGGTGGGTGAGACCACAACGAAAATCAGCCACAATGTTACACACTCTGTTGTTGTTGGCAACAAATGAGATGGCACACACGCAGGACTGTCACTGAAGCGCAAATGTAAATATTTATCTCCCACTGATTTGTGTTTGTTTTTTTTAAAAGGGAGACTTCAGAAAAAAAAATAAATAAAAAAAAATTATTTTTTACAGAAGAATTTATAAAACAAATAAAATGAAATGATTGTTTCAGGGAGAATTTAGGAAAAAAAAAAAAAAGGCTTTGTAGGGCCCACTGAGTGACAGATGACGCTCACAGGAGTCAGGAGTGGCACACAAGCCCAGAGGCCAATATTAATCTCCCACTGATTGATTTAGTTTTTTTTTTTGGTAGATTTTGGAACCCAAATCAAGCAAAAAAATTAATAGGCTTTCTATGGCCCACTATTTGTGAGAGAGATGGCACGCTCAGGACTGGCACACAAGCCCAGAGGCCAATATTAATCTCCCATTTTTTTTTTTTCCAGGGAAAATTTATAAACCCAATAAAAAAAATAATAATAAATAGGCTTTCTATGGCCCACTATCTGAGAGAGAGAGATGGCACGCTTAGGACTGGCACACAAGCCCAAGGCCAATATTAATCTCCCACTGATTGATTGATTGATTTTTTCAGGTAGAATTATGAACCCAAATCAACCAAAAAAATAAATAGGCTTTCTATGGCCCACTATTTGTGAGAGAGATGGCACGCTCAGGACTGGCACACAAGCCCAGAGGCCAATATTAATCTCCCACTTTTTTTTTTTTTCCAGGGAAAATTTATAAACCCAATAAAATAATAAAAAAATAGGCTTTCTATGGCCCACTATCTGAGAGAGAGAGAGATGGCACGCTTAGGACTGGCACACAAGCCCAAAGGCCAATATTAATCTCCCACTGATTGATTTAATGATTTTTTCAGGTAGAATTTAGAACCCAAATCAAGCAAAAAAATTAATAGGCTTTCTATGGCCCACTGAGTGAGAGATGGCACACACAGGAGTAAGGAGTGGCACACAAGCCCTGAGGCCAATATTTTTCTCCCACTGATTGATTGATTGATTTTTTTCAGGTAGAATTATGAACCCAAATCAAGCAAAAAAATAAATAGGCTTTCTATGGCCCACTATTTGTGAGAGAGATGGCACGCTCAGGACTGGCACACAAGCCCAGAGGCCAATATTAATCTCCCATTTTTTTTTTTTTCCAGGGAAAATTTATAAACCCAATAAAAAAAAATAATAATAAATAGGCTTTCTATGGCCCACTATCTGAGAGAGAGAGATGGCACGCTTAGGACTGGCACACAAGCCCAAAGGCCAATATTAATCTCCCACTGATTGATTTATTGATTTTTTCAGGTAGAATTTAGAACCCAAATCAAGCAAAAAAATTAATAGGCTTTCTATGGCCCACTGAGTGAGAGATGGCACACACAGGAGTAAGGAGTGGCACACAAGCCCTGAGGCCAATATTTTTCTCCCACTGATTGATGTTGTGATTTTTTCTGGTAGATTTTGGAACCCAAATCAAGCAAAAAAATAAATAGGCTTTCTATGGCCCACTGAGTGAGAGATGACACAGACAGGGATGGCACTCTAGCAGAAATGTCAATCTTAATCTCCCACAAAAAAAAAAAAAAAAAAAGGAACTGTCCTTCAATTACTATCTCCCTGCAGTAATCTCAGCCAGGTATGGCAGGCAGCAATAAGGAGTGGACTGATGCACAAATTAAATAAAAAGTGTGGACAAACAAACAAGATAGCTGTGCAGAAAGGAAGGAACAAGAGGATTTGTGCTTTGAAAAAAGCAGTTGGTTTGCACAGCGGCGTACACACAGCAATGCAGCTATCAGGGAGCCTTCTAGGGCAGCCCAATGAGCTACAGCGCTGAGGAAAAAAAAAAAAAAAGGAGCTTCCACTGTCCCTGCACACCGAAGGTGGTGTTGGGCAGTGGAAATCGCTACAGCACAAGCGGTTTTGTGGTTAATGGACCCTGCCTAACGCTATCCCTGCTTCTGACGAAGCGGCAGCAACCTCTCCCTAAGCTCAGATCAGCAGCAGTAAGATGGCGGTCGACGGGAACGCCCCTTTATAGCCCCTGTGACGCCGCGGACAGCAAGCCAATCACTGCAATGCCCTTCTCTAAGATGGTGGGGACCAGGACCTATGTCATCACGCTGCCCACACTCTGCGTTTACCTTCATTGGCTGAGAAATGGCGCTTTTCGCGTAATTGAAACGCGACTTTGGCGCGAAAGTCGTGTACCGCATGGCCGACCACGCACAGGGGTCGGATCGGGTTTCATGAAACTCGACTTCGCCAAAAGTCGGCGACTTTTGAAAATGTTCGACCCGTTTCGCTCAACCCTAGTGGACACACCTGATAAATGCTGCGATCCAAAGACAGCAGCACTACCACTCATAACCACCGGAGGGAGCCCAAGAGCTGAATTCACAACAGTAACCCCCCTTGAGGAGGGGTCACCGAACCCTCACCAGAGCCCCCAGGCCGATCATGATGAGCCAAATGAAAGGCACGAACCAAATCGTCAGCATGGACATCGGAGGCAACAACCCAAGAATTATCCTCCTGGCCATAACCCTTCCTTTTGACAAGATACTGAAGCGTCCGCCTTCAAAAACGAGAATCCAAAATCTTCTCAACCACATACTCCAACTCCCCATCAATCAACACCGGGGCCGGAGGATCAACAGAGGGAACAACGGGCACCACATACTTCCGCAACAAAGATCTATGGAAAACATTATGGATGGAAAAAGAGGCTGGAAGGGCCAAAGGAAAAGACACTGGATTGATAATCTCAGAAATCCTATAAGGACCAATAAACCGAGGCTTAAACTTAGGGGAAGAAACCTTCATAGGAACATGACGGGAAGACAACCAGACCAAATCCCCAAACCGAAGCCGGGAACCAACACACCGATGTCGGTTAGCAAAACGCTGAGCCTCCTCCTGAGACAACACCAAATTGTCCACCACATGAGCCTAAATTTGCTGCAGCCTGTCAACCACAGAATCCACACCAGGACAATCAGAAGGCTCAACCTGCCCTGAAGAAAAACGAGGATTAAACCAAAATTACAAAAAAAAGGCGAAACCAAGGTAGCAGAACTAGCCCGATTATTAAGGGCAAACTCAGCCAATGGCAAGAAAGCCACTCAATCATCCTGATCAACAGACATAAAGCATCTCAAATAAGTTTCCAAAGTCTGATTAGTTCGCTGGGTTTGGCCATTTGTCTGAGGATGAAATGCGGAAGAAAAAGACAAATCAATGCCCAGCTTAGCACAAAAGGCCCGCCAAAACCTAGAAACAAACTGGGAACCTCTATCGGACACAATATTCTCCGGAATGCCATGCAAACGAAACACATGCTGAAAAAACAACGGAACCAAATCAGAAGAGGAAGGCAATTTAGGCAAAGGTACCAAATGAACCATCTTAGAAAACCGATCACAAACCACCCAGATAACCGACATCCTCTGGGAAACCGGAAGATCTGAAATAAAATCCATAGAAATATGCATCCAAGGCCTCTCAGGGACCGGCAAAGGCAGAAGCAACCCACTAGCATGGGAACAACAAGGCTTGGCCCACGCACAAGTCCCACAGGACTGCACAAAAGAATGCACATCCCGCCACAAAGAAGGCCACCAAAAGGACCTACCAACCAAATCTCTGGTACCAAAAATCCCAGGATGGCCAGCCAACACAGAACAATGAACCTCAGAAATCACTTTACTAGTCCATCTATCAGGAACAAACAGTTTCCCCACTGGACAGCGGTCAGGTTTATCAGCCTGAAATTCCTGAAGAACCCATCGTAAATCATGGGAGATGGCAGAAAGAATCACCCCTTCCTACAGAATGCGGACCGGCTCAAGGACCCCAGGAGAATCAGGCAAAAAACTCCTAGAGAGGGCATCAGCCTTAACATTTTTAGAACCCGGAAGATACGAGACCACAAAATCAAAACGGGAGAAAAACAGGGACCATCGAGCCTGTCTAGGGTTCAGTCGTTTGGCAGACTCGAGGTAAATCAGATTTTTATGATCGGTCAGGACCACAATACGGTGCTTGGCCCCCTCAAGCCAATATCGCCACTCCTCAAATGCCCACTTCATAGCCAACAACTCCTGATTGCCGACATCATAATTGCGTTCTGCAGGCAAAAACTTCCGAGAAAAGAAGACACACGGTTTCATCAAGGAACCATCAGAATTCCTCTGAGACAAAACGGCCCCTGCCCCAATCTCAGACGCGTCAACCTCAACCTGAAATGGAAGAGAAACATCCGGCTGACGCAACACAGGGGCAGAAGTAAATCGGCATTTAAGCTCCTGAAAGGCAGAAACAGCCGCGGAGGACCAATTCATCACATCAGCGCCTTTCTTCATTAAATCGGTCAGAGGTTTAACCACACTGGAGAAGTTGGCAATGAAACGACGATAAAAATTAGCAAAGCCCAAGAATTTCTGAAGGCTCTTCACAGATGTGGGCTGAATCCAATCATGAATGGCCTGAACCTTAACCGGATCCATTTCTATAGATGAGGGAGAAAAAATGAAGCCCAAAAAAAAAACCTTCTGCACTCCAAAGAGGCACTTAGAAACCTTCACAAATAAAGCATTATGACGGAGGATCTGAAATACCATCCTGACCTGTTTCACATGAGACTCCCAATCATCGGAAAAAATCAAAATATCATCCAAATATACAATCATGAATTTATCAAGATAACTCCGAAAGATATCATGCATGAAGGACTCGAACACAGATGGGGCATTAGAGAGTCCGAATGGCATCACAAGGTATTCAAAATGGCCTTCGGGCGTATTAATTGCAGTTTTCCATTCGTCACCCTGCTTAATACGAAAAAGATTATATGCCCCTCGAAGGTCAATCTTAGTAAACCAACTAGCCCCCTTAATCCTAGCAAACAAATCAGTAAGCAAAGGCAAAAGGTATTGAAATTTGACCGTGATCTTATTCAAGATGTGATAATCTATACAGGGTCTCAAGGAGCCATCCTTCTTGGCAACAACAAAAAAAACCTGCTCCCAATGGTGAAGAAGATGGCCGAATATGCCCCTTCTCGAAAGACTCCTTAATATAGCTCCGCATGGCGGCATGTTCTGGCACAGACAGGTTGAAAAGTCGGCCCTTAGGGAATTTACAACCTGGAATCAAGTCAATAGCACAATCGCAGTCCCTGTGTGGTGGAAGGGAACTGGATTTGGGCTCATCGAATACATCCGGGAAATCTGACAAAAACTCAGGAAAGAGGGGGAAGAGGAAATTGACATCAAAGGAACGTGACCATGAACCCCCTGACAACCCCAACTAGTCACAGACATAGATTTCCAATCTAACACCGGATTATGTACCTGTAACCATGGAAAACCTAGCACAATAGCATCATGCAAATTATGCAACACCAGAAAACGACAATCTTCCTGATGGGCTGGCGCCATGCACATGGTCAGCTGTGTCCAAAACTGAGGTTTATTTTTAGCCAACGGTGTAGCATTAATGCCCCTTAAAGGAATAGGGTTCTGCAAAGGCTGCAAGGGGAAACCAAAACGTCTGGCAAATTCTAAGTCCATTAAGTTCAGAGCGGCGCCTGAATCCACAAATGCCATGACAGAAAATGACGATAATGAGCAGATCAAGGTCACAGATAACAGAAATTTAGGTTGTACAGTACTGATGGTAACAGAACTAGCGATTCTCTTTGTACGCTTAGGGCAATCAGAAATAACATGAGCAGAATCACCGCAGTAAAAACACAACCTATTCTGACGCCTGAATCTTTGTCGTTCAGCTCTAGACAAAATCCTATCACACTGCATAGGCTCAGGGCTCCGCTCGGAGGACAACGCCACAGTGTGCACAACTCTGCGCTCGCGCAAGCGCCGATCAATCTGAATGGCCAGAGACATAGAATCACTCAGACCAGCAGGCGTGGGGAACCCCACCATAACATCTTTAATGGATTCAGAAAGACCCTTTCTGAAAATTGCCGCCAAGGCATCATCATTCCATTTAGTCAATACAGACCATTTTCTAAATTTCTGGCAATACGATTCTGCCGCTTCTTGACCCTGACACAGGGCCAACAAGGTCTTCTCTGCATGATCCACTGAATTAGGTTCATCATACAATAACCCTAGCGCCTGAAAAAAGGTGTCTACATTAAACAAAGCAGGATTCCCAGATTCCAGGGAAAATGCCCAATCCTGAGGATCACCACGCAGCAGGGAAATAACAATTTTAACCTGCTGATTGGGATCACCAGAAGAACGGGGTTTCAGAGCAAAAACAGTTTACAGTTATTTTTAAAGCTCAAAAATTTGGACCTGTCCCCAAAAAACAAATCAGGAGTTGGAATTCTAGGCTCTAAAACCGGAGTCTGAACGATATAATCGGAAATACCCTGTACTCTAGCAGCAAGTTGGTCCACACGAGAAACCAATTCCTGAACCTCCATGCCAGCGCCTAACTCCTGAGCCACCCAGAGGAAAAGAGGGAGGGAAAGACAAAACAGACTACAGAAAAAAAAATGGCTCAGCACTTTCCTTCCCTTCTTCTGAGATGCGTTTAACTCATTGTAGGCCAGTTGTACTGTTATGATCTGGTGGCCTAGGAGCAGCATGTGACGTACTCTGGAGAAGGTGGTACCTGCACTGACCACAGACCCTGAACCTAGCACCGCAACTAGAAGTAGCCGTGGGATTTACCTAACACTCCCTAGACACCTCGACACAGCCTAAGGACTAACTTCCCCTAAAGATAGAAACGGGAAAACTATCTTGCCTCAGAGAAAATTCCCAAAGGATAGACAGCCCCCCACAAATATTGACTGTGAGAGGAGAGGGAAATGACATACGCAGACTGAAATCAGGATTTAGCAAAGGAGGCCTTTCTAGCTAAAAAGAAAGAATAGGACAGATTACTATGCGGTCAGTATTAAAACACTAGAAAATATCCACCACAGAAAATACAAATCTCCACATCTGACTAAAGACATGGAGGGTATATCTGCATCTCCAGAGATACAGCTTGGCTGCAAAAAATCCTTACACAGACAAAGCTGGACAAGACAAAACATGAAAATGCACAGAACTATAAGGCCCACAGCATGTGGACAGCAAAAACAAAGCCAGAACTTATCTTTGTTGAAAAGAACAGCAAAACAGGAGAGACCAGTCAGGGATGTGAATCCTCCAAAAACAATGGACAACTGGCACTGACTAAAGGATCAAGCAAGACTAAATAGCCCAGTCCAAATTGCAATAAGTGGACACACCTGATAAATGCTGCGATCCAAAGACAGCAGCACTACCACCTATAACCACCGGAGGGAGCCCAAAAGTAGAATTCACAACAGTTTGGGACTGTTCGGGTGTGTGCGGGGCTGTGCAGGGGGTCTTTTGTGGTGTGTGTGCAGGCATTTTCCGATGGGACTACAAGTACGCAGCATCTAATCTGCAGCTAATTCGAATGTAATCCGGACAGTCGACACGCACCCTACCCTTTCAATACATCTATCAATAGCTATATCTATAAATAGATATATGAATAGATAGATGTATGGATCTATAGATCTATCTATATGTAGATCTGTCTATCCATTTCATCTATCATCTTTAAGTCTATCTGTGTGTAATTGAGTGTGGGTTGGACAAATCTAATAGAGGAGGTTGGACAATAATGACATCACAAATCTTTTTTTGTTCAATAATACATCTTTATTTAGCTTTCAAAAACGCATACAAAAATGCACACAAATAAATAAAAAATGCATCAAAACCGCGCAAAAATGCACCGAAAACTGCACCTAAAACATATCAAAACTGCATCAAAATTGCATCAAAATTGCATCAAAACTGCATCAAAACCGCAGCAAAAACTGCATAAAAAAAGCATGAAAACTGCACCAAAAACTGCATCAAAACCGCACCAAGAAATGCATCAAAAACTGCATCAAAACCGCACCAAAAACTGCATCAAAACCGCACCACAAACTGCATCAAAACCACAAAAAACTGCATAAAAGAAGCATCAAAAACCTGAATCAAAACCACACAAAAAATGCACCAAATACGGAAGCAAATACAGATTCAAAACTGCGCAAAAAATGTACCAAAAACCGCACCAAGAACTGCATCAAAACCGTGCAAAAACCGTGAAAAAAGCCGTGAAAAAAATGCATCAAAAACACAGCTGCGTTTTCTGCAAAGAGATGCAGATTTTGTGCAGAAAATTCTGCACCCAAATCTGCAACGTGCGCACACAGCATAAAACTGACCTACCATTATGATTCTCCAGGTGATTACGAGTTCATAGACACCAAACACGTCTAGTAGGGTTGAGCGACCTTGACTTTTTTAGGGTCGAGCCGGGTTTCGCGAAACCCGACTATCTCAAAAGTCGAGTCGAGTGAAATCGGCCGATTATGGCGAAAAGTCGAGGATCGACCGAAACACGAAACCTAATGCAAAGCCAATGGGGATGTTTTTTTGTTTTTTTTTTTCTCTCTCTCTCTCTCTCTCTCCAAACTTTGCTAAAAAGAAATAAAATAATTGCGCCATTTCTGATACCCGTAGTGTCAAGCTGACGTTTTTAATAATACCAATTTTGTGCAGATATGTTCTTTTGATCACCCGTTATTGCATTTTAATGCAATGTCGCGGTGACCAAAAAAAAACATAATTTTGGCTTTTGATTTTTTTTTCACTGCGCCTGCTTTTTTTTTTGCCATACTACAAATTCTAACAGTCTATTCAGTAGGACTATCAGCTGTGTATCCACCAGACTTCTGCTCAACACAACTGATGGTCCGAACCCCATTTATAAGGCAAGAAATCCCACTAATTAAACCTGACAAAGCAGTCATCAAAGCAAAAGATGGCTACTTTGAAGAACCTAGAATATAAGACATAATTTCAGTTTTTTCACACTTTTTTGTTAAGTGTATAATTCCACATGTGTTAATTCATAGTTTTGATGCCTCCAGTGTGAATGTACAATTTTCATAGTGATGAAAATACAGAAAAATCTTTAAATGAGAAAGTGTGTCCAAACTTTTGGTCTGTACTGTACATACAGGTACATTTCACAAACTTAGAATATCATCAAAAAGTTAATTTGTTTCAGTTCTTCAATGCAAAAAGTGAAACTCATATGTTAGATAGAGTCATTTCAAACAGAGAGATCTATTAAAGTGTTAATTTCTCTTAATGTTGATGACTTTGGCTTACAGTCAATTTTTGTTAACCAGCCTTGCTGAAGCTGACAGCTGAGGGTTGCAGCCCTCAGCTGTGAGTTTTGCCTGACTGATTATCAAAAATACAGGGGATCCCATGCAGGGCTTTTTAAAAAATTATTTATTTACCGTGCAGGAGCGGTTGATGAATACTCCCATCTGCCGCTCCTGGTCTCACTGTTATTAGCGGCAGCAGGTGTCAGCTGATGGGAGCTTTAGTCCCATCCGCTGACACCAGTTACCAGACGTAACCTCGATGACGTCACAGCCGATCACTGACACTGCACTTACAGCAGCTCATTTACTAGTGGTTCTCAGCCTAGACAGTCGCATCTTGGCACTGTCCAGGTTGTTTTTTTGTTTTACTTTTATTACAGGTGAACAAGGGTTTTGGAGGAATAGGCGTTAGGTGAATATAACTGTGTTTGCTATTTTTAAATAAAAAAGGAAAACTGTGTTTAGTCTTGTTTCTAATAAAGGATTTCATTCTGGCTGTGCCTTTATTTACAATACAACTATGGGATTAGTAATGGATATGTGTCTTACAGACGCCTCTCCATTACTAACCCCTGGGCTTGATGTCACCTTAAAATGCAAAGGTGACATCAACCCCACAAATATGAACCACACTTGCTACCACTACAGGGCAAGTGGGAAGAGCCGGGCAATGTGCCAGAATTGGTGTATCTTATAGACGCACCTTTTCCGGGCAGCTGTGGGCTGCTATTTTTAGGATATCCATGTTCCCTTACAAGCAAGAGAATACCAGCCCCCAGCTGTGAGCTTTATCTAGGTTGGTTGTCTAAAAGGGGGGGGATCCCATGCCTTTTTTAAATTATTTATTTAAATAATTAAAAATAAGGTGTGGGGACCCCTCTGTTCTTAAAAGCCAGTCTTGCTGAAGCTGACAGCTGAGAGTTGTAGCCACCAGCTGTGAGTTTTGCCTGGCTGGTTATCAAAATACAGGGGAACCCACGCAGGTTTTTTTTTTTAATTATTTATTTACAGCGCAGGAGCCGCTGATAAATACTCCCATCTGCCGCTCCTGCTCTCACTGTTATTATCGGCAGCAGGGGTCAGCTGATAGGAGCAGTAGTCCGATCAGCTGACACCAGTGACTGGAGGTAAACTTTATACCTCCGAGCATAGCTGAGCGCTCTGTTATGGCTGGCAATCAGGCAACACAGCGTGCAGTAATCAGCGCACATACAGAGATCTGGCAATAACCAAAAACAATAGGACGAGCTCTGAGACGTGGAATCTCTGTAGACTGCAGTACCTGATCTATCCTCACACAACTATAAGCAGCAGTGGATTGCGCCTAACAACTACCTATGCAACTCGGCACTGCCTGAGGAGCTGACTAGCCTGAAGATAGAAATACAAGCCTGACTTACCTCAGAGAAATACCCCAAAGGAATAGGCAGCCCCCCACATATAATGACTGTTAGCAAGATGAAAAGACAAACGTAGGAATGAAATAGATTCAGCAAAGTGAGGCCCGATATTCTAGACAGAGCGAGGATAGCAAAGAGAACTATGCAGTCTACAAAAAACCCTAAAACGAAAACCACGCAAAGGGGCAAAAAGACCCACCGTGCCGAACTAACAGCACGGCGGTGCACCCCTCTGCTTCTCAGAGCTTCCAGCAAAAGAAAATAGCAAGCTGGACAGAAAAAAACAGAAAACAAACTAGAAGCACTTATCTAGCAGAGCAGCAGGCCCAAGGAAAGATGCAGTAGCTCAGATCCAACACTGGAACATTGACAAGGAGCAAGGAAGACAGACTCAGGTGGAGCTAAATAGCAAGGCAGCCAACGAGCTCACCAAAACACCTGAGGGAGGAAGCCCAGAGACTGCAATACCACTTGTGACCACAGAAGTGAACTCAGCCACAGAATTCACAACAGCGCTCACGCTGTCTTTTAACAGCGTGGGAACCGCTTATCTCTGACTCGCGCGGATGATTGCACTGCCGATCAGAAGCACTGCTCTGGTGTTTCCGACGCAGTCACACAGCATGGGAAACACCAGCTTTTGTGCGGTGTATGTTCAGCTATATGCGGCGATTAAATCAGCGAATATTGCAATTTCAGCGATTGTGAGCCGAACCAAATATTGAAATATTCACTCATCTCTAATCAGAAAGCCAAGAAGACTGGATGACCATGGTGTTGGCATAGCATGGTGGCACAGTGATTTGCACTGTTGCTTTGCAGTGCTGGGTCTTGGCTTCAAATTGCACCAACGGCATCATCTGCATGGAGTTTGCATGTGTTTGCTTGGGTTTCCGTTTCACACTCCAAAGACCTACAAAGAAGGAATTTAGATTGTGACTTCTAATGAGGACAGTCCTAATAATGTTTCAAAAGCGCTGTGGATTATGATGGTGCTATGTAAGAAAGCATAATAAATAACGAATGAAATTTGGCCCAGTGGGCAGAGTACTGTTTTATATATGTGGATACCTGAATTTATGTTTAGCTAGCGCCCAGGTGGAAAGGTGTTTATTTTATTTATTGCAGAAGTCTCAGTATAACATTGCTGAAGGGTGCTACTACTTCAACAAAATAAAGCTAAGTGCGGACTGTCTGTGAAATTGTCATTCCCAGTCACACACCCAACACACACAGATCCGGACACCATTTAGAAAACTAAGCTACAGTTCAGCCTAACGAAGAAATTATATGTATGGAAACCAATGCACAAGTCCATAATTATGTTTACATTGTACTTCAATTACAACAAGGACATTCTTACATGAGTCCAATATAAAATAAATAGCAATCTAGCCTTAAAGTCAATTTCATGGCTGACAATTTTTATGCTGTGCTATGTGTCATTTTGTACCTTAGTGTATGATCCTGGAAATGTATTTGTGCATATTCTTTATAAAATCTCACATGACTTTTTTATATCTTAATTATTAACATGGGAAATTCTAATGAGTGAATTCTGAAGAAATAAGCAAAATGAATGATACATACTGAGCTGTAATGTTTACGCGAAGCCCAATTAGCATATGTTTTGAGTGGTTGTGAATAATTGTAGAAAGCTTTTCACAGAGACAAGTGAAGCATTATCATAATTGAACAACACATTGTCCTTTCAAGAGAATTTACAAAGGTGAAAAAAAATTGACTTGATAACATCAAGAGCGCTAATTCTACATCAGTGCCATTGTTGAAAGTCAGCAGACAATGATCTCAGGGAAGCAAAAAAAAAATCATTTGAAAGTCACCAGCTTTTTGCTCCTATTTTAGTCCCTGTGCCATTCTGATTACTTTGTTTTCTTTAAAAAAAAAAAAAAAATACTATATGGTATCAGAAATATGGGCCTTTTTATTTAATGAGCCCAATATGCAAATTTTTAAGGTATTTCCCCAATTAACCCCTTAACCCCCAAGGGTGGATTGCACGTTAATCACCGGGCCAATTTTTACAATTCTGACCACTGTCCCTTTATGAGGTTATAACTCTGGAACGCTTCAATGGATTCCGGAGATTCTGACATTGTTTTCTCGTGACATATTGTACTTCATGATAGTGGTCAAATTTCGTTGTTATTACCTGCGTTTATTTGTGAAAAAAAACGGAAATTTGATGAAACTTTAGAAAATTTTGCAATTTTCCATCTTTGAATTTGTATGCCCTTAAATCACAGAGATATGTCACATAAAATACTTAATAAGTAACATTTCCCACATATCTACTTTATATCAGCACAGTTTAGGAACCAAATTTTTTTTTGTTACGGAGTTATAAGGGTTAAAAGTTGACCAGCAATTTCTCATTTTAACAACACCATTTTTTTAGGAACTACATCACATTTGAAGCAACTTTGAGGGGTCTATATGACAGAAAATACCCAAGTGTGACACCATTATAAAAACTGCACCCCTCAAGGTGCTAAAAACCACATTCAAGAAGTTTATTAACCCTCCAGGTGTTTCACAGGAATTTTTTGAATATTTTAAAAAAATGAACATTTAACTTTTTTTCACAAAAAATTTACCGTATATACTCGAGTATAAGCCCAGCCCATTTTTTGGGGCTGAAAGTCCCCCTCTCAGCTTATACTCGAGTCATATGCAGGGATCAGCAGGGGAGGGGGAGTGGGGGCTGTGTAATTATACTTACCTACTCCTGGTGCGGTCCCTGCGCGTCCCTGCTTCTTCCAGCGCTGCATATTCTTCCTGTACTGAGCGGTCACATGGTACCGCTCATTACAGTAATGAATATGCGGCTCAACCTCCCATAGGGTTCTTCAGGTTAGTACGATTACAGCGATACCTCATTTATGTATTTTTTTAATGTTTTGGCACTTTTATACAATAAAAACTATTTTATAAATTAAATAATTATTTTTGCATCGCTTTATTCTGAGGACTATAACTTTTTTATTTGTTTTGCTGATGATGCTGTTTGGTGGCTCGTTTTTTGCAGGACAAGATGACGTTTTCAGTGGTACCATGTTTGTTTATATCCGTCTTTTTGATTGTGTGTTATTCCACTTTTTGTTCGGCGGTATGATAATAAAGCGTTGTTTTTTGCCTCATTTTTTTTTTTTTTACGGTGTTCACTGAAAGGGTTAGCTAGTCGGATAATTTTAAAGGTTGAGTTGTTACGATGCAGCGATACTAAATATGTGCACTTTTACTGTTTTTATTCTATTTAGATAAAGAAATGTATTTATTGGAGCTGTCATGAATCATGATCCGTTCCGGAGTTTAGTCCTGTCTGCTCTTTCTCTGAGTGGATCATGTCAAGGGTTAACTTTGATCTGCCTCATTTTGGGCTCGGGTTTGCTATTTAGATCCCAGGTATCCTGAGGGTGGTGTCAGCTATAGCTCTGTCTTTGGCGTGTGAACCTGACTCTGGAAGCCCTTGATTTGTCCTGCTGTGAACCCTGACTTGTCCTGTGTCTGTTATCTCCCCCTGCTTGCCCTTTCCTAGTGTCTCTTTGTTTGTCTGTAGTTCTGCTTGACTCTCTGGTTCTGATCTTCTGGCTTGGCTTTTTGACTCCATTTCAGTTTGTCCCTATTGTACCATATTTTGCCTGTCCTGGTTTACTGATCCCTTGCTATGTCCTGACTATCCATTCTGTCTAAATCCTTTTGTACTGTTGTGCTGTCTTGAGCTCAGACTTGGCTTTCCTGAACTCGCTCTTGCCACTAGGTGGCGTCTGTTCAGTTACTCTGTGTGAGCAGTCTGGCATCGCTGCCAAGCTCCCCCTGGTGGAGGTTGCGCTGTACTGCACCGCAGCTGTATGACAGGAACAATATTTTTTTTCACATGTAAATATATTTTTTTTAACTTTTTTACTTTGTCCCAGGGTGGGACATGATGGTATAGTGTCAGATCGCTGATCTGGCACTTTGCAAAGCACTGTGTCAGATCAGCGATCTGACAAGCATTGCAGGAGGCTGCTCTGAGCAGGCGCATGCTAGCCACCTAGGGAGGAGATCACATCGTGTTGTTCCGAGGGTCTCAGGGAAGCACGCAGGGAGCCCCCTCCCTATGCCGCCTGAATGCTGCGATCATCTTTGATCTGAAGACACAAAAGAGAATAGTAAAACCAAAAACACTCAGTTTGAAAAAATGTTGCAGTAATCCGCAAGTGCTAGTAAAAGATGTAAAAAACAGGGTATTTGGTTGATACGTTTTTTGCAAAAAATGTATACTAAGCTGCTCTACCAATCTTCACGGTATACCCTTATCAGAGCAGTCCTAACTAATGTATGCAATCCCTATCTGATGTATTTAAAAACCTGATCATCTGTATATAACCTGTGTGAACAGGGTTCAGAGAGGAAAAATCAGTGTGTGCATACAGGGTAGAACAGCTTTTGTGCAGATAGCCCAAGAGGAGTGGTGGAACTCCCCAGTCTTGTAGACACAAGAGAACAATTATGGAAACAGGAACACATGGGCTACTTGCACAGTGAACAAGTCTGTATGATCATGTTCACACACCACCAAGAAACCTGAAGACACAAAAGAGAATAGTAAAACCAAAAACACTCAGTTTGAAAAAATGTTGCAGTAATCCGCAAGTGCTAGTAAAAGATGTAAAAAACAGGGTATTTGGTTGATACGTTTTTTGCAAAAAATGTATACTAAGCTGCTCTACCAATCTTCACGGTATACCCTTATCAGAGCAGTCCTAACTAATGTATGCAATCCCTATCTGATGTATTTAAAAACCTGATCATCTGTATATAACCTGTGTGAACAGGGTTCAGAGAGGAAAAATCAGTGTGTGCATACAGGGTAGAACAGCTTTTGTGCAGATAGCCCAAGAGGAGTGGTGGAACTCCCCAGTCTTGTAGACACAAGAGAACAATTATGGAAACAGGAACACATGGGCTACTTGCACAGTGAACAAGTCTGTATGATCATGTTCACACACCACCAAGAAACCTGAAGACACAAAAGAGAATAGTAAAACCAAAAACACTCAGTTTGAAAAAATGTTGCAGTAATCCGCAAGTGCTAGTAAAAGATGTAAAAAACAGGGTATTTGGTTGATACGTTTTTTGCAAAAAATGTATACTAAGCTGCTCTACCAATCTTCACGGTATACCCTTATCAGAGCAGTCCTAACTAATGTATGCAATCCCTATCTGATGTATTTAAAAACCTGATCATCTGTATATAACCTGTGTGAACAGGGTTCAGAGAGGAAAAATCAGTGTGTGCATACAGGGTAGAACAGCTTTTGTGCAGATAGCCCAAGAGGAGTGGTGGAACTCCCCAGTCTTGTAGACACAAGAGAACAATTATGGAAACAGGAACACATGGGCTACTTGCACAGTGAACAAGTCTGTATGATCATGTTCACACACCACCAAGAAACCTGAAGACACAAAAGAGAATAGTAAAACCAAAAACACTCAGTTTGAAAAAATGTTGCAGTAATCCGCAAGTGCTAGTAAAAGATGTAAAAAACAGGGTATTTGGTTGATACGTTTTTTGCAAAAAATGTATACTAAGCTGCTCTACCAATCTTCACGGTATACCCTTATCAGAGCAGTCCTAACTAATGTATGCAATCCCTATCTGATGTATTTAAAAACCTGATCATCTGTATATAACCTGTGTGAACAGGGTTCAGAGAGGAAAAATCAGTGTGTGCATACAGGGTAGAACAGCTTTTGTGCAGATAGCCCAAGAGGAGTGGTGGAACTCCCCAGTCTTGTAGACACAAGAGAACAATTATGGAAACAGGAACACATGGGCTACTTGCACAGTGAACAAGTCTGTATGATCATGTTCACACACCACCAAGAAACCTGAAGACACAAAAGAGAATAGTAAAACCAAAAACACTCAGTTTGAAAAAATGTTGCAGTAATCCGCAAGTGCTAGTGAAAGATGTAAAAAACAGGGTATTTGGTTGATACGTTTTTTGCAAAAAATGTATACTAAGCTGCTCTACCAATCTTCACGGTATACCCTTATCAGAGCAGTCCTAACTAATGTATGCAATCCCTATCTGATGTATTTAAAAACCTGATCATCTGTATATAACCTGTGTGAACAGGGTTCAGAGAGGAAAAATCAGTGTGTGCATACAGGGTAGAACAGCTTTTGTGCAGATAGCCCAAGAGGAGTGGTGGAACTCCCCAGTCTTGTAGACACAAGAGAACAATTATGGAAACAGGAACACATGGGCTACTTGCACAGTGAACAAGTCTGTATGATCATGTTCACACACCACCAAGAAACCTGAAGACACAAAAGAGAATAGTAAAACCAAAAACACTCAGTTTGAAAAAATGTTGCAGTAATCCGCAAGTGCTAGTAAAAGATGTAAAAAACAGGGTATTTGGTTGATACGTTTTTTGCAAAAAATGTATACTAAGCTGCTCTACCAATCTTCACGGTATACCCTTATCAGAGCAGTCCTAACTAATGTATGCAATCCCTATCTGATGTATTTAAAAACCTGATCATCTGTATATAACCTGTGTGAACAGGGTTCAGAGAGGAAAAATCAGTGTGTGCATACAGGGTAGAACAGCTTTTGTGCAGATAGCCCAAGAGGAGTGGTGGAACTCCCCAGTCTTGTAGACACAAGAGAACAATTATGGAAACAGGAACACATGGGCTACTTGCACAGTGAACAAGTCTGTATGATCATGTTCACACACCACCAAGAAACCTGAAGACACAAAAGAGAATAGTAAAACCAAAAACACTCAGTTTGAAAAAATGTTGCAGTAATCCGCAAGTGCTAGTAAAAGATGTAAAAAACAGGGTATTTGGTTGATACGTTTTTTGCAAAAAATGTATACTAAGCTGCTCTACCAATCTTCACGGTATACCCTTATCAGAGCAGTCCTAACTAATGTATGCAATCCCTATCTGATGTATTTAAAAACCTGATCATCTGTATATAACCTGTGTGAACAGGGTTCAGAGAGGAAAAATCAGTGTGTGCATACAGGGTAGAACAGCTTTTGTGCAGATAGCCCAAGAGGAGTGGTGGAACTCCCCAGTCTTGTAGACACAAGAGAACAATTATGGAAACAGGAACACATGGGCTACTTGCACAGTGAACAAGTCTGTATGATCATGTTCACACACCACCAAGAAACCTGAAGACACAAAAGAGAATAGTAAAACCAAAAACACTCAGTTTGAAAAAATGTTGCAGTAATCCGCAAGTGCTAGTAAAAGATGTGAAAAACAGGGTATTTGGTTGATACGTTTTTTGCAAAAAATGTATACTAAGCTGCTCTACCAATCTTCACGGTATACCCTTATCAGAGCAGTCCTAACTAATGTATGCAATCCCTATCTGATGTATTTAAAAACCTGATCATCTGTATGTAACCTGTGTGAACAGGGTTCAGAGAGGAAAAATCAGTGTGTGCATACAGGGTAGAACAGCTTTTGTGCAGATAGCCCAAGAGGAGTGGTGGAACTCCCCAGTCTTGTAGACACAAGAGAACAATTATGGAAACAGGAACACATGGGCTACTTGCACAGTGAACAAGTCTGTATGATCATGTTCACACACCACCAAGAAACCTGAAGACACAAAAGAGAATAGTAAAACCAAAAACACTCAGTTTGAAAAAATGTTGCAGTAATCCGCAAGTGCTAGTAAAAGATGTAAAAAACAGGGTATTTGGTTGATACGTTTTTTGCAAAAAATGTATACTAAGCTGCTCTACCAATCTTCACGGTATACCCTTATCAGAGCAGTCCTAACTAATGTATGCAATCCCTATCTGATGTATTTAAAAACCTGATCATCTGTATATAACCTGTGTGAACAGGGTTCAGAGAGGAAAAATCAGTGTGTGCATACAGGGTAGAACAGCTTTTGTGCAGATAGCCCAAGAGGAGTGGTGGAACTCCCCAGTCTTGTAGACACAAGAGAACAATTATGGAAACAGGAACACATGGGCTACTTGCACAGTGAACAAGTCTGTATGATCATGTTCACACACCACCAAGAAACCTGAAGACACAAAAGAGAATAGTAAAACCAAAAACACTCAGTTTGAAAAAATGTTGCAGTAATCCGCAAGTGCTAGTAAAAGATGTAAAAAACAGGGTATTTGGTTGATACGTTTTTTGCAAAAAATGTATACTAAGCTGCTCTACCAATCTTCACAGTATACCCTTATCAGAGCAGTCCTAACTAATGTATGCAATCCCTATCTGATGTATTTAAAAACCTGATCATCTGTATATAACCTGTGTGAACAGGGTTCAGAGAGGAAAAATCAGTGTGTGCATACAGGGTAGAACAGCTTTTGTGCAGATAGCCCAAGAGGAGTGGTGGAACTCCCCAGTCTTGTAGACACAAGAGAACAATTATGGAAACAGGAACACATGGGCTACTTGCACAGTGAACAAGTCTGTATGATCATGTTCACACACCACCAAGAAACCTGAAGACACAAAAGAGAATAGTAAAACCAAAAACACTCAGTTTGAAAAAATGTTGCAGTAATCCGCAAGTGCTAGTAAAAGATGTAAAAAACAGGGTATTTGGTTGATACGTTTTTTGCAAAAAATGTATACTAAGCTGCTCTACCAATCTTCACGGTATACCCTTATCAGAGCAGTCCTAACTAATGTATGCAATCCCTATCTGATGTATTTAAAAACCTGATCATCTGTATATAACCTGTGTGAACAGGGTTCAGAGAGGAAAAATCAGTGTGTGCATACAGGGTAGAACAGCTTTTGTGCAGATAGCCCAAGAGGAGTGGTGGAACTCCCCAGTCTTGTAGACACAAGAGAACAATTATGGAAACAGGAACACATGGGCTACTTGCACAGTGAACAAGTCTGTATGATCATGTTCACACACCACCAAGAAACCTGAAGACACAAAAGAGAATAGTAAAACCAAAAACACTCAGTTTGAAAAAATGTTGCAGTAATCCGCAAGTGCTAGTAAAAGATGTAAAAAACAGGGTATTTGGTTGATACGTTTTTTGCAAAAAATGTATACTAAGCTGCTCTACCAATCTTCACGGTATACCCTTATCAGAGCAGTCCTAACTAATGTATGCAATCCCTATCTGATGTATTTAAAAACCTGATCATCTGTATATAACCTGTGTGAACAGGGTTCAGAGAGGAAAAATCAGTGTGTGCATACAGGGTAGAACAGCTTTTGTGCAGATAGCCCAAGAGGAGTGGTGGAACTCCCCAGTCTTGTAGACACAAGAGAACAATTATGGAAACAGGAACACATGGGCTACTTGCACAGTGAACAAGTCTGTATGATCATGTTCACACACCACCAAGAAACCTGAAGACACAAAAGAGAATAGTAAAACCAAAAACACTCAGTTTGAAAAAATGTTGCAGTAATCCGCAAGTGCTAGTAAAAGATGTAAAAAACAGGGTATTTGGTTGATACGTTTTTTGCAAAAAATGTATACTAAGCTGCTCTACCAATCTTCACGGTATACCCTTATCAGAGCAGTCCTAACTAATGTATGCAATCCCTATCTGATGTATTTAAAAACCTGATCATCTGTATATAACCTGTGTGAACAGGGTTCAGAGAGGAAAAATCAGTGTGTGCATACAGGGTAGAACAGCTTTTGTGCAGATAGCCCAAGAGGAGTGGTGGAACTCCCCAGTCTTGTAGACACAAGAGAACAATTATGGAAACAGGAACACATGGGCTACTTGCACAGTGAACAAGTCTGTATGATCATGTTCACACACCACCAAGAAACCTGAAGACACAAAAGAGAATAGTAAAACCAAAAACACTCAGTTTGAAAAAATGTTGCAGTAATCCGCAAGTGCTAGTAAAAGATGTAAAAAACAGGGTATTTGGTTGATACGTTTTTTGCAAAAAATGTATACTAAGCTGCTCTACCAATCTTCACGGTATACCCTTATCAGAGCAGTCCTAACTAATGTATGCAATCCCTATCTGATGTATTTAAAAACCTGATCATCTGTATATAACCTGTGTGAACAGGGTTCAGAGAGGAAAAATCAGTGTGTGCATACAGGGTAGAACAGCTTTTGTGCAGATAGCCCAAGAGGAGTGGTGGAACTCCCCAGTCTTGTAGACACAAGAGAACAATTATGGAAACAGGAACACATGGGCTACTTGCACAGTGAACAAGTCTGTATGATCATGTTCACACACCACCAAGAAACCTGAAGACACAAAAGAGAATAGTAAAACCAAAAACACTCAGTTTGAAAAAATGTTGCAGTAATCCGCAAGTGCTAGTAAAAGATGTAAAAAACAGGGTATTTGGTTGATACGTTTTTTGCAAAAAATGTATACTAAGCTGCTCTACCAATCTTCACAGTATACCCTTATCAGAGCAGTCCTAACTAATGTATGCAATCCCTATCTGATGTATTTAAAAACCTGATCATCTGTATATAACCTGTGTGAACAGGGTTCAGAGAGGAAAAATCAGTGTGTGCATACAGGGTAGAACAGCTTTTGTGCAGATAGCCCAAGAGGAGTGGTGGAACTCCCCAGTCTTGTAGACACAAGAGAACAATTATGGAAACAGGAACACATGGGCTACTTGCACAGTGAACAAGTCTGTATGATCATGTTCACACACCACCAAGAAACCTGAAGACACAAAAGAGAATAGTAAAACCAAAAACACTCAGTTTGAAAAAATGTTGCAGTAATCCGCAAGTGCTAGTAAAAGATGTAAAAAACAGGGTATTTGGTTGATACGTTTTTTGCAAAAAATGTATACTAAGCTGCTCTACCAATCTTCACGGTATACCCTTATCAGAGCAGTCCTAACTAATGTATGCAATCCCTATCTGATGTATTTAAAAACCTGATCATCTGTATATAACCTGTGTGAACAGGGTTCAGAGAGGAAAAATCAGTGTGTGCATACAGGGTAGAACAGCTTTTGTGCAGATAGCCCAAGAGGAGTGGTGGAACTCCCCAGTCTTGTAGACACAAGAGAACAATTATGGAAACAGGAACACATGGGCTACTTGCACAGTGAACAAGTCTGTATGATCATGTTCACACACCACCAAGAAACCTGAAGACACAAAAGAGAATAGTAAAACCAAAAACACTCAGTTTGAAAAAATGTTGCAGTAATCCGCAAGTGCTAGTAAAAGATGTAAAAAACAGGGTATTTGGTTGATACGTTTTTTGCAAAAAATGTATACTAAGCTGCTCTACCAATCTTCACGGTATACCCTTATCAGAGCAGTCCTAACTAATGTATGCAATCCCTATCTGATGTATTTAAAAACCTGATCATCTGTATATAACCTGTGTGAACAGGGTTCAGAGAGGAAAAATCAGTGTGTGCATACAGGGTAGAACAGCTTTTGTGCAGATAGCCCAAGAGGAGTGGTGGAACTCCCCAGTCTTGTAGACACAAGAGAACAATTATGGAAACAGGAACACATGGGCTACTTGCACAGTGAACAAGTCTGTATGATCATGTTCACACACCACCAAGAAACCTGAAGACACAAAAGAGAATAGTAAAACCAAAAACACTCAGTTTGAAAAAATGTTGCAGTAATCCGCAAGTGCTAGTAAAAGATGTAAAAAACAGGGTATTTGGTTGATACGTTTTTTGCAAAAAATGTATACTAAGCTGCTCTACCAATCTTCACGGTATACCCTTATCAGAGCAGTCCTAACTAATGTATGCAATCCCTATCTGATGTATTTAAAAACCTGATCATCTGTATATAACCTGTGTGAACAGGGTTCAGAGAGGAAAAATCAGTGTGTGCATACAGGGTAGAACAGCTTTTGTGCAGATAGCCCAAGAGGAGTGGTGGAACTCCCCAGTCTTGTAGACACAAGAGAACAATTATGGAAACAGGAACACATGGGCTACTTGCACAGTGAACAAGTCTGTATGATCATGTTCACACACCACCAAGAAACCTGAAGACACAAAAGAGAATAGTAAAACCAAAAACACTCAGTTTGAAAAAATGTTGCAGTAATCCGCAAGTGCTAGTAAAAGATGTAAAAAACAGGGTATTTGGTTGATACGTTTTTTGCAAAAAATGTATACTAAGCTGCTCTACCAATCTTCACGGTATACCCTTATCAGAGCAGTCCTAACTAATGTATGCAATCCCTATCTGATGTATTTAAAAACCTGATCATCTGTATATAACCTGTGTGAACAGGGTTCAGAGAGGAAAAATCAGTGTGTGCATACAGGGTAGAACAGCTTTTGTGCAGATAGCCCAAGAGGAGTGGTGGAACTCCCCAGTCTTGTAGACACAAGAGAACAATTATGGAAACAGGAACACATGGGCTACTTGCACAGTGAACAAGTCTGTATGATCATGTTCACACACCACCAAGAAACCTGAAGACACAAAAGAGAATAGTAAAACCAAAAACACTCAGTTTGAAAAAATGTTGCAGTAATCCGCAAGTGCTAGTAAAAGATGTAAAAAACAGGGTATTTGGTTGATACGTTTTTTGCAAAAAATGTATACTAAGCTGCTCTACCAATCTTCACGGTATACCCTTATCAGAGCAGTCCTAACTAATGTATGCAATCCCTATCTGATGTATTTAAAAACCTGATCATCTGTATATAACCTGTGTGAACAGGGTTCAGAGAGGAAAAATCAGTGTGTGCATACAGGGTAGAACAGCTTTTGTGCAGATAGCCCAAGAGGAGTGGTGGAACTCCCCAGTCTTGTAGACACAAGAGAACAATTATGGAAACAGGAACACATGGGCTACTTGCACAGTGAACAAGTCTGTATGATCATGTTCACACACCACCAAGAAACCTGAAGACACAAAAGAGAATAGTAAAACCAAAAACACTCAGTTTGAAAAAATGTTGCAGTAATCCGCAAGTGCTAGTAAAAGATGTAAAAAACAGGGTATTTGGTTGATACGTTTTTTGCAAAAAATGTATACTAAGCTGCTCTACCAATCTTCACGGTATACCCTTATCAGAGCAGTCCTAACTAATGTATGCAATCCCTATCTGATGTATTTAAAAACCTGATCATCTGTATATAACCTGTGTGAACAGGGTTCAGAGAGGAAAAATCAGTGTGTGCATACAGGGTAGAACAGCTTTTGTGCAGATAGCCCAAGAGGAGTGGTGGAACTCCCCAGTCTTGTAGACACAAGAGAACAATTATGGAAACAGGAACACATGGGCTACTTGCACAGTGAACAAGTCTGTATGATCATGTTCACACACCACCAAGAAACCTGAAGACACAAAAGAGAATAGTAAAACCAAAAACACTCAGTTTGAAAAAATGTTGCAGTAATCCGCAAGTGCTAGTAAAAGATGTAAAAAACAGGGTATTTGGTTGATACGTTTTTTGCAAAAAATGTATACTAAGCTGCTCTACCAATCTTCACGGTATACCCTTATCAGAGCAGTCCTAACTAATGTATGCAATCCCTATCTGATGTATTTAAAAACCTGATCATCTGTATATAACCTGTGTGAACAGGGTTCAGAGAGGAAAAATCAGTGTGTGCATACAGGGTAGAACAGCTTTTGTGCAGATAGCCCAAGAGGAGTGGTGGAACTCCCCAGTCTTGTAGACACAAGAGAACAATTATGGAAACAGGAACACATGGGCTACTTGCACAGTGAACAAGTCTGTATGATCATGTTCACACACCACCAAGAAACCTGAAGACACAAAAGAGAATAGTAAAACCAAAAACACTCAGTTTGAAAAAATGTTGCAGTAATCCGCAAGTGCTAGTAAAAGATGTAAAAAATCATCTTTCACGATCATCTTTGATCGTAGTGTTCCGGGGGTTAATGTGCCAGGAGTGGTCCTTGACCACTCCTGGCACATAGTGCCAGATGTCAGCTATAATAATCAGCTGACACTCGGCGGCGATCATCTGTGTTTCCCCCCGTGAGCGCGGCCGATCACCTATGACGTACTATCCCATCCCTGGGAATTAAGTCCCAAGTCATCTCGACGGGATAGTATGTCATATGGGATTAAGGGTTTAAGCGTTGCTCAAAGGGTAATTATGTAGAGCAGTGTAAAAATATGCCCCCAGATCCTTTGACCAATGTCCCTTTAGTAAAGACTAGTGATGAATTTGTGAGTGCTCGGAGATTTAGTCTTTTGTCGATAAGGCTGCATGATTTATGGCTGCTAGCCAGCCTGAGTACATGTGGGGGTTGCCTGGTTGCTAGGGAATCCCCACATGTATTCAAACTGTCTAACAGCCATCAATCATGCAGCTGTGTCGACAAAAACTAAATCTGCGAACACTCACAAATACTTGGAGACCAGTCGAGCATGCTCGGGAACACCCGAGCAACGAGTATAGTCATGACTAGTAAAGACTAAAAAATTGGCACATTTGGCACCCTAAATGAAAAGGTCCATATATCTGGAATTTTATGAAGGATTTTTTTTTAAAATGTAATGCCCAGGGGTAAAGTGGGAATAAAATAGGAGTAAATACTAGCCACTTTTGACCTTGTGATAGATCCTGTTTAAAGAGAATCTGTCAGCAGATTTTCACCACCTCATCTGGAAGCTGCTTAATGTAGGCAAAGAGAAGCTAAATCCAATGATGTGTCACTTAGATTATCGGGTGCAGCTGACACAATCAGAGCTATTAGATTTAGAATGAAGCAGAGCTGAGAAAGATAACTCCACCAACACCGGGCTCTGTATTATTTATACAATGTCCATAGACAGTGAGATGCTTATTACAGGAGTGGGCATGTCAGACCAAGAGGCAAAAGCTGCTCTAGTCCAGAATGGAGAAGCTCCTGGTGTTAAAACAGTAATTGCAAACAACAGCACGGAGCTTGATAAGAGAGGCATCACTGAAATCTGTTTTCACCCCTACAGCATGCTCTCTTTAGCTTACATAGCAAAAATCTGCTGACAAATTCCTTTTAAAGAAGTTCTCTCATCAAAACAAATACTTTCCACAAGGGTTCAACCATAAGGAAGGTGGAGGTGTAACACTTAGGCCTAGTTCTTTACAGTGTACCTGTACCACATAAAATACACCAGTATTATAAATGGCACATAAGTGAGGAGCTTACTACAGATTTTGCATGGTGGCCCATTAACTTTAAGCACTGCCTCTGTTTTTCCAATATGCATTTTTATGGCAAAGAAAGAGCAGCTTTCATATTGGTAGAAAAGGCCATATAAAACATATAGAAGCATCTGTACTTTGAACACTTTCTATAGACTTTTATGGATAGTTTGAGATAACAAAACAAAAAAAGGGAAAAACTTCAAGGATTTCAGTTAATAGTTTAGGGCCTAGGAGCAGTGTCTGCACGTCAGCAGAGTAGCCCGCCTGTGAAACTAACTACACCGCCTGTGTATCTCTATTTTCACTGCATCCAATCCAGTTAATAGTTTTGGGCCTAGTACCACCGTTTGGCCACTTTGTTCAGCTCGGTTTTCATCCATCGGTTGTTGTGCCAACAACTACAGATACAGAGTTGCCAATTAGTTAAGAACTAAAATGAGTGGCAAAAGGCCTGCTGCTGGTGGAAAGGGGAATAGGTGTGTTCAGGGCCATATTTGCCACTAGGCACTCGAGGGCACGTGCCTAGGTTGGCGACATTGCGGGGGGCGGCACCTGAGCAAGGTTTTTTGGGGATTTTTTTTTAGTCCTGGGTCACAAACCAGACTGACCGCCCCGCCCCCCGCCTCCCGCCTCCTGCCCCCCCGCCTCCGAGTCCCACCCACCCTCCTTGAAGATGATACTCACCATGCTCCAGCGATGCCTGGTCTCAGCGTCTGTAGCGCGTCCTGAGTGAGTGGTCACGTGGTACCGCTCATTAAGTTCTTGAATATGCGCATATTCATGACCTTAATGAGCTGTACCACATGACCGCTCTCTCAGGAAGAAGGCGCTGCGCCGGGAGTCGGGACAGAGCCAAAGGGATGTCGGTGCAGCGCGGTGTGGGACAGCTGACAGGTGAGTATGAGGGACAGGGGATGGGGGATGAAGGAGGAAGGTAAGCCGCCCGCACCATGCAAGATGGGAGAAGGAGCGGGAGAAGGAGCGGGGGAGGGGGTGGAGAGATGAGCCATGTATACAGGGAGGGAATTATGAGCCATGCATACGGGGGAATATGAGCCATCAGCCATGCATACAAGGGGGGAATTATGAACCATGCATACGCGGGAATATGAGCCATCAGCCATGCATACAGGGGGGGAATTATGAGCCATGCATACGGGGGAATATGAGCCATCAGCCATGCATACAGGGGGGGGGGAATTATGAGCCATGCATACGGGGGAATATGAGCCATCAGCCATGCATACAGGGGGGAATTATGAGCCATGCATACGGGGGAATATGAGCCATCAGCCATGCATACAGGGGGGAATTATGAGCCATGCATACGGGGGAATATGAGCCATGCATACAGGGGGGATTATGAGCCATGCATATGGGAGAATATGAGCCATGCATACAGGGGGGGATTATGAGCCATGCATACAGGAGGAGGGGGGAGGGATATCAGCCATGCATATGGGATGGGAGGGAGATGAGCTATGCATACAAGATGGGAGGGGGGCATTATACACTATTGAGCATCATGTGGGGTCATTATACAGTATGGAGCATCATGTGTGGCCATTATACAGTATGGATCACTGTGTAGCCATTATAAAGTATGGAGCATCATGTGTGGCCATTATACAGTATTGAGCATCATGTGTGGCCATTATACAGTAATGAGCATCATGTGAGGTCATTATACAGTATGGAGCATCATGTGTGGCCATTAAACAGTATGGAGCATCATGTGTGGCCATTATACAGTATTGAGCATCATGTGTGGCCCTTATACAGTATGGAGCATCAGGTGTGGCCATTATACAGTATTGAACATCATGTGTGGCCATTATACAGTATTGAGCATCATGTGTGGCCATTATACAGTATGGAGCATCATGTGTGGCCATTATACAGTATGGAGCATCATGTGTGGCCATTATACAGTATTGAGCATCATGTGAGGTCATTAAACAGTATGGAGCATCATGTGTGGCCATTATACAGTATTGAGCATCATGTGTGGCCCTTATACAGTATTGAGCATCATGTGTGGCCATTATACAGTATTGAGCACCATGTGTGGCCATTATACAGTATTGAGAATCATGTGTGGCCATTATACAGTATGGAGCATCATGTGTGACCATTATAAAGTATGGAGCATCATGTGTGGCCATTATACAGTATGCAGCATCATGTGTGGCCATTATAAAGTATGGAGCATCATGTGTGGTCATTATACAGTATGGAGCATCATGTGTGGCCATTTTACAGTATGGAGCATCATGTGTGGCCATTATACAGTATTGAGCATCATGTGTGGCCCTTATACAGTATGGAGCATCATGTGTGGCCATTATACAGTATTGAGCATCATGTGTGGCCCTTATATAGTATGGAGCATCATGTGTGGCCATTATACAGTATTGAGCATCATGTGGGGCCATTATACAGTATTGATCATCATGTGGGGTCATTATACAGTATGGAGCATCATGTGTGACCATTATACAGTATGGAGCATCATGTGTGGCCATTATACAGTATGGAGCATCATGTGTGGCTATTATACAGTATGGAGCATTATGCGTGGCCAATGGCCATTATACAGTATTGAGCATCATGTGTGGCCCTTATACAGTATTGAGCATCATGTGTGGCCATTATACAGTATGGAGCATCATGTGTGGCCATTATAAAGTATGGAGCATCATGTGTGGTCATTATATAGTATGGAGCATCATGTGTGGCCATTAGGGTTGAGCGAAACGGGTCGTTCATTTTCAAAAGTCACCGACTTTTGGCAAAGTCGGGTTTCATGAAACCCGATCCGACCCCTGTGCGGGGTCGGCCATGCGGTACGCAACTTTCGCGCCAAAGTCGCGTTTCAATGACGCGAAAAGCGCCATTTCTCAGCCAATGAAGGTAAACGCAGAGTGTGGGCAGCGTGATGACATAGGTCCTGGTCCCCACCATCTTAGAGAAGGGCATTGCAGTGATTGGCTTGCTGTCTGCGGCGTCACAGGGGCTATAAAGGGGCGTTCCCGCCGACCGCCATGTTACTGCTGCTGATCTGAGCTTAGGGAGAGGTTGCTGCCGCTTCGTCAGAAGCAGGGATAGCGTTAGGCAGGGTCCATTAACCACCAAACCGCTTGTGCTGTAGCGATTTCCACTGCCCAACACCACCTTCGATGTGCAGGGACAGTGGAAGCTACATTTTTTTTTTTTTTCCCCTCAGCGCTGTAGCTCATTGGGCTGCCCTAGAAGGCTCCCTGATAGCTGCATTGCTGTGTGTACGCCGCTGTGCAAACCAACTGCTTTTTTCAAAGCACAAATCCTCTTGTTCCTCCCTTTCTGCACAGCTATCTGTTTTGTTTGTCCACACTTTTTATTTAATTTCTGCATCAGTCCACTCCTTATTGCTGCCTGCCATACCTGGCTGAGATTACTGCAGGGAGATAGTAATTGTTGGACACTCCCTGTTTTTTTTTTTTTTTTTTTTTGTGGGAGATTAAGATTGACATTTCTGCTAGAGTGCCATCCCTGTGTGTGCCATCTCTCACTCAGTGGGCCATAGAAAGCCTATTTATTTTTTTGCTTGATTTGGGTTCTAAAATCTACCTGAAAAAATCACTACATCAATCAGTGGGAGAAAAATATTGGCCTCAGGGCTTGTGTGCCACTCCTGACTCCTGTGTGCATCATCACTCACTCAGTGGGCCATAGAAAGCCCATTTTTTTTTTTTTTTGCTTTATTTGGGTTCTAAATTCTACCTGAAAAAATCAATAAATCAATCAGTGGGAGATTAATATTGGCCTTTGGGCTTGTGTGCCAGTCCTAAGCGTGCCATCTCTCTCTCTCAGATAGTGGGCCATAGAAAGCCTATTTATTATTTTTTTTATTGGGTTTATAAATTTTCCCTGGAACAAAAAAAATAAAAAGTGGGAGATTAATATTGGCCTCTGGGCTTGTGTGCCAGTCCTGAGCGTGCCATCTCTCTCACAAATAGTGGGCCATAGAAAGCCTATTTATGTTTTTGGTTGATTTGGGTTCTAAATTCTACCTGAAAAAATCAATAAATCAATCAGTGGGAGATAAATATTGGCCTCTGGGCTTGTGTGCCACTCCTGACTCCTGTGTGCATCATCTCTCACTCAGTGGGCCATAGAAAGCCTTTTTTTGTTTTATTTGTTTTCTAAATTCTCCCTGAAAAAAATCATTTTATTTTATTTGGTTTCTAAATTCTTCCTGAAAAAATCATTTTATTCTATTTTTTTTTTCCTAAAGTCTCCCTGAAAAAAACAAACAAAAACAAATCAGTGGGAGATTAAAATTGCCCTTTCTGCTTGTGTGCCAGTCTTGACTCCTGGGTGTGCCATCTCTCTCTCTCTCTCTCCATTTGTGGGCCATAGAAAGCCTTTTTTTTTTTTAGCTTGATTTGGGTTCCAAAATCTACCTGAAAAAATCACTACATCAATCAGTGGGAGATAAATATTGGCCTCTGGGCTTGTGTGCCACTCCTGACTCCTGTGTGCGTCATCTCTCACTCAGTGGGCCATAGAAAGCCTTTTTTTGTTTTATTTGTTTTCTAAATTCTCCCTGAAAAAATCATTTTATTTTATTTGGTTTCTAAATTCTTCCTGAAAAAATCATTTTATTCTATTATTTTTTTTTCCTAAAGTCTCCCTGAAAAAAACAAAAAAAAAAACAAATCAGTGGGAGATTAATATTGCCCTTATTGCTTGTGTGCCAGTCTTGACTCCTGGGTGTGCCATCTCTCTCTCTCTCTCCAATTGTGGGCCATAGAAAGCCTATTATTTTTTTAGCTTTATTTGGGTTCCAAAATCTACCTGAAAAAATCACTACATCAATCAGTGGGAGATAAATATTGGCCTCTGGGCTTGTGTGCCACTCCTGACTCCTGTGTGCGTCACCTCTCACTCAGTGGGCCATAGAAAGCCTTTTTTTTTATTTTATTTGTTTTCTAAATTCTCCCTGAAAAAATCATTTTATTTTATTTGGTTTCTAAATTCTTCCTGAAAAAATCATTTTATTCTATTATTTTTTTTCCTAAAGTCTCCCTGAAAAAAACAAAACAAAAACAAATCAGTGGGAGATTAATATTGCCCTTTCTGCTTGTGTGCCAGTCTTGACTCCTGGGTGTGCCATCTCTCTCTCTCTCTCCAATTGTGGGCCATGGAAAGCCTATTATTTTTTTAGCTTGATTTGGGTTCCAAAATCTACCTGAAAAAATCACTACATCAATCAGTGGGAGATAAATATTGGCCTCTGGGCTTGTGTGCCACTCCTGACTCCTGTGTGCGTCATCTCTCACTCAGTGGGCCATAGAAAGCCTTTTTTTGTTTTATTTGTTTTCTAAATTCTCCCTGAAAAAATCATTTTATTTTATTTGGTTTCTAAATTTTTCCTGAAAAAATCATTTTATTCTATTATTTTTTTTTCCTAAAGTCTCCCTGAAAAAAAAAAAAAAATCAAATCAGTGGGAGATTAATATTTACATTTGTGCTTCAGTGACAGTCCTGCGTGTGTGGCATCTCTCTCATTTGTTGCCACCAACAACAGAGTGTGTAACATTGTGCCTGATTTTCGTTGTGGTCTCACTCACCTGTAAAGGGGTAGCTAAATCATACTGAAGTTATAGCTCACCGTGTAAGTTGTGTGACAGCAACAAATACCGTTAGTTTGTTTACGTTTTTAAAACAATGAGGAAGTCTGGTGGAAGAGGTCGTGGCCGGGGGCGTTCATTGTCAGCTGGTAATGAGGGTAGTGGTAGTGGTGGAGCATCAGCTGGTCGTGGGAAAAAAAATATTGCACCTAAGTCTGGAGCTGTGGAGCCAGGTTCGTCGTCTGGCTACACAAGGCCTCGAACGCTCCCTTTTCTGGGAGTAGGAAAACCGCTTTTAAAGCCGGAGCAGCAAGAGCAAGTTTTGGCTTATCTTGCTGACTCAGCCTCTAGCTCTTTTGCCTCCTCTCGTGAAACTGGTAAATGTCAAAGCAGCGCGTCGTTAGTGGATGTTCACGGTCAGGGACAAGTCGCTTCCTTGTCCTCTTCAGCAAAAACAACAACAGAGAAGAATGCAGCAGGCGACACAACGGGTTACTCCATGGAGCTCTTTACACATACCGTCCCTGGCTTACAAAGTGAAGCAGTTAACAGTCCATGCCCATTACAAGTTGAATCTGACATGGAGTGCACTGATGCACAGCCACAGCCAGACTACTATGCTGGTCCCTTGACTCAGACCACAACATTGCCCTTGCAGGGTAATGATCAAGAATCAGACCCTGATGAGACTATGTTGCCCCATCACGAACGCTATACCACCGACCGACACGGTGACACAGACGAAGTTGCACACGAGCTACAAGAAGAGGTAATAGATGACCCAGTTCTTGACCCCGATTGGCAGCCATTGGGGGAACAGGGTGCAGGTGGCAGCAGTTCTGAAGCGGAGGAGGAGGGGCCGCAGCAGGCATCAACATCGCAACAGGTTCCATCTGCCGGGCCCGTATCTTGCCCAAAACGCGTGGCAAAGCCAAAACCTGTTGGAGGACAGCGTGGCCATCCGGTTAAAGCTCAGTCTGCAATGCCTGAAAAGGTATCCGATGCTAGAAAGAGTGCAGTCTGGCATTTTTTTAAACAACATCCAATTGATCAGCGCAAAGTCATCTGTCAAAAATGTTCAACTACCTTAAGCAGAGGACAGAATCTGAAAAGTCTCAATACAAGTTGCATGCATAGACATTTAACCACCATGCATTTGCAAGCCTGGACTAACTACCAAACGTCCCTTAAGGTTGTAGCACCCTCGGCCAATGAAGCTAGTCAGCAACGCAACATCCCTTCCGGCAGTGTAGGGCCACCATTTTCCGCACCACCTGCAGTATCTGTGCAGGTTTCTTTGCCAGGCCAAAGCAGTCAGGGTCAGGGAATCACCAGTTTCGTAGTAGGAAACACTGCATCTAGGGCAACAATACCATCTCCCACCGTCTCTCAGTCTGCCATGTCCACCGGCACCCCCGCTAGTTCCACGATCTCCAGCTCTCCAGTCCAGCTCACCCTACATGAGACTATGGTTAGAAAAAGGAAGTACTTAGCCTCGCATCCGCGTACACAGGGTTTGAACGCCCACATAGCTAGACTAATCTCGTTAGAGATGATGCCCTACCGGTTAGTTGAAAGCGAAGCTTTCAAAGCCCTGATGGACTACGCTGTACCACGCTACGAGCTACCCAGTCGACACTTTTTTTCCAGAAAAGCCATCCCAGCCCTCCACCAGCATGTTAAAGAGCGCATCGTCCATGCACTCAGGCAATCTGTGAGCACAAAGGTGCACCTGACAACAGATGCATGGACCAGTAGGCATGGCCAGGGACGTTACGTGTCCATCACGGCACACTGGGTGAATGTTGTGGATGCAGGGTCCACAGGGGACAGCAAGTTTGGGACAGTTCTGCCTAGCCCACCGTCTAGGAAACAGTTGGCTGTAGCCGTTCGCACCCTCTCCTCCTCCTCTTCGTCCTCCTGCAGAAGCGAGAGCTCGTCCACAGACCGCAGTCGCACAACCACTCCATCCGCAGCTGCCACTGTTGCACACCAGGTCTCCCATTATGGGGCAGCTACTGGCAAACATCAGCAGGCTGTATTGGCTATGAAGTGTTTGGGCGACAACAGACACACCGCGGAAGTTCTGTCCGAGTTCTTGCAGAAAGAAACGCAGTCGTGGCTGGGCACTGTAGATCTTGAGGCAGGCAAGGTAGTGAGTGATAACGGAAGGAATTTCATGGCTGCCATCTCCCTTTCCCAAATGAAACACATTCCTTGCCTGGCTCACATCTTAAACCTGGTGGTGCAGTGCTTCCTGAAAAGTTATCCGGGGTTATCCGACCTGCTCCTCAAAGTGCGTGGACTTTGCTCACATATCCGCCGTTCGCCCGTACACTCCAGCCGTATGCAGACCTATCAGCGTTCTTTGAACCTTCCCCAGCATCGCCTAATCATAGACATTGCAACAAGGTGGAACTCAACACTGCACATGCTTCAGAGACTGTGCGAACAGAGGCGGGCTGTTATGTTTTTGTGGGAGGATACACATACACGGGCAGGCAGTAGGATGGCAGACATGGAGTTGTCAGGTGTGCAGTGGTCGAAGATTCAAGACATGTGTCAAGTACTTCAGTGTTTTGAGGAATGCACACGGCTGGTTAGTGCAGACAACGCCATAATAAGCATGAGCATCCCCATAATGCGTCTGCTGATGCAAAGTTTGACGCACATAAAGGATCAGGCGTCTGCAGCTGAGGAAGAGGAAAGCCTTGATGACAGTCAGCCATTGTCTGGCCAGGGCAGTGTACAGGACGAGTTAGCGGGCGAAGAGGAGGAGGAGGACGAGGAGGATGATGGGGATGATTATATTTTTAATGAGGAAGCTTTTCCGGGGCCACTGGAAATTGGTGGCGCGGCAAGGCCGGGTTCTGGTTTTTGGAGGGACACAAGTGACGTGGATTTGCCTGAAACTGCCCCTCAACCAAGCACAACCACAGATTTGAGAACTGGAACTTTGGCCCACATGGCGGATTATGCCTTACGTATCCTCAAAAGGGACACACGCATAACTAAAATGATGAAAGATGACGATTACTGGTTGGCCTGCCTCCTTGATCCTCGCTATAAAGGCAAATTGCACAATATAATGCCACATGAGAACTTGGAACTAATATTAGCAACCAAACAATCAACTCTTGTTGACCGTTTGCTTCTGGCATTCCCTGCACACAGCGCCCGTGATCGTTCTCACACGAGCTGCAGGGGCCAGCAGACCAGAGGAGTTAGAGGGGCAGAAATCAGAAGTGGCGTTGGCCAGAGGGGTTTTCTGACCAGGTTGTGGAGTGATTTTGCTATGACCGCAGACAGGACAGGTACTGCAGCATCAATTCAAAGTGACAGGAGACAACATTTGTCCAGTATGGTTACAAACTATTTTTCATCCCTTATCGATGTTCTCCCTCAACCGTCATTCCCATTTGATTACTGGGCATCAAAATTAGACACCTGGCCAGAATTGGCAGAATATGCATTGCAGGAGCTTGCTTGCCCGGCAGCTAGTGTCCTATCAGAAAGAGTATTCAGTGCTGCAGGTTCAATACTAACAGAAAAAAGGACTCGTCTGGCTACCCAAAATGTAGATGATCTAACCTTCATTAAAATGAACCACAACTGGATTTCGAAATCTTTTGCCCCACCTTGCCCGGCTGACACCTAGCTTTCCTATGAAAAGGTCTTGCCTGTGGACTATTCTGAATGCCTTTTCCAATCTCGTAATTTTCAGCACCTGATTGTCCAGCATACGACATGTTTACACCTCACTAAATGGCCAAACTCCCCACACGGGGCCGTGGTATCGACACTTGGCGACAGCACCCGTGAGAGTGCTGTTTGTCTAAAGAGGTGGGTGTGCCCGCTTTTGGTCGACAGGCACTGCCACTGGGTCCCTCCTAGTACAATAAAGTGTCTCTGGCGGTGGTGGTGCGCACCCAACGTCAGACACACCGTTGTAATATGAGGGGCCCTGGGCCTGTACCGCCGGCCACAAGACAGTTCCCCCCCCAGCTCAAACAGTGCTCTACCACTTGCAAAATTATCTCACAGCTCCACCAATGTTTAGTCTATGCGCTGACATCCTTCAATGCCTGCCAATGACAATACCATTGTATTGACATTTTTGTTATGTTAGGCCTTCGAAGCCTGTCAGCGGTCACTCCTTCCACTATGCCTCCACTGACCACACCACTGCTGCCCGTGTACCCCTGGAACCAATTTAAAATTGCCTACAGCCATGTGTTATTATTTTAGGCCTTCGATGCCTGTCTGCGGTCACTCCTTACAATATGCCTCCACTGACCACACCACTGCTGCCCGTGTACCCCTGGAACCAATTTAAAATTGCCTACAGCCAGCCCAATTTTTTTATTTTAGGCCTTCGATGCCTGTCTGCGGTCCGTTCTTTCTACTACTACTACACTGACCAGGCCACTGCTGCCCGTGTACCCCTGGAACCAATTTAAAATTGCCTACAGCCATGTGTTATTATTTTAGGCCTTCGATGCCTGTCTGCGGTCACTCCTTCCACTAGGCCTCCACTGACCACACCACTGCTGCCCGTGTACCCCTGGAGCCAATTTAAAATTGCCTACAGCCAGCCCAATTTTTTTATTTTAGGCCTTCGATGCCTGTCTGCGGTCCGTTCTTTCTACTACTACTACACTGACCAGGCCACTGCTGCCCGTGTTCCCCTGGAACCAATTTAAAATTGCCAACAGCAATGTGTTATTATGTTAGGCCTTCGAAGCCTGTCTGCGGTCACTCCTTCCACTATGCCTCCACTGACCACACCACTGCTGCCCGTGTACCCCTGGAACCAATTTAAAATTGCCTACAGCCATGTGTAATTATTTTAGGCCTTCGATGCCTGTCTGCGGTCACTCCTTACAATATGCCTCCACTGACCACACCACTGCTGCCCGTGTACCCCTGGAACCAATTTAAAATTGCCTACAGCCAGCCCAATTTTTTTATTTTAGGCCTTCGATGCCTGTCTGCGGTCCGTTCTTTCTACTACTACTACACTGACCAGGCCACTGCTGCCCGTGTACCCCTGGAACCAATTTAAAATTGCCTACAGCCATGTGTTATTATTTTAGGCCTTCGATGCCTGTCTGCGGTCACTCCTTCCACTAGGCCTCCACTGACCACACCACTGCTGCCCGTGTACCCCTGGAACCAATTTTAAATTGCCTACAGCCAGCCCAATTTTTTTATTTTAGGCCTTCGATGCCTGTCTGCGGTCACTCCTTCCACTAGGCCTCCACTGACCACACCACTGCTGCCCGTGTACCCCTGGAACCAATTTAAAATTGCCTACAGCCATGTGTTATTATTTTAGGCCTTCGATGCCTGTCTGCGGTCACTCCTTCCACTAGGCCTCCACTGACCACACCACTGCTGCCCGTGTACCCCTGGAACCAATTTAAAATTGCCTACAGCCAGCCCAATTTTTTTATTTTAGGCCTTCGATGCCTGTCTGCGGTCACTCCTTCCACTAGGCCTCCACTGACCACACCACTGCTGCCCGTGTACCCCTGGAACCAATTTTACAGTGTCTACAGCCTAATTTTGTTATGTTAGGCCTACTACGCCTGTCTGCGGTCCCTCCTTCCAATACTCGTCCACTGACCACACCACTGCTGCCCGTGGACCCCTGGAACCTATTTTTAATTGCATAGAGCATCCTTTTTTTAATAGTAGGCGTACAAAGTCTGTCTGCGGTCCACTATTGAAATTGTCCTCCACTGCCCAGAGCACTGCTGCTTGTGTACCCCTGTAACTTTTTTAAGCTGCAGTGAGCCACATTTTTGGGTTAAGTCCTACTACCTGTGTCTGTCTGCGCCACTCAATTCAGCTGTGTTCCTTTGAAAAAAGCTGAGCGTCAATAGTCTTGTTTTCAGCCTCTAGGAATTTTAAAACTGCATTGGGGGTACAACTTTGGTAGGGCCTACTAACGGTGTCTGCCTACCCAAGGTGTGCCCCAGGTTTCCTCGCCATTGCTTCGATCTTAATGCTCTCGTTTAGTAGTTTTTGGAAACTACACTGCATTAGGCCTACAAATTGGGTATGTGGTGTAGAGAGATGGTGTGTTCCACTCCAAGGTGTTCTCCAGGTTGCCTTTCCTGAGCTTCGATCTTCCGGCTCTCGTTTAGTAGTTGTTGGAAACTACGCTGCATTAGGCCTACAAATTGGGTATGGGGTGTAGAGAGATGGTGTGTTCCACTCCAAGGTGTTCCCCAGGTTTCGTCCACATTGCTTCGGTCTTCCGACTCTCGTTTAGTAGTTGTAGAAAATTACACTGCATTAGGCCTACAAATTGGGTATGGGGTGTAGAGAGATGGTGTGTTCCACTCCAAGGTGTTCTCCAGGTTGCCTTTCCTGAGCTTCGATCTTCCGGCTCTCGTTTAGTAGTTGTTGGAAACTACGCTGCATTAGGCCTACAAATTGGGTATGGGGTGTAGAGAGATGGTGTGTTCCACTCCAAGGTGTTCCCCAGGTTTCCTCGCCAATGGTTCGATCTTCATGCTCTCGTTTAGTAGTTGTTGGAAACTACGCTGCATTAGACCTACAAATTGGGTATGGGGTGTAGAGAGATGGTGTGTTCCACTCCAAGGTGTTCTCCAGGTTGCCTTTCCTGAGCTTCGATCTTCCGGCTCTCGTTTAGTAGTTGTTGGAAACTACGCTGCATTAGGCCTACAAATTGGGTATGGGGTGTAGAGAGATGGTGTGTTCCACTCCAAGGTGTTCCCCAGGTTTCGTCCACATTGCTTCGGTCTTCCGACTCTCGTTTAGTAGTTGTAGAAAACTACACTGCATTAGGCCTACAAATTGGGTATGGGGTGTAGAGAGATGGTGTGTTCCACTCCAAGGTGTTCCCCAGGTTTCGTCCACATTGCTTCGGTCTTCCGGCTCTCGTTTAGTAGTTCTTGGAAACTACACTGCATTAGGCCTACAAATTGGGTATGGGGTGTAGAGAGATGGTGTGTTCCACTCCAAGGTGTTCTCCAGGTTGCCTTTCCTGAGCTTCGATCTTCCGGCTCTCGTTTAGTAGTTGTTGGAAACTACACTGCATTAGGCCTACAAATTGGGTATGGGGTGTAGAGAGATGGTGTGTTCCACTCCAAGGTGTTCCCCAGGTTTCCTCGCCAATGCTTCGATCTTCATGCTCTCGTTTAGTAGTTGTTGGAAACTACACTGCATTAGGCCTACAAATTGGGTATGGGGTGTAGAGAGATGGTGTGTTCCACTCCAAGGTGTTCTCCAAGTTGCCTTTCCTGAGCTTCGATCTTCCGGCTCTCGTTTAGTAGTTCTTGGAAACTACACTGCATTAGGCCTACAAATTGGGTATGGGGTATAGAGAGATGGTGTGTTCCACTCCAAGGTGTTCTCCAGGTTGCCTTTCCTGAGCTTCTATCTTCCGGCTCTCGTTTAGTAGTTGTTGGAAACTACGCTGCATTAGGCCTACAAATTGGGTATGGGGTGTAGAGAGATGGTGTGTTCCACTCCAAGGTGTTCCCCAGGTTTCCTCGCCAATGCTTCGATCTTCATGCTCTCGTTTAGTAGTTGTTGGAAACTACACTGCATTAGGCCTACAAATTGGGTATGGGGTGTAGAGAGATGGTGTGTTCCACTCCAAGGTGTTCTCCAGGTTGCCTTTCCTGAGCTTCGATCTTCCGGCTCTCGTTTAGTAGTTCTTGGAAACTACACTGCATTAGGCCTACAAATTGGGTTTGGGGTGTAGAGAGATGGTGTGTTCCACTCCAAGGTGTTCTCCAGGTTACCTTTCGTGAGCTCCGATCTTCCGGCTCTCGTTTAGTAGTTCTTGGAAACTACACTGCATTAGGCCTACAAATTGGGTATGGGGTATAGAGAGATGGTGTGTTCCACTCCAAGGTGTTCTCCAGGTTGCCTTTCCTGAGCTTCGATCTTCCGGCTCTCGTTTAGTAGTTCTTGGAAACTACACTGCATTAGGCCTACAAATTGGGTATGGGGTGTAGAGAGATGGTGTGTTCAACTCCAAGGTGTTCTCCAGGTTGCCTTTCCTGAGCTTCGATCTTCCAGCTCTCGTTTAGTAGTTCTTGGAAACTACACTGCATTAGGCCTACAAATTGGGTATGGGGTGTAGAGAGATGGTGTGTTCCACTCCAAGGTGTTCTCCAGGTTGCCTTTCCTGAGCTTCGATCTTCCGGCTCTCGTTTAGTAGTTGTTGGAAACTACGCTGCATTAGGCCTACAAATTGGGTATGGGGTGTAGAGAGATGGTGTGTTACACTCCAAGGTGTTCTCCAGGTTGCCTTTCCTGAACTTCTATCTTCAGGCTCTCATTAAATTGTGGTTAAACGGAACAACTGCGTTTGGCGTACTAGTTGGTTTGGGGCCTACTATCGGTGTCTGCCACTCCTTGCTGTTCTCCTGGTTTCCTGTCCTGAAATTCCATTTTCAGGCTCTCGTTAAGTAGTTGTTAATGTTAGACTGCATTTGGCCTACTAGTTGGGTTGGGGCCTACTATCGGTGTCTGCCACTCCTTGCTGTTCTCCTCCACTGAACAAAGCTGTGCCGCCTGTTTACTACGGTTGCCAATTTTGAACTGCATTTCGACTACTTACTGATTTGGGCCTACTCTCTGTGTCAGCCTCTCATTCCAGTTGTCCTCCACTGCAATGCCCCCTGGTTAGTCCTGTGTTACCAATTTTGAACTGCATTTAGCCAACTTTATTCTTTGGGCCTATATCTGTGTTTCCTCCTCATCCTGCCCATTGCCCAGCCAGTGATAGATGAGTCTGCTGGTACATTGACCCATAACGCAAAATTCCCCGTGCACGCTACACAGCAAGATTGTGACCCTGCTGAAAGTCAGGTTCCTCTTCCCGCATACCATACCACCTTACACGGGGACAAAGAGGAAGGTGCAGATGAAAGTGCAGGTTCCTTCATCAGGTGGGGGGAGAAATACTAGTTGGCGACGTCACTGGCACAGGGCCTCTCATAGTACGCAAAAGTGTTGCTGCCGATGGGAGGCGCCCCCGCCGTGCAAACACACCGCTGTACTTTGAGGGGCCCTGTGCCTGTGCCAATGCCAACGAGTGGGTCCCCCCTGCTTGCTCAGGATCACAGCACTTGCAAAGTTGAAATACTTACCTCTCCCTGCTCCACTGCCGTGACGTGGTCCAGATTTACTGGGCCCACTAATTACTTGAACCAGCCCTACCCCCCACAACTTTAGCCAAATGACCCCCAATTTCAAATGCCTTCCAATTATTATAAGGTAAATTACGATTGACAAGCTTCTTTAACAAGAATGGATGTTTTTGCCATTAAAATGGGCAGTGTAGGTGTTTTCCTGGCCTCCACTCACTGCCGACTATGCTCCCCCATTGACTTGCATTGGGTTTCGTGTTTCGGGCGATACCCGACTTTTCGCGATAATCGGCCGATTCCACTCGACTCGACTTCTAAGATAGTCGGGTTTCGCGAAACACGGCTCGACTCTAAAACGGTCAAGGTCGCTCAACCCTAGTGGCCATTATACAGTATGGAGCATCATGTGTGGCCATTATACAGTATTGAGCATCATGTGTGGTCATTATACAGTATGGAGCACTGTGTGGCCATATTTTTGGGGGTTTTAATTATTGTATATGAAACTGTGATCAGCAGTGCTAAATGAGTGTGGTTGGGACTTGGATATGGGTGTGACTAGTTGTGAAATGGGTGTGGTCAGAGGCGTGGCCTAAAATTTGCCGCAGCGCACTACGTGCGCCACAACCTTTATACCTTTTTCCCTTCTTCAAAAGTTGGGAGGTATGGCACCGCATTTCCCAGATCACAGCAAGTACCGCAAATCCCATAGGGAATGAATGAAACCAAACGCAGTGTTGCCATAAGTGATCCATTACACGGCAGATGCAGAAAAACTGCCCGATCTGCTGCAAAAGGCTACTTTCACAACAACGATTCTTGCCAAAGTCACTGCCGATAGTGTCATACTTACCAAAGGGGGAGGCAGCATTAAAAGGGCCTAGGGCAGCAGAAACTCTAAATACGGCCCTGGGCGTGTTGGAAAGGGAAAAAAAGGTTGTGTCCGTGGGGTAGGTGGTAAGGCAACAGTAACATCTGCAGAAGAAAGACCCTCTTCCAGCCAAAGTAAGATGTCTACTTCTTTTCGTGGACAATCTGATATGATCCCTTTCTTACGACCATCGCTACAAGCATCGCCAAAAATTCCAGATGAGGCACAAAAACCGCAGGTGCTTGAACGGATATCAAGTGCTCATTCAAGTAGGCTCTCCACCATGTCAACTTCAACATCACAACTATTCCAGTCCTCAGAGTTGTCACCCCAATCGCACTTTCTTCCTCACAGCTCCAAAGTCTCCAGCTGCCCATCTGAGCATGGGGTAACACACAGAGTTGAGTCTGTAGAGCTGTTTACGCATACTATGGCCTGGGAATCAGAGGTCTGCTCCAGAGCTTCTGTGAATCCAGATGAGGAAATGATCTGCACTGATGCCCAGAATCTTTGTGAGTCGGATCCAGGCCCAGATGAAGAAGGTTCTGAGCATAATGTAGACCCTCGTTCCCAAACTGTAACTCCTGTTGGTGGAGACAATGAGGAAGATGATGATGAGACTGAGATACTTGATTGGAATGAAAACTTGACTTTTCGGTCGGGGCAGGAAGAGGTTGGCTCTGAGGATGACGGGTGTGAGAACACACATGATGATGATGACGAGGTTGTAGACCCCACTTACTGTCAACCCCCAGTCCGCCAGTCCATGAGGCCAGCAGAGGAGGTGGAGGAGGATGCTAGTGACGAGTCTGACGACGAGGTAACAGTGCGCCTTCCTGGACAGAGATGGAGTACTGGAAGCACGTCAACAACTGCATCCTCAACCCCAACTGTGCCTCAGACCAGAAGTCGTGGTGGCTCTTCAGGTCGCACGGGCTCTAAGTCTTGCATAGCCTGGGCATTTTTTGACATCACAAAGGATGACCCAACTCATGTTGTCTGTAAGATTTGTCAACAAAATCTCAGTAGAGGCCAAAAAATCACCAGCTTGAGTACTACATGCATGAACCGTCACATGGATATGAGGCATAATTTGCAGTGGGAAGCTCACTGTGCTATAATGTGGCCGAGTTGGCCCGGGTCAACCAACGTCTGCCCCATCAAGTGCATCCGCGTCCTCTTCATCCTCTGTTACTGTGGGGACAGCATTCGCACATGGTTTTGGATGCAGACCTTCCACCTCTTTACCCGCAACAGCCAGTGTGATTGGCAGGTCGTCAGGACATTTGCAAGTGGAAACACCTGCTGGTGTTGAGCGCTCTACGACATCGACTCCACATTTTGTTCAAGGCAACATAACATCTCCACCTGCACCTTCCTCACAGTTTGCCTGGGACACCCTACTCAACTCCGTCTAAGCACGGCAGCCAGCCCTCAGTCCCTCAGATGTGGACAAGTAAAAGACCATTTCCTCCTAGCCATGACAAAGCTAAGAGGTTGAATTTCTCCATCTGCAATCTGTTGGCTACAGAAATGCTGCCTTTCCGCCTGGTGGACACAGAGGATTTTCGAGACCTTATGTCCGTCGCAGTGCTCCAGTACCAGATGCCCAGTCGCCACTACTTCTCAAAGAAAGCTGTGCCTGCGCTACACCAGCATGTTGCACACAACATCACCACTTCCTTGAGAAACTCTGTGTGTGACAGGGTGCATTTCACCACAGACACTTGATTGAGTAGACATGGACAGGGGCGTTACATGTCAGTGACTGGGCACTGGGTAACTACGGCGACATCAGGAGAAGGGGCTGCTGTCCAAGTCTTGCCGTCCCCACGAGTTGCTCATCGATCCTCTGTATCTAGAAGTTCCTCCACTGCTTCTGCCTCCTCAACCTCTTCTCGGTCCTCCACCGGCACCCAAAGTCTGTCTGGTAATGCCACCCACGTTGTAACTGCGCAGAAGGAATCCTGCACACCTCCTCACTATGCTGTCACCAGGGCTCAACGGCATCAGGCAGTGTTTACATTGAAATGTCTGGGAAATGGGAGTCACACAGCTGAGGATTTGTGGTCAGCTCTGGAGACCGAGTTCTGTCAATGGTTGTCTCCACTCAACCTGCAGCCAGGGAAGGCTGTGTGCGACAATGCTGCAAACCTGGGTGCGGCCCTTCGCCGGGGCAATGTCACACACGTGCCTTATATGGCTCACGTTTTGAACCTGGTTGTCCAGCAATTTTTATCCCACTATCCCAGACTAGATGGGCTTCTGCAGAGGGCACAGTCACTGTGTGCTCACTTCCGCCGTTCGCATCCCGCAGCTCGACGACTTGCATCTCTACAGAAGTTGTTGGGCCTGCCAGTTCACTGGCTGAAATGCGATGTGCCCACACGCTGGAATTCAACTCTACACATGTTGCAGCAACTGTGGCAGCACCGACGAGCCCTGGTGAAGTACGTTATGATGTATAGCCTGGGCCAATGAGATCAAGAGCTGGGGCAAATCATGCTGCAGGAGTGGTCTCAGATCAGGGACCTATGCACCCTTCTGCACAGTTTTGAAATAGCAACGAAGATGTTTAGTGCTGACGATGCCATTATTAGCATGACCATTCCGGTGATTTACATGCTGGAGCACACCTTACACAGTGTTCGGAGTCAGGTGGTGGAACAAGAGGAGGAGGAGGAACAGGAGGAGTCGTATGCAGAAGGGATCATATCTCCAAGGTCAAGAAGGTTGGCAGCACCAAGGCGGCTGGCATTGGAGGCTGGGGGAGAGGGATTACCGAGGGTGCACAGTAGCAGCCAAACTGTTGAGGAATGTGCAGGAGGCGAGGAAGAAGTGGAGGACGAACTGGCGCTGGGCATGGAAGACTCATCAGATGAGGGAGACCTTGATCAAATTTCTGTTGTGCAAGGTTGGGGGGGAGAGGGCAGACGAAGGAAGCATGATTCTCACCTCACCACCACCAAGACGACAAGGACTTGGTCCTCCTGGATGCGCAAGACACATGAGTGCCTTCTTGCTGCACTACCTGCAACATGACCCTCGGATTGTCAGAATCCGAAGTAATGCCGACTACTGGGCTGCCACACTCTTAGATCCCCGGTACAAATGCAAATTTGGCAAAATAATTCCTGCCATAGAAAGGGATTCACACATGCAGGAGTATCAGCAGAGACTGTTACAGAATTTAACATCTGCTTTTCCACAAAACACCAGTGGTGCACGCAGTGAATCTCTGAGTTCTAACTTGCCAACTGTGGGACTATCGAGTCATCACTCAAACCATAACAGTAACATCGTATCTGGTGGTAACAGCAATTTTTTCCAATTGTTTCAAGATTTTTTGGATCATCCTTTGCAAGGGCACAGGAGACCAGAAGTCTGACACACAGCCAATGCCTAGAGAGAATGGTACAAGAGTATCTCCAAGTTAACATCGATGCCATGACTGTGGAACTGGACCCTTGCTCATTTTGGATTTCCAATCTTGAAAAATGTCACCACTCACACCTTGGAGATCTTGTCGTGCCCCGCAGCCAGCGTTCTCTCTGAACGTGTGTTCAGCGCTGCTGGTGGTGTGCTGACAGATAAGCGCAAGCGGCTGTCCAGTGACAATGTAGACAGACTAACGTTCATCAAGATGAACAAATCCTGGATCCGCAAGGACTTTTCTACCCCTGTGTCATCTTGGGGAGACTAAAAGCTTGATGATGTTTGAAAATCACCTCACCAACCATTTTAAAATCTCTGGTGAAATTGATGGCACTTAAGTGGTATCTGTGCACAAATTTTTGGAAACAATGGAGACTCTTTTATTTAGTCCTCTTGCTGAGTTTTACATGACGTAGCCATCGTCAATTCCAGGTGGGTGGGGTCATCTGCAGAATTGTTTACGCACACTATGGTCTGGGATTCAGAGGTCTGCTCCAAAGCTTCAGTGTCTGCTAGTCAGCAGAGCAGTCCAGCCACCCACCGCCTGTTTACCTAAGTACTATTTTTAACGGCATCTGGCCCAGGAAATCCTTTTGGGCCTAGTAGAATTTTGGTGCTACTCAGCAGCGGACCCCATCCATGAAGCAAGCTACACCACCTGTTTACCTAACTACTATTTTGTAATGGCATCTAGCCCAGGAAATCCTTTTGGGTCTAGTAGAATTTAGTGCTACTCAGCAGCGTACCCCGCCCATGAAGCAAGCTACACCGCCTGTTGATATAATTACTAACTTTTAACTGCATCTAGCCCAGGAAATCATTTTGTACCTAATAGCATTTTGTGCTACTCAGCACAGTACCCCACCCATGAAGCAAGCTACACTGCCTGTTTACCTAAGTTCTATTTTTTAACGGCATCTGGCCCAGAAAATCCTTTTGGGCCTTGTAGAATTTGGTGCTACTCAGCAGCGTACTTCACCCATGAAGCAAGCTACACCACCTGTTGATCTAATTACTAACTTTTAACTGCATCTAGCCCAGGAAATCATTTTGTACCTAATAGCATTTTGTGCTACTCAGCACAGTACCCCACCCATGAAGCAAGCTACACCGCCTGTTCACCTAAATACTATTTTTTTAACGGCATTTGGCCCAGGAAATCCTTTTGGGCCTAGTAGCAATTTCTGCTACTCAGCAGATTACCCCACCCACGAAGCAAGCTATACCGCCTTCTTTCTTTCTCAATCTAAACCACTCTCCCTCCAGCTCTCTCCTTCTCACTGGTGGACTACCGCATGATTTCACACTGTCGTGAATCTTTTGGGCCCAGGCATAAGAAGTCGTCGAGGTAATGGAAAATATGTGCCGCCTTACAAATGTCCATGACAACACATTGGAGGAAGCAACTAAACGCCTCAAATAGTGAGCAGGATATGGAGCACCCCATGGGCAAACAGCGATCTATGTAGTATGCTCCTTCACAGAAGCAGCCCAATGGGAGGACACTATTCGGAGGCACAGGTAGTAATCGAGACGCCCCCTCAATGTCTGTTTTGGCCATTAGGGTGCCCCTAACCAACTTCTTGACCCACCTGATTGCCTCGTCAAAGGAGGTACAGTACATAGTACTGTACTTGGTTCTGCGTCGATGTTGTCATTTACTGACCTGTCCCTTGGATATGACAAATGGTGGTTTAGTCAGAATGTATTGGGTTCATTTTTTGGCACAACTCCCAACGGGGGTACCACTACGTCTTCTAAGGAAAGTGTTCTGAATGGACCCGCCGCCATTCTACCTAAAGATATTTCTTTTTTATTTTTTTTGTCAAGACGTCTGGGCGTTGGTAGAGTCAGTTTACATTTTTACTCCAGCCTTTCTTGATTTTAGAAGGGCATAACATGCCTATATCTGTGTCTCCTCCTCCTTTTACTCCTCCACCTCTTTTCTTTTCACATGACTATATGTAGTTGTGACTTTTCCATATGTTTGCTGTGTCTTCTGAGCAGTTTGTCAGCTTTTGGACACCTTTTAAGGTGTTTTCTATGTGTTTTCTATGTATTTGTATGTGTTTGTGTTTGCCTGCCATTGGTTTCAATAGGGTTTGACGGTGTTCATTGAACGTTCGACGAACATTTCGCCGAACACGTCTCTGTTCGACGAACCGAACCCGAACACTAGGGAGGTGGCTCAACACTAATCATGAATTCTGGTAAATACCATGCTCCAGTTCAGAAATTAGCAAAAAATTTGTGAAACGGTCTTAATGAATTGGCCCCTATGAGTTTGCACAGCCTATGAAGTTGTGACTATGCTGTTATGATTGTTACTCCTTGATGTTTTTATTTCATAGGACTTGTCCTGTGCAGACCTAGCAGCTCAAAACTTTGCAAACTGGTAAAAGCTTATCAGCACAACCCATACTCTAGGTTACCCAAACGTTTGCAAAAAAGCCACCCTATAAATGAAATTTATATTAGAAAACGCTCAAAAAAGTGTGTGTGCTTGTGAATAAAGAAAGGAAGCCTTAGAAAGTCAGGATAACTTATAATTAATGGAAAGCCTCAAAAATATTAAGGACAGGCTGGAGTAGATAAAATTTGGTATTAGATACATTGATGGGACAAACTGATTAGTATGTACTAAGCCAAACAGGTGATGCAAACCACAATATTATGGCAATATTATGTAGACCACAGGGCGATAAGGACTATAAATATCGTATATTATGGATAAGACTTCACAATATGAATATCCTACCATAGACAAAGAAGCAAACAAATCTCCAAAAATTAAATAAAAATTATTACATTTCATTAATCAACAGTTGCGAACAATAGTAAAAGAAGCCATACTATTTAGCAATGGTATATAAGGAAACTTTTTTCCATATGTGTTAATCAAATGAGGTTCACAGATGGAGATCAAAAACAGGGAGACAACAAAGGGAACATAGAGTTTAGTAAACTAATATTAGATTATTCAGAAGGTCATGCAGCACAGTGGTGTACATGGAAAAGTATATATCATTATCAAAAAATGTATGTAATTGTGTGCAGCCAACACACTAAGAAAGTATCACAATGATGATTAGAGTTATAATGCCAGTGCGGCTGTCACTCAAACACATACAAGAAATGAAAAAGGGCATTATTTTGTACAGTACAGCCCAATAGTTTGGACACACCTTCTCATTTAAATATTTTTCTGTATTTTCATAACTATGAGAATTGTACATGCACACTGAAGGCATCAAAACTATGAATTAACACATGTGGAATTACCGGTATGTACTTAAAATTGTGAAACAACTGAAATTATGTTTTATATTCTAGGTTCTTCAAAGCAGCCACCTTTTGCTTTGATGACTGCTTTGCACACTCTTGGCATTCTCTTGATGACCTTCAAGACACAGTCACCGGGAATGGTCTTCCAACAATCTTGAAGAAGTTCCCAGAGATGCTTAGCACTTGTTGGCCCTTTTGCCTTCACTCAGCGGTCCAGCTCACCCCAAACCATCTCGATTGTGTTCAGGTCTGGTGACTGTGGAGGCCAGGTCAGTTGGCGTAGCACCCCATCACTCTCCTTCTTAGTCAAATAGCCCTTACACAGCCTGGAGGTGTGTTTGGGGTCATTGTTTTGTTGAAAATAAATACATTTTGCACACTAATTTCTGGAAAAATGTACTTCTTTTTTCCAAGGCTGCACCTGGTGACAGCCGCTCCCTGGCCGGGGAAGTTCAGGATCATATGTTTCCACAGGTACGTCATACAGTGACAGGAGGGTTGATTCCACCGCAGGAGTCTGGGTGGCTTGAGCACGCTGAGTGACTGATTGGGCCGCACCTGCAGGGTCTATTGTTGCAGCCATGTCTGCAGCTGCTAATCTTCTTGGCACAGGGGTACATTTTTTGATATTCAGAGCATACCACCCCTTTTTCTGATGAATGGCTATCACCACCCCTTTTTCTAAGTGGAAGGTGACCACTACTCCCTGCCGCAGTGGGCTTTGGTTAATGCTTTTGCTCTTGTGGGCTTGGGCCTTAGCCTGCAGGTTCCTCTTCTCCCTCTCCTCCTGCCCGGACCCTCTTTTCTGCATCATATTTTGCTCCCCGCTGCCTGCGATATTCTTCCCACATGATGGCCAGGGTATCCTCCTGGAGCTCGATCATATCAGCCCCCTGGGGTCTCCACCGGCTCAGCATTCATCTCCTGAGGCCCACTCATTGGTGTCAGTGGGGCTGGTATCTTACCCAGGATACCGCTTTCCTGATCTTAGTGGAGTATTTGGGATGCCCATCCAAATGTTGGGGTTGGCGGGGGTGTTACAGGTCCTACGAGGGATTCCTCAGCTGTGCATGCAGTATCTCTACCCACCGCCTGGGTGCTCTTGGGGCCCGTTGACTGTTCCCCTGGGAGATCATAACCCTGGCCAGGTGTATAGAGGGGTGGAAGAGGCAGGGACTCGATTGCAAAGTCCTCGACACCCGGGAAGATGTCCGCACCCCTTACCTCCACTTCCTGGGTGCCGGATCCCTTCTCCGAGGTTGATGTAGTTGGTGACGAGGCCATCTGCCACCCGGTCAGCTTCTCCAGGAACAACTCCTTCCAGCCCACAATCGCCACCAGCTGTGTCTGCAGGAGCTGGTGGGTCAGCTCCTCTCTCACTGCATCTAGGAGGTCCAGATCCACTGCTGTCAGCTGCTCTGGGGTTTCATCCTGCTGACTGGCGAAGTCCGCTTCTCTTTCAGTATGCTCCGGCAGCTTTTCACTACCTCCCGCCATTGTGTGCACCGGGTAGCGTTGAGCCATGCTTGCTGCACGCTTTCCCGCATGCTTCTCTTCTGCTATGTTTTGTGAGAGGTCTCACACAGACTGACCTCTAATTTCAATTTAATTGAAACTAAATTTAGAGCTCCCCCTTCTGTCAGGAAAGTGTTGTATACTAGTGTTACCTGCTAAGAGGATACCTTCTTGCTTCCAGGCATGACATCACCCTCCCCAGGAGGGAGGCAATACCACTGAGGCAACCTTGGGTGCCACAAATGTTGGATGTATATGTACTACTCATGCATGTCTTTTATCCTGTCGGCTCCTGCAGTGATTTTGCAGAAGCCGACAAATGAATTACTGAATTTATATATGAATTACTGGCTAATTTTCTATCTAACTCTCTATGAAATATAAAGACATATATATCTATATATGTAATTGTCTAAGGTCCACTTCCATCTGTTTGTCTGTCTGTCTGTCACGGAAATCCCACGTCGCTGATTGGTCGCGGCCGGCTGTGCGCGACCAATCAGCGACAGGCACAGTTTGGCCGCGAATTGGCCCCTGCCTACTCCCCTCCAGTCAGTGCCCCCTCCATACTCCCCTCCAGTCAGCACCCACATAGCGTTTTAGAGTCCGTTAACGCGCATAACGTGCATAATGTGGTGTAACGCAGTCCGTTAGCGCTGCCATTAACCCCTGTAAGTGTGACCAACATTTTACTATTGATGCTGCCTATGCAGCATCAATAATAAAAACATATAATGTTAAAAGTAATAATAATAAAAAAAACACTATATTCTCACCTTCCGGTGTCCGCGGCAGCCTTTCCCGCTCCTCGCAAAGTTCCGGTCCCAAGAATGCATTGCGGCAATGACCCGGGATGACGTAGCAGTCTCGCAAGACAGCTACATTATCACGGGTTATTGCCGCAAGGCATTACTGAGAACGAAGTGTCGCAAGGAGCATTGCTAAAGGCCTGAGCTGTATCCGGGGGCTGCCAGAAGGTGAGTATATAACTATTTTTTATTTTAATTCTTTTTTAACAGGGATATGGTGCCCACATTGCTATATACTATGTGGGCTGTGTTATATACTATGTGGGCTGTGTTATATACTGTGTGGGCTGTGTTATTGACTGCATGGGCTGTGCTATATACTACATGACTGTTATATACTACGTGGCTGTGCTATATATTATGTGGTTGTGTTATATACTATGTGGGCTGTGTTATATACTGCATGGGCTGTGTTACATACTACGTGGGCTGTGCTATATACTATGTGGGCTGTTATATACTATGTTGGCTGTGTTATATACTGCATGTGCTGTGCTATATACTATGTGGCTGTGCAATATACTGCGTGTCTGTGCAATATACTACGTGGCTGTGCTATATACTATGTGGCTGTGCTATATACTACGTGGGCTGTGTTATATGCTACGTGGGCTGAAAGACTCTTTCGCCCGGGGCCCTCAAAAACCTGCAGCTGGCCCTGGCTTCACTTATTGGTCACGCCTGGCCGGCCACGAACAATCAGTGACAGACACAGTCAGTCCGGCCGCGAATTGGCGAAGGATTTGAACCACGCTTCGCTAATTGGTCGCGCCCGGCCGACCGAATCCTGTGTATTCATTGCATTATTCTGAAATCTTCATAAATAAACTACATACATATTCTAGAATACCCAATGCATTATAATCGGGCCCCCAACTGGTATAACTGGTATGAGGCATAACCCTGCAAGCCTCTATATGACTGGTTGCTTTTAAAATCGTATTCTTTATAGTAGTTCTCCTTATATTGGTCTGCTTGTTAGTTTGCCGAGTATATAGCAATATATATTTTCTCCAAGGATTATATACACACCCGTTTCCCTTCTCTATCCTTATCCTTAGAGTCTGAATGTCATAATTTTATCTACATACGAATATTCGTATCGCTTTCAGCACCACCTTCCCCTTAACAGGTAAATAGTTATTATTTAATTTCAATGCATGTCTTAGTGCAGGTATAATAATCACTATATTTAATAGAGTTTTTTTCTTTGCCCTGTGTGGTTAAGGGCTATACTGGCTGCTTTTTTATGCTTTTTTTACTAGCGCCGCTGCACTATCGTTATAAACTTCTCTTTTCTATTATAGCCTATTCTATTCTGTACGTGGCAGATCATTTGCCGGCTTTAAATCTATCTATCTATATTTCTACATATGTTTTGAAGAATATTTAGCTTTAAAAGGATGTGTCAGTGACAGAGAACTGCTGTATGTAAAAGCTCATGTTAAAATCACATTGCAAACGGATTACACACGGATCACCATACGGAGAACATTGGTGCAATTCTCGGCCATAAAAATCGGACCGATTTTTTTTATCCACATTGAGTGTGACTCCTGCCGTAGGATGTTTCTTTGTTTATGTTATGCTGTTGGATCCAATTTTGATGAAACATACTGGCCATACTGGCTAGAAATGAGTAGATCTGACAAAATTCAAATTTGTCTGTTTACGCAAATTTTACTGACAATTATTCTTGGTGAATTTATTGTCCCTTACTAAGGATAGAGTTCACTACAAACCCAGAAGCATAATAAAGGTAAGATGTTAAAAAAGCCTCCTGATTATTCACCTTACCACTCACCTCTCTGGACACTACCACTGTCTGGTTCTCTGCACCTTCACATCTCCAGCTGAGTGTTCATTCCAGGTCAAGGCTTAAAGGGACTCTGTCACCTGAATTTGGAGGGAACAATTTTCAGCCATAGGGGCGGGGTTTTTGGGTGTTTGATTCACTCTTTCCTTACCCGCTAGCTGCATGCTGGCTGCAATATTGGACTGAAGTTCATTCTCTGTCCTCCGTAGTACATGCCTGCACAAGGCAATCTTGACTTGCGCAGGCGTGTACTATGGAGGACACAGCATGAACTTCAATCCAATATTGCAGCCAGCATGTAGCGAGTGGGTAAGGAAAGGGTGAATCAAACACCCGAAAACCCCGCCCCTATGGCTGAAAATTGTTCCCTCCAAATTCAGGTGACAGAGTCCCTTTAAAGCCGCAAGTAAGCATGCGCACTGAGTGCCTACTTGGGGGGCAATCAAGGATCAGATGGAGTGTGCAGAGAGGTAGGGAGCCGTAAAAGGTAAAAAAAATAGTCACCTCACCGCTCATCTCTTTTCAGATGTCTCCTCTGGTTCCTGCCAACTGTCTAATTTTCTATGCCCCTGTTGCATCACATCTGATGCCCAGTGTTCACTCTAGTTCAGAGTTTCCAGGTGAGAGCAGGCACCGGAGATCATTGTGTATGTGCCATGACCTCTTGGGCCTGCGGCTGGAAGTTGCAGCCTGGGGTTCACTCTAGGCTGAGACTTCCAGTCATGAGTAGGCCCCAGAGCATTTGTAGTGAATTCCGGGGCCTTCTTGTGTCCATAAGCCCCAACCTAAAGTGAACACTGGGCCAGTGATGCAATGTGACAAAGGCACTGAGGACTGGATGGCTTTAGGGAGCAGCAGGGGCAGCCAGAGAGGTGAGCATTAAGGTGTTTTTTTTTTCTTTTTAACTTTTTGAAGACCATCTACTGTTCAGCAAGGTGGCGGTCGCTGCTTGCCACCATTTTGCTAAAGTCATGCGGAGCGAATTACAAAATATCTGTATTCTCCAGAATGCAGATTTTTGTAAAATTCGAGTACAATTCAATTCCATGCAAATAAATTAACCCATCTGTAGGACTGACCAAACCAGCATTGTGTGAATGAGGTCTTATAGTTTCCAGTTCATCTTGCAGCTTCTTGAGAATTATGGAAAAGCATGTCTCACAAGCCATAAAGAAAAAAATAACCTTGTGAGCCTGCATGTCTGCAATAGAACTGCATTGGAAATAGCTGCTTTTAAAATATCTGACTAAGCACGTTTGTGCTAATACACTCGTACCTTTCCATTAGGTGAATTTCATTTTCCCGTACTGGAAATGTCTGCAATTGCAAAGATAAAGACTATAAAATGAGTTCTAATCAAAGCACTTTCTAAGCTCCTGGTAAGCTGATTTACATGCAGGAGGAATAGGGCAAACTGAAACAGTAATTGACCCAATTGACCTCTTGTGATTATTAAAGGTGGAGCAATCTCAAGGGAACTCATTCATCTCCTTACTGTAGTCCTGTGCTGACAGTGTTATAATTACTGAAAACTCAGGTATAGGTTCATAAAGATTTGTCACTGGCTACTGTGTATAACTGGGCTCAGTACAATCAACAGGCTTATAATTAGTCTGCTATCTACCGCAACCTAATTAGAAAATGCAATTAGTGCACATAATGACAATAGGCAAAAATAAATTAGTTATTGGTAGTGAAACTTAATGTTTAATATGGAGATGTTATAGCATTACTCAATAATTTGTGCATGAATTAACTCTTATTATTACTGTTATTTCTTAACGCAGGGAAAAAAAAACAAATTAGGATACCCCAAATCCTTTTATTGACATGGTGTATTAATATAGTTTTCTGCTGTAGGCATTAAAATGCACATTTATCTCAATCACTGTATAAGGAGTTTACCATTACATTTCTCTTTTGCATACAGTGGTATAGTGCATTATCTTGTGGTTGATACCATTACATACTGTATATAATATATAGTTACATAGCTATTAAGTTTGAAGGAAGACTTTAAGTCCATCTAGTTCAACCCATAGCCTAACCTAACATGCCCTAATATGTTGATCCAGAGGAAGGCAAAAAAAAACCATGTGGCAAAGAGTAAGCTCCACCTTGGGGAAAAAAAATCCTTCCCGACTCCACATACGGCAATCAGACTAGTTCCCTGGATCAATGCCCTATCAAGGAATCTAGTATATATACCCTGTCAAATTATACTTTTCCAGAAAGGTATCCAGTCCCCTCTTAAATTTAAGTAATGAATCACTCATTACAACATCATACGGCAGAGAGTTCCATAGTCTCACTGCTCTTACAGTAAAGAACCCGCGTCTGTTATTATGCTTAAACCTTCTTTCCCCCAGACGTAGAGGATGCCCCCTTGTCCCTGTCTCAGGTCTATGATTAAAAAGATCTTCAGAAAGGTCTTTGTACTGTCCCCTCATATATTTATACATTAAAATAAGATCACCCCTTAGTCTTCGTATTTCCAAACTAAATAGCCCCATGTGTAATAACCTATCTTGGTATTGCAGACCCCCCAGTCCTATAATAACCTTGGTCGCTCTTCTCTGCTCCCACTCCAGTTCAGCTATGTCTTTCTGGTCTTTACACCGGAGACCAGAACTGTGCACAGTATTCTAAGTGTGGCCGAACTAGTGACTTGTATAGAGGTAAAATTATGTTCTCCTCATGAGCATCTATGCCTCTTTTAATGCATCCCATTATTTTATTTGTCTTTGTAGCAGCTGCCTGACACTGGCCACTGAATATGAGTTTGTCATCCACCCATACACCCAGGTCTTTTTCATTGACGGTTTTGCCCAGAGTTTTAGAATTAAGCACATAATTATACATCTTATTACTTCTACCCAAGTGCATGACCTTACATTTATCCCCATTAAAGCTCATTAGCCATTTATCAGCCCAAGCTTCTAGTTTACATAAATCATCCTGTAATATAAACTTGTCCTCCCCTGTATTGATTACCCTGCAGAGTTTAGTGTCATCTGCAAATATTGAAATTCTACTCTGAATGCCCCCTACCAGGTCATTAATAAATATGTTAAAAAGAAGAGGGCCCAATACTGACCCCTGTGGTACCCCACTACTAACCACGACCCAGTCCGAGTGTGTTCCATTAATAACCACCCTTTGTTTCCTATCCCTGAGCCAGCTCTCAACCCACTTACACATATTTTCCCCTATCCCCATTATTCTCATTTTATGTATCAATCTTTTGTGTGGCACCGTATCAAAAGCTTTTGAAAAGTCCATATACACTACGTCCACTGGGTTCCCTTGGTCCAGTCCAGAAATTACCTCTTCATAGAAGCTGATCAAATTAGTCTGACATGAACGGTCCCTAGTAAACCCATGCTGATACTGGGTCATGAGGTTATTCCTCTTCAGATACTCCAGCATAGTATCCCTTAGAATGCCCTCCAGGATTTTACCCACAGTAGAGGTTAATCTTACTGGCCTATAATTACCGAGTTCAGTTTTTTTCCCCTTTTTGAATATTGGCACCACATTTGCTATATGCCAGTTCTGTGGCACAGACCCTGTTATTATGGACTCATTGAAGATTAAAAATAATGGTCTATCAATGACTGTACTTAATTCCTGTAGTACTTCGGGGTGTATCCCATCCAGGCCCGGAGATTTGTCAATTTTAGTGATTTTTAGACGCCGCCGTACTTCCTGCTGGGTTAAGCAGGTGACACTTAATGTGGAATTTTTGTTATCACTGATCATATTGTCGGCCATGGGATTTTCTTTTATAAATACTGATGAAAAAAAGTCATTTAGCATATTGGCTTTTTCCTCATCCTCATCCACCATTTCACCCAGACTATTTTTAAGGGGGCCAACACTATCATTTTTTAGTTTCTTACTATTTGCGTAGTTAAAGAATATTTTGGAATTATTTTTACTCTCTCTGGCAATGAGTCTCTCTGTCTCAATCTTTGCTGCCTTGATTTGCGTTTTACAGAATTTATTTAATTTTCTGTATTTATTTAATGCCTCATCACTAGGGTTGAGCGACTTTTCTTTTTATAGGATCGGGTCGGGTTTCACGAAACCCGACTTTTTCAAAAGTCGGGTCGAGTGAAATCGGCCGATCCTATAGAAAAGTCGGGGTCGGCTGAAACACGAAACCCAATGCAGTGCATTGGGTTTCTAATGGTTCCCAGGGTCTGAAGGAGAGGAAACTCTCCTTCAGGCCCTGGGATCCATATTTAAGAGTAAAATAAAGAATCAAAATAAAAAATATTGATATACTTACCCTCGGACGCGCCCTGGTTCTCACCGGCAGCCTTCCTTCCTAAGAATCAGCGCCTGAAGGACCTTCGATGACGTCGTGGCTTGTGATTGGTCATGTGAGCGGTCACATGGGCGTCACGCGACAAATCACAAGCCGTGACGTCATCTAAGGTCCTTCAGGTGCTGATTCTTAGGAAGGAAGGCTGCGGGTTAGAACCAGGGCGCGTCCGAGGGTGAGTATATACCTATTAGGAATATACTCACCCTCGGACGCGCCCTCGGACGCTTCCTTCCTAAGAATTAGCGCCTGAAGGACCTTAGATGACGTCGCGGCTTGTGATTGGTCACGTGACGTCCATGTGACCGCTCACGTGACCAATCACAAGCCGCGACGTCATCGAAGGCCCTTCAGGCGCTCATTCTTAAGAAGGAAGGCTGCTGGTGAGAACCAGGGCACGTCCGAGGGTGAGTATATCAATATTTTTTTATTTTTATTCTTTATTTTACACTTAAATATGAATTCCGATACTGATTCCCGATATCTTAAACATATCGGAACTCGGTATCGGAATTCCGATTCCAGATCAGAAGATCGCCGACCTCATGGCTGACCCTACACAGGGGTCGGGTCGGGTTTCATGAAACCCGACTTTGCCAAAAGTTGGCGACTTCTGAATCTGGCCGACCCGTTTCGCTCAACCCTACTCATCACTACCTACTTCCTTTAATTCTCTAAATGCTTTCTTTTTGTCACTTATTGCGCCCCTTACTAGTGTTGAGCATTCCGATACCGCAAGTATCGGGTATCGGCCGATACTTGCGGTATCGGAATTCCGATACCGAGATCCGATATTTTTGTGATATCGGGTATCGGTATCGGAAGTGTAAAATAAAGAATTAAAATAAAAAATATTGTTATATTCACCTCTCCGGCGGCCCCTGGACATCAGCGGGAGGATCCGGCGTCCGGCACGGCTTCTTTCTTCAAAATGCGCGCCTTTAGGACCTGTGGTATGACGTTCCGGCTTCTGATTGGTCGCGTGCCGCCCATGTGACCGCCACGCGACCAATCAGAAGCCGCGACGTCATTCCTCAGCTAAAGTCCTAGAATGAGCGCCTTTGAGGACCTGAGGAATGACGTCGCGGCTTCTGATTGGTCGCGTGGCGGTCACATGGGCGGCACGCGACCAATCAGAAGCCGGGACGTCATTCCACAGGTCCTAAAGGCGCGCATTTTGAAGAAAGAAGCCGTGCCGGACGCCGGATCCTCCCGCTGATGTCCAGGGGCCGCCGGAGAGGTGAATATAACAATATTTTTTATTTTAATTCTTTATTTTACACTTTAATATGGATCTCAGGGCCTGAAGGAGAGTTTCCTCTCCTTCAGACCCTGGGATCCATGAGGATACATTCCGATACTTGATGTCCCATTGACTTGTATTGGTATCGGATATCGGTATCGGCGATATCCGATATTTTTCGGGTATCGGCCGATACTATCCGATACCGATACTTTCAAGTATCGGACGGTATCGCTCAACACTACCCCTTACAGCTCTATTTAGCCATATTGGTTTCCTCCTATTTCTAGTATGTTTATTCCCATACGGTATATACTGTGCACAGGTCGTATTCAGGATGCTAATAAATGTCTCCCATTTTCTTTGTGTATTTTTATGTCTCAGGATATCGTCCCAGTTAATTGCACCAAGATCATCTCTCATGCCCTCCTAAAGTTTAGTGTCTGTGTAACGCCTCTACTATACATGTTATTAAAAGATACATGAAAACGTATTATTTTGTGGTCACTATTCCCCAAGTGACCCCCAACCCTTATATTTGATATGCGGTCTGGCCTGTTTGTTAATATTAGGTCTAGCAGTGCCCCCCTTCTTGTTGGGTCCTGAACCAGTTGTAAAAGGTAATTGTCTCTCATAGTTGTCAAAAACCGATTACCTTTGCTGGAACTGCAGGTTTATGTTCCCCAATCTATTTCAGGGTAGTTGAAGTCCCCCATAATAATGACTTCTCCTTGAGTCGCAGCTTCATCTATTTGCTTTACGAGGATATTCTCCATTGCTTCCATTATTTTTGGAGATTTATAACAAACCCCCATCAGTAATTTATTATTTTTTCCCCCTCCCCTTATCTCCACCCACAGGGACTCTACATTTTCATTAAATTCACCTATATTATATCTCTGTATACTGCATTGATTTTCCATGGTATGCACTGACTTTACCCAGCTCTCCCTGGCTCCAGAATATCTCTGTATACTGCATTGATTTTCCATGGTATGCACTGACTTTACCCAGCTCTCCCTGGCTCCAGAATATCTCTGTATACTGCATTGATTTTCCATGGTATGCACTGACTTTACCCAGCTCTCCCTGGCTCCAGAATATCTCTGTATACTGCATTGATTTTCCATGGTATGCACTGACTTTACCCAGCTCTCCCTGGCTCCAGAATATCTCTGTATACTGCATTGATTTTCCATGGTATGCACTGACTTTACCCAGCTCTCCCTGGCTTCTGAATGTCTCTGTATATTGCACTGGCTTTTCTATGCTTCCCCTGGATCTGAGTGTCTTGGTGCAGCACATATAATCCTTTTAGTATGCTTTCTCACCTATGAGCTTGTTTCCACGACCTGTTTTCATGTCTCTCATTGTGTGATCCTGGCATCTCTTTGAGTGGTCAGTCTTACCCCTCCCTCACTTTATGACCTTTGCTTAACTCTCTACATCTGGTCTCCCATACCCAGCCACCCCCTCATTCACACCTGATTGCCCTTAACTGGGGATATATTCACATGCAGGAGTCTGCTATAGACTCAGTCTGCTGCAAATCATCTTTTAACTTCCATCTTTTAAATTACATCTTTTTAATTATGATTCTGAATTAGACTGAATTCTAGAATGCATTTGGCTACTCATCACTACTACAATATTATCATCATCTGCACCATCTAATCGAGCTGTTCTCCTCTTCCCACAGGTATGCACTGACTTTACCCAGCTCTCCCTGGCTCCAGAATATCTCTGTATACTGCATTGATTTTCCATGGTATGCACTGACTTTACCCAGCTCTCCCTGGCTTCTGAATGTCTCTGTATATTGCACTGGCTTTTCTATGCTTCCCCTGGATCTGAGTGTCTTGGTGCAGCACATATAATCCTTTCAGTATGCTTTCTCACCTATGAGCTTGTTTCCACGACCTGTTTTCATGTCTCTCATTGTGTGATCCTGGCATCTCTTTGAGTGGTCAGTCTTACCCCTCCCTCACTTTATGACCTTTGCTTAACTCTCTACATCTGGTCTCCCATACCCAGCCACCCCCTCATTCACACCTGATTGCCCTTAACTGGGGATATATTCACATGCAGGAGTCTGCTATAGACTCAGTCTGCTGAAAATCATCTTTTAACTTCCATCTTTTAAATTACATCTTTTTAATTATGATTCTGAATTAGACTGAATTGGACTGGAATTGACTGGAAGGTAACAGAACACCAACCACTACAATGTTTCGGTTTCTTTTCTCTTTCACCCCCATACTACTTTCCTTCTTACAATCTCCTGCAATCCCTCCTCCTAGTAAGGAACTAGTCATTTCTTCCTCCATACTCCCCAGCCATCTCACCTTCCCCTCAGAACTGTTCCTCCACATACAATCCTTTTTATCCAGACACACACGGCCACATCATGTCCTATCCTGCTCCCACCTTCTAATGATCTGTCTGTTACTCCTCATTGCTGGTGACATATCCCAAAATCCCGGCCCTCCCCAATTCATCCCCACACTCGTTTCTAACCCCCTGCCACGATCCTCCGCACGTTTTCCCAACCACGACAACCTCATACCCATTCATCCAGCCCCCACTCCCCCGCTCCCCCTACTTGGAGCACTATGGAACGCACGCTCCATCTGCAACAAACTGCCATTTATCCATGACCTCTTCATCACCAACAAACTCTCCTTCCTCGGCCTCACTGAAACCTGGCTCACCCCCTCTGACTCGGCCTCTCCAGCTGCGCTCTCCTATGGCGGATTCCACCTCTCTCACACCCCTCGCCCCAGCAACAAACGCGGTGGAGGAGTTGGCTTGCTCCTGTCCGACACCTGCTCCTTTACTCCAATCCCGCTACCACCCTCCGCTACTCTTCCCTCGTTTGAGGTGCACTCTGTCCGCATCTATTCCCCCTCCAACCTCCAGCTGGCTGTCATCTACCGCCCCCCAGAACTAGCCATCTCCACCTTTCTCGACCACTTCACCACCTGGCTACTTCATTTCCTCTCTGTTGACATCCCCACTATCATCATGGGTGATTTCAATGTCCCCATTGACACTTTCACCTCAGCTACCTCTAAACTTTTATCACTGACTGCCTCCTTTGGCCTCACTCAATGGTCCTCTGAGGCCACTCACAAAGATGGCCACACGCTGGACCTCATCTTCACCCGCCTCTGCTCCCTTACTAACCTCACTAACACACCCCTCCCCCTGTCTGACCACAACCTACTGACATTCTCGTCCCTCTCCTCTCCTAGTGTGCAACCCCCACTCCACAAACTCACTCACCCTCGCAGAAATCTCAAACATCTCAACTTACAATCACTCTCTGAGTCCCTTCTCCCTCTCACAGACATAGCCTCCCTTCATGACACAGATGCTGCTGCCACTTTTTATAACACCACAATAACAACAACACTCGATTCGGCCACCCCACTCATGCATAGTAAAACTCGTACAATTAACAGGCAGCCCTGGCTGACCAGCCTGACCAAAGAATTGAGACGGGCTTCCAGGATTGCTGAGCGGAGATGGAAGCGATCCCACTCTGCCGACCACTTCACTGCATACAAGCAGTCCCTCGCCAGCTTCAAGTCTGCGCTCACTGCCGCAAAACAAACTTACTTCTCATCCCTCATATCCTCCCTGTCCCACAACCCTAAACAGCTTTTCAACACTTTCAATTCTCTACTCCGTCCCCCCGCACCTCCTTCCTCCCCCCTCATTTCTGCTGATGACTTCGCCTCTTTCTTTAAACAGAAGATCGATACGATCAGAGAAAGCTTTGGCCCACAGCGCCCACTGCCCCTCTTAGCTGCTCAACCCTGCTCCTCCAAAACCAGCTTCTCCACCATGACAGAAGATCAGCTCTCCACCCTCCTGTCAAGATCACACCTCACCACCTGCACGCTTGACCCGCTCCCATCCCACCTCATCCCTAACCTTTCCACGGTCTTCATCCCAACCCTAACGCACCTCTTCAACCTCTCACTCACAACAGGTGTCTTTCCCTCATCCTTCAAGCATGCCAAGATCATACCCATCCTCAAAAAGCCCTCCCTCGACCCATCCTCTGTGTCTAGCTATCGCCCAATATCTCTTCTCCCTTATGCCTCCAAATTGCTGGAGCAACACGTCCATCTTGAACTGTCCTCCCACTTCTCCTCCTGCTCCCTCTTTGATCAGTTACAATCAGGCTTCCGTTCCCATCACTCAACTGAAACTGCCCTAACTAAAGTCACCAATGACCTACTAACTGCCAGGAGCAAGCGACACTACTCTGTCCTCCTTCTCCTGGACTTGTCTTCTGCCTTTGACACTGTAGACCACTCCCTTTTGCTACAAATCCTCTCATCCCTTGGCATCACAGACTTGGCCCTTTCCTGGATCTCGTCATATCTGACAGACCGAACATTCAGTGTCTCCCTCCCCCACACCACCTCCTCACTTCGCCCCTTGTCAGTCGGTGTTCCTCAAGGCTCTGTTCTAGGACCCCTACTCTTCTCCATCTACACTTTCGGCCTGGGACAGCTCATAGAATCCCACGGTATGCAGTACCATCTCTACGCTGACGACACGCAGATCTACCTCTCCGGACCTGACCTCTCCTCCTTGCTTACCAAAATCCCGCACTGTCTGTCTGCCATTTCAGCCTTCTTTTCTGCTCGCTTTCTACAACTGAACATGGACAAAACAGAATTCATCATCTTTCCCCCATCTCACTCTACCCCTCCACCAGACCTATCCATCAATGTCAATGGCTGCTCACTATCCCCAGTCCCACACGCCCGGTGCCTCGGGGTGATCCTCGACTCTGCCCTCTCTTTCAAGCCACATATCCAAGCCCTTGCCTCCTCCTGTCGTCTCAAACTCAAAAATATTTCCCGGATCCGTGCTTTCCTTGACCGCAACACTGCAAAAACGCTAGTGCATGCCCTTATCATCTCCCGCCTCGACTACTGCAACCTCCTACTCTCTGGACTTCCCTCTAGCACTCTGGCACCACTCCAATCCATCCTACACTCTGCTGCCCGACTAATCCACCTGTCCCCCCGCTATTCCCCAGCCTCTCCCCTGTGTCAAGCCCTTCACTGGCTTCCTATCGCCCAGAGACTCCAGTTCAAAACCCTCACACTGACATACAAAGCCATCCACAACCTGTCTCCTCCATACATCTGTGACATGGTCTCCCGGTACCTACCTACACGCGACCTCCGATCCTCCCAAGACCTCCTTCTCTACTCCCCTCTCATCTCTTCTTCCCATAACCGCATCCAAGACTTCTCCCGTGCTTCCCCCATACTCTGGAACTCTCTACCCCAACACATCAGACTTGCGCCTACCATAGAAACCTTCAAAAAGAACCTGAAGACTCATCTCTTCCGACAAGCCTACAGCCTGCAGTGATCCTCAACCTACTGAACAGCCGCACAGCCAGCTCTTCCCTCTCCTAGTGTATCCTCACCCACCCCCTGCAGACTGTGAGCCCTCGCGGGCAGGGTCCTCCCTCCTTATGTACTCGTGTGCCTTGTTATCTGCTCATGTTTAATGTATTTGTCTATATTTGCCCCGTATTCACATGTAAAGCGCCATGGAATAAATGGCGCTATAAAAATGTATAATAATAAATAAATTATCACACCGGATGGGTTTTAAGGACGATTTTACATACAGACACACCCCTCCCCCTCGCTTATCCATTCGGTCATTTCTGAACAGAATATAACCCTGTAAATTAACAGCCCAGTCATGGCTCTCATCCAGCCACGTTTCAGAGATCCCCACCATGTCATAATTATGCTCCAACAACATTAATTCTAATTCGTCTATTTTGTTGGCGACGCTTCTAGCATTAGTATAGAAACATTTTATGTATCTCTCTGCACCTCTATTCTTTCTTAAATTATTAAACTGTTCTAACCCCACCCCCCATGCCCCCGCCACCCCCATCTTCCTTATTTGTGCCCAGGTCTCTATCTGCACTATCTTCCCCTCCTATAAAATGAATACCCTCTCCCCAATCCCTAGTTTAAACACTCCTCCAACCTTCTAGCCATTTTCTCCCCCAGCACAGCTGCACCCTCCCCATTGAGGTGCAGCCCGTCCCTAGCGTAGAGCCTGTAGCCAACTGAGAAGTCGGCCCAGTTCTGAAGGAACCCAAACCCCTCCTTCCTACACCAATTCTTGAGCCACTTATTAACCTCCCTAATCTCCCGTTGCCTCTCTTGCGTGGCACGTGGTACAGGCAGTATTTCAGATAATACCACCTTTCACCTACCTCTAACTGTCATTTGTGCCAATGTGCACCATGACCGCTGGGTCCTCACCAGCCCCTCCCAGTAATCTGTCCACCAAATCAGCGATGTGTCGGACTCGAGCGCCAGGTAGGCAGCACACCGTTCGACGATCCCTGTCTTTGTGACAGATTGCCCTATCTGTTCCCCTAATAATTGAGTCGCCCACTACCAGCACCTGTCTGGCCTGCCCTACTCTCCTATTTCCCTTCTTACTGGAGCAGTCACTCCTCCAGCTTTCAGAGGACATGCCTGGCTGCAGCAGTGCTACCCCTGTACTGGCACCCCCCTCATCTGCCAACTTAGCAAACTTATTGGGGTGTGCCAGATCAGGACTAGCCTCTCTGGCACTCTTCCCTCTACCCCGCTTCCTAACTGTCACCCAGCTTGCTACTTCATCGTCCTGCAGCTCCATCCCACCATTCCCCCCCTCATCTATCCCATTGAGCGTCTGCTCCGTGAGCAGAAGACTCCTCTCCATGTTGTCTATGGATCTCAGTGTTGCCAGCTGCACATTTAGAGTCAGAATCTGGGTTTCCAAATGCACAACGTGCTCACATCTCGCACAGCAGTATGCACCCTCGATCGGCTGCTCAAGGACTGCATACATGTGGCAAGATGTGCACTGGATGGCATTAACAATAGTGGAGCACATTTCCTAATGGGGATTGCACCAGACAAAAGCTTTAAATGAAAATAAATATGAAGTATTAATAAAATACAGACAGCAATTCCTCCGTTGGAAACTCCCTGAATCCAAAGTCACTGAGTCACACTTACCGCCGTTCACACTTACGCTCAGGACACACTCAGCTCGCTCACACTCGCTAAGCTGGAGATTTAAAGAATATTTTTTTTTTCTTTTTCCTTTCAGCTGCAATCCACCTTGCTGCTCAAAGCACTTCCAAAAAGGTTTGTTACAATAGTGGCCTCCATCTTAGGTAGACAACTCTTTACTTTTTAATATTGATTTACTTATCATGGAGGCTTTTCTGAACAATGGCTGCTTTCACATTTCTGTGATGTGGAGAGATATTGAAGCCATATTTCTGGTGCCATTTATTGCAATAGATCCCATCTGAACACTGTAAGGCAACCTTTTCTAAAAATTTTTGTTTAATAAGATCTTGTTGGTGATCTAATGGGGTTTAATTGGGTTCTTGACACAAAATGTACTGCTTTTGTACATATTGGTATTGTCGCTGCCTAAAGGTCAGGCCTGGATTTAGGGGGGGGGGGGGGGGGCTCCCACCAATATAGGGATAAATATCTCAAAACATGTAAAATACATGTCTCTTTGCTGTGAACCATTTCTAGTGATAAGGAACATTTAGCAAAAGAGAAACTATTGAAAGTGTAGAGACCTGGCTACGGTCCTACATCTCAGTGGCTGGTGCAGTGCGGCAGAGTCATGGCACCTGACCTGCATAAGAGTCCACTGACCTGGCTAGCCTAGCCAGACTTCCTTAGTACCTTCCCTGTACCTAATGCTTAGCCTATGGCATGCGGCAGCCTTCTCCGATCCCAACAGAAGCTTTTAGGCTCTACCTATTCAGCTATATGATCGCTCCCTCAGATTAGATCAGATGATAGTTTGTTCAGCTACCTTCGAGGAAGTAGGCGGAGCCACGATGTCGGTGCGAGAAGAGGATTCTCCACAGTGGAGCACGGCAGTCACTGAAGATCCAGAGGTGAAGTGGTTCAGTCTTCACAGTGTCGCTGTGGGTATGATATTTGTGTCTGTGTGTCTGTCTGTCTGTGTATCTTTCTTTCAGCTCCAGTCCTACACAGTACCATACTGTATATATAGGTCCACACTATATCCTGCATTACAGTGTGTCTGTGTATACTATATGTATATAGTGTGGACCTGTTTACAGTATAGTGCTGTGTATACACTTTATACAGCCCCTCAGCCTCTATTCTATACATAACCAGCACAGCAACAGCCTCTGATATATACAGGTTAACAGCCTCTGATATATACAGCAACCTACATGGTGAGCTGCAGCATGTGCTACATGTTCACAGATCGACCAGAAGAAGAATCCAATTTCACCTGTCAGAAGTGTAGACTAGTGGCCCTTTTAGAAGAAAAGGTGCGGGGTCTGGAAGAAAGAATAGCAACTTTGAAACTCATCAAAGAGAATGAAGACTTTCTAGACAGAACAGAAGCATCTCTACTGGTCACAGAAGGTGCAAAAAGTGTCAGAGAACCTCCAAAAGCAGATGAGTGGAAGCATGTGACCAAAAGAAGCAAGAAGACCATGGAGAAATCACCAACCACACAACTGAAGAACCGATATCAAATCTTTGTAGAGGATGAAGATGGCACACCTAAGAATGAAGCAATACCAGCAAGCAAAAAAGAAAAGGGCACACAGCAACAAGTGACAGCAAAAAGTACAGCCAAGAAGCAACGAAGAGTGGTGGTGGTGGGAGACTCACTACTGAGAGGCACCGAAGCAGCCATCTGCAGACCGGACATAACTGCAAGAGAAGTATGCTGCCTTCCAGGTGCGATGATCAAGGATGTGACCGATAGGATACCAAAGCTCTTCAGCTCCAAGGACGTCCACCCATTTCTTCTGATACATGTTGACACCAATGACACGGCAAGGAAGGACCTACCGACAATCTGCAAGGACTTTGAAGAGTTGGTGAAGAAAGTAAAGGAACTGGATGCACAGGTAGTTTTTTCTTCTATCCTTCCAGTAGACGGGCATGGCACCAGGAGATGGAACAGGATCCTTGATGCAAACAACTGGCTAAGACGATGGTGCAGACAACAAGGATTTGGATTCCTGGACCACGGTGTGAATTACTGGTATGATGGACTCCTCGCCAGAGACGGACTACACCTCAACAAACCTGGGAAACACACATTCGCCAGAAGACTCGCTACACTCATCAGGAGGGCGTTAAACTAGAAGAAGAGGGGACGGGAAGAAAAACATTAGACTAGAACAAAGACGACCCAGGAAAACATACTCAGAAGGGAGGTAAGAACATTTCTAAAACAATCCACAGTGAGGAGATTGGAACAAAACAAAATCCTCTAAACTGCATGCTCGCAAACGCCAGAAGCCTGACAAACAAGATGGAAGAACTAGAAGCAGAAATATCTACAGGTAACTTTGACATAGTGGGAATAACCGAGACATGGTTAGATGAAAGCTATGACTGGGCAGTTAACTTACAGGGTTACAGTCTGTTTAGAAAGGATCGTAAAAATCGGAGAGGAGGAGGGGTTTGTCTCTATGTAAAGTCTTGTCTAAAGTCCACTTTAAGGGAGGATATTAGCGAAGGGAATGAGGATGTCGAGTCCATATGGGTCGAAATTCATGGAGGGAAAAATGGTAACAAAATTCTCATTGGGGTCTGTTACAAACCCCCAAATATAACAGAAACCATGGAAAGTCTACTTCTAAAGCAGATAGATGAAGCTGCAACCCATAATGAGGTCCTGGTTATGGGGGACTTTAACTACCCGGATATTAACTGGGAAACAGAAACCTGTGAAACCCATAAAGGCAACAGGTTTCTGCTAATAACCAAGAAAAATTATCTTTCACAATTGGTGCAGAATCCAACCAGAGGAGCAGCACTTTTAGACCTAATACTATCTAATAGACCTGACAGAATAACAAATCTGCAGGTGGTTGGGCATTTAGGAAATAGCGACCACAATATTGTGCAGTTTCACCTGTCTTTCACTAGGGGGACTTGTCAGGGAGTCACAAAAACATTGAACTTTAGGAAGGCAAAATTTGACCAGCTTAGAGATGCCCTTAATCTGGTAGACTGGGACAATATCCTCAGAAATGAGAATACAGATAATAAATGGGAAATGTTTAAGAACATCCTAAATAGGCAGTATAAAAGGACTAGAAATAGGAAAAACCCAATGTGGCTAAACAAAGAAGTAAGACAGGCAATTAACAGTAAAAAGAAAGCATTTGCACTACTAAAGCAGGATGGCACCATTGAAGCTCTAAAAAACTATAGGGAGAAAAATACTTTATCTAAAAAACTAATTAAAGCGGCCAAAAAGGAAACAGAGAAGCACATTGCTAAGGAGAGTAAAACTAATCCCAAACTGTTCTTCAACTATATCAATAGTAAAAGAATAAAAACTGAAAATGTAGGCCCCTTAAAAAATAGTGAGGAAAGAATGGTTGTAGATGACGAGGAAAAAGCTAACATATTAAACACCTTCTTCTCCACGGTATTCACGGTGGAAAATGAAATGCTAGGTGAAATCCCAAGAAACAATGAAAACCCTATATTAAGGGTCACCAATCTAACCCAAGAAGAGGTGCGAAACCGGCTAAATAAGATTAAAATAGATAAATCTCCGGGTCCGGATGGCATACACCCACGAGTACTAAGAGAACTAAGTAATGTAATAGATAAACCATTATTTCTTATTTTTAGTGACTCTATAGCAACAGGGTCTGTTCCGCAGGACTGGCGCATAGCAAATGTGGTGCCAATATTCAAAAAGGGCTCTAAAAGTGAACCTGGAAATTATAGGCCAGTAAGTCTAACCTCTATTGTTGGTAAAATATTTGAAGGGTTTCTGAGGGATGTTATTCTGGATTATCTCAATGAGAATAACTGTTTAACTCCATATCAGCATGGGTTTATGAGAAATCGCTCCTGTCAAACCAATCTAATCAGTTTTTATGAAGAGGTAAGCTATAGACTGGACCACGGTGAGTCATTGGACGTGGTATATCTCGATTTTTCCAAAGCGTTTGATACCGTGCCGCACAAGAGGTTGGTACACAAAATGAGAATGCTTGGTCTGGGGGAAAATGTGTGTAAATGGGTTAGTAACTGGCTTAGTGATAGAAAGCAGAGGGTGGTTATAAATGGTATAGTCTCTAACTGGGTCGCTGTGACCAGTGGGGTACCGCAGGGGTCAGTATTGGGACCTGTTCTCTTCAACATATTCATTAATGATCTGGTAGAAGGTTTACACAGTAAAATATCGATATTTGCAGATGATACAAAACTATGTAAAGCAGTTAATACAAGAGAAGATAGTATTCTGCTACAGATGGATCTGGATAAGTTGGAAACTTGGGCTGAAAGGTGGCAGATGAGGTTTAACAATGATAAATGTAAGGTTATACACATGGGAAGAGGGAATCAATATCACCATTACACACTGAACGGGAAACCACTGGGTAAATCTGACAGGGAGAAGGACTTGGGGATCCTAGTTAATGATAAACTTACCTGGAGCAGCCAGTGCCAGGCAGCAGCTGCCAAGGCAAACAGGATCATGGGGTGCATTAAAAGAGGTCTGGATACACATGATGAGAGCATTATACTGCCTCTGTACAAATCCCTAGTTAGACCGCACATGGAGTACTGTGTCCAGTTTTGGGCACCGGTGCTCAGGAAGGATATAATGGAACTAGAGAGAGTACAAAGGAGGGCAACAAAATTAATAAAGGGGATGGGAGAACTACAATACCCAGATAGATTAGCGAAATTAGGATTATTTAGTCTAGAAAAAAGACGACTGAGGGGCGATCTAATAACCATGTATAAGTATATAAGGGGACAATACAAATATCTCGCTGAGGATCTGTTTATACCAAGGAAGGTGACGGGCACAAGGGGGCATTCTTTGCGTCTGGAGGAGAGAAGGTTTTTCCACCAACATAGAAGAGGATTCTTTACTGTTAGGGCAGTGAGAATCTGGAATTGCTTGCCTGAGGAGGTGGTGATGGCGAACTCAGTCGAGGGGTTCAAGAGAGGCCTGGATGTCTTCATGGAGCAGAACAATATTGTATCATACAATTATTAGGTTCTGTAGAAGGACGTAGATCTGGGTATTTATTATGATGGAATATAGGCTGAACTGGATGGACAAATGTCTTTTTTCGGCCTTACTAACTATGTTACTATGTTACTATGTAATATTGAGATAGCTCTAAGGATATACCTACTTTTGATGGTACCAAACTGCAGTGGTGAGCGTTCCTTCTCAAAACTCAAATTAGTTGAAAACCGATTAAGGACATGACTTTTGGATATAGGATGGACCCCACTCCATTTTAAAACCACCATAACTACTATAAACCTAGGCACTAAAATAAATACACAAAACACATTATTATGGTTGTCAAAGTGGCCACAGCTTTTATTCAAATCACAAGATTAAATAATCACAGTAGGATTCAGGTGGAGTGCTAGTACATTGGGATGCAAAAGTACTGCGATATCCCCAGCTGTCTGACATACAGCACAAGGACAGACAGCCATAAAGGGGCGGCACGCACTGGCTTGCCATTCAAGCAGAGTCAGTAAACTTTCAGGGCACCAATGACCCTATTATCCTCACTCCTGTGCTTAACCACTGTGCCCGCCCCTGATTGATGTTGCCATTAAAATGTCCTTGAGGCTGGCCACCAAAGCCGAGCCTGCTCACCACCATGAGGTTTTACATCCTCTATTAGTTAAAATGAGTCCACCTTAACTTGTCTGCAACTTCCACCTGACTCCTAAACCGCAAATTCATGACGGGTTATAAATTCCAAGTCTCATTTGCCACTTTTTTTTCTTTATAATTAAATTATTTTTGTAAACTAAAAAACTAGAAGTCCCTGCAAAAGCATTAATGGGACTAAACTTGGCAAACCTCCGACTCACAAAGAGTCATCCTACAGCATTCAGGAGAGGAAAAAACCCCTGTGGAGGAAACCTCTAGGGAACCATGGCTGAAGGATTGCCCTTCCCTTGGGCTTAGAAGATTACTGCAAATAATAACACTTTATAGCCAATATACAATTGAATCTGGTACAAGATATACAATGACCAATTCAAAAATACAATAAACCATTTATCATTATACAAGCAATAATTAAAAAGTTTTAGGACAAAGATTATAAACAGGACGGGAGGGCGAGTAATGGTTCCTCCTGTCCATCTTGTAAGAGAAACAGAGAGAGCCAGAGTTGCCTCACCTATATAAGCCCCACCCTCCTCACAGTAATACACCAGGCACAAACATCTAAACTCCTTCCTCTTAAAGCAACATCACTCTTGTTTAAAATCTACACCGCAATACAAACAAAAGCTGCAGGAGTTCACGGTCCACCCATCCCTAAGTCATGTCCACCTCCGTCTAGTCTCCGGTGGTTTCTTCCATGAAGCAGGAACGACTTGTAAATTTGGCTATCATGAGCATCGAGTCATATATACTGCATGAATTGGACTTTAGTGACATCATTAGTGATTTTGCAGCACTAAAATCAAGGAAAGTGCCTGGATTGTAAAAAATGAATGATTTTACCTGAATTACTCTGCATAAATGATTTTTGTAAATAAACTTGCATTCGTTTCATTTTGTGTTTTTTGCATTCCATATTGCAACACCTTGAAAAATGGGTGTCCCTCCAAAATGGGCCCTGGGCCACCTAACTCTTAAATCCGGCCCTGCTAAAGGTATCCTAGTCGTTGCCTCCCTACAGAGGCATAGCTAGGGGTTCAGCTCAGAGGGGGGCAAGACATCTGAGTGGGCCCCTAACCTCTGATTACAACTACTGTGTTGCACTGTAATCATGGGGTATAGGAGAACCTCAGCGGATGATCCTGCTGTAACTAAAAAAAATCTCCACAAAGACCAACACTGATATTATCGCCATATTGTGACCATATAGTGGTAGATACCAGTCCTTCAAGCATACTAGTGATTATAGATGATGACTTACCGCTGACGTTCTTTCTGATAGAGTACAATTAACAGGCAGCCCTGGCTGACCAGCCTGACCAAAGAATTGAGACAGGCTTCCAGGATTGCTGAACAGAGATAGAAGCAATCCCGCTCTGCCGACCACTTCACTGCATACAAGCAGTCCCTCGCCAGCTTCAAGTCTGCGCTCACTGCTGCAAAACAAACTTACTTCTCATCTCTCATATCCTCCCTGTCTCACAACCCTAAACAGCTCTTCAACACTTTCAATTCTCTACTCCGTCCCCCAGCACCTCCCCCCTCCCCCCTCATTTCTGCTGAAGACTTCGCCTCTTTCTTTAAACAGAAGATCGATACGATCAGAGAAAGCTTTGGCCCACAGCGCCCACTGCCCCTCTTAGCTGCTCAACCCTGCTCCTCCAAAACCAGCTTCTCCACCATGACAGAAGATCAGCTCTCCACCCTCCTGTCACGATCACACCTCACCACCTGCACGCTTGACCCGCTCCTGTCCCACCTCATCCCTAACCTTTCCATGGTCTTCATCCCAACCCTAACGCACCTCTTCAACCTCTCACTCACAACAGGTGTCTTCCCCTCATCCTTCAAGCATGCCAAGATCACACCCATCCTCAAAAAGCCCTCCCTTGACCCATCCTCTGTGTTTAGCTATCGCCCGATATCTCTTCTCCGTTATGTCTCCAAATTGCTGGAGCAACACGTCCATCTTGAACTGTCCTCCCACCTCTCCTCCTGCTCCCTCTTTGATCGGTTACAATCAGGCTTCCATTCCCATCACTCAACTGAAACTGCCCTAACTAAAGTCACCAATGACCTACTAACTGCCAGGAGCAAGCGACACTACTCTGTCCTCCTTCTCCTGGACCTGTCTTCTGCCTTTGACACTGTGGATCACTCCCTTTTGCTACAAATCCTCTCATCTCTTGGCATCACAGACTTGGCCCTTTCCTGGATCTCGTCATATCTGACAGACCGAACATTCAGCGTCTCCCTCCCCCACACCACCTCCTCACTTCGCCCCTTGTCAGTCGGTGTTCCTCAAGGCTCTGTTCTAGGACCCCTACTCTTCTCCATCTACACTTTCGGCCTGTGACAGCTCATAGAATCCCACGGTATGCAGTACCATCTCTATGCTGATGACATGCAGATCTACCTATCCGGACCTGACCTCACCTCCTTACTTACCAAAATCCTGCACTGTCTGTCTGCTATTTCAGCCTTCTTTTCTGCTTGCTTTCTACAACTGAACATGGACAAAACAGAATTCATCATCTTTCCCCCATCTCACTCTACCCCTCCACCAGACCTATTCATCAATGTCAATGGCTGCTCACTTTCCCCAGTCCCACACGCCCGGTGCCTCGGGGTGATCCTCGACTCTGCCCTCTCTTTCAAGCCACATATCCAAGCCCTTGCCTCCTCCTGCCGTCTCAAAATCAAAAATATTTCCCATACCCGTGCTTTCCTTGACCGCAACACTGCTAAAACGCTAGTGCATGCCCTTATCATCTACCGCCTCGACTACTGCAACCTCCTACTCTCTGGACTCCCCTCTAGCACTCTGGGACCACTCCAATCCATCCTACACTCTGCTGCCCGACTAATCTACCTGTCTCCCCGCTATTCCCCAGCCTCTCCCCTATGTCAAGCCCTTCACTGTCTTCTTATCGCCCAGAGACTCCAGTTCAAAACCCTCACAATGACATACAAAGCCATCCACAACCTGTCTCCTCCATACATCTGTGACATGGTCTCCCGATACCTACCTACACGCAACCTCCGATCCTCTCAAGACCTCCTTCTCTACTCCCCTCTCATCTCTTCTTCCCACAACCGCATCCAAGACTTCTCCCGTGCTTCCCCCATACTCTGGAACTCTCAACCCCAACACATTAGACTCTCGCCCACCATAGAAACCTTCAAAAAGAACCTGAAGACTCACCTCTTCCGACAAGCCTACAGCCTGCAGTCATCTGTGCCTTTATAGCCTCTTTACTAGGCACTGCTCCTAATAGCCAGATTCCTACTCCACACTGATGAGGGGCAAAAACCCTGAAACAGCTGTCTGTGGATGGATACCATGCTTGGCATAGGTGGCTTTCCTTCATAGGATGCTGCCCTTCCCGTGGTTGTTCCTTCCCGGGGAAAGGCCTGGCTATTCACTGCTTGCGTCGAGAAACACGTGATGGTGTCTCCGCAGCTTCTTTACATGCATCTGCATATTTCCCATAAGGGATGGGGGCAGTGTTCTGGAATCACTGCGTTGAGAAACACGTGATGGTGTCTCCGCGGTGTTGGATGTTTTGGTCTCCCCGAGGCCAATCATCTGTGCCTTTATAGCCTTTTTACTAGGCACTGCTCCTAATAGCCAGATTCCTACTCCACACTGATGAGGGGCAAAAACCCCGAAACAGCTGTCTGTGGATGGATACCATGCTTGGCATAAATGGCTTTCCTTCATAGGATGCTGCCCTTCCCGTGGTTGTTCCTTCCCGGGGAAAGGCCTGGCTATTCACTGCTTGCATCGAGAAACACGTGATGGTGTCTCCGCAGCTTCTTTACATGCATCTGCATATTTCCCATAAGGGATGGGGGCAGTGTTCTGGAATCACTGCATTGAGAAACACGTGATGGTGTCTCCGCGGTGTTGGATGTTTTGGTCTCCCCGAGGCCAATCATCTGTGCCTTTATAGCCTACAGCCTGCAGTGATCCTGAAGTTACTGAACCGCCGCACAACCTGCCCTACCCTCTCCTAGTGTTTCATCACCCATCCCCTGCAGACTGTAATGCCTCGCGAGCAGGGTCCTCCCTCCTTATGTACCCATGTGCCTTGTTATCTGCTCATGTTTAATGTATTTGTCTATATTTGCCTCGTATTCACATGTAAAGCGCCATGGAATAAATGGCGCTATAAAAATGTATAATAATAATAAATAATAATAATAGAGTCGTTCACTTTTCCCATCTTTTCCATCGGGCCCAGACCGACATGACAGCTTCTCCAGCCAGGAGCCATCTACCGAGATTACAACAAAGATACATATGACTTCTCACATTTCCAGCATCGTCCATATCTATCCACAACCTGCACAAACATCTCATCCAGCTGATACCACAATACTGAGCCGCTGCTGCCATATGTGTCCCTATTACTGCACCTGATACCCCAATACTGAGCCACTGCTGCCATAGGTGTCCCTATTACTGCACCTGCTGTGTGGTACAAAAGCAATGCTCCTCTTACTGCTTCACATAGTAATGCCACCACTGTGCCCCTACATAATAATGCCACCACTGTGCCCCTACATAGTAAAATGTCTTCTTTGTGCTCTCACAGTAGCCCCAAACTCTTTCCAGGCCCCCACAGTAGTCCTTACACTGTATAATGGCCCCCACAGTAGCTCCCACACTGTGTGATGGCCCGACAGCAGGCTTCAAACTGTATAACGGCTCCTGCATTATCTCCCACACTGTATAATGACCCCCACATTAGCTCCCTTGTTGTGTAATAGACCCCACAATAGCTCTCACTCCTTAGATTCTGGTCTATGTCTGTCCCTGCCTGTGGGCTGTTACTTGCACAGCCCTGATATATATATGACAAAGAGCTAAATAAAAGAAAATAGAAACAGCTAGTAGGTGTGTATAGGGGCCAGCATATTGGTATACCTCTCTGAATGTATCCAGGTGACCCTAAAAAATACTCTTCTCTGGACAAGACCCAAAGGAGAGAAACAGAAGCAAAGGAACCATAAGAAAGATAGGGAGGTAGAATATTACCAACCTAAAGAAGAAAGTGCACCCCCTGGCTCTTCTGTTCCTCTTTTTCTTTTCTCCCCTTGTGGGGTCATGTTGTCTAGATTGAGTATATATTCAGGCACCTGCACCCATATGTGATTTTCTATACGCACCTATTTGCTGCTTCCATTTTCTTCTATCTGGCTATTTATGATTTATATTCATCCTCAACTTTTTCTTTTTAATAAAAGGTTTTATAATTGGGTTTTCATGTTTACCACCTTGGATTTACTGATATGAGATCATACAGACATTGGACTGATAGGAACCTGATCCCGGCTAAAGGACTGCATCACATTAGTCAGAGTCCTATCAGATCAGACACTGGTCTGTATGATCTCATGTCATTAAATACAAGGTATATATATATATATATATATATATATATATACTGGCAAGAAATATAAATATTTCACGAATCCGTTCATTCCTCAACCATGAATCTGCAAAAACCCTAGTCCATGCCCTCATCATCTCTCGCCTTGACTACTGCAACCTCCTGCTATGTGGCCTCCTCTCTAACACTCTTGCACCCCTCCAATCTATTCTAAACTCTGCTGCCCGACTAATCCACCTGTCCCCTCGCTATTCCCCGGCCTCTCCCCTCTGTCAATCCCTTCACTGGCTCCAAATTGCCCAGAGACTCCACTACAAAACCGTAACCATGACATACAAAGCCATCCACAACCTGTCTCCTCCATACATCTGTGACCTCGTCTCCTGGTGCTTACCTACACGCAACCTCCGATCCTCACAAGATCTCCTTCTCTACTCCCCTCTTATCTCCTCTTCCCACAATCGTATACAAGATTTCTCTCGCGTATCACCCCTACTCTGGAACCCTCTACCACAACACATCAGACTCTCGCCTACCATCGAAACCTTCAAAAAGAATCTGAAGACCTACCTCCTCCGACAAGCCTACAACCTGCAGTAACCACCGATCGACCAAACCACTGCACGACCAGCTCTATCCTCACCTACTGTATTCTCACCCATCCCTTGTAGATTGTGAGCCCTCGCGGGCAGGGTCCTCACTCCTCTTGTACCAGTTATATGACTTGTATTGTTTAAAATTATTGTACTTGTTTTTTATTATGTATACCCCTCCTCACATGCAAAGCGCCATGGAATAAATGGCGCTATAACAATAAATAATAATAATAATAATAATAATGTGCCGTATGGTCGAAAACTGTACAGCAACAAATGCACGCTGCTTTGCTGCAAGTTGTCATGGCATCACATGTAATTGTCACAGTTTTGTGATTCCATGAGCTTTAACTGTACTTACCTTTAAATCTCACCAATCTGTGTGAGAACCATGGCACAAGAAATACCTGTGCATATATCCCCTTACATTGTTTCTTTAGATCTTATTGGCATCTGGCAAACGAGTCAAGATATAATTAATTCTGGCCAGCGGCAAACTGCTCTTAGTTGCTGTAAATGAAAAGAACATTTTGACCTGAAATATTTTGGTTGGGGTGTTAGTGCAGCATATGAAAGCATCCTAAAGATGTGGTCCATAATTTTTTGTTTCATGTCCTGAGTGTGGTTATCACCTGCATACACCCTGGGGCAGCTAGCAATAAAGAACTGGGCCAAGCTCTCAACTGGAGTAGACCTAAGGCCACGTTCACATGGTCAGTATTAGGTCAGTATTTCAGCCAAAACCAGGAGTGGGTGAAAAATGCAGAATTTGTTCCCGTGTTTCTATTAGGGTTCAGTAACACTAGCATATACAGTTAGGGCCAGAAATATTTGGACAGTGACACAATTTTCGCGAGTTGGGCTCTGCATGCCACCACATTGGATTTGAAATGAAACCTCTACAACAGAATTCAAGTGCAGATTGTAACGTTTAATTTGAAGGGTTGAACAAAAATATCTGATAGAAAATGTAGGAATTGTACACATTTCTTTACAAACACTCCACATTTTAGGAGGTCAAAAGTAATTGGACAAATAAACATAACCCAAACAAAATATTTTTATTTTCAATATTTTTTTGCAAATCCTTTGGAGGCAATCACTGCCTTAAGTCTGGAACCCATAGACATCACCAAACGCTGGGGTTCCTCCTTCTTAATGCTTTGCCAGGCCTTTACAGCCGCAGCCTTCAGGTCTTGCTTGTTTGTGGGTCTTTCCGTCTTAAGTCTGGATTTGAGCAAGTGAAATGCATGCTCAATTGGGTTTAGATCTGGAGATTGACTTGGCCATTGCAGAATGTGCCACTTTTTGGCACTCATGAACTCCTGGGTAGCTTTGGCTGTATGCTTGGGGTCATTGTCCATCTGTACTATGAAGCGCCGTCCAATCAACTTTGCAGCATTTGGCTGAATCTGGGCTGAAAGTATATCCCGGTACACTTCAGAATTCATCCGGCTACTCTTGTCTGCTCTTATGTCATCAATAAACACAAGTGACCCAGTGCCATTGAAAGCCATGCATGCCCATGCCATCACGTTGCCTCCACCATGTTTTACAGAGGATGTGGTGTGCCTTGGATCATGTGCCGTTCCCTTTCTTCTCCAAACTTTTTTCTTCCCATCATTCTGGTACAGGTTGATCTTTGTCTCATCTGTCCATAGAATACTTTTCCAGAACTGAGCTGGCTTCTTGAGGTGTTTTTCTGCAAATTTAACTCTGGCCTGTCTATTTTTGTTATTGATGAATGGTTTGCATCTAGATGTGAACCCTTTGTATTTACTGTCATGGAGTCTTCTCTTTACTGTTGACTTAGAGACAGATACACCTACTTCACTGAGAGTGTTCTGGACTTCATTTGATGTTGTGAACGAGTTCTTCTTCACCAAATTAAGTATGCGGCGATCATCCACCACTGTTGTCATCCGTGGACGCCCAGGCTTTTTTGAGTTCCCAAGCTCACCAGTCAATTCCTTTTTTCTCAGAATGTACCCAACTGTTGATTTTGCTACTCCAAACATGTCTGCTATCTCTCTGATGGATTATTTTCTTTTTTTTCAGCCTCAGGATGTTCTGCTTCACCTCATTTGAGAGTTCCTTTGACCGCATGTTGTCTGCTCACAGTAACAGCTTCCAAATGAAAAACCACACACCTGGAATCCACCCCTGACCTTTTAACTACTTCATTGATTACAGGTTAACGAGGGAGACGCCTTCAGAGTTAATTGCAGCCCTTAGAGTCCATTGTCCAATTACTTTTGGTCCCTTGAAAAAGAGGACGCTATGCATTACAGAGCTATGATTCCTAAACCCTTTCTCCGATTTGGATGTGGAAACTATCATATTGCAGCTGGGAGTGTGCACTTTCAGCCCATATTATATATATAATTGTATTTCTGAACATGTTTTTGTAAACAGCTAAAATAACAAAACTTGTGTCACTGTCCAAATATTTCTGGCCCTAACTGTAACATGGCCAAGTACTATCAGATGTTTTATCGGCTAGAATTCAGCCAAATGTTATACTATGGGACATTGCAGATCTGCGATTATTTTCTCATGCCAATTCATCATGCTGCGAGTGCATCCAAGAATCAGATCACTTTGATGTCATCTGCTGTCATCCGAGTGCAGTGCGATTACCACGGATGCAGGCAACAGAGGAGATGGAGAAATTACTTTCTCCATCTCCTCAGCACCTGTGCTACGTTTCTGTCATGCAAAAGAATTCTAAGCACAGTGAAATGACATTCGGCTCACGCTTGCAGTAGAGTTGAGTAAAGGGTTATTTGTATATGGCCTCTGATTCTCTTGCATGAGAGAATTATCGGATGCTACTCGCAAGTGTGAGCAAGCCCTTTTACTTTTCCTCTGTTTTCTCCACTCCTGGTTTTATCTCACAGATACTGATGTAAAATACTGACCCAATACTGAATGCGTGAACGAGGCCTAAGGCTACGGTCAGATGGCTGCAGATTCTCTCATCCGAGATAATCGGGCCGATTATGGAAATTACACTGTGATCAAACTGTGATCAGAGTTTGTTTAGAGTGTCAGCATAGTTTCATCTGATTCTCTCAGATAAGAGAATCAGAGCACCCTTTATGGAAAAGATGGAGAACAAAATTTCTCCATTTCCTCCATTCTGTGAGTCTATGGAAATTGGACTGACTAAGATGTCATAAAAGTGAAGTCTGATGTTTTCTGCACACCCATGAACTTCAAAAATGTCAAAATGAAATCCCAGCATGCTGCGATTTCATTTCATTGGAAAAAAAATCGGTCATCAGCACTGCCTCATAGAATAACATTGATAATAAAAAATCAGATAGTACTTGTCCAATGTATAAGTTGTTGTGCGTGAATCCTAACAATGATAATATAGTAATCGGGCAGGTGCAGACAACCATTTTTTCCACATCTGAGAAAATCAGTCCAATTATGTTAATCACAGTCTGATCATACGCTGTTCAGCGTTTGATCAGAGTGTGATCCAATTTTCTCAGAGGTGGAGATAAAAACAAAAAACTTTCTCCACCTTCTCTATAATGTCAGGCCTTGAAAATTTGACTAAAGTTTAGTAGAAAAATATTTAGGATTGAGAGTCCTCAGTCGTTGATTGATACCTTTTAATGCATAACTGAAAAGATGGTAACGAATTGCAAGCTTTTGAGACTACACAGGTCCCTTCATCAGTTTAATGTCATCTAAGTGTGGTCTGATTTTTTTCCACAGACCCATAGAATTGAAAGGGCAAGTGCCATCCAATTCTCAGAGGCAAATAGTGGATGCTGCGATTTTCTTACTTGAACCACCTCGGTCCAAAAAATGAAATCATGCACAGCCCCACAGTATAACACTGGGTTGAATGCTATCTGCCAAAACGAAGAATAGCACTTACCTGAGTTATATGCCTTTACAGTAATTGGTATAAAAAGGTGATTGCATATTAAGCTTATTGAATAAAAATAAAACTATCTGCCTTTTATATAATGTATAGTCTACAAATGTTGGATGCTTTTGGAACATAGACTATGCTAAGAAATGTCATACTATAAAGTATGAAATATGTTTAGGATTTGACAATATTGTGGTGATTGTCCTGTGTGCAGCTAATACCTCTTTGTTTATCAATTCACTTCCGCCGACCTATAGATTTTTTATTGGATATGCTAAGAAATTAAATAATTTTCCTGAGCCTGCCCTGATGTCCTGAAGACTTTCGTGAGCAAACATGGTCTTCTTCCTTCCTAAATGTACACTTAGACTCCAGATTCAAAGCCTCTGGGTTATGCCGAAATCCAAATGATGTCTTTGTTATCATCCTTTGAATCATATCTGAAATCTCATACGTTTCTCATCAAAGATGTATCTCCGTCTGAAGCAGTGACACCGTTGTTCATAAACCGTAGAGACGGAATTCAGAACGGGAAGCGTGACTTGTGTTGAATATTTTGGAAAATAAGTGAGCCTGCAAGCACGGCACAAAGAGTAACACAGCTTCACAATGATTCCGCTTCAATCACCATAACTCAGACTGGAAGAAAGGTTATAAATCACTTAAAATATTCTATGCGCATAAATATCGCCAGGGAGACATTATACACTTTTGCTAAATTAAACTACATTTAACTGAATATTGACAAAAGCACTGAATAGAAATAAACAGATGACCTGGAACTCATGTACTGATCGGAAATCTTCAGTGGTTTCTCGTAAATAGACGTTATGTTTGCTTGTTATATTTTTATGACTGTATCTATTATGACTTATTGCATTTCATTTTTTAATGGATTGTATTTCAGAAATTCAATCTTCAATGACGGCAGTAGCCATGCCAGGATCATATTTTTTAATGCTATGGGAGATGACAGTTTGACAAACATTTTGATACATTTTGGAAGAACAGAGATTTGACTATTTGAGTTCTTTCCTTGACCTTCATACGTATTATTATTTTGTTGCTTCAGATCTGTTTGAATCTTTCAAATGTTTTCCCTTAAAGGAAATTGTGTCTTGACAGGGATGGCTACATTGAAGAGCCTTTATGTTACAGATTTGGGTTGATTGGCAGTGCTGAAACATTTATAAGGTCAAATCACATTGATTGATTACATCCAGTAAATAGGTCAATATTCAATTTCAAAAATATTTTTAACATTACTTTTGACTTTCCTTTCATTTCACTTGCTGTTAATGTGTTTTTTTTTATTATTTATATAAGGGACTTTTTAACAATTGTCAATTCTGTAATTGTAAAGCAGCCACTGCAGCAGAGAAAAAAAAAGCTACTAAATTAATAGGCTTATTGAAAATTACCATTGCTGGGTTTGAGCATAAGTAAACTCTATAAATTCAACACCACTGGATCCTTTTTACAGCAGACATGGTTGAAAAGGAATTCGTCAGCAGGTTTTTGCTATGTAATCTGAAGACAGCATGAGGTAGGGGTTAAAACACAGATTTTAGCCATGACTCTCTTAGGCTGGTTTCACATTTGCGTTTAAAAACGCAGCATTTTAAACGCAAACACATTTGGTGAAAAAACGCGTTTAAACGTGTTTAAACGCTGCGTTTTTTAGACGCATGTGTTTTTGCATGTTTTAATACAAACGCGGCGCTTTGACGCGTTTACATGCATTTTTTCCTGCATTTGCGTTTTTGAAACGCATGATGAGAAGTGTGTGACAGCTGCCAATCATCAAAATCAACAAGAAAACCCACTATAAACAGAAATAGCTAGGGTTAGGGTTAGGGTTAGGATCCCTAGTAACCCTAGAGATCCTAAACCTAACCCTAACCCAAACCCTAAGGGATCCTAACCCTAACCCTAACCCAAACCCTAACCCTAAAGGATCCTAACTCTAACCCTAACCCTAAGGGATCCTAACCCTAACCCTAAGGGATCCTAACCCTAACCTTAAGCCTAACCCTAAGGGATCCTAACCCTAACCCAAACCCTAGGGATCCTAACCCTAATCCTAACTCTTAGGGTTAGGGTTAGGATCCCTTATGGTTAGGGTTAGGGTTGGGGGTTGGCTTATCAGTGTGTATTCTTGTGTTTTTCTATTAAAACGCATGCATTTAAAAACGCATGCAAACGCATGTGCTTAAAAATGCATGCATTTACATAGACAGCAATATGTTTTTTGCCGCAAAAAAAGCATGCGTTTTTTTGTGGCAAAAAAACGCCGCTAGAAATTACTACATGTTGCATTTCTGCAACCAAACGCATGCATAGAAACGACGCATGCGTTGTCAAAAACGCGGCAAAACGCATGCAAAAAACCGCATGCGTTTTTAATGATAAGTATAGGAAAAAAAACGCATGCGTTTTTTTGCGCAAAAAAGCAGCGGCAAAAAACGCAAATGTGAAACCAGCCTTATCAAGGTCCAAAGTGTTGTAAAAGTACTGGCAAAGTACTGGCAATGGTTGTTTACACCAGGAGCTTCTCATTGCTCAGACACAGCAGTGTGCCTCCAGACTCCCCCTCCATCTGTGAAAAGCAGCTCAGGGTCTAAAGCCATTGTATGCACAGAGCCTGGTGTGGGCGGAGTTAGGTTTCTCAGCTCTGCTTCATTGCTAAATCTAAAACTTCTGATTGCGTTAGAACTGCAGCAACCAGTAATTAAGTGACACATCACTAGGTTCAAGGTCTCTGCCTACTACATGTTGATCTCAGATGAGGTAGCAAAAACTTGCTGACAGATTCCCTTTAAAGAATCCCTTCGATTTAAGTTTTTCTTTCATTAAATGTGTGCATATGTGGATGTAATGTAGTGTGAGTGTATTATTATACTCACCAACCGCTGCACTCTCCGGTGTCCAGCGCCGTTCTTCTACTCTTCTCAGTGATATCACTGCTCAGCAGACTCTCCAAGTCATGCTGTGTTCTGTGTGACCGGAAGTGGGCGCGTCCAAAGCAGGGCACGTCCGAGGGTGAGTATATACCTAATAGGAATATACTCACCCTCGGATGCGCCCTGCTTCTTTCCGGCAGCCTTCCTTCCTAAGAATCAGCGCTTGAAGGACCTTCGGTGACGTCGCGGCTTGTGATTGGTCGGGCGAGCTGTCACATGGGCAGTCGCGCGAGCAATCACAAGCCGCGACGTCATCTAAGGCCCTTCACGCGCTGATTCAAAGGAAGGAAGGCTGCCGGTTAGTACCAGGGCGCGTCAGAGGGTAAGTATAGCAATATTTTTTATTTTTATTCTTTACTTTACACTTAAATATGGATCCCAGGGCCTGAAGGAGAGTTTCCGCTCCTTCAGACCCTGGGAACCATTGGAAACCCAATGCACTGCATTGGGTTTCGGGTTTCGGCCGACTCCGACCCCGACTTTTTTATAGGATCGGCCGATTTCACTCGACCCGACTTTTGAAAAAGTCGGGTTTCGTGAAACCCGACCCGATCCTATAAAAGTAAAAGTCGCTCAACCCTAGTGACAATTTAGACTTCATGGGTGTTTTCCAAAAACAAGCAGCAGTGAATGTTGCTGAAAGAAAATTGTAAACTGCCGTTGCAGTGACCAGCACATTGTAGTGACCAGTACATTGTGCCCAGCTCATGCTTCTGGAGACATTTACCCATAAATTAGGGTATATGCTTATTGCTACAGAAATGGCATGTAGATGCTAAATGTGGTTTAGGCACACTATGGGGCTCAAAGGAAGAAGGGCATTTAGATTTGGAAGCGCAGAATTCTCTCACTTTCTTTTGGGGGAAGAGAAGCCATTTTGCTTTTCCAGAGCCATTTCTTTTCTAAAAAAGCTGTGCCTGTGCCACACCAGGATGCCGCAGACAACATCACCAATTCCTTGACTAAATCTATGTCTGCCAGGGAGTATTTCGCCACAGACACTTGGAAAGTGTCCCATTTTTCAGATTATAAGACACACTTTTGTTCCCCCAAATTTTTGGGGAAAATGGGGGGTGCGTCTTATAATCCAAATCTGTGTGCTATGCTGTAGAGGAGGGGGGTGCTTGAGTGGTGTCAGGGGGCTGTAGTGGGCTGGCTGTGGGCTGCAGAGACAGCAGGAGGTCACATGCTCCCTCTCATTAGCCTCAAGTAATATTCACTGCACCCACTGTCCATCACCTTTGTGCCTAAGTTGCGCCGAGTTGGTTGACAGGGGAGTGGCGCATATTGCATGTGCAGGCACTTCCCCCCTCCCATCAAGAATATGCCCCCCAAGTCACTATATGCCCACCTGCTGTCACGCACATGATAAAATAACAAACACTTAACTCACCTTCTATGATGGCTCTGTGCTCGCAGTTTCCCCATGGGTCATCCTGGGTCTGTGCCGACATCTGATCATGTGATCCGATCATGTGATGACATCACTGTGTGCCCAGGACACATGATCCGATGCCCGGGAAGCCAGAAGCACAACCGAGGAGCTGGGAGCACAAAGCCATCATCAGGAGTTGAGTTAAATGTTTGTTATTTTATCATGTGCGTGACAGCAGGGGGGCATATAGTGACTGGGGGGGCATGTGCATGCCAGCAGGGGGGCATATAGTGACCGGGGGGTCTATCCAGGATGGGATGGGGGCAGTGTGCCAGCAGCACAGGGAGGCAATGTGCCAGCAGCACAAGGGGGCAATGTGCCAGTGTGCCAGCACAATGGGGCAATGTCCATTGTGCCAGCAGCACAAGGGGCAGTGTGTCAGCAGCACAGGTGGGCAGTGTGCCAGCAGCACAGGGGGAAATGTGCCAGCAGCACAAGGGGGCAATGTGCCAGCAGGACAAGGGGCAATGTGCCAGTGTGCCAGCACAAGGGGGTAATGTGCCAATGTGTCGGCAGCTCAGGGGGCAATGTGCCAGCACAGGTGGGCCATGTGCCTGGATGGGGGTTATATAGTAACATAGTAACATAGTAACATAGTTAGTAAGGCCGAAAAAAGACATTTGTCCATCCAGTTCAGCCTATATTCCATCATAATAAATACCCAGATCTACGTCCTTCTACAGAACCTAATAATTGTATGATACAATATTGTTCTGCTCCAGGAAGACATCCAGGCCTCTCTTGAACCCCTCCACTGAGTTCGCCATCACCACCTCCTCAGGCAAGCAATTCCAGATTCTCACTGCCCTAACAGTAAAGAATCCTCTTCTATGTTGGTGGAAAAACCTTCTCTCCTCCAGACGCAAAGAATGCCCCCTTGTGCCCGTCACCTTCCTTGGTATAAACAGATCCTCAGCGAGATATTTGTATTGTCCCCTTATATACTTATACATGGTTATTAGATCGCCTATTATAGATACCTGGATGAGGGACATATACTGCATATCATTTGTAAGATGGACACTGGCATTATAAGACATACTCCCATTTAACATAAAATTATTTTTTTCTCTTTTTCTTCACCAAATTTGGGGGTGCGTCTTATAATCAGGTGCGTCTTATAAAGCAAAAAAATACTGTAAGCATTGGCATGGATGTGATGTCTCACTGACTGGGCACTGGGTGACTCTGGTGGCTGTGGGGGCATTCACTTCTCCTCAAGTCTTGGAAACCCCAAGGCTAGCAGCACAAATGTAATGACCAGGCCGAACGTTCCCTGCTATCCACCCCTACACGGTGTCCGCAGCTGCAGGAATTATGACACACACCGGTCTTAGGGATAACAGTTGCTTTTACTTCAGCAGGAACGGGAATTATAACTTAGAACAAATAGGGAACAGTCTTTCATGGATAGTCCACAACAATTACAGTTCACACTTAGATGCTGAGATGTGATTTGGGCCTGGAGCTTTAAGAGCACTCGGCAGTGTCTTTTGATAGCTTACAGAAAGAGGTAGACTCAGCAAAGAGAGGTTACAGACCTGTATCGGGGTTAACTCCACAGTGTGTCACGGCACGTGCACAAGCACTTATAGGTGAATGATAAAACTGATGTGATTCCAGTCAGAAAGATGATGATGATGACTGGAATGATAAAACCGACATATGAGTGCCTTCTTGCTGCACTATCTGGAACATGATCCCCGTATAGTCATGATTATGAATACTGCTGATTACTGGTTTGCCACTCTGTTAGATCCACATTATAAAACCAAATTTTGCCAGATGCTTGTCACCCTGGAAAGGGATCCGCGGATGCTGGAGTATCGAAACACGCTTTTTTCACAACCTTAAGAGAGTTTTTCCCCAAGACAGCAGTGAAGCACACAGTTCACATCACAGCTGTAGACTTCCAACCTCCGGTACATCAATGCCAAAACATTGGCAGCAGCAGCAGTGGTGTAAGTGGAAGAAGCAATTTCTGCGAGTTGTTTGACACTTTTTTAGACCAGCTCATGCACCAGCACAACAGAGTCCAAGTCTTGCACGTGGTGAACAAATGGAGAGGATGGTGCAGTAGTATCTAGAACTGAATATCAATACCATTAGGGATGGATTGGACCAAATCGCAGACTGTACAGACTAGGTGATTTTGCATTTTTTAGTGTGATGCATTAATGTCACGTAACTGCACTCTGTGATATCTTTAGTGTGGATTCTGTGCCTGTTGTGGCTGCTGCTGATGTTAACACAAATTTGTTGAAATGTAAACAGTAATGGTTGGTCTATATCTGCTGGGTTGGCTGTAGTGGAAGATGTTTCGGTCCCAATTATACAATTTCTGTTCTCATATCATTTATTCCACTTTGTTGGTGTCAGGCCATCATGTTTTAATATGTGAAAACTCCAGGTTGGGTGTCCATCTGCTGGATTTGGTGTAGTGGAAGACCTTTTGGTCCCTATTATACTATTTCCACTCTTGTGAAATTTATGCCACTTCTGTGGTGTAAAGCCCTAATTTGTTTAAATGTGAATACTCCTGATTGGGTCTCCTTTATGCGTTCATGCGTGTTGCCTGTAGCAGTAGGCCTTTGAGACCGTCAGGCCTCCATTTCCTTGGACTCAACTACCCGTGTTACTACCCTTAAATTTTTCAGACAGTTGTAATGTACAAAACTGATATTTTGAGTATGGCTCAGCATGAAAGCAGGTAGAGGTGTTAAATGTGGTATCATTGCTCACAGCAAAGGAGGCCTACACCGATTCCTCACCCACCTCGTCTTACTGTGACATTCACTTGAAAGCTGTAAATGCTGTCCCAGACCCCGATACGTCATGCTTGGCTGATAACTGCAGTGCCATGCTACAATTTGTACTGTGGGTGAATTGATGCCACTTTCCTGGTGTCTTTCCCTCATTTGATGTGTTTTGGCAGCATTTGGGGCCATTATAAGGTGTTGTGCATGCGTTTTGTTTTTGCCTCCCATTGACATGAATGGCATTCGACTTTGTTCCGCGAATATTTGACAAATTAATTGGCGAATATTGCAAACTCGGCTATTGTAATCTGAACTGAACATTGAAATATTCGCTCATCTCTAATCTTGAAGTCCCACAGAATTTTAGCCCTCTTATTCTCCACCACTTTTTCTAGCGTCTCCCACCTGGACTTAGGGGGACTTAGCCAATATCCTGTGCAGATGTTCCTGTATACAATTCCTGCTACTTGGTTGTGGTGTTTGGTATACGCTGTTCCTGCTGCTTTGCATTCTGCCACTATGTGTTGGACTGTTTCTGAGGTTTCTTTGCATAATCTGCACCTTGGGTCTTGTCTTGTGTGGTAGTGCTTGTGTAGGGAGGAGAGCCAGGCTAACGGTCCCTCTTGTTAGGGTTAGGAGTGTGTTTGGGTTAAGGTTTCAGTTCGAATGGGGGGTTTCGACTGTCTAGGCACATTAGGGGCTCTTCAAATGCAACATGGCATCCGATCTCAATTCCAGCCAATTCTGTGTTGAAAAAGTAAAACAGTGCTCCTTCCCTTCCGAGCTCTCCCCACACAGGGGTTTACCCGAACATATGGGGTATCAGCATACTTAGTACAAATTGGACAATAACTTTTGGGGTCCAATTTATCCTGTTACGCTTGGGAAAATAAAAATTTTGGGGCTAAAAAATAATTTTTGTGGGAAAAAAAGATTTTTTGACTTTCACGGCTCTGCATTATAAACTGTAGTGAAACACTTGGGGGTTCAAAGTTCTCACAACACATCTAGATAAGATCCTTTGGGGGTCTAGTTTCCAATATGGGGTCATTTGTGGGGAGTTTCTACTGTTTAGATATATCAAGGGCTCTGCAAATGCAACATGACGCCTGCAGACCATTCCATCTAAGTCTGCATTCCAAACGGCTCTCCTTCCCTTCCGAGCTCTGCCATGCACCCAAACGGTGGTTCCCTCCCACATATGGGGTATCAGCTTACTCAGGATAAATTGGACAACAACTTTTGGGGTCCAATTTCTCCTGTTACCTTTGGGAATATACAAAACTGGGGGCTAAAAAATATTTTTTGTGGAAAAAAAGATTTTTTATTTTAACGGCACTGCATTATAAGCTGTAGTGAAACACTTAGGGGTTGAAAGTTCTCACAAAACATCTAAATAAGTTCCTTGGGGGGTCTAGTGTCCAATATGGGGTCACGTGTAGGGGTTTCTACTGTTTAGGCACATTAGGGGCTTTGCAAACGCAATGTGACGCCTGAAGACCATTCCATCTAAGTCTGCATTCCAAACGGCGCTCCATCCCTTCCGAGCTCTGCCATGCACCCAAACGGTGGTTCCCTCCCACATATGGGGTATCAGCTTACTCAGGATAAATTGGACAACAACTTTTGGGGTCCAATTTCTCCTGTTACCTTTGGGAATATACAAAAGTGGGGGCTAAAAAATATTTTTTGTGGAAAAAAAGATTTTTTTATTTTCACGGCACTGCATTATAAGCTGTAGTGAAACACTTAGTGGTTCAAAGTTCTCACAAAACATCTAAATAAGTTCCTTGGGGGGTCTAGTTTCCAATATGGGGTCACGTGTAGGGGTTTCTACTGTTTAGGCACATTAGGGGCTTTGCAAACGCAATGTGACGCCTGAAGACAATTCCATCTAAGTCTGCATTCCAAACGGTGCTCCATCCCTTCCAAGCTCTGCCATGCGCCCAAACGGTGGCTCCCTCCCACATATGGGGTATTAGCGTACTCAGAACAAATTGGACAACAACTTTTGGGGTCCAATTTCTCCTGTTACCCTTGGGAAAATAAAAATTTAGGGGATAAAAAATCAATTTTGTGGGAAAAAAAAATGTTTTATTTTCACGGCTCTGCGTTATAAACTGTAGTGAAACACTTGGGGGTTCAAAGTTCTCTCAACACATCTAGATAAGTTCCTTGGGGGGTCTAGTTTCCAATATCGGGTCACCTGTGTGGGGTTTCTAGTGTTTAGGTACATCAGGAGCTGTGCAAATGCAACATGACAACTGCAGACCATTTCATCTAAGTCTGCATTCCAAACGGCGCTCCTTCCCTTCTGAGCTCTGCCATGCGCTCAAACAATCATTTAACCCCACATATGGGATATCACTGTACTTAGGACAAATTGCACAACAATTTTTAATTTCTTCTCTTATCCTTGGGAAAATAAAAATATTGGGGTGTAAATATCATTTTTGTGAAAAAATATGATTTTTTATTTTTAGGGCTCTACATTATAAACTTCCGTGAAGCACTTGGTAGGTCAAATTTCTCACCACACATTTAGATAAGTTCCTTAGGGGGTCTACTTTCCAAAATGGTGTCACTTGTGGGGGATTTCAATGTTTAGGCACATCAGGGGCTCTCCAAATGTGACATGGTGTCCTATCTCAATTCCAGTCAATTTTGCCTTGAAAAGTCAATCGGCGCTCCTTGCCATCCGAGCACTGCCATGCACCCAAACAGTGGTTTACCCCCACATATGGGGTATCAGCGTACTCAGAACAAATTGTAAAACAACTGTTTGAGGTCCAGTTTCTTCGGTTACCCTTGGAAAAATAAAAAATTGGGGGCAAAAAATCATTTTTATGAAAAAATATGATTTTTTATTTTTACGGCTCTACATTATAAACTTCTGTGAAGCACTTGGTCAGTCAAAGTGCTCATCACACATCTAGATAAGTTCCTTAGGGGGTCTACTTTCCAAAATGGTGTCAGTTGTGGGGGGGGGGTTCAATGTTTAGGCACATCAGGGGCTCTCCAAACACGACAAGGGGTCCTATCTCAATTCCAGTCAAATTTGCATTGAAAAGTCAAACGTCGCTCCTTCCCTTGCAAGCGCTGCCATGCACCCAAACAGTGGTTTACCCCCACATATGGGGTATCAGCATACTGAGGACAAATTGTGGAACAACTTTTGGGGTCCAAATGTTCCTGTTACCCTTCGTAAAATAAAACAAATTGGAGCTGAATTAAATTTTTTGTGAAATAAAAGTTAAATGTTCATTTTTTTTTTAAACATTCCAAAAATTCCTGTGAAAAACCTGAAGGGATAATAAACGTCTTGAATGTGGTTTTGAGAACATTGATGGGTGCAGTTTTTAGAATGGTGTCACACTTGGGTATTTTCTATCATATAGACCCCTCAAAGTGACTTCAAATGTGATGTGGTCCCTAAAAAAAAATGGTGTTGTAAAAATGAGAAATTGCTGGTCAACTTTTAACCCTTATAACTCCGTAACAAAAAAAATTGGGTTCCAAGATTGTGCTGATGTAAAGTAGACATATGCAAAATGTTACATATTAAGTATTTTGTATGACATATGTCAGTGATTTAAGGGCAAAAAATTCAAAGTTGGAAAATTGCAAAAATTTTCATTTTTTTCACAAATAATCGCATGTAATATCAAATAAATTTTACCACTATCATGAAGTACAATATGTTATGAGAAAACGTTGTCAGAATCATCAGGATCCATTGAAGCATTCCAGAGTTATAACCTCATAAATGGAGAGTGGTCAGAATTGTAAAAATTGGCCCAGTCATTAACGTGTGTAAACCACCCTTGGGGGTAAAGGGGTTAAGGAGCGCTATGGCTATGGAGCACACTGCAATAGAATAGTGGTAAACAAACCTTTTATTGAACCACTACGCATTTCGTAAAATATAAAATTTGACCTAAAAATTATATATTTAACCCCTCTGTGACCTTAGACGTACTATCCCGTCGAGGTGCCCTGGGCTTATCTGACCCTGGACGGGATAGTACGTCATAGCCGATCGGCCGCGCTCACGGGGGGAGCGCGGCCGATCACGGCCGGGTGTCAGCTGCTTATCGCAGCTGACATCCGGCACTATGTGCCAGGAGCGGTCACGGACCGCCCCCGGCACATTAACCCCTGGCACACCGCAATCAAAGATGATCGCGATGTGCCGGCGGTGCAGGGAAGCACCGCGCAGGGAGGGGGCTCCCTGCGGGCTTCCCTGAGCCCCCCGCAGCAACGCGATGTGATCGCGTTGCTGCGAGGGTCTCCTCACCTCCCTCCCTGCTCGAGCCCCGGATCCAAGATGGCCGCGGATCCGGGTCCTGCAGGGAGGGAGGTGGCTTCACAGAGCCTGCTTAGAGCAGGCACTGTGAAGGCTGCAGCGCTGCATGTCAGATCAGTGATCTGACAGAGTGCTGTGCAAACTGTCAGATCACTGATCTGTGATGTCCCCCCCTGGGACAAAGTAAAAAAGTAAAAAAAAAATTTTCCAAATGTGTAAAAAAAATAAAAAAAAATATTCCAAAATAATGAAAAAAAAAAAAAAATATTATTCCCATAAATACATTTCTTCATCTAAATAAAAAAAAAAAACCAATAAAAGTACACATATTTAGTATCGCCGCGTCCGTAACGACCCGACCTATAAAACGGTCCCACTAGTTAACCCCTTCAGTAAACACCGTAAGAAAAAAAAAAAAAAAACGAGGCAAAAAACAACGCTTTATTATCATACCGCCGAACAAAAAGTGGAATAACACGCGATCAAAAGGACAGATATAAATAATCATGGTACCGCTGAAAGCGTCATATTGTCCCGCAAAAAAAGAGCCGCCATACAGCATCATCAGCAAAAAAATAAAAAAGTTATAGTCCTGAGAATAAAGCGATGCAAAAATAATTATTTTTTCTGTAAAATAGTTTTTATCGTATAAAAGCACCAAACCATAAAAAAATGATATAAATGAGGTATCGCTGTAATCGTACTGACCCGAAGAATAAAACTGATTTATCAATTTTACCAAACGCGGAACGGTATAAACGCCTCCCCCAATAGAAATTCATGAATAGCTGGCTTTTGGTCATTCTTCCTCACAAAAATCGGAATAAAAAGCGATAAAAAAATGTCACGTGCCCAAAAATGTTTTCAATAAAAACGTCAACTCGTCCCGCAAAAAACAAGACCTCACATGACTCTGTGGACCAAAATATGGAAAAATTATAGCTCTCAAAATGTGGTATTGCAAAAAATATTTTTTGCAATAAAAAGGGTCTTTCAGTTTGTGACGGCTGCCAATCATAAAAATCCGCTAAAAAACTCGCTATAAAAGTAAATCAAACCCCCCTTCATCACCCCCTTAGTTAGGGAAAAATAAAAAAAAATGTATTTATTTCCATTTTCCCATTAGGGCTAGGGTTAGGGCTAGGGTTAGGGTTAGGGCTAGGGTTAGGGCTAGGGTTAGGGCTAGGGCTAGGGTTAGGGCTAGGGTTAGGGTTAGGGTTAGGGCTAGGGTTAGGGCTAGGGTTAGGGTTAGGGCTAGGGTTAGGGCTAGGGTTAGGGCTAGGGTTAGGGTTAGGGCTAGGGTTAGGGTTAGGGCTAGGGTTAGGGCTAGGGTTAGGGCTAGGGTTAGGGTTAGGGCTAGGGTTAGGGCTAGGGTTAGGGTTAGGGTTGGGGCTACAGTTAGGGTTGGGGCTAAAGTTAGGGTTAGGGTTTAGATTACATTTACAGTTGGGAATAGGGTTGGGATTAGGGTTAGGGGTGTGTCAGGGTTAGAGGTGTGGTTAGGGTTACCGTTGGAATTAGGGTTAGGGGTGTGTTTAGATTAGGGTTTCAGTTATAATTGGGGGGTTTCCACTGTTTCGGCACATCAGGGGCTCTCCAAACATGACATGGTGTCCGATCTCAATTCCAGCCAATTCTGCGTTGAAAAAGTAAAACAGTGCTCCTTCCCTTCCGAGCTCTCCTGTGTGCCCAAACAGGGGTTTACCCCAACATATGGGGTATCAGCGTACTCAGGACAAATTGGACAACAACTTTTGTGGACCAATTTCTCCTGTTACCCTTGGGAAAATACAAAACTGGGGGCTAAAAAATAATTTTTGTGGGAAAACAAAAAGATTTTTTATTTTCACGGCTCTGCGTTATAAACTGTAGTGAAACACTTGGGGGTTCAAAGTTCTCACAACACATCTAGATAAGTTCATTGAGGGGTCTAGTTTCCAATATGGGGTCACTTGTGGGGGGTTTCTACTGTTTAGGTACATTAGGGGCTCTGCAAACGCAATGTGACGCCTGCAGACCAATCCATCTAAGTCTGCATTCCAAATGATGCTCCTTCCCTTCCGAGCCCTCCCATGCGCCCAAACGGTGGTTCCCCCCCACATATCGGGTATCAGCGTACTCAGGACAAATTGGACAACAACATTTAGGGTCCAATTTCTCCTGCTAACCTTGGAAAAATACAAAACTGGGGGCTAAAATATAATTTTTGTGGAAAAAAAAATATTTTTTATTTGCATGGCTCTGCGTTATAAACTGTAGTGAAATACTTGGGGGTTCAAAGCTCTCACAACACATCAAGATGAGTTCCTTAGGGGGTCTACTTTCCAAAATGGTGTCACTTGTGGGGGGTTTCTACTGTTTAGGTACATTAGGGGCTCTGCAAACGCAATGTGACGCCTGCAGACCATTCCATCTAAGTCTGCATTCCAAATGGCGCTCCTTCCCTTCTGAACCCTCCCATGCGCCCAAACGGTGGTTCCCCCCCACATATGGGGTATCAGCGTACTCAGGACAAATTGGACAACAACTTTTGGGGTCCAATTTCTCCTGTTACCCTAGGGAAAATACAAAACTGGGGGCTAAAAAATAATTTTTGTGGGAAAAAAAATTTGTTTTATTTTTATGGCTCTGCATTATAAACTTCTGTGAAGCCCTTGGTGGGTCAAAGTGCTCACCACACATCCAGATAAGTTCCTTAGGGGGTCTACTTTCCAAAATGGTGTCACTTGTGGGGGGTTTCAATGTTTAGGCACATCAGTGGCTCTCCAAACGCAACATGGCGTCCCATCTCAATTCCTGTCAATTTTGCATTGAAAAGTCAAACGGCGCTCCTTCCCTTCCGAGCTTTCCCATGCGCCCAAACAGTGGTTTACTGCCACATATGGGGTATCAGCGTACTCGGGACAAATTGGACAACAACTTTTGAGGTCCAATTTCTTCTCTTACCCTTGGAAAAATAAAAAATTGGGGGCAAAAATATAATTTTTGTGAAAAAATATGATTTTTTATTTTTACGGTTCTGCATTATAAACTTCTGTGAAGCACTTGGTGGGTCAAAGTGCTCACCACACCTCTAGATAAGTTCCTTAGGGGGTCTACTTTCCAAAATGGTGTCACTTGTGGGGGGTTTCAATGTTTAGGCACATCAGTGGCTCTCCAAACGCAACATGGCGTCCCATCTCAATTTCTGTCAATTTTGCATTGAAAAGTCAAACTGTGCTCCTTCCCTTCCGAGCTCTCCCATGCGCCCAAACAGTGGTTTACTGCCACATATGGGGTATCAGCGTACTCAGGACAAATTGGACAACAACTTTTGAGGTCCAATTTCTTCTCTTACCCTTGGAAAAATAAAAAATTGGGGGCAAAAATATAATTTTTGTGAAAAAATATGATTTTTTATTTTTACGGTTCTGCATTATAAACTTCTGTGAAGCACTTGGTGGGTCAAAGTGCTCACCACACATCCAGATAAGTTCCTTAGGGGGTCTACTTTCCAAAATGGTGTCACTTGTGGGGGGTTTCAATGTTTAGGCACATCAGTGGCTCTCCAAACGCAACATGGCGTCCCATCTCAATTCCTGTCAATTTTGCATTGAAAAGTCAAATAGCGCTCCTTCCCTTCCGAGCTCTCCCATGCGCCCAAACAGTGGTTTACTGCCACATATGGGGTATCAGCGTACTCAGGACAAATTGGACAACAACTTTTTGGGTCCAATTTCTCCTGTTACCCTTGGTAAAATAAAACAAATTGGAGCTGAAGTAAATTTTTTGTGTAAAAAAGTTAAATGTTCATTTTTATTTAAACATTCCAAAAATTCCTATTAAACACCTGAAGGGTTAATAAACTTCTTGAATGTGGTTTTGAGCACCTTGAGGGGTGCAGTTTTTAGAATGGTGTCACACTTGGGCATTTTCTATCATATAGACCCCTCAAAATGACTTCAAATGAGACGTGGTCCCTAAAAAAAAATGGTGTTGTAAAAATGAGAAATTGCTGGTCAACTTTTAACCCTTATAACTCCCTAACAAAAAAAAAAAATTGGTTCCAAAATTATGCTGATGTAAAGGAGACATGTGGGAAATGTTACTTATTAAGTATTTTGTGTGACATATCTCTGTGATTTAATTGCATAAAAATTCAAAGTTTGAAAATTGCGAAATTTTCAAAATTTTCGCCAAATTTCCGTTTTTTTCACAAATAAACGCAGGTACTATCAAAGAAATTTTACCACTATCATGAAGTACAATATGTCACGAGAAAACAATGTCAGAATCACCAGGATCCGTTGAAGCGTTTCGGAGTTATAACCTCATAAAGGGACAGTGGTCAGAATTGTAAAAATTGGCCTGGTCATTAACGTGCAAACCACCCTTGGGGGTAAAGGGGTTAAAAGTGATTCAACCACGTAATCACCTGCAAAACATTTTTTACAAAATATTTCATACACAATCTAAAAATATTAATAACAATCTAAAAATATTAATTATACTGTAGTATAATCTGTTATTAATATTTTATTTTATCATGATATTGGTATATGTTGCATATTTTTGCATTTATATATTGTACATTTTATATTTTACATCACTTTATTTCTTGACAATTTTTTCACTATTTGTTGATTTTTTATTCTTGGTTTTATTGCTGCATTTTTGACAGCTGACTGCTTGTACAGAAAGGGTTAATTGACAACATTGAATGCTCCCATCCCATTGGTCACCACCCCTATTTAATGTGTCACTTCCCACACTGTCTGTAAATCCACCTGAGGAAGGCAGCAGTCCGCTGTCGAGACATGTGGTGGTTCAATAAAAGGTTTGTTTATCACTAATCTATTGCAGTGAGCTCTATATCCATAGCACTCCTTAAAATGGACTACACTTTTTCCAAAAAAATCTAAACAATGGTAGAGAGCTATCCGTCCACATGCCAGAGGGGACTGCATGATGAAGACAGACTCAAAGGCCCCATGAATAAATTTGCATAACTTGGGGCGAATCTAGTCCCCATCGCGCAGCCCCTAATCTGGCGATACATACAACCTTCAAAAGAGAAGACATTTATTCAAAATGAATAAAATGGTGGTTTTCAAAAATTCTTTTTGTATAACCGACATTTGGTCATCAGAAGATAAAAAATCATCGATGGCGCCTAATCCTAAGTTATGAGCTATGCTGCTGTAAAGTGCGTTGACGTCCATGGTAAGGAGCTGCGCACACACCGGCTTCTCACAAAATTAGAATATCATGAAAGTTAATTTATTGCAGTTCTTCAATAGTGAAACTCATGTATTATATAGTCATTACAAAAATAGTAATCTATTTCAAGTGTTTATTTCTGTTAATGTTGATGATTATGAGTTACAGCCAATGAAAACCCCAAAGTCATTATCTCAGTAAATTAGAATACGCTGTAACACCAGCTTGAAAAATGATTTTAAAATCTGAAATGTTGGCCTACTGAAATGTATGTTCAGTTAATGCACTCAATACTTTGTTGGGGTTCCTTTTGCATCAATTACTGCATCAATGTGGCGTGGCATGGAGGCGATCAGCCTGTGGCACTGCTGAGGTGTTATGGAAGCCCAGGTTGCTTTGATAGCTGCCTTCAGCTCATCTGCATTGATGGGTCTGGTTTTTCTCATCTTCCTCTTGACAATACACTATAGATTCTCTAGGGGGTTAAGGTCAGGCAAGTTTGCTGGCCAATCAAGCACAGTGATACTGTTGTTCTTAAACCAGGTATTGGTACTTTTGGAAGTGTAGACAGGTGCTAAGTCCTGTTGGAGAATGGAATTTCCATCTCTAAATATCTTGTCAGCAAAGGGGAGCATGAAGTGCTCTAAAATTTCCTGATGGATGGCTGCTCTGACTTTGGTCTTGATAAAACACAGTGGACTTACACCAGCAGATGACATGGCTCTCCAAACCATCACAAATTATAGAAACTTCACACTAGACCTCAAGCAGCTTGGATTGTGGCCTCTCCACTCTTCCTCCAGACTCTGGGACCTAGATCTCCGAATGAAATGCAAAATTTACTTTCATCTGAAAACAACACATTGGACCACTGAGCATCAATCCAGTTCTTTTTCTCCTAAAACAAAAAATGTGACACTTGTAGCCCATGTCCTGGATACATTTGTGTGTGGTGGCTCTTGAAGCAATGATTCCAGCAGCAGTCCACTCCTTGTGAATCTTCCCCAAATTTTTGAACAGTCTTTTTTTAACAATTATTTCAAAGCTGCGGTTATCCCGGTTGCTTGTGCACCTTATTTTACCACACTTTTTCCTTCCACTCAACTTTACATTAGTATGCTATGATACAGCACTCTGTGAACAGGCAGCTTCTCTAGCAATGACCTTTTGTGGCTTACCCTCCTTTTCAGAGTGTGTCAATGACTGCCATCTGGACATCTGTCAAGTCAGCAGACTTTCCCATGATTGTGGAGCCTGTTATGACCTGGTGGTCAGGACAATAATGGACCTGGTGGTTAAGAGCACACGGAATGACCTGATAGTCACTGATAATAAAGGACGAGCTCTGGGACGTGGGAACTCTGCTGACCGCAATCCCTAAACCTATCAACCACACTAGAAATAGCCGTGGATTGCGCCTAATGCTCCCTATGCAACTCGGCACAGCCTAAGAAACTAGCTAGCCCTGAAGACAGAAAAATAAAGCCTACCTTGCCTCAGAGAAATTCCCCAAAGGAAAAGGCAGCCCCCCACATATAATGACTGTGAGTAAAGATGAAAATACAAACACAGAGATGAAATAGATTAAGCAAAGTGAGGCCCGACTTACTGAACAGACCGAGGATAGGAAAGGATACTTTGCGGTCAGCACAAAAACCTACAAAAAGACCACGCAGAGGGCGCAAAAAAGACCCTCCGCACCGACTCACGGTGCGGAGGCGCTCCCTCTGCGTCCCAGAGCTTCCAGCAAGCAAGACAACAAATTAAATAGCAAGCTGGACAGAAAAATAGCAAACCAAAGAAATACAAGCTGGAACTTAGCTTCTGATGGGAAGACAGGTCACAAGAACGATCCAGGAGTGAACTAGACCAATACTGGAACATTGACAGGTGGCGTGGAGCAAAGATCTAAGTGGAGTTAAATAGAGCAGCAGCTAACGAATTAACCTCGTCACCTGTGAAAGGAAACTCAGAAACAGCCACCAGAGGAAGCCCATGGACAGAACCAGCCGAAGTACCATTCATGACCACAGGAGGGAGCCCGACAACAGAATTCACAACAGTACCCCCCCCCCTTGAGGAGGGGTCACCGAACCCTCACCAGAGCCCCCAGGCCGACCAGGATGAGCCAAATGAAAGGCACGAACCAGATCGGCAGCATGAACATCAGAGGCAAAAACCCAGGAATTATCTTCCTGACCATAACCCTTCCACTTGACCAGGTACTGGAGTTTCCGTCTCAAAACACGAGAATCCAAAATCTTCTCCACCACATACTCCTACTCCCCCTCAACTAACACCGGGGCAGGAGGATCAACGGATGGAACCACAGGCGCCACGTATCTCCGCAATAACGACCTATGGAACACATTATGGATGGCAAAAGAAGCAGGAAGGGCCAAACGAAATGACACAGGATTGATAACCTCAGAAATCTTATACGGACCAATGAAACAAGGCTTAAACTTAGGAGAGGAAACCTTCATAGGAACATAACGAAACGACAACCAAACCAAATCCCCAACACGAAGTCGGGGACACACACAGCGCCGGCGGTTAGCGAAACGTTGAGCCTTCTCCTGGGACAATGTCAAATTGTCCACCACATGAGTCCAAATCTGCTGCAACCTATCCACCACAGTATCTACACCAGGACAGTCTGAAGACTCAACCTGCCCTGAAGAGAAACGAGGATGGAAACCAGAATTGCAGAAAAACGGCGAAACCAAAGTAGCCGAGCTGGCCCAATTATTAAGGGCGAACTCAGCCAACGGCAAAAAGGACACTCAATCATCCTGATCAGCAGAAACAAAGCATCTCAGATATGTTTCCAAAGTTTGATTAGTTCGTTCGGTTTGGCCATTTGTCTGAGGATGGAAAGCCGAGGAAAAAGACAAATCAATGCCCATCCTAGCACAAAAGGATCGCCAAAACCTTGAAACAAACTGGGAACCTCTGTCAGAAATGATGTTCTCAGGGATACCATGTAAACGAACCACATGCTGGAAAAATAATGGCACCAAATCAGAGGAGGAAGGCAATTTAGACAAAGGTACCAAATGGACCATCTTAGAAAAGCGATCACAAACCACCCAAATGACCAACATCTTTTGAGAGACGGGGAGATCCGAAATAAAATCCATAGAAATATGCGTCCAGGGCCTCTTCGGGACCGGCAAGGGCAAAAGCAACCCACTGGCAAGAGAACAGCAGGGCTTAGCCCGAGCACAAGTCCCACAGGACTGCACAAAAGAACGCACATCCCGCAACAAAGATGGCCACCAGAAGGATCTAGCCACCAAATCTCTGGTACCAAAGATTCCAGGATGCCCAGCCAACACTGAACAATAATAATAATCTTTATTTTTATATAGCGCTAACATATTCTGCAGCGCTTTACAGTTTGCACACATTATCATCACTGTCCCCGATTGGGCTCACAATCTAGAATTCCTATCAGTATGTCTTTGGAATGTGGGAGGAAACCGGAGTGCCCGGAGGAAACCCTCGCAAACACGGAGAGAACATACAAACTCTTTGCATATGTTGTCTACAATGAATCTCAGAGATAACTCTACTAGTCCATCTATCAGGGACAAACAGTTTCTCCGCTGGGCAATGGTCAGGTCTATCAGCCTGAAATTTTTGCAGCACCCGCCGCAAATCAGGGGAGATGGCAGACAAAATTACCCCCTCTTTGAGAATACCCGCCGGCTCAGGAACACCCGGAGAGTCAGGCACAAAACTCCTTGACAGGGCATCAGCCTTCACATTCTTAGAGCCCGGAAGGTACGAAACCACAAAATCAAAACGGGAGAAAAATAACAACCATCGAGCCTGTCTCGGATTCAACCATTTGGCAGACTCAAGATAAGTCAAATTCTTGTGATCTGTCAAGACCACCACGCGATGCTTGGCTCCTTCCAGCCAATGACGCCACTCCTCGAATGCCCACTTCATGGCCAACAATTCACGATTACCAACATCATAGTTATGCTCAGCAGGCGAAAACTTTCTAGAAAAGAAGGCACATGGCTTCATCACCGAGCCATCAGAACTTCTTTGCGACAAAACAGCCCCTGCTCCAATCTCAGAAGCATCAACCTCAACCTGAAACGGAAGCGAAACATTTGGCTGGCACAACACAGGGGCAGAAGAAAAACGATGCTTCAACTCCTGAAAAGCCTCTACAGCCGCAGAAGACCAATTGACCACATCAGCACCCTTCTTGGTCAAATCAGTCAACGGTTTAGCAACAGTAGAAAAATTAGCGATGAAGTGCCGATAAAAATTAGCAAAGCCCAGGAACTTTTGCAGGCTCTTCACAGATGTCGGCTGAGTCCAATCGTAAATGGCCTGGACTTTAACAGGGTCCATCTCGATAGTAGAAGGGAAAAAAATGAACCCCAAAAATGAAACCTTCTGAACTCCAAAGAGACACTTTGTCCCCTTCACAAACAAGGAATTCGCACGAAGGACCTGGAACACCATTCTGACCTGCTTCACATGAGACTCCCAATCATCCGAAAAGACCAAAATATCATCCAAATACACAATCAGGAATTTATCCAGGTACTCTCGGAAGATGTCATGCATAAAGGACTGAAATACTGATGGAGCATTGGAAAGCCCGAATGGCATAACCAGGTACTCAAAATGGCCCTCGGGCGTATTAAATGCTGTTTTCCATTCATCGCCTTGTTTAATACGCACAAGATTATACGCCCCTCGAAGATCTATCTTGGTGAACCAACTAGCCCCTTTAATATGAGCAAACAAATCAGACAGCAACGGCAAAGGATACTGAAATTTGACTGTAATTTTTTTAAGAAGGCGGTAATCAATACAAGGTCTCAAAGAACCATCCTTCTTGGGCACAAAAAAGAACCCTGCTCCTAACGGTGATGACGACGGGCGAATATGGCCTTTCTCCAAGGATTCCTTTATATAACTCCGCATAGCGGCGTGTTCTGGCACAGATAAATTGAACAATCAGCCCTTAGGAAACTTACTACCAGGAATCAAATTAATTGCACAATCGCAATCCCTATGAGGAGGTAGGGCACTGGCTTTGGGCTCATCAAATACATCCCGATAATCCGACAAAAACTCTGGAACTTCAGAAGGAGTGGAAGACGAAATAGACAAAAATGGAACATCACCATGTACCCCCTGGCAACCCCAGCTGGACACAGACATAGATTTCCAGTCCAATACTGGATTATGAACCTGTAGCCATGGCAACCCCAAAACGACCACATCATGCAGATTATGCAACACCAGAAAGCGGATATCCTCCTGATGTGCAGGAGCCATGCACATGGTCAATTGGGTCCAATACTGAGGCTTATTCTTGGCCAAAGGCGTAGCATCAATTCCTCTCATTGGAATAGGTTGCTGCAAGGGCTCCAAGAAAAAACCACAGCGCCTAGCATAATCCAAGTCCATCAAATTCAGGGCAGCGCCTGAATCCACAAATGCCATAACAGAATAGGATGACAAAGAGCAAATCAGAGTAACAGACAATAGAAATTTAGACTGTACCGTACCAATGGTGGCAGACCTAGCAAACCGCTTAGTGCGCTTATGACAATCGGAGATAGCATGAGTGGATTCACCACAGTAAAAACACAGCCCATTCCGACGTCTGTGTTCTTGCCGTTCAGCTCTGGTCAAAGTCCTATCACATTGCATAGGCTCAGGCCCATGCTCAGATAGTACCGCCAAATGGTGCACAGCTTTACTCTCACGCAAGCGTCGATCGATCTGAATGGCCAAGGACATAGACTCATTCAGACCAGCAGGCATGGGAAACCCCACCATGACATCCTTAAGGGCTTCAGAGAGACCCTTTCTGAAGATTACTGCCAGGGCACATTCATTCCACTGAGTGAGCACAGACCACTTTCTAAACTTCTGACAATATATCTCCGCTTCATCCTGACCCTGACACAGAGCCAGCAAGATTTTCTCTGCCTGATCCACTGAATTAGGTTTGTCATAAAGCAATCCAAGCGCCAGGAAAAACGCATCAACATCACGCAATGCCGGATCTCCTGGCGCAAGGGAAAATGCCCAGTCTTGAGGGTCACCACGTAACAAAGAAATAATGATCTTTACTTGTTGAACAGGGTCACCTGAGGAGCGAGGTTTCAAGGCAAGAAACAATTTACAATTATTTTTGAAATTCAAGAACTTAGATCTATCACCAAAAAACAAATCAGGAATAGGAATCCTAGGCTCTGACATCGGATTCTGAACCACAAAATCTTGAATGTTTTGCATCCTTGTAGTAAGATTATCCATCCAAGTGGACAGACCTGGAATGTCCATGTTTACACCAGTGTCCTGAACCACCCAGAGGTAAAGGGGAAAATTGAGACAAAACACACTGCAAAGAAAAGAAAATGGTCTCAGAACTTCTCTTATCCTTCTATTGAGATGCATTAGTACTTTGGGCCACCTGTACTGTTATGACCTGGTGGTCAGGACAATAATGGACCTGGTGGTTAAGAGCACACGGAATGACCTGATAGTCACTGATAATAAAGGATGAGCTCTGGGACGTGGGAACTCTGCTGACCACAATCCCTAAACCTATCAACCACACTAGAAATAGCCGTGGATTGCGCCTAATGCTCCCTATGCAACTCGGCACAGCCTAAGAAACTAGCTAGCCCTGAAGACAGAAAAATAAAGCCTACCTTGCCTCAGAGAAATTCCCCAAAGGAAAAGGCAACCCCCCACATATAATGACTGTGAGTAAAGATGAAAATACAAACACAGAGATGAAATAGATTAAGCAAAGTGAGGCCCGACTTACTGAACAGACCGAGGATAGGAAAGGATACTTTGTGGTCAGCAGAAACCTACAAAAAGACCACACAGAGGGCGCAAAAAAGATCCTCCGCACCGACTCACGGTGCGGAGGCGCTCCCTCTGCGTCCCAGAGCTTCCAGCAAGCAAGACAACAAATTAAATAGCAAGCTGGACAGAAAAATAGCAAACCAAAGAAATACAAGCTGGAACTTAGCTTCTGATGGGAAGACAGGTCACAAGAACGATCCAGGAGTGAACTAGACCAATACTGGAACATTGACAGGTGGCGTGGAGCAAAGATCTAAGTGGAGTTAAATAGAGCAGCAGCTAACGAATTAACCTCGTCACCTGTGAAAGGAAACTCAGAAACACCCACCAGAGGAAGTCCATGGACAGAACCAGCCGAAGTACCATTCATGACCACAGGAGGGAGCCCGACAACAGAATTCACAACAGGAGCCTACTGATAGACTAAGTGTTAGGCACTGGGATTCTCCCGCTGCGTGGGATAAATCCCAAGCCTCATCTGCTTCTGTGGTCTCCCATGCTGGGCCGCTGCTGGTGATGCTCAGCAAAGACGTCGATCTCAGCATCCAGCTGAGGCCCGTGGTATACGCTTGCTTACTGCAGGCTCTCCAGCCAAGTTCTTAGTAAGCAGTGTTATACAGAAGCAGCCAGGTATTCTGGAGCCTAAGTCCAGAAATCACCTTGCTGAGCATGTCCGTGATGTGGTGGCTTTTCATTGGTAGTCGGACGTTTGCTGCTCTGGTGATGTGGCAGTTCCGGATTGGCCCATGTGTGATGTTTCGTCCGACTGGACGTGAGTGTTTGAGGTGGAGCTTTTGTATAAAAAAACCCAGTGGTGCACGTGGGCACGCTAGTGTCATTTTATGTACGACTATATGAGTGAAGTCTCTACCACTCTGTCTGCAAGTGTTGTGTGTCTGTCTAGCTTGGAACTGTACATGTAGGCAGGCAGATAGTGTCAGTGGGGGCAATTTGCCATTGGCTTAGTATGTGGTTCCTGCATGTGTGCATTTAGCACAGAAGAGTTCTAGAGCAAGCACAGCACTAGTCAGGGAATTAAGCTCAGAGCATCTGTTCCGTTTCTGTGTGTGAGTGACACAGCTCAGTTGCAGAGCTTCTGTTTCGTTTCTGTGTGCAAGTGACACAGCTAAGTTGCAGAGCAGCTCTTTCATTTTTGTGTGCGAGTGGCACAGCTCAGTTGCAGAGCAGCTCTTTCCTTTCTGTGTTCTTCTGAGGCCACTCCTTTGTTGTTTTAGCTGTGTGCTTAGGGGCATTGTCTTGTTTGAAGGCGAGGTTTTCATCCAGGATATCTCTGTACTTGGCCGTATTCATATTTCCTTCAATGGCAACCAGTCGTCCTGTCCCTGATGCTTCTACCACCATGTTTCATTGTTGGAATTGTATTGGGCAGGTGATGAGCAGTGCCTTGTTTTGTCCACACATACCGCTTAGAATTATCACCAAAAAGGTCTATCTTCATCTCATCACACCAGAGAATCTTATTTCTCAGAGTCTGGGAGTCCATCATGTGTTTTTTTCGCAAATTGTATGCAGGTTTTATATGTCCTGCACTGAGGAGAGGCTTCCGTAGCGCCACTCTGCCAAAAAGGCCTGACTGTTGGAGGGCTGCCGTGACAGTTGACCACTCTGTCTGCAAGTGTTGTGTGTCTGTCTAGCTTGGAACTGTACATGTAGGCAGGCAGATAGTGTCAGTGGGGGCAATTTGCCATTGGCTTAGTATGTGGTTCCTGCATGTGTGCATTTAGCACAGAAGAGTTCTAGAGCAAGCACAGCACTAGTCAGGGAATTAAGCTCAGAGCATCTGTTCCGTTTCTGTGTGTGAGTGACACAGCTCAGTTGCAGAGCTTCTGTTTCGTTTCTGTGTGCAAGTGACACAGCTAAGTTGCAGAGCAGCTCTTTCATTTTTGTGTGCGAGTGGCACAGCTCAGTTGCAGAGCAGCTCTTTCCTTTCTGTGTTCGAGTGACACAGCTCAGTAGCTCAGTATCTCTTTCATTTCTTTACTGTTCCTCTCTGTGGAGTAACAGAGTTTGGAACTCAGCGTCCGGTTCACACTGAGTGGGGTTAATCCAGTGTGTACAGGCAATCGCTCGCAGTGTGTTCCATCATAGTTTACTATCAGCAGGTTACATCTCTGCACTGTGGACCCCGGGTTGCAATTGCATTTTATTTTTATTTTTATTTAGCGCATTCCGCCAGCCCTAACAGTAAGGGACCTTTTTAAATGCTTAGGAAGCCTTTGTAGGTGTTTTTTGTTATTATTTCTAATTTACTGAAATAATAACTTTTGGGTTTTCATTGGCTGTAAGCCATATTCATCAACTTTAACAGAAATAAACACTTGAAATAGATCACTTTGTTTGTAATGACTCTATATAATATTTGAGTTTCACGTTTTGTATTGAAGAACTGAAATAAATGAACTTTCTGATGATAGTCTTATTTTGTGAGAAGCACCTGTATGTATATACAGTGGGTATGGAAAGGACCCCTTTAAATGTTTCACTCTTTGTTTCATTGCAGCCATTTGGTAAATTTAAAAAGTTCTTTTTTTTCGCATTAAAGGGAACCTGTCACCCCCAAAATCGATGGTGAGGTAAGCTCACCGTCATCAGGGGCTTATCTACAGCATTCTGTAATGCTATAGATAAGCCGCCGATGTTACCTGAAAGAGGAGAAAAAAAAGTTAGATTATACTCACCCAGGTGCGGTCCTGCTCTGATGGGTGTCTCAGGTCCGGAACAGCGCCTCCCATCTTCATTCCATGACGTCCTCTTCTGGTCTTCATGCCGCGGCTTCGGCTCAGGCATACTTTGTCTGCCCTGTTGAGGGGAGAGCAAAGTACTGCAGTGCGCAGGCGCCAGAAAGGTCAGAGAGGCCCAGCGCCTGTGCACTGCAGTACTTTGCTCTGCCCTCAACAAGGCAGAAAAAGTACGCCTGTGCCAGAGCCGCAGTGTGAAGACCAGAAGAGGACGTCATGGAATAAGATGGGAGGTGCCGGAGCGGACCTGAGACACCCATTTGACCGGACCGCAGCGGGACCGCCCCTGGGTGAGTATAATCTAACCTCTTTTTCTCCTCTTTCAGGTTACATCGGGGGCTTATCTACAGCATTATAGCTTACCTCACCATCAATTTTGGGGATGACAGGTTCCCTTTAATGTACACTCTGCACACCATCTTGACTGAAAAAAAAGGAATGTAGAAATTTTTGCAAATTTATTAAAGAAAAACTGAAATATCACATGGTCATAAGTATTCAGACCCTTTGCTCAGTAATGAGTAGAAGCACCTATTTGAGCTAGTACAGCCATGAATCTTCTTGGGAAAGATGCAACAGGTTTTTTACACAATTGGATTTGGGGATCCTCTGCCATTCTTCCTTGAAGATCCTCTCCAGTTCTGTCAGGTTAATTGGTGAATGTTGGTGGACAGCCATTTTTAGGTCTCTCCAGAGATGCTCAGTTGGGTTTAGGTCAGGGCTCCAGGTAGGCCAGTCAAGAATGGTCACAGAGTTCTTCTGAGGCCACTCCTTTGTTGTTTTAGCTCTGTGCTTAGGGGCATTGTCTTGTTTGAAGGCGAGGTTTTCATCCAGGATATCTCTGTACTTGGCCGTATTCATATTTCCTTCAATGGCAACCAGTCGTCCTGTCCCTGATGCTGCTACCACCATGTTTCATTGTTGGAATTGTATTGGGCAGGTGATGAGCAGTGCCTTGTTTTGTCCACACATACCGCTTAGAATTATCACCAAAAAGGTCTATCTTCGTCTCATCACACCAGAGAATCTTATTTCTCAGAGTCTGGGAGTCCATCATGTGTTTTTTTCGCAAATTGTATGCAGGTTTTATATGTCCTGCACTGAGGAGAGGTTTCCGTAGCGCCACTCTGCCATAAAGGCCTGACTGTTGGAGGGCTGCCGTGACAGTTGACATTGTGGAACTTTCACCTATCTCCCTACAGCATCTCTGGAGCTCAGCCACAGTGATCTTGGGGTTCTTCTTTACTTCTCCTACCAAGACTCTTCTCTAGGAAGAATTCTGGTAGTCCCAAACTTCTTCAATTTAAGGATTATGGAGGCCATTGTGCTCTTAGAAACCTTGACTACTACAGAAATTCATTTGTAACCTTGGCCAGATCTGTGCCTTGCCACAACTTTATATCTGAGTTCTTTGGCCAGTTCCTTTGACCTCATGATTCTCATTTGGTCTGACATGCACTGTGACCTGTGAGGTCTTATATTGACATGTGTGTGCCTTTTCAAATCAAGTCCTATCAGTTTAATTAAACACAGCTGGACTCCAATGAAGCAGTAGAACTATCTCAAGGAGGATCACAAGGAAATGGACAGCATGTGACTTAAATATAAGTGTCTGAGCAAAGGATCTGAAAACGTATGACCATGTGATATTTCAGTTTTTATTTTTATTAAATATGAAAACATTGCTACATTTCTGTTTTTTTTTTAGTCAAGATGGCTGCAATGAGACAAAGAGTGAAAAATGTAAAGGGGTCTGAATATCTTCCTTACCCACTGTATATATATATATATACAGTGGGGCAAAAAAGTATTTAGTCAGTCAGCAATAGTGCAAGTTCCACCACTTAAAAAGATGAGAGGCGTCTGTAATTTACATCATAGGTAGACCTCAACTATGGGAGACAAACTGAGAAAAAAAAATCCAGAAAATCACATTGTCTGTTTTTTTAACATTTTATTTGCATATTATGGTGGAAAATAAGTATTTGGTCAGAAACAAAATTTCATCTCAATACTTTGTAATATATCCTTTGTTGGCAATGACAGAGGTCAAACGTTTTCTGTAAGTCTTCACAAGGTTGCCACACACTGTTGTTGGTATGTTGGCCCATTCCTCCATGCAGATCTCCTCTAGAGCAGTGATGTTTTTGGCTTTTCGCTTGGCAACACGGACTTTCAACTCCCTCCAAAGGTTTTCTATAGGGTTGAGATCTGGAGACTGGCTAGGCCACTCCAGGACCTTGAAATGCTTCTTACAAAGCCACTCCTTCGTTGCCCTGGCAGTGTGCTTTGGATCATTGTCATGTTGAAAGACCCATCCACGTTTCATCTTCAATGCCCTTGCTGATGGAAAGAGGTTTGTACTCAAAATCTCACGATACATGGCCCCATTCATTCTTTCATGTACCCAGATCAGTCGTCCTGGCCCCTTTGCAGAGAAACAGCCCCAAAGCATGATTTTTCCACCACCATGCTTTACAGTAGGTATGGTGTTTGATGGATGCAACTCAGTATTCTTTTTCCTCCAAACACGACAAGTTGTGTTTCTACCAAACAGTTCCAGTTTGGTTTCATCAGACCATAGGACATTCTCCCAAAACTCCTCTGGATCATCCAAATGCTCTCTAGCAAACTTCAGACGGGCCCGGACATGTACTGGCTTAAGCAGTGGGACACGTCTGGCACTGCAGGATCTGAGTCCATGGAGGCGTAGTGTGTTACTTATGGTAGGCCTTGTTACATTTGTCCCAGCTCTCTGCAGTTCATTCACTAGGTCCCCCCGCGTGGTTCTGGGATTTTTGCTCACCGTTCTTGTGATCATTCTGACCCCACGGGGTGGGATTTTGCGTGGAGCCCCAGATCGAGGGAGATTATCAGTGGTCTTGTATGTCTTCCATTTTCTAATTATTGCTCCCACTGTTGATTTCTTCACTCCAAGCTGGTTGGCTATTGCAGATTCAGTCTTCCCAGCCTGGTGCAGGGCTACAATTTTGTTTCTGGTGTCCTTTGACAGCTCTTTGGTCTTCACCATAGTGGAGTTTGGAGTCAGACTGTTTGAGGGTGTGCACAGTTGTCTTTTTATACTGATAACAAGTTTAAACAGGTGCCAATACTACAGGTAATGAGTGGAGGAAAAAGGAGACTCTTAAAGAAGAAGTTACAGGTCTGTGAGAGCCAGAAATCTGGATTGTTTGTTTCTGACCAAATACTTATTTTCCACCATAATATGCAAAAAAAATGATACAAAAACAGACAATGTGATTTTCTGTATTTTTTTTTCTCAGTTTGTCTCCCATATTTGAGGTCTACCTATGATGTAAATTACAGACGCCTCTCATCTTTTTAAGTGGTGGAACTTGCACTATTGCTGACTGACTAAATACTTTTTTGCCCCACTGTATATATATATATATATGTATCTATATATATATCTATATATATTTCTCTATCTCTCTGTCTCTCTCTCTCTCTCTCTCTCTCTCTCTCTCTCTATATATATACAATACAAAAAACTTTGGCACTCAAAACAAGCATTTAGGGGCATCTTCCTATCTGAGGAAGCCAATATGACGAAACAGAGCTGTAGGGGTGACTGACAGGTATCCAGGACAGGATTATTACTTATGTGAGTGAGAGATTACATGGGCTATGGGGGATAATGCATATTGAAGCACTTTTTCTACACTAGACACTTTATCAAAATAACTTGCTGGAAAAAAACAATATTATTTTGCTCTCAGGATAAACTATTTGGCACTATGCACTTGGATTAAATATTATCTAATGATCCATATTTCATATAGCAGCGTTTTAGTGGACGATTTGGTATTTGGTATCCCCCTAGCTCTTCCACTTTTGCCTGGTTTACCCTTAGTAGTTTTATGAAATTTCCTTGTCTTGTTTTATTTTTCATGTTAAATAAACTGATGTTTTTATGATGTATTTATTTGCCTATGCCTCTTTTTCACCTGCAACAGGCATGGTGTATATGAGAAGTAATTGCTATTTGGAGGTGGTAATTCCACTATTGGATTTTTGATATGTATAAGCATAAAAATAATGCAGAGACATGATGCTATTGATTTCTATTTAAAAAAAAATAATATATACATAAATTACAATTTTTATTAGGCATTTTAAAAGCATTTGCTATATTTTTTCCCTTAAAAAAAACGAAACAGTAATAGCCAGTTTTTGAGCACATCTTGAATGCATTGTCCTTAGAAAGGCAGATGGCTGTAAGCATTATGATGCTGCATTTCTGCTGTGCTTCCAGCTTACCATTTTATATAAAACTTTTAATGAGTTCAAATGATAAACTGAAGCATTATGCATCCAAAAGGCTACAGCAGAAAGGTTAATGAACTGTTTTAAAGCTCCTCAAAAGGTTAATTAATAAAATAATTGAATAATTTGTGCTGAATAAATAATATATTTATTGTTATCCACACTTATTTTACTATTATCATTATAATAAAATCATCAATGCATCTGACAAAAGAGCGCATTTTAAATTTCAATTTCATTAACCATAAATGTGTTTGCATATTTTAGATAATCTATGTATTTAAATAATAGAACAAAAAATATTTAAAAAATCCCAAAACAGTATGGCTATCTTTCTCCTTGGGGCATGTCACAAAGCTGATTAAAGAATATTTTTTATGAGAAACAATGGCGAGTTACTGTAGATTCAATGTAGAGATAATAGAGAGCATTAAAATAATTATTTTACATTATGCAGAACTAGAGGAAAATTAGCACAGTGCATCGAGATGATTGAAGCAATCCATGGAGAATTAACTTTGAGTTGAATTTCCTGAATTTCGCAGGTAAGCAGAAATTCAAACAGCTTTACACACTTAAAGGGTTATTGCCATCTCCAAGATCCTATCCCAATATGTAGTAGGTGTAATAATAATATTAGCAAATACCTCCAATTAGAAATGTAGTACAGTTTTTCTGATTAACTATGCCTCTTTTCTCATGTTTAGGCATTGCAGGACCTTAGGTATCCATGATTATGACCACTGATGAAGTGACATTTAGTTAGCTGGTCATGACAATAGATACGTGAGGTCCTGCAATGCCTGCACATGAGGAAAGAGGGATAGTGAACCAGAAAAACTATACTACATTTCTAATTGGTGGTATTTGCTAACATTATTATTATTATTATTATTATTATTACACCTACTATATATTGGGGTAGGATCTTGGAGATGGGAATATCCCTTTCATTCACAAGGATCAGCTAAAAACCATTGTGGAAGGGTGAGCTAATAATGTTAGGTTTGGCCTGGTGGGATTCCCAAAATTACAATGCATCTATCACGTCACATGTTCTAGCATAGTCAATGAGGGGAGACTATCACAGCCAGTGTAAAAGATAGGGGCTGGCTAATTAACATCACTTTATGTTTTTATAGCAATGGGATTGGAAGACAGAATGCATACTTCATTTCACATACAAAAAGGCCAAGATTCAAAAGATAGGGGAGTGCTGAACCTACATACAGTAGCTATATGACTGAGAATTCATTGATCTGTGATTTACTGCAGTTAAAGCACCTTAGCAGCATTTATTTTACTCTTCATACACTGCAAGTGCAATCCAGAAGGGCAGTTTAATGCTATGTGTCCTCATTTTGCTAGCAAAGAAGAACACATTGAAACCTAGATGTATCACAGGTAGGTAAGCGATCATTTTTTAATTTAAAACTAGAGATGGGTGAACCCGAACAGTAACATTCAGCATTCGTACCGAGAACCTGCTGTTCGGGCATGGACACCAAACACGGAGTTCACCAGGAAGTCCATGTTACTGATCGGGTTTGGCTGCCCAAACACCGGGTGTTTTTCTCGCTGTCATCTGCATGGCATCACGGCAAACATCTCTTCTGATTGACAGTGAAATCATCCCCGCCGGACAGAGAGCCGCAGTTCCCACGCTATCAAAAGACAGCATGAGCGCTCAGCTGTGATTGTAGGTATGAAATTTACCTCCGGTCACTGGTGTCAGCTGCCGCTAATAACAGTGAGAGCAGGAGCGGCGGATGGGAGTATTCATCAGCCGCTTCTGTGCTTTAAATCAATAATTAAAAAAAAAATCTGGCATGGGCTCCCCTGTATTTTTGCTATCCAGCCAGGCAAAACTCACAGCTGGGGGCTGCAGCTTCAGCAAGGCTAGTTATCAAGAGTAGAGTGATTCCCATGAAGAATTTTGTAATTATTTAAATAGATAATTTAAAAAGAATGGCGTGGGGTCCCCCATTTTTGACAACCAACCTTGCTATAGCAGACAGCTGGGGGCTGATAAGGGGCCATGGATATTGCCCCCCAGCCTAGAAATAGCAGCCTGAAGCTGCCCAGAAAAGGCACATCTATTAGATGCGACAATTCTTGCACTTTACCCAGCTCTTCCCACTTGCCCTGTAACGGTGGCAAGTAGGGTTAATATTTGCGGGGTTGATGTCACCTTTGTATTGCCAGGTAACATCAAGCCCACGACTTACTAATGGAGAGGCGTCTATAAGACCCCTATCCATTACTAATCCTATAGTTATATAGTAAATAAAGACACAGCCAGAATAAAGTCCTTTAATTGAAAGAAAGACACAGACTACTTTAACCCCTTCCCGACCTTTGACGCATACGCTGCGTCATGAAAGTCGGTGCCATTCCGACCCATGACGCAGCATATGCGTCATGGAAAGATCACGTCCCTGCAGATCAGGTGAAAGGGTTAACTCCCATTTCACCCGATCTGCAGGGACAGGGGGAGTGGTAGTTTAGCCCAGGGGGGGTGGCTTCACCCCCCGTGGCTACGATCGCTCTGATTGGCTGTTGAAAGTGAAACTAACAATCAGAGCGATTTGTAATATTTCACCTAAAAAACTGGTGAAATATTACAATCCAGCCATGGCCGATGCTGCAATATCATCGGCCATGGCTGGAAACACTTATGTGCACCCACCCCACCCCACCGATCGCCCCCCCAGCCCCCCGATCTGTGGTCCGCTCCCCTCCGTCCTGTGCTCCGCTCCCCCGTCCTCCTGTCCGCTCCCCCCGTGCTCCAATCACACCCCCCGTGCTCCAATCAAACCCCCCCCGCACTCCGATCCCCCCCCGCACAGCGATCCCCCCCGCACAGCGATCCCCCCCGTGCTCCGATCCACCCCCCCGCACAGCGATCCCCCACTCCGTGCTCCAATCCACCCTCCAATGTTCCGATCCACCCCCCGTGCTCCGACGCCCCCCCGTGCCCTGATCTCCCCCCCTTATACTTACCTAGCCTCCAGGGGTCCGTCCGTCTTCTTTCCTGGGCGCCGGAATCTTCCAAAATGGCGGGCACATGTGCAGTGCGCCCGCCGAATCTGCCGGCCGGCAGATTCGTTCCAGAGTGAATTTTGATCACTGAGATATAACCTATCTCAGTGATCAAAATAAAAAAAATAGTAAATGCCCCCCCTCCCTTTGTCACCCCCATAGGTAGGGACAATAAAAAAAAAAAAGATTTTTTTTTTTTCACTAAGGTTGGGGTAAGAACTAGGGTTAGGGGTAGGGTTAGGGTTAGGGGTAGGGGTAGGGTTAGGGGTAGGGGTAGGGTTAGGGGTAGGGGTAGGGGTAGGGTTAGGGTTAGGGTTAGGGGTAGGGGTAGGGTTAGGGTTAGGGGTAGGGTTAGGGGTAGGGGTAGGGTTAGGGGTAGGGTTAGGGTTTCGGTATGTGCACACGTATTCTGTTTCTCTGCGGATTTTTCCGCAGAGGATTTGATAAATTCGCAGTGCTAAACCGCTGTGGATTTACCGCGGTTTTTCTGCGCATTTCACTGCGGTTTTACAACTGCGATTTTCTATTTGAGCAGTTGTAAAACCGCTGCGGAATCCGCAGAAAGAAGTGACATGCTGCGGAATGTAAACCGCTGCGTTTTCGTGCAGTTTTTCTGCAGCATGTGTACAGCGATTTTTGTTTCCCATAGGTTTACATTGAACTGTAAACTCATGGGAAACTGCTGCGGATCCGCAGCGTTTTCCGCAGAGTGTGCACATACATTTAGAATTAGGCTATGTGCACACGGTGCGGATTTGGCTGCGGATTCGAAGCAGTGTTCCATCAGGTTTACAGTACCATGTAAACATATGGAAAACCAAATCCGCTGTGCCCATGGTGCGGAAAATACCACGTGGGAACGCTGCATTGTATTTTCTGCAGCATGTCAATTCTTTGTGCGGATTCCGCAGCGTTTTACACCTGTTCCTCAATAGGAATCCGCAGGTGAAATCCGCACAAAAAACACTGGAAATCCGCGGTAAATCCGCAGGTAAAACGCAGTGCCTTTTACCCGCGGATTTTTCAAAAATGGTGCTGAAAAATCTCATACGGATCCGCAACGTTGGCACATAGCCTTAGGGTTAGGGTTGGGTTGGAATTAGGGTTGTGGTTAGGGTTAGGGGTGTGTTGGGGTTAGGGTTGTGATTAGGGTTACGGCTACAGTTGGGATTAGGGTTAGGGGTGTGGGGGGGTTAGGGTTGTGTTGGGGTTATGGCTACAGTTGGGATTAGCATTAGGGGTGTGGGGGGTTTGTGTTGGAGGTAGAATTGAGGGGTTTCCACTGTTTAGGCATATCAGGGGGTCTCCAAACGCAACATGGTGCCACCATTGATTCCAGCCAATCTTGTATTCAAAAAGTCAAATGGTGCTCCCTCACTTCCGAGCCCCGACGTGTGCCCAAACAGTGGTTTACCCCCACATATGGGGTACCAGCATACTCAGGACAAACTGCGCAACAATTACTGGGGTCCAATTTCTCCTGTTACCCTTGAGAAAAAAAAAATTGCTTGCTAAAACATTATTTTTGAGGAAAGAAAAATTATTTTTTATTTTCACGGCTCTGCTTTGTAAACGTCTGTGAAGCACTTGGGGGTTCAAAGTGCTCACCACATATCTAGATAAGTTCCTTGGGGGGTCTAGGTTCCAAAATGGGGTCACTTGTGGGGGGTTTCTACTGTTTAGCCACATCAGGGGCTCTGCAAACGCAACGTGACGCCCACAGAGCATTCCATCAAAGTCTGCATTTCAAAAGTCACTACTTCCCTTCTGAGCCCCGACGTGTGCCCAAACAGTGGTTTACCCCCACACATGGAATATCAGCGTACTCAGGAGAAACTGGACAACAACTTTGGGGTCCAATTTCTCCTGTAACCCTTGGGAAAATAAAAAATTCTGGGCTAAAAAATTATTTTTGAGGAAAGAAAACGTATTTATTATTTTCACGGCTCTGCGTTATAAACTTCTGTAAAGCACTTGGGGGTTGAAAGTGCTCACCACATATCTAGATAAGTTCCTTTGGGGGTCTAGTTTCCAAAATGGGGTCACTTGTGGGGGGTTTCTATTGTTTAGGCACACCAGGGGCTCTGCAAACGCAACGTGACGCCTGCAGACCATTCCATCAAAGTCTGCATTTCAAAAGTCACTACTTCCCTTCTGAGCCCCCACGTGTGCCCAAACAGTGGTTTACCCCCACACATGGGGTATCAGCTTACTCAGGAGAAACTGGACAACAACTCTTGTGGTCCAATTTCTCCTGTAACCCTTGGGAAAATAAAAAATTCTGGGCTAAAAAATTATTTTTGAGGAAAGAAAACGTATTTATTATTTTCACGGCTCTGCGTTATAAACTTCTGTGAAGCACTTGGGGGTTGAAAGTGCTCACCACATATCTAGATAATTTCATTTCGGGGTTTAGTTTCCAAAATGGGGTCACTTGTGGGGGGTTTCTACTGTTTAGTCACATCAGGGGCTCTGCAAACGCAACGTGACGCCCGTAGAGCATTCCATCAAAGTATGTATTTCAAAACGTCACTACGTCACTTCCGAGCCCCGGCAAGTGCCCAAATAGTAGTTTACCCCCACATATGGGGTATCACTGTACTCAGGAAAAACTGGACAACAAATATTGGGGTCAAATTTCTCCTGTTACCCTTGGGAAAATTAAAAAATTCTGGGCTAAAAAATTATTTTTGAGGAAAGAAAACGTATTTATTATTTTCACTGCTCTGTGTTATGAACTTCTGTGAAGCACTTGGGGGTTCAAAGAGCTCACCACACATCTAGATAAGTTCCTTTCGGGGTCTAGTTTCCAAAATGGGGTCACTTGTGGGGGGTTTCTACTGTTTAGCCACATCAGGGGCTCTGCAAACGCAACGTGACGCCCGCAGAGCATTCCATCAAAGTCTGCATTTCAAAACGTCACTACTTCACTTCCGAGCCCCAGCATGTGCCTAAACAGTGGTTTACCAACACATATGGGGTATCAGCGTACTCAGGAGAAACGGGACAACAACTTTTGGGGTCAAATTTCTCCTGTTACCCTTGGGAAAATAAATAATTGCGGGCTAAAAAATCATTTTTGAGAAAAGAATTTTTTATTTTTATTTTCATGGCTCTGCGTTATAAACTTCTGTGAAGCACTTGAGGGTTCAAAGTGCTCACCACACATCTAGATAAGTTCCTTTCAGGGTCTGGTTTCCAAAATGGGGTCATTTGTGGGGGATCTCCAATGTTTAGGCACACAGGGGCTCTCCAAACGCGATATGGTGTCCGCTAATGATTGGAGCTAATTTTGCATTTAAAAAGCCAAATGGCATGCCTTCCCTTCTGAGCCCTGCCGTGCGCCCAAACAGTGGTTTACCGCCACATATGGGGTATCTGCGTACTCAGGACAAACTGGACAACAACATTTGTGGTCCAATTTCTCCTATTACCATTGGCAAAATAGGAAATTCCAGGCTAAAAAATCATTTTTGAGAAAAGAAAAATTATTTTTTATTTTCATGGCTCTGCATTATAAACTTCTGTGAAGCACCTGGGGATTTAAAGTGCTCAGTATGCATCTAGATAAGTTCCTTGGGGGGTCTAGTTTCCAAAATGGGGTCACTTGTGGGGGAGCTCCATTGCATAGGCACACAGGGGCTCTCCAAATGCGACATGGTGTCCGCTAACAATTGGAGCTAATTTTCCATTCAAAAAGTCAAAAGGCGCGCCTTCCCTTCCGAGCCCTGCCGTGTGACCAAACAGTAGTTTACCCCCACATATGAGGTATCGCCGTACTCAGGAGAAATTGCTCAACAAATTTTAGGATCCACTTTATCCTATTGCCCATGTGAAAATGAAAAAATTGAGGCGAAAAGAATTTTTTTGTGAAAAAAAAGTACTTTTTCATTTTTACGGATCAATTTGTGAAGCACCTGAGGGTTTAAAGTGCTCACTAGGCATCTAGATAAGTTCCTTGGGGGGTCCAGTTTCCAAAATGGGGTCACTTGTGGCGGAGCTCCAATGTTTAAGCACACAGGGTCTCTCCAAACGCGACATGGTGTCCGCTAACGATGGAGATAATTTTTCATTCAAAAAGTCAAATGGCGCTCCTTCACTTCCGAGCCTTACCATGTGCCCAAAAAGTGGTTTACCCCCACATGTGAGGTATCGGTTTACTCAGGAGAAATTGCCAAACAAATTTTAGGATCCATTTTATCCTGTTGTCCATGTGAAAATGAAAAAATTGAGGCTAAAAGAATTTTTTTGTGAAAAAAATGTACTTTTTCATTTTTACGGATCAATTTGTGAAGCACCTGGGGGTTTAAAGGGCTCACTATGCATGTAGATAAGTTCCTTGGGGCGTCTAGTTTCCAAAATGGGGTCACTTGTGGGGGAGCTCCAATTTTTAGGCACACGGGGGCTCTCCAAACGTGACATGGTGTCCGCTAAAGAGTGCAGCCAATTTTTCTGTTATGTTTGCTAATGACAGGTGTTATGAAGGCAATCCAGAAACACAGTGTGCTTAGCGATCAGAGCGCACACAGTGATCTGACAAATACCCAAAAATACAAGAACGAGCTCTGAGACGTGGAAACTCTGTAGACTGCACACCTGATCCTATCCTAAACACAACTAAAAGCGGCTGTGGATTGCGCCTAACAACTACCTAGGCAACTCGGCACAGCCTAAGAAACTAGCTAGCCTGAAGATAGAAAAATAGGCCTGACTTGCCCCAGAGAAATTCCCCAAAGGAAAAGGCAGCCCCCCACATATAATGACTGTGAGTAAGATGAAAAGACAAAACGAAGGGATGAAATAGATTCAGCAAAGTGGGGCCCGATATTCTAGGACAGAGCGAGGACAGTAAAGCGAACTTTGCAGTCTACAAAAAACCCTAAAGCAAAACCACGCAAAGGGGGCAAAAAAACCCCACCGTGCCGAACTAACGGCACGGCGGTACACCCTTTGCGTCTCAGAGCTTCCAGCAAAACAAAAGACAAGCTGGACAGAAAAAAAAGCAACAAAAAAGCAAAAAGCACTTAGCTATACAGAGCAGCAGGTCACAGGAACAATCAGGAGAAGCTCAGATCCAACACTGAAACATTGACAAGGAGCAAGGATAGCAGCATCAGGCGGAGTTAAGTAATGAAGCAGTTAACGAGCTCACCAGAACACCTGAGGGAGGAAGCTCAGAAGCTGCAGTACCACTTGTGACCACAGGAGTGAATTCAGCCACAGAATTCACAACAGTACCCCCCCCCTTGAGGAGGGGTCACCGAACCCTCACCAGAGCCCCCAGGCCGACCAGGATGAGCCGCATGAAAGGCACGAACAAGATCGGAAGCATGAACATCAGAGGCAAAAACCCAGGAATTATCTTCCTGAACATTACCCTTCCATTTAACCAGATACTGGAGTTTCCGTCTAGAAACACGAGAATCCAAAATCTTCTCCACAATATACTCCAATTCCCCCTCCACCAAAACCGGGGCAGGAGGCTCAACAGATGGAACCATAGGTGCCACGTATCTCCGCAACAACGACCTATGGAATACATTATGTATGGAAAAGGAGTCTGGGAGGGTCAAACGAAAAGACAAAGGATTGAGAACCTCAGAAATCCTATACGGACCAATAAAACGAGGTTTAAATTTAGGAGAGGAAACCTTCATAGGAATATGACGAGAAGATAACCAAACCAGATCCCCAACACGAAGTCGGGGACCCACACGGCGTCTGCGATTAGCGAAAAGTTGAGCTTTCTCCTGGGACAAGATCAAATTGTCCACTACCTGAGTCCAGATCTTCTGCAACCTATCCACCACAGAATCCACACCAGGACAGTCCGAAGACTCAACCTGTCCTGAAGAGAAACGAGGATGGAACCCAGAATTGCAAAAAAATTGAGAAACCAAGGTAGCCGAGCTGGCCCGATTATTAAGGGCGAACTCAGCCAACGGCAAAAAGGACACCCAATCATCCTGGTCTGCAGAAACAAAACATCTCAGATATGTTTCCAAGGTCTGATTGGTTCGTTCGGTCTGGCCATTAGTCTGAGGATGGAAAGCCGAGGAAAAGGATAGGTCAATGCCCATCCTACCACAAAAGGCTCGCCAAAACCTTGAAACAAACTGGGAACCTCTGTCAGAAACAATATTCTCAGGAAAGCCATGCAACCGAACCACATGCTGAAAGAACAAAGGTACCAAATCAGAGGAGGAAGGCAATTTAGCCAAGGGCACCAGATGGACCATTTTAGAAAAGCGATCACAGACCACCCAAATGACTGACATCTTTTGAGAAACGGGAAGGTCAGAAATGAAATCCATCGAAATATGTGTCCAAGGCCTCTTTGGGACCGGCAAGGGCAAAAGCAACCCACTGGCACGAGAACAGCAGGGCTTAGCCCTAGCACAAATCCTACAGGACTGCACAAAAGTACGTACATCCCGTGACAGAGATGGCCACCAGAAGGATCTAGCCACTAACTCTCTGGTACCAAAGATTCCAGAATGACCAGCCAACACCGAACAATGAAGTTCAGAGATAAGTTTATTAGTCCACCTATCAGGGACGAACAGTTTCTCTGCTGGACAACGATCAGGTTTATTCGCCTGAAATTTTTGCAGCACCCGCCGCAAATCAGGGGAGATGGCAGACACAATGACTCCTTCCTTGAGGATACCCGCTGGCTCAGATAAACCCGGAGAGTCGGGCACAAAACTCCTAGACAGAGCATCCGCCTTCACATTTTTAGAGCACGGAAGGTACGAAATCACAAAGTCGAAGCGGGCAAAAAATAACGACCAACAGGCCTGTCTAGGATTCAAGCGCTTGGCAGACTCGAGATAAGTCAAGTTCTTATGATCAGTCAATACCACCACGCGATGCTTAGCTCCTTCAAGCCAATGACGCCACTCCTCGAATGCCCACTTCATGGCCAGCAACTCTCGATTGCCCACATCATAATTACGCTCAGCGGGCGAAAACTTCCTGGAAAAGAAAGCACATGGTTTCATCACTGAGCAATCAGAACCTCTCTGTGACAAAACCGCCCCTGCTCCAATCTCAGAAGCATCAACCTCGACCTGGAACGGAAGAGAAACATCTGGCTGACACAACACAGGGGCAGAACAAAAACGACGCTTCAACTCCTGAAAAGCTTCCACAGCAGCAGAAGACCAATTAACCAAATCAGCACCCTTCTTGGTCAAATCGGTCAATGGTTTGGCAATGCTAGAAAAATTACAGATGAAGCGACGATAAAAATTAGCAAAGCCCAGGAACTTTTGCAGACTTTTCAGAGATGTCGGCTGAATCCAATCCTGGATGGCTTGGACCTTAACTGGATCCATCTCGATAGTAGAAGGGGTAAAGATGAACCCCAAAAATGAAACTTTCTGCACACCGAAGAGACACTTTGATCCCTTCACAAACAAAGAGTTAGCACGCAGGACCTGAAAAACCATTCTGACCTGCTTCACATGAGACTCCCAATCATCTGAGAAGATCAAAATGTCATCCAAGTAAACAATCAGGAATTTATCCAGATACTCACGGAAGATGTCATGCATAAAAGACTGAAACACAGATGGAGCATTGGCAAGTCCGAACGGCATCACTAGATACTCAAAATGACCCTCGGGCGTATTGAATGCAGTTTTCCATTCATCTCCTTGCCTGATTCTCACCAGATTATACGCACCACGAAGATCTATCTTAGTGAACCAACTAGCCCCCTTAATCCGAGCAAACAAGTCAGATAACAATGGCAAGGGATACTGAAATTTAACAGTGATCTTATTAAGAAGGCGGTAATCAATACACGGTCTCAGCGAACCATCCTTCTTGGCTACAAAGAAGAACCCTGCTCCCAGTGGTGATGACGATGGGCGAATATGTCCCTTCTCCAGGGATTCCTTCACATAACTGCGCATAGCGGCGTGTTCGGGCACAGATAAATTAAATAATCGACCTTTAGGGAATTTACTACCAGGAATCAAATTGATAGCACAATCACAATCCCTATGCGGAGGTAGAGCATCGGACTTGGGCTCTTCAAATACATCCTGATAATCAGACAAGAACTCTGGGACCTCAGAAGGGGTGGATGACGAAATCGACAAAAATGGAACATCACCATGTACCCCCTGACAACCCCAGCTGGATACCGACATGGAATTCCAATCCAATACTGGATTATGGGTTTGTAGCCATGGCAACCCCAACACGACCACATCATGCAGATTATGCAACACCAGAAAGCGAATAACTTCCTGATGTGCAGGAGCCATGCACATGGTCAGCTGGGCCCAGTATTGAGGTTTATTCTTGGCCAAAGGTGTAGCATCAATTCCTCTCAATGGAATAGGACACCGCAAAGGCTCCAAGAAAAACCCACAACGTTTAGCATAATCCAAATCCATCAGATTCAGGGCAGCGCCCGAATCCACAAACGCCATGACAGAAAACGACGACAAAGAGCATATCAAGGTAATGGACAGAAGGAATTTGGACTGTACAGTACCAATGACGGCAGACCTAGCGGACCGCTTAGTGCGCTTAGGACAATCAGAAATAGCATGAGTGGAATCACCACAGTAGAAACACAGACCATTCAGACGTCTGTATTCCTGCCGTTCAACTCTAGTCATAGTCCTATCGCACTGCATAGGCTCAGGTTTAACCTCAGGCAGTACCGCCAAATGGTGCACAGATTTACGCTCGCGCAAGCGTCGACCGATCTGAATGGCCAAAGACAAAGACTCATTCAAACCAGCAGGCATAGGAAATCCCACCATGACATCCTTAAGAGCCTCAGAGAGACCCTTTCTGAACAAAGCTGCCAGCGCAGATTCATTCCACTGAGTGAGTACTGACCATTTCCTAAATTTCTGACAATATACTTCTATATCATCCTGACCCTGGCACAAAGCCAGCAAATTTTTCTCAGCCTGATCCACTGAATTAGGCTCATCGTACAGCAATCCGAGCGCCAGGAAAAACGCATCGACACTACTCAATGCAGGGTCTCCTGGCGCAAGAGAAAATGCCCAGTCTTGAGGGTCGCCGCGCAAAAAAGAAATAATAATCAAAACCTGTTGAATAGGATTACCAGAAGAATGAAGTTTCAAGGCCAGAAATAGCTTACAATTATTTTTGAAACTTAGAAACTTAGTTATATCTCCAAAAAACAAATCAGGAATAGGAATTCTTGGTTCTAACATAGATTTCTGATCAATAGTATCTTGAATTTTTTGTACATTTATAACGAGATTATCCATTGAAGAGCACAGACCCTGAATATCCATGTCCACACCTGTGTCCAGAATCACCCAAATGTCTAGGGGAAAAAATAAAAGTGAACACAGAGCAGAAAAAAAAAAAATGATGTCAGAACTTTTTCTTTCCCTCTATTGAGAATCATTAGTTAGGCTCCTTGTACTGTTATGTTTGCTAATGACAGGTGTTATGAAGGCAATCCAGAAACACAGTGTGCTTAGCGATCAGAGCGCACACAGTGATCTGACAAATACCCAAAAATACAAGAACGAGCTCTGAGACGTGGAAACTCTGTAGACTGCACACCTGATCCTATCCTAAACACAACTAAAAGCGGCTGTGGATTGCGCCTAACAACTACCTAGGCAACTCGGCACAGCCTAAGAAACTAGCTAGCCTGAAGATAGAAAAATAGGCCTGACTTGCCCCAGAGAAATTCCCCAAAGGAAAAGGCAGCCCCCCACATATAATGACTGTGAGTAAGATGAAAAGACAAAACGAAGGGATGAAATAGATTCAGCAAAGTGGGGCCCGATATTCTAGGACAGAGCGAGGACAGTAAAGCGAACTTTGCAGTCTACAAAAAACCCTAAAGCAAAACCACGCAAAGGGGGCAAAAAAAAACCACCGTGCCGAACTAACGGCACGGCGGTACACCCTTTGCGTCTCAGAGCTTCCAGCAAAACAAAAGACATGCTGGACAGAAAAAAAAGCAACAAAAAAGCAAAAAGCACTTAGCTATACAGAGCAGCAGGTCACAGGAACAATCAGGAGAAGCTCAGATCCAACACTGAAACATTGACAAGGAGCAAGGATAGCAGCATCAGGCGGAGTTAAGTAATGAAGCAGTTAACGAGCTCACCAGAACACCTGAGGGAGGAAGCTCAGAAGCTGCAGTACCACTTGTGACCACAGGAGTGAATTCAGCCACAGAATTCACAACATTTTTCATTCAAAAAGTCAAATGGCGCTCCTTCCCTTCAAAGCCCTGCCGTGCGCCCAAACAGTGGTTTACCCCCACATATGAGGTATCAGCGTACTCAGGACAAATTGTACAACAACTTTCGTTGTTCAGTTTCTCCTTTTACCATTGGGAAAATAAAAAAATTGTTGATGAAATATCATTTTAGTGACTAAAAAGTTAAATGTTCATTTTTTCCTTCCATGTTGCTTCTGCTGCTGTGAAGCACCTGAAGGGTTAATAAACTTCTTGAATGTGGTTTTGAGTACCTTGAGGGGTGCAGTTTTTAGAATGTTGTCACTTTTGGGTATTTTCAGCCATATAGACCCCTCAAACTGACTTCAAATGTGAGGTGGTCCCTAAAAAAAATGGTTTTGTAAATTTCGTTGTAAAAATGAGAAATCGCTGGTCAAATTTTAACCCTTATAACTTCCTAGCAAAAAAAAATTTTGTTTCCAAAATTGTGCTGATGTAAAGTAGACGTGTGGGAAATGTTATTTATTAACTATTTTGCGTCACATACCTCTCTGGTTTAACAGAATAAAAATTCAAAATGTGAAAATTGCGAAATTTTCAAAATTTTCACCAAATTTCTGTTTTTATCACAAATAAACACAGAATTTATTGACCTAAATTTACCACTAACATGAAGCCCAATATGTCACGAAAAAACAGTCTCAGAACCGCTAGGATCCGTTGAAGCGTTCCTGAGTTATTACCTCATGAAGGGACACTGGTCAGAATTGCAAAAAACGGCAAGGTCTTTAGGGTCAAAATATGCTTGGTCATGAGGTAAATACTTAAACAATACTTACAATCTCGCCTAATTCTACCAAAGCCCTCGATCTCCTTTAATAAAACTAAAATTAAAACAACAATATACCATACCTGTCTGTCATTCTGTCCCACGCCGTAATCCATGCCTGGGGGATAAACAGTTTTCAGCCTGGATGGTGCCAAGATGCGACCGTCCAGGCTGAGAATCACTGGTGACTGAACTGCTGCGCGCGCAGCCTCAGTGACCGGTGGTGACATCATTGAGGTAACGTTGGTCACTGAGGCTCTGTTCTTAGCCAGGCTGAACTGTGGTGACTTCGGTGAGATCCCTGCTAGCATAGTGAGTTTTTCTCTTGCATGGACTTCTGTGATCTCACTATTACAAAGCATACTGATAGACCTTGTGAAAGAGCCAACTTATTGACATCAATATTTTGCTTGGACGTTTACCTCTTGGCTTTTGAATAGATAAATTGACTTCTTTTCATATTCTTCCAACTGTCGTGGCACTAACAGGATGCAGTTTGGATATTTCCTTAGCCTAGAGACCCTTATCGATGAGCTGGATCACGCCGTTTTTCTTGGGAAATCTTCATGGCTGCTCCTCGATTCGAACAAGTGACCTTTCGCTTGGGAAGCAACCTAATGACACACTAAGCTATTAGGGAAAGTGAAAACAGGTTGTATTTTGTAATATACAGGAAAAACATTTTTTCTACTACCAGGAGCAAAACAGTAACAATCCAGTGACAAGACAAGAATCTGCATAACTAATCATATGCTAAGTAATTGCAAGTCAAATTTATGCATGAGATAGCTAAATTGATTGTTTATAAAATGAAGGTAATTTCACATTTGAAGAAGTAGTGAATGGTGAGATATGGAGTCTGAAATTCAAAAGTTCAATACATTGTTACACTTTTGCTAGTTAGTGTAACTGTTTTTGTAGTCGAATTTAAAACAGTACATGCCAGAACAATGCTGGTGGCTGTCCTAAACTACTTTCCATAATTGTACCGATCTAACAACAGGGTATTTAAGAATTACATAGTACATTGTCTATTTTGGGCAAGTGTTCGATAATTTTAAGAAACACAGCACTTCTTCAGGACAATTTTAATTAATATGTCCTCCTGTCTTGAACACGGTTCACTTGTCGAAAAATAATATGAGGATAGACTACTATAGAGGAACTAAACCAGTGGCCTCAAACTTGGCTTGGAATATGGGCCGCATATAGAAAAAAGTTGAATTTGTTGGGCCACATATTTTGATGTACAAAATCACATTTTTTTCTATACACCTTTTGAACATTTTTGCCATTTTTTTTTTTTTTTTTAGAGTTTTGGTCATTATGGATGTGGTGATAACACATGTGCACTGATATTGTAGTTCTCCCCATATTGTAGTTATGTCCCCATATCCAGGTCCCCATATTGTAGATTGTGAGCCCTCGCGGGCAGGATCCTCTCTCCTCTTGTACCAGTTGTGACTTGCATTGTTCAAGATTATTGTACCTGTTTTTATTATGTATACCCCTCCTCACATGTAAAGCTCCATGGAATAAATGGTGCTATAATAATAAATAATAATAATAATATGCCCCCATATTGTAGTTATGTCCATATCCAGGTCCCCATATTGTAGATATGTCCCCATCCAGGTTCTCATATTGTATTTATATCCCCATATTGTAGCTATGCCCCCAACCAGGTCCCCATATTGTAGCTATGTCCCCATATTGTAGTTATATCCCCATCCAGGTCCCCATATTGTAGTTATGTCTCCATCCAGGTTCCCATATTGTATGTATGTCCCCATCCATATTCTCATATTATAGTCATGTCCCCATATCCAGGTCCCCATATCTAGGTCCCATATTGTAGTTATGGTCCCATCCAGGTTCTCATATTGTAGTCCTATGCCCATATCCAGGTCCCCATATTGTAGTTATGTCACCATCAAGGTTCTCATATTGTAGTTATGTCCCTAGGTTTTAGAGGAGGAAAACAGAAAAAAAAGTGAAGCAAAAAATGTGGTCAATTCTGTACTAATATCCCCATTCTGGTATATGTATGTGCCTAATCCAGGTATACATGCCCCCCTCATCCATATCCTGGTATGCATAGCCCTCTCATCCCTATCCTAATATACATGGCCTCATTATCCCTATCCTGGTATACATTGTCCCCTCATCCATATCCTGATATGCATGGCACCCATCCCTATCCGTATCCTGGTATGCATGGCCCTCATCACTATCCCTATCCTGGTATGCATGGCGCCTATCCTCATCCCTATCCTGTTATACATGGTGCCCATCCCCATCTTGGTATGCATGGTCCCCTCATTCCCATCCTGGTATGCTAGACCCTCTCTTCCCCATCCTGGTATGCATAGACTACTCATCCCCATCCTGGTATGCATGGCTTCCTCATCCCCATCCTGGTATGTATGGTCCCCTCATCCTCATCTTGGTATGTGGAATGCCCGGCAGTGCCGTGGAGTACTCTGTACAAGGTCCAGTACGTAAAGGGATGTGTCATGGTGGCGGCGACCCGGTCTGTGGCCCTGGGTGCCCATGTTAAAGGGATGGTCTTTAAAGGGGTTAGTTGAATAATAAAAGTTGGTGATGCCACCTGTGGTATTTAGTCAGGGGTGACCGATGCTGCTTAAAGGGGTCCACTGGGGTGATGTTATGGCAGCAGGGATGGTATGGCTTCCCACAGGTGAAACTGGGTTCCCAGGGCTCCTGGTGTAATAGATGAAGATGGTGATAGGTGTAGAAAGAAACGGAGGACACGGGGTTGCAGTCTCTTTACCTCTTTACTGTATGATTCAGGCAGCCACAGTCCAGGGTAACAGATCACAGGTGCTGGTGGTGGTCTGGCAGGCTTGGAAGCATCTCAGGAATTCCCCTAACCAGGTGGGGTTGGAAGCCTTCCTTCTAGAGCTGTCTTGTTGTAGTCCCTTGCTGCCTTAGGCCTCACACAAGGTCCTCACATTCTCTCTCTGTCCCCCTTTAGGTAGGTGTTATGATTAGGTGGCCTTGGAGCAGCATGAAAACCTTCACTGGAGTAAGTGGTAACTATACAGACCGCAAACCCTGATCTTATCACTGCAACTAGAAGTAGCCGTGGGGTGTGCCTAACAAAACCTAGACACCTCGACATAGCCGGAGGACTAAATACCCCTAAAGATGGAAATAGGAAAACTATCTTGCCTCAGAATAGACCCCCAAAGGATAGGCAGCCCCCCACAAATAATGACTGTGAGTTGAGAGGAAAAGACACACGCAGGCAGAAAACAGGCTTAGCAAAGGAGGCCAATTCTAGCTAAATAGAAAAGGACAGGACAAGATACTAAGCGGTCAGCATAAAAATACTACAACAATATCCACAGCAGAAAATACAAAACTCCACCACCTAACTAAGATGTGGAGAGTATATCTGCAACTCCAGAGAATCCAACCAGACTGAGAAAAACAACTGACACAGTCGAAGCTGGACAAATAGAAACAAATGATCAGCACTGAAAATAAGCACACAGCATATGTGCTTCAGAAAAAGAAACAGACACTTATCTTTGCAGAACTGGCAGTTAAGCAGGAGAGGCCAGGCAGAGATCCAATACTTTCAAAGAAACATAGACAACTGGCAAGGGCTAATGAATCCTGCACACTTAAATATCCCAGTCAGAACAGCAATTAGCAGATACACCTGGCCAGGACTGTGACTCAGAGACAACTGCATTCCCATCTACAACCACTGGAGGGAACCCAAGAGCAGAATTCACAACAGGTAGGACACTAACCCTTATGACAGGTAACTCGAGCCTTTTTACAGGATCTCTATCAAAACCCGGGCTCTATCTGTTACTCTGTCCTCGGGTGTTAATGGAGGACAGGTAACTTGAAATCTAGCTGTCCATTGGTTTCTGCCGTGGGGCATGAAGTTACCTTCACAACCTCGGACTTCTAGCTACCGGTATATGCGCTCAGCGTGGAGGAAGTTCAGTCACAACTTCTCTCTCCAGCTCTTCACTTTGCCTTCACTCCTTCCTCCTTTCAGTCTCTTTACAAGTTGCTCTGCTCTCTTTTTCCTTCCCAGGGGCTGCAGAATCACTCGTCTGCATGGCCCCAGCTTTCCTTCCTTACTCCTTGCTCTCCTCTCACCAACTGACTAACTCTCCCCAACTGCCTAGCTACTGCCTGGCAACTGACTTCTCCTCCTGACCAGAGAGAGCAGCTCCCCTGAAGTCAGGTGTAGAGCTCCCCCTTCTGGCCTGGAGTCAGATCAGTGTTTTATGTGCTGAATACCTGTTAAATGGATCCGTCCACCCTTTCAAGCATGTCATCACTCTCTCCATGAGGAAAGCAATGCCACTGTAACAACCGGTTACCTGTGGTGTTACATATGCGTTGCCCCTCATCCCTATCCTGGTATACATGGCCCCCTCATCCTTATCCTGGAATGCATGACCCCATCAGAAAAACATTAAAAAAACACATACAGTGTTATATTTACCTTCCCTGTGCTCCCTCACAGCATCTTGTTCTAAAGCCAGCAGTTGATTTATGCTTGGAAGCAGCACATGGCAGTAACATCAAGCGCTGCTTACAAGCAGAGGACAGCTGCCGGAATATTCACTACTCTCCACACTGGGATAATAGGAGTGGAGAACAGTGAATATTCATTGATCTTTAATAGCAGGAACAGTAGGTGACTTCCTGCGACTGGGTGATCATGTGTTTCCGCTACTTAAGGGAATGAATGTTTACTGCTGTCCACTCCCATAGTCATGGAGAGCAGTGTATATTCATTTTCTTTAGTAGCGAGCACACATGATCGCCCGGCTTCTGGAAAAAGCCAGTGTCTGTGCTTCCTGTGCCCACTATTAGAGAGAAATGAATATTCATTGCTCTCCACTCCCATGGGCATGGAGAGTTGTGAATATTTATTTCTCTTTAGCAGTGGGCACAGGGGATAGCGACAGCAGCCGACTCCTGCCTCCTGTGACACGCAGCTCCGCCGCTGCCACTTCCCCATCTCCCCACCACAGCAGGTACATCATTTCAATTGAATGTGCTTCTAAGGGTGCACATTCATATGAAATAAAAGGCTGCTGTCGGCAGATCCCTTGAACCGGGCAGGGTTGCCAAGGGGTCTGCAGTGCCTGAGGGCCGCATCACATGAAGCAGCCTCAGGGGCCGCATGCGGCCTGCTGGCAGCGTGTTTGAGACCCCTGTACTAAACCGTTGTTGATTGTGGACACTTTCAATATAATAAATATCTGGAGAAGGAATATTCTCACATTAAATATTTTTACTGATAAGATAAAAAATATTTTGTCACTGAAATCTCAGTCTAATAAACTATAGTTCTACAGCAAATAAAGACACAAAAGCAACATCTCTATATCATTGTTGAATATAGCTTGCAAAGGTGCTTACAATGAACACGAGACAGAATGCACACTTTGAACCCAATTCATCATTGGTAATTTTTTTAACTTACTTTTTTTTGTCTTGTGGTATTCACTGAGGTTTTTTTATGACAAATTCATAAAAATGATGCATATGGTTTAGAAGTTTTATGCACAATAAAAAAGTATCATTTTCTTTTTAGTCTTTAGACCTGTTATTGCAACTTTGGTGGTATCTGTCACATGTTACACTAAAATATTCGAGAATGGGGTAATCATGAATACATTTGAATCAAAAATTGTGACTTTCAAAAAGTCACAAATGATGAATGAGGTGAAAACATCTGCATATCCTAACTTCTGCTAACAATTGCAAAGTAAGAGAGATGCAGTGTGACTGACGATGGTAAGAAGAGGACAGGTCAGCAAAGAGTTGGGCAGCTGGAAAGGTGAGTAATGGTGAAAAAACCTATATACAGTATTCACCTTTTCGGAGAACCTGCTATTATCCAGTCCTCTTCTTTCCACAGTCGCGCACCACATCTCCAAGATTTTTGGCCTCTTCCAGGGACCAGAGGTCACTGAGTGTCATAAGGTCATGACGTTGACATAACATCCTTCTTATACACGTTAACCTCCAATGCCTAGACGGGGCTGTAAGTCCACAAACCTGTCACTATGATAAGCGTTGTGGGTCAAAAATATCCCCTCTCTCATCATATTAAAAGGTAAACCTGCTAGCTTCGAAAATACAACATATGATATACTGTGTAAAGTGTCAAGTGCAAAGAAAATCTGCAATATTTGAAGGTCAAGATAATAGGTAAGCCAAGTTAAGCAGTATAGCAGTATATTAATAAATAACATTAGGTAGCTCTTGTATTTAGTTGGGTGCTACTATGCACTTATTGAATATTTTAATGTATTTTTTTGGACATAGATTATGTGTACTGACTTAAATAACAAAATATATGAATTGTTTTTCAGCATCCATGACCTGATGCCTTTTTTCTTTTCTTTTGTTGCTAGATTTTATATATCAGTAACAAATACCTGATGACATCTTACAAGTTTGGCTTCTTTTTCCCATCAAACATTTGAATCTTTAAGAAATACCATCTGCTACATATAACAAGCTGATTTTAGTCACATGTAAAAAGAGTTTCTGAAGTTGACATTTATCTTCAGACTCCTCTGCCAGCAGAAAGCTCAGCTCTGCAAATGTCACGGGGAATGAGTAAAGTTTTATATTCTTATTGGTACAGCTGAAAAGTAATGCAATTTCTGCTGCTTCTATCTGAATGCTACAAAACCGAATTATGTCATTGAAAAATGTACCTTTCTATTACATAGATTTAAACTTTGATTTTCTGCGTAAGAACAGAGGATTTTAAAGAATTTTTAACCATTTTGTATATTTTAAGTACTTTTATAAACTTATTGTATCTAATGGAACTTTTAAAGGTGATCTGTCACCAGATTTCACTATTCAAAATGAATACATTATTAAATAGATGTCATGATATTGATACCTAGAGCTGGTCATATAAAATGTTTATCTGAACCCTTTCACACTCCATAACATACTATTACATCATGGTGCAGGTGTTGGTATATTGTGAGTACTCAGGAGCCAAGCATACTCCACACAGGTTAGGTGCTGCCTGTGTTATCCAGCCAGTATTTGCTTTTAAAAGCTAATGAGTTGCCACCTTGGTGCTCCTGTGAAACCCAGGTACAGACTGGGCTTCATAGGAGACAGGGATTTTTGGACATATTGCCGTATCTAATACAAGTAATCACAAGTTCAAATCCCCTATAGGGATAAGAAAAAATAAAAAGGTTTTCCCCATTCAAAAAAAAAAAAAAAAATGGTATCATCATGTTTGTAAAAGTCCACTATATCAAAATGTAAAACTAACCTAGAAGGTCAACACCATACATAAAAAAAGACTGAATCATGAAAATTAACATTAAAAACGACATTCTGGCCCCCCTAAAAATAAGTCTACAAGTTCATTGATGGATAATAAACAAGATACAGTTAGGGCCAGAAATATTTGGACAGTGACACAATTTTCGCGAGTTGGGCTCTGCATGCCACCACATTGGATTTGAAATGAAACCTCTACAACAGAATTCAAGTGCAGATTGTAACGTTTAATTTGAAGGGTTGAACAAAAATATCTGATAGAAAATGTAGGAATTGTACACATTTCTTTACAAACACTCCACATTTTAGGAGGTCAAAAGTAATTGGACAAATAAACATAACCCAAACAAAATATTTTTATTTTCAATATTTTGTTGCAAATCCTTTGGAGGCAATCACTGCCTTAAGTCTGGAACCCATGGACATCACCAAACGCTGGGTTTCCTCCTTCTTAATGCTTTGCCAGGCCTTTACAGCCGCAGCCTTCAGGTCTTGCTTGTTTGCGGGTCTTTCCGTCTTAAGTCTGGATTTGAGCAAGTGAAATGCATGCTCAATTGGGTTTAGATCTGGAGATTGACTTGGCCATTGCAGAATGTTCCACTTTTTGGCACTCATGAACTCCTGGGTAGCTTTGGCTGTATGCTTGGGGTCATTGTCCATCTGTACTATGAAGCGCCGTCCAATCAACTTTGCAGCATTTGGCTGAATCTGGGCTGAAAGTATATCCCGGTACACTTCAGAATTCATCCGGCTACTCTTGTCTTCTCTTATGTCATCAATAAACACAAGTGACCCAGTGCCATTGAAAGCCATGCATGCCCATGCCATCACGTTGCCTCCACCATGTTTTACAGAGGATGTGGTGTGCCTTGGATCATGTGCCGTTCCCTTTCTTCTCCAAACTTTTTTCTTCCCATCATTCTGGTACAGGTTGATCTTTGTCTCATCTGTCCATAGAATACTTTTCCAGAACTGAGCTGGCTTCTTGAGGTGTTTTTCTGCAAATTTAACTCTGGCCTGTCTATTTTTGGTATTGATGAATGGTTTGCATCTAGATGTGAACCCTTTGTATTTACTGTCATGGAGTCTTCTCTTTACTGTTGACTTAGAGACAGATACACCTACTTCACTGAGAGTGTTCTGGACTTCAGTTGATGTTGTGAACGGGTTCTTCTTCACCAAATTAAGTATGCGGCGATCATCCACCACTGTTGTCATCCGTGGACGCCCAGGCCTTTTTGAGTTCCCGAGCTCACCAGTCAATTCCTTTTTTCTCAGAATGTACCCAACTGTTGATTTTGCTACTCCAAGCATGTCTGCTATCTCTCTGATGGATTTTTTCTTTTTTTTCAGCCTCAGGATGTTCTGCTTCACCTCAATTGAGAGTTCCTTTGACCACATGTTGTCTGCTCACAGCAACAGCTTCCAAATGCAAAACCACACACCTGGAATCCACCCCTGACCTTTTAACTACTTCATTGATTACAGGTTAACGAGGGAGACGCCTTCAGAGTTAATTGCAGCCCTTAGAGTCCATTGTCCAATTACTTTTGGTCCCTTGAAAAAGAGGACGCTATGCATTACAGAGCTATGATTCCTAAACCCTTTCTCCGATTTGGATGTGGAAACTATCATATTGCAGCTGGGAGTGTGCACTTTCAGCCCATATTATATATATAATTGTATTTCTGAACATGTTTTTGTAAACAGCTAAAATAACAAAACTTGTGTCACTGTCCAAATATTTCTGGCCCTAACTGTACATGTTTTCGAAAGCTAAAGGAATGTGAACAATCACAGGCACTTGTGTTGTAATTTTTACCATAAATTAACCAACTAATTCTACATGGAATCAGTAACAGGTTCAGTACAAACAGACTGAAAATATCCTATCATAAAATTGTAGAAGATAACAGCAGATAATCAATAAAATGGAAAATGTATTAATCATATATTAGACAAAACCGAACTCATCATCTTTCCTCCACCTCGCGTATCTCCCCTACCCGATCTATCTATTATGGTAAACGATATCACGCTCTCTCCCGCACCTGTAATCTGCTGCCTCACAGAGTAACTCTTGACTCTTCCCTGTCCTTCAAACCACACATCCAAACTCTTGCCACCTTGTCGCTTCCAACTCATACAGTAAATATTGCCAGAATCCGTCACTTCCTTAGCCCTCAATCTACAAAAACTCTCGTGCATGCCCTCATCATCTCCCACCTCGACTACTGCAACACGCTCCTCTGTGGCCTCCCCGCTAACTCTCTTGCACCACTCCAGTCTGTCCTCAACTCTGCTGCCCGCCTAATCCACCTCTCTCCTAGTAACTCCCCTGTTTCTCCCCTCTGCAAATCCCTCCACTGGCTCCCAATTCCCCAACGAATCCATTTCAAACTACTAACACTGATCTACAAAGCCATCCACAACCAGTCCCCTCCCTATATCTCTGAACTAATCTCCCAATATCTTCACTCACACAATCTTCAATCCTCCCAAGACCTCCTTCTCTCCACCACACTTATTCATTCCTCACACAACCATCTCCAAGATTTCTCCCGAATATCCCCCATCCTCTGGAATTCCACGCCTCAACACGTCCGATTATCCACCACCCTCGGATCCTTTAGACGGAACCTGAAAACCCATCACTTCAGGACAGCCTATAGCCTGCAATAACCATTCTGCTGCTTCAGGATCACCCGAGCTGCCGCCTCCCCACCATCAGAGTTGCTGCACCCCCGACCTTCCATTATCCCATAGAATGTAAGTCCGCAAGGACAAGGTCCTCTCCCCTCTGTACCAGTCTGTCATTGTAAATTCGTTTACTGTAAATGATATCTATAACTCTGTATGTAACCTCTTTCTCATGTACAGCACCATAGAACTAATGGTGCTATATAAATAATAATAATAATAATAATTTTGTTAATAACTTTACCTCCTGCATAATGTGGTACCTGGCCCTTTCATACATTTTTTAGCACACTGCCTTCTTCTGCAGCAGCCTTATTAGGTCTAAGAGGTCTATTTAAAAATGTATGCAGAAAAATGTGAAAAAACACCACTAAAGCTATCCTTACAGTCTTATGCTCTTTACTAGGGAAAAGCAGCCCTGTGAAAGTTCGAGTTCAGGTACCTGACCAAACTTTATTTCCAAAGTTCGGTTCGGGTACCATAACTTTACCTGAACTTGAACATGAACCCAACCCCCATTGAAATGTATGAGGACTCAAAAATATCTATCTCTTTCTGTCTGTCTCTCTCTCTCTGCGAATTAAAAGTTTGGGTCCACTCATCTCTACTCTTTATGTTATAAACTTCCTGCCAGATCTTCAATATACATACATAGTAGACTACATTTCCTAGAAGGCAGTGCACTTTAGCCTCTTTGTCAGAGCTTTGTGCCCCTCAAGTCATATACCTCCACCCTCTGTGCTCACTTATTTCACCTACAAAGCATCAGTCGGAGACTCTATGCAGTCTCACGATGGTTATGCACCATCCCAAAGTCATTAGTTGATAACATTACTCTTAGCTGTGGAGTGTGCACTGCCTCTGTCGCTTCTGCTCTGCTCCTCAGTACACATCCCCAGTCATTTACGACTTGCAAAGGATCACTGGCCACATCTCCCATTATATAACATTCAGAGCTCACAGCTCTGAGAGCCTCTGGCTGAACCTTGTCTTCTGCATTTAGGTCTGTGCATGACTGACAGGCTATGATGTATTCAAATCAAAGATAGAAAATGTATGTGCTCTGTATTGTTTTGAATGGACTGTAGCTGAAAATAAGGAGCTGGAGGTCACATAACCACATGTGACTGCTCAGGAGCAGAGAAGCAATTTAACAGCAAGTAATTTATGCTATACAATGTTTTATAATCTGTGTGGCCAGAAAACCCTTTACTGAAAACCTGGGCAAACTGTGGCTCACCGGCTGCTTCCATCTCTCTGGCTGTTCCAGGCCAATTGGCCGCACCATGCCCTCACCTGCTCGCCGTTCATCCACCGCTGCCACCGCTGTCTGCATGCTCAGGATGCAGACAGAGGGTGAATACATTGGTGGGGAATAGGACTGCTGGCTCCAACTTCCACCAATCAGCGTGTGAGACTGGAGATGCTAGTACGTCATTTAATTGCGCCTCACTGCTCTTACAGTAAAGAACCCGCGTCTGTTATTATGCCTAAACCTTCTTTCCTCCAGATGTGTTGTTGTTCTTGTCATGTGTAAGGGATATTTGTATGTATAGAGGAGGCTACATGGGGCTCACACTGTATATATCAAAGCTATGTTGGGCTCACACTATATATGTGGAGGCTGTGTATACTGTATATAATAATATAAGAAGCTATGTGGAAGCACATGCTGTATATGATGAGCTATGTGAGGGATCTTGCTGTGTATAAGAGACTATATGGGGCACATGCTGTTTATAAGAGACTATATGGGGCTCATGCTGTACATGGGAGGATATATGGGGGCTCATATTGTATATAGTAAGGCTATGTATGGGCTCACTCTATATATAGGGAGGCAATGTGGGGCTCATACTATATATATGGAGGCTATGTGGGGCTCACGCTGCATATGGGAGGCTATGTGGGGGCTCACACTGTTTATAGGAGTCTATGTGAGGGCTCATACTGTATATAGGAGTCTATGTGAGGGGGGAACAATGCTACTTAGGGGCTCACACCAGTAGCGCAGCTACCAGGGGGGCAGAGGGTGCGGTCACCCCAGGCCCCTTGCTCTGAGGGGGCCCACCCAAAGCTACTGCTACTGTTAGCTATATCGGTTTACTGCGCACGCTGATGTAGTTAAGCTCCACTGAATTGCAGGGAGATATGATCTCCTTGCTCTATCACTGTCTGTTCTATAGAATGGGGGGTATAGGAGCATACGCCACCAGGGACGCTGAATGTCGGCACTGCACCTCTAAGCTGCCTCCATAAAACTGTAGACACACCCAAATTGCACGCTGTGTCTGCATGAGAAACATTACAATGCAGGGTACCGGCTTCTTCCCACCGGAGAGGAGGAAAAAAAGGGGACTGGATGTAGCTGTAAGTATGAGCTCTGGCTGCTGCCTGCACCCAGGGCTGGACGTGTCTGTGCAGTGAGGAGGTGACAGGACGCTGCTCCTCTCCTGACAAATCCCTGCTGGATTCTTGCCTTCTAGTTGCAGTCTTGTTATCTGAGGCACAGTCAGATTCTTGTGGTCCATAATCACCATGATCCGATGAACAACCCCTCCAAAAATTGCCTCCATTCTTCAAAGCCCAACTTGATAGCTAAAAGCTCTCGATTCCCAACATCGTAATTTCTCTCAGCAGGAGAGAATTTTTTTGAGAAGAAGGCACAGGGCCTCAGGTTAAACAAAGTGGCAGGTCCTTGGGATAACACCGCCCCCATCTGAATGGTTCAGATGGATCAGGCCTGGACCAAAATTGGCGCAGTCATAAAGCATTTCTTTAATAAAGCAAATGCCTCCACAGCCGGAGCTGACCAGTTTTTTAGATCAACCCCCTTATGAGTCAGATCAGTGAGGGGCTTGGCCACCTGTGAAAACCCCTTAATGAATTTCCTATAATAGTTTGCAAAACCCAGAAAACATTGAAGACCCTTTAAGTCTCTGGGTTGCACCCAATCCAAAATTACTCGTACCTTCCCAGGGTCCATACGAAATTTCTTGTCAGACAAAATGAACCCCAGAAAGGACAATCCTTGGACACAAAATGTGCATTTTTCAGGTTTTGCAAAGAGCAAAAACTATAACTGACATTACCTGCAGGAACCAGCGGCGATAAATAGCCAACCTGAACCAAAACAGAGGCTGAGAAAGGTTACCTCTTGACATAACCAGTCCAGGAAAAAAAGAAAACAGGACTCAAAACCAGGTCTGGATCTGTAAGGATTCCGGACTTTCCTGGTGTCTGTTCGCCCTGATCCAAGATGAAGTCTTGGATCTCGCCCTGTCATGGAACTTCCTGTCTGTCCTGATTATTTAAGTCTGGGTCTTGTGCTCACCTGTGCTTGAGTATTTTGTGCTGCTGGCTCCTTAGCATCTGCCTGATTGCTGGTTAACTCTCTGCTTCTGCTGCTTACTACTCGGTGGTCTGCTTCACCCCATTCAGCTACCTCTCGCACCTGGAACTGCTGCGACGTGCAGTACACCAGTGGAAGGATTTCCTTTGTGTACCAAACTTTTCCCAGTGTTGTGCCTCTTTGCACAACCACACCAGGTGAGCAAGATTCAATCTGTGCTTTTCTCTCCAAGAAAGATGTACTCATCTACTACGCTTAGGCCGGTTTCACACTTGCGTTCCCCTGATGTGCGGCGAGCTGCGGACTTCCTCCGTGAAGCCCCGCCCTCGGCCGCACCTCCGCTGTTATCTCCGCCTACATCTGTATGCGGCCCGCATGCTACCTGCGTACCTATATTTAACATTAGGTACGCAGGTCGTGCGGCTGTATGCGGATGGTGCCGAATGCGTCATTTTGACGATGCGGCAAAAAAAAAAGCTACATGGCTGCGTCTCCGCTGGTCGCCGCATCGTCAAAACGATGCATGCGGCACCATCCGCATACAGCCGCAAGACCTGCGTACCTAATGTTAAATATAGGTACGCAGGTCGCATGCGGGGAGGTGCGGCCAAGGGCGGGGCTTCACGGAGGAAGTCCGCAGCTCGCCGCACATCAGGGGAACACAAGTGAGAAACCGGCTGTCACGCCCTACAGACGTGTCTATCGGGTGGACCCACTGGACCGCAAATACAGCGGTTACTGATACCAGGAAGGGAGAACCAGACCAGGAAAGCAGGTTCAAACGCTTTATTGTACAGTAATACAAACACTAGGGGAGACACCCCAAAGGAAGGCCACAGGGCCACAACACCAGAAAACCTCTAAGGAGACCAAGGCTTGGAGTGACCCCTATACAGGGATTTCCCCTAGACCACCAATAGAGGGTCCGATGAGGCAGACACCTGTGTTAAACCGACCTAGGAGGTAGGAAGAAATGAATAAACAAAACAGGGCTGGATGTGGAACTTGGAAGCAGGAAGAAGACTGCAGGGAACCACACAGGATACTGGACTCAGGATGCTGTGGAGACCAGACTCGATCCTAGGGAAAAAAGGAACACAGAGTAAGACAGGCAAATTGGACTGATAAGCCTAGCAGGGTAAGACCTGGAGCAGCAACTTCAGGATAATAGAAGTTGCCCAGGCGGCGTCCAGGAGTGACTGAGATCCTTATATACCTCCAGCCTCCAGGTGATAGGCCGGGAGGAGGGGCAGTGAGTAGGGAGGGGCTGACCCTTTAAGAAGCCAGAGAGCTCGCCTGACCGCCCCCTATGCACTCCCTAGGAGAGGGAGAGAAAGGAGGAAGTGCAGCAGACATGGGAGCAAGGACCCGGGCAGCACGTCTGCAGGTACGGACCCCGGAGCGCCGGTGGACGACAGGAGCGTGACCCTGCTGGCTAAGGACAGGACCAGAAGAGGTAAGAGCAGGCGGGGAAGAGAAAGAAGGCGCCCCGGACTGCGAGGTGGTGACAGTACCCCCCCTCCAGGCCCCCCCGGGCGGCGACTGGCAAAGAACCGCCGTAGGAGTCGAGGAGGATGGACGTTGCCCTTCGGCTCCCAGGACCTCTCCTCAGGACCAAACCCCTTCCAGTCGACCAGGTACCATGTGGCACGCCCTCTCTTCTTCACGTCCAGGATGGCACCGACCTCATACTCGTCATTGGCCGAAATCGGAGGAGGACGCTCTCCCGGATCCTGGGAGAAGCGGTTGAGGATCACAGGTTTGAGGAGGGAAAGAATTATGTATTTGCAGAGAAGGAGGCAGTAGTAGCCGATAGCACACATCGTTGAGTCTCCGGGACACCTCGAACGGTCCGATGTACCGAGGTTCGAGCTTGAAGGAGGGCACCTTAAGGCGGACTTACTTGGCTGATAACCATACCTTGTCTCCCGGTTGAAACATCTGGGCATCAAGTCTTCTCTTATCGGCATGGTCCTTCATGCGCTGGGATGCTTTCACAAGAGCCTCACGAGTCTTGTTCCAGATGTTGGCGAAGTCGCGAGCCACGGCCTCTGCTGCAGGATTGGGAGTCGCGATGTCCAAGGGAGTCGGGATCCTCGGGTGTTGCCCATATACAATAAAAAATGGAGTGTTACGAGAGGACTCACCAACATGATTATTGTACGAGAACTCCGCCCAAGGCAGTAGGGACGCCCAGTTGTCGTGGTGTGCGTTGACAAAGTGTCGTAGAAAACCTGCCAACACCTGGTTTACCTGTTCCACCTGTCCGTTAGACTGTGGATGATAAGCTGAAGAGAAGTCCAAGGCAATATCGAGTTTCCTGCAGAGAGACCGCCAGAATCGGGACACGAATTGTACTCCCCTATCGGAAACAATGTTGGAGGGTAACCCATGCAACCGGAGGATATGTTGAACAAACAACTCGGCCAGCTTGGGTGCCGAAGGAAGACCAGGCAGAGAAACGAAGTGACTCATCTGGGAAAATCTGTCCACCACGACCCAGATGACAGTATTCCCGGAGGATGCAGGGAGATCCGTGATGAAGTCCATCGCAATGTGTTGCCATGGTTTTGATGGTACAGGCAAGGGCAAGAGTTGACCGGTGGGAAGCCGTTTGGGGGTCTTGTTGCAGGCACAGGAAGAACAGGCTGAGACGTAGTCTGACACCTCTTGACGCATCCCAGGCCACCAGTAGTACCGACCGATCAACTGTAGAGTCTTTGTCAGACCTGCGTGGCCGGCTAGTAAGGAGGAATGTCCCCAGCGAAGGATGCGTTCTCGACTCAGTTCGGGCACCAGCGTCTTACCAGGAGGTACCTGCGACAGTCGAAGCGGTGCAACCATGATCACCTTGGATGGATCGATGATGGGACGAGGTTCCTCCTCCTGATCGTTGGTAAGAAAAGACCGGGAGAGGGCGTCAGCCTTAATATTTTTATCTGCGGGACGAAAATGAAGACGGTAGTCAAACCGAGCAAAGAATAAAGACCAACGGGCCTGATGAGGATTGAGCCTCTGGGCAGACTGGAGATAGGCCATGTTCTTGTGGTCGGTGTAGATCACCACCGGGTGCACCGCTCCCTCTAGGAGGTAACGCCACTCCTCCAAGGCCATCTTGATGGCAAGCAACTCACGGTCACCAATGGAGTAATTCCGCTCACAGGGGGTAAAGGCCTTCGAAAAGAAGCCGCAAGAGACCATGCGTCCGGAGGCGGCTTTCTGCGTGAGGACGGCCCCGGCACCTGTGGAGGATGCGTCCACCTCCAGAAAGAACTGCTTCTCAGCGACGGGCCTGTGCAGGGCTGGTGCGGAGGAGAAGGCCTGTTTGAGTGCCTGGAAGGAACACTCAGCCTCTGGAGTCCATCCATTAGCAGGTATTCCCTTGCGTGTGAGTGCTGTGAGAGGCTTGACCAGATCCGAGAAGTGCTGGATAAACTGCCGGTAGTAGTTGGCGAATCCTACGAACCGCTGGATGGCTTTGATCCCGACCGGCCGAGGCCAGTTCATGATGGCCGACACCTTGTTAGGATCCATCTCCAGCCCAGAGTCAGAGATGATGTATCCAAGGAAAGGCAGAGAAGACCGCTCGAAGAGACATTTCTCATACTTGGCATACAAGCGGTTCTCCCGTAATCGAAGGAGAACTCGTCGGACGTCTCTTCTGTGTGTGGGTAGGTCTGGGGAGAAAACCAAGATGTCATCCAGGTATACCACTACACATACGTACAGCATGTCACGGAAGACGTCGTTCACGAACTCCTGGAAAACGGCTGGTGCGTTGCACAGTCCGAAGGGCATCACCCGGTACTCGAAGTGACCATCACGGGTGTTGAAGGCGGTTTTCCACTCGTCACCGGCCCGGATGCGGACAAGGTTGTAAGCCCCTCGCAGGTCCAGCTTGGTGAAGATCCGGGCTCCCCGGAGCCGATCGAAGAGTTCTGGAATAAGAGGCAGTGGGTACTTATTCTTTACCGTGATAGCGTTTAATCCGCGGTAGTCAATGCAAGGACGCAAGGACCCATCCTTCTTTTTCACGAAGAAGAACCCAGCTCCCACAGGGGATGTGGACCTCTGGATGAATTCCCGGGCCAAACTGTCTGTGACGTTTTCTGACATCGCCTGAGTCTCAGCAGGGGACAGAGGGTAGATTCGTCCTGTAGGAAAATAAGCACCTGGAACCAAATCGATGGGACAATCATAAGGCCTGTGCGGGGGCAAGACCTCTGCTTCTCGTTTATCGAAGACATCCGCAAATGCCCAGTAGGCATCCGGAAGTCCGGGCAAGGATGTAGGTAAGGGAGTCAAACGGATAGGCCGGACGGACAGCAGGCAACGGCTATGGCAGGACGAACCCCAACGCAGGACCTCCCCACTTCGCCAGTCTATGACTGGCTCATGCGTACGCAGCCATGGCAGACCGAGCATGAAAGGCGGAGAGAGAGTGGGTAGCACGTAAAAGGCAATCCTCTCAGCATGGAGAGCTCCGATCTGAAGTTCCACCTCACTGGTAATGCCCTCAACGGAATCTAGTAGGGGTCTCCCGTCTATGGTGGTGATGATGCGGGGATGCTGCAGGGGGTGTATAGGAATGCCGAGGCGGAGAGCCATGTCTCGCTGAATAAAGTTACCTGCAGATCCCGAGTCCAAATACGCCAACTCTGAGAATCGCCTGTCACCGACTTTCACCGGTATGGAAACAGTTAACGGTAGAGAGGTATCACTCTCACCTAGGATGGCCTCTCTTACCTGTCCTAGGTGGAGGAGTTTTCCGGTCTTCTGGAACATTGCCGGCGGAAATGGTTGGAGCCACCACAATAGAGACACAACCTCCGGGCGACTCTCTCCTCATGCTCCTGGGGACTCAGCCGGAGACGATCCACCTCCATGGGTTCGGGTCAGGGCCGGCGTCAGCACCCGGCACAGCGGGCAAATGCCGGGGCCTTGGGAAGAAAGGGGGGCCCACTGGCAGCTGGGAGAGCAGAGCAGGAGATAACATGCTCTCTCCGCCCATAAAGTCACTGCTGGCTGCGTTCTCTTAACCCCTATGTGCCAGCTCTGACACAAGCATCTTCTCACTCAGTCAGTGCAGCCAGGCAGGCACACATAGGGGTTAACAGAAGGCAGCCAGTGTGACTGTTTGTGGGCGGAGAGAGCAGTTCTCTGCTCTGGCCCCTGGCTGGCTGCAGACAGTGCTGCTGAGCTGAACTTATCAGGAAGATTCCGGAGGAGCTAGTCCTACCAGAGTGCAAAGGTATCCAGCAGTGGTTGCAGTTGGTCCTGTGGCTCAGTCTGCTGCTGTCTGTCTCTGCTGCCTAAAAATGTGGGTGATGTCTGGAGGAGCAGCTGGTGGGGTGCAGCCTGCAGCCACCCAGCTCTCCCAGAACCCCAGAATATATGCATGCTGCACCAAACCTGCACCAGTGGGGTAGGAAGAAGCTTAACCCCTTCCCATCTGTATGAAGGTTATTGCTAAACCTTAAATATAACAATCTGACCCGCATAAATGGGGTTAACCAGATGCCAGGAGGAAGGGGAGCTGCTGCCATGTGGGCTGTAGGTTGGGGCCCCCTGGCCCCATGCTGGTGACTGGAGGGACTCTGCCCAGTGCTGGCATGTGGGTGATTTCTGCTCCGGAGTCTCAGCTTCTCTCCTCCAGGTCACACTGTGCAGTCACAGCAACATTGGTTGTGTCTGTCCAGGTCCCAGCAGCTGCCACTGCTCCCACCAAGGACATGGCATCACTTAACCCTTCCTCTGCAGCCACCGGCAACAAATCCACATTATTCCTTGATTAAATCAGGTTCCAACCCAATAGAGGAGCAGACATTTCCTGCTGCCATTAGGGTCCGGGAGGGGGTGACATTGGCTGCCCTGCTACTCTGTAGTGGGGGGTGACAAGTGTAACATGGGGTAACGATGAAGGAGAAATGCACAGGATAATAGTGAGAGCGACAGAGGGCAGTGTATGGTATGGAGCAGTCACGGGTGGGCTGCAGGATCCCCCCATACTGTACATGATTGCTCGGGACAGGGAGGCGTTTAATGAGCTTCTAATGACGGGGCACTAATTGGGTCATTAGGGTTTGTGGAAAGGATTCAGCATCAGGTCCCTCATTAATGCCCGAGCGATGTTACTTTGTAGCACAGATCTGTTAGGGCCGCAAAACCAAACAACGTTGTTTATGTAGAAAAGTCTTTGTTTCATAGAAAAACTTAAAACAGAAAAGATTTTCTGATACAACAACGCCCTGCTCACGACACTGCACAGCACCTCTCCTGTATATATACACTGCACAGCACCTTTCCCCCTGTATATATACACTGCACAGCACCTTTCCTCCTGTATGTATACATTGCACAGCACCTCTCCTGTATATATACACTGCACAGCACCTTTCCTCCTGTATATATACACTGCACAGTACCACTCCTCCTGTCCTGTATATATACACTGCAGAATTTACAATAGCTGTCACTCATGTAAGAAGTGAAATCTGGCATTGTACTATACATTTCTCTGCCGTATCTGTGCATCATAAATCGGGTATGTGTTAAAGGGAGGGGGCCCACTGAGACTCTTTCGCCCGGGGCCCTCAAAAACCTGGAGCCGGCCCTGGTTCGGGTGCTTCAGCAGAAGAAGCGTTACCTGGTAACAGGGGCCTCTGAAAAGAGGGTGCCAATCGAGGTGGTCTTTTCTCCTGGGTTCTCTCCTTGGTGCGTTCTTGTAGGCGGCGATCTATCCAGACGGCAAGGGAGATGTATTCATCCAGGGTACCGGGAAGATCTCGTACGGCGAGCTCGTCCTTCAGGCGACTGGATAACCCTCTCCGGAAGACACCGATCAGGGGCTCATCAGACCAGCGAAGCTCAGGAGCCAAAGTGCGAAACTGTATGGCGTATTGGCCAACCGACAGAGTACCTTGCTGTAAGTTGAACAACTCCTCCGTGGCAGAAGCCACCCGACCTGGCTCATCAAAGATCTTCCGGAAGATGTCCAAGAAGGCCCACAAATCGGATACAATGGGGTCCTCTCTCTCCAGTAGTGGGTTGAACCAGGCCAAGGCCTCGCCCTCCAGGTGTGATGCCAGAAAGGCCACTTTCGCCACATCCGTAGGGTATTGATGAGGGAGAAGCCTGAAATGCAGCTGGCATTGGTTGATGAAACCCCTGCACATCTTTGGATCCCCAGAGTACCTGGTAGGTTTGCAGAGGCGAGGGGAAGAGTAGACGCCTCCTACGGTACTGGGATCCAACACGGGTGCGGCAACCGGAGCAGAAGGAGATCGCTGCAGATTCGAAAGCCGCTCGTCCACAGACGTCATGTAACTCAGCATCTGGGTCTGCATCCGTCCTTGTTGATCCAACTCCTGATGGAGATCTGCAAGATGAGAGGAGAAAGATGCATCCACCCCCTGAGGGGAAGCTAGACGGGCCTCAAGGGTACGCATGAACGCAACTACCTGTTCCTGGCTCTGGCGGAGACTGGCGAGCTCCCTCTGAGCATCGAACCTGGCATCAGCGGGGTCCATGGCCTGGGCAAAATCTGTCACGCCCTACAGACGTGTCTATCGGGTGGACCCACTGGACCGCAAATACAGCGGTTACTGATACCAGGAAGGGAGAACCAGACCAGGAAAGCAGGTTCAAATGCTTTATTGTACAGTAATACAAACACTAGGGGAGACACCCCAAAGGAAGGCCACAGGGCCACAACACCAGAAAACCTCTAAGGAGACCAAGGCTTGGAGTGACCCCTATACAGGGATTTCCCCTAGACCACCAATAGAGGGTCCGATGAGGCAGACACCTGTGTTAAACCGACCTAGGAGGTAGGAAGAAATGAATAAACAAAACAGGGCTGGATGTGGAACTTGGAAGCAGGAAGAAGACTGCAGGGAACCACACAGGATACTGGACTCAGGATGCTGTGGAGACCAGACTCGATCCTAGGGAAAAAAGGAACACAGAGTAAGACAGGCAAATTGAACTGATAAGCCTAGCAGGATAAGACCTGGAGCATCAACTTCAGGATAATAGAAGTTGCCCAGGCGGCGTCCAGGAGTGACTGAGATCCTTATATACCTCCAGCCTCCAGGTGATAGGCCGGGAGGAGGGGCAGTGAGTAGGGAGGGGCTGACCCTTTAAGAAGCCAGAGAGCTCGCCTGACAGCCCCCTATGCACTCCCTAGGAGAGGGAGAGAAAGGAGGAAGTGCAGCAGACATGGGAGCAAGGAGCCGGGCAGCACGTCTGCAGGGACGGACCCCGGAGCGCCGGCGGACGACCGGAGCGTGACCCTGTTGGCTAAGGACAGGACCAGAAGAGGTAAGAGCAGGCGGGGAAGAGAAAGAAGGTGCCCCGGACTGCGAGGTGGTGACACCGGCCTTAGATAGTGCTCTCACTCTTTCTCCCCTCGTCCTCTCTTTTCCAGGACGTCATTCATAGGACGCATCATCTGTGAACAATTGGACTCCTACTAAAGGTACTGTGCACACGTGTGAGCAAGTTTTGCTGGACTTCATCATTTAAGTACTGTGTGCATTTGCACTATAACTTTATTGGACTTCCTCGTTTTAGTGTTTTGTTTGCATCCACATAATTTCCTTGCTGGACTGGTTCGCATTAGCGGTCGTGCCCCGCTACTCAGTTTGCTGTGATTTTCTATAGAGCTGAGGACGTTGTTACTATTGCAGGAATATCTGTACCATGTTTTGTTCGCTATTCTGTTTGCTGTGACTTTCTATATAGAGCTGAGACCTCCTTACAATTGCAGAAATATCTGTTAGTTCTGTTTACATTTCTGTTTTTGAGTAAATACATCTTTTGTTGCAACTTTGCTCTCAGACTGGCTTTATCCCATGCTATCAGATTCCGTAGTACCCATATAATTATTACAGGATCATGACAATGAGGCTTATGTAGGAGCGGTGGAGCTGGTAATCTGCTCCCTGATACTTTAAAGGGTTGAATGTATTTGATGTTCATGTATGTTATAAATGGGTAACACTCACTGGGACAACAGTTAGCTTAGACAGGGTTAACTGTACTGGCTGGCCCAGTTTGTGAGGGGGAACTGAGAGTTGGTGTCAAGTACAGAAAGAGTCAGTGAGTTGTGAGCAGCAAACAAGTAACAGGCTCAGGACAGGGGCTGCTAGGGACACCGTGAGTCCAGAACTTCAGGGCAGTTGATTGCCAGAGAAACTCTCCGCATTAGTCCCCTTTTGCCAGCCCAGGAAACTTGAGATAAACGTTAGGGCCTGGGGGCACACTCCTTCTGTGATGCTGAGGGATAATTTGGACTAAAAAATTAAGAGACAGAGTGAGCTGGAATCCATAAATACTGTTAAAAAAGGAGAAGATTCCCTACTAGTGTTGAGCGATACCTTCCGATATCGGAAAGTATCGGTATCGGATTGGATCGGCCGATATTCAAAAAATATCGGATATCGCCGATACTGATACCCGATCCCAATGCAAGTCAATGGGACCAAAATATCGGAATTAAAATAAACCCTTTCTTTCCTTGTAGGTTCATTCTACATGAAGGAAAACAACTAAGAATAATGCAGGATGTATTTGGGGAGGTGGCGGAGACATTAAAGTCATAGAGGTTTAGCCCAATCAAATAGAATAGCATGTTTTTTTTTTTTTAAAGACGTTCGGCGTGACAAAGATATTGACTATGTAAATTTTTTTTTTATTTTGTCAGATATTGATGTTTCACTATTCCACGCCCTTCCCCTTCTTTTTTTTTTACTTTTCCCACACTTTCATCTTCATCATCATCAGCATCTTTGACATCAAATTCTTCTTCACCTTATTCATCTTCTTCTTCATCCTTTACCGTTTTTTTTTTTTGATTACATTCTTCATATTCATTTTATTCAACTATTATTATTCTTCCTATTCTACATATTCATTTTATTCAACTGTTATTATTCTTCCTATTCTACTTCTTCATCATATTCTCATTTGTGACAGGCATTCCCGTAGTTGTTATCTATAAAAGTTGGAAGATTACACCTTCCGTTGTGCCAGTCACAAAAGTTACATTTGTCCGCGTTCAGTTTGGCCTGCAGCATCAGGCTTTATCCAGGGGCACCACGAGGAGGAACGGACTCACCCCCATACACTGCTTAGTCTTCTGCATATAATTTAGATAATATCTTTTGCTCTGATATTAAGTGTTATGCTTAATGTTCTTCTGCTCTTTGTTCTGCAGCCTCTTGTTCTTCTGCTTCTCGGTCTTCCATGTCGTCGTCTCCAGGGTCGTCGTCTCCAGGGTCGTCGTCTCCGCCGTCGTCGTCTCCGCCGTCGTCGTCTCCGCCGTCGTCGTCTCCGCCGTCGTCGTCGTCATCGGGGTGGTCTTTCTGGTCGTCGACGTTAGGGTCTTCAACTTGGAAATGTAGCAGAAGGTACAAGAAGGCTGAGAAAATGCCAAGAACCAGCTGATGGAACTGCAACTCGGATGGCTACCCGAAGGTTCAAGAGCCTATGGAACTACCGAGGACCAGCTGACGTTACTGGAACCCGGTTACTAAGCAGGAGGTACCCGTGCTAAAAAGCACTACCAAGGACCGCCTGACGTTGGCGGAACTCGGATACCCAGAAGGAGGCACCTAAGCCAAAGGCTCTGCCCGGAACCAGCTGACGGTACTGGAACCAGGATGGGGAGCAGAAGGTACAAGAGCAAAAGACACTGCCGAGAACCAGCTGACGGTACTGGAACCCGGATGGGTAGCCGAAGGTCCAAGAGCCAATGGAACTACCGAGGACCAGCTGATGTTACTGGAACCCGGTTACTAAGCACGAGGTACCCGTGCCTGAAAGCACTACCAAGGACCACCTGACGTTGGTGGAACTTGGATACCCAGAAGGAGGCACCTAAGCCAAAGGCTCTGCCCGGAACCAGCTGATGGTACTGGAACCAGGATGGGGAGCAGAAGGTACAAGAGCAAAAGACACTGCCGAGAACCAGCTGACGGTGCTGGAACCAGGTGGTGGACCCGAAGGCCCACAGGAGAGGAGAGAACAGCTAGGCCGCGAGGCAGCCGCAGTTACCGAACCCCAACAGTCCTACAGGGGGAGCTGGGCCTACTGGCACTACAGAACCAGCCTTGACTACCAGTTCACGCAGCCCACATAGGAAGCTCCTAAACTGGAGGCACCCTGGAGTTGGCTAACCCGACCGCACCACGACGGGGCAAGCATAGGCGTCTCAGTGAGCTTGACACAACCCGGAAACAGCTGACGGTGCTGAAACCAGGTTTGGCACGAGGGAGTACCTGTGACAAAAACACTGCCGAGAACCAGCTGGCGGTGCTGGAACCCAGATGCGTTGCCCCAGTGTGCAAGAGCCAATGGCACGACCGAGGACCAGCTGACGGTGCTGGAACCCGGTTACTAAGCTGTAGGTGCCCGCGCTTAAAAGCACTACCAAGGATCGCCTGACATTGGCGGAACTCGGATACCCAGGAGGAGGCACCTAAGCCAAAGGCTCGGCCCGGAACCAGCTGACGGTGCTGGAACCAGGTGGTGGACCCGAAGGCCCACAGGAGAGGAGAGAACAGCTAGGCCGCGAGGCAGCCGCAGTTACCGAACCCCAACAGTCCTACAGGGGGAGCTGGGCCTACTGGCACTACAGAACCAGCCTTGACTACCAGTTCACGCAGCCCACATAGGAAGCTCCTAAACTGGAGGCACCCTGGAGTTGGCTAACCCGACCGCACCACGACGGGGCAAGCATAGGCGTCTCAGTGAGCTTGACACAACCCGGAAACAGCTGACGGTGCTGAAACCAGGTTTGGCATGAGGGAGTACCTGTGACAAAAACACTGCCGAGAACCAGCTGGCGGTGCTGGAACCCAGATGCGTTGCCTATCAAAGATTGTCTTCCTACAGCCCCAACTAGCGGTGTTGGAGCAAAGGGTAAGCAGGGGGAGCAGAGTGTAGGCCGAAGCCTGCACTGGAGTCAGCTTTGTGTCCGCGTTGCGTTTGCAGGACACTTTGCGGGCTACACAGCGGGGGAACAGCTGGCGGTGCTGAACCCCACTAGCACATTGGCTGGTGTTTTTCTCTGTGCAGCTAGCACTTCCGGGCAAAAACTAGCGGTGTTATAGCCCAGGGGCAGCAGGAGGAGGAGAGGAGCAGAGTGTAGGCCGATGCCTAGTTGAACCAATTTCAAAGGTAACCTTTAACCCCCCCTCAGGTGTTACAAAGTACAAGAGCCACACCTTGTGCAGCATTAATGCTGCACAAGTAAAAGGTTGCTCTATTAATTTTTCTACTTGCACACGCTGAATGCAACACGTACACAATTTAGCCCATTCTACAGTCAAACTGTAGTTGAGGCGTGACTTGTATTTTTAAGGAGACGCAGCATAGGTGTCCAAAATAATGCCTTTGTGCTTGGCGCAGCTTCCTGAGCGTTGTTTTTTGCTGTACAGGAGCCTGCGCTCTTGTGTTATCCCTTGGCAATGCCCTGTTAGCGCTGCCCGTCTTATGACCTCATTTCATGTTGGCCGCTGCGGTTAACGATGGCCATAAATCCCAGACCCACAGTGCCTTTTCATAAAGTCACACTGCGGTGCTGGGATTCGTGGCCTTGAGCAGTAAATATTTTCGACGCTCACACACGTCCTTACACCTGCTTCAGACTGGGCGGCCTCTGCTGATCCCTTTTCGCATGCCGCAGCCATGAGGCCGCACAGTCTGAAGAAGGCGGAAGGAGATGAGTGACGACAGGCGAACATATGCACTGCTCGTGCCCATAAACCACACCCTCGCTGACAAAATAAATAAGACAACGAGGGGCGTTGTTTCACGCAGGGCGGATGCACAGGCGCAGCCAGCTAACCATGATGTCAAAAGACGGGAAGCGCTACCAAAAGGGGTGCTGCGTATCATTAGAAAGGAAAGTCACACCTCAGGGACAGTGGAATGGTCTCAATGAGACACATTTTGTACATGTTGAGTTCCACGTGGGCAAGGAGAAAAAGTCAGCCACCTTGTACAAATGCAGCAGTACTGCTGAACAAGGTGGCTGTTATACATAGAAACACCTGGGGGTGGGGGGCAGGCTCCCTTCAATTTCAGTTCATGTGCCTGCATGGCGTTTGCAGGTCACGTTGCCGGCTACACAGCTGGGGAACAGCTGGCGGTGCTGAACCCCACTGACACATTGGCTGGTGTTTTTCTCTGTGCAGCTAGCACTTCCGGGCAAAAACTAGCAGTGTTTAAGCCCAGGGTCAGCAGGAGGAGGAGAGGAGCAGAGTGTAGGCCAAAGCCTGCACTGGTGGCAGCTTTTGTTCTGTTGTGCCTGCGTGGCATTTGCAGGTCACGTTGCCGGCTACACAGCTGGGGAACAGCTGGCGGTGCTGAACCCCACTAACACATTGGCTGGTGTTTTTCTCTGTGCAGCTAGCACTTCCGGGCAAAAACTAGCAGTGTTTAAGCCCAGGGTCAGCAGGAGGAGGAGAGGAGCAGAGTGTAGGCCGAAGCCTGCACTGGTGGCAGCTTTTGTTCTGTTGTGCCAGCGTAGCTTGTGCTGGACACGTTGCCGACTACACAGCAGGGGAACAGCTGGCGGTGCTGAACCCCACTGACACATCACCTAGTGTTTTTTCTGTGTAGACAACACTTCCAGGTGGCAACTGACAGTGTTGAAACCCAGGGAATCAAAGAGGAGCAGAGTGTAGGCCGAAGCCTAGTTGAACCAATTTCAAAGGTAACCTTTAACCCCCCCTCAGGTGTTGCAAGGTACAAGAGCCACACCTTGTGCAGCATTAATGCTGCACAAGTAAAAGGTTGCTCTATTTAGTTTGCTCCTTGCACACGCTGAATAAAACACGTACACTTTTTAGCCCATTATACTGTCTAACAGTAGTGGAGGCGTGACTTGTCTTTTCAAGGAGACGCAGCACAGGTGTCAAAATTTACACCTAGGTGCTGGGCGCAGATTCCTGAGCGTTGTTATTAGCTGTACAGGAGTCTGCGCTATTGTGATCCCTTGGCCATGCGCTGTGAGCGCTTCCTATCTTCTGACCTCATTTCATGTCGGCCGTTGCGGTTAGCGATGGACATGAATCCCAGACCCACAGTGTGTTTTCAAAAAATCACACTGCGTGGCTGGGATTCGTGGCCTTGTGCAGTAAATATGTTTGCCGCTCACACATGTCCTTACACCTGCTTCAGACTGGGCGGCCTCATCTGATCCCTTATCGCATGCCGCGGCCATGAGGCCACCCAGTCTGAAGAAGGCGGAAGGAGATGAGTGAACACAGGCAAACATATGCACTGCACATGCCCATCAATCACACCCTCGCTGTCCAAAAAAATAAGACACCGAGGGGCGTTGTTTCGAGCAGGGCAGACGCACAGGCGCAGCCAGCTAACCAATGATGTCAGAAGACGGACAGCGCTACCAAGGGTGGTGCTGCGTATCATTAGAAAGGAAAGTCACACCTCAGGGACAGTGGAATGGTCTCAATGAGACACATTTAGTACGTGTTTAATTAAACGTGGGCAAGGAGAAAAAGTCAGCCACCTTGTACAAATGCAGCAGTACTGCTGAACAAGGTGGCGGTTATACATAGAAACACCTGGGGGTGGGGGGCAGGCTCCCTTCAATTTCAGTTCACGTGCCTGCATGGCGTTTGCAGGTCACGTTGCTGGCTACACAGCTGGGGAACAGCTGGCGGTGCTGAACCCCACTGACACATTGGCTGGTGTTTTTCTCTGTGCAGCTAGCACTTCCAGGCTAAAACTGGCGGTGTTATGAGCCCAGGGTCAGCAGGAGGAGGAGAGGAGCAGAGTGTAGGCCGAAGACTGCACTGGTGGCAGCTTTTGTTCTGTTGTGCCTGCGTGGCGTTTGCAGGTCACGTTGCCGGCTACACAGCTGGGGAACAGCTGGCGGTGCTGAACCCCACTAACACATTGGCTGGTGTTTTTCTCTGTGCAGCTAGCACGTCCGGGCAAAAACTGGCGGTGTTAGAGCCCAGGGTCAGCAGGAGAAGGAGAGGAGCAAAGTGTAGGCCGAAGCCTGCACTGGTGGCAGCTTTTGGTCGGTTGTGCCAGCGTGGCTTGTGCTGGACATGATGCCGGCTACACAGCAGGGGAACAGCTGGCGGTGCTGAACCCCACTAACACATTGGCTGTTGTTTTTCTCTGTGAAGCTCGCATTTCCGGGCAAAAACTAGCGGTGTTAGAGCCCAGGGTCAGCAGGAGGAGGAGAGGAGCAGAGTGTAGGCCGAAGCCTAGTTGAACCAATTTCAAAGGTAACCTTTAACCCCCCCTCAGGTGTTGCAAGGTACAAGAGCCACACCTTGTGCAGCATTAATGCTGCACAAGTAAAAGGTTGCTCTATTTAGTTTGCTCCTTGCACACGCTGAATAAAACACGTACACTTTTTAGCCCATTATACTGTCTAACAGTAGTGGAGGCGTGACTTGTCTTTTCAAGGAGACGCAGCACAGGTGTCAAAATTTACACCTAGGTGCTGGGCGCAGATTCCTGAGCGTTGTTATTAGCTGTACAGGAGTCTGCGCTATTGTGATCCCTTGGCCATGCGCTGTGAGCGCTTCCTATCTTCTGACCTCATTTCATGTCGGCCGTTGCGGTTAGCGATGGACATGAATCCCAGACCCACAGTGTGTTTTCAAAAAATCACACTGCGTGGCTGGGATTCGTGGCCTTGTGCAGTAAATATGTTTGCCGCTCACACATGTCCTTACACCTGCTTCAGACTGGGCGGCCTCATCTGATCCCTTATCGCATGCCGCGGCCATGAGGCCACCCAGTCTGAAGAAGGCGGAAGGAGATGAGTGAACACAGGCAAACATATGCACTGCACATGCCCATCAATCACACCCTCGCTGTCCAAAAAAATAAGACACCGAGGGGCGTTGTTTCGAGCAGGGCAGACGCACAGGCGCAGCCAGCTAACCAATGATGTCAGAAGACGGACAGCGCTACCAAGGGTGGTGCTGCGTATCATTAGAAAGGAAAGTCACACCTCAGGGACAGTGGAATGGTCTCAATGAGACACATTTAGTACGTGTTTAATTAAACGTGGGCAAGGAGAAAAAGTCAGCCACCTTGTACAAATGCAGCAGTACTGCTGAACAAGGTGGCGGTTATACATAGAAACACCTGGGGGTGGGGGGCAGGCTCCCTTCAATTTCAGTTCACGTGCCTGCATGGCGTTTGCAGGTCACGTTGCCGGCTACACAGCTGGGGAACAGCTGGCGGTGCTGAACCCCACTGACACATTGGCTGGTGTTTTTCTCTGTGCAGCTAGCACTTCCAGGCTAAAACTGGCGGTGTTATGAGCCCAGGGTCAGCAGGAGGAGGAGAGGAGCAGAGTGTAGGCCGAAGACTGCACTGGTGGCAGCTTTTGTTCTGTTGTGCCTGCGTGGCGTTTGCAGGTCACGTTGCCGGCTACACAGCTGGGGAACAGCTGGCGGTGCTGAACCCCACTAACACATTGGCTGGTGTTTTTCTCTGTGCAGCTAGCACGTCCGGGCAAAAACTGGCGGTGTTAGAGCCCAGGGTCAGCAGGAGAAGGAGAGGAGCAAAGTGTAGGCCGAAGCCTGCACTGGTGGCAGCTTTTGGTCGGTTGTGCCAGCGTGGCTTGTGCTGGACATGATGGCGGCTACACAGCAGGGGAACAGCTGGCGGTGCTGAACCCCACTAACACATTGGCTGTTGTTTTTCTCTGTGAAGCTCGCATTTCCGGGCAAAAACTAGCAGTGTTAGAGCCCAGGGTCAGCAGGAGGAGGAGAGGAGCAGAGTGTAGGCCGAAGCCTAGTTGAACCAATTTCAAAGGTAACCTTTAACCCCCCCTCAGGTGTTGCAAGGTACAAGAGCCACACCTTGTGCAGCATTAATGCTGCACAAGTAAAAGGTTGCTCTATTTAGTTTGCTCCTTGCACACGCTGAATAAAACACGTACACTTTTTAGCCCATTATACTGTCTAACAGTAGTGGAGGCGTGACTTGTCTTTTCAAGGAGACGCAGCACAGGTGTCAAAATTTACACCTAGGTGCTGGGCGCAGATTCCTGAGCGTTGTTATTAGCTGTACAGGAGTCTGCGCTATTGTGATCCCTTGGCCATGCGCTGTGAGCGCTGCCTGTCTTCTCACCTCATTTCATGTTGGCCGTTGCGGTTAGCGATGGATATGAATCCCAGGCCCGCGGTGTGTTTTCAAAAAATCACACTGTGTGGCTGGGATTCGTGGCCTTGTGCAGTAAATATGTTTGCCGCTCACACATGTCCTTACACCTGCTTCAGACTGGGCGGCCTCAGCTGATCCCTTATCGCCTACCACGGCCAGGAGGCCGCACAGTCTGAAGAAGGCGGAAGGAGATGAGTTAAGACAGGCGAACATATGCACTGCACATGCCCATCAATCACACCCTCGCAGCCAAAATATATGAAACGAGGGGGGTTGTGTCGGGCAGGGCGGACGCACAGGCACAGGCAGCCAACCAATGATGTCAGGAGACGGGCAGCGCTACCAAGGGGGGTGGTGCGTGTCACTAAAAAGGAAAGTCACACCTCAGGGACATTGTAATGGTCTGTAATGAGACACATATTTTACGTGTTTAATTCTACGTGGGCAAGGATAAAAAATCAGCCACCTTGTACAAATGCAGCAGTACTGCAGTACTAGGTGGCTGTTATACATAGAAACACCTGGGGGGGTGGGGCCAGGTTCCCTTTAATTTCAGTTCATGTGCCTGCGTGGCGTTTGCAGGTCACGTTGCCGGCTACACAGCAGGGGAACAGCTGGCGTTGCTGAACCCCACTAACACATTGGCTGGTGTTTTTCTCTGTGCAACTAGCACTTCCGGGCAAAAACTAGCAGTGTTTAAGCCCAGGGTCAGCAGGAGGAGGAGAGGAGCAGAGTGTAGGCCGAAGCCTGCACTGGTGGCAGCTTTTGTTCTGTTGTGCCAGCGTAGCTTGTGCTGGACACGTTGCCGACTACACAGCAGGGGAACAGCTGGCGGTGCTGAACCCCACTGACACATCACCTAGTGTTTTTTCTGTGTAGACAACACTTCCAGGTGGCAACTGACAGTGTTGAAACCCAGGGAATCAAAGAGGAGCAGAGTGTAGGCCGAAGCCTGCAGTGGAGCAAGTTGAAAGGGAACCTTTAACCCCCCCCCCCAGGCATTTGTTGCTGAAAGAGCCATCTTGTACAGCAGTAATACTGCACATGGAAAATGGTGGCTCCGAAAATTATGCTCCTTGCAAACGCTGAAGTACACACTCATATAATGTGTCCCCTCACACTGTCAAACCGTCCCGGAAGTGGGACTTTCCTTTGTAATGTGACACAGCAAAGCCGTCATTCCAACCCCCTTGGTGCCGTGCGCCACCTCCTCAACGTTGTTTGGTTCTGTCACGGAGCCCACGCTGTAATGTTATCCCTTGGCCATGCACAGTTAGCGGTGCCCGTCTTCTGACATCATGTAGGTGTCAGGCTGGCAGTGCCTGTGCGTCCAAGCTGCCCGAGATCCAACCTTGCAGTGTCATCTAATGTAGTCCCACTGCGGGCCTGGGATCCATGGGCATGCGCAGTGCATATCATCGCCTCTCACTCACCTCCTTCCTGCTTCTTCAGACTGTTCGGCGTCACGGCCGTGGCATGCTATTAGGGATCAGCTGACGCCGCCGAGTATGAAGAAGCGTGAAGAAGGGGAGTGAGAGGCTAGTATATGCACTGCGCATGGCCATGGATACCAGGCCCACTGTGGGATCACATTAGACGACACTGCGAGGTGGGATTTCGGGCAGCGTGGACGCACAGGCGCAGCCAGGACGACAACAAATGATGTCAGAGGACGGGCAGCGCAAACTGTGCATGGCCAAGGGATAACATAACAGCGCAGGGTCCATGACGGAATCAAACAACGCTAAGGAGCCAGCACACGGTGGCAAGGGGGTAGCAATGACGGCTGTGCTGCGTCACATTACAAAGGTAAGTCCCACCTCCGGGACGGTTGGACGGTGTGAGGGGACACATTACATGAGTGTGTAGTTCAGCGTTTGCAAGGAGCATAATTTCCAGAGCGACCCTTCCCTTGTGCAGTATTAGTGCTGCACATGGTGGCTCTTTCAGTAACAAACGCCTAGGGGGGGGGACAGGTCCCCTTACATTTTAGTTGTGCCAGCGTGGCGGTCGCATGACACGTTGCCGGATACACAGCTGGGGATCAGCTGACGTTACTGAACCCCAATAACAGAGGAGCGACTGTTGACTGTGCAGACAGCACTTCCAGGCACCAACTGGCGGTGTTAGAGCCCAGGGACAGCAGGAGGAGCAGATTGGAGGTATTGCCGCACACACAGCTGGGGATCAGCTGACGTTACTGAACCCCAATAACAGAGGAGCGACTGTTAACTGTGCACACAGCACTTCCAGGCACCAACTGGCGGTGTTAGAGCCCAGGGTCAGCAGGAGGAGCAGAGGAACAGAGTGTAGGCCGAAGCCTGATTGGAGCAAGTTGAAAGGGAACCTTTAACCCCCCCCAAGACGTTTGTAGCTGAAAGAGCCATCTTGTGCAGCACTAAGGATGCAAAAGGAAAAGGTTGCTCTTTTAATTATGCTCCTTGCAAACACTGAAGTAAACACTAAAAATGTGTCCCCTTATACCGTTCAACCGTCCCGGAGGTGCGAATTTCCTTCGTAATGGGACACAGCACAGCTGTCATTCCTATCCCCTTGGTGCCATGCGCTGCCTCCTCAGCGTTGTTTTAAGCTGTCATGGAGCCTGCGCTGTTCTGTTATCCCTTGGGCATGCCCTATTTGCGCTGCCTGTCTTCTGACATAATTTGGTGTCAGGCTGTCAGTGCCTGTGCGTCCACGCTGCTCCAGATCCCACCTCGCAGTCTCGTCTAACGTAATCCCACTGCGGGCATTGGATCCATGGGCATGCACAGTGCATATACTCGACTCTCATTCCCCTCCTTCCCTCTTCTTCAGACTGTGCGGTGTCACGGCCGTGGCATGTTATTAGGGATCAGCTGACGGCGCACAGTCTAAAGAAGGCGGAGGAAAATGAGCGAGAGCCCGAGGGGAAGATATGCACTGCGCATGCCCATGGATCCCAGGCCCGCAGTGTGACTCAATCAGAAGACACTGCGAGGCGGGATCTCGGGCAGCGCGGCCGCACAGGCGCAGCCAGCCTGACACCAAATTATGTCAGAAGACAGGCAGCGCAAATAGGGCATGCCCAAGGGATAACAGAACAGCGCAGGCTCCGTGACAGCTTAAAACAACGCTGAGGAGGCAGCGCATGGCACCAAGGGGGTAGGAATGACGGCTGTGCTGTGTCACATTACGAAGGAAAGTCCCTGCTCCGGGACGGTATAACGGTATCAGTGAACACATTTTATAAGTGCTAAGTTCTGCGTGTGCAAGGAGCTAAACCAAAAGAGCTACCATTTCCTTGTGCAGCATTACTGCTGCACAAGATGGCTCTTTCAGTAACAAACAACGGGGGGGGGGGGGGGACAGGTTCCCTTACATTTAGGTTGTTGTGCCAGCGTGGCGGTCGCAGGACACATTGCCGGCTACACAGCTGGGGATCAGCTGACGTTACTGAAACCCAATAACACTGGGTCGTATGTTTTTACTGTGCAGCCTGCACTTCTGAGCCGCAACTGGCAGTGTTGGAGCCCAGGAATAGCAGTTCAGGTGGTAGAAAGATGAACACAGCAGGAGACCTGGATGACACCCAATTACTTAATCAGGCAGAGGAGTGGCAAATTCCTGCGAGATCCAGGCCTGGGTCATTTTCAGGAAAGTAAGCCGGTCAACGTTATCGGAGGACAGTCGCATGCGACGGTCTGTTAGTACACCACCTGCGGCACTAAAGACACGTTCCGATAAGACACTAGCCGCAGGGCAAGCCAGCACCTCCAATGCATACTGGCTTAGCTCTGGCCATGTATCCAGCTTAGAGACCCAAAACTTGACCGGGGAAGAGCCGTCTGGGAGTACAGTAAGAGGGCAAGCCATGTAGTCTGTCACCATCTGACGGAACCGTTGCCTCCTGCTGACTGGAGCCGCCGGTGATGGTGTAGACATTTGGGGCGGGCACACAAAAGTGTGCCAGAGTTGTGCCATACTGGGCTTGCCTTGGGCAGAGGCACTGCTTCTGCTCCCTCTTTGGGCAGAGCCTCCCCCACTGCCTCGACGCACTGAGCTGCTTTGTAAAGCACTAGCAGCACTCCTCTCAGTTGGACAGGAGAAGATGATGGAATTCACCAGTGTGTCGTGGTACTCCCGCAATTTACGCTCCCGGGTCAACGCTGGGATGAGGTTTTGGACGTTGTCCCGGTAGCGAGGATCGAGGAGGGTGAACACCCAATAATCAGGCATGTTGAGAATGTGGTCGATGCGGCGGTCGTTTCTCAGGCACTGCAGCATGAAATCCACCATGTGCTGCAGAGTGCCAACTGGCCCAGAAACGCTGTCCCCTGCTTGAGACATGATCTCTGCCCGCTCGTCATCACCCCACCCTCGCTGTACACACTGACCACTGGACAATTGTGTCGCTCCCTCCTCTGGACGGAGCTCTTCCTCCTCCATTGACTCCTCCTCATCCTCCTCACAAATTGGCCCCTGCGTACCCCTTTGTGAGGAACCACATGGCGCTGACTCTCCAGAAGCTGATGGAAAAGGTGACTCCTCATCCTCCACCTCTTCCACAACATCATCCCTTAACCCTTGCAAAGTTTGCTGAAGCAGGCAGATAAGCGGGACAGTCATGCTGACTAGTGCATCATCTGCACTTGCCATCCGCGTGGAATAATCAAAAGGACGCAAAACCTGGCAGACGTCCTCCATAGTGGCCCACTCTGTGGTTGTGAAGTCTGATCGGTGCTGACTGCGACTTCTTTGCGCCTGATGCAGCTGGTACTCCATAACTGCTTGCTGCTGCTCACACAACCGCTCCAACATATGTAACGTGGAATTCCACCGGGTAGGTAGGTCACATATGATGCGGTGTTCCGGAAGGCGGAATCGGCGCTGCAGATCAGCAATGCGGGATCTGGCCAAGCTGGAACGCCGCAAGTGAGCACACTCTAGGCGGACCTTGTGCAGCAGGGCATCAAGATCCGGATAGTCCCTCAGAAAACTCTGCACAACCAAATTGAGCACATGTGCCAGACATGGGATGTGAGTGAGGTTGCCAAGGGCCAAAGCTGCCACCAGATTTCGGCCATTGTCACACACTACCATGCCTGGCTGGAGATTCGCTGGCAGTAACCACACATCGCTCTCCTGCTTGATGGCATTCCAGAGCTCCTGCGCTGTGTGGCTTCGATTCCCCAATGAAACAAGTTTCAAGACGGCCTGCTGACATTTGGCCACGGCTGTGCTCATGTCGGTCATAGGTAAACGTTCACGGGTCCATGTGGAGGTGGACTGTGACGGCTCCTGCAGAGTTGATTCTGAGGAACTTGTGTAAGAGGAGGAGTCAATGCGTACAGACTGGATTCCTGCAATCCTTGGAGTGGGCAGGACACGTCCTGCGCCACTCGCACGATCTGTACCTGGCTCAACAACATTAACCCAATGGGCAGTGAGGGAAACGTATCGCCCCTGTCCATGCTGACTGGTCCACGCATCGGTGGTGAGGTGGACCTTGCTACTGACGGCGTTCAGTAGCGCATGTTTTATGTTTCCCTCAACATGCCTGTGCAGGGCAGGGACAGCTTGCCTGCTGAAGTAAAAGCGGCTGGGCACCTTGTACTGTGGGACTGCCAATGCCATCAAGTCACGGAAGCTGTCAGTCTCCACCAGCCTGAACGAGAGCATTTCCAGGGACAACAGTTTGGCAATGCCTGCATTCAGAGCCTGTGCTCGGGAGTGGTTGGCTGAGAATGCCCGCCTTTTCTCCCATGCCTGTACTACCGATGGCTGTAGAGTAGACTGGGAGTGTGAGGATGACTGGGAAGGTGGTGCTGTGGGTGGAATTACACAAGGTCTCTGGACAACAGTGCCAGAGGTTCTTCCATGGCGATCCTGGGAGGAAGCCAAACCAGCTGTGCGTGAGCTGGAGGAAGAGGCAACACGAGCTGAAGAGGTGGTAGCTGCCGCTGTTGGTTGGCCTACATCTTCAGTGTGTTTCTGTAACTCCACCGCGTGCCTGTTCCGCACATGTTTACACATATTTGTGGTATTGAGGTTGCTGACATTTTTCCCTCTTTTTACTTTCTGATGACACAGCTTGCATTTGACAAAACAAATGTCATCTGCAACTGTGTCAAAAAAGGACCAGGCACTGCAAGTCTTGGGAGCACCCTTTTTGGCTTTGGAAAGAGACAGGCTCCTAACGGGTGCCAAAGTGGAGGCTACAGGCTCCGCAGTCTTCCCCCTCCCTCTCCCTCTTTGGCCCGTAAGGGGAATCTCTTCCTCAGAGCTGCTCCCACCACCTTCCTGTTCCTCACACCACGATGGGTCAACGACCTCATCATCTCCACTACCCTCTGCCACCAACTGCTCCTCCTGGGTAGTTTCGGCAGCACAGTACGCACCAGAAAGCGTCACCTGAGTTTCATCATCAGATGCGTACTGCGCTGTGGTCACCGGAGGCACTGGCCCACCCGCCTCTTCAGAGTCAGAGAGACAAAGCTGTTGGGCATCACTGCACACTGCCTCTTCTTCCATTTCTCCAATGCTGCTTGGCTTGCCCCCTGTTTCCAAGCCAAGAGATTCAGAGAACAGAAGTAGAGACGGCTCCTGTCCTGGGCTCTCTGACTGCCTGGCCAATTTGGCAGGTGGTGAAGAGACAGATGGCTGCTCTCCAGTGGTCTGTGCCTGAGAGGATGTGGCACTAACTGAAGTCGATGCCGAGGCGTTAGCTGCCATCCACCCGACAACGGCTACAATTTGGTCTTCACGCAGCAGCGGTGCACGGCGCTCTCCGACAAAGCTGCGCATGAAGGACTGTTCCCTGCTGAAACTGAGTGACGACGAGTCACCGGCGCCCGCAGCAGGCACAGAATCACCACGTCCTCTCCCTGCTCCTCTCCCTGCTCCGCGCCCACATGCCTTACTCCCTGCCCTCTTCATCTTGGTTGACAGATAAAGATAAGCAGAAAAGTACTAAGGCCTTAGTGTGCTTATTCCTGAAATGCTCCTCCTAACAGGTGTAAGAAACACTAATGTTGTAAAGTGTGGACTAAACTTTATTATTTTTCAAATGTGGCCTACACAAGTGTTAAGTTGTGTTTGGTGAACTTTACTTTTTTTTTTTTGCAGATCGGGCTACAGAGCTAGTTTAAATCACACGGAGACCGTGCAGACAGCCGTAAACGGCGCTGCAAGGCCCAAAAAACCTCCTCTAGGTTATCCTATTTAGTGTTTTTCCACTATTTAGCTGGAGACGGGTGGAAAGACACTAATAGGGAATTTTTTTTTTAAATTTTAAACAGGCTGCACTATTTGAAAAAAAGGAAATTTTTTTTCAAGGTATGAGGCAGTAACGCACCCTGAGCTGAATCCAACCGGCTATGGCTGCACACAGACTACAGGGCGAGCTGCTCTCACACAGAGACCGTGCAGACAGCCGTAAACGGCGCTGCAAGGCCCAAAAAAACCCCTCTAGGTTAGCCTATGTAGTGTTTTTCCACAATTTAGCTGGAGACGGGTGGAAAAACACTAATAGGAATTTTTTTTTTTAAAGTTTAAACAGGCTGCACTATTTGAAAAAAAGGAAATTTTTTTTCAAGGTATGAGGCAGTAACGCACCCTGAGCTGAATCCAACCGGCTATGGCTGCACACAGACTACAGGGCAAGCTGCGCTCACACAGAGACCGTGCAGACAGCCGTAAACGGCGCTGCAAGGCCCAAAAAAACCCTCTAGGTTATCCTATGTAGTGTTTTTCCACAATTTAGCTGGAGACGGGTGGAAAAACACTAATAGGAATTTTTTTTTTTAAATTTTAAACAGGCTGCACTATTTGAAAAAAAGGAAAATTTTTCTCAAGGTATGAGGCAGTAACGAACCCTGAGCTGAATCCAACCAGCTATGGCTGCACACAGACAACAGGGCGAGCTGGGCTCACACGGAGACCGTGCAGACAGTCGTAAATGGCGCTTCAAGGCCCAAAAACCCCCCTCTAGGTTATCCTATGTAGTGTTTTTCCACAATTTAGCTGGAGACGGGTGGAAAAACACTAATAGGAAATTTGAGAAAAAATGTGCAGCAGGCTGCACTATGAGCAAAAAAGGACAACTGTGTGAGGCAGTGTGAACCCCCCCTGAGCTGAATACAACCAGGTATATGGCTGCACACAGACTACAGAGTGAGCTGCACACACACACACACACACAGAGACCTTGCAGAACGCTGTTAAAACAGCGCTGCAAGGCAAGAGCAAGGTGAACAGTGAAGAACACACAGCGTTTTGCTAAATTAGCCTTTGGAAAGGAAAATAAAGCAATTAGCTATCTCAACTGGCCCTCAGTTAGAACACAGCGTCTTGTCCCTAACTGAAATCACAGCAGAGTGAGTGCAAAATGGCAGCAGCGTTTGTTATAGTGCAGAGTGACATCATTTCAGCAGCCAATCACAGCCTTGCCAGTACTTACATGCCCACCATGCTAAACAGGATGTGCCCACACTTCCAATCATTCCTCATTGGCTGCTGCGTTCAGTTTGAATTCTGGGAACTTCCGATTCCGGTATCCGATACGCGGGAAGTATCGGAATTCGGTATCGGAATTCCGATACCGCAAATATCGGCCGATACCCGATACTTGCGGTATCGGAATGCTCAACACTATTCCCTGCAGCTAGAGAAGATAGTAAAAGGAATGTTCTACCAATACCGAGAACCAGAGCTGTAGTTGTGTCCGGTTCCTGTGGGAAAGATGATAACCCGTTGTGCCTTATCCTCTACACCTGCCTGTAAATCAGCAAGTAAAAGTTTATTTGTTTTTATGAACCTCATTTCTCCTGGATTGATTGTTGTCCTGGTATCAGAAGAGGGATTCCTGGATTCAGCAGAGGCCTGAGGCCCTGAAGTAAGTGTGATTTACCCCACCTACAGCAGTACACTAGGAGTGGGACACGTGTTGCCTGCAGAAGGTCAAAGCGAATGGGAACAGAAGCTTGTCCACGGCTACCTCACTTGGGCATTTTACATTTGCAGAGGTCTCGGGCATAGTATGTCTTTAGTCTGCAGCCTGTCTTGACATATGACTAGGATTGGCTACAGTTTATATTATAGTATGGGTACAATTTTATCACATTCTTGGAGAAACCCCTTGAAACATTTCCACATTATATTTTAAATTTGCATGTCAGAGCATTAAAAAACGATGTTTGGACTTTAGAGTGGAAACTAAACTACATTCTGCGGGATATAGAAGTTAATTAAATGAACTACAGTATGCCAACAAACAGCCATATAACTTTTTTTTTGTATTTTTCTATATCATTAACCAGGGAGTATTTGTATGATTTAAACAATAGGGTTGAGCGACTTTTCCTTTTTTGAGGTCGAGTCGGGTTTTGCGAAACACGACTTTCTGAAAAGTCGAGTCGAGAAAAATCGACCGATTATCTTGAAAAGTCGGGGTCGGGGGATCGGCCGAAACACAAAACCCAATGTAAGTCAATGGGAAATCTCTATATATTTATATTTACTTCATCGCGATGCAGCAGAAAAGCCAGTAATTCAATTGCCGGCGACTTTTGAAATTGGCCGATCCGTTTCGCCCAACCCTATTAAACAATACTTTTTTGATTTGCTCACACAGAGTCTTTTTACTTTTATTTTTTTGGTAGATAAATCTGATGAGTTGGAGACTGCCTCAGGGCATTTTTTTCTTGCTTCTTTTTCCTTTCATTATAAAATAGAACAAGTTTTTAGCTTTGAAAATGTGTGAAGAATTGACATTTATTTTATTTTTTTAAATTCATTATAACAAACGTACATGTAGACTATATGAAAGTTTTCCATTTAAATGAATTGTAAGCTAAAATGGTAACTATATATTTTTTTTTATTTAACCTCTTGGCATTGGAAAGTTATTGATTTTATTTTAATATTGTATAATAATAAATTAATAATGCATAACCCTATGTTTTCACTGCTTTTGCAATACCCAGTTTGTGCTCCCTTATTAGATGCTTTCATCGTCTGCTCAGCAAGAATCCGTACATTATTTTCAAAGTCTGTATGTAGGACGTTCCCTTTCTGAGCCTCTATGATTACCACACTCATACTCAGACAATGGAATTCTATGCAAAAAACCTCCAAATACTGTGTGAACACACCCTTAAATCTACCTAGGTCAAGAAGGGGTGTACTTGTCCATAGTTTAAAATGGAGATTGACATTCAGCATCTTAGAACGATTTATAGAGTCCTCACAAAGTGCTTTCCTAAGTTCAGAATGGGATGAAGAGCAAATGACCAGTACAGAGCTAACAGTTACTACTTAAAAAAGGGTAAAAAGTTCTAATGAAAAACCTGCATTGATTTTCTTCTTTCTCTCTTAAGAAGCTGGCAGTGTGGTTGAATAGATCAATCTTCCACCTTATTAGACTGTGTGCCCCTTAAAAAGGTTCACGTCCTGGTACATTAATCAGAGCGGAATAGTGTTCTGTACAGTTGAGTGAGAACTTGTGGATATTGATGTTGGCAAGGGGTTAGTCTATGTCATGACGAGGAGGTAAGCAGTGTCTAGATAGTGGGTATATTTTTGTAAAGAGACGCAGCATGGAATTAGTAATAAACACCAGCCGTGTATCAAACTAATGGACTGATTGCTGATGATCTGTCTTGCCTTAATCTCTCTGACCTTGAGCTGGACTTTGCAAGCTCAGGGAATACTTAAAAGTTAGCTGACTAAGGTTGATATTCAGGTCAGGGATTACTGTTATATTAGCTATGAGCTTTACTTTTCTCCTGAATTATCATTGCTGCTTCAAAATGTAAGATATATAGAACTTTGACTGAAATATCAGTCACTGAGGGAATGTGAACTGAGTTTTTATGTTACTTTGTAATATTGAATTTTTCTACCACTATTCGGCTTATCAGAAAATCTATCAGTAAGTAATGTATCTTTTTTGTAGCTTTCTGTAATAGATGAATACCTGTGAGGTTTGGCGTCATTTACTGTAGCCACCATCTGTGGATATCTGTAGTATCACATGAGGATTGTACTGAAACATTTTTGCTTTAAAAAAAAAAGATTTTTTTTCATCCCTCAAAGGTACAGTTTTCAAAGTCTTGTGATTTTTCATTTAATTTCTTTCTGTTCATTTTTTCCCCAAACTCTTAATATTTCACTTTCTGTAGATTCATTGTACTTTTGGTTATAGATTTAATTTAGAGGGAACCTGATACCTGCAAAAATGCTGCAGATATAGTTGTAATATACAGGAAAAAGTGTTGAAATTATGCCTGACTGATTTAATGAAAGCTTGTTTAGGGGAAGATAGTGAATTGCTCACTTCCAGTGATCGGGATGGTGCAATAAATTATTACAGTCACCACTCACTAGACACTCACTAGATATTGAGCGATAATGGATCTCTAATGCACGCAGATGGTGCACATGGTTAGTGGACCCACTGTGACACGGGGCCGGGCTTACGTAGGAGGGGCGTAGCTAAGCGGTTACCTGATATTCACCGGATCTCCTGATGGTGGAGTCAAGCATGAGCTGCAGGTAGCCTCCTGGTACCATATGTGGAGGATAGCACCTGAGATCATGCAGAATCCCACCACTGTGACCACATGTGATGAACCCATACCTTACCAACGCACTTGATGTCACTATTATGTCAGATGGATCACATAATGCAGTCTCTCCACTTGCACCAATGTGACATTCTGCACCCTATGAGGACACATAAGGTCAGCTTGGTACAGTTTTACACAGGCACACTCTGTCTGTCTGTAAATATGCCCAGACAGGCCCTGGAAGTGGGAGGATGTGACCCATGCAGTCACTGACATGACACCACACTAGCTCACAACCTTGACAGGCCTTTTTCACTAGCACCAGTGAAACAGAGTGCTACCAGCCCAGTAGGACTGTCAACAGTTCCTCATTAGATATCAACCCGGTCCATTAATGTGATTATATTTTGGCAGAAACCAGCCCCAGATTCGTGGATCAAGATAAAAGAGTAGCCCAAGGTTATATATTTAAATACCTTAAGGGCACCCTAGACAATACACTATATACACAATGGTTATGCATATACATTGGTCATATATGCAATTACAGTAGTGGTAGGACAAAAGATATAAGCAGATGAATCATATCAATTACTGGGTTGATGTTTTACCATCTGTGCACTGGGCCGCAGGGGGCATGGACTGCCAGCTAACTCCTAGGTACTTCACAGACCGTTACTCGACATGACTAGTGTTGAGCGATACCTTCCGATATTCGAAAGTATCGGTATCGGATTGGATCGGTCGATACCGGCAAAATATCAGATCTCGCCGATACCGATACCCGATACCAATGCAAGTCAATGGGAACAAAATATCGGAATTAAAATAAACCCTTTATTTCCTTGTAGCCTAATTCCAAATGAAGGAAAACAACTAAGAATAACATAGAATGTATCGGAGGAGGTGGAGGGGACATTATAGGCATAGAGGTTTAGCCCATTCAAATGGAATAGCAGGAATTATAAATTTTTTAAGACGTTCGGAGTTACAAAGATTTTGACTATGTTTAGATTTGTTAGATTTTGTCAGATATTTATGTTTCTCTACTTCCATGCTCTGCACCTTTTTTTTACTTCTACCACACTTTCTTCTTCATCATCCTCAGCAGCAGCATCTTTTTCATCAACTTCTTCTCCACCTTACTCATCTTCTTCGTCACCTTCTTCCTATTATTCTTTTTTAAAAAATCTTCATATTCTTCTCATTCAACTCAGTGAGTGAGTGAGTGAGTCTTCATCCCTGCTGGGGGAGAGGAGAAGCATGCAGGGACCCCGGCACTACACATCATCACATGTGGATATTACCTGTCACAGAATTACTAAGACTGTGTTTTGAAATTTAGTTTATTGACAAGTTTGTAAAAAACTAAAACATCTGCTTTTAATAGTTATCATAATTTTAGTATTTGTCCTGAATAATCAATTCATTCCATTTAAAAATCAAAAGTCAAAAGTGGTCATTGATGGTTTCTTCTATTCACAGTACGAAGAGTGAAGATTTCTAATTAACAAAGTCTTCCAAATATCATAACATTTATATGTTCAACTACAAATCTGTTATCCAAAACATAAAAAATGGAATAATAGGTCTCTGTGATCAGCTTTAATTCATAACCATAATAAAATGATTTCTTTTAACCCCTTAACGACCGCTGATACGCCTTTTAAAGGCGGCCGCTAAGGGTACTTAAACCACAGCGCCGTTAATTAACGGCGCTGTGGAAAAAAGTAAATAGCGCCCCCAGAGTCGGATTTTCTCCGGGGTCTCGGCTGCCAGGGGTAGCCGAGACCCCAGAGAACATGATTCGGGGGTTTTTTTACCGACCCCGCATTTGCGATCGCCGGTAATTAACAGTTTACCGGCGATCGCAAAAAAAAAAAAAAAATCAAAGTGTAATTCTCTGTCCTCTGATGTGATCGCACATCAGAGGACAGAGAAATAGGGGCATTCGGGGACCCTATCATACTCACCGGTGTCCCTGGGTCCTCCTGTTGCTCCTCCTGGCCGCCGGGGAAAAGAAAATGGCGGGCGCATGCGCAGTGCACCCGCCATCTATCGCCATCTGCCGGCCGGCAGGAAAAGAGCAGTTGGGGCTAAAATTAGGGTTAGGGTTAGGGTTGGGGCTAAATTTAGGTTTAGGGTTTGGGCTAAATTCAGGGTTAGGGTTGGGGATAAATTTAGGGTTAGGGTTGGGGCTAAATTTAGGGTTAGGGTTGGGGCTAAATTTAGGGTTAGGCTTCTTTCACACTTACGTCGGTACGGGGCCGTCGCAATGCGTCGGCCTGACATACCGACGCACGTTGTGAAAATTGTGCACAACGTGGGCAGCAGATGTAGTTTTTCAACACATCCACTGCCCAATCTATGTCCTGGGGAGGAGGGGGCGGAGTTACGGCCACGCATGCGCGGTCAAAAATGGCGGACGCGACGTACAAAAAAACGTTACATTGAACGTTCTTTGTGCCGATAGTCCGCCAAAACACAACTGATCCAGTGCACGACGGACGCGACGTGTGGCCATCCGTCACGATCCATCAGCAATACAAGTCTATGGGCAAAAAACGCATCCTGCGGGCACATTTGCAGGATCCGTATGTTGTCCAAAACAACGGATTGCGACGGATCCCAAACGACGCAAGTGTGAAAGTAGCCTTAGGGCTAGGGTTAGGGTTGGGGCTAAAGTTAGGGCTAGGGTTGGGGCCAAAGTTAGGGTTAGAGTTGGATTAGGGTTAGGATTTGGATTAGGGTTGGTATTAGGGTTAGGGTTGGCAATAGGTTTGAGGTTAGGGTTGAGATTAGGATTAGGGGTGTTTTGGATTTAGGGTTTTGATTAGGGTTATGGTTAGGGTTGACATTAGGGTTGTTTTGGGGTAAGGGTTGTGATTATCGTTAGGGTTAGTGATTAGGATTATGGATCGGGTTGGGATTAGGGTTAGGGGTGTGTTGGGGTTAGGGTTGGAGCTAGAATTGGGGGGTTTCCACTGTTTAGGTACATCAGGAGGTCTCCAAACACGACAGCCAATTTTGCGCTCAAAAAGTCAAATGGTGCTCCCTCCCTTCTGAGCTCTGCCGTGCGCCCAAACAGTGGGTTACCCCCACATATGGGGCATCAGCGTACTCGGGATAAATTGGACAACAACTTTTGGGGTCCAATTTCTCCTGTTACCCTTGTGAAAATAAAAACTTGGGGGCTACAAAACATTTTTTGTGGAAAAAATGATTTTTTTATTTTCACGACTCTGCATTCTAAACTTCTGTGAAGCACTTGGGCATTCAAAGTTCTCACCACACATCTAGATAAGTTCCTTGGGGGGGTCTAGTTTCCAAAATTGGGTCATTTGTGGGGGGTTACTACTGTTTAGATACATCTGGGGCTCTGCAAATGCAACATAACTCCCACAGACCATTCTATCAAAGTCTGCATTCCAAAACGGCGCTCCTTCCCTTCCGAGCTCTGCCGTGCGTCCAAACAGTGGTTTACCCCCACATATGGCACATCAGTGTACTCGGGATAAATTGGACAACAACTATTGCAGTCCAATTTCTCCTGTTACCCTTGTGAAAATAAAAACTTGGGGGCTACAATATCTTTTTTGTGGGAAAAAAAATATTTTTCATTTTCACGACTCTGCATTCTAAACTTCTGTGAAGCACTTGGGAATTCAGAGTTCTCACCACACATCTAGATAAGTTCCATGGGGGGTCTAGTTTCCAAAATGGGGTCACTTGTGGAGGGTTTCTACTGTTTAGGTACATCAGGGGCTCTGCAAACGCAACATAACGCCCGCAGACCATTCTATCAAAGTCTGCATTCCAAAACAGCGCTCCTTCCTTCCGAGCTCTGCCGTGCGCCCAAACAGTGGGTTCAGGACAAATTAGACAACAACTTTTTGGGTCCGATTTCTCTTGTTACCCTTGTGAAAATAAAAACTTGGGGGCTAAAAAATCTTTTTTTGTGGAAAAAAAAATATTTTTTTATTTTCACGACTCTGCATTATAAACTTCTGTGAAGCACTTGGGCATTCAAAGTTCTCACCACACATCTAGATAAGTTCCATGGGGGGTCTAGTTTCCAAAATTGGGTCACTTGTGGGGGGTTTCCACTGTTTAGGCACATCAGGGGCTCTCCAAACGTGACATGGCGTCCAATCTCAATTCCTGCCAATTCTACGTTGAAAAAGTAAAACGGCGCTCCTTCACTTCCAAGCTCTGCGGTGTGCCCAAACAGTGGTTTACCCTCACTTATGGGGTATCGACGTATTCAGGAGAAATCGCACAACAACTTTTGTGGTCTAATTCTCCTGTTACCCTTGTGAAAATAAGAATTTGTGGGCGAAAAGATCATTTTTGTGTAAACAAATGCGATTTATTATTTTCACGACTCTACGTTATAAACTTCTGTGAAGCTCTTGGGGGTTCAAAGTGCTCACTACACATCTAGATAAGTTCCTTAAGGGGTCTAGTTTACAAAATGGTGTCACTTGTGGGGGGTTTCCACTGTTTAGGCACATCAGGGGCTCTCTAAACGTGACATGGCGTCCAATCTCAATTCCAGCCAATTCTGCATTGAAAAAGTCAAACGGCGCTCCTTCACTTCCAAATACTGCGGTGCGCCCAAACAGTGGTTTACCCCCACATATGGGGTATTGGCGTATTCAGAAGAAATTGCATAACAAAATTTATGGTTACATTTCTGTTTTTACACTTGTGAAAATAAAAAAAAATGGTTCTGAATTAAAATGTTTGCAAAAAAAAGTTAAATGTTCATTTTTTCCTTCCACATTGTTTCAGTTCCTGTGAAGCACGTAAAGGGTTAATAAACTTATTGAATGTGATTTTGAGAACCTTGATGGGTGCAGTTTTTAGAATGGTGTCACACTTCATTATTTTCTATCATATAGACCCCTCAAAATGACTTCAAATGTGATGTGGTCCCTAAAAAAAAAAGGTGTTGTAAAAATGAGAAATTGCTGGTCAACTTTTAACCCTTATAACTCCCTAACAAAAAAAAATTTTGTTTCCAAAATTGTGCTGATGTAAAGTAGACATGTGGGAAATGTTATTTATTAACTATTTTTCATGACATATCTCTCTGATTTAAGGGCATAAAAATACAAAGTTTGAAAATTGCAAAATTTTAAAAATTTTCGCCATATTTCCGTTTTTTTCATAAATAATCGCAAGTAGTATCGAAGAATTGTTACCACTGCCATGAAGTACAATATGTCACGAAAAAACATTCTCAGAATCAGCGGGATCCGTTGAAGCGTTCCAGAGTTATAACCTCATAAAGTGACAGTGGTCAGAATTGCAAAAATTGGCTCGGTCATTAAGTACCAAATTGGCTCTGTCACTAAGGGGTTAAGTTATTTCATTTTAGAAGTAAGTAAAACAGCATTAGAATCTTTTATTTACACAAGAGAAATAAGGCATTGTAAAGACTTGGCATGACCAATATAAACTTTTCAATCAAGAAGAGAACTTTTACAAGAAAAGAATAACCATTACTGAAAGAAGAGCTAATTAATAATGCATATTTGTCACTCACAACACTGAATAAGAAGCCACTGGAGCTATTCCTGCTTCTAGATGTTTAGCTCCTGACTTCTACCTCCTCCACATTAGTTAACGCTGTTTAACGTAGTGTTTGTCTCACATTATATGAGTAATTGTATGTAAAAGACACTTGAAAACAATTATTAGATTTGCATCATTGGCAGGAAGACAGCAGCTGCTTAAACACCACTTAGAGATATATAAAGCACTGCGGAGATGTCGTCTTTTCGTGAATTCATGTGAATTCATGAACAGAGCCAAAATGAATTGACATCATGGGGCATTAATTTGCACCCTAATTAATAAATGACTATAAGCAGGGTCTTACAGATTCAGTTGGTTGGTATTTCAGTTAACACAATCAAGTGATATTGTTTGGCCCTGGGATGCATACTGGACATTGCATGCTGCCTTTATGTGCCTAATAATGATTTAGAAGGTGTAATAATCTGTTAAAGGTTTGGCCCCCTTTCAGAAAAGCTCTGTTTTTCTCACCTCTATTTACTCACTGTCCCCTGGTCCAATACTCAGACTTCACCGCTGCTCATATGTCTGATATTGGCTGCAGCATTGACTTTTATGTCGACAGTGCGGTAGCCAATCAGTGTGCTCAGCAGTTCTCAGTATTGCAGCTTCCTTTTTTAGAATAAATTGCACCCAGTGACTGTCAATCTTGCCTTGCGCATGCGTGTACTACGGAGGACAGAGAATGAACTTCAATCCAATATTGCGGCCAGCATGCAGCCAGCGGGTAAGGAAAGGGTGAATCAAACACCCCAAAACTCTGCCCATATGACCGAAAACCGGTCCCGCCAAATTCAGGTGACAGGTTCCCTTTAACTTCACACTAACTGCAAAGTCACACGACCATCCAGTATCTGTTCAGAATTGTGTCACTGACAGTCATGGCCGAAAGTGTTGGCCCCTTTCAAATTGCCAAGAAAATGAAGTAGTTCTCCCAAAAATTATTACAATTACACGTTTCAAACTTATTTTTTTTAAAAAATGAATTTAACCCCTTAATGACCCCAGCTTTTTTTGGTTTTTCGTTTTTGTTCTCCCCAGAGCCATAACTTTTTGATTTTTCTGTCAATATGGCCATTTGAGGGCTTATTTTTTGCAGGACAAGTTGTACTTTTGGACGGCACCATTGGTTTTAGCGTGTCATGTACTAGAAAATGATTAAAAAAATTTCAAGTGCGGTGAAATTGCAAAAACAAGTTTAATCCCACACTAGTTTTAATTAGTTTTTTTGCTAGGTTCACTAAATGCTAAAACTGACCTGCCATTATGATTCTCCAGGTCATTATGAGTTCATAAACACCAAACATGTCTAGGTTATTTTTTATCTAAGTGGTAAAAAAATTCCAAACTTTGCTAAAAAATATTGCACACTTTTCCGATGCCCGTAGCATCTCCATGTTTCGTGATCTGGGGTCAGGTGAGGGCTTATTTTTTGCATGCTATGCTGCCGTTTTTAGTGATACCATCTTGGTGCAGATACGTTCTTTTGATCGCCCGTTATTGCATTTTAATGCATTGTCGTGGGGACCAAAAAAAAGTAATTCTGGCGTTTTGAATTTTTTTCTCGATATGCCGTTTAGCGATCAGCTTAATCCTTTTTTTATTCATAGTTCAGGCAATTGTGAACGCAGTGATACCAAATATGTGTATGTTGGATTTTTTTATTGTTTTATTTTGAGTTTGGTGAAAGGGGGGTGATTTGAACTTTTATATTTTTTTTACTTTTTCATATTTTTTAAAACATTTTTTTTTACTTTTGCCATGGTTCAATAGCCTCCATGAGAGTTTGACAGTGGCATTTAACTAGTTAATAGGCGCAGGTGGATCTCGATTCCATCTGCGCCTATTGTGGGCACATGTTAGCTGTTCAAAACAGCTGACATGATCAGGCTTTGATGCAGGCTCACTGCCGAAGTCCGCATAAAAGCGGAGGTTCTGTCCTCGGACGTACTATTCCATTTGAGGACAGAAAGGGGTTAAGGGATAACATAAAAAATGAGTTACATACAGTGAGTACGGAAAGTATTCAGACTTCTTTACATTTTTCACTATTTGGTTCATTGCAACTAGTTTGTAAATTCAAAAAAGTTCATTTTTTTCATATTAATGTACACTGAAAAAAAACAAAAATGGAGAAAATTTTGCTAAATTAATAAACAATCACAAGCCGCGACGTCATCTAAGGTCCTTCAGGCGCTGATTCTTAGGAAGGAAGGCTGCGGGTTAGAACCAGGGCGCGTCCGAGGGTGAGTATATACCTATTAGGAATATACTCACCCTCGGACGCGCCCTCGGACGCTTCCTTCCTAAGAATTAGCGCCTGAAGGACCTTAGATGACGTCTCGGCTTGTGATTGGTTGCGTGACGCCCATGTGACCGCTCACGCGACCAATCACAAGCCGCGACATCATCGAAGGCCCTTCAGGCGCTCATTCTTCGGAAGGAAGCCTGCCGGTGAGAACAAGGGCGCGTCCGAGGGTAAGTATATCAATATTTTTTTATTTTTATTCTTTATTTTACACTTAAATATGAATTCCGATACCGATTCCCGATATCTTAAACATATCGGAACTCGGTATCGGAATTCCGATTCCAGATCAGAAGATCGCCGACCTCATGGCCGACCCCACACAGGGGTCGGGTCGGGTTTCATGAAACCCGACTTTGCCAAAAGTCGGCGACTTCTGAATCTGGCCGACCCGTTTCGCTCAACCCTAGTGGCAGCATCATGCTATGGGCGTGTTTTTCAGCTGCAGGGACAGGACGACTGGTTGTCATTGAAGGAAACATGATTGCGGCCAATTACAGATATATCCCAGATGAAAACCTCTTCCAGAGTGCTCTAGACCTCAGACTTGCCCGAAGGTTCACCTTTCAACAATGACCCTAAGCCCACAGCTACAATAACAAAGGAGTGGCTTCAGAACAACTCTGTGACCATTCTTGACTGGACCAGCTAGAGCCCTGACCTAAACCCAATAGAGCATCTCTGTAGAGACCTAAAAATGGCTGTCCACCAACATATATCATCCAACCTGATGGAACTGGAGAGGATCTGCAAGGAAGAATGTCAGATGATCCCCAAATCCAAGTGTGAAAAACTTGTTGCATCGTTTCCAAGAAGACTCATGCCTGTACTAGCTCAAAAGTGTGCTTCTACTCAATACTGAGCAAAGGGTCTGAATACTTATGATCATGTGGTATTTCAGTTTTTATTTTTAGTTACTGTGCTAAAATTATTACATTTCTGTTGTTTTTCAGTCAGGATGGGATGAAGTGTGTACATTAATGAAAAAAAAATAACTTGTTTTGAATTTACCAAATGGCTGCAATGAAACAAAGAGTGAAAAATGTAATGGGGTATGAATACTTTCCATACCCACTGTATATATATATATATATATATATATTATATAGTCTCCTTTATTATATATATTTCCATCCCTTATTATACAGTGCCCTCTCTTATTATGTACAGCACCGTCCATTACATATTGGATTATATAAAGCCCTATTTCTTATTACATACCATCCTGTCTTGTTAGCTGTATAATGCAATGATGGCTGATGGAGCATGGGAAAGCTTCTTTTCTAATGAATGAGGTGATGGACTGGTAGTCTGGTCACCGACTCCTCCATCAGCAGTCATTTTATATCTAATAAGAGAGGGGACTATGTAATGAAAGAGGGTGCTGTGAATTACATAGTGTATTCTTGTTGTTTTTGTTAGAGACAGCATTGTACATAACAGCAGAGGAAGCTATAATAAGCGACTGTGTAACATATAGCTAGAGAGGATGGTAGGTAATAAGGAATGGTGCTATACATAACAAAAGAGAAAACTATGTAACTAAGGATGGTGTTATACATAATAAATGAGTACACTATATACTAAGGGACTGTGTAAGACATAATAAATGAGTACACTATATTCTAAGGGACTGTGCTATAGATAACTGTGTACACTTTATACTAAGGGACTGTGCTATACATAAAAAGTGACTACACTATTTAATGAGGGATGGCGCTATACATAATAAGCGAGTACGCTATATACTAAGGGACTGTGATATACATAATACACTGGGGCAAAAAAGTATTTATTCAGTCAGCAATAGTGCAAGTTCCACCACTTAAAAAGATGAGAGGCGTCTGTAATTTACATCATAGGTAGACCTCAACTATGGGAGACAAACTGAGAAAAAAAAATCCAGAAAATCACATTGTCTGTTTTTTTAACATTTTATTTGCATATTATGGTGGAAAATAAGTATTTGGTCAGAAACAAACAATCAAGATTTCTGGCTCTCACAGACCTGTAACTTCTTCTTTAAGAGTCTCCTCTTTCCTCCACTCATTACCTGTAGTAATGGCACCTGTTTAAACTTGTTATTAGTATAAAAAGACACCTGTGCACACCCTCAAACAGTCTGACTCCAAACTCCACTATGGTGAAGACCAAAGAGCTGTCAAAGGACACCAGAAACAAAATTGCAGCCCTGCACCAGGCTGGGAAGACTAAATCTGCAATAGCCAACCAGCTTGGAGTGAAGAAATCAACAGTGGGAGCAATAATTAGAAAATGGAAGACATACAAGACCACTGATAATCTCCCTCGATCTGGGGCTCCACGCAAAATCCCACCCCGTGGGGTCAGAATGATCACAAGAACGGTGAGCAAAAATCCCAGAACCACGCGGAGGGACCTAGTGAATTAACTGCAGAGAGCTGGGACCAATGTAACAAGGCCTACCATAAGTAACACACTACGCCACCATGGACTCAGATCCTGCAGTGCCAGACGTGTCCCACTGCTTAAGCCAGTACATGTCCGGGCCCATCTGAAGTTTGCTAGAGAGCATTTGGATGATCCAGAGGAGTTTTGGGAGAATGTCCTATGGTCTGATGAAACCAAACTGGAACTGTTTGGTAGAAACACAACTTGTCGTGTTTGGAGGAAAAAGAATACTGAGTTGCATCCATCAAACACCATACCTACTGTAAAGCATGGTGGTGGAAACATCATGCTTTGGGGCTGTTTCTCTGCAAAGGGGCCAGGACGACTGATCCGGGTACATGAAAGAATGAATGGGGCCATGTATCGTGAGATTTTGAGTGCAAACCTCCTTCCATCAGCAAGGGCATTGAAGATGAAACGTGGCTGGGTCTTTCAACATGACAATGATCCAAAGCACACCGCCAGGGCAACGAAGGAGTGGCTTCGTAAGAAGCATTTCAAGTTCCTGGAGTGGCCTAGCCAGTCTCCAGATCTCAACCCTATAGAAAACCTTTGGAGGGAGTTGAAAGTCCGTGTTGCCAAGCGAAAAGCCAAAAAAATCACTGCTCTAGAGGAGATCTGCATGGAGGAATGGGCCAACATACCAACAACAGTGTGTGGCAACCTTGTGAAGACTTACAGAAAACGTTTGACCTCTGTCATTGCCAACAAAGGATATATTACAAAGTTTTGAGATGAAATTTTGTTTCTGACCACATGGTGAGCTGCAGCATGTGCTACATGTTCACAGATCGACCAGAAGAAGAATCCAATTTCACCTGTCAGAAGTGTAGACTAGTGGCCCTTTTAGAAGAAAAGGTGCGGGGTCTGGAAGAAGGAATAGCAACTTTGAAACTCATCAAAGAGAATGAAGACTTTCTAGACAGAACAGAAGCATCTCTACTGGTCACAGAAGGTGCAAAAAGTGTCAGAGAACCTCCAAAAGCAGATGAGTGGAAGCATGTGACCAAAAGAAGCAAGAAGACCATGGAGAAATCACCAACCACACAACTGAAGAACCGATATCAAATCTTTGTAGAGGATGAAGATGGCACACCTAAGAATGAAGCAATACCAGCAAGCAAAAAAGAAAAGGGCACACAGCAACAAGTGACAGCAAAAAGTACAGCCAAGAAGCAACGAAGAGTGGTGGTGGTGGGAGACTCACTACTGAGAGGCACAGAAGCAGCCATCTGCAGACCGGACATAACTGCAAGAGAAGTATGCTGCCTTCCAGGTGCGATGATCAAGGATGTGACCGATAGGATACCAAAGCTCTTCAGCTCCAAGGACGTCCACCCATTTCTTCTGATACATGTTGGCACCAATGACACGGCAAGGAAGGACCTACCGACAATCTGCAAGGACTTTGAAGAGTTGGGGAAGAAAGTAAAGGAACTGGATGCACAGGTAGTTTTTTCTTCTATCCTTCCAGTAGATGGGCATGGCACCAGGAGATGGAACAGGATCCTTGATGCAAACAACTGGCTAAGACGATGGTGCAGACAACAAGGATTCGGATTCCTGGACCACGGTGTGAATTACTTGTACGATGGACTCCTCGCCAGAGACGGACTACACCTCAACAAACCTGGGAAACACACATTCGCCAGAAGACTCGCTACACTCATCAGGAGGGCGTTAAACTAGAAGAAGAGGGGACGGGAAGAAAAACATTAGACTCGAACAAAGACGACCCAGGAAAACATACTCAGAAGGGAGGTAAGAACATTTCTAAAACAATCCACAGTGAGGAGATTGGAACAAAACAAAATCCTCTAAACTGCATGCTCGCAAACGCCAGAAGCCTGACAAACAAGATGGAAGAACTAGAAGCAGAAATATCTACAGGTAACTTTGACATAGTGGGAATAACCGAGACATGGTTAGATGAAAGCTATGACTGGGCAGTTAACTTACAGGGTTACAGTCTGTTTAGAAAGGATCGTAAAAATCGGAGAGGAGGAGGGGTTTGTCTCTATGTAAAGTCTTGTCTAAAGTCCACTTTAAGGGAGGATATTAGCGAAGGGAATGAGGATGTCGAGTCCATATGGGTTGAAATTCATGGAGGGAAAAATGGTAACAAAATTCTCATTGGGGTCTGTTACAAACCCCCAAATATAACAGAAAGCATGGAAAGTCTACTTCTAAAGTAGATAGATGAAGCTGCAACCCATAATGAGGTCCTGGTTATGGGGGACTTTAACTACCCGGATATTAACTGGGAAACAGAAACCTGTGAAACCCATAAAGGCAACAGGTTTCTGCTAAAAACCAAGAAAAATTATCTTTCACAATTGGTGCAGAATCCAACCAGAGGAGCAGCACTTTTAGACCTAATACTATCTAATAGACCTGACAGAATAACAAATCTGCAGGTGGTTGGGCATTTAGGAAATAGCGACCACAATATTGTGCAGTTTCACCTGTCTTTCACTAGGGGGACTTGTCAGGGAGTCACAAAAACATTGAACTTTAGGAAGGCAAAGTTTGAACAGCTTAGAGATGCCCTTAATCTGGTAGACTGGGACAATATCCTCAGAAATGAGAATACAGATAATAAATGGGAAATGTTTAAGAACATCCTAAATAGGCAGTGTAAGCGGTTTATACCTTGTGGGAATAAAAGGACTAGAAATAGGAAAAACCCAATGTGGCTAAACAAAGAAGTAAGGCAGGCAATTAACAGTAAAAAGAAAGCATTTGCACTACTAAAGCAGGATGGCACCACTGAAGCTCTAAAAAACTATAGGGAGAAAAATACTTTATCTAAAAAACTAATTAAAGCTGCCAAAAAGGAAACAGAGAAGCACATTGCTAAGGAGAGTAAAACTAATCCCAAACTGTTCTTCAACTATATCAATAGTAAAAGAATAAAAACTGAAAATGTAGGCCCCTTAAAAAATAGTGAGGAAAGAATGGTTGTAGATGACGAGGAAAAAGCTAACATATTAAACACCTTCTTCTCCACGGTATTCACGGTGGAAAATGAAATGCTAGGTGAAATCCCAAGAAACAATGAAAACCCTATATTAAGAGTCACCAATCTAACCCAAGAAGAGGTGCGAAACCGGCTAAATAAGATTAAAATAGATAAATCTCCAGGTCCGGATGGCATACACCCACGAGTACTAAGAGAACTAAGTAATGTAATAGATAAACCATTATTTCTTATTTTTAGTGACTCTATAGCGACAGGGTCTGTTCCACAGGACTGGCGCATAGCAAATGTGGTGCCAATATTCAAAAAGGGCTCTAAAAGTGAACCTGGAAATTATAGGCCAGTAAGTCTAACCTCTATTGTTGGTAAAATATTTGAAGGGTTTCTGAGGGATGTTATTCTGGATTATCTCAATGAGAATAACTGTTTAACTCCATATCAGCATGGGTTTATGAGAAATCGCTCCTGTCAAACCAATCTAATCAGTTTTTATGAAGAGGTAAGCTATAGACTGGACCACGGTGAGTCATTGGACGTGGTATATCTCGATTTTTCCAAAGCGTTTGATACCGTGCCGCACAAGAGGTTGGTACACAAAATGAGAATGCTTGGTCTGGGGGAAAATGTGTGTAAATGGGTTAGTAACTGGTTTAGTGATAGAAAGCAGAGGGTGGTTATTAATGGTATAGTCTCTAACTGGGTCGCTGTGACCAGTGGGGTACCGCAGGGGTCAGTATTGGGACCTGTTCTCTTCAACATATTCATTAATGATCTGGTAGAAGGTTTACACAGTAAAATATCGATATTTGCAGATGATACAAAACTATGTAAAGCAGTTAATACAAGAGAAGATAGTATTCTGCTACAGATGGATCTGGATAAGTTGGAAACTTGGGCTGAAAGGTGGCAGATGAGGTTTAACAATGATAAATGTAAGGTTATACACATGGGAAGAGGGAATCAATATCACCATTACACACTGAACGGGAAACCACTGGGTAAATCTGACAGGGAGAAGGACTTGGGGATCCTAGTTAATGATAAACTTACCTGGAGCAGCCAGTGCCAGGCAGCAGCTGCCAAGGCAAACAGGATCATGGGGTGCATTAAAAGAGGTCTGGATACACATGATGAGAGCATTATACTGCCTCTGTACAAATCCCTAGTTAGACCGCACATGGAGTACTGTGTCCAGTTTTGGGCACCGGTGCTCAGGAAGGATATAATGGAACTAGAGAGAGTACAAAGGAGGGCAACAAAATTAATAAAGGGGATGGGAGAACTACAATACCCAGATAGATTAGCGAAATTAGGATTATTTAGTCTAGAAAAAAGACGACTGAGGGGCGATCTAATAACCATGTATAAGTATATAAGGGGACAATACAAATATCTCGCTGAGGATCTGTTTATACCAAGGAAGGTGACGGGCACAAGGGGGCATTCTTTGCGTCTGGAGGAGAGAAGGTTTTTCCACCAACATAGAAGAGGATTCTTTACTGTTAGGGCAGTGAGAATCTGGAATTGCTTGCCTGAGGAGGTGGTGATGGCGAACTCAGTCGAGGGGTTCAAGAGAGGCCTGGATGTCTTCCTGGAGCAGAACAATATTGTATCATACAATTATTAGGTTCTGTAGAAGGACGTAGATCTGGGGATTTATTATGATGGAATATAGGCTGAACTGGATGGACAAATGTCTTTTTTCGGCCTTACTAACTATGTTACTATGTTACTATGTTACTTATTTTCCACCATAATATGCAAATAAAATGTTAAAAAAACAGACAATGTGATTTTCTGGATTTTTTTTTCTCAGTTTGTCTCCCATAGCTGAGGTCTACCTATGATTAAATTACAGACGCCTCTCATCTTTTTAAGTGGTGGAACTTGCACTATTGCTGACTGACTAAATACTTTTTTGCCCCACTGTAAGTGTGTACACTATATACTATGGGGCTGTGCTATGTATAATAAGTGAGTACACTATATGCTAAGGGACTATGTTAAACATAAGTGATAATAGCATATCCCTCCACCTCCCCCTGTTCCTAAATCCATTATAAATCCCCCTTCCTCCCATCCCAATCCTCCACACCCTTCATTGTGCTCCTCTGCCCGCATCCCATAATTGTCCTCTCCCTCACCTCAATCATTGCCCTCTTCTCCACCTCCATCATTGCCTTCTCCCCCACCATCCCATCACTGCCCTTTCCACCACCTTTATCATTGCTTTGTCCCCAACCACCCCATTATTGCCCATTCCACCATCTCCATCATTCCCTGAATCCCAGGGAGACCAAAAGAAGTGCAATGCAACGCCAACATTAAAATCACACATGTATTCAAAAATCCATTAAAATAAATTCTTACTAAATAGTAACAAGCAAAAGTTCCTCTGAGATTTTGGGGCACAGTGGTATCTAAAACCAATAGAGTATACAATAGGGACAATATGAGGTCAAGATAATAATTATGGTAATAATAATTAGCAATGAGAGAATACATTTGGCACTATTCGTTACTCGCATGAATATTACTCTATTCAGGCTATGTGCTACTCGGCAAGTAATTAGCTATTTGCCTCGGTATATTCGAATGAACCACCCAGCATGCTTTATTTGCAGCCAATGAACATGCTGGGCTGACTTGCCAATCACAGTAATTCTGGCACCATCTTTGGTGTGTCATTAGTGTTATTGGCTGGCCTTACAGCGTCATTGTGAATATTTAAACTCTGCTGGTGCCTCCTTGTGCATATTACGTGCGGAAACAGTGTAGTGAGAGCCTGATGTGAGCGTAGAGAGAGTGAAAGGAACGAGTTTCTGATTCCAAAAAGCTCTTTTAAGAGCTACTGAAAGGGAAAATTAGTTCTCGGTTAGGTTGAGATAGCATAGGGAGAGATTTAATACAAGGGAGAAGGAAAGGCAGGCAGGGTGTTATCATTGCAAGTACATACTGCAGATCTCTGTTAGGTTGCATTGTTTATACTGTACGAACAGATTGTGGGAGTAGGGAGAGAGGCAGGGTTTCATACCCAGTAACATAATTTACAAAACAGCTCTTTTTAGAGCCAAATAATATTACTCAGTACCAGCATATACTAAACCAATTTTTTTTTACAGCTAAATAATATTCCTCAGTGCCAGCATATACAAAACCTCTTTTTTAGAGCTAATTGCTAAATAATATTCCTCACCTATTGCTGAAATAGCTAATACTTATCTAGAATTTTTGCGACTGGCATAAATCCTGCAGAGATACGCAAACATCATTATTTACCAGTAATTTTCGTTAGTCTGCTGTTACCATTAGTGATGACCGAATATATTCGTTACTCGAGATTTCCCGAGCATGCTTGGGTGACCGCCGAGTATTTTTAGTGCTCGGAGATTTAGTTTTCATAGCCGCAGCTGAATGATTTACATCTGTTAGCCAGCTGCAGCTAGGAGATACCAAGCTGTTGCACAACTCTTGGGGTAGATAGTAGAACACAGCTAGAAGAGCATAACCCAATAGAATAAAACGTAACCTTTACTAATGATATTAAAAAGTGAACAGAACAATACAACATATAAACAAAGTGCTCACGCCGAAAACCGTGCTCAAATAAAAAAACTGGTTTGATCTCACCAATTATGGATGAAGGGTACCCATGCCAACGATAAAGGGTCCCAGGGAGGGTCCAGTAGTCGTGGGGTTAGAATGTGGGAAAGGGGGACCTGTTTCCTAAACCCCTGTAATGCCCCAGTAATGACTCCTGTCCTCACAAGGACAGGCCCAAATCAGCCCCACTACATAAGCCCTCCAAAAGTGTTAGATGTGGTTAGCGCCTCCCTACGCACCGCTGGTGGGAGGATAGCATCGTCTTCTCTGAAAGCAACGAGGCGTTCACCGTCTATGTCGACCTATGGGTTCATTACATAGACGACGTCTTTGTTTTGTGGAAAGGCACTACAGAGATCTCTCAGAGATTCATGTCATCATTGAATCATAACAACATAGGTCTGAGGTTCACCTTCGAAATGGAGGAGAGTAGTTTACCATTTTTGGACATTCTGATCTCTAAAACCAGTGGGGGTGACGGCCTCAATACCACCATTTTCAGAAAACCTACCTCCACAAATTCTGTTCTGAGATGGGATAGCAACCCAGCATAGCCAGCCACTAGACTCTAAAACTTAACATTTAATATGTATACCTCTAAAATTATGTGTACTTTAAAAACAATTAGGTGCTCATGTTTAAACGTGCACTAGACAAGAAAAATGGCATGATCTCACCCAATTGCTGTCTCTCTTCTTGTTGTAGATTCTTGTGCTTATTGAGAGCACGGCATGGGACGGAGACCAATAGACCTTTTCCAATGGGGGGGGAGAAGAAAAAAAAAAAAAAAAAAGATATAGGTAGGTGGGGGGGAAGGGTTTGAAGCTATCTTCCCTGTCGTGCCCCGTGTATAAGACTCCCGCCCTAACAAGGGCAGTCCCCAAGTTTGAGCCTACTTAATGAAGCCCTTTGGTTAGTATAACCACCCTGGATGATATGTCCTCTTTCTCTTCCAGAGGACATATCATCCAGGGTGGTTATACTAACCAAAGGGCTTCATTAAGTAGGCTCAAACTTGGGGACTGCCCTTGTTAGGGCGGGAGTCTTATACACGGGGCACGACAGGGAAGATAGCTTCAAACCCTTCCCCCCCACCTACCTATATCTTTTTTTTTTTTTTTTTTTTTCTTCTCCCCCCCATTGGAAAAGGTCTATTGGTCTCCGTCCCATGCCGTGCTCTCAATAAGCACAAGAATCTACAACAAGAAGAGAGACAGCAATTGGGTGAGATCATGCCATTTTTCTTGTCTAGTGCACGTTTAAACATGAGCACCTAATTGTTTTTAAAGTACACATAATTTTAGAGGTATACATATTAAATGTTAAGTTTTAGAGTCTAGTGGCTGGCTATGCTGGGTTGTTAGTTAAAAGTGGTCAGACGTGATTAGGAACGATACGTTCTGGTTTCTTTCTTTTTTCCTGCTGAATTCATACTGAGATGGGATAGCCATCAACCGTATTCCCTCAAAAAAGGTATCCCCAAGGGCCAATACCTTCACCTGAGGAGGAATTGTTCCAATGATGCAGATTTCAAAATTAAGGCAAGAGACCTGAGATCCAGGTTTCTTGACAGGGGTTACCCTGATCGGGTGCTGAGGGAGGCGTACCACCATGCCAAAGGACAAACTAGAAGCAATCTGTTGACACCACGGGAGAGGGGGAGAGAGGATCATAAGATCATCAGAATGATCTGTGCCTTTGACAATGGGGCTCCATCGGTTAGGGCTATCCTCAGGAAGCATTGGGGCATACTTGCGATGGATGATGATTTGAGGGATGTTGTGGGCACACAGCCACAAATCACATACAGAAAGTGTAAAACGCTAGGGGACCGACTAGTACATAGTCATCTAACCACACCTAGTAAGGCGACCTGGCTACCAAATAGACCCAGGGGCTGTTACAGATGCGGCACATGTGTAGCGTGTGAATCTATACAGGTGGGCAAAGAGTTCCATAACACCCACACGCAAAAAACATATACCATAAGAGAATTCATCAATTTCATCAATCAAAAGGCGTCCTATATAGAGCTGTCTGCACTTGTGGCATGACGTATATTGGTAAAACCATCAGGGAACTCAGAAGAAGAGTGGGCGAGCATTTGGGGGATATCCGAAATCAGAGGACCCTGGGACCCTTTATCATTGGCATGGGTACCCTTCGTCCATAATTGGTGAGATCAAACCAGTTTTTTTATTTGAGCACGGTTTTCGGTGTGAGCACTTTGTTTATATGTTGTATTGTTCTGTTCACTTTTTAATATCATTAGTAAAGGTTACGTTTTATTCTATTGGGTTATGCTCTTCTAGCTGTGTTCTACATCTGTTAGCCAGCATAAGTACATGTGGGGGTTGCCTGGTTGCTAGGAAATCCCCAGATGTAATCAAGCTGGCTAAGAGATGTAAATCATTCAGCTGAGGTGAGGAAAACTAAATCTCCGAGCACTAAAAAATACTCGGAGGTCACCCGAGCGTGCCCGGGAAATCTCAAGTAATGAGTATATTCGCTCATCACTAGTTACCATGTCTCATAAAGGTGATATAAAAAATAAACTCCACTATTGGTTAAATAAATCATGTATATTTACAGTGGGGAAAAAAATATTTAGTCAGCCACCAAATGTGCAAGTTCTCCCACTTAAAAAGATGAGATGTTCTCCTTCAAACATGTTTTGTTTCTACCATACAGTTCTACTTTGGCTTCATCAAACCATATGATATTCTCCCAATACTCTTCTAGATAATCCCCAAATGCTTTCTAACAAATTTCAGATGGGCTTGGACATGCACTGCTTTAAGCAAGGAGACTCATCTGGCACTGCAGAATCGGAGGCCCTGGCGGCACAGTGTGTTACTGATGGTAGCCTTTGTTAACCCCTTAGCGACCGCCGATACGCCTTTTAACGGCGGCCGCTAAGGGTACTTAAACCACAGCGCCGTTAATTAACGGCGCTGTGGAAAAAGTCAATAGCGCCCCCCAGAGGCCGATTTTCTCCGGGGTCTCGGCTGCCGAGGGTAGCCGAGACCCCAGAGAACATGATTCAGGGTTTTTTTAACCCATTCCGCATTTGCGATCGCCGGTAATTAACCGTTTACCGGCGATCGCAAAAAAAAAAAAAACGCGATCTCTTTTTAATTTCTCTGTCCTCCGATGTGATCGCACATCGGAGGACAGAGAAAAGGGGTCCCAGGTGGCCCCCCAATACTCACCTAGCTCCCCCGATGCTCCTCGTGTCTCCCGGTGGGCGCCGCCATCTTCAAAATGGCGGGCGCATGCGCAGTGCGCCCGCCGGCCGGCACCGGGAGAATCTTTGGGGTCTCGGCTGCCGGGGGTAGCCGAGACCCCAAAGAGCATGATCGGGGTTGGTTTTACCGACCCCTGTTTTGCGATCGCCGGTAATTAACTGTTTACCGGCGACCGCAAAAAAAAAAAAAAGTAAAGTAAAGTGTAATTCTCTGTCCTCTGATGTGATCGCACATCAGAGGACAGAGAAATAGGGGGATTCGGGGACCCTACAATACTCACCTGTGTCCCTGGATCCTCTTGCTGCTCCTCCTGGCCGCCGGCAGAAGAACATGGCGGACGCATGCCCAGTGCGCCCGCCATCTGTCTCCATCTGCCGGCCGGCAGGAGAACAGCAGTTGGGGCTAAAATTAGGGTTAGGGTTAGGGGTAGGGTTAGGGTTAGGGTTAGGGGTAGGGGTAGGGTTAGGGTTAGGGGTAGGGGTAGGGTTAGGGGTAGGGTTAGGGGTAGGGTTAGGGTTAGGGTTAGGGGTAGGGTTAGGGGTAGGGTTAGGGGTAGGGTTAGGGGTAGGGTTAGGGTTAGGGTTAGGGGTAGGGTTAGGGGTAGGGGTAGGGTTAGGGGTAGGGTTAGGGGTAGGGTTAGGGTTAGGGGTAGGGTTAGGGGTAGGGTTAGGGGTAGGGGTAGGGTTAGGTTAGGGTTAGGGGTAGGGTTAGGGGTAGGGTTAGGGTTAGGGGTAGGTTTAGGGGTAGGGTTAGGGGTAGGGTTAGGGTTAGGTTAGGGGTAGGGTTAGGGTTAGGGCTAGGGTTAGGGCTAGGGTTAGGGCTAGGGTTAGGGCTAGGGTTGGGGCTAAATTTAGGGTTAGGGTTGGGGCTAAATTGAGGGTTAGGCTTCTTTCACACTTACGTCGGCCCGACATACCGACGCACGTTGTGAAAATTGTGCACAACGTGGGCAGCAGCTGTAGTTTTTCAACGCATCCGCTGCCCAATCTATGTCCTGGGGAGGAGGGGGCGGAGTTACGGAGTTACGTACAAAAAAACGTTTCATTGAACGTTTTTTTGTGCCGACGGTCCGCCAAAACACAACTGATCCAGTGCACGACGGACGCGACGTGTGGCCATCCGTCACGATCCGTCGGCAATACAAGTCTATGGGCAAAAAACGCATCCTGCGGGCACATTTGCAGGATCCGTTTCTTGTCCAAAACGACGGATTGCGATGGAATGCCAAACGACGCAAGTGTGAAAATAGCCTTAGGGCTAGGGTTAGGGTTGCTTCAACTCGGCTCAAAACCACCACTCAAAAGGCAGCCAGTCTCGGACACGTCCACATCATGTGATATATTCCAGCATTCTCACTCGCACACCTCGGACACTCAGAATTGGCACGCAATCCCGCTTTGTATAGCACTTCCGGAGATTTATATACCCTATGCAGAATGTATAGCTGCGAGAGCCTATATGGTTCACTCAAGGATAGTCGCGGAACCCACTCCATCACCGATTCCCAGGTTTCATTTTCCATCGGTCCCACTTCTCTCTCCCACTTAGCTCTCGCCTTTATAGGGAAATCTAGCAGGAACGTGTGCATAAGGTCCTTATACAGAGTGGAAATAACTCCCCTTGTAGTTCCGTCACCACACACATACTCCAACACTATATCATCTTGAACCCTGATATCAGCCTTCTTATTCTGAGCTCTAAAGGCATGTCTCATCTGCGCATACTGATATTCCCCTGTGGATCGCAAACCAAATTCTTCCTGCAATTGGGAGAAGGACTTCAGTTCCTGTCGCTGAATTATCTGGTGAACAAAGCAAATTCCCTTATTCTGCCATTCCAATATTCCTCCCAAGGCCTCAAATTCCTTTAAATTGTGGTTAGACCATATCGGTGTGAATTTAGTCAGCCCTGTAACCCCACGAATCTGCCTTAGTCTATTCCACAATTTACGAATCAGGAACAAGGTTGGGTATACTTTCCCCAGAGCGCTCAAAGAGCCATCTTCCAAACACCTGACCATCGGTCGTCGGTCCGTCACCTCTTCCATTAGCTGTTGTACTGCACTGGATGACGCCCCTCGCGCCCAGCCCTTCAAATGCTGGCTCTGGGCCGCAAGGAAGTATATTTCCGGGTTGGGCAAAGCCAAACCACCATCTTCCTTGGGTCGCTGAAGCGTCTCCAGGCTAATACGTGGATATTGTCTTCCCCATATCAAACTTCTAAAAAGGGCGTTAATCTGCCTGAACTTCCCCCGCGGGATCCAAATTGGTGCGTTATGAAGAACATAAAGAATTTTAGGCATCAGGACCATTTTAATAAGGTTTACCCTACCGACGACCGATAGATGTAGCTTATTCCAGGCATCTACCTTTGCCTTGAGTACCCCCATAACAGGAGTCAAATTTCTTTGCAGGAACTCCGCAATTGGCACCAAAATCCATATTCCAAGGTATTTAAATTGGGAAACCACCTTCAGCCTCTCATCCCCAACATCCTCACTCACATTCTCTCCTACGTCATCCACTCTAAAAAGAACCGTCTTATCCCAATTAATTGTTAGTCCCGACACAGTACCAAATCTCTCAACAATTTCAACGGCCCCTCTTAGTGAATCGTCTGGATCCGCCAGGAACAGCAAAACATCATCCGCGTATAACGCTATTTTTTCCTCTACTTTCCCATACCTAAACCCAGGGACCTCATCCGACTGCCGAATCTTAGCAGCAAGAGGTTCTACAGCCAACGCGAACAGGAGGGGTGAAAGCGGGCATCCCTGCCTAGTACCCCTAGCCAGCCCTATAGGTCGAGATAGCTCCCCATTTACTCTAATTCTAGTGGACGGTAATGAGTACAACAGCTGTATCCAGGCCACAAACTGCGGACCAAACCCCATACATTCCATCACCTGCCAGAGGTACCCCCATTCGACACTGTCAAACGCCTTATGTGCATCTAGCGATACAATCACTCTTCGACCACAGTTGTCAGACTCTACCTGGAAATTTACATATAACCTCCGCAAATTGATCGCCGTTGATCTATCCGGCATAAAGCCAGATTGGTCCGAATGCACCAGACTCGCTATAACACTAGAGAGGCGGAGAGCCAACACCTTGGCCAGAAGCTTGACATCAATAGTTAGTAAAGAAATTGGGCGATATGACTCCGGTTTCCCCAAGTCCTTATCCTCCTTTGGAATGACCACTATTATGGCCTCTCTCATAGAGGCTGGCAAGCGCCCACAGGACCTAGCTTCCTCCAATACCATTTTTAATCTAGGAATCAACACTTCTGCCAACCCTTTATAGATCTCAGCGGGTAGCCCATCGACCCCAGGCGCCTTCCCATTAGCCATAGACATCAATGCCCGACTCAGTTCCTCCTCAGTGATAGGGGCCTCAAGGCTCTCCCTATCTGTCTCACTCAGTCTCGGCAGATCCAGACCTTCCAAGAAAGTCAGTGTGTCCTCGACCGATTCACCAACCCGAGAGGAATACAAATCTGCATAGAAGTCCGCGAAGGCTCTCAAGATTTCAGGCGTTTCCGTTATTTTACCTCCACTAGCAGAGTCCAAAGAATGTATATATGAAGAACCTCTCTGAGCAGCAGCCACTACCGACAGCATATGTCCCACTGTTTCTCCCTCCTGATAGAACAATACCCTTTGGAAATCCCGCTTCCTCTCGGCTTTGCCTACCAGAATTTTTTCCAAATGATTTTGTGCGTTTTTCATCCTTCTTTCTGCCTCCGGGGTTCCCAGTGTAGCCATCCCGTCTTCTGCTTCCTTCAATTCCTCAACTGCCACTTTTTCTGCCTCTCTCGTCCTCCGCTTACACCTACTAATGTCCCTAAACAGTAGTCCCCTCAGATACGCCTTCATTGCATCCCAAATCGTAAGAGCATCAGTACTTCCATCATTTAAAAGAAAGAATTCCGCTACCTCCCGTCCTATACTTTCCAACTCAATACTCTGTAACCAATTAGGATGAATCTTCCATTCTCTCCCACTTAGCGAGTGAGCCCCTTCCAATCTAACCTCTACTTCAATTGGACTATGGTCCGACAAGGCCCTTGGCAGATATCTCACCTCCCCAACCAATGTGTCCAAAATCCTGTTACCCAGAGCCATATCAATCCTAGAGAGCGTGGCATGCGCCGGTGAATAACATGAGTACCCTCTCTCCCCAACATGTCTAACCCTCCAAAGATCAATCAAACCTATCTCCTGTATATAGGTGCCAAATGTTGTTATGTGTCCCTCCGACCTATTCTGAGTATTTTTATTTTTATCCCAATATTCATCACAGATATTGTTTAGATCCCCGATAATTATTAACGGTGCCGGCCCCCATCTTTCCACTCGCTCCATTACTTCTCTAATTTTCCTGCTAGAGTAGGGAGGCGGAATATACATTGCTGCAACACACAACATCACTCCATACAGTATACACCGTATTAGTACGTACTGCCCATCCACATCCACATATACCTTCACCTCCTCATACTGAACTCCCGCTGGAACCAAGATTGAGACTCCTCTTGCATACGTGGAGAAGGTAGAATGATATCCCTTCTGGATCCACCTTCTATTCAGAACATCCACCTTTTCCCTTACCAAATGCGTCTCCAGCAAGCATATCATTGAGGCCCGTTGGTCTCTTGCATATTGCAAACACGCGGCACGTCTAGATTTCTCCCCTAGGCCTCTCACATTCCAGCACAAAATCTTAAAACGGGTCCCCATCACTTGGCTCATCTTCACTATAAGTATCGTCAATTTCGAGCCCAAGCTGTCTAACTACCCTCCCCCCCCTCCCAACACCCCCTCCTACCCTTCCCCCCTCACATCTAACCATTCCACCTCTTTTCAAGAGTGGGGCATCATCGCCCATAGCGAACACTCCGTTTGGCATTACCTTCCCAACCCTCCTCCCACCACTGTACATAACAGGATTTTGAAAAATAACGTATCTCAAAACATTTTAACGTAGAATTATTTACACACGCAAGAAACCTGCATACACTTAAAATATGCCGCATACCCTTCCTCCCCCTTTCCCAGCAACCATTACACCATCCCTTTAACTTTAACTGAATACAATCCAGCTCCCTTCTTCACCCCCCATACCCCCTGGTTTGTCAATCACATGACTCTTTGCCAACTGACAGATAAGTAAACAAGATCAGACTCTTCCCACAGTTTCAGTCTCCTTTTCCTTTAAGCTTTTTAGCATTAATATCGATCCACTGGGTAGCGTCCTCCGGCTTCTGAAAAAAATGAATTTTATCAAACGCCACCACCCTCAGTCTTGCTGGAAACATCATGGAGTACTGTACTCCCAACTCCCTCAGCCGTCTCTTGATACCCGTGAACATCATCCGTTGTCTCTGCACCAAAGTAGAATAGTCTGGGTATATAGCAATCTTTTGGCCTTCAACTGTCAGATCCGTCATGTCTCTGGCCTTCCTCAGGATAATGTCTCTGTCTCTATAGTTTAGAATTTTGGCGAGCATGGTACGGGGATTCGCTCCAGGGACAGGTGGTTTCGGCGGGACCCTATGCGCTCTTTCTACCGCGAACACTTTTGTTAGCGCCATATCTCCTAATGTTTCTAACAGCCATTTTTCAATATATTCCGTTGGATTCCTCCCTTCAGCTTTTTCAGGGATGCCCACTATGCGAATATTGTTTCTTCTGGACCTGTTCTCAAGGTCCTCATTTTTCGCAGCCAATTCAGCTATTGCTTGAGTGAACTTTTTCTCTGCTTTTTGCAGATGCACTATATGGTCTTCTACAGTGCTCACTCTCTCCTCTACCTCCCCCACACGTTTGTCAATCTTCTGCATGGCTGCGTTTATCTGGGCTGTGTCTCCCTTAACCTCCTGTATCTGTAAGGTCAGAGACTGTTTACATGAAGAGACTAGCGCAAAAACGTCTCTTAGGGTAGGCTCAGCTTCTGGCGCCATTTCCTCGGGTCCCCCTTCTGCCACCGCCATTTTACTCTCCTTTCTCCCCTGTTGTACCTCATGTTCTCCTGCTGGGCTCTCCTCCTCCTCCTCCTCTTCGGTATCAGCTCCGGCTCCCTCCTCTGCGGCCTCCGCTCTCGCAAACTGCTGGAGCTTTGCCGCTACCTCCATGCGCTTTCTACATGCGGCGTTCTCCTTGTCTGCCTTCTCCCTCGTGTCGGCGCCATCTTGGACTGCGCCTGCATCCCCGGCTCCCGCGTCCTTCTGCCGTCTCCTGGTCATGTTCACCGGCTCCAGCACCACCGCTCAGCACCGCCGGACCCTCCAAATCTCCCCGCAGCCGGTAAGCCCCCGCAGGGACCAAACAGCAGCGGCTCTGCAGGATTTTAGAATGTACAGCGGCGGGAGCTCACAGCCGCACGTCCGCTCACATGGACTCTCAGGGTTGGGGCTAAAGTTAGGGCTAGGGTTGGGGCTAAAGGTAGGGTTAGAGCTGGGATTAGGGTTAGGGTTTGGATTAGGGTTGGTATTAGGGTTAGGGTTGGCATTAGGGTTACGCTTGGGATTAGGGTTAGGTTTGGGATTAGGGTTAAGGTTAGGGTTGTGATTAGGGGTATATTGGGATTAGGGTTAGGTTTGAGGTTAGGGTTGAGATTAGGATTAGGGGTGTGGGGTAAGGGTTGTGATTATGGTTAGGGTTAGTGATTAGGATTATGGATCAGGTTGGGATTAGGGTTAGGGGTGTGTTGGGGTTAGGGTTGGAGCTAGAATTGGGGGGTTTCCACTGTTTAGGTACATCAGGAGGTCTCCAAACAAGACAGCCAATTTTGCGCTCAAAAAGTCAAATGGTGCTCCCTCCCTTCTGAGCTCTGCCGTGCGCCCAAACAGTGGGTTACCCCCACATATGGGGCATCAGCGTACTCAGGATAAATTGGACAACAACTTCTGGGGTCCAATTTCTCTTGTTACCCTTGTGAAAATAAAAACTTGGGGGCTACAATATCTTTTTTGTGGAAAAAAAAATATTTTTTATTTTCACGACTCTGCATTCTAAACTTCTGTGAAGCACTTGGGCATTCAAAGTTCTCACCACACATCTAGATAAGTTCCTTGGGGGGTCTAGTTTCCAAAATGGGGTCACTTGTTGGGGGTTACTACAGTTTAGGTACATCAGGGGCTCTGCAATCTCAACATAATGCCCACAGACCATTCTATCAAAGTCTGCATTCCAAAAAGGCGCTCCTTCCCTTCCGAGCTCTGCCGTGCGCCCAAACAGTGGTTTACCCCCACATATGGCGCATCAGCGTACTCGGGATAAATTGGACAACAACTATTGCAGTCCAATTTCTCCTGTTACCCTTGTGAAAATAAAAACTTGGGGGCTACAATATCTTTTTTGTGGGAAAAAAAAATATTTTTTATTTTCACGACTCTGCATTCTAAACTTCTGTGAAGCACTTGGGCATTCAAAGTTCTCACCACACATCTAGATAAGTTCCTTGGGGGGTCTAGTTTCCAAAATGGGGTCACTTGTGGGGGTTACTACAGTTTAGGTACATCAGGGGCTCTGCAATCGCAACATAATACCCGCAGACCATTCTATCAAAGTCTGCATTCCAAAAAGGTGCTCCTTCCCTTCTGAGCTCTGCCGTGCGCCCAAACAGTGGTTTACCCCCACATATGGGGTACCAGCATACTCAGGACAAATTGGACAACAAATTTTGGGGTCCAATTTCTCTTGTTACCCTTGTGAAAATAAAAACTTGGGGGCTAAAAAATCTTTTTTGTGGAAAAAAAAAATATTTTTTATTTTCACGGCTGTGCATTATAAACTTCTGTGAAGCACTTGGACATTCAAGGTTCTCACCACACATCTAGATAAGTTCCATGGGGGTCTAGTTTCCAAAATGGGGTCACTTGTGGGGGATTTCTACTGTTTAGGCACATCAGGGGCTCTCCAAACGCGACATGGCGTCCGATCTCAATTCCAGCGAATTCTACATTGAAAAAGTAAAACGGCACTCTTTCTCTTCCAAGCTCTGTGGTGCGCCCAAACAGTGGTTTACCCCCACATATTGGGTATCGACGTACTCAGGAGAAATTGCACAACAACTTTAGTGGTCTAATTTCTCCTGTTACCCTTGTGAAAATAAAAATTTGTGGGCAAAAATATCATTTTTGTAGAAAAAATGCGATTTTATTTTTTCACGGCTCTACATTATAAACTTCTGTGAAGCACATGGGGGTTCAAAGTGCTCAACACACATCTAGATATGTTCCTTAAGGGGTATAGTTTCCAAAATGGGGTCACTTGTGGGGGGTTTCTACTGTTTAGGCACATCAGGGGCTCTCCAAACGCGACATGGCGTCCAATCTCAATTCCAGCCAATTCTACATTGAAAAAGTAAAACGGCGCTCCTTCACTTCCAAGCTCTGCCATGCGCCCTAACAGTGGTTTACCCTCACATATGGGGTATCGACATATTCAGGAGAAATCGCACAACAACTTTTGTGGTCTAATTTCTCCTGTTACCCTTGTGAAAATAAAAATTTGTGGGCGAAAAGGTCATTTTTGTGTAAACAAAAGCGATTTTTTATTTTCACGGCTCTACGTTATAAACTTCTGTGAAGCACTTGGGGGTTCAAAGTGCTCACCACACATCTAGATAAGTTCCTTAAGGGGTCTAGTTTCCAAAATGGTGTCACTTTGGGGAGTTTCCACTGTTTAGGCACATCAGGGGCTCTCTAAACGTGACATGGCGTCCGATCTCAATTCCAGCCAATTCTGCATTGAAAAAGTCAAACGGCGCTCCTTCACTTCTAAGTTCTGCGGTGCACCCAAAAAGTGGTTTACCCCCACATATGGGGTATTGGCGTATTCAGGAGAAATTGCATAACAAAATTTATGGTTACATTTCTGTTTTTACACTTGTGAAAATAAAAAAAAATGGTTCTGAATTAAGATGTTTGCAAAAAAAAGTTAAATGTTCATTTTTTCCTTCCACATTGTTTCAGTTCCTGTGAAGCACGTAAAGGGTTAATAAACTTTTTGAATGTGGTTTTGAGAACCTTGAGGGTTGTAGTTTTTAGAATGGTGTCACACTTGGGTATTTTCTATCATATAGACCCCTCAAAATGACTTCAAATGTGATGTGGTCCCTAAAAAAAAATGGTGTTGTAAAAATGAAAAATTGCTGGTCAACTTTTAACCCTTATAACTCCCTAACAAAAAAAAATTTTGTTTCCAAAATTGTGCTGATGTAAAGTAGACATGTGGGAAATGTTATTTATTAACTATTTTTCGTGACATATCTCTCTGATTTAAGGGCATAAAAATACAAAGTTTGAAAATTGCAAAATTTTAAAAATTTTCGCCATATTTCCGTTTTTTTCATAAACAATCGCAAGTAATATCGAAGAAATGTTACCACTAACATGAAGTACAATATGTCACGAAAAAACAATCTCAGAATCAGCGGGATCCGTTGAAGCGTTCCAGAGTTATAACCTCATAAAGTGACAGTGGTCAGAATTGCAAAAATTGGCTCGGTCATTAAGTACCAAATTGGCTCTGTCACTAAGGGGTTAAGGTGGTCCCAGCGCTATGCAGGTCATTCACTAGGTCATGAAGTATGGTTCTGGGATTTTTGCACCCCTTTTTTGTGATAATTTTGACCCCACAGGGTGAGAGCTTTTGTGGAGCTCTAGATCGAGGGAGATTATCAGTGGTCTTGTTTGTCTTCTATTTTCTTATTATTGCTACCACAGTTGATTTCGTCATACCAAGCTGCTTGCATATTGCAGATTTAGTCTTCCCAGCCTGATGCAGGGCTACAATTTTGTTTCTGGTGTCCTTCCATTGCTCTTTGGTCTTCACTATAGTGGAATTTGGTGTGTGACTGTTTAAGGTTGTGAACAGGTGTCTTGATAACAAGTTCAAACAGGTGCCATTACTACAGGAAATAAATGGAGGACAGAGGAGCTTCTTAAACAGAAGTTACAGGTCTGTGATAGCCAGAAATCTTGCATGTTTTTAGGTGACCAAATACTTATTTTCCACCATAATTTGCAAAATAAATGTTTCCAAATCAGACAAAGTGATTTTCATTTTAGCACCCACGGCCAGGAGAAAGCCACGTTGGGAAAGGTCAATTTATGTCTGAAGAGGTGGAGGATAATCATGATGCACAGATGCCATCAGGTCAGGCTAAAATCGCAATTCAGAAGGATGATTAGATTGATGAATTGGAAGACGACATGGTCAATGATGTGGCAAAATTGGAACGGTGGCATGCCTAGCGAACACAGCAGTGCAGAGAGGGATAAGTCCATAGCACAAAAACAGCAAAAAGAGGTAGTGCTTTGACCAGAGGGAGAACTCGGTCAACTGTTCGACAGAGCCCCCCCCTTTGGTTAGATAACAGGGCAAGGGTGCGTGGTTCCCCTGTATGGCAGTTGTTTCTGAACACTGCTAATCTGCACACCACCGGTAAGCAAAAGCACATGGCAGTAAAGCACCCCAGGAGGTGGGCGAAACGCTGGGTGCAGAATCTGTGTCTCAGGATGAAACCACTTCCCCTCTCTTTTTGTTACAACCTTCCCAGTTCGCTGTCCCAGCGTAGTATTCAGTTGTTCCTTCCCCAGATGTTTAACAGAAAGCATAAATATCCAACAGGCCCAAACTCTAAACACCAACATTGCCAAATTTCTAGCCCTGGAAATGTTGCCGTTTTGACTTGTGGGAACTGAGTCTTTCCACGACTTCTTGGCGGTGGCAGCCCCACGGTACACGATTCCCAGCTGCCACTATTTTTCCTGGTGTACCGTCCCCACATTACGTAAGTACGTGTTACACAATATCAGCCATTTTCTGGCCAACGCAGTTGCAAGGAAGATCCACCTAACCACACACACTAGTGATGTGTGAGTGTATTTATTAGTATTCGCATGGATAGTACAGCATTTAGGTTACTCGTTACATTGTGAGTATTTCATACTCGCCTCTCTAAGTTTGGATGTCCCGCCATGCAGTTTTGGTGCCTCCTTTGCAGCCACTAAACATGCTGGGCTATTAACCAATCACAGTAATGCTGCAGACATCTTGGTTGTGGCAATACTTTGACTGGCTGGCCGCCCAGCGTCATAGGGTATATTGAAGCTCTGCCGCCATTTTGCGCACATTGCATCTGGAGCCTTCATTTTACAAGCATAGGGAGAGATTGCTCAGCTGCTAGGGAGAGTCTTTAGGTCCCTTGATAACACAAAAGACATTTGCAGGGCTACCTACAGTGTATACTAGGTCAGTGTAGAGTAGGGAGAGAGAGAGATTTGAGCAAGGACAGTTTAAAGGAGCCAGTCACTAGCTCCATAATACCACCAAAAAATAGTTTTATTCAGAGCTGAAGACACAAAACAAAGTCAGAGTACAGGGAGGGAGAGATTGTGTATTAGGTAGGGAGAGGTGAAAGTGTTCTTCCAGTGTCCATCTTAAAACGGCTCTTCTTATAGGCAAAGCAATATTTTTCCACCACACAGAATACTAGGTACCTTTTTTTTTTTTAAAAGCCTCGGTCTATTTTCCCTGCTGTTTTGGGGGTCAGAGCCTGGCTTCTGCTGTCCACATTAGTCCACTTAAAAAGGCGTTAAGTACCCTACGCAAAGCAGTAGTCCAAACATTTCCTACTGCCTGCTACCATACACGCACCAGGCCATATTCCCCCCTGTTTTTATGGTCACAGCCTGCCTTTTGCTGTCCACATTAGTCAGTTAGTGCCCTATGCAAAGCAGTAGTCCAAACATTTCCTACTGCCTTCTACCATGCACGAACCAGGCCATTTTCCCTACTATTTTGGCTGTGACAGCTAGCTTGGCTTGTGCCATCAACATCTAAATATCTGTGAGCAAAACCCAAAATGCCAAAAAAGCCTGTTTAGGGACAGGGACATGGACGTGGACATGGTGTTGTCAGTGGTGCGTGAAAAGGCACTGAGCCTGTGTCAGGTCAGAAGAAGCTTGATGCATCCAGTAAGTTCCTGGAAAATTTCCCAGTCTGGAGCATAAACTTGTATGGAAGCCAGAAGACCAAGAGCAGATTCTGTCTTGGATAGCAGACAAGGCCTCTATGCATTTGTCACGCAGCAACAAATCTCCTATGACCATACAGTATACTGTCGATACACAGAAGGCTGACCCATCCAATCATGGTTCTCCTTCCTCCCGCCATTATCAGTCACAGGAGACCTATGACCCCAAGCTTGGCCACTCCGAGAATCCTTGTGGTTGACTCTAGCCTATCACCATGCAGCATTGAAAAGGGATGTGAGGAGGTGGTGTGCGTTGATGCTCAAGTATTTGGGGCCCTATGGCAACTTGGAGGAACATCATTTACTGTCTCCAGAAGAGGAGGCTAATGATGATGAGACACAGTTGCCATCAGGTCAACCTACAATGTCAACTGGGAAGGAGGAAATGGAAGACAAGGTGGTCGATGATGAGTCTACTAATCTGACCTGGATAGTTGGCATGCATAGTAGGTGGGCAGAACACCTGGGTACCAAATCTGTGTCTGCGGGTCAAACGACTGCCATGTCTACTGGGCTATGTCCCTAAGAAAGTGCTGTTCAGGAAGAAGGCAATAATACCTCCTGCCCACAAGCTGCGGTTGCTCACACACAAGAAACATTAACCACATCCACTTCCTTGTCCCAGTGAAGCGTCCAATTGTCCGTGCCTGAAAGCTTGGAAAGAAAGCGTAAATACCCAGCCACGCATCCACAGGCACAAATACTAAACTCGCACATTGCCAAATTCCTCTCTCCCCTCCTCTTGCTCCTCATCCTCTGATGAAGTACCCTCCCCAGCACTGCCAAGCTGAGAACTGTACATCAGCATATTGGCAAAGCGGCAACACGCTCTGGTGAATCTGATCTTTTTAGGTCATAAACCACACACTGCAGCAGAGCTGTGGCAAGCTTTAAAACAAGAGACCGATCAGTGGATCACCCCGCTGCACCTCCAACCCGGTCTGGCATCTGCGATAATGGGCGTAACCTGGTAGCAGCTTTAAAGGTCAGTAAACTGGTACACGTGCCATGCATGATTTACGTGCTGAATCTAGTTGTTCAGAAATTTCAGAAAAGTTACCCTGCCTTGCCATATCTACTTGAGAATGTGCGTCATATTTGTGCCCATTTCTGCCATTCCTCTACCGCTTTTCCTGGTCTTGCAGCACTTGAATATGCCAAGTGACTGACTCATTTGCGACTTGCCCACATGGAGGAACTCAACCTATCATTTGTTGGTGAGGATTAGTGAGTAGCAGAGGGCAGTAGCTTAATACCAGCTTCAACATGCCCATCCGACTGAGTCAGCCACCACACATAACATCTGTTGAGTGGGTGTGGATTGCTGACATTTGTGAGGTTCTTAAGAACTTTGAGTACTGCCCAAGCTTGTGAGTGGTGATCAGGCTATTATCAGCATAACCATCCCGCTGCTGTGTCTCTTGAAACAATCACTGCATAATCTCAAAGAGGAAGCTTTGCGTGCCCAGCATGTTAGTATGGAGCCAGATTTCAAAATGGGTGATACTACCTAGCCCAGCTTATATACTGAGGCAACATTGGATGATGAGGAAGAAGAGGACTTGTTTTTCTGTGCTACCGAGGGGACTCCTTATGCTACAGAAGGGATATCCAACCCTAGTTTTATGTCTGTTCAGCCTGGATGGGCTGGCGAGGAGGAAGTGGAGGAGGAGGAGGCAAGTCAGTGTGAGGAGAGGATGGGTACTGTTCCTACTGTTGGGGACAGAGAATATTTGCCTTTTTGCAGTTTGGCTCCCATGGCACAGTTTATGTGTAAGTGTCTGTGGCAAGACCCTCACGTGATACACATTTTATCCAACAACCAATACTGGTTGGCCACCTTTTTCAATCCACGAAACAAGGAAAAATTTCCTTCTCTCCTTTTGGAGTCACCAAAGAGTTTTTCAATGGAATCGTTCAAGAGGGTCATTGTAGATCAGTTGCTGAAAACATCACCCTCAGACAATGCTGGTGGCAGAGGCTGTTTTTAACACCATGGGATAATGGGGAGAGACAAGAACACCAGGCCCAACGGAGGTGTGTGGGGGGGGGGGAATGTGCACAAATTTGGTAATTTTCAATAAACCAGCACAACAGCAAGGGCTATCTGTGCCGGTAACAATGCCAAGGAGGGAGAAGTTGCAGAACATGGTCAGGGGTACTTAAGTGACCATACTGCTCTGGCAAAAATTAAGAGACCACTGCAAAATGTTCAGTTTGTCTGATTTTTCTCTTTATAGGTTTATTTGTTAGTAAAATGTAAATTACTCTTTTATTATATAAACTTCTGACAACATTTCTCTGAATTTCCAAGCCAAGCAATAAATTTTGTATTTTTTTCTCACAAAGAAAAATGGTCAAAATAAAAAAAAAAAAAAATGCAGAGAAAACAAATTTATAATTATTTAGAAACAACAATACTTATGTTTTAACTCAGGAAGAGTTCAGAAATCAATATTTGTAGAATAACCATGATTTTTATTCACAGCATTCATGCGTCTTGGCATGCTTTCCACCAATCTTTCCCACTGCTTTTGGGTGACCTTATGCCACTTCTGGTACAAAAATGTTAGCAGTTCTTCTTTGTGTGATGGCTTGTGGCTATCCATCAACCTCTTGATTACATTCCAGAGGATTTCAATGGGGTTAAGGTCTGGAGATTGGGCTGCCCATGACAGGGTTTTGATGGGGTGGCCTCTTAATTTTTGCCAGAGCTGTACGTTTGTCCTTTACATAGTAACATAGTAACATAATTAGCAAGGCAGAAAAAAAAACATTTGTCCTTCCAGTGCAGCCTATATTCCGTCAGAATAAATCCCCTGATCTACGTCCTTCAAAAGAACCTAATAACTGACTTACCAAGTGGTTTGCCGTTCAGTGAGTAATGGTGATATTAATTCCTTCTTCCCATGTGTATAACCTTACATTTATCATTGGTAAACCACATCTGCCACTTTTCAGCCGAAGTTTACAACTTATCCAGATCCATCTGTAGCAGAATACTATCTTCTCTTGTATTGACTGCTTTACATAGTTTTGTATCATCTGCAAATATCGCTGGTTTACTGTGTAAACCTTCTACCAGATCATTAATAAATATGTTGTAGAGAATAGGTCGCACAAAAACAGTATTCAAAGATCCTCCAAAAATTCTGAAAAATAGCAAAAAGGGCAGGAGATGTTTACCTGCCTAGGCCTCCAAACAAATGCATTATCAGGATGCAGTGGACCCATATGGTTAAGATGGCAACACAAGTGCAGAAATACCGATGATGCAGCCACTCACGACCTACCAAATTAATGGAGGGGGTGGCTGCTTGGCATATGGCTGCACATTAGAGACTTGTATGTGGCGCTGTTCACACAATGGGAATGCACAGCATCCAGGTTAACAGCCTATTAGTGACGCCTATCTATTAGCTCAGGCGGGCTGCCCAGCGCTATTAAGATGCATCCCATGTGAACAGACACCACAGTTTACAAGACAGAATGGGCCCAACTGCACCCCAAAAAATGCAAAAAACACATATCTAAAAAAAATGTGAGGTATTAGTTTATATTCTGGTCAAAATATGTAAGCTCGTAACTAGTGTTGAGCGATACCGTCCGATACTTGAAAGTATCGGTATCGGATAGTATCGGCCGATACCCGAAAAATATCGGATATCGCCGATACCGATATCCGATACCAATACAAGTCAATGGGACATCAAGTATCGGAATGTATCCTCATGGATCCCAGGGTCTGAAGGAGGGGAAACTCTCCTTCAGGCCCTGGGATCCATATTAAAGTGTAAAATAAAGAATTAAAATAAAAAATATTGTTATATTCACCTCTCCGGCGGCCCCTGGACATCAGCGGGAGGATCCGGCGTCCGGCACGGCTTCTTTCTTCAAAATGCGCGCCTTCAGGACCTGTGGAATGACGTCCCGGCTTCTGATTGGTCGCGTGCCGCCCATGTGACCGCCACGCGACCAATCAGAAGCCGCGACGTCATTCCTCAGGTCCTAAAAGGCGCTCATTCTAGGACTTTAGCTGAGGAATGACGTCGCGGCTTCTGATTGGTCGCGTGGCGGTCACATGGGCGGCACGCGACCAATCAGAAGCCGGGACGTCATTCCACAGGTCCTGAAGGCGCGCATTTTGAAGAAAGAAGCCGTGCCGGACGCCGGATTCTCCCGCTGATGTCCAGGGGCCGCCGGAGAGGTGAATATAACAATATTTTTTATTTTAATTCTTTATTTTACACTTCCGATACCGATACCCGATATCACAAAAATATCGGATCTCGGTATCGGAATTCCGATACCGCAAGTATCGGCCGATACCCGATACTTGCGGTATCGGAATGCTCAACACTACTCGTAACCCAACGTCACGTGTTCCCATGCTAACGAGTCCTACTCTAACCAATGCTAGCACAAAAACAGGATTCAAATATCCTCCAAAAATTGAGAAAAATAGCAAAAATGGCAGGAGATACTTACCTGCCTAGGCCTCCAAACAAATGCACGATCAGGATGCAGTGGACCCATATGGTTAAGATGGCAACACAGGTGTAGAAATACCGATGAGGCAGCCACTCACAACCTACCAAATTAATAGAGGGAATGGCTGCTTGGCATATAACTGCACATAAGAGACTTGTATGTGGCGCTGTTCACACAATGGGAATGCATTTGTTTGGAGGCCTAGGCAGGTAAGCAACTCCTGCCCTTTTTGCTATTTTTCTGAAGAGAACAGGTCCCAACACTGACCCCTGCGGTACTCCACTGGTCACAGCGACCCAGTTAGAAAATATACCATTTATAACCACACTCTGCTTTTTATCACTAAGCCAGTTACTTACCTATTTACACACATTTTCCCCCAGACCAAGCATTCTCATTTTGTGTACTAACCTCTTTTGTGGCACAGTATCAAATGCTTTGGAAAAAGCAAGATACACCAATCCAATGACTCACCTTGGTCCAGTCTATAGCTTACCTCTTCATAAAAACAGATTAGATTGGTTTGACAGGAGCAATTCCTCATAAACCCATGCTGATATGGAGTTAAACAGTTATTCTCATTGAGATAATCCAGAAACACATCCCTCAGAAACCCTTCAAATATTTTACCAGCAATAGAGGTTAGACTTACTGGCCTATAATTTCCAAGTTCACTTTTAGAGCCCTTTTTGAAAATTGGTACCACATTTGATATGCGCCAGTACTGTGGAACAGACCCTGTAACTATAGAGTCCCTAAGTATAAGAAATAATGGTTTGTCTATTACATTGCTTAGTTCTTTTAGTACTCATGGCTTTATGCCATCCGGACCCGGAGATTTATCTATTTTAAACTTATTTAGCCAGTTTCACACCTCTTCTTGGGCTAGATTGGTGACCCTTAATATAGGGTTTTCTTTGTCTCTCGACATTTCATCTAGCATTTCATTTTCCATCGTGAATACCGTGGAGAAGAACGTGTTTAAAATATTAGCTTTTTCCTCATCAACTACAACCATTCATTCCTAACAAATTTTTAAGGGGCCTACATTTTCTGTTGTGAATTCCGCTCTTGGGCTCCCTCCGGTGGTTGTAAATGGCACTTTTGAGAGTTCTGCTCTTGGGCTCCCTCCGGTGGTTTTAAGTGTAATAGGCTGCTCCTTGGATTTAGCAGTCTGCAGCTGCTTCCACTGATTGTCTTTCTGCTCGGCTATTTATGCCTGGCTCTTCCCTTCAGCTAGTGCCACTTGTCAATGGTTCCTGGTTGGATTCACATCTCTCTTGGATTTCCCTGATATCCTGACCAGTTCAGCAAAGATAAGTCCTTTCTTTGCTCTTTTCTGTCCACATGTTGTGGACTTATTCGTTCTGTGCATTCTATGTTTTGTCCAGCTTGTCAGTATGGATTAATTCAGTTAAGCTGGAAGCTCTGGGAAGCAGATTTACCCTCCACACCTTTAGTCAGGTGTGGAGATTTTTGTAAACTCTGTGTGGATTTTTGTAGTTTTTAATACTGACCGCACAGTATTCCGTCCTGTCCTATCTATCTAGCTAGACTGGCCTCCTGTGCTACATCCTGGTTTCATTCTACGTATGTCTTTTCCCTCTCCACTCACAGTCATTACTTGTGGGGGGCTATCTATCCTTTGGGGATTTTCTCTGAGGCAAGAAGGTTTTTCCTGTTTCTATCTTTAGGGGTAGTTAATTCTCAGGCTGTGACGAGGTGCCTAGGGAGTGACAGGAGCATCCCACGGCTACTTCTAGTGTTGTGTTGAGCTTAGGGACTGCGGTCAGTACAAGTACCACCTCCTTCAGAGCTCGTCCCATGTTGCTCCTAAACCACCAGTTCATAACAGTACAAGTGGCCAAAAATGAATTAAATGCATCTCAAAAGAACGAAAAAAAAAAAAATTATGAGCCATTTTTTTTTCTGTACTCTGTTTTGTCTTTTTTTCCTCTTGATCTCTGGGTGGTTCAGGATTTATGCTCTGGCATGGATGTTCAGGGTTTGTTTTCTCGTGTGGATCAACTTGCTGCAAGAGTACAGAGTATCCAAGATTAAGTTGTCCAGACTCTGGCTTTGGAGCCTAAAATTCCTACTCCTGATTTGTTTTTTGGGGACAGATCCAAGTTTTTGAACTTTAAAAATAACTGCAAATTGTTTTTTGCTTTGAAACCCCGTTCTTCTGGTGATCCCATTCAGCAAGTTAAAATCATCATATCCTTGCTGCGTGGTGACCCTCAGCATTCTCCCTTGAATCAGGGGATCCGGCATTGCTGAATGTAGACGCATTTGTTCAAGCGCTCGGATTATTGTATGACGAACCTAATTCTGTGGATCATGCAGAAAAAACCCTGTTGGCCTTGTGTCAAGGTCAGGAAGCGGCAGAATTATACTGCCAGAAATTTAGGAAATGGTCTGTGCTCACTAAATGGAATGAGGATGCTCTGGCTGCTATTTTCAGAAAAGGTCTTTCTGAAGCCCTTAAAGATGTTATGGTGGGCTTCCCTACACCTGCTGGCTTGAGTGAATCTATGTCTCTAGCCATTCAGATTGATCGGCGTCTGCGCGAGAGCAAAGCTGTGCACCATATGGCAGTGTCCTCTGAGCAGAGTCCTGAGCCTATGCAATGTGATAGGATTTTGACAAGAACAGAATGGCAGGAATTCAGACGTCAGAATAGGCTGTGTTTTTACTGTGGTGATTCTGCTCATGTTATTTCTGATTGCCCTAAGCGTACTAGGAGGGTCGCTAGGTCTGTTGCCATCAGTACTGTACAGCCTAAATTTCTTTTATCTGTGACCCTGATTTGCTCATTGTTGTCCTTTTCTGTCATGGCATTTGTGGATTCAGGCGCTGCCCTGAACTTAATGGACTTAGAATTCGCCAGGCGCTGTGGTTTTTCCTTGCAGCCTTTGCAGAGCCCTATTCCTTTGAGGGGCATTGATGCTACACCATCGGCCAAGGATAAACCTCAGTACTGGACGCAGATGACCATGTACATGGCTCCAGCACATCAGGAAGATTGCCGTTTTCTGGTGTTGCATAACCTGCATGATGTTGTTGTACTGGGTTTTCCATGGTTCCAGGAACATAATCCTGTGCTGGATTGGAAAACTATGTCTGTGATTAGTTGGGGTTGTCAAGGGGTACATAGTGACGTTCCTTTGATGTCAATTTCCTCTTCCCCCTCTTCTGAGGTCTCTGAGTTTTTGTCGGATTTCCAGGATGTATTTGATGAGCCCAAGTCCAGTTCCCTTCCTCCACATAGGGACTGTGATTGTGCTATTAACTTGATTCCAGGTTGTAAATTCCCTAAGGGCCGACTTTTCAATCTGTCTGTGCCAGAGCATGCCGCCATGCAGAGTTATGTTAAGGAATCTTTGGAGAAGGGGCATATTTGGCCGTCTTCGTCACCATTGGGAGCGGGTTTCTTTTTTGTTGCTAAGAAGGATGGCTCCTTGAGACCCTGTATAGATTATCGTCTTCTTAATAAGATCACGGTCAAATTCCAATACCCCTTGCCTTTGCTTTCTGATTTGTTTGCTCAGATTAAGGGGGCTAGTTGGTTTACTAAGATTGACCTTCGAGGGGCATATAATCTTGTTCGTATTAAACAGGGTGACGAATGGAAAACTGCATTTAATACGCCCGAAGGCCATTTTGAATACCTCGTGATGCCATTCGGGCTCTCTAATGCTCCATCTGTGTTCCAATCTTTCATGCATGATATTTTCCGCAATTATCTTGATAAATTCATGGTTGTATATTTGGATGATATTTTGATTTTCTCCGATGATTGGGAGTCTCATGTGAAGCAGGTCAGGATGGTATTCCAGATCCTTCGTAATAATGCTCTATTTGTGAAGGGGTCTAAGTGCCTATTCAGAGTTCAGAAGGTCTCTTTTTTGGGTTTTATTTTTTCTCCCTCGTCTATGGAAATGGATCCTGTTAAGGTCCAAGCTATTCATGACTGGATTCAACCCACATCTGTGAAGAGCCTTCAAAAATTTTTGGGCTTTGCTAATTTCTATCGCCGTTTCATTGCCAACTTTTCCAGTGTGGTTAAGCCCCTTACTGATTTGACGAAGAAAGGCACTGATGTGACGAATTGGTCCTCTGCGGCTGTGGAGGCCTTTCGGGAGCTTAAACGCCGATTTACTTCTGCCCCTGTGTTGCGTCAGCCGGATGTTTCTCTTCCTTTTCAGGTTGAGGTTGACGCTTCTGAGATTGGGGCAGGGGCCGTTTTGTCTCAGAAGGATTCTGATGGTTCTTTGATGAAACCGTGTGCTTTTTTTTCCAGAAAGTTTTCGCCTCCGGAATGCAATTATGATGTCGGCAATCGGGAGTTGTTGGCTATGAAGTGGGCGTTTGAGGAGTGGCGACATTGGCTTGAGGGAGCTAAGCACCGCGTTGTGGTCTTGACTGATCATAAAAATCTGATTTACCTCGAGTCGGCCAAGCGGCTGAATCCTAGACAGGCTCGATGGTCCCTGTTTTTCTCCCGTTTTGATTTTGTGGTCTCGTATCTTCCAGGATCTAAGAATGTTAAGGCTGATGCCCTCTCTAGGAGTTTTTTGCCTGATTCTCCTGGAGTCCTTGAGCCGGTTGGCATTCTTAAGGAAGGGGTGATTCTTTCTGCCATCTCCCCTGATTTGCGGCGGGTGCTTCGGGAATTTCAGGCTGATAAGCCTGACCGCTGTCCAGTGGGGAAGCTGTTTGTTCCTGATAGATGGACAAGTAATGTAATTTCTGAGGTTCATTGTTCAGTGTTGGCTGGTCATCCTGGGATTTTTGGAACCAGAGATTTGGTTGCTAGGTACTTTTGGTGGCCTTCTTTGTCGTGGGATGTGCGTGCTTTTGTGCAGTCCTGTGGGACTTGCGCCCGGGCCAAGCCTTGCTGTTCCCGCGCTAGTGGGTTGCTTTTGCCTTTGCTGGTCCCTGAGAGGCCCTGGACGCATATTTCCATGGATTTTAATTTGGATCTTCCTGTTTCCCAGAAGATGTCTGTTGTCTGGGTTGTTTGTGACCGGTTCTCTAAAATGGTCCATCTGGTACCTTTGCCAATGTTGCCTTCCTCCCTAGATTTGGTTCCGTTGTTTTTTCAGCATGTGGTTCGTTTGCATGGCATTCTGGAGAATATTGTGTCTGACAGAGGTTCTCAGTTTGTCTCTAGGTTTTGGCGGGCCTTTTGTGCTAGGATGGGCATTGATTTGTCTTTTTCTTCGGCGTTTCATCCTCAGACTAATGGCCAAACTGAGAGAACTAATCAGACCTCGGAAACCTATTTGAGATGCTTTGTGTCTCCTGATCAGGATGATTGGGTGGCTTTCTTGCCGTTGGCCGAGTTTGCCCTTAATAATAGGGCTAGTTCGGCTACTTTGGTTTCTGTTGTGAATTCTGTTGTCGGGCTCCCTCCTGTGGTCATGAATGGTACTTCGGCTGGTTCTGTCCATGGACTTCCTCTGGTGGGTGTTTCTGAGTTTCCTTTCACAGGTGACGAGGTTAATTCGTTAGCTGCTGCTCTATTTAACTCCACTTAGATCTTTGCTCCACGCCACCTGTCAATGTTCCAGTATTGGTCTACTTCACTCCTGGATCGTTCTTGTGACCTGTCTTCCCATCAGAAGCTAAGTTACAGCTTGTGTTTCTTTGGTTTGCTATTTTTCTGTCCATCTTGCTATTTAATTTGTTGTCTTGCTTGCTGGAAGCTCTGGGACGCAGAGGGAGCGCCTCCGCACCGTGAGTCGGTGCGGGGGTCTTTTTGCGCCCTCTGCGTGGTCTTTTTGTAGGTTTTTGTGCCAACCGCAAAGCAACCTTTCCTATCCTTGGTCTGTTTAGTAAGTCGGGCCTCACTTTGCTTAATCTATTTCATCTCTGTGTTTGTATTTTCATCTTTACTCACAGTCATTATATGTGGGGGGCTGCCTTTTCCTTTGGGGAATTTCTCTGAGGCAAGGTAGGCTTTATTTTCCTATCTTCAGGGCTAGCTAGTTTCTTAGGCTGTGCCGAGTTGCATAGGGAGCGTTAGGCGCAATCCACGGCTATTTCTAGTGTGGTTGATAGGTTTAGGGATTGCGGTCAGCAGAGTTCCCACGTCCCAGAGCTCGTCCTTAATTATCAGTAACTATCAGGTCATTCCGTGTGCTCTTAACCACCAGGTCCATTATTGTCCTGACCACCAGGTCGTAACAGTACAGGTGGCCCAAAGTACTAATGCATCTCAATAGAGGGATAATAGAAGTTCTGAGACCATTTTTTTTTCTTTGCAGTGTGTTTTGTCTCAATTTTCCCCTTTACCTCTGGGTGGTTCAGGACACTGGTGTAAACATGGACATTCAAGGTCTGTCCTCTTGGATGGATAATCTCACTACAAGGATATAAAACATTCAAGATTTTGTTGTTCAGAATCCGATGTCAGAGCCTAAGATTCCTATTCCTGATTTGTTTTTAGGTGATAGATCTAAGTTCTTGAATTTCAAAAATAATTGTAAATTGTTTCTTGCCTTGAAACCTCGCTCCTCAGGTGACCCTGTTCAACAAGTAAAGATCATTATTTCTTTGTTACGTGGGGACCCTCAAGACTGTGCATTTTCCCTTGCGCCAGGAGATCCGGCATTGCGTGATGTTGATGCGTTTTTCCTGGCGCTTGGATTGCTTTATGACGAACCTAATTCAGTGGATCAGGCAGAGAAAATCTTGCTGGCTCCGTGTCAGGGTCAGGATGAAGCGGAGATATATTGTCAGAAGTTTAGAAAGTGGTCTGTGCTCACTCAGTGGAATGAATGTGACCTGGCAGCAATCTTCAGAAAGGGTCTCTCTGAAGCCCTTAAGGATGTCATGGTGGGGTTTCCCATGCCTGCTGGTCTGAATGAGTCTATGTCCTTGGCCATTCAGATCGATTGACGCTTGCGTGAGCGTAAAGCTGTGCACCATTTGGCGGTACTATCTGAGCATGGGCCTGAGCCCATGCAATGTGATAGGACTTTGAAAAGAGCTGAACGGCAAGAACACAGACGTCGGAATGGGCTGTGTTTTTACTGTGGTGAATCCACTCATGCTATCTCCGATTGTCATAAGCGCACTAAGCGGTTCGCTAGGTCTGCCACCATTGGTACGGTATAGTCTAAATTTCTATTGTCTGTTACTCTGATTTGCTCTTTGTCATCCTATTCTGTTATGGCATTTGTGGATTCAGGCGCTGCCCTGAATTTGATGGACTTGGATTATGCTAGGCACTGTGGTTTTTTCTTGGAGCCCTTGCAGTATCCTATTCCATTGAGAGGAATTGATGCTACGCCTTTGGCCAAGAATAAGCCTCAGTATTGGACCTAATTGACCATGTGCATGGCTCCTGCACATCAGGAGGATATCCGCTTTCTGGTGTTGCATAATCTGCATGATGTGGTCGTTTTGGGGTTGCCATGGCTACAGGTTCATAATCCAGTATTGGACTGGAAATCTATGTCTGTGTCCAGCTGGGGTTGCCAGGGGGTACATGGTGATGTTCCATTTTTGTCTATTTCGTCTTCCACTCCTTCTGAAGTTCCAGAGTTTTTGGCGGATTATTGGGATGTATTTGATGAGCCCAAAGCCAGTGCCCTACCTCCTCATAGGGATTGCGATTGTGCAATTAATTTGATTCCTGGTAGTAAGTTTCCTAAGGGCCGATTGTTCAATTTATCTGTGCCAGAACACGCCGCTATGCGGAGTTATATAAAGGAATCCTTGGAGATAGGCCATATTCGCCCGTCGTCATCACCGTTAGGAGCAGGGTTCTTTTTTGTGGCTAAGAAGGATGGTTCCTTGAGACCTTGCATTGATTACCACCTTCTTAATAAAATTACAGTCAAATTTCAGTATCCTTTGCCGTTGCTGTCTGATTTGTTTACTCGTATTAAAGGGGCTAGTTGGTTCACCAAGATAGATCTTCGAGGGGCGTATAATCTTGTGCGTATTAAACAAGGCGATGAATGGAAAACAGCATTTAATACGCCCGAGGGCCATTTTGAGTACCTGGTTATGCCATTCGGGCTTTCCAATGCTCCATCAGTATTTCAGTCCTTTATGCATGACATCTTCCGAGAGTACCTGGATAAATTCCTGATTGTGTATTTGGATGATATTTTGGTCTTTTTGGATGATTGGGAGTCTCATGTGAAGCAGGTCAGAATGGTGTTCCAGGTCCTTCGTGCTAATTCCTTGTTTGTGAAGGGGTCAAAGTGTCTCTTTGGAGTTCAGAAGGTTTCATTTTTGAGGTTCATTTTTTCCCCTTCTACTATCGAGATGGACCCTGTTAAAGTCCAGGCCATTTACGATTGGACTCAGCCGACATCTGTGAAGAGCCTGCAAAAGTTCCTGGGCTTTACTAATTTTTATCAGCGACTCATCGCTAATTTTTCTACTGTTGCTAAACCGTTGACTGATTTTACTAAGAAGGGTGCTGATGTGGTCAATTGGTCTTCTGCGGCTGTAGAGGCTTTTCAGGAGTTGAAGCGTCGTTTTTCTTCTGCCCCTGTGTTGTGCCAGCCAGATGTTTCGCTTCCGTTTCAGGTTGAGGTTGATGCTTCTGAGATTGGAGCAGGGGCTGTTTTGTCGCAAAGAAGTTCTGATGGCTCGATGATGAAGCCATGTGCTTTCTTTTCTAGAAAGTTTTCGCCTGCTGAGCGTAACTATGATGTTGGTAATCGTGAATTGTTGGCCATGAAGTGGGCATTCGAGGAGTGGCGTCATTGGCTGGAAGGAGCCAAGCATCGCGTGGTGGTCTTGACAGATCACAAGAATTTGACTTATCTTGAGTCTGCCAAACGGTTGAATCCGAGACAGGCTCGATGGTCGTTATTTTTCTCCCGTTTTGATTTTGTGGTTTCGTACCTTCCGGGCTCTAAGAATGTGAAGGCTGATGCCCTGTCAAGGAGTTTTGTGCCTGACTCTCCGGGTGTTCCTGAGCCGGCGGGTATTCTCAAAGAGGGGGTAATTTTGTCTGCCATCTCCCCTGATTTGCGGCGGGTGTTGCAAAAATTTCAAGCTTATAGACCTGACCGTTGCCCAGCGGAGAAACTGTTTGTCCCTGATAGATGGACTAGTAGAGTTATCTCTGAGATTCATTGTTCAGTGTTGGCTGGGCATCCTGGAATCTTTGGTACCAGAGATTTGGTGGCTAGATCCTTCTGGTGGCCGTCTTTGTCGCGGGATGTGCGTTCTTTTGTGCAGTCCTGTGGGACTTGTGCTCGGGCTAAGCCCTGCTGTTCTCGTGCCAGTGGGTTGCTTTTGCCCTTGCCGGTCCCGAAGAGGCCCTGGATGCATATTTCTATGGATTTTATTTCGGATCTCCCCATCTCTCAAAAGATGTCGGTCATTTGGGTGGTTTGTGATCGCTTTTCTAAGATGGTCCATTTGGTACCTTTGTCTAAATTGCCTTCCTCCTCTGATTTGGTGCCATTATTTTTCCAGCATGTGGTTCGTTTACATGGTATCCCGGAGAACATCGTTTCTGACAGAGGTTCCCAGTTTGTTTCAAGGTTTTGGCTATCCTTTTGTGCTAGGACGGGCATTGATTTGTCTTTTTCCTCGGTTTTCCATCCTCAGACAAATGGCCAAACCGAACGAACTAATCAAACTTTGGAAACATATCTGAGATGCTTTGTTTCTGCTGATCAGGATGATTGGGTGTCCTTTTTGCCGTTGGCTGAGTTCGCCCTTAATAATCGGGCCAGCTCGGCTACTTTGGTTTCGCCGTTTTTCTGCAATTCTGGTTTCCATCCTCGTTTCTCTTCAGGGCAGGTTGAGTCTTCGGACTGTCCTGGTGTAGATACTGTGGTGGATAGGTTGCAGCAGATTTGGACTCATGTGGTGGACAATTTGACATTGTCCCAGGAGAAGGCTCAACGTTTCGCTAACCGCCGGCGCTGTGTGGGTCCCCGACTTCGTGTTGGGGATTTGGTTTGGTTGTCGTCTCGTTATGTTCCTATGAAGGTTTCCTCTCCTAAGTTTAAGCCTCGTTTCATTGGTCCGTATAAGATTTCTGAGGTTATCAATCCTGTGTCATTTCGTTTGGCCCTTCCTGCTTCTTTTGCCATCCATAATGTGTTCCATAGGTCGTTATTGCGGAGAAACTTGGCGCCTGTGGTTCCATCCGTTGATCCTCCTGCCCCGGTGTTAGTTGAGGGGGAGTTGGAGTATGTGGTGGAGAAGATTTTGGATTCTCGTTTTTCGAGACGGAAACTCCAGTACCTGGTCAAGTGGAAGGGTTATGGTCAGGAAGATAATTCCTGGGTTTTTGCCTCTGATGTCCATGCTGCCGATCTGGTTCGTGCCTTTCATTTAGCTCATCCTGGTCGGCCTGGGGGCTCTGGGGAGGGTTCGGTGACCCCTCCTCAAGGGGGGGTACTGTCGTGAATTCTGTTGTCGGCTCCCTCTTGTGGTCACGAATGGTACTTCGGCTGGTTCTGTCCATGGACTTCCTCTGGTGGGTGTTTCTGAGTATCCTTTCACAGGTGACGAGGTTAATTCGTTAGCTGCTGCTCTATTTAACTCCACTTAGATCTTTGCTCCACGCCACCTGTCAATGTTCCAGTATTGGTCTAGTTCACTCCTGGATCGTTCTTGTGACCTGTCTTCCCATCAGAAGCTAAGTTACAGCTTGTGTTTCTTTGGTTTGCTATTTTTCAGTCCAGCTTGCTATTTAATTTGTTGTCTTGCTTGCTGGAAGCACTGGGACGCAGAGGGAGCGCCTCCGCACCGTGAGTCGGTGCGGAGGGTCTTTTTGCGCCCTCTACGTGGTCTTTTTGTAGGTTTTTGTGCTGACCGCAAAGCAACCTTTCCTATCCTCGGTCTGTTTAGTAAGTCGGGCCTCACTTTGCTTAATCTATTTCATCTCTGTGTTTGTATTTTCATCTTTACTCACAGTCATTATATGTGGGGGGCTGCCTTTTCCTTTGGGGAATTTCTCTGAGGCAAGGTAGGCTTTATTTTCCTATCTTCAGGGCTAGCTAGTTTCTTAGGCTGTGCCGAGTTGCATAGGGAGCGTTAGGCGCAATCCACGGCTATTTCTAGTGTGGTTGATAGGTTTAGGGATTGCGGTCAGCAGAGTTCCCACGTCCCAGAGCTTGTCCTTAATTATCAGTAACTATCAGGTCATTCCGTGTGCTCTTAACCACCAGGTCCATTATTGTCCTGACCACCAGGTCGTAACAGGTTTCACCTTTCTTTTGTAATTTTGGTTTTCATCCTCGTTTTTCTTCGGGGCAGGTTGAGCCTTCTGATTGTCCTGGTGTGGATTCTGTGGTGGACAGGCTGCAGCAGATTTGGACTCATGTGGTGGACAATTTGACGTTGTCTCAGGAAAGGGCTCAACGTTTTGCTAACCGCCGTCGGTGTGTTGGTCCCCGGCTTCGTGTGGGGGATTTGGTTTGGTTGTCTTCTCGTCATGTTCCTATGAAGGTTTCTTCCCCTAAGTTTAAGCCTCGGTTTATTGGTCCTTATAAGATTTCTGAAATTATCAATCCGGTGTCTTTTCGTTTGGCTCTTCCAGCCTCTTTTGCCATTCATAATGTTTTCCATAGATCTTTGTTGCGGAGATATGTGTTGCCCGTTGTTCCCTTGGTTGATCCTCCTGCCCCAGTGTTGGTTGAGGGAGAGTTGGAATATGAGGTTGAGAAAATTTTGGATTCTCGTTTTTCGAGGCGGAGGCTTCAGTATCTTGTCAAGTGGAAGGGTTATGGCCAGGAGGATAATTCTTGGGCTGTTGCCTCCGATGTCCATGCTGCCGATTTGGTTCGTGCTTTTCACTTGGCTCGTCCTGATCGGCCCGGGGGCTCTGGTGAGGGTTCGGTGACCCCTCCTCAAGGGGGGGTACTGTTGTGAGTTCTGCTCTTGGGCTCCCTCCGGTGGTTTTAAGTGTAATAGGCTGCTCCTTGGATTTAGCAGTCTGCAGCTGCTTCCACTGATTGTCTTTCTGCTCGGCTATTTATGCCTGGCTCTTCCCTTCAGCTAGTGCCACTTGTCAATGGTTCCTGGTTGGATTCACATCTCTCTTGGATTTCCCTGATATCCTGACCAGTTCAGCAAAGATAAGTCCTTTCTTTGCTCTTTTCTGTCCACATGTTGTGGACTTATTCGTTCTGTGCATTCTATGTTTTGTCCAGCTTGTCAGTATGGATTAATTCAGTTAAGCTGGAAGCTCTGGGAAGCAGATTTACCCTCCACACCTTTAGTCAGGTGTGGAGATTTTTGTAAACTCTGTGTGGATTTTTGTAGTTTTTAATACTGACCGCACAGTATTCCGTCCTGTCCTATCTATCTAGCTAGACTGGCCTCCTGTGCTACATCCTGGTTTCATTCTACGTATGTCTTTTCCCTCTCCACTCACAGTCATTACTTGTGGGGGGCTATCTATCCTTTGGGGATTTTCTCTGAGGCAAGATAGTTTTCCTGTTTCTATCTTTAGGGGTAGTTAATTCTCAGGCTGTGACGAGGTGCCTAGGGAGTGACAGGAGCATCCCACGTCTACTTCTAGTGTTGTGTTGAGCTTAGGGACTGGGGTCAGTACAGGTACCACCTCCTTCAGAGCTCGTCCCATGTTGCTCCTAAACCACCAGTTCATAACAATTTTCACTTATGATTCTTGTACTATTGATATAGTTGAAGAACAGTTTGGGATTAGTTTTCCTTTTTGGCAGCTTTAATTAGTTTTTTAGATAAAGAATTTTTCTCCCTATAGTTTTTTAGAGCTTCAATGGTGCCATCCTGCTTTAGTAGTTCAAATGCTTTCTTTTTACTGTTAATTGCCCCTCTTACTTATTTGTTTAGACACATTGGGTTTGTTCCCATTTCTTGTCCTTTTATTCCCACAAGGCATGAACCACTTACATAGTAACATAGTTAGCAAGGCCGAAAAAAGACATTTGTCCATCCAGTTCAGCCTATATTCCATCAGAATAAATCCTCAGATCTCTGTCCTTCTAAAGATCCTAATCACTGTAAGATACAATATTGTTACGCTCCAGGAAGACATCCAGGCCTGTCTTGAACCCCTTAGGTTCTTAGGATGTTTTTAAACATTTCCCATTTATTATGTGTATTCTTATTTCTGAGGACATTGTCCTAGTAAACCAGATTAAGGTCATTTCAAAGCTGGTCAAACTTTTCCTTCCTAAAGTTCACTGTTTTTGTGACTCCCTGACAAGTCCCCCTGACAAGTGAAACTGTACAATATTGTGGTTGCTATTTCCTAGATGCCCGATGACCTGCAGATTTGTTATTCTGTCAGGTCTATTAGACAGTATTAGGTCTAAAAGTGCTTTCTTCGGAATGGTACCGTAAGCACTACCCAGTGAGGTGCCAAGGTAGGTTCCCACACCATGTGACAATAAAGAAAATGAACCTGGCACTCAACTTAAGGTGAATCTCCTTTGTGTTTATTACAGCAAAAGAGGAAACAAACGTTTCGGCCCTTGTTGGCCTTCTTCAGTAAACTATGTACAAAAATTAACAGAGGAACATAATGAGTTACATCACTCAATATAAACAAAAAACAAAGTGTGTACATAATAATGAAATTGGTCAAACAGAGTAATATGTAGAAAGACCTATAGGGAAGAGGAGCCCCCCATATATTGCAATCCAATGTGGACATAGCTAGACAATATAAATCACTATAGAGATCAATGTTGTACCACCAAATTCATATTAAAATAACCTCTCTGCATTGCATAATGGAATAACATAGTAAAAGGACTTAATAGAACAGCTTCACTGCATCGCATAATGGAATATAATAGTAAATAAATGGGTAGAAAGACATACCGTGCTCCTTAGGAGGAGCAGGAAAAATGCTACAGCAGTGCAATATGCTTGTGCTATGATCTGTGGATAAAGCGCATTTATATCCCCAATTACTAGAAAGACAGCAATGTGCTGTTATATAGAAACTAGATTGTGGCCCGATTCTAACGCATCGGTTATTCTAGAATATGCATGTCCCCATAGTATATGGACAATGATGATTCCAGAATTCGCAGCAGACTGTGCCCGTCGCTGATTGGTCGACCAATCAGCATAGTCGCTGTGCCCGTTGCTGATTGGTCGAGGCCTGGTGGCCTCGACCAATCAGAGACGCGGGATGTCTACGTCCTTTATGACATCATCGTCGCTGTGCCCGTTGCTGATTGGTCGAGGCCGCCAGGCCAATCAGAGACGTGGGATTTCTACGTCGATGCTGTGCCGGTCTCTGATTGGTCGAGGCCTGGCGGCCTCGACCAATCAGAGACGCGGGATTTCCAGGACAGACAGACAGACAGACAGAAAGACAGACGGAAAAACCCTTAGACAATTATTTATATAGACTAGACTGGTGGCCTCGACCAATCAGAGACGCGGGATGTCTACGTCCTTTATGACATCATCGTCGCTGTGCCCGTTGCTGATTGGTCGAGGCCGCCAGGCCAATCAGAGACGTGGGATTTCTACGTCGATGCTGTGCCGGTCTCTGATTGGTCGAGGCCTGGCGGCCTCGACCAATCAGAGACGCGGGATTTCCAGGACAGACAGACAGACAGACAGAAAGACAGACGGAAAAACCCTTAGACAATTATTTATATAGACTAGACTGTGGCCCGATTCTAACGCATCGGGTATTCTAGAATATGCATGTCCCTGTAGTATATGGACAATGATGATTCCAGAATTCGCGGCAGACTGTGCCCGTCGCTGATTGGTCAAGGCAACCTTTATGACATCATCGTCGCCATGGCAACCATTATGACATCATCGTCGCTGTGCCCGTTGCTGATTGGTCGAGGCCTGGCGGCCTCGACCAATCAGAGACGCAGGATGTCTACGTCCTTTATTACATCATCGTCGCTGTGCCCGTTGCTGATTGGTCGAGGCCTGGCGGCCTCGACCAATCGGAGACGCGGGATTTCTACGTCGATGCTGTGCCGGTCTCTGATTGGTCGAGGCCTGGCGGCCTCGACCAATCAGAGAGCCGGGATTTCCAGGACAGACAGACAGACGGAAAAACCCTTAGACAATTATATATATACAGTTAGGTCCATATATATTTGGACAGAGACAACATTTTTCTAATTTTGGTTATAGACATTACCACAATGAATTTTATTCAAAACCATTCAGATGCAGTTGAAATTCAGAGTTCAGCTTTCATTTGAGGGTATCCACATTAAAATTGGATGAAGGGTTTAGGAGTTTCAGCTCCTTAACATGTGCCACCCTGTTTTTAAAGGGACCAAAAGTAATTGGACAATTGACTCCAAGGCTATTTCATGGACAGGTGTGGGCAATCCCTTCGTTATGTCATTCTCAATTAAGCAGATAAAAGGCCTGGAGTTGATTTGAGGTGTGGTGCATGCATTTGGAAGGTTTTGCTGTGAAGTAAACATGTGGTCAAAGGAGCTCTCCATGCAGGTGAAACAAGCCATCCTTAAGCTGCGAAAACAGAAAAAACCCATCCGAGAAATTGCTGCAATATTAGGAGTGGCAAAATCTACAGTTTGTTACATCCTGAGAAAGAAAGAAAGCACTGGTGAACTCATCAATGCAAAAAGACCTGGGCGCCCACAGAAGACAACAGTGGTGGATGATCGCAGAATAATCTCCATGGTGAAGAGAAACCCCTTCACAACAGCCAACCAAGTGAACAACACTCTCCAGGAGGTCGGCGTATCAATATCCAAATCTACCATAAAGAGAAGACTGCATGAAAGTAAATACAGAGGTTCACTGCACGATGCAAGCCACTCATAAGCATCAAGAATAAAAAGGCTAGACTGGACTTTGCTTAAAAACATCTAAAAAAGCCAGCACAGTTCTGGAAGAACATTCTTTGGACAGATGAAACCAACATCAACCTCTACCAGAATGATGGAAAGAGAAAAGTATGGCAAAGGCGTGGTACAGCTCATGATCCAAAGCATAGAACATCATCTGTAAAACACGGCGGAGGCAGTGTGATGGCTTGGGCATGCATGGCTGCCAGTGGCACTGGGTCACTTGTGTTTATTGATGATGTGACACAGAACAGAAGCAGCCGAATGAATTCTGAGGTATTCAGAGCCATACTGTGTGCTCAGATCCAGCCAAATGCAGCCAAACTGATTGGTCGTCGTTTCATACTACAGATGGACAATGACCCAAAACATAAAGTCAAAGCAACCCAGGAGTTTATTAAAGCAAAGAAGTGGAATATTCTTGAATGGCCAAGTCAGTCACCTGATCGCAACCCAATTGAGCATTCATTTCACTTGTTAAAGACTAAACTTCAGACAGAAAGGCCCACGAACAAACAGCAACCGAAAACCACCGCAGTGAAGGCCTGGCAGAGCTTCAGAAAGGATGAAACACAGCATCTGGTGATGTCCATGAGTTCAAACCTTCAGGCAGTCATTGCCAACAAAGGGTTTTCAACCCAAGTACTAAAAATGAACATTTTATTTAAAATTATTGAATCTGTCCAATTACTTTTGGTCCCTTTAAAAACAGGGTGGCACAGGTTAAGGAGCTGAAACTCCTAAACCCTTCATCCAATTTTAATGTGGATACCCTCAAATGAAAGCTGAAAGTCTGAACTTCAACTGCATCTGAATTGTTTTGTTTAAAATTCATTGTGGTAATGTCTATAACCAAAATTAGAAAAATGTTGTCTCTGTCCAAATATATATGGACCTAACTGTAGATAGTAATGATCGGGTATCATACCAAAAGTCTGTGGGAACAGGCTCATAGGGTCCGGTAATGTTATCCGGTTTGCCGCCAGTGGCCTGTGTAGGTGGAATATATTATAAGCAAAAAAAACGGTGGTGGTACAGTGATGTATGGAGAGAAAGGAGTTACCGACCTGTGCTGTGAGTCAGAACGCCGTAAGTTCAGCGATGCGGTGTCCACCGCTTGTCTGCTTGAGTGTGTGATGCGCCGTGATTTAAAAGGAAGTAGGCTTGGCTTAGCTTCGGCGCAAAGTGAGGAAAAAGTGCTGGGCATGCGCATGGCGTGCATTCCAGCAGCCCTATTGTGCGTTCCACTGAAGTACGGTGGCTCAGGGTGATTCGTGCCTAAAGCTATGTTGTCCCTAGAGATGAAGGAGGGAAAATGCAGACAGGCTGACTCATCTAAAATTGATCAAGGGCTAGATTTCCTCCAACTTTGTAAACCCTACACATGAAAGCAACGTAATGTAAATGCAGCCCAAATGTTTTTATGGAAGTTGTCTTAACGTCCTTCCCTTACCATCCAAACCCATTTTGTTCAGGAAATCATCTCCTCCTCATCCTCCTCCTGCTTCTGCAACAAATACTTATTGGTCATCTATGTATGTTTTTTACTTTTTGAAAACTTTGCACATTGTGCAATCGTTAAACTTGTACTCCCTATCTCTACCTCTTATAATAACTGAAACATGTATTTTGAGGTCTCCCTCACAGTCTCTTTCAGCTGGCCTGATACAGACCCATTGGGTAATTTTTTGAAAACTTTGCAGATAGTGAAAATTGTACTTCCTATCTCTAGCAGTGATAATAACTGCAAAATTTATTGTGAGTTCCCTAGCACAGTCCCCTTCAGCGTGTATCTGGTAGCCTGATGTTGATTTTTGGGTCTGCACTTGGACATTTTGGAACATCAATGCATTATATGCTCCATACAATTCTTCTGGTTTCAGCCTTACACAGAATAATAATATGAGAAATGAAATATGCTCTATATGTTTGCTGCTATTTCGAAAATCTTACTCACACATCCCTTTATAAAGGGAAATTCCTCTGTTAGCATACACTATATAATTGTCCCTTGTCATTATATATGTCTCTTCACAAATTGTTAGTTAGATAGGGTATACATATTCGTTATCACTTTACATTGTTCGGTGTTGGACAAAGACCAATGCCGGCTTTTCCAGGCTCCTAAATGAGACTTGTGTCTCTTATTAAACTGTCACTTCCTTTAAATTTTCAAAATTTGGGTCCTAAAAAAATGTTGGTGGGGTATTGGCCAGTTTCTGTACATTTAAAGCACGTCTAAGAGACTTGGTTATTACGCTCCACAGACCTATTCAGGATGCAGTCTTACACATATTGGAACATGGTCAATGCCACGCTATGGCCTTTACCTGAGCTTTGTAGCACTGCCTGTCACCTGAGTAATACACTCCACAGGCTTCGTCACACTCTGGGATATTGTTATGATCTGGTGGCCTAGGAGCAGCATGAGACGTACTCTGGAGAAGGTGGTACCTTTACTGACCGCAAACCCTGAACTAGCAGCGCAACTAGAAGTAGCCGTGTGGGGTACCTAACACTCCCTAGACCCCTCGACACAGCCTAAGAACTAACTACCCCTAAAGACAGAAATGGGAAAACTATTTTGCCTCAGAGAAAATCCCCAAAGGATAGACAGCCGCCCACAAATATTGACTGTGAAAGGAGAGGGAAATAACATACGCAGACATGAAATCAGGATTTAGCATAGGAGGCCATACTAGCTAAAAAGGAAGAATAGGACAGAGTACTATGCGGTCAGTATTAAAACACTAGAAAATATCCACCTCAGAAAATACAAAACACCACATCTGACTAAAGACATGGAGGGTATATCTGCATCTACAGAGACAAAGCTAGGCTGCAAAAAATCCTTCACAGACAAAGCTGGACAAAACAAAACAAGAAAATGCACAGACTATAAGGTCCACAGCAGGTGAACTGCAAAAACAAGGCCAGAACTTATCTTTAAAGAAATGAACAGCAGACCAGGAGAGACCAAGTATGGATGTGAATCCTCCAAAAACAATGGACAACTGGCACTGACTAAAGGATAAAGCAGGACTTAAATAGCCCAGCCCAAATTGCAAAAAATGGATACACCTGATAAATGCTGCGATCCAACTACCGCAGCACTACCACTCATAACCACCGGAGGGAGCCCAAGAGCAGAATTCACAACAGTACCCCCCCTTGAGGAGGGGTCACCGAATCCTCACCAGAGCCCCCAGGCCGATCAGGACGAGCCAAATGAAAGGCACGAACCAAATCATCAGCATGAACATCGGAGGCAACAACCCAGGAATTATCCTCCTGGCCATAACCCTTCCATTTGACCAGATACTGAAGCTTCCGCCTTGAAAAACTAGAATCCAAAATCTTCTCAACCACATACTTCAACTCCCCATCAATCAACACCGGGGCCGGAGGATCAGCAGAGGGAACAACGGGCACCACATACTTCCGCAATAAAGATCTATGGAACACATTATAGATGGAAAAGGAGGCTGGAAGGGCCAATCGAAAAAACACCGGATTGATAATCTCAGAAATCCTATAAGGACCAATAAACCGAGGCTTGAACTTAGGGGAAGAAACCTTCATAGGAACATGACGGGAAGACAACCAGACCAAATCCCCAACCCGAAGCCGGGAACCAACACACCGACGATGGTTAGCAAAACGCTGAGCCTCCTCCTGAGACAACACCAAATTGTCCACCACATGAGCCCAAATCCGCTGCAGCCGGTCAACCACTGAATCCACACCAGGACAATCAGAAGGCTCAGCCTGCCCTGAAGAAAAACGAGGATGAAAACCAAAATTACAAAAAAAAGGCGAAACCAAGATAGCAGAACTAGCCCGATTATTAAGGGCAAACTCGGCCAATGGCAAGAACGCCACCCAATCATCCTGATCAGCAGACACAAAGCATCTCAAATAAGTTTCCAAAGTCTGATTAGTTCGCTCCGTCTGGCCATTTGTCTGAGGATGAAATGCGGAAGAAAAACACAAATCAATGCCCAGCCTAGCACAAAAGGCCCGCCAAAACCTAGAAACAAACTGGGAACCTCTATCGGACACAATATTCTCTGGGATGCCATGCAAACGAACCACATGCTGAAAAAACAAACAAATCAGAAGAGGAAGGCAATTTAGGCAAAGGTACCAAATGAACCATCTTAGATAACCGGTCACAAACCACCCAGATAACCGACATCCTCTGGGAAACCGGAAGATCTGAAATAAAATCCATAGAAATATGCGTCCAAGGTCTCTCAGGGACCGGCAAAGGCAGAAGCAACCCACTAGCCCGGGAACAGCAAGGCTTAGCCCACGCACAAATCCCACAGGACTGCACAAAAGAAAGCACATCCTGCGACAAAGAAGGCCACCAAAAGGACCTACCAACCAAATATCTGGTACCAAAAATCCCAGGATGGCCAGCTAACACAGAACAATGAACCTCAGAAATCACTTTACTAGTCCATCTATCAGGAACAAACAGTTTCCCCACTGGACGGCGGTCAGGTTTATTAGCCTGAAATTCCTGAAGAACCCGTTGTAAATCAGGGGAGATGGCAGAAAGAATCACCCCTTCCTTCAGAATGCCGACCGGCTCAAGAACCACAGGGGAATCAGGAAAAAAACTCCTAGAGAGGGCATCCGCCTTAACATTCTTAGTACCAGGAAGTTACGAGACCACAAAATCAAAACGGGAGAAAAACAGGGACCATCGAGCCTGTCTAGGATTCAGTCGTTTAGCAGACTCGAGGTAAATCAGATTCTTATGATCGGTCAAGACCACAATACGGTGCTTGGCCCCCTCAAGCCAATGACGCCACTCCTCAAATGCCCACTTCATAGCCAACAACTCCCGATTGCCGACATCATAATTGCGTTCCGCAGGCGAAAATTTCCGAGAAAAGAAGGCACACGGTTTCATCAAGGAACCATCAGAATTCCTCTGAGACAAAACGGCCCCTGCCCCAATCCCAGACGCGTCAACCTCAACCTGAAATGGAAGAGAAACATCCGGCTGACGCAACACAGGGGCAGAAGTAAATCGGCGTTTAAGCTCCTGAAAGGCAGAAACAGCTGCAGAGGACCAATTCGTCACATCAGCGCCTTTCTTCGTCAAATCGGTCAGAGGTTTAACCACACTGGAGAAGTTGGCAATGAAACGACGATAAAAATTAGCAAAGCCCAAGAATTTCTGAAGGCTCTTCACAGATGTGGGCTGAATCCAATCATGAATGACCTGAACCTTAACCGGATCCATTTCTATAGATGAGGGAGAAAAAATGAAGCCCAAAAAAGAAACCTTCTGCACTCCAAAGAGGCACTTCGACCCCTTCACAAACAAACCATTATCACGGAGGATCTGAAATACCATCCTGACCTGTTTCACATGAGACTCCCAATCATCGGAAAAAATCAAAATATCATCCAAATATACAATCATGAATTTATCAAGATAACTCCGAAAGATATCATGCATGAAGGACTGGAACACAGATGGGGCATTAGAGAGTCCGAATGGCATCACTAGGTATTCAAAATGGCCTTCGGGCGTATTAAATGCAGTTTTCCACTCATTACCCTGTTTAATACGAATAAGATTATATGCCCCTCGAAGATCAATCTTAGTAAACCAGCTAGCCCCCTTAATCCTATCAAACAAATCCGTAAGCAAAGGCAAAGGGTATTGAAATTTGACCGTGATCTTATTCAAGAGGCAATAATCAACACACGGTCTCAAGGAGCCATCCTTCTTGGCAACAAAAAAAAAACCTGCTCCCAATGGTGAAGAAGATGGCCGAATATGCCCCTTCTCCAAAGACTCCTTAATATAGCTCCGCATGGCGGCATGTTCTGGCACAGACAGGTTGAAAAGTCGACCCTTAGGGAACTTACAACCTGGAATCAAGTCAATAGCACAATCATAGTCCCTATGTGATGGAAGGGAACTGGATTTAGGCTCATCGAATACATCCTGGAAATCTGACAAAAACTCAGGAATTTCAGAAGAGGGGGAAAAGGAAATCGACATCAAAGGAACGTGATCATGAACCCCCTGACAACCCCAACTAGTCACAGACATGGATTTCCAATCTAACACAGGATTATGTAGCTGTAACCATGGAAAACCCAGCACAATATCATCATGCAAATTATGCAACACCAGAAAACGACAATCTTCCTGATGGGCTGGCGCCATGCGCATGGTCAGCTGTGTCCAAAACTGAGGTTTAGTTTTAGCCAACGGTGTAGCATCAATCCCCCTTAAAGGAATAGGGTTCTGCAAAGGCTGCAAGGAGAAACCACAACGTCTGGCAAATTCTAAGTCCATTAAATTCAAAGCGGCGCCTGAATCCACAAATGCCATGACAGAAAATGACGATAATGAGCAGATCAAGGTCACAGATAACAGAAATTTTGGTTGTACAGTACTGATGGTAACAGAACTAGCGATTCTCTTTGTACGCTTAGGGCAATCAGAAATAACATGAGCAGAATCGCTGCAGTAAAAACACAACCTATTCTGACGCCTAAATCCTTGTCGTTCAGCTCTAGACAAAATCCTATCACACTGCATAGGCTCAGGGCTCCTCTCGGAGGACAACGCCACAGTGTGCACAACTCTGCGCTCGCGCAAGCGCCGATCAATCTGAATGGCCAGAGACATAGAATCACTCAGACCAGCAGGCGTGGGGAACCCCACCATAACATCTTTAACGGATTCAGAAAGACCCTTTCTGAAAATTGCCGCCAAGGCATCCTCATTCCATTTAGTCAGTACAGACCATTTTCTAAATTTCTGGCAATACGATTCTGCCGCTTCTTGACCCTGACACAGGGCCAACAAGATCTTCTCAGCTTGATCCACAGAATTAGGCTCATCATACAATAACCCCAATGCTTGAAAGAAAGAATCAACATTAAGCAAAGCAGGATTGCCAGATTCCAGGGAAAATGCCCAATCCTGTGGGTCACCACGCAGCAAGGATATGATGATTTTAACCTGCTGAATGGGATCACCAGAAGAACGGGGTCTCAATGCAAAAAACAGTTTACAATTATTTTTGAAACTCAAAAATTTGGATCTGTCACCGAAAAATAAATCAGGAGTGGGAATCTTAGGTTCTAAGGCAGGAGTCTGAATAATAAAATCTGAAATACCCTGTACCCTAGCAGCAAGCTGATCCACCCGAGAAACTAACTCCTGAACATTCATGTTAATACTAGGTTCCGTAGCCACCCAGAGATTAAGAGGGAAGAGAACCCAAAATAGACTGGAGAAAAAAAAATGGCTCAAGAGCTTCCTTCCCTTCTTCTGAGATGCATTTAACTCATTGTTGGACAGTTGTACTGTTATGATCTGGTGGCCTAGGAGCAGCATGAGACGTACTCTGGAGAAGGTGGTACCTTTACTGACCGCAAACCCTGAACTAGCAGCCAACTAGAAGTAGCCGTGGGGGGTACCTAACACTCCATAGACCCCTTGACACAGCCTAAGAACTAACTACCCCTAAAGACAGAAACGGGAAAACTATCTTGTCTCAGAGAAAATCCCCAAAGGATAGACAGCCGCCCACAAATATTGACTGTGAAAGGAGAGGGAAATAACATACACAGACATGAAATCAGGATTTAGCATAGGAGGCCATACTAGCTAAAAAGGAAGAATAGGACAGAGTACTATGCGGTCAGTATTAAAACACTAGAAAATATCCACCACAGAAAATACAAAACACCACATCTGACTAAAGACATGGAGGGTATATCTGCATCTCCAGAGACAAAGCAAGGCTGCAAAAAATCCTTCACAGACAAAGCTGGACAAAACAAAACAAGAAAATGCACAGACTATAAGGTCCACAGCAGGTGGACTGCAAAAACAAGGCCAGAACTTATCTTTGAAGAAATGAACAGCAGACCAGGAGAGACCAAGTATGGATGTGAATCCTCCAAAAACAATGGACAACTGGCACTGACTAAAGGATAAAGCAGGACTTAAATAGCCCAGCCCAAATTGCAAAAAATGGATACACCTGATAAATGCTGCGATCCAACTACCGCAGCACTACCACTCATAACCACCGGAGGGAGCCCAAGAGCAGAATTCACAACAGGATATATCCTGTAATTACTCCTTTGTTGTTCAAAACCATGCAAAAATGCATTCTGCCTGGTTGTATAATTTCCAGAAGAAATGTGTAGGCTTGTGCAAATTGGTCAATGGCACTTCTGTCTCTTTCCCTTGAGGAGGCTGCTTCCAAGTAAAATGAGGCTTGTACATTCTCCTGATATGGGTTTCAGGCCTGAAACACTGACCACAATACAGGCCCTCGCTTGCTAACACTGTATTCATAATTTAATTCTAAACAGTTTACTGACATTGAGCATACATACATACCAATTCCTATATTATATTCACCTTACAGCTGCTTCACCTGCTACAACAGTGGCTATGACAGTGGCACCATTGGGATCCGGTGGCCAAAATGAACTGTGGAGCCCACAAAACTCAGATTTTACTGCACCTGCTGGCACTCTGAAAATGTGATGCGAGGGTTGAATAATAACATGGCAGTGGATGTGGTGGTGGTGGCGAGCAAAGCCCAAAATTCAAATGGGCATCTTTTGGCTGCCTTTCTAAAGTGATGGGGAATATGTATTCCAATACTTAGCTAACAATTTGGAATTATGGAGGTGCCTCCCAAATAAAGGAGTGAGAGCTCTCCCAAATGTAAGATACAGGGTCACCTGAGGGCCCTTCCCAAACTCAGGTTTCAAGGCATCTGCTGGCCCTCTGAAAATGTCAAGCAAGGGCCGCATAATGACTTGGTGGTGGAGGTAATGGTGGTGGTGGGCGAAGCACAAAATTCAAATGGGCATGTTTTGCTGGCATTGAAAAGTGCTGGGGAATATGTATTCCATTTAAACCAAAAAGCTATAAAATAAGGTCCACAGTTAAGGCAAAAAAGAAGAGAAAATAGACCCTTAAAAAACTAATGTTCTATTAAAAGTTTAAAAAACTTGTAATAAAAACATAAAAAATACACATAACTGGGTTGCTGTGTGATTGTTTCGTGTTTATTGCCACGCGTTAAGTTAGGGGTTTACTGGGGAATCAGGGCTAGCAATCAACAAGTGGGGGTGCCATACCTCAGAAATTAAGTGTGCTAACCTCCACTGTTGGGTTGGTAATCCACCAGGGAACTCTAGGGCATATTAACTCATATATTTCAAAAGTTTCTATCGCTCCCCTAGTGGTGTACCCCTCCATTTACTCCTCCCCCTCCTCCCCTTAAGACATGCAAGTTTTTTAAACTTTCTATTAAAAGTTATTTTTTAAGAATATGTATTCCACTTTGTAGCTAATAATTTGGAATGAGGGAGGGACCTCCCAAATATAGGAGCGAGAGCCCTCACAAATGTTAAAGGAATAAATTATTCCAAAACACTCCGTGTGAACATATGCTAAAGGAGAGGTATAAGTTTGTAATTATTTTTAATTGTTTGCATTATATACTTGCAATTATGAAGGAAAAATTTAGGTTTGGTTGGTCTTCTTATAAATTCGTAAAACCGGTGCAATAGTCTTGAGAACATTATTCCCAGATACCATATGTGAGTCAGAAAGGCATCCAGGTATATTCTCCATGCTGGTCCCATTTAGTTTTAGCTCTTTTCCATCCATTTAATTCTTTTTTCTCCTGTCCAGACCTGTTGGGTCCAGCAGAAAAATATTCGGCTTTCCCTTTGTCATGCATTGGATTCGTTATTTGGTATGAATACAGAGATATTAGAAATTATTTGTGCCAATTTTCCTGGCACTTTTTGTTATGGAACACATACTCTATATGGTCAGTAACAGTTTGTCTGTGACACTTGCTCACATTTTGCTGCATTACATAATGTGACAACTGTGACAATTTGTGAAAATCAAGTGTCCATTTTCTGTAGTCACTCAGTTTGGTAATAGAATAGCAGTCATTTTCTTGTTATCAGCGAGATAGCTGGACATCTGGTTACTTTTCTATCCATTATATGTCAGTGCTATTAGGCTTTTAGGCTCCTACTAGAAAAGATAGCAATGGATTTCTCAGAAAAGCTGTAAGATACAACATTTTTGTAAATGTGTCCTGACATTAGGTAACATTTTAAAGATAGACCTGTATGAAAGGAAGAATGTCATTCTCACAATACACTAAACACTAACTTTAATGTGCCAAAATGTTTTGTGCTGGAAAATGAAGTATTTTTCTTTGCACTGCTAAGACATTTGTTACAAACATCAGGTAAAATGGGTATTTCAGAGTGTAATGAATTTCCACTGAGAATTCTAAAAATGTAATCAATTTAGTGATTCAGTGAAGGTTAGTCAGTCTTTTCAGGGAGAAATGACCAATGGGACACATATAATAAAATAGAAGCCGTGGGCTTAGAGGAGTAGTGTTCATTAACAACAGAGGTAATGTGATGGAGTATTAGTATGATCAGAAGGGTTATAGGTAACTTGGCACAGCAGTAGTTAATCTTCTCTAATAGAAATGACATCTAAGGTGTAAGGCCATGGGTGAGCATATATCATTACATCTTATTATGCCTCGCATATTGCTTCTCTGACTCGAACATATGATTTGACTGTGCTGAAGATTGCTATGGGACTTTTGAAGACCAAAGAGATACATCCCAGGTGGCAGCTCTGAAATGTAACTTTGGCATAAGCAAAATTATTTGTTTCATTTTTATATAGCGTACATAGTGGCTTTATTTATATCTAATTTGTAAACCAAATGAATTGATTTTGGACCAATCCTAATAAGCTGTCTGTACTGGGCATGTAGGTCGTAAAAGTAGAATAACATGATAACTTGATATCTTGGATCTGATGTCTTATTCCAGAGAAATCCACATTTTTCTTAACCCCTTAACGACTGCCGATACACCTTTTAACGACTGTAGTTAAGGGTACTTAAACCACAGCGCCATTAATTAACGGCGCTGCGGAAAAAGTGTATAGAGCCCCCCAGAGTCGGATTTTCTCTGGGGTCTCGGTATCCGAGACCCCAGAGAACATGATTCGGGTCGGTTTTTACCGACCCCCGACTTGCGATCGACGGTAAATAACCGTTTACCGGCGGCCGCAAAAAAAACAAAACGCGATTTGCCATATAATTTCTCTGTCCTCCGATGTGATCACACACTAGAGGACAGAGAAATGGGGTCTCCGATCACTCCCAATACTCACCCATTTCTCCCGGTGCTCTTCGTGGTTCCCCATGGGCGCCTCCATCTTCTTCCGGCAAAAAAATGACTGGTGCATGCGCAGTGCGCCCACCAGCCGGCACCCAGCAGATCTTTTGGGGTCTCAGCTGCCGTGGATAACCGAGACCCCAAAGAACATGATCGGGGTCGGTTTTTACCGACTCCTGTTTTGCGATCCCCAGTAATTAACCGTTTACTGGCGACCGCAAAAAAAGAATGCGGTGTGTCATTCTCTGTCCTCTGATGTGATCGCACATCAGAGGACAGAGAAATAGGGGGGATCAGGGACTCTGTCATATGTGGGGCTAGGGTTAGGGTTGGGGCTAGGGTTAGGGCTAGGGTTGGGGCTAAAGTTAAGGTTAGGGTTGGGCCTAAAGTTAGGGTTAGGGTACTTTCCTAAATACTGCCTGTACCACATGCCACGCCAGAAAGGCAACGGGAGATTAGGGAGTTTAATAAGTGGCTCAAGAATTCATATAGGAAGGAGGTGTTTGGGTTCCTGCAGAACTGGGCCGACTTCTCAGTTGGCTACAGGCTCTACGCTAGGGACGGGCTGCACCTCAATGAGGAGGGTGCAGCTGTGTTGGGGGAGAAAATGGCTAGAAGGTTGGAGGAGTGTTTAAACTAGGGTTTGGGGGGAGGGTATTCATTTTATAGGAGGGGAAGATAGTGCAGATAGAGACCTGGGCACAAATAGGGAAGATGGGGGTGGCGGTTGCATGGGAGGTGGGGTTAGAACAGTTAATAATTTAAGAAAGAATAGATGTACAGAGAGGAACATCAAGTGCATGTATACTATTGCCAGAAGCCTTGCCAACAAAATGGACGAATTAGAATTAATGTTGTTGGAGCATAATTATGACATGGTGGGGATATCTGAAACGTGGCTGGATGAGAGCCATGACTGGGCTGTTAACTTGCAGGGTTATAGTCTGTTCAGAAATGACCGAATAGATAGGCGAGGGGGAGAGGTGTGTCTATATGTAAAATCGTCCTTAAAACCTATCCAGCGTGATAATATAGGTGAATCTAATGAAAATGTAGAGTCCCTGTGGGTGGAGATAAAGGGAGGGGGAAAAATAATAAATTACTGATAGGGGTTTGTTATAAATCTCCAAAAATAATGGAAGCAACAGAGAATATCCTCGTAAAGCAAATAGATGAAGCTGCGACTCAATGGGAAGTCATTATTATGGGGGACTTCAACTACCCTGAAATAGATTGGGGAACATAAACCTGCAGTTCCAGCAAAGGTAATCGGTTTTTGACAACTATGAGAGACAATTACCTTTCACAACTGGTTCAGGACCCAACAAGAAGAGGGGCACTGCTAGACCTAAAATTAACCAACAGGCCAGACCGCATATCAAATATAAGGGTTGGGGGTCACTTAGGGAATAGTGATCACAAAATAATAAGTTTTCATGTATCCTTTAATAAGATGTGTAGTAGAAGGGTTACAAGGACACAAAACTTCAGGAGGGCAAATTTCCAACGGATGAGAGAGGATCTTGGTGCAATTAACTGGGACGATATCCTGAGACATAAAAATACACAAAGAAAATGGGAGACATTTATTAGCCTCCTGAATAGGACCTGTGCTGTTATGACCTGGTGGTAAGGACAATAATGGACCTGGTGGTTAAGAGCACACGGAATGACCTGATAGTTACAAATAATATAGGACGAGCTCTGAGACGTGGGAACTCTGCTGACCGCAATCCCTAATCCTATCACACACACTAGAAATAGCCGTGGATTGCTCCTAACGCTCCCTATGCAACTCGACACAGCCTAAGGAACTAGCTAGCCCTGAAGATAGAAAAATAAGCCTACCTTGCCTCAGAGAAATTCCCCAAAGGAAAAGGCAGCCCCCCACATATAATGACTGTGAGTAAAGATGAAAATACAAACACAGAGATGAAATAGATTTAGCAAAGTGAGGCCCGACTTACTGAACAGACAGAGGATAGGAAAGGTAACTTTGCGGTCAGCACAAAAAACTACAAAAAGACCACACAGAGGGCGCAAAAGACCCTCCGCACCGACTCACGGTGCGGAGGCGCTCCCTCTGCGTCCCAGAGCTTCCAGCAAGCAAGACAAAAATCAAAATAGCAAGCTGGACAGAAAAATAGCAAACTAAAGAAAAACAAACAGGAACTTAGCTTCTGCTGGGAAGACAGGTCACAAGAACGATCCAGGAGTGAACTAGACCAATACTGGAACATTGACAGGTGGCATGGAGCAATGATCTAAGTGGAGTTAAATAGAGCAGCCAGCTAACGAATTACACTCGTCACCTGTGGAAGGAAACTCAGAAGCCGCAGCCCCACTCACCACCAACAGAGGAAGCCCATGGACAGAACCTGCCGAAGTACCATTCATGACCACAGGAGGGAGCTTGACAACAGAATTCACAACAGTGTGCACAGTATATACCGAATGGGAATAAACATACTAGAAATAGGAGGAAACCAATATGGCTAAATAGAGCTGTAAGGGGCACAATAAGTGACAAAAAGAAAGCATTTAGAGAAATAAAGGAAGTAGGTAGTGAGGAGGCATTAAATAAATACAAAAAATTAAATAAATTCTGTAAAAAGCAAATCAAGGCAGCACAGATTGAGACAGAGAGACTCATTGCCAGAGAGAGTAAAAATAATCCCAAAATATTCTTTAACTACATAAATAGTAAGAAACTAAAAAATGATAGTGTTGGCCCCCTTAAAAATAGTCTGGGTGAAATGGTGGATGAGGATGAGGAAAAAGCCAATATGCTAAATGACTTTTTTTTCAGCAGTATTTACACAAGAAAATCCCATGGCAGACAAAATGACTAGTGATAAAAATTCCCCATTAAATGTCACCTGCTTAACCCAGCAGGAAATACGTCGGCGTCAAAAAATCACTAAAATTGACAAATCTCCGGGCCCGGATGGGATACACCCCTGAGTACTGCAGGAATTAAGTACAGTCATTGATAGACCATTATTTTTAATCTTTAAAGACTCCATAATAACAGGGTCTGTACCACAGGACTGGCGTATAGCAAATGTGGTGCCAATATTCAAAAAGGGGACAAAAACTGAACTTGGTAATTATAGGCCAGTAAGCTTAACCTCTACTGTGGGTAAAATCCTGGAGGGTATTCTAAGGGATGGTATACTGGAGTATCTGAAGAGGAATAACCTCATGACCCAGTATCAGCACGGGTTTACTAGGGACCGTTCATGTCAGACTAATCTGATCAGCTTCTATGAAGAGGTAAGTTCTGGACTGGACCAAGGGAACCCAGTGGACGTAGTGTATATGGACTTTTCAAAAGATTTTGATATGGTGCCACACAAAAGGTTGATACATAAAATGAGAATAATGGGGATAGGGGAAAATATGTGTAAGTGGGTTAAGAGCTGGCTCAGGGATAGGAAACAAAGGGTGGTTATTAATGGAGCACACTCGGACTGGGCCGCGGTTAGCAGTGGGGTACCACAGGGGTCAGTATTGGGCCCCTTAGGGTTGCACTTAGGGTTAGGGTTGCACTTAGAGATAGGGTTGCACTTAGGGCTAGGGTTGCACTTAGGGCTAGGGTTGCACTTAGGGCTAGGGTTGCACTTAGGGCTAGGGTTAGAATTAGGGTTAGAATTAGGGTTACAATTAGGGTTAGAATTAGGGCTAGAGTTGGAATTAGTGTTAGAATTAGGCTATGTGCACACGGTGCGGATATGGCTGCGGATCCGCAGCGGATTGGTCGCTGCGGATTCGTAGCAGTTTTCCATTACGTTTACAGTACCACGTAAACCTATGGAAAACCAAATCCGCTGTGCCCATGGTGCGGAAAGTACAGCGCGGAAACGCTGCGTTGTATTTTCTGCAGCATGAAAATTCTTTGTGCAGATTCTGAAGCGTTTTACACCTGCTCCATAATAGGAATCCACAGGTGAAATCCACACAAAAAACACTGGAAATCTGCGGTAAATCCGCAGGTAAAGCGCAGTGCGTTTTACCTGCAGATTTTTCAAAATCGGTGCGGAAAAATCCCCACACAAATCCACAACGTGGGCACATAGCCTTAGGGTTAGGGTTGGAATTAGAGTTAGGGTTGGAATTAGGGTTAAGACTGGGGTTACAGTTGTGGTTAGAGTTGGGATTAGGGTTAGGGGTGTGTTGGGGTTAGTGTTGGAGTTAGAATTGAGGGGTTTCCACTATTTAGGCACATCTAGGGGTCTCCAAACGCAACATGGTGCAACCATTGATTCCAGCCAATCTTGCGTTGAAAAGGTCAAATGGTGCTCCCTCCCTTCCGAGCCCCGACGTGTGCCCAAACAGTGGTTTACCCCCACATATGGGGTACTAGCATACTCAGGAGAAACTGGACAACAACTTTTGGGGTCCAATTTCTCCTGTAACCCTTGGGAAAAGAAAAAAATTGCGGGCTAAAAAATTATTTTTGAGGAAAGAAAAATATTTTTTTATTTTCAGGGCTCTGCGTTATACACTTCTGTGAAGCACTTGGGGGTTCAAAGTGCTCACCACACATCTAGATAAGTTCCTTTGGGGGTCTAGTTTCCAAAGTGGGGTCACTTCTGGGGGGTTTCTACTGTTTAGCCACATCAGGGGCTCTGCAAACGCAACGTGACGCCCGCAGAGCATTCCATCAAAGTCTGCATTTCAAAACGTCACTACTTCACTTCCGAGCCCCGGTATGTGCCCAAACAGTGGTTTACCCCCACATATGGGGTATCAGCATACTCAGGAGAAACTGGACAACAACTCTCTGGGTTCAATTTCTCCTGTTACCCTTGGGAAAATTAAAAAAATTCTGGGCTAAAAAATTATATTTGAGGAAAGAAAACGTATTTATTATTTTCACGGCTCTGCATTATAAACTTCTGTGAAGCACTTGGGGGTTCAAAGTGCTCACCACACATCTAGATAAGTTCCTTTGGGGGTCAAGTTTCAAAAATGGGGTCATTTGTGGGGAGTTTCTACTGTTTAGGCACATCAGGGGCTCTGCAAACGCAACGTGACGCCCGTAGAGCATTCCATCAAAGTCTGCATTTCAAAACGTCACTACTTCCCTTCTGAACCCCGACGTGTGCCCAAACAGTGGTTTACCCCCACACATGGGGTATCAGCGTACTCAGGAGAAACTGGACAACAACTTTTGGGGTCAAATTTCTCCTGTTACCCTTGGGAAAATAAAAAATTGAGGGCTAAAAAATCATTTTTGAGAAAAGAAAAATTATTTTTTATTTTCATGGCTCTGCGTTATAAACTTCTGTGAAGCCCTTGGGGGTTCAAAGTGCTCACTACACATCTAGATCCAAAATGGGGTCACTTGTGGGGGAGCTCCAATGCTTAGGCACACAGGGGCTCTCCAAACGCGACATGGTGTCCGCTAAAGAGTGGAGCCAATTTTTCATTCAAAAAGTCAAATGGCGCTCCTTCTCTTCTGAGCCTTACCGTGTGCCCAAACAGTAGTTTACCCCCACGTATGAGGTATGGGCGTACTCGGGAGAAATTACCCAACAAATGTTAGGATCAATTTTATCCTATTGCCCATGTGAAAATGAAAAAATCAAGGCTAAAATAATATAAGGAATCAGCGTACTCAGGACAAATTGGACAACAAATTTCGTGGTTCAGTTTCTCATTTTACCATTGGGAAAATTAAAAAATTGTTGCTAAAAGATCATTTTTGTGACTAAAAAGTTAAATGTTCATTTTTTCCTTCCATGTTGCTTCTGCTGCTGTGAAGCACCTGAAGGGTTAATAAACTTCTTGAATGTGGTTTTGAGTACCTTGAGGGGTGCAGTTTTTAGAATGGTGTCACTTTTGGGTATTTTCAGCCATATAGACCCCTCAAACTGACTTCAAATGTGAGGTAAGGGCCCGGGGTAGTCAGGGGCCCTGGCAGGTCAGATGCATGCTGACACCAGCAAAAAGTTAAAAACTGTTGCCGTGCAGGTGATTCGCCCCGCACGGCAACAGACAGACCTGCCCTCCACCTGACCTGCTGGGTGCACACATCAGATCAGCAGTCGACGCCTGATCTGAAAGGAAGAGCTGAAGATCCTGTGGTGATGTCATCACTATCATAGGTCTTTCACCATTTATCAGCTCTGCCTCCTGATCACATGACGATGACGTCACCACAGGTCCTTCAGCTCTCAGCAGCTCAGTCCTGGTTGTTTGCAGCTCGTGTTCGCTGGTATCAACCAGCAGCAGATTTCCAGTTCCTGCTGTTCTGGTGAGATATGGAGACGGGCAGAATGCAGAGACGGATGGGGCAGAATGCGGAGTCAGATGGGGCAGAATGCGGAGTCGGATGGGGCAGAATGCGGAGACGGATGGGGCAGAATTCGGAGACGGATGGGGCAGAATGCGGAGACGGATGGGGCAGAATGCGGAGACGGATGGGACAGAATGCGGAGACGGATGGGGCAGAATGCGGAAACGGATGGGGCAGAATGCGGAGACGGATGGGGCAGAATGCGGAGACGGATGGGGCAGAATGCAGAGACGGATGGGGCAAAAGGCGGAGACAGATGGGGCAGAATGCGGAGACGGATGGGGCAGAATGCGGAGACGGATGGGGCAGGAGCATGGGCAGGATGTGGATTTGGGTGGAAAATGTTTTGGTGGGGGGCCCCATTTGAAAGTTCACACCGGGGCCCATAACTTTATAGTTACGCCGCTGCTTAGGCTGATAAATGGCAAATGAGCTTTCATGGGGATAAATGTAAGGTCATGCACTTGGGTAGAAGTAATAAGATGTATAGCTATGCGCTTAATTCTAAAACTCTTGGCAAAACCGTCAATGAAAAAGACCTGGGTGTATGGGTGGATAACAAGCTCATGTTCAGTGGCCAGTGTCAGGCAGCTGCTAAAAAGGCAAATAAAATAATGGGATGCATTAAAAGAGGCATAGATGCACATGAGGAGAACATAATTTTACCTCTATACAAGTAACTAGTTCGATCACATTTAGAATGCTGTGCACAGTTCTGGTCTCCTGTGCATGAGAAAGGCATAGCTTAACTAGAGTGGGTGCAGAGAAGAGCAACCAAGGTTATTAGGTTACTGGGGGGTCTGCAATACCAAGATAGGTTATTACACTTGGGGATATTTAGTTTGGAAAAACGAAGACTAAGGGGTGATCTTATTTTAATGTATAAATATATGAGGGGACAGTACAAAGACCTTTCTGATGATCTTTTCAATCATAGACCTGAGACAGGGACAAGGGGGCATCCTCTATGTCTGGAGGAAAGAAGGTTTAGGCATAATAACAGATGCGGGTTCTTTACTGTAAGAGCAGTGAGACTATGGAACTCTCTGCCGTATAATGTTGTAATGAGTGATTCATTACTTAACCCCTTTACCCCCAATCATGGTTTGCACGTTAATGACCGGGCCAATTTTTACAATTCTGACCACTGTCCTTTTATGAGGTTATAACTCTGGAACGCTTCAACGGATCCCAGTGATTCTGACATTGTTTTCTCCAGACATATTGTACTTCATGATAGTGGTAAACTTTCTTTGATATTACCTGCATTTGTTTGCGAAAAAAAATAAAATTTGGCGAAAATCTTGAAAATTTCGCAATTTTCCAACTTTGAATTTTTATGCAATTAAATCACAGAGATATGTCACACAAAATACTTAATAAATAACATTTCCCACATGTCTACTTTACATCAGCACAATTTTGGAACCAAATTTTTTTTTGTTAGGGAGTTATAAGGGTTAAAAGTTGACCAGCAATTTCTCATTTTTACAACACCATTTTTTTTAGGGACCACATCTCATTTGAAGTCATTTTGAGGGGTCTATATGATAGAAAATACCTAAGTGTGACACCATTCTAAAAACTGCACCTCTCAAGGTGCTCAAAACCATATTCAAGAAGTTTATTAACCCTTCTGGTGCTTCACGGGAATTTTTGGAATGTTTAAATGGACTCCAAAAGTTGTTTTACAATTTGTCCTGAGTACACCGATACCCCATATGTGGGGGTAAACCACTGTGTGGGCGCATGACAGAGCTCGGAAGCGAAGGAGCGCCATTTGACTTTTGAATGCAAAATTGACTGGAATCGAGATGGGACACCATGTTGCATTTGGAGAGCCCCTGATGTGCCTAAACATTGAAACCCCCCACAAATGACACCATTTTGGAAAGTAGACCCCCTAAGGAACTTATCTAGAGGTGTGGTGAGCACTTTGACCCACCAAGTGCTTCACAGAAGTTTATAATGCAGAACCGTAGAAATAAAAAATCATATTTTTTCACAAAAATTATATATTTTTTTGCCCCCAATTTTTTATTTTCCCAAGCGTAAAAGAAGAAATTGGACCCCAAAAATTGTTGTACAATTTTTCCTGGGTACGCTGATACCCCATATGTTGGGGTAAACCACTATTTGGGAGCATGGGAGAGCTCGGAAGGGTAGGAGCGCCGTTTGACTTTTCAATGCAAAATTGACAGGAATTAAGATGGGACACCATGTTGCGTTTGGAGAGCCACTGATGTGCCTAAACATTGAAACCCCCCACAAGTGACAACATTTTGGAAAGTAGACCCTCTAAGGAACATATCTAGAGGTGTGGTGAGCACTTTGACCCACCAAGTGCTTCACAGAAGTTTATAATACAGAACCGTAAAAATAAAACAAAAATTGTTTCCCACAAAAATTATTTTTTTAGCCCCCAGTTTTGTATTTTCCCAAGGGTAACAGGAAAAATTGGACCCCAAAATTTGTTGTCCAATTTGTCCTGAGTGCAATGATACACCATATGTGGGGGGGAACCACTGTTTGGGCGCATGGGAGGGCTCGGAAGGGAAGGAGCACCATTTGGAATGCAGACTTAGATGGAATGGTCTGCAGGTGTCACATTGCATTTGCAGAGCCCCTAATGTAAACAGTAGAAACCCCCCACAAGTGACACCATTTTGGAAACTAGACACCCTAAGGAACTCATCTAGATGTGTTGTGAGAGCTTTGAACCCCAAGTGTTTCACTACAGTTTGTAACACAGAGCCGTGAAAATAAAAAAAAACTTTCCTCTAAAAAACTAACCCTAACCCTAACCCTAGCCCTAACCCTAGCCCTAAACCTAACCCTAACCCTAGCCCTAACCCTAACCCTAATGGGAAAATGGAAATAAATACATTTTTTTAATTTTTCCCTAACTAAGGGGGTGATGAAGGGGGGTTTGATTTACTTTTATAGCGGGTTTTTTAGCGGATTTTTATGATTGGCAGCCGTCACACACTGAAAGACGCTTTTTATTGCAAAAAATATTTTTTGCATTACCAAATTTTGAGACCTATAATTTTTCCATATTTTGGTCCACAGAGTCATGTGAGGTATTGTTTTTTGCGGGACGAGTTGATGTTTTTATTGGTAACATTTTCGGGCACGTGACATTTTTTGATTGCTTTTTATTCCGATTTTTGTGAGGCAGAATGACCAAAAATCAGCTATTCATGAATTTCTTTTGGGGAAGGTGTTTATACCGTTCCGCGTTTGGTAAAATGGATAAAGCAGTTTTATTCTTTGGGTCAGTACGATTACAGCGACACCTCATTTATATCTTTTTTTATGTTTTGGCGCTTTTATATGATAAAAACTATTTTATAGAAAAAATAATTATTTTTGCATTGCTTTATTCTCAGGACTATAACTTTTTTACTTTTTTGCTGATGATGCTGTATGGCGGCTCGTTATTTGCGGGACAAGATGATGTTTTCAGCGGTACAATGGTTATTTATATCTGTCTTTTTGATCGCGTGTTATTCCACTTTTTGTTCGGTGGTATGATAATAAAGCATTGTTTTTTGCCTCTTTTTTTTTTCTTACGGTGTTTACTGAAGGGCTTAACTAGTGGGCCAGTTTCATAGGCCGGGCCGTTACGGACGCGGTGATACTAAATATGTGTACTTTTATTGTTTTTTTTATTTAGATAAAGAAATGTATTTATGGGAATAATTTTTTTTTTTTCATTATTTAGGAATTTTTTTTTTTTTTACACATTTGGAAATTTTTTTTTAAACTTTTTTACTTTGTCCCGGGGGGGACATCACAGATCGTTGATCTGACAGATTGCACAGCACTCTGTCAGATCAGCGATCTGCTTTACAGAACTGCAGGCTTACCAAGCGCCTGCTCTGAGCAGGCACTTGGTAAGCCACCTCCCTCCCTGCAGGACCCGGATGCCGCGGCCATCTTGGATCCGGGCCTGCTACAGGGAGGGAGGTAAGGTGGGGGTCTCAGGGAAGCCCGCAGGGAGCCCCCTTCCTGCGCGATGCTTCCCTGTACCGCCAGCACACCGCGATCATGTTTGATCGCGGTGTGCCGGGGTTAATGTGCCGGGGGCGGTCCGTGACCGCTCCTGGCACATAGTGCCGGATGTCAGCTGCGATAGGCAGCTGACACCCAGCCATGATTGGCCGCGCTCCACCCGTGAGCGCGGCCGATCGCGTATGACGTACTATCCCGTCGGTGGTCATACGGGCCCACCCCACCTTGACGGGATAGTACATCTAATGTCAGAAAGGGGTTAAATTTAAGAGGGGATTGGATACCTTTCTTGAAAAGTATAATGTTGCAGGGTATGTATACTAGATTCCTTGATAGGGCGTTAATCCAGGGAACTAGTCTGATTGCCGTGTGTGGAGTCGGGAAGGAATTTTTTTCCCCAAAGTGGAGCTTACTATTTGCCACATGGGTTTTTTTTGCCTTCCTCTGGATCAACATGTTAGGGCATGTTAGGTTAGGCTATGGGTTGAACTAGATGGACTTAAAGTCTTCCTTCAACCTTAATAACTATGCTACTATGTTACTATGTTAGGGTTAGGGTTGGGGCTAAAGTTAGGGTTAGGGCTAGGGTTGGGGCTAAAGTTGGGGCTAGAGTTGGGATTATGGTGAGGGTTGGGATTAGGTTTTGGATTAGGGTTAGGGTTGGCATTAGGGTTACATTTGGGATAAGGGTTAGGTTTGGGATTAGGGTTAGGGGTGTATTGGGATTAGGGTTGGGATTAGGGTTAGGTTTGAGGTTAGGGGTGAGATTAGGATTAGGGGTGTGCTGGGCTTACAGTTTTGATTAGGGTTATAATTAGGGTTGGGATTAGGGTTAGGGGTGTTTTGGGGTTAGGGTTGTGATTAGGGTTATGGTTAGGGTTGTGATTAGGATTATGGATCAGGTTGGGATTAGGGTTAGGGATGTTTTGTGGTTAATGTTGAAGTTAGAATAGGGGGTTTCCACTGTTTAGGTACATCAGGGGGTCTCTAAACGCGACAGCCAATTTTGCGCTCAAAAAGTAAAATGGTGCTCCCTCCTTTCTTAGCTCTGCCGTGCGCCCAAAAATTGGTTTACCCCCACATATGGGGCATCATCATACTAAGTACTAACTGGACAACAACTTTTGGGGTCCAGTTTCTCCTGTTCCCCTTGAGAAAATCAAAAATTGCAAGCTAAAAATGTTTTGAGGAAAAAACAGGATTTTTTTATTTTCACGGCTCTTCATTATAAACTTCTGTGAAGCACTTAGACGTTCAAAGTGCTCACCACTAGTATTGAGCGATACCTTTCGATATTCGGAAATATCGATATCAGATTGGATCGTCCGATATCCAAAAAATATCAGATATCACCATTACCGATACTCGATACCAATGCAAGTCAATGGGACAAAAATATCGGAATTAAAATAAACCCTTTCTTTCCTTGTAGGTTAATTCTACATGAAGGAAAACAACTAAGAATAATGTAGGATGTATTGAGGGAGGTGGAAGAGACATTAAAGGCATAGAGGTTTAGCCCTATCAAATGGAATAGCAGGAATTAATTTTTTTTAAGACGTTCGGAGTTAAAAAGATATTGACTATGTTAAGATTTTTTATATTTTGTCAGATATTTATGTTCTACTACTTCCATGCTCATCTTTTTTTTTACTTCTCCCACACTTTCTTCTTCATCATCCTCAGCAGCAGCATCTTTTTTCATCAACTTCTCCTTCACCTTATTCATCTGCTTCTTCTTCACCTTCTTCCTATTATTCTTTTTACATTCTTCATATTCTTTTTATTCAACTATTATTCTTCTTCATATTCTACTTCTTCATCTTCTTCATATTCTTCTTCATCATATTCTTATTCTTATTTGTGACAGGCATTCCTGTAGTTGTCATCTATAAAAGTTTGAATATTACACCTTCCGTTCTGCCTGTCACAAAAGATTTACAACAGGATTTGTCCGCGTTCAGTTTGGCCTGCAGCAGCAAGTTTTTTCCAGGGGCACCACGAGGAGGAACGGACTCACCCCCATACACTGCTTAGTCTTCTTCTGCTTATGATTTAGATAATATCTTTTGCTCCAATTTTTCGTCTTATGCTTAATGTACTTCTGCTTTTTGTTCTGCAGCTTCTTGTTCTTCTGTTTCTTGGTCTCCACTGTCATCGTCTCCAGTGTCGTCGTCTCCAGTGTCGTCGTCTCCAGGGTCGTCGTCTCCAGGGTCGTCATTTTCTTCGGGGTGGTCTTCAGGGTCGTCGTCTCCAGGGTCGTCATCTCCAGGGTCGTCATTTTCTTCGGGGTGGTCTTCATGGTCATTGTCTTTAGGGTCTTGAACTTGATAATGTAGCAGAAGGTACAAGAAGGCTGAGGAACTTCTGAGAACCAGCTGACCGTACTGGAACTCGGATGGCTACCCGAAGGTCCAAGAGCCAATGGAAATACTGAGGACCAGCTGATGGTACTGGAACCCAGTTACTAAGCAGGAAGTACCCATGCCAGAAAGCACTACCAAGGACCACCAGATGTTGGTGGAACTCAGATACCCAGAAGGAGGCACCTAAGCCAAAGGCTCTGCCTGGAACCAGCTGATGGTACTGGAACCAGATTGGGGAGCAGAAGGTACAAGAGCAAAAGACACTGCCGAGAACCAGTTGACAGTACTGGAATCCGGATGGGTAGCAGAAGGTACTAGAGCCAATGGAACTACCGAGGACCAGCTGACGGTACTGGAACCCGGTTACTAAGCAGGAGGTACCCATGCCAGAAAGCACTACCAAGGACCACCAGACATTGGTGGAACTCGGATACCCAGAAGGAGGCACCTAAGCCAAAGGCTCTGCCTGGAACCAGCTCACGGTACAGGAGCCAGGGAGACCTATTCAAGATTGTCTTCCAAAGAACCAGCTAATGGTGTTGGAACTCAGATAGGCAGCAGAAGATCCACAGGAAAAAAAATTGCTAGCCCACGAGCCGGTCGTAGTTACCGAAAACCCACAGTCCTACAGGGGGAGCTTGTCCTATTGGCACTACCAGCCATTGATTGCCAGTTCCCGCAGCACACATAGGAAGCACCTAAACTGCAGGCACCATAGAGTTGGCTAACCTGACCGCAACCCGACATGACAACATATTGGAGGCAAAGTGACCTTGACACTCCCCGGAAACAGTTGGTGTGCTGGAACCAGGCTAGGCAGGAGGGAGTATCCGTGCCAAAGACACTTCTGAGCAGCAACTGGCGGTGCTGGAGCCAATTACATGAGAAACAGAGTGTAGGCTGAGTCCTAATTGGAGCAAGTTGAAAGGGAACCTTTCCCCCCCCCCAGGTGTTTGTAACTAAAAGAGCCACCTTGTGCAGCACTAATGCTGCACAAGGAAAAGGTGGCTCTTTTACTTATGCTCCTTGCACACGCTGAAGTTAACGCTTATAAAATGTGCCCCCTCATACCGTGAAACCGTCCCGGAGGCAGGACTTTCCTTCTTAATGAGACGCAGCACAGCCATCATTCATACCTCCTTGGCGCCGGGCGCCGCCTCCTCTGTATTTTTTTAATCAGTCCCGGAGCCTGCGCTGTTATGTTATCCCTTGGGCTGCACAGTTAGCGCTGCCCGTCTTATGACATCATTTTTTGTCAGGCTGACTGCGCCTGTGCAGCTGCGCTGCCCGAGATCCCGGCCCGCAGTGTCTTCTTATTTATTCACACTGCGGGCTTTGATTCATGGGCTTCTTCAGACTGTGCGGCATCAGCTGATCCCTAAGCGCATGCCATGGTGATTAGGGATCAGCTGGCACCGCACAGTCTGAAGAAGGCGGAGGGAGATGAGTGAGAGGCGACAATATGCACTGCGCATGCCCATGAATGCCAGCCCCGCAGTGTGAATAAATCAGGAGACACTGCGGGCCGGGATCTCGGGCAGCTCGGCCGCACAGGTGCAGTCAGCCCGACATCAAATGATGTCAGAAGACGGGCAGCGCTAACTGCGCATGGCCAAGGGATAACATAACAGCGCAGGCTCCGGGACAGATTCAAACAGTGCTCAGGAGGTGGCGCACGGGGACATGGGGGTATGAATGACAGCTGTGCCCCGTCTGATTAGGAAGGAAAGTCCTGCCTCCTGGACTTTCACGGTATGAGGGGACACATTTTATAAGTGTTTAGTTCGGCGTGTACAAGGAGCATAACTAAAAGAGCCACCTTTTCCTTGTGCAGGATGAGTTCTGCACGGTGGCTCTTTTAGTTACAAATGCCTGGGGGGGACAGGTTCCCTTTAATTTCTGTACTAGTGTGAGTGTGGAGGGAGCAGGAGAAATTGCTGGATACACAGCAGGGGATCAGCTGACATTACTGAACCCCAATAACACGGCTGCAAGTGTTGACTGTGCAGACAGCACTTCCGAGCAGCAAGTGGCGGTGTTGGAGCCCAGGGATTACAGGAGAAACAGAGTGTAGGCCGAGGCCTAATTGGAGCAAGTTTCTAATCTAGAGTTGTGTGAGTGTGGAGGGAGTGGGAGCAATTGCCGGATATACAACTGGGGATCAGCTGATGTTACTGAACCCCAATAACACTGGAGCAGGTGTTGACTGTGCAGACAGCACTTCTGGGCAGCAACTGGCGGTGTTGGAGCCCAGGGTCATTGCTAGTAAATGAGGGGAGAACTTGCCACACGCACAGCAGGGGAGCAGCTGGCGTTACTGAACCCCAATAAAAGAGGAACAACTGTTGACTGTGCAGACAGCACTTCTAGGCATCAACTGGCGGTGTTGGAGCCCAGGGTAAATGCTAGAAACTGAGTGGAAAACTTGCAGCACGCACAGCAGGGGAGCAGCTGGCGTTACTGAACCCCAATAACAGAGGAGCAACTGTTGACTGTGTTTAGGTACATCAGGAGCTCTGCAAATGCATCATGACGCCCGCAGACCATTCCATCAAATTAAAAAACGTCACTACTTCCCTTCCGAGCACCGATGTGTGCCCAAACAGTGTCGCCCCACATATGGGGTATCAGCGTACTCAGGACAAACTGGACAACAAATTTTGGGGTCCAATTTCTCCTGTTACCCTTGAGAAAATAAAAAATTGAGAGCTAAAAAAATCATTTTTGAGGAAAAAAACTGATTTTTTTATTTTCACGGCTCAACTCTATAAATTTCTGTGAAGCACTTGGGGGTTCAAATGCTCACCACACATCTAGATAAGGTCCTTAATGGATCTAGTTTACAAAATGGGGTCACTTGTGTAGGGTTTCTACTGTTTAGGCACATCAGGGGCTCTCCAAACGCGACATGGCGTCCGATCTCAATTCCAGCCAACTCTGCATTGAAAAAGTCAAATGGAACTCCTTCTCTTCCAAGCTCTGCCATGTGCCCAAACAGCGGTTTACCCCCACATATGGGATATCAGCATATTCAGGAGAAATTGCACAACAAATTTTGTGGTTCATTTTCTCTTTTTACACTTGTGAAAATAAAAAAAATTGGTTCTGAAATAAAATGTTTGCAAAAAAAAGTAAAATGTTCATATTTTCCTTTCACATTGTTTAAGTTCCTATGAAGCACATAAAGCATAAAGGGTTAATATACTTCTTGAATGTGGTTTTGAACACCTTGAGGGGTGTAGTTTTTAGAATGGTGTCAAGTTTTGGTATTTTCTGTCATATACACCCCTCAAAATGACTTTAAATAAGATAGTCAGTAAAAAAAATGGTTTTGTAAATTTTGTTGTAAAAATGAGAAATCGCTGGTCAAGTTTTAACCCTTATAACTTCGTAACAAAAAAAAATTGTTTCCAATTTATACAATTCTGACCACTGTCATTTTATGAGATTATAACTCTGGAACGCTTTAACGGATCCCGCTGATTCTGAGATTGTTTTTTGTGACATACTGTACTTCATGTTAGTGGTAACATTTCTTCGATATTACTTGTGATTATTTATGAAAAAAACGGAAATATGGTGCAAATTTAAAAAATTTTGCAATTTTCAAATGTCTAAAAAAAAAGTTAAAAAATAACATTTCCCACATGTCTACCTTACATCAGTACAATTTTGGAAACAAAATTTTTTTTGTTAGGGAGTTATAAGGGTTAAAAGTTGACCAGCAATTTCTCATTTTTACAACACCATTTTTTTAAGGGACCACATCACATTTGAAGTCATTTTGAGGGGTTTATATGATAGAAAATAACCAAGTGTGACACCATTCTAAAAACTGCACCCCTCAAGGTGCTCAAAACCACATTCAAGAAGGTTATTAACCCTTTACGTGCTTCACAGGAACTGAAACAATGTGGAAGGAAAAAATGAACATTTAACTTTTTTTTAAAAACATTTTACTTCAGAACTATTTTTTTTTAATTTTCACAAGTGTAAAAACAGAAATGTAACCATAAATTGTATTGTGCAATTTCTCCTGAATACGCCAATACCCGATATGTGGGGGTAAACCACTGTTTGGGTGCACCGCAGAGCTTGGAAGAGAAGGAGTGCCGTTTTACTTTTTTAATGTAGAATTGGCTGGAATTGAGATCGGACACCATGTCGCGTTTGGAGAGCCCCTGATGTGCCTAAACAGTAGAAACCCCCCACAACTGACCCCATTTTGGAAACTAGACCCCTTAAGGAACTTATCTAGATGTGTGGTGAGCACTTTAAATCCCCAAGTGCTTTACAGAAATTTATAAAGTAGAGCCATGAAAATAAAAATCCTTATTTTTCCTCAAAAATTATTTTTAGCCTGCAATTTTTTATTTTCTCAAAGGTAGCAGGAGACATTTGACCCCCAAATCTGTTAACCAGTTTGTCCTGAGTTTGATGATACCCCATATGTGGGGGGGGGGCACTGTTTGGGCACCCATTGGGGCTCGGAAGGGAAGGCGCACCGCTTCGAATACAGACTTTGATGGGATGGTCTGCGGGCGTCATGTTGCATTTGCAGAGCTCCTGATGTACCTAAAAAGTAGAAAGCCCCCACAAGTGACCCCATTTTGGAAACTATACCCCCCATAGAGCTTATCTAGATGTGTGGTGAGCACTATGAACCTCCAACTGCTTCACAGAAGTTTATAATGTAGAGCCATGAAAATAAAAAATCATATTTTTTCCACAAAAATGATATTTTCACCCCCAAATTTTTACTTTCACAAGGGTAACAGGATAAATTTATTGTGCAATTTATGCTGAGTAGGCTTATAATGCAGAGTCATGAAAATAAAAAATATTTTTTTTTTTCCACAAAAAAGAATTTTTAGCCCCCAAGTTTTTATTTTCACAAGGGTAACAAGAGAAATTGGACCCCAAAAGTTGTTGTCCAATTTGTTCTGAGTATGCTGGTACCCCATGTGTGGGAAGGACCACTGTTTGGGTGCATTGCAGAGCTCAGAAAGGAAGGAGCGCCGTTTTGGAATGCAGACTTTGATAGAATGGTCTGCGGGCATTATGTTGCATTTGCAGAGCCCCTGATGTACCTAAACAGTAGAAACCCCCAACAAGTGACCCCATTTTGGAAACTAGACTCCCAAGGAACTTATCTAGATGTGTGGTGAGAACTTTGAATGCCCAAGTGCTTCACAGAAGTTTATAATGCAGAGCGGTGAAAATAAAAAATATTTTTTCCCCACAAAAAAGATTTTTAGGACCCAAGTTTTTATTGTCACAAAGGTAACAGGAGAAATTGGACTCCAAAAGTTGTCCAATTTATCCCGAGTACGCTGATGCCCCATATGTGGGGGTAAACCACTGTTTGGGGGCACGGCAGAGCTCAGAAGGGAGGGAGCACCATTTGACTTTTTGAGCGCAAAATTGGCTGTCATGTTTGGAGACCCCCTGATGTACCTATACAGTGGAAACACCCCAATTCTAACTCCAAACCTAACCCCAACACACCCCTAACCCTAATCCCAACCTGATCCATAATCCTAATCACAACCCTAACGATAATCACAACCCTAACCCCAAAACAACCCTAATCTCAACACTAACAAAGCCCTAATCAAAACCCAAAATCCAACACACCCCTAATCCTAATGTCAACTCTAACCTCAAACCTAACACTAATCCCAATACACCCCTAACCCTAATCTCAACCCTAACCTTAACCCTAATCCCAAACCTAACCCTAATCCCAAACGTAACCCTAATGCCAACCCTAATCCAAACCCTAATCCTTATCCCAAGTCTAACCCTAACTTTAGCCGCAATCCTAGCCCTAACTTTAGCCCCATCCGTAGCCCTAACTTTAGCCCCAACCCTAACCCTAGTCCTAACCCTAACCCTAAATTTAGCCACAACCCTAACCTAACCTTAGCCATAACTTTAGCCCCAACCTTAACCCTAGCCCTAACCCTAGCCCTAAGCTACTTTCACACTTGCGCCATGTGGCATCTGTCGCAATCGGTCGTTTTGGACAAAAACGGATCCTGCAAATGTGCCCGCAGGATGCGTTTTTTGCCCATAGACTTGTATTGCCAACGGATCGCGACGGATGGCCACACGTCGCGTCCGTCGTGCACTGAATCCGATGTGTTTTGGTGGACTGTCATCACAAAAATGATCATTGTAACTTTTTTGTACGTCGTGTCTGCCATTTCCAACCACGCATGCGCGGCCGTAACTCCGCCCGCTCCTCCCCAGGACATAGACTGGGCAGCGGATGCGTTGAAAAACTGCATCCGCTGCCCACATTGTGCACAATTTTCACGGCCCCGTACCGACGCAAGTGTAAAAGAAGCCTAACGCTAGCCCTAACCCTAACCCTAAATTTAGCCCCAACCCTAACCCTAAATTTAGCCCCAACCATAACCTTAACCCTAAATTTAGCCCCAACTAGGGTTGAGCGAAACGGATCAGACAAATTCAAAAATCGCCCACTTTTGCCAAAGTTGGGTTTCATGAAACCTGACTCGATCCTAGTGTGGGATCGGCCATGAGGTCGGCGATCTGCGCGCAAAAGTCGCATTTCATATGACGCTTTCAGTGCCATTTTTCAGCCAATGAAGGAGTGTGGGCAACGTGATGACATAGGTCTCGGTCCCCACCATCTTAGAGAAGGGCATGACAGTGATTGGCTTGTTTTCTGCGGTGTCACAGGGGCTGTAAAGGGGCGTGCATGCCGACCGCCATCTTACTTCTGCTGATCTTAGCATAGGGAGAGGTTGCTGCAGCTTCATCAGAAGAAGGGATATAGTTAGGGAGGGAAAATTAACCCCCAAACTGCTTGTGCCTTATAAGGCTCCCTGATAGCTGCATTGCTGTTTGCACGCTGCTGTGCAAACCAACTGCTTTTTTAAAAGCAAAAATCCTGTTGCTCCTTTCTGCACAGTTATCTTGTTTATTTGTCCACACTTTTGTGTGCAGCAGTCCTTTTTATTGCTGCCATACTTGTCCTGAGATCATTGTAGGGAGATTGAAATTGTGCTACAGTCCTTGTATTTTTTCATATATCTTCCAGCCACTTTCTGCCACTTACATTGTGTTGTTTTATACACTGGGCCTGAGTTTTGGTTCAGTCTCCCCATAAAAAAGTGAGGTTCAAATTCTCACAAAGTGGATATACTTCAGTCCTGTTAGTTTGTCGTATGTCAGCCAGCCACTTTCTGCCACATACATTGTGTTGTTTTATGCACTTGGCATGAGTTTTGGTTCAGTCTCCCCCCAAAAAAGTGAGGTTCAAATTATCACAAAGTGGATATACTTCAGTCCTGTTAGTTTGTCGTATGTCAGCCAGCCACATTCTGCCACTTACATCGTGTTGTTTTATGCACAGGGCCTGAGTTTTGGTTCAGTCTCCCCCCCAAAAAAGGGAGATTTAAATTCTCAACAAGTTTATATACACCTTCTACCTAGTTTTACAGTACCATATAATGGTTGTTATTTTGGTTAGATTTTCCAAAAAATGAGGAAGTCTGGTGGAAGAGCCCGTGGGCGGTGGTTGCCAGCTGATACTGATGGTGGTGGTGGTGGTGGTGCATCTGGTGGTGCATCTGGTGGTAGTGGAAAAAGCACAATAGCACCTAAGGCTGGAGGTGTTGAGCCAGCGTCATTGTCTGGATACACAAGGCCTCGAAGTCTCCCTTATCTGGGAGTAGAAAAACAACTTTAAAAGCCGGAGCAGCAGGAAAAAGTTTTGGCTTTCCTTGCTGACTTAGCCTCTAGCTCTTTCGCCTCCTCTGCAGAAAGTTCCAAATATAAAAGCAGCGAGTCGTCAGTGGGTGCTCCCGGTTAGGAACAAGACGTTTCCTTGTGTCCTTCACCCAAACCAAAAGTGAAGGATGCATCAGGCGACACTACAGGTAACTCCATGGAGCTTTTTCCACATACCATGCCTGGTTAGAAGGGGAAATTGTTAACTGCCCATTACAAGATGAATCTGACATGGAGTGCACTGATGCACAGCCACAGCTAGATTATTATGCTGTTCTATTGACTCAGATCACTACATTGCCCTTGCAGTATACTGAGCCCGAATCTGACCCTGATGAGACTATGGTGCCCAGTCCTGAACGCTATAGCACCTTACACGGTGACACAGAGGAAGATGCACATGACATTGAACAGGAGGTGATAGATGACCCAGTTGTTGACCCAGATTGGCAGTCATTGGGGGAAGAGGGTGCCCACATTGCTATACTAATCTTGTTAGAGATGATGCCCTACCGGTTGGTTGAAAGCGAAGCTTTCAAAGTCCTGATGGCCTACGCAGTACCATGCTATGACCTACCCAGTCAGCACTTCTTTGCGAGAAAAGCCATCCCAGCCCTCCACCAGCATGTCAAAGACCGCATTGTCCATGCACTGAGGCAATCAGTCAGTGGAAAGGTGCACCTCACAACAGATGCATGGAGCAGTAGGCATGGCCAGGGAAGTTACGTGTCCATCACGGTGCACTGGGTTAATGTGGTGGATGCAGGGTCCACAGGGGACAGCCATAGTGGGACAGTTTTGCCTAGCCCATGGTCTAGGAAACAGTTGGCTGTAGGCGTTCGCCACCCCTCCTCCTCCTCCTGAAGCAAAAGCTCGTTCACAGAGTGCAGTCGCACGACCACTCCATCCGCAGCTGCCAGTGATGCACATGAGGTGTCCCATTAGCTAGTGGTAGGCGTCAGCAGGCTGTGTTACATATGAAGTGTTTGGGCGACAACAGACACACCGCGGAAGTACTGGCCAAGTACTTGCAGCAAAAAACTCAGTCATGGCTGGGCAGTGTACATCTTGAGGCAGGCAAGGTAGTCAGTGATAATGGAAGGAATTTTATGGCTGCCATAGCCCTTTCAGAACTTAAAAACATACCTTGCCTGGCTCACACCTTGAACCTGGTGGTGCAGTGCTTCATCAAAAATTATCTGGAGTTACCAGCCCTGTTCCTGAAGGTGCGAAGACTTTGCTCTCACATCCGCCTGTCGCCCGTACACTCTAGCCATATGCTAAACCATCAGCGATCGCTGAATCTTCCCCAGCACCACCTAATAATCGACGTTGCAACAAAGTGGAACTCCACACTGCACATGGTTTGGAGGCTGTGCGAACAGAGGCATGCTGTAATTAATTTGTGGGAGGATACACATACACTGGCAGGCACTTGGATAGCAGACATGGAGTTGTCTGGTGTGCAGTGGTCGAAGCTACAAGACCTGTGTCAAGTCCTTCAGAGTTTTGAGGAATGCACACGGCTGGTGAGTGCAGACGACACCATCATAAGCATGAGCATCCTACTAATGCGTCTGCTGATGCAAAGTTTGATGCACATTAAGGAGCTAGCGTCTGCAGCCGAGGAGGAGGGAAACCTTGATGACAGTCAGCCATTGTCTGCTTAGGGAACTCTCCTGGACGAGGTGGTGGATGAAGAGGAGGAGGAGGAGGATGATGGGGATGAATATTTATGGGAGGAGGATGCTTTTCAGGGGGCAATAGAAACTTGTGGCGTTGCAAGGCCAGGTACAGGGTTTTTGCGGGAGACAAGTGACGTTGATTTGCCCGAAAGTGCTCCTCAACCCAGCACAAGCAGTGAATTGACACCTGGAACATTGGCCCACATGGCTGAGTATGCCTTGTGTATCCTAAAAAGGGACGCCCACATTATTAAAATGATGACCGATGACGATTACTGGTTGGCCTGCATCCTGGATCCACGATATAAAGGAAAATTGCAAAATATCATGCCACATGAGAACCTTGAGCAAATATTGGCTACCAAACAAGCAACTCTTGTAGACTGTTTTGTTCAGGCATTCCCAGCACACAGCGGCGGTGATGGTTCTCACAGGAGCCGTAGGGGGCAACATGGCAGAGGTGTTAGAGGTGCACAAATCCAAAGTGGCATTGGACAGAGGGGTTTTATGACCAGGTTGTGCAATGACCGCAGACAGGACAGGTACTGCAGCATCAATTCAAAGTGACAGGAGACAACATTTGTCCAGTATGTGTTAGGGGTCGAGTTCCCGCTTCTGCACAGGGGGAATCTCGAGCCGCCTCCACTGCGGTCTCCCATTCTTGTCCAGCCGCAGTGGAGTCTGCTCAGCAAGGACGTCGGTCCCAGCGTCTTGCTCATCCTCACTCTGTTCTGAGAGTTACTGCTGCTTCTCCAGTCTCTGCCATTAAAGTCAATGCTGGTCAGCAGCGAGCGGACTTCCCTGGGACTAAGTCCTTGTCTGCACGTACTGAGCATGCCCAGCATAAGGTCTCCCGTTGGAGATCGAGGGTCATGTGCTCAGGCTCTGCAGCACATTCCATTGGTCCTCTTTGCAGGTCTTGGAAGGGCAAAGGTGCTGTGGCCTCTTCCTGTGCTGCTGCTATATAAACTGCGCATGACCACACGGCCATGCGCTAGTATTGTCTTACAATTGCTTATGTGTGTATGTTGTGAGTGCAAGTCGTCCTTGGAAACCCCTACCCTATTGAATGTCTGTTCGCGGAAGGTGTATGGCTGCTATCTAGCGCCCGACTTAGCCTACAGCACTAAACACACATCTCAGCGTCCTGTAGCTGTGCCTGCCAGTACGGCGCCGTGCGCCTGCCTTGCGCTTTCCATACCCGAGTCTGGGTGGTTAGTGGCGTCCGTTAGTGCGGCATCGCTCGCACTCTTGTGCACATATATTTCTTAAGGTTCTCTACACACCCAGTTGCGGTGTTACGCCAGCAAGGGTCTAATCGGGCTCCAATCCCTTCTGGGGTTAAGTCCGCTGACCACTTGCTCGCGCACTAGTGCGGTACTGCGGTCCTGTGAATTAACAGGATCGCTTTCTTCACGCTGGGTGAGGTTTAACCCACGCGTGTATACTTTAGTGTACCGCCATATTGTCTGCAAATTGCTAGCAGCAGGTTCTCACCTGCACGGTGGACCCCGGACTGCGAACGCACCTTTATCATCTGTCTTGGTGCGTTCCGCCAGTCCTAACATAATACTAGCGCCAGGGTCTGGCTAGTAAAAATGGCGGACGACCAGCGTTTACAGCGGTACATCCAGCAGCTGGAGGGAAGGTTGGCGGCTCTTGAGCATACAACCTCAGCTGTGGATGTCACTACTGTAGCTGTGCAGGCTGCAAGTGTAGCCGCAGCCAGTTTGTCCACTGCCACCCCTGCTCCGACTTTATCCCGTCTCCCACTACCTGACAAGTTTGCTGGCGACAGCAAACATTGTCGTGGATTCGTGAGTCAGTGCTCTATACATCTTGAGCTCCTGGCGTCACGTTTTCCTACGGAGCGGGCGAGAGTGGGATTTATCCTATCTCTCTTGTCGGGCAGGGCGTTGGAGTGGGCAACGCCACTCTGGGAGCGAGATGATCGTGTGGTACAGAGTGCTCCTCTCTTCTTGGACACTCTGAAGCAGGTCTTTTTAGGGCCTCGGGTTACCCACGACACCGCACTCCAATTGTTGTCCATTACACAGGGTACCTGCGTGGTCAGCCAGTTTGCCATTCAGTTCCGGACTCTAGCTTCAGAGTTAGAGTGGCCAGACAAAGTTCTTATTCCGGTGTTCTGGAGGGGACTGGCAGACCACGTGAAAGACGCCTTGGCCACTAGGGAGATACCGGCCACACTGGAGGAACTTATTTCCGTGTCTACCTGCATCGACCTCCGTTTTCACGAGCGGAGGTTGGAGCGGACCCAGTGTAGGCAGAGGTTTCGGCTGGCTCCAACTTTCGCCAGACCTCTGGAATCTCCTGTCTTGGCGTCAGATTCTCATGAGGCCATGGAGGTTTCTCGAGCGGGACCTAAATCTCTAGCCGCTCGAGTACCCGTAGTTTGTAATAACTGTCGTCAACATGGACATTACGCCAATAAATGTCCGCGGCGGTCGGGAAACGATCGCGTCTAGTGGCCATTGGGGGAGGTTCACTAGACACAGCAGCATTCTCCTCCAAACTGTCCTTTAAAGGGACAATCCTGTTAGGCTCCTCCACTCTTACAGTCGAGCTTTGTGTGGATTCAGGAGCAGAGGGAAGTTTCATGTCCTCTGCTTTTGCTACACGTCATGCTATACCACTGGTCATGCTTACCAAACCAATAACGGTTAGAGTTGTGAATGGGGCAACACTCCCACTGCAAATCACGCACCAGACAGTCCCGTTATCGCTGTCCATGTCTCCTTCCCACCAGGAGATTATTTCCCTTCTTGTCCTTCCTGAGGGAATGGATGAGATTTTGCTGGGAATACCCTGGCTCCGTTTCCACTCGCCACATATTGAGTGGTCCTCAGGGAAAATATTGGGCTGGAGTAAGTCATGTTTGGGCAGATGTGTGAGTGAGTGTGTACAGGTCTCTACTACCCAGGTACCCGCAGATCTCTCGTCGCTTCCCAGGTATTATTGGTGTTATGCAGACGTGTTCTCTAAAAAGGCTGCTGAGACTCTACCGCCCCATCGCCCTTACGACTGTCCTATCGACCTCTTGCCGGGAGCTGAACCTCCTAGGGGAAGGGTATATCCCCTCTCTCTCCCTGAGACGGAGGCTATGTCTCAATACATTCAGGAGAATTTAGCAAGAGGATTTATAAGGAAGTCAGTGTCTCCGGCAGGGGCGGGATTCTTCTTCGTGCAGAAGAAGAACGGAGAGTTACGTCCTTGCATCGATTACAGGGGTCTCAATGCTATCACTATTAAGAATAAATACCCGTTGCCCCTGATATCGGAGCTCTTTGACAGGTTAAGGGGAGCTAAAATATTCACCAAGTTAGATCTGCGGGGTGCCTACAATCTGATTCGTATCCGTGAGGGGGACGAGTGGAAGACGGCTTTCAATACCAGGGATGGGCACTATGAGTACCTGGTGATGCCTTTCGGGCTCTGTAATGCCCCAGCCGTTTTTCAGGACTTCGTCAACGATATCTTCCGGGATATGCTTTCTACCTCGGTCGTAGTCTATCTGGATGATATTCTCATCTTTTCTCCAGATATTGACTCCCACCGGAGAGATGTTGGCAGAGTCTTCGAACTCTTACGGGCAAATTCCTTGTATGCAAAGTTGGAGAAGTGTGTGTTTGAACAGGAGTCCTTGCCTTTCCTGGGCTATATTGTCTCGGCCCAGGGATTGGCTATGGATCCTGCCAAACTACAAGCAGTGATGGACTGGCAGGAACCCCATTCTCTTAAAGCGGTGCAGCGCTTTATGGGGTTCATAAATTACTATCGCCAGTTCATTCCCCACTTTTCAACTTTGGTAGCTCCCTTGGTATCCCTCACCAAGAAGGGAGCGAATCCCAAATTGTGGTCCGAAGGGGTCTCCAAGGCCTTCTCTTCTATAAAGACCCATTTTGCCAGCGCTCCTATCTTACATCGTCCCGATGTGGGTAAGCCATTCCTTTTGGAAGTGGATGCCTCATCCGTTGGTGCTGGAGCAGTCCTCTATCAAAAGGATGCTCAGGGTCGGAAGCATCCATGCTTCTTTTTCTCTAAGACCTTCACACCAGCGGAGAGAAATTACTCCATCGGGGATAGAGAGTTGTTGGCAATGAAGTTGGCCTTTTCAGAGTGGAGACATCTCTTGGAGGGTGCCCGATTCCCATTCCAGGTTTTCACGGATCACAAGAATTTGGTCTATTTACAAACAGCCCAGCGGCTGAATTCTCGTCAGGCCAGATGGTCCTTGTTTTTCTCCCGGTTCCACTTTACCCTACATTATCTCGCCGGGGAGAAGAACATTCGTGCCGACGCTCTCTCTCGCTCCTTCGTGTCAGCTGAGGAGGAGGAGGACGAGCCGCGGCTCATTGTCCCTTCGGAGAGTCTGAGAACTGTAGCTCCGGTTTCGCTGGAGTCTGTGCCCCCGGGCAAGACTTTTGTTCCCATCAATTTGCGTCCGGAGGTTCTCTCTTGGGCTCATTCGTCCAGAGTGGGTGGACGCTTTGGGGCTAAAAGGACCTCTGAGCTACTGGCGAGGACGTACTGGTGGCCACATATGGTTCGTGACGTCGGAGACTACGTTCGGGCATGTGTCTCTTGTGCCAAGAATAAGTCTTCCCGACAACGGCCAGCTGGTTTGTTATACCCTCTGCCGGTGGCAGACAGGCCCTGGGAGATGGTCGGGATGGATTTTGTTGTGGGTTTGCCCAAGTCTCGTGGCTGTACCATTATTTGGGTAATCACCGACCATTTTTCTAAAATGGTGCATTTGGTGCCACTTCCCCGGTTACCTTCTGCACGGGCCTTGGCAGCGTTGTTTGTCAAACACATCTTTCGTCTTCACGGTATGCCAGACAAAATTGTCAGTGACCGAGGTCCCCAGTTTGCGTCTCGGTTCTGGAGAGAGCTTTGTCGTCTTCTCAGTATCGAGTTGAATCTCTCTTCGGCTTATCATCCCGAGACGAATGGGTTGGTAGAGAGAGCCAACCAGACCTTGGTCACATATCTGCGACATTTTGTTTCTGCTAAGCAGGATGACTGGGCATCTTTGCTACCGTGGGCGGAGTTTGCTCTTAACAATGCTGTCGCTGATTCCACTGGACAGACTCCATTCCTCCTTAACTATGGTCAGCATCCGAGGGTACCTGTGCCCATGCCCGTGTCTTCCGCCGATTCCAGGGTGGCAGACTGGGCTGTGGAGGCACGGGACATTTGGGATCGCACTCAGGATGCTATTCAGGCTTCCAAGGAGAGAATGAGGTCCTCCGCCGATGCACATCGGCTCCCCGCTCCAACCTTTGCTCCTGGCGACTTAGTGTGGCTCTCCGCCCGTAACATCAGGCTGCGAGTTGAGTCCACCAAGTTTGCACCTCGCTACTTAGGTCCTTTTAAGGTCCTCGAACAGGTTAATCCTGTGGTTTACCGTCTGGCCCTTCCTCCACGCCTGGGTATCACCGACACCTTTCACGTGTCCCTCCTTAAGCCCGTCTACATGTCCCGGTTTTCTGAGTCATCTACTGAGACGTCGGGTTCGTCTACGGACGATTACGAGGTGAACGCGATCTTGGGGTACAAGGTGGTTCGTGGCAAAAAATTTTATTTAGTGGACTGGAGGGGTTACGGCCCTGAGGATAGATCCTGGGAGCCTGCTGAGCACATTCGGGCTCCGCAGCTCATTGCTGCCTTCGAACGTAGCGAGGCCCAAGGAGGGGGGGGTCCTAGGAGGGGGGGTAATGTTAGGGGTCGAGTTCCCACTTCTGCACAGGGGGAATCTCGAGCCGCCTCCGCTGCGGTCTCCCATTCTTGTCCAGCCGCAGTGGAGTCTGCTCAGCAAGGACGTCGGTCCCAGCGTCTTGCTCATCCTCACTCTGTTCTGAGAGATACTGCTGCTTCTCCAGTCTCTGCCATTAAAGTCAATGCTGGTCAGCAGCGAGCGGACTTCCCTGGGACTAAGTCCTTGTCTGCACGTACTGAGCATGCCCAGCATAAGGTCTCCCGTTGGAGATCGAGGGTCATGTGCTCAGGCTCTGCAGCACATTCCATTGGTCCTCTTTGCAGGTCTTGGAAGGGCAAAGGTGCTGTGGCCTCTTCCTGTGCTGCTGCTATATAAACTGCGCATGACCACACGGCCATGCGCTAGTATTGTCTTACAATTGCTTATGTGTGTATGTTGTGAGTGCAAGTCGTCCTTGGAAACCCCTACCCTATTGAATGTCTGTTCGCGGAAGGTGTATGGCTGCTATCTAGCGCCCGACTTAGCCTACAGCACTAAACACACATCTCAGCGTCCTGTAGCTGTGCCTGCCAGTACGGCGCCGTGCGCCTGCCTTGCGCTTTCCATACCCGAGTCTGGGTGGTTAGTGGCGTCCGTTAGTGCGGCATCGCTCGCACTCTTGTGCACATATATTTCTTAAGGTTCTCTACACACCCAGTTGCGGTGTTACGCCAGCAAGGGTCTAATCGGGCTCCAATCCCTTCTGGGGTTAAGTCCACTGACCACTTGCTCGCGCACTAGTGCGGTACTGCGGTCCTGTGAATTAACAGGATCGCTTTCTTCACGCTGGGTGAGGTTTAACCCACGCGTGTATACTTTAGTGTACCGCCATATTGTCTGCAAATTGCTAGCAGCAGGTTCTCACCTGCACGGTGGACCCCGGACTGCGAACGCACCTTTATCATCTGTCTTGGTGCGTTCCGCCAGTCCTAACAGTATGGTTACTAACTATTTTTCCTCCCTTATCGATGTTCTCCCTCACAGGTCATTCCCCTTTGATTACTGGGCATCTAAAATTGACACCTGGCCTAAATTGGCAGAATATGCATTACAGGAGCTCGCTTGCCCTGCTGCTAGTGTGCTATCAGAAAGAGTCTTCAGTGCTGCTGGTTCAATACTGACCGAAAAAAGGACACATCTGGCTACCCAGAATGTTGATGATCTAACCTTCATTAAAATGAACCAATCATGGATTTCAAATTATTTTGCCCCACCTTCCCCTGCTGACACGTAGCTTGCCTGAAATATGTCTTGCTTTTGGCCTCCTCTTACTGACTTCTCCAATTCCTCCATTTGCAGCTGCTGAATGTCCACCATAGGCCATTTTTATACCTCCCTAAATGGGCTGACTCCTCCCACAGGGCCGTGGTCACCACCTGGCGCAAGCGCCCGTGTGAGTGCCGTTTGCCTGGACAGGTGGGTGGGGCCACTCTTGGGCGACGGCACTGGCACAGGGTCCCTCATAGTACAATGAAGTGTCTCTGACGGTGGTGGTGCACAACCAACGTCAGACACACCGTCGTAATATGAGGGGCCCTGTGCCAGTACCGCCGCCCACGAGAGAGTGTTCCCCCTAGCACGAACAGTGCTCTACCACTTGAAATAGTTACCTCTCCCTGCCCCACCACTGTGTAGTCTGTGCTGTTAAATCCTTCAATGGCACTGCCAATACAAATCTGTTTAAATGATAGATGATAGTTAAAATATACAGGGGCCCTGGCCTCCATTTAGACCAGTTAATACTTTGCGCCTACTACCACTGTCTGCTACTCAGCAGAGGAGCCCACCCATGTACCAAGCTATGCCACCTGTTTATTTATGAACAATTTTTTGGCAGACATTTAGCCCACTTTATTATTTGGCCTACTAACTGTGTCTGCCACTCATTACAGTTTTCCTCCACAGAACAAAGCAATGCCGCCTGTTTAGTCCTGTTACCAATTTTGAACTGCATTTAGCCTACTTTATTATTTGGGCCTTCTAACTGTGTCTGCCACTCATTACGGTTTTCCTCCACTGAACAAAGCAATGCCGCCTGTTTAGTCCTGTTACCAATTTTGAACTGCATTTAGCCTACTTTATTATTTGGGCCTACTAACTGTGTCTGCCACTCATTATAGTTTTCCTCCACTGAACAAAGCAATGCCGCCTGTTTAGTCCTGTTACTAGTTTTGAACTGCATTTAGCCTACTTTATTATTTGGGCCTACTAACTGTGTCTGCCACTCATTACAGTTTTCCTCCACTGAACAAAGCAATGCTGCCTGTTTGGTCATGTTACCAATTTTGAACTGCATTTAGCCTACTTTATTATTTGTGCCTACTAACTGTGTCTACAACTCATTACAGTTTTCCTCCACTGAACAAAGCAATGCCGCCTGTTTAGTCCTGTTACCAATTTTTAACTGCATTTAGCCTACTTTATTATTTGGGACTACTAACTGGGTCTGCAACTCATTACAGTTTTCCTCCACTGAACTAAGCAATGCTGCCTGTTTAGTCCTGTTACCAATTTTGAATTGCATTAAGCCTACTTTATTATTTGGGCCTATATCAGTGTTTTCTCCTCATCCTGCCCTTTGCACAGCCACTGCTAGGTGAGTCTGCTGGTACATTGACCCAGACCACTACATTCTCCTTGCACTCTACACAGCCAGAATCTGACCCTGCTGAAAGTCAGGTTCCCCTTCTCGCATACTATACCACCTTACATGGGGACAAAGAGGAAGGTGCAGATGAAAGTGCAGGTTCCTTCATCAGGTGTGGGGGGGGAATACTCATTGGCGACGTCACTGGCAGAGGGCCCCTCATAGTACGCAAAAGTGTCTCTGCCAGTGGGAGGCACCACCCGCTGTCAAACACACCGCCGTACTATGGGGGGGCCCTGTGCCAGTGCCAATGAGTGGGCCCCCCCTGCTTGCTCAGGATCCCAGCACTTGCAAAGTTGAAATACTTACCTCTCCCTGCGCCACTGCCATGACGTATTCCGCATTTCCTGGGCCCATGAAAATCTTGAGCCAGCTCTACCGCCCCACAACTTTAGCCAAATGACCCCCAGTTTTCAATGCCTAACTATTATTATAAATTAAATTAAGATTGACAAGCTTAAGTAATAAGAATTGATGTTTTTGGCATTAAAATGGGCACTGTAGGTGTTTTCCTGTCCTCCACTCACTGCCGACTTTGATTCGCCATTGACTTGCATTGGGTTTCGTGTTTCGGCCGATCCCCGACTTATCGCAATAATCGGCCGATTTCACCCGACCCGACTTTTGACAAAGTCGGGTTTCGCGAAACCCGACTCGATCCGAAAAAAGTAAAAGTCACTCAACTCTAGCCCCAACCCTAACCTTAACCCTAAATTTAGCCCCAACCCTAACCCTAAATTTAGCCCCAACCCTACCCCTAACCCTAAATTTAGCCCCAACCCTAACCCTAATTTTAGCCCTAACTCCTCTAGCTGCCGGCTGGCAGATCATGGCGGGTGCACTGCGCATGCGTCCACCATTTTCTTACCGGATGAAGAACATGCGGGCAGGAGGGGACGCAGGAGGATCCAGGGACACCAGTAAGTGCAACAGGATCCCCGAATCTCCCCATTTCTCTGTTCTCTGATGTGTATTCACATCAGAGGACAGAGAATAACACACCGCTTTTTTTTTGCGGTCGTCGGTAAACAGTTAATTACCGGCGATCGCAAAAAAGGGGTCAGTAAAAACCGATCCCGATCATGTTCTTTGGGGTCTCGGCTACCCCCAGCAGCCGAGACCCCAAAGATCTTCCAGGTGCCGGCCAGTGGGCGCACTGCGCATGCGCCCGCCATTTTTTGGCCGGAACAAGATGGCGCCGCCCATTGGGAGCCACGAGGAGCACCGGTGGAGACAGGTGAGTATCGGGGGCGATCGGGAACCCCATTTCTCTGTCCTCTGATGTGCAATCACATCGGCGGACAGAGAAATTAAATGGGAAATCGCGTTTCTTTTTTTTTTTTTTTGCGACCTCCGGTAAACGGTTAATTACCGGCGATCCCAACCCGGGGTTGGTAAAAAAAAAACCCAAATCATGTTCTCTGGGGTCTCAGCTACCCCCGGTAACTGAGACCCCAGAGAAAATCCGACTCTGGCCGGCGCTATTCACCTTTTCCACAGTGCCGTTAATTAACGACGCTGTGGTTTAAGTACCTTAACTGCCGCCATTAAAAGGCGTATCGGCGATCGTTAAGGGGTTAAAGGAGAACAACAAAGAGGAGTTCTGCTGATAGGTTTCTCTTTAACATAAACCCTGGAGGCAGACCTATGTCCAGCCCATAGATCTTAACAGCTAATTTACATAAGAAGATAAATGTGAATTCATGTGGTAGAATAACTTCAGATTGCAGATATCAATGTATTATATTATTAAACTTTCTATGATCTACATGCCTATATAGCACTGATTCTACTGTCAGATTCCCTTTATGGTCAAGGATCCCTCTCCTACCACTCTAAACATGATTTAAAATTTAGGAATGAAAGCTTTTACAAGAAGTTCCAGTGTAAGGGTATGTGCACACGTTCAGGTTTTTTCGCATTTTTTTCACAATAAAAACACTATAAAAAGTCATTAAAAATGCATACATTATGCATCCTATCATTTAGAATGCATTCTGCAATTTTTGTGCACATGATGCGTTTTTTTCCCCGAAAGAAACGCATCGCGGTAAAAATAGCACCATGTTTTTTATAGGTCTTCGCTTGAGATTATCCTAGGATTGTCGGTGGGTCTATTTTTAAGGAATGGGTCGCCCACTCCATCGTAGGGTTTCAGCCTAGTCATAGTGCAGGGTCAGTTTTCCCCTTCTACCTTAGTCCTGTTTTGCAGATCCGTAAGGGTATGTGCACAGCTCAGGATTTCTGGCAGAAATTTTCCTGACAAAAACCGGACATTTCTGCCAGAAATCCGCATGCTTTTTTTAGCATTTTTGATGCGTATTTGCGCGTTGTTTATACGTTTTTGATGCTTTTTTTTTGCATTTTTTACGGCCGACGCTCACAGTCAGTGCGGGAAGCTGAAGGCGAGGGACGTGACCATACACTGGAATGTAAGTATGTAATGTTTGTTTTTTTTTTACATTTACAATGGTAACCAGGGTAAACATTGGGTTACTAAGCGCGGCCCTGCGCTTAGTATCCCGATGTTTACCCTGGTTACCAGTGAAGACATCGCTGAATCGGCGTCACACACGCTGATTCAGCGATGTCAGCGGGAGATCCAGCGATGAAATAAAGTCCTGGACTTTCCCCAGCGACCAACGATCTCCCAGCAGGGGCCTGATCGTTGGTCGCTGTCACGCATAACGATTTCGTTAACGATATTGTTGCTACGTCACAAAAAGCAACAATATCGTCTATGATATCGTTATGTGTGACGGTACCTTTAGGGATCACATTGAGAAACAGTTCATGAAAGCCGAAGATATATAACTATCAGATGCGACCTACAAATGATTCACCCCACAGGTTATTAATGAAGTGCTGCTCAAAAGTGATCTTAGACTGCACAGAACATTCCATGATTGCACTAAGCCTAATGTTCTACTGGCTTCTTGAGACTCATTTAAAGATTTAATTTCAGAATATACTAGTGTATAAAGTTAAACCTACACTTAAGGAAATGGAAAAGTGAAATGTCACAAAATAAAATCTATTATGAAATGTTTTTTACCATCACAGCAGCCATGCAGAGTTTTCAAAAGTCTAGATCAGTACGATTTGGTCCATTTGGGATGTAATGGATTTGTGAACTACAGGACATAATATCTAAAGTCAATAGCGCAATAGAGTTCAGTAACATCTTGCATATATCTGTAAGATTTCCTATTCTGTGACTGACCAACTGAATCAATGCTGTACTATGTGGTGAGAACGGAAGATTATTTTGTCTAATTTATGTTCAGAGGACTGACCTGTGTGAAGCAATTATGAAAACAAATACTGTTCCAGATATGTCCAAACTATACAATATATGCTATTCAAGATACTATACAATATATGTAATTAGGTTGCGGAGAGTTATCAGATACTAGATGGTGGCCCGATTCTAACGCATCGGGTATTCTAGAAACTGTATGTATATATGTATATAGCAGCCACATAGTATATAGCACAGGCTACGTAGTATATAGGAGTACTACGTGGCCTGTGGTATATACCATGTTGTCTGCTATATACATACATACATACATACAGTTATATGAAAAAGTTTGGGCACCCCTATTAATCTTAAGCTTAATGTTTTATAAAAATTGTTTTTTTGCAACAGCTATTTCAGTTTCATATATCTAATAACTGTTGGACACAGTAATGTTTCTGCCTTGAAATGAGGTTTATTGTACTAACAGAAAATGTGCAATCTGCATTCAAACTAAATTTGACAGGTGCATAAGTATGGGCACCCTTATCATTTTCTTGTTTTAAATATTCCTACCTACTTTTTACTGACTTACTAAAGCACTTTTTTTGGTTTCCTAACCTCATTGAGCTTTGAACTTCATAGCCAGGTGTATGCAATCATGAGAAAAGCTACTTAAAGTGGCCACTTGCAAGTTGTTCTCCTGTTTGAATCTCCTCTGAAGAGTAGCATCATGGGCTCCTCAAAATAACTGTCTAATGATCTGAAAACAAAGATTATTCAACATAGTTGTTCAGGGGAAGGATACAAAAAGCTGTCTCAGAGATTTAACCTGTCAATTTCCAATGTGAGAAACATAGTAAGGAAATGGAAGAACACAGGTACAGTTCTTGTTAAGGCCAGAAGTGGCAGGCCAAGAAAAACATCAGAAAGGCAGAGAAGAAGAATGGTGAGATCAGTCAAGGACAATCCTCAGACCACCTCCAGAGAGCTGCAGCATCAACTTGCTGCAGATGGTGTCACTGTGCATTGGTCAACTATACAATGCACTTTGCACAAGGAGAAGCTGTATGGGAGAGTGATGCGAAAGAAGCTGTTTCTGCAAGCACACCACAAACAGAGTCGGCTGAGGTATACAAAAGCACATTTGGAGAAGCCAATTTCTTTTTGGAAGAAGGTCCTGTGGACTGATGAAACCAAGATTGAGTTGTTTGGTCATACAAAAAAGCGTTATGCATAGCGGCCAAAAAACACAGCATTCCAAGAAAAACACTTGCTAGCCACAGTAAAGTTTGGTGGAGTTTCCATCATGCTTTGGGGCTGTGTGGCCAATGCCGGCTCCAGGAATCTTGTTACAGTTGAGGGACACATGGATTCCTCTCAGTATCAGCTGATTCTTGACAATAATGTTCATGAATCAGTGACAAAGTTGAAGTTACTCAGGGGATGGATCTTTCAGCAAGACAATGATCCAAAACACCGCTCCAAATCTACACAGGCATTCATGCAGAGGAACAACTGCACTGTTCTGGAATGGCCATCCCATTCCCCAGACCTGAATATCATTGAACATCTGTGGGATCATTTGAAGAGGGCTGTCCATGATCGGCGACCATGAAAGTTAACTGAACTGAAAATTGTTTTGTAAAGAAGAATGGTCAAAAATACCTTCATTCAGGATCCAGGAACTCATCAAAAGCTACAGGAAGCAAATAGAGGCTGTTATTTTTGCAAAAGGAGGATCTACTAAATATTAATGTAACTTTTCTGGTGGGGTGCCCATACTTATGCACCTGTCAAATTTTGTTTGAATGCAGATTGCACATCTTCTGTTAGTACAATAAACCTCATTTCAAGGCAGAAACATTACTGTGTCTAACAGTTATTAGATATATGAAACTGAAATAGCTGTTGCAAAAAAAAACAATTTTTATAAAACATTAAGCTTAAGATTAATAGTGGTGCCCAAACTTTTTCATATAACTGTATTGTAAAATACCTGATGCGTGAATATAGGCCACGCAGTAAATAACACTGCTCACGTAGTATATAACACAGCCCACACATTATATAACATAGCCCACGTAGTATGTAACACTGACCACGTAATATATAACAGCCCACGTAATATATTGCACAGCCCACATAGTATCTAACAGTGGCCACGTAGTATATAGCACGCAGTATAGAACACAGCCCACGTAATATATAGCACAGTCACGTAGTATATAACACAGCCCACGCAGTATAGAACACAGCCCACATAGTATATAACACTGGCAAGGTAGTATATAGCAGCCACGCGGTATCTAACACAGCCCACGTAGTATATAGCAGTGTGGGCACCATATCCCTGTTAAAAAAAATAATTAAAATAAAAAATAGTTATATATTCACCCGCCAGCGGGATCCAGCGAAGCTCTGGCGATGTGGGCGCAGCTGCCGCCATCTTTCGTTCCTAGGATGCATTGCGAACTTACCCAGATGACTTAGCGGTCTCGCGAGACCGCTAAGTCTTCTGGGTAATTTCGCAATGCATCTCTGGTAACGGAGGCTGGCGGCAGGCGCAAATGCATCGTCGGACTACGGAAGGTGAGAATAGCCGTTTTTTTTCAACATTAGATCTTTTTACTATTAATGCTGCATAGGCAGCATCAATAGTAAAAACTTGGTCACACAGGGTTAATAGCAGCGGTTACGGAGTGCGTTACCTGCGGCATAACGCAGTCCATTAGCGCTGGCATTAACCCTGTATGAGCGGTGACTGGAGGGGAGTATGCGGGCGTTGGGCACTGACTGCAGGGGAGTAGAGAGCGACTAATCGGACTGTGCCCGTCGTTGATAGGTCGTAGCAGCCATGACAGGCAGCTGGAGAGACCAGTCAGTGATGTGGGATTTCCATGACGGAAGTTGCTGACAGAAAGACAGACAGACGGAAGTACCCCTTAGACAATTATATATATAGATGTTGTAGTATTAAATAGCTTTTACTTAATAAGCTTTTAAAACTAATACCTACTGTAAATGCACAATACACTTTTTGATACGTAAGATCAGTTATTTACACGTTTATTAAAAGAGGAAGGTCTGGGTTAAATCTTGAATAGATACACCTATAGGACTTTGCTGAGAACTAGAAAGTAGCCTCATAGAGTGGCAGCCTTCTTCCAGTTTGCTGGATTGAGCAGAGTTTAGTGTGCTGCTAGTGAGTGATCAGCCAAAATGTTAGCTGTTGCTGAGAGAAAGACATGGCAAGGGTTGCCCTCTCTGAATAGAGACTACATGTGCCAGCTAGGAAAGTTGAGCTGTCTGTGACAGCTGCGGAGGATAGTGTTTAAGCTGTAACCAGTTCAGTGTGAACTGTACCTGGACTTGAATGCTTTTGTTTGGCGCTGGAAGTTGCTGAAGCTCAGCATGAAGGTGATGCATGGTAGGACGATACCTCTTCTGTGTATAAAGCTTGCTCTAGGAGATAGGACTGATCTGTTCGGGTGAGCCCACACTGACATATATGTGCCTGCTGAATAAACTGTTTATTTGCTGTGATACCATTATGCCTAGAAGTAGTTGTTTTTGTTTTGCATCCCTTGGAGTTTTATGAAATCAATAAAGCTGCACATGTTTGGACCAAACCACATTGCCTGTGTAAACACTACCCAATGCCTACCTGGAAGAGTGACCCTCTAAAAGGATAACAGATGAGACAATTAAATATCAACTTTTAATATCTTGCAGATTACCGTATATGAAATTATGTGATGTTTTAGCTTCAGTGCAGTGAGGGACTGACAAGTGAAGGCAGATCCAAGGCCAGTAGAAAATGATGCCAAGAGGAAGATGAATCTGTGTTGGAATGTTGTCTTTTCAATTAAAAGTAACAGGATGACTGCTCTAGGGCTAATGACTTGTGCAAACCAAAGCATTCAAATACATATCAATGTGCTCAGCTGAAGATTTGAAGAGTTTATTTTTTAGATTTTGATTTAGCATGTTGCTAGATGTATTGCTGTACAAGCTCAGATAACATGGATTTTAAAACTCTGTACAGTAGAAATGACAAACAAAATTCATGTTACTCTAAGAATTCTCCATTCATCTAAAAACTGACAAATACGTCATAGAATGCAACATTAAAAAAACATAAAATTTAAAGTGAATGGGTCAAAGGAGGAAGTATTAATCAATCAGCCTTATTGTTCATAGTCTGATTTCTTGCTAGTGAAGTCTAGTCGGGGTTCACAGCATAAGTTATGCTGCAATCACATCTACATTGGATACGTTTTCTGAGTCTTCATCATTCATTACAGATAAAATATTGCAGCACTCAGTGAAAAAATGATAACAACTATGACGGAAACCCATCATACCCCATTATATTGAGTGGGTCCATTGGACACAATGTAACAATGTTATGCACCATTATAAAAGGGGATGAACTTTGATGTTTTGCTTACTTGTATGTCAAGTATTAAAAGCAACTCATTGATAGTGTTGTTATAATTGACTTATTGGCTTATAATTAGTGTTGAGCCACCTCCCTAGTGTTCGGGTTCGGTTCGTCGAACAGGAACGTGTTCAACGAAATGTTCATTGAACGTTCGACGAACACCGTCAAACCCCATTGAAACCAATGGCAGGCAAACACAAACACATACAAACACATGGAAAACACATAGAAAACACCTTAACAGGTGTCCAAAAGCTGACAATCTGCTCAGAAGACACAACAAACACATGGAAAAGTCACAACTATATATAGTCATGTGAAAATAAAAAAAGAGGTGGAGGAGTAAAAGGAAGAGGAGACACAGATATAGGCATGTTATGCCCTTCTAAAATCAAGAAAGGCTGGAGTAATAATATAAACTCACTCTACCAACACCCAGACGTCTTGACAAAAAAAATAAAAAAAGAAATATCTTTAGGTAAATGGTGGCGGGTCCATTCAGGACACTTTCCTTCGAAGATGTAGTGGTACCCCCATTGGGAGTTGTGCCAAAAAATGAACCCAATACATTCAGACTAATCCACCATTTGTCATATCCAAGGGGCAGGTCAGTAAACGACAACATCGACGTGGAACCAAGTACAGTACTATGTACTGTACCTCCTTTGACAAGGCAATCAGGCAGGTTAAGAAGTTGGTAAGGGGCACCCTAATGGCCAAAACAGACATTGAGGGGGCATTCCGGTTTCTACCTGTGCCTCCGAATAGTGTCCTCACATTGGGCTGCTTCTGTGAAGGAGCATACTACATAGATCGATGTTTGCCCATGGGTTGTTTCACATCCTGCTCACTATTTGAGGCGTTTAGTTGCGTCCTCGAATGTGTCATCATGGACGTTTGTAAGGTGGCACATATTATCCATTACCTCGATGACCTCTTATGCCTGGGCCCAAAAGATTCGCCACAGTGTGAAAACATGCAGTAGTCCACCTGTAAGAAGGAGAGAGCTGGAGGGAGAGTGGACACCCCAGAGCCGAGGGGTTAGATTGAGAAAGAAAGAAGGCGGTGTAGCATGCTTCATGGGTGGGGTACTCTGCTGAGTAGCAGAAATTGCTACTAGGCCCAAAATGATTTCCTGGGCTAGATGCCGTTAAAAAATAGTACTTAGGTAAACAGGCAGTGTAGCTTGCTTCATGGGTGAAGTAAGCTGCTGAGTAGCACCAAATTCTATTAGGCCCAAAAGTATTTCCTGGGCTAGATGCCATTACAAAATAGTAGTTAGGTAAACAGGCAGTGTAGCTTGCTTCATGGGTGGGGTACGCTGCTGAGTTGCACCAAATTCTACTAGGCCCAAAAGGATTTCCTGGGCCAGATGCCGTTAAAAATAGTACTTAGGTAAACAGGCGGTGGGTGGCTGGGCTACTCTGCTGACTAGCAGACGCTGAAGCTTTGGGCCATATCCCAGGCCGTAGTATGAGGAAACAACTCTGCAGATGACCCACCCACCTGAAATTGACAATGGCAACGTCATGTAAAACTCAGCAAGGCGACTAAATAAAAGATTCTCCATTTTTTCCAAAAATTCGGCCACATACACCACTTAAGTGGCATCAATTTCGCCAGAGTTTTTTAAACCGGTTGGTGAGGTAATTTTCAAAATTCATCAAGCTTTTAGTCTCCCCAAGATGAAACAGGGGTAGAAAACTCCTTGCGGATCCAGAATTTTTTCATCTTGACGAACGTTAGTCTGTCTACATTGTCACTGGACAGCCGCGTGCGCTTATCTGTCAGCACACCACCAGCAGCGCTGAACACACGTTCAGAGAGAACGCTAGCTGCGGGGCACGACAAGATCTCCAAGGCGTGAGTGGCGAGCTCAGGCCATTTTTCAAGATTGGAAGCCCAAAATGAGCAAGGGTCCAGTTCCACAGTCATGGCATCGATGTTAACTTGGAGATACTCTTGTACCATCCTCTCTAGGTGTTGGCTGTGCGTCAGACTTCTTGTCTCCTGTGGCCTTGCAAAGGATGGTCTAAAAAAAATCTTGAAACGATTGGAAAAAATTGTTGTTACCACCAGATACGATGTTACTCTTACGGTTTGATTGATGACTCGATAGTCCTACGGTTGGCAAGTTAGAACTCAGAGATTCACTACGTGCACCACTGGTGTTTTGTGGAAAAGCAGATGTTAGATTCTGTAACAGTCTCTGCTGATACCCCTGCATGTGTGAATCCCCTTCTATGGCAGGAATTATTTCTCCAAATTTGCTTTTGTACCGGGGATCTAAGAGTGTGGCAACCCAGTAGTCGGCATTACTTTGGATTCTGACAATCCGAGGGTCATGTTGCAGGTAGTGCAGCAAGAAGGCACTCATGTGTCTTGCGCATCCAGGAGGACCAAGTCATTGTTGTCTTGGTGGTGGTGAGGTGACAATCATGCTTCCTTCATCAGCCCTCTCCCCCCAACCTCGCAGAACAGAAATTTGATCAAGGTCTCCCTCATCTGATGAGTCTTCCATGCCCAGCACCAGTTTGTCCTCCACTTCTTCCTCGCCTCCTGCACCTTCCTCAACAGTTTGGCTGCTACCATGCGCCCTCGGTAATCCCTCTCCCCCAGCCTCCAATGCCAGCCGCCTTGGTGCAGCCCACCCTTCTTGACCTTGGAGATATGATCCCTTCCGCATATGACTCCTCCTATTCCTCCTCCTGCTCTTGTTCCACCACCTGACTCCGAACACTGTGTAAGGTGTGCTCCAGCATGTAAGTCACCGGAATGTTCATGCTGATAATAGCATCGTCAGCACTAAACATCTTCGTTGCTATTTCAAAACTGTGCAGAAGGGTGCATAGGTCCCTGATCTGAGACCACTCCTGCAGCGTGATTTGCCCCACCTCTTGATCTCGTTGGCCCAGGCTATACGTCATAACGTATTGCACCAGGGCTCGTCGGTGCTGCCACAGTCACTGCAACATGTGCAGAGTTGAATTGCACCATGTGGGCACATCGCATTTCAGCTGGTGAACTGGCAGGCCCAACGACTTCTGTAGAGATGCAAGTCGTCGAGCTGCGGGATGCGAACGGCGGAAGTGAGCACACAGCGACCATGCCCTCTGCAGAAGCCCATCTAGTCCGGGATAGTGGGATAAAAATTGCTGGACAACCAGGTTCAAAACGTGAGCCATACAAGGCACGTGTGTTACATTGCCCCGGCGATGGGCCGCACCCAGGTTAGCAGCATTGTCGCACACAGCCTTCCCTGGCTGCAGGTTGAGTCGAGACAACCATTGATGGAACTTGGTCTCCAGAGCTGACCACAACTCCTCTGCTGTGTGACTCACATTTCCCAGACATTTCAATGTAATGGTGACAGCATAGGGAGGAGGTGTGCAGGATTTCTTCTGTGCAGTTACAACACGGGTGGTATTACCAGACAGGCTTTGGGTGCAGGTGGAGGACCGAGAGGAGGTTGAAGAGGCAGAAGCAGTGGAGGAACTTCTAGATACAGAGGATCGACGAGCAACTCGTGGCGACGGCAAGACTTGGACAGCAGCCCCTTCTGATGTCGCCGTAGTTACCCTGTGCCGTCAACGACATGTAACGCCCCTGTCCATATCTACTCGTCCAAGTGTCTGTGGTGAAATGCACCCTGTCACACACAGAGTTTCTCAAGGAAGCAGTGATGTTGTGTGCGACATGCTGGTGTAGCGCAGGCACAGCTTTTTTGAGAAGTATTGGCGACTGGGCATCTGGTACTGGGGCACTGCAACGGACATAAGGTCTCGAAAATCCTCTGTGTCCATCAGGCAGAAAGGCAGCATTTCTGTTGCCAACAGCTTGCTGATGGAGAAATTCAACCTCTTAGCTTTGTCATGGCTAGGAGGAAATGGTCTTTTACTTGTCCACATCTGAGGGATTGATGGCTGGCGTGCTTAGACGGAGTTGAGTAGGGTGTCCCCGGGAAACTGCTGGTCTGTGAGGAAGGTGCAGGCGGAGACGTTATGTTGCCTTGATCAAAATGTGGTGTCGATGTCGGAGAGTGCTCTACACCAGCAGGTGTTTCCACTTGCGAATGTGCTGACAACCTGCCAATCACACTGGCTGTTGCGGGTAAAGAGGTGGAAGGTCTGCATCCAAAACCATGTGCGACTGCTGTCCCCACAGTCACAGAGGATGAAGAGGACGCGGATGCACTTGATGGGGCAGACGGTGGTTGACCCGGCCCACTAGGCCACATTGTAACACAGTGAGCTTCCCAAGGCAACTTATGTCTCATATCCATGTGACTGTTCATGCATGAAGTACTCAAGCTAGTGATTTTTTGGCCTCTACTGAGATTTTGTTGACAAATCTTACAGACAACATGAGTTGGGTCATCCTTTGCGATGCTAAAAAATGCCCAAGCTATGCAAGGCTTAGAGCCCGTGCGACCTGAAGAGCCACCATGACTTCTGGTCTGAGGCACAGTTGGGGTTGAGGATGCATTTGTTGACGTGCTTCCAGTACTCTGTCTCTGTCCAGGAAGGCGCACCGTTACCTCGTCATCAGACTCGTCTCTAGCATCCTCCTCCACCTCCTCTGCTGACAGTAAGTGAGGTCTACAACCTAGTCATCATCATCCTGTGTGTTCTCACACCCTTCATCCTCAGAGCCAACCTCTTCCTGCCCCGACCGAAAAGTCAAGTTTTCATTCCAATCAGGTATCACAGTCTCATCATTCTCTTCCTCATTGGTTCCCAGGCTATAGTATGCGTAAACAGCTCTACAGACTCAACCATGTGTGTTACCCCATGCTCAGACAGGCAGCTGGAGACTTGGCAGCTGTGAGGAGCAAGTGCGATTGGGGTGACAACTCTGAGGACTGGAGTAGTTGTGATGTTGAATTGACATGGAGGAGAGCCCACTTGAATGAGCACTTGATATCCGTTCAAGCACCTGCTGTTTTTGTGCCTCATCTGGAATTTTTGGTGATGCTGGTAGCGATGGTCGTAAGAAAGGGATCATATCAGATTGTCCACGAAAAGAAGTAGACATCTTACTTTGGCTGGAAGATGGTCTTTCTTCTGCAGATGTTACTGTTGCTTTACCTCCTACCCCACTGACACAACCTGTTTTTCCCTTTCCAACACGCCTATTCCCCTTTCCACAAGCAGCAGACCTTTTGCCACTCATTTTAGTGCTTAACTAATTGGCAACTCTGTATATCTAGTTGTTGGCACAACAACCGATGGATGAAAACTGAGCAGAACTGAGTGGCCAAACTGTGGTACTAGGCCCAAAACTAATAACTGGATTAGATGCAGTGAAAATTGAGATACACAGGCGGTAAAGTTTGTTTCACAGGCGGACTACTCTGCTGACGTGCAGACACTGCTCCTAGGCCCTAAACTATTAACTGGATTAGATGCAGTGAAAATTGAGATACACAGGCGGTATAGTTTGTTTCACAGGCGGGCTACTCTGCTGACGAGCAGACACTGCTCCTAGGCCCTAAACTAATAACTGGATTAGATGCAGTGAAAATTGAGATACACAGGTAATATAGCCCTTGCTTGTGTGCATCACATGCATATTGCTGTGTGTGTGTGCGCACTGCTGATAGGCTGAGAGACTGCACCGCCCAACTGTAAATGCGGGAAAAAAAAAAACTGGAGATCGGCGTTATTTCAGCACAGATCTATCCCCCAGCCCCCGTCCACGATACACTGATACACTGAAACAGTGTATTAACAATGATAAACAGTTTTAATGTGCAAATCAAGCTAGGCTTTTGGTGACCGAACGGTTATCGAACAGAAACTCGAACAGTCGAATTTTTAGCAAATTGTTCAGGTTCGACGAACAACTCGAACACCGCCCAAAACAGCTCGAATTTGAAATTGGCGAACAGTTCGACTCGAACAACGCTCATCTCTACTTATAATCTGCTTTGATCATATTACTCTAGGTTCAGGCCACATTTCTTTCTGTAAATGAATCTCTTTTTTTATTTCCATAATTTCATCAGTTGGCAAGACCAAAATAGAAAAAATAAAGTAATTTACCTACAAATACCAAAATTTTAGCTAATGCACAGTAAGAGCAACTGTGTGGTAGGCAATGGACTTTAGATTCTCCACTATGGAATATTGCCATGAAAATAAGCTACAGTATAGCAAATAAATGTCAACATTTTGACAGAGTGTCACTTAGCAGTATTTGAATGCATGCATTTAACCTCAATAGGGTCCATAATGTATCCGCAGCATTGCCAAGCAAAATATACCATACTAGCTATTGAACCCGTTCTACGCCCGGGTGGCGAGCATGCTGCTCCATCCTGCATCCCCATCCTGTCATGTGCTGCACCCATCCTGTGCCCCCATTGTGACATGTGCTGCTCCCATCCTGCGCCCCCATTCTGACATGTGCTGCACCCATCCTGCGCCTCCATTCTGACATGTTCTGCACCCATCCTGCGCCTCCATTCTGTCATTTGCTGCTCCCATCCTGTCATGTGCTGCTCCCATCCTGTCATGTGCTGCTCCCATCCTGTGCCCCCGTTCTGTCATGTGCTGCTCCCATCCAATGTTTCATGCACATGTTCTGTCATGTGCTGCTCCCATCCTGTGCCCCTATTTTGTCATGTGCTGCTCCCATCCTGTGCCCCTGTTCTGTCATGTGCTGCTCCCATCCTGCACCCCCGTTCTGTCATGTGCTGCCCAATTCTGTCATGTGCTGCTCCCACCCTGCGCCCCCGTTCTGTCATGTGCTGCTCCCATCCTGCGCCACCATTCTTTAATTTACTTCTCCCATCCATATGCCCCATACGCTGCTCCATTATGGTTGATGGCCCCTATAAGATGCTCCATAGTGTATGCCCCCGTACACTGCTCCATAAAGGTTTATGGCCCCCATAAGATGCTCCATAGTGTATTCCCCCGTACACTGCTCCATAAAGGTTTATGGCCCCCATAAGACGCTCCAGTTTGTATGCCCCCGTACACTGCTCCATAAAGGTTTATGGCCCCCATAAGATACTCCATAATATATGCCCCCGTACACTGCTCCATTATGGTTTATGGCCCCCATAAGATACTCCATAATATATGCCCCCGTACACTGCTCCATTATGGTTGATGGCCCCATAAGATGCTCCACTGTATTATATGCCCCCCATAAGATGCTCCATTGTATTATATGCCCCCCACAAGATGCTCCATTGTATTATATGCCCCCCCATAAGATGCTCCATTATGGTTGATGGCCCCATAAGATGCTCCATTTTATATGCTCCGTATGCTGCTGCCATATATAAAAAAAAAAATATCATACTCCCCTATCGTCGCTGGGCGCCGAGTGCTGGGGGGCCTGAGCAGGCGGGGACACCGGCGCGCTGTGGGGGTCAGGTGCCGGTATTGCCGCTAGCTCAGGCCCCCCAGCACTTGCTATACTCACCTGTCTGTCCCGTTCCACCGCTGCGCGCATTAAGCTCGTCATCGCGCCCTCTGAACTGTGAACGTCACAGCAGAGGACCCGGGAGACGGAGCCGCACGCAGCGCTGGAACGGGGGACAGGTGAATATACTTACCCTCCTGGCGGTCCCTGACTCTCCGGTGGAGATCGCGGTGTGCATTCAGTGTTTACGCATACCGCGATCTCCTGGGAGCGTCACTCTGTGGGGGCCAGACTGCGCCGGCGCTTGCGCAGTCTATAAAGGCTTCGGACAGAGTGACACTCCCAGCGTTATATTTTAGATAATATCCAGCAGTCTTTTTCACTGTACAGGACTGTGTAGAACTTTTGGACTACAGTCACACACGTGTAAATTCTCTCTTCCAGGAGAATTGGGACAATTATGTTAGTCACATTGTAATCAAATTCCGATCACAGTTTGATCAAAGTGTGATCTGATTCTCTCAGATGAGAAGATGGAGAAAATATATTCTCCATATTCACCAATGTCCGTCCGACTACACTCAAAAGTCATCCAAGTGCAGGCTGATGATTTATATGCACTCACTGACTTGCATGGTCACGTGCAGCCTGAATATTGGATCAAACTGAGGCATAGAGCGATCTTTTTGCCTGGACCGACTCAGTCAGAGGAAAAATTACATATGTCCATGGCCCCATAGAATGACATTGGTCCAAGTGTGATATGTTGTTTTGGCGGATTTCACTAAGAACAAAAATATGGCCATGTACACGAACTCTTAAGCAAGTGTGGAAAAAATTGTGTAAAGTAAGTGCTTTCAAAAATAGAAGTTTAACTATAGTATTTTAATCAATTTAAAAATTACAAATTAAATGAACAAATGAGAAATGCACAACTTACCAATATATGGCGTTACCTACCACCCTTTGGCCTCAAAGCAGCTCAAAATCTGTAGGTACATGTGCATGTGTACAGTTTTTGAAAGGAACTCTGCATGGAGGTTGTTCCAAAAATCTTGGAGAACTAAAGGTACCTTCACACTAAACGATATCGCTAGCGATCCGTGACGTTGCAGCGTCCTGGCTAGCGATATCGTTCAGTTTGACACGCAGCAGCGATCAGAACACTGCTGTGATGTCGTTGGTCGGGGCTAGAAGGCCAGAACTTTATTTGGTCGCTGACTCTCCCGCTGGCATCGCTGAATCGGCGTATGTGACACCGATTCAGCGATGTCTTCGCTGGTAACCAGGGTAAACATCGGGTTACTAAGCGCAGGGCCGCACTTAGTAACCCGATGTTTACCCTGGTTACCATCCTAAAAGTAAAAAAAACAAACGCTTCATACTTACCTTCCACTGTCTGTCCTCCGGCGCTGTGCTTTCCTGCACTCACTGTGAGCACAGCCGCCGGAAAGCAGAGCGGTGACGTCACCGCTCTGCTTTCCGGCCGCTGTGCTCACAGCCAGTACAGAGAAGCAGAGCGCCGGGGACAGACAGCGGAAGGTAAGTATGAAGCGTTTGTTTTTTTTACTTTTAGGATGGTAACCAGGGTAAACATCGGGTTACTAAGCGCGGCCCTGCGCTTAGTAACCCGATGTTTACCGTGGTTACCGGCATCGTTGGTCGCTGGAGAGCTGTCTGTGTGACAGCTCTCCAGCGACCAACCGCGACGCTGCAGCGATCCGGATCGTTGTCTGGATCGCTGCAGCGTCGTTTAGTGTGAAGGTACCTTAAGAATATCTGTTCTGTGGATGTAGGCTTGTGCACATCCTTTCAAGCCTAAAGTTTCATATAATCCCACACAGATTTGACGTTGAGATCAAGGCTATGTGGGGCCCATATAATTACTTCCAAGACTCCTTGTTCTTCTTTACACTAAATATAGCTCTTAATGATGTCTACTAAAAACAAACAGGCAGCAGGGAAGATCGTAGGGTGCATCCAGACAATGGCCATTTCGCATTTCAAATATACTTCTATGGGCCAATATCAATGCAAAGTGAATCAACAAAAGAGAAGCATATTGACACATGTAATGGCTGTCTTCTGGACACTCTTTGTGAACTCCCTGTTGACTTGATTTTTACATAAGGTGAGTGGTGCTCTACTTATATAAAATACAGTTTATCTTCACCACTTTTAAGGGAGTCTGTCACCTCATTTTTCGCATATGAGCTTCGGCCACCGCCATTAGGGGCTTAACTACAGCATTCTGTAATGCCCCCAATGTAACCTGAAAGATAAGAAAAACAAGTTAGATTATTCTCACCCAGGGGCGGTCCAGTGCTGTCCAGGTCTGATGAGTGTCGTATGTCGGAGTCCGGTGCCTCCCATCTACATATGATGTTGTCATCCCCCTTGCTTCGTGTCGCAGCTCCTGGGCAGGCGTACTGATTTGCCCTGTTGAGGGCACAGTAATGTACTGCAGTGCGCAGGCGCTGGGCCTCTGAGCTTTCCCGACACCTGCACACTGTAGTAGTTCGATCTGCCCACAACAGGGCAGAGAATTACGCCTGTGCATGAGCCGCGACAGAAGCAAGGAAAAGGACGTCATTGCATGAAGATGGGAGGCGCCGGACCTGGACCTACGACACCCATCGGACCCGGACCGCATCGGACCGCCCCGGGTTGAGCATAATCTAACTTGTTTTTCTTATCTTTCAGGTTACATCGGGGCTTATCTACAGCATTGCAGAATGCTGTAGAAAAGCCTGTAATGGTGGTGGCCGCAGCTTATATGCAAAAAATGAGGTGACAGATTCCCTTTAAGCAGTGCATTTCTATATACTATTGCTTCGGTTGTTTGTTAGGTGTTTTGGCACTCCTCTATATCCTTTGAAATAAGTTTTTTCTTTAATTGTGCCAAGCTATTTTCCTGTCTTTGTGACTACATATACAGTAGTTCCTAAAGTGAACCTGTCATCAGGATTTTGTCAAGAAAACTACAGGCATTGTCAGGTTGGCGCCATTACACTGATTAAAATGATACTTGGGTTGATGAAAGCTATCTTGTTGTTGTTTGATCTGTATTTGCAGACTTCAGTTAATGAGATTCATGCGCTTTGGAGCGGGCCAGTGGGCTAGTCTTAAATTAGTGCTATGTCCTTATGGACTTAAATTACAGGTCAGTGAACCTTCAGTCACCTGCCTCCTAATTTGAATACTGCACTTGCGCATTTCATATTGTGTCTTTGTGAAAAAAAATGTAACTACAGCATCTATCACTTATCACATCTATCACAGTAGCCACAAGTGCAGCTGTCATCGGCCTTTTTTTGGAAGAAAAAAAAATTGTCTGGAGCAAAACCATGTTGGTGGCACTTGCGCAGTAGCATCGATCATGGATAGATGCTACTGTGCAAGCGTCACCGCCATTACCCTACAGCCATATTTTATTTTTTCAATAGCATGGTGATGCCAGTGGCGCATTATGCAGCAGCATCTATAGCACCTCTGCCCAATGTCCGGTTCACCTCCGGAAACTCACCTGGTGCCTCAGTTCTGTCGCTGCAGTGTGGTGCCCAGTGGGGACATCGGTCGTCTGGGGTTTCTGTCCCTTGTCCCGCGCTGCTGACTCCTGCCTCTGCTTCCTGGACACAGCGCACGGTCCGTAGGTCTTCTGGAGCAGCTCTGAGGGCACGCACGCACTCCTGGTCTCTTAGAAAGGCAGCTCACCTTTTTCAAAATTAGGCCTCAGCCAATAGCTGAGTGTCCTGTATAATTTCAGGCCCTTAGATAGGTGCCTGAGCAACAAGTGTTTCCTGTTACTAATTCAGGTTCTCTGTACCTTCGTGCCAGTATTCCACTAGCATCTTGCTAATTCCGGTTTGTCTCTGTAGCGTGCCCACCAAGTCTCTCCACATCTCTCCAGACTATGCCAGTTCTTTCTGCACCAGTGCCTGCCAGATACAGCCCATTACCCACTCTAGCCATTCACCACCTGTCAAGTTCTCTGCGTCCTGCAGTTCCTGCCAGCCCGCCTGTCCCACTGGGTCAGCTTCCACGCGTTCAGGGTCTAATTGGAGGTAGCACCTTACGTCACTTGGGCAACCTGGCCCTGTTTGAGGGGTTTTGCTATGGGTGTCTGGGGTTCGCATAGTTACGCCACCTTCGGAGCCCCCCCGGATAGTGGTCTTGTGGTTCCATGAAAATTTCATGAAACATATATTCGCTTCACATTCTGTGCCTACGCTTCCATTCGTTACAGCACCTATCTGCTGATAGATGCTACTGCATATTTGCTGGTGCCATTTTGCTGCAACCATACATGTTATTCCTCCAACCAAATGGTGCTGGCGCATGGTTAGAGGTCACAATCAAAAAATGATGATGTACAGAGATCCTCGGAGTGTCCTAGTGTGGGATCTCTGGTCTCCTGGGACCTAACATTAAGGGAGAAAGGAGAATCAAGGTGAGGATTAACTGATCTAGACTTTTGGGTGCTGGCAAGATTGCTGGAAGCATTATCTGCTCTCCAACAGACTTCCTGTTCACACTGGTGTGCCTTCAGAAGTCGTGTCCTGTGCCTCCCTGCAAAGTAGGACAGAAAGCTATGTGTTGTGGATGAGCATGTTGCTTGTGCTTCAGCAACAGGCGCAGTCTCCCCTGCCCCACATACTTGCTCTCTGCGTGCACCATCAACAGCACTTCCATTTCTCTGTCCATTACCGCACGCCTTATCTATTTGCTAGATGTCTGTTAACCAAGCTTATTTTTCATTAGAAAACAGTGGTCACCTGGAGCAGGCAGAGCTTTTTTTTTTAGAGTTTAACATACCACCGTAATGTAAAAGAAAGCTCATAAAATTTTATGGATGAGAAATTCAATCCAAATTTTTTTTTTTTACTTTTTTTCTTTTTTTTTTTTAGTTTAATATACCATCATAATGTAACACAAAGCTCCTTAAAAGTTTATGGATGACAAATTTAATCCAGAAATTTTTTTTAATGTTTTTTGGAGCTTATTAGAATGTAACACTAAGCATGTTAAACTGTATGGATGACTAATTAAATCCAGATACATTTTTGAACAGTTTTTTTGAGTTGTGCATACCAACATAATGTAACACAAAGCATGTTAAACTGTATGGATGACAATATAGTCAAATATTTCACCTCACAAAAAAAGAATGTGGTCACGTGCAGCAATTACCGTATATATTTAGCAAATCCCTAAGCCCTAACTGGAGGCTGCATTCAGCAGCTCTCCCTGAACCTGCAGCTGTCCCTAGGCTGAATGCAGAATGTATCTCAGACAAACAACCAAGCATGGGATTAGCCCTTAAACGGACTTTTAGTATGATGGTTCAGCATCAGCACCAGTTTCATCACTTGAAGACTCTGATTAATGAAACTGTGCACACACAGCACTCTTTCCCTCCACTCACAACTGTCCCTGAGACGTGCAATGGTGTCAGTGTACTGAGGATGACAATGCCAGTTCTTTTATAACCTCTGATAAAGTAATGCGGCCAGCCAATAACAATAATGCCAATACCAAGATGGATATGATGTTACAGTGACTCGCATACTATCTCCGCATGTTTATTGGCTGTGTAACATGTGCCAAACATGTGGAGTGGGGAATCAAGCTTAAAATCCAAGCTCCAGCCAATGCTCGGCGAGTGCAGAGAACATCTGATCACCCAGATACTCAAATGATAGCATGAATTGCAGGTATTTAACCCCTCCAATGCTGCTGTCAAAAGTGACAGTGGCATCAATTGGCATAGCAGTGGGAAGGAACTCCCTTTCTGCTCTGATCGGCAAAATGTGATTTTGATTTCATTGTGCCAATGGTCTTCATGGTGACCCCAGGCCTAAAGATGGTCCATGTGTTACCTAGGTATGGTGGCCTGTATGTTCCTGCTCAGAGCAGGAGATGAAATGCTTTGTCCCTCCTCCCTGTATGTGAGAGACTATTTTAGCTAACTAAAGTCAGAGCAACTGTGTGGCAGGCTAGGGACTTTAGATTCTTCACTTTGGATTATTGCTCAGAAAATAAGCTACAGTGTAGCAAATAAATGGTTAAAGACAAAACCTGATGCGGTTCTGTCGTCACATCACTGCCCTTAGTCATGTGCCCGTAGTCCTATGACTAAGGGTATTGACATGCCTGAAACACGTCCTGTTTTGTATTTTATCATGTTTTTCAGTTAACCCCTTTCTGACCTCGGACAGGATAGTACATCTGTGTGGGTGGCTGCAGAGGACCACTGAGTAAGTCCAAATGATGAGGTAAGGGACAGAAGTTTGGAGGCTGTTGACTGAAGGGTATCAATGGGGATGTTGAAGTCACCCATGATGATGGTGAGAATGTCAGCAGAGAGAAAGTGAAGGAGCCAGGTGGAGAAATGGTCAATAAAGGCAGTGGCCGGGCCTGGAGGTCGGTATATGACGGCTCACTTGGAGGTTGGAGGTAGAGTAGATGCGGACAGAATGGACTTCAAAAGAAGGGAGGGAAGAGGTGGGATTGTGTTTAAAGGTGCAGTTTGAAGAAAGGAGAAGACCCACTCCTCCACCATGTCTGTTGCCGGGGCGAGGGGTGTGGGTGAAGTTGAGGCCTCCGTAACACAGCGCAGCAGGGGAGGCGGTGTCAGAGGGTGTTAGCCATGTTTCTGTGAGGCAGAGGAAGGCTAGATTACTAGAGAGAAAAAGGTTGTGAATCACATGAAGCTTATGGTAGATTGAGCGGGCAATCCAGAGTGCTCTAGAGCAAGGGAGAAGGGGAGTGGGCATCAGGGACATGGGTTTTATATTGGAAAGATTGCAGTAGTTCATATTGGGTAGGGAGCGATAGGAGGGGGTAGTAATGGGAGGAATGAGCTGTGGGGGTCCAGGGTTGTGAGATATGTCTCCGGCAGTGAGGAGAAGCAGAGAAAGGGAGAGCAGGTGGGAGAAAGAGAGTGGCCTGCTTGTTTTATTTTTTATTAGGACAGATTTGAGGTTGAGGAGCAGGTCAGCAGAGGACAGGTGGTGAGGTAAGAGGGAAGGGGAGATGATTATTAGGTTAGAGAGTGCTGGGGTTTGGATAGCGAAGGAGAGAGAGGATTAGTAAAGCAAACACTGTAAGGGCATATGGAAACATGATCGAGTAAGATGGGTTAATAGAAAAGCTAGGTTCAAGTAATAAGTGCTTACTCAGCAAATATACCCAAAAGAGACAGATACATAGGGTGGGGTCGTGACTCCTGCCATGACTAACTGCCGCTGAAATAACTGCGGTGTCTTTATGCTTAGCTGCGTAATGTTTTGCTGCAGGAATGCGCGTGCCTGACCCCACACGCGCACCCCTTGAGATGCTACAAAATTTATAGGACTGAGTAAAGGATCAGGTGAGAGGGATTGTGGGTCCTTATTTGGGATAAATTAGCAATTGGCCAAACCCCAGGGGAGGTTACATGATCAAAGGCACTGAGCCTGGCTGCAACCATATGCTCTAACACCTTGAACACGATAATATCCCCTGTGACCCCAACATGGATGTACAGCAGTAAGTAATACAATGCAGCAAAAGAATTTAGCAAACATTCAGCAGGTACATTAAAGGCAATGTTGCAGGATGATAGGCAGCAGATAACAGCGAGCAGAGATGTTTGTACCATTAACCCCTTCATGGCCTTGGGATTTTCCATTTTTCCGTGTTCGTTTTTCGCTCCCCTCCTTCCCAGAGCCATAACTTTTTTATTTTTCCGTCAATATGGCCGCCATGTGAGGGCTTATTTTTTGCGAAACAAGTTGTACTTTTGAACAACATCATTGGCTTTAGCATGTCGTGTACTAGAAAACAGGAAAAAAATTCCAAGTGCGATGAAATTGCAAAAAAAGTGCAATCCCACACTTGTTTTTTGTTTGGCTTTTTTGCTAGGTTCACTAAATGCTAAAACTGACCTGCCATCAGAGGCGTAGCTAGAGCTTTTGCCGCCCGGGGCTGTTCCCGAGTTTGGCGCCCCCCCCCCCCCCGGCTCAATACACACAAAGGTTACCAAAAACGGTTTTCCTGTTTTGTAGAACTTAAACTGGGCCTAATGGTGTCACCCCCACATGCCACACCTGTGACTTAATACCACCACACCATGACCAGGCCACATAGTGACCGAATAATACTACATACAAGGGACAAATACCACAACACCATTTCCAGACCACATATTACCACCACATAGTGACTGAATACTACAATACTGATCAGTAATAAAAAAAAAACCACAATACTATCACCATAAGTGCCAGTATTCACAGGAGATCTGTACTTAGTATGCAGTGTCTGTGTAGAGGTAATACAGTGATCACTGGTGACATTGTACACAGGACCGCTGTATATAGTATACAGTGTATAGTGTCAGTGTATAGGTAACACTGACTCACCAGTGACGTCTCTAGGTGAAGTCCTTCATCTTTCATCCAGCACAGACCGCCATCATTCCTTCCAGCCAGGACTCGTTTCTGCAGGAAATAACACAGTTATCTCGAGCTCCGCTTGCAGAACACATTACTTAATTTTTCACAACTTCTACATTATATCACATGAAGAAAAAAAGGTGATATAGTGTCACTCTGCACAGTAACAGGACCGCCCCCCCATTTAAAACAGTATACTCAAAAAATAAAATAAATACATCACTGCAGTAATAATATCCCTTAATTAGCCCCTATGGTAATAATATTCCCCACCCTGGCCCCGTTTCTCATTCCTGGCTCCAGCCATATGTTCTCGCATCCTGCCCTCATGAGTATCCATTCTACCCCATATGATCTCCACATCCTGCCCCACCAGCCTCCATCGTATCCGTCCTGCCCCATGATCCAATCCTGCCCCGTGTCTCCAATCATGCCCCGTATCTACATTCTGCCCATGCCTCAAGTCCTGCCCCCAGTGTGTCCAGCATATTACCCCCATGTTGTCCAGCAATCTGCCCCAGTGTGTCCAGCATATTACCCCCATGTTGTCCAGCAATCTGCCCCAGTGTGTCCAGCATATTACCCCCAGTGTGTCCAGAAATCTGCCCCAGTATGTCCAGCACTGCCCCCAGTGTGTCCAGCAATCTGCCCCATGGTCTCCTGTATTGCCCCAGTGTGTCCAGCAATCTGCCCCAGTATGTCCAGCACTGCCCCCAGTGTGTCCAGCAATCTGCCCCATGGTCTCCTGTATTGCCCCAGTGTGTCCAGCATTCTGCCACATGGTCTCCTGTATTGCCCCAGTGTGTCCAGCAATCTGCCCCATGGTCTCCTGTATTGCCCCAGTGTGTCCAGCATTCTGCCACATGGTCTCCTGTATTGCCCCAGTGTGTCCAGCATTCTGCCCCATGGTCTCCAGTATTGCCCCAGTGTGTCCAGCAATCTGCCCCATGGTCTCCTGTATTGCCCCAGTGTGTCCAGCATTCTGCCACATGGTCTCCTGTATTGCCCCAGTGTGTCCAGCATTCTGCCCCATGGTCTCCAGTATTGCCCCAGTGTGTCCAGCAATCTGCCCCATGGTCTCCTGTATTGCCCCAGTGTGTCCAGCATTCTGCCACATGGTCTCCTGTATTGCCCCAGTGTGTCCAGCAATCTGCCCCATGGTCTCCAGTATTGCCCCAGTGTGTCCAGCAATCTGCCCCATAGTCTCCTGTATTGCCCCAGTGTGTCCAGCAATCTGCCCCATGGTCTCCAGTATTGCCCCAGTGTGTCCAGCATTGCCCCAGCCCCAGACAGTCAGACATAAAGAAAAAAAAAAAAAGTAAAATCCTCACTAGAGTTGAGCGACCTTGACCTTTTTAGAGTCGAGCCGGGTTTTGCGAAACCCGACTATGTCCAAAGTCGGGTCGAGTGAAATCGGCCGATTATGACGTAAAGTCGGGATCGACCGAAACACGAAACCCAATGCAAGTCAATGGGGCAGCATAGTCGGCAGTGAGTGGGGGCCAGGAAAACACCTAGAGTGCCCATTTTAATGTCAAAACCATCCATTCTTCTTAATGAAGCTTGTCAAGCGTAATTTACCTTAAAATAATTGGAAGGCATTTGAAATTGGGGGTCATTTGGCTAAAGTTGTGGGGGGTAGGGCTGGTTCAAGTAATTAGTGGGCCCAGTAAATCTGGACCACGTCACGGCAGTGGAGCAGGGAGAGGTAAGTATTTCAACTTTGCAAGTGCTGTGATCCTGAGCAAGCAGGGGGGGCCCACTCGTTGGCATTGGCACTGGCACAGGGCCCCTCAAAGTACAGCGGTGTGTTTGCACGGCGGGGGCGCCTCCCACCGGCAGCAACACTTTTGCGTACTATGAGAGGCCCTGTGCCAGTGACGTCGCCAACTAGTATTCCTCCCCCCACCTGATGAAGGAACCTGCACTTTCATCTGCACCTTCCTCTTTGTCCCCGTGTAAGGTGGTATGGTATGCGGGAAGAGCAACCTGACTTTCAGCAGGGTCACAATGTTGTTGTGTAGCGTGCACGGGGAATGTTGCGTTATGGGTCAATGTACCAGCAGACTCATCTATCACTGGCTGGGCAATGGGCACGATGAAGTGGAAACACAGATATAGGCCCAAAGAAGAAAGTGGGCTAAATGCAGTTCAAAATTGGTAACACAGGAATAACCAGGGGGCATTGCAGTGGAGGACAACTGGAATGAGAGGCTGACACAGAGAGTAGGGCCAAATCAGTAAGTAGTCGAAATGCAGTTCAAAATTGGCAACCGTAGTAAACAGGCGGCACAGCTTTGTTCAGTGGAGGAGAACAGCAAGGAGTGGCAGACACCGATAGTAGGCCCCAACCCAACTAGTAGGCCAAATGCAGTCTAACATTAACAACTACTTAACGAGAGGCTGAAAATGGAATTTCAGGACAGGAAACCAGGAGAACAGCAAGGAGTGGCAGACACCGATAGTAGGCCCCAAACCAACTAGTACGCCAAATGCAGTTGTTCCATTTAACCACAATTTAATGAGAGCCTGAAGATAGAAGCTCAGGAAAGGCAACCTGGGGAACACCTTGGAGTGTAACACACCATCTCTCTCCACCCCATACCCATTTTGTAGGCCTAATGCTGTGTACTTTTCTACAACTACTAAACGAGAGTCGGAAGACCGAAGCAATGGCAAGGAAACCTGGGGAACACCTTGGAGTGTAACACACCATCTCTCTCCACCCCATACCCAATTTGTAGGCCTAATGCAGCCTACTTTCCGACACCTACTAAACGAGAGCATGAAGATCGAAGCTCAGGAAAGGCAACCTGGGGAACACCTTGGAGTGTAACACAACCTCTCTCTACACCACGGAAGGGCTGATTCTTAGGAAGGAAGGCTGTTGTAAATAAGCATTGCGCGTCCGAGGGTGATTATATTCTTATTCGGTATCTACTCACCCTCGGACGCGCCATGCTTCTTGATTTGTAATTAATGTTTATTTGCAATGTGCTTTTGACTTACTCAATTATTTTTTTAATTATTGATTTTATTAAATTAATAGTTTAACATCTTATTGGAAATAATTTAAAGGAGACGCGACAGGACAACACTCGGTGGATGCCATATCTGTGTTAACAACTCCAAAAAACTTTCAGTTAACTTCTTGCAGGAGAAAGAAATTGTAGCTGTTGGACCTTTGTAGTACAGTTCCAGATATTTGTTGTGTGTTTGTTTTGATTGTTAAAATGTCTGCATTTGAGATCTCAACACGATCTTATTTTTTATAATCAAATTAATTTTTTAAATATTTTATTAGGTTGGTTCAAGGGGTACACGGGCCGCAGTAGACAGGTCAGTGGAGGCCTAGTGGAAGGAGGGACCGCAGATGCGCCACTGTTTCACCCATACACAATTAGTAGGCCTAATGCAGCGTAGTTTCCAACAGCTACTAAACGAGAGCCGGAAGATCGAAGCTCAGGAAAGGCAACCTGGGGAACACCTTGGAGTGTAACAACAACCTCTCTCTACACCACGGAAGGGCTGATTCTTAGGAAGGAAGGCTGTTGTAAATAAGCATTGCGCGTCCGAGGGTGATTATATTCTTATTCGGTATCTACTCACCCTCGGACGCGCCATGCTTCTTGATTTGTAATTAATGTTTATTTGCAATGTGCTTTTGACTTACTCAATTATTTTTTTAATTATTGATTTTATTAAATTAATAGTTTAACATCTTATTGGAAATAATTTAAAGGAGACGCGACAGGACAACACTCGGTGGATGCCATATCTGTGTTAACAACTCCAAAAAACTTTCAGTTAACTTCTTGCAGGAGAAAGAAATTGTAGCTGTTGGACCTTTGTAGTACAGTTCCAGATATTTGTTGTGTGTTTGTTTTGATTGTTAAAATGTCTGCATTTGAGATCTCAACACGATCTTATTTTTTATAATCAAATTAATTTTTTAAATATTTTATTAGGTTGGTTCAAGGGGTACACGGGCCGCAGTAGACAGGTCAGTGGAGGCCTAGTGGAAGGAGTGACCGCAGACAGGCATCGAAGGCCTAAAATAATAACACATGGCTGTAGGCAATTTTAAATTGGTTCCAGGGGTACACGGGCAGCAGTGCCCTGGTCAGTGTAGTAGTAGTTGAAAGAATGGACCGCAGACAGGCATCGAAGGCCTAAAATAATAACACATGGCTGTAGGCAATTTTAAATTGGTTCCAGGGGTACACTGGCAGCAGTGGTGTGGTCAGTGGAGGCCTAGTGGAAGGAGTGACCGCAGACAGGCATCGAAGGCCTAAAATAATCACACATGGCTGTAGGCAATTTTAAATTGGTTCCAGGGGTACACGGGCAGCAGTGGTGTGGTCAGTGGAGGCCTAGTGGAAGGAGTGACCACAGACAGGCATCGAAGGCCTAAAATATTAACACATGGCTGTAGTCAATTTTAAATTGGTTCCAGGGGTACTTGGGCAGCAGTGCCCTGGTCAGTGTAGTAGTAGTTGAAAGAATGGACCGCAGACAGGCATCGAAGGCCTAAAATAAAAAAATTGGGCTGGCTGTAGGCAATTTTAAATTGGTTCCAGGGGTACATGGGCAGCAGTGTATGGTCAGTGGAAGTCTAGTGGAAGGAGTGACGGCAGACAGTCTTCGAAGGCCTAACATAACAAAATTGGGCTGACTGTAGGCACTTTTAAATTGGTTCCAGGGGTACACGGGCAGCAGTGGTGTGGTCAGTGGAGGCCTAGTGGAAGGAGTGACCGCAGACAGGCATCGAAGGCCTAAAATAATAACACATGGCTGTAGGCAATTTTAAATTGGTTCCAGGGGTACACGGGCAGCAGTGCCCTGGTCAGTGTAGTAGTAGTTGAAAGAATGGACCGCAGACAGGCATCGAAGGCCTAAAATAAAAAAATTGGGCTGGCTGTAGGCAATTTTAAATTGGTTCCAGGGGTACACGGGCAGCAGTGGTGTGGTCAGTGGAGGCCTAGTGGAAGGAGTGACCGCAGACAGGCATCGAAGGCCTAAAATAATCACACATGGCTGTAGGCAATTTTAAATTGGTTCCAGGGGTACACGGGCAGCAGTGGTGTGGTCAGTGGAGGCCTAGTGGAAGGAGTGACCACAGACAGGCATCGAAGGCCTAAAATATTAACACATGGCTGTAGTCAATTTTAAATTGGTTCCAGGGGTACTTGGGCAGCAGTGCCCTGGTCAGTGTAGTAGTAGTTGAAAGAATGGACCGCAGACAGGCATCGAAGGCCTAAAATAAAAAAATTGGGCTGGCTGTATGCAATTTTAAATTGGTTCCAGGGGTACACGGGCAGCAGTGCCCTGGTCAGTGTAGTAGTAGTTGAAAGAATGGACCGCAGACAGGCATCGAAGGCCTAAAATAAAAAAATTGGGCTGGCTGTAGGCAATTTTAAATTGGTTCCAGGGGTACACGGGCAGCAGTGGTGTGGTCAGTGGAGGCCTAGTGGAAGGAGTGACCGCAGACAGGCATCGAAGGCCTAAAATATTAACACATGGCTGTAGTCAATTTTAAATTGGTTCCAGGGGTACTTGGGCAGCAGTGCCCTGGTCAGTGTAGTAGTAGTTGAAAGAATGGACCGCAGACAGGCATCGAAGGCCTAAAATAAAAAAATTGGGCTGGCTGTAGGCAATTTTAAATTGGTTCCAGGGGTACACGGGCAGCAGTGGTGTGGTCAGTGGAGGCCTAGTGGAAGGAGTGACCGCAGACAGGCATCGAAGGCCTAAAATAATAACACATGGCTGTAGGCAATTTTAAATTGGTTCCAGGGGTACACGGGCAGCAGTGCCCTGGTCAGTGTAGTAGTAGTTGAAAGAATGGACCGCAGACAGGCATCGAAGGCCTAAAATAAAAAAATTGGGCTGGCTGTAGGCAATTTTAAATTGGTTCCAGGGGTACACGGGCAGCAGTGGTGTGGTCAGTGGAGGCCTAGTGGAAGGAGTGACCGCAGACAGGCATCAAAGGCCTAAAATAATCACACATGGCTGTAGGCAATTTTAAATTGGTTCCAGGGGTACACGGGCAGCAGTGGTGTGGTCAGTGGAGGCCTAGTGGAAGGAGTGACCACAGACAGGCATCGAAGGCCTAAAATATTAACACATGGCTGTAGTCAATTTTAAATTGGTTCCAGGGGTACTTGGGCAGCAGTGCCCTGGTCAGTGTAGTAGTAGTTGAAAGAATGGACCGCAGACAGGCATCGAAGGCCTAAAATAAAAAAATTGGGCTGGCTGTAGGCAATTTTAAATTGGTTCCAGGGCTACATGGGCAGCAGTGTATGGTCAGTGGAAGTCTAGTGGAAGGAGTGACGGCAGACAGTCTTCGAAGGCCTAACATAACAAAATTGGGCTGACTGTAGGCACTTTTAAATTGGTTCCAGGGTAACACGGCCAGCAGTGGCCTGGTCAGTGTAGTAGTTGTAGAAAGAAGGGACCGCAGACAGGCTTCGAAGGCCTAACATAACAAAAATGTCAAAACAATGGTATTGTCAGTGCCAGGCATTGAAGGATGTCAACGCCTAGACTACACATTGGTGAAGCTGTGAGAGATAATTTTGCTAGTGGTAGAGCACTGTTTGAGCTGGGGGGGGGGGAACTGGCTTGTGGCCGGCGGTACAGGCACAGGGCCCCTCATATTACAACGGTGTGTCTGACGTTGGGTGCGCACCACCACCGCCAGAGACACTTTATTGTACTATGAGGGACCCAGTGGCAGTGCCGTCGACCAAAAGCGGCCACACCCACCTCTTCAGACAAACAGCACTCTCAAGGGTCCAAGCGCAAAGTGGCGATAGCACGGCCCCGTGTGGGGAGTTTGGCCATTTCGTGAGGTGGAAACATGTCGTATGCTGGACAATCAGGTGAAGAAAATTACGAGATTGGAAAAGTCATTCAGAATAGTCCACAGGCAAGACCTTTTCATAGGAAAGCTAGGTGTCAGCCGGGCAGGGTGGGGCAAAAGATTTTGAAATCCAGTTGTGGTTCATTTTAATGAAGGTTAGATCATCTACATTTTGGGTAGCCAGACGAGTCCTTTTTTCTGTTAGTATTGAACCTGCAGCACTGAATACTCTTTCTGATAGGACACTAGCTGCCGGGCAAGCAAGCTCCTGCAATGCATATTCTGCCAATTCTGGCCAGGTGTCTAATTTGGATGCCCAGTAATCAAATGGGAATGACGGTTGAGGGAGAACGTCGATAAGGGATGAAAAATAGTTTGTAACCATACTGGACAAATGTTGTCTCCTGTCACTTTGAATTGATGCTGCAGTACCTGTCCTGTCTGCGGTCATAGAAAAATCACTCCACAACCTGGTCAGAAAACCCCTCTGGCCAACGCCACTTCTGATTTCTGCCCCTCTAACACCTCTGGTCTGCTGGCCCCTGGAGCTCGTGTGAGAACGATCACGGGCGCTGTGTGCAGGGAATGCCAGAAGCAAACGGTCAACAAGAGTTGATTGTTTTGTTGCTAATATTAGTTCCAAGTTCTCATGTGGCATAATATTTTGCAATTTGCCTTTATAGCGAGGATCAAGGAGGCAGGCCAACCAGTAATCGTCATCGTTCATCATTTTTGTAATGCGTGTGTCCCTTTTGAGGATACGCAAGGCATAATCCGCCATGTGGGCCAAAGTTCCCGTTGTCAAATCTGCGGTTGTGCTTGGTTGAGGGGCAGTTGCAGGCAAATCTACGTCACTTGTGTCCCTCAAAAAACCAGAACCCGGCCTTGCCACGCCACCAATTTCCCGTGCCCCCGGGAAAGCTTCCTCATTAAAAATATACTCATCCCCATCATCCTCCTCATCCTCCACCTCCTCTTCGCCCGGTACCTCGTCATGTACACTGCCCTGACCAGACAATCGCTGACTGTCATCAAGGCTTTCCTCTTCCTCTGGTGCAGACGCCTGATCCTTTATGTGCGTCAAACTTTGCATCAGCAGACGCATTAGGGGGATGCTCATGCTTATTATGGCGTTGTCTGCACTAACCAGCCGTGTGCATTCCTCAAAACACTGAAGGACTTGACACATGTCTTGAATCTTCGACCACTGCACACCTGACAACTCCATGTCTGCCATCCTACTGCCTGCCCGTGTATGTGTATCCTCCCACAAAAACATAACAGCCCGCCTCTGTTCGCACAGTCTCTGAAGCATGTGCAGTGTTGAGTTCCACCTTGTTGCAACGTCTATGATTAGGCGATGCTGGGGAAGGTTCAAAGAACGCTGATAGGTCTGCATACGGCTGGAGTGTACAGGCGAACGGCGGATATGTGCGCAAAGTCCACGCACTTTGAGGAGCAGGTCGGATAACCCCGGATAACTTTTCAGGAAGCACTGCACCACCAGGTTTAAGGTGTGAGCCAGTCAAGGAATGTGTTTCAGTTGGGAAAGGGAGATGGCAGCCATGAAATTCCTTCCGTTATTACTCACTACCTTGCCTGCCTCAAGATCTACAGTGCCCAGCCACGACTGCGTTTCTTGCTGCAAGAACTCGGACAGAACTTCCGCGGTGTGTCTATTGTCGCCCAAACACTTCATAGCCAATACAGCCTGCTGACGTATGCCAGTAGCTGCCCCATAATGGGAGACCTGGTGTGCAACAGTGGCAGGTGCGGATGGAGTGTTTGTGCGACTGCGGTCTGTGGACGAGCTCTTGCTTCTGCAGGAGGACGAGGAGGAGGAGGAGGAGGAGGGGGTGCGAACGGCTACAGACAACTGTTTACTAGACCGTGGGCTAGGCAGAACTGTCCCAAACTTGCTGTCCCCTGTGGACCCTGAATCCACCACATTTACCCAGTGTGCCGTGATGGACACGTAACGTCCCTGGCCATGCCTACTGGTCCATGCATCTGTTGTCAGGTGCACCTTTGTGCTCACAGATTGCCTGAGTGCATGGACGATGCGCTCTTTAACATGCTGGTGGAGGGCTGGGATGGCTTTTCTGGAAAAAAAGTGTCGACTGGGTAGCTCGTAGCGTGGTACAGCGTAGTCCATCAGGTCTTTGAAAGCTTCGCTTTCAACTAACCGGTAGGGCATCATCTCTAACGAGATTAGTCTAGCTATGTGGGCGTTCAAACCCTGTGTACGCGGATGCGAGGCTAAGTACTTCCTTTTTCTAACCATAGTCTCATGTAGGGTGAGCTGGACTGGAGAGATGGAGATCGTGGAACTAGCGGGGGTGCCGGTGGACATGGCAGACTGAGAGACGGTGGGAGATGGTATTGTTGCCGCCGGTGCCCTAGATGCAGTGTTTCCTACTACGAAACTGGTGATTCCCTGACCCTGACTGCTTTGGCCTGGCAAAGATACCTGCACAGATACAGCAGGTGGTGCGCTAAATGGTGGTCCTACACTGCCGGAAGGGATGTTGCGTTGATGACTAGCTTCATTGGCCGAGGGTGCAACAACCTTAAGGGACGTTTGGTAGTTAGTCCAAGCTTTCAAATGCATGGTGGTTAAATGTCTATGCATGCAACTAGTATTGAGACTTTTCAGATTCTGACCTCTGCTTAAGGAAGTAGAACATTTTTGACAGATGACTTTGCGCTGATCAATTGGATGTTGTTTAAAAAAATGCCAGACTGCACTCTTTCTAGCATCGGATACCTTTTCAGGCATTGCAGACTGAGCTTTAACCGGATGGCCACGCTGTCCTCCACCAGGTTTTGGCTTTGCCACGCGTTTTGGGCAAGATACGGGCCCGGCAGATGGAACCTGTGGCGATGTTGATGCCTGCTGCGGCCCCTCCTCCTCCTCTGCTTCAGAACTGCTGCCGCCTGCACCCTGTTCCCCCAATGGCTGCCAATCGGGGTCAAGAACTGGGTCATCTAATAACTCTTCTTGTACCTCCTGCGCAACTTCGTCTGTGTCACCGTGTCGTTCGGTGGTATAGCGTTCGTGATGGGGCAACATAGTCTCATCAGGGTCTGATTCTTGATCAGCACCCTGCGAGGGCAATGTTGTGGTCTGAGTCAAAGGACCAGCATAGTAGTCTGGCTGTGGCTGTGCGTCAGTGCACTCCATGTCAGATTCAATTTGTAATGGGCATGGACTGTTAACTGCTTCACTTTCTAAGCCAGGGACGGTATGTGTAAAGAGCTCCATGGAGTAACCCGTTGTGTCGCCTGCTGCATTCTTCTCTGTTGTTGTTTTTGCTGAAGAGGACAAGGAAGTGACTTGTCCCTGACCGTGAACATCCACTAACGACGCGCTGCTTTTACTTTTACCAGTTTCACGAGAGGAGGCAAAAGAGCTAGAGGCTGAGTCAGCAAGATAAGCCAAAACTTGCTCTTGCTGCTCCGGCTTTAAAAGCGGTTTTCCTAATCCCAGAAAAGGGAGCGTTCGAGGCCTTGTGTAGCCGGACGACGAACCTGGCTCCACAGCTCCAGACTTAGGTGCAATATTTTTTTCCCCACGACCACCTGATGCTCCACCACTACCACTACCCTCATTACCAGCTGACAATGAACGCCCCCGGCCACGACCTCTTCCACTAGACTTCCTCATTGTTTTAAAAACGTAACCAAACTAACGTTATTTGTTGCAGTCACACAACTTACACGGTGAGCTATAACTTCAGTATGATTTAGCTACCCCTTTACAGGTTGGTGAGACCACAGCGAAAATCAGGCCCAATGTTACACACTCTTTTTTTGGTGGCTGCAAATTAGAGAGATGCCCCACACGCAGGACTGTCACTGAAGCACAAATGTTAATATTAATGTCACACTATTATTTTTTTTTTATTTTTATTTTTTTCAGGAACACTTTAGAAACCCCCCCAAAAAAAAAAAATTGATTTTTGCAGGGAGAATTTAGAAAACAAATGTAACAAACTATATGCTTTCTATGGGCCACTGAGTGAGAGATGACGCACACAGGAATCAGGAGTGGCACACAAGCCCAGAGGCCAATATTTTTCTACCAATGATTGATGGAGTTATTTTCTCTGGTAGATTTTGGAACCCAAATCAAGGAAAAAAAATATAGGCTTTCTATGGACCACAATTGGAGAGAGAGAGAGAGAGAGAGAGAGAGAGAGAGAGATGGCACACCCAGGAGTCAAGACTGGCACACAAGCAGAAAGGCCAATATTAATCTCCCACTGTTTTTTTTGGTTGTTTTTTTTTTTTTTTTTTCAGGGAGACTTTAGAAAAAAAAATAATAAAAAAAATATAATTTTATCAGGAAGAATTTAGAAACCAAATAAAATAAAATGATTTTTTCAGGGAGAATTTATAAAACAAATAAAACCAAAAATAGGCGTTCTATGGCCCACTGACTGAGAGATGACGCACACAGGAATCAGGAGTGGCACACAAGCCCAGAGGCCAATATTTTTCTACCAATGATTGATGGAGTTATTTTCTCTGGTAGATTTTGGAACCCAAATCAAGGAAAAAAAATATAGGCTTTCTATGGACCACAATTGGAGAGAGAGAGAGAGAGAGAGAGAGAGAGAGAGATGGCACACCCAGGAGTCAAGACTGGCACACAAGCAGAAAGGCCAATATTAATCTCCCACTGTTTTTTTTGGTTGTTTTTTTTTTTTTTTTTCAGGGAGACTTTAGAAAAAAAAATAATAAAAAAAATATGATTTTATCAGGAAGAATTTAGAAACCAAATAAAATAAAATGATTTTTTCAGGGAGAATTTATAAAACAAATAAAACCAAAAATAGGCGTTCTATGGCCCACTGACTGAGAGATGACGCACACAGGAATCAGGAGTGGCACACAAGCCCAGAGGCCAATATTTTTCTACCAATGATTGATGGAGTTATTTTCTCTGGTAGATTTTGGAACCCAAATCAAGGAAAAAAAATATAGGCTTTCTATGGACCACAATTGGAGAGAGAGAGAGAGAGAGAGAGAGAGAGAGAGAGAGAGATGGCACACCCAGGAGTCAAGACTGGCACACAAGCAGAAAGGCCAATATTAATCTCCCACTGTTTTTTTTGGTTGTTTTTTTTTTTTTTTTTTCAGGGAGACTTTAGAAAAAAAAATAATAAAAAAAATATGATTTTATCAGGAAGAATTTAGAAACCAAATAAAATAAAATGATTTTTTCAGGGAGAATTTAGAAAACAAATAAAACCAAAAATAGGCGTTCCATGGCCCACTGACTAAGAGAGAGAGAGAGAGATGGAACGCTTAGTACTGGCACACAAGCCCAAAGGGCAATATTAATCTCCCTTTTTTTTTCCAGGGAGAATTTCTAAAACCCCCCCAAAAAAAAAAAATAGGCTTTCTATGGCCCACTATTTGTGAGAGAGATGGGACGCTCAGGACTGGCACAGATGGCACGCTCAGGACTGGCACAGAAGCCCAGAGGCCAATATTAATCTCCCTTTTTTTCTGGGAGAATTTATAAAACCAAAAAAATATTTAAATAGGCTTTCTATGGCCCACTATTTGTGAGAGAGATGGCACGCTCAGGACTGGCACAGATGGCACGCTCACAACTGGCACACAAGCCCAGAGGCCAATATTAATCTCCCTTTTTTCAGGGAAAATTTATAAAACCAAAAAAAAAATTAAATAGGCTTTCTATGGCCCACTATTTGTGAGAGAGATGGCACGCTCAGGACTGGCACAGATGGCACGCTCACAACTGGCACACAAGCCCAGAGGCCAATATTAATCTCCCTTTTTTCAGGGAAAATTTATAAAACCAAAAAAAAAATTAAATAGGCTTTCTATGGCCCACTATTTGTGAGAGAGATGGGACGCTCAGGACTGGCACAGATGGCACGCTCAGGACTGGCACAGAAGCCCAGAGGCCAATATTAATCTCCCTTTTTTTCTGGGAGAATTTATAAAACCAAAAAAATATTTAAATAGGCTTTCTATGGCCCACTATTTGTGAGAGAGATGGCACGCTCAGGACTGGCACAGATGGCACGCTCACAACTGGCACACAAGCCCAGAGGCCAATATTAATCTCCATTTTTTCAGGGAAAATTTATAAAACCAAAAAAAAAATTAAATAGGCTTTCTATGGCCCACTATTTGTGAGAGAGATGGGACGCTCAGGACTGGCACAGATGGCACGCTCAGGACTGGCACAGAAGCCCAGAGGCCAATATTAATCTCCCTTTTTTTCTGGGAGAATTTATAAAACCAAAAAAATATTTAAATAGGCTTTCTATGGCCCACTATTTGTGAGAGAGATGGCACGCTCAGGACTGGCACAGATGGCACGCTCACAACTGGCACACAAGCCCAGAGGCCAATATTAATCTCCCTTTTTTCAGGGAAAATTTATAAAACCAAAAAAAAAATTAAATAGGCTTTCTATGGCCCACTATTTGTGAGAGAGATGGCACGCTCAGGACTGGCACAGATGGCACGCTCACAACTGGCACACAAGCCCAGAGGCCAATATTAATCTCCCTTTTTTTCAGGGAGAATTTATAAAACCAAAAAAAAAATTAAATAGGCTTTCTATGGCCCACTATTTGTGAGAGAGATGGCACGCTCAGGGCTGGCACAGATGGCACGCTCAGGACTGGCACACAAGCCCAGAGGCCAATATTAATCTCCCTTTTTTTCAGGGAGAATTTATAAAACCCAAAAAAAAATAAAATAGGCTTTCTATGGCCCACTATTTGTGAGAGAGATGGCACACTCAGGACTGGCACACAAGCCCAAAGGCCAATATTAATCTCCCACTGTATTTTTATCAGGGAGAATTTATACACCCCACAAAAAAAAATACAGAAAAATGAAAAGGCTTTCTATGGCCCACTATGTGAGAGAGATGGCACACACAGGGATGGCACTCTAGCAGAAATGCCAAATTGCCAATCTTAATCTCCCACCAAAAAAAAAAAAAAAAAATAAAACAGGGAATGTCCTACAATTACTATCTCCCTGCCTGCAGTAATCTCAGCCAGGTATGGCAGGCAGCTACTATCTCCCTGCCTGCAGTAATCTCAGCCAGGTATGGCAGGCAGCAATAAGGAGTGGACTGATGCACAAATGAAATAAAAAGTGTGGACAAACAAAAAAGATAGCTGTGCAGAAAGGAAGGAACAAGAGGATTTGTGCTTTGAAAAAAGCAGTTGGTTTGCACAGCGGCGTACACACAGCAATGCAGCTATCAGGGAGCCTTCTAGGGCAGCCCAATGAGCTACAGCGCTGAGGGGAAAAAAAAAAAAAAAAAACTTCCACTGTCCCTGCACACCGAGGGTGGTGTTGGACAGTGCAAATCTCTGCAGCACAAGCGGTTTTGTGGTTAATGGACCCTGCCTAACGCTATCCCTGCTTCTGACAAAGCGGCAGCAACCTCTCCCTAAGCTCAGATCAGCAGCAGTAAGATGGCGGTCGGCGGGAACGCCTCTTTATAGCCCCTGTGACGTTGCAGACAGCAAGCCAATCACTGCAATGCCCTTCTCTAAGATGGTGGGGACCAGGACCTATGTCATCACGCTGCCCACACTCTGCGTTTACCTTCATTGGCTGAGAAATGGCGCTTTTCGCGTCATTGAAACGCGACTTTGGCGCGAAAGTCGCGTACCGCATGGCCGACCCCGCACAGGGGTCGGATCGGGTTTCATGAAACCCCGACTTAGCCAAAAGTCGGCGACTTTTGAAAATGTTCGACCCGTTTCGCTCAACCCTAATCCTCACCTCTCCCGTTCCTAGCGCAGGTCCGGTGCAGTCAGCGTCTCTCCGGCTCTGCGACGCTCAGGACAGAGAGGCAGAGCGGCGCGCACAGTAGTGACGTCATCGCGCCCTCTGCTCTGAGACGTCGCAGAGTCAGAGGACGCTGTAGCTGCCGGCGCCGCAGGAACCAGGAGAGGTGAGTATAGAGCGGGGGGCGGGGTCCGGTGGTGGGGGGAGCTGGCCCTGGTCGTGGCGGCGGACGGCGCCGCCCGAAGATTTAAAGGGGCGTCTTTTTTTTTTCTTCTCCTGCAGCGCCGGCCGCCCCCCGCATTGTGCCGCCCGGGGCGGACCGCCCCCCCCGCACCCCCCTTCCTACGCCACTGCCTGCCATTATGATTCTCCAGGTCATTGCGAGTTCAGAGACATCTAACTTATCTAGGTTATTTTTTATCTAAATGGTGAAAAAAAATTCCAAACTTTGCAAAAAAATATATAAATTGCGCCATTTTCCGATACCCGTAGCGTCTCCATTTTTCATGATCTGAGGTCGGTTGAGGGCTTATTTTTTGCGTGCTGAGCGTTATTGCATTTTAATGCAATGTCGCGGCGACCAAAAAACGTAATTCTGGCATTTCAAATATTTTTCTCACTACGCCGTTTAGCGATCAGGTTAATCCTTTTTTTATTGATAGAATAGAATTCTGAATGCAGCGATACCAAATATGTGTAGGTTTGATTTTTTTTTTTTTTTTATTGATTTATTTTGAATAGGGCGAAAGGGGGGTGATTTAAACTCTTACATATTTTTTTTTTTTTAACTTTTTTTTACTTTTGCCATGCTTTAAAAGCCTCCATAGGGGGCTAGAAGCTGGCACAACTCGATCACCTCTGCTAAATAGCAGCGATCATCAGATCACTGCTATGTAGCTGAATTGCAGGTGTGCTATGAGTGCCGACCGCAGGGTGGCGCTCACAGCTAGCCGGGATCAGTAGCCATAGAGGTCTCAAGGACCTATATGATTACTATGCAGAAGCATCGCTGACCCCTGATCATGTGACAGGGATCGGCGATGTGCTCATTTCCGGCCGAATGGCCGGAAGCGCCGGTTAAATGCCGCTGTCAGCTTTTGACAGCGGCATTTAACTAGTTAATAGCGGCGGTTGAATCGCGATTTCACCCGCCGCTATTGCGGGCACATGTCAACTGTTCAAAACAGCTGACATGTCCCGGCTTTGATGCGGGCTCACCGCTGGAGCCCTGCATCAAAGTGGGGGATCTGACCTCGGACATACTACCCCGTCCGAGGTCAGAAAGGGGTTAAAGGGGAAGGTTGCAGGATGATAGGCAGCAGATAACAGCAGCAGAGATGTTTGTACCTGTATGAAGAGAGGAGATGGATGTTAATTCCCGGCCGTTGAAATAACTGTGTCGTCTTTATTCTTAGCTGCGTAATGCTTTGCTGCAGGAATGCGCATGCCTGACCCCACATGCGTGCACCCCTTAAGATGCTACTAAATTTATAGGACAAATTCAAAATGTTATGTAAAATGTTTCCAAAAAAAGCTTCAACTCAATCCACAAAAAAAGAAAGTCACTACTCATGTCCATCATCCATTAATGGAAATATAGGAGGCTTCCACATCACTGGCAGCAAAGTGGTTCTGCAAAAGCGCAATTGCTCCTTACCCGCCAAAAGAAATCAAAGAAATTCTGCGCTCGCAAATCTAAATGCCCCTCACCCTTTTGAGCCCCATAATGCTCCTAAATCACATTTAGCACCCACATGTTTGCCATTTGTGTAGCGAGGAGAGCCCTACTAATTGTCAGGTGCCCATCTCCAGAAGCATGATGTGGAAACAATGTACTAATCACTACAATATTCTGATTACTGCAATGTACTTGAAACTAGAGATGAGCAAACATTTCAATGTTCGGTTCGGCTCACGGTCACCAAATTTGCAATATTCACCAATTTTGATTAAATATCCGAATATAGCCGAGCATACACATCACAAAAGCGGGTGTTTCCCAAGCTGTGTGACAGCTGACACTTGCTGCGGCTAATAACATTGAGAGCAGGAGCTTCCCTTGTATTTTTGATAATCAGCCATACTCACAGCTGGGGGCTACAACCCTCAGTTGTCAGCTTCAGCAAGGTTGGTTATCAAGAATAGAGCGGTCCCCACACCGTATTTTTAATTATTTAAATAAATAATTTAGAAAAACCGCATGGGGCCCCCATTTTTGATAACCAGCCTTGCTAAAGCAGACAGCTGGGGGCTGGTATTCTCAGGCTGGTAAGGGGCCATGGATATTGGCCCCCAGCCTAAAAATAGTAGCTTGCAAAAGCCCAGAAAAGGCACATCTATTAGATACTCCAATTCTGGCACTTTGTCCGGCTTTTCCCCCTTGCCCTATAGTGGTGGCAAGTGGGGTTCATATTTGTGGGGTTAATGTCACCTTTGTATTGTCAGGTGTCATTAAGCCCACGGCTTAGTAATGGAGAGGCATCTATAAGATACCTATCCATTACTAACCCCACAGTCTCATTGTATAAAGACACACACACCAAGAATAAAGTCCTTTAATTGAAAAAATGACACAGGCTCATTTAATAGTCTTAATTAAACAATACTTATAACCTCCCCTAATTCCCCCAAAGCCCTCGTTCTCCTGTAATAAAACTAAAATAAAAAAACAATGTAACATACCTGTCGGTCCTTCTGTCCCACGCTATAATCCATGTCTGGGGGATTAATAGTTTTCAACCTAGATGGTGCCAAGATGCAACCGTCCAGGTTGAGAACCACTGGGGAATGAACCACTGCGAATGAAGCCTCAGTCACCAGCGGTGGCATCATCAAGGTTACATCTGGTCATGGAGGCTGCGTACTCAGCCAAGCTGAATTGCTGTGACCTCGGAGAGATCCCCGCTTGCACCATGGGAAAAAGTCACTGAGTTAAATGCAGTTCAAGCACAGTGGCTTCACAGCTGATCTCCTTGAGAATTTCTCACCGTGATCTGCGGTGAACTCACTGAGGTTGAACTGCGTTGACCTCATCACATACTTTTTCCCATGGTGCTGAGGTCATGGCAGTTCAGCCCTGCGGGGAACGCATCCTCAGTGACCGGAGGTAACGTAACCACTAGTCACTGAGGCTGTGCTCACAGCAGCTCATTCACTAGTATGCATGACAGCATGGCAAACTCAGCTTCTGATTGGCAGTGAAATCATCCCACCAGTCAGAGAGCTGCAGTTAACAATTCTGTCAAAAGACAGGGTGAACACTCTGCTGTGATCGGAGGTATACAGTTTACCTCCGGTCACTGGTGTCAGCTGATGGGACAACTGCTCCCATTATCTGACACCTGCTGCCGCTAATAACTGTGAGAGCAGAAGGGAATGATGGGGGCAGGTATTCATAAGCCGCTCCTGTTCTGTAAATAAATGATTAAAAAAAAACTTGAGTGGGTTCCCCCTTGTTTTTGATAACCAGCCAGGCAAAACTCACAGCTGGGGGTTGCAACCCTCAGCTGTCAGTGCCAGCTAGATTAGTTATCAAGAATAGAGGGGTCTCCGTGCTGTTTTTTTAATTATTTAAATTGATTAAAAAAAACAGCTTAAAAATAACAGCCTGCAGCTACCTAGAAAAGGCACATCTATTAAATGCGCCAATTCTAGTGCTTTGTCCAGCTCTTCCCACCTGCCCTGAAGTGGTGGAAAGTGAGGTTCATATTTGTGGGGACCTTTGTATTGTCAAGTGACATCAAGCCCACGGGTTAGTAATGGAGAGGCGTGACCCCATAGTCACATTGCATAAAAAAACACACACCAGGAATAAAGTCCTTCAATTGAAAAAAAGACAGACTCCTTTAATAACCTTAATTAAGACATACCTACAACATTACCTACTTCCACCGAAGCCCACGTTCTCCTGTAATAAAACTAAAAAAAAACAAAAACAACAATATACCATACCTGTCACTCCTACGCCGTAATCCATGTCTGGGGGAGAAATAGGTTTCAACCTGGACGGTGCCATGATTCAACCGTCCAGCCTTAGAACCACTGGTGAATGAGATGCTGCAAGAGCAGCCTCAGTGACTACCGGTGACGTCACTCAGGCTGCGTTCCCAGCCAGACTGAACTGCGGTAACAGTGAACCCCTCCGCGACTTCGGTTGCATACCACTCTATGCTGCTGCACACAGGACATTTCAAGGCATCCAGGCAACGTAAAACCTTTCGATCTGCAAATGGCAGTAGATTTATAATATCCACTATCCAGTTACATTGTTCTGATGAAGGTCCGGATGTGGGCTGAAAATATTCAAACCTTTTTCTTTATGGATGCACAATAAATAATTAGATTTTTTTAAGACACAATACTATTTGAGTGCCAAGGTATTTTCTATTTTTGGACAATTTGGGGCTGGACGCCCTACTTGAGCACCTCCCATCTTATATTGTATGAGTGCTGTGTTTTCACTGCTTGAACTACGGTAAGCTTGGTGAGATCCCTGTTAGCACCGTGGGAAAGTCGCACTGTGCAAATGCGAGTTCACCGCGGTTGAAATTCACCGCAGTGAAATTCTCCCAGTGAACTCGCCTCTGCACTATGTGACTTTCTTACGGTGCTATTGGTGATCTCACCGAGGTCACCGCAGTTTAGCCCGGCTGGGAACGCAACCTCAGTGATGTCACCGCTAGTCACTGAGGCTGTGCTCGCAGCTGCTCATTCACCAGTGGTTCTCAGCCTGGACGGTCGCATCTTGGCACGTCCAGGTTGAAAACTATTTCTCCCCCAGACATGGATTACGGCGTGGGACAGAACAACAGGCAGGTATGGTATATTGTTGTCTTTTATTTTAATTTTTTTACAGGAGAACGAGGGCTTTGGTGGAATTAGTTGAGGTTGTTAGTATTGTTTATTTAAGATTATTAAAGGAGTCTATGCCATTCTTTCAATTAAAGGACTTTTTTCTGGGTGTATGTGTTTTTATACAATGTGACTACTATAGGGTTAGTAATGGGGTGTTTTACTAACGCCTTTCCATTACTAACCTCGGGGCTTGATGTCACCTGATGGTGACATCAAGCCCCCCAACTATCACCCCACTTGCCACTGCTACAAGGCAAGTGGAAAGAGCGAGGTTAAGAGCCAGAATTGGCACATCTTGTAGATGCGCCTTTTCTGGGGTGACTGAGAGCTGATGTTTTTAGTCTGGCGGGGCAGTATCCATGGCCCTTTCCTAGGCTATTAATATCAACCCGCAGTTGTCTGCATAGCCTTTGCTGGTTATTAATTATAGGGGGACCCTACGTCATTTTTTTTAGGGTCCCCCATTTTATTAGCTAGTAAAGGCTAAGCATACAGCTGTAAGCTGCTATTAATAGCCTGGGAAGGTCCCTGGTTATTACCCCCTTCCCAGGCTATAAACATCGTCTCCCAGCCGTCGGCTTTCCCTCTGCTAGTTACGAAAATTACGTACTGCACACACACTGTACTAATTGTATTTGCCACTGACATCTGTATATCTACCTATTCTATTTGTATTTACTGTGTGTAATCCATCTCTTCTATCCTGTCAGCTCCTGCTGTGATTTTACACTACTGCAGCTGCTGAATTGCCGTCTTTTCTTCTATGTCTGCAATATATATATGTGTCACTGACAATTATATATCTATGTATTCAATGTGTATATACCTATACTATCTTTTCAATTCTAATCTGTCACGCTGTGATTTCACTGGACGCGACCCATGAATTACCAGCTTTTATTCTATCTTTTACCGAATGTTACCGACTTTTTCCGATTTTAAGAAAAATGCTTGTGTTACCGATCATGAATAGTGTTGAGCATTCCGATACCGCAAGTATCGGGTATCGGCCGATACTTGCGGTATCGGAATTCCGATACCGAGATCCGATACTTTTGTTTCATTGTTCAAAATCAGCGCTTTTAGGACCTGAGAATCACGTCCCGGCTTCTGATTGGTCGCGGGCCGCCCATGTGACCGCCACGCGACCAATCACAAGCCGCGACGTCACCGCAAGCTATTAACGCGCTCATTTTTAAAAATGAGCGCGTTAATGACTTTCAAAGACGTAGCGGCTTGTGATTGGTCGCGTGGCCGCGACCAATCACAAGCCGCTACGTCTTTGAAAGTCATTAACGCGCTCATTTTTAAAAATGAGCACGTTAATGGCTTTCAAAGACGTAGCGGCTTGTGATTGGTCGCGGCCACGCGACCAATCACAAGCCGCGACGTCACCGCAAGCTATTAACGCGCTCATTTTTAAAAATGAGCGCGTTAATGGCTTTCAAAGACGTAGCGGCTTGTGATTGGTCGTGTGGCCACAACCAATCACAAGCCGCGACGTCACCGCATCTATTAACGCGCTCATTTTTAAAAATGAGCGCGTTAATGACTTTCAAAGACGTAGCGGCTTGTGATTGGTCGCGTGGCCGCGACCAATCACAAGCCGCGACGTCACCGCATCTATTAACGCGCTCATTTTTAAAAATGAGCGCGTTAATGACTTTCAAAGACGTAGCGGCTTGTGATTGGTCGCGGCCACGCGACCAATCACAAGCCGCGACGTCACCGCAAGCTATTAACGCGCTCATTTTTAAAAATGAGCGCGTTAATGGCTTTCAAAGACGTAGCGGCTTGTGATTGGTCGTGGCCACGCGACCAATCACAAGCCGCGACGTCACCGCAAGCTATTAACGCGCTCATTTTTAAAAATGAGCGCGTTAATGACTTTCAAAGACGCAGCGGCTTGTGATTGGTTGCGGCCACGCGACCAATCACAAGCCGCTACGTCTTTGAAAGTCATTAACGCGCTCATTTTTAAAAATGAGCGCGTTAGTAGCTTGCGGTGACGTCGCGGCTTGTGATTGGTCGCGTGGCGGTCACATGGGCAGCCCACGACCAATCAGAAGCCGGGACGTGATTCTCAGGTCCTAAAAGCGCTGATTTTGAACAACGAAGCCTGCCGGTTACCCGCGCTGAGTTCAGGGGCCGCCGGAGAGGTAAATATATCAATATTTTTTATTTTAATTCTTTATTTTACACATCCCTATGGATCCCAGGGCCTGAAGGAGAGTTTCCTCTCCTTCAGACCCTGGGAACCATGAGAATACCTTCCGATACTTGATGTCCCATTGACTTGTATTGGTATCGGATATTGGTATGGCGATATCCGATATTTTTCGGGTATCGGCCGATACTATCCGATACCGATACTTTCAAGTATCGGACGGTATCGCTCAACACTAATCATGAATCCAAAAGTACCATATTCATGCCTAATTTTTGTTTGGTGATCGTTTTCCGAACATATTTGCTTATCTCTACTTGTAACTACAACGGCAGTTTGCAATTTTCACTCAGCAATATCTAATGCTGCTTGTTTCTGGAAGACACCCCTGAAGTCTAGATCGTCACTACATCTGTAGATAAATTCCTAAAGGGATTTTATTTCTAAAATGTTGTCATTCTGTTTCCCTTCCCTCCTGAGCCTCACATTGTGCCTAAACCCAGTTAGCATCCACGTTTGGCATTTCTGTAGTGATGAGTGACCGCTTAATTTACGGAGTGCATGCCTCCAAAAGCACTAGCTGGACACAAAGGGTAATACAATGTATGCGGATTACAATGTATGGGCACAACAATTGCAGATTTCTAATTTTCACTCAACATTCACTGCTGCTTGTTTCTGGCAAAAACACATGAATTTAAATCGTCGCTGAACTTGTGGATAAATTCACAGAGGAGTGTAATTTCCAAAATAGTCACTTAAGTATAAATTCTGATCTTCTGGCGCTTAGGGGCTTTGTATGTGGAGTCTATAAACTATTCTACAATAATTTGTTCTCCAGGAGTTTAACATCAGTCACACATAGAGTTGAGTGACTTTTACTTTTTTTGGATCGAGTCGGGTTTCGTGAAAAATGACTTTGTTAAAATTCGAGTCGGGTGAAATCGGCTGATTAATGCGAAAAGTCGGGGGCCGACTGAAACACGAAACCCAATGCAAGTCAATGGGGAATCAAAGTCAGCAGTGAGTGGAGGCCAGGAAAACACTTACAGTGCCCAATTTAATGCCAAAAACATCAATTCTTATTACTTAAGCTTGTCAATCTTAATTTACTTTATAATAATAGTTAGGCATTGAAAACTGGGGGTCATTTGGCTAAAGTTGTGGGGGGGTAGGGCTGGCTCAAGATTTTTGTGGGCCCAGGAAACGTGGAATACGTCACGGTGGTGGAGCAGGGAGAGGTAAGTATTTCAACTTTGCAAGTGCTGTGATCCTGAGCAAGCGGGGGGGGCCACTCGTTGGCACTGGCACAGGGCCCCTCATAGTATGGTGGTGTGTTTGACGGCGGGTGGCGCCTCCCACTGGCAGAGACACTTTTGCGTACAATGAGGGGCCCTGTGCCAGTGACGTCGCCAACGAGTATGCCCCCCCGACCTGATTAAGAAACCAGCACTTTCATCTGCACCTTCCTCTTTGTCCCTGTGTAAGGTGGTATAGTATGCAGAAGGGGACACTGACTTTCAGCAGGGTCAGATTCTGGCTGTGTAGAGTGCAAGGGGAATGTAGTGTGTTATGAACTGGTGATTTAGAACCACAATGGACCTGGTGGTTAAGAGCACTGAAAATGACCTGATAGTTACTAATAACATAGGACGAGCTCTGAGACGTGGGAACTCTGCTGACCGCAATCCCTAATCCTATCACACCACACTAGAGGTAGCCGTGGAGCGCTCCTGACCAGACCTAGGCGCCTCGGGCACAGCCTGAGAAACTAGCTAGCCCTGAAGATAGAAAAATAAGCCTACCTTGCCTCAGAGAAATTCCCCAAAGGAAAAGGCAGCCCCCCACATATAATGACTGTGAGTAAAGATGAAAATACAAACACAGAGATGAAACAGATTTTAGCAAAGTGAGGCCCGACTTACTGAATAGACCAAGGCTAGGAAAGATAGCTTTGCGGTCAGCACAAAAACCTACAAACAACCACGCAGAGGGCGCAAAAAGACCCTCCACACCGACTAACGGTACGCAGGTGCTCCCTCTGCGTCCCAGAGCTTCCAGCAAGCAAGACAAACCAATATAGCAAGCTGGACAGAAAAAATAGCAAACAAAAGTAACACAAGCAGAACTTAGCTTATGCAGGGCAGACAGGCCACAAGAACAATCCAGGAGAGAACAAGACCAATACTGGAACATTGACTGGAGGCTAGGAACAAAGAACTAGGTGGAGTTAAATAGAGCAGCACCTAACGACTTAACCTCGTCACCTGAGGAAGGAAACTCAGAAGCCACAGCCCCACTCACATCCGCCAGAGGAAGCTCATGGACAGAACCAGCCGAAGTACCACTCATGACCACAAGAGGGAGCTTGACCACAGAATTCACAACAGTACCCCCCCCTTGAGGAGGGGTCACCGAACCCTCACCAGAGCCCCCAGGCCGACCAGGATGAGCCAAATGAAAGGCACGAACCAGATCGGCAGCATGAACATCAGAGGCAAAGACCCAGGAATTATCTTCCTGACCATAACCCTTCCACTTATCCAGGTACTGGAGTTTCCGTCTCGAAATACGAGAATCCAAAATCTTCTCCACTATATACTCCAACTCCCCCTCAAACAAAACCGTGGCAGGAGGATCAACGGATGGAACCACAGGTTCCACGTATCTCCGCAACAATGACCTATGGAATACATTATGGATGGAAAAAGAAGCTGGAAGGGTCAAACGAAAAGACACAGGATTAAGAACCTCAGAAATCCTATACAGACCAATAAAACGAGGCTTAAACTTAGGAGAGGAAACTTTCATAGGAATATAACGAGACGACAACCAAACCAAATCCCCAACACGAAGTCGGGGACCCACACAGCGCCTGCGGTGAGCGAAACGTTGAGCCTTCTCCTGGGACAATGTCAAATTATCCACTACATGAGTCCAAATCTGCTGCAACCTATCCACCACAGTATCCACACCAGGACAGTCCGAAGACTCAACCTGCCCTGAAGAGAAACGAGGATGGAAACCAGAATTGCAGAAAAACAAAGAAACCAAAGTAGCCGAGCTGGCCCGATTATTAAGGGCAAACTCAGCCAAAGGCAAAACGGACACCCAATCATCCTGATCAGCAGAAACAAAACATCTCAGATATGTTTCCAAGGTCTGATTGGTTCATTCAGTTTGGCCATTTGTCTGAGGATGGAAAGCTGAGGAAAAAGACAAATCAATGCACAAAAGGCTCGCCAAAACCTCAAAACAAACTGGGAACCTCTGTTCGAAACGATGTTCTCTGGAATTCCATGTAAATGAACCACATGCTGGAAAACAATGGCACCAAATCAGAGGAGGAAGGCAATTTAGACAAGGGTACCAAATGGACCATCTTAGAGAAGCGATCACAAACCACCCAAATGACCGACATCTTTTGCGAGACAGGGAGATCCGAAATAAAATCCATAGAGATATGTGTCCAGGGCCTCTTCGGGACTGGCAAGGGCAAAAGCAAACCACTGGCACGAGAACAGCAGGGCTTAGCCCGAGCACAAGTCCCACAGGACTGCACAAACGAACGCACATCCCGCGACAGAGCTGGCCACCAAAAGGATCTAGCCACCAAATCTCTGGTACCAAAGATTCCAGGATGACCAGCCAACACCGAACAATGAACCTCAGAGATAACTCTTCTCGTCCATTTAACAGGGACAAACAGTTTCTCCGCTGGGCAACGGTCAGGTCTATTAGCCTGAAATTTTTGCAGCACCCGCCGCAAATCAGGGGAGATGGCAGACAAAATTATCCCCTCTTTGAGAATACCCGCCGGCTCAGGCAAACCCGGAGAGTCGGGCACAAAACTCCTAGACAGGGCATCCGCCTTCACATTCTTAGAGCCTGGAAGGTACGAAACCACAAAGTCAAATCGGGAGAAAAACAGCGACCAACGAGCCTGTCTAGGATTCAACCGTTTGGCAGACTCGAGATAAGTCAAGTTCTTGTGATCAGTCAAGACCACCACGCGATGCTTAGCTCCTTCAAGCCAATGACGCCACTCCTCGAATGCCCAATTCATGGCCAGCAACTCTCGATTGCCAACATCATAATTACGCTCAGCAGGCGAAAACTTCCTGGAAAAGAAGGCACACGGTTTCATCACTGAGCCATCAGAACTTCTTTGTGACAAAACAGCCCCTGCTCCAATCTCAGAAGCATCAACCTCGACCTGGAACGGGAGCGAAACATTTGGCTGGCACAATATAGGGGCAGAAGAAAAACGACGCTTCAACTCCTGAAAAGCTTCCACAGCAGCAGAAGACCAATTGACCACATCAGCACCCTTCTTGGTTAAATCAGTCAACGGTTTAGCAATACTAGAAAAGTTATTGATGAAGCGACGATAAAAATTAGCAAAGCCCAGGAACTTTTGTAGACTCTTCAGAGATGTCGGCTGAGTCCAATCATAAATGGCCTGAACTTTAACAGGATCCATCTCGATAGTAGAAGGGGAAAAAATGAACCCCAAAAATGAAACCTTCTGAACACCAAAGAGACACTTTGACCCCTTCACAAGCAAAGAATTTGCACGCAGGACCTGGAACACCATTCTGACCTGCTTCACGTGAGACTCCCAATCATCCGAGAAGACCAAAATATCATCCAAGTATACAATCAGGAATTTATCCAGGTACTCTCGGAAGATGTCATGCATAAAGGACTGAAATACTGATGGAGCATTGGAAAGCCCGAATGGCATAACCAGGTACTCAAAATGGCCCTCGGACGTAATAAATGCTGTTTTCCATTCATCGCCCTGTTTAATACGCACAAGATTATACGCACCACGAAGATCTATCTTGGTGAACCAACTAGCCCCCTTAATCCGAGCAAACAAATGAGACAGCAGCGGCAAGGGGTACTGAAATTTGACCGTGATTTTATTTAGAAGGCGGTAATCAATACAAGGTCTCAACGAACCATCCTTCTTGGCCACAAGAAAGAACCCTGCTCCCAATGGCGACGACGACGGGCGAATATGACCCTTCTCCAAGGATTCCTTAACGTAACTCCGCATAGCGGCGTGCTCAGGCACAGACAAATTAAACAGTAGACCTTTAGGAAACTTACTACTAGGAATCAAATCGATAGCACAATCGCAATCCCTATGCGGAGGTAGGGCATTGGACTTGGGCTCATCAAATACATCCCGGTAATCCGACAAGAACTCTGGGACCTCAGAAGGATGATGAAATAGACAGAAATGGAACATCACCATGTACCCCCTGACAACCCCAGCTGGACACAGACATAGATTTCCAATCCAATACTGGGTTATGGACTTGTAGCCATGGCAACCCTAACACGACCACATCATGCAGATTATGCAGCACCAAAAAGCGAATATCCTCCTGATGCGCAGGAGCCATGCACATGGTCAATTGGGTCCAGTACTGGGGCTTATTCTTGGCCAAAGGCGTAGCATCAATTCCTCTCAATGGAATAGGATACTGCAAGGGCTCCAAGAAAAACCCACAGCGCCTAGCAAACTCCAAGTCCATCAAATTCAGGGCAGCGCCTGAATCCACAAATGCCATGACAGAATAGGATGACAAAGAGCAGATCAAAGTAACGGACAAAAGAAATTTCGACTGTACCGTACCAATGGTGGCAGACCTAGCGAACCGCTTAGTGCGCTTAGGACAATCGGAGATAGCATGAGTGGAATCACCACAGTAAAAACACAGCCCATTCCGACGTCTGTGTTCTTGCCGTTCAGCTCTGGTCAAAGTCCTATCATATTGCATAGGTTCAGGTTTATGCTCAGATAATACCGCCAAATGGTGCACAGTTTTACGCTCACGTAAGCGTCGATCGATCTGAATGGCCAAAGACATAGACTCATTCAGACCAGCAGGCATAGGAAATCCAGCCATGACATCCTTAAGGGCTTCAGAGAGACCCTTTCTGAAAATTGCTGCCAGCGCACATTCATTCCATTGAGTGAGCACAGACCACTTCCTAAACTTCTGACAATATATCTCTACCTCATCCTGACCCTGACACAGAGCCAGCAAATTTTTCTCTGCCTGATCCACTGAATTAGGTTCATCATAAAGCAATCCGAGCGCCAGAAAAAACGCATCAATATCACATAATGCAGGATCTCCTGGCGCAAGGAAAAATGCCCAGTCTTGAAGGTCGCCACGTAATAAAGAAATAATGATCTTAACTTGTTGAACTGGGTCACCAGAGGAGCGGGGTTTCAAAGCCAGAAACAGTTTGCAATTATTTTTGAAATTCAGAAACTTAGCTCTATCTCCAGAAAATAAATCAGGAATAGGAATTCTCGGTTCTAACATAGAATTCTGAACCACAAAGTCTTGAATATTTTGTACTCTTGCCGTGAGCTGATCCACACATGAAGACAGACCTTTAATGTCCATCACTACACCTGTGTCCTGAACCACCAAAATGTCTAGGGGAAAAGAAAGACAAAACACAGTGCAGAGAAAAAAAAATGGTCTCAGAACTTCTCCTTTCCCTCTACTGAGAAGCATTAGTACTTTGGGCCTCCAGTACTGTTATGAACTGGTGATTTAGAACCACAATGGACCTGGTGGTTAAGAGCATTGAAAATGACCTGATAGTTACTAATAACATAGGACGAGCTCTGAGACGTGGGAACTCTGCTGACCGCAATCCCTAATCCTATCACACCACACTAGAGGTAGCCGTGGAGCGCTCCTGACCAGACCTAGGTGCCTCGGGCACAGCCTGAGAAACTAGCTATCCCTGAAGATAGAAAAATAAGCCTACCTTGCCTCAGAGAAATTCCCCAAAGGAAAAGGCAGCCCCCCACATATAATGACTGTGAGTAAAGATGAAAATACAAACACAGAGATGAAATAGATTTTAGCAAAGTGAGGCCCGACTTACTGAATAGACCGAGGCTAGGAAAGATAGCTTTGCGGTCAGCACAAAAACCTACAAACAACCACGCAGAGGGCGCAAAAAGACCCTCCGCACCGACTAACGGTACGGAGGTGCTCCCTCTGGGTCCCAGAGCTTCCAGCAAGCAAGACAAACCAATATAGCAAGCTGGACAGAAAAAATAGCAAACAAAAGTAACACAAGCAGAACTTAGCTTATGCAGGGCAGACAGGCCACAAGAACAATCCAGGAGAGAGCAAGGCCAATACTGGAACATTGACTGAAGGCTAGGAACAAAGAACTAGGTGGAGTTAAATAGAGCAGCACCTAACGACTTAACCTCGGCACCTGAGGAAGGAAACTCAGAAGCCGCAGCCCCACTCACATCCACCAGAGGAAGCTCATGGACAGAACCAGCCGAAGTACCACTCATGACCACAAGAGGGAGCTTGACCACAGAATTCACAACAGTAGTGGTCTGGGTCAAGGGTTAGGAGGAAACACAGATATAGGCCCAAATAATAAAGTAGGCTAAATGAAATTCAATATTGGTAACAGGACTGAACAGGCGGCATTGCTTTGTTCAGTGGAGGACAACTGTAATGAGTGGCAGACACAGTTAGTACACCCAAATATTAAAGTAGGCTAAATGCAGTTCAAAATTGGTAACAGGCCTAAACGGGCGGCATTGCTTTGTTCAGTGAAGGACAACTGTAATGAGTGGCAAACCCAGTTAGTAGGCCCAAATACTAAAGTAAGCTAAATGCAGTTCAGAATTGGTAACAGGACTAAACAGGCGGCATAGCTAGGTACAGGGTGGGCTCCTCTGCTGAGTAGCAGACAGTGGTAGTAGGCGCAAAGCATTAACTGGTCTAAATGGAAGCCAGGGCCCCTGTATATTTTAACTATCATCTATCATTTCAAAAAATTTGTATTGGCAGTGCCATTGAAGGATTTAGCACAGACTACACAATTGTGGAGCCATGAGAGGTAAGTATTGCAAGTGGTAGAGCACTGTTCGAGATAGGGGGAACACTCTCGTGGACGGCGGTACTGGCACAGGGCCCCACATATTACGATGGTGTGTCTGACGTTGGTTGTGCACCACCACCGTCAGAGACACTTCATTGTACTATGAGAGACCCTGTGCCAGTGGCGTTGCCTAAGAGTGGGCACACCTACCTGTCCAGGCAAACAGCACTCGCACGGGTGCTTGCGCCAGGTGGTGACCACGGCCCTGTGGGAGTAGTCAGCCCATTCATGGAGGTATAAAAATGGCCTATGGTGGACATTCAGCAGCTGCAAATGGAGGAATTGGAGAAGTCAATAAGAGAAGGCAAAGCAAGACATTTTTCCGGCAAGGTACGTGTCAGCAGGGGAAGGTGGGGCAAAATAATTTGAAATCCATGATTGGTTCATTTTAATGAAGGTTAGATCATCAACATTCTGGGTAGCCAGATGTCCTTTTTTCGGTAAATATTGAACCAGCAGCACTGATGACTCTCTCATAGCACACTAGCAGCAGAGCAAATGAGCTCCTGTAATGCATATTCTGCCAATTCAGGCCAGGTGTCTATTTTTGATGCCCAGTAATCAAAGGGGAATGACCTGTGAGGGAAAACATTGATAAGGGAGGAAAAGTAGTTCGTAACCATACTGGACAAATGCTGTCTCCTGTCACTTTGAATCGATGCAGCAGTACCTGTCGTGTCAGTGGTCATTGTGAAATCACTCCACAAACTGGTCGTAAAACCCCTCTGTCCATCGCCACTTTGGATTTGTGCACCTCTAACACCTCTGCCATGTTGCCCCCTACGGCTCGTGTGAGAACCATCACTGCCGCTGTGTGCTGGGAATGCCTGAACCAAACGGTCTACAAGAGTTGCTTGTTTGGTAGCCAATATTTGCTCAAGGGTGTCCTGTGGCGAGATATTTTGTAATTTTCCTTTATATCGTGGATCCAGGAGGCAGGCCAACCAGTTATCGTCATCGGTCATCATTTTGATTATGCGGGGGTCCCTTTTAAGGATACGCAAGGCATACTCAGCCATGTGGGCCAATGTTCCAGGTGTCAATTCACTGCTTGTGCTGGGTGGAGGAGCACTTTCTTGCAAATCAACATCAGTTGTACCTGACCTTGCAACGCCACCAGTTTTTATAGCCCCCTGAGAAGCATCCTCCTCTCATAAATATTCTTCCCCATGATCCTCCTCCTCTTCATCTGCCACCTCATCCAGGAGAGTCCTTTCAGCAGACAATAGCTGACTGTCATCAAGACTTCCCTCCGCCTCAGCTGCAGACACCAGCTCCCTAATGTGCGTCAAAGTTTGCATCAGCAGACGCATTAGTGGGATGCTCATGCTTGTGATGGCATCGTCTGCACTTACCAGCCGAGTGCATTCCTCAAAACTCTGAAGGACTTGACAGAGGTCTTGTAGCTTCGACCACTGCACACCAGACAACTCCATGTCTGCCATCCAAATGCCTGCCCGTGTATGTGTATCCTCCCACAAATTAATTACAGCACGCCTCTGTTCGCACAGCCTCTGAACCATGTGCAGTGTGGAGTTCCACCTTGTTGCAACGTCTATTATTAGGCGGTGCTGGGGAAGATTCAGCGATCGCTGATGGTTCAGCATACAGCAGGAGTGTACGGGTGACCGGCGGATGTGCGAGCAAAGTCTTCGCACCTTCAAGAGCAGGGCTGGTAACTCCGGATAATTTTTGAGGAAGAATTGCACCACCAGGTTCAAGATGTGAGCCAGGCAAGGTATCAGTTTAAGTTCTGAAAGGGCTATGGCAGCCATAAAATTCTTTCCGTTATCACTGACTACCTTGCCTGCCTCAAAATGTGCAATGCCCAGCCATGACTGAGTTTGTTGCTGCAAGTACTTGGCCAGTACTTCCGCGGTGTGTCTGTTGTCACCCAAACACTTCATTTGTAACACCGCCTGCTGACGCTTACCACTAGCTGTTTGATAATGGGACACCTCATGTGCAACACTGGCAGCTGCGGATGGAGTGGTCGTGCGACTGCGCTCTGTGGACGAGCTTTTGCTTCTGGAGGAGGAGGAGGGGTGGTGAACGCCTACAGCCAACTGTTTCCTAGACCGTGGGCTAGGCAGAACTGTCCCAATATGACTGTCCCCTGTGGACCCTGCATCCACCACATTAACCCAGTGCGCCGTGATGGACACGTAATATCCCTGGCCATGACTACTGGTCCATGCATCTGTTGTGAGGTGCACCTTTCTACTGACTGATTGCCTCAGTGCATGGACAATGCGGTCTTTGACATGCTGGTGGAGGGCTGGGATGGCTTTTCTCACAAAGACATGCCGACTGGGTAGGTCATAGCGTGGTACTGCGTAGGCAATCAGGTTTTTGAAAGCTTCGCTTTTAGACAACCGGTAGGGCATCATCTCTAACGAGATTAGTATAGCAATGTGGGCATTTAAACCCTGTGTACGCAGATGAGAGGATGAGTACTTTCTTTTCCTAACGAGATTCTCTTGTAGGGTGAGCTGGACTGGAGAGCTGTATATGATGGAACTAGCGGTGGTGGTGGTGGAAATGGCGGATTGAGAGAGGGTTGGTGATGGTATTCTTGATGTTGGCCTACATACAGTGTTTCCTACCAATAACCTTGTGATTCCATGACAGCTTTGGCCTTGCGACGATACCTCCACATTTGCTGCTGGTGGTGTCCTAACCGCTGGGCTTACAGTGAGAGGAGCAATGTAGCGTTGTTGACTACCTTCATTCTGAGCAGGTGCACCAACGGTATGGGACGTTAGGTAGTTAGTCCAGGCTTGCAAGTGCATGCTTGTTAAATGTCTAAGCATGCATCTTGTATTTAAATTTTGAAGATTCTTCCCTCTGCTAAAGGTCTTTGAGCATTTCTTACAGATAACTTTTGACTGATCATTCGGATCTTGGTTAAAAAATTGCCACACTACACTCTTCCTAATATGGAATACCTTTTCAGGCATTGCACGCTGAGCTACTTTCACCGGATGGCCACGCTGTCCTAAAACTGTTTTTGTTTTTGACAAACGTTTTTGGCCTGATATGGGCCTGCCAGATGACAGCTGTTGCGATGTAGATGGCTGCTGCAGATCATCCCCCTCCGCTTCTGAGCTACTGGCAGTGGCACCCTCTTCTCCCAGTGGCTGCCAATCTGGGTCAACAAATGGGTCGTCTATCACCTCCACTTCAATGTCATGTGCACCTTCCTCTGTGTCACCATGTAAGGTGCTATAGCGTTCGGGACGGGGCACCATAGTGTCAGCAGGGTCAGATTCTGGCTCAGTACACTGCAAGGGCAATGTAGTGATCTGAGTCAATGGAGCAGCTTAATAATCTAGCTGTGGATGTGCATCATTGCACTCCATGTCTGATTCATCTTGTAATGGGCAGTTAACAATTTCCCTTTCTAACCCAGGCACGGTATGCGTAAAAAGCTCCATGGAGTAACCTGTAGTGTCACCTGACGCATCCTTCACTTTTGGTTTGGGTGAAGGACACAAGGAAACGTCTTGTTCCTGACTGGGAGCATCCACTGATGACTCACTGCTTTTATATTTGGAACTTTCTGAAGAGGAGGCGAAAGTGCTAGAGGCTGAGTCATGAAGGAAAGCCAAAACTTTTTCCTGCTGCTCTGGCTTTAAAAGCGGTTTTCCTACTCCCAGATAAGGGAGCCTTCGAGGCCTTGTGTAGCCAGACGATGACGCTGGCTCAACACATCCAGCCTTAGGTGATATTGTGCTTTTGCCACTACCAACAGATGCACCACCACCACCACCATAAGTACCATCTGGCAACCAACGCCCACGGGCTCTTCCACCAGACTTCCTCATTTTTTGGAAAATCTAACCAAAATAACAACCGTTATATGGTACTGTAAAACAAGGTAGAAGGTGTATATAAACTAGTTGAGAATTTAAATCTCCCTTTTTTTTGGGGAAAGGGGGGGTGGGGGGAACTGAACCAAATCTCAGGCCCTGTGCATAAAACAACACAATGTAAGTGGCAGAAAGTGGCTGGCTGATATACTACAAACTAACAGGACTGACGTATATCCACTTTGTGATAATTTGAATCTCACTTTTTTGAGGGAGACTGAACCAAACCTCAGGCCATGTGCATAAAACAACACAATGTAAGTGGCAGAAAGTGGCTGGAAGATATTTGAAAAAATACAAGGACTGTATTACAATTTCAATCTCCCTACAATGATCTCAGGAAAAGTATTGCAGCAATAAAAAGGACTGCTGCACACAAAAGTGTGGACAAATAAACAAGATAACTGTGCAGAAAGGAGCAACAGGATTTTTGCTTTTAAAAAAGCAGTTGGTTTGCACAGCAGCGTGCAAACAGCAATGCAGCTATCAGGGAGCCTTATAAGGCAGCCTAATAAGCTACAGAGCTGATGCACAAAAATATAGCTTCCACTGTCCCTGCAAAAAAATGGTGGTGTTGGACAGTGGAAAGCGCTATAGCACAAGCGGTTTGGGGATTAATCTTCCCTCCCTAACTATATCCCTTCTTCTGATGAAGCTGCAGCAACCTCTCCCTATGCTAAGATCAGCAGAAGTAAGATGGCGGCTGGCGTGCACACCCCTTTATAGCCCCTATGACGCCGCAGGAAGAAATCCAATCACTGTCATGCCCTTCTCTAAGATTGTGAGGACCGAGACCTATGCTATCACGCTGCCCACACTCTGCGTCCTCCTTCATTGGCTGAAAAATGGCGCTGAAAGCGTCATACGAACCGCGACTTTTGCGTGCAGATCGCCGACCTCATGTCCGATCCCACACTAGAAATAGCAAAGGCGTGCACTCTGATCAATGTACAGGTCCTTCCCAAAAAATTAGCATATAGTGTTAAATTTCATTATTTACCATAATGTAATGATTACAATTAAACTTTCATATATTATAGATTCATTATCCACCAACTGAAATTTGTCAGGTCTTTTATTGTTTTAATACTGATGATTTTGGCATACAACTCCTGATAACCCAAAAAACCTGTCTCAATAAATTAGCATATCAAGAAAAGGTTCTCTAAACGACCTATTACCCTAATCTTCTGAATCAACTAATTAACTCTAAACACATGCAAAAGATACCTGAGGCTTTTATAAACTCCCTGCCTGGTTCATTACTCAAAACCCCCATCATGGGTAAAGGTACCGTCACACATAGCGACGCTGCAGCGATACCGACAACGATCCGGATCGCTGCAGCGTCGCTGTTTGGTCGCTGGAGAGCTGTCACACAGACAGCTCTCCAGCGACCAACGATCCCGAGGTCCCCGGTAACCAGGGTAAACATCGGGTAACTAAGCGCAGGGCCGCGCTTAGTAACCCGATGTTTACCCTGGTTACCATCCTAAAAAGTAAAAAAACAAACGCTACATACTTACCTACCGCTTTCTGTCCTCGGCGCTCTGCTTCTCTGGTCTGGCTGTGAGCGCCGGGCAGCCAGAAAGCAGAGCGGTGACGTCACCGCTCTGCTTTCCGGCTGACCGACGCTCACAGCCAGAGCAGGAGGAGAGCAGAGCACAGCGCTGGAGGACAGACGGCTGTAGGTAAGTATGTAGTGTTTGTTTTTTTACTTTTAGGATGGTAACCAGGGTAAACATCGGGTTACTAAGCGCGGCCCTGCGCTTAGTTACCCGATGTTTACCCTGGTTACCAGCAAAGACATCGCTGAATCGGTGTCACACACGCCGATTCAGCGATGTCTACGGGGAGTCCAGCGACGAAATAAAGTTCTGGACTTTCTTCCCCGACCAGCGATCTCCCAGCAGGGGCCTGATCGCTGTTGCCTGTCACACTGGACGATATCGCTAGCGAGGACGCTGCAACGTCACGGATCGCTAGCGATATCGTCTAGTGTGACAGTACCTTTAGACTAGCGACCTGACAGATGTCAAGAAGGCCATCATTGACACCCTCAAGCAAGAGGGTAAGACCCAGAAAGAAATTTCTCAACAAATAGGCTGTTCCCAGAGTGCTGTATCAAGGCACCTCAATGGTAAGTCTGTTGGAAGGAAACAATGTGGCAGAAAACGCTGTACAACGAGAAGAGGAGACCGGACCCTGAGGAAGATTGTGGAGAAGGACCGATTCCAGACCTTGGGGAACCTGAGGAAGCAGTGGACTGAGTCTGGTGTGGAAACATCCAGAGCCACCGTGCACAGGCGTGTGCAGGAAATGGGCTACAGGTGCCGCATTCCCCAGGTAAAGCCACTTTTGAACCATAAACAGCGGCAGAGGCGCCTGACCTGGGCTACAGAGAAGCAGCACTGGACTGTTGCTAAGTGGTCCCAAGTACTTTTTTCTGATGAAAGCAAATTTTGCATGTCATTCGGAAATCAAGGTGCCAGAGTCTGGAGGAAGACTGGGGAGAAGGAAATGCCAAAATGCCTGAAGTCCAGTGTCAAGTACCCACAGTCAGTGATGGTGTGGGGTGCCATGTCAGCTGCTGGTGTTGGTCCACTGTGTTTCATCAAGGGCAGGGTCAATGCAGCTAGCTATCAGGAGATTTTGGAGCACTTCATGCTTCCATCGGCTGAAATGCTTTATGGAGATGAAGATTTCATTTTTCAGCACGACCTGGCACCTGCTCACAGTGCCAAAACCACTGGTAAATGGTTTACTGACCATGGTATTACTGTGCTCAATTGGCCTGCCAACTCTCCTGACCTGAACCCCATAGAGAATCTGTGGGATATTGTGAAGAGAAAGTTGAGAGACGCAAGACCCAACACTCTGGATGAGCTTAAGGCCGCTATTGAAGCATCCTGGGCCTCCATAACATCTCAGCAGTGTCACAGGCTGATTGCCTCCATGCCACGCCGCATTGAAGCAGTCATTTCTGCCAAAGGATTCCCGACCAAGTATTGAGTGCATAACTGAACATTATTATTTGTTGGTTTTTTTGTTTGTTATTAAAAAACACTTTTATTTGATTGGATGGGTGAAATATGCTAATTTATTGAGACAGGTTTTTTGGGTTATCAGGAGTTGTATGCCAAAATCATCAGTATTAAAACAATAAAAGACCTGACAAATTTCAGTTGGTGGATAATGAATCTATAATATATGAAAGTTTAATTGTAATCATTATATTATGGTAAATAATGAAATTTAACACTATATGCTAATTTTTTGAGAAGGACCTGTAGGTAGGTGCAGGCTGAACCAGGGTAACTTCCCAAAATAGGTAAAAAAACAGCCGCACTCGAATTTTTGTTTTTTTCATATGCAGAGAAGTAATTTATTATGTTCACCACAGTGATATTGCGAAGCTGGGGTCACCACAATATTATAGAGGTACTGAGGTAACGTTTCGGCCCTGCTGTGGGCCTTTGTCAAACCTCAATTGTTGTAGACGAGAAAAAAAATGTGTGGAAGATACCCCAAAATTGCGGGACAGATAGTATCCTAAGGCAGGCTCCAGTGAAAACGTTTGGCATATATGCATAGAAGATGTAGGTCAGGGAAGGGGAAAAAACTCCCAGTATGTGCTGCGGGTCCGGTGTGCTGGCGTCCCTGCGGCTGAAACTCCTTAACCCTTCATCCAATTTTAATGTGGATACCCTCAAATGAAAGCTGAAAGTCTGAACTTCAACTGCATCTGAATTGTTTTGTTTAAAATTCATTGTGGTAATGTCTATAACCAAAATTAGAAAAATGTTGTCTCTGTCCAAATATATATGGACTTAACTGTAAATCGTACTATTAAATTAGTGACATTTTCAGAGTTGGTAATGATATTCCATCGCATATTGCAGGTTTTAGTGTATAGTCTCATGAGAGACTAAGCAGAATGAAGTGGCTGAAGAAATAAGAATTCAGGGTGAATTAATTATAGATTATGTGGCTCAAGGGCCTCAATAAAGATTTGGATCTGTAACAGTTTCCTTAAAAATGTAAAATAATCTGCATTCTAATTATTCACATAGGCTTATTAGGTTTTATATATAGTACATTTCCACGCCTTCATTCATTCAGTGTGAAAATCATTTAAATATACTTTACCAGGACACCAAGTACAGTTATTAAAACCAAACCCCTTAAAGGAAAGTAGGAAAATGGGATTGCTTTGTGTTCAAACACAGTGCCACTCTTGTGCATGAACTGTTAGGTATTGTTGTTCTGCTTCATTGTTTGAATAGAAGTGAACTGCAATATTTAACATGGCTAATCGATATGTGATGCAATGTTTCTAGAGAAAACCAAGACCATAATTTTTACTCCTAGGCTATAAGTGAAAACATATTTTGAACCCAACTGTTTTAGAAGATTCCGAGATGACCTTGAGGCATATCTGAAAATAATTAAATAGACGTCAGCAATAGAATCCAATATAAATATAAATAACCATTGCTATCATGCATTTTTAGACTACATTGGACCCTATTTTATATAGGAAAGATGGATAGCATGTACAGGTAGTCCTCGACTTACGATGTTGATTCGTTCTTACGCGGCATCGTAAACCAAATTTCGACGTAAGTCGGACCATACGTTCATACAGTACTGTACCATAATAACAGAACAGTACTGCAAACACTTAGCCTAACCAAACACCTATCCTAACACAGTACCCTACATTTATCAATAAACATAGGTACAGTAAAATATTGTGCAGTAGAGTATGTTTAATAATAAAATACTGTGCTGTAACAGTAATAAACAGTGTACTATAACAAAGATAACAATTCCAAAGAGAGAATAGGCTTATTGGGAGGAAGCTGCAGAAGGTGCTGGAGATACTGGGGCAGGTGAGTCAAGAGGGGCAGGTGAGTCAAGAGGGGCAGCTGAAGTAGAGGGTACAGGTACAGGATCTGTTGCAGGATCTGTTGCAGGCCTCTCTACCTTCTTGAAGTACTGCTGTAGGTTATTTTGGAAGGAGACCATCTTCTTCTCCTCCAAGATCTCCTTGTAACACCTAAGGGAATCCATGACTCCTCTGGCAACCTTAGTGCACCTTTCCATGTTGGGATTCTCGACCTCTGACCTTGACAACCCTTCCTGTATCAGGGCAAAACCTCCTGCCAAGCCCTGCCTTGTAAATCTCTTAGGGTACCGTCACACTATACGATTTACCTACGATCACGACCAGCGATATGACCTGGCCGTGATCGTAGGTAAATCGTAGTGTGGTCGCTGGGGAGCTGTCACACAGACAGCTCTCCAGCGACCAACGATGCCGAGGTACCCGGGTAACCAGGGTAAACATCGGGTTACTAAGCGCAGGACCGCGCTTAGTAACCCGATGTTTACCCTGGTTACCAGCGTAAAAAAAAACAAACAGCACATACTTACATTCTGGTGTCCGTCAGGTCCCTTGCCGTCTGCTTCCCGCACTCACTGACTGCCGGCCGTAAAGTGAAAGTGAAAGCACGTCACCGCTGTGCTTTGCTTTCACTTTACGGCCGGCAGTCACTGAGTGCGGGAAGCAGACGGCAAGGGACCTGACGGACACCAGAATGTAAGTATGTGCTGTTTTTTTTTTTTTAGTTTTACGCTTGTAACCAGGGTAAACATCGGGTTACTAAGCGCGGTCCTGCGCTTAGTAACCCGATGTTTACCCTGGTTACAAGCGAACGCACCGCTAGATCGCATCGCTAGATCGCTAGATCGGTGTCACACACACCGATCTAGCGATGCCAGCGGGAGATCCAGCGACAAAAGAAAGTTCTAAACGATCTGCTACGACGTACGATTCTCAGCAGGATCCCTGATCGCTGCTGCGTGTCAGACACAGCGATATCGTAACGATATCGCTGGAACGTCACGAATCGTACCATCGTAGCGATCGAAATGGCAGTGTGTGACGGTACCCTTACGTTCTGGGGTTGGTGTGTCTTCCTCTTCCTCTATCATCTGCTTCTCCAGTTGAATAAAGTCCTCAGCAGATAACTCCTCTCCATGAGATGCCAGTAGCTCTGTGACATCATCCTCCTCCACCTCCAGATTCATTGTCTTACTCATATTAACAACGTTCTTTATGACACTAGTCACTTACTCTTGGACCTCTGTGACATCATTCACAAACTGGGGACACCGTTTTTTCCACACACCATTCATACTGGTCTGCTTAACCTCATCCCAGGAATCAGCAATGTTATTCACAGCAACAATGATGTTGTATGTTTTCCAAAAGTCCTTTAGAGTCAAGTCCTTATTCTTTTCAGTTGCTGCTAAAGCATTACCAATGACCCTTCGAAGGTAGTAGGCCTTGAATGTAGCATTGACTCATTGGTCCATAGGCTATATTAGGGCAGTGGTATTAGGTGGAAGGTAAACCACCTTGACATTAGGGTTAAAGTCATCCAGATGGGCAGGGTGTCCAGGGGCATTGTCCAGAATTAGCAACACCTTAAAGGGGATATCCTTGGAGGTACAATACCACTCCATGCCTGACACAAAATGGTTGGTGAACCAGTCATCAAACACTGCAAGTGTCACCCATGCCTTCCTATTAGACTTCCAGATGACTGGTAGTTGACCCTTTGAAATGCCCTTGAGTGCCCTTGGATTCTCAGCCTTATACACCAGCATGGGCTTCAGTTTGTAGTCGCCAGCAGCATTGCCCCCAAGAAGCAAAGTCAATCTCTCCTTGCCGACTTTATGACCTGATGCTGACTTCTCCTCCTTGGCGATGTACGTACAGTTAGGCAAACGTTTCCAAAACAAGCCTGTCTCATCCACGTTGAACACTTGTAGAGCACAGTAACCACCCTCCTCAATTATCTCAGCCAATGCTTTAGGAAAGTCAGTTGCTGCTTTCTCATCAGCACTAGCAGCTTCACCTTGCACTTTAATGTTATGGAAGTTGGCACGATCCTTAAACCTCATAAACCAATCCCTACTTGACACAAATTTTTCACTTTCACTTCCTCCCCCCTTTTCTCTTTTCAACGCCTCAAATAGTCGCCTAGCCTTCTCCTGAATAATTATAAGGTTCACAGGGATACGGCGTTGATTTTGGTCTTCCAACCAAAGCACCAATAATCTTTCCATCTCAATAATAAGCCCACTACGCTGCTTTGATATCACTGTCACATGTTCAAGGATACGATCTTTATCCTTGATAATCGTAGTGACAGTGGAACGACTAAGTCCTAATGACCTGCCAATTTCTGTTGATGTTTCCCCCTTATCAGATCGCCTTATGATAACCACTTTCACCTCCATGGTGATGGCCTTCCTTTTCTTTGATGCACTGGTATCAGATGAGTCTAGCTTACGTTTGGGAGCCATTATGAAGGGTGTTATGGCATGCAGGAGACTCGATTTCCTCTGTTACCGGGTACAGTACTGGACTCTATTGTTCCGCCGCTGCACATAGTTCAACTTACGACGCAAAACCGCGTAAGTCGGAATGAGGCGTCGTATAAAGCGTCGTAAACACGAAACGACGTAACCCGAGACCGTCGTAAACCGAGGACTAACCGTAGTATGATTTCAACACTCAACCCATCAAACACTATATCATCTCAAACACCCCCCTACACTACCTGACACCCCTAAAAGCCTCATTATAGAGTATTATGTCCTCATACAGCAACCCATGAAAAATGATGATATCTTCATAGTCTCCCTTACACAGCTTTATGTTCCCACACAGCCACCTTGCACAGTATTATGTTCACATACAGCTCTGACGCAGAAAGATGTGCATACACAGTCCCCCTGTAAGGAGATGGAACGAACCACGGGTACCTGCATGCCGGGTCTGGAACTGAAAGGGGTAGATTCTCTGTCTCCTGGGGAAGCCTGAGAGAGGTGGACCTTCCCCTGCTGCCGGAGGGAAGTAAGAGGGGGACAGGGCTTCCTGCTGAGAGGAGGGGGCAGGGAGAGCCAGAAAAGGGCACGCAGACAGAGAAAAGAAATCACGCACAAGAGGAGAGTTGCAGGCCAGAGCAGAGCAGTGCTCAGAGCAGTGAGTGGTGCGCATGGTCTCCCTTGCCCTCAGAGAGTACTAGCACTGTAGCAGGCCGCATAGAGGGGGCCCCATCACCTGCAGAGACAGGCATGAACAGTAGCACACCAGAGAGAGACCGCTGCAGAGCTGTGCAGAGTGGAGCAGACCTGTGTGGAACAGAGGTGTGCAGAGCCGTGCACACAAAGCAGAGCCAAGCCAGGTGCCACAGCAGACATAGAGAGGAGTGCTCCAGTCGGGAGAATTAGCACCAAAGAGACCAGCGTTGCCTGCAGCGGGGACCAGGGAGCGCGGGACGTGCGGTGTGTGCCTAGTGATAACCAGAGAGTACCAAGTTCTGTATACGATGTGACCATGAGTACCGCACACACGTTGCCCCCAAGAGAGATCACACAAGGGACTGAGACTTGCACCCTGACGTGGGGAGAGAATAGCTGTCCTGACCGTCTTTTACCTGACTAGCCCCCATTTGAGATAGTTAATGAGCCACGTTGGGCTTGCACCAGACTGTGGCCCGTGCCTTTAATAGCCAAATTAGCTTATGGACTAGGCACAGTGGAAGGTACTGGAGACTGACCACTGCTGCCAAAAGACGGAATCAGCGACTACAGTACCCTCCAGGAGGAGGCGCAGTCCCCACCGTTGCCAACGCTATTTAGTGCGCAGCAGGAGCTGCAGTGTGAGAACATCCATATACCCTTGTTTCCTAATTGTTGTGTTTGAACTGTTGCATTTTACCATGACTTTATTAGCATTAACTCGTCACCTCCCTGCGTGAAGTATCTCCCATTTAAATAAACCCTTGCTCTGCCTCCGATCCGTCACTGCATCCCACGTTCCTGCTAGCATCCTGCACCCATACACAGCATTTTGTCCGTAACAACCACCATATACTGTCTTATGTACCCAAACAGCCCAATTACACAGCATTTTGTCCCACCATAGCCTCCATGCAGGAAAATGTCACCACACAGCCATCTTAAACAGTATAATGTTCTGACACAGCCTTCTTACACAGTATTGTCATCTCACAGCACCTTTGCACAGTATTATGGTCCCAACAAGCCCCCTTGCAGAGTATTATGCCTACACGCAGGCTCCATCACCCACAAAGCGGACATGATTTTTCCAAACTCCTACTAGAGCTGCCCTATTGGGACTCACGCCTTATACCCTTTCTGTCCTCCATTGATCCTTCTGGCACATGTGAGGTTTTGACAAAGACCATCCCTGGTCCAAACGTTAACCTTATTGTCCGCAATCACTATATATCTGAAAGCACCTGGTGATGGTTGTATACATGAATAAAGAAACAACACTTTTTGCATAAACTTCAACTACTTGAGTGCGGCTGATTTTCTCATTGATATTTACATGCAGCCCCAGGCAGAAAGATGTCCCCACACATGCCTCTTACGCAATATATCCCCACACAGCTGCCCATGTGGACAGATTTCCCCACATAGCCTCCAATGCAGAATAATATCCCACACAGTTTCCTTACACAGTATTATGTCTCTGTGGAGACATGGTGGTAAGTGGGTGCTTTCGTTCGCTGGTCTGGCTGTCTTTACAAAGACTGCATGGACCAAGACTCATTCTACTGAATGCCCACTCTCCTTTCCCATGGGAAGAATACTACTGAGACAACACAGGGTGAGGGTAAAACAGTGTGTTAATAATTTATTGAACCACCAACAGACAATAATATGTATCACAGTCTCAGCAAATACACAGGATGGTGCAAATTACAGAGTCTCACCCTTCCACTGGCTCGCCGGGATTGAGGCAGCTGCGACTTTGGAGCTTCCAGGGCCAACTACCTCAACCAGTGGCACCCCACTTTAGGCAGGCACCCACAGAGAGGAGTTACTGGCAAGCTTAGGAAGCTGAATGTTCATTGAGTTATTTTAGGAGGCTCAGATCTGTCATGGCTTTTAAAGTGTGTACTGCACTGCACTTTGTGCTTGAAACTGACATGTCTCATCATACAGGTGGTGCTCTGTTTCAGAGCATGTATGCCTTGCTTCAGGATCTGACAGCACAGAGTGAAAACCACGTGTCACTTGTCGGCAGCATATTCCTTGAAGAAATGTCATGCCAGGGAGCTCTTCTGAGCTGTCTTTGGGATACTTCTAGCAGTGGCATGGTGGGTAGTAGCAGGCGATGTATTGGCTAAGGGCTTCTCACTCCCACTTTTGCTGTGCTGTTGTGACAACATGGCCACCTCCTTGTCCTCCGAATTGCGCATGTCACTAGATGGCCTCTGTTCCATGTGGGGGGGTCTAGAACCTTGTCATCCACTGCATCATCTTCACTAACTCCTTAAACCTGTCCTCCTTGACAGGCGGCACACTACATAAAGATGCTGCAGTTGACAACTGAGTTTTGTCATCATCTAACATGTGTTGCAATGGTCCACTGACCATGTGCGCTAGCCCGCCCACATACGCATCATTCAACCTAACAAGGGGTTGGGCATCAGTGCACTCTTCCAAGTGAATGGACCATGTAACACTCCAAGTAGCAGAGTCATCAAAAAGCAGAAGAAACTGCTTGGCTGATTTGCAAGGGGGTTAGGTGGAAGCCGGATCACCATGGTCCTCTGGTGCTAACTGTGCACTTTCTTCTTTGGTCTGGGTGGAACATAATGTGAAGGAACTAGAGCCACTCTCAGCCATCCAGTCTAACACCTTTTCACTATCTTGTGTCCTCATCATTCATGCAGCTGTATTCGGGCCTGCGAAAGGACACATGCGTGTACCAGAGGAAGGTGTTATAATTGTGCATGTAGCAGACACAGAATGACCACATCCACTGTCTGCATTATCAGCCCTACCACCATCAGCAGCTGCTCTGGCACCACCACGGCCTCTTTCAGAACTCTTATTTGATGCTCTCCTCATTTTTGGAATTTCATTTTGACCTGCAAAAAGATGGTGAAAGAGTACAGTAGATCTATTTACAGTGGGGCAAAAAAGTATTTAGTCAGTCAGCAATAGTGCAAGTTCCACCACTTAAAAAGATGAGAGGTGTCTGTAATTTACATCATAGGTAGACCTCAACTATGGGAGACAAACTGAGAAAAAAAAAATCCAGAAAAGCACATTGTCTGTTTTTTTATCATTTTTTTTGCATTTTATGGTGGAAAATAAGTATTTGGTCAGAAACAAACAATCAAGATTTCTGGCTCTCAAAGACCTGTAACTTCTTCTTTAAGAGTCTCCTCTTTCCTCCACTCATTACCTGTAGTAATGGCACCTGTTTAAACTTGTTATCAGTATAAAAATACACCTGTGCACACCCTCAAACAGTCTGACTCCAAACTCCACTATGGTGAAGACCAAAGAGCTGTCAAAGGACACCAGAAACAAAATTGTAGCCCTGCACCAGGCTGGGAAGACTGAATCTGCAATAGCCAACCAGCTTGGAGTGAAGAAATCAACAGTGGTAGCAATAATTAGAAAATGGAAGACATACAAGACCACTGATAATCTCCCTCGATCTGGTGCTCCACGCAAAATCCCACCCCGTGGGGTCAGAATGATCACAAGAACGGTGAGCAAAAATCCCAGAACCACGCGGGGGGACCTAGTGAATGAAATGCAGAGAGCTGGGACCAATGTAACAAGGCCTACCATAAGTAACACACTACGCCACCATGGACTCAGATCCTGCAGTGCCAGACGTGTCCCACTGCTTAAGCCAGTACATGTCCGGGCCCGTCTGAAGTTTGCTAGAGAGCATTTGGATGATCCAGAGGAGTTTTGGGAGAATGTCCTATGGTCTGATGAAACCAAACTGGAACTGTTTGGTAGAAACACAACTTGTCGTGTTTGGAGGAAAAAGAATACTGAGTTGCATCCATCAAACACCATACCTACTGTAAAGCATGGTGGTGGAAACATCATGCTTTGGGGCTGTTTCTCTGCAAAGGGGCCAGGACGACTGATCCGGGTACATGAAAGAATGAATGGGGCCATGTATCGTGAGATTTTGAGTGCAAACCTCCTTCCATCAGCAAGGGCATTGAAGATGAAACGTGGCTGGGTCTTTCAACATGACAATGATCCAAAGCACACCGCCAGGGCAACGAAGGAGTCGCTTCGTAAGAAGCATTTCAAGGTCCTCGAGTGGCCTAGCCAGTCTCCAGATCTCAACCCTATAGAAAACCTTTGGAGGGAGTTGAAAGTCCGTGTTGCCAAGCGAAAAGCCAAAAACATCACTGCTCTAGAGGAGATCTGCATGGAGGAATGGGCCAACATAACAACAACAGTGTGTGGCAACCTTGTGAAGACTTACAGAAAACATTTGACCTCTGTCATTGCCAACAAAGGATATATTACAAAGTATTGAGATGAAATTTTGTTTCTGACCAAATACTTATTTTCCACCATAATATGCAAATAAAATGTTAAAAAACAGACAATGTGATTTTCTGGATTTTTTTTTCTCAGTTTGTCTCCCATAGTTGAGGTCTACCTATGATGTAAATTACAGACGCCTCTCATCTTTTTAAGTGGTGGAACTTGCACTATTGCTGACTGACTAAATACTTTTTTGCCCCACTGTATATGCAACAGTACTAGAAAAAAACAGCGGTCCTGAAAACATGTCTTTTGGCCTAAAAATGGCAAGTAGATGGCTGATGCCAATAATGTATTTCCAAGACTCGTGACAAACACACACCAGCCCTGAAACATTAGTTTTGAGGCCTAGAAATGGCGATGACACAGCTGATGCAAAATATTGATTTGCAAAAGTACTATAAAACTGACACCAGGCCTTAAAAATTATTTTTGGGGCCTAGAAATGGCAACGAGAAGGCTAATGCGATATATTGATATGCAAAACTGCTATAAAACAGACACCTTTCCTGAAAAAGTATTTTTGGAGCCTAGAAATGGAGAAAAGAATGCTGATGTGATATATTGATTTGGTAAACTACTAGAAAACAGACACCAGGCCTTAAAAATGATTTTTGCAGCCTAGAAATGGCTGCGAGAAGAGCAATGCGATATATTGATTTGTAAAACTACTAGAAAACTTACACCAAGCCTGGAAAATTATTTTTGGGGCCTAGAAATGGCAACAACACGGCTGATACAATATATTGATTTGCAAAAGTACTAGAAAAAACACACCAGGCCTTTAAAAATATTTTTTGGGCCTACAAATAGCAACGAGAAGGCTAATGCGATATATTGATTTGCAAATCTACTAGAAAACAGACACCTTTCCTGAAAAAGTATTTTTGGGTCCTAGAAATGACAAAGAGAAAGCTGATGCACTTTGTTGATTTGGTAAACGTTAAACTACTAGAAAACAGACACCAGGCCCTAAAAAATATTTTTGAGCCTTAGAAATGGCAATGACATGGCTGATGAAATATATTGATTTGAAAAAGTGCTAGAAAGCACACACCAGGTCTTAACAATTATTTTGGGGTCTATAAATTATTATTATTATTATTATTATTATACATTTACATAGCGCCATTTATTCCATGGCGATTTACATGTGAAAGGGGCAAATACAGACAAGTACAATAAACATGGGCAATACAAGGCACACACCTACAGAAGGAGAGAGGACCCTGCCCATGAGGGCTCACAGTCTGCAGGGGATGGGTGAGGATTCACTAGGAGAGGGTAGAGCTGGTCGTGCAGCAGTTCAGCAGACTAAGGATCACTACAGGTTGTAGGCTTTTCGGAAGAGGTGGGTCTTCAGGTTCTTTTTGAATGTTTCCGTGGTAGGCAAGAGTCTGATGTGTTGGGGTAGAAAGTTCCAGAGTGTAAGGCAAGCATGGGAGAAGTCTTGTATGCGGTTGTCGAAAGAAGTGATAAGAGGGGAGTATAGAAGGAGATCTTGAGAGGAACAAAGGTTGCGTGTGGGTAAGTACCGGGAGACCATGGCACAGATGTATGGAGGAGACAGGTTGTGGATAGCTTTGTATGTTATAGTTCGGGTTTTGAACTGAAGCCTCTGGACAATAGGAGGCCAGTGAAGGGCTTGGCAGAAAGGAGAGGATGGGGAATAACGGGAAGACAGGTGGAATTGTCGAGCAGCAGAGTGTAGGATGGATTGGAGCGGTGCCTGAGTGCTAGAGGGGAGGCCAGAGAGTAGGAGGTTGCAGTAATCAAGGTGGGAGATAAGGGCATGCACTAGCATTTTTGTGGTTTCATGGTTAAGGAATGCACAGATCTGGGAAATATTTTTGAGTTTGAGTCGCCAGGAGGAGGCAAGGGCATGGATATGAGGCTTGAAAGAGAGTGCAGAGTCAAGGATTACCCCAAGGCACCGAGCACGCGGGACTAGGGAAAGTGTGCAGTCATTGACATTGATGGATAGGTCTCATGGAGGGGTAGAGTGAGTTGAGGGAAAGATGATGAATTCTGTTTTGCCCATGGTCAGTTTTAGAAAGCGATCAGAAAAGAAAGCTGAAATAGCAGACAGACATTGTGGGATTTTGGTCAGTAAGGACGTGAGATCGGGTCCAGATAGGTAGATCTGTGTGTCATCGGCATAGAGATGATACTGCAAACTGTGGGATTCTATGAACAGTCCCTGGTCGAAGGTGTAGATGGAGATAAGCAGAATCCCTAGGACTGAGCCTTTGGAAACACCGACAGACAGACAGGAAGTGAGGTGAAAAGGTGGTGTGGGAGAGGAAGACACTGAATGTTCGGTCTGTTAGATATCACGAAATCCAGGATAGGGCCAAGTCTGTGATGCCAAGAGATGAGAGAATCTGTAGCAGGAGGGAACAGTCGACAGTGTCGAAGGCAGAAGACAGGTCCAGGAGAAGGACAGAGTAGGTCATTGGTGACTTTAGTTAGGGCAGTTTCAGTTGAGTGATGCAGTCGGAAGCCAGATTGTAACTGGTCAAAGAAGGAGCAGGAGGAAAGGTAGGAGGACAGTTCAACATGGACATGCTGTTCCAGTAGTTTTGAGGCATAAGGGAGAAGAGATATCGGGCGATAGCTAGATACAGAGGTTGGGTCGAGGGAGGACTTTTTGAGGATGGGTGTGATCTTGGCATGCTTGAAGGATGAGGGGAAGACACCAGTTATGAGTAAGAGGTTGAAGAGGTGTGTTAGGGTTGGGATGAAGACTGTGGCGAGGTTAGGGATGAGGTGGGATGGGAGCGGGTCAAGCGTGCAAGTGGTGAGATGTAATCTTGAGAGAAGGATGGAGATCTGATCTTCTGTCATGGTGGAGAGGCTTGTTTTGGAGGAATAGGGTTGAGCAGCTAAGAGGGACGTTGGGGGCTGCAAGCCAAAGCTTTCTCTGATCGTACCAATCTTCTGCTTAAAGAAATAGGCAAAGTCTTCAGTAGAAATGAGAGGAGATGGGGGAGGTGCTGGGGACGAAGTAGTAAATTGAAAGTGTTGAAAAGCTGTTTAGGGTTGTGAGACAGGGAGGATATGAGAGATGAGAAGTAAGTTTGTTTTGTGGCAGTGAGTGTGGGCTTGAAGCTGGCGAGGGACTGCTTGTATGCGATGAAGTGCTCGGTAGAGCGGGATCGCTTCCATCTCCGCTCAGCAACTCTGGAACCCCTAATAAGTTCTTTGGTCAGGCTGGTAAGCCAGGGCTGCCTGTTGATTGTATGAGTTTTGCTATGCCTGAGGGGGCAGCCGAGTCAAGTGTTGCTGTTATTGTTGTGTTATAAAAAGTGGCAGCAGCATCTGTGTCATGAAGGGAAGCTATGTCTGTAAGAGGGAGAAGGGACTCAGAGAGAGATTGTAAATTGAGGTGTTGAGATTTCTGTGAGGGTTAGTGAGTTTATGGAGTGGAATTGTGCACTAGGAGAGGAGAGGGAAGAGAATGACAGTAGGTTGTGGTCAGACAGGGGGAGGGGTGAGTTAGTGAGATTAGTAAGGGAACAGAGGCAGATGATATTAAGGTCCATCTTTGTGAGTGGCCGTGGAGGACCATTGAGTGAGGCCAAAAGAGGCAGTGAGCGATAGAAGTTTAGAGGCAGCTGGGGTGCAAGCGTCAATGGGTATGTTGAAGTCACCCATGATGATAGTAGGGATGCCAGCAGAGAGGAAGTGAAGTAGCCAGGTGGTGAAGTGGTCGAGAAAGGTGGAGATGGCTATTTCTGGGGGATGGTAGATGACAGCTAGCTGGAGGTTGGAGGAGTAGTTGATGTGGATGGAGTGCACCTCAAACGAGGGAAGAGTAGTGGAGGGTCATAGAGGAATTGGGGTAAAGGAGCAGGTATCAGCCAGGAGTAAGCCAACTCTTCCACCATGTTTGTTACGGGGCGAGGGGTGTGAGAGAGGTGGAATCCACCATAGGAAAGTGCAGATGGAGAGGCTGAGTCAGAGGGAGTGAGCCAGGTTTCAGTGATGACAAGGAAAAAGAGTTTGTTGGTAATAGAGAGGTCATGGATAAAAGGCAGTTTAGTGCAGACAGAGCGTTGATTCCATAGTGCTCCAGGTAAGGAGACCGGGGGATTTGGGGGCTGGATGAATGGGTATTAGGTTATCATGGTTGGAAAAACGTGTAGAGGGGGTTAGAAATGTGGCAGGGGGTTAGAAATGAGAGTGGGGATGTGTTGAGGAGGGCCAGGATTTGGGGATACATCGCCAGCAATGAGGAATGGTAGACAGAGCGTTATAAGGTGGGAGCAGAATAGGTCATGATGTGGCCCTGTGAGTCTGGAGAAAAGGATTGTATGTGTAGGAACAGCTGTGAGGAGGAGGTGAGATGGATGGGGAGGATGGAGGGGGAATTTACTAGTTCCTTACAAGGTGGAGGGATTACAGGAGGTAGTGAAAAATAGAGTAATATAGGTGTGAAAGAAAAAAGAAACCAAAACATTGTAGTGGTTTTATATTCCTTTACCTTACAGCCAATTCCAGTCCAATTCTAGTCTAATTCAGAGAAGTGTAATTAGAAATCTATAATTTGAAAGATGGAATTTGAAAGATTGCTGGGTCAGACTGTGTCTGGGGCAGACACATTGCTCAGAATATATCTGCGACTAAGGACAATCAGGTGTGAGTGAGGGGTTGGGTGTGAATGGCTAGGCCAAATGCTCATGGAGAAAAAAATGTCATAAAAAGAGGGTGGGGTTGGAGTGACTTCTCAAAGATATGCATGAAAACACAAGAGAAATGAAGCAGGTTGTGGAAACTAAATCATGGGTAAGCAGCGCATACCAGGGGGAGTGTAAATGCAGTTCACAAACAGTCAGGAGTTGTGGAAAGATGAGTACATTCAGAGCATAGCAGGGGATGTAAATGCAGTTTACAAACAGTCAGGAGCCATGGAAAGATGAGTACATTCAGAGAGTACCTGTGGGAAGAGGTGACAACTTGATTAGATGATATAGATGGTGATGAAGATCATGACAATATTATAGGACTGATGGTGGTGAGCAGCCAAATGCATCTTAGAATTCGAGTATAATTCAGAGTTGTGTAATTAGAAATATGTCATTTGAAAGATGGAATTTGAAAGATGGCTGGGGCACACTGTGTTTGGGGCAGACACATGGCTCAGAATATTTCTGTGACTTAGGACAATCAGGTATGGCAATAAAAAGGCTGAGCCGATATATTGATTTGCAAAACTACAAGAAAATAGACACCAGGCATAAAAAAAAAGTATTTTGGGGCTATGAAATGGCATCAACATGACTGATGTGCTGTATTGATTTGCAAAAGTACTAGAAAACTGGCACCATGCCTTAAAAAATATTTTTGGGGCCTAAACATAGCAATGAGAAGGCTAATGCAATATATTGATTTGCTAAACTAGTAGAAAACACACACCAGTCCTGAAAAAAAACTATTTTTGTAGCCTACAAAGTCTAATGAGATGGCTGCTGCCAATTATTTATTCCTCAGACTAATAGAAAACACAGTGGCTTAAACAAGAGTAAGCCCACAGGCGGGGGTTTATAGTACACACAGTGGCTTCAAGGACAGTATGCTCACAGGCGGGGGGCAGAGTACACACAGCGGCTTCAAATATTATACTCCCTCAGGTGGGAGGTGCAGAGTACACATAGTGGCTTCAAGGACAGGTCGCCCACAGGTGGGAGGTGCAGAGTACAGAGAGCAGCTTAAAAGACTACTCTCACATACAGAGGGTTACAGAGTACACACAGCGGCTTAAAAGTCATTACTCCCACATGTGGGGGGTACGGAGTATACACAGCAGCTTAAATGACAGTACTCCCACAGGTGGGGTGGTGTAGAGTACACACAGCAGTCAAAAGGAAAGTTCTGTCTTTGACGGGGGTTGCAGGGTACATATGTAAGGAGGTTGTGGGATGCAGTAACGGATAGGAGGCAGACCAATGGTTAAAATTAACTTTACTATAACAAAGGTATACTCCACGCAGAGAGGAGGGAAGGTATAGATAATTGGTATTAACACTTTCGTAACACTGACAGATAGTACGGGCAGAGGGTATAAACAATGTTCAACAGTAACAAACTTATCAGTCTGACGTCTTCAGAATGAGGAGCCTCGGGTGTGCACAGTGTTGCGGGCATGGTCAGCGCGTGAAGGAAACGATGCAGGCTTGTAAGCATCGGTGGTCCAGTTCTTGGCAATGGTGGAGAATTCCGGGCTCTCTTCCTACACTTCCCCTCTCCTTTTGCTCACAATTCCACGTGCGAGAGTTCTGGTAGTTTGAGTTACCAGCTTGTTGTACCTTGAATGACTTGTTGGCAAATGATCCAAACAGGAAGAAAATATCAGCACCACACAAGTCTTCCAGTAAAAAAACCCTTTGTCCTTTATTTTAACAACATGCTGTGGACATGCTTACAGAGGGCAGGAGAATTGCAAGACGACCTGGTTAGGTTAATGGACTATGGCCGTTTCGCGTGGTATACGCTTCAATGGATGAACTAGTTGAAGCATATACCATGTGATTCAGCCGTAGTCCATTAACCTAACCAGTTCGTCTTGCAATTATCCTGCCCTCTGTAACCATGTCCACAGCATGTTGTTAAAATAAAGGACAGGGTTTTTTTTTTACTGGAAGACTTGTGTGGTGCTGCTATTTTCTTCCTGTTTGGATTTCCACTCATATTTTTTCAAAAAAGCATGCCTTATTCCAGTGGATTACCATTTGGTGGGGTTGTCGACTCAGCTCATCCTACTGGACTCTGCTAAGACTGCTCAAACAGTGAGTACTCACCTGTTTCTTAGTGCCGTTCAGCTTTTTTCTTGTTTTTTCTTGTTGCCAAATTGGTCCTGATTGTATGTATTGGGGGGTATTCTTGCTGTGGCCCGCTTGGAGCGCATTAAGTAAGAAAGAGTAGTTGAAACCAGGTTCAGTAGTCGAGTCATGATGAATAGGCAAGGGCGGGGATGCGCCCATTTCCACAGGAACTAGCATTTCAGGAGCCTCAGAAGCTTCAGGAATGTGTCCTACTTCCGAGCCCTCAGGAGACTCTTCGTCTTCACAATCAACAACAGGCAAAGGGGATATTTCAGGAGCACTTTCCTCTTCCTCAACTTTGTCTGGATCTTTTGACATACAAAGACATAGCATATTTCGATGGACTACTTGAGTGGGGGTATCTTTTCCTCCTTCAGGTTGGATTTCATAGATGGGTCCTTCCAAGCTGATTCTTCACTTTACTCGATACAGGGTCTTTTCCCAATGGTATTCCAGCTTGTCCTTTGGACGCTTGTCTCGAACCAACACTTGATCTCTGCCTGGAGAGCTGTCCCTCGCAGAGGAGCTGTCCCCAAATGTTTGAGGTCTTGGAACCTAGTCTGCACCAAGCTATGTAACGTCTGCAGCCGATGTTGATGTTATCGCACCCAGGTGGACACCCCCGTCCGTGGGTAGTCCTCCTTTGGGTCAAGTTCTAGATCTGTGATCCCTCTTCCCGGCCAGCCAAACAGTTGGAAATAGGGCCTATGTCCAGTGGTGCGGTGTACTCTGTTGTTATACAGTATACCAACACCAACTCAGCTACAAATTCAGGCCACCAGGCCTTCCAGTCCTCCTTTAGTGTTTTTAACATTTGGATAAGAGTTTGATTGAATCACTCACAGGTTCCATTTCCCTGAGGGTGGTACAGCGTCGTCTGTGATTTTTCGATCTGGTACAGGCGGTGCAGCTCTTCCATTACTCGCCCTAGAAACTTCGGGCAGCCATACACTTGGATGACATTTTTACAGATACACTAGTATGTGCTGCAGACTCAGCAGTTTGGTCATGTGTAGGGGTCACAACGACAAACTTAGTAAAATGGTCCATCATCACAAGACAATGTTCGTATCTCTGATGGGCCGGACCTATTGTAAAATAACCTACCATCAGACTCCTACTGGACCCGTGGAAGCGTGGTAGCGTGAAATGGCCGTCGTCCGTTCATTGTTCACATTCTCCCCTGCAGAAGACTTGTATGCTGCAATAAAGTTTGGATTTTTAGGACGGTGATTCACTTTCATTTCTTTACAATTGAACTTTGCATTCTGCTTTCTGAATTGAGCACCCGTCCCTTTTTGGGCCAAAGAAGTAGTAAGTGACTTAGAAGTGATGACATCCATTTACTGCCCACTGCCTGAGGCTAGGTTAACCACTGTTTGTCTAAGGCCGGCATCACACTGGCATTTTAAACGGCCGAGTGCAATGCGATAAAAAATCGCATTGCAATCGGACCAATGTTAAGCTATGGGGCAGCTCCCACCAGCCGACTTTTTGTCGGCCGTTATTCTCGGTCCGAGACAATCGCAGCATGCTGCGATTGTCTCGGATCGAGGAAAACTTTCGGCTCACTCGCACCCATATAAGCCTATGGGTGCGAGTGAGACAGTGCACACCACTCGGATATTATCCGAGTGATGTGCGTTATAAGCGGACTCCAGCAATGGAGGAGATGGAGAAATTCATTTCTCTGCCTCCTCCACAGCTGTGCTCCGATCCTCCCTTGCGAGAGAATCGGTGCACAGACGGATGACACTCGGCTCCTGCTCTGCTGCGAGCAGGAGCCGAGTGTCATTAGCGTATCACATCCGATGATCTCGCATCGGATGCAATATGCCAGTGTGACGCCGGCCTAAGTTGCATTTAGCTGGTGGTAACCATTGAAAGAAAATAGTTTATATTTTTTAAAGGGAAATTGAACATTTCTTATGCTTTTTTGGATTCACCAGGATTGGTATGCTGCACAAACATAAGCAAAAATATATCTATACCATTTAAAACATCTGCAATTGCCTGCATAAAATACAGTATATTTTATGTTCCTCTGTATTATCCTGTTTGATGTGTGAGACACATTGGTCTGAATATTGCAGTGATGCGGATTGCTTTTTTTCTTTCTAATCTATCATCAGAACTTGCAGAGGCATGGAGGTCATGATGATTTGTGTAGGAGCTCTTTGCTCCGGAGGCTTAGCTAATTCACAATTTCTGCATTGCTGACAGGCCTCTTCCACAGTGGCTTTCAGAAGAGGATGGTAAACCAGCTGCTGTAACCACTGAAAGGTCTTCTCTTGAGCCAAGTGAGCTCTTCTTTCGTGTGCCTCCTTAGCTATCTTGGGCAACTGCATTTAGGGGAGGACCATCCTGCCCTGTGACTCACAGTTCCCGCTGTAACTGGATCCTCCGGTCTAAAAGCCCATTCTTCAATTGAAGTCTTTCCCACTGTAGTATGATTTGCAAGGCCCTGGGGACAGGGCGTCCCTCTCTCTTTGGCTGGGCAATTGTTTTAGAGCCACCCACTGTCTCATTTGAGAAAGTTTCCCATCTTCCTGTTGTAGCCAGATCCATTCATCCCAGTACCACCAGAGAATGCTTTCCCGACTAGCTGCCTGTACTTGATACTGCGTAGCTGCCAACGTCCTGGCAGTTTCCCAGAACTTAGAAACTTCTTGTGCCTCCAACTCTTCGTCCTGATTGGGCCCAGGTCTTTCATGAGACACTCTGGATAGGGCATCAGTATGAGTATTTACAGCTCCCCTCTTGTAGGTGATCTTATATTGAAATTTCGCCATCCGAGCCACCCAACGCTGATCCAGGGCCTCGATTTTCACGCTTTCTAGGTGGGCCAAACGATTATTATCGGTGTGGATTAAGACGTCATAGCCGGACAAGTATTCCGCAAACTTCTCAGTCATGACCCACACTAATGCTAACAGCACCAGCTTGAATGAACTGTAATTGTCCAGATTCTATTTGGAGTCATGCAAGGATCTATTCGCATAAGCGTTCACCCGCTCTTTTCTGTGTTGAATCTGAGATAACATACTGTAGCTCCAAGTCCAAGCAGGCTTCCATCAGTGTGGAGGGTAAATGTCTGGGAGAAATCTGCATAGGCTAACACTGGTGCTTCAGTTAAAGCCATCTACAACATGCAGAATGCTTTCTCTTACCGCTCCCCCCACTGGAGAGTTTTATTCTTCGAACCAGACGGCACCCCTTTTAGTAGTTCCATCAGTATGTTCAATTGCAGCAGGGAAGAAGACAGACTTAAAGAATTTGGGGAATTGAAGAAAAAATTTAGTGCCCGCAAATATCCACATTGGTCGCTGAATAGGGCCACAGAAATAGTGAACAAGAAATGTAGAGATGACTTACTGACATCGAATAAAAATAACCGCTCTGCGAGACATAATTATAATAATAAGCCCCATGTGTGTCTTCAGTATAGCTCCCAGTTTGGACAAATTAAGAATATTATTAAAAATAGATTACCCATCCTGTACGAGGATCATATTCTTATGGATATCTTAAAGGATGGGGTTAACGTGGTTGCTAGAAAAGCCCAAACCATTGGGGATATTATTGCTCCAAATACAATCACAATTAGACCTAAAATGAATACATGGTTAGAGTAGGGTTTTTTTAAATGTGGCACGACAGCATGCAGTACGTGTGCACACTCTCTAACTGGGAATATATTCACTAACTCAGAAAAAAACAAGAATTATAAAATAAATAATTTCATTAATTGTCACACAAAAAATGTAGTATATAAAGTAGAATGTACAGCCTGTCAACTATCATATATAGGCTGTACAACACGCAAACTAAAAACGCGCATTACAGAACATATCAGGGATGCCAATATTTCTAACTTTACCACTAGGAATGTATCCATGGTTTCCAAACATTTCAGTACAGTACATAGGGGAGATGTTACAACTTTAAAAGTTCAGGGCATTGAGAAAGTTTACTCACATAGGCGTGGGGTGACACAAAAAGGCGGCTACTAACCAGAGAAGCCTTTTGGATGTACAATTTAAACACCCGTTCCCCTGCAGGTTTAAATAAAAGGAATGAAATCTTATATCATTATTGTTAATATCTTCCTTACTGTATTCTCTACATGCATTTTCGGTGAATTTTTCCTGCCTGCTTTGTGCGGTAAAATGTATGCAGTTGTGGTCTGTAGGACCTTTTGTTTCATCATGTGACTTTGCCACATTGGCTAGATATTTGTTTCTTTTTTTCTTTTTTTGGGTTGGAACAAAAGGAATGACATTTTATATCATCTATGTTGATATTTTATATAAGTATTCATTGTATGTATTACTATTGTAACCTTCCGTTTTGTCTTGTGATAGAATGCATGCAGTTGTGATCTGTAGGACCTTTCTATTTGTCATGTGATCTCAATTGAGTATGTGATAGGTCCATATTGTCTATATAAGCAAGACTAAATGTGGGTTTTATATGGGCATGAATAAGATCCCGTGTGATCGAAACGCGTTGCCTATATTCATGTAACCACCTGCGTCCTTGTTACTTTGTAAGGTTGTCCTTTTTAATGAAGTTGGACTAATAAAGAATTTTGCCATTTTATTGGAGCTGGAGTTTCCACGTTTTCGTATACTGCAGTATGTTCATAATGCGAGTAAAGTTCTTCATGAACTGCCGATAATATCTGGTGAGGCCCAGGAAGGCCCATACATCTTTCACGGTCTTAGGAATGGGCCAATCTTGTACTGCGGCAATCTTCTCATGGGATGGTCTGAACCCGTCTGCAGAGACATGTCCCAACTACTCAATCTGGGTGCAGAATAGAAGGCATTTCTGATGCTTTACTTTTAACCCATGTCTTTAACCCTGCTGTTCTGTTGGTCAAAAATGACCGACCTTGAACTTCAATATTCTTTAACCCCTTTACCCCCAAGGGTGGTTTGCACGTTAATGACCAGGCTAATTTTTACAATTCTGACCACTGTCCCTTTATGAGGTTATAACTCCGAAACTCTTCAACGGATCCTGGTGATTCTGACATTGTTTTCTCGTGACATATTGTACTTCATGATAGTGGTAAAATTTCTTTGATAGTACCTGCGTTTATTTGTGAAAAAAATGGAAATTTGGCGAAAATTTTGAAAATTTCGCAATTTTCAAACTTTGAATTTTTATGCAATTAAATCACAGAGATATGTCACACAAAATACTTAATAAGTAACATTTCCCACATGTCTCCTTTACATCAGCATAATTTTGGAACCAATTTTTTTTTTTGTTAGGGAGTTATAAGGGTTAAAAGTTGACCAGCAATTTCTCATTTTTACAACACCATTTTTTTTTAGGGACCACGTCTCATTTGAAGTCATTTTGAGGGGTCTATATGATAGAAAATGCCCAAGTGTGACACCATTCTAAAAACTGCACCCCTCAAGGTGCTCAAAACCACATTCAAGAAGTTTATTAACCCTTCAGGTGTTTAATAGGAATTTTTGGAATGTTTAAATAAAAATGAACATTTAACTTTTTTACACAAAAAATTTACTTCAGCTCCAATTTGTTTTATTTTACCAAGGGTAACAGGAGAAATTGGACCCAAAAAGTTGTTGTCCAATTTGTCCTGAGTACGCTGATACCCCATATGTGGCAGTAAACCACTGTTTGGGCGCATGGGAGAGCTCGGAAGGGAAGGAGCGCTATTTGACTTTTCAATGCAAAATTGACAGGAATTGAGATGGGACGCCATGTTGCGTTTGGAGAGCCACTGATGTGCCTAAACATTGAAACCCCCCACAAGTGACACCATTTTGGAAAGTAGACCCCCTAAGGAACTTATCTGGATGTGTGGTGAGCACTTTGACCCACCAAGTGCTTCACAGAAGTTTATAATGCAGAACCGTAAAAATAAAAAATCATATTTTTTCACAAAAATTATATTTTTGCCCCCAATTTTTTATTTTTCCAAGGGTAAGAGAAGAAATTGGACCTCAAAAGTTGTTGTCCAATTTGTCCCGAGTACGCTGATACCCCATATGTGGCAGTAAACCACTGTTTGGGCGCATGGGAGAGCTCGGAAGGGAAGGAGCGCCGTTTGACTTTTCAATGCAAAATTGACAGGAATTGAGATGGGACGCCATGTTGCGTTTGGAGAGCCACTAATGTGCCTAAACATTGAAACCCCCACAAGTGACACCATTTTGGAAAGTAGACCCCCTAAGGAACTTATCTGGATGTGTGGTGAGCACTTTGACCCACCAAGGGCTTCACAGAAGTTTATAATGCAGAGCCATAAAAATAAAACAAAATTTTTTTCCCACAAAAATTATTTTTTAGCCCCCAGTTTTGTATTTTCCCTAGGGTAACAGGAGAAATTGGACCCCAAAAGTTGTTGTCCAATTTGTCCTGAGTACGCTGATACCCCATATGTGGGGGGGAACCACCGTTTGGGCGCATGGGAGGGTTCGGAAGGGAAGGAGCGCCATTTGGAATGCAGACTTAGATGGAATGGTCTGCAGGCGTCACATTGCGTTTGCAGAGCCCCTAATGTACCTAAACAGTAGAAACCCCCCACAAGTGACACCATTTTGGAAAGTAGACCCCCTAAGGAACTCATCTTGATGTGTTGTGAGAGCTTTGAACCCCCAAGTATTTCACTACAGTTTATAACGCAGAGCCATGCAAATAAAAAATATTTTTTTTTCCACAAAAATTATATTTTAGCCCCCAGTTTTGTATTTTTCCAAGGTTAGCAGGAGAAATTGGACCCTAAATGTTGTTGTCCAATTTGTCCTGAGTACGCTGATACCCGATATGTGGGGGGGAACCACCGTTTGGGCGCATGGGAGGGCTCGGAAGGGAAGGAGCATCATTTGGAATGCAGACTTAGATGGATTGGTCTGCAGGCGTCACATTGCGTTTCAGAGCCCCTAATGTACCTAAACAGTAGAAACCCCCCACAAGTGACCCCATATTGGAAACTAGACCCCTCAATGAACTTATCTAGATGTGTTGTGAGAACTTTGAACCCCCAAGTGTTTCACTACAGTTTATAATGCAGAGCCGTGAAAATAAAAAATCTTTTTGTTTTCCCACAAAAATTATTTTTTAGCCCCCAGTTTTGTATTTTCCCAAGGGTAACAGGAGAAATTGGTCCACAAAAGTTGTTGTCCAATTTGTCCTGAGTACGCTGATACCCAATATGTTGGGGTAAACCCCTGTTTGGGCACACAGGAGAGCTCGGAAGGGAAGGAGCACTGTTTTACTTTTTCAACGCAGAATTGGCTGGAATTGAGATCGGACGCCATATCGTGTTTGGAGAGCCCCTGATGTGCCGAAACAGTGGAAACCCCCCAATTATAACTGAAACCCTAATCTAAACACACCCCTAACCCTAATTCCAACGGTAACCCTAACCACACCTCTAACCCTGACACACCCCTAACCCTAATCCCAACCCTATTCCCAACTGTAAATGTAATCTAAACCCTAACCCTAACTTTAGCCCCAACCCTAACTGTAGCCCCAACCCTAACCCTAACCCTAGCCCTAACCCTAGCCCTAACCCTAGCCCTAACCCTAACCCTAGCCCTAACCCTAGCCCTAACCCTAGCCCTAACCCTAACCCTAGCCCTAGCCCTAACCCTAGCCCTAACCCTAGCCCTAGCCCTAACCCTAGCCCTAACCCTAGCCCTAGCCCTAACCCTAGCCCTAACCCTAGCCCTGATGGGAAAATGGAAATAAATACATTTTTTTTTATTTTTCCCTAACTAAGGGGGTGATGAAGGGGGGTTTGATTTACTTTTATAGCGAGTTTTTTAGCGGATTTTTATGATTGGCAGCCGTCACACACTGAAAGACCCTTTTTATTGCAAAAAATATTTTTTGCAATACCACATTTTGAGAGCTATAATTTTTCCATATTTTGGTCCACAGAGTCATGTGAGGTCTTGTTTTTTGCGGGACGAGTTGACGTTTTTATTGAAAACATTTTTGGGCACGCGACATTTTTTTTATCGCTTTTTATTCCGATTTTTGTGAGGAAGAATGACCAAAAGCCAGCTATTCATGAATTTCTATTGGGGGAGGCGTTTATACCGTTCCGCGTTTGGTAAAATTGATAAATCAGTTTTATTCTTCGGGTCAGTACGATTACAGCGATACCTCATTTATATCATTTTTTTATGGTTTGGTGCTTTTATACGATAAAAACTATTTTACAGAAAAAATAATTATTTTTGCATCGCTTTATTCTCAGGACTATAACTTTTTTATTTTTTTGCTGATGATGCTGTATGGCGGCTCTTTTTTTGCGGGACAATATGACGCTTTCAGCGGTACCATGGTTATTTATATCTGTCCTTTTGATCGCGTGTTATTCCACTTTTTGTTCGGCGGTATGATAATAAAGCGTTGTTTTTTGCCTCGTTTTTTTTTTGTTTTTTTTCTTACGGTGTTTACTGAAGGGGTTAACTAGTGGGACAGTTTTATAGGTCGGGTCGTTACGGACGCGGCGATACTAAATATGTGTACTTTTATTGTTTTTTTTTTTTTATTTAGATGAAGAAATGTATTTATGGGAATAATATTTTTTTTTTTTTTTCATTATTTTGGAATATTTTTTTTTATTTTTTTTACACATTTGGAAAATTTTTTTTTTTCTTTTTTACTTTGTCCCAGGGGGGGACATCACAGATCAGTGATCTGACAGTTTGCACAGCACTCTGTCAGATCACTGATCTGACATGCAGCGCTGCAGCCTTCACAGTGCCTGCTCTGAGCAGGCTTCTGTGAAGCCACCTCCCTCCCTGCAGGACCCGGATCCGCGGCCATCTTGGATCCGGGGCTGCGGGGGTCTCAGGGAAGCCCGCAGGGAGCCCCCTCCCTGCGCGGTGCTTCCCTGCACCGCCGGCACATCGCGATCATCTTTGATCGCGGTGTGCCAGGGGTTAATGTGCCGGGGGCGGTCCGTGACCGCTCCTGGCACATAGTGCCGGATGTCAGCTGCGATAAGCAGCTGACACCCGGCCGCGATCGGCCGCGCTCCCCCCGTGAGCGCGGCCGATCGGCTATGACGTACTATCCCGTCCAGGGTCAGATAAGCCCAGGGCACCTCGACGGGATAGTACGTCTAAGGTCACAGAGGGGTTAAAATATTCAAGATGCGGCTCTGAAACCCGTGGCCGACCGACCCATCCTCATTTAAGTCAATCAACCACAAGTTTCAGAACCGCATCTTGAACACCCCAAAAAATACCAAAGTTCAAAATAGGTCTCCCCAGACCGAACAGAACAGCAGGGTTAAAGGTGACTGTCAACAAAGGTGACAGTCCCAACAGTTCCGGCCCCAGTGTGAAAAATGTACCCCCAGTCTGGGCTCTCTTCTTACACACACAGCAGCTTAAAAGACAGTACTCCCACAGGTGGGAGATTGAGAGTACACACAACTTGAAGGACAGTCCTCCCACAGGTAGGGAGTGCAGAGTATGCACAGTATCTTTTACCACAGAAATAGCACATATAGCGGTACACTTAGTGTTGTGTTTGTAGAGTGGCAGCTGGAATCTGTCCCTCACTTCAGATGCATCCTATCCAACACTAATGAGAGTATAATGGTTTCAGCACTCGTGATCCGGCATTTATAAAGGCCAGGTCACATGCTGCACCTAGCAATCACAGCCATGCCAAGTGGTGATGGCTCTGGAAGTGCCTGAAGTCTAAAAGCTTGTTGATTGGCTGTGCTGCAGACTTTCAACAAGCTATATTAGACTGCCAAACCTGAACAGTAAACCGGACATACAGTACAATGAAATGTCCCTGTTCAGTGATCAGTACCGGACTCTAGGTGTCTGGTACGAATCACAAACTTTCCGGTTTGAGTTTGCTCATACCTATCCATGGGTAAACTATGTTTTTTGATTGTCAGTTTCAGCAGTAGTTTCACGATTTACCATGTTTCAATTTCGTCTCACAAATTCACAGTTTGGACACATTTTTTCAGGTTAATTTACTTGGAATACACCACATCCTGCAGGTAAAAAAGGACATGCTGTACACAATGTGGTAATTGCAGACTTCGACTGAAAATAATATAAGATTGGATTATTCCATTACTATCTACGTATAATGTTCCTGTAACAGTTTTTATTGCATAGTGAGAAGAACTTGTATGTGACCAGAACCCTCTGACCCAGGCATTTTTCAAGTAGAAAGGATTAAGAGAAAAAAAGAACACAATTTCTGCAGTATAAATAACAATGAAACAAACTAAAAATACAAGTAACATTTTCTACCTCTACATTTACAGTATATGCCCTGAAAACAAGGAGCAAAGGAACACTGTGTCACTCACATGAAGAAAATTATGGACTTAGAAGTGATGACATCCATTTACTGCCCACTGCCTAAGGCTAGGTTAACCATTGTTTGTCTAAGGCTGTCGTCACACTGGCGCTTTAAACGGCCGAGTGCAATGCGATAAAAAATCGCATTGCAATCGGACCAATGTTAAGCTATGGGGCAGCTCCCACCAGCCGACTTTTTGTCGGCCGTGTTCCTCGGTCCGAGACAATCGCAGCATGCTGCGATTGTCTTGGATCGAGGAAAACACTCGGCTCACTCTCACCCATATAAGCCTATGGGTGCGAGTGAGACAGCGCACACCACTCGGATATCTGCTGCGAGCAGGAGCCGAGTCTCATTAGCATATCGCATCCGATGATCTCGCATCAGATGCAATACGCCAGTGAGACGCCGGCCTAAGTTGCATTTAGCTGGTGGTAACCATTGAAAGAACATAGTTTTTATTTTTTAAAGGGAAATTGAACATTTCTTATGCTTTTTTGGTTTCACCAGGATTGGTATGCTGCACAAACATAAGCAAAAATATATCTATACCATTTAAAACATCTGCAATTGCCTGCATAAAATACAGTATATTTTATGTTCCTCTGTAATATCCTGCCAATGTAAACCTCTACAATCCACTTACATAATACAGTCAAAAATGGTATGCAGATGGAACCCTGACAGACCTACATTATGCCAAAATGAAACACTTTTAGATTATGCCTGCCCCAAAAGAAGTCTATTAATTAGCCTATTAAATGTGGGAGAATATAGAGTCTGATGGGACATGCCACACAATGTTTGTTCTTTTTCTTCCAATTTGTACAAAATCTTATGTAAAAGTCTTGTCACTGAATTTAATTTATTAAAAATGTCCCTTTCAGGTTTTAGCACTTTTATTTATATATCATGTTAGGGGTCGAGTTCCCGCCTCTGCACAGGGGGAATCTCGGGCCGTCTCCGCTGCGGTCTCTCATTCTTCTCCTGCCGCAGTGGAGTCTGCTCAGCGGAGACATCAGTCCCAGCATCTTGCTCAATCCCACTCTGTACAAAGAATTACTGCTGCTTTTCCTGCTTCTGCCATTGAAGTCAATGTTGGGCAGCGGCGAGCAGATGCTTTTGGGACTAAGTCCTGCTTTTCTCTTTCTGAGCATGCCCAGGGCAAGATCTCCCATTGGAGATCGAGGGTCACATGCTCAGGTACTGCAGCACATCCAATTGGTCCTCCAGGAAGGTCCTGAAAGTGCAAAACTTCGGTAGCAGCTTCCCATTGGTCCTTTATTGGAAGGTCCTGAACGTGCTGCAACTATATAAGTTGCGCATGACCGCACGGCTATGCGCTAGTATTGACTTGATATAATGTGTGTAGATGGATGTATGTCGATGGATGAAAGCTCCTAAATCATTCCCATTCCTAGTGTTGTTGACTGTTCGCGAATGATGGTAGCTATCTAGCGCCCGACTAAGCCATCAGCACGAAACACACATTACAGCGTCTAGTTGCTGTGACCGCCAGTGCAGCGCAGTGCGCATTCTCAGCGCTTTCCTGGGCCAAGCCTGGGTGGTTAGTGGCGTCCGCCAGTGCGGCACCGTACGCACTCACGTGCATCTTTAATACATTTATTTCTGTCACTCTGACACCCCAGTTGCGGTGTCGAGCGCATGAGATTTTTATGAACTCTGTTCCTGTGTCTTGGGATTGAGTTCTGAGACTCCTTGCTTGCACTCTTGGTGCAGTACCGTGGCCCTGTGATGCAACGGGGTTCGCTTCCTTCACACAGGGTGAAGTAAACCCGTGTGTGTATTCACATTGTACCGCCATATCGTCCGTCATCACTAGCAGCAGGTTTTCACCTGCACGGTGGACCCCGGACTGCGAACGCACCAGATACTATTCCATTTTAAACTTGGTGCGTTCCGCCAGTCCTAACAGATCGTATATGTGTCATTTTAGTTATCTATTTTTTATTTAATGTGATGCAATGAATAGATCCTAACATCAGACATTATTTAGAAGTCACATATTTTTGAGGAAAAAAGATAGGAAAAAACTATTTTGATTATTTTTCTGTTCATTAATAGTATTTATGAGATTTTCAAACTGGATTAGGACATTACGTATATTACATGGAAAGCAACAAGGTGTACTCGTCCCTATGTCCCTAAAGGGGTTGTCCACTACTACGGCACCACTTCTGGATCTAAATGTTTGACCCTGTTAAAATACAAAAAGCTGGATCTGCCATCCAGACCCATGAAGCTACCGCTGTACACTAGACAATGATAAATAGTGATAACTGTTGTGAATTCTGTGGCAGAGCTCCCTCCTGTGGTCACAAGTGGTACTTCGGCTGATTCTCTCTGTGAGCTTCCGTTGGTGGAGGAAAGTGGTACTGCGGCTTCTGAGTTTCCTTCCTCAGGTGATGTGGTGAAGTCGTTAGGTGTTGCTCTATTTAACTCCACCTAGTGCTTTGATCCTGGCCTCCAGTCAATGTTCTAGTATTGGACCTGTTTCCTCCTGGATCGTTCCTGTGGCCTGCTGCTCTGCATAGCTAAGTTCTGCTTTGCTATTTTGTTTGCTGTTTTTTTCTGTCCAGCTTGTCTATTTGTTTTTTCCTGCTTGCTGGAAGCTCTGGGACGCAGAGGGTGTACCTCCGTGCCGTTAGTTCGGTACGGAGGGTCTTTTTGCCCCCTTTGCGTGGTTTTTGTAGGGTTTTGTGTTGACCGCAAAGTTACCTTTCCTATCCTCGCTCTGTTCAGAAAGTCGGGCCTCACTTTGCTAAATCTATTTCATCTCTACGTTTGTCTTTTCATCTTAACTCACAGTCATTATATGTGGGGGCTGCCTTTTCCTTTGGGGTATTTCTCTGAGGCAAGGTAGGCTTATTTTCTATCTTCAGGCTAGCTAGTTTCTCAGGCTGTGCCGAGTTGCATAGGGAGCATTAGGCGCAATCCACGGCTGCCTTTAGTGTGGTTGGAGAGGATTAGGGATTGCGGTCAGCAGAGTTCCCACGTCTCAGAGCTCGTTCTATGTTTTTGGGTTATTGTCAGGTCACTGTATGTGCTCTGACCTCTATGTCCATTGTGGTACTGAATTACCTTATCATAACAGTACTGGAGGCCCAAAGTACTAATGATTCTCAATAGAGGGAAAAAAGAAGTTCTGAGACCATTTTTTTTTCTCTGCACTGTGTTTTGCCTTTTTTCCCCCTAGACATTTGGGTGGTTCAGGACACAGGTGTAGCGATGGACATTAAAGGTCTGTCTTCATGTGTGGATCAGCTCACGGCAAGAGTACAAAATATTCAAGACTTTGTGGTTCAGAATTCTATGTTAGAACCGAGAATTCCTATTCCTGATTTGTTTTTTGGAGATAGAACTAAATTTCTGAGTTTCAAAAATAATTGTAAACTATTTCTGGCTTTGAAACCTCGCTCCTCTGGTGACCCAGTTCAACAAGTTAGGATCATTATTTCTTTTTTACGTGGCGACCCTCAGGACTGGGCATTTTCTCTTGCGTCAGGAGATCCTGCATTAAGTAATATCGATGCGTTTTTCCTGGCGCTCGGATTGCTGTACGATGAACCTAATTCAGTGGATCAGGCAGAGAAAAATTTGCTGGCTCTGTGTCAGGGTCAGGATGAGATAGAGGTATATTGTCAGAAATTTAGAAAGTGGTCCGTACTCACTCAATGGAATGAAGGTGCGCTCGCAGCTATTTTCAGAAAGGGTCTCTCTGAAGTCCTTAAGGATGTCATGGTGGGATTTCCTATGCCTGCTGGTCTGAATGAGTCTATGTCTTTGGCCATTCAGATCGGTCGACGCTTGCGTGAGCGTAAATCTGTGCACCATTTGGCGGTATTACCTGAGCTTAAACCTGAGCCTATGCAGTGCTATAGGACTTTGACCAGAGTTGAACGGCAAGAACACAGACGTTTGAATGGGCTGTGTTTCTACTGTGGTGACTCCACTCATGCTATCTCTGATTGTCCTAAGCGCACTAAGCGGTTCGCTAGGTCTGCCACCATTGGTACGGTACAGTCAAAATTTCTTGTGTCCGTTACCTTGATCTGCTCTTTGTCATCGTATTCTGTCATGGCATTTGTGGATTCAGGCGCTGCCCTGAATTTGATGGACTTGGAGTATGCTAGGCGTTGTGGGTTTTTCTTGGAGCCCTTGCAGAGTCCTATTCCATTGAGAGGAATTGATGCTACGCCTTTGGCCAAGAATAAGCCTCAGTACTGGACCCAGCTGACCATGTGCATGGCTCCTGCACATCAGGAGGTTATTCGCTTTCTGGTGTTGCATAATCTGCATGATGTGGTCGTGTTGGGGTTGCCATGGCTACAAGTCCATAATCCAGTATTAGATTGGAAATCCATGTCTGTGTCCAGCTGGGGTTGTCAGGGGGTACATGATGATGTCCCATTTCTGACTATTTCGTCATCCACCCCTTCTGAGGTTCCAGAGTTCTTGTCTGATTACCGGGATGTATTTGATGAGCCCAAGTCCGATACCCTACCTCCGCATAGGGATTGTGATTGTGCTATCAATTTGATTCCTGGTAGTAAATTCCCAAAAGGTCGACTGTTTAACTTATCTGTGCCTGAGCACGCCGCTATGCGGAGTTATGTGAAGGAGTCCTTGGAGAAGGGGGATATTCGCCCGTCATCGTCGCCATTAGGAGCAGGGTTATTTTTTGTAGCCAAGAAGGATGGTTCGCTGAGACCTTGTATAGATTACCGCCTTCTAAATAAGATCACGGTTAAATTTCAGTACCCCTTGCCGTTGTTATCTGATTTGTTTGCTCGGATTAAGGGGGCTAGTTGGTTCACCAAGATAGATCTTCGTGGTGCGTATAATCTTTTGCGTATTAAGCGAGACGATGAATGGAAAACTGCATTTAATACGCCCGAGGGCCATTTTGAGTATCTAGTAATGCCATTCGGACTTGCCAATGCTCCATCAGTGTTTCAGTCCTTTATGCATGACATCTTTCGAGAGTACCTGGATAAATTCCTGATTGTGTACTTGGATGACATTTTGATCTTCTCGGATGATTGGGAGTCTCATGTGAAGCAGGTCAGAACGGTGTTTCAGGTCCTGCGTGCTAATTCTTTGTTTGTGAAGGGATCAAAGTGTCTCTTTGGTGTTCAGAAGGTTTCATTTTTGGGGTTCATCTTTTCCCCTTCTACTATCGAGATGGACCCTGTTAAGGTCCAAGCCATCCATGATTGGACTCAGCCGACATCTCTGAAAAGTCTGCAAAAGTTCCTGGGCTTTGCTAATTTTTATCGTCGCTTCATCAGCAAATTTTTCTAGTATTGCTAAACCATTGACCGATTTGACCAAGAAGGGTGCTGATGTGGTCAATTGGTCTTCTGCTGCTGTGGAAGCTTTTCAAGAGTTGAAGCGTCATTTTTCTTCTGCCCCTGTGTTGTGTCAACCAGATGTTTCGCTTCCATTCCAGGTCGAGGTTGATGCTTCTGAGATTGGAGCAGGGGCTGTTTTGTCGCAGAGAAGTTCTGATTGCTCGGTGATGAAACCATGCGCCTTCTTTTCCAGGAAGTTTTCGCCTGCTGAGCGAAATTATGATGTGGGCAATCGAGAGTTGCTGGCCATGAAGTGGGCATTCGAGGAGTGGCGTCATTGGCTTGAAGGAGCTAAGCATCGCATGGTGGTCTTGACTGATCATAAGAACTTGACTTATCTCGAGTCTGCCAAGCGGTTGAATCCTAGACAGACTCGTTGGTCGCTGTTTTTTGCCCGTTTTGACTTTGTGATTTCGTACCTTCCGGGCTCTAAAAATGTGAAGGCGGATGCTCTGTCTAGGAGTTTTGTGCCCGACTCTCCGGGTTTATCTGAGCCGGCGGGTATCCTCAAAGAGGGAGTAATTGTGTCTGCCATCTCCCCTGATTTGCGGCGGGTGCTGCAAAAATTTCAGGCTAATAAACCTGATCATTGCCCAGCGGAGAAACTGTTTGTCCCTGAAAGGTGGACGAATAAAGTTATCTCTGAGGTTCATTGTTCGGTGTTGGCTGGTCATCCTGAAATCTTTGGTACCACAGAGTTAGTGGCTAGATCCTTTTGGTGGCCATCTCTGTCGCTGGATGTGCGTTCTTTTGTGCAGTCCTGTGGGATTTGTGCTCGGGCTAAGCCCTGCTGTTCTCGTGCCAGTGGGTTGCTTTTGCCCTTGCCGGTCCCGAAGAGGCCTTGGACACATATCTCTATGGATTTTATTTCAGATCTTCCCGTCTCTCAAAAGATGTCAGTCATTTGGGTGGTCTGTGATCGCTTCTCTAAGATGGTCCATTTGGTACCCTTGTCTAAATTACCTTCCTCCTCTGATTTGGTGCCATTGTTCTTCCAGCATGTGGTTCGTTTACATGGCATTCCAGAGAATATCGTTTCTGACAGAGGTTCCCAGTTTGTTTCGAGGTTTTGGCGAGCCTTTTGTGGTAGGATGGGCATTGACTTGTCTTTTTCCTCGGCTTTCCATCCTCAGACTAATGGCCAGACTGAACGAACCAATCAGACCTTGGAAACATATCTGAGATGCTTTGTTTCTGCTGATCAGGATGACTGGGTGCCCTTTTTGCCTTTGGCTGAGTTCGCCCTTAATAATCGGACCAGCTCGGCTACCTTGGTTTCGCCGTTTTTCTGCAACTCTGGGTTCCATCCTCGTTTCTCTTCAGGGCAGGTTGAGTCTTCGGACTGTCCTGGTGTGGATACTGTGGTGGACAGGTTGCAGCAGATTTGGACTCATGTAGTGGACAATTTAACCTTGTCCCAGGAGAAGGCTCAACGTTTCGCTAATCGCAGACGCTGTGTGGGTCCCCGACTTCGTGTTGGGGATTTGGTTTGGTTATCTTCTCGTCATATTCCTATGAAGGTTTCCTCTCCTAAGTTTAAACCTCGTTTAATTGGTCCGTATAGGATTTCTGAGGTTCTTAATCCTGTGTCTTTTCGTCTGATCCTTCCAGATTCTTTTTCTATACATAACGTATTCCATAGGTCATTGTTGCGGAGATACGTGGCACCTATGGTTCCATCTGTTGATCCTCCTGCCCCGGCTTTGGTGGAGGGGGAGTTGGAGTATATTGTGGAGAAGATTTTGGATTCTCGTGTTTCAAGATGGAAACTCCAGTATCTGGTTAAGTGGAAGGGTTATGCTCAGGAAGATAATTCCTGGGTCTTTGCCTCTGATGTCCATGCTCCCGATCTTGTTCGTGCCTTTCATATGGCTCATCCTGGTCGTCCTGGGGGCTCTGGTGAGGGTTCGGTGACCCCTCCTCAAGGGGGGGGTACTGTTGTGAATTCTGTGGCAGAGCTCCCTCCTGTGGTCACAAGTGGTACTTCGGCTGATTCTCTCTGTGAGCTTCCGTTGGTGGAGGAAAGTGGTACTGCGGCTTCTGAGTTTCCTTCCTCAGGTGATGTGGTGAAGTCGTTAGGTGCTGCTCTATTTAACTCCACCTAGTGCTTTGACCCTGGCCTCCAGTCAATGTTCTAGTATTGGACCTGTTTCCTCCTGGATCATTCCTGTGGCCTGCTGCTCTGCATAGCTAAGTTCTGCTTTGCTATTTTGTTTGCTGTTTTTTTCTGTCCAGCTTGTCTATTTGTTTTTTCCTGCTTGCTGGAAGCTCTGGGACGCAGAGGGTGTACCTCCGTGCCGTTAGTTCGGTACGGAGGGTCTTTTTGCCCCCTTTGCGTGGTTTTTGTAGGGTTTTGTGTTGACCGCAAAGTTACCTTTCCTATCCTCGCTCTGTTCAGAAAGTCGGGCCTCACTTTGCTAAATCTATTTCATCTCTACGTTTGTCTTTTCATCTTAACTCACAGTCATTATATGTGGGGGCTGCCTTTTCCTTTGGGGTATTTCTCTGAGGCAAGGTAGGCTTATTTTCTATCTTCAGGCTAGCTAGTTTCTCAGGCTGTGCCGAGTTGCATAGGGAGCATTAGGCGCAATCCACGGCTGCCTCTAGTGTGGTTGGAGAGGATTAGGGATTGCGGTCAGCAGAGTTCCCACGTCTCAGAGCTCGTTCTATGTTTTTGGGTTATTGTCAGGTCACTGTATGTGCTCTGACCTCTATGTCCATTGTGGTACTGAATTACCTTATCATAACAGATAACACACCAAAATTCTGTCCAATATTAGCTCTTATAATTACATATATTACATATTATTATTTATACAATATAATCTGTTATCACACCCTCTTTACCCCCTTATTTTACATTTTGCATAGGTAAATTGAAGAACTTTTCTCCCGACAAAAGTCATAACATTTGAAATAATTTATACATAGTAATATAATTAATCAATAAAAATTATATGTTTGAGGTTCAATTAAATAAAGCTAACATGAAGGAACCCAAATCATTAACCGATATAAAAAAATATCTTTTAATGAAATAGTGTTAAAAGGGGACAAACAGCATTAAGTGACAAACACCATACTTAAAGGGCACACTAACCAAACAACACCATGAAGACCAAGAGATATCCAAACAAGCCAGGGACAAAGTTATTGAGAAGTACAAGCCATGTTTGGTCATATAAAATTATCCCAATCTCTGACAATCCCTCAGAGCACCATCAAATCCATTATCATCAAATGGAAAGATCATGGCTCCACAACAAACCTGCCAAGAGTGGGCTGCCCACCAAAACTTTCAGCACAGGCAAGGAGGGCATTAATCAGAGAGAAAGCACAGTGACCAAATGTAACCCTGAAGGACCTGCAAAATTCCCAAGCAGAGGCTGGAGTACCTGTCCACATGACCACAATAAGCTGGACACTCCATAGAGGTGGCCTTTATCTAAGAGTGGTCAGAAAAAAAGCCGTTACTTACACACAAAAATTGTAAGGCTCATTTTGAGTTTGCAAAAAGACACGTGGGAGACTCCACAAATGTATGAAGGAAGGTGCTGTGGTCAGATGAGACCAAAATTTAACTTTTTGTCTTGCGCCAAGCCAACACAGCTCATCACCTCAACAACAATCCCCACAGTGAAGTATGGTAGTAGCAGCATGATGCTAGGGGGATGTTTTCGGCAGCAGGGACAGGGAAAATGCCCAACAACAAGGCAAAGGCCCAAACTATACTGCTAAAGCAACACTCGAGTGATTTAAGGGGAAATGTGTAAATGTTTTTGAGTGGCCTAGTCAAAGTCCAGACTTTAATCCAATTGAGAATCTATGGTCAGAATTGTAGGTTTCTCTTCACAAGAGAAAACCATTTAACTTGAAAGTGCTAGAACAGTTTTGCCTTGAGGAATTAGCAAAAATCTAAGTGACAAGATATGGAAAGCTCATAGACCTATCCAAAGTGACTTGCAGCCATAATTGTTGCAAAAGGAGGCTCAGCAAAGTACTGACTTCAGAAGGGTGAATAGTTATGCACACTGAAGTTTTCAGCTATTTTTCCTATTTGTTGTTTGCTTCACAATAAAAAGAAAACTATATATTCATAATGCTAGGCATATTTTTTGCACAAACTGATGCAAACCCTATAAAAACTGTGAAATTCCAGGTTGTAATAAAGAAAAACATGAAAAATGCCAAGGGGGTTGAATACTTTTGCAAGCCACTGTATTTGCTTTTACAAGGACACTTGACTGTATCACAAACAGATTATTAAAAATATTATATGCAGTATATAATGAAAATCCTTTACTCATCTGTCCTCGCTCCTCTATTAGGTCGTTTCCGGTAGACAAGTTCTTGCAAGCATCCTTGACAGACTGCTTGGCAACCTGACTTGCTTCTATCCACTGCAGGGTAAATAGCCTATTTAAATGAGGTTTCACTCTTGTCTTCTTGCCTGAAGATTAACCCCTTTACCCCCAAGGGTGGTTTGCACGTTAATGACCGGGCCATTTTTTACAATTCTGACCACTGTCCCTTTATGAGGTTATAACTCTGATGATTCTGACAATGTTTTCTCGTGACATTTTGTACTTCATGATAGTGGTAAAATTTCTTTGATATTACCTGCTTTTATTTGTGAAAAAAAGCGTAAATTTGGAGAAAATATTGCAAATTTCATAATTTTGCAAATTTGAATTTTTGTGCTCTTAAATCACAGAGATATATTAGTAATTTAATAAGCAACATTTCCCTTTTCCCATAAGTAACATTTCCCACATATCTACTTTACATCTGCACAATTTTGGAACCCAAATTTTTTTTTGTTAGGGAGTTATAAGGGGTATAGCAAAAAAGGCTCACCTGCCTAGGCCTCCAAACAAATACACTATCAGGATGCAGTGGACCTATGTGGTTAAGATGGCAGCAACACAGGTGCAGAAATACTGATGAGGCAGTCACTCACAGCCTACCAAATTAATGGAGGGGGTGGCTGCTTGGCATATAACTGCACATAAGAGACTTCTATATGGCGCTGTTCACACAATGGGAATGCATTTTTTTGAATTTTTTTCAGGGTGCAGTTGGGCCCATTCTGTCCTGTTAAATGTGGTGTCTGTTCACATGGGATGCATCTTAATAGTGCTGGGTAGCCCGCCTGAACTAATAAAAGGGAGTCACTAATAGGCTGTTAACCTGGATGCTTGTTGTGAATTCTGTTGTCGAGCTCCCTCCTGTGGTCATGAATGGTACTTCGGCTGGTTCTGTCCATGGGCTTCCTCTGGTGGTTGTGAGTGGGGCTGCGGCTTCTGAGTTTCCTTCCACTGGTGACGAGGTTAATTCGTTAGCTGGCTGTTCTATTTAACTCCACTTAGATCATTGCTCCTTGCCACCTGTCAATGTTCCAGTATTGGTCTGTTCGCTCCTGGATCGTTCTTGTGACCTGTCTTCTCTAGCAGAAGCTAAGTTCCTGCTTGTTTTTCTCTTGTTTGCTATTTTTCTGTCCAGCTTGCTATTTTGATTTTTGTCTTGCTTGCTGGAAGCTCTGGGACGCAGAGGGAGCGCCTCCGCACCGTGAGTCAGTGCGGAGGGTCTTTGCGCCCTCTGCGTGGTTTTTTTTGTAGTTTTTGTGCTGACAGCAAAGTCACCTCTCCTATCCTCTGTCTGTTCAGTAAGTCGGGCCTCTCTTTGCTAAAGCTATTTCATCTCTGTGTTTGTGATTTTCATCTTAACTCACAGTCATTATATGCGGGGGGCTGCCTTTTCCTTTGGGGAATTTCTCTGAGGCAAGGTAGGCTTTTTTTTTCTATCTTTAGGGCTAGCTAGTTCTTAGGCTGTGACGAGTTGCATAGGGAGCGTTAGGAGCAATCCACGGCTATTTCTAGTGTGTGTGATAGGATTAGGGATTGCGGTCAGCAGAGTTCCCACGTCCCAGAGCTGGTCCTGTATTATTGTAACTATCAGGTCTTTCCGTGTGCTCTTAACCACCAGGTCCATTATTGTCCTAACCACCAGGTCATAACAGATGCTGTGCATTCCCATTGTGTGAACAGCGCCACATACAAGTCTCTTATGTGCAGTCATGTGCCAAGCAGCCACCCCCTCTATTAATTTAGTAGGATGTGAGTGGCTGCCTCATCGATATTTCTGCACCTGTGTTGCCGCCATCTTAACCACATGGGTCCACTGCATCCTGATAGTGTATTTGTCTGGAGGCCTAGGCAGGCGAGCATCTCTGCCTTTTTTGCTATTTTTCAGAATTTTTGTAGGATCTCTGAATCCTCTTTTTGTTCTAGTATTGGTTGGTGTTATAAGGGTTAAAAGTTGACCAGCAATTTCTCATTTTTACAACACCATTTTTTTTAGGGACCCCATCTCATTTGAAGTCATTTTGAGGGGTCTATATGATACAAAATACCCAAGTGTGACACCATTCTAAAAACTTCACCCCTCAAGGTGCTCAAAACCACATTCAAGAAGTTTATTAACCCTCCAGGTGTTTCACAGGAATTTTTGAAATGTTTAACAAAAAATGAACATTTTAACTTTTCTTCACAAAAAATTTAGTTCAGCTCCAATTTGTTTTATTTTACCAAGGGTAACTGGAGAAACTGGACCTCAAAAGTTGTTGTGCAATTTGTCCTAAGTACGCTGATACCCCACATGTGGGAGTAAACCACTGTTTGGGCGCATGGCAGAGCTCGGAAGGGAAGCAGCGCATTTGACGTTTCAATGCAAAATTGACTGGAATTGAGATAGGACGCCATGTCGCGTTTGGAGAGCCCCTGATGTGCCTAAACATTGAAACCCCCCACAAGTGACACCATTTTGGAAAGTAGACCCCTAAGGAACTTATCTAGATGTGTGGTGAGCACTTTGACCCACCAAGTGCTTCATAGAAGTTTATAATGTAGAGCCGTAAAAATAAAAAAATCCTATTTTATCACAAAAATTCTTTTCACCCCCAATTTTTTATTTTCCCAAGAATAACAGAAGAATTTGGACCCCTTAAGTTGTTGTGCAGTTTGTCCTGAGTACCCTGATACCCCATATGTGGGGGTAATTCACAGTTTGGGCGCATGGCAGAGCTTGGAAGGGAAGGAGCACCGTTTGACTTTTTAATGCAAAATTGGCTGGAATTGAGATCGGATGCCATGTCGCGTTTGGAGAGCCCCTGATGTGCCTAAACAGTTGAAACTCCCCAATTCTAACTGAAACCCTAACCCAAACAGACCCCTAACCCTAATCCCAACCCTAACCATAACCCTAACCACACCACTAACCCGAACATGCCTCTAACTCTAATCCCAACCATACCCTTAACCCTAATCCCAACCATAGCCACATCCCTAACTCCAACACACCCCTAACCCTAATCCCAACCATAACCCTAACCACACCCCTAACCCTGACACACCCCTAACCCTATTCCCAACTGTAAATGCAATCCAACCCCCATCCCTAACTTTAGCCCCATCCCTAACTTTAGCCCCATCCCTAACTTTAGCCCCAACCCTAACCCTAAGTTTAGCCCCAACCCTAACCCCCAACCCTAACTTTAGCCCCAACCCTAACCCAAACTTTAGCCCCAACCCTAACCCTAATGGGATAATGAAAATAAATAACTTTTTTTATTTTATTATTTTTCTCTAACTAAGGGGGTGATGAAGGGGGGTTTGATTTACTATTTATAGCAGGGTTTTTTGGCGGATTTCTATGACTGGCAGCTGTCACACACTAAAAGACGCTTTTTATTGCAAAAAAATAGTTTTTGCGTCTTCACATTTTGAGAGCTATATTTTTTCCCTATTTGTTTCACAGAGTAATGTGAGGTCTTGTTCTTTGCGGGATGAGTTGACGTTTTTATTGGTACCATTTTAAGGCACGTGACATTTTTTGATTGCTTTTTATTCCGATTTTTATTCCAATTTTTGTGAGGCAGAATGACCAAAAACCAGCAATTCATGAATTTCTTCTTTTTTTTTTTGGGGGGGGGGGGGTTATACCGTTCCTTGTTTGGTAAAATTGATAAAGCAGTTTTATTTTTTGTGGTCAGTACGATTACAGCGATACCTCATTTTATATCTTTTTTATGTTTTGGCGCTTTTATATGATAAAAACAATTTAATCAGGACTATAACTTTTTTATTTTTTCGCTGATGACGCTGTATGGAAGCTCATTTTTTGCGGGACAAGATGACGTCTTCAGCGGCACCATGTTTTTTTATAGCCCTCTTTTTGATCGTGTGTTATTCCACATTTTGTTTGGCAGTATGATAATAAGGCGTTTTTTGCTTCGTTTTTTTTTGTTTTTTTATGGTGTTCACTGAAGGGGTTAACTAGTGGGACAGTTTTATAGGTCGGGTCGTTACAGACAGCGATACTAAATATGTGTACTTTTATTGTTTTTTTTTATTTAGACAAAGAAATGTGTTCATTGCAACAATATTTTTTTTCTTTATTTAAATTTTTTTTTCTTTTTTTTCTTACACATGTAAATATTTTTTTTTTACTTTGTCCCGGGGGGAACATGATTATATAGTGTCAGATCGCTGATCTGACACTTGGCAGTGCACTGTGTCAGATCACATCGCGTTGCTCCGAGGGTCTCAGAGAAGCACGCAGGGAGCCCCCTCCCTGCGCGATGCTTACCTATACCGCTGGAACGCTGCGATCATGTTTGATAGCTGTGTTCTGGGGGTTAATGTGCCAGGAGTGGTCCGTGACCGCTCCTGGCACATAGTGCCGGATGTCAGCTGTGATAGTCAGCCGACACCTGGCCACGATTGGCTGCGCTCCCTCCGTGAGCGCGGCTGATCGGTGATGATGTACTATCCCTTCGGTGGTCATACGGGCCCTTACTACCTCAACGGGATAGTACGTCATATGTCAGAAAAGAGTTAAGTTTATTTACTTGCCTGGTTCCTGTGAGCATCTGTTATCTGGTTCTGGAACTAAGGTTCACAAATTGGATTTTGTTTTTGTTTACCGTGGACCTATAGTTCCACCTACCTCATTTATGATGACCTTCTTTCTGACAATGGTTTCATCTTATCCTTCAACTTGCCTGGTTTTTAACTCTTTCCATCTCAAGATTCAAACTGATTTTGCTACAAGGGATATCTTGAAGGAACCTGCTGCCAGTTGTTGACTATTCTGGATACCTTGACCTGGGAATCAACCCTGAAGAGTTAATTTTTATAAGGTTGGAAAGAAAATAGGAGAGTTTCTTTAAATCTAACACCCCGATCTAGCCAGTGACAGCTTGCAGTTTAGAGGATCCTCCAGGTAAGAAACTTAAAAATAAAATATAATAGATAAAGTTTCTTTGTCTTTTTGATAGTGAATTAATGTTCTCCTGCTACTTATTAAACACACAAAGCTATGCTTTCTAAAATGATAAAATTGTAGTATAAATTACAGCTTTCTATTATCCATGAAATAAGAACCTGCAATCTCTAATGTTTACTCATTTTGCAAAACTTAAATCTAATTGCATTGAAGATTATTGACAAATTAGCTGATAGATGCTTGACTGATGGAGACTTTCTAATTTGCATGGTAAAAAGAAAATATATAGCCCAGGAGAGGTATGAGCAAAAATTTACAACCAAGGTTTTGTATTCTCAATAAACTTCTCAATTTTCTCATTATATGTCTGTTCCGCTTCAAAATGCATTGAATTGTAGCTCAAACTGCTGAAGAAATCCAAGGGTTTTACGGGGGTTGTAAATTGTACAGAATTTGGATGAGCTTTAGATCCGATTGTGTTAATCACATTAAGGCAAAGATATTACATCCTATAAAAATATGCTCACATGCAAGTGTTAAATCACTGTCAGTTGTTCATCACATTAAACTTGGTAAAAGTTTCTCTAGTTTTTGAAAACAAACTAACTAAGGAGTTTTGCAGATAAACTTAGGCCACTCTCACATGGCTTGGTCAGTAGTTTGGTAAGTATGTGTAAAGGTACCGTCACACTAGACGATATCGCTAGCGATCCGTGACGTTGCAGCGTCCTCGCTAGCGATATCGTCCAGTGTGACAGGCAGTAGCGATCAGGCCCCTGCTGTGCTGTCGCTGGTCGGGGAAGAAAGTCCAGAACTTTATTTCGTCGCTGGACTCCCCGCAGACATCGCTGAATCGGTGTGTGTGACACCGATTCAGCGATGTCTTCACTGGTAACCAGGGTAAACATCGGGTAACTAAGCGCAGGGCCGCGCTTAGTAACCCGATGTTTACCCTGGTTACCATCGTAAAAAAACAAACAGTACATACTTACATTCAGCTGTCTGTCCCTTGCCGTCTATTTCCTGCACTGACTGCTGGCCGCAAAGTGAAAGTGAAAGCACAGCACAGCGGTGAGTCACACAGCGGTGACTCACCGCTGTGGCTGTGCTCTGCTTTCACTTTACGGCCAGCAGTCAGTGCAGCAAACAGACGGCAAGGGACAGACAGCTGAATGTAAGTATGTACTGTTTGTTTTTTTACGATGGTAACCAGGGTAAACATCGGGTTACTAAGCGCGGCCCTGCGCTTAGTTACCCGATGTTTACCCTGGTTACCGGGGACCTCGGGATCGTTGGTCGCTGGAGAGCGGTCTGTGTGACAGCTCTCCAGCGACCAAACAGCGATCCTGCAGCGATCCGGATCGTTGTCGGTATCGCTGCAGCGTCGCTAAGTGTGACGGTACCTTAAGTCAATACTAAGAGTGAGTTTAAAGGGAACCTGTCAAGTCCCCCATAACCTCCAAACCAGCAGCATTCACCTATGAATGAGTAAATTCTTTACCCAACCAGCCCTGTATAGCATTATTCAGTGACAACAAGGTATAAAATAAGCATTTATATTGTCCACGTTTGCTCTGCTAATGAAGGCTTTCACTAGTTGATGGGGCGTTAATTTTCTCAGACCAGTCATCCCTCTTTCCATGTTATGAAGCCCCTATGGATGTGATTACATAATTTGTACAAGTGGTGTCATCGCCAGCTGATGCAAATCTTGCACATGTGCCCTACTCATTTCAGTAGCGTTACTGCACTTCTGAAGCTGGGTGTACAGAAAGGACAAGCAGATTAGCTGTAGAAGTTTCACAAGTAGCAATCACAACTAGACCTCAATACAGTATAGTGACATAATCCACTCAATAATATATATGCAAGCGGGATTACTATAGATGCTAGATACAGATTTAAATCTATACTTGTGGGGGTTTTTCAGGTTTAATTTTCTTATGGCACATATTTCTTATGGCACAGGCTACCTCTTACAACACATTATGCGCATTCAATTACTTTTTAAAGATACAAAGGCTAAGTCTACCTCAATACATCTGTATTCGTAGCAATTAATAACAAAGGATAGTCTACTATGGATGTGAACAGTTTCATTTAATTCCATTCTGCTGGCGAATCAAGACCACTTTTGACAGACTTCCATAGGGCAATTTGAGAGCCCCGGACCTACATATGATATAACTACCATAAGATTGTTTTCCTGTCGAAGGCTCGTGTCTGAGCCGAAAAGTTGGAAACCATTCTCTTTTGCACAAGATATATTAAAAAAAATTTGAAAGCAACAGTTCTGTCTTCACTAGTGTTGAGCATTCCGATACCGCAAGTATCGGGTATCGGCCGATACTTGCGGTATCGGAATTCCGATACCGAGATCCGATATTTTTGTGGTATCGGATCCATAGGGATGTGTAAAATAAAGAATTAAAATAAAAAATATTGATATATTTACCTCTCCGGCGGCCCCTGGACATCACGCTGGTAACCGGCCGGCTTCTTTGTTTAAAATGAGCGCCTTTAGGACCTGCGAATGACGTCGCGGCTTCTGATTGGTCGCGTGCCGCTCATGTGACCGCCACGCGACCAATCAGAGGACGCGACGTCATTCTCATTCACTAAACTCCTAATTCTAGGAATTTAGGGCCTGCGAATGACGTCGCGGCTTCTGATTGGTCGCGTGGCGGTCACATGAGCGGCACGCGACCAATCAGAAGCCGCGACGTCATTCGCAGGTCCTAAAGGCGCTCATTTTAAACAAAGAAGCCGGCCGGTTACCAGCGTGATGTCCAGGGGCCGCCGGAGAGGTGAGCATATCAATATTTTTTATTTTAATTCTTTATTTTACACCTCACTATGGATCCCAGGGCCTGAAGGAGAGTTTCCTCTCCTTCAGACCCTGGGAACCATCAGGATACATTCCGATACTTGATGTCCCATTGACTTGTATTGGTATCGGATATCAGTATCAGCGATATCCGATATTTTTCGGGTATCGGCCGATACTATCCGATACCGATACTTTCAAGTATCGGACGGTATCGCTCAACACTAGTCTTCACATATGGGGTGATGTCACATTCAGTAGAAATTGTGAGACAATTTCTGGTGACATTTTAGCCCACTTCCTTTGTTAAAATGTAAAATCTCGGGCTAAAACTAAATTTTGGTGATAAAAATATCATTTTTTCTTCACTGCCCAATTGTATAAAATTCTGTGACACACCCGTGGTGACAATATTATCAATGCACTCCTCGATGAATGAGTGGTTTTTTAAAATGGGGTTACTTATGGGGGTTTCTGACGTTCTGGCAACTCAGGGGTTCTTCTAGTCGGTCATAAGGTGCAGATTCTGACCTGCGTTTTCTGCCAAGAAATTCAGAATCTGCACAGGAAATTCCACAGGCAAATCTGCAATGTGTGCACATAGCCTAACAGTAAAAGCTGCACTATAGAATGGTGCTCCTTCATTTCTGAGCTTTGCACTGTGCTTGAAAAATATTTCCTGAATACATGTAGGATATTGGTGCACTCAGGAAAAAATGGATCTCAGTTTGTTTTAAAATTTTTCCTATTAGCACTTAGGAAAATTAAAAAATTGGTGCTAAAACAACATTTTAGTGGTAAAATTCCAGCCAAATCTGAAGTCCAATATGACGCTCCTTCGCTTCTGAGCTTCAAAAGTAGTATTCCTCCACATATGGAGTATCGGTGCACCCAGGAGAAATTGCACAATATCATATAGGCCCCTCAAAGTCATTTCAAATGTGAGGTGGTCCGTAAAAAAATGTTTTTGTAAATTGTGCTGAAAAAATTAGAATTGTCAACGTTGACCCCTTTTAACTTCCTAACAAAAAAATTGTTTCAAAAATTGTGTTGATGTAAAGTAGACATGTGGGAAATGTTATTTATTAACTATTTTGTTTGACATTTCTTTCTGATTTAGGGCATAACAATTAAAAGTTTGAAAATTTCAAATTTTGTCAAATTTTCACAAATTTCTGTTTTTTGTTCTTTTTTCACAAATAAATAAAGTTATATCAAAGAAATTTTACCACTATTATGAAGTACAATATATCATGAAAAAACAGCCTAAGAACTAGTGGGATCCGTTGAAGCGTTCCACAGTTATTACCTCATAAATTGACAGAGGTCAGAATTGTAAAAATCGGCCTGATCATTAACATGCAAACCACCTTGTGGGTTAGAGTGACACCCTCAAAAAACTTACATAGGGTCCCCTCATATTTAATAACCAGCAAAGACTAGGCAGACAGCTGTGGGCTGATATTAATAGCCAAGGAATAGGCCATGGATATTGGTCCCCTCCCTGACTAAAAACATCAGCTCTCAGCTGCCCCAGAAATGTTGCATCCATATATGTATATGCAGTGCCCCAGAGTCATGGTCGTTGCAGTAATGCTATTCTTCCACCAGGGGGAGTGATATTACATCTGAAGGCAATAAAGGAGATTTTCTCATCAGGTTACACAATGCATGCAACATGTTCACACTCCAGACCAGAAAGGGGAGCTCTATGCCTGTTTAAGGAGAACTCCCCTATAAAACACCCTGATCTGGAGGGAAAAGGAGTTCAGAGTTCAGTTCCTGTCAAGAAAACAGACGGAGAGGAGCTCTGTGGCATGAAGTGCAGCAGCTCCTGGAAGAAAACACTAAAGTGAACATATTGCAGAGAGTGTGCAGGAAAGCAGAGCACAGGAGAGGAATATCAGAGGGAGATCAGCCAGGAGCAAGCTGCTTCCTTCTGAAGCACAGAAGCCGGTAGCCAGAACACCGAGGGAGTAAGGATCTCTATGCTTTACTTCAGAGACTGGCAGGACAGTAAATTCCACATTGGCTGCCAGACCTTATACCCAGGAAGCACGGTGGCAACTTGTGGGGGCCGGGGCGTGATAGAGTCCCTGTAAAAAGCCTCAGGCCATCAGTCATACAGGTTTGTCCTATCCTATCCATCAGGGGGACAGAGAGAAAGAGACATTGCATCTACAATAGTTGTGAGGACCTCACCAAGAAGCTCAGCAGGGAGGAACTACAACACTCAGGCGCTAGAGGAAGGCTACTGATTTCCATCTGGAGAAGGGGACTCTGTATTTGCCTTCAGACCAGCCGGACTCTGCCTACCCTGTGATCTGGTGCCCTGGACTGTGGATGCTGAAGCCTTCAGTAAAGGTAAAGAGACTGCAACCTTGTGTCCTTGTTATTCACTGCACCTCACACCATCCATCATCTACTCACTGGGAAGCCCTGGGGACACACTTCACCTGTGGGAAAGTATACCATCTAGCTGCCATAACATCACCCCAGCAGACCCCTAAGCAGCGTCGGTCTCCCTGACTGAATACCACAGGTGGCATCACGAACAGTATCCCTTTAAAAACCTTTCCCCAATTTACAATGGACGTCCCCTAGGGCCACGGACCGGGTCAGCTACCGTGACATCCCTGATGAGAACCGAAGGTCCCAGCTTCGAGTACCCCATTGCCCTACACGGGGGGACGATCCATCTTGGCATCACGAACAGGATCTACTTAAGCCTGAAAATCAGGTCTTGTGCGCCTAAGAACTGTGCCAGAACTGTATTTGAACTGTGCTTTACTAAAGGACTGTGTGTTGCCGTTTCGACGGTGTGTCTGACGTTGGTTGTGCACCACCACCGTCAGAGACACTTCATTGTGCCATGAGGGACCCTGTGCCAATGCCGTCACCCAAGAGTGGGCACATCCACCTGTGCAGGCAAACGACACTCGCACAGGTGCTTGCGCCAGGTGGTGACCACGGCCCTGTGGGGGGAGTCAGCCCATTTAGGGAGGTATAAAAATGGCCTATGGTGGACATTCAGCAGCTGCAAATGGAGGAATTGGAGAAGTCAGTAAGAGGAGGCCAAAAGCAAGACATTTTTCAGGCAAGCTACGTGTCAGCAGGAGAAGGTGGGGCAAAATAATTTGAATCCATAATTGGTTCATTTTAATAAAGGTTAGATCATCAACAATCTGGATAGCCAGATGTGTCCTTTTTCAGTCATTATTGAACCAGCAGCACTGAAGACTCTTTCTGATAGCACACTAGAAGCAGGGCAAGCTAGCACCTGTAATGCATATTCTGCCAATTCAGGCCAGGTGTCTATTTTAGATGCCCAGTAATCAAAGTGGAATGACCTGTGAGGGAGAACATTGATAAGGGAGGAAAAGTAGTTCGTAACCATACTGGACAAATGCTGTCTCCTGTCACTTTGAATCGATTCAGCAGTACCTGTCGTGATAGCGGTCATTGCTAAATCACTCCACAACCTGGTCATAAAACCCCTCTGTCCAACGCCACTTCGGATACGTGCACCTCTAACACCCCTGCCATGTTGCCCCCTACTGCTTGTGTGAGAATCATCACTGCCGCTGTGTGCTTGGAATGCCTGAACCAAACGGTCTACAAGAGTTGCTTGTTTGGTAGCCAATATTTGCTCAAGGTTCTCATGTGGCATGATATTTTGTAATTTTCCTTTATATCGTGGATCTAGGAGGCAGGCCAACCAGTAATCATCATCGGTCATCATTTTGATAATGCAAAGGTCCATTTTATAGGATACGCAAGGCATACTCAACCATGTGGGCCAATGTTCCAGGTGTCAATTCACTACTTGTGCTGGGTTGAGGAGCACTTTCTTGCAAATCAACATCACTTGTGTCCCACAAAAACCCTGTACCTAACCTTGCAATGCCACCAGTTTCTATTGCCCCCTGTGAAGCATCCTCCTCCCATAAATATTCATCCCCATCATCCTGCTCCTCCTCTTCATCCACCACCTCATCCAGGAGAGTTCCCTGAGCAGACAATGGCTGACTGTCATAAAGGCTTCCCTCCTCCTCGGCTGCAGACTCCAGCTCCTTAATGTGCGTCAAACTTTGCATCAGCAGATGCATTAGTGGGATGCTCATGCTTATGATGGTGTCATCTGCACTTACCAGCCGCGTGCATTCCTCAAAACACTGAAGGACTTGACAGAGGTCTTGGAGCTTAGACCACTGCACACCAGACAACTCCATGTCTGCCATCCAACTGCCTGCCCGTGATTGTGTATCCTCCCACAAATTAATTACAGCACGCCTCTGTTCGCACAGCCTCTGAACCATGTGCAGTGAGGAGTTCCACCATGGTGCAACGTTGATTATTAGGCGGTGCTGGGGATGGTTCAGCATACGGCTGGAGTGTACGGGCAACCGGCGGATGTGCGAGCAAAGTCCTCGCACCTTCAGGACCAGGGCTGGTAACTCCACATAATTTTTGAGGAAGCACTGCACCACCAGGTTCAAGGTGTGAGCCAGGCAAGGTATCAGTTAAAGTTCTGAAAGGGCTATGGCAGCCAAAAAATTCATTCCGTTATCACTGACTACCTTGCCTGCCTCAAGATGTACACTGCCCAGCCATGACTGAGTTTGTTGCTGCAAGTACTCGGCCAGTACTTCCGCGATGTGTCTGTTGTCGCCCAAACACTTCATTTGTAACACAGCCTGCTGATGCTTACCACTAGCTGTTTGATAATGGGACACCTTGTATGCAACACTGGCAGCTGCGGATGGAGTGGTCGTGCGACTGCGCTCTGTGGTCGAGTTTTTGCTTCTGGAGGAGGAGGAGGGGTTGCGAATGCCTACAGCCAACTGTTTCCTAGACCGTGGGCTAGGCAGAACTGTCCCACTATGGCTGTCCCCTGTGGACTCTGCATCCACCACATTAACCCAGTGTGCCGTGATGGACTAATAACGTCCCTGGCCATGCCTACTGGTCCATGCATCTGTTGTGAGGTGCACCTTTCTACTAACTGATTGCCTCAGTGCATGGACAATGCGGTCTTTGACATGCTGGTGGAGGGCTGGGATGGCTTTTCTCGAAAAGAAGTGTTGACTGGGTAGGTCATAGCGTGGTACTGCGTAGGCCATCAGGGCTTTGAAAGCTTCGCTTTCAACCAACCGGTAGAGCATCATCTCTAACGAGATTAGTCTAGCAATGTGGGCGTTCAAACCCTGTGTACGCGGATGAGAGGATGAGTACTTTGTTTTCCTAACGAGAGTCTCTTGTAGGGTGAGCTGGACTGGAGAGGTGCATATGGTGGAACTAGCGGTGGTGGTGGTGGTGGACATGGCGGATTGAGAGAAGGTTGGTGATGGTATTCTCGATGTTGGCCCACATACAGTGTTTCCTACCAATAACCTTGTGGTTCCGTGACTGCTTTGGCCTTGCGACGATACCTCCACATTTGCTGCTGGTGGTGTCCTAACCGGTGGGCTTACAGTGAGGGAAGCAATGTAGCATTGCTGACTACCTTCATTCTGAGCAGGTGCACCAACGGTACGGGACGTTTGGTAGTTAGTCCAGGCTTGCAAGTGCATGCTGGTTAAATGTCTAAGCATGCACGTTGTATTTAATTTTTAGAGATTCTTCCCTCTGCTAAAGGTCTTTGAGCATTTCTTACAGATAACTTTTGACTGATCATTCGGATCTTGGTTAAAAAATTGCCACACTGCACTCTTCCTACTATGGAATACCTTTTCAGGCATTGCACGCTGTGCTACTTTCACCAGTTGGCCATGCTGTCCTAAAACTGTTTTTGTTTTTGACAAACGTTTTTGGCCTGATACGGGCCTGCCAGATGACAGCTGTTGCGATGCAGATGGCTGCTGCGGATCATCCCCCTCCGCTTCTGTGCTACTGGCAGTGGCACCCTCTTCCCCCAATGGCTGCCAATCTGGGTCAACAACTGGGTCATCTATCACCTCCTCTTCAATGTCATGTGCACCTTCCTCTGTGTCACCGTGTAAGGTGCTATAGCATTTGGGATGGGGCCCCATAGTCTCATCAGGGTCAGATTCTGGCTCAGTACACTGCGAGGGCAATGTAGTGATCTGAGTCAATGGAACAGCATTATAATCCTGCTGTATCTGGGCATCAGTGCACTCCATGTGCGATTCATCATGTAATGGGCAGTTAACAATTTCCCGTTCTAACCCAGGCACGGAATGTGTAAACATCTCCATGGAGTTACCCGTAGTGTTGCCTGACGCATCCTTCACTTTTGGTTTGGGTGAAGGACACAAGGAAATGTCTTGTTCCTGACCGGGAGCATCCACTAATGACTCGCTGCTTTTATAGTTGGAACTTTCTGAAGAGGAGGCGAAAGAGCTAGAGGCTAAGTCAGCAAGGAAATCCAAAACTTTTTCCTGCTGCGTCGGCTTTAAAAGCTGTTTTCCTACTCCTAGATAAGGGAGCCTTCGAGGCCTTGTGTAGCCAGACGATGACACTGGCTCGACACCTCCAGCCTTAGGTGCAATTGTGCTTTTGCCACTACCACCAGATGCACCACCAAAACCATCAGTACCAGCTCGCAAACCACCGCCCACGGCCTCTTCCACCTGACTTTCTCATTTTTTGGAAAATCTAACCAAAATAACAGCCGTTATATGGTACTGTAAAATAAGGTAGAAGGTGTATATAAACGTGTTGAGATTTTAAATCTCCCTTTTTGGGGGGAGACTGAACAAAAAATCAGGCCCTGTGCAAAAAACAACACAGTGTAAGTGGCAGAAAGTGGCTGGCTGATATACCACAAACTAACAGGTCTGCAATATATCCACTTTGTGATAATTTGAATCTCACTTCTTTGGGGGGAAGACTAAACCAAACCTCAGGCCCTGTGCATAAAACAACACAATGTAAGGGGCAGAAAGTGGTTGGCTGATATACCACAAACTAACAGGACTGCAGTATATCCACTTTGTGATCATTTGAATCTCACTTTTTTTGGGGGGAAGACTAAACCAAACCTCAGGCCCTGTGCATAAAACAACGCAATGTAAGTGGCAGAAAGTGGCTGGCTGATATACCACAAACTAACAGGACTGCAGTATATCCACTTTGTGATAATTTGAATCTCACTTTTTTTGGGGGAAGTCTAAACCAAACCTCAGGCCCTCTGCATAAAACAACACAATGTAAGTGGTAGAAAGTGGATGGCTGATATACCACAAACTAACAGGACTGCAGTATATCCACTTTGTGATAATTTGGATCTCACTTTTTTGGAGGGGAGACTAAACGAAATCTCAGGTCCTGTGCATAAAACAACACAATGTAAGTGGCAGAAAGTGGCTGGCTGATATACTACAAACTAACAGGACTGCAGTAGATCCACTTTGTGAGAATTTGATTCTCACTTTTTTTGGGGGGAGACTAAACCAAACCTCAGGCCCTGTGCATAAAACAACACAATGTATGTGGCAGAAAGTGCCTGGAAGGTATGTGAAAAAATACAAGGACTGTAGTACAATTTCAATCTCCCTACAATGATCTCAGGACAAGTATGGCAGCAATAAAAAGGACTGCTGCACACAAAAGTGTGGACAAATAAACAAGATAACTGTGCAGAAAGGAGCAACAGGATTTTTGCTTTTAAAAAAGCAGTTGGTTTGCACAGCGGCGTGCAAACAGCAATGCAGCTATCAGTGAGCCTTATAAGGCAGCCTAATAAGCTACAGAGCTGATGCAAAAAAATATAGCCTCCGGTGTCCCTGCAAACAAATGGTGGTGATGGACAGTGGAAATCGCTACAGCACAAGCAGTTTCGGGGCTTAATCTTCCCTCCCTAACTATATCCCTTCTTCTGATGAGGCTGCGGCAACCTCTCCCGATGCTACAATTGGCAGAAGTAAGATGGTGGTCGGTGTGCACGCCCCTTTATATCCCCTGTGACGCCGCAGAAAGCAAGCCTATCACTGTCATGCCCTTCTGTAAGATAGTGGGGACCGAGACCTATGTTGTTACACTGCCCACACTCTGCGTCCTCCTTCATTGGCTGAAAAATGGCGCTGAACGCGTCATACGAAACGCGACTTTGGCACGAAAATCGCTGACCTCATGGCCGATCCCACACTAGGATCGGGTCGGGTTTCATGAAGCCCGACTTTGCCGAAAGTCGGTGATTTTTTAATTTGTCCGATCCGTTTCGCTCAACCCTATTTGTGAGCCCTGAATTATAGCAATGAGACAGATTGAGATCAGTTCTTTGTCAAGGAGAATGTTCTGCTTGCAGATTGCACATTTTTACTCTTACACTTTTATGTGATGTCTATGCTACTTATGTAGTGAACACATATATTCCACAACGCTGTACAAAGAAAAAAATAATTAAAATAAAGAAAAATATAAACATTTTTAAAATATAGTAACTTTTTGTGATAAGAGAGTTGTGCCAATTAATTACCTGCAATATACATATTTACAACTTTATAGCACATTAAATCCCTTACATATGAAGCGATTGTAAAACAAAAAGTTGATTGGACTTTCACTACTTCTAGCTGTTCCTTTTCTTCTCATCACCATAATTCAATGTCTTTCTTTAGGTCAGTGAATAAATAGGCTACACCACCCTCTGTGCACAATGATAACACTTTGGTAAACACAGAAATGCATTTATTAATATGATCTAAGCATTTAATTACACTCTTTGTAGGATAATCTTATCTAGACACATTGAAGCATTGAATATATTCCTGATGCTCAAAGGACAGTCTTTTGTATTCTGCTGTTAAATAAGACATTATCACAGGAAACCTGACAGGCAGCTGTGTTATTTGTCAGTCATTAAGCTGGAAAGTTAGTTCTAATTATTAATGAAATGTTGAGAAAATCATAACAGAGACAAAATAGTGTAAGAAGAACTCTTCTGTATTTATTGCAAGAATGGTCTGAAATGCAACAGAATTACGCACAAGAAAAAAATGTGACTACAGAAGTATATCGAAAGGACACATGGACACAACAGCAAAAGTGTAAAAAGTTTTCTGTATGTAATACAAGAATATTCTGCTCAATGTCCAAAATGCAACAAAATGAATGACTGGCTTTAGTTATGGTCTGTACTATAGCTCAGGGATGAATTTTTAGTTCTGCTGAGTACCACTAAATGTAATCAACAGTTCACCAAAATGCACATCATTAACCCCTCTGTGACCTTAGACGTACTATCCCGTCGAGGTGCCCTGGGCTTATCTGACCCTGGACGGGATAGTACGTCATAGCCGATCGGCCGCGCTCACGGGGGGAGCGCGGCCGATCGCGGCCGGGTGTCAGCTGCTTATCGCAGCTGACATCCGGCACTATTTGCCAGGAGTGGTCACGGACCGCCCCCGGCACATTAACCCCTGGCACACCGCGATCAAAGATGATCGCGATGTGCCGGCGGTGCAGGGAAGCACCGCGCAGGGAGGGGGCTCCCTGCGGGCTTCCCTGAGACCCCCGGAGCAACGCGATGTGATCGCGTTGCTGCGAGGGTCTCACCTCCCTCCCTGCTCCCTCCAGCCCCGGATCCAAGATGGCCGCGGATCCGGGTCCTGCAGGGAGGGAGGTGGCTTCACAGAGCCTGCTCAGAGCAGGCACTGTGAAGGCTGCAGCGCTGCATGTCAGATCAGTGATCTGACAGAGTGCTGTGCAAACTGTCAGATCACTGATTTGTGATGTCCCCCCCTGGGACAAAGTAAAAAAGTAAAAAAAAATTTTTCCAAATGTGTAAAAAAAATAAAAAAAAATATTCCAAAATAATGAAAAAAATATATATATATTATTCCCATAAATACATTTCTTCATCTAAATAAAAAAAACCCAATAAAAGTACACATATTTAGTATCGCCACGTCCGCAACGACCCGACCTATAAAACTGTCCCACTAGTTAACCCCTTCAGTAAACACCGTAAGAAAAAAAAAAAAAAACGAGGCAAAAAACAACGCTTTATTATCATACCGCCGAACAAAAAGTGGAATAACACGCGATCAAAAGGACAGATATAAATTACCATGGTACCGCTGAAAGCGTCATATTGTCCTGCAAAAAACGAGCTGCCACACAGCATCATCAGCAAAAAAATAAAAAAGTTATAGTCCTGAGAATAAAGCGATGCAAAAATAATTATTTTTTCTGTAAAATAGTTTTTATCGTATAAAAGCGCCAAACCATAAAAAAATGATATAAATGAGGTATCGCTGTAATCGTACTGACCCGAAGAATAAAACTGATTTATCAATTTTACCAAACGCGGAACGGTATAAACGCCTCCCCCAATAGAAATTCATGAATAGCTGGTTTTTGGTCATTCTTCCTCACAAAAATCGGAATAAAAAGCGATCAAAAAATGTCACGTGCCCAAAAATGTTTTCAATAAAAACGTCAACTCGTCCCGCAAAAAACAAGACCTCACATGACTCTGTGGACCAAAATATGGAAAAATTATAGCTCTCAAAATGTGGTATTGCAAAAAATATTTTTTGCAATAAAAAGGGTCTTTCAGTGTGTGACGGCTGCCAATCATAAAAATCCGCTAAAAAACTCGCTATAAAAGTAAATCAAACCCCCCTTCATCACCCCCTTAGTTAGGGAAAAATAAAAAAAAATGTATTTATTTCCATTTTCCCATTAGGGCTAGGGTTAGGGCTAGGGCTAGGGTTAGGGCTAGGGTTAGGGTTAGAGCTAGGGCTAGGGTTAGGGCTAGGGTTAGGGCTAGGGTTAGGGCTAGGGCTAGCGTTAGGGCTAGGGTTAGGGCTAGGGCTAGGGTTAGGGCTAGGGCTAGGGTTAGGGCTAGGGTTAGGGTTAGGGCTAGGGTTAGGGTTAGGGTTAGGGCTAGGGTTAGGGTTAGGGCTAGGGTTAGGGCTAGGGCTAGGGTTAGGGCTAGGGTTAGGGCTAGGGTTAGGGCTAGGGTTAGGGTTAGGGCTAGGGTTAGGGCTAGGGTTAGGGCTAGGGTTAGGGTTGGGGCTACAGTTAGGGTTGGGGCTAAAGTTAGGGTTAGGGTTTAGATTACATTTACAGTTGGGAATAGGGTTGGGATTAGGGTGAGGGGTGTGTCAGGGTTAGAGGTGTGGTTAGGGTTACTGTTGGGATTAGGGTTAGGGGTGTGTTTAGATTAGGGTTTCAGTTATAATTGGGGGGTTTCCACTGTTTAGGCACATCAGGGGCTCTCCAAACACGACATGGCGTCCGATCTCAATTCCAGCCAATTCTGCGTTGAAAAAGTAAAACAGTGCTCCTTCCCTTCCGAGCTCTCCTGTGTGCCCAAACAGGGGTTTACCCTCACATTTGGGGTATCAGCGTACTCAGGACAAATTGGACAACAACTTTTGTGGACCAATTTCTCCTGTTACCCTTGGGAAAATACAAAACTGGGGGCTAAAAAATAATTTTTGTGGGAAAACAAAAAGATTTTTTATTTTCACGGCTCTACGTTATAAACTGTAGTGAAACACTTGGGGGTTCAAAGTTCTCACAACACATCTAGATAAGTTCATTGAGGGGTCTAGTTTCCAATATGGGGTCACTTGTGGGGGGTTTCTACTGTTTAGGTACATTAGGGGCTCTGCAAACGCAATGTGACGCCTGCAGACCAATCCATCTAAGTCTGCATTCCAAATGATGCTCCTTCCCTTCCGAGCCCTCCCATGCGCCCAAACGGTGGTTCCCCCCCACATATCGGGTATCAGCGTACTCAGGACAAATTGGACAACAACATTTAGGGTCTAATATCTCCTGCTAACCTTGGAAAAATACAAAACTGGGGGCTAAAATATAATTTTTGTGGAAAAAAAAATATTTTTTATTTGCACGGGTCTGCGTTATAAACTGTAGTGAAATACTTGGGGGTTCAAAGCTCTCACAACACATCAAGATGAGTTCCTTAGGGGGTCTACTTTTCAAAATGGTGTCACTTGTGGGGGGTTTCTACTGTTTAGGTACATTAGGGGCTCTGCAAACGCAATGTGACGCCTGCAGACCATTCCATCTAAGTCTGCATTCCAAATGGCGCTCCTTCCCTTCCGAGCCCTCCCATGCGCCCAAACGGTGGTTCCCCCCCACATATGGGGCATCAGCGTACTCAGGACAAATTGGACAACAACTTTTGGGGTCCAATTTCTCCTGTTACCCTAGGGAAAATACAAAACTGGGGGCTAAAAAATAATTTTTGTGGGAAAAAAATGTTGTTTTATTTTTATGGCTCTGCATTATAAACTTCTGTGAAGCCCTTGGTGGGTCAAAGTGCTCACCACACATCCAGATAAGTTCCTTAGGGGGTCTACTTTCCAAAATGGTGTCACTTGTGGGGGGTTTCAATGTTTAGGCACATCAGTGGCTCTCCAAACGCAACATGGCGTCCCATCTCAATTCCTGTCAATTTTGCATTGAAAAGTCAAACGGCGCTCCTTCCCTTCCGAGCTCTCCCATGCGCCCAAACAGTGGTTTACTGCCACATATGGGGTATCAGCGTACCCAGGACAAATTGGACAACAACTTTTGAGGTCCAATTTCTTCTCTTACCCTTGGAAAAATAAAAAATTGGGGGCAAAAATATAATTTTTGTGAAAAAATATGATTTTTTATTTTTACGGTTCTGCATTATAAACTTCTGTGAAGCACTTGGTGGGTCAAAGTGCTCACCACACCTCTAGATAAGTTCCTTAGGGGGTCTACTTTCCAAAATGGTGTCACTTGTGGGGGGTTTCAATGTTTAGGCACATCAGTGGCTCTCCAAGAGCAACATGGCGTCCCATCTCAATTTCTGTCAATTTTGCATTGAAAAGTCAAACGGCGCTCCTTCCCTTCCGAGCTCTCCCATGCGCCGAAACAGTGGTTTACTGCCACATATGGGGTATCAGCGTACTCAGGACAAATTGGACAACAACTTTTGAGGTCCAATTTCTTCTCTTACCCTTGGAAAAATAAAAAATTGGGGGCAAAAATATAATTTTTGTGAAAAAATATGATTTTTTATTTTTACGGTTCTGCATTATAAACTTCTGTGAAGCACTTGGTGGATCAAAGTGCTCACCACACATCCAGATAAGTTCCTTAGGGGGTCTACTTTCCAAAATGGTGTCACTTGTGGGGGGTTTCAATGTTTAGGCACATCAGTGGCTCTCCAAACGCAACATGGCGTCCCATCTCAATTCCTGTCAATTTTGCATTGAAAAGTCAAACGGCGCTCCTTCCCTTCCGAGCTCTCCCATGCGCCCAAACAGTGGTTTACTGCCACATATGGGGTATCAGCGTACTCAGGACAAACTGGACAACAACTTTTGGGGTCCATTTTCTCCTGTTACCCTTGGTAAAATAAAACAAATTGGAGCTGAAGTAAATTTTTTGTGTAAAAAAGTTAAATGTTCATTTTTATTTAAACATTCCAAAAATTCCTATTAAACACCTGAAGGGTTAATAAACTTCTTGAATGTGGTTTTGAGCACCTTGAGGGGTGCAGTTTTTAGAATGGTTTCACACTTGGGCATTTTCTATCATATAGACCCCTCAAAATGACTTCAAATGAGACGTGGTCCCTAAAAAAAAATGGTGTTGTAAAAATGAGAAATTGCTGGTCAACTTTTAACCCTTATAACTCCCTAACAAAAAAAAAATTGGTTCCAAAATTATGCTGATGTAAAGGAGACATGTGGGAAATGTTACTTATTAAGTATTTTGTGTGACATATCTCTGTGATTTAATTGCATAAAAATTCAAAGTTTGAAAATTGCGACATTTTCAAAATTTTCGCCAAATTTCCGTTTTTTTCACAAATAAACGCAGGTGCTATCAAAGAAATTTTACCACTATCATGAAGTACAATATGTCACGAGAAAACAGTGTCAGAATCACCAGGATCCGTTGAAGCGTTTCGGAGTTATAACCTCATAAAGGGACAGTGGTCAGAATTGTAAAAATTGGCCTGGTCATTGACGTTCAAACCACCCTTGGGGGCAAAGGGGTTAAAGGCCCTTTCACACCAGCAAATAAACTACCTTCACAAGTACTAATTGTGATAACACAGCATTTGTTCTTGATTTGGTCAGGTGTGTTTTTCTTTGGTCGGTAAAGAGACATAGGCCATTGCTCATATAAGCCTAAATGTTGACTCTTGATTGATGTGTTTTTCTTGGGTGGGTTAAGAGACATAGACCATTGTACATATAAGCCTAAACGTTGACTCTTGAATTAATTATTCAAAGGGTGCTTCTACTCATTACTGAGCAAATGGTCTGAATACTTATGACCATGTGATATTTCAGATTTTCTTTTTTATTAAATTTGCAAAAATTACTATACTTCTGTACTTAGACAAAGATTTTTCCCAGGGCAAGAGCCCCATGCTTTTGGCCCATTTGCCGGCACAGATTGTCAACATCTGCCAAAACAAGCCAGCAGGGTCTGAGGGACACTATCTCTGGATACACCAGCAGTCAGTCCATACTCTATGGTGGATTGGCCTGTCGTGCCCCACTGCAATCGATGCCCTTGATAGATGAACCATTCCAGAGGATTGCCATCGATTTAGTGAGCCCCTTAGCTGTCCACAGCTGCAGCAGAAAGAGGTTCATCCTCACCCTGATCGACTTTGCCACAAACTGTCTGGAAGCTGTTGCCCTGTCATCCAAAGATGCAGAACACGTGGCTCAAGCTCTACTGGACATTTTTAGTCAAGTAGGGTTTCTGTAGGAGGTATTGATGGACCCGGGGATCCAATTCCAAAGTGAGCTGATTCAGACCCTCTGGGAAAAATATGGCACTCCAATGCATACCACTTCAAAACTAATGGGTTGTTTGAGAATTTAAATGAAACTGCTCAAGCAGCTCATTAGTTGATATGGGGAGTCTGAGATGAGAGACTGGGAAGAAAATCTGCAGCAGCTCGCCTACCTGGAGGTGCAGCAGGATTCTACTGGGTTTTCTCCCTTCGAATTGCTGTATGGCTGAAAGATAAGAGGGCCTTTGAAGCTGGTACGAGAGAATTGGGAGGGCACTTTACCCACAGAATAGGTTCCCATTCTGGATTATGTCCAAAAATTTAGGGAAAAGATAAGGTACCTCATGACCTTAGCCCATGGAATTTAGAAATAGCTAAGGAAAGGCAAAGACGGTGTTACAATCATGCTGAAAGACTCCGAGAAGTTACCTGTGGACAGAAGGTTCTAGTACTAGTACCAGTACACGAAAGCTAGCTGCAAGCCACATGGGTGTGTCCATTCACAATTGCCAGGAAATGCGTGAGATTGACTACACCATTGCCTTCAATTGAGCAGGCATTCGTGTTCTCACTTGATCAGCCAAAAACAAGTCCACGGATTTCTAAGGACCATAAACTATTATCGAAAGTTTAAGCCTAATTACAGCACTGTAGCAAAGCTCCTCCCTCACTTCACCACCAAAAGATATGACCACAATATTGACTGGACCCAGAATCTGAGTCCTCATTTTTCCAGATGAAAACCCAGTTATCCCAAAGCCCAGTTCTGAATGCTCCAGACTTCCGCCACTGGTTCATTGTCCAAACAGAAGTATCAGATAACGAATTTGGTGCTGTACTCAGTTAAGTGGTCAGGAACACCCAGTAGCCTATGTTTCCCAGAAGCTGTTGGATTGGGAGAGAGCATACTCCACAAAAGAAAAAAAATGCTTTGCAATAGACTGTGCCTTAAGAAAAATTGCAGCTATACATCTATCAAAGGCATTCATGGTTATAACCAATCATAATCCTTTAAGTTGGCTAAATCGGACAGCTGGGGAAGATGGATGTTTATTCAGATGACATCTGGTCTTACAGTCTTATAATATTTCTGTCACCCATAAAAATAGCAAAGATCATGGAATTGCTGACGGCCCTAGCAGGACGAATACAGATTTGCTCCATTGGCCATCACTGAACCCTTTAAAGACTTTTGGAGAATCCAGGTTGGGACAATCAGATCACCTGGCCACATAATTCACTGCACTCAGACAGCTTTGTAATCTTGCTTCTACCTCCTCTTTGTGGGAGCCCAACAAAAGCAAGAAGCTGCTGGTTAGGATAGTAGGGCCTGGATGGCCCGAAGTCACAGCTGCTATGATTCCTGTGAGCCAACAGAAGGTTGAGACACTTTCTTTTGCCCCATCTTATGTATTTGCTGGGACTGTCCTATATCTTATTGTTTATTGGTTCATTAAATTATTGCCACACTGTTTTACACTCACCCTGTGTTGTCTGATTAGTTTTCAGCCGAAGGGAAAGGAGTGCAGGCATTCAGTGAAATGAGCCCTGGTCCTTGCAGCTTTCTAAAGACAGCCAGGCCAGCAGACAATAGCATCCTTTGACCCTCGCGTCTCAACACTAATCAATAATATCGAATGTCAATTGAAGTGCACTTTATATACTGTAAGGCAGTTGTTGACAGTGCATACAATTCTTGCTTCTACCTTTCATCCTAAGAACAGTATTTTTTATGAATATCTATCATGTTAAACAAGCTTAAAAATCATTGTTCTCTGCAGCACTTTGTCCAGTGTAAATAGGACATGTGCTGCCAAGAATATGATGTGCTACATGTATATATTGTGATGTATCAACTAGCGGTGCACTAAGAAATAAGTGTGTATTGCACAGACAGAAGTCTGCTGCGATCTGAATCCAGGACAGGTGGCTGGGTCTTGTAGTCCCACAAACCTATATTTTTAGTAAAGAGCTGAATTTAGGGTTAACCAGAAGTGATAGGTGGGACTGGTTCCTGTGTGGGCCCATGGGGAGAGATCCATGTGTGAGACTGGAGCTAGCTGGGGCTCCTGAAGGTTCGGGAGACACCAAGAGTGTGGACTATGGACAGGAGCAAGAGGAAGCCAGGCTGGGAAAACCTGAAGTGCTGTTAGCCAGGTAACTCAGAGCCTGGGGCATGCTGTTACATGGAATGAGACTGGAATGGACTGTTTGTGGATTCTGTATGGTTCACGTGACCTACCATGCATTATGGAGTGGCTTATGATGCTATAATAAACCAGAGTTTGGACTTGTTTAAATGAGAATCTGCCCCTGCATAGTTGAACATTGCCACCAAGCAAGTATACCCCAACCGGCTAGTGATCGCAACATCACTAATATATATATATATATATATATTACAAACCCATGTGAAAAATAAACTATAACTTAACAAATGTCTTGTCACATCAGAGATTAACTAAGTGCAGACAGTTGAAATCAGAAGTTTACATACACTATGTGAAGACGCACATATGCATGTTATTCTCAATATCTGACATGAAATAAGAATAACCCTTTCCCGTTTTAGGTCAATTAGGATTGCCATAATTATTATTTGCCATATATCTGAATAATGATAGAGAGAGAATGTTTTAAGGCATTTTTATTACTTACTGCAAAGTCAAAAGTTTACATACATTTCATTAGTATTTGGTACCATTGCCCTTAAACTGAATGACTTGGGTGAAATGTTTGGGTATCCTTCCAGAAGCTTCTCACAATAGTTGGTCAGAATTTGGGCCTATTCCTCCTGACAAAACTGGTGTAACTGATCCAGATTTTTAGGTCGCTTTGCTCGCACCTGCCTTTTCAGCTTTGCCCATAAATTATTAATAAGATTTAGAATAGGGCTTTGTGATAGCCACTCCAAAACACTGAGTTTGTTATCCTTAAGCCAGTTTGTTATCATTTTGGCAGTATGTTTTGTGTTTTGGGTCATTGTCCATTTGGAAGACCCATTTCCACCCAAGCGTTAACTTCTTGGCTGATATCTTGAGATGTTGCTTCAGTATTACCACATAATGTTATTTTCCCATGATGCCATCTATTTTGTGAAGTGCACCAGTCCCTCCTGCAGCAAAACAACCTCACAACATGATGCTGCCACCCCTGTGTTTCACAATTGGGATGGTGTTCTTAGGGTTCCAAGCTTCTCCCTTTTTCCTCCACACGTAACAATGGCCATTATGTCCAAAAAGTTCAATTTTTGTTTAATCGGACCACAGGACATGTTTTCAAAAATTAAGGTCTATGTTCCTATGTTCATTTGCAAACATTAATCTGTCTTTTTACTGTTTCTTTTGGAGTAATAGCTTGTTCTTGGCATGGTGGCCTTTCAGTGCATGTTGCTACAGTACTCGTTTCGACGTGGATATTTACACAATCTTACCAGCTTCCACCTTCATCTTCACAAGGTCTTTTGCTTTTGTCAGACCAAAGCACATTCATTTCTGGGACACAGTACCCATCTGCTTCCTGAGCGGTATGGTGGTTGCACATTCCCATCTTGTTTGTACTTGTGTATAATTGTTTGTACAGATGAATGAAGCACCTTCAGGTATCTTGAAATTGAACCCAAAGATGAGCCAAACTTGGGCAACTCCGCAATTCACTTCCTGATATCTTGGCTGATTTCTTGAGACTTTCCCATGATGCTACACAAAAAATCAGTGTGTTTCAGGTGTGCATTAAAACACATCCACAGGTATGTCTCTAATTCACTCACATGTTGCCAAAAACAGAACCTTGCAAACACATGATATCATCATATGAACAGTCCATATTTGGCAAATATTAATAATTATGGTAATCCTAATTGACCTAAAACGGGAAAGATTTATTCTGATTTCATGTCAGAGATATTGAGAAAAACAAGCATATATGTCTTTTTACATAGTGTGTGAAAACTTCTGGTTTCAACTGTATCTCTGTCCATGTTTTATTGCTGCTCCTTACACTAATATTGTACAGAGTGATTCTAGAGAGAAAAATCCTGTACCTAGGAGGAATAAAGCACAGGTCTTCCTGCATGATTTCCCATAGTCTATTTTCTTAGCTTTAAGTATAGACTTTCCTATGTTCTGCTGTTAAATGCTATGGTGAAGTCTTTCTTTCAACCATTCCCATGCAGGCCTCTCCTATCTCTTTATCGATTTGCACACATATTTCTTAAATACTTGTATTTGTTATATTTCTTATTTTGCTTTTCTTAAACTCCCTTGACCTTTGGGGATACATTTGAAACTTTCATCAATTACTTTGATAATAAATTTATAAAATAAAGCTTCTGCTGTGCTTTGTTCTCTGGTTTTGATTCAATTATTTTGACATTACTCGAATGAACCTGGAAATACCTCTCCACCAGGGAATACAATGGAAAGAAAGCACACAACATAATAAAGAAATCAAGAAGAAAGCTTTGTGAAGAGCCAAGTGAGTCAAGAAACAGACAGGTGGAACATTTCTCATTTCCTGCTGTCCCGTCTCAATATACTTCAGCTACTGAACCGTATTTTAACATCAGCGTCTCCCATTCAAGCACAGCAGTGTGCTATGATCACTGATCCTTTGCCTTTTATTGAGCCAAGCTTACTAGAGGAAAACAGAGAGGAAAGTTTATCAATTACTCAAGGGATGAGTCATTTTGAATTCTTTTAGCTTCAAATTCATTGTCTAAGATGTTTTTTTTACATATTGCTTGTATGAATATATGTATAAATGAACACAAGAACAAGCCATAATAAATGTATCAGAAGAAGACTGCATGGGTGGATCAGTGGAAAAAAAACAACATTTCAAAATACTGTTCAATACAGTGCAATCTAAAAATGAAGCTTATTTTTGACAACCAAACACTATATTTTTATCTCAATAATTCAGTAGAATAAAGGGATGTCCCGATTTCTGAAACAACTGTTTGCCTTAGTAAACATAACTCTAAAAATTTCCAAGCACTGGGCTTTTTTTAGTTAGCAATAATGACAAAAATTAATATATTTAAGGCAGCAGTCTTGAAAAATATCTCCAAAGAGAACCTGTCATCATGATCACGCATATTAAACTAAAGATATGGACATAAAGGCACTCTTACACTGATTTAATAGGTACCTTCAGTGTAGAAATATGCAGACTGGTTGTTGTTTATTATCATTGGATGTTTGGATGTAAAAACCTCTTTGTGCATCTGGTGCAGGACTGTAGGACAGGATTGTGGGTATGGTCTTCAGCTCTGCCACAGCCCCTTTGCTGCCTTTGTTGTTCATAGATTCTTTAAATTTCACGCCAGCATCGCCCTACCCACAAGCGGCACTTGCGCACATTGATCTCAGTGTTCTTCAAGAAAATGGAGCCTGCATTGACGCATTCACTGATTTCCATCTCAGTTCAATGATGAGCCAAGATCTCAATCTGCGCTGCACATGGTTAGGATGTTGTTGGAGCAAAATGTAAGACCGTATGAAGCTTTTTTGAATTTACCAAATGGCTGCAATGAAACAAAGAGTGAAGAATTTAAAGGGGTCTGAATACTTTTCCTACCCACTGTATACACGCTAGTACAGATACAGATATTATCAGCTGTTGTTTTTTTATAAAGAGTTCATTAGTCAAAATGGTACAGAATTCTGTACAATTAGCGTATTCACAATTAGCATTAAGCATGTTAATGTATCTAATCTATTTCTCTTGGCCCTGAAGATGCACAATACAATGTAGTGAAGTAATAATTCAACTAGCGGCGGACACCGCGTTGATGCACACCTCCTGCCTCCCATACTCCGGAGCAGACCTGTCTCACACCTCCTCTATGGAATCTTCTCCATGAAGCCTTCCTTTAAAACCTTGTGCATTAGATTACTCACCATCTCTCTGGTGCCATATATTTCTACTCCGGCCAGAACATATTATTCCTGGCTATCTATTTGGATACCACTCTATATCTTGAGTTTTGGCATTATTCCAGTACCTTCTATAGGTTAAGTTATCCATACTAGTTAGTTACTCTACAAGCCCATTTTGGACGAAAATATATACACACATACCTCATTTATCTGGATACTTGCCTTCATCATAGAGGTCCAACAAAATTCTTCATCATAGGACCTTCTCTACATACATCAGTGCCCCATATTCACCATTACACCAGCAGTCGGTTTACTGAAGAAGGTCTAAATGTTAGACCGAAACGTTTATGCTGGGCTGCTGTTCAAGTAATAAAACTATCTTTGTTTATTATCACTACCCACTAAGTTGAGTGCCGAGTTATTTACTTACTGCACAATACAATGTAGGCACATGTTCTTTAGAGTCATCTGGAAGTATTTCACTATTTAAATGAACCTGTCTTTAATTCATGCTGCTGAAACTATGGGCAGCATGAATCAGAGACCCTCACTGTTATTGCTGCAACTAAAACACAGGGAAACATACAAAAATTGATGAAAACTTCTATTTCAAAATACAATATATTATATAGCACGATGCTCTCATTTCGATTTATTAATCAAAGGCTAGGTTCACATTAGCGTTTATGTGCACAGCGCATCATCTGCATGTGCAAACACATGAAAAAACACAATGAAGCGCATGTTTACGCTGCATTTTTAATCCACATGAGCTTACGCATGACAGCAAAAAAATGCTGCGTGTGCATGTGTTTGTATGCCTTTTTGCATGCATTTGCGCATGCGTACAGTATTACCCAATGGGCATGACTTATGGTATTTCTATATAGACCATGGACAGATGAAATCCTCCTCTTTTGATGCTGTATCCTGCTGCAAGATGGATCTTAGTGTGGAGAGCTTCAATCTCAATCTGAATTTATCATTGATATTGGCCTTAGCTTTTGCTGTGGCTTTTGAGGAGGAGAAGAGAAACGTGAAGAAGACATCGTCATTGTTATTGACAACACCCCATTGTTTAAGTCCGAGAGAGCCATGAAGCCTACCACTCATTGTTCACCGAGCTTCGTGAAAACCCGCAAAAGTTTTTTGAATGCACGAGAATGTCGCAACAGAGCTTCTAAGAATTGCTGCATCGTGTGCGAGGATCCATCACCAGGCAGGACACGCAACTACGTGGTGTAATTCCTGCTGATAAACATCTGTTGGTGACCCTAAGGTACGTAATTTTGAAAAAGAAACACCTGTAATTAATATTCTTGTTATAATAGCCATATACTGATTTTTCTTCTTATTTTCTTTTTTTCCCACAGATTCCTGGCTACCGGAGAGACCTTAAGATCTTTATATTTTCAATTTCGGATTGGACTGTCCACCCTTTCTGGCATTGTTGAAGATACCTGCCGTCCATTGTGTGATGTTCTGCATGCAGAATTCCTCCCCCAACTCACAACTGAACTCTGGCTGAAAAATGAAGAAAAATTCAAGGAAATTTGTAATGTTACCAACTGTGTGGGGGCTGTGGATGGCAAACACATTCGGATTCTTAAACCTGCTGGAAGTGGATCCGAGTACTTCAATTATAGAAAATACTTTTCCATTGTTCTCATGGCGATTGCGGATGCTGAGTGTAGATTTGTCGCCCTGGACGTTGGCTCATTTGGACGAGGAAATGACTCACAGACTTTCAAAAACTCTGACATGGGACATTTTTATGCTAATAATTTCAATTTTCCACCACCACAACCTCTTCCGAACACTGAAGGACAGCCAATGCCATTTGTTGTTGTTGGGGATGAGGTGTTTCAAATGTGTGCCAACCTCATAAAACCATACTCAAGTCGGGACTTGAATCACAGCAAAAGTATTTTCAACTACAGACTAACAAGGGCATGAAGAATTGTGGAGTGTGCCTTTGGTTATCTGGCAGCTAAATGGCGCATTTTGGGAACATCAGTCAATCTTAAAATAGAGACAATTGATGAGGTTGTGAAAGCATGTTTGTTCTGCATAATTATATCCTGGCAAAAGAGCAACCCCACTTCGAACTTGATGAATCTGTTAATACCACATTCCCAGATTATCATGCTCACCCTCTGAGGACTAGAGTGGAAGTTGCCCAAATGAGAGATAAATTGGCTGCCTACTTTGTCTCTGATATTGGACATGTGTCATGGCAAGATGAAATGGCTTAAGCTGTAAATAAGTCAAATGTACCTGTAATGTAATCTACCTTTACTTTTTTCTGACTGTTATATTATCACCTTTAATGTAAGTTTAAAACACCTTAACTGTAACACCCACTAATACTTCACTCAATAATACACTCAACAATGCACACATGTATAAATAAAGACAAAAATACTTCACTCAGCAATACACTCAACAATACACACATGTTTAAATAAAGAGCTAAAGAAAACACAATGAGACAGTTATTGTGAGTCAAAAGTATATTTATTAACAAAAATAAAACAATTTTAAATTTAAAAAAAAATGAAAATGTGACTATTTTTGGGTTCTGTGGGAGGGAGTGACATGTGGACCTGGCGGGTGTCGGGCTGTGATGGTAGGCTTGGAGTGGTTGGGAAAGTAGGGGAAGTGGAAGTGGCAGACAAATGGAGGATTAGGTTGAAAATATTGACAGAGGATACATTGGAGAAGAGGACACATTAGTAGAAAACAAGTTGGAAGGGATTGACACATTGGATGGGAAAGAACTAATGGAAGGTGTGGACAGACTAGAAAACAAAGACACATTTGGAGGTGAGGGTAGAGTATGTAATGTCTTTTTCCTTTGCGCTTCCTGGCTTTTGTTTTGCTGCTTCCTAAGCCTTTTCCTTTCTGTTGATGCGTGGTGGGAGTAGAAGTCTGGGCTGCTGCACTCAGCTGCATGGTATAAGTGGAAGGCTGGGCTGCTGCACTCAGCTGCATGGTAGAAGTGGAAGGCTGGGTTGATACACTCGGCTATGTGGTTGAAGGGGAAGGCTGGGATGCTGCACTCGGCTGCATGGTAGAAGTGGAAGGCTGAGCTTCTGCACTTGGCTGCATGGTAAAAGTGGAAGGCTGGGTTGCTGCACTCGGCTGCATGGTTGAAGGGGAAAGCTGGGATGCTGCACTCAGTTGCATGGTGTAGATGGTGGTGTTGGAACAGTTCTAATGTCCAGCAGTGGTTGTGGTGGTGGTGGATAGTGCCTCTGATGCTGACCTGGAGCTTGTTGTCCTGTAGGGAAATAACTTGATGCCTGCTGCTGATATCGGGACCATTGCATGGCCTCGGTGTAAGCATCCTGACAGGATTTCATCACATAGAGCTGGAGATCAGGACTAAGGTTTTCCGTCACGCCCCATTCTATAGCGGAAAAATAATGTTGCGCCTGTCTATTAAGGTCGGCTTCAAGGCGGTCAAGGCATTTGTGGACATCCTGGAAAAGTGTGTTCAAATGAGTGAACACACAATCCATTCTTTCTACAACCACCTTCATCCCAGTCTGGAAGACTGAGCTTAAGTGAATAAACTCAGGCATGACTGACCTCTCACAGGCCCTCTGCCGCTGGCGAGCAGACCCAAGTAAAGTAGTGGCAGAGGGCTGGGAGAGGGGAAAACCTGATGGACCACCTTCCTGTTCCCCAGCCTGTGAAGCCTGCCAGGTTGCTCCATCACTGGTGGATGATTGCGCCTGTTTGTTAGCTGGTCGATAAGGGGCCGCTCCAACAGAGGACGATCCAGGTTCTGTGGTGCTGCACCAGGTTCTATTTGAAAAATAAATAAAATCATTAGTAAACAAATTAAAAGTTTAAATAATAGTAAGACAACACAAAAAATACGTTTGCTGAGCAAGCGCGGGCCTCAGAAAAACAGCCACTGATGGCAGGGGTGGATTAAAGGTAGCCAGGGCCCCGGGCTGTTCAGACACTGTGGGCCCCCCAGTCATGTGACGGGAGTCATGTGACGGGGGTCATGTTATACCTGAACCAGATTATTCCAGAAAAATGGCCGAGCCCTACTCTACTGTAACCTATTAAATATTTGTTAAAATATGCAATACAATTTAAGGTATATTTTGACCAATTTCACATACAAGGAACAAATACCACCGAACCATGACCAGACCACAAATTACAACCACAGTGATCGAATAATATCACATACAAGGAACAAATACCACCACACCATGTCAAGACCACATATTACCACCTCTTGGTGACCAAATAGTACACACAAGGGACAAATACCACAACACCATTTCCAAACCACATATTACCACCACATAGTGACTGAATACTACAATACTGATCAGTAATAATAAAAAAAAACACAATACTATCACCATAAGTGCCAGTATTCACAGTAGATCTGTACTTAGTATACAGTGTCTGTGTAGAGGTAATACAGAGATCACTGGTGGTATTATACACAGGAGCTCTGTATATAATGTATAGGTAATACAGTGATCACTGGTGACATTGTACACAGGACCGCTATATATAGTATACAGTGTATAGTGTCAGTATATAGGTAACACTGACTCACCAGTGATGTCTCTAGGTGAAGTCCTTCATCTTTCATCCAGCACAGACCGCCATCACTTCATCCAGCCAGTACTCGTCGCTGCAGGAAATAACACAGTTATCTCTAACTCCGCTTGCAGAACACATTACTTAATTTTTCACAACTTCTACATTACACCACATGAAGAAATAGTGTTACTCTACACAGTAACAGGACCGCCCCCCCCATTTAAAACAGTATACTCAAAAAATAAAATAAATACATCACTGCAGTAATAATATCCCTTAATTAGCCCCTATGGTAATAATATTCCCCATCCTGGCCCCGTTTATCTCATTCCTGTCTCCAGCCATATGTTCTCGCATCCTGCCCTCATGAGTATCCATTCTACCCCATATGATCTCCCCATTCTGCCCCATCTGTCTCCATCGTATCCATCCTGCCCCATGACCCAATCCTGCCCCATGTCTTTCATTCTGCCCCGTGTCTCCAATCATGCCCCGTATCTACATTCTGCCCATGCCTCCAGTCCTGCCCCCAGTGTGTCCAGCAATCTGCCCCAGTGTGTCCAGCATATTACCCCCAGTGTGTCCAGCAATCTGCCCCAGTATGTCCACCATATTGCCTAAGTGTCCAGCAATCTGCCCCAGTATGTCCAATTGTCCAGCATTGCCCACAGTGTGTCCAGCAATCTGCCCCAGTGTCTGACTCCAGCATATTGCCCCCAGTGTGTCCAGCAATCTGCCCCAGTGTGTCCAGCATTGCCCCAGACAGTGTGTCCAGTAATCTGCCCCAGTATGTCCAATTGTCCAGTATTGTCCCAGTGTCTCCAGCATTGCCCCAGTGTCTCCAGCATTGCCCCCAGACAGTGTGTTCAACAATATGCCCCAGCATGTCCAATTGTCCAGCATTGCCCAGTGTGTCCAGCAATCTGCCCCAGTGTGTCCAGCATATTACCCCAAGTATGTCCAGCAATCTTCCCCAGTATGTCCACCATATTGCCTCAGTGTCCAGCAATCTGCCCCAGTGTGTCCAGCATTGCCCCAGTGTCTCCAGCATTGCCCCAGTGTCTCCAGCATTGCCCCCAGACAGTGTGTCCAGCAATCTGCCCCAGTGTGTCCAGCATATTACCACCAGTGTGTCCAGCAATCTGCCCCAGTATGTCCAGCATTGCCCCCAGTGTGTCCAGCATATTACCACCAGTATGTCCAGCATTGCCCCCAGTGTGTCCTGTCCAGCAATATGCCCCAGTATGTCCAATTTTCCAGCATTGCCCACAGTGTGTCCAGCAATCTGCCCCAGTGTGTCCAGCATTGCCCCAATGTCTCCAGCATTGCCCCAGTGTCTCCAGCATTGCCCCAGTGTGTCCAGCAATCATCTGCCCCAGTGTGTGTTAGGAGTCGAGTTTCCTCTGCTGCACAGGGGGAATCTCGATCCGTGTCTGCTGCAGTCTCCCATTCGGTATCGGCCGCAGTGGGCTCTGCTCAGCGGAGACGTCGCTCCCAGCGTCTCGCTGGGGCTGATTCGGTGCATAGGGTCACTACTGCCTTTTCTGGCTTTCCTATGGTACCCTGCACTGATCTGCGGCGAGCGAGCCTCTCTGGGACTAAGTCCTTGTTTACTCACACTGAGCATGCCCAGGGCAGGGTCTCCCATTGGAGGTCGAGGGCCACATGTTCGGTCACATGCTCAGGTGCTGCAGTACATTCCATTGGTCCTTCTGGAAGGTCCTGAAAGGGCAAAACATGCTCAGGTACTGTAGCACTTTCCATTGGTCCTTCTGGAAGGTCCTGAAAGGGCAAAAACTCCAGTAGCAGCTTCCTGTGCTGCAACTATATAAACTGCGCATGACCGCACGGCCATGCGCTAGTATCGTCTTATGCTATATGCTTTGCGCCAATGTGGTCATGTGTTCGAATGTGTTCAGGGACCCGGCTGAAATAAGCCCCTAGAATGCTGGCACCTCCGGCGAGGAGATTGTGTTTAAGTGTGTTCAGGGACCCGGCTGAAATAAGCCCCTAGAATGCTGGCATCTCCGGCGAGGAGTTTTGTATGCATGCATGACCACTAACTGCTCACATCTGGGTAGTTGGCCTGTGCCTCTGTGAAAGTCTAACAGGGCACAGAGCTTTCCTCTCGCGGTTACTCTGTGAAGCTAACAGAGTTGGTATATACTGCCATATAGAGCCGCCATTATTTAGCAGCAGGTGCTTTCCTGCACGGTGGATCCCGGGTTGCGAACGCACCAATTCCATTTAATAAATTATATATTTGGTGCGTTCCGCCAACCCTAACAGTGTGTCCTCTAGCATTGCCCCCAGTGTGTCCAGCAATCTTCCCCAGTGTGTCCAGCATATTACCCCCAGTGTGTCCAGCAATCTGCCCCAGTATGTCCACCATATTGCCTAAGTATGTTGTGAATTCTGTGGCTGAATTCACTCTTGTGGTCACAAGTGGTACTGCAGCTTCTGAGCTTCCTTCCTCAGGTGTTCTGGTGAGCTCATTAGCTGCTTCGTTACTTAACTCCACCTGATGCTGCTATCCTTGCTCCTAGTCAATGTTCCAGTGTTGGATCTGAGCTTCTCCTGATTGTTCCTGTGTCCTGCTGCTCTGTATAGCTAAGTGCTTTTTTGCTATTTTGTTGCCTTTTTTCTGTCCAGCTTGTCTTTTGTTTTGCTGGAAGCTCTGAGACGCAAAGGGTGTACCGCCGTGCCGTTAGTCCGGCACGGTGGGTTTTTTTTCCCCCCTTTGCGTGGGTTTTGCTTTAGGGTTTTTTGTAGACTGCAAAGTTCGCTTTACTGTCCTCGCTCTGTCTAAGAATATCGGGCCCCACTTTGCTGAATCTATTTCATCCCTACGTTTTGTCTTTTCATCTTACTCACAGTCATTATATGTGGGGGGCTGCCTTTTCCTTTGGGGTATTTCTCTGGGGGCAAGTCAGGCCTATTTTTCTATCTTCAGGCTAGCTAGTTTCTTAGGCTGTGCCGAGTTGCATAGGTAGTGGTTAGGCGCAATCCACAGCCACTTTTAGTTGTGTTTAGGATAGGATCAGGTGTGCAGTCTACAGAGTTTCCACGTCTCAGAGCTCGTTCTTTTGTTTTTGGGTATTTGTCAGATCACTGTGTGCGCTCTGATCGCTAGGCACACTGTGTCTCTGGATTGCCTTCATTACACCTTTCATTAGCAGACATAACAGTACTAGGAGCCTACTAATGATTCTCAATAGAGGGAAAGAAAAAGTTCTGACATTATTTTTTTTTTTTCTCTGCTCTGTGTTCACTTTTTTTTTTTTTTTCCCCTAGACATTTGGGTGTTTCTGGACACAGGTGTGGACATGGATATTCAGGGTCTGTGCTCTTCAATGGATAATCTCGTTATAAATGTACAAAAGATTCAAGATACTATTGATCAGAAATCTATGTTAGAACCCCAGAATTCCTATTCCTGATTTGTTTTTTGGAGATAGAACTAAGTTTCTAAGTTTCAAAAATAATTGTAAGCTATTTCTGGCCTTGAAACCTCATTCTTCTGGTAATCCTATTCAACAGGTTTTGATTATTATTTCTTTTTTGCGCGGCGACCCTCAAGACTGGGCATTTTCTCTTGCGCCAGAAGACCCTGCATTGAGTAGTGTCGATGCGTTTTTCCTGGCACTCGGATTACTGTACGATGAGCCTAATTCAGTGGATCAGGCTGAGAAAAATTTGCTGGCTTTGTGCCAGGGTCAGGATGATATAGAAGTATATTGTCAGAAATTTAGGAAATGGTCAGTACTCACTCAGTGGAATGAATCTGCGCTGGCAGCTTTGTTCAGAAAGGGTCTCTCTGAGGCTCTTAAGGATGTCATGGTGGGATTTCCTATGCCTGCTGGTTTGAATGAGTCTTTGTCTTTAGCCATTCAGATCGGTAGACGCTTGCGCGAGCGTAAATCTGTGCACCATTTGGCGGTATTGCCTGAGGTTAAACCTGAGCCTATGCAGTGCGATAGGACTATGACCAGAGTGGAACGGCAGGAATACAGACGTCTGAATGGGCTATGTTTCTACTGTGGTGATTCCACTCATGCTATTTCTGATTGTCCTAAGCGCACTAAGCGGTCCGCTAGGTCTGCCGTCATTGGTACTGTACAGTCCAAATTCCTTCTGTCCATTACCTTGATATGCTCTTTGTCGTCGTTTTCTGTCATGGCGTTTGTGGATTCAGGCGCTGCCCTAAATCTGATGGATTTGGATTATGCTAAACGTTGTGGGTTTTTCTTGGAGCCTTTGCGGTGTCCTATTCCATTGAGAGGAATTGATGCTACACCTTTGGCCAAGAATAAACCTCAGTACTGGGCCCAGCTGACCATGTGCATGGCTCCTGCACATCAGGAAGTTATTCGCTTTCTGGTGTTGCATAATCTGCATGATGTGGTCGTGTTGGGGTTGCCATGGCTACAAACCCATAATCCAGTATTGGATTGGAATTCCATGTCGGTATCCAGCTGTGGTTGTCAGGGGGTACATGGTTATGTTCCATTTTTGTCGATTTCGTCATCCACCCCTTCTGAGGTCCCAGAGTTCTTGTCTGATTATCAGGATGTATTTGAAGAGCCCAAGTCCGATGCCCTACCTCCGCATAGGGATTGTGATTGTGCTATCAATTTGATTCCTGGTAGTAAATTCCCTAAAGGTCGATTATTTAATTTATCCGTGCCCGAACACGCCGCTATGCGCAGTTACGAGAAGGAATCCCTAGAGAAGGGACATATTCGCCCATCGTCATCACCACTGGGAGCAGGGATCTTCTTTGTAGCTAAGAAGGATGGTTCGCTGAGACCGTGTATTGATTACCGCCTTCTTAATAAGATCACTGTTAAATTTCAGTATCCCTTGCCATTGTTATCTGACTTGTTTGCTCGGATTAAGGGGGCTAGTTGGTTCACTAAGATAGATCTTCTTGGTGCGTATAATCTGGTGAGAATCAGGCAAGGAGATGAATGGAAAACTGCATTCAATACGCCCGAGGGTCATTTTGAGTATCTAGTGATGCCGTTCGGACTTGCCAATGCTCCATCAGTGTTTCAATCCTTTATGCATGACATCTTCCGTGAGTACCTGGATAAATTCCTGATTGTTTACTTGGATGACATTTTGATCTTCTCAGATGATTGGGAGTCTCATGTGAAGCAGGTCAGAATGGTTTTTCAGGTCCTGCGTGCTAACTCTTTGTTTGTGAAGGGATCAAAGTGTCTCTTCGGTGTGCAGAAAGTTTCATTTTTGGGATTCATCTTTTCCCCTTCTACTATCGAGATGGATCCAGTTAAGGTCCAAGCCATCCAGGATTGGATTCAGCCGACATCTCTGAAAAGTCTGCAAAAGTTCCTGGGCTTTGCTAATTTTTATCGTCGCTTCATCTGTAATTTTTCTAGCATTGCCAAACCATTGACCGATTTGACCAAGAAGGGTGCTGATTTGGTCAATTGGTCTTCTGCTGCTGTGGAAGCTTTTCAGGAGTTGAAGCGTCGTTTTTGTTCTGCCCCTGTGTTGTGTCAGCCAGATGTTTCTCTTCCGTTCCAGGTCGAGGTTGATGCTTCTGAGATTGGAGCAGGGGCGGTTTTGTCACAGAGATGTTCTGATTGCTCAGTGATGAAACCATGTGCTTTCTTTTCCAGGAAGTTTTCGCCCGCTGAGCGTAATTATGATGTGGGCAATCGAGAGTTGCTGGCCATGAAGTGGGCATTCGAGGAGTGGCGTCATTGGCTTGAAGGAGCTAAGCATCGCGTGGTGGTATTGACTGATCATAAGAACTTGACTTATCTCGAGTCTGCCAAGCGCTTTAATCCTAGACAGGCCCGTTGGTCGTTATTTTTTGCCCGCTTCGACTTTGTGATTTCGTACCTTCCGGGCTCTAAAAATGTGAAGGCGGATGCTCTGTCTAGGAGTTTTGTGCCCGACTCTACGGGTTTATCTGAGCCAGCGGGTATCCTCAAGGAAGGAGTCATTGTGTCTGCCATCTCCCCTGATTTGCGGCGGGTGCTGCAAAAATTTCAGGCGAATAAACCTGATCGTTGTCCAGCGGAAAAACTGTTCGTCCCTGATAGGTGGACTAATAAACTTATCTCTGAACTTCATTGTTCGGTGTTGGCTGGTCATCCTGGAATCTTTGGTACCAGAGAGTTAGTGGCTAGATCCTTCTGGTGGCCATCTCTGTCACGGGATGTACGTACTTTTGTGCAGTCCTGTGGGATTTGTGCTAGGGCTAAGCCCTCCTGTTCTCGTGCCAGTGGGTTGCTTTTGCCCTTGCCGGTCCCAAAGAGGCCTTGGACACATATTTCGATGGATTTCATTTCTGACCTTCCCGTTTCTCAAAAGATGTCAGTCATTTGGGTGGTCTGTGATCGCTTTTCTAAAATGGTCCATCTGGTGCCCTTGGCTAAATTGCCTTCCTCCTCTGATTTGGTACCTTTGTTCTTTCAGTATGTGGTTCGGTTGCATGGCATTCCTGAGAATATTGTTTCTGACAGAGGTTCCCAGTTTGTTTCAAGGTTCTGGCGAGCCTTTTGTGGTAGGATGGGCATTGACCTATCCTTTTCCTCGGCTTTCCATCCTCAGACTAATGGCCAGACCGCACGAACCAATCAGACCTTGGAAACATATCTGAGATGTTTTGTTTCTGCAGACCAGGATGATTGGGTGTCCTTTTTGCCGTTGGCTGAGTTCGCCCTTAATAATCGGGCCAGCTCGGCTACCTTGGTTTCTCCATTTTTCTGCAATTCTGGGTTCCATCCTCGTTTCTCTTCAGGACAGGTTGAGTCTTCGGACTGTCCTGGTGTGGATTCTGTGGTGGACAGGTTGCAGCAGATCTGGACTAAGGTAGTGGACAATTTGACCTTGTCCCAGGAGAAGGCTCAACTTTTCGCTAATCGCAGACGCCGTGTGGGTCCCCGACTTCGTGTTGGGGATCTGGTTTGGTTATCTTCTCATCATATTCCTATGAAGGTTTCCTCTCCTAAATTTAAACCTCGTTTTATTGGTCCGTATAGGATTTCTGAGGTTCTCAATCCTGTGTCTTTTCGTCTGACCCTCCCAGACTCCTTTTCCACACATAATGTATTCCATAGGTCATTGTTGCGGAGATACGTGGCACCTATGGTTCCATCTGTTGAGCCTCCTGCCCCGGTTTTGGTGGAGGGGGAATTGGAGTATATTGTGGAGAAGATTTTGGATTCTCGTGTTTCTAGACGGAAACTCCAGTATCTGGTTAAATGGAAGGGTTATGCTCAGGAAGATAATTCCTGGGTTTTTGCCTCTGATGTTCATGCTCCCGATCTTGTTCGTGCCTTTCATGCGGCTCATCCTGGTAGGCCTGGGGGCTCTGGTGAGGGTTCGGTGACCCCTCCTCAAAGGGGGGGTACTGTTGTGAATTCTGTGGCTGAATTCACTCCTGTGGTCACAAGTGGTACTGCAGCTTCTGAGCTTCCTTCCTCAGGTGTTCTGGTGAGCTCATTAGCTGCTTCGTTACTTAACTCCACCTGATGCTGCTATCCTTGCTCCTAGTCAATGTTCCAGTGTTGGATCTGAGCTTCTCCTGATTGTTCCTGTGTCCTGCTGCTCTGTATAGCTAAGTGCTTTTTTGCTATTTTGTTGCCTTTTTTCTGTCCAGCTTGTCTTTTGTTTTGCTGGAAGCTCTGAGACGCAAAGGGTGTACCGCCATGCCGTTAGTCCGGCACGGTGGGTTTTTTTTCCCCCCTTTGCGTGGGTTTTGCTTTAGGGTGTTTTGTAGACTGCAAAGTTCGCTTTACTGTCCTCGCTCTGTCTAAGAATATCGGGCCCCACTTTGCTGAATCTATTTCATCCCTACGTTTTGTCTTTTCATCTTACTCACAGTCATTATATGTGGGGGGCTGCCTTTTCCTTTGGGGTATTTCTCTGGGGGCAAGTCAGGCCTATTTTTCTATCTTCAGGCTAGCTAGTTTCTTAGGCTGTGCCGAGTTGCATAGGTAGTGGTTAGGCGCAATCCACAGCCACTTTTAGTTGTGTTTAGGATAGGATCAGGTGTGCAGTCTACAGAGTTTCCACGTCTCAGAGCTCGTTCTTTTGTTTTTGGGTATTTGTCAGATCACTGTGTGCGCTCTGATCGCTAGGCACACTGTGTCTCTGGATTGCCTTCATTACACCTTTCATTAGCAGACATAACATAAGTGTCCAGCAATCTGCCCCAGTATGTCCAATTGTCCAGCATTGCCCACAGTGTGTCCAGCAATCTGCCCCAGTGTCTGACTCCAGCATATTGCCCCCAGTGTGTCCAGCAATCTGCCCCAGTGTGTCCAGCATTGCCCCAGACAGTGTGTCCAGTAATCTGCCCCAGTATGTCCAATTGTCCAGTATTGTCCCAGTGTCTCCAGCATTGCCCCAGTGTCTCCAGCATTGCCCCCAGACAGTGTGTTCAACAATCTGCCCCAGCATGTCCAATTGTCCAGCATTGCCCAGTGTGTCCAGCAATCTGCCCCAGTGTGTCCAGCATATTACCCCCAGTGTGTCCAGCAATCTTCCCCAGTATGTCCACCATATTGCCTCAGTGTCCAGCAATCTGCCCCAGTGTGTCCAGCATTGCCCCAGTGTCTCCAGCATTGCCCCAGTGTCTCCAGCATTGCCCCCAGACAGTGTGTCCAGCAATCTGCCCCAGTGTGTCCAGCATTGCCCCCAGTGTGTCAAGCATATTACCACCAGTGTGTCCAGCAATCTGCCCCAGTGTGTCCAGCATATTACCACCAGTATGTCCAGCATTGCCCCCAGTGTGTCCTGTCCAGCAATATGCCCCAGTATGTCCAATTTTCCAGCATTGCCCACAGTGTGTCCAGCAATCTGCCCAAGTGTGTCCAGCATTGCCCCAATGTCTCCAGCATTGCCCCAGTGTCTCCAGCATTGCCCCAGTGTGTCCAGCAATCATCTGCCCCAGTGTGTCCTCTAGCATTGCCCCCAGTGTGTCCAGCAATCTTCCCCAGTGTCTCCAGCATTGCCCCAGGGTCTCCAGCAATCATCTGCCCCAGTGTGTCCTCCAGCATTGTCCCCAGTGTGTCCAGCAATCTGCCCCAGTGTCTCCAGCATTGCCCCATTCAGTGTGTAGTTACACCCCTGCACACACACACACACACACCCACCCAGGAAAACACACATAGGAAACCACACATACTCAGAAAAAAAACACATACTCTGACCTGCCATATTTAATTTGTCAAATGCCCGCTCCCCCCTGCTACTTAGCACAGCAAACCTTGAGATGAGTAGCTGGAGAGATTAGCTGGAATGTGCTGGACAGTGGCGGGCACACAGAACTGCCTACCTCTCATCTTCTCCTTCCCTCCTGTCCTGTGCTGCTGCTCTGCACACTGTAGCTCCTCCCCCTCCAGGTCCTGGCAGATCGGACATCATAGACAGATCTGCACAGTGCACACAGAAGAGAAGGAGGTATGTAAGTAATGCACCCATCCTCCTCTTCTGTGTGCCAGGAGCTTCCCCCACTCACCGCAGCCTGCACATTACTGAAGCCGGCCATGGCTCCAGCCACAGGTGCAGGCTGCGTGTCCCGCCCTCCTGTTCCTGCTCATCACACACTGCAGTGCAGGTCCTCCAGTGGCCCTTAGCAGCTGCTTACACACCGGCCCAGGGGGCATAGCATTCCTGCCACCCGGCCCAGCCCGCCTCTGGGCACATGCAGTAATGCCCTGATGGCAGCGGCCGGCAGGCAATCTGTGCGGTAGCCCAGGGCCCCCCCACACCACTGGGCCCTGGGCTACCACCCAGATTGGTCCTCTTATAATCCACCCCTGACTGATGGTACTTATATTTTCTGATTTTTTGAGCAGCACCACTTCGAACCCGAATCTCCTCTCTCATGTCCTTATTGAAGCGATCATTTATCGAGCGCCAATGAACTTTTACTCTCTTCACTGTGAAGGGGAAGAAAAAAAATTATTGTAAAAAGACACCAACATTTAGAGCAAAATCGACATGTAAAAGACAACATTGCAATACTTACGAAAATCCTTTCTGACTTGTGGCCTTGCATGGTTCAAATCATCCAGTAGTGACCTGGCTACTTCTTCCCAGAGTTGTTGGATCAAAGCTGAGTCAGAATGATTCCGGTCACGGGTGTTCCATAACTGCTCGCTCTTGCACAGCTTGAATAAGGACATCATTATCAATATCTGGTTGTCCTTCCTCACATTGTGGAGCTTATAGATGAAATACCAAAAAAAATTGTAGGTTAAACTGAAAACAAATTCAATTACAACTCTGATAAAGGCTACTTACACCCCGTCTTTCATCCTCAGCAACTTGAGGCTGACGACTTTGGAAAGAATCATTTCCACTAGAGCTCCTGCTCTTCTGCACTGTCAGGTACCTGTAAAGAAAATACATGATTTAACACATGTCTAGTATTGACAGTCAATACATACCAATCAGTAAATCAAATGTGAGTACATAATCTGTGTCATGTCCACTTTCGGAACCTCCAGTGGAGGACATGTTGGAAGAGCAGGCAACAGTCAAGTGAAACACTAGAGAAAAAAAAGACAAATGTAACTTGGTAGAATCCAAACACAACATATCACAAAGAAAAGGACACCAATACTTACATTATAGGCAGTAGTCAAACAAAACAGCAGTCATTCACCACCAGGACAGCAGCACCAGGATGGCAGCAGCACCAGGATGGCAGCAGCACCAGACCAGCAGCAGCACCAGGATGGCAGCAACAACAGGACGGAAGCAGCACCAGGAAGGGAGTAGCACCAGGACGGCAGCAGTACCAGGATGGGAGCAGCACCAGGACGGCAGCAGCAAACAGTCTAACAGGAAAAGAAAAAAATAGTACATAGTAACATAGTTATTAAGGTTGAAGGAAGACTTTAAGTCCATCTAGTTCAACCCATAGCCTAACCTAACATGCCCTAACATGTTGATCCAGACGAAGGCAAAAAAAAACCATAAGCTCCACTTTGAGGAAAAAAATTCCTTCCCGACTCCACATACGGCAATCAGACTAGTTCCCTGGATCAACGCCCTATCAAGGAATCTAGTACATATGACCTGCAACATTATACTTTTCAAGAAAGGTATCCAATCCCCACTTAAATTTAAGTAATGAATCACTCATTACAATATCATACAGCAGAAAGTTCCATAGTCTCACTGCTCTTACAGTAAAGAACCCGCGTCTGTTATTATGCCTAAACCTTCTTTCCCCCAGACATAGAGGATGCCCCCTTGTCCCTGTCTCAGGTCTATGATTAAAAAGATCAACAGAAAGGTCTTTGTACTGTCCCCTCATATATTTATACATTAAAATAAGATCACCCCTTAGTCTTTGTTTTTCCAAACTAAATAGCCCCAAGTGTAATAACCTATCTTGGTATTGCAGACCCCCCAGTCCTCTAATAACCTTGATCGCTCTTCTCTGCACCCGCTCCGGTTCAGCTATGTCTTTCTTATACACCAGAGACCAGAACTGTACACAGTATTCTAAGTGTGGTCGAACTAGTGACTTGTATAGAGGTAAAATGATGTTCTCCTCATGTGCATCTATGCCTCTTTTAATGCATCCTATTATTTTATTTGCCTTTGTAGCAGCTGCCTGACACTGGCCACTGAACATGAGTTTGTCATCCACCCATACACCCAGGTCTTTTTCATTGACGGTTTTGCCCAGAGATTTAGAATAAAGTGCATAGTTATACATCTTATTACTTCTACCCAAGTGCATGACCTTACATTTATCCCCATTAAAGCTCATGTGCCATTTATCAGCCCAAGCTTCTAGTTTACATAAATCATCTTGTAATATAAAATTGTCCTCCTCTGTATTGATTACCCTGCAGAGTTTAGTGTCATCTGCAAACATTGAAATTCTGCTCTGAATGCCCCCTACAAGGTCATTAATAAATATGTTAAAAAGAAGAGGGCCCAATACTGACCCCTGTGGTACCCCACTGCTAACTGAGACCCCGTCCGAGTGTGCTCCATTAATAACCACCCTTTGTTTCCTATCCCTGAGCCAGCTCTTAACCCACTTACACATATGTTCCCCTATTACGATTATTCTCATTTTATGTATCAACCTTTTGTGTGGCACCGTATCAAAAGCTTTTGAAAAGTCCATATACACTACGTCCACTGGGTTCCCTTGGTCTAATCCGGAATTTACCTCTTCATAGAAGCTGATCAGATTAGTCTAACATGAACGGTCCCTAGTAAACCAATGTTGATATTGGGTCATGAGGTTATTCCTCTTCAGATACTCCAGCATAGCATCACTTAGAATGCCCTCCAGGATTTTACCCACAGTAGAGGTTAAGCTTACTGGCCTATAATTTCCAAGTTCATTTTTTGTCCCCTTTTTGAATATTAACATATAGTAACATAGTAACATAGTTAGTAAGGCCGAAAAAAGACATTTGTCCATCCAGTTCAGCCTATATTCCATCATAATAAATCCCCAGATCTACGTCCTTCTACAGAGCCTAATAATGGTATGATACAATATTGTTCTGCTCCAGGAAGACATCCAGGCCTCTCTTGAACCCCTCGACTGAGTTCGCCATCACCACCTCCTCAGGCAAGCAATTCCAGATTCTCACTGCCCTAACAGTAAAGAATCCTCTTCTATGTTGGTGGAAAAACCTTCTCTCCTCCAGACGCAAAGAATGCCCCCTTGTGCCCGTCACCTTCCTTGGTATAAACAGATCCTCAGCGAGATATTTGTATTGTCCCCTTATATACTTATACATGGTTATTAGATCGCCCCTCAGTCGTCTTTTTTCTAGACTAAATAATCCTAATTTCGCTAATCTATCTGGGTATTGTAGTTCTCCCATCCCCTTTATTAATTTTGTTGCCCTCCTTTGTACTCTCTCTAGTTCCATTATATCCTTCCTGAGCACCGGTGCCCAAAACTGGACACAGTACTCCATGTGCGGTCTAACTAGGGATTTGTACAGAGGCAGTATAATGCTCTCATCATGTGTATCCAGACCTCTTTTAATGCACCCCATGATCCTGTTTGCCTTGGCAGCTGCTGCCTGGCACTGGCTGCTCCACGTAAGTTTATCATTAACTAGGATCCCCAAGTCCTTCTCCCTGTCAGATTTACCCAGTGGTTTCCCATTCAGTGTGTAATGGTGACATTGATTCCTTCTTCCCATGTGTATAACCTTACATTTATCATTGTTAAACCTCATCTGCCACCTTTCAGCCCAAGTTTCCAACTTATCCAGATCCATCTGTAGCAGAATACTATCTTCTCTTGTATTAACTGCTTTACATAGTTTTGTATCATCTGCAAATATCGATATTTTACTGTGTAAACCTTCTACCAGATCATTAATGAATATGTTGAAGAGAACAGGTCCCAATACCGACCCCTGCGGTACCCCACTGGTCACAGCGACCCAGTTAGAGACTATACCATTTATAACCACCCTCTGCTTTCTATCACTAAGCCAGTTACTAACCCATTTACACACAATTTCCCCCAGACCAAGCATTCTCATTTTGTGTACCACATTTGCTATATGCCAGTCCTGTGGTATAGACCCTGTTATTATGGAGTCTTTAAAGATTAAAAATTATGGTCTATCAATGACTGTACTTAGTTCCTGCAGTACTCGGGGGGTGTATCCCATCCGGGCCTGGAGATTTGTCAATTTTAGTGATTTTTAGACGCCGACGTACTTCCTGCTGGGCTAAGCTATGTGACATTTAATGGGGAATTTTTATCACTAGTCATTTTGTCTGCCATGGGATTTTCTTGTGTAAATACTGATGAAAAAAAGTCATTTAGCATATTGGCTTTTTCCTCATCCTCATCCACCATTTCACCCAGACTATTTTTAAGGGGGCCAACACTATCATTTTTTAGTTTCTTACTATTTACGTAGTTAAAGAATATTTTGGGATTATTTTTACTCTTCCTGGCAATGAGTCTCTCTGTCTCAATCATTGCAGCCTTGATTTGCTTTTTACAGAATTTATTTAATGTTTTGTATTTATTTAATGCCTCATCACTACCTACTTCCTTTAATTGTCTAAATGCTTTCTTTTTGTCACTTATTGCGCCCCTTACAGCTCTATTTAGCCATATTGGTTTCCTCCTATTTCTAGTATGTTTATTCCCATACGGTATATCTGTGCACAGGTCCTATCCAGGATGCTAATAAATGTCTACCATTTTCTTTGTGTATTTTTGTGTCTCAGGATATCGTCCCACTTAATTGCACCAAGATCCTCTCTCATGCGTTGGAAATTTGCCCTCCTGAAGTTTAGTGTCCATGTAACCCCTCTACTACACATCTTATTAAATGATGCATGAAAACTTATTATTTTGTGATCACTATTCCCCAAGTGACCCCCAACCCTTATATTTGATATGCAATCTGGCCTGTTGGTTAATATTAGGTCTAGCAGAGCCCCCCTTCTTGTTGGGTCCTGAACCAGTTGTGAAAGGTAATTGTCTCTCATAGTTGTCAAAAACCGATTACCTTTGCTGGAACTGCAGGTTTCTTTTCCCCAATCTATTTTAGGGTAGTTGAAATCCCCCATAATAATGACTTCCCCTTGAGTCGCATTTTCATCTATTTGCTTTACGAGGATATTCTCCATTGCTTCCATTATTTTTGGAGATTTATAACAAACCCCTATCACTAATTTATTATTTTTTCCCCCTCCCCTTATCTCCACCCACAGGGAAGCTACATTTTCATTAGATTCACCTATATTATCACGCCGGATGGGATTTCAGGACGATTTTACATATAGACACACCCCACCCCAGAGTACACAGGATGGCAGCAACAGGACCAGAGCAGCAAACAGTCTATAAGGGACCTGAAAAAAAATAGTACAGACTACAGACTGCAAAGAGAAACAGACATTTTCAAAGCTTCTATATTTAGATCCAGTAGCAACAGGATGGCAGCAACAGGAGGGTGGCAGCACCAGGAAGACGGAAGCAGCACCAGGCTGGAGCAGCAAACAGTCTACAAGGAAAAGAAAAAAATTAGTACAGACTACACAGGATGGTAGCAAGCAAAGAGCAGCAAACAGTCTACAAGGGACCTGAAAAATAGTACACACACCCCACCCCAGAGTACACAGGATGGCAGCAACAGGAGCGGAGCAGCAAACAGTCTACAAGGGACCTGAAAAAAATAGTACAGACTACAGCATGCAAAGAAAAAAAGACATTTTCAAAGCTTCTATACTTACATCCAGCAGCACCAGGATGGCAGCACCAGAAAGACGGCAGCAACAGGAAGGTGGCAGCACCAGGATGGCGGCAGCACTAGGACGGTAGCAACAGGACGGCAGCAACAGGACTGGAGCAGCAAACAGTCTACAAGGAGCAGAAAAAAAGTTAGTACAAAGTACAGACTGCAAAGACAAAACTGACATTTTAAAAACTTCTATACTTACATAAAGAGTCTTGTGCTTCCATCCAGAGTCTTGAGAGTGATGGACTACCAGCCTCAAGACCCCTTTTTATGCATCAGTGATTTTGCAGGTGGTAACATAGTTTCCTGGACATGATTAGTGTGAAGTACACATGCATATTGAAGGCATGTGTTGGGGGTCGAGTTCCTGCCTCTGCACGGGGGGGGGGGGGGGGAATCTCGGGCCATCTCAACTGCGGTCTCCCATTCTTCTCCTGCCACAGAGGAGCCTGCTCAGCGGAGACATCGGTCCCAGTGTCTCGCTCAATCTGACTCTGTGCAAAGGGTTACTGCTGCCTTCCCAGTTTCTGCCATTGTAGCCAGTACTGGGCAGCGGCGAGCAGACGTTTTTGGTACTAAGTCCTGCTTTTCCCCTTCTCAGCATGCCCAGGGTAAGATCTCTCATTGGAGATCAAGGGTCACATACTGCAGCAAAACCCATTGGTCGTCCAGGAAGGTCCTGAAGGTGCTCAACTTCTGTGGCAGCCTCCCATTGGTCCTTCTGGGAAGGTCCTGTACTTGCTGCAGCTATAAAAGGTTCGCATGGCCGCAAGGCCATGCGCTAGTATCACTCTAAATTATGTGCTTTGCGCCAGTGTGGTTATGTGTGTACGTATTCAGGGACCCGGCTGAAATAAGCCGATAGAATACCGGCACCTCCTGTAATGAGATTGTGTGTCTGCATAAGCACAGACTGCTATCAGCTTGGCTATTAGCTTGCACGCCTGTGAGTCTAACAGGGCACAGTGCTTTCCTTTCACGGCTACTCTGTGAAGTAACAGAGCTAGCTTATACCGCAAATAGTGCCACCATTCACTAGCAGCAGGTTCCTCCTGCACGGTGGACCCCGGGCTGCGAACGCACCTATAATAAACATCTATATTTACTCGGTGCATTCCGCTAGCCCTTACAGCATGTGTACGCATGTCCTTGCATACCAATGTATTCCCATAGACAGTAATGCATTTTTTGCATGCAGACGATTGTGCAATATTTTATGCCTCAAAAATGCTACATGTTGCGTTTGCCGCACACTGCGAAACAACGCATGCATACTCATCTGCATGCAAATGCATGCAAACGCACGTCCCTGCGTACACCATGTTAAAGATATGTACGCATGACGCATGTGGATGTATGCGGATCATATGCTGCACACTGAAACGCTAATGTGATCCCGGTCAAAGACAATTGGAAAATAAACACTGGTTTTTGGTTGTCATGAAGTACAACACAGAAAAAAAATAGAGAGAATGCAGTGAAAGTAAGGTCCAGCTTTCTAGAACAGAATTCTCCATGAAAATACTCATAGGAGGCTTCTATTTAATAAAAGACAAAGGGGTAGTGGGATGCAAACATTACATATAATTTGAAGGCTTTATCAGTGAACTCCAGCAGGTACCTTAGGGATAATTACAATGATTTGCACAGACAATACAAAGATGCTGTGCTCAGCATTCCACTCTCGAATATGAATTGTTTAATTCCTAAACAGATTTAGAGATGACTATTAGGTAATCAGAGTTAACACATTGTCAGAAAAATGCTGTATATTTAATTGAAGATCAGCAGCACAGCAGGTAAGTGCTGAAACTGAAAAAGCCAGTTGTGCCTGTGACTTACAGGTTTCAAGTCAACATAAGACCACCAGGGGGATGGGGCAAGTTTATTTAAAATTAAGCGAGTAAGGTGGACTTCCTTTTGGGGCACTTGAGATTTTAAGATCTTCATGTCATTGGGACTGAGGGCAGCCAAGTTTGTTATCTCTGCGTAAATGGCAGAGAACACCATGATGTTATTGCTTCTGAAGTTGGAAAAAGATGACACGTAGTGTATGCTCTCCTGCTACAAGCCAGGGATGATGGGAGCATAATAGCCTCATTCCTCTTCCTCAATCATCCTAAAAGAGCATCCTTCACTCCTGCTATGCTAAGTTCTTCTCAATCAGTGCTGAGCAAGCCAGGTAGGGAACAAGAGCAAAAATGGCCAAGCTCTAGTGAGTGGTGTAGTCATGGCTCGGTCTCTAGTGTGGCCAAATCATCAGTGTTTCAGGTACTAATTAGTGATGCAGATCAATGCACAAACACTGCTGGAAGCTCCAGAGTAGTTTCAGTTGGAAAGGACAAAGTCGAAGTACTTCCCTTTCCTTCGCCAGTGAATCCCTCAAACCTAAGAGGGATGTTTGCATGCTGGTTTAGCTGCAAGAAGTCCCAGGTGGATAATGCAGTCTACTTAGGTTTAGCCAAAGCTTTCCCTTCTTCAGGTAATCCCACTTCTCCTGGTTGAGAGATCATACAGGAGAGCTTTGCTAAAGAGCTCTATGAAGCTGATGTCATCTCTGACACTCCACAACAATTTAACATGCACAGGAGGCTTGAGCTCACTGGAGTGCACAGTATGCATTTAATAAATATAGCTTTGCATTGATAAAGGAAACTTTCGTCCTATTCTTCCCATTGTTCTTTGTTACCTGACGATTGTAAGCAACACTCTGGAGCCCTCTGTCCTCTAGTTTTTCTTTTTAGTCTATGGGTGACTGACACACCAGCTTAAGCAGAAGCCACAGAAGTCGCATGTAAAAAAAGGTTGGAGCAATAGTGACATCCTGCACATTGAGATGATGCCTATTGCTGGACCACCCATAGGACAGCCAGAGAGATTCTTCAGCTTTCCTTGCCTGCCATCAGCTCAAATGATCTGTAGCTATCAGATGATGAGTTATCTCTTGTTTAAAACTTGGACTAATTCTTCACGAAATATGCTTAATCAACATGACAAAGTGCTTTGAAAATGTTGAAAAAAAAACATAATAGCACATCAGGATATGAGTTCTGCTGCAATTTCAGCTGCTGTTTGTCCCCAGGTGGGGGTTTACCCCACCCTAAGATGGCTTTATCTACAGCAGAGATGATTTTTAAATATTCATATTTCTGTAGCATGGCTTTGTTAGGCATACGTTTACTAATGACATGAAAGAAAAATGAAAATGAGTTTGTGGACAAATATTCCTGGAATACATTATGGTTGAAGAGGTTGGAAATTGGTAAAAAAAAAATACCTTCTTACCTTGCGCAAACTTGCGCAAAATTCTCCCAGCCTCATCAGTCGGAAGTCCCAGCCAGAAGTCCCAGCTCACTGTGAAGAGTCCTGGACATTTTAGTGCTCATCATGAGGATCAGAAGATATGATAAAGATTGGACAGATGATGGTGAGGAGCAGAGGGGTGAGAGATATGTAGAGTATAAGGATTTTTTGTTTAACCTATTGATGACGTTTCATGATTCATAATAATCTGCATTTTGACGAATGCTGATTCTTGTAAAATTCTAGTAGAATTCAATTTCACTCTAACATATTTATTCATCTTTAGTACAAGTCTTATCAAATTTATCTTCAGTGATGAGTCAATAATACTGTGAAAAGGCTTTTAAGATGTTAATTTATTTGGATGCCATGCATTGTTCATACAAGTTGAAAGGTGCGCCAGCATGGTGGCGTTATGATGAGGAATGTAAGAGATGGCTTGCCATGCGACTAGAGGTCAATTGGGTTTAAAGTTGATGGCTGTATGAATCCAATCAACCTTAGCTCAGGAGAAGCCATCCTTTTAGTCATTGGCTACCTCAGGTAATCCAGGGGCAGCACATAAATAGTTTTATAGCACCGTGTAGCTTTAGACAAGGATTCTCAGTCTTTGTTTGTCCTCATCTCAACCAATGATGCTTCAAAAAAGTAAATAATTTTCCTATTAAATTACCCATGTGAAAACCCAAGGATGTCATTGAGTTTTCAAATGATGCCTCCATAGTCAGAGTTGTACCTTCAAAAAATAGAGACAGAAATCTTCATTGAAATTTGTCTAAAGATTTTTATATACCCTATATTGTTTTGCATCTTAATTTACAGTCTATAGCTAAGGTAAAAAGGAGCAGGAAAAATGTAGGTTAACTGCGCAACTGATGAATAGTAGGAGGATCCAGGAGACCGAAGAATATTCAGTGACGTATTTGTCAACGCATTTATAGTTATCTGGCTTCTTAATCAGAAAATAACACACATATACCTAGATACTGTATACATGGATATCCTAAGGTAGCATAAGAGAAACTCGACAAAGAAGTAGAATTGGGACACATGGCTGGTCTTTTCACAAGTCTCCATTGTCCAACTGCAGGATTTCCTCACTGACTTTAGTATCTAAATACAAAGACAGGAAACCTCCAACTAATGTATAATTTATACGTTCCCCAGGTGATTCAGCCATTGATGGAAAAAGCCAAAAGAAAGCTGTAGTGTCACACTTGTGTTTGGTTCAGCAGTACTGTTGAGCATTCCGATACTGCAAATATCGGGGATATCAGCCGATATTCGCTGTATGGGAATTCCAATACTGAGTTCCGATATTTTTGCGATATCGGATACCGGAATCAGAAGTTCCCATAGTGCAATGATGCACTATAATGGAGTGTGGGCGGTGCATGGGCGGAGACTGCATGTGTGTGTGCAGGTGGGGTCTGTGCGTGACCGTGGGGGGTCTGTGCATGCCTGCCGGGGCTCTGTGCGGCTTGCGGGGGCTCTGTGCGGGCTTGCCGGGGCTCTATGCGGGCTTGCCGGGGCTCTATGCGGGCTGGCCGGGGTTCTGTGTGGCTTGCGGGGGCTCTGTGTGGCTTTCGGGGGCTCTATGTGGGCTTGCCGGGGCTCTGTGCGAGCTTGCCGGGGCTCTGTGCGGGCTTGCCGGGGCTCTGTGCAGGCTTGCCGGGGCTCTGTGCGGGTTTGCCGGGGCTGTGTGCGAGCTTGCTGGTGCTCTGTGCGGCTTGCAGGGGCTCTGTGTGGACTTGCCGGGGCTCTGTGCGGCTTGCAGGGGCTCTGTGCGGCTTTCGGGGGCTCTATGCGGGCTTGCCGGGGCTCTGTGCGAGCTTGCCGGGGCTCTGTGCGGGCTTGCTGGGGCTCTGTGCAGGCTTGCCGGGGCTCTGTGTGGGTTTGCCCGGGCTGTGTGCGAGCTTGCCGGTGCTCTGTGCGGTTTGCGGGGGCTCTGTGTGGACTTGCCGGGGCTCTGTGCGGGCTTGCAGAGGCTCTGTGCGGCTTTCGGGGCCTCTGTGCGGGCTTGCTGGGGCTCTCTGTGGGCTGCCGGGGGTCTGTGCAGGCATCGTCCGATGGGACTACAAGTCCCATCGGACGATGCCTGCAACAGTGACAGTGATTGACACATTAGCCAATGATGGGAGAGTTGTAGTCCCATCATCTGGCTAATGTGTTGAATGTAAAAAAAATACTACATACATACTACATACATACTACATACATACTACATACATACTACATACATGCTACATACTACATACATGCTACATACATGCTACATACATGCTACAAACATACATACATACTACATACATACTACATACATGCTACATACATACTACATACATACTACATACATACATACTACATACATGCTACATACATATCTAATACATACATACTACATGCATACTACATACATGCTACATACATGCTACATACTACATGCATATTACATACATACTATATACATGCTACATACATACTACATACATGGTACATACTACAGACATAATACATACATACATGCTACATACTACATTCATGCTACATACATACTAGATACATAATAACACACAATAATACAAGTCTATGGGTAAAAAACGCATCCTGTGAGCATATTTGCAGGATCCGTTTTTTTCTGCCAGATCCGTTTTTTTCTCATAGAGTTGTATTAGTGCCGGATTGCGCCTGATGGCCACACAATTCATCCGTTTTTTGCCGGATCCATCACAAAAGCTGTTTCCGCCAGATGGAAAACACATACAGAGGAACGGTTTTTCTGTCCGGCGAAAAAACGCACAGTGACTGATCCGGCAAAAAACGAATGAAACTGAGATGTGAAATGATAAATCCGGCCTCCGAATCCATTTTTTCATGCATGTTTCCATTCCAATCATGCACATTTTCCATTTATTTATTTATTTTTTAAAACTGCATCAAAAACCGCATCAAAAACCACACCAAAAACTGCATCAAAACCTGCATCAAAAACTGCACCAAAAACTGCATCAAAAACCGCATAAAAAACGCACCAAAACTGCATCAAAACTTGCATCAAAAACTGCACCAAAAACTGCATCAAAAACAGCATAAAAAACCGCACCAAAAAAACTGCACCAAAAACTGCATCAAAACCTGCATAAAAAAATGGTGCAGTTTTGATGCAGTTTTTGGTGCAGTTTTTTATGCTGTTTTTGATGCGATTTTTGATGCAGTTTTTGGTGCAGTTTTGATGTAGCTTTTGGTGCAGTTTTTGATGCAGGTTTTTGGTGTGGTTTTTTATGCAGTTTTTGGTGCAGTTTTGATGCAGTTTTTGATGCAGGTTTTGGTACATTTTTTGGTGCAAATTTTAATGCAGGTTTTTGGTGTGGTTTTTCGATGCTGTTTTTGGTTCAGTTTTTGGTGCAGCTTTTGATGCAGGTTTTGGTGCAGTTTTTGATGCAGGTTTTTGGTGTGGTTTTTGATGCTGTTTTTGATGTAGTTTTTGGTGCAGTTTTTGATGCAGGTTTTTGGTGTGGTTTTTGATGCAGGTTTTTGGTGTGGTTTTTGATGCGTTTTTTAATGCTGTTTTTGGTGCAGTTTTTGATGCAGGTTTTGGTGCAGTTTTTGATACAGGTTTTTGGTGTGTTTTTTGATGCAGTTTTTTGGTGCAGTTTTTGATGCAGGTTTTTGGTGTGCTTTTTTATGCTGTTTTTGGTGCAGTTTTTGATGCAGATTTTTGGTGAGGTTTTCAATGTGGTTTTTGATGCTGTTTTTGATGCAGTTTTGGTGCAGTTTTTGATGCAAGTTTTTGGTGTGGTTTTTGATGCTTTTTTGATGCAGTTTTTGGTGCCTGTTTGGGGGCAGGTTATTGGTGTGGTTTTTGATGATTTTTTGATGCTGAAAAAAACAGATCCTGTGGAAAAAAGTGGATCCTGTGGAAAAAACCAGATGCGGTGGAAAAAACAGATCCAGTGGAAAAAAACTTGCTGGATAGTGCCTGACGGCAAAACCTGATGTGTAAAAGCAGCCAGATATATGGATAGATACATCTATGTATCTATAGATATATCTATCTATAAATATATCTATAGATAGAACTATCCATAGATATATAAGGCCAATGTTTCTAAGGCTACTTTCACACTTGCGTTTTTAGCAATCCGTTGCAATCCGTCGTTTTGGGAAAAAAACGGATCCTGCAAATTTGCTTGCAGGATACATTTTTTACCCATAGACTTGTATTAGCGACAGACAGCGCCACAAAGGATGGTGAAAAAATAAAAACTTACATTTATTCTGCCTTCTGTAGCGACGTTTCGGTCAACAGACCTTTATCAAGCCTTTAATTGATAAAGGTCTGTTGACCGAAACGTCGCTACAGAAGGCAGAATAAATGTTAGTTTTAATTTTTTCACCATCCATTGTGGTGCTGTCTTTTTTCTTTGAAGTCTTGGTACGTTGTCCGGGATGGGCTCCCTGGTTCTGGACGTGCACCTCTGTGTCCACTGAGACCTTTATTTGCAAAGAAAAAAAAGGGTGCGGTTTTGATTTTTTTCTGTCTTGACTCTGGTTGTATTAGCGACAGATCATGACGGATGGCCATACGTCGCGTCCGTCGTGCAACAGATCTGTAGTGCTTTGGCGGACAGTCGGCATGAAAAAACATTCAAGTGAGCGTTTTTTAGTCCGTCGCATCCACCATTTTCTACTGCGCATGCGCCGCCGAATCTCTGCCCCCTCCTCCCCGGACTTCAGAATGGGCAGCAGACGCATTGAAAAACTGCATCCGCTGCCCACGTCGTGCACAAATTTCACAACGTGCGTCGGTATGTCGGCCCGACGCATTGCGATGGACTCGTACCGACGCAAGTGTGAAAGTAGCCATAATGAGGATTGAATTTAAAAAAAAAATGGAAAAAAACAGCGTGGGCTCCTGCGCAATTTTCTGCACCAGAGGGGGAAAGCCGATAGCCGGGGGCCAATATTTGTAGCCTGCTATGAATATCAGCCCGCAGCTGTCTGGGTAGCCTTTACTGGCTATTAAAATAGGGGGACCCCCCAAAAAATGACGTGGGGTCCCCCTATATTTTATAGCCAGAAAGGCTACACAGACAGCTGCGGGCTGATATCCATAGCCTAGAGAAGGGCCATGGATATTGCCCTCCCGGACTACAAATACCAGTCCACAGCCGTCCCAGAAATGGCACATCTGTAAGATGCGCCAATTCCAGCACTTAGCCCCTCTCTTCCAACTCCCGTGTAGAGGTGGGATATGGGGTAATAAGGGGCTAATGTCACCTTGCTATTGTAAGGTGACATTAAGCCGGGTTAATAACGGAGAGGCGTCAATGAGACGCCTATCCATTATTAATCCAATAGTAATGAAGGGTTAATAAAACACCCACACATTAGGAAAAAAGTATTTTAATATTCTTCATTTAACCATACTTACCATAAGACGCCTATCCATTATTAATCCAATAGTAAGAAAGGGTTAATAAAACGCACACATTTGGAAAAAAGTATTTTAATATTCTTCATTTAACCATACTTACCATACTTCAGCGCCTGCAAAAAATGTAAAATAATAAACCGTATACCACCTGTCCGCCGTAGTCCAATTAATAACGAGTGTCCCACGATGATCTCCCCTATAAAACAGTGACATCGGGTGATCTCACAGCTCTGTAGGACCCTCAGTGACACACTGACAGGAGACAATGGCTCCTGCAGTGCATCACTGAGAGGTTACCTTAGGACAAAGTCTCACTTTATGACAATTGCTGCGTGGGAAAATTTCTCATACAGTAATGCCAAAAGTGAGACTAGGGACTATTTTTTTTACAGTGGCGGAGGAATACAATGCGGAAGGATACCTTCCTCCCGTCATTGTGTTCCTGGAGCCCCTAGAGAACGGTTGCAACAGTTGATGCTGCCGTTCTCTACGGGAGATCATCGTGGGACACTCGTGGATTTCTGCGGACAGGGAGTATATTGGTTCTTTGCTATTTTAATCTTTTGTACAGATGACATTGGCTTCGGGGATCAAAGTGACAAATAATGGTGAGTATGAACTCTATGTTTAATGTAATGTATGTCTGTATGTATGTATTGTATGTAATGTATGAATGTATTGTATGTAGTATGTATGTAGTATGTATATAGTATTTTTTTTTTTACATTCAACACATTAGCTGGATGATGGGACTACTACTCTCCCATCATTGACTAATGTGTCACAGAGCCCCGGTAAGCGGCAAGCCCGTACAGAGCCCACGCAAGCCGCACAGGGCCCCTGCAAGCCGCACCGAGCCCCGGCAAGCCCGCACAGAGCCCCAGCAAGCCCACACAGAGCCCAGGCAGGCCGCACAGAGCCCTGAGACACCCGTATAGATCCCCGGCAGGCCCGCACAGACCCCTCCTGCACACACAGACACGCACAGTGTCCGCCCACGCACCGCCCACACTCTTCCCCCCTCCGGAACAGGATGTAGAAAGACAGAAAGGGCTTATTTACATTCCAATATTTGTGTCCATTTGACTTGCATTGGTATCGGGTATCAGTGTCGGCGATATCCGATATTTTTTGGATATCGGCCGATCCAATCCGATACGGATACTTCTTGATATTGGAAGGTATCGCTCAACACTATTCAGTAATGACAATTCATATTAATATCCTGATGCAGCTTAGCAGATGCAAGTTTTTATGTCAAAGAATTTTGCATTCACTTTTTTTGAATTGGGGCAGCCATGTTTTGGCATGTCAGTGGAATATGTTAAGGAAATAAGCAGATAGAAAACATAGAGCTATAAATCTTCGATTTGCCCTAATTTGTTGAATCATTAATTTTCTCCTTAGGTTACAGACAGCTTATGGTATATCTGTTTGGTCATTCATACATTCACTGGGCTGCTCAGAGGGCTTCTTAACATACATCAGATCTTATCTTTGGTTTAAATCAAGCAGATGTTCCATGGAGTAGTTTTTTGAGGTTTGAATTGGCTCTAAGTTTTGTTAGAGAGGGTCCCATAGTTTTGAATTTAAACATAGGTTACAATGAGCTTTGGTCTGTAAATTTGACCGAGCTCATATCAGTCATCTGATCAGACATGGACAGTTTGGAAGCATTTTTCCTGACCTGCTTATAGTGTAGCCAGAAATCTGTGAGATACAGAAAAGACCAGGCATGTGCTTAAAACACGCATTTTCAGACACATTAGAATCAGAGGTGAGTAGTCATACTTCATCAGAATTTTGAGGGAGAGACTAGACAACTAATGTTGCAGGATGGTGTCCATCTTAATGAGATTGGGATACACATCTTTTTATCATGCTTATAGGATTCCAAAGAAGATGGTATTTTTATTTTGGTGGGGGGGGGGGGGATTATATATACAGTATAGTAGAATACTCTTGCATCTATGCCAGTTAGAGGGACCTTGCAGAAGTTATTTTTCAATTAAAAAGAACCTGTCATGCATCTGGGTTTGAATCCTTGAGCCTGTGCTTTGTGGCTGGCTTCCCTATCCGTTGAGCCACAGCAGTTACATATTTTCTCTGCATGTTTCTTGTCTGTTATCCTTGGTTTATTCTTTTTAGGTTACAGGTGTTTTCATTTACTCATTTGTCCGCCCAATCACCTTTCATGCGGCTATCTATATGTCCCCCTGCTGGTATTTCCTGCTGGTGATATTCTCATTTGTATGTCCAGCCGTATTGCTGTTGTTTATGCCAGTCAGTAAAAGACCAGCTAGGGTTTATCTCTCTGCTGATTATCACCCTTTTCACCCTGTACCTATCTTATGTTTCTTGCTTAGAAAGTTAGAATTTTGTGGTTTGTTTTATTCACACTGAGATCTCTTTCAATCTCAGCACTTCTTCCCTTCTATAGGTAATTCGCACTATGCTCTGCCCTTCCGTTCCTTAATTGGAACATGCAGTGCTCTACAGCCTTTCAGGCAGCATAGGTTCAAGCTGCCATTGTTTAGTCTGTTGTTAGGGCTATTCCTGCCCACATAGTAACCACTAGGGACTGTGGGGTCAGAATCTCTAGTCTGTCCAGGAACTGACCTGCAGGGTTAGCTTTATACAAAATGGGGCCCTGGAAAAAATTAAAACAGGGGCCCCAACTGCTAAGATATTGCACCATCACACAGCAGTCTTGAGAATACTATATTACCAGGTGACTCCAGGAAAAATGTCTGTTATAAATAAAGAGGGGAAATCTTCCACAGGTTCACAGAATCCATGAAAAAGGAGCTAGCTGGAGTAAGTGCTCCCCTTCTACACATCTCAAATGAGCCACAGCTACTGCTGCTGTGATACACACATATGGTATATATGCTCAGTATATGTTATACACACACACTATCTATGCTATACTTACATAATCTATGCTACAACCCCTGGCAAAAATTATGGAATCACTGGCCTTGGAGGATGTCCATTCAGTTGTTTAATTTTGTAAAAAAAAGAAGCAGATCACAGACATGGGACAAAACTAAAGTCATTTCAAATGGCAACTTTCTGGCCTTAAGAAACACTAAAAGAAATCAAGAACAAAAAATGTGGTAGTCAGTAATGGTTACTTTTTTTTAACCAAGAATGGGGAAAAAATTATGGAATCACTCAATTCTGAGGAAAAAATTATGGAATCATGAAAAACAAACAAACAAACAAAAAAACACTCACTAACAATTTGTTGCACCACTTCTGGCTTTTATAAAAGCTTGCAGTCCCTGAGGCATGGACTTAATGGGTTTCAAATAGTGATGAGCGAATATACTCATTACTCGAGATTTCTCGAGCATGCTCGGGGGTCCTCCGAGTATTTTTTAGTGCTCGGAGTTTTAGTTTTTAGGGCCGCAGCTGAATGATTTACATCTGTTAGCCAGCATAAGTACATATGGGGGTTGCCTGGTTGCTAGAGAATCCCCACATGTACTTATGCTGGCTAACAGATATAAAACATTCAGCTGCAGCAATAAAAACTAAATCTCCAAGCACTAAAAAATACTCGGAGGACCCCCGAGCATGCTCGAGAAATCTTGAGTAACGAGTATATTCGCTCATCACTAGTGTCAAATGGTACTCTTCATCAATCTGGCTCCAGCTGTGTGTCTGCCCCCATTCTGCTCTCAAGGCACAAAATTGACCTCTTAGGCACACTACTGTATAACACAGCCAAGTGCTATGGGCTAAAACATCGCATAACACTACAACCAGTGTTATTCTATGGGGCAGATCACATTTGTGATTATTTTCTTATGCTGATTCGACTTTAGAGAACAGTCGCAGCATGTTGCAATTGGCAGCAAGTCACAGCTCACTCACACCCATACAAGTCTATGGGTGCGGGTGATATATCCGATTGCACTTGGATGGCATCCCAGTGCATTCCAATGTATCGCGAATCAGGCCATGGAGGAGATTGAGAAATTACTTTCTCTGTCTCCCCGGCACCTGTGTTGTTATCCTCTCATGCGAGAGAATGGGAGCACAGAGCACTCACATTTGGCTCATGCTCTCAGCAGAGCTGGAGCTGAGTGTCTTTAGCATATCACATATGATGCCATATGCTAGTGTGATTCCAGCTATGGGGAGGTCCAGTCTGATTGGTGTCTCTGATCTTGATGTGGTGCCTCCTCTCTTTTTACGATTAGAGATGAGCGAACTTGTTCAGAAAATGTTCATCAATCTCAAGTTCAGCACGAACGTAGCTCACTCGGATTCATGTTTGGATTCCCAAGCATTTTTCTGAAAAATCGTTAAAATTCGGCCAAAGTTACAGTAGATGACTCTTTCAAGGGGCTCTTTCAGATGCCAGTGTTTCCAGTACAAGTACCAACACCTGGGAATCAGCTGTGCTGGTTGTGTTGTTCCCAATCACCAGGTGCGGAAGTGAAGACAGCTCACATCACAGTCCTCTGCTCGCACTGTGATTAGCACTAGCAGGGAACTATGTTGAGAGTTGTATTCAGCTGTTAACAGTGAGAGCAGGCAGCAGCTGATGGGAGTATTCATCAGCCGATGGCTGCGTTATAAATAATTTTAAAAAAATGACGTGGGGTTCCCCTGTATTTTTGATAACCAGTTAGGCAAAACTGACATCTGCAGGCTGCAACCTTGTCAGCTGACAGCTTCAGCAATGCTGGTTATCAAGAATAGAGGGGTTCCTGTGCTGTATTTTTAATTGTTTAAGTAAATAATTTTGACAACCAGCCAAGCTAAAGCAGACAGCTGGAGGCTGGTATTCCCAGGTTGGTAATGAGCCATGGATATTCCCCCCAGCCTAAAAGTAGTAATTCTGGCACTTAACTCAGCTCTGCCTATTTTCCTTGTGGCAGTGGTAAGTGGGGTTCATATTTGTGGGGTTGATGTCACCTCTGTATTGTCTGTAAGACAACTATTCCTATATATAATTAAACACATAGCCAGAATAAAGTCCTTTAATTGAAAGAATGACACAGACTCCTTTAATGAACCTAAATTAAACCATACTCACGTCATCACCCAATCCCCAGAAGCTATGGCCTCCTGGAATGAAATGGAATTAAAATATTAAACCACAATATTACTTATCTGTCCACCAAGAAGATAATAATCAATTTGTCCCGCAATGGGTCTAGCTCTGCTACATCTAGATGGCAGGCTGCATTTTTCATGATGTGACTATACAGCCTGCTGTTCAGCAGAGACACTGAGCAGCGTGTACTACCGCTGCTCAGTATCACACTGTGAAGTCCTGTGACCGGACACCTCAAATGTGAGAGATATTGGGGGACCCCCACGCGTTGCTTTTTTATTACTTTTTTTTTACTTTTAACAATAACAGTAAGGTCACTTAAGTTCATAGCAGCTGTTTCTCCTGCTTTGCAAGGGCCAGTGCCGGACTGATGAACAACTGCGAGTGTGGCACTCGGCACTCCAGCATTAAACAGTTTGGCATTGGAGTTACCATGAGAACCGGTAGCAAGTTCATATTTGTGGGATTGGCGTCACCTTTGCATTGTCCGATGACATCAAGCCAACAGCTAAGTAATACTAATTCTATAGTTATATAGTAAATAAACACACAGCCAGAATAAAGTCCTTTAATTGAATGAATGACACAGACTCCTTTAATTAATGTAAATTAAACCATACTCACGTCATCATCACTCATTCCACTGAAGCCATGGTCTCCTGTAATATAGCAAAAATAAAAGTGCTGCATCGTGAGACTTTTTCTCACTGTGCTAACGGTGATCTCACTGAGGTCAATGCAGTTCAGAGTCACAACTGGTAATGCAGCCTCAGTGTCTGCAGTAACCTCGATGACGTCACCGGTAGTCTCGCAGCAACTCATTCCTCAGTGGATCTCAGCCTGGACGGTTGCATATCGGCACCATCCAGGTAACAAATGGGTTGCCAGCCAGGGTCGTGTGGTTCTCAGTACCGGGTCCGTTACTTAAAGGGATGTGTCACAGAGGAAGCAACCCGGTCCGTGGCCCTGGACGCCCATGTTAAAGGAAAGGTCTTTAAGCGATTTGTAAAATAATAAATGTTCGTGACGCCACCTGTGGTATTCGGTCAGGGATGACTGACGCTGCTTAAAGGGGTCATCTGGGGGCAATGGTGTTGCAGCAGAGATGGTGGCGCTTCCCACAGGTGAAGTGGTGTCCCCAGGGCTCCTGGTGTATTTGGCAGGGATGGTGAATGCCAACAAATAAATGGAGGACACAGTGTTGCAGTCTTTACCTGATTTACTGGTCTTAAGCAGCCTTAGTCCAGGGTACCGGCAACAGGTATAGATGGAGTACAGGCAGCCTGAAGACAGGTGGAAATCCCCTTGACAGAGCAAGTGGAAAGAACCGGTCAAAAGCACCAAAATTGGCGCATAGAATATATGTGGCTTTTCTGGGGTGGCTTCGGGTTGCTATTTTTGGGCTGTGGGGGCCAATATCCATGACCCCTTACCAGCCTGAAAATAGCAGCCCCCGGCTGTCAGCTTTAGCTTGGCTTGTTGTCATAAATGGGGGGAACCACATGCCGTTTATTTAATTATGTATTTAAATAATAAAAAAAACAGTGTGAAGACCTCTCTTTTCTTGATAGCCAGCCTTGCTAATGCTGACAGCTTAGGGTTTCAGCCCACAGCTGTCAGTTTTGTCTGTATGGTTATCAAAAATACAGGGGAACCTACGTCAATTTTTTTTAAATTATTTATTTATCAATTACTTGATTGGTCAATGGATGCCAGTTTTCCTGGTGTCTGGCCCTAATTTTAGCTGTTTTGGCAGCTTTTTTGCCCCGTTGAATGTGTTGTCTGTGCATTTGGTTTTGCCACCCATTGAAGTCAATTAGGTTTGGGTATATTTGTCGAACCACTTGGCGATCATCAGGATTTTCACTGAGCCAAACCGAACCGAAACTTGAAAGGTTCGCTCATCTCTACTTATTATCACTGCCCTCCATTCCTGCATCATGTGCATGATGCTTCCTAGGTCATCCACACAGTGTTCTTCATCACACTATTGGACTTCTCTCTGCCCTGTCAAGAGAAGAGCAAAGTATTATAGTGCTCACAAGCCAGGTAAGAACAAAAATGACCCAGAAGGAAAGCCGGTGGTAGCCCATTACAATAATGTACTCTGTCCTTGGCAAAGTTGATAAAAGTCCGTGCAGGTGCACAATGGAGGTCACTGTGTAGATGCAGGGTGCATCATCCACACGAAGCAAGATGGTGATTGCAAGAAGGGAGGAGGCTCAAGCATGGCAAACACTGCTCCTGATTAGCGGTAAAATTATCACCACTGGTCAGACAGATGCAGTTCCCATGCTCTCAATAGACAGTGTGAGCGCGCAGCTATGATAAGAGGTAAGAAGTTTACTGGAGCATCCGCTAGGGGTGGTCACGGTGGCAGTGACCTGGTCCGTGGCCCTGGGTGTCCAGTAAAAAGGGAATTAATGGAAATGGGAATAAAGTATAATGTAGTATGTTCATGATGCCACCTGTGGTACTCAGCAAGGGATGAGCGACGATGCTTAAAGGGGTCCTCTGGGGCTGATGGTTTTGCAGCTTAAATGGCATAGCTCACCACATGTAGAGCTTGGTCTCCAGGGCTCCCTGAGTAGCTGGTAAAAGGGATAGTTGACGGTGGAGTGCAGGAAAGAATTAGAGGACACAAGGTTGCAGTCTCTTTACCTTTTACTGATGCAGTTCAGGTACCGGTTACAGGCAGTCTTTGGAATCTGGGCAGCCTGGAAGTGATTCGGAATCCCCTTAGCCAGGTGGGGTAGGAAGCCTTCCTTACTGCGCTGTGTTCTCAGTCCCTTGCTGCCTGAGGCTCTGTACAAGGTCCTCTCTCTTTCTGTCCTTTCAGGTGGATACTACCCGCATGGCAGGCAACTCGAGCCTTTTTACAGGTGTCCCTTCTTGTGGTAACTCAGGGCTTTATTTGCTTCTTTGACTTTGAGTGTAATGGTGGCCAGGAGACTTGGAATATCCTGCCTGCCGGTTTCTGCTGTGGGGCATACAGTTACCCCCACAATCTCAGAATTCTGTTTCTGTGCTTGATCCTGGAGTGAGCCCAATCACAGCTCCACACCAGTTTCTCTCTCTTCTCCTTTGCTCCTTCTCCCCTCATGGTCTCCTACAATCTGCCTGACTCTCCTGTCAAGAGCTGCAGAGCCACGTGTCTGCTCAGCTCCAGCTCTCCTCACAGACTCCTTAACGCCTCCTCCAGCCAGAATATATAGGGAAGCTACCCTCAAACCGGGTCTCGAGCTCCCCCTTCTGGCCTGGAGTCAGAAGAGTGTTGTATATATGTTTTACCTGTTAAAGGGATCTTCCTCGCTTCCAGGCATGGCATCACCCTCCCCGTGAGGAAGGCAATACCACTGTAACAACCGAATTCCTGGGGTGTTACATTACCTCTGGTCATTGGTGTCAGCTGATGGGACTACTGTTCCCATTAGCCAATGAGTGCTGCTGCTAATAACTGCAAGAGCCGTAGTGTCTGATGGAACTATTCATCAGCCAGCACTTGCACTGTAAATAAATAATTAAAAAAAACCCGTTGAGAGTTCTCCTGTGTTTTTGATAACCAACCAGGTAAAACTCACAGCTGGGGGCTCCACTCCGATATTTTTAATTATTTAAATAAATAATTTTAAAAAATGGCATGGGGTCCCCCTGATTTTGGGGGCTGGTATTCTCAGACTGGTAAGGAACCAAGTTTATCCCTTCCAGTCTAAAAACAGCAGCTCGCAGCCGCCCAGAAAAGACACATCTATTAGATGCGCTAGTTCTGGTGTGTTTGCAAATGACAGTGTGGCCAACACTGGATGTTCAACACCCCCATTAAATTGAATGGCTTTAGAGTTTGGGTTTGGGCTTACAATCTGTAGCCATCACCTTTCAGTTGCATTTAAAACTGTCTACAAGATCACAGCCGCCCGCAAACGTAAGAAAATAACTTATCATTCTCCTTCTAAGCACCATCCAGTCGGATTAATGTGTATGAACCCTGCTCAGTACAACCTCTGACCCCACAATTGCTGTCCTCCTGCCTTTATTGATATGGCTGACGTCTCCTTTGTCATCCACAGCTCCTGTTCCTTCCTGTGCACCTGCAAGAGTTGACCAGACTGGCAATGACAAAGGAGATGTCAGACACGTCAATTAAGGAAGGAGAGATGGTGAATCAGGCCCAAGGTGATCAACTGTTGGCCACACATAACCCCTATATCCGGTGAGCAAACCAAGGCCCTCTTTCTCTTTTTTCTTCACTACTAGTGCTTTCTGTTTGAGCTTATTATTTCTTGCCATATTGGCCGTTTATATAGTTATATAGTTATTTCTTCATTCAGTGATCTTGGCTGCTTCTCACTCTCTGTGTTAGCATCCTGTGTCATCTATCTCATTCTGTGAGCTAATGTCCTCTCTTGTCTACCTCCCAACTCTTGTGCTTGTGTGCTGTCATTTGCTTGTCATCTACCACTTGTGTGTTCTACTGACCTCTGTTATCAGCCTGTCAATACCTGATTGTTTTCTGTGTTGTTTACATGCCCTCATGGCCTCTGGTCCTGGCTGCTGCTGCTTCTCCTCCGCTGGCAGGCTCCTCCTAGTCAGAAACAGACAAGTATAGACAGTAAGCTGAGCTTACACTGTCATAGGAGACCCCTGCTGTGTCCCGGCTGCTGCTGGAGCTGATGGCTTCCCAGAAGGGAGCATTGGAGAATAGCGCACTCAGCCCAGATTGGGTGAGTGATCTCCCTTCCCCCTCTCCTCCGCAGACTCACTCCCTGCACTCTGATTGGAAGACTATCCTCACTTTTCCTGTGCTGACTCCCTGTGATCTTGTTTGCAATGTGCATGTTAGTTTAGATACATGCACAATACAAATGCATAGGAAATAAAAGATAACAATTGTTTAAAGGCAGGGGCCCCCTAAGGGATAGGGGACCTAGGCAAAAGCCTAGTTTGCCTGCCTGCCCCTAACACTGGCCCTGCCGTCTAGGTCAGTTGCAGCTTCTAGTGTATTTCCTTTTTTCCCGTATGAGTTGTTACGTAATCATAACAGCATCAAGTCAAAACAACCATGACATTCTGACCAGAGAAGCGGAGGTTATGGCGTTCTGGTGACATCTTCTGTCATCAGGTACAACAGCAAGTGTGGTGATACAAGATGCTTCCTATTTGTTTAATTGATAAATGAAGCTGTGGCCACACCCACACATTAAACTTTACACTGCTTCCATATTTCATAAAAGTGTTATGATATAGTAACAACCACTGAGGAGTCCTATTAGGGTTTTATTAGCCAACCTTGACTTTGCTTCTCTAGTACATAACTGAATTTTGCAAGTGATTTGTCATAGTTCCAACAGTGTGAAGTAGAAATTTAGAGTGATCATTTCCATCTGGCTCTGCTGCTGGCTGCTAAAACGTAACTTTCATTTAGAATAGATGCTTTCAATCTTCCAGTCAGATAATGTGACTCTTAGGACTGTGCTCTGTAGATATTTTAATAGATAAGTCAATTTGTATTGTATGGCAAGGCAATAAGTCAAGAAATGGTCCTTCCATTAAAGGCTTTCATATATCTATATGTATGGCAACCTGCCTCTTGTGTATTATCCAAATACTGAGTCTTAAGCTAAATACAAGTTAGACTTGGCGACTTCTGAAAGGTGTAAGTAGTTTCTATTCTTCTTTTTTGACAGGTAAATAATAGGAATAAGTTAAAGTGTCCGTAGTACATTCCACTATTTTATCAATTTCCCTGAGCTTAAAGATGTTTTCCCAAGAACAAAATACATTTTATTCGATATATCTAGAAATAATAAGTTCCACAATTGGATGTATTAAATAAAAATGTTCCTGTGCTGAGATAGATCTTGGAATGAAAAAAAATCCATAATTGGATGTGTTACAAAATGAATATTCCTTTGCTCAGATCATCTTATAAATGTGCCCCTATTATGTTTTGTGTAATTGCTAGAGATGAGCGGTGTTCGAGTCGAACTGTTCACCAATTTTAAAATCGAGCTGTTTTGGGCGGTGTTCGAGTCGTTCGACGAATCCGAACAATTTGCTTAAAATTCGGCTGTTCGAGTTTCTGTTCGATAACTATTCGCTCACCAAAAGCCTCGCTTGATTTGCATATTAATACTGTTTATCATTGTTAATAGACTGTTTCAATGTATGGGGGGCGGAGGATAGATCTGTGCTGAAATAACGCCGATCTCCATTTTTTTTTCTTTCCCGCATTTACAGTGGGGCGGTGCAGTCTCTCAGCCTATCAGCAGTGCACACACACACAACAATGTGCATGTGCTGCACACAAGCAAGAGCATGTGTTATTGGCTGTGTATGTCACATGTCCTCCTTGCCCTATAAGAACCAGCCATTTGCCCCGTTGCCAGCATTTCCTCATTGCTGCAGTTAGTGTTAGACGACACTGCTGCTGCTGTGGGCGCTATAAAGACTAAGAGTGTTTTTTTGGAGCGAATTGTCAGAGAGATAGGTTTACGGAGTCAGGAGGAGTCAGGACTAGTTGTAATATCAGCCCTTTTCAGGGTAGGTTACAGCAGTTCATAGCGCTGTTTGCCAGGCAGGTCTGTGCCAGTGCTGTGCAAGTGTTTGTCACAGCATTTACTGTAATCTAGCTCAGCCAATCCTTTTGGGCTAGCAGCATTGTCTGATAGTCATCTGAGTAGCCTGCCTGTGAAGCTAGCTACACCGCCTGTGTATCTAAATTTTTACTGCATCTAACCCAGTTAATAGTTTAGGGCCTAGGAGCAGTGTCTGCATGTCAGCAGAGTAGCCTGCCTGTGAAACAAACTATACCGCCTGTGTGTCTCTATTTTCACTGCATCTAATCCAGTTTAGGGCCTAGGAGCAGTGTCTGCACGTCAGCAGAGTAGCCAGCCTGTGAAACAAACTATACCGCCTGTGTGTCTCTATTTTCACTGCATCTAATCCAGTTTAGGGCCTAGGAGCAGTGTCTGCACGTCAGCAGAGTAGCCTGCCTGTGAAACAAACTATACCGCCTGTGTATTTCTATTTTCACTGCATCTAATCCAGTTTAGGGCCTAGGAGCAGTGTCTGCACGTCAGCAGAGTAGCCCACCTGTGAAACTAACTACACTGCCTGTGTATCTCTATTTTCACTGCATCTAATCCAGTTAATAGTTTAGGGCCTAGGAGCAGTGTCTGTACGTCAGTAGAGTGGCTCGCCTGTGAAACTAACTACACCGCCTGTGTATCTCTATTTTCACTACATCTAATCCAGTTAATAGTTTAGGGCCTAGGAGCAGTGTCTGCATCTCAGCAGAGTAGCCCGCCTGTGAAACTAACTACACCACCTGTGTATCTCAATTTTCACTGCATCTAATCCAGTTAATAGTTTAGGGCATAGGAGCAGTGTCTGCACGTCAGTAGAGTAGCTCACCTGTGAAACAAACTATACCGCCTGTGTATCTCAATTTTCACTGCATCTAATCCAGTTAATAGTTTAGGGCCTAGGAGCAGTGTCTGCACGTCAGCAGAGTAGCCCACCTGTGAAACAAACTATACCGCCTGTGTATCTCAATTTTCACTGCATCTAATCCAGTTAATAGTTTAGGGCCTAGGAGCAGTGTCTGCACGTCAGTAGAGTAGCTCACCTGTGAAACAAACTATACCACCTGTGTATCTCAATTTTCACTGCATCTAATCCAGTTATTAGTTTTGGGCCTAGTACCACAGTTTGGCCACTCAGTTCTGCTCGGTTTTCATCCATCGGTTGTTGTGCCAACAACTACACATACAGAGTTGCCAATTAGTTAAGCACTAAAATGAGTGGCAAAAGGCCTGCTGCTGGTGGAAAGGGGAATAGGCATGTTGGAAAGGAAAAAAAAGGTTGTGTCAGTGGGGTAGGTGGTAAAGCAACAGTGACATCTGCAGAAGAAAGACCATCTTCCAGCCAAAGTAAGATGTCTACTTCTTTTCGTAGACAATCTGATATGATCCCTTTCTTACGACCATCGCTACCAGCATCACCAAAAATTCCAGATGAGGCACAAAAACAGCAGGTGCTTGAACGGATATCCAGTGCTCGTTCAAGTGGGCTCTCCTCCATGTAAACTTCTACATCACAACTACTCCAGTCCTCAGAGTTGTCACCCCAATCGCACTTGCTTCCTCACAGCTCCCAAGTCTCCAGCTGCCCGTCTGAGCATGGGGTAACACACATGGTTGAATCTGTAGAGCTGTAGTGTTTATGCATACTATAGCCTGGGAATCAGAGATCTGCTCCAGAGCTTCTGTGAATCCAGACGAGGAAATGATCTGCACTGATGCCCAGAATCTTTGTGAGGCAGATCCATGCCCAGATGTAGAAGGTTCTGATCATAATGTAGACCATCGTTCCCAAACTGTAACTCCTGTTGATGGAGACAATGAGGAAGATGATAATGAGACTGAGATACCTGATTGGAACGAAAACTTGAATTTTCTGTCGGGACAGGAAGAGGTTGGCTCTGAGGACGATGGGTGTGAGAACACACAGGATGATGATGACGAGGTTATAGACCCCACTTACTGTCAAACCCCAGTCCGCCAGTACATGAGGTCAGCAGAGGAGGTGGAGGCGGATGCTAGAGATGAGTCTGATGACGAGGTAACGGTGCACCTTCCTGGACAGAGACAGAGTACTGGAAGCATGTCAACAACTGCATCCTCAACCCCAACTGTGCCTTAGACTAGAAGTCGTGATAATTTACCAATCACAGGCAAACAAAAACACAGGTTTTCACAAAATTAACCCCTGTGTCCGTTAGGAGATATTACCACCATAACGGTCCCGTACACACAATAGTATAAACCTATAAATAAAGTATAAATGCACTTGATGGGGAAATGGTGGTAGACCCGGCCCACTAGGCCGCATTGTAGCGCAGTGAGCTTCCCTCTGCAACTTATGCCTCATATCCATGTGACGGTTCATGCATGAAGTACTCAAGCTAGTGATTTTTTGGCCTCTACTGAGATTTTGTTGACAAATCTTACATTCAACATGAGTTGGGTCATCCTTTGCGATGTCAAAAAATGCCCAGGCTATCACGACTTCTATAAACCTATAAATAAAGTACTAAGACAGACCTCATAATACTAACAAATATCAAAGTTTATTTAAACATACACTTAAAAGAGACCACCATTGATGGTGCACAGAACCAGTGATAAAAGACACCATAGACCTGAGGTATGTGTGATACACATAATCCTTCTAGCCACATACATAGTCCACATCTATCATACCATAGTTAGTAGCACCAAAAGGCATACCCTAACAGTGACCGGCGATATTGTAACCAAAAAGTGGCATAATATATAACAGACAGAGTTATACCTCTCTTACCTCAGGTCTAATGGTGCCACGTCCCCTACGCGCGTTTCGGCTGCGTCCGCCTTCTTCCGGGGGAGTAGCAACATCAGATCACTGACCGGTTAAATAGTAGCCCCCACCCAATCAACATACATGACAAATAAACATCGCGTCATATGTCCGCCTCCCATTGTACGGCGCATGCTCCGAACCGCCGTCACACAGCCCGAGTCCTCCGCGGCGTCATCAGGCAAGTACGCCCACACAAACACCCACAGGTGATCACGTGCACGTCAAGCCTGATACAGATACCAGCGGACAACGCAAGGCCAGCGACGCAGAGCGCGCATGCGCACAGGAGCGGACACATAGGCGATCACACCGCTTGCATATAATCCATTGACCCTGCATACTAGCTGAAGCCCAAATCTCCCATAACCCACAAAGGAAGGGAAGCTCACTGCGCTACAATGCGGCCTAGTGGGCCGGGTCTACCACCATTTCCCCATCAAGTGCATCCGCATCCTCTTCATCCTCAGTGACTGTGGGGACAGCAGTCACACATGGATTTGGATGCAGACCTTCCACCTTTTTACCTGCAACAGCCAGTGTGATTGGCAGGTTGTCAGGATATTTGCAAGTGGGATCCATATTCATGTAAAAAATAAAGAATAAAAATAAAAAATATGGATATACTCACCCCTCCGAAGGACCCTGGCTGTCACCGCTGCAAGCGTCTGCCTCCGTCCCTAAGAATGCAGTGAGTGAAGGACCTTTGATGACGTTGCGGTCAGGTGACCGGTCACCTGACCGCTCACGTGACCGTGACGTCATTGAAGGTCCTTCATTCACTGCATACTTAGGAACGGAGGCAGACGCTCGCAGCGGTGACAGCCAGGGTTCGCCGGAGGGGTGAGTATATCCATATTTTTTATTTTTATTCTTTATTTTTTACATGAATATGGATCCCAGGGCCTGAAGGAGAATCTCCTCTCCTCCAGATCCTTGGAACCATACGCACCGCACTCACCGATTCCGATTTCCAATATCGCAAAAATATCGGCACTCGGTATCGGAATTCCGATACAGCAAATATCGGCCGATACCCGATATTTGCAGTACCGGAATGCTCAACACTAGTTATGACGTATAGCCTGGGCCAACGAGATCAAGAGGTGGGGCAAATCACGCTGCAGGAGTGGTCTCAGATCAGGGACCTATGCACTCTTCTGCACAGTTTTGAAATAGCAACGAAGAGGTTTAGTGCTGATGATGCCATTATCAGCATGACCATTCCGGTAATTTACATGCTAGAGCACACCTTACACAGTGTTCGGAGTCAGGTGGTGGAACAAGAGGAGGAGGAGTCGTATGCGGAAGGGATCATATCTCCAAGGTCAAGAAGGTTGGCAGCACCAAGGCGGCTGGCATTGGAGGCTGGGGGAGAGGGATTACCAATGGCACATGGTAGCAGCCAAACTGTTGAGGAATGTGCAGGAGGCGAGGAAGAAGTGGAGGACGAACTGGCGCTGGGCATGGAAGACTCATCAGATGAGGGAGACCTTGATCAAATTTCTGTTGTGCGAGGTTGGGGGGAGAGGGCTGACGAAGAAGGGATGATTCTCACCTTGCCACCACCAAGACAACAAGGACTTGGTCCTCCTGGATGCGCAAGACACATGATTACCTTCTTGCTGCACTACCTGCAACATGACCCTCGAATTGTCAGAATCCAAAGTAATGCCGACTACTGGGTTGCCACACTCTTAGATCCCCGGTACAAAAACAAATTTGTCGAAATAATTCCTGCCATAGAAAGGGATTCACGCATGCAGGAGTATCAGCAGAGACTGTTACAGAATCTAACATCTGCTTTTCCACAAAACACCAGAGGTGCACGTAGTGAATCTCTGAGTTCTAACTTGCCAACCATGGGACTATCGAGTCATCACTCAAACCGTAACAGTAACATCGTATCTGATGGTAACAGCAATTTTTTCCAATCGTTTCAAGATTTTTTTAGACCATCCTTTGCAAGGCCACAGGAGACAAGAAGTCTGACGCACAGCCAACGCCTAGAGAGGATGGTACAAGAGTATCTCCAAGTTAACATCGATGCCATGACTGTGGAACTGGACCCTTGCTCATTTTGGGCTTCCAATCTTGAAAAATGGCCTGAGCTTGCCACTCACGCCTTGGAGATCTTGTCATGCCCCGCGGCCAGCGTTCTCTCTGAGCGTGTGTTCAGCGCTGCTGGTGGTGTGCTGACAGATAAGCGCACGCGACTGTCCAGTGACAATGTAGACAGACTAACGTTCATCAAGATGAACAAATCCTGGATCCGCAAGGACTTTTCTACCTCTGTGTCATCTTGGGGAGACTAAAAGCTTGATGATTTTTGAAAATCACCTCACCAACCGTTTTAAAAAACTCTGGCGAAATTGAGGCCACTTAAGTGGTGTCTGTGGTCGAATTTTTGGAAAAAATAGAGACTCTATTATTTAGTCCCCTTGCTGAGCTTTACATGACGTTGCCATCGTCAATTCCAGGTGGGTGCGGTCGTCTGCAGAGTTGTTTCCTCATACTATGGCCTGGGATTCAGAGGTCTGCTGCGAAGGTTCAGTGTCTGCTAGTCAGCAGAGTAGCCCAGCCACCCATCGCCTGTTTACCTAAGTACTATTTTTAACAGCATCTGGCCCAGGAAGTCCTTTTGGGCCTAGTAGAATCTGGTTCTACTCAGCAGCGTACTTCACCCATGAAGCAATCTATACCGCCTGTTTACCTAACTACTATTTTTTAACGGCATCTAGCACAGGAAATCCTTTTGGGCCTAGTAGAATTTGGTGCAACTCAGCAGCGTACCTCACCCATGAAGCAAGCTACACCCCTGTTTACCTAAGTACTATATATTTAACGGCATCTGGCCCAGGAAATTCTTTTGGGTCTAGTAGCAATTTCTGCTGCTTATCAGAGTACCCCACCCATGAAGCAAGCTACACTGCCTTCTTTCTTTCTCAATCTAACCCCTCGGCTCTGGGGTGTCCACTCTCCCTCCAGCTCTATCCTTCTCACAGGTGGACTACCGCGTGTTTTCACACTGTGGTGAATCTTTTAGGCCCAGGCATAAGAAGTAGTCGAGGTAATGGATAATATGTTCCGCCTTACAAACGTCCATGATGACACATTTGAGCAAGCAACTAAACGCCTCAAATAGTGAGCAGGATATGGAGCACCCCATGGGAAAACAGCGATCTATGTAGTATGCTCCTTCACAGAAGCAGCCCAATGGGAGGACACTATTCAGAGGCACAGGTAGTAACCGGAACGCCCCCTCAATGTATGTTTTGGCCATTAGGGTGCCCCTTACCAACTTCTTGACCCACCTGATTGCCTCATCAAAGGAGGTACAGTACATAGTACTGTACTTGGTTCCGCGTCGATGTTGTCGTTTACTGACCTGCCCCTTGGATATGACAAATGGTGGATTAGTCTGAATGTATTGGGTTCATTTTTGGCACAACTCCCAAAGGGGGTATCAATACGTCCTCTAAGGAAAGTGTTCTGAATGGACCCGCCGCCATTCTACCTAAAGATATTTCTTTTTTTATTTTTTTTGTCAAGACGTCTGGGTGTTGGTAGAGTGAGTTTACATTTTTACTCCAGCCTTTCTTGATTTTAGAAGGGCATGACATGCCTATATCTGTGCCTCCTCCTCCTTTTCCTCCTCCACCTCTTTTCTTTTTGCATGACTATATGTAGTTGTGACTTTTCCATGTGTTTGTTGTGTCTTCTGAGCAGTTTGTCAGCTTTTGTACACCTTTTAAGGTGTTTTCTATGTGCTTTCCATGTGTTTGTATGTGTTTGTGTTTGCCTGCCATTGGGGTTCGACTGTGTTCGTCAAACCAAACTGAACCCGAACACGAGGGAGGTGGCTCAACACTAGTAATTGCTGTGTCAAACCACGCAGAAACATGGCCTGAACAAGTCACATCTCCTTGGCAGTGGAGAATGAAAAAAGGAAAAAAGAGAATGAAAAAAGGAGTATACAGGCAGGACAGTAAAGGATCAGCTGATTATTTCTGTGAGGCAGAAATCTACGCCACGGTGATGTCATCACAAGATTGTGGCTATGGCATCTCGAGATCATCATGACGAACTCTAGGTCTGTCAGTTATAGTGGCTTTGTTAGACATTGCCCACGGTCTAAGAGCCTTGTGTCAGAGCAACACTGATAGATATAATGCAATGCATTGAAATACATTACAACATTGATCAAACTAATAAAAGTTAAAGTACCATGGAGGGTCAAAGTTAAAAAAAAAAAAAAAAAAGAAAAAAAAAAAGTATATATATATATATATATATATATATATATATATATATATATACTGTATATATAATCACAAAAAAAATATTACATCAATCTAATATATAAAGCTGAATGTGTGTGTGTATGTGTGTGTGTGTGTGTGTATGTATGTATGTCCGGGATTGGCATCTGCACCGTCGCATCTACAGCCACAAAATTTTGCACAGTCACACGTCTGGACCCCGAGAGCGTCATAGGCTATGTTGTGAGGCGAAATTTTAACCCCTCGTTTTCCAATTCACCAAACAATTTTGCCCCTATCTACATAATGGGGAAAAAAGTGAAACGAAAAGTGTTGGAGGCGTCACAGCTACAGCCACAAAATTTTGCACAGTCACACGTCTGGACCCCGAGAGCGTCATAGGCTATGTTGTGAGGTGATATAACAAGCCCAAACTGAAACATATAGTTCCAAATTTCTCCAACATGCTCACAACCACCATGGGGGAGCCTATTTATGGAGAAGTATCACTAATGAGTACATATAGGACACTCCCACAACTAGCTTATACAGACAAAAACGGAGTACAGGTCCATACTAAAATAACAATTTTATTGAATACAAATAGATAATAATCCAATATCAATTATATTTAGACAGATGAGTAAACAAAAAGTTGCAAGCAAAAGAAACAGTGGAGGTAGCACAGATGAAAAACAGCGCGGAGAAAAACTGATGCCAAATGTGTTAATAAAGTGCCTAGTGCAACAGATAAAGCCAGGGGAAGGGGGTCAGGGGGTATAAGGTCTTATCGACTAATCAAAATCCATGTGGACACTCACAGAGCCCTGTACACAGGCTCCAATCACATTTTGTAAGTGATTGCACCCAAACCCCCCCTAAATCCTTACCCCTGGAGCTGGCACTCAGAGATGATCCACGCTGCAGCCCCAACGCGCGTTTCGCGTCAGCTTCGTCAGGGGGCGGTGCTGCTGAGAGACCAGAGGCGCTATTTAAAGATCCCCCAATAACAAAATTGATGCCACCTGGTGCGGCGCATGTCGCCGCTCGCACGGCCGGGAATTGAATCCCGGACAACGTCCAAGATGGTGCCGCGGCCAGTTCCGTCGCAATGACGTCACTGCACCGCACGCGTCATCACACGGCACCACCCACAATGCCCCGGACTCAGAGCGGCAGCTGACATGTGCACAGTGGACTACTCAGGATGGAGAACGTAAGTGTCCCTAATAGGAGCGTCGATGTAGCTACCACAATCAGAAGGAAAGTGTGAGCGCTAATAGTTTCCTTAATAAAGGAAGGGAGGGGAAGGAGGAGGGAAATCAGACATCTCACTACGATAGGACGGACCAAAACGCCTGCCCGATATACATAACAAAACGCACCTCCCCCACACTATATTAACCCCAAAAGAAAAAGGATACAATAATAACAAAGAAAAATCAATGTGAATAAAAAATACAGATAAATCATAAAGTGAAGAAAATTGCACAAATATTAATATAAATAAACAAGGTACATAACAGAGACGAATAAATTATTATGTGAATAAATATGTATATATATATTGTGGTGCAGTGACAAGTGTTGCAGCCAGGGGGCGCTGCATGTGCACTTCGGGATGCACATGGAGACATAATTGGGTTGAAACAGCAACTGGTCATGTGATTGATGGACGCTATGTATCACAGAGGTAGGTGGCCCTGTGATGGAAGCCTGGGTATGTTTTGCTCAAGCAGATCTACTACTGAGGGATTTGTTTACATTGGGAAGGCTTCCAGGTGATTGGAGAGATGGGTGGGTCTAGTCACCTACAAACCCACCCAAAGAGGCGTGTCTGAATACGTAAGTTGGTTTTGTGTTGAAGGACCTGTGGTGATGTTACACTCACCTGACTAGCCATGTGACAGGTACCTGGGTGTGGTTACACCTATGAAAAGTAGGTGTGTGTAGCACACGGTGGGAGTGTTTGGGAGACTGCAACTGTGGACAGACTTCCATGTGTCCTGGCTGGACACTACAGAGTGGCCTGGGTGCTGCAAGGTCCTGGACGGTCGGTGTTGGAGGCTCCTAGGAGTGGAGTCCTCCTGGAAGCACCTGGAGACCGTAGACCTGGATGGTCTGTGTTGAGGACCTGGGACTGACGTGAAGTCAGTGTGAGGAGTGGACTCCTGAAAGGTAATCCCGGACGGGGAGAATTGTAATATACAGCAGAGAAGCCTATCTGCTACATGTACTGTCTGATGTCCTTTAATGTTTCGTGGCTGGATTGCAATGGACTGTACATCATATGGTTTATGCAGTTTAATAAACCAGACTCTTGTGAGGTACCGTGCCTGAGTGCTTGAATCTTGTGCCAAGCGAGTGTCCCCCAACACACTCAGGTAGCGTAATCTCACATATGGTGGAGAATGCGAGGGGCATAGGTCCAAGAAGCACATGTTGCAGCGCTGGCTGATCTGACCCAGAGAACGGTCTGAGAACCGGGTTTAACAGACAGGAGTCTGTGCTGACTGGGGTCAGTGAGAGACTGTGAAGTTTTTTTTCTCAAGTCAGCTTGCTGTGGCTCGGTGAGGTCACGAAGTTTGCTGTGGCTCGGCGGGGTCACGAAGGTGACAAGCGGCTTGCTGTGGATCGGCGGATCCACGAAGGTGACAAGCGGCTTGCTGTGGATCGGTGGGTCCACGAAGTCTGCGGCAGAGCATTGTGGAGTGCGGCTGCAGTTGCAGCAAGAGGTTCAGCAGCAGCAGCTTGTGATTACCAGCAGGAGCTGGAGAATTGAAAAAAAAAATTTTTACTTTTTTTTTTCTTTGCAGACTCTTAAAGGGCCAGTACAAGCCCAGAGACATAGGGGTGTACTGTGCGAACTGGGGTCTGAGTGCCGTGGGGAAGTCCACGGTGTGTCCCTAAAAGGGGTGGTGTCCATAAAAGTGGGCGTGACCCAAATGGGGATGATTGCCCAAAAGGGGGTGGAGTCCCAAATGGGGGCGGTAACCCGAAGAGGGGTAGTCGCCAAAAAAGAGGTGGAATCTCGAGGAATGGTGGTTTCTCAAAAGGGGCAGGAGCATACCAAAGAGGTGCCACAGACAAATTGGTGCCCGGGGCCTGTGAGTTATGTGTGTCCGGTATGTTGTGTGAACTATCCACCTGGTGAAAGTTTACGGGGGGGTGTCATACGGATGCAGGAGATGGAAATGTATGGACTGGTCGATTCTGGGGGCCCAGTGACTCTACTAAGGGTTGCACCTGAGGGACTTGAAATACCCGGTAGGAAAATCAAGGTCACCTGCATCCATGGGCACACTAAGCATTTTCCTATAGTCAGGGTGGTCCTAGAGATGGCCAAAGACCGTGCAATCCATGATGTGGCCGTAGTCTCAACCTTACCCTGCCCAGTGATAATTGGCCGGGACTCTAAGTTCTTCACAGACTTGTGGGAGAAGGGAGTGTCTTTACAACAGGTGAATGGAGGGCTCTCAGTTGGTGGGGTTGCGTACCTTAAAACATGTGTTCCTCCCAAAGTTGAAGGGTCAAATGTCGGGTTGACCAGTGGGGAGGGAGCGTCTGCCCAACTGACGGACATGTCATGGCCAGTAACAAACGCTAGAGCGGAGTATGACGCTGTGCTATCAGAGATACTGACAGAGAGAAACGACAGGGCTCCACAGGGTGAAGACAGGATGGCACTGACAGACATGCCAGAAGTTGTGACCTGTTTGGGTGGGGACTGTCGGTTCCAGGAGGACCGAATGGGTGGTGGTGACTCCCATTCAGATGATGACGCCAGTGGGAAAGAGTGCAGTAAGACTGACTCAGGTACAGCTGGCAAGTCTTCCTCCCGTCGCCGGAGACGTGGAAAAGGCAAGGGGGCTGAATCAGTTGCACCTTGTGTAGATTTAACGGAGAGTGTGAAGTACTCTGAAGTCCCCGGGAGTCGGGACGAGGCTAAGGTTGTCACTACTGAAGCCCAAGAGAGGGTTGAACCTGTTAATGAAGAAATAGGTAAAACTCTGAAGCAGCAGAGTGGGGGTGAGCAAGTTTGCCCATCTGAAAGTATATTTAAAGAAGTGATGGTGCGACACGTGCTAGCCAAAAGAGAACAGGATCACGAAATAGAGATGATTAAAGAGACAGTGAAGGACCATGTTAAACGAGAAAGGCATCTGAGACAAGCCACTGAGCACAGAGTAGATGAACTGGAGAAGGAAGTCTCTGAGCTTAAACATCACCTGTCAACGTGGCAAAGTGTGAATAAAGCCTTAAAGGAAGATGTGGATGTGCTCAGGGAAGCATTAAATGGTCTTCTGCAAGAGAAGGAGATGCTGGTCACAGACTCACAGCGGCGGTACCAGAGTAGTAACGAGGTGAAGTTGCCAGTGCCCATCCTGGCCAGGGTTCTGGAACACTGTAAAGCGGAGGAAGAGTTGGCAATAAAAACAGAACAAGACAGTCACCCGGTCGTGGCAGATGTCTTAATGGAAAGGTCCATGGCAAAAGGGGAGCCGTCTGTCCATGAAGAGAGTGAGACCCCGCTCTTCAAGAGTGTGATAGATGTACCCAAGGATGTGCAAGAAGCCTGTACCGGTGAAGGTGTGCATGAGGCCTTTAGAAAAGCGGTGGAAGCATGTAGTGTGCACTGGGCACCAGAGACTAAACAGTTGGTGATACTGTCGACTATGGAAGTCACAGTTAAGCGGGTAGCTGTCCTGAAGGATATGCACCTACAATGTCTTCGCACGAAACAAATGATCCTGTTGAGGAACAAGGAAGCAGCTCGACGTTTGGAGCATGCCAGGAAAGCGCAAAGTCGGCTGGGCTTTGTGGAAGACGTCATTCAAGTACCCAGAAGTCTGGTGGGGAAAGTCATTGGAAGATTTGGAAAAGTGATGCAGGACCTGGTGAATAGATCCGGTGTGGTAAGACTGAGGCTATATTCACACTTTGCGGATTTTGCTGCGGATCCGCAGCGGATTTGACCGCTGCGGATCCGCAGCAGTTTCCCATGAGTTTACATTTCAATGTAAACCTATGGGAAACAAAAAACGCTGTGCACATGCTGCAGAAAAATCCGCGCGGAAACGCTGCGGATTACATTCCGCAGCATGTCACTTCTTTTCTGCGGATTTTCACCTGCTCCAATAGAAAACTGCAGATGAAAATCCGCAGAAGAAAACGCAGTAAAAACCGCGATAAATCCGCAGTAAAAACCGCGATGGGTTTTCACTGCGGATTTTGCAATTCTGCTGCGGAAAAATCCGCAGTGGAATCTACAGAGTGTGAACATAGCCTGAGGATTCCGGATGATGGTGAAGTCCAGGTATCTGGTGAAGATGAGATGGTTCCATTGGTTGTAATTGGCTCAGTAGATAGCCTTAGGAACATTCGAGTGCTTCTTGAATACCGAGTGAGGTATCTAAAGGAGATAGAGCAGCTAAGACTGGAACGTCTGAGGATTAATAAACAGCTGCAGAATATAATATGGCGACCACTTCCAACCCAGAGTATGGAGATACGAAAAGGCACTATAAAGAGAAGAGCCCAAAGAAGTGACTCTTCTGTTTACTCAGGGCTGAGTGACCGAGGTGGGAGACCTGGTAGCAGACGTAGTAGCGGAGGCTCAGACTCAGACCAGACAGTCAGCTCGTCTGTAAGTAGATTGACCAAAAAGGGTCTGCTGACACAAACGGATGGTGACTCAAGGGTTGAACCCCAGGACCAACAAACTGACCGGTGGGGGAGGCCTATCAAAGGTGACGTGGGTTCCCGGTATAGGAACCCCGGGTTTATGTCATGTGTCCACCCCAATAGGGTTGAACAAAGGGGGGAGGTATGTGGTGCAGTGACAAGTGTTGCAGCCAGGGGGCGCTGCATATGCACTTCGGGATGCACATGGAGACATAATTGGGTTGAAACAGCAACTGGTCATGTGATTGATGGATGCTATGTATCACAGAGGTAGGTGGCCCTGTGATGGAAGCCTGGGTATGTTTTGCTCAAGCAGATCTACTACTGAGGGATTTGTTTACATTGGGAAGGCTTCCAGGTGATTGGAGAGATGGGTGGGTCTAGTCACCTACAAACCCACCCAAAGAGGCGTGTCTGAATACATAAGTTGGTTTTGTGTTGAAGGACCTGTGGTGATGTCACACTCACCTGACTAGCCATGTGACAGGTACCTGGGTGTGGTTACACCTATGAAAAGTAGGTGTGTGTAGCACAAGGTGGGAGTGTTTGGGAGACTGCAACTGTGGACAGACTTCCATGTGTCCTGGCTGGACACTGCAGAGTGGCCTGGGTGCTGCAAGGTCCTGGACGGTCGGTGTTGGAGGCTCCTAGGAGTGGAGTCCTCCTGGAAGCACCTGGAGACCGTAGACCTGGATGGTCTGTGTTGAGGACCTGGGACTGACGTGAAGTCAGTGTGAGGAGTGGACTCCTGAAAGGTAATCCCGGACGGGGAGAATTGTAATATACAGCAGAGAAGCCTATCTGCTACATGTACTGTCTGATGTCCTTTAATGTTTCGTGGTTGGATTGCAATGGACTGTACATCATATGGTTTATGCAGTTTAATAAACCAGACTCATGTGAGGTACCGTGCCTGAGTGCTTGAATCTTGTGCCAAGCGAGTGTCCCCCAACACACTCAGGTAGCGTAATCTTACATAATATATATATATATATATATATATATATATATATATATATATATATATATATATAAAAATAGTAAAATATGTGTATATGAACAGTGATCATATATTTTCTAACGTTCCACAGGTGCTGTGAGATCGCAAGTGTCCAATAACGAAATTGATTGTAGCCACGACTGTCCAGCAATCGTGATGACTGAACCATGGGTCATATACATCTCCTCCAGTGGGGGGACCACGTCAATGATGAATGAGAATAGACTTAAAGGTAACTATATAATAATTGACCAAAAAGGAAAAAGAAGAAATTAATAAAAACGCATACAATTAAAAACAACAAAAACAACCAAAAAACTAAAAAAGATCCGGAGTAGATCTGTAAAAATGAACTGAAGCTCAACTGCTCATTGAGACCCACTGGAGCAAGTGTATTTAACACTGTGATCCAGCGGCATTCCCTCTGAGCCAATTTCTGTTTGGCATCACCACCTCTTATGCCTACCCGAATCCTGTCAATCCCCCACACCTTTAAATCTTTGGGGTTACAATCGTGGTGTCTGCGAAAATGTTTTGGGATAGGTTTCAAATATTCTTCATCCATCACATCACGTGCTGCTTTGATATCTCTTACGTGTTCACGTACGCGAACACGCAACTCCCTGGACGTCAACCCAATATACACAAGATTACACGTGCAAGTAGCATAATAGACGACATGAGTCGTACTGCACGTGATGTGATCTCTTATTTTGAATTCACGCTTCCCATCTGATGATACGAATATCGCAGATCTGACAAGGTTTCTACAGGCCAAACAGTCACCACTAGTGTTGAGCGATACCGTCCGATACTTGAAAGTATCGGTATCGGATAGTATCGGCCGATACCCGAAAAATATCGGATATCGCCGATACCGATATCCGATACCAATACAAGTCAATGGGACATCAAGTATCGGAAGGTATTCTCATGGTTCCCAGGGTCTGAAGGAGAGGAAACTCTCCTTCAGGCCCTGGGATCCATAGGGATGTGTAAAATAAAGAATTAAAATAAAAAATATTGATATATTTACCTCTCCGGCGGCCCCTGAACTCAGCGCGGGTAACCGGCAGGCTTCGTTGTTCAAAATCAGCGCTTTTAGGACCTGAGAATCACGTCCCGGCTTCTGATTGATCGTGGGCCGCCCATGTGACCGCCACGCGACCAATCACAAGCCGCGACGTCACCGCAAGCTATTAACGCGCTCATTTTTAAAAATGAGCGCGTTAATGGCTTTCAAAGACATACATAGTAACATAGTAACATAGTTAGTAAGGCCGAAAAAAGACATTTGTCCATCCAGTTCAGCCTATATTCCATCATAATAAATACCCAGATCTACGTCCTTCTACAGAACCTAATAATTGTATGATACAATATTGTTCTGCTCCAGGAAGACATCCAGGCCTCTCTTGAACCCCTCGACTGAGTTCGCCATCACCACCTCCTCAGGCAAGCAATTCCAGATTCTCACTGCCCTAACAGTAAAGAATCCTCTTCTATGTTGGTGGAAAAACCTTCTCTCCTCCAGACGCAAAGAATGCCCCCTTGTGCCCGTCACCTTCCTTGGTATAAACAGATCCTCAGCGAGATATTTGTATTGTCCCCTTATATACTTATACATGGTTATTAGATCGCCCCTCAGTCGTCTTTTTTCTAGACTAAATAATCCTAATTTCGCTAATCTATCTGGGTATTGTAGTTCTCCCATCCCCTTTATTAATTTTGTTGCCCTCCTTTGTACTCTCTCTAGTTCCATTATATCCTTCCTGAGCACCGGTGCCCAAAACTGGACACAGTACTCCATGTGCGGTCTAACTAGGGATTTGTACAGAGGCAGTATAATGCTCTCATCATGTGTATCCAGACCTCTTTTAATGCACCCCATGATCCTGTTTGCCTTGGCAGCTGCTGCCTGGCACTGGCTGCTCCAGGTAAGTTTATCATTAACTAGGATCCCCAAGTCCTTCTCCCTGTCAGATTTACCCAGTGGTTTCCCGTTCAGTGTGTAATGGTGATATTGATTCCCTCTTCCCATGTGTATAACCTTACATTTATCATTGTTAAACCTCATCTGCCACCTTTCAGCCCAAGTTTCCAACTTATCCAGATCCATCTGTAGCAGAATACTATCTTCTCTTGTATTAACTGCTTTACATAGTTTTGTATCATCTGCAAATATCGATATTTTACTGTGTAAACCTTCTACCAGATCATTAATGAATATGTTGAAGAGAACAGGTCCCAATACTGACCCCTGCGGTACCCCACTGGTCACAGCGACCCAGTTAGAGACTATACCATTTATAACCACCCTCTGCTTTCTATCACTAAGCCAGTTACTAACCCATTTACACACATTTTCCCCCAGGCCAAGCATTCTCATTTTGTGTACCAACCTCTTGTGTGGCACGGTATCAAACGCTTTGGAAAAATCGAGATATACCACGTCCAATGACTCACCGTGGTCCAGCCTATAGCTTACCTCTTCATAAAAACTGATTAGATTGGTTTGACAGGAGCGATTTCTCATAAACCCATGCTGATATGGAGTTAAACAGTTATTCTCATTGAGATAATCCAGAATAACATCCCTCAGAAACCCTTCAAATATTTTACCAACAATAGAGGTTAGACTTACTGGCCTATAATTTCCAGGTTCACTTTTAGAGCCCTTTTTGAATATTGGCACCACATTTGCTATGCGCCAGTCCTGCGGAACAGACCCTGTCGCTATAGAGTCCCTAAAAATAAGAAATAATGGTTTATCTATTACATTACTTAGTTCTCTTAGTACTCGTGGGTGTATGCCATCCGGACCCGGAGATTTATCTATTTTAATCTTATTTAGCCGGTTTCGCACCTCTTCTTGGGTTAGATTGGTGACCCGTAATATAGGGTTTTCATTGTTTCTTGGGATTTCACCTAGCATTTCATTTTCCACCGTGAATACCGTGGAGAAGAAGGTGTTTAATATGTTAGCTTTTTCCTCGTCATCTACAACCATTCTTTCCTCACTATTTTTTAAGGGGCCTACATTTTCAGTTTTTATTCTTTTACTATTGATATAGTTGAAGAACAGTTTGGGATTAGTTTTACTCTCCTTAGCAATGTGCTTCTCTGTTTCCTTTTTGGCAGCTTTAATTAGTTTTTTAGATAAAGTATTTTTCTCCCTATAGTTTTTTAGAGCTTCAATGGTGCCATCCTGCTTTAGTAGTGCAAATGCTTTCTTTTTACTGTTAATTGCCTGTCTTACTTCTTTGTTTAGCCACATTGGGTTTTTCCTATTTCTAGTCCTTTTATTCCCACAAGGTATAAACCGCTTACACTGCCTATTTAGGATGTTCTTAAACATTTCCCATTTATTATCTGTATTCTTATTTCTGAGGATATTGTCCCAGTCTACCAGATTAAGGGCATCTCTAAGCTGTTCAAACTTTGCCTTCCTAAAGTTCAATGTTTTTGTGACTCCCTGACAAGTCCCCCTAGTGAAAGACAGGTGAAACTGTACAATATTGTGGTCGCTATTTCCTAGATGCCCAACCACCTGCAGATTTGTTATTCTGTCAGGTCTATTAGATAGTATTAGGTCTAAAAGTGCTGCTCCTCTGGTTGGATTCTGCACCAATTGTGAAAGATAATTTTTCTTGGTTATTAGCAGAAACCTGTTGCCTTTATGGGTTTCACAGGTTTCTGTTTCCCAGTTAATATCCGGGTAGTTAAAGTCCCCCATAACCAGGACCTCATTATGGGTTGCAGCTTCATCTATCTGCTTTAGAAGTAGACTTTCCATGCTTTCTGTTATATTTGGGGGTTTAACAGACCCCAATGAGAATTTTGTTACCATTTTTCCCTCCATGAATTTCAACCCATATGGACTCGACATCCTCATTCCCTTCGCTAATATCCTCCCTTAAAGTGGACTTTAGACAAGACTTTACATAGAGACAAACCCCTCCTCCTCTCCGATTTTTACGATCCTTTCTAAACAGACTGTAACCCTGTAAGTTAACTGCCCAGTCATAGCTTTCATCTAACCATGTCTCGGTTATTCCCACTATGTCAAAGTTACCTGTAGATATTTCTGCTTCTAGTTCTTCCATCTTGTTTGTCAGGCTTCTGGCGTTTGCGAGCATGCAGTTTAGAGGATTTTGTTTTGTTCCAATCTCCTCACTGTGGATTGTTTTAGAAATGTTCTTACCTCCCTTCTGAGTATGTTTTCCTGGGTCGTCTTTGTTCGAGTCTAATGTTTTTCTTCCCGTCCCCGTTCACGTAGCAACCAATCACAAGCCGCTACGTCTTTGAAAGCCATTAACGCGCTCATTTTTAAAAATGAGCGCGTTAATAGCTTGCGGTGACGTCGCAGCTTGTGATTGGTCGCGTGGCGGTCACATGGGCGGCCCACGACCAATCAGAAGCCGGGACTAGGGTTGAGCGAAACGGGTCGAACATTTTCAAAAGTCGCCGACTTTTGGCTAAGTCGGGGTTTCATGAAACCCGATCCGACCCCTGTGCGGGGTCGGCCATGCGGTACGCGACTTTCGCGCCAAAGTCGCGTTTCAATGACGCGAAAAGCGCCATTTCTCAGCCAATGAAGGTAAACGCAGAGTGTGGGCAGCGTGATGACATAGGTCCTGGTCCCCACCATCTTAGAGAAGGGCATTGCAGTGATTGGCTTGCTGTCTGCGACGTCACAGGGGCTATAAAGAGGCGTTCCCGCCGACCGCCATCTTACTGCTGCTGATCTGAGCTTAGGGAGAGGTTGCTGCCGCTTTGTCAGAAGCAGGGATAGCGTTAGGCAGGGTCCATTAACCACAAAACCGCTTGTGCTGCAGCGATTTGCACTGTCCAACACCACCCTCGGTGTGCAGGGACAGTGGAAGTTTTTTTTTTTTTTTTTTTCCCCTCAGCGCTGTAGCTCATTGGGCTGCCCTAGAAGGCTCCCTGATAGCTGCATTGCTGTGTGTACGCCGCTGTGCAAACCAACTGCTTTTTTCAAAGCACAAATCCTCTTGTTCCTTCCTTTCTGCACAGCTATCTTTTTTGTTTGTCCACACTTTTTATTTCATTTGTGCATCAGTCCACTCCTTATTGCTGCCTGCCATACCTGGCTGAGATTACTGCAGGCAGGGAGATAGTAGCTGCCTGCCATACCTGGCTGAGATTACTGCAGGCAGGGAGATAGTAATTGTAGGACATTCCCTGTTTTTTTTTTTTTTTTTTGGTGGGAGATTAAGATTGGCAATTTGGCATTTCTGCTAGAGTGCCATCCCTGTGTGTGCCATCTCTCTCACATAGTGGGCCATAGAAAGCCTTTTCATTTTTCTGTATTTTTTTTTGTGGGGTGTATAAATTCTCCCTGATAAAAATACAGTGGGAGATTAATATTGGCCTTTGGGCTTGTGTGCCAGTCCTGAGTGTGCCATCTCTCTCACAAATAGTGGGCCATAGAAAGCCTATTTTATTTTTTTTTGGGTTTTATAAATTCTCCCTGAAAAAAAGGGAGATTAATATTGGCCTCTGGGCTTGTGTGCCAGTCCTGAGCGTGCCATCTGTGCCAGCCCTGAGCGTGCCATCTCTCTCACAAATAGTGGGCCATAGAAAGCCTATTTAATTTTTTTTTTTGTTTTATAAATTTTCCCTGAAAAAAGGGAGATTAATATTGGCCTCTGGGCTTGTGTGCCAGTTGTGAGCGTGCCATCTGTGCCAGTCCTGAGCGTGCCATCTCTCTCACAAATAATGGGCCATAGAAAGCCTATTTAATTTTTTTTTTGGTTTTATAAATTTTCCCTGAAAAAAGGGAGATTAATATTGGCCTCTGGGCTTGTGTGCCAGTTGTGAGCGTGCCATCTGTGCCAGTCCTGAGCGTCCCATCTCTCTCACAAATAGTGGGCCATAGAAAGCCTATTTTTTTTTTTTTTGGGGGTTTTAGAAATTCTCCCTGGAAAAAAAAAGGGAGATTAATATTGCCCTTTGGGCTTGTGTGCCAGTACTAAGCGTTCCATCTCTCTCTCTCTCTCAGTCAGTGGGCCATAGAACGCCTATTTTTGGTTTTATTTGTTTTCTAAATTCTCCCTGAAAAAATCATTTTATTTTATTTGGTTTCTAAATTCTTCCTGATAAAATCATATTTTTTTTATTATTTTTTTTTTCTAAAGTCTCCCTGAAAAAATAAAAAAAAAACAGTGGGAGATTAATATTGGCCTTTCTGCTTGTGTGCCAGTCTTGACTCCTGGGTGCGTCATCTCTCAGTCAGTGGGCCATAGAACGCCTATTTTTGGTTTTATTTGTTTTCTAAATTCTCCCTGAAAAAATCATTTTATTTTATTTGGTTTCTAAATTCTTCCTGATAAAATCATATTTTTTTTATTATTTTTTTTTCTAAAGTCTCCCTGAAAAAAAAAAAAAAAAAACAACCAAAAAAAGCAGTGGGAGATTAATATTGGCCTTTCTGCTTGTGTGCCAGTCTTGACTCCTGGGTGTGCCATCTCTCTCTCTCTCTCTCTCTCTCTCTCTCTCTCTCTCTCTCCAATTGTGGTCCATAGAAAGCCTATATTTTTTTTCCTTGATTTGGGTTCTAAAATCTACCAGAGAAAATAACTACATCAATCATTGGTAGAAAAATATTGGCCTCTGGGCTTGTGTGCCACTCCTGACTCCTGTGTGCGTCATCTCTCAGTCAGTGGGCCATAGAACGCCTATTTTTGTTTTTATTTGTTTTATAAATTCTCCCTGCAAAAATCTATTTTTTTTTTTTGGGGGGTTTCTAAAGTGTTCCTGAAAAAAATAAAAATAAAAAAAAAATAATAGTGTGACATTAATATTAACATTTGTGCTTCAGTGACAGTCCTGCGTGTGGGGCATCTCTCTAATTTGCAGCCACCAAAAAAAGAGTGTGTAACATTGGGCCTGATTTTCGCTGTGGTCTCACCAACCTGTAAAGGGGTAGCTAAATCATACTGAAGTTATAGCTCACCGTGTAAGTTGTGTGACTGCAACAAATAACGTTAGTTTGGTTACGTTTTTAAAACAATGAGGAAGTCTAGTGGAAGAGGTCGTGGCCGGGGGCGTTCATTGTCAGCTGGTAATGAGGGTAGTGGTAGTGGTGGAGCATCAGGTGGTCGTGGGGAAAAAAATATTGCACCTAAGTCTGGAGCTGTGGAGCCAGGTTCGTCGTCCGGCTACACAAGGCCTCGAACGCTCCCTTTTCTGGGATTAGGAAAACCGCTTTTAAAGCCGGAGCAGCAAGAGCAAGTTTTGGCTTATCTTGCTGACTCAGCCTCTAGCTCTTTTGCCTCATCTCGTGAAACTGGTAAAAGTAAAAGCAGCGCGTCGTTAGTGGATGTTCACGGTCAGGGACAAGTCACTTCCTTGTCCTCTTCAGCAAAAACAACAACAGAGAAGAATGCAGCAGGCGACACAACGGGTTACTCCATGGAGCTCTTTACACATACCGTCCCTGGCTTAGAAAGTGAAGCAGTTAACAGTCCATGCCCATTACAAATTGAATCTGACATGGAGTGCACTGACGCACAGCCACAGCCAGACTACTATGCTGGTCCTTTGACTCAGACCACAACATTGCCCTCGCAGGGTGCTGATCAAGAATCAGACCCTGATGAGACTATGTTGCCCCATCACGAACGCTATACCACCGAACGACACGGTGACACAGACGAAGTTGCGCAGGAGGTACAAGAAGAGTTATTAGATGACCCAGTTCTTGACCCCGATTGGCAGCCATTGGGGGAACAGGGTGCAGGCGGCAGCAGTTCTGAAGCAGAGGAAGAGGAGGGGCCGCAGCAGGCATCAACATCGCCACAGGTTCCATCTGCCGGGCCCGTATCTTGCCCAAAACGCGTGGCAAAGCCAAAACCTGGTGGAGGACAGCGTGGCCATCCGGTTAAAGCTCAGTCTGCAATGCCTGAAAAGGTATCCGATGCTAGAAAGAGTGCAGTTTGGCATTTTTTTAAACAACATCCAATTGATCAGCGCAAAGTCATCTGTCAAAAATGTTCTACTTCCTTAAGCAGAGGTCAGAATCTGAAAAGTCTCAATACTAGTTGCATGCATAGACATTTAACCACCATGCATTTGAAAGCTTGGACTAACTACCAAACGTCCCTTAAGGTTGTTGCACCCTCGGCCAATGAAGCTAGTCATCAACGCAACATCCCTTCCGGCAGTGTAGGACCACCATTTAGCGCACCACCTGCTGTATCTGTGCAGGTATCTTTGCCAGGCCAAAGCAGTCAGGGTCAGGGAATCACCAGTTTCGTAGTAGGAAACACTGCATCTAGGGCACCGGCGGCAACAATACCATCTCCCACCGTCTCTCAGTCTGCCATGTCCACCGGCACCCCCGCTAGTTCCACGATCTCCAGCTCTCCAGTCCAGCTCACCCTACATGAGACTATGGTTAGAAAAAGGAAATACTTAGACTCGCATCCGCGTACACAGGGTTTGAACGCCCACATAGCTAGACTAATCTCGTTAGAGATGATGCCCTACCGGTTAGTTGAAAGCGAAGCTTTCAAAGACCTGATGGACTACGCTGTACCACGCTACGAGCTACCCAGTCGACACTTTTTTTCCAGAAAAGCCATCCCAGCCCTCCACCAGCATGTTAAAGAGCGCATCGTCCATGCACTCAGGCAATCTGTGAGCACAAAGGTGCACCTGACAACAGATGCATGGACCAGTAGGCATGGCCAGGGACGTTACGTGTCCATCACGGCACACTGGGTAAATGTGGTGGATTCAGGGTCCACAGGGGACAGCAAGTTTGGGACAGTTCTGCCTAGCCCACGGTCTAGTAAACAGTTGTCTGTAGCCGTTCGCACCCCCTCCTCCTCCTCCTCCTCCTCGTCCTCCTGCAGAAGCAAGAGCTCGTCCACAGACCGCAGTCGCACAAACACTCCATCCGCAGCTGCCACTGTTGCACACCAGGTCTCCCATTATGGGGCAGCTACTGGCATACGTCAGCAGGCTGTATTGGCTATGAAGTGTTTGGGCGACAATAGACACACCGCGGAAGTTCTGTCCGAGTTCTTGCAGCAAGAAACGCAGTCGTGGCTGGGCACTGTAGATCTTGAGGCAGGCAAGGTAGTGAGTGATAACGGAAGGAATTTCATGGCTGCCATCTCCCTTTCCCAACTGAAACACATTCCTTGCCTGGCTCACACCTTAAACCTGGTGGTGCAGTGCTTCCTGAAAAGTTATCCGGGGTTATCCGACCTGCTCCTCAAAGTGCGTGGACTTTGCGCACATATCCGCCGTTCGCCTGTACACTCCAGCCGTATGCAGACCTATCAGCGTTCTTTGAACCTTCCCCAGCATCGCCTAATCATAGACGTTGCAACAAGGTGGAACTCAACATTGCACATGCTTCAGAGACTGTGCGAACAGAGGCGGGCTGTTATGTTTTTGTGGGAGGATACACATACACGGGCAGGCAGTAGGATGGCAGACATGGAGTTGTCAGGTGTGCAGTGGTCGAAGATTCAAGACATGTGTCAAGTCCTTCAGTGTTTTGAGGAATGCACACGGCTGGTTAGTGCAGACAACGCCATAATAAGCATGAGCATCCCCCTAATGCGTCTGCTGATGCAAAGTTTGACGCACATAAAGGATCAGGCGTCTGCACCAGAGGAAGAGGAAAGCCTTGATGACAGTCAGCGATTGTCTGGTCAGGGCAGTGTACATGACGAGGTACCGGGCGAAGAGGAGGTGGAGGATGAGGAGGATGATGGGGATGAGTATATTTTTAATGAGGAAGCTTTCCCGGGGGCACGGGAAATTGGTGGCGTGGCAAGGCCGGGTTCTGGTTTTTTGAGGGACACAAGTGACGTAGATTTGCCTGCAACTGCCCCTCAACCAAGCACAACCGCAGATTTGACAACGGGAACTTTGGGCCACATGGCGGATTATGCCTTGCGTATCCTCAAAAGGGACACACGCATTACAAAAATGATGAACGATGACGATTACTGGTTGGCCTGCCTCCTTGATCCTCGCTATAAAGGCAAATTGCAAAATATTATGCCACATGAGAACTTGGAACTAATATTAGCAACAAAACAATCAACTCTTGTTGACCGTTTGCTTCTGGCATTCCCTGCACACAGCGCCCGTGATCGTTCTCACACGAGCTCCAGGGGCCAGCAGACCAGAGGTGTTAGAGGGGCAGAAATCAGAAGTGGCGTTGGCCAGAGGGGTTTTCTGACCAGGTTGTGGAGTGATTTTTCTATGACCGCAGACAGGACAGGTACTGCAGCATCAATTCAAAGTGACAGGAGACAACATTTGTCCAGTATGGTTACAAACTATTTTTCATCCCTTATCGACGTTCTCCCTCAACCGTCATTCCCATTTGATTACTGGGCATCCAAATTAGACACCTGGCCAGAATTGGCAGAATATGCATTGCAGGAGCTTGCTTGCCCGGCAGCTAGTGTCCTATCAGAAAGAGTATTCAGTGCTGCAGGTTCAATACTAACAGAAAAAAGGACTCGTCTGGCTACCCAAAATGTAGATGATCTAACCTTCATTAAAATGAACCACAACTGGATTTCAAAATCTTTTGCCCCACCCTGCCCGGCTGACACCTAGCTTTCCTATGAAAAGGTCTTGCCTGTGGACTATTCTGAATGACTTTTCCAATCTCGTAATTTTCTTCACCTGATTGTCCAGCATACGACATGTTTCCACCTCACGAAATGGCCAAACTCCCCACACGGGGCCGTGCTATCGCCACTTTGCGCTTGGACCCTTGAGAGTGCTGTTTGTCTGAAGAGGTGGGTGTGGCCGCTTTTGGTCGACGGCACTGCCACTGGGTCCCTCATAGTACAATAAAGTGTCTCTGGCGGTGGTGGTGCGCACCCAACGTCAGACACACCGTTGTAATATGAGGGGCCCTGTGCCTGTACCGCCGGCCACAAGACAGTTCCCCCCCCCAGCTCAAACTGTGCTCTACCACTAGCAAAATTATCTCTCACAGCTTCACCAATGTGTAGTCTAGGCGCTGACATCCTTCAATGCCTGGCACTGACAATACCATTGTTTTGACATTTTTGTTATGTTAGGCCTTGGAAGCCTGTCTGCGGTCACTCCTTCCACTAGACTTCCACTGACCAGACCACTGCTGCCCGTGTACCCCTGGAACCAATTTAAAAGTGCCTACAGCCAGCCCAAGTTTGTTATGTTAGGCCTTGGAAGCCTGTCTGCGGTCACTCCTTCCACTAGACTTCCACTGACCAGACCACTGCTGCCCGTGTACCCCTGGAACCAATTTAAAAGTGCCTACAGCCAGCCCAAGTTTGTTATGTTAGGCCTTCGAAGCCTGTCTGCGGTCACTCCTTCCACTAGACTTCCACAGACCAGACCACTGCTGCCCGTGTACCCCTGGAACCAATTTAAAAGTGCCTACAGCCAGCCCAAGTTTATGTTAGGCCTTGGAAGCCTGTCTGCGGTCACTCCTTCCACTAGACTTCCACTGACCAGACCACTGCTGCCCGTGTACCCCTGGAACCAATTTAAAAGTGCCTACAGCCAGCCCAAGTTTGTTATGTTAGGCCTTCGAAGCCTGTCTGCGGTCACTCCTTCCACTAGACTTCCACAGACCAGACCACTGCTGCCCGTGTACCCCTGGAACCAATTTAAAAGTGCCTACAGCCAGCCCAAGTTTGTTATGTTAGGCCTTGGAAGCCTGTCTGCGGTCACTCCTTCCACTAGACTTCCACTGACCAGACCACTGCTGCCCGTGTACCCCTGGAACCAATTTAAAAGTGCCTACAGCCAGCCCAAGTTTGTTATGTTAGGCCTTGGAAGCCTGTCTGCGGTCACTCCTTCCACTAGACTTCCACTGACCAGACCACTGCTGCCCGTGTACCCCTGGAACCAATTTAAAAGTGCCTACAGCCAGCCCAAGTTTGTTATGTTAGGCCTTGGAAGCCTGTCTGCGGTCACTCCTTCCACTAGACTTCCACTGACCAGACCACTGCTGCCCGTGTACCCCTGGAACCAATTTAAAAGTGCCTACAGCCAGCCCAAGTTTGTTATGTTAGGCCTTGGAAGCCTGTCTGCGGTCACTCCTTCCACTAGACTTCCACTGACCAGACCACTGCTGCCCGTGTACCCCTGGAACCAATTTAAAAGTGCCTACAGCCAGCCCAAGTTTGTTATGTTAGGCCTTGGAAGCCTGTCTGCGGTCACTCCTTCCACTAGACTTCCACTGACCAGACCACTGCTGCCCGTGTACCCCTGGAACCAATTTAAAAGTGCCTACAGCCAGCCCAAGTTTGTTATGTTAGGCCTTGGAAGCCTGTCTGCGGTCACTCCTTCCACTAGACTTCCACTGACCAGACCACTGCTGCCCGTGTACCCCTGGAACCAATTTAAAAGTGCCTACAGCCAGCCCAAGTTTGTTATGTTAGGCCTTCGAAGCCTGTCTGCGTCCCGTTCTTTCAACTACAACTACACTGACCAGGCCACTGATGGCCGTGTTCCCCTGGAACCAATTTTAACTTGCCTACAGCCAGCCCAATGTTAGGCCTTTGATGCCTGTCTGCCGTCACTCCTTCCACTAGGCCTCCACTGACCTGTCTATTGCTGCCCGTGTACCCCTTGAACCAACATCATTAAATATAAAAAAAATTAATTTGATTATAAAAAATAAGATCGTGTTGAGATCTCAAATGCAGACATTTTAACAATCAAAACAAACACACAACAAATATCTGGAACTGTACTACAAAGGTCCAACAGCTACAATTTCTTTCTCCTGCAAGAAGTTAACTGAAAGTTTTTTGGAGTTGTTAACACAGATATGGCATCCACCGAGTGTTGTCCTGTCGCGTCTCCTTTAAATTATTTCCAATAAGATGTTAAACTATTAATTTAATAAAATCAATAATTAAAAAAATAATTGAGTAAGTCAAAAGCACATTGCAAATAAACATTAATTACAAATCAAGAAGCATGGCGCGTCTGAGGGTGAGTAGATACCGAATAAGAATATAATCACCCTCGGACGCGCAATGCTTATTTACAACAGCCTTCCTTCCTAAGAATCAGCCCTTTCGTGGTGTAGAGAGAGGTTGTGTTACACTCCAAGGTGTTCCCCGGGTTGCCTTTCATGAGCTTCGATCTTCCGGCTCTCGTTTAGTAGTTGGTGGAAAAGTACACAGCATTAGGCCTACAAAATGGGTATGGGGTGGAGAGAGATGGTGTGTTACACTCCAAGGTGTTCCCCAGGTTGCCTTTCCTGAGCTTCGATCTTCATGCTCTCGTTTAGTAGGTGTCGGAAAGTAGGCTGCATTAGGCCTACAAATTGGGTATGGGGTGGAGAGAGATGGTGTGTTACACTCCAAGGTGTTCCCCAGGTTTCCTTGCCATTGCTTCGGTCTTCCGACTCTCGTTTAGTAGTTGTAGAAAAGTACACAGCATTAGGCCTACAAAATGGGTATGGGGTGGAGAGAGATGGTGTGTTACACTCCAAGGTGTTCCCCAGGTTGCCTTTCCTGAGCTTCTATCTTCAGGCTCTCATTAAATTGTGGTTAAATGGAACAACTGCATTTGGCGTACTAGTTGGTTTGGGGCCTACTATCGGTGTCTGCCACTCCTTGCTGTTCTCCTCCACTGAACAAAGCTGTGCCGCCTGTTTACTACGGTTGCCAATTTTGAACTGCATTTCGACTACTTACTGATTTGGCCCTACTCTCTGTGTCAGCCTCTCATTCCAGTTGTCCTCCACTGCAATGCCCCCTGGTTATTCCTGTGTTACCAATTTTGAACTGCATTTAGCCCACTTTCTTCTTTGGGCCTATATCTGTGTTTCCACTTCATCGTGCCCATTGCCCAGCCAGTGATAGATGAATCTGCTGGTACATTGACCCATAACGCAACATTCCCCGTGCACGCTACACAACAACATTGTGACCCTGCTGAAAGTCAGGTTGCTCTTCCCGCATACCATACCACCTTACACGGGGACAAAGAGGAAGGTGCAGATGAAAGTGCAGGTTCCTTCATCAGGTGGGGGGAGGAATACTAGTTGGCGACGTCACTGGCACAGGGCCTCTCATAGTACGCAAAAGTGTTGCTGCCGGTGGGAGGCGCCCCCGCCGTGCAAACACACCGCTGTACTTTGAGGGGCCCTGTGCCAGTGCCAATGCCAACGAGTGGGCCCCCCCTGCTTGCTCAGGTTCACAGCACTTGCAAAGTTGAAATACTTACCTCTCCCTGCTCCACTGCCGTGACGTGGTCCAGATTTCCTGGGCCCACTAATTACTTGAACCAGCCCTACCCCCCACAACTTTAGCCAAATGACCCCCAATTTCAAATGCCTTCCAATTATTATAAGGTAAATTACGCTTGACAAGCTTCATTAAGAAGAATGGATGGTTTTGACATTAAAATGGGCACTCTAGGTGTTTTCCTGGCCCCCACTCACTGCCGACTATGCTGCCCCATTGACTTGCATTGGGTTTCGTGTTTCGGTCGATCCCGACTTTACGTCATAATCGGCCGATTTCACTCGACCCGACTTTGGACATAGTCGGGTTTCGCAAAACCCGGCTCGACTCTAAAAAGGTCAAGGTCGCTCAACTCTAGCCGGGACGTGATTCTCAGGTCCTAAAAGCGCTGATTTTGAACAACGAAGCCTGCCGGTTACCCGCGCTGAGTCCAGGGGCCGCCGGAGAGGTAAATATATCAATATTTTTTATTTTAATTCTTTATTTTACACATCTCTATGTATCCGATACCGATACCCGATACCACAAAAGTATCGGATCTCGGTATCGGAATTCCGATACCGCAAGTATCGGCCGATACCCGATACTTGCGGTATCGGAATGCTCAACACTAGTCACCACATGGAAAGAAACCATTTTTTTGCCTCCCTGCTTTGAATGGATCTGGTGTCTTTGCCACGTAGTGACTGTGGACTAGCATATCTTTGATGTTATTACATCTTCTTGCTGTCATAAGAGGTTGGTCAGATAAACATCTTTTGAATAAAGGTACCTTCACACTAAACGACGCTGCAGCGATCCAGACAACGATCCGGATCGCTGCAGCGTCGCTGTTTGGTCGCTGGAGAGCTGTCAAACAGACAGCTCTCCAGCGACCAACGATGCCGGTAACCAGGGTAAACATCAGGTTACTAAGCGCAGGGCCGCGCTTAGTAACCTGATGTTTACCCTGGTTACCATCCTAAAAGTAAAAAAAACAAACGCTTCATACTTACCTTCCGCTGTCTGTCCCCGGCGCTGTGCTTCTCTGTACTGGCTGTGAGCACAGCGGCCGGAAAGCACAGCGGTGACGTCACCGCTGTGCTTTCCGGCCGCTGTGCTCACAATGAGTGCAGGAAAGCACAGCGCCGGGGGACAGACAGCGGAAGGTAAGTATGTAGTGTTTGTTTTTTTTACTTTTAGGATGGTAACCAGGGTAAATATCGGGTTACTAAGCGCGGCCCTGCGCTTAGTAACCCGATGTTTACCCTGGTTACCAGCGAAGACATCGCTGAATCGGTGTCACACACGCCGATTCAGCGATGTCAGCGGGAGAGCCAGCGACCAAATAAAGTTCTGGCCTTCTAGCCCCGACCAACGACATCACAGCAGGATTCTGATCTCTGCTGCGTGTCAAACTGAACGATATCACTAGCCAGGACGCTGCAACGTCACGGATCGCTAGCGATATCATTTAGTGTGAAGGTACCTTAAGGGGTCAGTGACTAGGATGGGCCAATGTTTTTTCAACACACGTCTCATCTCCTTCCATCTATGGTTAAATGTTGACACAAATCTCGGTTGGTTATCTGTTATGACCTGGTGGTTAGGAGCACCCGGAATGACCTGATAGTTAAAACTCACACAGGACAAGCTCTGGGATGTGGGAGCTAAGCTGACCGCAATCCCTACTCCTATCACACACACTAGAAATAGCCGTGGAGTGCTCCTGACGCTCCCTAGGCGCCTTGTCACAGCCTAAGAGCTAGCTAGCCATAGAGATAGAAAATAAAGCCTACCTTGCCTCAGAGAAATTCCCCAAAGGAAAAGGCAGCCCCCACATATATTGACTGTGAGTAAAGATGAAAGTCACAAACGCAGAAATGAAACAGGTTTCAGCAAAGGGAGGCCAGACTTACTAAATAGACAGAGGATAGGAAAGGTAGCTTTGCGATCAGCACAAAAAACTACAAAAGACCACGCAGAGTGTGCAAAAAAGACCTCCGCACCGACTGTTAGGACTGGCAGAACGCACCAAGACAGATGGTATAGATGCGTTCGCAGTCCGGGGTCCACCGTGCAGGTGAAAACCTGCTGCTAGCAATTAGCAGACTATATGGCGGCACACTAGAGTATACACGCGTGGGTTAACCTCACCCAGCGTGAAAGAAGCAATCCTGTTAAGGCACAGGACCGCGGTACCGCACCTAAAGCGCGAGCAAGTAGTCAGCGAACTCAACCCCAACTGGGATTGAAGTCCGATTAGACCCTTGCTGGCGCAACACCGCAACTGGGTGTGAAATGAAACAGAAGAGCATGCAGTGCCGCACTGACGAACGCCACTAACCACCCAGGCTTGGGTAAGGAAAGCACAGAGGAAGTGCACGGCGCCGTACTGGCGGTCGCAGCAACTGGACGCTATAATGTGTGACTAGTGCTGTAGGATAAGTCGGGCGCTAGGTAGCAGCCATACACCTTCCGCAAACAGTCATACTATAGGGTAGGGGTATCCAAGGACGACTTGCACTCACAACATACACACATTAGCAATTGTTTGACAATACTAGCGCATGGCCGTGCGGTCATGCGCAGTTTATATAGCAGCAGCACAGGAAGTGGCCACAGCACTTTTGCCCTTCTAGGACCTGCCAAGAGGACCAATGGAATGTGCTGCAGAGCCTGAGCACATGACCCTCGATCTCCAACGGGAGACCTTACGCTGGGCATGCTCAGTACGTGCAGACAAGGACTTAGTCCCAGAGAAGTCCGCTCGCTGCTGACCAGCACAGACTTTAATAGCAGAGACTGGAGAAGCAGCAGTAACTCTCAGAACAGAGTGAGAATGAGCAAGACGCTGGGACCGACGACCTTGCTGAGCAGACTCCACTGTGGCTGGACAAGAATGGGAGACCGCAGCGGAGGTGGCCCGAGATTCCCCCTGTGCAGAAGCGGGAACTCGACCCCTAACATTACCCCCCCTCCTAGGGCCCCCCCCTCCTTGGGCCTCGCTACGTTCGAAGGCAGCAATGAGCTGCAGAGCCCGAATGTGCTCAGCAGGCTCCCAGGACCTATCCTCAGGGCCGTAACCCTTCCAGTCCACCAAAAAAATGTTTTTGCCACGTACCACCTTGCAACCCAAGATAGCGTTCACCTCGAAATCGTTTGTAGACGAACCCGATGTCCCGGCAGATGACTCAGAAAACCGAGACATGTATACGGGCTTAAGGAGGGACACATGAAAGGTGTCGGTGATACCAAGGCGTGGAGGAAGGGCCAGACGGTAGACCACAGGATTAACCTGTTCGAGGACCTTGAAGGGACCCAAGTAGCGAGGAGCAAATTTAGTGGACTCAACTCGCAGCCTGATGTTACGGGCGGAGAGCCACACCAAGTCGTCAGGAGCAAAGGACGGGGCGGGGCGCCGATGAGCATCGGCGGAGGACCTCATTCTCTCCTTAGAGGCCCGAATGGCATCCTGAGTGCGGTCCCAAATATCCCGTGCCTCCACAGCCCAGTCTGCCACCCTGGAGTCTGCGGAAGACACGGGCATAGGCACAGGTACCCATGGATGCTGACAATAGTTGAGGAGGAATGGGGTTTGTCCAGTGGAGTCGGCTACGGCGTTGTTCAGCGCAAACTCTGCCCATGATAGCAAGGATGCCCAGTCATCCTGCCTGGCTGAAACAAAATGTCGCAGGTATGTGACCAAGGTCTGGTTGGCCCTCTCTACCAACCCATTCGTCTCGGGATGATAAGCGGAAGAGAGATTCAACTCAATACTGAGAAGAAGACAAAGCTCTCTCCAGAACCGAGACGCAAACTGGGGACCCCGGTCACTGACAATTTTGTCAGGCATACCATGTAGGCGGAAGATGTGCTTAATGAACAACGCAGCCAAGGTCCGTGCAGAAGGTAACCGTGGTAGCGGCACCAAATGCACCATTTTCGAGAAATGATCGGTGATGACCCAAATGATGGTACAGCCGCGAGACTTGGGCAAACCCACGACAAAGTCCATCCCGACCATCTGCCAGGGCCTATCTGCCACCGGCAAGGGATAGAGCAACCCAGCTGGCCTTTGACGCGGAGATTTATTTTTGGCGCAGGAGACACACGCCAGAATATAATCCCTGACATCCCGGACCATATGCGGCCACCAGTACGTCCTCGCCAGTAGCTCAGATGTCCTCTTTGTCCCAAAGTGTCCACCCACTCTGGACGAATGAGCCCAAGAGAGAACCTCCGGTCGCAAATTAATGGGCACAAAAGTCTTGCCCGGAGGCACAGACTCAAGCGAAACCGGTGCTACGGTTCTCAGGCTCTCAGAGGGAACAATAAGCCGAGGCTCCTCTTCCTCCTCTTCAGTTGACATAAGGGAGCGAGAGAGAGCATCAGCACGAATATTCTTCTCCCCGGCGAGAAAATGAAGAGAAAAGTGGAACCGGGAAAAGAACAAGGACCATCTGGCTTGGCGAGAATTTAGCCGCTGGGCTGTCTGTAAGTAGACCAAATTTTTGTGGTCAGTGTAAACCTGGAAGGGAAACGGCGCACCTTCCAGAAGATGTCTCCACTCTGAAAAGGCCAACTTCATTGCTAGCAGCTCCCTATCCCCGATGGAGTAGTTTCTCTCCGCTGGCGAGAAAGTCTTAGAGAAGAAGAAGCATGGATGCTTCCGACCTTGAGCATCCTTCTGGTAGAGGACTGCTCCAGCACCAACGGACGAGGCATCCACCTCCATTAGGAATGGCTTATCCACATCTGGACGATGTAAGATGGGAGCGCTAGCAAAGTGGGACTTAATAGAAGTGAAGGCCTTGGAGACCTCTTCCGACCACAATTTAGGATTCGCTCCCTTCTTGGTGAGGGCTACCAAGGGAGCTACCAGAGTTGAAAAGTGGGGAATGAACTGGCGGTAATAGTTAATGAACCCCATAAAGCGCTGCACCGCTTTAAGAGAATGGGGCTCTTGCCAGTCCATCACAGCCTGTAGTTTGGCAGGATCCATAGCCAATCCCTGGGCGGAGATGATATAGCCCAGGAACGGCAAAGACTCCTGCTCAAACATACACTTCTCCAACTTAGCGTAAAGAGAGTTTGCCCGTAGGAGGTCGAAGACTCTGCCAACATCTCTCCGGTGGGAGTCAATATCTGGAGAAAAGATGAGAATATCATCCAGATAGACTACAACTGAGGTGGAAAGCATATCCCGGAAGATGTCGTTGACAAAGTCTTGAAAAACGGCTGGGGCATTACACAGCCCGAAGGGCATCACCAGATACTCATAGTGCCCATCTCTGGTGTTAAACGCCGTTTTCCATTCGTCCCCCTCACGGATGCGAATCAGGTTGTAAGCACCCCGCAGATCTAATTTAGTAAATACCCTTGTTCCCCGAAGCCTATCGAAGAGCTCAGATATCAAGGGCAAAGGATACTTGTTCTTAACGGTGATAGCGTTAAGACCCCTGTAGTCTATGCATGGACGTAGCTCCCCATTCTTCTTCTGCACGAAGAAGAACCCTGCCCCAGCAGGTGACACTGACTTCCTGATAAACCCTCTTGCCAGATTCTCTTGAATGTACTGAGACATGGCCTCCGTCTCTGGGAGAGATAATGGATAAACTCGACCCCGGGGAGGCTCCGCACCAGGCAAGAGATCGATAGGACAGTCATAGGGGCGATGGGGCGGAAGGGTCTCCGCCGCCTTCTTGGAGAACACGTCTGCGTAAGACCAATATTGCTTGGGGAGAGAGGATAGATCTGCGGGTACCTCAGTAGTAGCAACCTGAACGCACTCTCGGTGACACCTACCCCCACATGATTCACCCCATCCCAGAATTCTGCCTGAGGACCACTCGATGTGAGGAGAGTGGTACCGTAGCCAAGGTATCCCCAAAAGGACCTCATCAATACCCTCAGGAATGACGAGCAGAGAAATAATCTCCTGATGGGATGGCGACAGGGACAGAGTAACAGGGATGGTCTGATGTGTTATCTGTGCGGGGAGTGTCGACCCATTCACCACTCGTACCGTTACTGGTTGAGATAGCATAACCAGGGGTATTGCGTGACGTTGGGCGAAGGCAGAAGACATAAAATTGCCCTCCGCCCCAGAATCCACGCAGAGGTCTACCGAGTGGGAGGATGAGCCAAAGGTAATTGTCCCCTTAAACGACAATTTGGAGGCAAACGTCGCAGTGTCTAGTGCACCTCCACCTACTACCACTAGACGCTGACGTTTCCTCGACCGCTGATGACATCTGGTGGCAAGATGTCCTGACTGTTGGCAAACATGGCAACCCTGGAGTGCACGAGCGGTCTGGGACTTAGATCCCGCTCGTGACACGACCTTAGGTTCCTGGAACTCAGGAGCCTGGACTGGAGATTCCAAAGGTTTGGCGAAGGTGGGAGCCAGCCGAAACCTCTGCCTACACTGGGCTCGCTCTAACCTCTGCTCGTGAAAACGGAGGTCAATGCGAGTAGATACTGCTAGGGTTGAGCGACCTTGACCTTTTTAGAGTCGAGCCGTGTTTCGTGAAACCCGACTATCTTAGAAGTCGAGTCGAGTGGAATCGGCCGATTATGGCGAAAAGTCGGGTATCGCCCGAAACACGAAACCCAATGCAAGTCAATGGGGGAGCATAGTCGGCAGTGAGTGGAGGCCAGGAAAACACCTACACTGCCCATTTTAATGGCAAAAACATCCATTCTTGTTAAAGAAGCTTGTCAATCGTAATTTACCTTATAATAATTGGAAGGCATTTGAAATTGGGGGTCATTTGGCTAAAGTTGTGGGGGGTAGGGCTGGTTCAAGTAATTAGTGGCCCCAGGAAATCTGGACCACGTCACGGCAGTGGAGCAGGGAGAGGTAAGTATTTCAACTTTGCAAGTGCTGTGATCCTGAGCAAGCAGGGGGGGCCCACTCGTTGGCATTGGCACTGGCACAGGGCCCCTCAAAGTACAGCGGTGTGTTTGCATGGCGGGGGCGCCTCCCACCGGCAGCAACACTTTTGCGTACTATGAGAGGCCCTGTGCCAGTGACGTCGCCAACTAGTATTCCTCCCCCCACCTGATGAAGGAACCTGCACTTTCATCTGCACCTTCCTCTTTGTCCCCGTGTAAGGTGGTATGGTATGCGGGAAGAGGAACCTGACTTTCAGCAGGGTCACAATCTTGCTGTGTAGCGTGCACGGGGAATTTTGCGTTATGGGTCAATGTACCAGCAGACTCATCTATCACTGGCTGGGCAATGGGCAGGATGAGGAGGAAACACAGATATAGGCCCAAAGAATAAAGTTGGCTAAATGCAGTTCAAAATTGGTAACACAGGACTAACCAGGGGGCATTGCAGTGGAGGACAACTGGAATGAGAGGCTGACACAGAGAGTAAGCCCAAATCAGTAAGTAGTCGAAATGCAGTTCAAAATTGGCAACCGTAGTAAACAGGCGGCACAGCTTTGTTCAGTGGAGGAGAACAGCAAGGAGTGGCAGACACCGATAGTAGGCCCCAACCCAACTAGTAGGCCAAATGCAGTCTAACATTAACAACTACTTAACGAGAGCCTGAAAATGGAATTTCAGGACAGGAAACCAGGAGAACGGCAAGGAGTGGCAGACACCGATAGTAGGCCCCAAACCAACTAGTACGCCAAATGCAGTTGTTCCGTTTAACCACAATTTAATGAGAGCCTGAAGATAGAAGTTCAGGAAAGGCAACCTGGAGAACACCTTGGAGTGTAACACACCATCTCTCTACACCCCATACCCAATTTGTAGGCCTAATGCAGCGTAGTTTCCAACAACTACTAAACGAGAGCCGGAAGATCGAAGCTCAGGAAAGGCAACCTGGAGAACACCTTGGAGTGGAACACACCATCTCTCTACACCCCATACCCAATTTGTAGGCCTAATGCACTGTAGTTTCCAAGAACTACTAAACGAGAGCCGGAAGATCGAAGCTCAGGAAAGGTAACCTGGAGAACACCTTGGAGTGGAACACACCATCTCTCTACACCCCATACCCAATTTGTAGGCCTAATGCAGTGTAGTTTCCAACAACTACTAAACGAGAGCATGAAGATTGAAGCATTGGCGAGGAAACCTGGGGAACTCCTTGGAGTGGAACACACCATCTCTCTACACCCCATACCCAATTTGTAGGCCTAATGCAGTGTAGTTTCCAAGAACTACTAAACGAGAGCCGGAAGATCGAAGCTCAGGAAAGGCAACCTGGAGAATACCTTGGAGTGGAACACACCATCTCTCTACACCCCATACCCAATTTGTAGGCCTAATGCAGTGTAGTTTCCAACAACTACTAAACGAGAGCATGAAGATTGAAGCTCAGGAAAGGCAACCTGGAGAACACCTTGGAGTGGAACACACCATCTCTCTACACCCCATACCCAATTTGTAGGCCTAATGCAGTGTAGTTTCCAACAACTACTAAACGAGAGCATTAAGATCGAAGCAATGGCGAGGAAACCTGGGGCACACCTTGGGGAGGCAGACACCGTTAGTAGGCCCTACCAAAGTTGTACCCCCAATGCAGTTTTAAAATTCCTAGAGGCTGAAAACAAGACTATTGACGCTCAGCTTTTTTCAAAGGAACACAGCTGAATTGAGTGGCGCAGACAGACACAGGTAGTAGGACTTAACCCAAAAATGTGGCTCACTGCAGCTTAAAAAAGTTACAGGGGTACACAAGCAGCAGTGCTCTGGGCAGTGGAGGACAATTTCAATAGTGGACCGCAGACAGACGTTGTACGCCTACTATTAAAAAAAGGATGCTCTATGCAATTAAAAATAGGTTCCAGGGGTTCACGGGCAGCAGTGGTGTGGTCAGTGGACGAGTATTGGAAGGAGGGACCGCAGACAGGCGTAGTAGGCCTAACATAACAAAATTAGGCTGTAGACACTGTAAAATTGGTTCCAGGGGTACACGGGCAGCAGTGGTGTGGTCAGCGGAGGAAAATTGGAATTAGGGACTGCAGACAGACTTTGTAGGCTGTCCCCTGTGGACCATGCATCCAACACATTAACCCAGTGCGGCGTAATGGACACGTAACTTTTTGTGGACATGCCTACTGGTCCATGCGTCTCTTGTCAGGTGCACCTTTCTACTGTTTGATTGCCTGAGTGCTATGACAATGCAGACTTTTTCATGCCGGTGGAGGGCTGGGATGGCTTTTCTCGCAAAAGAAATGTCGACTGGGTAGCTTGAACCGTTGCACAGCGTAGTTCATCTGGGCTTTCTAAATATAAAACAAAGAAAAAAAGGAGGCTACATGCACTTTCAGCTGGGTTCCAGGGGTACACGGCCAGCATTGGTCTGGTCAGTGGAGAACTATTGGAAGGAGTGACCGCAGACAGGCATCGAAGGCCTAAAATAAAAAAATTGGGCTGGCTGTAGGCAATTTTAAATTGGTTTCAGGAGTATACGGGCAGCAGTGGTGTGGTCAGTGGAGGCCTAGTGGAAGGAGTGACCGCAGACAGGCATCGAAGGCCTAAAATAATAACACATGGCTGTAGGCAATTTTAAATTGGTTCCAGGGGAACACGGGCAGCAGTGGCCTGCTCAGTGTAGTAGTAGTAGAAAGAACGGACCGCAGACAGGCATCGAAGGCCTAAAATAAAAAAAATTGGGCTGGCTGTAGGCAATTTTAAATTGGTTCCAGGGGTACACGGGCAGCAGTGGTGTGGTCAGTGGAGGCATATTGTAAGGAGTGACAGCAGACAGGCATCGAAGGCCTAAAATAATAACACATGGCTGTAGGCAATTTTAAATTGGTTCCAGGGGTACACGGGCAGCAGTGGTGTGGTCAGTGGAGGCTTAGTGGAAGGAGTGACCGCAGACAGGCATCGAAGGCCTAACAATAATAACACATGGCTGTAGGCAATTTTAAATTGGTTCCAGGGGTACACGGGCAGCAGTGGTGTGGTCAGTGGAGGCCTAGTGGAAGGAGTGACCGCAGACAGGCATCGAAGGCCTAAAATAAAAAAATTGGGCTGGCTGTAGGCAATTTTAAATTGGTTCCAGGGGTACACGGGCAGCAGTGGTGTGGTCAGTGGAGGCCTAGTGGAAGGAGCAACCGCAGACAGGCATCGAAGGCCTAAAATAAAAAAATTGTGCTGGCTGTAGGCAATTTTAAATTGGTTCCAGGGGTACACGGGCAGCAGTGGTGTGGTCAGTGGAGGCCTAGTGGAAGGAGTGACCGCAGACAGGCTTCGAAGGCCTAACATAACAAAAATGTCAATACAATGGTATTGTCAGTGGCAGGCATTGAAGGATGTCAGCGCATAGACTAAACATTGGTGGAGCTGTGAGATAATTTTGCAAGTGGTAGAGCACTGTTTGAGCTGGAGGGGGGGGGAACTGTCTTGTGGCCGGCGGTACAGGCCCAGGGCCCCTCATATTACAACGGTGTGTCTGACGTTGGGTGCGCACCACCACCACCAGAGACACTTTATTGTACTAGGAGGGACCCAGTGGCAGTGCCGTCGACCAAAAGCGGGCACACCCACCTCTTCAGACAAACAGCACTCTCACGGGTGCTGTCGCCAAGTGTCGATACCACGGCCCCGTGTGGGGAGTTTGGCCTTTTAGTGAGGTGTAAACATGTCGTATGCTGGACAATCAGGTGCAGAAAATTACGAGATTGGAAAAGGCATTCAGAATAGTCCACAGGCAAGACCTTTTCATAGGAAAGCTAGGTGTCAGCCGGGCAAGGTGGGGCAAAAGATTTCGAAATCCAGTTGTGGTTCATTTTAATGAAGGTTAGATCATCTACATTTTGCATAGCCAGACGAGTCCTTTTTTCTGTTAGTATTGAACCTGCAGCACTGAATACTCTTTCTGATAGGACACTAGCTGCCGGGCAAGCAAGCTCCTGCAATGCATATTCTGCCAATTCTGGCCAGGTGTCTAATTTTGATGCCCAGTAATCAAATGGGAATGACGGTTGAGGGAGAACATCGATAAGGGATGAAAAATAGTTTGTAACCATACTGGACAAATGTCTCCTGTCACTTTGAATTGATGCTGCAGTACCTGTCCTGTCTGCGGTCATAGCAAAATCACTCCACAACCTGGTCAGAAAACCCCTCTGGCCAATGCCACTTCTGATTTCTGCCCCTTCAACTCCTCTGGTCTGCTGGCCCCTGCAGCTCGTGTGAGAACGATCACGGGCGCTGTGTGCAGGGAATGCCAGAAGCAAACGGTCAACAAGAGTTGATTGTTTGGTTGCTAATATTAGTTCCAAGTTCTCATGTGGCATTATATTTTGCAATTTGCCTTTATAGCGAGGATCAAGGAGGCAGGCCAACCAGTAATCGTCATCGTTCATCATTTTAGTTATGCATGTGTCCCTTTTGAGGATACGTAAGGCATAATCCGCCATGTGGGCCAAAGTTCCAGTTCTCAAATCTGCGGTTGTGCTTGGTTGAGGGGCAGTTTCAGGCAAATCCACGTCACTTGTGTCCCTCCAAAAACCAGAACCCGGCCTTGCCGCGCCACCAATTTCCAGTGGCCCCGGAAAAGCTTCCTCATTAAAAATATAATCATCCCCATTATCCTCCTCGTCCTCCTCTTCGCCCGCTAACTCGTCCTGTACACTGCCCTGGCCAGACAATGGCTGACTGTCATCAAGGCTTTCCTCTTCCTCAGCTGCAGATGCCTGATCCTTTATGTGAGTCAAACTTTGCATCAGCAGACGCATTAGGGGGATGCTCATGCTTATTATGGCGTTGTCTGCACTAACCAGCCGTGTGCATTCCTCAAAACACTGAAGGACTTGACACATGTCTTGAATCTTCGACCACTGCACACCTGACAACTCCATGTCTGCCATCCTACTGCCTGCCCGTGTATGTGTATCCTCCCACAAAAACATAACAGCCCGCCTCTGTTCGCACAGTCTCTGAAGCAAGTGCAGTGTTGAGTTCCACCTTGTTGCAACGTCTATGATTAGGTGATGCTGGGGAAGGTTCAAAGAACGCTGATTGGTCTGCATACGGCTGGAGTGTACGGGCGAACGGCGGATATGTGAGCAAAGTCCACGCACTTTGAGGAGCAGGTCGGATAACCCCGGATAACTTTTCAGGAAGCACTGCACCACCAGGTTTAAGGTGTGAGCCAGGCAAGGAATGTGTTTCAGTTGGGAAAGGGAGATGGCAGCCATGAAATTCCTTCCGTTATCACTCACTACCTTGCCTGCCTCAAGATCTACAGTGCCCAGCCACGACTGCGTTTCTTTCTGCAAGAACTCGGACAGAACTTCCGTGGTGTCTGTTGTCGCCCAAACACTTCATAGCCAATACAGCCTGCTGACGTTTGCCAGTAGCTGCCCCATAATGGGAGACCTGGTGTGCAACAGTGGCAGCTGCGGATGGAGTGGTTGTGCGACTGCGGTCTGTGGACGAGCTCTCGCTTCTGCAGGAGGACGAAGAGGAGGAGGAGGAGGGAGTGCGAACGGCTACAGCCAACTGTTTCCTAGACCGTGGGCTAGGCAGAACTGTCCCAAACTTGCTGTCCCCTGTGGACCCTGCATCCACAACATTCACCCAGTGTGCCGTGATGGACACGTAACGTCCCTGGCCATGCCTACTGGTCCATGCATCTGTTGTCAGGTGCACCTTTGTGCTCACAGATTGCCTGAGTGCATGGACGATGCGCTCTTTAACATGCTGGTGGAGGGCTGGGATGGCTTTTCGGGAAAAAAAGTGTCGACTGGGTAGCTCGTAGCGTGGTACAGCGTAGTCCATCAGGGCTTTGAAAGCTTTGCTTTCAACTAACCGGTAGGGCATCATCTCTAACGAGATTAGTCTAGCTATGTGGGCGTTCAAACCCTGTGTACGCGGATGCGAGGCTAAGTACTTCCTTTTTCTAACCATAGTCTCATGTAGGGTGAGCTGGACTGGAGAGCTGGAGATCGTGGAACTAGCGGGGGTGCCGGTGGACATGGCAGACTGAGAGACGGTGGGAGATGGTATTGTTGCCGCCGGTGCCCTAGATGCAGTGTTTCCTACTACGAAACTGGTGATTCCCTGACCCTGACTGCTTTGGCCTGGCAAAGAAACCTGCACAGATACTGCAGGTGGTGCGGAAAATGGTGGCCCTACACTGCCGGAAGGGATGTTGCGTTGCTGACTAGCTTCATTGGCCGAGGGTGCTACACCCTTAAGGGACGTTTGGTAGTTAGTCCAGGCTTGCAAATGCATGGTGGTTAAATGTCTATGCATGCAACTTGTATTGAGACTTTTCAGATTCTGTCCTCTGCTTAAGGTAGTTGAACATTTTTGACAGATGACTTTGCGCTGATCAATTGGATGTTGTTTAAAAAAATGCCAGACTGCACTCTTTCTAGCATCGGATACCTTTTCAGGCATTGCAGACTGAGCTTTAACCGGATGGCCACGCTGTCCTCCAACAGGTTTTGGCTTTGCCACGCGTTTTGGGCAAGATACGGGCCCGGCAGATGGAACCTGTTGCGATGTTGATGCCTGCTGCGGCCCCTCCTCCTCCGCTTCAGAACTGCTGCCGCCTGCACCCTGTTCCCCCAATGGCTGCCAATCGGGGTCAAGAACTGGGTCATCTATTACCTCTTCTTGTAGCTCGTGTGCAACTTCATCTGTGTCACCGTGTCGGTCGGTGGTATAGCGTTCGTGATGGGGCAACATAGTCTCATCAGGGTCTGATTCTTGATCATTACTCTGCGAGGGCAATGTTGTGGTCTGAGTCAAAGGACCAGCATAGTAGTCTGGCTGTGGCTGTGCATCAGTGCACTCCATGTCAGATTCAACTTGTAATGGGCATGGACTGTTAACTGCTTCACTTTCTAAGCCAGGGACGGTATGTGTAAAGAGCTCCATGGAGTAACCCGTTGTGTCGCCTGCTGCATTCTTCTCTGTTGTTGTTTTTGCTGAAGAGGACAAGGAAGCGACTTGTCCCTGATCGTGAACATCCACTAACGACGCGCTGCTTTGACATTTATCAGTTTCACGAGAGGAGGCAAAAGAGCTAGAGGCTGAGTCAGCAAGATAAGCCAAAACTTGCTCTTGCTGCTCCGGCTTTAAAAGCGGTTTTCCTACTCCCAGAAAAGGGAGCGTTCGAGGCCTTGTGTAGCCAGACGACGAACCTGGCTCCACTCCTCCTGACTTAGGTGAAATATTTTTTTTCCCACGACCAGCTGATGCGCCACCACTACCACTACCCTCATTACCAGCTGACAATGAATGCCCCCGGCCACGACCTCTTCCACCAGACTTCCTCATTGTTTTAAAAACGTAAACAAACTAACGGTATTTGTTGCTGTCACACAACTTACACGGTGAGCTATAACTTCAGTATGATTTAGCTACCCCTTTACAGGTGAGTGAGACCACAACGAAAATCAGGCACAATGTTACACACTCTGTTGTTGGTGGCAACAAATGAGAGAGATGCCACACACGCAGGACTGTCACTGAAGCACAAATGTAAATATTAATCTCCCACTGATTTGATTTTTTTTTTTTTTTTCAGGGAGACTTTAGGAAAAAAAAATAATAGAATAAAATGATTTTTTCAGGGAGAATTTAGAAAACAAATAAAACAAAAAAAGGCTTTCTGTGGCCCACTGAGTGAGATGACGCACACAGGAGTCAGGAGTGGCACACAAGCCCAGAGGCAAATATTTATCTCCCACTGATTGATGTAGTGATTTTTTCAGGTAGATTTTGGAACCCAAATCAAGCTAAAAAAATAATAGGCTTTCTATGGCCCACAATTGGGGAGAGAGAGAGAGAGATGGCACACCCAGGAGTCAAGACTGGCACACAAGCAGAAAGGGCAATATTAATCTCCCACTGATTGATTTATTGATTTTTTCAGGTAGAATTTAGAACCCAAATCAACCAAAAACATAAATAGGCTTTCTATGGCCCACTATTTGTGAGAGAGATGGCACGCTCAGGACTGGCACACAAGCCCAGAGGCCAATATTAATCTCCCACTTTTTTTTTTTTTGTTCCAGGGAAAATTTATAAACCCAATAAAAAAAAAATAAATAAGCTTTCTATGGCCCACTATCTGAGAGAGAGAGATGGCACGCTTAGGACTGGCACACAAGCCCAAAGACCAATATTAATCTCCCACTGATTGATTTATTGATTTTTTTCAGGTAGAATTTAGAACCCAAATAAAGCAAAAAAAAAAAAAAAAGGCTTTCTATGGCCCACTGAGTGAGTGATGATGCACACAGGAGTCAGGAGTGGCACACAAGCCCTGAGGCCAATATTTTTCTCCCACTGATTGATGTAGTGATTTTTTCAGGTAGATTTTATAACCCAAATCAAGCAAAAAAATAAATAGGCTTTCTATGGCCCACTGAGTGAGAGATGGCACACACAGGGATGGCACTCTAGCAGAAATGTCAATCTTAATCTCCAACAAAAAAAAAAAAAAAAAAAACAGGGAGTGTCCAACAATTACTATCTCCCTGCAGTAATTTCAGCCAGGTATGGCAGGCAGCAATAAGGAGTGGACTGATGCACAAATTAAATAAAAAGTGTGGACAAACAAAAAAGATAGCTGTGCAGAAAGGAAGGAACAAGAGGATTTGTGCTTTGAAAAAAGCAGTTGGTTTGCACAGCGGCGTACACACAGCAATGCAGCTATCAGGGAGCCTTCTAGGGCAGCCCAATGAGCTACAGCGCTGAGGGGAAAAAAAAAAAAAAAAGTAGCTTCCACTGTCCCTGCACACCGAAGGTGGTGTTGGGCAGTGGAAATCGCTACAGCACAAGCGGTTTGGTGGTTAATGGACCCTGCCTAACGCTATCCCTGCTTCTGACGAAGCGGCAGCAACCTCTCCCTAAGCTCAGATCAGCAGCAGTAACATGGCGGTCGGCGGGAACGCCCCTTTATAGCCCCTGTGACGCCGCAGACAGCAAGCCAATCACTGCAATGCCCTTCTCTAAGATGGTGGGGACCAGGACCTATGTCATCACGCTGCCCACACTCTGCGTTTACCTTCATTGGCTAAGAAATGGCGCTTTTCGCGTCATTGAAACGCGACTTTGGCGCAAAAGTCGCGTACCGCATGGCCGACCCCGCACAGGGGTCGGATCGGGTTTCATGAAACCCGACTTTGCCAAAAGTCGGCGACTTTTGAAAATGAACGACCCGTTTCGCTCAACCCTAGATACTGCTATTAACTCCTCCAGTGTGGCGGGAATCTCCCTAGTGGCCAGAGCATCCTTAACGTGGTCAGCCAGCCCCCTCCAAAATATAGGGATAAGGGCTTTATCCGACCACTCCAGCTCAGATGCCAGAGTGCGGAAATGGACGGCAAAAAGGCTGACCAAGGATGAGCCCTGAGTCAGTGCCAACAGTTGGAGCACCGTGTCATGGGTGACACGAGGTCCTAGAAAGACCTGTGCTCAGGAATAACGGAGCACTCTGCACCACATGATCGCCACGCTCCCACAACGGCGTAGCCCACTGCAACGCCCTGTCCGACAATAAGGAAATTATAAAGCCCTCCTTAGCCCGCTCTGTAGGGAAACGAGAGGCCAGAAGCTCAAGATGTATTGAGCACTGACTCACGAAACCCCTACAGGACTTACTGTCACCAGAAAATTTCTCTGGTAGCGGGAGGCGAGATAGCGTCGGTACAGGAGCGGCAGTGGACAAGGTAGCTGCAGCCACACTTGCAGCCTGAACAGCGACAGCAGTAACATCCACAGCTGAGGTTGAACGCTCAAGAGCCGCCAACCTTCCCTCCAGCTGCTGGATGTACCGCTGTAATCGCTGGTCGTCCGCCATTTACTAGCCAGACCCTGGCGCTAGTATTCTGTTAGGACTGGCGGAACGCACCAAAACAGATGGTATAGATGCGTTCGCAGTCCGGGGTCCACCGTGCAGGTGAAAACCTGCTGCTAGCAATTAGCAGACTATATGGCGGTACACTAGAGTATACACACGTGGGTTAACCTCACCCAGCGTGAAAGAAGCAATCCTGTTAAGGCACAGGACCGCGGTACCGCACCTAAAGCGCGAGCAAGTAGCCAGCGAACTCAACCCCAACTGGGATTGAAGTCCGATTAGACCCTTGCTGGCGCAACACCGCAACTGGGTGTGAAATGAAACAGAAGAGCATGCAGTGCCGCACTGACGAACGCCACTAACCACCCAGGCTTGGGTAACGAAAGCACAGAGGAAGTGCACGGCGCCGTACTGGCGGTCACAGCAACTGGATGCTATTATGTGTGACTAGTGCTGTAGGATAAGTAGGGCGCTAGGTAGCAGCCATACACCTTCCGCGAACAGTCATACTATAGGGTAGGGGTATCCAAGGACGACTTGCACTCACAACATACACACATTAGCAATTGTTTGACAATACTAGCGCATGGCCGTGCGGTCATGCGCAGTTTATATCGCAGCAGCACAGGAAGTGGCCACAGCACTTTTGCCCTTCTAGGACCTGCCAAGAGGACCAATGGAATGTGCTGCAGAGCCTGAGCACATGACCCTCGATCTCCAACGGGAGACCTTACGCTGGGCATGCTCAGTACGTGCAGACAAGGACTTAGTCCCAGAGAAGTCCGCTCGCTGCTGACCAGCACAGACTTTAATAGCAGAGACTGGAGAAGCAGCAGTAACTCTCAGAACAGAGTGAGAATGAGCAAGACTCTGGGACCGACGACCTTGCTGAGCAGACTCCACTGCGGCTGGACAAGAATGGGAGACCGCAGCGGAGGTGGCCCGAGATTCCCCCTGTGCAGAAGCGGGAACTCGACCCCTAACACCGACTAACGGTGCGGAGATGCCACTCTGCATCCCAGAGCTTCCAGCTAGCAAGACAAAATCATGATATCCAGATGGACAAGAAAACAATGAACGAATTAGATACTATCAGGAACTTAGCTTCTGCTGGAGTAGACAGGTCACCAGAAAGATCCAAAAGCGAACTGAACCAATGCAGAAACATTGACAGCTGGCATGGAGTAACGATCTAAGTGGAGTTAAATAGAGCAGCCAACCAAAGGATAAACCACGTCACCTGTGTAAGGAACCTCAGAAGCAGCAGCTCCACTCACAGCCACCAGAGGGAGCCCACGGACAGAACTCACCGAAGTACCATTCACGACCACAGGAGGGAGCTGACAACAGAATTCACAACAGTTATCCCAAGTTTTTAGTTTCATTTTTCTTCTCTCCACCAAAAGGTCATTCCTGCATGATTTCTTAGCTCTTAGATACCCCTTCTTTATGGTCCGACCACTATAGCCACGTTGTTTAAAACGCTCCCCAAGGTCCACAGCCTGCCTCTCAAAAAGTGAAACAGAAGCACAGATCCTTCGTGACCGAAGGAACTGTCCTATGGGGATGGCCCTTATCGTGGAGGATGGATGGGATGAGGTTGAATGCAAAAGTGCATTCACCGAGGTCTCCTTCCGGTACATATCGGTGTAAATTTCACCATTTTCTTGGACCCTTAAAGTAATGTCCAAAAAGGAGATCTCCCGGTGATGATATGCATACGTGAGCCGTTGTCGTTCAATCCCGCCATAAACTTTTGTAACTCCAGGACAGGGCCATGCCATATAAACAAGACATCATCAATATATCTATACCAACCAAGAATTTGGTGGACAGAAGGGGCGGACTGTGCGCCATCCTGAAAAATCTCACGCTCCCAATATCCAAGGAATAAATTAGCATAAGACGGCGCACAGGAAAAAATTGTGTGTGAGGATGAACTCCAACAACTCCAACACCAGCTCACGTAAATCAGGATCCAGGTTGCTAGACTCCAGAAAAAATCTAGTGGCCCTCATTCCATCAGCATGGCGGACGCTGGTATATAATTGTTCGACATCCGCTGTGACTAGTAGCATATCCTTCTCCACGATAAGGCCATCAACCCGTCACAGGACGTCTGTCGTGTCTCTGACATAGGAGGGCAGAGTCTCAACCTGTGGTTTTAAATAGTGTTCAATAAATTTACACGTTGTGTCACACAGCCCTCCTGTTGTGAATTCTGTTGTCAGGCTCCCTCCTGTGGTCATGAATGGTACTTCGGCTGGTTCTGACCATGGACTTTCTCTGGTGGCTGTGGGTGTTTCTGAGTTTCCTTTCACAGGTGACGAGGTTAATTCGTTACCTGGCTCCTCTGTTTAACTCCACTTAGATCTTTGCTCCATGCCACCTGTCAATGTTCCAGTTTTTTGTTCTAGTTCTCTCCTGGATCGTTCTTGTGACCTGTCTTCCCAGCAGAAGCTAAGTGACTGCTTATTTTTCTCTGGTTTGCTATTTTTCTGTACAGCTTGCTATTTGGATTGTTGTCTTGCTTGCTGGAAGCTCTGGGACGCAGAGGGAGCGCCTCCGCACCGTGAGTCGGTGCGGAGGGTCTTTTTGCGCCCTCTGCGTGGTCTTTTTGTAGGTTTTTGTGCTGACCGCAAAGCTACCTTTCCTATCCTCAGTCTGTTCAGTAAGTCGGGCCTCACTTTGCTTAATCTATTTCATCTCTGTGTTTGTATTTTCATCTTTACTCACAGTCATTATATGTGGGGGGCTGCCTTTTCCTTTGGGGAATTTCTCTGAGGCAAGGTAGGCTTTATTTTTCTATCTTTAGGGCTAGCTAGTTCCTTAGGCTGTGCCGAGTTGCATAGGGAGCGTTAGGAGCAATCCACGGCTATTTCTAGTGTGGTTGATAGGATTAGGGATTGCGGTCAGCAGAGTTCCCACGTCCCAGAGCTCGTCCTATATTATCAGTAACTATCAGGTCATTCCGTGTGCTCTTAACCTCCAGGTCCATTATTGTCCTGACCACCAGGTCATAACAGTACAGGTGGCCCAAAGTACTAATGCATCTCAATAGAGGGAAAAGAGAAGTTCTGAGACCATTTTTTTTTCTTTGCAGTGTGTTTTGTCTCTCTTTTCCCCTTTACATCTGGGTGGTTCAGAACACAGGTGTAGACATGGACATTCAAGGTCTGTCCTCTTTGATGGATAATCTCACTAAGTGTACAAAACATTCAAGATTTTGTGGTTCAGAATCCGATGTCAGAGCCCAGGATTCCAATTCCTGATTTGTTTTTTGGTGATAGATCTAAGTTCTTGAATTTAAAAAATAATTGTAAATTATTTCTTGCCTTGAAACCTCGCTCCTCAGGTGACCCTGTTCAACAAGTAAAGATCATTATTTCTTTGTTATGTGGTGACCCTCAAGACTGGGCATTTTCCCTTGCGCCAGGAGATCCTGCATTGCGTGATGTTGATGCGTTTTTCCTGGCGCTTGGATTGCTTTATGACGAACCTAATTCAGTGGATCAGGCAGAGAAAATCTTGCTGGCTCTGTGTCAGGGTCAGGATGAAGCGGAGATATATTGTCAGAAGTTTAGAAAGTGGTCTGTGCTCACTCAGTGGAATGAATGTGCCCTGGCAGCAATCTTCAGAAAGGGTCTCTCTGAAGCCCTTAAGGATGTCATGGTGGGATTTCCCATGCCTGCTGGTCTGAATGAGTCTATGTCTTTGGCCATTCAGATCGATCGACGCTTGCGTGAGTGTAAAGCTGTGCACCATTTGGCGGTACTATCTGAGCATGGGCCTGAACCTATGCAATGTGATAGGACTTTGACCAGAGCTGAACGGCAAGAACACAGACGTCGGAATGGGCTATGTTTTTAATGTGGTGATTCCACTCATGCTATCTCCGATTGTCCTATACGCACTAAGCGGTTCGCTAGGTCTGACACCATTGGTACGGTACAGTCTAAATTTCTATTGTCCGTTACTCTGATTTGTTCTTTGTCATCCTATTCTGTTATGGCATTTGTGGATTCAGGCGCTGCCCTGAATTTGATGGACTTGGAGTATGCTAGGCGCTGTGGTTTTTTCTTGGAGCCCTTGCAGTATCCTATTCCATTGAGAGGAATTGATGCTACGCCTTTGGCCAAGAATAAGCCTCAGTACTGGACCCAATTGACCATGTGCATGGCTCCTGCACATCAGGAGGATATCCGCTTTCTGGTGTTGCATAATCTGCATGATGTGGTCGTTTTAGGGTTGCCATGGCTACAGGTTCATAATCCAGTATTGGACTGGAAATCTATGTCTGTGTCCAGCTGGGGTTGCCAGGGGGTACATGGTGATGTTCCATTTTTGTCTATTTCGTCTTCCACTCCTTCTGAAGTTCCAGAGTTTTTGTCGGATTATCGGGATGTATTTGATGAGCCCAAAGCCAGTGCCCTACCTCCTCATAGGGATTGCGATTGTGCTATTAATTTGATTCCTGGTAGTAAGTTTCCTAAGGGCCGATTGTTCAATTTATCTGTGCCAGAACACGCCGCTATGCGGAGTTATATAAAGGAATCCTTGGAGAAAGGCCATATTCGCCCGTCGTCATCACCGTTAGGAGCAGGGTTCTTTTTTGTGGCCAAGAAGGATGGTTCTTTGAGACCTTGTATTGATTACCGCCTTCTCAATAAAATTACAGTCAAATTTCAGTATCCTTTGCCGTTGCTGTCTGATTTGTTTGCTCGTATTAAAGGGGCTAGTTGGTTCACCAAGATAGATCTTCGAGGGGCGTATAATCTTGTGCGTATTAAACAAGGCGATGAATGGAAAACAGCATTTAATACGCCCGAGGGCCATTTTGAGTACCTGGTTATGCCATTCGGGCTTTCCAATGCTCCATCAGTATTTCAGTCCTTTATGCATGACATCTTCCGAGAGTACCTGGATAAATTCCTGATTGTGTATTTGGATGATATTTTGGTCTTTTCGGATGATTGGGAGTCTCATGTGAAGCAGGTCAGAATGGTGTTCCAGGTCCTTCGTGCGAATTCCTTGTTTGTGAAGGGGTCAAAGTGTCTCTTTGGAGTTCAGAAGGTTTCATTTTTGGGGTTCATTTTTTCCCCTTCTACTATCGAGATGGACCCTGTTAAAGTCCAAGCCATTTACACTTGGACTCAGCCGACATCTGTGAAGAGCCTGCAAAAGTTCCTGGGCTTTGCTAATTTTTATCGGCGCTTCATCGCTAATTTTCTAGTGTTGCTAAACCGTTGACTGATTTGACCAAGAAGGGTGCTGATGTGGTCAATTGGTCTTCTGCAGCTGTAGAGGCTTTTCAGGAGTTGAAGCGTCGTTTTTCTTCTGCCCCTGTGTTGTGCCAGCCAGATGTTTCGCTCCCGTTTCAGGTTGAGGTTGATGCTTCTGAGATTGGAGCTGGGGCTGTTTTGTCGCAAAGAAGTTCTGATGGCTCGGTGATGAAGCCATGTGCTTTCTTTTCTAGAAAGTTTTCGCCTGCTGAGCGCAATTATGATGTTGGTAATCGAGAGTTGTTGGCCATGAAGTGGGCATTCGAGGAGTGGCGTCATTGGCTTGAAGGAGCCAAGCATCGCCTAGTGGTCTTGACAGATCACAAGAATTTGACTTATCTTGAGTCTGCCAAACGGTTGAATCCGAGACAGGCTCGATGGTCATTATTTTTCTCGCGTTTTGATTTTGTGGTTTCGTACCTTCCGGGCTCTAAGAATGTGAAGGCTGATGTCCTGTCAAGGAGTTTTGTGCCTGACTCTCCGGGTGTTCCTGAGCCGGCGGGTATTCTCAAAGAGGGGGTAATTTTGTCTGCCATCTCCCCTGATTTGCGGCGGGTGCTGCAAAAATTTCAGGCTGATAGACCTGACCGTTGCCCAGCAGAGAAACTGTTTGTCCCTGATAGATGGACTAGTAGAGTTATCTCTGAGATTCATTGTTCAGTGTTGGCTGGGCATCCTGGAATCTTTGGTACCAGAGATTTGGTGGCTAGATCCTTTTGGTGGCCGTCTTTGTCACGGGATGTGCGTTCTTTTGTGCAGTCCTGTGGGACTTGTGCTCGGGCTAAGCCCTGCTGTTCTCGTGCCAGTGGGTTGCTTTTGCCCTTGTCGGTCCCAAAGAGGCCCTGGACGCATATTTCTATGGATTTTATTTCGGATCTCCCCTTCTCTCAAAAGATGTCGGTCATTTGGGTGGTTTGTGATCGCTTTTCTAAGATGGTCCATTTGGTACCTTTGTCTAAATTGCCTTCCTCCTCTGATTTGGTGCCATTATTTTTCCAGCATGTGGTTCGTTTACATGGTATCCCGGAGAACATCGTTTCTGACAGAGGTTCCCAGTTTGTTTTGAGGTTTTGGCGATCTTTTTGTGCTAGGATGGGCATTGATTTGTCTTTTTCCTCGGCTTTCCATCCTCAGACAAATGGCCAAACCGATCAAACTAATCAGACTTTGGAAACATATCTGAGATGCTTTGTTTCTGCTGATCAGGATGATTGGGTGTCCTTTTTGCCGTTGGCTGAGTTCGCCCTTAATAATCGGGCCAGCTCGGCTACTTTGGTTTCGCTGTTTTTGTGCAATTCTGGTTTCCATCCGCGTTTCTCTTCAGGGCAGGTTGAGTCTTCGGACTGTCCTGGTGTAGATACGGTGGTGGATAGGTTGCAGCAGATTTGGACTCATGTGGTGGACAATTTGACATTGTCCCAGGAGAAGGCTCAACGTTTCGCTAACCGCCGGCGTTGTGTGGGTCCCCGACTTCGTGTTGGGGATTTGGTTTGTTTGTCGTCTCGTTATGTTCCTATGAAGGTTTCCTCTCCTAAGTTTAAGCCTCGTTTCATTGGTCCATATAAGATTTCTGAGGTTATCAATCCTGTGTCATTTCGTTTGGCCCTTCCTGCTTCTCTTGCCATCCATAATGTGTTCCATAGGTCATTGTTGCGGAGATACGTGGCGTCTGTGGTTCCATCTGTTGATCCTCTTGCCCCGGTGTTGGTTGAGGGGGAGTTGGAGTATGTGGTGGAGATGATTTTGGATTCTCGTATTTCGAGATGGAAACTCCAGTACCTGGTCAAGTGGAAGGGTTATGGTCAGGAAGATAATTCCTGTGTTTTTGCCTCTGATGTTCATGCTGCCGATCTGGTTCGTGCCTTTCATTTGGCTCGTCCTGGTCGGCCTGGGGGCTCTGGTGAGGGTTCGGTGACCCCTCCTCAAGGGGGGGTACTGTTGTGAATTCTGTTGTCGGGCTCCCTCCTGTGGTCATGAATGGTACTTCGGCTGGTTCTGACCATGGACTTTCTCTGGTGGCTGTGGGTGTTTCTGAGTTTCCTTTCACAGGTGATGAGGTTAATTCGTTAGCTGGCTCCTCTATTTAACTCCACTTAGATCTTTGCTCCATGCCACCTGTCAATGTTCCAGTTTTTTGTTCTAGTTCTCTCTCCTGGATCGTTCTTGTGACCTGTCTTCCCAGCAGAAGCTAAGTGACTGCTTATTTTTCTCTGGTTTGCTATTTTTCTGTCCAGCTTGCTATTTGGATTGTTGTCTTGCTTGCTGGAAGCTCTGGGACGCAGAGGGAGCGCCTCCGCACCGTGAGTCGGTGTGGAGGGTCTTTTTGCGCCCTCTGCGTGGTCTGTTTGTAGGTTTTTGTGCTGACCGCAAAGCTACCTTTCCTATCCTCAGTCTGTTCAGTAAGTCGGGCCTCACTTTGCTTAATCTATTTCATCTGTGTTTGTATTTTCATCTTTACTCACAGTCATTATATGTGGGGGGCTGCCTTTTCCTTTGGGGAATTTCTCTGAGGCAAGGTAGGCTTTATTTTTCTATCTTTAGGGCTAGCTAGTTCCTTAGGCTGTGCCGAGTTAGGAGCAATCCACGGCTATTTCTAGTGTGGTTGATAGGATTAGGGATTGCGGTCAGCAGAGTTCCCACGTCCCAGAGCTCGTCCTATATTATCAGTAACTATCAGGTCATTCCGTGTGCTCTTAACCTCCAGGTCCATTATTGTCCTGACCACCAGGTCATAACACCCTCCCATGCCAGAGACAATAGGATGCCCTGGAGGAGACAACAGGTCTTTGTGGACCTTGGGGAGTAGATAAAAAGTGGGTATTATTGGACATTGGGTCAAAAGCCCACCCAAAGTTTTTTTATTAATGATACCCCTTTCAAAGGCCATTTCCAAGATATTTTGTAATTGGGCTTGAAACTTGGGAAGAGGATTTTGTGGTAAAGGGGTATAGGTGTCTCTATTCCGTAGTTGCCTAAAAGCCTCTTTTTCTTACCTCTCCACAGGCCAGATGACTACGTTATCCCCCTTATCCGCCGGTTTGATGACAACGTCGTCCCACATTTTGATTTCCTGTAATGCCTCCCTTTGTTTAACTGTGAGATTGTCTCTTTTTTATAATTACTGATTTTACCAAAATCCTCCACCACTAATTTGGTGAAGATTTCAACCTGTGGGCAGAGGGAAAAGGGGGGAAAAGTGGTACATCTGGCTGAAATATGAGGTGGAGAGGCACTTACCCCCATAGTAAGAGACTCCTGTTCCAGCTCTTCCAGGTTTCTCAATGTTTCGATTTCAGTGGGGTCAGTTATTTCAGCATTTCCTGAAGAGCGCAAATGAAGTCTTTTTAAAATGATCTTCTGGGCGAAAAGATGCAGGTTCTTTAGCGCTACAAAAAAGTCAAAATTATTACATGGGGAAAAAGAAAGGCCCAATCCCAAAACCTCTTTTTGTTGTTCAGAGAGAACATGAGTGGACAAATTGATTACCTCTAAAACATTCGTTTTTTATTTTTTGTCCATAGTAGGAGAGGTATTCATTTTTTGCTTATTCCTTAATCGTCCATTTCTCCACTCATTTCTCTCCTGATCCCTTTTAGTCCAGATAGATCTATTATTTTCTATTCCTTGTGTTCTGTCCTCCGCCGAGGATACAGAAGAAATGGAAGTAGAACGACTTCTGGGAAATGTTTTATTAAATGCTCGTTTGTTATACCATTTATATGTCCGGCCTTGCTGTCGATCAACCAAATCACGCTGGTACTTCCTAGTCTTGTTTTGTACCACTTCAGTTTCCCATTTTTTAAAGCCGAATCAATTTCATCTTTAAATTTGGTTGCCATTTCACCTGTCAAACACTTATTGATATCTTCTTGTATCGTATTTAATTCCATATCTAACTCTTTCAGTTGTTTCTCATTATGTTTAGACAATAGTTCCATAAACTTCTTAGAACACAGGGATGCTGCGTCCTCCCACTGTTGAATAAAATCATTGTCGCTCACCACAAAGGATGGGAAGACTTGGACTCGTAGTTCCCTCGGGACCAGACCACATCCTATATAACGCTCAAGAAAAGCCCTATTCCACCACAGACGCATCCGTTTGTTGAGCAATTCCTTATATTTATTAGTAAGAGTACTTATGTCTCCGGATCTAGAATCGACTGTACTACCAACACTATCACTAAAAACTTGATCCAGCTGATTTAGCCACGCTTTTTCGAGTTCCCGAAAATCCATTCCTTTCAACTTGGTTACTGTGAAAACACAGATAATAGTATAATATAACAAGCCCAAACTGAAACATATAGTTCCAAATTTCTCCAACATGCTCACAACCACCATGGGGGAGCCTATTTATGGAGAAGTATCACTAATGAGTACATATAGGACACTCCCACAACTAGCTTATACAGACAAAAACGGAGTACAGGTCCATACTAAAATAACAATTTTATTGAATACAAATAGATAATAATCCAATATCAATTATATTTAGACAGATGAGTAAACAAAAAGTTGCAAGCAAAAGAAACAGTGGAGGTAGCACAGATGAAAAACAGCGCGGAGAAAAACTGATGCCAAATGTGTTAATAAAGTGCCTAGTGCAACAGATAAAGCCAGGGGAAGGGGGTCAGGGGGTATAAGGTCTTATCGACTAATCAAAATCCATGTGGACACTCACAGAGCCCTGTACACAGGCTCCAATCAATCACATATTGTAAGTGATTGCACCCAAATCCCCCCTAAAATCCTTACCCCTGGAGCTGGCACTCAGAGATGATCCACGCTGCAGCCCCAACGCGCGTTTCGCGTCAGCTTCGTCAGGGGGCGGCGCTGCTGACAGACCAGAGGTGCTATTTAAAGATCCCGTGATGACGCGTGCGGTGCAGTGACGTCATTGTGACGGAACTGGCCGTGGCGCCATCTTGGACGCTGTCCGGGATGCAATTCCCGGCCGTGCAAGCGCCGACATGCGCCGCACCAGGTGGCATCAATTTTGTTATTGGGGGATCTTTAAATAGCACCTCTGGTCTCTCAGCAGCACCGCCCCCTGACGAAGCTGACGCGAAACGCGTGTTGGGGCTGCAGCGTGGATCCTCTCTGAGTGCCAGCTCCAGGGGTAAGGATTTTAGGGGGGGGGGGTTTGGGTGCAATCACTTACAATATGTGATTGATTGGAGCCTGTGTACAGGGCTCTGTGAGTGTCCACATGGATTTTGATTAGTCAATAAGACCTTATACCCCCTGACCCCCTTCCCCTGGCTTTATCTGTTGCACTAGGCACTTTATTAACACATTTGGCATCAGTTTTTCTCCGCACTGTTTTTCATCTGCGCTACCTCCACTGTTTCTTTTGCTTGCAACTTTTTGTTTACTCATCTGTCTAAATATAATTGATATTGGATTATTATCTATTTGTATTCAATAAAATTGTTATTTTAGTATGGACCTGTACTCCGTTTTTGTCTGTATAAGCTATGTTGTGAGGTGAAATTTTAACCCCGCGCTTTCCAATTCACCAAACAATTTTGCCCCTATCTACATAATGGGAAAAAATGAAAGGAAAAGTGTAGGAGGCAAATTGACAGCTGCCAGATGTGAACAAGGGGGACTTAAAGAATGAGAGCGATGGCGCCAAATAGTATATACCGTACAGTTGCTAAGGTGGGGCCCCGACATGGGATACTCACCACACACGGGGATATGAACACACACACAAAATGCGCCACACACTACCACGTGCTTGAACACATATTACTCTCAGCACACATTTCACCACAAATACACCAACCTCGTCACATAAAAGTCGAAACACAAAAGTCGCCACTCAAAGCTCGCCATGCGCAGAACTCGCCACATGCAAAAACTAGGCTCTTGCAAAACTCACCACAAGTGCAAAACTCACCTCATGGAAAACTCGCCACACGCAAAACTTGCACACGCGGAAAAATTGCCACATGCACAAAAGTTGCAACACATGCAAAAGTTGCCTCACACAAAACTTGCACATACTCAAAAGGCACCACACATAAAACTCGCCACGCGCAAAACTCGCCATGCGCAAAACTTGCTGCACACAACTTGCTACACTAACCTGTCACATGCAACTCGACACACAAAAAGTTGCTACACGCATGTTGCCACACAAAACTCATCTCACAAAAGTCGCTACATGCATGTCGCCACACGCAACTCAACACACACAACTTGACAAACGAAACTCGCCCTAAAACACACACAAGTCTGGTATTTTCCTTTAAAAATAAAAATCTGATTAATAAGCAGACAAACTACAACAAATGTACCATATAGGAAATACGGCAGCTGTCAGTCACATAACCTGTCTATTATGTGTATGTGTGAGCTAATATATACTGCCAGGGGGAGGGCTTCCTTTTGGCTGGGGATTTATCAGGCTGCCAATTTAGCTTACAAATACTGAGGTAAAAATACTGAGCAAATAACGTGTGAACGAGGTCTAATACAGGAGGAGATGACACACAGGTATATACTATATACAGGGGAGATGACACACAGATATATACTATATACAGGAGAGATGACACACAGGTATATACTATATAGAGGAGGAGATGACATACAGGTACATATACTGTATATACAGCAGGAGATGACATACAGGTATATACTATATACAGGAGGAGATGACACACAGGTATATACTATATACAGGAGCAGATGACCTACAGGTATATACTATATACAGGAGGAGATGACATACAGGTACATATACTGTATATACAGCAGGAGATGACATACAGGTATATACTATATACAGGAGGAGATGACATACAGGTATATGCTATATATAGAAGGAGATGACATTCAGGTATATACTATATACAGGAGGAGATGACACACAGATATATACTATATACAGGGGAGATGACACACAGGTATATACTATATACAGGAGGAGATGACACACAGGTATATACTATATACAGGAGGAGATGACATACAGGTATATACTATATATAGAAGGAGATGACATACAGGTATATACTATATACAGGAGGAGATGACACACAGGTATATACTATATACAGGAGGAGATGACACACAGGTATATACTATATACAGGAGGAGATGACATACAGGTATATACTATATACAGGAGGAGATGACACACAGATATATACTATATACAGGGGAGATTACACACAGCAGGTATATACTATATACAGGGGAGATGACATACAGGTATATACTATATACAGGAGATGACATACAGATGTATACTATATATAAGGGAGATGACAAACATGTATATACTGAGGTGATGAGGTGAAAATGAGAGGTGTGAGGTGAAAATGAAAAGGTGTGAGTGCAAAATGAGAGGAGTGAGGAAAAATAGTGGAGTGATCAGAAAATGACAGATGTGAGGTTGAAATGACAAGTGTTAGGGGGGAATGAGAGGAGTGAGGGAGAAAATGAGAGGTGTGAGGGAGAAAATGAGAGATGTGAGGGGGAAAATGAAAGATGTGATTGGGAAAAAGAGGCGTGATGGGAAAAAAAGAGAAGTGAGGTGCTATAACTAACCACAGATATTTACTATGCCCAGGCAACACCGGGCTCTTCAGCTAGTAAATAAATATATTTATTAGGGATGAGCTAATATTAAAATGCTAAGATGCTTGTTACTCGAACCAAGAATTTTCTAATGCTCGGATGCTCATTTTGAATAACTGGTATAATGGGAGTCAATGTGAAATCCGAGCATTTTTCCGGCAGACCTTACAAGGAAGCCTGGAGGGCAGTGAAAATGTTAAAATGGATGGAAAAAGTGTTCAATGGAAGGAGAACAGCGTATGGAAGACCACTAGAAGCATTTCTGACTCCCTGATCGCTGCTGAGAACATTGGTGTCACACTTTTACTCCACTTTAAGGACTGACAAAACATTCAAAATTGAAGAGAAATTGTAGTTCAAAGGAAAAAAAAATGTTAATAAACATTCTTTCCCATATAATGACTTGCATATAAGGCTAAATTTAAATAGGATTTAAAAAAAATAATTTTAAGTAACAACATTTAACAAATATTGAAATTTGAATTAAAATTTGGAAATTTCAGTGTAATTTATAAAGAAAGCAAGAACTGCCAAATATTGGATGGAAGAGGGACTCAGATGCACCCTGTATAACACATAAAGGAGGGCCTCAGAGACATTCTGTTTAGTGATGAGCGAGCATGCTCGCCACTACTTGGTACTCGCCCGAGCATCTCACTGCTCAAGATGCTCGGAGCTCTCCGAGTATTTCTGGGGTTGTTCGGTGGAAGCTCGGGTCCCCACCCTGCATGCTTAGCACACTTTAGAGAGCCAATGAAGATGCAGGGATTGTCTGCCACACACTGTATTGCCGCAGCCATGTTGGTTGTGACATTACAGTGATTCACTGGCCGCACAGTGTCATGAGGTCTATTTCAGAGCTGGCACCGCCATATACCATATATTATATTATATATTATATATAAATCCATCTCAACTAATAGCCCTTCTAAGGACTAAAAAAACTGCATAGATATCAGTGCTAGGCAGGCAGGCAGTGTATGTGGCAGACTTCAGTGCATATAGCAAGAGGGTCCATTCCATTTCTGTCTGCTGCTGCTATCACAGATATTTCTAGACATAGCCCCAGGCATCAGGGGCCAGGAATATTTTTTTTTTATCTTAATCCTGATTATTTGCTGAAAAAGCAATCCAGAGAACACCATTTTTCAGCTCAATTTGTTTGTTAGCACTGCAGAATACAGGCAGATATTTTCCATATTACAGCGCTAAAAATCCAGCTATTTAAAACTGTGGTTTGACCGTCACACGGCTCACATCAGTGCGCTCAAAATTCTGCCATTTCTGCCTTCCATTTAAATATCGTTGCAGTGTGTTAGCGAAGTTATTGACACCAGTCTGCTGTTAAAAATAGTTACCTACAGGACAGCTATTTAAAACTGTGGTATTGTTCGTCACACGGCTCACATATCAGTGCACTCAAAATTCTGCCATTTCTGCCCTCCATTTAAATTTTGTTGCAGTGTCTTAGCAATGTTATTGACACCAGTTTAGTGTTGAAAATAGTTACCTGCAGGCCAGCTATTTAAAACTGTGGTTTTCCATCACACGGCTCACATATCAGTGCACTTAAAATTCTGCCATTTCTGGCCTCCATTTAAATTTTTTTGCAGTGTGTTAGCGAAGTTATTGACATCAGTCTGTTGTTACAAATAGTTACCTACAGGCCAGCTATTTAAAACTGTGGTATTGTCCATCACTCGGATCACATATAAGTTCACTCCAAATTCAGCCATTTGTAGCAGGGTTGAGCGACCTTGACCTTTTTAGAGTCGAGTCGTGTTTCGCGAAACCCGACTATCTTAGAAGTCGAGTCGAGTGGAATCGGCCGATTATGGCGAAAAGTCGGGTATCGCCCGAAACACGAAACCCAATGCAAGTCAATGGGGGAGCATAGTCGGCAGTGAGTGGAGGCCAGGAAAACACCTACACTGCCCATTTTAATGGCAAAAACATCCATTCTTATTACAGAAGCTTGTCAATCGTAATTTAGCTTATAATAATTGGAAGGCATTTGAAATTGGGGGTCATTTGGCTAAAGTTGTGGGGGGTAGGGCTGGTTCAAGTAATTAGTGGGCCCAGTAAATCTGGACCACGTCACGGCAGTGGATCAGGGAGAGGTAAGTATTTCAACTTTGCAAGTGCTGTGATCCTGAGCAAGCAGGGGGGGCCCACTCATTGGCATTGGCACTGGCACAGGGCCCCTCAAAGTACAGCGGTGTGTTTGCACGGCGGGGGCGCCTCCCACCGGCAGCAACACTTTTGCGTACTATGAGAGGCCCTGTGCCAGTGACGTCGCCAACTAGTATTCCTCCCCCCACCTGATGAAGGAACCTGCACTTTCATCTGCACCTTCCTCTTTGTCCCCATGTAAGGTGGTATGGTATGCGGGAAGAGGAACCTGACTTTCAGCAGGGTCACAATCTTGCTGTGTAGCGTGCACGGGGAATTTTGCGTTATGGGTCAATGTACCAGCAGACTCATCTATCACTGGCTGGGCAATGGGCAGGATGAGGAGGAAACACAGATATAGGCCCAAAGAATAAAGTTGGCTAAATGCAGTTCAAAATTGGTAACACAGGACTAACCAGGGGGCATTGCAGTGGAGGACAACTGGAATGAGAGGCTGACACAGAGAGTAGGCCCAAATCAGTAGTATCAGTAGTAACATTAACAACTACTTAACAAGAGCCTGAAAATGGAATTTCAGGACAGGAAACCAGGAGAACAGCAAGGAGTGGCAGACACCGATAGTAGGCCCCAAACCAACTAGTACGCCAAATGCAGTTGTTCCATTTAACCACAATTTAATGAGAGCCTGAAGATAGAAGTTCAGGAAAGGCAACCTGGAGAACACCTTGGAGTGTAACACACCATCTCTCTACACCCCATACCCAATTTGTAGGCCTAATGCAGTGTAATTTTCAACAACTACTAAACGAGAGTCGGAAGATCGAAGCAATGTGGACGAAACCTGGGGAACACCTTGGAGTGGAACACACCATCTCTCTACACCCCATACCCAATTTGTAGGCCTAATGCAGCGTAGTTTCCAACAACTACTAAACGAGAGCATGAAGATCGAAGCAATGGACAGGAAACCTGGGGAACACCTTGGAGTGGAACACACCATCTCTCTACACCCCATACCCAATTTGTAGGCCTAATGCAGCGTAGTTTCCAACAACTACTAAACAAGAGCCAGAAGAACGAAGCTCAGGAAAGGCAACCTGGAGAACACCTTGGATTGGAACACACCATCTCTCTACACCCCATACCCAATTTGTAGGCCTAATGCAGTGTAGTTTCCAACAACTACTAAACGAGAGCCGGAAGATCGAAGCTCAGGAAAGGCAACCTGGAGAACACCTTGGAGTGGAACACACCATCTCTCTACACCCCATACCCAATTTGTAGGCCTAATGCAGTGTAGTTTCTAACAACTACTAAACGAGAGCATGAAGACCGAAGCAATGTGGACGAAACCTGGGGAACACCTTGGAGTGGAACACACCATCTCTCTACACCCCATACCCAATTTGTAGGCCTAATGCAGTGTAGTTTCCAACAACTACTAAACGAGAGCCAGAAGATCGAAGCAATGGAGAGGAAACCTGGGGAACACCTTGGAGTGTAACACACCGTCTCTCTACACCCCATACCCAATTTGTAGGCCTAATGCAGTGTAGTTTCCAACAACTACTAAACGAGAGCATGAAGATTGCAGCAATGGCGAAGAAACCTGGGGAACACCTTGGAGTGGAACACACCATCTCTCTACACCCCATACCCAATTTGTAGGCCTAATGCAGTGTAGTTTCCAACAACTACTAAACGAGAGCCGGAAGATCGAAGCTCAGGAAAGGCAACCTGGAGAACACCTTGGAGTGGAACACACCATCTCTCTACACCCCATACCCAATTTGTAGGCCTAATGCAGTGTAGTTTCCAACAACTACTAAACGAGGGCATGAAGATCGAAGCAATGGAGAGGAAACCTGGGGAACACCTTGGAGTGGAACACACCATCTCTCTACACCCCATACCCAATTTGTAGGCCTAATGCAGTGTAGTTTCCAACAACTACTAAACGAGAGCATTAAGATCGAAGCAATGGCGAGGAAACCTGGGGCACACCTTGGGGAGGCAGACACCGTTAGTAGGCCCTACCAAAGTTGTACCCCCAATGCAGTTTTAAAATTCCTAGAGGCTGAAAACAAGGCTATTGACGCTCAGCTTTTTTCAAAGGAACACAGCTGAATTGAGTGGCGCAGACAGACACAGGTAGTAGGACTTAAACCAAAAATGTGGCTCACTGCAGCTTAAAAAAGTGGAGAACAATTTCAATAGTGGACCGCAGACAGACTTTGTACGCCTACTATTAAAAAAAGGATGCTCTATGCAATTAAAAATAGGTTCCAGGGGTCCACGGGCAGCAGTGGTGTGGTCAGTGGACGAGTATTGGAAGGAGGGACCGCAGAAAGGCGTAGTAGGCCTAACATAACAAAATTAGGCTGCAGACACTGTAAAATTGGTTCCAGGGGTACACGGGCAGCAGTGGTGTGGTCAGCGGAGGAAAATTGGAATTAGGGACTGCAGACAGACTTTGTAGGCTGTCCCCTGTGGACCATTCATCCAACACATTAACCCAGTGCGCCGTAATGGACACGTAACTTTTTGTGGACATGCCTACTGGTCCATGCATCTCTTGTCAGGTGCACATTTCTACTGTTTGATTGACTGAGTGCTATCACAATGCAGACTTTTTCATGCCGGTGGAGGGCTGGGATGGCTTTTCTCGCAAAAGAAATGTCGACTGGGTAGCTTGAACCGTTGCACAGCGTAGTTCATCTGGGCTTTCTAAATATAAAACAAAGAAAAAAAGGAGGCTACATGCACTTTCAGCTGGGTTCCAGGGGTACACGGCCAGCATTGGTCTGGTCAGTGGAGAACTATTGGAAGGAAGGACCGCAGACAGGCATCAAAGGCCTAACATAATAACAGATGGCTGTAGGCAATTTTAAATTGGTTCCAGGGGTACACGGGCAGCAGTGGTGTGGTCAGTGGAGGCCTAGTGGAAGGAGTGACCGCAGACAGGCATCGAAGGCCTAACATAATAACACATGGCTGTAGGCAATTTTAAATTGGTTCCGTGGGTACACGGGCAGCAGTGGTGTGGTCAGTGGAGGCCTAGTGGAAGGAGTGACCGCAAACAGGCATCGAAGGCCTAACATAATAACACATGGCTGTAGGCAATTTTAAATTGGTTCCAGGGGAACACGGGCAGCAGTGGCCTGGTCAGTGTAGTAGTAGTAGAAAGAACGGACCGCAGACAGGCATCGAAGGCCTAAAATAAAAAAATTGGGCTGACTGTAGGCAATTTTAAATTGGTTCCACGGGTACACGGGCAGCAGTGGTGTGGTCAGTGGAGGCCTAGTGGAAGGAGGGACCGCAGACAGGCATCGAAGGCCTAACATAATAACAGATGGCTGTAGGCAATTTTAAATTGGTTCCAGGGGTACACGGGCAGCAGTGGTGTGGTCAGTGGAGGCCTAGTGGAAGGAGGGACCGCAGACAGGCTTCGAAGGCCTAACATAAAAAAATAGGGCTGTTGGCAATTTAAAATTGGTTCCAGTGGTACAAGGGCAGCAGTACAATGGTCAGTGGAGGCCTAGTGGAAGGAGGGACCGCAGACAGGCTTCGAAGGCCTAACATAAAAAAATAGGGCTGTTGGCAATTTAAAATTGGTTCCAGGGGTACACAGGCAGCAGTACAATGGTCAGTGGAGGCCTAGTGGAAGGAGGGACCGCAGACAGGCTTCGAAGGCCTAACATAACAAAAATGTCAATACAATGGTATTGTCAGTGCCAGGCATTGAAGGATGTCAGCGCATAGACTAAACATTGGTGGAGCTGTGAGAGATAATTTTGCAAGTGGTAGAGCACTGTTTGAGCTGGGGGGGAACTGTCTTGTGGCCGGCGGTACAGGCCCAGGGCCCCTCATATTACAACGGTGTGTCTGACGTTGGGTGCGCACCACCACCGCCAGAGACACTTTTTTGTACTATGAGGGACCCAGTGGCAGTGCCGTCGACCAAAAGCGGGCACACCCACCTCTTCAGACAAACAGCACTCTCACGGGTGCTGGCGCCAAGTGGCGATACCACGGCCCCGTGTGGGGAGTTTGGCCATTTAGTGAGGTGTAAACATGTCGTATGCTGGACAATCAGGTGCAGAAAATTACGAGATTGGAAAAGTCATTCAGAATAGTCCACAGGCAAGACCTTTTCATAGGAAAGCTAGGTGTCAGCCGGGCAAGGTGGGGCAAAAGATTTCGAAATCCAGTTGTGGTTCATTTTAATGAAGGATAGATCATCTACATTTTGGGTAGCCAGACGAGTCCTTTTTTCTGTTAGTATTGAACCTGCAGCACTGAATACTCTTTCTGATAGGACACTAGCTGCCGGGCAAGCAAGCTCCTGCAATGCATATTCTGCCAATTCTGGCCAGGTGTCTAATTTGGATGCCCAGTAATCTAATGGGAATGACGATTGAGGGAGAACGTCGATAAAGGATGAAAAATAGTTTGTAACCATACTGGACAAATGTTGTCTCCTGTCACTTTGAATTGATGCTGCAGTACCTGTCCTGTCTGCGGTCATAGCAAAATCACTCCACAACCTGGTCAGAAAACCCCTCTGGCCAACGCCACTTCTGATTTCTGCCCCTCTAACACCTCTGGTCTGCTGGCCCCTGCAGCTCGTGTGAGAACGATCACGGGCGCTGTGTGCAGGGAATGCCAGAAGCAAACGGTCAACAAGAGTTGATTGTTTGGTTGCTAATATTAGTTCCAAGTTCTCATGTGGCATTATATTTTGCAATTTGCCTTTATAGCGAGGATCAAGGAGGCAGGCCAACCAGTAATCGTCATCGTTCATCATTTTAGTAATGCGTGTGTCCCTTTTGAGGATACGTAAGGCATAATCTGCCATGTGGGCCAAAGTTCTAGTTCTCAAATCTGCAGTTGTGCTTGGTTGAGGGGCAGTTTCAGGCAAATCCACGTCACTTGTGTCCCTCCAAAAACCAGAACCCGGCCTTGCCGCGCCACCAATTTCCAGTGGCCCCGGAAAAGCTTCCTCATTAAAAATATAATCATCCCCATCATCCTCCTCGTCCTCCTCCTCCTCTTCGCCCGCTACCTCGTCCTGTACACTGCCCTGGCCAGACAATGGCTGACTGTCATCAAGGCTTTCCTCTTCCTCAGCTGCAGACGCCTGATCCTTTATGTGCGTCAAACTTTGCATCAGCAGACGCATTAGGGGGATGCTCATGCTTATTATGGCGTTGTCTGCACTAACCAGCCGTGTGCATTCCTCAAAACACTGAAGGACTTGACACATGTCTTGAATCTTCGACCACTGCACACCTGACAACTCCATGTCTGCCATCCTACTGCCTGCCCGTGTATGTGTATCCTCCCACAAAAACATAACAGCCCGCCTCTGTTCGCACAGTCTCTGAAGCATGTGCAGTGTTGAGTTCCACCTTGTTGCAACGTCTATGATTAGGCGATGCTGGGGAAGGTTCAAAGAACGCTGATAGGTCTGCATACGGCTGGAGTGTACGGGCGAACGGCGGATATGTGAGCAAAGTCCACGCACTTTGAGGAGCAGGTCGGATAACCCCGGATAACTTTTCAGGAAGCACTGCACCACCAGGTTTAAGGTGTGAGCCAGGCAAGGAATGTGTTTCAGTTGGGAAAGGGAGATGGCAGCCATGAAATTCCTTCTGTTATCACTCACTACCTTGCCTGCCTCAAGATCTACAGTGCCCAGCCACGACTGCGTTTCTTTCTTCCGCGGTGTGTCTGTTGTCGCCCAAACACTTCATAGCCAATACAGCCTGCTGACGTTTGCCAGTAGCTGCCCCATAATGGGAGACCTGGTGTGCAACAGTGGCAGCTGCGGATGGAGTGGTTGTGCGACTGCGGTCTGTGGACGAGCTCTCGCTTCTGCAGGAGGATGAGGAGGAGGAGGAGGGGGTGCGAACGGCTACAGCCAACTGTTTCCTAGACCATGGGCTAGGCAGAACTGTCCCAAACTTGCTGTCCCCTGTGGACCCTGCATCCACAACATTCACCCAGTGTGCCGTGATGGACACGTAACGTCCCTGGCCGTGCCTACTGGTCCATGCATCTGTTGTCAGGTGCACCTTTGTGCTCACAGATTGCCTGAGTGCATGGACGATGCGCTCTTTAACATGCTGGTGGAGGGCTGGGATGGCTTTTCGGGAAAAAAAGTGTCGACTGGGTAGCTCGTAGCGTGGTACAGCGTAGTCCATCAGGGCTTTGAAAGCTTCGCTTTCAACTAACCGGTAGGGCATCATCTCTAACGAGATTAGTCTAGCTATGTGGGCGTTCAAACCCTGTGTACGCGGATGCGAGGCTAAGTACTTCCTTTTTCTAACCATAGTCTCATGTAGGGTGAGCTGGACTGGAGAGCTGGAGATCGTGGAACTAGCGGGGGTGCCGGTGGACATGGCAGACTGAGAGACGGTGGGAGATGGTATTGTTGCCGCCGGTGCCCTAGATGCAGTGTTTCCTACTACGAAACTGGTGATTCCCTGACCCTGACTGCTTTGGCCTGGCAAAGAAACCTGCACAGATACTGCAGGTGGTGCGGAAAATGGTGGCCCTACACTGCCGGAAGGGATGTTGCGTTGATGACTAGCTTCATTGGCCGAGGGTGCTACAACCTTAAGGGACGTTTGGTAGTTAGTCCAAGCTTGCAAATGCATGGTGGTTAAATGTCTATGCATGCAACTTGTATTGAGACTTTTCAGATTCTGCCCTCTGCTTAAGGTAGTTGAACATTTTTGACAGATGACTTTGCGCTGATCAATTGGATGTTATTTAAAAAAATGCCAGACTGCACTCTTTCTAGCATCGGATACCTTTTCAGGCATTGCAGACTGAGCTTTAACCGGATGGCCACGCTGTCCTCCAACAGGTTTTGGCTTTGCCACGCGTTTTGGGCAAGATACGGGCCCGGCAGATGGAACCTGTTGCGATGTTGATGCCTGCTGCGGCCCCTCCTCCTCCGCTTCAGAACTGCTGCCGCCTGCACCCTGTTCCCCCAATGGCTGCCAATCGGGGTCAAGAACTGGGTCATCTATTACCTCTTCTTGTAGCTCGTGTTCAACTTCGTCTGTGTCACCGTGTCGGTGGGTGGTATAGCGTTCGTGATGGGGCAACATAGTCTCATCAGGGTCTGATTCTTGATCATTACCCTGCGAGGGCAATGTTGTGGTATGAGTCAAAGGACCAGCATAGTAGTCTGGCTGTGGCTGTGCATCAGTGCACTCCATGTCAGATTCAACTAGTAATGGGCATGGACTGTTAACTGCTTCACTTTCTAAGCCAGGGACGGTATGTGTAAAGAGCTCCATAGAGTAACCCATTGTGTCGCCTGCTGCATTCTTCTCTGTTGTTGTTTTTGCTGAAGAGGACAAGGAAGCGACTTGTCCCTGACCGTGAACATCCACTAACGATGCGCTGCTTATACATTTACCAGTTTCACGAGAGGAGGCAAAAGAGCTAGAGGCTGAGTCAGCAAGATAAGCCAAAACTTGCTCTTGCTGCTCCGGCTTTAAAAGCGGTTTTCCTACTCCCAGAAAAGGGAGCGTTCGAGGCCTTGTGTAGCCAGACGACGAACCTGGCTCCACAGCTCCAGACTTAGGTGCAATATTTTTTTTCCCACGACCACCTGATGCTCCACCACTACCACTACCCTCATTACCAGCTGACAATGAACGCCCCCGGCCACGACCTCTTCCACCAGACTTCCTCATTGTTTTAAAAACGTAACCAAACTAACGGTATTTGTTGCTGTCACACAACTTACACGGTGAGCTATAACTTCAGTATGATTTAGCTACCCCTTTACAGGTGGGTGAGACCGCAAGGAAAATCAGGCACAATGTTACACACTCTGTTGTTGGTGGCAACAAATGAGAGAGATGCCACACACGCAGGACTGTCACTGAAGCACAAATGTAAATATTAATCTCCCACTGATTTGATTTTTTTTTCTTTTTCAGGGAGACTTTAGAAAAAAAAATAATAGAATAAAATGATTTTTTCAGGAAGAATTTAGAAACCAAATAAAATAAAATAATTTCTTCAGGGAGAATTTAGAAAACAAATAAAACAAAAAATAGGCTTTTCATGGCCCACTGAGTGAGAGATGACGCACACAGGAGTCAGGAGTGGCACACAAGCCCAGAGGCCAATATTGTTCTCCCAATGATTGATGTAGTGATTTTTTCAGGTAGATTTTGGAACCCAAATCAAGCTAAAAAAATAATAGGCTTTCTATGGCCCACAATTGGAGAGAGAGAGAGAGATGGCACACCCAGGAGTCAAGACTGGCACACAAGCAGAAAGGGCAATATTAATCTCCCACTGATTTGATTTTTTTTTTTTCAGGGAGACTTTAGAAAAAAAAATAATAAAAAAAATGATTTTTTCAGGAAGAATTTAGAAACCAAATAAAATAAAATGATTTTTTCAGGGAGAATTTAGAAAACAAATAAAACAAAAAATAGGCTTTCTATGGCCCACTGAGTGAGAGATGACGCACACAGGAGTCAGGAGTGGCACACAAGCCCAGAGGCCAATATTTATCTCCCACTGATTGATTTATTGATTTTTTCAGGTAGAATTTAGAACCCAAATTAACCAAAAAAATAAATAGGCTTTCTATGGCCCACTATTTGTGAGAGAGATGGCACGCTCAGGACTGGCACACAAGCCCAGAGGCCAATATTAATCTCCCACTTTTTTTTTTTTTTTTCAGGGAAAATTTATAAACCCAATAAAAAAAATAATATATAGGCTTTCTATGGCCCGCTATCTGAGAGAGAGAGATGGCACGCTTAGGACTGGCACACAAGCCCAAAGGCCAATATTAATCTCCCTTTTTTTTTTCAGGGAGAATTTATAAAACCAAAAAAAAAAAAATAAATAGGCTTTCTATGGCCCACTATTTGTGAGAGAGATGGCATGCTCAGGACTGGCACACAAGCCCAAAGGCCAATATTAATCTCCCTTTTTTTTTTTTTTTTCAGGGAAAATTTATAAACCCAATAAAAAAAATAATAAATAGGCTTTCTATGGCCCACTATCTGAGAGAGAAAGATGGCACGCTTAGGACTGGCACACAAGCCCAAAGGCCAATATTAATCTCCCACTGATTGATTTATTGATTTTTTCAGGTAGAATTTAGAACCCAAATAAAGCAAAAAAAAAAAAGGCTTTCTATGGCCCACTGAGTGAGTGATGATGCACACAGGAGTCAGGAGTGGCACACAAGCCCTGAGGCCAATATTTTTCTTCCACTGATTGATGTAGTGATTTTTTCAGGTAGATTTTAGAACCCAAATCAAGCAAAAAAATAAATAGGCTTTCTATGGCCCACTGAGTGAGAGATGGCACAGACAGGGATGGCACTCTAGCAGAAATGCCAATCTTAATCTCCCAAAAAAAAAAAAAAAAAGGAACTGTCCTTCAATTACTATCTCCCTGCAGTAATCTCAGCCAGGTATGGCAGGCAGCAATAAGGAGTGGACTGATGCACAAATTAAATAAAAAGTGTGGACAAACAAACAAGATAGCTGTGCAGAAAGGAAGGAACAAGAGGATTTGTGCTTTGAAAAAAGCAATTGGTTTGCACAGCGGCGTACACACAGCAATGCAGCTATCAGGGAGCCTTCTAGGGCAGCCCAATGAGCTACAGCGCTGAGGAAAAAAAAAAATGTAGCTTCCACTGTCCCTGCACAACGAAGGTGGTGTTGGACAGTGCAAATCGCTACAGCACAAGCGGTTTGGTGGTTAATGGACCCTGCCTAACGCTATCCCTGCTTCTGACGAAGCGGCAGCAACCTCTCCCTAAGCCCAGATCAGCAGCAGTAACATGGCGGTCGGCGGGAACGCCCCTTTATAGCCCCTGTGACGCCGCAGACAGCAAGCCAATCACTGCAGTGCCCTTCTCTAAGATGGTGGGGACCAGGACCTATGTCATCACGCTGCCCACACTCTGCGTTTACCTTCATTGGCTGAGAAATGGCGCTTTTCGCGTCATTGAAACGCGACTTTGGCGCGAAAGTCGCGTACCGCATGGCCGACCCCGCACAGGGGTCGGATCGGGTTTCATGAAACCCGACTTTGCCAAAAGTCGGCGACTTTTGAAAATGAACGACCCGTTTCGCTCAACCCTAATTTGTAGTGAATGTGGAAAATATTGTCCTCGATTTAAAATGGGCAAGGCGCGTGGCTAGGGACAGGGAACTCGACTTTATGGTGATGGTGCATGCAGAGGCTGAGGTTTAAGCCATGGGCAAGCTGAAATTGTGCCACAACAAACACACACATCTTCTTGCCACACCTTCCTGTCACAATTACTAGGGGACTGCAGCACACCCTATTGAACTCAGAGCAGTGTCAAAAGATTGTTGGTTGGAGAGCGGATAATTATTCCAGTCACTTTGCCACTACCACCACCCTTTCATCCACACAGTTAAGTCTCAGTAGCCATGAGTCTGAACCGCATATTCCTTGCCAAGTGCCTGAAGACAACTGATCCCACAATTGGACACTCCAAAGAGCTGTTCACTTTTCCAATTATAGATTCGAGCCTATCGCCCGGTCCACTTGAAGTGGAGAAAGAGGAAATCACATGTGACTATGCCCAAATATTTGAGCAGCCACAGTCACACAAAGGCAATGGTGGGAAAGTGTCACAAGAGGTGGATGATGATGAGACATAATAGCCAGAACAAGTATCAGATATTAATAGTAAAGCCGCACCCTATAATGGCAATGTCTCTATGGAGAGCAGAGTGCACGTCCTCACCAGGGGATCCATCCCAGTAGGTAAATCCAGAAGCGCATGAAGAGAAGGACAGCACCACAGCAATTGTGAAAAAACAGCTCCCGTATTTATTCTGCCATCTGCAACGTTTCGGTCCGTGGACCTTTTTCAAGCATGAAGCTTGAAAAAGGTCTACGGACCGAAATGTTGCAAATGGCAGAATAAATACGGGAGCTGTTTTTTCATAATAGCCAGAACGTCAGGAGGAGTAACAGGGTGCAGAAGTGGAAGGCGAGGTGGTGGATGATATATTAACTGACCCAACCTGGCAGGAGGACATGCAGAGCGAGGACAGCAGCACACAGGGGGAGGAAGGCGCAGCACCCCAACAGGCAGGAAGAAGCAGTGTGGTGGCCACAGACAGAAGGTGAGCAACTGTTCCCCGTAACACCAACACGACAGAAGTTGCCAGTCCAACTGTTAGGTCTTCCCAAGACTGATTGCTTTTTAAAGACTGCTGATAACCCCAAAAAGGTCATTTGCACCACCTGCCAGGTGAGCATCAGCAGGGGTAGCAAAACTACCAGCCTCACCACCACCAGCAAGATCAGGCACATGGCAGAAAAGCACCCGACTTTGTGGGCCGAACCCCAGGCTCCAGGAACAGTGTCTGCGGGTGACACCGCTTCCGCTGTTGTGTGTGCAAGCTAATACCCTGTCCATGGTGCATGTGAAGATGCCTCCTACTATGCAACTGTCATTCCATACAGTCAACTAGCACCATCAGCAAGCATGGCCATGTCCTTGTCCCAGCACAGCATTCAGTTGTCTATACCCCAGTCCTTGGAACGCAAGCACAAATACACAGCCAGTGCCCCACAGTCCACACTACTAAATTCACACATTTTGCCAGGAATTTTTGGCGGCCCTTGCATTCACTGCCTAGGCAAATGGTATGGGAGACCCACTTCCTAATAATGGGAACTTTTTTATGAGGCCCTACTCCAGTAAAGTAGATTGGATGCCATTCTTCTTTTGAAGTTCACACCATCAGAGTGTTCCACCCATCTCCCTCAGGGTAGCAGTCATATACCGGCCCCCAGACTCACCCACCCACTTCCATGATCATTTTTATGTGTTGCTGCCACACTTCATGTCCTCAGAATTGACAACCCTTATCCTGGAAGACTTTACAGCCACACCTCCCCAACTGCATCCCAGCTTCTCTCTGTAGCCAATTCTTGTGGTCTCTCACAACTTTCAAACTCTGAAACACACACAAAGATGGTAACACCCCTGATCTGGACTTTGTCTGGCTCAGTTCAATCTCCTACCTAGATGACTCACCTCTTAACCTTTTTCCCCCCATTGAAATTACTATAACCACAACTTTTTAGGTGCTCCCTAAAAACACATCTGTTTAGGGAGGCCTATCACATTCCCTAATCAAAGTCATATATATATATGACTATATATATATATATATATATATATATATATATATATATATATATATATATATATATATATATACATGTATATATATATACATGTATATATATTCTCTACTTCTCTGAACGTAATTTGCCTTCAAACTCAACAGTACTCAAAAGGCTCATGTAGCCTTTATATACCCCCAATTTCCCCAAGATGGTTGTACCAGCATTGTAAATAATTTGGCTTGAAATGTTTGATTATCTGATATGCACACGCTTAGGATTTCTTGCAGAAATTTCCTGAGAAAAACCTGAAATTTTCTGCAAGAAATATGCAAGAAATCTGCATGCGTTTTTGCGCGTTTTTACCACGTTTTTTGTGCGTTTTTTGTGCATTTAAGGATACGTGCACATGTCAGGATTTCTTGCTGAAATTTCCTGACAAAAACCAGACATTTGTGCCTGAAATCCGTATGCGTTTTTTTCACGTTTTTTATGTGTTTTGTGCATTTTTTGTGCGTTTTTTTGCATTTTTTCCCAATGCATTAAATAGTGGGAAAAACTTGAAAAATCCGCAAAATTAATGAACATGCTGCGTTTTTTACCGCGATGCATTTTTTTTGCGGAAAAAAACGCATCATGTGCACAAAAATTGCGGAATTCATTCTAAATGATGGGATGCTTAATGTATGCTGTTTTTTTGCGGTTTTATAGCATTTTTATAGCAAAAAACGCAACAAACCGTGAAAAATCAACAACGTGTGCACACAGCCTTATTAAACTTGGTAACTTTTAACTGTTTTATATGAACTGCTGACTTGCAAAGCTATGCAGAATGTGTTTGCGATATATAAGTAAAGGTTATTATTTTTAGTAGATTGAAGATGGTGAAGTTCAAGCTGTTAGCTTTGCCATGTGTAGGAGGAAAGATTCTTTTACGTGAGCACAACTAAACAAATGAGGGTGGAGTAGGGTGAACACGACGAGCTGCTGGACTGTGAGAGAGATACAGGCAGAGATGTTATAGTGGATTGAGAAAGATGGGGTGGGCTTGGTATGTAAGATCAGTCAAAATCAGCAAGCATGTCCAATTCTGTATCAGCTAACAGGCTCTCAGTCACTCCAACTGTAGGGGGTAAACAAGTGAAGGTTCTTCAACCAGAGATCTGCGTGACAACACTTGCCATCGTGAGGGAGAAGGAACAATCCGAAAATGCAGTTGATGGAGTGGATGGTGGTTGGCAAGGCCCGCTAGTCTGCATTTTAGCACAGTGACATTCCAAGATTAACGGATGTTGGTCACGCATATGCCAGTTCGTGAATGTAGTACTGAAATTATTTCCTTTTTTTTACTCTACTAGATCGTTTTTAAAAAAGTTGAAAGCTAGTGTGATTTTTTATATTTTTGCTGGTCTGAAAAAAAGACCCAAGATATGTAACTGTGAACGCTGCTGTTCCCTGCCAGACTTGGGGCTCAGGATGCATTGTTTGTCATGGTTGCATAACTATGTCTACATAACCTCCTAGTCTTCCTCCTCTGCTGAGCTACTCAGATACATGGATCTGGGTTTACACCGAGTGTGATCTACCAACTCATCGTCATCCTCTCTATTCTCCCACTCCTCTCCCTGGGAGTCACCCTCCTCCTCTTCCTACCTTCACAACACAGTACAGTCTGCGGGTATCTTAAGTATCTGAGTCTCAATACGAATGGATCACATTCACCAAACGGGGTTAACATCTGTTGATTAGGGTTTGGATTATGCTCGGACCCATCGTCGTTCAGATATGGATCAAACTAAGAAAATATTTGGCCATTGGTGCAGATGATTTCCTCCTCTTGACTTTGTGACTCTTTAGAGTACACTTCCTATGCCTATGGCATGCAATGTGTGAAGAGATCTGTAGACTCAAACACTGTGGTTCCCAACAGTCAGTTGAGCAGTTGGAGAGTTGTGATATGGGGGGAAACAACGGTAATTGGGGTGCAATCATTGAGGAATGTACTTAGTGTGATGTTAAAGTGGCGGAAGAGGAGCAGAGGCCACTTGATGCAGCGCTTGCCATCTACTGGAGCACATGTTATTTCTGGGCCTCATCTACAAAGTGTATAGCTGCCAAAGAAAGGGAGCGGAGTTGCCCGTCCAATAACAGAAGTTGTAAAAATGCTTCGCAATTGCTCACTGTAGCAAAACAAACAGACTTCTCATCCCACATATAATACTTGTCTCACAACTCTAAACAGCTATTCAGTATTTTAAATTCTCTACTGTGTCCGCCAGATCACCCTCCCTCTCCTCTCATCTCAGCTGAAGACTTTGCCTCACCACCTTTGAACTTGACACAATAACGTCCCACCTCATTCCAAACTTTACCAAAGTCTAAATCACAAGCCTAACCCACCTCTTCAACCTGTCACTAAAAACTGGTGTCTTCACTCCTGATTGAAAGACACCTCAATCACACCCATCCTCAAAAAGCCCACCCTTGACCCATCCTCTATCATCCCATCTCATTTCTCCCCTATGCCTCCACACTACTGGAACAACACGTCCATTTTGAACTGTACTCACATTTCTCCTCTTGCTCCCTCTTTGATCGCTTAAAATCTGACTTCAGACTGCACCATTCCATTGAAACCACCCTGACTAAAGTCACCAATTAACCGCCAAATGGAAGTGAAGCGAGTTTGTCCTCCTCCTTCTCCTGGACCTGGCATCTGCCCCTGACACAATGGATATTCCCTCTTACTACAGACTTTCTGATCAGTTGACATTACAGACTTGGCCCTTTGTTGGATCTCCTCGTACCTAACAGATAGGACATTCAGTGTCTCCTACTCACACACCACCTCCTCATCTCGACCCCTATGTGTCAGTGTCCAATAATATTCAGTTGTAAAACTGGGCACTATTCTTAGAGCGCATGCGCTCCCTTCCTCTTAAGGGGACCACCCACATCAACCTAAGGTTTTCCCAGCTTACACCTGGGTGACCCCTTCTATTTAAGCCTTCTCCAGTATGGAGGTGCCTGAGCTATGTTGTTAGTTTGCCTTGCATGCTTGCTAGTTGTCAGGTTCCCCAGGGCCGCCTGTCTGCTTGTCTACCCTGTTCCCGTCTGCTCTTACCTGTCTGTGCCGATCTGCTTGTACCTGTCTGTGCTCTTCTGTCCATTAGCCGGTCCTGATCGCTCCAGCCCACACCTGCCAGTGCTTTTCTGCTCCTCAGTTGGTCCCATCTGCACCTGTGGTTCCAGAGTCCCTACAATGGCTGCTTACATTCTTCATCCCTCCTTCGGGCCGTAGCAGCTTACCAGCTGTAGGGGGTCAGCTGCCATCTTCTGTAAGTCAGCTATGTAATAGCACCTGGTGCCACCTCTTTGTCCCTCCTTGGGTTGCAGTTTTCACCTGCTGCCACTTGTCTGAGTTGGTATTAGGTAGGCCAACTAGTTACGCCCCTCCAGGCTTTCAGAGGGATATGGCACAGTGGTTACACCACCTTGCCAGTTACAGCCTCTGTCTACTTGGTTGGCTGTAATGGAAGAGGCGTCTGTCCCCGCTGTACTAGTTCGACTCTATAGCAATTGACGCCTCTTTTTTGGTGTCTGCCACTAATTTTTGTAAATGTGTAGACTCCTGGTTGGGTCTCCTTCATGCATGTTGCCTGTAGCAGTAGGCATCCAAGACCGTCAGGCCTCCACTTCCTTGGAGTCAACTGCCCATGTTACTATCCTTAGATTTTTTTGACAATAGTAGTCTACGAAATGTATTTATTTGTGCCACCTGAGTGTGGCTGAGTATGAAAGCAGGTTGAGTTGTTGCATGTGGTATCAGGGTTCCCAGTACAAGAGGCCTACACCAATTCCCCACCCACCTTGTCTTACTGTGATGGTCAATTGAAAACTGTAAATGCTGGCCCAGACTGCGATACCTCATGCATGGCTGGTTGCTGCAGTGCCATGTTAAAATTTGTACTGTGGGTGAATTGAGGCCACTTTACTGGTGTCTGCTCATAATTTGATGTGTTATGGCAGCCTTTGGGGCCATTATAAGGTGTTGTACATGCATTTGTTTTTGCCTCCCATTGCCTTGAATGGCATTCTGTTATGTTCAGCGAATATTCGAAGAATAAATCGGCGAATATTGCAAATTCGGCTATCGGAATCCGAACCAAACAATGAAATGTTAGCTCATCTCTAGTCCTCAGTAGTTGATACCTTTTAATAGCTAACTGAAAAGATGGTAACAAATTGAAAGCTTTCAAGATTACACAGGTCTCTACATCAGGCATAGACTAATACAAAATCTGAATAGTCACATATTTATGCATAACACAGCACAGAAATAATGCAATAGATATGACAAGTGACGTGAAGCAGAACTATCATTATGAGAGAGGGATTAAAGGGACACTGTCACCTGAATTTGGAGGAAACAATCTTCAGCCATGGAGGCGGGGTTTTTGGGTGTTTGATTCACCCTTCCCTTACCCGCTGGCTGCATGCTGGCTGCAATATTGGATTGAAGTTCATTCTCTTTCCTCCATAGTACACGCCTGCACAAGGCAATCTTGCCCCCATAAGTCTTTGGAGCAAATTCCTTAGTTGATGTAGAAAGACATAAATCCATGCCACACATTCAGGGATACTTTAGATGTTTGGCAACAGATATGGTCAACTAAGGAATTTGTTCCTCAAACCTTGTGTGTTCATGCACTGTCGTTGTTCGGTGTCCATAAGCGAACATTATGTTTTCGGTACAGAAGCCGAACTTTACTGTTTGGGTTCACCTATCTCTAATCTTAATGAATCAGGCGAGGTACATAGTGGCTTGTGCCGCTATTTGCACCTCACAACAAATTTTCCCCAGCCCTTGAGGAGTTCCCAGTGTAGCACAGATTGCACAGCATAGTTGTTTTCCATTTCCAGAGTCATTGAGTAAGTCTCACTTATAGAGTCTAAGCTTTTGTGTTCAGCTGGGTCCTCTCTCTCTCATGTTCTTATGATCAGCAGAGTTCTTTCTATTTCCTGCAAAGTGTTAGCTCTTATGATCAATGAGGTTCTCTCAATATCTCTTCTCTCCGACATGTATTTTTGTGAGCAATTCCAATCTTTCCAGTATTGAGATTTGCTTACAATTATTTGCCGCAACGCAAAATATTTGAGAATATTTGAATATTAAAAGATCTCTTCCTCTTTAGTCACAATGAATTAAGCCAAATTAACGTAAAAAAATAAAAGATATAAACACAATGGTGTCACAAATTAATAAATGTATGTTTTGCACACAATGATGACATACATGTGTTTCTCACAAAATTAGAATATCATCAAAAAGTTAATTTATTTCAGTTCTTCAATACAAAAAGTGAAACTCGTGGCATGGAGAAAATCAGCTGAACTGTTATGGAAGCCCAAGTTGCTTTGGTAGCAGCATTCAGCTCGTTTTTGGATTTGGTGTCTCTCATCTTCCTCTTGACAATACCCCATCTATGGGCTTAAGGTCAGGTGAGTTTACTGGCCAATCAAGTACAGTGATACTGCTGGAATTTGAGATGGCGCTATTGATAGGGAAAGGGTTTTCTCATAATCTAGTAACCACTCTACTTCAGAGTAGGAAAGTATCCACAACAAGGATATATGCCAAAACCTGGAATAAGCTTCTATCAGCATCAGGTTGAGATTGGGAAAAAGGTTCAGATAGGGCAAGTTCTGGAATTCCTAAAAAGGAGCCTAGAGATAGGAATATCCACGAACACCCTCAAAGTCCAGGTATTGGCTCTTGGGACCCTATATATTTGTGATCTGGCGGGCAATTATTGGGTGGCTAGTTTTATTAGAGCATTGGCTAGGACTAGGCCCATCCTTAGAGAGAGAATAAGGCTTTGGTATCTGAACCTAGTTCTAACAGGATTGACAGTCTCCCTTTGAGCCCATTGAATTAGCCCCAATAAAATTTCTTTCCCTTAAGACGGACCTTCTTGTTGCATTAACATCGGCCCAATAGGGTTAGTGACATTCAGGCCCTGTCCAGACTTCCACCATATACCCAGTTCTGGGAGGATAGGGTCATTTTGAAGCCGGATCCCTCTTACCTACCGAAAGTAGCCTCTAAATTTCACAGACTGCAGGAAATAGTTCTTCCTTCCATCTGTGCTAATCTCCGGGAATCAGAAGGAAGAGAGGCTCAATTCACAATATGTCAGGAGATGCCTACTTAAATATATTTCAGTGACTGACCCTTGGAAAAGGGATAATTATTTGTGTCCTTTCATGGGGCTAGAAAGGGACTTAAGGTTTCAAAAAGCACTTTAGCTAGATGGATCAGGGAAGCAATTTCTTGGGCCTATACAGAAACTGGTAAGGCAGTTTTAGAGGGTCTGAAGGCTCACTGCACATGAGCCATGGCGACTTCATGGGCAGAGAGATCAGAGGTGTCGATTGAGCAGATTTGTAAGGTGGCTACATGGTCTTCTCCCTCCACATTTTATAAGCATTATGCGCTTGATACGGGTGCCTCCTCTGATCTCACATTTGGGAGAAGGGTGCTTCAGGCTGTGGTCCCTCCCTAATTTTACCGCTCTGTAATTCTCTTGTGGTGACGTCATGAGAGACTGAATAAATGCTTAGTTAGTTACCAGAAATGGTGTTTTTCGGAGCCCTTGACAGAACCCTTATATTCCGTCCCTTCACGTGTGGGTGAACACTTCTTTTACTTTGGCATAATCACGTGTGAAAAATGATTTTGTGTACGGAATAATGTATATAATGCTACTAACCTTGGAGGTTCTCTCGTACTCTGTAATCCAACTGATGTGGGAGAAAGGTGCCGCTCTTTTATGTCTGTAGGTTTCCTGTCCTTGAAAGGCGGATCCCCTCTCACGTGGTGCTGCCATGGGCTCCGAAAAACACAGTTACTGGTAAGTAACTAACCATTTTTGATGATATTCTAATTTTGTGAGAAGCACCTGTAGTATGCACATAATGCAACAGAACAATACCACACTACAGAAATAGTAATAAATATAATGTCATGTGATGTCATAGCATGGGACAATTGTTCGCCAGTACTGATCCATACCCAAATTGAAATATTTCCTTAAAGAAACTGCTGTTTGACTGCTAGCAAGACAGCTTGTCTCATTATTAGGGTGGAGACCATTGCAGAAACATTGGGAAAATAACTATTGTGTTAGATGGCCTTGGTGGCTGGTATATTTATATCTTGTCTATTTTAGCTGCAACCACTGTACACTTCAAGATTAGTGATGAGCGAATATACTCCTTACTCAAGATTTCTCGAGCATGCTCGGGGGTCCTCCGAGTATTTTTAGTGCTCGGAGATTTAGTTTTTCTTGCCGCAGCTGAATGATTTACATCTGTTAGCCAGCATAAGTACATGTGGGGGTTGTCTGGTTGCTAGGGAATCCCCACATGTAGTTATGCTGGCTAACAGATGTAAATCATTCAGCTGTGGCAAGAAAAACTAAATCTCCGAGCACTAAAAAATACTCAGAGGACCCCCGAGCATGCTTGAGAAATCTCGAGTAACGAGTATATTCGCTCATCACTATTCAGGATAACTAAGCTGTGAGAGTTCATATTTATATGATTCAGATTATTTTATGGACACTTATGCTGCTGGCTCAGCATGTGAGTATCTCTATGTAAAGGTCGCAGTTTCAATGGGGACATGCGGATGACCGATTTTTTACGTAGTCTGGCACACGTCGTCATTGCTGTTTCGGTAACTACTTGGATTCATATTTTTTGCAGCTGGCACAGTATCATAGACAATTCTATGCCATGGGCCTAGTTTGCGGACAGTTGACCTTAAGCACTACTATTTAGAATGTTTCAGGGTTGTCATTTACATAGCTATCTCCCAGTACTCAAGTCTGAAAGATGATAGATGATTAGGTAAAACAAACTTTATCTTGATTTATTGACATATTCTAAATTCATGGACGATTTGAGTTATTTTGATGTCTATATTTTATAACCTCTCAGTACGCATTGTTGTTTTTCCTAACTATCACAATTCCGTTATGAATTTTGTATTATTTCTGTCCAGGTAGAACATTTAGATTTTCAGTTGGTAGTTTAGCAGATGCCCTAAGCAATATGACTTTTAATGGGAAATAGACAGTCGGTTGTCAGACTTTGCATTAACAGAGCACTTTTGGCCGTGGAATTACGTCTTGAAATTGTCATGAGCCATTTGGTCACTGATATGCTATTGTGTATAGCTGAAGACTACAAGCTGTTTGCCTTAATTAGCAATCAAAGCATATTGCCGAATAGGGATTTGTTTGCCTTTGACATCAAGGCAGACCTTGATAATTGAAGCTGCAGATGATCCTAGGTTTTGATTTGCTGCGCGTCTATAAGTATGAAGTTCCAAGCCCATCTGCCCACTGAACCATCTGCAAATACCACACAAAAACAGCTGGTGAGAAGGCAAAGACTAAAGAAAAACAGTACAGAAACAGTTGTACATTGCCAAGAATGAGTTGAGGGCTTAAGCAGGATGTATTTTATCAGGCAACATAAACTTAGAACAAATATTTTCTGGCTTATGTTGGAGATTAGTTGACAACACAGAAATGCAAAATGTGACTTGAAATGATGCTCTCTTGCATGGAGAATATTGGAGCAGATTTATCACTAGTGCCATACAGACAAGTTTGAGTGTTGTGTAATAATTGTCATGATAGAAACAATATTTGTGACATAGTATAAGAATTCCAAACATGTCGTTCACAGCATATTTTTTCATCTTTTAAGAACATAAAAAGGATAGGTTTAAAGTGGAATGTATTATGATAGCTATCATAAGGCATACTGTTGCCCTTGATATCAACTATGAAAAAAAACAATTTTTCAAAGTGATTTTCTTTTCTTTTTTTAATTTCTGTTTTAGATATCATTTTTACAAGAAAAGTGCCAAAAAAGTGGCTAGTAGCAGGATTTAAAATTACGCAGTGAACTAATACTAAGGCTAAGATCGCATGACCACATAAAAAAATTATCTGATTTTTATCTGGAAAAAACAGAATTTTTTTATTTAACATAGTAACATAGTAGCATAGTTAGTAAGGCCGAAAAAAGACATTTGTCCATCCAGTTCAGCCTATATTCCATCATAATAAATCCCCAGATCTACGTCCTTCTACAGAACCAAATAATTGTATGATACAATGTTGTTCTGCTCCAGGAAGACATCCAGGCCTCTCTTGAACCCCTCGACTGAGTTCGCCATCACCACCTCCTCAGGCAAACAATTCCAGAATCCTCTTCTACGCAAAGAATGGCCCCTTGTGCCCGTCACCTTCCTTGGTATAAACAGATCCTCAGTGAGATATTTGTATTGTCCCCTTATATACTTAAACATGGTTATTAGATCGCCCCTCAGTCGTCTTTTTTCTAGACTAAATAATCCTAATTTCGCTAATCTATCTGGGTACTGTAGTTCTCCCATCCCCTTTATTAATTTTGTTGCCCTCCTTTGTACTCTCTCTAGTTCCATTATATCCTTCCTGAGCACTGGTGCCCAAAACTGGACACAGTACTCCATATGCGGTCTAACTAGGGATTTGTACAGAGGCAGTATAATGTTCTCATCATGTGTATCCAGACCTCTTTTAATGCACCCCATGATCCTGTTTGCCTTGGCAGCTTCTGCCTGGCACTGGCTGCTCCAGGTAAGTTTATCATTAACTAGGATCCCCAAGTCCTTCTCCTGTCAGATTTACCCAGTGGTTTCCCGTTCAGTGTGTAATGGTGATATTGATTACTTCTTCCCATGTGTATAACCTTACATTTATCATTGTTAAACCTCATCTGCCACCTTTCAGCCCAAGTTTCCAACTTATCCAGATCCATCTGTAGCAGAATACTATCTTCTCTTGTATTAACTGCTTTACATAGTTTTGTATCATCTGCAAATATCAATATTTTACTGTGTAAACCTTCTACCAGATCATTAATGAATATGTTGAAGAGAACAGATCCCAATACCGACCCCTGCGGTACCCCACTGGTCACAGCGACCCAGTTAGAGACTATACCATATATACCCACCCTCTGCTTTCTATCACTAAGCCAGTTACTAACCCATTTACACACATTTTCCCCCAGACCAAGCATTCTCATTTTGTGTACCAACCTCTTGTGTGGCACGGTATCAAACGCTTTGGAAAAATCGAGATATACCACGTCCAATGACTCACCGTGGTCCAGCATATAGCTTACCTCTTCATAAAAACTGATTAGATTGGTTTGACAGGAGCGATTTCTCATAAACCCATGCTGATATGGAGTTAAACAGTTATTCTCATTAAGATAATCCAGAATAACATCCCTCAGAAACCCTTCAAATATTTTACCAAAAATAGAGGTTAAACTTACTGGCCTATAATTTCCAGGTTCACTTTTAGAGCCCTTTTTGAATATTGGCACCACATTTGCTATGGGCCAGTCCTGCGGAACAGACCCTGTCGCTATAGAGTCCCTAAAAATTAGAAATAATGGTTTATCTATTACATTACTTAGTTCTCTTAGTACTCGTGCGTAGGGTTGAGCGACCTTGACCTTTTTAGAGTCGAGCCGTGTTTCGCGAAACCCAACTATCTTAGAAGTTGAGTCGAGTGGAATCGGCCGATTATCGCGAAAAGTCGGGTATCGCCCGAAACACGAAACCCAATGCAAGTCAATGGGGGAGCATAGTCGGCAGTGAGTGGAGGCCAGGAAAACACCTACACTGCCCATTTTAATGGCAAAAACATCCATTCTTGTTAAAGAAGCTTGTCAATCGTAATTTACCTTATAATAATTGGAAGGCATTTGAAATTGGGGGTCATTTGGCTAAAGTTGTGGGGGGTAGGGCTGGTTCAAGTAATTAGTGGGCCCAGTAAATCTGGACCACGTCACGGCAGTGGAGCAGGGAGAGGTAAGTATTTAAACTTTGCAAGTGCTGTGATCCTGAGCAAGCAGGGGGGGCCCACTCGTTGGCATTGGCACTGGCACAGGGCCCCTCAAAGTACAGCGGTGTGTTTGCACGGCGGGGGCGCCTCCCACCGGCAGCAACACTTTTGCGTACTATGAGAGGCCCTGTGCCAGTGACGTCGCCAACTAGTATTCCTCCCCCCACCTGATGAAGGAACCTGCACTTTCATCTGCACCTTCCTCTTTGTCCCCGTGTAAGGTGGTATGGTATGCGGGAAGAGGAACCTGACTTTCAGCAGGGTCACAATCTTGCTGTGTAGCGTGCACGGGGAATTTTGCGTTATGGGTCAATGTACCAGCAGACTCATCTATCACTGGCTGGGCAATGGGCAGGATGAGGAGGAAACACAGATATAGGCCCAAAGAATAAAGTGGGCTAAATGCAGTTCAAAATTGGTAACACAGGACTAACCAGGGGGCATTGCAGTGGAGGACAACTGGAATGAGAGGCTGACACAGAGAGTAAGCCCAAATCAGTAAGTAGTCGACATGCAGTTCAAAATTGGCAACCGTAGTAAACAGGCGGCCCAGCTTTGTTCAGTTGAGGAGAACAGCAAGGAGTGGCAGACACCGATAGTAGGCCCCAACCCAACTAGTAGGCCAAATGTAGTCTAACATTAACAACTACTTAACGAGAGCCTGAAAAAGGAATTTCAGGACAGGAAACCAGGAGAACAGCAAGGAGCGGCAGACACTGTTAGTAGGCTCCAAACCAACTAGTACGCCAAATGCAGTTGTTCCATTTAACTACAATTTAATGAGAGCCTGAAGATAGAAGTTCAGGAAAGGCAACCTGGAGAACACCTTGGAGTGGAACACACCATCTCTCTACACCCCATACCCAATTTGTAGGCCTAATGCAGCGTAGTTTCCAACAACTACTAAACGAGAGCATGAAGATTGAAGCAATGGAGAGGAAACCTGGGGAACACCTTGGAGTGGAACACACCATCTCTCTACACCCCATACCCAATTTGTAGGCCTAATGCAGCGAAGTTTCCAACAACTACTAAACGAGAGCATGAAGATTGAAGCAATGGAGAGGAAACCTGGGGAACACCTTGGGGAGGCAGACACCGTTAGTAGGCCCTACCAAAGTTGTACACCCAATGCAGTTTTAAAATTCCTAGAGGCTGAAAACAAGACTATTGACGCTCAGCTTTTTTCAAAGGAACACAGCTGAATTGAGTGGCGCAGACAGACACAGGTAGTAGGACTCAAACCAAAAATGTGGCTCACTGCAGCAGAAAAAAGTTACAGGGGTACACAAGCTGCAGTGCTCTGGGCAGTGGAGGACAATTTCAATAGTGAACCGCAGACAGACTTTGTACGCCTACTATTAAAAAAAGGATGCTCTATGCAATTATAAATAGGTTCCAGGGGTACACGGGCAGCAGTGGTGTGGTCAGTGGAGGCCTCGTGGAAGGAGTGACCGCAGACAGGCATCGAAGGCCTAAAATAATAACACATGGCTGTAGGCAATTTTAAATTGGTTCCAGGGGTACACGGGCAGCAGTGGTGTGGTCAGTGGAGGCCTAGTGGAAGGAGTGACCGCAGACAGGCATCGAAGGCCTAAAATAAAAAAATTGGGCTGGCTGTAGGCAATTTTAAATTGGTTCCAGGGGTACACGGGCAGCAGTGGTGTGGTCAGTGGAGGCCTAGTGGAAGGAGTGACCGCAGACAGGCATCGAAGGCCTAAAATAATAACACATGGCTGTAGGCAATTTTAAATTGGTTCCAGGGGTACACGGGCAGCAGTGGTGTGGTCAGTGGAGGCATATTGTAAGGAGTGACCGCAGACAGGCATCGAAGGCCTAAAATAATAACACATGGCTGTAGGCAATTTTAAATTGGTTCCAGGGGTACACGGGCAGCAGTGGTGTGGTCAGTGGAGGCATATTGTAAGGAGTGACCGCAGACAGGCATCGAAGGCCTAAAATAATAACACATGGCTGTAGGCAATTTTAAATTGGTTCCAGGGGTACACGGGCAGCAGTGGTGTGGTCAGTGGAGGCCTAGTGGAAAGAGTGAGCGCAGACAGGCATCGAAGGCCTAAAATAATAACACATGGCTGTAGGCAATTTTAAATTGGTTCCAGGGGTACACGGGCAGCAGTGGTGTGGTCAGTGGAGGCCTAGTGGAAGGAGTGACCGCAGACAGGCATCGAAGGCCTAAAATAAAAAAATTGGGCTGGCTGTAGGCAATTTTAAATTGGTTCCAGGGGTACACGGGCAGCAGTGGTGTGGTCAGTGGAGGCCTAGTGGAAGGAGTGACGGCAGAGAGGCATCGAAGGCCTAAAATAATAACACATGGCTGTAGGCAATTTTAAATTGGTTCCAGGGGTACACGGGCAGCAGTGGTGTGGTCAGTGGAGGCATAGTGGAAGGAGTGACTGCAGACAGGCTTCGAAGGCCTAACATAACAAAAATGTCAATACAATGGTATTGTCAGTGGCAGGCATTGAAGGATGTCAGCGCATACACTAAACATTGGTGGAGCTGTGAGATAATTTTGCAAGTGGTAGAGCACTGTTTGAGCTGGGGGGGGGAACTGTCTTGTGGCCGGCGGTACAGGCCCAGGGCCCCTCATATTACAACGGTGTGTCTGACGGGTGCACACCACCACCGCCAGAGACACTTTATTGTACTAGGAGGGACCCAGTGGCAATACCGTCGACCAAAAGCGGGCACACCCACCTCTTCAGACAAACAGCACTCTCACGGGTGCTGTCGCCAAGTGTCGATACCACGGCCCCGTGTGGGGAGTTTGGCCATTTAGTGAGGTGTAAACATGTCGTATGCTGGACAATCAGGTGCAGAAAATTACGAGATTGGAAAAGGCATTCAGAATAGTCCACAGGCAAGACCTTTTCATAGGAAAGCTAGGTGTCAGCCGGGCAAGGTGGGGCAAAAGATTTCGAAATCCAGTTGTGGTTCATTTTAATGAAGGTTAGATCATCTACATTTTGGGTAGCCAGACGAGTCCTTTTTTCTGTTAGTATTGAACCTGCAGCACTCAATACTCTTTCTGATAGGACACTAGCTGCCGGGCAAGCAAGCTCCTGCAATGCATATTCTGCCAATTCTGGCCAGGTGTCTAATTTTGATGCCCAGTAATCAAATGGGAATGACGGTTGAGGGAGAACATCGATAAGGGATGAAAAATAGTTTGTAACCATACTGGACAAATGTTGTCTCCTGTCACTTTGAATTGATGCTGCAGTACCTGTCCTGTCTGCGGTCATAGCAAAATCACTCCACAACCTGGTCAGAAAACCCCTCTGGCCAACGCCACTTCTGATTTCTGCCCCTCTAACTCCTCTGGTCTGCTGGCCCCTGCAGCTCGTGTGAGAACGTTCACGGGCGCTGTGTGCAGGGAATGCCAGAAGCAAACGGTCAACAAGAGTTGATTGTTTGGTTGCTAATATTAGTTCCAAGTTCTCATGTGGCATTATATTTAGCAATTTGCCTTTATAGCGAGGATCAAGAAGGCAGGCCAACCAGTAATCGTCATCGTTCATCATTTTAGTTATGCGTGTGTCCCTTTTGAGGATACGTAAGGCATAATCCGCCATGTGGGCCAAAGTTCCAGTTCTCAAATCTGCGGTTGTGCTTGGTTGAGGGGCAGTTTCAGGCAAATCCACGTCACTTGTGTCCCTCCAAAAACCAGAACCCGGCTTGCCGCGCCACCAATTTCCAGTGGACCCGGAAAAGCTTCCTCATTAAAAATATAATCATCCCCATCATCCTCCTCGTCCTCCTCCTCCTCTTCGCCCGCTAACTCGTCCTGTACACTGCCCTGGCCAGACAATGGCTGACTGTCATCAAGGCTTTCCTCTTCCTCAGCTGCAGATGCCTGATCCTTTATGTGCGTCAAACTTTGCATCAGCAGACGCATTAGGGGGATGCTCATGCTTATTATGGCGTTGTCTGCACTAACCAGCCGTGTGCATTCCTCAAAACACTGAAGGACTTGACACATGTCTTGAATCTTCGACCACTGCACACCTGACAACTCCATGTCTGCCATCCTACTGCCTGCCCGTGTATGTGTATCCTCCCACAAAAACATAACAGCCCGCCTCTGTTCGCACAGTCTCTGAAGCATGTGCAGTATTGAGTTCCACCTTGTTGCAACGTCTATGATTAGGCGATGCTGGGGAAGGTTCAAAGAACGCTGATAGGTCTGCATACGGCTGGAGTGTACGGGCGAACGGCGGATATGTGAGCAAAGTCCATGCACTTTGAGGAGCAGGTCGGATAACCCCGGATAACTTTTCAGGAAGCACTGCACCACCAGGTTTAAGGTGTGAGCCAGGCAAGGAATGTGTTTCAGTTGGGAAAGGGAGATGGCAGCCATGAAATTCCTTCCGTTATCACTCACTACTAGTGTTGAGTAGTGTTGAGCATTCCGATACCGCAAGTATCGGGTATCGGCCGATATTTGCGGTATCGGAATTCCGATACCGAATTCCGATACTTCCTGCGTATCGGATACCGGAATCGGAAGTTCCCAGAATTCAAACAGAACGCAGCAGCCAATGAGGAATGATTGGAAGTGTGGGCACATCCTGTTTAGCATGGTGGGCATGTAAGTACTGGCAAGGCTGTGATTGGCTGCTGAAATGATGTCACTCTGCACTATAAAAAACGCTGCCGCTATTTTGCGCTCACTCTGCTGTGATTTCAGTTAGGGACAGGATGCTGTGTTCTAACTGAGGGCCAGTTGAGCTAGCTAATTGCTTTATTTTCCTTTCCAAAGGCTAATTTAGCAAAACGCTGTGTGTTCTTCACTGTTCACCTGGCTCTTGCCTTGCAGCGCTGTTTTAACAGCGTTCTGCAAGGTCTCTGTGTGTGTGTGTGTGTGTGTGCAGCTCACTCTGTAGTCTGTGTGCAGCCATATACCCGGTTGTATTCAGCTCAGGGGGGGTTCACACTGCCTCACACAGTTGTCCTTTTTTGCTCATAGTGCAGCCTGCTGCACATTTTTTCTCAAATTTCCTATTAGTGTTTTTCCACCTGTCTCCAGCTAAATTATGGAAAAACACTACATAGGATAACCTAGAGGGGGGTTTTTGGGCCTTGCAGCGCCGTTTACGGCTGTCTGCACGGTCTCCGTGTGAGCCCAGCTCGCCCTGTAGTCTGTGTGCAGCCATAGCCGGTTGGATTCAGCTCAGGGTTCGTTACTGGCTCATACCTTGAGAAAAATTTTCCTTTCTTTCAAATAGTGCAGCCTGTTTAAAAATTTTAAAAAAAATTCCCTATTAGTGTTTTTCCACCCGTCTCCAGCTAAATTGTGGAAAAACACTACATAGGATAACCTAGAGGGGGGTTTTTGGGCCTTGCAGCGCCGTTTACGTCTGTCTGCACGGTCTCCGTGTGAGGCCAGCTCGCCCTGTAGTCTGTGTGCAGCCATAGCCGGTTGGATTCAGCTCAGGGTTCGTTACTGGCTCATACCGTGAGAAAAATTTTCCTTTCTTTCAAATAGTGCAGCCTGTTTAAAAATTTTAAAAAAAATTCCTATTAGTGTTTTTCCACCCGTCTCCAGCTAAATAGTGGAAAAACACTACATAGGATAACCTAGAGGAGGGTTTTTTGGCCTTGCAGCGCCGTTTACGGCTGTCTGCACGGTCTCTGTGTGAGCGCAGCTCGCCCTGTAGTCTGTGTGCAGCTATAGCCTGTTGGATTCAGCTCAGGGTGCGTTACTGCCTCATACCTTGAAAAACAATTTCCTTTTTTTCAAATAGTGCAGCCTGTTTAAAATTAAAAAAAAAAAATTCCTATTAGTGTCTTTCCACCCGTCTCCAGCTAAATAGTGGAAAAACACTACATAGGATAACCTAGAGGAGGGTTTTTTGGCCTTGCAGCGCCGTTTACGGCTGTCTGCACGGTCTCCGTGTGATTTAAACTAGCTCTGTAGCCCGATCTGCACAAAAAAAAAAGTAAAGTTCACCAAACACAACTTAACACTTGTGTAGGCCACATTTGAAAAATAATAAAGTTTAGTCCACACTTTACAACATTAGTGTTTCTTACACCTGTTAGGAGGAGCATTTCAGGAATAAGCACGCTAAGGCCTTAGTACTTTTCTGCTTATCTTTATCTGTCAACCAAGATGAAGAGGGCAGGGAGTAAGGCACGTGGGCGTGGGCGCGGAGCAGGGAGAGGAGCAGGGAGAGGACGTGGTGATTCTGTGCCTGCTGCGGGCGCCGGTGACTCGTCGTCACTCAGTTTCAGCAGGGAACAGTCCTTCATGCGCAGCTTTGTCGGAGAGCGCCGTGCACCGCTGCTGCGTGAAGACCAAATTGAAGCCGTTGTCGGGTGGATGGCAGCTAACGCCTCGGCATCGACTTCAGTTAGTGCCACATCCTCTCAGGCACAGAACACTGGAGAGCAGCCATCTGTCTCTTCACCACCTGCCAAATTGGCCAGGCAGTCAGAGAGCCCAGGACAGGAGCCGTCTCTACTTCTGTTCTCTGAATCTCTTGGCTTGGAAACAGGGGGCCAGCCAAGCAGCATTGGAGAAATGGAAGAAGAGGCAGTGTGCAGTGATGCCCAACAGCTTTTTCTCTCTGACTCTGAAGAGGCAGGTGGGCCAGTGCCTCCGGTGACCACAGCGCAGTACGCATCTGATGATGAAACTCAGGTGCCGCTTTCTGATGCGTACTGTGCTGCCGAGACTACCCAGGAGGAGCAGTTGGTGGCAGAGGGTAGTGGAGATGATAAGGTCCTTGACCCATCGTGGCGTGAGGAACAGGAAGGTGGTGGGAGCAGCTCTGAGGAAGAGCTTCCCCTTACGGGCCAAAGAGGGAGAGGGAGGGGGAAGACTGTGGAGCCTGTAGCCTCCACTTTGGCACCCGTTAGGAGCCTGTCTCTTTCCAAAGCCAAAAAGGGCGCTCCCAAGACTTGCAGTGCCTGGTCCTTTTTTGACACAGTTGCAGATGACATTTGTTTTGTCAAATGCAAGCTGTGTCATCAGAAAGTAAAAAGAGGTAAAAGTGTCAGCAACCTCAATACCACAAATATGTGGAAACATGTGCGGACCAGGCACGCGGTGGAGTTACAGAAACACAGTGAAAACGTAGGCCAACCAACAGCGGCAGCTACCACCTCTTCATCTCGTGTTGCCTCTTCCTCCACTGTTGTCCAGAGACCTAGTGTAATTCCACCCACAGCACCACCTTCCCAGTCATCCTCACACTCCCAGTCTACTCTACAGCCATCGGTAATACAGGCATGGGAGAAAAGGCGGGCATTCTCGGCCAACCACCCCCGAGCACAGGCTCTGAATGCAGGCATTGCCAAACTGTTGTCCCTGGCAGCTTTGGCCCTTGGCAACCTCACTCACATCCCATGTCTGGCACATGTGCTCAATTTGGTTGTGCAGAGTTTTCTGAGGGACTATCCGGATCTTGATGCCCTGCTGCACAAGGTCCGCCTAGAGTGTGCTCACTTGCGGCGTTCCAGCTTGGCCAGATCCCGCATTGCTGCTCTGCAGCGCCGATTCCGCCTTCCGGAACACCGCATCATATGTGACCTACCTACCCGGTGGAATTCCACGTTACATATGTTGGAGCGGTTGTGTGAGCAGCAGCAAGCAGTTATGGAGTACCAGCTGCATCAGGCGCAAAGAAGTCGCAGTCAGCACCGATCAGACTTCACAACCACAGAGTGGGCCACTATGAAGGACGTCTGCCAGGTTTTGCGTCCTTTTGATTATTCCACGCGGATGGCAAGTGCAGATGATGCACTAGTCAGCATGACTGTCCCCCTTATCTGCCTGCTTCAGCAAACTTTGCAAGGGTTAAGGGATGATGTTGTGGAAGAGGTGGAGGATGAGGAGTCACCTTTTCCATCAGCTTCTGGAGAGTCAGCGCCACGTGGTTCCTCACAAAGGGGTACGCAGGGGCCAATTTGTGAGGAGGATGAGGAGGAGTCAATGGAGGAGGAAGAGCTCCGTCCAGAGGAGGGAGCGACACAATTGTCCAGTGGTCAGTGTGTACAGTGAGGGTGGGGTGATGACGAGCGGGCAGAGATCATGTCTCAAGCAGGGGACAGCGTTTCTGGGCCAGTTGGCAGTCTGCAGCACATGGTGGATTTCATGCTGCAGTGCCTGAGAAACGACCGCCGCATCGACCACATTCTCAACATGCCTGATTATTGGGTGTTCACCCTCCTCGATCCTCGCTACCGGGACAACGTCCAAAACCTCATCCCTGCGTTGACCCGGGAGCGTAAATTGCGGGAGTACCACGACACACTGTTGAATTCCATCATCTTCTCCTGTCCAACTGAGAGGAGTGCTGCTAGTGCTTTACAAAGCAGCTCAGTGCGTCGAGGCAGTGGGGGAGGCTCTGCCCAAAGAGGGAGCAGAAGCAGTGCCTCTGCCCAAGGCAAGCCCAGTATGGCACAACTCTGGCACACTTTTGTGTGCCCGCCCCAAATGTCTACACCATCACCGGCGGCTCCAGTCAGCAGGAGGCAACGGTTCCGTCAGATGGTGACAGACTACATGGCTTGCCCTCTTACTGTACTCCCAGACGGCTCTTCCCCGTTCAAGTTTTGGGTCTCTAAGCTGGATACATGGCCAGAGCTAAGCCAGTATGCATTGGAGGTGCTGGCTTGCCCTGTGGCTAGTGTCTTATCGGAACGTGTCTTTAGTGCCGCAGGTGGTGTACTAACAGACCGTCGCATGCGACTATCCTCCGATAACGTTGACCGGCTTACTTTCCTGAAAATGAACCAGGCCTGGATCTCGCAGGAATTTGCCACTCCTCTGCCTGATTAAGTAATTGGGTGTCATCCAGGTCTCCTGCTGTGTTCATCTTTCTACCACCTGAACTGCTATTCCTGGGCTCCAACACCGCCAGTTGCGGCTCAGAAGTGCAGGCTGCACAGTACAAACATACGACCCAGTGTTATTGGGTTTCAGTAACGTCAGCTGATCCCCAGCTGTGTAGCCGGCAATGTGTCCTGCGACCGCCACGCTGGCACAACAACCTAAATGTAAGGGAACCTGTCCCCCCCCCCCCCCCCCCGTCGTTTGTTACTGAAAGAGCCATCTTGTGCAGCAGTAATGCTGCACAAGGAAAAGGTAGCTCTTTTTTTTTTAGCTCCTTGCACACGCATAACTTAACACTTATAAAATGTGTTCACTGATACCGTTATACTGTCCCGGAGCTGGGACTTTCCTTCGCAATGTGACACAGCACAGCCGTCATTCCTACCCCCTTGGTGCCATGCGCTGCCTCCTCAGCGTTGTTTTAAGCTGTCACGGAGCCTGCGCTGTTCTGTTATCCCTTGGGCATGCCCTATTTGCGCTGCCTGTCTTCTGACATAATTTGGTGTCAGGCTGGCTGCGCCTGTGCGGCCGCGCTGCCCGAGATCCCGCCTCGCAGTGTCTTCTGATTGAGTCACACTGTGGGCCTGGGATCCATGGGCATGCGCAGTGCATATCTTCCCCTCGGGCTCTCGCTCATTTCCCTCCGCCTTCTTTAGACTGTGCGCCGTCAGCTGATCCGTAATAGCATGCCACGGCCGTGACACTGCACAGTCTGAAGAAGAGGGAAGGAGGGGAGTGAGAGTCGAGGATATGCACTGTGCATGTCCATGGTTCCAAGGCCCGCAGTGGGATTACGTTGGACGAGACTGCGAGGTGGGATCTGGAGCAGCGTGGACGCACAGGCACTGACAGCCTGACACCAAATTATGTCAGAAGACAGGCAGCGCTAATTGGGCATGGCCAAGGGCTAACAGAACAGCGCAGGCTCCGTGACAGCTTAAAACAACGCTGAGGAGGCAGCGCACGGCACCAAGGGGATAGGAATGACAGCTGTGCTGTGTCCCATTACGAAGGAAATTCGCACCTCCGGGACGGTTCAACGGTATAAGGGGACACATTTTTAGTGTTTACTTCGGTGTTTGCAAGGAGCATAATTAAAAGAACCACCTTTTCCTTTTGCATCGTTAGTGCTGCACAAGATGGCTCTTTCAGCTACAAACGTCTTGGGGGGGGTTAAAGGTTCCCTTTCAACTTGCTCCAATCAGGCTTCGGCCTACACTCTGTTCCTCTGCTCCTCCTGCTGTCCCTGGGCTCTATCACCGCCAGTTGGTGCCTGGAAGTGCTGTGTGCACAGTCAACAGTCGCTCCTCTGTTATTGGGGTTCAGTAACGTCAGCTGATCCCCAGCTGTGTGTGCGGCAATACCTCCAATCTGCTCCTCCTGCTGTCCCTGGGCTCTAACACCGCCAGTTGGTGCCTGGAAGTGCTGTGTGCACAGTCAACAGTCGCTCCTCTGTTATTGGGGTTCAGTAACGTCAGCTGATCCCCAGCTGTGTGTGCGGCAATACCTCCAATCTGCTCCTCCTGCTGTCCCTGGGCTCTAACACCGCCAGTTGGTGCCTGGAAGTGCTGTGTGCACAGTCAACAGTTGCTCCTCTGTTATTGGGGTTCAGTAACGTCAGCTGATCCCCAGCTGTGTATCCGGTAACGTGTCATGCGACCGCCACGCTGGCACAACTAAAATGTAAGGGAACCTGTCCCCCCCCCCCTAGGCGTTTGTTACTGAAAGAGCCACCATGTGCAGCACTAATACTGCACAAGGGAAAGGTCGCTCTTGAAATTATGCTCCTTGCAAACGCTGAACTACACACTCATGTAATGTGTCCCCTCACACCGTCCAACCGTCCCGGAGGTGGGACTTTCCTTTGTAATGTGACGCAGCACAGCCGTCATTGCTACCCCCTTGGCACCGTGCGCTGCCTCCTTAGCGTTGTTTGATTCCGTCATGGACCCTGCGCTGTTATGTTATCCCTTGGCCATGCACAGTTTGCGCTGCCCGTCCTCTGACATCATTTGTTGTCGTCCTGGCTGCGCCTGTGCGTCCACGCTGCCCGAAATCACACCTCGCAGTGTCGTCTAATGTGATCCCACAGTGGGCCTGGTATCCATGGCCATGCGCAGTGCATATACTAGCCTCTCACTCCCCTTCTTCACGCTTCTTCAGACTAGGCGGCGTCAGCTGATCCCTAATAGCATGCCACGGCCGTGACGCCGCACAGTCTGAAGAAGCAGGAAGGAGGTGAGTGAGAGGCGATGATATGCACTGCGCATGCCCATGGATCCCTGGCCCGCAGTGGGACTACATTAGATGACACTGCAAGGTTGGATCTCGGGCAGCTTGGACGCACAGGCACTGCCAGCCTGACACCTACATGATGTCAGAAGACGGGCACCGCTAACTGTGCATGGCCAAGGGATAACATTACAGCGCGGGCTCCGTGACAGAACCAAACAACGTTGAGGAGGTGGCGCCCGGCACCAAGGGGGTTGGAATGACGGCTGTGCTGTGTCACATTACAAAGGAAAGTCCCACTTCCGGGATGGTTTGACGGTGTGAGGGGACACATTATATGAGTGTGTACTTCAGCGTTTGCAAGGAGCATAATTTTCGGAGCCACCATTTTCCATGTGCAGTATTACTGCTGTACAAGATGGCTCTTTCAGCAACAAATGCCTGGGGGGGGGGGGGTTAAAGGTTCCCTTTCAACTAGCTCCACTGCAGGCTTCGGCCTACACTCTGCTCCTCTTTGATTCCCTGGGTTTCAACACTGTCAGTTGCCACCTGGAAGTGTTGTCTACACAGAAAAAACACTAGGTGATGTGTCAGTGGGGTTCAGCACCGCCAGCTGTTCCCCTGCTGTGTAGTCGGCAACGTGTCCAGCACAAGCCACGCTGGCACAACAGAACAAAAGCTGCCACCAGTGCAGGCTTCGGCCTACACTCTGCTCCTCTCCTCCTCCTGCTGACCCTGGGCTCAAACACCGCTAGTTTTTGCCCGGAAGTGCTAGCTGCACAGAGAAAAACACCAGCCAATGTGTTAGTGGGGTTCAGCAACGCCAGCTGTTCCCCTGCTGTGTAGCCGGCCTGCAAACGCCACGCAGGCACATGAACTGAAATTAAAGGGAACCTGGCCCCACCCCCCCAGGTGTTTCTATGTATAACAGCCACCTAGTACAGCAGTACTGCTGCATTTGTACAAGGTGGCTGACTTTTTCTCCTTGCCCACGTGGAACTCAACACGTACAAAATGTGTCTCATTGAGACCATTCCACTGTCCCTGAGGTGTGACTTTCCTTTCTAATGATACGCAGCACCCCCCTTGGTAGCGTTTCTCGTCTTTTGTCATCATGGTCAGCTGGCTGCGCCTGTGCATCCGCCCTGCTAGAAACAACGCCCCTCGTTGTCATATTTATTTTGTCAGCGAGGGTGTGGTTTATGGGCACGAGCAGTGCATATGTTCGCCTGTCTTAACTCATCTCCTTCCGCCTTCTTCAGACTGTGCGGCCTCCTGGCCGTGGTAGGCGATAAGGGATCATCTGAGGCCGCCCAGTCTGAAGCAGGTGTAAGGACATGTGTGAGCGGCAAACCCATTTACTGCACAAGGCCACGAATCCCAGCCACGCAGTGTGATTTTTTTGAAAACACACTGTGGGTCTGGGATTCATGTCCATCGCTAACCGCAACGGCCGACATGAAATGAGGTCAGAAGACAGGAAGCTCTCACAGCGCATGGCCAAGGGATCACAATAGCGCAGACTCCTGTACAGCAAATAACAACGCTCAGGAATCTGCGCCCAGTACCTAGGTGCAAATTTTGACACCTGTGCTGCGTCTCCTTAAAAAGACAAGTCACGCCTCCACAACTGTTTGACAGTATAATGGGCTAAATAGTGTACGTGTTTTATTCAGCGTGTGCAAGGAGCAAACTAAATAGAGCAACCTTTTACTTGTGCAGCATTAATGCTGCACAAGGTGTGGCTCTTGTACCTTGCAACACCTGAGGGGGGGTTAAAGGTAACCTTTGAAATTGGTTCAACTAGGCTTCGGCCTACACTCTGCTCCTCTCCTCCTCCTGCTGAACCTGGGCTCTAACACCGCCAGTTTTTGCCCGGACATGCGATCTGCACAGAGAAAAACACCAGTCAATGTGTCAGTGGGGTTCAGCAACGCCAGCTGTTCCCCTGCTGTGTAGCTTGCATCGTGTCCAGCACAAGCCACGCTGGCACAACCGACCAAAAGCTGCCACCAGTGCAGGCTTCGGCCTACACATTGCTCCTCTCCTCCTCCTGCTGACCCTGGGCTCTAACACCGCCAGTTTTTGCCCGGACATGCGAGCTGCACAGAGAAAAACACCAGTCAATGTGTCAGTGGGGTTCAGCAACGCCAGCTGTTCCCCTGCTGTGTAGCTTGCATCGTGTCCAGCACAAGCCACGCTGGCACAACCGACCAAAAGCTGCCACCAGTGCAGGCTTCGGCCTACACATTGCTCCTCTCCTCCTCCTGCTGACCCTGGGCTCTAACACCGCCAGTTTTTGCCCGGACATGCGAGCTGCACAGAGAAAAACACCAGTCAATGTGTCAGTGGGGTTCAGCAACGCCAGCTGTTCCCCTGCTGTGTAGCTTGCAACGTGACCTGCAAACGCCACGCAGGCACATGAACTGAAATTGAAGGGAGCCTGCCCCCCACCCCCAGGTGTTTCTATGTATAACAGCCACCTTGTACAGCAGTACTGCTGCATTTGTACAAGGTGGCTGACTTTTTCTCCTTGCCCACGTGGAACTCAACACGTACAAAATGTGTCTCATTGAGACCATTCCACTGTCCCTGAGGTGTGACTTTCCTTTCTAATGATACGCAGCACCACCCTTGTTAGCGCTGCCCGTCTTTTGACATCATTGGTTAGCTGGCTGCGCCTGTGCGTCTGCCCTGCTCGGAACAACGCCCCTTGGTGTCTTATTTTTTTGGACAGCGAGGGTGTGATTGATGGGCATGTGCAGTGCATATGTTTGCCTGTGTTCACTCATCTCCTTCCGCCTTCTTCAGACTGGGTGTCCTCATGGCCGCGGCAGGCGATAAGGGATCAGATGAGGCCGCCCAGTCTGAAGCAGGTGTAAGGACATGTGTGAGTGTCAAACATATTTACTGCACAAGGCCACGAATCCCAGCCACGCAGTGTGATTTTTTGAAAACACACTGTGGGTCTGGGATTCATGTCCATCGCTAACAGCAACGGCCGACATGAAATGAGGTCAGAAGACAGGAAGCGCTCACAGCGCATGACCAAGGGATCACAATAGCGCAGACTCCTGTACAGCAAATAACAACGCTCAGGAATCTGCGCCCAGCAGCTAGGTGTAAATTTTGACACCTGTGCTGCATCTCCTTAAAAAGAGAAGTCACGCCTCCACTACTGTTTGACAGTATAGTGGGCTAAATAGTGTACGTGTTTTATTCAGCGTGTGCAAGGAGCAAATTAAATAGAGCAACCTTTTACTTGTGCAGCATTAATGCTGCACAAGGTGTGGCTCTTGTACCTTGCAACACCTGAGAGGGGAGTAAAGGTAACCTTTGAAATTGGTTCAACTAGGCTTCGGTCTACACTCTGCTCCTCTCCTGCTGACCCTGGGCTCAAACACCACTAGTTTTTGCCCGGAACTGCTAGCTGCACAGAGAAAAACACCAGTCAATGTGTTAGTGGGGTTCAGCACCGCCAGCTGTTCCCCTGCTGTGTAGTCGGCATCGTGTCCAGCACAAGCCACGCTGGCACAACTGACCAAAAGCTGCCACCAGTACAGGCTTCGGCCTACACTCTGCTCCTCTCCTCCTCCTGCTGACCCTGGGCTCAAACACCGCCAGTTTCTGCCCGGACATGCTAGCTGCACAGAGAAAAAAAACCACCATTGTGTCAGTGGGGTTCAGCACCGCCAGCTGTTCCCCCGCTGTGTAGCCGGCATCGTGTCCAGCACAAGCCACGCTGGCACAACTGACCAAAAGCTGCCACCAGTGCAGGCTTCGGCCTACACTCTGCTCCTCTCCTCCTCCTGCTGACCCTGGGCTCAAACACCTCCAGTTTCTGCCCGGAAGTGCTAGCTGCACAGAGGAAAACACCAGCCAATGTGTTAGTGGGGTTCAGCACCGCCAGCTGTTCCCCTGCTGTGTAGCCGGCAACGTGTCCTGCAAACGCCACGCAGGCACATGAACTGAAATTGAAGGGAGCCTGCCCCCCCTCCCCCAGGTGTTTCTATGTATAACAGCCACCTTGTACAGCAGTACTGCTGCATTTGTACAAGGTGGCTGACTTTTTCTCCTTGCCCACGTGGAACTCAACACGTACAAAATGTGTCTCATTAGAGACCATTCCACTGTCCCTGAGGTGTGACTTTCCTTTCTAATGACACGCAACACCCCCATTGTTAGCGCTGCCCGTCTTCTGACATCATTGGTTGGCTGGCTGTGCCTGTGCGTCCGCCCTGCCCGACACAACGCCCCTCGTTGTCTCATATATTTTGACTGCGAGGGTGTGATTGATGGGCACGAGCAGTGCATATGTTCCCCTGTCTTCACTCCCCTCCTTCCGCCTTCTTCTGACTGTGCGGCCTCATGGCCGCGGCATGCGATAAGGGATCAGCTGAGGCCGCCCAGTCTGAAGCAGGTGTAAGGACATGTGTGAGCGGCGAACATATTTACTGCACAAGGCCACGAATCCCAGCACCGCAGTGTGACTTTAGGAAAAGGCACTGTGGGTCTGGGATTTATGGCCATCGTTAACCGCACCGGCCAACATGAAATGAGGTCATGAGACGGCCTGCACTAACAGGGTATTGTCAAGGGATAACACAAGAGCGCAGTTTCCTGTACTGCAAATAACAACGGTAAGGAATCTGCGCCCAGCACCTAGGTGTAAATTTGTACACCTGTGCTGCGTCTCCTTAAAAAGACAAGTCACGCCTCCACTACTGTTTGACAGTATAATGGGCTAAATAGTGTACGTGTTTTATTCAGCGTGTGCAAGGAGCAAAATTAAGAGAGCAACCTTTGACTTGTGCATCATTAATGCTGTTCAAGGTGTGGCTCTTGTACCTTGCAACACCTGAGGGGGGGTTAAAGGTTACCTTTGAAATTGGTTCAACTAGGCTTCGGCCTACACTCTGCTCCTCTCCTCCTCCTGCTGTCCCTGGGCTCAAACACCGCTAATTTTTGCCCGGAACTGCTAGCTGCACAGAGAAAAACACCAGTCAATGTGTTAGTGGGGTTCAGCACCGCCAGCTGTTCCCCTGCTGTGTAGTCGGCATCGTGTCCAGCACAAGCCACGCTGGCACAACTGACCAAAAGCTGCCACCAGTGCAGGCTTCGGCCTACACTCTGCTCCTCTCCTCCTCCTGCTGACCCTGGGCTCAAACACCTCCAGTTTCTGCCCGGAAGTGCTAGCTGCATAAGAGAAAAACACCAGCCAATGTGTTAGTGGGGTTCAGCACCGCCAGCTGTTCCCCTGCTGTGTAGCAGACAACGTGTCCTGCAAACGCCACGCAGGCACATGAACTGAAATTGAAGGGAGCCTGCCCCCCACCCCCAGGTGTTTCTATGTATAACAGCCACCTTGTACAGCAGTACTGCTGCATTTGTACATGGTGGCTGACTTTTTCTCCTTGCCCACGTGGAACTCAACACGTACAAAATGTGTCTCATTAGAGACCATTCCACTGTCCCTGAGGTGTGACTTTCCTTTCTAATGACACGCAGCACCCACATTGTTAGCGCTGCCCATCTTCTGACATCATTGGTTGGCTGGCTGTGCCTGTGCGTCCGCCCTGCCTGACACAACGCCCCTCGTTGTCTCATATATTTTGACTGCGAGGGTGTGATTGATGGGCACGAGCAGTGCATATGTTCCCCTGTCTTCACTCCCCTCCTTCCGCCTTCTTCTGACTGTGCGGCCTCATGGCCGCGGCATGCGATAAGGGATCAGCTGAGGCCGCCCAGTCTGAAGCAGGTGTAAGGACATGTGTGAGCGGCGAACATATTTACTGCACAAGGCCACGAATCCCAGCACCGCAGTGTGACTTTAGGAAAAGGCACTGTGGGTCTGGGATTTATGGCCATCGTTAACCGCACCGGCCAACATGAAATGAGGTCATGAGATGGCCTGCACTAACAGGGTATTGCCAAGGGATAACACAAGAGCGCAGTTTCCTGTACTGCAAATAACAACGGTAAGGAATCTGCGCCCAGCACCTAGGTGTAGATTTGTACACCTGTGCTGCGTCTCCTTAAAAAGACAAGTCACGCCTCCACTACTGTTTGACAGTATAATGGGCTAAATAGTGTACGTGTTTTATTGAGCGTGTGCAAGGAGCAAAATTAAGAGAGCAACCTTTGACTTGTGCATCATTAATGCTGTTCAAGGTGTGGCTCTTGTACCTTGCAACACCTGAGGGGGGTTAAAGGTTACCTTTGAAATTGGTTCAACTAGGCTTCGGCCTACACTCTGCTCCTCTCCTCCTCCTGCTGACCTTGGGCTATAACACCGCCAGTTGTAGCTTGGAAGTGCTAGCTGCACAGAGAAAAACACCAGCCAATGTGTTAGTGGGGTTCAGCACCGCCAGCTGTTCCCCTGCTGTGTAGCCGGCATCGTGTCCAGCACAAGCCACGCTGGCACAACCGACCAAAAGCTGCCACCAGTGCAGGCTTCGGCCTACACTCTGCACCTCTCCTCCTCCTGCTGACCCTGGGCTCAAACACCGCTAGTTTTTGCCCGGAACTGCTAGCTGCACAGAGAAAAACACCAGTCAATGTGTTAGTGGGGTTCAGCACCGCCAGCTGTTCCCCTGCTGTGTAGTCGGCATCGTGTCCAGCACAAGCCACGCTGGCACAACTGACCAAAAGCTGCCACCAGTGCAGGCTTCGGCCTACACTCTGCTCCTCTCCTCCTCCTGCTGACCCTGGGCTCAAACACCTCCAGTTTCTGCCCGGAAGTGCTAGCTGCACAGAGAAAAACACCAGCCAATGTGTTAGTGGGGTTCACCACCGCCAGCTGTTCCCCTGCTGTGTAGCCGGCAACGTGACCTGCAAACGCCACGCAGGCACATGAACTGAAATTAAAGGTAACCTGGCCCCACCCCCCCAAGTGTTTCTATGTATAACAGCCACCTTGTACAGCAGTACTGCTGCATTTGTACAAGGTGGCTGACTTTTTCTCCTTGCCCACGTGGAACTCAACACGTACAAAATGTGTCTCATTGAGACCATTCCACTGTCCCTGAGGTGTGACTTTCCTTTCTAATGATACGCAGCACCCCCCTTGGTAGCGCTTCCCGTCTTCTGACATCATTGGTTGGCTTGTTGCGCCTGTGCGTCCGCCCTGCCTGAAACAATGCTCCTCGTTGTCTTACTTATTTTGACTGCGAGGGTGTGATTGATGGGCACGAGCAGTGCATATCTTCGCCTGTCTTAACTCATCTCCTTCCGCCTTCTTCAGACTGTGCAGCCTCATGGCCATGGCATGCGAGAAGGGATCAGCAGAGGCCGCCCAGTCTGAAGCAGGTGTAAGGACGTGTGTGAGCGGCCAAAATATTTACTGCTCAAGGCCACGAATCCCAGCACCACAGTGTGACTTTATGAAAAAGCACTGTGGGTCTGGGATTTATGGCCATCGTTAACCGCACCGGCCAACATGAAATGAGGTCATAAGACGGGCAGCTCTAACAGGGCATTGCCAAGGGATAACACAAGACTGCAGTCTCCTGTACAGCAAATAACAACGCTCAGGAAGCTGCGCCAAGCACCAAGGCGTTATTTGGGACACCTGTGCTGCGTCTCCTTAAAAAGCCAAGTCACGCATCCACTACAGTTTGACTGTAGAATGGGCTAAATTGTGTACGTCTTTCATTCAACGTGTGCAAGTAGACAAATTAATAGAGCAACCTTTCACTTGTGCAGCAATAATACTGCACAAGGTGTGTCTCTTGTACTTTGTAACACCTGAGGGGGGGTTAAAGGTTTCCTTTGAAATTGGTTCAACTAGGCTTCGGCCTACACTCTGCTCCTCTCCTCCTCCTCCTGCTTCACCACGGGCTCTAACATCGCTAGTTTTTGCCCGCAAGTGCTAGCTGCACAGAGAAAAACACCCGCCATTGTGTTAGTGGGGTTCAGCAACGCCAGCTGTTCCCACACTGTGTAGCCGGCAAAGTGTCCTGCAAACGCAACGCTGACACAAAGCTGCCTCCAGTGCAGGCTTCGGCCTACACTCTGCTCCCCCTGCTTACCCTTTGCTCCAGCACCGCTAGTTGGGGCTCTAGGAAGACAATCTTTAATAGGCAATGCATCTGGGTTCCAGCACCGCCAGCTGGTTCTCGGCAGTGTTTTTGTCACGGGTACTCCCTCGTGCCAAGCCTGGTTTCAGCACCGTCAGCTGTTTCCGGGTTGTGTCAAGCTCACTGACACGACTATGCTTGCCCCGTCGTGGTGCGGTCGGGTTAGCCAACTCCAGGGTGCCTCCAGTTTAGGAGCTTCCTATGTGGGCTGCGTGAACTGGTAGTCAAGGCTGGTTCTGTAGTGCCAGTAGGCCCAGCTCCCCCTGTAGGACTGTTGGGGTTCGGTAACTGCGGCTGCCTCGCGGCCTCGCTGTTCTCTCCTCTCCTGTGGGCCTTCGGGTCCACCACCTGGTTCCAGCACCATCAGCTGGTTCCAGGCCAAGCCTTTGGCTTAGGTGCCTCCTCCTGGGAATCCGAGTTCCGCCAACGTCAGGCGGTCCTTGGTAGTGCTTTTAAGCGCGGGCACCTACAGCTTAGTAACCGGGTTCCAGCACCGCCAGCTGGTCCTCGGTCGTGCCATTGGCTCTTGCACACTGGGGCAACGCATCTGGGTTCCAGCACCGCCAGCTGGTTCTCAGCAGTGTTCTTGACACGGGTACTCCCTCGTGCCAAGCCTGGTTTCAGCACCGTCAGCTGTTTCCGGGTTGTGTCAAGCTCACTGAGACGCCTATGCTTGCCCCGTCGTGGTGCGGTCGGGTTAGCCAACTCCAGGGTGCCTCCAGTTTAGGAGCTTCCTATGTGGGCTGCGTGAACTGGTAGTCAAGGCTGGTTCTGTAGTGCCAGTAGGCCCAGCTCCCCCTGTAGGACTGTTGGGGTTCGGTAACTGCGGCTGCCTCGCGGCCTAGCTGTTCTCTCCTCTCCTGTGGGCCTTCGGGTCCACCACCTGGTTCCAGCACCATTAGCTGGTTCCAGGCCGAGCCTTTGGCTTAGGTGCCTCCTCCTGGGTATCCGAGTTCCGCCAACGTCAGGCGGTCCTTGGTAGTGCTTTTAAGCGCGGGCACCTACAGCTTAGTAACCGGGTTCCAGCACCGCCAGCTGGTCCTCGGTCGTGCCATTGGCTCTTGCACACTGGGGCAACGCATCTGGGTTCCAGCACCGCCAGCTGGTTCTCGGCAGTGTTCTTGACACAGGTACTCCCTCGTGCCAAGCCTGGTTTCAGCACCGTCAGCTGTTTCCGGGTTGTGTCAAGCTCACTGAGACGCCTATGCTTGCCCTGTCGTGGTGCGGTCGGGTTAGCCAACTCCAGGGTGCCTCCAGTTTAGGAGCTTCCTATGTGGGCTGCGTGAACTGGTAGTCAAGGCTGGTTCTGTAGTGCCAGTAGGCCCAGCTCCCCCTGTAGGACTGTTGGGGTTCGGTAACTGCGGCTGCCTCGCGGCCTAGCTGTTCTCTCCTCTCCTGTGGACCTTCAGGTCCACCACCTGGTTCCAGCACCGTCAGCTGGTTCTCGGCAGTGTCTTTTGCTCTTGTACCTTCTGCTCCCCATCCTGGTTCCAGTACCGTCAGCTGGTTCCGGGCAGAGCCTTTGGCTTAGGTGCCTCCTTCTGGGTATCCGAGTTCCGCCAACGTCAGGCGGTCCTTGGTAGTGCTTTTTAGCACGGGTACCTCCTGCTTAGTAACCGGGTTCCAGTAACGTCAGCTGGTCCTCGGTAGTTCCATAGGCTCTTGAACCTTCGGGTAGCCATCCGAGTTCCAGTTCCATCAGCTGGTTCTTGGCATTTTCTCAGCCTTCTTGTACCTTCTGCTACATTTCCAAGTTGAAGACCCTAAAGTCGACGACCCGGAAGACCACCCCGATGACGACGACGACGACCCGGAAGACCACCCCGATGACGACGACGACGACGGCGGAGACGACGATGGCTGAGACGACGACGGCGGAGATGACGACACTGGAAACGACGACCCTGGAGACGACGACATGGAAGACCGAGAAGCAGAAGAACAAGAGGCTGCAGAACAAAGAGCAGAAGAACATTAAGCATAAGACTTAATATCAGAGCAAAAGATATTATCTAAATTATATGCAGAAGAAGACTAAGCAGTGTATGGGGGTGAGTCCGTTCCTCCTCGTGGTGCCCCTGGATAAAGCCTGATGCTGCAGGCCAAACTGAACGCGGACAAATGTAACTTTTGTGACTGGCAGAACGGAAGGTGTAATCTTCCAACTTTTATAGATAACAACTACGGGAATGCCTGTCACAAATGAGAATATGATGAAGAAGTAGAATAGGAAGAATAATAACAGTGGAATAAAAAGAATATGTAGAATAGGAAGAATAATAATAGTTGAATAAAATGAATATGAAGAATGTAATCAAAAAAAAAAGGTAAAGGATGAAGAAGAAGATGAATAAGGTGAAGAAGAAGTTGATGTCAAAGATGCTGATGATGATGAAGATGAAAGTGTGGGAAAAGAAAAAAAAAAAGAAAAAAAAGAAGGGGAAGGGCGTGGAATAGTGAAACATCAATATCTGACAAAATAAAATAAAAATTTACATAGTCAATATCTTTGTCACTCCGAACGTCTTAAAAAAAAAACAAAAAACATGCTATTCTATTTGATTGGGATAAACCTCTATGACTTTAATGTCTCCGCCACCTCCCCAAATACATCCGGCATTATTCTTAGTTGTTTTCCTTCATGTAGAATGAACCTACAAGGCAAGAAAGGGTTTATTTTAATTCCGATATTTTGGTCCCATTGACTTGCATTGGGATCGGGTATCGGTATCGGCGATATCCGATATTTTTTGAATATCGGCCGATCCTATCCGATACCGATACTTTCCGATATCGGAAGGTATCGCTCAACACTAGTGTATGCCTGTGAATGCCAGCGTGGATTTGCAATTGATCAGAGTGGAGCAGGTTGTGAAGGTACAGGAACTACTTCATGCTGGAAATATATTCATATAGATCTACTCCTTACAATCACACTGCTATATAACTCCGGAATTAAAATGCCTAAGGTGGACCACCTAATCACTAGTGTTGAGCGATACCTTCCGATATCGGAAAGTATCGGTATCGGATAGGATCGGCCGATATTCAAAAAATATCGGATATCGCCGATACCGATACCCGATCCCAATGCAAGTCAATGGGACCAAAATATCGGAATTAAAATAAACCCTTTCTTGCCTTGTAGGTTCATTCTACATGAAGGAAAACAACTAAGAATAATGCCGGATGTATTTGGGGAGGTGGCGGAGACATTAAAGTCATAGAGGTTTATCCCAATCAAATAGAATAGCATGTTTTTTGGTTTTTTTTAAGACGTTCGGAGTGACAAAGATATTGACTATGTAAATTTTTTTTTTTATTTTGTCAGATATTGATGTTTCACTATTCCACGCCCTTCCCCTTCTTTTTTTTCTTTTTTTTTTTTCTTTTCCCACACTTTCATCTTCATCATCATCAGCATCTTTGACATCAACTTCTTCTTCACCTTATTCATCTTCTTCTTCATCCTTTACCTTTTTTTTTTTTTTGATTACATTCTTCATATTCATTTTATTCAACTATTATTATTCTTCCTATTCTACATATTCTTTTTATTCCACTGTTATTATTCTTCCTATTCTACTTCTTCATCATATTCTCATTTGTGACAGGCATTCCCGTAGTTGTTATCTATAAAAGTTGGAAGATTACACCTTCCGTTCTGCCAGTCACAAAAGTTACATTTGTCCGCGTTCAGTTTGGCCTGCAGCATCAGGCTTTATCCAGGGGCACCACGAGGAGGAACGGACTCACCCCCATACACTGCTTAGTCTTCTTCTGCATATAATTGAGATAATATCTTTTGCTCTGATATTAAGTCTTATGCTTAATGTTCTTCTGCTCTTTGTTCTGCAGCCTCTTGTTCTTCTGCTTCTCGGTCTTCCATGTCGTCGTCTCCAGGGTCGTCGTCTCCAGTGTCGTCATCTCCGCCGTCGTCGTCTCAGCCATCGTCGTCTCCGCCGTCGTCGTCTCCGCCGTCGTCGTCGTCATCGGGGTGGTCTTCCGGGTCGTCGTCGTCGTCATCGGGGTGGTCTTCCGGGTCGTCGACATTAGGGTCTTCAACTTGGAAATGTAGCAGAAGGTACAAGAAGGCTGAGAAAATGCCAAGAACCAGCTGATGGAACTGGAACTCGGATGGCTACCCGAAGGTTCAAGAGCCTATGGAACTACCGAGGACCAGCTGACGTTACTGGAACCCGGTTACTAAGCAGGAGGTACCCGTGCTAAAAAGCACTACCAAGGACCGCCTGACGTTGGCGGAACTCGGATACCCAGAAGGAGGCACCTAAGCCAAAGGCTCTGCCCGGAACCAGCTGACGGTACTGGAACCAGGATGGGGAGCAGAAGGTACAAGAGCAAAAGACACTGCCGAGAACCAGCTGACGTTACTGGAACCCGGATGGGTAGCCGAAGGTCCAAGAGCCAATGGAACTACCGAGGACCAGCTGACGTTACTGGAACCCGGTTACTAAGCAGGAGGTACCCGTGCCCGAAAGCACTACCAAGGACCACCTGACGTTGGTGGAACTTGGATACCCAGAAGGAGGCACCTAAGCCAAAGGCTCTGCCCGGAACCAGCTGACGGTACTGGAACCAGGATGGGGAGCAGAAAGTACAAGAGCAAAAGACACTGCCGAGAACCAGCTGACGGTGCTGGAACCAGGTGGTGGACCTGAAGGTCCACTTGAGAGGAGAGAACAGCTAGGCCGCGAGGCAGCCGCAGTTACCGAACCCCAACAGTCCTACAGGGGGAGCTGGGCCTACTGGCACTACAGAACCAGCCTTGACTACCAGTTCACGCAGCCCACATAGGAAGCTCCTAAACTGGAGGCACCCTGGAGTTGGCTAACCCAACCGCACCACGACGGGGCAAGCATAGGCGTCTCAGTGAGCTTGACACAACCCGGAAACAGCTGACGGTGCTGAAACCAGGCTTGGCACGAGGGAGTACCTGTGTCAAGAACACTGCCGAGAACCAGCTGGCGGTGCTGGAACCCAGATGCGTTGCCCCAGTGTGCAAGAGCCAATGGCACGACCGAGGACCAGCTGGCGGTGCTGGAACCCGGTTACTAAGCTGTAGGTGCCCGCGCTTAAAAGCACTACCAAGGACCGCCTGACGTTGGCGGAACTCGGATACCCAGGAGGAGGCACCTAAGCCAAAGGCTCGGCCTGGAACCAGCTGACGGTGCTGGAACCAGGTGGTGGACCCGAAGGCCCACAGGAGAGGAGAGAACAGCTAGGCCGCGAGGCAGCCGCAGTTACCGAACCCCAACAGTCCTACAGGGGGAGCTGGGCCTACTGGCACTACAGAACCAGCCTTGACTACCAGTTCACGCAGCCCACATAGGAAGCTCCTAAACTGGAGGCACCCTGGAGTTGGCTAACCCGACCGCACCACGACGGGGCAAGCATAGGCGTCTCAGTGAGCTTGACACAACCCGGAAACAGCTGACGGTGCTGAAACCAGGCTTGGCACGAGGGAGTACCCGTGTCAAGAACACTGCCGAGAACCAGCTGGCGGTGCTGGAACCCAGATGCGTTGCCCCAGTGTGCAAGAGCCAATGGCACGACCGAGGACCAGCTGGCGGTGCTGGAACCCGGTTACTAAGCTGTAGGTGCCCGCGCTTAAAAGCACTACCAAGGACCGCCTGACGTTGGCGGAACTCGGATTCCCAGGAGGAGGCACCTAAGCCAAAAGCTCGGCCTGGAACCAGCTGACGGTGCTGGAACCAGGTGGTGGACCCGAAGGCCCACAGGAGAGGAGAGAACAGCTAGGCCGCGAGGCAGCCGCAGTTACCGAACCCCAACAGTCCTACAGGGGGAGCTGGGCCTACTGGCACTACAGAACCAGCCTTGACTACCAGTTCACGCAGCCCACATAGGAAGCTCCTAAACTGGAGGCACCCTGGAGTTGGCTAACCCGACCGCACCACGACGGGGCAAGCATAGTCGTGTCAGTGAGCTTGACACAACCCGGAAACAGCTGACGGTGCTGAAACCAGGCTTGGCACGAGGGTGTACCCGTGACAAAAACACTGCCGAGAACCAGCTGGCGGTGCTGGAACCCAGATGCATTGCCTATTAAAGATGGTCTTCCTAGAGCCCCAACTAGCGGTGCTGGAGCAAAGGGTAAGCTGGGGGAGCAGAGTGTAGGCCGAAGCCTGCACTGGAGGCAGCTTTGTGTCAGCGTTGCGTTTGCAGGACACTTTGCCGGCTACACAGTGTGGGAACAGCTGGCGTTGCTGAACCCCACTAACACAATGGCGGGTGTTTTTCTCTGTGCAGCTAGCACTTGCGGGCAAAAACTAGCGATGTTAGAGCCCGTGGTGAAGCAGGAGGAGGAGGAGAGGAGCAGAGTGTAGGCCGAAGCCTAGTTGAACCAATTTCAAAGGAAACCTTTAACCCCCCCTCAGGTGTTACAAAGTACAAGAGACACACCTTGTGCAGTATTATTGCTGCACAAGTGAAAGGTTGCTCTATTAATTTGTCTACTTGCACACGCTGAATGAAAGACGTACACAATTTAGCCCATTCTACAGTCAAACTGTAGTGGATGCGTGACTTGGCTTTTTAAGGAGACGCAGCACAGGTGTCCCAAATAACGCCTTGGTGCTTGGCGCAGCTTCCTGAGCATTGTTATTTGCTGTACAGGAGTCTGCACTCTTGTGTTATCCCTTGGCAATGCCCTGTTAGAGCTGCCCGTCTTATGACCTCATTTCATGTTGGCCGGTGCGGTTAACGATGGCCATAAATCCCAGACCCACAGTGCCTTTTCATAAAGTCACACTGCGGTGCTGGGATTCGTGGCCTTGAGCAGTAAATATTTTGGCCGCTCACACACGTCCTTACACCTGCTTCAGACTGGGCGGCCTCTGCTGATCCCTTCTCGCATGCCGCGGCCATGAGGCTGCACAGTCTGAAGAAGGCGGAAGGAGATGAGTTAAGACAGGCGAAGATATGCACTGCTCGTGCCCATCAATCACACCCTCGCAGTCAAAATAAGTAAGACAACGAGGAGCATTGTTTCAGGCAGGGCGGACGCACAGGCGCAACAAGCCAACCAATGATGTCAGAAGACGGGAAGCGCTACCAAGGGGGGTGCTGCGTATCATTAGAAAGGAAAGTCACACCTCAGGGACAGTGGAATGGTCTCAATGAGACACATTTTGTACGTGTTGAGTTCCACGTGGGCAAGGAGAAAAAGTCAGCCACCTTGTACAAATGCAGCAGTACTGCTGTACAAGGTGGCTGTTATACATAGAAACACCTGGGGGGGTGGGGCCAGGTTCCCTTCAATTTCAGTTCATGTGCCTGCGTGGCGTTTCCAGGTCACGTTGCCGGCTACACAGCAGGGGAACAGCTGGCGGTGCTGAACCCCACTAACACATTGGCTGGTGTTTTTCTCTGTGCAGCTAGCACTTCCGGGCAGAAAATGGAGGTGTTTGAGCCCAGGGTCAGCAGGAGGAGGAGAGGAGCAGAGTGTAGGCCGAAGCCTGCACTGGTGGCAGCTTTTGGTCAGTTGTGCCAGCGTGGCTTGTGCTGGACACGATGCCGACTACACAGCAGGGGAACAGCTGGCGGTGCTGAACCCCACTTACACATTGACTGGTGTTTTTCTCTGTGCAGCTAGCAGTTCCGGGCAAAAACTAGCGGTGTTTGAGCCCAGGGTCAGCAGGAGGAGGAGAGGAGCAGAGTGTAGGCCGAAGCCTGCACTGGTGGCAGCTTTTGGTCGGTTGTGCCAGCTTGGCTTGTGCTGGACACGATGCCGGCTACACAGCAGGGGAACAGCTGGCGGTGCTGAACCCCACTAACACATTGGCTGGTGTTTTTCTCTGTGCAGCTAGCACTTCCAGGCTACAACTGGCGGTGTTATAGCCCAGGGTCAGCAGGAGGAGGAGAGGAGCAGAGTGTAGGCTGAAGCCTAGTTGAACCAATTTCAAAGGTAACCTTTAACCCCCCCTCAGGTGTTGCAAGGTACAAGAGCCACACCTTGAACAGCATTAATGATGCACAAGTCAAAGGTTGCTCTCTTAATTTTGCTCCATGCACACGCTGAATAAAACACGTACACTATTTAGCCCATTATACTGTCAAACAGTAGTGGAGGCGTGACTTGTCTTTTTAAGGAGACGCAGCACAGGTGTACAAATTTACACCTAGGTGCTGGGCGCAGATTCCTTACCGTTGTTATTTGCAGTACAGGAAACTGCGCTCTTGTGTTATCCCTTGGCAATACCCTGTTAGTGCAGGCCGTCTCATGACCTCATTTCATGTTGGCCGGTGCGGTTAACGATGGCCATAAATCCCAGACCCACAGTGCCTTTTCCTAAAGTCACACTGCGGTGCTGGGATTCGTGGCCTTGTGCAGTAAATATGTTCGCCGCTCACACATGTCCTTACACCTGCTTCAGACTGGGCGGCCTCAGCTGATCCCTTATCGCATGCCGCGGCCATGAGGCCGCACAGTCAGAAGAAGGCGGAAGGAGGGGAGTGAAGACAGGGGAACATATGCACTGCTCGTGCCCATCAATCACACCCTCGCAGTCAAAATATATGAGACAACGAGGGGCGTTGTGTCGGGCAGGGAGGACGCACAGGCACAGCCAGCCAACCAATGATGTCAGAAGACGGGCAGCGCTAACAATGGGGGTGCTGCGTGTCATTAGAAAGGAAAGTCACACCTCAGGGACAGTGGAATGGTCTCTAATGAGACACATTTTGTACGTGTTGAGTTCCACGTGGGCAAGGAGAAAAAGTCAGCCACCTTGTACAAATGCAGCAGTACTGCTGTACAAGGTGGCTGTTATACATAGAAACACCTGGGGGTGGGGGGCAGGCTCCCTTCAATTTCAGTTCATGTGCCTGCGTGGCGTTTGCAGGACACGTTGCCGGCTACACAGCAGGGGAACAGCTGGCGGTGCTGAACCCCACTAACACATTGGCTGGTGTTTTTCTCTGTGCAGCTAGCACTTCCGGGCAGAAACTGGAGGTGTTTGAGCCCAGGGTCAGCAAGGAGGAGGAGAGGAGCAGAGTGTAGGCCGAAGCCTGCACTGGTGGCAGCTTTTGGTCAGTTGTGCCAGCGTGGCTTGTGCTGGACACGATGCCGACTACACAGCAGGGGAACAGCTGGCGGTGCTGAACCCCACTGACACATTGACTGGTGTTTTTCTCTGTGCAGATCGCATGTCCGGGCAAAAACTGGCTGTGTTAGAGCCCAGGGTCAGCAGGAGGAGGAGAGGAGCAGAGTGTAGGCCGAAGCCTAGTTGAACCAATTTCAAAGGTTACCTTTAACCCCCCCTCAGGTGTTGCAAGGTACAAGAGCCACACCTTGTGCAGCATTAATGCTGCACAAGTAAAAGGTTGCTCTATTTAGTTTGCTCCTTGCACACGCTGAATAAAACACGTGCACTATTTAGCCCATTATACTGTCAAACAGTTGTGGAGGCGTGACTTGTCTTTTTAAGGAGACGCAGCACAGGTGTCAAAATTTGCACCTAGGTACTGGGCGCAGATTCCTGAGCGTTGTTATTTGCTGTACAGGAGTCTGCGCTATTGTGATCCCTTGGCCATGCGCTGTGAGCGCTTCCTGTCTTCTGACCTCATTTCATGTCGGCCGTTGCGGTTAGCGATGGACATGAATCCCAGACCCACAGTGTGTTTTCAAAAAATCACACTGCGTGGCTGGGATTCGTGGCCTTGTGCAGTAAATAGGTTTGCCGCTCACACATGTCCTTACACCTGCTTCAGACTGGGCGGCCTCAGCTGATCCCTTATCGCCTACCACGGCCAGGAGGCCGCACAGTCTGAAGAAGGCGGAAGGAGATGAGTTAAGACAGGCGAACATATGCACTGCTCGTGCCCATAAACCACACCCTCGCTGACAAAATAAATATGACAACGAGGGGCGTTGTTTCTAGCAGGGCGGATGCACAGGCGCAGCCAGCTAACCATGATGACAAAAGATGGGAAACGCTACCAAGGGGGGTGCTGCGTATCATTAGAAAGGAAAGTCACACCTCAGGGACAGTGGAATGGTCTCAATGAGACACATTTTGTACGTGTTGAGTTCCACGTGGGCAAGGAGAAAAAGTCAGCCACCTTGTACAAATGCAGCAGTACTGCTGTACTAGGTGGCTGTTATACATAGAAACACCTGGGGGGGTGGGGCCAGGTTCCCTTTAATTTCAGTTCATGTGCCTGCGTGGCGTTTGCAGGTCACGTTGCCGGCTACACAGCAGGGGAACAGCTGGCGTTGCTGAACCCCACTAACACATTGGCTGGTGTTTTTCTCTGTGCAACTAGCACTTCCGGGCAAAAACTAGCGGTGTTTGAGCCCAGGGTCAGCAGGAGGAGGAGAGGAGCAGAGTGTAGGCCGAAGCCTGCACTGGTGGCAGCTTTTGTTCTGTTGTGCCAGCGTGGCTTGTGCTGGACACGTTGCCGACTACACAGCAGGGGAACAGCTGGCGGTGCTGAACCCCACTGACACATCACCTAGTGTTTTTTCTGTGTAGACAACACTTCCAGGTGGCAACTGACAGTGTTGAAACCCAGGGAATCAAAGAGGAGCAGAGTGTAGGCCGAAGCCTGCAGTGGAGCTAGTTGAAAGGGAACCTTTAACCCCCCCCCCCCCAGGCATTTGTTGCTGAAAGAGCCATCTTGTACAGCAGTAATACTGCACATGGAAAATGGTGGCTCCGAAAATTATGCTCCTTGCAAACGCTGAAGTACACACTCATATAATGTGTCCCCTCACACCGTCAAACCATCCCGGAAGTGGGACTTTCCTTTGTAATGTGACACAGCACAGCCGTCATTCCAACCCCCTTGGTGTCGGGCGCCACCTCCTCAACGTTGTTTGGTTCTGTCACGGAGCCCGCGCTGTAATGTTATCCCTTGGCCATGCACAGTTAGCGGTGCCCGTCTTCTGACATCATGTAGGTGTCAGGCTGGCAGTGCCTGTGCGTCCAAGCTGCCCGAGATCCAACCTTGCAGTGTCATCTAATGTAGTCCCACTGCGGGCCAGGGATCCATGGCCATGCGCAGTGCATATCATCGCCTCTCACTCACCTCCTTCCTGCTTCTTCAGACTGTGCGGCGTCACGGCCGTGGCATGCTATTAGGGATCAGCTGACGCCGCCTAGTCTGAAGAAGCGTGAAGAAGGGGAGTGAGAGGCTAGTATATGCACTGCGCATGGCCATGGATACCAGGCCCACTGTGGGATCACATTAGACGACACTGCGAGGTGTGATTTCGGGCAGCATGGACGCACAGGCGCAGCCAAGACGACAACAAATGATGTCAGAGGACGGGCAGCGCAAACTGTGCATGGCCAAGGGATAACATAACAGCGCAGGGTCCATGACGGAATCAAACAACGCTAAGGAGGCAGCGCACGGTGCCAAGGGGGTAGCAATGACGGCTGTGCTGCGTCACATTACAAAGGAAAGTCCCACCTCCGGGACGGTTGGACGGTGTGAGGGGACACATTACATGAGTGTGTAGTTCAGCGTTTGCAAGGAGCATAATTTCAAGAGCGACCTTTCCCTTGTGCAGTATTAGTGCTGCACATGGTGGCTCTTTCAGTAACAAACGCCTAGGGGGGGGGGACAGGTCCCCTTACATTTTAGTTGTGCCAGCGTGGCGGTCGCATGACTCGTTGCCGGATACACAGCTGGGGATAAGCTGACGTTACTGAACCCCAATAACAGAGGAGCGACTGTTGACTGTGCACACAGCACTTCCAGGCACCAACTGGCGGTGTTAGAGCCCAGGGACAGCAGGAGGAGCAGATTGGAGGTATTGCCGCACACACAGCTGGGGATCAGCTGACGTTGCTGAACTCCAATAACAGAGGAGCGACTGTTGACTGTGCACACAGCACTTCCAGGCACCAACTGGCGGTGTTAGAGCCCAGGGACAGCAGGAGGAGCAGAGGAACAGAGTGTAGGCCGAAGCCTGATTGGAGCAAGTTGAAAGGGAACCTTTAACCCCCCCCCCAAGACGTTTGTAGCTGAAAGAGCCATCTTGTGCAGCACTAACGATGCAAAAGGAAAAGGTGGTTCTTTTAATTATGCTCCTTGCAAACACCGAAGTAAACACTAAAAATGTGTCCCCTTATACCGTTAAACCGTCCCGGAGATGCGAATTTCCTTCGTAATGGGACACAGCACAGCTGTCATTCCTATCCCCTTGGTGCCGTGCGCTGCCTCCTCAGCGTTGTTTTAAGCTGTCACGGAGCCTGCGCTGTTCTGTTAGCCCTTGGCCATGCCCAATTAGCGCTGCCTGTCTTCTGACATAATTTGGTGTCAGGCTGTCACTGACTCTCACTCCCCTCCTTTCCTCTTCTTCAGACTGTGCGGTGTCACGGCCGTGGCATGCTATTAGGGATCAGCTGACGGCGCACAGTCTAAAGAAGGCGGAGGGAAATGAGCGAGAGCCCGAGGGGAAGATATGCACTGCGCATGCCCATGGATCCCAGGCCCGCAGTGTGACTCAATCAGAAGACACTGCGAGGCGGGATCTCGGGCAGCGCGGCCGCACAGGCGCAGCCAGCCTGACACCAAATTATGTCAGAAGACAGGCAGCGCAAATAGGGCATGCCCAAGGGATAACAGAACAGCGCAGGCTCCGTGACAGCTTAAAACAATGCTGAGGAGGCAGCGCATGGCACCAAGGGGGTAGGAATGACGGCTGTGCTGCGTCACATTGCGAAGGAAAGTCCCAGCTCCGGGACAGTATAACGGTATCAGTGAACACATTTTATAAGTGTTAAGTTCTGCGTGTGCAAGGAGCTAAAAAAAAAGAGCTACCTTTTCCTTGTGCAGCATTACTGCTGCACAAGATGGCTCTTTCAGTAACAAACGACGGGGGGGGGGGACAGGTTCCCTTACATTTAGGTTGTTGTGCCAGCGTGGCGGTCGCAGTACACATTGCCGGCTACACAGCTGGGGATCAGCTGACGTTACTGAAACCCAATAACACTGGGTCGTATGTTTTTACTGTGCAGCCTGCACTTCTGAGCCGCACCTGGCGGTGTTGGAGCCCAGGAATAGCAGTTCAGGTGGTAGAAAGATGAACACAGCAGGAGACCTGGATGACACCCAATTACTTAATCAGGCAGAGGAGTGGCAAATTCCTGCGAGATCCAGGCCTGGTTCATTGTCAGGAAAGTAAGCCGGTCAACGTTATCGGAGGATAGTCGCATGCGACGGTCTGTTAGTACACCACCTGTGGCACTAAAGACACGTTCCGATAAGACACTAGCCGCAGGGCAAGCCAGCACCTCCAATGCATACTGGCTTAGCTCTGGCCATGTATCCAGCTTAGAGACCCAAAACTTGAACGGGGAAGAGCCGTCTGGGAGTACAGTAAGAGGGCAAGCCATGTAGTCTGTCACCATCTGACGGAACCGTTGCCTCCTGCTGACTGGAGCCGCCGGTGATGGTGTAGACATTTGGGGCGGGCACACAAAAGTGTGCCAGAGTTGTGCCATACTGGGCTTGCCTTGGGCAGAGGCACTGCTTCTGCTCCCTCTTTGGGCAGAGCCTCCCCCACAGCCTCGACGCACTGAGCTGCTTTGTAAAGCACTAGCAGCACTCCTCTCAGTTGGACAGGAGAAGATGATGGAATTCACCAGTGTGTCGTGGTACTCCCGCAATTTACGCTCCCGGGTCAACGCAGGGATGAGGTTTTGGACGTTGTCTCGGTAGCGAGGATCGAGGAGGGTGAACACCCAATAATCAGGCATGTTGAGAATGTGGTCGATGCGGCGGTCGTTTCTCAGGCACTGCAGCATGAAATCCACCATGTGCTGCAGAGTGCCAACTGGCCCAGAAACGCTGTCCCCTGCTTGAGACATGATCTCTGCCCGCTCGTCATCACCCCACCCTCGCTGTACACACTGACCACTGGACAATTGTGTCGCTCCCTCCTCTGGACGGAGCTCTTCCTCCTCCATTGACTCCTCCTCATCCTCCTCACAAATTGGCCCCTGCGTACCCCTTTGTGAGGAACCACGTGGCGCTGACTCTCCAGAAGCTGATGGAAAAGGTGACTCCTCATCCTCCACCTCTTCCACAACATCATCCCTTAACCCTTGCAAAGTTTGCTGAAGCAGGCAGATAAGGGGGACAGTCATGCTGACTAGTGCATCATCTGCACTTGCCATCGCGTGGAATAATCAAAAGGACGCAAAACCTGGCAGACGTCCTTCATAGTGGCCCACTCTGTGGTTGTGAAGTCTGATCGGCGCTGACTGCGACTTCTTTGCACCTGATGCAGCTGGTACTCCATAACTGCTTGCTGCTGCTCACACAACCGCTCCAACATATGTAACGTGGAATTCCACCGGGTAGGTAGGTCACATATGATGCGGTGTTCCGGAAGGCGGAATCGGCGCTGCAGAGCAGCAATGCGGGATCTGGCCAAGCTGGAACGCCGCAAGTGAGCACACTCTAGGCGGACCTTGTGCAGCAGGGCATCAAGATCCGGATAGTCCCTCAGAAAACTCTGCACAACCAAATTGAGCACATGTGCCAGACATGGGATGTGAGTGAGGTTGCCAAGGGCCAAAGCTGCCACCAGATTTCGGCCATTGTCACACACTACCATGCCTGGCTGGAGATTCGCTGGCAGTAACCACACATCGCTCTCCTGCTTGATGGCATTCCAGAGCTCCTGCGCTGTGTGGCTTCGATGCCCCAATGAAACAAGTTTCAAGACGGCCTGCTGACGTTTGGCCACGGCTGTGCTCATGTCGGTCATAGGTAAACGTTCACGGGTCCATGTGGAGGTGGACTGTGACGGATCCTGCAGAGAGGAATCTGAGGAACTGGTGTAAGAGGAGGAGTCGATGCGTACAGACTGGATTCCTGCAATCCTTGGAGTGGGCAGGACACGTCCTGCGCCACTCGCACGATCTGTACCTGGCTCAACAACATTAACCCAATGGGCAGTGAGGGAAACATATCGCCCCTGTCCATGCTGACTGGTCCACGCATCGGTGGTGAGGTGGACCTTGCTACTGACGGCGTTCAGTAGCGCATGTTTTATGTTTGCCTCAACATGCCTGTGCAGGGCAGGGACAGCCTGCCTGCTGAAGTAAAAGCGGCTGGGCACCTTGTACTGTGGGACTGCCAATGCCATCAAGTCACGGAAGCTGTCAGTCTCCACCAGCCTGAACGAGAGCATTTCCAGGGACAACAGTTTGGCAATGCCTGCATTCAGAGCCTGTGCTCGGGGGTGGTTGGCCGAGAATGCCCGCCTTTTCTCCCATGCCTGTACTACCGATGGCTGTAGAGTAGACTGGGAGTGTGAGGATGACTGGGAAGGTGGTGCTTTGGGTGGAATTACACTAGGTCTCTGGACAACAGTGGAGGAAGAGGCAACACGAGATGAAGAGGTGGTAGCTGCCGCTGTTGGTTGGCCTACGTCTTCAGTGTGTTTCTGTAACTCCACCGCGTGCCTGTTCCGCACATGTTTCCACATATTTGTGGTATTGAGGTTGCTGACACTTTTACCTCTTTTTACTTTCTGATGACACAGCTTGCATTTGACAAAACAAATGTCATCTGCAACTGTGTCAAAAAAGGACCAGGCACTGCAAGTCTTGGGAGCGCCCTTTTTGGCTTTGGAAAGAGACAGGCTCCTAACGGGTGCCAAAGTGGAGGCTACAGGCTCCGCAGTCTTCCCCCTCCCTCTCCCTCTTTGGCCCCTAAGGGGAAGCTCTTCCTCAGAGCTGCTCCCACCACCTTCCTGTTCCTCACGCCATGATGGGTCAAGGACCTCATCATCTCCACTACCCTCTGCCACCAACTGCTCCTCCTGGGTAGTCTCGGCAGCACAGTACGCATCAGAAAGCGGCACCTGAGTTTCATCATCAGATGCGTACTGCGCTGTGGTCACCGGAGGCACTGGCCCACCTGCCTCTTCAGAGTCAGAGAGAAAAAGCTGTTGGGCATCACTGCACACTGCCTCTTCTTCCATTTCTCCAATGCTGCTTGGCTGGCCCCCTGTTTCCAAGCCAAGAGATTCAGAGAACAGAAGTAGAGACGGCTCCTGTCCTGGGCTCTCTGACTGCCTGGCCAATTTGGCAGGTGGTGAAGAGACAGATGGCTGCTCTCCAGTGCTCTGTGCCTGAGAGGATGTGGCACTAACTGAAGTCGATGCCGAGGCGTTAGCTGCCATCCACCCGACAACGGCTTCAATTTGGTCTTCACGCAGCATCGGTGCACGGCGCTCTCCGACAAAGCTGCGCATGAAGGACTGTTCCCTGCTGAAACTGAGTGACGACGAGTCACCGGCGCCCGCAGCAGGCACAGAATCACCACGTCCTCTCCCTGCTCCTCTCCCTGCTCCGCGCCCACGCCCACGTGCCTTACTCCCTGCCCTCTTCATCTTGGTTGACAGATAAAGATAAGCAGAAAAGTACTAAGGCCTTAGCGTGCTTATTCCTGAAATGCTCCTCCTAACAGGTGTAAGAAACACTAATGTTGTAAAGTGTGGACTAAACTTTATTATTTTTCAAATGTGGCCTACACAAGTGTTAAGTTGTGTTTGGTGAACTTTACTTTTTTTTTTGTGCAGATCGGGCTACAGAGCTAGTTTAAATCACACGGAGACCGTGCAGACAGCCGTAAACGGCGCTGCAAGGCCAAAAAACCCTCCTCTAGGTTATCCTATGTAGTGTTTTTCCACTATTTAGCTGGAGACGGGTGGAAAGACACTAATAGGAATTTTTTTTTTTTAATTTTAAACAGGCTGCACTATTTGAAAAAAAGGAAATTGTTTTTCAAGGTATGAGGCAGTAACGCACCCTGAGCTGAATCCAACCAGCTATAGCTGCACACAGACTACAGGGCGAGCTGCGCTCACACAGAGACCGTGCAGACAGCCGTAAACGGCGCTGCAAGGCCAAAAAACCCTCCTCTAGGTTATCCTATGTAGTGTTTTTCCACTATTTAGCTGGAGACGGGTGGAAAGACACTAATAGGAATTTTTTTTTTTAAATTTTAAACAGGCTGCACTATTTGAAAAAAAGGAAACTGTTTTTCAAGGTATGAGGCAGTAACGCACCCTGAGCTGAATCCAACCAGCTATAGCTGCACACAGACTGCAGGGCGAGCTGCGCTCACACAGAGACCGTGCAGACAGCCGTAAACGGCGCTGCAAGGACAAAAAACCCTCCTCTAGGTTATCCTATGTAGTGTTTTTCCACTATTTAGCTGGAGACGGGTGGAAAGACACTAATAGGAATTTTTTTTTTTAAATTTTAAATAGGCTGCACTATTTGAAAAAAAGGAAATTGTTTTTCAAGGTATGAGGCAGTAACGCACCCTGAGCTGAATCCAACCGGCTATAGCTGCACACAGACTACAGGGCGAGCTGCGCTCACACAGAGACCGTGCAGACAGCCGTAAACGGCGCTGCAAGGCCCAATAAACCCCCTCTAGGTTATCCTATGTAGTGTTTTTCCACTATTTAGCTGGAGACGGGTGGAAAAACACTAATAGGGAATTTTTTTTTAAATTTTTAAACAGGCTGCACTATTTGAAAAAAAGGAAAATTTTTCTCAAGGTATGAGCCAGTAACGAACCCTGAGCTGAATCCAACCGGCTATGGCTGCACACAGACTACAGGGCGAGCTGGGCTCACACGGAGACCGTGCAGACAGCCGTAAACGGCGCTGCAAGGCCCAAAAAAACCCCTCTAGGTTATCCTATGTAGTGTTTTTCCACAATTTAGCTGGAGACGGGTGGAAAAACACTAATAGGAAATTTGAGAAAAAATGTGCAGCAGGCTGCACTATGAGCAAAAAAGGACAACTGTGTGAGGCAGTGTGAACCCCCCCTGAGCTGAATACAACCGGGTATATGGCTGCACACAGACTACAGAGTGAGCTGCACACACACACACACACACACAGAGACCTTGCAGAACGCTGTTAAAACAGCGCTGCAAGGCAAGAGCAAGGTGAACAGTGAAGAACACACAGCGTTTTGCTAAATTAGCCTTTGGAAAGGAAAATAAAGCAATTAGCTAGCTCAACTGGCCCTCAGTTAGAACACAGCGTCCTGTCCCTAACTGAAATCACAGCAGAGTGAGCGCAAAATGGCGGCAGCGTTTTTTATAGTGCAGAGTGACATCATTTCAGCAGCCAATCACAGCCTTGCCAGTACTTACATGCCCACCATGCTAAACAGGATGTGCCCACACTTCCAATCATTCCTCATTGGCTGCTGCGTTCTGTTTGAATTCTGGGAACTTCCGATTCCGGTATCCGATACGCGGGAAGTATCGGAATTCGGTATCGGAATTCCGATACCGCAAATATCGGCCGATACCCGATACTTGCGGTATCGGAATGCTCAACACTACTCACTACCTTGCCTGCCTCAAGATCTACAGTGCCCAGCCACGACTGCGTTTCTTTCTGCAAGAACTCGGACAGAACTTCCGCGGTGTGTCTGTTGTCGCCCAAACACTTCATAGCCAATACAGCCTGCTGACGTTTGCCAGTAGCTGCCCCATAATGGGAGACCTGGTGTGCAACAGTGGCAGCTGCGGATGGAGTGGTTGTGCGACTGCGGTCTGTGGACGAGCTCTCGCTTCTGCAGGAGGATGAAGAGGAGGAGGAGGGGGTGCGAACGGCTACTGCCAACTGTTTCCTAGACCGTGGGCTAGGCAGAACTGTCCCAAACTTGCTGTCCCCTGTGGACCCTGCATCCACAACATTCACCCAGTGTGCCGTGATGGACACGTAACGTCCCTGGCCATGCCTACTGGTCCATGCATCTGTTGTCAGGTGCACCTTTGTGCTCACAGATTGCCTGAGTGCATGGACGATGCGCTCTTTAACATGCTGGTGGAGGGCTGGGATGGCTTTTCTGGAAAAAAAGTGTCGACTGGGTAGCTCGTAGCGTGGTACAGCGTAGTCCATCAGGGCTTTGAAAGCTTCGCTTTCAACTAACCGGTAGGGCATCATCTCTAACGAGATTAGTCTAGCTATGTGGGCGTTCAAACCCTGTGTACGCGGATGCGAGGCTAAGTACTTCCTTTTCCTAACCATAGTCTCATGTAGGGTGAGCTGGACTGGAGAGCTGGAGATCGTGGAACTAGCGGGGGTGTAGGTGGACATGGCAGACTGAGAGACGGTGGGAGATGGTATTGTTGCCGCCGGTGCCCTAGATGCAGTGTTTCCTACTACGAAACTGGTGATTCCCTGACCCTGACTGCTTTGGCCTGGCAAAGAAACCTGCACAGATACTGCAGGTGGTGCGGAAAATGGTGGCCCTACACTGCCGGAAGGGATGTTGCGTTGCTGACTAGCTTCATTGGCCGAGGGTGCTACAACCTTAAGGGACGTTTGGTAGTTAGTCCAGGCTTGCAAATGCATGGTGGTTAAATGTCTATGCATGCAACTTGTATTGAGACTTTTCAGATTCTGTCCTCTGCTTAAGGTAGTTGAACATTTTTGACAGATGACTTTGCGCTGATTAATTGGATGTTGTTTAAAAAAATGCCAGACTGCACTCTTTCTAGCATCGGATACCTTTTCAGGCATTGCAGACTGAGCTTTAACCGGATGGCCACGCTGTCCTCCAACAGGTTTTGGCTTTGCCACGCATTTTGGGCAAGATACGGGCCCGGCAGATGGAACCTGTTGCGATGTTGATGCCTGCTGCGGCCCCTCCTCCTCCGCTTCAGAACTGCTGCCGCCTGCACCCTGTTCCCCCAATGGCTGCCAATCGGGGTCAAGAACTGGGACATCTATTACCTCTTCTTGTAGCTCGTGTGCAACTTCGTCTGTGTCGCCGTGTCGGTCGGTGGTATAGCGTTCGTGATGGGGCAACATAGTCTCATCAGGGTCTGATTCTTGATCATTACCCTGCGAGGGCAATGTTGTGGTCTGAGTCAAAGGACCAACATAGTAGTCTGGCTGTGGCTGTGCATCAGTGCACTCCATGTCAGATTCAACTTGTAATGGGCATGTACTGTTAACTGCTTCACTTTCTAAGCCAGGGACGGTATGTGTAAAGAGCTCCATGGAGTAACCCGTTGTGTCGCCTGCTGCATTCTTCTCTGTTGTTGTTTTTGCTGAAGAGGACAAGGAAGCGACTTGTCCCTGACCGTGAACATCCACTAACGACGCGCTGCTTTGACATTTATTAGTTTCACGAGAGGAGGCAAAAGAGCTAGAGGCTGAGTCAGCAAGATAAGCCAAAACTTGCTCTTGCTGCTCCGGCTTTAAAAGCGGTTTTCCTACTCCCAGAAAAGGGAGCGTTCGAGGCCTTGTGTAGCCAGACGACGAACCTGGCTCCACAGCTCCAGACTTAGGTGCAATATTTTTTTTCCCACGACCAGCTGATGCTCCACCACTACCACTACCCTCATTACCAGCTGACAATGAACGCCCCCGGACACGACCTCTTCCACCAGACTTCCTCATTGTTTTAAAAACGTAAACAAACTAACGGTATTTGTTGCTGTCACACAACTTACACGGTGAGCTATAACTTCAGTATGATTTAGCTACCCCTTTACAGGTGAGTGAGACCACAACGAAAATCAGGCACAATGTTACACACTCTGTTGTTGGTGGCAACAAATGAGAGAGATGCCACACACGCAGGACTGTCACTGAAGCACAAATGTAAATATTAATCTCCCACTGATTTGATTTTTTTTTTTTTTTTCAGGGAGACTTTAGGAAAAAAAAATAATAGAATAAAATGATTTTTTCAGGAAGAATTTAGAAACCAAATAAAATAAAATGATTTTTTCAGGGAGAATTTAGAAAACAAATAAAACAAAAAAAGGCTTTCTATGGCCCACTGAGTGAGAGATGACGCACACAGGAGTCAGGAGTGGCACACAAGCCCAGAGGCCAATATTTATCTCCCACTGATTGATGTAGTGATTTTTTCAGGTAGATTTTGGAACCCAAATCAAGCAAAAAAAATAATAGGCTTTCTATGGCCCACAATTGGAGAGAGAGAGAGAGATGGCACACCCAGGAGTCAAGACTGGCACACAAGCAGAAAGGGCAATATTAATCTCCTACTGATTTGTTTTTTTGTTTTTTTCAGGGAGACTTTAGGAAAAAAAAATAATAGAATAAAATGATTTTTTCAGGAAGAATTTAGAAACCAAATAAAATAAAATGATTTTTTCAGGGAGAATTTAGAAAACAAATAAAACAAAAAAAGGCTTTCTATGGCCCACTGAGTGAGAGATGACGCACACAGGAGTCAGGAGTGGCACACAAGCCCAGAGGCCAATATTTATCTCCCACTGATTGATGTAGTGATTTTTTCAGGTAGATTTTGGAACCCAAATCAAGCAAAAAAAATAATAGGCTTTCTATGGCCCACAATTGGAGAGAGAGAGAGAGATGGCACACCCAGGAGTCAAGACTGGCACACAAGCAGAAAGGGCAATATTAATCTCCCACTGATTGATTTATTGATTTTTTCAGGTAGAATTTAGAACCCAAATCAACCAAAAACATAAATAGGCTTTCTATGGCCCACTATTTGTGAGAGAGATGGCACGCTCAGGACTGGCACACAAGCCCAGAGGCCAATATTAATCTCCCACTTTTTTTTTTTTTTTGTTCCAGGGAAAATTTATAAACCCAATAAAAAAAAAAATAAATAGGCTTTCTATGGCCCACTATCTGAGAGAGAGAGATGGCACGCTTAGGACTGGCACACAAGCACAAAGGCCAATATTAATCTCCCTTTTTTTTTTCAGGGAGAATTTATAAAACCAAAAAAAAAAAAATAAATAGGCTTTCTATGGCCCACTATTTGTGAGAGAGATGGCACGCTCAGGACTGGCACACAAGCCCAGAGGCCAATATTAATCTCCCACTTTTTTTTTTTTGTTCCAGGGAAAATTTATAAACCCAATAAAAAAAATAATAAATAGGCTTTCTATGGCCCACTATCTGAGAGAGAGAGATGGCACGCTTAGGACTGGCACACAAGCCCAAAGGCCAATATTAATCTCCCTTTTTTTTTTTCAGGGAGAATTTATAAAACCAAAAAAAAAAAAAAAAATAGGCTTTCTATGGCCCACTATTTGTGAGAGAGATGGCACGCTCAGGACTGGCACACAAGCCCAGAGGCCAATATTAATCTCCCACTTTTTTTTTTTTTGTTCCAGGGAAAATTTATAAACCCAATAAAAAAAATAATAAATAGGCTTTCTATGGCCCACTATCTGAGAGAGAGAGATGGCACGCTTAGGACTGGCACACAAGCCCAAAGGCCAATATTAATCTCCCACTGATTGATTTATTGATTTTTCAGGTAGAATTTAGAACCCAAATAAAGCAAAAAAAAAATGGGCTTTCTATGGCCCACTGAGTGAGTGATGATGCACACAGGAGTCAGGAGTGGCACACAAGCCCTGAGGCCAATATTTTTCTCCCACTGATTGATGTAGTGATTTTTTCAGGTAGATTTTAGAACACAAATCAAGCAAAAAAATAAATAGGCTTTCTATGGCCCACTGACTGAGAGATGGCACACACAGGAGTCAAGAGTGGCACACAAGCCCTGAGGCCAATATTTTTCTCCCACTGATTGATGTAGTGATTTTTTCAGGTAGATTTTATAACCCAAATCAAGCAAAAAAATAAATAGGCTTTCTATGGCCCACTGACTGAGAGATGGCACACACAGGAGTCAAGAGTGGCACACAAGCCCTGAGGCCAATATTTTTCTCCCACTGATTGATGTAGTGATTTTTTCAGGTAGATTTTATAACCCAAATCAAGCAAAAAAATAAATAGGCTTTCTATGGCCCACTGAGTGAGAGATGGCACACACAGGGATGGCACTCTAGCAGAAATGTCAATCTTAATCTCCCACAAAAAAAAAAAAAAAAACAGGGAGTGTCCAACAATTACTATCTCCCTGCAGTAATCTCAGCCAGGTATGGCAGGCAGCAATAAGGAGTGGAATGATGCACAAATTAAATAAAAAGTGTGGACAAACAAAAAAGATAGCTGTGCAGAAAGGAAGGAACAAGAGGATTTGTGCTTTGAAAAAAGCAGTTGGTTTGCACAGCGGTGTACACACAGCAATGCAGCTATCAGGGAGCCTTCTAGGGCAGCCCAATGAGCTACAGCGCTGAGGGGAAAAAAAAAAATGTAGCTTCCACAGTCCCTGCACACCGAAGGTGGTGTTGGGCAGTGGAAATCGCTACAGCACAAGCGGTTTGGTGGTTAATGGACCCTGCCTAACGCTATCCCTGCTTCTGACGAAGCGGCAGCAACCTCTCCCTAAGCTCAGATCAGCAGCAGTAACATGGCGGTCGGCGGGAACGCCCCTTTATAGCCCCTGTGACGCCGCAGACAGCAAGCCAATCACTGCAATGCCCTTCTCTAAGATGGTGGGGACCAGGACCTATGTCATCACGCTGCCCACACTCTGCGTTTACCTTCATTGGCTGAGAAATGGCGCTTTTCGCGTCATTGAAACGCGACTTTGGCGCGAAAGTCGCGTACCGCATGGCCGACCCCGCACAGGGTTCGGATCGGGTTTCATGAAACCCGACTTTGCCAAAAGTCGGCGACTTTTGAAAATGAACGACCCGTTTCGCTCAACCCTACTCGTGGGTGTATGCCATCTGGACCCGGAGATTTATCTATTTTAATCTTATTTAGCTGGTTTCGCACCTCTTCTTGGGTTAGATTGGTGACCCTTAATATAGGGTTTTCATTGTTTCTTGGGATTTCACCTAGCATTTCATTTTCCACCGTGAATACCGTGGAGAAGAAGGTGTTTAATATGTTAGCTTTTTCCTCGTCATCTACAACCATTCTTTCCTCACTATTTTTTAAGGGGCCTACATTTTCAGTTTTTATTCTTTTACTATTGATATAGTTGAAGAACAGTTTGGGATTAGTTTTACTCTCCTTAGCAATGTGCTTCTCTGTTTCCTTTTTGGCAGCTTTAATTAGTTTTTTAGATAAAGTATTTTTCTCCCTATAGTTTTTTAGAGCTTCAATGGTGCCATCCTGCTTTAGTAGTGCAAATGCTTTCTTTTTACTGTTCATTGCCTGTCTTACTTCTTTGTTTAGCCACATTGGGTTTTTCCTATTTCTAGTCCTTTTATTCCCACAAGGTATAAACCACTTACAGTGCCTATTTAGGATGTTCTTTAACATTTTCCATGTATTCTCTGTATTCTTATATCTGAGGATATTGTCCCAGTCTACCAGATTAAGGGCATCTCTAAGCTGGTCAAACTTTGCCTTCCTGAAGTTCAGTGTTTTTGTGACTCCCTGACAAATCCCCCTAGTGAAAGACAGGTGAAACTGTACAATATTGTGGTCGCTATTTCCTAGATGCCCGACCACCTGCAGATTTGTTATTCTGTCAGGTCTATTAGATAGTATTAGGTCTAAAAGTGCTGCTCCTCTGGTTGGATTCTGCACCAATTTTGAAAGATAATTTTTTTTGGTTATTAGCAGAAACCTGTTGCCTTTATGGGTTTCACGGGTTTCTGTTTCCTAGTTAATATCCGGGTAGTTAAAGTCCCCCATAACCAGGACCTCATTATGGGTTGCAGCTTCATCTATCTGCTTTAGAAGTAGACTTTCCATGATTTCTGTTATATTGTGAAGGAACAAATTATGAAAGATTCTCCATTTTGTGCTTTGACTCCATTTTGTTGTTGGTTAAAGATAAATTCTGTTATTTACTTAGGTAGAAGGTTACAGCTGCTATGAAATAACTGTCCTGTTTCTCACGAAGATAACATTTTGTTATTCAGCTAGTCTATGGTTCATAATTGGTATAAAGACCTTGAGTATTCTAACTCAAGTGAGCCAGATAAGAGACTCGTGGGGGTATCGCTATACAAGACTGAGGCATCTGTTAATATGTTTTTCTATGCCAAAAAGACATGACCATATCTGTAGTTCCCATTTTTCCTGTATCCTCATGGGTTAAGTTTTTCCTGTATTCTTATATTATTATTATTATTATTTATTGTTATAGCGCCATTTATTCCATGGCGCTTTACATGTGAGGAGGGGTATACATAATGAAAACAAGTACAATAATCTTAAACAATACAAGTCATAACTGGTACAGGAGGAATGAGGACCCTGCCCGCGAGGGCTCACAATCTACAAAGGTTAAGAACTGTGAACGTGTTCTTATGCTGATTGGTTGAAGTATAATTTCTATGACTATGAAAAGTCAGACAATAAAACGGGGGCCCAGAGATCTGCTCGATCCCCCACACAGAGGCACGAGTCTCCGTCTGGTCATTTTCAGTTGCCGGCAACGCCCTGTAAATTAATCTGGAAATCACTGAGTCAACCGTGAAGGATCACTTTAGATCCTCCCTCAACAGCTTGGCGCCCGAAAACGTGGGGCCCCAACCAGGAACGCCCCTGCCCCCCGGAGGACAACAAGACAAAGGACCCTCAGAGCGGACACAGGCACTGGAAAATTGGGACTGATCATCCCCCACAACAACCACGGTAAGTTGGCAGTTATACTGTCCAGACTGACCGTTTGGTGTGGTTTTCCTGTGTTTGTTGCTGCAAAGAGGATCTGAGGTTTGTCCCCGATGGTGGGTGATTTTTGGGTGGAATCATATAGAGGTGTAGTTCCGTTGGGAGCCCAGTGCTCGAACCGTACCTCATAAGGGACGGACACCCCGGATTGACCAGTGATGTAATTCTCTTTATAGTCAAAATATCCTGAATTCCTGATCATTGTTAGAATCAGGCGCGGTGAGGTGATCGAAGATTGGGTAGGATACGTAACTAAGGAATATATTGAAGTATACAGTATATATATATCCAGAGGTATTCGGAGGGAAGTTTAAGACTCCCTCCTCCTTTCACTGAGTACCGCGTTTTTGGGTTGTCCCAGTGGGGGACAGAGAGACCCAGTGGAACAAACCGTAAAGGCCTCTCGGTATTGTGCACAACTAGGTAAGGATATTTAGCTCTAAAGGAGAATCATGTTTCCATGGAAGTAAGAGAAGACTTTGAATTTGTGTGTTGAATCTGATATTGTTAGCCCAAAGATGGGGAAAATATTCTCAATCATTGGTTTTTCTAAGGTGGTCTGGTTTTTTATATGAATTGTGTAATGAAGGTTTTGTAGAAATTAATTAAGTCTGAGAACTGCTGTATTCTGTTTCTGTGTGAAATTTGGGATGGGAGGGGTCAAACATCTGTGCTATTGCTTTCTTTTGCGTTGAGGAACGCTGTGATGTTCTTATCTGTGTTTCTGGTATGGAGGGGGCGAGTCACTGCGTCCTCTCGGAATTTTCTATCCTTGTGTTGTGTAGTATGTGCAATAGTACAATGTTGTATTGAATTAGAAAGAAATATCGTAAGTTCAAGTTGGAATTTGAAAGTGAAAGAATTGTGCCTATTTTAGAAGAAAACATGTAAGAGATTGTTTGGTTATCAGTGTAAGTGATTGAAAGATTGGTAAAAGATTCACCTGCTTCAAGTTGAGTGGTTGATATATAGTAAATTAAGGATTAACAGAGAAAGTGAATTCGGATCTGTTTTTGTTACGTTGAAAAAAAAAAAAGGAAAGTTGTGTATTACTATGACAAAAACACTGGATGTTTGTGGTACAGGAAGGAACTGAGAAAGTGACTGAGATTAATGTGTTGGGAAAGCAAACAATAAGAAATTTGGTACAGGGGGGCTCCCTGCTTGATGATAAGGTCCCTCCCCAGGAAATTAAGCCTCTTCTCCCGACTGTAAGCCCTATGCCCCTTAACCCCAAAGCTCCAATATATCCTGGGTTGTCAAAACTTAGTGCACCCCCACCCTATAATCCTGCCGGGTGGATTTGTGATGTATGCGGAGTTACTAATTCTCAGTGGAGACAGGTCTGTTACAATTGTGAAGGAAGAAGACCCGGAGTTGTAGCCCCCACCTTTCCCTTGCTAAACGCTGACGGCACTTATTATCAGCCACTGCCAGCACCAGTCTATAGACAAATAGCAGCAAATCGAGAGATTTATTCCACTCCCCGGAGAGATCTGTTACACTTACTCCATGTGAAGGCTGGAGAGGGGTATTTTCCAATTATTGAGGGTGGCATGATGTATAACCTGGACGGGGGAACCTATGAGAGTGGTGTTGATTTCTGTAATGCTTTAAAGGTTTGGGCACAAGATAGATTAGTGGACCAAGCTACCTCCCTCATAGATGTCACACAGGACAAGGGGGAGACTGCCGAGAAGTTCTATGGGCGTCTTATGGTAGTATTTAAAGATCTGGGGTTTTCACTGTATAATAAAGCCCATACACCCCTTTTTTGTAGTAGCTTTGATGTCCAGCCTTAAATCTGAATTGAAAGAGGCAATAATGTCAGTTAGATCCGATATTGAGACTTCCATTCTGGACGATGCATTGAAAAAAGTAGTACTAAGTTTTCAGAAGAACTTAACCCACTCTAAATCAGCAGCTGCAGCGATCTCTGCTCGCTCTCTAGCCCCCCCGCCGCAGCTTCAAGGACGCAGCTCGGTTCCTTATCAGTGGCCCAAGAAACAGACTCTAGCTCCGGCCCCCCCCTCCCTTACACAAATCCAGTCTTACGCTCCAATATCTATTTTAACCCTGTGTCTGGAAATCTCCCTCGCCATGTTAATTCTCAGACAAAGACAATATGATGGATGTATAAGTGCACCTGAGCAGACCTAGAGAGTTGGTGAGCCAAGATGATGGTCAAATGGTATTTATGTTATATAACCCCTATGCAGATGAGTATAATGAGATGTGTATCTTACATGCCCTTCCCACGGTTATGATGGCCCTGATAGGCCCAGATTCACCCCAATAATACCTGTAAAACCAGTAAAAGTGTTTCTCAAACCTGGTGCCCCCTTTTCCCAAAGTCCATCAGTACCCTATGAAACATGATCAGGAGCGGGGCCTCAAGGGGCAAATACAAACGTTATTCGATAATGGTGCCCTGGTACCCTGTGTTTCTCCATGTAACACGCCCTTGTTTCCCGTTAAGAAAAAGACCCCACCCGGCCAACCCCCTGTGTACCGGCTGGTACAAGACCTACAGGCAGTCAATGCAGCTACTGTTCTAGAAACTCCAGTAGTGCCTAATCCATATACTCTTGTCCCAGATATCTCAGGATGCTGCTTGGTTCACAGTTATCGACCTCGCCAATGCCTTCTTCAGCATTACATTACACCCAGATTGCCAGTTTGTTTGCATTCACTTATCAGGGACGACAATTGATGTGGACAGTTATGCCACAAGGGGCCCAAAACAGTCCCAATCAGTTTGCAAAAAATATGGGCGAGTGTCTTTAACCCTGTCAGTTAGAATATCCCTATGTCACGCTGCTTCAGTATGTGGGTAATTTTTTTTGTTGTGTGCACAGACAGAGCAGGGAGCCGTTGTTGCCACTGTTAGTTTTCACAAGTATCTGGCAGATCTGAACTGTCGGGTTTCGGCCTAGAAACTTCGGTTCTGCCTTGGTCAAGTGATATTTTTGGGTCACTGTCTCCTTCAGGGTGCCAGACACCTCACAGAAGAAAGAAAAATAGCCGTCAGCTACAAAGGATGAGACTGAGCTCCAGAGTTTCCTTGGACTATGTATTTATTGTTGTCAGTGGATACCGGACGCATCCCGCATAATGCTACCTCTCTACAAGGCCCTGAAAGACTGTTCAAGATATGCTGATGATTTTGGCAGATTCCACACCGGATAAGCTGTTACCACAGAAGATACTGTATTGCTCGGAGCTGCACTCCCTCCCTCCCTGTCAGGACAAGAAGCAGAACTTCAGGATCTGTCTACTGCATGTACTTAGGCCAAAGACAGGCGGGCTAATATATACGGACTCACAGTATGCATTTGGTATTGCTCATGATTTTGGAGCCCTATGGACCAATCGAGGGTTTGTTACTACCGCCGGGACTCAGTGAAGAATGTTGAAGCTGTTAAAGCCCTCATGGACTCAATCAAATTACCTACCCAGGTGGCCATTATCAAAGTTAAGGAGCATGGTACTATGGAACAGGCCACAGACTGTTGGTAACACCTTTGCGGATATGCAAGCAAAAGCCGCTGCTCTCCTACCCGTTGAACTGACCATACCAGCTATGGTGACCACACGCTCTCAGCGTAAACAGTTACAAGAAACACTGACTCTACAGGAACCTGATGATCTATGCCAGACTGAGGTTTTCTGCCGGATCCCGCGAGACCGCTTAATGACGATGCAGAGAATGTCTCCAAAGGAAGAAGTGAAGCAGTGGAAAGCTGATGGAGCACGTATGGACAATGGTCGCTGGAAAAAGGACCAACTTGTGTGTCTCCCTAAGCGGATGTACCCTGCTATTGCCACGTGGGCGCATGGGCCCACACATCGAGGTATCTGTCAGACCTGCAATCCCGGTCAACTTCAATGTGTAACCCCGAAGCACCTTGCTAAGCCCGACTATCCTTTCCAAAGGCTCCAGGTGGACCTCATCACGTTGCCTAAGTCTGAAGGTATGAATATTGTCTGGTGGTTGTCGATGTGTTCTCCAATTGGCCAGAAGCATTCCCCGTTACCAACGTGACTGCAAAGACCACAGCAAAGAAACTGATGATAGAAGTTATATGCAGATATGGTGTTCCAGAAGTTGTTGAAAGTGACCAAGACCCGGACTTTCCTTCTCATGTGTATCAGGAGGTTCTGACAATGCTTGGATCCACTGTAGCCCTCTATACTCCATACCATCCACAATCCAGTGGGAAAGTTAAGAGGCTGAATGGCACACTGAAGGGACAATTGACCAAAATGATGCAGGAGACTACGGCTCCATGGCCAGGGCTCTTATATATTCGTACTACCCTTATTGCAAAACATGGCCTGTCCCCATATGAGACATTGTTTGGTGCTAGGTTCTCAGTTGTAAATTTTCAGTCTCAGTAGTTGTCAGAAGAAACTGACCGTGCTGTTTAAAATGTTATTCAGCTTAGTAAAAATGTTGCTAACACCTATGTTTTAGTTTCTTTTTTCCTTCCAGATTCAGCAGAAACCGATATTGGTTATAATTTGAAGCCTGGTGGTTTTATGGTCGTGAAAAGCTATGTCAGAAAACACGGACTAGAACCCTTGTATGATGGTCCCTACCAAATCCTCCTCATTATTCCTATGTCAGTAAAGCTGGAAGGAAGGCCGACGTGGATCCACGTATCGCACTGCAAGCTGGTCAAACAGACTAGTAGCAAATAAGGGGACATAATGTTTTAGTTTTTCGTATTTCCATATAATAATATTGGTAACCGCATGGGACAGCCTAAATTCTCCAACATCCTTGAATAATAAGTTTGTACAATATCATGAAAAATTAATAGTACAGATGGGTATAGCCAATAAAATTGTCAGTTCTATTTTCATTTACCCTATGATTACACAAATGTGGGATAAATTGGTTAGGGCCACAGATTATCCAGATGATCAAATTTGGGATATATTGGATATACTTAATACCACTGCCTGTGTTATGAATCTGCTGAAGGGTTTAAAGCCCACTGATTGCTCAGATTATGTCCCACTAATTCATGAAGCACCTAAACTAAAGGTCCCAGGAGGAATAACCGTATTAGCTGATAATTATACCTGTTATAATTCCCACGACACTACAGGTACACCAGTAGGGGTCTTCGAGACAGGTTTCTGTAAAGAGAACAATTCCCTGGATACTGACTTGCTAGCTAATCATACACAATATATGTACGACATTTATTGGTTATGTGGAGATGGTAAGCTCCGTCCTAGGTTGCCTAATGCCTGGACAGGTCAATGTACCCTTGTTAAATTAGCTATGCAGTTCAAGATATTACCTTGGGATCCGGAGACACCTGATGAATATACCAGAAAGAGGAGAAGTCTCGATCAGCTCCACTTGAGTTATGAAGAAGATCCATTAGTGTATGTCGATGGCATTGGAGTGCCAAGGGGGGTGCCTGACCAATTTAAAGCCCAGAACCAGATCTATGCTGGTTTTGCTTCTGTAATCCCACAGGTGCAGATTAATAAAAATGTTGTTTGGATCAATTATATATATATTACAGTGAACAAAGGTTTGTCAATTTTACCTGTGATGCTTTCCAAGGTATAGTTGAGGAGTTGAGCCCTAACACTAGAATGACCCTCCAAAACCGAATCGCCCTTGATATGATCTTAGCTGAGAAAGGAGGAGTCTGTGGGATGGTGAGAGAGGAATGTTGTACCTATATCCCTCAGAACTCTGGGGTAAATGGAAAGACCATGATAGCTCTTAAGAAGATAAATGGGTTAGCAGCAGAATTAAAAACTAATGCAGGAGTAGACATATCTTTCTTTTCCGGCTGGTTGGGTGGGCTTAAAGGATTCCTTCAACAAGCTTGTCTGGTACTGATTGCTCTCCTTGTAGTTGGATCGATAATCCTCTGTTGTGTTATTCCCCAGTATAAAAAGGTTATTACTGAGGCAACTCCGACTGGCACCTTCCTCAACCAAGAAGTAGACCCACCAGAGTACGATGGCACTGATCCAGGGGACATCCCCAAGTACGTCCCCCTCAAGAAGATAGACAAAACCCCTTATTCTCAGATGTTGCTAAGAGATTTAGTTTAGGGACAGCGGGAGAACTCCTTGTGAAGCTAGTGAAGGGTTCAGCTGCCTGGAGGCCTCTCACAAGGGGAGAGCTTCTGAGGTGTCTGGATGAAGAAATCCACCTCCCCTTTCCCCATCACATGGACAGTCTCGAAGGATCTTTCTTTTTAGGGAAAAACTTAGTGTTTAGGGGGGGTTGTCAAGTTGAAAATATATATCTTTATACTCTTTTGTACTTTTATATATTCTTATGCTGTGAAACAATATGTTTTTCCCCTTATGTTTGCTAATGCAAATTTAACTGTATTTAAGATGGCTGCCAGTATTCACATAAGTTAGAAGATATTCAAAGACTCAGAGATTAATATGATAAAGACAATGACCGTAATAAGGACAGTTGGTGGGCAGACACCTTCTCCTTTCTTAATCCAGCCAATTGGTTTGAGGGACTTGCGGCTGGGTAGCTGGATTCTTGCAAAGTTTGTTACATGTCACTGCCTTTATCCTTGTCATATATGTAATACTAAAACTTGTTCTTTGGTGTATTTCTGTATGTTTTAGGAAATTCTGCACTAAGACAACTAATGATGAAACCAAAAGCGTTGCCACGCCTGCTTTTCTCTACACCGATTTCACAAAGTTACCTGATGAAGATGTTGAAGCCAAGCGCATGGCTATCTTCAAAAGATCCCAACTACTGTTATCAATAATTGTTATTCATAAATTCTAGTATACAGGGGGGATGGATACGCCACAACAGCCATGGCTGGTAACATGGCACCAGTCATGTGAAGACCAGTACCCCTCGAGCTTATAGCTTGGGATAGTACCTCTGATGCTGGACATTAATTAACAAAATTTATCTAGGGGGGAATGTGAAGGAACAAATTATGAAAGATTCTCCATTTTGTGCTTTGACTCCATTTTGTTGTTGGTTACAGATAAATTCTGTTATTTACTTAGGTAGAAGGTTACAGCTGCTATGAAATAACTGTCCTGTTTCTCACGAAGATAACATTTTGTTATTCAGCTAGTCTATGGTTCATAATTGGTATAAAGACCTTGAGTATTCTAACTCAAGTGAGCCAGATAAGAGACTCGTGGGGGTATCGCTATACAAGACTGAGGCATCTGTTAATATGTTTTTCTATGCCAAAAAGACATGACCATATCTGTAGTTCCCATTTTTCCTGTATCCTCATGGGTTAAGTATTTCCTGTATTCTTATAGGTTAAGAACTGTGAACGTGTTCTTATGCTGATTGGTTGAAGTATAATTTCTATGACTATGAAAAGTCAGACAATAAAACGGGGGCCCAGAGATCTGCTCGATCCCCCACACAGAGGCACGAGTCTCCGTCTGGTCATTTTCAGTTGCCGGCAACGCCCTGTAAATTAATCTGGAAATCACTGAGTCAACCGTGAAGGATCACTTTAGATCCTCCCTCAACAATATTTGGAGGTTTGTAACAGGCCCCAATGAGAATTTTGTTACCATTTTTCCCTCCATGAATTTCGACCCATATGGACTCGACATCCTCATTCACTTCGCTAATATCCTCCCTTAAAGTGGACTTTAGACAAGACTTTACATAGAGACAAACCCCTCCTCCTCTCCGATTTTTACGATCCTTTCTAAACAGACTGTAACCCTGTAAGTTAACTGCCCAGTCATAGCTTTCATCTAACCATGTCTCGGTTATTCCCACTATGTTAAAGTTACCTGTAGATATTTCTGCTTCTAGTTCTTCCATCTTGTTTGTCAGGCTTCTGGCGTTTGCGAGCATTCAGTTTAGAGGATTTTGTTTTGTTCCAATCTCCTCGCTGTGGATTGTTTTAGAAATGTTCTTACCTCCCTTCTGAGTATGTTTTCCTGGGTCTTCTTTGTTCGAGTCTAATGTTTTTCTTCCCGTCCCCTCTTCTAGTTTTACGCCCTGCTGATGAGTGTAGCGAGTCTTCTGGCGAATGTGTGTTTCCCAGGTTTGTTGAGGTGTAGTCCGTCTCTGGCGAGGAGTCCATCGTACAAGTAATTCACACCGTGGTCCAGGAATCCGAATCCTTGTTGTCTGCACCATCGTCTTAGCCAGTTGTTCGCATCAAGGATCCTGTTCCATCTCCTGGTGCCATGCCCGTCTACTGGAAGGATAGAATAAAAAACTACCTGTGCATCCAGTTCCTTTACTTTCTTCCCCAACTCTTCAAAGTCCTTGCAGATTGTCGGTAGGTCCTTCCTTGCCGTGTCATTGGTGCCAACATGTATCAGAAGAAATGGGTGGACGTCCTTGGAGCTGAAGAGCTTTGGTATCCTATCGGTCACATCCTTGATCATCGCACCTGGAAGGCAGCATACTTCTCTTGCGGTTATGTCCGGTCTGCAGATGGCTGCTTCTGTGCCTCTCAGTAGTGAGTCTCCCACCACCACCACTCTTCGTTGCTTCTTGGCTGTACTTTTTGCTGTCACTTGATGCTGTGTGCCCTTTTCTTTTTTGCTTGCTGGTATTGCTTCATCCTTAGGTGTGCCATCTTCATCCTCTACAAAGATTTTATATCGGTTCTTCAGTTGTGTGGTTGGTGATTTCTCCATGGTCTTCTTGCTTCTTTTGGTCACATGCTTCCACTCATCTGCTTTTGGAGGTTCTCTGACACTTTTTTCACCTTCTGTGACCAGTAGAGATGCTTCTGTTCTGTCTAGGAAGTCTTCATTCTCTTTGATGAGTTTCAAAGTTGCTATTCTTTCTTCCAGACCCCGCACCTTTTCTTCTAAAAGGGCCACTAGTCTACACTTCTGACAGGTGAAATTGGATTCTTCTTCTGGTCGATCTGTGAACATGTAGCACATGCTGCAGCTCACCATGTAGGTTGTCACATCTGCCATATTGCTCCTAGATTCTGCTGACTTGCTGTGTGTTTTCCTTCTTGTGTAATCTACTCAGCCAAGCTTTCTTGCAATAATGTCCTACAGGCAAAAATTCGCCTTGTATTGTCTTCTGTATGCAATCTGTATGATATTTGTTTTTATACCTCAGCAGTTAATACAATTATTAAGACAAAACACAGTTTCCTGAGTTGAGCGGTATGTGATTTTTTGTACCCATAGACTTAATTGAATGAGTTATATGCATATGAAATATGGAAAAGACTAGTTCATGCTAACACATATTTCATGCAGACCTTTGGTCTTCCAGAAAAGCCTAATTAACCCATTCTATATATAAAACATACCGTCAGAATATTGAACCAGAGGAGTCCAAGTGGATGCAACAGAGAAATAGACTTTATTTCTACACGTTTCGCGGTGATCACACCACTTCCTTAGTCGATGGGAGTCTCTTCTGGGAAGGACGTTGTCTCTCTAAGATGCACCAATTCTGGCACTTAGTCTCGCTCTTCCCACTTGCCCTGTAGCGGTGGCAAGTGGGTTAATAGTTGAGGGGTTGATGTCACCGTTAGGTGACATCAAGCCCCGAGGTTAGTAATAGAGAGGAGTCTATAAGATGCCCCCATTACTAACCCAATTGTCACATTGTAAGAAAACACAGACACCTAGAATAAAGTCCTTGATTTGAAGGAAAAACACAGATTCCTTTATTATTCTTAATTAAACCATAATTACAACCACACCTAATTCCTGCAGAGCCATTGATCTCCTGTAATAAAGTAAAATAACAAACCAACAATATACCCATACCTGTCCATCGTTGTGTCCCACGCAGTAATCCATATCTGGGGAATGTACAGTTTTCAACCTGGCCGGTGCCAAGATGCGATTGTCCCGGCTAAAATCCACTTCTGAATGAGCTGCTGAGAGCGGAGCTTCAGTGACTAGCGGTGACGTCACTGAGGCTGCAATCCCTCACAACCTGAACTGCGGTGAACTCTGGACCGTGGGAAAATTAATCGCAATGCACTCGGAAGTAAACCAGATGCTATGTGTGAAATTCGAATTGTACTTCCATTGTACTTGCATGACACTAGCATGTCACTCATCTATTTTTTTGGTCCAGATTACAGACCTTTTTTTCTCACATATGAGTACGAGCCCTTAGCCTCGCTCTTCCCACTTGCCCTTAAACAAGTATGGTCATATGCCTTAACAAAATAGAATAGAATGGTCTAAACAAGGTAGGTATTCATGTCCCAAATGTAAGCACCTGCAACAGACAGCTGTATGCAGGTAGCATGTGTACATGTCTAAAAGTGAAATATTACAACGTGCTTGAAAAAAAATTCAACATGCACACTTTCAGAGGTATACATTTGCATTTAAATTTCAAGATTTTATTTTAGTAGTAAAATTAGCACTGTGGAGTTTAACCCTTTCGCTTCATGCGTCGTACTAGTACTGCTCTGCGGAGGTGTACTTGTGCCCTGGGTAGTACTAGCACGGCGCCGCGATTGCCGCAGCCTCATGCTGAGCGCCGAGGCAATCATATTTGGGTGTCAGCTGCATGTGACAACTGACACCCATGCCCATGATTTGTGCTAGCACCCATCGTGGGCATATAACCCCTCTGATGCCGCTGTCAGCAGTGACAGCGGCATAGACAAGCATTGCACAGGGAGGGCGCTCCTGGATGCCTCCCTCAGAACAACGTGATACGATCGCATTGTTCTGATGGTCTCCATGGACACCCCGCCACCAAGATGGCACCGGGGTCCTTCTGGGTCCTGGAAGGAAGGTGGCTTGCGAGTGCCTATTGAGAGCAGGTGCCAGCATGCCTCCTTCCCTGCCTGTCAGATCCTGATCCTACACTCTGCTGTGCAAAGTGTCAGATCAACGATCTGATGTAATATAGTAATGTTCAATACTGGAATAATGTAATAAAGTTAAAAAAAAATTATAATGTGTAAAAATATATATTTTTTTAAATCTCAAAATAAAAAAATAAAATAACGTTTACCAATCAATATATTTATTTATGTGAATAAAAAAGAACAAAAGTACACATATTTGGTATCGTCGCGTCCGTAACGGCCTGTTCTATAAAACTGTCCCACTAGTTAACCCCTTCAGTGAAAACCGTAAAAATACATAAAACTAGGGAAAAAATTATGCTTTATCATACCGCAGAACAAAAAGAGTACGCGATCAAAAAGATGGATGTAAATAAAAATGGTACTGCTGAAAATGTAATTTTGTCGATCAAAAAGCAAGCCACCATACAGCCCCATCAGCAGAAAAATAAAAGTGATAGCTCTCAAAATAAAGCGATGCAAAAATATTTTTTTTATAAAATAGTTTTTATTGTGTAAAAGCGCCGTAACATAGTAAAATGAGTGAGGTATCGCTGTAATCATACTGACCCAAAGAATAAAGCTGTCTTACCGATTTTACCACATGAGGAACGGTATTAAAAAAAATTTAAAAAAATCCTGAATTGCTGGTGTTTGTTCATTCTGTCTCACAAAAATCGAAATTAAAAGTGATCAAAAAATGTCATGTGCCTGAAAATGGCACCAATAGAAACGATAGCTTGTCCTGCAAAAAACAAGCCCTCACATTGCTCAGTCGGCCGAAATATGAAAAAATGATAGCTCTCCAAATATGGTGATGCAAAAACTAGTTTTCGCAATAAAAAGCATCTTTTAGTGTGTGACAGCTGCCAAACAAAAAAATATGAATCTGGTATCGCTGTAATTGCACCGAACCAAAGAATAAAGTTGCCTAATCACTTATACCACACGAGGAACAGCATACAAAATAAAAGAAAACAATTCTTCACATGCTGTGATTTTTTCATTCTGCCTCGCAAAGATCGCAGTAATGATCGGCACACATTTATCCGTCTCTCTGTGCTGAGCGCTTACTCCGGGGATTCCATGTAAATCGCTGAAATGTGTAATTCAGGCAGAACCTCTGGTGGAAGATTCCCTATAATGAAGCAGATGGAGGCAATGGGGGTGCCATAGGACTTGTGATCCAGCGGTGTTCATCTTTTTAGGATAGCATAAAAGTGCCGTCGGTTACAGTTTTGTGCACTTTTGAAAAAAGGGAAACAGCGGAACAAAGGCCAGATGGAGTCCAGAGTAACTCTGCTGCCTCACTATAGTGAAATGATCCATCGGGGGTTTCATCTGAATCATGTCACTCAGAGATTTAGATAGAAACAGTAAAGAAAGTGGTCACCATAGAGTGCCGGATAACAGTGATCCCAAACATTATGTAAAATGTTCCCAATAAAAGCTTCCACTCAATCAACAAAAAAGGCAAGTCCTCACTCAGATCTGTCATCTGTTAAAGGAAATATAGGGTGCATACACGTTACTGTTAGTGCAAAGGCTCTGGAAAAGCGAAATGGCTCCTCACCGCCAAAAGAAATTCAGCAAATTCTCCACTCCCAAATCTAAATGTCCCTCTCCCTTCTGAGCCCCAGTGCACCTAAACAACATTTAGCACCCACATGTTTGGCATTTCTGCAGAGATGAGAGCCCGCCTAATGTACAGGTGCGTGTCTCCAGAAGCATGGGCTGGGCATAATGTACTGATTACTACAGCGTACTGGTCACTACAATGGCACTTTGCAATTTTCACTCAGCAACATCCACTGCTGCCTGTTTCTGGAAAACACCCATGGAGTCAAAATTGTCACTACATCTGTAGTTAAATTCCCAAAGGGCAATAAATTCCAAGATGGGGTCACTTATGGGGGGTATATCTGCACTGTAATATGGCGCTTCCTCTCTTTTGAGCTTTGCACTGTGGCTCAAAAGTAGTTTTCGGCCACATATGGGGTATTGATGAACTCAGGAGAAATTGCACAACAAACTTTGGTGTCCATTTTCTCCTTTTACCCTTGTGAAAATACAACATTATGTTATAAACTTCTGTGAAACAACTGGGGGTTCAAGGTGATCAAACCACATCTAAACAAGGTCCCAAAGGAGTCTAATTTCCATAATGGTGTCACTTGTGGGTGGTTCGACTGTTTAGGCACATCAGGGGCTCTTCAAACGGGACATGGTGTCTGCTAATCATTCCATCAAATTTTGCATTCAAAAAGTCAAATTGTGCTCCTTCCCTTCCAAGACCTGCAGTGCACAAACAGTGTTTTTCCCCCACAATAGGGGGTATCAACATACTCAGGAGAAATGGCACAACAAATTGTATTGTCCAATTTATCCTGTCACCCTTGTGAATGTAATAAAAATGAGGTAAGGAAAAAAATGTTGATAGAAAAGTAAATATTTATTTTTTCCTTCTGCATTCCAAAAATTCATGTGAAGCACCTGAAGGGCTAATAAACTTCTTGAATGTGGTATTGAGTACCTTGAGGGGTGCAGTGTTTAGAATGGTATCATTTTGGGGTATTTTCTGTCATATAGGCCCCTCAAAGTCACTTTAAGTGTGAGGTGGTCCCTAAAAAAATGGTTTTGCAAATTTTGCTGTAAAAATGAGAAATTACTGGTCAACTTTTAACCCTTATAACTTCCTAACAAAAAAAATTTCCTAACATGTGGGAAATGTTATTTATTAACTATTTTGTGCGATATAACTCTCTGACTTAAGGGCATAAAAATTAAAAGTTTGAAAATTGTGAAATTTTGGCAAAATTTCATTTTTTTCACAAATAAATGCAAGTCAAATGGAAGAAATTTTAACACGATCTTAAAGTACAATATGTCACGAGAAAATAGTTACGAGAAAAACAACATTGAAATTAAGATGCTGTTACTGCAGTATATCTCAGATTAATCAACTCACAGTTACACTTAGTGACTACTCAGCTACAGCACACTACTACAGTGGAATCTTTGGAATAGTATTTATAGGCTTCCCCCCATTTCCTTGTAGATTGTAAGCTTGCGAGCAGGGACCTCACCCTTAATGTCACTGTTTAAATTATCTTAACTTGTACTGAATTTATTGTCTGTACATGTCCCCGCTTAATTGTAAAGTGCTGTGGAATATGTTGGCGCTATATAAATAAAAATTATTATTATTATTATTATTATAGGCTGAGACTAGCACTCCCATCTGCTTCAGCACGTAATTTGTAGAGCACAATCAGATTAGGCTTTTTTCTATCCCTATGTCGAAAGAGTTGTGCACGCTAACCACCTATTTATATACTGTACAAGCAGGAAATGACACTCCTTGTCAGGGCCCATCTTTTATACTGGCTATTAAAGCTCCCCCCCCCGATTGGCTGCGCTACACTATGTGATGTAATAGCTGCAGGGCATTATGAGAAGGCCTCCAAGGCCACATCTGACTAGCCCACTCTCTAAGACTCCAGCAGTGTGAGAAATGGTGTCATTTTGAGGGGCCAATTCTTGTGAATTGAATCTCACATGGATCTCAAAGCATCAAACTTGTGGATTTCAGAAAACTTGACTCAAAGTCGATTCTCCGTGGACTGAACCACTCACCTCTACTTACCATCCATCATCAGACTGCAAACTATTTACATACAGGTAATAGCTTCTTTGTTTGGAATTTTTCTGATCCTATACATCTCCATTTGTTACTGGCAACATGATGACCTTTCACATCAAGGCATAGACTATGCAGACCTTTCTCATCTCAGGCCTTCTGCCTCCCATCCCAACGCTGGTCCTTAAAGACAACAGTGTCATTATGAATCCTGCATAAAAAATATCCATACATGAAATATGTCCCTGCACACTGTCATGCTTATGGTACAATGTCTTCACGCTGTCTTCTCGTATAAAATAGTGCCTCTGTACTGTCCTCACTTATAAACTTCAACTGTCACACCCTCCCCCTTTTGAACTCCAACTGCCATACTATCTTCCCTTATGAACTACAACGGTCACATCATCTCCCTTATGATGTACATTTAACACTGTCCGCTCTCATAAAATATAACTGTCACAAAGTCCCCACATGCTTTCCCCATTACATACTATGCCACCTCTTCACATTTCTTGCCTGACATATATACCAAACCCTTCCCCCACATCCACAATAAAAGTGAATTGTATCTTCAGCCCTAATATGAAGCACTTACGGTTGCCCACATCTTTACTTCCTTTGCAGCACAGCAGTGACATCAGCATCATAATGATGTGATCTCATCTTGCATCAGTACATAGAGACAGGAAGCTTATTAGCGCTTCACTGCCCTTGCAGCACTCATATATCCTATTTGCATTGGAAAAATGTGAATAGAATTGAATGTAGAAAGCAAAGAACCAGCATTCTACTTGTTTTGTAAACCAACTGGCGGTTTAACAGCTAGTTTGGAGAACCACTGAAAATCAACTGAATACCACCCATGGTGGTTTGCAAAATGCCTCTCTCAGAGAGCCACCTCGGTCCACAATCTGAGGCAAGATCTCATGGCAGAAGTAGCTCTGCATGTGAACTAGTGATAAAAATGTAGAATGACTGTTAGGTAAATAAGACATAAATCAAAAATTACTGTATATATATTATGGGGACATCATTTCCCACAAAACCCCAAAAATGGTCTGAACAAAATTGTTGGCACACTCAATTTCATATTTGTCATAGAGGAAAATTAACTTAGAAAGAGCTGACACTTCAGCCATTATTAGAGTAGGGACCTCTTGCAATAAGCAGGAAATCTGGGAGCCATACATTAATCTTGGAGTTCGTGAATTCAGAGGCAGAGAAGTATATTTCCAAGGGCTTCCTCTGTTCAAAGCACTGATCGCAGACCTTTTGGAGCCAGTGGTCAATGATGAATATTGAGGATTGCATCAATCCGATATTTATGGGGGATATATTTAGGCCTCAAAGTGAAGGGATGAATATAACACATTCACTCACATCACCGCAAGGTCATTCTAACCCCTCCAAATTAATACTGCTCCACTGGATGATTCTATCCATACCATGTTTCATCTCTATAGAAAGATAAAATCGCAATAGTAAGCATGATGACTAGTGTTGAGCGATACCATCCGATACTTGAAAGTATCGGTATCGGATAGTATCGGCCGATACCCGAAAAGTATCGGATATCGCCGATACCGATACCCGATACCAATACAAGTCAATGGGACACCAAGTATCGGAAGGTATCCTGATGGTTCCCAGGGTCTGAAGGAGAGGAAACTCTCCTTCAGGCCCTGGGATCCATATTAATGTGTAAAATAAAGAATTAAAATAAAAAATATTGATATAATTACCTCTCCGGAGGCCCCTGGACATCACCGCTGGTAACCGGCAGCCTTCTTTGCTTAAAATGAGCGCGTTTAGGACCTGAGAATGACGTCGCGGCTTCTGATTGGTCGCGTGCCTCTCATGTGGCCGCCACGCGACCAATCAGAAGCCGCGACGTCATTCTCAGGTCCTAAATTCCTAGAATGAGGAGTTTAGGACCTGAGAATGACGTGACGTCATGGAAGTCCCTAAACGCGCTCATTTTAAACAAAGAAGGCTGCCGGTTACCAGCGGTGATGTCCAGGGGCCTCCGGAGAGGTGAGTATATCAATATTTTTTATTTTAATTCTTTATTTTACACATTAATATGGATCCGATACCGATTCCCGATACCACAAAAGTATCGGAACTCGGTATCGGAATTCTGATACCGCAAGTATCGGCCGATACCCGATACTTGCGGTATCGGAATGCTCAACACTAATGATGACAATATCTACCAATGAGACCTACAGGAGTGAAGATATCCTGAAACATAGGGATCTAATATAATTCTAAGGGTACGTTCCCACGGACAGTAATTGGCAGCGCTAAACATGTCCGCTGCATCCAAAGTACTTCTGGCTATTGAACTCAGGTGAATCCATATGTGATCACTGAACCGTGCGTATTCACCGCGTCCAATACATTGTATGGATGAAATTTATCTTGCGGAAACTCGCATTGTCGCAAGGTAAATAGACAAACTGCGGTCTGGAAAGACATGCATGTCAGTCTTTGTGGGTGAGCTGCATGCGTCTGTGCATGCATAGTGGACATGGGATTTCTTGAAATCGCACCCACTATGCTGTAACATCTGGACGCTGCACAAGTACACAGCATCCAACCCACATCTTTTACTAACCGTGTGCACATACCCCTACTACGAGTGAGTGAGAAAGAATGATTGGTACAGATAGTCCTAGATACAGTGTAATGCAAGTTCCATATAATACATATAGTAAAATGCACTCTCCATGGTCCATGATAGTGTAATGCAGCCACACTCAGAGTATAATGCAGCCCCCTCAGAATAAACTGCAGCCCCCTCAGAGTATAATGTAGCCTCCTCAGAGTAAACTGCAGCCCCTCTCACAGAGTGAGAGCCACCATGCTGCCCCAGTATGTATATTACACTAGTTGGAGTCTGAGATCTATATACCATACGTTCACTGTGAGTTCCCGAATAACTAGCTTAGTAGTTGAAGCAGCCAAGTTCTCCTCCATCACCAGATAGTCAACTGCGTTATTGCCCTGAAGATTGCAGGCAGCGGAGTTGTGTCCCCTGTCAAACTGTTGTCCGCTGTGTGATCTGCGTAATCTCCCTTTTGGTATCATGGACACATGTACCTTTTTAAAATAAGCACTCCTACTAAACTTATACACCTACTATATAATACACAGCTTATATTGTACAATTGTGTCTGAAAATTTTCACTTTTGAGTCTCACGTTTTTTCAGACTTGAAATCCATATGCAATTAGTAATCATCCATGACATATCAAGTAATGACATAAGAATGACTTGCAGACTATTGTGACATTTTAGATTAGATTGCCCTGTTACTCTTTACCTATGGCACACTGTTTTGTGTCAAGCTATTAAAATTATTGATTGAACTAGCTTAAGGAATGGGAAAGTATTTCCTAAAAATTGATTGCTTTTTATTCTTTACACAGCCTTGTGCTGAGGATCATGTGCATTAAAAAAAGGAAGGAAAGATAAGATTACCAAAACAATTATTATTAAATGCCTCCATATTAGGGAGCTGCACCTAACTCACAGAGATGCATGTCAAATTTATAGTTGTGCACAGTAGCTACTGGGGGACAGAGTGGGTCATTGCCCGGGCCCCGTCACATGAAGGGGCCCACCGAGAGCCACGGCCACTTTTGTCTTGTGGCTGCGTCTGAGGTTTCAGGGAGAGAGCAGCACAATGCCGGCTCCACTATCTGACAGACTCTGCACAGTGGAAGGTTGCAGAGCCTCAGTCCATGCAGTGTATGGTGCTGTCTGACCAGAGGAGCGTCTTCCTGGCTGGGCCAGCAGCAGCTGCAGGTTCTCACTGTGCAGGCTTTGATTGCCTCAGGCACGCTGGGTCCTAGCGCCCACCTTGCATTTAACTGGACGCTTTCTGGTTCTGCCTCACTGCATGCAATCTTCATCAGTAAGTGGGGATAGAATTGATTAAATTAATTTGATTTAGGCATATCATTGTCACTGTGGGGTGAATGTGAGAGGATGGGGGTATTGTGGGTGTTGGGGTGTGGGAGGGAGACAGGGCACTGTGGGGGTGAAAGAGAGGATAGGGGTATTGTGGGAGGGGTACATGGCACTGGGGGTAAATGTGAGAATATGGGTGTTGGGGTGGGGAGGGGAGACGGCGCTGGGAGGTGAAGAGTTTGAGAGTATTGTGAGGGCTGAGGTGGGTGAGGGGGGAAAGGGCACTGGGGGGCTGATTATTATTATATTGTGTAATGTTATGATATTATATGCATTCCATCACGTGTAATAGTTGCTGTATTGGAGTGTTGGAGATGGGTATGCTGGGGGCTTTTCATACTTGCGATCTGGGTCTTTTATAAGTATTAGTATAACAAGCATAACAATACAAGTTAATACATTAATAATAGGTTAATATTTAAGTATTAGTCTAACAAGGATAAGTATTAGCATAAGGGGCAGACAGACGCACATATAACTCATGCAAGGTTCGTATCACAATCCTCGGACTGGCCCAACACCGCTCCTGACATAAGCGTTACAGCGTGATGGATTAATATGCAGCTGTCACGCTCAGGTTAGGAGGCTCGACGCAATGCGATCTCCTCACACAATAAAAATACATCCATCTGTCTGACCCCTGACAAGTATAACAATAAGGTAACCACGGGCTGCATTCTGTGTTATAATAATAAATTGCTTTTTATTAGTGTTGAGCGATACCTTCTGATATCGTGAAATATCGGATCGGATTGGATCGGACCGATACCCCAAAAATATCGGGTATCGCCGATTCTGATACCGGAAAGCAATGCAAGTCAATTGGACACAAATATCGGAATGAAAATAAACCTTTTCTTTCCTTGTACATCCAGTTCGGGAAGGGGGAAGAGTGTGGGCGGTGCGTGGGCGGAGACTGTGCATGTCTGTGTTTGCGGGTGGGGTCTGTACCGGCCTCTCAGGGGTCTGTGCGGGTCTGCTGGGGGTCTGCACTGGCCTCTTGGGGTCGGTGCGGGCCTGCCGGGGGTCTGTGCGGGCTTCTCGGGGGTCTTTGTGTCTGTGTGCAGGCATCGTCCGATGGGACTATAAGTCCCATTGGGCTATGCCTGCTACAATGACAGTGATTGACACATTAGCCAATGATGGGACAGTAGTAGTCCCATCATCCGGCTAATGTGTTGAATGTAAAAAAAACAAAACACAAACATAAATACTACATACAACATACTACATACATACTACATACACACATACATACAACATACTACATACATACTACATACATACAACATACATACAACATACTACATACATACTGCATACATATAGCATACATACATACATACAGCATAGTACATACATAAAACGTACATACTACATACATACTACATACAATGCCTTCATACATAACATACAATACATACATATAGACATACAGTACATATAACAGAGTACATACTCACCATCACTTGTCATCTGTAAAAAATGTTAAAATAACAAATAAACAATATACTCCCTGATCCGCAGAAATCTGTTGTGAGTTCTGTTTTTGGGCTCCCTCTGGTGGTTACTGATGGTACTGGGTGACTTGTCTTTCCTGGGTTTCTGGGTTCCACCTGTTCCATCAGCATATGGGAGTTTCCTATTTAACCTGGCTTTGCTGGCAGTTCCTCGCCGGTTATCAATGTATCCAGTGTGTCTTGTTACCTCTGCTCCCTGCTCCTAGAACCTTCTGGTCAAGCTAAGTTTGGATTTTCCTGTTTTGGTGTTTTGCTTTATTTGGTTTTTAGTCCAGCCTGCAGATATGTGATTCTTGCTGCTGGTTGCTCTAGTGGGCTGAAATTGCTCCTCATGTACCATGAGTTGGCACATGAGTTCAAGTAATTTCAGGATGGTTTTTTGAAGGGTTTTTCGCTGACCGCGCAGTTCACTTTTGTATCCTCTGCTATCTAGCTTTAGCGGGCCTCATTTTGCTGAAACTGTTTTCATACTGCGTATGTGCTTTCCTCTCATTTCACCGTCATTATATGTGGGGGGCTGCTATTTCTGTGGGGGATTTCTCTGGAGGCAAGAGAGGTCTGTGTTTCTTCTAATAGGGGAAGTTAGATCTTCGGCTGGAGCGAGACGTCTAGGATCATCGTAGGCACGTTCCCCGGCTACTTTTATTTGTGTGTTAGGTTCAGGGTCGCGGTCAGCTCAGGTTCCATCGCCCTAGAGCTTGTTTGTATCTGTGCTTGTCCTTTAGTGATCCCCTGCCATTGGGATCATGACAGTATAACCGGCCCACAAAGTGTTAATTGTATTGGCTGAAGTAGGAGGATAAGTAGTCTGAGGAAGTTTTTTTTTTTTTTTTTCCCTCAGAGTTTGCTGCCTAGCCTTATTGCAGCCTGGCTACTTCCTCCTCCTCTTAATCTTTGAATGGCTCTGATCCCAGCTGTTTATCATGGACGTCCAGAGTTTGGCTTCCAGCCTGAATAATTTTGCCACTAAGGTTCAAAATATACAGGATTTTGTTGTACATGCTCCTATGTCTGAACCTAGAATTCCTGTCCCAGAGTTTTTTTCTGGAGATAGATCTCGTTTTCTGAATTTTAGGAACAATTGCAAGTTGTTTCTTTCTTTGAAATCTCGCTCCTCTGGAGATCCTGCTCAGCAAGTCAAGATAATTATATCTTTCCTGCTGGGTGACCCTCAGGATTGGGCATTTGCATTGGCACCAGGGGACCCTGCGTTGCTTAATGCGGATGCGTTTTTTCTGGCATTGGGTTTGCTCTATGAGGAACCTAACCAAGAGATTCAGGCTGAAAAAGCTTTGTTGGCCCTCTCTCAGGGGCAAGATGAAACAGAAATTTATTGTCAAATATTTCGAAAGTGGTCGGTACTTACTCAGTGGAATGAGTGCGCTCTGGCTGCAAAGTTCAGAGATGGCCTTTCTGAGGCCATTAAAGATGTTATGGTGGGGTTCCCTGCGCCTACTGGTCTGAATGAGTCTATGACTATGGCTATTCGGATTGATCGGCGTTTACGGGAGCGCAAACTTGTGCATCATTTGGCGGTGTCGTCTGAACCGTCACCTGAGATAATGCAATGTGATAGAATTCAGTCCAGAAGTGAACGGCAAAAGTATAGGCGGAAAAAAGGGTTGTGCTTTTATTGTGGTGATTCAGCTCATGTTATATCAGCATGCTCTAAACGCACAAAAAAGGTTGATAAGTCTGTTGCCATTAGTACTTTACAGTCTAAGTTCATTCTGTCTGTGACTCTGATTTGTTCATTATCATCCATTTCCGTCGATGCCTATGTGGATTCGGGCGCTGCCCTGAGTCTTATGGATTGGTCATTTGCCAATCGCTGTGGGTTTAGTCTGGAGCCTCTGGAAGTCCCTATTCCTTTGAAGGGAATTGACTCTACACCTTTGGCTATGAATAAACCTCAGTACTGGACACAAGTGCCCATGCGTATGACTCCCGTTCATCAGGAGGTGATTCGCTTCCTGGTACTGTATAATTTGCATGATGTTCTAGTACTTGGTCTGCCATGGTTACAAACTCATAATCCAGTCCTTGACTGGAAATCAATGTCTGTGTTAAGCTGGGGTTGTCAGGGGGTTCATGATGATGCACCTCCGATTTCTATCGCTTCATCTACTCCTTCTGAGATTCCTGTGTTTTTGTCTGACTATCGGGATGTTTTTGAGGAGCCTAAGCTCAGTTCGCTTCCTCCTCACAGGGATTGCGATTGTGCTATAAATTTAATTCCAGGCAGTAAATTTCCTAAAGGTCGTTTGTTCAATCTGTCAGTGCCAGAGCATACTGCTATGCGGGATTATGTTAAGGAGTCCTTGGAAAAGGGACATATCCGTCCATCTTTGTCCCCTTTGGGAGCAGGTTTTTTTTTCGTGGCCAAAAAAGATGGTTCCTTGAGGCCTTGTATAGATTATCGTCTTTTGAATAAGATTACCGTAAAATATCAGTATCCTTTGCCATTGTTGACTGATTTGTTTGCTCGCATTAAGGGGGCTAAATGGTTCACTAAGATTGATCTTCGGGGTGCGTATAATCTTATACGAATAAAGCAAGGTGATGAGTGGAAAACCGCATTTAATACGCCTGAGGGCCATTTTGAGTATTTGGTAATGCCTTTTGGACTTTCTAATGCTCCTTCAGTCTTCCAGTCCTTTATGCACGATATTTTCCGTGAATATCTGGATAAATTTATGATTGTGTATTTGGATGATATTTTGGTTTTTTCTGATGACTGGGAGTCTCATGTTCAGCAGGTCAGGAAGGTGTTTCAGGTTCTGCGGGCCAATTCCTTGTTTGTAAAAGGCTCAAAGTGTCTCTTTGGAGTCCAGAAGATTTCTTTCTTGGGGTATATTTTTTCCCCTTCTACTATTGAGATGGATCCCGTCAAGGTTCAGGCTATTTGTGACTGGACGCAGCCTACATCTCTTAAGAGTCTACAGAAGTTCTTGGGCTTTGCTAATTTCTATCGTCGTTTTATAACTAATTTTTCTAGTGTTGTTAAGCCTTTGACGGATTTGACTAAGAAGGGTGCTGATGTTGCTAATTGGTCTCCTGCGGCTGTGGAGGCCTTTCAGGAACTTAAGCGCCGGTTTTCTTCTGCTTCTGTGTTGTGTCAGCCAGATGTTTCGCTCCCTTTTCAGGTTGAGGTTGATGCTTCCGAGATTGGAGCGGGGGCGGTTTTGTCACAGAGAAGCTCCGATGGTTCAGTGATGAAGCCATGCGCGTTTTTTTCTAGAAAGTTTTCGCCGGCTGAGCGGAATTATGATGTTGGTAATCGGGAACTTTTGGCCATGAAGTGGGCATTTGAGGAGTGGCGTCATTGGCTAGAGGGTGCTAGACATCGTGTGGTGGTCTTGACTGATCACAAAAATTTGATTTACCTTGAGTCTGCCAGGCGTCTGAATCCTAGACAGGCTCGTTGGTCACTGTTTTTCTCTCGTTTCAATTTTGTGGTATCGTACCTGCCAGGTTCAAAGAATGTGAAGGCGGATGCTCTTTCTAGGAGTTTTGTGCCTGACTCCCTTGGAAATTCTGAGCCCTCTGGTATCCTTAGGGATGGGGTGATTTTGTCTGCTGTCTCCCCAGACTTGCGACGTGCTTTGCAGGAGTTTCAGGCGGGTAAACCTGATCGTTGTCCGCCTGAGAGACTGTTTGTTCCGGATAATTGGACCAGTAGAGTCATCTCCGAGGTCCATTCTTCTGCGTTGGCAGGTCATCCTGGAATATTTGGTACTAGAGACTTGGTGGCCAGGTCTTTTTGGTGGCCTTCCTTGTCGAGGGATGTGCGTTCTTTTGTGCAGTCTTGTGAGGTTTGTGCTCGGGCTAAGCCTTGCTGTTCTCGGGCCAGTGGATTGTTGTCACCTTTGCCTATCCCGAAGAGGCCTTGGACGCACATTTCCATGGACTTTATTTCGGATCTCCCTGTCTCTCAAAAGATGTCCGTCATCTGGGTTGTGTGTGATCGCTTTTCTAAAATGGTTCATCTGGTACCCTTGCCTAAGTTGCCTTCCTCCTGTGAGTTGGTCCCTCTGTTTTTTCAGAATGTGGTTCGTTTGCATGGGATTCCTGAGAACATCGTTTCTGACAGGGGATCCCAGTTTGGGTCTAGATTTTGGCGGACGTTCTGTGCTAAGATGGGCATTGATTTGTCCTTTTCGTCTGCATTCCATCCTCAGACGAATGGCCAGACTGAACGAACTAATCAGACCTTGGAAACTTATTTAAGGTGTTTTGTTTCTGCTGATCAGGATGACTGGGTTACCTTTTTGCTGCTGGCCGAGTTTGCCCTTAATAATCGGGCTAGTTCTGCTACCTTGGTTTCTCCTTTCTTTTGTAATTCGGGGTTTCATCCTCGTTTTTCCTCTGGTCAGGTGGAACCTTCTGATTGTCCTGGAGTGGACATGGTGGTGGATAGGTTGCATCGGATTTGGAGTCATGTGGTGGACAATTTGAAGTTGTCCCAGGAGAAGGCTCAGCAGTTTGCTAATCGCCGTCGCCGCGTGGGTCCTCAACTTCTTGTTGGTGACTTGGTGTGGTTGTCTTCTCGTTTTGTTCCTATGAAGGTCTCTTCTCCTAAGTTCAAGCCTCGGTTCATCGGTCCCTATAGGATCTTGGAAATTCTTAACCCTGTGTCGTTTCGTTTGGATCTCCCGGCATCGTTTGCTATTCATAATGTGTTCCATCGGTCGTTGTTGCGGAAGTATGAGGTACCTGTTGTTCCTTCGCTTGAGCCTCCTGCTCCAGTGCTGGTGGAGGGAGAATTGGAGTATGTTGTGGAGAAGATCTTGGATTCTCGTGTTTCCAGACGGAAACTCCAGTATTTGGTCAAGTGGAAGGGTTATGGTCAGGAGGATAATTCTTGGGTGGTTGCCTCGGATGTTCATGCTGATGATTTGGTTCGCGCTTTTCATAGGGCTCATCCTGGTCGCCCTGGTGGTTCTCGTGAGGGTTCGGTGACCCCTCCTCAAGGGGGGGGTACTGTTGTGAGTTCTGTTTTTGGGCTCCCTCTGGTGGTTACTGATGGTACTGGGTGACTTGTCTTTCCTGGGTTTCTGGGTTCCACCTGTTCCATCAGCATATGGGAGTTTCCTATTTAACCTGGCTTTGCTGGCAGTTCCTCGCCGGTTATCAATGTATCCAGTGTGTCTTGTTACCTCTGCTCCCTGCTCCTAGAACCTTCTGGTCAAGCTAAGTTTGGATTTTCCTGTTTTGGTGTTTTGCTTTATTTGGTTTTTAGTCCAGCCTGCAGATATGTGATTCTTGCTGCTGGTTGCTCTAGTGGGCTGAAATTGCTCCTCATGTACCATGAGTTGGCACATGAGTTCAAGTAATTTCAGGATGGTTTTTTGAAGGGTTTTTCGCTGACCGCGCAGTTCACTTTTGTATCCTCTGCTATCTAGCTTTAGCGGGCCTCATTTTGCTGAAACTGTTTTCATACTGCGTATGTGCTTTCCTCTCATTTCACCGTCATTATATGTGGGGGGCTGCTATTTCTGTGGGGGATTTCTCTGGAGGCAAGAGAGGTCTGTGTTTCTTCTAATAGGGGAAGTTAGATCTTCGGCTGGAGCGAGACGTCTAGGATCATCGTAGGCACGTTCCCCGGCTACTTTTATTTGTGTGTTAGGTTCAGGGTCGCGGTCAGCTCAGGTTCCATCGCCCTAGAGCTTGTTTGTATCTGTGCTTGTCCTTTAGTGATCCCCTGCCATTGGGATGATGACAGAAATCCATGAGTGTCCCACGACGATCTCCCGTGGAGAACAGCAGCATCAGCTGATGCGACTGCTCTCTAGGGGCTCCAGGAATACAATGACGGGAAGAAGGTATCCTTCCACACTGTATTCCTCCGCCACTGTAAAAAAATAGTCCCTAGTCTCACTTTTGGCATTGCTGTGTGAGAAAGTTCCCACGCAGCTTTTGCCATAAAGTGAGGCCAGTGAACTATGGTAACCTCTCAGGGATGCACTGCAGGAGCCATTATCTCCTGTCAGTGTGTCACTGAAGGTCCTATAGGGCAGTGACATCACCCGATGTCACTGTTCTATAGGGGAGATCGTCGTGGGAAACTCGTTATTAATTGGACTGCGTTGGACAGGGAGTATATGGTTTATTATTTTACATTTTTGCAGACGCTGAAGTATGGTAAGTATGGTTAAATTAAGAATATTAAAATACTTTGTTCTGGCTGTGTCTTTATTTATTTTTTTAACTCTTTCACTACTGTAGGATTAATAATGTATAGGCGTCTTATTGACACCTCTCCATTATTAACCCGGCTTAATGTCACCTTACAATAGCAAGGTGACATTAACCCCTTATTACCCCATATCCCACCGCTACACGGGAGGGAGAAGAGAAGGGCTAAGTGCCGGAATTGGTGCATCTTACAGATGAGCCATTTGTGGGGTGGCTGCAGACTGGTATTTGTAGCCGTGGGGCCAATATCCATGGCCCTCTCTAGGCTATGAATATCAGCCCGCAGCTGTCTGCGTAGCCATTCTGGCTATAAAATATAGGGGAACCCTACGTCATTTTTTGGGGGGTCCCCCTATTTTAATAGCCAGTAAAGGCTATGCAGACTGCTGCGGGCTGATATTCATAGCCTGGGAGGGTCCATGGGTATTACCCCCTTCCCAGGATACAAATATTGGCCCCCAGCCATCGGTTTTCCCCTCTGGTGCAGAAAATTGCACAGGAGCCCACGTCGTCTTTTTCCTGTATTTTTCTTTATGTTAATTTTTCAACATTGGCCTATCTATGGATATATCTATCTATAGATATATCTATAAAGTATATAACACAGTACACCCAAGTTTATACGCAAATACAATAATAAGAGAAATAAAATAGTATAAAATATTCAAAGACTGTATAGGGTGCGCTGTGCAGAAGTAGATTGGGTGAGCGCTCACACTATCCTAACCACCGCAGGTACATATTGACTATTTCTTTGGCACCAATTTGTGAGTACTTTTCTATTGATGGGTATTAGTTAGGCTTATCACCGGCACCTGTGCACTTTACTTAAACCACCACCGATAGTCGCAGTGCATCTGGAGTTCTATAAGTTCCTTTATAATTGAGTCCCTGGAGTGGACAAACAGCAGTAGAATAGGGTATATATCCCTTTATCTCTCATTTTGTTCCCTTTCTTTTTTATTCCTCCTTCTTTGTATGCTTTGCACCCTGTCACTTTAATTAGCATATTTGCACATTAAATATTATGGTATATGCAGTGGATGGTTTTTATAACTAATTTTTATACACAATACACTTTTGCTTATTTGCACATTTTATTGTCCGGGTAATACAGGTCCTTCTCAAAAAATTAGCATATAGTGTTAAATTTCATTATTTACCATAATGTAATGATTACAATTAAACTTTCATATATTATAGATTCATTATCCACCAACTGAAATTTGTCAGGTCTTTTATTGTTTTAATACTGATGATTTTGGCATACAACTCCTGATAACCCAAAAAACCTGTCTCAATAAATTAGCATATTTCACCCATCCAATCAAATAAAAGTGTTTTTTAATAACAAACAAAAAAACCATCAAATAATAATGTTCAGTTATGCACTCAATACTTGGTCGGGAATCCTTTGGCAGAAATGACTGCTTCAATGCGGCGTGGCATGGAGGCAATCAGCCTGTGACACTGCTGAGATGTTATGGAGGCCCAGTATGCTTCAATAGCGGCCTTAAGCTCATCCAGAGATATTGATAGATATCAGGAATTTTATATCCCTCCTCCTGCTGCTCTTTTTTGCACTAGTCACTTTGATTTGGCACAGTGTACATTCTGAGGTATTTAGTAAGCTGCCCCCCTCTCCCCCTTTTTTTCACAATATTTTGAAATAATATATTTAATTATTTGCACTCATATTCTATATATATATATATATTTTTTTTATAATATTTCATTTATTTTTGTATAGAGTTACAATTTTTACTCTTTGGTGCAGTCATATAATAATTTATATCCTGCTGGTTGGTTTTTTATACAATATCAGTGTGCGCAAGCTTTTATTTTATCTACTTTTTGTGATTTTTACTTAATTCAATTATTAATTTGATTATATGTAATTTTAGGCATCCTATCAATAAAGCCTGATTCATCCTTATCCCAGCCTTGGTTGCGTCTTTAAGGACTCTGTCCCATGTCACTTTACGTCGGTTGTTAGGTCCTATAGATATATCTATAGATACATAGATGTTTCTATCCATATATCTATCTGGCTAATTTCTCACATCAGGTTTTTACCGTCAGGCACAATCCGGCGAGTTTTGAAAAAAAGATCCGTTTTTTTTCTGCTGGATCCATTTTTTCTCATAGAGTTGTATTAGCACTGGATTGCACCTGATGGCCACACGTTTCATCCGTTTTTTGCTGGATCCATCAAAAAAGCTGTTTCCGCCGGATGGAAAACACATACAGAGGAACGGTTTTTCTGTCCAGCGAAAAAAAGTACAGCGACGGATCTGGCAAAAAGCGGATGAAACATGTGGCCATCAGGTGCAATCCGGTGCTCATACAACTCTATGAGAAAAATTGATCCAGCAGAAAAAAATGATTCTTTTTTTTCAAAACTCGCCGGATTGTGCCTGACAGCAAAAACCTGATGTGTGAAATTAGCCAGATAGATATATGGATAGAAACATCTATGTATCTAAAGATATATCTATAGATAGATATATCCATAGATAGGCCGATGTTGATAAATGAACATAAAGAAAAAAATGGGGAAAAAAATGACGTGGGCTCCCGCACAATTTTCTGCGCCAGAGGGGGAAAGCCGACAGCCGGGGGCCAATATTTGTAGCCTAGGAAGGGGGTAATACCCATGGCACCTCCCAGGCTATGAATATCAGCCCACAGCTGTCTGCGTAGCCTTTACTGGCTATTAAAATAGGGGGACCCCCCAAAAGATGACGTGGGGTCCCCCTATATTTTATAGCCAGAAAGGCTATGCAGACAGCAGCGTGCTGATATTCATAGCCTAGAGAGGGGCCATGGATACTGGCTCCCCTGGCTACAAATAACAGTCCGCTGCCGCCCCAGAAATGGCGCATCTGTAAGATGCGCCAATTCTGGCACTTAGTCCCTCCCTTCCCACTCCCGTGTAGCAGTGGGATATGGGGTAATAAGGGGTTAATGTCACCTTGCTATTGTAAGGTGACATTAAGCCGGGTTAATGATGGAGAGGCGTCAATAAGACGCCTATATATTATTATTAGTTAAGTAAAAAGGGCAGCACACTGCAGCGCCAAAACATGCAAACTTGAAAACACGAAATTTGAACTGCACCACTGCACTAGAAACATGAAAAATGAGAGCTTTTAGCGCATAAAAATGGCCATATTTATGTGTACCTCGTAGCCACTTTACGGCATCTCTCTTATACGAGGTCCTACGCTTGACCTACCTCACCGAGAATAAACGTCTCCATCTGAATGGGTACATGTGAAACCTCTTCTTGGACTCATATTCTCTCTTTCTGTGGAGGTGTATTGGACCTACTATAATTAAAACACCTGTGGCTAGGAGGCGGGGAGTGCACGATCAGAAGGCTAAAGAATACATTTCAAAAACCTGACCTGCACATCCAAACATAGACTGAGTGTGAACAGGTGCTGAACCCAGAGTCGCCAACTCGTATATAGTTAAGTAAAAAGGGCAGCACACTGCAGCGCCAAAACATGCAAACTTGAAAACACGAAATTTGAACTGCACCACTGCACTAGAAACATGAAAAATGAGAGCTTTTAGCGCATAAAAATGGCCATATTTATGTGTACCTCATAGCCACTTTACGGCATCTCTCTTATACGAGGTCCTACGCTTGACCTACCTCACCGAGAATAAACAAATAATTATAGTAGGTCCAATACACCTCCACAGAAAGAGAGAATATGAGTCCAAGAAGAGGTTTCACATGTACCCATTCAGATGGAGACGTTTATTCTCGGTGAGGTAGGTCAAGCGTAGGACCTCGTATAAGAGAGATGCCGTAAAGTGGCTACGAGGTACACATAAATATGGCCATTTTTATGCACTAAAAGCTCTCATTTTTCATGTTTCTAGTGCAGTGGTGCAGTTCAAATTTCGTGTTTTCAAGTTTGCATGTTTTGGCGCTACAGTGTGCTGCCCTTTTTACTTAACTATATACGAGTTGGCGACTCTGGGTTCAGCACCTGTTCACACTCAGTCTATGTTTGGATGTGCAGGTCAGGTTTTTGAAATGTATTCTTTAGCCTTCTGATCGTGCACTCCCCGCCTCCTAGCCACAGGTGTTTTAATTATAGTAGGTCCAATACACCTCCACAGAAAGAGAGAATTTGAGTCCAAGAAGAGGTTTCACATGTACCCATTCAGATGGAGACGTTTATTCTCGGTGAGGTAGGTCAAGCGTAGGACCTCGTATAAGAGAGATGCCGTAAAGTGGCTACGAGGTACACATAAATATGGCCATTTTTATGCGCTAAAAGCTCTCATTTTTCATGTTTCTAGTGCAGCGGTGCAGTTCAAATTTCGTGTTTTCAAGTTTGCATGTTTTGGCGCTGCAGTGTGCTGCCCTTTTTACTTAACTATATACGAGTTGGCGACTCTGGGTTCAGCACCTGTTCACACTCAGTCTATGTTTGGATGTGCAGGTCAGGTTTTTGAAATGTATTCTTTAGCCTTCTGATCGTGCACTCCCCGCCTCCTAGCCACAGGTGTTTTAATTATAGTAGGTCCAATACACCTCCACAGAAAGAGAGAATTTGAGTCCAAGAAGAGGTTTCACATGTACCCATTCAGATGGAGACGTTTATTCTCGGTGAGGTAGGTCAAGCGTAGGACCTCGTATAAGAGAGATGCCGTAAAGTGGCTACGAGGTACACATAAATATGGCCATTTTTATGTGCTAAAAGCTCTCATTTTTCATGTTTCTAGTGCAGTGGTGCAGTTCAAATTTCATGTTTTCAAGTTTGCATGTTTTGGCGCTGCAGTGTGCTGCCCTTTTTACTTAACTATATACGAGTTGGCGACTCTGGGTTCAGCACCTGTTCACACTCAGTCTATGTTTGGATGTGCAGGTCAGGTTTTTGAAATGTATTCTTTAGCCTTCTGATCGTGCACTCCCCGCCTCCTAGCCACAGGTGTTTTAATTATAGTAGGTCCAATACACCTCCACAGAAAGAGAGAATTTGAGTCCAAGAAGAGGTTTCACATGTACCCATTCAGATGGAGACGTTTATTCTCGGTGAGGTAGGTCAAGCGTAGGACCTCGTATAAGAGAGATGCCGTAAAGTGGCTACGAGGTACACATAAATATGGCCATTTTTATGCGCTAAAAGCTCTCATTTTTCATGTTTCTAGTGCAGTGGTGCAGTTCAAATTTCGTGTTTTCAAGTTTGCATGTTTTGGCGCTGCAGTGTGCTGCCCTTTTTACTTAACTATATACGAGTTGGCGACTCTGGGTTCAGCACCTGTTCACACTCAGTCTATGTTTGGATGTGCAGGTCAGGTTTTTGAAGCCTATATATTATTAATCCTACAGTAGTGAAAGAGTTAAAAAAAACATAAAAACACAGCTAGAAAAAAGTATTTTAATATTCTTAATTTAACCATACACACCATACTTCAGCGCCTGCAAAAAATGTAAAATAATAAACCATATACTCCCTGTCCAACGCAGTCCAATTAATAACGAGTGTCCCACGACGATCTCCACTATAGAACAGTGACATCGGGTGATGTCACTGCTCTATAGGACCTTTAGTGACACAATGACAGGAGACAATGGCTCCTGCAGTGCATCACTGAGAGGTTACCATAGTTCACTGGTCTCACTTTATGGCAAAAGCTGCGTGGGAACTTTCTCACACAGCAATGCCAAAAGTGAGACTAGGGACTATTTTTTTATAGTGGCGGAGGAATACAGTGCGGAAGGATACCTTCCTCCCGTCATTGTAATCCTGGAGCCCCTATAGAGCTGATGCTGCTGTTCTCCACGGGAGATCGTCGTTGGACACTCGTGGATTTGTGTGGATCAGGGAGTATAGTGTTTATTTGTTATTTTAATATTTTTTTTACAGATGACACTGGCTTCGGGGAACAAAGTGACAAGTGATGATGAGTATGTACTGTATGTCTGTATGTATGTATTGTATGTAATGTGTGAATGTTTTGTATGTTGTATGTATGTAGTATGTTGTATGTATGTATGTTGTATGTATGTATGTTGTATGTTGTATTTATGTAGTATGTTGTATGTATGTGGTATGTTGTGTGTATGTAGTATGTTGCATGTATGTTGTATGTATGTAGTATGTTGTATGTATATATATAGTATTTATGTAGTATATAGTATATTGTATGTAATATGTTGTATGTAGTATGTATGTAGTATGTATGTAGTATGTTGTATGTATGTTGTATGTATGTGGTATGTTATATGCATGTTGTATGTATGTAGTATGTTGTATGTATGTATGTATGTATTATGTATGTAGTATATAGTATGTTGCATGTATGTAGTATGTATGTTGTATGTGCGTAGTATGTATGTTGTATGTATGCAGTATGTATGTAGTATGTATGTTGTATGTATGTAGTATGTATGTAGTATGTATGTTGTATGTATGTAGTATGCTGTATGTACACTGTGTTCCAAATTATTATGCAGATGACATTTTTCTCAGATTTTCCTAAATGGTCGGTGCAAATGACAGTCAGTCTAATAAAAATCATCACTCGTTATACATCGAATGTTATTGAAGAAACCTCCCAATGATAACAGTATAATCTCCAAAATGAATAAAAACTCAAAATGCACTGTTCCAAATTATTAGACACAGTAGAATTTCTGAACTGAAAATGCTCATTTGTGAACAAAAAATCTATTTAACTCCAAAAGATTCTAACAGGCCAAGTTACATGTTAATATAGGCCCCCTTCTTTGATATCACCTTCACAATTCTTGCATTCTTGAGTTTTTGGAGAGTTTCTGTTTGTACGTCTTTGCATGAAGTCAGAATAGCTTCCCAGACCTGCTGTTTTGATGTGAACTGCCTCCCACCCTCATAGATCTTGTGCTTGATGATACTCCAAAGGTTCTCTGTACGGTTGAGGTCAGGGGAAGATGGTGGCCACACCATGAGTTTATCTCCTTTTATGCCCATCGCAGCCAATGACTCAGAGGTATTATTTGCAGCATGAGATGGGGCATTGTCATGCATGAGGATGATTTTGCTCCTGAAGGCACGTTTCTGCTTTTAGACCATGGAAGAAAGTTGTCAGAAATGCTATTTACTTTACAGAGGTCATTTTCACATCTTCAGGAACCTTAAAGGGCCCCACCAGCTGTTTCCCCATGAATCCGGCCCAAAACATGATTTCGCCTTGCGCAGGCGTGTACTATGGAGGACAGAGAATGAACTTCAATCCAATATTGCAGCCAGCATGCAGCCAGCGGGTAAGGAAAGGGTGAATCAAACACCCGAAAAACCCCGCCCCTATGGTTGAAGATTGTTCCCTCCAAATTCAGGTGACAGAGTCCCTTTAAGTTTTCCTTTAATTAGAATCACCTGGAAAACTAATTATCACGTGTTTAAGATTGATTTCAGTTATCTATTGAGCCCTGAGACACAATACCATCCACAAGTTTATTTGAAAAACAAAACAATTAACCCCTTTACCCGCAAGGGTGGTTTGCACGTCAATGACCAGGCCAATTTTTACAATTCTGACCACTGTCCCTTTATGAGGTTATAACTCCGAAACGCTTCAACGGATCCTGGTGATTCTGACATTGTTTTCTCGTGACATATTGTACTTCATGATAGTGGTAAAATTTCTTTGATAGTACCTGCATTTATTTGTGAAAAAAACGGAAACTTGGCGAAAATTTTGAAAATTTCGCAATTTTCAAACTTTGAATTTTTATGCAATTAAATCACAGAGATATGTCACACAAAATACTTAATAAGTAACATTTCCCACATGTCTCCTTTACATCAGCATAATTTTGGAACCAATTTTTTTTTGTTGTTAGGGAGTTATAAGGGTTAAAAGTTGACCAGCAATTTCTCATTTTTACAACACCATTTTTTTTTAGGGACCACGTCTCATTTGAAGTCATTTTGAGGGGTATATATGATAGAAAATGCCCAAGTGTGACACCATTCTAAAAACTGCACCCCTCAAGGTGCTCAAAACCACATTCAAGAAGTTTATTAACCCTTCAGGTGATTAATAGGAATTTTTGGAATGTTTAAATAAAAATGAACATTTAAGTTTTTTATACAAAAAATTTACTTCAGCTCCAATTTGTTTTATTTTACCAAGGGTAACAGGAGAAAATGGACCCCAAAAGTTGTTTTCCAATTTGTCCTGAGTACGCTGATACCCCATATGTGGCAGTAAACCACTGTTTGGGCGCATGGGAGAGCTTGGAAGGGAAGGAGCGCCGTTTGACTTTCAATGCAAAATTGACAGGAATTGAGATGGGACGCCATGTTGCGTTTGGAGAGCCACTGATGTGCCTAAACATTGAAACCCCCCACAAGTGACACCATTTTGGAAAGTAGACCCCCTAAGGAACTTATCTGGATGTGTGGTGAGCACTTTGACCCACCAAGTGCTTCACAGAAGTTTATAATGCAGAACCGTAAAAATAAAAAATCATATTTTTTCACAAAAATTATATTTTTGCCCCCAATTTTTTATTTTTCCAAGGGTAAGAGAAGAAATTGGACCTCAAAAGTTGTTGTCCAATTTGTCCTGAGTACGCTGATACCCCATATGTGGCAGTAAACCACTGTTTGGGCGCATGGGAGAGCTCGGAAGGGAAGGAGCGCCGTTTGACTTTTCAATGCAAAATTGACAGAAATTGAGATGGGACGCCATGTTGCGTTTGGAGAGCCACTGATGTGCCTAAAAATTGAAACCCCCCACAAGTGACACCATTTTGGAAAGTAGACCCCCTAAGGAACTTATCTAGAGGTGTGGTGAGCACTTTGACCCACCAAGTGCTTCACAGAAGTTTATAATGCAGAACCGTAAAAATAAAAAATCATATTTTTTCACAAAAATTATATTTTTGCCCCCAATTTTTTATTTTTCCAAGGGTAAGAGAAGAAATTGGACCTCAAAAGTTGTTGTCCAATTTGTCCTGAGTACGCTGATACCCCATATGTGGCAGTAAACCACTGTTTGGGCGCATGGGAGAGCTCGGAAGGGAAGGAGCGCCGTTTGACTTTTCAATGCAAAATTGACAGGAATTGAGATGGGACGCCATGTTGCGTTTGGAGAGCCACTGATGTGCCTAAACATTGAAACCTCCCACAAATGACACCATTTTGGAAAGTAGACCCCCTAAGGAACTTATCTGGATGTGTGGTGAGCACTTTGACCCACCAAGGGCTTCACAGAAGTTTATAATGCAGAGCCATAAAAATAAAACAAAATTTTTTTCCCACAAAAATTATTTTTTAGCCCCCAGTTTTGTATTTTCCCTAGGGTAACAGGAGAAATTGGACCCCAAAAGTTGTTGTCCAATTTGTCCTGAGTACGCTGATACCCCATATGTGGGGGGGAACCACCGTTTGGGCGCATGGGAGGGCTCGGAAGGGAAGGAGCGCCATTTGGAATGCAGACTTAGATGGAATGGTCTGCAGGCGTCACATTGCGTTTGCAGAGCCCCTAATGTACCTAAACAGTAGAAACCCCCCACAAGTGACACCATTTTGGAAAGTAGACCCCCTAAGGAACTCATCTTGATGTGTTGTGAGAACTTTGAACCCCCAAGTATTTCACTACAGTTTATAACGCAGAGCCATGCAAATAAAAAATATTTTTTTTTCCACAAAAATTATATTTTAGCCCCCAGTTTTGTATTTTTCCAAGGTTAGCAGGAGAAATTGGACCCTAAATGTTGTTGTCCAATTTGTCCTGAGTACGCTGATACCCGATATGTGGGGGGGAACCACCGTTTGGGCGCATGGGAGGGCTCGGAAGGGAAGGAGCATCATTTGGAATGCAGACTTAGATGGATTGGTCTGCAGGCGTCACATTGCGTTTGCAGAGCCCCTAATGTACCTAAACAGTAGAAACCCCCCACAAGTGACCCCATATTGGAAACTAGACCCCTCAATGAACTTATCTAGATGTGTTGTGAGAACTTTGAACCCCCAAGTGTTTCACTACAGTTTATAACGCAGAGCCGTGAAAATAAAAAATCTTTTTGTTTTCCCACAAAAATTATTTTTTAGCCCCCAGTTTTGTATTTTCCCAAGGGTAACAGGAGAAATTGGTCCACAAAAGTTGTTGTCCAATTTGTCCTGAGTACGCTGATACCCCATATGTGAGGGTAAACCCCTGTTTGGGCACACAGGAGAGCTCGGAAGGGAAGGAGCACTGTTTTACTTTTTCAACGCAGAATTGGCTGGAATTGAGATCGGACGCCATGTCGTGTTTGGAGAGACCCTGATGTGCCGAAACAGTGGAAACCCCCCAATTATAACTGAAACCCTAATCTAAACACACCCCTAACCCTAATCCCAACAGTAACCCTAACCACACCTCTAACCCTGACACACCCCTAACCCTAATCCCAAACCTATTCCCAACTGTAAATGTAATCTAAACCCTAACCCTAACTTTAGCCCCAACCCTAACTGTAGCCCCAACCCTAACCCTAACCCTAGCCCTAACCCTAGCCCTAACCCTAACCCTAGCCCTAATCCTAGCCCTAACCCTAGCCCTAACCCTAACCCTAGCCCTAACCCTAGCCCTAACCCTAGCCCTAACCCTAGCCCTAACCCTAGCCCTAACCCTAGCCCTAACCCTAGCCCTAAGCCTAACCCTAGCCCTAACCCTAGCCCTAGCCCTAACCCTAGCCCTAACCCTAGCCCTAACCCTAACCCTAGCCCTAGCCCTAACCCTAGCCCTAACCCTAGCCCTAACCCTAACCCTAGCCCTAGCCCTAACCCTAGCCCTAACCCTAACCCTAGCCCTAACCCTAGCCCTAACCCTAGCCCTAACCCTAGCCCTAACCCTAGCCCTAACCCTAGCCCTAACCCTAACCCTAACCCTAGCCCTAACCCTAGCCCTAGCCCTAACCCTAGCCCTAACCCTAACCCTAACCCTAGCCCTAGCCCTAACCCTAGCCCTAACCCTAGCCCTAGCCCTAACCCTAGCCCTAACCCTAGCCCTAACCCTAGCCCTAACCCTAGCCCTAGCCCTAACCCTAGCCCTAATGGGAAAATGGAAATAAATACATTTTTTTTTATTTTTCCCTAACTAAGGGGGTGATGAAGGGGGGTTTGATTTACTTTTATAGCGAGTTTTTTAGCGGATTTTTATGATTGGCAGCCGTCACACACTGAAAGACCCTTTTTATTGCAAAAAATATTTTTTGCAATACCACATTTTGAGAGCTATAATTTTTCCATATTTTGGTCCACAGAGTCATGTGAGGTCTTGTTTTTTGCGGGACGAGTTGACGTTTTTATTGAAAACATTTTTGGGCACGTGACATTTTTTGATCGCTTTTTATTCCGATTTTTGTGAGGAAGAATGACCAAAAGCCAGCTATTCATGAATTTCTATTGGGGGAGGCGTTTATACCGTTCCGCGTTTGGTAAAATTGATAAATCAGTTTTATTCTTCGGGTCAGTACGATTACAGCGATACCTCATTTATATCATTTTTTTATGGTTTGGCGCTTTTATACGATAAAAACTATTTTACAGAAAAAATAATTATTTTTGCATCGCTTTATTCTCAGGACTATAACTTTTTTATTTTTTTGCTGATGATGCTGTATGGCGGCTCGTTTTTTGCGGGACAATATGACGCTTTCAGCGGTACCATGGTTATTTATATCTGTCTTTTTGATCGCGTGTTATTCCACTTTTTGTTCGGCGGTATGATAATAAAGCGTTGTTTTTTGCCTCGTTTTTTTTTTTTTTTTTTTCTTACGGTGTTTACTGAAGGGGTTAACTAGTGGGACAGTTTTATAGGTCGGGTCGTTACGGACGCGGCGATACTAAATATGTGTACTTTTATTGGTTTTTTTTTTTATTTAGATGAAGAAATGTATTTATGGGAATAATATTTTTTTTTTTTTCATTATTTTGGAATATTTTTTTTTTATTTTTTTTACACATTTGGAAAATTTTTTGTTTACTTTTTTACTTTGTCCCAGGGGGGGACATCACAGATCAGTGATCTGATAGTTTGCACAGCACTCTGTCAGATCACTGATCTGACATGCAGCGCTGCAGCCTTCACAGTGCCTGCTCTGAGCAGGCTCTGTGAAGCCACCTCCCTCCCTGCAGGACCCGGATCCGCGGCCATCTTGGATCCGGGGCTGGAGGGAGCAGGGAGGGAGGTGAGACCCTCGCAGCAACGCGATCACATCGCGTTGCTCCGGGGGTCTCAGGGAAGCCCGCAGGGAGCCCCCTCCCTGCGCGGTGCTTCCCTGCACCGCCGGCACATCGCGATCATCTTTGATCGCGGTGTGCCAGGGGTTAATGTGCCGGGGGCGGTCCGTGACCGCTCCTGGCACATAGTGCCGGATGTCAGCTGCGATAAGCAGCTGACACCCGGCCGCGATCGGCCGCGCTCCCCCCGTGAGCGTGGCCGATCGGCTATGACGTACTATCCCGTCCAGGGTCAGATAAGCCCAGGGCACCTCGACGGGATAGTACGTCTAAGGTCACAGAGGGGTTAAAGGGACACTGTCACCTGAATTTGGAGGGAACAATCTTCAGCCATGGAGGCGGGGTTTTTGGGTTTTTTGATTCACCCTTTCCTTACCTGCTGGCTGCATGCTGGCTGCAATATTGGATTGAAGTTCATTCTCTGTCCTCCGTAGTACATGCCTGCACTATAGTATAGTTTTTATGATATAAAAGTGGCAAAACATTTAAAAGATATACACTACTGATCACCATTATTGGCGCCCCTTTTTTTCACAGATTGTACAAATTCTTCAGAAATAAATGTAAATGTACCAAAGTTATATGCTCAAGATTTTTTAATTAGTAGTCCAAAGTATTACAACAATAAAACATTGTTTTTCAACTTAAATGCAATTTGAAAGAAGAAACAGTATAAGGAGCATGTGGACAAATAAAGGCAACCCTATTTAAAACTTGGTTGCACACCCTTTGGCTTTGATGACAGCCACCAAATGTTTCTTGCAGCCATCTATAATCTTCTTGAACTCAGCTTGTTCAAGCTCTTGAATGTTTGCAGGGTTCTTTTTCCCAATGACAGATTTCAGCTAACCAAAAAGATATTCCATGGGTTTGAGGTCAGGATTCATTGCTGGCCAATTTAAAACTGTCATTTTTTTCTTTTTCAACCTTTCCGGTGCACTTTTGGATATGTGCTTTGAGTCATTGTCTTGTTGGAGGACCCATGATCTTCGACTCAAACCAAGTTTTCTTACACTGGTTAGGACATTTTGCTATAAAATCGCTTAAAAATTCTTTGATTTCATGATTCCTGTGATACAGTCAAGGCCTCCAGTATCAGATGCAGGGAAGCAACCCCACAGCATTATGGATCCTCCATCATGCTTAACTGTTGGTAGGGTGTTCTTTTCCTTATAAGCTTAATTTTGCCTTCTTTCAACAAACTGTTGCTTTACATTGCCAAAAACGACTATCTTTGCTTCATCTGTCCTCAGAACATTTTTCCAAAAGGATTGTGGTTTGTCAAGGTACTCTTTGGCAAAGATCAGTTGTCCCTTTTTATGTCTTTTCTTCACTAATAGAGTCTAATTTGGCCCATAAAGCTCCATGTGGTTTTGTTTGCGGCCTATGGTACTTGCTGAAACCATAACCCCAGACTGTTCCATGTTGGCCTTCTGGTCTTTAGATGTTTCACGTGGTGTTTTTTCCTCTATCTGCACCAACCTTCAAAGACATCTCTTGTCAATTTTCTTCTTCCCTGTCCAGGGAGGTTCTTGACTGTCCCTTGCTTGGCAAACTTATTAATATCATTGCACATTGGCTAATTCATGTCACATGGGCACCAACAATTAATCACAGGTGATTCTCATTTCTGATTTACCACAGGCAAGTCAAAATGTGTTTCCATACTAATTTAATGTAAAGGGTGCCAATACCAGTGTGATAGCAAGCTTTAGGTTTTTTTCTATTTTTCCCTCCCATTGTTTTTTTTTGTTTTAAATTATTGTTTATCATTTGCTCTTTTGTATTAAATAGGAGTGCTTTATACAAAAAACTGTTTCACTTCATTAATTTTTTTCTGGACATATTCCACATTATATAATATACAGGAGGAATAAGAGTCATGCTACTGATAAGGATGCATTTAGAAAACTTTAGTAATCCAATAAATCACATATAAATATCTTAAAAACAGGGCTTTAAAAAGAAGAAAAAGCCCATAGTATGGAGCAACCAGATAGATAAGTAAGTAATTGAAGGGTTACAGATAAGTGACGTATAATCCAATTAGAGTGAGAGCCTGACACAGCACCGAGGCATATGGGGCAAGTTTTGGTAATATATTGCTATAGCACATAAAGTGTCATCTAGGCGCAGATTCAAACAATATTATGTTGGGGTCCCCTTATGGTCATAATGGGTTACATTTCCCATATGGGTACTAGTGGCCACTAGTTACAAACTCCCCTATATACTTAAAGCTCAATAGGGCGATTCCAAACACTTATGAATAGGGTTGAGCGAAACGGGTCGAACATTTTAAAAAGTCGCCGACTTTTGGCGAAGTCGAGTTTCATGAAACCCGATCCGACCCCTGTGCGTGGTCGGCCATGCGGTACGCGACTTTCGCGCCAAAGTCGCGTTTCAATGACGCGAAAAGCGCCATTTCTCAGCCAATGAAGGTAAACGCAGAGTGTGGGCAGCGTGATGACATAGGTCCTGGTCCCCACCATCTTAGAGAAGGGCATTGCAGTGATTGGCTTGCTGTCTGCGGCGTCACAGGGGCTATAAAGGGGAGTTCCCGCCGACCGCCATGTTACTGCTGCTGATCTGAGCTTAGGGAGAGGTTGCTGCCGCTTCGTCAGAAGCAGGGATAGCGTTAGGCAGGGTCCATTAACCACAAAACCGCTTGTGCTGTAGCGATTTCCACTGCCCAACACCACCTTCGGTGTGCAGGGACAGTGGAAGCTCTTTTTTTTTTTTTTCCTCAGCGCTGTAGCTCATTGGGCTGCCCTAGAAGGCTCCCTGATAGCTGCATTGCTGTGTGTACGCCGCTGTGCAAACCAACTGCTTTTTTCAAAGCACAAATCCTCTTGTTCCTTCTTTTCTGCACAGCTATCTTGTTTGTTTGTCCACACTTTTTATTTAATTTGTGCATCAGTCCACTCCTTATTGCTGCCTGCCATACCTGGCTGAGATTACTGCAGGGAGATAGTAATTGTAGGACAGTTCCTTTTTTTTTTTTTTTGTGGGAGATTAAGATTGACATTTCTGCTAGAGTGCCATCTCTGTCTGTGTCATCTCTCACTCAGTGGGCCATAGAAAGCCTATTTATTTTTTTGCTTGATTTGGGTTTCAAAATCTACCAGAAAAAATCACAACATCAATCAGTGGGAGAAAAATATTGGCCTCAGGGCTTGTGTGCCACTCCTTACTCCTGTGTGTGCCATCTCTCACTCAGTGGGCCATAGAAAGCCTATTAATTTTTTTGCTTGATTTGGGTTCTAAATTCTACCTGAAAAAATCAATAAATCAATCAGTGGGAGATTAATATTGGCCTTTGGGCTTGTGTGCCAGTCCTAAGCGTGCCATCTCTCTCTCTCTCAGATAGTGGGCCATAGAAAGCCTATTTTTTTATTATTTTATTGGGTTTATAAATTTTCCCTGGAAAAAAAAAAAGTGGGAGATTAATATTGGCCTCTGGGCTTGTGTGCCAGTCCTGAGCGTGCCATCTCTCTCACAAATAGTGGGCCATAGAAAGCCTATTTATTTTTTTGGTTGATTTGGGTTCATAATTCTACCTGAAAAAATCAATCAATCAATCAGTGGGAGATTAATATTGGCCTTTGGGCTTGTGTGCCAGTCCTAAGCGTGCCATCTCTCTCTCTCAGATAGTGGGCCATAGAAAGCCTATTTATTATTATTTTTTTTATTGGGTTTATAAATTTTCCCTGGAAAAAAAAAAAAATGGGAGATTAATATTGGCCTCTGGGCTTGTGTGCCAGTCCTGAGCGTGCCATCTCTCTCACAAATAGTGGGCCATAGAAAGCCTATTTATTTTTTTGGTTGATTTGGGTTCATAATTCTACCTGAAAAAATCAATCAATCAATCAATCAGTGGGAGAAAAATATTGGCCTCAGGGCTTGTGTGCCACTCCTTACTCCTGTGTGTGCCATCTCTCACTCAGTGGGCCATAGAAAGCCTATTAATTTTTTTGCTTGATTTGGGTTCTAAATTCTACCTGAAAAAATCATTAAATCAATCAGTGGGAGATTAATATTGGCCTTTGGGCTTGTGTGCCAGTCCTAAGCGTGCCATCTCTCTCTCTCTCAGATAGTGGGCCATAGAAAGCCTATTTTTTTATTATTTTATTGGGTTTATAAATTTTCCCTGGAAAAAAAAAAGTGGGAGATTAATATTGGCCTCTGGGCTTGTGTGCCAGTCCTGAGCGTGCCATCTCTCTCACAAATAGTGGGCCATAGAAAGCCTATTTATTTTTTTGGTTGATTTGGGTTCATAATTCTACCTGAAAAAATCAATCAATCAATCAGTGGGAGATTAATATTGGCCTTTGGGCTTGTGTGCCAGTCCTAAGCGTGACATCTCTCTCTCTCAGATAGTGGGCCATAGAAAGCCTATTTATTATTATTTTTTTTATTGGGTTTATAAATTTTCCCTGGAAAAAAAAAAATGGGAGATTAATATTGGCCTCTGGGCTTGTGTGCCAGTCCTGAGCGTGCCATCTCTCTCACAAATAGTGGGCCATAGAAAGCCTATTAATTTTTTTGCTTGATTTGGGTTCCAAAATCTACCAAAAAAAATCACTAAATCAATCAGTGGGAGATTAATATTGGCCTCTGGGCTTGTGTGCCACTCCTGACTCCTGTGAGCGTCATCTGTCACTCAGTGGGCCCTAGAAAGCCTATTTTTTGTTTTATTTGTTTTCTAAATTCTCCCTGAAAAAATCATTTTATTTTCTTTGGTTTCTAAATTATTCCTGAAAAAAATCATTTTTTTTGTATTTTTTTTTCTCTAAAGTCTCCCTGAAAAAAAAAAAAAAAAATCTGTGGGAGATTCATATTGCCCCTTCTGCTTGTGTGCCAGTCTTGACTCCTGGGTGTGCCATCTCTCTCTCTCTCCCCAATTGTGGGCCATAGAAAGCCTATTAATTTTTTTGCTTGATTTGGGTTCCAAAATCTACCAAAAATAATCACTAAATCAATCAGTGGGAGATTAATATTGGCCTCTGGGCTTGTCTGCCACTCCTGACTCCTGTGTGCGTCATCTGTCACTCAGTGGGCCCTAGAAAGCCTATTTTTTGTTTTATTTGTTTTCTAAATTCTCCCTGAAAAAATCATTTTATTTTCTTTGGTTTCTAAATTATTCCTGAAAAAAATCATTTTTTTTGTATTTTTTTTTCTCTCAAGTCTCCCTGAAAAAAAAAAATCTGTGGGAGATTCATATTGCCCCTTCTGCTTGTGTGCCAGTCTTGACTCCTGGGTGTGCCATCTCTCTCTCTCTCCCCAATTGTGGGCCATAGAAAGCCTATTAATTTTTTTGCTTGATTTGGGTTCCAAAATCTACCAAAAAAAATAACTAAATCAATCAGTGGGAGATTAATATTGGCCTCTGGGCTTGTGTGCCACTCCTGACTCCTGTGTGCGTCATCTGTCACTCAGTGGGCCCTAGAAAGCCTATTTTTTGTTTTATTTGTTTTCTAAATTCTCCCTGAAACAATCATTTTATTTTCTTTGGTTTCTAAATTATTCCTGAAAAAAATCATTTTTTTTGTATTTTTTTTTCTCTCAAGTCTCCCTGAAAAAAAAAAAAAAAAAAAATCTGTGGGAGATTCATATTGCCCCTTCTGCTTGTGTGCCAGTCTTGACTCCTGGGTGTGCCATCTCTCTCTCTCTCCCCAATTGTGGGCCATAGAAAGCCTATTAATTTTTTTGCTTGATTTGGGTTCCAAAATCTACCAAAAAAAATAACTAAATCAATCAGTGGGAGATTAATATTGGCCTCTGGGCTTGTGTGCCACTCCTGACTCCTGTGTGCGTCATCTGTCACTCAGTGGGCCCTAGAAAGCCTATTTTTTGTTTTATTTGTTTTCTAAATTCTCCCTGAAACAATCATTTTATTTTCTTTGGTTTCTAAATTATTCCTGAAAAAAATCATTTTTTTTGTATTTTTTTTTCTCTCAAGTCTCCCTGAAAAAAAAAAAAAAAAAAAAAAAATTTGTGGGAGATTCATATTGCCCCTTCTGCTTGTGTGCCAGTCTTGACTCCTGGGTGTGCCATCTCTCTCTCACTCCCCAATTGTGGGCCATAGAAAGCCTATTAATTTTTTTGCTTGATTTGGGTTCCAAAATCTACCAAAAAAAATAACTAAATCAATCGGTGGGAGATTAATATTGGCCTCTGGGCTTGTGTGCCACTCCTGACTCCTGTGTGCGTCCTCTCTCACTCAGTGGGCCCTACAAAGCCTTTTTTTTTTTTTTTTTCCTAAATTCTCCCTGAAACAATCATTTCATTTTATTTGTTTTATAAATTCTTCTGTAAAAAATAATTTTTTTTAAATTTTTTTTTTTTCTGAAGTCTCCCTTTTAAAAAAAACAAACACAAATCAGTGGGAGATAAATATTTACATTTGCGCTTCAGTGACAGTCCTGCGTGTGTGCCATCTCATTTGTTGCCAACAACAACAGAGTGTGTAACATTGTGGCTGATTTTCGTTGTGGTCTCACCCACCTGTAAAGGGGTAGCTAAATCATACTGAAGTTATAGCTCACCGTGTAAGTTGTGTGACAGCAACAAATACCGTTCGTTTGGTAACGTTTTTAAAACAATGAGGAAGTCTGGTGGAAGAGGTCGTGGCCGGGGGCGTTCATTGTCAGCTGGTAATGAGGGTAGTGGTAGTGGTGGAGCATCAGGTGGTCGTGGGAAAAAAAATATTGCACCTAAGTCTGGAGCTGTGGAGCCAGGTTTGTCGTCTGGCTACACAAGGCCTCGAACCCTCCCTTTTCTGGGAGTAGGAAAACCGCTTTAAAAGCCGGAGCATCAAGAGCAAGTTTTGGCTTATCTTGCTGACTCAGCCTCTAGCTCTTTTGCCTCCTCTCGTGAAACTGGTAAAAGTAAAAGCAGCGCGTCGTTAGTGGATGTTCACTGTCAGGGACAAGTCGCTTCCTTGTCCTCTTCAGCAAAAGCAACAACAGAGAAGAATGCAGCAGGCGACACAACGGGTTACTCCATGGAGCTCTTTACACATACCGTCCCTGGCTTAGAAAGTGAAGCAGTTAACAGTCCATGCCCATTACAAGTTGAATCTGACATGGAGTGCACTGATGCACAGCCACAGCCAGACTACTATGCTGGTCCTTTGACTCAGACCACAACATTGCCCTCGCAGGGTGCTGATCAAGAATCAGACCCTGATGAGACTATGTTGCCCCATCACGAACGCTATACCACCGACCGACACGGTGACACAGACGAAGTTGCACACGAGCTACAAGAAGAGGTAATAGATGACCCAGTTCTTGACCCCGATTGGCAGCCATTGGGGGAACAGGGTGCAGGCGGCAGCAGTTCTGAAGCGGAGGAGGAGGGGCCGCAGCAGGCATCAACATCGCAACAGGTTCCATCTGCCGGGCCCGTATCTTGGCCAAAACGCGTGGCAAAGTCAAAACCTGTTGGAGGACAGCGTGGCCATCCGGTTAAAGCTCAGTCTGCAATGCCTGAAAAGGTATCCGATGCTAGAAAGAGTGCAGTCTGGCATTTTTTTAAACAACATCCAATTGATCAGCACAAAGTAATCTGTCAAAAATGTTCAACTACCTTAAGCAGAGGGCAGAATCTGAAAAGTCTCAATACAAGTTGCATGCATAGACATTTAACCACCATGCATTTGCAAGCTTGGACTAACTACCAAACGTCCCTTAAGGTTGTAGCACCCTCGGCCAATGAAGCTACTCATCAACGCAACATCCCTTCCGGCAGTGTAGGGCCACCATTTTCTGCACCACCTGCAGTATCTGTGCAGGTTTCTTTGCCAGGCCAAAGCAGTCAGGGTCAGGGAATCTCCAGTTTCGTAGTAGGAAACACTGCATCTAGGGCACCGGCGGCAACAATACCATCTCCCACCGTCTCTCAGTCTGCCATGTCCACCGGCACCCCCGCTAGTTCCACGATCTCCAGCTCTCCAGTCCAGCTCACCCTACATGAGACTATGGTTAGAAAAAGGAAGTACTTAGCCTCGCATCCGCGTACACAGGGTTTGAACGCCCACATAGCTAGACTAATCTCGTTAGAGATGATGCCCTACCGGTTAGTTGAAAGCGAAGCTTTCAAAGACCTGATGGACTACGCTGTACCACGCTACGAGCTACCCAGTCGACACTTTTTTTTCCAGAAAAGCCATCCCAGCCCTCCACCAGCATGTTAAAGAGCGCATCGTCCATGCACTCAGGCAATCTGTGAGCACAAAGGTGCACCTGACAACAGATGCATGGACCAGTAGGCATGGCCAGGGACGTTACGTGTCCATCACGGCACACTGGGTAAATGTGGTGGATTCAGGGTCCACAGGGGACAGCAAGTTTGGGACAGTTCTGCCTAGCCCACGGTCTAGGAAACAGTTGGCTGTAGCCGTTCGCACCCCCTCCTCCTCCTCCTCCTCCTCGTCCTCCTGCAGAAGCGAGAGCTCGTCCACAGACCGCAGTCGCACAACCACTCCATCCGCAGCTGCCACTGTTGCACACCAGGTCTCCCATTATGGGGCAGCTACTGGCAAACGTCAGCAGGCTGTATTGGCTATGAAGTGTTTGGGCGACAACAGACACACCGCGGAAGTTCTGTCCGAGTTCTTGCAGCAAGAAACGCAGTCGTGGCTGGGCACTGTAGATCTTGAGGCAGGCAAGGTAGTGAGTGATAACGGAAGGAATTTCATGGCTGCCATCTCCCTTTCCCAACTGAAACACATTCCTTGCCTGGCTCACACCTTAAACCTGGTGGTGCAGTGCTTCCTGAAAAGTTATCCGGGGTTATCCGACCTGCTCCTCAAAGTGCGTGGACTTTGCGCACATATCCGCCGTTCGCCTGTACACTCCAGCCGTATGCAGACCTATCAGCGTTCTTTGAACCTTCCCCAGCATCGCCTAATCATAGACGTTGTTACAAGGTGGAACTCAACACTGCACATGCTTCAGAGACTGTGCGAACAGAGGCGGGCTGTTATGTTTTTGTGGGAGGATACACATACACGGGCAGGCAGTAGGATGGCAGACATGGAGTTGTCAGGTGTGCAGTGGTCGAAGATTCAAGACATGTGTCAAGTCCTTCAGTGTTTTGAGGAATGCACACGGCTGGTTAGTGCAGACAACGCCATAATATGCATGAGCATCCCCCTAATGTGTCTGCTGATGCAAAGTTTGACGCACATAAAGGATCAGGCGTCTGCACCAGAGGAAGAGGAAAGCCTTGATGACAGTCAGCCATTGTCTGGTCAGGGCAGTGTACAGGACGAGGTAGCGGGCGAAGAGGAGGTGGAGGATGAGGAGGATGATGGGGATGAGTATACTTTTAATGAGGAAGCTTTCCCGGGGTCATTGGAAATTGGTGGCGTGGCAAGGGCGGGTTCTGGTTTTTTGAGGGACACAAGTGACGTAGATTTGCCTGCAACTGCCCCTCAACCAAGCACAACCGCAGATTTGACAACTGGAACTTTGGCCCACATGGCGGATTATGCCTTGCGTATCCTCAAAAGGGACACACGCATTACAAAAATGATGAACGATGACGATTACTGGTTGGCCTGCCTCCTTGATCCTCGCTATAAAGGCAAATTGCAAAATATTATGCCACATGAGAACTTGGAACTAATATTAGCAACAAAACAATCAACTCTTGTTGACCGTTTGCTTCTGGCATTCCCTGCACACAGCGCCCGTGATCGTTCTCACACGAGCTCCAGGGACCAGCAGACCAGAGGTGTTAGAGGGGCAGAAATCAGAAGTGGCGTTGGCCAGAGGGGTTTTCTGACCAGGTTGTGGAGTGATTTTGCTATGACCGCAGACAGGACAGGTACTGCAGCATCAATTCAAAGTGACAGGAGACAACATTTGTCCAGTATGGTTACAAACTATTTTTCATCCCTTATCGACGTTCTCCCTCAACCGTCATTCCCATTTGATTACTGGGCATCCAAATTAGACACCTGGCCAGAATTGGCAGAATATGCATTGCAGGAGCTTGCTTGCCCGGCAGCTAGTGTCCTATCAGAAAGAGTATTCAGTGCTGCAGGTTCAATACTAACTGAAAAAAGGACTCGTCTGGCTACCCAAAATGTAGATGATCTAACCTTCATTAAAATGAACCACAACTGGATTTCGAAATCTTTTGCCCCACCTTGCCCGGCTGACACCTAACTTTCCTATGAAAAGGTCTTGCCTGTGGACTCTTCTGAATGACTTTTCCAATCTCGTAATTTTCTGCACCTGATTGTCCAGCATACGACATGTTTACTCCTAACAAAATGGCCAAACTCCCCACACGGGGCCGTGGTATCGCCACTTTGCGCCAGCACCCGTGAGTGCTGTTTGTCTGAAGAGGTGGGTGTGCCCGCTTTTGGTCGACGGCACTGCCACTGGGTCCCTCATAGTACAATAAAGTGTCTCTGGCGGTGGTGGTGCGCACCCAACGTCAGACACACCATTGTAATATGAGGGGCCCTGGGCCTGTACCGCCGGCCACAAGACAGTCCCCCCCCCAGCTCAAACAGTGCTCTACCACTAGCAAAATTATCTCTCACAGCTTCACCAATGTTTAGTCTATGCGCTGACATCCTTCAATGCCTGGCACTGACAATACCATTGTTTTGACATTTTTGTTATGTTAGGCCTTCGAAGCCTGTCTGCGGTCCGTTCTTTCTACAACTACTACACTGACCAGGCCACTGCTGGCCGTGTTCCCCTGGAACCAATTTAAACTTGCCTACAGCCAGCCCAATTTTGTTATGTTAGGCCTTCTTAGCCTGTCTGCCGTCACTCCTTCCACTAGACTTCCACTGACCAGATCACTGTTGCCCGTGTACCCCTGGAACCAATTTTAAATTGCCAACAGCCAAATGTTATTATGTTAGGCCTTTGATGCCTGTCTGCCGTCACTCCTTCCACTAGACTTCCACTGACCAGACCACTGTTGCCCGTGTACCCCTGGAACCAATTTTAAATTGCCAACAGCCCAATGTTATGATGTTAGGCCTTTGATGCCTGTCTGCCGTCACTCCTTCCACTAGGCCTCCACTGACCTGTCTACTGCTGCCCGTGTTCCCATGGAACCAATTGTAAATTGCCTACAGCCAGCCCATTTTATTACGTTAGGCCTTCGAAGCCTGTCTGCGGTCCCTCCTTCCACTAGGCCTCCACTTACCTGTCTACTGCTGCCCGTGTTCCCCTGGAACCAATTTTAAATTGCCTACAGGCAGCCCAATTTATTATGTTAGGCCTTCGAAGCCTGTCTGCGGTCCCTCCTTCCACTAGGCCTCCACTTACCTGTCTACTGCTGCCCGTGTTCCCCTGGAACCAATTTTAAATTGCCTACAGCCAGCCCATTTTATTATGTTAGGCCTTCGAAGCCTGTCTGCGGTCCCTCCTTCCACTAGGCCTCCACTGACCTGTCTACTGCTGCCCGTGTTCCCCTGGAACCAATTTTAAATTGCCTACAGCCAGCCCATTTTATTATGTTAGGCCTTCGAAGCCTGTCTGCGGTCCCTCCTTCCACTAGGCCTCCACTTACCTGTCTACTGCTGCCCGTGTTCCCCTGGAACCAATTTTAAATTGCCTACAGGCAGCCCAATTTATTATGTTAGGCCTTCGAAGCCTGTCTGCGGTCCCTCCTTCCACTAGGCCTCCACTGACCTGTCTACTGCTGCCCGTGTTCCCCTGGAACCAATTTTAAACTGCCTACAGGCAGCCCAATTTATTATGTTAGGGCTTCGAAGCCTGTCTGCGGTCCCTCCTTCCACTAGGCCTCCACTGACCTGTCTACTGCTGCCCGTGTACCCCTTGAACTAACATCATAAAATAAAAAAAAAAGTATTTTGCTTATAAAAAAGAAAATACTGGTGAGATATCAAATGCAGACATTTTAACATTAAAAACAAACACACAACTAAAATCTGGTACAGTACTAAAAATGGCCACCAGCTACAATTACTTTATCCTGCAAGTATTTAACTGAAAGGTTTTTTAAATTGAAAACACAGATATGGCATCCACCGAGTGTTGTCCTGTCGCGTCTTCTTTATATTATTGCCGAGAAGATGCAAAACAGTGAAAATAATAAAATCATTAATTACCAAAATAATAGAGAAAGTCAACACCACATTGCAAATAAACATTCATTCCAAATAAAGAAGCAGGGCGCGTCCGAGGGTGAGTATATACCTAATAAGAATATAATCACCCTCGGACGCGCAATGCTTATTTCCAACAGCCTTCCTTCCTAAGAATCAGCCCTTCCGTGGTGTAGAGAGACGTTGTGTTACACTTCAAGGTGTTCCCCAGGTTGTCTTTCCTGAGCTTCGATCTTCCGGCTCTCGTTTAGTAGTTCTTGGAAACTACACTGCATTAGGCCTTCAAATTGGGTATGGGGTGTAGAGAGAGGGTGTGTTACACTCCAAGGTGTTCCCCAGGTTGCCTTTCCTGAGCTTCGATCTTCCGGCTCTCGTTTAGTAGTTGTTGGAAACTACGCTGCATTAGGCCTTCAAATTGGGTATGGGGTGTAGAGAGAGGGTGTGTTACACTCCAAGGTGTTCCCCAGGTTGCCTTTCCTGAGCTTCGATCTTCCGGCTCTCGTTTAGTAGTTCTTGGAAACTACACTGCATTAGGCCTTCAAATTGGGTATGGGGTGTAGAGAGAGGGTGTGTTACACTCCAAGGTGTTCCCCAGGTTGCCTTTCCTGAGCTTCGATCTTCATGCTCTCGTTTAGTAGTTGTCGGAAACTACGCTGCATTAGGCCTACAAATTGGGTATGGGGTGTAGAGAGAGGGTTTGTTACACTCCAAGGTGTTCCCCAGGTTGCCTTTCCTGAGCTTCGATCTTCCGGCTCTCGTTTAGTAGTTGTTGGAAACTACGCTGCATTAGGCCTTCAAATTGGGTATGGGGTGTAGAGAGAGGGTGTGTTACACTCCAAGGTGTTCCCCAGGTTGCCTTTCCTGAGCTTCGATCTTCCGGCTCTCGTTTAGTGGTTCTTGGAAACTACACTGCATTAGGCCTTCAAATTGGGTATGGGGTGTAGAGAGAGGGTGTGTTACACTCCAAGGTGTTCCCCAGGTTGCCTTTCCTGAGCTTCGATATTCCGGCTCTCGTTTAGTAGTTGTTGGAAACTACACTGCATTAGGCCTACAAATTTGGTATGGGGGAAACATTGGCGCATCTGCGGTCCCTCCTTCCTCTAGGCCTCCACTGACCTGTCTACTGCTGCCCGTGTTCCCCTGGAACCAATTTTAAATTGCCTACAGGCAGCCCAATTCATTATGTTAGGGCTTCGAAGCCTGTCTGCGGTCCCTCCTTCCACTAGGCCTCCACTGACCTGTCTACTGCTGCCCGTGTACCCCTTGAACAAACATCATAAAATAAAAAAAAAAGTATTTTGCTTATAAAAAAGAAAATACTGGTGAGATATCAAATGCAGACATTTTAACATTAAAAACAAACACACAACTAAAATCTGGTACAGTACTAAAAATGGCCACCAGCTACAATTACTTTCTCCTGCAAGTAGTTAACTGAAAGGTTTTTTAAATTGAAAACACAGATATGGCATCCACCGAGTGTTGTCCTGTCGCGTCTTCTTTATATTATTGCCGAGAAGATGCAAAACAATGAAAATAATAAAATCATTAATTACCAAAATAATAGAGAAAGTCAACACCACATTGCAAATAAACATTCATTCCAAATAAAGAAGCAGGGCGCGTCCGAGGGTGAGTATATACCTAATAAGAATATAATCACCCTCGGACGCGCAATGCTTATTTCCAACAGCCTTCCTTCCTAAGAATCAGCCCTTCCGTGGTGTAGAGAGACGTTGTGTTACACTCCAAGGTGTTCCCCAGGTTGCCTTTCCTGAGCTTCGATCTTCCGGCTCTCGTTTAGTAGTTGTTGGAAACTACGCTGCATTAGGCCTTCAAATTGGGTATGGGGTGTAGAGAGATGGTGTGTTCCACTCCAAGGTGTTCCCCAGGTTGCCTTTCCTGAGCTTCGATCTTCCGGCTCTCGTTTAGTAGTTCTTGGAAACTACACTGCATTAGGCCTTCAAATTGAGTATGGGGTGTAGAGAGAGGGTGTGTTACACTCCAAGGTGTTCCCCAGGTTGCCTTTCCTGAGCTTCGATCTTCATGCTCTCGTTTAGTAGTTGTCGGAAACTACGCTGCATTAGGCCTACAAATTGGGTATGGGGTGTAGAGAGAGGGTTTGTTACACTCCAAGGTGTTCCCCAGGTTGCCTTTCCTGAGCTTCGATCTTCCGGCTCTCGTTTAGTAGTTGTTGGAAACTACGCTGCATTAGGCCTTCAAATTGGGTATGGGGTGTAGAGAGAGGGTGTGTTACACTCCAAGGTGTTCCCCAGGTTGCCTTTCCTGAGCTTCGATCTTCCGGCTCTCGTTTAGTAATTCTTGGAAACTACACTGCATTAGGCCTTCAAATTGGGTATGGGGTGTAGAGAGAGGGTGTGTTACACTCCAAGGTGTTCCCCAGGTTGCCTTTCCTGAGCTTCGATCTTCCGGCTCTCGTTTAGTAGTTCTTGGAAACTACACTGCATTAGGCCTACAAATTGGGTATGGGGTGGAGAGAGATGGTGTGTTACACTCCAAGGTGTTCCCCAGGTTTCCTTGCCATTGCTTCGGTCTTCCGACTCTCGTTTAGTAGTTGTAGAAAAGTACACTGCATTAGACCTACAAAATGGGTAAGGGGTGGAGAGAGATGGTGTGTTACACTCCAAGGTGTTCCCCAGGTTGCCTTTCCTGAGCTTCTATCTTCAGGCTCTCATTAAATTGTGGTTAAATGGAACAACTGCATTTGGCGTACTAGTTGGTTTGGGGCCTACTATCGGTGTCTGCCACTCCTTGCTGTTCTCCTGGTTTCCTGTCCTGAAATTCCATTTTCAGGCTCTCGTTAAGTAGTTGTTAATGTTAGACTGCATTTGGCCTACTAGTTGGGTTGGGGCCTACTATCGGTGTCTGCCACTCCTTGCTGTTCTCCTCCACTGAACAAAGCTGTGCCGCCTGTTTACTACGGTTGCCAATTTTGAACTGCATTTCGACTACTTACTGATTTGGCCCTACTCTCTGTGTCAGCCTCTCATTCCAGTTGTCCTCCACTGCAATGCCCCCTGGTTATTCCTGTGTTACCAATTTTGAACTGCATTTAGCCCACTTTATTCTTTGGGCCTATATCTGTGTTTCCACTTCATCGTGCCCATTGCCCAGCCAGTGATAGATGAGTCTGCTGGTACATTGACCCATAACGCAACATTCCCCGTGCATGCTACACAACAACATTGTGACCCTGCTGAAAGTCAGGTTGCTCTTCCCGCATACCATACCACCTTACACGGGGACAAAGAGGAAGGTGCAGATGAAAGTGCAGGTTCCTTCATCAGGTGGGGGGAGGAATACTAGTTGGCGACGTCACTGGCACAGGGCCTCTCATAGTACGCAAAAGTGTTGCTGCCGGTGGGAGGCGCCCCCGCCGTGCAAACACATCGCTGTACTTTGAGGGGCCCTGTGCCAGTGCCAATGCCAACAAGTGGGCCCCCCCTGCTTGCTCAGGATCACAGCACTTGCAAAGTTGAAATACTTACCTCTCCCTGCTCCACTGCCGTGATGTGGTCCAGATTTCCTGGGCCCACTAATTACTTGAACCAGCCCTACCCCACACAACTTTAGCCAAATGACCCCCAATTTCAAATGCCTTCCAATTATTATAAGGTAAATTACGCTTGACAAGCTTCATTAAGAAGAATGGATGGTTTTGACATTAAAATGGGCACTCTAGGTGTTTTCCTGGCCCCCACTCAATGCCGACTATGCTGCCCCATTGACTTGCATTGGGTTTCGTGTTTCGGTCGATCCCGACTTTTCGCCATAATCGGCCGATTTCACTCGACCCGACTTTTGAGATAGTCAGGTTTCGCGAAACCCGGCTCGACTCTAAAAAGGTCAAGGTCGCTCAACTCTACTTATGAACACCAAAGAAGTGTGCACAGCAATGTCATATATTTGTAAAGTATATTTACCCGTCATAATGTCCCGGCGCCTGTGTCAGGACACGTTCCGTAATGCGTTACATCCGTAATGCGTTTTTTTCCACGCAACCTGACAAAATGGACACTTAACGGTTTTGGAGCATGAAATCAATTTAAATCAGCATCAGCAGCTCTATTTAAGGTCTCTACAACAGGTGGCACCCTCCCATGTGGCCAATTTGGGATTGCGCAACTGTTGGTGTGTTGTGGTAACGTTTGCACCATGTCTGACCTACTGCACTTTACCCCAACTCAGCAGGTTTTGTTTAACGCGAAGAAGGAGAAGAAGAATGTGGGTGCATCCTATTTTGACCCAACGCCTCACTAAAGGCCATTTTCAGAGGCTCTATACATTTCTGCGTGCACATCCTGATAATTTCTACCTGTACTGTCGAATGACAATACCAACATTTGATATCTTGTTGGAGACAGTATGTCCAGGACTCACGTATCAGGACACCTGGATGCGAAAAAGCATATCCGCAGAGGAGCATCTTCTCCTTACCTTACGGTATATATTCAACATCCTCACATACTGTATGTTGATGATGTTTTTTTTTCAGCGTTGTTTGCTAGCAGCTATTTTAAAATATATGTGTTACTTTGGAGAGAAACAAAAGAAAAATATCTCTTTTTAATGTTCTACTTATGTACACTAGGTAAATCTTGATTAATTTCAATGATATTCCTGTGTTTTTTATTAAACAACATACTTGCCCTTTCTCATGTTTTATCAAAACTATTGTTACATAATTAATATGATTTTTTGTGTCCTTTCAGCTTCCTGTCAACTGGATTGTCTTATGCGGGACTACACCTGGAGTTTCTCATTGGTCGCTCCACGATTTCTGGCATTGTGCGCTCAACATGTAGTGAAATATGGTCGAGACTACATGAACTTGTCATGCCTGAGCCAAAAATGGCAGATTGGCTCAAAATAGCCCGTGGGTTCAATGACACTTGTGACTTTCCACACTGCATTGGAGCCCTGGATGGGAAACATCAGGGTGCGTAAGCCGCCGAACTCTGGGTCCCAATTCTACAATTATAAGCAGTTTTTCTCTGCTGTTGTTAGCTGTAGTTGCCAGTAACTACAGGTTTATAATTGTAGACATTGGAGCCTATGGGCGAACAGGAGACTCAAGGGTCTTCAATGCATCCATTATGGGTCGGCGGCTACGTGAAAACCAGTTAGACCTCCCACCACCACAACAACTCCCAGGCTCCAATGCCGAAGCAGTGCCATATGTTCTTGTGCGAGATGAGGCCTTACAATTGACAAGGAATGTCATGAGGCCTTATCCCAGGCGCAACCTGGATCACCGGCTGCCTTTTTTTAATTGGAGGCTTTCCAGGGTGCGTAGACTGGTTGAGTGTGCCTTTCGGATTCTGTGTGCCAAATGGCATCTCCTTCAGTCTGCCATTCAGCTGAGTGAGGCTACTATTAATGAAGTAATTAAAGCGTTTGTTGTTTTGCACAATTTTACTAGACTTCATGATTGCCCATCATCTGGTATTGGTGAAGAAATGTTGCCCAATTTGAGAAGGCCTACACCACATGGCCCTCCTCCGCCCCGTCCCGCTTCTAGAATAAAAGTGAGAGATATTTTCACAAATTATTTTGTTTCTCCTCAGGGTGCTACTCCCTTGCATGATTAAGCTGTTTCTCGATTGTGATTACATTATTTTAAAAATATATTATCACTAGGGTTGAGCGACTTTTAGTTTTTTAGGGTCGAGTCGGGTTTCGCGAAACCCGACTATCTCAAAAGTCGAGTCGAGTGAAATCGGACGATTATCGCGAAAAGTCGGGGATCGACCGAAACATGAAACCCAATGCAAGTCAATGGGGAAGCATAGTCGGCAGTGAATGGAGGCCAGGAAAACCTGTACAGTGCCCATTTTAATGGCAAAAACATCCATTCTTGTTACTGAAGCTTGTCAATCTTAATTTACCTTATAATAATAGTAAGGCATTGGAAATTGGAGGTCATTTGGCTAAAGTTGTGAGGGGTAGGGCTGGTTCAAGTATTTAGTGGGCCCAGGAAATCTGGACCAGGTCACGGCAGTGGAGCAGGGAGAGGTAAGTATTTAAACTTTGCAAGTGCTGTGATCCTGAGCAAGCAGGGGGGGCCCACTCGTTGGCATTGGCACTGGCACAGGGCCCCTCAAAGTACGGAGGTGTGTTTGCACAGCGGGGGCGCCTCCCACCGTCAGCGACACTTTTGCGTACTATGAGGGGCCCTGTGCCAGTGACGACGCTAACGAGTTCCCCCCCCCACCTGATGAAGGAACCTGCACCTTCATCTGCACCTCCCTCTTTGTCCCCGTGTAAGGTGGTATGGTATGCGGGAAGGGGAACCTGACTTTCAGCAGGGTCACAATCTTGCTGTGTAGCGTGCATGGGGAATGTAGCGTTATGGGTCAATGTACCAGCAGACTCATCTATCACTGGCTGGGCAATGGGCAGGATGAGGAGGAAACACAGATATAGGCCCAAAGAATAAAGTGGGCTAAAAGCAGTTCAAAATTGGTAACAGGACTAACCAGGGGGCATTGCTTTGTTCAGTGGAGTACAACTGTAATGAGATGTTGACACACTGAGTAGGCCCAAATAAGTAGGTAGGCTAAATGCAGTTCAAAATTGGTAACAGAAGTAAACAGGCGGCACTGGCTTGTTCAGTGGAGGAGAACATCAAGGAGCGGCAGACACAGTTAGTAGGGCCAACAAAACAAGTAGGCCAAATGCAGTGTTATATTAAAAACAATTTAACGAGAGCCTGAAGATAGAAGCTAGGGAAAGGCAACCTGGAGAACACCTTGGAGCGGAAGACACCGTTTGTAGAACCCAGACCCAACTTGTAGGCCTAATGCAGTGTTGTTTCAACAACTATTTAACGAGAGGTTGAAGATAGAAGCTAGGGAAAGGCAACCTGGAGAACACCTTGGAGCGGCAGAAACCGTCTCTACATCCCAGACCAAACTTGAAGGCCTAATGCAGTGTTGTTTCAATAACTACTTAACGAGAGCTTGAAGATAGAAGCTAGGGAGAGGCAACCTGGAGAAGACCTTGGAGCGGCAGACACCGTCTCTACATCCCAGACCCAACTTGTAGGCCTAGTGCAGTGTTGTTTCAACAACTACTTAACGAGAGCCTGAAAATGGAATTTCAAGACAGGAAACCATGAGAACAGCACGGTGCGGCATACACCGTTAGTAGGCCCCAACCCAACTAGTAGGCAAAATGCAGTTGTTCCATTTAACAACTATTTAACAAGAGCCTGAAGATAGAATCTCAGGAAAGACAACTAAGAGAACACCTTGGAGTGGCAGACACCGTTAGTAGGCTCCAACCAAACTAGTAGCCCCACTGCAGTTGTTCGATTAAAAAACTATTTAATGAGAGCCTGAAGATTGAAGCTAAGTAAAGACAACCAGGAGAACACCTTGGAGCGGAAGACACCGTTAGTAGGCCCCAACCAAACTAGTAGCCTCACTGCAGTTGTTCGATTAAAAAACTATTTAACGAGAGCCTGAAGATTGAAGCTCAGGAAAGACAACCAGGAGAACACCTTGGAGCGGCAGACACCGTTAGTAGGCCCCAACCAAACTAGTAGCCCCACTGCAGTTGTTCGATTAAAAAACTATTTAACGAGAGTCTGAAGATTTAAGCTCAGGAAAGGCAACCAGGAGAACACCTTGGAGCGGCAGACACTGTTAGTAGGCCCAGACCAAACTAGTTGCCACACTGCAGTTGTTCGATTAAAAAACTATTTAACGAGAGCCTGAAGATTGAAGCTCAGGAAAGACAACCAGGAGAACACCTTGGAGCGGCAGACACTGTTAATAGGCCCCAACCAAACTAGTAGCCCCACTGCAGTTGTTCGATTAAAAAACTATTTAACGAGAGCCTGAAGTGTGAAGCTCAGGAAAGGCAACCAGGAGAACACCTTGGAGCGGCAAACACCGTTAGTAGGCCCCAACCAAACTAGTAGCCCCACTGCAGTTTTTCGATTAAAAGACTATTTAACGAGAGCCTGAAGATAGAATCTCAGGAAAGACAACCAGGAGAACACCTTGGAGCGGAAGACACCATTAGTAGGCCCCAACCAAACTAGTAGCCCCACTGCAGTTGTTCGATTAAAAAACTATTTAACGAGAGCCTGAAGATAGAATCTCAGGAAAGACAACCAGGAGAACACCTTGGAGCGGCAGACACCGTTAGTAGGCCCCAACCAAACTAGTAGCCCCACTGCAGTTGTTCGATTAAAAAACTATTTAACGAGAGCCTGAAGATTGAAGCTAAGTAAAGACCACCAGGAGAACACCTTGGAGCGGCAGACACTGTTAGTAGGCCCCAACCAAACTAGTAGCCCCACTGCAGTTGTTCAATTAAAAAACTATTTAACGAGAGCCTGAAGATTGAAGCTCAGGAAAGGCAACCAGGAGAACACCTTGGAGCGGCAGACACTGTTAGTAGGCCCCAACAAAACTAGTAGCCCCAATGCAGTTGTTCGATAAAAAAACTATTTAACAAGAGCCTGAAGATTGAAGCTCAGGAAAGGCAACCATGAGAACACCTTGGAGCGGCAGACACTGTTAGTAGGCCCCAACAAAACTAGTAGCCCCACTGCAGTTGTTCAATTAAAAAACTATTTAACAAGAGCCTGAAGATTGAAGCCCAGGAAAGGCAACCAGGAGAACACCTTGGAGCGGTAGACACTGTTAGTAGGCCCCAACCAAACTAGTAGCCCCAATGCAGTTGTTCGATTAAAAAACTATTTAACAAGAGCCTGAAGATTGAAGCACAGGAAAGGCAACCAGGAGAACAGCTTGGAGCGGCAGACACTGTTAGTAGGCCCCAACCAAACTAGTAGCCCCACTGCAGTTGTTCGATTAAAAAACTATTTCACGAGAGCCTGAAGATTGAAGCTCAGGAAAGGCAACCAGGAGAACACCTTGGAGCGGTAGACACTGTTAGTAGGCCCCAACCAAACTAGTAGCCCCAATGCAGTTGTTCGATTAAAAAACTACTTAACAAGAGCCTGAAGATTGAAGCTCAGGAAAGGCAACCAGGAGAACAGCTTGGAGCGGCAAACACTGTTAGTAGGCCCCAAAAAAACTAGTAGCCCCACTGCAGTTGTTCGATTAAAAAACTATTTATCGAGAGCCTGAAGATTGAAGCTCAGGAAAGGCAACCAGGAGAACAACTTGGAGCGGCAGACACTGTTAGTAGGTGTTAGGGACTGGCGGAACGCACCAAGAATCAGATGTTATGGTATTAGGTGCGTTCGCAGTCCGAGGTCCACCGTGCAGTTGAAAACCCTGCTGCTAGTAGAGACAGACGATATGGCGGTACAATAAGTATACACACATGGGTTAACTTCACCCTGTGTGAAGGAAGCGAACCCTGTTGTGTCACAGGGCCGCGGTACCGCACATAGAGCGCAAGCAAGAAGTCTCAGAACACAATCCCAAGACACAGGATTTGGGTTCAAAGACCTCATGCACTCGACACCACAACTGGGGTGTCAGAGAGACAGAAACAATAATATAAAAAGGCACGAGTGTGTGTGCGGTGCCGCACAAACGGACGCCGCTAACCACCCGGGCTTGGGTAAGGAAAGCGCATGGCACCGTACAGGCGGTCGCAGCAACTAGACGCTGTAATGTGTGTTTTGTGCTGATGGCTAGTCGGGCGCTAGATAGCTACCATCATCCGCAAACAGACAACAACACTAGGGAGGGATACTTAGGAGCTTTCATCCTTCGACATACATCCATCTACACACACACATATATTTTCAAGACAATACAAGCGCATGGCCGTGCGGTCATGCGCAGCTTATATAGTTGCAGCACAGGAAGCTGCTACCGCAGTTTTGCCCTTCCAGGACCTTCCTGGAGGACCAATGGGACATGCTGCAGTACCTGAGCATGTGACCCTCGATCTCCAACGGGAGATCTTGCCCTGGGCATGCTCAGTGTGTGCAAATAAAGACTTAGTCCCAGAGAAGCCCGCTCGCCGCAGATCAGTGCAGGGTACAACAGGAGAGCCAGAAAAGGCAGCAGTAACTCTTTGCACAGAATCAGTCCCAGCAAGACGCTGGGAGCGACGCCTCCGCTTAGCAGACCCCACTGCGGCCGATGCCGAATTGGAGACCGCAGCAGACATGGATCGAGATTCCCCCTGTGCAGCAGAGGAAACTCGACTCCTAACATTACCCCCCCTCCTAGGGCCCCCCCTCCTTGGGCCTCGCTACGCTCGAAGGCAGCAATGAGCTGTGGAGCCCGAATGTGCTCAGCAAGCTCCCAGGACCTGTCCTCAGGACCATAACCCTTCCAGTCCACCAAATAAAATTTTTTGCCACGTACCACCTTGCACCCCAAAATAGCGTTCACCTCGAAATCGTCCGTAGACGAACCCGATGTCTCGGCAGATGACTCAGAAAACCGAGACATGTATACGGGCTTAAGGAGGGACACATGACAGGTGTCGGTGATACCAAGGCGAGGAGGAAGGGCCAAACGGTAGACCACAGGATTAACCTGTTCGAGGACCTTGAAGGGACCCAAGTAGCGAGGTGCAAACATAGTGGACTCTACACGCAGCCTGATGTTACGGGCGGAGAGCCACACTATATCGCCAGGAGCAAAGGTCGGGGCAGTGCGCCGATGTGCATCGGCGGAGGACCTCATTCTCTCCTTCGAGGCCCGAATGGCATCTTGAGTGCGGTCCCAAATGTCCCGTGCCTCCACTGCCCAGTCTGCCACCCTGGAGTCAGCAGAGGACACGGGCATAGGCACAGGAACCCGCGGATGCTGGCCGTAATTAAGGAGGAAAGGAGTCTGACCGGTGGAGTCGGCTACAGCGTTATTAAGGGCGAACTCTGCACATGGTAATAAAGATGCCCAGTCATCCTGCCTGGCAGAAACAAAATGTCGTAGATATGTGACCAGAGTCTGATTGGCCCTCTCTACCAACCCATTCGTCTCGGGATGATATGCGGAAGAGAGATTTAACTCAATGCTGAGAAGACGACAAAGCTCTCTCCAGAACCGAGACGCAAACTGGGGACCCCGGTCACTGACAATTTTGTCTGGCATGCCGTGTAGGCGGAAGATGTGTCTTATGAACAGCGCTGCCAAGGCCCATGCAGAAGGTAACCGTGGGAGCAGCACCAAATGCACCATTTTCGAGAAATGATCGGTAATAACCCAAATGACGGTACAGCCGCGAGACTTGGGCAAACCCACTACAAAGTCCATCCCGACCATCTCCCAGGGCCTGTCTGCCACCGGCAAGGGATAGAGTAACCCAGACGGCCGTTGTCGAGGAGACTTATTTTTGGTGCATGAGACACACGCCAGAACGTAATCTCTGACATCTCGGAGCATATGCGGCCACCAGTACGTCCTCGCCAGCAACTCAGATGTCCTTTTTTTCCCAAAGTGTCCACCCACCCTGGAGGAATGAGCCCAAGAGAGAACCTCCGGTTGCAAATTTATGGGCACAAAAGTCTTGCCCGGAGGCACAGACTCAAGCGACACCGGAGCCACGGTTCTCAAGCTCTCAGAAGGAACAATAAGCCGAGGCTCTCCTTCCTCCTCCTCAGATGACACAACAGAGCGAGAAAGAGCATCAGCTCGAATATTCTTCTCCCCAGCGAGATAATGGAGGGTGAAGTGGAATCGGGAGAAGAATAAGGACCATCTGGCCTGGCGAGAATTTAGCCGCTGGGCTGTTTGCAAATATAGCAAATTCTTGTGGTCTGTAAAAACTTGAAAGGGAAAACGAGCCCCCTCCAAGAGATGTCTCCACTCTGAGAAAGCCAATTTCATCGCTAGCAACTCCCTGTCCCCGATGGAATAATTCCTCTCCGCTGGTGTGAAGGTCTTGGAGAAGAAGAAGCACGGATGCTTCCGACCTTGAGCATCCTTTTGGAAGAGGACTGCTCCAGCAGCAACGGAAGAGGCATCCACCTCCATTATAAACGGTTTATCGACATCGGGACGATGTAGGATGGGAGCGCTAGCAAAATGAGACTTAGTAGAAGAAAAGGCCCTGCAGACCTCCTCAGACCACACTTTGGGATTTGCTCCCTTCTTGGTGAGGGCTACCAAGGGAGCTACCAAAGTTGAGAAATGGGGAATGAACTGGCGGTAATAATTAATGAACCCCATAAAGCGCTGCACCGCTTTAAGTGAATGGGGTTCTTGCCAGTCCATCACAGCCTGTAGTTTGGCAGGATCCATAGCCAATCCCTGGGCAGAGATGATATAGCCCAGGAAAGGGAAAGACTCTTGCTCAAACACACACTTCTCCAACTTTGCGTAAAGAGAGTTTGCCCGTAAGAGGTCGAAGACTCTGCCAACATCTCTCCGGTGGGAGTCAATATCTGGAGAGAAGATGAGAATATCATCCAGATAGACTATGACCGAGGTGGAAAGCATATCCCGGAAGATGTCGTTGACAAAGTCTTGGAAAACGGCTGGGGCATTACAGAGCCCGAAGGGCATCACCAGATACTCATAGTGCCCATCTCTGGTGTTAAACGCCGTCTTCCATTCGTCCCCCTCACGGATGCGAATCAGGTTATAAGCTCCCCGCAGGTCTAATTTGGTAAATACCTTAGCTCCCCGTAGCCTATCAAAAAGCTCAGAAATCAGGGGCAGCGGGTACTTATTCTTAACGGTGATGGCGTTAAGACCCCTGTAGTCTATGCAAGGACGCAATTCTCCATTCTTCTTCTGTACGAAGAAGAACCCTGCCCCTGCTGGTGACACTGACTTCCTAATAAACCCTATTGCCAAATTCTCCTGGATGTATTTGGACATAGTCTCCGTTTCCGGGAGAGAGAGGGGATAGACACGTCCCCGAGGAGGTTCTGCTCCAGGCAAGAGATCTATAGGACAGTCATAGGGACGGTGAGGCCTTTTTGAAGAAGACGTCTGCATAAGACCAATAGTATTTGGGGAGAGTAGAGAGATCTGCGGGTATCTCAGTGGTGGAAACCTGAACGCACTCTTTCACACATCTGCCCTTACAGGATTCACTCCAACCCAATATCCTCCCAGAGGTCCACTCAATATGTGGGGAGTGGAAACGGAGCCAGGGCATTCCCAGCAGAATCTCATCCATTCCCTCGGGAAGGACAAGAAGGGAAATAATCTCCTGGTGGGATGGGGACATGGCTAACGTGAAAGGGACAGTCTGATGTGTGATCTGTAACGGAAGTGTCGACCCATTCACCACTCTAACAGTTACTGGTTTGGCAAGCATAACCAGAGGTACTGCGTGGAGCAGAGCAAAAGCAGAAGACATAAAATTTCCTTCTGCTCCTGAATCCACACAAAGCTCTACTGTAAGAGTGGATGTGCCTAACAGGATTGTCCCTTTAAAGGACAATTTGGAGGAAAATGCCGCTGTGTCCAGTGAACCTCCTCCAATGGTCACTAGACGCAATCGTTTTCCCGACCGCCGTGGACATTTATTAGCCTAATGTCCCGGTTGCTGGCAATTTTTACACACCACAGGTACTCGAGCGGTCTGAGACCTAGGTCCCGCTCGAGAAACCTCCATGGCCTCATGGGAGTCGGATGCCATAACAGGAGATTCTAGAGGTTTGGCAAAGGTGGGAGCCAGCCGAAACCTCTGCCTACACTGGGTCCGCTCCAACCTCCGCTCGTTAAAACGGAGATCGATGCGGGTAGCTAAAGTAATAAGCTCCTCCAGTGTGGCGGGAATCTCCCTGGTGGCCAAGGCGTCCTTTACATGATCTGCCAGTCCTTTCCAGAACACCGGAATAAGGACTTTATCCGGCCATTCCAGATCAGAAGCTAGAGTCCGGAATAGGATGGCGAACTGGCTGACCATGGACGAAGCCTGAGTAATTGCCAACAATTGGAGCGCGGTATCGTGGGTGACACGGGGTCCCAAAAAGACCTGCCTTAGAGCATCCAGAAAGATAGGAGCACTCTGTACCACACGATCACCACGTTCCCAAAGCGGCGTTGCCCACTCCAACGCCCTGCTCGACAAAAGAGACAAAATTAATCCCACCCTCGCCCGTTCCGTAGGAAAACGTGCAGCCAGCAGCTCGAGATGTATGGAGCAATGGCTCACGAATCCCCGACATAGCTTACTGTCACCAGCAAACTTGTCTGGAAGCGGGAGACGGGATAAGGTCGGAGCAGGGGTGGCAGCGGACAAACTGGCTGCAACTGCACTTGCAGCCTGAACAGCGACAGCAGTAACGTACACAGCTGAGGTTGCACGCTCTAGAGCCGCCAACCTACCCTCCAGCTGCTGGATGTACCGCTGTGAACGCTGATCGTCCGTCATTACTAGCCAGACCTTGGCGCTAGTATTCTGTTAGGGACTGGCGGAACGCACCAAGAATCAGATGTTATGGTATTAGGTGCGTTCGCAGTCCGAGGTCCACCGTGCAGGTGAAAACCCTGCTGCTAGTAGAGACAGACGATATGGCGGTACAATAAGTATACACACATGGGTTAACTTCACCCTGTGTGAAGGAAGCGAACCCTGTTGCGTCACAGGGCCGCGGTACCGCACATAGAGCGCAAGCAAGAAGTCTCAGAACACAATCCCAAGACACAGGATTTGGGTTCAAAGACCTCATGCACTCGACACCACAACTGGGGTGTCAGAGAGACAGAAACAATAATATAAAAAGGCACGAGTGTGCGTGCGGTGCCGCACAAACGGACGCCGCTAACCACCCAGGCCTGGGTAAGGAAAGCACATGGCGCCGTTCAGGCGGTCACAGCAACTAGACGCTGTAATGTGTGTTTTGTGCTGATGGCTAGTCGGGCGCTAGATAGCTACCATCATCCGCAAACAGACAACAACACTAGGGAGGGATACTTAGGAGCTTTCATCCTTCGACATACATCCATCTACACACACACATATATTTTCAAGACAATACTAGCGCATGGCCGTGCGGTCATGCGCAGCTTATATAGTTGCAGCACAGGAAGCTGCTACCGCAGTTTTACCCTTCCAGGACCTTCCTGGAGGACCAATGGGACATGCTGCAGTACCTGAGCATGTGACCCTCGATCTCCAACGGGAGATCTTGCCCTGGGCATGCTCAGTGTGTGCAAATAAGGACTTAGTCCCAGAGAAGCCCGCTCTCCGCAGATCAATGCAGGGTACAACAGGAGAGCCAGAAAAGGCAGCAGTAACTCTTTGCACAGAATCAGTCCCAGCGAGACGCTGCGAGCGACGCCTCCGCTGAGCAGACCTCACTGCGGCCGATGCCGAATGGGAGACCGCAGCAGAAACGGATCGAGATTCCCCCTGTGCAGCAGAGGAAACTCGACTCCTAACAGTAGGCCCCAACCAAACTAGTAGCCCCAATGCAGTTGTTCGATTAAAAAACTATTTAACGAGAGCCTGAAGATTGAAGCTCAGGCAAGGCAACCAGGAGAACACCTTGGAGCGGCAGACACTGTTAATAGGCCCCAACCAAACTAGTAGCCCCAATGCAGTTGTTCGATTAAAAAACTATTTAACAAGAGCCTGAAGATTGAAGCTCAGGAAAGGCAACCAGGAGAACACCTTGGAGCGGCAGACACTGTTAGTAGGCCCCAACCAAACTAGTAGCCCCACTGCAGTTGTTCGATTAAAAAACTATTTAACGAGAGCCTGAAGATTGAAGCTAAGGAAAGGCAACCAGGAGAACACCTTGGAGCGGCAGACACTGTCTCTACAGCCCAGACCCAACTTGTAGGCCTAATGCAGTGTTGTTTCAACAACTACTTAACAAGAGCTTCAAGATAGAAGCAAAGGAGAGGCAACAGAGAGTACACCTTGGAGCGGAAGACTCAGTTTGTAGACCACAACGAAACTTGTGGCCCCAATGCAGTTTTATAATTCTGACAGGCTGAAAACCAGCCTTTTTTTTTTTTTTTTTTTTTTTTTTTAGAGGAGGACAGCTGTATTAAGTGGCGCAGACAGACACTGCTAGTAGGCCTTACACCACAAAGTAGGCTCACTGCAGGTTGAAAAAAAGTTACATGGGTACACGGTCGGCATTGGTGTGCTCAGCGGAGGACAAATGGAAAAAGGGACCGCAGACACACTTAGTAGGCCTAAAAGAAAAAAAATAGGCTCAAAGCACCTTTGATTATGTGTCAGGGGTACACAGGGAGCATTGGCGTGGTCAGCGGAGGATTGGAAGGAGTGTCTGACACAGTTAGTACTCCCAAAAACTAAATAGATGTTAATGTCTCGCAAAACAACAAAACCCAAAAATGGGTGGCATACTTAGGTACAGGGGTGGGCTCCTCTGTTGAGTTTCAGACATAGTAATTTGGCGCTAAGTATTTACTCGTGTCAATATATGACACTGACTCTGACTATTTTAACTAGCATGATGCATGTCAACAAATTGGTATTGTCAGTGCCAGGCATTGAAGGATGTCAGTGCATAGACTAAACATTGTTGGAGCTGTGAGAGATAATTTTGCAAGTGCTAGAGCACTGTTTGAGATGGGGGGGCACTCTCTTGTGTCCGGCGGTACAGGCCCAGGGCCCCTCATGTTACAACGGTGTGTCTGACGTTGGGTGCGTGCCACCACCACCAGAGACACTTTATTGTACTATGAGGGACCAAGTGGCAGTGCCGTTGACCAAAAGCTGACACATCCACCTCTTCAGACAAACGGCACTCTTACGGGTGCTTCCGCCAAGTGGCGAGACCACGGCCCCGTGGGGGGAGTTAGCCCATTTGGGGGGGTGTAAACATGTCGTATGCTGGACAAACAGCTGCTGCAAATTAAGAGATTGAAACAGTCAGTAAGACCAGTCCACAAGCAAGACCTTTTTACTGGAAAGCTAGGTGTCGGCCGGGAAAGGTGGGGCAAAATAATTAGAAATCCATGAGTGGTTCATTTTAATGAAGGTTAGATCATCAACATTTTGGGTAGCCAGACGAGTCCTTTTTTCGGTCAACATTGAACCAGCAGCACTGAATACTCTTTCTGATAGCACACTAGCTGCTGGGCAAGCAAGCTCCTGCAATGCATATTCTGCCAATTCAGGCCAGGTGTCTATTTTGGATGCCCAGTAATCAAATGGGAATGACGGTTGAGGGAGAACATCGATAAGGGATGAAAAATAGTTAGTAACCATACTGGACAAATGTTGTCTCCTGTCACTTTGAATTGATGCTGCAGTACCTGTCCTCTCTGCGGTCATTGCGAAATCACTCCACAACCTGGTCAGAAAACCCCTCTGTCCAACGCCACTTCTGATTTGTGCACCTTTAACACCTCTGCCCTGTTGCCCCCTGCAGCTCGTGTGAGAACCATCACAGACATAGTAATTTGGCGCTAAGTATTTACTCGTGTCAATATAGGACACTGACCCTGACTATTTTAACTAGCATCATACATGTCAACGAGAGCCTGAAGATTGAAGCTCAGGAAAGGCAACCAGGAGAAAGGAAAGCGCATGGCACCGTACAGGCGGTCGCAGCAACTAGACGCTGTAATGTGTGTTTTGTGCTGATGGCTAGTCGGGCGCTAGATAGCTACCATCATCCGCAAACAGACAACAACACTAGGGAGGGATACTTAGGAGCTTTCATCCTTCGACATACATCCATCTACACACACACATATATTTTCAAGACAATACTAGTGCATGGCCGTGCGGTCATGCGCAGCTTATATAGTTGCAGCACAGGAAGCTGCTACCGCAGTTTTGCCCTTCCAGGACCTTCCTGGAGGACCAATGGGACATGCTGCAGTACCTGAGCATGTGACCCTCGATCTCCAACGGGAGATCTTGCCCTGGGCATGCTCAGTGTGTGCAAATAAAGACTTAGTCCCAGAGAAGCCCGCTCGCCGCAGATCAGTGCAGGGTACAACAGGAGAGCCAGAAAAGGCAGCAGTAACTCTTTGCACAGAATCAGTCCCAGCGAGACGCTGGGAGCGACGCCTCCGCTGAGCAGACCCCACTGCGGCCGATGCCGAATTGGAGACCGCAGCAGACACGGATCGAGATTCCCCCTGTGCAGCAGAGGAAACTCGACTCCTAACATTACCCCCCCCTCCTAGGGCCCCCCTCCTTGGGCCTCGCTACGCTCGAAGGCAGCAATGAGCTGCGGAGCCCGAATGTGCTCAGCAGGCTCCCAGGACCTGTCCTCAGGACCATAACCCTTCCAGTCCACCAAATAAAATTTTTTGCCACGTACCACCTTGCACCCCAAAATAGCGTTCACCTCGAAATCGTCCGTAGACGAACCCGATGTCTCGGCAGATGACTCAGAAAACCGAGACATGTATACGGGCTTAAGGAGGGACACATGACAGGTGTCGGTGATACCAAGGCGAGGAGGAAGGGCCAAACGGTAGACCACAGGATTAACCTGTTCGAGGACCTTGAAGGGACCCAAGTAGCGAGGTGCAAACTTAGTGGACTCTACACGCAGCCTGATGTTACGGGCGGAGAGCCACACTAAATCGCCAGGAGCAAAGGTCGGGGCAGGGCGCCGATGTGCATCGGCGGAGGACCTCATTCTCTCCTTCGAGGCCCGAATGGCATCTTGAGTGCGGTCCCAAATGTCCCGTGCCTCCACTGCCCAGTCTGCCACCCTGGAGTCAGCAGAGGACACGGGCATAGGCACAGGAACCCGCGGATGCTGGCCGTAATTAAGGAGGAAAGGAGTCTGACCGGTGGAGTCGGCTACAGCGTTATTAAGGGCGAACTCTGCACATGGTAATAAAGATGCCCAGTCATCCTGCCTGGCAGAAACAAAATGTCGTAGATATGTGACCAGAGTCTGATTGGCCCTCTCTACCAACCCATTCGTCTCGGGATGATATGCGGAAGAGAGATTTAACTCAATGCTGAGAAGACGACAAAGCTCTCTCCAGAACCGAGACGCAAACTGGGGACCCCGGTCACTGACAATTTTGTCTGGCATGCCGTGTAGGCGGAAGATGTGTCTTATGAACAGCGCTGCCAAGGCCCATGCAGAAGGTAACCGTGGGAGCAGCACCAAATGCACCATTTTTGAGAAATGATCGGTAATAACCCAAATGACGGTACAGCCGCGAGACTTGGGCAAACCCACTACAAAGTCCATCCCGACCATCTCCCAGGGCCTGTCTGCCACTGGCAAGGGATAGAGTAACCCAGACGGCCGTTGTCGAGGAGACTTATTTTTGGTGCATGAGACACACGCCAGAACGTAATCTCTGACATCTCGGAGCATATGCGGCCACCAGTACGTCCTCGCCAGCAGCTCAGATGTCCAAAGTGTCCACCCACCCTGGAGGAATGAGCCCAAGAGAGAACCTCCGGTTGCAAATTTATGGGCACAAAAGTCTTGCCCGGAGGCACAGACTCAAGCGACACCGGAGCCACGGTTCTCAAGCTCTCAGAAGGAACAATAAGCCGAGGCTCTCCTTCCTCCTCCTCAGATGACACAACAGAGCGAGAAAGAGCATCAGCTCGAATATTCTTCTCCCCAGCGAGATAATGGAGGGTGAAGTGGAATCGGGAGAAGAATAAGGACCATCTGGCCTGGCGAGAATTTAGCCGCTGGGCTGTTTGCAAATATAGCAAGTTCTTGTGGTCTGTAAAAACTTGAAAGGGAAAACGAGCCCCCTCCAAGAGATGTCTCCACTCTGAGAAAGCCAATTTCATCGCTAGCAACTCCCTGTCCCCGATGGAATAATTCCTCTCCGCTGGTGTGAAGGTCTTGGAGAAGAAGAAGCACGGATGCTTCCGACCTTGAGCATCCTTTTGGAAGAGGACTGCTCCAGCAGCAACGGAAGAGGCATCCACCTCCATTATAAATGGTTTATCGACATCGGGACGATGTAGGATGGGAGCGCTAGCAAAATGAGACTTAGTAGAAGAAAAGGCCCTGGAGATCTCTTCAGACCACACTTTGGGATTTGCTCCCTTCTTGATGAGGGCTACCAAGGGAGCTACCAAAGTTGAGAAATGGGGAATGAACTGGCGGTAATAATTAATGAACCCCATAAAGCGCTGCACCGCTTTAAGTGAATGGGGTTCTTGCCAGTCCATCACAGCCTGTAGTTTGGCAGGATCCATAGCCAATCCCTGGGCAGAGATGATATAGCCCAGGAAAGGTAAAGACTCTTGCTCAAACACACACTTCTCCAACTTTGCGTAAAGAGAGTTTGCCCGTAAGAGGTCGAAGACTCTGCCAACATCTCTCCGGTGGGAGTCAATATCTGGAGAGAAGATGAGAATATCATCCAGATAGACTATGACCGAGGTGGAAAGCATATCCCGGAAGATGTCGTTGACAAAGTCTTGGAAAACGGCTGGGGCATTACAGAGCCCGAAGGGCATCACCAGATACTCATAGTGCCCATCTCTGGTGTTAAACGCCGTCTTCCATTCGTCCCCCTCACGGATGCGAATCAGGTTATAAGCTCCCCGCAGGTCTAATTTGGTAAATACCTTAGCTCCCCGTAGCCTATCAAAAAGCTCAGAAATCAGGGGCAGCGGGTACTTATTCTTAACGGTGATGGCGTTAAGACCCCTGTAGTCTATGCAAGGACGCAATTCTCCATTCTTCTTCTGTACGAAGAAGAACCCTGCCCCTGCTGGTGACACTGACTTCCTAATAAACCCTCTTGCCAAATTCTCCTGGATGTATTTGGACATAGCCTCCGTTTCCGGGAGAGAGAGGGGATAGACACGTCCCCGAGGAGGTTCTGCTCCAGGCAAGAGATCTATAGGACAGTCATAGGGACGGTGAGGCCTTTTTGAAGAAGACGTCTGCATAAGACCAATAGTATTTGGGGAGAGTAGAGAGATCTGCGGGTATCTCAGTGGTGGAAACCTGAACGCACTCTTTCACACATCTGCCCTTACAGGATTCACTCCAACCCGATATCCTCCCAGAGGTCCACTCAATATGTGGGGAGTGGAAACGGAGCCAGGGCATTCCCAGCAGAATCTCATCCATTCCCTCGGGAAGGACAAGAAGGGAAATAATCTCCTGGTGGGATGGGGACATGGCTAACGTGAAAGGGACAGTCTGATTTGTGATCTGTAACGGAAGTGTCGACCCATTCACCACTCTAACAGTTACTGGTTTGGCAAGCATAACCAGAGGTACTGCGTGGAGCAGAGCAAAAGCAGAAGACATAAAATTTCCTTCTGCTCCTGAATCCACACAAAGCTCTACTGTAAGAGTGGATGTGCCTAACAGGATTGTCCCTTTAAAGGACAATTTGGAGGAAAATGCCGCTGTGTCCAGTGAACCACCTCCAATGGTCACTAGACGCGATCGTTTTCCCGACCGCCGTGGACATTTATTAGCCTAATGTCCCGGTTGCTGGCAATTTTTACACACCACAGGTACTCGAGCGGTCTGAGACCTAGGTCCCGCTCGAGAAACCTCCATGGCCTCATGGGAGTCGGACGCCATAACAGGAGATTCTAGAGGTTTGGCAAAGGTGGGAGCCAGCCGAAACCTCTGCCTACACTGGGTCCGCTCCAACCTCCGCTCATTAAAACGGAGATCGATGCGGGTAGCTAAAGTAATAAGCTCCTCCAGTGTGGCGGGAATCTCCCTGGTGGCCAAGGCGTCCTTTACATGATCTGCCAGTCCTTTCCAGAACACCGGAATAAGGACTTTATCCGGCCATTCCAGATCAGAAGCTAGAGTCCGGAATAGGATGGCGAACTGGCTGACCATGGACGAAGCCTGAGTAATTGCCAACAATTGGAGCGCGGTATCGTGGGTGACACGGGGTCCCAAAAAGACCTGCCTTAGAGCGTCCAGGAAGATAGGAGCACTCTGTACCACACGATCACCACGTTCCCAAAGCGGCGTTGCCCACTCCAACGCCCTGCCCGACAAAAGAGACAAAATTAATCCCACCCTCGCCCGTTCCGTAGGAAAACGTGCAGCCAGCAGCTCGAGATGTATGGAGCAATGGTTCACGAATCCCCGACATAGCTTACTGTCACCAGCAAACTTGTCTGGAAGCGGGAGACGGGATAAGGTCGGAGCAGGGGTGGCAGCGGACAAACTGGCTGCAACTGCACTTGCAGCCTGAACAGCGACAGCAGTAACGTACACAGCTGAGGTTGCACGCTCTAGAGCCGCCAACCTACCCTCCAGCTGCTGGATGTACCGCTGTGAACGCTGATCGTCCGTCATTACTAGCCAGACCTTGGCGCTAGTATTCTGTTAGGGACTGGTGGAACGCACCAAGAATCAGATGTTATGGTATTAGGTGCGTTCGCAGTCCGAGGTCCACCGTGCAGGTGAAAACCCTGCTGCTAGTAGAGACAGACGATATGGCGGTACAATAAGTATACACACATGGGTTAACTTCACCCTGTGTGAAGGAAGCGAACCCTGTTGCGTCACAGGGCCGCGGTACCGCACATAGAGCGCAAGCAAGAAGTCTCAGAACACAATCCCAAGACACAGGATTTGGGTTCAAAGACCTCATGCACTCGACACCACAACTGGGGTGTCAGAGAGACAGAAACAATAATATAAAAAGGCACGAGTGTGCATGCGGTGCCGCACAAACGGACGCCGCTAACCACCCAGGCTTGGGTAAGGAAAGCACATGGCGCCGTACAGGCGGTCACAGCAACTAGACGCTGTAATGTGTCTTTTGTGCTGATGGCTAGTCGGGCGCTAGATAGCTACCATCATCCGCAAACAGACAACAACACTAGGGAGGGATACTTAGGAGCTTTCATCCTTCGACATACATCCATCTACACACACACATATATTTTCAAGACAATACTAGCGCATGGCCGTGCGGTCATGCGCAGCTTATATAGTTGCAGCACAGGAAGCTGCTACCGCAGTTTTGCCCTTCCAGGACCTTCCTGGAGGACCAATGGGACATGCTGCAGTACCTGAGCATGTGACCCTCGATCTCCAACGGGAGATCTTGCCCTGGGCATGCTCAGTGTGTGCAAATAAGGACTTAGTCCCAGAGAAGCCCGCTCTCCGCAGATCAATGCAGGGTACAACAGGAGAGCCAGAAAAGGCAGCAGTAACTCTTTGCACAGAATCAGTCCCAGCGAGACGCTGGGAGCGACGCCTCCGCTGAGCAGACCTCACTGCGGCCGATGCCGAATGGGAGACCGCAGCAGAAACGGATCGAGATTCCCCCTGTGCAGCAGAGGAAACTCGACTCCTAACAGTAGGCCCCAACCAAACTAGTAGCCCCAATGCAGTTGTTCGATTAAAAAACTATTTAACGAGAGCCTGAAGATTGAAGCTCAGGAAAGGCAACCAGGAGAACACCTTGGAGCGGCAGACACTGTTAATAGGCCCCAACCAAACTAGTAGCCCCAATGCAGTTGTTCGATTAAAAAACTATTTAACAAGAGCCTGAAGATTGAAGCTCAGGAAAGGCAACCAGGAGAACACCTTGGAGCGGCAGACACTGTTAGTAGGCCCCAACCAAACTAGTAGCCCCACTGCAGTTGTTCGATTAAAAAACTATTTAACGAGAGCCTGAAGATTGAAGCTAAGGAAAGGCAACCAGGAGAACACCTTGGAGCGGCAGACACTGTCTCTACAGCCCAGACCCAACTTGTAGGCCTAATGCAGTGTTGTTTCAACAACTACTTAACAAGAGCTTCAAGATAGAAGCAAAGGAGAGGCAACAGAGAGAACACCTTGGAGCGGAAGACTCAGTTTGTAGACCACAACGAAACTAGTGGCCCCAATGCAGTTTTATAATTCTGACAGGCTGAAAACCAGCCTTTTTTATTTATTTATTTTTTTTAGAGGAGGACAGCTGTATTAAGTGGCGCAGACAGACACTGCTAGCAGGCCTTACACCACAAAGTAGGCTCACTGCAGGTTGAAAAAAAGTTACATGGGTACACGGTCGGCATTGGTGTGCTCAGCGGAGGACAAATGGAAAAAGGGACCGCAGACACACTTAGTAGGCCTAAAAGAAAAAAAATAGGCTCAAAGCACCTTTGATTATGTGTCAGGGGTACACAGGGAGCATTGGCGTGGTCAGCGGAGGATTGGAAGGAGTGTCTGACACAGTTAGTGCTCCCAAAAACTAAATAGATGTTAATGTCTCGCAAAACAACAAAACCCCAAAAAAGGGTGGCATACTTAGGTACAGGGGTGGGCTCCTCTGTTGAGTTTCAGACATAGTAATTTGGCGCTAAGTATTTACTCGTGTCAATATAGGCCACTGACTCTGACTATTTTAACTAGCATCATGCATGTCAACAAATTGGTATTATCAGTGCCAGGCATTGAAGGATGTCAGTGCATAGACTAAACATTGTTGGAGCTGTGAGAGATAATTTTGCAAGTGCTAGAGCACTGTTTGAGATGGGGGGGCACTCTCTTGTGTCCGGCGGTACAGGCCCAGGGCCCCTCATGTTACAACGGTGTGTCTGACGTTGGGTGCGCGCCACCACCACCAGAGACACTTTATTGTACTATGAGGGACCAAGTGGCAGTGCCGTTGACCAAAAGCTGGCACATCCACCTCTTTAGACAAACGGCACTCTTACGGGTGCTTCCGCCAAGTGGCGAGACCACGGCCCCGTGGGGGGAGTTAGCCCATTTAGGGGGGTGTAAACATGTCGTATGCTGGACAAACAGCTGCTGCAAATTAAGAGATTGAAACAGTCAGTAAGACCAGTCCACAAGCAAGACCTTTTTACTGGAAAGCTAGGTGTCGGCCGGGAAAGGTGGGGCAAAATAATTAGAAATCCATGAGTGGTTCATTTTAATGAAGGTTAGATCATCAACATTTTGGGTAGCCAGACGAGTCCTTTTTTCGGTCAACATTAAACCAGCAGCACTGAATACTCTTTTTGATAGCACACTAGCTGCTGGGCAAGCAAGCTCCTGCAATGCATATTCTGCCAATTCAGGCCAGGTGTCTATTTTGGATGCCCAGTAATCAAATGGGAATGACGGTTGAGGGAGAACATCGATAAGGGATGAAAAATAGTTAGTAACCATACTGGACAAATGTTGTCTCCTGTCACTTTGAATTGATGCTGCAGTACCTGTCCTCTCTGCGGTCATTGCAAAATCACTCCACAACCTGGTCAGAAAACCCCTCTGTCCAACGCCACTTCTGATTTGTGCACCTTTAACACCTCTGCCCTGTTGCCCCCTGCAGCTCGTGTGAGAACCAACACAGACATAGTAATTTGGCGCTAAGTATTTACTCGTGTCAATATAGGACACTGACCCTGACTATTTTAACTAGCATCATACATGTCAACAAATTGGTATTGTCAGTGCCAGGCATTGAAGGATGTCAGTGCATAGACTAAACATTGTTGGAGCTGTGAGAGATAAATTTGCAAGTGCTAGAGCACTGTTTGAGATGGGGGGGCACTCTCTTGTGTCCGGCGGTACAGGCCCAGGGCCCCTCATGTTACAACGGTGTGTCTGACGTTGGGTGCGCGCCACCACCACCAGAGACACTTTATTGTACTATGAGGGACCAAGTGGCAGTGCCGTTGACCAAAATCTGGCACACCCACCTCTTCAGACAAACGGCACTCTTACGGGTGCTTCCGCCAAGTGGCGAGACCACGGCCCCGTGGGGGGGTTAGCCCATTTAGGGGGGTGTAAGCATGTCGTATGCTGGACAAACAGCTGCTGCAAATTAAGAGATTGGAACAGTCAGTAAGACCAGTCCACAAGCAAGACCTTTTTATAGGAAAGCTAGGGTCGGCCGGGAAAGGTGGGGCAAAATAATTAGAAATCCATGAGTGGTTCATTTTAATGAAGGTTAGATCATCAACATTTTGGGTAGCCAGACGAGTCCTTTTTTCGGTCAACATTGAACCAGCAGCACTGAATACTCTTTCTGATAGCACACTAGCTGCTGGGCAAGCAAGCTCCTGCAATGCATATTCTGCCAATTCAGGCCAGGTGTCTATTTTGGATGCCCAGTAATCAAATGGGAATGACGGTTGAGGGAGAACATCGATAAGGGATGAAAAATAGTTAGTAACCATACTGGACAAATGTTGTCTCCTGTCACTTTGAATTGATGCTGCAGTACCTGTCCTCTTTGTGGTCATTGCAAAATCACTCCACAACCTGGTCAGAACACCCCTCTGTCCAACGCCACTTCTGATTTGTGCACCTTGAACACCTCTGCCCTGTTGCCCCCTGCAGCTCGTGTGAGAACCATCACTGGCGCTGTGTGCTGGGAATGCCTGAATCAAACGGTCTACAAGACTTGCTTGTTTGGTTGCTAATATTTGTTTGAGGTTCTCATGTGGCATGATATTTTGCAATTTGCCTTTATAGCGAGGATCAAGGAGACAGGCCAACCAGTAATCGTCATCGGTCATCATTTTAATAATGCGTGGGTCCCTCTTGAGGATACGTAAGGCATAATCCGCCATGTGGGCCAAAGTTCCAGTTGTCAAATCTGCGGTTGTGCTGGGTTGAGGGGCAGTTTCAGGCAAATCTATGTCACTTGTCTCTCTCAAAAAACCTGAACCCGGCCTTGCAACGCCACCAGTTTTTTTTGGCCCCAGAGAAGCTTCCTCATTCAAAAATTACTCATCCCCATCATCCTCCTCGTCCTCCTCCTCTTCACCCGCTACCTCGTCCTGTAGACTGCCCTGACCAAACAATGGCTGACTGTCATCAAGGCTTCCCTCTTCCTCGGCTGCAGACGCCTGCTCCTTTATGTGCGTCAAACTTTGCATCAGCAGACGCATTAGGGGGATGCTCATGCTTATTATGGCGTTGTCTGCACTAACCAGCCGTGTGCATTCCTCAAGACTCTGAAGGACTTGACACAGGTCTTGTACCATCGACCACTGCACACCTGACAACTCCATGTCTGCCATCCAACTGCCTGCCCGTGTATGTGTATCATCCCACAAATACATAACAGCACGCCTCTGTTCGCACAGTCTCTGAAGCATGTGCAGTGTGAAGTTCCACCTTGTTGCAACGTCGATGATTAGGCGATGCTGGGGAAGGTTCAATGACCGCTGATGGTTCTCCATACGGCTTCAGTGTACGGGCAAAGGGCGGATATGCGAGCAAAGTCTGCGCACTTTGAGGAGCAGGTTGGATAACCCCGGATAACTTTTCAGGAAGCACTGCACCACCAGGTTTAAGGTGTAAGCCAGGCAAGGAATGTGTTTCAGTTGTGAAAGGGCTATGGCAGCCATAAAATTCCTTCCGTTATCACTCACTACCTTGCCTGCCTCAAGAGGTACACTGCCCAGCCATGACTGAGTTTCTTGCTGCGAGAACTCGGACAGAACTTCCGCGGTGTTTCTGTTGTCGTCCAAACACTTCATAGCCAATACAGCCTGCTGACGCTTGCCACTAGCTGTCCCATAATGGGACACCTCGTGTGCAACAGTGGCAGCTGCGGATGGAGTGCTCGTGCGACTGCGGTCTGTGGACGAGCTCTCGCTTCTGCAGGAGGAGGAGGGACGAATGCCTACAGCCAACTGTTTCCTAGACCGTGGGCTAGGCAGAACTGTCCCAATATTGCTGTCCCCTGTGAACCCTGCATCCACCACATCAACCCAGTGTGCCGTGATGGACACGTAACGTCCCTGGCCATGCCTACTGGTCCATGCATCTGTTTTCAGGTGCACCTTTGTACTCACAGACTGTCTGAGTGCATGGACGATGCGGTCTTTTACATGCTGGTGGAGGGCTGGGATGGCTTTTCTCGAAAAGAAGTGTCAACTGGGTAGCTCGCAGCATGGTACAGCGTAGTCCATCAGGGCTTTGAAAGCTTTGCTTTCAACTAACCGGTAGGGCATCATCTCTAACGAGATTAGACTAGCAATGTAGGCATTCAAACCCTGTGTACGCGGATGCGAGGATGAGTACTTCCTTTTCCTAACGAGAGTCTCATGTAGGGTGAGTTGGACTGGAGAGCTTGCAGATGGTGGAACTAGCGGGGGTGCCGGTGGACATGGCAGACTGAGAGAGGGTTGGAGATGGTATTCTTGCTGGTGCCCTACATGCAGTGTTTCCTACCACGAACCTGGTGATTCCCTGACTGCTTTGGCCTGGCGACGAAACCTGCACATTTACTGCAGGTGGTGCGGGAAATGGTGGGCTTACAGCAGAGGTGTCAAACTGCATTCCTCGAGGGCTGCAAACAGGTCATGTTTTCAGGATTTCCTTGTATTGCACAAGGTGCTGGAATCATTCTGTGCAGGTGATTAAATTATCACCTGTGCAATAAAAGGAAATCCTGAAAACATGACCTGTTTGCGGCCCTCGAGGAATGCCGTTTGACACCTCTGGCTTATAGTGAAGGGAAGGGATGTAGCATTGCTGACTAGCTTCATTGGCCGAGTGTGCTACAACCTTAAGGGACGTTTGGTAGTTAGTCCAGGCTTGCAAATGCATGGTGGTTAAATGTCTACGCATGCAACTTGTATTTAGACTTTTAAGATTCTGACCTCTGCTTAAGGTAGTTGAACATTTTTGACAGATGACTTTGCGCTGATCATTTGGATGTTGTTTAAATAAATGCCAGACTGCACTCTTTCTACTATCGGATACCTTTTCAGGCATTGCAGACTGAGCTTCTTTAACCGGATGGCCACGCTGTCCTACAACTGGTTTTGGTTTTGCCACGCGTTTTTGGCTAGATACGGGCCGGGCAGATGGACCCTGTTGCGAGGTTGATGCCTGCTGCGGCTCCTCCTCTTCCGCTTCAGAGCTACTGCCGCCTGCACCCTGTTCCCCCAATGGCTGCTAATTGGGGTCAACAGCTGGGTCATCTATGACCTCCTCTTCTATCTCGTGTGCAACTTCGTCTGTGTCACCGTGTAAGCTGGTGGTATAGCGTTCGTGACGGGGCACCATAGTCTCATCAGGGTCTGATTCTGGATCAGTACACTGCGAGGGCAATGTTCTGGTTTGAGTCAAAAGAACAGCATAGTAATCTGGCTGTGGCTCTGCATCTGTGCACTCCATGTCCGATTCAACTTGTAATGGGCATGGCCCGTTAACTATTTCACTTTCTTACCCAGGAAAGGTATGTGTAAAGAGCTCCATGGAGTAACCCGTTGTGTCGCCTGTCGCATCCTTCTCTGTTGTTCTTGGTGAAGAAGACAAGGAAGCGACTTGTCCCTGACCGTGAACATCCACTAACGATACGCTGCTTTTACATTTAGCAGTTTCAGAAGAGGAGGCGAAAGAGCTAGAGGCTGAGTCAGCAAGGAAAGCCAAAACTTGTTCTTGCTGCTCCGGCTTTAAAAGCGGTTTTCCTACTCCCAAAAAAGGGAGCGTTCGAGGCCTTGTGTAGCCAGACGACGAACCTGGCTCAACAACTCGAGACTTAGGTGCTATATTGCTTTTCCCACGACCACCTGATGCTCCACCACCACTACCATCATTACCAGCTGGCAATGACCGCCCACGGCCACGACCTCTTCCACCAGACTTCCTCATTGTTTGAAAAATGTAACCAAATTAATGGTATTTGTTACTGTAAAACCAGTTACAAGGTGAACTCAAACTTCTGTTGGATTTATATATCCCTTTATAGGTGGGTGAGACTGCAGGGAAAATCAGGCCCAATGTATAACAGTACACAGCTTCTGTGGCAGACAGATATGTATGCCACTAACTGGACTGACGCAGATGCAGACACTACCAATAAAAATCTCCCCCCTTTTATTTTTTCTGGGAGAATATTGAAGAAATGTGGCCCACTCTTATACAGTATATGTTCTGTGGCATAAATTGAAAGACAGATGCCACACACACGACTGGCAATGGCACTGAGGCAGAATTACCAATCTTAATCTCCCACTATTTTTTTTTATTTACGGGAGAATTGGCAAGAAATCAGGCCCAATGTTAGACTGTATGTTTCTGTGGCACAAAATGAGAGACAGATGCCTCACACAGGACTGGCACTGAGGCAGAAATGCCAATCTTAATCTCCCACAATTTTTTTGTTTTCCAGGGAGAATTATTAAAAAATCAGGCCCAGTATTACACACTAGGTTTTCTGTGGCACAAAATGAAAGACAGATGCCACACACGACTGGCACTGAGGCAGAATTGCCAATCTTAATCTCCCACTTTTTTTTTATTTATGGGACAATTGGCAAGAAATCAGGCCCACTGTTAGACTGTATGTTTTCTGTGGCACAAAATGAGAGACAGATGCCACACACAGGACTGGCACTGAGGCAGAAATGCCAATCTTAATCTACCACAATTTTTTTGTTTTCCAGGGAGAAATATAAAAAAATCAGGCCCAGTATTACACACTAGGTTTAATGTGGCACAAAATTAGAGACAGATGGCTCACACAGGACTGGCACTGAGGCACAAATGCCAGTCTTAATCTCCCACTATTTTTTTTTCTGGGAGAATTTAAAAAAAAATCTGGCCCAGTATTACACACTAGGTTTTCTGTGGCACAAAATTAGAGACAGATGCCACACACAGCACTGGCACTGAGGCAGAATTGCCAATCTTAATCTCCCACTTTTTTTTTTCAATTTATGGGATAATTGGCAAGAAATCAGGCCCACTGTTAGACTCTGTTTTCTGTGGCACAAAATGAGAGACAGATGCCACACACAGGACTGGCACTGAGGCAGAAATGCCAATCTTAATCTCCCACTATTTTTTTTTTTCTGGGAGAATTTAAAAAAAATCTTGGCAAGTATTACACACTAGGTTTTCTGTGGCACAAAATAAAAGACAGATGCCACACACACACGACTGGCACTGAGGCAGAATTGCCAATCTTAATCTCCCACTATTTTTTTTCCTGGGAGAATTTTTAAAAAATCTGGCCCAGTATTACACACTAGGTTTTCTGTGGCACAAAATTAGAGACAGATGTCACACACAGCACTGGCACTGAGGCAGAATTGCCAATCTTAATCTCCCACTTTTTTTTTCTGGGAGAATTGTCAAAAAATCTGGCCCTGTGTTACACACTGGGTTTAATGTGGCACAAAATTAGAGACAGATGGCACACACAGGTGTTATGACCTGGTGGTTAGGAGCACCCGGAATGACCTGATAGTTAAACCTCATACAGGACGAGCCCTGGGATGTGGGAGCTCTGCTGACCGCAAGCCCTAATCCTATCACACACACTAGAGGTAGCCGTGGAGCGCTCCTGACCAGACCTAGGCGCCTCGTCACAGCCTAACAACTATCTAGCCCTAGAGATAGAAAATAAAGCCTACCTTGCCTCAGAGAAATTCCCCAAAGGTAAAGGAAGCACCCTACATATATTGACTGTGAGTAAAGATGAAAGTCACAAACGCAGAAATGAAACAGGTTTCAGCAAAGGGAGGCCAGACTTACTAAATAGACAGAGGATAGGAAAGGTAACTTTGCGATCAGCACAAAAACCTACAAAATACCACGCAGAGTGTGCAAAAAAGACCTCTGCACCGACTCACTCTGCATCCCAGAGCTTCCAGCTAGCAAGACAAAATCATGAAAACCAGCTGGACAAGAAAACAATGAACAAATAATGACTATCAGGAACTTAGCTTCTGCAGGAGAAGGCAGGTCACCAGAGAGATCCAGGAGCGAACTGAACCAATGCAAAAACATTGACAGCTGGCATGGAGTAACGATCTGAGAGGAGTTAAATAGAGCAGTCAACCAAAGGATAAATCACGTCACCTGTGTATGGAACCTCAGAAGCAGCAGCTTCACTCACAGCCACCAGAGGGAGCCCATAGACTGAACTCGCTGAAGTACCATTCACGACCACAGGAGGGAGTTCGACAATAGAATTCACAACACACAGGACTTGCACTGAGGCAGAAATGCCAATCTTAATCTCCCACTTTTTTTTCTCCTGGGAGAATTTAAAAAAAAATCTGGCCCTGTATTACACACTAGGTTTTCTGTGGCACAAAATTAAAGACAGATGCCACACACACGACTGGCACTGAGGCAGAATTGCCAATCTTAATCTCCCACTATTTTTTTTTATTCATGGGAGAATTGGCAAGAAATCAGGCCCACTGTTAGACTGTATGTTTTCTGTGGTACAAAATGAGAGACAGATGCCACACACAGGACTGGCACTGAGGCAGAAATGCCAATCTTAATCTCCAACTTTGTTTGTAACTTTATTGTGGGAGAATTGTCAGGAAATCAGGCCCAGTGTTACACACTAGGTTTTCTGTGGCACAAAATTAGAGATAGATGCCTCACACAGCACTGGCACTGAGACAGAATTGCCAATCTTAATCTGCCACTATTTTTTTTTAATTTAGGGAAAATTGGCAAGAAATCAGGCCCACTGTTAGACTGTATGTTTTCTGTGCCAGAAAATGAGACACAGATGGCAGATTTGCCAATTTTAATCTGCACCTTTTTTTTTTTTTCTTCAGGGAGACTAGTGAATAAATCTGGGCCACTGTATTAGAGTATATTTTCTGTGGCAGAAAGTGGCTTGAAGAGATATAACGGGAAAAAAAGGGACTGTCCTACAATTACTATCTCCCTGCAGTAATCTCAGCAAAGTATGGCAGGCAGCAATAACAAGGAGCGGACTGCTGCACAAAAAAGTCAAAAGTGTGGACAAACAAACAAGATAGTTGTGCAGAAAGGAAGGAGCACCAGGATTTGTGCTTTGAAAAAAGCAGTTGGTTTGCACAGTGACGTACAAACAGCAATGCAGCTATCAGGGAGCCTTCTAGGGCAGCCCAATGAGCTACAGCGTTGAGGAAAAAAAATGTAGCCTCCACTGTCCCTGCAAACAAAAGGTGGTGTTGGACAGTGGAAATCGCTACAGCACAAGCTGTTTGTGGGTTAATGTACCCTGCCTAACCCTATCCCTGCTTCTGACGAAGCGGCAGCAACCTCTCCCTATGCTCAGATCAGCAGCAGTAAGATGGCGGTCGGCGGGAACGCCCCTTTACAGCCCCTGTGACGCCGCAGAAAGCAAGCCAATCACTGCAATGCCCTTCTCTAAGATGGTGGGGACTGAGACCTATGTCATCACGCTATCCACACTCTGCGTCCACCTTCACTGGCTGAGAAATGGCACTTTTCGCGTCATTGAAATGCGACTTTGGCGCAAAAGTTGCGTACCGCATGGCCGACCCCACACAGGGATCGGGTCGGGTTTCATGAAACCCGACTTTGCCAAAAGTCGGCGACTTATGAAAATGACCGATCCGTTTTGCTCAACCATAATTATCACCATTAAATTGTTTTTGCCTACAGAAACTGTACTCTGTGTGTTGTATTTACTTAATTACCAGATTTTTAACCCCTTCATGACCCAGCCTATTTTGACCTTAAAGACCTTGCCGTTTTTTGCAATTCTGACCAGTGTCCCTTTATGAGGTAATAACTCAGGAACATTTCAACGGATCCTAGCGGTTCTGAGATTGTTTTTTCATAACATATTGGGCTTCATGTTAGTGGTAAATTTAGGTCAATAAATTATGCGTTTATTTGTGATAAAAATGGAAATTTGGCGAAAATTTTGAAAATTTTGCAATTTTCACATTTTGAATTTTTATTCTGTTAAACCAGAGAGTTATGTGACACAAAATAGTTAATATATAACATTTCCCACATGCATACTTTACATCAGCACAATTTTGGAAACAAAATTTTTTTTTGCTAGGAAGTTATAAGGGTTAAAATTTGACCAGCGATTTTTCATTTTTACAACGAAATTTAGAAAACCATTTTTTTAGGGACCACCTCACATTTGAAGTCAGTTTGAGGGGTCTATATGGCTGAAAATACCCAAAAGTGACACCATTCTAAAAACTGCACCCCTCAAGGTACTCAAAACCACATTCCAGAAGTTTATTAACCCTTCAGGTGCTTCACAGCAGCAGAAGCAACATGGAAGGAAAAAATGAACATTTAACTTTTTAGTCACAAAAATTATTTTTAGCAACAATTTTTTTATTTTCCCAATGGTAAAAGGAGAAATTGAATAATGTACGTTGTTGTCCAATTTGTCCTGAGTACGCTGATACCTCATATGTGGGGGTAAACCACTGTTTGGGCGCACGGCAGGGCTTGGAAGGGAAGGAGCGCCATTTGACTTTTTCAATCAAAAATTGGCTCCACTCTTTAGCGGACACCATGTCACGTTTGGAGAGCCCCTGTGTGCCTAAAAATTGGAGCTCCCCCACAAGTGACCCCATTTTGGAAACTAGACGCCCCAGGGAACTTATCTAGATGCATAGTGAGCACTTTGAACCCCCAGGTGCTTCACAAATTGATCCGTAAAAATGAAAAAGTACTTTTTTTCACAAAAAAAATTTTTAGCCTCAATTTTTTCACTTTCACATGGGCAACAGGATAAAATGGATCCTAAAATTTGTTGGGCAATTTCTCCTGAGTACACCAATACCTCATATGTGGGGGTAAACCACTGTTTGGGCACATGGTAAGGCTCGGAAGGGAAGGAGCGCCATTTGACTTTTTGAATGAAAAATTATCTCCATCGTTAGCGGACACCATGTCGCGTTTGGAAAGCTCCTGTGTGCCTAAACATTGGCGCTCCCCCACAAGTGACCCCATTTTGGAAACTAGACCCCCCAAGGAACTTATTTAGATGCCTAGTGAGCACTTTAAACCCTCAGGTGCTTCACAAATTGATCTGTAAAAATGAAAAAGTACTTTTTTTTCACAAAAAAATTCTTTTCGCCTCAATTTTTTCATTATCACATGGGCAATGGGATAAAATGGATCATAAAATTTGTTGGGCAATTTCTCCCGAGTACACCGATACCTCATATGTGGGGGTAAACATTGGAGCTCCCCCACAAGTGACCCCATTTTGGAAACTAGACCCCCCAAGGAACTTATCTAGATGCATATTGATCACTTTAAACCCCCAGGTGCTTCACAGAAGTTTATAACGCAGAGCCATGAAAATAAAAAATAATTTTTCTTTCCTCAAAAATGATTTTTTAGCCTGGAATTTCCAATTTTGCCAAGGGTAATAGGAGAAATTGGACCCCAAATGTTGTCCAGTTTGTCCTGAGTACGCTGATACCCCATATGTGGGGGTAAACCACTGTTTGGGCGCACAGCAGGGCTCGGAAAGGAAGGCACGCCATTTGGCTTTTTAAATGGAAAATTAGCTCCAATCATTAGCGGACACCATGTCACGTTTGGAGAGCCCCTGTGTGCCTAAACATTGGAGATCCCCCAGAAATGACCCCATTTTGGAAACTAGTCCACCAAAGGAACTAATCTAGATGTGTGGTGAGGACTTTGAACCCCCAAGTGCTTCACAGAAGTTTACAACGCAGAGCCATGAAAAAAAAAAAAAATATTTTCTCAAAAATGATCTTTTAGCCTGCAATTTTTTATTTTCCCAAGGGTATCAGGAGAAATTTGACCCCAAAAGTTGTTGTCCAGTTTCTCCTGAGTACGCTGATACCCCATATGTGGGGGTAAACTACTGTTTGGGCACATGCCGGGGCTCGGAAGTGAAGTAGTGACGTTTTGAAATGCAGACTTTGATGGAATGCTCTGCGGGCGTCACATTGCATTTGCAGAGCCCCTGATGTGGCTAAACAGTAGAAACCCCCCACAAGTGACCCCATTTTGGAAACTAGACCCCGAAAGGAACTTATCTAGATGTGTGGTGAGCACTTTGAACCCCCAAGTGCTTCATAGAAGTATATAATGCAGAGCCGTGAAAATAATAAATACGTTTTCTTTCCTCAAAAATAATTATTTAGCCCAGAATTTTTTATTTTCCCAAGGGTTACAGGAGAAATTGGACCCCAAAAGTTGTTGCCCAGTTTCTCCTGAGTACGCTGATACCCCATGTGTGGAGGTAAACCACTGTTTGGGCACACGTCGGGGCTCAGAAGGGAAGTAGTGACTTTTGAAATGCAGACTTTGATGGAATGGTCTGCGGGCGTCACGTTGCGTTTGCAGAGCCCCTGGTGTGCCTAAACAGTAGAAACCCCCCACAAGTGACCCCATTTTAGAAACTAGACCCCCCAACGAACTTATCTAGATATGTGGTGAGCACTTTGAACCCCCAAGTGCTTCACAGACGTTTACATCGTAGAGCCGTGAAAATAATAAATAATTTTTCTTTCCTCAAAAATGATGTTTTAGCAAGCATTTTTTTATTTTCACAAGGGTAACAGGAGAAATTGGACCCCAGTAATTGTTGCGCAGTTTATCCTGAGTATGCTGGTACCCCATATGTGGGGGTAAACCACTGTTTGGGCACACGTCAGGGCTCGGAATTGAGGGAGCACCATTTGACTTTTTGAATACGAGATTGGCTGGAATCAATGGTGGCGCCATGTTGCGTTTGGAGACCCCTGATGTGCCTAAACAGTGGTAACCCCTCAATTCTACCTCCAACACTAACCCCAACACACCCCTAACCCTAATCCCAACTGTAGCCATAACCCTAATCACAACCCTAACCACAACCCTAATTCCAACTCTAACTCTAAGGCTATGTGCCCACGTTGCGGATTCGTGTGAGATTTTTCAGCATCATTTTTGAAAAATCCGCGGGTAAAAGGCACTGTGTTTTACCTGCGGATATTCCGCGGATTCCAGTGTATTTTGTGCGGATTTCACCTGCGGATTCATATTGAGGAACAGGTGTAAAACGCTGCGGAATCCGCACAAAGAATTGACATGCTGCGGAAAATACAACGCAGCGTTTCCGCGCGGTATTTTCCGCACCATGGGCACAGCGGATTTGGTTTCCATATGTTTACATGGTACTGTAAACCTGATGGAACACTGCTGCGGATCCGCAGCCAAATCCGCACCGTGTGCACATAGCCTAATTCTAAAGGTATGTGCACACGCTGCGGAAAACGCTGCGGATCCGCAGCAGTTTCCCATGAGTTTACAGTTCAATGTAAACATATGGGAAACAAAAATCACTGTACACATGCTGCAGAAAAACTGCACGGAAACGCAGCGGTTTACATTCCGCAGCATGTCACTTCTTTCTGCCGATTCCGCAGCGGTTTTACAACTGCTCAAATAGAAAATCGCAGTTGTAAAACCGCAGTGAAATGCGCAGAAAAAACGCGGTAAATCCGCCATAAATCCGCAGCGGTTTAGCACTGCGGATTTATCAAATCCGCAGCGGAAAAATCCGCAGAGGACCAGAATACGTGTGCACATACCGAAACCCTACCCCTAACCCTACCCCTAACCCTATCCCTAGCCCTAACCCTACCCCTAACCCTACCCCTAACCCTAACCCTACCCCTAACCCTACCCTAACCCTACCCCTACCCCTAACCCTAACCCTAGCCCTACCCCTAACCCTACCCCTAACCCTAACCCTAGCCCTAACCCTAGCCCTAACCCTAGCCCTAGCCCTAACCCTAGCCCTAACCCTAACCCTAGCCCTAGCCCTTACCCTACCTTTAACCCTACCCCTAACCCTAGCCCTAGCCCTAACCCTAACCCTACCTCTAACCCTAACCCTATTCTAACATTAGTGGAAAAAAAAAATTCTTTATTTTTTTTATTGTCCCTACCTATGGGGGTGACAAAGGGGGGGGGGGGTCATTTATTATTTTTTTTATTTTGATCACTGAGATAGATTATATCTCAGTGATCAAAATGCACTTTGGAACGAATCTGCCGGCCGGCAGATTCGGCGGGCGCACCGCATTTTGGAAGATGGCGGCGCCCGGGGAGAAGACGGACGGACCCCGGCAGGATCGGTAAGTATTATGGGGTGGGGGGAAGCACGGGGGGGGGGGATCGGAGCATGGGGGGCTGAATCGGAGCGCGGGAGGGGTGGAACGGAGCACGGGGGGTAGAACGGAGCACGGGGTGGGGTGGAACGGAGCACGGGGGGGTGGAACGGAGCACGGAGGGGGGTGGATCGGAGTGCAGGGGGGGTGATTGGAGCACGGGAGGGTGATTGAAGCACGGGGGGAGCGGACAAGAGCACGGGGGGGAGCGGAGCACAGGACAGAGGGGAGCCGGAGCAGTGTACCGGACAGATCGGGGGGCTGGGGGGGGCGATCGGTGGGGTGGGGTGGGGGCACATTAGTATTTCCAGCCATGGCCGATGATATTTCAGCATCGACCATGGCTGGATTGTAATATTTCACCCGTTATAATAGGTGAAATATTACAAATCGCTCTGATTGGCAGTTTCACTTTCAACAGCCAATCAGAGCGATCGTAGCCCCGAGGGGGTGAAGCCACCCCCCCTGGGCTAAACTACCACTCCCCCTGTCCCTGCAGGTCGGGTGAAATGGGAGTTAACCCTTTCACCCGATCTGCAGGGACGCGATCTTTCCATGACGCCACATAGGCGTCATGGGTCGGATTGGCACCGACTTTCATGACGCCTACGTGGCGTCATGGGTCGGGAAGGGGTTAAGAAAAGAGCATATGTGTGTGATGTAAGAATGATTGACACACAAACATCAATTGGCTTTTGTCAACAGTTTTTACTTTTGTTGGCTTTTGTTCTTAACTTTAAATAATATTTGTTTTATATGTTTTTTTTTCTTTTTTTTTCTGAAAACCACAACAGAACAAAGTTCAATTACAGCACAAATTTAAACAAAACATGGTTATGCTGCAAAAAAATAAACAAAAATAACTTGTGCTTACAGATTTCTGTTAGTTGGTGGAGGTGATGGCGGCAGCTCAGGGTCCTGCTCAGGTGGCCTTTGTTGGGACAATTGTCCTTCACCCTGTGTGGATGCTGTGTGTTGCATTTCCAAATACAGGCCTTGGTCATATTGGCCAGTTATGTATTAGCCATAAGGGAATTGTCTTTGCCCCTCATGCTGCTGAACATATTGGCTGGATTCACAGCCACCCCCAATATGGCCATGTCGTCCAAACCCAGGTTGGGACCAGCCTACCGCACTGAGTCTGGAAAAGTGGCCATATTGGGAAGGTTGGTTGTAGGCTGCCATATGGTACGGTGCTGGCCTTGGTTGATTTTGGGTGGGGAGGGGTTGAGGTGTAGGCACACATGGATGAGTTGCTTCAAATCCTGATTGACCATGCACCAGTTGAGTTCGTGGAAGACGCAAGAGGTTATGTGGTGAAAGCTGCCTTCTTTCAATAAATTCAAAAACCTCATAGGGGTCATTTGGGGAGGTACATAAATCAATCAGGATTTGAATACACCCTCTCACACGTAGCCTCACCTCACGGGAAAGGGGACCAAGGTACCGGGAAAGGCTGTGAGCAAAGGCCTCCTCTCCATCATCCGTGGCTGCCCTGGCCAAATAATTGAGGACCCCAGCGTCCACATCCCTTCTACTGGCTTGCAGCTCTCTCCTTCTGCAGCTTCTGCGTAAAGCCCCAGCTGCCTGTGGGCAGGACCCCAGTGGGACAGTAGGGCTGCTGCTGTGCCCATGCTCTTCCTGGCTTCCAGGATCAGGTGCTGCTTCTTCGACACTTGCTGCTGTCTCTTGTGATGCAGAAGCCAATGGACCTGGAAGGATGGAGGTAGAAGAGCCCAAAGATAGGCTTGCCACCTCTTCTTCAACACTAACGGGATCAATCACAGCCTCCAACTCCGACCCGGTCTCCCTCTCAGTGAGGTTGGACTGTGTTCTGTTATTAAACAATAAAGCAAAAACAATATTAATAGTTGAGTGATTTGATAACATAAGTTTATTATACATATTTGACCTCGTCTCCTGATAATTACTTACACACAACCTCCGATCCTCACAAGATCTCCTTCTCTACTCCCCTATTATCTCCTCTTCCCACAATCGTATACAAGATTTATTTCGTGTCTGACCCCTACTCTGGAACCCTGTACCACAACACATCAGACTCTCGCATACCATTGAAACCTTCAAAAAGAGCATGAAGACCCACCTCTTCCGACAAGCATATAACCTGCAGTAACCACTGATCAACCAAACTACTGCATGACCAGCTCTACCCTCGCCTACAGTATTCTCACCCATCCCTTGTAGATTGTGAGGCTACGCGGGCAGGGTCCTCTCTCCTCCTGTACCAGTTATGACTTGTTTTGTTTAAGATTATTGTACTTGTTTTTATTACGTATACCCCTCCTTACATGTAAAGCGCCATGGTCTGGAATAAATGGCACTATAACAATCAAAAATAATAATAACAATAATAATAATATTAATAATAATTGTGTTGTGATGTTTTTACTTACGGTCTTAGATCCATACTGGGATCCAAAAAGGAAAGTCGATCGTAGTATATGTACTTTTGCTTTTTCGTTGGAGCTGCTGACCCACTTCTTGCCCGCTGATACCTTTCTCGGTGATATTGGTCTCTGATGCTGCGCCATCGTGTCATAACATCTTCCACTGCAATGACATGGTCAAAAATATTCTAAAAGCTAAGTCTGCACATTGCTTAAAACAGTTGGCATTGATTAATCATATTTTAACGATGCGAAAAAAATGCCTTCATAAATGAATTTCCAAAAGTTTAAATTGCTTAAAAACAAAAAAACATAATACACAATAAAATGAAACAACACAAGGCCAGGGTCCACTCCCCTCTGTACCAGTCTGGCGTTAATAAAAAATAGTACCCAACGCAACATCTATATTATGTATGTACGTAAAAACTTTCTCATGTTCAGCATCTTTGTTTTTGTCAAAAAATATTTAAAAAAAACAGACTAAGCACCTAAAAGATTTGCATGAAATCATGTGGGTCAAGCATTTTTCAAGGTTAATTAATGTCGCAACATGAGTGTACTTACAAAGTTGTGTCTGCTCCGCATGTGTGCGTTGGGCAAAATCTGGGAATAGGATCCCACAGATGCTCCTCCAAGCTGCCTCTTTCCTGGCCCTGTTGGAGAAGTTTGGATCCCGCTGGTCCCAGATTTCTGGCTTTTCTTGGACCAGGATGAGGAGCATATCCACGTTAATGATGGATGCCATGCTGCTTGCACCTCCGTGAGGCGAGCGCCAGACTTCCGGGATGTCAGTCTGGCTTTTTCAACTAATTAGCATGTCTGAGCTTCCTGATTGAGGGCTTGGCACATTTCCTGGCACCTGGAGATGTCTGGTGTATTTCTCACAAGTCACACTGCTGGTCCGTGTGTAATCTGTATTTTTCTCGCCCCCATTGACTTTCATTGGCAGATTTTTTACACCATACGCTGACAAACGCAGCATGCTTCTATTTTCTACGGCCGTACAAGACCGTATAATACGGATCCGTATAATACGGCAGATAGGAGCTGGGCCATAGAGAATCATTGTACAGTATGCAATCCGTATTTTCTGCACCTCTCATACGTCTGTAAAACTCGCTAGTGTGACACAGGCCTCACTGTAATCATACTGACCAAAAGAATGAAGCTGCATTTCAATTTTACCACACACATAACAAAAAAATACAATTCCTGAATTGTGGCTTTTTGCTCATTCTACCTCTAAAAAATCAGAATAGAAAGCAATCAAAAAATGCCATGTGCCCGGAAATGGTAGCAATAAAAACATTAACTCCTGATTCTGTTGACAGAAATATGGAAAAACTATAGCTCTCAAATATGGTAATGCAAAAACTTTTTTTGCAAAAAAATAAAACTCTTTTAGTGTGTGACAGAAGCCAACCATAAAAAACTATATTAATCTGGTATCGCTGTACTCACATTGACCCAAAAAATTAAGTCATCTAATCACCTATATCGCATGAGGAATGACATAAAAAAATAAATAAAACCAATTCTTCACCTGCTGTTGATTTGCTTATTTGGCTCCCAAAAATCGCAGTAAGGCTCAGATCACATGTATCCTGCGCTTACACCGGATTTTCCATGTAGATCTCTGAAATAAGTCATTCAGATGCAACCCCGACTGGAAGAATCCTTATAATGAGGCTGATGGAGGCATTGTGGATGCCTTCTGGTCTGTGATCCGGCGGTGTCTGTCTGTTGAAGCGTGCATAAAAGTGTTGTTGACCACAGTTATGTGCACTTTTGCAAAGAAAGACACCACTGAACAGAGGCCAGACAAAATACGGAATAACTCTGCTGCCTCATTATAGTGAATGGATCCCTCATGGGTGTCATCTGAATCACGTCACTTGGAGATTTAGATGGAAACCCTGATGCAAGCGCTCAGCATAGTGCACAGGATATACGTGATCCAAAATGTTGTGTAAAATACTCCCATAAAAGCTTCACATAAATCAAAGCTAGTCACCACTCATGCCCATCACCTGTTAATAGAAATATAGGGGGGTTCCAAATTACTGAAGTACAAAGGCTCTGGAAAAGCAAAATGGCTCCTTACCTCCCAAAAGAAAGTCAGCAAATTCTGTGCTCCCAAATCCAAATCCCTCTCCCTTCTGAGCCCCAGTGTTCATTTAGCGTCTACATGTTTGGCATTTCTGTCTCAATGAGAGGTCTCCTAATTTATGGTTGTATATGTCTACAGAAGCATGAGCTGGGCACAATATTCTGGGCATTACAATATACCAGCACTAAAATGCATGGGGACTACAATGGACTGGACACTACAATGTACGGGCAATAGTAGATTTGCAGTTTTCACTCAGTAACATCGACTGCTGCTTGTTTCTAGAAAACACCTACACCTATAGGTAAATTCCCAAAGGGTATAATTTCCAAAATGGGATCACTTGAAGGGGTCTTCTATACTTCTAGCACCTAGGGGATTTGTATTCTAGGAAAATATGTGCTCCAGGAGACAAATAGCGCTCTGTCCCTCCTGAGTTTCGCAGTGTGACTATGCAGTACTGTACAGTCACATGACCTATTTTTACATTCACCAGAAAATGTGTGGCAAATATTGGTGCCATTTTTACCTATTTCCTCTTGTTACAATGTAAAATCTGGGGTAAAGCTACATTTTTATGTCAAAACTGTAATTATTATTTTATTTTTCACATCCCAATGGTATAAAAATCTGTGAAACACCTGTGGTGTCAATATGATTACTGCAACCCTAAGTAATTTATTGAGTGTTTTAGTTTGTAAAATGGGGTCAATTATGAAGGGGTCTAGTGTTCTGGCACCTTAGAGGCTGTATCGGTGGGTCATGGCCCCTCAAACATTACAATAGAATCTGCACTATAATATGGCTCTTCTTCTCTTTTTAGTTTTGTACTGTCCCTGAAAAGTAGTTCCTGATTACATATAGGACATTGATGCACTCAAGACAAACTGCACCACAAACTGAGGTCTATTTTTAATATTAGCCCTTATAAAAATTGAAAACTTGGGGCTAAAACTACATTTTAGTGGTAAAAATGTAATTGTTTTTTCTTCACAGCCCAATGGTATAAAATTCTGTGAGGCACATGTGATGTCAACATGCTCACTGCACCCCTAGATGAATTCATTGGGGGGTGCAGTATATAAAATTAGGTCACTTATGGGGGGTTCCTGCTTTTCTGGCACATCAGGGGCTCTGCCAATGTGACATGGCAACCTCAAATCATTCCAGCAAAATCTGAACTTCAATATGGCGCTTCTTCCTTTTCTGAGCTTTGCATTGGGCCTCAAAAGTAAATTTCAACCACATATGGGATATTGATGTACTCAGGAAAAATTACACAACAAATTTTAAGGTCCAATTACTCTGGCTATCCTTGCAAAAATGAAAAAAATAGAGCCAAAACATCATTTTTGTGAAAAATTTTTTTTTTTTTTCACAGTACAATGTTGTAAAATTCTGTGAAGCACCTGTGGGTTCAAGATACTCACCACATGTCTAGATAAATTCCTTGAGGGGTGTAGTTTCCAAAATGGAGTAAATTGGTGGGATTTCCCATATAGTCCCACCAGGGTCTCTCCAAACTCACCATGCATGTGCTCTCTTTTACAGCCAGTTTAGCGTTCAAAAAATCAAATGGTTCTCTTTCCCTTTCAAGCCCTGCTCTTCTCCACCTCATAAGGGGTATTGGTGTACTCAGGAGACACTACACAACAAATTGTATGGTCCATTTTTTCCTGTTAACCTTTTAAAAATAAAAAATTGGGGGCTGAATAACATTTTAGTGAAAAAAGTAAAATGTTAATTTTCTCTTTCCACATTGTTTCAATTCCTGTGAAGCACCTGAAGTGTTAAGAAACTTCTTGAATGTGGTTTTGAGGACTTTGAGGGGTGCAGTTTTTAGAATTCTATCACTTTTGGGTGTTTTCTGTTATATAGGCACACCAAAGCCACTGCAAATGTGATGTGATCCCTAAAAAATGGTTTTGTAAATTTTGTTGGAAAGATAAGAAATTAATGATCAACCCTGCTAACTTCCAAACTGGAAAAAAAATAATAATAAAAATAATGCAGATGTAAACTATCAAATAAATAAGGCAGCACTTTATAGCACCATAGCTTGCAAACATGAAATCTGAAAATTGAATTGCATTACTGCACTAGAAATATGCTTAGTGCATAAATTGGGCAATTCATGTGTACCTGGTAGGCACGGTAAGGTGTTTCTCATTACCAGGACGTAACAATGCCAATCCTCTCTTAGAATAAAGTCTTCATCTGTATGGGACCCTGTGAGTCCTCTCTTGGACTGAAATCTATATCTCTATGGAGGGGTAGGTTCCTGCTTTGATTAAAAAACACCTAAATCTAAGAGGCAAAGTGCTCAGTCAGAAGGCTAATGAATACAAATATGAAAAAAGATTGTGTATGAGTTGGTGACTCTAGGTTAGCACCTGTTCACACCTAGTCTATGTTTGGATGTGACGATCAGTTTTTTTAAATTTGCAGATGTAAAGTAGACATGTGTTAAATGTTATTTATTAACATTTAACATTTGTGACATAATTGTCTGGTTTAAGGGCATAAGAATTAAAATTTGAAAATTTAAAAATTTAAAAAAATTCAGCAAAATTTCCAATATTTTCACAAATATACACATCATATCGAACATGTTTTACTGCTGTCATGCAGTACAATATGTTATGACAAAACAACATCAGAATCAGTGGGATCCGTTGAAACGTTCCAGCATTATTACCACATAAATTGACACCGGTCAGAATTGCAAAATGTTGCCTTGTCATCGAGGTGGAAACTAGGGTTGAGCGACCTTGACCTTTTTAGAGTCGAGTCGTGTTTCGCGAAACCCGACTATCTTAGAAGTCGAGTCGAGTGGAATCGGCCGATTATGGCGAAAAGTCGGGTATCGCCCGAAACACGAAACCCAATGCAAGTCAATGGGGGAGCATAGTCGGCAGTGAGTGGAGGCCAGGAAAACACCTACACTGCCCATTTTAATGGCAAAAACATCCATTCTTGTTACAGAAGCTTGTCAATCGTAATTAGTGTTGAGCGATACCGTCCGATACTTGAAAGTATCGGTATCGGATAGTATCGGCCGATACCCGAAAAATATCGGATATCGCCGATACCGATATCCGATACCAATACAAGTCAATGGGACATCAAGTATCGGAATGTATCCTCATGGATCCCAGGGTCTGAAGGAGAGGAAACTCTCCTTCAGGCCCTGGGATCCATATTAAAGTGTAAAATAAAGAATTAAAATAAAAAATATTGTTATATTCACCTCTCCGGCGGCCCCTGGACATCAGCGGGAGGATCCGGCGTCCGGCACGGCTTCTTTCTTCAAAATGCGCGCCTTCAGGACCTGTGGAATGACGTCCCGGCTTCTGATTGGTCGCGTGCCGCCCATGTGACCGCCACGCGACCAATCAGAAGCCGCGACGTCATTCCTCAGGTCCTAGAAGGCGCTCATTCTAGGACTTTAGCTGAGGAATGACGTCGCAGCTTCTGATTGGTCGCGTGGCGGTCACATGGGCGGCACGCGACCAATCAGAAGCCGAGACGTCATTCCACAGGTCCTGAAGGCGCGCATTTTGAAGAAAGAAGCCGTGCCGGACGCCGGATCCTCCCGCTGATGTCCAGGGGCCGCCGGAGAGGTGAATATAACAATATTTTTTATTTTAATTCTTTATTTTACACTTCCGATACCGATACCCGATATCACAAAAATATCGGATCTCGGTATCGGAATTCCGATACCGCAAGTATCGGCCGATACCCGATACTTGCGGTATCGGAATGCTCAACACTAATCGTAATTTAGCTTATAATAATTGGAAGGCATTTGAAATTGGGGGTCATTTGGCTAAAGTTGTGGGGGGTAGGGCTGGTTCAAGTAATTAGTGGGCCCAGTAAATCTGGACCACGTCACGGCAGTGGAGCAGGGAGAGGTAAGTATTTCAACTTTGCAAGTGCTGTGATCCTGAGCAAGCAGGGGGGGCCCACTCGTTGGCATTGGCATCGTTGGCATTGGCACTGGCACAGGGCCTCTCAAAGTACAGTGGTGTGTTTGCACGCCGGGGGCGCCTCCCACCGGCAGCAACACTTTTGCGTACTATGAGAGGCCCTGTGCCAGTGACGTCGCCAACTAGTATTCCTTCCCCCACCTGATGAAGGAACCTGCACTTTCATCTCATTTTTTAATGAGAGCCTGAAGACAGAAGTTCAGGAAAAGCAACCTGGAGAACACCTTGGAGTGTAACACACCATCTCTCTACACCCCATACCCAATTTGTAGGCCTAATGCAGTGTAGTTTTCAACAACTACTAAACGAGAGTCGGAAGATCGAAGCAATGTGGACAAAACCTGGGGAACACCTTGGAGTATAACACACCGTCTCTCTACACCCCATACCCAATTTGTAGGCCTAATGCAGTGTAGATTTCTACAACTACTAAACGAGAGTCGGAAGACCGAAGCAATGTGGACGAAACCTGGGGAACACCTTGGAGTGGAACACACCATCTCTCTACACCCCATACCCAATTTGTAGGCCTAATGCAGTGTAGTTTCCAACAACTACTAAACGAGAGCATGAAGAACGAAGCAATGGACAGGAAACCTGGGGAACACCTTGGAAAGGAACACACCATCTCTCTCCACCCCATACCCAATTTGTAGGCCTAATGCAGCGTAGTTTCCAACAACTACTAAACGAGAGCCAGAAGATCGAAGCTCAGGAAAGGCAACCTGGAGAACACCTTGGAGTGGAACACACCATCTCTCTACACCCCATACCCAATTTGTAGGCCTAATGCAGCGTAGTTTCCAACAACTACTAAACGAGAGCATGAAGATCGAAGCAATGGAGAGGAAACCTGGGGAACACCTTGGAGTGGAACACACCATCTCTCTACACCCCATACCCAATTGGTAGGCCTAATGCAGTGTAGTTTCCAACAACTACTATACGAGAGCCGGAAGATCGAAGCAATGTGGACGAAACCTGGGGAACACCTTGGAGTGGAACACACCATCTCTCTACACCCCATACCCAATTTGTAGGCCTAATGCAGTGTAGTTTCCAACAACTACTAAACGAGAGCCAGAAGATCGAAGCAATGGAGAGGAAACCTGGGGAACACCTTGGAGTGTAACACACCGTCTCTCTACACCCCATACCCAATTTGTAGGCCTAATGCAGCGTAGTTTCCAACAAATACTAAACGAGAGCCAGAAGATCGAAGCTCAGGAAAGGCAACCTGGAGAACACCTTGGAGTGGAACACACCATCTCTCTACACCCCATACCCAATTTGTAGGCCTAATGCAGCGTAGTTTCCAACAACTACTAAACGAGAGCATGAAGATCGAAGCAATGGAGAGGATACCTGGGGAACACCTTGGAGTGGAACACACCATCTCTCTACACCCCATACCCAATTTGTAGGCCTAATGCAGTGTAGTTTCCAACAACTACTAAACGAGAGCCGGAAGATCGAAGCTCAGGAAAGGCAACCTGGAGAACACCTTGGAGTGGAACACACCATCTCTCTACACCCCATACCCAATTTGTAGGCCTAATGCAGTGTAGTTTCCAACAACTACTAAACGAGAGCATGAAGATCGAAGCATTGCAAAGGAAGCCTGGGGAACACCTTGGAGGGGAACACACCATCTCTCTACACCCCATACCCAATTTGTAGGCCTAAAGCAGCGTAGTTTCCAACAACTACTAAACGAGAGACGGAAGATCGAAGCTCAGGAAAGGCAACCTGGAGAACACCTTGGAGTGGAACACACCATCTCTCTACACCCCATACCCAATTTTTAGGCCTAATGCAGTGTAGTTTTCAACAACTACTAAACCAGAGCATGAAGATCGAAGCAATGGAGAGGAAACCTGGAGAACACCTTGGAGTGGAACACACCATCTCTCTACACCCCATACCCAATTTGTAGGCCTAATGCAGTGTAGTTTTCTACAACTACTAAACGAGAGTCGGAAGACTGAAGCAATGTGGACGAAACCTGGGGAACACCTTGGAGTGGAACACACCATCTCTCTACACCCCATACCCAATTTGTAGGCCTAATGCAGTGTAGTTTCCAACAACTACTAAACGAGAGCCAGAAGATCGAAGCAATGGAGAGGAAACCTGGGGAACACCTTGGAGTGTAACACACCATCTCTCTACACCCCATACCCAATTTGTAGGCCTAATGCAGTGTAGTTTCCAACAACTACTAAACGAGAGCATTAAGATCGCAGCAATGGCGAGGAAACCTGGGGAACACCTTGGAGTGGAACACACCATCTCTCTACACCCCATACCCAATTTGTAGGCCTAATGCAGTGTAGTTTCCAACAACTACTAAACGAGATCTTGAAGATCGAAGCAATGGAGAGGAAACCTGGGGAACACCTTGGAGTGGAACACACCATCTCTCTACACCCCATACCCAATTTGTAGGCCTAATGCAATGTAGTTTTCTACAACTACTAAACGAGAGTCGGAAGACCGAAGCAATGTGGACGAAACCTGGGGAACACCTTGGAGTGGAACACACCATCTCTCTACACCCCATACCCAATTTGTAGGCCTAATGCAGTGTAGTTTCCAACAACTACTAAACGAGAGCATGAAGATCGAAGAAATGGAGAGGAAACCTGGAGAACACCTTGGAGTGGAACACACCATCTCTCTACACACCATACCCAATTTATAGGCCTAATGCAGTGTAATTTTCTACAACTACTAAAGAGAGTCGGAAGACCGAAGCAATGTGGACGAAACCTGGGGAACACCTTGGAGTGGAACACACCATCTCTCTACACCCCATACCCAATTTGTAGGCCTAATGCAGTGTAGTTTCCAACAACTACTAAACGAGAGCCAGAAGATCGAAGCAATGGAGAGGAAACCTGGGGAACACCTTGGAGTGGAACACACCATCTCTCTACACCCCATACCCAATTTATAGGCCTAATGCAGTGTAGTTTTCTACAACTACAAAACGAGAGTCGGAAGACCGAAGCAATGTGGGCGAAACCTGGGGAACACCTTGGAGTGGAACACACCATCTCTCTACACCCCATACCCAATTTGTAGGCCTAATGCAGTGTAGTTTCCAACAACTACTAAACGAGAGCCGGAAGATCGAAGCTCAGGAAAGGCAACCTGGAGAACACCTTGGAGTGGAACACACCATCTCTCTACACCCCATACCCAATTTGTAGGCCTAATGCAGTGTAGTTTCCAACAACTACTAAACGAGAGCATGAAGATCGAAGCAATGGAGAGGAAACCTGGGGAACACCTTGGAGTGGAACACACCATCTCTCTACACCCCATACCCAATTTGTAGGCCTAATGCAGTATAGTTTCCAACAACTACTAAACGAGAGCCAGAAGATCGAAGCAATGGAGAGGAAACCTGGGGAACACCTTGGAGTGTAACACACCGTCTCTCTACACCCCATACCCAATTTGTAGGCCTAATGCAGTGTAGTTTCCAACAACTACTAAACGAGAGCATTAAGATCACAGCAATGGCGAGGAAACCTGGGGAACACCTTGGAGTGGAACACACCATCTCTCTACACCCCATACCCAATTTGTAGGCCTAATGCAGTGTAGTTTCCAACAACTACTAAACGAGAGCCGGAAGATCGAAGCTCAGGAAAGGCAACCTGGAGAACACCTTGGAGTGGAACACACCATCTCTCTACACCCCATACCCAATTTGTAGGCCTAATGCAGAGTAGTTTCCAACAACTACTAAACGAGAGCATGAAGATCGAAGCAATGGAGAGGAAACCTGGGGAACACCTTGGAGTGGAACACACCATCTCTCTACACCCCATACCCAATTTGTAGGCCTAATGCAGTGTAGTTTCCAACAACTACTAAACGAGAGCATGAAGATCGAAGCAATGGAGAGGAAACCTGGGGAACACCTTGGAGTGGAACACACCATCTCTCTACACCCCATACCCAATTTGTAGGCCTAATGCAGTGTAGTTTCCAACAACTACTAAACGAGAGCATGAAGATCGAAGCAATGGAGAGGAAACCTGGGGAACACCTTGGAGTGGAACACACCATCTCTTTACACCCCATACCCAATTTGTAGGCCTAATGCAGTGTAGTTTTCTACAACTACTAAACGAGAGTCGGAAGACCGAAGCAATGTGGACGAAACCTGGGGAACACCTTGGAGTGGAACACACCATCTCTCTACACCCCATACCCAATTTGTAGGCCTAATGCAGTGTAGTTTCCAACAACTACTAAACGAGAGCATGAAGATCGAAGCAATGGAGAGGAAACCTGGGGAACACCTTGGAGTGGAACACACCATCTCTCTACACCCCATACCCAATTTGTAGGCCTAATGCAGCGTAGTTTCCAACAACTACTAAACGAGAGCATGAAGATCGAAGCAATGGAGAGGAGACCTGGGGAACACCTTGGAGTGGAACACACCATCCCTCTACACCCCATACCCAATTTGTAGGCCTAATGCAGTGTAGTTTCCAACAACTACTAAATGAGAGCATTAAGATCGAAGCAATGGCGAGGAAACCTGGGGCACACCTTGGGGAGGCAGACACCGTTAGTAGGCCCTACCAAAGTTGTACCCCCAATGCAGTTTTAAAATTCCTAGAGGCTGAAAACAAGACTATTGACGCTCAGCTTTTTTCAAAGGAACACAGCTGAATTGAGTGGCGCAGACAGGCACAGGTAGTAGGACTTAAACCAAAAATGTGGCTCACTGCAGCTTAGAAAAGTTACAGGGGTACACAAGCAGCAGTGCTCTGGGCAGTGGAGGACAATTTCAATAGTGGACCGCAGACAGACTTTGTACGCCTACTATTAAAAAAAGGATGCTCTATGCAATTAAAAATAGGTTCCAGGGGTCCACGGGCAGCAGTGGTGTGGTCAGTGGACGAGTATTGGAAGGAGGGACCGCAGACAGGCGTAGTAGGCCTAACATAACAAAATTAGGCTGTAGACACTGTAAAATTGGTTCCAGGGGTACACGGGCAGCAGTGGTGTGGTCAGCGGAGGAAAATTGGAATTAAGGACTGCAGACAGACTTTGTAGGCTGTCCCCTGTGGACCATGCATCCAACACATTAACCCAGTGCGCCGTAATGGACACGTAACTTTTTGTGGACATGCCTACTGGTCCATGCGTCTCTTGTCAGGTGCACCTTTCTACTGTTTGATTGCCTGAGTGCTATGACAATGCAGACTTTTTCATGCCGGTGGAGGGCTGGGATGGCTTTTCTCGCAAAAGAAATGTCGACTGGGTAGCTTGAACCGTTGCACAGCGTAGTTCATCTGGGCTTTCTAAATATAAAACAAAGAAAAAAAGGAGGCTACATGCACTTTCAGCTGGGTTCCAGGGGTACACGGCCAGCATTGGTCTGGTCAGTGGAGAACTATTGGAAGGAAGGACCGCAGACACGCTTCGAAGGCCTAACATAATAACAGATGGCTGTAGGCAATTTTAAATTGGTTCCAGGGGTACACGGGCAGCAGTGGTGTGGTCAGTGGAGGCCTAGTGGAAGGAGTGACCGCAGACAGGCATCGAAGGCCTAACATAATAACACATGGCTGTTGGCAAATTTAAATTGGTTCCAGGGGAACACGGGCAGCAGTGGCCTGGTCAGTGTAGTAGTAGTAGAAAGAACGGACCGCAGACAGGCATCGAAGGCCTAAAATTAAAAAATTGGGCTGGCTGTAGGCAATTTGAAATTGGTTCCAGGGGTACACGGGCAGCAGTGGTGTGGTCAGTGGAGGCCTAGTGGAAGGAGTGACCGCAGACAGGCATCGAAGGCCTAACATAATAACAGATGGCTGTAGGCAATTTGAAATTGGTTCCAGGGGTACACGGGCAGCAGTGGTGTGTTCAGTGGAGGCCTAGTGGAAGGAGTGACCGCAGACAGGCATCGAAGGCCTAACATAATAACACATGGCTGTAGGCAATTTTAAATTGGTTCCGTGGGTACACGGGCAGCAGTGGTGTGGTCAGTGGAGGCCTAGTGGAAGGAGTGACCGCAGACAGGCATCGAAGGCCTAACATAATAACACATGGCTGTAGGCAATTTTAAATTGGTTCCGTGGGTACACGGGCAACAGTGGTGTGGTCAGTTGAGGCCTAGTGGAAGGAGTGACCGCAAACAGGCATCGAAGGCCTAAAATAAAAAAATTGGGCTGGCTGTAGGCAATTTTAAATTGGTTCCAGGGGTACACGGGCAGCAGTGGTGTGGTCAGTGGAGGCCTAGTGGAAGGAGTGACCGCAGACAGGCATCGAAGTTCTAACATAATAACACATGGCTGTTGGCAATTTTAAATTGATTCCGTGGGTACACGGGCAGCAGTGGTGTGGTCAGTGGAGGCCTAGTGGAAGGAGTGACCGCAAACAGGCATCGAAGGCCTAACATAATAACACATGGCTGTAGGCAATTTTAAATTGGTTCCAGGGGAACACGGGCAGCAGTGGCCTGGTCAGTGTAGTAGTAGTAGAAAGAACGGACCGCAGACAGGCATCGAAGGCCTAAAATAAAAAAATTGGGCTGGCTGTAGGCAATTTTAAATTGGTTCCAGGGGTACACGGGCAGCAGTGGTGTGGTCAGTGGAGGCCTAGTGGAAGGAGTGACCGCAGACAGGCATCGAAGGCCTAACATAATAACACATGGCTGTAGGCAATTTTAAATTGGTTCCGTGGGTACACGGGCAGCAGTGGTGTGGTCAGTGGAGGCCTAGTGGAAGGAGTGACCGCAAACAGGCATCGAAGGCCTAAAATAAAAAAATTGGGCTGGCTGTAGGCAATTTTAAATTGGTTCCAGGGGTACACGGGCAGCAGTGGTGTGGTCAGTGGAGGCCTAGTGGAAGGAGTGACTGCAGACAGGCATCGAAGGCCTAACATAATAACACATGGCTGTAGGCAATTTTAAATTGGTTCCGTGGGTACACGGGCAGCAGTGGTGTGGTCAGTGGAGGCCTAGTGGAAGGAGTGACCGCAGACAGGCATCGAAGGCCTAACATAATAACACATGGCTGTAGGCAATTTTAAATTGGTTCCGTGGGTACACGGGCAGCAGTGATGTGGTCAGTGGAGGCCTAGTGGAAGGAGTGACCGCAAACAGGCATCGAAGGCCTAACATAATAACACATGGCTGTAGGCAATTTTAAATTGGTTCCAGGGGAACACGGGCAGCAGTGGCCTGGTCAGTGTAGTAGTAGTAAAAAGAACGGACCGCAGACAGGCATCGAAGGCCTAAAATATAAAAATTGGGCTGGCTGTAGGCAATTTGAAATTGGTTCCAGGGGTACACGGGCAGCAGTGGTGTGGTCAGTGGAGGCCTAGTGGAAGGAGTGACCGCAGACAGGCATCGAAGGCCTAACATAATAACACATGGCTGTAGGCATTTTTAAATTGGTTCCATGGGTACACGGGCAGCAGTGGTGTTGTCAGTGGAGGCCTAGTGGAAGGAGTGACCGCAAACAGGCATCGAAGGCCTAAAATAAAAAAATTGGGCTGGCTGTAGGCAATTTTAAATTGGTTCCAGGGGTACACGGGCAGCAGTGGTGTGGTCAGTGGAGGCCTAGTGGAAGGAGAGACCGCAGACAGGCATCGAAGGCCTAACATAATAACACATGGCTGTAGGCAATTTTAAATTGGTTCCGTGGGTACAAGGGCAGCAGTGGTGTGGTCAGTGGAGGCCTAGTGGAAGGAGTGACCGCAAACAGGCATCGAAGGCCTAAAATAAAAAAATTGGGCTGGCTGTAGGCAATTTTAAATTGGTTCCAGGGGTACACGGGCAGCAGTGGTGTGGTCAGTGGAGGCCTAGTGGAAGGAGTGACCGCAGACAGGCATCGAAGTTCTAACATAATAACACATGGCTGTTGGCAATTTTAAATTGATTCCGTGGGTACACGGGCAGCAGTGGTGTGGTCAGTGGAGGCCTAGTGGAAGGAGTGACTGCAAACAGGCATCGAAGGCCTAACATAATAACACATGGCTGTAGGCAATTTTAAATTGGTTCCAGGGGAACACGGGCAGCAGTGGCCTGGTCAGTGTAGTAGTAGTAGAAAGAACGGACCGCAGACAGGCATCGAAGGCCTAAAATAAAAAAATTGGGCTGGCTGTAGGCAATTTCAAATTGGTTCCAGGGGTACACGGGCAGCAGTGGTGTGGTCAGTGGAGGCCTAGTGGAAGGAGTGACCGCAGACAGGCATCGAAGGCCTAACATAATAACACATGGCTGTAGGCAATTTTAAATTGGTTCCGTGGGTACACGGGCAGCAGTGGTGTGGTCAGTGGAGGTCTAGTGGAAGGAGTGACCGCAAACAGGCATCGAAGGCCTAAAATAAAAAAATTGGCCTGGCTGTAGGCAATTTAAAATTGGTTCCAGGGGTACACGGGCAGCAGTGGTGTGGTCAGTGGAGGCCTAGTGGAAGGAGGGACCGCAGACAGGCATCGAAGGCCTAACATAATAACACATGGCTGTAGGCAATTTTAAATTGGTTCCGTGGGTACACGGGCAGCAGTGGTGTGGTCAGTGGAGGCCTAGTGGAAGGAGTGACCGCAGACAGGCATCGAAGGCCTAACATAATAACACATGGCTGTAGGCAATTTTAAATTGGTTCCGTGGGTACACGGGCAGCAGTGGTGTGGTCAGTGGAGGCCTAGTGGAAGGAGTGACCGCAAACAGGCATCGAAGGCCTAACATAATAACACATGGCTGTAGGCAATTTTAAATTGGTTCCAGGGGAAAACGGGCAGCAGTGGTGTGGTCAGTGTAGTAGTAGTAGAAAGAACGGACCGCAGACAGGCATCGAAGGCCTAAAATATAAAAATTGGGCTGGCTGTAGGCAATTTGAAATTGGTTCCAGGGGTACACGGGCAGCAGTGGTGTGGTCAGTGGAGGCCTAGTGGAAGGAGTGACCGCAGACAGGCATCGAAGGCCTAACATAATAACACATGGCTGTAGGCATTTTTAAATTGGTTCCGTGGGTACACAGGCAGCAGTGGTGTGGTCAGTGGAGGCCTAGTGGAAGGAGTGACCGCAAACAGGCATCGAAGGCCTAAAATAAAAAAATTGGGCTGGCTGTAGGCAATTTTAAATTGGTTCCGTGGGTACACGGGCAGCAGTGGTGTGGTCAGTGGAGGCCTAGTGGAAGGAGTGACCGCAGACAGGCATCGAAGGCCTAACATAATAACACATGGCTGTAGGCAATTTTAAATTGGTTCCGTGGGTACACGGGCAGCAGTGGTGTGGTCAGTGGAGGCCTAGTGGAAGGAGTGACCGCAAACAGGCATCGAAGGCCTAAAATAAAAAAATTGGGCTGCTGTAGGCAATTTTAAATTGGTTCCGTGGGTACACGGGCAGCAGTGGTGTGGTCAGTGGAGGCCTAGTGGAAGGAGTGACCGCAAACAGGCATCGAAGGCCTAACATAATAACACATGGCTGTAGGCAATTTTAAATTGGTTCCAGGGGAAAACGGGCAGCAGTGGTGTGGTCAGTGTAGTAGTAGTAGAAAGAACGGACCGCAGACAGGCATCGAAGGCCTAAAATATAAAAATTGGGCTGGCTGTAGGCAATTTTAAATTGGTTCCAGGGGTACACGGGCAGCAGTGGTGTGGTCAGTGGAGGCCTAGTGGAAGGAGTGACCGCAGACAGGCATCGAAGGCCTAACATAATAACACATGGCTGTAGGCAATTTTAAATTGGTTCCGTGGGTACAAGGGCAGCAGTGGTGTGGTCAGTGGAGGCCTAGTGGAAGGAGTGACCGCAGACAGGCATCGAAGGCCTAACATAATAAGACATGGCTGTAGGCAATTTTAAATTGGTTCCGTGGGTACACGGGCAGCAGTGGTGTGGTCAGTGGAGGCCTAGTGGAAGGAGTGACCGCAAACAGGCATCGAAGGCCTAAAATAAAAAAATTGGGCTGGCTGTAGGCAATTTAAATTGGTTCCAGGGGTACACGGGCAGCAGTGGTGTGGTCAGTGGAGGCCTAGTGGAAGGAGTGACCGCAGACAGGCATCGAAGGCCTAACATAATAACACATGGCTGTTGGCAATTTTAAATTGGTTCCGTGGGTACACGGGCAGCATTGGTGTGGTCAGTGGAGGCCTAGTGGAAGGAGTGACCGCAAACAGGCATCGAAGGCCTAACACAATAACACATGGCTGTAGGCAATTTTAAATTGGTTCCAGGGGAACACGGGCAGCAGTGGCCTGGTCAGTGTAGTAGTAGTAGAAAGAACGGACCGCAGACAGGCATCGAAGGCCTAAAATAAAAAAATTGGGCTGGCTGTAGGCAATTTGAAATTGGTTAGAGGGGTACACGGGCAGCAGTGGTGTGGTCAGTGGAGGCCTAGTGGAAGGAGTGACCGCAGACAGGCATCGAAGGCCTAACATAATAACACATTGCTGTAAGCAATTTTAAATTGGTTCCGTGGGTACACGGGCAGCAGTGGTGTGGTCAGTGGAGGCCTAGTGGAAGGAGTGACCGCAAACAGGCATCGAAGGCCTAAAATAAAAAAATTGGGCTGGCTGTAGGCAATTTTAAATTGGTTCCAGGGGTACACGGGCAGCAGTGGTGTGGTCAGTGGAGGCCTAGTGGAAGGAGGGACCGCAGACAGGCATTGAAGGCCTAACATAATAACACATGGCTGTAGGCAATTTTAAATTGGTTTCGTGGGTACACGGGCAGCAGTGGTGTGGTCAGTGGAGGACTAGTGGATGGAGTGACCGCAAACAGGCATCGAAGGCCTAACATAATAACACATGGCTGTAGGCAATTTTAAATTGGTTCCAGGGGAACACGGGCAGCAGTGGCCTGGTCAGTGTAGTAGTAGTAGAAAGAACGGACCGCAAACAGGCATCGAAGGCCTAAAATAAAAAAATTGGGCTGGCTGTAGGCAATTTTAAATTGGTTCCAGGGGTACACGGGCAGCAGTGGAGTGGTCAGTGGAGGCCTAGTGGAAGGAGGGACCGCAGACAGGCATCGAAGGCCTAACATAATAACTGATGGCTGTAGGCAATTTTAAATTGGTTCCAGGGGTACACGGGCAGCAGTGGTGTGGTCAGTGGAGGCTTAGTGGAAGGAGGGACCGCAGACAGGCTTCGAAGGCCTAACATAACAAAATAGGGCTGTTGGCGATTTAAAATTGGTTCCAGGGGTACACGGGCAGCAGTACAATGGTCAGTGGAGGCCTAGTGGAAGGAGGGACCGCAGACAGGCTTCGAAGGCCTAACTTAAAAAAATAGGGCTGTTGGCAATTTAAAATTGGTTCCAGTGGTACAAGGGCAGCAGTACAATGGTCAGTGGAGGCCTAGTGGAAGGAGGGACCGCAGACAGGCTTCGAAGGCCTAACATAAAAAAATTGGGCTGGCTGTAGGCAATTTTAAATTGGTTCCAGGGGTACACGGGCAGCAGTGGTGTGGTCAGTGGAGGCCTAGTGGAAGGAGTGACCGCAAACAGGCATCGAAGGCCTAAAATAAAAAAATTGGGCTGGCTGTAGGCAATTTTAAATTGGTTCCAGGGGTACACGGGCAGCAGTGGTGTGGTCAGTGGAGGCCTAGTGGAAGGAGTGACCGCAGACAGGCATCGAAGGCCTAACATAATAACACATGGCTGTAGGCAATTTTAAATTGGTTCCGTGGGTACACGGGCAGCAGTGGTGTGGTCAGTGGAGGCCTAGTGGAAGGAGTGACCGCAAACAGGCATCGAAGGCCTAAAATAAAAAAATTGGGCTGCTGTAGGCAATTTTAAATTGGTTCCGTGGGTACACGGGCAGCAGTGGTGTGGTCAGTGGAGGCCTAGTGGAAGGAGTGACCGCAAACAGGCATCGAAGGCCTAACATAATAACACATGGCTGTAGGCAATTTTAAATTGGTTCCAGGGGAAAACGGGCAGCAGTGGCCTGGTCAGTGTAGTAGTAGTAGAAAGAACGGACCGCAGACAGGCATCGAAGGCCTAAAATATAAAAATTGGGCTGGCTGTAGGCAATTTGAAATTGGTTCCAGGGGTACACGGGCAGCAGTGGTGTGGTCAGTGGAGGCCTAGTGGAAGGAGTGACCGCAGACAGGCATCGAAGGCCTAACATAATAACACATGGCTGTAGGCATTTTTAAATTGGTTCCGTGGGTACACGGGCAGCAGTGGTGTGGTCAGTGGAGGCCTAGTGGAAGGAGTGACCGCAAACAGGCATCGATGGCCTAAAATAAAAAAATTGGGCTGGCTGTAGGCAATTTTAAATTGGTTCCAGGGGTACACCGGCAGCAGTGGTGTGGTCAGTGGAGGCCTAGTGGAAGGAGTGACCGCAGACAGGCATCGAAGGCCTAACATAATAACACATGGCTGTAGGCAATTTTAAATTGGTTCCGTGGGTACAAGGGCAGCAGTGGTGTGGTCAGTGGAGGCCTAGTGGAAGGAGTGACCGCAGACAGGCATCGAAGGCCTAACATAATAACACATGGCTGTAGGCAATTTTAAATTGGTTCCGTGGGTACACGGGCAGCAGTGGTGTGGTCAGTGGAGGCCTAGTGGAAGGAGTGACCGCAAACAGGCATCGAAGGCCTAAAATAAAAAAATTGGGCTGGCTGTAGGCAATTTTAAATTGGTTCCGTGGGTACACGGGCAGCAGTGGTGTGGTCAGTGGAGGCCTAGTGGAAGGAGTGACCGCAAACAGGCATCGAAGGCCTAACATAATAACACATGGCTGTAGGCAATTTTAAATTGGTTCCAGGGGAACACGGGCAGCAGTGGCCTGGTCAGTGTATTAGTAGTAGAAAGAACGGACCGCAGACAGGCATCGAAGGCCTAAAATAAAAAAATTGGGCTGGCTGTAGGCAATTTGAAATTGGTTCCAGGGGTACACGGGCAGCAGTGGTGTGGTCAGTGGAGGCCTAGTGGAAGGAGTGACCGCAGACAGGCATCGAAGGCCTAACATAATAACACATGGCTGTAGGCATTTTTAAATTGGTTCCGTGGGTACACGGGCAGCAGTGGTGTGGTCAGTGGAGGCCTAGTGGAAGGAGTGACCGCAAACAGGCATCGAAGGCCTAAAATAAAAAAGTTGGGCTGGCTGTAGGCAATTTTAAATTGGTTCCAGGGGTACACGGGCAGCAGTGGTGTGGTCAGTGGAGGCCTAGTGGAAGGAGTGACCGCAGACAGGCATCGAAGGCCTAACATAATAACACATGGCTGTAGGCAATTTTAAATTGGTTCCGTGGGTACAAGGGCAGCAGTGGTGTGGTCAGTGGAGGCCTAGTGGAAGGAGTGACCGCAGACAGGCATCGAAGGCCTAACATAATAACACATGGCTGTAGGCAATTTTAAATTGGTTCCGTGGGTACACGGGCAGCAGTGGTGTGGTCAGTGGAGGCCTAGTGGAAGGAGTGACCGCAAACAGGCATTGAAGGCCTAAAATAAAAAAATTGGGCTGGCTGTAGGCAATTTGAAATTGGTTCCAGGGGTACACGGGCAGCAGTGGTGTGGTCAGTGGAGGCCTAGTGGAAGGAGTGACCGCAGACAGGCATCGAAGGCCTAACATAATAACACATGGCTGTTGGCAATTTTAAATTGGTTCCGTGGGTACACGGGCAGCATTGGTGTGGTCAGTGGAGGCCTAGTGGAAGGAGTGACCGCAAACAGGCATCGAAGGCCTAACACAATAACACATGGCTGTAGGCAATTTTAAATTGGTTCCAGGGGAACACGGGCAGCAGTGGCCTGGTCAGTGTAGTAGTAGTAGAAAGAACGCACCGCAGACAGGCATCGAAGGCCTAAAATAAAAAAATTGGGCTGGCTGTAGGCAATTTGAAATTGGTTAGAGGGGTACACGGGCAGCAGTGGTGTGGTCAGTGGAGGCCTAGTGGAAGGAGTGACCGCAGACAGGCATCGAAGGCCTAACATAATAACACATGGCTGTAGGCAATTTTAAATTGGTTCCGTGGGTACACGGGCAGCAGTGGTGTGGTCAGTGGAGGCCTAGTGGAAGGAGTGACCGCAAACAGGCATCGAAGGCCTAAAATAAAAAAATTGGGCTGGCTGTAGGCAATTTTAAATTGGTTCCAGGGGTACACGGGCAGCAGTGGTGTGGTCAGTGGAGGCCTAGTGGAAGGAGGGACCGCAGACAGGCATTGAAGGCCTAACATAATAACACATGGCTGTAGGCAATTTTAAATTGGTTTCGTGGGTACACGGGCAGCAGTGGTGTGGTCAGTGGAGGACTAGTGGAAGGAGTGACCGCAAACAGGCATCGAAGGCCTAACATAATAACACATGGCTGTAGGCAATTTTAAATTGGTTCCGTGGGTACACGGGCAGCAGTGGTGTGGTCAGTGGAGGCCTAGTGGAAGGAGTGACCGCAGACAGGCATCGAAGGCCTAACATAATAACACATGGCTGTAGGCAATTTTAAATTGGTTTCGTGGGTACACGGGCAGCAGTGGTGTGGTCAGTGGAGGCCTAGTGGAAGGAGTGACCGCAGACAGGCATCGAAGGCCTAACATAATAACACATGGCTGTAGGCAATTTTAAATTGGTTCCGTGGGTACACGGGCAGCAGTGGTGTGGTCAGTGGAGGCCTAGTGGAAGGAGTGACCGCAAACAGGCATTGAAGGCCTAAAATAAAAAAATTGGGCTGGCTGTAGGCAATTTGAAATTGGTTCCAGGGGTACACGGGCAGCAGTGGTGTGGTCAGTGGAGGCCTAGTGGAAGGAGTGACCGCAGACAGGCATCGAAGGCCTAACATAATAACACATGGCTGTTGGCAATTTTAAATTGGTTCCGTGGGTACACGGGCAGCATTGGTGTGGTCAGTGGAGGCCTAGTGGAAGGAGTGACCGCAAACAGGCATCGAAGGCCTAACACAATAACACATGGCTGTAGGCAATTTTAAATTGGTTCCAGGGGAACACGGGCAGCAGTGGCCTGGTCAGTGTAGTAGTAGTAGAAAGAACGCACCGCAGACAGGCATCGAAGGCCTAAAATAAAAAAATTGGGCTGGCTGTAGGCAATTTGAAATTGGTTAGAGGGGTACACGGGCAGCAGTGGTGTGGTCAGTGGAGGCCTAGTGGAAGGAGTGACCGCAGACAGGCATCGAAGGCCTAACATAATAACACATGGCTGTAGGCAATTTTAAATTGGTTCCGTGGGTACACGGGCAGCAGTGGTGTGGTCAGTGGAGGCCTAGTGGAAGGAGTGACCGCAAACAGGCATCGAAGGCCTAAAATAAAAAAATTGGGCTGGCTGTAGGCAATTTTAAATTGGTTCCAGGGGTACACGGGCAGCAGTGGTGTGGTCAGTGGAGGCCTAGTGGAAGGAGGGACCGCAGACAGGCATTGAAGGCCTAACATAATAACACATGGCTGTAGGCAATTTTAAATTGGTTTCGTGGGTACACGGGCAGCAGTGGTGTGGTCAGTGGAGGACTAGTGGAAGGAGTGACCGCAAACAGGCATCGAAGGCCTAACATAATAACACATGGCTGTAGGCAATTTTAAATTGGTTCCAGGGGAACACGGGCAGCAGTGGCCTGGTCAGTGTAGTAGTAGTAGAAAGAACGGACCGCAAACAGGCATCGAAGGCCTAAAATAAAAAAATTGGGCTGGCTGTAGGCAATTTTAAATTGGTTCCAGGGGTACACGGGCAGCAGTGGAGTGGTCAGTGGAGGCCTAGTGGAAGGAGGGACCGCAGACAGGCATCGAAGGCCTAACATAATAACAGATGGCTGTAGGCAATTTTAAATTGGTTCCAGGGGTACACGGGCAGCAGTACAATGGTCAGTGGAGGCCTAGTGGAAGGAGGGACCGCAGACAGGCTTCGAAGGCCTAACTTAAAAAAATAGGGCTGTTGGCAATTTAAAATTGGTTCCAGTGGTACAAGGGCAGCAGTACAATGGTCAGTGGAGGCCTAGTGGAAGGAGGGACCGCAGACAGGCTTCGAAGGCCTAACATAAAAAAATAGGGCTGTTGGCAATTTAAAATTGGTTCCAGGGGTACACGGGCAGCAGTACAATGGTCAGTGGAGGCCTAGTGGAAGGAGGGACCGCAGACAGGCTTCGAATGCCTAACATAACAAAAATGTCAATACAATGGTATTGTCAGTGCCAGGCATTGAAGGATGTCAGCGCATAGACTAAACATTGGTGGAGCTGTGAGAGATAATTTTGCAAGTGGTAGAGCACTGTTTGAGCCGGGGGGGGGAACTGTCTTGTGGCCGGCGGTACAGGCCCAGGGCCCCTCATATTACAACGGTGTGTCTGACGTTGGGTGCGCACCACCACCGCCAGAGACACTTTATTGTACTATGAGGGACCCAGTGGCAGTGCCGTCGACCAAAAGTGGGCACACCCACCTCTTCAGACAATCAGCACTCTCACGGGTGCTGGCGCCAAGTGGCGATACCACGGCCCCGTGTGGGGAGTTTGGCCATTTAGTGAGGTGTAAACATGTCGTATGCTGGACAATCAGGTGCAGAAAATTACGAGATTGGAAAAGTCATTGAGAATAGTCCACAGGCAAGACCTTTTCATAGGAAAGCTAGGTGTCAGCCGGGCAAGGTGGGGCAAAAGATTTCGAAATCCAGTTGTGGTTCTTTTTAATGAAGGTTAGATCATCTACATTTTGGGTAGCCAGACGAGTCCTTTTTTCTGTTAGTATTGAACCTGCAGCACTGAATACTCTTTCTGATAGGACACTAGCTGCCGGGCAAGCAAGCTCCTGCAATGCATATTCTGCCAATTCTGGCCAGGTGTCTAATTTGGATGCCCAGTAATCAAATGGGAATGATGGTTGAGGGAGACCGTCGATAAGGGATGAAAAATAGTTTGTAACCATACTGGACAAATGTTGTCTCCTGTCACTTTGAATTGATGCTGCAGTACCTGTCCTGTCTGCGGTCATAGCAAAATCACTCCACAACCTGGTCAGAAAACCCCTCTGGCCAACGCCACTTCTGATTTCTGCCCCTCTAACACCTCTGGTCTGCTGGCCCCTGCAGCTCGTGTGAGAACGATCACGGGCGCTGTGTGCAGGGAATGCCAGAAGCAAACGGTCAACAAGAGTTGATTGTTTGGTTGCTAATATTATTTCCAAGTTGTCATGTGGCATTATATTTTGCAATTTGCCTTTATAGCGAGGATCAAGGAGGCAGGCCAACCAGTAATCGTCATCGTTCATCATTTTAGTAATGCGTGTGTCCCTTTTGAGGATACGTAAGGCATAATCCGCCATGTGGGCCAAAGTTCCAGTTCTCAAATCTGCGGTTGTGCTTGGTTGAGGGGCAGTTTCAGGCAAATCCACGTCACTTGTGTCCCTCCAAAAACCAGAACCCGGCCTTGCCGCGCCAACAATTTCCAGTGGCCCCGGAAAAGCTTCCTCATTAAAAATATAATCATCCCCATCATCCTCCTCGTCCTCCTCCTCCTCTTCGCCCGCTACCTCGTCCTGTACACTGCCCTGGCCAGACAATGGCTGACTGTCATCAAGGCTTTCCTCTTCCTCAGCTGCAGACGCCTGATCCTTTATGTGCGTCAAACTTTGTATCAGCAGACGCATTAGGGGGATGCTCATGCTTATTATGGCGTTGTCTGCACTAACCAGCTGTGTGCATTCCTCAAAACACTGAAGGACTTGACACATGTCTTGAATCTTCGACCACTGCACACCTGACAACTCCATGTCTGCCATCCTACTGCCTGCCCGTGTATGTGTATCCTCCCACAAAAACATAACAGCCCGCCTCTGTTCACACAGTCTCTGAAGCATGTGCAGTGTTGAGTTCCACCTTGTTACAACGTCTATGATTAGGCAATGCTGGGGAAGGTTCAAAGAACGCTGATAGGTCTGCATACGGCTGGAGTGTACGGGCGAACGGCGGATATGTGAGCAAAGTCCACGCACTTTGAGGAGCAGGTCGGATAACCCCGGATAACTTTTCAGGAAGCACTGCACCACCAGGTTTAAGGTGTGAGCCAGGCAAGGAATGTGTTTCAGTTGGGAAAGGGAGATGGCAGCCATGAAATTCCTTCCGTTATCACTCACTACCTTGCCTGCCTCAAGATCTACAGTGCCTAGCCACGACTGCGTTTCTTTCTGCAAGAACTCGGACAGAACTTCCGCGGTGTGTCTGTTGTCGCCCAAACACTTCATAGCCAATACAGCCTGCTGACGTTTGCCAGTAGCTGCCCCATAATGGGAGACCTGGTGTGCAACATTGGCAGCTGCGGATGGAGTGGTTGTGCGACTGCGGTCTGTGGACGAGCTCTCGCTTCTGCAGGAGGACAAGGAGGAGGAGGAGGGGGTGCGAACGGCTACAGCTAACTGTTTCCTAGACCGTGGGCTAGGCAGAACTGTCCCAAACTTGCTGTCCCCTGTGGACCCTGCATCCACAACATTCACCCAGTGTGCCGTGATGGACACGTAACGTCCCTGGCCATGCCTACTGGTCCATGCATCTGTTGTCAGGTGCACCTTTGTGCTCACAGATTGCCTGAGTGCATGGACGATGCGCTCTTTAACATGCTGGTGGAGGGCTGGGATGGCTTTTCTGGAAAAAAGTGTCGACTGGGTAGCTCGTAGCGTGGTACAGTGTAGTCCATCAGGGCTTTGAAAGCTTCGCTTTCAACTAACCGGTAGGGCATCATCTCTAACGAGATTAGTCTAGATATGTGGGCGTTCAAACCCTGTGTACGCGGATGCGAGGCTAAGTACTTCCTTTTTCTAACCATAGTCTCATGTAGGGTGAGCTGGACTGGAGAGCTGGAGATCGTGGAACTAGCAGGGGTGCCGGTGGACATGGCAGACTGAGAGACGGTGGGAGATGGTATTGTTGCCGCCGGTGCCCTAGATGCAGTGTTTCCTACTACAAAACTGGTGATTCCCTGACCCTGACTGCTTTGGCCTGGCAAAGAAACCTGCACAGATACTGCAGGTGGTGCGGAAAATGGTGGCCCTACACTGCCGGAAGGGATGTTGCATTGATGACTAGCTTCATTGGCCGAGGGTGCTACAACCTTAAGGGACGTTTGGTAGTTAGTCCAAGCTTGCAAATGCATGGTGGTTAAATGTCTATGCATGCAACTTGTATTGAGACTTTTCAGATTCTGCCCTCTGCTTAAGGTAGTTGAACATTTTTGACAGATGACTTTGCGCTGATCAATTGGATGTTGTTTAAAAAAATGCCAGACTGCACTCTTTCTAGCATCGGATACCTTTTCAGGCATTGCAGACTGAGCTTTAACCGGATGGCCACGCTGTCCTCCAACAGGTTTTGGCTTTGCCACGCGTTTTGGGCAAGATACGGGCCCGGCAGATGGAACCTGTTGCGATGTTGATGCCTGCTGCGGCCCCTCCTCCTCCGCTTCAGAACTGCTGCCGCCTGCACCCTGTTCCCCCAATGGCTGCCAATCGGGGTCAAGAACTGGGTCATCTATTACCTCTTCTTGTAGCTCGTGTGCAACTTCGTCTGTGTCACCGTGTCGGTCGGTGGTATAGCGTTCGTGATGGGGCAACATAGTGTCATCAGGGTCTGATTCTTGATCATTACCCTGCGAGGGCAATGTTGTGGTCTGAGTCAAAGGACCAGCATAGTAGTCTGGCTGTGGCTGTGCATCAGTGCACTCCATGTCAGATTCAACTTGTAATGGGCATGGACTGTTAACTGCTTCACTTTCTAAGCCAGGGACGGTATGTGTAAAGAGCTCCATGGAGTAACCCGTTGTGTCGCCTGCTGCATTCTTCTCTGTTGTTGTTTTTGCTGAAGAGGACAAGGAAGCGACTTGTCCCTGACTGTGAACATCCACTAACGACGCGCTGCTTTTACATTTACCAGTTTCATGAGAGGAGGCAAAAGAGCTAGAGGCTGAGTCAGCAAGATAAGCCAAAACTTGCTCTTGCTGCTCCGGCTTTAAAAGCGGTTTTCCTACTCCCAGAAAAGGGAGCGTTCGAGGCCTTGTGTAGCCAGATGACGAACCTGGCTCCACAGCTCGAGACTTAGGAGCAATATTTTTTTTCCCACGACCACCTGATGCTCCACCACTACCACTACCCTCATTACCAGCTGACAATGAACGCCCCCGGCCACGACCTCTTCCACCAGACTTCCTCATTGTTTTAAAAACGTAACCAAACTAACGGTATTTGTTGCTGTCACACAACTTACACGGTGAGCTATAACTTCAGTATGATTTAGCTACCCCTTTACAGGTGGGTGAGACCACAACGAAAATCAGGCACAATGTTACACACTCTGTTTTTGGTGGCAACAAATGAGAGAGATGCCACACACGCAGGACTGTCACTGAAGCACAAATGTAAATATTAATCTCCCACTGATTTGATTTTTTTTTTTTTCAGGGAGACTTTAGAAAAAAAAATAATAAAAAAAAATGATTTTTTCAGGAAGAATTTAGAAACCAAATAAAATAAAATGATTTTTTCAGGGAGAATTTAAAAAACAAATAAAACAAAAAATAGGCTTTCTATGGCCCACTGAGTGAGAGATGACGCACACAGGAGTCAGGAGTGGCACACAAGCCCAGAGGCCAATATTGTTCTCCCAATGATTGATGTAGTGATTTTTTCAGGTAGATTTTGGAATCCAAATCAAGCAAAAAAAATAATAGGCTTTCTATTGCCCACAATTGGAGAGAGAGAGAGAGATGGCACACCCAGGAGTCAAGACTGGCACACAAGCAGAAAGGGCAATATTAATCTCCCACTGATTTGATTTTTATTTTTTTTTCAGGGAGACTTTAGAAAAAAAAAATAGAATAAAATGTTTTTTTCAGGAAGAATTTAGAAACCAAATAAATTAAAATTATTTCTTCAGGGAGAATTTAGAAAACAAATAAAACAAAAAATAGGCTTTCTATGGCCCACTGAGTGAGAGATGACGCACACAGGAGTCAGGAGTGGCACACAAGCCCAGAGGCCAATATTGTTCTCCCAATGATTGATGTAGTGATTTTTTCAGGTAGATTTTGGAACCCAAATCAAGCAAAAAAAATAATAGGCTTTCTATTGCCCACAATTGGAGAGAGAGAGAGAGATGGCACACCCAGGAGTCAAGACTGGCACACAAGCAGAAAGGGCAATATTAATCTCCCACTGATTTGATTTTTTTTTTTTTCAGGGAGACTTTAGAAAAAAAAAATAGAATAAAATGTTTTTTTCAGGAAGAATTTAGAAACCAAATAAATTAAAATTATTTCTTCAGGGAGAATTTAGAAAACAAATAAAACGAAAAATAGGCTTTCTATGGCCCACTGAGTGAGAGATGACGCACACAGGAGTCAGGAGTGGCACACAAGCCCAGAGGCCAATATTGTTCTCCCAATGATTGATGTAGTGATTTTTTCAGGTAGATTTTGGAACCCAAATCAAGCTAAAAAAATAATAGGCTTTCTATGGCCCACAATTGGAGAGAGAGAGAGAGATGGCACACCCAGGAGTCAAGACTGGCACACAAACAGAAAGGGCAATATTAATCTCCCACTGATTTGATATTTTTTTTTTTTCAGGGAGACTTTAGAAAAAAAAATAATAAAAAAAATGATTTTTTCAGGAAGAATTTAGAAACCAAATAAAATAAAATGATTTTTTTCAGGGAGAATTTAGAAAACAAATAAAACAAAAAATAGGCTTTCTATGGCCCACTGAGTGAGAGATGAAGCACACAGGAGTCAGGAGTGGCACACAAGCCCAGAGGCCAATATTGTTCTCCCAATGATTGATGTAGTGATTTTTTCAGGTAGATTTTGGAACCCAAATCAAGCTAAAAAAATAATAGGCTTTCTATGGCCCACAATTGGAGAGAGAGAGAGAGATGGCACACCCAGGAGTCAAGACTGGCACACAAGCAGAAAGGGCAATATTAATCTCCCACTGATTTGATTTTTTTTTTTCAGGGAGACTTTAGAAAAAAAAATAATTAAAAAAAATGATTTTTTCAGGAAGAATTTAGAAACCAAATAAAATAAAATGATTTTTTTCAGGGAGAATTTAGAAAACAAATAAAACAAAAAATAGGCTTTCTATGGCCCACTGAGTGAGAGATGACGCACACAGGAGTCAGGAGTGGCACACAAGCCCAGAGGCCAATATTGTTCTCCCAATGATTGATGTAGTGATTTTTTCAGGTAGATTTTGGAACCCAAATCAAGCTAAAAAAATAATAGGCTTTCTATGGCCCACAATTGGAGAGAGAGAGAGAGAGATGGCACACCCAGGAGTCAAGACTGGCACACAAGCAGAAAGGGCAATATTAATCTCCCACTGATTTGATTTTTTTTTTTTCAGGGAGACTTTAGAAAAAAAAATAATAAAAAAAAATGATTTTTTCAGGAAGAATTTAGAAACCAAATAAAATAAAATGATTTTTTTCAGGGAGAATTTAGAAAACAAATAAAACAAAAAATAGGCTTTCTATGGCCCACTGAGTGAGAGATGACGCACACAGGAGTCAGGAGTGGCACACAAGCCCAGAGGCCAATATTTATCTCCCACTGATAGATTTAGTGATTTTTTCAGGTAGAGTTTGGAACCCAAATCAAGCAAAAAAAATAATAGGCTTTCTATGGCCCACAATTGGAGAGAGAGAGAGAGATGGCACACCCAGGAGTCAAGACTGGCACACAAGCAGAAAGGTCAATATTAATCTCCCACTGATTTGATTTTTTTTTTTTTTCAAGGAGACTTTAGAAAAAAAAAAAAAAAAAAAATGATTTTTTCAGGAAGAATTTAGAAACCAAATAAAATAAAATGTGTTAGGGCTAGGGAAACGCACCAAATAATAAGACTGATAGTGTACGGTGCGTTCGTAGCCCGTGGTCCACAGTGCAGAGATGGAACCTGCTGCTGAGTAATGACGGACTATATGGCGGTACTCATAAGTATACTCGCGTGGGTTAAACTTCACCCAATGTGAAGGAAGCAATCCTGTTGCGTCACAGGATCGCGGTACCGCACATAGAAGGCGAGCAAGCAGTCAGCGAACTTAACCCCAACTAGGATTGAAGTCCGATTAGACCACTTGCTGACACAACACCGCAATAGGGTGTGTTAGGCAATTCTTATAATTAGAGCACCGAAGTGCGAACTGTGCCGTGCTGGCAGGCACCACTAAGCACCCAGACGTGGGTCAGGAAGCGCACTACTGGCGCGTGGCGCCGCACTGGCGGTCACAGCAATAGACGCTGATATGTGTGTGACACGTTGAGTGATTTGTCAGGCGCTAGATAGCAGCCATACTCCATACGCGAACAGTCATACAATAGGGTAGGGGTATTTAATGAACGACTTGCACTCACAACAAACACACGTATTCAATTGTACACTAGCGCATGACCGTGCGGTCATGCGCAGTTTATATAATTGCAGGACAGGAAGTGGCCACAGAAACTTTGCCCTTCCAGGGCCTGCCAAGAGGACCAATGGAATGCGCTGCAGAGCCAGAGCACATGACCCTGGATCTCCAACGGGAGATCTTGCTCTGGGCATGCTCAGTGTGCGCAAACAAGGACTTAGTCCCAGGGAAGTCCGCTCGCCGCTGACCAGCACTGACTTTAATGGCAGGAGCTGAAGAAGCAGCAGTAACTCTCTGTACAGAGTGAGAGCGAGCAAGACACTGGGAGCGACGTCCCTGCTGAGCAGACTCCACTGCGGCTGGAGGAGAATGGGAGACCGCAGCGGAGACGGATCGAGATTCCCCCTGTGCAGCAGAGGAAACTCGACTCCTAACATTACCCCCCCTCCTTGGGCGTCGCTACGCTCGAAGGCAGCAATGAGCTGTGGGGCCCGAATGTTTTCAGCAGGCTCCCAAGACCTGTCCTCTGGACCATAACCCTTCCAATCCACCAAATAAAACTTTTTGCCGCGTACCACCTTGCACCCCAAAATAGCGTTCACCTCGTAATCGTCCGTAGACGAACCGGATGTCCCGGCAGATGACTCGGAAAACCGGGACATGTATACGGGTTTCAAGAGGGACACATGAAAGGTGTCGGTGATACCCAAGCGTGGAGGAAGAGCCAGGCGGTAGACCACAGGATTAACCTGTTCGAGAACCTTGAAGGGACCCAAGTAGCGAGGAGCAAACTTAGTGGACTCAACTCGCAGCCTGATGTTACGGGCGGAGAGCCACACCAAGTCGCCAGGGGCAAAAGTCGGAGCGGGGCGCCGATGAACATCGGCGGAGGACCTCATTCTCTCCTTGGAGGCCCGAATGGCATCCTGCGTGCGATCCCAAATGTCCCGTGCCTCCACAGCCCAGTCTGCCGCCCTGGGATCAGCAGAAGACACAGGCATGGGCACAGGAACATGCGGACGCTGGCCGTAATTTAAGAGGAATGGAGTCTGACCGGTGGAGTCGGCTACGGCATTGTTAAGTGCAAACTCTGCCCACGGTAGCAAGGATGCCCAGTCATCCTGTCTGGCAGAAACAAAATGTCGCAGATATGTGACCAAGGTCTGGTTGGCCCTTTCTACCAACCCATTCGTCTCGGGATGATATGTCGAAGAGAGATTTAACTCAATACTGAGTAGACGACATAGCTCCCTCCAGAATCGAGACGCAAACTGGGGACCCCGGTCACTAACAATTTTGTCTGGCATGCCGTGTAAGCGAAAGATATGCTTGATAAACAAGACAGCCAACGCCCGTGCAGATGGTAGCCGTGGAAGAGGCACCAAATGCACTATTTTGGAAAAATGATCGGTGATCACCCAGATAATGGTGCAATTACGAGACTTGGGTAAGCCAACCACAAAGTCCATCCCGACCATCTCCCAGGGCCTGTCAGCCACTGGCAGAGGATAAAGCAAACCAGCTGGCCGTTGCCGAGGAGTCTTGTTCCTGGCGCAAGAGACACATGCCCGAACGTACTCCGTGACATCACGAGCCATATGCGGCCACCAGTATGTCCTCGCCAGTAACTCTGATGTCCTTTTAGTACCAAAATGTCCACCCATCCTGGACGAGTGCGCCCAAGAGAGAACCTCCGGTCGCAAACTAGATGGAACAAAAGTCTTGCCCGGGGGCACAGACTCCAGCGAAACCGGGGCCACGGTTCTCAAACTCTCGGTGGGGACAATAAGCCGAGGCTCCTCCTCCGCAGATGACACAACGGAGCGAGAGAGAGCGTCGGCCCGAATGTTCTTCTCCCCAGAAAGGAAATGGAGGGTGAAATGAAACCGGGAGAAGAACAAGGACCATCTGGCCTGGCGAGAATTCAACCGCTGAGCTGTCTGCAGATACACCAAATTTTTGTGATCTGTGAAGACTTGGAAAGGAAAACGTGCTCCCTCCAAGAGATGTCTCCACTCCGAGAAAGCCAACTTCATGGCAAGCAACTCCCTGTCCCCGATGGAATAATTCCTCTCTGCTGGTGCGAAGGTCTTGGAGAAAAAGAAGCAAGGATGCTTCCGACCTTGAGCATCCTTTTGGAAGAGGACTGCTCCAGCACCAACTGAAGAGGCATCCACCTCCATGATAAATGGCTTATCAACATCGGGGCAATGAAGAATGGGAGCGCTAGCGAAGTGTGACTTTATAGAGATAAAAGCCTTGGAGACCTCCTCAGACCACAGTTTGGGATTCGCCCCCTTCTTGGTGAGGGCAACCAAGGGAGCTACCAAAGTTGAGAAATGCGGGATGAACTGGCGATAATAATTGATGAACCCCATAAAGCGCTGCACCGCTTTAAGAGAATGGGGTTCCTGCCAGTCCATCACAGCCTGTAGTTTGGCAGGATCCATAGCCAATCCCTGGGCTGAGATGATGTAGCCTAGGAAAGGTAAGAACTCCTGCTCAAACATACACTTCTCCAACTTGGCATAGAGGGAGTTTGCCCGTAGGAGGTCGAAGACTTTGCAAACATCTCTCCGGTGGGAGTCAATATCTGGAGAGTAGATGAGAATATCATCCAGATAGACTACGACCGAGGTGGAAAGCATATCCCGGAAGATATCGTTCACAAAGTCTTGGAAAACGGCTGGGGCATTACAGAGCCCAAAGGTAATCACCAGATATTCATAGCGCCCATCCCTGGTGTTAAAAGCCGTCTTCCATTTGTCCCCCTCACGGATGCGAATCAGGTTGTAAGCACCCCGCAGATCTAATTTAGTAAATACCCTTGCTCCCCGAAGCCTATCAAACAGTTCAGATATCAAAGGCAAAGGGTATTTATTCTCAACGGTGATGGCGTTAAGACCCCTGTAGTCTATGCATGGACGCAATTCCCCACTCTTCTTCTGCACGAAGAAGAATCCTGCCCCAGCAGGTGACACTGACTTCCTGATGAACCCTCTTGCCAGATTTTCCTGGATGTACTGTGACATTGCCTCCGTCTCCGGGAGAGATAGCGGATAGACTCGACCCCGGGGAGGCTCAGCACCAGGCAAGAGGTCAATAGGACAGTCATAGGGGCGATGGGGCGGAAGGGTCTCCGCCGCCTTTTTGGAGAATACGTCTGCATACGACCAATACTGCTTGGGGAGAGAGGAAAGATCTGCGGGTACCTCAGTTGTAGCTACCTGAACGCACTCCCTCTGACACCTACCCCCACAAGATTCACCCCATCCCAGAATTCTGCCTGAGGACCACTCGATATGAGGAGAGTGGTACCGTAGCCAAGGTATTCCCAACAGGACTTCATCAATTCCCTCTGGAATGACGAGCAGAGAAATAATCTCCTGATGAGATGGCGACATGGACAGAGTAAAAGGGATGGTCTGGTGAGTTATCTGTGAGGGCAGAGTCGACCCATTCACCACTCGTACCGTTACAGGTTGAGCTAGCATAACCAGAGGTATTGCGTGGCGTTGGGCGAAGGCAGAAGACATAAAATTGCCCTCCGCCCCAGAATCCACGCAGAGCTCTACCGAGTGGGAGAATGAGCCTAAAGTAATTGTCCCCTTAAAGGACAATTTAGAGGCAAACGTCGCCGTGTCTAGTGTACCTCCACCTACGACCACTAGACGCTGACGTTTCCTCGACCGCTGAGGACATCTGGTGGCTAAATGTCCAGACTGCTGGCAAACATGACAGACCCTGAGTGCACAAGCGGTCCGGGACTTAGGTCCCGCTTGTGACACTTCCCTGGCCTCATGTGACTCAGGAACCAGGACCGGAGATTCCAGAGGTTTGGCGAAAGTAGGAGCCAGCCGAAACCTCTGCCTACACTGGGCTCGCTCTAACCTCCGCTCGTTAAAACGGAGGTCAATTCGAGTGGAGACTGTTATTAACTCCTCCAGTGTGGCAGGAATCTCCCTAGTGGCCAGAGCGTCCTTTACATGATCAGCCACGCCCCTCCAAAATATGGGGATAAGAGCTTTATCCGACCATTCCAGCTCAGATGCTAAAGTGCGGAATTGGACGGCAAAATGACTGACCAAGGACTCACCCTGAGTTAATGCCAGCAGTTGGAGCGCAGTGTCATGGGTGACTTGAGGTCCTAAAAAGACCTGTTTTAAAGTGCTCAAAAACAGAGGAGCACTCTGCACCACATGATCGCCACGCTCCCACAGCGGCATAGCCCATTCCAACGCCCTGTCCGACAATAGAGACACAATAAATCCCACCTTAGCCCGCTCTGTGGGGAAACATGCAGCCAGAAGCTCGAGATGAATAGAGCACTGACTCACGAATCCCCTACAAAATTTGCTATTACCAGAAAATTTTTCTGGCAGCGGGAGGCGAGAAAATGTCGGAACAGGGGTGGCAATGGACAAAGTTGCTGCAGCCACGCTGGCAGCCTGTACAGCAACTGCTGTAACATCCACAGCTGGGGTTGCGCTCTCGAGAGCCGCCAACCTACCCTCCAGCTGCTGTATATACAGCAGGGATTGCTGTTTGTCCGTCATCACTAGCCAGACCCTGGCACTAGTGTAATGTTAGGGCTAGCGGAACGCACCAAATAATAAGACTGATAGTGTACGGTGCGTTCGTAGCCCGGGGTCCACCGTGCAAAGATGGAACCTGCTGCTGAGTAATAACGGACTATATGGCGGTACTCATAAGTATACTCGCGTGGGTTAAACTTCACCCAACGTGAAGGAAGCGATCCTGTTGCGTCACAGGATCGCGGTACCGCACATAGAAGGCGAGCAAGCAGTAAGCGAACTTAACCCCAACTAGGATTGAAGTCCGATTAGACCACTTGCTGACACAACACCGCAACAGGGTGTGTTAGGCAATTCTTATAATTAGAGCACCGAAGTGCGAACTGTGCCGTGCTGGCAGGCACCACTAAGCACCCAGACGTGGGTCAGGAAGCACACTACTGGCGCGTGGCGCCGCACTGGCGGTCACAGCAATAGACGCTGATACGTGTGTGACATGTTGAGTGATTTGTCGGGCGCTAGATAGCAGCCATACTCCCTACGCGAACAGTCATACAATAGGGTAGGGGTATTTAATGAACGACTTGCACTCACAACAAACACACGTATTCAATTGTACACTAGCGCATGTCCGTGCGGTCATGCGCAGTTTATATAATTGCAGGACAGGAAGTGGCCACAGAAACTTTGCCCTTCCAGGGCCTGCCAAGAGGACCAATGGAATGCGCTGCAGAGCCAGAGCACATGACCCTGGATCTCCAACGGGAGATCTTGCTCTGGGCATGCTCAGTGTGCGCCAACAAGGACTTAGTCCCAGGGAAGTCCGCTCGCCGCTGACCAGCACTGACTTTAATGGCAGGAGCTGAAGAAGCAGCAGTAACTCTCTGTACAGAGTGAGAGCGAGCAAGACACTGGGAGCGATGTCCCTGCTGAGCAGACTCCACTGCGGCTGGAGGAGAATCGGAAACCGCAGCGGAGACGGATCGAGATTCCCCCTGTGCAGCAGAGGAAACTCGACTCCTGACAAAATGATTTTTTCAGGGAGAATTTAGAAAACAAATAAAACAAAAAATAGTCTTTCTATGGCCCACTGAGTGAGAGATGACGCACACAGGAGTCAGGAGTGGCACACAAGCCCAGAGGCCAATATTGTTCTCCCAATGATTGATGTAGTGATTTTTTCATTTAGATTTTGGAACCCAAATCAAGCTAAAAAAATTATAGGCTTCCTATGGCCCACAATTGGAGAGAGAGAGAGAGAGATGGCACACCCAGGAGTCAAGACTGGCACACAAGCAGAAAGGGCAATATTAATCTCCCACTGATTTGATTTTTTTTTTTTTTTTAGGGAGACTTTAGAAAAAAAAATAATAAAAAAAAATGATTTTTTCAGGAAGAATTTAGAAACCAAATAAAATAAAATGATTTTTTCAGGGAGAATTTAGAAAACAAATAAAACAAAAAATAGGCTTTCTATGGCCCACTGAGTGAGAGATGACGCACACAGGAGTCAGGAGTGGCACACAAGCCCAGAGGCCAATATTTATCTCCCACTGATTGATTTATTGATTTTTTCAGGTAGAATTTAGAACCCAAATCAACCAATTTTTCAGGGAAAATTTATAAACACAATAAAAAAAAATAATAAATAGGCTTTCTATGGCCCACTATCTGAGAGAGAGAGATGGCACGCTTAGGACTGGCACACAAGCCCAAAGGCCAATATTAATCCCCCTTTTTTTTTTCAGGGAGAATTTATAAAACCAAAAAAAAAAAAAAATAGGCTTTCTATGGCCCACTATTTGTGAGAGAGATGGCACGCTCAGGACTGGCACACAAGCCCAGAGGCCAATATTAATCTCCCACTTTTTTTTTTTTTTTTCAGGGAAAATTTATAAACCAAATAAAAAAAATAATAAATAGGCTTTCTATGGCCCACTATCTGAGAGATAGAGATGGCACGCTTAGGACTGGCACACAAGCCCAAAGGCCAATATTAATCTCCTTTTTTTTTTTCAGGCAGAATTTATAAAACCAAAAAAATGAAATAAATAGGCTTTCTATGGCCCACTATTTGTGAGAGAGATGGCACGCTTAGGACTGGCACACAAGCCCAAAGGCCAATATTAATCTCCCACTGATTGATTTATTGATTTTTTCAGGTAGAATTTAGAACCCAAATAAAGCAAAAAAAAAAAAAAATAGGCTTTCTATGGCCCACTGAGTGAGTGATGATGCACACAGGAGTCAGGAGTGGCACACAAGCCCTGAGGCAAATATTTTTCTCCCACTGATTGATGTAGTGATTTTTTCAGGTAGATTTTGGAACCCAAATCAAGCAAAAAAATAAATAGGCTTTCTATGGCCCACTGACTGAGAGATGGCACACACAGGAGTCAGGAGTGGCACACAAGCCCTGAGGCCAATATTTTTCTCCCACTGATTGATGTAGTGATTTTTTCAGGTAGATTTTAGAACCCAAATCAAGCAAAAAAATAAATAGGCTTTCTATGGCCCACTGAGTGAGAGATGGCACAGACAGGGATGGCACTCTAGCAGAAATGCCAATCTTAATCTCCCACAAAAAAAAAAAAAAAAAAAAAAGGAACTGTCCTTCAATTACTATCTCCCTGCAGTAATCTCAGCCAGGTATGGCAGGCAGCAATAAGGAGTGGACTGATGCACAAATTAAATAAAAAGTGTGGACAAACAAACAAGATAGCTGTGCAGAAAGGAAGGAACAAGAGGATTTGTGCTTTGAAAAAAGCAGTTGGTTTGCACAGCGGCATACACACAGCAATGCAGCTATCAGGGAGCCTTCTAGGGCAGCCCAATGAGCTACAGCGCTGAGAAAAAAAAAAAAAAGTAGCTTCCACTGTCCCTGCACACCGAAGGTGGTGTTGGACAGTGCAAATCGCTACAGCACAAGCGGTTTGGGGGTTAATGGATCCTGCCTAACGCTATCCCTGCTTCTGATGAAGCGGCAGCAACCTCTCCCTAAGCTCAGATCAGCAGCAGTAACATGGCGGTCGGCGGGAACGCCCCTTTATAGCCCCTGTGACTCCGCAGACAGCAAGCCAATCACTGCAATGCCCTTCTCTAAGATGGTGGGGACCAGGACCTATGTCATCACGCTGCCCACACTCTGCGTTTACCTTCATTGGCTGAGAAATGGCGCTTTTCGCGTCATTGAAACGCGACTTTGGCGCGAAAGTCGCGTACCACATGGCCGACCCTGCACAGGGGTCGGATCGGGTTTCATGAAACCCGACTTTGCCAAAAGTCGGCGACTTTTGAAAATGAACGACCCGTTTCGCTCAACCCTAGTGGAAACTGGTTTAGGGGGTGAAAAGGTTAAAGTATTGGTCTGGAGGTAAATATTTTTTCCTCATGAATCCTTATCTATTTATGCCATAATCTAAACTATTCTCTAATGTTAAAAATTCCTTACCGTTCACTAACTGCTATTTTATTTGTTTTCTTACAGTGCTTGCTGGGATTCTTGAACAAAATGTCATCAGGGGGCAGAAGTTGCCATCACTGTCATAGACAATGCCCCTTTCTTGACGCAAAGCATCAACAGTGGCACTCATTTCAGGGGCTGTCGCCTTGGATCAGCAATAGCGAGCTGATCACAAGAATACCAGGAGTTTAGAGACCAGCGCCACCCTCACAAGTGATGTCGTTGGTCTCTACATACCAAGTATTGTGACACCACTCTGTTGCCGGCTTCTTACTACTAATCTAAACCAACAAAAGAGTTTGCACATCTAATTTTGTTTGCAGTTTTCTAGTACATTCTATGGTAAATTGAATGATGTAAGACTAAGTTCACATTTGCGTTGTGCGCCGCAGCGTCGTCGCCGCAACGCACAACGCAAACAAAAACGCAGCAAAACGCATGCACATGCGGCCCAATGCGGCGCCAATGTTAAAAGATAGGGCCGCACGACGCATGCGTTTTTGAAAAGGTCGGCGCCGCCCGAAAAATGCAACATGTTGCGTTTGACGCGCCCAGGCAGGTGCGCCCTAACGCCGCATGCGGCGTAAAACGCAACAAAACGCAACACAACGCATGCACATGCGGCCCCAATGTTAAAGATAGGGCCGCACGACGCATGCGTTTTGTTGCGGCGGTGACGCTGCGGCGCAAACCGCAAATGTGAACGTACCCTAAGTCAAACCTGTAACTCATCCAGCAAAAAACAAGTCCTCATATGGCTAAGTTGTCAGAAAAATAAAAAAAAGCTATGAATCCTGTAAAATAAGGTAGGAAAAATTGGAAGTGCCTAAATAAAAGTAAAAGGGTTAATGCAGTATTCACTTATCTGCAGAATATTTTTAATTTGTTTGGGTTTCATATGTTTTGATGAGTCCCCCTCCCTGTTTTTGATTGTCTAATATTTTTTCCTTGCCAAGAAAATGCTATTCATTATATAGAGTAAGTGCACATTCTATAAAAACACAAGGTAAAATACATATTGTCAAGTGTAAAATATATATAATCAGAATGAAATGAGCTTATTTCGTACTTTATCAAAATGTCAAGAATTCTACACAATGCCTTCTATGTAACATATGCAAATTACTAAATTCCCTCTATCTCTACGACAGTAGAGTCAGCATTACTTGTAAGATGAGTTTATTTTAAAGCAAATGGGATATAGAAATGGTTATGAACTGTAATAACTCTAATCTTGTTCACTTCAATAGAAATTTGCTATCTGGAACATTATCATATGCATGGAAAAAAGTATATGAATAGGTTAACAGAGAAATGAGAGATGACAGATAAAAAAGGACGAAAAACTTTAGGAGAGGTAAGCTCTATGGTGCATGTATATTCCTGAACACTATTATTGTCTTTTCCATTATTCTGTCAACCTTCATGCATATTGCAATATATTACAGCTATCCTATGATCTGCCTGCCTGCTTATATTGCTGCCATTTTGACATTTTTTTCTCCACTGTATTGCTTTGTCTAACATTTTAAAAATTTTTGATAGTTTCATCAATGGAAACATTTTCTGTGCCTGTTTTTCATTCAGGCAGCCAGTATCTAGTTAAGAGATATCTTAGCCTTCATATCGATCATGTACTATGAATCTAGATATAAGGAGATTTAACAATTCACTCTACATTACCAAATTTGTTTGGGAGATGATTGCGTGGTACTTCAATACATATAAAAAATATAAACAAAATCCGTAGAACAGAAAACATAGTCTCCTAAAATAGACCCTATACTAAGTGGTGCAGAGGGCCAAAGTACCTTTGGACACTCTCATATATATCTGAAGTATCAAGTTCCCAAAAAAGTGACAAATTTTATTTAGACAAGCAATTTCAAAACAAAATAGATAAAGAATAATACAGTGGCAAAATGAACAGTATGGAACAAAGGTGCAAAGCAAACAGACCCATTCTAATTAGGTGGATGGGAAAACCAAAAAGGAATAGCAGCACTTCATATAAAGTGTCAGTGCTTCACATATTTCCTCCCAAATTCTAGTACATTTTCAAATATTTGAGCATCAGTGGTGAGCATACATAAATATGACTCAAACTACCTTAAGTAGCAATGACTCAGATGCCAGTGTTAAAGATCTCAGGTAGAGAGGAAACAGTGATCAGACAGTATTTATTACTTAACCCCTTTCTTACCTCACACTGCTTGGACACCGCTGTGTCTGCTACCCACACCACACCACCAATGACCCCTTGGCAAACCACCAGGACAACTGCTTCCTGGGAGTTTAATGCGCATACTGGACAGCCAACTATACTGGACATTACGCTATATGAAATACTACATAGCAGTTATACTACCTACTCAGTCACACTTTGCTCAAAAGGTGGCCATATAATAAAGGTCGTTTTACCGGTCGAAACGTCTAGCTGTCGCTTCTCTCATCACCGTTAATAAACATTCACATGAAGCATACTTTTCCCATTGTATGAGTGCAGTGATTCCATATTGAACTTGTATCTAGGGGGCCAGTGGTCCCCTTTCACTAGCACCTTATATGCATAGTAATTTGTCGAGTGCTATCCATCAATACCATTAACCAGTGCGAACTCCTGGCTCATCAATTCACCTCCGACCAAGCCAAATTGGCCTTCATCATGTCATATCTATCTGGTGAGGCCCTACCATGGCTCAATCCTTTGTTGGAAAGAGGGTATCAATTAGTGTTGAACCTACAGCCCTTCTTGGAAGTCTTTCATAAGGTCTTTGACGAGCCCGGTCATGTTTCTTCTGCAGCCTCTTCTCTGCTCTGGTTATGCCAAAGTAAACTCTCCTAAGGCCAGTATGAGGTCCGTTTTCCTACCTTGTCTTTGGAATTCGCTTGGAATAATGAGGCTCTGGTGGCAATCTTCTGGGAAGGCCTCTTCAGGCGAATCAAGGGTGAACTGACTGGCCGGGAGATACCCATCTCTCTGGATGACCTGGTGTCTCTTGCAAACCGAATTGATATTAGGTTCCAGGAACAGACCAAAGAGGTGAATCGCGAGAGAAGATCGGTATGCCTGGCGCCCACCTTTCAACAACCCATCATTAAGCAATTTCCTGTTGCGACTTCTTCACTTGATCCTTTGCAGACTGACCAGGTGAAGCTATCCAAGCACTGCAAAGAGGTTCATCGGGCCGAAGTGACATGCTTCTACTGCACCAGCTCCGAACACCTTATTCATTCCTGCTCCGAGAGACCAGGAAATGCCAGTGCCCAGGGTTGGTAGGAGAGGCTACCCTGGGCAAGAATTCCACCTCTCGATCGCTGACTCTGACTGTATCTGTCTCCAGTGGCAAAGCTTCTGTTGTTGAGTTGGCACACCAGGACTCTGAGTAACTTTGTTCAACAGGCTGTAGTCAAGCGGTATAAGATTCCAGTCCTGCGTCTTCTGGACACATTGATGATTTTGTCAGTGAATGGAAAGCTTCTCTCTGAGACCATCCAGTTCATCACGGAGCCCGTGGAGCTCAGGTGGGGATTCTGCATTTGGGGAAGATTTCTCTTCATGTGCTGTCTGGTCTCTCTTATTCTCTATTTCTAGGTCTCCTGTGGCTACAAAAACATGAACCTTTTCTGGATTGGAGGTACTCAATTAGAGCTCAGGATGTCAGGAAACGTGCCTTCCTCCTGTTGATCCAGTCCAGTCTCCTACGTCTCCTGCTATTTTGCCTGGCCTGCCTGTGGCATATTGGATGCATGCGGAGGTCTTCGACAAGAAGGAGGCTGAGACCTTGCCACCTCATAGACTGTATGATTGCCTGATTGACCTCCTACCGGGCACCTAACCTTCACAAGGCCGAATCTGGCCCCTTTCCCAGGCCAAGAGTCATGCTATCTCTGAATACATAGAAGATAACCTCGCTAGGAGATTTACCCGGAAATCCTCATATCCAGCCGAAGCTGGGTTTTTCTTTGTGAAGAAGAAGGATGACTCTCTGCGACCCTGCATTGACTACAGGGGTCTTAACCAAATCACGGTAAAAAATAAGTACCCCCTACCAATGATCTCCAAGATGTTTGATCACCTAAAGGGTTCCAGAGTCTTCACGAAGCTTGACCTATGAGGGGCATACAACCTGGTTTGAATTTGCCAGAGAGATAAGTGGAAGACAGCTTTCATCAACCGCGATGACCGTTATGAGTATTGCATTATGCCGTTTGGACTCTTTAATGCCCCAGCCATCTTCCAAGAACTGGTGAATGACATCTTCCATGACCTGCTCTATACGTGCATGGTAGTATAGCTGTATGACATCTTGGTACTCTCTCCTGATCTGCCAACACACGGGAGGCATGTTTGCCTGGTTCTACTAAGGTTAAAAACTAACCATCTCTACACCAAATATGAAAAGTGCGTCTTTGAACAGTCCTCGCTTCCATTTTTGGGACACATCATTTTTTAGACTGGTCTGAAGATGGATCCTGAGAAGGTATCCGCCATCATGAAGTGGCCCGGTCTAGGTGGTCTTAAAGCTTTCCAGCGGTTTCTCGGGTTTGCTAATAATTATCGCCAATTTATTTCACATTTTTTTTCCCGATCTGCTCCTATTTCTGCCCTAACCTACAGGCTTGAAAAAGAGGGGGCACAAGGGGGGTATTGTAGCACCCACCTCTCTGCCTTCAGTCCCTCTCTCCCTGCATAGACACTAGCGTACTCACCACCGAGGCTCCTGTCCTGCTCCTTCCGGGTCTGCTGCTGCCTGTGGTGCATGCACTCCTAGCAGGTCTCTAGGCCCTGAGCTTAGGGCGTGTGCATACACAATTCCTCTTTCTTGAATGGGCCGCTCGCATTCCTCTAAAGTGTTCACAGCCAATAGCTGGAGGTCATTTACTATTTAAAGTGCCTCCACCAATATGGAGGTGCCTGTGCAATGTTGTGAGTTTGTTCCTAACATGCTTGTCAGTTCTCAGGTCCCAGTACTTGTATCTTAGCCGGCTGCACCCGCCAGTGCTCACCTAAATGGCAGCTGAGCTAGCTGCACCCACCACTGATCACCTGAATGGCAGCTGAGCCTGCCGCATCCACCAGTGCAAATCTCTCTGTCAGCCTGTCTTGTCTGCACCTGCAGTTCCTGTCATCTGCTCTGCCTGCATTTGTTGGACATCTCCCCAGGCCATCCCCGCTACCCATTCCTAGGGTCAGCTGCCATCTACCCAAGGTCAGTCCTGAAGTAGCACCTGGATCACCTCCCTCATCTCTCCATGGAGCTTGGTGTTGTTAGCTGCTGCATGTCCGTGGTCAGATTGGGTGATCCACCTAGTTACACACCTCCTGATCTTCCTTGGGATTTGGCACAATGGTTTCACCACTCAACCTGTTACAACCTAAAGGGTTATAATTTCCAAAATGGGGTCACATGAGGGGGATTCTGCTTTACTATCACTCAGGGGCTATTTATATGGAATCTGCAAACTATTCTAGGAAAATCTGCATTCCAGGAGGCAAATAGCGTTCCATTCTTCCTGGATATCTCAGTATGGCTAAGTAATACTGTACAGCCACATATGGGGCATTGCCATATTCAGTAGAAATTGTGGGACACATTTTTTTACCCATTTCCCAGTATGAAAATGTAAAACTTGGAAAACTTAGAGGCTAACACACAATACTGGTGGCAAAAATGTTAATTATTTTATCTTCACTGCCCAATGGTATCAAAGTCTATGACACACCTGTGGTGTAAAAATAATCACTACATCCCTAGATGAATTAATTGAGAGGTTTAGTTTGCAAAATGGGGTCACTTATGAGGGTTTCTGCTGTTTTGTCACCTCAGGGGTTCTATAAAATATGGCGCTTCTTCCCTTCTGAGCTTTGCACTGTGCCTCAGAAGTAGTTTATGATGACATATGGGGTATGAGTAAACTCAGGAGAAGTTGCACAACAAATTTTGGGGTCCAAATTCTCCTGCTACTCTTATGAAAATACTAAATTTGGAGCTAAAAAAGATTTTTTGCAGGAAAAATTTGATTTTTTTTATTTTCGCTGCATAACGTTGTAAACTTTTGTGAAGCACTTGGGGGTTCAAGTTGTTCAATACATATCTAGGTAAGTTCCCAAATGGGTCAAATTTCCAAAAACTGTGTCATTTCTTGGGGGTTTTCACTGTTTAGGCACATCAGGGGCTCTCCAAACATGATATGGCATCCGTTAATTATTAATTATTTTGCATTCAAAAAGTCTAATGGCGCTCCATCCCTTCCAAGCCAACCCATGCCCCCAAACATTAGATTTCCCCCACATGTGGGATATCAGCATGATCAAAGAGAAATTGCACAACAAATTGTATATTCCATTTGTGAAAGAAAAGTTAAATTTTTTTCCTTCCACATTCCAGAAATTCATGTGAAGCACCTGAAGGGTTAATAAGCTTTTTGAATGTGGTTTTGAGTACCTTGAGGTGTGCAGTTTTTAGAATGTTGTCACTTTTAGGTATTTTCTGTCTTATAGGCCCCTCAAAATCACTTTAAATGTGAGGTGGTCCCTAAAAAAATGGTTTAGCAAATTTTGCTGTAAAATTGGGAAATCGCTGGTCAACTTTTAACCTTTAAAACTTCCTAACAAAAAAATTGTTTCAAAAATTTTGCTGTTGTAAAGTAGACTTGTGGTAAATGTTATTTATTAACTATTTTGTGCAGTATGGCTCTCTATTAAGGGCACAAAAATGAAAAGTTTGAAAATTGCAAAATTTTCTACATTTTCACCAAATTTCCATTTTTTCACAAATAAATGCAAGCCATACCAATTTTTTTACCACTTTCATGAAGTACAATATGTCATGAGAAAACATTTCCAGAATCAGTTGGCTCCATTGAAGCATTCCAGAGTTATGACTTCATAAATTGACAGTGGTCAGAATTGTAAAAATTGGCCTGGTCAGGAAGGTGAAAACAGGCTTCAGGGTGAAGGGGTTAATGTAAGGAACTTTATATGCAATGAAGGAAATACTCTTTTGATCCCTTGCTGATTTTTAAAGTTTTCCCACTGAAAAAGACATGATCAATCTATAATTTTAAGGGTAACTTAATTTTAACATTGAGAGATAGAATATCAAAAGTGATATCCGAAAATCACATTGTGTAAATTATATAATTTGTTTTTCATTTTGCATTGAGAAATAAGTATTTGATCCCCAACCAACCATTAAGAGTTCTGGCTCCTACAGACCAGTTAGACGTTCCTAATCTACTCTTACTTGCATTAAAGGCAGCTGTCTTACATAGTCATCTTTATAAAAGACTCCTGTCCACAGACTCAATTAATCAGTCAAACTTTAACCTCTACAACATGGGCAAGACCAAAGAGCTTTATAAAGTTGTCAGGGGCAAGATCATAGACCTGCACAAAGCTGGAATGGGCTACAAAGCCATAAGTAAGACACTGGGTGAGAAGGAGACAACTGTTGATGAAATTGTAAGAAAATGGAAGACATACTAAATGACTGTCGATCGACATCGATCTGGGGCACCATGCAAAATCTCACCTCTTGGGGTATTCTTGATTTTGAGGAAGGTGAAAGATCAGCCTAAAACTACGTGGGAGAACTTGTTAATGATCTCAAGGCAGCTGGGACCACAGTCACCAAGAAAACCATTGCTAACACATTACGCCGTAAAGGTTTAAAATCCTGCAGTGCCCACAAGGTCCCCCTGCTCAAGAAAGCACATGTGCAGGCCCATTTGAAGTTTGCCAATGAACACCTGGATGATGCTGTGAGTGACTGGGAGAAGGTGCTGTGGTCAGATGAGACAAATATTGCTGTGTTTGAAGGAAGAGAAATGCTGCCTATGACCCAAAGAACACATCCCACTGTCAAGCATGGAGATGGAAACATTATGTTTTTGGGAGCCATGTACCATAAAATCCTGAGTGACAACTTCCTTCCCTTCACCAGGACATTAAAAATGGGTCGTGGCTGGGTATTCCAGCAAGCCAATGACCCAAAACATAGAGCCAAGGCAACAAAAAAGTGACTAAAAAAGAAGAACAGGAAAGTCATCGAGTGGCCTAACCAGTCTCCAGACCTTAATCCCATAGAAAACTTATGGAGGGAGTTGAAGCTCCGAGTTGCCAAGCGACAGCCTCAAAATTTTAATGATTTAGAGATGATCTGCAAAGAGAAGTGGACCAAAATTCCCTCTGACATGTGCGCAAACCTCATCATCAACTACAAAAAACATCTGACTGCTGTGCTTGCCAACAAGGGTTTTGCCACCAAGTATTAAGTCTTGTTTACCAGAGTGTTGTGATTTCTGCTCTTGGGCTCCCTCCGGTGGTTATGAGTGGTAGTGCTGCTGTCTTTGGATCGCAGCATTTATTAGGTGTGTTCACTTTTTGCAATTTGGACTCAGCTATTTATTCCTGCTTTATCCTTTAGTCAGTGCCAGTTGTCCATTGTTTTTGGAGGATTCACATCCCTTACTGGTCTCTCCTGTTTGTTGTGCTTTTCAACAAAGATAAGTCCTGGCTTTGTTTTTGCTGTCCACATGCTGTGGGCCTTATAGTTCAGTGCATTTTCATGTTTTGTCTTGTCCAGCTTGTCTGTGTAAGGATTTTTTGCAGCCAAGCGGTATCTCTGGAGATGCAGATATACCCTCCATGTCTTTAGTCAGATGTGGAGTTTTGTATTTTCTGTGGTGGATATTTTCTAGTGTTTTAATACTGACCGCATAGTTCTCTGTCCTATTCTTTCTTTTTAGCTAGTAAGGCCTCCTTTGCTAATCCTGATTTCAGTCTGCGTTTGTCATTTCCCTCTCCTCTCACAGTCAATACTTGTGGGGGGCTGTCTATCCTTTGGGTATTTTCTCTGAGGCAAGATAGTTTTCCCGTTTCTATCTTTAGGGGAAGTTAGTCCTTAGGCTGTGTCAAGGTGTCTAGGGAGTGTTAGGTACATCCCACGGCTACTTCTAGTTGCGCTGCTAAGTTCAGGGTCTGCGGTCAGTGCAGGTACCACCTTCTCCAGAGTACGTCACATGCTGCTCCTAGGCCACCAGATCATAACACCAGAGTGATCAAATACTTATCTCTCACTGCAAAATGCCAATATATTTATATAATTCATGCAATGTGATTTTTGGGATTTTATTTTTGATATTCTATCTCTCAACATTAAAATTAACCTACATTAAAATTTTAGATTGTTCATGTCTTTGTCAGTGGGCAAAGTTACAAAATCAGCAAGAGATCAAATACTTATTTCCCCAACTGTATATATCAATTGAAAATGAATTATTTCACCCATCTCTGAAAACTCTTCAGTACTTTATATATTTTAATGAATTTACAATGAAAAAAAAATTTGAGTTTGAACTGTGTGCTGGAATGCTATCATTTGACTTTATCAGGAGTCTTAACAGCTTTGTCTGTGCATCACCACCTATCACCTGGATCAAGCAGGGGCGAGCTGCATCTAGCAATACTATTCATCTACATGTACATGTATACTTGTTGGTACACATTTTGCATTTTTTATTGTTACAGGGGAATAAACAGCCCCCTAACTTAAGGAATCTGCTTGTCAGACGTGTCCTCTCATCACCATCAGTGACTGGCACATTCCCCTGTAACAATAAAAAATGCAAAACGTGTACCCACATATTACCAACAAGTATCTTCTGTGTACTAAACACAAATTAGGACTATAGTAACATAGTAACATAGTTAGTAAGGCCGAAAAAAGACATTTGTCCATCCAGTTCAGCCTATATTCCATCATAATAAATACCCAGATCTACGTCCTTCTACAGAACCTAATAATTGTATGATACAATATTGTTCTGCTCCAGGAAGACATCCAGGCCTCTCTTGAACCCCTCGACTGAGTTCGCCATCACCACCTCCTCAGGCAAGCAATTCCAGATTCTCCCTGCCCTAACAGTAAAGAATCCTCTTCTATGTTGGTGGAAAAACCTTCTCTCCTCCAGACGCAAAGAATGCCCCCTTGTGCCCGTCACCTTCCTTGGTATAAACAGATCCTCAGCGAGATATTTGTATTGTCCCCTTATATACTTATACATGGTTATTAGATCGCCCCTCAGTCGTCTTTTTTCTAGACTAAATAATCCTAATTTCGCTAATCTATCTGGGTATTGTAGTTCTCCCATCCCCTTTATTAATTTTGTTGCCCTCCTTTGTACTCTCTCTAGTTCCATTATATCCTTCCTGAGCACCGGTGCCCAAAACTGGACACAGTACTCCATGTGCGGTCTAACTAGGGATTTGTACAGTGGCAGTATAATGCTCTCATCATGTGTATCCAGACCTCTTTTAATGCACCCCATGATCCTGTTTGCCTTGGCAGCTGCTGCCTGGCACTGGCTGCTCCAGGTAAGTTTATCATTAACTAGGATCCCCAAGTCCTTCTCCCTGTCAGATTTACCCAGTGGTTTCCCGTTCAGTGTGTAATGGTGATATTGATTCCCTCTTCCCATGTGTATAACCTTACATTTATCATTGTTAAACCTCATCTGCCACCTTTCAGCCCAAGTTTCCAACTTATCCAGATCCATCTGTAGCAGAATACTATCTTCTCTTGTATTAACTGCTTTACATAGTTTTGTATCATCTGCAAATATCGATATTTTACTGTGTAAACCTTCTACCAGATCATTAATGAATATGTTGAAGAGAACAGGTCCCAATACTGACCCCTGCGGTACCCCACTGGTCACAGCGACCCAGTTAGAGACTATACCATTTATAACCACCCTCTGCTTTCTATCACTAAGCCAGTTACTAACCCATTTACACACATTTTCCCCCAGACCAAGCATTCTCATTTTGTGTACCAACCTCTTGTGCGGCACGGTATCAAACGCTTTGGAAAAATCGAGATATACCACGTCCAATGACTCACCGTGGTCCAGTCTATAGCTTACCTCTTCATAAAAACTGATTAGATTGGTTTGACAGGAGCGATTTCTCATAAACCCATGCTGATATGGAGTTAAACAGTTATTCTCATTGAGATAATCCAGAATAACATCCCTCAGAAACCCTTCAAATATTTTACCAACAATAGAGGTTAGACTTACTGGCCTATAATTTCCAGGTTCACTTTTAGAGCCCTTTTTGAATATTGGCACCACATTTGCTATGCGCCAGTCCTGCGGAACAGACCCTGTCGCTATAGAGTCACTAAAAATAAGAAATAATGGTTTATCTATTACATTACTTAGTTCTCTTAGTACTCGTGGGTGTATGCCATCCGGACCCGGAGATTTATTATTTTATCTATAAGGTCATGGGTTCTTTTTCTTGTACATCCTCCAACGTGGTGTACATGACACAATGTACGAGGTGCCCTGGAAGTATCTATATTGGGGAAACTATGCAAAGACTACAAACTAGGATGAAGCTACACAGACACACAATCAGGAATGAAATGGACACACCTGTGGGAAAACATTTCTCTGGACCTGGACACAGTATGACAGATTTAAAAGTCTTTGTACTAAAAGGTCATTTTAAGGACCACAGGGAAAGGAAAATTTGGGAATACAAACTAATGAAGATGTTTAATTCGTTGACACTAGGACTCAATTTAAACCTAGATTTATGAGTCACTACACGGATACAATTCACACCTCCACCAGACAAACTCCAGATAACTAAGAACATTATTCCCACTGCCTCTCCATTTGTAAGAAAATGACTAATTTGATTACCTTGGCTTATTTTTAGAAGGCACCAAACTTTCCCACCCCCCTGAACAAATGTCCTGCTTTAGTATTCTCTAAATGTGCTTGATTCTTATTAATCTATTTGTAATCTGCCTGAAGAAGGAGCCACTGTGTTCTGAAAGCTTGCAAACATGTTATTTTCTGATTAGCCAATAAAGGTATCACTCCTAGAACACTCTTGTCATCATTGGACAGAAAAGTATTCACATCGATATGTATAACTAGATGGTGGCCCAATTCTAACGCATCGGGTATTCTAGAATATGCATATCCACATAGTATATTGCCCAGCCACATAGTATATTGCCCAGCCACGTAGTATATTGCCCAGCCACGTAGTATATTGCCCAGCCACATATTATATTGCCCAGCCATGTAGTATATTGCCCAGCCACGTAGTATATAGCACAGACACATAGTATATTGCCCAGCCACAAAGTATATTGCCCAGCCACGTAGTATATTGCCCAGCCACGTAGTGTATTGCCCAGTCACGTAGTATATTGCCCAGCCACGAAGTATATTGCACAGTGACGGAGTATACAGCACAGAGCCACGTAGTATACAGACTTAAAATAAAAAATAAACATATACTCACCCTCCATTGAAGTCCTGGCCCTGTGTGCAGTGCATGCGGCAGCTTCCGGTCCCAGGGTTGGGGCGCAGGACCTGTGATGACATCGCGGTCACATGACCGTGACGTCATGGCAGATCCTTGTCGCATACCATCCTTGCCACAGGAACCTGCCACTTGCTTGGAGCGGTCACCGGAGCGTCGCGAGGAGTGGGAAAGGCACCGGAAGGTGAGTATATGATGATTTTTTATTTTTTTATTATTTTTAACATTAGATCTGTTTACTATTGAGGCTGCATAGGCAGCATTAATAGTAAAAAAAGTTGGTCACACAGGGTTAATAGCAGCGCTAATGGAGTGCGTTACACCGCAGCATAACGTGGTCCATTAGCGCTGCCATTAACCTTGTGTGAGCGCTGACTGGAGGGGAGTATGGAGCAGGCACTGACTGTGGGGAGGAAGGAGCGGCCATGTTGCCGTCGGACTGTGGCCATCGCTGATTGGTCGTGGCAATGGTCGTGGGCGTTTTGCCACGACCAATCAGCGACTTGAATTCCATGACAGACAGAGGCCGCGGCCAATGAATATCCGTGACAGAAAGACAGAAGGACAGACAGAAAAATGGAAGTAAGTAAATAGGGCAGCACACTGCAGCGCCAAAACATGCAAACTTGAAAACACAAAATTTGAACTGCATTACTGCACTGAAAATATGAAAAAGGAGAGCTTTTAGCGCATAAAAATGGCCAATTTTATGTGTACCTCGTAGCCACGATAAGGCATCTCTCTTATACGAGGCCCTACGCTTGACCTACCTCTCTGAGAATAAACGTCTCCATCTGAATGGGTACATGTGAAACCTCTCCTTGGACTCAAATTCTCTCTCACTGTGGAGGGGTATTGGACCTATTATAATTAAAACACCTGAAGCTAGGAGGCGGGGAGTGCACGATCAGAAGGCTAGAGAATACATTTCAAAAAACCTGATCTGCACATCCAAACATAGACACAGTGTGAACAGGTGCTGAACCCAGAGTCGCCAACTCGTATATATTTAAGTAAATAGGGCAGCACACTGCAGCGCCAAAACATGCAAACTTGAAAACACAAAATTTGAACTGCATTACTGCACTGAAAATATGAAAAAGGAGAGCTTTTAGCGCATAAAAATGGCCAATTTTATGTGTACCTCGTAGCCACGATAAGGCATCTCTCTTATACGAGGCCCTACGCTTGACCTACCTCTCTGAGAATAAACGTCTCCATCTGAATGGGTACATGTGAAACCTCTCCTTGGACTCAAATTCTCTCTCACTGTGGAGGGGTATTGGACCTATTATAATTAAAACACCTGAAGCTAGGAGGCGGGGAGTGCACGATCAGAAGGCTAGAGAATACATTTCAAAAAACCTGATCTGCACATCCAAACATAGACACAGTGTGAACAGGTGCTGAACCCAGAGTCGCCAACTCGTATATATTTAAGTAAATAGGGCAGCACACTGCAGCGCCAAAACATGCAAACTTGAAAACACAAAATTTGAACTGCATTACTGCACTGAAAATATGAAAAAGGAGAGCTTTTAGCGCATAAAAATGGCCAATTTTATGTGTACCTCGTAGCCACGATAAGGCATCTCTCTTATACGAGGCCCTACGCTTGACCTACCTCTCTGAGAATAAACGTCTCCATCTGAATGGGTACATGTGAAACCTCTCCTTGGACTCAAATTCTCTCTCACTGTGGAGGGGTATTGGACCTATTATAATTAAAACACCTGAAGCTAGGAGGCGGGGAGTGCACGATCAGAAGGCTAGAGAATACATTTCAAAAAACCTGATCTGCACATCCAAACATAGACACAGTGTGAACAGGTGCTGAACCCAGAGTCGCCAACTCGTATATATTTAAGTAAATAGGGCAGCACACTGCAGCGCCAAAACATGCAAACTTGAAAACACAAAATTTGAACTGCATTACTGCACTGAAAATATGAAAAAGGAGAGCTTTTAGCGCATAAAAATGGCCAATTTTATGTGTACCTCGTAGCCACGATAAGGCATCTCTCTTATACGAGGCCCTACGCTTGACCTACCTCTCTGAGAATAAACGTCTCCATCTGAATGGGTACATGTGAAACCTCTCCTTGGACTCAAATTCTCTCTCACTGTGGAGGGGTATTGGACCTATTATAATTAAAACACCTGAAGCTAGGAGGCGGGGAGTGCACGATCAGAAGGCTAGAGAATACATTTCAAAAAACCTGATCTGCACATCCAAACATAGACACAGTGTGAACAGGTGCTGAACCCAGAGTCGCCAACTCGTATATATTTAAGTAAATAGGGCAGCACACTGCAGCGCCAAAACATGCAAACTTGAAAACACAAAATTTGAACTGCATTACTGCACTGAAAATATGAAAAAGGAGAGCTTTTAGCGCATAAAAATGGCCAATTTTATGTGTACCTCGTAGCCACGATAAGGCATCTCTCTTATACGAGGCCCTACGCTTGACCTACCTCTCTGAGAATAAACGTCTCCATCTGAATGGGTACATGTGAAACCTCTCCTTGGACTCAAATTCTCTCTCACTGTGGAGGGGTATTGGACCTATTATAATTAAAACACCTGAAGCTAGGAGGCGGGGAGTGCACGATCAGAAGGCTAGAGAATACATTTCAAAAAACCTGATCTGCACATCCAAACATAGACACAGTGTGAACAGGTGCTGAACCCAGAGTCGCCAACTCGTATATATTTAAGTAAATAGGGCAGCACACTGCAGCGCCAAAACATGCAAACTTGAAAACACAAAATTTGAACTGCATTACTGCACTGAAAATATGAAAAAGGAGAGCTTTTAGCGCATAAAAATGGCCAATTTTATGTGTACCTCGTAGCCACGATAAGGCATCTCTCTTATACGAGGCCCTACGCTTGACCTACCTCTCTGAGAATAAACGTCTCCATCTGAATGGGTACATGTGAAACCTCTCCTTGGACTCAAATTCTCTCTCACTGTGGAGGGGTATTGGACCTATTATAATTAAAACACCTGAAGCTAGGAGGCGGGGAGTGCACGATCAGAAGGCTAGAGAATACATTTCAAAAAACCTGATCTGCACATCCAAACATAGACACAGTGTGAACAGGTGCTGAACCCAGAGTCGCCAACTCGTATATATTTAAGTAAATAGGGCAGCACACTGCAGCGCCAAAACATGCAAACTTGAAAACACAAAATTTGAACTGCATTACTGCACTGAAAATATGAAAAAGGAGAGCTTTTAGCGCATAAAAATGGCCAATTTTATGTGTACCTCGTAGCCACGATAAGGCATCTCTCTTATACGAGGCCCTACGCTTGACCTACCTCTCTGAGAATAAACGTCTCCATCTGAATGGGTACATGTGAAACCTCTCCTTGGACTCAAATTCTCTCTCACTGTGGAGGGGTATTGGACCTATTATAATTAAAACACCTGAAGCTAGGAGGCGGGGAGTGCACGATCAGAAGGCTAGAGAATACATTTCAAAAAACCTGATCTGCACATCCAAACATAGACACAGTGTGAACAGGTGCTGAACCCAGAGTCGCCAACTCGTATATATTTAAGTAAATAGGGCAGCACACTGCAGCGCCAAAACATGCAAACTTGAAAACACAAAATTTGAACTGCATTACTGCACTGAAAATATGAAAAAGGAGAGCTTTTAGCGCATAAAAATGGCCAATTTTATGTGTACCTCGTAGCCACGATAAGGCATCTCTCTTATACGAGGCCCTACGCTTGACCTACCTCTCTGAGAATAAACGTCTCCATCTGAATGGGTACATGTGAAACCTCTCCTTGGACTCAAATTCTCTCTCACTGTGGAGGGGTATTGGACCTATTATAATTAAAACACCTGAAGCTAGGAGGCGGGGAGTGCACGATCAGAAGGCTAGAGAATACATTTCAAAAAACCTGATCTGCACATCCAAACATAGACACAGTGTCCACACAGTGTGCTGCCCTATTTACTTAAATATATACGAGTTGGCGACTCTGGGTTCAGCACCTGTTCACACTGTGTCTATGTTTGGATGTGCAGATCAGGTTTTTTGAAATGTATTCTCTAGCCTTCTGATCGTGCACTCCCCGCCTCCTAGCTTCAGGTGTTTTAATTATAATAGGTCCAATACCCCTCCACAGTGAGAGAGAATTTGAGTCCAAGGAGAGGTTTCACATGTACCCATTCAGATGGAGACGTTTATTCTCAGAGAGGTAGGTCAAGCGTAGGGCCTCGTATAAGAGAGATGCCTTATCGTGGCTACGAGGTACACATAAAATTGGCCATTTTTATGCGCTAAAAGCTCTCCTTTTTCATATTTTCAGTGCAGTAATGCAGTTCAAATTTTGTGTTTTCAAGTTTGCATGTTTTGGCGCTGCAGTGTGCTGCCCTATTTACTTAAATATATACGAGTTGGCGACTCTGGGTTCAGCACCTGTTCACACTGTGTCTATGTTTGGATGTGCAGATCAGGTTTTTTGAAATGTATTCTCTAGCCTTCTGATCGTGCACTCCCCGCCTCCTAGCTTCAGGTGTTTTAATTATAATAGGTCCAATACCCCTCCACAGTGAGAGAGAATTTGAGTCCAAGGAGAGGTTTCACATGTACCCATTCAGATGGAGACGTTTATTCTCAGAGAGGTAGGTCAAGCGTAGGGCCTCGTATAAGAGAGATGCCTTATCGTGGCTACGAGGTACACATAAAATTGGCCATTTTTATGCGCTAAAAGCTCTCCTTTTTCATATTTTCAGTGCAGTAATGCAGTTCAAATTTTGTGTTTTCAAGTTTGCATGTTTTGGCGCTGCAGTGTGCTGCCCTATTTACTTAAATATATACGAGTTGGCGACTCTGGGTTCAGCACCTGTTCACACTGTGTCTATGTTTGGATGTGCAGATCAGGTTTTTTGAAATGTATTCTCTAGCCTTCTGATCGTGCACTCCCCGCCTCCTAGCTTCAGGTGTTTTAATTATAATAGGTCCAATACCCCTCCACAGTGAGAGAGAATTTGAGTCCAAGGAGAGGTTTCACATGTACCCATTCAGATGGAGACGTTTATTCTCAGAGAGGTAGGTCAAGCGTAGGGCCTCGTATAAGAGAGATGCCTTATCGTGGCTACGAGGTACACATAAAATTGGCCATTTTTATGCGCTAAAAGCTCTCCTTTTTCATATTTTCAGTGCAGTAATGCAGTTCAAATTTTGTGTTTTCAAGTTTGCATGTTTTGGCGCTGCAGTGTGCTGCCCTATTTACTTAAATATATACGAGTTGGCGACTCTGGGTTCAGCACCTGTTCACACTGTGTCTATGTTTGGATGTGCAGATCAGGTTTTTTGAAAAGAAAAATGGAAGTGACCCTTAGACAATTATATAGTACATATGGAATGATACCATATGCGCCATTAGATGTGTAGCATGGAAATGTGAAGAGGCATATCGCCAGTATAAATGAAAAACGAAGGAAAATAACCAAATTTGCAGCCTATTTGTTAAAAGATATATACTTTATTGATATAAAATATAAAATATAAAAAAATTAAAAATGTATTATTGGGTGAGGGTGGAAACAAATGCACAGGGACTAAGAAAAGGATGCAATACAATGGGAACTGAATGAGGTTATGTTTTGATGAAAATCATAGCAGCACAAAAGAAGTTAAAGTTTGATATTAATATGAATCAACTGGTTTTAATACCACCATATAATTGTATTAAATGGACATTAAAAGGAAAAAAAAAACATAAAAAGTGAATTGAAGGGAATGGGGATGTACCAATATCTTTGAATATCATTAATAAGAAGACAAATGTCGAAACGCGTCTTGGGGTGAACGCATTCTCGGGACAGCAGCTGGATCCTCATTGTCACTGCTCCTCACAGGTAATTAACCCTTTCCTCACATGGTACTTTAGTAGATGGTGAGCATTTTTCTCATCTTATTAATGATATTCAATGATATTGGTACTGTATTATAGGTCCACTGTTTACACCCAATTTCGGGTATAATATTTGCACATGCATTTCATTACCTATTCTATCCGATGATCACTTTTCATCCCCATTCCCTTCAGTTCACTTTTTATGTTTTTTCCTTTGAGGATCCATATTGTCCATTTAACACAATGATATGGTCGCATTAAAACCAGAAAATGTGGTTATTATCCTTTGTTTTTCATTTTTAGTAGTTGTATTCCTTTTCTGTTTCACTTCCTGTTCTCTGGCATCAGCTTTGCTATCAGCATCCTCTTCTCCCTTCTGACTTGTTTCCCATCATTTCTTGTGCTCCCATATACCTAAACCCCTCCCTCAAATAATGTATCCACAAATCTCTGGTGTTTTAGGTCACAATACTAGGGCCATTATATTAAAACTAATTTTTCCCTACCAGCTCACAGAACATTTGGCATAGTATCAGATAACTTGGACCCCATTTGCATTTTCATCATACATTAATTCACGCCACACTATACATTCATAGATTACTTGTAGTCGCTCCAGTTTATGGGGCTGCTGTGAGCCAATGGTGTTCAGCAGAGGATGTATGCGGAGGTATTTATTGACAGCCCAGATGAATGGACCATACCCTGAGGAAAAGGACTGCGTTCTTTGAAAAGTGTTGGTCATTGGCTCATACACAAGCCCGTCTCCGAGGATTGGTGAAGTCACCTCTTCAACTCCCCCCCCCGGCTCACCTCACTACTGTACGATGGCTCTTCCGGCGGAGCAGACCACCACCTCATGTCTCTGTAAGCAACAGGGGAGGCTTAGCAATGGGACGACTCTCCCACTCCCGCCTGCATTACAGTTATTGTCCCAGTACCGGACGATCAGGACGCCCAGCACATTGATCAACAACTAAGTAAATGCTACGTCCCGCATTAATTTCCTCATTTAGAGCAGTTTTTCATTTTCCTTGGAGTTTACACGCATCTCCTAGTTTTGGTATACTTGATCAGTAGCTCAGCATTTGCTTGTTTTCCAGATTTTATACAGTTAGGTCCATATATATTTGGACAGAGACAACATTTTTCTAATTTTGGTTACAGACATTACCACAATTAATTTTAAACAAAACAATTCAGATGCAGTTGAAGTTCAGACTTTCAGCTTTCATTTGAGGGTATCCACAATAAAATTGGAAGAAGGGTTTAGGAGTTTCAGCTCCTTAACATGTGCCACCTGGTATTTAAAGGGAGCAAAAGTAATTGGACAATTGACTCCAATGCTATTTCATGGACAGGTGTGGGCAATCCCTTCGATATGTCATTCTCAATTAAGCAGATAAAAGGCCTGGAGTTGACGTGAGGTGTGGTGCTTGCATTTGGAAGATTTTGCTGTGAAGTAAACATGCGGTCAAAGGAGCTCTCCATGCAGGTGAAACAAGTCATCCTTAAGCTGCGAAAACAGAAACAACCCTTCCGAGAAATTGCTACAATATTAGGAGTGGCAAAATCTACAGTTTGGTAAATCCTGAGAAAGAAAGAAAGCACTGGTGAACTCATCAATGCAAAAAGACCTGGGGGCTCACGGAAGACAACAGTGGTGGATGATCACAGAATAATCTCCATGGTGAAAACAAACCCCTTCACAACAGCCAACCAAGTGAACAACACTCTCCAGGAGGTAGGCGTATCAATATCCAAATCTACCATAAAGAGAAGACTGCATGAAATTAAATACAGAGGGTTCACTGCACGGTGCAAGCCACTCATAAGCATCAAGAATAAAAAGGCTAGATTGGACTTTGCTAAAAAAAAATCTAAAAAAGCCAGCACAGTTCTGGAAGGACATTCTTTGGACAGATGAAACCAAGATCAACCTCTACCCGAATGATGGAAAGAGAAAAGTATGGCGAAGGCGTGGTACAGCTCATGATTCAACGCATACCACATCATCTGTAAAACACAGCGGAGGCAGTGTGATGGCTTGGGCATGCATGGCTGCCAGTGGCACTGGGTCACTAGTGTTTATTGATGATGTGACACAGGACAGAAGCAGCCGAATGAATTCTGAGGTATTCAGAGCCATACTGTGTGCTCAGATCCAGACAAATGCAGCGAAACTGATTGGTCGTCGTTTCATACTACAGCTGGACAATGACCCAAAACATAAAGCCAACGCAACCCAGGAGTTTATTAAAGCAAAGAAGTGGAATATTCTTGAATGGCCAAGTCAGTCACCTGATCTCAACCCAATTGAGCATGCATTTCACTTGATAAAGACTAAACTTCAGACAGAAAGGCCCACAAAAAAACAGCAACTGAAAACCACTGCAGTGAAGGCCTGGCAGAGCTTCAAAAAGGAGGAAACACATCATCTGGTGATGTCCATGAGTTCAAGACTTCAGGCAGCCATTGCCAACAAAGGGTTTTCAACCAAGTACTAAAAATGAACATTTTATTTTAAACTAGCTGAAGAGCCCGGCGTTGCCTGGGCATAGTAAATATCTGTGGTTAGTTATAGCACCTCACTTCTCTTATTTTCCCATCACGCCTCTCATTTTCCCCATCACATCTTTCATTTTCCCTCTCACATCTCTCATTTTCTCCCTCACACCTCTCATTTTCTCCCTTACACCTCTCATTTTCTCCCTTACACCTCTCATTTTCCCCTCACTCCTCTTATTTTTCCCCTCACTCCTCTCATTCCCCCCTAACACTTGTCATTTCGACCTCACATCTGTTATTTTCCGATCACTCCACTATTTTCCCTCACTCCTCTCATATTGCACTCACACCTTTTCATTTTCACCTCACACCTCTCATTTTCACCTCAGTATATACATGTTTGTCATCTCCCTTATATATAGTATACACCTGTATGTCATCTCCTGTATATAGTATATACCTGTATGTCATCTCCCCTGTATATAGTACATACCTGCTGTGTGTCATCTCCTCCTATATATAGTACATACCTGTATGTCATCTCCTCCTGTATATAGTATATACCTGTGTGTCATCTCCCCTGTATATAGTATATATCTGTGTGTCATCTCCTCCTGTATATAGTATATACCTGTATGTCATCTCCTCCTATATATAGCATATACCTGTATGTCATCTCCTCCTGTATATAGTATATACCTGTAGGTCATCTGCTCCTGCATATAGTATATACCTGTGTGTCATCTCCTCCTGGCTTAGTGATACCTGTATGTCATCTCCTCCTGTATATAGTATGTACCTGTATGTCATCTCCTCCTCTATATAGTATATACCTGGGTGTCATCTCTCCTGTATATAGTATATACCTGTGTGTTATCTCCCCTGTACATAGTATATATCTGTATGTCATCTCCTCCTGTATTAGACCTCGTTCACACGTTATTTGGTCAGTATTTTTACCTCAGTATTTGTAAGCTAAATTGGCAGCCTGATAAATCCCCAGCCAACAGGAAGCCCTCCCCCTGGCAGTATATATTAGCTCACACATACACATAATAGACAGGTCATGTGACTGACAGCTGCCGTATTTCCTATATGGTACATTTGTTGCTCTTGTAGTTTGTCTGCTTATTAATCAGATTTTTATTTTTGAAGGATAATACCAGACTTGTGTGTGTTTTAGGGCGAGTTTCGTTTGTCAAGATGTGTGTGTTGATTGCGTGAGGCGACATGCATGTAGCGACTTTTGTGAGATGAGTTTTGTGTGGCAACATGCGTGTAGCAACTTTTTGTGTGTCGAGTTGCATGTGACAGGTTAGTGTAGCAAGTTGTGTGCAGCAAGTTTTGCGCATGGCGAGTTTTATGTGTGGTGCCTTTTGAGTATGTGCAAGTTGTGTGTGAGGCAACTTTTGCATGTGCTGCAACTTTTGTGCATGTGGCAATTTTTCCACGTGTACAAGTTTTGCGCGTGGCGAGTTTTCCATGAGGTGAGTTTTGCACTTGTGGCGAGTTTTGCGTGAGCCTAGATTTTGTTTTGCATGTGGCGAGTTTTGCGCGTGGCGAGTTTTGAGCGGCGACTTTTGTGTTTCGACTTTTATGTGGCGAGGTTGGTGTATGTGTGGTGAAATGTGTGCTGAGGGTGGTATATGTGTTCAAGCATGTGGTAGTGTGTGGCGCATTTTGTGTGTGTTCATATCCCCGTGTGTGGTGAGTATCCCATGTCGGGGCCCCACCTTAGCAACTGTACGGTATATACTCTTTGGCGCCATCGCTCTCATTCTTTTAGTCCCCCTTGTTCACATCAGGCAGCTGTCAATTTGCCTCCAACACTTCTCCTTTCACTTTTCCCCATTATGTAGATAGGGGCAAAATTGTTTGGTGAATTGGAAAGCGCGGGGTTAAAATTTCACCTCACAACATAGCCTATGATGCTCTCAGGGTCCAGACGTGTGACTGTGCAAAATTTTGTGGCTGTAGCCGCGACGGTGCAAATGCCAATCCCGGACATATATGTATATAGTATATACCTGTGTGTCATCTCCCCTGTATATAGTATATATCTGTGTGTAATCTCCTCCTGTATATAGTATATACCTGTAGGTCATCTGCTCCTGTATATAGTATGTACCTGTATGTCATCTCCTCCTCTATATAGTATATACTTGTGTGTCATCTCTCCTGTATATAGTATATACCTGTGTGTCATCTCCTCCTGTATTAGACCTCGTTCGCATGTTATTTGCTCAGTATTTTTACCTCAGTATTTGTAAGCTAATTTGGCAGCCTGATAAATCCCCAGCCAACAGGAAGCCCTCCCCCTGGCAGTATATATTAGCTCACACATACACATAATAGACAGGTCATGTGACTGACAGCTGCCGTATTTCCTATATGGTACATGTGTTGCTCTTGTAGTTTGTCTGCTTATTAATCAGATTTTTATTTTTGAAGGATAATACCAGACTTGTGTGTGTTTTAGGGCGAGTTTCGTTTGTCAAGTTGTGTGTGTTGAGTTGCGTGTGGCGACATGCATGTAGCGACTTTTGTGAGATGAGTTTTGTGTGGCAACATGCGTGTAGCAACTTTTTGTGTGTCGAGTTGCATTTAACAGGTTAGTGTAGCAAGTTGTGTGCAGCAAGTTTTGCGCATGGCGAGTTTTGCCTGTGGCGAGTTTTATGTGTGGTGCCTTTTGAGTATGTGCAAGTTTTGTGTGAGGCAACTTTTGCATGTGTTGCCACTTTTGTACATGTGGCAATTTTTCCACGTGTGCAAGTTTTGCATGTGGCGAGTTTTCCATGAGGTGAGTTTTGCACTTGTTGCGAGTTTTGCAAGAGCCTAGTTTTTGCATGTGGCGAGTTCTGCGCGTGGCGAGTTTTGAGCGGCGACTTTTGTGTTTCGACTTTTATGTGGCGAGGTTGGTGTATTTGTGGTGAAATGTGTGCTGAGGGTGGTATATGTGTTCAAGCACGTGGTAGTGTGTGGCGCATTTTGTGTGTGTTCATATCCCCGTGTGTGGTGAGTATCCCATGTCGGGGCCCCACCTTAGCAACTGTACGGTATATACTCTTTGGCGCCATCGCTCTCATTCTTTAAGTCCCCCTTGTTCACATCTGGCAGCTGTCAATTTGCCTCCAACACTTTTCCTTTCATTTTTTCCCATTATGTAGATAGGGGCAAAATTGTTTGGTGAATTGGAAAGCGCGGGGTTAAAATTTCACCTTGCAACATAGCCTATGACGCTCTCGGGGTCCAGACGTGTGACTGTGCAAAATTTTGTGGCTGCAGCTGCGACGCCTCCAACACTTTTCCTTTCACTTTTTCCCCATTATGTAGATAGGGGCAAAATTGTTTGGTGAATTGGAAAGCACGGGGTTAAAATTTCACCTCACAACATAGCCTATGACGCTTTCAGGGTCCAGACGTGTGACTGTGCAAAATTTTGTGGCTGTAGCTACGACGCCATCAACACTTTTCCTTTCACTTTTTTCCCCATTATGTAGATAGGGGCAAAATTGTTTGGTGAATTGGAAAGCACGGGGTTAAAATTTCACCTCACATCATAGCCTATGACGCTCTCAGGGTCCAGACGTGTGACTGTGCAAAATTTTGTGGCTGTAGCTACGACGCCATCAACACTTTTCCTTTCACTTTTTTCCCCATTATGTAGATAGGGGCAAAATTGTTTGGTGAATTGGAACGGGCGGGGTTAAAATTTTGCCTCACAACATAGCCTATGACGCTCTCGGGGTCCAGACGTGTGACTGTGCAAAATTTTGTGGCTATAGATGCGACGGTTCAGATGCCAATCCCAGACATACACACATACATACACACACACACACACACATACACACACATTCAGCTTTATATATTAGACTAGCTGAAGAGCCCGGCATTGCCTGGGCATAGTAAATATCTGTGGTTAGTTATAGCACCTCACTTCTCTTATTTTCCCATCACGCCTCTCATTTTCCCAATCACATCTTTCATTTTCCCCCTCATATCTCTCATTTTCTCCCTTACACCTCTCATTTTCTCCCTCACTCCTCTCATTCCCCCCTAACACTTGTCATTTCGACCTCACATCTGTCATTTTCCGATCACTCCACTATTTTCCCTCACTTCTCTCATTTTGCACTCACACCTTTTCATTTTCACCTCAGTATATACATGTTTGTCATCTCCCTTATATATAGTATACACCTGTATGTCATCTCCTGTATATAGTATAAACCTGTATGTCATCTCCCCTGTATATATAATATACCTGCTGTGTGTCATCTCCCCTGTATATAATATAATAATAATAATTTTTATTTATATAGCGCCAACATATTCCACAGCGCTTTACAAATTATAGAGGGGACTTGTACAGACAATAGACATTACAGCATAACAGAAATACAGTTCAAAACAAATACCAGGAGGAATGAGAGCCCTGCTTGCAAGCTTACAAACTATGAGGAAAAGGGGAGACACGAGAGGTGGATGAAATATACCTGTATGTCATCTCCTCCTATATATAGTATATACCTGTATGTCATCTCCTTCTATATATAGTATATACCTGTATGTCATCTCCTCCTGTATATAGTATATACCTGTGTGTCATCTCCCCTGTATATAGTATATATCTGTGTGTCATCTCCTCCTGTATATAGTATATACCTGTATGTCATCTTCTATATATAGCATATACCTGTATGCCATCTCCTCCTGTATATAGTATATACCTGTAGGTCATCTGCTCCTGTATATAGTATATACCTGTGTGTCATCTCCTCCTGTTTATAGTATGTACCTGTATGTCATCTCCTCTATATAGTATATACCTGTGTGTCATCTCTCCTGTATATAGTATATATCTGTGTGTCATCTCCACTGTATATAGTATATACTTGTGTGTCATCTCCTCCTGTATTAGACCTCGTTCACTGTTGTGAATTCTGTGGCTGAATTCACTCCTGTGGTCACAAGTGGTACTGCAGCTTCTGAGATTCCTCCCTCAGGTGTTCTGGTGAGCTCGTTGGCTGCTTTGTTATTTAACTCCACCTGATTCTGTCTTCCTTGCTCCTTGTCAATGTTCCAGTGTTGGACCTGAGCTTCTGGATCTTCCTGTGGCCTGCTGCTCTGCTTAGCTAAGTGCTTCTTTGCTTTTGTTGCTACTTTTTCTGTCCAGCTTGTCTATTCGTTTTTGCTGGAAGCTCTGAGACGCAAAGGGTTCACCGCCGTGCCACTAGTTCGGCACGGTGGGTCTTTTTGCCCCCTTTGCGTGGTTTTTTGCTTTAGGGTTTTTTGTAGACTGCAAAGTTCTCTTTGCTTTCCTCGCTCTATCTAGAATATCGGGCCTCACTTTGCTGAATCTATTTCATCCCTACGTTTGTCTTTTCATCTTGCTAACAGTCATTATATGTAGGGGGCTGCCTTATTCTTTGGGGTATTTCTCTGAGGCAAGTCAGGCTTGTTTTTCTATCTTCAGGCTAGTCAGCTCCTCAGGCTGTGCCGAGTTGCATAGGTAGTGACAGGCGCAATCCACAGCTGCCTTTAGTTGTGTTTAGGATAGGTTCAGGTATTGCGGTCTACAGAGATTCCACGTTTCAGAGCTCGTTCTATTGTTTTTGGGTTATTGTCAGATCACTGTATGTGCTCTGATTGCTGGCACACTGTGTCACTGGATTGCCTACATAACAGTACAAGGAGCCAACCTAATGATTCTCAATAGAGGGAAAAAAGAAGTTCTGACATCATTTTTTTTTCTCAGCTCTGTGTTCAGTCTTTTTTTTCCCCTAGACATTTGGGTGTTTCAGGACACAGGTGTGGACATGGATATTCAGGGTCTGTGCTCTTCAATGGATAATCTCGTTACAAATGTACAAAGGATTCAAGATACTATTGATCAGAAATCTATGTTAGAACCAAGAATTCCTATTCCTGATTTGTTTTTTGGTGATAGAACTAAGTTTCTTAATTTCAAAAATAATTGTAAGCTATTTCTGGCCTTGAAACCTCATTCTTCTGGCAATCCTATTCAACAGGTTTTGATTATTATTTCTTTTTTGCGCGGCGACCCTCAGGACTGGGCATTTTCTCTTGCGCCAGGAGACCCTGCATTGAGTAATGTCAATGCGTTTTTCCTGGCGCTCGGATTGCTTTACGATGAGCCTAATTCAGTGGATCAGGCTGAGAAAAATTTGCTGGCTTTGTGCCAGGGTCAGGATGATATAGAAGTATATTGTCAGAAATTTAGGAAGTGGTCAGTACTCACTCTGTGGAATGAATCTGCGCTGGCAGCTTTGTTCAGAAAGGGTCTCCCTGAGGCTCTTAAGGATGTCATGGTGGGTTTTCCTATGCCTGCTGGTTTGAATGAGTCTATGTCTTTGGCCATTCAGATCGGTCGACGCTTGCGCGAGCGTAAATCTGTGCACCATTTGGCGGTATTGTCTAAGATTAAACCTGAGCTTATGCAGTGCGATAGGACTATGACCAGAGTTGAACGGCAAGAACACAGACGTCTGAATGGTCTGTGTTTCTACTGTGGTGATTCCACTCATGCTATTTCTGATTGTCCTAAGCGCACTAAGTGGTTCGATAGGTCTGCCGTCATTAGTACTGTACAATCCAAATTCCTTTTGTCCATTACCTTGATATGCTCTTTGTCATCGTATTCTGTCATGGCGTTTGTGGATTCAGGCGCTGCCCTGAATCTGATGGATTTGGATTATGCTAAACGTTGTGGGTTTTTCTTGGAGCCTTTGCGGTGTCCTATTCCGTTGAGAGGAATTGATGCTACACCTTTGGCCAAGAATAAACCTCAGTACTGGACCCAGCTGACCATGTGCATGGCTCCTGCACATCAGGAAGTTATTCGCTTTCTGGTGCTACATAATCTGCATGATGTGGTCGTGTTGGGGTTGCCATGGCTGCAAACCCATAATCCAGTATTGGATTGGAACTCTATGTCGGTATCCAGCTGGGGTTGTCAGGGGGTACATGGTGATGTTCCATTTTTGTCTATTTCGTCATCCACTCCTTCTGAGGTCCCAGAGTTCTTGTCTGATTATCAGGATGTATTTGAAGAGCCCAAGTCCGATGCCCTACCTCCGCATAGGGATTGTGATTGTGCTATCAATTTGATTCCTGGTAGTAAATTCCCTAAAGGTCGATTATTTAATTTATCCGTGCCTGAACACGCCGCTATGCGCAGTTATGTGAAGGAATCCCTGGAGAAGGGACATATTCGCCCATCGTCATCACCACTGGGAGCAGGGTTCTTTTTTGTAGCCAAGAAGGATGGTTCGCTGAGACCATGTATTGATTACCACCTTCTTAATAAGATCACTGTTAAATTTCAGTATCCCTTGCCATTGTTATCTGACTTGTTTGCTCGGATTAAGGGGGCTAGTTGGTTCACTAAGATAGATCTTCGTGGTGCGTATAATCTGGTGAGAATCAGGCAAGGAGATGAATGGAAAACTGCATTTAATACGCCCGAGGGTCATTTTGAGTATCTAGTGATGCCGTTCGGACTTGCCAATGCTCCATCTGTGTTTCATTCTTTTATGCATGACATCTTCCGTGAGTATCTGGATAAATTCCTGATTGTTTACTTGGATGACATTTTGATCTTCTCAGATGATTGGGACTCTCATGTGAAGCAGGTCAGAATGGTTTTTCAGGTCCTGCGTGCTAATTCTTTGTTTGTGAAGGGATCAAAGTGTCTCTTCGGTGTGCAGAAAGTTTCATTTTTGGGGTTCATCTTTTCCCCTTCTACTATCGAGATGGATCCGGTTAAGGTCCAAGCCATCCAGGATTGGACTCAGCCGACATCTCTGAAAAGTCTGCAAAAATTCCTGGGCTTTGCTAATTTTTATCGTCGCTTCATCTGTAATTTTTCTAGCATTGCCAAACCATTGACCGATTTGACCAAGAAGGGTGCTGATTTGGTTAATTGGTCTTCTGCTGCTGTGGAAGCTTTTCAGGAGTTGAAGCATCGTTTTTGTTCTGCCCCTGTGTTGTGTCAACCAGATGTTTCTCTTCCGTTCCAGGTCGAGGTTGATGCTTCTCCAGTGTGGTTAAACTTCTGACCAATTTGACGAAGAAAGGCGCTGATGTGACGAATTGGTCCTCTGCAGCTGTTTCTGCCTTTCAGGAGCTTAAACGCCGATTTACTTCTGCCCCTGTGTTGCGTCAGCCGGATGTTTCTCTTCCATTTCAGGTTGAGATTGACGCGTCTGAGATTGGAGCAGGGGCGGTTTTGTCACAGAGAGGTTCTGGTTGCTCAGTGTTGAAACCATGTGCTTTCTTTTTCAGGAAGTTTTCGGCTGCTGAGCGTAATTATGATGTGGGCAACCGAGAGTTGCTGGCCATGAAGTGGGCATTCGAGGAATGGCGTCATTGGCTTGAAGGAGCTAAGCATCGCGTGGTGGTATTGACTGATCATAAGAACCTTACTTATCTCGAGTCTGCCAAGCGCTTGAATCCTAGACAGGCCCGTTGGTCGTTATTTTTTGCCCGCTTCGATTTTGTGATTTCGTACCTTCCGGGCTCTAAAAATGTGAAGGCGGATGCTCTGTCTAGGAGTTTTGTGCCCGACTCTCCGGGTTCAACTGAGCCGGCGAGTATCCTCAAGGAAGGAGTCATTGTGTCTGCCATCTCCCCTGATTTGCGGCGAGTGTTGCAAAAATTTCAGGCGAATAAACCTGATCGTTGTCCGGCGGAGAAACTGTTCGTCCCTGATAGGTGGACTACTAAAGTTATCTCTGAACTTCATTGTTCGGTGTTGGCTGGTCATCCTGGAATATTTGGTACCAGAGAGTTAGTGGCTAGATCCTTCTGGTGGCCATCTCTGTCACGGGATGTACGTACTTTTGTGCAGTCCTGTGGGATTTGTGCTAGGGCTAAGCCCTGCTGTTCACGTGCCAGTGGGTTGCTTTTGCCCTTGCCGGTCCCAAAGAGGCCTTGGACACATATTTCGATGGATTTCATTTCTGACCTTCCCGTTTCTCAAAAGATGTCAGTCATTTGGGTGGTCTGTGATCGCTTTTCTGAAATGGTCCATCTGGTGCCCTTGGTTAAATTGCCTTCCTCCTCTGATTTGGTGCCTTTGTTCTTCCAGCATGTGGTTCGTTTGCATGGCATTCCTGAGAATATTGTTTCTGACAGAGGTTCCCAGTTTGTTTCGAGGTTTTGGCGAGCCATTTGTGGTAGGATGGGCATTGACCTGTCTTTTTCCTCGGCTTTCCATCCTCAGACTAATGGCCAGACCGAACGAACCAATCAGACCTTGGAGACATATCTGAGATGTTTTGTTTCTGCAGACCAGGATGATTGGGTGTCCTTTTTGCCGTTGGCTGAGTTCGCCCTTAATAATCGGGCCAGCTCGGCTACCTTGGTCTCTCCATTTTTCTGCAATTCTGGGTTCCATCCTCGTTTCTCTTCAGGACAGGTTGAGTCTTCGGACTGTCCTGGTGTGGATTCTGTGGTGGACAGGTTGCAGCAGATCTGGACTCAGGTAGTGGACAATTTGTGTTATGTAGGCAATCCAGTGACACAGTGTGCCAGCAATCAGAGCACATACAGTGATCTGACAATAACCCAAAAACAATAGAACGAGCTCTGAGACGTGGAATCTCTGTAGACAGCAATACTTGAACCTATCCTAAACACAACTAAAGGCAGCTGTGGATTGCGCCTAACACTACCTATGCAACTCGGCACAACCTGAGGAGCTGACTAGCCTGAAGATAGAAAAACAAGCCTGACTTGCCTCAGAGAAATACCCCAAAGGAAAAGGCAGCCCCCCACATATAATGACTGTTAGCAAGATGAAAAGACAAACGTAGGGATGAAATAGATTCAGCAAAGTGAGGCCCGATATTCTAGATAGAGCGAGGATAGCAAAGAGAACTTTGCAGTCTACAAAAAACCCTAAAGCAAAAAACCACGCAAAGGGGGCAAAAAGACCCACCGTGCCGAACTAACGGCACGGCGGTACACCCTTTGCGTCTCAGAGCTTCCAGCAAAACGAATTGACAAGCTGGACAGAAAAAGTAACAACAAAAGCAAAGAAGCACTTATCTAAGCAGAGCAGCAGGCCACAGGAAAGATCCAGAAGCTCAGATCCAACACTGGAACATTGACAAGGAGCAAGGAAGACAGAATCAGGCGGAGTTAAATAACAAAGCAGCCAACGAGCTCACCAGAACACCTGAGGGAGGAAGCTCAGAAGCTGCAGTACCACTTGTGACCACAGGAGTGAATTCAGCCACAGAATTCACAACAGTACCCCCCCCTTGAGGAGGGGTCACCAAACCCTCACCAGAGCCCCCAGGCCGACCAGGATGAGCCACATGAAAGGCACGAACAAGATCTGGAGCATGGACATCAGAGGCAAAAACCCAGGAATTATCTTCCTGAGCATAACCCTTCCATTTAACCAGATACTGGAGTTTCCGTCTAGAAACACGAGAATCCAAAATTTTCTCCACAATATACTCCAATTCCCCCTCCACCAAAACCGGGGCAGGAGGCTCAACAGATGGAACCATAGGTACCACGTATCTCTGCAACAACGACCTATGGAATACATTATGTATGGAAAAGGAGTCTGGGAGGGTCAGACGAAAAGACACAGGATTGAGAATCTCAGAAATCCTATACGGACAAATAAAACGAGGTTTAAATTTAGGAGAGGAAACCTTCATAGGAATATGACGAGAAGATAACCAAACCAGATCCCCAACACGAAGTCGGGGACACACACGGCGTCTGCGTTTAGCGAAAAGTTGAGCCTTCTCCTGGGACAAGGTCAAATTGTCCACTACCTGAGTCCAGATCTGCTGCAACCTGTCCACCACAGAATCCACACCAGGACAGTCCGAAGACTCAACCTGTCCTGAAGAGAAACAAGGATGGAACCCAGAATTGCAGAAAAATGGAGAGACCAAGGTAGCCGAGCTGGCCCGATTATTAAGGGCGAACTCAGCCAACGGCAAAAAGGACACCCAATCATCCTGGTCTGCAGAAACAAAACATCTCAGATATGTTTCCAAGGTCTGATTGGTTCGTTCAGTCTGGCCATTAGTCTGAGGATGGAAAGCCGAGGAAAAAGATAGGTCAATGCCCATCCTACCACAAAAGGCTCGCCAAAACCTTGAAACAAACTGGGAACCTCTGTCAGAAACAATATTCTCAGGAATGCCATGCAAACGAACCACATGCTGGAAGAACAAAGGCACCAAATCAGAAGAGGAAGGCAATTTAACCAAGGGCACCAGATGGACCATTTTAGAAAAGCAATCACAGACCACCCAAATGACTGACATCTTTTGAGAAACGGGAAGGTCAGAAATGAAATCCATCGAAATATGTGTCCAAGGCCTCTTTGGGACCGGCAAGGGCAAAAGCAACCCACTGGCACGTGAACAGCAGGGCTTAGCCCTAGCACAAATCCCACAGGACTGCACAAAAGTACGTACATCCCGTGACAGAGATGGCCACCAGAAGGATCTAGCCACTAACTCTCTGGTACCAAAGATTCCAGGATGACCAGCCAACACCGAACAATGAAGTTCAGAGATAAGTTTATTAGTCCACCTATCAGGGACGAACAGTTTCTCCGCCGGACAACGATCAGGTTTATTCGCCTGAAATTTTTGCAACACTCGCCGCAAATCAGGGGAGATGGCAGACACAATGACTCCTTCCTTGAGGATACTCGCCGGCTCAGATGAACCCGGAGAGTCGGGCACAAAACTCCTAGACAGAGCATCCGCCTTCACATTTTTAGAGCCCGGAAGGTACGAAATCACAAAATCGAAGCGGGCAAAAAATAACGACCAACGGGCCTGTCTAGGATTCAAGCGCTTGGCAGACTCGAGATAAGTAAGGTTCTTATGATCAGTCAATACCACCACGCGATGCTTAGCTCCTTCAAGCCAATGACGCCATTCCTCGAATGCCCACTTCATGGCCAGCAACTCTCGGTTGCCCACATCATAATTACGCTCAGCAGCCTAAAACTTCCTGGAAAAGAAAGCACATGGTTTCAACACTGAGCAACCAGAACCTCTCTGTGACAAAACCGCCCCTGCTCCAATCTCAGAAGCATCAACCTCGACCTGGAACGGAAGAGAAACATCTGGTTGACACAACACAGGGGCAGAACAAAAACGATGCTTCAACTCCTGAAAAGCTTCCACAGCAGCAGAAGACCAATTAACCAAATCAGCACCCTTCTTGGTCAAATCGGTCAATGGTTTGGCAATGCTAGAAAAATTACACATGAAGCGACGATAAAAATTAGCAAAGCCCAGGAATTTTTGCAGACTTTTCAGAGATGTCGGCTGAGTCCAATCCTGGATGGCTTGGACCTTAACCGGATCCATCTCGATAGTAGAAGGGGAAAAGATGAACCCCAAAAATGAAACTTTCTGCACACCGAAGAGACACTTTGATCCCTTCACAAACAAAGAATTAGCACGCAGGACCTGGAAAACCATTCTGACCTGCTTCACATGAGAGTCCCAATCATCTGAGAAGATCAAAATGTCATCCAAGTAAACAATCAGGAATTTATCCAGATATTCACGGAAGATGTCATGCATAAAAGACTGAAACACAGATGGAGCATTGGCAAGTCCGAACGGCATCACTAGATACTCAAAATGACCCTTGGGCGTATTAAATGCAGTTTTCCATTCATCTCCTTGCCTGATTCTCACCAGATTATACGCACCACGAAGATCTATCTTAGTGAACCAACTAGCCCCCTTAATCCGAGCAAACAAGTCAGATAACAATGGCAAGGGATACTGAAATTTAACAGTGATCTTATTAAGAAGGCGGTAATCAATACACGGTCTCAGCGAACCATCCTTCTTGGCTACAAAAAAGAACCCTGCTCCCAGTGGTGATGACAATGGGCGAATATGTCCCTTCTCCAGGGATTCCTTCACATAACTGCGCATAGCGGCGTGTTCAGGCACGGATAAATTAAATAATCGACTTTTAGGGAATTTACTACCAGGAATCAAATTGATAGCACAATCACAATCCCTATGCGGAGGTAGGGCATCGGACTTGGGCTCTTCAAATACATCCTGATAATCAGACAAGAACTCTGGGACCTCAGAAGGAGTGGATGACGAAATAGACAAAAATGGAACATCACCATGTACCCCCTGACAACCCCAGCTGGATACCGACATAGAGTTCCAATCCAATACTGGATTATGGGTTTGCAGCCATGGCAACCCCAACACGACCACATCATGCAGATTATGTAGCACCAGAAAGCGAATAACTTCCTGATGTGCAGGAGCCATGCACATGGTCAGCTGGGTCCAGTACTGAGGTTTATTCTTGGCCAAAGGTGTAGCATCAATTCCTCTCAACGGAATAGGACACCGCAAAGGCTCCAAGAAAAACCCACAACGTTTAGCATAATCCAAATCCATCAGATTCAGGGCAGCGCCTGAATCCACAAACGCCATGACAGAATACGATGACAAAGAGCATATCAAGGTAATGGACAGAAGGAATTTGGATTGTACAGTACCAATGACGGCAGACCTATCGAACCGCTTAGTGCGCTTAGGACAATCAGAAATAGCATGAGTGGAATCACCACAGTAGAAACACAGACCATTCAGACGTCTGTGTTCTTGCCGTTCAACTCTGGTCATAGTCCTATCGCACTGCATAGGCTCAGGTTTAATCTTAGACAATACCGCCAAATGGTGCACAGATTTACGCTCGCGCAAGCGTCGACCGATCTGAATGGCCAAAGACATAGACTCATTCAAACCAGCAGGCATAGGAAAACCCACCATGACATCCTTAAGAGCCTCAGAGAGACCCTTACTGAACAAAGCTGCCAGCGCAGATTCATTCCACAGAGTGAGTACTGACCACTTCCTAAATTTCTGACAATATACTTCTATATCATCCTGACCCTGGCACAAAGCCAGCAAATTTTTCTCAGCCTGATCCACTGAATTAGGCTCATCGTAAAGCAATCCGAGCGCCAGGAAAAACGCATTGACATTACTCAATGCAGGGTCTCCTGGCGCAAGATAAAATGCCCAGTCCTGAGGGTCGCCGCGCATAAGAGAAATAATAATCAAAACCTGTTGAATAGGATTGCCAGAAGAATGAGGTTTCAAGGCCAGAAATAGCTTACAATTATTTTTGAAATTAAGAAACTTAGTTCTATCACCAAAAAACAAATCAGGAATAGGAATTCTTGGTTCTAACATAGATTTCTGATCAATAGTATCTTGAATCCTTTGTACATTTGTAACGAGATTATCCATTGAAGAGCACAGACCCTGAATATCCATGTCCACACCTGTGTCCTGAAACACCCAAATGTCTAGGGGAAAAAAAAGACTGAACACAGAGCTGAGAAAAAAAAATGATGTCAGAACTTCTTTTTTCCCTCTATTGAGAATCATTAGGTTGGCTCCTTGTACTGTTATGTAGGCAATCCAGTGACACAGTGTGCCAGCAATCAGAGCACATACAGTGATCTGACAATAACCCAAAAACAATAGAACGAGCTCTGAGACGTGGAATCTCTGTAGACCGCAATACCTGAACCTATCCTAAACACAACTAAAGGCAGCTGTGGATTGCGCCTAACACTACCTATGCAACTCGGCACAGCCTGAGGAGCTGACTAGCCTGAAGATAGAAAAACAAGCCTGACTTGCCTCAGAGAAATACCCCAAAGGAAAAGGCAGCCCCCCACATATAATGACTGTTAGCAAGATGAAAAGACAAACGTAGGGATGAAATAGATTCAGCAAAGTGAGGCCCGATATTCTAGATAAAGCGAGGATAGCAAAGAGAACTTTGCAGTCTACAAAAAACCCTAAAGCAAAAAACCACGCAAAGGGGGCAAAAAGACCCACCGTGCCGAACTAACGGCACGGCGGTACACCCTTTGCGTCTCAGAGCTTCCAGCAAAACGAATTGACAAGCTGGACAGAAAAAGTAACAACAAAAGCAAAGAAGCACTTATCTAAGCAGAGCAGCAGGCCACAGGAAAGATCCAGAAGCTCAGATCCAACACTGGAACATTGACAAGGAGCAAGGAAGACAGAATCAGGCAGAGTTAAATAACAAAGCAGCCAACGAGCTCACCAGAACACCTGAGGGAGGAAGCTCAGAAGCTGCAGTACCACTTGTGACCACAGGAGTGAATTCAGCCACAGAATTCACAACAAATTTGGCCTTGTCCCAGGAGAAGGCTCAACTTTTCGCTAATCGCAGACGCCGTGTGGGTCCCCGACTTCGGGTTGGGGATCTGGTTTGGTTATCTTCTCGTCATATTCCTATGAAGGTTTCCTCTCCTAAATTTAAACCTCGTTTTATTCGTCCGTATAGGATTTCTGAGATTCTCAATCCTGTGTCTTTTCGTCTGACCCTCCCAGACTCCTTTTCCATACATAATGTATTCCATAGGTCGTTGTTGCGGAGATACGTGGCACCTATGGTTCCATCTGTTGAGCCTCCTGCCCCGGTTTTGGTGGAGGGGGAATTGGAGTATATTGTGGAGAAAATTTTGGATTCTCGCGTTTCTAGACGGAAACTCCAGTATCTGGTTAAATGGAAGGGTTATGCTCAGGAAGATAATTCCTGGGTTTTTGCCTCTGATGTCCATGCTCCAGATCTTGTTCGTGCCTTTCATGTGGCTCATCCTGGTCGGCCTGGGGGCTCTGGTGAGGGTTCGGTGACCCCTCCTCAAGGGGGGGGTACTGTTGTGAATTCTGTGGCTGAATTCACTCCTGTGGTCACAAGTGGTACTGCAGCTTCTGAGATTCCTCCCTCAGGTGTTCTGGTGAGCTCGTTGGCTGCTTTGTTATTTAACTCCACCTGATTCTGTCTTCCTTGCTCCTTGTCAATGTTCCAGTGTTGGACCTGAGCTTCTGGATCTTCCTGTGGCCTGCTGCTCTGCTTAGCTAAGTGCTTCTTTGCTTTTGTTGCTACTTTTTCTGTCCAGCTTGTCTATTCGTTTTTGCTGGAAGCTCTGAGATGCAAAGGGTGCACCGCCGTGCCGTTAGTTCGGCACGGTGGGTCTTTTTGCCCCCTTTGCGTGGTTTTTTGCTTTAGGGTTTTTTGTAGACTGCAAAGTTCTCTTTGCTATTCTCGCTCTATCTAGAATATCGGGCCTCACTTTGCTGAATCTATTTCATCCCTACGTTTGTCTTTTCATCTTGCTAACAGTCATTATATGTGGGGGGCTGCCTTTTCCTTTGGGGTATTTCTCTGAGGCAAGTCAGGCTTGTTTTTCTATCTTCAGGCTAGTCAGCTCCTCAGGCTGTGCCGAGTTGCATAGGTAGTGACAGGCGCAATCCACAGCTGCCTTTAGTTGTGTTTAGGATAGGTTCAGGTATTGCGGTCTACAGAGATTCCACGTTTCAGAGCTCGTTCTATTGTTTTTGGGTTATTGTCAGATCACTATATGTGCTCTGATTGCTGGCACACTGTGTCACTGGATTGCCTACATAACAGTTCACACGTTATTTGCTCAGTATTGTTACCTCAGTATTTGTAAGCTAAATTGGCAGCCTGATAAATCCCCAGCCAACAGGAAGCCCTCCCCCTGGCAGTATATATTAGCTCACACATACACATAATAGACAGGTCATGTGACTGACAGCTGCCGTATTTCCTATATGGTACATTTGTTGCTCTTGTAGTTTGTCTGCTTATTAATCTAATTTTTATTTTTGAAGGATAATACCAGACTTGTGTGTGTTTTAGGGCGAGTTTCGTTTGTCAAGATGTGTGTGTTGAGTTGCGTGTGGCGACATGCATGTAGCGACTTTTGTGAGATGAGTTTTGTGTGGCAACATGCGTGTAGCAACTTTTTGTGTGTCGAGTTGCATGTGACAGGTTAGTGTAGCAAGTTGTGTGCAGCAAGTTTTGCGCATGGCGAGTTTTGCGCATGGCGAGTTTTATGTGTGGTGCCTTTTGAGTATGTGCAAGTTGTGTGTGAGGCAACTTTTGCATGTGCTGCAACTTTTGTGCATGTGGCAATTTTTCCACGTGTGCAAGTTTTGCGCGTGGCGAGTTTTCCATGAGGTGAGTTTTGCACTTGTGGCGAGTTTTGCGTGAGCCTAGATTTTGTTTTGCATGTGGCGAGTTTTGCGCGTGGCGAGTTTTGAGCGGCGACTTTTGTGTTTCGACTTTTATGTGGCGAGGTTGGTGTATGTGTGGTGAAATGTGTGCTGAGGGTGGTATATGTGTTCAAGCACGTGGTAGTGTGTGGCGCATTTTGTGTGTGTTTATATCCCCGTGTGTGGTGAGTATCCCATGTCGGGGCCCCACCTTAGCAACTGTACGGTATATACACTTTGGCGCCATCGCTCTCATTCTTTAAGTCCCCCTTGTTCACATCGGGCAGCTGTCAATTTGCCTCCAACACTTCTCCTTTCACTTTTCCCCATTATGTAGATAGGGGCAAAATTGTTTGGTGAATTGGAAAGCGCGGGGTTAAAATTTCACCTCACAACATAGCCTATGACGCTCTCGGGGTCCAGACGTGTGACTGTGCAAAATTTTGTGGCTGTAGCTGCGACGCCTCCAACACTTTTCCTTTCACTTTTTTCCCCATTATGTAGATAGGGGCAAAATTGTTTGGTGAATTGGAACGCGCGGGGTTAAAATTTTGCCTCACAACATAGCCTATGACGCTCTCGGGGTCCAGACGTGTGACTGTGCAAAATTTTGTGGCTGTAGCAGCAACGGTGCAGATGCCAATCCCGGATATACACACACACATTCAGCTTTATATACTAGACTAGCTGAAGAGCCCGGCGTTGCCTGGGCATAGTAAATATCTGTGGTTAGTTATAGCACGTCACTTCTCTTATTTTCCCATCACGCCTCTCATTTTCCCAATCACATCTTTAATTTTCCCCCTCACATCTCTCATTTTCTCCCTCACACCTCTCATTTTCTCCCTCACTCCTCTCATTCCCCCCTAACACTTGTCATTTCGACCTCACATCTGTCATTTTCTGATCACTACACTATTTTCCCTCACTCCTCTCATTTTGCACTCACACCTTTTCATTTTCACCTCACACCTCTCATTTTCACCTCAGTATATACAGTACATGTTTGTCATCTCCCTTATATATAGTATACACCTGTATGTCATCTCCTGTATATAGTATATACCTGTATGTCATCTCCCCTGTATATAGTATATATCTGCTGTGTGTCATCTCCCCTGTATATAGTATATACCTGTATCTCATCTCCTCCTATACATAGTATATACCTGTATGTCATCTCCTCCTATATATAGTATATACCTGTATGTCATCTCCTCCTATATATAGTATATACCTGTATGTCATCTCCTCCTATATATAGTATATACCTGTATGTCATCTCCTTCTATATATAGTATATACCTGTATGTCATCTCCTCCTGTATATAGTATATACCTGTGTGTCATCTCCCCTGTATATAGTATATATCTGTGTGTCATCTCCTCCTGTATATAGTATATACCTGTATGTCATCTTCTATATATAGCATATACCTGTATGTCATCTCCTCCTGTATATAGTATATACCTGTAGGTAATCTGCTCCTGTATATAGTATATACCTGTGTGTCCTCTCCTCCTGTATATAGTATATACCTGTATGTCATCTCCTCCTGTATATAGTATGTACCTGTATGTCATCTCCTCCTCTATATAGTATATACCTGTGTGTCATCTCTCCTGTATATAGTATATATCTGTGTGTCATCTCCCCTGTATATAGTATATACCTGTGTGATCTCCTGTATTAGACCTCGTTAACACGTTATTTGCTCAGTATTTTTACCTCAGTATTTGTAAGATAAATTGGCAGCCTGATAAATCCCCAGCAAACAGGAAGCCCTCCCCCTGGCAGTATATATTAGCTCTCACATACACATAATAGACAGGTCATGTGACTGACAGCTGCTGTATTTCCTATATGGTACATTTGTTGCTCTTGTAGTTTGTCTGCTTATTAATCAGATTTTTATTTTTGAAGGCTAATACCAGACTTGTGTGTGTTTTAGGGTGAGTTTCGTTTGTCAAGTTGTGTGTGTTGAGTTGTGTGTGGCGACATACATGTAGCGACTTTTGTGAGATGAGTTTTGTGTGGCAACATGCGTGTAGCAACTTTTTGTGTGTCGAGTTGCATGTGACAGTTTAGTGTAGCAAGTTGTGTGCAGCAAGTTTTGCGCATGGCGAGTTTTGCGCGTGGTGAGTTTTATGTCTGGTGCCTTTTGAGTATGTGCAAGTTTTGTGTGAGGCAACTTTTGCATGTGTTGCAAATTTTGTGCATGTGGCAATTTTTCCGCGTGTGCAAGTTTTGCGTGTGGCGAGTTTTCCATGAGGTGAGTTTTGCACTTGTGACGAGTTTTGCGTGAGCCTAGTTTTTGCATGTGGCGAGTTTTGCGCGTGGCGAGTTTTGAGCGGCGACTTTTGTGTTTCGACTTTTATGTGGCGAGGTCGGTGTATGTGTGGTGAAATGTGTGCTGAGGGTGGTATATGTGTTCAAGCACGTGGTAGTGTGTGGCGCATTTTGTGTGTGTGTTCATATCCCCATGTGTGGTGAGTATCTCATGTCGGGGCCCCACCTTAGCAACTGATCGGTATATACTCTTTTGCGCCATCACTCTCATTCTTTAAGTCCCCCTTGTTCACATCTGGCAGCTGTCAATTTGCCTCCAACACTTTTCCTTTCACTTTTCCCCATTATGTAGATAGGGGAAAAATAGTTTGGTGAATTGGAAAGCGCTGAGTTAAAATTTCACCTCACAACATAGCCTATGACGCTCTCAGGGTCCAGACGTGTGACTGTGCAAAATTTTGTGGCTGTAGCTGCGACGCCTCCAACACTTTTCATTTCACTTTTTTCCCATTATGTAGATAGGGGCGATATTGTTTGGTGAATTGGAAAGCGCGGGGTTAAAATTTCACCTCACAACGTAGCCTATGACGCTCTCAGGGTCCAGACGTGTGACTGTGCAAAATTTTGTTTCTTTAGCTGCGACGCTTCCAACACTTTTCCTTTCACTTTTTTCCCCATTATGTAAATAGGGGCAAAATTGTTTGGTGAATTGGAACGCGCGGGGTTAAAATTTCGCCTCACAATATAGCCTATGACGCTCTCGGGGTCCAGACGTGTGACTGTGCAAAATTTTGTGGCTGTAGCTGCGACGGTGCAGATGCCAATCCCGGACATACACACACACATACACACACACACACATTCAGCTTTATATAATAGATTATTTATTCTGTCCAATTACTTTTGGTCCCTTTAAACACAGGGTGGCACATGTTAAGGAGCTGAAACTCCTAAACCCTTCATCCAATTTTAATGTGGATACCCTCAAATGAAAGCTGAAAGTCTGAACTTCAACTGCATCTGAATTGTTTTGTTTAAAATTCATTGTGGTAATGTCTATAACCAAAATTAGAAAAATGTTGTCTCTGTCCAAATATATATGGACCTAACTGTATATACTTACTGTGACAGGATTGCACACTGTGCCTGTCAAGCTGTCAGCAGCTTCAGTCCAGACTTAGTTTGTGAGGTACAGTGTGTCTTTTATCACTTCCTATATATTATAAAGTATACATTGGGTTGTATATACATTACACAAGGTATAGAGCATGATATATACATATACAGTGCTATGAAAAAGTATTCATACTCCGTGAACTTTTCAAATTTTTCAATGTTATGCCAGCAAACTTAAATATATTTTATCAGGATTTTAAGTTATATGCTAACTTGAGTTAGCAAGTATTTGTGAAACGTAAAGGAAATGATACATGGTTTTCTTATTATTTAAAAAATACACATCTAAAAATTGGAATGTGCACTTGTATTAAGCCCCTTTTAGTCTTATAACCCTAAATAAAGGGAATTCTCAGTCAGGGATCATGTGACCAGGGGAGCAGCGCAAGTTACAGAAGGATTTGGGAGAGCAAAATATTTGATAAAGTGCTAATCTATAGCACTTACTAAATACTTCACTTATGAACTTGAGAAAATCACTTTAAAGGGAACCTGTCAGTCAACTCATGCAGTACAAACTTCTGGAGCATTTCAGAGAAAAACATAACTAGCTGTATTCATACAGCCAGACTCTGATTCATGCAGACCATGGTTTGGGCAACATGAATCAACTGACAAGTTCCCTTAACAAAAAAGATTACACAAGAAATATAAAAGTTCAGTATAATCACTCGCTTGTGACAAGTACACTTTATCACATTTATTTTATTTTTTAATTGTGTTGGCAAGCTGCTTTCTAGTGTATGAAGATTTAAGAAAATGTTTTAATATAAATGCATTAAGACGGTCTGTGTGTAACAAATTAACTTACATTCACGATATTTTTCTCTCTAATTCCCTTAACCTTCTGGCTATTGCAGAAACCTGGATCCAGCACTCAGACACCACCACCGCTGCCGCTCTCTCGTTTGGTGGGCTGAAATTTTCACATACCACCAGACCTGAGAACAGACAGGGTGGAGGTGCTGGTTTACTTCTTTCATCACAATGTGGTTTCCAGGTCATCCCCCCAGTTCCCTCACTTACATTTCCTTCCTTTGAAGTCCATGCTGTCAGGCTCTTTAAGCCCTTCTCCTTGCAGGTGGTGGTTGTTTATCGCCCTCCAGGCTCCTCCCGCCTGTTTCTAGACCACTTTGCCACCTGGCTTACTCACTTTCTATCTATCCTGTGACATCCCTACCCTCATCATGGGAGACTTTAACATCCCCATCAATGATCCCCTCTCCCAATCTGCCTCTCATCTCTCTCTAACTTCTTCATTCTACCTCTCACAGTTTACTAATTCTCCTACGCATGAGGATGGGAATACTCTGGACCTGGTTTTCTCCCGTCCCGGATTGCTACACAACTTTACTAACTCCACTCTCCCGCTTTCGGACCACAACCTTCTTTCTTTCTCTGTCAAGAATTGTCTCCTCACCCAGGACACCCCCACTTACCACACTTATCGGAATGCACGTACCATTAATACCCAGCAGCTTATGGACAACCTCCACACATCTTTAGCCCCCATCTCCTCCCTCTCCTGTCCAGACTTAGCATTGTCACACTTCAATATTACACTGAAGAATGCCCTGGATGAAACAGCACCTTATTCACGCAGAAAGACCCAACACAGACAACGGCAGCCCTGGCACACTATGCAAACATGCTTTCTTCAGAGTTGCTCAAGGTGTGCAGAGCGGCACTGGAGAAAATCTCTCTTAGCAGAAGACTTCATCATGCTCAAATCCTATAACTCTGCCCTTTCTCTGGCCAAACAATCCTACTTCACCACCCTCATCAACTCACTATCCAACAACCCAAAATGACTTTTTGAAACCTTAAATTCCCTCCTGAAACCTAAAGTACAGGCCCCCATCTCCAATCTCAGTGGTGAGGATCTGGCCACTTATTTCCTAGAATAAATCAACCACATCCATCAGAATATCTCAGCCCAATCTCCTCAGTGCCTGGATCCCCATCCCTGCCGCTCATTAGACATCTTTGAGCCTGTTTCAGAAGAAGTTTCCAAGCTCCGCACTTCTACTCGGCCTACAACCTGCAATAGTGACACCATTCCTTCACATCTCCTGCAGTCACGCTCACCAGTGGTCACCACTCACCTGACTAAAATATTTAACCTCTCTCTTTCTTCAGGTATCTTTCCCTCCTCATTTAAACATGCCATCATTATCCCTTTGCTTAAAAAGCCATCCCTGGACCAGAACTGCACGGCTAACTACAGACCTGTCTCTAACCTTTCCTTCATCTCTAAACTCCTGGAATGCTTGGTCCACTCCCGTCTAATCCGCTATCTCTCGGATATCTCTCTTCTCGACCCCTTACAATCTGGTTTCCGCTCTTTACACTCCACTGAAACTGCCCTCACTAAAGTCTCTAGTGATCTAATAACAGCTAAATCCAAAGGTCATTGCTCTCTGATTATTCTCCTGGATCTATCTGCTGCATTTGATACTGTAGATCACCAGCTCCTTCTCACTATGCTCCGCTCCATAGGCCTCAAGGACACATCCCTCTCCTGGTTCTCCTCCTACCTCTCTGACCTTTCCTTCACTGTATCTTTTGCTGGTTCCTCTTCCTCTCCTCATCCCCTTACTATCGGGGTTCCGCAGGACTCAGTCCTGGGCCCCCTCCTTTTCTCTCTATAGACTGCCCCTATTGGACAAACAATCAGCAGATTTGGGTTCCAGTACCATCTCTATGCTGACGACACCCAATTATACACTTCTGTTGTGAATTCTGCTCTTGGGCTCCCTCCAGTGGTTATGAGTGGTAGTGTTGCGGTAGTCGGATTGCAGCATGGGCGCCAGCCCATCAGGAAGATTGTCGTTTTCTGGTGTTGCATAATTTGCATGATGATATTGTGCTGGGTTTTCCATGGTTACAGCTACATAATCCGGTGTTAGATTGGAAATCTATGTCGGTGACTAGTTGGGGTTGTCAGGGGGTTCATGGTCACGTTCCTTTGATGTCAATTTCCTCTTCCCCCTCTTCTGAAATTCCTGAGTTTTAGTCAGATTTCCAGGATGTATTCGATGAGCCCAAATCCAGTTCCCTTCCACCACATAGGGACTATGATTGTGCTATTGACTTGATTCCAGGTTATAAGTTCCCTAAGGGTCGACTTTTCAACCTGTCTGTGCCAGAACATGCCGCCATGCGGAGCTATATTAAAGAGTCTTTGGAGAAGGGGCATATTCGGCCATCTTCTTCACCATTGGGAGCAGGTTTTTTTTTTGTTGCCAAGAAGGATGGCTCCTTGAGACCGTGTGTTGATTATTGCCTCTTGAATAAGATCACGGTCAAATTTCAATACCCTTTGCCTTTGCTTACTGATTTGTTTGCTAGGATTAAGGGGGCTAGCTGGTTTACTAAGATTGACCTTCGAGGGGCATATAATCTTATTCGTATTAAGCAGGGTAACGAATGGAAAACTGCATTTAATACGCCTGAAGGCCATTTTGAATACCTTGTGATGCCATTCGGACTCTCTAATGCCCCATCTGTGTTCCAGTCCTTCATGCATGATATCTTTCAGAGTTATCTTGATAAATTCATGGTTGTTTATTTAGATGATATTTTGATTTTTTTCTGATGATTGGGAGTCTCATGTGAAACAGGTCAGGATGGTATTTCAGATCCTCCGTAATAATGCTTTGTTTGTGAAGGGGTCTAAGTGCCTCTTTGGAGTGCAGAAGGTTTCTCTTTTGGGCTTCTCCCTCATCTATAGAAATGGATCCCGTTAAGGTTCAGGCCATTCATGATTGGATTCATCCCACATCTGTGAAGAGCCTTCAGATATTCTTGGGCTTTGCTCATTTTTATCGTCGTTTCATTGCCAACTTCTCCAGTGTGGTTAAACCTCTGACCGATTTGACGAAGAAAGGCGCTGATGTGACGAATTGGTCCTCTGCGGCTGTTTCTGCCTTTCAAGAGCTTAAACACCGATTTACTTCTGCCCCTGTGTTGCGTCAGCCGGATGTTTCTCTTCCATTTCAGGTTGAGGTTGACGCGTCTGAGATTGGGGCAGGGGCCGTTTTGTCTCAGAGGAATTCTGATGGTTCCTTGATGAAACCGTGTGCCTTCTTTTCTCGGAAGTTTTCGCCTGCGGAACGCAATTATGATGTCGGCAATCGGGAGTTGTTGGCTATGAAGTGGGCATTTGAGGAGTGGCGTCATTGGCTTGAGGGGGCCAAGCACCGTATTGTGGTCCTGACCGATCATAAGAATCTGATTTACCTTGAGTCTGCCAAACGATTGAATCCTAGACAGTCTCGATGGTCCCTGTTTTTCTCCCGTTTTGATTTTGTGGTCTCGTACCTTCCTGGTACTAAGAATGTTAAAGCGGATGCCCTCTCTAGGAGTTTTTTTCCTGATTCCCCTGGGGTTCTTGAGCCGGTCGGCATTCTGAAGGAAGGGGTGGTTCTTTCTGCCATCTCTCCTGATTTACGACGAGTTCTTCAGGAATTTCAGGCTAATAAACCTGACCGCTGTCCAGTGGGGAAACTGTTTGTTCCTGATAGATGGACTAGTAAAGTGATTTCTGAGGTTCATTGTTCTGTGTTGGCTGGCCATCCTGGGATTTTTGGTACCAGAGATTTGGTTGGTAGGTCCTTTTGGTGGCCTTCTTTGTCGCGGGATGTGCGTTCTTTTGTGCAGTCCTGTGGGATTTGTGCGCGGGCTAAGCCTTGCTGTTCCCGCGCTAGTGGGTTGCTTCTGCCTTTGCCGGTCCCTGAGAGACCTTGGACGCATATTTCTATGGATTATTTCCGATCTTCCTGTATCCCAAAGAATGTCGGTTATCTGGGTGGTTTGTGACCGGTTTTCTAAGATGGTTCATTTGGTACCTTTGCCTAAATTGCCTTCCTCTTCTGATTTGGTTCCATTGTTTTTTCAGCATGTGGTTCGTTTGCATGGCATTCCGGAGAATATTGTGTCCGATAGAGGTTCCCAGTTTGTTTCTAGGTTTTGGTGGGCCTTTTGTGCTAGGCTGGGCATTGATTTGTCTTTTTCTTCCGCATTTCATCGTCAGACAAATGGCCAGACCCAGACTTTGGAAACTTATTTGAGATGCTTTGTGTCTGCTGATCAGGATGATTGGGTGGCTTTCTTGCCATTAGCCGAGTTTGCCCTTAATAATCGGGCTAGTTCTGCTACCTTGGTTTTGCCTTTTTTTGTAATTTTGGTTTTCATCCTCATTTTTCTTCAGGGCAGGTTGAGCCTTCTGATTGTCCTGGTGTGGATTCTGTGGTTGACAGGCTGCAGCAGATTTGGGCTCATGTGGTGGACAATTTGGTGTTGTCTCAGGAGGAGGCTCAACGTTTTGCTAACCGTCGTCGGTGTGTTGGTTCCCGGCTTCGGGTTGGGGATTTGGTCTGGTTGTCTTCCCGTCATGTACCAATAAATGGTCCTTATAGGATTTCTGAGATTATCAATCCAGTGTCTTTTCGTTTGGCCCTTCCAGCCTCTTTTTCCATCCATAATGTGTTCCATAGATCTTTGTTGCGGAAGTATGTGGTGCCCGTTGTTCCCTCTGTTGAGGCTTGAACTTAGGGGAAGAAACCTTCATAGGAACATGACGGGAAGACAACCAGACCAAATCCCCAACCCGAAGCCGGGAACCAACACACCGACGATGGTTAGCAAAATAAATGGTCCTTATAGGATTTCTGAGATTATCAATCCAGTGTCTTTTCGTTTGGTCCTTCCAGCCTCTTTTTCCATCCATAATGTGTTCCATAGATCTTTGTTGCGGAAGTATGTGGTGCCCGTTGTTCCCTCTGTTGATCCTCCGGCCCCGGTGTTGATTGATGGGGAGTTGGAGTATGTGGTTGAGAAGATTCTGGATTCTCGTTTTTTGAGGCGGAGGCTTCAGTATCTGGTCAAATGGAAGGGTTATGGCCAGGAGGATAATTCTTGGGTTGTTGCCTCCGATGTTCATGCTGACAATTTGGTTCGTGCCTTTCATTTGGCTCGTCCTGATCGGCCTGGGGGCTGTGGTGAGGGTTCGGTGACCCCTCCTCAAGGGGGGTACTGTTGTGAATTCTGCTCTTGGGCTCCCTCTGGTGGTTATGAGTGGTAGTGCTGCGGTAGTTGGATCGCAGCATTTATCAGGTGTATCTATTTTTTGCAATTTGGGCTGGGCTATATAGCCTTGCTTTATCCTTTAGTCAGTGCCAGTTGTCCATTGTTTTTGGAGGATTCACATCCCTTCTGGTCTCTCCTGTTCGCTGTGCTTTTCTTCAAAGATAAGTCCTGGCTTTGTTTTTGCTGTCCACCTGCTGTGGACCTTATGGTTCTGTGCATTTTCATGTTTCATCTTGTCCAGCTTTGTCTGTGAAGGATTTTTTGCAGCCTAGCTGTGTCTCTGGAGATGCAGATATACCCTCCATGTCTTTAGTCAGATGTGGTGATTTGTATTTTCTGTGGTGGATATTTTCTAGTGTTTTAATACTGACCGCATAGTACTCTGTTCTATTCTTTCTTTTTAGCTAGTATGGCCTCCTATGCTAAATCCTGATTTCATGTCTGTGTATGTTATTTCCCTCTCCTCTCACAGTCAATATTTGTGGGGGGCTGTCTATCCTTTGGGGATTTTCTTTGAGGCAAGATAGGTTTTCTGTTTCTGTCTTTAGGGGTAGTTAGTTCTTATGCTGTGTCGAGGGGTCTAGGGAGAGTTAGGTACCCCCCACAACTACGTCTAGTTGCGCTGCTAAGTTCAGGGTTTGCTGTCAGTACAGGTGCCACCTTCTCCAGAGTACATCTCATGCTGCTCCAAGGCCACCAGATCATAACACACTTCTTCCCCTGACATCACTCCCACTCTAATTCAAAACACCAAGGATTGTCTGTCTGCTGTCTCTAACATCATGTCCTCCCTCTATCTGAAACTAAATCTCTCCAAAACTGAAATAATTCTGTTTTTCCCTTCTACTAACCTCACTCTACTCAACATCGAAATTACCCTGGAGGATTCAACCATAACTCTCAAGCAGCATGCCCGCTGTCTTCGGGTCATATTCGATACTGAACTTTCCTTTACTCCCTATATCCGATCACTCACTCGCTCCTGTCACCTGCATCTTAAAAGAATCTCCAGAATCCGACCTTTTCTCACCATTGAAACTGCTAAGACTCTTACTGTCGCTCTCATTCATTCCCGTCTGGACTACTGCAACTCTCTTCTGATCGGTCTCCCTCTTACCAAACTTTCTCCTCGCTAATCCATCTTGAATGCGGCAGCCAGGGTCATATTTCTGTCCAGCCGCTTCACCGATGCCTTCATCTTGTGCCAGTCATTACACTGGCTACCCATTCGCTACAGGGTCCAGTATAAACTCATCTCTCTCACCCACGAAGCTCTCCACAGTTCTGCACCACCTTATATCTTCTCTCTCATCTCCGTCTATCGCCCTACACATGCCCTCCGTTCTACAAATGACCTAAGACTAACATCCCCCGTAATCCGAACCTCGCACCTCTGTCTCGAAGACTTCTCTCGTGCTGCACCAGCTCTCTGGTATGCACTTCCCCAGACGATCAGGCTGTTACCTAGCCCCGACCTATTCAAGCGCGCTTTAAAAACCCATCTCTTCAAACAAGTCTACCACATCAACTACTCAGTACACTAACTTTGTCCTGTTCGCTCCTTCCAAATATTATCTGCATGTGAATCTGCACCCTACTATTCATCTGTCTCCACACCCTCCATGCACATGATAACTGCACTTGATACTTGACTATTGCACTTAAACACACGGGCTGATGACCGGATCATGCAGCTTTATATGAAAATCCCTATTTATTTTAATTGCCAGACCTGAAATAACAAGCACTTTTCACCTATTGTGTTCCCCCCATTTCCTTGTAGATTGTAAGCTTGCGAGCAGGGACCTCACCCCTAATGTCACTGTTTAAATTGTCTTAACTTGTACTGAACTTATTGTCTGTACATGTCCCCGCTTAATTGTAAAGTGCTGCGGAATATGTTGGTGCTATATAAATAAAAATTATTATTATTTATTATTAAGACAAGTTACCAGCTAAGCTACACTATTGTAATCACACTAGCACTGCTACTGACACCAGTCCTATCTGTTTCTCCTTTATCAATTCAATCTCTGCATTATTAGACTACTAAACTCATCTTCTCCAGTGCTGCAGTTGTACAGCACATTAGTGTCTAGAATATCTGTCCATTGTTGTTCTGATTTTTTTCCCTATTTCTATTGCTCAACTGTGAGCTTTGATGTCTTCTCACTATCCTTTGTCACCCTAAAATGGCTGATGTATTACTTGCCCTAGATTTTATAAAAACTCTGACAACCCCTCCTGATTGTCAGCAGTCATGTGATGTGATAGCTGCTAGGCATTAGGTTGAAGTCTATGCTAGACTTCTGTGGCTGATGCAATCTCCTGCAATGTTAAAAATGGAGGTAGGGTTTTTTTCAATTAACATTGATTGAATGTTAAACTGGTCACATTTGTCAGAACAACCACATTTTTCGAAGATTTGACATTAACACAATTTGCATCTCTTTGAGACACTCATCTTTAAATTCACTCATCTTTGAGTCACTCATCTATAAAGTTACTGGAGTTCATTAAAGCAATGAAAGCATAGTTATTTTCTGTTATTGTCATTGTCATATATTTTATATATATTTTCTGTATTCTTTTTATGCAGACATATGAATGTAACTTTTTGTCTAAAAGTGTTTTTTCTTTTCCTCCAAATGGGATTAGTTGATCAGGTATATCCTGTCACAGAATTGCAGATGGACTCATAAATGAATTGACTTTATTATAATATAGAAAAACAAGTTAGTTCCCTAAAAAATGTCTGCATATTATTGCAATGATATACTGTACAGTTGTGGCCAAAAGTATTGACACCCCTGCAATTCTGTCAGATAATACTCAGTTGCTTCCTGAAAATGATTGCAAACACAAATTCTTTGATATTATTATCTTCATTTAATTTGCCTTAGGCTACCGTCACACTAGCAGTATTTGGTCAGTATTTTACATCAGAAAAAATGTAAAACCTGTCCATTTATAATGACCACGGACAAGATAAAGATCCCCAATTCACATCAGGACTACAAGATACCAGGTACTTTCAGCTGCATCACATCTAATGTGGTGTACTTAATTATTTGTACTAAATGTCCAACTGGGGGTCTGTATGTGGGGGAGACAGGGCAGAAACTGAGAACAAGAATGAACTCTCATCACCATACAATAAGAGAAAAAAGAATGGATATACCTGTGGCAATACATTTCTGTCTCCCAAATCCTAACATTATGGACATGAAATTACTTGTGTTAAAGGGGAAATTCAAATCCCAGAGAGAAAGGAGAATCAGGGAATATAAACTGATGACGACCTTTGACACTCTAAATGCAGGAATGAATGTGTCACACGGATTTATGTCTTTTTACATCAACTAAGGAACTTGCCCCTCAGACCATGAAGGGTCACCACTAGTGTTGAGCGATACCTTCCGATATCGGAAAGTATCGGTATCGGATAGGATCGGCCGATATTCAAAAAATATCGGATATCGCCGATACCGATACCCGATCCCAATGCAAGTCAATGGGACCAAAATATCGGAATTAAAATAAACCCTTTCTTTCCTTGTAGGTTCATTCTACATGAAGGAAAACAACTAAGAATAATGCAGGATGTATTTGGGGAGGTGGCGGAGACATTAAAGTCATAGAGGTTTAGTCCAATCAAATAGAATAGCATGTTTTTTTTTTTTTTTTTTTAAAGACTTTCGGAGTGACAAAGATATTGACTATGTAAATATTTTTTTTATTTTGTCAGATATTGATGTTTCACTATTCCACGACCTTCCCCTTCTTTTTTTTTTTACTTTTCCCACACTTTCATCTTCATCATCATCAGCATCTTTGACATCAACTTCTTCTTCACCTTATTCATCTTCTTCTTCATCCTTTACCTTTTTTTTTTTATTACATTCTTCATATTCATTTTATTCAACTATTATTATTCTTTCTATTCTACATATTCATTTTATTCAACTGTATTATTCTTCCTATTCTACTTCTTCATCATATTCTCATTTGTGACAGGCATTCCCGTAGTTGTTATCTATAAAAGTTGGAAGATTACACCTTCCGTTCTGCCAGTCACAAAAGTTACATTTGTCCGCGTTCAGTTTGGCCTGCAGCATCAGGCTTTATCAGGGGCACCACGAGGAGGAACGGACTCACCCCGATACACTGCTTAGTCTTCTTCTGCATATAATTGAGATAATATCTTTTGCTCTGATATTAAGTGTTATGCTTAATGTTCTTCTACTCTTTGTTCTGCAGCCTCTTGTTCTTCTGCTTCTCGGTCTTCCATATCGTCGTCTCCAGTGTCGTCATCTCCGCCGTCGTCGTCTCCGCCGTCGTCATCTCCGCCGTCGTAGTCGTCATCGGGGTGGTCTTCCGGGTTGTCGTCGTCGTCGTCATCGGGGTAGTCTTCCGGGTCGTCGACTTTAGGGTCTTCAACTTGGTAATGTAGCAGAAGGTACAAGAAGGCTGAGAAAATGCCAAGAACCTGATGATGGAACTGGAACTCGGATGGCTACCCGAAGGTTCAAGAGCCTATGGAACTACCGAGGACCAGCTGACGTTACTGGAACCCGGTTACTAAGCAGGAGGTACCCGTGCTAAAAAGCACTACCAAGGACCGCCTGACGTTGGCGGAACTCGGATACCCAGAAGGAGGCACCTAAGCCAATTTCAAAGGTAACCTTTAACCCCCCCTCAGGTGTTACAAAGTACAAGAGCCACACCTTGTGCAGCATTAATGCTGCACAAGTAAAAGGTTGCTCTATTAATTTTTCTACTTGCACACGCTGAATGCAACACGTACACAATTTAGCCCATTGTACAGTCAAACTGTAGTTGAGGCGTGACTTGTATTTTTAAGGAGATGCAGCATAGGTGTCCCAAATAACGCCTTTGTGCTTGGCGCAGCTTCCTGAGCGTTGTTTTTTGCTGTACAGGAGTCTGCGCTCTTGTGTTATCCCTTGGCAATGCCCTGTTAGCGCTGCTCGTCTTATGACCTCATTTCATGTTGGCCGCTGCGGTTAACGATGGCCATAAATCCCAGACCCACAGTGCCTTTTCATAAAGTCACACTGCGGTGCTGGGATTCATGGCCTTGAGCAGTAAATATTTTCGACGCTCACACACGTCCTTACACCTGCTTCAGACTGGGCGGCCTCTGCTGATCCCTTTTCCCATGCCGCGGCCATGAGGCCGCACAGTCTGAAGAAGGCGGAAGGAGATGAGTGACGACAGGCGAACATATGCACTGCTCGTGCCCATAAACCACACCCTCGCTGACAAAATAAATAAGACAACGAGGGGCGTTGTTTCACGCAGGGCGGATGCACAGGCGCAGCCAGCTAACCATGATGTCAAAAAACGGGAAGCGCTACCAAGGGGGTGCTGCGTATCATTAGAAAGGAAAGTCACACCTCAGGGACAGTGGAATGGTCTCAATGAGACACATTTTGTACGTGTTGAGTTCCACATGGGCAAGGAGAAAAAGTCAGCCACCTTGTACAAATGCAGCAGTACTGCTGAACAAGGTGGCTGTTATACATAGAAACACCTGGGGGTGGGGGGCAGGCTCCCTTCAATTTCAGTTCATGTGCCTGCATGGCGTTTGCAGGTCACGTTGCCGGCTTCACAGCTGGGGAACAGCTGGCGGTGCTGAACCCCACTGACACATTGGCTGGTGTTTTTCTCTGTGCAGCTAGCACTTCCAGGCTAAAACTGGCGGTGTTATGAGCCCAGGGTCAGCAGGAGGAGGAGAGGAGCAGAGTGTAGGCCGAAGCCTGCACTGGTGGCAGCTTTTGTTCTGTTGTGCCTGCGTGGCGTTTGCAGGTCACGTTGCCGGCTACACAGCTGGGGAACAGCTGGAGGTGCTGAACCCCACTAACACATTGGCTGGTGTTTTTCTCTGTGCAGCTAGCACGTCCGGGCAAAAACTGGCGGTGTTAGAGCCCAGAGTCAGCAGGAGGAGGAGAGGAGCAGAGTATAGGCCGAAGCCTAGTTGAACCAATTTCAAAGGTAACCTTTAACCCCCCTCAGGTGTTGCAAGGTACAAGAGCCACACCTTGTGCAGCATTAATGCTGCACAAGTAAAAGGTTGCTCTCTTAATTTTTCTCCTTGCACACGCTGAATAAAACACGTACACTATTTAGCCCATTCTACTGTAAAACAGTAGTGGAGGCGTGACTTGTCTTTTTAAAGAAAAGCAGCACAGGTGTCGAAAATAACACCTTGGTGCATGGGCGCAGCTTCCTGAGCGTTGTTATTTGCTGTACAGGAGTCTGCGCTCTTGTTATCCCTTGGCCATGCGCTGTGAGTGCTTCCTGTCTTCTGACCTCATTTCATGTCGGCCGTTTCGGTTAGCGATGGACATGAATCCCAGACCCACAGTGTGTTTTCAAAAAATCACACTGCGTGGCTGGGATTCGTGGCCTTGTGCAGTAAATATGTTTGCCGCTCACACATGTCCTTACACCTGCTTCAGACTGGGCGGCCTCATCTGATCCCTTATCGCATGCCGCGGCCATGAGGCCGCACAGTCTGAAGAAGGCGGAAGGAGATGAGTTAAGACAGGCGAACATATGCACTGCACATGCCCATCAATAACACCCTCGCAGCCAAAATATATGAGACAACAAGGGGCGTTGTGTTGGGCAGGGCGGACGCACAGGTACAGGCAGCCAACCAATGATGTCAGAAGATGGGCAGCGCTACCAAGGGTGGTGCTGCGTATCATTAGAAAGGAAAGTCACACCTCAGGGACAGTTGTATGGTCTCAATGAGACACGTTTTGTACGTGTTGAGTTCCACGTGGGCAAGGAGAAAAAGTCAGCCACCTTGTACAAATGCAGCAGTACTGCTGTACAAGGTGGCTATTAAACATAGAAACACCTGGGGGTGGGGAGCAAGCTCCCTTCAATTTCAGTTCATGTGCCTGCGTGGCGTTTGCAGGTCACTTTGCAAGCTACACAGCAGGGGAACAGCTGGCGGTGCTGAACCCCACTAACACATTGGCTGGTGTTTTTCTCTGTGCAGCTAGCAATTCCGGGCAAAAACTAGCGGTGTTAGAGCCCAGGGTCAGCAGGAGGAGGAGATGAGCAGAGTGTAGGCCGAAGCCTCCACTGGTGGCAGCTTTTGGTTGGTTGTGCCAGCGTGGCTTGTGCTGGACACGATGCCGGCTACACAGCAGGGGAACAGCTTGCGGTGCTGAACCCCACTAACACATTGGCGGGTGTTTTTCTCTGTGCACCTAGCACTTCCAGGCTACAACTGGCGGTGTTATAGCCCAGGGTCAGCAGGAGGAGGAGAGGAGCAGAGTGTAGGCCGAAGCCTAGTTGAACCAATTTCAAAGGTAACCTTTAACCCCCCCTTAGGTGTTGCAAGGTACAAGAGCCACACCTTGTGCAGCATTAATGCTGCACAAGTAAAAGGTTGCTCTCTTCATTTTGCTCCTTGCACACGCTGAATAAAACACGTACACTATTTAGCCCATTATACTGTCAAACAGTAGCGGAGGCGTGACTTTTCTTTTGAAGAAGACGCAGCACAGGTGTCAAAATTTACACCTAGGTGCTGGGCGCAGACTCCTTACCGTTGTTATTTGCAGTACAGGAGAGTGCGCTCTTGTGTTATCCCTTGGCAATACCCTGTTAGTGCAGGCCGTCTTATGACCTCATTTCATGTTGGCCGGTGCCGTTAACGATGGCCATAAATCCCAGACCCACAGTGCCTTTCCATAAAGTCACACTGCGGTGCTGGGATTCGTGGCCTTGTGCAGTAAATATGTTCGCCGCTCACACATGTCCTTACACCTGCTTCAGACTGGGCGGCCTCAGCTGATCCCTTATTGCCTGCCACGGCCATGAGGCCGCACAGTCTGAAGAAGGCGGAAGGAGGGGAGTGAAGACAGGCGAACATATGCACTGCTCGTGCCCATCAATCACACCCTCGCAGTCAAAATATATGAGACAACGAGGGGCATTGTGTCGGGCAGGGCGGACGCACAGGCACAGCCAGCCAACCAATGATGTCTGAAGACGGGCAGCGCATTCAATGGGGGTGCTGCGTGTCATTAAAAAGGAAAGTCACACCTCAGGGACATTGTAATGGTCTCTAATGAGACACATTTTGTACGTGTTGAGTTCCACGTGGGCAAGGAGAATAAGTCAGCCACCTTGTACAAATGCAGCAGTACTGCTGTACAAGGTGGCTGTTATACATAGAAACACCTGGGGGTGGGGGGCAGGCTCACTTCAATTTCAGTTCATGTGCCTGCGTGGCGTTTGCAGGTCACGTTGCCGGCTACACAGCAGGGGAACAGCTGGCGGTGGTGAACCCCAATAAAACACATTGGCTGGTGTTTTTCTCTGTGCAGCTAGCAATTCCGGGCAAAAACTAGCGGTGTTAGAGCCCAGGGTCAGCAGGAGGAGGAGAGGAGCAGAGTGTAGGCCGAAGCCTGCACTGGTGGCAGCTTTTGGTCAGTTGTGCCAGCGTGGCTTGTGCTGGACACGATGCCGGCTACACAGCAGGGGAACAGCTGGCGGTGCTGAACCCCACTAACACATTGGCGGGTGTTTTTCTCTGTGCACCTAGCACTTCCAGGCTACAACTGGCGGTGTTATAGCCCAGGGTCAGCAGGAGGAGGAGAGGAGCAGAGTGGAGGCCGAAGCCTAGTTGAACCAATTTCAAAGGTAACCTTTAACCCCCCCCTCAGGTGTTGCAAGGTACAAGAGCCACACCTTGTGCAGCATTAATGCTGCACAAGTAAAAGGTTGCTCTCTTAATTTTTCTCCTTGCACACGCTGAATAAAACACGTACACTATTTAGCCCATTCTACTGTAAAACAGTAGTGGAGGCGTGACTTTTCTTTTTAAAGAAAAGCAGCACAGGTGTCGAAAATAACACCTTGGTGCATGGGTGCAGCTTCCTGAGCGTTGTTATTTGCTGTACAAGAGTCTGCGCTCTTGTTATCCCTTGGCCATGCGCTGTGAGCGCTTCCTGTCTTCTGACCTCATTTCATGTCGGCCGTTGCGGTTAGCGATGGACATGAATCCCAGACCCACAGTGTGTTTTCAAAAAATCACACTGCGTGGCTGGGATTCGTGGCCTTTTGCAGTAAATATGTTTGCCGCTCACACATGTCCTTACATCTGCTTCAGACTGGGCGGCCTCATCTGATCCCTTATCGCATGCCGCGGCCATGAGGCCACCCAGTCTGAAGAAGGCGGAAGGAGATGAGTGAACACAGGCAAACATATGCACTGCACATGCCCATCAATCACACCCTCGCTGTCCAAAAAAATAAGACACCGAGGGGCGTTGTTTCGAGTAGGGCAGACGCACAGGCGCAGCCAGCTAACCAATGATGTCAGAAGACGGGCAGCGCTACCAAGGGTGGTGCTGCGTATCATTAGAAAGGAAAGTCACACCTCAGGGACAGTGGAATGGTCTCAATGAGACACATTTAGTACGTGTTTAATTAAACGTGGGCAAGGAGAAAAAGTCAGCCACCTTGTACAAATGCAGCAGTACTGCTGTACAAGGTGGCTGTTATACATAGAAACACCTGGGGGTGGGGGGCAGACTTCCTTCAATTTCAGTTCATGTGCCTGCGTGGCGTTTGCAGGACACGTTGCCAGCTACACAGCAGGGGAACAGCTGGCGTTGCTGAACCCCACTGACACATTGACTGATGTTTTTCTCTGTGCAGCTCGCATGTCCGGGCAAAAACTGGCGTTGTTAGAGCCCAGGGTCAGAAGGAGAAGGAGAGGAGTAAAGTGTAGGCCGAAGCCTGCACTGGTGGCAGCTTTTGGTCGGTTGTGCCAGCGTGGCTTGTGCTGGACACGATGCCGGCTACACAGCAGGGGAACAGCTGGCGGTGCTGAACCCCACTAACACATTGGCTGTTGTTTTTCTCTGTGAAGCTCGCATTTCCGGGCAAAAACTGGCGGTGTTAGAGCCCAGGGTCAGCAGGAGAAGGAGAGGAGCAAAGTGTAGGCCGAAGCCTGCACTGGTGGCAGCTTTTGGTCGGTTGTGCCAGCGTGTCTTGTGCTGGACACGATGCCGGCTACACAGCAGGGGAACAGCTGGCGGTGCTGAACCCCACTAACACATTGGCTGTTGTTTTTCTCTGTGAAGCTCGCATTTCCAGGCAAAAACTAGCGGTGTTAGAGCCCAGGGTCAGCAGGAGGAGGAGAGGAGCAGAGTGTAGGCCGAAGCCTAGTTGAACCAATTTCAAAGGTAACCTTTAACCCCCCCTCAGGTGTTGCAAGGTACAAGAGCCACACCTTGTGCAGCATTAATGCTGCACAAGTAAAAGGTTGCTCTATTTAGTTTGCTCCTTGCACACGCTGAATAAAACACGTACACTATTTAGCCCATTATACTGTCTAACAGTAGTGGATTCGTGACTTGTCTTTTTAAGGAGACGCAGCACAGGTGTCAAAATTTACACCTAGGTGCTGGGCGCAGATTCCTGAGCGTTGTTATTAGCTGTACAGGAGTCTGCGCTATTGTGATCCCTTGGCCATGCGCTGTGAGCGCTGCCTGTCTTCTCACCTCATTTCATGTTGGCCGTTGCGATTAGCAATTGATATGAATCCCAGGCCCGCAGTGTGTTTTCAAAAAATCACACTGTGTGGCTGGGATTCGTGGCCTTGTGCAGTAAATATGTTTGCCGCTCACACATGTCCTTACACCTGCTTCAGACTGGGCGGCCTCAGCTGATCCCTTATCGCCTACCACGGCCAGGAGGCCGCACAGTCTGAAGAAGGCGGAAGGAGATGAGTTAAGACAGGCGAACATATGCACTGCACATGCCCATCAATCACACCCTCGCAGCCAAAATATATGAAACGAGGGGGGTTGTGTCGGGCAGGGCGGACGCACAGGCACAGGCAGCCAACCAATGATGTCAGAAGACGGGCAGCGCTACCAAGGGGGGTGGTGCGTGTCATTAAAAAGGAAAGTCACACCTCAGGGACATTGTAATGGTCTGTAATGAGACACATATTTTACGTGTTTAATTCTACGTGGGCAAGGATAAAATATCAGCCACCTTGTACAAATGCAGCAGTACTGCAGTACTAGGTGGCTGTTATACATAGAAACACCTGGGGGGGGTGGGGCCAGGTTCCCTTTAATTTCAGTTCATGTGCCTGCGTGGCGTTTGCAGGTCACGTTGCCGGCTACACAGCAGGGGAACAGCTGGCGTTGCTGAACCCCACTAACACATTGGCTGGTGTTTTTCTCTGTGCAGCTAGCACTTCCGGGCAAAGACTAGTGGTGTTTAAGCCCAGGGTCAGCAGGAGGAGGAGGGGAGCAGAGTGTAGGCCGAAGCCTGCACTGGTGGCAGCTTTTGTTCTGTTGTGCCAGCGTGGCTTGTGCTGGACACGTTGCCGACTACACAGCAAGGGAACAGCTGGCGGTGCTGAACCCCACTGACACATCACCTAGTGTTTTTTCTGTGTAGACAACACTTCCAGGTGGCAACTGACAGTGTTGAAACTCAGGGAATCAAAGAGGAGCAGAGTGTAGGCCGAAGCCTGCAGTGGAGCAAGTTGAAAGGGAACCTTTAACCCCCTCCCCCCCCCCCCAGGCATTTGTTGCTGAAAGAGCCATCTTGTACAGCAGTAATACTGCACATGGAAAATGGTGGCTCCGAAAATTACGCTCCTTGCAAACGCTGAAGTACACACTCATATAATGTGTCCCCTCACACTGTCAAACCGTCCCGGAAGTGGGACTTTCCTTTGTAATGTGACACAGCAAAGCCGTCATTCCAACCCCCTTGGTGCCGTGCGCCACCTCCTCAACGTTGTTTGGTTCTGTCATGGAGCCCGCGCTGTAATGTTATCCCTTGGCCATGCACAGTTAGCGGTGCCCGTCTTCTGACATCATGTAGGTGTCAGGCTGGCAGTGCCTGTGCGTCCAAGCTGCCCGAGATCCAACCTTGCAGTGTCATCTAATGTAGTCCCACTGCGGGCCAGGGATCCATGGGCATGCGCAGTGCATATCATCGCCTCTCACTCACCTCCTTCCTGCTTCTTCAGACTGTGCGGCGTCACGGCCGTGGCATGCTATTAGGGATCAGCTGACGCCGCCGAGTCTGAAGAAGCGTGAAGAAGGGGAGTGAGAGGCTAGTATATGCACTGCGCATGGCCATGGATACCAGGCCCACTGTGGGATCACATTAGACGACACTGCGAGGTGGGATTTTGGGCAGCGTGGACGCACAGGCACAGCCAGGACGACAACAAATGATGTCAGAGGACGGGCAGCGCAAACTGTGCATGGCCAAGGGATAACATAACAGCGCAGGGTCCATGACGGAATCAAACAACGCTAAGGAGCCAGCGCATGGTGGCAAGGGGGTAGCAATGACGGCTGTGCTGCGTCACATTACAAAGGTAAGTCCCACCTCCGGGACGGTTGGACGGTGTGAGGGGACACATTACATGAGTGTGTAGTTCAGCGTTTGCAAGGAGCATAATTTCCAGAGCGACCCTTGCCTTGTGCAGTATTAGTGCTGCACATGGTGGCTCTTTCAGTAACAAACGCCTGGGGGGGGGGGACAGGTCACCTTACATTTTAGTTGTGCCAGCGTGGCGGTCGCATGACACGTTGCCGGATACACAGCTGGGGATCAGCTGACGTTACTGAACCCCAATAACAGAGGAGCGACTGTTGACTGTGCAGACAGCACTTCCAGGCACCAACTGGCGGTGTTAGAGCCCAGGGACAGCAGGAGGAGCAGATTGGAGGTATTGCCGCACACACAGCTGGGGATCAGCTGACGTTACTGAACCCCAATAACAGAGGAGCGACTGTTAACTGTGCACACAGCACTTCCAGGCACCAACTGGCGGTGTTAGAGCCCAGGGACAGCAGGAGGAGCAGAGGAACAGAGTGTAGGCCGAAGCCTGATTGGAGCAAGTTGAAAGGGAACCTTTAACCCCCCCCCCCAAGACGTTTGTAGCTGAAAGAGCCATCTTGTGCAGCACTAAGGATGCAAAAGGAAAAGGTTGCTCTTTTAATTATGTTCCTTGCAAACACTGAAGTAAACACTAAAAATGTGTCCCCTTATACCGTTCAACCGTCCCGGAGGTGCGAATTTCCTTCGTAATGGGACACAGCACAGCTGTCATTCCTATCCCCTTGGTGCCGTGCGCTGCCTCCTCAGCGTTGTTTTAAGCTGTCACGGAGCCTGCGCTGTTCTGTTATCCCTTGGGCATGCCCTATTTGCGCTGCCTGTCTTCTGACATAATTTGGTGTCAGGCTGTCAGTGCCTGTGCGTCCACGCTGCTCCAGATCCCACCTCGCAGTCTCGTCTAACGTAATCCCACTGCAGGCCTTGGATCCATGGGCATGCACAGTGCATATACTCGACTCTCACTCCCCTCCTTCCCTCTTCTTCAGACTGTGCGGTGTCACGGCCGTGGCATGCTATTAGGGATCAGCTGACGGCGCACAGTCTAAAGAAGGCGGAGGGAAATGAGCGAGAGCCCGAGGGGAAGATATGCACTGCGCATGCCCATGGATCCCAGGCCCGCAGTGTGACTCAATCAGAAGACACTGCGAGGCGGGATCTCGGGCAGCGCGGCCGCACAGGCGCAGCCAGCCTGACACCAAATTATGTCAGAAGACAGGCAGCGCAAATAGGGCATGCCCAAGGGATAACAGAACAGCGCAGGCTCCGTGACAGCTTAAAACAACGCTGAGGAGGCAGCGCATGGCATCAAGGGGGTAGGAATGACGGCTGTGCTGCGTCACATTACGAAGGAAAGTCCCAGCTCCGGGACGGTATAACCGTATCAGTGAACATATTTTATATGTGTTAAGTTCTGCGTGTGCAAGGAGCTAAACCAAAAGAGCTACCTTTTCCTTGTGCAGCATTACTGCTGCACAAGATGGCTCTTTCAGTAACAAACGACGGGGGGGGGAACAGGTTCCCTTACATTTAGGTTGTTGTGCCAGCGTGGCGGTCGCAGGATACATTGCCGGCTACACAGCTGGGGATCAGCTGACATTACTGAAACCCAATAACACTGGGTCGTATGTTTTTACTGTGCAGCCTGCACTTCTGAGCCGCAACTGGCGGTGTTGGAGCCCAGGAATAGCAGTTCAGGTGGTAGAAAGATGAACACAGCAGGAGACCTGGATGACACCCAATTACTTAATCAGGCAGAGGAGTGGCAAATTCCTGCGAGATCCAGGCCTGGTTCATTTTCAGGAAAGTAAGCCGGTCAACGTTATCGGAGGACAGTCGCATGCGACGGTCTGTTAGTACACCACCTGCGGCACTAAAGACACGTTCCGATAAGACACTAGCCGCAGGGCAAGCCAGCACCTCTGGCTTAGCTCTGGCCATGTATCCAGCTTAGAGACCCAAAACTTGAACGGGGAAGAGCCGTCTGGGAGTACAGTAAGAGGGCAAGCCATGTAGTCTGTCACCATCTGACGGAACCGTTGCCTCCTGCTGACTGGAGCCGCCGGTGATGGTGTAGACATTTGGGGCGGGCACACAAAAGTGTGCCAGAGTTGTGCCATACTGGGCTTGCCTTGGGCAGAGGCACTGCTTCTGCTCCCTCTTTGGGCAGAGCCTCCCCCACTGCCTCGACGCACTGAGCTGCTTTGTAAAGCACTAGCAGCACTCCTCTCAGTTGGACAGGAGAAGATGATGGAATTCACCAGTGTGTCGTGGTACTCCCGCAATTTACGCTCCCGGGTCAACGCTGGGATGATGTTTTGGACGTTGTTCCGGTAGCGAGGATCGAGGAGGGTGAACACCCAATAATCAGGCATGGTGAGAATGTGGTCGATGCGGCGGTCGTTTCTCAGGTACTGCAGCATGAAATCCACCATGTGCTGCAGAGTGCCAACTGGCCCAGAAACGCTGTCCCCTGCTTGAGACATGATCTCTGCCCGCTCGTCATCACCCCACCCTCGCTGTACACACTGACCACTGGACAATTGTGTCGCTTCCTCCTCTGGACGGAGCTCTTCCTCCTCCATTGACTCCTCCTCATCCTCCTCACAAATTGGCCCCTGCGTACCCCTTTGTGAGGAACCACGTGGCGCTGACTCTCCAGAAGCTGATGGAAAAGGTGACTCCTCATCCTCCACCTCTTCCACAACATCATCCCTTAACCCTTGCAAAGTTTGCTGAAGCAGGCAGATAAGGGGGACAGTCATGCTGACTAGTGCATCATCTGCACTTGCCATCCGCGTGGAATAATCAAAAGGACGCAAAACCTGGCAGACGTCCTTCATAGTGGCCCACTCTGTGGTTGTGAAGTCTGATCGGCGCTGACTGCGACTTCTTTGCGCCTGATGCAGCTGGTACTCCATAACTGCTTGCTGCTGCTCACACAACCGCTCCAACATATGTAACGTGGAATTCCACCGGGTAGGTAGGTCACATATGATGCGGTGTTCCGGAAGGCGGAATCGGCGCTGCAGAGCAGCAATGCGGGATCTGGCCAAGCTGGAACGCCGCAAGTGAGCACACTCTAGGCGGACCTTGTGCAGCAGGGCATCAAGATCCGGATAGTCCCTCAGAAAACTCTGCACAACCAAATTGAGCACATGTGCCAGACATGGGATGTGAGTGAGGTTGCCAAGGGCCAAAGCTGCCACCAGATTTCGGCCATTGTCACACACTACCATGCCTGGCTGGAGATTCGCTGGCAGTAACCACACATCGCTCTCCTGCTTGATGGCATTCCAGAGCTCCTGCGCTGTGTGGCTTCGATTCCCCAATGAAACAAGTTTCAAGACGGCCTGCTGACGTTTGGCCACGGCTGTGCTCATGTCGGTCATAGGTAAACGTTCACGGGTCCATGTGGAGGTGGACTGTGACGGCTCCTGCAGAGTTGATTTTGAGGAACTTGTGTAAGAGGAGGAGTCAATGCGTACAGACTGGATTCCTGCAATCCTTGGAGTGGGCAGGACACGTCCTGCGCCACTCGCACGATCTGTACCTGGCTCAACAACATTAACCCAATGGGCAGTGAGGGAAACTTATCGCCCCTGTCCATGCTGACTGGTCCACGCATCGGTGGTGAGGTGGATCTTGCTACTGACGGCGTTCAGTAGCGCATGTTTTATGTTTCCCTCAACATGCCTGTGCAGGGCAGGGACAGCTTGCCTGCTGAAGTAAAAGCGGCTGGGCACCTTGTACTGTGGGACTGCCAATGCCATCAAGTCACGGAAGCTGTCAGTCTCCACCAGCCTGAACGAGAGCATTTCCAGGGACAACAGTTTGGCAATGCCTGCATTCAGAGCCTGTGCTCGGGGGTGGTTGGCCGAGAATGCCCGCCTTTTCTCCCATGCCTGTACTACCGATGGCTGTAGAGTAGACTGGGAGTGTGAGGATGACTGGGAAGGTGGTGCTGTGGGTGGAATTACACAAGGTCTCTGGACAACAGTGCCAGAGGTTCTTCCATGGCGATCCTGGGAGGAAGCCAAACCAGCTGTGCGTGAGCTGGAGGAAGAGGCAACACGAGCTGAAGAGGTGGTAGCTGCCGCTGTTGGTTGGCCTACATCTTCAGTCTGTTTCTGTAACTCCACCGCGTGCCTGGTCCGCACATGTTTCCACATATTTGTGGTATTGAGGTTGCTGACATTTTTCCCTCTTTTTACTTTCTGATGACACAGCTTGCATTTGACAAAACAAATGTCATCTGCAACTGTGTCAAAAAAGGACCAGGCACTGCAAGTCTTGGGAGCGCCCTTTTTGGCTTTGGAAAGAGACAGGCTCCTAACGGGTGCCAAAGTGGAGGCTACAGGCTCCGCAGTCTTCCCCCTCCCTCTCCCTCTTTGGCCCGTAAGGGGAATCTCTTCCTCAGAGCTGCTCCCACCACCTTCCTGTTCCTCACGCCACGATGGGTCAACGACCTCATCATCTCCACTACCCTCTGCCACCAACTGCTCCTCCTGGGTAGTCTCGGCAGCACAGTACGCACCAGAAAGCGGCACCTGAGTTTCATCATCAGATGCGTATTGCGCTGTGGTCACCGGAGGCACTGGCCCACCCGCCTCTTCAGAGTCAGAGAGACAAAGCTGTTGGGCATCACTGCACACTGCCTCTTCTTCCATTTCTCCAATGCTGCTTGGCTGGCCCCCTGTTTCCAAGCCAAGAGATTCAGAGAACAGAAGTAGAGACGGCTCCTGTCCTGGGCTCTCTAACTGCCTGGCCAATTTGGCAGGTGGTGAAGAGACAGATGGCTGCTCTCCAGTGGTCTGTGCCTGAGAGGATGTGGCACTAACTGAAGTCGATGCCGATTCGTTACCTGCCATCCACCCGACAACGGCTTCAATTTGGTCTTCACGCAGCAGCGGTGCACGGCGCTCTCCGACAAAGCTGCGCATGAAGGACTGTTCCCTGCTGAAACTGAGTGACGACGAGTCACCGGCGCCCGCAGCAGGCACAGAATCACCACGTCCTCTCCCTGCTCCTCTCCCTGCTCCGCGCCCACGCCCACGTGCCTTACTCCCTGCCCTCTTCATCTTGGTTGACAGATAAAGATAAGCAGAAAAGTACTAAGGCCTTAGTGTGCTTATTCCTGAAATGCTCCTCCTAACAGGTGTAAGAAACACTAATGTTGTAAAGTGTGGACTAAACTTTATTATTTTTCAAATGTGGCCTACACAAGTGTTAAGTTGTGTTTGGTGAACTTTACTTTTTTTTTTTTTGCAGATCGGGCTACAGAGCTAGTTTAAATCACACGGAGACAGTGCAGACAGCCGTAAACGGCGCTGCAAGGCCCAAAAAACCTCCTCTAGGTTATCCTTTTTAGTGTTTTTCCACTATTTAGCTGGAGACGGGTGGAAAGACACTAATAGGGATTTTTGTTTTTAAATTTTAAACAGGCTGCACTATTTGAAAAAAAGGAAATTTTTTTTCAAGGTATGAGGCAGTAACGCACCCTGAGCTGAATCCAACCGGCTATGGCTGCACACAGACTACAGGGCGAGCTGCACTCACACAGAGACCGTGCAGACAGCCGTAAATGGCGCTGCAAGGCCCAATAAACACCCTCTAGGTTATCTTATGTAGTGTTTTTCCACAATTTAGCTGGAGACGGGTGGAAAAACACTAATAGGAATTTTTTTTTAAAATTTTAAACAGGCTGCACTATTTGAAAAAAAGGAAAATTTTTCTCAAGGTATGAGGCAGTAACGAACCCTGAGCTGAATCCAACCGGCTATGGCTGCACACAGACTATAGGGCGAGCTGGGCTCACACGGAGACCGTGCAGACAGCCGTAAACGGCGCTGCAAGGCCCAAAACCCCCCTCTAGGTTATCCTATGTACTGTTTTTCCACAATTTAGCTGGAGACGGGTGGAAAAACACTAATAGGAAATTTGAGAAAAAATGTGCAGCAGGCTGCACTATGAGCAAAAAAGGACAACTGTGTGAGGCAGTGTGAACCCCCCTGAGCTGAATACAACCGGGTATATGGCTGCACACAGACTACAGAGTGAGCTGCACACACACACACACAGAGAGAGCTTGCAGAACGCTGTAAAAACAGCGCTGCAAAGCAAGAGCAAGGTGAACAGTGAAGAACACACAGCATTTTGCTAAATTAGCCTTTGGAAAGGAAAATAAAGCAATTAGCTATCTCAACTGGCCCTCAGTTAGAACACAGCGTCCTGTCCCTAACTGAAATCACAGCAGAGTGAGGGCAAAATGGCGGCAGCGTTTTTTATAGTGCAGAGTGACATCATTTCAGCAGCCAATCACAGCCTTGCCAGTACTTACATGCCCACCATGCTAAACAGGATGTGCCCACACTTCCAATCATTCCTCATTGGCTGCTGCGTTCAGTTTGAATTCTGGGAACTTCCGATTCCGGTATCCGATACGCGGGAAGTATCGGAATTCGGTATCGGAATTCCGATACCGCAAATATCGGCCGATACCCGATACTTGCGGTATCGGAATGCTCAACACTAGTCACCACAACAGAGACCCTAATCACAGGACAATAAAACAATCCTTATCTAAGAATTGGCCCAATATTTATGGACGTAACTGTTTATCACCCAAGGTAATTCTGCTTCATGTCACCTGGCTTATCTTTTTTCTTCCTATACTATGTTATATTCCTATAAATATATGATTCTTCAGAATTTGTTTTAGTCTTTGCCTGATGAAGAGACGTATGTAGTCTCGAAAGCTTGCAATTTGTTACCATCTTTTCAGTTAGCCATTAAAAGGTATCAACCACTGAGGACTCTCAATTCTAAATATTTTTCTATCTACTGGCTAACACGGTACCAAGATATATTTCTTTCCTGTATCAAAATGGAGGATACCAGAATGTACCGCATCTTTATGGAACTAAAACCACTTCTGAAGAAACGTGCACAAATGGACTGCGACATTTTTTCCTATCTAAATGCAAAAAGGAGAATCTAATTCCCAAAGGACTCTGGATTGCAAACCCAATTCTTCATACCTACAATACCCATTATGCACAGAACCTGTGTGACAGGACTTCTGAGAGATTAAGGAATCATCTTTTGCATGTCTGCTGCAGCATAAAGAGTAAAGTCCAAGGGGAATTTGAAACCCTGAGGAAGACACTTACAGAAGACACAGAGCAAAAATTACAACAATACTACAACAAACTACGGACCCATCTGATTCATAACAAGGAAAAGAAACTGCACAGATTGCGCCTCAATTCAGGACTCTATGCAAACAGATACAAAACAAAGCCAAAACCTGACAACTTGGACAACCACTCCATTCCAGACACAAATAACTGTGTCATTAATCTCTCAGATTATTAACCCAACAAAGTGGAGCTGGCCGTGCTTTCCAGAGGACTCTCATTTTGTCCTACTAAGGCCCTGGATGAAACTGAACTCTGCAGTGATATGGAACATTTTTTCAGGAGACTGCGTCTGAGGGAATATTTCAGTGATACAGAAGATTCAGGACCCACCTGGACTGAAGGGAAAGGGATCCTAACAACAAAGAAGAGGTCAGACTGGACACCTCCACCTGGACGCAACCCTCATTTGGATAACTATATAGACTCCTTCAGACATTTGATAAAATCTACCATCATAGATACTAACAGGAGACAAGCATCCAACATCAGTGCCCAGGAGAGAAAGGCCATACAGTCTCTGAAAACCAACAAAGAAATCATCATCAAACCTGCTGACAAGGGTGGTGCAATGGTCATGATGAACACATCAGACTATGAGGGAAGCAAACAGACAACTTATGGACACACACTACTACAAAAAATTGGAGTCGGATCCTACACAGGATTATTATAAGGAACTAAACAAGTTGGTATCTTGTCTGCCTGAAGAATCCATAAGAACCAATGACCTGATACCAGAAAGTCCAAGAACAGGGACATTCTACATGCTTCCCAAAATCCACAAATCTGGAAACCCAGGAAGACCAATTATTTCATGTGTGGGCACCCTTACTGAGCAGGTATATGGGTAGAGGGTATTCTTAAACCCATGGTAAAAGATATACCCAGCTTCATTCAGGACACAACAGACCTATTGAGTAAACTTTCAGCAATAGGTCTTCTACCAGAAAGAATCATCCTGGCCACCATGGATGTGGAATCTTTGTACTCCAATATCCCACACCAGGATGGATTAAATGTCTGCAAATTCTTCCTGGAAAACGCAGGGACTGATGCAAATTCTGTAGTGAAACTTATAAAATTCATCCTCACCCACAATTACTTTGAGTTTGACAAGAAGATCTATCTACAGGAGACTGGCACAGCAATGGGAAGTAAAATGGCCTCACAGTATGCAAATCTTTTCATGGCCAAGCTTGAAAGCGACTTTTTGTCCTCATGTCCCATCAGGCCTCTGGCGTATTACCGCTACATTGATGACATTTTAATCATCTGGACGGAGTCTGAGCCACAGCTAAAGACGTTCCATGAACAGTTTAATCAATTTCATCCTACCATCAACTTGACACTCAACTACTCCTGCACTGAAATTAACTTTTTGGACACCATCATTAAGCTGCAGAACAATAAAATAGAGACATCCCTGTATCAGAAGCCAATCGACTGTCCAACATACCTTAAATGGGACAGTTTCCATCCAAAACACATAAAAAACTCTATTGTCTACAGCCAAGCCATCAGATACAATCGCATATGTTCCAACCCAATGGATAGGGATAAACACCTTGGTCGCCTCAGAAAGACCTTTTTGAATCAGGGCTACCATCCAAGAACAATCGAAAATCAGATCAGAAGAGCCACCAGAATATCAAGAAATCACCTGCTACATTACAAAGCTAAAGAAGAAAACAACCAGGTGACTCTAGTGGTCACCTACAATCCAAATCTGGAGGTGCTAAGGGGAGCTGCACGGAAATTACAACCTTTACTGCAAAAAGATGTCTGCTTACAATCCATTTTTCCAGACCCCCCACTACTGTGTTTTAGGCAGCCTCCAAATCTAAGAAGCATCATTGTCAAGAGCTCCCTGTCCTCTCCAACAGCTGCAGGAACCTTTCCTTGCAACCAGAAAAAATGTAAAACCTGTCCATTTATAATGACCACGGACAAGATAAAGATCCCCAATTCACATCAGGACTACAAGATACCAGGTACTTTCAGCTGCATCACATCTAATGTGGTGTACTTAATTATTTGTACTAAATGTCCAAGTGGGGGTCTGTATGTGGGGGAGACAGGGCAGAAACTGAGAACAAGAATGAACTCTCATCGCCATACAATAAGAGAAAAAAAGAATGGATATACCTGTGGCAATACATTTCTGTCTCCCAAATCCTAACATTATGGACATGAAATTACTTGTGTTAAAGGGGAAATTCAAATCCCAGAGAGAAAGGAGAATCAGGGAATATAAACTGATGACGGCCTTTGACACTCTAAATGCAGGAATGAATGTGCCACACGGATTTATGTCTTTTTACATCAACTAAGGCACTGGATACACATGATGAGAGCATTATACTGCCTCTGTACAAATCCCTAGTTAGACCGCACATGGAGTACTGTGTCCAGTTTTGGGCACCGGTGCTCAGGAAGGATATAATGGAACTAGAGAGAGTACAAAGGAGGGCAACAAAATTAATAAAGGGGATGGGAGAACTACAATACCCAGATAGATTAACGAAATTAGGATTATTTAGTCTAGAAAAAAGACGACTGAGGGGCGATCTAATAACCATGTATAAGTATATAAGGGGACAATACAAATATCTCGCTGAGGATCTGTTTATACCAAGGAAGGTGACGGGCACAAGGGGGCATTCTTTGCGTCTGGAGGAGAGAAGGTTTTTCCACCAACATAGAAGAGGATTATTTACTGTTAGGGCAGTGAGAATCTGGAATTGCTTGCCTGAGGAGGTGGTGATGGCGAACTCAGTCGAGGGGTTCAAGAGAGGCCTGGATGTCTTCCTGGAGCAGAACAATATTGTATCATACAATTAGGTTCTGTAGAAGGACGTAGATCTGGGTATTTATTATGATGGAATATAGGCTGAACTGGATGGACAAATGTCTTTTTTCGGCCTTACTAACTATGTTACTATGTATGTTACTATGTTACTTGCCCCTCAGACCATGAAGGGTCACCACAACAGAGACCCTAATCACAGGACAATAAAACAATCCTTATCTAAGAATTGGCCCAATATTTATGGACGTAACTGTTTATCACCCATGGTAATTCTGCTTCATGTCACCTGGCTTATCCATGGTGGGTTTTTTTTTTTTCTATACGATGTTGTGCATAAATATGTGATTCTTCAGAATTTGTTTTAGTCTTTGCCTGATGAAGAGACATATGTAGTCTCGAATTCTTGCAATTTGTTACCATCTTTTCAGTTAGCCATTAAAAGGTATCAACCACTGAGGACTCTCAATTCTAAATATTTTTCTATCTACTGGCTAACACGGTACCAAGATATATTTCTTTCCTGTATGTTTCTATTATAATTTTACTCTGACTGTTCCACTTCTGATTTTGGCTTACAGATACTGATGTAAAATACTGACCAAATACTGCGAGTGTGACGGCAGCCTTAAATGAAAAAACACAAAAAGAATTGTCCTAAAGCCAAATTGGATATAGTTCCACACCAAATGTAAAAACGGGGGTGGACAAAAGTATTGGCACTGTTCGAAAAATCATGTGATGCTTCTCTAATTTGTGTAATTAACAGCACCTGCAACTTACCTGTGGCACCTAACAGGTGTTGGTAATAACTAAATCACACTTGCAGCCAGTTGACATGGATTAAAGTTGACTCAACCTCTGTCCTGTGTCCTTGTGTGTACCACATTGAGCATGGAGAAAAGAAAGAAGACCAAAGAACTGTCTGAGGACTTGAGAAACGAAATTGTGAGGAAGCATGAGCAATCTCAAGGCTACAAGTCCATCTCCAAAGACCTGAATGTTCCTGTGTCTACGGTGCGCAGTGTCATCAAGAAGTTTAAAGCCCATGGCACTGTGGCTAACCTCCCTAGATGTGGACAGAAAAGAAAAATTGACAAGAGATTTGAACGCAAGATTGTGCGGATGTTGGATAAAGAACCTCGACTAACATCCAAACAAGTTCAAGCTGCCCTGCAGTTCGAGGGTACAACTGTTAGGGCTGGCGGAACACACCGAGTAAATAGAGAGATGTTATTTGGTGCGTTCGCAGCCCGGGGTCCATTGTGCAGGAGAGAACCTGCTGCTGGCAAATGGCGGGCCTATATGGCGGTAGAAGCGAACACTGTTACTTCACAGAGTCGCCTAAAGAAAGCACTGTGTCCTATTAACCTCACAGGAGTACACAGCGACTGCCAAGCAGATAGCAGTTGGTGGTTACGCAAACATACAATCTCCTCACCAGAGGAGCCGGTATTCTAGGGGCTTATTTCAGCCGGGTCCCTGAACACATACAACCGTAACCACACTGGCGCAAAGCACATAACTTAGATTTGATACTAGCGCATGGCCGTGCGGCCAAGCAAACCTTTTATAGCTGCAGCAAGTACAGGACCTTCCTAGAAGGACTAATGAGAGGCTGCCACAGAGCCTGAGGAACTTCAGGACCTTCCTGGAGAACCAATGGGTTTTGCTGCAGCATCTAAGCATGTGACCCTCGATCTCCAATGAGAGATCTTGCCCTGGGCATGCTCAGAAGGGAAAAAGCAGGACTTAGTCCCAAAAGCGTCTGCTCTCCGCTGCCCAGCACTGGCTTCAATGGCAGAAGCTGGAAAAGCAGCAGTAACCCTGTGCACAGTGTCAGACTGAGCGAGATGCTAGGACCGACGTCTCCACTGAGCAGGCTCCACTGCGGCAGGAGAAGAATAGGAGACCGTGTGCATGGCACTATGAAGTCTGAAGACTACCAACAAATTTTGCAGCATAATGTAGGGCCCAGTGTGAGAAAGATGGGTCTCCCTCAGAGGTCATGGGTCTTCCAGCAGGACAATGATCCAAAACACACTTCAAAAAGCACTAGAAAATGGTTTGAGAGAAAGCACTGGAAACTTCTAAGGTGGCCAGCAATGAGTCCAGACCTGAATCCCATAGAACATCTGTGGAGAGATCTAAGAGCAGTTGCCAAAGAAAAATGGTCTAAAATTTCAGCAGAACATTGTAAGAAACTCATTGATGGTTACCGGAAGCGGTTGGTCGCAGTTATTTTGGCTAAAGGTTGTGCAACCAAGTATTAGGCTGAGGGTGCCAATACGTTTGTCTAGCCCATTTTGGGAGTTTTGTGTGAAATGATCAATGTTTTGCTTTTTGCTTCATTCTCTTTTGTGTTTTTTCATTTAAGACAAATTAAATGAAGATAATAATACCAATGAATTTGTGATTGTAATCATTTTCAGGAAGAAACTGAGTATTATCTGACAGAATTGCAGGGGTGTCAATACTTTTGGCCACAACTGTATTTGGTCAATTGGTACTTGTGACTCAGTTGTCCTGGCTTCAGCACAAGTCTATTTGTCTTTCTTTCTCAACGGCCATTTCTCCCTGCTTTTGTGTATGTCAGTCATTTAAAGTCAGCTCAGTTGGCTGCACGCTGCCTTAGTATCACGGTAGCTTGGTGCATGCTGACTACCACGTGTTTGCATTAAGTTTGCCTTTTGGCAAAAACACACTGACATTCCAAGCTGCATATATGAGGCTCAAGTTGGTTTCTTATTCATTCAGTTTCTTATTCCGAGCTGAAGTTGGTTTCTTATTCATCAGTTTCTTATTCCGAGCTGAAGTTGGTTTCTTATTCGTCAGTTTCTTATTTGGCAATTTTTTCTTTTCTGTTATTTATAGGTTTAACAACAAAAAATAAGCATCACAATAATAACATACAATGCAGCAAGGTGCCCTGATGTGAATACACTTAAAAACAGCTACAAAAATTATAAAACTGGCACAAAAATGGGCATCAAAGTAGGCACCAAAGGGATTTAATCAAGTGGGCCACTGATATCACACTACAGACATATAGAACAGGGAGCCCCACATCAAAATCATGTCTCCCAAGCCAGGTGCAAATGGGTTCTGGGCATCAAAGTGGCAGTCGATTTTGGCCATTTGAATAAGTAACTGGTGTTATTTTTAAGGGGTTAAATGACTTTGGGCCACTGATCTCACACTAAGAATACACAGATAGTGATTCCCTGCATCAAACCCAGGTCAATGTAACCATCAAAGTGGGCAAACAGCCAATTTCCACAGATTTGAATAAGTAACTGATGTTTTTAAGGGGTTACATTACTGATCTCACACTAGGAATACACAGTCATTTATGCCCTGCATCAAACACAGGACACTCCAGCTTGGCCCAAATTGGTTCTGGGCATCAGAATTGGCATCAAAGTGGGAAAACAGTTGATTTTGGACATTTGACTAAGTAACTGGTATTTCAAGGGGTTAAAAGACTTTGGGCCACTGATCTCACACTAAGAATACACAGATAGTAATGCCTCGCATCAAACCGAGGTCCCTGTAGCCTGGCCTAAAATATTTATAGGCATCAATATTAGCATCAAAGTGGGCAAAGAGACCATTTGCACATATTTGAATAAGTTTAACTGATGTTTTTAAGGGGTTAAATGACTTTGGTCCACTGATATCACAGTGCATACATATAGAACAGGGATCCCCACATCAAAACCAGGTCTCTTCTGCTTGGCCCAAATGGGTTCTGGGGAACAGAACTGGCATCAAAGTGGGCAAACAGTTTATTTTGGCCATTTCAACAAGTAACTGGTATTCTTAAGGGCTTAAATAATTTGGGCCTGTGATCTCACACTAAGAATACACAGAAAGAGATGCCCTGCATCAAACCCAGGTCACTCTAGCCTGGCCCAAATGGGTTCTAGGCATCAGAAGTGAGGATACAGCCAATTTTCACAGATTTGAATAAGTAACTGATGTTTTTAAGGAGTTAAATGACATTTGTGTATTCTTAGTGTGAGATCAGTGGCCCAAAGCCATTTAATCCATTAAAAACATCTTTTCCTTATTTAAAACTATGAAAATTGTCTGTTTGCCCACTTTGATGCCAGTTCTGATGCCCAGAACCCTGTTGGGCCAGGCTGATGCAGGGCATAAATTTCTGTGTATTCTTTTTGTGAGATCAGTGACCCAAAGTAATTTAACCCCTTCATGACCCAGCCTATTTTGACCTTAAAGACCTTGCCGTTTTTTGCAATTCTGACCAGTGTCCCTTTATGAGGTAATAACTCAGGAACGCTTCAACGGATCCTAGCGGTTCTGAGATTGTTTTTTCATGACATATTAGGCTTCATGTTAGTGGTAAATTTAGGTCAATAAATTCTGCGTTTATTTGTGATAAAAACGGAAATTTGGCGAAAATTTTGAAAATTTCGCAATTTTCACATTTTGAATTTTTATTCTGTTAAACCAGATAGTTATGTGACACAAAATAGTTAATAAATAACATTTCCCACATGTTTACTTTACATCAGCACAATTTTGGAAACAAAATTTTTTTTTGCTAGGAAGTTATAAGGGTTAAAATTTGACCAGCGATTTCTCATTTTTACAATGAAATTTACAAAACCATTTTTTTTAGGGACCACCTCACATTTGAAGTCAGTTTGAGGGGTCTATATGGCTGAAAATACCCAAAAGTGACACCATTCTAAAAACTGCAGCCCTCAAGGTACTCAAAACCACATTCAAGAAGTTTATTAACCCTTCAGGTGCTTCACAGCAGCAGAAGCAACATGGAAGGAAAAAATGAACATTTAACTTTTTAGTCACAAAAATTATCTTTTAGCAACAATTTTTTTCTTTTCCCAATGGTAAAAGGAGAAACTGAACCACGAAAGTTGTTGTCCAATTTGTCCTGAGTACGCTGATACCTCATATGTGGGGGTAAACCACTGTTTGGGCGCACGGCAGGGCTTGGAAGGGAAGGAGCGCCATTTGACTTTTTGAATCAAAAATTGGCTCCATTCTTTAGCGGACACCATGTCACGTTTGGAGAGCCCCCGTGTGCCTAAAAATTGGAGCTCCCCCACAAGTGACCCCATTTTGGAAACTAGACGCCCCAAGGAACTTATCTAGATGCATAGTGAGCACTTTGAACCCCCAGGTGCTTCACAAATTGATCCGTAAAAATGAAAAAGTACTTTTTTTCACAAAAAAATTTTTAGCCTCAATTTTTTCATTTTCCCATGAGCAACAGGATAAAATGGATCCTAAAATTTGTTGGGCAATTTCTCCTGAGTACACTGATACCTCATATGTGGGGGTAAACCACTGTTTGGGCACATGGTAAGGCTCGGAAGGGAAGGAGCGCCATTTGACTTTTTGAATGAAAAATTATCTCCATCGTTAGCGGACACCATGTCGCGTTTGGAGAGCTCCTGTGTGCCTAAACATTGGCGCTCCCCCACAAGTGACCCCGTTTAGGAAACTAGACCCCCCAAGGAACTTATTTAGATGCCTAGTGAGCACTTTAAACCCTCAGGTGCTTCACAAATTGATCTGTAAAAATGAAAAAGTACTTTTTTTCACAAAAAAATTCTTTTCGCCTCAATTTTTTCATTTTCACATGGGCAACAGGATAAAATGGATCATAAAATTTGTTGGGCAATTTCTCCCGAGTACGCCGATACCTCATATGTGGGGGTAAACCACTGTTTGGGCACTCGGCAGGGCTCGGAAGGGAAGGCGCGCCATTTGACTTTTTGAATGGAAAATTAGCTCCAATTGTTAGCGGACACCATGTCGCGTTTGGAGAGCCCCTGTGTGCCTAAACATTGGAGCTCCCCCACAAGTTACCCCATTTTGGAAACTAGACCCCCCAAGGAACTTATCTAGATGAATATTGAGCACTTTAAACCCCCAGGTGCTTCACAGAAGTTTATAACGCAGAGCCTTGAAAATAAAAAATTATTTTTCTTTCCTCAAAAATGATTTTTTAGCCTGGAATTTCCTATTTTGCCAAGGGTAATAGGAGAAATTGGACCGCAAATGTTGTTGTCCAGTTTGTCCTGAGTATGCTGATACCCCATATGTTGGGGTAAACCACTGTTTGGGCGCATGGCAGGGCTCGGAAGGGAAGGCGCGCCATTTGGCTTTTTAAATGGAAAATTAGCTCCAATCATTAGCGGACACCATGTCACGTTTGGAGAGCCCCTGTGTGCCTAAACATTAGAGATCCCCCAGAAATGACCCCATTTTGGAAACTAGTCCACCAAAGGAACTAATCTAGATGTGTGGTGAGGACTTTGAACCCCCAAGTGCTTCACAGAATTATATAACGCAGAGCCATGAAAATAAAAAAAAAAAAAATTATTTTCTCAAAAATGATCTTTTAGCCTGCAATTTTTTATTTTCCCAAGGGTAACAGGAGAAATTTGACCCCAAAAGTTGTTGTTCAGTTTCTCCTGAGTACGCTGATACCCCATATGTGGGGGTAAACCACTGTTTGGGCACATGCCGGGGCTCGGAAGTGAAGTAGTGACGTTTTGAAATGCAGACTTTGATGGAATGCTCTGTGGGCGTCACGTTGCGTTTGCAGAGCCCCTGATGTGGCTTAACAGTAGAAACCCCCCACAAGTGACCCCATTTTGGAAACTAGACCCCGAAAGGAACTTATCTAGATGTGTGGTGAGCACTTTGAACCCCCAAGTGCTTCACAGAAGTTTATAATGCAGAGCCGTGAAAATAATAAATACGTTTTCTTTCCTCAAAAATAATTATTTAGCCCAGAATTTTTTAATTTTCCCAAGGGTAACAGGAGAAATTTGACCCCAATATTTGTTGTCCAGTTTCTCCTGAGTACGGTGATACCCCATATGTGGGGGTAAACTACTGTTTGGGCATATGACGGGGCTCGGAATTGAAGTAGTGACGTTTTGAAATGCAGACTTTGATGGAATGCTCTGCGGGCGTCACGTTGCGTTTGCAGAGCCCCTGGTGTGCCTAAACAGTAGAAACCCCCCACAAGTGACCCCATTTTAGAAACTAGACCCCCCAAGGAACTTATCTAGATTATGTGGTGAGCACTTTGAACCCCCAAGTGCTTCACAGACGTTTACAACGCAGAGCCGTGAAAATAAAAAATCATTTTTCTTTCCTCAAAAATGATGTTTTAGCAAGCATTTTTTTATTTTCACAAGGGTAACAGGAGAAATTGGACCCCATTAATTGTTGCGCAGTTTATCCTGAGTATGCTGGTACCCCATATGTGGGGGTAAACCACTGTTTGGGCACACGTCAGGGCTCGGAATTGAGGGAGCACCATTTGACTTTTTGAATACGAGATTGGCTGGAATCAATGGTGGCGCCATGTTGCGTTTGGAGACCCCTGATGTGCCTAAACAGTGGTAACCCCTCAATTCTACCTCCAACACTAGCCCCAACACACCCCTAACTCTAATCCCAACTGTAGCCATAACCCTAATCACAACCCTAACCACAACCCTAATTCCAACCCTAACCCTAAGGCTATGTGCCCACGTTGCGGATTCGTGTGAGATTTTTCAGCATCATTTTTTAAAAATCCGCGGGTAAAAGGCACTGCGTTTTACCTGCGGATTTTCCGCGGATTTCCAGTGTTTTTTGTGCGGATTTCACCTGCAGATTCCTATTGAGGAACAGGTGTAAAACGCTGCGGAATCCGCATAAAGAATTGACATGCTGCGGAAAATACAACGCAGCGTTTCCGCGCGGTATTTTCCACACCATGGGCACAGCGGATTTGGTTTCCATATGTTTACATGGTACTGTAAACCTGATGGAAAACTGCTGCGGATCCGCAGCCAAATCCGCACTGTGTGCACATAGCCTAATTCTAAAGGTATGTGCACACGCTGCGGAAAACGCTGCGGATCCGCAGCAGTTTCCCATGAGTTTACAGTTCAATGTAAACCTATGGGAAACAAAAATCGCTGTACACATGCTTCGGAAAAACTGCACGGAAACGCAGCGGTTTACATTCCGCAGCATGTCACTTCTTTATGCGGATTCCGCAGCGGTTTTACAACTGCTCAAGTAGAAAATCGCAGTTGTAAAACCGCAGTGAAATGCGCAGAAAAAACGCGGTAAATCTGCCATAAATCTGCAGCGGTTTAGCACTGCGGATTTATGAAATCCCCAGCGGAAAAATCCGCAGAGGACCAGAATACGTGTGCACATACCAAAACCCTAACCCTAGCCCTAACCCTAGCCCTAGCCCTAACCCTACCCCTAACCCTACCCCTAACCCTACCCCTAGCCCTAACCCTAGCCCTAACCCTAGCCCTAACCCTAACCCTACCCCTAACCCTAACCCTAGCCCTAACCCTAACCCTAGCCCTAACCCTAACCCTACCCCTAACCCTAGCCCTAACCCTAACCCAACCCCTAACCCTAGCCCTAACCCTAACCCTAACCCTATTCTAACATTAGTGGAAAAAAAAAATATTTATTTTTTTTATTGTCCCTCCCTATGGGGGTGACAAAGGGGGGGGGTCATTTATTATTTTTTTTTATTTTGATCACTGAGATATAATCTATCTCAGTGATCAAAATGCACTTTGGAACGAATCTGCCGGCCGGCAGATTCGGCGGGCGCACTGCGCATGCGCCCGCCATTTTGGAAGATGGCGGCGCCCGGGGAGAAGACGGACGGACCCCGGCAGGATCGGTAAGTATGATGGGGTAGGGGGGAGCACGGGGGGGGGGGGATCGGAGCATGGGGGGTGGATCGGAGCGTGGGAGGGGTGGAACGGAGCACGGGGGGTGGAACGGAGCACGGGGGGGTGGAACGGAGCACGGGGGGTGTAACGGAGCACGGAGGGGGGTGGATCGGAGTGCAGGGGGGTGATTGGAGCACGGGGGGGTGATTGGAGCACGGGGGGAGCGGACAAGAGCACGGGGGGAGCGGAGCACAGGACGGAGGGGAGCCGGAGCAGTGTACCGGACAGATCGGAGGGCTGGGGGGGCGATCGGTGGGGTGGGGTGGGGGCACATTAGTGTTTCCAGCCATGGCCGATGATATTGCAGCATCGGCCATGGCTGGATTGTAATATTTCACGAGTTATAATAGGTGAAATATTACAAATCGCTCTGATTGGCAGTTTCACTTTCAACAGCCAATCAGAGCGATCGTAGCCACGGGGGGGTGAAGCCACCCCCCCTGGGCTAAACTACCACTCCCCCTGTCCCTGCAGATCGGGTGAAATGGGAGTTAACCCTTTCACCCGATCTGCAGGGACGCGATCTTTCCATGACGCCACATAGGCGTCATGGGTCGGATTGGCACCGACTTTCATGACGCCTACGTGGCGTCAAAGGTCGGGAAGGGGTTAACCCCTTAAAAACACCACTTACTTATTCAAATATCCAAAATCAACTGTCTGCCCACTTTGATGTCATTTCCGATGCCCAGAACCCATTTGGGCCAGGCTGAAGAGTCCTGGTTTGATGTGGGGCTCCCTGTTCTATATGTCTGCATGTGATATCAGTGGCCCTAAGTCATTTAACCCCTTAAAAACATCAGTTACTTATTCAAATCTGTGAAAATTGGCCTTGATGCTAGTTCTGATGCCTAGAACCCACTTGGGCCAGGCTACAGGGACCTGAGTTTGATGCAGGGCATCACTTTCTGTGTATTCTTAGTGTGAGATCAGTGGCCCAAAGTAATTTAACCCCTTAAAAATACCTGTTACTTATTCAAATGGACAAAATCGACTGTCTTCCCACTTTGATCCCAGTTCTGATGCACAGAACCCATTTGGGCCAGCTTGAGCAGACATGGTTTTGATGTGGGGCTCCCTGGTCTATATGTCTGCATGTGATATCAGTGGTCCAAAGTCATTTAACCCCTTAAAAACAGTTGCTTATTCAAATCTGTGAAAATTGGCTGTTTGCCCACTTTGATGCCAATTCTGATGCCCAGAACCCTTTTGGCCTAGGATACAGGGACCTGGGTTTGATGCAGGGCATCACTATCTGTGTATTCTGAGTGTGAGATCAGTGGCCCAAAGTCATTTAACCCCTTAAAAACAACAGTTACTTATTTAAATATGTCAAAATTGGCGTTTTGCCCACTTTGATGCCAATTATGATGCCCAAAACCCATTTGGGCCAGGCTGGAGGGACCTGCGGTTGATGCGGAGTATCACTATCTATGTATTCTTAGTGTATGATCAGTGGCCCAAAGTCATTTAACCCCTTAAAAATGCAAGTTACTTATTCAAATTGCCAAAATTGACTGCCTGCCCACTCTGATGCCAGTTCTGATGACCAGAACCCATTTGGGCCAGGCTGAAGAGACCTGCTTTTGATGTGGGGCATCACCATCTATGTATTCTTAGTGTGAGATCAGTGGCCCAAAGTAATTTAGCCCCCTTAAAAAATCAGATACTTATTCAAATCTGTGAAAATTGGCTGTTTGCCCACATTGATGTCAATTCTGATGCCCAGAACCCATTTGGGCCAGGCTGGAGGAACCTGTGTTTGATGCGGGGCATTACTATTTATGCATTCTTAGTGTGAGATCAGTGGCACAAAGTTATTTAACCCCTTAAAAACATCAGTTACTAATTAAAATCTGTGAAAATGTTTGCCCACTTTGATGCCAATTCTGTTGCCCAGAACCCACTTGGGCCAGTTTAGAGGGACCTGGGTTTGATGCAATGCATCACTATTCTTAGTATTCTAGTATTCTTAGTAGTCTTAGTGTGAGATCAGTGGCCCAAATTTATTTAACCCCTTAAAAACACCAGCTACTTATTCAAATGGCCAAAATTGACTGTCTGCCCACTTTGATGCCCAGAACCCAATTGGGCCAGGCTGGAGAGACATGATTTTCATGTGGGGCTCCCAGTTCTATATGTCTGCAGTGTGATATCAGTGGCCCAAAATCATTTAACCCTTTGATTAATGCCCTTCGGTGCCCACTTTGTTGCCCATTTTTGTGCCAGTTTTGCAATTTTTGTAGCTGTTTTTAAGTGTATTCACATAAGGACACCTCTCTGCATTGCATGTTATTGTGATGATTATTTTTTGTTGTTAAACCTATAAAAAACAGAAAAGAACAAATTGCCGAATAAGAAACTGACGAATAAGAAACCAACTTCAGCCTCACGCTGCATATACAGCTCCACAAGAGGTCTAGCATACCAAGCTCAACTGTACTGTGCAGCTCCATGTGTTGACTTGGTAATCCTGCTCTGCTTTCCTTCATGCTGACTTGCTCTTCTATATCTCTACGAGATGGTGGCCTGATTCTAACACATCGGGTATTCTAGAATATGTATGTATATAGCAGCCACATAGTATATAGCACAGGCCACGACATATTCTTGAATACCCGATGCGTTAATACAGGCCACACAGTATATAACAGTTGCCACGCAGTATATAACACAGGCCAAACAGTATATAACACAGCCCACGCAGTATATAAGATTGCCCACATAGTATATAACAGTGGTCCCCAACTCCAGGCCTCGAGGGCCGCCAACATTGCAGGTTTTCAGGATTTCCTTAGTATTGCACAGGGGTTGGAATCATCACCTGTGCAGATGATCACATTACCACCGATGCAATACTAAAGAAATCCTGAAAACCTGCACTGTTGGCGGCCCTCGAGGCCTGGAGTTGGGGACCCCTGGTATATAACACTGCCCACATAGTACACAGCAGCCATGTAGTATATAACACAGCCCACGCAGTATGTAACACAGCCCACGTAGTATATAGCAATGTGGGCACTATATGCGTGGTTAAAAAAGACTTAAAATAAAAAATAAACATACCGTATATACTCGAGTATAAGCCGACCCGAGTATAAGCCGACCCCCCTAATTTTGCCACAAAAAACTGGGAAAACTTATTGACTCGAGTATAAGCTTAGGGTGGAAATGCAGCATTTACCGGTGAATTTCAAAAATAAAAATAGATCATTATTTCCCCATAGCTGTGCCATATAGTGCTCTACACCGTTCATATTTCCCCATAGCTGTGCCCCATATAGTGCTCTGCACCGTTCATTTTGTCCCATAGCTGTGCCCCGTATAGTGCTCTGCACCGTTCATTTTGTCCCATAGCTGTGCCCCATACTGTGCTTGGCACCGTTCATTATTGCCCCATATCTGTGCCCCATACTGTGCTCTGCACCGTTCATTATTGTCCCATAGCTGTGCCCCATACTGTGCTCGGCACCGTTCATTTTGTCCCATAGCTGTGCCCCATACTGTGCTCGGCACCGTTCATTTTGTCCCATATCTGTGCCCCATACTGTGCTCGGCACCGTTCATTATTGCCCCATATCTGTGCCCCATATACAATGCTCTGCACCGTTCATTTTGTCCCATAGCTGTGCCCCATACAGTGCTCTGCACCGTTCATTTTGTCCCATATCTGTGCCCCATATACAGTGCTCTGCACCGTTCATTGTGCCCCATAGCTGTGCCCCATATACAGTGCTCTGCACCGTTCATTGTGCCCCATAGCTGTGCCCCATATAGTGCTCTGCACCGTTCATTGTGCCCCATAGCTGTGCCCCATATAGTGCTCTGCACCGTTCATATTTCCCCATAAATGCTCCACATAAATCTGTGCCGCTGCTGCTGCTGCAATTAAAAAAAAAAAACACATACTCACCTCTCTTGCTTGCAGCTCCCAGCGTCCGGTCCCGGCGCCTCCATCTTCCCGGCGTCTCTGCTCTGACTGATCAGGCAGAGGGCGCCACGCACACCATATGCGTCATCGCGCCCTCTGACCTGAACAGTCAGAGCGCAGACACCGGGAAGATGGAGGCGCCGGGAAGATGGAGTGACGCCCGGCGGCTGGAACGGGGACAGGTGAATATTACATACTTACCTGGTCCCAGCGATCCTGACGCTCCCTCTGCCTGGTCTTCGGTGCCGCAGCCTCTTCCTCTATCAGCGGTCACCGGCACCGCTGATTAGAGAAATGAATACGCGGCTCCACCCCTATGGGAGGTGGAGCCGCCTATTCATTTTTTTAATGAGCGGTCCCACATGACCGCTGAAGAGGGGAAGACGCTGCAGCACAGAAGACTGTGGGACGGCAGGGGGAGCGCCAGGATCGCCAGGACTAGGTAAGTATACCTCAGCGCCCTCACCCCCTCACCCGCCGACCCTGCCACCCGCCTTGACTCGAGTATAAGCCGAGAGGGGCACTTTCAGCCCAAAAATTTGGGCTGAAAATCTCGGCTTATACTCGAGTATATACGGTACTCACCTTCCGAAGGCGAATTGAAGTCCTGGCGCCTGTCTGCGGTGCACGCGGCAGCTTACGGTCCAAGGGTTGGTATGAGCGCAGGACCTGTGATGACGTTGCGGTCACATGACCATGACGTTATGGAAGGTCCGTCTCGCATAGCATCCTTGGCACAGGAATCTGCCGCTTGCAGTGCCGAGGACACCGCGCCACGTCAGAGGGTGAGAATAACCTTTTTTTTAATTATTATTATTTGTAACATTAGATCTTTTTACTATTGATGCTGCATATGCCTCATCAATAGTAAAAAGTTGGTCACACAGGGTTAATAGCTGCGTTAATGGAGTGCGTTACACTGCGGCATAACGTGGTACATTAACGCTGCCATTAACAAAGGTGTGATGTATTCACTGTTTTTTTTTTTTTACAATATGGATTATTAATTATCTCAATTACGAATTAAGCATCAACAGACATAGTTTATCAAGTAAGCACCTTTTTAATCAATTGTTAAAATATTTTCATAAATAATAAAACAGGCAACAAGATCTTTGGAAGTTCACTTAACTCAATTATCATTGACTTCATTAGGAAGTTTCCAAATACGTGTTGCTCATGTAGCACTGTTTGGTCTGGGAAAGACTAAAGGTACCTTCACACATAACGATATTGTTAACGATATCGTTGCTTTTTGTGACGTAGCAACGATATCGTTAATGAAATCGTTATGTGTGACAGCGACCAACGATCAGGCCCCTGCTGGGAGATCGTTGGTCGCTGAATAAAGTCCAGAACTTTATTTCGTCGCTGGATCTCCCGTGGACATCGCTGGATCGGCGTGTGTGACACCGATCCAGCGATGTCTTCACTGGTAACCAGGGTAAACATCGGGTTACTAAGCGCAGGGCCGCGCTTAGTAACCCGATGTTTACCCTGGTTACCATCCTAAAAGTAAAAAAAAAACAAACACTACATACTTACCTACAGCCGTCTGTCCTCCAGCGCTGTGCTCTGCACTCCTCCTGCACTGGCTGTGAGCGTCGGTCAGCCGGAAAGCAGAGAGGTGACGTCACCGCTCTGCTTTCCGGCCGCTGTGCTCACAGCCAGTACAGGAGGAGTGCAGAGAAGCAGAGCGCCGAGGACAGACAGCGGTAGGTAAGTATGTACTGTTTGTTTTTTTTTACTTTTCGGATGGTAACCAGGGTAAACATCGGGTTACTAAGCGCGGCCCTGCGCTTAGTTACCCGATGTTTACCCTGGTTACCGGCATCGTTGGTCGCTGGAGAGCGGTCTGTGTGACAGCTCTCCAGCGACCAAACAGCGACGCTGCAGCGATCCGGATCGTTGTCGGTATCGCTGCAGCGTCGCTTAATGTGAAGGGGCCTTAACTCCCCAATGCATGCTCCAGATTTGTTCTTTGACATTCATACTGGTTCACTATCTCAGTATAAACTATTTTACATGAATTTTAAAGTAAAATAGAGATACTTTGTCAAGGTCTTTGAGGGTCTTCATCAGTATCACAAAACAAAGAACAGCTTTGCAAAGCTTGTACATTTTTAAACAGATTTATCAAGCTTGTTTAGCCACTTTAGTCACCTTGGAATATCATCTATATTGCATTTTCTGCCAGCTATGGAAAATATTAAAAAAAAGAAAAACATAAAACTTAGCATATTCTGAGCAAATATTATAGCACATGAAAAACAAATATTTTCATTAAGAACAATGTAAACTGGAAACAGGTATATTTGATTCAAGTAAACTTCATCTGCTTAAAGTAAATATGTATGCATTTCAGGCAATAAAGAACTTTTGTTTCTGGCTTAACTATTGAATGCATTGACAAAACCTTGCGCTGTTCTCTTATGTGCCATACACTTTTTTGGATTTTTGCCTTCTTCACAAATAAGTATTAAACAGAAAAAAAGACTACCTTCTCAAGGCAAAATGCTCAGCCTCAGTTTTCAACTATTTTATGGTATATGTTTGTGGCTTTTGCATTCAAGTGAATTATTTAAAATACCAACTGTAATTAATTTATATTAATTTATTAATTTACTCTTTTTCCCATTCATCCAGTAGGAAAGTCCCAGTAGACATTCAAATTACCAATTGGCAACTGAATTGAAGGTGGACCTTAAAAGCTTTATCCACATTAACCCCTTCATGACCCAGCCTATTTTGACCTTAAAGACCTTGCCGTTTTTTGCAATTCTGACCAGTGTCCCTTTATGAGGTAATAACTCAGGAACGCTTCAACGGATCCTAGCGGTTCTGAGATTGTTTTTTCGTGACATATTGGGCTTCATGTTAGTGGTAAATTTAGGTCAATAAATTCTGCGTTTATTTGTGATAAAAATGGAAATTTGGCGAAAATTTAGAAAATTTCGCAATTTTCACATTTTGAATTTTTATTCTGTTAAACCAGAGAGCTATGTGACACAAAATAGTTAATAAATAACATTTCCCACATGTTTACTTTACATCAGCACAATTTTGGAAACAAAATTTTTTTTTGCTAGGAAGTTATAAGGGTTAAAATTTGACCAGCGATTTCTCATTTTTACAACGAAATTTACAAAACCATTTTTTTTAGGGACCACCTCACATTTGAAGTCAGTTTGAGGGGTCTATATTGCTGAAAATACCCAAAAGTGACACCATTCTAAAAACTGCACCCCTCAAGGTACTCAAAACCACATTCAAGAAGTTTATTAACCCTTCAGGTGCTTCACAGCAGCAGAAGCAACATGGAAGGAAAAAATGAACATTTAACTTTTTAGTCACAAAAATTATCTTTTAGCAACAATTTTTTTATTTTCCCAATGGCAAAAGGAGAAACTAAACCACGAAAGTTGTTGTCCAATTTGTCCTGAGTACGCTGATACCTCATATGTGGGAGTAAACCACTGTTTGGGCGCACGGCAGGGCTTGGAAGGGAAGGAGCGCCAATTGACTTTTTGAATCAAAAATTGGCTCCACTCGTTAGCGGACACCATGTCACGTTTGGAGAGCGCCCTTGTGCCTAAAAATTGGAGCTCTTTTAGCCTCAATTTTTTCATTTTCCCATGGGCAACAGGATAAAATGGATCCTAAAATTTGTTGGGCAATTTCTCCTGAGTACACTGATACCTCATATGTGGGGGTAAACCACTGTTTGGGCACATGGTAAGGCTCGGAAGGGAAGGAGCGCCATTTGACTTTTTGAATGAAAAATTATCTCCATCGTTAGCGGACACCATGTCGCGTTTGGAGAGCTCCTGTGTGCCTAAACATTGGCGCTCCCCCACAAGTGACCCCGTTTAGGAAACTAGACCCCCCAAGGAACTTATTTAGATGCCTAGTGAGCACTTTAAACCCTCAGGTGCTGCACAAATTGATCTGTAAAAATGAAAAAGTACTTTTTTTTCACAAAAAAATTCTTTTCGCCTCAATTTTTTCATTTTTACATGGGCAATAGGATAAAATGGATCATAAAATTTGTTGGGCAATTTCTCACGAGTACGCCGATACCTCATATGTGGGGGTAAACCACTGTTTGGGCACTCGGCAGGGCTCGGAAGGGAAGGCGCGCCATTTGACTTTTTGAATGGAAAATTAGCTCCAATTGTTAGCGGACACCATGTTGCGTTTGGAGAGCCCCTGTGTGCCTAAACATTGGAGCTCCCCCTCAAATGACCCCATTTTGGAAACTAGACCCCCCAAGGAACTTATCTAGATGCATATTGAGCACTTTAAACCCCCAGGTGCTTCACAGAAGTTTATAACGCAGAGCCATGAAAATAAAAAATAATTTTTCTTTCCTCAAAAATGATTTTTTAGCCTGGAATTTCCTATTTTGCCAAGGGTAATAGGAGAAATTGGACCATAAATGTTGTTGTCCAGTTTGTCCTGCGTACGCTGAAACCCCATATGTGGGGGTAAACCACTGTTTGGACGCACGGCAGGGCTCGGAAGGGAAGGCACGCCATTTGGCTTTTTAAATGGAAAATTAGCTCCAATCATTAGCGGACACCATGTCACGTTTGGAGAGCCCCTGTGTGCCTAAACATTGGAGATCCCCCAGAAATGACCCCATTTTGGAAACTAGTCCACCAAAAGAACTAATCTAGATGTGTGGTGAGGACTTTGAACCCCCAAGTGCTTCACAGAAGTTTATAACGCAGAGCCATGAAAATAAAAAAAATAAATTATTTTCTCAAAAATGATCTTTTAGCCTGCAATTTTTTAATTTTCCCAAGGGTAACAGGAGAAATTTGACCCCAAAAGTTGTTGTCCAATTTCTCCTGAGTACGCTGATACCCCATATGTGGGGGTAAACCACTGTTTGGGCACATGTCGGGGCTCGGAAGTGAAGTAGTGACATTTTGAAATGCAGACTTTGATGGAATGCTCTGTGGGCGTCACGTTGCGTTTGCAGAGCCCCTGATGTGGCTTAACAGTAGAAACCCCCCACAAGTGACCCCATTTTGGAAACTAGACCCCGAAAGGAACTTATCTAGATGTGTGGTGAGCACTTTGAACCCCCAAGTGCTTCACAGAAGTTTATAATGCAGAGCCGTGAAAATAATAAATACGTTTTCTTTCCTCAAAAATAATTATTTAGCCCAGAATTTTTTAATTTTCCCAAGGGTAACAGGAGAAATTTGACCCCAATATTTGTTGTACAGTTTCTCCTGAGTACGGTGATACCCCATATGTGGGGGTAAACTACTGTTTGGGCACATGCCGGGGCTCGGAATTGAAGTAGTGATGTTTTGAAATGCAGACTTTGATGGAATGCTCTGCGGACGTCACGTTGCGTTTGCAGAGCCCCTGATGTGGCTAAACAGTAGAAACCCCCCACAAGTGACCCCATTTTGGAAACTAGACCCCGAAAGGAACTTATCTAGATGTGTGGTGAGCACTTTGAACCCCCAAGTGCTTCATAGAAGTTTATAATGCAGAGCCGTGAAAATAATAAATACGTTTTCTTTCCTCAAAAATAATAATTTAGCCCAGAATTTTTTATTTTCCCAAGGGTTACAGGAGAAATTGGACCCCAAAAGTTGTTGTCCAGTTTCTCCTGAGTACGCTGATACCCCATGTGTGGAGGTAAACCACTGTTTGGGCACACGTCGGGGCTCAGAAGGGAAGTAGTGACTTTTGAAATGCAGACTTTGATGGAATGGTCTGCGGGCGTCATGTTGCATTTGCAGAGCCCCTGGTGTGCCTAAACAGTAGAAACCCCCCACAAGTGACCCCATTTTAGAAAGTAGACCCCCCAAGGAACTTATCTAGATATGTGGTGAGCACTTTGAACCCCCAAGTGCTTCACAGACGTTTACAACGCAGAGCCGTGAAAATAAAAAATCATTTTTCTTTCCTCAAAAATGATGTTTTAGCAAGCATTTTTTTATTTTCACAAGGGTAACAGGAGAAATTGGACCCCAGTAATTGTTGCGCAGTTTGTCCTGAGTATGCTGGTACCCCATATGTGGGGGTAAACCACTGTTTGGGCACACGTCGGGGCTCGGAAGTGAGGGAGCACCATTTGACTTTTTGAATACGAGATTGGCTGGAATCAATGGTGGCGCCATGTTGCGTTTGGAGACCCCTGATGTGCCTAAACAGTGGAAACCCCTCAATTCTACCTCCAACACTAACCCCAACACACCCCTAACTCTAATCCCAACTGTAGCCATAACCCTAATCACACCCCTAACCACAACCCTAATTCCAACCCTAACCCTAAGGCTATGTGCCCACGTTGCGGATTCGTGTGAGATTTTTCAGCATCATTTTTTAAAAATCCGCAGGTAAAAGGCACTGCGTTTTACCTGTGGATTTTCCGCGGATTTCCAGTATTTTTTGTGCGGATTTCACCTGCGGATTCCTATTGAGGAACAGGTGTAAAACGCTGTGGAATCCGCACAAAGAATTGACATGCTGCGGAAAATACAACGCAGCGTTTCCGCGCGGTATTTTCCGCACCATGGGCACAGCGGATTTGGTTTTTCATATGTTTACATGGTACTGTAAACCTGATGGAATACTGCTGCGATTCCGCAGCGGCCAGTCCACTGCAGATCCGCAGCCAAATCCGCACTGTGTGCACATAGCCTAATTCTAAAGGTATGTGCACACGCTGCGGAAAACGCTGCGGATCCGCAGCAGTTTCCCATGAGTTTACAGTTCAATGTGAACCTATGGGAAACAAAAAATCGCTGTACACATGCTGCGGAAAAACTGCACGGAAACGCAGCGGTTTACATTCCGCAGCATGGCACTTCTTTGTGCGGATTCCGCAGCGGTTTTACAACTGCTCAAATAGAAAATTGCAGTTGTAAAACCGCAGTGAAATGCGCAGAAAAAACGCGGTAAATCCGCCATAAATCCGCAGCGGTTTAGCACTGCGGATTTATCAAATCCGCAGCGGAAAAATCTGCAGAGGACCAGAATACATGTGCACATCCCGAACCCTAACCCTAGCCCTAACCCTACCCCTAACCCTAACCCTACCCCTAACCCTACCCCTAACCCTACCCCTACCCCTAACCCTACCCCTAACCCTACCCCTAACCCTAACCCTACCCCTAACCCTACCCCTAACCCTACCCCTAACCCAACCCCTAACCCTACCCCTACCCCTAACACTACCCCTAACCCTACCCCTAACCCTATTCTAACAGTGGAAAAAAAAAATCTTTATTTTTTATTGTCCCTACCTATGGGGGTGACAAAGGGGGGGGGCATTTATTATTTTTATTATTTTGATCACTGAGATAGATTATATCTCAGTGATCAAAATGCACTTTGGAACGAATCTGCCGGCCGGCAGATTCGGCGGGCGCACTGCGTATGCGCCCGCCATTTTGGAAGATGGCGGCGCCCGGGGAGAAGACGGACGGACCCCGGCAGGATCGGTAAGTATGATGGGGTGGGGGGGAGCATGGGGGGGGATCGGAGCATGGGGAGGTGGATCGGAGCGCGGGAGGGGTGGAGCGGAGCACGGGGGGTGGAACGGTGCACGGGGGGTGGAACGGAGCACGGGGGGTGGAACGGAGCACGGGGGGGTGGATCGGAGTGCAGGGGGGGTGATTGGAGCACGGGGAGGGTGATTGGAGCACGGGGGTGAGCGGACAAGAGCACGGGGGGAGCGGAGCACTGGATGGAGGGGAGCCGGAGCAGTGTACCGGCCAGATCGGAGGGCTGGGGGGGCGATCGGTGGGGTGGGGTGGGGGCACATTAGTATTTCCAGCCATGGCCGATGATATTGCAGCATCGGCCATGGCTGGATTGTAATATTTCACCAGTTATAATAGGTGAAATATTACAAATCGCTCTGATTGGCAGTTTCACTTTCAACAGCCAATCAGAGCGATCGTAGCCACGGGGGGGTGAAGCCACCCCCCCTGGGCTAAACTACCACTCCCCCTGTCCCTGCAGATCGGGTGAAATGGGAGTTAACCCTTTCACCTGATCTGCAGGGACGCGATCTTTCCATGACGCATATGCTGCGTCATGGGTCGGATTGGCACCGACTTTCATGACGCAGCGTATGCGTCAAAGGTCGGGAAGGGGTTAAAAAATCAATTTATATTGCTCCAATATGTTTAAAATTGGAAATAAAGTACTGTATGTTTCGGATTATAAAACACTCTGGATTATAAAATGCACCCCAAATTTTGAGGAGAAAAACTTTTTTTTTAATAAAATGGTGGTGCTTCTTATAATCCATGCATAAAAGCCATACCACTGTGACAAGGTGTACCTGATCAGGATACTCTAGTATCTCACCATCTGTTCCAGCAGGCCTCAAAATAGATGGCCATTAAAATGTATTTTAGTTGTAGCAGTGATACCTGATGAAGGCTGAAAACCGGTACTTATTTTATTCTGTATCATCACCATTCCTATCGACAGTGCTCCAACAATACAGTTTTATTTCAAGTCTCTCCACGATTTAATTAAATTAAACCTTGGATTTGTTTGGCACTGCACCCTACTCCTTGACTATCGCGCGTATAAGTGCACATCAAAGCACTCACTTCCCCCCACTTTAGGGCCACCTATCACAACTTCAAAATAGATGGGGAAAGACAAGGATCTTGACCTGACAGTCTTAAACCTGCCTGTGGAAAGCTAAATAGACTAAGTGCACAACCCAAACTAGAGGTGGCACACCTATAAATGTACAAAGTACAAACATGTAAAGCAAAAGGGAATAAATATGGATTGTCAACGTTTAAAGGCGTTTTATTCTACTTAAACCCATGTTATTGTGGTTAAAAATTATTTTACAATTCTATTTCTTTAAAAAATTGCACCACGTACCTTCTATAGCCTTTGTGTCACCAGTCAGCCTGCTATGACAACCTGACAGGTAGTCTGTACCTCTTTTATCAGTTTTTTCTATGCTCATCTTAACTGATTTTTGACCACAGAAGATGTCAAAGTTGAACACAGAAACCAAAAACTTGTAAAAGTCAAATGGGAAAGATTGTTAATGATATCCAATTACAAAAAAAATCTTTTATGATTTAAATACATGCATTTAAAGAAATTAAGAAAAATGTCTCCACAGCTTCATATGCATTTTTGTAAATGGAAAGCTCCCCTTGTATTTTGTTAATATATATCATTGTGAACAATTTTTTCCTACTTTATTTTAATTGATTATAGATTACAATAAATTGAAAGGTCCAATATTAATTTATGAGGATCCTTTATAGGTGATGTATTCAACATGCCACGTCGAATTGCAGATGTCTTGAAAAATAGGTGTCAACACTGAAAACATTGAGTTTTTGCATAAACTTGATGTCAATAAAATGTTTGTCAATACAAGTGTAAAGACATTTTGCGCCGCCTGCGGCACCACCGAGGGATCTTCCAGCCACCTTCTTCCTGGGCACAGAGACTGATCAGTTAACCTGTTATTATCTTTGGCATTTGACTTTCCCCTTTCCCCTTGCTCTGCCTCCTGTGTGTCACTGCATCCTACTCACCTACTAGTATTCTACACATGTCCTACATCTATTCTTAGAAATGAATTTAATGGTGAACATTCCCTTGTAGAGTTTATAAAAAGTTTGTAAATTATCCCCTATCCAATGGATAATAGGTAGCTTTTTGGGGGTCTAGCCACTGGGTACCATACTGATCACAAAATGGAGCTCTCTACTCTGTTATCTCCTGCAGGCCTAAAACAATAGATACATTTGACGTGTGCATTTCTATAAATGTGCTGTAGTGGCACATATTACATCATAGCACACATAGTGACATCACACATGGCATCATAATTTATGCTGCAACATCACATGTAATAGAATGACATGCGCTGACTTTAAGTGAAGGACACCAAAGAGGCTGACATGCATCAAATGGAAGAACAGTGTAAAGAAGAGGTAAGACCAAGTGTAGGACTACACGGAACATGGCGACTAGAGAGGAAGTGGGAAGGTATGTTTTCCAACCCTTTCCCATTGGTCACTGTTTTGTTTAATTTATGTGAAGTGAATTGCAAAATCTTGAATTCAGGAGAAGCCAAATTTTTTTGATACTATTTGAGTAAAATTGATTTCTCTTTGAATAAATGTGCTTAACTCTATGAATGAGCAATAATTTGTACTTACATTTGAAAAAAATTTACTGTGAAGCTGCGTTTCTGCATACTGTGTGCTGTAAAGTAGGATGCTCTGAATTCAGAAATATAAAGATCATTTAAAAAATTTTTCTCCTTCTAACTTGAAGTTGCTCTAACTAGTTGAAATTTAGAACAAAGCGGCATCCAACTTTAGCACTGGTAAATATACACATTGAGTGCAGTGGATTTAATAGTTTGTGCAGCAAAGAAGAAAAGCAGTAGCTCATGAACATCTTATACACTACTATTTGTAACCTAATTCTTTTTTTCCAATACCTTGTAAAGTATTATATGTTCTTGCGGTCAATTATATTTTGATAGAATTGCAATGTTGCCTACATTCCCGAGAGTCTGTATGCATAATTTATGGGTGTTAAAAAGTGAGTGTGTGTGTGGATGTGTTGTGTTTAGGCATTATGTCTGACATGCAATGCAAGTTTCAGGGAATATTATTGGGCTATGTAGTTTATTGATATTGTTTAACGATACTTATTTTTCTTTTGCTAATCTATAGTCTGAGACTTGTCTATTTCAATGGGCTGTAGTAAAAGAAACAAATTGACAATTTATTAGCAGTTACTACTACCCTGTTTGCTGCTCAATGTCTTAGTCCACTAGTTTGGATTGCTTTAATAGTTCCAAAAAGCAATATTTCAGTACATTTATTTAAAATTATAAACCATATGCCCTACACTATGAATCATCCTCATTTTCTATATTGGCTAAAAAAAACATGATTATTCTACCTACATAAATTTAAAGCAATACTATCAGATACAATGGAAGAAAGCAAAATGTTGTGCTGCCACTAGTGTGAGCAATGTCAATGGACATAATTATATCAAACATTTATCACACTTTTTTGTGGAGTTTTATTTATAAATAGAGATATAAACATGTTTAAAAATTATTTTTATAATGATTTTCTAGAATTTCAATTCTTTACTGATTATAAGCAAGCTTGGTGAAGTGATTCTATCATTTCAACTTATGGTGAACAACTTAGTTTAATCAAGATCATCAAAATCTCGTGACACATAAAGTATGAATCCCTAGTCGTTGACTCTTTGGGCTATATAAGTTACTTCCCAGAAACGTTGTTGTCAGTAGTATAGTTTTGTTTAAAATCTGACATTAGGTGATAAGTTCATACACATGAGGTTCATAGTAATGTGTGAACATGGCCTGATTCACTTTTATTTGCCTGTTCTCATATGGACAAACTGTTCTCAAGTTTTAGAGCACAATGTAATTTGTATAAACGTGTACTCCATACTAATATCACAATTTGGATGTGTCCACAAAGAGTTTCTGTTAGGCCGGAGTCACACTAGAGAGAAATACGAACGATGGAGAGGCACAAAAACAACGCATTGCACTCGGACCAATGTTTCTCTATGGGGCAGCTTCCATCAGCTGTATATTTCTCGGCCATATTTAACGGGCTGAGAAAATTACAGCATGCTGCAATTGTCAGCGCACTCCTCCAAAAATACGCCAATGAAAGTTTATGGGGTGAAAAAAATATGGATTACACAGTGACCACACGTCTGCCTTGCGAGAATACGCCTATACGTCCTATAGAAAAGCTGGTAATTCAGTGCAGGTTACAGTAAAATCACACTGACAGGTTAGAATAGAATAGATAAAATAAATGTCCACACATAGAATAGGTATAGGGGTTGGACCAAATAATGGAAACACCTGGAAATATCAACAAAAGTTAGTTTAATTTGGTGTAGGTCCACCTTTTGCGGCGATTACAGCCTCAATTTTCCAAGGTATGGATTCATACAAGTTATGAATTGTTTCCAAAGGAATTTTAGCCCATTCTGCAGTTAAAACACCCTCCAGTTCTTTGAGCGACAATGACGGCGGAAATTGATGTCTAACTTGAATCTCTAAAATCGACTATAAATGCTCAATAATGTTGAGGTCTGGGGATTGTGGGGGCCAGATGAGATGCTCAACTTCATTAGAATGTTCCTCATGCCATGCTTTAATGATTCTAGCTGTATGAATTGGTGAATTATCATTATGAAAGATGGCGTTCCCCTCCGGGAACAGTGCTTGAACCATTGGATACACTTGGTCGCCCAAAATGCCTAAATAATCTCGGCTGTTAATTTTTCCATGAAGGGATATCATTGGGCTGGCGGATCTCCACGAAATAGCACCCCAGATCATCACAGAACCTTCGCCATGTTTTTTGGGTTGGGAGAAGGCAGTCTGGATGGAATGCTTCTTTCGGCTGTCTCGAAACGTACACTTGGCCGGAGGTCGGAAATAGGGTAAATGATGATTCATCTGAGAATATCACATGTTTCCACTGCTCAAGGGACCAATTCTGGAGGTTTCTACACCACTCTGAACGCTTGGAAACATTTGTCATTGAGAGCAGAGGATTTCTAATTGCAGCTCTCCTGTGGAATCCAGATTTCTGCAGCTCCCGACGAACAGTTTTCATGGAAACTGGGTTCTGTAGGTGTTCTCTGAGCTCAGTATTGATTTTCAGAGCCATGGTCTTGCGATCCTCTCTCACAATTCGCTTTAGAGTCCAACAGTCTCTCTCAGTCAACTTCGACTTTCGGACGGACCTGTGCTTTGCTGCGGAAGTTTATCCTTCTCTTTCAAATGCAGTCATTACTTTGGAGACAGTACCTCTTGACACACCAAGCATTCGGGCACTTTCTGTTACACTAGCGCCTGCCATACGAGCACTAACAATTTGGCCTCTTTGAAAATCTGAGAGGTCTGCCATTGCTATCAGGTTCTCATCAATGTTCTTACAGTTCTACAAAACAAACAGTTAATTTACATACACATATCACATCTACTATATAATTGTCTAAGGGTCACTTCCGTCTTTCTGTCTGTCCTTCTGTCTGTCTGTCATGGATATTCATTGGTCGCGGCCTCTGTCTGTCATGGAATCCAAGTCGCTGATTGGTCGTGGAAAAAATGCCCACGACCATTGCCACGACCAATCAGCAATAGGCGCAGTCTGGTGGCAACATGGCCGCTCCTTCCTCCCCGCAGTCAGTGCCCGCTCCATACTCCCCTCCAGTCAGCGCTCACACAGGGTTAATGGCAGCGCTAATGGACCGTGTTATGCCATGGTGTAACGTACTCCATTAGCGCTGCTATTAACCCTGTGTGACCAACTTTTTTTACTATTGATGCTGCCTATTCAGCCTCAATAGTAAAAAGATCTAATGTTAAAAATAATAAAAAAATAAAAAACCATCATATACTCACATTCCAGCGCCTTTCCCGCGTAACCGCTCCATGCAAGAGGCAGGTTCCAGTGGCAAGGATGGTATGCAACAAGGACGTGCCATGACGTCACTGTCATGTGACCGTGACGTCATCGCAGGTCCTGCACCCATACCAAACCCTGGGACCGGAAGCTGCCGCATGCACCACACACAGGGCCAGTACTTCAATGGGCTTTCGGAGGGTGAGTATATGTTTATTTTTTATTTTAATTCTGTACACTACGTGGCTCTGTGCTGTATACTCCGTCGCTGTGCAATATACTATGTGGCTGGGCAATATACAACGTGGCTGGGCAATATACAACATGGCTGGGCAATATACTACGTGACTGGGCAATATACTACGTGGCTGGGCAATATACTACATGGACATGCATATTCTAGAATACCCGATGCGTTAGAATTGGGCCACCATCTAGTAACACAAATAATCAACTACAAAACATTACCATATGTCACGGTTTGCATGTTTATAACATGTTCGAAGATTATGATGCCAAAACATTAAGTGTTTCCATTATTTGGTCCAACCCCACACACACATATATATATAGATATATAGACATTTACATTTAATACAGAGCTAGATAGCATAAAAGCCGGTAATTGAATTGCCGGCTTTTGCTAACTCCTTACCAAACCCAACAGAATATGAGACATGGTTTACATACAGTAAACTATTTCATATCTGTTATATTTTTACATATTCCTCACTAATAATGTTACTAGTTTTGTGTGCAAAATTTTGGAGCTCTAGGTGTTAAAATAAAGGGTTAAATCACAGCAAAAACTCATGGGCTTCCGCGCAGTTTCTCCGCCAGAGTGGAAAAACCAGTGACCGAGGGCAGATATTAATAGCCTAGAGAGTGACCATGGTTATTGCCCCCCTGGCTAGAAACATCTGACCCGCGTCATCCCAGAAAAGGCACATCTGTAAGATGCGCCTATTTTGGCACTTAGCCACTCTCTTCCCACTCCCCTGTAGTGGTGGGATATGGGGTAATAAGGGGTTAATGTCACCTTGCTATTATATGGTGACATTAAGCCTGGTTAATAATGGAGAGATGTCAATAAGACACCTATCCATTATTAATCCAATATTAGTAAAGGGTTAAAAATACACACACACATTAAGACTAAAGTATTTTAATTAAATAAATAAACAAAGGTGTGGTGGAATATGTGTATATATATATTATATATATATATATATATATATATATATATATGTGTGTGTAGTGACCTCTGACATCTGTCTAGTGATAATGTAGCATCTGTCCTGAAGGCCAGTGGCACCTAGGTGTTAATATGTACTTCCTTGGGAAGAGTAGGAATTCTGTCTCCATATCTCACCAGGGGGTCTAGCTAGAGCCAAGAACAAAGGGACACTTGACACCTCTGAGGTCTTGGAGGGGAAATGCTAAATGCTGCTTGAGGGAAGGTATCCCTGGGAACCATTTCACACATGTCTCCAGAGGAAAATAATATATATTCATTAGTAGCGCGGCCATGGCCCAATCAGACAGGCAGCAGTTATGATATTGGCCTGAGGGGCCGGTCTAGAAACCTGACCTCAGACCAAAGTTATAAATTTAGGCTGCAGACAGAGAATGGTGTTCACATGATGAGGGCAGCCTGAAAATCTGATGTGTTCCACAACTACATTCACCCCTCCCTCAGGGAGCAGAAAGCAGACTACAAGTTAGATGATTTCTGTAAGTTTTCTCCTCTTTATTTTATACTGTTTTGCATAAGTTGTATGTCTTTTTATTATCATATTTTTATACCTTTTTCTTGTAAGCATTTAACCTTTTTCTATTAAAGTATAAACTTTAATAAGTTGAACCTTGAATGTTCTAAAGAATCCATAGCCTAGAGGTGTGTGAGCCTTATGAGTGATAGACATATTTTGATTAGTTATTTCTGGGACTCATCGCCCGTGTATTCGATGAGTGGTGGCAGCGCGTATGAGCGGGTGTGTGGCCTGGGTCGGTGTGTGATTTATGCTCCCATTACAGCATAGGACAGAGGTTGAATGCTGGACAGAGAGTGGGGAGATAGATTAACCCTTGCAGGCACAACCCAAAGTCACGTGTGAGAGCAGACACGTGACGAATAAGTGACACCACGGAGCAGCGATCCGTGACAAAAGGGTTTTATTATCTTTATTGTACGCTCAATCCAACTGAAGACCCTCGTTCTCATCTAAAAAAAGGAAAATAAAAAAGCAACAATATCCCATACCTGTCCGCCCTACAGTCATGTCCCATGATGTAAATCCATCTGAAGGGGTTAAATACAGTTACAACCAGGAGCCTGCTAATGCAGCCACTTCTGGCTGTAAAAGACTGGGGAATGAATGAAATGAAGGTAACGTAGCTTCGGTGACTAGTGGTGCCATCACTGAAGTTGCGCCCCTTGGTGGCATAAACTCATTTGAACTGTAAAGTGGGAACTTTTCTGAATATCTTCTCACACTACAGCTCAAATGAGTTTCAGTGGTCATAAAGCGAGAGGACAGGAAATAAGTATGGTACATCAACTAAAAAATAGGGATGAGCGAGCACTAAAGTGATTGGATGCTCGTTACTAGAACTAAGCAATTCCTAATGCTCAAATGCTTGTTTGGCATAACAAGTGTAATGGGAGTAAATGGGAAATCCAAGCAATTTTTTGGCAGACTCTACAAGGAGGTGTGGGGGCAGTGAAAAATGTTGAAATGGATGGAAGTGCTGAATGGAAGGAGTACAGCATGGGGAAGACCCCTAGAAGCATAACTGACTGAGAACAACGGTGTCACACTTTTACTACACTTTAAGGACTGACAGCAAAACATTCAAATTAGATTATAAATTTGAGTTTATAGGAAAAATAATGTTAAGAAACATTCTATCCTGTATAATGACTGGTATATAAGGCAAAATTTATGAAGTTTTAAAAACTAATAATTTAAGTAACCCAAAGCTGAATTTTTTGTTAAAATAAATTCAACATTTCAGTGTAATTTATGATGGGAGCAAGAACTGCCAAAAAGTTGATGGAAGAGGGACTCAGAAAAATCCTGTATTACAAATAAAGGAGAGCCTAATACCCATTCTGTTCAAATTGTCATGTAGTGGTACTCCTAAACTCATTAAGGAATTGCTCTAAGTGCAAAGGCTGTCAAAAAATACAAGCAGAGTCATCCATACACCCTTGAAGGCATCAAATTGAGTGCTTTCCAGGCTTTGTTCATTTTAATCAGAGTGAGCCTATCAGCATTTTCTGTTTACAGGCAAAAGTGTCTGTTATGACCCCCCTGGTTGCACTAAAACCTGCTCAGACAAGACACTAGAGGCAGGGCAGCACAACACCTCAAAGGCATAGAGAGACAGTGTCATGGTTAGGTCACGGTTCATGTCCTGTTCTCATAGGGTTAATATGGTTGGCCTCTCTTTTAAGATGGGAGGGGTATTTATACTCGCTCCCAGCTGGGGTTCCTTGTCAGCTATATGTTCTGTTTTGGTTTGTATGCCTGACTCCTGGAGTGTATTTTCGGTCAGCATTGTGTTTACCTTCCTTTCCATGCATTTCTCTGTTTGCTATTCTGGATCCCTGACCTCTGGCTTTGCTTCTGACTATCCCGTGTCTCGTCCCTTTGGTACCTTGTGATCTTGTGACCGAGATCTCTGATTATTTGGTATTTCTCTAAGTATTTATCTCTTCTCTGTTCCCTTGCATCTGGCTCCGCCCCTTGACCTCCTCCCACTCTGTCACATGTCTTAGGTCCTGTTGGTTACCTGGTCACTCTGTCACATGTCTAAGGTGTTGTGGGAGACCAGGTTAGTACCCGGCATTTAGCTCAGCTCTGTTGCTGCTGTATGCAGCTCTCCGCAGCATTAATACCTGGGAGCTGTGACAGACAGATATCACAGACAGATAGATACAAGGTGTCTTGCTTTGAGACCCAATATTTGAAGGTCACAAAAGAATTAGTGAGTATGCTGGTTTTGCCGACAAGTTATTCCTTGACCATTTTTAAATTTTTTTCTTGTTTCTCATCACCAGGGCCTAGATGCTGACTGTGTAATGAAATTGGACCAGGCTTTTGACACTGTACTCCTGCCTCCGCTGTACCTGGTATGTTTCTCCCTCACCTCTCCTCCTTGGTTTGGCAAGGCAGCTTGCCCTTGCCGCTATTATTGTCTAATGCAAATTTTTTAAACATATTTTTCACAATGACCTTCTGATATAGTACCATTTCAGTAGATCTCTTTGACTCAGGAAGGAGAGTTGCAAGAATCTCCTTGTAGCATCAGTCTAGCAGGGTGAACAACAAGTACTTTTATGCCCAAGAGGAATATAACATGAGGGTCACAGGAAAGGCAGTGGTACTGTTATGCTGGGTGATGGTGTAATGACCTACTGCTAGTCAGCAAGAGTGGTGTTTAGGTCACACCTTGCACTAGCCATTGTACCGCTGTGTACCGTGAGGGCTGGGTATACTCTTCACCCGCCTCCCGATCCTGACAAGGGGGTCACAAGGGGGGTACTTTAGCAGAGCCCTTCAAAGGCAGTGAGCAGCATGACAGCTGCTGACCGGACCCTCAAACAGCAGGCAGAGCAAAAACATCAGCACCAGAAACTGCAGTGCAGTGTAGTTTCCCGCTATTTAATGCATTGGGAAAAACCGCAAAAAAATGCACAAAAAATGCACAAAACGCATAAAAAACATGAAAAAAACTCATGCGGATTTCAGGCAGAAATGTCTGGTTTTTGTCAGGAAATTTCTGCAAGAAATCCTGACGTGTGCACATACCCTTAATTTTCCTCCCTCCTCTTGACTTTCTGGCAATTGTGTCTCATCATCGTCCACCTCTTCTGACACTTTCCCACCATCGCCTTCGTGTGACCAGGGCTGGTCAAAGCTTTGGGCATCTCTACATGCGATCTCAGATGTCACCACTTCAAGTTGACCGGCCGAAAGTCCGGAATCTTGAAATGGAAAACTGAACAGCTCTTCCAAGTGTGGGATCAGTTGTCTCAGGGCACTCAGCATGGTGGGAGGAAGGAGGATCAGGGTGAGGCATATCCGAGCCACACTCACGGCTACTCAGACTTAACCGTGTGGAAGACATGGTGGTGGTGGTGGCTAAGTGACAGGAAGCATTATCCGCTATCCAACCAACAACCGTTTCTCACTGCTCTGGCTTCAATAGTGGTATGCTGCGGTCCCCTGCAACCTGGGACAGGAATGTCGATCGACAAGTTGTGGGTTTTTATTGCGGGCCACTTTCACCTTGGCCACGGCCTCGTCCTCTGCATGCACCATCAGCATCACGTCCACTTCCCCATCCCTTGCCCTGCCCATTTTAAATGGACTATCACTATTTCAAAAGCTCAACACAAATGTATTTACTAGGAGCGAAATAATATCTGATCAGTATGCCTGCAAATCTGCAATTTTTCAAACACAAACACTAGGCAGGCCTCAGCCTGACATAACCGACTGTATTCTATATTCTTGGGCTTTTTTGTGAATTTAATTTATGCAAAATAGTGCTGCATATAAGGAGATTAACAGACAGCAAAAACAGTGGCAAAAAGGCCTACAATACCCAAACTTGGAGCACGCAGATATATGAGGCCTGTCATGGAAATACTACACTGCCAAATATGTGGACTATTTTTTTAAAAATGCAAAATAGTGCTGTATATAATTAGAGTAACAGACAGCAAAAAAGTGGTAAACTGGCCTGCAATGCCCAAACCTGGATCACGCAGATATATGAGGCCTGTCACGGAATACCACACTGCCAAATATGTGGCCTGTTTTTTAGTTTAATGCAAAATATTGCTGTATATAAGTTGAGTAATAGACAGGTAAGAAAGTGGTAAACCGGCCTACAATGCCCAAACTTGGAGCACGCAGATATATGAGACCTGTCATGGAAACACCACACTGCCAAGTATGTGGCCTGTTTTTTTTTTTAAATGCAAAATAGTGCTGTATATAATTAGAGTAACAGAGATAAAAAAAAGTGGTAAACCAGCCTGCAATGCCCAAACTTTGATCAAGCAGATATATGAGGCCTGTCACGGAAATACCACACTGCCAAATATGTGGCCTATTTTTTTAGTTTAATGCAAAATAGTGCTGTATGTAAGTTGAGTAACAGACAGGTAAGAAAGTGGTAAACCGGCCTACAATGCCCAAACTTGGAGCACGCGGATATATGAGGCCTTTTTTGGTGAATGTAAAACACACAAAAAAAAATAGTGGCACAAGGCTAGCACACACAACTATGCTATGTATGCCTGACAAACTATGACTTTTAAACAGGCCTCAGTCTGGCAGAAAACACTGTATATTTTTTTTTGGGGGGGGTGAATTTTTTGAAAAAAAAAATGCAACTAAGTATATGGTAAAGAAGCTGAAGCAGCAAACAGTTATAGAGCTTTGAGAGGGATGCAGTGGGAGCAATGGATGCACATACAGTGCCTGCAGGCCTTGCACTGATGTGGATTTGCTGTGCCCTGCCTACCTAGTGCTGCAATATCAGGACCCATGAATTAGCCCTAAAAAGGACTGTTGGTTTTTCAGGAGTAGTGGCTTTAACAGTTGCAGACCTACACTAACTATAAAAAAACACTATTCTGACCCTATCTCGGCAGCAGCTTTCCCTACTCTTATTGATTCCGGAGCGGAATGCGGCGAGCAGGTGGTGCCAGGTCTCTTATACTCGGAATGATGCTGGAAACAGGAACACATGGGCTACTTGCACAGTGAACAAGTCTGTATGATCATGTTCACACACCACCAAGAAACCTGAAGACACAAAAGAGAATAGTAAAACCAAAAACACTCAGTTTGAAAAAATGTTGCAGTAATCCGCAAGTGCTAGTAAAAGATGTAAAAAACAGGGTATTTGGTTGATACGTTTTTTGCAAAAAATGTATACTAAGCTGCTCTACCAATCTTCACGGTATACCCTTATCAGAGCAGTCCTAACTAATGTATGCAATCCCTATCTGATGTATTTAAAAACCTGATCATCTGTATATAACCTGTGTGAACAGGGTTCAGAGAGGAAAAATCCATGTGTGCATACAGGGTAGAACAGCTTTTGTGCAGATAGCCCAAGAGGAGTGGTGGAACTCCCCAGTCTTGTAGACACAAGAGAACAATTATGGAAACAGGAACACATGGGCTACTTGCACAGTGAACAAGTCTGTATGATCATGTTCACACACCACCAAGAAACCTGAAGACACAAAAGAGAATAGTAAAACCAAAAACACTCAGTTTGAAAAAATGTTGCAGTAATCCGCAAGTGCTAGTAAAAGATGTAAAAAACAGGGTATTTGGTTGATATGTTTTTTGCAAAAAATGTATACTAAGCTGCTCTACCAATCTTCACGGTATACCCTTATCAGAGCAGTCCTAACTAATGTATGCAATCCCTATCTGATGTATTTAAAAACCTGATCATCTGTATATAACCTGTGTGAACAGGGTTCAGAGAGGAAAAATCCATGTGTGCATACAGGGTAGAACAGCTTTTGTGCAGATAGCCCAAGAGGAGTGGTGGAACTCCCCAGTCTTGTAGACACAAGAGAACAATTATGGAAACAGGAACACATGGGCTACTTGCACAGTGAACAAGTCTGTATGATCATGTTCACACACCACCAAGAAACCTGAAGACACAAAAGAGAATAGTAAAACCAAAAACACTCAGTTTGAAAAAATGTTGCAGTAATCCGCAAGTGCTAGTAAAAGATGTAAAAAACAGGGTATTTGGTTGATACGTTTTTTGCAAAAATTGTATACTAAGCTGCTCTACCAATCTTCACGGTATACCCTTATCAGAGCAGTCCTAACTAATGTATGCAATCCCTATCTGATGTATTTAAAAACCTGATCATCTGTATATAACCTGTGTGAACAGGGTTCAGAGAGGAAAAATCCATGTGTGCATACAGGGTAGAACAGCTTTTGTGCAGATAGCCCAAGAGGAGTGGTGGAACTCCCCAGTCTTGTAGACACAAGAGAACAATTATGGAAACAGGAACACATGGGCTACTTGCACAGTGAACAAGTCTGTATGATCATGTTCACACACCACCAAGAAACCTGAAGACACAAAAGAGAATAGTAAAACCAAAAACACTCAGTTTGAAAAAATGTTGCAGTAATCCGCAAGTGCTAGTAAAAGATGTAAAAAACAGGGTATTTGGTTGATACGTTTTTTGCAAAAAATGTATACTAAGCTGCTCTACCAATCTTCACGGTATACCCTTATCAGAGCAATTCTAACTACTGTATGCAATCCCTATCTGATGTATTTAAAAACCTGATCATCTGTATATAACCTGTGTGAACAGGGTTCAGAGAGGAAAAATCCATGTGTGCATACAGGGTAGAACAGCTTTTGTGCAGATAGCCCAAGAGGAGTGGTGGAACTCCCCAGTCTTGTAGACACAAGAGAACAATTATGGAAACAGGAACACATGGGCTACTTGCACAGTGAACAAGTCTGTATGATCATGTTCACACACCACCAAGAAACCTGAAGACACAAAAGAGAATAGTAAAACCAAAAACACTCAGTTTGAAAAAATGTTGCAGTAATCCGCAAGTGCTAGTAAAAGATGTAAAAAACAGGGTATTTGGTTGATACGTTTTTTGCAAAAAATGTATACTAAGCTGCTCTACCAATCTTCACGGTATACCCTTATCAGAGCAGTCCTAACTAATGTATGCAATCCCTATCTGATGTATTTAAAAACCTGATCATCTGTATATAACCTGTGTGAACAGGGTTCAGAGAGGAAAAATCCATGTGTGCATACAGGGTAGAACAGCTTTTGTGCAGATAGCCCAAGAGGAGTGGTGGAACTCCCCAGTCTTGTAGACACAAGAGAACAATTATGGAAACAGGAACACATGGGCTACTTGCACAGTGAACAAGTCTGTATGATCATGTTCACACACCACCAAGAAACCTGAAGACACAAAAGAGAATAGTAAAACCAAAAACACTCAGTTTGAAAAAATGTTGCAGTAATCCGCAAGTGCTAGTAAAAGATGTAAAAAACAGGGTATTTGGTTGATACGTTTTTTGCAAAAAATGTATACTAAGCTGCTCTACCAATCTTCACGGTATACCCTTATCAGAGCAGTCCTAACTAATGTATGCAATCCCTATCTGATGTATTTAAAAACCTGATCATCTGTATATAACCTGTGTGAACAGGGTTCAGAGAGGAAAAATCCATGTGTGCATACAGGGTAGAACAGCTTTTGTGCAGATAGCCCAAGAGGAGTGGTGGAACTCCCCAGTCTTGTAGACACAAGAGAACAATTATGGAAACAGGAACACATGGGCTACTTGCACAGTGAACAAGTCTGTATGATCATGTTCACACACCACCAAGAAACCTGAAGACACAAAAGAGAATAGTAAAACCAAAAACACTCAGTTTGAAAAAATGTTGCAGTAATCCGCAAGTGCTAGTAAAAGATGTAAAAAACAGGGTATTTGGTTGATACGTTTTTTGCAAAAAATGTATACTAAGCTGCTCTACCAATCTTCACGGTATACCCTTATCAGAGCAGTCCTAACTAATGTATGCAATCCCTATCTGATGTATTTAAAAACCTGATCATCTGTATATAACCTGTGTGAACAGGGTTCAGAGAGGAAAAATCCATGTGTGCATACAGGGTAGAACAGCTTTTGTGCAGATAGCCCAAGAGGAGTGGTGGAACTCCCCAGTCTTGTAGACACAAGAGAACAATTATGGAAACAGGAACACATGGGCTACTTGCACAGTGAACAAGTCTGTATGATCATGTTCACACACCACCAAGAAACCTGAAGACACAAAAGAGAATAGTAAAACCAAAAACACTCAGTTTGAAAAAATGTTGCAGTAATCCGCAAGTGCTAGTAAAAGATGTAAAAAACAGGGTATTTGGTTGATACGTTTTTTTCAAAAAACTTATCAACCAAATACCCTGTTTTTTACATCTTTTACTAGCACTTGCGGATTACTGCAACATTTTTTCAAACTGAGTGTTTTTGGTTTTACTATTCTCTTCGGAATGATGCTGTGCGGCCAAGCCAGTCACTGCACGACAACAGCAAAGATGGCTGCGGCATTTCATGTCCTGGCAGACAATTCCTGCAGCGTGATTGGGTCTCTAAAGTCCGCCAAAAATGCTGGGTGGAGACACCAGTTACCGCCGAATAATCCCGGAAATGCTCAGTGCTCGCCAAGTACACAGAGCATAGTGATACTCAGTAGAGTAACGAGTAGTGGCGAGCACGTTCGCTCATCACTAGAAAAGATGCAAGGGCATAGCTTAGAGCAGGACTACTAGAGTTTAAAGTTTTTAGTGGACACCAACACCAGATCCCCAACCGCCAACTGCTTCCTCTGAGACCGACGTTTATCAGCAGTAATCTTCTGCCTGGAAGACACCTTCTGAAGGTGCCAGAAAATCTTTTCCTATCTGCCCTCAGCCTATTAGTAATTCCAGAGTCCCCAGGAATCTTTTCCCAACTGCATATGAAACACAGGATTCCTTTGATGGAAACCAAAATTACAAAAGAAAGGAGACGTACCCAATGACTCATTATGTCTATTTTTAAGGGCAAACTACGCCAAAGATAAATAGGCCCTCCATTCAAGCTGGTTATGAGACTGACTAGTTAGTCCTTTCCTAAGAAATAATTAGACTGGGGGTGGTATGCAGAGGAAAACAACAGTTCCATTCTAATTCTACCACAGAAAGCCATCCAGAACTTAAGGTACCTTCACACATAACGATATTGTTAACGATATCGTTGCTATTTGTGACGTAGCAACGATATCGTTAATTAAATCGTTATGTGTGACAGCGACCAACGATCAGGCCCCTGCTGGGAGATCGTTGGTCGCTGAATAAAGTCCAGAACTTTATTTCGTCGCTGGACTCCCTGCTGACATCGCTGGATCGGCGTGTGTGACACCGATCCAGCGATGTCTTCACTGGTAACCAGGGTAAACATCGGGTAACTAAGCGCAGGGCCGCGCTTAGTAACCCGATGTTTACCCTGGTTACCATGCTAAAAGTAAAAAAAAACAAACACTAGATACTTACCTACAGCTGTCTGTCCTCCAGCGCTGCGCTCTGCACTCCTCCTGTACTGGCTGTGAGCCGGAAAGCAGAGCGGTGACGTCACCGCTCTGCTTTCCGGCTCCCAGACAGTACAGGAGGAGAGCAGAGAAGCAGAGCGCAGCGCTGGAGGACAGACGGCTGTAGGTAAGTATGTACTGTTTGTTTTTTTTTACTTTTAGCATGGTAACCAGGGTAAACATCGGGTTACTAAGCGCGGCCCTGCGCTTAGTTACCCGATGTTTACCCTGATTACCGGCATCGTTGGTCGCTGGAGAGCTGTCTGTGTGACAGCTCTCCAGCGACCAAACAGCGACGCTGCAGCGATCCGGATCGTTGTCGGTATCGCTGCAGCGTCGCTAAATGTGAAGGGGCCTTTAGAGATAGACTGTGAACCCCTATCAGACTCTATCATAACCATGTTATCAACAAACACGTTTACCATCACATCAGAGGAAGGCAAATGTGCCAGAGGAATCAGGTGGCACTAGTGGGAGAAACCTTCAATGATAACTCAAATAATAGTCATCCCATTGGAGGCAGGTAGATCAGTAATAAAATCATTTGAGACGTCCCATTGTTCAAAACAGCTTACATGTGCCAGTAAAGATGTGGACACAATATTTTGGTCTAATTTTATTCTATGTGTATCAAAGCAGGGTGTGACTAATAATTAAAAATTAACTTTTAATATATAATGCTAAAATTGGTATAATCAACCACGTACAAACAAACAAGAAGGACTCACAGAACAAATCCCCATATATGGGGAATCTACGGATAATAAGATCCCTAAGACTGTCCACATAGACGCCTCATTGTCAGTCTACAGAGGGAGAAAAGCAAACACCTCCCCAAAGGAGCATGTAACATGTATAAGTAGTTACTCTCACCGCATATAATGAATTCCCGTCAATCTAGTGGGACTGCAGTATAGATGCATATATCCTGTCTCTGTCACTCATGCAGAGACATACACAGTGTATAAAAAAAATTGGAACGATCTCACCTCCAGTTTTCTTATCTTTTAACGGCAAGACCACTCACATCCACAGCATCTGGGAGGGGGGGTCCACAGTTCTGACCACACATGTACCCATCCAAGCTGTCAGGAGTGCAAATTAACCCCAAAATACCAAACACATTTTTCCCTACGCGTTTCATTTTATGAACTCATCAGGGGAAACCGATGTAAAGTCCCTCCACGTCCGTGGAGGACCCTCAACCTAGGGGTATGCCAGTAATCGCTGTGTAGCGGCGTTCCTATTGCTTAAATAACCTGCCCCGTGTTACCTGGGACTGGGCTGTCTGACGTCATGTCCTGTGCACCCTCATGGAGCGCAAGTCTTGGACCGCACGCGTCACTTCTGGCGACGCGCGCTGTCCAGTTGTCATGGCAGCACACTGCCCATACAGACTACAGGTATTGTGGCGTCCCATTGTGCCGTGCGCTTCACTTCCGGTGTAGCGCACCTGTCCGGTTGCTATAGGAGCGCGACGCCCGACCGTAACCTCAGGTCCAGGCAACCCTGCTGTCTGCTAGCGTTCCGGAGTCCCGGAGTAGCGCTGCGTTAGGCTGTGTAGAAACCCATCTGCAGCGTAATGTAAAGGAGAAGTTTGATAGTCCCTTCCTAGATGCTACACATGCCAGTCATAGCATGCTGCACTGTTTCTCCATACCAGGCCACTTCTCAATTTAAAAGACAATAGATCCTACCGTGACCTCCTCTCGGAAGGGAGGATCTTAACCATGGTAATGTTAGGTGTCGAGTTCCCCCAGACAGACCAGCAGCGACTGCCAGTGCGGCACCGTGCGGAATTAGTGCGCTTTCCTGGCCCTACTCAGGGTGGTTAGTGGCGTCAGTCAGAGCGGCGCTGTACACACTTTCATGCGGTAAATGTTTATTTAGTTTTCCCCTGGCACCGCGGTAGCGGTGCCGAGCACTAGTGGTCTAGAGGGACTCTTCCCCCATTCCTTGGGGCAGAGTTCTGTGATCTCGTCCTAGTGCTCACTTTGCAGTTTGGCGACCCTGTGAAGCAACAGGGTTCGTCTCCTTTTTCATACCGGGTGAAGCTAACCTGGGTGTGATCACATTATGCCACCATATAGTGTCCACCGTTACCGAGCAGCAGGAGTTTCTCTGCACGGTGGAGCCCGGGCAGCAAACGCACCTGATACCTTTCATATTATTCTTAGGTGTGTTCGCCTAGCCCTATCACAGAGTGTACATCAATTAGAAAAAAATGACCTTTTTTGAATTTACCAAATGGCTGCAATGAAACAAAGAGTGAAAACTTTGAGGGGCCTGAATACTTTCCATTCCCACTGTATATAAGGTTTATCTCAGTTTTCTCATATCTTGATGATCCCCAGGACATTTGGGAAAATACTCTGTGTGCTGAGGAGACAAAAGTTGAACTTTTTGGAAGGTGTATGTCCTATTACATCTGGCATAGAAGTAACACAGCATTTCAGAAAAGGAACCAACAACAAAATATGGTACTGGTAGTGTGATGGTCTGGGGCTGTTTTGCTGCTTCAGGACCAAGAAGACTTGCTGTGGTAAATGTAACCATGAATTCTGCTGTCTACCAAAAATTCCTGAAAGAGAATGTCTGGTCCTTGAGATGCTGTAACATGACCTTAAAAAGGCAATTCATGCTTGGACATCCCCCCACCCAGTGTGTTTGAGTTATAACAATTCTAAGAAAATGAGTGGGCCAAAATTCCTCCAGAGCCTTGTAAAAGAGTTATTGCCTCTTATCACAAATGATTGATTGCAGTTGTTGTGGCTAAGGTTGGCTCAACCAGTTATTAGGTTTTTCCGCACCGGGCCCCTATAAAGACCTTCAGTTATTAACTAAATTTTGTGTTTACTTATGTTATCTTTGCCTAATATTATTGAAGCATTTCAATGTGATAAATGTACAAAATAATATGAAATCCGGATGGGTGCAATCACGATTTCACATAACTGTATTTACGGTATTTAGCACTTTGGCACTTTATTGAATAATTATTTGGTTTCAAGCTGCAAAAAGTATAGAATATGATTTATGCAATGTTGTGACCCACTTTTGGGTTTATGTCCAAAACTAACCTTTTTTTTTTTCAAATCTAATATTTATTATCATAGGAATCATCTTGTATACGTTACATCTTCCTCTGAGCAAAAGGAAAATAAAGGTACTTTGAAAATCCTAACGAAAATTTTATGATGAAATCTATAAGTAGTATTTCAGTATGCAATATTTTATATTGCATGTAATAAATGTTAGACTTGACATTTAAATTCCCATTTCCCTCTAAAATATATTTTTTAACATATTCTGTATGAAGAATTTGTAGAAGTGTGAACTTGAAACTTCATCTCTCTACAGAGTTTATCCCCAGAAAGTTTACTTAGGAGAATAAAGCTCTTATTGCCCAATATATTTTTATGAATTATGACTGCAAACTGTCAAGCGTCTCCAGTTGAAATAAATGTAATCAATCACAGCAACATGTCATTTCCCTCACCACATGAATGGTGCAGCTTGCTTTCTAATTACATCTGGGCTTGCAGAACAGAGATTTGTACCTCTTAAAGTTACCATGTCTCATGAGAAGTCTGATTTGAGACTTTTCGTGTCAATTCCTGACTGAAAATATTTTAACCTTTAATAAGTAGTTTCCATATGTATTGATAGTTATCGAAAACCCTCTCATTAAAAAATGCAATACAAATCACATCTAAACATGCTCTATCTTCTGCTTACATTATTTTATTTTACCCAATTAATAATTTACATTAAAAATGGCAATACTTTCTCATGCAGCAAGTAGTGCCGTAAGTTCACCGGAGTTCAGCTATGAAAGTGGGTGAACTTTCTTATGGGAGTTAAGCACTAGACACTGACAGGAGTGAATACACTCCTGTCAGTTTAAGACGGATGACAGGGAGAGCGGTCACTAATGTTAAGTATTTTTGCTGTTTACTATTTTCAGTTTTTTTCAGGTGACAAGGGCTTCAATGGAATGGGCTTAAGGGGGTATTTTTATTTTTTTATTTCAAATAAAAGTGTCATTTAGTTCAATTAAATTACTTTATTCTTGTTTTGTATTTATTTTAAAACTTTCTATGGGGTTAGTAATGTAAAGTGTCTAATAGACACATAAAACAGCTGACATCAACCGCACACATTTTACCCCACTTGCTACCGCCTCAGGGCAAGTAGGAAGAGCAGGGCAAATAATAGTTTTGCCTTTTCCAGGGCGGCTGATGGCTGCTTTTTTCAGGCTAAGTGGGTCAATATCCATTGCCCCTTCCCAGCAGGCATAGGCCGATGAGAGTAGTACTCACATCACCTCTGTGACAGGAGGTAAACCTTTTACTGCTGGTCACAGCTGATGGCTCATGCTGTCATCTGACAGCTTGGGAACCGCTCTGTAATAATCTTATCTCCTATTGGTGGCAGTGTTTGCCGCTCTGTCATGCAGATGACACCGTGGCAAACAGCGGATGTACAGGCTCCCTATTTATCTGAATGGGGTCCGCGTTCGGGTTTAGGCACTGTTCTGGTACCCGAATTGAACTTTTTTGAATGTTCAGCTGAACTCTCCGGACCTGAATATCCAGGGGATTGCTCATCACTAGTTGAAAATCTTTCACTTCTTCAAGGAAAAAATAAGCAACATGCAAATAAGATTTTAGAAATCTAATTTTGCTGGAACTGTAAAAGTCAGCATTTTGGAGCAATAATTTCTGCTGCTAATACTGAACATGTGCACATACCCTAAGGCTATGCTCACACACACACAGGCCGGTTGTGTTGCTTTTACAGAGTTTGCAGATCATTTTTGTCTCATTTTAATGTTCTTTGGGTACAGATTATATGTGTGCTTTGTCTACAGTACATGTTTAACCCCTTCACAACCTTTGACCTAACCATACATCATAGTTGGGAAAGGATTCAAGACATAGGCGGATTTTAATGCTGGCCAGATTGCTTTTACTATAAAATTTTGTGCACCACTGATGTGGCGCACATATACTGGCAGGGAACTTTCCTGGAACTCCGCTGCTGACATTACAGAATAGCAGAATAGCTCAATGGGTGCTCCCTCTGCTGTGACTCCCTTGCGTGATGACATCATCATGCCATATGATGGCTCATACTGTGTATAGAGGGCTATGCTAGGGGTCGTGCTGAATATAGGAGTCTATTTGAGGGCTCATAATGTATATAGTAGGCTATATGGAGGCTAATACTATATCTAGGTAGCTATATTGGAGTTCATGCTATATATTGGGGGCTCAATACAAAACTCACAAAAACTATAGACGATTTGTGGCCAAGAGTAAATTAGTATACCTCTTCCAATATTATTGTCCGAATCTATAGGACAACTTAGGATACTCCACAATTCTATATAGGACAAGAGAAGGGAGTATATAAATCCCAACACTCATATTCATAAAATATAAGTTTTATTGTGACCAATAATATAAAAATTACAAAAATAGTACAAGCACATATGCCAAGATAAGGTGAGGAGGAAACAAATGGTATGCTGAGGAGCAGGAGAGAAATTTATTACATCCCTGGTGCTCCTAACGATACAAAAAATACTAAAGACTCATAAGGCAGATACTTAGGGGGCCGCTTGTGGAATTGGGAGAATCATCCATACATATGGGTAAGCTGCTTGACATGCTTATATGATGGTCACAGACTATATTGGCTTGCACTATGGCACTTTATTCAGCTATGGAGCTATATGGGATTATAGTATCTGCCTTATGAGTCTTTAGTATTTTTTGTATCGTTAGCAGCACCAGGGATGTAATAAATTTCTCTCCTGCTCCTCATCATACCATTTGTTTCCTCCTCACCTTATCTTGGCATATGTGCTTGTACTATTTTTGTAATTTTTATATTATTGGTCACAATAAAACTTATATTTTATGAATATGAGTGTTGGGATTTATATACTCCGTTCTCTTGTCCTATATGTATTGGGGGCTATGTGAGGGTTTATACTGTATGTAGGGGGCTGTGTCTGGACTCATATTGTATGTATGGGGTCGTGTGTGGGCTCATACTTTTTATAGGGGGGCTGTGGGAGGGTTCATATTGTATGTAGATGCAATCTGGGGGGCATATTGCCTGGGCCTGTGAGCTGTTGTTCTCATTGCAGTACAGCTTATGGTCTCCTTTTATTATTGTGATTGAAGGAATTCCCTAATGAACATCTGAATTACCAAAAGAGGGGAAAATGCATAGGAAAAAGATGCCATTAACCTAAGTACACAACTGTTCAGGTTATGTAGGGTATATATACACTGCTCAAAAAAATTAAGGGAACACTTAAACAACAGAATATGACTCCAAGTAAATCAAACTTCTCTGAAATCAAACTATCCACTTAGGAAGCAACACTGTTTGACAATCAATTTCACATGGTGTTGTGCAAATGGAATAAACAACAGATGGAAATTAATGGCAATTATCAAGACACGCTCAATAAAACAGTGGTTCTGCAGGTGGGGACCACAGACCACATCTCTGTACCAATGCTTTCTGGCTGATGTTTTGGTCACTTTTGAATGTTGTTTGTGCTTTCACACTCGTGGTAGCATGAGACGAACCCTACAACCCACACAAGTGGCTCAGGTAGTGCAGCTCATCCAGGATGGCACATCAATGCGAGCTGTGGCAAGAAGGTTTGCTGTGTCTGTCAGCGTAGTGTCCAGAGGCTTGAGGCGCTACCAGGAGACAAGCCAGTACACCAGGAGAAAAGAAGGGGGCCATAGGAGAACAACAACCCAGAAGCAGGAACACTACCTTAGCCTTTGTTCAAGGAGGAACAGGAGGAGCACTGCCAGAACCCTGCAAAATGACCTCCAGCAGGCCACAAATGTGCATTTGTCTGCACAAACAGTTAGAAACTGACTCCATGAGGATGGTCTGAGTGCCCCACGTCCACAGATGGGGGTTATGCTCACAGCCCAACACCGTGCAGGAAGCTTGGCATTTGCCACAGAACACCAGGATTGGCAAATTCACCACTGGCACCCTGTGCTCTTCACAGATGAAAGCAGGTTCACACTGAGCACATGTGACAGACGTGACAGAGTCAGGAGACGCTGTGGAGGGCGATCTGCTGCCTGCAACATCCTTCAGCATGACCGGTTTGGCAGTGGGTCAGTAATGATGTGGGAAGTAGTGTTGAGCGATATCTTCCGATACTCGGAAATATCGGTATCGGATTGGATTGGCCGATATTCAAAAAATATCGGATATCGCCGATACAGATACCCGATACCAATGCAAGTCAATGGGACAAAAATATCAGAATTAAAATAAACCCTTTCTTTCCTTGAAGGTTAATTGTACATGAAGGAAAACAACTAAGAATAATGTAGAATGTATTGGGGGAGGTATAGGAGACATTAAAGGCATAGAGGTTTAGCCCAATCAAATGGAATAACAGGAATTATTTTTTTTAAGACATTCGGAGTACAAAGATATTATTGACTATGTTAAGCTTTTTTATATTTTGTCAGATATTTATGATTCACTACTTCCATGTTCTTCACTTTCTTTTTTATTTCTCCCACACTTTCTTCTTCATCATCCTCAACAGCAGCATCTTTTTCATCAACTTCTCCTTCATCACCTTATTCATATTCTTCCTCTTCACCTTCTTCATATTGTTCTGTTTTTTTTTACATTCTTCATATTCTTTTTTTTCAACTATTATTCTTCTTCATATTCTACTTCTTCATCTTCTTCATATTCTTCTTCTTCATCATATTTTAATTTGTGACAGGCACTCCTGTAACATAGTAACATAACATAGTTAGTAAGGCCGAAAAAATACATTTGTCCATCCAGTTCAGCCTATATTCCATCATAATAAATCCCCAGATCTACGTCCTTCTACAGAACCTAATAATTGTATGATACAATATTGTTCTGCTCCAGGAAGACATCCAGGCCTCTCTTGAACCCCTCGACTGAGTTCGCCATCAACACCTCCTCAGGCAAGCAATTCCAGATTCTCACTGCCCTAACAGTAAAGAATCCTCTTCTATGTTGGTGGAAAAACCTTCTCTCCTCCAGACGCAAAGAATGCCCCCTTGTGCCTGTCACCTTCATTGGTATAAACAGATCCTCAGCGAGATATTTGTATTGTCCCCTTATATACTTATACAAGGTTATTAGATCGCCCCTCAGTCGTCTTTTTTCTAGACTAAATAATCCTAATTTTGCTAATCTATCTGGGTATTGTAGTTCTCCCATCCTCTTTATTAATTTTGTTGCCCTCCTTTGTACTCTCTCTAGTTCCATTATATCTTTCCTGAGCACCGGTGCCCAAAACTGGACACAGTACTCCATGTGCGGTCTAACTAGGGATTTGTACAGAGGCAGTATAATGCTCTCATCATGTGTATCCAGACCTCTTTTAATGCACCCCATGATCCTGTTTGCCTTGGCAGCTGCTGCCTGGCACTGGCTGCTCCAGGTAAGTTTATCATTAATTAGGATCCCCAAGTCCTTCTCCCTGTCAGATTTACCCAGTGGTTTCCCGTTCAGTGTGTAATAGTGATATTGATTCCTTCTTCCCATGTGTATAACCTTACATTTATCATTGTTAAACCTCATCTGCCACCTTTCAGCCCAAGTTTCCAACTTATCCAGATCCATCTGTAGCAGAATACTATCTTCTCTTGTATTAACTGCTTTACATACTTTTGTATCATCTGCAAATATCGATATTTTACTGTGTAAACCTTCTACCAGATCATTAATGAATATGTTGAAGAGAACAGGTCCCAATACCGACCCCTGCGGTACCCCACTGGTCACAGCGACCCAGTTAGAGACTATACCATTTATAACCACCCTCTGCTTTCTTTCACGAAGCCAGTTACTAACCCATTTACACACATTTTCCCCCAGACCAAGCATTCTCATTTTGTGTACCAAATGTAGTTGTTATCTATAAAAGTTTGAAGATTACACCTTCCATTCTGCCTGTCACAAGGGATGTTGGTGGAACTCCGACACCCAGAAGGAGGCACCTAAGCCAAAGGCTCTGCCTGGAACCAGCTGATATGTACTGGAACCAGGGGGACCTATTCAAGATTGTCTTTCTAAGAACCAGCTAATGGTGCTAGAACTTAGATAGGCAGCAGAAGGTCCACAGGAAAAAAAAATTGTTAGGCTGCGAGCCGGCCGTAGTTACCGAAAACCCACAGTCCTACAGGGGGAGCTTGTCCTATTGACACTACGGAACCAGCCTTGATTGCCAGTTCCCGCAGCCCACATAGGACGCACCTAAACTGCAGGCACCATAGAGTTGGCTAACCCGACCGCAACCCGACAGGACAGCATATTGGAGGCAAAGTGACCTTGACACTACTCGGAAACAGCTGGCGTGCTGGAACCGGGCTGGGCAGGAGGGAGTACCCATGCCAAAGACACTTCTGAAAAGCAACTGGCAGTGTTGGAGCCCAGGGATTACATGAGAAACAGAGTGTAGGCTGAGGCCTAATTGGAGCAAGTTGAAAGGGAACCTTTAACCCCCCCAGGCGTTTGTAACTAAAAGACCCACCTTGTGCAGCACTAATGCTGCACAAGGAAAAGGTGGCTCTTTTACTTATGCTCCTTGCACACGCTGAAGTTAACACTTATAAAATGTGCCCCCTAATACCGTGAAACTGTCCCGGAGGCGGGACTTTCCTTCTTAATGAGACACAGCACAGCCGTCATTCATACCCCCTTGGCGCCGGGCGCTGCCTCCTTACCATTGTTTGAATTGGTCCCGGAGCCTGCACTGTTATGTTATCCCTTAGGCATGCGCAGTTAGTGCTGCCTGTCTTCTGACATCATTTGTTGTCAGGCTGAATGCGCCTGTGCGGACGCACTGCCCGAGATCCCGCCCCACAGTGTCTTCTGATTTATTCACACTGCGGGGCTGGAATTCATGGGCATGCACAGAGCATATCTTCGCCTCTCACTCATCTCCTTCTGCCTTCTTTAGGCTGTGCGGCATCAGCTGATCCCTAAGCGCATGCCACAGCGATTAGGGATCAGCTGATGGTGCACAGTCTGAGGAAGGCGGAGGGAAATGAGTGAGAGGTGAAGATATGCACTGCGCATGCCCATGAATCCCAGCCCCGCAATTTGAATAAATCAGAAGACACTGCAGGGCTGGATCTCGGGCAGCGCGGCCGCACAGGCGCAGTCAGCCTGACATCAAATGATGTCAGAAGACCGTCAGCGCTAACTGCGCATAGCCAAGGGATAACATAGCAGCGCAGGCTCCGGGACAGATTCTAACAATGCTCAGGAGGTGGCGCACAGCGCCAAGGGGGTATGAATGACGGCTGTGCCGCATCTGATTAGGAAGGAAAGTCTCACCTCTGAGACTTTCACGGTATGAGGGGGCACATTTTATAAGTGTTTAGTTCAGCGTGTGAAAGGAGCATAACTAAAAGAGCCACCTTGTCCAAATGCAGTATTAGTGCTGCACAAGGTGGCTCTTTCAGTTACAAATGCCTGAGGGGGACAGGTTCCCTTTAATTTCTGTAGTAGTGTGAGTGTGGAGGGAGCAGGAGAAATTGCCAGATATACAGCTGGGGATCAGCTGACGTTACTGAATCCCAATAACAAGGCAGCAAGTGTTGACTGTGCAGACGGCACTTCCAAGCAGCAACTGGCGGTGTTGGAGCCCAGGGTCAATGCTAGAAGCAGAGTGTAGGCCGAGGCCTAATTGGAGCTAGTTTAATATCTGTTGTAGTGCTAGTGTGGAGGAAGCAGGAGAACTTGCAACACACACAGCAGGGGAGCAGCTGTGTTGTGAATTCTGTGGCAGAGCTCCCTCCTGTGGTCACAAGTGGTACTTCGGCTGATTCTCTCTGTAAGCTTCCGTTGGTGGAGGGAAGTGGTACAGTGGCTTCTGAGTTTCCTCCCTCAGGTGATGTGGTGAGGTCGTTAGGTGCTGCTCTACTTAACTCCACCTAGTGCTTTGATCCTGGCTTCCTGTCAATGTTCCAGTATTGGACTTGTTTCCCTCCTGGATCGTTCCTGTGGCCTGCTGCTCTGCATAGCTAAGTTTTCCTTTGCCATTTTGTTTGCTTTTCTTCTGTCCAGCTTATCTATTTGTTTGCTGGAAGCTCTGGGACGCAGAGGGTGTACCTCCGTGCCGTTAGTTCAGTACGGAGGGTCTTTTTGCCCCCTTTGCGTGGTTTTTAGGGTTTTGTGTTGACCGCAAAGTTACCTTTCCTATCCTCGCTCTGTTCAGAAAGTCGGGCCTCACTTTGCTAAATCTATTTCATCTCTACGTTTGTCTTTTCATCTTACTCACAGTCATTATATGTGGGGGGCTGCCTTTTCCTTTGGGGTATTTCTCTGAGGCAAGGTAGGCTTATTTTCTATCTTCAGGCTAGCTAGTTTCTCAGGCTGTGCCGAGTTGCATAGGTAGCGTTAGGCGCAATCCACGGCTGTCTCTAGTGTTGTTGGATAGGATTAGGGATTGCGGTAAACAGAGTTCCCACGTCTCAGAGCTCGTTCTATGCTTTTGGATTATTGTCCGATCACTGTATGTGCTCTGACCTCTATGTTCACTGTGGTACTGAATTGCCTAATCATAACACAGCTGGCGTTACTGAACCCCAATAACAGAGGAGCAACTGTTGACTGTGCAGACAGCACTTCCGGGCAGCAACTGGCAGTGTTGGAGCCCAGGGTCAATGCTAGAAACTGAGTGGAGAACTTGCCGCACACACAGCAGGGGAGCAGCTGGCATTACTGAACCCCAATAACAGAAGAGCAACTGTTGACTGTGCAGTCAGCACTTCCGGGCACCAACTGGCGATGTTGGAGCCCAGGGTCAATGCTACAAACTGAGTGGAGAACTTTTTGCACACACAGCAGGGGAGCAGATGGCGTTTCTAAACCCCAATAACAGAGGAGCAACTGTTGACTGTGCAGACAGCACTTCCAGACAGCAACTGGCGGTGTTGGAGCCCAGGGTTTCCAGGAGAAGCAGAGTGTAGGCCGAGGCCTAATTGGAGCAAGTTTAATATCTGATGTAGTGTGAGTGTGGAGGAAGAAGGAGCAATTGCCGGATACACAGCTGGGGAGCAGCTGACGTTACTGAACCCCACTAACACAGGAACTAGTGTTTTTCTCTGTGCAGACAGCACTTCCGAGCAGCAACTGGTGATGTTGGAGCCCAGGGTCAATCAGGGTGAAGGCCAAGGCCTAATTGGAGCAAGTTTAATATCTGAAGTAGTGTGAGTGTGAAGGTAGCAGGAGCTATTGCCGGATACACAGCTGGGGATCAGCTGATGTTACTGAAACCCAATAACACTGGGTCATGTGTTGACTGTGCAGACAGCACTTCTGAGCAGCAACTGGCGGTGTTGGAGCTCAGGGATTACAGTTCAGGTGGTAGAAACATGAACACAACAGGAGACATGGATACTGTTGCCAACCAATTATTTAATCTGGAAGAGGAGTGCAAATTCCTGCGAGATCCAGGCCTTGATCATTTTCAGAAAAGTAAGCCGGTCAACATTATTGGAGGATAGTCACATGCGACGGTTTGTTAGTACACCACCTGCGGCACTAAAGACGCGTTCTGATAATACACTAGCAGCAGAGCAAGCCAGCACCTCCAATGCATACTGGCTAAGCTCTGGCCATGTATCCAGCTTAGAGGACCAAAACTTGAAGGGGGAAGAGACGTCTGGGAGTACACTGAGAGGGCAAGACATGTAGTCTTTCACCATCTGACGGAAACATTGCCTCCTGCTGACTGGAGCCGTCTGTGATGGTGTAGATATTTGTGGTGGGCAAACAAAACTTTGCCATAGTTGGGCCATACTGGTCTTGCCTTGTGCTGAGGCACTGCTTCTGCTCATTTTTTGTGCAGAGCTTCCTCCACTGCCTCAACACACTGAGCTGTTTTGTAAAGCACTAGCAGCACTGCTTTCGGTTGGACTGGAGAAGATGATGGAATGCACCAGTGTGTCTTGGTACTCCCGCATTTTACGCTGCCAGTTCAACGGTATTATGAGGCTTTGTACGTTGTCCCGGTAGCAAGGATCTAGGAGGGTGTACACCCAATAATCAGCTGTTTTGAGAATGTGGGCAATGCGGCTGTCATTTCTCAGGCACTGCAGCATGAAATCAACCATGTGCTGCAGACTGCCAACTGGCCAAGAAACGCTGTCCCCTTCTTGAGGCGTGATCTCTGCCTGCTCTGCATCACCCCACCCTCGCTCTACATACTGACTACTAGAGCATTGTTTACCGCCTTCCTCTGGACAGATGTCTTCCTACTCCATTGACTCCTCCTCATCCTCCTCACAAAGTGTCCCCTGCATAGGCCTTTGTGAGGAACCACGTTGTGCAGACTGTCCAGAAGCAGATGGCATTTGTGAGTCCTCATCCTCCACCTCTTCCACAACCTCATCCCTTAGCGCTTGCAGTGTTTTTTCAAGAAAGCAGATAAGGGGGACAGTCATGCTGACTAGTGCATCATCTGCACTCGCCATCCACGTGGAATCATCGAAGGCACGCAAAACCTGGCAGATGTCCTTCATAGTGGCCCACTTAGTGGTTGTGAAGTCTGAACGGCGCACAGTGCGACTTTTTTGTGCCTGATGCAGCTGGTACTCCATTACTGCTGGCTGCTGCTCACACAACCGCTCCAACATATGTAACGTTGAATTCCACCTGGTGTGTAGGTCACATATGATGCGATGTTCCGGAAGGCGGAATCGGCGCTGCAGAGCTGCAATGCGTGATCTTGCCATGCTGGAACACCACAAGTGAGCACACTCTAGGCGGACCTTGTGCAGCAGTGCATCAAGATCCGGATAGTCCCTCAAAAAACTCTGCATGACCAAGTTGAGCACATGTGCCAGACATGGGATGTGAGTGAGGTTGCCTAGGCCAGGAGCTGCCACCAGATTTTGGCCATTGTCATACACTACCATGCCTGGTTGAAGATTTGCTGGCACAAACCACACGTTGCTCTCCTGCTTGATGGCATTCCAGAGCTCCTGCGCTGTGTGGCTTCGATTCCCCAAAGAATTTAATTTCAATACGGCCTGTTGACGTTTGGCTACGGCTGTGCTCATATCGGTCGTAACAGGTAAGTGTTCATGGGTCCATGTGGAGGTGGACTGTGACGGCTCCTGCAGCGCTGATTCTGAGGAACTGGAGTATGAGGAGGAATCAATGTGTACAGACTGGATTCCTGAAATCCTTGGAGTTGGCAGAAACACGTACAGCGCCACTCTCAAGATCTGTACCCGGCTCCACAACATTTACCCAATGGGCAGTGAGGGAAAGGTCTCGTCCCTGTCCATGGTGACTGGTCCACACAGCAGTGGTGAGGTGGACCTTGCTACTGACAGCGTTTAGTAGCACATGCTTAATGTTTCCCTCCACATGCATTTGCAGGGGAGGGACGGCTTGCCTGCTGAAATAAAATCGGCTGGGCACGTTGTATTGTGGGACTGCCAATGCCATCAAGTTATGGAAGCTGTCAGTCTCCACCAGCCTGAATGACAGCATTTCAAGGGACAGTAGTTTTGTAATGCCAGCATTCAAAGCCAGTGCTCGGGGGTGGTTTGCCAAGAATGGCCGCCTTTTCTCCCATGCCTGTGCTACTGATGGCTGTAGACTGGGTTGGAAATGTGAGGATGACAGAGAACGTGGTGCTGTGGGTGGAATTACACTGGTCTCTGTACAACAGTGCCAGAGGTTCTTCCATGGCGATCCTGTGAGGAAGCCGAACAAGCTGTGTGTGAGCTGGGGGAAGAGGCTACAACACGAGCTGAAGAGGTAGTAGGTGCCGCTGTAGGTTAGCCTATGTCTTCAGTGTGTTTTGCAACTCCACCACGTACTTGGTCTGCACATGTTTCCACATATTTGTGGTATTGAGGTGGTTGACACTTTTCCCTTTTTTGACTTTGTGATGACACAGCTTCCATTTGACAAAGCAAATGTCATCTAGAACTGTGTCAAAAAAGGACCAGGCACTGCAAGTCTTGGGAGCGCCCATTTTGGCTTTTGGAAGAGGCAATCTCCTAATGGGTGCCGAAGTGGAGGCTACAGGCAACGCAGTCTTCCCCCTCCCTCTCCCTCCTTTTTGGGCCTTTCGGGGAATCTCTTCCTCAGAGCTGCTCCCACCACCTTCCTGTACCTCACGCCATGATGGGTAAAGGACCTCAACATCTACACTACCATCTTCCAACAACTGCTTCTCCTAGGTAGTCTCGGCAGCACAGTACGCACCAGAAAGTGGCACCTGAGTCTCATCATCAGATGCGTACTGAGGTGTGCTGCCCAGAGGCACTGGCCCACCCGCCTCTTCTGATTGAGACAAAGCAGTTGCGACTCACTGCATACTGCCTCTTCTTCAGTTTCTTGAATGCTGCTTGGCTGGCCCCCTGTTTCCAAGCCAAGAGATTAAGAGAACAGAAGTAGAGATGGCTCCTGTCCTGGGCTCTCTGACTGCCTGGGCAATTTGGCAGATGGTGAAGAGACAGATGGGTGCTCTTCAGTGCTCTGTGCCTGAAAGGATGTGGCACTAATTGAAGTCGATGAGTTAGCTGCCATCCATCTGACAATGGCTTCAATTTGTTCATCCTGCAGCAGTGGGGTACGGCGAGCTCCTACAAAGCTGCACATGAAGGACTGTTCTCTGCTAAAACTGGGGGATGATGAGTCTCCGGTGCGTGCAGCAGGCACAGAATCCCAACGTCCTCTCCCTGCAGAAACTCCACGCCCACGACCACATGCCTTACTCCCTGCCTTCTTAATCTTGGTAGACTGATAAAGATAGGCAGAAAAGTACTAAGTGCTTAGTGTGCTTATTCCTGAACAGCTGCTACCAGGTATAAGAAACACTCATTTTATAAAGTGTGGACGAGACTTTAATATGAGCTAATGTGGCCTACAGAACTGTAAAGTGGAGTGTTTGGTGAACTTTATTAACTTTTAGTTTTTTTTCACAGAACAGACTACAGAGTGAGCTGAACTCACACACAGACCTTGCAGACAGCCGTTAGCGGCACTGCAAGGCCAAAAAAAGCTCCTCTATGTACTCCTATATAGTGTTATTCCACAATCTAGCAGGATATAGATGGAAAACCACTAATATGATAAATCTGGAAAAATGTTCAGCAGGCAGCACCAATTGAAAAAAGGACAATGGAACAGTATGAGGCAGTGACGCACACTGAGCTGACTATAACCAGCTGTGGCTGCAGAACAGACTACAGAGTGAGCTGCACTCACACAGAGACCTTGCAGACAGCCATGAACGGCGCTGCAAGGCCTAAAAAAGCTCCTCTATGTACTTCTATATAGTGGTTTTCCACAATGTAGCAGGATACGGATGGAAACCCACTAATAGGATAAATCAGGACAAAATGTGCAGCAGGCAGCATTAATTGAAAAAAGGACAATGGAACAGTATGAGGCAGTGATGCACACTGAGCTGTCTACAACCTGCTGTGGCTGCAGAACAGTCTACACAGTGAGCTGCACTCACACATACAGAGACCTTGCAGACAGCCATGAACAGTGCTGCAAGGCAAAAACAAGGTTCTCACACAGTGGTTGCTAAATTAGCCTGGGTAAAGCACAATGAAGCAAATCGCTATCTTAAACTGGCCCTCTCAGTCAGAACACAGCATCCTGTCCCTAACTGAATTCACAGCAGAGTGAACCCAAAATGGTGGCGGCAACTTTTATAGTGCATCATGAGATCATTTCAGCAGCCAATCACAGCCATGCCAGTAGTTACATGACAAACATGCATAAAAGGATGTGCCCACACTTCTTAGGATTCCTCATTGGCTGAATTAAATGAAATTGGCTCATTGAATTATGGGACCTTCCGATTCCAGTATCCAATATTGAGAAAGTATCGGAACTCAGTATCAGAATTCCGATACCGCGAATATCGGTTGATACCCGATATTTGCAGTATCGGAATGCTCAACACTAGTGGGGAGACATTTCTTTGGAGGGCCGCACAGCCCTCCATGTGCTCGCCAGAGGTAGCCTGACTGCCATTAGGTACCGAAATGAGATCCTCAGATCGCTTGTGAGACTACATGCTGGTGCGCTTGGCCCTGGGTTCCTCCTATGCAGAACAATGCCAGACTTCATGTGGCTGGAGTGTGTCAGCAGTTCCTGAAAAATGAAGGCACTGAAGCTATGGACTGGCCCACCTGTTTCCCAAACCTGAATCTGATTAACCCCTTTCTGATATCGGACGTACTATCCCGTCGAGGTGGGGGGGCCCCCTATGACCACCGACGGGATAGTACGTCCAGCGCGATCGGCGGCGCTCACGGGGGGAACACGGCCGATCGCGGCCGGGTGTCAGCTGCCTATTGCAGCTGACATCCGGCACTATGTGCCAGGAGCGGTCACGGACCGCCCCCGGCACATTAACCCCCGGCACACCACGATCAAACATGATCGCGATGTGCCGGCGGTGCAGGGAAGCATCGCGCAGGGAGGCGGCTCACATCGCGTTGCTGCGAGGGTCTTACCTCCCTCCCTGCCTGCTCCAGACCCGGATCCAAGATGGCCACGGATCCGGGTCCTGCAGGGAGGGAGGTGGCTTCACAGAGCCTGTTCAGAGCAGGCACTGTGAAGCCTGCAGTGCTGTAAGTCAGATCGGTGATCTGATAGAGTGCTGTGCAAACTGTCAGATCACCGATCTGTGATGTCCCCCCTTGGGACAAAGTAAAAAAGTTAAAAAAAAATTTTCCAAATGTGTAAAAAAAAAATAAAAAAAATATTCCTAAATAATGGAAAAAAAAATTATTCCCATAAATACATTTCTTTATCTAAATAAAAAAAAACAAAACAACAAAAGTACATATATTTAGAATCGCCGCATCCGTAACGGCCCGACCTATAAAACTGGCCCACTAGTTAACCCCTTCAGTAAACACCGTAAGAAAAAAAAAATAAAAACGAGGCAAAAAACAACGCTTTATTATCATACCACCGAACAAAAAGTGGAATAACACGCGATCAAAAAGACAGATATAAATAACCATGGTACCGCTGAAAACGTCATCTTGTCCCGCAAAAAACGAGCCGCCATACAGCATCATCAGCAAAACACTAAAAAATTTATAGTCCTGAGAATAAAGCGATGCAAAAATAATTATTCAATTTTGCATTGAAAAGTCAAATGGCGTTCCTTTGCTTCCGAGCTCTGCCATGTGCCCAAACAGTGGTTTACCCCCACATGTGGGGTATTGGCGTACTCAGGACAAATTGTACAACAATTTTTGGGGTCCATTTTCTCCTGTTACCCTTGGTAAAATAAAACAAATTGGAGCTGAATTAAATTTTTTGTGAATAAAAGTTAAATGTTCATTTTTGTTTAAACATTCCAAAAATTCCTGTGAAGCACCAGAAGGGTTAATAAACTTCTTGAATTTGGTTTTGAACACCTTGAGGGGTGTAGTTTTTAGAATGGTGTCACACTTGGGTATTTTCTATCATATAGACCCCTCAAATTACTTCAAATGAGATGTGGTCCCTAAAAAAAATGGTGTTGTAGAAATGAGAAATTGCTGGTCAACTTTTCACCCTTATAACTCCCTAACAAAAAAAAAATTTGGTTCCAAAATTGTGCTGATGTAAAGTAGACATGTGGGATATGTTACTTATTAAGTATTTTGTGTGACATATCTCTGTGATTTAATTGCATAAAAATTCAAAGTTGGAAAATTGCGAAATTTTCATAATTTTCGCCAAATTTTTATTTTTTTCACAAATAAACGCAGGAACTATCAAATAAATTTTACCATTGTCATGAAGTACAATATGTCACGAGAAAACAATGTCAGAATCACTGGGATCCGTTGAAGCGTTCCAGAGTTATAACCTCATAAAGGGACAGTGGTCAGAATTGTAAAAATTGGCCCGGTCATTAACGTGCAAACCACCCTTGGGGGTAAAGGGGTTAAACACATCTGGGACATCATGTCTCGCACCATCCACCAGCGTCACATTGCACCGCAGACTGTCCAGAAGTTGGCTGTTGCTTTAGTCCAGGTTTGGGAGGAGATCCCTCAGGAGACCATCCGCCGCCTCATCAGGAGCATGCCCAGGCATTGCAGGGAGATTAAATAGGCATATGGAGGCCACACACACTACTGAGCATCATTTCCTTGTCTTGAAGCATTTCCACTGAAGTTGGATTAGCCTGTAACTTCATTTTCCAGTTTGATTTTGAGCATCATTCCAACTTCAGACCTCCGTGGGAAATTAAATTGTGATTTACATTGATAACGTTTAGGTTTTATTGTTCTCAACACATTCCACTATGTAATGAATAAAGATTTACAACTGAAATATTTCATTCAGTAATATGTAGGATGTGGGATTTTAGTGTTCCCTTTACTTTCTTGAGCAGTGTATATATATATATATATATATATATATACATATATATATATACAGTATATATACATAAGGTAAAATAGTCCATGTCCATAGAAACGTGACTATAAGGTATGTGGGTTTTTAAACTAACTAAATAAAGAGTGAATTTTTAAAGAGTTTTTTTTATATGGTTTACATGTATAATCGCCTGATAGGTGGATCGCTTTGGTTGTTGAATGAGGGGGCTATGTGGGGCCTCATATTGTATATATGAAAAACTCATCATACTTAATTCTGCTCAATATTAAGTCATACAATTAATATTCCAAAATTATAATTAATATGTTAATGTTAACATTATGCATAATTAATTTAATTTATTAGTGTGGCCTCCAGATCAGGCACTGTTTCTCATGAGACATTTGGGAAAATGTATCTCTCACCACTGCTCAATATATAATATAACACAGGTTATATAACACGTGATAGGGTCTCCGCGGCTTTACTACATGCATTTGCAAATTTCCCATAAGGGATGGGGGCAGTGTTCTGGATCACTGCGTTGAGAAACATGTGATGGTGTCTCCGTGGTGTTGGATGTTTTGATTTGAGGGGCAAATACCCCGAAACAGCTGTCTGTGGATGGATACCATGCTTTGGTATAGGTGGTTTTCCCTTTTGGGATGCTGCCCTTCCCGTGGTTGTTCCTTCCCGGTGAAAGACCTGGCTATTCATTGCTTGAATTGAGAAACACGTGATGGTGTCTCCGCGGCTGTTCTATATGCATTTGCAAATTTCCCATAAGGGATGGGGGCAGTGTTCTGGATCACTGCGTTGAGAAACACGTGATGGTGTCTCCGCGGTGTTGGATGTTTTGATCTCCCCGAGGTCATTCATCCTTATGTTTATAGTCCATTTACTAAGCACTGCTCCTAATAGCCAGTTTCCTACTCCACACTGATGAGGAGCAAATACCCCGAAACAGCTGTCTGTGGATGGATACCATGTTTTGTGTTATGTTTGCTAATGACAGGTGTTATGAAGGCAATCCAGAAACACAGTGTGCTTAGCGATCAGAGCGCACACAGTGATCTGACAAATACCCAAAAATACAAGAACGAGCTCTGAGACGTGGAAACTCTGTAGACTGCACACCTGATCCTATCCTAAACACAACTAAAAGCGGCTGTGGATTGCACCTAACAACTACCTAGGCAACTCGGCACAGCCTAAGAAACTAGCTAGCCTGAAAATAGAAAAATAGGCCTGACTTGCCCCAGAGAAATTCCCCAAAGGAAAAGGCAGCCCCCCACATATAATGACTGTGAGTAAGATGAAAAGACAAAACGTAGGGATGAAATAGATTCAGCAAAGTGGGGCCCGATATTCTAGGACAGAGCGAGGACAGTAAAGCGAACTTTGCAGTCTACAAAAAACCCTAAAGCAAAACCACGCAAAGGGGACAAAAAAAACCACCGTGCCGAACTAATGGCACGGCGGTACACCCTTTGCGTCTCAGAGCTTCCAGCAAAACAAAAGACAAGCTGGACAGAAAAAAAGCAACAAAAAAGCAAAAAGCACTTAGCTATACAGAGCAGCAGGTCACAGGAACAATCAGGAGAAGCTCAGATCCAACACTGAAACATTGACAAGGAGCAAGGATAGCAGCATCAGGCGGAGTTAAGTAATGAAGCAGTTAACGAGCTCACCAGAACACCTGAGGGAGGAAGCTCAGAAGCTGCAGTACCACTTGTGACCACAGGAGTGAATTCAGCCACAGAATTCACAACAGTACCCCCCCCTTGAGGAGGGGTCACCGAACCCTCACCGGAGCCCCCAGGCCGACCAGGATGAGCCGCATGAAAGGCACGAACAAGATCGGAAGCATGAACATCAGAGGCAAAAACCCAGGAATTATCTTCCTGAGCATAACCCTTCCATTTAACCAGATACTGGAGTTTCCGTCTAGAAACACGAGAATCCAAAATCTTCTCCACAATATACTCCAATTCCCCCTCCACCAAAACCGGGGCAGGAGGCTCAACAGATGGAACCATAGGTGCCACGTATCTCCGCAACAACGACCTATGGAATACATTATGTATGGAAAAGGAGTCTGGGAGGGTCAAACGAAAAGACACAGGATTGAGAACCTCAGAAATCCTATACGGACCAATAAAACGAGGTTTAAATTTAGGAGAGGAAACCTTCATAGGAATATGACGAGAAGATAACCAAACCAGATCCCCAACACGAAGTCGGGGACCCACACGGCGTCTGCGATTAGCGAAAAGTTGAGCTTTCTCCTGGGACAAGATCAAATTGTCCACTACCTGAGTCCAGATCTGCTGCAACCTATCCACCACAGAATCCACACCAGGACAGTCCGAAGACTCAACCTGTCCTGAAGAGAAACGAGGATGGAACCCAGAATTGCAAAAAAATGGAGAAACCAAGGTAGCCGAGCTGGCCCGATTATTAAGGGCGAACTCAGCCAACGGCAAAAAGGACACCCAATCATCCTGGTCTGCAGAAACAAAACATCTCAGATATGTTTCCAAGGTCTGATTGGTTCGTTCGGTCTGGCCATTAGTCTGAGGATGGAAAGCCGAGGAAAAGGATAGGTCAATGCCCATCCTACCACAAAAGGCTCGCCAAAACCTTGAAACAAACTGGGAACCTCTGTCAGAAACAATATTCTCAGGAATGCCATGCAACCGAACCACATGCTGAAAGAACAAAGGTACCAAATCAGAGGAGGAAGGCAATTTAGCCAAGGGCACCAGATGGACCATTTTAGAAAAGCGATCACAGACCACCCAAATGACTGACATCTTTTGAGAAACGGGAAGGTCAGAAATGAAATCCATCGAAATATGTGTCCAAGGCCTCTTTGGGACCGGCAAGGGCAAAAGCAACCCACTGGCACGAGAACAGCAGGGCTTAGCCCTAGCACAAATCCCACAGGACTGCACAAAAGTACGTACATCCCGTGACAGAGATGGCCACCAGAAGGATCTAGCCACTAACTCTCTGGTACCAAAGATTCCAGGATGACCAGCCAACACCGAACAATGAAGTTCAGAGATAAGTTTATTAGTCCACCTATCAGGGACGAACAGTTTCTCTGCTGGACAACGATCAGGTTTATTCGCCTGAAATTTTTGCAGCACCCGCTGCAAATCAGGGGAGATGGCAGACACAATGACTCCTTCCTTGAGGATACCCGCTGGCTCAGATAAACCCGGAGAGTCGGGCACAAAACTCCTAGACAGAGCATCCGCCTTCACATTTTTAGAGCCCGGAAGGTACGAAATCACAAAGTCGAAGCGGGCAAAAAATAACGACCAACGGGCCTGTCTAGGATTCAAGCGCTTGGCAGACTCGAGATAAGTCAAGTTCTTATGATCAGTCAATACCACCACGCGATGCTTAGCTCCTTCAAGCCAATGACGCCACTCCTCGAATGCCCACTTCATGGCCAGCAACTCTCGATTGCCCACATCATAATTACGCTCAGCGGGCGAAAACTTCCTGGAAAAGAAAGCACATGGTTTCATCACTGAGCAATCAGAACCTCTCTGTGACAAAACCGCCCCTGCTCCAATCTCAGAAGCATCAACCTCGACCTGGAACGGAAGAGAAACATCTGGCTGACACAACACAGGGGCAGAACAAAAACGACGCTTCAACTCCTGAAAAGCTTCCACAGCAGCAGAAGACCAATTAACCAAATCAGCACCCTTCTTGGTCAAATCGGTCAATGGTTTGGCAATGCTAGAAAAATTACAGATGAAGCGACGATAAAAATTAGCAAAGCCCAGGAACTTTTGCAGACTTTTCAGAGATGTCGGCTGAATCCAATCCTGGATGGCTTGGACCTTAACTGGATCCATCTCGATAGTAGAAGGGGTAAAGATGAATCCCAAAAATGAAACTTTCTGCACACCGAAGAGACACTTTGATCCCTTCACAAACAAAGAGTTAGCACGCAGGACCTGAAAAACCATTCTGACCTGCTTCACATGAGACTCCCAATCATCTGAGAAGATCAAAATGTCATCCAAGTAAACAATCAGGAATTTATCCAGATACTCACGGAAGATGTCATGCATAAAAGACTGAAACACAGATGGAGCATTGGCAAGTCCGAACGGCATCACTAGATACTCAAAATGACCCTCGGGCGTATTGAATGCAGTTTTCCATTCATCTCCTTGCCTGATTCTCACCAGATTATACGCACCACGAAGATCTATCTTAGTGAACCAACTAGCCCCCTTAATCCGAGCAAACAAGTCAGATAACAATGGCAAGGGATACTGAAATTTAACAGTGATCTTATTAAGAAGGCGGTAATCAATACACGGTCTCAGCGAACCATCCTTCTTGGCTACAAAGAAGAACCCTGCTCCCAGTGGTGATGACGATGGGCGAATATGTCCCTTCTCCAGGGATTCCTTCACATAACTGCGCATAGCGGCGTGTTCGGGCACGGATAAATTAAATAATCGACCTTTAGGGAATTTACTACCAGGAATCAAATTGATAGCACAATCACAATCCCTATGCGGAGGTAGAGCATCGGACTTGGGCTCTTCAAATACATCCTGATAATCAGACAAGAACTCTGGGACCTCAGAAGGGGTGGATGACGAAATCGACAAAAATGGAACATCACCATGTACCCCCTGACAAGCCCAGCTGGATACCGACATGGAATTCCAATCCAATACTGGATTATGGGTTTGTAGCCATGGCAACCCCAACACGACCACATCATGCAGATTATGCAACACCAGAAAGCGAATAACTTCCTGATGTGCAGGAGCCATGCACATGGTCAGCTGGGCCCAGTATTGAGGTTTATTCTTGGCCAAAGGTGTAGCATCAATTCCTCTCAATGGAATAGGACACCGCAAAGGCTCCAAGAAAAACCCACAACGTTTAGCATAATCCAAATCCATCAGATTCAGGGCAGCGCCCGAATCCACAAACGCCATGACAGAAAACGACGACAAAGAGCATATCAAGGTAATGGACAGAAGGAATTTGGACTGTACAGTACCAATGACGGCAGACCTAGCGGACCGCCTTGTGCGCTTAGGACAATCAGAAATAGCATGAGTGGAATCACCACAGTAGAAACACAGACCATTCAGACGTCTGTATTCCTGCCGTTCAACTCTAGTCATAGTCCTATCGCACTGCATAGGCTCAGGTTTAACCTCAGGCAGTACCGCCAAATGGTGCACAGATTTACGCTCGCGCAAGCGTCGACCGATCTGAATGGCCAAAGACAAAGACTCATTCAAACCAGCAGGCATAGGAAATCCCACCATGACATCCTTAAGAGCCTCAGAGAGACCCTTTCTGAACAAAGCTGCCAGCGCAGATTCATTCCACTGAGTGAGTACTGACCATTTCCTAAATTTCTGACAATATACTTCTATATCATCCTGACCCTGGCACAAAGCCAGCAAATTTTTCTCAGCCTGATCCACTGAATTAGGCTCATCGTACAGCAATCCGAGCGCCAGGAAAAACGCATCGACACTACTCAATGCAGGGTCTCCTGGCGCAAGAGAAAATGCCCAGTCTTGAGGGTCGCCGCGCAAAAAGGAAATAATAATCAAAACCTGTTGAATAGGATTACCAGAAGAATGAGGTTTCAAGGCCAGAAATAGCTTACAATTATTTTTGAAACTTAGAAACTTAGTTCTATCTCCAAAAAACAAATCAGGAATAGGAATTCTTGGTTCTAACATAGATTTCTGATCAATAGTATCTTGAATTTTTTGTACATTTATAACGAGATTATCCATTGAAGAGCACAGACCCTGAATATCCATGTCCACACCTGTGTCCAGAATCACCCAAATGTCTAGGGGAAAAAAAAAAAGTGAACACAGAGCAGAAAAAAAAAAAAAAAAAAAATGATGTCAGAACTTTTTCTTTCCCTCTATTGAGAATCATTAGTTAGGCTCCTTGTACTGTTATGTTTGCTAATGACAGGTGTTATGAAGGCAATCCAGAAACACAGTGTGCTTAGCGATCAGAGCGCACACAGTGATCTGACAAATACCCAAAAATACAAGAACGAGCTCTGAGACGTGGAAACTCTGTAGACTGCACACCTGATCCTATCCTAAACACAACTAAAAGCGGCTGTGGATTGCGCCTAACAACTACCTAGGCAACTCGGCACAGCCTAAGAAACTAGCTAGCCTGAAGATAGAAAAATAGGCCTGACTTGCCCCAGAGAAATTCCCCAAAGGAAAAGGCAGCCCCCCACATATAATGACTGTGAGTAAGATGAAAAGACAAAACGTAGGGATGAAATAGATTCAGCAAAGTGGGGCCCGATATTCTAGGACAGAGCGAGGACAGTAAAGCGAACTTTGCAGTCTACAAAAAACCCTAAAGCAAAACCACGCAAAGGGGGCAAAAAAAACCCACCGTGCCGAACTAACGGCACGGCGGTACACCCTTTGCGTCTCAGAGCTTCCAGCAAAACAAAAGACAAAAAAAACAGAAAAAAAGCAACAAAAAAGCAAAAAGCACTTAGCTATACAGAGCAGCAGGTCACAGGAACAATCAGGAGAAGCTCAGATCCAACACTGAAACATTGACAAGGAGCAAGGATAGCAGCATCTCGCGGAGTTAAGTAATGAAGCAGTTAACGAGCTCACCAGAACACCTGAGGGAGGAAGCTCAGAAGCTGCAGTACCACTTGTGACCACAGGAGTGAATTCAGCCACAGAATTCACAACAGTTTTGGTATAGGTGGTTTTCCCTTTTGGGATGCTGCCCATCCCGTGGTTGTTCCTTCCCGGTGAAAGACCTGGCTATTCATTGCTTGCATTGAGAAACACGTGATGTGTCTCCGTGGCTTTTCTACATGCAATATATAATTGAGCAGGGGTGAGAGATAAGCACTATGAGCACTATGTTTTATATAACGGCGTATATAAAGGAGAATTCATGTGATGAACCCGCACCTCACCACTCTGCCTGATGTCACTATGACATTCCAGGGATTCCGTGGAACACCCTCCTCACTTGCACTTACGTGTCATTTTGCACCCGTTGGGAACACAAAAGGTCAGCTTGGCACAGATTTACATAGATACCCCCTGTCCACACAAGCCCACGAAGGCACGGGGATTGAGAGAATGGGGACTATGCAGTCACTGACGTGGCACCACACTCGCTCACAATTCTGTCATGCTGAGAAGCCCCTTTCACTAGCAGGAGTGAAACAGCGCCTCGTCAGCCCGTTAGAACTGCCACCAGTTCCTCATCAGATATAAGCCTGGTTCATTACCGGAATTATATTTGGCCAGAAACCAGCCCCGGTAGCATGGAAAGTTAAGTGAAGATAACAGATTCGTTGATTGAGATAAAAGAGTAACCCAAGGTTAACTTATATATTTAATCACCTTAAGGGCACACTAGACAAGCACTGTGCACACAATGGTTATACATGTACATTGGTCAGATATGCAAATACAGTACAGACCAAAAGTTTGGGTAGACCTTCTTATTTAAAGATTTTTCTGTATTTTCATGACTATGAAAATTGTAAATTCACACTGAAGGCATCAAAACTATGAATTAACACATGTGGAATTTTATACTAAACAAAAATGTGTGAAACAACTGAAATTATGTCTTATATTCTAGGTTTTTCAAAGTAGCCACCTTTTGCTTTGATGACTGCTTTGCACACTCTTGGCATTCTCTTGATGAGCTTCAAGAAGTAGTCACCGGAAATGCTCTTCCAACAAACAAACTTTTGCTCTGTACAGTATATCTGAAAAGTGGCAGTTAAAAAAATACCTACAAAATTGCATAGTTCTTATATTGACTTTATAGGGGTTTTCCACTTAGGCTGGTTTCACACTTGGGTTGGGCAGAGCTGCGGAGGGCTGCGCAGTTCCTCTGTTTATCCCCGCACACTGCTCCACCTCTTCCATTCAGCTCCCCCAACATCGGCATGCATCTTGCATACCTATCTTTAACATTGGGTATGCAGGCCATGCTAATATATGCGGATGCCTCCTCAAGCGTCGTTTTGACGCTGTGCCGACTACAACAAAATGCAACATGTTGCATTTGGCGCAGCATCAAAACGACAAATGCGGAGGCATCCACATACATTCGCATGGCCTGTGTGCCGAATGTTAAAAATAGGAACGCAAACGCATGCTGACGTAGGCGCAGCTGAATGGAAGAGATGCGGCAGTTGGTGTGGCTTAACGGAGGAACTACGCAGCCCTCCGCAGCTCTGCCCAATGCAAGTCTGAAACCAGCCTTATATAGTTCTAGACTCTTATGGCCAGTGCTGTTTGTTTAATAATAATATCAGATGTTATTCACCCTCCCTCAATATAGCTCTGCATTTCCGCTGCTGCAATGGTCAAATTTGAGTGGCTGGGACAGAGAAGTAGAAACTACAGCACACATCACCGCTGCAGTAAATCACTGAGAACAGTGGCTTCTGCAGCCAACATCAACACAATCTCTGAACTGTTGCAGTGCTGTATGCTGTAGGTGTGACATTACTGTTTTAACAAGTAAACAGAAATCTAATTACTGAAAAAGAGAAAGGGAAAGTAACATTTGATATTATTTTTACCCAATGAGGCCAATTGAGACCAGAAAGTTTAAAGTGGAAAACCACTTTAATGTTGCTTTAGGCTGTATTGAAAAACATAGTCAACTGCACATTTCATTTACAGTACATCTTATAAAAAGGCATAATATGGATAGGCATTTGTCAAATGCTGTGTGTTAAGTTTTGTGGTGTTTAGTGTTATCTTTTAGGGCTTCAAAAAATGCAGCACAATTACTGTACTAGAGAAATAATTTATGATTTTGCATTTTGCATTTTGGACATCAAATAATAAAAAAAAATTCTGTGCAAAGTAATTGCACTATCTGACCTTCAACCAAACGTTGTTTGTCATGGTATTCCAATCTTTTTTATACAATATTAATACAATTCTTTATGTTCCACATCACTTAATATGATTTTTTAACATCAAGAATCTCATCTATTACTGTTAATCAACATATCATAAAATCATTAGTCAGAGGAATAGATATTGCTTCTGTGCCATCTAATATGGTCCATTAAACACGCCTCGTTATATGCTATCATCTCACGAAACGATTCACCACGTTGACTACTGACACAAATCGATGAGAAAACCTTTCAAACTCTGACCTTACTTTATGCATACATATTTTAATGATATTTGTTCATGTTGTACAAGTAGGTCAGATTTTCTCTCTAATGCGTCTAACAAGATTAAAAGGATATTCAGAAAAGAACAAACGGACTTGAATTCATAAGAATCTGAGCTGCAATTTATATAATGAACTGTTTTTAATACAGGAAATTTTGTGTTATAACTGTTAGCATATTATCTAAGAAATGTAATATACATCTTTGGAGATACCATGGACACAATTATAGAATCATTGATGTGCCCAGCATTAAGATTTTTTTTATTTCATAACCTGCAATGTTAGTGTTTGTTTAATTTTTAGCTTAATGTTTGCTTAATTAGCCTTTCCCGCTCCTCGCGATGCTCCGGTCCCAAGAATGCATTGCGGCAATGACCCCAGATCACATAGCGTTCTCGCGAGACTGCTACATCATCACGGGTTATTGCCGCAAGGCATTACTGGGAAAGGAGCGTGGGCACGACCAATCAGTGATTTGAACCATGCTTCGCTTCGCTGATTGGTCGTGCGCGGCCGGCCGTGACCAATTAGCAACATTGACTCGGGATTTAAACACAGTGCGTGACCAATCAGTGAAGCGTGGTTCAAGTCCCGTGCCAATTCGCAGCCGGACTGTGCCTGTTGCTGATTGGTTGCGGCCGGCCACGACCAATCAGCGATATTGAGGCGGGATTTAAACACCGCTTCACTTTTTACTATTGATGCTGCCTAAGCAGCATCAATAGTAAAAACATATAATGTTAACAATAAAAAAACAAAATCATTATATTCTCACCTTCCGTCGACCGCGCCAGCCTTTCCCGCTCCTCGCGATGCTCTGATCCCAAGAATGCATTGCAGCAACGACCGTGATGATGTAGCGGTCTCGCGAGACCGCTACATGATCACAGGTTATTGCCGCAAGGCATTACTGGGAACGGAGCATCGCTACAAGCATCGCTAAAGGCCTGGGCTGGATCCGGGGGCCGCCAGAAGGTGAGTATATAACTAATTTTTATTTTAATTCTTTTTTTTAACAGGGATATGGTGCTCGCATTGCTATATACTACGTGGGCTGTGTTATATACTGTGTGGGCTGAGTTATATACTGTGTGGGCTGTTATATACTGCATGGGTAAGTTATATACTACCTCGCTGTGCTATATACTACGTGGGCTCTGCTATATTCTACGTGACTGTGCAATATACTACGTGGCTGTGTTATATACTATGTGGCTGTGTTTTATATAACGCGGCCCTTGTTATATACTGCGTGGGCTGTGCTATATACTATGTAGGCTGTGCTATATACTACGTGGGATGTGCTATATACTACATGGCTGGGCTATATACTACTTTGCTGTGTTATATACTACATGGCCTGTGTTATATACTGCGTGGTCTGTGCTATATATTACTTGGGCTGTGCTCTATACTACGTGGGCTGTGTTATATACAATGTGGCCTGTGTTATATACTACGTGGCTGTGCCATATACTATGTCGCTGTATTATATACTACGTGGCCTGTGTTATATACTGTGTGGTCTGTGCTATATATTACGTGGGCTGTGCTCTATACTAGGTGGGCTGTGTAATTTACTGCATGGCCTGTGCTATATACTACGTGGCTGTGCTATATATTACATGGCCGGCCGCGAACAATCAGCCACAGGCGCAGTCCGGCCACGAATTGCTGCGGGATTTGAACCACGCTTCGCTAATTGGTGGCGTCCGGCCGGCCAAAACCTGTGTATTCATTGCACTATTCTGAAATCTTCATAAATAAACTACATACATATTCTAGAATACCTGATGTGTTAGAATCAGGCCACCATCTAGTATATATATAAAGATGGCTCACCCTGTATACAGTACAGACCAAAAGTTTAGACACACCTTCTCATTTAAATATTTTTTTGTATTTTCATGACTATGAAAATTGTACATTCACACTGAAGGCATCAAAACTATGAATTAACACATGTGGAATTGTATACTTAACAAAAAAGTGTGAATCAGCTGAAATTATGTCTTATATTCTAGGTTCTTCAAAGTAGCCACCCTTTGCTTTGATGATTGCTGTGCACACTCTTGGCATTCTCTTGATGAGCTTCAAGAGGTAGAAACTGGGATTGGTCTTCCAACAATCTTGAAGGAGTTCCCATAGATGCTTAGCACTTGTTGGCCCTTTTGCCTTCACTCTGCAGTCCAGTTCACCCACCCCGAACCATCTCGATTGGGTTCAGGTCTGGTGACTGTGGAGGCCAGGTCATCTGGCGTAGCACCCTATCACTCTCCTTCTTGGTCAAATAGCCCTTATGCAGCCTGGAGGTGTGTTTGGATTTATTGTCCTGTTGAAAAATAAATGATGGTCCAACTAAACGCAAACCAGATGGAATAGTTTAAATCCCCAACAATGTCACCAGCAAAGCACCCCCACAACATCACACCTCCTCCTTCATGCTTCACGGTGGGAACCAGGCATGTTGAGTCCATCCGTTCACCTTTTCTGCGTCACACAAAGACATGGTGGTTGGAACCAAATATCTCAAATTTGGACTCATCAGACCAAAGCACATATTTTCACTGGTCTAATGTCCATTGTTTGTGTTCTTTAGCCAAAACAAGTCTATTCTGCTTGTTGCCTGTCCTTAGCAATGGTTTCCTAGCAGCTCTTTCTTTTGTGAAAGCCTCCTGCACAAAGTCTCCTCTTAACAGTTGTTGTAAAGATGTGTCTGCTGCTAGAACTCGGTGTGGAATTGGCCTGGTTTCTAATCTGAGCTAGTGTTAACCTGCGGTTTCTGAGGCTGGTGACTCGGATAAACTTATCCTCAGAAGCAGAGATGACTCTTGGTCTTCCTTTCCTGGGGTGGTACTCATGTGAGCCAGTTTCTTTGTAGCGCTTGATGGTTTTTGCCACTGCACTTGGGGACACTTTCAAAGTTTTCCCAATTTTTCGGACTGACTGACCTTCATTTGTTAAAGGTTAAAGGTTCATTTTTCTTTACTTAGCTGTTTTTTTCTTGCCATATTACAAATTCTAACAGTCTATTCAGTAGGACTATCAGCTGTGTATCCACCAGATTTCTGCACAACACAACTGATGGTCCCAACCCAATTTATAAGGCAAGAAATCCCACTTATTAAACCTGACAGGGCACACATGTGAAGTGGAAACCATTCCCGGTGGCTATCTCTTGAAGCTCATTGAGAGAATGCCAAGAGTGTGCAAAGCATTCATCAAAGCAAAAGGTGGCTACTTTGAAGAACCCAGAATATAAGACATAGTTTCAGTTGTTTCACACATTTTTGTTAAGTACATAATTCCACATGTGTTAGTTCATAGTTTTGATGCCTTCAGTGTGAATGTACAATTTTCATAGTCATGAAAATACAGAAAAATCTTTAAATGAGAAGGTGTGTCCAAACTTTTGGTCTGCACTGAATACACGGTGAGACATTTATATGGATACACCTGTGTGGGCCATGTATATGGATACACCTAAGTATATATATACTGTATATATACAGTATATGTATATATATTTATATATATATATATATATATATATATATATATATATATATATATGTATATATATATATATACATATACATATACTGTATTTCGTATACTTCTCTGGCAAAAATTATGAGACCACTGCAAAATGTTCAGTTTGTCCAATTTTTCTCTTTATCGGAATATTTTTGAGCAAAATTTAAATTGTTCTTTTTATTCTATAAACCTCTGACAACATGTCTCCGAATTGCCAAGCAATAGTTTTTGTATTTTTTTTCTGACCAAGAAAAATGGTCAAAATTAAAAAAAAAAAAAACCAGTGCTTTCAGACCTCAAATAATGCAAAGAAACAAGTTCATAATAATTTGGAAACAACAATACTAATGTTTTAACTCAGGGAGAGTTCAGAAATCAATATTTTGTGGCATATCCGTGATTATTAATCACAGCTTTCCTTCGTCTTGGCATGCTTTCCACCAGTCTTTCACACTGCTTCTGGTGGAAAAATGTAAGCAGTTCTTCTTTGTTTGATGGCTTGTGACTATCTATCATCCTCTTGATTACATTCCAGAGGTTTTCAATGGGGTTGAGCATTCCGATACCGCAAGTATCGGGTATCGGCCGATACTTGCGGCATCGGAATTCCGATACAAGTTCCGATACTTTTGTGGTATCGGGAATCGGTATCGGATCCATATTAATGTGTAAAATAAAGAATTAAAATAAAAAATATTGATATGCTCACCTCTCCGGAGGCCCCTGGACATCACCGCTGGTAACAGGCAGCCTTCTTTGTTTAAAATGAGCGCGTTTAGGGACTTCCATGACGTCACGGCTTCTGATTGGTCGCGTGCCACTCATGTGACCACCACGCGACCAATCACAAGCCACGACGTCATTCTCAGGCCCTAAACTCCTCATTCTAGGAATTTAGGACCTGAGAATGACGTCGCGGCTTCTAATTGGTCGCGTGGCGGTCACATGAGCGGCACGCGACCAATCAGAAGCCGCGACGTCATTCTCAGGTCCTAAATTCCTAGAATGAGGAGTTTAGGGCCTGAGAATGACGTCGCAGCTTGTGATTGGTCGCGTGGCAGTCACATGAGCGGCACGCGACCAATCAGAAGCCGTGACGTCATGGAAGTCCCTAAACGCGCTCATTTTAAACAAAGAAGGCTGCCGGTTACCAGCGGTGATGTCCAGGGGCCTCCGGAGAGGTAAGTATATCAATATTTTTTATTTTAATTCTTTATTTTACACATTAATATGGATCCCAGGGCCTGAAGGAGAGTTTCCTCTCCTTCAGACCCTGGGAACCATCAGGATACCTTCCGATACTTGGTGTCCCATTGACTTTTATTGGTATCGGGTATCGGTATCGGCGATATCCGATACTTTTCGGGTATCGGCCGATACTATCCGATACTGATACTTTCAAGTATCGGACGGTATCGCTCAACACTACTTGTGACTATCCATCATCCTCTTGATTACATTAAAGGGTTTCAATAGGGTTCAGGTCTGGAGATTGGGCTGCCCATGACAGGGATTTGATGTGGTGGTCTCTTATTTTTTGCCAGAGCTGTATATGTATATTAGATAGATAGATAGATAAACAGACAGACAGACAGATAGAAAGATAGATCCCGTATTTTTCGGACTATAAGATGCACCAAACCATAAGCCGCACCCCAAATCTTGGGGTGGAAAATAGCAGAAAAAAGGATTTTTACAATATATGGGGGTCCTTCTTATTGTGTGAATTTAAGGTATCTTACCTGAGGGCTGGCGGTGGAACAGCGAGGTCACAGAAGGCATGGTCCCTTCCTCAGGAAGCCGGCGGCGTCAGAAGTGGGGCAATGCTGCAGTCCCGGGGTGCGAATCTGAGGGTCCAGTGTAAGCAGTGTGGCAGAGCATGGACCAGGGTCCCTTCTGCAGGGTACTGGTTGCCTAAATGTGGTGAGGCCGTGGCCCGGTGTCCATGTTGAGCCGAGTTCATCACCGGTTTCCCTGTGGCCATCTGCCTGAAAAGTGGGCCACCGGAGGCTGTGCGTGCGCAAATTGAGATCTCAGCGGTCATTTTCTGAAGCCGAATGCCACCCTTCATGATAAAGGGTGCACAGTTACCTGAATTGAGTCGATGTCGCATGCCATGCAGCTTATACAGCTGATTCTGTTTTATCCTCTACTGAGCACTTTCAGTGAATAAAGAAAGAAGTTTGTTCACAAGTTCATTGAGATGGATTTTAAACTGTTTTTTTTACATAATAGATACCCGGCTTATGTTCACAGGGACTTTAGGAAACCATGACACCTAGCACAAATAAAATTCAGGACACAACATACATTAGACTGCAAAAAATAAGACTAAGAGTAAAATTAAAAGTATAGATATTCTTTTGTTTCACATACAAGAGCATAACTGGATGTGCCTTAGGCCCTTTAAATGGCTCTAGTGGTGTCATCACACTCATACTTTAACATCAATTTACGTAATTATCTCTTTTGTGTCCCTTTGGCCCTGCTTACTCCATGACTATCCAGGCCACGCCTTTTAGGCACAATTTAATTTATAAAATTTGTTCTTTATGATTACTTTAACTGACTTAGTATGTGTGTCATTGCATGTCCATGCATATGAGTATATTTTATTTAAAAAAAATAAAAAAAAACACAAAAATAGCACAAAAGCCATCCCACCTCATCACGGTAACTCTGATCGGGACAGTCCTACACTGTCTACTATTAAAACCTTACCATGTGACAATGTTGACCTCAGTGTGAATAAGGGCAGACTGGGACTGGGACTGGGACTGGGCCCAACCAGTGAAACACCAGACTGGGGAAGCCTTATATAGTCTCTAGCTCAGAAACAGGGAGGCCACATCCCGGCTTGCACAGAATGCAACAATACAGAGAAAAAAAAATACAAAAATTGAGCTTATTTTGAGTTGGTACACATGCAGAGGTTAAACGCATGTTCATATTGGCCACAAAACATTAAAACCTACAAGAGAAAAAAAGTAAGCGAAAACCCTGATGTAACTAAGTAAAAAAGCAAAAGTGCATTTAAATAATATAGAGTTTTTAGTAATACTGGTTTTGATTGAAAAAATAGCACAAAAGCCATCCCACCTTGTCACGGTAACTCTGATCGGGACAGTCCTGAATTTTTTATTTCTCTGTATTGTTGCATTCTGTGCAAGCCGGGGTGTGGCCTCCCTGTTTCTGAGCTAGAGACTATATAAGGCTTCCCCAGTCTGGTGTTTCACTGGTTGGGCCCAGTCCTTTATGTCTGCCCTTATTCACACTGAGGTCAACATTGTCACATGGTAAGGTTTTAATATTAGACAGTGTATCACTGTCCCGATCAGAGCTACCGTGACAAGGTGGGATGGCTTTTGTGCTATTTTTTTATCAAAAAACAGTATTACTAAAAATTCTGTATTATTTAAATGCACTTTTGCTTTTTTACTTAGTTACATCAGGGTTTTCGCTAACTTTTTTTCTCTTGTGAGTAGATTTTATTGTAGCGTCATTTGCTCAACACACTAGATAATATGCTCAATATAAAATGTCCTTAAAACATAAAGAATAGTCTTTTTTGTTAGTGATTTTAACACAGAAGATACATAATGAGATCTTTTATGCTCCAGGAAATAACCTTTGCAAAACCAACTTACTCATATAGTGTAACAAATTGTAAAAAAATATTCAAGCTTCTATTTGGAGCAGATAGATTTCAACCTGCTTTAGCACAACTTAACAGATAGCAGTTAAAGATTAATTCCCAAATGTGGATCTATATGCAGTGAATATGTTTTAAATTAGACTTTTAATAGTTGTGAAATATGTTCTGCCATAAAACATCATGAGAAAAAATAAAAGCACATTACATACTGTTTGAAATATGTGATCCGTAGCTTTTGAGAAATATATAGCTTCCTTCTTGAACAGAAACATATCTCAAGTTGAGCAATAGAAAATTGTTTTTTTTTTTCATTCAGAAGTTGACCTCTCCATAATGAGCTGCAGGGACACGTACTAAATCTAAGTTTATTGGGGAGTATAACTTACACTTTACTTGCTTAAATGATGCTTTATTTTCTGTGCTATCATAAATTTAGTGGAATATGCTCAATGGGATCGGCAAACAAATCTAACATCAAAATTTAATTAATTGAAGGATTAGGCCAATTTTATATTGTTCTAGTCAAGATTTAGATACTATTCAGTAATTAATAACAAATTTTATTATTTCAATTTTTTTTGCAAATTTTTAATCTATCATTCAGAATAGCTGTAACATTATTAGACCGTGTGGACTCCAACTGCAACAATGTAATGCTGAAAATGTTTTTTTTATTGCAATAAAGCCTTTCAACCTTTGGCTTAGCTTTGTAGATTAAAACAAAGAAACATCCAGCTTCCATGATCCAAATAAAGTAATCGATGACTTTATTGAATAATCCACAAATAATATGAAAAAACACAAAGTGTACATATGTTACTTGTTTCAGATCAACTGCACATCCTCTTCATTAGTTTGTTCATTAAATCCACACCTGGAGTTTTCCATGTGATTTTGACATCCACTGAACATGAGGTATGGTGTTTATTTAAATTTCATTGTGTATTTTTCATGCTATGAAAAAGGATTATAATTGACATGAAATACGTAATATATCTACATATGCAGTTTCTAGACACACTTGTCTTTAAAAAGGATGGTGTGTTATATACGGACCTTTTTGTAAAAAAAACAGATAGGAAGAATATGTTGCACTTAATAATAATAATCTTTATTTTTATATAGCGCTAACATATTCCGCAGCGCTTTACACACATTATCATCACTGTCCCCGATGGGGCTCACAATGTAAATTCCCTATCAATATGTCTTTGGAATGTGAGAGGAAACCAGAGATCCCAGAGGAAACCCACGCAAACACAGAGAGAACATACAAACTCTTTGCAGATGTTGTCCTTGGTGGGGTTTGAACCCAGGACTCCAGCGCTGCAAGGCTGCCAGCACTGCACCACCATGCCGCCTCTTCTCCAGTGAGCATCTGAGAAGGATGGTTGAATCATTACCATGGAGCCAACTTCTGAGGGTCAGAAGGGTGGTTTCGTGTGATGCATTGGTTGACCAACGCTTGGATGCAATGTGTGATAAATTCCTTATGAGGGACTATCCGAGAGATAGTTTGGTTGAATACAAATGACGAGCCCTAGAGATGTCTAGGAATGATCTTCTGATTCCTAAAAAATCCGCCATTACAAATAAACAGATACCATCTGTTTCAACTTATAACACCTTGAGCAGAAGGATTTCAGGTATTGTCAGGAAACATTGGGGAAAGGTCATGTTGACATTGAGAAGTTCAAGCTACCACTGCTCTTCTCATTTAGGAGGAATTGTAATCTAAAGGATGAGCTTGTTAAATCTGACATTGGAAGTTCCAAAAAGGACTTACAATTGACCTTGAGCAGTCCGAGTTTGGAACATTTTCCCTGTCTTGGATATGCGTGCTGTAATAATATGCTTAAAGGTTGATATTTTTTTCATCCACAATAGGGTAAACGATATACTATCTGGAAACGTTATACCTGTACAAGCAGTTTTGTGGTTTACGTATTGTGTTGCCCATGTGGTCTCCTCTATGTAGGGGAGACCACTATGGAAATAAAAGCAAGAATTAGCAAACATAAGAGTACGATTAGGACTGGATTAGTTGAACTTCCTGTGCCTAAGCAGTTAAAAGAGAAGGGACACACAGTAAATCAGTTATGCTTTAGGATAATAGATGACGTTCCTGTGATGAGATGAGGTGGTGATAGGATTGCACTTCTAAAAACGAAAGAATTAAAATGGATTTTTGAATTGGAAACCTTAAGACCTAAAGGGATGAACATTGAATATAATCAACAGGGTTGTTTGCTTTGATAGTGTCAATTAACTGATGATGCCTTCTGTGGTTCTCATACTCTTTTTCTGTATATTGTTTTTAACTCTTTTTTATATATCACCCCAGAATTTCCATCTGATGATTAGGTTCAATTATGGTCAATAACAACAGAATCTGGATTCTTCCGATAGATGATTTTGACAGTACGACCGCTCATGGATTGTGATGGGCAATTCTATATGATGGGAGTTTATTGGGGAATGATATTTGTTTGTGGTTTTTCATCATACAATATTTTTGCATGCTGCTGTATGTTCTATTATTTAAATTCTACTGTCTGTGTATTGCTATGCTATGTGGCCCTTTAAGAGAAAATTAAAAATGATATAATATATGTCTTATTGTGGTGATTAATTTTTCTATATTAATATACTGCTGGTTTGAACAGGTGAATGATGTTAGATTAGGTTGTTACCTTGTATATGGGATTTATTGTATAAGTGAGAGCACACTGGGATATCCTTATGGGATATTGTCCTTGCTATTATCCTCGAAGGTTTAGAATAGAGATTGGTCTAATTATTAATTATTTATTATATTTAATTTCTTGAGGATTTCCCACTGTGCTCTGGCTTCTCAAATTATATAACATTATATGTTTGTATGAGCCTGGATAGGTCTGTTACTGTATTAAACCATATGTACAGTATATTGTATTGCTGTATAAGGAGATCTGAAGACCGTTCATTTATTCCTAGAGTTACAATACTAATGGGGATAATGAAGGGTTGAGTTGAATAGAAAGTTGCAATAGTTTGTGTGGAGATTAAGGGTTATATACTGTGCCCTGGGTTGTCCTCTTTGATCTGCGTTAGTTACGTACGCTGATTACGTTATAATGCTGGTTATATTTTAGGCATAGGGTGGTCTTTTTGTCTGCGTTACTTGCGTACGGTGATCTCATTGTTATGCTGGTATCTAGGTGAATGGAGCTTCCTGAAATCCAATCAGCAGGAGATGCCGGGGCATGCGCATTACTTTAATGACCATAATCCGGTTCACAACTAATCAGAGGGAGATGCTGGAGTCTACGCAGGATGATATGCCTGCTGATTGACTGGAGGTAAGAACTGGGCAGACCCAGAGGACAACCAGGACAAGCATTGCTATGATGACGAGAATGCGTTGCAGTAATTGGTTACAACTGTGTTGTTGTTTGATGGATACTGGGGACTTTTTGAGCTCTGATGATTATTTTAATGTCTGGATGGACAATCGAAGGGGGTGGTTTTTCTATGAAAGAGGTACTCTACCTGTTATCATTTGGGGTGTTTTCAAGCTTGATATACAGGGTGGGCTACGTATATGGATACATCTAAATAAAATGGGAATGGTTGGTGATATCAGTTTCCTGTTTGTGGCACATTAGTATATGGGAGAGGGGAGACTTTTCAAGATGGGTGATGACCATGGTGGCCATTTTAAAGTCAGCCATTTTGGATCCAACTTTATTTTTTCCAATGGGAAGAGGGTCATGTGACATATCAAACTTATTGAGAATTTCACAAGAAAAATAATGGTGTTCTTGGTTTTAACTTAACTTTATTGTTTCATAAGTTATTTACAAGTTTATGACCACTTATAAAATGTATTGAAAGTGCTGCCCTTTGTGTTGGATTGTCAATGCAACCCCCTTCTCCCACTCTTGACACACTGATAGCAACACTGCAGGAGAAATGCTAGTCTAAGGGGGGTCAGATTCCTTGTAGGAATGCTCAGACCTGACACCCATAATGTGGTGGTGCACCATCTTGCTGGAAAAACTCAGGGAACGTGCCATCTTCAGTACATAAAGAGGGTGACACATCATCATGTAGCAATTTCAGATATTCAGTGGCATTGAGGTTTCCACTGATGAAGAATTGCCCCACTATCTTTCTACCCCATATACCACACCGTACCATCAATTATGGGTGTCAGGTCCAAAAATTCCTACATAAACAGTTCCCTGGAAAGTGGATTGGTCATCGTGGGTCAGTTGAATGACCACCAAGTTTTCCTGATCTGACCCCCTTAGACTTTTATCTTTGGGGTCATCTGAAGGCAATTGTCTATGCTGCGAAGATACGAGATGTGCAGCATCTGAAACAATGGATATTGGAAGCCTGTGCTAGCATTTCTTCTGCCGTGTTCCTATCAGTGTGTCAAGAGTGGGAGAAGAGGGTTGAATTGACAATCCAACACAATGGGCAGCACTTTCAACACATTTTATAAGTGGTCATAAACTTGAAAATAACTCATGAAAGAATAAAGTTATGTTAAAACCAAGCACACCATTGTTTTTCTTGTGAACTTCTCAATAAGTTTGATGCGTCACATGACGCTTTTCCCATTGAAAAAAAAAAGCTGGATCCAAAATGGCCAACTTCAAAATGGCTGCCATGGTCACCACCCATCTTGAAGAGTTTTCCCCCTCGAATATACTAATGTGCCACAAGCAGGAAGTTGATATCACCAACCATTCCTATTTTTTTTTGGTGTATCCATGTAAATGGCCCACCCTACATTTGTATATTTGTAAAATTGAGCTTCTCTGATTGGTGGTGGTTAATGAAGGGGTTGTGATTATAGTATTCAAGGGGAGTTATTGCATTGTAATGTGTAGGATCGAAATGTCGCAACAAAAGGCAGAATAAAGGAGATATAAATTCACCTTCCTGTGGAGTGCTGTCCCTACTTTATTATTGGATGTCTGAACCTTTTCCATGATGGACTCCTTGGATCTGACATGCACTACAACCTTGGGTAATGTTAACCCTGTGTTTGCATGAGGTGCTGTGAGCTAAGGTATATCTTCTGACAATATCAACCAAAATCGACAATTCAGGTTACACTACAGAAGGACATTGATGCTTGAGCGAGCCTAAATTCTGAAGTTATTTCTTAGTGAATAACTGACAAGGAGGAAATACACAGCTACGCAAAGGATTTTGCCTGAATATTCATCGGTGCCAAGTCCAGTGCTTTTTTATATACGAACTCCTTTACTTCGTTACTTCATCTGTCACAGCATTCAGTGTGTGCAGACACACTCCACATGGTGTATGACATGTTATATGTGCACATTTGTGGCCACTAGTGATGAGTGAATATACTCGTTACTCGAGATTTCCTGAGCACGCTCGGGTGTGCTGAGTATTTTTTAGTGCTCGGAGATTTAGTTTTTCTTGCCGCAGCTGAATGATTCACATCTGTTATCCAGCATAAGTGCATGTGGGGGTTGCCTGGTTGCTAGGAAATCCTCACCCGGCTTAAACCGCTCAGCGACCAATCACAAGCCGCGACGTCATTGAAAGTTCTTAACGCGCTCATTCTTGGGAGCGGAAGCATGGCGGTTGCAGCGGTGACAACCAGGGCGCGTCCGAGGGTAAGTATATCAATATTTTTTATTTTTATTCTTTATTTTACACATGAATCTTAATCCCGATACTGATTTCCGATATCACAAAATTATCGGAACTCGGTATCGGAATGCTCAACACTATTCACAACACACACACACCTAATGAGTAGTGATGAGAGAATTTGTTCAAAAAACGATTGCCAAACATAAATTCAGCATGAATATGGCACATTTGGATTTGTGATTGGAAACATGAGCAAAATTTTATAAAAATGACAAAAAAAGACTCGCACATCCAAACTAGTGTGAATAGGTGCATACCAGGAGCAGCTACCTCCATACATAAATATACAAAAAAGGTTGCACTCTATTGTGCAAAAGCATGTCTAATCTGAAATATATGAAATATGAATAGCAAAATGGCTTTTGAACATTAGGAAAATATTTAAGAGAGGCTTTGCACAGAATTTGATATAATCAAATAGTGTGAGCCCATCAACCGTCGTCAAGGTGGTCTCTTAAAACTGATGGGTCCCTGACCCCCCTGTCCAAATGTGAACACTTACCGAAGGCCAATGTCTGTATGCCTGGGTGAATGTGTACACCTCTGTTCAGCAAAGCCTACATATGAGTTAGCCGGGACCAAGTGTGATGAGATGCAATTAAAAACCACATGGTGATGGGAGGAGTGCTGAGTCAGTCAGCTACCATAGAAATGACAAAAAAAGACTCGCACATCCAAACTAGTGTGAATAGGTGCATACCAGGAGCAGCTACCTCCATACATAAATATACAAAAAAGGTTGCACTCTATTGCGCAAAAGCATGTCTAATCTGAAATATATGAAATGTGAATAGCAAAATGGCTTTTGAACATTAGGAAAATATTTAAGAGATGCTTTGCACAGAATTTGATATAATCAACAGAGGTTCAGCAACAGAGTTGCTGAACAGAGGTGTCCACATTCACCCAGGCATACAGACATTGGCCTTCGGTAAGTGTTCACATTTGGACAGGGGCCTCAGGGACCCATCAGTTTTATGAGACCACCTTGACGACGGTTGATGGGCTCACACTATTTGATTATATCAAATTCTGTGCAAAGCGTCTCTTAAATATTTTCCTAATTTTCAAAAGCCATTTTGCTATTCATATTTCATATATTTCAGATTAGACATGCTTTTGCACAATAGAGTGCAACCTTTTTTGTATATTTATGTATGGAGGTAGCTGCTCCTGGTATGCACCTATTCACACTAGTTTGGATGTGCGAGTCTTTTTTTTGTCATTTCTATGGTAGCTGACTGACTCAGCACTCCTCCTATCACCATGTGGTTTTTAATTGCATCTCATCACACTTGGTCCCGGCTAACTCATATGTAGGCTTTGCTGAACAGAGGTGTCCACATTCACCCAGGCATACAGACATTGGCCTTCAGTAAGTGTTCACATTTGCACAGGGGGGTCAGGGACCCATCAGTTTTATGAGACCATCTTGACGAAGGTTGATGGGCTCACACTATTTGATTATATCAAATTCTGTGCAAAGCGTCTCTTAAATATTTTCCTAATGTTCAAAAGCCATTTTGCTATTCATATTTCATATATTTCAGATTAGACATGCTTTTGCACAATAGAGTGCAACCTTTTTTGTATACAAAATTTTATAAAATCAGGAAAAATCGATAACAATCAGTAAAAATTGTGGGAAAATATTTGCGTTGCTACCAAGGCATTTTCAGCACTTTGGCTATGATAATGGTGGTGTATCATGAATGTGTGGTTTGATAAGGGTAGTGGGTTTGCAGAGCTCAGATGCACGGCATGCTTTTAAACTGTCAATATATTTTTTTTATGTACAGTAAAGTTAAGTGTTCACATTGTGGCTAGCCAATCAAGGTGCAGGAAACATCCACAATGCACTGACACAATGGCTTTCCATAACTTAAATTTGGAGAGTCCTGATTGGGTCTTTCCATCTGCTGGGCTGGCTATAGTGAAAGAGATATCAGTCTCCATTATACTGTTTCTGATCTGGTGAAATTGATGCCACTTCAGTAGTGTCAGGCCCTAATTTTTGGAAATGTAACCACTCCTAGTTGGTTGTCCATGTGATGGTTTGGCTGTAGAGGAAGACCTGTTGGTCTCGATTATACTATTTCTACTAAGGTGGAATTGATGCCACTTTGTTGGTGTCTGCCACTAATTTTTGGAAATGTAAAAAACTCCTTGCTGGGTGTCCAACTGTCCATCTGCTGGTTTAGATGTAATGGAAGACCTGTCGGTCCCTATTGATGCCTGTTGGTCGCAATAATATTATTTCTAATGTGGTGAAATTGTTGCCACTTTGATGGTGTCTGCCACAAATTTTGGGAAATGTGAACGCTCCTGGTTGGGTCTCCTTCATGCGGGTTGTGTGTAGCAATAGGCCTCTAAAACTGTAAGGCCTCCACCTCCTTTGAGTTAACTACCCGTGTTACTATCCTTAGATTTTTCTGACAATAGTAATCTATAAAACTGATATTTGTGCTACCTGAGTTTGGCTGAGCATGAAAGCAGGTTGAGCTGTTGCATGAGGCATCAGGGCTCCCAGCACAGAAGGCCTACACCGATCCCTCACACACTTCGTCTCACTTTGACGTTCATACCTCATGCATAGCTGACTGAAGCCGTGCTGTTCTACGATTTGTACTGTTGGTGAAAAAAGGCCATCTTCCTGGTGTCTGCCCCTAACTTGATGTGTTTTGGCAGCATTTGGGGCCGTTTAAAGGTGTTGTGCATGCATTTATTTTTTTATTCCATTGACTGGAATGGCATTCGGCTGTGCTCAGTGAATACTTGACAAATCAATTGGCGAATATTGAAAATTCGGCGATCGTAATCCAAACCGAACATTAAAATTCTCCCATCTCTACTAATGAGTAGAGATCAATGAACTCTTTCGGAAAACACTCGCTAATCTCAAATTTGGCATGAAAGTAGCATATTAGGGTTCGTGTTTGGATTCCTAATCATTTTTCCAGAATTAATACAGCAGAAAAAGGCCAGCAGTGCTTTCTTGCCCAGGTCTCCGAACAAATGTACTCTCAGGATGCAGCAAGCCCATGTAGTAAAGATGGCATCAACACAGATGCAAAATACTGATAACACAAAGACTCACAGCCTACCGATTCAAAGAGGGGGCAGCCCGCCTGATCTAATAAGCTGTAAACCAGATACTGTGCATTACCTGTATGTGAACAGTACCCTATACAAGCCGCTTTTGTGTAATCGTTTACTAAGCAGTCACCCCCTCCATGAATTGGTAGGCTGTAAGTGGTTGTATTACCAGTACTTTGCATCTGTGTTGCCTCTATCTTTACTACATGGGTTTGCTGCATCCTGAGAGTGCATTTGTTTGGGGACTTTGGCAGGCGAGCTCTGCTGCCCCTTTTCTGCTGTATTAATTCTTGAATTTTTTGAGGTTTAGCTATTAATTTAAGCTGAGCATTTTTCTTCAAGGTTGGCATAATTTGGAAATGGTTTGGAAATGATTGCGTCTCCACTAATGTTTTTGTGAGGACTTTGGCTACGATAGCAATGTTATATGATGAGCGGGGGGTCATGTTTGATGAGGGGACCGGTGTGTATAGGTCAAAGGTGCAGTGGAGTATACATTTTTTAAAATTATCTGTATGTGTGTACATTATGGCAGCCAATCAGGGCACAGAAAGCATCCACGATGTCTATACACAAGTGATTCTGTCATTGGCTGCCGAAGTTACATGTCCTTATCCATATAGAAAGTGGACATGTTTTGTTTGTGACATTTTGTCAGTGTAACATTACAGAGGCTGCTCCTGCTGCTGCAAGTTGTCATATAGTTACATAGGATCCTGTCTTTTTATGAAATTAACTTTCCCACATATAACTAGTCTGTGCTAATAGAGCTGGGCAGGAGTCCACATTTCCTAAGCCAAATTGTTTGGGCTAATACTGTGTTGCGGTCAGGATTCAGGAAGTCACATTTATTAGTCAAAGTAATTTGTGCTAATATTGGAGATAAGTCACCATGTCCTATTTCCTAATCCATATAGTTTGGAATAATATTGGGGTGTATGCAGGTGGCCTCATTTCCAAATCAAAATCATTGGGGCAAATATTGGGGTGCAGGCATCAGGCCCCATTTCCTAGTAAAAATTATTTGAGGTAAAGTTGGGGCGCTGGCAGGAGTCCACATTTCATAATTAATATCATTTTAGCTAATATTGTTCTGCAGGCAGCAGGCCCCATTTCCTAATCTAAAGCATTTGGACTATTATTGTTGTGCAGGCACACTATCTCAAAAAGTAAATACTGATTGTTAAATAAGTAACAGGTGTCTGACAGGTCTGGGACTAGGATAGTGGAACAGCTTGTTAAAAGAGAGGAAGGGTACATCCAACATGAGTGGGAAAAAGAGAGGTCATGGTAGAATGGGGAATAAGCTTGGTGCTCGACGTGTACGTGGGTTAGATGGTAATGTTACTGAAATCTCAACTGAACAAGCACCTTCTCGTCCTATCCAAAGACAACTGACAACATCTGTTATTGGATGGGCTACTTGACTCGCTTTCTTTGTCAGCCGTACAGAGGTACGCCTTGTAGATGAGAGCCAGAAAGAGCTTGTGCTCCAGTGGACTGTGAAGTAGTGCAGGTGAAGATGCTATTGTGGATTGAGAAAGATGTGGTGTGCTCAGTGAAACAAAAAAGGAGGTGACAGATGCTTTCCCCTTCTTGGATTCTGTGAATCTTTGGAGCAGACCTCTGATGCCCATGGAATAGAATGTGTAAACAGCTTTGCTTAGTCTCCTGCCTGTGGTTCACCAGTCAGTTGGCTGGCTGGAGAGTTGTGATGCAAGGGGAAATAAGGGTAATTTGGGTGCCAACTTTGAGGACTGTATTATGCATGATGTTAAGGTGGAAGAAGAGGAAAAGAGGCACCTTGATGCAGCGCTTGAGCACATGCTCTTTCTGGCGCTCATCTACAAGGCATATCACTGTGCGGTTGCCAAAGAAAGAGAGTCGAGTAGCCAATCGAGTAAAATAAGTTGTTTTTTGTCTTTAGATAGCACAAGGCGGTGTTTGTTCAGTAGAGCCTACAGTAATATTACCACCTACTCGACATAGACCTCGAACACCAAGCCTAGTCCCCTTTCCACCACAACCATGCTTTTTCTCACTTTTGTTGGATATACCCTTCCCCTCTTTTAACAAGCTGTTTCACAATCCTAGACCCACACTTGTCAATCACATGTCAGTAAATTAACAATCTATATTTATTTGCTGACATAGTGTGGTTGGACAACAGAATTAGTGCAAAAGATTTATATGCTGAAATGTGGACTGATTTCTGAACCACACAATTAGCACACAGGATTTAGATGCCGAAATGTATACTGCTGGCTAGACCACACAACTTGCACAAAGGATTTAGCTTATGAAATGTGGACATGGCTGTGATTGAACCTGACGTGCCCTTAAAGTAAAGCTTGCTGAGTGGCTGTGCTGCAGCCCTTCAACAAGCTTTGTTCGGGCTGCCAAATAACAGTACCCCAGACTTCCTGGAGAAGTCCGTGTTCGGAGTCCATGCACAGACACTAAGTGTTCGGTACAGACCCCGAACTTTACTGTTGAGGTTTGCCAATCCCTACTATTACATAGTGCTTTATACACGTTTTCGCAACAGTTAGAGGCTTTGGAACACTTGCAAGGTCAAGTTTCAACAGATTTACTCATCTTAACTATGTATTGGTCTCAGAAATGAACAGTATATCTGCTTTTCAAGGGAGACTACAATGCACAAGTAGAAGACGAATGTTGTACAGGGTTCTAGCAGGCAAGGACAGTTGAAACATTAGCTTGCATACAATTACACCATTCTCAAATTTCATAAATGTTTTTTTCCAGATCAGCTTCTGTTAATGTTTATTTTTCAATCTCATTTATAATTTCAGGCTCATAAAGCAGAAGGCAATAGTGTGCTATTAAGAGAAAACATATTTATACCTATTTTAGCATGTAATGATGCACTCATGACTGCTGAATATAAAAGCAATTACTTTGTAAGTCAGAATTATATCTGCTTCATATTAGCCAGTCCTGGCAGCATAATACTAATCAATCTTATCTGTATACAAATTATATCAAGAAATATATCAAGGACACATCTATAGCGCTTGATTGTAATTAAACACACCTACTGTACCAAGTTAGAAGTTGATCTGGTATAGTTTCGGATCTTGTATGGTTGCTATGTGGATAATATTTTTATCATCTGATATCGTGAAGTAGCAACCATTCCAGATATTATCTGTTATCTGAATAGCAATTATGAATTTACATTTTACTTTCTCTGCAGCTAGAACTACAATGCTGTTTTTAGATCTTAAATTGGATGGGATGAAGTGGCGAAAAATGTGGCAAACAGAAAACATGTGAAAAAGCCTTTAGGTAACATTCACTGCTCAAGTATATAAAGAATTCTTATCTAAAAAACAACCTGATTATCATAAAAAGGTTTCTTTGGTAGATGGGATAACAAATGTGTATGTCATTTTGCAGACAAGAAAAAAATAAGGAAATGCCGCATGATCGCAGTCACACCTTTGGAAGTTTCATTAACTGCGATTTACACCTTTTAAGTGGAATGTATAGGGGAAAAAAAAAAAATGAGCATCTAAGTATATATAAACAGTATTAGTAAAGAAAATAAAGCATACTTAGATTTAATAAACCACTGTAGAAAAACATAAAACGCAACAAATAATTTAACTTTTTGAATTTAAAAAATTGCATGTTGTTCATTTTATTAATAATGATGTTGCAACAATGCTCATATATGTAAGAAACATTTACTATATTTTGCTTATATCAATTATTGTATATTTTGCTTATATCAATTATTGTATATATAATTATTGATTAGTATCTTCACTTGTGATTTGTTTTAAATCCTCTATTATATTGTACTATACTTTGTAACTAAGGACATGAAAAAGCGCCATAAACATGTCAGTGTTTGTTCCATGTATTACGATTGAGTGTTAATGAATTTGTAATAAAGATGTCCTGATTGTTTTTAATGAAGATTGTGATTTATCTTGATCTTTTCTTTGTTGCATAAATGCTTGTGTTAAAAAGTGTTTTACTTTCAAAAGCATTCTGGCACATTTTGAACTACAGTCGTGATAAAATTTGCGATAAAGTAAGATGTGCCAAATCAATCAAGAGGCTACTGGCTGGGTTCCAACACTTTAGTGGAATACTGAATCCAACTCCAGTGCTTCTGGAGAGGCAGGACAGCCAAAACAATGGAATTCAGTTCCTGACAGTTTACCAAGGGTCATTTTCGCTTTGAGAAACAGAGGAGAAGAAGGGGTGACAGGAAGCACCAGTGGACACAAGGGCATAAAAAGACAACAAGTATCCTGGAAACAAATGAAACAGCTAACGAGAATTTGAACATTATTAATCTCACTGAACTTTCCCTGGATAAGGACACATTATCTTTGCTATCCAAATGTCTTAATTTTTCTATTCCCAACAGGTTTGATGTGGTGGATTTCAAGATAGATCTGTTTAAAGCTGTATGCAAAATTCACCTACACAAATCTTTTTCCTCCACAGTGGGTTCTAACAGTGCAACAAAGTCTGGAGAAATTCCATCTTTTATTGCCCTTTTGGACTTTAAAGTGAAGGAGTCCACCAGTCATGTTGTTGTGAACAATAAATACATTGTTATTACTAAGTTTCAGTGAGGAAGATGCAACCCCGGCAGTAGCCTCAGGTAACGCAATTAATTTATTCAATGATTTGGTAATAAGAGATGTTAATACATGCTCATATATCCATAAATACTCCAAAAATTGAATAAAGGAGAGATATCTGCATTTGAAAGTTAAAAAATCGTAAAGATGTGGTTAGTCTTCAGGCGGATAAGGGGGGCAATATTGGTCCAGGTGCAGCCGTGGAAAATGCCACTGCTCGGTAGTGCTATTCCCTTTTTCAACATTGCCATTTTTAAAATGGCAATGAGGGAATAAGTACTCTTAGCTACCGCTGTTTTAATGAGCATTGACGGTCCTTAAGGGGTTAAATAAGTGTGCTATCCATGTAATCTACAAACGTAAATCCCCCAAAATGTGTAAATCTAATTAAACTTATTAGTCCTAGTATTTTGTCCACATAATTCAACTTTCATTTAATGCATTACAATTAGGTAACGGCTTATAAATACTGTCTACCTCGGTTCAGATTCCCAGACTCAATCAATTCAAAAATAGATGCCACTTTTATTGTACTGTAAATACTCTAATTCCTATATGAGGGATGATTTTTTTCTCTTTCAACGGTTCCTGCAATTGTCCAGTTATGTTATATCCTCTGATTAGGGATGGGTGAAAACTAGGGATGAGCGACCGTGCTCAGTGATGCTTGGTTATAACTCGAGTATCACGGTGCTCGAATGTGCTCATTACTCAGCAAGCAATGGGCAGTGCTCTAGTTCAAACTCGAGTTCCCACCCCACATCTGCTTGTTTTGCAGCCACTAAGAATGCGGGGATTGCCTGTGAGTCACTGTAATACCATAGCCATCTTGGTTGTTGCATTACTGTGATTAGCTGTCTGTCTGACATCATCAGGGATTATAAAAGAACAGGCTCCACCCGACTCGGCACAATGAAGCCATTGCACAGCTCTGTGACACTTCGTATTGGAGAAAGAGACTGCTTGTCTAGGCCAGTATAATGAGTCAGAGGCCTGTAGTGCAGATTAGGGTTGAGCGACTTTTACTTTTTTAGGGTCGGGTCAGGTTTCGCAAAACCCGACTATCTCAAAAGTCGAGTCGATTGAAATCGGCCGATTATCGTGAAAAGTCGGGGATCAAACGAAACACGAAACCCAATGCAAGTCAATGGGGAAGCATAGTCGACAGTGAGTGGAGGCCAGGAAAACACCTACAGTGCCCATTTTAATGGCAAAAACATCCATTCTTGGTACTGAAGCTTGTCAATCTTAATTTACCTTATGATAATAGTTAGGCATTGGACATTGGGGGTCATTTGGCTAAAGTTGTGGGAAGTATGGCTGGGTCAAGTATTTAGTGGGCCCAGGAAACGTGGATCACGTCACGGCAGTGGAGCAGGGAGAGGTAAGTATTTCAACTTTGCAAGTGCTGTGATCCTGAGCAAGCATTGGGAGCCCACTCGCATTGGCACTGGCACAGGGCCCCTCAAAGTACGGCGGTGTGTTTGCACGGCGGGGGCGCCTCCCACCGGCAGCGACACTTTTGTGTACTATGAGGGGCCCTGTGCCAGTGACGTCGCCAATGAGTATTCCCCCCACCTGATGAAGGAACCTGCACTTTCATCTGCACCTTCCTCTTTGTCCCCTTGTAAGGTGGCATAGTATGCGGGAAGGGGACCCTCACTTTCAGCAGGGTCAAAATCTGGCTGTGTAGCGTGCAAGGGGAATGTAGTGGTCTGGGTCAATGTACCAGCAGAGTCATCTAGCACTGGCTGGGCAATGGGCAGGATGAGGAGGAAACACAGATATAGGCCCAAATAATAAAGTGGGCTAAATGCATTTCAAAATTGGTAACAGGACTAACCAGGCGGCATTGCTTTGCTCAGTGGGGACAACTGTAATGAGAGGCTAACACAGTGAGTAGGCCCAAATCAGTAAGTAGTCTAAATGCAGTTCAAAATTGGTAACAGTAGTAAACAGGCGGCACTGCTTTGTTCAGTGGAGGAGAACAGCAAGGAGCGGCAGACACCGTTAGTAGGCCCCAACCCAACTAGTAGGCCAAATGCAGTGTAATATTAACAACTACTTAATGAGAGCCTGAAGATCGAAGCTCAGGACTGGAAACCAGGAGAACAGCAAAGAGCGGCAGACACCGTTAGTAGGCCCCAATCAAACTAGTAGGCCAAATGCAGTGTAATATTAACAACTACTTAACGAGAGCCTGAAAATGGAAGTTCAGAACAGGAAAGCAGGAGAACAGCAAGGAGCGGCATACACCGTTAGTAGGCCCCAACCAAACTAGTAGGCCAAATGCAGTGTAATATTAACAACTACTTAACGAGAGCCTGAAAATGGAAGTTCAGGACAGGAAAGCAGGACAACAGCAAGGAGCGGCATACACCGTTAGTAGGCCCCAACCCACCGTTAGTAGGCCCCAACCAAACTACTAGGCCAAATGCAGTGTAATATTAACAACTACTTAACGAGAGCCTGAAAATTGAATTTCAGGACAGGAAAGCAGGAGAACAGCAAGGAGCGGCATACACCGTTAGTAGGCCCCAACCAAACTAGTAGGCCAAATGCAGTGTAATATTAACAACTACTTAACGAGAGCCTGAAAATGGAAGTTCAGGACAGGAAACCAGGAGAACAGCAAGGAGCGGCATACACCGTTAGTAGGCCCCAACCCACCGTTAGTAGGCCCCAACCAAACTACTAGGCCAAATGCAGTGTAATATTAACAACTACTTAACGAGAGCCTGAAAATTGAAGTTCAGGACAGGAAAGCAGGATAACAGCAAAGAGCGGCAGACACCGTTAGTAGGCCCCAATCAAACTAGTAGGCCAAATGCAGTGTAATATTAACAACTACTTAACGAGAGCCTGAAAATGGAAGTTCAGAACAGGAAAGCAGGAGAACAGCAAGGAGCGGCATACACCGTTAGTAGGCCCCAACCAAACTAGTAGGCCAAATGCAGTGTAATATTAACAACTACGTAACGAGAGCCTGAAAATGGAAGTTCAGGACAGGAAAGCAGGAGAACAGCAAGGAGCGACATACACCGTTAGTAGGCGCCAACCCACCGTTAGTAGGCCCCAAACAAACTACTAGGCCAAATGCAGTGTAATATTAACAACTGCTTAACGAGAGCCTGAAAATGGAAGTTCAGGACAGGAAAGCAGGATAACAGCAAGGAGCGGCATACACCGTTAGTAGGCCCCAACTAGTGTTGAGCGATACCTTCCGATATCGGAAAGTATCGATATCGGATAGGATCGGCCGATATTCAAAAAATATCGGATATCGCCGATACCGATACCCGATCCCAATGAAAGTCAATGGGACCAAAATATCGGAATTAAAATAAACCCGTTCTTGCCTTGTAGGTTCATTCTACATGAAGGAAAACAACTAAGAATAATGCCGGATGTATTTGGGGAGGTGGCGGAGACATTAAAGTCATAGAGGTTTATCCCAATCAAATAGAATAGCATGTTTGTTTGTTTTTTTAAGACGTTCGGAGTGACAAAGATATTGACTATGTAAATTTTTTTTTTTATTTTGTCAGATATTGATGTTTCACTATTCCACGCCCTTCCCCTACTTTTTTTTCTTTTTTTTTTTACTTTTCCCACACTTTCATCTTCATCATTATCATCAGCATCTTTGACATCAACTTCTTCTTCACCTTATTCATCTTCTTCTTCATCCTTTACCTTTTTTTTTTTTTGATTACATTCTTCATATTCATTTTATTCAACTATTATTATTCTTCCTATTCTACATATTCTTTTTATTCCACTGTTATTATTCTTCCTATTCTACTTCTTCATCATATTCTCATTTGTGACAGGCATTCCCGTAGTTGTTATCTATAAAAGTTTGAAGATTACACCTTCCGTTCTGCCAGTCACAAAAGTTACATTTGTCCGCATTCAGTTTGGCCTGCAGCATCAGGCTTTATCCAGGGGCACCACGAGGAGGAAAGGACTCACCCCCATACACTGCTTAGTCTTCTTCTGCATATAATTTAGATAATATCTTTTGCTCTGATATTAAGTCTTATGCTTAATGTTCTTCTGCTCTTTGTTCTGCAGCCTCTTGTTCTTCTGCTTCTCGGTCTTCCATGTCGTCGTCTCCAGGGTCGTCGTCTCCAGTGTCGTCGTCTCCGCCGTCGTCGTCTCCGCCGTCGTCGTCTCCGCCGTCGTCGTCGTCGTCATCGGGGTGGTCTTCCAGGTCGTCGTCGTCGTCATCGGGGTGGTCTTCCGGGTCGTCGACTTTAGGGTCTTCAACTTGGAAATGTAGCAGAAGGTACAAGAAGGCTGAGAAAATGCCAAGAACCAGCTGATGGAACTGGAACTCGGATGGCTACCCGAAGGTTCAAGAGCCTATGGAACTACCGAGGACCAGCTGACGTTACTGGAACCCGGTTACTAAGCAGGAGGTACCCGTGCTAAAAAGCACTACCAAGGACCGCCTGACGTTGGCGGAACTCGGATACCCAGAAGGAGGCACCTAAGCCAAAGGCTCTGCCCGGAACCAGCTGACGTTACTGGAACCAGGATGGGGAGCAGAAGGTACAAGAGCAAAAGACACTGCCGAGAACCAGCTGACGGTGCTGGAACCAGGTGGTGGACCCGAAGGCCCACAGGAGAGGAGAGAACAGCTAGGCCGCGAGGCAGCCGCAGTTACCGAACCCCAACAGTCCTACAGGGGGAGCTGGGCCTACTGGCACTACAGAACCAGCCTTGACTACCAGTTCACGCAGCCCACATAGGAAGCTCCTAAACTGGAGGCACCCTGGAGTTGGCTAACCTGACCGCACCACGACGGGGCAACCATAGGCGTCTCAGTGAGCTTGACACAACCCGGAAACAGCTGACGGTGCTGAAACCAGGCTTGGCACGAGGGAGTACCTGTGACAAGAACACTGCCGAGAACCAGCTGGCGATGCTGGAATCTGGATGCGTTGCCCCAGTGTGCAAGAGCCAATTTCACCGAGGACCAGCTGACGGTGCTGGAACCCGGTTACTAAGCTGTAGGTGCCCGCGCTTAAAAGCACTACCAAGGACCGCCTGATGTTGGCGGAACTCGGATACCCAGGAGGAGGCACCTAAGCCAAAGGCTCGGCCCGGAACCAGCTGACGGTGCTGGAACCAGGTGGTGGACCCCAAGGCCCACAGGAGAGGAGAGAACAGCTAGGCCGCGAGGCAGCCGCAGTTACCAAACCCCAACAGTCCTACAGGGGGAGCTGGGCCTACTGGCACTACAGAACCAGCCTTGACTACCAGTTCACGCAGCCCACATAGGAAGCTCCTAAACTGGAGGCACCCTGGAGTTGGCTAACCCGACTGCACCACGACGGGGCAAGCATAGGCGTCTCAGTGAGCTTGACACAACCCGGAAACAGCTGACGGTGCTGAAACCAGGCTTGGCACGAGGGAGTACCTGTGACAAGAACACTGCCGAGAACCAGCTGGCGGTGCTGGAACCCGGATGCGTTGCCCCAGTGTGCAAGAGCCAATGGCATCGAGGACCAGCTGACGGTGCTGGAACCCGGTTACTAAGCTGTAGGTGCCCGCGCTTAAAAGCACTACCAAGGACCGCCTGGCGTTGGCGGAACTCGGATACCCAGGAGGAGGCACCTAAGCCAAAGGCTCGGCCCGGAACCAGCTGACGGTGCTGGAACCAGGTGGTGGACCCCAAGGCCCACAGGAGAGGAGAGAACAGCTAGGCCGCGAGGCAGCCGCAGTTACCGAACCCCAACAGTCCTACAGGGGGAGCTGGGCCTACTGGCACTACAGAAACAGCCTTGACTACCAGTTCACGCAGCCCACATAGGAAGCTCCTAAACTGGAGGCACCCTGGAGTTGGCTAACCCGACCGCACCACGACGGGGCAAGCATAGGCGTCTCAGTGAGCTTGACACAACCCGGAAACAGCTGACGGTGCTGAAACCAGGTTTGGCACGAGGGAGTACCTGTGACAAAAACACTGCCGAGAACCAGCTGGCGGTGCTGGAACCCAGATGCGTTGCCCCAGTGTGCAAGAGCCAATGGCACGACCGAGGACCAGCTGACGGTGCTGGAACCCGGTTACTAAGCTGTAGGTTCCCGCGCTTAAAAGCACTACCAAGGACCGCCTGGCGTTGGCGGAACTCGGATACCCAGGAGGAGGCACCTAAGCCAAAGGCTCGGCCCGGAACCAGCTGACGGTGCTGGAACCAGGTGGTGGACCCCAAGGCCCACAGGAGAGGAGAGAACAGCTAGGCCGCGAGGCAGCCGCAGTTACCGAACCCCAACAGTCCTACAGGGGGAGCTGGGCCTACTGGCACTACAGAACCAGCCTTGACTACCAGTTCACGCAGCCCACATAGGAAGCTCCTAAACTGGAGGCACCCTGGAGTTGGCTAACCCGACCGCACCACGACGGGGCAAGCATAGGCGTCTCAGTGAGCTTGACACAACCCGGAAACAGCTGACGGTGCTGAAACCAGGCTTGGCACGAGGGAGTACCTGTGACAAGAACACTGCCGAGAACCAGCTGGCGGTGCTGGAACCCGGATGCGTTGCCCCAGTGTGCAAGAGCCAATGGCACCGAGGACCAGCTGACGGTGCTGGAACCCGGTTACTAAGCTGTAGGTGCCCGCGCTTAAAAGCACTACCGAGGACCGCCAGGCGTTGGCGGAACTCGGATACCCAGGAGGAGGCACCTAAGCCAAAGGCTCGGCCCGGAACCAGCAGACGGTGCTGGAACCAGGTGGTGGACCCGAAGGCCCACAGGAGAGGAGAGAACAGCTAGGCCGCGAGGCAGCCGCAGTTACCGAACCCCAACAGTCCTACAGGGGGAGCTGGGCCTACTGGCACTACAGAACCAGCCTTGACTACCAATTCATGCAGCCCACATAGGAAGCTCCTAAACTGGAGGCACCCTGGAGTTGGCTAACCCGACCGCAACACGATGGGGCAAGCATAGGCGTCTCAGCGAGTTTGACACAACCCGGAAACAGCTGACGGTGCTGAAACCAGGTTTGGCACGAGGGAGTACCTGTGACAAAAACACTGACGAGAACCAGCTGGCGGTGCTGGAACCCGGATGCGTTGCCCCAGTGTGCAAGAGCCAATGGCACGACCGAGGACCAGCTGACGGTGCTGGAACCCGGTTACTAAGCTGTAGGTGCCCGCGCTTAAAAGCACTACCAAGGACCGCCTGGCGTTGGCGGAACTCGGATACCCAGGAGGAGGCACCTAAGCCAAAGGCTCGGCCCGGAACCAGCTGACGGTGCTGGAACCAGGTGGTGGACCCCAAGGCCCACAGGAGAGGAGAGAACAGCTAGGCCGCGAGGCAGCCGCAGTTACCGAACCCCAACAGTCCTACAGGGGGAGCTGGGCCTACTGGCACTACAGAACCAGCCTTGACTACCAGTTCACGCAGCCCACATAGGAAGCTCCTAAACTGGAGGCACCCTGGAGTTGGCTAACCCGACCGCACCACGACGGGGCAAGCATAGGCGTCTCAGTGAGCTTGCCACAACCCGGAAACAGCTGACGGTGCTGAAACCAGGCTTGGCACGAGGGAGTACCTGTGACAAGAACACTGCCGAGAACCAGCTGGCGGTGCTGGAACCCGGATGCGTTGCCCCAGTGTGCAAGAGCCAATGGCACCGAGGACCAGCTGACGGTGCTGGAACCCGGTTACTAAGCTGTAGGTGCCCGCGCTTAAAAGCACTACCAAGGACCGCCTGACGTTGGCGGAACTCGGATACCCAGGAGGAGGCACCTAAGCCAAAGGCTCGGCCCGGAACCAGCTGACGGTGCTGGAACCAGGTGGTGGACCCCAAGGCCCACAGGAGAGGAGAGAACAGCTAGGCCGCGAGGCAGCCGCAGTTACCGAACCCCAACAGTCCTACAGGGGGAGCTGGGCCTACTGGCACTACAGAACCAGCCTTGACTACCAGTTCACGCAGCCCACATAGGAAGCTCCTAAACTGGAGGCACCCTGGAGTTGGCTAACCCGACCGCACCACGACGGGGCAAGCATAGGCGTCTCAGTGAGCTTGACACAACCCGGAAACAGCTGACGGTGCTGAAACCAGGCTTGACACGAGGGAGTACCTGTGACAAAAACACTGCCGAGAACCAGCTGGCGGTGCTGGAACCCAGATGCGTTGCCCCAGTGTGCAAGAGCCAATGGCACGACCGAGGACCAGCTGACGGTGCTGGAACCCGGTTACTAAGCTGTAGGTGCCCGCGCTTAAAAGCACTACCAAGGACCGCCTGGCGTTGGCGGAACTCGGATACCCAGGAGGAGGCACCTAAGCCAAAGGCTCGGCCCGGAACCAGCTGACGGTGCTGGAACCAGGTGGTGGACCCCAAGGCCCACAGGAGAGGAGAGAACAGCTAGGCCGCGAGGCAGCCGCAGTTACCGAACCCCAACAGTCCTACAGGGGGAGCTGGGCCTACTGGCACTACAGAAACAGCCTTGACTACCAGTTCACGCAGCCCACATAGGAAGCTCCTAAACTGGAGGCACCCTGGAGTTGGCTAACCCGACCACACCACGACGGGGCAAGCATAGGCGTCTCAGTGAGCTTGACACAACCCGGAAACAGCTGACGGTGCTGAAACCAGGTTTGGCACGAGGGAGTACCTGTGACAAAAACACTGCCGAGAACCAGCTGGCGGTGCTGGAACCCAGATGCGTTGCCCCAGTGTGCAAGAGCCAATGGCACGACCGAGGACCAGCTGACGGTGCTGGAACCCGGTTACTAAGCTTTAGGTGCCTGCGCTTAAAAGCACTACCAAGGACCGCCTGGCGTTGGCGGAACTCGGATACCCAGGAGGAGGCACCTAAGCCAAAGGCTCGGCCCGGAACCAGCTGACGGTGCTGGAACCAGGTGGTGGACCCCAAGGCCCACAGGAGAGGAGAGAACAGCTAGGCCGCGAGGCAGCCGCAGTTACCGAACCCCAACAATCCTACAGGGGGAGCTGGGCCTACTGGCACTACAGAACCAGCCTTGACTACCAGTTCACGCAGCCCACATAGGAAGCTCCTAAACTGGAGGCACCCTGGAGTTGGCTAACCCGACCGCACCACGACGGGGCAAGCATAGGCGTCTCAGTGAGCTTGACACAACCCGGAAACAGCTGACGGTGCTGAAACCAGGCTTGGCACGAGGGAGTACCTGTGACAAGAACACTGCCGAGAACCAGCTGGCGGTGCTGGAACCCGGATGCGTTGCCCCAGTGTGCAAGAGCCAATGGCACCGAGGACCAGCTGACGGTGCTGGAACCCGGTTACTAAGCTGTAGGTGCCCGCGCTTAAAAGCACTACCGAGGACCGCCAGGCGTTGGCGGAACTCGGATACCCAGGAGGAGGCACCTAAGCCAAAGGCTCGGCCCGGAACCAGCTGACGGTGCTGGAACCAGGTGGTGGACCCCAAGGCCCACAGGAGAGGAGAGAACAGCTAGGCCGCGAGGCAGCCGCAGTTACCGAACCCCAACAGTCCTACAGGGGGAGCTGGGCCTACTGGCACTACAGAAACAGCCTTGACTACCAGTTCACGCAGCCCACATAGGAAGCTCCTAAACTGGAGGCACCCTGGAGTTGGCTAACCCGACCGCACCACGACGGGGCAAGCATAGGCGTCTCAGTGAGCTTGCCACAACCCGGAAACAGCTGACGGTGCTGAAACCAGGCTTGGCACGAGGGAGTACCTGTGACAAGAACACTGCCGAGAACCAGCTGGCGGTGCTGGAACCCGGATGCGTTGCCCCAGTGTGCAAGAGCCAATGGCACCGAGGACCAGCTGACGGTGCTGGAACCCGGTTACTAAGCTGTAGGTGCCCGCGCTTAAAAGCACTACCAAGGACCGCCTGACGTTGGCGGAACTCGGATACCCAGGAGGAGGCACCTAAGCCAAAGGCTCGGCCCGGAACCAGCTGACGGTGCTGGAACCAGGTGGTGGACCCCAAGGCCCACAGGAGAGGAGAGAACAGCTAGGCCGCGAGGCAGCCGCAGTTACCGAACCCCAACAGTCCTACAGGGGGAGCTGGGCCTACTGGCACTACAGAACCAGCCTTGACTACCAGTTCACGCAGCCCACATAGGAAGCTCCTAAACTGGAGGCACCCTGGAGTTGGCTAACCCGACCGCACCACGACGGGGCAAGCATAGGCGTCTCAGTGAGCTTGACACAACCCGGAAACAGCTGACGGTGCTGAAACCAGGCTTGACACGAGGGAGTACCTGTGACAAAAACACTGCCGAGAACCAGCTGGCGGTGCTGGAACCCAGATGCGTTGCCCCAGTGTGCAAGAGCCAATGGCACGACCGAGGACCAGCTGACGGTGCTGGAACCCGGTTACTAAGCTGTAGGTGCCCGCGCTTAAAAGCACTACCAAGGACCGCCTGGCGTTGGCGGAACTCGGATACCCAGGAGGAGGCACCTAAGCCAAAGGCTCGGCCCGGAACCAGCTGACGGTGCTGGAACCAGGTGGTGGACCCCAAGGCCCACAGGAGAGGAGAGAACAGCTAGGCCGCGAGGCAGCCGCAGTTACCGAACCCCAACAGTCCTACAGGGGGAGCTGGGCCTACTGGCACTACAGAACCAGCCTTGACTACCAGTTCACGCAGCCCACATAGGAAGCTCCTAAACTGGAGGCACCCTGGAGTTGGCTAACCCGAACGCACCACGACGGGGCAAGCATAGGCGTCTCAGTGAGCTTGACACAACCCGGAAACAGCTGACGGTGCTGAAACCAGGTTTGGCACGAGGGAGTACCTGTGACAAAAACACTGCCGAGAACCAGCTGGCGGTGCTGGAACCCAGATGCGTTGCCCCAGTGTGCAAGAGCCAATGGCACGAGCGAGGACAAGCTGACGGTGCTGGAACCCGGTTACTAAGCTGTAGGTGCCCGCGCTTAAAAGCACTACCAAGGACCGCCTGGCGTTGGCGGAACTCGGATACCCAGGAGGAGGCACCTAAGCCAAAGGCTCGGCCCGGAACCAGCTGACGGTGCTGGAACCAGGTGGTGGACCCCAAGGCCCACAGGAGAGGAGAGAACAGCTAGGCCGCGAGGCAGCCGCAGTTACCGAACCCCAACAATCCTACAGGGGGAGCTGGGCCTACTGGCACTACAGAACCAGCCTTGACTACCAGTTCACGCAGCCCACATAGGAAGCTCCTAAACTGGAGGCACCCTGGAGTTGGCTAACCCGACCGCACCACGACGGGGCAAGCATAGGCTTCTCAGTGAGCTTGACACAACCCGGAAACAGCTGACGGTGCTGAAACCAGGCTTGGCACGAGGGAGTACCTGTGACAAGAACACTGCCGAGAACCAGCTGGCGGTGCTGGAACCCGGATGCGTTGCCCCAGTGTGCAAGAGCCAATGGCACCGAGGACCAGCTGACGGTGCTGGAACCCGGTTACTAAGCTGTAGGTGCCCGCGCTTAAAAGCACTACCGAGGACCGCCAGGCGTTGGCGGAACTCGGATACCCAGGAGGAGGCACCTAAGCCAAAGGCTCGGCCCGGAACCAGCTGACGGTGCTGGAACCAGGTGGTGGACCCGAAGGCCCACAGGAGAGGAGAGAACAGCTAGGCCGCGAGGCAGCCGCAGTTACCGAACCCCAACAGTCCTACAGGGGGAGCTGGGCCTACTGGCACTACAGAACCAGCCTTGACTACCAATTCATGCAGCCCACATAGGAAGCTCCTAAACTGGAGGCACCCTGGAGTTGGCTAACCCGACCGCAACACGATGGGGCAAGCATAGGCGTCTCAGCGAGTTTGACACAACCCGGAAACAGCTGACGGTGCTAAAACCAGGTTTGGCACGAGGGAGTACCTGTGACAAATACACTGCCGAGAACCAGCTGGCGGTGCTGGAACCCGGATGCGTTGCCCCAGTGTGCAAGAGCCAATGGCACCGAGGACCAGCTGACGGTGCTGGAACCCGGTTACTAAGCTGTAGGTGCCCGCGCTTAAAAGCACTACCGAGGACCGCCAGGCGTTGGCGGAACTCGGATACCCAGGAGGAGGCACCTAAGCCAAAGGCTCGGCCCGGAACCAGCTGACGGTGCTGGAACCAGGTGGTGGACCCGAAGGCCCACAGGAGAGGAGAGAACAGCTAGGCCGCGAGGCAGCCGCAGTTACCGAACCCCAACAGTCCTACAGGGGGAGCTGGGCCTACTGGCACTACAGAACCAGCCTTGACTACCAATTCATGCAGCCCACATAGGAAGCTCCTAAACTGGAGGCACCCTGGAATTGGCTAACTCGACCGCAACACGACGGGGCAACGCATAGGTGTCTCAGTGAGTTTGACAGTACCCGGAAACAGCTGACGGTGCTGGAACCAGGCTGGGCACGAGGGAGTACCTGTGACAAAAACACTGCCGAGAACCAGCTGGCGGTGCTGGAACCCGAATGCTTTGCCTATCAAACATTGTCTTCCTACAGCCTCAACTAGCGGTGTTGGAGCAAAGGGTAAGCAGGGGGAGCAGAGTGTAGGCCGAAGCCTGCACTGGAGTCAGCTTTGTGTCTGCGTTGCGTTTGCAGGACACTTTGCCGGCTACACAGTGGGGGAACAGCAGGCGGTGCTGAACCCCACTAACACATTGGCTGGTGTTTTTCTCTGTGCAGCTAGCACTTCCGGGCAAAAACTAGCGTTGTTACAGCCCAGGGTCAGCAGGAGGAGGAGAGGAGCAGAGTGTAGGCCGAAGCCTAGTTGAACCAATTTCAAAGGTAACCTTTAACCCCCCCTCAGGTGTTACAAAGTACAAGAGCCACACCTTGTGCAGCATTAATGCTGCACAAGAAAAGGTTGCTCTATTAATTTGTCTACTTGCACACGCTGAATGCAACACGTACACAATTTAGCCCATTCTACAGTCAAACTGTAGTTGAGGCGTGACTTGTATTTTTAAGGAGACGCAGCATAGGTGTCCCAAATAACGCCTTTGTGCTTGGCGCAGCTTCCTGAGCGTTGTTTTTTGCTGTACAGGAGTCTGCACTCTTGTGTTATCCCTTGGCAATGCCCTGTTAGCGCTGCCCGTCTTATGACCTCATTTCATGTTGGCCGCTGCGGTTAACGATGGCCATAAATCCCAGACCCACACTGCCTTTTCATAAAGTCACACTGCGGTGCTGGGATTCGTGGCCTTGAGCAGTAAATATTTTCGACGCTCACACACGTCCTTACACCTGCTTCAGACTGGGCGGCCTCTGCTGATCCCTTTTCGCATGCCGCGGCCAGGAGGCCGCACAATCTGAAGAAGGCGGAAGGAGATGAGTGACGACAGGCGAACATATGCACTGCTCGTGCCCATAAACCACACCCTCGCTGACAAAATAAATAAGACAACGAGGGGCGTTGTTTCACGCAGGGCGGATGCACAGGCGCAGCCAGCTAACCATGATGTCAAAAGACGGGAAGCGGTACCAAGGGGGGTGCTGCGTATCATTACAACGGAAAGTCACACCTCAGGGACAGTGGAATGGTCTCAATGAGACACATTTTGTACGTGTTGAGTTCCACGTGGGCAAGGAGAAAAAGTCAGCCACCTTGTACAAATGCAGCAGTACTGCTGAACAAGGTGGCTGTTATACATAGAAACACCTGGGGGTGGGGGGCAGGCTCCCTTCAATTTCAGTTCATGTGCCTGCATGGCGTTTGCAGGGCACGTTGCCGGCTACACAGCTGGGGAACAGCTGGCGGTGCTGAACCCCACTTACACATTGGCTGGTGTTTTTCTCTGTGCAGCTAGCACTTCCAGGCTAAAACTGGCGGTGTTATGAGCCCAGGGTCAGCAGGAGGAGGAGAGGAGCAGAGTGTAGGCCGAAGCCTGCACTGGTGGCAGCTTTTGTTCTGTTGGGCCTGCGTGGCGTTTGCAGGTCACGTTGCCGGCTACACAGCTGGGGAACAGCTGGCGGTGCTGAACCCCACAAACAAATTGGCTGGTGTTTTTCTCTGTGCAGCTAGCACTTCCTGGCTAAAACTGGCGGTGTTATGAGCCCAGGGTCAGCAGGAGGAGGAGAGGAGCAGAGTGTAGGCCGAAGCCTGCACTGGTGGCAGCTTTTGTTCTGTTGTGCCTGCGTGGCGTTTGCAGGTCACGTTGCCGGCTACACAGCTGGGGAACAGCTGGCGGTGCTGAACCCCACTAACACATTGGCTGGTGTTTTTCTCTGTGCAGCTAGCATGTCCGGGCAAAAACTGGCGGTGTTAGAGCCCAGGGTCAGCAGGAGGAGGAGAGGAGCAGAGTGTAGGCCGAAGCCTAGTTGAACCAATTTCAAAGGTATCCTTTAACCCCCCTCAGGTGTTGCAAGGTACAAGAGCCACACCTCGTGCAGCATTAATGCTGCACAAGTAAAAGGTTGCTCTATTAATTTTGCTCCTTGCACACGCTGAATAAAACACATACACTATTTAGCCCATTCTACTGTAAAACAGTAGTGGAGGCGTGACTTGTCTTTTTAAAGAAAAGCAGCACAGGTGTCGAAAGTAACACCTTGGTGCATGGGCGCAGCTTCCTGAGCGTTGTTATTTGCTGTACAGGAGTCTGCGCTCTTGTTATCCCTTGGCCATGCGCTGTGAGCGCTTCCTGTCTTCTGACCTCATTTCATGTTGGCCGATGCGGTTAGCGGTGGACATGAATCCCAGACCCACAGTGTGTTTGAAAAAAATCACACTGCGTGGCTGGGATTCATGCCCTTGTGCAGTTAATATGTTTGCCGCTCACACATGTCCTTACACCTACTTCAGACTGGGCGGCCTCATCTGATCCCTTATCGCATGCCGCGGCCATGAGGCCACACAGTCTGAAGAAGGCGGAAGGAGATGAGTTAAGACAGGCGAACATATGCACTGCACATGCCCATCAATAACACCCTCGCAGCCAAAATAAATGAGACAACGAGGGGCGTTGTGTTGGGCAGGGTGGACGCACAGGCACAGGCAGCCAACCAATGATGTCAGAAGACGGGCAGCGCTACCAAGGGTGGTGCTGCGTATCATTAGAAAGGAAAGTCACACCTCAGGGACAGTTGAATGGTCTCAATGAGACACATTTTGTACGTGTTGAGTTCCACGTGGGCAAGGAGAAAAAGTCAGCCACCTTGTACAAATGCAGCAGTACTGCTGTACAAGGTGGCTGTTATACATAGAAACACCTGGGGGTGGGGGGCAGGCTTCCTTCAATTTCAGTTCATGTGCCTGCGTGGCGTTTGCAGGACACGTTGCCAGCTACACAGCAGGGGAACAGCTGGCGGTGCTGAACCCCACTAACACATTGGCTGTTGTTTTTCTCTGTGAAGCTCGCATTTCCGGGCAAAAACTAGCGGTGTTAGAGCCCAGGGTCAGCAGGAGGAGGAGAGGAGCAAAGTGTAGGCCGAAGCCTGCACTGGTGGCAGCTTTTGGTCGGTTGTGCCAGCGTGGCTTGTGCTGGACACGATGCCGGCTACACAGCAGGGGAACAGCTGGTGGTGCTGAACCCCACTAACACATTGGCTGGTGTTTTTCTCTGTGAAGCTCGCATTTCCGGGCAAAAACTAGCGGTGTTAGAGCCCAGGGTCAGCAGGAGGAGGAGAGGAGCAGAGTGTAGGCCGAAGCCTGCACTGGTGGCAGCTTTTGTTCTGTTGTGCCTGCGTGGCGTTTGCAGGTCACGTTGCCAGCTACACAGCTGGGGAACAGCTGGCGGCGCTGAACCCCACTAACACATTGGCTGTTTTTTTTCTCTGTGCAGCTCGCATTTCTGGGCAAAAACTAGCGGTATTTGAGCCCAGGGGCAGCAGGAGGAGGAGAGGAGCAGAGTGTAGGCCGAAGCCTGCACTGGTGGCAGCTTTTGGTCAGTTGTGCCAGCGTGGCTTGTGCTGAACACGATGCCGGCTACACAGCAGGGGAACAGCTGGCGGTGCTGAACCCCACTATCACATTGTCGGGTTTTTTTCTCTGTGCAGCTAGCACTTCCAGGCTACAACTGGCGGTGTTATAGCCCAGGGTCAGCAGGAGGAGGAGAGGAGCAGAGTGTAGGCCGAAGCCTAGTTGAACCAATTTCAAAGGTAACCTTTAACCCCCCCTCAGGTGTTGCAAGGTACAAGAGCCACACCTTGTGCATCATTAATGCTGCACAAGTAAAAGGTTGCTCTCTTAATTTTGCTCCTTGCACACGCTGAATAAAACACGTACACTATTTAGCCCATTCTACTGTAGAACAGTAGAGGAGGCGTGACTTGTCTTTTTAAAGAAAAGCAGCCCAGGTGTCGAAAATAACACCTTGGTGCATGGGCGCAGCTTCCTGAGCGTTGTTATTTGCTGTACAGGAGTCTGCGCTCTTGTTATCCCTTGGCCATGCGCTGTGAGCGCTTCCTGTCTTCTGACCTCATTTCATGTCGGCCGTTGCGGTTAGCGATGGACATGAATCCCAGACCCACAGTGTGTTTTCTAAAAATCACACTGCGTGGCTGGGATTCGTGGCCTTGTGCAGTAAATATGTTTGCCGCTCACACATGTCCTTACATCTGCTTCAGATTGGGCGGCCTCATCTGATCCCTTATTGCATGCCGCGGTCATGAGGCCACCCAGTCTGAAGAAGGCGGAAGGAGACGAGTGAACACAGGCAAACATATGCACTGCACATGCCCATCAATCACATCCTCGTTGTCCAAAAAAATAAGACACCGAGGGACGTTGTTTCGAGCAGGGCAGACACACAGGCGCAGCCAGCTAACCAATGATGTCAAAAGACGGGCAGCGCTAACAAGGGTGGTGCTGCGTATCATTAGAAAGGAAAGTCACACCTCAGGGACAGTGGAATGGTCTCAATGAGACACATTTAGTACGTGTTTAATAAAACGTGGGCAAGGAGAAAAAGTCTGCCACCTTGTACAAATGCAGCAGTACTGCTGTACAAGGTGGCTGTTACACATAGAAACACCTGGGGGTGGGGGGCAGGCTTCCTTCAATTTCAGTTCATGTGCCTGCGTGGCGTTTGCAGGACACGTTGCCAGCTACACAGCAGGGGAACAGCTGGCGTTGCTGAACCCCACTGACACATTGACTGGTGTTTTTCTCTGTGCAGCTCGCATGTCCGGGCAAAAACTGGCGGTGTTAGAGCCCAGGGTCAGCAGGAGGAGGAGAGGAGCAAAGTGTAGGCCGAAGCCTGCACTGGTGGCAGCTTTTGTTCTGTTGTGCCTGCGTGGCGTTTGCAGGTCACGTTGCCGGCTACACAGCTGGGGAACAGCTGGCGGTGCTGAACCCCACTAACACATTGGCTGGTGTTTTTCTCTGTGCAGCTAGCACTTCCTGGCTAAAACTGGCGGTGTTATGAGCCCAGGGTCAGCAGGAGGAGGAGAGGAGCAGAGTGTAGGCCGAAGCCTGCACTGGTGGCAGCTTTTGTTCTGTTGTGCCTGCGTGGCGTTTGCAGGTCACGTTGCCGGCTACACAGCTGGGGAACAGCTGGCGGTGCTGAACCCCACTAACACATTGGCTGGTGTTTTTCTCTGTGCAGCTAGCATGTCCGGGCAAAAACTGGCGGTGTTAGAGCCCAGGGTCAGCAGGAGGAGGAGAGGAGCAGAGTGTAGGCCGAAGCCTAGTTGAACCAATTTCAAAGGTATCCTTTAACCCCCCTCAGGTGTTGCAAGGTACAAGAGCCACACCTCGTGCAGCATTAATGCTGCACAAGTAAAAGGTTGCTCTATTAATTTTGCTCCTTGCACACGCTGAATAAAACACATACACTATTTAGCCCATTCTACTGTAAAACAGTAGTGGAGGCGTGACTTGTCTTTTTAAAGAAAAGCAGCACAGGTGTCGAAAGTAACACCTTGGTGCATGGGCGCAGCTTCCTGAGCGTTGTTATTTGCTGTACAGGAGTCTGCGCTCTTGTTATCCCTTGGCCATGCGCTGTGAGCGCTTCCTGTCTTCTGACCTCATTTCATGTTGGCCGATGCGGTTAGCGGTGGACATGAATCCCAGACCCACAGTGTGTTTGAAAAAAATCACACTGCGTGGCTGGGATTCATGCCCTTGTGCAGTTAATATGTTTGCCGCTCACACATGTCCTTACACCTACTTCAGACTGGGCGGCCTCATCTGATCCCTTATCGCATGCCGCGGCCATGAGGCCACACAGTCTGAAGAAGGCGGAAGGAGATGAGTTAAGACAGGCGAACATATGCACTGCACATGCCCATCAATAACACCCTCGCAGCCAAAATAAATGAGACAACGAGGGGCGTTGTGTTGGGCAGGGTGGACGCACAGGCACAGGCAGCCAACCAATGATGTCAGAAAACGGGCAGCGCTACCAAGGGTGGTGCTGCGTATCATTAGAAAGGAAAGTCACACCTCAGGGACAGTTGAATGGTCTCAATGAGACACATTTTGTACGTGTTGAGTTCCACGTGGGCAAGGAGAAAAAGTCAGCCACCTTGTACAAATGCAGCAGTACTGCTGTACAAGGTGGCTGTTATACATAGAAACACCTGGGGGTGGGGGGCAGGCTTCCTTCAATTTCAGTTCATGTGCCTGCGTGGCGTTTGCAGGACACGTTGCCAGCTACACAGCAGGGGAACAGCTGGCGGTGCTGAACCCCACTAACACATTGGCTGTTGTTTTTCTCTGTGAAGCTCGCATTTCCGGGCAAAAACTAGCGGTGTTAGAGCCCAGGGTCAGCAGGAGGAGGAGAGGAGCAAAGTGTAGGCCGAAGCCTGCACTGGTGGCAGCTTTTGGTCGGTTGTGCCAGCGTGGCTTGTGCTGGACACGATGCCGGCTACACAGCAGGGGAACAGCTGGTGGTGCTGAACCCCACTAACACATTGGCTGGTGTTTTTCTCTGTGAAGCTCGCATTTCCGGGCAAAAACTAGCGGTGTTAGAGCCCAGGGTCAGCAGGAGGAGGAGAGGAGCAGAGTGTAGGCCGAAGCCTGCACTGGTGGCAGCTTTTGTTCTGTTGTGCCTGCGTGGCGTTTGCAGGTCACGTTGCCAGCTACACAGCTGGGGAACAGCTGGCGGTGCTGAACCCCACTAACACATTGGCTGGTGTTTTTCTCTGTGCAGCTAGCACGTCCGGGCAAAAACTGGCGGTGTTAGAGCCCAGGGTCAGCAGGAGGAGGAGAGGAGCAGAGTGTAGGCCGAAGCCTAGTTGAACCAATTTCAAAGGAAACCTTTAACCCCCCCTCAGGTGTTGCAAGGTACAAGAGCAACACCTTGAACAGCATTAATGCTGCACAAGTCTAAGGTTGCTCTCTTCATTTTGCTCCTTGCACATGCTGAATAAAACACGTACACTATTTAGCCCATTATACTGTCAAACAGTAGTGGAGGAGTGACTTTTCTTTTGAAGAAGACGCAGCACAGGTGTCAAAATTTACACCTAGGTGCTGGGCGCAGACTCCTTACCATTGTTATTTGCAGTGCAGGAGAGTGCGCTCTTGTGTTATCCCTTGGCAATACCCTGTTAGTGCAGGCCGTCTTATGACCTCATTTCATGTTGGCCGGTGCGGTTAACAATGGCCATAAATCCCAAACCCACAGTGCCTTTCCATAAAGTCACACTGCGGTGCTGGGATTCGTGGCCTTGTGCAGTAAATATGTTCGCCGAACACACATGTCCTTACACCTGCTTCAGACTGGGCGGCCTCAGCTGATCCCTTATTGCCTGCCACGGCCATGAGGCCGCACAGTATGAAGAAGGCGGAAGGAGGGGAGTGAAGACAGGCGAACATATGCACTGCTCATGCCCATCAATCACACCTTCGCAGTCAAAATATATGAGACAACGAGGGGCGTTGTGTCGGGCAGGGCGGACGCACAGGCACAGCCAGCCAACCAATGATGTCTGAAGACGGGCAGCGCTAACAATGGGGGTGCTGCGTGTCATTAAAAAGGAAAGTCACACCTCAGGGACATTGTAATGGTCTGTAATGAGACACATTTTGTACGTGTTGAGTTCCACGTGGGCAAGGAGAAAAAGTCAGCCACCTTGTACAAATGCAGCAGTACTGCTGTACAAGGTGGCTGTTATACATAGAAACACCTGGGGGTGTGGGGCAGGCTCACTTCAATTTCAGTTCATGTGCCTGCGTGGCGTTTGCAGGTCACGTTGCCGGCTACACAGCAGGGGAACAGCAGGCGGTGCTGAACCCCACTAACACATTGGCTGGTGTTTTTCTCTGTGCAGCTAGCAATTCCGGGCAAAACCTAGCGTTGTTAGAGCCCAGGGTCAGCAGGAGGAGGAGAGGAGCAGAGTGTAGGCCGAAGCCAGCACTGGTGGCAGCTTTTGGTCAGTTGTGCCAGCGTGGCTTGTGCTGGACACGATGCAGGCTACACAGCAGGGGAACAGCTGGCGGTGCTGAACCCCACTAACACATTGGCTGTTTTTTTTCTCTGTGCAGCTCGCATTTCCGGGCAAAAACTAGCGGTGTTTGAGCCCAGGGGCAGCAGGAGGAGGAGAGGAGCAGAGTGTAGGCCGAAGCCTGCACTGGTTGCAGCTTTTGGTCAGTTGTGCCAGCGTGGCTTGTGCTGGACACGATGCCGGCTACACAGCAGGGGAACAGCTGGCGGTGCTGAACCCCACTATCACATTGTCGGGTTTTTTTCTCGGTGCAGCTAGCACTTCCAGGCTACAACTGGCGGTGTTATAGCCCAGGGTCAGCAGGAGGAGGAGAGGAGCAGAGTGTAGGCCGAAGCCTAGTTGAACCAATTTCAAAGGTAACCTTTAACCCCCCCTCAGGTGTTGCAAGGTACAAGAGCCACACCTTGTGCATCATTAATGCTGCACAAGTAAAAGGTTGCTCTCTTAATTTTGCTCCTTGCACACGCTGAATAAAACACGTACACTATTTAGCCCATTCTACTGTAGAACAGTAGTGGAGGCGTGACTTGTCTTTTTAAAGAAAAGCAGCCCAGGTGTCGAAAATAACACCTTGGTGCATGGGCGCAGCTTCCTGAGCGTTGTTATTTGCTGTACAGGAGTCTGCGCTCTTGTTATCCCTTGGCCATGCGCTGTGAGCGCTTCCTGTCTTCTGACCTCATTTCATGTCGGCCGTTGCGGTTAGCGATGGACATGAATCCCAGACCCACAGTGTGTTTTCTAAAAATCACACTGCGTGGCTGGGATTCGTGGCCTTGTGCAGTAAATATGTTTGCCGCTCACACATGTCCTTACATCTGCTTCAGATTGGGCGGCCTCATCTGATCCCTTATCGCATGCCGCGGTCATGAGGCCACCCAGTCTGAAGAAGGCGGAAGGAGACGAGTGAACACAGGCAAACATATGCACTGCACATGCCCATCAATCACATCCTCGTTGTCCAAAAAAATAAGACACCGAGGGACGTTGTTTCGAGCAGGGCAGACGCACAGGCGCAGCCAGCTAACCAATGATGTCAAAAGACGGGCAGCGCTAACAAGGGTGGTGCTGCGTATCATTAGAAAGGAAAGTCACACCTCAGGGACAGTGGAATGGTCTCAATGAGACACATTTAGTACGTGTTTAATAAAACGTGGGCAAGGAGAAAAAGTCTGCCACCTTGTACAAATGCAGCAGTACTGCTGTACAAGGTGGCTGTTACACATAGAAACACCTGGCTGTGGGGGGCAGGCTTCCTTCAATTTCAGTTCATGTGCCTGCGTGGCGTTTGCAGGACACGTTGCCAGCTACACAGCAGGGGAACAGCTGGCGTTGCTGAACCCCACTGACACATTGACTGGTGTTTTTCTCTGTGCAGCTCGCATGTCCGGGCAAAAACTGGCGGTGCTAGAGCCCAGGGTCAGCAGGAGGAGGAGAGGAGCAAAGTGTAAGCCGAAGCCTGCACTGGTGGCAGCTTTTGGTCGGTTGTGCCAGCGTGGCTTGTGCTGGACACGATGCCGGCTACACAGCAGGGGAACAGCTGGCGTTGCTGAACCCCACTAACACATTGGCTGTTGTTTTTCTCTGTGAAGCTCGCATTTCCGGGCAAAAACTAGCGGTGTTAGAGCCCAGGGTCAGCAGGAGGAGGAGAGGAGCAAAGTGTAGGCCGAAGCCTGCACTGGTGGCAGCTTTTGGTCGGTTGTGCCAGCGTGGCTTGTGCTGGACACGATGCCGGCTACACAGCAGGGGAACAGCAGGCGGTGCTGAACCCCACTAACACATTGGCTGGTGTTTTTCTCTGTGAAGCTCGCATTTCCGGGCAAAAACTAGCGGTGTTAGAGCCCAGGGTCAGCAGGAGGAGGAGAGGAGCAGAGTGTAGGCCGAAGCCTAAAGGTAACCTTTAACCCCCCCTCAGGTGTTGCAAGGTACAAGAGCCACACCTTGTGCAGCATTAATGCTGCACAAGTAAAAGGTTGCTCTATTTAGTTTGCTCCTTGCACACGCTGAATAAAACACGTACACTATTTAGCCCATTATACTGTCAAACAGTAGTGGAGGCGTAACTTGTCTTTTTAAGGAGACGCAGCACAGGTGTCAAAATTTACACCTAGGTGGTGGGCGCAGATTCCTGAGCGTTGTATTAGCTGTACAGGAGTCTGCGCTATTGTGATCCCTTGGCCATGCGCTGTGAGCGCTGCCTGTCTTCTCACCTCATTTCATGTTGGCCGTTGCGGTTAGCAATGGATATGAATCCCAGGCCCACAGTGTGTTTTCAAAAAATCACACTGCGTGGCTGGGATTCGTGGCCTTGTGCAGTAAATATGTTTGCCGCTCACACATGTCCTTACACCTGCTTCAGACTGGGCGGCCTCAGCTGATCCCTTATCGCCTACCACGGCCAGGAGGCCGCACAGTCTGAAGAAGGCGGAAGGAGATGAGTTAAGACAGGCGAACATATGCACTGCACATGCCCATCAATCACACCCTTGCAGCCAAAATATATGAAACGAGGGGGGTTGTGTCGGGCAGGGCGGACGCACAGGCACAGGCAGCCAACCAATGATGTCAGAAGACGGGCAGCGCTACCAAGGGGGGTGGTGCGTGTCATTAAAAAGGAAAGTCACACCTCAGGGACATTGTAATGGTCTGTAATGAGACACATATTTTACGTGTTTAATTCTACGTGGGCAAGGATAAAAAAACAGCCACCTTGTACAAATGCAGCAGTACTGCTGTACTAGGTGGCTGTTATACATAGAAACACCTGGGGGGGTGGGGCCAGGTTCCTTTTAATTTCAGTTCATGTGCCTGCGTGGCGTTTGCAGGTCACGTTGCCGGCTACACAGCAGGGGAACAGCTGGCGTTGCTGAACCCCACTAACACATTGGCTGGTGTTTTTCTCTGTGCAGCTAGCACTTCCGGGCAAAAACTAGCGGTGTTTAAGCCCAGGGTCAGCAGGAGGAGGAGAGTAGCAGAGTGTAGGCCGAAGCCTGCAATGGTGGCAGCTTTTGTTCTGTTGTGCCAGCGTGGCTTGTGCTGGACACGTTGCCGACTACACAGCAGGGGAACAGCTGGCGGTGCTGAACCCCACTGACACATCACCTAGTGTTTTTTCTGTGTAGACAACACTTCCAGGTGGCAACTGACAGTGTTGAAACCCAGGGAATCAAAGAGGAGCAGAGTGTAGGCCGAAGCCTGCAGTGGAGCAAGTTGAAAGGGAACCTTTAACCCCCCCCCAGGCATTTGTAGCTGAAAGAGCCATCTTGTACAGCAGTAATACAGCACATGGAAAATGGTGGCTCCGAAAATTATGCTCCTTGCAAACACTGAAGTACACACTCATATAATGTGTCCCCTCACACTGTCAAACCGTCCCGGAAGTGGGACTTTCCTTTGTAATGTGACACAGCAAAGCCGTCATTCCAACCCCCTTGGTGCCGTGCGCCACCTCCTCAACGTTGTTTGGTTCTGTCACGGAGCCCGCGCTGTTATGTTATCCCTTGGCCATGCACAGTTAGCGGTGCCCGTCTTCTGACATCATGTAGGTGTCAGGCTGGCAGTGCCTGTGCGTCCAAGCTGCCCGAGATCCAACCTAGCAGTGTCATCTAATGTAGTCCCACTGCGGGCCAGGGATCCATGGGCATGCGCAGTGCATATCATCGCCTCTCACTCACCTCCTTCCTGCTTCTTCAGACTGTGCGGCGTCACGGCCGTGGCATGCTATTAGGGATCAGCTGACGCCGCCTAGTCTGAAGAAGCGTGAAGAAGGGGAGTGAGAGGATAGTATATGCACTGCGCATGGCCATGGATACCAGGCCCACTGTTGGGTTCACATTAGACGACACTGCGAGGTGGGATTTCGGGCAGCGTGGACGCACAGGCGCAGCCAGGACGACAACAAATGATGTCAGAGGACGGGCAGCGCAAACTGTGCATGGCCAAGGGATAACAACAGCGCAGGGTCCATGACGGAATCAAACAACGCTAAGGAGCCAGCGCACGGTGGCAAGGGGGTAGCAATGACGGCTGTGCTGCGTCACATTACAAAGGAAAGTCCAACCTCCGGGACGGTTGGACGGTGTGAGGGGACACATTACATGAGTGTGTAGTTCAGCGCTTGCAAGGAGCATAATTTCAAGAGCGACCTTTCCCTTGTGCAGTATTAGTGCTGCACATGGTGGCTCTTTCAGTAACAAACGCCTGGGGGGGGGGACAGGTCCCCTTACATTTTGGGTGTGCCAGCGTGGCGGTCGCATGACACGTTGCCGGATACACAGCTGGGGATCAGCTGACGTTACTGAACCCCAATAACAGAGGAGCGACTGTTGACTGTGCAGACAGCACTTCCAGGCACCAACTGGCGGTGTTGGAGCCCAGGGACAGCAGGAGGAGCAGATTGGAGGTATTGCAGCACACACAGCTGGGGATCAGCTAACGTTACTGAACCCCAATAACAGAGGAGCGACTGTTAACTGTGCACACAGCACTTCCAGGCACCAACTGGCGGTGTTGGAGCCCAGGGACAGCAGGAGGAGCAGATTGGAGGTATTGCCGCACACACAGCTGGGGATCAGCTGACGTTACTGAACCCCAATAACAGAGGAGCGACTGTTAACTGTGCACACAGCACTTCCAGGCACCAACTGGCGGTGTTAGAGCCCAGGGTCAGCAGGAGGAGCAGAGGAACAGAGTGTAGGCCGAAGCCTGATTGGAGCAAGTTGAAAGGGAACCTTTAACCCCCCCCCCCCAAGACGTTTGTAGCTGAAAGAGCCATCTTGTGCAGCACTAAGGATGCAAAAGGAAAAGGTTGCTCTTTTAATTATGCTCCTTGCAAACACTGAAGTAAACACTAAAAATGTGTCCCCTTATACCGTTCAACCGTCCCGGAGGTGCAAATTTCCTTCGTAATGGGACACAGCACAGCTGTCATTCCTATCCCCTTGGTGCCGTGCGCTGCCTCCTCAGCGTTGTTTTAAGCTGTCACGGAGCCTGCACTGTTCTGTTAGCCCTTGGCCATGCCCAATTAGCGCTGCCTGTCTTCTGACATAATTTGGTGTCAGGCTGTCAGTGCCTGTGCGTCCACGCTGCTCCAGATGCCACCTCGCAGTCTCGTCTAACGTAATCCCACTGTGGGCCTTGGATCCATGGGCATGCGCAGTGCATATCATCGCCTCTCACTCACCTCCTTCCTGCTTCTTCAGACTGTGCGGCGTCACGGCCGTGGCATGCTATTAGGGATCAGCTGACGCCGCCTAGTCTGAAGAAGCGTGAAGAAGGGGAGTGAGAGGCTAGTATATGCACTGCGCATGCCCATGGATCCCAGGCCCGCAGTGTGACTCAATCAGAAGACACTGCGAGGCGGGATCTCGGGCAGCGCGGCCGCACAGGCGCAGCCAGCCTGACACCAAATTAAGTCAGAAGACAGGCAGCGCAAATAGGGCATGCCCAAGGGATAACAGAACAGCGCAGGCTCCGTGACAGCTTAAAACAACGCTGAGGAGGCAGCGCATGGCACCAAGGGGGTAGGAATGACGGCTGTGCTGCGTCACATTACGAAGGAAAGTCCCAGCTCCGGGACGGTATAACGGTATCAGTGAACACATTTTATAAGTGTTAAGTTCTGTGTGTGCAAGGAGCTAAACCAAAAGAGCTACCTTTTCCTTGTGCAGCATTACTGCTGCACAAGATGGCTCTTTCAGTAACAAACGACGGGGGGGGGGGGGGGGGACAGGTTCCCTTACATTTAGGTTGTTGTGCCAGCGTGGCGGTCGCAGGACACATTGCCGGCTACACAGCTGGGGATCAGCTGACGTTACTGAAACCCAATAACACTGGGTCGTATGTTTTTACTGTGCAGCCTGCACTTCTGAGCCGCAACTGGCGGTGTTGGAGCCCAGGAATAGCAGTTCAGGTGGTAGAAAGATGAACACAGCAGGAGACCTGGATGACACCCAATTACTTAATCAGGCAGAGGAGTGGCAAATTCCTGCGAGATCCAGGCCTGGTTCATTTTCAGGAAAGTAAGCCGGTCAACGTTATCGGAGGACAGTCGCATGCGACGGTCTGTTAGTACACCACCTGCGGCACTAAAGACACGTTCCGATAAGACACTAGCCGCAGGGCAAGCCAGCACCTCCAATGCATACTGGCTTAGCTCTGGCCATGTATCCAGCTTAGAGACCCAAAACTTGAACGGGGAAGAGCCGTCTGGGAGTACAGTAAGAGGGCAAGCCATGTAGTCTGTCACCATCTGACGGAACCGTTGCCTCCTGCTGACTGGAGCCGCCGGTGATGGTGTAGACATTTGGGGCGGGCACACAAAAGTGTGCCAGAGTTGTGCCATACTGGGCTTGCCTTGGGCAGAGGCACTGCTTCTGCTCCCTCTTTGGGCAGAGCCTCCCCCACTGCCTCGACGCACTGAGCTGCTTTGTAAAGCACTAGCAGCACTCCTCTCAGTTGGACAGGAGAAGATGATGGAATTGACCAGTGTGTCGTGGTACTCCCGCAATTTACGCTCCCGGGTCAACGCTGGGATGAGGTTTTGGACGTTGTCCCGGTAGCGAGGATCGAGGAGGGTGAACACCCAATAATCAGGCATGTTGAGAATGTGGTCGATGCGGCGGTCGTTTCTCAGTCACTGCAGCATGAAATCCACCATGTGCTGCAGAGTGCCAACTGGCCCAGAAACGCTGTCCCCTGCTTGAGACATGATCTCTGCCCGCTCGTCATCACCCCACCCTCGCTGTACACACTGACCACTGGACAATTGTGTCGCTCCCTCCTCTGGACGGAGCTCTTCCTCCTCCATTGACTCCTCCTCATCCTCCTCACAAATTGGCCCCTGCGTACCCCTTTGTGAGGAACCACGTGGCGCTGACTCTCCAGAAGCTGATGGAAAAGGTGACTCCTCATCCTCCACCTCTTCCACAACATCATCCCTTAACCCTTGCAAAGTTTGCTGAAGCAGGCAGATAAGGGGGACAGTCATGCTGACTAGTGCATCATCTGCACTTGCCATCCGCGTGGAATAATCAAAAGGACGCAAAACCTGGCAGACGTCCTTCATAGTGGCCCACTCTGTGGTTGTGAAGTCTGATCGGCGCTGACTGCGACTTCTTTGCGCCTGATGCAGCTGGTACTCCATAACTGCTTGCTGCTGCTCACACAACCGCTCCAACATATGTAACGTGGAATTCCACCGGGTAGGTAGGTCACATATGATGCGGTGTTCCGGAAGGCGGAATCGGCGCTGCAGAGCAGCAATGCGGGATCTGGCCAAGCTGGAACGCCGCAAGTGAGCACACTCTAGGCGGACCTTGTGCAGCAGGGCATCAAGATCCGGATAGTCCCTCAGAAAACTCTGCACAACCAAATTGAGCACATGTGCCAGACATGGGATGTGAGTGAGGTTGCCAAGGGCTAAAGCTGCCACCAGATTTCGGCCATTGTCACACACTACCATGCTTGGCTGGAGATTCGCTGGCAGTAACCACACATCGCTCTCCTGCTTGATGGCATTCCAGAGCTCCTGCGCTGTGTGGCTTCGATGCCCCAATGAAACTAGTTTCAAGACATTTGGCCACGGCTGTGCTCATGTCGGTCATAGGTAAACGTTCACGGGTCCATGTGGAGGTGGACTGTGACGGATCCTGCAGAGAGGAATCTGAGGAACTGGTGTAAGAGGAGGAGTCGATGCGTACAGACTGGATTCCTGCAATCCTTGGAGTGGGCAGGACACGTCCTGCGCCACTCGCACGATCTGTACCTGGCTCAACAACATTAACCCAATGGGCAGTGAGGGAAACATATCGCCCCTGTCCATGCTGACTGGTCCACGCATCGGTGGTGAGGTGGACCTTGCTACTGACGGCGTTCAGTAGCGCATGTTTTATGTTTGCCTCAACATGCCTGTGCAGGGCAGGGACAGCCTGCCTGCTGAAGTAAAAGCGGCTGGGCACCTTGTACTGTGGGACTGCCAATGCCATCAAGTCACGGAAGCTGTCAGTCTCCACCAGCCTGAACGAGAGCATTTCCAGGGACAACAGTTTGGCAATGCCTGCATTCAGAGCCTGTGCTCGGGGGTGGTTGGCCGAGAATGCCCGCCTTTTCTCCCATGCCTGTACTACCGATGGCTGTAGAGTAGACTGGGAGTGTGAGGATGACTGGGAAGGTGGTGCTGTGGGTGGAATTACACAAGGTCTCTGGACAACAGTGCCAGAGGTTCTTCCATGGCGATCCTGGGAGGAAGCCAAACCAGCTGTGCGTGAGCTGGAGGAAGAGGCAACACGAGCTGAAGAGGTGGTAGCTGCCGCTGTTGGTTGGCCTACATCTTCAGTCTGTTTCTGTAACTCCACCGCGTGCCTGGTCCGCACATGTTTCCACATATTTGTGGTATTGAGGTTGCTGACATTTTTCCCTCTTTTTACTTTCTGATGACACAGCTTGCATTTGACAAAACAAATGTCATCTGCAACTGTGTCAAAAAAGGACCAGGCACTGCAAGTCTTGGGAGCGCCCTTTTTGGCTTTGGAAAGAGACAGGCTCCTAACGGGTGCCAAAGTGGAGGCTACAGGCTCCGCAGTCTTCCCCCTCCCTCTCCCTCTTTGGCCCGTAAGGGGAAGCTCTTCCTCAGAGCTGCTCCCACCACCTTCCTGTTCCTCACGCCACAATGGGTCAAGGACCTCATCATCTCCACTACCCTCTGCCACCAACTGCTCCTCCTGGGTAGCCTCGGCAGCACAGTACGCACCAGAAAGCGGCACCTGAGTTTCATCATCAGATGCGTACTGCGCTGTGGTCACCGGAGGCACTGGCCCACCTGCCTCTTCAGAGTCAGAGAGAAAAAGCTGTTGGGCATCACTGCACACTGCCTCTTCTTCCATTTCTCCAATGCTGCTTGGCTGGCCCCCTGTTTCCAAGCCAAGAGATTCAGAGAACAGAAGTAGAGACGGCTCCTGTCCTAGGCTCTCTGACTGCCTGGCCAATTTGGCAGGTGGTGAAGAGACAGATGGCTGCTCTCCAGTGCTCTGTGCCTGAGAGGATGTGGCACTAACTGAAGTCGATGCCGAGGCGTTAGCTGCCATCCACCCGACAACGGCTTCAATTTGGTCTTCACGCAGCAGCGGTGCACGGCGCTCTCCGACAAAGCTGCGCATGAAGGACTGTTCCCTGCTGAAACTGAGTGACGACGAGTCACCGGCGCCCGCAGCAGGCACAGAATCACCACGTCCTCTCCCTGCTCCTCTCCCTGCTCCGCGCCCTCGCCCACGTGCCTTACTCCCTGCCCTCTTCATCTTGGTTGACAGATAAAGATAAGCAGAAAAGTACTAAGGCCTTAGTGTGCTTATTCCTGAAATGCTCCTCCTAACAGGTGTAAGAAACACTAATGTTGTAAAGTGTGGACTAAACTTTATTATTTTTCAAATGTGGCCTACACAAGTGTTAAGTTGTGTTTGGTGAACTTTACTTTTTTTTTTGTGCAGATCGGGCTACAGAGCTAGTTTAAATCACACGGAGACCGTGCAGACAGCCGTAAACGGCGCTGCAAGGCCAAAAAACCCTCCTCTAGGTTATCCTATGTAGTGTTTTTCCACTATTTAGCTGGAGACGGGTGAAAAGACACTAGTAGGAATTTTTTTTTTTAAATTTTAAACAGGCTGCACTATTTGAAAAAAAGGAAATTGTTTTTCAGGGTATGAGGCAGTAACGCACCCTGAGCTGAATCCAACCGGCTATAGCTGCACACAGACTACAGGGCGAGCTGCGCTCACACAGAGACCGTGCAGACAGCCGTAAACGGCGCTGCAAGGCCCAATAAACCCCCTCTAGGTTATCCTATGTAGTGTTTTTCCACTATTTAGCTGGAGACGGGTGGAAAAACACTAATAGGAATTTTTTTTTTTTAATTTTAAACAGGCTGCACTATTTGAAAAAAAGGAAAATTTTTCTCAAGGTATGAGCCAGTAACGAACCCTGAGCTGAATCCAACCGGCTATGGCTGCACACAGACTACAGGGCAAGCTGGGCTCACACGGAGACCGCGCAGACAGCCGTAAACGGCGCTGCAAGGCCCAAAAACCCCCCTCTAGGTTATCCTATGTAGTGTTTTTCCACAATTTAGCTGGAGACGGGTGAAAAAACACTAATAGGGAATTTTTTTTAAAATTTTTAAACAGGCTGCACTATTTGAAAAAAAGGAAAATTTTTCTCAAGGTATGAGCCAGTAACGAACCCTGAGCTGAATCCAACCGGCTATGGCTGCACACAGACTACAGGGCGAGCTGGGCTCACACGGAGACCGTGCAGACAGCCGTAAACGGCGCTGCAAGGCCCAAAAAACCCCCTCTAGGTTATCCTATGTAGTGTTTTTCCACAATTTAGCTGGAGACTGGTGGAAAAACACTAATAGGAAATTTGAGAAAAAATGTGCAGCAGGCTGCACTATGAGCAAAAAAGGACAACTGTGTGAGGCAGTGTGAACCCCCCCTTGAGCTGAATACAACCGGGTATATGGCTGCACACAGACTACAGAGTGAGCTGCACACACACACACACAGAGACCTTGCAGAACGCTGTTAAAACAGCGCTGCAAGGCAAGAGCAAGGTGAACAGTGAAGAACACACAGCGTTTTGCTAAATTAGCCTTTGGAAAGGAAAATAAAGCAATTAGCTAGCTCAACTGGCCCTCAGTTAGAACACAGCGTCCTGTCCCTAACTGAAATCACAGCAGAGTGAGCGCAAAATGGCGGCAGCGTTTTTTATAGTGCAGAGTGACATCATTTCAGCAGCCAATCACAGCCTTGCCTGTACTTACATGCCCACCATGCTAAACAGGATATGCCCACACTTCCAATCATTCCTCATTGGCTGCTGCGTTCAGTTTGAATTCTGGGAACTTCCGATTCCGGTATCCGATACGCGGGAAGTATCGGAATTCGGTATCGGAATTCCGATACCGCAAATATCGGCCGATACCCGATACTTGCGGTATCGGAATGCTCAACACTAGCCCCAACCAAACTAGTAGGCCAAATGCAGTGTAATATTAACAACTACTTAACGAGAGCCTGAAAATGGAAGTTCAGGATAGGAAAGCAGGAGAACAGCAAGGAGCGGCATACACCGTTAGTAGGCCCCAACCCACTGTTAGTAGGCCCCAACCAAACTACTAGGCCAAATGCAGTGTAATATTAACAACTACTTAACGAGAGCCTGAAAATGGAAGTTCAGGACAGGAAGCATTAGAACAGCAAGGAGCGGCATACACCGTTAGTATGCCCCAACCAAACTAGTAAGCCAAATGCAGTGTAATATTAACAACTACTTAACGAGAGCCTGAAAATGGAAGTTCAGGACAGGAAAGCAGGAGAACAGCAAGGAGCGGCAAACACCGTTAGTAGGCCCCAACCCAACTAGTAGGCCAAATGCAGTGTTATATTAACAACTTCTTAATGAGAGCTTGAAGATCGAAGCTCAGTTCTGGAAGCAAGGAGAACAGCAAGGAGCGGCAGACACCTTTAGTAGGCCCCAACCAAACTAGTAGGCCAAATGCAGTGTAATATTAACAACTACTTAACGAGAGTCTGAAAATGGAAGTTCAGGACAGGAAAGCAGGAGAACAGCAAGGAGCGGCAGACACCGTTAGTAAGCTCCAACCCAACTAGTAGGCCAAATGCAGTGTTATATTAACAACTACTTAATGAGAGCCTGAAGATCGAAGCTCAGGACAGGAAACCAGGAGAACAGCTAGGAGCGGCAGACACCATTAGTAGGCCCCAACCAACCTAGTAGGCCAAATGCAGTGTAATATTAACAACTACTTAATGAGAGCCTGAAAATGGAAGTTCAGGACAGGAAACCAGGAGAACAGCAAGGAGCGGCAGACACCGTTAGTAGGCCACAACCAAACTAGTAGGCCAAATGCAGTGTAATATTAACAACTACTTAACGAGAGCCTGAAAATGGAAGTTCAGTACAGGAAAGCAGGAGAACAGCAAGGAGCGGCAGACACTGTTAGTAGGCCCCAACTAAACTTGGAGCCCCACTGCATTTGATCCATTTAACAACTATTTAACAAGAGCCTGAAAATAGAAGGTCAGGAAACGCAACCTGGAGAACACCTTGGAGCGGCAGACACTGTTAGTAGGCCCCAACCAAACTAATAGCCCCACTGCAGTTTTAAAATTCCGATAGGCTGAAAACCTGACAATTGCATGTCATTTTTTTCAGAGGAAAGCTGTATTGAGTGGCGCAGACAGACACTGCTAGTAGGCCTTACACCACAAAGATGGCTCGATGCAGGTTTAAAAAAGGTTACATGGGTACACGGTCAGCATTGGTGTGGTCAGTGGAGGACAATTGGTAGGAGGGACCGCAGACAGACTTAGTAGGCCTAAAATAAAAAAGTAAGCTCTATGCACTTTCAAATAGGTTCCAGGCGTACACAGGCAGCATTGGTGTGGTCAGCGGAGGACAATTGGAAGGAGGGACCGCAGACAGACTTAGTAGGCCTAAAATAAAAAAAGTAGGCTCTATGCACTTTTAAATAGATTCCAGGAGTACACAGGCAGCATTGGTGTGGTCAGCGGAGGACTATTGGAAGGAGAGACCGCAGACAGACTTAGTAGGCCTAAAATTAAAAAAATAGGCTCTATGCACTTTTAAATAGATTCCAGGGGTACACAGGCAGCATTGGTGTGGTCAGCGGAGGACTACTGGAAGGAGGGACCGCAGACAGACTTAGTAGGCCTAACATTAAAAAAAGTAGGCTCAATGCAGTTTCAATTATCTTGCAGGGGTACACAGGCAGCATTGGTGTGGTCAGTGGAGGACTATTGGAAGGAGGGACCGCAGACAGACTTAGTAGGCCTAAAATAAAAAAGTAGGCTCAATGCAGTTTCAATTATCTTGCAGGGGTACACAGGCAGCATTGGTGTGGTCAGTGGAGGACTATTGGAAGGAGGGACCGCAGACAGACTTAGTAGGCCTAACATTAAAAAAAGTAGGCTCAATGCAGTTTCAATTATCTTGCAGGGGTACCCAGGCAGCATTGGTGTGGTCAGTGGAGGACTATTGGAAGGAGGGACCGCAGACAGACTTAGTAGGCCTAAAATAAAAAAGTAGGCTCAATGCAGTTTTAATTATCTTACAGGGGTACACAGGCAGCATTGGGGTGGTCAGCGGAGGACTATTGGAAGGAGGGACCGCAGACAGACTTAGTAGGCCTAACATAAGAAAAAATAGGCTCAATGCAGTTTCAATTATCTTGCAGGGGTACCCAGGCAGCATTGGTGTGGTCAGTGGAGGACTATTGGAAGGAGGGACCGCAGACAGACTTAGTAGGCCTAAAATAAATAAGTAGGCTCAATGCAGTTTCAATTATCTTGCAGGGGTACCCAGGCAGCATTGGTGTGGTCAGTGGAGGACAATTGGAAGGAGGAACCGCAGACAGACTTAGTGTGCCTAAAATAAAAAAATAGGCTCAATGCAGTTTTAATTATCTTACAGGGGTACACAGGCAGCATTGGGGTGGTCAGCGGAGGACTATTGGAAGGAGGGACCGCAGACAGACTTAGTAGGCCTAACATAAGAAAAAATAGGCTCAATGCAGTTTCAATTGTCTTGTAGGGGTACACAGGCAGCATTGGTGTGGTCAGTAGAGGACTATTGGAAGGAGGGACCGCAGACAGACTTAGTAGGCCTAAAATAAAAAAAATAGGCTCAATGCAGTTTCAACTATATTGCAGGGGTAAACAGGCAGCATTGGTGTGGTCAGCGGAGGACTACTGAAAGGAGAGACCGCAGACAGACTTAGTAGGCCTAACATTAAAAAAGTAGGCTCAATGCAGTTTCAATTATCTTGCAGGGGTACACAGGCAGCATTGGTGTGGTCAGTGGAGGACTATTGGAAGGAGGGACCGCAGACAGACTTAGTAGGCCTAAAATAAAAGAGTAGGCTCAATGCAGTTTCAATTATCTTGCAGGGGTACACAGGCAGCATTGGTGTGTTCAGTGGAGGACTATTGGAAGGAGGGACCGCAGACAGACTTAGTAGGCCTAAAATAAAAAAGTAGGCTCAATGCAGTTTCAATTATCTTGCAGGGGTACACAGGCAGCATTGGGGTGGTCAACGGAGGACTATTGGAATGAGGGACCGCAGACAGACTTAGTAGGCCTAACATAAGAAAAAATAGGCTCAATGCAGTTTCAATTATCTTGCAGGGGTACACAGGCAGCATTGGTGTAGTCAGTGGAGGACTATTGGAAGGAGGGACCGCAGACAGACTTAGTAGGCCTAACATAAAAAAGTAGGCTCAATGCAGTTTCAATTATCTTGCAGGGGTACACAGGCAGCATTGGTGTGGTCAGCGGAGGACTACTGGAAGGAGGGACCGCAGACAGACTTAGTAGGCCTAACATTAAAAAAAGTAGGCTCAATGCAGTTTCAATTATCTTGCAGGGGTACACAGGCAGCATTGGTGTGGTCAGTGGAGGACAATTGGAAGGAGGAACCGCAGACAGACTTAGTGGGCCTAAAATAAAAAAGTAGGCTCAATGCAGTTTTAATTATCTTACAGGGGTACACAGGCAGCATTGGGGTGGTCAGCGGAGGACTATTGGAAGGAGGGACCGCAGACAGACTTAGTAGGCCTAACATAAGAAAAAATAGGCTCAATGCAGTTTCAACTATCTTGCAGGGGTACACAGGCAGCATTGGTGTGGTCAGTGGAGGACTATTGGAAGGAGGGACCGCAGACAGACTTAGTAGGCCTAAAATAAAAAAGTAGGCTCTATGCACTTTTAAATAGGTTCCAGGGGTACACAGGCAGCATTGGAGTGGTCAGCAGAGAACAATTGGAAGGAGGGACCGCAGACAGACTTAGTAGGCATAGAAATAAAAAAGGAGGCTCTATGCACTTTTAATTAGGTTCCAGGGGTACACAGGCAGCATTGGTGTGGTCAGCGGAGGACTATTGGAAGGAGGGACCGCAGACAGACTTAGTAGGCCTAAAATTAAAAAAAGTAGGCTCTATGCACTTTTAAATAGCTTCCAGGGGTACACAGGCAGCATTGGTGTGGTCAGCGGAGGACTATTGAAAGGAGGGACCGCGCAGATTTAGTAGGCCTAACATAAAAAATAGGCTCAATGCAGTTTCAATTATCTTGCAGGGGTACACAGGCAGCATTGGTGTGGTCAGCAGAGGACAATTAGAAGGAGGGACCGCAGACAGACTTAGTAGGCCTAAAATAAAAAAGTAGGCTCTATGCACTTTTAATTAGGTTCCAGGGGTACACAGGCAGCATTGGTGTGGTCAGTGGAGGACTATTGGATGGAGGGACCGCAGACAGACTTAGTAGGCCTAAAAAAAATAGGCTCAATGCAGTTTCAATTATCTTGCAGGGGTACCCAGGCAGCATTGGTGTGGTCAGTGGAGGACAATTGGAAGGAGGAACCGCAGACAGACTTAGTGGGCCTAAAATAAAAAAATAGGCTCAATGCAGTTTTAATTATCTTACAGGGGTACACAGGCAGCATTGGGGTGGTCAGCGGAGGACTATTGGAAGGAGGGACCGCAGACAGACTTAGTAGGCCTAACATAAGAAAAAATAGGCTCAATGCAGTTTCAATTATCTTGTAGGGGTACACAGGCAGCATTGGTGTGGTCAGTAGAGGACTAATGGAAGGAGGGACCGCAGACAGACTTAGTAGGCCTAAAATAAAAAAATAGGCTCAATGCAGTTTCAATTATCTTGCAGGGGTAAACAGGCAGCATTGGTGTGGTCAGCGGAGGACTACTGAAAGGAGAGACCGCAGACAGACTTAGTAGGCCTAACATTAAAAAAGTAGGCTCAATGCAGTTTCAATTATCTTGCAGGGGTACACAGGCAGCATTGGTGTGGTCAGTGGAGGACTATTGGAAGGAGGGACCGCAGACAGACTTAGTAGGCCTAAAATAAAAGAGTAGGCTCAATGCAGTTTCAATTATCTTGCAGGGGTACACAGGCAGCATTGGTGTGTTCAGTGGAGGACTATTGGAAGGAGGGACTGCAGACAGACTTAGTAGGCCTAAAATAAAAAAGTAGGCTCAATGCAGTTTCAATTATCTTGCAGGGGTACACAGGCAGCATTGGTGTGGTCAGTGGAGGACTATTGGAAGGAGGGACCGCAGACAGACTTAGTAGGTCTAAAATAAAAAAGTAGGCTCTATGCACTTTTAAATAGGTTCCAGGGGTACACAGGCAGCATTGGAGTGGTCAGCGGAGAACAATTGGAAGGAGGGACCGCAGACAGACTTAGTAGGCATAGAAATAAAATAGGAGGCTCTATGCACTTTTAATTAGGTTTCAGGGGTACACAGGCAGCATTGGTGTGGTCAGCGGAGGACTATTGGAAGGAGGGACCGCAGACAGACTTAGTAGGCCTAAAATAAAAAGGCTCAATGCAGTTTCAATTATCTTGCAGGGGTACACAGGCAGCATTGGTGTGGTCAGCAGAGGACAATTAGAAGGAGGGACCGCAGACAGACTTAGTAGGCCTAAAATAAAAAAAGTAGGCTCTATGCACTTTTAATTAGGTTCCAGGGGTACACAGGCAGCATTGGTGTGGTCAGTGGAGGACTATTGGATGGAGGGACTGCATACAGACTTAGTAGGCCTAAAAAAAATAGGCTCAATGCAGTTTCAATTGTCTTGCAGGGGTACATAGGCAGCATTGGTGTGGTCAGCGGACGACAATTGGAAGGAGTGTCTGACACAGTTAGTACTCTAAAATAATACAGATGTTAATGTCTCACAAAAAAACAAAACCAAAAAAAAAAGGGTGGCATACTTAGGTACAGGGGTGGGCTCCTCTGCTGACTTTCAGACATTGTTATTTGACGCAAAGTAGTTACTGGTTTCAATGTAGGAGAGGGCCACTGAATATTTTAACTAGCATCATACATGTCAACAAATTGGTATTGTCAGTGCCAGGCATTGAAGAATTTCACCACATAGACTAAACAGCGGTGGAGCAGTGAGAGATAATTTTGCAAGTGGTAGAGCACAGTTTGAGCTGGGGGGTGGGGGGGCACTATCTCGTAACCGGCGGTACTGGCCCAAGGCCCCTCATGTTACAACGGTGTGTCTGACGTTGGGTGCGCGCCACCACCGCCAGAGACACTTCATTGTACTATGAGGGACCCGGTGCCAGTGCCGTCGACCAGAAGTGGGCACACCCACCTCTTCAGACAAATGGCACTCTCACGGGTGCTTGCGCCAAGTGGCGAGACCACGGCCCCGTGTGGGGAATCAGCCCATTTAGGGAGGTGTAAACATGTCGTATGCTGGACATACAGCAGCTGCAAATTAAGAGATTGGAACAATCAGTAAGACCAGTCCAAAAGCAAGACCTTTTTACAGGAAAGCTAGGTGTCAGCCGGGAAAGGTGGGGCAAAATAATTTAAAATCCATGAGTGGTTCATTTTAATGAAGGTTAGATCATCAACATTTTGAGTAGCCAGACGAGTCCTTTTTTCGGTCAGTATTGAACCAGCAGCACTGAATACTCTTTCTGATAGCACACTAGCTGCTGGGCAAGCGAGCTCCTGCAATGCATATTCGGACAATTCAGGCCAGGTGTCTATTTTGGATGCCCAGTATTCAAATGGGAATGACGGGTGAGGGAGAACATCAATAGGGGAGGAAAAATAGTTAGTAACCATACTGGACAAATGTTGTCTCCTGTCACTTTGAATTGATGCTGCAGTACCTGTCCTGTCTGTGGTCATTGCAAAATCACTCCACAACCTGGTCAGAAAACCCCTCTGTCCAACGCCACTTTTAATTTGTGCCCCTCTAACACCTCTGCCCTGTTGCCCCCTGCAGCTCGTGTGAGAACCATCACCAGCGCGGCAATGGACAAAAAGAGCGCACTACCAATACTAAATGGTACAGAATACCAATCGGGGTGCAAACAAGTGGCTAATATCGTAAATCTACACAAAAAAGAAGAAAAGGAGCCACGCAAATGAATGCACACCACAGGGAAAATGAATAACAATACTCAAAATATAACCACGGAAATTTTATTAACAAACAGCAACTCCAAAACCATAAAACATACTTAAAAACAATAATACATGAGAAACTTAGTCAACATAAACATATGAAAAGTGAAATACAAATATCTATAAAGTAAACCTGCACACCCTTGTATATAATGGGAAACCCCACCATCTGGCTCATGGGCCTATATGCGCCAATATGGGCCAATTGTAACCCCTATGGCGTGTATGACCCCAAAGAATCAAGGATAAGCACCAAAACAAGGGGAGCACCCCCTAATAATGCAATCACAGGGTCAGACCACCCAGATACAATGAATAAGGCAGCATTCTATACCAAAGGCCAGAGAAAACACAGCGGGGTATGTAACCCAAACACAGCACAAGCCCATAATAGAGCAGCAAGGATTATACCATTACCCACATGGACAGAGCAAGAGGGGGAGGAGGCACCACCGTCCCCAAGTGCAGGTCAATGTGGACCAAGAGACACACAGCCCAACGCGTATCGCCCTATAAAGAAGGGCTTCGTCAGGGGAAGGTGCCGTTTGCATAAAGCAACCCGTATAAATAGGAACCATATGGCTCACCTGATGTGACTCCGGTGAGCTGAATCCTGGCAAAAACAGGAAGTGTGGCGCTGGCAGAGAAACGCCCCCAAGAGAAAGGAACATGGGGCCGACACATCCCCCAGCAGGGGGAGGAAGTGCGCAGGCGCAGCCGGCCCGCAATAATAGACAGGGCTCCAGCGCGACCGGAAGTGCGGCAACCGAATGGGTATGCCCACACTAGTAATGGAGCCGGGACCAAGGCACGCCCCAGCAAGAATGAGAATGAGGAGGCCAAAAGCCCATACCAATGAGTAGGGCTCCAGCGCAAACCAAAGTGCGGCATCCAGATGGATATGTCCGCAGCAAAAAATGGACCCAGGACAAATACGTCCCCCAGGCATAAAATAGTTGTCAGCCAGAGATGCGCAGGCGCAGTACACCCAATAGGGAACGCCGATCGACTGCAAATACCCAGTGTGAACTGCGCGTTTGCAACCGTAAAACAATAAAAAAAAGGGGGGGGGGAAACAGACATATATACCCAATGCCAGAATAGAAAAAACACCCCCATAAAGAAAAAGCAGGGAATAGGGACAAATCAAAATGTGGCATAAAGTCCAAGGCAAGGAAACCATACAGATGGGACCCAGATGCCAAATTTTAGCAGCAAGTCCATTGGAGCCTATCAGAATCAGTGATTGAGTCAACGGGAGCTCAACCCATATGAAATTTAAGTGACCTTGTGGATAAAAAGCAGCCATGGAGAAGACGTTATTACATATTGGCCACATGAAAAAGGGCCTAAAAAGATGGTGAAAAAGGGATACAATCCCAAGCAAACATCCAGCCTCACATACCACATTCGACCCTCGGGGGCAAATCACCACACACAGCATTCAGTGCAGGAAATGTCAAAAAGGCATATATACCATACAATAAATGACATGAAAGGTACATAATCAAAATGCCAGACCAATAGGTTTTTTATTAAATATCATAATATCACATATAACAAGCATAAGCATAACATAAAAATATATACCCCATCCACGATTGCACATAACCCGATATAAGGCCTAAAATGACCATAAGCAATCTCCAAACCACTGAGCCATGCATGCTGAAAAGATGGCAACCCCGTGGCGATCCAAAGGGAGCAGTAAAGCGGAACACATGATAATGGTCCGAGAGCCCATAGAATTGTATACCTAAAGAGCCCCATGAGCCAGATAAGGGTGGCACAATCAGCCCAGAAGGGCAACACAGCCCGATCCGGCCAAGAACACATACATGATAAATGTGTAGAGGATAACCAAGGCATCCGGATAACTTATAAAGGATATATTTCAACCAATACAAAATACGAGTCCAGACGGTTGCCTTCGGTCGAGGGCAGATGCCCATCAGACGTATAGCCCAATAGACCAGCAAGAAAGTATACAGATGGTCCCAAATATTCTTCAGCTGCGGATCCGGAAATTTCCGTCCATATATGTATAAAATCCGAATGAGAGTCCCCGAGCAATATAAGATGTCACCTAAGAGGAGGCAAAAAAAGGGGGAGACAAAAGAAAGGGGTGAATTAACCCAAAAAACCAGTGAACCCCGCCGGGGCCACCGAGCCTAATTGGAAAATCCATCGGGCCTCAGACCTGAGAAGCTGAGGTTTAATGGGACCACCCCTATTAGAACAACGAATCCTATCCAGACCTATCACCTGCGTGTTATAAATCCGCCCAGCGTGGTGGGCCAAAAAGTGGGCGGCCACTGGGGTAAGAGTCCTGCCTTTAACCAAATCACTAGAAGCCACATGAATAGTAGAAAAATGCTTCTGCACCCTGCACCGTAATTCCTGTGTGGTTTGACCCACATATACAAGGCGGCAGGGGCAAATGAGGGCATAAATCACACACGAAGTCCTACAATTAATGTAGGAACGTAGTCTATGCAGTCTACTATCAAGGGGCTTAATGAAGAAATCCTTGGTCGTGATCATGTGGGAACAAACATTACAATCTCTACAGGCAAAAGAGCCTTGGAGTCTCACACCCTGGCCCGTCCGGGTAGTTTGTCTAACGTAGTGGCTCCTAGTAAGGAGGTCCCTGAAATTCAGGGCCCTTCTGGCGGTTAACAAAGGGCGATCACCTACAATCGTTGAGGTACTAAGGTCAGTAGCCAGTATCCCCCAATGTTTACGCAGGATATTACCAAGGCCATCCCAACTGTTGTTAAAAGTCGTGATGAACCTAGGCTTGTTGTCGCATATCTTAGTCCTTGACTCCAACAAAGAGTCCTGCGTCTGAGTTCTGGCCCGCTGGTAGGCCCTGGAAATACTTCTGTGGGGATAATGCCGATCCTTAAATCGATGAGTAAGCTCCCTTGCTTCCACTTGAAAATCCGGATCATTAGTGCAATTCCTTCTGGCCCAAAGAAATTGGCCCATAGGGACACCCATCCTAGTATGGAGCGGATGGAAACTCCTAAAATCAAGCAGGCTGTTAGTAGCCGTGGACTTCCGGAATAATTTGGTCATGATCGATCCATTGTCCAGCGAAACCTCCAGATCCAGAAACGTCACTGTGGACAATGACATAGTGTATGTAAGAAGAATGTGATGGGTATTAATATTCAAAAACTCAATAAATTGACAACATTCTTCTGAAGTGCCAGTCCAAATAAAAAACAGATCGTCAATATACCGTGACTAGTGACAAACCTTATCCCTGAATGTCAAAGATGGAAACACCTGAGTGGCCTCCCACCACCCTAGAAACAAGTTTGCTAGGGCAGGGGCACATCTCGCACCCATGGCCACCCCAGACACCTATAAATAATAGGCCCTATCAAACAAAAAATAATTGTGCCTGAGTATGAAATCCAGCAGGTCCACTACCAGGGAATCATGCATGCGGTCTGAATGGTTCAGCTGGTCCAGAAAGAATAAGACCACCAGGATGCCATCCTGATGACTAATGTTGGAGTATAGTGACTCCACATCACAGGTCACAAGCAAGGCCCCAGGAGGTACTGACAAGCCCCGACAGATGCTGATAAAATGGGCTGAGTCCTTGACGAAGGAAGGTAACGTCTTGACAAGAGGTTGGAGGAAAAAATCTACATAGACGCAGGCCTTTTCACACAGGCTGCCAATGCAAGCCACAATAGGCCTGCCCGGAGGTTTGAGCAAACACTTGTGTACCTTGGGCAACAAGTAAAATGTGGCTGTCACGGGGCAGTCAACCCACAGAAACCTATATTCATGGTGGTCAATGATGCCCAAGTCCTTGGCCCTATCAAGGAGACATCTGAACCGAGATGCAAAAGTCTCCGTGGAGTCAGAAGGCAGTTTTCTGTAGAATCTACTGTCACCCAATTGGCGCTGTGTGCTGGGAATGCCTGAATCAAACGGTCAACAAGAGTTGCTTGTTTGGTTGCCAATATTTGTTCAACGTTCTCATGTGGAATGATATTTTGCAGTTTCCCCTTATAGCGTGGATCCAGGAGGCAGGCCAACCAGTAACCGTCATCAGTCCTCATTTTTATAATGGGGGGTCCCTTTTTAGGATACGCAAGGCTTAATCCGCCATGTTGGCCAATGTTCCACTTGTCAATTTACTGCTTGTGCTGGGTTGAGGAGCACTTTCAGGCAAATCAACGTCACTTGCCTCCCTCAAAAACCCTGAACCTGGCCTTGCAACGCCACCAGTTTCTATTGCCCCCTGAGAAGCTTCCTCATCCAAAAAATACTCATTCCCATCATCCTCCTCGTCCTCCTCCTCTTTGCCCGCCACCTCGTCCAGTAGACTTCCCTGACCAGACAATGGCTGACTGTCATCAAGGCTTCCCTCGTCCTCGGCTGCAGACGCCTGCTCCTTTATGTGTGTCAAACTTTGCATCAGCAGACGCATTAGGGAGATGCTCATGCTTATTATGGCGTTGTCTGCACTAACCAGCCATGTGCATTCCTCAAAACACTGAAGGACTTGACAGAGGTCTTGTAGCTTCGATCACTGCACACCTGACAACTCCATGTCTGCCATCCAACTGCCTGCCCGTGTATATGTATCCTCCCACAAATACATAACAGCACGCCGCTGTTCGCACAGTCTCTGAAGCATGTGCAGTGTGGAGTTCCACCTTGTTGTAACGTCGATGATTAGGTGATGCTGGGGAAGGTTCAAAGATCGCTGATGGTTCTGCATACGGCTGGAGTGAACGGGCGAACGGCGGATGTGCGAGCAAAGTCTGCGCACCTTCAGGAGCAGGTCAGGTAACCCCGGATAACTCTTCAGGAAGCACTGCACCACCAGGTTTAAGGTGTGAGCCAGGTAAGGAATGTGTTTCAGTTGGGAAAGGGCTATGGCAGCCATAAAATACCTTCTGTTATCACTCACTACCTTGCCTGCCTCAAGATGTACACTGCCCAGCCATGACTGAGTTTCTTGCTGCAAGAACTCGGACAGAACTTCCGTGGTGTGTCTGTTGTCGCCCAAACACTTCATTGCCAATACAGCCTGCTGACGCTTGCCACTAGCTGTTCCATAATGGGACACCTTGTGTGCAACAGTGGCAGCTGTGGATGGAGTGGTCATGCGACTGCGATCTGTGGACGAGCTCTCGCTTCTGCTGGAGGATGAGGAGCAGGGGGGGCAAATGCCTACAGCCAATTGTTTCCTAGACCGTGAGCTAGGCAGAACTGCCCCAATATTGCTGTCCCCTGTGGACCCTGCATCCACCATATTAACCCAGTGTGCCGTGATGGACACGTAACGCCCCTGGCCATGCCTACTTGTCCATGCATCTGTTGTCAGGTGCACCTTTCTACTCACAGATTGCCTGAGTGCATGGACGATGCGCTCTTTAACATGCTGGTGGAGGGCTGGGATGGCTTTTCTCGAAAAGAAGTGTCGACTAAGGTAGCTCATAGTGTGGTACAGCATAGTCCATCAGGGCTTTGAAAGCTTTGCAATCAACTAACCGGTAGGGCATCATCTCTAACGAGATTAGTCTAGTAATGTGGGCGTTCAAACCCTGTGTACGCGGATGAGAGGATGAGTACTTCCTTTTCCTAACGAGAGTCTCATGTAGGGTGAGCTGGACTGGAGAGCTGCATATGGTGGAACTAGCAGGGGTGCCGGTGGACATGGCAGACTGAGAGAGGGTTGGTGATGGTATTCTTGCTGTTGGCCTACATACAGTGTTTCCTACCATGAACCAGGTGATTCCCTGACTGCTTTGGCCTTGCGACGAAACATCCACATTTGCTGCAGGTGGTGTGGTAAACGGTGGGCTTACAGTGAGGGAAGGGATGTAGCGTTGCTGACTAGCTTCATTGTGAGAGGGTGCAACAACGTTAAGAGACGTTTGGTAGCTAGTCCAGGCTTGCAAGTGCATGGTCGTTAAATGTCTACGCATGCAACTTGTATTTAGATTTTTAACATTCTGACTAGTGTTGAGCGATACCTTCCGATATTTGAAAGTATCGGTATCAGATTGTATCGGCCGACATCCAAAAAATATCGGATATCGCCGATACCGATACCCGATACCAATACAAGTCAATGGGACACAAATATCGGAAGTGATCCTGGAATGGTTCCCAGGGTCTGAAGGAGAGGAAACTCTCCTTCAGGCCCTGGGATCCATATTGATGTAAAAAATAAAGAATACAAATAAAAAATATGGATATACTCACCCCTCCGGCGGACCCTGGACCTTACGGTGTATCCGGCAGCCTCCGTTCCTAAGAATGCAGGGTGAAGGACCTTCGATGACGTCGCAACTTGTGATTGGTCACATGACCGCTCATGTGACTGCTCACGCGACCAATCACAAGCCGCGACATCATTGCAGGTCCTTCACTCGCTCATTCTTAGGAACGGAGGCTGCCGGTTGCAGCGGTTACAACCAGGGCGCGTTCGAGGGTGAGTATATTCATATTTTTTATTTTTATTCTTTATTTTACACATGAATATTCATCCCAATACCGATTCCCGATATCGCAAAAATATCGGAACTCGGTATCGAAATTCCGATACGGCAAATATCGGCCGATACCCGATTCTTACGGTATAGGAATGCTCAACAATAATTCTGACCTCTGCTGAAGGTCCTTGAGAATTTCTTACAGATGACTTTGCACTGATCATTTGGATCTTGGTTAAAAAAATGCCAGACTGCACTCTTCCTACTATCGGATACCTTTTCAGGCATTGCACACTGAGCTACTTTAACCAGATGGCCATGTTGTCCTACAACTGTTTTTGGTTTTGCCACACGTTTTTGGCTAGATACGGGCCTGCCAGATGGAACCTGTTGCGATGTTGATGCCTGCTGTGGCTCCTCTTCCACTTCAGAGCTACTGCCGGCTGCACCCTGTTCCCCCAATGGCTGCCTATCGGGGTGAACAACTGGGACATCTATGACCTCCTCTTCTATGTCCTGTGCACCTTCCTCTGTGTCACCGTGTAAGCCGGTGCTATAGCATTCGTGACGGGGCTCCATAGTCTCATCAGGTTCAGATTCTGGATCAGTACACTGCGAGGGCAATGTTGTGATCTGAGTAAAAGGAACAGCATAATAATCTGGCTGTGGCTGTGCATCTGTGTACTCCATGTCCGATTCATCTTGTAATGGGCATGGCCTGTTAACAATTTCCCTTTCTAACCCAGGAATGGTATGTGTAAACAGCTCCATGAAGTAACCCGTTGTGTCGCCTGACGCATCCTTCTCTGTTGTTCTGGGTGAAGAATGCAAGGAAGCGACTTGTCCCTGACCGGGAACATCCACTGATGACGCGCTGCTTTTACATTTTGCACTTTCCGAAGAGGAGGCAAAAAAGCTAGAGGCAGAGTCAGCAAGGAAAGCCAAAACTTGTTCCTGATGCTCCGGCTTTAAAAGCGGTTTTCCTACTCCCAGAAAACTGAGCGTTCGAAGCCTTGTGTAGCCAGACGATGACGGTGGCTGAACAACTCGAGACTTAGGTGCTATATTGCTTTTCCCACAACCACCTGATGCTCCACCACCACTACCATCATTACCAGCTGGCAATGACCGCCCACAGCCATGACCTCTTCCACCAGACTTCCTCATTCTTGGAAATATGTAACCAAACTAACAAACGGTATTTGGTTCTGTAAAACCAGTTACAAGGTGGACGCAAACTTGTTGTGAATTTAAATCTCCCTTTATAGGTGTGTGAGACTCCAGGGAAAATCAGGCCCACTGTATTACAGTACACAGCTTCAGTGGCAGACAGTGGCTGACAGATATGCCACTAACAGGACTAACGCAGATGCACACACTGGAAATAAAAATCTCCCCTTCTTTTTTTTATATGGAAGGCTAATGAATAAATCTGGCCCACTGTATTACAGTATATTTTCTGTGGCAGAAAATGACTGACAGATACCACAGAGTGGACTGGCACAGATGCACATATTTGCCAATATTAATCTCCCCCTCTTTTTTTATGGGAGACTAGTGAATAAATCTGGCCCACTGTTTTACAGTATAGTTTCTGTGGCAGAGAATGACTGACAGATACCATAGACTGGACTGGCACAGATGCACAGATTTGCCAATATTAATCTCCCCTTCTTTTTTTATGAGAGACTACTGAATAAATCTGGCCCACTGTTTTACAGTATAGTTTCTGTGGCAGAGAATGACTGACAGACAGATACCACAGAATGGACTGGCACAGATGCATAGATTTGCCAATATTTATCTCCCCTTCTTCTTTTTTTATGGGAGACTAGTGAATAAATCTGGCCCACTGTTTTACAGTATAGTTTCTGTGGCAGAAAATGACTGACAGATAACACAGACTGGATTGGCACAGATGCACAGATTTGCCAATATTAATCTCCCCTTTTTGTTTTTATATGGAAGACTAGTGAATACATCTGGCCCACTGTTTTACAGTATAGTTTCTGTGGCAGAGAATGACTGACAGACAGATACCACAGACTGACTGGACTGGCACAGATGCACAGATTTGCCAATATTAATCTCCACTTCTTTTTTTTATAGGAGACTAGTGAATAAATCTGGCCCACTGTTTTACAGTATAGTTTCTGTGGCAGAAAATGACTGACAGATAACACAGACAGGACTGGCACAGATGCACAGGTTTGCCAATATTAATCTCCCCTTTTCGTTTTTATATGGAAGACTAGTGAATAAATCTGGCCCACTGGTTTACAGCATAGTTTCTGTGGCAGAAAATGACAGACAGATACCACAGAATGGACTGGCACAGATGCACAGATTTGCCAATATTAATCTCCCCTTTTTGTTTTAATATGGAAGACTAGTGAATAAATCTGGCCCACTGTTTTACAGTATAGTTTCTGTGGCAGAGAATAACTGACAGATACCACAGTATGGACTGGCACAGATGAACAGATTTGCCAATATTAATCTCCCCTTTTTATTTTTTATATGGAAGACTAGTGAATAAATCTGGCCCACTGTTTTACAGCATTGTTTCTGTGGCAGAAAATGACTGACAGATACAACAGACTGGACTGGCACAGATGCACTGATTGGCAATATAAATCTCCCTTATTAGGTGTGGGACAGTGGAGAAAAATACAGGCCCACTGTTCCACACTACACAGTTTCAGGGGCAGAAAGTGGCTTGAAGATATATATATTAAAAAAAAAAAAGGGACTGTACTACAATTACTATCTCCCTACAGTAATCTCAGAAAAGTATGGCAGGCAGCAATAAAAAGGACTGCTGCACACAAAAGTGTGGACAAACAAACAAGATAGCTGTGCAGAAAGGAAGGAGCAACAGGATTTGTGCTTTGAAAAAAGCAGTTGGTTTGCACAGCGGCGTACAAACAGCAATGCAGCTATCAGGGAGCCTTATAAGGCAGCCTTATAAGCTACAGAGCTGATGCACAGAAATCTAGCTTCCACTGTCCCTGCAAGGAAAAGGTGGTGTTGGACAGTGGAAATCGCTACAGCACAAGCAGTTTGGGGGTGTATATTCCCTGCCTAACGCTATCCCTGCTTCTGACGAAGTGGCAGCAACCTTTCCCTTTGCTCAGATCAGCAGCAGTAAGATGGCGGTCGACGAGCACGCCCCTTTATAGCCCCTGTGATGCCGCAGAAAGCAAGCCAATCACTGCCATGCCCTTCTCTAAGATGGTGGGGACCGAGAACTATGTCATCACGCTTCCCACACTCTGCGTCCTCCTTCATTGGCTGAGAAATGGCGCTGAACGCGTCATATGAAACGCGACTTTGGCGCGAAGATCGCCGACCGCGTGGCCGACCCCACACAGGGATCGGGTCAGGTTTCATGAAACTCGACTTTGCCAAAATGACCGATCCGTTTTGCTCAACCCTAGTGCCGATACTGCTGCTGAAGCTGAGTCATGCTTAGAGCCCTTCTAAGGGCTAGTGGTAAGCAATACATACAATCTGCATTTAGCCTAGGGAGATAAAGAAGCAGGAGGAGTGACAGAAACCAATCTGCAGACAGGGATTAGACCTGTGCATCCCATTGGCAAATATATAGCACACATTATTTGCCAAATTTGCAAAAAAAACTCAGTAGAGGAAAAAATTGCAATAATTTGACAACTACATCCATGAACCGCTACATGAGCGATCAACATGCCTTAGGCTAGGTTCACATTGCGTTAGTGGGTGTCCACTAACGGACTCCGTTACATGGCGCATTTGTCGCAATTAACGCTATGTAACGGATCCGTTAGTGCACCCATTGACCGCAATGTGCTAACGGATCGCTAACGCATCGCTAACGTATGCCATTTTTGGCATGCATCAGCGATGTTCCGTTATGTTTGGACGGACCTCGAACGCTGCTTGCAGCGTTCAGGGTCCGTTCTTCGTTAGTGCAGATCCGGCATCTGCGCTAGCGGGATCGCCAACTATGCGCTAAATGGATTGCACTAACGCAATGTGAACCTAGCCTTAGTGTGGGAATCTCACTGCGCTAAAATATGGACTACCAGGCTTGCCAACCACTGGCCATCCCATCAATCCCATCTGCAGCTTCTTCCTCCTCCATCACCATTCCAAGTGTTCACACACTGGTCTCCGGTCACAGAAACTACCCCCCACAGTCGGGGTGAGTGAGAGCTGGTCAGCTGTTACGGAAGTAGACATGACTGCTACTTTTGTGTCACCTAGCACAACACGTCTTTCTTAATCCATCATAGCATCTCTGCATGCACCTCACTCACAGTTCAGCAGTTTGTCTTGCTCTCCGTACTCAGTCCTCTCTAAGCACAGCAGCCTGCTCTCCGTCCCGCAATTGTGGACACATAAAAGAATGTTTCCTTCTACACATGGCAAAGCTGAAAGCTTGAACTCCACCACCTACAATAACCGAGATATGGTTAGATGAAAGCTATGACTGGGCAGTTAACTTACAGGGTTACAGTCTGTCTAGAAAGGATCTTAAAAATCAGAGAGGAGGAGGAGTTTGTCTTTATGTAAAGTCTTGTCTAAAGTCCACTTTAAGTGAGGATATTAGCGAAGGGAATGAGGTTGTCGAGTCCATATGGGTCGAAATACATAGAGGGAAAAATAATAACAAAATTTTTATTGGTGTCTGTTACAAATCCCAAAATGTAAAAGAAATCATAGAAAGTCTACTACTAAGGCAGATAGATGAAGCTGCAACCCATAATGAGATCCTTGTTATGGGAGACTTTATCTACCAGGATGTACTCGTGTGCCTTGTTATCTGCTCATGTTTAATGTATTTGTCTATATTTGCCCCGTATTCACATGTAAAGCGCCATGGAATAAATGGCGCTATAAAAATGTATAATAATAATAATAAATAATAATAATAATAACTGAAAAAAGAGACCTGCGAAACCCACAAAGACAACAGGTTTCTGCTAATGACCAAGAAAATTTATCTTTCACAATTTGTGCAGAATCCAACCAGAGGAGCAGCACTTTTGGACCTAATCCTATCTAAAAGACCTGACAGAATAACAAATCTGCAGGTCGTCGGGCATCTAGTAATAGTGACCACAACATTGTTCAGTTTCACTTGTCTTTCACTAGGGGGACTTTTCAGGGAGTCACAAAAACAGTGAACTTTAGGAAGGCAAAGTTTGACCAGCTTAGAGATGCCCTTAATCTGGTTGACTGTGACCATGTCCTCAGAAATAAGAATACAGATAGTAAATGGGAAATGTTTAAAAGACATCCTAAATAGGCACTGTAAGTAGTTTATACCTTGTGGGAATAAAAGAACAAGAAATAGGAACTGAACTCCTCGTGTTTTCTCCCTCTATTAACCTACCTTTGCCTGACATTCCCATCTCTATGTGCGGTTCCACCATTACTCCAAAGCAACATGCCCGCTGCCTTGGGGTCATACTTGATTCCGAGCTTTCATTCACCCCCCACATCCGATCACTGGCTCGCTCTTCTTATCTGCATCTCAAAAACATTTCTAGAATTCGCCCTTTTTTTACTTTCGATTCTCTAAAAAAACTCTTACTGTTTCACTTATTCATTCTCGTCTGGACTATTGTAACTCTCTACTAATCGGCCTCCCTCTTACCAAACTCTCCCCGCTCCAATTTGTCCTGAATGCTGCAGCCAGGATCATATTCCTCACCAACCGTTACACCGATGCCTCTACCTTGTGCCAGTCATTACTCTGATTACCCATTCACTCAAGAATCCAGTACAAAACTACTACCCTCATCCACAAAGCACTCCATGGCTTAGCACCACCCTACATCTTATCTCTGGTCTCAGTCTACCACCCTACCCGTGCACTCCGCTCCGCTAATGACCTGAGGTTAGCATCCTCAATAATCAGAACCTCCCACTCCCGTCTCCAAGACTTTACACGTGCTGTGCCAATTCTTTGGAATGCACTACCTATGTTAATATGATTAATCCCCAATCTCCACAGTTTTAAGCATGCCCTAAAAACTCATTTGTTCAGATTGGCCTACCGCCTCAATGCATTAATCTAACTATCCCTGTGTGGCTCATTCAAGAAAAAAAAAAAAACATAATTGGGTTCCTCGCATCCTGTTCTCATACACTTTATGCAGTTAATAGCCCTCTGTGTCTATACTGCTACATACTTAGGCAGTTAACTGGTTCATGCAGCTTTACATGAACACCTGAGCCTTACACTATGGCTGGTCAGACTAAATAAAACAATTGTTACCATCCACCTCTCGTGTCTCCCCTTTTCCTCATAGTTTGTAAGCTTGCGAGCAGGGCCCTCATTCCTCTTGGTATCTATTTTGAACTGTGATTTATGTTACACTGTAATGTCTATTGTCTGTACAAGTCCCCTCTATAATTTGTAAAGCGCTGCGAAATATGTTGGCGCTATATAAATAAAATTATTATTATTTATTAAGAAAACCCCAATGTGGCTAAACAAAGAAGTAAGAGGGGCAATTAACAGTAAAAAGAAAGCATTTAAACTACTAAAGCAGGATTGCACCGTTGAAGCTCTAAAAAACTATAAGGAGAAAAATACTTTATCTAAAAAACTAATTAAATCTGCCGAAAATGAAACAGAGAAGCACATTGCTAAGGAGAGTAAAACTAATCTCAAACTGTTCTTCAACTATACCAACAGTAAAAGAATCATAAGTGAAAGGGTAGGCCGCTTGAAAAATTGTGAGGAAAGAATGGTTGTAGATGACGAGGAAAAAGCTAATATATTAAACACCTTCTTCTCCATGGTATTCACTGTGGAAAATTAAATGCTAGGTGAACTACCGAGAGACAAAGAAAACCCTATATTAAGGGTCACCAATCTAACCCAAGAAGAGGTGTGCAACTGGCTAAATAAGGTTAAAAATACATAAGTCTCCGTGTCTGGATGGCATACACCCACGAGTAGTAAGAGAACTATGTAATGTAATAGACAAGCCATTAAATGTAATAGACAAGCCATTATTTCTTATATTTAGGGACTCTATAGCGATGGGGTCTGTTCCACATGACTGGTGCATAGCAAATGTAATACCAATATTCAAAACGGGCTCTAAAAGTGAAACTGGTAATTTTAGGCCAGTAAGTGTTAGGTGTCGAGTTCCTGCCGCTGCACAGGGGGAATCTCAAGCCATGTCCACTGCGTTCTACCATTCTCCTCCAGCTGCAGTGGAACCTGCTCAGCAGATACATCAATCCCTGTTAGGCAATTCAGTACTACAATGGACATAGCGGTCAGAGCACATACAGTGATCTGACAATAACCCAAAATCATAGAACGAGCTCTGAGACGTGGGAACTCTGCAGACCGCAATCCCTAATCCTCTCCAAACAACACTAGAGGCAGCCGTGGATTGCGCCTAACTCTGCCTATGCAACTCGGCACAGCCTGAGAAACTAACTAGCCTGAAGATAGAAAATAAGCCTACCTTGCCTCAGAGAAATACCCCAAAGGAAAAGGAAGCCCCCCACATATAATGACTGTGAGTTAAGATGAAAAGACAAACGTAGAGATGAAATAGATTCAGCAAAGTGAGGCCCGACTTTCTTAACAGATCGAGGATAGAAAAGGTAACTTTGCGGTCTACACAAAACCCTAAAGAAAACCACGCAAAGGGGGCAAAAAGATCCTCCGTACCGAACTAACGGCACGGAGGTACACCCTTTGCGTCCCAGAGCTTCCAGCAACAAATTAGACAAGCTGGACAGAAAAAATAGCAAACAAATAGCAAAGAAGAACTTAGCTATGCAGAGCAGCAGGCCACAGGAATGATCCAGGGAAAAGCAAGTCCAACACTGGAACATTGACAGGAAGCCAGGATCAAAGCATTAGGTGGAGTTAAGTAGAGAAGCACCTAACGACCTCACCAGATCACCTGAGGGAGGAAACTCAGAAGCCGCGGTACCACTTCCCTCCACCAACAGAAGCTCACAGAGAGAACCAGCCGAAGTACCACTTGTGACCACAGGAGGGAGCTCTGCCACAGAATTCACAACAAATCCCAGCATCTGGCTCAAGCTGGTACTGTGCGCTTGGGTACTGCTGCCTTTCCAGGCTCTGCCTTTGTAGCCAGCACTGTTCAGCGGCGAACAGGCGTTTCAGGGACTAAGTCCTGCTTTTCCCACACTAAGCATGCCCACGGGATGACCTCCCATTGGAGGTCGGGGGTCACATGCTTAGGTCTTGTTGGGCTGCTATAAAAGGTTTGCATGGCCACTCGCCATGCGCTAGTGTAAACTTATTAACTTGTGTGGGTGGATGAATGCCTGTCGATTGATGAAAGCTCTGAATCATTCCCATCCCTAGTGTTGTTGCCTTCTCGCAAATGGTATAGCTACCTAGCACCCGACAGTGCTATCCTGCACAATTGCACAAGTTGCTGTATCCAGTTAGCAGCGAGCGCCAGAGAGGCGCCATGCGCAGACAGTGCACTTTCCTAGCCCCAGTTAGGGTGGATAGTGGCATCCGCCACAGTGGCGCTGCATGCCACTGTCAGGGAGGAAAATATTTACTTTAGTTTCCCTGGCACCGCAGTAGTGGTGTCGAGCGCAAGAGATCTAGAGGGACTCTTACCCTGAGTCTTGAGGCAGAGTTCTGTGTCGCCTTGCTTGCGCTCTATGTGCGGTATCGCGGCCCTGTGACGCAACAGGGTTCGCTTCCTTCATACCGGGTGAGGCTAACCCATGTGTGTACTCACATTATACCGACATATAGTCCATCATTACCAATCAGCAGGTGTCTTAGCTGCACGTGGACCCAGGACTGCGAACACACCTTATATCATCTCCAATTATTATTTGGTGCGTTCCGCCAGTCCTAACATTACACTAGCGCCAGGGTCTGGCTTGTAATGGTGGACAAACAGCATCTACACTGGTACATCCAGCAGCTAGAGGGTAGGTTGGCGGCTCTTGAGCGTATAACCTCGGCTGTAGATGTTACCACGGTCACTGTTCAGGCTGCTAGCATAGCTGCAGCCAGTTTGTCCACTGCCACCCCGGCTCTGACTTTATCCCATCTCCTGCTACCTGATAAGTTTATTGGAGACAGTAAGCTGTTTCGGGGACTCGCGAGTTAGTGTGCCATACACCTTGAGCTCCTGGCTGCACGATTTCCCATGGAGCGGGCAAAGGTGGGATTTATTGTATCCCTGTTGTCGGGCAGGGCGTTGGAGTGGGCAAAGCCGCTGTGAGGGTGTGACGATCATGTGGTACAGAGTGTTCCAAGGTTTCTGAACTCTCTGAGACAGGTCTTTTTGGGACCTTGTGTCACCCATGATTCAGCGCTCCAACTGCTGTCTTTGACACAGGGTTTATCCATGGTTAGTCATATTTCCGTTCACTTCCGAACTTTGGCATCTGAGCTGGAGTGGCCGGATACAGTCCTAATCCCTGTGTTCTGGAGAGGACTGGCTGACTATGTGAAGGACGCCTTGGCCACTAGGGAGATTCCCGCAACACTCAAAGATCTGATAGCCAAATCCACTCGCATTGACCTCCGTTTTCACGAGCGGGGGTTGGAGCGAGCCCAGCGTAGGCAGAGGTTTCGACTGGCACCTACCTTCGCCAAGCCTCTTGAGTCCCCTGTTCAGGTGTCCAAGCCCTATGAGGCCATGGAGGTTTCTCGAGCGGGTCCTAAGTCTCAGGCAGCTTGAATACCCATGGTCTGTAATGTCTGCCAGCAGTCAGGACATTATATCAAGAAATGCCACAGCGGCAGGGGAAACGACTGCGTCTAGTAACTGTAGGAGGAGGTTCACTAGACACAGCGGTGTTTTCCTCCAAATTGTCCTTCAAGGGGACAATTACCTTTGGCCTTTCCACTTTTATGGTCAAGCTTTGTGTGGATTCTGGGGCAGAGGGAAATTTCATTTCCTCAGCCTTCACCAAACGGCACGCAATACCCCTGATTATGCTAGCCAAACCAGTGACCGTAAGAGTCGACACTGCCCTCACAAATTACACACCAGACTATCCCATTTACATTATCCATGTCTCAATCCCATCAGGAGATCATTTCCCTTCTTGTCATTCCTGAGGGAATAGATGAGATTCTGCTAGGGATACCTTGGTTGCGTTACCACTCTCCTCATATAGAGTGGTCCTCTGGGAGAATTCTGGGATGGAGTAAATCTTGTGAGGGCAGATGTCTGAGGGAGTGCATTCAGGTTGCCATAACAGAGGTACCCGCAGATCTTACCTCTCTCCACAAACACTATTGGTCTTATGAAGACATATTCTCCAAGAGAGTTGTAGAGACTCTTCTGCCTCACCGCCCCTTTGACTGTCCTATTGATTTCTTGCCTGGGTCAGAGCCTCTCCAGGAACGAGTCTATCCCCCGTCTCTCCCGGAGATGGAGGCAATGTCACCAGGAAAATCTGTCAAGAGGATTCATTAGGAAGTCAGTGTCACCTGCGGGGGTGGGGTTCTTCTTTATGCAAAAGAAGAACAGAGAATTGCGCCCAAGTATTGACTATAGGGGTTTTAATGTCATCACCGTTAAGAATAATTACCCTCTGCCTTTGATATCTGAGTTCTTCGATAGACTACGAGGGGCGAGCGTATTTACTAAGTTAGATCTGCGGGGTGCTTACAACCTGATTCGCATCCATGAGGGGGACGAATGGAAGACAGCTTTTAATACCAGCGATGGGCACTATGAGTATCTCGTGATGCCCTTTGGGCTCAGTAATGCCCCAGCCATCTTCCAAGACTTTGTGAATGACATCTTCCGGGATATGCTCTCCACCTCAGTGGTGGTCTATCTGGATGATATTCTCATCTACTCTCCAGATATAAATTCCCACTGGAGAGATGTTTGCAGAGTCTTCGACCTCCTACTGGCTAACTCCCTCTATGCCAAGTTGGAGAAGTGTCTGTTTGAGCAGGAGTCCTTGCCTTTCCTTGGCTATATTTCAACTTGTGGATTAGCTATGGATCCTGCAAAGCTACAAGCAGAGATGGACTGGCAGGAACCTCATTCTCTCAAAGCGGTGCAACGCTTTATGGGGTTCAATAATTATCGCCAGTTCATTCCCCACTTCTCCACTTTGGTAGCTCCATTGGTAGCCCTCAACAAGAAGGGTGCAAATCTCAAATTATGGTCGGAGGAGGTCTCCAAGGCCTTCTTATCTGTTAAGTCCCATTTTGCTAGCACTCCCATTCTGAATCGTCCCGATGTAGATAAGCCCTTCATTATTGAGATTGATGCCTCATCCGTCGGTGCCAGGGTGGTCCTCTTCCAAAAGGACAGTCAAGTTTGGAAGCATCCTTGCTTCTTCTACTCCAAGACCTTCACTCCAGCAGAGACTAATTATTCTATTGGGGACAAGGAGTTGCTAGCAATGAAGTTGGCCTTTCCAGAGTAGAGACACCTCCTGGAGGGATCTCGCTTTACCTTTCAAGTTTACACTGACCACAAGAATTTGGTGTATTTGCAAACAGCCCAGCGGCTAATTTCTCGCCAGGCTAGATGGTCCCCATTCTTCTCCCAGTTCCACTTCACCCTTCATTTCCTATCCGGGGAGAAGAACATTCAAGCCCACGCTCTCTCCCGCTCTGTGGTGTCATTAGAGGAAGAGCCTCGGCTAATTCTCCCCTCCGTGAGTCTGAGAACTGTGGCTCCGGTGTTGCTAGAGTCTGTGCTGCTGGGCAAGACTTTCATGCCATCTAATTTGCGACTGGAGGTTCTCTCTTGGGCTCACTCGTCCAGGGTGGGTGGACATTTCGGGATCAAGAGAACATCACAGCTTCTGGCGAGGACGTACTGGTGGCCGCATATGACCCGTGATGTCGAAGACTATATTTGAGCGTGCATCTCCTGTGCCAAGAATAGGTCTTCACGACAACGGCCTGCTGGGCTTCCGGTGGCTGATAGGCCCTAGAGGATGGTCGGGATTGACTTTGTGGTTGGCTTACCCAAGTCCCGTAGCTGCACCGTTATTTGGGTAGTTACCGATCATTTCTTTAAAATGGTGCTAGGGTGCCTCTCCCACGGTTACCTTCTGCAGGGGCCTTGGCGGCGTTGTTTGTCAAACATGTCTTCTGCTTACATGGTATGCCTGATAAGATTGTCATTGACAGGGGTCCCCAGTTTGCGTCTCGGTTCCGGAAAGAGCTTTGTCACCTACTTAGTATTGAGCTGAATCTCTCTTCAGCATACCATTTCGAGCCAAATGGGTTGGTAGAGAGGGCCAACCTGACCCTGGTTACATACCTACGACATTTTGTCTTGGCCAGGCAGGATGGCTGGGCATCCCTGCTACTGTGGGTGGAGTTTGCCTTGAACAACGCCATAGCTGACTTCACTGGGCACACCCCATTCCTCTTTAATTATGGCCAGCATCCATGGGTTCCTGTACTCATGCCCGTGTCTTCCGCCAACTCTAGGGTGGAAGACTGGAAAATGGAAGCACGGGACATCTGGGACCGCATACAGTATGCCATCCAGGCCTCCAAGGAGAGAATGAGGGTCTCAGCTGATGTACATCGGCGTCCTTTGCTCCTGGCGACTTAGTGTGGCTCTCCGCCCACAATATCAGGCTACGAGTTGAGTCCACCAAGTTTGCGCCTCGCTGCTTAGGTCCCTTCAAGGTTCTGGAACAGGTTAATCCTGTGGTCTACCATCTGGCTCTTCCTCCATGCCTGGGTATCACCAACACCTTTCATGTGTCCCTCTTAAAGCCCATTTACATGTCCCGGTTTTCCGAGTCATCTGCCAGGTCATCAGGTTTGTCCACGGACGAGTACAAGGTGAATTCTATCTTGGGGTGCAAGTTGGTATGTGGCAAAAAATACTATCTAGTGGACTGAAAGGGTCACAGCCCAGAGGACAGAACCTGGGAACCTGTGAAGCACATTCAGGCTCCGTTGCTCATTGCAGCCTTTGAACTTAGTGAGGCCCAAGGAAGGGGGGTCATGTTAGGTGTCGAGTTCCCGCCGCTGTACAGGGGGAATCTCAAACCATGTCCACCGCAGTCTCCCATTCTCCTCCAACCGCAGTGGAACCTGCTCAGCAGAAACGTCGATCCCAGTGTCTGACTCAAGCTAATACTGTGCGCTTGGGTACTGCTGCCTTTCCAGGCTCTGCCTTTGTAGCCAGCACTGTTCAGCGGCGAGCAGTCATTTCAGGGACTAAGTCCTGCTTTTCCCACACTGCGCATGCTTACGGGACGGCCTCCAATTGGAGGTCGGAGGTCACATGCTCAGGTCCTGTTGCAGCTCCTATTGAACAATGAGGAAGGTCCCGGAGCAATGCTGCTTTAAAAGGTTCGCATGGCCGCTTGGCCGTGCACTAATGTAAACTTAATAACTTGTATGTTTGTGTGTGGATGAATGCCTGTCAATGGATGAAAGCTCTGAATCATTCCCAAACCTAGTGTTTTTGCCTGCTCGCAAATGGTAAAGCTACCTAGCGCCCGACAGTGCTATCCTGCACAATTGCACAAGTTGCCGAATCCAGTTAGCAGCGACCGCCAGAGTGGCACCGTGCGCAGATAGTGTGCTTTCCTAGACCAAGTTAGAGTGGCGCTGTACGCACTCCTGTGCGGAGAATATTTACTTTAGTTTCCCTGGCACTGCAGTAGCTCTAGATCTAGTAGATCTAGAGGGACTCTTACCCTGGGTCTTGGCGCAGAGTTCTGTGTCACCTTGCTTGCGCTCTCTGTGCGGTATCGCGGCCCTGTGATGCAACAGCGTTCACTTCCTTCATACCGAGTGAAGCTAACCCGTATGTGTACTCACTAGTGTTGAGCATTCCGATACCGCAAGTATCGGGTATCGGCCGATATTTGCGGTATCGGAATTCCGATACCGAATTCCGATACTTCCCGCGTATCGGATACCGGAATCGGAAGTTCCCAGAATTCAAATTGAACGCAGCAGCCAATGAGGAATGAATGAAAGTGTGGGCACATCCTGTTTAGCATGGTGGGCATGTAAGTACTGGCAAGGCTGGGATTGGCTGCTGAAATGATGTCACTCTGCACTATAAAAAAGCGCTGCTGCCATTTTGCGCTCACTCTGCTGTGATTTCAGTTAGGGACAGGACGCTGTGTTCTAACTGAGGGCCAGTTGAGCTTGCTAATTGCTTTATTTTCCTTTCCAAAGGCTAATTTAGCAAAACGCTGTGTGTTCTTCACTGTTCACCTTGCTCTTGCCTTGCAGCGCTGTTTTAACAGCGTTCTGCAAGGTCTCTGTGTGTGTGTGTGCAGCTCACTCTGTAGTCTGTGTGCAGCCATATACCCGGTTGTATTCAGCTCAGGGGGGGTTCACACTGCCTCACACAGTTGTTCTTTTTTGCTCTTAGTGCAGCCTGCTGCACATTTTTTCTCAAATTTCCTATTAGTGTTTTTCCACCAGTCTCCAGCTCTATTGTGGAAAAACACTACATAGGATAACCTAGAGGGGGGTTTTAGGGCCTTGCAGCGCCGTTTACGGCTGTCTGCACGGTCTCCGTGTGAGCCCAGCTCGCCCTGCAGTCTGTGTGCAGCCATAGCCGGTTGGATTCAGCTCAGGGTTCGTTACTGGCTCATACCTTGAGAAAAATTTTCCTTTTTTTCAAATAGTGCAGCCTGTTTAAAATTTGAAAAAAAAAATTCCTATTAGTGTCTTTCCACTCGTATCCAGCTAAATAGTGGAAAAACACTATATAGGATAACCTAGAGGAGGGTTTTTTGGCCTTGCAGCGCCGTTTACGGCTGTCTGCACGGTCTCCGTGTGAGCCCAGCTCGCCCTGTAGTCTGTGTGCAGCCATAGCCGGTTGGATTCAGCTCAGGGTTCGTTACTGGCTCATACCTTGAGAAAAATTTTCCTTTTTTTCAAATAGTGCAGCCTGTTTAAAATTTGAAAAAAAAAAATCCTATAAGTGTCTTTCCACTCATATCCAGCTAAATAGTGGAAAAACACTATATAGGATAACCTAGAGGAGGGTTTTTTGGCCTTGCAGCGCCGTTTACGGCTGTCTGCACGGTCTCCGTGTGAGCCCAGCTCGCCCTGTAGTCTGTGTGCAGCCATAGCCGGTTGGATTCAGCTCAGGGTTCGTTACTGGCTCATACCTTGAGAAAAAATTTCCTTTTTTTGAAATAGTGCAGCCTGTTTAAAATTTGAAAAAAAAAAATCCTATAAGTGTCTTTCCACTCGTATCCAGCTAAATAGTGGAAAAACACTATATAGGATAACCTAGAGGAGGGTTTTTTGGCCTTGCAGCGCCGTTTACGGCTGTCTGCACGGTCTCCGTGTGAGCCCAGCTCGCCCTGTAGTCTGTGTGCAGCCATAGCCGGTTGGATTCAGCTCAGGGTTCGTTACTGGCTCATACCTTGAGAAAAATTTTCCTTTTTTTGAAATAGTGCAGCCTGTTTAAAATTTGAAAAAAAAAAATTACTATTAGTGTCTTTCCACCAGTCTCCAGCTCAATTGTGGAAAAACACTACATAGGATAACCTAGAGGGGTTTTTTTGGGCCTTGCAGCGCCGTTTACGGCTGTCTGCACGGTCTCTGTGTGAGCGCAGCTCGCCCTGTAGTCTGTGTGCAGCCATAGCCGGTTGGATTCAGCTCAGGGTGCGTTACTGCCTCATACCTTGAAAAACAATTTCCTTTTTTTCAAATAGTGCAGCCAGTTTAAAATTTGAAAAAAAAAATTCCTATTAGTGTCTTTCCACTTGTATCCAGCTAAATAGTGGAAAAACACTATATAGGATAACCTAGAGGAGGGTTTTTTGGCCTTGCAGCGCCGTTTACGGCTGTCTGCACGGTCTCCGTGTGATTTAAACTAGCTCTGTAGCCCGATCTGCACCAAAAAAAAAGTTAAGTTCACCAAACACAACTTAACACTTGTGTAGGCCACATTTGAAAAATAATAAAGTTTAGTCCACAATTTACAACATTAGTGTTTCTTACACCTGTTAGGAGGAGCATTACAGGAATAAGCACACTAAGGCCTTAGTACTTTTCTGCTTATCTTTATCTGTCAACCAAGATGAAGAGGGCAGGGAGTAAGGCACGTGGGCGTGGGCGCGGAGCAGGGAGAGGAGCAGGGAGAGGACGTGGTGATTCTGTGCCTGCTGCGGGCGCCGGTGACTCGTCGTCACTCAGTTTCAGCAGGGAACAGTCCTTCATGCGCAGCTTTGTCGGAGAGCGCCGTGCACCGCTGCTGCGTGAAGACCAAATTGAAGCCGTTGTCGGGTGGATGGCAGCTAACGCCTCGGCATCGACTTCAGTTAGTGCCACATCCTCTCAGGCACAGAGCACTGGAGAGCAGCCATCTGTCTCTTCACCACCTGCCAAATTGGCCAGGCAGTCAGAGAGCCCAGGACAGGAGCCGTCTCTACTTCTGTTCTCTGAATCTCTTGGCTTGGAAACAGGGGGCCAGCCAAGCAGCATTGGAGAAATGGAAGAAGAGGCAGTGTGCAGTGATGCCCAACACCTTTTTCTCTCTGACTCTGAAGAGGCAGGTGGGCCAGTGCCTCCGGTGACCACAGCGCAGTACGCATCTGATGATGAAACTCAGGTGCCGCTTTCTCGTGCGTACTGTGCTGCTGAGACTACCCAGGAGGAGCAGTTGGTGGCAGAGGGTAGTGGAGATGATGAGGTCCTTGACCCATCGTGGCGTGAGGAACAGGAAGGTGGTGGGAGCAGCTCAGAGGAAGAGCTTCCTCTTACGGGCCAAAGAGGGAGAGGGAGGGGGAAGACTGCGGAGCCTGTAGCCTCCACTTTGGCACCCGTTAGGAGCCTGTCTCTTTCCAAAGCCAAAAAGGGCGCTCCCAAGACTTGCAGTGCCTGGTCCTTTTTTGACACAGTTGCAGATGACATTTGTTTTGTCAAATGCAAGCTGTGTCATCATAAAGTAAAAAGAGGGAAAAATGTCAGCAACCTCAATACCACAAATATGTGGAAACATGTGCGGACCAGGCACGCGGTGGAGTTACAGAAACACACTGAAGATGTAGGCCAACCAACAGCGGCAGCTACCACCTCTTCAGCTCGTGTTGCCTCTTCCTCCAGCTCACGCACAGCTGGTTTGGCTTCCTCCCAGAGACCTTGTGTAATTCCACCCACAGCACCACCTTCCCAGTCATCCTCACACTCCCAGTCTACTCTACAGCCATCGGTAGTACAGGCATGGGAGAAAAGGCGGGCATTCTCGGCCAACCACCCCCGAGCACAGGCTCTGAATGCAGGCATTGCCAAACTGTTGTCCCTGGAAATGCTCTCGTTCAGGCTGGTGGAGACTGACAGCTTCCGTGACTTGATGGCATTGGCAGTCCCACAGTACAAGGTGCCCAGCCGCTTTTACTTCAGCAGGCAGGCTGTCTCTGCCCTGCACAGGCATGTTGAGGCAAACATAAAACATGCGCTACTGAACGCCGTCAGTAGCAAGGTCCACCTCACCACCGATGCGTGGACCAGTCAGCATGGACAGGGGCGATATGTTTCCCTCACTGCCCATTGGGTTAATGTTGTTGAGCCAGGTACAGATCGTGCGAGTGGCGCAGGACGTGTCCTGCCCACTCCAAGGATTGCAGGAATCCAGTCTGTACGCATCGACTCCTCCTCTTACACCAGTTCCTCTGATTCCTCTCTGCAGGATCCGTCACAGTCCACCCCCACATGGACCCGTGAACGTTTACCTATGACAGACATGAGCACAGCCGTGGCCAAACGTCAGCAGGCCGTCTTGAAACTAGTTTCATTGGGGCATCGAAGCCACACAGCGCAGGAGCTCTGGAATGCCATCAAGCAGGAGAGTGATGTGTGGTTACTGCCAGCGAATCTCCAGCCAGGCATGGTAGTGTGTGACAATGGCCGAAATCTGGTGGCAGTTTTGGCCCTTGGCAACCTCACTCACATCCCATGTCTGGCACATGTGCTCAATTTGGTTGTGCAGAGTTTTCTGAGGGACTATCCGGATCTTGATGCCCTGCTGCACAAGGTCCGCCTAGAGTGTGCTCACTTGCGGCGTTCCAGCTTGGCCAGATCCCGCATTGCTGCTCTGCAGCGCAGATTCCGCCTTCCGGAACACCGCATCATATGTGACCTACCTACCCGGTGGAATTCCACGTTACATATGTTGGAGCGGTTGTGTGAGCAGCAGCAAGCAGTTATGGAGTACCAGCTGCATCAGGCGCAAAGAAGTCGCAGTCAGCGCCGATCAGACTTCACAACCACAGAGTGGGCCACTCTGAAGGACGTCTGCCAGGTTTTGCGTCCATTTGATTATTCCACGCAGATGGCAAGTGCAGATGATGCACTAGTCAGCATGACTGTCCCCCTTATCTGCCTGCTTCAGCAAACTTTGCAAGGGTTAAGGGATGATGTGGTGGAAGAGGTGGAGGATGAGGAGTCACCTTTTCCATCAGCTTCTGGAGAGTCAGCGCCACGTGGTTCCTCACAAAGGGGTACGCAGGGGCCAATTTGTGAGGAGGATGAGGAGGAGTCAATGGACGAGGAAGAGCTCCATCCAGAGGAGGGAGCGACACAATTGTCCAGTGGTCAGTGTGTACAGCGAGGGTGGGGTGATGACGAGCGGGCAGAGATCATGTCTCAAGCAGGGGACAGCGTTTCTGGGCCGGTTGGCACTCTGCAGCACATGGTGGATTTTATGCTACAGTGCCTGAGAAATGACCGCCGCATCGACCACATTCTCAACATGCCTGATTATTGGGTGTTCACCCTCCTCGATCCTCGCTACCGGGACAACGTCCAAAACCTCATCCCTGCGTTGACCCGGGAGCGTAAATTGCGGGAGTACCACGACACACTGGTGAATTCCATCATCTTCTCCTGTCCAACTGAGAGGAGTGCTGCTAGTGCTTTACAAAGCAGCTCAGTGCGTCGAGGCAGTGGGGGAGGCTCTGCCCAAAGAGGGAGCAGAAGCAGTACCTCTGCCCAAGGCAAGCCGAGTATGGCACAACTCTGGCACACTTTTGTGTGCCCGCCCCAAATGTCTACACCATCACCGGCGGCTCCAGTGAGCAGGAGGCAACGGTTCCGTCAGATGGTGACAGACTACATGGCTTGCCCTCTTACTGTACTCCCCGACGGCTCTTCCCCGTTCAAGTTTTGGGTCTCTAAGCTGGATACATGGCCAGAGCTAAGTCAGTATGCATTGGAGGTGCTGGCTTGCCCTGCGGCTAGTGTCTTATCGGAACGTGTCTTTAGTGCCGCAGGTGGTGTACTAACAGACCGTCGCATGCGACTATCCTCCGATAACGTTGACCGGCTTACTTTCCTGAAAATGAACCAGGCCTGGATCTCGCAGGAATTTGCCACTCCTCTGCCTGATTAATTAATTGGGTGTCATCCAGGTCTTCTGCTGTGTTCATCTTTCTACCACCTGAAATGCTATTCCTGGGCTCCAACACCGCCAGTTGCGGCTCAGAAGTGCAGGCTGCACAGTCAAAACATACGACCCAGTGTTATTGGGTTTCAGTAACGTCAGCTGATCCCCAGCTGTGTAGCCGGCAATGTGTCCTGCGACCGCTACGCTGGCACAACAACCTGAATGTAAGGGAACCTGCCCCCCCCCCCCCCCCGTCGTTTGTTACTGAAAGAGCCATCTTGTGCAGCAGTAATGCTGCACAAGGAAAAGGTAGCTATTTTTTTTGGGCTCCTTGCACACGCAGAACTTAACACTTATAAAATATGTTCACTGATACCGTTATACCGTCCCAGAGCTGGGACTTTCCTTCGTAATGTTTAAGTAAATAGGGCAGCACACTGCAGCGCCAAAACATGCAAACTTGAAAACACAAAAATTTGAACTGCATTACTGCACTGAAAATATGAAAAATGAGAGCTTTTAGCGCATAAAAATGGCCAATTTTATGTGTACCTCGTAGCCACGATAAGGCATCTCTCTTATACGAGGCCCTACGCTTGACCTACCTCTCTGAGAATAAACGTCTCCATCTGAATGGGTACATGTGAAACCTCTCCTTGGACTCAAATTCTCTCTCACTGTGGAGGGGTATTGGACCTATTATAATTAAAACACCTGAAGCTAGGAGGCGGGGAGTGCACGATCAGAAGGCTAGAGAATACATTACAAAAAACCTGATCTGCACATCCAAACATAGACACAGTGTGAACAGGTGCTGAACCCAGAGTCGCCAACTCGTATATATTTAAGTAAATAGGGCAGCACACTGCAGCGCCAAAACATGCAAACTTGAAAACACAAAAATTTTGTGTCCAATACCCCTCCACAGTGAGAGAGAATTTGAGTCCAAGGAGAGGTTTCACATGTACCCATTCAGATGGAGACGTTTATTCTCAGAGAGGTAGGTCAAGCGTAGGGCCTCGTATAAGAGAGATGCCTTATCGTGGCTACGAGGTACACATAAAATTGGCCATTTTTATGCGCTAAAAGCTCTCATTTTTCATATTTTCAGTGCAGTAATGCAGTTCAAATTTTTGTGTTTTCAAGTTTGCATGTTTTGGCGCTGCAGTGTGCTGCCCTATTTACTTAAATATATACGAGTTGGCGACTCTGGGTTCAGCACCTGTTCACACTGTGTCTATGTTTGGATGTGCAGATCAGGTTTTTTGTAATGTATTCTCTAGCCTTCTGATCGTGCACTCCCCGCCTCCTAGCTTCAGGTGTTTTAATTATAATAGGTCCAATACCCCTCCACAGTGAGAGAGAATTTGAGTCCAAGGAGAGGTTTCACATGTACCCATTCAGATGGAGACGTTTATTCTCAGAGAGGTAGGTCAAGCGTAGGGCCTCGTATAAGAGAGATGCCTTATCGTGGCTACGAGGTACACATAAAATTGGCCATTTTTATGCGCTAAAAGCTCTCATTTTTCATATTTTCAGTGCAGTAATGCAGTTCAAATTTTTGTGTTTTCAAGTTTGCATGTTTTGGCGCTGCAGTGTGCTGCCCTATTTACTTAAATATATACGAGTTGGCGACTCTGGGTTCAGCACCTGTTCACACTGTGTCTATGTTTGGATGTGCAGATCAGGTTTTTTGTAATGTATTCTCTAGCCTTCTGATCGTGCACTCCCCGCCTCCTAGCTTCAGGTGTTTTAATTATAATAGGTCCAATACCCCTCCACAGTGAGAGAGAATTTGAGTCCAAGGAGAGGTTTCACATGTACCCATTCAGATGGAGACGTTTATTCTCAGAGAGGTAGGTCAAGCGTAGGGCCTCGTATAAGAGAGATGCCTTATCGTGGCTACGAGGTACACATAAAATTGGCCATTTTTATGCGCTAAAAGCTCTCATTTTTCATATTTTCAGTGCAGTAATGCAGTTCAAATTTTTGTGTTTTCAAGTTTGCATGTTTTGGCGCTGCAGTGTGCTGCCCTATTTACTTAAATATATACGAGTTGGCGACTCTGGGTTCAGCACCTGTTCACACTGTGTCTATGTTTGGATGTGCAGATCAGGTTTTTTGTAATGTATTCTCTAGCCTTCTGATCGTGCACTCCCCGCCTCCTAGCTTCAGGTGTTTTAATTATAATAGGTCCAATACCCCTCCACAGTGAGAGAGAATTTGAGTCCAAGGAGAGGTTTCACATGTACCCATTCAGATGGAGACGTTTATTCTCAGAGAGGTAGGTCAAGCGTAGGGCCTCGTATAAGAGAGATGCCTTATCGTGGCTACGAGGTACACATAAAATTGGCCATTTTTATGCGCTAAAAGCTCTCATTTTTCATATTTTCAGTGCAGTAATGCAGTTCAAATTTTTGTGTTTTCAAGTTTGCATGTTTTGGCGCTGCAGTGTGCTGCCCTATTTACTTAAATATATACGAGTTGGCGACTCTGGGTTCAGCACCTGTTCACACTGTGTCTATGTTTGGATGTGCAGATCAGGTTTTTTGTAATGTATTCTCTAGCCTTCTGATCGTGCACTCCCCGCCTCCTAGCTTCAGGTGTTTTAATTATAATAGGTCCAATACCCCTCCACAGTGAGAGAGAATTTGAGTCCAAGGAGAGGTTTCACATGTACCCATTCAGATGGAGACGTTTATTCTCAGAGAGGTAGGTCAAGCGTAGGGCCTCGTATAAGAGAGATGCCTTATCGTGGCTACGAGGTACACATAAAATTGGCCATTTTTATGCGCTAAAAGCTCTCATTTTTCATATTTTCAGTGCAGTAATGCAGTTCAAATTTTTGTGTTTTCAAGTTTGCATGTTTTGGCGCTGCAGTGTGCTGCCCTATTTACTTAAATATATACGAGTTGGCGACTCTGGGTTCAGCACCTGTTCACACTGTGTCTATGTTTGGATGTGCAGATCAGGTTTTTTGTAATGTATTCTCTAGCCTTCTGATCGTGCACTCCCCGCCTCCTAGCTTCAGGTGTTTTAATTATAATAGGTCCAATACCCCTCCACAGTGAGAGAGAATTTGAGTCCAAGGAGAGGTTTCACATGTACCCATTCAGATGGAGACGTTTATTCTCAGAGAGGTAGGTCAAGCGTAGGGCCTCGTATAAGAGAGATGCCTTATCGTGGCTACGAGGTACACATAAAATTGGCCATTTTTATGCGCTAAAAGCTCTCATTTTTCATATTTTCAGTGCAGTAATGCAGTTCAAATTTTTGTGTTTTCAAGTTTGCATGTTTTGGCGCTGCAGTGTGCTGCCCTATTTACTTAAATATATACGAGTTGGCGACTCTGGGTTCAGCACCTGTTCACACTGTGTCTATGTTTGGATGTGCAGATCAGGTTTTTTGTAATGTATTCTCTAGCCTTCTGATCGTGCACTCCCCGCCTCCTAGCTTCAGGTGTTTTAATTATAATAGGTCCAATACCCCTCCACAGTGAGAGAGAATTTGAGTCCAAGGAGAGGTTTCACATGTACCCATTCAGATGGAGACGTTTATTCTCAGAGAGGTAGGTCAAGCGTAGGGCCTCGTATAAGAGAGATGCCTTATCGTGGCTACGAGGTACACATAAAATTGGCCATTTTTATGCGCTAAAAGCTCTCATTTTTCATATTTTCAGTGCAGTAATGCAGTTCAAATTTTTGTGTTTTCAAGTTTGCATGTTTTGGCGCTGCAGTGTGCTGCCCTATTTACTTAAATATATACGAGTTGGCGACTCTGGGTTCAGCACCTGTTCACACTGTGTCTATGTTTGGATGTGCAGATCAGGTTTTTTGTAATGTATTCTCTAGCCTTCTGATCGTGCACTCCCCGCCTCCTAGCTTCAGGTGTTTTAATTATAATAGGTCCAATACCCCTCCACAGTGAGAGAGAATTTGAGTCCAAGGAGAGGTTTCACATGTACCCATTCAGATGGAGACGTTTATTCTCAGAGAGGTAGGTCAAGCGTAGGGCCTCGTATAAGAGAGATGCCTTATCGTGGCTACGAGGTACACATAAAATTGGCCATTTTTATGCGCTAAAAGCTCTCATTTTTCATATTTTCAGTGCAGTAATGCAGTTCAAATTTTTGTGTTTTCAAGTTTGCATGTTTTGGCGCTGCAGTGTGCTGCCCTATTTACTTAAATATATACGAGTTGGCGACTCTGGGTTCAGCACCTGTTCACACTGTGTCTATGTTTGGATGTGCAGATCAGGTTTTTTGTAATGTATTCTCTAGCCTTCTGATCGTGCACTCCCCGCCTCCTAGCTTCAGGTGTTTTAATTATAATAGGTCCAATACCCCTCCACAGTGAGAGAGAATTTGAGTCCAAGGAGAGGTTTCACATGTACCCATTCAGATGGAGACGTTTATTCTCAGAGAGGTAGGTCAAGCGTAGGGCCTCGTGAAAGAGAGATGCCTTATCGTGGCTACGAGGTACACATAAAATTGGCCATTTTTATGCGCTAAAAGCTCTCATTTTTCATATTTTCAGTGCAGTAATGCAGTTCAAATTTTTGTGTTTTCAAGTTTGCATGTTTTGGCGCTGCAGTGTGCTGCCCTATTTACTTAAATATATACGAGTTGGCGACTCTGGGTTCAGCACCTGTTCACACTGTGTCTATGTTTGGATGTGCAGATCAGGTTTTTTGTAATGTATTCTCTAGCCTTCTGATCGTGCACTCCCCGCCTCCTAGCTTCAGGTGTTTTAATTATAATAGGTCCAATACCCCTCCACAGTGAGAGAGAATTTGAGTCCAAGGAGAGGTTTCACATGTACCCATTCAGATGGAGACGTTTATTCTCAGAGAGGTAGGTCAAGCGTAGGGCCTCGTATAAGAGAGATGCCTTATCGTGGCTACGAGGTACACATAAAATTGGCCATTTTTATGCGCTAAAAGCTCTCATTTTTCATATTTTCAGTGCAGTAATGCAGTTCAAATTTTTGTGTTTTCAAGTTTGCATGTTTTGGCGCTGCAGTGTGCTGCCCTATTTACTTAAATATATACGAGTTGGCGACTCTGGGTTCAGCACCTGTTCACACTGTGTCTATGTTTGGATGTGCAGATCAGGTTTTTTGTAATGTATTCTCTAGCCTTCTGATCGTGCACTCCCCGCCTCCTAGCTTCAGGTGTTTTAATTATAATAGGTCCAATACCCCTCCACAGTGAGAGAGAATTTGAGTCCAAGGAGAGGTTTCACATGTACCCATTCAGATGGAGACGTTTATTCTCAGAGAGGTAGGTCAAGCGTTGGGCCTCGTATAAGAGAGATGCCTTATCGTGGCTACGAGGTACACTTAAAATTGGCCATTTTTATGCGCTAAAAGCTCTCATTTTTCATATTTTCAGTGCAGTAATGCAGTTCAAATTTTTGTGTTTTCAAGTTTGCATGTTTTGGCGCTGCAGTGTGCTGCCCTATTTACTTAAATATATACGAGTTGGCGACTCTGGGTTCAGCACCTGTTCACACTGTGTCTATGTTTGGATGTGCAGATCAGGTTTTTTGTAATGTATTCTCTAGCCTTCTGATCGTGCACTCCCCGCCTCCTAGCTTCAGGTGTTTTAATTATAATAGGTCCAATACCCCTCCACAGTGAGAGAGAATTTGAGTCCAAGGAGAGGTTTCACATGTACCCATTCAGATGGAGACGTTTATTCTCAGAGAGGTAGGTCAAGCGTAGGGCCTCGTATAAGAGAGATGCCTTATCGTGGCTACGAGGTACACATAAAATTGGCCATTTTTATGCGCTAAAAGCTCTCATTTTTCATATTTTCAGTGCAGTAATGCAGTTCAAATTTTTGTGTTTTCAAGTTTGCATGTTTTGGCGCTGCAGTGTGCTGCCCTATTTACTTAAATATATACGAGTTGGCGACTCTGGGTTCAGCACCTGTTCACACTGTGTCTATGTTTGGATGTGCAGATCAGGTTTTTTGTAATGTATTCTCTAGCCTTCTGATCGTGCACTCCCCGCCTCCTAGCTTCAGGTGTTTTAATTATAATAGGTCCAATACCCCTCCACAGTGAGAGAGAATTTGAGTCCAAGGAGAGGTTTCACATGTACCCATTCAGATGGAGACGTTTATTCTCAGAGAGGTAGGTCAAGCGTAGGGCCTCGTATAAGAGAGATGCCTTATCGTGGCTACGAGGTACACATAAAATTGGCCATTTTTATGCGCTAAAAGCTCTCATTTTTCATATTTTCAGTGCAGTAATGCAGTTCAAATTTTTGTGTTTTCAAGTTTGCATGTTTTGGCGCTGCAGTGTGCTGCCCTATTTACTTAAATATATACGAGTTGGCGACTCTGGGTTCAGCACCTGTTCACACTGTGTCTATGTTTGGATGTGCAGATCAGGTTTTTTGTAATGTATTCTCTAGCCTTCTGATCGTGCACTCCCCGCCTCCTAGCTTCAGGTGTTTTAATTATAATAGGTCCAATACCCCTCCACAGTGAGAGAGAATTTGAGTCCAAGGAGAGGTTTCACATGTACCCATTCAGATGGAGACGTTTATTCTCAGAGAGGTAGGTCAAGCGTAGGGCCTCGTATAAGAGAGATGCCTTATCGTGGCTACGAGGTACACATAAAATTGGCCATTTTTATGCGCTAAAAGCTCTCATTTTTCATATTTTCAGTGCAGTAATGCAGTTCAAATTTTTGTGTTTTCAAGTTTGCATGTTTTGGCGCTGCAGTGTGCTGCCCTATTTACTTAAATATATACGAGTTGGCGACTCTGGGTTCAGCACCTGTTCACACTGTGTCTATGTTTGGATGTGCAGATCAGGTTTTTTGTAATGTATTCTCTAGCCTTCTGATCGTGCACTCCCCGCCTCCTAGCTTCAGGTGTTTTAATTATAATAGGTCCAATACCCCTCCACAGTGAGAGAGAATTTGAGTCCAAGGAGAGGTTTCACATGTACCCATTCAGATGGAGACGTTTATTCTCAGAGAGGTAGGTCAAGCGTAGGGCCTCGTATAAGAGAGATGCCTTATCGTGGCTACGAGGTACACATAAAATTGGCCATTTTTATGCGCTAAAAGCTCTCATTTTTCATATTTTCAGTGCAGTAATGCAGTTCAAATTTTTGTTTTCAAGTTTGCATGTTTTGGCGCTGCAGTGTGCTGCCCTATTTACTTAAATATATACGAGTTGGCGACTCTGGGTTCAGCACCTGTTCACACTGTGTCTATGTTTGGATGTGCAGATCAGGTTTTTTGTAATGTATTCTCTAGCCTTCTGATCGTGCACTCCCCGCCTCCTAGCTTCAGGTGTTTTAATTATAATAGGTCCAATACCCCTCCACAGTGAGAGAGAATTTGAGTCCAAGGAGAGGTTTCACATGTACCCATTCAGATGGAGACGTTTATTCTCAGAGAGGTAGGTCAAGCGTAGGGCCTCGTATAAGAGAGATGCCTTATCGTGGCTACGAGGTACACATAAAATTGGCCATTTTTATGCGCTAAAAGCTCTCATTTTTCATATTTTCAGTACAGTAATGCAGTTCAAATTTTTGTGTTTTCAAGTTTGCATGTTTTGGCGCTGCAGTGTGCTGCCCTATTTACTTAAATATATACGAGTTGGCGACTCTGGGTTCAGCACCTGTTCACACTGTGTCTATGTTTGGATGTGCAGATCAGGTTTTTTGTAATGTATTCTCTAGCCTTCTGATCGTGCACTCCCCGCCTCCTAGCTTCAGGTGTTTTAATTATAATAGGTCCAATACCCCTCCACAGTGTCAGAAGACAGGCAGCGCTAATTGGGCATGGCCAAGGGATAACAGAACAGCGCAGGCTCCGTGACAGCTTAAAACAACGCTGAGGAGGCAGCACACGGCACCAAGGGGATAGGAATGACAGCTGTGCTGTGTCCCATTACGAAGGAAATTCGCACCTCCGTGACGGTTTAACGGTATAAGGGGACACATTTTTAGTGTTTACTTCTGTGTTTGCAAGGAGCATAATTAAAAGAGCAACCTTTTCCTTTTGCATCCTTAGCGCTGCATAAGATGGCTCTTTCAGCTACAAACGTCTTGGGGGGGGGGGGGGTTAAAGGTTCCCTTTCAACTTGCTCCAATCAGGCTTCGGCCTACACTCTGTTCCTCTGCTCCTCCTGCTGTCCCTGGGCTCTAACACCGCCAGTTGGTGCCTGGAAGTGCTGTGTGCACAGTCAACAGTCGCTCCTCTGTTATTGGGGTTCAGTAACGTCAGCTGATCCCCAGCTGTGTGTGCGGTAATACCTCCAATCTGCTCCTCCTGCTGTCCCTGGGCTCTAACACCACCAGTTGGTGCCTGGAAGTGCTGTGTGCACAGTCAACGGTCGCTCCTCTGTTATTGGGGTTCAGTAACATCAGCTGATCCCCAGCTGTGTATCCAGCAACGTGTCATGCGACCGCCACGCTGGCACAAGTAAAATGTAAGGGGACCTGTCCCCCCCCCCCCCCCTAGGCGTTTGTTACTGAAAGAGCCACCATGTGCAGCACTAATACTGCACAAGGGAAAGGTCGCTCTTGAAATTATGCTCCTTGGAAACGCTGAACTACACACTCATGTAATGTGTCCCCTCACACCGTCCAACCGTCCCAGAGGTGGGACTTTCCTTTGTAATGTGACGCAGCACAGCCGTCATTGCTACCCCCTTGGCACCGTGCGCTGCCTCCTTAGCGTTGTTTGATTCCGTCATGGACCCTGCACTGTTATGTTATCCCTTGGCCATGCACAGTTTGCGCTGCCCGTCCTCTGACATCATTTGTTGTCGTCCTGGCTGCGCCTGTGCGTCCACGCTGCCCGAAATCCCACCTCGCAGTGTCGTCTAATGTGATCCCACAGTGGGCCTGGTATCCATGGCCATGCGCAGTGCATATACTAGCCTCTCATTCCCCTTCTTCATGCTTCTTCAGACTAGGCGGCGTCAGCTGATCCCTAATAGCATGCCACGGCCGTGACGCCGCACAGTCTGAAGAAGCATGAAGGAGGTGAGTGAGAGGCGATGATATGCACTGCGCATGCCCATGGATCCCTGGCCCGCAGTGGGATTACATTTGATGACACTGCAAGGTTGGATCTCGGGCAACTTTGACGCACAGGCACTGCCAGCCTGACACCTAAATGATGTCAGAAGACGGGCACCGCTAACTGTGCATGGCCAAGGGATAACATTACAGCGCGGGCTCCGTGACAGAACCAAACAACGTTGAGGAGGTGGCGCACGGCACCAAGGGGGTTGGAATGACGGCTGTGCTGTGTCACATTACAAAGGAAAGTCCCACTTCCGGGAAGGTTTGACGGTGTGAGGGGACACATTATATGAGTGTGTACTTCAGCGTTTGCAAGGAGCATTATTTTCGGAGCCACCATTTTCCATGTGCAGTATTACTGCTGTACAAGATGGCTCTTTCAGCAACAAATGCCTGGGGGGTGGGGGGGGTGGGGGTTAAAGGTTCCCTTTACACTTGCTCCACTGCAGGCTTCGGCCTACACTCTGCTCCTCTTTGATTCCCTGGGTTTCAACACTGTCAGTTGACACCTGGAAGTGTTGTCTACACAGAAAAAACACTAGGTGATGTGTCAGTGGGGTTCAGCACCGCCAGCTGTTCCCCTGCTGTGTAGTCGGCATCGTGTCCAGCACAAGCCACGCTGGCACAACCGACCAAAAGCTTCCACCAGTGCAGGCTTCGGCCTACACTTTGCTCCTCTCCTCCTCCTGCTGACCCTGGGCTCAAACACCGCTAGTTTTTGCCCGGAACTGCTAGCTGCACAGAGAAAAACACCAGCCAATGTGTTAGTGGGGTTCAGCAACGCCAGCTGTTCCCCTGCTGTGTAGCTGGCAACGTGTCCTGCAAACGCCACGCAGGCACATGAACTGAAATTGAAGGGAGCCTGGCCCCCTCTCCCCCAGGTGTTTCTATGTATAACAGCCACCTTGTACAGCAGTACTGCTGCATTTGTACAAGGTGGCTGACTTTTTATCCTTGCCCACGTGGAACTCAACACGTACAAAATGTGTCTCTTTGAGACCATTCCACTGTCCCTGAGGTGTGACTTTCCTTTCTAATGATACGCAGCACCCCCCTTGGTAGCGCTTCCCGTCTTCTGACATCATCGGTTGGCTAGTTGCGCCTGTGCGTCCGCCCTGCCTGAATAAAATGCTCCTCGTTGTCTTAATTATTTTGACTGCGAGGGTGTGATTGATGGGCACGAGCAGTGCATATCTTCGCCTGTCTTAACTCATCTCCTTCCGCCTTCTTCAGACTGTGCAGCCTCATGGCCGCGGCATGCGAGAAGGGATCAGATGAGGCCGCCCAGTCTGAAGCAGGTGTAAGGACATGTGTGAGCGGCAAACATATTTAGTGCACCAGGGCACGAATCCCAGCACCGCAGTGTGATTTTTTAAAAACACACTGTGGGTCTGGGATTCATGTCCACCGCTAACCGCAACGGCCAACATGAAATGAGGTCATAAGACAGGAAGCGCTCACAGCGCATGGCCAAAGGATCACAAGAGCGCAGACTCCTGTACAGCAACTAACAACGCTCAGGAAGCTGCGCCCATGCAAAAAGGTGTTGTTTTCGACACCTGTGCTGCTTTTCTTTAAAAAGACAAGTCACGCCTCCACTACTGTTTAACAGTATAATGGGCTAAATAGTGTACGTGTTGCATTCAGCGTGTGCAAGTAGACAAATTAATAGAGCAACCTTTTACTTGTGCAGCATTAATGCTGCAGAAGGAGTGGCTCTTGTACTTTGTAACACCTGAGGGGGGGTTAAAGGTAACCTTTGAAATTGGTTCAACTAGGCTTCGGCCTACACTCTGCTCCTCTCCTCCTCCTGCTGACCCTGGGCTCTAACAACGCTAGTTTTTGCCCGGAAATGCTAGCTGCACAGAGAAAAACGCCAGCCAATGTGTTAGTGGGGTTCAGCAACGCCAGCTGTTTCCCTGCTGTGTAGCTTGCATCGTGTCCAGCACAAGCCACGCTGGCACAACCGACCAAAAGCTGCCACCAGTGCAGGCTTCGGCCTACACTTTGCTCCTCTCCTCCTCCTGCTGACCCTGGGCTCTAATACCGCTAGTTTTTGCCCGGAACTGCTAGCTGCACAGAGAAAAACACCAGCCAATGTGTTAGTGGGGTTCAGCAACGCCAGCTGTTTCCCTGCTGTGTAGCTTGCATCGTGTCCAGCACAAGCCACGCTGGCACAACCGACCAAAAGCTGCCACCGGTGCAGGCTTCGGCCTACACTTTGCTCCTCTCCTCCTCCTCCTGCTGACCCTGGGCTCTAACACCGCTAGTTTTTGCCCGGACATGCAATCTGCACAGAGAAAAACACCAGTCAATGTGTCAGTGGGGTTCAGCAACGCCAGCTGTTCCCCTGCTGTGTAGCTTGCAACGTGACCTGCAAACGCCACGCAGGCACATGAACTGAAATTGAAGGGAGCCTGGCCCCCAACCCCCAGGTGTTTCTATGTATAACAGCCACCTTGTACAGCAGTACTGCTGCATTTGTACAAGGTGGCTGACTTTTTCTCCTTGCCCACGTGGAACTCAACACGTACAAAATGTGTCTCATTAGAGACCATTACAATGTCCCTGAGGTGTGACTTTCCTTTGTAATGACACGCAGCACCACCCTTGTTAGCGCTGCCCGTCTTTTGACATCATTGGTTAGCTGGCTGCGCCTGTGCATCTCCCCTGCTCGAAACAACGCCCCTCGGTGTCTTATTTTTTTGGACAGCGAGGGTGTGATTGATGGGCATGTGCAGTGCATATGTTTGCCTGTGTTCACTCATCTCCTTCCGCCTTCTTCAGACTGGGTGTCCTCATGGCCGCGGCAGGCGATAAGGGATCAGATGAGGCCGCCCAGTCTGAAGCAGGTGTAAGGACATGTGTGAGCGTCAAACATATTTACTGCACAAGGCCACGAATCCCAGCCACGCAGTGTGATTTTTTGAAAACACACCGTGGGTCTGGGATTCATGTCCATCGCTAACCGCAACGGCCAACATAAAATGAGGTCAGAAGACAGGAAGCGCTCACAGCGCATGGCCAAGGGATCACACAATAGCGCAGACTCCTGTACAGCAAATAACAACGCTCAGGAATCTGCGCACAGCAGCTGTGTGTTAATTTTGACACCTATGCTGCATCTCCGTAAAAAGGAAAGTCACGCCTCCACTACTGTTTGACAGTATAATAGGCTAAATAGTGTACGTGTTTTATTCATCGTGTGCAAGGAGCAAATTAAATAGAGCAACCTTTTACTTGTGCAGCATTAATGCTGCACAAGGTGTGGCTCTTGTACCTTGCAACACCTGAGGGGGGGTTAAAGGTAACCTTTGAAATTGGTTCAACTAGGCTTCGGCCTACACTCTGCTCCTCTACTCCTCCTGCTGACCCTGGGCTCTAACAACGCTAGTTTTTGCCCGGAAATGCTAGCTGCACAGAGAAAAACACCAGCCAATGTGTTAGTGGGGTTCAGCACCGCCAGCTGTTCCCCCGCTGTGTAGCCGGCATCGTGTCCAGCAAAAGCCACGCTGGCACAACCGACCAAAAGCTGCCACCAGTGCAGGCTTCGGCCTACACTTTGCTCCTCTCCTCCTCCTGCTGACCCTGGGCTCAAACACCGCTAGTTTTTGCCCGGAAATGCTAGCTGCACAGAGAAAAACACCAGCCAATGTGTTAGTGGGGTTCAGCACCGCCAGCTGTTCCCCCGCTGTGTAGCCGGCATCGTGTCCAGCACAAGCCACGCTGGCACAACCGACCAAAAGCTGCCACCAGTGCAGGCTTCGGCCTACACTTTGCTCCTCTCCTCCTCCTCCTGCTGACCCTGGGCTCTAACACCGCTAGTTTTTGCCCGGACATGCAATCTGCACAGAGAAAAACACCAGTCAATGTGTCAGTGGGGTTCAGCAACGCCAGCTGTTCCCCTGCTGTGTAGCTTGCAACGTGACCTGCAAACGCCACGCAGGCACATGAACTGAAATTGAAGGGAGCCTGGCCCCCACCCCCAGGTGTTTCTATGTATAACAGCCACCTTGTACAGCAGTACTGCTGCATTTGTACAAGGTGGCTGATGTTTTCTCCTTGCCCACGTGGAACTCAACACATACAAAATGTGTCTCATTAGAGACCATTACAATGTCCCTGAGGTGTGACTTTCCTTTGTAATGACACGCAGCACCACCCTTGTTAGCGCTGCCCGTCTTTTGACATCATTGGTTAGCTGGCTGCGCCTGTGCATCTACCCTGCTCGAAACAACGCCCCTCGGTGTCTTACTTATTTTGACTGCGAGGGTGTGATTGATGGGCACGAGCAGTGCATATCTTCGCCTGTTTTAACTCATCTCCTTCCGCCTTCTTCAGACTGGGTGTCCTCATGGCCGCGGCATGCGAGAAGGGATCAGATGAGGCCGCCCAGTCTGAAGCAGGTGTAAGGACATGTGTGAGCGTCAAACATATTTACTGCTCAAGGCCACGAATCCCAGCACCGCAGTGTGGCTTTATGAACAGACACTGTGGGTCTGGGATTTATGGCCATCGTTAACCGCACCGGCCAACATGAAATGATGTCATAAGATGGGCAGCGCTAACAGGGCATTGCCAAGGGATAACACAAGAGCGCAGACTCCTGTACAGCAAATAACAACGCTCAGGAAGCTGCGCCAAGCACCAAGGCGTTATTTTGGACACCTGTGCTGCGTCTCATCAAAAAACCAAGTCACGCATCCACTACAGTTTGACTGTAGAATGGGGTAAATTGTGTATGTCTTTCATTCAGCGTGTGCAAGTAGACAAATTAATAGAGCAACCTTACACTTGTGCAGCATTAATACTGCACAAGGTGTGTCTCTTGTACTTTGTAACACCTGAGGGGGGGGTTAAAGGTTTCCTTTGAAATTGGTTCAACTAGGCTTCGGCCTACACTCTGCTCCTCTCCTCCTCCTCCTGCTTCAACACGGGCTCTAACATCGCTAGTTTTTGCCCGCAAGTGCTAGCTGCACAGAGAAAAACACATGCCATTGTGTTAGTGGGGTTCAGCAACGCCAGCTGTTCCCCCAGTGTGTAGCCGGCAAAGTGTCCTGCAAACGCAACGCAGACACAAAGCTGCCTCCAGTGCAGGCTTCGGCCTACACTCATCTCCCCCTGCTTACCCTTTGCTCCAACACCGCTAGTTGGGGCTCTAGGAAGACAATCTTTAATAGGCAAGGCAACGCATCTGGGTTCCAGCACCGCCAGCTGGTTCTCGGCAGTGTTCTTGTCACAGGTACTCCCTCGTGCCAAGCCTGGTTTCAGCACCGTCAGCTGTTTCCGGGTTGTGTCAAGCTCACTGAGACGCCTATGCTTGCCCCGTCGTGGTGCGGTCGAGTTAGCCAACTCCAGGGTGCCTCCAGTTTAGGAGCTTCCTATGTGGGCTGCTTGAACTGGTAGTCAAGGCTGGTTCTGTAGTGCCAGTAGGCCCAGCTCCCCCTGTAGGACTGTTGGGGTTCGGTAACTGCGGCTGCCTCGCGGCCTAGCTGTTCTCTCCTCTCCTGTGGACCTTCGGGTCCACCACCTGGTTCCAGCACCGTCAGCTGGTTCCGGGCCGAGCCTTTGGCTTAGGTGCCTCCTCCTGGGTATCCGAGTTCCACCAACGCCAGGCGGTCCTTGGTAGTGCTTTTAAGCGCGGGCACCTACAGCTTAGTAACCGGGTTCCAGCACCGTCAGCTGGTCCTCGGTCGTGCCATTGGCTCTTGCACACTGGGGCAACGCATCTGGGTTCCAGCACCGCCAGCTGGTTCTCGGCAGTGTTCTTGTCACAGGTACTCCCTCGTGCCAAGCCTGGTTTCAGCACCGTCAGCTGTTTCCGGGTTGTGTCAACTTCACTGAGACGCCTATGCTTGCCCCGTCGTGGTGCGGTCGAGTTAGCCAACTCCAGGGTGCCTCCAGTTTAGGAGCTTCCTATGTGGGCTGCGTGAACTGGTAGTCAAGGCTGGTTCTGTAGTGCCAGTAGGCCCAGCTCCCCCTGTAGGACTGTTGGGGTTCGGTAACTGCGGCTGCCTCGCGGCCTAGCTGTTCTCTCCTCTCCTGTGGACCTTCGGGTCCACCACCTGGTTCCAGCACCGTCAGCTGGTTCCGGGCCGAGCCTTTGGCTTAGGTGCCTCCTCCTGGGTATCCGAGTTCCGCCAACGCCAGGCGGTCCTTGGTAGTGCTTTTAAGCGCGGGCACCTACAGCTTAGTAACCGGGTTCCAGCACCGTCAGCTGGTCCTCGGTCGTGCCATTGGCTCTTGCACACTGGGGCAACGTATCCGGGTTCCAGCACCGCCAGCTGGTTCTCGGCAGTGTTCTTCTTACAGGTACTCCCTCGTGCCAAGCCTGGTTTCAGCACCGTCAGCTGTTTCCGGGTTGTGTCAAGCTCACTGAGACGCCTATGCTTGCCCCGTCGTGGTGCGGTCGAGTTAGCCAACTCCAGGGTGCCTCCAGTTTAGGAGCTTCCTATGTGGGCTGCGTGAACTGGTAGTCAAGGCTGGTTCTGTAGTGCCAGTAGGCCCAGCTCCCCCTGTAGGACTGTTGGGGTTCGGTAACTGCGGCTGCCTCGCGGCCTAGCTGTTCTCTCCTCTCCTGTGGACCTTCGGGTCCACCACCTGGTTCCAGCACCGTCAGCTGGTTCCGGGCCGAGCCTTTGGCTTAGGTGCCTCCTCCTGGGTATCCGAGTTCCGCCAACGCCAGGCGGTCCTTGGTAGTGCTTTTAAGCGCGGGCACCTACAGCTTAGTAACCGGGTTCCAGCACCGTCAGCTGGTCCTCGGTCGTGCCATTGGCTCTTGCACACTGGGGCAACGCATCCGGGTTCCAGCACCGCCAGCTGGTTCTCGGCAGTGTTCTTGTCACAGGTACTCCCTCGTGCCAAGCCTGGTTTCAGCACCGTCAGCTGTTTCCGGGTTGTGTCAACTTCACTGAGACGCCTATGCTTGCCCCGTCGTGGTGCGGTCGAGTTAGCCAACTCCAGGGTGCCTCCAGTTTAGGAGCTTCCTATGTGGGCTGCGTGAACTGGTAGTCAAGGCTGGTTCTGTAGTGCCAGTAGGCCCAGCTCCCCCTGTAGGACTGTTGGGGTTCGGTAACTGCGGCTGCCTCGCGGCCTAGCTGTTCTCTCCTCTCCTGTGGACCTTCGGGTCCACCACCTGGTTCCAGCACCGTCAGCTGGTTCCGGGCCGAGCCTTTGGCTTAGGTGCCTCCTCCTGGGTATCCGAGTTCCGCCAACGCCAGGCGGTCCTTGGTAGTGCTTTTAAGCGCGGGCACCTACAGCTTAGTAACCGGGTTCCAGCACCGTCAGCTGGTCCTCGGTCGTGCCATTGGCTCTTGCACACTGGGGCAACGCATCCGGGTTCCAGCACCGCCAGCTGGTTCTCGGCAGTGTTCTTGTCACAGGTACTCCCTCGTGCCAAGCCTGGTTTCAGCACCGTCAGCTGTTTCCGGGTTGTGTCAACTTCACTGAGACGCCTATGCTTGCCCCGTCGTGGTGCGGTCGAGTTAGCCAACTCCAGGGTGCCTCCAGTTTAGGAGCTTCCTATGTGGGCTGCGTGAACTGGTAGTCAAGGCTGGTTCTGTAGTGCCAGTAGGCCCAGCTCCCCCTGTAGGACTGTTGGGGTTCGGTAACTGCGGCTGCCTCGCGGCCTAGCTGTTCTCTCCTCTCCTGTGGGCCTTCGGGTCCACCACCTGGTTCCAGCACCGTCAGCTGGTTCTAGGCAGTGTCTTTTGCTCTTGTACCTTCTGCTCCCCATCCTGGTTCCAGTAACGTCAGCTGGTTCTGGGCAGAGCCTTTGGCTTAGGTGCCTCCTTCTGGGTATCCAAGTTCCACCAACGTCAGGTGGTCCTTGGTAGTGCTTTCAGGCACGGGTACCTCCTGCTTAGTAACCGGGTTCCAGTAACGTCAGCTGGTCCTCGGTAGTTCCATTGGCTCTTGGACCTTCGGCTACCCATCCGGGTTCCAGTACCGTCAGCTGGTTCTCGGCAGTGTCTTTTGCTCTTGTACCTTCTGCTCCCCATTCTGGTTCCAGTAACGTCAGCTGGTTCCGGGCAGAGCCTTTGGCTTAGGTGCCTCCTTCTGGGTATCCGAGTTCCGCCAACGTCAGGTGGTCCTTGGTAGTGCTTTCAGGCACGGGTACCTCCTGCTTAGTAACCGGGTTCCAGTAACGTCAGCTGGTCCTCGGTAGTTCCATAGGCTCCTGAACCTTCGGGTAGCCATCCGAGTTCCAGTACCATCAGCTGGTTCTTGGCATTTTCTCAGCCTTCTTGTACCTTCTGCTACATTTCCAAGTTTAAGACCCTAAAGTCGACGACCCGGAAGACCACCCCGATGACGACGACGACGACCCGGAAGACCACCCCGATGACGACGACGACGACGGCGGAGACGACGACGACGACGGCGGAGACGACGACGGCGGAGACGACGACGGCGGAGATGACGACACTGAAGACGACGACCCTGGAGACGACGACATGGAAGACCGAGAAGCAGAAGAACAAGAGGCTGCAGAACAAAGAGCAGAAGAACATTAAGCATAACACTTAATATCAGAGCAAAAGATATTATCTAAATTATATGCAGAAGAAGACTAAGCAGTGTATGGGGGTGAGTCCGTTCCTCCTCGTGGTGCCCCTGGATAAAGCCTGATGCTGCAGGCCAAACTGAACGCGGACAAATGTAACTTTTGTGACTGGCAGAACGGAAGGTGTAATCTTCCAACTTTTATAGATAACAACTACGGGAATGCCTGTCACAAATGAGAATATGATGAAGAAGTAGAATAGGAAGAATAATAACAGTGGAATAAAAAGAATATGTAGAATAGGAAGAATAATAATAGTTGAAGAAAATGAATATGAAGAATGTAATAAAAAAAAAAATAGGTAGAAGATGAAGAAGAAGATGAATAAGGTGAAGAAGTTGATGTCAAAGATGCTGATGATGATGAAGATGAAAGTGTGGGAAAAGGAAAAAAAAGAAGGGGAAGGTCGTGGAATAGTGAAACATCAATATCTGACAAAATAAAAAAAAATTTACATAGTCAATATCTTTTTCAATCCGAACGTCTTTAAAAAAAAAAAAAATCATGCTATTCTATTTGATTGGGCTAATCCTCATTGCCTTTAATGTCTCCACCACCTCCCCCAATACATCCTACATTATTCTTAGTTGTTTTCCTTCATGTAGAATGAACCTACAAGGAAAGAAAGGGTTTATTTTAATTCCGATATTTTGGTCCCATTGACTTGCATTGGGATCGGGTATCGGTATCGGCGATATCCGATATTTTTTGAATATCGGCCGATCCAAACCGATACCGATACTTTCCGATATCGGAAGGTATCGCTCAACACTAGTACTCACATTATACCGCCATACAGTCCGTCATTTCAAAGCAGCAGGTGTCTTAGCTGCACGGTGGACCCCGGACTGCGAGCGCACCTTATATCATGTCCAATTATTATTTGGTAAAGTATTTGTAGGGTTTCTGAGGGATGTTATTCTGGATTATCTCAAGATTGCCTTGTGCAGGCATGTACTACAGAGGACAGAGAATGAACTTCAATCCAATATTGCAGCCAGCATGCAGCCAGCGGGTAAGGAAAGGGTGAATCAAACACCCGAAAACCCCGCCTCCATGGCTGAAGATTGTTCCCTCCAAATTCAGGTGACAGTGTCCCTTTAAACTCCATATCAGCATGAGTTTATGAGGAATCGCTCCTGTCAAACCAATCTAATCAGTTTTTATGAAGAGGCAAGCTTTAGATTGGACCAAAGTGAGTCATTGGAAGTGGTATATCTTGATTTTTCCAAAGCGTTTGATACCGTGCCACACAAGAGGTTGGTACACAAAATGAGAATGCTGGGTCTGGGCGAAAATGTGGGTAAGTAACTGGCTTAGTTATAGAAAGGAGAGGGAGGTTATAGATAGTATATTCTCTAACTGGGTCGCTGTGACCAGTGGGGTACTGCAGGGGTCAGTGTTGGGACCTATTCTCTTCAACATATTTATTAACCATCTGGTAAAAGGTTTACACAGTAAAATATCGATATTTGCAGATGATACAAAACTATGTAAGGCTAGTTTCATATTTGCGTTAGAATCCACAGCATTTAATCCGCAACCGCAAATGCAGGAAAAACCGCATGGAAACGCATACAAACGCAGCATTTTTTTAGACCATATGCTAATGCATGCATTTAAAAAACATGGCGTTTTGCTTGCGTTTGCGTTTTCTGTACGCATGGTGAAAAATTTAACAGGAGAATAATCTAGATAAACAGACACCCCCAATGGGACTACAGTAGGCGTGTATTATGGGATATCTATATATAGACCTTTGGACTGCAGAAATCTTAACAGTTTGCTACTGTATCATGTGTCCTGATGGATCTTCGCATGGAGAGCTTTTATTTCATCCTGGATTTAAGCATCAAGCTGTTTCTTGCCTGTGCGTTTGCTTGGGAGCAACAAAGAAATAGAGAACGACAAGGAAGGACACGGCATAGGCGTTTTTGGAGACACCCCATTATTGAACTCCGGGGAAGCCGTGGAGCCTATCACACGCTTTATGGCGAGCTTAATGGCAACCCGGACAAATTCCCGGAATACACCAGGATGTCTCAAGACTAGTGTTGAGCATTACCTTCCAATATTGGAAAGTATCGGTATCGGATTGGATCGGCCGATATTAAAAAAATATTGGATATCGCCGATACCGATACCCGATACCAATGCAAGTCAATGGGACGAAAATATCGGAATTAAAATAAACCCTTTCTTTCCTTGTAGGTTCATTCTACATGAAAGAAAACAACTAAGAATAATGTAGGATGTATTGGGGGAGGTGGCGGAGACATTAAAGGCATAGAGGTTTAGCCCAATCAAATAGAATAGCAGGAATTTTATTTTTATTTAAGACGATCGGAGTTACAAAGATATTGAATATGTTAAGATTTTTTTTATTTTGTCAGATATTGATGTTTCACTACTTCCACGCCCTTCACCTTTTTTTTTTACTTTTCCCACACTTTCTTCTTCATCATCATCAGGATCTTTGACATCAACTTCTTCTTCACCTTATTCATCTTCTTCATCTTCTACCTATTTTTTTTTTTTACATTCTTCATATTCTTTTTATTCAACTATTATTCTTCTTCATATTCTACTTCTTCATCATATTCTTATTTGTGTCAGGCATTCCTGTAGTTGTTATCTATAAAAGTTTGAAGATTACACCTTCTGTTCTGCCTGTCACAAAAGAGTTACATTTGTCCGCGTTCAGTTTGGCCTACAGCATCAGGCTTTATCCAGGGGCAGGAACACATGGGCTACTTGCACAGTGAACAAGTCTGTATGATCATGTTCACACACCACCAAGAAACCTGAAGACACAAAAGAGAATAGTAAAACCAAAAACACTCAGTTTGAAAAAATGTTGCAGTAATCCGCAAGTGCTAGTAAAAGATGTAAAAAACAGGGTATTTGGTTGATACGTTTTTTGCAAAAAATGTATACTAAGCTGCTCTACCAATCTTCACGGTATACCCTTATCAGAGCAGTCCTAACTAATGTATGCAATCCCTATCTGATGTATTTAAAAACCTGATCATCTGTATATAACCTGTGTGAACAGGGTTCAGAGAGGAAAAATCCATGTGTGCATACAGGGTAGAACAGCTATTGTGCAGATAGCCCAAGAGGAGTGGTGGAACTCCCCAGTCTTGTAGACACAAGAGAACAATTATGGAAACAGGAACACATGGGCTACTTGCACAGTGAACAAGTCTGTATGATCATGTTCACACACCACCAAGAAACCTGAAGACACAAAAGAGAATAGTAAAACCAAAAACACTCAGTTTGAAAAAATGTTGCAGTAATCCGCAAGTGCTAGTAAAAGATGTAAAAAACAGGGTATTTGGTTGATACGTTTTTTGCAAAAAATGTATACTAAGCTGCTCTACCAATCTTCACGGTATACCCTTATCAGAGCAGTCCTAACTAATGTATGCAATCCCTATCTGATGTATTTAAAAACCTGATCATCTGTATATAACCTGTGTGAACAGGGTTCAGAGAGGAAAAATCCATGTGTGCATACAGGGTAGAACAGCTATTGTGCAGATAGCCCAAGAGGAGTGGTGGAACTCCCCAGTCTTGTAGACACAAGAGAACAATTATGGAAACAGGAACACATGGGCTACTTGCACAGTGAACAAGTCTGTATGATCATGTTCACACACCACCAAGAAACCTGAAGACACAAAAGAGAATAGTAAAACCAAAAACACTCAGTTTGAAAAAATGTTGCAGTAATCCGCAAGTGCTAGTAAAAGATGTAAAAAACAGGGTATTTGGTTGATACGTTTTTTGCAAAAAATGTATACTAAGCTGCTCTACCAATCTTCACGGTATACCCTTATCAGAGCAGTCCTAACTAATGTATGCAATCCCTATCTGATGTATTTAAAAACCTGATCATCTGTATATAACCTGTGTGAACAGGGTTCATATGGAAACAGGAACACATGGGCTACTTGCACAGTGAACAAGTCTGTATGATCATGTTCACACACCACCAAGAAACCTGAAGACACAAAAGAGAATAGTAAAACCAAAAACACTCAGTTTGAAAAAATGTTGCAGTAATCCGCAAGTGCTAGTAAAAGATGTAAAAAACAGGGTATTTGGTTGATACGTTTTTTGCAAAAAATGTATACTAAGCTGCTCTACCAATCTTCACGGTATACCCTTATCAGAGCAGTCCTAACTAATGTATGCAATCCCTATCTGATGTATTTAAAAACCTGATCATCTGTATATAAAAACCTGATCATCTGTATATAACCTGTGTGAACCCTGTTCACACAGGTTATATACAGATGATCAGGTTTTTAAATACATCAGATAGGGATTGCATACATTAGTTAGGACTGCTCTGATAAGGGTATACCGTGAAGATTGGTAGAGCAGCTTAGTATACATTTTTTGCAAAAAACGTATCAACCAAATACCCTGTTTTTTACATCTTTTACTAGCACTTGCGGATTACTGCAACATTTTTTCAAACTGAGTGTTTTTGGTTTTACTATTCTCTTTTGTGTCTTCAGGTTTCTTGGTGGTGTGTGAACATGATCATACAGACTTGTTCACTGTGCAAGTAGCCCATGTGTTCCTGTTTCCATAATTGTTCTCTTGTGTCTACAAGACTGGGGAGTTCCACCACTCCTCTTGGGCTATCTGCACAATAGCTGTTCTACCCTGTATGCACACATGGATTTTTCCTCTCTGAACCCTGTTCACACAGGTTATATACAGATGATCAGGTTTTTAAATACATCAGATAGGGATTGCATACATTAGTTAGGACTGCTCTGATAAGGGTATACCGTGAAGATTGGTAGAGCAGCTTAGTATACATTTTTTGCAAAAAACGTATCAACCAAATACCCTGTTTTTTACATCTTTTACTAGCACTTGCGGATTACTGCAACATTTTTTCAAACTGAGTGTTTTTGGTTTTACTATTCTCTTTTGTGTCTTCAGGTTTCTTGGTGGTGTGTGAACATGATCATACAGACTTGTTCACTGTGCAAGTAGCCCATGTGTTCCTGTTTCCATAATTGTTCTCTTGTGTCTACAAGACTGGGGAGTTCCACCACTCCTCTTGGGCTATCTGCACAATAGCTGTTCTACCCTGTATGCACACATGGATTTTTCCTCTCTGAACCCTGTTCACACAGGTTATATACAGATGATCAGGTTTTTAAATACATCAGATAGGGATTGCATACATTAGTTAGGACTGCTCTGATAAGGGTATACCGTGAAGATTGGTAGAGCAGCTTAGTATACATTTTTTGCAAAAAACGTATCAACCAAATACCCTGTTTTTTACATCTTTTACTAGCACTTGCGGATTACTGCAACATTTTTTCAAACTGAGTGTTTTTGGTTTTACTATTCTCTTTTGTGTCTTCAACTCTTTTTATCCAGGGGCACCACGAAGAGGAACGGACTCACCCCATACACTGCTTAGTCTTCTTCTGCTTATAATTTAGATAATATCGTTTGCTCTGACATTAAGTGTTATGCTTAATGTTCTTCTGCTCTTTGTTCTGCAGCCTCTTGTTCTTCTGCTTCTCGGTCTTCCATGTTCTCGTCTCCAGGGTCGTCGTTTCCAGGGTCGTCGTCTCCGGAGTCGTTGTCGTCGTCATCATTGGGGTGCTCTTCGGGGTCATCGTCTCCAGGGTCGTCGTCATCTCAGTGGTTGTCGTCTCTGGTGTCATTGTCATCTTAGGGGTGGTCTTCCGGGTCGTCATCTTTAGGGTCTTGAACTTGGAAATGTAGCAGAAGGTACAAGAAGGCTGAGAAAATGCTGAGAACCAGCTGATGGAACTGGAACTCGGATGACTACCCGAAGGTCCAAGAGCCAATGGAACTACCGAGGACCAGCTGACGTTACTGGAACCCAGTTACTAAGCAGGAGGTACCCGTGTCAGAAAGCACTACCAAGGACCACCTGACATTGGTGGAACTCGGATACCCAGAAGAAGGCACCTAAGCCAAAGGCTCTGCCCGGAACCAGCTGACGGTACTGGAACCAGGATGAGGAGCAGAAGGTCCACAGGAAAAGAAATAATAGCTAGGCCGCACGGCTGCCGCAGTTACCGAAAACCAACAGTCCTACAGGGGGAGCTTGTCCTATTGGCACTATAGAACCAGCCTTGATTGCCACTTCCCGTAGCCCACATAGGAAGCTCCTAAACAGGAGGCACTATGGAGTCGGCTAACCCAACCGCAACACGACAGGACAACATATCGGAGTCTAAGTGACCTTGACACTACCCGGAACTAGCTGATGGTGCTTGAACCAGGCTGGGCAGGAGGGAGTACCTGTGACAAAGACACTGCCGAGAACCAGCTGATGGTGCTGGAACCAGGATGGGGAGCAGAAGGTACAAGAGCAAAAGACACTGCCGAGAACCAGCTGATGGTACTGCAACCCGGATGGGTAGCCGAAGGTCCAGGAGCCAATGGAACTACCGAGGACCAGCTGACGTTACTGGAACACGGTTACTAAGCAGGAGGTACCCGTGCCTGAAAGCACTACCAAGGACCACCTGATGTTGGTGGAACTCGGATACCCAGAAGGAGGCACCAAAGCCAAAGGCTCTGCCCGGAACCAGCTGATGGTACTGGAACCAGGATGGGGAGCAGAAGGTACAAGAGCAAAAGACACTGCCGAGAACCAGGTGACGGTACTGGAACCCGGATGCGTTGGCCAAGTGTGCAAGAGCCAATGGCACGACCGAGGCTCAGCTGACAGTGCTGGAACCCGGTTACTAAGCAGGAGGTACCTGTGCTATAAAGCACTACCAAGGACCGCCTGACGTTGGCGGAACTCGGATACCCAGAAGGAGGCACCTAAGCCAAAGGCTCTGCCCGGAACCAGCTGATGGTGCTGGAACCAGGATGTGGAGCAGAGGGTCCACAGGAGAAGAAAGAACAGCTGGGCCGCGAGGCTGCCGCAGTTACCGAACACCAACAGTCCTACAGGGGGAGCTTGGCATACTGGCACTACAGAACCAGCCTTGATTGCCACTTCCCGCAGACCACATAGGAAGCTTCTTAACTGGAGGCACCATGGAGTTGGCTAACACGACCGCAACACGACGGGACAACGTATAGGCTTGTAAGTGACCTTGACACTACCCGGAACCAGCTGATGGTGCTGGAACCAGGCTGGGCAGGAGGGAGTACCCATGACAAAGACACTGCCGAGCACCAGCTGATGGTACTGGAACCCGGATGCATTGGCCAAGTGTGCAAGAGCCAATGGCACGACCGAGGACCAGCTGACGGTGCTGGAACCCGGTTACTAAGCAGGAGGTACCCATGCTAAAAAGCACTACCAAGGACCGCCTGACGTTGGCAGAACTCGGATACCCTGAAGGAGGCACCTAAGCCAAATGCTCTGCCCGGAACCAGCTGACGGTAATGGAACCAGAATGTGGAGCAGAAGGTCCACAGGGGAAGAGAGAACAGCTAGGCCGCGAGGCTGCCGCAGTTACCAAACACCAACAGTCCTACAGGGGGAGCTTGGCCTACTGGCACTACAGAACCAGCCTTGATTGCCACTTCCCGCAGCCCACATAGGAAGCTCCTAAACTGGAGGCACCTTGGAGTTGGCTAACCCGACCGCAACACGACGGGACAACGTATAGGCTTGTAAGTGACCTTGACACTACCCGGAACCAGCTGACGGTGCTGGAACCAGGCTGGGCAGGAGGGAGTACCTGTGACAAAGACACTGCCGAGAACCAGCTGACGGTACTGGAACCCAGATGCATTGGCCAAATGTGCAAGAGCCAATGGCACAACCGAGGACCAGCTGACGGTGCTGGAACCCGGTTACTAAGCAGGAGGTACCCAAGCTAAAAAGCACTACCAAGGACCGCCTGACATTGGCGGAACTCGGATACCCAGAAGGAGGCACCTAAGCCAAAGGCTCTGCCCGGAACCAGCTGACGGTGCAGGAACCAGGATGTGGACCTATTCAAGATTGTCTTCCTAGAGCCCCAACTAGCTGTGTTGGAGCAAAAGGTCAGCAGGGGTAGCAGAGTGTAGGCCGAAGCCTGCACTGGAGGCAGCTTTGTGTCTGCGTGGCATTTGAAGGACACTTTGCCGGCTACACAGCAGGGGAACAGCTGGCATTGCTGAACCCCACTGACACATTGGCGGGTGTTTGTCTCTGTGCAGCCAGCACTTCTGGGCAGCAACTGGCGGTGTTAGAGCCCAGGGTCAGCAGCAGGAGGAGAGGAGCAGAGTGTAGGCTGAAGCCTGCACTGTCGGCAGCTTTAGGTCTGTTGTGTCTGTGTGGTGTTTGCAGGACACGTTCCCGGCTACACAGCAGGGGAACAGCTGGCGTTGCTGAACCCCACTGACACATTAGCGGGTGTTTTGCTCTGTGCAGCCAGCACTTCTGGGCACCAACTTGTGGTGTTAGAGCCCAGGGTCAGCAGGAGGAGGAGAGGAGCAGAGTGTAGGCCGAAGCCTGCACTGTCGGCAGCTTTAGGTCTGTTGTGTCTGCGTGGCGTTTGCAGGACACGTTGCCGGCTACACAGCAGGGGAACAGCTGGCGTTGCAGAACCCCACTGACACATTGGCGGGTGTTTTGCTCTATGCAGCCAGCACTTGCGGGCACCAACTGGCCGTGTTAGAGCTTAGGGTCAGCAGGAGGAGGAGAGGAGCAGAGTGTGAGCCAAAGCCTGCACTGTCGGCAGCTTTAGGTCTGTTGTGTCTGCGTGGCATTTGCAGGACACGTTGCCGGCTACACAGCAGGGGAACAGCTGGCGTTGCTGAACCCCACTGACACATTGGCGGGTGTTTTTTTCTGTGCAGCCACCACTTTTGGGCACCAACTGGCAGTGTTAGAGCCCAGGGACAGCAGGAGGAGCTGAGTGTAGGCCGAAGCCTGCACTGGAGCAAGTTGAAAGGGAACCTTTAACCCCCCCAGGCGTTTGTTGCTGAAAGAGCCGTCTTGTACAGCACTAATGCTGCAAAAGGAAAAGGTGGCTCTTTTAATTATGCTCCTTGCAAACGCTGAACTAGACACTTATGAAATGTGTCCCCTCACACCGTAAAAACGTCCCGGAGGTGGGACTTTCCTTTGTAATGTGACGCAGCACAGCCGTCATTCCTACCCCCTTGGTGCTGTGCGACGCCTCCTCAGCATTGTTTGAATCTGTCCCGGAGCCTGCGCTGTAATGTTATCCCTTGGCCATGCACACTTAGCGCTGCCCATCTTTTGACATCATTTGGTGTCGGGCTGGCTGCGCCTGTGCGTCCACGCTGCCCGAGATCCCACCTCACAGTGTCACCTAATGTAATCCCACTGCGGGCCTGGGATCCATGGGCATGCACAGTGCATATCCTCGCCTCTCACTCCCCTCCTTCCGGCTTCTTCAGACTGTGCGGCGTCACGGCCGTGGCATGCTATTAGGGATCAGCTGACGCCGCATGGTCTGAAGAGGCCGGAAGGAGGGGAATGAGAGGCGAGGATATGCACTGCGCATGCCCATAGATCCCAGACCCGCAGTAGGATTACATTAGACAACACTGCGAGGTGGGATCTCGGGCTGCGTGGACGCACAGGCGCAGCCAGCCTGACACCAAATGATGTCAGAAGACGGGCAGCACTAACTGTGCATGGCCAAGGTATAACATAACAGCGCAGAGTCCATGAGAGAATCAAACAATGCTGAGGAGGCGGCACACGGAGCCAAGGGGGTAGGAATGACGGCTGTGATGCGTTACATAACAAAGGAAAGTCCCAACTCCAGGACGGTTTAACGGTGTGAGGAGACACATTTCATAAGTGTTAGGTTCAGCGTGTGCAAGGAGCACAACAAAAATAGGCACCTTTTCCTTGTGCAGCATTACTGCTGCACAAGGTCGCTCTTTCAGTAACAAACGCCTGGGGGGGGGCAGGTTCCCTTAAATTTTAGTTGTGCCAGCGTGGCGGTCGCATGACACATTGCCGGATACACAGCTGGGGAGCAGCAGGCGTGACTGAACCCCACTAACACATTGGCGAAGTGTTTGGCTCTGTGCAAACAGCACTTCCGGGCAGCAACCAGCAGTGTTGGAGCCCAGGGACAGCAGGAGGAGCAGAGTGTAGGCCGAAGCCTGCACTGTAGGCATGTAAATGTCTGTTAGTGTGCCAGCATTGCGGTCACATGACACATTGCCGGATACACAGCTGGGGAGCAGCAGGCGTGACTGAACCCCACTAACACATTGGCGAGGTGTTTGGCTCTGTGCAAACAGCACTTCCGGGCAGCAACCAGCAGTGTTGGAGCCCAGGGACAGCAGGAGGAGCAGAGTGTAGGCCGAAGCCTGCACTGTAGGCATGTAAATGTCTGTTAGTGTGCCAGCATTGCGGTCACATGACACATTGCCGGATACACAGCTGGGAATCAGCTGACGTTATTGAAACCCAATAACACAGCAGCAAGTGTTAACTGTGCAGCCAGCACTTCCAGGCACCAACTGGCGGTGTTAGAGCCCAGGGACAGCAGGAGGAGCAGATTGGAGGTATTGCCGCACACACAGCTGGGGAACAGCGGACGTTACTGAACCCCAATAACAGAAGAGCGACTGTTGACTGTGTGGACAGCACTTCCAGGCACCAACTAGCGGTGTTAGAGCCCAGGGACAGCAGGAGTAGCAGAGGAACAGAGTGTAGGCCGAAGTCTGATTGGAGCAAGTTGAAAGGGAACCTTTAAACCCCCCAAGGCGTTTGTATCTGAAAGAGCCATCTTGTGCAGCACTAAGGATGCAAAAGGAAAATGTTGCTCTTTTAATTATGCTCCTTGCAAACACAGAACTAAACACTTATAAAAATGTGTCCCCTGATACCGTGAAACCGTCCCAGAGGTGGGAATTTCCTTCGTAATGGGATGCAGCACAGCCGTAATTCCTACCCCCTTGGTGCTGTGCACGGCCTCCTCAGTGTTGTTTGAAGCTGTCACTGAGCCTGCGCTGTAATGTTATCCCTTGGCCATGCACACTTAGCGCTGCCCGTCTTCTGACATCATTTAGGTGTCAGGCTGGCAGTGCCTGTGCATCCACGCTGCCCGAGATCCCACCTCGCAGTGTCATCTAATGTAATCCAACTGCGGGCCTGGGCATGCGCAGTGCATATCCTCGCCTCTCACTCCCCTCCTTCCGGCTTCTTCAGACTGTGCGGTGTCATGGCCGTGGCATGCTATTAGGGATCAGCTGATGGCGCACAGTCTGAAGAAGGCGGAGGGAGATGAGTGAGACCCTGAGGTGAAGATATGCACTGCGCATGCCAATGGATCCCAGGCCCGCAGTGTGATTAAATCAGAAGACACTGCAAGGCGGGATCTCGGGCAGCGCGGCCGCACAGGCGCAGCCAGCCTGACACCAAATTATGTCAGAAGACGGGCAGCGCTAAGTGTGCATGGCCAAGGGATAACAGAACAGCGCAGGCTCTGGGACAGATTAAAACAATGCTGAGGAGGCGGCGCACGGCACCAAGGGGGTATGAATGACGGCTGTGCTGCGTCACATTACGAAGTAAAGTCCCACCTCCGGGACGGTTTAACGGTATCAGTGGACACATTTTATAAGTTTTAAGTTCTGCATGTGCAAGGAGCTAAACTAAAAGAGCTACATTTTCCTTGTGCAGCATTACTGCTGCACAAGGTGGCTCTTTCAGTAACAAACGCCTGGGGGGGGAGGGGACAGGTTCCCTTACATTTCAGTTGTTGTGTCAGCGTGGCAGTCGCAGGACACATTGCCGGCTACACAGCTGGGGATCAGCTGACGTTACTGAAACCCAATAACACTGGGTCGTATGTTTTGACTGTGCAGCCTGCACTTCTGAGCCTCAACTGGCGGTGTTGGAGCCCAGGAATTACAGTTCAGGTGGTAGAAAGATGAACACATCAGGAGACCTGGATGACACCCAATTATTTAATCAGGCAGAGGAGTGGCAAATTCCTGCGAGATCCAGGCCTGGTTCATTTTCAGAAAAGTAAGCCGGTCAACGTTATTGGAGGATAGTCGCATGCGACGGTCTGTTAGTACACCACCTGCGGCACTAAAGACGCGTTCCGATAAGACACTAGCTGCAGGGCAAGCCAGCACCTCCAATGCATACTGGCTTAGCTCTGGCCATGTATCCAGCTTAGAGACCCAAAACTTGAAAGGGGAAGAGCCATCTGGGAGTACAGTAAGAGGGCGAGCCATGTAGTCTGTCACCATCTGACGGAATCGTTGCCTCCTGCTGACTGGAGCCGCCGGTGATGGTGTAGACATTTGGGGCGGGCACACAAAACTGTGCCACAGTTGGGCCATACTGGTCTTCCCTTGGGAAGAGGCACTGCTTCTGCTCCCTCTTTGTGCAGAGCCTCCTCCACTGCCTCGATGCACTGAGCTGCTTTGTAAAGCACTAGCAGCACTGCTCTCAGTTGGACTGGAGAAGATGATGAAATTCACCAGTGTGTCTTTTTTACTCCCACATTTTACGCTCCCGGGTCAACGGTGTGATGAGGTTTTGTACGTTGTCCCAGTAGCGAGGATCGAGAAGGGTGTACACCCAATAATCAGCCATGTTGAGAATGTGGTCGATGCGGCGGTCGTTTCTCAGGCACTGCAGCATGAAATCAACCAGGTGCTGCAGACTGCCAACTGGCCAAGAAACGCTGTCCCCTGCTTGAGGCGTGATCTCTGCCCACTCTTCATCACACCACCCTCGCTGTACACACTGACTACTGAACAATTGTGTAACTTCCTCCTCTGGACTGAGGTCTTCCTCCTCCATTGACTCCTCCTCATCCTCCTCACAAAGTGTCCCCTGCCTAAGCCTTTGTGAGGAACCACGTGGCGCTGACTGTCCAGAAGCTGATGGAAATGCTGCCTCCTCATCCTCCACCTCTTCCACAACATCATCCCTTAGTGCTTGCAGTGTTTGTTGAAGCAGGCAGATAAGGGGGACAGTCATGCTGACTAGTGCATCATCTGCACTCGCCATCCGCGTGGAATAATCGAAGGGACGCAAAACCTGGCAGACGTCCTTCATAGTGGCCCACTCTGTGGTTGTGAAGTCTGAATGGCGCGTATTGCAACTTCTTTGCGATTGATGCAGCTGGTACTCCATTACTGCTTGCTGCTGCTCACACAACCGCTCCAACATATGTAACGTGGAATTCCACCTGGTAGGTAGGTCACATATGATGCGATGTTCCGGAAGGCGGAATCGGCGCTGCAGAGCTGCAATGCGTGATCTTGCCATGCTGGAACGCTGCAAGTGAGCACACTCTAGGTGGACCTTTTGCAGCAATGCCTCAAGATCCGAATAGTCCCTCTGCACAACCAAATTGAGCACATGTGCCAGACATGGGATGTGAGTGAGGTTGCCAAGGGCCAAAGCTGCCACCAGATTTCGGCCATTGTCACACACTACTATGCCTGGCTGGAGATTCGCTGGCACAAACCACACATCGCTCTCCTGCTTGATGGCATTCCAGAGCTCCTGCGCTGTGTGGCTTCGATTCCCCAAAGAAACTAATTTCAGTACGGCCTGTTGACGTTTGGCCATGGCTGTGCTCATGTCGGTCGTAACAGGCAAACATTCACGGGTCCATGTGGAGGTGGACTGTGACGGCTCCTACAGCAATGATTCTGAGGAACTTGTGTATGAGGAGGAGTCAATGCAAACAGACTGGATTCCTGCAATCCTTGGAGTGGGCAGGACACATCCTGCGCCACTCGCACGATCTGTACCCGGCTCAACAACATTAACCCAATGGGCAGTGAGGGAAAGGTATTGCCCCTGTCCATGTTGACTGGTCCACGCATCGGTGGTGAGGTGGACCTTGCTACTGATGGCGTTCAGTAGCGCGTGTTTTATGTGTCCCTCCACATGCTTGCGCAGGGCAGGGATGGCTTGCCTGATGAAATAAAAGCGGCTGGGCACATTGTACTCTGGGACTGCCAATGCCATCAAGTCACGGAAGCTGTCAGTCTCCACCAGCCTGAATGAGAGCATTTCCAGTGACAGAAGTTTGGCAATGCCTACATTCAGAGCCTGTGCTCAGGGGTGGTTTGCCGAGAATGGCCGCCTTTTCCCCCATGCCTGTACTACCGATGGCTGTAGACTGAGCTGAGAGTGTGAGGATGACTGGGAACGTGGTGCTGTGTGTGGAATTACAGTGGGTCTCTGGACAACAGTGCCAGAGGTTCTTCCATGTCGATCCTGGGAGGAAGCCAAACCAGCTGTGTGTGAGCTGGAGGAAGAGGCAACACGAGCTGAAGAGATGGTAGCTGCTGCTGTTGGTTGGCCTAGGTCTTCAGTGTGTTTTTGTAACTCCACCGCGTGCCTGTTCCGCACATGTTTCCACATATTTGTGGTATTGAGGTTGCTGACACTTTTCCCTCTTTTGACTTTCTGATTTACACAGCTTGAATTTGACAAAGCAAATGTCATCTGCAACTGTGTCAAAAAAGGACCAGGCACTGCAAGTCTTGGGAGTGCCCTTTTTGGCTTTTGGAAGAGACAAGCTCCTAACGGGTGCCAAAGTGGAGGCTACAGGCTCCGCAGTCTTCCCCCTCCCTCTCCCTCTTTGGCCCGTTCAGGGAATCTCTTCCTCAGAGCTGCTCCCACCACCTTCCTGTACCTCACACCATGATGGGTCAAGGACCTCATCATCTACACTACCCTCTGCCACCAACTGCTCCTCCTGGTTAGTCTTGGCAGCACAGTACGCACCATAAAGCGGCACCTGAGTCTCATCATCAGATGCGTACTGCGATGTGGTGACCGGAGGCACTGGCCCACCCGCCTCTTCAGAGTCAGAGAGACAAAGCTGTTGGGCATCACTGCACACTGCCTCTTCTTCCATTTCTCCAATGCTGCTTGGCTGGCCCCCTGTTTCCAAGCCAAGAGATTCAAAGAACAGAAGTAGAGACGGCTCCTGTCCTGGGCTCTCTGACTGCCTGGCCAATTTGGCAGGTGGTGAAGAGACAGATGGCTGCTCTCCAGTGCTCTGTGCCTGAGAGGATGTGGCACTAATTGAAGTCGATGCGTTAGCTGCCATCCATCCGACAATGGCTTCAATTTGATCTTCATGCAGCAGCGGTGTACGGCGCTCTCCTACAAAGCTGCGCATGAAGGACTGTTCCCTGCTGAAACTGGGTGATGATGAGTCACCGCTGCCCGCAGCAGGCACAGAATCACCACATCCTCTCCCTGCTCCGCGCCCACGCCCACGTGCCTTACTCCCTGCCCTCTTCATCTTGGTTGACAGATAAAGATAAGCAGAAAAGTACTAAGGGCTTAGTGTGCTTATTCCTGAACAGGTTTAAGAAACACTAATTTTCTAAAGTGAGGAATAGACTTTATTATGAGCTAATGTGGCCTACACAACTGTGAAGTGGTGTGTTTGGTGAACTTTACTTTTTTTTTTTTGGGGTAGATCTGACTACAGAGCGAGTTTCACTCACACGGAGACCGTGCAGACAGCCGTAAACGGCGCTGCAAGGCCCAAAAAACCTCCTCTATGATATCCTATGTAGTGTTTTTCCACAATTTAGCTGGATACGCGTGGAAAGCCACCAATAGGAAATTTTTGAAAAAATGTGCACCAGGATGCACTATTAGCAAAAAAGGACAATGTATTTTACGGTATGAGTCAGTAACGTACCCTGAGCTGAATACAACCAGCTGTGGCTGCACACAGACTACAGGGCGAGCTGCACTCACACCGAGACCGTGCAGACAGCCGCAAACGGTGCTGCAAAGCCCAAAAAACCTCCTCTATGTTATCCTATGTAGTGTTATTCCACAATTTTGCTGGATACGGGTGGAAAGCCACTAATAGGAAATTTTTGAAAAAATGTGCAGCAGGCTGCACTATTAGCAAAAAAGGACAATGTATTTTACGGTATGAGGCAGTTACGCACCCTGTTGTGAATTCTGTGGTCAAGCTCCCTCCTGTGGCCATGAGTGGTACTTCGGCTGGTTCTGTCTATGAGCTTCCGCTGGTGGATGTGAGTGGGGCTGCGGCTTCTGAGTTTCCTTCCTCAGGTGAGAGGTTAAGTCGTTAGGTGCTGCTCTATTTAACTCCACCTAGTTCTTTGTTCCTGGCCTCCAGTCAATGTTCCAGTATTGGTCTGGCTCTCTCCTGGATTGTTCTTGTGGCCTGTCTGCCCTGCATAAGCTAAGTTCTGCTTGTGTTACTTTTGTTTGCTATATTTTCTGTCCAGCTTGCTATATTGGTTTTTCTTGCTTGCTGGAAGCTCTGAGACGCAGAGGGAGCACCTCCGTACCGTTAGTCGGCGCGGAGGGTCTTTTTGCCCCTCTGCGTGGTTGTTTGTAGGTTTTTGTGCTGACCGCAAAGCTATCTTTCCTATCCTCGGTCTATTCAGTAAGTCGGGCCTCACTTTGCTAAAATCTATTTCATCTCTGTGTTTGTATTTTCATCTTAACTCACAGTCATTATATGTGGGGGGCTGTCTTTTCATTTGGGGAATTTCTCTGAGGCAAGGTAGGCTTATTTTTCTATCTTCAGGGCTAGTTAGTTTCTCAGGCTGTGCCGAGTTGCATAGGGAGCATTAGGCGCAATCCACGGCTACCTCTAGTGTGGTATGATAGGATTAGGGATTGCGGTCAGCAGAGTTCCCACGTCTCAGAGCTCGTCCTATGTTAGTAACTATCAGGTCACTTTGTGTGCTCTTAACCACTAGGTCCATTGTGGTTCTGAATCACCTGTTCATAACAGCACCCTGAGCTGAATACAACCGGCTGTGGCTGCACACAGACTACAGGGCGAGCTGCACTCACACCGAGACCGTGCAGACAGCCGTAAACGGCGCTGAAAGGCCCAAAAAACCTCCTCTATGTTATCCTATGTAATGTTTTTCCACAATTTTGCTGGATACGGGTGGAAAGCCACTAATAGGAAATTTTTGAAAAAATGTGCAGCAGGCTGCACTATTAGCAAAAAAGGACAATGTATTTTACGGTATGAGGCAGTGACGCACCCTGAGCTGAATACAACCAGCTGTGGCTGCACACAGACTACAGGGCGAGCTGCACTCACACCGAGACCGTGGTATCTTCAGGGCTAGTTAGTTTCTCAGGCTGTGCCGAGTTGCATAGGGAGCGTTAGGCGCAATCCACGTCTCAGAGCTCGTCCTATGTTAGTAACTATCAGTAGGGTTGAGCGACCTTTACTTTTATAGGATCGGGTCAGGTTTCACGAAACCCGACTTTTGAAAAAGTCGGGTCGAGTGAAATCGGCCGATCCTATGAAAAAAGTCGGGGTCGGGGTCGGACGAAACCCGAAACCCAATGCAGTGCATTGGGTTTCCATGGTTCCCAGGGTCTGAAGGAGCGGAAACTCTCCTTCAGGCCCTGCGATCCATATTTTAGTGTAAAATAAAGAATTAAAATAAAAAATATCGCAATACTTACCATCTGACACGCCCTGGTACTAACCGGGAACCTTCCTTCCTTAGAATCAGCCTTCCAGGACCCTGCGGTGACGTCGCGGCTTGTGATTGGCCGCGCGACCGCCCATGTGACCGTATTGCGTATTGTAAGTATTGCGATATTTTTTATTTTAATTCTTTATTTTACACTTAAATCTGAATTCCGATACCAATTCCCGATATCTTAAACATATCGGGAATCGGTATCGGAATTCCGATTCTTGATTCAAAAGATCGCCGACTTCATGGCCGACCCCACACTGGGGTCGGGTCGGGTTTCATGAAACCCGACCTTGCCAAAAGTCGGCGACTTTTGAAAAATTTCGACCCGTTTCGCTCAACCCTAACTATCAGGTCACTTTGTGTGCTCTTAACCACTAGGTCCATTGTGGTTCTGAATCACCTGTTCATAACGGTACTGGAGGCCCAAAGTACTAATGCTTCTCAATAGAGGGAAAAGAGAAGTTCTGAGACCATTTTTTTTTCTTTGCACTGTGTTTTGTCTTTCTTTTCCCCTTTACATCAGGGTGGTTCAGAACACAGGTGTAGACATGGACATTCAAGGTCTGTTCTCTTTGATGGATAATCTCGCTGTAAGTGTTCAGAACATTCAAGATTTAGTGGTTCAGAATCCTATGTTAGAACCTAAAATTCCTATTCCTGAGTAATTTTCTGGAGATAGAGCTAAGTTTCTGAATTTCAAAAATAATTGTAAACTATATCTGGCTTTGAAACCCCGCTCCTCTGGTGACCCTGTTCAACAAGTAAAGATCATTATTTCTTTATTACGCGGCGACCCTCAAGACTGGGCATTTTCCCTTGCACCAGGAGATCCTGCATTATGTGATATTGATGCGTTTTTTCAGGCGCTCGGGTTGCTTTATGATGAACCTAATTCAGTGGATCAGGCAGAGAAAATCTTGCTGGCTCTGTGTCAGGGTCAGGATGAGGTAGAGATATATTGTCAGAAATTTAGGAAGTGGTCTGTGCTCACTCAATGGAATGAATGTGCTCTGGCAGCAATTTTCAGAAAGGGTCTCTCTGAAGCCCTTAAGGATGTCATGGTGGGATTTCCTATGCCTGCTGGTCTGAATGAGTCTATGTCTTTGGCCATTCAGATCGATCGACGCTTACGTGAGCGTAAAACTGTGCACCATTTGGCGGTATTATCTGAGCATAAACCTGAGCCTATGCAATGCAATAGGACTTTGACCAGAGCTGAACGGCAAGAACACAGACGACGGAATGGGCTGTGTTTTTACTGTGGTGATTCCACTCATGCTATCTCCGATTGTCCTAAGCGCACTAAGCGGTTCGCTAGCTCTGCCACCATTGGTACGGTACAGTCGAAATTTCTTTTGTCCGTTACTTTGATCTGCTCTTTGTCATCCTATTCTGTCATGGCATTTGTGGATTCAGGCGCTGCCCTGAATTTGATGGACTTGGAGTATGCTAGGCGCTGTGGGTTTTTCTTGGAGCCCTTGCAGTATCCTATTCCATTGAGAGGAATTGATGCTACGCCTTTGGCCAAGAATAAGCCTCAGTACTGGACCCAGCTGACCATGTGCATGGCTCCTGCGCATCAGGAGGATATTTGCTTTTTGGTGTTGCATAATCTGCATGATGTGGTCGTGTTGGGGTTGCCATGGCTACAGGTCCATAACCCAGTATTGGATTGGAAATCAATGTCTGTGTCCAGCTGGGGTTGTCAGGGGGTACATGGTGATGTTCCATTTCTGTCTATTTCATCATCCACCCCTTCTGAGGACCCAGAGTTCTTGTCGGATTACCGGGATGTATTTGATGAGCCCAAGTCCAGTGCCCTACCTCCGCATAGGGATTGTGATTGCGCTATCGATTTGATTCCTGGTAGTAAGTTTCCTAAAGGTCGACTGTTTAATTTGTCTGTGCCTGAGCACGCCGCTATGCGGAGTTACGTAAAGGAATCCTTGGAAAAGGGTCATATTCACCCCTCGTCGTCGCCATTGGGAGCAGGGTTCATTTTTGTGGCCAAGAAGGATGGTTCGCTGAGACCTTGTATTGATTACCGCCTTCTAAATAAAATCACGGTCAAATTTCAGTACCCCTTGCCGCTGCTGTCTGATTTGTTTGCTCGGATTAAGGGGGCTAGTTGGTTCACCAAGATAGATCTTCGTGGTGCGTATAATCTTGTGCGCATTAAACAGGGCGATGAATGGAAAACAGCATTTAATACGCCCGAGGGCCATTTTGAGTACCTGGTTATGCCATTCGGGCTTTCTAATGCTCCATCAGTGTTTCAGTCCTTTATGCATGACATCTACCGAGAGTACCTGGATAAATTCCTGATTGTATACTTGGATGATATTTTGGTCTTCTCGGATGATTGGGAGTCTCACGTGAGGCAGGTCAGAATGGTGTTCCAGGTCCTGCGTGCGAATTCTTTGTTTGTGAAGGGGTCAAAGTGTCTCTTTGGTGTTCAGAAGGTTTCATTTTTGGGTTTCATTTTTTCCCCTTCTACTATCGAGATGGACCCTGTTAAAGTTCAGGCCATTTATGATTGGACTCAACCGACATCTCTGAAGAGTCTGCAAAAGTTCCTGGGCTTTGCTAATTTTTATCGTCGCTTCATCAATAATTTTTCTAGTATTGCTAAACCGTGGACTGATTTAACCAAGAAGGGTGCTGATGTGGTCAATTGGTCTTCTGCTGCTGTGGAAGCTTTTCAAGAGTTGAAGCGTCGTTTTTCTTCTGCCCCTGTGTTGTGTCAACCAGATGTTTTGCTCCCGTTCCAGGTCGAGGTTGATGCTTCTGAGATTGGAGCAGGGGCTGTTTTGTCGCAAAGAAGTTCTGATGGCTCGGTGATGAAACCATGCGCCTTCTTTTCCAGGAAGTTTTCGCCTGCTGAGCGTAATTATGATGTTGGCAATTGAGAGTTGCTGGCCATGAAGTGGGCATTCGAGGAGTGGCGTCATTGGCTTGAAGGAGCTAAGCATCGCGTGGTGGTCTTGAGTGATCATAAGAACTTGACTTATCTCGAGTCTGCCAAACGGTTGAATCCTAGACAGACTCGTTGGTCGCTGTTTTTCTCCCATTTTGACTTTGTGGTTTCGTACCTTCCGGGCTCTAAAAATGTGAAGGCGGATGCCCTGTCTAGGAGTTTTGTGCCCGACTCTCCGGGTTTGTCTGAGCCGGCGGGTGTTCTCAAGGAGGGGGTAATTTTGCCTGCCATCTCCCCTGATTTGCGGTGGGTGCTGCAAAAATTTCAGGCTAATAGACCTGACCGTTGCCCAGCGGAGAAACTGTTTGTCCCTGATAAATGGACGAGTAGAGTTATCTCTGAGGTTCATGGTTCGGTGTTGGCTGGTCATCCTGGAATCTTTGGTACCAGAAATTTGGTGGCTAGATCCTTTTGGTGGCCGTCTCTGTCGCGGGATGTGCGTTCATTTGTGCAGTCCTGTGGGATTTGTGCTCGGGCTAAGCCCTGCTGTTCTCGTGCCAGTGGGTTGCTTTTGCCCTTGCCAGTCCCGAAGAGGCCCTGGACACATATCTCTATGGATTTTATTTCGGATCTCCCCGTCTCTCAAAAAATGTCGGTCATTTGGGTTGTTTGTGATCGCTTCTCGAAGATGGTCCATTTGGTACCCTTGTCTAAATTGCCTTCCTCCTCTGATTTGGTACCATTGTTCTTCCAGCATGTGGTTCGTTTACATGGCATTCCGGAGAACATAGTTTCTGACAGAGGTTCCCAGTTTGTTTCGAGGTTTTGGCGAGCCTTTTGTGCTAGGATGGGCATTGATTTGTCTTTTTCCTCGGCTTTCCATCCTCAGACAAATGGCCAGACTGAACGAACCAATCAGACCTTGGAAACATATCTGAGATGTTTTGTTTCTGCCGATCAGGATGATTAGGTGTCTTTTTTGCCTTTGGCTGAGTTCGCCCTTAATAATCGGGCCAGCTCGGCTACTTTGGTTTTGCCGTTTTTCTGCAATTCTGGTTTCCATCCTCGTTTCTCTTCAGGGCAGGTTGAGTCTTCTGACTGTCCTGGTGTGGATACTGTGGTGGATAGGTTGCAGCAGATTTGGACTCATGTGGTGGACAATTTGACATTGTCTCAGGAGAAGGCTCAACGTTTCACTAACCGCAGGCGCTATGTGGGTCCCCGACTTCGTGTTGGGGATTTGGTTTGGTTGTCATCTCGTTATATTCCTATGAAAGTTTCCTCTCCTAAATTTAAGCCTCGTTTCATTGGTCCGTATAGGATTTCTGAGGTTCTTAATCCTGTGTCTTTTCGTTTGACCCTTCCAGCTTCTTTTTCCATCCATAACGTATTCCATAGGTCATTGTTGCGGAGATACGTGGCACCTGTGGTTCCATCCGTTGATCCTCCTGCCCCGGTTTTGGTTGAGGGGGAGTTGGAGTATATAGTGGAGAAGATTTTGGATTCTCGTGTTTCGAGACGGAGACTTCAGTACCTGGTTAAGTGGAAGGGTTATGGTCAGGAAGATAATTCCTGGGTCTTTGCCTCTGATGTTCATGCTGCCGATCTGGTTCATGCCTTTCATTTGGCCCATCCTGGTCGGCCTGGGGGCTCTGGTGAGGGTTCGGTGACCCCTCCTCAAGGGGGGGGTACTGTTGTGAATTCTGTGGTCAAGCTCCCTCCTGTGGTCACAAGTGGTACTTCGGCTGGTTCTGTCTATGAGCTTCCGCTGGTGGATGTGAGTGGGGCTGCGGCTTCTGAGTTTCCTTCCACAGGTGACGAGGATAAGTCGTTAGGTGCTGCTCTATTTAACTCCACCTAGTTCTTTGTTCCTGGCCTCCAGTCAATGTTCCAGTATTGGTCTGGCTCTCTCCTGGATCGTTCTTGTGGCCTGTCTGCCCTGCATAAGCTAAGTTCTGCTTGTGTTACTTTTGTTTGCTATATTTTCTGTCCAGCTTGCTATATTGGTTTTTCTTGCTTGCTGGAAGCTCTGAGACGCAGAGGGAGCACCTCCGTACCGTTAGTCGGTGCGGAGGGTCTTTTTGCCCCTCTGCGTGGTTGTTTGTAGGTTTTTGTGCTGACCGCAAAGCTATCTTTCCTATCCTCGGTCTATTCAGTAAGTCGGGCCTCACTTTGCTAAAATCTATTTCATCTCTGTGTTTGTATTTTCATCTTAACTCACAGTCATTATATGTGGGGGGCTGCCGTTTCCTTTGGGGAATTTCTCTGAGGCAAGGTAGGCTTATTTTTCTATCTTCAGGGCTAGTTAGTTTCTCAGGCTGTGCCGAGTTGCATAGGGAGCATTAGGCGCAATCCACGGCTACCTCTAGTGTGGTATGATAGGATTAGGGATTGCGGTCAGCAGAGTTCCCACGTCTCAGAGCTCGTCCTATGTTAGTAACTATCAGGTCACTTTGTGTGCTCTTAACCACTAGGTCCATTGTGGTTCTGAATCACCTGTTCATAACAGCACCCTGAGCTGAATACAACCGGCTGTGGCTGCACACAGACTACAGGGCGAGCTGCACTCACACCGAGACCGTGCAGACAGCCGTAAACGGCGCTGAAAGGCCCAAAAAAACCTCCTCTATGTTATCCTATGTAATGTTTTTCCACAATTTTGCTGGATACGGGTGGAAAGCCACTAATAGGAAATTTTTGAAAAAATGTGCAGCAGGCTGCACTATTAGCAAAAAAGGACAATGTATTTTACGGTATGAGGCAGTGACGCACCCTGAGCTGAATACAACCGGCTGTGGCTGCACACAGACTATAGGGCGAGCTGCACTCACACCGAGACCATGCAGACAGCCGTAAACGGCGCTGCAAGGCCCAAAAAACCTCCTCTATGTTATCCTATGTAGTGTTTTTCCACAATTTAGCTGGATACGGGTGGAAAGCCACTAATAGGAAATTTTTGAAAAAATGTGCAGCAGGCTGCACTATTAGCAGAAAAGGACAATGTATTTTACGGTATGAGGCAGTGACGCACCCTGAGCTGAATACAACCAGCTGTGGCTGCACACAGACTACAGGGCGAGCTGCACTCATACCGAGACCGTGCAGACAGCCGTAAAAGGCGCTGCAAGGCCCAAAAAACCTCCTCTATGTTATCCTATGTAATGTTTTTCCACAATTTTGCTGGATACGGGTGGAAAGCCACTAATAGGAAATTTTTGAAAAAATGTGCAGCAGGCTGCACTATTAGCAAAAAAGGACAATGGATAGAACAGTATGAGGCAGTGTGAACCACCCTGAGCTGAATACAACCGGCTATGGCTGCACACAGACTACAGAGTGGGCTGCACTCACACACACAGAGACCTTGCAGAACGCTGTTAACACAGCGCTGCAAGGCAAAAGCAAGGTGAACACACAGCGGTTGCTAAATTAGCCTGGGAAAAGCGCAATGAAGCAATTCGCTATCTCAACTGGCCCTCAGTCAGAACACAGCGTCCTGTCCCTAACTGAATTCACAGCAAAGTGAGCGCAAAATGGCGGCAGTGTTTTTTATAGTGCATCATGACATCATTACAGCAGCCAATCACAGCCTTGCCAGTAGTTACATGCCCACCATGCTGAACAGGATGTGCCCACACTTGCAATCATTCCTCATTGGCTGAATTCATGCAGTTTGAATTCTGGGAACTTCCGATTCCGGTATCCGATATGCGGTAAATATCGGAACTCGGTATCGGAATTCCGATACCGCAAATATCGGCCGATACCTGATACTTGCGGTATCGGAATGCTCAACACTAGTGTACTGCGTATATTTTTGTGATATCGGGAATCGGTATCGGGATTAAGATTCATGTGTAAAATAAAGAATAAAAATAAAAAATATTGATATACTTACCCTCAGACGCGCCCTGGTTGTCAACGCTGCAACCGCCATGCTTCCGTTCCTAAGAATGAGCGCGTTAAGGACTTTCGATGATGTCTGTTGTGAGTTCTGTTTTTGGGCTCCCTCTGGTGGTTACTGATGGTACTGGGTGACTTGTCTTTCCTGGGTCTCTGGGTTCCACCTGTTCCATCAGGATATGGGAGTTTCCTATTTAACCTGGCTTTGCTGGCATTTCCTCGCCGGTTATCAATGTATCCAGTGTGTCTTGTTACCTCTGCTCCCTGCTCCTAGAACCTTCTGGTCAAGCTAAGTTTGGATTTTCCTGTTTTGGTGTTTTGCTTTATTTGGTTTTTAGTCCAGCCTGCAGATATTTGATTCTTTGCTGCTGGTTGCTCTAGTGGGCTGAAATTGCTCCTCATGTACCATGAGTTGGCACATGAGTTCAAGTAATTTCAGGATGGTTTTTTGAAGGGTTTTTCGCTGACCGCGCAGATCACTTTTGTATCCTCTGCTATCTAGCTTTAGCGGGCCTCATTTTGCTGAAACTGTTTTCATACTGCGTATGTGCTTTCCTCTCATTTCACCGTCATTATATGTGGGGGGCTGCTATTTCTGTGGGGTGTTTCTCTGGAGGCAAGAGAGGTCTGTGTTTCTTCTAATAGGGGAAGTTAGATCTTTGGCTGGAGCGAGACGTCTAGGATCATCGTAGGCACGTTCCCCGGCTACTTTTATTTGTGTGTTAAGTTCAGGGTCGTGGTCAGCTCAGGTTCCATCGCCCTAGAGCTTGTTTGTATCTGTGCTTGTCCTTTAGTGATCCCCTGCCATTGGGATCATGACAGTATAACCGGCCCACAAAGTGTTAATTGTATTGGCTGAAGTAGGAGGATAAGTAGTCTGAGGAAGTTTTTTTTTTTTTTTTTTTTCTCTTTCCCTCAGAGTTTGCTGCCTAGCCTTATTGCAGCGTGGCTACTTCCTCCTCCTCTTAATCTTTGAATGGCTCTGATCCCAGCTGTTTATCATGGACGTCCAGAGTTTGGCTTCCAGCCTGAATAATCTTGCCGCTAAGGTTCAAAATATACAGGATTTTGTTGTACATGCTCCTATGTCTGAACCTAGAATTCCTGTCCCAGAGTTTTTTTCTGGAGATAGATCTCGTTTTCTGAATTTTAGGAACAATTGCAAGTTGTTTCTTTCTTTGAAATCTCGCTCCTCTGGAGACCCTGCTCAGCAAGTCAAGATTATTATATCTTTCCTGCGGGGTGACCCTCAGGATTGGGCATTTGCATTGGCACCAGGGGACCCTGCGTTGCTTAATGCAGATGCGTTTTTTCTGGCATTGGGTTTGCTCTATGAGGAACCTAACCAAGAGATTCAGGCTGAAAAAGCTTTGTTGGCCCTCTCTCAGGGGCAAGATGAAGCAGAAATTTATTGTCAAAAATTTCGGAAGTGGTCGGTGCTTACTCAGTGGAATGAGTGCGCCCTGGCTGCAAAGTTCAGAGATGGCCTTTCTGAGGCCATTAAAGATGTTATGGTGGGGTTCCCTGCGCCTACTGGTCTGAATGAGTCTATGACTATGGCTATTCAGATTGATCGGCGTTTACGGGAGCGCAAACCTGTGCATCATTTGGCGGTGTCGTCTGAACCGTCACCTGAGATAATGCAATGTGATAGAATTCAGTCCAGAAGTGAACGGCAAAATTATAGGCGGAAAAAAAGGTTGTGCTTTTATTGTGGTGATTCAGCTCATGTTATATCAGCATGCTCTAAACGCACAAAAAAGGTTGATAAGTCTGTTGCCATTAGTACTTTACAGTCTAAGTTCATTCTGTCTGTGACTCTGATTTGTTCATTATCATCCATTTCCGTTGATGCCTATGTGGATTCAGGCGCTGCCCTGAGTCTTATGGATTGGTCATTTCCCAATCGCTGTGGGTTTAGTCTGGAGCCTCTGGAAGTCCCTATTCCTTTGAAGGGAATTGACTCTACACCTTTGGCTATGAATAAACCTCAGTACTGGACACAAGTGACCATGCGTATGACTCCTGTTCATCAGGAGGTGATTCGCTTCCTGGTACTGTATAATTTGCATGATGTCCTAGTGCTTGGTCTGCCATGGTTACAAACTCATAATCCAGTCCTTGACTGGAAATCAATGTCTGTGTTAAGCTGGGGTTGTCAGGGGGTTCATGATGATGCACCTCCGATTTCTATCGCTTCATCTACTCCTTCTGAGATTCCTGTGTTTTTGTCTGACTATCGGGATGTTTTTGAGGAGCCTAAGCTCAGTTCGCTTCCTCCTCATAGGGATTGCGATTGTGCTATAAATTTGATTCCAGGCAGTAAATTTCCTAAAGGTCGTTTGTTCAATCTGTCAGTGCCAGAGCATACTGCTATGCGGGATTATGTTAAGGAGTCCTTGGAAAAGGGACATATCCGTCCATCTTTGTCCCCTTTGGGAGCAGGTTTTTTTTTCGTGGCCAAAAAAGATGGTTCCTTGAGGCCTTGTATAGATTATCGTCTTTTGAATAAGATTACCGTAAAATATCAGTATCCTTTGCCATTGTTGACTGATTTGTTTGCTCGCATTAAGGGGGCTAAATGGTTCACTAAGATTGATCTTCGGGGTGCGTATAATCTTATACGAATAAAGCAAGGTGATGAGTGGAAAACCGCATTTAATACGCCTGAGGGCCATTTTGAGTATTTGGTAATGCCTTTTGGACTTTCTAATGCTCCTTCAGTCTTCCAGTCCTTTATGCACGATATTTTCCGTGAATATCTGGATAAATTTATGATTGTGTATTTGGATGATATTTTGGTTTTTTCTGATGACTGGGAGTCTCATGTTCAGCAGGTCAGGAAGGTGTTTCAGGTCCTGCGGGCCAATTCCTTGTTTGTAAAAGGCTCAAAGTGTCTCTTTGGAGTCCAGAAGATTTCTTTCTTGGGGTATATTTTTTCCCCTTCTACTATTGAGATGGATCCCGTCAAGGTTCAGGCTATTTGTGACTGGACGCAGCCTACATCTCTTAAGAGTCTACAGAAGTTCTTGGGCTTTGCTAATTTCTATCGTCGTTTTATAACTAATTTTTCTAGTGTTGTTAAGCCTTTGACGGATTTGACTAACAAGGGTGCTGATGTTGCTAATTGGTCTCCTGCGGCTGTGGAGGCCTTTCAGGAACTTAAGCGCCGGTTTTCTTCTGCTCCTGTGTTGCGTCAGCCAGATGTTTCGCTCCCTTTTCAGGTTGAGGTTGATGCTTCCGAGATTGGAGCGGGGGCGGTTTTGTCACAGAGAAGCTCCGATGGCTCAGTGATGAAGCCATGCGCGTTTTTTTCTAGAAAGTTTTCGCCGGCTGAGCGGAATTATGATGTTGGTAATCGGGAACTTTTGGCCATGAAGTGGGCATTTGAGGAGTGGCGTCATTGGCTAGAGGGTGCTAGACATCGTGTGGTGGTCTTGACTGATCACAAAAATTTGATTTACCTTGAGTCTGCCAGGCGTCTGAATCCTAGACAGGCTCGTTGGTCACTGTTTTTCTCTCGTTTCAATTTTGTGGTTTCATACCTGCCAGGTTCAAAGAATGTGAAGGCGGATGCTCTTTCTAGGAGTTTTGTGCCTGACTCCCTTGGAAATTCTGAGCCCTCTGGTATCCTTAGGGATGGGGTGATTTTGTCTGCTGTCTCTCCAGACTTGCGACGTGCTTTGCAGGAGTTTCAGGTGGGTAAACCTGATCGTTGTCCACCTGAGAGACTGTTTGACCGGATAATTGGACCAGTAGAGTCATCTCCGAGGTCCATTCTTCTGCGTTGGCAGGTCATCCTGGAATATTTGGTACTAGAGACTTGGTGGCCAGGTCTTTTTGGTGGCCTTCCTTGTCGAGGGATGTGCGTTCTTTTGTGCAGTCTTGTGAGGTTTGTGCTCGGGCTAAGCCTTGCTGTTCTCGGGCCAGTGGATTGTTGTCACCTTTGCCTATCCCGAAGAGGCCTTGGACGCACATTTCCATGGACTTTATTTCGGATCTCCCTGTCTCTCAAAAAATGTCCGTCATCTGGGTTGTGTGTGATCGCTTTTCTAAAATGGTTCATCTGGTACCCTTGCCTAAGTTGCCTTCCTCCTCTGAGTTGGTCCCTCTGTTTTTTCAGAATGTGGTTCGTTTGCATGGGATTCCTGAGAACATCGTTTCTGACAGGGGATCCCAGTTTGTGTCTAGATTTTGGCGGACGTTCTGTGCTAAGATGGGCATTGATTTGTCCTTTTCGTCTGCATTCCATCCTCAGACGAATGGCCAGACTGAACGAACTAATCAGACCTTGGAAACTTATTTAAGGTGTTTTGTTTCTGCTGATCAGGATGACTAGGTTACCTTTTTGCCGCTGGCTGAGTTTGCCCTTAATAATCGGGCTAGTTCTGCTACCTTGGTTTCTCCTTTCTTTTGTAATTGGGGGTTTCATCCTCGTTTTTCCTCTGGTCAGGTGGAACCTTCTGATTGTCCTGGAGTGGACATGGTGGTGAATAGGTTGCATCGGATTTGGAGTCATGTGGTGGACAATTTGAAGTTGTCCCAGGAGAAGGCTCAGCAGTTTGCTAATCGCCGTCGCCGCGTGGGTCCTCGACTTCTTGTTGGGGACTTGGTGTGGTTGTCTTCTCGTTTTGTTCCTATGAAGGTCTCTTCTCCTAAGTTCAAGCCTCGGTTCATCGGTCCCTATAGGAACTTGGAAATTCTTAACCCTGTGTCGTTTCGTTTGGATCTCCCGGCATCGTTTGCTATTCATAATGTGTTCCATCGGTCGTTGTTGCGGAAGTATGAGGTACCTATTGTTCCTTCGCTTGAGCCTCCTGCTCCAGTGCTGGTGGAGGGAGAATTGGAGTATGTTGTGGAGAAGATCTTGGATTCTCGTTTTTCCAGACGGAAACTCCAGTATTTGGTCAAGTGGAAGGGTTATGGTCAGGAGGATAATTCTTGGGTGGTTGCCTCGGATGTTCATGCTGATGATTTGGCTCGCGCTTTTCATAGGGCTCATCCTGGTCGCCCTGGTGGTTCTCGTGAGGGTTCGGTGACCCCTCCTCAAGGGGGGGTACTGTTGTGAGTTCTGTTTTTGGGCTCCCTCTGGTGGTTACTGATGGTACTGGGTGACTTGTCTTTCCTGGGTCTCTGGGTTCCACCTGTTCCATCAGGATATGGGAGTTTCCTATTTAACTTGGCTTTGCTGGCATTTCCTCGCCGGTTATCAATGTATCCAGTGTGTCTTGTTACCTCTGCTCCCTGCTCCTAGAACCTTCTGGTCAAGCTAAGTTTGGATTTTCCTGTTTTGGTGTTTTGCTTTATTTGGTTTTTAGTCCAGCCTGCAGATATTTGATTCTTTGCTGCTGGTTGCTCTAGTGGGCTGAAATTGCTCCTCATGTACCATGAGTTGGCACATGAGTTCAAGTAATTTCAGGATGGTTTTTTGAAGGGTTTTTCGCTGACCGCGCAGATCACTTTTGTATCCTCTGCTATCTAGCTTTAGCGGGCCTCATTTTGCTGAAACTGTTTTCATACTGCGTATGTGCTTTCCTCTCATTTCACCGTCATTATATGTGGGGGGCTGCTATTTCTGTGGGGTGTTTCTCTGGAGGCAAGAGAGGTCTGTGTTTCTTCTAATAGGGGAAGTTAGATCTTCGGCTGGAGCGAGACGTCTAGGATCATCGTAGGCACGTTCCCCGGCTACTTTTATTTGTGTGTTAAGTTCAGGGTCGCGGTCAGCTCAGGTTCCATCGCCCTAGAGCTTGTTTGTATCTGTGCTTGTCCTTTAGTGATCCCCTGCCATTGGGATCATGACAGATGTCGCGGCTTGTGATTGGTCGTTGAGCGGTCATGTGACCGATCACGCGACCAATCACAAGCCGCGACGTCATCAAAGGTCATTAACTCTTCAGTCTGCAACGCAGATTAATCAGAGTGAAGAGATTATGGAGAAAATACAAGTAATTTTATTGTTTTTTTCCACCTCATAGCTCTATACCAAACACACAAAGGTGCAGTGTTCTACTTAATAACTACTGAAGTTAAGAGTTGGCCAAAATATAAAGTGTGCGGCACAGTGTTTTATTCAGCACACAGTGTGTGTTGCCGGTGGTGAAATACACAATTATCCAAACATTATTGGGGGCAAAAAACATTATTATTTATTTTTTTAACAAAAAAAATTGATTTACCTGCGCCTTCTTGGGGTAGAGTGACAGAAATGGGGGGTGTGTAGCTGTGAGGCCTGGCTAACTGTGGACGACGCAGGGGTGACAGGAGAAGGGACAATTAAGGTAGTGGGGTCTGGGACTTTGGGGATGGGGCTTGATGCATGAGAGGGCAGAGACACACTGGAAGGGTGTGACAAACCTGACATTACAGACACATTGGGAGGTGAGGGGGAGGAATTGAGATTGTCCTTTATTTTTTATTTTGTTTCCCTTTTTGGTATCGGCGCTGCGGTCTGGGGAGCCTCGGTGGGCTCATTTGTTGCGGCCGGATCGTGGTGGCCGACCTGTCAGGGTCCGTGTGCCACTGCATGGTTGTGGTGGTGGGGAAGGCCAAGCCAGGGTCCGAGAGCTGCTGCTGCATCCTGTTGGTGGCAAAAGCCATTCCAAGGTCTGGGCGCTGCTGCTGCATGCTGGTGCTGAAAAGCATGCCAGGATCCGGGTGCTGCTCCTGCATGCTGGTGTTGAAAAGCATGCCAGGATCCAGGTTCTGCTGCTGCAGCTGGGACCTGGTGATGGTGGCCGACCTGTCCTGATCCGGCTGCTGCTGCATGGTGGTGGCAGTGAAGGAGATCCAAGCAGGAGCAGCAGTTGTCATGGTGGTGGCAGTGGGCTGTCCAACAGCACTCGGCATGATGGTGGTGCTGTAGTGGTGTCCGGCAGTGCTTTGCATGGAGGTAGCCGTGCAGTGGTATGCAGCAGAGCTCGGCATTAAGTTCAAGCTTGACAGTGTAGGCACAGGTGGATATGCCGCCACTGTCTGCTGAAAATACCGACTCTGCTGCATAGCCTGCACATAAGCAGCATTGCAGGCACTCGGCATGATGGTGGTGCTGTAGTGGTGTCCGGCAGTGCTTTGAATGGAGGTAGCCGTGCAGTGGTATGCAGCAGAGCTCGGCATTAAGTTTAAGCTTCACAGTGTAGGCACAGGTGGATATGCCGCCACTGTCTGCTGAAAATACCGACTCTGCTGCATAGCCTGCACATAAGCAGCATTGCAGGCCTGCATGACACTAATCTGGAGATCAGGAGTAAGGTGTTCCGACATGCCCTTTTCTATTTGATTAAAAAAATGATATGCTGGCCTCTGGAGGTCGGCTTTCACTTGGTCAAGGCTTTTGGTAACCTCCTGGATAAGTGTATTCATATGGTTTATGGCATTATCCAATTGGTCACCCATCGCCTTGAGTCCATCATGAAAGACCGAGCTCAAGTGCAAAAACTCGGGCATGAGTGACCTCTCTGAGGCCCTCTGCCGCCTCTGGGAAGAGCCCCAAAAAAGAGGCAGAGGACTGGGAAAGGGGAACACCTGATGAACCAGTTTCCTGGTCTCCAGTCTGTGTGGCAGGCCCACTTGCTGCAGCACTGCTGGATGGCTGGGACGGGTCCGTGGCTGTCTGATGAAGGAGCACTCCAGAACCAGGGTCAAGAGTGCTGCTCCATGTGCTGTGAAAAAAGAAGAAAAAAAAATGAATACCAAACATTTACAAAAGTTAAGCGCCAACTCCTGTGGAATAGAAACATACAGATTTAGGCAATACAACACAACCCAATACACCAAAAAAAATGCTTACATTCTCTGGGCAAGGACCGGTCTCAAAAATGCAAGGATTCGTGATATTTGTATTTGCGGATCCTTGTTCCAGAACCATTAGGAACCCAACTCTCTTGACAAAGGTCCTTGTTGAAGCGATCCTTCATCGAACGTCAACGTGTTTTGACTTTGAGCACTGTTGAAAAATATAAATAATGGTTAGACAATGCACTTTAGACCGTGATCACACAACTGTGTGTGAGGAGAGAAACTCCTGAGAGTTTCTCTCCTCACACACAGTTGTGTGATCACAGCCAAGGTCACTGCTTCATCACACTTCATTGTAATACTTACAAGATGCATTTCGGACCCGAGTCGGGGCGTTGTCCCAGCCAACCCACATCGCTTTGGTCTCCTCATTCAATAGCCACCGGATCGTCACGTTGTCTGAGTGCTACGGTACACAACGGGACTCGCTTACGGACCAGGGAGATTAGGAGGTCATTTTCAATGAGGTCCTCATCCTGTTCTGGAACCTAAAAAATAAATAAAGACATTAATGTAGGAGACATTAACATAAGGAAAAGAAAGAAAACAGAGACAGAAAACTGGCATGAATATTTAAAGTCAAGAAAAACAGGAGTCAAGAAGGAAAAGGTAAAGAAAGAGGAAAGTAAAGAAATGATCATTCAAGAATAGTAAAGTGAGGATACACTAAAAAGTCAGCCACATGTACGTACACGCTGCCGCCTTGCCACCCAACTGTGAACCCGCTGCTTCTGCTCAGCCTCTGCCACAGTGGAAGAAGTGCTCTAAAAAAAAGGAAAAAAAAATGTCATATGTGTAGATGTGACAGTGAATACTTACCAATCTGAGGAGGTGAGAACTCCCTTCACCAGGGCCGTATTTGCAACTAGGCACGCGAGGGCACGAGCCTAGGGCAGCGACATTGCGGGGGGCGGCACCTGAGCAAGGTGGTTTTTTTTGTTGTTTTTTTTAAATAAGTCCCGGGTCAAAAACGCGACCGACGGCCCTGCCCCCCGCCTCCGAGTCTCCCCCACCTCCGAGTCCCCCCACCTCCAAGTCTCCGAGTCCCCCCACCTCCAAGTCTCCGAGTCCCCCCACCTCCAAGTCTCCGAGTCCCCCCGCCTCTGAGTCCCACCCACCCTCCTTGAAGACGATACTCACCTGCTCCAGCGATGCCTGGTCTCAGCGTCTGTAGCGCGTCCTGAGTGAGCGGTCATGTGGTACCGCTAATTAAGGTCATGAATATGCACATATTCATGACCTTAATTAGCGGTACCACATGACCGCTCACTCAGGAAGAAGGCGCTGCGGCGGGACAGAGCCGAAGCCGGAGGGATGTCGGCGTGGCGTGTGGGACAGGCAGCTGACAGATGAGTATGAGGGACGGAGGGCGGGGGGAGGATGGTAAGCCACCCGCGCCATGCAAGATGGCCCGGGAGAAGGAGCGGGGGAGGGGGTGGAGAGATGAGCCATGCAGAGGGAGGGATAGGGAGGGGGGGGAATTATGAGCCATGAGCCATCAGCCATCAGCCATCAGCCATGCATAGGGAGGGAGGGGGGGAATTATGAGCCATGCATAGGGAGGGAGGGAGGGGGGGGAAATTTTGAGCCATCAGCCATGCATAGGGAGGGAGGGGGGGGGGAATTATGAGCCATCAGCCATGCATAGGGAGGGAGGGGGGGGAATTATGAGCCATCAGCCATGCATAGGGAGGGAGGGGGGGAATTATGAGCCATCAGCCATGCATAGGGAGGGAGGGGGGGAATTATGAGCCATCAGCCATGCATAGGGAGGGAGGGGGGGGAGTTATGAGCCATCAGCCATGCATAGGGAGGGAGGGGGGGAATTATGAGCCATCAGCCATGCATAGGGAGGGAGGGGGAATTATGAGCCATCAGCCATGCATAGGGAGGGAGGGGGAATTATGAGCCATCAGCCATGCATAGGGAGGGAGGGGGGGGAATTATGAGCCATCAGCCATGCATAGGGAGGGAGGGGGGGAATTATGAGCCATCAGCCATGCATAGGGAGGGAGGGGGGGAATTAGGAGCCATCAGCCATGCATAGGGAGGGAGGGGGGGAATTATGAGCCATCAGCCATGCATAGGGAGGGGGGGGGAATTATGAGCCATCAGCCATGCATAGGGAGGGAGGGGGGGAATTATGAGCCATCAGCCATGCATATGGAGGGAGGGGGGGAATTATGAGCCATCAGCCATGCATAGGGAGGGAGGGGGGGAATCATGAGCCATCAGCCATGCATAGGGAGGGAGGGGGGGGGAATTATGAGCCATCAGCCATGCATACAGGGGGGGATTATGAGCCATCAGCCATACATACAGGGGGGGGGATTATGAGCCATCAGCCATGCATACAGGGGGGGATTATGAGCCACCAGCCATGCATACAGGGGGGGGATTATGAGCCATCAGCCATGCATACTGGGAGGGGGAATTATGAGCCACCAGCCATGCATACAGGGGGGGCAATTATGAGCCATCAGCCATGCATACAGGGGGGGGGGAATTATGAGCATCAGCCATGCATACGGGGGGGGGGGATTATTGTCAAGATCCTGTCAGCACTGAAACACTGTCACGGCTGAACAGGGTGACTCACCCACACTACAGGAGGACCCGGGGTCAGATACCAAGGAAAACTCAGACAGACGGGACCTGCACAACGTGCTGAGTATGGTAGAGAACAGGAGGACCTGCGATCATGTGACCACAGGAGGTGGAGCTTAGCGTCCTGCTGCTGGAGATGGGTGTAAGTCTTTACAGGGAAACTAAAGTAAAGGAGAGGGGAACTCAGGTCGGACAGGCGGGGGTCATACACAGAGAGGGCGGCGCAGTACACAGGGGCAATCAGAAGAATAGTCAGGACGTAGCAATAGATCAGAAAAACCAGAACGGGCAATAGACAGTACAAAAACAGCAGGCAGAAATCACAACAGCGACAGAACCAAATCAGAAACCAAACAGACAGACTAGTACTTGCACAAAGCAGAGGCACACCAGGGTCAGACACACTCAGCCAATGGTCAGAGTATAAACGACAAGGACTGACCTCAGAGTGAGGCTATAAAAAGCCTCCCAGGACCCAGAAAGAGGCCATAAGAGTTAACCCTGCAACTACCTGACCCGAGAGCACAGTAAACCATGACAATTATGAGCCATCAGCCATGCATAGGGAGGGAGGGGGGGGGAGTTATGAGCCATCAGCCATGCATAGGGAGGGAGGGGGGGAATTATGAGCCATCAGCCATGCATAGGGAGGGAGGGGGGGGATTATGAGCCATCAGCCATGCATACAGGGGGGGGGATTATGAGCCACCAGCCATGCATACAGGGGGGGATTATGAGCCATCATCCATGCATACGGGGGGGGGATTATGAGCCATCAGCCATGCATACAGGGGGGGGAATTATGAGCCATCAGCCATGCATACGGGGGGGAATTATGAGCATCAGCCATGCATACGGGGGGGGAATTATGAGCCATCAGCCATGCATAGGGAGGGAGGGGGGGAATTATGAGCCATCAGCCATGCATAGGGAGGGAGGGGGGAATTATGAGCCATCAGCCATGCATAGGGAGGGAGGGGGGGAATTATGAGCCATCAGCCATGCATAGGGAGGGAGGGGGGGAATTATGAGCCATCAGCCATGCAGAGGGAGGGTGGGGGGGAATTATGAGCCATCAGCCATGCATAGGGAGGGAGGAGGGAGGAGGGGGAGTTATGAGCCATCAGCCATGCATAGGGAGGGAGGGGGGAATTATGAGCCATCAGCCATGCATAGGGAGGGAGGGGGGAATTATGAGCCATCAGCCATGCATAGGGAGGGAGGGGGGGGGAATTATGAGCCATCAGCCATGCATAGGGAGGGAGGGGGGGAATTATGAGCCATCAGACATGCATAGGGAGGGAGGGGGGGGGGAATTATGAGCCATCAGCCATGCATAGGGAGGGGGGGATTATGAGCCATCAGCCATGCATAGGGAGGGAGGGGGGAATTATGAGCCATCAGCCATGCATAGGGAGGGAGGGGGGGGAATTATGAGCCATCAGCCATGCATAGGGAGGGAGGGGGGGGGAATTATGAGCCATAAGCCATGCATACAGGGGGGGGGATTATGAGCCATCAGCCATGTCTACAGGGGGGGATTATGAGCCATCAGCCATGCATACAGGGGGGGGGGGATTATGAGCCATCAGCCATGCATACAGGGGGGGATTATGAGCCATCAGCCATGCATACAGGGGGTGGGAATTTGAGCCATCAGCCATGCATACGGGGGGGGGGAATTATGAGCCATCAGCCATGCATAGGGAGGGAGGGGGGAGGAATTATGAGCCATCAGCCATGCATAGGGAGGGAGGGGGGAATTATGAGCCATCAGCCATGCATAGGGAGGGAGGAGGGGGGAATTATGAGCCATCAGCCATGCATAGGGAGGGAGGGGGGAGTTATGAGCCATCAGCCATGCATAGGGAGGGAGGGGGGGAATTATGAGCCATCAGCCATGCATAGGGAGGGAGGGGGAATTATGAGCCATCAGCCATGCATAGGGAGGGAGGGGGGAATTATGAGCCATCAGCCATGCATAGGGAGGGAGGGGGGGAATTATGAGCCATCAGCCATGCATAGGGAGGGGGGGGGAATTATGAGCCATCAGCCATGCATAGGGAGGGAGGGGGGGAATTATGGGCCATCAGCCATGCATAGGGAGGGAGGGGGGGAATTATGAGCGATCAGCCATGCATAGGGAGGGAGGGGGGGAATTATGAGCCATCAGCCATGCATAGGGAGGGAGGGGGGGGAATTATGAGCCATCAGCCATACATACAGGGGGGGGATTATGAGCCATCAGCCATGCATACAGGGGGGGGATTATGAGCCACCAGCCATACATACAGGGGGGGGGATTATGAGCCATCAGCCATGCATACAGGGGGGGATTATGTGCCACCAGCCATGCATACAGGGGGGGGATTATGAGCCATCAGCCATGCATACAGGGAGGGGGAATTATGAGCCACCAGCCATGCATACAGGGGGGGGAATTATGAGCCATCAGCCATGCATACAGGGGGGGGGGAATTATGAGCATCAGCCATGCATACGGGGGGGGGGAATTATGAGCCATTAGCCATGCATAGGGAGGGAGGGGGGATTATGAGCCATCAGCCAGGCATACAGGGGGGGGATTATGACCCACCAGCCATGCATACAGGGGGGGGATTATGAGCCATCAGCCATGCATACGGGGGGGGGGAATTATGAGCCATCAGCCATGCATACAGGGGGGGGGGGGAATTATGAGCCATCAGCCATGCATACGGGGGGGGGGAATTATGAGCATCAGCCATGCATACGGGGGGGGGAATTATGAGCCATCAGCCATGCATAGGGAGGGAGGGGGGGGAATTATGAGCCATCAGCCATGCATAGGGAGGGAGGGGGGAATTATGAGCCATCAGCCATGCATAGGGATGGAGGGGGGGGGAATTATGAGCCATCAGCCATGCATAGGGAGGGAGGGTGGTGAATTATGAGCCATCAGCCATGCATATGGAGGGAGGGGGGGAATTATGAGCCATCAGCCATGCATAGGGAGGGGGGGGGAATTATGAGCCATCAGCCATGCATAGGGAGAGAGGGGGGGGAATTATGAGCCATCAGCCATGCATACAGGGGGGGGATTATGAGCCATCAGCCATGTGTACAGGGGGGGATTATGAGCCATCAGCCATGCATACAGGGGGGGATTATGAGCCATCAGCCATGCATACAGGGGGGGGATTATGAGCCATCAGCCATGCATACAGGGGGTGGGATTATGAGCCATCAGCCATGCATATGGGGGGGGGAATTATGAGCCATCAGCCATGCATACAGGGGGGGGAATTATGAGCCGTCAGCCATGCATACAGGAGGGGGGAATTATGAGCCATCAGCCATGCATACAGTGGGGGGAATTATGAGCCATCAGCCATGCATACGGTGGGGGAATTATGAGCCATCAGCCATGCATACAGGGAGGGGAATTATGAGCCATCAGCCATGTATGCAGGGGGGGGGGGAATTATGAGCCATGCATACAGGAGGAGGGGGGATATGAGCCATGGCCATTATACAATATGGAGCATCATGTTGGGCCATTATAAAGTATGGAGCATCATGTGAGGTCATTATACAGTATTGAGCATCATGTGCGGTCATTATACAGTATGGAGCATCATGTGCGGTCATTATACAGTATTGAGCATCATGTGCGGTCATTATATAGTATGGAGCATCATGTGCGGTCATTATACAGTATTGAGCATCATGTGAGGTCATTATACAGTATTCAGCATCATGTGCGGTCATTATACAGTATGGAGCATCATGTGGAGCCATTATACAGTGTAGAGCATCATGTGCAGTCATTATACAGTATTGAGCATCATGTGAGGTCATTATACAGTATGGAGCATCATGTGAGGTCATTATACAGTATGGAGTATCATGTGAGGTCATTATACAGTATTGAGCATCATGTGCGGTCATTATACAGTATGGAGCATCATGTGAGGTCATTATACAGTATGGAGCATCATATGTGGTCATTATACAGTATTGAGCATCATGTGCGGTCATTATACAGTATGGAGCATCATGTGCGGTCATTATAGAGTATTGAGCATCATGTGAGGTCATTATACAGTATGGAGCATCATGTGCGGTCATTATACAGTATTGAGCATCATGTGCAGTCATACAGTATGGAGCATCATGTGAGGTCATTATACAGTATGGAGCATCATGTGCGGTCATTATACAGTATGGAGCATCATGTGCAGTCATTATACAGTATGGAGCATCATGTGAGGTCATTATACAGTATGGAGCATCATGTGCGGTCATTATACAGTATTGAGCATCATGTGCGGTCATTATACAGTATTGAGCATCATGTGCGGCCATTATACAGTATGGAGCACCATGTGTGGCCGTTATACAGGATGGAGCATCATGTAGGGCCATTATACAGTATGTGGAGCACTGCGTAGCCATTATACAGTATGGAGCACTGCGTGGCCATATTTTTTTGGTTTTAATTATTGTATATGAAACAGTGTGATCAGCAGTGCTAAATGGGTGTGGTTGGAACTTGGATATGGGTGTGATTAGTTGTGAAATGGGTGTGGTCAGAGGCGTGGCCTAAAATTTGCCGCGGCGCACATGGTGCGCCGCAACCTCTACACCTTTTTCCCTTCTTCAAAAGTTGGGGGGTATGGTACCGCATTTCCCAGATCACAGCAAGTACAGCAAATCCCATAGGGAATGAATGAAACCAAACGCAGTGTTGCCGTAAGTGATCCGTTACGTGGCAGATGCAGAAAATCTGCCCGATCAGCTGCAAAAGGCGACTTTCACATCAGCGATTCTTGCCAAAGTCACTGCGGATAGTGTCATACTCACCAATGGGGGAGGCAGCACTAAGAGTGCCTAGGGCAGCAGAAACTCTAAATACGGCCCTGCCCTTCACTGACATGTTCAGCTTGTGCAGGCCCAGGACGTTGCTCCTCCTCAGAAGAAGATGACATTCTGATGCATGCAGAAAGAAAAAAATGGCAGAAATTAGGACATATAGAGACAGAAAATAGAAAATAAAGACATTGGCTAGGATATACTTACATTGTTCAGTGTCTTGCTTCCTCCAAGATTCTTGCCTGCGTCTGCTCTGCTTCTCTGTCTGCTGGGTAGTGATCTGGAAATGCCCACTCCCTCCTTTTATCAGTTTGTATGTGGGGGGTGGCTAATCAGTGTCTAGACATGTTTACCTGTGGTGCAATGCATGTGTTCACAAATGCAAGCAAACGCATGGGCTTGCGAACGCATGCGTTCACACAGACCGTAATGCTTTTTTTGCCGCATTCCGTCCGCTAACAACCGCATACGTTTCTAGGTGGCAAATTGACGCCTCTAAAATTACTACATGTAGCGTTTACTGTGCCAAACCGCAGACGACAAAATGATGCATGCATCGTCTAACGTGGCAAAACGCAACCGATTGCAGACACATGCGTCCCTAATGTTAAAGATAGGAATTCATGATACATGTGGATAATTGCGGCACAAATACTGCTGACACAATCGCAAATGTGAAACCAGCCTAAAGCAGTCAATACAAGAGAAGATAGTATTCTGCTACAGATGGATCTGGATAAGTTGAAAACTTGGGCCAATATGTGGCAGATGCGGTTTAACAATGATAAATGTAAGGTTATACACATGGGAAGAAGGAATCTATATCAACATTACACACTGAATGGGAAACCACTGGGTAAATCTGACAGGGAGAAGGACTTGGGAATCCTTGACAATGATAAACTTACCTGGAGCAGCCAGTGCCAGGCAGCAGCTGCCAAGGCAAACAGGATCATGGGGTGCATTAAAAGAGGTTTGGATACACATGATGAGAGGAAATCCCTGGTTAGACCGCACATGGAGTACTGTGTACAGTTTTGGTCACTAATGGTCAGGAAGGATATAATGGAATGAGAGCGAGTACAGAGGAGGGCAACAAAATTAATAAAGGGGATGAGGGAACTACAATACTCCGAGAGATTAGCAAAATTAGGATTATTTAGTCTAGAAAAAAGACGACTGAAGGGCGATCTAATAACCATATATAAATATGTAAGGGGATAATACAAATATTGTAGATTGCAATCACACAGCTCAATAGTTGTGGACAGGCATCTAGGCCGAGTTAGAGCAATAAAGCAAAAAGAAATAAGCAACAACTGTTGCAGAGATATAAATCCCATAAGTTAAATTCCAAATTAGCAAATTATGGACCTTTAAAATGTAACATTTATTAATGAATTAAAGATATATGGACGCAACAACCAAAAAGGTCAATATCCCTGAACAAGACTCCTAAATATAAACCAAAATAGTTGAGTCAGAAGAAGACAGACTGTCTATCATAAGGCCACCAAGACAAAATGAACCATTAGGGCAGAGTTATCTGTATTATGGAAATAACAAGTTACTCAAATTGCCCCATATATACAATGAAGATCAATAATAGGGAATTGGAACAATCTCACCCATCCAGTCAGGAATAAGATCTCCAGAATATAAATAAATTCTCCCGTTGAGCTGAAGCCATTACACCATATTCCAATTCAGAAAGAAAAATTGCCATTCAAGCCGGGGACCACCTCCCATCCAAATCATGAGAAAACAAGTGTCATTCCAGCTGGGACCGCCTTCCAACGCATTTCATCCCACCGTGACTCATCACAGGGGATATGGCAACCGGAAAAAGAAAACTCAACCATGCCTGGTAGTCTGTATGAGTCTCCCAGGGCAAAAATTTATACCAGGTTTCAATTAAATAGATGTTACCCCACCAGATAAACCCCACCTATTTTTGCTCAACAAATCATAATAGAGCTCACAAAAATATCCATTTAAGAGCCAACAACAATACTTGTGCCATGCCAAATGGTCCCAACATCTTACCTCATTGGTGATTCAGCAAAGTATGATGACCATGAGGCGCACGCCACATCATGATGCATGTCAGCTGCCATAAGGTCAGAATGTGCGCCAAATTCTATGCACATGTGCATACATGACACACTAGCTGGGAGACATGGAACTTTTGCACCACGGTAATCAAAATCCAATGTCTCCTGGTCATTACGAATAGTGCTTCCGCTACCATCAGCGCGTCTGCACATGTGTGAACCGCAAAGTGGAGAGACGCATACAATGCATGGCCACCATGGCAACGGACACACAAAGCATATGTGGCGTATAGCTGAGAAAACCCAACTGCAAATTGTACAACGGTGCACTGCACTCAACTGTACCAGAAATAACAACAAAAAGCAGATAGGTCAAAACAGCTTCATAGCATAGCCGCATATACAATATATTCAGAACCTTTATGGAACAAATAAAATAGCATACATTAACCCATTTGTGTCTAGGTAGCGTAGCATCAAGTAGGCCCACTGGCTGCTGATAGACAAAAATGTAAGTAAATATAAATCATTGTGTCATTTTAAACCAAATCCCACCTCAGGCTAATAAATGTCAAGTTAGAGCAATGCTGTCTCCACTAAACCTGGAGTCTGGGAAGGTTGTATGTGATAACGGTGCAAACTTTTTGGCAGCCCTATGCCATGGCAACCTCACACACATGCCTTGCATGACTTATGCCCTCAACCTGGTACAGCAATTTCTCTGCCACTATCCCAGCTGTGGCAACTTCACACTCGAGCCCTGCATGGCTCACGTCCTCAAACTGGTGGTATAGCAATTTCCCTGCCACTATCCCGGCCTGGATGCATTGCTGCAGAAAGCACAGTCACTGTCCGCTCACTTCCATTGATTGCACTCCAGAGGTCATCGACTTGCATCACTACAGAGGTCTTTCATCATACCGGTTGACCGTATGTTTATCAATGTTCCGACATGGCGGAATTTCACTCTGCACATGTTGCAGCAGCTGTGGCAGCAGAGACGAGCACTGGTGATGTTTGTCCTTTTGCATCACTGTGGTTGGTGGAAGGGGATGGAGGAAGCAACCTTGAGTGTTACCCCGCCACCAACACTGCATGGACTTGGATCTCATGGAAGCACCTGACACATGAGTGTCTTCTTGCTGCACTATCTTTACCGCGATGCCCATATTCTTAGGGTTAGAAATAGTGCTGAAACCTGGGTTGCCACTCATTTAGGTCCACAGTACAAGAGTAAATTTAGCCTGATGCTTCTCTACCCTGGAAAGGTATGCACGAATGCTGGAGTACTGAATACGCTTATAGACAATCTTAACAGTGGTTATCCCTAAAACAGCAGTGAGGCCCACAGTGTGACTCCCAGTTGTAGTTGTCCAACCCCAGGATTGTCAAGGCATCATTGCCAAAATATTAGCAGCAGCAGCAGTGTATGTGGCATAAGAAATTTGTGTGAGTTGCTAAACGCAGTTTTTAGACCAGCCTGTACACAACAGAGTACAAATCTGTCACGTTGTGAACGACTTGAGAAGATCAGGCAGGAGTATATGGAGCTGAATATAAATGCCATTAAGGTGATGCAGCAACAAAAAAGGCAATCACCATTCGCGAGACCGCTAGATTTTCTGGGTAATTTCGCAATGCATCGCTGGGAAAGGAAGATGGCGGCAGGCGCGAGCTGACAACGGAGGGTGAGTATAGCAGGTTTTTTGTTTTTTTACTATTTTTAACATTACTTTTTTTTACTATTGATGCTGCATAGGCAGCATCAATAGTAAATGGTTGGGGACACACAGGGTTAAAAGCGGCGGTAACGGAGTGTGTTACCCGCGGCATAACACGGTCTGTTACCGCCGGCATTAACCCTGTGTTAGTGGTGACCGGAGGGGAGTATGGAGCAGACGCCAGGGACAGTGACTGCAGGAAGCATGGAGCGGAGCGACGGGGGCACTGCGGGGAGTATGGTCCGGAGCGCCGGGGACACTGACTGCGGGGAGTATGGAGCGGAGCGCCGGGGACACTGACTGCGGGGAGTAAGGAGCAGCTATTTTCTTCCGGACTGTGCCCGTCGCTGATTGGTCGCGACAGCCATGACAGGCAGCTGGCGAGACCAATCAGCGAATGAATAACCGTGACAGAAGGACAGACAGATGGAAGTGACCCTTAGACAATTATATAGTAGATATCCTTCCAAAGACCATCTTAGTTCCTCTATTATTTTTGCTATACCCATCAGGACTGGTTCACCCTTTTTATGCTTATAGAGTCATAGTCATCTATGACGTAGTATACAGCATTTTGTATGTAACACTCCTTTTTCACTTCTTTAGTCACTTTTTGCAAACTCACTTTCTATAACTTTTTGTATATTATTGCATAGTTACCGGTATATATAGTGTGACTAAACACTTTCATCATATATATCTACCTCTGTCATTAGTGGCATTGCTTTAGAGTAGAAAATAATCTACATATTAAGGCGTCCACCATTTTTGGGGATTCATTCTCTTCCCTATTGTACTATTTTTTTGGTCCCAGAAAACTATACATTTGATGTATTTTAGATTCATTATTTTAAATATATTTTGATTCATAGGATCACTGCAAATATAACTGCTCACGACTTGGTTGGTATATGTATGATAGTGTATACAAGCACATATATATGTTTTTAAATGTTTTTATATGTTGGTAGTGAAACTATATGCTTCTTAACTATTTACAGTATGTGTATTTTTCCTATTTAGGCGTAATAGTTGTATTCTTGACTACAAGCAGTTTACTTGACTTACCCTTGGCTCAGGGGTTTTGGATATTTTATAGGTTTTCACTTTAGTATAGATTGATCAAAGAAGAGAATGACTTTAGTGTAATGTAGAAATCAAATGTACAGGTTAACAATGCTATTGTTATGTGGATACAGTAATAAACATCAGTCAGAAGCTAGTGTCAAATTAAGGTTGATAATTTCTGTATTGTAGTCTTGCATTTTAAATTGTACTTTTTTTTAAATATTGTGTTTTATACTTTCAGGCAATAAGAAGTTTGAACTTACAAATCACATCATATAATGCCCCATACACCATCATTTTCTGTGTTCTGCTTTAGGTTATGTGAAATACTGTTCTATTAACAAGAGCAATTTATCTTGTCAAAATCATGAAGATGTCAGCATGACTACACAGTGCACACCCAATTCTGGAACAAGTGCTCTAAGAGAGATTTCAATAGCAATTTACTGTTGAACAATGCTCTGTAATTTAGTCAATGATTCAAAGAACATGTACATCATTCTTCCTATTGCCAACAACTTAAAGGCAAGTAAGTAAATCCCTACTCATCAATGGTAATGCATTTAGGTGTGATCAGGGGATTGAAAAGCAATTTGTGTTAGACAAACCAATTTATATAAGTTAGTAGAAATTGTCAAATACATCTATTCTTGTATTTGAGGGTAATGGTTTCCTGTGGTGGGAGTGAGAGATGCTTTCTGCCAGCAAAAAAGGAGATTCTTACTTACATAGATCCTATAAAAAAATAGTTTAGACTAAGGCACTGATTGTATCTCAATTGACATCAGTTAGAGTCCACACACTAGGATGCATTTTTTTAAGGTGATGGTGTGCCCTTTCAGATATTGTTCCTCCCCAAGCATTTTTCTCCAACATCGGTCACTGCATCTTCCCTTTGTGGCTCTACGTCCCTCTCTCTGTACTCTTCTCCATATTCTCATTGTATTATATACAATGTTTTTTCACCAATTGGTAATTTATCTTAAGGCACGAATAAGAATATGATGAAGAAGAAGAATAAGAAGAAGATGAAGAAGTAGAATATGAAGAAGAATAATAGTTTAATAAGAAGAATATGAAGAATGTTAAAAAAAAGAATAATAGGAAGAAGGTGAAGAAGAAGATGAATAAGATGAAGAAGAAGTTGATGAAAAAGATGATGCTGCTGAGTGTGATGAAGGAGAAAGTGTGGGAGAAGTAAAAAAGAAGGTGAAGAGCATGGAAGTAGTGAAATATAAATATCTGACAAAATATATAAAAGCTTAACATAGTCAATATCTTTGTAACTCCGAATTTCTTAAAAAAAAATTTAATTCCTGCTATTTCATTTGATTGGGCAAAACCTCTATGCCTTTAATGTCTCCTCCACCTCCCCCAATACATTCTACATTATTCTTAGTTGTTTTCCTTCATGTAGAATTAACTTACAAGGAAAGAAAGGGTTTATTTTCATTCCGATATTTGTGTCCCATTTACTTGCATTGGTTTCCGATATCGGAATCGGCAATATCCGATATTTTTTTGGGTATTGGTCCGATCCAATCTGATCCGATATTTCCCAATATCGTAAGGTATCGCTCAACACTAGTTGTAACATAAAAACATGTCTTACCTATTGATCACCATCTAACTGCAGATACCCCACTGATCCATGTGAGAACAGAGTGATAGTGCACATATGTCCATCATTGTTATAGTATATTGCCCAATGGTCATCCATGCTTATGATCCTTGTATTTACACATAGAATTTTGGGACCACCATCCTCAAGTTTAGTGGGGCGCTCTTTGTGTTCAGATCCAAGTGAATGTACATGTATCATATCCTGTGGATATATGTCATACTATTTTGCGTATGGGACAACCCCTTCAAGGGATCAGCAGGATAGACCTAGAGCTGATCTGCATTTGTCACAGTGACCAGGAGCTATGCAGTAATTTCTTTGCTAAAATAAACATTAAATTAGCCAACAGGTCTTTTTTTAACTAGGGCTAGGTTCACACTGTGTTATGGTGGTCCGTTAAATGGACTACGTTATACTGCGGCATAACACGGTGTAACATAGTCCATTAACGCCGCCATTGAAAGCAATGTCGGACGCATCGCTAGGGCACGCCCACAACCATGTATTGTAAAATCACAGCAGGACCCGACAGGATAGAATAGAGGAATTACACACAATAAAACCTAAAAAAATGATCAACGTAAATCACAACTAATATCCCACAGAGGTCTGGATTTGGAATGATGCTCAAAATCAAAGTGGAAAAGGAAGTTACAGGCTGATCCAACTTCAGTGGAAATGCCTAAAGACAAGGAAATGATGCTCAGTAGTGTGTGTGGCCTCGACATGCCAGTACGATCTCCCTGGGCATGCTCCTGATGAGGCGGCGGATGGTCTCCTGTGGGGTTTCCTCCCAGACCTGGACTAAAGCTTCTGCCAACTCCTGGACAGTCTGTGGTGCAACGTGACAATGGTGGATGATGTGAGACATGATGTCCCAGATGTGTTCAATCGGATTCAGGTCTGGAGAACGGGCGGGCCAGTCTATAGCTTCAATGCCTTCATCTTGCAGGAATTGCTGACACACTCCAGCCACATGAGGTCTGGCATTGTCCTGTATTAAGAGGAACCCAGGGCCAACCGCACCAGCATATGGTCTCACAAGGGGTCTGAGTATCTCATCTCGGTACCTAATGGCAGTCAGGCTACCTCTGGCAAGCACATGGAGGGCTGTGCAGCTCTCCAAAGAAATGCCACCCCACACCATTACTGACCCACTGCCAAACCAGTCATGCTGAAGGATGCTGCAGGCAGAAAATCACTCTCTATGGCATCTCCAGACTCTGTCACGTCTGTCACATGTGGTCAGTGTGAACTTGCTTTCATCTGTGAAGAGCACAGGGCACCAGTGGCAATTTTGTCAATCCTGGTGTTCTGTGGCAAATGCCAAGCATCCTGCATGGTGTTGAGCTGTGAGCACAACCCCCATCTGTGGACGTCAGCCACTCAGACCATCCTCCTGGAGTCAATTTCTGCCTGTTTGTGCAGACACATGCACATCTGTGGCCCGCTAGAGGACATTTTGCAGTGCTCCTCCTGTTCCTCCTTGCACAAAGGCTGAGGTAGCGGTCCTGCTGCTGGGTTAATGCCCTCCTACGGCCCCCTCCACATCACCTGGTTAACTGGCCTGTCTCGTGGTAGTGCCTCCAGCCTCTGGACACTACGCTGACAGACACAGCAATCCTTCTTGCCACAGCGTGCATTGATGTGCCATCCTGGATGAGCTGCACTACCTGAGCCACTTGGGTGGGTTGTAGAGTCCATCTCATGCTACCACATGTGTGAAAGCACAACCAATATTCAAAAGTGATGAAAACATCAACCAGAAAGCATTGGTACTGAGATGTGGTCTGTGGTCCCCACCTGCAGAACCACTCCTTTATTAAGTGTGCTTGGATAATTGCCAATAATTCCCATCTGTTGTCTATTCCATTTGCACAACAGCCTGTGAAATTGATTGTCAAACAGTGCTTCCTAAGTGGACAGTTTGATTTGATTTCACAAAAGTTTGATTTACTTGGAGTTATGTTCTGTTGTTTAAGTGTCCCTTTTATTTTTCAGCAGTATATATATATATCGCAGCTACAAAGATTGCACCTCAGTCAACAATCTATCGCATTATCAAGAACTTCAAGGAGAGAGCTTCCATTGTTGTCAAAAAGGCTCCAGGGCGCCCAAGAAAGACCAGCAAGCGCCAGGACCGTATCTTAAAACTGTTTCAGCTGCAGGATCGGACTACCAGCAGTGCCGAGCTTGCTCAGGAATGGCAGCAGGCTGGTGTGAGTGTTTCTGCACGCACTGTGAGATGGAGACACTTTGAGCAAGGCCTGGTTTCAAGGAGGGCAGCAAAGAATCCTCTTCTCTCCAGAAAAAACATCAGGGACCGACTGATATTCTGCAAAAGGTACAGGGATTGGACTGCTGAGGACTGGGGCAAAGTCATTTTCTCTTATGAATCCCCTTTTCGATTGTTTGGGACATCTGGAAAACAGCTTTTTCGGAGAAGAAGAGGTGAGCGATACCACCAGTTTTGTCTCATGCCATCTGTAAAGCATCCTGAAACCATTCATGTGTGGGGTTGCTTCTCAGCCAAGGGAATCGGCTCACTCACAGTCTTGCCTAAAAACACAGCCATGAATAAAGAATGGTACCAGAATGTCCTCCAAGAGCAACTTCTCCCAACCGTCCAAGAGCAGTTTGGCGCCCAACAATGCCTTTTCCAGCATGATGGAGCACCTTGCCATAAAGCAAAGGTGATAACTAAATGGCTCATGGAACAAAACATAGAGATTTGGGGTCCATGGCCTGGAAACTCCCCAGATCTTACTCCCATTGAGAACTTGTGGTCAATCAACAAGAGACGGGTGGACAAACAAAAACCAACAAATTCTGGCAAAATGCAAGCATTGATTATGCAAGAATGGACTGCTATCAGTCAGGATTTGGTCCAGAAGTTGATTGAGAGCATGCAAGGGAGAATTGCAGAGGTCTTGAAGAAGAAGGGTCAACACTGCAAATATTGACTTGCTGCATTAACCTATTCTAACTGTCAATATAACCTATTGGTACTCATAATATGATTGCAATTATATTTCTGTATGTCATATAAACATCAGACACACACTAATAAAAACCAGAGGGCAGCAGATCATGTGAAAATATAATTTTGGTGTCATTCTCAAAACTTTTGGCCATGACTGTACACATAGATATATAGAGGGAAAGCCAATGGCTGGGGGCAGATGTGTATAGCCTGGGAAGGGATTAATACCATTCGAGCTTCCCAGGTGATTAATATTAGCTCCCAGCAGTGTAGAAAGTGCTTTTCCCCAGTGCCAGGTGCTGAAGATGACTTTATTCATTCTGCACTGCTCTGCCTTCTATCAGCATGAGAACTGTATTTAAGGGAGTACAGTGACAGCAGGTGGTGGCTGATGAGACTATTACACCCATTAGCCTACACCTGCTGTCACTAATAACAGTGAGAGCAGGAGCTGCTGATGGGAGTATTTATCATCCGGCTCCTGTGCAATAAATAAATAAATGAATGAAAAAAACGGCTTGGGTTGTCTTGTATTTTTTATAGCCAGCCAGGCAAAGCAAAGCAGACAACTGGGGCTGATATTCTCAGGCTGGTAAGGGGACATGGATATTGGTCCCCCAGCCTAAAAATTGCAGCCTGCAGCCACCCAGAAAAGCACATCTATTAGATGCACCAATTCTTGCACTTTGCCGGGCCCTTTCCACTTGCCCTGTAGCGGTGGCAAGTGGGGTTCATATTTGTGGGGTTGATGTCACCTTTGTATTGTCAGGTGACATCAAGTCCACAGATTACTGATGGAGAGGCATCTATAAGACACCTCTCTATTACTAATCCAATAAATATATGGTAAATAAAGACATAGCAAGAATAATGTCCTTTATTAGAAATAAAACAAAACAGTTTTCCATTTTTATTTAAAAATAACAAACATAAGTTGTACTCCCCTAATGCCTAATTCAACTGAATCTTTTGTCTCCTGTAAGAAAACAAAAATAAAATAATTCATGTCTGGGGGATAAATAATTTTTAACCCGAACAGTGCCAAAATGCGACCATCCAGTTTGAGAACCACTGGTGAATGAGCTGCGCAAGCGCAGCCTCAGTGACTACCTGTGACGCCATCGAGGTTACCTCTGGACACTGAGGCTGTGTTCCCAGCCGGGCTGAACTGTGGTGACCTCAGCATAGTGTGAAAAAGTCAGTGATGATGTCACTGCACTTCAAGCTCAGTGATTTCACCGCAGATCACTTTGAGAGCTCTTGCTCTCACTGTTATTAGTGGCAGCAGGTGTAGGCGGATGGTAATAATAGTCCCATCAGCCACCACCTGCTGTCATTGTGCTCATTTGAATACTACTCTCATCAATGATGAGAGTTGTCTTCAGCACCCGGCACCGGGGAACCGCGCTTACTGTACCGCTGCTTCCATGACACTGGCCGTGTGTTACTGATGTGGCACACGGGCAACACATGGTTACCAAACATGTGCCACACTTTTTACACTCACGGACACTGACATCAGCTGCATTGATTTGACATTAGCGCAAGCGCTGTGGAAAATTTTTTAGCGGTGCTCGCGCTACCGTAAGAAAGGGGAAGTGAGTTCATTGGCTGTGAACTGCCAGGACCTTTATGATTGCACCGCTTGCATGAGAACTATCTGACATCAGACGGGTCCTACCAGTTCTTCGTGAGACACTGAGCAGCGATAGCAGATGCTGCTCAGTGTCTCTGCTGGATGACGGGCTGTATGGTCGCATCATGCAACCATGCAGCCAGCCATCTAGATGCATCAGAGCTAGACCCATCGTGGGACAAATGGATTACCATCTTCTCTGCGGAAAGGTGAGAAATATTGTTGTTTTTTATTTTAAATTTTTTACAGAAGACAAAGGCGTCGGTGGAATGCGCAATGTCGTAAGTACGGTTTAATTAATTTATTAAAGAAGTCTGTGTCATTCTTTCAATTAAAGGACTTTTGTCTAGGTGTATGTGTTTTATGTAATTCGACTATGGGGTTAGTAATGGGGGTGTCTTAATGACACCTTACTATTACTAACCTCTGAGCTTGATGTCACCTGCTAGTTAAGAAAATTATGTGGGAGCCCACAACATTTTTTTCTGAAAAATAATCTTTTAATAAATAAATGTACATTAAGCTGCACACACATTGTACTAGTTGTATATGTCACTGACATCTGAATATCTATATATCCATGTGTATATACTGTGTGTAATCTATCTATTTTCTCCTGTTGGCTCCTGCTGTGGTTTTACAGTACGTGGCTGCTGAATTGCCAGCTTTTCTTAGATAGATAGATAGATAGATAGATAGATAGATAGATAGATAGATAGATAGATAGATAGATAGATAGATAGTAATAGAAAAAAAGGAACAGCACAACACTTCACTTATCTCTGGGTGCAAAGCCTCCAGGAAGCCCGTCCACCGGCTATCCTCAGTCCATAGATTCAGGCAAAAAACAGGCAGCACTCCATTATATCTTGATCAACCGTGCAGAGTTTAATCAGACCCACATGTCTTTACCACGACGTTTCGGCTCCAAATGAGCCTTTCTCAAGCAGTGGGTAAACCATTCATGTGCATATATATACATTTCGAGCCATAACCAGCCTTAATTAGCCATTAGTGAAACAGTATATGTGTTTATAGTTTACATATTAAAAATACTCATTAGTAGTGATGAGCGATACCGTCCGATACTTGAAAGTATCGGTATCGGATAGTATCGGCCGATACCCGAAAAGTATCGGATATCGCCGATACCGATATCCGATACCAATACAAGTCAATGGGACACCAAGTATCGGAAGGTATCCTGATGGATCCCAGGGTCTGAAGGAGAGGAAACTCTCCTTCAGGCCCTGGGATCCATAGTGAGGTGTAAAATAAAGAATTAAAATAAAAAATATTGTTATATTCACCTCTCCGGCGGCCCCTGGAACATCACTGCGAGGAACCGGCGTCCGGCAGGCTTCTTTGTTCAAAATGAGCGCCTTTAGGACCTGCGGAATGACGTCGCGGCTTCTGATTGGTCGCGTGCCGCCCATGTGACCGCCACGCGACCAATCAGAAGCCGCGACGTCATTCCACAGGTCCTTAAGGCGCTTATTCTAGGAATTTATCTGAGGAATGACGTCGCGTCTTCTGATTGGTCGCGTGGCGGTCACATGGGCGGCACGCGACCAATCAGAAGCCGCGACGTCATTACTTTTTGTTTGTTCTAGTAGCCTCTTTGGGTATCCTCTATTCAAAAATTTCTTGATTAACTGATCTATTGTTATATCAGCTGTATCATCTTCCCTAACTATGCGCCTAACTCTAAGTAGCTGGCTAAGGGGAATAGATCTTTTCATTGAGCAAGGGTGTTGACTGTCATATAGGAGCAAATTGTTCCTATCAGTATCTTTTACATACAATGTCGTGATAAGTTGATCATTTTTTTGCTCCACTAGTGCATCTAAAAATTGGATTTTAGTCCAAGATTTAACCAGGGTAAATTTAATTGTTTGGTCTACTTTATTGAGATATGTGTGGAATTCGTCCACTATAAACACATATACTGTTTCATTAATGGCTAATTAAGGCTGGTTATGGCTCGAAATGTATATATATGCACATGAATGGTTTACCCACTGCTTGAGAAAGGCTCATTTGGAGCCGAAACGTCGTGGTAAAGACATGTGGGTCTGATTAAACTCTGCACGGTTAATCAAGATATAATGGAGTGCTGCCTGTTTTTTGCCTGAATCTATGGACTGAGGATAGCCAGTGGACGGGCTTCCTGGAGGCTTTGCACCCAGAGATAAGTGAAGTGTTGTGCTGTTCCTTTTTTTCTATTACTATGCTGATGTCTGGAAATTTTTGCACACTTGGATTTTTTATAATTTGTATTTATAACATCCTTAAGCCATTTTTTGGTACCATGGAGGAACTCTCTATGGAACCTGGGACCTTTAATTATACAGCAGAAGATGAGGAGCATATCCTGGGAAATATTGAAGGAGATGCAACTTTTCTTAAAGTACCCTCACCCATTGAAATGAGAAATAAATATGTAAATGATTGTAAGCGGTTAATCAGCTCCCAATTACATCTGACCACACTGGGGCAGTATCTTAACCCCTTAATGACCGCCAATACGTCTTTTAACTGACCTGAGATATAAGAGAATAGCCTCCCCATACAGGTGACAATCCAGCATCTGTTGGTTGTACACTATAGCTGACAACTTGCTGTATCAGCCACGATCAGTATTTGCGCCTTCTAAATCTGTTTAACCCCTTAGATGCTGCTGTCAATAGTGACTACATCATTATAAATGGTTAACAGAGTGTGGGGGCTTCTTCTTTATCCCAATTGGTGCCCTCAGATCATGATTTTGTTGTCCTGATGTTTGCGATGGCAATTCATGACCAAATAGCGGCCTTAGAGTCTGCCGGCTGTAGTAATCTGTTTAGAAGTTAGCAACATTTAGGTGGTAAAAATACACATTTTCATTTCTGTCATGCCATTTTGCATTAATTCCTGTAAAGCACCTGAAGGGTTAATAAACTACCTGACAGCAGTTTTCAATATGTTTAGGGGTGCTGTTTTTAAAATGGTATCACGTTTGGGGGTTTCCCAATATATGGGACCCCTAAAGTCACTTTAAACATGGATATGTCCCTAAAAAAATAAATGTGGTAAATTTCTTTGAAAAAATGAAAAATTGCTGCTACATTTTTAAACCTCCTAAAATGCTAACAAAATAAAATAACATTTTACAAATGGTGCTGATGTAAAGCAGACATGTGGGAAATGTTATTTATTAATGGTTTGCTGTTATATGACTATCTGGATTAAAGGGATAATCATTCAAATTTAGAAAATTGCTAATTTTTTAACATTTTTCTCAAATTTTTTATATTTTTTATAAATAAACACAAAAAATGTTGAACTAAATTTACCATTATCATAAAGTATAATGTGTCACGAAAAAACAATCTCAAAATCACTGGGATTTGTTGAAGCGTTGCAGAGTTATTACCACATAAAGTGACACTGGTCAGATTTAAAAAATTTGGCTCGGTCACTAAGGGGTTAAAGAACGAAAGATACCAAGGGGACTTAGATCCAACATCAGGCCCAACTTGTTCAGTGGGAATACAACCTTCTGCAATAGATTTATGATGATCTCTAATAAATATGCCATGGACGTTATGCTATTAAATGTCGAATTCTTACAAACAGAAGTTAAGAAGTTACAGATAAGTGTTGGAGATAAAGGAAAGAAATTACAGGATTTACTGAATAAGGATGACTGGACTACATTTAAAGATAAAGTGGATAAAGACATAAGTAAACTTCGTGGAGAGCTAGAGGAAACGAAAAGGAAAAAATGGACTAGAGACACAGGGGATTATGAGACCGGACATGTACAGTGGGGCAAAAAAGTATTTAGTCAGTCAGCAATAGTGCAAGTTCCACCACTTAAAAAGATGAGAGGCGTCTGTAATTTACATCATAGGTAGACCTCAACTATGGGAGACAAACTGAGAAAAAAAATCCAGAAAATCACATTGTCTGTTTTTTTTAACAATTTATTTGCATATTATGGTGGAAAATAAGTATTTGGTCAGAAACAAACAATCAAGATTTCTGGCTCTCACAGACCTGTAACTTCTTCTTTAAGAGTCTCCTCTTTCCTCCACTCATTACCTGTAGTAATGGCACCTGTTTAAACTTGTTATCAGTATAAAAAGACACCTGTGCACACCCTCAAACAGTCTGACTCCAAACTCGACTATGGTGAGGACGAAAGAGCTGTCAAAGGACACCAGAAACAAAATTGTAGCCCTGCACCAGGCTGAAAAGACTGAATCTGCAATAGCCAACCAGCTTGGAGTGAAGAAATCAACAGTGGGAGCAATAATTAGAAAATGGAAGACATACAAGACCACTGATAATCTCCCTCGATCTGGGGCTCCACGCAAAATCCCACCCCGTGGGGTCAGAATGATCACAAGAACGGTGAGCAAAAATCCCAGAACCACGCGGGGGGACCTAGTGAATGAACTGCAGAGAGCTGGGACCAATGTAACAAGGCCTACCATAAGTAACACACTACGCCACCATGGACTCAGATCCTGCAGTGCCAGACGTGTCCCACTGCTTAAGCCAGTACATGTCCGGGCCCATCTGAAGTTTGCTAGAGAGCATTTGGATGATCCAGAGGAGTTTTGGGAGAATGTCCTATGGTCTGATGAAACCAAACTGGAACTGTTTGGTAGAAACACAACTTGTCGTGTTTGGAGGAAAAAGAATACTGAGTTGCATCCATCAAACACCATACCTACTGTAAAGCATGGTGGTGGAAACATCATGCTTTGGGGCTGTTTCTCTGCAAAGGGGCCAGGACGACTGATCCGGGTACATGAAAGAATGAATGGGGCCATGTATCGTGATATTTTGAGTGCAAACCTCCTTCCATCAGCAAGGGCATTGAAGATGAAATGTGGCTGGGTCTTTCAACATGACAATGATCCAAAGCACACCGCCAGGGCAACGAAGGAGTGGCTTCGTAAGAAGCATTTCAAGGTCCTGGAGTGGCCTAGCCAGTCTCCAGATCTCAACCCTATAGAAAACCTTTGGAGGGAGTTGAAAGTCCGTGTTGCCAAGCGAAAAGCCAAAAACATCACTGCTCTAGAGGAGATCTGCATGGAGGAATGGGCCAACATACCAACAACAGTGTGTGGCAACCTTGTGAAGACTTACAGAAAACGTTTGACCTCTGTCATTGCCAACAAAGGATATATTACAAAGTATTGAGATGAAATTTTGTTTCTGACCAAATACTTAATTTCCACCATAATATGCAAATAAAATGTTAAAAAAACAGACAATGTGATTTTCTGGATTTTTTTTTCTCAGTTTGTCTCCCATAGTTGAGGTCTACCTATGATGTAAATTACAGACGCCTCTCATCTTTTTAAGTGGTGGAACTTGCACTATTGCTGACTGACTAAATACTTTTTTGCCCCACTGTATATGCTTGGCAAACAGATAATTTTAAAGCAACCTGGAAGAAAAGAGGTCATGTGAATGTGAATGGTTGTAATGTATCAAATTTACGTGACATGAACTATGAGTTTGTTCCCTCTAGATCCAACCAAAAATCCAGCAGAAGAAAAAGAAGAGGAGGCAGGCGCCAGCACCGGCGGCAAAAAGAAAGTAGAAAAAGGCAAAACGCAGAGAACACCGAACCTACGGAAGAGGGAACAGAATTAGTGGTAAACATTTCCCATAAAGTACTTATTGAGGCACAAGTATCTGTATTGAGCAAGGGGTTGAATTTTAGCCCATGTACACATACTAATTGGTTCCAGTTACAAATAGACCTAGAACGTTTCCTTAGACAAATTAAACTGAGGGAATGGTTCGAGGGTAGAAAAGATGTATTCAGTGAGAGAACCAGTGAGTTTGATCTAAAAATGGTTGATTTAAAAAATAAAAGTAGATTCATCCCACCAACGAGCTCAGCAGCTATTAAAGCATTTGAGGAAGCTGTAAAATTCGATATAGAGCAGCTTAAATGTAAAGGTGTTAAAGAATACAGACTCCAAACATTTTGAGGGAAGAAATGGAGGCACTAGAGGAGCTTGTCCATGACGGCGACATCATTATCAAACCCGCAGATAAAGGGGGTGCGGTCGTCGTCATGGACAGGCAAGCCTATGTTACAGAAGTCATGAGGCAGCTGAGTGACGAACATGTATATGGTAAATTGGAAAGGGATCCTAAATTCAGTATACAGGAAGAGATCAAGAAATGTCTAGAAGAAGCATTACATGCATGTACTATAGACCAAGAACTATATAATTACCTATTGGAAGAAAATCCACGCACTCCGGTGTTATATATTACACCAAAAATACATAAAACTTTGGTCGACCCTCCGGGGCGACCTATAGTTTCAGGAGTAGGTTCCGTTTTTAATAAAATGGGTATATTCCTAGATAAAATACTGAACCCTATTACAAGAAAATGTAAATCTTATATAAAAGATACCACAGACTTTCTGAGGAAAATGGAGTCAATACAATTGGAGAATAGAGTGTTACTAGCATCATTCGATGTGGTCTCACTCTACACCTCCATTAATCATGATAGAGGCTTGAAAGCAATTGATAAAATGTTGGATGTTAGGCAATATACACCTGAGGGCAAGAGTTTTCTGTTGAGGATGTTAGAGATAATATTGAGGCGCAACTATTTTATGTTTGGAGACGCGCTTTACACGAAAAAACAGGGAACGGCTATGGGGGCCAATATGGCCCCCTCATACGCTAACCTGGTTATGGAAGTCCTGGAGGAGGACCTCATCTATGTGTCCCACCACTTCCGGAATGTGCTGGAGTGGTGGAGGTACATAGACGATGTCTTCCTCCTGTGGACAGGTACAGAAACAGAACTGGACGAATTCCACACATATCTCAATACAGTAGACCAAACAATTAAATTTACCCTGGTTAAATCTTGGACTGAAATCCAATTTTTAGATGTACTAGTGGGGCAAAAAAATGATCAACTTATCACGACATTGTATGTAAAAGATACTGATAGGAACAATTTGCTCCTATATGACAGTCAACACCCTTGCTCAATGAAAAGATCTATTCCCCTTAGCCAGCTACTTAGAGTTAGGCGTATAGTTAGGGAAGATGATACAGCTGATATAACAATAGATCAGTTAATCAAGAAATTTTTGAATAGAGGATACCCAAAGAGGCTACTAGAACAAACAAAAAGTAAGGTGATGGAAAAAGATAGACTATGTGACGCCCAGGAGACCGGGATACCCAGCACCGGACCAATGGAGTCTGTCTCTTGAGGGGGATGTCACGGGTGGCTTGACCCGGTGCTGTGGCCTCAGGCAATGCACAGTGTAAGGGGTATCATGAGGGGACAGGCACTTACTTGATCAGCAGCAGGTTCTCCCAGCGGTGACGATCCCGATCCTGGATAGATGGCTATTGTCCAAATGAAAGACTGAGGCACTGAAACGTTTAACCAGTTTACTTTAACATAAAAGGATTTACAACCAGTCCTGTCACCGGAGTCTGTATGGGAACTCTGAGTTACTTTGACCCTGCCGGGGTCTTCGCCTCTTATTGTGCGCAATTTCTGTGTGGCCCTGCTGCTGTATGTGAACTGGCTGCCGGCCCAATCTGTCCCCTCCGGGTCCTGGTTCGACGGGCAACCCGAGTCCTTTTATCGGTTTACCCCCTCTGGGAGTACCGCTGAACTCTGTGTCTGTTGCTGCGTCCGGCCCTAGTGAAGCTGATATCACCTCACGTTTTTCCGGTTGCTGTATTATATATAATGAATACAGCCACGGATCCGGTATCCGTCTTTGCGCCTGTTCTGGGTAGTGATTAATGCTACCCGGTTCTCACAATGTCCTTTTTCTCTATCCCTCTTCTCCTCAGGCCGGTGATTTAGGCCTGGTAACAGTCACAGGGCTGTTAGAGATTCAACTGTATGACCTCTCACTTTCAGCTCCTTAGCCCAACTGCCATTTCTTCTCTCAGACCAGAATGGATCAAGGGGAGTCTCTGGAGCTCCCCCTTCTGGCCGGAGGTGGTAGTGCAGTCTTGCTATTTTAGTATTTGTACTTACTGTCAGTAACTATTTTTGTGGCAAATACCCCTAGGGGTGCCACATTCCCCCTTAGTTAAGAACAGTACTCCGGGACTGTGGGACAATAACATTTTGAAATAACAATTACGGTAATATGTACAGAGTCTTAAAAATGAAAAGTTACAAAAACCACTCAAGGAAACAAAAATAGAGTTCTGTAAAAAAGTCACTTCAAATAGCGTCCATTAATACAGTTCTATCCTTGAAGGTATTAGGAAAGGCACTGTACTTAGTGTCCAGGAATTTAGTTCCATTTTTCCAACGGAGTTATCAATATAAAGTCTAAAGAAAGTTCAAAAAGAGCAAAAAGCAAAGTTCAAAAAGCAGTCTTTCCGGAGCTTTGATTTAGTGCCTCCGGGCTGATAAAAAGTTCAAGAATATGCAATAAGTTCATACAGACAAGTCTCTGTAGGCACTGGGCTTAAACGTTGCAGACTGATAACAATGACTATACTACATTTTCTGTTTAACTATATACGGCATAACATATATACAATTCACATTATGAGCTTTATAGTTGGTAATCTGCATACCTGGCCGGTAATTGACCCTGGGTACTACGCTGTGATCTACGTAATAGCGGTGTCTGTTCATGTGGTGTACTACTGTCTACTGCGGATGTAGTATCTGCCCGCTCTGCTAAAGATAATTCCACGACTATGGAGTTGGCAAGTCCACCGTGAATGGGATTACTCTGACCAGGAATCTGTTCTTCCTGGCCTGGAACCTCCTGTAGTACGGGGTCAGCCTCTTCCTGTCTTGGGACTTCTGGTATTGGGTTCGGTGTTGGGTAAAAGGCCACCATGGGAACCACTACTGCAACCATGGTATGTTAGTAGGGTTTTGGGAAAGTCTCCTATACAGGTGTGATACACTTCCTCTTCTTTTTCCTTTACTGGTTGAACCTGTATGGGTTGAATAACTTCTGGTTCTGGCTGGACAACGTCTGGCTCTTTCAATGCTTCCGGACACAATTTAAGATTGTCTCTTGACACTAGTACAGATGTTAAGCCTCCGTTTTTGCTAATGAGACACATTTTAGGATTATCCACTCTTGTTGGTAAAACTGTGTAGGGTACGGCTTCCCACTGATTGTCCAGTTTATTGGTTCGACGATTTCTCTTGAGCACTTGGTCACCCGGTCTTAATGGGGTCGCTAGAGCATTCTGGTTGAAAGTTCGCTCTTGTCTTTCTCTAGTTTGCTGAAGGCTTCTTTCCACACTCTCTTGCACTTGGCGATACTGCTTTTGCCGTATGATATCCCAATTGGAGTCTTGAACTTCTGCGTCTGGTTTCAGAATTCCCATTTCTAGATCGATTGGTAATTGGCCGGGTCTTGCACGCATAAGGTAAGCTGGGGTGCAGTTGGTGGAGCTCACCGGGACATGATTATACAGATCCACCAAGTCAGGCAATTTCTCTGGCCATTGATTCCTTTCTGTCTCAGGTAAAGTCTTTAGTAGGTCTATTACAATATGGTTCATCTTCTCGCATAAGCCGTTTGTTTGTGGATGATAGGCCGTCGTCCGGATCTTTTTGCAACCATACATATTACAGAATTCTCTGAAGATCTCTGATTCAAAGGCTGTACCTTGGTCGGTGAGAACCTGTTCCGGATATCCATGGGGTCTACAAAAGTACGTTTGGAACGCTTTGGCTGCTGTTTTTGCTGTCAGATCTTTTACGGGTACTACTACCAAGAAACGTGAATAATGGTCCACGATGGTCAAGGCATAGACATAGCCGGACCGGCTTGGTGTCAACTTCACGTGGTCCATGGCTACAAGTTCAAGTGGTTGTTTGGTGATTATGGGCTGCAGTGGTGCTCTTTGGTTCTTTTGATCGTTTCTTCTGAGGTTGCACGGGCCACAATTTCTGCACCACTGTTCGATTGATTTTCTCATCCCGACCCAATAAAATCTTTCTCTTAGAAGTACTTCTAACTTTTTCCAACCGAAGTGACCAGCACCATTATGGTAAGCTTCGAGGACCATCTTCACATCTTGTTTAGGCACAATAATCTGCCAAACCAATTCATGTGTTTTCGGATTGGTGTATCTTCTACAGAGCTTCCCTTGATACAGGAACATTTTGCCTCTCTCTTTCCAGAGTTGATGCGTCTCTTCTGGGGCATCCTCATCGGGATATGCACTTTGCTCAGTCAACAGTTCCTTCACCAACTTCACAGCCGGATTGCTGTCTTGGGTGTCAGCCCATCTATGGTGTGCTAACGGATTAAAATTCACCTCTTGTTGTTTCTGATAGGTACTTGACTGATGATGTTTTGCCTTGGGACGATGGAAGGCTGGTAGTTCAATTTCTTCAAGCTCCCCCGTTTCCTCTTCTACATCTCTCAAGTGTGGCATCCGGGATAGGGCATCGGCATTTCCATTCTTGCGACCTGCTCGATACTTGATTATGAAGTTGTAATTAGATAACCGGGCTATCCATCGCTGTTCTAACGCACCTAATTTGGCTGTGTCCAGGTGGGTCAACGGATTGTTGTCAGTATAGACAATAAATTCTGCAGCGGCCAGATAGTGTTTGAAACGCTCCGTCACAGCCCAAACTACTGCCAGTAGTTCCAATTTGAAGGAGCTGTAATTTTCTGAATTTCTTTCAGTAGGCCGGAGCTTTCTACTTGCAAAGGCGATGACTTTCTCCCGACCTTCTTGCTTTTGTGACAGCACCGCTCCTAGTCCCACATTACTGGCATCGGTGTAGAGGATGAAAGGTTGATGGTAATCTGGGTATGCCAGAACCTCTTCTCCAGTTAGTGCCTTCTTTAGTTGTTCAAAGGAGTCTTCCCTTTCGTCGTTCCACTGAAAAGGAGGGTTTCGGTTTGAAGGTTTCTTCGTCTGCCCTACCAAGGTGTCTTGCAAGGGTGCTGCCAACTTGGTAAATCCTTTTATAAATCTGCGATAGTAACCCACCAATCCCAGGAATTGTCTCACTTCTTTTGCGCTGGTAGGTCTTGGCCAATCCCTTATGGCGCTTATTTTCTCGGGATCTGGTGCTACTCCCTCCGAACTCACGATGTGTCCCAGGTACTGTACCTTTGGCTTGAGAAGGTGACATTTGGATGGCTTGACTTTCATGCCATACCTGGATAAGGCTTCGAACACTTCTGCCAGGTCTATTAAGTGTTGTTCGTAAGTCTTTGAGTAGACGATCACATCATCTAGGTACAGGAGGACGGTCTCGAAGTTCTTGTGTCCGAGGCAGCATTCCATCAGCCGCTGGAAGGTACCGGATGCGTTGCAGAGTCCGAACGGCATGCGATTAAATTCACATAGACCCATTGGTGTGGTGAATGCCATCTTTTCCTTATCTCTCTCAGCCACAGGGACTTGCCAATACCCGCTTGTTAAGTCGAAGGTGGAAAAATAATTAGCAGATTTCAAAGCAGTTAAGGACTCTTCTATCCTAGGCAAGGGGTAGGCGTCTTTATGGGTGATGTTATTAATCTTCCGGTAGTCTACGCACATTCTCATGGTTCCGTCCTTTTTTTTGACAATCACTAGAGGGGCCGCCCAGGGGCTACAGCTGTCTCTTATTACCCCGGCCTGTTTCATTTCCCTCAGCATATCTTTTGCACATTGATAGTGAGCGGGCGGTATGGGTCTATATCTTTCTTTTATTGGGGGATGGTCACCTGTGGGGATTGTGTGTTCTACCCCTTCTATCCGTCCGAAGTCCAATGGGTGTTTACTGAAGACTTGTTCATATTCCGTCACTAGCCTATACACCCCTTGTTTTTGATGGGTAGGTGTTGAATTTATGCCCACGTGTAGCTGTTGGCACCAATCCTCCATTTCTCCATCTGAGCCATTGCCTTCCACCTGACAGGTTGGTTCTAAGGGCTCAATGGTTGTGATGGCATTGTTGTCAACAGTATATAGCTTTCCCATAGTTTGTAAGCTTGCGAGCAGGGCCCTCACTCCTCCTGGTATCTGTTTTGAACTGTATTTCTGTTATGCTGTAATGTCTATTGTCTGTACAAGTCCCCTCTATAATTTGTAAAGCGCTGCGGAATATGTTGGCGCTATATAAATAAAATTATTATTATATATTATTATATTTGCCATTGTAGCATACCTTGGCAAAGTGACCTCTTCCTCTCCACAGTTCAAAAGTCGTACCGGCACTCGTCCCCGGTGTACCTCGACTATCCCTCGTGCTGTGAGTATAGTGGGCCTGCTGTCGGTGTACACTGGTTCTATTAAGGCTTGATAATCTCGTCCCTTAGTACCAATGGCTGCTCTACACCATACCAGCATTTCTGTTTTTGGTGGGATTACAATAGACGTTGGATCACTTACCCTCACACTGCCGATTTCTCCACCTGCAACTTCTACCTGTTGCCTTAACATCAATACTTTTATTTCCCTCCGGAGAACTCTCTGCTGGCAGGATTGGGCAGTTTCAGCAATTTGCTGTAAGACAGAAATGACTTCGGAAAAGCAGTTCTCTAACACATTCATTCCTATCAATACAGTTGGTTCACAGTTCCGCCGGTCAACATCAACAACAATTATACCCTGTTTCTTCAGTTCTACTTTACCAATCTTTATGGTCATCTCCCTGAATCCTAGTTTCGGTACCAACTTACCATTACTGGCCCATATATCTAGTTCAACATCAGAGGGCCCTTTATCAATATCTGCATCAGCCCAGTACCTCTTATAAAGGATATACGGTATAGATGAAATCTGGGAACCTGTGTCCAGCAAAGCGTTGAGGGGAATTCCGTCCAGCACGATAGGGATAATGGGTCGTCCTCCGATGTACCTGTCGTGCCAGGGTGTTGGGCCTTGAAAGTTCATTCCTGCGAAGCGGCCCGCATTCCCAGGGGATTCCCGTTTAAATCACAATCTCGTGCAAAGTGGCCTGGCTGCTGGCAACGGCGGCAAATGGGCTGTCCATCCGGTTGGTAGCGGTCGCGGGGTCGTCCTCTCCATGTCGGGTATCTCCGGGGTCTCATCCATGGAACATCCTCTCTACAGTTTGCCAACTCCATCTTGTGTCCTCTCATCTCCTGCATGGTTTTAGCCATTGAAGCAACAACATCAGCTAAAGAGTCAAGCTTTTGTTGAAGAGCCTCATTAGTACTGGGCCCCAGGGGCTTAGCAATGGCCCCAGACATAGCTGATGTCACTGGCACTCCCTGTTGTTGAGGTGCCTCTGCCATGGGTTGCGCAGGATCCTGATCCCGAGGTGCCTCTGCCAGCTGGAGACGTATAGCGCTCTCCTTTAATTGGGCAAATGTCAATTCAGGGTTCTTAAAAACAAGCATGCTCACATGCCCCCGGTGAGAAGGGGTGTAGAGTCCCTCAATAAATTGATCTCTTAGCAGTTTATCCGCTCCGGTGTTAAAAATGGGTTCAGCCAGTGTAAGTGATTTAAGGGCTTCCTGCAGGTTTAAGGCAAAGTTTCTCACGCCCTCATTAGCTTTTTGTTTGCAATTAAAGAATCGTATTTTAGCTTTGCTGCTGGCCGTGGTTTCAAATGTAGCTTTTAATCCAGCAAATATGCGTTCAACAGTGCCTTTTAGATCAGCTGCCCATGCTGTGACTTCTCGCTTAGCATGGCCACTTAACTGCATCATCAGGAGACTAACACGCTGAACTTCACCCACAGGGAACATGTCAAAATGGGCCAGCATCTTTTCTCTGAAATCGTCAAGGGTATTAGGCTCACCTTCATACATTGGAAGCCATGGGCCACCCGGGGTATATGGCATCAGCACCGGCATGATGGGCGCCACTCCTTGCACCGCTGCGCTGCCGGACTCTCTATTGACACTCTGTCTTTTAGCTGCATTAGCGTTGCCGGGTGCTGCGGCGTCTCCGTGCTGCGACATACTGTGCCCCCTTAGTTAATCCGGACCCTTCCGGTCCTCCGCTTCCGTCGGGATAGTGTAGATTCGTTCCGCTGTGCAGCAGGATCGATTTTCCCCTTGCTCTGATGTCAGAGCGCTCAGCTTGGTGCGGCCCACAATGACACGCCCCCTGCTGCTCCCACCCACCGCGCTCTGTAATGGCGGATTCTGAAGTTCTTCAGTTAGACTGGGGCTCAGGTGATGGCGTAGCTCAATTAACAGTCTCGTGCCTAACGGTTATGAAGTGATTACCTCAGGGGATGGCGGCCATCTTTACTCCATTATAACCAATGGGGAAAAGTCACTTTCAATAGTTTTCAATAGGGAATGGATTTTTCTTTAATAAAGTCAATTTTCAAGATTTTTCATCCCAGTTTTCACAGTTTTGGGCTCCAATCACGGCACACAATACCCGGTATACGGGCTGGCTAGATCCTGTTCGTGACGCCAATTGTGACGCCCAGGAGACCGGGATACCCAGCACCGGACCAATGGAGTCTGTCTCTTGAGGGGGATGTCACGGGTGGCTTGACCCGGTGCTGTGGCCTCAGGCAATGCACAGTGTAAGGGGTATAATGAGGGGACAGGCACTTACTTGATCAGCAGCAGGTTCTCCCAGCGGTGACGATCCCGATCCTGGATAGATGGCTATTGTCCAAATGAAAGACTGAGGCACTGAAACGTTTAACCAGTTTACTTTAACATAAAAGGATTTACAACCAGTCCTGTCACCGGAGTCTGTATGGGAACTCTGAGTTACTTTGACCCTGCCGGGGTCTTCGCCTCTTATTGTGCGCAATTTCTGTGTGGCCCTGCTGCTGTATGTGAACTGGCTGCCGGCCCAATCTGTCCCCTCCGGGTCCTGGTTCGACGGGCAACCCGAGTCCTTTTATCGGTTTACCCCCTCTGGGAGTACCGCTGAACTCTGTGTCTGTTGCTGCGTCCGGCCCTAGTGAAGCTGATATCACCTCACGTTTTTCCGGTTGCTGTATTATATATAATGAATACAGCCACGGATCCGGTATCCGTCTTTGCGCCTGTTCTGGGTAGTGATTAATGCTACCCGGTTCTCACAATGTCCTTTTTCTCTATCCCTCTCCTCCTCAGGCCGGTGATTTAGGCCTGGTAACAGTCACAGGGCTGTTAGAGATTCAACTGTATGACCTCTCACTATCAGCTCCTTGGCCCAACTGCCATTTCTTCTCTCAGACCAGAATGGATCAAGGGGAGTCTCTGGAGCTCCCCCTTCTGGCCGGAGGTGGTAGTGCAGTCTTGCTATTTTAGTATTTGTACTTACTGTCAGTAACTAGTGTTGAGCGATACCTTCCGATATCGGAAAGTATCGGTATCGGTTTGGATCGGCCGATATTCAAAAAATATCGGATATCGCCGATACCGATACCCGATCCCAATGCAAGTCAATGGGACCAAAATATCGGAATTAAAATAAACCCTTTCTTTCCTTGTAGGTTCATTCTACCTGAAGGAAAACAACTAAGAATAATGTAGGATGTATGGGGGAGGTGGCGGAGACATTAAAGGCAATGAGGATTAGTCCAATCAAATAGAATAGCATGTTTTTTTTTTTTTTTTAAAGAAGTTCGGATTGAAAAAGATATTGAGTATGTAAATTTTTTTTATTTTGTCAGATATTGATGTTTCACTATTCCACGCCCTTCCCCTTCTTTTTTTTCTTTTTTTTTTTTTTCTTTTCCCACACTTTCATCTTCATCATCATCAGCATCCTTGACATCAACTTCTTCACCTTATTCATCTTCTTCTTCATCTTCTACCTATTTTTTTTTTTATTACATTCTTCATATTCATTTTCTTCAACTATTATTATTCTTCCTATTCTACATATTCTTTTTATTCCACTGTTATTATTCTTCCTATTCTACTTCTTCATCATATTCTCATTTGTGACAGGCATTCCCGTAGTTGTTATCTATAAAAGTTGGAAGATTACACCTTCCGTTCTGCCAGTCACAAAAGTTACATTTGTCCGCGTTCAGTTTGGCCTGCAGCATCAGGCTTTATCCAGGGGCACCACGAGGAGGAACGGACTCACCCCCATACACTGCTTAGTCTTCTTCTGCATATAATTTAGATAATATCTTTTGCTCTGATATTAAGTCTTATGCTTAATGTTCTTCTGCTCTTTGTTCTGCAGCCTCTTGTTCTTCTGCTTCTCGGTCTTCCATGTTGTCGTCTCCAGGGTCTTCGTCTCCAGTGTCGTCATCTCCGCCGTCGTCGTCTCAGCCGTCGTCGTCTCCGCCGTCGTCGTCGTCGTCGTCATCGGGGTGGTCTTCCGGGTCGTCGTCATCGGGGTGGTCTTCCGGGTTGTCGACGTTAGGGTCTTCAACTTGGAAATGTAGCAGAAGGTACAAGAAGGCTGAGAAAATGCCAAGAACCAGCTGATGGAACTGGAACTCGGATGGCTACCCGAAGGTTCAAGAGCCTATGGAACTACCGAGGACCAGCTGACGTTACTGGAACCCGGTTACTAAGCAGGAGGTACCCGTGCTAAAAAGCACTACCAAGGACCGCCTGACGTTGGCGGAACTCGGATACCCAGAAGGAGGCACCTAAGCCAAAGGCTCTGCCCGGAACCAGATGACGTTACTGGAACCAGGATGGGGAGCAGAAGGTACAAGAGCAAAAGACACTGCCGAGAACCAGCTGACGGTACTGGAACCCGGATGGGTAGCCGAATGTCCAAGAGCCAATGGAACTACCAAGGACCAGCTGACGTTACTGGAACCCGGTTACTAAGCAGGAGGTACCCGTGCCTGAAAGCACTACCAAGGACCACCTGACATTGGTGGAACTTGGATACCCAGAAGGAGGCACCTAAGCCAAAGGCTCTGCCCGGAACCAGCTGACGGTACTGGAACCAGGATGGGGAGCAGAAGGTACAAGAGCAAAAGACACTGCCGAGAACCAGCTGACGGTGCTGGAACCAGGTGGTGGACCCGAAGGCCCACAGGAGAGGAGAGAACAGCTAGGCCGCGAGGCAGCCGCAGTTACCGAACCCCAACAGTCCTACAGGGGGAGCTGGGCCTACTGGCACTACAGAACCAGCCTTGACTACCAGTTCACGCAGCCCACATAGGAAGCTCCTAAACTGGAGGCACCCTGGAGTTGGCTAACTCGACCGCCCCACGACGGGGCAAGCATAGGCGTCTCAGTGAAGTTGACACAACCCGGAAACAGCTGACGGTGCTGAAACCAGGCTTGGCACGAGGGAGTACCTGTGACAAGAACACTGCCGAGAACCAGCTGGCGGTGCTGGAAACCGGATGCGTTGCCCCAGTGTGCAAGAGCCAATGGCACGACCGAGGACCAGCTGACGGTGCTGGAACCCAGTTACTAAGCTGTAGGTGCCCGCGCTTAAAAGCACTACCAAGGACCGCCTGGCGTTGGCGGAACTCGGATACCCAGGAGGAGGCACCTTAGCCAAAGGCTCGGCCCGGAACCAGCTGACGGTGCTGGAACCAGGTGGTGGACCCCAAGGCCCACAGGAGAGGAGAGAACAGCTAGGCCGCGAGGCAGCCGCAGTTACCGAACCCCAACAGTCCTACAGGGGGAGCTGGGCCTACTGGCACTACAGAACCAGCCTTGACTACCAGTTCACGCAGCCCACATAGGAAGCTCCTAAACTGGAGGCACCCTGGAGTTGGCTAACTCGACCGCCCCACGACGGGGCAAGCATAGGCGTCTCAGTGAAGTTGACACAACCCGGAAACAGCTGACGGTGCTGAAACCAGGCTTGGCACGAGGGAGTACCTGTGACAAGAACACTGCCGAGAACCAGCTGGCGGTGCTGGAACCCGGATGCGTTGCCCCAGTGTGCAAGAGCCAATGGCACGACCGAGGACCAGCTGACGGTGCTGGAACCCGGTTACTAAGCTGTAGGTGCCCGCGCTTAAAAGCACTACCAAGGACCGCCTGGCGTTGGCGGAACTCGGATACCCAGGAGGAGGCACCTTAGCCAAAGGCTCGGCCCGGAACCAGCTGACGGTGCTGGAACCAGGTGGTGGACCCCAAGGCCCACAGGAGAGGAGAGAACAGCTAGGCCGCGAGGCAGCCGCAGTTACCGAACCCCAACAGTCCTACAGGGGGAGCTGGGCCTACTGGCACTACAGAACCAGCCTTGACTACCAGTTCACGCAGCCCACATAGGAAGCTCCTAAACTGGAGGCACCCTGGAGTTGGCTAACTCGACCGCCCCACGACGGGGCAAGCATAGGCGTCTCAGTGAAGTTGACACAACCCGGAAACAGCTGACGGTGCTGAAACCAGGCTTGGCACGAGGGAGTACCTGTGACAAGAACACTGCCGAGAACCAGCTGGCGGTGCTGGAACCCGGATGCGTTGCCCCAGTGTGCAAGAGCCAATGGCACGACCGAGGACCAGCTGACGGTGCTGGAACCCGGTTACTAAGCTGTAGGTGCCCGCGCTTAAAAGCACTACCAAGGACCGCCTGGCGTTGGCGGAACTCGGATACCCAGGAGGAGGCACCTAAGCCAAAGGCTCGGCCCGGAACCAGCTGACGGTGCTGGAACCAGGTGGTGGACCCCAAGGCCCACAGGAGAGGAGAGAACAGCTAGGCCGCGAGGCAGCCGCAGTTACCGAACCCCAACAGTCCTACAGGGGGAGCTGGGCCTACTGGCACTACAGAACCAGCCTTGACTACCAGTTCACGCAGCCCACATAGGAAGCTCCTAAACTGGAGGCACCCTGGAGTTGGCTAACTCGACCGCCCCACGACGGGGCAAGCATAGGCGTCTCAGTGAAGTTGACACAACCCGGAAACAGCTGACGGTGCTGAAACCAGGCTTGGCACGAGGGAGTACCTGTGACAAGAACACTGCCGAGAACCAGCTGGCGGTGCTGGAACCCGGATGCGTTGCCCCAGTGTGCAAGAGCCAATGGCACGACCGAGGACCAGCTGACGGTGCTGGAACCCGGTTACTAAGCTGTAGGTGCCCGCGCTTAAAAGCACTACCAAGGACCGCCTGGCGTTGGCGGAACTCGGATACCCAGGAGGAGGCACCTTAGCCAAAGGCTCGGCCCGGAACCAGCTGACGGTGCTGGAACCAGGTGGTGGACCCCAAGGCCCACAGGAGAGGAGAGAACAGCTAGGCCGCGAGGCAGCCGCAGTTACCGAACCCCAACAGTCCTACAGGGGGAGCTGGGCCTACTGGCACTACAGAACCAGCCTTGACTACCAGTTCACGCAGCCCACATAGGAAGCTCCTAAACTGGAGGCACCCTGGAGTTGGCTAACTCGACCGCCCCACGACGGGGCAAGCATAGGCGTCTCAGTGAAGTTGACACAACCCGGAAACAGCTGACGGTGCTGAAACCAGGCTTGGCACGAGGGAGTACCTGTGACAAGAACACTGCCGAGAACCAGCTGGCGGTGCTGGAACCCGGATGCGTTGCCCCAGTGTGCAAGAGCCAATGGCACGACCGAGGACCAGCTGACGGTGCTGGAACCCGGTTACTAAGCTGTAGGTGCCCGCGCTTAAAAGCACTACCAAGGACCGCCTGGCGTTGGCGGAACTCGGATACCCAGGAGGAGGCACCTTAGCCAAAGGCTCGGCCCGGAACCAGCTGACGGTGCTGGAACCAGGTGGTGGACCCCAAGGCCCACAGGAGAGGAGAGAACAGCTAGGCCGCGAGGCAGCCGCAGTTACCGAACCCCAACAGTCCTACAGGGGGAGCTGGGCCTACTGGCACTACAGAACCAGCCTTGACTACCAGTTCACGCAGCCCACATAGGAAGCTCCTAAACTGGAGGCACCCTGGAGTTGGCTAACTCGACCGCCCCACGACGGGGCAAGCATAGGCGTCTCAGTGAAGTTGACACAACCCGGAAACAGCTGACGGTGCTGAAACCAGGCTTGGCACGAGGGAGTACCTGTGACAAGAACACTGCCGAGAACCAGCTGGCGGTGCTGGAACCCGGATGCGTTGCCCCAGTGTGCAAGAGCCAATGGCACGACCGAGGACCAGCTGACGGTGCTGGAACCCGGTTACTAAGCTGTAGGTGCCCGCGCTTAAAAGCACTACCAAGGACCGCCTGGCGTTGGCGGAACTCGGATACCCAGGAGGAGGCACCTAAGCCAAAGGCTCGGCCCGGAACCAGCTGACGGTGCTGGAACCAGGTGGTGGACCCCAAGGCCCACAGGAGAGGAGAGAACAGCTAGGCCGCGAGGCAGCCGCAGTTACCGAACCCCAACAGTCCTACAGGGGGAGCTGGGCCTACTGGCACTACAGAACCAGCCTTGACTACCAGTTCACGCAGCCCACATAGGAAGCTCCTAAACTGGAGGCACCCTGGAGTTGGCTAACTCGACCGCCCCACGACGGGGCAAGCATAGGCGTCTCAGTGAAGTTGACACAACCCGGAAACAGCTGACGGTGCTGAAACCAGGCTTGGCACGAGGGAGTACCTGTGACAAGAACACTGCCGAGAACCAGCTGGCGGTGCTGGAACCCGGATGCGTTGCCCCAGTGTGCAAGAGCCAATGGCACGACCGAGGACCAGCTGACGGTGCTGGAACCCGGTTACTAAGCTGTAGGTGCCCGCGCTTAAAAGCACTACCAAGGACCGCCTGGCGTTGGCGGAACTCGGATACCCAGGAGGAGGCACCTTAGCCAAAGGCTCGGCCCGGAACCAGCTGACGGTGCTGGAACCAGGTGGTGGACCCCAAGGCCCACAGGAGAGGAAAGAACAGCTAGGCCGCGAGCTAGCCGCAGTTACCGAACCCCAACAGTCCTACAGGGGGAGCTGGGCCTACTGGCACTACAGAACCAGCCTTGACTACCAGTTCACGCAGCCCACATAGGAAGCTCCTAAACTGGAGGCACCCTGGAGTTGGCTAACTCGACCGCCCCACGACGGGGCAAGCATAGGCGTCTCAGTGAAGTTGACACAACCCGGAAACAGCTGACGGTGCTGAAACCAGGCTTGGCACGAGGGAGTACCTGTGACAAGAACACTGCCGAGAACCAGCTGGCGGTGCTGGAACCCGGATGCGTTGCCCCAGTGTGCAAGAGCCAATGGCACGACCGAGGACCAGCTGACGGTGCTGGAACCCGGTTACTAAGCTGTAGGTGCCCGCGCTTAAAAGCACTACCAAGGACCGCCTGGCGTTGGCGGAACTCGGATACCCAGGAGGAGGCACCTAAGCCAAAGGCTCGGCCCGGAACCAGCTGACGGTGCTGGAACCAGGTGGTGGACCCCAAGGCCCACAGGAGAGGAGAGAACAGCTAGGCCGCGAGGCAGCCGCAGTTACCGAACCCCAACAGTCCTACAGGGGGAGCTGGGCCTACTGGCACTACAGAACCAGCCTTGACTACCAGTTCACGCAGCCCACATAGGAAGCTCCTAAACTGGAGGCACCCTGGAGTTGGCTAACTCGACCGCCCCACGACGGGGCAAGCATAGGCGTCTCAGTGAAGTTGACACAACCCGGAAACAGCTGACGGTGCTGAAACCAGGCTTGGCACGAGGGAGTACCTGTGACAAGAACACTGCCGAGAACCAGCTGGCGGTGCTGGAACCCGGATGCGTTGCCCCAGTGTGCAAGAGCCAATGGCACGACCGAGGACCAGCTGACGGTGCTGGAACCCGGTTACTAAGCTGTAGGTGCCCGCGCTTAAAAGCACTACCAAGGACCGCCTGGCGTTGGCGGAACTCGGATACCCAGGAGGAGGCACCTTAGCCAAAGGCTCGGCCCGGAACCAGCTGACGGTGCTGGAACCAGGTGGTGGACCCCAAGGCCCACAGGAGAGGAGAGAACAGCTAGGCCGCGAGGCAGCCGCAGTTACCGAACCCCAACAGTCCTACAGGGGGAGCTGGGCCTACTGGCACTACAGAACCAGCCTTGACTACCAGTTCACGCAGCCCACATAGGAAGCTCCTAAACTGGAGGCACCCTGGAGTTGGCTAACTCGACCGCCCCACGACGGGGCAAGCATAGGCGTCTCAGTGAAGTTGACACAACCCGGAAACAGCTGACGGTGCTGAAACCAGGCTTGGCACGAGGGAGTACCTGTGACAAGAACACTGCCGAGAACCAGCTGGCGGTGCTGGAACCCGGATGCGTTGCCTTGCCTATTAAAGATTGTCTTCCTAGAGCCCCAACTAGCGGTGTTGGAGCAAAGTGTAAGCAGGGGGAGATGAGTGTAGGCCGAAGCCTGCACTGGAGGCAGCTTTGTGTCTGCGTTGCGTTTGCAGGACACTTTGCCGGCTACACACTGGGGGAACAGCTGGCGTTGCTGAACCCCACTAACACAATGGCGTGTGTTTTTATCTGTGCAGCTAGCACTTGCGGGCAAAAACTTGCGATGTTAGAGCCCGTGTTGAAGCAGGAGGAGGAGGAGAGGAGCAGAGTGTAGGCCGAAGCCTAGTTGAACCAATTTCAAAGGAAACCTTTAACCCCCCCCTCAGGTGTTACAAAGTACAAGAGACACACCTTGTGCAGTATTAATGCTGCACAAGTGAAAGGTTGCTCTATTTCATTCTACTTGCACACGCTGAATGAAAGACATACACAATTTACCCCATTCTACAGTAAAACTGTAGTGGATGCGTGACTTGGTTTTTTGATGAGACGCAGCACAGGTGTCCAAAATAACGCCTTGGTGCTTGGCGCAGCTTCCTGAGCGTTGTTATTTGCTGTACAGGAGTCTGCGCTCTTGTGTTATCCCTTGGCAATGCCCTGTTAGCGCTGCCCATCTTATGACCTCATTTCATGTTGGCCGGTGCGGTTAACGATGGCCATAAATCCCAGACCCACAGTGGCTTTTCCTAAAGTCACACTGCGGTGCTGGGATTCGTGGCCTTGAGCAGTAAATATTTTGGCCGCTCACACACGTCCTTACACCTGCTTCAGACTGGGCGGCCTCTGCTGATCCCTTCTCGCATGCCGCGGCCATGAGGCTGCACAGTCTGAAGAAGGCGGAAGGAGATGAGTTAAGACAGGCGAAGATATGCACTGCTCGTGCCCATCAATCACACCCTCGCAGTCAAAATAATTAAGACAACGAGGAGCATTTTATTCAGGCAGGGCGGACGAACAGGCGCAAGTAGCCAACCAATGATGTCAGAAGACGGGAAGCGCTACCAAGGGGGGTGCTGCGTATCATTAGAAAGGAAAGTCACACCTCAGGGACAGTGGAATGGTCTCAAAGAGACACATTTTGTACGTGTTGAGTTCCACGTGGGCAAGGAGAAAACGTCAGCCACCTTGTACAAATGCAGCAGTACTGCTGTACAAGGTGGCTGTTATACATAGAAACACCTGGGGGGGTGGGGGGCAGGCTCCCTTCAATTTCAGTTCATGTTCCTGCGTGGCGTTTGCAGGTCACGTTGCAAGCTACACAGCAGGGGAACAGCTGGCGTTGCTGAACCCCACTGACACATTGACTGGTGTTTTTCTCTGTGCAGATTGCATGTCCGGGCAAAAACTAGCGGTGTTAGAGCCCAGGGTCAGCAGGAGGAGGAGGAGAGGAGCAAAGTGTCGGCCGAAGCCTGCACTGGTGGCAGCTTTTGGTCGGTTGTGCCAGCGTGGCTTGTGCTGGACACGATGCCGGCTACACAGCGGGGGAACAGCTGGCGGTGCTGAACCACACTAACACATTGGCTGGTGTTTTTCTCTGTGCAGCTAGCATGTCCGGGCAGAAACTGGCGTTGTTTGAGCCCAGGGTCAGCAGGAGGAGGAGAGGAGCAAAGTGTAGGCCGAAGCCTGCACTGGTGGCAGCTTTTGTTCTGTTGTGCCAGCGTGGCTTGTGCTGGACACGTTGCCGACTACACAGCAGGGGAACAGCTGGCGGTGCTGAACCCCACTAACACATTGGCTGGTGTTTTTCTCTGTGCAGCTAGCATTTCCGGGCAAAAACTAGCGGTGTTTGAGCCCAGGGTCAGCAGGAGGAGTAGAGGAGCAGAGTGTAGGCCGAAGCCTAGTTGAACCAATTTCAAAGGTTACCTTTAACCCCCCCCTCAGGTGTTGCAAGGTACAAGAGCCACACCTTGAACAGCATTAATGATGCACAAGTCAAAGGTTGCTCTATTTAATTTTGCTCCTTGCACACGCTGAATTAAACACGTACACTATTTAGCCCATTATACTGTCAAACAGTAGTGGAGGCGTGACTACTAGTCTTTTTAAGGAGACGCAGCACAGGTGTACAAATTTACACCTAGGTGCTGTGCGCAGATTCCTTACCGTTGTTATTTCCAGTACAGGAAACTGCGCTCTTGTGTTATCCCTTGGCAATACCCTGTTAGTGCAGGCCGTCTCATGACCTCATTTCATGTTGGCCGGTGCGGTTAACGATGGCCATAAATCCCAGACCCACAGTGGCTTTTCCTAAAGTCACACTGCGGTGCTGGGATTCGTGGCCTTGTGCAGTAAATATGTTCGCCGCTCACACATGTCCTTACACCTGCTTCAGACTGGGCGGCCTCAGCTGATCCCTTATCGCATGCCGCGGCCATGAGGCCGCACAGTCAGAAGAAGGCGGAAGGAGGGGAGTGAAAACAGGGGAACATATGCACTGCTCGTGCCCATCAATCACACCCTCGCAGTCAAAATATATGAGACAACGGGGGGCGTTGTGTCGGGCAGGGGGGACGCACAGGCACAGCCAGCCAACCAATGATGTCAGGAGACGGGCAGCGCTAACAATGGGGGTGCTGCGTGTCATTACAAAGGAAAGTCACACCTCAGGGACATTGTAATGGTCTCTAATGAGACACATTTTTTACGTGTTGAGTTCCACGTGGGCAAGGAGAAAAAGTCAGCCACCTCGTACAAATGCAGCAGTACTGCTGTACAAGGTGGCTGATATACATAGAAACACCTGTGGGTGGGGGGCAGGCTCCCTTCAATTTCAGTTCATGTGCCTGCGTGGCGTTTGCAGGTCACGTTGCAAGCTGCACAGCAGGGGAACAGCTGGCGGTGCTGAACCCCACTAACACATTGGCTGGTGTTTTTCTCTGTGCAGCTAGCATGTCCGGGCAGAAACTGGCGTTGTTTGAGCCCAGGGTCAGCAGGAGGAGGAGAGGAGCAAAGTGTAGGCCGAAGCCTGCACTGGTGGCAGCTTTTGTTCTGTTGTGCCAGCGTGGCTTGTGCTGGACACGTTGCCGACTACACAGCAGGGGAACAGCTGGCGGTGCTGAACCCCACTAACACATTGGCTGGTGTTTTTCTCTGTGCAGCTAGCATTTCCGGGCAAAAACTAGCGGTGTTTGAGCCCAGGGTCAGCAGGAGGAGTAGAGGAGCAGAGTGTTGGCCAAAGCCTAGTTGAACCAATTTCAAAGGTTACCTTTAACCCCCCCCTCAGGTGTTGCAAGGTACAAGAGCCACACCTTGAACAGCATTATTGATGCACAAGTCAAAGGTTGCTCTATTTAATTTTGCTCCTTGCACATGCTGAATTAAACACGTACACTATTTAGCCCATTATACTGTCAAACAGTAGTGGAGGCGTGACTACTAGTCTTTTTAAGGAGACGCAGCACAGGTGTACAAATTTACACCTAGGTGCTGTGCGCAGATTCCTTACCGTTGTTATTTCCAGTACAGGAAACTGCGCTCTTGTGTTATCCCTTGGCAATACCCTGTTAGTGCAGGCCGTCTCATGACCTCATTTCATGTTGGCCGGTGCGGTTAACGATGGCCATAAATCCCAGACCCACAGTGGCTTTTCCTAAAGTCACACTGCGGTGCTGGGATTCGTGGCCTTGTGCAGTAAATATGTTCGCCGCTCACACATGTCCTTACACCTGCTTCAGACTGGGCGGCCTCAGCTGATCCCTTATCGCATGCCGCGGCCATGAGGCCGCACAGTCAGAAGAAGGCGGAAGGAGGGGAGTGAAAACAGGGGAACATATGCACTGCTCGTGCCCATCAATCACACCCTCGCAGTCAAAATATATGAGACAACGGGGGGCGTTGTGTCGGGCAGGGGGGACGCACAGGCACAGCCAGCCAACCAATGATGTCAGGAGACGGGCAGCGCTAACAATGGGGGTGCTGCGTGTCATTAAAAAGGAAAGTCACACCTCAGGGACATTGTAATGGTCTGTAATGAGACACATTTTGTACTTGTTGAGTTCCACGTGTGCAAGGAGAAAAAGTCAGCCACCTTGTCCAAATGCAGCAGTACTGCTGTACAAGGTGGCTGTTATACATAGAAACACCTGGGGGGGTGGGGGGCAGGCTCCCTTCAATTTCAGTTCATGTGCCTGCGTGGCGTTTGCAGGTCACGTTGCAAGCTACACAGCAGGGGAACAGCTGGCGTTGCTGAACCCCACTGACACATTGACTGGTGTTTTTCTCTGTGCAGATTGCATGTCCGGGCAAAAACTAGCGGTGTTAGAGCCCAGGGTCAGCAGGAGGAGGAGGAGAGGAGCAAAGTGTAGGCCGAAGCCTGCACTGGTGGCAGCTTTTGGTCGGTTGTGCCAGCGTGGCTTGTGCTGGACACGATGCCGGCTACACAGCGGGGGAACAGCTGGCGGTGCTGAACCACACTAACACATTGGCTGGTGTTTTTCTCTGTGCAGCTAGCATGTCCGGGCAGAAACTGGCGTTGTTTGAGCCCAGGGTCAGCAGGAGGAGGAGAGGAGCAAAGTGTAGGCCGAAGCCTGCACTGGTGGCAGCTTTTGGTCGGTTGTGCCAGCGTGGCTTGTGCTGGACACGTTGCCGACTACACAGCAGGGGAACAGCTGGCGGTGCTGAACCCCACTAACACATTGGCTGGTGTTTTTCTCTGTGCAGCTAGCATTTCCGGGCAAAAACTAGCGGTGTTTGAGCCCAGGGTCAGCAGGAGGAGGAGAGGAGCAGAGTGTAGGCCGAAGCCTAGTTGAACCAATTTCAAAGGTTACCTTTAACCCCCCCCTCAGGTGTTGCAAGGTACAAGAGCCACACCTTGAACAGCATTAATGATGCACAAGTCAAAGGTTGCTCTATTTAATTTTGCTCCTTGCACACGCTGAATTAAACACGTACACTATTTAGCCCATTATACTGTCAAACAGTTGTGGAGGCGTGACTTGTCTTTTTAACGAGACGCAGCACAGGTGTCAAAATTTGCACCTAGGTACTGGGCGCAGATTCCTGAGCGTTGTTATTTGCTGTACAGGAGTCTGCGCTATTGTGATCCCTTGGCCATGCGCTGTGAGCGCTTCCTGTCTTCTGACCTCATTTCATGTCGGCCGTTGCGGTTAGCGATGGACATGAATCCCAGACCCACAGTGTGTTTTTAAAAAATCACACTGCGGTGCTGGGATTCGTGCCCTGGTGCACTAAATAGGTTTGCCGCTCACACATGTCCTTACACCTGCTTCAGACTGGGCGGCCTCATCTGATCCCTTATCGCCTGCCGCGGCCATGAGGACACCCAGTCTGAAGAAGGCGGAAGGAGATGAGTGAACACAGGCAAACATATGCACTGCACATGCCCATCAATCACACCCTCGCTGTCCAAAAAAATAAGACACCGAGGGCCGTTGTTTCGAGCAGGGGAGATGCACAGGCGCAGCCAGCTAACCAATGATGTCAAAAGACGGGCAGCGCTAACAAGGGTGGTGCTGCGTGTCATTACAAAGGAAAGTCACACCTCAGGGACATTGTAATGGTCTCTAATGAGACACATTTTGTACGTGTTGAGTTCCACGTGGGCAAGGAGAAAAAGTCAGCCACCTCGTACAAATGCAGCAGTACTGCTGTACAAGGTGGCTGATATACATAGAAACACCTGTGGGTGGGGGGCAGGCTCCCTTCAATTTCAGTTCATGTGCCTGCGTGGCGTTTGCAGGTCACGTTGCAAGCTACACAGCAGGGGAACAGCTGGCGTTGCTGAACCCCACTGACACATTGACTGGTGTTTTTCTCTGTGCAGCTAGCATGTCCGGGCAGAAACTGGCGTTGTTTGAGCCCAGGGTCAGCAGGAGGAGGAGAGGAGCAAAGTGTAGGCCGAAGCCTGCACTGGTGGCAGCTTTTGGTCGGTTGTGCCAGCGTGGCTTGTGCTGGACACGTTGCCGACTACACAGCAGGGGAACAGCTGGCGGTGCTGAACCCCACTAACACATTGGCTGGTGTTTTTCTCTGTGCAGCTAGCATTTCCGGGCAAAAACTAGCGGTGTTTGAGCCCAGGGTCAGCAGGAGGAGGAGAGGAGCAGAGTGTAGGCCGAAGCCTAGTTGAACCAATTTCAAAGGTTACCTTTAACCCCCCCCTCAGGTGTTGCAAGGTACAAGAGCCACACCTTGAACAGCATTAATGATGCACAAGTCAAAGGTTGCTCTATTTAATTTTGCTCCTTGCACACGCTGAATTAAACACGTACACTATTTAGCCCATTATACTGTCAAACAGTTGTGGAGGCGTGACTTGTCTTTTTAACGAGACGCAGCACAGGTGTCAAAATTTGCACCTAGGTACTGGGCGCAGATTCCTGAGCGTTGTTATTTGCTGTACAGGAGTCTGCGCTATTGTGATCCCTTGGCCATGCGCTGTGAGCGCTTCCTGTCTTCTGACCTCATTTCATGTCGGCCGTTGCGGTTAGCGATGGACATGAATCCCAGACCCACAGTGTGTTTTTAAAAAATCACACTGCGGTGCTGGGATTCGTGCCCTGGTGCACTAAATAGGTTTGCCGCTCACACATGTCCTTACACCTGCTTCAGACTGGGCGGCCTCATCTGATCCCTTATCGCCTGCCGCGGCCATGAGGACACCCAGTCTGAAGAAGGCGGAAGGAGATGAGTGAACACAGGCAAACATATGCACTGCACATGCCCATCAATCACACCCTCGCTGTCCAAAAAAATAAGACACCGAGGGCCGTTGTTTCGAGCAGGGGAGATGCACAGGCGCAGCCAGCTAACCAATGATGTCAAAAGACGGGCAGCGCTAACAAGGGTGGTGCTGCGTGTCATTACAAAGGAAAGTCACACCTCAGGGACATTGTAATGGTCTCTAATGAGACACATTTTGTACGTGTTGAGTTCCACGTGGGCAAGGAGAAAAAGTCAGCCACCTCGTACAAATGCAGCAGTACTGCTGTACAAGGTGGCTGATATACATAGAAACACCTGTGGGTGGGGGGCAGGCTCCCTTCAATTTCAGTTCATGTGCCTGCGTGGCGTTTGCAGGTCACGTTGCAAGCTACACAGCAGGGGAACAGCTGGCGTTGCTGAACCCCACTGACACATTGACTGGTGTTTTTCTCTGTGCAGATTGCATGTCCGGGCAAAAACTAGCGGTGTTAGAGCCCAGGGTCAGCAGGAGGAGGAGGAGAGGAGCAAAGTGTAGGCCGAAGCCTGCACTGGTGGCAGCTTTTGGTCGGTTGTGCCAGCGTGACTTGTGCTGGACACGATGCCGGCTACACAGCGGGGGAACAGCAGGCGGTGCTGAACCCCACTAACACATTGGCTGGTGTTTTTCTCTGTGCAGCTAGCATGTCCGGGCAGAAACTGGCGTTGTTTGAGCCCAGGGTCAGCAGGAGGAGGAGAGGAGCAAAGTGTAGGCCGAAGCCTGCACTGGTGGCAGCTTTTGGTCGGTTGTGCCAGCGTGGCTTGTGCTGGACACGTTGCCGACTACACAGCGGGGGAACAGCAGGCGGTGCTGAACCCCACTAACACATTGGCTGGTGTTTTTCTCTGTGCAGCTAGCATGTCCGGGCAGAAACTGGCGTTGTTTGAGCCCAGGGTCAGCAGGAGGAGGAGAGGAGCAAAGTGTAGGCCGAAGCCTGCACTGGTGGCAGCTTTTGGTCGGTTGTGCCAGCGTGACTTGTGCTGGACACGATGCCGGCTACACAGCGGGGGAACAGCAGGCGGTGCTGAACCCCACTAACACATTGGCTGGTGTTTTTCTCTGTGCAGCTAGCATGTCCGGGCAGAAACTGGCGTTGTTTGAGCCCAGGGTCAGCAGGAGGAGGAGAGGAGCAAAGTGTAGGCCGAAGCCTGCACTGGTGGCAGCTTTTGGTCGGTTGTGCCAGCGTGGCTTGTGCTGGACACGTTGCCGACTACACAGCAGGGGAACAGCTGGCGGTGCTGAACCCCACTAACACATTGGCTGGTGTTTTTCTCTGTGCAGCTAGCATTTCCGGGCAAAAACTAGCGGTGTTTGAGCCCAGGGTCAGCAGGAGGAGGAGAGGAGCAGAGTGTAGGCCGAAGCCTAGTTGAACCAATTTCAAAGGTTACCTTTAACCCCCCCCTCAGGTGTTGCAAGGTACAAGAGCCACACCTTGAACAGCATTAATGATGCACAAGTCAAAGGTTGCTCTATTTAATTTTGCTCCTTGCACACGCTGAATTAAACACGTACACTATTTAGCCCATTATACTGTCAAACAGTTGTGGAGGCGTGACTTGTCTTTTTAACGAGACGCAGCACAGGTGTCAAAATTTGCACCTAGGTACTGGGCGCAGATTCCTGAGCGTTGTTATTTGCTGTACAGGAGTCTGCGCTATTGTGATCCCTTGGCCATGCGCTGTGAGCGCTTCCTGTCTTCTGACCTCATTTCATGTCGGCCGTTGCGGTTAGCGATGGACATGAATCCCAGACCCACAGTGTGTTTTCACAAAAATCACACTGCGTGGCTGGGATTTGTGGCCTTGTGCAGTAAATAGGTTTGCCGCTTACACATGTCCTTACACCTGCTCCAGACTGGGCGGCCTCAGCTGATCCCTTATCGCCTACCACGGCCAGGAGGCCGCACAGTCTGAAGAAGGCGGAAGGAGATGAGTTAAGACAGGCGAACATATGCACTGCTCGTGCCCATAAACCACACCCTCGCTGACAAAATAAATATGACAACGAGGGGCGTTGTTTCTAGCAGGGCGGATGCACAGGCGCAGCCAGCTAACCATGATGACAAAAGACGGGAAACGCTACCAAGGGGGGTGCTGCGTATCATTACAAAGGAAAGTCACACCTCAGGGACAGTGGAATGGTCTCAATGAGACACATTTTGTACGTGTTGAGTTCCACGTGGGCAAGGAGAAAAAGTCAGCCACCTTGTACAAATGCAGCAGTACTGCTGTACTAGGTGGCTGTTATACATAGAAACACCTGGGGGGGTGGGGCCAGGTTCCCTTTTAATTTCAGTTCCTGTGCCTGCATGGCGTTTGCAGGTCACGTTGCCGGCTACACAGCAGGGGAACAGCTGGCGTTGCTGAACCCCACTAACACATTGGCTGGTGTTTTTCTCTGTGCAGCTAGCACTTCCGGGCAAAAACTAGCGGTGTTTGAGCCCAGGGTCAGCAGGAGGAGGAGAGGAGCAGAGTGTAGGCCGAAGCCTGCACTGGTGGCAGCTTTTGTTCTGTTGTGCCAGCGTGGCTTGTGCTGGACACGTTGCCGACTACACAGCAGGGGAACAGCTGGCGGTGCTGAACCCCACTGACACATCACCTAGTGTTTTTTTCTGTGTAGACAACACTTCCAGGTGGCAACTGACAGTGTTGAAACCCAGGGAATCAAAGAGGAGCAGAGTGTAGGCCGAAGCCTGCAGTGGAGCAAGTTGAAAGGGAACCTTTAACCCCCCCCCCCAGGCATTTGTTGCTGAAAGAGCCATCTTGTACAGCAGTAATACTGCACATGGAAAATGGTGGCTCCGAAAATTATGCTCCTTGCAAACGCTGAAGTACACACTCATATAATGTGTCCCCTCACACCGTCAAACCATCCCGGAAGTGGGACTTTCCTTTGTAATGTGACACAGCACAGCCGTCATTCCAACCCCCTTGGTGCCGGGCACCACCTCCTCAACGTTGTTTGGTTCTGTCACGGAGCCCGCACTGTAATGTTATCCCTTGGCCATGCACAGTTAGCGGTGCCCGTCTTCTGACATCATGTAGGTGTCAGGCTGGCAGTGCCTGTGCGTCCAAGCTGCCCGAGATCCAACCTTGCAGTGTCATCTAATGTAGTCCCACTGCGGGCCAGGGATCCATGGGCATGCGCAGTGCATATCATCGCCTCTCACTCACCTCCTTCCTGCTTCTTCAGACTGTGCGGCGTCACGGCCGTGGCATGCTATTAGGGATCAGCTGACGCCGCCTAGTCTGAAGAAGCGTGAAGAAGGGGAGTGAGAGGCTAGTATATGCACTGCGCATGGCCATGGATACCAGGCCCACTGTGGGATCACATTAGACGACACTGCGAGGTGTGATTTCGGGCAGCGTGGACGCACAGGCGCAGCCAGGACGACAACAAATGATGTCAGAGGACGGGCAGCGCAAACTGTGCATGGCCAAGGGATAACATAACAGCGCAGGGTCCATGACGGAATCAAACAACGCTAAGGAGGCAGCGCACGGTGCCAAGGGGGTAGCAATGACGGCTGTGCTGCGTCACATTACAAAGGAAAGTCCCACCTCCAGGACGGTTGGACGGTGTGAGGGGACACATTACATGAGTGTGTAGTTCAGCGTTTGCAAGGAGCATAATTTCAAGAGCGACCTTTCCCTTGTGCAGTATTAGTGCTGCACATGGTGGCTCTTTCAGTAACAAACGCCTAGGGGGGGGGGGGGACAGGTCCCCTTACATTTTAGTTGTGCCAGCGTGGCGGTCGCATGACACGTTGCCGGATACACAGCTGGGGATCAGCTGACGTTACTGAACCCCAATAACAGAGGAGCGACTGTTGACTGTGCACACAGCACTTCCAGGCACCAACTGGCGGTGTTAGAGCCCAGGGACAGCAGGAGGAGCAGATTGGAGGTATTGCCGCACACACAGCTGGGGATCAGCTGACGTTACTGAACCCCAATAACAGAGGAGCGACTGTTGACTGTGCACACAGCACTTCCAGGCACCAACTGGCGGTGTTAGAGCCCAGGGACAGCAGGAGGAGCAGAGGAACAGAGTGTAGGCCGAAGCCTGATTGGAGCAAGTTGAAAGGAAACCTTTAACCCCCCCCCCCAAGACGTTTGTAGCTGAAAGAGCCATGTTGTGCAGCACTAAGGATGCAAAAGGAAAAGGTTGCTCTTTTAATTATGCTCCTTGCAAACACCGAAGTAAACACTAAAAATGTGTCCCTTTATACCGTTAAACCGTTCCGGAGGTGCGAATTTCCTTCGTAATGGGACACAGCACAGCTGTCATTCCTATCCCCTTGATGCCGTGCGCTGCCTCCTCAGCGTTGTTTTAAGCTGCCACGGAGCCTACGCTGTTCTGTTAGCCCTTGGCCATGCCCAATTAGCGCTGCCTGTCTTCTGACATAATTTGGTGTCAGGCTGTCAGTGCCTGTGCGTCCACGCTGCTCCAGATCCCACCTCGCAGTCTCATCTAACGTAATCCCACTGCGGGCCTTGGAACCATGGGCATGCACAGTGCATAACCTCGACTCTCACTCCCCTCCTTCCCTCTTCTTCAGACTGTGCGGTGTCACGGCCGTGGCATGCTAGGGATCAGCTGACGGCGCACAGTCTAAAGAAGGCGGAGGGAAATGAGCGAGAGCCCGAGGGGAAGATATGCACTGCGCATGCCCATGGATCCCAGGCCCGCAGTGTGACTCAATCAGAAGACACTGCGAGGCGGGATCTCGGGCACCGCGGCCGCACAGGCGCAGCCAGCCTGACACCAAATTATGTCAGAAGACAGGCAGCGCAAATAGGGCATGCCCAAGGGATAACAGAACAGCGCAGGCTCCGTGACAGCTTAAAACAACGCTGAGGAGGCAGCGCATGGCACCAAGGGGGTAGGAATGACGGCTGTGCTGCGTCACATTACGAAGGAAAGTCCCAGCTCCGGGACGGTATAACGGTATCAGTGAACACATTTTATAAGTGTTAAGTTCTGCGTGTGCAAAGAGCTAAAAAAAAAGAGCTACCTTTTCCTTGTGCAGCATTACTGCTGCACAAGATGGCTCTTTCAGTAACAAACGACGGGGGGGGGGGGGGGGGGACAGGTTCCCTTACATTTAGGTTGTTGTGCCAGCGTGGCGGTCGCAGGACACATTGCCGGCTACACAGCTGGGGATCAGCTGACGTTACTGAAACCCAATAACACTGGGTCGTATGTTTTTACTGTGCAGCCTGCACTTCTGAGCCGCAACTGGCGGTGTTGGAGCCCAGGAATAGCAGTTCAGGTGGTAGAAAGATGAACACAGCAGGAGACCTGGATGACACCCAATTACTTAATCAGGCAGAGGAGTGGCAAATTCCTGCGAGATCCAGGCCTGGTTCATTTTCAGGAAAGTAAGCCGGTCAACGTTATCGGAGGATAGTCGCATGCGACGGTCTGTTAGTACACCACCTGCGGCACTAAAGACACGTTCCGATAAGACACTAGCCGCAGGGCAAGCCAGCACCTCCAATGCATACTGGCTTAGCTCTGGCCATGTATCCAGCTTAGAGACCCAAAACTTGAACGGGGAAGAGCCGTCTGGGAGTACAGTAAGAGGGCAAGCCATGTAGTCTGTCACCATCTGACGGAACCGTTGCCTCCTGCTGACTGGAGCCGCCGGTGATGGTGTAGACATTTGGGGCGGGCACACAAAAGTGTGCCAGAGTTGTGCCATACTGGGCTTGCCTTGGGCAGAGGCACTGCTTCTGCTCCCTCTTTGGGCAGAGCCTCCCCCACTGCCTCGACGCACTGAGCTGCTTTGTAAAGCACTAGCAGCACTCCTCTCAGTTGGACAGGAGAAGATGATGGAATTCACCAGTGTGTCGTGGTACTCCCGCAATTTACGCTCCCGGGTCAACGCAGGGATGAGGTTTTGGACGTTGTCCCGGTAGCGAGGATCGAGGAGGGTGAACACCCAATAATCAGGCATGTTGAGAATGTGGTCGATGCGGCGGTCGTTTCTCAGGCACTGCAGCATGAAATCCACCATGTGCTGCAGAGTGCCAACCGGCCCAGAAACGCTGTCCCCTGCTTGAGACATGATCTCTGCCCGCTCGTCATCACCCCACCCTCGCTGTACACACTGACCACTGGACAATTGTGTCGCTCCCTCCTCTGGACGGAGCTCTTCCTCCTCCATTGACTCCTCCTCATCCTCCTCACAAATTGGCCCCTGCGTACCCCTTTGTGAGGAACCACGTGGCGCTGACTCTCCAGAAGCTGATGGAAAAGGTGACTCCTCATCCTCCACCTCTTCCACCACATCATCCCTTAACCCTTGCAAAGTTTGCTGAAGCAGGCAGATAAGGGGGACAGTCATGCTGACTAGTGCATCATCTGCACTTGCCATCCGCGTGGAATAATCAAAAGGACGCAAAACCTGGCAGACGTCCTTCATAGTGGCCCACTCTGTGGTTGTGAAGTCTGATCGGCGCTGACTGCGACTTCTTTGCGCCTGATGCAGCTGGTACTCCATAACTGCTTGCTGCTGCTCACACAACCGCTCCAACATATGTAACGTGGAATTCCACCGGGTAGGTAGGTCACATATGATGCGGTGTTCCGGAAGGCGGAATCGGCGCTGCAGAGCAGCAATGCGGGATCTGGCCAAGCTGGAACGCCGCAAGTGAGCACACTCTAGGCGGACCTTGTGCAGCAGGGCATCAAGATCCGGATAGTCCCTCAGAAAACTCTGCACAACCAAATTGAGCACATGTGCCAGACATGGGATGTGAGTGAGGTTGCCAAGGGCCAAAGCTGCCACCAGATTTCGGCCATTGTCACACACTACCATGCCTGGCTGGAGATTCGCTGGCAGTAACCACACATCGCTCTCCTGCTTTATAGCATTCCAGAGCTCCTGCGCTGTGTGGCTTCGATGCCCCAATGAAACTAGTTTCAAGACGGCCTGCTGACGTTTGGCCACGGCTGTGCTCATGTCGGTCATAGGTAAACGTTCACGGGTCCATGTGGGGGTGGACTGTGACGGATCCTGCAGAGAGGAATCAGAGGAACTGGTGTAAGAGGAGGAGTCGATGCGTACAGACTGGATTCCTGCAATCCTTGGAGTGGGCAGGACACGTCCTGCGCCACTCGCACGATCTGTACCTGGCTCAACAACATTAACCCAATGGGCAGTGAGGGAAACATATCGCCCCTGTCCATGCTGACTGGTCCACGCATCGGTGGTGAGGTGGACCTTGCTACTGACGGCGTTCAGTAGCGCATGTTTTATGTTTGCCTCAACATGCCTGTGCAGGGCAGGGACAGCCTGCCTGCTGAAGTAAAAGCGGCTGGGCACCTTGTACTGTGGGACTGCCAATGCCATCAAGTCACGGAAGCTGTCAGTCTCCACCAGCCTGAACGAGAGCATTTCCAGGGACAACAGTTTGGCAATGCCTGCATTCAGAGCCTGTGCTCGGGGGTGGTTGGCCGAGAATGCCCGCCTTTTCTCCCATGCCTGTACTACCGATGGCTGTAGAGTAGACTGGGAGTGTGAGGATGATTGGGAAGGTGGTGCTGTGGGTGGAATTACACAAGGTCTCTGGGAGGAAGCCAAACCAGCTGTGCGTGAGCTGGAGGAAGAGGCAACACGAGCTGAAGAGGTGGTAGCTGCCGCTGTTGGTTGGCCTACATCTTCAGTGTGTTTCTGTAACTCCACCGCGTGCCTGGTCCGCACATGTTTCCACATATTTGTGGTATTGAGGTTGCTGACATTTTTCCCTCTTTTTACTTTATGATGACACAGCTTGCATTTGACAAAACAAATGTCATCTGCAACTGTGTCAAAAAAGGACCAGGCACTGCAAGTCTTGGGAGCGCCCTTTTTGGCTTTGGAAAGAGACAGGCTCCTAACGGGTGCCAAAGTGGAGGCTACAGGCTCCGCAGTCTTCCCCCTCCCTCTCCCTCTTTGGCCCGTAAGAGGAAGCTCTTCCTCTGAGCTGCTCCCACCACCTTCCTGTTCCTCACGCCACGATGGGTCAAGGACCTCATCATCTCCACTACCCTCTGCCACCAACTGCTCCTCCTGGGTAGTCTCAGCAGCACAGTACGCACGAGAAAGCGGCACCTGAGTTTCATCATCAGATGCGTACTGCGCTGTGGTCACCGGAGGCACTGGCCCACCTGCCTCTTCAGAGTCAGAGAGAAAAAGGTGTTGGGCATCACTGCACACTGCCTCTTCTTCCATTTCTCCAATGCTGCTTGGCTGGCCCCCTGTTTCCAAGCCAAGAGATTCAGAGAACAGAAGTAGAGACGGCTCCTGTCCTGGGCTCTCTGACTGCCTGGCCAATTTGGCAGGTGGTGAAGAGACAGATGGCTGCTCTCCAGTGCTCTGTGCCTGAGAGGATGTGGCACTAACTGAAGTCGATGCCGAGGCGTTAGCTGCCATCCACCCGACAACGGCTTCAATTTGGTCTTCACGCAGCAGCGGTGCACGGCGCTCTCCGACAAAGCTGCGCATGAAGGACTGTTCCCTGCTGAAACTGAGTGACGACGAGTCACCGGCGCCCGCAGCAGGCACAGAATCACCACGTCCTCTCCCTGCTCCTCTCCCTGCTCCGCGCCCACGCCCACGTGCCTTACTCCCTGCCCTCTTCATCTTGGTTGACAGATAAAGATAAGCAGAAAAGTACTAAGGCCTTAGTGTGCTTATTCCTGTAATGCTCCTCCTAACAGGTGTAAGAAACACTAATGTTGTAAATTGTGGACTAAACTTTATTATTTTGCAAATGTGGCCTACACAAGTGTAAGTTGTGTTTGGTGAACTTAACCTTTTTTTTGGTGCAGATCGGGCTACAGAGCTAGTTTAAATCACACGGAGACCGTGCAGACAGCCGTAAACGGCGCTGCAAGGCCAAGAAACCCTCCTCTCGGTTATCCTATATAGTGTTTTTCCACTATTTAGCTGGATACGAGTGGAAAGACACTAATAGGAATTTTTTTTTTCAAATTTTAAACTGGCTGCACTATTTGAAAAAAAGGAAATTGTTTTTCAAGGTATGAGGCAGTAACGCACCCTGAGCTGAATCCAACCGGCTATGGCTGCACACAGACTACAGGGCGAGCTGCGCTCACACAGAGACCGTGCAGACAGCCGTAAACGGCGCTGCAAGGCCAAAAAACCCTCCTCTAGGTTATCCTATATAGTGTTTTTCCACTATTTAGCTGGATACGAGTGGAAAGACACTAATAGGAATTTTTTTTTTCAAATTTTAAACAGGCTGCACTATTTGAAAAAAAGGAAAATTTTTCTCAAGGTATGAGCCAGTAACGAACCCTGAGCTGAATCCAACCGGCTATGGCTGCACACAGACTACAGGGCGAGCTGGGCTCACACGGAGACCGTGCAGACAGCCGTAAACGGCGCTGCAAGGCCAAAAAACCCTCCTCTCGGTTATCCTATATAGTGTTTTTCCACTATTTAGCTGGATACGAGTGGAAAGACACTAATAGGAATTTTTTTTTTCAGATTTTAAACAGGCTGCACTATTTGAAAAAAAGGGAAATTTTTCTCAAGGTATGAGCCAGTAACGAACCCTGAGCTGAATCCAACCGGCTATGGCTGCACACAGACTACAGGGCGAGCTGGGCTCACACGGAGACCGTGCAGACAGCCGTAAACGGCGCTGCAAGGCCAAAAAACCCTCCTCTAGGTTATCCTATATAGTGTTTTTCCACTATTTAGCTGGATACGAGTGGAAAGACACTAATAGGAATTTTTTTTTTCAAATTTTAAACAGGCTGCACTATTTGAAAAAAAGGAAAATTTTTCTCAAGGTATGAGCCAGTAACGAACCCTGAGCTGAATCCAACCGGCTATGGCTGCACACAGACTACAGGGCGAGCTGGGCTCACACGGAGACCGTGCAGACAGCCGTAAACGGCGCTGCAAGGCCCAAAAACCCCCCTCTAGGTTATCCTATGTAGTGTTTTTCCACAATAGAGCTGGAGACTGGTGGAAAAACACTAATAGGAAATTTGAGAAAAAATGTGCAGCAGGCTGCACTAAGAGCAAAAAAGAACAACTGTGTGAGGCAGTGTGAACCCCCCCTGAGCTGAATACAACCGGGTATATGGCTGCACACAGACTACAGAGTGAGCTGCACACACACACACACACACACAGAGACCTTGCAGAACGCTGTTAAAACAGCGCTGCAAGGCAAGAGCAAGGTGAACAGTGAAGAACACACAGCGTTTTGCTAAATTAGCCTTTGGAAAGGAAAATAAAGCAATTAGCTAGCTCGACTGGCCCTCAGTTAGAACACAGCGTCCTGTCCCTAACTGAAATCACAGCAGAGTGAGCGCAAAATGGCGGCAGCGCTTTTTTATAGTGCAGAGTGACATCATTTCAGCAGCCAATCCCAGCCTTGCCAGTACTTACATGCCCACCATGCTAAACAGGATGTGCCCACACTTTCATTCATTCCTCATTGGCTGCTGCGTTCAATTTGAATTCTGGGAACTTCCGATTCCGGTATCCGATACGCGGGAAGTATCGGAATTCAGTATCGGAATTCCGATACCGCAAATATCGGCCGATACCCGATACTTGCGGTATCGGAATGCTCAACACTATCAGTAACTATTTTTGTGGCAAATACCCCTAGGGGTGCCACAACTACAACTAATCCATAGAGAATCGTATGGTAGACATAGGAAAACTCAGAATAGGGTTCCTTTTGTCTCTACATACACTGAAGAGAGTAGGGAAATATCTAACATCATCAAAAAACACTGGACTATGCTAGGGAGATGTTTGCCAAATATACCAGAATTCAAAATGCCACCATTATACTCCTACAAGAGAAGTAGGAACATTAAAGATATGATCATACGATCTGATATTGGTCCCAAAAGAAAAGGTACCCAGAGATATCTTACAGGCAGTAAAAGAAATGGATGCTTCCCCTGTTTAAATTGCATTAATTGCACGTATATGGTCAAGGGACCTACATTTGTACATCCAAAAACGGGAAAGGTATACGATATAAAACAGTTCCTTACCTGTAGCTCGGACCATGTTATATATGTGCTCATGTGCCCATGTAATCTTTGGTACGTCGGAGAAACAACTTGCGAGTTCAAAACGAGAATGAACCAGCATAGATACAGTATAAGAAAAAACAGAGTGGACCTTCCTGTCCCTAAGCACTTCGCTGACTGTAAGCACACTGAAAAGGATCTAAAATGTAAATTCATAGATGCGGTTCCAATACAGAGAAGAGGAGGTGATAGGGAGTTGATACTTAAGAAAAAAGAACTAATGTGGATTTATGAACTTAATACCCTGAGACCGGGAGGACTTAATGCTGACTTTAAAATGCATACAATTATCTAATAATATCCATGAACCCTGATGTATAATATTTTAGGTCCCAGTGAATCAGTAATGTGATTACTTGTTTTTAATTTTAGAAAATACTGTGTAACTCACAAGAATGTATTTTTCTAATTTTATTTAGATCTCATCGGATGCTCTGACAAGAGCAAAATACTGTCGGAGAAGAGTTTACGGACATGGAGGACACAAAGATAAATATTTGACTATGAAGATTGTGACACATAATTCTTTGTTTTTGGTCCTTTACTGTGTTGGACCGTGGGTTGATTAATAAAAGCAGTTAAAATATTATATATTAGTTTCTTTGTAACTCTTTTCCTCAGTAGAATTCATATGCCGGGACATAGGCGCTATCGCTTTTTACAGCCTAAGCTTGGGGCGAGCTGACCTGAGAGGGTTAAGTCGCTACTAGGTATGTGACTGTATGACTTCCGGACTATGGCTGTTATTAGGCTGAGTCCGGAGAGTCAGGGCGACTTTATGCGCTGAAAAAGTCTATATGGCACAAATACAAAGAGTCAGCAGTAAGCTCTGCAAAATGAGGATACAGTGTGTAGTAAAAATATTTTATTTAAAAGCTTACCACGGCTACATAGAGGCCAGAATTAGTGCTGGCTAATAAAGGGTGGTGCCAGGTGCCGTCTAGCGCAGTATGCGCAGGCGCCGTCTCTAAAGCAGAGAATTGACCTTCCGATGTAAGATGCCACTACTAAGATGGCGATATAGAGCGCTAATGCGCATGCGCTAATGCCGTTGATTGGTCCGCGGTCTAGCACAGTGATGTGACGTAGCGGACATGCGCAGTTGCGCTCAGAGAACGCCGAATAATATGAAGATGTCCTCCATTGCCAGTAAACAGCTCCGTCGGTAAGAAATGTGTAATATGCGATAAGGATTATGACACATAGTAGCACTAACACACGAGGCACTTTATGATGCACTGTAGCACCTTATGATACTAATGAGTATTTTTAATATGTAAACTATAAACACATATACTGTTTCACTAATGGCTAATTAAGGCTGGTTATGGCTCGAAATGTATATATATGCACATGAATGGTTTACCCACTGCTTGAGAAAGGCTCATTTGGAGCCGAAACGTCGTGGTAAAGACATGTGGGTCTGATTAAACTCTGCACGGTTGATCAAGATATAATGGAGTGCTGCCTGTTTTTTGCCTGAATCTATAGATAGATAGATAGATAGATAGATAGATAGATAGATAGATAGATAGATAGATAGATAGATAGAGGTAATATACATACATATATATGACTAGCTATTGAACCCGTTCTACACCTGGGTGGCGAGCATTTATATTGGTATATGGTCTCCATCCTGGTATGTGCTGCTTCATCCTGCGTCCCCATCCTGTCATGTGCTGCTCCCATCCTGCACCCCCGTTCTGTTATGTGCTGCTGCCATCCTGCACCCCCGTTCTGTCCTGTGCTGCCCTATTCTGTCATGTGCTGCTCGCATCCTGCGCCCCCGTTCTGTCATGTGCTGCTCCCATCCATATGCCCCATACACTGCTCCATAAAGGTTTATGGCCCCCATAAGATGCTCCATAGTATATGCCCCGTACACTGCTCCATAAAGGTTTATGGCCCCCGTAAGATGCTCCATAGTATATGCCCTCGTACACTGCTCCATTATGGTTGATGGCCCCATAAGATGCTCCATAGTGTATGCCCCGTACACTGTTCCATAAAGGTTTATGACCCCCATAAGATGCTCCATAGTATATGCTTCATATGCTGCTCCATTATGGTTGATGGCCCCATAAGGTGCTCCATAGTGTATGCCCCCATACACTGCTCCATTATGGTTGATGGCCCCATAAGATGCTCCATAGTGTATGCCCCCATACACTGCTCCATTATGGTGGATGGCCCTATAAGATGCTCCATAGTGTATGCCCCCGTACACTGCTCCATTATGGTTTATGGCCCCATAAGATGCTCCATAGTGCATGCCCCCGTACACTGCTCCATTATGGTTGATAGCCCCATAAGATGCTCCATAGTCTATGCCCCCGTACACTGTTCCATTATGGTTGATGGCCCCATAAGATGCTCCATAGTGTATGCCCCCGTACACTGCTCCATTATGGTTTATGGCCCCATAAAATGCTCCATAGTGTATGCCCCCATACACTGCTCCATTATGGTTTATGGCCCCATAAGATGCTCCATAGTGTATGCCCCCGTACACTGCTCCATTATGGTTTATGGCCCCCATAAGATGCTCCATAGTGTATGCCCCCGTACACTGCTCCATTATGGTTGATGGCCCCATAAGATGCTCCATAGTGTATGCCCCCGTACACTGCTCCATTATGGTTTATGGCCCCATAAGATGCTCCATAGTGTATGCCCCCGTACACTGCTCCATTATGGTTTATGGCCCCCATAAGATGCTCCATAGTGTTTGCCCCCGTACACTGCTCCATTATGGTTTATGGCCCCCATAACATGCTCCATGGTATTATATACACCGTATGCTGCTGCAATATATATAAAAAAAAAGTACCATACTCACCTATCATGCGCAGAGTGCTGGGGGGCCTGAGCAGGCAGGGACACCGGCGCGCTGTGGGGGTCAGGTGCCGGTATCGCCGCCAGCTCCGGCCCCCCAGCACTTGCCTGTTTGTCCCGTTCCAGCGCTGCGTGCCGCTCCGTGTTCCGGCTCCTCTGGCTGTGACTGTTCAGTCAGAGGGCGGCGCACATTAAGCGTGTCATCGCGCCCTCTGAACTGTGAACGTCACAGCAGAGGACCCGGGAGACGGAGACGGAGCAGCACGCAGCGCTGGAACGGGGGACAGGTGAATATACTTACCCTCCTGGCGCGTCCCTGCCTCTCCATTGGAGAACGCGGTGTGCGTTCAGTGTTTACGCATACCGCGATCTCCTGGGAGCGTCACTCTGTGAGGTCCAGACTGCGCCGGCGCTTGCGCTTGCGCAGTCTATAAAGGCTTCGGACAGAGTGACGCTCCCAGCGTTATATTATAGATATTTGAGTCTGTCACTGACATCTATATACAGTGGGTGAAATAAGTATTTGTTCCCTTACTGATTTTATAAGTCTGCACACTGACAAAGACATGAACAGTCTATAATTTTAAGCGTAGGTTAATTTTAACATTGAGAGATAGAATATCAAAAATATAATAGAAAAAAAATCACATTTTATCTAATATATAAAGCTGAATGTGTGTGTGTGTATGTATGTACAGTATGTATGTCCGGGATTGGCATCTCCACCGTCGCAGCTACAGCCACAAAATTTTGCACAGTCACACGTCTGGACCCCGAGAGCGTCATAGGCTATGTTGTGAGGCGAAATTTTAACCCCGCGTGTTCCAATTCACTAAACAATTTTGCCCCTATCTACATAATGGGTAAAAAGTGAAAGGAAAAGTGTTGGAGGCGTCACAGCTACAGCAACAAAATTTTGCACAGTCACACGTCTGGACCCCGAGAGCGTCATAGGCTATGTTGTGAGGCGAAATTTTAACCCCGCGCGTTCCAATTCACTAAACAATTTTGCCCCTATCTACATAATGGGGAAAAAGTGAAAGGAAAAGTGTTGGAGGCAAATTGACAGCTGCCAGATGTGAACAAGGGGGACTTAAAGCGTGAGAGTGAGAGTGATGGCGCCAAAGAGTATATACCGTACAGTTGCTAAGGTGGGGCCCTGACATGGGATACTCACCACACACAGGGATATGAACACACACACAAAAGGCACCACAAACTATCACGTGCTTGAACACATATACCACCCTCAGCACACATTTCACCACACATTCTGCAACCTCGCCACATAAAAGTTGAAACACAAAAGTCGCCGCTCAAAACGTGCCACGCGCAAAACTCGCCACATGCAAAACTAGGCTCACGCAAAACTCGCCACACGTGCAAAACTCACCTCATGGTAAACTCGTCACACGCAAAACTTGCACACGCGGAAAAATTGCCACATGCACAAAAGTTGCAACACATGCAAAAGTTGCCACACACAAAACTTGCACATACTCAAAACGCACCACACATAAAGCTCGCCACGCGCAAAACTCGCCATCCGCAAAACTTGCTGCACACAACTTGCTACACTAACCTGTCACATGCAACTCCACACACAAAAAGTTGCTACACGCATGTCGCCACACAAAACTCATCTCACAAAAGTCGCTACATGCATGTCGCCACACGCAACTCAACACACACAACTTGACACATGAAACTCGCCCTAAAACACACACAAGTCTGGTATTATCCTTCAAAAATAAAAATCTGATTAATAAGCAGACAAACTACAAGAGCAACAAATGTACCATATAGGAAATACGGCAGCTGTCAGTCACATGACCTGTCTATTATGTGTATGTGTGAACTAATATATATTGCCAGGGGGAGGGCTACCTGTTGGCTGGGGATTTATCAGATTGCCAATTTAGCTTACAAATACTGAGGTAAAAATACTGACCAAATAATGTGTGAATGCGGTCTAATACAGGAGGAGATGACACACAGATATATACTATATACAGGAGATTACACACAGGTATATACTATATACAGGAGAGATGACACACAGGTGTATACTATATACAGGAGGAGATGACACACAGGTATATACTATATACAGGAGGAGATGACACACAGGTATATACTATATACAGGAGCAGATGACACACAGGTATATACTATATACCGGAGCAGATGACACACAGGTATATACTATATACAGGAGGGGATGACATGCAGGTATATACTATATACAGGAGGAGATGACACACAGGTATATACTATATACAGGAGGAGATCACACACACATATATACTATATACAGGGGACATGACACACAGGTATATACTATATACAGGAGGAGATGACATACAGGTATATACTATATACAGGAGGACATGACACACAGGTATTTACTATATACAGGAGGAGATGACAACCTGGTATATACTATATACAGGGGAGATGACATACAGGTACATGCTATATACAGGGGCGATGACACACAGGTATATACTATATACAGTGGAGATGACACACAGGTATATACTATATACAGGAGGAGATGACATACAGGTATATACTATATACTGGAGGAGATGACACACAGGTATATACTATATACAGGAGCAGATGATACACAGGTACATACTATATACAGGAGGAGATGACACACGTATATACTATATACAGGATGAGATGACATACAGGTATATACTATATAAAAGAGGAGATGACATAGGTATATAGAGGAGATGACATACAGCAGGTATATACTATATACAGGGGAGATGACATACAGGTATATACTATATACAGGACATGACATACAGGTATATACTATATATAGGAGGAGATGACATACAGGTATATAGTATATACAGAAAAGATGACATACAGGTATATAATAGAGGAGATGACACATGGGTATATACAATATACAGGAGGAGATGACATATAGCAGGTATATACTATTTACAGGGGAGATGACATACAGGTATATACTATATACAGGAGAAGACATACAGGTGTATACTATATATAAGGGAGATGACAAACATGTATATACTGAGGTGAAAATGAAAAGGTGTGAGTGCAAAATGAGAGGAGTGAGGGAAAATAGTGGAGTGATCGGAAAATGACAGATGTGAGGTCGAAATGACAAGTGTTAGCGGGGAATGAGAGGAATGAGGGGGAAAATAAGAGGAGTGAGGGGGAAAATGAGAGGTGTAAGGGAGAAAATGAGAGGTGTAAGGGAGAAAATGAGAGGCATGATGGGAAAATAAGAGACGTGAGGTGCTATAACTAATCACAGATATTTACTATGCCCAGGCAACGCCGGGCTCTTCAGCTAGTTAATTATATAAATGTATTTTCATTTTGCAGTGAAAAATAAGTATTTGATCCCTCTGGCAAACAAGACAATACTTGGTGGTTAAAGCGTTGTTGGCAAGCACAGCAGTCAGACATTTTTTGTAGTTTATGATGAGGTTTGCGCACATATTAGGAGGAATTTGGGTCCACTGCTCTTTGCAGATCATCTCTAAATCATTAACATTTTGAGGTTGTTGATTGGCAACTCGGAACTTCAACTTCCTCCATTCGTTTTTCTGTGGGATTAAGGTCTGTAGAATGGCTTGGCCACTCCATGACCTTATTGTGCTTTTTTTAGCCACTCCTTTGTTGCCTTGGCTGTATGTTTTGGAGTATTGTCTTGCTCGAAGACCCATCTACAACCTATCTTTAAGGTCCTGTTGGAGGGAAGGAGGTTGTCACTCAGGATTTTAGGGTACATGGCTCCATCCATTTTCACATTGAAGCAGTGAAGTAGTCCTGTGCCCTTAGCAGAGAAACACCCCAAAATGTAATGTTTCCACCTCCATGCTTAACTGAGGGGACGGTGTTCTTTGGGTCATAGGCAGCATTTATTTTCCTCCAAACACGGTGAGTTGAGTTAATGCCAAAGACCTCTATTTTTGTCTCATCTGAAAACAGCACCTTCTCCCAATCACTCACAGAATCATCCAGGTGTTCATTGGTAAACTTCAGAAGGGTCTGCACATGTACCTTCTTGAGCAGGGGGACCTTGCGCGCTCTTCAAGATTTTAAACCTTTATGGCGTAATGTGCTACCAGTGGTTTTCTTGGTGACTGTGGTCCAAGCTGCCTTGAGATCATTAAAAAGGTCTCCCTGTGTAGTTTTAGGCTGACCTCTCACCATCCTCATGACCAAGGATACCCCATAAGGTGAGATTTTGCATGGTGCCCCAGATCGATGTTGATGGACAGTCATTTGTATTTCTTCCATTTTCTTACTATTGCACCAACAGTTGTCTCCTTATCACCCAGCATCTTACTTATGGTTTTGTAGCCCATTCCAGCTTTGTGCAGGTTTATGATCTTGTCCCTGACATCCCAATAAAGCTCTTTGGACTTGCCCATGTTGTGGAGGTTACAATCTGACTGATTGAGTCTCTGGACAGGAGTCTTTTATAAAGGTGACTATGTAAGACAGCTGTCTTTAATGCAGGTAACGAGTTAATTAGGAGCATCTAACTGGTCTGTAGGAGCCAGAACTCTTATTGGGCGATAGGGGATCAAATACTTATTTCTCACTGCAAAATGAAGATTAATTTATATAATTTATATAATGTGGGTTTTTTTTTGCTCGGTTTTATTTTTGATATTCTATCTCTCAATGTTAAAATTAACCTACGTTAGCATTATAGACTGTTCATGTCTTTGTCAGTGGCAAACATACAAAATCAGCAAGGGATCAAATACTTATTTCCCCCACTGTATCTATCTATTCTATGTGAATATATCTATTCTATTCTAACCTGTCACTCTGTGATTTTACTGTAGGCGGCAGATGAATTATCGGCTTTTCATGTTTGTCTATCTATCCCATCCATTTTAGCATTTTCCCATGCCCGAGACCCGTTTGTTGAGTCCAGCAGAAAAATATTCGGCTTTCCAATTAACTTGCATTAGATGCATTATTCGGTATGAATACACAGATATTAGAAAAGTATTTGTGCCGATTTTCCCAAATCCGAATATTTCACTATTCACTCATCACTAGCTATAATTACTGAAATACAACACAGTGGTATCTCACATGTGATATTTAAACCTATAAGATGATGTACATTGTTGTATCACAGTTCAGTCAGAAAAACACTGGTATTCTCATGGCTTTATGAGTCTTCTCGTGTCAAGATGCAGCTATTGCATTCCATACAGTTACTTCATTCGGCGTATCTGTCAGATCTTAGCAAAGTTGGTTTACTGAAAATACATTATCTACAGCATCGCTGGAAATAATGCAGATATTTTCATATTTTAGGATATATTGCATTACTTACCATACTGATAGCTAAATTATTTTCCCAGTCATTCTGGAACTGTTACAACACTTTTTTTTCTACCTAGAAATATACAATATCAGATTTTAACTAAAAGAATAGCTGTCATTTTCCTATGGGCAATAAACAGCTCAATATCAGCATAATTCTCAAATAGTCTTGTTTCATGGAATAAGTAGCTGTAAGTCTCAGAAGTGACACCTGTACTACTCTTCTATAATGGCTGTGTTAATGATAACTCATTCTGAGAAAGGATCATTTAACATTTGCTGTAATGAATACTTTGTGCCAGCAGTAAAATGTAAAGGAAAAAAATCTTAAAGAAAGTGAATATTAGCTAGATTTCATATCCATGTAATATATGATAATTATACATAAGTCAAAAGCAACATTCTTGTAAAATTCCTGGGTATTTTATGTTTTGCAGGTACAGCAAAATGGCTTTTCCTGGGAAATATGTTACGGAACATCCTTCCCAGGGTAATAATTTGTATTTAAGGAAAAATAAACAACCAAAAAACATGTTCCTCAACCACTTGGGTTATGTTCACACGTAGAATTTTTGATGCGTTTTTCAACTTTAGCATTGCTTTCAAACAATACAAATGTATTCACTGGGAAATGTCATTTTAACATTTGTAAAACCTACATATATTTCGCGCTGTGCATATATTCTATCTTTAGTAGAAACGAGGCTGCCTATAACCCATAAGATATAGTAGCTATTTAATAATAAAATTAGCACACAACAATGAATACAATCAGCCTTTCAGTGCAATGGCTGCACACATATTAAAAGATATATATAAAAAAGCATTAGTTCAGGTACGCAAATAGATGAATAGTTCAATGTCATTAGAATGTATAGTGTCGGCAAAAAGCCTCATTACCCGATGATGACAGTCTTCCAATCAAGGGTTACATTCCTGGTGAAAATCCAGACGGAGTCCGAAGTAAGGAAAAGAGGAAGGAAAAAATGTGTCTCTTCAGGAGTGCAGTCCCAGCCGGTGACATACACCCCTAAGCGTCCTCACTAGTGGTGCGCAACAAGGACTGATGCACGCTGAAAACCTGTGGTGCTGCAGACGCCAGACAGGACCTAGCGTGACGTAGAAAGTCACGTGACCACCCGAGGTAAGGGTAGAAGTAGATATGTTTACACCGCACACTCTGATGACAACGTGTGAATTTATTTGAATATTTATTTGTCAAAATAAATTTAAATAAGGGAGCGAAACAGAAATATAGTGCTGGAAGCGATATATAAAACAGACGTTTCGGCTCAACCAGAGCCTTATTCATTGAATCGCTTATCCACAATAAGAAGTGATTTGAAGCGGAAAGGGTAGAGATCCCTCAGTGCCAAGATACGGCTATAGCTGTGATACTGATCGTTAGTCCTCAAGGGTGAAGGCCCAATAGATATGTGGTAGCCTGCAGAGTGGTGGATGTAAGCGGCGCTCCCGCGCCTTGCTATGGTCAGGGAGGGATCTCTACCCTTTCCGCTTCAAATCACTTCTTATTGTGGATAAGCGATTCAATGAATAAGGCTCTGGTTGAGCCGAAACGTCTGTTTTATATATCGCTTCCAGCACTATATTTCTGTTTCACTCCCTTATTTAAATTTATTTTGACAAATAAATATTCAAATAAATTCACACGTTGTCATCAGAGTGTGCGGTGTAAACATATCTACTAGTACCTAGGATCATCTGATCCATTACACCAGCACCTCGCAATTCTGACTGAGTGCACGCCATCATTATATTTGTCACCCGAGGTAAGGAACGCTGTGTGGACCAGTTCCTACGCGTTTCGAAGATCGCGGTCTTCTTCGTCAGGGATCCTTGGGTGGTCCTCGGGTGGTCACGTGACTTTCTACGTCACGCTAGGTCCTGTCTGGCGTCTGCAGCACCACAGGTTTTCAGCGTGCATCAGTCCTTGTTGCGCACCACTAGTGAGGACGCTTAGGGGGTGTATGTCACCGGCCGGGCCAAAATTTCTGAAGAGACACACATGTTTTCCTTCCTCTTTTCCTTACTTCGGACTCCGTCTGGATTTTCACCAGGAACGTAACCCTTGATTGGAAGACTGTCATCATCGGGTAATGAGGCTTTTTGCCGACACGATACATTCTAATGACATTGAACTATTCATCTATTTGCGTACTTGAACTAATGCTTTTTTATATATATCTTTTAATATGTGTGCAGCCATTGCACTGAAAGGCTGATTGAATTCATTATTGTGTGCTAATTTTATTATTAAATAGCTACTATATCTTATTGGTTATAGGCAGCCTCGTTTCTACTAAAGATAGAATATATGCACAGCGCGAAATATATGCACCTTTTACAATTGTTATTTTTGTTGACAATATTGGTGGTTTTTGTCCTATGTCGCAGCTGCATTTTTTTTTCTTCCTTTAGGTACTGTTGCCTCTGCGCCAACCCCTCCATATAATTAATCATTTTAACATTTAACAACCTTAGCTGGCCTAGTGGTGTGTGACACATCATCAGACACATCTTGTAATCTTTATGAAGGAGGGACTCATTATTATTCTTAAAGGGCCATTATTAAACAGTGGGTCTCCTATAATATTATTGCCTATGCAGTGAGTGGCCGTGCTGCCAAAAATTAGGATGCACCCCAATACCCCTTTAACGAGATGTACAGGAGGGCCTCCTGAAAAATTGTTCCCATTCTAAGAAAGTGGGTCTCCCATAGTGTTTGTCTATGCATTGAATGCAAGGCCTGCCCTGCCGCAAAGTTACACGCACCCCAAAAACCCTTGGGACAGACGTCATGGATGGCCACATGAACGCAAAGTTCCCATTATTATAATTTTTTTAATTCACATTGCTCATAAAGTGAATCCAAGGTCTGCCCTAAATTTGCATGCACTCCAATCACCCAAGGAAGATATGTGAAGGATTACCTCCGAAAAAGGTTTTCCCAGTTTAAAATAGCGGGTCTCCTCTATTTGTAATGCCCATACTCTAAGTGTATGGGCTGACAAATATTTACTAGGGTTGAGCGAAACGGATCCGACAAATTCAAAAGTCGCCGACTTTCGGCAAAGTTGAGTTTCGTGAAACCCGACCCGATCCTAGTGTGGAATTAGCCATGAGGTCGGCGATCATCGCGCCAAAGTCAAGTTTTGTATGATGCTTTCAGCGCCATTTCTCATCCAATGAAGGAGGACGCAGAGTGTGGGCAGCGTGATGACATAGGTCTCATCCCCACCATCTTAGAGAAAGGCATTATAGTGATTGGCTTGCTTTCTGCGGCGTCACAGGGGTTGTAAAGGGACGTACACGCCGACCGCCATCTTACTTCTGCCGATCTTAGCATAGGGAGAGGTTGCCGAAGTTTCATCAGAAGAAGGGATATAGTTAGGGAGGGAAGATTAACCCCCAAACTGCTTGTGCTGTAGCGATTTCCACTGTCCAACACCACTTTTTCTTTGCAGGGACAGTGGAGTTTATTTTTTTGTGCATCAGCTCTGTAGCTTTATAGGCTGCCCTATAAGGCTCCCTGATAGCTGCATTGCTGTTTGTACGCCACTGTGCAAACCAACTGCTTTTTTAAAGCAAAAATCCTGTTGCTCCTTTCAGCACAGTTCTCTTGTTTCTTTGTCCACAATTTTGTGCGCAGCAGTCCTTTTAATTGCTGCCATACTTGTTCTGAGATCATTGTAGGGAGATTGAAATTGTACTACAGCCCTTGTATTTTTTTATATATCTTTCAGCCACGTTAAGTCCTGTTACCAATTTTGAACTGCATTTAGCCTACTTTTTTATTTTGGGCCTACTACCTGTGTCTGCGCCACTCATTACAATTGTCCACTGAACAAAGCAATGCCACCTGTGTACTCCTGTTACCAATTTTGAACTGCATTTAGTCTACTTTATCATTTGGGCCTACTACCTGTGTTTGGCTGTCAGCCACTCATTACAGCTGTCCTCCTCCACAGAACAAAGCAATGCCACCTGTTTAGTCCTGTTACCAATTTTGAACTGCATTTAGCCTACTTTATTATTGTGGGCCTACTAAGTCTGTCTGCGCCACTCATTACAGTTGTCCTCCACTGAACAAAGCAATGCCGCCAGTTTAGTCCTGTTACCAATTTTGAACTGCATTTAGCCTACATTCTTATTTGGGCCTACTAACTGTGTCTGCCCCTCATTACAGTTGTCCTCCACTGAACAAAGCAATGCCGCCTGTGTAGTCCTGTTACCAATTTTGAACTGCATTTAGCCTACTTTATCATTTGTGCCTACTACCTGTGCCTGGCTGTCAGCCACTCATTACAGTTGTCCTCCTCCACAGCACAAAACAATGCCGCCTGTGTACTCCTGTTGCCAATTTTGAACTCCATTTAGCCTACTTTTTTATTTTGGGCCTACTAAATCTGTCTGCACCACTCATTACAGTTGTCCTCCACTGAACAAAGCTATGCCACCTGTTTAGTCCTGTTACCAATTTTGAACTGCTTTTAGCCTACTTTTGTATTTGGGCCTACTACCTGTGTCTGCTCCACTCATTACAATTGTCCTCCACTGAACAAAGTTTTGATCTCCCCGAGGTCATTCATCCTTATGTTTATAGTCCTTTTACTAGGCACTGCTCCTAATAGCCAGTTTCCTACTCCACACTGATGAGGGGCAAATACCCCGAAACAGCTGTCTGTGGATGGATACCATGTTTTGGCATAGGTGGTTTTCCTTTTTGGATGCTGCCCTTCCCGTGGTTGTTCCTTCCCGGTGAAAGACCTGGCTATTTATTGCTTGCATTGAGAAACACGTGATGGTGTCTTCGTGGCTTTTCTACATGCATTTGCATATTTCCCATAAGGGATGGGAGCAGTGTTCTGGATCACTGCATTGAGAAACACATGATGGTGTCTCCGCGGTGTTGGATATTTTGATCTCCCCGAGGTCATTCATTCTTATGTTTATATTACTTTTTTTGGGGGGCCTATATCTGTGTTTCCTCCTCATCCTGCCGTTTGCCCAGCCACTGCTTGATGAGTCTGCTGGTATATTGACCCAGACCACTACATTCCCCTTGCACTCTACACAGCCAGAATCTGACCATGCTGAAAGTCAGGTTCCCCTTCCTGCATACTATACCACCTTACACGGGGACAAAGATGAAAGTGCAGGTTTCTTCATCAGGTGGGGGGCATACTCGTTGGCACTGGCACAGGGCCCCTCATAGTACGCAAAAGTGTCTCTGGCAGTGAGAGGTGCCACCTGCCGTCAAACACACCGTTGTACTATGAGGGGCCCTGTGCCAGTGCCAACTAGTGGGCCCCCCTGCTTGCTCAGGATCACAGCATTTGCAAAGTTGAAATACTTACCTCTCCCTGCTCCACCGCCGTGACGTATTCCGCATTTCCTGGGCCAATGAAAATCTTGAGCCAGCCCTACCCCCCCCCCACAACTTTAGCCAAATGACCCCCTGTTTTCAATGCCTAACTATTATTATAAAGTAAATTAAGATTGACAAGTTTAAGAAATAAGAATTGATGTTTTTGGCATTAAAATGGGCACTGTTTTCCACTGTCCACTGTCATCCACTCACTGCCAACTTTGATTCCCAATTGACTTGCATTGGGTTTCGTGTTTCGGTCGGCCCCCGACTTTTCACAATAATCGGCCGATTTCACCCGACCCGACTTTTGACAAAGTCGGGTTTCGCGAAACCCGACCCAATCCTAAAAATGTAAAAGTCGCTCAACTCTAATGAGCATATCTCACAAAATTCAAATATGTCAAATTGTATTTTCTCTAAAGTTTGATTTGCAATGAATTTAATTTAATTTATATGAATTTGACATCTACTCAATGCCAGAGTATAATACACAAAATATATAAAAAAAAACCTCTTCTCACCTTACAAGCTCACCTGTGCAGCTCGCTGCCCACCATCCAGTTGTCAAAGCCACTGTTTCTTTCACCCATCGCAACCACATATACATATCTGTATATTCTAAATCTGGATTTCTGGCCATGACCCGGCCTCACTGATATGCAACATGCATTGATCTCTAAAGACTGGCAGTTCCTGAAAGTCCCATCCTACAGTGAACAAGTCAAAGCTACGACAGGGGAAATAAGTTATTAGGATCAAACCATAGGCAGAGAGCAGCATTACCACTGAGAAAATAATGCTACTCTCTCAAAATGTATTTTCTGTGTACTTGCCTTCTATTTACTTTTTTTATAGGCAAAAAAATGTATTTTATAAAAAAATTCATACTGCAAAAGCAATTAAACAGCCAGCATTAGCAACAAAACAATTTAGCACTGTTGTAGACATTGAGTAGACATACAACAGAGATATTACACATAAAAAATTATCTCAGAAGTAGAAACTTGTTCCATGTTTTAAAATATCTTATTATAAAAAGACATCTGTGAAATAGTTTATGAACAAACTATTTTAATTTGTTTATACATTTAGCTCTTATATATGTCATCTTTACTTTTCTAAGGAGCCATTAGGCATATCCACATGCCTTCAATGTTAAATAAAGACATACAGAGCTTTCTCCTTTGGGAATCACAAAAAATGTTAGCATGATCCATTACATTCTCTAATACATTGGTGCTGTTTTCAGAAACATCGCTTCTGTATGAGAAAAGCTGCACAGAGCAAAAGAAAGGAACTTGAAAATCCTGTACAATAAATTTACAGCACTTTTTCACTCCTTCACAACATGGCCGTACATGTAATGCGCATGTCGTGTCCTTCCTTTTTATGTGGGCTCCGGCACTAAGCCCACATTTTTCCCAGCATGTCAGCTGTTTTGAACACCTGATATGTGCCAGCAGCAGCCGCGAGTGGAATCGCGATCCACCTATGGCTGTTAACCCCTTTAAATAACTGTTTCAATCTCTGACAGCAGCATTTAATGTGATCGTACCAGAAGCGCATCACTAATCCTGCCCATTGGTGACCCCGTCACATGATAGCGGGTTACCAATGGGTCGGCATGACAATCAGAGGTCTCCAGCAGACCTCTATGGTTGTCAAAGCCAGATTGCTATTAGCATTTCTGCTACACACAAACGATCTGATCGTTCAGAATCGCCCAATCTATAGTAACATAGTAACATAGTTAGTAAGGCCGAAAAAAGACATTTGTCCATCCAGTTCAGCCTATATTCCATCATAATAAATACCCAGATCTACGTCCTTCTACAGAACCTAATAATTGTATGATACAATATTGTTCTGCTCCAGGAAGACATCCAGGCCTCTCTTGAACCCCTCGACTGAGTTCGCCATCACCACCTCCTCAGGCAAGCAATTCCAGATTCTCACTGCCCTAACAGTAAAGAATCCTCTTCTATGTTGGTGGAAAAACCTTCTCTCCTCCAGACGCAAAGAATGCCCCCTTGTGCCCGTCACCTTCCTTGGTATAAACAGATCCTCAGCGAGATATTTGTATTGTCCCCTTATATACTTATACATGGTTATTAGATCGCCCCTCAGTCGTCTTTTTTCTAGACTAAATAATCCTAATTTCGCTAATCTATCTGGGTATTGTAGTTCTCCCATCCCCTTTATTAATTTTGTTGCCCTCCTTTGTACTCTCTCTAGTTCCATTATATCCTTCCTGAGCACCGGTGCCCAAAACTGGACACAGTACTCCATGTGCGGTCTAACTAGGGATTTGTACAGAGGCAGTATAATGCTCTCATCATGTGTATCCAGACCTCTTTTAATGCACCCCATGATCCTGTTTGCCTTGGCAGCTGCTGCCTGGCACTGGCTGCTCCAGGTAAGTTTATCATTAACTAGGATCCCCAAGTCCTTCTCCCTGTCAGATTTACCCAGTGGTTTCCCGTTCAGTGTGTAATGGTGATATTGATTCCCTCTTCCCATGTGTATAACCTTACATTTATCATTGTTAAACCTCATCTGCCACCTTTCAGCCCAAGTTTCCAACTTATCCAGATCCATCTGTAGCAGAATACTATCTTCTCTTGTATTAACTGCTTTACATAGTTTTGTATCATCTGCAAATATCGATATTTTACTGTGTAAACCTTCTACCAGATCATTAATGAATATGTTGAAGAGAACAGGTCCCAATACTGACCCCTGCAGTACCCCACTGGTCACAGCGACCCAGTTAGAGACTATACCATTTATAACCACCCTCTGCTTTCTATCACTAAGCCAGTTACTAACCCATTTACACACATTTTCCCCCAGACCAAGCATTCTCATTTTGTGTACCAACCTCTTGTGCGGCACGGTATCAAACGCTTTGGAAAAATCGAGATATACCACGTCCAATGACTCACCGTGGTCCAGTCTATAGCTTACCTCTTCATAAAAACTGATTAGATTGGTTTGACAGGAGCGATTTCTCATAAACCCATGCTGATATGGAGTTAAACAGTTATTCTCATTGAGATAATCCAGAATAACATCCCTCAGAAACCCTTCAAATATTTTACCAACAATAGAGGTTAGACTTACTGGCCTATAATTTCCAGGTTCACTTTTAGAGCCCTTTTTGAATATTGGTACCACATTTGCTATGCGCCAGTCCTGCGGAACAGACCCCGTCGCTATAGAGTCCCTAAAAATAAGAAATAATGGTTTATCTATTACATTACTTAGTTCTCTTAGTACTCGTGGGTGTATGCCATCCGGACCCGGAGATTTATCTATTTTAATCTTATTTAGCCGGTTTCGCACCTCTTCTTGGGTTAGATTGGTGACCCTTAATATAGGGTTTTCATTGTTTCTTGGGATTTCACCTAGCATTTCATTTTCCACCGTGAATACCGTGGAGAAGAAGGTGTTTAATATGTTAGCTTTTTCCTCGTCATCTACAACCATTCTTTCCTCACTATTTTTTAAGGGGCCTACATTTTCAGTTTTTATTCTTTTACTATTGATATAGTTGAAGAACAGTTTGGGATTAGTTTTACTCTCCTTAGCAATGTGCTTCTCTGTTTCCTTTTTGGCAGCTTTAATTAGTTTTTTAGATAAAGTATTTTTCTCCCTATAGTTTTTTAGAGCTTCAATGGTGCCATCCTGCTTTAATAGTGCAAATGCTTTCTTTTTACTGTTAATTGCCTGTCTTACTTCTTTGTTTAGCCACATTGGGTTTTTCCTATTTCTAGTCCTTTTATTCCCACAAGGTATAAACCGCTTACACTGCCTATTTAGGATGTTCTTAAACATTTCCCATTTATTATCTGTATTCTCATTTCTGAGGATATTGTCCCAGTCTACCAGATTAAGGGCATCTCTAAGCTGTTCAAACTTTGCCTTCCTAAAGTTCAATGTTTTTGTGACTCCCTGACAAGTCCCCCTAGTGAAAGACAGGTGAAACTGCACAATATTGTGGTCGCTATTTCCTAAATGCCCAACCACCTGCAGATTTGTTATTCTGTCAGGTCTATTAGATAGTATTAGGTCTAAAAGTGCTGCTCCTCTGGTTGGATTCTGCACCAATTGTGAAAGATAATTTTTCTTGGTTATTAGCAGAAACCTGTTGCCTTTATGGGTTTCACAGGTTTCTGTTTCCCAGTTAATATCCGGGTAGTTAAAGTCCCCCATAACCAGGACCTCATTATGGGTTGCAGCTTCATCTATCTGCTTTAGAAGTAGACTTTCCATGCTTTCTGTTATATTTGGGGGTTTGTAACAGACCCCAATGAGAATTTTGTTACCATTTTTCCCTCCATGAATTTCAACCCATATGGACTCGACATGCTCATTCCCTTCGCTAATATCCTCCCTTAAAGTGGACTTTAGACAAGACTTTACATAGAGACAAACCCCTCCTCCTCTCCGATTTTTACGATCCTTTCTAAACAGACTGTAACCCTGTAAGTTAACTGCCCAGTCATAGCTTTCATCTAACCATGTCTCGGTTATTCCCACTATGTCAAAGTTACCTGTAGATATTTCTGCTTCTAGTTCTTCCATCTTGTTTGTCAGGCTTCTGGCGTTTGCGAGCATGCAGTTTAGAGGATTTTGTTTTGTTCCAATCTCCTCACTGTGGATTGTTTTAGAAATGTTCTTACCTCCCTTCTGAGTATGTTTTCCTGGGTCGTCTTTGTTCGAGTCTAATGTTTTTCTTCCCGTCCCCTCTTCTTCTAGTTTAACGCCCTCCTGATGAGTGTAGCGAGTCTTCTGGCGAATGTGTGTTTCCCAGGTTTGTTGAGGTGTAGTCCGTCTCTGGCGAGGAGTCCATCATACCAGTAATTCACACCGTGGTCCAGGAATCCAAATCCTTGTTGTCTGCACCATCGTCTTAGCCAGTTGTTTGCATCAAGGATCCTGTTCCATCTCCTGGTGCCATGCCCGTCTACTGGAAGGATAGAAGAAAAAACTACCTGTGCATCCAGTTCCTTTACTTTCTTCCCCAACTCTTCAAAGTCCTTGCAGATTGTCGGTAGGTCCTTCCTTGCCGTGTCATTGGTGCCAACATGTATCAGAAGAAATGGGTGGACGTCCTTGGAGCTGAAGAGCTTTGGTATCCTATCGGTCACATCCTTGATCATCGCACCTGGAAGGCAGCATACTTCTCTTGCAGTTATGTCCGGTCTGCAGATGGCTGCTTCTGTGCCTCTCAGTAGTGAGTCTCCCACCACCACCACTCTTCGTTGCTTCTTGGCTGTGCTTTTTGCTGTCACTTGTTGCTGTGTGCCCTTTTCTTTTTTGCTTGCTGGTATTGCTTCATTCTTAGGTGTGCCATCTTCATCCTCTACAAAGATTTGATATCGGTTCTTCAGTTGTGTGGTTGGTGATTTCTCCATGGTCTTCTTGCTTCTTTTGGTCACATGCTTCCACTCATCTGCTTTTGGAGGTTCTCTGACACTTTTTGCACCTTCTGTGACCAGTAGAGATGCTTCTGTTCTGTCTAGAAAGTCTTCATTCTCTTTGATGAGTTTCAAAGTTGCTATTCTTTCTTCCAGACCCCGCACCTTTTCTTCTAAAAGAGCCACTAGTCTACACTTCTGACAGGTGAAATTTAATTCTTCTTCTGGTCGATCTGTGAACATGTAGCACATGCTGCAGCTCACCATGTAGGTTGTCACATCTGCCATGTTGCTCCTAGATCCTGCTGACTTGCTGTGTGTTTTCCTTCTTGTGTAATCTACTCAGCCAAGCTCTCTTGCAATAATGTCCTACAGGAAAAAATTACGGCGCGCGGTTTGGTGATGCTTTCGAAGCAGCTGGTCCCGGCTGTACCCAACGATCTTCTAGCTTAGGGAGACTTCGCTTCTCCCAGAAGGCACCTGGAATATGCAAATTAGCCTCCTGAAGCTTGAATCCCTGGTTTTATAGCTATCAAGCTATAAAAATTAATCTGATCAGTAAACAGCAGAGCGACAAAAAAGTAAAAACGCCAGAATTAGGTTTTTTTGTTGCCACAACATTGCATTAGAATAATAGGCAATAAAAAGATTGTATCCACACCAAAATGGTATCATTAAAAATGTCAGCTCGACATGCAAAAAATAAGCCCTCACCCATCCCCAGATCAGGAAAAATTGAGACACTTAGGGTCTCAGATAATGACACAATTTTAATTTTTTAGCAAACTTTGGATTTTTTTTTAATTTAAATAAAATACAATCTGCAGTAGACGAGCTCGTAATGATCTGGAGAATCATATTGGCAGGTCAGTTTTAGCATTTGGTGAACATGGTAAAATAAATCCAAAAAACAGTTGTGGAATTGCACTTTCACTTTCACTGCATTTGGAATCTTTTTCCATTAGAGTTCCACTCTGCCTGCTTGGCCTTCGGTTTTGCTTGGTCTGAGGCACCATCTGATTTTACTGTTTGGCTATTTGTATTTAAATAAATAAATTGTTGTGTTTTTTTACAAAAAATTGTGTTTTGAAACACTTCTTGATCCTAATGCTGTGAACCACATAAGGGTCACTATGTTTGAAGCTAAAGTTGTATAAACAATATGTTGGATGGATGCAAAATTCAATTTAAAATGTTTTAATATAATTTTCAACGATATACAGTATATGCAATATAGATTTCATATAAAGTTGAGCCAGAACTTTTTAATTTATGAGTAGTGATTTGTAGGTAGAATTTTGCCAGACCTGCGTTTGTGTGAGTGGATGGCTGAAGCGTCACCTCTTTAATGCTTTATAATGCTGGGGCAGTGTTTCAGTTTGACAGGTTTTTAATATTACACATACCTAAATGTTCAAAGGCTTTCAGAATTTATCAACGTTCCATTACCATCATAAAGATAATAATTTTTCCATATGTAAAAATCCTAAAATGAAATTTATTAAATATTCCTGTAAAGATGAATATTTTATTTTAGCCAAAGGTTTATGATTTCCTAACAGAATATCCAGGCCTCAATATACCACCAAAAGGAAAAATTTGCTGGCAAATTGCAGGACATTTAATATGATAATTCGGTCACCCCTTAAAAAACAAAAGTTCGAACTCACATTTATTTCTCTTTCACATGTCAGTGTCTCCGGTACGTGTACTGACATTTTTCTCAAGTACCGGAGACACTGACACACGTAGACCCATTCAAATGAATGTGTCTATGCACATGTCTCCGTGTTTTCATGGACCATGTGTCCGTGTTGAAAACACGGAGACATGTCCGCTTTTCGCTGGCAGCACGGTCCGCAAAGCGTCCCGCACACGAGCACACGGAGAGCAGTGTGCACTCTCCTCTGTGTGCACATACCGCCCGCAGGAGAGACAGCGCTACAGTTCTGCGCTGTCCCCCCTACATGTGGTGCTGAAGCCGGAATTCATTCCTTCTTCCCAGCAGCGTTCGCTGGAGAGAAGGAATGAAAAATCTTTTTTTTTTTTTTTCCCTTAAATATAAAGTTTGTGCGTCCCCTCCCACCTCTCATCCCCTGTGCGCCCACCCTGCTTGCCAGGAAATACTCACCGACACCCAGCTCCAGCGATGTCTCCTCTCAGCGCCTGCAGCAGGCCCTGTGTGAGCGGTCACGTGGTTCCGCTCATTACAGTGAGGAATATGCGCATATTCGGGTTTGGCTGCCCAAAACTGGGTGTTTGTCATGCTCTCATGCGCATGACAGTGCGGCAAACACCGCTTCTGATCTTGCTAAAATCATCAACACCAGTCAGAGAGCCATGGTTCACTCTGGGTACTGGTATCAGCTGATGGAACTACTGCTCCAATCAGCCAATTCCTGCTGCCGCTAATAACAGTGAAAGCAAGAGCGGCATATGGGAGTATTTATCAGTCGACTCCTGCGATGTAAATAATTAAAAAAACAGTGTGGGTTCCCCTGTATTTTTGATAACCAGCCACGCAAAACTCACAGCTGGAGGCTACAACAATAGAGGGATCCCCACACCATATTTTTTAATTTTTAAAATAAATAATTTTAAAAAATGGGGTGGAGTCCCCCATATTTTTGACAACCAGCCAAGCTAAAGCAGATAGCAGGGGGCTGGTATTTTCAGGCTGGTAAGGGGCCATAAATATGCCCCCAGCCTAACAATAGCAGCCCACAGCTGCCCAGAAAAGGCACATCTATTAGATGTTACAATTCTGGTGCTTTGCCCAGCTCTTCCCACTTGTTTTGTAGTGTTGGCAAGTGGGGTTCATATTTGAGAGACTGATGTCACCTTTGTATTGTCAAGTGACATCAAGAACAAGGCTTAGCAATGGAATGGGGTCATAGTCTTACATAGGTAAGTGTTCACACTAGGCAGTCAGGTCAGGTACCCATCCGATCTGATATTACCTTGACATTTGGTGGATGGGCTCACATTTTTTTGGCCAAATCTTGTACTAAGCATCTCATGTGTTTTTTCATAGATTTCACAAGCCATTATGCTATTCACATTTCATATATCGCACATTTTCTTGCTTTAGTACAGTTGAGTGCAGCCATTGATCTATTTGCTATGTAAGCCTTTTTTTGGTTATGCACCAGTTCAGACTAGATTGCTGTTCAGTCAGTTTACCTATATTTACTATGTACTATTTTTTCTGACTTGAACGTCCCGACCTTCACCATGCTGTGATTTTAATTACATCCAAACACAGTTGGTTCCGACCTTCCTATAAATGCAGGCTTTACCATGTTATTAGCCATAGGTAAGTGTTCACACTAGGCAGTCAGGTCAGGTACCCATCCGGTCTGAGATTACTTTGACTAGAGTTGAGCGACCTTGACCTTTTTAGAGTCGAGCCGGGTTTCGCGAAACCCGACTATCTCAAAAGTCGAGTCGAGTGGAATCGGCCGATTATCGTGAAAAGTCGGGGATCGACCGAAACACGAAACCCAATGCAAGTCAATGGGGGAGCATAGTCGGCAGTGAGTAGAGGCCAGGAAAACATGTACAGAGCCCATTGTATTGGCAAAAACATCCATTCTTGCTACTGAAGCTTGTCAATCGTAATTTAGCTTATAATAATTGTAAGGCATTTGAAATTGGGGGTCATTTGGCTAAAGTTGTGGAGGGTAGGGCTGGTTCAAGCAATTAGTGGCCCAAGGACATCTGGGCCACGACACGGCAGTGGAGCAGGGAGAGGTAAGTATTTCAACTTTGCAAGTGCTGTGATCCTGAGCAAGCAGGGGGGCCCACTCGTTGGCATTGGCACTGGCACAGGGCCCCTCAAAGTACAGCGGTGTGTTTGCACGGCGGGGGCGCCTCCCACCAGCAGCAACACTTTTGCGTACTATGAGAGGCCCTGTGCCAGTGACGTCGCCAACGAGTATTCCTCCCCCCACCTGATGAAGGAACCTGCACCTTCATCTGCACCTTCCTCTTTGTCCCCGTGTAATGTGGTATGGTATGCGGGAAGGGGGACCTGACTTTCAGCAGGGTCACAATCTTGCAGTGTAGCGTGCACGGGGAATGTTGCGTTATGGGTCAGTGTACCAGCAGACTCATCTATCACTGGCTGGGCAATGGGCAGGATGAGGAGGAAACACAGATATAGGCCCAAAGAATAAAGTGGGCTAAATGCAGTTCAAAATTGGTAACACAGGACTAACCAGGGGGCATTGTTTTGTTCAGTGGAGGACAACTGGAATGAGAGGCTGACACAGAGAGTAGGCCCAAATTTGTAAGTAGTCTAAATGCAGTTCAAAATTGGCAAGAGTAGTAAACAGGCGGCACAGCTTTGTTCACTGTAGGAGAACAGCAAGGAGCGGCAGACACAGATAGAAGGCCCCAACCCAACTAGTAGGCCTAATGCAGTGTAGTTTTCAACAACCACTTAACGAGAATCGGAAGACCGAAGCAATGGAGAGGAAACCTGGGGAACACCTTGGAGTGGAACACACCGTCTCTACATCCCATACCCAATGTGCAGGCCTTATGCAGTGTAGTTTTCTACAACTACTAAACGAGAGTCGGAAGACCGAAGCAATGTAGACGAAACCTGGGGAACACCTTGGAGTGGAACACACCGTCTCTACATCCCATACCAGTTTGTAGGCCTAATGCAGTGTAGTTTGCAACAACTACTAAACGAGAGTCGGAAGACCGAAGCAATGGAGAGGAAACCTGGGGAACACCTTGGAGTGGAACACACCGTCTCTACACCCCATACCCAATGTGCAGGCCTAATGCAGTGTAGTTTTCTACAACTACTAAACGAGAGTTGGAAGATCGAAGCAATGGCGAGGAAATCTGGGGAACACCTTGGAGTGGAACACACCGTCTCTACACCCCATACCCAATTTGTAGGCCTAATGCAGTGTAGTTTTCTACAACTACTAAACGAGAGTCGGAAGACCGAAGCAATGTAGACGAAACCTGGGGAACACCTTGGAGTAGAACACACCATCTCTACACCCCATACCCAATTTGTAGGCCTAATGCAGTGTAGTTTGCAACAACTACTAAACGAGAGTCGGAAGACCGAAGCAATGGAGAGGAAACCTGGGGAACACCTTGGAGTAAAACACACCATCTCTACACCCCATACCCAATTTGTAGGCCTAATGCAGTGTAGATTTCTACAACTACTAAACGAGAGTCGGAAGACTGAAGCAATGTAGACGAAACCTGGGGAACATCTTGGAGTGGAACACACCGTCTCTACACCCCATACCCAATTTGTAGGCCTAATGCAGTGTAGTTTGCAACAACTACTAAACGAGAGTCGGAAGACCGAAGCAATGGAGAGGAAACCTGGGGAACACCTTGGAGTGGAACACACCGTCTCTACACCCCATACCCAATGTGCAGGCCTAATGCAGTGTAGTTTTCTACAACTACTAAACGAGAGTTGGAAGATCGAAGCAATGGCGAGGAAATCTGGGGAACACCTTGGAGTGGAACACACCGTCTCTACACCCCATACCCAATTTGTAGGCCTAATGCAGTGTAGTTTTCTACAACTACTAAACGAGAGTCGGAAGACCGAAGCAATGTAGACGAAACCTGGGGAACACCTTGGAGTAGAACACACCATCTCTACACCCCATACCCAATTTGTAGGCCTAATGCAGTGTAGTTTGCAACAACTACTAAACGAGAGTCGGAAGACCGAAGCAATGGAGAAGAAACCTGGGGAACACCTTGGAGTAAAACACACCATCTCTACACCCCATACCCAATTTGTAGGGCTAATGCAGTGTAGATTTCTACAACTACTAAACGAGAGTCGGAAGACTGAAGCAATGTAGACGAAACCTGGGGAACATCTTGGAGTGGAACACACCGTCTCTACACCCCATACCCAATTTGTAGGCCTAATGCAGTGTAGTTTGCAACAACTACTAAACGAGAGTCGGAAGACCGAAGCAATGGAGAGGAAACCTGGGGAACACCTTGGAGTGGAACACACCGTCTCTACACCCCATACCCAATGTGCAGGCCTAATGCAGTGTAGTTTTCTACAACTACTAAACGAGAGTCGGAAGATCGAAGCAATGGCGAGGAAACCTGGGGAACACCTTGGAGTGGCAGACACCGTCTCTACACCCCATACCCAATTTGTAGGCCTAATGCAGTGTAGTTTTCTACAACTACTAAACGAGAGTCGGAAGACCGAAGCAATGTAGACGAAACCTGGGGAACACCTTGGAGTAGAACACACCATCTCTACACCCCATACCCAATGTGCAGGCCTAATGCAGTGTAGTTTTCTACAACTACTAAACGAGAGTCGGAAGATCGAAGCAATGGCGAGGAAACCTGGGGAACACCTTGGAGTGGCAGACACCGTCTCTACACCCCATACCCAATTTGTAGGCCTAATGCAGTGTAGTTTTCTACAACTACTAAACGAGAGTCGGAAGACCGAAGCAATGTAGACGAAACCTGGGGAACACCTTGGAGTAGAACACACCATCTCTACACCCCATACCCAATTTGTAGGCCTAATGCAGTGTAGTTTGCAACAACTACTAAACGAAGTCGGAAGACCGAAGCAATGGAGAGGAAACCTGGGGAACACCTTGGAGTAAAACACACCATCTCTACACCCCATACCCAATTTGTAGGGCTAATGCAGTGTAGATTTCTACAACTACTAAACGAGAGTCGGAAGACTGAAGCAATGTAGACGAAACCTGGGGAACATCTTGGAGTGGAACACACCGTCTCTACACCCCATACCCAATTTGTAGGCCTAATGCAGTGTAGTTTGCAACAACTACTAAACGAGAGTCGGAAGACCGAAGCAATGGAGAGGAAACCTGGGGAACACCTTGGAGTGGAACACACCGTCTCTACACCCCATACCCAATGTGCAGGCCTAATGCAGTGTAGTTTTCTACAACTACTAAACGAGAGTCGGAAGATCGAAGCAATGGCGAGGAAACCTGGGGAACACCTTGGAGTGGCAGACACCGTCTCTACACCCCATACCCAATGTGCAGGCCTAATGCAGTGTAGTTTTCTACAACTACTAAACGAGAGTCGGAAGACCGAAGCAATGTAGACGAAACCTGGGGAACACCTTGGAGTGGAACACACCGTCTCTACATCCCATACCCAGTTTGTAGGCCTAATGCAGTGTAGTTTGCAACAACTACTAAACGAGAGTCGGAAGACCGAAGCAATGGAGAGGAAATCTGGGGAACACCTTGGAGTGGAACACACCGTCTCTACACCCCATACCCAATTTGTAGGCCTAATGCAGTGTAGTTTTCTACAACTACTAAACGAGAGTCGGAAGACCGAAGCAATGTAGACGAAACCTGGGGAACACCTTGGAGTAGAACACACCATCTCTACACCCCATACCCAATTTGTAGGCCTAATGCAGTGTAGTTTGCAACAACTACTAAACGAGAGTCGGAAGACCGAAGCAATGGAGAGGAAACCTGGGGAACACCTTGGAGTAAAACACACCATCTCTACACCCCATACCCAATTTTTAGGGCTAATGCAGTGTAGATTTCTACAACTACTAAACGAGAGTCGGAAGACTGAAGCAATGTAGACGAAACCTGGGGAACATCTTGGAGTGGAACACACCGTCTCTACACCCCATACCCAATTTGTAGGCCTAATGCAGTGTAGTTTGCAACAACTACTAAACGAGAGTCGGAAGACCGAAGCAATGGAGAGGAAACCTGGGGAACACCTTGGAGTGGAACACACCGTCTCTACACCCCATACCCAATGTGCAGGCCTAATGCAGTGTAGTTTTCTACAACTACTAAACGAGAGTCGGAAGATCGAAGCAATGGCGAGGAAACCTGGGGAACACCTTGGAGTGGCAGACACCGTCTCTACACCCCATACCCAATTTGTAGGCCTAATGCAGTGTAGTTTTCTACAACTACTAAACGAGAGTCGGAAGACCGAAGCAATGTAGACGAAACCTGGGGAACACCTTGGAGTAGAACACACCATCTCTACACCCCATACCCAATTTGTAGGCCTAATGCAGTGTAGTTTGCAACAACTACTAAACGAAGTCGGAAGACCGAAGCAATGGAGAGGAAACCTGGGGAACACCTTGGAGTAAAACACACCATCTCTACACCCCATACCCAATTTGTAGGGCTAATGCAGTGTAGATTTCTTCAACTACTAAACGAGAGTCGGAAGACTGAAGCAATGTAGACGAAACCTGGGGAACATCTTGGAGTGGAACACACCGTCTCTACACCCCATACCCAATTTGTAGGCCTAATGCAGTGTAGTTTGCAACAACTACTAAACGAGAGTCGGAAGACCGAAGCAATGGAGAGGAAACCTGGGGAACACCTTGGAGTGGAACACACCGTCTCTACACCCCATACCCAATGTGCAGGCCTAATGCAGTGTAGTTTTCTACAACTACTAAACGAGAGTCGGAAGATCGAAGCAATGGCGAGGAAACCTGGGGAACACCTTGGAGTGGCAGACACCGTCTCTACACCCCATACCCAATGTGCAGGCCTAATGCAGTGTAGTTTTCTACAACTACTAAACGAGAGTCGGAAGACCGAAGCAATGTAGACGAAACCTGGGGAACACCTTGGAGTGGAACACACCGTCTCTACATCCCATACCCAGTTTGTAGGCCTAATGCAGTGTAGTTTGCAACAACTACTAAACGAGAGTCGGAAGACCGAAGCAATGGAGAGGAAACCTGGGGAACACCTTGGAGTGGAACACACCGTCTCTACACCCCATACCCAATGTGCAGGCCTAATGCAGTGTAGTTTTCTACAACTACTAAACGAGAGTCGGAAGACCGAAGCAATGTAGACGAAACCTGGGGAACACCTTGGAGTAGAACACACCATCTCTACACCCCATACCCAATTTGTAGGCCTAATGCAGTGTAGTTTGCAACAACTACTAAACGAGAGTCGGAAGACCGAAGCAATGGAGAGGAAACCTGGGGAACACCTTGGAGTAAAACACACCATCTCTACACCCCATACCCAATTTGTAGGGCTAATGCAGTGTAGATTTCTACAACTACTAAACGAGAGTCGGAAGACTGAAGCAATGTAGACGAAACCTGGGGAACATCTTGGAGTGGAACACACCGTCTCTACACCCCATACCCAATTTGTAGGCCTAATGCAGTGTAGTTTGCAACAACTACTAAACGAGAGTCGGAAGACCGAAGCAATGGAGAGGAAACCTGGGGAACACCTTGGAGTGGAACACACCGTCTCTACACCCCATACCCAATGTGCAGGCCTAATGCAGTGTAGTTTTCTACAACTACTAAACGAGAGTCGGAAGACCGAAGCAATGTAGACGAAACCTGGGGAACACCTTGGAGTGGAACACACCGTCTCTACATCCCATACCCAATTTGTAGGCCTAATGCAGTGTAGTTTGCAACAACTACTAAACGAGAGTCGGAAGACCGAAGCAATGGAGAGGAAACCTGGGGAACACCTTGGAGTGGAACACACCGTCTCTACACCCCATACCCAATGTGCAGGCCTAATGCAGTGTAGTTTTCTACAACTACTAAACGAGAGTTGGAAGATCGAAGCAATGGCGAGGAAATCTGGGGAACACCTTGGAGTGGAACACACCGTCTCTACACCCCATACCCAATTTGTAGGCCTAATGCAGTGTAGTTTTCTACAACTACTAAACGAGAGTCGGAAGACCGAAGCAATGTAGACGAAACCTGGGGAACACCTTGGAGTAGAACACACCATCTCTACACCCCATACCCAATTTGTAGGCCTAATGCAGTGTAGTTTGCAACAACTACTAAACGAGAGTCGGAAGACCGAAGCAATGGAGAGGAAACCTGGGGAACACCTTGGAGTAAAACACACCATCTCTACACCCCATACCCAATTTGTAGGGCTAATGCAGTGTAGATTTCTACAACTACTAAACGAGAGTCGGAAGACTGAAGCAATGTAGACGAAACCTGGGGAACATCTTGGAGTGGAACACACCGTCTCTACACCCCATACCCAATTTGTAGGCCTAATGCAGTGTAGTTTGCAACAACTACTAAACGAGAGTCGGAAGACCGAAGCAATGGAGAGGAAACCTGGGGAACACCTTGGAGTGGAACACACCGTCTCTACACCCCATACCCAATGTGCAGGCCTAATGCAGTGTAGTTTTCTACAACTACTAAACGAGAGTCGGAAGATCGAAGCAATGGCGAGGAAACCTGGGGAACACCTTGGAGTGGCAGACACCGTCTCTACACCCCATACCCAATTTGTAGGCCTAATGCAGTGTAGTTTTCTACAACTACTAAACGAGAGTCGGAAGACCGAAGCAATGTAGACGAAACCTGGGGAACACCTTGGAGTAGAACACACCATCTCTACACCCCATACCCAATTTGTAGGCCTAATGCAGTGTAGTTTGCAACAACTACTAAACGAGAGTCGGAAGACCGAAGCAATGGAGAGGAAACCTGGGGAACACCTTGGAGTAAAACACACCATCTCTACACCCCATACCCAATTTGTAGGGCTAATGCAGTGTAGATTTCTACAACTACTAAACGAGAGTCGGAAGACTGAAGCAATGTAGACGAAACCTGGGGAACATCTTGGAGTGGAACACACCGTCTCTACACCCCATACCCAATTTGTAGGCCTAATGCAGTGTAGTTTGCAACAACTACTAAACGAGAGTCGGAAGACCGAAGCAATGGAGTGGAAACCTGGGGAACACCTTGGAGTGGAACACACCGTCTCTACACCCCATACCCAATGTGCAGGCCTAATGCAGTGTAGTTTTCTACAACTACTAAACGAGAGTCGGAAGATCGAAGCAATGGCGAGGAAACCTGGGGAACACCTTGGAGTGGCAGACACCGTTAGTACTCAATACCGAAGTAGTAGCCCCAATTCAGTTTTCAAATTCCTAGAGGCTGAAAACCAGACTATTGACGCTCAGCTTTTTTCAAAGGAGGACAGCTGTATTGAGTGGCGCTGACAGACACAGGTAGTAGGCCTTAAACCAAAAATGTGGCTCAATGCAGTTTAAAAAAGGTTACAGGGGTACACAGGCAGCATTGGTCTGGTCAGTGGAGGACTATTTCAATTGTGGACCGCAGACAGACTTTGTACGCCTACTATTAAAAAAAGGATGCTCTATGCAATTAAAAATAGGTTCCAGTGGTACACGGGCAGCAGTGGTGTGGTCAGTGGAGGAGTATTGGAAGGAGGGACCACAAACAGGCGTAGTAGGCCTAACATAACAAAATTTGTCTGTAGGCACTTTAAAATTGGTTCCAGGGGTACACGGGCAGCAGTGGTGTGGTCAACGGAGGACAATTTGAATTAGGGACTGCAGACAGACTTTGTAGGCTGTCCCCTGTAACCCATGCATCCAACACATTAACCCAGTGCACCGTAATGGACACGTAACTTTTTGTGGACATGCCTACTGGTCCATGCGTCTCTTGTCAGGTCAGGTGCACCTTTCTACTGTTTGATTGCCTGAGTGCCATGACAATGCAGAATTTTTCATGCCGGTGGAGGGCTGGGATGGCTTTTCTCGCAAAAGAAGTGACGACTGGGTAGCTTGAACTGTGGTACAGAGTAGTTCATCTGGGCTTTATAAATATAAAACAAAGAAAAAAAGTAGGCTCCATGCACTTTCAGCTGGGTTCCAGGCAGTGGCGTAGGAAGGGAGGTGCGGGGGGGGCGGTCTGCCCCGGGCGGCACAATGCGGGGGGCGGCCGGCGCTGCAGGAGAAGAAAAAAAAAAAAAAAAGACGCCCCTTTAAATCTTCGGGCAGCGCCGTCCGCCGCCACGACCAGGGCCAGCTCCCCCCACCACCGGACCCCGCCCCCCGCTCTATATTCACCTCTCCTGGTTCCTGCGGCGCCGGCAGCTGCAGCGTCCTCTGACTCTGCGACGTCTCAGAGCAGAGGTCGCGATGACGTCACTACTGTGCGCGCCGCTCTGCCTCTCTGTCCTGAGCGTCGCAGAGCCGGAGAGACGCTGACTGCACCGGACCTGCGCTAGGAACGGGAGAGGTGAGGATTTTACTTTTTTTTTTTTTTCTTTATGTCTGACTGTCTGGGGCTGGGGCAATGCTGGACACACTGGGGCAATACTGGAGACCATGGGGCAGATTGCTGGACACACTGGGGCAATACTGGAGACCATGGGGCAGATTGCTGGACACACTGGGGCAATACATGAGACCATGGGGCAGATTGCTGGACACACTGGGGCAATACATGAGACCATGGGGCAGATTGCTGGACACACTGGGGCAATACAGGAGACTATGGGGCAGATTGCTGGACACAGTGGGGCAATACTGGAGACCATGGGGCAGATTGCTGGACACACTGGGGCAATACAGGAGACCATGTGGCAGAATGCTGGACACACTGGGGCAATACAGGAGACCATGGGGCAGATTGCTGGACACACTGGGGCAATACAGGAGACCATGGGGCAGATTGCTGGACACACTGGGGCAATACTGGAGACCATGGGGCAGAATGCTGGACACACTGGGGCAATACAGGAGACCATGTGGCAGAATGCTGGACACACTGGGGCAATACAGGAGACCATGGGGCAGATTGCTGGACACACTGGGGCAATACAGGAGACCATGTGGCAGAATGCTGGACACACTGGGGCAATACAGGAGACCATGGGGCAGATTGCTGGACACACTGGGGCAATACAGGAGACCATGGGGCAGATTGCTGGACACACTGGGGCAATACTGGAGACCATGGGGCAGAATGCTGGACACACTGGGGCAATACAGGAGACCATGTGGCAGAATGCTGGACACACTGGGGCAATACAGGAGACCATGGGGCAGATTGCTGGACACACTGGGGCAATACTGGAGACCATGGGGCAGAATGCTGGACACACTGGGGAAATACTGGAGACCATGGGGCAGAATGCTGGACACACTGGGGCAATACAGGAGACTATGGGGCAGATTGCTGGACACACTGAATACTGGAGACCATGGGGCAGATTTCAGGACACATTGAGGCAATGCTGGAGACCCTGGGCAGACTTCTGGACATACTGGGGCAATACTGGAGACCATGGGGCAGATTGCTGGACACACCGGGGCAATACTGGAGACCATGGGGCAGAATGCTGGACACACTGGGGCAATACAGGAGACCATGGGGCAGATTGCTGGATACACCGGGGCAATACTGGAGACCATGGGGCAGAATGCTGGACACACTGGGGCAATACAGGAGACCATGGGGCAGATTGCTGGACACACTGGGGCAATACTGGAGACCCTGGGGCAGATTTCTGGACACATTGAGGCAATGCTGGAGACCCTGGGGCAGACTTCTGGACACACTGGGGCAATGCTGGACACTGGGGCAGATTGCTGGACACACTGGGGGTAATATGCTGGACACACTGGGGCAATGCTGGACACTGGGGGTAATATGCTGGACACACTGGGGCAGACTGCTGGACACACTGGGGAAAGGCTGGACACTGGGGCAGATTGCTGGACACACTGGGGGCAGTGCTGGACATACTGGGGCTGATTGCTGGACACACTGGGGGTAATATGCTGGACACACTGGGGCAGATTGCTGGACAACATGGGGGTAATATGCTGGACACACTGGGGCAGATTGCTGGACAACATGGGGGTAATATGCTGGACACACTGGGGGCAGGACTTGAGGCATGGGCAGCATGTAGATACGGGGCATGATTGGAGACACGGGGCAGGATTGGATCATGGGGCAGGACGGATACGATGGAGGCTGGTGGGGCAGGATGTGGAGATCATATGGGGTAGAATGGATACTCATGAGGGCAGGATGCGAGAACATATGGCTGGAGCCAGGAATGAGAAACGGGGCCAGGGTGGGGAATATTATTACCATAGGGGCTAATTAAGGGATATTATTACTGCAGTGATGTATTTATTTTATTTTTTGAGTGTACTGTTTTAAATGGGGGGGCGGTCCTGTTACTGTGCAGAGTGACACTATATCACCTTTTTTTCTTCATGTGATGTAATGTAGAAGTTGTGAAAAATTAAGTAATGTGTTCTGCAAGCGGAGCTCGAGATAACTGTGTTATTTCCTGCAGAAACGAGTCCTGGCTGGAAGGAATGATGGCGGTCTGTGCTGGATGAAAGATGAAGGACTTCACCTAGAGACGTCACTGGTGAGTCAGTGTTACCTATACACTGACACTATACACTGTATACTATATAGAGGTCCTGTGTATAATGTCACCAGTGATCTCTGTATTACCTCTACACAGACACTGCATACTAAGTACAGATCTCCTGTGAATACTGGCACTTATGGTGATAGTATTGTGGTTTTTTTTTATTACTGATCAGTATTGTAGTATTCAGTCACTATGTGGTGGTAATATGTGGTCTGGAAATGGTGTTGTGGTATTTGTCCCTTGTATGTAGTATTATTCGGTCACTATGTGGCCTGGTCATGGTGTGGTGGTATTAAGTCACAGGTGTGGCATGTGGGGGTGACACCATTAGGCCCAGTTTAAGTTCTACAAAACAGGAAAACCGTTTTTGGTAACCTTTGTGTGTATTGAGCCGGGGGGGGGGGGGGCGCCAAACTCGGGAACAGCCCCGGGCGGCAAAAGCTCTAGCTACGCCTCTGGTTCCAGGGGTACACGGCCAGCATTGGTCTGGTCAGTGGAGAACTATTGGAAGGAGGGCCCGCAGACAGGCTTCGAAGGCCTAACATAATAAAATTGGGCTGTAGGCACTTTATAATTGGTTCCAGGGGTACACGGGCAGCAGTAGACAGGTCACTAGAGGCGTAGTGGAAGGAGGGACCGCAGACAGGCTTCGAAGGCCTAACATAATAAAATTGGGCTGTAGGCACTTTATAATTGGTTCCAGGGGTACACGGGCAGCAGTAGACAGGTCACTGGAGGCGTAGTGGAAGGAGGGACCGCAGACAGGCTTCGAAGGCCTAACATAATAAAATTGGGCTGTAGGCACTTTATAATTGGTTCCAGGGGTACACGTGCAGCAGTGGTCTGGTCAGTGGAGGCCTAGTGGAAGGAGGGACCGCAGACAGGCTTCGAAGGCCTAACATAATAACATTGGGCTGTAGGCACTTTATAATTGGTTCCAGGGGTACACGGGCAGCAGTGGTCTGGTCAGTGGAGGCGTAGTGGAAGAAGGGCTCGCAGACAGGCTTCGAAGGCCTAACATAATAAAATTGGGCTGTAGGCACTTTATAATTGGTTCCAGGGGTACACGGGCAGCAGTAGACAGGTCACTGGAGGCGTAGTGGAAGGGGGGCCCGCAAACAGGCTTCGAAGGCCTAACATAATAAAATTGGGCTGTAGGCACTTTATAATTGGTTCCAGGGGTACACGGGCAGCAGTAGACAGGTCACTGGAGGCGTAGTGGAAGGAGGGACCGCAGACAGGCTTCGAAGGCCTAACATAATAACATTGGGCTGTAGGCACTTTATAATTGGTTCCAGGGGTACACGGGCAGCAGTAGACAGGTCAGTGGAGGCGTAGTGGAAGGAGGGACCGCAGACAGGCTTCGACAGCCTAACATAATAACATTGGGCTGTAGGCACTTTATAATTGGTTCCAGGGGTACACGGGCAGCAGTAGACAGGTCACTGGAGGCGTAGTGGAAGGAGGGACCGCAGACAGGCTTCGAAGGCCTAACATAATAAAATTGGGCTGTAGGCACTTTATAATTGGTTCCAGGGGTACACGGGCAGCAGTAAACAGGTCACTGGAGGCGTAGTGGAAGGAGGGACCGCAGACAGGCTTCGAATGCCTAACATAATAAAATTGGGCTGTAGGCACTTTATAATTGGTTCCAGGGGTACAAGGGCAGCAGTAGACAGGTCACTGGAGGCGTAATGGAAGGACGGCCCGCAGACAGGCTTCGAAGGCCTAACATAATAAAATTGGGCTGTAGGCACTTTATAATTGGTTCCAGGGGTACACGGGCAGCAGTAGACAGGTCACTGGAGGCGTAGTGGAAGGAGGGACCGCAGACAGGCTTCGAAGGCCTAACATAATAAAATTGGGCTGTAGGCACTTTATAATTGGTTCCAGGGGTACACGGGCAGCAGTAGACAGGTCACTGGAGGCGTAGTGGAAGGAGGGACCGCAGACAGGCTTCGAAGGCCTAACATAATAAAATTGGGCTGTAGGCACTTTATAATTGGTTCCAGGGGTACACGTGCAGCAGTGGTCTGGTCAGTGGAGGCCTAGTGGAAGGAGGGACCGCAGACAGGCTTCGAAGGCCTAACATAATAACATTGGGCTGTAGGCACTTTATAATTGGTTCCAGGGGTACACGGGCAGCAGTGGTCTGGTCAGTGGAGGCCTAGTGGAAGGAGGGTGTTGTGAATTCTGTGATCAAGCTCCCTCCTGTGGTCACGAGTGGTACTGCGGCTTCTGAGTTTCCTTCCTCAGGTGATGAGGTTAAGTCGTTAGGTGCTGCTTTATTTAACTCCACCTAGTGCTTTGATCCTGGCCTCCAGTCAATGTTCTAGTATTGGTCTTGCTTCCTCCTGGATCGTTCCTGTGGCCTGTCTGCTCAGCATAAGCTAAGTTCTGCTTGTGTTACTTTTGTTGCTATATTTTCTGTGCAGCTTGCTTTTTTGGTTCTGCTTGCTTGCTGGAAGCTCTGAGACGCAGAGGGAGCACCTCCGTACCGTTAGTCGGTGCGGAGGGTCTTTTTGCCCCTTTGCGTGGTTGTTTGTAGGTTTTTGTGTTGACCGTAAAGCTATCTTTCCTATCCTCGGTCTATTCAGTAAGTCGGGTCTCACTTTGCTAAATCTATTTCATCTCTGAGTTTGTATTTTCATCTTTACTCACAGTCATTATATGTGGGGGGCTGCCTTTTCCTTTGGGGAATTTCTCTGAGGCAAGGTAGGCTTATTTTTCTATCTTCAGGACTAGCTAGTTTCTCAGGCTGTGCCGAGTTGCATAGGGAGCGTTAGGCGCAATCCACGGCTACCTCTAGTGTGGTTTGATAGGTTTAGGGATTGCTGTCAGCAGAGTTTCCACGTCTCAGAGCTCGTCCTATGTTTTGTGGTTTTTGTCAGGTCACTTGTGTGCTCTGAACTTCAAGGTCCATTGTGGTTCTGAATTACCTACTCATAACAGTACTGGAGGCCCTTGCAGTGTCTTATTCCATTGAGAGGAATTGATGCTACGCCTTTGGCCAAGAATAAGCCTCAGTATTGGACCCAGCTGACCATGTGCATGGCTCCTGCGCACCAGGAGGATATTCGCTTTCTGGTGTTGCAAAATCTGCATGATGTGGTCGTGTTGGGGTTGCCATGGATACAAGTCCATAACCCAGTATTAGATTGGAAATCAATGTCTGTGTCCAGCTGGGGTTGTCAGAGGGTACATGGTGATGTTCCATTTCTGTCTATCTCATCATCCACCCCTTCTGAGGTCCCAGAGTTCTTGTCTGATTACCGGGATGTATTCGATGAGCCCAAGTCCAATGCCCTACCTCCGCATAGGGATTGTGATGGTGCTATCGAGTTGATTCCTGGTAGTAAGTTTCCTAAGGGTCGACTGTTTAATTTATCTGTACCTGAGCACGCCGCTATGCGGAGTTACGTAAAAGAATCCTTGGAGAACGGTCATATTCGGCCGTCGTCATCGCCATTGGGAGCAGGGTTTTTTTTTGTGGCCAAGAAGGATGGTTCGCTGAGACCTTGTATTGATTACCGCCTTCTAAATAAAATCACGGTCAAATTTCAGTACCCCTTGCAGCTGCTATCTGATTTGTTTGCTCGGATTAAGGGGGCTAGTTGGTTCACCAAGATAGATCTTCGTGGTGCATATAATCTTGTGCGTATTAAACCGGGCGATGAATGGAAAACTGCATTTAATATGCCTGAGGGCCATTTTGAGTACCTAGTTATGCCATTCGGACTTGCCAATGCTCCATCAGTATTTCAGTCCTTTATGCATGACATCTTCCGAGAGTATCTGGATAAATTCCTGATTGTATACTTGGATGATATTTTGGTCTTCTCGGATGATTGGGAGTCTCATGTGAAGCAGGTCAGAATGGTGTTCCAGGTCCTGCGTGCTAATTCTTTGTTTGTGAAGGGATCAAAGTGTCTCTTTGGTGTTCAGATGGTTTCATTTTTGGGGTTCATTTTTTCCCCTTCTACCATCGAGATGGACCCTGTTAAGGTCCAGGCCATTTATGATTGGACTCAGCCGACATCTCTGAAGAGTCTGCAAAAGTTCCTTGGCTTTGTTAATTTTTATCGTCGCTTCATCTGTAATTTTTCTAGTATTGCTAGACCATTGACCGATTTGACCAAGAAGGGTGCTGATGTGGTCAATTGGTCTTCTGCTGCTGTGAAAGCTTTTCAAGAGTTAAAGCGTCATTTTTCTTCTGCCCCTGTGTTGTGTCAACCAGATGTTTCGCTTCCGTTCCAGGTTGAGGTTGATGCTTCTGAAATTGGAGCGGGGGCTGTTTTGTCGCAAAGAGGTGCTGATTGTTCGGTGATGAAGCCATGCGCCTTCTTTTCCAGGAAGTTTTCACCTGCTGAGCGAAATTATGATGTTGGCAATCGAGAGTTGCTGGCCATGAAGTGGGCATTCGAGGAGTGGCGTCATTGGCTTGAAGGAGCTAAGCATCGCGTGGTGGTCTTGACTGATCACAAGAACTTGACTTATCTCGAGTCTGCCAAACGGTTGAATCCTAGACAGGCTCGTTGGTCGCTGTTTTTCTCCCGTTTTGACTTTGTGGTTTCGTACCTTCCGGGCTCTAAAAATGTGAAGGCGGATGCCCTGTCTAGGAGTTTTGTGCCCGACTCTCCGGGTTTGCCTGAGCCGGCGGGTATTCTCAAAGAGGGAGTAATTGTGTCTGCCATCTCCCCTGATTTGCGGCGGGTGCTGCAAAAATTTCAGGCTAATAAACCTGATCGTTGCCCAGCAGAGAAACTGTTTGTCCCTGATAGGTGGACGAATAAAGTTATCTCTGAGGTTCATTGTTCGGTGTTGGCTGGTCATCCTGGAATCTTTGGTACCAGAGATTTGGTGGCTAGATCCTTTTGGTGGCCGTCTCTGTCGCGGGATGTGCGTTCTTTTGTGCAGTCCTGTGGGATTTGTGCTCGGGCTAAGCCCTGCTGTTCTCGTGCCAGTGGGTTGCTTTTGCCCTTGCCGATCCCGAAGAGGCCTTGGACACATATCTCTATGGATTTTATTTCGGATCTCCCCGTCTCTCAAAAAATGTCGGTCATTTGGGTAGTTTGTGATCGCTTCTCTAAGATGATCCATTTGGTACCCTTGTCTAAATTACCTTCCTCCTCTGACTTGGTGCCATTGTTCTTCCAGCATGTGGTTCGTTTACATGGCATTCCAGAGAACATCGTTTCTGACAGAGGTTCCCAGTTTGTTTCGAGGTTTTGGCGAGCCTTTTGTGCTAGGATGGGCATTGATTTGTCTTTTTCCTCGGCTTTCCATCCTCAGACAAATGGCCAGACTGAACGAACCAATCAGACCTTGGAAACATATCTGAGATGTTTTGTTTCTGCTGATCAGGATGATTGGGTGTCCTTTTTGCCGTTGGCTGAGTTCGCTCTTAATAATCGGGCCAGCTCGGCTACCTTGGTTTCACCGTTCTTCTGCAATTCTGGGTTCCATCCTCGTTTCTCTTCAGGGCAGGTTGAGTCTTCGGACTGTCCTGGTGTGGATACTGTGGTGGACAGGTTGCAGCGGATTTGGACTCATGTAGTGGACAATTTGACCTTGTCCCAGGAGAAGGCTCAAAGTTTCGCTAATTGCAGACGCTGTGTGGGTCCCCGACTTCGTGTTGGGGATTTGGTTTGGTTGTCATCTCGTTATATTCCTATGAAGGTTTCCTCTCCTAAGTTTAAGCCTCGTTTCATTGGCCCGTATAGGATTTCTGAGGTTCTTAATCCTGTGTCTTTTCGTTTGACCCTTCCAGATTCTTTTTCCATCCATAACGTATTCCATAGGTCATTGTTGCGGAGATACGTGGCGCCTGTGGTTCCATCTGTTGATCCTCCTGCCCCGGTTTTGGTGGAGGGGGAGTTGGAGTATTTAGTGGAGAAGATTTTGGATTCTCGTGTTTCGAGACGGAAACTCCAGTATCTGGTTAAGTGGAAGGGTTATGGTCAGGAAGATAATTCCTGGGTCTTTGCCTCTGATGTCCATGCTGCCGATCTTGTTCGTGCCTTTCATATGGCTCATCCTGGTCGGCCTGGGGGCTCTGGTGAGGGTTCGGTGACCCCTCCTCAAGGGGGGGGTACTGTTGTGAATTCTGTGATCAAGCTCCCTCCTGTGGTCACGAGTGGTACTGCGGCTTCTGAGTTTCCTTCCTCAGTTGATGAGGTTAAGTCGTTAGGTGCTGCTCTATTTAGCTCCACCTAGTGCTTTGATCCTGGCCTCCAGTCAATGTTCTAGTATTGGTCTTGCTTCCTCCTGGATCGTTCCTGTGGCCTGTCTGCTCAGCATAAGCTAAGTTCTGCCTGTGTTACTTTTGTTGCTATATTTTCTGTCCAGCTTGCTTTTTTGGTTCTGCTTGCTTGCTGGAAGCTCTGAGATGCAGAGGGAGCACCTCCGTACCGTTAGTCGGTGCAGAGGGTCTTTTTGTCCCTCTGCGTGGTTGTTTGTAGGTTTTTGTGTTGACCGTAAAGCTATCTTTCCTATCCTCGGTCTATTCAGTAAGTCGGGTCTCACTTTGCTAAATCTATTTCATCTCTGAGTTTGTATTTTCATCTTTACTCACAGTCATTATATGTGTGGGGCTGCCTTTTCCTTTGGGGAATTTCCCTGAGGCAAGGTAGGCTTATTTTTCTATCTTCAGGACTAGCTAGTTTCTCAGGCTGTGCCGAGTTGCATAGGGAGCGTTAGGCGCAATCCACGGCTACCTCTAGTGTGGTTTGATAGGTTTAGGGATTGCGGTCAGCAGAGTTTCCACGTCTCAGAGCTCGTCCTATGTTTTGTGGTTTTTGTCAGGTCACTTGTGTGCTCTGAACTTCAAAGTCCATTGTGGTTCTGAATTACCTATTCATAACAGGAGGGCCCGCAGACAGGCTTCGAAGGCCTAACATAATAAAATTGGGCTGTAGGCACTTTATAATTGGTTCCAGGGGTACATGGGCAGCAGTAGACAGGTCACTGGAGGCGTAGTGGAAGGAGGGACCGCAGACAGGCTTTGAAGGCCTAACATAATAAAATTGGGCTGTAGGCACTTTATAATTGGTTCCAGGGGTACACGGGCAGCAGTAGACAGGTCACTGGAGGCGTAGTGGAAGGAGGGACCGCAGACAGGCTTCGAAGGCCTAACATAATAAAATTGGGCTGTAGGCACTTTATAATTGGTTCCAGGGGTACACGCGCAGCAGTAGACAGGTCACTGGAGGCGTAGTGGAAGGAGGGACCGCAGACAGGCTTCGAAGGCCTAACATAATAACATTGGGCTGTAGGCACTTTATAATTGGTTCCAGGGGTACACGGGCAGCAGTAGACAGGTCAGTGGAGGCGTAGTGGAAGGTGGGACCGCAGACAGGCTTCGAAGGCCTAACATAATAACATTGGGCTGTAGGCACTTTATAATTGGTTCCAGGGGTACACGGGCAGCAGTAGACAGGTCACTGGAGGCGTAGTGGAAGGAGGGACCGCAGACAGGCTTTGAAGGCCTAACATAATAAAATTGGGCTGTAGGCACTTTATAATTGGTTCCAGGGGTACACGCGCAGCAGTAGACAGGTCACTGGAGGCGTAGTGGAAGGAGGGACCGCAGACAGGCTTCGAAGGCCTAACATAATAACATTGGGCTGTAGGCACTTTATAATTGGTTCCAGGGGTACACGGGCAGCAGTAGACAGGTCAGTGGAGGCGTAGTGGAAGGTGGGACCGCAGACAGGCTTCGAAGGTCTAACATAATAACATTGGGCTGTAGGCACTTTATAATTGGTTCCAGGGGTACACGGGCAGCAGTAGACAGGTCACTGGAGGCGTAGTGGAAGGAGGGACCGCAGACAGGCTTCGAAGGCCTAACATAATAAAATTGGGCTGTAGGCACTTTATAATTGGTTCCAGGGGTACACGGGCAGCAGTAGACAGGTCAGTGGAGGCGTAGTGGAAGGAGGGCCCGCAGACAGGCTTCGAAGGCCTAACATAATAAAATTGGGCTGTAGGCACTTTATAATTGGTTCCAGGGGTACACGGACAGCAGTAGACAGGTCACTGGAGGCGTAGTGGAAGGAGGGCCTGCAGACAAGCTTCGAAGGCCTAACATAATAAAATTGGGCTGTAGGCACTTTATAATTGGTTCCAGGGGTACACGGGCAGCAGTAGACAGGTCACTGGAGGCGTAGTGGAAGGAGGGACCGCAGACAGGCTTCGAAGGCCTAACATAATAAAATTGGGCTGTAGGCACTTTGAATTCTCTTGCAGGGGTACACAAGCAGCATTGGTGTTGTCAGCGGAGGCCGATTGTAATGAGTGTCTGCCAGTTAGTAGTCCAAAACAATACATACATGTTAATGTCTCGCTTTACAACAAAACGAAAACACAAAAGGGTGCAATCATTAGGTACAGGGGTGGGCTCCTCTGCGTAGTTTCAGACCTAGTAATTTGGCACAAAGTATTTACTTGGGTAAATATAGGACACTGCCCCTGACTATGTTAAGTACCATCATACATGTCAACACAATGGTATTGTCAGTGGCGGGAATTTACGGATGTCAGCGCATAGACTAAACATTGGTGGAACTGTGAGAGATAATTGTGCAAGTGGTAGAGCAATGTTTGAGCTGGGGGTGGTGGAACTCTCTTGTGGCCGGTGGTACAGGCCCAGGGCCCCTCATGTTACAACAGTGTGTCTGACATTGAGTGCGCACCACCACCGCCAGAGACACTTTATTGTACTAGGAGGGACCCAGTGGCAGTGCCGTCGACCAAAAGCGGGCACACCCACCTCTTCAGACAAACAGCACTCTCACGGGTGCTTGCGCCAAGTGGCGATACCACGGCCCCGTGTCGGGAGTTTGGCCATTTAGGGAGGTGTAAACATGTCGTATGCTGGACAATCAGCTGCTGCAAATTACAAGATTGGTAAAGTCATTCAGAGTCGTCCACAGGCAATACCTTTTCATAGGAAAGCTAGGTGTCGGCCGGGCAAGGTGGGGCAAAAGAATTCGAAATCCAGTTGTGGTTCATTTTAATGAAGGTTAGATCATCAACATTTTGGGTAGCCAGATGAGTCCTTTTTTCGGTTAATATTGAACCTGCAGCACTGAATACTCTTTCTGATAGGACACTAGCTGCCGGGCAAGCATGCTCCTGCAATGCATATTCTGCCAATTCTGGCCAGGTGTCTAATTTGGATGCCCAGTAATCAAATGGGAATGATGGTTGAGGTAGAACATCGATAAGGGATGAAAAATAGTTAGTAACCATACTGGACAAATGTTGTCTCCTGTCACTTTGAATTGATGCAGCAGTACCTGTCCTGTCTGCGGTCATAGCAAAATCACTCCACAACCTGGTCAGAAAACCCCTCTGTCCAACGCCACTTCTGATTTCTGCACCTCTAACACTTCTGGTCTGCTGCCCCCTGCAGCTCGTGTGAGAACGATCACGGGCACTGTGTGCTGGGAATGTCTGAAGCAAACGGTCAACAAGAGTTGATTGTTTGGTTGCTAATATTAGTTCCAAGTTCCCATGTGGCATAATATTTTGCAATTTGCCATTATAGCGAGGATTAGTGTTGAGCGATACCTTCCGATATCGGAAAGTATCGGTATCGGATAGGATCGGCCGATATTCAAAAAATATCGGATATCGCCGATACCGATACCCGATCCCAATGCAAGTCAATGGGACCAAAATATCGGAATTAAAATAAACCCTTTCTTTCCTTGTAGGTACATTCTACATGAAGGAAAACAACTAAGAATAATGCAGGATGTATTTGGGGAGGTGGCGGAGACATTAAAGTCATAGAGGTTTAGCCCAATCAAATAGAATAGCATGTTTTTTTTTTTTTTTTAAAGACGTTCGGAGTGACAAAGATATTGACTATGTAAATATTTTTTTTATTTTGTCCGATATTGATGTTTCACTATTCCACGCCCTTCCCCTTCTTTTTTTTTTTACTTTTCCCACACTTTCATCTTCATCATCATCAGCATCTTTGACATCAACTTCTTCTTCACCTTATTCATCTTCTTCTTCATCCTTTACCTTTTTTTTTTTATTATTACATTCTTCATATTCATTTTATTCAACTATTATTATTCTTCCTATTCTACTTCTTCATCATATTCTCATTTGTGACAGGCATTCCCGTAGTTGTTATCTATAAAAGTTGGAAGATTACACCTTCCGTTCTGCCAGTCAGAAAAGTTACATTTGTCCGCGTTCAGTTTGGCCTGCAGCGTCAGGCTTTATCCAGGGGCACCACGAGGAGGAACGGACTCACCCCCATACACTGCTTAGTCTTCTTCTGCATATAATTGAGATAATATCTTTTGCTCTGATATTAAGTGTTATGCTTAATGTTCTTCTGCTCTTTGTTCTGCAGCCTCTTGTTCTTCTGCTTCTCGGTCTTCCATGTCGTCGTCTCCAGTGTCGTCATCTCCGCCGTCGTCGTCTCCGCCGCCGTCGTCTCCGCCGTCGTCGTCTCCGCCGTCGTCGTCTCCGCCATCGTCGTCGTCGTCATCGGGGTGGTCTTCCGGGTTGTCGTCGTCGTCATCGGGGTGGTCTTCCGGGTCGTCGACTTTAGGGTCTTCAACTTGGAAATGTAGCAGAAGGTACAAGAAGGCTGAGAAAATGCCAAGAACCAGATGATGGAACTGGAACTCGGATGGCTACCCGAAGGTTCAAGAGCCTATGGAACTACCGAGGACCAGCTGACGTTACTGGAACCCGGTTACTAAGCAGGAGGTACCCGTGCTAAAAAGCACTACCAAGGACCGCCTGACGTTGGCGGAACTCGGATACCCAGAAGGAGGCACCTAAGCCAAAGGCTCTGCCCGGAACCAGCTGACGGTACTGGAACCAGGATGGGGAGCAGAAGGTACAAGAGCAAAAGACACTGCCGAGAACCAGCTGACGGTACTGGAACCCGGATGGGTAGCCGAAGGTCCAAGAGCCAATGGAACTACCGAGGACCAGCTGACGTTACTGGAACCCGGTTACTAAGCAGGAGGTACCCGTGCCTGAAAGCACTACCAAGGACCACCTGACGTTGGTGGAACTTGGATACCCAGAAGGAGGCACCTAAGCCAAAGGCTCTGCCCGGAACCAGCTGACGGTACTGGAACCAGGATGGGGAGCAGAAGGTACAAGAGCAAAAGACACTGCCGAGAACCAGCTGACGGTGCTGGAACCAGGTGGTGGACCCCAAGGCCCACAGGAGAGGAGAGAACAGCTAGGCCGTGAGGCAGCCGCAGTTATCGAACCCCAACAGTCCTACAGGGGGAGCTGGGCCTACTGGCACTACAGAACCAGCCTTGACTACCAGTTCACGCAGCCCACATAGGAAGCTCCTAAACTGGAGGCACCCTGGAGTTTGCTAACTCGACCGCAACACGACGGGGCAACGGATAGGTGTCTCAGTGAGTTTGACAGTACCCGGAAACAGCTGACGGTGCTGGAACCAGGCTGGGCACGAGGGAGTACCCGTGACAAAAACACTGCCGAGAACCAGCTGGCGGTGCTGGAACTCAGATGCGTTGCCCCAGTGTGCAAGAGCCAATGGCACGACCGAGGACCAGCTGACGGTGCTGGAACCCGGTTACTAAGCTGTAGGTGCCCGCGCTTAAAAGCACTACCAAGGACCGCCTGACGTTGGCCGATCTCGGATACCCAGGAGGAGGCACCTAAGCCAAAGGCTCGGCCCGGAACCAGCTGACGGTGCTGGAACCAGGTGGTGGACCCGAAGGCCCACAGGAGAGGAGAGAACAGCTAGGCCGCGAGGCAGCCGCAGTTACCGAACCCCAACAGTCCTACAGGGGGAGCTGGGCCTACTGGCACTACAGAACCAGCCTTGACTACCAATTCATGCAGCCCACATAGGAAGCTCCTAAACTGGAGGCACCCTGGAGTTGGCTAACTCGACCGCAACACGACGGGGCAATGCATAGGTGTCTCAGTGAGTTTGACAGTACCCGGAAACAGCTGACGGTGCTGGAACCAGGCTGGGCACGAGGGAGTACCCGTGACAAAAACACTGCCGAGAACCAGCTGGCGGTGCTGGAACTCAGATGCGTTGCCCCAGTGTGCAAGAGCCAATGGCACGACCGAGGACCAGCTGACGGTGTTGGAACCCGGTTACTAAGCTGTAGGTGCCCGCGCTTAAAAGCACTACCAAGGACCGCCTGGCGTTGGCGGAACTCGGATACCCAGGAGGAGGCACCTAAGCCAAAGGCTCGGCAAGGAACCAGCTGACGGTGCTGAAACCAGGTGGTGGACCCGAAGGCCCACAGGAGAGGAGAGAACAGCTAGGCCGCGAGGCAGCCGCAGTTACCGAACCCCAACAGTCCTACAGGGGGAGCTGGGCCTACTGGCACTAAATAACCAGCCTTGACTACCAGTTCACGCAGACAACATAGGAAGCTCCTAAACTGGAGGCACCCTGGAGTTGGCTAACTCGACCGCAACACGACAGGGCAACGCATAGGTGTCTCAGTGAGTTTGACAGTACCCGGAAACAGCTGACGGTGCTGGAACCAGGCTGGGCACGAGGGAGTACCCGTGACAAAAACACTGCCGAGAACCAGCTGGCGGTGCTGGAACTCAGATGCGTTGCCCCAGTGTGCAAGAGCCAATGGCACGACTGAGGACCAGCTGACGGTGCTGGAACCCGGTTACTAAGCTGTAGGTGCCCGCGCTTAAAAGCACTACCAAGGACCGCCTGACGTTGGCGGAACTCGGATACCCAGGAGGAGGCACCTAAGCCAAAGGTTCGGCCTGGAAAAAGCTGACGGTGCTGAAACCAGGTGGTGGACCCGAAGGCCACAGGAGAGGAGAGAACAGCTAGGCCGCGAGGCAGCCGCAGTTACCGAACCCCAACAGTCCTACAGGGGGAGCTGGGCCTACTGGCACTACAGAACCAGCCTTGACTACCAGTTCACGCAGCCCACATAGGAAGCTCCTAAACTGGAGGCACCCTGGAGTTGGCTAACCCGATCGCACCACGACGGGGCAAGCATAGGCGTCTCAGTGAGCTTGACACAACCCGGAAACAGCTGACGGTGCTGAAACCAGGTTTGGCACGAGGGAGTACCTGTGACAAAAACACTGCCGAGAACCAGCTGGCGGTGCTGGAACCCAGATGCGTTGCCCCAGTGTGCAAGAGCCAATGGCACGACCGAGGACCAGCTGACGGTGCTGGAACACGGTTACTAAGCTGTAGGTGCCCGCGCTTAAAAGCACTACCAAGGACCGCCTGACGTTGGCGGAACTCGGATACCCAAGAGGAGGCACCTAAGCCAAAGGCTCGGCCCGGAACCAGCTGACGGTGCTGGAACCAGGTGGTGGACCCGAAGGCCCACAGGAGAGGAGAGAACAGCTAGGCCGCGAGGCAGCCGCAGTTACCGAACCCCAACAGTCCTACAGGGGGAGCTGGGCCCACTGGCACTACAGAACCAGCCTTGACTACCAGTTCACGCAGCCCACATAGGAAGCTCCTAAACTGGAGGCACCCTGGAGTTGGCTAACCCGACCGCACCACGACGGGGCATGCATAGGCGTCTCAGTGAGCTTGGCACAACCCGGAAACAGCTGACGGTGCTGAAACCAGGTTTGGCACGAGGGAGTACCTGTGACAAAAACACTGCCGAGAACCAGCTGGCGGTGCTGGAACCCAGATGCGTTGCCCCAGTGTGCAAGAGCCAATGGCACGACCGAGGACCAGCTGACGGTGCTGGAACACGGTTACTAAGCTGTAGGTGCCCGCGCTTAAAAGCACTACCAAGGACCGCCTGACGTTGGCGGAACTCAGATACCCAGGAGGAGGCACCTAAGCCAAAAGCTCGGCCCGGAACCAGCTGACGGTGCTGGAACCAGGTGGTGGACCCGAAGGCCCACAGGAGAGGAGAGAACAGCTAGGCCGCGAGGCAGCCGCTGTTACCGAACCCCAACAGTCCTACAGGGGGAGCTGGGCCTACTGGCACTACAGAACCAGCCTTGACTACCAGTTCACGCAGCCCACATAGGAAGCTCCTAAACTGGAGGCACCCTGGAGTTGGCTAACTCGACCGCAACAAGACGGGGCAACGCATAGGTGTCTCAGTGAGTTTGACAGTACCCGGAAACAGCTGACGGTGCTGGAACCAGGCTGGGCACGAGGGAGTACCCGTGACAAAAACACTGCCGAGAACCAGCTGGCGGTGCTGGAACTCAGATGCGTTGCCCCAGTGTGCAAGAGCCAATGGCACAACCGAGGACCAGCTGACGGTGCTGGAACCCGGTTACTAAGCTGTAGGTGCCCGCGCTTAAAAGCACTACCAAGGACCGCCTGACGTTGGCGGAACTCGGATACTCAGGAGGAGGCACCTAAGCCAAAGGCTCGGCCCGGAACCAGCTGACGGTGCTGGAACCAGGTGGTGGACCCGAAGGCCCACAGGAGAGGAGAGAACAGCTAGGCCGCGAGGCAGCCGCAGTTACCGAACCCCAACAGTCCTACTGGGGGAGCTGGGCCTAATGGCACTACAGAACCATCCTTGACTATCAGTTAACGCAGCCCACATAGGAAGCTCCTAAACTGGAGGCACCCTGGAGTTGGCTAACCCGACCGCACCACGATGGGGCAAGCATAGGCGTCTCAGTGAGCTTGACACAACCCGGAAACAGCTGACGGTGCTGAAACCAGGTTTGGCACGAGGGAGTACCTGTGACAAAAACACTGCCGAGAACCAGCTGGCGGTGCTGGAACCCAGATGCGTTGCCCCAGTGTGCAAGAGCCAATGGCACGACCGAGGACCAACTGACGGTGCTGGAACCCGGTTACTAAGCTGTAGGTGCCCGCGCTTAAAAGCACTACCAAGGACCGCCTGACGTTGGCGGAACTCGGATACCCAGGAGGAGGCACCTAAGCCAAAGGCTCGGCCCGGAACCAGCTGACGGTGCTGGAACCAGGCGGTGGACCCGAAGGCCCACAGGAGAGGAGAGAACAGCTAGGCCGCGAGGCAGCCGCAGTTACCGAACCCCAACAGTCCTACAGGGGGAGCTGGGCCTACTGGCACTACAGAACCAGCCTTGACTACCAGTTCACGCAGCCCACATAGGAAGCTCCTAAACTGGAGGCACCCTGGAGTTGGCTAACCCGACTGCAACACGACGGGGCAAGCATAGGCGTCTCAGCGAGTTTGACACAACCCGGAAACAGCTGACGGTGCTGAAACCAGGTTTGGCACGAGGGAGTACCTGTGACAAAAACACTGCCGAGAACCAGCTGGCGGTGCTGGAACCCGGATGCTTTGCCTATCAAACATTGTCTTCCTACAGCCCCAACTAGCGGTGTTGGAGCAAAGGGTAAGCAGGGGGAGCAGAGTGTAGGCCGAAGCCTGCACTGGAGTCAGCTTTGTGTCTGCGTTGCGTTTGCAGGACACTTTGCCGGCTACACAGTGGGGGAACAGCAGGCGGTGCTGAACCCCACTAACACATTGGCTGGTGTTTTTCTCTGTGCAGCTAGCACTTCCGGGCAAAAACTGGCATTGTTACAGCCCAGGGTCAGCAGGAGGAGGAGAGGAGCAGAGTGTAGGCCGAAGCCTAGTTAAACCAATTTCAAAGGTAACCTTTAACCCCCCTCAGGTGTTGCAAGGTACAAGAGCCACACCTCGTGCAGCATTAATGCTGCACAAGTAAAAGGTTGCTCTATTAATTTTGCTCCTTGCACACGCTGAATAAAACACGTACACTATTTAGCCCATTCTACTGTAAAACAGTAGTGGAGGCGTGACTTGTCTTTTTAAAGAAAAGCAGCACAGGGGTCGAAAATAACACCTTGGTGCATGGGCGCAGCTTCCTGAGCGTTGTTATTTGCTGTACAGGAGTCTGCGCTCTTGTTATCCCTTGGCCATGCGCTGTGAGCGCTTCCTGTATTCTGACCTCATTTCATGTTGGCCGATGCGGTTAGCGGTGGACATGAATCCCAAACCCACAGTGTGTTTGGAAAAAATCACACTGCGTGGCTGGGATTCGTGCCCTTGTGCAGTTAATATGTTTGCCGCTCACACATGTCCTTACACCTGCTTCAGACTGGGTGGCCTCATCTGATCCCTTATCGCATGCCGCGGCCATGAGGCCGCACAGTCTGAAGAAGGCGGAAGGAGATGAGTTAAGACAGGCGAACATATGCACTGCACATGCCCATCAATAACACCCTCGCAGCCAAAATATATGAGACAACGAGGGGCGTTGTGTTGGGCAGGGCGGACGCACAGGCACAGGCAGCCAACCAATGATGTCAGAAGACGGGCAGCGCTACCAAGGGTGGTGCTGCGTATCATTAGAAAGGAAAGTCACACCTCAGGGACAGTTGAATGGTCTCAATGAGACACATTTTGTACGTGTTGAGTTCCACGTGGGCAAGGAGAAAACATCAGCCACCTTGTACAAATGCAGCAGTACTGCTGTACAAGGTGGCTGTTATACATAGAAACACCTGGGGGTGGGGGGCAGGCTTCCTTCAATTTCAGTTCATGTGCCTGCGTGGCGTTTGCAGGACACTTTGCCAGCTACACAGCAGGGGAACAGCTGGCGTTGCTGAACCCCACTGACTCATTGACTGGTGTTTTTCTCTGTGCAGCTCGCATGTCCGGGCAAAAACTGGCGGTGTTAGAGCCCAGGGTCAGCAGGAGGAGGAGATGAGCAAAGTGTAGGCCGAAGCCTGCACTGGTGGCAGCTTTTGGTCGGTTGTGCCAGCGTGGCTTGTGCTGGACACGATGCCGGCTACACAGCAGGGGAACAGCTGGCGGTGCTGAACCCCACTAACACATTGGCTGTTGTTTTTCTCTGTGAAGCTCGCATTTCCGGGCAAAAACTAGCGGTGTTAGAGCCCAGGGTCAGCAGGAGGAGGAGAGGAGCAAAGTGTAGGCCGAAGCCTGCACTGGTGGCAGCTTTTGGTCGGTTGTGCCAGCGTGGCTTATGCTGGACACGATGCCGGCTACACAGCAGGGGAACAGCTGGCGGTGCTGAACCCCACTAACACATTGGCTGTTGTTTTTCTCTGTGAAGCTCGCATTTCCGGGCAAAAACTAGCGGTGTTAGAGCCCAGGGTCAGCAGGAGGAGGAGAGAAGCAGAGTGTAGGCCGAAGCCTAGTTGAACCAATTTCAAAGGTAACCTTTAACCCCCCCTCAGGTGTTGCAAGGTACAAGAGCCACACCTTGTGCAGCATTAATGCTGCACAAGTAAAAGGTTGCTTTATTTAGTTTGCTCCTTGCACACGCTGAATAAAACACGTACACTATTTAGCCCATTATACTGTCAAACAGTAGTGGAGGCGTGACTTGTCTTTTTAAGGAGACGCAGCACAGGTGTCAAAATTTACACCTAGGTGGTGGGCGCAGATTCCTGAGCGTTGTTATTAGCTGTACAGGAGTCTGCGCTATTGTGATCCCTTGGCCATGCGCTGTGAGCGCTGCCTGTCTTCTCACCTCATTTCATGTTGGCCGTTGCGGTTAGCAATGGATATGAATCCCACGCCCGCAGTGTGTTTTCAAAAAATCACACTGCGTGGCTGGGATTCGTGGCCTTGTGCAGTAAATATGTTTGCCGCTCACACATGTCCTTACATCTGCTTCAGACTGGGCGGCCTCAGCTGATCCCTTATCGCCTACCACGGCCAGGAGGCCGCACAGTCTGAAGAAGGCGGAAGGAGATGAGTTAAGACAGGCGAACATATGCACTGCACATGCCCATCAATCACACCCTCGCAGCCAAAATATATGAAACGAGGGGGGTTGTGTCGGGCAGGGCGGACGCACAGGCACAGGCAGCCAACCAATGATGTCAGAAGACGGGCAGCGCTACCAAGGGGGGTGGTGCGTGTCATTAAAAAGGAAAGTCACACCTCAGGGACATTGTAATGGTCTGTAATGAGACACATATTTTACGTGTTTAATTCTACGTGGGCAAGGATAAAAAAACAGCCACATTGTACAAATGCAGCAGTACTGCTGTACTAGGTGGCTGTTATACATAAAAACACCTGGGGGGGTGGGGCCAGGTTCCCTTTAATTTCAGTTCATGTGCCTGCGTGGCGTTTGCAGGTCACGTTGCCGGCTACACAGCAGGGGAACAGCTGGCGTTGCTGAACCCCACTAACACATTGGCTGGTGTTTTTCTCTGTGCAGCTAGCACTTCCGGGCAAAAACTAGCGGTGTTTAAGCCCAGGGTCAGCAGGAGGAGGAGAGGAGCAGAGTGTAGGCCGAAGCCTGCACTGGTGGCAGCTTTTGTTCTGTTGTGCCAGCGTGGCTTGTGCTGGACACGTTGCCGACTACACAGCAGGGGAACAGCTGGAGGTGCTGAACCCCACTGACACATCACCTAGTGTTTTTTCTGTGTAGACAACACTTCCAGGTGGCAACTGACAGTGATGAAACCCAGGGAATCAAAGAGGAGCAGAGTGTAGGCCGAAGACTGCAGTGGAGCAAGTTGAAAGGGAACCTTTAACCCCCCCCCCCCCCAGGCATTTGTTGCTGAAATAGCCATCTTGTACAGCAGTAATACTGCACATGGAAAATGGTGGCTCCGAAAATTATGCTCCTTGCAAACGCTGAAGTACACACTCATATAATGTGTCCCCTCACACTGTCAAACCGTCCTTGAAGTGGGACTTCCCTTTGTAATGTGACACAGCAAAGCCGTCATTCCAACCCCCTTGGTGCCGTGCGCCACCTCCTCAACGTTGTTTGGTTCTGTCACGGAGCCCGCGCTGTAATGTTATCCCTTGGCCATGCACAGTTAGCGGTGCCCGTCTTCTGACATCATGTAGGTGTCAGGCTGGCAGTGCCTGTGCGTCCAAGCTGCCCGAGATCCAACCTTGCAGTGTCATCTAATGTAGTCCCACTGCGGGCCAGGGATCCATGGGCATGCGCAGTGCATATCATCGCCTCTCACTCACCTCCTTCCTGCTTCAGACTGTGCGGCGTCACGGCCGTGGCATGCTATTAGGGATCAGCTGACGCCGCCTAGTCTGAAGAAGCGTGAAGAAGGGGAGTGAGAGGCTAGTATATGCACTGCGCATGGCCATGGATACCAGGCCCACTGTGGGATCACATTAGACGACACTGCGAGGTGGGATTTCGGGCAGCGTGGACGCACAGGCGCAGCCAGGACGACAACAAATGATGTCAGAGGACGGGCAGCGCAAACTGTGCATGGCCAAGGGATAACATAACAGCGCAGGGTCCATGACGGAATCAAACAACGCTAAGGAGCCAGCGCACGGTGGCAAGGGGGTAGCAATGACGGCTGTGTTGCGTCACATTACAAAGGAAAGTCCAACCTCCGGGACGGTTGGACGGTGTGAGGGGACACATTACATGAGTGTGTAGTTCAGCGTTTGCAAGGAGCATAATTTCAAGAGCGACCTTTCCCTTGTGCAGTATTAGTGCTGCACATGGTGGCTCTTTCAGTAACAAACGCCTGGGGGGGGGGACAGGTCCCCTTACATTTTAGGTGTGCCAGCGTGGCGGTCGCATGACATGTTGCCGGATACACAGCTGGGGATCAGCTGAAGTTACTGAACTCCAATAACAGAGGAGCGACTGTTGACTGTGCAGACAGCACTTCCAGGCACCAACTGGCGGTGTTAGAGCCCAGGGACAGCAGGAGCAGCAGATTGGAGGTATTGCCGCACACACAGCTGGGGATCAGCTGACGTTACTGAACCCCAATAACAGAGGAGCGACTGTTAACTGTGCACACAGCACTTCCAGGCACCAACTGGCGGTGTTAGAGCCCAGGGACAGCAGGAGGAGCAGATTGGAGGTATTGCCGCACACACAGCTGGGGATCAGCTGACGTTACTGAACCCCAATAACAGAGGAGCGACTGTTAACTGTGCACACAGCACTTCCAGGCACCAACTGGCGGTGTTAGAGCCCAGGGTCAGCAGGAGGAGCAGAGGAACAGAGTGTAGGCCGAAGCCTGATTGGAGCAAGTTGAAAGGGAACCTTTAACCCCCCCCAAGACGTTTGTAGCTGAAAGAGCCATCTTGTGCAGCACTAAGGATGCAAAAGGAAAAGGTTGCTCTTTTAATTATGCTCCTTGCAAGCACTGAAGTAAACACTAAAAATGTGTCCCCTTATACCGTTCAACCGTCCCGGAGGTGCAAATTTCCTTCGTAATGGGACACAGCACAGCTGTCATTCCTATCCCCTTGGTGCCGTGCGCTGCCTCCTCAGCGTTGTTTTAAGCTGTCACGGAGCCTGCGCTGTTCTGTTAGCCCTTGGCCATGCCCAATTAGCGCTGCCTGTCTTCTGACATAATTTGGTGTCAGGCTGTCAGTGCCTGTGCGTCCACGCTGCTCCAGATCCCACCTCGCAGTCTCGTCTAACGTAATCCCACTGCGGGCCTTGGATCCATGGGCATGCGCAGTGCATATCATCGCCTCTCACTCACCTCCTTCCTGCTTCTTCAGACTGTGCGGCGTCACGGCCGTGGCATGCTATTAGGGATCAGCTGACGCCGCCTAGTCTGAAGAAGCGTGAAGAAGGGGAGTGAGAGGCTAGTATATGCACTGCGCATGCCCATGGATCCCAGGCCCGCAGTGTGACTCAATCAGAAGACACTGTGATGCGGGATCTCGGGCAGCGCGGCCGCACAGGCGCAGCCAGCCTGACACCAAATTATGTCAGAAGACAGGCAGCGCAAATAGGGCATGCCCAAGGGATAACAGAACAGCGCAGGCTCCGTGACAGCTTAAAACAACGCTGAGGAGGCAGTGCATGGCACCAAGGGGGTAGGAATGACGGCTGTGCTGCGTCACATTACGAAGGAAAGTCCCAGCTCCGGGACGGTATAACGGTATCAGTGAACACATTTTATAAGTGTTAAGTTCTGCGTGTGCAAGGAGCTAAACCAAAAGAGCTACCTTTTCCTTGTGCAGCATTACTGCTCCACAAGATGGCTCTTTCAGTAACAAACGACGGGGGGGGGTGGGAAGGGGTAAGTTCCCTTACATTTAGGTTGTTGTGCCAGCGTGGCGGTCGCAGGACACATTGCCGGCTACACAGCTGGGGATCAGCTGACGTTACTGAAACCCAATAACACTGGGTCGTATGTTTTTACTGTGCAGCCTGCACTTCTGAGCCGCAACTGGCGGTGTTGGAGCCCAGGAATGGCAGTTCAGGTGGTAGAAAGATGAACACAGCAGGAGACCTGGATGACACCCAATTACTTAATCAGGCAGAGGAGTGGCAAATTCCTGCGAGATCCAGGCCTGGTTCATTTTCAGGAAAGTAAGCCGGTCAACGTTATCGGAGGACAGTCGCATGCGACGGTCTGTTAGTACACCACCTGCGGCACTAAAGACACGTTCCGATAAGACACTAGCCGCAGGGCAAGCCAGCACCTCCAATGCATACTGACTTAGCTCTGGCCATGTATCCAGCTTAGAGACCCAAAACTTGAACGGGGAAGAGCCATCTGGGAGTACAGTAAGAGGGCAAGCCATGTAGTCTGTCACCATCTGACGGAACCGTTGCCTCCTGCTGACTGGAGCCGCCGGTGATGGTGTAGACATTTGGGGCGGGCACACAAAAGTGTGCCAGAGTTGTGCCATACTGGGCTTGCCTTGGGCAGAGGCACTGCTTCTGCTCCCTCTTTGGGCAGAGCCTCCCCCACTGCCTCGACGCACTGAGCTGCTTTGTAAAGCACTAGCAGCACTCCTCTCATTTGGACAGGAGAAGATGATGGAATTCACCACTGTGTCGTGGTACTCCCGCAATTTACGCTCCCGTGTCAACGCTGGGTTGAGGTTTTGGACGTTGTCCCGGTAGCGATGATCGAGGAGGGTGAACACCCAATAATCAGGCATGTTGAGAATGTGGTCGATGCGGCGGTCGTTTCTCAGGCACTGCAGCATGAAATCCAACATGTGCTGCAGAGTGCCAACTGGCCCAGAAACGCTGTCCCCTGCTTGAGACATGATCTCTGCCCGCTCGTCATCACCCCACCCTCGCTGTACACACTGACCACTGGACAATTGTGTCGCTCCCTCCTCTGGACGGAGCTCTTCCTCCTCCATTGACTCCTCCTCATCCTCCTCACAAATTGGCCCCTGCGTACCCCTTTGTGAGGAACCACGTGGCGCTGACTCTCCAGAAGCTGATGGAAAAGGTGACTCCTCATCCTCCACCTCTTCCACAACATCATCCCTTAACCCTTGCAAAGTTTGCTGAAGCAGGCAGATAAGGGGGACAGTCATGCTGACTAGTGCATCATCTGCACTTGCCATCCGCGTGGAATAATCAAAAGGACGCAAAACCTGGCAGACGTCCTTCATAGTGGCCCACTCTGTGGTTGTGAAGTCTGATCGGCGCTGACTGCGACGTCTTTGCGCCTGATGCAGCTGGTACTCCATAACTGCTTGTTGCTGCAAACACAACCGCTCCAACATATGTAACGTGGAATTCCACCGGGTAGGTAGGTCACATATGATGCGGTGTTCCGGAAGGCGGAATCGGCGCTGCAGAGCAGCAATGCGGGATCTGGCCAAGCTGGAACGCCGCAAGTGAGCACACTCTAAGCGGACCTTGTGCAGCAGGGCATCAAGATCCGGATAGTCCCTCAGAAAACTCTGCACAACCAAATTGAGCACATGTGCCAGACATGGGATGTGAGTGAGGTTGCCAAGGGCCAAAGCTGCCACCAGATTTCGGCCATTGTCACACACTACCATGCCTGGCTGGAGATTCGCTGGCAGTAACCACACATCGCTCTCCTGCTTGATGGCATTCCAGAGCTCCTGCGCTGTGTGGCTTCGATTCCCCAATGAAACTAGTTTCAAGATGGCCTGCTGACGTTTGGCCACGGCTGTGCTCATGTCGGTCACAGGTAAACGTTCACGGGTCCATGTGGAGGTGGACTGTGACGGCTCCTGCAGAGTTGATTCTGAGGAACTTGTGTAAGAGGAGGAGTCAATGCGTACAGACTGGATTCCTGCAATCCTTGGAGTGGGCAGGACACGTCCTGCGCCACTCGCACGATCTGTACCTGGCTCAACAACATTAACCCAATGGGCAGTGAGGGAAACGTATCGCCCCTGTCCATGCTGACTGGTCCACGCATCGGTGGTGAGGTGGACCTTGCTACTGACGGCGTTCAGTAGCGCATGTTTTATGTTTCCCTCAACATGCCTGTGCAGGGCAGGGACAGCTTGCCTGCTGAAGTAAAAGCGGCTGGGCACCTTGTACTGTGGGACTGCCAATGCCATCAAGTCACGGAAGCTGTCAGTCTCCACCAGCCTGAACGAGAGCATTTCCAGGGACAACAGTTTGGCAATGCCTGCATTCAGAGCCTGTGCTCGGGGGTGGTTGGCCGAGAATGCCCGCCTTTTCTCCCATGCCTGTGCTACCGATGGCTGTAGAGTAGACTGGGAGTGTGAGGATGACTGGGAAGGTGGTGCTGTGGGTGGAATTACACAAGGTCTCTGGACGACAGTGCCAGAGGTTCTTCCATGGCGATCCTGGGAGGAAGCCAAACCAGCTGTGCGTGAGCTGGAGGAAGCGGCAACACGAGCTGAAGAGGTGGTAGCTGCCGCTGTTGGTTGGCCTACATCTTCAGTCTGTTTCTGTAACTCCACCGCATGCCTGGTCCGCACATGTTTCCACATATTTGTGGTATTGAGGTTGCTGACATTTTTCCCTCTTTTTACTTTCTTATAACACAGCTTGTATTTGACAAAACAAATGTCATCTGCAACTGTGTCAAAAAAGGACCAGGCACTGCAAGTCTTGGGAGCGCCCTTTTTGGCTTTGGAAAGAGACAGGCTCCTAACGGGTGCCAAAGTGGAGGCTACAGGCTCCGCAGTCTTCCCCCTCCCTCTCCCTCTTTGGCCCGTAAGGGGAATCTCTTCCTCAGAGCTGCTCCCACCACCTTCCTGTTCCTCACGCCACGATGGGTCAACGACCTCATCATCTCCACTACCCTCTGCCACCAACTGCTCCTCCTGGGTAGTCTCGGCAGCACAGTACGCACCAGAAAGCGGCACCTGAGTTTCATCATCAGATGCATACTGCGCTGTGGTCACCGGAGGCACTGGCCCACCCGCCTCTTCAGAGTCAGAGAGACAAAGCTGTTGGGCATCACTGCACACTGCCTCTTCTTCCATTTCTCCAATGCTGCTTGGCTGGCCCCCTGTTTCCAAGCCAAGAGATTCAGAGAACAGAAGTAGAGACGGCTCCTGTCCTGGGCTCTCTGACTGCCTGGCCAATTTGGCAGGTGGTGAAGAGACAGATGGCTGCTCTCCAGTGGTCTGTGCCTGAGAGGATGTGGCACTAACTGAAGTCGATGCCGAGGCGTTAGCTGCCATCCACCCGACAACGGCTTCAATTTGGTCTTCACGCAGCAGCGGTGCACGGCGCTCTCCGACAAAGCTGCGCATGAAGGACTGTTCCCTGCTGATACTGAGTGACGACGAGTCACCGGCGCCCGCAGCAGGCACAGAATCACCACGTCCTCTCCCTGCTCCTCTCCCTGCTCCGCGCCCACGCCCACGTGCCTTACTCCCTGCCCTCTTCATCTTGGTTGACAGATAAAGATAAGTAGAAAAGTACTAAGGCCTTAGTGTGCTTATTCCTGAAATGCTCCTCCTAACAGGTGTAAGAAACACTAATGTTGTAAAGTGTGGACTAAACTTTATTATTTTTCAAATGTGGCCTACACAAGTGTTAAGTTGTGTTTGGTGAACTTTACTTTTTTTTTTTTGCAGATCGGGCTACAGAGCTAGTTTAAATCACACGGAGACCATGCAGACAGCCGTAAACGGCGCTGCAAGGCCCAAAAAACCTCCTCTAGGTTATCCTCTTTAGTGTTTTTCCACTATTTAGCTGGAGACGGGTGGAAAGACACTAATAGGGATTTTTTTTGTTAAATTTTAAACAGGCTGCACTATTTGAAAAAAAGGAAATTTTTTTTCAAGGTATGAGGCAGTAACGCACCCTGAGCTGAATCCAACCGGCTATGGCTGCACACAGACTACAGGGCGAGCTGCGCTCACACAGAGACCGTGCAGACAGCCGTAAACGGCGCTGCAAGGCCCAAAAAAACCCCTCTAGGTTATCCTATGTAGTGTTTTTCCACAATTTAGCTGGAGACGGGTGGAAAAACACTAATAGGATTTTTTTTTTTTCAATTTTAAACAGGCTGCACTATTTGAAAAAAAGGAAAATTTTTCTCAAGGTATGAGGCAGTAGCGAACCCTGAGCTGAATCCAACCGGCTATGGCTGCACACAGACTACAGGGCAAGCTGGGCTCACACGGAGACCGTGCAGACAGCCGTAAACGGCACTGCAAGGCCCAAAAAACCCCCTCTAGGTTATCCTATGTAGTGTTTTTCCACAATTTCGCTGGAGACGGGTGGAAAAACACTAATAGGAAATTTGAGAAAAAATGTGCAGCAGGCTGCACTATGAGCAAAAAGGACAACTGTGTGAGGCAGTGTGAACCCCCCCTGAGCTGAATACAACCGGGTATATGGCTGCACACAGACTACAGAGTGAGCTGCACACACACACACACACACACAGAGACCTTGCAGAACGCTGTTAAAACAGCGCTGCAAGGCAAGAGCAAGGTGAACAGTGAAGAACACACAGCGTTTTGCTAAATTAGCCTTTGGAAAGGAAAATAAAGCAATTAGCTATCTCAACTGGCCCTCAGTTAGAACACAGCGTCCTGTCCCTAACTGAAATCACAGCAGAGTGAGCGCAAAATGGCGGCAGCGTTTTTTATAGTGCAGAGTGACATCATTTCAGCAGCCAATCACAGCCTTGCCAGTACTTACATGCCCAACATGCTAAACAGGATGTGCCCACACTTCCAATCATTCCTCATTGGCTGCTGCGTTCAGTTTGAATTCTGGGAACTTCCGATTCCGGTATCCGATACGCGGGAAGTATCGGAATTCGGTATCGGAATTCCGATACCGCAAATATCGGCCGATACCCGATACTTGCGGTATCGGAATGCTCAACACTAGCGAGGATCAAGGAGGCAGGCCAACCAGTAATCGTCATTGTTCATCATTTTCGTAATGCGTGTGTCCCTTTTGAGGATACGTAAGGCATAATCCGCCATGTGTGCCAAAGTTCCAATTGTCAAATCTGCGGTTGTGCTTGGTTGAGGGGCAGTTTCAGGCAAATCTACGTCACTTGTGTCCCTCAAAAAACCAGAACCCGGCCTTGACACGCCACCAATTTCCAGTGGCTCCGGAGAAGCTAACTCATTAACAAAATACTCATCCCCATCATCCTCCTCGTCCTCCTCCTCCTGTTCGCCCGCTACCTCGTCCTGTACACTGCCCTGACCAGACAATGGCTGACTGTCATCAAGGCTTTCCTCTTCCTCTGCTGCAGATGCCTGATTTTTTATGTGCGTCAAACTTTGCATCAGCAGACGCATTAGGGGGATGCTCATGCTTATTATGGCGTTGTCTGCACTAACCAGCCGTGTGCATTCCTCAAAACACTGAAGGACTTGACACATGTCTTGAATCTTCGACCACTGCACAACTGACAACTCCATGTCTGCCATCCTACTGCCTGCCCGTGTATGTGTATCCTCCCACAAAAACATAACAGCCCGCCTCTGTTCGCACAGTCTCTGAAGCATGTGCAGTGTTGAGTTCCACCTTGTTGCAACATCTATGATTAGGCGATGCTGGGGAAGGTTCAAAGACCGCTGATAGGTCTGCATACGGCTGGAGTGTACGGGCGAACGGCGGATATGTGAGCAAAGTCCGCGCACTTTGAGGAGCAGGCCGGATAACCCCGGATAACTTTTCAGGAAGCACTGCACCACCAGGTTTAAGGTGTGAGCCAGGCAAGGAATGTGTTTCAGTTGGGAAAGGGAGATGGCAGCCATGAAATTCCTTCCGTTATCACTCACTACCTTGCCTGCCTCAAGATCTACAGTGCCCAGCCACGACTGCGTTTCTCTCTGCAAGAACTCGGACAGAACTTCCGCGGTGTGTCTGTTGTCGCCCAAACACTTCATAGCCAATACAGCCTGCTGACGCTTGCCAGTAGCTGGCCCATAATGGGACAACTGGTGTGCAACAGTGGCAGCTGCGGATGGAGTGGTTTGCCGACTGCGGTCTGTGGACGAGCTCTCGCTTCTGCAGAAGGACGAGGAGGAGGAGGGGGTGCGAACACCTACAGCCAACTGTTTCCTAGACCGTGGGCTAGGCAGAACTGTCCCAAAATTGCTGTCCCCTGTGGACCCTGCATCCACCACATTCACCCATGTGCCGTGATGGACACGTAACGTCCCTGGTCATGCCTACTGGTCCATGCATCTGTTGTCAGGTGCCACTTTGTACTCACAGATTGCCTGAGTGCATGGACGATGCGCTCTTTAACATGCTGGTGGAGGGCTGGTATGGCTTTTCTCGAAAAGAAGTGTCGACTGGGTATCTCGTAGCGTGGTTCAGCGTAGTCCATCAGAGCTTTGAAAGCTTCGCTTTCAACTAACCGGTAGGGCATCATCTCTAACGAGATTAGTCTAGCTATGTGGGCATTCAAACCCTGTGTACGCGGATGCGAGGATAAGTTTTTCCTTTTTCTAACCAGAGTCTCATGTAGGGTGAGCTGGACTGGAGAGCTGGAGATCGTGGAACTAGCGGGTGTGCCGGTGGACATGGCAGAATGAGAGACGGTTGGAGACGGTATTGTTTCCACCGGTGCCCTACATGCAGTGTTTCCTACTACGAAACTGGTGATTCCCTGACCCTGACTGCTTTGGCCTGGCAAAGAAACCTGCTCAGATACTGCAGGTGGTGCGGAAAATGGTGGCCTTACAGTGACGGCAGGGATGTAGCATTGCTGACTAGCTTCATTGGCCGAGGGTGCTACAACCTTAAGGGACGTTTGGTAGTTAGTCCAGGCTTGCAAATGCATGGTGGTTAAATGTCTATGCATGACCTCTGCTTTAGGTAGGGGCAGCACGGTGGCGCAGTGGTTAGCACAGCAGCCTTCCAGCGCTGGGGTCCTGGGTTCTAATCCCACCTTGGACAACATCTGCAAAGAGTTTGTATGTTCTCTCCGTGTTTGCGTGGGTTTCCTCCGGGCACTCCGGTTTCCTCCCACATTCCAAAGACATACTGATAGGGAATTTAGATTGTGAGCCCCATCGGGGACAGCGATGATAATGTGTGCAAACTGTAAAGCGCTGCGTAATATGTTAGCGCTGCGTAATATGTTAGCGCTATATAAAAATAAAGATTATTATTATTAAGGTAGTTGAGCACTTTTGACAGATGACTTTGCACTGATCAATTGGATGTTGTTTAAAAAAATGCCAGACTGCACTCTTTCGAGCCTCGGATCCCTTTTCAGGCATTGCAGACTGAGCTTTAACCTGATGGCCACGCTGTCCTCCAACAGGTTTTGGCTTTGCCACGCGTTTTGTCCCATCTACGGGCCCGGCAGATGGAACCTGTTGCGATGTTGACGCCTGCTGCGGCCCCTCCTCCTCTGCTTCAGAACTACTGCCACCTGCACCCTGTTCCCCCAATGGCTGCCAATCGGGGTCAACAACTGGGTCATCTATAACCTCCTCTTCTAGCTCGTGCACAACGTCATCTGTGTCACCGTGTAAGTCGGTGGTAGAGCGTTCGTGACGGGGCAACATAGTCTCATCAGGGTCTGATTCTGGATCAGTACCCTGCGAGGGCAATGTTGTGGTCTGAGTCAAAGGACCAGCATAGTAGTCTGGCTGTGGCTGTGCATCAGTGCACTCCATGTCAGATTTAACTTGTAATGGGCATGGCCTGTTAACTGTTTCACTTTCTAAGCCAGGGATGGTATGTGTAAAGAGCTCCATGGAGTAACCCGTTGTGTCGCCTGCTGCATCCTTTTCTGTTGTTGTTTTTGCTGAAGAGGACAAGGAAGCGACTTGTCCCTGACCGTGAACATCCACTAACGACGCGCTGCTTTTACATTTACCAGTTTCAAAAGAGGAGGAAAAAGAGCTAGAGGCTGAGTCAGCAAGGTAAGCCAAAACTTGCTCTTTCTGCTCCGGCTTTAAAAGCGGTTTGCCTACTCCCAGAAAAGGGAGCGTTCGAGGCCTTCTGTAGCCAGACGATGAACCTGGCTCCACAGCTCCAGACTTAGGTGCAATATCTTTTTTCCCATGACCACCTGATGCTCCACTACCACTACCATCATTACCAGCTGACAATGAACGCCCACGGCCACGACCTCTTCCACCACACTTCCTCATTGTTTTAAAAACTTAACCAAAGTAACGGTATTTGTTGCTGTCAAACAACTTACACGGTGAGCTATAACTTCAGTATGATTTAGATATCCCTTTACAGGTGGGTGAGACCGCAAGGAAAATCAGGCACAATGTTACACACTCTGTTTTCGGTGGCACCAAATGAGAGAGATGCCACACACGCAGGACTGTCACTCAAGCACAAATGTCAATATTGATCTCCCACTTTTTTTATATATTTTTTCAGGGAGAATTTAGAAACCAAATTAAAAAAAAAGTTTTTTTCAGGGAGAATTTAGAAACCAAATAAAAAAAATAGGCTTTCTATGGCCCACTATTTGAGAGACAGAGATGGCACACCCAGGAGTCAAGACTGGCACACAAGCAGAAAGGCCAATATTAATCTCCCACTGATTTTTTTTTATTTTTACAGGGAGACTTTAGAAACCAAGTATAAAAAAAAATGATATTTTCAGGGAGAATTTAGAAACCAAATTAAAAAAATGATTTTTTCAGGGAGAATTTAGAAACCAAATAAAAAAAAAAAAGGTTTTCTATGGCCCACTATTTGAGAGACAGAGATGGCTCACCCAGGAGTCAAGACTGGCACAAAAGCAGAAAGGCCAATATTAATCTCCCACTGATTTTTTTTTTATTTTTACAGGGAGACTTTAGAAACCAAATTAAAAAAATGATTTTTTTCAGGGAGAATTTAGAAACAAATTTAAAAAAATGATTTTTTCAGGGAGAATTTAGAAACCAAAAAAAAAAATAGGCTTTCTATGGCCCACTATTTGAGAGAGAGAGATGGCACACCCAGGAGTCAAGACTGGCACACAAGCAGAAAGGCCACTATTAATCTCCCACTGATTTTTTTTTATTTTTTCAGGGAGAATTTTGAAACCAAATAAAAAAAAAAATAGGCTTTCTATGGCCCACTATTTGACAGACAGAGATGGCACACCCAGGAGTCAAGACTGGCACACAAGCAGAAGGGCCAATATTAACCTCCCACTGATATTTTTTTATTTTTACAGGGAGACTTTAGAAACCAAATAAAAAAAAATGATGTTTTTCAGGGAGAATTTAGAAACCAAATAAAAAAAAATAGGCTTTCTATGGCCCACTATTTGAGAGAGAGAGATGGCACACCCAGGAGTCAAGACTGGCACACAAGCAGAAAGGCCAATATTGATCTCCCACTGATTTTTTTTATTTTTTCAGGGAGAATTTAGAAACCAAATAAAAAAAAATAGGCTTTCTATGGCCCACTATTTGAGAGAGAGAGATGGCACACACAGGAGTCAAGACTGGCACAAAAGCAGAAAGGCCAATATTAATCTCCCACTGATTTTTTTTTTATTTTTACAGGGAGACTTTAGAAACCAAATTAAAAAAATGATTTTTTTCAGGGAGAATTTAGAAACAAATTTAAAAAAATGATTTTTTCAGGGAGAATTTAGAAACCAAAAAAAAAAATAGGCTTTCTATGGCCCACTATTTGAGAGAGAGAGATGGCACACCCAGGAGTCAAGACTGGCACACAAGCAGAAAGGCCACTATTAATCTCCCACTGATTTTTTTTTATTTTTTCAGGGAGAATTTTGAAACCAAATAAAAAAAAAAATAGGCTTTCTATGGCCCACTATTTGACAGACAGAGATGGCACACCCAGGAGTCAAGACTGGCACACAAGCAGAAGGGCCAATATTAACCTCCCACTGATATTTTTTTATTTTTACAGGGAGACTTTAGAAACCAAATAAAAAAAATGATGTTTTTCAGGGAGAATTTAGAAACCAAATAAAAAAAAATAGGCTTTCTATGGCCCACTATTTGAGAGAGAGAGATGGCACACCCAGGAGTCAAGACTGGCACACAAGCAGAAAGGCCAATATTGATCTCCCACTGATTTTTTTTATTTTTTCAGGGAGAATTTAGAAACCAAATAAAAAAAAATAGGCTTTCTATGGCCCACTATTTGAGAGAGAGAGATGGCACACACAGGAGTTGAGTTTCCTCTGCTGCACAGGGGGAATCTCGATCCGTCACCGCTGCAGTCTCCCATTCTTCTCCAGCCGCAGTGGAGTCTGCTCAGCAGGGACGTCTATCCCAGCATCTCACTCAGTCTGACTCTGTGCGAAGAGTTACTGCTGCTTTTCCTGCTTCTGCCATTGAAGCCAGTGCTGGGCAGCGGCGAGTGGACGTTTCTGGATCTAAGTCCTGCTTTTCTCTGTCTGAGCATGCCCAGGGCAGGATCTCCTGTTGGAGATCGAGGGTCACATGCTCAGGTATTGCAGCACATCCCATTGGTCCTCCTGAAAGGTCCTGAAAGGGCAAAACTTCAGTAGCAGCTTCCTGTGCTGCAACTATATAAGCTGCGCATGACCGCACGGCCATGCGCTAGTATTGTCTTGATAATATGTGTGTGTGTTGTGTGTGAAAGTCGCTCTTTAAATAACCCTCCCTATTGGATGACTGTTCGCGGAAGGTGTATGTTTGCTATCTTGCGCCCGACTTATCCAACAGCACGTTACACACATAACAGCGTCTAGTTGCTGTGACCGCCTGTACAGCGCCGTGCGCTTACCTGACCGAAGCCTGGTTGGTTAGCGGCGTCCGTTTGTGCGGCACCGCACGCACTCTTGTGCCACTTAATTATATTATTTTCTGTCATTCTGACACCCCAGTAGTGGTGTCGAGCGCATGAGGTCTTTATGAACTCAAATCCTAAGTCTTGGGATTGAGTTCTGAGACTCTTTGCTTGCGCTCTTTGTGCGGTACCGCGGCCCTGTGACTCAACAGGGTTCGCTTCCTCCACACTGGGTGAAGTTAACCCATGTGTGCATGTTTTTGTACCGCCATATCGTCCTCTCTACTAGCAGCAGGGTTTTCACCTGCACGGTGGACCTCGGACTGCGAACACACCTGGTACCATAACATCTTGTACTTGGTGCGTTCCGCCAGTCGTAACATAATACTAGCGCCAAGGTCTGGCTAGTAGATGATGGACGATCAGCGTTCTCAGCGGTACATCCAGCAGCTGGAGGGAAGGTTGGCGGCTCTTGAGCGTTCAACCTCAGCTGTGGATGTCACTGCTGTCGCTGTTCAGGCTGCTAGTGTTGCTGCAGCCACCTTGTCCACTGCCGCTCCTGTCCCGACTCTAACCCGCCTCCCGCTACCAGAGAAATTCTCTGGTGACAGTAAGTCTTGTAGGGGTTTCGTGAGTCAGTTCTCTATCCATCTCGAGCTGCTGGCCTCTCGTTTCCCTACAGAGCGGGCTAAGGTGGGGTTTATTGTCTCTCTTCTATCGGACAGGGCGTTGCAGTGGGCTACGCCGCTATGGGAGCGTGGCGATCATGTGGTGCAGAGTGCTCCGTTGTTTCTGAGCACTCTGAAACAGGTCTTTTTAGGACCTCGTGTCACCCATGATACGGCGCTCCAACTGTTGGCATTGACTCAGGGCTCGTCCTTGGTCAGCCATTTTGCCGTCCACTTCCGCACCTTAGCATCTGAGCTGGAGTGGTCGGATAAAGCCCTCATTCCTATATTTTGGAGGGGGCTGGCTGACCACCTTAAGGACGCCCTTGCCACTAGGGAGATTTCCGCCACACTGGAGGAATTAATAACTCTATCCACTCGCATTGATCTCTGTTTTCACGAGCGGAGGTTAGAGCGAGCCCAGTGTAGGCTCCCACCTTCGCCAAACCTTTGGAATCTCCAGACCAGGCTCATGAGTCCCATGAGCCTGTGGCAGTGTCACGAGCGGGATCTAAGTCCCGGACCGCTCGTGCACTCCAGAATTGTCATCTTTGCCAACAGTCAGGACATCTTGCCTCCAGATGTCTCCAGCGGTCGAGGAAACGTCAGCGTCTAGTGGTAGTTGGTGGAGGTGCACTAGACACGGCAACGTTTGCCTCCAAATTGTCCTTTAAGGGGACAATAACATTAGGCTCATCCTCCCACTCGGTAGAACTCTCCGTGGATTCTGGGGCGGAGGGCAATTATATGTCTTCTGCCTTCGCCCAACGTCACGCAATTCCCCTGGTCATGCTATCTCAACCAGTAACGGTACGAGTGGTGAATGGGTCGACACTGCCCACACAGATTACACATCAAACTATCCCTTTTACTCTGTCCATGTCACCATCTCATCAGGAGATTATATCTCTACTCATCATTCCTGAGGGAATTGATGAGGTTCTCTTGGGGATACCTTGGTTACGGTACCACTCTCCTCACATCGAGTGGTCCTCAGGCAGACTTCTGGGATGGGGTGAATCTTGTGGGAACAGGTGTCATCGAGAGTGCGTTCAGGTTGCTACTACAGAGGTACCCGCACATCTTTCCTCTCTCCCCAAGCAATATTGGTCTTATGCAGACGTGTTCTCCAAAAAGGCGGTGGAGATCCTTCCGCCCCATCGCCCATATGACTGTCCTATTGATCTCTTGCCAGGTACTGAGCCTCCCCGTGGTCGAGTCTATCCACTATCTCTCCCGGAGACGGAGGCAATGTCTCAGTACATTCAAGAGAATCTGGCAAGAGGGTTCATCAGGAAGTCCGTGTCACCTGCTGAGGCAGGGTTCTTTTTCGTGCAGAAGAAGAATGGAGAACTACGTCCATGTATAGACTACAGGGGTCTTAATGCTATCACAGTTAAGAACAAGTACCCTTTGCCTTTGATATCTGAGCTTTTCGATAGGCTTCGGGGAGCTAGAGTGTTTACTAAACTAGATCTGCGGGGTGCTTATAACCTGATTCGCATCCGTGAGGGGGACGAATGGAAAACGGCGTTTAACACCAGAGATGGGCACTATGAGTATCTGGTGATGCCCTTTGGGCTCTGTAATGCCCCAGCCGTTTTCCAAGACTTTGTCAACGACATCTTCCGGGATATGCTTTCCACCTCAGTTGTAGTCTATCTGGATGATATTCTCATCTTTTCTCCAGATATTGACTCCCACCGGAGAGATGTTGGCAGAGTCTTCGACCTCCTACGGGCAAACTCTCTTTATGCGAAGTTGGAGAAGTGTGTGTTTGAGCAGGAGTCCTTACCTTTCCTGGGCTATATCATCTCCACCCAGGGATTGGCTATGGATCCTGCCAAACTACAGGCTGTGATGGACTGGCAAGAGCCCCATTCTCTTAAAGCAGTGCAGCGCTTTATGGGGTTCATAAACTACTACCGCCAGTTCATTCCCCACTTCTCAACTCTGGTAGCTCCCTTGGTGGCCCTCACCAAGAAAGGAGCGAATCCCAAATTGTGGTCGGAAGAGGTCTCCAAGGCCTTCACTTCTATTAAGTCCCACTTTGCTAGCGCTCCCATCTTACATCGTCCCGATGTGGATAAGCCATTCCTATTGAAGGTGGATGCCTCGTCCGTTGGTGCTGGAGCAGTCCTCTATCAAAAGAATGCTCAAGGTCGGAAGCATCCATGCTTCTTTTTCTCTAAGACCTTCACGCCAGCAGAGAGAAACTACTCCATCGGGGACAGGGAGTTGCTAGCAATGAAGTTGGCCTTTTCGGAGTGGAGACACCTTCTGGAAGGTGCGCGGTTTCCCTTCCAAGTTTACACGGACCACAAAAATTTGGTCTATTTGCAAACAGCCCAGCGGCTAAATTCTTGCCAGGCCAGATGGTCCTTGTTCTTCTCCCGGTTCCACTTTTCCCTTCATTATCTCGCCGGGGAGAAGAATATCCGTGCTGACGCTCTCTCTCGCTCCCTTATGTCAACTGAGGAGGAGGAAGAGGAGCCTCGGCTTATTGTCCCTTCCGAGAGCCTGAGAACCGTAGCGCCGGTTTCGCTAGAGTCTGTGCCTCCGGGCAAGACTTTTGTGCCCATTAATTTGCGACCGGAAGTTCTCTCTTGGGCTCATTCGTCCAGGGTGGGTGGACACTTTGGGACAAAGAGGACATCTGAGCTACTGGCGAGGACGTACTGGTGGCCGCATATGGTCCGGGATGTCAGGGATTATATTCTGGTGTGTGTATCCTGCGCCAAAAATAAATCTCCGCGTCAAAGGCCAACTGGGTTGCTCTATCCCTTGCCGGTGGCAGATAGGCCCTGGGAGATGGTCAGGATGGACTTTGTTGTGGGTTTACCCAAGTCTCGCAGCTGTACCATCATTTGGGTCATCACCGATCATTTCTCAAAAATGGTGCATTTGGTGCCGCTACCACGGTTACCTTCTGCACGGGCCTTGGCAGCGTTGTTCATTAAACACATCTTCCGCCTACATGGTATGCCTGACAAAATTGTCAGTGACCGGGGTCCCCAGTTTGCGTCTCGGTTCTGGAGAGAGCTTTGTCGTCTTCTCAGTATTGAGTTGAATCTCTCTTCCGCTTATCATCCCGAGATGATTGGGTTGGTAGAGAGGGCCAACCAGACCTTGGTCACATACCTGCGACATTTTGTTTCAGCCAGGCAGGATGACTGGACATCCTTGCTATCATGGGCAGAGTTTGCACTGAACAACGCCGTAGCCGACTCCACTGGACAAACCCCATTCCTCCTCAACTATGGTCAGCATCCACGGGTACCTGTGCCTATGCCCGTATCTTCCGCTGACTCCAGGGTGGCAGACTGGGCTGTGGAGGCACGGGATATTTGGGACCGCACTCAGGATGCCATTCGGGCCTCTAAGGAGAGAATGAGGTCCTCCGCCGATGCTCATCGGCGCCCTGCTCCGACCTTTGCTCCTGGCGACTTGGTGTGGCTCTCCGCCCATAACATCAGGCTGCGAGTTGAGTCCATTAAATTTGCTCCTCGCTACTTGGGTCCGTTCAAGGTCCTCGAGCAGGTTAATCCTGTGGTCTATCGTTTGGCCCTTCCGCCACGCCTGGGTATCACCGACACCTTTCATGTGTCCCTCTTGAAACCCGTGTATTTGTCCCGGTTTTCCGAGTCATCTGCTGGGACATCGGGTTCGTCTACGGACGATTATGAGGTGAACGCTATTTTGGGGTGCAAGGTGGTACGTGGCAAAAAATTTTATTTGGTGGACTGGAAGGGTTATGGCCCCGAGGACAGGTCCTGGGAGCCTGTTGAGCACATTCGGGCCCCGCAGCTCATTGCTGCCTTCGAACGTAGCGAGGCCCAAGGAGGGGGGGGCATGTTAGGAGTCGAGATTCCTCTGCTGCACAGGGGAAATCTCGATCCGTCTCCGCTGCAGTCTCCCATTCTTCTCCAGCCGCAGTGGAGTCTGCTCAGCAGAGACGTCGATCCCAGCGTCTCGCTCAGTCTGACTCTGTGCGAAGAGTTACTGCTGCTTTTCCTGCTTCTGCCATCAAAGCCAGTGCTGGGCAGCGGCGAGTGGACGTTTCTGGATCTAAGTCCTGCTTTTCTCTGTCTGAGCATGCCCAGGGCAGGATCTCCTGTTGGAGATCGAGGGTCACATGCTCAGGTATTGCAGCAAAACTTCAGTTGCAGCTTCCTGTGCTGCAACTATATAAGCTGCGCATGACCGCACAGCCACGCGCTAGTATTGTCTTGATAATATGTGTGTGTGTTGTGTGTGAAAGTCGCTCTTTAAATAACCCTCCCTATTGGATGACTGTTCGCGGAAGGTGTATGTTTGCTATCTAGCGCCCGACTTATCCAACAGCACGTTACACACATAACAGCGTCTAGTTGCTGTGACCGCCTGTACGGCGCCGTGCGCTTGCCTGACCCAAGCCTGGGTGGTTAGCGGCGTCCGTTTGTGCAGCACCGCACGCACTCTTGTGCCACTTAATTATATTATTTTCTGTCATTCTGACACCCCAGTAGTGGTGTCGAGCGCATGAGGTCTTTATGAACTCAAATCCTAAGTCTTGGGATTGAGTTCTGAGACTCTTTGCTTGCGCTCTTTGTGCGGTACCGTGGCCCTGTGACTCAAAAGGGTTCGCTTCCTCCACACTGGGTGAAGTTAACCCATGTATGTATCTTTTTGTACCGCCATATCGTCCTCTCTACTAGCAGCAGGGATTTCACCTGCACGGTGGACCTCGGACTGCGAACACACCTGGTACCATAACATCTTGTACTTGGTGCGTTCCGCCAGTCGTAACCGGAGTCAGGAATGGCACACAAGCAGAAAGGCCAATATTAATCTCCCACTGATTTTTTTTTTATTTTTACAGGGAGACTTTAGAAACCAAATATAAAAAAAAATGATTTTTTTCAGGGAGAATTTAGAAACCAAATAAAAACAAATGATTTTTTCAGGGAGAATTTAGAAACAAAACAAAAAAAAAATAGGCTTTCTGTGGCCCACTTTTTGAGAGAGAGAGATGGCACACCCAGGAGTCAAGACTGGCACACAAGCAGAAAGGCCAATATTAATCTCCCACTGATTTTTTTTAATTTTTTCAGGGAGAATTTGGAAACCAAATAAAAAAAAAAAAGGCTTTCTATGGCCCACTATTTGAGAGAAAGAGATGGCACACCCAGGAGTCAGGAATGGCACACAAGCAGAAAGGCCAATATTAATCTCCCACTGATTTTTTTTTATTTTTACAGGGAGACTTTAGAAACCAAATATAAAAAAAATGATTTTTTCAGGGAGAATTTAGAAACCAAATAAAAAAAAAATATAGGCTTTCTATGACCCACTATTTGAGAGACAGAGATGGCACACCCAGGAGTCAAGACTGGCACACAAGCAGAAAGGCCAATATTAATCTCCCACTGATTTTTTTTTATTTTTACGGGGAGACTTTAGGAACCAAATTTAAAAAATGATTTTTTCAGGGAGAATTTAGAAACAAAATAAAAAAAAAATGATTTTTTTCAGGGAGAATTTAGAAACCAAATAAAAAAAAAATAGGCTTTCTATGGCCCACTATTTGAGAGACAGAGATGGCACACTCAGGAGTCAAGACTGGCACACAAGCAGAAAGGCCAATATTAATCTCCCACTGATTTTTTTTTTATTTTTACAGGGAGACTTTAGAAACCAAATTAAAAAAATGATTTTTTCAGGGAGAATTTAGAAACAAAATAAAAAAAAAAAGATTTTTTCAGGGAGAATTTAGAAACCAAATAAAAAAAAAAAATAGGCTTTCTATGGCCCACTATTTGAGAGACAGAGATGGCACACCCAGGAGTCAAGACTGGCACACAAGCAGAAAGGCCAATATTAATCTCCCACTGATTTTTTTTATTTTTTTTAGGGAGAATTTAGAAACCAAATAAAAAATAAATAAATTGGCTTTCTATGGCCCACTATTTGAGAGAGAGAGATGGCACACCCAGGAGTCAGGAGTGGCACACAAGCAGAAAGGCCAATATTAATCTCCCACTGATTTTTTTTTTTTTCAGGGAGAATTTAGAAACCAAATGAAAAAAAAAAAAATAGGCTTTCTATGGCCCACTATTTGAGAGACAGAGATGGCACACCCAGGAATCAAGACTGGCACACAAGCAGAAAGGCCAATATAAATCTCCCACTGATTTTTTTTTATTTTTACAGGGAGACTTTAGAAACCAAATTTAAAAAAAAAGATTTTTTCAGGGAGAATTTAGAAACAAAATTAAAAAAAATGATTTTTTCAGGGAGAATTTAGAAACCAAATAAAAAAAAAATAGGCTTTCTATGGCCCACTATTTGAGAGAGAGATGGCACACTCAGGACTGGCACACAAGCCCAAAGCCCAATATTAATCTCCCACTGTTTTTTTTTTTATCAGGGAGAATTTATAAACCCCCCCCAAAAAAAACAGAAAAATAAAAAGGCTTTCTATGGCCCACTATGTGAGAGAGATGGCACACACAGGGATGGCACTCTAGCAGAAATGCCAATCTTAATCTCCCACAACTTATTTTTTTAGGGAGAATTAAAAAAAAAAAAAAAAAAAAAGAAGAAACAGGGACTGTCCTACAATTACTATCTCCCTGCAGTAATCTCAGCCAGGTATGGCAGGCAGCAATAAGGAGTGGACTGATGCACAAATTAAATAAAAAGTGTGGACAAACAAACAAGATAGCTGTGCAGAAAGGAAGGAACAACAGGATTTGTGCTTTGAAAAAAGCAGTTGGTTTGCACAGCGGCGTACACACAGCAATGCAGCTATCAGGGAGCCTTCTAGGGCAGCCCAATGAGCTACAGCGCTGAGGAAAAAAAAGTGTAGCTTCCACTGTCCCTGCAAACAAAAGGTGGTGTAGGACAGTGGAAATCGCTACAGCACAAGCGGTTTGGTGGTTAATGGACCCTGCCTAACGCTATCCCTGCTTCTGACGAAGCGGCAGCAACCTCTCCCTAGGCTCAGATCAGCAGCAGTAAGATGGCGGTCGGCGGGAACGCCCCTTTATAGCCCCTGTGACACCACAGACAGCAAGCCAATCACTGCAATGCCCTACTCTAAGATGGTGGGGACCAGGACCTATGTCATCACGCTGCCCACACTCTGCGTCCACCTTCATTGGCTGAGAAATGGCGCTTTTCGCGTCATTGAAACATGACTTTGGCGCGAAAGTCGCGTTCTGCATGGCCGACCCCACACAGGAGTCGGGTCGGGTTTCATGAAACCCGACTTTGCCAAAAGTCGGCGACTTTTGAAAATGAACGATCCGTTTCGCTCAACCCTAACCTTGACATTTGGTGGATGGGCTCACATTTTTTTGCCAAATCTTGTACTAAGCATCTCATGTGTTTTTTCATAGATTTCACAAGCCATTATGCTAATCACATTTCATGTATCGCACATTTCCTTGCTTTAGTACAGTTGAGTGCAGCCATTGATCTATTTGCTATGCAAGCCTTTTTTTGGTTATGCACCAGTTCACACTAGATTTCTGTTCAGTCAGTTTACCTATATTTACTATGTATTATTTTTTCTGACTTAAACGCCCCGCCCTTCACCATGCTGTGATTTTAATTACATCCAAACACAGTTGGTTCTGACCTTCCTATAAATGCAGGCTTTACCATGTTATTAGCCATAGGTAAGTGTTCACACTAGGCAGTCAGGTCAGGGACCCATCCGATCTGAGATTACCTTGACGTTTGGTGGATGGGCTCACAATTTTTGGCCAAATCTTGTGCTAAGCATCTCATGTGTTTTTTCATAGATTTCACAAGCCATTATGCTATTCACATTTCTTGTATCGCACATTTCCTTGCTTTAGTACAGTAACATAGTAACATAGTTAGTAAGGCCGAAAAAAGACATTTGTCCATCCAGTTCAGCCTATATTCCATCATAATAAATCCCCAGATCTACGTCCTTCTACAGAACCTAATAATTGTATGATACAATATTGTTCTGCTCCAGGAAGACACATTGAGTGCAGTAAAATTGAGTGCAGCCATTGATCTATTTGCTATGTAAGTCTTTTTTGGTTATGCACCAGTTCAGACTCGATTGCTGTTCAGTCAGTTTACCTATATTTACTACTAGCTGAAGAGCCCAGCGTTGCCTGGGCATAGTAAATATCTGTGGTTAGTTATAGCACCTCACGTCTCTTATTTTCCCATCATGCCTCTCATTTTCTCCCTTACACCTCTCATTTTCCCCCTCACTCCTCTCATTCCCCCCTAACACTTGTCATTTCGACCTCACATCTGTCATTTTCCGATCACTCCACTATTTTCCCTCACTCCTCTCATTTTGCACTCACGCCCCTCATTTTCACCTCAGTATATACATGTTTGTCATCTCCCTTATATATTGTATACACCTGTATGTCTTCTCTTGTATATCGTATATACCTGTATGCCATCTCCCCTGTAAATAGTATATACCTGCTGTATGTCATCTCCTCCTGTATATTGTATATACCCATGTGTCATCTCCTCCTGTATATATTATATACCTATATGTCATCTCTTCTGTATATACTATATACCTGCTTGTCATCTCCTCCTATATATAGTATATACCTGTATGTCATCTCCTGTATATAGTATATACCTGTATGTCACCTCCCCTGTATATAGTATATACCTGCTCTATGTCCTCTCCTCCTCTATACCTATGTGTCATCTCCTCTTTATATAGTATATACCTGTATGTCATCTCTTGTATATAATATATACGTGTGTAATCTCCTCCTGTATATAGTATGTTCCTGTAAGTCATCTCCTCCTGTATGTAGTATATACCTGTGTATCATCTGCTTAGTATACATTTTTTGCAAAAAACGTATCAACCAAATACCCTGTTATTTACATCTTTTACTAGCACTTGCGGATTACTGCAAACATTTTTTCAAACTGAGTGTTTTTGGTTTTACCATTCTCTTTTGTGTCTTCAGGTTTCTTGGTGGTGTGTGAACATGTTCTTACAGACTTGTTCACTGTGCAAGTAGCCCATGTGTTCCTGTTTCCTGTATAAAGTAAATACCTGTGTGTCATCTCCTCCAGTATATAGTATATACCTTTATGTCATCTCCACCTGTATATAGTATATACCTGTGTGTCATCTCCACTGTATATAGTATATACCTGTGTGTCATCGCCCCTGTATATAGTATGTACCTGTATGTCATCTCCCCTGTATGTAGTATATACCAGGATGTCATCTCCTCCTGTATATAGTATATACCTGTATGTCATCTCCTCCTGTATATAGTATATACCTGTGTGTCATCTCCCCTGTATATAGTATACAGTTAGGTCCATATATATTTGGACAGAGACAACATTTTTCTAATTTTGGTTATAGACATTACCACAATTAATTTTAAACAAAACAATTCAGATGGAGTTGAAGTTCAGACTTTCAGCTTTAATTTGAGGGTATCCACATTAAAATTGGATGAAGGGTTTAGGAGTTTCAGCTCCTTAACATGTGCCACCCTGTTTTTAAAGGGACCAAAAGTAATTGGACAATTGACTCCAAGGCTATTTCATGGACAGGTGTGGGCAATCCCTTCGTTATGTCATTCTCAATTAAGCAGATAAAAGGCCTGGAGTCGATTTGAGGTGTGGTGCATGCATTTGGAAGGTTTTGCTGTGAAGCAAACATGTGGTCAAAGGAGCTCTCCATGCAGGTGAAACAAGCCATCCTTAAGCTGTGAAAACAGAAAAAACCCATCAGAGAAATTGCTGCAATATTAGGAGTGGCAAAATCTACAGTTTGGTACATTCTGAGAAAGAAAGAAAGCTCTGGTGAACTCATCAATGCAAAAAGACCTGGGCGCCCACAGAAGACAACAGTGGTGGTTGATTGCAGAATAATCTCCATGGTGAAGAGAAATACCTTCACAACAGCCAACCAAGTGAACAACACTCTCCAGGAGGTAGGCGTATCAATATCCAAATCTTCCACAAAGAGAAGACTGCATGAAAGTAAATATAGAGGGTTCACTGCACGGTGCAAGCAATTCGTAAGCATCAAGAATAAGAAGGCTAGACTGGACTTTGCTCAAAAACATCTAAAAAAGCCAGCACAGTTCTGGAAGAACATTCTTTGGACAGATGAAACCAACATCAACCTCTACCAGAATGATGGAAAGAGAAAAGTATGGCGAAGGCGTGGTAAAGCTCATGATCCAAAGCATACCACATCATCTGTAAAACACGGTGGAGGCAGTGTGATGGCTTGGGCATGCATGGCTGCCAGGGGCACTGGGTCACTTGTGTTTATTGATGATGTGACACAGGACAGAAGCAGCCGAATGAATTCTGAGGTATTCAGAGACATACTGTGTGTTCAGATCCAGCCAAATGCAGCCAAACTGATTGGTCGTCATTTCATACTACAGATGGACAATGACCCAAAACATAAAGCCAAAGCAACCCAGGAGTTTATTAAAGCAAAGAAGTGGAATATTCTTGAATGGCCAAGTCAGTCACCTGATCTCAACCCAATTGAGCATGCATTTCACTTGTTAAAGACTAAACTTCAGACAGAAAGGCCCACGAACAAACAGCAACCGAAAACTACCGCAGTGAAGGCCTGGCAGAGCTTCAAAAAGGATGAAACACAGCATCTGGTGATGTCCATGAGTTCAACACTTCAGGCAGTCATTGTCAAAAAAGGGTTTTCAATCTAAGTACTAAAAATTAACATTTTATTTAAAATTATTGAATGTGTCCAATTACTTTTGGTCCCTTTAAAAACAGGGTGGCACGTGTTAAGGAGCTGAAACTCCTAAACCCTTCATCCAATTTTAATGTGGATACCCTCAAATGAAAGCTGAAAGTCTGAACTTCAACTGCATCTGAATTGTTTTGTTTAAAATTCATTGTGGTAATGTCTATAACCAAAATTAGAAAAATGTTGTCTCTGTCCAAATATATATGGACCTAACTGTGTATGTGTGTGTCATCTCCTCCTGTATATAGTATATACCTGTGCGTCATCTCCTCCTGTATATAGTATATACCTGTGTGTCATCTCCTCCTGTACATAGTATGTACGTGTGTCATCTCCTCCTGTATATAGTATATACCTGTAAGTCATCTCCTCCTGTATATAGTATATACCTGTGTGTCATCTGCTCCTGTATATAGTGTTGTGAATTCCGTTCTGGAGCTCCCTCCTGTGGTTGCTAATGGTATTTTTGTGAGTTCTGCCCTTGGGCTCCCTCAGGTGGTTTCGAGTGGAACTGCTGCTCCTTTAGGTAGCTGTAGCAGCTGCCTTCACTAATCGCCTTGCCTGGGTTTGTTATTTAAACCTGCTCTGGGCTTTAGTCCATGCCTGCTGTCAATGTTCTTGGTTGGATTTGGTTCTCTCCTTGGAATTCTCATATGGCCAGTCCTTGTCTGCAAAAGATAAGTTTTTGCTAGTTTTTGTTTGTCCATTTGTTTGGACTCTATTGCTTTGCAATTATGTCTCCTTTTGTCCAGCTTGTCACTATGTCTTATTCAGGCTAGCTGGAAGCTCTGGGAAAGCAGATTTGCCCCTCCACACCGTGAGTCGGTGTGGAGTTCATTTTTGTAAACTTTGCGTGGATTTTGTAGTTTTTATACTGACCGCACAGTATCCTTTTCTCTCTGTCTATCTAGTTTAGTATTGGCCTCCTTTGCTGAATTCTGATTTCATTTCTATGTACGTCATTTCCCTCTCCATTCACAGTCAATATTTGTGGGGGGCTATCTTTCCTTTTGGGGGTTTTCTCTGAGGCAAGATAGCTTTCTATTTCCTTCTTTAGGGGTAGTTATTTCTTAGGCTGTGAAGAGGTGTCTAGGGAGAGTCAGGATCATCCCACGGCTATTTCTAGTGTTGTTGTTAGGATTAGGGACTGCGGTCAGTAGAGATACCACCTTCTCAGAGCTCGCTCCATGTTGCGTTTTAGCCACCAGGTCATATCAGTGTGGCCTCTTAACCACCAGGTCATAACAATATAGTATATACCTGTAAGTCATCTTCTCCTGTATATAGTATATACCTGTGTGTCATCTCCTCCTGTATATAGTATATACCTGTGTGTCATCTGCTCCTGTATATAGTATATACCAGTGTGTCATCTCCTCCTGTATATAGTATATACCTGTGTGTCATCTCCTCCTGTATATAGAATATACCTGTGTATCATCTCTCCTGAATATAGTACTAAATTGGCAGCCTGATAAATCCCCAGCCAACCGGAAGCCCTCCCCCTGGCAGTATATATTAGCTCACACATACACATAATAGACAGGTCATGTGAATGACAGCTGCCATATTTCCTATATGGTACATTTGTTGCTCTTGTAGTTTGTCTGCTTATTAATCAGATATTTATTTTTGAAGGATACCAGACTTGTGTGTCTTTTAGGGCGAGTTTCATGTGTCAAGTTGTGTGTGTGGAGTTGCATGTGGCGACATGCATGTAGCGACTTTTGTGAGATGAGTTTTGTGTGGCGACATGCGTGTAGCAACTTTTTGTGTGTCGAGTTGCATGTGACAGGTTAGTGTAGCAAGTTGTGTGCAGCAAGTTTTGCGCATGGCGAGTTTTGCGCGTGGCGAGTTTTATGTGTGGTGCGTTTTGAGTATGTGCAAGTTTTGAGAGAGGCAACTTTTGCATGTGTTGCAACTTTTGTGCATGTAGCAATTTTTCCACGTGTGCAAGTTTTGCATGTGGCGAGTTTTCCATGAGGTGAGTTTTCCATGAGGTGAGTTTTGCACGTGTGGCGAGTTTTACGTGAGCCTAGTTTTGCATGTGGCGAGTTTTGAGAGGCGACTTTTGTGTTTCGTCTTTTATGTGGCTAGGTTGGTGTATTTGTCGTGAAATGTATGCTAAGGGTGGTATATGTTGTGAATTCTGCTCTTGGGTTCCCTCCAGTGGTTGTAAGTGGGAATGCAGTTGTCTCTGACTAGCAGTCCTGGCCAGGTGTATCGGATGATTACAATTCTGACTGGGATATTTAGGTGTGCAGGATCCTTTAGCCCTTTCCAGTTGTCAATGTTTCTTGTGAAGTATTGGATCTCTTTCTGGCTTCCTGCTTGCTGCCAAATTCAGCAAAGTTAAGTGTTTTGTTTTTGTATCTGTGGCGCACTGCTGTGTGCTTATTTCAGTTTTATTCCTGCTCTGTTTGTAGGATTCACTGGAGTTGCAGATATACGCTCCTACATCTTTAGTTAGATGTAGGAAGTTTTTTGTATATTCTGCTGTGGTTTTTTTGAAGGGTTTTAATACTGACCGCACAGAACTCTGTCCTATCCTGTCCTATCTAGCTAGAGAGGCCTCCTGTGCTAAATCCTGTTTTTTCTGCCTGTGTATGTTTTTTCCTTTCCGACTGACCGCCAATATTTGTGGGGGGCTGTCCATCCTTTGGGGATATTCTCTGAGGCAAGATAGTATTCCGATTTCCATCTTTAGGGATATTTAGTCCTCCGGCTGTGACGAGGTGTCTAGGTGTGTTAGGTACACTCCACGGCTACTTCTAGTTGCGGTGTAAAGTTCAGGATTGCGGTCAGTATAGTGGCCACTTTCTCCAGTGAAAGTTCTCATGCAGCTCCAAGGTCACCGGATCATAACAGTACAACTGGCCAACAATGAGTTAAATGCATCTCAGAAGAAGGGAAGGAAGCTCTTGAGCCATTTTTTTTCTCCAGTCTGTTTTGTGTTCTCTTCCTTCTTAATATCTGGGTGGCTGAGGAGCCTGGTGCAAGCATGAATGTTCAGGAATTAGCTTCTCGTGTAGACCAGCTTGCTGCTAGGGTGCAAGGTATTTCTGATTATATTGTTCCGATTCCCGCTTTAGAACCGAAGATTCCTACTCCTGATTTGTTTTTTGGTGACAGGTCTAAATTTTTGAGTTTTAAAAACAACTGTAAACTGTTTTTGACATGAGACCTCGATACTCTTGTGATTCCATTCAGCAGGTAAAAATCGTAATCTCCCTGCTGCGTTGCGACCCGCAGGATTGGGCGTTTTCCCTGGAATCTGGGAATCCGGCTTTGCTTAATATTGACTCCTTTTTTCAGGCTTTAGGACTATTATATGATGAACCTAATTCTATGGATCAAGCTGAGAAGACCTTGTTGGCCCTGTCTCAGGGTCAAGAGGCGGCAGAATTGTATTGTCAGAAATTCAGAAAATGGTCTGTGTTGACTAAATGGAATAATGATGCTTTGGCGGCAATTTTCAGAAGGGGGCTTTCTGAATCCGTTAAAGATGTTATGGTGGGGTTTCCCACGCCTTCTGGTCTGAGTGATTCTATGTCTCTGGCCATTCAGATTGACCGACGCCTGCGGGAGCGCAGAACTGTCTGCGCTGTGGCGTTATCCTCAGAGCAAATTTCTGAGCCTATGCAATGTGATAGAATTCTGTCTAGAACGGAACGTCAAGGTTTCAGACGTCAAAATAGGTTGTGTTATTATTGTGGCGACGCTTCTCATGTCATTTCTGTCTGCCCTAAGCGGACAAAGAGGATCGCCAGTTCAATTACCATCAGTACTGTACAACCTAAATTTCTGTTATCTGTGTCCTTGATCTGCTCATTGTCATCATTTTCTGTCATGGCGTTTGTGGATTCAGGCGCCGCCTTGAATTTAATGGATTTTGAGTTTGCCAAGCGGTGTGTTTTTCCCTTGCAGCCTTTGCAGAACCCTATTCCTTTAAGGGGCATTGATGCTTCACCCTTGGCTAAAAATAAGCCCCAATTTTGGACACAGGTGACCATGCGCATGGCGCCAGCCCATCAGGAAGATTGTCGATTTCTGGTGTTGCATAACTTGCATGATGTTATCGTGCTGGGTTTTCCATTGTTGCAGGTACATAATCCTGTGTTGGACTGGAAGTCCATGTCTGTGACTAGTTGGGGTTGTCAGGGGGTTCATGATGATGTTCCTTTGATGTCAATTTCCTCTTCCTCACCTTCTGAAATTCCAGAGTTTTTGTCTGATTTTGAGGATGTATTCGATGAGCCCAAGTCCAGTTTCCTTCCACCGCACAGGGACTGCGATTGTGCTATTGACTTGATTCCAGGCTGTAAGTTTCCTAAGGGTCGACTTTTCAACCTGTCTGTGCCTGAACATACTGCCATGCGGAGCTTTATTAAGGAGTCTTTGGAGAAAGGGCATATTCAGCCATCTTCTTCACCGTTGAGAGCGGGGTTCTTTTTTGTTGCTAAAAAAGATGGTTCCTTGAGACCCTGTATAGATTATCGTCTCTTGAATAAAATCACAGTCAAATTTCAATACCCTTTACCTTTGCTTTCCGATTTGTTTGCTAGGATTAAGGGAGCTAGTTGGTTTACTAAGATTGACCTTCGAGGGGCATATAATCTTATTCGTATTAAACAGGGTGACGAATGGAAAACTGCGTTTAACACGCCCGAAGGCCATTTTGAATTTTGAATTCTTCTGGGCAAATTGAGCCTTCTGACTGTCCTGGTGTGGATTCTGTGGTTGACAGGTTGCAACAGATTTGGGCTCATGTGGTGGACAATTTGGTGTTGTCCCAGGAGGAGGCTCAGCGTTTTGCTAAGCGTCGTTGGTGTGTTGGTTCCCGGCTTCGGGTTGCGGATCTGGTCTGGTTGTCTTCCCGTCATGTTCCTATGAAGGTTTCTTCTCCTAAGTTTAAGCCTCGGTTTATTGGTCCTTATAGGATTTCTGAGATTATTAATCCGGTGTCTTTTCGACTGGCGCTTCCGGCCTCTTTTGCTATCCATAATGTCTTCCATAGATCTTTGTTGCGGAAATATGTGGAACCCGTTGTTTCCTCTGTTGATCCTCCGGCCCCTGTGTTGGTTGATGGGGAGTTGGAATATGTTGTTGAGAAGATTTTGGATTCCCGTTTTTCGAGGCGGAAGCTTCAGTACCTTGTCAAATGGAAGGGTTATGGCCAGGAGGATAATTCTTGGGTTTTTGCCTCTGATGTCCATGCTGCTGATTTGGTCCGTGCCTTTCATCTGGCTCATCCTGATCGTCCTGGAGGTCCTGGGGAGGGTTCGGTGACCCCTCCTCAAAGGGGGGTACTGTTGTGAATTCTGCTCTTGGGTTCCCTCCAGTGGTTGTAGCTGGGAATGCAGTTGTCTCTGAGTCACAGTCCTGGCTAGGTGTATCGGATGTTCTGACTGGGATATGTAAGTGTGCAGGATTCATTAGCCCTTTCCAGTTGTCAATGTTTCTCTGGAAGTGTTGGATCTAAGCCTGGCCTCTCCTGCTTATCTGCCAGTTCAGCAAAGATAAGTGTTTGTTTCTTTTCCTGTGGCACACTTGCAGTGTGCTTATTTTCAGTACTATTTGTTTGTTTTTTCTTTTGTCCAGATTAGACTGTGTTTGTGTTTTCTCAGTTTTATTGGTTTCACTGGAGTTGCAGATATACGCTCCTACATCTTTAGTTAGATGTAGGAGGTTTTTTGTATATTCCGCTGTGGTTTTTTGAAGGGTTTTAATACTGACCGCACAGAATTCTGTCCTATCCTGTCCTATCTAGCTACAGTGGCCTCCTGTGCTAAATCCTGTTTTTTCAGCCTGTGTATGTTTTTTCCTCTCCGACTCACCGCCAATATTTGTGGGGGGCTGTCTATCCTTTGGGGATTTTCTCTGAGGCAAGACAGTATTCCGATTTCCATCTTTAGGGATATTTAGTCCTCCGGCTGTGACAAGGTGTCTAGGTTTTGTTAGGTACACTCCACAGCTACTTCTAGTTGCCGTGTTAAGTTTAGGTGTTAGGGGTCGAGTTCCCGCTTCTGCACAGGGGGAATCTCGGGCCGCTTCTGCTGCGGTCTCCCATTCTTCTCCTGCCCCAGGTAAACCTGCTCAGCGGAGACGTCGGTCCTTGCGTCTGGCTCAGTCTCACTCTGTGCTTAGGCTTGCTGTTGCTTCTCCAGCTTTTGCCATTAAAGCCAGTGCTGGGCAGCAGCGAGCGGACGCTTTTGGGACTAAGTCCTCCTTTTTCCCTTCTGAGCATGCCCAGGGTGAGATCTCCCGTTGGAGATCAAGGGTCACATGCTCAGATGCTGCAGTGGTTCCCATTGGTCCTCCTGGCAGGTCCTGAAAGGGCTAACTTCTGTGGCAGCTGCCCATTGGCCCTTTATTGGAAGGTCCTGAAAGTACTACAGCTATATAAGCTTCGCATGACCGCACGGCCATGCGCTAGTGTACAATTTTATACGTGTGTTTGTTGTGAGTGCAAGTCGTTCATTAAATACCCCTACCCTATTGTATGACTGTTCGCGTATGGAGTATGGCTGCTATCTAGCGCCCGACTAACCACTCAACGTGGCACACACGTATCAGCGTCTATTGCTGTGTCCGCCAGTGCGGCGCCACACGCCAGTAGTGCGCCTCCTGACCCACGTCTGGGTGCTTAGTGGTGTCTGCCAGCACGGCACAGTTCGCACTTCGGTGCTCTAATTATAATAGTTACCTAACACACCCAGTTGCGGTGTTGTGTCAGCAAGTGGTCTAATCGGACTTCAATCCTGAGTCTTGGGGTTGTGTTCGCTGACTCCTTGCTTGCACTCTTTAGTGCGGTATTGCGGACCTGTGGCTTTACCGGGTTTGCTTCCACCGCCATATTACGCTGCCATTTACTAGCAGCAGGTTTTCACCTGCACGGTGGACCCCGGACTGCGAACGCATCTATTACATCTTTCTTGGTGTGTTGCGCCAGTCCTAACAGAACACTAGCGCCAGGGTCTGGCTAGTAATTGACAGACGATCTGCGTTTACAGCGGTACATCCAGCAGCTGGAGGGAAGGTTGGCGGCTCTAGAGCGTTCAACCTCAGCTGTGTTTGTCCGCTGCCACCTCTGCCCCAACTTTATCCCGTCTCCTGCTTCCTGACAAGTTTGCTGGTGACAGTAAACAATGTCACGGATTCGTAAGCCAGTGCTCCATACATCTCGAGCTCCTGGCGGCGCGTTTCCCTACGGAACGGGCGAAAGTGGGATTTATTTTATCTCTCTTGTCGGGCAGGGCGTTGGAGTGGGCAACGCCACTTTGGGAGCGTGATGACCGTGTGCTACAGAGTGCTCCGCTCTTTCTGGACGCTCTGAAGCAGGTCTTTCTGGGACCCCGTTTTACACACGATACCGCGCTCCAGTTATTGACAATTACTCAGGGCTCGTCTGTGGTCAGCCAGTTTGCCATCCAGTTCCGGACTCTAGCCTCGGAGTTAGAGTGGTCGGATAAAGTTCTAATTCCTGTGTTCTGGAGGGGACTGGCAGACCACGTGAAGGACGCCTTAGCCACCAGGGAGATACCTGCCACACTGGAGGAGCTTATTTCTCTATCTACCCGCATCGACCTCCATTTTCACGAACGAAGGTTAGAGCAGACCCAGTGTAGGCAGAGGTTTAGACTGGCTCCCACCTTCGCCAGACCTCTTGAATCCTCCGTTTTGGCGTCCGACTCCCATGAGGCCATGGAGGTTTCTCAAGCGGGACCTAAGTCTCAGGCCGCTCGAGTACCCATGGTTTGTAAAAATTGTCACCAACGAGGACATTACACTAATAAATGTCCACGGCGGTCGGGAAAACGATCGCGTCTCGTAACCTTAGGGGGAGGTTCACTAGACACAGCGGCTTTTTCCTCCAAACTGTCCTTTAAAGGGACAATCCTGTTTGACTCATCCACTCTAACAGTCGAGCTTTGTGTGGACTCAGGAGCAGAAGGAAATTTCATGTCCTCTGCTTTTGCTCTGCGCCACGCTGTACCACTTGTTATGCTCGCCAAACCTGTAACTGTTAGAGTTGTGAATGGGTCGACATTTCCACAACAAATCACACACCAGACTGTTCCATTCTCGTTGTCCATGTCCCCTTCCCACCAGGAGATTATTTCCCTTCTAGTCCTTCCCGAGGGAATGGATGAGATTTTACTGGGAATACCCTGGCTCCGTTACCACTCCCCACATATTGAGTGGTCCTCAGGGAGAATATTGGGTTGGAGTAAGTCTTGTATGGGCAGGTGTGTGAGTGAGTGTGTACAGGTCTCTACTACCGAGGTACCCGCAGACCTTTCATCTCTTCCAAGGTGCTATTGGTGCTATGCAGATGTATTCTCTAAAAAGGCAGCGGAGACTCTACCGCCTCATCGCCCCTATGACTGTCATATTGACCTCTTGCCTGGAGTTGAACCTCCTCGGGGAAGGGTATATCTCCTCTCTCTCCCTGAGACGGAGGCTATGTCTCAATACATCCAGGAGAATTTGGCAAGAGGGTTCATTAGGAAGTCAGTGTCTCCTGCAGGGGCAGGATTCTTCTTCGTACAGAAGAAGAACGGGGAATTACGTCCTTGCATCGATTACAGGGGTCTCAATGCTATCACCATTAAAAATAAGTACCCGTTGCCCCTGATATCGGAGCTCTTTGACAGGCTAAGGGGAGCTAAGATATTCACCAAACTAGATCTGCGGGGTGCCTACAACCTGATTCGCATCCGTGAGGGGGACGAATGGAAAACGGCTTTCAATACCAGGGATGGGCACTATGAGTACCTGGTAATGCCCTTCGGGCTCTGTAATGCCCCAGCCGTTTTTCAGGACTTTGTCAACGATATCTTCCGGGATATGCTTTCCACCTCGGTTGTAGTCTGTCTGGATGATATTCTCATCTTCTCTCCAGATATTGACTCCCACCGGAGAGATGTTGGCAGAGTCTTCGAACTCTTACGGGCGAATTCTCTTTATGCAAAGTTGGAGAAGTGTGTGTTTGAGCAGGAGTCTTTACCTTTCCTGGGCTATATCATCTCGGCCCAGGGATTGGCTATGGATCCTGCCAAACTACAGGCTGTGATGGACTGGCAAGTACCCCATTCTCTTAAAGCGATGCAGCGCTTTATGGGGTTCATAAATTACTATCGCCAGTTCATCCCCCACTTCTCCACTTTGGTAGCTCCCTTGGTATCCCTCACCAAGATGTGAGTGAATCCCAAATTGTGGTCGGAAGAGGTCTCCAAGGCCTTCACTTCTATAAAGTCCCATTTTGCTAGTGCTCCCATCTTACATCGTCCCGATGTGGATAAGCCATTCCTTATGGAGGTGGATGCCTCATCCGTTGGTGCTGGAGCAGTTCTCTATCAAAAGGATGCTCAAGGTCGGAAGCATCCATGCTTCTTCTTCTCAAAGACCTTCACACCAGCGGAGAGAAATTACTCCATCGGGGATAGGGAGTTGCTAGCAATGAAGTTGGCCTTTTTGGAGTGGAGACATCTTTTGGAGGGTGCTCGGTTTCCATTCCAAGTCTTCACGGACCACAAAAATTTGGTCTATTTGCGTACAGCCCAGCGGCTGAATTCTCGTCAGGCCAGATGGTCCTTGTTTTTCTCCCGGTTCCATTTTACTCTACATTATCTCGCCGGGGAGAAGAACATTCGTGCTGACGCTCTCTCTCGCTCCCTTGTGTCAACTGAGGAGGAGGAGCCTCGGCTTATTGTCCCTTCGGAGAGTCTGAGAACCGTAGCTCCGGTTTCGCTTGAGTCTGTGCCTCCGGGCAAGACTTTTGTTCCCATCAATTTGCGACCGGAGGTTCTCTCTTGGGCTCATTCGTCCAGAGTGGGTGGACACTTTGGGGCAAAGAGGACATCTGAGTTGCTGGCGAGAATGTACTGGTGGCCACATATGGTTCGTGACGTCGGAGACTACGTTCAGGCATGTGTCTCTTGTGCCAAAAATAAGTCTCTCCGTCAACGGCCAGCTGGTTTGTTATACCCTCTGCCGGTGGCAGACAGGCCCTGGGAGATGGTCGGGATGGACTTTGTTGTGGGTTTGCCCAAGTCTCGTGGCTGTACCATCATTTGGGTAATCACCGACCATTTTTCTAAAATGGTGCATTTGGTGCCGCTTCCTCGGCTACCTTCTGCACGGGCCTTGGCAGCGTTGTTTATTAAACACATCTTCCGCCTTCACGGTTTGCCAGACAAAATTGTCAGTGACCGGGGTCCCCAGTTTGCGTCTCGGTTCTGGAGAGAGCTTTGTCATCTTCTCAGTATTGAGTTAAATCTCTCTTTGGCGTATCATCCCGAGACAAATAGGTTGGTGGAGAGAGCCAACCAGACCTTGGTCACATATCTGCGACATTTTGTCTCTGCTAGGCAAGATGACTGGGCATCTTTGCTACCGTGGGCGGAGTTTGCTCTTAACAATGCTGTAGCTGACTCCACTGGACAGACCCCATTCCTCCTTAACTATGGTCAGCATCCGCGGGTACCTGTGCCCATGCCCGTGTCTTCCGCCGATTCCAGGGTGGCAGACTGGGCTGTGGAGGCACGGGACATTTGGGATCGCACTCAGGATGCCATTCGGGCTTCCAAGGAGAGAATGAGGTCCACCGCCGACGCACATCGGCGCCTCGCTCCAACCTTTGCTCCTGGCGACTTAGTGTGGCTCTCCGCCCGTAACATCAGGCTGCGAGTTGAGTCTACCAAGTTTGCACCTCGCTACTTAGGTCCTTTTAAGGTCCTCGAACAGGTTAATCCTGTGGTTTACCATCTAGCCCTTCCTCCACGCCTAGGTATCACCGACACCTTTCATGTGTCCCTCCTTAAGCCCGTGTACATGTCCCGGTTTTCTGAGTCATCTACTGGGACGTCGGGTTCGTCTACGGACGATTACGAGGTGAACGCTATCTTGGGGTACAAGGTGGTTCGTGGCAAAATTTTTTTTTTGGTGGACTGGAGGGGTTACGGTCCTGAGGATAGATCCTGGGAGCCTGCTGAGCACATTCGGGCTCCGCAGCTCATTGCTGCCTTCGAACGTAGCGAGGCCCAAAGGGGGGGGGCCCTAGGAGGGGGGTAATGTTAGGGGTCGAGTTCCTGCTTCTGCACAGGGGGAATCTCGGGCCGCTTCTGCTGCGGTCTCCCATTCTTCTCCTGCCGCAAGTAAACCTGCTCAGCGGAGACGTCGGTCCTTGCATCTGGCTCAGTCTCACTCTGTGCTTAGGCTTGCTGTTGCTTCTCCAGCTTTTGCCATTAAAGCCAGTGCTGGGCAGCAGCGAGCGGACACTTTTGGGACTAAGTCCTCCTTTTTCCCTTCTGAGCATGCCCAGGGTGAGATCTCCCGTTGGAGATCAAGGGTCACATGCTCAGATGCTGCAGTGGTTCCCATTGGTCCTCCTGGCAGGTCCTGAAAGGGCTAACTTCTGTGGCAGCTGCCCATTGGTCCTTTATTGGAAGGTCCTGAAAGTACTACAGCTATATAAGCTTCGCATGACCGCACGGCCATGCGCTAGTGTACAATTGTATACGTGTGTTTGTTGTGAGTGCAAGTCGTTCATTAAATACCCCTACCCTATTGTATGACTGTTCGCGTATGGAGTATGGCTGCTATCTAGCGCCCGACTAACCACTCAACGTGGCACACACGTATCAGCGTCTATTGCTGTGTCCGCCAGTGCGGTGCCACGCGCCAGTAGTGCGCTTCCTGACCCACGTCTGGATGCTTAGTGGTGTCTGCCAGCACGGCACAGTTCGCACTTCGGTGCTCTAATTATAATAGTTACCTAACACACCCAGTTGCGGTGTTGTGTCAGCAAGTGGTCTAATCGGACTTCAATCCTGAGTCTTGGGGTTGTGTTCGCTGACTCCTTGCTTGCACTCTTTAGTGCGGTATTGCGGACCTGTGGCTTTACCGGGTTCGCTTCCACCGCCATATTACGCTGCCAATTACTAGCAGCAGGTTTTCACCTGCACGGTGGACCCCGGACTGCGAACGCATCTATTACATCTTTCTTGGTGTGTTCCGCCAGTCCTAACATTAGGTTTGCGGTCAGTATAGTGGCCACTTTCTCCAGTGAAAGTTCTCATGCAGCTCCAAGGTCACCGGATCATACAGGGACCGACATCTCCTCTGAGCAGGTTCCACTGCGGCTGATGCAGAATGGGAGACTGCAGCGGGCATGGTTTGAGATTCCCCCTGTGCAACGACGGGAACTCGCCTTTTAATATTACCCCCTCCTTAGGCCCCCCTCCTCGAGCCTTGCTATGCTCAAAAGCTGCAATGAGCAGCGGGGCCCAAATGTGCTCCACAGGTTCCCAGGTTCTGTCCTCTGGACCGTGACCCTTCCAGTCAACCAGATATTTCTTGCCATGTACCACCTTGCACCCCATGATAGCATTCACCTCAAACTCTTCCGCGGATGAACCCGATGTCCCAGCAGATGACTCGAAAAACCGGGACAAATGAACGGGCTTTAAGAGAGAAACGTGAAAAGTGTCGGTGATACCAAGGCGTGGAGGAATAGCCAAACGGTAGACCACAGGGTTGACCTGTTCCAGAACCTTGAAAGGACCAATGTAGCGAGGCGCAAACTTAGTGGACTCAACTCGCAGCCTGATGTTTCGGGCGGAGAGCCACACTAAGTCACCAGGAGCAAAGGCCGGAGCAGGGCGCCGGTGTGCATCAGCAGAAACCCTCATTCTCTCTTTGGAGGCCCGGATGGCATCCTGTGTGCAGTCCCAAATGTCACGTGCCTCCATCGCCCAGTCTGCCACCCTAGAATCGGTGGATGACACGGGCATGGGCACAGGGACACACGGATGCTGGCCGTAATTAAGGAGAAAAGGAGTCTGCCCAGTGGAATCGGCTTCGGCTACGGCGTTGTTCAAGGCAAATTCCGCCCAAGGTAGCAAAGATGCCCAGTCATCCTGCCTAGCAGAGACAAAATGTCGCAAGTAAGTCACCAGAGTCTGGTTGGTCCTCGCTACCAACCCATTCGTCTCGGGATGATATGCAGAGGAGAGATTCAGCTCTATGCTGAGTAAATGGCAGAGCTCTCTCCAAAACCGAAGCACGAACTGGGGACCCAGGTCGCTGACAATTTTATCAGGCATTCCATGCAAATGGAAAATATGTTTTATGAACAACGCCGCCAAGGCCCGTGCAGAAGGTAACCGTGGAAGCGGCACCAAATGTACCATCTTAGAGAAATGATCGGTGACTACCCAGATAACGGTGCAGCCACGAGACTTGGGTAAGCCCACCACGAAGTCCATCCCGACCATCTCCCAGGGCCTGTCTGCCACCGGCTGTGGGTAAAGTAGCCCAGCAGGCCGTTGCCGAAGAGACTGATTCTTGGCGCAGGAGACACACGCCCCAATATAGTCTTCGACCTCACTGGCCATATGCGGCCACCAGTGAGTCCTCGCCAAAACCTCAGATGTCCTCTTGGTCCCAAAATGTCCACCCACCCTGGACGAGTGAGCCCAAGAGAGAACCTCTGGTCGCAAATTAGTTGGAACGAAAGTCTTGCCTGGAGACTAGTTAAACCAGAGCTACAATTCTCAGGCTCTCAGAAGGGACAATAAGCCGTGGCTCCTCCTCCTCAGATGACACTAAGGAGCGAGAGAGAGCATCGGCATGCATGTTCTTCTCCCCAGAGAAAAAATGGAGAGTAAAATGGAACCGGGACCATCTAGCCTGGCGGGAATTCAGCCGCTGGGCCGTCTGTAAGTACACCAAGTTTTTGTGGTCTGTGAACACTTGGAAGGTAAAGCGAGCTCCCTCCAAGAGGTGTCTCCACTCTGAGAAAGCCAACTGCATGGCTAGCAACTCCCTGTCCCCGATGGAATAATAATAATAATAATAATAATAATAATAATTTTTATTTATTTAGCGCCAACAAATTCCGCAGCACTTTACAATTAAGTGGGGACATGTAAAGACAATAAATTCAGTACAAGTTACAGTTAGGGCCAGAAATATTTGGACAGTGACACAAGTTTTGTTATTTTAGCTTTTTACAAAAACATGTTCAGAAATACAATAATATATATAATATGGGCTGAAAGTGCACACTCCCAGCTGCAATATGATAGTTTCCACATCCAAATCGGAGAAAGGGTTTAGGAATCATAGCTCTGTAATGCATAGTGTCCTCTTTTTCAAGGGACCAAAAGTAATTGGACAATGGACTCTAAGGGCTGCAATTAACTCTGAAGGCGTCTCCCTCGTTAACCTGTAATCAATGAAGTAGTTAAAAGGTCAGGGGTGGATTCCAGGTGTGTGGTTTTGCATTTGGAAGGTGTTGCTGTGAGCAGACAACATGCGGTCAAAGGAACTCTCAATTGAGGTGAAGCAGAACATCCTGAGGCTGAAAAAAAAGAAAAAATCCATCAGAGAGATAGCAGACATGCTTGGAGTAGCAAAATCAACAGTTGGGTACATTCTGAGAAAAAAGGAATTGACTGGTGAGCTTGGGAACTCAAAAAGGCCTGGGCGTCCACGGATGACAACAGTGGTGGATGATCGCCGCATACTTAATTTGGTGAAGAAGAACCCGTTCACAACATCAACTGAAGTCCAGAACACTCTCAGTGAAGTAGGTGTATCTGTCTCTAAGTCAACAGTAAAGAGAAGACTCCATGACAGTAAATACAAAGGGTTCACATCTAGATGCAAACCATTCATCAATAACAAAAATAGACAGGCCAGAGTTAAATTTGCAGAAAAACACCTCAAGAAGCCAGCTCAGTTCTGGAAAAGTATTCTATGGACAGAGACAAAGATCAACCTGTACCAGAATGATGGGAAGAAAAAAGTTTGGAGAAGAAAGGGAACGGCACATTATCCAAGGCACACCACATCCTCTGTAAAACATGGTGGAGGCAACGTGATGGCATGGGCATGCATGGCTTTCAATGGCACTGGGTCACTTGTGTTTATTGATGACATAAGAGCAGACAACAGTAGCCGGATGAATTCTGAAGTGTACCGGGATATACTTTCAGCCCAGATTCAGCCAAATGCTGCAAAGTTGATTGGACCGCGCTTCATAGTACAGATGGACAATGACCCCAAGCATACATCCAAAGCTACCCAGGAGTTCATGAGTGCCAAAAAGTGGAACATTCTGCAATGGCCAAGTCAATCTCCAGATCTAAACCCAATTGAGCATGCATTTCACTTGCTGAAATCCAGACTTAAGACGGAAAGAACCACAAACAAGCAAGACCTGAAGGCTGCGGCTGTAAAGGCCTGGCAAAGCATTAAGAAGGAGGAAACCCAGCGTTTGGTGATGTCCATGGGTTCCAGACTTAAGGCAGTGATTGCCTCCAAAGGATTTGCAACAAAATATTGAAAATAAAAATATTTTGTTTGGGTTATGTTTATTTGTCCAATTACTTTTGACCTCCTAAAATGTGGAGTGTTTGTAAAGAAATGTGTACAATTCCTACATTTTCTATCAGATATTTTTGTTCAACCCTTCAAATTAAACGTTACTATCTGCACTTGAATTCTGTTGTAGAGGTTTCATTTCAAATCCAATGTGGTGGCATGCAGAGCCCAACTCACAAAAATTGTGTCACTGTCCAAATATTTCTGGCCCTAACTGTAAGACAATTTAAACAGTGACATTAGGGGTGAGGTCCCTGCTCGCAAGCTTACAATCTGCAAGGAAATGGGGGGACACAATAGGTGAAAAGTGCATGTTATTTCAGGTCTGGCAATTATAATAAATAGGGATTTTCATATAAAGCTGCATGATCCGGTTATCAGCCCGTGTGTTTAAGTGCAATAGTCAAGTAACAAGTGCAGTTATCATGTGCATGGAGGGTGTGGAGACAGATGAATAGTAGGGTGCAGATTCACATGCAGATAATATTTGGAAGGAGGGAACAGGACAAAGTTAGTTTACTGAGTAGTTGATTTGGTAGGCTTGTTTGAAGAGATGGGTTTTTAAAGCGTGCTTGAATGGGTCGGGGCTAGGTATCAGTCTGATCGTCTGGGGAAGTGCATTCCAGAGAGCTGGCGCATCACGAGAGAAGTCTTGAAGACGGAGGTGCGAGGTTCGGGTTACGGGGGATGTTAGTCTTAGGTCATTTGTAGAACGGAGGGCACGTGTAGGGCGATAGACGGAGATGAGAGAGGAGATATAAGGCGGTGCAGAACTGTGGAGAGCTTTGTGGGTGAGAGAGATGAGTTTATACTGGACCCTGTAGCGAATGGCTAGCCAGTGTAATGACTGGCACAAGATGGAGGCATCAGTGAAGCGGCTGGACAGAAATATGACCCTGGCTGCCGCATTTAAGATGGATTGGAGAGGAGAAAGTTTGGAAAGAGGGAGACCGATCAGAAGAGAGTTGCAGTAGTCCAGACGGGAATGAATGAGAGCGACAGTAAGAGTCTTAGCAGTTTCAAAGGTGAGAAAAGGTCGGATTCTGGAGATGTTTCTAAGATGCAGGTGACAGGAGTGAGTGAGTGATGGAATAATTCCTCTCTGCCGGTGTGATGGTCTTGGAGAAGAAGAAGCAAGGACGCTTCTGACCTTGAGCATCCTTTTGGAAAAGGACTGCTCCTGCACCAACGGATGAGGCATCCACCTCCATGATAAATGGCTTATCTACATCAGGGTGATGTAGGTTGGGAGCACTAGCGAAGTGTGACTTAATTGAGAGAAAGAGCTTGGAGACCTCCTCCGTCCACAACTTGGGATTTGCTCCCTTCTTGGTGAGGGCAACCAAGGGAGCTACCAAAGTTGAGAAGTTTGAAATGAACTGGCAATAGTAATTAATGAACCCCATAAAGCACTGAACGGCTTTAAGAGAAGGGGTTCCTGCCAGACAATCACGGCCTGTAGCTTGGCAGGATCCATAGCCAAACCCTGGGCAGAGATGATATAACCAAGGAAAGGCAAGGACTCCTGCTCAAACACACACTTCTCCAACTTGGCATAGAGGGAGTTTGCCCGTAAGAGGTTGAAGACTTTGCAAACATCTCTCCGATGGGAGTCAATATCTGGAGAGTAGGTGAGAATATCTTCCAGATAGACTACGACTGATGTCGTGAGCATATCCCGGAAGATGTCATTCACAAAGTTTTGGAAAATGGCTGCGGCATTACAGAGCCCAAAGGGCATCACCAGAAATTCATAGTGCCCATCCCTGGTGTTTAAAGCCGTCTTCCATTCGTCCCCTCACGGATGCGAATCAGGTTATATGCACCCCGCAGATCTAATTTTGTAAATACCATTGCTCCCCTTAGCCTATCAAAGAGCTCAGATATCAGGGGTAGTTGGTACTTGTTCTTAACGGTGATGGCGTTAAGACCCCTGTAGTCTATGCATGGACGTAATTCTCCACTCTTCTTCTGCACAAAGAAGAACCCAGCCCCAGCAGGTGACACTGACTTCCTAATGAATCCTCTTGCCAGATTCTCTTGGATGTACTGAGACATTGTCTCCATCTCCGGGAGAGATAACGGATAGACTCGACCCCGGGGAAGCTCAGCCCCAGGCAAGAGGTCAATAGGACAGTCATAGGGGCGGTGAGGCGGAAGCGTCTCCACAGCCCTTTTGGAGAACACGTCCGCATAAGGCCAATAGTGCTTGGGGAGAGAGGAAAGATCTGCGGGTACTTCTGTTGTGGCAACCTGAACACACTCCCTCTGACATCTACCCTCGCAGGATTTACTCCATCCCAAAATTCTCCCTGAGGACCACTCTGTATGAGGAGAATGATAGCGAAGCCATGGTATCCCCAACAGGACCTCATCAATTCCCTCAGGAATGACTAATAGAGAGATAATCTCCTGATGTGATGGAGACACAGAAAGAGTGAAAGGAATGGTTTGGTGTGTAATCTGTGAGGGTAGTGTCGACCCATTTACCACCCAAACGGTTACTGGCTTACTGGCTTGGCGAGCATCACCAGGGGTATTGCGTGTCGCTGGGCGAAAGCGGATGACATAAAATTACCCTCCACCCCAAAGTCTACACATAGCTCTACAATAAGAGTGGATGAGCCTATGGTAATTGTCCCTTTGAAGGACAACTTAGAGGCAAATGTCGCCGTGTCTAGTGTACCTCCTCCAACTGCCACTAGACGCTGATGTTTCCCCAACCGCTGAGGACACCTGGAGGCAAGATGTCCTGACTGCCGGCAAACATGACAGACCTTAAGTGCACGACCGGACCGGGACTTGGATCCTGCTCGTGACACCTCATTGGCCTCATGTGACTCGGATGCCTGGACCAGAGATTCCAAAGGTTTGGTGAAGGTGGGAGCCAGCCGAAACCTCTGCCTACACTGGGCTCGCTCCAACCTTCGCTCGTGAAAACGAAAGTCGATGCGAGTTGATATAGCTATGAGCACCTCCAGTGTGGCAGGAATCTCCCTAGTGGCCAAAGCATCCTTCACATGGTCAGCCAGCCCCCACCAAAATACCGGGATGAGGGTTTTATCTGACCACTCCAGCTCAGACGCTAATGTCCGGAAGTGGATGGCAAAATGGCTGACCATGGTCGAACCCTGAGTCAATGCCAGTAGTCGGAGCGCTGTATCATGGGTAACTTGGAAGACCTGTTTCAGTGTGCCCAGAAACCGAGGAACACTCTGCACCACATGATCATTGCGCTCCCACAGAGGCGTAGCCCACTCCAAAGCTCTGTCTGACAGGAGAGAGATTATGAATCCCACCTTCGCCAGCTCTGTGGGAAAAAGTGTAGCCACGAGCTCAAGATGTATACCACAATGGCTCACGAAATCCCTACAGGATTTACTGTCACCAGAGTATCTTTCAGGCAATGGGAGGTGAGATAAGGTTGGCACAGAGGTGGCAGTGGGTAAAGCTGCTGCAGCCACGCTAGCAGCCTGAACAGCTATTGCGGTAACATCCACCGCTGAGGTTGCACGCTCGAGAGACACCAACCGGCTCTCCTGCTGATGGATGTACCCCTGCAATTGCTGTTCATCCGCCATTACTTAGCCAGATCCTGGAGCTAGTGTACTGTTATGGTTGGCGGAATGCACCGAATATATTTATTAGTAGTAATAGGTGCGTTCGCAACCCGGGATCCACCGTGCAGGAAAGAACCCGCTGCTAAGTAAGGCGATGAAATATGTTAGTATAAACGAACTCTGTTACTTCACAGAGTCCGTTAGCAAAGAGAACGCTGTGACCTGTTTGAATCACAGGGGAACACAGCTACTTAGTAGAGCTGACAGTGGTTATGCAGTCAAATGCAAACACGCAACTCCTCTCCGTGGAGCCGGAATTCTAATGGCTATTAGCCAGCCCTGAATCCACACACATGATACTCCTCGCCGGAGGTGCCAGCATTCTAGGGGCTTATTTCAGCCGGGTCCCTGAATGTACACACAAGAAACTCCTCGCCGGAGGTGCCACCATTCTAGGGACTTATTTCAGCCGTGTCCCTGACTGCACACACACGACCACACTGGTGCTGAGCACATATATAGTTTACACTAGCGCATGGCTGTGCGGTCATGCAAACCTTTTATAACTGCAGCATGTACAGGACCTTCCCAGAAGGACCAATGGGAGGCTGCCACAGAAGTTGAGCACCTTCAGGACCTTCCTGGAGGACCAATGGGATCTGCTGCAGTATCTGAGCATGTGACCCTCGATCTCCAACAGGAGATCTTGCCCTGGGCATGCTCAGAAGGGGAAAAGCAGGACTTAGTCCCAAAAGCGTCTGCTCGCCGCTGCCCAGCACTGGCTTCAATGGCAGAAGCTGTGAAAGCAGCAGTAACCCTTTGCACAGAGTGAGACTGAGCAAGATGCTGGGACCGACGTCTCCGCTGAGCAGGATCCACTGTGGCTGATGCAGAATGGGAGACTGCAGCGGATATGGTTCAAGATTCCCCCTGTGCAACGATGGGAACTCAACTCCTAACACCGAGTTACGATACTTTTGCGATATCGGATACTGGAATCAGAAGTTCACATAGTGCAGTGATGCACTATAATGGAGTGTGGGTGGTGCATGGGCGGAGATTGCGTGTGTGTGCGGGGTCTGTGCATGCCTGATGGGGTCTGTGCAGGCTGCCGGGGCTCTGTGTGGGCCTGCCAGGGCTCTGTGTGGCCTGCAGGGGTCTGTGCGTGCCTGCCGGGGGTCTGTTCGGGCTGTAGGGATCTGTGTGGGCCTTCCAGGGCTCTGTGCGGGCTAATGGGGCTCTGTGCAGGCTGCTGAGGCTCTGTGCGGGCTGCTGTAGCTCTGTGCGGGCTGCCGGAGGACTGAACGGGTCTGCTGGGGCTCTGTGCGGGCTGCCGGGGCTCTGTGTGGTCTGCTGGGGCTCTGTGCGGGCTGACTGGGCTCTGTGCGGGCTGATAGGGGTCTGTGCGTGTGTTCAGGCATCGTCTGATGGGACTACAAGTACCATCAGATGATGCCTGCTACAGTGACAGTGATTGACACATTAGCCAATGATGGGAGAGTAGTAGTCCCATAATCCCGCTAATGTGTTGAATGTAAAAAAAAATACTACATACATATTACATACATACTACACACACTACACACATACATACTACATACTACATACATACTACATACTACATACTACATACATACTACATACATACTACATATATACATACTACATAAATACTACATACTTACATACTACATACATACATACTGCATACATACTATATACATACTCCAACAACATACATACTACATACACACTACATACTACATACATACTACATACATACTACACACTACATACATACTACATACATACATACTACATACATGCTACATACATATTTCATACAATACATTCATACATTACATACAATACATTCATACATTACATACAATACATACATAGACATACAGTACATAAAACATAGAGTACATACTCACTATCACTTGTCACTTTGTGCCCCGAAGCCAGTGTCATCTGTAAAAAATATTAAAATAACAAACAACCAATACACTCCCTGTCCGCAGAAATCCACGAGTGTCCCACGACGATCTCCCATGGAGAACGGCAGCATCAGCTGATGCAACCGCTCTCCAGGGGCTTTAGGAATCCAATGACAGGAGGAAGGTATCCTTCCGCACTGTATTCCTCCGCCGCTGTAAAAAAATAGTCCCTAGTCTCACTTTTGGCATTGCTGTGTGACAAATTTTCCCACGCAGCAATTGCCATAAAGTGAGACTTTGAACTATAGTAACCTCAGAGATGCACTGCAGGAGCAATTGTCTCCTGTCAGTGTGCCACTGAGGATCCTATAGAGCATTGACGTCACCTGATGTCACTGTTCTATAGGGGAGTATACGGTTTATTATTTTACATTTTTTGCAGGCACTGAAGTATGGTAAGTATGGGTAAATGAAGAATATTAAAATACTTTTTTCCTAACATGTGCATGTTTTATTAACCCTTTATTACTATTGGATTAATAATGGATAGGCATATTATTGACGACTCTCCGTTATTAACCCGGCTTAATGTCACCTTACAATAGCAAGGTGACATTAACCCCTTATTACCCCATATTCCACTGCTACACGGGAGTGGGAAGAGAGGGGCTAAGTGCCAAAATTGGTGCATCTTACAGACATGCACTGCGCATAACAGGAAGTCTCTGAGCTCTGGAGACTTGGATGTCATCATGACGACATTGGGTCTCCATGGCACCAATCGGGACCCCGCTGTATGCTGTGGGGTCTCCAATGCAAAGGCAGAGGGGCTATCAGAGCTGACAGCCCCTCTGCCTGCTCCCGGAATGCTGATATCATGTTTGATTGTTCCGGGGGTTAAAGTGCCGGGAGCAGTCCGTGACCACTCCTGGCACTTAGTGCCGGGTGTCAGCTGTGACATTCAGCTGAGCCTCTGCTAAAGATGTTCCATGAACAGTTTAATCAATCTCATCCTACCATCAACTTGACACTCAACTACTCCTGTACTGAAATTAACTTTTTGAACAGCATCATTAAGCTGCAGAACAATGAAATAGAGACATCCCTGTATCGGAAGCCAATCGACCGTCCAACATACTTTAAATGGAATAGTTTCCAGCCAAAACACATAAACTCTATTGTCTACAGTCAAGCCATCAGATACAATCGTATATTTTCCAACCCCATGGATAGAGATGAACACCTTGGTCACCTCAAAAAGGCCTTTTTGAGTCAGGGCTACCATCCAAGAACAATTGAAAACCAGATCACAAGAGCCAACAGAATATCAAGGAATCACCTGCTACATTACAAAGCTAAAGAAGAAAATAACCGGGTAACTCTAGTAGTCACCTACCATCCAAATCTGGAGGTGCTAAGGGGAGCTGCACGGAAATTACAACCTTTACTACAAAAAGATTACAATCCGTTTTTCCAGTCCCCCCACTACTGTGTTTTAGGCAGCCCCTAAATCTAAGAAGTATTATTGTCAGGAGCTCGCTGTCCTCTCCAACAGCTGCAGGTACCTTTCCTTGCAACCAGAAAAAATGTAAAAGCTGTCCATTTATAATGACCATGGACAAGATAAAGATCCCCAATTCACATCAGGACTACAAAGTACCAGGTACTTTCAGCTGCATCACTTCGAATGTGGTGTAACCAATTATATTTACTAAATGTCCAACTGGGGTTCTGTATGTTGGGGAGACAGGGCAGAAACTGACAACAAGAATAAATTCTCACCGCCACACAATAAAAGAAAAAAGAATGGATTTACCTGTGGCAAAACATTTCTGCATGTCTGATCATAGCACCATGGACCTGAAATTACTTGTATTGAAAGGGAGCTTCAAATCTCAGAGAGACAGGAGAATCTCGGAGTATAAATTTATGACAACTTTGGACACACTTAGTGCAGGAATAAATGTGTCGCATGGATTTATGTCTTTTTACATCAATTGAGGAATTTGCACTCAGACCTTATGGGGCATCATAACAGTACCAGACCCTAGTCAGAGGACAACAAAACATTCTGTTAGAGCTAGCAGAATGCACAAAGTAATAGGGTGATAGATACGAGGTGCGTTCGCAGCTCGGTGTCCACATTGCAGAGGTACCTGCTGCAAGTAATGGCGGATGGACACTGAGCTCACACGTGGGTTAAAATTCACCCCGTGTGAAATGAAAGTGAGCTCTGTTGCCTCTTAAACTCTCCTTCAGGCCCTGAGATCCATATTCATGTAAAAAATAAAGAATAAAAATAAAAAATATGGATAATCTCACCCCTCCGAAGGACCCTGGCTGTCACTGCTGCGAGCGTCTGCCTCCGTCCCTAAGAATGCAGTGAGTGAAAGACCTTCGATGACGTCACGGTCACGTGAGCGGTCAGGTGACCTGTCACCTGACCGCTCACGTGACCGTGACATCATCGAAGGTCCTTCACTTATGCATTCTTAGGAACGGAGGCAGACGCTCGCAGCGGTGACAGCCAGGGTTCGCCGGAGGGGTGAGTATATCCCTATTTTTTATTTTTATTCTTTATTTTTTTTACATGAATATGGATCCCAGGGCCTGAAGGAGAGTCCCCTGTCCTCCAGACCCTTGGAACCATACGCACCGCACACGCCGATTCCGATTTCCGATATCGCAAAAATATCGGAACTCGGTATCGGAATTCCGATACAGCAAATATCGGCCGATACCCGATATTTGCAGTATCGGAATGCTCAACACTAGCAATGACTAATTAAGGTTTTGTAGTGTGAACATAAAAATGGATATTTTGAGTCCAAATTGATATATACAGAATGAATTTACACCATGACAGAGCAGCATTGCTGATCCATAACAAAGAAGAAGACAGCGCCACACCGGTCAGTGAAAAATGACTTACAGATTTAATCTGCCGTCTGCGGCGACGTTTCGGTACAATGACCTTTATCAAGGTCATTGTACCGAAACGTCGCCGCAGATGGCAGATTAAATCTGTAAGTCATTTTTCACTGACCGGTGTGGCGCTGTCTTCTTCTTTGTTATGGATTGGACTTTGTAGCTGGGCTGACCCCCTGGCAGTGACGTGCGCCACTAAGCCTATTAAGGCCGTATGGGTGTAAGGTGCGGTTTAACGCATTTTTTTTTATTTTTACGAGCAGCATTGCTGGTCATACATTTACAGACAGATAATGTTCATAGTGACACAATCTTGAGAACTGTTTACTTATTGTCCGAAAGCTTTTACCTCGCAAATAGTTCTATGTTTATTGTTTATTATTGGAAAACATGGAGGTTTATTTCACCTCTGTCTGATTTCGAATGATGTGATTCCTTGGGAGCTTTTATAGTTTATGGATTTACTGCCCATCGTCTGATTTTTGCCTGGTATCTCTGATTCATCTTATCCTGAAAGCTGGCCACTAGAGGGTGAGGCTGAAACCAGAGATACACAGTGTATATCACTTTATAACGCCAGAAAAGCATGACTAAGACAGAAGCAGAAATTTGGATACCTGTACTTTATACGTGTATGTACAGTGTTGTGATACCTGAATAAGTGGAGACGCCCATGCAGTGTTGTGAACTTCCCAGCAGTTCTCTGTCTTGGCACATGGTTTTCTGAAATTCCAGATGGATGATATTTAAAAGCTCCTTTTTGGTGATGTGAGTATATGTACTTAACCTTTATATGTAATTAATCTTTATGTGTTTAATATTTATATGTACTTAACCTTTGTATGTTAACATATACAAAAGTGTATGCAATCATACTATTCCTTTCATTTTGTACTTTGAAATAAAATTGCATTATAATAAAGGGGAGAAGCCAAGGCTGCTTATGGTCATAACGCAATACATAAAGTGCATATGCACATATTAATTTCTAACTGTATTTCAAAATGAGACATTTAGCGGTGGTGGTGCTGGATAGCCAGTGTGGAGGTTGAACCTGAAACATCTATGTCCGGACCTGGTCAACCTTTATCTGCTCTTGCCCTTTCTGGTGCCATGGGAGTGATTCAGAAATGCTTCAGGAACAATTTTCATTTAATGTGGCTTTGCTTTTAATACATTTAGGAGGCCGTAACGGCACAGCGAATATAAAAAGCGTAGAGTACGACTGCCCCATTTGAGAATGTCTTGGCGTGGCGGGGTGGCTCAAAGAATTGATCAATTGTTTGTTAAATGTCTCATTTTGAAATACAGTTAGAAATTAATATGTGCATATGCACTTTATGTAGTGCGTTCTGACAATAAGCAGCGCTGGCTTCTCCCCTTTTTTAAAATTGCATTATATCACAAGTAGTAGCCTTCTTTAAAGCTGTATCCGAACCTTCGTGTTAAAAATTGGCAATACAGGTTCTCTACCTGATCACTGTTTAATGTTTGCAGCTTCATTCAGAAGTACGGCCTCCCAATATAAATATATATCATTATTTCCAGGCCTAGATGCTCCAAAACTTAAATATAAGAAATACACATTTAAATATCGATTGTCAGTTACATCATGAGTCACATAATTTTACATTTAAACTCTAGCTTTAATTGTAGGCATTGATTTGTTCATGTCAATAACACCCACAGGAACCCAGATTTTTGCTGTTGGCTTGTAGGTGTTTGCTGATTAATTAAGTCAAATTCATATGGCAGCATTAAGTTATTCGATTATACTACTCAAAACACCTTATTATGGCAATGCTAATTTGTATAAGTGGTTAAATTCAATGCACAAATCTGTTCTGTATAATTTGTTCCAAAGTAGGAAGAAAGTTCTAAAACCTTTTTCTTTCTTGCTTTTAACTGCTAATGGAAACAATTGATTACTTAACATTTTATATATTCTTCTTGAAGTACATATTACTTTTAATTCTTGATTGCATAAGAAGTAAGAGAATTATTAAAATTTTAAACTTAGGAGTGAAGAGGAGCCTTTTATATTAGAGCATAAGAAAAGTTAAGTTAAAGAATTACTTTTTTCATAAGTCAATAACACAAATACAGATGAGAACTGAGGGCTGAGGGCTGATGTTTATATTCTGGGAAGGAGGGCAATATACATAAAGGTTCCCAGGCTATTAATATCATCTTAGAACTGGTTGGTTAGCCTTTCCTGTCTATTTTATGGGGGACCCAAGAAAAAAAATGATGTAACGTCCCACCATAATTTCAAACCAGCAAAAGCTATACAGACAGTAGTGGACTGATATTAATAGTCATTGATGGGGCCAGATAAATTAATCCTCATCCCAGGCTACGAACATCAGCACTCATCTGCCTCAGAAATGGTGCAGCAATAAGCATCACTCTTCCCACTTGCCCTGTCTCGATGGCAAGTCTCTGGATCTCTTGTCACAGAGGCATCTCCCCACTTATAAAGTGTACAACTGTTGTCTCTCAAGCCATCATCCAGAGGTGAAGAGGAGGGTGTGATGAGTTTAAATGGCATTGTTTTAGTATTTAATCAATTTTCCTATTTACTCCTTCTCTGCTTTTCAGGTCAACAAACTAGCTGTCCTGGACAATATGTAGTCAACATATTAACAAACATGTATTTTTCAATTATTCTGCGTATTTGTCATCTAGGATAACAACACAATATGTTACAACAAACATTAACTTAAAAGTCAATATTACAGGCTCATACAATCATACAAACAATAGTCTGTGTTTTCTTGACCAAAGAACAAACACATCAAATTCAAAAGTGAACATAAAGACAAGTCTATGCCTCCTGACTTACTTAAAATAGATGTCTGGATAGTTAAGATTATATGTTGTGTCGTCACAATTTGGATAAACTAGAATAAACTTTCTCACGGGAGCTCAGCACTAGAAACTGCAGGAGTGATTAGGCTCCTCTCAGTGTTAGGCGGATGACTGGGAGAGCGGTCACTGATGTGACTACTTTTTAAATCATCTTAATCTTCATGGAACAGTATAGATTATCCTCACATCAGACAGGTGAGGGATATGGTTGATTATTATTTTTGTTTCTTTTACAGGGTATATGGGCCTTTGTGGATTAGGCTTAAGATGAGTATCATGGTTGCTTATAATTTTCTGTTTTTTTACAAGTGACAATGGCATCAATGGAATAGGTGCAAGGTGAGTATAACGGTGTTTTTTATTTCTATTTAAATTAAAGGAGTCTGTGTCATAATTTCAAATAAAGGACTTTATCCTTGTTTTTTACCACCTAACTATGGGGTTAGTAATGGGGACGTCTTATATGTGCCCATCTCCTTTACTAATCTGTGTGCTTAACATCAACGGTCATAAAACAGCTGTCATCAACCCCACAACCATTACCCCACTTGCCACCGCACCAGGGCAAGTAGGAAGAGCTTTACAAAGTGCCAGAATTAGTGCATCTAATAAATGCACCTTTTCTGGGATGGCTATGGGCTGCTATTTTTAGGCTGGGGTACCAAAATCTATGGCTCCTTACCAGCCTGAGAATATCCGATATCAGCCTGAGAATATCAGCTCCCAACTAGTGTTGAGCGATACCTTCCGATATCGGAAAGTATCGGTATCGGTTTGGATCGGCCGATATTCAAAAAATATCGGATATCACCGATACTGATACCCGATCCCAATGCAAGTCAATGGGACCAAAATATCGGAATTAAAATAAACCCTTTCTTTCCTTGTAGGTTCATTCTACATGAAGGAAAACAACTAAGAATAATGTAGGATGTATGGGGGAGGTGGCGGAGACATTAAAGGCAATGAGGATTAGTCCAATCAAATAGAATAGCATGATTTTTTTTTTTTTTAAAGACGTTCGGATTGAAAAAGATATTGACTATGTAAATTTTTTTTATTTTGTCAGATATTGATGTTTCACTATTCCACGACCTTCCCCTTCTTTTTTTTCCTTTTCCCACACTTTCATCTTCATCATCATCAGCATCTTTGACATCAACTTCTTCACCTTATTCATCTTCTTCTTCATCTTCTACCTATATTTTTTTTTTTATTACATTCTTCATATTCATTTTCTTCAACTATTATTATTCTTCCTATTCTACATATTCTTTTTATTCCACTGTTATTATTCTTCCTATTCTACTTCTTCATCATATTCTCATTTGTGACAGGCATTCCCGTAGTTGTTATCTATAAAAGTTGGAAGATTACACCTTCCGTTCTGCCAGTCACAAAAGTTACATTTGTCCGCGTTCAGTTTGGCCTGCAGCATCAGGCTTTATCCAGGGGCACCACGAGGAGGAACGGACTCACCCCCATACACTGCTTAGTCTTCTTCTGCATATAATTTAGATAATATCTTTTGCTCTGATATTAAGTCTTATGCTTAATGTTCTTCTGCTCTTTGTTCTGCAGCCTCTTGTTCTTCTGCTTCTCGGTCTTCCATGTTGTCGTCTCCAGGGTCGTCGTATCCAGTGTCGTCATCTCCGCCGTCGTCGTCTCAGCCGTCGTCGTCTCCGCCGTCGTCGTCTCCGCCGTCGTCGTCGTCGTCATCGGGGTGGTCTTCCGGGTCGTCGTCATCGGGGTGGTCTTCCGGGTCGTCGACGTTAGGGTCTTCAACTTGGAAATGTAGCAGAAGGTACAAAAAGGCTGAGAAAATGCCAAGAACCAGCTGATGGAACTGGAACTCGGATGGCTACCCGAAGGTTCAAGAGCCTATGGAACTACCGAGGACCAGCTGACGTTACTGGAACCCGGTTACTAAGCAGGAGGTACCCGTGCTAAAAAGCACTACCAAGGACCGCCTGACGTTGGCGGAACTCGGATACCCAGAAGGAGGCACCTAAGCCAAAGGCTCTGCCCGGAACCAGCTGACGTTACTGGAACCAGGATGGGGAGCAGAAGGTACAAGAGCAAAAGACACTGCCGAGAACCAGCTGACGGTACTGGAACCCGGATGGGTAGCCGAAGGTCCAAGAGCCAATGGAACTACCGAGGACCAGCTGACGTTACTGGAACCCGGTTACTAAGCAGGAGGTACCCGTGCCTGAAAGCACTACCAAGGACCACCTGACGTTGGTGGAACTTGGATACCCAGAAGGAGGCACCTAAGCCAAAGGCTCTGCCCGGAACCAGCTGACGGTACTGGAACCAGGATGGGGAGCAGAAGGTACAAGAGCAAAAGACACTGCCGAGAACCAGCTGACGGTGCTGGAACCAGGTGGTGGACCCGAAGGCCCACAGGAGAGGAGAGAACAGCTAGGCCGCGAGGCAGCCGCAGTTACCGAACCCCAACAGTCCTACAGGGGGAGCTGGGCCTACTGGCACTACAGAACCAGCCTTGACTACCAGTTCACGCAACCCACATAGGAAGCTCCTAAACTGGAGGCACCCTGGAGTTGGCTAACCCGACCGCACCACGACGAGGCAAGCATAGGTGTCTCAGTGAGCTTGACACAACCCGGAAACAGCTGACGGTGCTGAAACCAGGTTTGGCACGAGGGAGTACCTGTGACAAAAACACTGCCGAGAACCAGCTGGCGGTGCTGGAACCCGGATGCGTTGCCCCAGTGTGCAAGAGCCAATGGCACGACCGAGGACTAGCTGACGGTGCTGGAACCCGGTTACTAAGCTGTAGGTGCCCGCGCTTAAAAGCACTACCAAGGACCGCCTGGCGTTGGCGGAACTCGGATACCCAGGAGGAGGCACCTAAGCCAAAGGCTCGGCCCGGAACCAGCTGACGGTGCTGGAACCAGGTGGTGGACCCCAAGGCCCACAGGAGAGGAGAGAACAGCTAGGCCGCGAGGCAGCCGCAGTTACCGAACCCCAACAGTCCTACAGGGGGAGCTGGGCCTACTGGCACTACAGAACCAGCCTTGACTACCAGTTCACGCAGCCCACATAGGAAGCTCCTAAACTGGAGGCACCCTGGAGTTGGCTAACCCGACCGCACCACGACGAGGCAAGCATAGGTGTCTCAGTGAGCTTGACACAACCCGGAAACAGCTGACGGTGCTGAAACCAGGTTTGGCACGAGGGAGTACCTGTGACAAAAACACTGCCGAGAACCAGCTGGCGGTGCTGGAACCCAGATGCGTTGCCCCAGTGTGCAAGAGCCAATGGCACGACCGAGGACTAGCTGACGGTGCTGGAACCCGGTTACTAAGCTGTAGGTGCCCGCGCTTAAAAGCACTACCAAGGACCGCCTGGCGTTGGCGGAACTCGGATACCCAGGAGGAGGCACCTAAGCCAAAGGCTCGGCCCGGAACCAGCTGACGGTGCTGGAACCAGGTGGTGGACCCCAAGGCCCACAGGAGAGAAGAGAACAGCTAGGCCGCGAGGCAGCCGCAGTTACCGAACCCCAACAGTCCTACAGGGGGAGCTGGGCCTACTGGCACTACAGAACCAGCCTTGACTACCAGTTCACGCAGCCCACATAGGAAGCTCCTAAACTGGAGGCACCCTGGAGTTGGCTAACCCGACCGCACCACGACGAGGCAAGCATAGGTGTCTCAGTGAGCTTGACACAACCCGGAAACAGCTGACGGTGCTGAAACCAGGCTTGGCACGAGGGAGTACCTGTGACAAGAACACTGCCGAGAACCGGCTGGCGGTGCTGGAACCCGGATGCGTTGTCCCAGTGTGCAAGAGCCAATGGCACGACCGAGGACCAGCTGACGGTGCTGGAACCCGGTTACTAAGCTGTAGGTGCCCGCGCTTAAAAGCACTACCAAGGACCGCCTGGCGTTGGCGGAACTCGGATACCCAGGAGGAGGCACCTAAGCCAAAGGCTCGGCCCGGAACCAGCTGACGGTGCTGGAACCAGGTGGTGGACCCCAAGGCCCACAGGAGAGGAGAGAACAGCTAGGCCGCGAGGCAGCCGCAGTTACCGAACCCCAACAGTCCTACAGGGGGAGCTGGGCCTACTGGCACTACAGAACCAGCCTTGACTACCAGTTCACGCAGCCCACATAGGAAGCTCCTAAACTGGAGGCACCCTGGAGTTGGCTAACCCGACCGCACCACGACGAGGCAAGCATAGGTGTCTCAGTGAGCTTGACACAACCCGGAAACTGCTGACGGTGCTGAAACCAGGTTTGGCACGAGGGAGTACCTGTGACAAAAACACTGCCGAGAACCAGCTGGCGGTGCTGGAACCCGGATGCGTTGCCCCAGTGTGCAAGAGCAAATGGCACGACCGAGGACTAGCTGACGGTGCTGGAACCCGGTTACTAAGCTGTAGGTGCCCGCGCTTAAAAGCACTACCAAGGACCGCCTGATGTTGGCGGAACTCGGATACCCAGGAGGAGGCACCTAAGCCAAAGGCTCGGCCCGGAACCAGCTGACGGTGCTGGAACCAGGTGGTGGACCCCAAGGCCCACAGGAGAGGAGAGAACAGCTAGGCCGCGAGGCAGCCGCAGTTACCGAACCCCAACAGTCCTACAGGGGGAGCTGGGCCTACTGGCACTACAGAACCAGCCTTGACTACCAGTTCACGCAGCCCACATAGGAAGCTCCTAAACTGGAGGCACCCTGGAGTTGGCTAACCCGACCGCACCACGACGAGGCAAGCATAGGTGTCTCAGTGAGCTTGACACAACCCGGAAACAGCTGACGGTGCTGAAACCAGGCTTGGCACGAGGGAGTACCTGTGACAAGAACACTGCCGAGAACCAGCTGGCGGTGCTGGAACCCGGATGCGTTGCCCCAGTGTGCAAGAGCCAATGGCACGACCGAGGACCAGCTGACGGTGCTGGAACCCGGTTACTAAGCTGTAGGTGCCCGCGCTTAAAAGCACTACCAAGGACCGCCTGGCGTTGGCGGAACTCGGATACCCAGGAGGAGGCACCTAAGCCAAAGGCTCGGCCCGGAACCAGCTGACGGTGCTGGAACCAGGTGGTGGACCCCAAGGCCCACAGGAGAGGAGAGAACAGCTAGGCCGCGAGGCAGCCGCAGTTACCGAACCCCAACAGTCCTACAGGGGGAGCTGGGCCTACTGGCACTACAGAACCAGCCTTGACTACCAGTTCACGCAGCCCACATAGGAAGCTCCTAAACTGGAGGCACCCTGGAGTTGGCTAACTCGACCGCACCACGACGGGGCAAGCATAGGCGTCTCAGTGAAGTTGACACAACCCGGAAACAGCTGACGGTGCTGAAACCAGGCTTGGCACGAGGGAGTACCTGTGACAAGAACACTGCCGAGAACCAGCTGGCGGTGCTGGAACCCGGATGCGTTGCCTTGCCTATTAAAGATTGTCATCCTAGAGCCCCAACTAGCGGTGTTGGAGCAAAGGGTAAGCAGGGGGAGATGAGTGTAGGCCGAAGCCTGCACTGGAGGCAGCTTTGTGTCTGCGTTGCGTTTGCAGGACACTTTGCCGGCTACACACTGGGGGAACAGCTGGCGTTGCTGAACCCCACTAACACAATGGCGTGTGTTTTTCTCTGTGCAGCTAGCACTTGCGGGCAAAAACTAGCGATGTTAGAGCCCGTGTTGAAGCAGGAGGAGGAGGAGGAGAGGAGCAGAGTGTAGGCCGAAGCCTAGTTGAACCAATTTCAAAGGAAACCTTTAACCCCCCCCTCAGGTGTTACAAAGTACAAGAGACACACCTTGTGCAGTATTAATGCTGCACAAGTGAAAGGTTGCTCTATTAATTTGTCTACTTGCACACGCTGAATGAAAGACATACACAATTTACCCCATTCTACAGTCAAACTGTAGTGGATGCGTGACTTGGTTTTTTGATGAGACGCAGCACAGGTGTCCAAAATAATGCCTTGGTGCTTGGCGCAGCTTCCTGAGCGTTGTTATTTGCTGTACAGGAGTCTGCGCTCTTGTGTTATCCCTTGGCAATGCCCTGTTAGCGCTGCCCATCTTATGACATCATTTCATGTTGGCCGGTGCGGTTAACGATGGCCATAAATCCCAGACCCACAGTGTCTTTTCATAAAGCCACACTGTGGTGCTGGGATTCGTGGCCTTGAGCAGTAAATATTTTGGCCGCTCACACACGTCCTTACACCTGCTTCAGACTGGGCGGCCTCTGCTGATCCCTTCTCGCATGCCGCGGCCATGAGGCTGCACAGTCTGAAGAAGGCGGAAGGAGATGAGTTAAGACAGGCGAAGATATGCACTGCTCGTGCCCATCAATCACACCCTCGCAGTCAAACTAATTAAGACAACGAGGAGCATTTTATTCAGGCAGGGTGGACGAACAGGCGCAAGTAGCCAACCAATGATGTCAGAAGACGGGAAGCGCTACCAAGGGGGGTGCTGCGTATCATTAGAAAGAAAAGTCACACCTCAGGGACAGTGGAATGGTCTCAAAGAGACACATTTTGTACGTGTTGAGTTCCACGTGGGCAAGGAGAAAACATCAGCCACCTTGTACAAATGCAGCAGTACTGCTGTACAAGGTGGCTGTTATACATAGAAACACCTGTGGGTGGGGGGCAGGCTCCCTTCAATTTCAGTTCATGTGCCTGCGTGGCGTTTGCAGGTCACGTTGCAAGCTACACAGCGGGGGAACAGCTGGCGTTGCTGAACCCCACTAACACATTGGCTGGTGTTTTTCTCTGTGCAGCTAGCATTTCTGAGCAAAAACTAGCGGTGTTTGAGCCCAGGGTCAGCAGGAGGAGGAGGAGAGGAGCAAAGTGTAGGCCGAAGCCTGCACTGGTGGCAGCTTTTGGTCGGTTGTGCCAGCGTGGCTTGTGCTGGACACGATGCCGGCTACACAGCGGGGGAACAGCTGGCGGTGCTGAACCCCACTAACACATTGGCTGGTGTTTTTCTCTGTGCAGCTAGCATTTCCGGGCAAAAACTAGCGGTGTTTGAGCCCAGGGTCAGCAGGAGGAGGAGGAGAGGAGCAAAGTGTAGGCCGAAGCCTGCACTGGTGGCAGCTTTTGGTCGGTTGTGCCAGCGTGGCTTGTGCTGGACACGATGCCAGCTACACAGCGGGGGAACAGCTGGCGTTGCTGAATCCCACTAACACATTGGCTGGTGTTTTTCTCTGTGCAGCTAGCATTTCCGGGCAAAAACTAGCGTTGTTAGAGCCCAGGGTCAGTAGGAGGAGGAGAGGAGCAGAGTGTAGGCCGAAGCCTAGTTGAACCAATTTCAAAGGTTACCTTTAACCCCCCCTCCGGTGTTACAAAGTACAAGAGCCACTCCTTCTGCAGCATTAATGCTGCACAAGTAAAAGGTTGCTCTATTAATTTGTCTACTTGCACGAGCTGAATGCAACACGTAGACTATTTAGCCCATTATACTGTTAATCAGTAGTGGAGGCGTGACTTGTCTTTTTAAAGAAAAGCAGCACAGGTGTCGAAAACAACACCTTTTTGCATGGGCGCAGCTTCCTGAGCGTTGTTAGTTGCTGTACAGGAGTCTGCGCTCTTGTGATCCTTTGGCCATGCGCTGTGAGCGCTTCCTGTCTTATGACCTCATTTCATGTTGGCCGTTGCGGTTAGCGATGGACATGAATCCCAGACCCACAGTGTGTTTTTAAAAAATCACACTGCGGTGCTGGGATTCGTGCCCTGGTGCACTAAATATGTTTGCCGCTCACACATGTCCTTACACCTGCTTCAGACTGGGCGGCCTCATCTGATCCCTTATCGCCTGCCGCGGCCATGAGGACACCCAGTCTGAAGAAGGCGGAAGGAGATGAGTGAACACAGGCAAACATATGCACTGCACATGCCCATCAATCACACCCTCGCTGTCCAAAAAAATAAGACACCGAGGGGCGTTGTATCCAGCAGGGGAGATGCACAGGCGCAGCCAGCTAACCAATGATGTCAAAAGACGGGCAGCGCTAACAAGGGTGGTGCTGCGTGTCATTACAAAGGAAAGTCACACCTCAGGGACATTGTAATGGTCTCTAATGAGACACATTTTGTACGTGTTGAGTTCCACGTGGGCAAGGAGAAAAAGTCAGCCACCTTGTACAAATGCAGCAGTACTGCTGTACAAGGTGGCTGTTATACATAGAAACACCTGGGGGGGTGGGGGGCAGGCTCCCTTCAATTTCAGTTCATGTGCCTGCGTGGCGTTTGCAGGTCACGTTGCAAGCTACACAGCAGGGGAACAGCTGGCGTTGCTGAACCCCACTGACACATTGACTGGTGTTTTTCTCTGTGCAGATTGCATGTCCGGGCAAAAACTAGCGGTGTTAGAGCCCAGGGTCAGCAGGAGGAGGAGGAGAGGAGCAAAGTGTAGGCCGAAGCCTGCACTGGTGGCAGCTTTTGGTCGGTTGTACCAGCGTGGCTTGTGCTGGACACGATGCCGGCTACACAGCGGGGGAACAGCTGGCGGTGCTGAACCCCACTAACACATTGGCTGGTGTTTTTCTCTGTGCAGCTAGCATTTCCGGGCAAAAACTAGCGGTGTTTGAGCCCAGGGTCAGCAGGAGGAGGAGGAGAGGAGCAAAGTGTAGGCCGAAGCCTGCACTGGTGGCAGCTTTTGGTCGGTTGTGCCAGCGTGGCTTGTGCTGGACACGATGCCGGCTACACAGCGGGGGAACAGCTGGCGGTGCTGAACCCCACTAACACATTGGCTGGTGTTTTTCTCTGTGCAGCTAGCATGTCCGGGCAGAAACTGGCGTTGTTTGAGCCCAGGGTCAGCAGGAGGAGGAGAGGAGCAAAGTGTAGGCCGAAGCCTGCACTGGTGGCAGCTTTTGTTCTGTTGTGCCAGCGTGGCTTGTGCTGGACACGTTGCCGACTACACAGCAGGGGAACAGCTGGCGTTGCTGAACCCCACTAACACATTTTGCTCCTTGCACACGCTGAATTAAACACGTACACTATTTAGCCCATTATACTGTCAAACAGTAGTGGAGGCGTGACTACTAGTCTTTTTAAGGTGACGCAGCACAGGTGTACAAATTTACACCTAGGTGCTGTGCGCAGATTCCTTACCGTTGTTATTTGCAGTACAGGAAACTGCGCTCTTGTGTTATCCCTTGGCAATACCCTGTTAGTGCAGGCCGTCTCATGACCTCATTTCATGTTGGCCGGTGCGGTTAACGATGGCCATAAATCCCAGACCCACAGTGGCTTTTCCTAAAGTCACACTGCGGTGCTGGGATTCGTGGCCTTGTGCAGTAAATATGTTCGCCGCTCACACATGTCCTTACACCTGCTTCAGACTGGGCGGCCTCAGCTGATCCCTTATCGCATGCCGCGGCCATGAGGCCGCACAGTCAGAAGAAGGCGGAAGGAGGGGAGTGAAGACAGGGGAACATATGCACTGCTCGTGCCCATCAATCACACCCTCGCAGTCAAAATATATGAGACAACGGGGGGCGTTGTGTCGGGCAGGGGGGACGCACAGGCACAGCCAGCCAACCAATGATGTCAGGAGACGGGCAGCGCTAACAATGGGGTTGCTGCGTGTCATTAAAATGGAAAGTCACACCTCAGGGACATTGTAATGGTCTGTAATGAGACACATTTTGTACTTGTTGAGTTCCACGTGTGCAAGGAGAAAAAGTCAGCCACCTTGTACAAATGCAGCAGTACTGCTGTACAAGGTGGCTGTTATACATAGAAACACCTGGGGGGGTGGGGGGCAGGCTCCCTTCAATTTCAGTTCATGTGCCTACGTGGCGTTTGCAGGACACGTTGCCAGCTACACAGCAGGGGAACAGCTGGCGGTGCTGAACCCCACTAACACATTGGCTGGTGTTTTTCTCTGTGCAGCTAGCATGTCCGGGCAGAAACTGGCGTTGTTTGAGCCCAGGGTCAGCAGGAGGAGGAGAGGAGCAAAGTGTAGGCCGAAGCCTGCACTGGTGGCAGCTTTTGGTCAGTTGTGCCAGCGTGGCTTGTGCTGGACACGATGCCGACTACACAGCAGAGGAACAGCTGGCGGTGCTGAACCCCACTAACACATTGGCTGGTGTTTTTCTCTGTGCAGCTAGCATGTCCGGGCAGAAACTGGCGTTGTTTGAGCCCAGGGTCAGCAGGAGGAGGAGAGGAGCAAAGTGTAGGCCGAAGCCTGCACTGGTGGCAGCTTTTGTTCTGTTGTGCCAGCGTGGCTTGTGCTGGACACGTTGCCGACTACACAGCAGGGGAACAGCTGGCGTTGCTGAACCCCACTAACACATTGGCTGGTGTTTTTCTCTGTGCAGCTAGCATTTCCGGGCAAAACTAGCGGTGTTTGAGCCCAGGGTCAGCAGGAGGAGTAGAGGAGCAGAGTGTAGGCCGAAGCCTAGTTGAACCAATTTCAAAGGTTACCTTTAACCCCCCCTCAGGTGTTGCAAGGTACAAGAGCCACACCTTGAACAGCATTAATGATGCACAAGTCAAAGGTTGCTCTATTTAATTTTGCTCCTTGCACACGCTGAATTAAACACGTACACTATTTAGCCCATTATACTGTCAAACAGTAGTGGAGGCGTGACTACTAGTCTTTTTAAGGTGACGCAGCACAGGTGTACAAATTTACACCTAGGTGCTGTGCGCAGATTCCTTACCGTTGTTATTTGCAGTACAGGAAACTGCACTCTTGTGTTATCCCTTGGCAATACCCTGTTAGTGCAGGCCGTCTCATGACCTCATTTCATGTTGGCCGGTGCGGTTAACGATGGCCATAAATCCCAGACCCACAGTGGCTTTTCCTAAAGTCACACTGCAGTGCTGGGATTCGTGGCCTTGTGCAGTAAATATGTTCGCCGCTCACACATGTCCTTACACCTGCTTCAGACTGGGCGGCCTCAGCTGATCCCTTATCGCATGCCGCGGCCATGAGGCCGCACAGTCAGAAGAAGGCGGAAGGAGGGGAGTGAAAACAGGGGAACATATGCACTGCTCGTGCCCATCAATCACACCCTCGCAGTCAAAATATATGAGACAACGGGGGGCGTTGTGTCGGGCAGGGGGGACGCACAGGCACAGCCAGCCAACCAATGATGTCAGGAGACGGGCAGCGCTAACAATGGGGTTGCTGCGTGTCATTAAAATGGAAAGTCACACCTCAGGGACATTGTAATGGTCTGTAATGAGACACATTTTGTACTTGTTGAGTTCCACGTGTGCAAGGAGAAAAAGTCAGCCACCTTGTACAAATGCAGCAGTACTGCTGTACAAGGTGGCTGTTATACATAGAAACACCTGGGGGGGTGGGGGGCAGGCTCCCTTCAATTTCAGTTCATGTGCCTACGTGGCGTTTGCAGGACACGTTGCCAGCTACACAGCAGGGGAACAGCTGGCGGTGCTGAACCCCACTAACACATTGGCTGGTGTTTTTCTCTGTGCAGCTAGCATGTCCGGGCAGAAACTGGCGTTGTTTGAGCCCAGGGTCAGCAGGAGGAGGAGAGGAGCAAAGTGTAGGCCGAAGCCTGCACTGGTGGCAGCTTTTGGTCAGTTGTGCCAGCGTGGCTTGTGCTGGACACGATGCCGACTACACAGCAGAGGAACAGCTGGCGGTGCTGAACCCCACTAACACATTGGCTGGTGTTTTTCTCTGTGCAGCTAGCATGTCCGGGCAGAAACTGGCGTTGTTTGAGCCCAGGGTCAGCAGGAGGAGGAGAGGAGCAAAGTGTAGGCCGAAGCCTGCACTGGTGGCAGCTTTTGTTCTGTTGTGCCAGCGTTGCTTGTGCTGGACACATTGCCGACTACACAGCAGGGGAACAGCTGGCGTTGCTGAACCCCACTAACACATTGGCTGGTGTTTTTCTCTGTGCAGCTAGCATTTCCGGGCAAAAACTAGCGGTGTTTGAGCCCAGGGTCAGCAGGAGGAGTAGAGGAGCAGAGTGTAGGCCGAAGCCTAGTTGAACCAATTTCAAAGGTTACCTTTAACCCCCCCCTCAGGTGTTGCAAGGTACAAGAGCCACACCTTGAACAGCATTAATGATGCACAAGTCAAAGGTTGCTCTATTTAATTTTGCTCCTTGCACACGCTGAATTAAACACGTACACTATTTAGCCCATTATACTGTCAAACAGTAGTGGAGGCGTGACTACTAGTCTTTTTAAGGAGACGCAGCACAGGTGTACAAATTTACACCTAGGTGCTCTGCGCAGATTCCTTACCGTTGTTATTTGCAGTACAGGAAACTGCGCTCTTGTGTTATCCCTTGGCAATACCCTGTTAGTGCAGGCCGTCTCATGACCTCATTTCATGTTGGCCGGTGCGGTTAACGATGGCCATAAATCCCAGACCCACAGTTGCTTTTCCTAAAGTCACACTGCGGTGCTGGGATTCGTGGCCTTGTGCAGTAAATATGTTCGCCGCTCACACATGTCCTTACACCTGCTTCAGACTGGGCGGCCTCAGCTGATCCCTTATCGCATGCCGCGGCCATGAGGCCGCACAGTCAGAAGAAGGCGGAAGGAGGGGAGTGAAAACAGGGGAACATATGCACTGCTCGTGCCCATCAATCACACCCTCGCAGTCAAAATATATGAGACAACGGGGGGCGTTGTGTCGGGCAGGGGGGACGCACAGGCACAGCCAGCCAACCAATGATGTCAGGAGACGGGCAGCGCTAACAATGGGGGTGCTGCGTGTCATTAAAAAGGAAAGTCACACCTCAGGGACATTGTAATGGTCTGTAATGAGACACATTTTGTACTTGTTGAGTTCCACGTGTGCAAGGAGAAAAAGTCAGCCACCTTGTACAAATGCAGCAGTACTGCTGTACAAGGTGGCTGTTATACATAGAAACACCTGGGGGGGTGGGGGGCAGGCTCCCTTCAATTTCAGTTCATGTTCCTGCGTGGCGTTTGCAGGAAACGTTGCCAGCTACACAGCAGGGGAACAGCTGGCGGTGCTGAACCCCACTAACACATTGGCTGGTGTTTTTCTCTGTGCAGCTAGCATGTCCGGGCAAAAACTAGCGGTGTTTGAGCCCAGGGTCAGCAGGAGGAGTAGAGGAGCAGAGTGTAGGCCGAAGCCTAGTTGAACCAATTTCAAAGGTTACCTTTAACCCCCCCTCAGGTGTTGCAAGGTACAAGAGCCACACCTTGAACAGCATTAATGATGCACAAGTCAAAGGTTGCTCTATTTAGTTTTGCTCCTTGCACACGCTGAATTAAACACGTACACTATTTAGCCCATTATACTGTCAAACAGTAGTGGAGGCGTGACTACTAGTCTTTTTAAGGAGACGCAGCACAGGTGTACAAATTTACACCTAGGTGCTGTGCGCAGATTCCTTACCGTTGTTATTTGCAGTACAGGAAACTGCGCTCTTGTGTTATCCCTTGGCAATACCCTGTTAGTGCAGGCCGTCTCATGACCTCATTTCATGTTGGCTGGTGCGGTTAACGATGGCCATAAATCCCAGACCCACAGTGGCTTTTCCTAAAGTCACACTGCGGTGCTGGGATTCGTGGCCTTGTGCAGTAAATATGTTCGCCGCTCACACATGTCCTTACACCTGCTTCAGACTGGGCGGCCTCAGCTGATCCCTTATCGCATGCCGCGGCCATGAGGCCGCACAGTCAGAAGAAGGCGGAAGGAGGGGAGTGAAAACAGGGGAACATATGCACTGCTCGTGCCCATCAATCACACCCTCGCAGTCAAAATATATGAGACAACGGGGGGCGTTGTGTCGGGCAGGGGGGACGCACAGGCACAGCCAGCCAACCAATGATGTCAGGAGACGGGCAGCGCTAACAATGGGGGTGCTGCGTGTCATTAAAAAGGAAAGTCACACCTCAGGGACATTGTAATGGTCTGTAATGAGACACATTTTGTACTTGTTGAGTTCCACGTGTGCAAGGAGAAAAAGTCAGCCACCTTGTACAAATGCAGCAGTACTGCTGTACAAGGTGGCTGTTATACATAGAAACACCTGGGGGGGTGGGGGGCAGGCTCCCTTCAATTTCAGTTCATGTTCCTGCGTGGCGTTTGCAGGAAACGTTGCCAGCTACACAGCAGGGGAACAGCTGGCGGTGCTGAACCCCACTAACACATTGGCTGGTGTTTTTCTCTGTGCAGCTAGCATGTCCGGGCAGAAACTGGCGTTGTTTGAGCCCAGGGTCAGCAGGAGGAGGAGAGGAGCAAAGTGTAGGCCGAAGCCTGCACTGGTGGCAGCTTTTGTTCTGTTGTGCCAGCGTGGCTTGTGCTGGACACGTTGCCGACTACACAGCAGGGGAACAGCTGGCGTTGCTGAACCCCACTAACACATTGGCTGGTGTTTTTCTCTGTGCAGCTAGCATTTCCGGGCAAAAACTAGCGGTGTTTGAGCCCAGGGTCAGCAGGAGGAGTAGAGGAGCAGAGTGTAGGTCGAAGCCTAGTTGAACCAATTTCAAAGGTTACCTTTAACCCCCCTCAGGTGTTGCAAGGTACAAGAGCCACACCTTGAACAGCATTAATGCTGCACAATTAAAAGGTTGCTCTATTTGTTTTGCTCCTTGCACACGCTGACTAAAACACGTACACTATTTAGCCCATTATACTGTCAAACAGTTGTGGAGGCGTGACTTGTCTTTTTAACGAGACGCAGCACAGGTGTCAAAATTTGCACCTAGGTACTGGGCGCAGATTCCTGAGCGTTGTTATTTGCTGTACAGGAGTCTGCGCTATTGTGATCCCTTGGCCATGCGCTGTGAGCGCTTCCTGTCTTCTGACCTCATTTCATGTCGGCCGTTGCGGTTAGCGATGGACATGAATCCCAGACCCACAGTGTGTTTTCAAAAAATCACACTGCGTGGCTGGGATTCGTGGCCTTGTGCAGTAAATAGGTTTGCCGCTTACACATGTCCTTACACCTGCTCCAGACTGGGCGGCCTCAGCTGATCCCTTATCGCCTACCACGGCCAGGAGGCCGCACAGTCTGAAGAAGGCGGAAGGAGATGAGTTAAGACAGGCGAACATATGCACTGCTCGTGCCCATAAACCACACCCTCGCTGACAAAATAAATATGACAACGAGGGGCGTTGTTTCTAGCAGGGCGGATGCACAGGCGCAGCCAGCTAACCATGATGACAAAAGACGGGAAACGCTACCAAGGGGGGTGCTGCGTATCATTACAAAGGAAAGTCACACCTCAGGGACAGTGGAATGGTCTCAATGAGACACATTTTGTACGTGTTGAGTTCCACGTGGGCAAGGAGAAAAAGTCAGCCACCTTGTACAAATGCAGCAGTACTGCTGTACTAGGTGGCTGTTATACATAGAAACACCTGGGGGGGTGGGGCCAGGTTCCCTTTAATTTCAGTTCCTGTGCCTGCATGGCGTTTGCAGGTCACGTTGCCGGCTACACAGCAGGGGAACAGCTGGCGTTGCTGAACCCCACTAACACATTGGCTGGTGTTTTTCTCTGTGCAGCTAGCACTTCCGGGCAAAAACTAGCGGTGTTTGAGCCCAGGGTCAGCAGGAGGAGGAGAGGAGCAGAGTGTAGGCCGAAGCCTGCACTGGTGGCAGCTTTTGTTCTGTTGTGCCAGCGTGGCTTGTGCTGGACACGTTGCCGACTACACAGCAGGGGAACAGCTGGCGGTGCTGAACCCCACTGACACATCACCTAGTGTTTTTTCTGTGTAGACAACACTTCCAGGTGGCAACTGACAGTGTTGAAACCCAGGGAATCAAAGAGGAGCAGAGTGTAGGCCGAAGCCTGCAGTGGAGCAAGTTGAAAGGGAACCTTTAACCCCCCCCCCCCAGGCATTTGTTGCTGAAAGAGCCATCTTGTACAGCAGTAATACTGCACACGGAAAATGGTGGCTCCGAAAATTATGCTCCTTGCAAACGCTGAAGTACACACTCATATAATGTGTCCCCTCACACCGTCAAACCATCCCGGAAGTGGGACTTTCCTTTGTAATGTGACACAGCACAGCCGTCATTCCAACCCCCTTGGTGCCGGGCGCCACCTCCTCAACGTTGTTTGATTCTGTCACGGAGCCCGCGCTGTAATGTTATCCCTTGGCCATGCACAGTTAGCGGTGCCCGTCTTCTGACATCATGTAGGTGTCAGGCTGGCAGTGCCTGTGCGTCCAAGCTGCCCGAGATCCAACCTTGCAGTGTCATCTAATGTAGTCCCACTGCGGGCCAGGGATCCATGGGCATGCGCAGTGCATATCATCGCCTCTCACTCACCTCCTTCCTGCTTCTTCAGACTGTGCGGCGTCACGGCCGTGGCATGCTATTAGGGATCAGCTGACGCCGCCTAGTCTGAAGAAGCGTGAAGAAGGGGAGTGAGAGGCTAGTATATGCACTGCGCATGGCCATGGATACCAGGCCCACTGTGGGATCACATTAGACGACACTGCGAGGTGTGATTTCGGGCAGCGTGGACGCACAGGCGCAGCCAGGACGACAACAAATGATGTCAGAGGACGGGCAGCGCAAACTGTGCATGGCCAAGGGATAACATAACAGCGCAGGGTCCATGACGGAATCAAACAACGCTAAGGAGGCAGCGCACGGTGCCAAGGGGGTAGCAATGACGGCTGTGCTGCGTCACATTACAAAGGAAAGTCCCACCTCCGGGACGGTTGGACGGTGTAAGGGGACACATTACATGAGTGTGTAGTTCAGCGTTTGCAAGGAGCATAATTTCAAGAGCGACCTTTCCCTTGTGCAGTATTAGTGCTGCACATGGTGGCTCTTTCAGTAACAAACGCCTAGGGGGGGGGGGGGACAGGTCCCCTTACATTTTAGTTGTGCCAGCGTGGCGGTCGCATGACACATTGCCGGATACACAGCTGGGGATCAGGTGACGTTACTGAACCCCAATAACAGAGGAGCGACTGTTGACTGTGCACACAGCACTTCCAGGCACCAACTGGCGGTGTTAGAGCCCAGGGACAGCAGGAGGAGCAGATTGGAGGTATTGCCGCACACACAGCTGGGGATCAGCTGACGTTACTGAACCCCAATAACAGAGGAGCGACTGTTGACTGTGCACACAGCACTTCCAGGCACCAACTGGCGGTGTTAGAGCCCAGGGACAGCAGGAGGAGCAGAGGAACAGAGTGTAGGCCGAAGCCTGATTGGAGCAAGTTGAAAGGAAACCTTTAACCCCCCCCCCCCAAGACGTTTGTAGCTGAAAGAGCCATGTTGTGCAGCACTAAGGATGCAAAAGGAAAAGGTTGCTCTTTTAATTATGCTCCTTGCAAACACCGAAGTAAACACTAAAAATGTGTCCCTTTATACCGTTAAACCGTTCCGGAGGTGCGAATTTCCTTCGTAATGGGACACAGCACAGCTGTCATTCCTATCCCCTTGATGCCGTGCGCTGCCTCCTCAGCGTTGTTTTAAGCTGTCACGGAGCCTGCGCTGTTCTGTTAGCCCTTGGCCATGCCCAATTAGCGCTGCCTGTCTTCTGACATAATTTGGTGTCAGGCTGTCAGTGCCTGTGCGTCCACGCTGCTCCAGATCCCACCTCGCAGTCTCATCTAACGTAATCCCACTGCGGGCCTTGGAACCATGGGCATGCACAGTGCATAACCTCGACTCTCACTCCCCTCCTTCCCTCTTCTTCAGACTGTGCGGTGTCACGGCCGTGGCATGCTAGGGATCAGCTGACGGCGCACAGTCTAAAGAAAGCGGAGGGAAATGAGCGAGAGCCCGAGGGGAAGATATGCACTGCGCATGCCCATGGATCCCAGGCCCACAGTGTGACTCAATCAGAAGACACTGCGAGGCGGGATCTCGGGCACCGCGGCCGCACAGGCGCAGCCAGCCTGACACCAAATTATGTCAGAAGACAGGCAGCGCAAATAGGGCATGCCCAAGGGATAACAGAACAGCGCAGGCTCCGTGACAGCTTAAAACAACGCTGAGGAGGCAGCGCATGGCACCAAGGGGGTAGGAATGACGGCTGTGCTGCGTCACATTACGAAGGAAAGTCCCAGCTCTGGGACGGTATAACGGTATCAGTGAACACATTTTATAAGTGTTAAGTTCTGCGTGTGCAAAGAGCTAAAAAAAAAGAGCTACCTTTTCCTTGTGCAGCATTACTGCTGCACAAGATGGCTCTTTCAGTAACAAACGACGGGGGGGGGGGGGACAGGTTCCCTTACATTTAGGTTGTTGTGCCAGCGTGGCGGTCGCAGGACACATTGCCGGCTACACAGCTGGGGATCAGCTGACGTTACTGAAACCCAATAACACTGGGTCGTATGTTTTTACTGTGCAGCCTGCACTTCTGAGCCGCAACTGGCGGTGTTGGAGCCCAGGAATAGCAGTTCAGGTGGTAGAAAGATGAACACAGCAGGAGACCTGGATGACACCCAATTACTTAATCAGGCAGAGGAGTGGCAAATTCCTGCGAGATCCAGGCCTGGTTCATTTTCAGGAAAGTAAGCCGGTCAACGTTATCGGAGGATAGTCGCATGCGACGGTCTGTTAGTACACCACCTGCGGCACTAAAGACACGTTCCGATAAGACACTAGCCGCAGGGCAAGCCAGCACCTCCAATGCATACTGACTTAGCTCTGGCCATGTATCCAGCTTAGAGACCCAAAACTTGAACGGGGAAGAGCCGTCTGGGAGTACAGTAAGAGGGCAAGCCATGTAGTCTGTCACCATCTGACGGAACCGTTGCCTCCTGCTGACTGGAGCCGCCGGTGATGGTGTAGACATTTGGGGCGGGCACACAAAAGTGTGCCAGAGTTGTGCCATACTGGGCTTGCCTTGGGCAGAGGCACTGCTTCTGCTACCTCTTTGGGCAGAGCCTCCCCCACTGCCTCGACGCACTGAGCTGCTTTGTAAAGCACTAGCAGCACTCCTCTCAGTTGGACAGGAGAAGATGATGGAATTCACCAGTGTGTCGTGGTACTCCCGCAATTTACGCTCCCGGGTCAACGCAGGGATGAGGTTTTTGACGTTGTCCCGGTAGCGAGGATCGAGGAGGGTGAACACCCAATAATCAGGCATGTTGAGAATGTGGTCGATGCGGCGGTCGTTTCTCAGGCACTGCAGCATGAAATCCACCATGTGCTGCAGAGTGCCAACTGGCCCAGAAACGCTGTCCCCTGCTTGAGACATGATCTCTGCCCGCTCGTCATCACCCCACCCTCGCTGTACACACTGACCACTGGACAATTGTGTCGCTCCCTCCTCTGGACGGAGCTCTTCCTCGTCCATTGACTCCTCCTCATCCTCCTCACAAATTGGCCCCTGCGTACCCCTTTGTGAGGAACCACGTGGCGCTGACTCTCCAGAAGCTGATGGAAAAGGTGACTCCTCATCCTCCACCTCTTCCACCACATCATCCCTTAACCCTTGCAAAGTTTGCTGAAGCAGGCAGATAAGGGGGACAGTCATGCTGACTAGTGCATCATCTGCACTTGCCATCCGCGTGGAATAATCAAAAGGACGCAAAACCTGGCAGACGTCCTTCAGAGTGGCCCACTCTGTGGTTGTGAAGTCTGATCGGCGCTGACTGCGACTTCTTTGCGCCTGATGCAGCTGGTACTCCATAACTGCTTGCTGCTGCTCACACAACCGCTCCAACATATGTAACGTGGAATTCCACCGGGTAGGTAGGTCACATATGATGCGGTGTTCCGGAAGGCGGAATCTGCGCTGCAGAGCAGCAATGCGGGATCTGGCCAAGCTGGAACGCCGCAAGTGAGCACACTCTAGGCGGACCTTGTGCAGCAGGGCATCAAGATCCGGATAGTCCCTCAGAAAACTCTGCACAACCAAATTGAGCACATGTGCCAGACATGGGATGTGAGTGAGGTTGCCAAGGGCCAAAGCTGCCACCAGATTTCGGCCATTGTCACACACTACCATGCCTGGCTGGAGATTCGCTGGCAGTAACCACACATCGCTCTCCTGCTTGATGGCATTCCAGAGCTCCTGCGCTGTGTGGCTTCGATGCCCCAATGAAACTAGTTTCAAGACGGCCTGCTGACGTTTGGCCACGGCTGTGCTCATGTCGGTCATAGGTAAACGTTCACGGGTCCATGTGGGGGTGGACTGTGACGGATCCTGCAGAGAGGAATCAGAGGAACTGGTGTAAGAGGAGGAGTCGATGCGTACAGACTGGATTCCTGCAATCCTTGGAGTGGGCAGGACACGTCCTGCGCCACTCGCACGATCTGTACCTGGCTCAACAACATTAACCCAATGGGCAGTGAGGGAAACATATCGCTCCTGTCCATGCTGACTACGGCGTTCAGTAGCGCATGTTTTATGTTTGCCTCAACATGCCTGTGCAGGGCAGGGACAGCCTGCCTGCTGAAGTAAAAGCGGCTGGGCACCTTGTACTGTGGGACTGCCAATGCCATCAAGTCACGGAAGCTGTCAGTCTCCACCAGCCTGAACGAGAGCATTTCCAGGGACAACAGTTTGGCAATGCCTGCATTCAGAGCCTGTGCTCGGGGGTGGTTGGCCGAGAATGCCCGCCTTTTCTCCCATGCCTGTACTACCGATGGCTGTAGAGTAGACTGGGAGTGTGAGGATGACTGGGAAGGTGGTGCTGTGGGTGGAATTACACAAGGTCTCTGGGAGGAAGCCAAACCAGCTGTGCGTGAGCTGGAGGAAGAGGCAACACGAGCTGAAGAGGTGGTAGCTGCCGCTGTTGGTTGGCCTACATCTTCAGTGTGTTTCTGTAACTCCACTGCGTGCCTGGTCCGCACATGTTTCCACATATTTGTGGTATTGAGGTTGCTGACATTTTTCCCTCTTTTTACTTTATGATGACACAGCTTGCATTTGACAAAACAAATGTCATCTGCAACTGTGTCAAAAAAGGACCAGGCACTGCAAGTCTTGCGAGCGCCCTTTTTGGCTTTGGAAAGAGACAGGCTCCTAACGGGTGCCAAAGTGGAGGCTACAGGCTCCGCAGTCTTCCCCCTCCCTCTCCCTCTTTGGCCCGTAAGAGGAAGCTCTTCCTCTGAGCTGCTCCCACCACCTTCCTGTTCCTCACGCCACGATGGGTCAAGGACCTCATCATCTCCACTACCCTCTGCCACCAACTGCTCCTCCTGGGTAGTCTCAGCAGCACAGTACGCACGAGAAAGCGGCACCTGAGTTTCATCATCAGATGCGTACTGCGCTGTGGTCACCGGAGGCACTGGCCCACCTGCCTCTTCAGAGTCAGAGAGAAAAAGGTGTTGGGCATCACTGCACACTGCCTCTTCTTCCATTTCTCCAATGCTGCTTGGCTGGCCCCCTGTTTCCAAGCCAAGAGATTCAGAGAACAGAAGTAGAGACGGCTCCTGTCCTGGGCTCTCTGACTGCCTGGCCAATTTGGCAGGTGGTGAAGAGACAGATGGCTGCTCTCCAGTGCTCTGTGCCTGAGAGGATGTGGCACTAACTGAAGTCGATGCCGAGGCGTTAGCTGCCATCCACCCGACAACGGCTTCAATTTGGTCTTCACGCAGCAGCGGTGCACGGCGCTCTCCGACAAAGCTGCGCATGAAGGACTGTTCCCTGCTGAAACTGAGTGACGACGAGTCACCGGCGCCCGCAGCAGGCACAGAATCACCACGTCCTCTCCCTGCTCCTCTCCCTGCTCCGCGCCCACGCCCACGTGCCTTACTCCCTGCCCTCTTCATCTTGGTTGACAGATAAAGATAAGCAGAAAAGTACTAAGGCCTTAGTGTGCTTATTCCTGTAATGCTCCTCCTAACAGGTGTAAGAAACACTAATGTTGTAAATTGTGGACTAAACTTTATTATTTTTCAAATGTGGCCTACACAAGTGTTAAGTTGTGTTTGGTGAACTTAACTTTTTTTTTGGTGCAGATCGGGCTACAGAGCTAGTTTAAATCACACGGAGACCGTGCAGACAGCCGTAAACGGCGCTGCAAGGCCAAAAAACCCTCCTCTAGGTTATCCTATATAGTGTTTTTCCACTATTTAGCTGGATACAAGTGGAAAGACACTAATAGGAATTTTTTTTTTCAAATATTAAACTGGCTGCACTATTTGAAAAAAAGGAAATTGTTTTTCAAGGTATGAGGCAGTAACGCACCCTGAGCTGAATCCAACCGGCTATGGCTGCACACAGACTACAGGGCGAGCTGCGCTCACACAGAGACCGTGCAGACAGCCGTAAACGGCGCTGCAAGGCCCCAAAAAAACCCTCTAGGTTATCCTATGTAGTGTTTTTCCACAATTGAGCTGGAGACTGGTGGAAAGACACTAATAGGAATTTTTTTTTTTTCAAATTTTAAACAGGCTGCACTATTTGAAAAAAAGGAAAATTTTTCTCAAGGTATGAGCCAGTAACGAACCCTGAGCTGAATCCAACCGGCTATGGCTGCACACAGACTACAGGGCGAGCTGGGCTCACACGGAGACCGTGCAGACAGCCGTAAACGGCGCTGCAAGGCCAAAAAACCCTCCTCTAGGTTATCTTATATAGTGTTTTTCCACTATTTAGCTGGATACGAGTGGAAAGACACTTATAGGATTTTTTTTTGTCAAATTTTAAACAGGCTGCACTATTTGAAAAAAAAGGAAAATTTTTCGCAAGGTATGAGCCAGTAACGAACCCTGAGCTGAATCCAACCGGCTATAGCTGCACACAGACTACAGGGCGAGCTGGGCTCACACGGAGACCGTGCAGACAGCCGTAAACGGCGCTGCAAGGCCAAAAAACCCTCCTCTAGGTTATCCTATATAGTGTTTTTCCACTATTTAGCTGGATACGAGTGGAAAGACACTAATAGGAATTTTTTTTTTCAAATTTTAAACAGGCTGCACTATTTGAAAAAAAGGAAAATTTTTCTCAAGGTATGAGCCAGTAACGAACCCTGAGCTGAATCCAACCGGCTATGGCTGCACACAGACTACAGGGCGAGCTGGGCTCACACGGAGACCGTGCAGACAGCCGTAAACGGCGCTGCAAGGCCCAAAAACCCCCCTCTAGGTTATCCTATGTAGTGTTTTTCCACAATAGAGCTGGAGACTGGTGGAAAAACACTAATAGGAAATTTGAGAAAAAATGTGCAGCAGGCTGCACTAAGAGCAAAAAAGAACAACTGTGTGAGGCAGTGTGAACCCCCCCTGAGCTGAATACAACCGGGTATATGGCTGCACACAGACTACAGAGTGAGCTGCACACACACACACACACACACAGAGACCTTGCAGAACGCTGTTAAAACAGCGCTGCAAGGCAAGAGCAAGGTGAACAGTGAAGAACACACAGCGTTTTGCTAAATTAGCCTTTGGAAAGGAAAATAAAGCAATTAGCAAGCTCAACTGGCCCTCAGTTAGAACACAGCGTCCTGTCCCTAACTGAAATCACAGCAGAGTGAGCGCAAAATGGCGGCAGCGCTTTTTTATAGTGCAGAGTGACATCATTTCAGCAGCCAATCCCAGCCTTGCCAGTACTTACATGCCCACCATGCTAAACAGGATGTGCCCACACTTTCATTCATTCCTCATTGGCTGCTGCGTTCAATTTGAATTCTGGGAACTTCCGATTCCGGTATCCGATACGCGGGAAGTATCGGAATTCAGTATCGGAATTCCGATACCGCAAATATCGGCCGATACCCGATACTTGCGGTATCGGAATGCTCAACACTACTCCCAACTGTCTGCTCTAACATAGCTGGTTGTCAAAAATGGAGGGACCCCTCACCATTTTTTAAATTTGTAATTTAAATATTTTTAAAAATAACGTTAAGACCCCTCTATTCTTGATAACTAGCCATGATAAAGCTGACAGCTGAGGGTTGCTTTTTATTCATTTTAATCATTGCCCCACATGGTGGACACCATACCCTCAGGTAACTTATTGCTCTTCTGCCTATCGGTTTGGCTTAATGTTTCTCTGCTTGTAGCCAATAGGTGCTGTATCCCTCTGACATAGCTGTTGTCTCTTTCCTACCTACTACATATTTAATAAAGGGATTACCCATTGCACATACTGAGATCTCTTTCTTACTGAGATTTCTTGTGACCAGTCTTTACCCCTTTCCCCTCTCCCCCCCATTTTTGCACATACACTCAATTTGAGATATTTTTAGTGCTGTTGAGTAGTGTTGAGCATTCCGATACCGCAAGCGACCAATCACAAGCCGCGACGTCATCGAAGGCCCTTAACGCGCTCATTCTTCGGAACGAAAGCAAGGCGGTTGCAGCGGTGACTACCAGGGCGCGTCAGAGGGTAAGTATATCAATATTTTTTATTTTTATTCTTTATTTTACACATGAATATGGATCCCAGGGCCTGAAGGAAAGTTTCCTCACCTTCAGACCCTGGGATCCATTACAGGATACCTTCCGATATTTGTGTCCCATTGACTTGTATTGGTATCGGATATCGGTATCGGCGATATCCGATATTTTTCGGATATCGGCCGATACCATCCAATACCGATACTTTCAAATATCGGACGGTAACGCTCAACACTACTGTTGAGTTATTTATTATTCCAATTTTAATCACCATTATTATGTACGCACAAATGTATTATTTTTTTCTGCAGTTGTTCGCTGTTGTCATTTGGCACTTGAATTTTATTGAGAGGCATTTTCTGGTTATTATTTTTTTTTATTATTATTTTTTTTCGAATATTTATGTGTGCATATATTTTTTTACACATATTATATTACATATCAGTATCCCTTGTCACACTGACAGTATAAGACTGAGTCTCTTTTTTCTTCTGTATTATCACTTATGTTGCAATGCCTATATCAATCGTCTGTAGATAAAACCTGGTGTATTGGTTTTTAACGTTGATCAATTTCTCATATTGATTTTGTATTCATTCTTATTAATGACTACTCAACCTATATTATTTACCATTTTGTGTATTCATGTGTCATTTCTTTATCCGTGCGGGCACCTCTTTTTGTTTGTAGTGCTACATTTTACCCTCACTAATAAAGGTATTTTAAGCCTTAATTTTAATTGTCCTATTGTTTTCTGACCATTGTTTGGTGTTTTTCTCCTTTTGGTTTCACATTATTCCTGAATGGTCTGCCATTCCCTCTGATACAAATATATATCACTTAATGTCTATTTGACTCACTCTATGCTATTAGTGATATACGTACATCTTATTGCTGTGTTCAATACGTGCTTTCCACTTCTATGGGAGCAATGGTTCAATGATTGACCTTGCTCTGTCCACTTCTATGGGAGCAGTGGAGTAATGTGTTACCCCGCTTTGTCAATTACTATAGGAATAGAAATGTAGTGGATGAAAGATGGTCACACACTACAATACTACTCCAAAAAACATAGAGCAGAGTCACACATTACGCCACTGCTTGCATAGACGTGGACGGAGAGAGTACACACATTACACACATTAGATCTAATCCCATCCTGTGCGATACACTCAACTGAACCCTGTATCTAATCACATCAGATGATAATACACTGCACTGAGCCCTGTATTTAATCCCAGGGCATGTTACTCTAAGCATATTTAACCCCTTAGTGACAGAGCCAATTTGGTACTTAATGACCGAGCCAATTTTTGCAATTCTGACCACTGTCACTTTATGAAGTTATAACTCTGGAACGCTTCAACGGATCCCGCTGATTACGATACGATACGATACGATACGATACGATACACTTTATTGATCCCGTGGGAAATTATGGTATCACAGCAGAACAACTTAAATCATAAAAATCATAAAGGAATTACATAGTTGACATGACAGTTTGTTGACAGAAGAACATTATACATTAGAATAGGACATACACAACAAGTGAACTGAAATGTAGAGAAATAAGTAGACATTCACCTTGGTGGTTTAACCCTAATGTTATTGTTGTACATTCCCATGGCAGTTGGCACAAACGATTTCCTATATTTTTCCTTCTTACACCTCATAAGTATAAGCCGGTTGCTTAAGGTGCTCTTCTGTCTCATGAATAGCTCATATAGTGGATGTGCATTATTGTTCATAATTGCCATACACTTTTTCAGAGTTCTTTTCTCCACTACCTCCCCAAAAGAGTCCAGATTGCAGCCCACAGCAGAACTTTCCTTCTTAATAATCTTATTCAGCTTATTAGCATCAGAAGCCCGCACACTACTACCCCAGCACATGATTGCAAAAAAGATGGCACTTGCCACCACAGACTGGTAGAACATTTCTAACATTTTGCTGCACACATTAAAAGACCTCAGTTTCCTTAGGAAATACAATCTGCTCATCCCCTTCTTGTAGACAAACTCTGAGTGGCATCTCCAGTCCAGTTTGCTATCCAAATGGACCCCCAAATATTTGTAACTCTCCACCTGCTCTACCTCCTGACCAGCAATAGTGATCGGTAAGCATTCCATCTTTATCCTGCTATAGTTGGCCACCAACTCCTTAGTTTTCTTAACATTTAGTTGTAGATAGTTACCATTGCACCAATCCACGAAATTTGACACCACCCTTCTATATTCCTCATCCCCCTGATCTCCCCTAATGCATCCCACAACCACAGAGTCATCCGAAAATTTTTGAAGGTGGCAAAGTTCAGATTTATACTGAAAGTCTGAAGTATACAGTGTGAATAGAAAGCACCGTTCCCTGGGGGGCACCTACACTGCTCAGTAATCTGCTTGACACAACTGATCCCATCTGTACAAACTGTGGCCGATCTGATAGGTAGTCAGTTATCCAATTTCTCATCCCCTCCTCAACCTTCATATCAGTCATCTTTTTGTGTAGTAAAAGTGGCTGCAGGGAGTTAAATGCACTCGAGAAATCGAAGAACATCGCTCGCACCGTGGTTCCGTCAGTCTCCAGAAATGAATGTACCATATGTAACAGAGAAAGGATAGCATCATCCACCCCCAATCTATGTCGGTAAGCAAACTGAAGGGGATCGATAAAAGCATTGACCCTCGGTCTTAAGTGAGCAAGCACTAATCTTTCCAAGGCCTTCATAGCGTGAGATGTTAAGGCTACAGGACGATAGTCATTTAGGGTTGCAGGAGAAGAAGTCTTGGGTACCGGCACCAGACAGGAAGTTTTCCATAACACAGGTGCCCTCTGTGTTTGTAGACTCCCATTAAATAGGCGCATAAAGACAGTACACAGCTGGTCTGCACAAACTTTAAGGACACGTGAGCTGAGTCCATCAGGTCCAGCAGCTTTACCAATGTTAAGTGACTTAAACTGCCTCCTCACATTATTTTCGGATACTCTAAAATAGGTCTGCTCATCCTCCAATATCGATGTTGCAGAATTTGCACCCAGTTCCCATCCACTATCAGTTGGCATTACACATGTACTGCTAAATCTATTGAAATACTCATTCATCTCATTAGCCTTGTCCATTGTTCCTGGATCATTTTCAGGCCTCAGCTTAAGCCCAGTCAGTAATTTCATTCCTGCCCAAACCTCTCTGGTATTATTGTGGGACAGTTTCTTTTCAAGTTTAATTCTGAAGGCTTCCTGGGCCTCCTTTATTTTATGCTTCAATTCATGCTGTATCATTTTAATTTCCTCTTTGTCACCCAGTTTAAATGCCTTCTGAGATTGTTTTTTGTGACATATTGTACTTCATGTTAGTGGTAACATTTCTTCGATATTACTTGCGATTATTTATGAAGAAAATGGAAATATCGCGAAAATTTGTATTACAAACTTTGTATTTTTATGCCCTTAAATCAGAGAGATATGTCACAAAAAATAGTTAATAAATAACATTTCCCACATGTCTACTTTACATCAGCACAATTTTGGAAACAAATTTTTTTTTGTTAGGGAGTTATAAGGGTTAAAAGTTGACCACCAGCAATTTCTCATTTTTACAACACCTTTTTTTTAGGGACCACATCACATTTGAAGTCATTTTGAGGGGTCTATATGATAGAAAATAACGAAGTGTGACACCATTCTAAAAACTACACCCCTCAAGGTTCTCAAAACCACATTCAAGAAGTTTATTAACCCTTTACGTGCTTCACAGGAACTGAAACAATGTGGAAGGAAAAAATGAACATTTAACTTTTTTTTGCAAACATTTTAATTCAGAACCATTTTTTTTATTTTCACAAGTGTAAAAACAGAAATGTAACCATAAATTTTGTTATGCAATTTCTCCAGAATATGCCAATACCCCATATGTGGGGGTAAACCACTGTTTGGGCGCACCGCAGAGCTTGGAAGTGAAGGAGCGCCGTTTGACTTTTTCAATGCAAAATTGGCTGGAATTGAGATCGGACGCCATGTCACGTTTAGAGAGCCCCTGATGTGCCTAAACAGTGGAAACCCCCCACAAGTGACACCATTTTGTAAACTAGACCCCTTAAGGAACTTATCTAGATGTGTGGTGAGCACTTTGAACCCCCAAGAGCTTCAAAGAAGTTTATAACGTAGAGCTGTGAAAATAAAAAATCGCATTTGTTTACACAAAAATGATCTTTTCGCCCACAAATTCTTATTTTCTCAAGGGTAACAAGAGAAATTAGACCACAAAAGTTGTTGTGCGATTTCTCCTGAATACGTCGATACCCCATATGTGAGGGTAAACCACTGTTTGGGCGCACCGCAGAGCTTGGAAGTGAAGGAGCGCCGTTTTACTTTTTCAATGTAGAATTGGCAGGAATTGAGATTGGACGCCCAATCAAACCCAATGCAAGACAATGGGGAATCAAAGTCGGCAGTGAGTGGAGGACAGGAAAACACCTACAGTGCCCATTTTAATGCCAAAAACATCAATTCTTATTTCTTAAGCTTGTCAATCTTAATTTACTTTATAATAATAATTAGGCATTGAAAACAGGGGGTCATTTGGCTAAAGTTGTGGGGGGGGAGGTCTGGCTCAAGATTTTTGTGGGCCCAGGAAAAGCAGAATACGTCACGGCGGTGGAGCAGGGAGAGGTAAGTATTTCAACTTTGCAAGTGCTGTGATCCTGAGCAAGCAGGGGGGCCCACTCATTGGCACTTGGCACTGGCACAGGGCCCCCCATAGTACAGCGGTGTGTTTGACGGCGAGTGGCGCCTCCCACTGCCAGAGACACTTTTGCGCACTTTGAGGGGCCCTGTGCCAGTGCCAACGAGTATGCCCCCCGCAACTGATGAAGGAACCTGCACTTTCATCTGCACCTTCCTCTTTGTCCCCTTGTAAGGTGGTATAGTAAGTGGGAAGGGGAACCTGACATTCAGCAGGGTCAGATTCTGGCTGTGTAGAGTTCAAGAGGAATGTAGTGGTCAATGTACCAGCAGACTCATCTAGCAGTGGCTGGGAAATGGGCAGGATGAGGAGGAAACACAGATATAGGCCCAACAGGACTAAACAGGCGGCATTGCTTTGTTCAGTGGCGAACAATTGTAATGAGTGGCGCAGACACAGTTAGTAGGCCCAAAATAAAAAAAAGTTGGCTAAATTCAGTTCAAAATTGGTAACAGGACTAAAGAAAAGGGCATGGCTTTGTTCTGTGGAGGACAACTGTATTGAGTGGCGCAGACACTGGTAGTAGGCCCAAAATACAAAAGTAGGCTAAATTCAGTTCAAAATGGTAACAGGACTAAACAGGCGGCATAGCTTTGTTCTGTGGAGGACAATTGTAATGAGTGGCGCAGACAGACTTAGTAGGCCCAAAACAAAAAAAAGTAGGCTAAATGCAGTTCAAAATTAGTAAGAGGAGTACACAGGTGGCATTGCTTTGTTCAGTGGAGGAGGACAACTGTAATGAGTGGCTGACAGCCAGACACAGGTAGTAGGCCCAAATAATAAAGTAGGCTAAATGCAGTTCAAAAGTGGTAACAGGAGTACACAAGCAGCATTGCTTTGATCAGTGGAGGAGGACAACTGTAATGAGTGGCGCAGACAGACTTAGTAGGCCCAAAATAAAAAAGTAGGCTAAATGCAGTTCAAAATTAGTAAGAGGAGTACACAGGTGGCATTGCTTTGTTCAGTGGAGGAGGACAACTGTAATGAGTGGCTGACAGCCTGACACAAGTAGTAGGCCCAAATAATAAAGTAGGCTAAATGCAGTTCAAAAGTGGTAACAGGAGTACACAAGCAGCATTGCTTTGTTCAGTGGAGGAGGACAACTGTAATGAGTGGCGCAGACAGACTTAGTAGGTCCAAAATAAAAAAGTAGGCTAAATGCAGTTCAAAATTGGTAGCAGGAGTACACAGGCGGCATTGCTTTGTTCAGTGGAGGAGGACAACTGTAATGAGTGGCGCAGACAGACTTAGTAGGCCCAAAATAAAAAAGTAGGCTAAATGCAGTTCAAAATTGATAACAGGAGTATACAGGCGGCATGGCTTTGTTCAGTGGAGGACAACTGTAATGAGTGGTGCAGACAGACTTAGTAGGCCCAAAATAAAAAAGTAGGCTAAATGCAGTTCAAAATTGGTAGCAGGAGTACACAGGCGGCATTGCTTTGTTCACTGGAGGAGGACAACTGTAATGAGTGGCTGACAGCCAGACACAGGTAGTAGGCCCAAATGATAAAGTAGGCTAAATGCAGTTCAAAATTGGTAACAGGAGAACACACGCGGCATAGCTTTGTTCAGTGGAGGAGAACAACTGTAATTAGTGGCGCAGACAGACTTAGTAGGCCTAAAATAAAAAAGTAGGCTAAATGCAGTTCAAAATTGGTAACAGGAGTATACAGGTGGCATTGCTTTGTTCAGTGGAGGAGGACAACTGTAATGAGTGGCGCAGACAAACTTAGTAGGCCCAAAATAAAAAAGTAGGCTAAACGCAGTTAAAATTGGTAACAGGACTAAACAGGCGGCAGAGCTTGGTTAAGTGGAGGACAATTATAATGAGTGGCGCAGACACAGGTAGTGGGCCCAAAATACAAAGTAGGCTAAAAGCAGTTCTAAATTGGTAACAGGACTAAACAGGTGGCATAGCTAGGTACTGGGGTGGGCTCCTCTGCAGAGTAGCAGACAGTGGTAATAGGCGTAAAGTGTTAACAGGTCTAAATAGAGGCCAGGGCCCCTGTATATTTTAACTATCATCTATCGTTTCAACAAATTTGTATTGGCAGTGCCATTGAAGGATTTATCAGCACAAACTACACAGTGGTGGAGCAGCTAGAGGTAAGTATTCCAAGTGGTAGAGCACTGTTCGAGCTGGGGGGAACACTCTCTCGTGGGCGGCGGTACTGGCATAGGGCCCCTCATATTACGACGGTGTGTCTGACATTGGTTGTGCACCACCACCGTCAGAGACACTTCATTGTACCATGAGAGACCCTGTGCCAGTGCCGTCGCCCAAGAGTGGGCACACCCACCTTTCCAGGCAACCGGCACTCGCACGGTTGCTTGCGACAAGTGGTGACCACAGCCCTGGGGGGGGGAGTCGGCCCATTTAGGGAGGTATAAAAATGGTCTATGGTGGACATTCAGCAGCTGCAAATGGAGGAATTGGAGCAGTCAGTAAGAGGAGGCCAAAAGCAAGACATTTTTAAGGCAAGCTACGTGTCAGCAGGGGAAGGTGGGGCAAAATAATTTGAAATTCATGATTGGTTCATTTTAATGAAGGCTAGATCATCAACATTTCGGGTAGCCAGACGTGTCCTTTTTTCGGTCAGTATTGAACCAGCAGCACTGAAGAATCTTTCTGATAGCACACTAGCAGCAGGGCAAGCGAGCTCCTGTAATGCATATTCTGCCAATTCAGGCCAGGTGTCTATTTTAGATGCCCAGTAATCAAAGGGGAATGACCTGTGAGGGAGAACATCGATAAGGGAGGAAAAATAGTTTGTAACCATACTGGACAAATGATGTCTCCTGTCACTTTGAATCGATGCAGCAGTAGCGGTCGTGTCTGCGGTCATTGCGAAATCACTCCACAACCTGGTCATAAAACCCCTCTGTCCAATGCCACTTCGGATTTGTGCACCTCTAACACCTCTGCCATGTTGCCCCCTACAGCTCGTTTGAGAACCATCACCGCCGCTGTGTGCTGGGAATGCCTGAACCAAACGGTCTACAAGAGTTGCTTGTTTGGTAGCCAATATTTGCTCAAGATTCTCATGTGGCATGATATTTTGTAATTTTCCTTTATATCGTGGATCCAGGAGGTAGGCCAACCAGTAATCGTTATCAGTCATCATTTTGATAATGTGGGGGTCCCTTTTTAGGATATGCAAGTCATACTCAGCCATGTGGGCCAATGTTCCAGGTGTCAATTCACTGCTTGTGCTGGGTTGAGGAGCACTTTCTTGCAAAGCAACATCACTTGTGTCCCGCAAAAACCCTGTCCCTGAGCAGACAATGGCTGACTGTCATCAAGGCTTCCCTCCTCCTCAGCTGCAGATGCCTGCTCCTTAATGTGCCTCAAACTTTGCATCAGCAGATGCATTAGTGGGAAGGTCATGCTTATGATAGCGTTGTCTGCACTTACCAGCCATGTGCATTCCTCAAAACACTGAAGGACTTGACAGAGGTCTTGTAGCTTCGACCACTGCACACCAGACAACTCCATGTCTGCCATCCAACTGCCTGCCCGTGTATGTGTATCCTCCTACAAATAAATTACAGCATGCCTCTGTTTGCACAGCCTCTGAAGCATGTGCAGTGTGGAGTTCCACCTTGTTGAAACATCGATTATTAGGTGGTGCTGGGGAAGATTCAGCGATCGCTGATGGTTCAATATACGGCTGGAGTGTATGGGCGACCGGTGGATGTGCGAGCAAAGTCTTCGCACCTTCAGGAGCAGGGCTGGTAACCCCAGATAATTTTTCAGGAAGCACTGCACCACCAAGTTCTAGGTGTGAGCAAGGCAAGGTATGTGTTTCAGTTCTGAAAGGGCTATGGCAGCCATAAAATTCCTTCCGTTATCACTTACTACCTTGCCTGCCTCAAGATGTACACTGCCCAGCCATGACAGAGTTTCTTGCTGCAAGTACTCGGCCAGTACTTCTGCGGTGTGTCTGTTGTCGCCCAAACACTTCATTTCTAACACAGCTTACTGACGCTTCCCACTAGCTGTTTGATAATGGGACACCTCATGTGCAACACTGGCAGCTGCGGATGGAGTGGTCGTGCGACTGCGCTCTGTGGATGAGCTTTCGCTTCTGGAGGAGGAGGAGGAGGAGGAGGGGTGGCGAACACCTACAGCCAACTGTTTCCTAGACCGTGGGCTAGGCAGAACTGTTCCACTATGGCTGTCCCCTGTGGACCCTGCATCCACCACATTAACCCAGTGCACCGCGATGGACACGTAAGGTCCCTGGCCATGCCTACTGGTCTATGCAACTGTTGTGAGGTGTACCTTTCCACTTACTGATTGCCTCAGTGCATGGACAATGCGGTCTTTGACATTCTAGTGGAGGGCTGGGATGGCTTTTCTCACAAAGAAGTGCCGACTGGGTAGGTCATAGCATGGTACTGCGCAGGCCATAAGGTCTTTGAAAGCTTCGCTTTCAACCAACCGGTAGGGCATCATCTCTGATGAGATTAGTTGAGCAATGTGGACGCGGATGAGAGGATGAGTACATCCTTTTCCTAACGGGAGTCTCTTGTAGGGTGAGCAGGACTGGAGAGCTGCATATAGTGGAACTAGTGGGGGTGGTGGTGGACATGGCAGATTGGTGGTGGTATTCTTGATGTTGGCCTACATACAGTGTTTCCTACCAAGAGCCTTGTGATTCTCTGACAGCTTTGGCCTTGTGACAATACCTCCACATTTGCTGCTGGTGGTGTCCTAACCGGTGGGCTTACAGTAATGGAAGCATTGTAGCGTTGCTGACTACCTTCATTCTGAGCAGGTGCATCAACGTTACGGGACGTTTGGTAGTTAGTCCAGGCTTGCAAGTGCATGCTGGTTAAATGTCTAAGAATGCATGTTGTATTTAAATTTTGGAGATTCTTTCCTCTGCTAAAGGTCTTTGAGCATTTCTTACAGAAAACTTTGCACTGATCATTCGGATCTTGGTTAAAAAATTGCCACGCTACACTCTTCCTAGATGTAGATGGCTGTTGCGGATCATCCTCTTCCGCTTCTGAGCTACTGGCAGCGGCACCCTCTTCCCCTAATAGCTGCCAATCTGTGTCAACAACTGGGTCATCTATCACCTCCTCTTCAATGTCATGTGCACCTTCCTCTGTGTCACCGTGTAAGGTGCTATAGCGTTCGGGACGGGGAACCATAGTCTCACCAGGGTCAGATTCTGGCTCAGTACCCTGCGAGGGCAATGTAGTGATCTGAGTCAATGGAACAGCATAATAATCTAGCTGTGGCTGTGCATCAGTGCATTCCATGTCTGATTCATCTTGTAATGGGCTGTTAACAATTTTTCTTTCTAACCCAGGCATGGTATGTGTAATGAGCTCCATGGAGTAAACTGTAGTGTCGCCTGCCACATCCTTCACTTTTGGTTTGGGTGAAGGACACAAGGAAGCGACTTGTTCCTGACCGGGAGCATCCACTGACGACTTGCTGCTTTTATATTTGGAACTTTCGGAAGAGGAGGCGCAAGAGCTAGAGGCTGAGTCAGCAAGGAAAGCCAAAACGTTTGTCTGCTGCTCCGGCTTTAAAAGCCTTTTTTTTCTACTCCCAGATAAGGGAGCTTTCAAGGCCTTGTGTAGCCAGACGATGACGCTGGCTAAACACTTGGAGCCTTAGGTGCTATTTTGCTTTTCCCAATACCACCAGATGCTCCACCACCACCACCACCACCATCTATACCAGTTGGCCATGACCGCCCACGGCCTCTTCCACCAGACTTCCTCATTTTTTTGGAAAATCTAACCAAAATAACAACCGTTATATGGTACTGTAAAACAAGGTAGAAGGTGTATATAAACTTGCTGAGAATTTAAATCTCCCTTTTTTGGGGGGGAGACTGAAGCAAACTCTGGCCCAGTGTATAACACTACACAATGTAAGTCGCAGAACGTGGCTGGCTGATGTACGACAAACTAACAGAACTGGCGTAGATCCACTTTGTGACAATTTAAATCTCTCTTTTTTGGGGGAGACTGCACCAAAACTCAGGCCCAGTGTGTAACCCTACACAATGTAAGTGGCAGAACGTGGCTGGCTGATATACGACAAACTAACAGAACTGACGTAGATCCACTTTGTTACAATTTGAATCTCCCTTTTTTGGGGGGGAGAATGCACCAAAACTCAGGCCCAGTGTATAACACTACACAATGTAAGTGGCAGAACGTGGCTGGAAGATATATGAAAAAATACAAGGACTGTAGTACAATTTCAATCTCCCTACAATGATCTCAGGACAAGTATGGCAGCAATAAAAATGACTGCTGCACACAAAAGTGTGGACAAATAAACAAGATAACTGTGCAGAAAGGAGCAAGAGGATTTTTGCTTTTAAAAAAGCAGTTGGTTTGCACAGCGGTGTACAAACAGCAATGCAGCTATCAGGGAGCCTTATAGGGCAGCCTAATAAGCTACAGAGCTGATGCACAAAAATATAAACTCCACTGTCCCTGCAAACAAATGGTGGTGTTGGACAGTGGAAATTGCTACAGCACAAGCAGTTTGGGGGTTAATCTTCCCTTCCTAACTATATTCCTTCTTCTGATGCAGCTGCGGCAACCTCTCCCTATGCTACGATCGGCAGAAGTAAGATGGCGGTCGGCGTGCACGCCCCTTTATAGCCCCTGTGACACCGCAGAAAGCAAGCCAATCATGCCCTTCTCTAAGATGGTGGGGACCGAGACCTATGTCATCACGCTGCCCACACTCTGCGTCCTCCTTCATTGCCTGAAAAATGGCGCTGAAAGCGTAGCATGAAACATGACTTTGGCGCGAAGATCGCCGACCTTATGGCCTTTCCCACACTAGGATCGGGTCGGGTTTCACGAAACCCGACTTTGCGATTTTTTAATTTGTCCGATTCGCTTTGCTCAACCCTAGTTACTGCTGCTTTTCCTGCTTCTGCCATTAAAGCCAGTGTTGGGCAGCGGAGAGCAGACGCTTTTGGGACTAAGTCCTGCTTTTCCCCTTCTGAGCATGCCCAGGGCAAGATCTCCCGTTGGAGATCGAGGGTCACATGCTCAGATACTGCAGCAGATCCCATTGGTCCTCCAGGAAGGTCCTGAAAGTGCTCAACTTCTGTGGCAGCCTCCCATTGGTCCTTCTGGGAAGGTCCTGTACATTCTGCAGCTATAAAAGGTTTGCATGGCTGCACCGCCATGCGCTAGTATACAATTGTAATCGTGTGTGTGTGTGTTGATGAGTGCAAATCGTTCCTTAAAAAACCCATCCCTTTTGTACGACTGTTCGCGTAAGGTGTATGGCTGCTATCTAGCACCCGGCTGAAATCACAGCGTTAACACACGAAACAGCGTCTACTGCTGTGACCGCCAGTACGGCGCCACGTGCCATTAGAGCGTTTCTTTAGCCCAAGTCTGGGTGGTTAGTGGCGTCCGCCAGTACGGCACTGCTCGCACTCTCGTGCTATATAATTATTAGTTTTGTTACGTGCGATACTGCGGCCCTGTGACGCAACAGGGTTTGCTTTTTTCACACAGGGTGAAGCTAACCCGTGTGTATCCTCATTGTACCGCCATATAGTCCGTCATTGCTTAGCAGGAGGTATCATCTCTGGACGGTGGACCCTGGGCTGCGAACGCACGTTATTCCTTTTCTCTAATTATTTGGTGCGTACCGCTAGCCCTAACAGTTTGTATGTTTATGTTTTTTTTTTACATTCATCACATTAGCCGGATGAGGGGACTACTACGGTCCCATCATTGGCTAATGTGTCAATCACTGTCATTGCAGCAGGCATAGCCCGATGCTACTTGTAGTCCCATCGGACGATGCCTGCACACACACGCAACCCCAACAGGCCCGTACAGACCCCCGACAGGCCCATACAGACCCCCGGCAAGCTGCAGAGACCCCCTCAGGCCGCACAGAGACCCCCGGCAGGCTGCACAGACCCCCGAGAGGCCCGTACAGACCCCCCACGGTCATGCACAGACCCCGCCCATGCGCACAGACACACAGTCTCCGCCCACACACCACCCACACTCCATTATAGTGCATCATTGCACTATGGGAACTTCCAATTCCGGTATTCGATATATTAAAAGTATCGGAACTCAGTATCGGAAATCCGATACAGCGAATATCGGCCGAAACCTGATATTTGCAGTATCGGAATGCTAAATACTAATTACCAGTGTTTGGTCAGTATTTCACATCAGTATTTGTATGCCAAAACCAGGAGTGGATGATAAATACAGAATTGGTGATGTGTTTCTATTATACTTTTCCTCTGATTGTTCCCTTCCTGGTTTTGGCTTACAAATACTGATGTAAAATACTGACCAAATACTGATAGTGTGACTGTGGCCTTAGGCTATCACCCAGAAGAGGAGGGGAGGAGTAACATCACACACATCACACATACTTACAGTACATATCATCTGACAAAGGAGTCACGGAACTGCCATGTAAAGTATAAAAGATAATAGTATTTATTGAACAGTATAACAATAAAAGATATGGATAAAATCCAAAACTATCAGTCATGGTAAGGTAACTATGTGAATGGTGGATACAGGTAACAAAATACCACACAACACACCTGAAATTAACGACTGGAGATCACAAGTTCACAAAAACAGAGTACATAGTAAGTATTTCCACATTATAAGTCCCACTGGGGACTCCCTATCAAAAGCAGGTTAATGATCATGGTAAGGACTGGATCTCACCCATTATAGTCGCGGTATGTGTGAGGCAGCGCCAGCCCCTACGCGCGTTTCACATAGGCTTCTTCAGGGGGCTGTACAGCGTGTGTCACTGACAAGATTTTTATAATTCCTCCGCACCTGAGGCTAATAACGGGACTCAGTAGACGGTGCATGCGCCAATGACGTCAGCGCCGGAAATAGCATCACCACTCGGCTGTCTGGGCCGAGCGAGAAATCAGGGAGCCAAAACCATGGCAACCGTGACTCACACGCTCGACCCAATGGACGCCGGTGGCGATGCACCGTCACGCCCACATCACCATCATGCGTACAAGTCCTGGAGAGAAGAATAGTAAGGGCAAATGTAAGTATGTGTACCGCTGTGAATAAAGACATAAGGATGAGGGTGCTAAAGTTCAAAGTGCTGTGCAAACTAATTATATGCAGCCATAGCATATACTTGCCCGATATACAGATGATAATACATTACAATATGATATGTGAAACATAAACATAGATAACAACATAAAAGGAGATAACAACAGACAGGTCCGTGAATATAATCTGGTTCTCCAGACATTTATTGTGAATCTTTAGATGAATAAAATTCCCCACTTTCATTCTCTCTCATCAACTTGCGGTGGATGTCAATAACAATAGTATTCCCATCATGAATGACTAAAGATAAAATAGAAAAAAAACACAAATTACATATAAACATATAAATAGACACACGAAGACATAAAAAACTAATTCCAGATAATCCTATTGTGTCTCCCCTTTTCCTCATAGTTTGTAAGCTTGCGAGCAGGGCCCTCATTCCTCCTGGTATCTGTTTTGAACTGTATTCCTGTTATGCTGTAATGTCTATTGTCTGTGCAAGTCCCCTCTATAATTTGTAAAGCGCTGCGGAATATGTTGGCGCTATATAAATAAAAATTATTATTATTATTATCCTATATGAGGCTAGAGGAAACATGCGAAGCTATTCTGTTCATTGAGTCCAAAGGGGACCATTGTGTTTAGGACATTAATCCACCTGCATTCACGTTGAAATAAAAGGTGTTTCATATCTCCACCTCTAATGCCAGTATGGATCCTGTCGATGCCCCACACTTTTAGATCCCTAGGGTTACATTTATGTTTTTCCCTAAAATGTCTCGGGAGTGTTTTTAGCTTTCCCATGTCAGTCTCATCCCTTGCAGCTACGATCTCTCTCACGTGCTCCCGTGTTCTCACACTCTTAACGAGTATGTCTCATAGATTTTGACTGCGCTCTAGATATGGACATTCAAGGTCTGTCCTCTTGTATGGATCATGTCTCTGCAAGGGTACAAAACATTCAAGATTTTGTGGTTCAGAATCCTATGTTAGAGCCTAAAATTCCTATTCCTGACTTATTTTTTGGGGATAGATCTAGGTTCTTGAGTTTCAAAAATAATTGTAAACTGTTTCTAGCTTTGAAACCCCGCTCCTCTGGTGACCCCGTTCATCAGGTAAAAATCATTATTTCTTTGTTGCGTGGTGACTAGTGTTGAGCGATACCTTCCGATATCGGAAAGTATCGGTATCGGTTGGGATCGGCCGATATTCAAAAAATATCGGATATCGCCGATACCGATACCCGATCCCAATGCAAGTCAATGGGACCAAAATATCGGAATTAAAATAAACCCTTTCTTTCCTTGTAGGTTCATTCTACATCAAGGAAAACAACTAAGAATAATGTAGGATGTATTGTGGGAGGTGGCGGAGACAATAAAGGCAATGAGGTTTAGCCCAATCAAATAGAATAGCATGTTTTTGTTTTTTTTAAGACGTTCGGAGTGAAAAAGATATTGAGTATGTAAATTTTTTTTTATTTTGTCAGATATTGATGTTTCACTATTCCACGCCCTTCCCCTTCTTTTTTTTTCTTTTTTTTTTTTACTTTTCCCACACTTTCATCTTCATCATCATCAGCATCTTTGACATCAACTTCTTCTTCACCTTATTCATCTTCTTCTTCATCTTCTACCTATTTTTTTTTTTATTACATTCTTCATATTCATTTTATTCAACTATTATTATTCTTCCTATTCTACATATTCTTTTTATTCCACTGTTATTATTCTTCCTATTCTACTTCTTCATCATATTCTCATTTGTGACAGGCATTCCAGTAGTTGTTATCTATAAAAGTTGGAAGATTACACCTTCCGTTCTGCCAGTAACAAAAGTTACATTTGTCCGCGTTCAGTTTGGCCTGCAGCATCAGGCTTTATCCAGGGGCACCACGAGGAGGAACGGACTCACCCCCATACACTGCTTAGTCTTCTTCTGCATATGATTTAGATAATATCTTTTGCTCTGATATTAAGTCTTATGCTTAACGTTCTTCTGCTCTTTGTTCTGCAGCCTCTTGTTCTTCTGCTTCTCGGTCTTCCATGTCGTCGTCTCCAGGGTCGTCGTCTCCAGTGTCGTCATCTCCGCCGTTGTCGTCTCAGCCGTCGTCGTCTCCGCCGTCGTCGTCTCCGCCGTCGTCATCGGGGTGGTCTTCCGGGTCGTCGTCGTCGTCATCGGGGTGGTCTTCCGGGTCGTCGTCATCGGGGTGGTCTTCCGGGTCGTCGACTTTAGGGTCTTAAACTTGGAAATGTAGCAGAAGGTACAAGAAGGCTGAGAAAATGCCAAGAACCAGCTGATGGAACTGGAACTCGGATGGCTACCCGAAGGTTCAAGAGCCTATGGAACTACCGAGGACCAGCTGAAGTTACTGGAACCCGGTTACTAAGCAGGAGGTACCCGTGCTAAAAAGCACTACCAAGGACCGCCTGGCGTTGGCGGAACTCGGATACCCAGAAGGAGGCACCTAAGCCAAAGGCTCTGCCCGGAACCAGCTGACGTTACTGGAACCAGGATGAGGAGCAGAAGGTACAAGAGCAAAAGACACTGCCGAGAACCAGCTGACGGTACTGGAACCCGGATGGGTAGCCGAAGGTCCAAGAGCCAATGGAACTACCGAGGACCAGCTGACGTTACTGGAACCCGGTTACTAAGCAGGAGGTACCCGTGCCTGAAAGCACTACCAAGGACCACCTGATGTTGGTGGAACTTGGATACCCAGAAGGAGGCACCTAAGCCAAAGGCTCTGCCCGGAACCAGCTGACGGTACTGGAACCAGGATGGGGAGCAGAAGGTACAAGAGCAAAAGACACTGCCGAGAACCAGCTGACGGTGCTGGAACCAGGTGGTGGACCCGAAGGCCCACAGGAGAGGAGAGAACAGCTAGGCCGCGAGGCAGCCGCAGTTACCGAACCCCAACAGTCCTACAGGGGGAGCTGGGCCTACTGGCACTACAGAACCAGCCTTGACTACCAGTTCACGCAGCCCACATAGGAAGCTCCTAAACTGGAGGCACCCTGGAGTTGGCTAACCCGACTGCAACACGACGGGGCAAACATAGGCGTCTCAGCGAGTTTGACACACCCCGGAAACAGCTGACGGTGCTGAAACCAGGTTTGGCACGAGGGAGTACCTGTGACAAAAACACTGCCGAGAACCAGCTGGCGGTGCTGGAACCCAGATGCGTTGCCCCAGTGTGCAAGAGCCAATGGCACGACCGAGGACCAGCTGACGGTGCTGGAACACGGTTACTAAGCTGTAGGTGCCCGCGCTTAAAAGCACTACCAAGGACCGCCTGACGTTGGCGGAACTCGGATACCCAGGAGGAGGCACCTAAGCCAAAGGCTCGGCCCGGAACCAGCTGACGGTGCTGGAACCAGGTGGTGGACCCCAAGGCCCAGAGGAGAGGAGAGAACAGCTAGGCCGCGAGGCAGCCGCAGTTACCGAACCCCAACAGTCCTACAGGGGGAGCTGGGCCTACTGGCACTACAGAACCAGCCTTGACTACCAGTTCACGCAGCCCACATAGGAAGCTCCTAAACTGGAGGCACCCTGGAGTTGGCTAACCCGACCGCACCACGACGGGGCAAGCATAGGCGTCTCAGTGAGCTTGACACAACCCGGAAACAGCTGACGGTGCTGAAACCAGGCTTGGCACGAGGGAGTACCTGTGACAAGAACACTGCCGAGAACCAGCTGGCGGTGCTGGAACCCAGATGCGTTGCCCCAGTGTGCAAGAGCCAATGGCACGACCGAGGACCAGCTGGCGGTGCTGGAACACGGTTACTAAGCTGTAGGTGCCCGCGCTTAAAAGCACTACCAAGGACCGCCTGACGTTGGCGGAACTCGGATACCCAGGAGGAGGCACCTAAGCCAAAGGTTCGGCCTGGAACCAGCTGACGGTGCTGGAACCAGGTGGTGGACCCCAAGGCCCACAGGAGAGGAGAGAACAGCTAGGCCGCGAGGCAGCCGCAGTTACCGAACCCCAACAGTCCTACAGGGGGAGCTGGGCCTACTGGCACTACAGAACCAGCCATGACTACCAGTTCACGCAGCCCACATAGGAAGCTCCTAAACTGGAGGCGCCCTGGAGTTGGCTAACCCGACCGCACCACGACGGGGCAAGCATAGGCGTCTCAGTGAGCTTGACACAACCCGGAAACAGCTGACGGTGCTGAAACCAGGCTTGGCACGAGGGAGTACCTGTGACAAGAACACTGCCGAGAACCAGCTGGCGGTGCTGGAACCCAGATGCGTTGCCCCAGTGTGCAAGAGCCAATGGCACGACCGAGGACCAGCTGGCAGTGCTGGAACACGGTTACTAAGCTGTAGGTGCCCGCGCTTAAAAGCACTACCAAGGACCGCCTGACGTTGGCGGAACTCGGATACCCAGGAGGAGGCACCTAAGCCAAAGGCTCGGCCTGGAACCAGCTGACGGTGCTGGAACCAGGTGGTGGACCCCAAGGCCCACAGGAGAGTAGAGAACAGCTAGGCAGCGAGGCAGCCGCAGTTACGAACCCCAACAGTCCTACAGGGGGAGCTGGGCCTACTGGCACTACAGAACCAGCCTTGACTACCAGTTCACGCAGCCCACATAGGAAGCTCCTAAACTGGAGGCACCCTGGAGTTGGCTAACCCGACCGCACCACGACGGGGCAAGCATAGGCGTCTCAGTGAGCTTGACACAACCCGGAAACAGCTAACGGTGCTGAAACCAGGCTTGGCACGAGGGAGTACCTGTGACAAGAACACTGCCGAGAACCAGCTGGCGGTGCTGGAACCCAGATGCGTTGCCTATTAAAGATTGTCTTCCTAGAGCCCCAACTAGTGGTGTTGGAGCTAAGGGTAAGCAGGGGGAGCAGAGTGTAGGCCGAAGCCTGCACTGGAGGCAGCTTTGTGTCTGCGTTGCGTTTGCAGGACACTTTGCCGGCTACACAGTGGGGAAACAGCTGGCGTTGCTGAACCCCACTAACACAATGGCGTGTGTTTTTCTCTGTGCAGCTAGCACTTGCGGTCAAAAACTAGCGATGTTAGAGCCCGTGTTGAAGCAGGAGGAGGAGAGGAGCAGAGTGTAGGCCGAAGCCTATTTGAACCAATTTCAAAGGAAACCTTTAACCCCCCCTCAGGTGTTACAAAGTACAAGAGACACACCTTGTGCAGTATTAATGCTGCACAAGTGAAAGGTTGCTCTATTAATTTGTCTACTTGCACACGCTGAATGAAAGACGTACACAATTTAGCCCATTCTACAGTCAAACTGTAGTGGATGCGTGACTTGGCTTTTTAAGGAGACGCAGCACAGGTGTCCCAAATAACGCCTTGGTGCTTGGCGCAGCTTCCTGAGCGTTGTTATTTGCTGTACAGGAGTCTGCGCTCTTGTGTTATCCCTTGGCAATGCCCTGTTAGAGCTGCCCGTCTTATGACCTCATTTCATGTTGGCCGGTGCGGTTAACGATGGCCATAAATCCCAGACCCACAGTGCCTTTTCGTAAAGTCACACTGCAGTGCTGTGATTCGTGGCCTTGAGCAGTAAATATTTTGGCCGCTCACACATGTCCTTACACCTGCTTCAGACTGGGCGGCCTCTGCTGATCCCTTCTCGCATGCCGCGGCCATGAGGCTGCACAGTCTGAAGAAGGCGGAAGGAGATGAGTTAAGACAGGTGAAGATATGCACTGCTCGTGCCCATCAATCACACCCTCGCAGTCAAAATAAGACAACGAGGAGCATTGTTTCAGGCAGGGCGGACGCACAGGCGCAACAAGCCAACCAATGATGTCAGAAGACGGGAAGCGCTACCAAGGGGGGTGCTGCGTATCATTAGAAAGGAAAGTCACACCTCAGGGACAGTGGAATGGTCTCAATGAGACACATTTTGTACGTTTTGAGTTCCACGTGGGCAAGGACAAAAAGTCAGCCACCTTGTACAAATGCAGCAGTACTGCTGTACAAGGTGGCTGTTATACATAGAAACACCTGGGGGTGGGGGGCAGGCTCCCTTCAATTTCAGTTCATGTGCCTGCGTGGCGTTTGCAGGACACGTTGCCAGCTACACAGCAGGGGAACAGCTGGCGGTGCTGAACCCCACTAACACATTGGCTGGTGTTTTTCTCTGTGCAGCTAGCATGTCCGGGCAGAAACTGGCGTTGTTTGAGCCCAGGGTCAGCAGGAGGAGGAGAGGAGCAAAGTGTAGGCCGAAGCCTGCACTGGTGGCAGCTTTTGTTCTGTTGTGCCAGCGTGGCTTGTGCTGGACACGTTGCCGACTACACAGCAGGGGAACAGCTGGCGTTGCTGAACCCCACTAAGACATTGACTGGTGTTTTTCTCTGTGCAGCTAGCAGTTCCGGGCAAAAACTAGCGGTGTTTGAGCCCAGGGTCAGCAGGAGGAGTAGAGGAGCAGAGTGTAGGCCGAAGCCTAGTTGAACCAATTTCAAAGGTTACCTTTAACCCCCCCTCAGGTGTTGCAAGGTACAAGAGCCACACCCTGAACAGCATTAATGATGCACAAGTCAAAGGTTGCTCTATTTAATTTTGCTCCTTGCACACGCTGACTTAAACACGTACACTATTTAGCCCATTATACTGTCAAACAGTAGTGGAGGCGTGACTAGTCTACTAGTCTTTTTAAGGAGACGCAGCACAGGTGTACAAATTTACACCTAGGTGCTGTGCGCAGATTCCTTACCGTTGTTATTTGCAGTACAGGAAACTGCGCTCTTGTGTTATCCCTTGGCAATACCCTGTTAGTGCAGCCCGTCTCATGACCTCATTTCATGTTGGCCGGTGCGGTTAACGATGGCCATAAATCCCAGACCCACAGTGGCTTTTCCTAAAGTCACACTGCGGTGCTGGGATACGTGGCCTTGTGCAGTAAATATGTTCGCCGCTCACACATGTCCTTACACCTGCTTCAGACTGGGCGGCCTCAGCTGATCCCTTATCGCATGCCGCGGCCATGAGGCCGCACAGTCAGAAGAAGGCGGAAGGAGGGGAGTGAAGACAGGGGAACATATGCACTGCTCGTGCCCATCAATCACACCCTCGCAGTCAAAATATATGAGACAACGGGGGGCGTTGTGTCGGGCAGGGGGGACGCACAGGCACAGCCAGCCAACCAATGATGTCAGGAGACGGGCAGCGCTAACAATGGGGGTGCTGCGTGTCATTAAAAAGGAAAGTCACACCTCAGGGACAATGTAATGGTCTGTAATGAGACACATTTTGTACTTGTTGAGTTCCACGTGTGCAAGGAGAAAAAGTCAGCCACCTTGTACAAATGCAGCAGTACTGCTGTACAAGGTGGCTGTTATACATAGAAACACCTGGGGGGGTGGGGGGCAGGCTCCCTTCAATTTCAGTTCATGTGCCTGCGTGGCGTTTGCAGGACACGTTGCCAGCTACACAGCAGGGGAACAGCTGGCGGTGCTGAACCCCACTAACACATTGGCTGGTGTTTTTCTCTGTGCGGCTAGCATGTCCGGGCAGAATCTGGCGTTGTTTGAGCCCAGGGTCAGCAGGAGGAGGAGAGGAGCAAAGTGTAGGCCGAAGCCTGCACTGGTGGCAGCTTTTGGTCAGTTGTGCCAGCGTGGCTTGTGCTGGACACGATGCCGGCTACACAGCGGGGGAACAGCTGGCGGTGCTGAACCCCACTAACACATTGGCTGGTGTTTTTCTCTGTGCAGCTAGCAGTTCCGGGCAAAAACTAGCGGTGTTTGAGCCCAGGGTCAGCAGGAGGAGGAGAGGAGCAGAGTGTAGGCCGAAGCCTAGTTGAACCAATTTCAAAGGTTACCTTTAACCCCCCCCTCAGGTGTTGCAAGGTACAAGAGCCACACCTTGAACAGCATTAATGATGCACAAGTCAAAGGTTGCTCTATTTAATTTTGCTCCTTGCACACGCTGAATAAAACACGTACACTATTTAGCCCATTATACTGTCAAACAGTAGTGGAGGCGTGACTACTAGTCTTTTTAAGGAGATGCAGCACAGGTGTCAAAATTTACACCTAGCTGCTGTGCGCAGATTCCTGAGCGTTGTTATTTGCTGTACAGGAGTCTGCGCTATTGGGATCCCTTGGCCATGCGCTGTGAGCGCTTCCTGTCTTCTGACCTCATTTAATGTCGGCCGTTACGGTTAGCGATGGACATGAATCCCAGACCCACAGTGTGTTTTCAAAAAATCACACTGCGTGGCTGGGATTCGTGGCCTTGTTCAGTAAATATGTTTGACGCTCACACATGTCCTTACACCTGCTTCAGACTGGGCGGCCTCATCTGATCCCTTATCGCCTGCCGCGGCCATGAGGACACCCAGTCTGAAGAAGGCGGAAGGAGATGAGTGAACACAGGCAAACATATGCACTGCACATGCCCATCAATCACACCCTCGCTGTTCAAAAAAATAAGACACCGAGGGGCATTGTTTCGAGCAGGGCAGACGCACAGGCGCAGCCAGCTAACCAATGATGTCAAAAGACGGGCAGCGCTAACAAGGGTGGTGCTGCGTATCATTAGAAAGGAAAGTCACACCTCAGGGACAGTGGAATGGTTTCAATGAGACACATTTTGTACGTGTTGAGTTCCACGTGGGCAAGGAGAAAAAGTCAGCCACCTTGTACAAATGCAGCAGTACTGCTGTACAAGGTGGCTGTTTTACATAGAAACACCTGGGGGTGGGGGGCAGGCTCCCTTCAATTTCAGTTCATGTGCCTGCGTGGCGTTTGCAGGTCACGTTGCAAGCTACACAGCAGGGGAACAGCTGGTGGTGCTGAACCCCACTGACACATTGACTGGTGTTTTTCTCTGTGCAGCTCGCATGTCCGGGCAAAAACTGGCGGTGTTAGAGCCCAGGGTCAGCAGGAGGAGGAGAGGAGCAATGTGTAGGCCGAAGCCTGCACTGGTGGCAGCTTTTGGTCAGTTGTGCCAGCGTGGCTTGTGCTGGACACGATGCCGGCTACACAGCGGGGGAACAGCTGGCGGTGCTGAACCCCACTAACACATTGGCTGGTGTTTTTCTCTGTGCAGCTAGCACTTCCGGGCAGAAACTGGCGGTGTTTGAGCCCAGGGTCAGCAGGAGGATGAGAGGAGCAGAGTGTAGGCCGAAGCCTGCACTGGTGGCAGCTTTTGGTCAGTTGTGCCAGCGTGGCTTGTGCTGGACACGATGCCGACTACACAGCAGGGGAACAGCTGGCGGTGCTGAACCTCACTAACACATTGACTGGTGTTTTTCTCTGTGCAGCTAGCAGTTCCGGGCAAAAACTAGCGGTGTTTGAGCCCAGGGTCAGCAGGAGAGGAGCAGAGTGTAGGCCGAAGCCTAGTTGAACCAATTTCAAAGGTTACCTTTAACCCCCCTCAGGTGTTGCAAGGTACAAGAGCCACACCTTGTGCAGCATTAATGCTGCACAAGTAAAAGGTTGCTCTATTTGTTTTGCTCCTTGCACACGCTGACTAAAACACGTACACTATTTAGCCCATTATACTGTCAAACAGTTGTGGAGGCGTGACTTGTCTTTTTAAGGAGACGCAGCACAGGTGTCAAAATTTGCACCTAGGTACTGGGCGCAGATTCCTGAGCGTTGTTATTTGCTGTACAGGAGTCTGCGCTATTGTGATCCCTTGGCCATGCGCTGTGAGCGCTTCCTGTCTTCTGACCTCATTTCATTTCGGCCGTTGCGGTTAGCGATGGACATGAATCCCAGACCCACAGTGTGTTTTCAAAAAATCACACTGCGTGGCTGGGATTCGTGGCCTTGTGCAGTAAATAGGTTTGCCGCTTACACATGTCCTTACACCTGCTCCAGACTGGGCGGCCTCAGCTGATCCCTTATCGCCTACCACGGCCAGGAGGCCGCACAGTCTGAAGAAGGCGGAAGGAGATGAGTTAAGACAGGCGAACATATGCACTGCTCGTGCCCATAAACCACACCCTCGCTGACAAAATAAATATGACAACGAGGGGCGTTGTTTCTAGCAGGGCGGATGCACAGGCGCAGCCAGCTAACCATGATGACAAAAGACGGGAAACGCTACCAAGGGGGGTGCTGCGTATCATTAGAAAGGAAAGTCACACCTCAGGGACAGTGGAATGGTCTCAATGAGACACATTTTGTACGTGTTGAGTTCCACGTGGGCAAGGCGAAAAAGTCAGCCACCTTGTACAAATGCAGCAGTACTGCTGTACTAGGTGGCTGTTATACATAGAAACACCTGGGGGGGTGGGGCCAGGTTCCCTTTAATTTCAGTTCATGTGCCTGCATGGCGTTTGCAGGTCACGTTGCCGGCTACACAGCAGGGGAACAGCTGGCGTTGCTGAACCCCACTAACACATTGGCTGGTGTTTTTCTCTGTGCAGCTAGCACTTCCGGGCAAAAACTAGCGGTGTTTGAGCCCAGGGTCAGCAGGAGGAGGAGAGGAGCAGAGTGTAGGCCGAAGCCTGCACTGGTGGCAGCTTTTGTTCTGTTTTGGCAGCGTGGCTTGTGCTGGACACGTTGCCGACTACACCGCAGGGGAACAGCTGGCGGTGCTGAACCCCACTGACACATCACCTAGTGTTTTTTCTGTGTAGACAACACTTCCAGGTGGCAACTGACAGTGTTGAAACCCAGGGAATCAAAGAGGAGCAGAGTGTAGGCCGAAGCCTGCAGTGGAGCAAGTTGAAAGGGAACCTTTAACCCCCCCCCCCAGGCATTTGTTGCTGAAAGAAGCATCTTGTACAGCAGTAATACTGCACATGGAAAATGGTGGCTCCGAAAATTATGCACCTTGCAAACGCTGAAGTACACACTCATATAATGTGTCCCCTCACACCGTCAAACCATCCCGGAAGTGGGACTTTCCTTTGTAATGTGACACAGCACAGCCGTCATTCCAACCCCCTTGGTGCCGGGCGCCACCTCTTCAACATTGTTTGGTTCTGTCACGGAGCCCGCGCTGTAATGTTATCCCTTGGCCATGCACAGTTAGCGGTGCCCGTCTTCTGACATCATGTAGGTGTCAGGCTGGCAGTGCCTGTGCGTCCAAGCTGCCCGAGATCCAACCTTGCAGTGTCATCTAATGTAGTCCCACTGTGGGCCAGGGATCCATGGGCATGCGCAGTGCATATCATCGCCTCTCACTCACCTCCTTCCTGCTTCTTCAGACTGTGCGGCGTCACGGCCGTGGCATGCTATTAGGGATCAGCTGACGCCGCCTAGTCTGAAGAAGCGTGAAGAAGGGGAGTGAGAGGCTAGTATATGCACTGCGCATGGCCATGGATACCAGGCCCACTGTGGGATCACATTAGACGACACTGCGAGGTGTGATTTCGGGCAGCGTGGACGCACAGGCGCAGCCAGGACGACAACAAATGATGTCAGAGGACGGGCAGCGCAAACTGTGCATGGCCAAGGGATAACATAACAGCGCAGGGTCCATGACGGAATCAAACAACGCTAAGGAGGCAGCGCACGGTGCCAAGGGGGTAGCAATGACGGCTGTGCTGCGTCACATTACAAAGGAAAGTCCCACCTCCGGGACGGTTGGACGGTGTGAGGGGACACATTACATGAGTGTGTAGTTCAGCATTTGCAAGGAGCATAATTTCAAGAGCGACCTTTCCCTTGTGCAGTATTAGTGCTGCACATGGTGGCTCTTTCAGTAACAAACGCCTAGGGGGGGGGGGGGACAGGTCCCCTTACATTTTAGTTGTGCCAGCGTGGCGGTCGCATGACACGTTGCCGGATACACAGCTGGGGATCAGCTGACGTTACTGAACCCCAATAACAGAGGAGCGACTGTTGACTGTGCACACAGCACTTCCAGGCACCAACTGGCGGTGTTAGATCCCAGGGACAGCAGGAGGAGCAGATTGGAGGTATTGCTGCACACACAGCTGGGGATCAGCTGATGTTACTGAACCCCAATAACAGAGGAGCGACTGTTGACTGTGCACACAGCACTTCCAGGCACCAACTGGCGGTGTTAGAGCCCAGGGACAGCAGGAGGAGCAGATTGGAGGTATTGCAGCACACACAGCTGGGGATCAGCTGACGTTACTGAACCCCAATAACAGAGGAGCGACTGTTGACTGTGCACACAGCACTTCCAGGCACCAACTGGCGGTGTTAGAGCCCAGGGACAGAAGGAGGAGCAGATTGGAGGTATTGCCGCACACACAGCTAGGGTTCAGCTGACGTTACTGAACCCCAATAACAGAGGAGCGACTGTTGACTGTGCACACAGCACTTCCAGGCACCAACTGGCGGTGTTAGAGCCCAGGGACAGCAGGAGGAGCAGAGGAACAGAGTGTAGGCCGAAGCCTGATTGGAGCAAGTTGAAAGGAAACCTTTAACCCCCCCCCCAAGACGTTTGTAGCTGAAAGAGCCATCTTGTGCAGCACTAAGGATGCAAAAGGAAAAGGTTGCTCTTTTAATTATGCTCCTTGCAAACACCGAAGTAAACACTAAAAATGTGTCCCTTTATACCGTTAAACCGTTCCGGAGGTGCGAATTTCCTTCGTAATGGGACACAGCACAGCTGTCATTCCTATCCCCTTGATGCCGTGCGCTGCCTCCTCAGCGTTGTTTTAAGCTGTCACGGAGCCTGCGCTGTTCTGTTAGCCCTTGGCCATGCTCAATTAGCGCTGCCTGTCTTCTGACATAATTTGGCGTCAGGCTGTCAGTGCCTGTGCGTCCACGCTGCTCCAGATCCCACCTCGCAGTCTCGTCTAACGTAATCCCACTGCGGGCCTTGGAACCATGGGCATGCACAGTGCATAACCTCGACTCTCACTCCCCTCCTTCCCTCTTCTTCAGACTGTGCGGTGTCACGGCCGTGGCATGCTAGGGATCAGCTGACGGCGCACAGTCTAAAGAAGGCGGAGGGAAATGAGCGAGAGCCCGAGGGGAAGATATGCACTGCGCATGCCCATGGATCCCAGGTCCGCAGTGTGACTCAATCAGAAGACACTGCGAGGCGGGATCTCGGGCAGCGCGGCCGCACAGGCGCAGCCAGCCTGACACCAAATTATGTCAGAAGACAGGCAGCGCAAATAGGGCATGCCCAAGGGATAACAGAACAGCGCAGGCTCCGTGACAGCTTAAAACAACGCTGAGGAGGCAGCGCATGGCACCAAGGGGGTAGGAATGACGGCTGTGCTGCGTCACATTACGAAGGAAAGTCCCAGCTCCGGGACGGTATAACGGTATCAGTGAACACATTTTATAAGTGTTAAGTTCTGCGTGTGCAAAGAGCTAAAAAAAAAGAGCTACCTTTTCTTTGTGCAGCATTACTGCTGCACAAGATGGCTCTTTCAGTAACAAACGACGGGGGGTGGGGACAGGTTCCCTTACATTTAGGTTGTTGTGCCAGCGTGGCGGTCACAGGACACATTGCCGGCTACACAGCTGGGGATCAGCTGACGTTACTGAAACCCAATAACACTGGGTCGTATGTTTTTACTGTGCAGCCTGCACTTCTGAGCCGCAACTGGCGGTGTTGGAGCCCAGGAATAGCAGTTCAGGTGGTAGAAAGATGAACACAGCAGGAGACCTGGATGACACCCAATTACTTAATCAGGCAGAGGAGTGGCAAATTCCTGCGAGATCCAGGCCTGGTTCATTTTCAGGAAAGTAAGCCGGTCAACGTTATCGGAGGATAGTCGCATGCGACGGTCTGTTAGTACACCACCTGCGGCACTAAAGACACGTTCCGATAAGACACTAGCCGCAGGGCAAGCCAGCACCTCCAATGCATACTGGCTTAGCTCTGGCCATGTATCCAGCTTAGAGACCCAAAACTTGAACGGGGAAGAGCCGTCTGGGAGTACAGTAAGAGGGCAAGCCATGTAGTCTGTCACCATCTGACGGAACCGTTGCCTCCTGCTGACTGGAGCCGCCGGTGATGGTGTAGACATTTGGGGCGGGCACACAAAAGTGTGCCAGAGTTGTGCCATACTGGGCTTGCCTTGGGCAGAGGCACTGCTTCTGCTCCCTCTTTGGGCAGAGCCTCCCCCACTGCCTCGACGCACTGAGCTGCTTTGTAAAGCACTAGCAGCACTCCTCTCAGTTGGACAGGAGAAGATGATGGAATTCACCAGTGTGTCGTGGTACTCCCGCAATTTACGCTCCCGGGTCAACGCAGGGATGAGGTTTTGGACGTTGTCCCGGTAGCGAGGATCAAGGAGGGTGAACACCCAATAATCAGGCATGTTGAGAATGTGGTCGATGCGGCGGTCGTTTCTCAGGCACTGCAGCATGAAATCCACCATGTGCTGCAGAGTGCCAACTGGCCCAGAAACGCTGTCCCCTGCTTGAGACATGATCTCTGCCCGCTCGTCATCACCCCACCCTCGCTGTACACACTGACCACTGGACAATTGTGTCGCTCCCTCCTCTGGACGGAGCTCTTCCTCCTCCATTGACTCCTCCTCATCCTCCTCACAAATTGGCCCCTGCGTACCCCTTTGTGAGGAACCACGTGGCGCTGACTCTCCAGAAGCTGATGGAAAAGGTGACTCCTCATCCTCCATCTCTTCCACCACATCATCCCTTAACCCTTGCAAAGTTTGCTGAAGCAGGCAGATAAGGGGGACAGTCATGCTGACTAGTGCATCATCTGCACTTGCCATCCGCGTGGAATAATCAAAAGGACGCAAAACCTGGCAGACGTCCTTCATAGTGGCCCACTCTGTGGTTGTGAAGTCTGATCGGCGCTGACTGCGACTTCTTTGCGCCTGATGCAGCTGGTACTCCATAACTGCTTGCTGCTGCTCACACAACCGCTCCAACATATGTAACGTGGAATTCCACCCGGTAGGTAGGTCACATATGATGCGGTGTTCCGGAAGGCGGAATCGGCGCTGCAGAGCAGCAATGCGGGATCTGGCAAAGCTGGAACGCCGCAACTGAGCACACTCTAGGCGGACCTTGTGCAGCAGGGCATCAAGATCCGGATAGTCCCTCAGAAAACTCTGCACAACCAAATTGAGCACATGTGCCAGACATGGGATGTGAGTGAGGTTGCCAAGGGCCAAAGCTGCCACCAGATTTCGGCCATTGTCACACACTACCATGCCTGGCTGGAGATTCGCTGGCAGTAACCACACATCGCTCTCCTGCTTGATGGCATTCCAGAGCTCCTGCGCTGTGTGGCTTCGATGCCCCAATGAAACTAGTTTCAAGACGGCCTGCTGACGTTTGGCCACGGCTGTGCTCATGTCGGTCATAGGTAAACGTTCACGGGTCAATGTGGAGGTGGACTGTGATGGATCCTGCAGAGAGGAATCAGAGGAACTGGTGTAAGAGGAGGAGTCGATGCGTACAGACTGGATTCCTGCAATCCTTGGAGTGGGCAGGACACGTCCTGCGCCACTCGCACGATCTGTACCTGGCTCAACAACATTAACCCAATGGGCAGTGAGGGAAACATATCGCCCCTGTCCATGCTGACTGGTCCACGCATCGGTGGTGAGGTGGACCTTGCTACTGACGGCGTTCAGTAGCGCATGTTTTATGTTTGCCTCAACATGCCTGTGCAGGGCAGGGACAGCCTGCCTGCTGAAGTAAAAGCGGCTGGGCACCTTGTACTGTGGGACTGCCAATGCCATCAAGTCACGGAAGCTGTCAGTCTCCACCAGCCTGAACGAGAGCATTTCCAGGGACAACAGTTTGGCAATGCCTGCATTCAGAGCCTGTGCTCGGGGGTGGTTGGCCGAGAATGCCCGCCTTTTCTCCCATGCCTGGACTACCGATGGCTGTAGAGTAGACTGGGAGTGTGAGGATGACTAGGAAGGTGGTGCTGTGGGTGGAATTACACTAGGTCTCTGGACAACAGTGGAGGAAGAGGCAACACGAGATGAAGAGGTGGTAGCTGCCGCTGTTGGTTGGCCTACGTCTTCACTGTGTTTCTGTAACTCCACCGCGTGCCTGTTCCGCACATGTTTCCACATATTTGTGGTATTGAGGTTGCTGACACTTTTACCTCTTTTTACTTTCTGATGACACAGCTTGCATTTGACAAAACAAATGTCATCTGCATCTGTGTCAAAAAAGGACCAGGCACTGCAAGTCTTGGGAGCGCCCTTTTTGGCTTTGGAAAGAGACAGGCTCCTAACGGGTGCCAAAGTGGAGGCTACAGGCTCCGCAGTCTTCCCCCTCCCTCTCCCTCTTTGGCCCGTAAGGGGAAGCTCTTCCTCAGAGCTGCTCCCACCACCTTCCTGTTCCTCACGCCACGATGGGTCAAGGACCTCATCATCTCCACTACCCTCTGCCACCAACTGCTCCTCCTGGGTAGTCTCGGCAGCACAGTACGCATCAGAAAGCGGCACCTGAGTTTCATCATCAGATGCGTACTGCGCTGTGGTCACCGGAGGCACTGGCCCACCTGCCTCTTCAGAGTCAGAGAGATAAAGCTTTTGGGCATCACTGCACACTGCCTCTTCTTCCATTTCTCCAATGCTGCTTGGCTGGCCCCCTGTTTCCAAGCCAAGAGATTCAGAGAACAGAAGTAGAGACGGCTCCTGTCCTGGGCTCTCTGACTGCCTGGCCAATTTGGCAGGTGGTGAAGAGACAGATGGCTGCTCTCCAGTGCTCTGTGCCTGAGAGGATGTGGCACTAACTGAAGTCGATGCCGAGGCGTTAGCTGCCATCCACCCGACAACGGCTTCAATTTGGTCTTCACGTAGCAGCGGTGCACGGCGCTCTCCGACAAAGCTGCGCATGAAGGACTGTTCCCTGCTGAAACTGAGTGACGACGAGTCACCGGCGCCCGCAGCAGGCACAGAATCACCACGTCCTCTCCCTGCTCCTCTCCCTGCTCCGCGCCCACGCCCACGTGCCTTACTCCCTGCCCTCTTCATCTTGGTTGACAGATAAAGATAAGCAGAAAAGTACTAAGGCCTTAGTGTGCTTATTCCTGAAATGCTCCTCCTAACAGGTGTAAGAAACACTAATGTTGTAAATTGTGGACTAAACTTTATTATTTTTCAAATGTGGCCTACACAAGTGTTAAGTTGTGTTTGGTGAACTTAACTTTTTTTTTGGTGCAGATCGGGCTACAGAGCTAGTTTAAATCACACGGAGACCGTGTAGACAGCCGTAAACGGCGCTGCAAGGCCAAAAAACCCTCCTCTCGGTTATCCTATATAGTGTTTTTCCACTATTTAGCTGGATACGAGTGGAAAGACACTAATAGGAATTTTTGTTTTCAAATTTTAAACTGGCTGCACTATTTGAAAAAAAGGAAATTGTTTTTCAAGGTATGAGGCAGTAACGCACCCTGAGCTGAATCCAACCGGCTATGGCTGCACACAGACTACAGGGCGAGCTGCGCTCACACAGAGACCGTGCAGACAGCCGTAAACGGCGCTGCAAGGCCAACAAACCCTCCTCTAGGTTATCCTATATAGTGTTTTTCCACTATTTAGCTGGATACGAGTGGAAAGACACTAATAGGAATTTTTTTTTTCAAATTTTAAACAGGCTTCACTATTTGAAAAAAAGTAAAATTTTTCTCAAGGTATGAGGCAGTAACGAACCCTGAGCTGAATCCAACCGGCTATGGCTGCACACAGACTACAGGGCGAGCTGGGCTCACACGGAGACCGTGCAGACAGCCGTAAACGGCGCTGCAAGGCCAAAAAAACCTCCTCTAGGTTATCCTATATAGTGTTTTTCCACTATTTAGCTGGATACGAGTGAAAAGACACTAATAGGATTTTTTTTTTTTCAAATTTTAAACTGGCTGCACTATTTGAAAAAAAGGAAATTGTTTTTCAAGGTATGAGGCAGTAACGCACCCTGAGCTGAATCCAACCGGCTATGGCTGCACACAGACTACAGGGCGAGCTGCGCTCACACAGAGACCGTGCAGACAGCCGTAAACGGCGCTGCAAGGCCAAAAAACCCTCCTCTAGGTTATCCTATATAGTGTTTTTCCACTATTTAGCTGGATACGAGTGGAAAGACACTAATAGGAATTTTTGTTTTTCAAATTTTAAACAGGCTGCACTATTTGAAAAAAAGTAACATTTTTCTCTAGGTATGAGCCAGTAACGAACCCTGAGCTGAATCCAACCGGCTATGGCTGCACACAGACTACAGGGCGAGCTGGGCTCACACGGAGACCGTGCAGACAGCCGTAAACGGCGCTGCAAGGCCAAAAAACCCTCCTCTAGGTTATCCTATATAGTGTTTTTCCACTATTTAGCTGGATACGAGTGGAAAGACACTAATAGGAATTTTTTTTTTCAAATTTTAAACAGGCTGCACTATTTGAAAAAAAGTAAAATTTTTCTCAAGGTATGAGCCAGTAACGAACCCTGAGCTGAATCCAACCGGCTATGGCTGCACACAGACTACAGGGCGAGCTGGGCTCACACGGAGACCGTGCAGACAGCCGTAAACGGCGCTGCAAGGCCCAAAAACCCCCCTCTAGGTTATCCTATGCAGTGTTTTTCCACAATAGAGCTGGAGACTGGTGGAAAAACACTAATAGGAAATTTGAGAAAAAATGTGCAGCAGGCTGCACTAAGAGCAAAAAAGGACAACTGTGTGAGGCAGTGTAAACCCCCCCTGAGCTGAATACAACTGGGTATATGGCTGCACACAGACTACAGAGTGAGCTGCACACACACACACACAGAGACCTTGCAGAACGCTGTTAAAACAGCGCTGCAAGGCAAGAGCAACGTGAACAGTGAAGAAAACACAGCGTTTTGCTAAATTAGCCTTTGGAAAGGAAAATAAAGCAATTAGCTAGCTCGACTGGCCCTTAGTTAGAACACAGCGTCCTGTCCCTAACTGAAATCACAGCAGAGTGAGCGCAAAATGGCGGCAGCGTTTTTTATAGTGCAGAGTGACATCATTTCAGCAGCCAATCCAAGCCTTGCCAGTACTTACATGCCCACCATGCTAAACAGGATGTGCCCACACTTCCAATCATTCCTCATTGGCTGCTGCGTTCAGTTTGAATTCTGGGAACTTCCGATTCCGGTATCCGATACGCGGGAAGTATCGGAATTCGGTATCGGAATTCCGATACCGCAAATATCGGCCGATACCCGATAATTGCGGTATCGGAATGCTCAACACTAGTGGTGACCCTCAAGACTGGGCATTTTCCCTTGCGCCAGGAGATCCGGCATTGCGTGATGTTGATGCGTTTTTTCTGGCGCTTGGATTGCTTTATGATGAACCAAATTCAGTGGATCAGGCAGAGAAAATCTTGCTGGCTTTGTGTCAGGGTCAGGATGAAGCGGAGGTGTACTGTCAGAAGTTTAGAAAGTGGTCTGTGCTTACTCAGTGGAATGAATGTGCCCTGGTGGCAATTTTCAGAAAGGGTCTTTCTGAAGCCCATAAGGATGCCATGGTGGGATTTCCCACGCCTGCCCTGGTCTGAATGAGTCTATGTCTTTGGCCATTCAGACCGATCGGCGCATGCGTGAGCGCAAAGCTGTGCACCATCTGGCGGTATTCTCTGAGCATAGGCCTGAGCCTATGCAGTGTGATAGGACTTTGACCAGAGCTGAACGGCAAGAACACAGACATCGGAATGGGCTGTGTTTTTACTGTGGTGAATCCACTCATGCTATCTCCGATTGTCCTAAGCGCACTAAGCGGTTCGCTAGGTCTGCCATCATTGGTACGGTACAGTCTAAATTTCTTTTGTCCGTTACTCTGATTTGCTCTCTGTCGTCCTATTCTGTAATGGCATTTGTGGATTCAGGCGCTGCCCTGAATTTGATGGACTTGGAGTTTGCCAGGCGCTGTGGTTTTTTCTTGGAGCCCTTGCAGTATCCTATTCCATTGAGAGGAATTGATGCTACGCCTTTGGCCAAGAATAAGCCTCAGTACTGGACTCAATTGACCATGTGCATGGCTCCTGCACATCAGGATATTCGCTTTTTGGTGTTGCATAATCTGCATGATGTGGTCGTTTTGGGGTTGCCATGGCTACAGGTCCATAATCCAGTGTTGGATTGGAAATCTATGTCTGTGTCCAGCTGGGGTTGTCAGGGGGTACATGGTAATGTTCCATTGCTCTCAATTTCACCTTCCACTCCTTCTGAAGTCCCTGAGTTTTTATCAGATTACCGGGATGTATTTGAAGAGCCCAAATCTGGTGCCCTACCTCCTCATAGGGATTGCGACTGTGCTATTGATTTGATTCCTGGTAGTAAGTTTCCTAAGGGCCGTCTGTTTAATTTATCTGTGCCAGAGCACGCCGCTATGCGGAGTTATATAAAGGAATCATTGGAGAAGGGTCATATTCGTCCGTCGTTGTCACCATTGGGAGCAGGGTTCTTTTTTGTGGCCAAGAAGGATGGTTCTTTGAGACCTTGTATTGATTACCGCCTTCTTAATAAGATCACAGTCAAGTTTCAGTATCCTTTGCCGCTGCTGTCTGATCTATTTGCTCGGATTAAGGGGGCTAGTTGGTTCACCAAGATAGATCTTCGTGGTGCGTATAATCTTGTGCGAATTAAACAGGGTGATGAATGGAAGACGGCATTTAATACGCCCGAGGGCCATTTTGAGTACCTGGTTATGCCATTCGGGCTTTCTAATGCTCCATCTGTGTTTCAGTCCTTTATGCATGACATCTTCCGAGAGTACCTGGATAGATTCATGATTGTATATTTGGATGACATTTTGGTCTTTTCGGATGATTGGGAATCTCATGTGAAGCAGGTCAGAATGGTGTTCCAGGTCCTTCGTGCGAATTCCTTGTTTGTGAAGGGGTCAAAGTGTCTCTTTGGAGTTCAGAAGGTTTCATTTTTGGGTTACATTTTTTCCCTTTCTACTATCGAGATGGACCCTGTTAAAGTTTAGGCCATTTACGATTGGACTCAGCCGACATCTGTGAAGAGCTTGCAGAAGTTCCTGGGCTTTGCTCATTTTTATCGTCGCTTCATCGCTAACTTTTCCAGTGTTGCTAAGCCGTTGACTGATTTGACCAAGAAAGGTGCTGATGTGGTCAATTGGTCCGCTGCAGCTGTAAAGAAGCGTCGTTTTGCTTCTGCCCCTGTGTTGTGCCAGCCAGATGTTTCGCTCCCTTTTCAGGTGGAGGTTGATGCTTCTGAAATTGGAGCAGGGGCTGTTTTGTCGCAAAGAAGTTCTGATGGCTCGGTGATGAAACCCTGTGCCTTCTTTTCAAGGAAATTCTCGCCTGCTGAGCACAATTATGATGTGGGCAATCGGGAGTTGTTGGCCATGAAGTGGGCATTCGAGGAGTGGCGACATTGGCTTGAAGGAGCTAAACATCGCGTGGTGGTCTTGACGGATCACAAAAATTTGACTTATCTCGAGTTTGCCAAACGGTTGAATCCTAGACAGGCTCGCTGGTCGCTCTTTTTCTCCCGTTTTGATTTTGTGGTTTCATACCTTCCGGGATCTAAGAATGTGAAGGCTGACGCCCGGTCAAGGAGTTTTGTGCCTGACTCTCCGGGTGTTCCGGAGCCGGCGGGTATTCTTAAAGAAGGGGTAATTTTGTCTGCCATTTCCCCTGATTTGCGGCGTGTGCTGCAAAAGTTTCAGGCTGATAGACCTGACCGTTGCCCTACGGAGAAACTGTTTGTCCCTGATAGATGGACTAGTAGAGTTATCTCGGAGATTCATTGTTCAGTATTGGCTGGTCATCCTGGAATCTTTGGTACCAGAGATTTAGTGGCTAGATCCTTTTGGTGGCCTTCTTTGTCACGGGATGTGCGTTCTTTTGTGCAGTCCTGTGGGATTTGTGCTCGGGCTAAGCCCTGCTGTTCTCGTGCCAGTGGGTTGCTTTTGCCCTTGCCGATCCCGAAGAGGCCCTGGACGCATATTTCCATGGATTTTATTTCTGATCTCCCTATTTCTCAAAAGATGTCTGTCATTTGGGTGGTTTGTGATCGCTTCTCTAAGATGGTCCATTTGGTACCCTTATCTAAACTGCCTTCCTCCTCTGATTTGGTGCCATTGTTTTTCCAGCATGTGGTTTGTTTGCATGGCATTCCAGAGAACATCGTCTCGGACAGAGGTTCCCAGTTTGTTTCGAGGTTTTGGCGGTCCTTTTGCACTAAGATGGGCATTGATTTGTCTTTTTCTTCGGCTTTCCATCCTCAGACTAATGGCCAAACCGAACGAACTAATCAGACTTTGGAGACATATCTGAGATGCTTTGTTTCTGCTGATCAGGATGATTGGGTGTCTTTCTTGCCTTTGGCTGAGTTCGCCCTTAATAATCGGGCCAGCTCGGCTACTTTAGTTTCTCCTTTTTTCTGTAATTCTGGTTTCCATCCTCGCTTCTCTTCAGGGCAGGTTGAGCCTTCGGACTGTCCTGGTGTGGATGCGGTGGTGGACAGGTTGAAGCAGATTTGGACTCATGTGGTGGACAATTTGACATTGTCCCAGGAGAAGGCTCAACGTTTCGCTAACCGCCGGCATTGTGTTGGTCCCCGACTTCGTGTTGGGGATTTGGTTTGGTTGTCATCTCGTCACGTTCCTATGAAGGTTTCCTCTCCTGAGTTTAAGCCTCGTTTCATTGGACCATATAAGATTTCTGAAGTTCTTAATCCTGTGTCATTTCGTTTGGATCTTCCTGCTTCTTTTGCCATCCATAATGTGTTCCATAGGTCGTTGTTGCGGAGATACGTGGCGCCTATGGTTCCCTCCGTTGATCCTCCTGCCTGGTCGAGGGGGAGTTGGAGTATGTGGTGGAGAAGATTTTGGATTCTCGTGTTTCGAGACGGAAACTCCAGTACCTGGTCAAGTGGAAGGGTTATGGTCAGGAAGATAATTCCTGGGTTTTTGCCTCTGACGTTCATGCTGCCGATCTTGTTCGTACCTTTCATTTGGCTCATCTTGATCGGCCTGGGGGCTCTGGTGAGGGTTCGGTGACCCCTCCTCAAGGGGGGTACTGTTGTGAATTCTGTTGTCGAACTCCCTCCTGTGGTCGTGAGTGGTACTTCGGCGAGTTCTGTCTATGGGCTCCCTCTGGTGGCTGTGAGTGAAGCTGCTGCTTCTGAGGTTCCTTACACAGGTGACGTGGTTTATCCTTTGGTTGACTGCTCTATTTAACTCCTCTCAGATCGTTACTCCATGCCAGCTGTCAATGATTTTGCATTTGTTCAGTTCGCTCCTGGATCTCTCAGGTGACCTGCCTTCTCCTGCAGAAGCTAAGTTCCTGATAGTCATTATTTGTTCATTGTTTTCTTGTTCAGCTGGTTTTCATGTTTTTGTCTTGCTAGCTGGAAGCTCTGGGATGCAGAGTGGTCCCTCCGCACCGTGAGTCGGTGCGGAGGTCTTTTTTGCACACTCTGCATGGTCTTTTGTAGGTTTTTGTGCTGATCGCAAAGTTACCCTTTCCTATCCTCTGTCTATTTAGTAAGTCTGGCCTCCCTATGCTGAAACCTGTTTCATTTCTGCGTTTGTGACTTTCATCTTTACTCACAGTCAATATATGTGGGGGGCTTCCTTTACCTTTGGGGAATTTCTCTGAGGCAAGGTAGGCTTTATTTTCTATCTCTAGGGCTAGATAGTTCTTAGGCTGTGACGAGGCACCTAGGTCTGGTCAGGAGCGCTCCACGGCTATTTCTAGTGTGTGTGATAGGAGTAGGGCTTGCGATCAGCAGAGCTCCCACATCCCAGAGCTCGTCCTGTATGAGGTTTAACTATCAGGTCATTCCGGGTGCTCCTAACCACCAGGTCATAACATAGGACTAGGGTTAGGGTTAGAGCTAGGGTTAGGGCTAGGGTTAGGGCTAGGGTTAGGGTTAGGGCTAGGGTTAGGGCTAGGGTTAGGGTTAGGGCTAGGGTTAGGGCTAGGGTTAGGGTTAGGGCTAGGGTTGGGGCTAAATTTAGGGTTAGGGTTGGGGCTAAATTTAGGGTTAGGGTTGGGGCTAAATTTACGGTTAGGCTTCTTTCACACTTACGTCGGCCCGACATACCGACGCACGTTGTGAAAATTGTGCACAATGGGGGCAGCGGCTGTAGTTTTTCAACGCATCCACTGCCCAATCTATGTCCTGGGGAGGAGGGGGCGGAGTTACGGCCACGCATGCGCAGTCAGAAATGGCGGATGCGACGTACAAAAAAACGTTTCATTGAACTTTTTTTGTGCCGACGGTCCGCCAAAACACAACTGATCCAGTGCACGACGGACGCGACGTGTGGCCATCCGTCACGATCCGTCGGCAATACAAGTCTATGGGCAAAAAACGCATCCTGCGGGCACATTTGCAGGATCCATTTCTTGTCCAAAACGACGGATTGCGACGGAATGCCAAACGACGCAAGTGTGAAAGTAGCCTTAGGGCTAGGGCTAAGGTTGGGGCTAAAGTTAGGGCTAGGGTTGGGGCTAAAGTTAGGGTTAGAGTTGGGATTAGGGTGTGGATTAGGGTTGGTATTAGGGTTAGGGTTGGCATTAGGGTTACGCTTGGGATTAGGGTTAGGTTTGGGATTAGGGTTAAGTTTAGGGTTGTGATTAGGGGTGTATTGGGATTAGGGTTAGGTTTGAGATTAGGGTTGAGATTAGGATTAGGGGTGTGTTGGATTTAGGGTTTTGATTAGGGTTATGGTTAGGGTTGACATTAGGGTTGTTTTGGGGTAAGGGTTGTGATTATGGTTAGGGTTAGTGATTAGGATTATGGATCAGATTGGGATTGGGCAGCACGGTGGCGCAGTGGTTAGCACTACAGCCTTGCAGCGCTGGGGTCCTGGGTTCTAATCCCACCTAGGACAACATCTGCAAAGAGTTTGTATGTTCTCTCCGTGTTTGCGTGGGTTTCCTCCGGGCACTCCGGTTTCCTCCCACATTCCAAAGACATACTGATAGGGATTCTAGATTGTGAGCCCCATCAGGGACAGTGATGATAATGTGTGCAAAACTGTAAAGCGCTGCGGAATATGTTAGCGCTATATAAAAATAAAGATTATTATTATTATTATTATTATTAGGGTTAGGGGTGTGTTGGGGTTAGGGTTGGAGCTAGAATTGGGGGGTTTCCACTGTTTAGGTACATCAGGGGGTCTCCAAACACGACAGCCAATTTTGGGCTCAAAAAGTCAAATGGTGCTCCCTCCCTTCTGAGCTCTGCCGTGCGCCCAAACAGTGGGTTGCCCCCACATATGGGGCATCAGCGTACTCGGGATAAATTGGACAACAACTTCTGGGGTCCAATTTCTCTTGTTACCCTTGTGAAAATAAAAACTTGGGGGCTACAAAATCTTTTTTGTGGAAAAATATATATATATATATTTTTTTTATGACTCTGCATTATAAACTTCTCTGAAGCACTTGGGCATTCAAAGTTCTCACCACACATCTATATAAGTTCCTTGGGGGGTTTCCAAAACGGGGTCACTTGTGGGGGGTTACTACTGTTTAGGTACATCAGGGACTCTGCAAACGCAACATAACGCCCACAGACCATTCTATCTTAATCTGCATTCCAAAACGGCGCTCCTTCCCTTCCGAGCTCTGCCGTGTGCCCAAACAGTGGTTTACCCCCACATATGGGGAATCAGCATGCTCAGGATAAATTGGACAACAACTTTAGTGGTCCAATTTTTCCTGTTACCCTTGTGAAAATAAAAACTTGGGGGCTAAATTATCTTTTTTGTGAAAAAAAAATATTTTTTATTTTCACGACTCTGCATTCTAAACTTCTGTGAAGCACTTGGGCATTCAAAGTTCTCACCACACATCTAGATAAGTTCCTTGGGGGGTCTATTTTCCAAAATGGGGTCACTTGTGGAGGGTTTCTACTGGTTAGGTACATCAGGGGCTCTGCAAACGCAACATAATGCCCGCAGACCATTCTATCAAAGTCTGCATTCCAAAACGGCGCTCCATCCTTCCGAGCTCTGCCGTGCGCCCAAACAGTGGTTTACCCCCACATATGGGGTACCAGCATACTCAGGACAAATTGGACAACAAATTTTGGGGTCCAATTTCTCTTGTTACCCTTGTAAAAATAAAAACTTGGGGGCTAAAAAATGTTTTTTGTGGAAAAAAAATATTTTTTATTTTCACGACTCTGCATTCTAAACTTCTGTGAAGCACTTGGGCATTCAAAGTTCTCACCACACATCTAGATAAGTTCCATGGGGGGTCTAGTTTCCAAAATGGGGTCACTTGTGGGGGATTTCTACTGTTTAGGCACATCGGGGGCTCTCCAAACGCGACATGGCGTCCGATCTCAATTCCAGCCAATTCTACATTGAAAAAGTAAAACGGCACTCTTTCTCTTCCAAGCTCTGCGGTGCGCCCAAACAGTGGTTTACCCCCACATATTGGGTACCGACGTACTCAGGAGAAATTACACAACAACTATAGTGGTCTAATTTCTCCAGTTACCCTTGTGAAAATAAAAATTTGTGGGCAAAAAGATCATTTTTGTAGAAAAAATGCGATTTTTTTTTTCACGGCTCTACGTTATAAACTTTTGTGAAGCACATGGGGGTTCAAAGTGCTCACCACACATCTAGATAAGTTCCTTAAGGGGTCTAGTTTCCAAAATGGTGTCACTTGTGGGGGTTTCCACTGTTTAGGCACATCATGGGCTCTCCAAACGCGACATGGCGTCCAATCTCAATTCCAGCCAATTCTACATTGAAGAAGTAAAACGGCACTTCTTCTCTTCCAAGCTCTGCGGTGCGCCCTAACAGTGGTTTACCCCCACATATTTGGTATCAGCATACTCAGGAGAAATTGCACAACAACTTTTCTAATTTCTCTTGTTACCCTTGTGAAAATAAAAATTTGTGGGCAAAAAGATAATTTTTGTAGAAAAAATGCGATTTTTTTTTCACGGCTCTACGTTATAAACTTTTGTGAAGCACATGGGGGTTCAAAGTGCTCACCACACATCTAGATAAGTTCCTTAAGGGGTCTAGTTTCCAAAATGGTGTCACTTGTGGGGGTTTCCACTGTTTAGGCACATCATGGGCTCTCCAAACGCGACATGGCGTCCAATCTCAATTCCAGCCAATTCTACATTGAAGAAGTAAAACGGCACTTCTTCTCTTCCAAGCTCTGCGGTGCGCCCTAACAGTGGTTTACCCCCACATATTGGGTATCAGCATACTCAGGAGAAATTGCACAACAACTTTTCTAATTTCTCCTGTTACCCTTGTGAAAATAAGAATTTGTGGGCAAAAAGATAATTTTTGTAGAAAAAATGCGATTTTTTTTTCACGGCTCTACGTTATAAACTTTTGTGAAGCACATGGGGGTTCAAAGTGCTCACCACACATCTAGATAAGTTCCTTAAGGGGTCTAGTTTCCAAAATGGTGTCACTTGTGGGGAGTTTGCACTGTTTAGGCACATCAGGGGCTCTCCAAACGCGACATGGCGTCCAATCTGAATTCCAGCCAATTCTACATTGAAAAAGTAAAACGGCGCTCCTTCACTTCCAAGCTCTGCGGTGTGCCCAAACAGTAGTTTACCCTCACATATGGGGTATCTTTGTATTCAGGAGAAATTGCACAACAACTTTTGTGGTCTAATTTCTCCTGTTACCCTTGTGAAAATAAGAATTTGTGGGCGAAAAGATCATTTTTGTGTAAACAAAAGCGATTTTTTATTTTCACGGCTCTACGTTATAAACTTCTGTGAAGCACTTGGGGGTTCAAAGTGCTCACCACACATCTAGATAAGTTCCTTAAGGGGTCTAGTTTCCAAAATGGTGTCACTTGTGGGGAGTTTCCACTGTTTAGGCACATCAGGGGCTCTCTAAACGTGACATGGCGTCCGATCTCAATTCCAGCCAATTCTGCATTGAAAAAGTCAAACGGCGCTCCTTCACTTCTAAGTTCTGCGGTGCGCCCAAAAAGTGGTTTACCCCCACATATGGGGTATTGGCGTATTCAGGAGAAATTGCATAACAAAATTCATGGTTACATTTCTGTTTTTTCACTTGTGAAAATAAAAAAAATGGTTCTAAATTAAGATGTTTGCAAAAAAAAGTTAAATGTTCATTTTTTCCTTCCACATTGTTTCAGTTTCTGTGAAGCACGTAAAGGGTTAATAAACTTTTTGAATGTGGTTTTGAGAACCTTGAGGGGTGTAGTTTTTAGAATGGTTTCACACTTCATTATTTTCTATCATATAGACCCCTCAAAATGACTTCAAATGTGATGTGGTCCCTAAAAAAAAATGGTGTTGTAAAAAAGAGAAATTGCTGGTCAACTTTTAACCCTTATAACTCCCTAACAAAAAAAAATTTTGTTTCCAAAATTGTGCTGATGTAAAGCAGACATGTGGGAAATGTTATTTATTAACTATTTTTCTCTGATTTAAGGACATAAAAATACAAAGTTTGAAAATTGCAAAATTTTAAAAATTTTCGCCATATTTCCATTTTTTTCATAAATAATCGCAAGTAATATCGAAGAAATGTTACCACTAACATGAAGTACAATATGTCACGAAAAAACAATCTCAGAATCAGCGGGATCCGTTGAAGTGTTCCAGAGTTATAACCTCATAAATTGACAGTGGTCAGAATTGCAAAAATTGGCTCGGTCATTAAGTACCAAATTGGCTCTGTCAATAAGGGGTTAAAAGGGGAAAATACCCTTTTAAACTATTTTTCATATTTTACTTAATTAAAAAACAAATGATATTTTTTTTTTCAAATTAAAACTTTACGTTTGTTGAATTTTTTTTAATTACACCCTCCCTTTAAAGGGATTGTCAAGTGAAAAGAAGTTATCATCACCAGTAATAAGTACATTTATTAAGGTGGAACTGATTTCTCCTCCAATTTTCCCAAGTTCTTTATTCTCCAGAATACGGATTTTTTTTGCAATTTTATCCAAACTAATTCAGAAAAATGGCGGCCAAGTGCTGCCGATATTTTGCTGAACTGTAGTTGACCAGGTAAAGAGTTAAAATGACTCACCACACTGCTCACCTGTACTTTCACCCCCACAGAATGTTGTATGGTCCACAGCGCCACTTCTTTTCGCCCTCCCCTATCATATACAGCACATTAGTTTCAGCCTCTTCACACAAGACCATGGCTTTTGAATCAACTAGACCTTGTACATCACTGAATATGACCTTCATATCCTAGTTGAACCGGAAGCCTTAACCTGAAGTGAAGAGAATCTGCACAACGGGGGAAGATACTTTACATTTTCACACTGGAAAATGGCTATGAATGGCACCTAAAATTGTCCCACAATTTTTGCTGAAAGTGGCAATACCCCTTATGTGACTGTAAAGTACTGCTTAACCACAGGTCAAGACTCAGGTGAGATGGAGCGTTATTTGCCTCCTTGTGCACAGATTTTCCTAGAATAGTTTGTGGACTCCATATGCAGAGCCCCAAAGTGCTAGAAGAGCAGAATACCACACTCAAGTGACTCCATTTTGGAAATTATACCCTTTTATAATTTATCTGCATGTATAGTGATGATTAGTGTTGAGCGATACCGTCCGATACTTGAAAGTATCGGTATCGGATAGTATCGGCCGATACCCGAAAAGTATCGGATATCGCCGATACCGATACCCGATACCAATACAAGTCAATGGGACACCAAGTATCGGAAGGTATCCTGATGGTTCCCAGGGTCTGAAGGAGAGGAAACTCTCCTTCAGGCCCTGGAATCCATACTAATGTGTAAAATAAAGAATTAAAATAAAAAATATTGATATAATTACCTCTCCGGAGGCCCCTGGACATCACCGCTGGTAACCGGCAGCCTTCTTTGCTTAAAATGAGCGCGTTTAGGACCTGAGAATGACGTTGCGACTTCTGATTGGTCGCGTGCCGCTCATGTGACCGCCACGCGACCAATCAGAAGCTATAACGTCATTCTCAGGTCCTAAATTCCTAGAATGAGGAGTTTAGGACCTGAGAATGACGTCGCGGCTTCTGATTGGTCGCGTGGCGGTCACATGAGCGGCACGCGACCAATCAGAAGCCGTGACGTCATGGAAGTCCATAAACGTGGTCATTTTAAACAAAGAAGGCTGCCGGTTACCAGCGGTGATGTCCAAGGGCCTCCGGAGAGGTGAGCATATCAATATTTTTTATTTTAATTCTTTATTTTACACATTAATATGGATCCAATATCGATTCCCGATACCACAAAAGTATCGGAACTCGGTATCGGAATTCCGATGCCGCAAGTATCGGCTGATACCCGATACTTGCGGTATCGGAATGTTCAACACTAGTGATGATTTAACTCCATGGGACTTTTCCCCAAAAAAGTATCAGTGGATATTGTTGAGTGAAAATTGCAAATCTGCTTTTGTGGTGCCCGTAAATTTTAGTGTTTAGTATGTTATGCCCAGCTCATGCTACTAGAGAAACACACCCATAAATTAGGTGGACTCTCATCGCTACATAAATGCCAAATATGTGAATGCAAAATGTGGTTTAGGCACACTGTGGGGCTCAGAAGGGAGGGGGCATTTTGGCGGTTGGAGAGTTGTGAGGTGGAAGGAAACAAAGGAAGTAGTGGTGCCACCTCTGAGGACTGTACAGTGTATGATGTTAAGTTGGAGGAAAAGGAGGAGATGCCACTTGATGCAGCACTTGCTATCCACTGGAGCACATGCTCTTTCTGTTCCTCATCGTCAAGGCGTACTGCTGTGTGCCTGGCAAAGAAAAGGAGTTGAGCAGCCCTTCCAGTAACACAAGTTGTCAGTTGTCTTTGGACAGAAGGAGCAGGTGTTTGTTCAGTAGAGCTTTCAGTATCACTACCATCTACCTCAAGAACACCTCAAAAATCAAGCCTATTCCCTCTTTCACTACAGCATTGCGTTTTCCCACTCATGTTGGCATGTTGAATGTACCTTTCCCTTCTTTTAACTAGCTGTTTTACAAACCTAGGCCCAGACTTGTCAGTCACCTGTCACTAAATTTTTAATCAGTATTTATCATCTGAGTGTTTCTAGAACACGTATTTACAGTAGAACAAAAGATTTATATGGTGAAATATGGGCTGGTGGCTGAACAACACAATTAGGATAAAGTATTTCGATGCTGAAATGTGGACTGGTGGTGGACCACAGAATTTGCACAAAATTTTTTGATTATGAAATGAGACCTGTTGTCTGCACCAGGATATTAGGCCAAATGATTTGAATTATGAAATTAGGTCTGATGCCTGCACTAGGCTATTATCCCAAATGATTTGGATTATGAAATGAGGTCTGATGCCTGCATCGGAGTCTTATTCCAAACAATTTGGATTATGCAATGAGGCCTTCTGACTACAACACAGAATTAGCAAAATTTTAGCACAAATGATTTATATTATGAAATGTGGACTGAGCCTGCTCCTGAGTATTAGGCCAAACTATTTGGATTAGAAAATGGGGACTGGTTTATATACCCCAATATTATCCCAAACTATTTTAATTCGTAAATGTGACCCTCTGATTCCTGACTGCAATACAGTATTAGCTCAAATTATTTGGATTAGGAAATGGGGCCTGATGCCTGCACCCCAAAATTAGCCCAAATGATTTTGATTAATAAATGTTACCTTCTGAGTCCTGACTGCAACACAGTATTAGACCAAATGATTTGGATTAGGAAATGTGGACTCCTGCCTGCACAACAATATTAGCACAATCTAGTTAGATGGACGGTCCATTTCACACATGACAGAATCCTATCTCACTATTTAACAATGTGCAGCAGTTACACTGAGAAATTGGTGCCAGCAAAACAAAATGTCCACTTTTTATATGGGGAGGGACATGTGATTTCGGCAGCCAATGACAAAAGCCCTTGTGTCTGGATTTTGTAAATGGCTTCTGCGCCCTGATTGGCTGTGGGAATGTACACACATTAAGTTAATTTTTTTACAAAATTACACTCCACTGCTCCTCTGACCTAGACACGCCCCCTCCCCTCATAAAACACGTCCCCCTGCTCATTATATAGCACCATTATCCTAGCCAAAGTCCTAACAACAACATTAGTGGAAACACGATCGTTTACCAAACTGTCACTGAATTTTGCCATTTTTGAAGAAAAATGCTAGGGAATCCGAACACAAATCCAAATGTGCTATGTCCTTGCCAAGTTTGAGATTAGTAAATGATTTCTGAACAAGTTCGCTCAACTCTAGTGAGGAGCTGTAATACTTTTCCAAACTTGCTACTTTCACAAGTGTAACAGGATAAAATGCATCTTACAATATGTTATGCAATTTCTCCTGATAATGCCGATAGTCAATATTTGGAGGAAAACTACTGTTTTGGTGCGCGGCAGGGCACGGAACGGCAGGATCGCCATTGGACTTTTTGAATGCTAAAGGAACCCCATTATGTAAACTAGACCCCTGAATTCCTTATGGAATGTATCTAGATGTGTGGTGAAAACTTTCAACCCCCAGGTACTTCAAATAAATTTATTACACAGAGCCGTGAAAATAAAAAAAAAATCCAATTTTTCCCACAAAAAGGTTTTTAGCCCAAATTTTGCATTTTAACAAGGGTAAAAGGAGAAATGCACTGTAAAATTTGTTGTGTAATTTCTCTGGAGTACTCCAATGCCAACATGTGAAAGAAAACTACTGTTTGGGCATAGGCTACTGTCACACTTCCATTGGTACGGGGCCGTCGCCATGCATCTGCCCGACGTACCAACGGATATTGTGAAATAAATGAACAATGGGGGCAGCGGATGCAGTTTTTCAACGCCTCTGCTGCCTCATTGTAATGTTTGGGGAGGAGGGGGCGGAGTTCCAGCTGGGCATGCTCGGTCGGAAATGGTGGACACATCGCACAAAAAAAGTTACATGGATTGTTTTTTGTGCCGACGGTCCGCCAAAACATGACGCATCCGTCGCACGACGGATGCAACGTGTAGCCATACGTCGCAATGTGTTGCTAATGCAAGTCTATGGAGAAAAAATGAATCCTGCGGGCAACTTTGTAGGATGCGTTTTTTCTCCAAAACGACGCATTGTGACGTAGCCCAAATGACGCAAGTGTGAAATTAGCCATAGGGCAGGGTTTGAAAAGGAAGGAGCGCCATTTGACTTTTTGAACACAAAATTTGACGGAATTATTAGTGGATGCCATGTTGCATTTGCATTAACCCTGATGTGCCTAAATAGGGGAAACACCACAACAATTGACCATATTTTGGAAACTAGACCCCTCCAAGAATGTATCAAAACGTGTGGTGAGCACCTTGAACCTCCAAGTGCTTCACTGAACTTTATAATGTAGAGCCGTGAAAATAAAAAATGACATTTTTCCCACAATAATGTTTTAGCCCCCAAATTTTTAACATGCGTCATATTGGAGATCAGCTTTTGCTTCAATGGTTTGCGGATGCCATGTCACATTGGCAGAGCCCATGAGGTGCTAGAACAGCAGAAACCCCCATAAGTGATGTCATTTTACAATCTACACCTCTCAATGAATTCATCTAGGGGTGCAGTGAGCATGTGGAAACTACATGTGCCTCACATAAATTTATACCATTGGGTGGTGAAGAAAGAATAATTACAGTTTTACTGATAAAATGTTTTCAGCCCCAATTTTTTTATTTTTATAAGGGCAAATATGAAAAATGCACCTCCCAGTTAGTTGTGCTATTTCTCTTGATTGCGCCAACCACCTACATGTTATCCAGAACTGCATTTGAGATACAGTACAAAGGGAGGGATGTTGTGCCATATTATAGTGCAGATTTTACTGTTATGGTTTGCGAGTGCCATGACCCACTGGCAGAGCTTCTGAGCTGCCAAACAGGAGAAACCCTCACTAATGACCCCTTTTACACACTACTCATCTCATCTAGGGGTGCAATGATCATATTGGCACCATGAATGTATCACAGAACATTATACCATTGGGCAGTAAAGAAAAAATTATTCCATTTTTACTACAAAAATTTTGTTTTAGACCTAGATATCACACTTTTACTCTGGAAAATGGGAAAAATGGCTTCAAGAATTGTCACACAATTTCTGTTGAACGTGGCAATACCCCATATGTGGCTCTAAAGTATTGCTTAACCACACGGTGAGACTCGGGAGGGACAGTGCACGATTTGACTCCTTGTCCGCAGACTTTCCTAGATTAGCTTGCGGACCAAATATACAGAGCCCCTAAGTGTTAGAAGGGCAGAATACCCCCCTCAAGTGACCGCATTTTGGAAATTATTACCTTTTAGAATGTATCTACAGATGCAGTAATGATTTGACCCCATGGGTGTTTTCCAGAAAAAAGCAGCAGTGGATGTTGCTGAGTGAAAAAAATGCTAATCTGTTTTTGTGGTTCCTGTACATTGTAGTGCCTAGTGCTTTATAGCCAGCTTGTGCTTCTGGTGACACACACCTATAAATTAGGAGGACTCTCATATTTATAGAAATGCCAAACATATGGACGCTAAATGTGGTTTATTCTGTGGCTCAGAATGGAGGGGGCATTTGGATTTGGGAGCACAGAATTTGCTGGATTTCTTTTACCAGGTGAGGAGCTGTAGCGCTTTTCCTTTGTTCTAAAAGTAATGTGCCTAACCACCACAGGATAGGAAATCGCCAGAGAGTACCACAGTGTATATGATCAATAATATGCCTTTATTAAATATATTGGCAATTCATACATTAAAAGAGTCTTTCATACATACATATATATAGTATTTAAATAAAAATATATAATACAAAAAACGCAGGTACTATTGTATGGTACCCAGAGGTCCCAAAATAATGACGATAGCAACCCACCAAGGAAAAAATTACCTTTACTCGCTGTACTAACAAAAACCAAAAGGATTATATATGGAAAAATAATTGCTATTGAAAAAAATTTTTTTTTTTTTTTTTTTTTTATATATAACACAAAAATAATCAGAGAAGGTCAATAATGGACCAAAGAAATTTTTGTGAAATATAACAAGAAAAATATTGTATTTAGAGTGGAACCAGAAAAAATAAGGCTATGTATCCACTAAAAAAGATAATTATACAAAAATCTAAAAAACAGTGCAAAAACCTCATAAAAATAACATATATAATTAACCTAGACAATAGTAGTGCTAAAAAAATAATAATACACCGCAAAAATGTATATATAGCAGTGACATGAATATCAAATAAAGTGACAAAAGTGCATAAAAAGATGATGACACCGCGAGGTAGACAAAGATATTATCAATGAGGTAATTTAAAATTATTCACTAAATGTATATAAAGTGACAAAGTGCAGACAAGTGATTGTAGTACAGTGGGGTAGATGGAAATGATGTCAGCTCACCGCATAAAATATGTGTCCCGTTGCAGTGGAAAGCCGTGGGTTAAAAACCCTGCATTTAATTGACTTGCTATATAAGCAGGTACCCACATGCAATATATGATATCTCATTGTATAATTAGATTTTTAGATTTTTGTATAATTATCTTTTTTAGTGGATATATAGCTTTATTTTTTCTGGTTCCACTCTAAATACAATATTTTTCTTGTTATATTTCACAAAAATTTCTTTGGTCCATAATTGACCTTCTCTTATTATTTTTGTGTTACATATAAAAAAAAAAAATTTTTTTCAATAGCAATTATTTTTCCATATATAATCCTTTTGGTTTTTGTTAGTACAGCGAGTAAAGGTAATTTTTTCCTTGGTGGGTTGCTATCGTCATTATTTTGGGACCTCTGGGTACCATACAATAGTACCTGCGTTTTTTGTATTATATATTTTTATTTAAATACTATATATATGTATGTATGAAAGACTCTTTTAATGTATGAATTGCCAATATATTTAATAAAGGCATATTATTGATCATATACACTGTGGTACTCTCTGGCGATTTCCTATCCTGTGGTGGTTAGGTGGTTCGGCTCCCTTTTCTCAGTGTTTATTCACTGTAACCCTCACAGTGCACCTTAACCTTATGAGACACATTACGATTTTTATTCTTTAATTGGGTTTGATTTACGGTTTTTAGTGGTGTTCACTGTGTTTTTTAATTAAAAGTAATGTGGAAGCGCCATATATTTCTGTTAACAGATAACGGACCAGAGTGGGGACTTTTGTTGGGAACATTTTACTTAAGATTTTGGATCACATTTCTCCTGTATTCTACACTGAGTACTTTCATCTGGGTTTCCATCCAAATCTCCAAGTGGCCTGATTTAGATCCATTCACTATAATGAGACAGAAGAGTTACTCTGGGCTCTATATGGCCTCAGTTCAGTGGTGTCCCTCTTTTCAGAAGTGCAAAAAACGGTGGCTGAAGGCACTTTTATGAACACCTAAAAAGACAGACACTGCTGGATAATAAGCAAGACAGAGTGCACAGTGCCTTCATTGGCGTCAATATAGGGAATCTTCCATCGGGGTTCTGTATCAATCACATATTTCAGAGATTTCCATGGAAACCCCAGTGTAAGCGCTCAGCATAGAGCGTAGGATAAAGGTGCACCAAACCTTACTACAATCTTTGTGAGGCAGAATTAACAAATCAGTAGTAGATTAGGGGAGGAAGCAAAAGACAATACTGACATTACAGCAGGAGATCGCAGAGGATATATTTTGTAAGGTAAAATATTGTTTAAAAGCAGTGAGTGAAATATTTTACCTGACAAAATGAATCCATTGTGATCCCCTGCTGTAATGTCAGTTTTATCTTTTGCTTCCTCCCTTGCCCAGGAGATGTGGTATGCTCCGTAAATGGTTAGACTCAGACAATTTTTAAAATGACTTTCGTTCATGGGAAAACCCCTTTAATGTGACCGGCTATCTCTGCCTGTAGACACCGGGATCAGCCGAATGATCCACTGTGCCTGCGTGGAATGCACACAGGCGCAGTAAATAAAACTGCCACCATCTTTGTGCAGACAGATAGCAGCAGTCACATTAAAACTGAGCATGCGCTCCTCCTATACAAAGATGGCGGTGGTAAGTGAATCATTTGGCTGATTCCGGCAGCGGCGTACTCACAACTGTGTTCTGCTGTTTTTACCACGCAAGTGGCTGCGTACGGCGTATACAGTGTGTGTGTGGCGCGTACAGCGTACACAGTGTGTGTGTGTTGTGTGACTGTGTTCCGCTGGTGGTACCACGCAAGAGGCTGGTATTACCAGCAGTTTCCATATTGAGACACCCATCACTTGGGTGTCCCAATATGGCGGTCGGTGAACTTTCACCATTTGGATTTCTGGGATCCGGACACATCTAGACGGAACAGAATGTGAAGACATTACAAGGTAAGTTTATATTAAGATTCTAGTAATATATTTATTGTGTTTTGGAGCTGCACACAGTTGAGAAAAATCAACTTGCATAGATCACTTCACTGTCTGCTTTTGCAGTCCTGTAAGAAATTTAGTTATTGGGACTAGTCCAAATTCAGAAACTGTAGTCAAGCACCCTGGATGTGATTGACAGTTTCTTCACTGCTGGTGTTTTCACAGTTTGCACTCCTCCTGGCATATCTATTTCTCTGTCACATCTATGCTAAAAGCTTACCAATCCAGAAGCAAAAGTTTCTGCAAGCCTACTGCAAAGCAGAGCTGGGATAGGAATAGAAAACTGCTGGGCAATGCTGGGACTGGCAATTAGGGCTGAGAGAAACGGATTGTTCATTTTTAAAAGTTGCCGACTTTTGGCAAAGTCGGGTTTCATGAAACCCGATCCGACCCTTGTGTGGGGTCAGCCATGCGGTACGCGACTTTCGCGCGAAAAGCGCCATTTCTCAGCCAATGAAGGTGGACGCAGAGTGTGGGCAGCGTGATGACATAGGTCCTGGTCCCCACCATCTTAGAGAAGGGCATTGCAGTGATTGGCTTGCTGTCTGCGGCGTCACAGGGGCTATAAAGGGGCGTTCCCGCTGACCGCCATCTTACTGCTGCTGATCTGAGCCTAGGGAGAGGTTGCTGCCGCTTCGTCAGAAGCAGGGATAGCGTTAGACAGGGTCCATTAACCACCAAACCACTTGTGCTGTAGCGATTTCCACTGTCCAACACCACCTTTTGTTTGCAGGGACAGTGGAAGCTACATTTTTTTTTCCTCAGCGCTGTAGCTCATTGGGCTGCCCTAGAAGGCTCCCTGATAGCTGCATTGCTGTGTGTATGCCACGGTGCAAACCAACTGCTTTTTTCAAAGCACAAATCCTCTTGTTCCTTCCTTTCTGCACAGCTATCTTGTTTGTTTGTCCACACTTTGTATTTAATTTGTGCATCAGTCCACTCCTTATTGCTGCCTGCCATACCTGGCTGAGATTACTGCAGGGAGATAGTAATTGTAGGACACCCCCTGTTTTTTTTTTTGTTTGTTTGTGGGAGATTAAGATTGGCATTTCTGCTAGAGTGCCATCCCTGTGTGTGCCATCTCTCTCACATAGTGGGCCATAGAAAGCCTTTTCATTTTTCTGTTTTTTTTTGTGGGGTTTATAAATTCTCCCTGATAAAAAAAACAGTGGGAGATTAATATTGGCCTTTGGGCTTCTGTGCCAGTCCTGAGTGTGCCATCTCTCTCTCAAATAGTGGGCCATAGAAAGCCTATTAATTTTTTTTTTATTGGGTTTCTAAATACTCCCAGAAAAAATTAAAAAAAATCAGTGGGAGATTAATATTGCCCTTTCTGCTTGTGTGCCACTCCTGACTCCTGGGTGTGCCATCTCTCTCTCAACTAGTGGGCCATAGAAAGCCTATATTTTTTTTATTGTGTATCTAAATTCTCCCTGAAAAAATCAAACAGAAATCAGTGGGAGATTAATATTGCCCTTTCTGCTTGTGTGCCATTCCTGACTCCTGGGTGTGCCATCTCTCTCTCTCAAATAGTGGGCCATAGAAAGCCTATTTTTTTTTTTATTGTGTTTCTAAATTCTCCCTGAAAAAATCAAAAAGATATCAGTGGGAGATTAATATTGCCCTTTCTGCTTGTGTGCCACTCCTGACTCCTGGGTGTGCCATCTCTCTCTTTCAAATAGTGGGCACTGGGCCATAGAAAGCCTATATTTTTTTTTTTATTGTGTTTCTAAATTCTCCCTGAAAAAATAAAAAAAAAATCAGTGGGAGATTAATATTGCCCTTTCTGCTTGTGTGACAGTCTTGACTCCTGGGTGTGCCATCTCTCTCTCAAATAGTGGGCCATAGAAAGCCTATTTTTTTTAATTTGGTTTCTAAATTCTCCCTGAACAAATCAAAAAAAAAAGTGGGAGGACAATATTGACATTTCTGCTTGAGTGACAGTCCTGCGTGTGTGGCATCTCTCTCATTTGGTACCACCGAAAACAGAGTGTGTAACATTGTGCCTGATTTTCCTTGCGGTCTCACCCACCTGTAAAGGGATCTAAATCATACTGAAGTTATAGCTCACCGTGTAAGTTGTTTGACAGCAACAAATACCGTTACTTTGGTTACGTTTTTAAAACAATGAGGAAGTCTGGTGGAAGAGGTCGTGGCCGTGGGCGTTCATTGTCAGCTGGTAATGATGGTAGTGGTAGTGGAGCATCAGGTAACATAGTAACATAGTAACATAGTTAGTAAGGCCGAAAAAAGACATTTGTCCATCCAGTTCAGCCTATACTCCATCATAATAAATCCCCAGATTTACGTCCTTCTACAGAACCTAATAATTGTATGATACAATATTGTTCTGCTCCAGGAAGACATCCAGGCCTCTCTTGAACCCCTCGACTGAATTCGCCATCACCACCTCCTCAGGCAAGCAATTCCAGATTCTCACTGCCCTAACAGTAAAGAATCCTCTTCTATGTTGGTGGAAAAACCTTTTCTCCTCCAGACGCAAAGAATGCCCCCTTGTGCCCGTCACCTTCCTTGGTATAAACAAATCCTCAGCGCGATATTTGTATTGTCCCCTTATATACTTATACATGGTTATTAGATCGCCCCTCAGTCGTCTTTTTTCTAGACTAAATAATCCTAATTTCGCTAATCTATCTAGGTATTGTAGTTCTCCCATCCCCTTTATTAATTTTGTTGCCCTCCTTTGTACTCTCTCTAGTTCCATTATATCCTTCCTGAGCACCGGTGCCCAAAACTGGACACAGTACTCCATGTGCGGTCTAACTAGGGATTTGTACAGAGGCTGTATAATGCTCTCATCATGTGTATCCAGACCTCTTTTAATGCACCCCATGATCCTGTTTGCCTTGGCAGCTGCTGCCTGGCACTGGCTGCTCCAGGTAAGTTTATCATTAACTAGGATCCCCAAGTACTTCTCCCTGTCAGACTTACCCAGTGGTTTCCCGTTCAGTGTGTAATGGTGATATTGATTCCTTCTTCCCATGTGTATAACCTTACATTTATCATTGTTAAACCTCATCTGCCACCTTTCAGCCCAAGTTTCCAACCTATCCAGATCCATCTGTAGCAGAATACTATCTTCTCTTGTATTAACTGCTTTACATAGTTTTGTATCATCTGCAAATATCGATATTTTACTGTGTAAACCTTCTACCAGATCATTAATGAATATGTTGAAGAGAACAGGTCCCAATACCGACCCCTGCGTACCCCACTGGTCACAGCGACCCAGTTAGAGACTATACCATTTATAACCACCCTCTGCTTTCTATCACTAAGCCACTTACTAACCCATTTACACACATTTTCCCCCAGGCCAAGCATTCTCATTTTGTGTACCAACCTCTTGTGCGGCACGGTATCAAACGCTTTGGAAAAATCGAGATATACCACGTCCAATGACTCACCGTGGTCCAGCCTATAGCTTACCTCTTCATAAAAACTGATTAGATTGGTTTGACAGGACCGATTTCTCATAAACCCATGCTGATATGGAGTTAAACAGTTATTCTCATTGAGATAATCCAGAATAACATCCCTCAGAAACCCTTCAAATATTTTACCAACAACAGAGGTTAGACTTACTGGCCTATAATTTCCAGGTTCACTTTTAGAGCCCTTTTTGAATATTGGCACCACATTTGCTATGCGCCAGTCCTGCGGAACAGACCCCGTCGCTATAGAGTCCCTAAAAATAAGAAATAATGGTTTATCTATTACATTACTTAGTTCTCTTAGTACTCGTGGGTGTATGCCATCCGGACCCGGAGATTTATCTATTTTGATCTTATTTAGCTGGTTTCGCACCTCTTCTTGGGTTAGATTGGTGACCCTTAATATAGGGTGGTCATGGGAAAAAAAATATTGCACCTAAGTCTGGAGCTGTGGAGCCAGGTTCGTCGTCTGGCTACAGAAGGCCTCGAACGCTCCCTTTTCTGGGAGTAGGAAAACCGCTTTTAAAGCCGGAGCAGCAAGAGCAAGTTTTGGCTTACCTTGCTGACTCAGCCTCTAGCTCTTTTGCCTCCTCTTTTGAAACTGGTAAATGTAAAAGCAGCGCGTCGTTAGTGGATGTTCACGGTCAGGGACAAGTCGCTTCCTTGTCCTCTTCAGCAAAAACAACAACAGACAAGGATGCAGCAGGCGACACAACGGGTTACTCCATGGAGCTCTTTACACATACCGTCCCTGGCTTAGAAAGTGAAGCAGTTAACAGGCCATGCCCATTACAAGTTGAATGTGACATGGAGTGCACTGATGCACAGCCACAGCCAGACTACGATGCTGGTCCTTTGACTCAGACCACAACATTGCCCTCGCAGGGTACTGATCCAGAATCAGACCCTGATGAGACTATGTTGCCCCGTCACGAACGCTCTACCACCGACTTTCACGGTGACACAGACGAAGTTGCGCACGAGCTAGAAGAGGAGGTTATAAATGACCCAGTTGTTGACCCCGATTGGCAGCCATTGGGGGAACAGGGTGCAGGTGGCAGTAGTTCTGAAGCGGAGGAGGGGCCGCAGCAGGCATCAACATCGCAACAGGTTCCATCTGCCGGGCCCGTATCTGGCCCAAAACGCGTGGCAAAGCCAAAATCTGTTGGAGGACAGCGTGTCCATCCGGTTAAAGCTCAGTCTGCAATGCCTGAAAAGGTATCCGATGGTAGAAAGAGTGCAGTCTGGCATTTTCTTAAACAACATCAAATTGATCCGCACAAAGTCATCTGTCAAAAATGTTCAATTACCTTAAGCAGAGGTCAGAATCTGAAAAGTCTGAATACAAGTTGCATGCATAGACATTTAACCACCATGCATTTGCAAGCCTGGACTAACTACCAAACGTCCCTTAAGGTTGTAGCACCCTCGGCCAATGAAGCTACTCACCAATGCAACATCCCTGCCGTCACTGTAAGGCCACCATTTTCCGCACCACCTCGCAGTATCTGTGCAGGTTTCTTTGCCAGGCCAAAGCAGTCAGGGTCAGGGAATCACCAGTTTCGTAGTAGGAAACACTGCATCTAGGGCACAGGCGGAAACAATACCGTCTCCAACCGTCTCTCAGTCTGCCATGTCCACCGGCACACCCGCTAGTTCCACGATCTCCAGCTCTTCAGTCCAGCTCACCCTACATGAGACTCTGGTTAGAAAAAGGAAGTACTTATCCTCGCATCCGCGTACACAGGGTTTGAACGCCCACATAGCTAGACTAATCTCGTTAGAGATGATGCCCTACCGGTTAGTTGAAAGTGAAGCTTTCAAAGCCCTGATGGACTACGCTGTACCACGCTACGAGCTACCCAGTCGACACTTCTTTTCGAGAAAAGCCATCCCAGCCCTCCAAAAGCATGTTAAAGAGCGCATCGTCCATGCACTCAGGCAATCTGTGAGTACAAAGGTGCACCTGACAACAGATGCATGGACCAGTAGGCATGGCCAGGGACGTTACGTGTCCATCACGGCACACTGGGTGAATGTGGTGGATGCAGGGTCCACAGGGGACAGCAATTTTGGGACAGTTCTGCCTAGCCCACGGTCTAGGAAACAGTTGGCTGTAGGCGTTCGCACCCCCTCCTCCTCCTCCTCGTCCTCCTGCAGAAGCGAGAGCTCGTCCACAGATCGCAGTCGCCCAATCACTGCATCCGCAGCTGCCACTGTTGCACACCAGTTGTCCCATTATGGGGCAGCTACTGGCAAGCATCAGCAGGCTGTATTGGCTATGAAGTGTTTGGGCGACAACAGACACACCGCGGAAGTTCTGTCCGAGTTCTTGCAGAAAGAAACACAGTCGTGGCTGGGCACAGTAGATCTTGAGGCAGGCAAGGTAGTGAGTGATAACGGAAGGAATTTCATGGCTGCCATCTCCCTTTCCCAACTGAAACACATTCCTTGCCTGGCTCACACCTTAAACCTGGTGGTGCAGTGCTTCCTGAAAACTTATCCGGGGTTATCCGACCTGCTCCTCAAAGTGCGCGGACTTTGCTCACATATCCGCCGTTCGCCCGTACACTCCAGCCGTATGCAGACCTATCAGCGGTCTTTGAACCTTCCCCAGCATCGCCTAATCATAGACGTTGCAACAAGGTGGAACTCAACACTGCACATGCTTCAGAGACTGTGCGAACATAGGCGGGCTGTAATGTTTTTGTGGGAGGATACGCATACACGGGCAGGCAGTAGGATGGCAGACGTGAAGTTGTCTGGTGTGCAGTGGTCGAAGATACAAGACATGTGTCAAGTCCTTCAGTGTTTTTAGGAATGCACACGGCTGGTTAGTGCAGACAATGCCATAATAAGCATGAGCATCCCCCTAATGCGTCTGCTGATGCAAAGTTTGACGCACATAAAAAATCAGGCATCTGCAGCAGAGGAAGAGGAAAGCCTTGATGACAGTCAGCCATTGTCTGGTCAGGGCAGTGTACAGGACGAGGTAGCGGGCGAAGAGGAGGATGATGGGGATGAGTATATTTTTAATGAGGAAGCTTTTCCGAGGCCACTGGAAATTGGTGGCGTGGCAAGGCCGGGTTCTGTTTTTTTGAGGGACACAAGTGACGTAGATTTGCCTGAAACTGCCCCTCAACCAAACACAACCGCTGATTTGACAACTGGAAGTTTGGCCCACATGGCGGATTATGCCTTACGTATCCTCACAAGGGACACACGCATTACTAAAATGATGAACGATGACAATTACTGGTTGGCCTGCCTCCTTGATCCTCGCTATAAATGCAAATTGCAAAATATTATGCCACATGAGAACTTGGAACTAATATTAGCAATCAAACAATCAACTCTTGTTGACCGTTTGCTTCAGGCATTCCCAGCACACAGCGCCCGTGATCGTTCTCACACGAGCAGCAAGGGGCAGCAGAACAGAAGTGTTAGAGGTGCAGAAATCCGAAGTGGCGTTGGACAGAGGGGTTTTCTGACCAGGTTGTGGAGTGATTTTGCTATGACCGCAGACAGGACAGGTACTGCTGCATCAATTCAAAGTGACAGGAGACAACATTTGTCCAGTATGGTTACTAACTATTTTTCATCACTTATCGATGTTCTACCTCAACCGTCATTCCCATTTGATTACTGGGCATCCAAATTAGACACCTGGCCAGAATTGGCAGAATATGCATTGCAGGAGCTTGCTTGCCCGGCAGCTAGTGTCCTATCAGAACGAGTATTCAGTGCTGCAGGTTCAATATTAACCGAAAAAAGGACTCGTCTGGCCACCCAAAATGTTGATGATCTAACCTTCATTAAAATGAACCACAACTGGATATCGAATTCTTTTGCCCCACCTTGCCCGGCCGACACCTAGATTTCCTATGAAAAAGTATTGCCTGTGGACTACTCTGAATGACTTAACCAATCTCGTAATTTGCAGCAGCTGATTGTTAGTGGTCGAGTTCCCGCTTCTGCACAGGGGGAATCTCGAGCCACCTCCGCTGTGGTCTCCCATTCTTGTCCAGCCGCAGTGGAGTCTGCTCGGCAAAGACGTCGGTCCCAGCGTCTTGCTCATTCTCACTCTGTTCTGAGAGTTACTGCTGCTTCTCCAGTCTCTGCCATTAAAGTCAGTGCTGGTCAGCAGCGAGCGGAATTCTCTGGGACTAAGTCCTTGTCTGCACGTACTGAGCATGCCCAGGGTAAGATCTCCCGTTGGAGATCGAGGGTCATGTGCTCAGGCTCTGCAGCACATTCCATTGGTCCTCTTGGCAGGTCTTGGAAGGGCAAAAGTGCTGTAACCACGTCCTGTGCTGCAACTATATAAACTGCGCATGACCGCACGGCCATGCGCTAGTATTGTCTAACAATTGCTATTGTGTGTATGTTGTGAGTGCAAGTCGTTCTTGGATACCCCTACCCTATTGAATGTCTGTTCGCGGAAGGTGTATGGTTGCTATCTAGCGCCCGACTTAGCCTACAGCACTAATCACACATTACATCGTCCAGTTGCTGTGACCGCCAGTACGGCGCCGTGCACTTCCTCTGTGCTTTCCTTACCCAAGCCTGGGTGGTTAGTGGCGTTCGTCAGTGCGGCACTGCATGCACTCTTGTGCCTTAATACTGTTATTCAGTTTCCTTACACACCCAGTTGCGGTGTTGTGCCAGCAAGGGTCTAATCGGACTTCAATCCTAGTTGGGGTTGAGTTCGCTGACTACTTGCTCGCGCTTTAGGTGCTGTACCGCAGTCCTGTGACTTAACAGGATTGCTTCTTTCACGCTGGGTGAGGTTTAACCCACGCGTGTATACTTTTGTGTACCGTCATATAGTCTGCAAATTGCTAGCAGCAGGTTTTCACCTGCACGGTGGACCCCGGACTGCGAACGCATCTATATCATCTGTCTTGGTGCGTTCCGCCAGTCCTAACAGAATACTAGCGCCAGGGTCTGGCTAGTAAAATGGCAGACGACCAGCGTTTACAGAGGTACATCCAGCAGCTGGAGGGAAGGTTGGCGGCTCTTGAGCGTACAACCTCAGCTGTGGATGTCACTGCTGTAGCTGTGCAGGCTGCAAGTGTAGCCGCAGCCAGTTTGTCCATTGCCACCCCTGCTCCGACTTTATCCCGTCTCCCGCTTCCTGACAAGTTTGCTGGCGACAGTAAACATTGTTGCGGATTCGTGAGCCAGTGCTCTATACATCTTGAGCTCCTGGCGTCACGTTTTCCTGCGGAGCGGGCGAGAGTGGGATTTATCCTATCTTTCTTGTCGGGCAGGGCGTTGGAGTGGGCAACGCCACTCTGGGAGCGAGATGATCGTGTGGTACAGAGTGCTCCTCTCTTCTTGGACACTCTGAAGCAGGTCTTTTTAGTGCCTCGGGTTACCCACGACACCGCACTCCAATTGTTGTCTATTACGCAGGGTACGTCCGTGGTCAGCCAGTTTGCCATCCAGTTCCGGACTCTAGCTTCAGAGTTAGAGTGGCCAGACAAAGTTCTTATTCCGGTGTTCTGGAGGGGACTGGCAGACCATGTGAAGGACGCCTTGGCCACTAGGGAGATACCGGCCACACTGGAGGAACTTATTTCTGTGTCTACCCGCATCGACCTCCGTTTTCACGAGCGGAGGTTGGAGCGGACCCAGTGTAGGCAGAGGTTTCGGCTGGCTCAAACTTTCGCCAGACCTCTGGAATCCCCTGTCTTGGCGTCAGATTCCCATGAGGCCATGGAGGTTTCTCGAGCGGGACCTAAATCTCTAGCCGCTCGAGTACCCGTGGTTTGTAAAAACTGTCAACAACATGGACACTACGCCAATAAATGTCCGCGGCGGTCGGGAAACGATCGCGTCTAGTAACCATTGGGGGAGGTTCACTAGACACAGCAGCATTCTCCTCCAAACTGTCCTTTAAAGGGACAATCCTGTTAGGCTCCTCCACTCTAACAGTCGAGCTTTGTGTGGATTCAGGAGCAGAGGGAAACTTCATGTCCTCTGCTTTTGTTACACGTCATGCTATACCACTAGTCATGCTCGCCAAACCAATAACGGTTAGAGTTGTGAATGGGGCGACACTCCCACTGCAAATCACACACCAGACAGTTCCGTTCTCGCTGTCCATATCTCCTTCCCACCAGGAGATTATTTCCCTTCTTGTCCTTCCTGAGGGAATGGATGAGATTTTGCTGGGAATACCCTGGCTCCGTTTCCACTCCCCACATATTGAGTGGTCCTCAGGGAGAATATTGGGTTGGAGTAAGTCTTGTTTGGGCAGGTGTGTGAGTGAGTGTGTACAGGTCTCTACTACCGAGGTACCCGCAGATCTTTCATCACTTCCCAGGTATTATTGGTGTTATGCAGACGTGTTCTCTAAAAAGGCTGCTGAGACTCTACCGCCCCATCGCCCTTACGACTGTCCTATCGACCTCTTGCCTGGAGCCGAACCTCCTCGGGGAAGGGTATATCCCCTCTCTCTCCCGGAGACAGAGGCTATGTCTCAATACATTCAGGAGAATTTGGCAAGAGGGTTTATAAGGAAGTCAGTGTCTCCGGCAGGGGCGGGATTCTTCTTCGTGCAAAAGAAGAACGGGGAGTTACGTCCTTGCATCGATTATAGGGGTCTCAATGCTATCACTATTAAGAACAAATACCCATTGCCCCTGATATCAGAGCTCTTTGACAGATTAAGGGGAGCTAAAATATTCACCAAATTAGATCTGCGAGGTGCCTACAATCTGATTCGCATCCGTGAGGGGGACGAGTGGAAAACGGCTTTCAATACCAGGGATGGGCACTATGAGTACCTGGTGATGCCTTTCGGGCTCTGTAATGCCCCAGCCGTTTTTCAGGACTTTGTCAACGATATCTTCCGGGATATGCTTTCTACCTCGGTCGTAGTCTATCTGGATGATATTCTCATCTTCTCTCCAGATATTGGCTCCCACCGGAGAGATGTTGGCAGAGTTTTCGAACTCTTACGGGCGAATTCCTTATATGCAAAGTTGGAGAAGTGTGTGTTTGAGCAGGAGTCCTTGCCTTTCCTGGGCTATATCATCTCGGCCCAGGGATTGGCTATGGATCCTGCCAAACTACAAGCAGTGATGGACTGGCAGGAACCCCATTCTCTTAAAGCGGTGCAGCGCTTTATGGGGTTCATAAATTACTATCGCCAGTTCATTCCCCACTTCTCAACTTTGGTAGCTCCCTTGGTATCCCTCACCAAGAAAGGAGCGAATCCCAAATCGTGGTCCGAAGGGTTCTCCAAGGCCTTCACTTCTATAAAGTCCCATTTTGCTAGCGCTCCCATCTTACATCGTCCCGATGTGGGTAAGCCATTCCTTTTGGAAGTGGATGCCTCATCCGTTGGTGCAGGAGCAGTCCTCTATCAAAAGGATGCTCAGGGTCGGAAGCACCCATGCTTCTTTTTCTCAAAGACCTTCACACCAGCGGAGAGAAATTACTCCATCGGGGATAGGGAGTTGCTGGCAATGAAGTTGGCCTTTTCGGAGTGGAGACATCTCTTGGAGGGTGCTCGGTTCCCATTCCAAGTTTTCACGGATCACAAGAATTTGGTCTATTTACAAACAGCCCAGCGGCTGAATTCTCGTCAGGCCAGATGGTCCTTGTTTTTCTCCCGGTTCCACTTTACCCTACATTATCTCGCCGGGGAGAAGAACATTCGTGCCGACGCTCTCTCTCGCTCCTTCGTGTCAGCTGAGGAGGAGGAGGACGAGCCTCGGCTCATTGTCCCTTCGGAGAGTCTGAGAACTGTAGCTCCGGTTTCGCTAGAGTCTGTGCCTCCGGGCAAGACTTTTGTTCCCATCAATTTGCGTCCGGAGGTTCTCTCTTGGGCTCATTCGTCCAGAGTGGGTGGACACTTTGGGGCAAAAAGGACATCTGAGTTACTGGCGAGAATGTACTGGTGGCCACATATGGTTCGTGATGTCGGAGACTACGTTCGGGCATGTGTCTCTTGTGCCAAGAATAAGTCTTCCCGACAACGGCCAGCTGGTTTGTTATACCCTCTGCCGGTGGCAGACAGGCCCTGGGAGATGGTCGGGATGGATTTTGTTGTGGGTCTGCCCAAGTCTCGTGGCTGTACCATTATTTGGGTAATCACCGACCATTTTTCTAAAATGGTGCATTTGGTGCCGCTTCCCCAGTTACCTTCTGCACGGGCCTTGGCAGCGTTGTTTGTCAAACACATCTTTCGTCTTCACGGTATGCCAGACAAAATTGTCAGTGACCGAGGTCCCCAGTTTGCGTCTCGGTTCTGGAGAGAGCTTTGTCGTCTTCTCAGTATTGAGTTGAATCTCTCTTCGGCTTATCATCCCGAGACGAATGGGTTGGTAGAGAGAGCCAACCAGACCTTGGTGACATATCTGCGACATTTTGTTTCTGCTAAGCAGGATGACTGGGCATCTTTGCTACCGTGGGCAGAGTTTGCTCTTAACAATGCTGTCGCTGATTCCACTGGACAGACTCCATTCCTCCTTAACTATGGTCAGCATCCGCGGGTACCTGTGCCCATGCCCGTGTCTTCCGCCGATTCCAGGGTGGCAGACTGGGCTGTGGAGGCACGGGACATTTGGGATCGCACTCAGGATGCCATTCAGGCTTCCAAGGAGAGAATGAGGTCCTCCGCTGACGCACATCGGCGCCCCGCTCCGACCTTTGCTCCTGGCGACTTGGTGTGGCTCTCCGCCCGTAACATCAGGCTGCGAGTTGAGTCTACCAAGTTTGCACCTCGCTACTTAGGTCCTTTTAAGGTCCTCGAACAGGTTAATCCTGTGGTTTACCGTCTGGCCCTTCCTCCATGCCTGGGTATCACCGACACCTTTCATGTGTCCCTCCTTAAGCCCGTCTACATGTCCCGGTTTTCTGAATCATCTACTGGGACGTCGGGTTCGTCTACGGACGATTACGAGGTGAACGCTATCTTGGGGTACAAGGTGGTTCGTGGCAAAAAATTTTATTTGGTGGACTGGAGGGGTTACGGTCCTGAGGATAGATCCTGGGAGCCTGCTGAGCACATTCGGGCTCCACAGCTCATTGCTGCCTTCGAACGTAGCGAGGCCCAAGGAGGGGGGGGGGCCCTAAGAGGGTGGGTAATGTTAGGGGTCGAGTTCCCGCTTCTGCACAGGGGGAATCTCGAGCCACCTCCGCTGCGGTCTCCCATTCTTGTCCAGCCGCAGTGGAGTCTGCTCGGCAAAGACGTCGGTCCCAGCGTCTTGCTCATTCTCACTCTGTTCTGAGAGTTACTGCTGCTTCTCAAGTCTATGCCATTAAAGTCAGTGCTGGTCAGCAGCGAGCGGACTTCTCTGGGACTAAGTCCTTGTCTGCACGTACTGAGCATGCCCAGGGTAAGATCTCCCGTTGGAGATCGAGGGTCATGTGCTCAGGCTCTGCAGCACATTCCATTGGTCCTCTTGGCAGGTCTTGGAAGGGCAAAAGTGCTGTAACCACTTCCTGTGCTGCAACTATATAAACTGCGCATGACCGCACGGCCATGCGCTAGTATTGTCTAACAATTGCTATTGCGTGTATGTTGTGAGTGCAAGTCGTTCTTGGATACCCCTACCCTATTGAATGTCTGTTCGCGGAAGGTGTATGGTTGCTATCTAGCGCCCGACGTAGCCTACAGCACTAATCACACATTACAGCGTCCAGTTGCTGTGACCGCCAGTACGGCGCCGTGCACTTCCTCTGTGCTTTCCTTACCCAAGCCTGGGTGGTTAGTGGCGTTCGTCAGTGCGGCACTGCATGCACTCTTGTGCCTTAATACTGTTATTCAGTTTCCTTACACACCCAGTTGCGGTGTTGTGCCAGCAAGGGTCTAATTGGACTTCAATCCTAGTTGGGGTTGAGTTCGCTGACTACTTGCTCGCGCTTTAGGTGCGGTACCGCAGTCCTGTGACTTAACAGGATTGCTTCTTTCACGCTGGGTGAGGTTTAACCCACGCGTGTATACTTTTGTGTACCGTCATATAGTCTGCAAATTGCTAGCAGCAGGTTTTCACCTGCACGGTGGACCCCGGACTGCGAACGCATCTATATCATCTGTCTTGGTGCGTTCCGCCAGTCCTAACACTGATTGTCCAGCATACGACATGTTTACACCTCCCTAAATGGCCAAACTCCCCACACGGGGCCGTGGTATCGCCACTTGGCGCAAGCACCCGTGAGAGTGCTGTTTGTCTGAAGAGGTGGGTGTGCCCGCTTTTGGTCTACGGCATTGCCACTGGGTCCCTCATAGTACAATAAAGTGTCTCTGGCGGTGGTGGTGCGCACCCAACGTCAGACACACTGTTGTAACATGAGGGGCCCTGGGCATGTACCGCCGGCCACAAGAGAGTTCACCCACCCCCAGCTCAAACATTGCTCTACCACTTGCACAATTATCTCTCACAGTTACACCTATGTTTAGTCTATGCGCGGACATCCGTAAATTACTGCCACTGACAATACCATTGTGTTGACATGTATGATGGTACTTAACATAGTCAGGGGCAGTGTCCTATATTTACCCAAGTAAATACTTTGTGCAAAATTACTAGGTCTGAAACTACGCAGAGGAGCCCAACCCTGTACCTAATGATTGCACCCTTTTGGTTTTTCTTTTTGTTGTAATGCGAGACATTAACATGTATTGATTTTTTGGGACTACTAACTGGCAGACACTCATTACAATCGGCCGCCGCTGACAACACCAATGGTGCCCACTGCCTGTGTACCCCTGCAAGAGAATTCAAAGTGCCTACAGCCCTAATTTATTATGTTAGGCCTTCGAAGCCTGTCTGCGGTCCCTCCTTCCACTAGGCCTCCACTGACCTGTCTACTGCTGCCCGTGCACCCCTGGAACCAATTCTAAAGTGCATACAGCCATATTTTATTACGTTAGGCCTTCGAAGCCTGTCTGCGGTCCCTTCTTTCTACTACTCCTCCACTGACCAGACCACTGCTGCCCGTGTACCCCTGGAACCAATTATAAAGTGCCTACAGCCCAATTTTATTATGTTAGGCCTTCGAAGCCTGTCTGCGGTCCGTTCTTTCTACTACTCCTCCACTGATCAGACCACTGCTGCCCGTGTACCCCTGGAACCTATTTAAAACTGCCTACAGCCCAATTTTTTTATGTTAGGCCTTCGAAGCCTGTCTGCGGTCCCTCCTTCCACTAGGCCTCCACTGACCAGTCTACTGCTGCCCGTGTACCCCTGGAACCAATGTTAAAGTGCCTACAGCCCTAATTTATTATGTTAGGCCTTCGAAGCCTGTCTGCGGTCCCTTCTTTCTACTACTCCTCCACTGACCAGACCACTGCTGCCCGTGTACCCCTGGAACCAATTATAAAGTGCCTACAGCCCAATTTTATTATGTTAGGCCTTCGAAGCCTGTCTGCGGCCGGTGCTTTCTACTACTCCTCCACTGACCAGACCACTGCTGCCCGTGTATCCCTGGAACCTATTTAAAAGTGCCTACAGCCCAATTTTATTATGTTAGGCCTTTGAAGCCTGTCTGCGGTCCGTTCTTTCTACTACTCCTCCACTGACCAGACCACTGCTGCCCGTGTACCCCTGGAACCTATTTAAAAGTGCCTACAGCCCAATTTTTTTATGTTAGGCCTTCGAAGCCTGTCTGCGGTCCCTTCTTTCTACTACTAATCCACTGACCAGACCACTGCTTCCCGTGTACCCCTGGAACCAATTATAAAGTGCCTACAGCCCAATTTTTTTATGTTAGACCTTCGAAGCCTGTCTGCGGTCCGTTCTTTCTACTACTCCTCCACTGACCAGACCACTGCTGCCCGTGTACCCCTGGAACCAATTATAAAGTGCCTACAGCCCAATTTTATTATGTTAGGCCTTCGAAGCCTGTCTGCGGTCCCTTCTTTCTACTACTCCTCCATTGACCAGACCACTGCTGCCCGTGTACCCCTGGAACCTATTTAAAAGTGCCTACAGCCCAATTTTTTTATGTTAGGCCTTCGAAGCCTGTCTGCGGTCCGTTCTTTCTACTACTCCTCCACTGACCAGACCACTGCTGCCCGTGTACCCCTGGAACAATTATAAAGTGCCTACAGCCCAATTTTATTATGTTAGGCCTTCGAAGCCTGTCTGCGGTCCCTTCTTTCTACTACTTTTCCACTGACCAGACCACTGCTGCCCGTGTACCCCTGGAACCAATTATAAAGTGCCTACAGCCCAATTTTATTATGTTAGGCCTTCGAAGCCTGTCTGCGGTCCGTCCTTCCACTAGTCCTCCACTGACCTGTCTACTGCTGCCCGTGTACCCCTGGAACCAATTTTAAAGTGCCTACAGCCCAATTTTATTATGTTAGGCCTGCGAAGCCTGTCTGCGGTCCGTCCTTCCACTAGTCCTCCACTGACCTGTCTACTGCTGCCCGTGTACCCCTGGAACCAACTATAAAGTGCCTACAGCCCAATTTTATTATGTTAGGCCTTCGAAGCCTGTCTGCGGTCCCTTCTTTCTACTACTCCTCCACTGACCAGACCACTGCTGCCCGTGTACCCCTGGAACCTATTTAAAAGTGCCTACACCCCAATTTTTTTATGTTAGGCCTTCGAAGCCTGTCTGCGGTCCGTTCTTTCTACTACTCCTCCACTGACCAGACCACTGCTGCCCGTGTACCCCTGGAACAATTATAAAGTGCCTACAGCCCAATTTTATTATGTTAGGCCTTCGAAGCCTGTCTGCGGTCCCTTCTTTCTACTACTTTTCCACTGACCAGACCACTGCTGCCCGTGTCCCCCTGGAACCAATTATAAAGTGCCTACAGGCCAATTTTTTTATGTTAGGCCTTCGAAGCCTGTCTGCGGTCCGTCCTTCCACTAGTCCTCCACTGACCTGTCTACTGCTGCCCGTGTACCCCTGGAACCAATTTTAAAGTGCCTACAGCCCAATTTTATTATGTTAGGCCTTCGAAGCCTGTCTGCGGTCCGTCCTTCCACTAGTCCTCCACTGACCTGTCTACTGCTGCCCGTGTACCCCTGGAACCAACTATAAAGTGCCTACAGCCCAATTTTATTATGTTAGGCCTTCGAAGCCTGTCTGCGGTCACTTCTTTCTACTACTCCTCCACTGACCAGACCACTGCTGCCCGTGTACCCCTGGAACCTATTTAAAAGTGCTTACAGCCCAATTTTTTTTATTTTAGGCCTTCGAAGCCTGTCTGCGGTCCGTTCTTTCTACTACTCCTCCACTGACCAGACCACTGCTGCCCGTGTACCCCTGGAACCAATTATAAAGTGCCTACAGCCCAATTTTATTATGTTAGGCCTTCGAAGCCTGTCTGCGGTCCCTTGTTTCTACTACTCCTCCACTGACCAGACCACTGCTGCCCGTGTACCCCTGGAACCTATTTAAAAGTGCCTACAGCCCAATTTTTTTATGTTATGCCTTCGAAGCCTGTCTGCGGTCCTTCCTTCCACTAGGCCTCCACTAACCAGTCTACTGCTGCCCGTGTACCCCTGGAACCAATGTTAAAGTGCCTACAGCCCTAATTTATTATGTTAGGCCTTCGAAGCCTGTCTGCGGTCCCTTCTTTCTACTACTCCTCCACTGACCAGACCACTGCTGCCCGTGTACCCCTGGAACCAATTATAAAGTGCCTACAGCCCAATTTTATTATGTTAGGCCTTCGAAGCCTGTCTGCGATCCGTTCTTTCTACTAGGCCTCCACTGACCAGTCTACTGCTGCCCGTGTACTCCTGGAACCAATGTTAAAGTGCCTACAGCCCTAATTTATTATGTTAGGCCTTCGAAGCCTGTCTGCGGTCCCTCCTTCCACTAGGCCTCCACTGACCAGTCTACTGCTGCCTGTGTACCCCTGGAACCAATGTTAAAGTGCCTACAGCCCTAATTTATTATGTTAGGCCTTTGAAGCCTGTCTGCGGTCTTTCCTTCCAATAGTTCTCCACTGACCAGACCAATGCTGGCCGTGTACCCCTGGAACCCAGCTGAAAGTGCAAGGAGCCTCCTTTTTTTCTTTGTTTTATATTTAGAAAGCCCAGATGAACTACGCTGTACCACGGTTCAAGCTACCCAGTCGACATTTCCACCGGCATGAAAAAGTCTGCATTTTCATAGCATTCAGGCAATCAAACAGTAGAAAGGTGCACCTGACAAGAGACGCATGGACCAGTAGGCATGTCCACAAAAAGTTACGTGTCCATTACGGCGCACTGGGTTAATGTGTTGGATGCATGGTCCACAGGGGACAGCCTACAAAGTCTGTCTGCAGTCCCTAATTCAAATTTTCCTCTGCTGACCACACCACTGCTGCCCGTGTACCCCTGGAACCAATTTTAAAGTGCCTACAGCCTAATTTTGTTATGTTAGGCCTACTACGCCTGTCTGCGGTCCCTCCTTCAAATACTCGTCCACTGACCACACCACTGCTGCCAGTGGACCCCTGGAACCTATTTTTAATTGCATAGAGCATCCTTTTTTTAATAGTAGGCGTACAAAGTCTGTCTGCGGTCCACTATTGAAATTGCCCTCCACTGCCCAGAGCAATGCTGCCTGTGTACCCCTGTAACCTTTTTTAAACTGCAGTGAGCCACATTTTTGGTTTAAGGCCTACTACCTGTTTCTGTCTGCGCCACTCAATACAGCTGTCCTCCTTTGAAAAAAGCAGAGTGTCAATAGTCTTGTTTTCAGCCTCTAGGAATTTGAAAACTGCATTGGGGCTACTACTTTGGTAGGGCCTACTAACGGTGTCTGCCGCCCCAAGGTGTGCCCCAAGTTTCCTCTCCATTGCTTCGATCTTCCTACCCTCGTTTAGTAGTTGTTGCAAACTACACTGCATTAGGCCTACAAATTGGGTATGGGGTGTAGAGAGACGGTGTGTTACACTCCAAGGTGTTCCCCAGGTTTCATCCACATTGCTTCGATCTTCCTACTCTCGTTTAGTAGTTGTTGAAAACTACACTGCATTAGGCCTACAAATTGGGTATGGGGTGTAGAGACGGTGTGTCCCACTTCAAGGTGTTCCCCAGGTTTCCTCGCCATTGCTTCGGTCTTCCGACTCTCGTTTAGCAGTTGTTGCAAACTACACTGCATTAGGCCTACAAATTTGGTATGGGGTGTAGAGAGACGGTGTGTCCCACTCCAAGGTGTTCCCCAGGTTTCGTCCACATTGCTTCGATCTTCCTACTCTGGTTTAGTAGTTGTTGCAAACTACACTGCATTAAGCCTACAAATTGGGTCTGGGTTGTAGAGACGGTGTCTTCCGCTCCAAGGTGTTCTCCAGGTTGCCTTTCCTGAGCTTCTATCTTCAGGCTCTTGTTAAATAGTTGTTAAATGGAACAACTGCATTTGGCGTACTAGTTGGTTTGGGGCCTACTAACAGTGTCTGCCGCTCCTTGCTGTTCTCCTGGTTTCCTGTCCTGAAATTCCATTTTCAGGCTCTCGTTAAGTAGTTGTTAATGTTAGACTGCATTTGGCCTACTAGTTGGGTTGGGGCCTACTATCGGTGTCTGCCACTCCTTGCTGTTCTCCTCCACTGAACAAAGCTGTGCCGCCTGTTTACTACTGTTGCCAATTTTGAACTGCATTTCGACTACTTACTGATTTGGGCCTACTCTCTGTGTCAGCCTCTCATTCCAGTTGTCCTCCACTGCAATGCCCCCTGATTAATCCTGTGTTACCAATTTTGAACTACATTTAGCCCACTTTATTCTTTGGGCCTATATCTGTGTTTCCTCCTCATCCTGCCCATTGCCCAGCCAGTGATAGATGAGTCTGCTGGTACATTGACCCATAACGCAACATTCCCCGTGCACGCTACACAGCAAGATTGTGACCCTGCTGAAAGTCAGGTTCCTCTTCCCGCATACCATACCACCTTACACGGGGACAAAGAGGAAGGTGCAGATGAAAGTGCAGGTTCCTTCATCAGGTGGGGGGAGGAATACTAGTTGGCGACGTCACTGGCACAGGGCCTCTCATAGTACGCAAAAGTGTTGCTGCCGGTGGGAGGCGCCCCCGCCGTGCAAACACACCGCTGTACTTTGAGGGGCCCTGTGCCGGTGCCAATGCCAACGAGTGGGCCCCCCCTGCTTGCTCAGGATCACAGCACTTGCAAAGTTGAAATACTTACCTCTCCGTGCTCCACTGCCGTGACGTGGTCCAGATTTACTGGGCCCACTAATTACTTGAACCAGCCCTACCCCCCACAACTTTAGCCAAATGACCCCCAATTTCAAATGCCTTCCAATTATTATAAGCTAAATTACGATTGACAAGCTTCTGTAACAAGAATGGATGTTTTTGCCATTAAAATGGGCAGTGTAGGTGTTTTCCTGGCCTCCACTCACTGCCGACTATGCTCCCCCATTGACTTGCATTGGGTTTCGTGTTTCGGTCGATACCCGACTTTTCGCGATAATCGGCCGATTCCACTCGACTCGACTTTTAAGATAGTCGGGTTTCGCGAAACACGGCTTGACTCTAAAAAGGTCAAGGTCGCTCAACCCTACTGGCAATCACAACCAGGGGATGTGGCTGCAGCTACTGAATCTCAAGTAGTCTCAGTGAGAGTATGCCTCAACATACTAGTTTTATTTAATTTACTTATAATGAGTTGATGTATATAGGTTTATTGTTCTCAAATGCATGCAGACCCAAAACACACACACACAAAATACAGTTTACTGGAATACATTAACTAATGTCTAAAAAGTCATAGGGGCACTTTAAAAGTTCCAGAGGACCTGACAAGCTCTATTTGAATATCTCCAACTTGGCATGAATTTTACTTCTATAAATAGTAAGCAAACATTATCCTCAAATATGATTTTTTACTGCTTGAAGATATTTTGCAGAACTGCAAAATGAAGGCATTTACAGTGAACTGTCAATCTTCAATGCTCCTTGAAATTGTGACTGTGTCTGAGTAGTGACTATCCATCTAGTGATACAGTTTAAGAACCTTTCAGAATCAGTCACGAGTATTTTCTTAATAGATACAGGATCACACATCACATCTGTGTCCCACAACATCCTATTAGACCAGTGACATTTTTGCAGAAAACATTGACTTGTTATTCTTAGACTTTTCAGTAACCTTCAGTAGGTCACAGCTGATATGATATGTCGGTTCCAATTTATTATTTTTAAATATATAACTTTGTTTTCCTAGCTAAGTTAAATATTTTAAAATATCCAAGTATAAGGAAATATCTTAAAATCAATCATAAATGCAATTTTAATTAAAAAAAGAGCCAAACAAACAAAAACAATGACTTCAGATGTAAAATATGTGCATAACTAAATAGTAAAAAGGATGATTTATTACATTCTAAACTTAGATCTAACGAGTAAGTTTTCTTGTGGAGAGTGACATGCCAAGTTTGGCATGCCAATATAAGGACATTTATACACCTTGTATGCTCCTCTGGGAAATTCATGATGCAAATTGTCTTTTCAAAGAGGAAGAGGACTTTAACAAGCTTTGTAATATCACTTAGGAAAACAGTTTCCAATAGGTGGCGCTAGAGTTAATGTCCTCTTCCTCTCCAAAGAGACAATTTGCAAGTCTAAACCAGTCATCAAGTTTGACCGATATGAGATAAGACCACCACCTTTCAGGCCAGATATACAGTATTCTATAATACAGTATGCTGTAGATACGCACTCAACCAGACCTGCAAGACAAGAAAAACACCTTTAATTATACTCACCTATGCGGTTCTCCGGTCCAAGGGGTGTTGCTGGTTTTTGTCTTGTGCTTCCCGTTTTCTTGTGATGCCATCCTCCTTCTTGCTTTGTGTGAATGACGCATCCCTTCATCATCCACACAGTCTCCTCAACATTGCACTCCTTCGCAGGCGTACTTATCAGCCCCGACTAAGGCAGAGTAAAGTGACTTTTGACCTTTCCCAATGCCTGGGCACTGAAGTATTTTGCTCTGCCCTTGTCAGGGCAGAGAAGTACACCTACGCAAGAGTGCAATGCCAGGGAGACTGTGTGGATGATGTAGGGATGTGTCATCCACAAAAAGCAAGAAGGAGGATGGCATCACAGAATATGGGAGGTGCCAGACCAAGACCAGCAACATCCCACAGACGGGACCACCCCGTAAGTGAGTATAATTAAAAATATAAGGAGAGTAATACAGTAATCCTTTTCTTGTGTCTTCTGCTTCCTTAGAAGGCTTGGGGTAATGCCTCTTCCTGCTTCCTGGTCTGTAAGTGACCCAACTTCTGGTAGTGCTGGAGCTTCCAACATGTAACAATGGGCGACAGCCCCCTATGTCACTTGCACCATCACCCGCTCCTGCATAGGAGTTGGAAGCCCCAAGGCCAGGCTGATCTTTCCAGGGTAGCAGTAGCCCTGTCTTGAGCTGCCTCAAGGAGTCTCTCCCAGGCCCATTCATTCAGCAAGAATGGTTCATTCTTCTACCTTCCTTCTCAGATCACACCCACCACAAACTGGCGATTTTGTGCTTACATTTTGATGTGACCCTGGCTTTCAGCCATCAGCTCTTTCAGCCATTGAGGCAAGTGTTCCGCCTCTATTGCCAACTTGTTTAATGAGATGTGATGATGGGTTCCAAACTCTTCAAACTCTCCAACTCTGCCAACTGTGGGCTAGAGGGCTTTCTAGCATTTATCCTGCCCTGATCCTGGCTCGCCTCTTTGTCTCTTCCAACAAGCCTAGGCCCCTCAGTCCGATCACCAGTTCCTGGATCCTAGTTCACATTTTCACAGTCTGCAAGAACCCCAGCTATGAAGGCTGTGGCCTGGGTTCCGGCTCTGGTGGTTCCAGGAATGCATCCACTTCTGGACCACAGGTGCCTGCCACCTCCACTCTTATACCACCTAGGTCTTGCTCCAATATTCCTCCGGTCCCTCCTTTGAGAGTGCCGCTTGATTCTGCCATCTTTGTCACGCACTATGGACGTTACACTGTATGGATGACTAATTGAATCCAGAAAAAAAAAATTCAAAGTTTCAAAGGTTTTTTGGAGTGTTATGTAACACAGAAATGTGCCACAATGCAAGTATTACTGTATGAATGAGCAATTGAATCCAGAAAAAATTTGGACTTTTTTGGAGTGTTATATAATGCATAAATGTACTACAAAGCATGTAACACTATATGGATGAGTAATTGAATCCAGAATGTTTTTTGAGTGTTTTAGACCACAGAAATTGATGGATGGTTTATACTCTGTTCCTGTATGACGGACCATTGTGGGAAGGCGGAAACCATTCACCCATACAACCAACTGCCTCTGGACACGCAGCGCTGGATCAGCACCCGGATCTGCCACTACACTACTTACATCGCCCTAAAGGTACATGCAACTCCTAAATGGATACCAGCAATGCAATGCACCATGGACATGTATCTAATGCAACCAATACCAGCTACAGTTCCACAATACACAAAGCTTCTACCTTGTTGGTTACTGATGCAGCCATCCGTGTACAGAGAAGAACACTGGAAACAGTCTGATATGGCGCGGACTGGAGCAAAGGACAGGGACACTGATCTGCTGGTTGCCCCTAAGTCTTTCACTAAACGTGTTGTTTATTCAACGGATCGACTTTTGGAGCTGAGCAAGATGAAGGCTACTCCAGCTGTGGACATACCACTTGTTCCCCGTGAAGTGTGGAGATCTTTCAGAGGCTGCAGAGCAGGAAAAAATGTGAAGTTCAGGAGAATAAGGTTTAAACCAGCAGTCCCATCCATTATCATGGGTAATGTACGCTCGCTGGGAAATAAGACGGATGAACTGCTAGCTCTGTGTAAAACCCAGATGGAGTTCAAGGAATGCAGTCTCATTTACAGAAACCTGGTTACATGGGGAGGTCCCAGATTCAAATGTCTCGATTCCAGGGTTTCACATGGTCCGGGCACATAGAGACAAAGCTAAGTGTGGTAAGAAAAAGGGTGGTGGGGTGATATTATACATTAATAACATATGGTGCAATCCGTGTCATATTAATGTTAAGGAAAGTCACTGCAGTCAACACATTGAACTCTTAGCAGTTGGCCTCAGGCCCTATCTACCTAAAGAATTCTCCATTTACATTACAGTAGTCGTGTATATACCTCTATCCTCAAACCAAGAGGCGGTTGGGGAAGTATTGGCTGGAGTGTTAGATGGCATTCACACAAAGCACCCAAACTCATTAAATGAAATCTCTGGGGACTTTAACAGAGTAAAGATATCAAAGGCTCTTGCAAAGTTCTATCAATATGTAAAATGTGCCACAAGGGACAACAGTGTATTGGATCTCCTCTATGCAAATGTTAAAGACTCCTATTCATCGTCTGCACTGCCCCCCTCTGGGGAAATCAGAACCCAACCTCATACTTTTGTCTCCATCATACCAACCTGTTGTCAGTAAACAACCAGTGACAATAAAACTAATTAGGAAGTGGACTCCAGCAGCTGAGGTGGCTCTACAAGAGTGCTTTGAAGACTAGGAGGTGATATGCCACAGGGAGACCATGATGATGTAAATGATATTGTCGGTTGAGTAACGGATTATATAAATTTTTGTACTGACACTGTTGTACCAGCTAAAAAGATTCGATGTTATGTAAATAACTGCAGAGCATCTCACCTATAATTTTTTATTTTTCTCCTGTCCTGCAGAGTATCTCACCTATAATTTTATATTGTTCTCCTGCCATGCAGAGTATCTCACTTATAATTCTATATTATTCTCCTGATCTGCAGAGCATCTCACCTATAATTCTATATTCTCCCGCCCTGCAGAGTATCTCACCTATAATTCTATATTATTCTCCTGCCCTGCAGAGCATCTCACCCATAATTCTATATTATTCTCCAGTCGGAAGAGCATCTCACCTATAATTCTATATTATTCTCTTGACCTGCAGAGCATCTCACCTATAATTCTATATTGTTCTGCTGCCCTGCAGAGTATCTCACCTATAATTCTATATTATTCTCCTGATCTGCAGAGCATCTCACCTATAATTCTATATTATTCTCTTGATCTGCAGAGCATCTCACCTATAATTCTATATTATTCTCCTGCCCTGCAGAGTATCTCACCTATAATTCTATATTATTCTATTGCCCTGCAGAGCATCTCACCTATAATTCTATATTGTTCTCCTGCCCTGCAGAGTATCTCACCTATAATTCTATATTATTCTCCTGATCTGCAGAGCATCTCACCTATAATTCTATGTTATTCTCTTGATCTGCAGAGCATCTCACCTATAATTCTATATTATTCTCCTGCCCTGCAGAGTATCTCACCTATAATTCTATATTATTCTCCTGCCTTGCAGAGCATCTCACCTATAATTCTATATTTTTCTCCTGATCTGCAGAGCATCTCACCCATAATTCTATATTATTCTCCAGTCGGAAGAGCATCTCACCTATAATTCTATATTATTCTCTTGACCTGCAGAGCATCTCACCTATAATTCTATATTGTTCTCCTGTCCTGCAGAGTATCTCACCTATAATTCTATATTATTCTCCTGATCTGCAGAGCATCTCACCTATAATTCTATATTATTCTCTTGATCTGCAGAGCATCTCACCTATAATTCTATATTATTCTCCTGCCCTGCAGAGTATCTCACCTATAATTCTATATTATTCTATTGCCCTGCAGAGCATCTCACCTATAATTCTATACTGTTCTCCTGCCCTGCAGAGTATCTCACCTATAATTCTATATTATTCTCCTGATCTGCAGAGCATCTCACCTATAATTCTATATTATTCTCTTGATCTGCAGAGCATCTCACCTATAATTCTATATTATTCTCCTGCCTTGCAGAGCATCTCACTCATAATTCTATATTTTTCTCCTGATCTGCAGAGCATCTCACCTATAATTCTATATTATTCTCCTGCCCTGCAGAGCATCTCGGTTCCCTAAAAAATGCCCACAGGAAAATTGCCCACATGAAAAATGCCCACAGGAAAAATGCCCACAGGAAAGTTCCCCACACGGAAAATTCCCCACATGGAAAATTCCCCACACGGAAAATTCCCCACACAGAAAATTGCCAATTACAGCATCACAAAACTTTCAGATCTATGATATGACACCTCATACACACACGGCTCCTATCCATACATCTCGTACACACATGGCACCACTCCGTACACCTCATACACACACGGCTCCTCTCCATACATCTTGTACACACAGCACTACTCCGTACACCTCGTACACACATCGCTCTGCTCCATACACATTGCACACGCTGCTCCGCTCTGTATACCTTGCACACACGTCTCCGCTGCGTACACCTCATACACATACGGCTCCTCTCCATACATCTTGTACACACAGCACTACTCCGTACACCTCGTACACACACGGCTCCGCTCTATACACATTGCACACGCTGCTCCGCTCCATACACCTCGTACACACACGACTCTGCTCCATATACCTTATACCCTCTGCTCCATATACCTTATACTGCTCTGATCCGCACACCTCTTATACACATGACTCCGCTCCATACACCTTTCACACGCTGCTCCCCTCCGTACACCTCGTACACATGCGGCTGTGCTCCGTACACCTCGTACACATGGCTCCATACACCTCTTACACACGACTCTGCTCCGTACACCTTTCACATGCTGCTCCGCTCCGTACAACTCGTACACACACGGCTGCGCTCCGTACACCTCATGCACACGGCTCCACTCCATACACGTCTTACACACATGGCTGCGCTCTGTACACCTCATGCACACGGCTCCGTATACACCTCTTACACACAATGCTCTGCTCCGTACACCTCGTACACACATGGCTGCGCTCTGTACACCTCATGCACACGGCTCTGTACACCTCTTACACACACGGCTCCGCTACATATATGTCTTACACACACGACTCTGCTATATACACCTTTCACACGCTGCTCCGATCCATACACCTCGTACACACAAGGCTCTGCTACATCCACACTGTAAACACCTCCTGGCCTCACACATACACTTACCCTCCTCTGGCACCATGGCAACCAGCAGAGTCCTGTACACGGAGGTCCTCCCGATCTATCATGTGATCCCTGACTCCTCCCATCCTGTGACCTCATCACGGGTCGTGTTCGCACAGAGCAGCCATTACGTGGTGTGCTGCTCTGCGTGTGCAGCCTGTGCAAGCACTCAGGGTGCTCTCAGCAGTCCAGGTGATATCACGGTTCCCTGAAAAATGCCCACAGGAAAAATGCCCACAGGAAAATTGCCCACATGAAAAATGCCCACAGGAAAAATGCCCACAGGAAAATTCCCCACCCGGAAAATTCCCCACACGGAAAATTCCCCACATGGAAAATTCCCCACACGGAAAATTCCCCACACGGAAAATTCCCCACACGGAAAATTGCCAATTACAGCATCACAAAACATTCAGATCTATGATATGACACGTCATACACACACGGCTCCTATCCATACATCTCGTATACACAGCACTACTCCGTACACCTCGTAAACACACCGCTTCGCTCCATACACATTGCACACGCTGTTCCGCTCTGTATACCTTGCACACACACGGCTCTGCTGCGTACACCTCATGCACATACGGCTCCTCTCCATACACCTCATACACACACGGCTCCGCTCTATACACATTGCACACTCTGCTCCGCTTCGTACACCTTGTACACACACGACTCTGCTCCATATACCTTTCACACTCTTCTCTGATCTCTTACCCACATGGCTCCGCTCCGTACACCTTTCACACGCTGCTCTGCTCCGTACACATCATACACACATGGCTGTGCTCCGTACACCTCGTACACATGGCTCCGTACACCTCTTACACACGACTCCGCTCCGTACACCTTTCACATGCTGCTCCGCTTTGTACAACTCGTACACACGGCTGCGCTCCGTACACCTCATGCACACGGCTCCGCTCTGTACACGTCTTACACACATGGCTGCGCTCCGAACACCTCATGCACATGGCTCCATAAACACCTCTTACACACACGGCTCCACTCCGTACACCTCGTACACACACGGCTGCGCTCTGTACACCTCATGCACACGGCTCTGTACACCTCTTACACACACGGCTCCGCTCCGTACACGTCTTACACACACGACTCTGCTCTATACACCTTTCACACGCTGCTCCGATCCATACACCTCGTACACACACGGCTCTACTACATCCACACTGTAAACACCTCCTGGCCTCACACATACACTTACCCTCCTCTGGCCCCATGGCAACCAGCAGAGTCCTGTACATGGAGGTCCTCCCGATCTATCATGTGATCCCTGACTCCTCCCATCCTGTGGCCTCATCACAGGTCGTGTTCGCACAGAGCAGCCACTACGTGGTGTGCTGCTCTGCGGGTGCAGCCTGTGCAGGGACTCAGAGAGCTCTCAGCTGACCGGGTGATATCACATACTTCCCAACCAGTGCGGGACAATTAATGTCCCGCCCGGGATCGCGGGGCTGACTGTCAAAATCATGACAGTCCCGCTGGATCCAGGACAGTTGGGAGGTATGCTAGTGTATGTGTCCCCATTCTGACCCTAATGCATAATTAAAAACAATAACATTCTACTCATCTTTCCTCTGCTCCCACGTCGTCCAGTGTCTTTTGTAGCCACCGCACAGCCCAGCAGCTGACATCGGAGTGTGCGCCATTTCATGCACCGCTCCCTGTGGCTGCACCTCTGATGTCAGCTCACAGCCAATGCGCCGGCAGCATGTATCGCAGTGCTGGGACCCCACGGGTCTCAGCAACATGATGCATGTCATCTGGATCTGCATCTTCAGTGAAGACGCAGATCCAGCACAAGCAGGCACCTGTACCCCCTGTAATAATTATATATTGTTGTCCTGCCCTGCAGAGTATCTCACCTATAATTCTATATTATTCTCCTGCTCTGCAGAGTATCTCACCTATAATTCTATATTATTCTCCTGATCTGCAGAGCATCTCACCTATAATTCTATGTTATTCTCCTGCCCTGCAGAGCATCTCACATATACCTGCATACTATCCCTCTGTCCTGCATAGCATTTAGCCTATAGCTCTATGCTATTCTCTGTTCTGCAGAGCATCTCACTTAGAACTCTACTGTTTTCCTGTGGGTATTCATGTCTGTGGGCACGTTCACATATCATGTGAACACCTTGCACCTGAAATGTCATAGATCTGAAACGTTGTGATGATGCAATTGGCAATTTTCCGTGTGGGGAATTTTCCGTGTGGGGAGTTTTCCATGTGGGGAATTTTCCATGTGGGGAATTTTCTGTGTGGGGAATTTTCCGTGTGGGGAATTTTCTGTGTGGGGAATTTTCTGTGTGGGGAATTTTCCTGTGGGCATTTTTCCTGTGGGCATTTTTCATGTGGGCAATTTTCCTGTGGGCAATTTTCTGGTCACCCAGAAAAAGAAACCATGGCAATGGTAGAACGCAAGCAGTGGAAAGCGCTGGAACTACGTCATAAGACCAGCCGGATCCGGAAGTATCAACAGAGAATGAAATGCAACACAGCCGTGGAGTGCAGCCGTGGAATGAAGGAAAATTTGAGGAAGAAGACTCTGCAACAATGTGACACGCAAGCGGTGGAACGCACCAGATCTTCGTCACGGTAATCTGGCCAGATCCAGAAGTGTCCATGCTTGACGGGACACCAGTAAGCCATTTAAACATGATTCTATATTAGACAGGTTCATGCAAGTCGCTAATCCCCTGACAAAGTCATACAAGACCCAGCGACATGCCTGGAGTCGGCTTCCAGACGTGCAGGGCGTCCTTGTTACCACCGCCCTTGCCCCTGCTCACTTCCCATTGCTTTGGCATCTTATCCACGCTTGATCATAGGCAGGTATATGCTTTGAGTTATGCTGAATGTGCCTGCACTATCTTCATAGGGAAAATGGCTCTTTACAGCCTTGCTCAGTCATCTCCATGAGCAGCCTCTCTTTAATATGGGCTGGTTCATCTTACAGTGACCATTTCTGCTGATGGCTATCTCCCCTAGAGGCAATTTGGACACGTAGGCCTTATCTGGCCCCTGACCTTGCTACATATCTTTTTGGGAGATAGTTATCTTTGGTTCTCAGATTGGAGCTCTGTCACCAAAAGATTTAACACTATATCCACGGGTATGTCCCTTTGTATGGCATTAATGTTTGATATCTTTCCAGAGTGGAGCGTGCGGCTGCTTAGCAATACATGGAGCTGCACGCTCCGCTCCCAAGTGCCGGCGCCAGAGCTTGGTTTTAACATGCAAGACTCACACTTATTTCTCGCAAGTGAAAAGGAGCCCTTATAATTAAAATTGCACATGTGTACATGTGTGGTACTTCAGGTCTGGGAGGCCTTTGTATGTATACAGTGGGGCAAAAAAGTATTTAGTCAGTCAGCAATAGTGCAAGTTCCACCACTTAAAAAGATGAGAGGCGTCTGTAATTTACATCATAGGTAGACCTCAACTATGGGAGACAAACTGAGAAAAAAAAATCCAGAAAATCACATTGTCTGTTTTTTTATCATTTTTTTTTTGCATATTATGGTGGAAAATAAGTATTTGGTCAGAAACAAACAATCAAGATTTCTGGCTCTCACAGACCTGTAACTTCTTCTTTAAGAGTCTCCTCTTTCCTCCACTCATTACCTGTAGTAATGGCACCAGTTTAAACTTGTTATCAATATAAAAAGACACCTGTGCACACCCTCAAACAGTCTGACTCCAAACTCCACTATGGTGAAGACCAAAGAGCTGTCAAAGGACACCAGAAACAAAATTGTAGCCCTGCACCAGGCTGGGAAGACTGAATCTGCAATAGCCAACCAGCTTGGAGTGAAGAAATCAACAGTGGGAGCAATAATTAGAAAATGGAAGACTTACAAGACCACTGATAATCTCCCTCGATCTGGGGCTCCACGCAAAATCCCACCCCGTGGGGTCAGAATGATCACAAGAACGGTGAGCAAAAATCCCAGAACCACGCGGGGGACCTAGTCAATGAACTGCAGAGAGCTGGAACTAATGTAACAAGGCCTACCATAAGTAACACACTACGCCACCATGGACTCAGATCCTGCAGTGCCAGACGTGTCCCACTGCTTAAGCCAGTACATGTCCGGGCCCGTCTGAAGTTTGCTAGAGAGCATTTGGATGATCCAGAGGATTTTTGGGAGAATGTCCTATGGTCTGATGAAACCAAACTGGAACTGTTTGGTAGAAACACAACTTGTCGTGTTTGGAGGAAAAAGAATACTGAGTTGCATCCATCAAACACCATACCTACTGTAAAGCATGGTGGTGGAAACATCATGCTGTGGGGCTGTTTCTCTGCAAAGGGGCCAGGACGACTGATCCGGGTACATGAAAGAATGAATGGGGCCATATATCGTGAGATTTTGAGTGCAAACCTCCTTCCATCAGCAAGGGCATTGAACATGAAACGTGGCTGGGTCTTTCAACATGACAATGATCCAAAGCACACCGCCAGGGCAACGAAGGAGTGGCTTCGTAAGAAGCATTTCAAGGTCCTGGAGTGGCCTAGCCAGTCTCCAGATCGCAACCCTATAGAAAACCTTTGGAGGGAGTTGAAAGTCCATGTTGCCAAGCGAAAAGCCAAAAACATCACTGCTCTAGAGGAGATCTGGATGGAGGAATGGGCCAACATACCAACAACAGTGTGTGGCAACCTTGTGAAGACTTACAGAAAACGTTTGACCTCTGTCATTGCCAACAAAGGATATATTACAAAGTATTGAGATGAAATTTTGTTTCTGACCAAATACTTATTTTCCACCATAATATGCAAATAAAATGTTAAAAAAACAGACAATGTGATTTTCTGGATTTTTTTTTCTCAGTTTGTCTCCCATAGTTGAGGTCTACCTATGATGTAAATTACAGACGCCTCTCATCTTTTTAAGTGGTGGAACTTGCACTATTGCTGACTGACTAAATACTTTTTTGCCCAACTGTATATATATACAGGTCCTTCTCAAAAAATTAGCATATAGTGTTAAATTTCATTATTTACCATAATGTAATGATTACAATTAAATTTTCATATATTATAGATTCATTATCCACCAACTGAAATTTGTCAGGTCTTTTATTGTTTTAATACTGATGATTTTGGCATACAACTCCTGATAACCCAAAAAACCTGTCTCAATAAATTAGCATATTTCACCCATCCAATCAAATAAAAGTTTTTTTTAATAACAAACAAAAAAAACCATAAAATAATAATGTTCAGTTATGCACTCAATACTTGGTCGGGAATCCTTTGGCAGAAATGACTGCTTCAATGCGGCGTGGCATGGAGGCAATCAGCCTGTGACACTGCTGAGATGTTATGGAGGCCCAGGATGCTTCAATAGCGGCCTTAAGCTCATCCAGAGTGTTGGGTCTTGCATCTCTCAACTTTCTCTTCACAATATCCCACAGATTCTCTATGGGGTTCAGGTCAGGAGAGTTGGCAGGCCAATTGAGCACAGTAATACCATGGTCAGTAAACCATTTACCAGTGGTTTTGGCACTGTGAGCAGGTGCCAGGTCGTGCTGAAAAATGAAATCTTCATCTCCATAAAGCATTTCAGCCGATGGAAGCATGAAGTGCTCCAAAATCTCCTGATAGCTAGCTGCATTGACCCTGCCCTTGATGAAACACAGTGGACCAACACCAGCAGCTGACATGGCACCCCACACCATCACTGACTGTGGGTACTTGACACTGGACTTCAGGCATTTTGGCATTTCCTTCTCCCCAGTCTTCCTCCAGACTCTGGCACCTTGATTTCCGAATGACATGCAAAATTTGCTTTCATCAGAAAAAAGTACTTGGGACCACTTAGCAACAGTCCAGTGCTGCTTCTCTGTAGCCCAGGTCAGGCGCCTCTGCCGCTGTTTATGGTTCAAAAGTGGCTTTACCTGGGGAATGCGGCACCTGTAGCCCATTTCCTGCACACGCCTGTGCACGGTGGCTCTGGATGTTTCCACACCAGACTCAGTCCACTGCTTCCTCAGGTTCCCCAAGGTCTGGAATCGGTCCTTCTCCACAATCTTCCTCAGGGTCCGGTCTCCTCTTCTCGTTGTACAGCGTTTTCTGCCACATTGTTTCCTTCCAACAGACTTACCATTGAGGTGCCTTGATACAGCACTCTGGGAACAGCCTATTTGTTGAGAAATTTCTTTCTGGGTCTTACCCTCTTGCTTGAGGGTGTCAATGACGGCCTTCTTGACATCTGTCAGGTCGCTAGTCTTACCCATGATGGGGTTTTTGAGTAATGAACCAGGCAGGGAGTTTATAAAAGCCTCAGGTATCTTTTGCATGTGTTTAGAGTTAATTAGTTGATTCAGAAGATTAGGGTAATAGGTCGTTTAGAGAACCTTTTCTTGATATGCTAATTTATTGAGACAGGTTTTTTGGGTTATCAGGAGTTGTATGCCAAAATCATCAGTATTAAAACAATAACAGACCTGACAAATTTCAGTTGGTGGATAATGAATCTATAATATATGAAAGTTTAATTGTAATCATTACATTATGGTAAATAATGAAATTTAACACTATATGCTAATTTTTTGAGAAGGACCTGTATATATATATACAGTGGGGCAAAAAAGTATTTAGTCAGTCAGCAATAGTGCAAGTTCCACCACTTAAAAAGATGAGAGGCGTCTGTAATTTACATCATAGGTAGACCTCAACTATGGGAGACAAACTGAGAAAAAAAAGTCCAGAAAATCACATTGTCTGTTTTTTTATCATTTTATTTGCATATTATGGTGGAAAATAAGTATTTGGTCAGAAACAAACAATCAAGATTTCTGGCTCTCACAGACCTGTAACTTCTTCTTTAAGAGTCTCCTCTTTCCTCCACTCATTAACTGTAGTAATGGCACCTGTTTAAACTTATTATCAGTATAAAAAGACACCTGTGCACACCCTCAAACAGTCTGACTCCAAACTCCACTATTGTGAAGACCAAAGAGCTGTCAAAGGACACCAGAAACAAAATTGTAGCCCTGCACCAGGCTGGGAAGACTGAATCTGCAATAGCCAACCAGCTTGGAGTGAAGAAATCAACAGTGGGAGCAATAATTAGAAAATGGAAGACATACAAGACCACTGATAATCTCCCTCGATCTGGGGCTCCACGCAAAATCCCACCCCGTGGGGTCAGAATGATCACAAGAACGGTGAGCAAAAATCCCAGAACCACGCGGGGGGACCTAGTGAATGAACTGCAGAGAGCTGGGACCAATGTAACAAGGCCTACCATAAGTAACACACTACGCCACCATGGACTCAGATCCTGCAGTGCCAGACGTGTCCCACTGCTTAAGCCAGTACATGTCCGGGCCCGTCTGAAGTTTGCTAGAGAGCATTTGGATGATCCAGAGGATTTTTGGGAGAATGTCCTATGGTCTGATGAAACCAAACTGGAACTGTTTGGTAGAAACACAACTTGTCGTGTTTGGAGGAAAAAGAATACTGAGTTGCATCCATCAAACACCATACCTACTGTAAAGCATGGTGGTGGAAACATCATGCTGTGGGGCTGTTTCTCTGCAAAGGGGCCAGGATGACTGATCCGGGTACATGAAAGAATGAATGGGGCCATATATCGTGAGATTTTGAGTGCAAACCTCCTTCCATCAGCAAGGGCATTGAACATGAAACGTGGCTGGGTCTTTCAACATGACAATGATCCAAAGCACACCGCCAGGGCAACGAAGGAGTGGCTTCGTAAGAAGCATTTCAAGGTCCTGGAGTGGCCTAGCCAGTCTCCAGATCGCAACCCTATAGAAAACCTTTGGAGGGAGTTGAAAGTCCGTGTTGCCAAGCGAAAAGCCAAAAACATCACTGCTCTAGAGGAGATCTGGATGGAGGAATGGGCCAACATACCAACAACGGTGTGTGGCAACCTTGTGAAGACTTACAGAAAACGTTTGACCTCTGTCATTGCCAACAAAGGATATATTACAAAGTATTGAGATGAAATTTTGTTTCTGACCAAATACTTATTTTCCACCATAATATGCAAATAAAATGTTAAAAAAACAGACAATGTGATTTTCTGGATTTTTTTTCTCAGTTTGTCTCCCATAGTTGAGGTCTACCTATGATGTAAATTACAGACGCCTCTCATCTTTTTAAGTGGTGGAACTTGCACTATTGCTGACTGACTAAATACTTTTTTGCCCCACTGTATATATATATATATATATATTTTTTTTTTTTTTTTTTTTTCTTGAGAGTTGTATCCCAGGTGAAAAAGTCTGAAAGCTTGGCAATGCGATCACTGAGTGTTTGTATACGGAGGAGCCGTTTCACTGAAAAGAACTGGCATGTGCGGCTTCTGATTTTTTTTCATTGCACCAGTTTTTTTTAATCAAATCTGTTTGTTATATTTTGACAGACTTTTATAAATGCATAAATACCAAATATGTATATTTTTTAATTCTTAATTTTTAACTGGGTAAACGTGGGGTGAGATAATCTTATACTGCATGTGTGCCCCTGCTATGTACTGTATGCAGACATTACAGCGTAGGATTGAAGCTCTTTTTGAGAGGTAAAACATTTCCATGTCTTTCCAGCTGTGATCCTGTACTGTATGCTCTCTTTTGCTTCCCCCTTGGTCAGGAGATATATGTTCAGACCATGTTTCTGGACTCAGGCAGTCATCACATAGTACATAGCAGGTAAATTAGAAAACTGAGGGCACAACCAATAAGTAGTGGGATCACCAATTACACACTTGGAAAAAATATCATGCAACATGGAAAAGAAGTGTGTATGTTAAGTAATCAGGATCTCTGATCATAAAAATAAATGTTTTTTTTCATTAATGAATTAACAAACAACATGGTTGATAAAAACAATTAAAAAGCCCAAAGGATCAATATCCACCAAAAAATCCATGTAAGGACTAACAATCTTCCTCCATTTTGCTCGTTTTAGGAAAATTCACAAAAATACTTAAATGAGTGAACAGGAAAATCCAGATCCGATGTCTAGAAAAAATAAACACACTGAATTGTATCGACTATATATTATTTTTCCAAGGTCTATTAATTAAAATTATCTTTCTTCATAAGACAAACCTTTTAAGTTCATTTTCTGTAATTTTTATTGTACAAAGAGCACAAAGTGTTATAAACTAAAGAGTTAAGCATGCCTTACCTCTAGAATTCTCTGCTATTCTGAAGCTATGTCAATGGTCTCCGTCGTGATATTCACATTTATAGCGTAATAGTGTAACTAAGTTGAATTTACCATTTTCATTTGTGCAATTGGTAACAATTCATAGCAATAGAATTGATGATGAAAGATCTTCATTTTTTTCTATCATTGGTCAATTCTCATTACAATTGAAAAGAAAAAAATCAAGTCAAGGCAATAATTGATGCCCTTAATGGGGACCCATTCACTCTTAGAGTCTACGGCAAGATGGGATATAATTAAAGTTCTGATCACATAGAATGCTTTGAAAAGATTAATAGAATTTGTAATGGGGGATAAAAATGCATTGTATTTTTACAATTTTGTGACAAGTTTACTACTGTATTTAAATACTGAATCTATCAAAAGGATTACTTTAGCCAACTTAAAGCGATAAACTTCCTTGGTCAAGTGATTCTCAAATAACTCTGCATGTCCTTGAATTTCAATCCCTTTACCGTAACTATTTCATAAACTGCAATTTCTGGTAATCAGACAGAGTTGAATGTTCCTTATGCTTATCTGTATGAACCACAGTCTAAAATTCTAATCCTAGCTGCTAATGTTAGAATGCCCTGTTTTATGCATATTTCAAGCTCATCCTTTTGAAAGGCAGGTCAATGACTTTTTCATAAAGAAGTGCAACTGAGGAAATTGAAAATACCAGTTTCGGGATTTAAGGTAATATTTGCCATTTTTATCATCTTAGGAGGGTTGTTTGTGACTTTGCTTATTTTTCCCTATGGAGCTTAAAACTTAAGTGAAGGTAGTTGTTAACTACCTGTCAGTTCTTCCTGGTGATGATCTCTGTTGGCTCAGAGCAGTCACAGACAACTCCTCGCAGCGCAGAGGTTCTAAAGCTTCTGGTGATGTCACGTCATCAGGACTTTTTCTCCTCTGCTCTGTTAACGTGGCGTCACTGCCGATATCATGCTCATTAACAGCCGGCTCCCCGCTGTATAACTGCAGCATGATATCGGCAGTGATAATCATCAACAGAATAGAGCAGAAGAGGAAGATCTGTTCTGTTGATGTGAGGTGAAAAAAAGCAACAGAATATCCAGCAGATGCAGTCCCTGACCACTCTGAGCTGGAAAAGATCGGCACCAGTCAGATCAGGTAGGTAGGTGGCAACTACCTGCATGTAAGTGCTAAACCTCAAAGGGAAAAATATGCAAAGTCCCAGATAATCCAATTAAGTTTCCTTTAACTACATAATTGTAGTTTAACATAAAAAGTGTAGTTTCATGCCTTATGTTCTAGTAAACGATGAAGAACAACTACTTATTTCTAGCCAGTTCCCTGAGTAGACACATGCTAATCAGAAAAAAGGCATTACCAGAGTTATCACTTAAAATAATAAAAGCCTACCAGTCCTTAACCCCTTTACCCCCAAGGGTGGTTTGCACGTTAATGACCGGGCCAATTTTTACAATTCTGACCACTGTCCCTTTATGAGGTTATAACTCTGGAACGCTTCAATGGATCCCAGTGATTCTGACATTGTTTTCTCGTGACATATTGTACTTCATGACAATGGTAAAAATTCTTTGATAGTACCTGCGTTTATTTGTGAAAAAAACGGAAATTTCGCAATTTTCCAACTTTGAATTTTTATGCAATTAAATCACAGAGATATGTCACACAAAATACTTAATAAGTAACATTTCCCACATGTCTACTTTACATCAGCACAATTTTGGAACCAAAATTTTTTTTTGTTAGGGAGTTATAAGGGTTAAAAGTTGACCAGCAATTTCTCATTTCTACAACACCATTTTATTTTAGGGACCACATCTCATTTGAAGTCATTTTGAGGGGTCTATATGATAGAAAATACCCAAGTGTGACACCATTCTAAAAACTACACCCCTCAAGGTGCTCAAAACCATATTCAAGAAGTTTATTAACCCTTCTGGTGCTTCACAGGAATTTTTTGAATGTTTAAATAAAAATGAACATTTAACTTTTTTTCACAAAAAATTTAATTCAGCTCCAATTTCTTTTATTTTACCAAGGGTAACAGGAGAAAATGGACCCCAAACATTGTTGTACAATTTGTCCTGAGTATGCTAATACCCCACATGTGGGGGTAAACCACTGTTTGGGCGCATGGCAGAGCTCGGAAGCGAAGGAGTGCCATTTGACTTTTCAATGCAAAATTGACTGGAATTGAGATGGGACGCCATGTTTCGTTTGGAGAGCCCCTGATGTGGCTAAACATTGAAACCCCCCACAAGTGACACCATTTTGGAAAGTAGACCCCCTAAGGAACTTATCTAGAGGTGTGGTGAGCACTTTGACCCACCAAGTGCTTCACAGAAGTTTATAATGCAGAGCCGTAAAAATAAAACAAAATTTTTTTCCCACAAAAATTATTTTTTTAGCCCCCAGTTTTGTATTTTCCTGAGGGTAACAGGAGAAATTCGACCCCACAATTTGTTGTCCAATTTGTCCTGAGTGCGCTGATACCCCATATGTGGGGGGGAACCACTGTTTGGGCGCATGGGAGGGCTCGGAAGGAAAGGAGCTCCATTTGGAATGAGGACTTAGATGGAATGGTCTGCAGGTGTCACATTGCATTTGCAGAGCCCCTAATGTACCTAAACAGTAGAAACCTCCCACAAGTGACACCATTTTGGAAACTAGACCCCCTAAGGAACTCATCTAGATGTGTTGTGATAGCTTTGAACCCCCAAGTGTTTCACTACAGTTTGTAACGCAGAGCCGTGAAAATTAAAAAAAAAAATCTTTCCCACCAAAATTATTTTTTAGCCCCCAGTTTTGTATTTTCCCGAGGGTAAGAGAAGAAATTCGACCCCAAAAGTTGTTGTCCAATTTGTCCTGAGTACGCTGATACCCCGTATGTTGGGGGAAACCACAGTTTATAACGCAGAGCCGTGAAAATAAAAAATCTTTTTTTTTCCCACAAAAAATATGTTTTAGCCCCGAGTTTTCTATTTTCCCAAGGGTAACAGGAGAAATTGAACCCCAAATGTTGTTGTCCTATTTGTCCTGAGTACGCTGATACCCCATATGTTGGGGTAAACCCCTGTTTGGGTACACGGGAGAGCTCGGAAGGGAAGAAGCACTGTTTTACTTTTTCAACGCAGAATTGGCTGGAATTGAGATCGGACGCCATGTCGCGTTTGGAGAGCCCCTGATGTGCCTAAACAGTGGAAACCCCACAATTATAACTGAAACCCTAATCCAAACACATCCCTAACCCTAATCCCAACAGTAACCCTAACCACACCTCTAACCCAGACACACCCCTAACCCTAATTCCAACCCTATTCCCAACCGTAAATGTAATCTAAACCCTAACTGTAACTTTAGCCCCAACCCAAACTGTAGCCCTAGCCCTAACCCTAGCCCTAATCCTAATCCTAACCCTAGCCCTAACCCCAGCCCTAACCCTAGCCCTAACCCTAGCCCTAACCGTAGCCCTAACCCTAACCATAGCCCTAACCCTAGCCTTAGCCCTAACCCTAGCCCTAACCCTAGCCCTAACCCTAACCCTAGCCCTAACCCTAGCCCTAACCCTAACCCTAACCCTAACCCTAGCCCTAACCCTAACCCTAGCCCTAGCCCTAACCCTAGCCCTAACCCTAGCCCTAACCCTAGCCCTAACTCTAACCCTAGCCCTAATGGGAAAATGGAAATAAATACATTTTTTTAATTTTTCCCTAACTAAGGGGGTGATGAAGGGGGGTTTGATTTACTTTTATAGCGGGTTTTTTAGCAGATTTTTATGATTGGCAGCCGTCACACACTGAAAGACGCTTTTTATTGCAAAAAATATTTTTTGCGTTACCACATTTTGAGAGCTATAATTTTTCTATATTTTGGTCCACAGAGTCATGTGAGGTCTTGTTTTTTGCGGGACGAGTTGACGTTTTTATTGGTAACATTTTCGGGCACGTAACATTTTTTGATCGCTTTTTATTCCGATTTTTGTGAGGCAGAATGACCAAAAACCAGCTATTCATGAATTTCTTTTGGGGGAGGCGTTTATACCGTTCCGCGTTTGGTAAAATTGATAAAGCAGTTTTATTCTTCGGGTCAGTACGATTACAGCGACACCTCATTTATATCATTTTTTAATGTTTTGGCGCTTTTATACGATAAAAACTATTTTATAGAAAAAATAATTATTTTGGCATCGCTTTATCCTCAGGACTATAACATTTTTTTTTTTTGCTGATGTTGCTGTATGGCGGCTCGTTTTTTGCGGGACAAGATGACGTTTTCAGCGGTACCATGGTTATTTATATCTGTCTTTTTGATCGCGTGTTATTCCACTTTTTGTTCGGCGGTATGATAATAAAGCGTTGTTTTTTGCCTCGTTTTTTTTTTTTTTTCTTACGGTGTTTACTGAAGGGGTTAACTAGTGGGCCAGTTTTATAGGTCGGGCCGTTACGGACGCGGCGATACTAAATATGTGTACTTTTATTGTTTTGTTTTTTTTATTTAGATAAAGAAATGTATTTATGGGAATAATAATTTTTTTTTTTCATTATTTTGGAATATTTTTTTTTATTTTTTTTTACACATTTGAAAATTTTTTTTTTTACTTTTCTACTTTGTCCCAGGGGGAGACATCACAGATCAGTGATCTGACAGTTTGCACAGTACTCTGTCAGATCACTGATCTGACATGCAGCGCTGCAGCCTTCACAGTGCCTGCTCTGAGCAGGCTCTGTGAAGCCACCTCCCTCCCTGCAGGACCCGGATCCGCGGCCATCTTGGATCCAGGGCTCGAGCAGGGAGGGAGGGAGGTAAGACCCTCGCAGCAACGCGATCACATCGCGTTGCTGCGGGGGGCTCAGGGAAGCCCGCAGAGAGCCCCCTCCCTACGCGATGCTTCCCTGCACCGCCGGCACATCGCGATCATCTTTGATCGCGGTGTGCCAGGGGTTAATGTGCCGGGGGCGGTCCGTGACCGCTCCTGGCACATAGTGCCGAATGTCAGCTGCGATAGGCAGCTGACACCCGGCCGCGATCGGCGGCGCTCCCCCCGTGAGCGCCGCTGATCGCGCTGGACGTACTATCCCATCCATGGTCATAGGGGCCCACCCCACATGGACGGGATAGTACGTCCGATGTCAGAAAGGGGTTAATAGTCATGAATACATATTTTTAAGGTAGTGCTAAGGGCAAACATTCTGAAATTTACTTTTTTTAAGACCTCATTTCAAACAAACAAAAATATTGTATTCCACCATCAGGTCCCTATTCCTGAGTCTTCTGCTAGCAGCTTTGGGAAACAGACAATAATTGGAGGCATCAGAGATGTAAATCTGAATTGCTGCATGGTCCTTCCCATAATGTACTAAAGCATTGACATCCTATAGATTATCAAACTTTGCATAAGGAGGGGGGGGGGGTGTCAGCACCAAGGCGATCACAGATCAGCAGTTTCCATAGGAGCACAGTTTGTACGGCAGAGTCGTTTTCCATCTCCAGAGTCACATGGTAAGCCTCTTTCTTCTGTAGAGTGTAAGTGTAACGCCCGCCAGGATCGTGGGGTACTCGATACTGGGTCAGGTACTTAAAGGGATGTTTCACGGCGGCGGTGACCCGGTCTCTGGCCCTGGGCGCCCACGTTAAAGGGAAAGTCTTTAAAGGGATTTGTAAGATAATAAATGTTCATGACGCCACTTGTGGTATTCGGTCAGGGGTGACCAACGGTGCTTAAAGGGGTCCACTGTGGTGATGTTATGGCAGCAGGGATGGTATGGCTTCCCACAGGTGAAGCTGAGTCCCCAGGGCTCCCGGTTTAGTAGGGACAAGTGGTAGGTGGTGTAGAAAGAAACGAAAGACATAGGGTTGCGGTCTCTTTGCCTCTTTATTGTATGATTCAGGCAGCCACAGTCCAGGGTATCAGATCACAGGTGCTGGTGGTGGTCCAGCCTGCTTGGAAGGGTCTCAGGAATCCCCCTAGCCAGGTGGAATTAGGAGCCTTCCTTCTAGCGCTGTGATGTTGTAGTCCCTTGCTGCCTTACGCCTCATACAAGGTTTTCACATTCTCTCTCTGTCCCCCATTAGGTAGGACACTCATTCATTAATGATCTGGTAAAAGGTTTACACAGTAAAATATCGATATTTGCAGATGATACAAAACTATGTAAAGCAGTTAATACAAGAGAAGATAGTATTCTGCTACAGATGGATCTGGATAAGTTGGAAACTTGGGCTGAAAGGTGGCAGATGAGGTTTAACAATGATAAATGTAAGGTTATACACATGGGAAGAGGGAATCAATATCACCATTACACACTGAACGGGAAACCACTGGGTAAATCTGACAGGGAGAAGGACTTGGGGATCCTAGTTAATGATAAACTTACCTGGAGCAGCCAGTGCCAGGCAGCAGCTGCCAAGGCAAACAGGATCATGGGGTGCATTAAAAGAGGTCTGGATACACATGATGAGAGCATTATACTGCCTCTGTACAAATCCCTAGTTAGACCGCACATGGAGTACTGTGTCCAGTTTTGGGCACCAGTGCTCAGGAAGGATATAATGGAACTAGAGAGAGTACAAAGGAGGGCAACAAAAATTAATAAAGGGGATGGGAGAACTACAATACCCAGATAGATTAGCGAAATTAGGATTATTTAGTCTAGAAAAAAGACGATTGAGGGGCGATCTAATAACCATGTATAAGTATATAAGGGGACAATACAAATATCTCGCTGAGGATCTGTTTATACCAAGGAAGGTGACGGGCACAAGGGGGCATTCTTTGCGTCTGGAGGAGAGAAGGTTTTTCCACCAACATAGAAGAGGATTCTTTACTGTTAGGGCAGTGAGAATCTGGAATTGCTTGCCTGAGGAGGTGGTGATGGCGATCTCAGTCGAGGGGTTCAAGAGAGGCCTGGATGTCTTCCTGGAGCAGAACAATATTGTATCATACAATTATTAGGTTCTGTAGAAGGACGTAGATCTGGGTATTTATTATGATGGAATATAGGCTGAACTGGATGGACAAATGTCTTTTTTCGGCCTTACTAACTATGTTACTATGTTACTATGACACTAACCCATACGACAGGTAACTCAAGCTTTTTTACAGGATCTCTATCATGACCTGAGCTCTATCTGTTACTGTGTCCTCGAGTGTTAATGGTGGACAGGTAACTTGAAATCTAGCAGTCCGCTGGTTTCTGCTGTGGGGCATGAACTTACCCCCACAACTTCAGTCTTCCGGCTACCGGTATATGTGCTCAGCGTGGAGGAAGTTCATTCACAACTTCTCTCTCCAGCTCTTCACTTCGCCATTGCTCTTTCCTCCTTTCAGTCTCTTTACAAGTTGCTCTGCTCTCTTTTTCCTTCCCAGCAGCTGCAGAATCACTTGTCTACATGACTCCAGCTTTCCTCCCTCACAACTTGCTCTCCTCTCACCAACTGACTCTCTCCAACTGCCTAGCAACTGCCTAGCAACTGACTCCTCCTCCCAACCAGAGAGAGAGCAGCTTCCCTGAAGTCAGATGTAGAGCTCCCCCTTCTGGCCTGGAGTCAGAACGGTGTTGTATGTGCTGAATACCTGTTAAAGGGATCCTTCCACGATTCCAAGCATGACATCACTCTCCAAATGAGGAAAGCATTGCCACTGTAACAACCAGTTTCCTGGGGTGTTACATAAGCTCTTATGGTGAGCACTGTTCTCTCTCTTCTTCTCTCCTGTATAGTGTCAGCTCTTATGGTTTATGTTGTCCTTCCTTTCATCATCCTGTAGATTGTGCGCTCATGTTAATAAAGGGATCTTCTCTTTCTTTCTCCTGTAGAGTGTGAGCTTTCATAGTCAGGGGGTCCTCTGTTTCTTTTTCTGCAGAATGTAAGCTCTTGTAGTCAGCGAGGTCCTCCCTGTCTCTCGCCCATAGTGTGTAAACTCTTATGGTCAGCAAGGTTCTCTTTTTCTTCTGTAGAGTGTAAGTTATTATGGTCAGTGTGGTCCTCTCTATCTCTTGCATGTAGTGTGTAAACTCTTCTGGTCATCAAGGTCCTCTCTCTCTTTACTGGAATAGGAGTTAAAGTGAAATTCAATATTGTATGAAACAGCCTGAGATTCCTCTATTACAGTATTTACAATCATTCAGCCAGGGCAGAGATCAATGTGCCAATCCCAAAGTTCCCGCTTTAAGTGTATTGCACTGAGGTTCTTAAGCCGGGTTAATAATGGAGAGGCGTCAATATGACGCCTATCCATTATTAATCCTATAGTAGTGAAAGAGTAAAAAAAAAGACACAGCCAGAAAAAGTATTCTAATATTCTTAATTTAACCATACTTACCATACTCGATCGCCTGCAAAAAATTAAAAATAAACCAGATACTACCTGTCCGTCACAGTCCAATTAATAATGAATCCCCCACGATGATCTCCACTATAGAACAGTGACATCGAGTGATGTCACTGCTCTATAGACCCTCCAGTGACACACTGAAAGGAGACAATGGCTCCTGCAGTGTATAACTGAGGTTACCTCAGTTCAGGGTCTCATTCTATGGCATTGCTGCGTGGGAACTTTCTCACACAGCAGTGCCAGAAGTGAGACTAGGGACTTTTTTCTCACAGGGGCGGAGGAATACATTGTGTGGAATACATTATGGAAGGATACCTTACATCATTGTATTCCTGGAGCCCCTGGAGAGCGGTCGCATTAGCTGATGCTGCTGCCCTCCACGGGAGATCGTCGAGGGACACTCCTTTGAATTGGATTTCTGCGGATCAGGGAGTATAGTGTTTGTTTGTTATTTTAATATTTTGGTGACACTGGCTTCGGGGAACAAAGTGACGGTGAGTATGTACTCTATGTTATATGTACTGTATATGTATCTATATGTATGTTGCATGTATGCACTTTATGTATGTACTGTATGTGGCATAGTGCATGTTGTATGTTGCATGTCACATGGTGCATGTCGTATGTTGTATGTCGTTTGTTGCATGTCACATGGTGCATGTCGCATAGTGCATGTCACATGTCGCATGTCACATGTCATATGTTGCATGGTGCATGTCGCATGGTGCATGTCACATGGTGCATGTGTCATGGCGCATGTCGCATGTCGCATGGCGCATGTCACATGGTGCATGGTGCATGTTGCATGGTGCATGCTGCATGGTGCATGTCGCATGGTACATGGTGCATATCGCATGGTACATGTCGCATGATGCATGGTGCAAGTCACATGGTGCATGATACATGTCACATGTCGCATGGCACATGTCACATGGTGCATGTCACATGCCACATGTTGCATGTTGCATGGTGCATGTCCCATGGCGCATGTTACATGGTGCATGTCGCATGTCACATGGTGCATGTCACATGGTGCATGTTGCATGGTGCATGTTGCATGGTGCATGTCACATGGTGCAAGTTGCATGTTGCATGTCACATGTTGCATGGTCCATGTCACATAGTGTATGGTGCATGTTGCATGGTGTATGTTCTGTATGTGTGTAATGTATTTTGTATGTATGTATGTATGTACTGTATATGTGTATATGTGTTTTTTTACATTCAACACATTAGCAGGATGATGGGACTAATACTGTCCCATCATTGGCTAATGAGTCACTCACTGTCACTGTAGCAGGCAGAGCCCGATGGAACTTGAAGTCCCATTGGAAGATGCCTGTACACAGAGACACACACACTAATGACCCCATCGCACAGCCCCGCAGACTCCCTGCCCGGACACTTCAGCACCTTCCGCAGACCCACCGCACAGAACCCCCACTGCCAGCAGATCCACTTACGGCAGATTCACCGTGCAGGCCCCCGCCCCACCGGCGCCGCTGCCGCCACCACCGCCACCACCGCACCGGCTGCCACCACCACCACCACCGCACCGGCTGCACATCTCAGCACATGAGCATGGCCGGCCAGCAGACCCCAGCCCCGCCCACCTGCAGATCCCAGCCCTTCCCGCCCCCTGCACAGCCCCACCCACCCCCAGCACAGCCCCGCCTGCCCTCAGCACAGCCCCGCCCAGCAGCCCCCAGCTCTGTCCACTGCCCAGTCACTCTTGAGACAGCTCTCCACCCTCCTGTCTAGATCACATCTCACACTTGAATGGTTGACCCGCTCCTGTCCCACCTCATCCTTAACCTCGCCAGTCTTCATCCCAAACCTAACACACCTCTTCAACCTCTCACTCACAACTGGTGTCTTCCCCTCATCCTACAAGCATGCTTCAATCACACCCATCCTCAAAAAGTCATCCCTCAACCCATCCTCTGTGTCATGCTATCGTCTGATATCTCTTCTCCCTTATGCCTCAAAAAAACTGGAACAGCATGTACATCTTGAACTGTCCTTCCACCTCTCCTCCTGCTCCCTCTTTGACTGGTTACTATCTGGCTTCCGACCCCATCACTCAACTGAAACTGCCCTAACTAAAGTCACCAATGACATACTAACTGCCAAGAGCAAGCGACACTACTCTGTCCTCCTTCTCCTGGACGTGTCTTCTGCCTTTTACACTGTGGACCAATCTCTCCTGCTACAGATTCTCTCATCTTTTGGCATCACAGACTTAGCCCTATCCTAGATCCCGTCATTTATAACAGACTGAACATTCAGTGTCTCCCTCTCCCACACCACCTCCTCAACTTGCCCATTGTCTGTCGGTGCTCCTCAAGGCTCAGTTCTAGAACCCCTACTTTTCTCGATCTACACCTTCGGCCTAGGAATGCTCATAGAATCCCACAGTTTGCAGTATCATCTCTATATTGATGACATGCAGATCTACCTTTCCGGACCTGACCTCACCTCCTTACTCAAAAAATTCCCACACTCTCTGTCTGCTATCTCAGCCTTCTTTTCTGAACATGGATAAAACTGATTTCATCATCTTTCCCCATCTCACTCTACCCCTCCACCAGACCTATCCATCAATGTCAATGGCTGCTCACTTTCCCCAGTCCCACACGCCGGGTGCCTCGGGGTGATCCTCGGCTCTGCCCTCTCTTTCAAGCCACATATCCAAGCCCTTGCCTCCTCCTGATGTCTCAAACTCAAAAATATTTCCCGAATCCGCGCATTCCTTGACCATGAAACAACAAGAACATTAGTGCATGCCCTTATCATCTCCCACCTTGACTACCGCAACCCCTACTCTCTGGCCTCCCCTCTAGCTCTCTGGCACCACTTCAATTCCTCCTTCAATCTGCTGCCCGACTAATCTACCTGTCTCCCCGCTATGCCCCAGCCTCTCCCCTATGCCAAGCCCTTCACTGGCTTCCTATTGTCCAGATATTCCAGTTCAAAACCCTTACTATTATATGCAATGCCATCCACAACCTGTCTCCTCCATACATCTGTGATACAGTCTCCCGGTACTTACCTTCACGCAACCTTTGATCCTCACAAGATCTCCTTCTCTACTCCCCTCTTATCTCTTCTTCCCACAACCGCATCCAAGACTTCTCCCGTGCTTCGACTATACCATGAAACTCTCTACCCCTACACATCAGACTCTCACCTACCACGGAAACCTTGAAAAAGAACCTGAAGACTCACCTCTTCTGACAAGCCTACAGCCTGCAGTGATCCTCCATCTAGTGAGTCGCCACAAAACCATCTGTACCCTCTCCTAGTGTATCCTCACCCATCCCCTGTAGACTGTGAGCCCTCGTGGGCAGGGTCCTCTCTCCTTCTGTACCTGTTAGTGCCTTGTTTTTGCTCATATTTATTGTATTTGTCTATATTTGCCCCCTTTTCACATGTAAAGCACCATGGAATAAATGGCGCTATAAAAAAAGTATATCAATAATAATAATTTATTCAAATATCAATGGATAGTTTGCGCTGATACTAATGCATTCTGAATCTGCAGGACAGCTTGAATTTATTTTGAACCTGATTAAGGGTATGTGCACACGTCAGGATTTCTTGCAGAAATTTTTCTGACAAAAACCGGACATTTCTGCCAGAAATCCGCATGCGTTTTTACCGCGATTTTACTGTGTTTTTCACGCGTTTTTGATGCATTTTGACGTGTTTTTGGTGCGATTTTTGTGTGTTTTTTCCCAAATGCATAGATTGTGGGAAAAATGCAGAAAATTATGCAAAAATAATGAACATGCTCATTTTTTTACCGCGATGCGTTTTTTTTCGTGAAAAAAACGCATCCATGTGCACAAAACATGCAGAATGCATTCTAAATGATAGAATACATAATGTATGCATTTTTAATGAGTTTCTGTAGCGTTTTTAGTGTGAAAAAACGTGAAAAAAATGCGAAAAAACCTAAACGTGTGCACATAGCCTAAGGCTGCAACAACATCTGTACTATCCTGTATTGCAATATTTTATAAATTTTTCTCTGCCATTCATGACCAGGGAGATTAGCTACAGTGCCATGGATTGTAAACAAAGGAACATCAAGATCTCTAGATATGGACATGTAACTAGAGATAACTTGTTCAGAAAACATTTGACTATCTGACATTCAGCACGAACATCGCATATTTCGATTTGTGTTTGAATTCCTGATCATATTTCCTCAAAATTGGCAAAATTGGTAAAATTTGTCCAAAGCTCAGTAAATCACTGAGCTTTTGTTAGGACTATGGCACACAGTGGTACGCCTTGTAGATGAAGGCCAGAAAGAGCTTAAATGGATGGCAAGCTCTGCATCAAGTGGCCTCTCCTCCTCTACCTCCACCTTAACATCACACACAGTACAGTCCTCAGAGGTGGCACCACAATTACCATTGTTTTGTCCCGCATCACAACTCTACAACCGCACAACAGACTGTGAGGCACCACAGATGGGTGAGTCTGCAGAGCTGTTCACACATTTTGTTCCATGGTCATCAAAGATCTGGTCCAAAGATTCACAGAATCAAGAGGAGGAAAGCATCTACACTGATACCCAAATATTTTTTCAGTTTGTTCCAGCACTGAATAAAGTAGTGTTTGAGCAGAATCCAGACCCTCATTAACCCCCTGGGGTGGAGGTGACCCTGATGAGACTCAGATACCTGTAGAGCACGTGGACTGTACTGTGCTGTCAAGGTAGAAAGAGGTGGAGGGTGACTCTCATTGCAAGGAGTTGGAAAACAGAGAGGGTGACGATGAGGCTGTAGATCCCACTTGGTGTGAATCCAGAGGCAAGCAGCTGAGTAGCTAAGCAGAGGAGGTGGAGGAGCAGGAAGACAAAGAGGTTACATTCCAGCTTGCCGCATTGATATTGAATGATGCAACCACGACAAGCACTGTATACTCAGCCCCAACTCTTGCAATGGCCAGCAGCGGTCGCAGGTCTGCAGTTTGCAGGGGCAGCAAGGGCTGCATAGCCTGGGTAATTTTTGAGACTGCAAAGGATGACCCAACTCATGTTATCTGTCAACTTTGCAAAAAGCAACTCAGAGAAAGGCAGAAATTGCAATAATTTAACTACTATATGCATGAATCGGCACGTGTACGATCAACATTAGTGTTGAGCATTCCGATACCGCAAGTATCAGGTATCGGCCGATACTTGCGGTATCGGAATTCCGATACCGAGATCCGATACTTTTGTGGTATCGGGTATCGGTATCGGATCCATAGGGATGTGTAAAATAAAGAATTAAAATAAAAAATATTGATATATTCACCTGTCCGGCGGCCCCTGGACATCACGCTGCTAGCCGGCAGGCTTCTTTGTTTAAAATGCGCGCGTTTAGGACCTGCGAATGACGTCTCGGCTTCTGATTGGTCGCGTGCCGCCCATGTGACCGCCACGCGACCAATCAGAAGCCGCGACGTCATTCTCATTTACTAAACTCCTAATTCTAGGAATTGAGGACCTGCGAATGACGTCACGGCTTCTGATTGGTCGCGTGGCGGTCACATGGGTGGCACGCGACCAATCAGAAGCCGGGACGTCATTCGCAGGTCCTAAACGTGCGCATTTTAAACAAAGAAGCCTGCCGGTTAGCAGCGTGATGTCCAGGGGCCGCCGGACAGGTGAATATATCAATATTTTTTATTTTAATTCTTTATTTTACACATTAATATGGATCCCAGGGCCTGAAGGAGAGTTTCCTCTCCTTCAGACCCTGGGAACCATCAGCATACCTTCCGATACTTGGTGTCCCATTGACTTGTATTGGTATCGGATATCGGTATCGGCGATATCCGATATTTTTCGGGTATCGGCCGATACTATCCGATACCGATACTTTCAAGTATCGGACGGTATCGCTCAACACTAATCAACATGCATTAATCTGGGAATCTCACTGTGCTAAAATGTGTACGAGCAGGCCTCGCCAAGCACTGGCTGTAAAATCAACCGCATCTGCTTCTCCTTTCTCCACCATCACAGTGACAAGTATCCACACAGGTCACCGGATGCAGAATCTCCACTTATTCACTCCACTTATTGACTCCTTTCAGTCAGGGTGAGTGAGTGCCCATCAGCTGTTATGGAAGTGGAGATGTCTGCTGCTTTTTTCACTAAGCACAACACATCTTTCTCAATACATCATAACATCTCCACCTGCACCTTACTCACAGTTCAGCAGTTTGTCATGTTCACCCTACTCCCCTTTCTCAGCAAAAGAGCCAGCCCTTGGGCATGCATTTGTGGTCATGTAAAAAATGTTTACTCCTACACATGCCAAAGATAAGACCTGGAACTCTACCATTTCCAATCTGTTGGCCACGGAAATGCAGCCTTTCCGCCTGGTGTATATAGATGATTTCTGAAATCTGATGGCAAAGCAGTCACCCAGTGCTGGTTGACCAGTCGCCATTACTTTTCTAAGAAATCTGTGCCTGTGCTACACTAAGATGTCGCACCCAACCTCATCTGTTCCTTGGAAAAATATATGTCTGCCAGGGTGCATTTCACCACTGACATTGACACCTTGATAAGCAAACAAGGCCAGGGTTGTTAAATTTCACTGACTGGGCACTCAGTGACTCTAGTGGCAGTGGGGCAGACTGTCAAGGGGCTGATCCACAAGACTTAGGGTACCGTCACACAGTGCAATTTTGATCGCTACGACGGCACAATTCGTGACGTTCGAGCGATATAGTTACGATATTGCAGTGTCTGACACGCTCCTGCGACCAGGGACCCCGCTGAGAATCGTACGTCGTAGCAGATCGTTTGAAACTTTCTTTCGTCGTCTAGTGTCCCGCTGTGGCGGCATGATCGCATGGTGTAACATATATCGTATACGATGTGCGCATAGTAACCAACGGCTTCTACATCACATATACGTCATGAAATTATCGCTCCAGCGTCGTACATTGCAAAGTGTGACAGCAGTCTACGACGCTGGAGCGATATTGTTACGATGCTGGAGCGTCACGAATCGTGCCGTCGTAGCGATCAAAATTGCACTGTGTGACGGTACCCTTAGAATCCCCAAGGCTTGGTGCAAAACCTCTGTATCTAATATTTTCTCCACTTCTTCTACCTCTTCCACCTCCTCTAGGGCCTCCACCTCCACCTGGACTTTCAACCTCTCGCTTAATGAGACATGCGATCCAACAGTGCAGATAGACTCACCCCCACATTCGTATTGCGCAGCCAGAGCTCACTGTGATCAGGCAGTGTGAAAATTAATATGCCTTGGAGGTCACAGACACACAGCTCAAAAGTTGTGGATAGCTATCCAATCCGTGTTTGAGCAATGGGTGTCTCCACTGAACCTGGAGCCAGGGAATGCCATGTGCAATAATGGTGCTAACCTGGTGATGGTCCTATGCTGGGGAAACCTCACACACATGCCTTGCATGGCTTATGTACCTGATGGTACAGAAATTTCTCTGCCACTATTCCGGCCTGATGCGCTGCTGCAGAAAACATGGTCACTGTGTGCTCACTTCTGCCGTTCTCACCATGCAAGTCACCAACTTGCATTGTTAAAGAGGTCTGCCAGCCTACCGATTAAGCGTTTGATATGTAATGTGCTACCGGTTAACGGTTTGATATGTAATGTGCTGACAAGGTGGAATTCCACTCGGCTCCTGTTGCAGTGACTGAGGCAGCTGCAATAAGCCCTGGTGCAGTACGTCCTTTTGCATAGCCTGGGCCAACACAGTATGAAAGTATTTCAAATCACGCTTGTAGAGTGGGCACAGAAGAAGAACCTCTGCACCCTTCTGCACAGTTTCAAAATGGCTACTAAGATGGTTAGCACTGACGATGCCATCATCAGCATCAATATCATGGTCATCCACTGTACATGCTAAAGCACACTTTGAACAGTTTGCAGGAGGAAGACTTGGAAGCAGAGGAGAATGCGGAAAGGATAGCAATATCTCTAAATTATGATCTGTCATCTCACAGGCAGGTGCCATGGGAGGGTGGATTACAGCGATCGATTGAGACTAATGGTACCAGACAACTGTTAGAGAAGATGGAGAAGCCAAGCAACACATGGAGGAGAATGAGGAGGAAGAGTTGCTGGGTGGCAATAGTCTGGAGATGAAGAAGCTAATGGTACCATCTCTGTGTCCGTGGTTGGGTGTGAAGGAAAAAAGGTTGAGTGTTACCTTGCCACGAACACTCCATGGACATGGACCACATGGAAGCGCTTAACACATGAGCGCCTTCTTGCTGCACTTTCTGTCACATATTCTTAGGGTTAGAAATAGTGCTGACTACTGGTTTGAAACTCTGCTAGATTCATAGTACAAGAGTAAATTTAGGCAGATGTTTCCCCCCGGAAAGGGACACGCGCATGATGCAGTATCGAAACAGGTGTTTAGACAATCTTAAGAGTGGTTTTCACAAAGAGAGCAATGACGCACAATGCACGTCACAATTAAAGACACTCAACCCTGGAACGTCGAGTCATCAGTGCAAAAACATTAGCAGCAGGAGTGTAAATGGCAGAAGCAATTTCTGTGTGTCACTTCACACATTTTTTAGACTAGCATGTGCACCAGCAGAATAGTACAAGTCTTATACATTGTCACTGACTTGAGAGGATGGTGCAGGAGTATCTCACACTCAATATCAATGCCATCAGAGGGGGTTTGACCCATTTGCATTTTGGTCTTCAAAAATTGATAAGTGGCCTGAGCTCATCTGTCACGTCTTGGGGATTTTGTCATGCCCGGCAGCATGACTTCCGCACTGCTTATTGTGTCCTGATTAATATGCACATCCAGCTTTCCCCTGAAAGTATAGACTACCTAACTTTCATCAAGGTGAACAAGTCATGGTTGTCAGTTGCAGACTGGGCAGACAAGACGATGGTGTAGTTTTTAGTGTGCTGCAATGGACTTGCATTATTTCAATCTTTGACACCTTTGTCGTCGCTTCTGTGTCTGCTGTTGCTACTGCTGCTTATGTTACTAGGAAATTTTTGAAATGTTTAAACTCCAAGTTGGGTCTCCATCTGGTGGGTTGACTGTATTGGAAGGGGTGTCAGTGCGCCATTATACTATTTCTACTTTGGGGTAATTGATGACACTTTAGTGGTGTGTGGTAATCATTTTTGGAAATGTAGAGACTCCAAGTTGGGTCTCCTTCATGTTTTTTGCCTGTAGCACTAGGGCTGCCATCCCAGCAGGCCTACACTGACTATCAGTAAACGACATGTGTTACTATCTTTACATTTTTCTAACATTAGTGGTCTACCAAGTTGATATTTGTGCCACCTGAGTGTGCCTGAGCAAATAAGCAATTTGAGCTGTTGCAGGAGGTAACAGAGGTCCCAGCACAGCAGGCCTACACTGGTCCCTCAGTCACCTCATCTAAATTTAAACCTAAATTGAAAGCTGTAAATACTGGCCCAGACTCTGATACTTTAAGGACGGCCTATGGCTGACTGCTGCTGTGCTATTATCAAATTTCTCTTGTGGGTCAATTGATGTCACTTTTATGGGTGTCTGTCCCTAATTTTTGGAAATATTTGGACTCCAAATTGGGCTTCCTTAAGGTGTGTTGTCTGAATTTGGCAGGACTCTCACAGCACCAGGCCTACACCTGTCACTCACACTGTTACTGCTCAATTTTTAAGCTAGAAATGCTTGTCCAAGCCCTGTTCCATGCATCCATGCTATGCAATTATACTATTTGTATTCTAGATCAATTCATGCCACTTTTCTTTCTGTCTACCCCTAATTTGAGCAGCTTTTTCACTCCCTTGAAGATGTCGACTATGCATTTGGTTTTGCCTCCCCTTGAATTCAATGAGGTTTGGATATGTTCATCGAACATCGGGACATTCACCAATCTAAACCGAACTGAACCTTGAAAGGTTCCCTCATCTCTACTTGTAACATTGATATTTTTCAACAATTTTGGTTCTCAAGTTGTTAGACAGTTCTCTTCTCCTCTTTCTGTTTTCTATGAGTACTGTGGCTCACAGAGATACACAATGCAAAGATTGATATATTATAAGATCAAGCTCTTCACATGGTAAAAAGATCCAAAAATCAATCAAGACAGGAATATACTCGACTAAAATATTATTTTATTAATGTCCACATATAAAATTACAAAATAAAAACAAATAATTCCTTGTAATCCCCCATTGGTGCTTCTTATGAACATATATACTACTACCAGCTAGAAAGTAAAATCATTAATATCATATATACGGACTGAATGGTCATACGAGTTGTGTTGTATACTATGACATCCAGAACACAATCAGGTGTACATATATATACAGGTCCTTCTCAAAAAATTAGCATATAGTGTTAAATTTCATTATTTACCATAATGTAATGATGACAATTAAACTTTCATATATTATAGATTCATTATCCACCAACTGAAATTTGTCAGGTCTTTTATTGTTTTAATACTGATGATTTTGGCATACAACTCCTGATAACCCAAAAAACCTGTCTCAATAAATTAGCATATCAAGAAAAGGTTCTCTAAACGACCTATTACCCTAATCTTCTGAATCAACTAATTAACTCTAAACACATGCAAAAGATACCTGAGGCTTTTATAAACTCCCTGCCTGGTTCATTACTCAAAACCCCCATCATGGGTAAGACTAGCGACCTGACAGATGTCAAGAAGGCCATCATTGACACCCTCAAGCAAGAGGGTAAGACCCAGAAAGTAATTTCTCAACAAATAGGCTGTTCCCAGAGTGCTGTATCAAGGCACCTCAATGGTAAGTCTGTTGGAAGGAAACAATGTGGCAGAAAACGCTGTACAATGAGAAGAGGAGACCGGACCCTGAGGAAGATTGTGGAGAAGGACCGATTCCAGACCTTGGGGAACCTGAGGAAGCAGTGGACTGAGTCTGGTGTGGAAACATCCAGAGCCACCGTGCACAGGCGTGTGCAGGAAATGGGCTACAGGTGCCGCATTCCCCAGGTAAAGCCACTTTTGAACCATAAACAGCGGCAGAGGCGCCTGACCTGGGCTACAGAGAAGCAGCACTGGACTGTTGCTAAGTGGTCCCAAGTACTTTTTTCTGATGAAAGCAAATTTTGCATGTCATTCGGAAATCAAGGTGCCAGAGTCTGGAGGAAGACTGGGGAGAAGGAAATGCCAAAATGCCTGAAGTCCAGTGTCAAGAACCCACAGTCAGTGATGGTGTGGGGTGCCATGTCAGCTGCTGGTGTTGGTCCACTGTGTTTCATCAAGGGCAGGGTCAATGCAGCTAGCTATCAAGAGATTTTGGAGCACTTCATGCTTCCATCGGCTGAAATGCTTTATGGAGATGAAGATTTCATTTTTCAGCACGACCTGGCACCTGCTCACAGTGCCAAAACCACTGGTAAATGGTTTACTGACCATGGTATTACTGTGCTCAATTGGCCTGCCAACTCTCCTGACCTGAACCCCATAGAGAATCTGTGGGATATTGTGAAGAGAAAGTTGAGAGACGCAAGACCCAACACTCTGGATGAGCTTAAGGCCGCTATTGAAGCATCCTGGGCCTCCATAACATCTCAGCAGTGTCACAGGCTGATTGCCTCCATGCCACGCCGCATTGAAGCAGTCATTTCTGCCAAAGGATTCCCGACCAAGTATTGAGTGCATAACTGAACATTATTATTTGTTGTTTTTTTTGTTTGTTATTAAAAAACACTTTAATTTGATTGGATGGGTGAAATATGCTAATTTATTGAGACAGTTTTTTTGGGTTATCAGGAGTTGTATGCCAAAATCATCAGTATTAAAACAATAAAAGACCTGACAAATTTCAGTTGGTGGATAATGAATCTATAATATATGAAAGTTTAATTGTAATCATTACATTATGGTAAATAATGAAATTTAACACTATATGCTAATTTTTTGAGAAGGACCTGTATATATATATATATATATATATATATATATATATATATTAAACCATATTGGTGATACCATAGTATTGCGGGATATTTGGTACACCCCAGAACCTGTGATAACATCTCATTTTTTCATTTTACAATGTTTTTATGTTGCCGTTCATTCCTCTAATCATCTTCCCCTAATATACCTCCCTTATATACTTACCGCTATATTTTTTTGATAATTAATGTATCCCTTTTTTTGGCGTCCATGTCGCGTCCTCGGTGGTGCGCATGCGCCGCTGGGGTCCGGGGATCGGGGCCGATGCATCATGGTATCCTTGGTAACGCCGGGAACGTAACCCGTGCGTCCGGTCACATGGTGCGTCTGGCCTTGGTCTTCCGGGTCTCCTCGGCGGCGCATGCGCCGTTTACACTGGGGCTGTGATTATCGGCGCCATATTTAAATTTGGGCCCCTATATAAATCGGTCACAATGATTGTAAGATACACACCCCCTGACGAAGGAACAGTGCGTCCGAAATGCGCGTCGGGGTGCCCCTGATCGTCCTGGCTACCCACAGTGGTTTATATACGAATTGATCAAAGTAAGTGTCTTCCTACTTTACCTACCCTCCCTGCATTTGCACTTTGGTTGCAGCACTTTAGTCTTTTATGCAAAATATTGCGATTATATTTGCCACTTTATATGCACATTGCGGCACCTTAGGCACATTGCGGCACTTTCCTTATATTAACTCCTTACTCAATTTAATTTTTTCTCAAATTTTTTTTTTCTCAATTTTTTCTCAATTTTTCTCACATATATTTTTAATACATTTTTTATATATATATTTTTTTATGTTTGCAGTAGGTAGTAGGCTCAAGTAGTGACCTTGTGGAGATCTGAATTATACCAGCCAGTCTGATAGGGGCACGTATCAATATTTGGTTACATATATATTGGAATTATTTGTTTTTATTTTGTAATTTTTTTATGTGTGGACATTAATAAAATAATATTTTAGTCGAGTATATTCCTGTCTTTATTGATTTTTGGATCTTTTTACCATGTGAAGAGCTTGATCTTATAACCTCTTGTAGTGTTTCACTACACCATTAGTACACTGAGTGTTTTCTGGGTCCTCTCTGTTAATAGATTTTATAGATAAAATTCATAAGTATTTTTATTATTATTTTTAATAAATTCTTTACCTGGGTAACATTGGTGTATTTTTATTAATGCAAAGATTGAGCCAAATTCTCCCCTTTTTATCTTGTTGAAGGTGTGATTTTCATATTGCCCACACCTGTTTATCGCCAGAAGTGATTTTGAACAAGCATGACATGCTTGAAATAAAGTTTTTTACCAACAATTTTGGAAAGGTGCCAGCAATTTTGGTCAGCATATTTTTGAGATTTTGTTTGAAATTATGTTCAATTTGCCTTTTTTTCTCTGTTTTTTTGTGTTGTTCCAAGACAGACAAAATAATTACTTTCTTTCGGGTAGAAATACTTCATTTTCTGGAAGAATTTCAAGGGTACTGTCAGGCACACCACAAGGTACTTACATGCTTGGCCAGTGCGAGTGTCCTGAATAGGGATGGCAGTGTCTGGGGGGGCAGTCAAGGAATCCAGACATGTGGAGCAATGGCGGGGTGATGTGCTTCAGGCGTGCAGGTCCGGGGCAGTGGAGGAGACAACCCCAGAGACCTGAAGAAATAAGCTCCGGCGGAGGAAGCAAAGGAGATGCCGGACAGGCACTGGTCAGAACCAGAGGACGACATAGGTACAAGAGAGGACAGACAGGGATGTAGTCAGGGCCAGGCTGGGGTCAGAATCGGAGAGATCGAAGTGGTACCGGAGAGAACAAACAGGGAAGTGGTCAGGGTCTATCCGGGGTCAAGACAAGAGAGATACAGAAAGTACAAAAATGGGAGAGAAATGCAGAAACATAAACAGACCAGGTCATACACAAACGAGTATCCACAAGCAGACAGTGCACAGGTACGCAGGGTCAGAATTTCAGCTGAGGGTAATAATATAACTGACACCGGACTGAGTTCACAAGAGTCTACATAAAGCCCTCCCACAACCAGAAGGAGGACAAAATAATTAACCTCCGACACACCAGGCCAGAACTACCTCCCAGACCATGACAGGTACCAACATTTTCAGCCATGACTGTATGTCCTAGAGGTATGAGTCAATAAATTCATAGATCATATTATACAGTTGTGATTTTAATGAATTCTATAAAAAAAATCTGTGCATAGTTGTCTTGACACATTACCGTGTAAAATTATTCAGGGTATCCTATACCAAACACTTTAAATCTGCATTAAAGTAAATGTGTCCACAGCTTTTCTCTTGGCTTGCATTCACTTCTCTTTAGTGTGAGTTGTGTAGAATGAATCTTTTCTCAGGTAAGTGCCACAAAGTATAATGTACTAAATAGTAGAAAATAATGCTAGAGGCCCTGGTACCATACCTACTTTTAGTCATTTGTCTGTATCATTCCTCAGGAAATTTTGCATTAATCTCTTCCCAATGGAAAAGATTGTCTTTGCTGATGATGATGAATACATGCTGGCTTTTGCCAAATGCATAAATACAAAAACGTTATGTTCTTTGATTAGTCTTTGTATTTTGAATGCCAAGAGTGCTCATGTTTTGCTCATTTTTCAAGTTTTGCAATTGTACAGTGACATGCAGATCATAATGGCTACCAATTACTTGCAGATTATTCAATGCTCATTGATTATTTAAATGCTATATGCTGAAAAAATGACTTGGAGGTTTCAAAGCATGTTCAATGACATTTTAAAATAAAATGACATTTTAAAGTTGTATATCAAACCCATACAATGAAATAAAGTGGCTTTGGAAGGAATAGCGGTTTACTGATCATGAATATTTTAAATATAGCTGAGAGATATTTTGTAATGAGTATATGAAGTAGTAAAACAGGAGGCTATCGAAAACATTTCCCATTACAGATTCCAGGCTTAGACACAGTGGATATTAGATCATATCCTTTTTATTTTTCTTGCAAAACTTTGAAAGTGAAAACGCCCCAGATGAGATGCTATGATGGGTATCAAAATGTACTTTATAAAGTGAACAAAAATTAGATTTTACCATGTACAAGATTCTTTGATTCAAGTACATAGACCATTGAATTAGTATTATTTTTCCAATATGCACATTTCAATAATCATAATCTTTTCTGTCAGTAAATATAAACATATTTGTTTTCATTTGGGACTGAAAACTAGTACACATTTCTAATGCTTCTTACAGTTAAAAGTATGATACAATGATATAAAGTTGAGGCACCATTAATTCAGCATGATATAATATGCCCACAGGGATACTAATGTTTTATACATTTTTACCTTGTATAGAGCTGTAAGATAGCACCAATTGCTTTCCATGGGGTCCTACTAAATGTCTTTACAGTCATGGCTGAAAGTATTTCCACCCTTGAAATTGTTACAGAAAATGAAGTATTTCTACCACAAAATTATTGCAATTACACATGTTTTGTTATACACATGTTTATTTCCCTTGCATGTTTTAGAACAACACAAAAACAGAAAAAAAGTCTAACAGGTCATCATTTCACACTAAATTCCAAAAATGGTCCAGATAAAATTGTTAGCACCCTCAACTTAATATTTGGTTGCAAACCATTTGGAATAAATAACTGCAATCAATCACTTCCTAAAACCATCAAAAAGCTTCTTACATCAGATGAGGTTTAACAATGATAAATGTAAGGTTATACACATGGGAAGAAGGAATCAATATCACCATTACACACTGAACGGGAAACCACTGGGTAAATCTGACAGGGAGAAGGACTTGGGGATCCTAGTTAATGATAAACTTACCTGGAGCAGCCAGTGCCAGGCAGCAGCTGCCAAGGCAAACAGGATCATGGGGTGCATTAAAAGAGGTCTGGATACACATGATGAGAGCATTATACTGCCTCTGTACAAATCCCTAGTTAGACCGCACATGGAGTACTGTGTTATGATAGGCAATTCAGTATCACAATGGACATGGAGGTCAGAGCACATACAGTGATCTGACAATAACCCAAAATAATAGAACGAGCTCTGAGATGTGGGAACTCTGCAGACCGCAATCCCTAATCCTCTCCAAACACAACTAGAGGCAGCCGTGGATTGCGCCTAACACTCCCTATGCAACTCGGCACAGCCTGAGAAACTAACTAGCCTGAAGATAGAAAAAATAAGCTTACCTTGCCTCAGAGAAATACCCCAAAGGAAAAGGCAGCCCACCACATATAATGACTGTGAGTAAGATGAAAAGACAAATGTAGGGATGAAATAGATTCAGCAAAGTGAGGCCCGATATTCTAGACAGAACGAGGATAGGAAAGATAACTTTGCGGTCTACACAAAACCCTAAAGAAAACCACGCAAAGGGGCAAAAAGACCCTCCGTACCGAACTAACGGCACGGAGGTACACCCTTTGCGTCCCAGAGCTTCCAGCAAAACAAAATGGACAAGCTGGACAGAAAAAATAGCAACAAATAGCAAAGAAGCACTTAGCTATGCAGAGCAGCAGGCCACAGGAATGATCCAGAGAAACACAAGTCCAACACTGGAACATTGACAGGAAGCATGAATCAAAGCATTAGGTGGGGTTAAGTAGAGAAGCACCTAACGACCTCACCAGATCACCTGAGGGAGGAAACTCAGAAGCAGCAGTACCAGTTTCCTCCACAAACGGAAGCTCCCAGAGAGAATCAGCCGAAGTACCACTTGTGACCACAGGAGGGAGCTCTGCCACAGAATTCACAACAGTACCCCCCCCTTGAGGAGGGGTCACCGAACCCTCACCAGAGCCCCCAGGCCGACCAGGACGAGCCACATGAAAGGCACGAACAAGATCGGGAGCATGGACATCAGAGGCAAAAACCCAGGAATTATCCTCCTGAGCATAACCCTTCCATTTAACCAGATACTGGAGTTTCCGTCTTGAAACACGAGAATCCAAAATCTTCTCCACAATATACTCCAATTCCCCCTCCACCAAAACCGGGGCAGGAGGGTCAACAGGTGGAACCATAGGTGCCACGTATCTCCGCAACAATGACCTATGGAAGACGTTATGTATGAAAAAAGAATCTGGGAGGGTCAGACGAAAAGACACAGGATTAATAACCTCAGAAATCCTATAAGGACCAATGAAACGAGGTTTAAACTTCGGAGAGGAAACCTTCATAGGAATATGACGAGAAGATAACCAAACCAGATCCCCAACACGAAGTCGGGGACCCACACGGCGTCTGCGATTAGCGAAACGTTGAGCCTTCTCCTGGGACAAGGTCAAATTGTCCACTACATGAGTCCAAATCTGCTGCAACCTGTCCACCACAGTATCCACACCAGGACAGTCCGAAGACTCAACCTGTCCTGAAGAGAAACGAGGATGGAACCCAGAATTGCAGAAAAATGGCGAAACCAAGGTAGCCGAGCTGGCCCGATTATTAAGGGCGAACTCAGCCAAAGGCAAAAAGGACACCCAGTCATCCTGATCGGCAGAAACAAAGCATCTCAGATAGGTTTCCAAGGTCTGATTGGTTCGTTCGGTCTGGCCATTAGTCTGAGGATGAAAAGCCGAGGAAAAAGACAAGTCAATGCCCATCCTACCACAAAAGGCTCGCCAAAACCTCGAAACAAACTGGGAACCTCTGTCAGAAACAATATTCTCTGGAATGCCATGCAAACGAACCACATGCTGGAAGAACAATGGCACCAAATCAGAGGAGGAAGGCAACTTGGACAAGGGTACCAGATGGACCATCTTAGAAAAGCGATCACAGACCACCCAAATGACTGACATCTTTTGAGAGACGGGAAGATCTGAAATAAAATCCATAGAGATATGTGTCCAAGGTCTCTTTGGGACCGGCAAGGGCAAAAGCAACCCACTGGCACGAGAACAGCAGGGCTTAGCCCGAGCACAAATCCCACAGGACTGCGCAAAAGAACGCACATCCCACGACAGAGATGGCCACCAAAAGGATCTAGCCACTAACTCTCTGGTACCAAAGATTCCAGGATGACCAGCCAACACCGAACAATGAACCTCAGAGATCACTTTATTTGTCCACCTATCCTGGACAAACAGTTTCTCCGCTGGACAACGATCAGGTTTATTAGCCTGAAATTTTTGCAGCACCCGCTGCAAATCAGGGGAGATGGCAGACACAATTACTCCTTCCTTGAGGATACCCGCCGGCTCAGATAAACCCGGAGAGTCGGGCACAAAACTCCTAGACAGAGCATCCGCCTTCACATTTTTAGAGCCCGGAAGGTACGAAATCACAAAGTCAAAACGGGCGAAAAACAGTGACCAACGAGCCTGTCTAGGATTCAAACGCTTAGCAGACTCGAGATAAGTCAGGTTCTTATGATCAGTCAATACCACCACGCGATGCTTAGCTCCTTCAAGCCAATTACGCCATTCCTCGAATGCCCACTTCATGGCCAGCAACTCTCGGTTGCCCACATCATAATTCCGCTCAGCAGGCGAAAACTTCCTGAAAAAAAAAGCGCATGGTTTCATCACTGAACAATCAGAACATCTCTGCGACAAAACAGCCCCTGCTCCAATCTCAGAAGCATCAACCTCGACCTGGAACGGAAGAGAAACATCAGGTTGACACAACACAGGGGCAGAAGAAAAACGACGCTTCAACTCTTGAAAAGCTTCCACAGCAGCAGAAGACCAATTGACCAAATCAGCACCCTTCTTGGTCAAATCGGTCAATGGTTTGGCAATACTAGAAAAATTGCAGATGAAGCGACGATAAAAATTAGCAAAGCCCAGGAACTTTTGCAGACTTTTCAGAGATGTCGGCTGAGTCCAATCATGGATGGCTTGGACCTTAACAGGATCCATCTCGATAGTAGAAGGGGAAAAGATGAACCCCAAAAATGAAACCTTCTGCACACCAAAGAGACACTTTGATCCCTTCACAAACAAAGAATTAGCACGCAGGACCTGAAAAACCGTTCTGACCTGTTTCACATGAGACTCCCAATCATCCGAGAAGATCAAAATGTCATCCAAGTACACAATCAGGAATTTATCCAGGTACTCTCGGAAGATGTCATGCATAAAGGACTGAAACACTGATGGAGCATTGGCAAGTCCGAATGGCATCACTAGATACTCAAAATGACCCTCGGGCGTATTAAATGCAGTTTTCCATTCATCGCCTCGCCTGATTCGCACCAGATTATACGCACCACGAAGATCAATCTTGGTGAACCAACTAGCCCCCTTAATCCGAGCAAACAAATCAGATAACAAAGGCAAGGGGTACTGAAATTTAACAGTGATCTTATTAAGAAGGCGATAATCTATACAAGGTCTCAGCGAACCATCCTTTTTGGCTACAATAAAGAACCCTGCTCCTAATGGCGACAATGACGGGTGAATATGCCCCTTCTCCAGGGATTCCTTCACATAACTGCGCATAGCGGTGTGCTCAGGCACGGATAAATTAAACAGTCGACCTTTTGGGAATTTACCACCAGGAATCAAATTGATAGCACAATCCCAATCCCTATGCGGAGGTAGGGCATCGGACTTGGGCTCATCAAATACATCCCGGTAATCAGACAAGAACTCTGGAACCTCAGAAGGGGTGGATGACGAAATTGACAAAAATGGAACATCACCATGTACCCCCTGACAACCCCAGCTGGACACCGACATGGATTTCCAATCCAATACTGGATTATGGGCTTGTAGCCATGGCAACCCCAACACGACCACATCATCCAGATTATGCAACACCAGAAAGCGAATATCCTCCTGATGTGCAGGAGCCATGCACATGGTCAGCTGGGTCCAGTATTGAGGCTTATTCTTGGCCAAAGGCGTAGCATCAATACCTCTCAATGGAATAGGACACTGCAAGGGCTCCAAGAAAAACCCACAACGCTTAGCATATTCCAAGTCCATCAAATTCAGAGCAGCGCCTGAATCCACAAACGCCATGACAGAATATGATGACAAAGAGCAGATCAAGGTAACGGACAGAAGAAATTTTGACTGTACCGTACCAATGGTGGCAGACCTAGCGAACCGCTTAGTGCGCTTAGGACAATCAGAGATAGCAAGAGTGGAATCACCACAGTAGAAACACAGCCCATTCAGACGTCTGTGTTCTTGCCGTTCAACTCTGGTCAAAGTCCTATCGCACTGCATAGGCTCAGGTTTAAGCTCAGGTAATACCGCCAAATGGTGCACAGATTTACGCTCACGCAAGCGTCGACCGATCTGAATAGCCAAAGACATAGACTCATTCAAACCAGCAGGCATAGGAAATCCCACCATGACATCCTTAAGGGCTTCAGAGAGACCCTTTCTGAACATAGCTGCCAGCGCAGATTCATTCCATTGAGTGAGCACTGACCATTTTCTAAATTTCTGGCAATATACCTCTATCTCATCCTGACCCTGACAAAGAGCCAGCAAATTCTTTTCTGCCTGATCCACTGAATTAGGCTCATCGTACAGCAATCCGAGCGCCAGAAAAAACGCATTGATATTACTTAATGCAGTATCTCCTGGCGCAAGAGAAAATGCCCAGTCCTGAGGGTAGCCGCGCAAAAAAGAAATAATGATCAAAACCTGTTGAACTGGATCACCAGAGGAACGAGGTTTCAAGGCCAGAAATAACTTACAATTATTTTTGAAACTCAGAAACTTACTTCTATCTCCAAAAAACAAATCAGGAATAGGAATTCTTGGTTCTAACATAGATTTCTGATCAATAGTGTCTTGAATCTTTTGTACTCTTGCCGAGAGCTGATCCACAAATGAAGACAGACTTCTAATGTCCATCGCTACACCTGTGTACTGAACCACCCAAATGTCTAGGGGAAAAAAAAGACAAAACACAAAGCCAAGAAAAAAAATGATCTCAGAACTTCTTTTTTCCCTCTATTGAGAATCATTAGTACTTTTGGCTTCCTGTACTGTTATGATAGGCAATTCAGTATCACAATGGACATGGAGGTCAGAGCACATACAGTGATCTGACAATAACCCAAAATAATAGAATGAGCTCTGAGACGTGGGAACTCTGCAGACCGCAATCCCTAATCCTCTCCAAACACAACTAGAGGCAGCCGTGGATTGCGCCTAACGCTCCCTATGCAACTCGGCACAGCCTGAGAAACTAACTAGCCTGAAGATAGAAAAAATAAGCCTACCTTGCCTCAGAGAAATACCCCAAAGGAAAAGGCAGCCCCCCACATATAATGACTGTGAGTAAGATGAAAAGACAAACGTAGGGATGAAATAGATTCAGCAAAGTGAGGCCCGATATTCTAGACAGAACGAGGATAGGAAAGATATCTTTGCGGTCTACACAAAACCCTAAAGAAAACCACGCAAAGGGGCAAAAAGACCCTCCGTACCGAACTAACGGCACGGAGGTACACCCTTTGCGTCCCAGAGCTTCCAGCAAAACAAAATGGACAAGCTGGACAGAAAAAATAGCAACAAATAGCAAAGAAGCACTTAGCTATGCAGAGCAGCAGGCCACAGGAATGATCCAGAGAAACACAAGTCCAACACTGGAACATTGACAGGAAGCATGAATCAAAGCATTAGGTGGGGTTAAGTAGAAAAGCACCTAACGACCTCACCAGATCACCTGAGGGAGGAAACTCAGAAGCAGCAGTACCAGTTTCCTCCACAAGCGGAAGCTCCCAGAGAGAATCAGCCGAAGTACCACTTGTGACCACAGGAGGGAGCTCTGCCACAAAATTCACAAAGTACTGTGTCCAGTTTTGGGCACCGGTGCTCAGGAAGGATATAATGGAACTAGAGAGGGTACAAAGGAGGGCAACAAAATTAATAAAGGGGATGGGAGAACTACAATACCTAGATAGATTAGCGAAATTAGGATTATTTAGTCTAGAAAAAAAGACGACTGAGGGGCGATCTAATAACCATGTATAAGTATATAAGGGGACAATACAAATATCTCGCTGAGGATTTGTTTATACCAAGGAAGGTGATGGGCACAAGGGGGCATTCTTTGCGTTTGAAGGAGAAAAGGTTTTTCCACCAACATAGAAGAGGATTCTTTACTGTTAGGGCAGTGAGAATCTGGAATTGCTTGCCTGAGGAGGTGGTGATGGAGAACTCAGTCGAGGGGTTCAAGAGAGGCCTGGATGTCTTCCTGGAGCAGAACAATATTGTATCATACAATTATTAGGTTCTGTAGAAGGACGTAAATCTGGGGATTTATTATGATGGAATATAGGCTGAACTGGATGGACAAATGTCTTTTTTCGGCCTTACTAACTATGTTACTATGTTACATCTCTTAACTGGAATTTTAGATCACTCTTCTTTTGCAAACTGCTTCAGGCTTCTCATATTTGAAATGCACACTGTGAGACTTTTTTCAAGGAACAGGTGATATTGTCTGCGACATGCTGGTGAAGCGCAGTCACGGCTTTTTTAGAGAAGTAATGGTAACTGGGCAATGGGTGCTGTCAGACTGTGATGGCTATCAGCTTTTAGAAACTGTATGTATCCACCAGGCGGAAAGACTGCATTTCCGTGGCCAATAAATTGGATTGGTCAACCATTTTTTTCAAGGATTTCAGCCAACGTTCACTGAGATCACAGGTGAGGAGTCACACAGAACCAATCGCTGTGATATTTGGAGTGAACAGCTCTCAGCTAGGAAATAGATTATTTTGGAAAATAAAGCAGGGATCTTACCTAGAGCATGATTCATGTGTTCAAGTGCCAGTTGCTTCAGAGTCCGCAAAGCTGCTTGTTCGCCAGGCATGGGAAATGTTTTCTGAATCTCTTCCTTGTGGTACCATTTTTTAAACAAGAATCACCTTGCAAATATGTGTAAGTACGGTATTTTAGGGCTGTGAGTGGATCAAATCTCATACTGGGTGAGAATGATAGGCATTTAGAGTGGAGAAAGATTTCATCTATACTAAAGGTACAGTCTGACAAACTATTTGCCTTAGGCTACTTTCACACTAGCGTTTTTTGAATCCGCCGCAATCCGTCGATTTGGGCAAAAAACGGATCCTGCAAATGTGTTCGCAGGATGCGTTTTTGCCCATAGACTTGTATTAGCGACGGATCGCGATGGATGGCCACACGTTACGTCCATCGTGCACTGGATGCGTCGTGTTTTGGTGGACCGTCGGCACGAAAAAACTTTCAAGTGAACGCTTTTTTGTCCATCGCGTCCGCCATTTTCTACCGCGCATGCGTGGCAGAAACTCCGCCCCCTCCTCCCCGGACTTCAGAATGGGCAGCGGATGCATTGAAAAACTGTATCCGCTGCCCACGTCATGCACAAATTTTACAACGTGTGTCAGTATGTCAGCCTGAAGCTTAGTGACGGACCCGTACCGACGCAAGTGTGAAAGTAGCCTTAGGTATGTCTATTCTCTGACCTAGATTGCGCACACGTTTATTAGTGGCAGTTTTATGTTCTCATTTCCTTTTACCAACCTTTCTGAAGCAAGTTCTCAAAGAGGTTTTTGGTATATATTATTTTTCAGCAGAGGATGAGATAGACAAAATTGATGAAGATCTCTGATTTCTAATAGGAGGTGGAACATGTCGCCACCTATACACAGATCGCTGCTGACAGAGGCGTAGCTAGAGCTTTTGCCGCCCGGGGCTGTTCCCGAGTTTGGCGCCCCCCCCACCCCCGGCTCAATACACACAAAGGTTACCAAAAACGGTTTTCCTGTTTTGTAGAACTTAAACTGGGCCTAATGGTGTCACCCCCACATGCCACACCTGTGACTTAATACCACCACACCATGACCAGGCCACATAGTGACCGAATAATACTACATACAAGGGACAAATACCACAACACCATTTCCAGACCACATATTACCACCACATAGTGACTGAATACTACAATACTGATCAGTAATAAAAAAAAAACCACAATACTATCACCATAAGTGCCAGTATTCACAGGAGATCTGTACTTAGTATGCACTGTCTGTGTAGAGGTAATACAGAGATCACTGGTGACATTATACACAGGACCTCTATATAGTATACAGTGTATAGTGTCAGTGTATAGGTAACACTGACTCACCAGTGACGTCTCTAGGTGAAGTCCTTCATCTTTCATCCAGCACAGACCGCCATCATTCCTTCCAGCCAGGACTCGTTTCTGCAGGAAATAACACAGTTATCTCGAGCTCCGCTTGCAGAACACATTACTTAATTTTTCACAACTTCTACATTACATCACATGAAGAAAAAAAGGTGATATAGTGTCACTCTGCACAGTAACAGGACCGCCCCCCCATTTAAAACAGTATACTCAAAAAATAAAATAAATACATCACTGCAGTAATAATATCCCTTAATTAGCCCCTATGGTAATAATATTCCCCACCCTGGCCCCGTTTCTCATTCCTGGCTCCAGCCATATGTTCTCGCATCCTGCCCTCATGAGTATCCATTCTACCCCATATGATCTCCACATCCTGCCCCATCTGCCTCCATCGTATCCGTCCTGCCCCATGATCCAATCCTGCCCCGTGTCTCCAATCATGCCCCGTATCTACATTCTGCCCATGCCTCAAGTCCTGCCCCCAGTGTGTCCAGCATATTACCCCCATGTTGTCCAGCAATCTGCCCCAGTGTGTCCAGCATATTACCCCCATGTTGTCCAGCAATCTGCCCCAGTGTGTCCAGCATATTACCCCCAGTGTGTCCAGCAATCTGCCCCAGTATGTCCAGCACTGCCCCCAGTGTGTCCAGCAATCTGCCCCAGTGTCCAGCCTTTCCCCAGTGTGTCCAGCATATTACCCCCAGTGTCCAGCATTGCCCCAGTGTGTCCAGCATATTACCCCCAGTGTGTCCCGCAATCTGCCCCAGTGTCCAGCATTGCCCCAGTGTGTCCAGAAGTCTGCCCCAGGGTCTCCAGCATTGCCTCAATGTGTCCAGAAATCTGCCCCAGGGGCTCCAGTATTGCCCCAGTGTGTCCAGCAATCTGCCCCATGGTCTCCTGTATTGCCCCATTGTGTCCAGCATTCTGCCCCATGGTCTCCAGTATTGCCCCGATGTATCCAGCAATCTGCCCCATGGTCTCCTGTATTGCCCCAGTGTGTCCAGCATTCTGCCCCATGGTCTCCAGTATTGCCCCGGTGTGTCCAGCAATCTGCCCCATGGTCTCCAGTATTGCCCCAGTATGTCCAGAAGTCTGCCCAGGGTCTCCAGCATTGCCTCAATGTGTCCTGAAATCTGCCCCATGGTCTCCAGTATTCAGTGTGTCCAGCAATCTGCCCCATTGTCTCCTGTATTGCCCCAGTGTGTCCAGCATTCTGCCCCATGGTCTCCAGTATTTCCCCAGTGTGTCCAGCATTCTGCCCCATGGTCTCCAGTATTGCCCCAGTGTGTCCAGCAATCTGCCCCATGGTCTCCTGTATTGCCCCAGTGTGTCCAGCATTCTGCCACATGGTCTCCTGTATTGCCCCAGTGTGTCCAGCATTCTGCCCCATGGTCTCCAGTATTGCCCCAGTGTGTCCAGCAATCTGCCCCATGGTCTCCTGTATTGCCCCAGTGTGTCCAGCAATCTGCCCCATGGTCTCCTGTATTGCCCCAGTGTGTCCAGCATTCTGCCACATGGTCTCCTGTATTGCCCCAGTGTGTCCAGCAATCTGCCCCATGGTCTCCTGTATTGCCCCAGTGTGTCCAGCATTCTGCCACATGGTCTCCTGTATTGCCCCAGTGTGTCCAGAAATCTGCCCCATAGTAGTCTCCTGTATTGCCCCAGTGTGTCCAGCATTCTGCCCCATGGTCTCCAGTATTGCCCCAGTGTGTCCAGCAATCTGCCCCATGGTCTCCTGTATTGCCCCAGTGTGTCCAGCAATCTGCCCCATGGTCTCCTGTATTGCCCCAGTGTGTCCAGCAATCTGCCCCATGGTCTCCTGTATTGCCCCAGTGTGTCCAGCAATCTGCCCCATGGTCTCATGTATTGCCCCAGTGTGTCCAGCATTCTGCCACATGGTCTCCTGTATTGCCCCAGTGTGTCCAGCATTCTGCCACATGGTCTCCTGTATTGCCCCAGTGTGTCCAGCAATCTGCCCCATGGTCTCCAGTATTGCCCCAGTGTGTCCAGCAATCTGCCCCATAGTCTCCTGTATTGCCCCAGTGTGTCCAGCAATCTGCCCCATGGTCTCATGTATTGCCCCAGTGTGTCCAGCAATCTGCCCCATGGTCTCATGTATTGCCCCAGTGTGTCCAGCAATCTGCCCCATGGTCTCCTGTATTGCCCCAGTGTGTCCAGCAATCTGCCCCATAGTCTCCTGTACTGCCCCAGTGTGTCCAGCATTCTGCCCGATGGTCTCCAGTACTGCCCCAGTGTGTCCAGCAATCTGCCCCATGGTCTCCAGTATTGCCCCAGTGTGTCCAGCATTGCCCCAGCCCCAGACAGTCAGACATAAAGAAAAAAAAAAAAAAGTAAAATCCTCACCTCTCCCGTTCCTAGCGCAGGTCCGGTGCAGTCAGCGTCTCTCCGGCTCTGCGACGCTCAGGACAGAAAGGCAGAGCGGCGCGCACAGTAGTGACGTCATCGCGCCCTCTGCTCTGAGACGTCGCAGAGTCAGAGGACGCTACAGCTGCCGGCGCCGCATGAACCAGGAGAGGTGAGTATAGAGCGGGGGGCGGGGTCCGGTGGTGGGGGGAGCTGGCCCTGGTCGTGGCGGCGGATGGCGCCGCCCGAAGATTTAAAGGGGCGTCTTTTTTTTTTTTTTTTTCTTCTCCTGCAGCGCCGGCCGCCCCCCGCATTGTGCCGCCCGGGGCGGACCGCCCCCCCCGCACCCCCCTTCCTACGCCACTGGCTGCTGATAATCAGAGTTAAACACAAAAACAAATTATCTGCGCTGGATCCTCTTACTCCATATTACCTGACCTGTGTCACATATACCGTGTTTTTCCGCATAGGGGTTCATGCATTTACGTATGCCGACTAGTTTGGTTTTTATTTTATTGTTATTTTATTGATATTGAGTGGGTATATATATATATTTTTTTTCACTACCCCTATTCTAATAGTTCACAGACACTTAGTCTGTGAGGTTATGGAGTAAGAGGATCCTGCGCAGATAATTTGTTTTTGTGTTTAGTACAGTTATAGATACAGGAGAGTGGCTCTGTATTTTTTCTGCTGCAGGACTCTGTGAATCTGAAGCGCTACTGGTACCTTTGTTGTTATTGATAATCAGAGTTATCACAAAGCAGTTTTTTGGCATGTGTTGCTTTAATTTAAGTTTCCCACTCTTATCAATTTTTGTCCATAAAGTAGAAAACAATAAGGCACTCAACAAAAATGACTTGTGGATGGTGCTCAAGTAGGGTATGAAACCCATAATCTAAGCAAAAATAAACTTGGCACTCAAATTGATGACAGATGAGGAAATTTCATCTATTTTGCATCCAGACAAAAAACAGAAGAAATAACTGAATGTTTTCAGTCTCACATTGGACCTTCATCAGATTATCTTGCTGGTTCAGAAGGATAAGGCAGTGTGGTTCAAATAAGCTGGAAGGATAATAAGAGGAAAATGCCTGGATGCTGCGAGGGAAATCAAAATTCAGTTCAGCATGTCCATTATAGGTAATCACTATCGTTGTGACCAAGTGCTGGTAGCTGTATATGTAGATCAGATTATGGGCAGCGCATCCATGTGAGGCAACTATGTTCGCTGCTTCAAAGTGCTGCGTGTGTGAAGGTCCCGTGTGCTGGACAGGAGGACGCCCATAGTTACAGTAAATTAAAAGCTGTCAAATTTTCCAGTGTAGATCCTTTTTTTCTCATTTGTAAAGAGTTAATCTATTTCAGTCACTAGGGAAGAAACAGATTTTTTTATTGAGGTCAATAAGTAATTCCATGAACTGAAAGGAAATCTGTGCATATTTCTTCACATGTAACAATAAAGGAATCATCATTGACAGGGAAGGATGGAAACAATTATATTATGTGACCACGTGGAATAAGATTCTTTCTTAAATAATTATCAAGAAAGGCCCTGTGTTAGGGTTGGCGGAAAGCACCAGGTATAAATATATGTAATAGTAGGTGCATTCGCAACCCGGGGGCCACCGTGCAGGAGAGGAACCAGCTGCTAGCAATTGGCGGCACTATATTGTGGTATTAGCGAACTCTGTTGCTTCACAGAATCGCTAGCATAGGGAAACGCTGTGCCCTGTGAACCTCACAGAGGAACAGTTAGCCCAAGAGAGAACCTCCGGATGCAAATTTGAAGGAACAAAAGTTTTGCCTGGGGGCACAGACTCTAGCGAAACCAGAGCCATGGTTCCCAGGCTCTCAGAAGGGACAATAAGCCGAGGCTCCTCTTCCTCCTCCTCAGATGATACAAAGGAGTGAGAGAGAGGATCGGGACAAATGTTCTTCTCCCCAGATAGAAAGTGGAGAGTGAAATGGAACCGGGAGAAGAACAGGGACCATCTGGCCTGGCAAGAATTTAGCCGCTGGGCTGTTTGCAAGTAGACCACATTTTTGTTGTTTGTGAATACTTGGAAGGGAAAGCGAGCCCCCTCCAAAAGATGTCTCCATTCTGAGAAAGCCAACATCATTGCTAGCAACTCCCTGTCCCTGATGAAATAATTGCTCTCCACTGGTGTGAAGGTCTTGGAAAAAAAGAAGAAAGGACGCTTCTGACCTTGAGCATGCCTTTGGAAGAGGACTGCTCCAGCACCAACGGATGAGGCATCCACCTCCATTATAAATGGCTTATCTACATTGGGGTGATGTAGGATGGGCCGCCAGCAAAATGAGACTTAAAAGAAGTGAAGGCTTTGGAGACCTCCTCAGACCACAATTTGGGATTTGCTCCCTTCTTGGTGAGGCCTACCAAGGGAGCTACCAAAGTCGAGAAATGAGGGATGAACTGGCGGTAATAATTAATGAACCCCATAAAGCGCTGCACCACTTTAAGAGAATGGGGTTCTTGCCAGTCCATCACACATTGTAATTTGGCAGGATCCATAGCCAATCCCTGGGCGGAGATGATTTAGCCCAGGAAAGGTAAGGACTCCTGCTCAAGCACATTTCTCTAACTTAGCGTAGAGGGATATCGCCCGTAAGAGGTCGAAGACTCTGCAAACATCTCTCCGGTGGGAGTCAATGACCGGAGAGTAGATGAGAATATCATCCAGATGGACTACGACTGAGGAGGAAAGCATATCCCGGAAGATATCATTAGCAAAGTCTTGGAAAACTGATGGGGCATTACAGAGCCCAAAGGGCATCACTAAGTATTCATAGAGCCCATCCCTGTTGTTAAAAGCCGTCTTCCATTCGTCCCCCTCACGGATGCAAATCAAGTTGTAAGCACCCCGCAGATCTAGTTTAGTAAATACCCTTGCTCTCTGAAGCCTATCAATGAGCTCAGATATCAAGGGCAGAGGATACTTATTCTTAACGGTGATGGCGTTATGACCCCTGTAGTCTATGCATGGACGTAGTTTCCCATTCTTCTTCTGCACGAAGAAGAAACCCGCCCTAGCAGGTGACACTGACTTCCTAATGAATCTTCTTGCCAGATTTTCCTGGATGTACTGTGACATTGCCTCTGTCTCTGGGAGAGATAACGGATAGACTCAACCCTGGGAGGCTCAGCCCCAGGCAAGAGGTCAATAGCACAGTCATAGGGGCAGTGAGGCGGAAAGGTCTCCGCAGCCCTTTTGGAGAACACGTCTGCATAGGGCCAATATTTCTTAGTTAAATATATCTCAAGGCACGGTGCACGTAGCAATTGTACATGGGAGGAGAGAATATATACATATATATATATATATATCTATAACCACCAATGTGCACCAATGGAAGGTGTATCGGACAAATCGGAAAAACATAGAAAAAACGAAGAAAAAAACTAAACAAAGTCCAAAATGCAGTATAAATTACAATATTTATTAAAATATATATAATATAGTGTAACGGTGGGAAAAAAATACCATAAAAAGCACAACACCAGGGACATGTAAATGGCAGCCCTAAAAATAAGTTAAATATGTAACCACAGTGTAAGAACAACATATATGTGCATACCTGTGTCAATAAGCCATAAAATATATAGCAAGCAGATTTACCAAATGAATATTATAAAGTGCATGTGCAAATTTAATTAATTGGTGGCAAAAAGGAGACTGAATAGAGATGCTGATAATAAATATTGGTGCAATCTATTGGCGCTAAATCCGACCGGTATATAGTATAATAGTCATGGTGACCAGTGAGCTATAAAGCACCCAGCGGGCAAGCAAACAAAAAAAAAATGCCCCCCCCAAAAAAAAAACTAAATACAAATCGGAGTAGAGGTCAAAAAGAAGCCTCCTGGTATTACCTGCTGAATGGGATGAACGTCCCTGGGATGTGCCGAACCCCGACGCGCATTTCGGCGTCTGCCTTCGTCAGGGGAAGAGGATAGATCTGCGGGTACCTCAGTAGTAGCAACCTGAACAAACTCCCTCTGACATCTACCCCTACAAGATTCACCCCATCCCAAAATTCTGCCTGTGGACCACTCAATATGAGAGTGGTACCATAGCCAAGGTATCCCTAACATGACCTCATCAATTCCTTCAGGAATGACGAGCAGAGATATAATCTCCTGATGAGATAGCGACATGGACTAAGAAGAAGGGATGATCTGGTGTGTTATCTGTGAGGGCAGTGTCGACTGATTCACCACTCTTACGGATAATGGTAGAGCAAGCATCACCAGAAGTATTGCGTGACGTTGGGCGAAGGCAGAAAACATAAAATTGCCCTCTGCCCAAGAATCCACGCAGAGCTCAACCGAATGAGTGGATGAGCCAATTGTAATTGTCCCGTTAAAGGACAATTTGGAGGCAAACGTCGCCGTGTCTAGTGTACCTCCTCCTACTACCACTAGACGCTGATGTTTCCCCGACCGCTGGGAACATCTGGTGGCAAGATGTCCTGACTGCTGGCAAACATGACAGAACTTGAGTGCACGAGCGGTATGGGACTTATTATCCCTCTCGTGACACTCCCATGGCCTCATGTGACTCAGTGGCCCGGACCAGAGATTCCAAAGGTTTGGCGAAGGTGGGAGCCAGCCGAAAACTCTGCCTACACTGGGCTTACTCTAACCTCCGCTTGTTAAAACGTAGGTCAATGGGAGTGGACACAGCTATTAGCTCCATCAGTGTGGCGGGAATCTCCCCAGTGGCCAAAGCGTCCTTCATATGGTCAGCCAGCCCCTTCCAAAATATAGGGATGTGGGCTTTATCCAACCACTCCAGCTCAGATGCTAAGGTGTGGAAGTGGATGGCAAAATGGCTGACCAAGGACGTGCCCTGAGTCAATGCCAACAGTTGGAGCGCAGTATCATGGGTGACTCGAGGTCCCAAAAAGACCTGTTTCAGAGTACTCAGGAACAGCGGAGGAGCACTCTGCACCACATGATTGCTATGCTCCCACAGCGGCGAAGCCCACTCCAATGCCCTGTCTAACAGGAGTGACAAAATGAACCCCACCTTTGCCTGCTCTGTGGGGGAACATGCAGCCAGGAGCCAGAGGTGTACAGAGCACTGGCACACGAAACCCCTACAAAATTTGCTATCATCAGAAAATTTTTCTGGCAGTGGAAGGTGAGATAGAGTCGGAACAGTGGTAGCAGTGGACAAACTGGCTGCAGCTACACTAGCAGCCTGAACAGCGACTGCGGTGACATCCACGGCTGAGGTTGTGCGCTCAAGAGCGACCAACCTACCCTTCAGCTGCTGGATGTTCCACAGTAGATGCTGATCATCCGCCATTTATTAACCAGACCGTGGGGCTAGTATTATGTTAGGGTTGGCGGAACGCCCCGAGAATAAATATATGTAAAAATAGGTGCGTTCGCAACCCAGGGACCACCGTGCAGGAGAGAAACCTGCTGCTAGCAATTAGTGGTGCTATATGGTGGTATTAGCAAACTGTTACTTCACAGAATCGCTAGGATAGAGAAACGCTGTGCCCTATTAACCTCACAGAGGAACACAGCTATGAAACAGAGTAAAACTGTGGTCATGCAGTCAGCATAGCACACAAACAACTCCTCACCGGAGGTGCCGGTATTCTTGGGGCTTATTTCAGCTAAGACCTCAATCCAAACGCACAAAACTCCTCACCGGAGGTGCCAGTATTCTAGGGACTTATTTAATCCAACCCTGACCTCATGCAAACATGACTACACAGTAGCAAGGCTCAAAGCATAGGTTGATACTAGCGCATGGCCGTGTGGCAATGTGAACCTTTTATAGCTGTAGCAGACAAGGACCTTCCTGGTGGTCCAATAGGAGCTGCTACAGGACCTGAGCATGTGACCCGAGACCTCCAATGGGATTTCGCCCTGTGGGCATGTAGTCACAGAAAGACCTGCTCACTGCTGAACCTTTGCTGGCTGCAAAGACAGAGCCTGGAAGGGCAGTAGTAACTAGTCATCCAGTATCAGCCTGAGCCAGATGCTGGGACCGACATCTCTGCTGAGCAGGCTCCACTGTGGCGGGAGGAGAATAGGAGAGTGCAGCAGACATAGTTTGAGATTCCCCCTGTGCAGTGGTGGTAACTTGACACCAAACACCCTTTTCCACGGAATTTTGGTAAATTTGTGCAGAAGATGTTTGATTCGGATCTGTGAAATATTGGCTTCCCCTTGATCACTTGCCATCACGCTGGTGTGGCACCCCAGGAGTCTGGTTGCCACAGTGGCATTTCCTCCCTCACAAGGGGGTGATGTCATGCCTGGAAGCAAGAAGGGATCCCCTTACCAGGTATTACCAGCATCCAACACCTTCCTGACTCCAGACCAGAAGGGGGAGCTCTAACACCCGGTTTAAGGGGAGCTTCCCTTTAAGTTCTGGCCTGGAGGTGGGTTTAGTTAGTCTAGTCTAGTGAGTAGTCAGAGAGGAGAGAAGTCGAGGAGAACCTGGGGAGTGGAGCTGTGACCCAGCTCACCCCAGAACAGAGCACTGAGAAAAAGGACGCCAGAGTCCTTGGCTGTGTGGGTGCTGTACGCCCCGACAGCTGAATCTGGAGGGCAGGGAACTCCAAACTCCCTGGCCACACCGAATTCCTGGAGGCACCGCAACAGGCTAAGAGCCAGGGCTGCAAATGAGAAGGCAGTGCCCATGATAGGCTCATGCTGTCTGCCATACAGGTTAGAAGCAACACACAGGAGAGGAACTTGAGCAGAGCTTTAAGCAGCAAGGACTTAGAGAATAGCACAGAAGGAAGGCCTCCGAATCCACCTTGCTAGGTGGATCCCTAGTTGCTTCCAGGCTGCCTGGACCCCATCATCATCTGTTATACATGACCTAGACTGCACCTGCAGCTGACAAGTAAAGGTATAGGAAACTGCAATCCTTGTGTCCTTCAGTCATTTCCCGCACCCTCAGTCCTGCACCCCATCATTTATAATCCCTTACCAACTATACAGGTAGCGCTGGGGCACCACTCCACCTGTGGGGAGCAGAACCATTCTAGCTGCATCACCATCGGCCCCTGCGGTCTCCTTAACCAGTGTCGGCCATCCATTGCCGAAAACCGCAGGTGGGGTCATGAGCTAACTCCCTATAGACTTTATTTCCCCCTTCATCTTAATTTATTGGATGCCCAGGGCCACAGACTGGGTCACTGCTGCCGTCACAACCCCCCTGAAGACCTGTCCGACCGAGCCCGAGTACCCCACAGTCCTATTGGGCACTCCACTGGCCGATTCACAGTCAAACACCTTATCTACCTGTGTTTGCCAGGCTGTATCCCTGGCTTTATAATGCATAATAGCAAGAAACAATGTCTGTAAAAATACACAGCAAAAAACAATTAGATAAATTCTTTGAGGGCAATTAAACACAGTTAATATTGAAAAAGTCTAGTGACCTCTGTGCAGATATACAATGATTATAAAGAGTTCTGTGCAAATACAACCCCTGGCAACAATTATGGAATCACCGGCCTTGGAGGATGTTCATTCCGTTGTTTAATTTTGTAGAAAAAAAGCAGATCACAGACATGGGACAAAACTAAAGTAATTTCAAATGGCAACTTTCTGACTTTAAGAAGCACTAAAAGAAATCAAAAACAAAAAATGTGGTAGTCAGTAATGGTTACTTTTTTTTTAACCAAGCATAGGGGAAAAATTATGAAATCACCCAATTCTGAGGAAAAAATTATGGAATCACCCTGTAAATTTTCATATCCAAAAATAACAACTGCATCAAATTAGATCTGCTCGTTAGTCTACATCTAAAAAGGAGTGATCACAACTTGGAGAGCTTTTGCACCAAGTGGACTTACATGAATCATGGCTCCAACACGAGAGATGCCAATTGAAACAAAGGAGAGGATTATCAAACTCTTAAAAGAGGGTAAATCATCATGCTATGTTGCTAAAGATGTTGGTTGTTCAAGGTCCGCTGTGTCTAAAATCTGGACCAAATACAAACAACATGGGAAGGTTGTTAAAGGCAAACATACTGATAGACCAAGGAAGGAAGACTTCCGAATAAAGCCTCTGGCCAAGTTTTCATGGACATATTCTGACATAGCTTGAGTCTCGGCAGGAGACAGAGGGTAGATACGACCTCTGGGAGGAGTATAACCAGGAACAAGGTCAATCGAACAATCATATGAGCGATGCGGTGGTAGAATCTCCGCCTCCTCCTTGTCAAAGACATCCAAAAAAGAGAAATAACCCGATGCTAGATTCGCTGGTTCTGGAACTGGCCGAGAGGAACTTGCAGGCTTGATGGAAAGCAGGCACCTATTCAGGCAAGACAGTCCCCAACGTAGAACGTCTCCAGTATGCCAGTCCAGAATAGGCTCATGCCTTCTTAGCCAGGGAAGTTCTAAAATAAATGAATGAGACAGAGAGAGCAGAACATAAAAAGCCAACTTCTCTTGATGAAGAGCTCCAATTTGAAATTCAACTTCCTCAGTGACCAAGTTGATGGAGTCCCGCAAAGGCTGACCATCGACAGAAGCTATTTGCCTAGGTGTCTCCAAGGGCCTGACAGGAATCCCAAGTCTCCTAACAAGCTCCAGTTGAACAAAATTCCCAGCCGCACCTGACTCAACCTAAGCCTCCACAGAGAAGCGGCTGGAACCCAAGTGCAATAAAACAGACAAAATCAGAGGTGGAGAGGAATCTAGCTACCTAGGTGGAGGTGTTTCCCGACTTCTGGGGGCAGGAACGCAGAAGATGGGAGACACTGAGCAATAAAAGCAAAGACCCTCTCAAACAAATGAAGAGGTCTTCTCTCTCTGACCACTTCGCCGGAATGCTCCTGGAAGCGCAAATCTATGTGGGTCGCCAAGGAAATAAGATCATCCAAAGAAGTGGGCGTGTCTCACCCTGCCAGCTCATCTTTAATCTGGGACGATAGACCTCGCCAAAATGCTCCAACCAGACTCATTGTTCCAACCTAGGTCTGAGGACAATGTACGAAAACGGATTGCGTACTGACCTATGGAAAGAGTGCCCTGGTGAAGGTTGAAGAGAGACTCAGTAGTAGAGACCAACCGACCGGGTTAATCAAATACCTTGCGGAAGGTATCTAAGAAGGGATTAAGTTAAGAGACCAAAGGATCGTCTCGCTCCCAAAGGGAATTCACCCAGGCCAAAGCTTCACCCTCCAAATAGGAAACCACAAAAGCTACCTTAGCTCGATCAGTAGGGTATAGTAGTGGTAACAATTCAAAATGTAACTGACACTGGTTAAGAAATCCGCAACATAGTTTAGGATCCCCACCATACGGGGCGGGTACCTGGATAGGAGCAGAGGCAACATTCTGGAGAGAAAGAAGCCGATTATCCACAGAGGCCATATAATTCAACATATGAGACTGGGTGTCCCGCTGTTGGCTAAGCTACTGCTGAAGGGTGGCCAACTGAGAAATATTACCAGGATCAGAGGACTGTAAGCCCGCGAGACTCCATGTTTTTCAGAAAGGACATGATCCTAGTCTGGTTCTCTCGCAAAAAAGTAATTCCTTTTTAGTAGCAGAAGCACCAGTGGGTGTTATGGACCAGGTGGTTAGGAGCACCCGGAACGACATGATGGTTAAACTCACACAGGACAAGCTCTGGGAAGTGGGAACTCTGCTGACCGCAACCCCTAATCCTATCACACAACTAGAAATAGCCGTGGAGCGTACCTAACACTGCCTAGACGCCTCTTCACAGCCTAAGAGCTAACTAGCCCTAGAGCTAGAAAATAAAGCCTACCTTGCCTCAGAGAAATTACCCAAAGGAAAAGGCAGCCCCCCACATATATTGACTGTGAGTTAAGATGAAAGTCACAAACACAGAAATGAAACAGGTTTCAGCAAAGGGAGGCCAGACTTACTAAACAGACTGAGGATAGGAAAGGTATCTTTGCGGTCAGCACAAAAAACTACAAAAAGACCACGCAGAGTGTGCAAAAAGACCTCCGCACCGACTCACGGTGCGGAGGTGCCACTCTGCATCCCAGAGCTTCCAGCTAGCAAGGCAAAATCATGATAGCAAGCTGGACAAGAAAATAATGAACAAATAATTAACTAGCAGGGACTTAGCTTCTGCTGGAGTAGACAGGTCACCAGAAAGATCCAAGAGCGAACTGAACCAGTACAAGAACATTGACAGCTGGCATGGAGTAACGATCTGAGTGGAGTTAAATAGAGCAGCCAGCCAAAAAATAAACTACGTCACCTGTGGAAGGAACCTCAGAAACAGCAGCTCCACTCACAGCCACCAGAGGGAGTCCATGGACAGAACTCGCCGAAGTACCATTCATGACCACAGGAGGGAATTCGATAACAGAATTCACAACAGTACCCCCCCTTGAGGAGGGGTCACCGAACCCTCACCAGAGCCCCCAGGCCAATCAGGACGAGCCAAATGAAAGGCACGAACTAGATCGGCAGTATGAACATCAGAGGCAAAAACCCAGGAATTATCTTCCTGACCATAACCCTTCCACTTGACCAGGTACTGGAGTTTCCGTCTCGAAATACGAGAATCCAAAATCTTCTCCACCACATACTCCAACTCCCCCTCGACCAACACCAGGGCAGGAGGATCAACGGAGGGAACCATAGGCGCCACGTATCTCCGCAATAACGACCTATGGAACACATTATGGATGGCAAAAGAAGCTGGAAAGGCCAAACGAAATGACACAGGATTGAGAACTTCAGAAATCTTATACGAACCAATGAAACGAGGCTTAAACTTAGGAGAGGAAACCTTCATAGGAACATAACGAGACGACAACCAAACCAAATCCCCAACACGAAGTCGGGGACCAACACAGCGCCGGCGGTTAGCGAAACATTGAGCCTTCTCCTGGGACAATGTCAAATTGTCCACCACATGAGTCCAAATCTGCTGCAACCTGTCCACCACAGTATCCACACCAGGACAGTCCGAAGGCTCAACCTGCCCTGAAGAGAAACGAGGATGGAAACCAGAATTACAGAAAAAAGGCGAAACCAAAGTAGCCGAGATGGCCCAATTATTAAGGGCGAACTCAGCCAAAGGCAAGAAGGACACCCAATCATCCTGATCAGCAGAAACAAAGCATCTCAGATATGTTTCCAAAGTCTGATTAGTTTGTTCGGTTTGGCCATTTGTCTGAGGATGGAAAGCCGAAGAAAAAGACAAATCAATGCCCATCTTAGCACAAAAGGACCGTCAAAACCTCGAAACAAACTGGGAACCTCTGTCCAAGACGATGTCCTCCGGAATGCCATGCAAACGAACCACATGCTGGAAAAACAATGGCACCAAATCAGAGGAGGAAGGCAATTTAGACAAGTGTACCAAATGGACCATCTTAGAGAAGCGATCACAAACCACCCAAATGACCGACATCCTTTGAGAGACAGGGAGATCTGAAATAAAATCCATGGAAATATGCGTCCAGGGCCTCTTCGGGACCGGCAAGGGCAAAAGCAACCCACTGGCACGAGAACAGCAGGGCTTAGCCCGAGCACAAGTCCCACAGGACTGCACAAAAGAACGCACATCCCGTGATAAAGAAGGCCACCAAAAGGATCTAGCCAACGAATCTCTGGTACCAAAGATTCCAGGATGACCAGCCAACACCGAACAATGAACCTCAGAGATAACTCTACTAGTCCATCTATCAGGGACAAACAGTTTCTCCGCTGGACAACGGTCAGGTCTATCAACCTAAAACTTCTGCAGCACCCGCCGCAAATCAGGGGAGATGGCAGACAAAATTACCCCCTCTTTGAGAATACCCGCCGGCTCAGGAACACCCGGAGAGTCAGGTACAAAACTCCTTGACAGGGCATCAGCCTTCACATTCTTAAAGCCCGGAAGGTACGAAACCACAAAATCAAAACGGGAGAAAAACAGCGACCATCGAGCCTGTCTAGGATTCAGCCATTTGGCAGACTCGAGATAAGTCAAATTCTTGTGATCCGTCAAGACCACCATGCGATGCTTGGCTCCTTCAAGCCAATGTCGCCACTCCTCGAATGCCCACTTCATGGCCAGCAACTCTCGATTGCCAACATCATAATTGCACTCAGTAGGTGAGAATTTTCTAGAAAAGAAGGCACATGGTTTCATCACCGAGCCATCAGAACTTCTTTGTGACAAAACAGCCCCTGCTCCAATCTCGGAAGCATCAACCTCGACCTGAAACGGGAGCGAAACATCTGGCTGGCACAACACAGGGGCAGAAGAAAAATGACGCTTCAACTCCTGAAAAGCCTCTACGGCCGCAGAGGACCAATTGACCACATCAGCACCTTTCTTGGTCAAATCAGTCAACGGTTTAGCAACACTAGAAAAATTAGCGATGAAGCCACGGTAAAAATTAGCAAAGCCCAGGAACTTCTGCAGGCTCTTCACAGATGTCGGCTGAGTCCAATCATAAATGGCCTGAACTTTAACAGGGTCCATCTCGATAGTAGAAGGGGAAAAAATGAAACCCAAAAATGAAACCTTCTGAACTCCAAAGAGACATTTTGACCCCTTCACAAACAAGGAATTCGCACGAAGGACCTGGAACACCATTCTGACCTGCTTCACATGAGACTCCCAATCATCCGAAAAGACCAAAATATCATCCAAATATACAATCATGAATCTATCCAGGTACTTTCGGAAGATGTCATGCATAAAGGACTGAAACACAGATGGAGCATTAGAAAGCCCGAATGGCATAACCAGGTAGTCAAAATGGCCCTCGGGCGTGTTAAATGCTGTTTTCCATTCATCGCCCTGTTTAATTCGCACAAGATTATACGCCCCTCGAAGATCTATCTTGGTGAACCAACTAGCCCCCTTAATCCGAGCAAACAAATCAGACAGCAGCGGCAAAGGGTACTGAAATTTGACTGTGATCTTATTAAGAAGGCGGTAATCAATACAAGGTCTCAAAGAACCATCCTTCTTGGCCACAAAAAAGAACCCTGCTCCCAACGGTGATGACGACGGGCGAATATGACCTTTCTCCAAGAATTCCTTTATATAACTCCGCATAGCGGCGTGCTCTGGCACAGATAAATTAAACAGTCGGCCCTTAGGAAACTTACTACCAGGAATCAAATTAATAGCACAATCGCAATCCCTATGAGGAGGTAGGGCACTGGATTTGGGCTCATCAAATACATCCCGGTAATCTTACAAAAACTCAGGGACTTCAGAAGGAGTGGAAGGCGAAATTGACAGCAATGGAACATCACCATGTACCCCCTGACAACCCCAGCCGGACACAGACATAGATTTCCAATCCAATACTGGATTATGGACCTGTAGCCATGACAACCCCAAAACGACCACATCATGCAGATTATGTAACACCAAAAAGCGAATAATAATAATAATAATAATCTTTATTTATATATTGCCAACATATTCCGCAGCGCTTTACAGTTTAACAGTTTCAAACACAAAAGTCATAAGTAACAACGTTAACAATACAATAATTAAAGCAAAATAAGACGACCCTGCTCGTGAGAGCTTACAATCTACAATGAGGAGGGGGAGATGCATCCTGATGTGCAGGAGCCATGCACATGGTCAATTGAGTCCAGTACTGAGGCTTATTCTTGGCCAAAGGCGTAGCATCAATTCCTCTCAATGGAATAGGATACTGCAAGGGCTCCAAGAAAACACCACAGCGCCTGGCAAACTCCAAGTCCATCAAATTCAGGGCAGCGCCTGAATCCACAAATGCCATAACAGAATAGGACGACAAAGAGCAAATCAGAGTAACGGACAAAAGAAATTTAGACTGTACCGTACCAATGGTGGCAGACCTAGCGAACCGCTTAGTGCGCTCAGGACAATCGGAGATAGCATGAGTGGAATCACCACAGTAAAAACACAGCCCATTCCGATGTCTTTATTCTTGCCGTTCAGCTCTGGTCAAAGTCCTATCACATTGCATAGGCTCAGGCCTATGCTCAGAGAATACCGCCAAATGGTGCACAGCTTTGCGCTCACGCAATCGCCGATCGATCAGAATGGCCAAGGACATAGACTCATTCAGACCAGCAGGCGTGGGAAATCCCACCATGACATCCTTAAGGGCTTCAGAAAGACCCTTTCTGAAAATTGCCACCAGGGCACACTCATTCCACTGAGTAAGCACAGACCACTTTCTAACTTCTGACAATATACCTCCGCTTCATCCTGACCCTGACACAAAGCCAGCAAGATTTTCTCTGCCTGATCAACTGAATTTGGTTCATCATAAAGCAATCCAAGCGCCAGAAAAAACGCATCTACATCACGCAATGCAGGATCTCCTGGCGCAAGGGAAAATGCCCAGTCTTGAGGGTCACCACGCAACAAAGAAATAATGATTTTTACTTGTTGAACGGGGTCACCAGAGGAGCGGGGTTTCAAAGCTAGAAACAGTTTACAATTATTTTTGAAATTCAGGAACTTAGATCTATCCCCAGAAAGCAAATCAGGAATTGGAATTCTAGGCTCTAACATCGGATTTTGAACCACAAAATCTTGAATGTTTTGTACCCTTGCAGTGAGATCATCCACACAAGAGGACAGACCTTGAATGTCCATATCTACACCTGTGTCCTGAACCACCCAAAGGTTTAGGGGAAAAGAAAGACAAAACACACTGCAGAGAAAAAAAAATGGTCTCAGAACTTCTCTTATCCTTCTATTGAGATGCATTAATACTTTGGGCCAGCTGTACTGTTATGGACCTGGTGGTTTGGAGCGCCCGGAACGACCTGATGGTTAAACTCACACAGGACAAGCTCTGCGAAGTGGGAACTCTGCTGACCGCAACCCCTAATCCTATCACACAACTAGAAATAGCCATGGAGCGTACCTAACACTGCCTAGACGCCTCTTCACAGCCTAAGAGCTAACTAGCCCTAAAGATAGAAAATAAAGCCTACCTTGCCTCAGAGAAATTCCCCAAAGGAAAAGGCAGCCCCCCACATATATTGACTGTGAGTTAAGATGAAAGTCACAAACACAGAAATGAAACAGGTTTCAGCAAAGGGAGGCCAGACTTACTAAACAGACTGAGGATAGGAAAGGTATCTTTGCGGTCAGCACAAAAAACTACAAAAAGACCACGCAGAGTGTGCAAAAAGACCTCCGCACCGACTCATGGTGCAGAGGTGCCACTCTGCATCCCAGAGCTTCCAGCTAGCAAGGCAAAATCATGATAGCAAGCTGGACAAGAAAACAATGAACAAATAATTAACTAGCAGGGACTTAGCTTCTGCTGGAGTAGACAGGTCACCAGAAAGATCCAAGAGCGAACTGAACCAGTACAAGAACATTGACAGCTGGCATGGAGTAACGATCTGAGTGGAGTTAAATAGAGCAGCCAGCCAAAGAATAAACTACGTCACCTGTGGAAGGAACCTCAGAAGCAGCAGCTCCACTCACAGCCACCAGAGGGAGTCCATGGACAGAACTCGCCGAAGTACCATTCATGACCACAGGAGGGAATTCGATAACAGAATTCACAACAAGTGGGGTCATGGCCTGATGATACTGTGAGGATACTAAAGAAAAAAACTGGAAATGGACCCACTGGACTGTGACGATGACCCTCCCATGGACGAGCTGACCAGATAGACCGCCCCTATACAGGGAGAGTTAGGGGCAGTCCCGTGGGGGACTATCATCACTGCAGCTACGAGACCAAGAAGAAAAAGAAAGTGATCCTCAGAGACTCCAGACTAGCGAGAGTGCAAGAGACACTGTATGGGCGGATTAGGCAGGAACACAGAAATAATGGAGAGGACACGGAACTGGCAGGCGTGCAGAGACACAGCAGTGGCGGGTATGCAGGAACACAGGACTGGCGGGTATGCAGAGATACAGAACTGGCGGATACCTACTGTATCCTCACCCATCTCTTGTAGATTGTGAGCCCTCGTGGGCAGGGTCCTCTCTACTCCTGTACCAGTTGTGACTTGTATTGTTAAAGATTATTGTACCTGTTTTTATTATGTATACCCCTCCTCACATATAAAGCGCCATGGAATAAATGGTGCTATAATAAATAATAATAATAATAATAATATGCAGAGACAAGGACTGGTGGGTATGCAGAGACACAGGACTGGTGGGTATACAGAGACATAGAAATAGCAGGTATACGGAGACACAGGACTGGCAGGTATGCGGAGACACCGGGCTGGCAGGTGTGCTGAAACACATGACTGGCAAGTATGCGAAGACTCAGGACTGGATCTAGGGAAAGCAAGGAAGACAACAAGGTGAACATGATAACCGAAATTCCGAACACATATCAAGAAAAATCTGGGGGGGGGAAATATTAGTATATATGATAACTACCCAGATTATATTATAATCGCTCCAAAAACTAGATACAAGAAGAAGTAGGACCAGGAGCATATAGTACAGGTATATACAAAAAAAATCTTTGCGTCGGGGCCATCACACCGGCAGGATTCCCTCACCTCTCCTCCCCACTGCATGGGTAAGCCTTTGGTTTAATTTTTTGCCGCTGTGGTATGGGATATTTACTGTGTCTAGTATGGTGCACTTGCCCTTAGACGTATTGTTATTTCCTGGGACAGCAGTAATCTTTTCCCGTGCTCCCCATGCTATTTCCATTGGCTGCATGGAGCTTTCTGCTCCTAGCCGCTTACACTAAAATGTTGTTCAGTTAGGGTGTGCCAAGGTCTGGGATTAGCATTTTCTCCCCCTTTTTTTCCTGTGATGTCTTGGAATGCATACCATTATTACTGATGTCCAAATTTTAATGTTTTGTATTAATAAAGATTTTTTTGTATATACCTGTACTATATGCTCATGGTCCTCCTTTTTGTAACAAGATGAACGTGCGGCCCAGAACACATGAAATCACAAATGATCATCAGGCACAGGGGAGAGGAAGGAAGGGATCAATAAAGCAACGCTGCGCAGTACTTCCGGGTGAGAGTCCTCCAAGGTGATAGAGAGGACAGGACGGAAATGCCAGAAGAAAGTTAGAAGTGCGCGCACCCAACGAGCAGCAGAAGTTGGGAGCGAGCGCTGAGAAGAGGATGCTGCAGCAGAGGAGTCGCGCTGGGATGCCGAGGACAGGTGAGTATGGCGAGGCACAGGGAGTGGCGGCAGTAGCAGCGGCATCACATGGGCCAATATATGGGGCTCATTATTCTGTTTGGAACAATAAATGGGGCTCATTATTCTGTATAGAGGACTATACTCTCCGGTTTTTGAGCTAATCTAGAATGTACAATACCGTATATACTCGAGTATAAGCCGAGATTTTCAGCCCAAATTTTTGGGCTGAAAGTGCCCCTCTCGGCTTATACTCGAGTCAATGTGGGTGGCAGGGTCGGCGGGTGAGGGGGTGAGGGCGCTGAGGTATACTTACCTAGTCCCAGCGATCCTCGCGCTGTCCCTGCCTTCCTCCCCGTCTTCTGTGCTGCAGCTTCTTCCTCTCTTCAGCGGTCACGTGGGACCGCTCATTAGAGATATGAATAAGCGGCTCCACCTCCCATAGGGGCGGAGCCGCCTATTCATTCCTCTAATCGGCGGTGCCGGTGACCGCTGACAGGAAGAGCTGCGGCACCGAAGACCAGGCAGAGGGACAGCGCGAGGATCGCCAGGACTAGGTGAGTATGTCATATTCACCTGTCCTCGTTCCAGCCGCCGGGCGTCGCTCCATCTTCCCGGCCGGCGCCTCCATCTTCCCGACTTCTGCGCTCTGACTGTTCAGGCAGAGGGCGCGATGACGCATATAGTGTGCGCGGCGCCCTCTGCCTGATCAGTCAGAGCAGAGACGCCGGGAAGATGGAGGCGCCGGAACGAGACGCCGGGAGCTGCAATCAAGGGAGGTGAGTATGTGTTTTTTTTTAATTGCAGCAGCGGCGGCGGCAGAGATTTCTATGGGGCACAATGAACGGTGCAGGGAGCAGAGCTGTGTATATATGTGGGACATGCAGGGAGCAGAGCTGTGTATATATGTGGGACATGCAGGGAGCAGAGCTGTGTATATATGTGGGACATGCAGGGAGCAGAGCTGTGTATATATGTGGGACATGCAGGGAGCAGAGCTGTGTATATATGTGGGACATGCAGGGAGCAGAGCTGTGTATATATGTGGGACATGCAGGCAGCAGAGCTGTGTATATATGAGGGACATGCAGGGAGCAGAGCTGTGTATATATGTGAGACATGCAGGCGGCAGAGCTGTGTATATATGTGGGACATGCAGGGAGCATATGGCACCGTATATGGCACAGCAATGGGGCACAATGAACGGTGCAGAGCACCGTATATGGCACAGCAATGGGGCACAATGAACGGTGCAGAGCACCGTATATGGCACAGCAATGGGGCACAATGAACGGTGCAGAGCACCGTATATGGCACAGCAATGGGGCACAATGAACGGTGCAGAGCACCGTATATGGGCACAGCAATGGGGCACAATGAACGGTGCAGAGCACTATATGGGGCACAGCTATGGGGAAATAATGAACGGTGCAGAGCACTATATGGCACAGCTATGGGGAAATAATGATCTATTTTTATTTTTGAAATTCACCGGTAAATGCTGCATTTCCACCCTAGGCTTATACTCGAGTCAATAAGTTTTCCCAGTTTTTTGTGGCAAAATTAGGGGGGTCGGCTTATACTCGGGTCGGCTTATACTCGAGTATATACGGTATATATCACTCATGTAATGTAAGAAGTAAGTGAAATCTTTGGCATTGTACTATACGTACCTATATTTCTCTGCCGTATCGGTGCATTATGAATTGTGGTATGTGTTAAAGGGGCCCAACGGGACTCTTTCGTCCATGGCCCATGAAATCTTGGAGCCGGCCCTACTGAGGTCTATTACCAAGTCCTTGTCAGAGTTAGAACTTGCTTCATGACAAAAGGAGAAGAGAAGTTGGCATGAGAAGGAGAGCTGGAGGAGTGATAAGTGACTGTTGTTTGGTTTGTACACTTAATAATCCCTTATCCTGCCCTGTTTTGCTTTCTTCCCCTTCCTACACACCATAGTGGTTTCCTCTGTTAAACATTAGTGAATATTTTGTGTGTGTGGAGTTTTTAGTTTTCCTCTTGTCTTTATTGCCCTGTACAGAAGCACCCCCTCTTTTCTGTGTGGGGGAAAGGGACAGATGAAGGACTAACTTTGGAGATAGGGCAAGGGCAGAAGCCCCATTGTTTTTGCCATCTGAAGTATCCCGGGGAACAGGGCGAGCTAGGGTGCCCCTATGGTTAGGGCCAGGAAAGGAGCCCCTGGTCCCAGGTAACTCGACAACTGTGTCATGACACCTATCTTACTGTTTAATATGGGACTTAAGCCAGACTCGCAATGCTGGAAATGCGGTGTATCGAATGCAGACTTGATTAATTTAATGAGGAATTGTTCTTGCTTGAGATGCTTCTAGGGAGATGTGCTAGACTTTATTAATTCTGTTTTTAACTGCCAGATCCCAGAAGATCCTAAAGTGTGTACTATTGGTTATGTGGCAGAAATCCCTCTTAGGTAGAGTCAACGACTAGCCATCTCACAAATACCATTTCAGGCTCAGAAGAGTATCGCTTCTCACTGGAAATCAGCAAAGTTGCCTTCTATGCCATAAATTGTTCTTATATGTCTTGAGAAATATGTATAGCAAAGAACAAGGGTGTGACAAAAATTGGAGAAAATCTTGGACTTTGGTTAGATAGGCCTAACCTAGCACCTATGACTTTGATTTGGTCAAGGATATTATTACGTGTGTTATGAAGGAGTGCATAAAAACAATTGGTAAAGTTAGAAAGACAAAAAGCGCAAATAGGGTCTTATCTGATAGCCAAGTGTTATTAGACATTATAGGTACACTCACCTGATAGGGTTGTGGCATTCACAACACCTATAGAAGCATGTAAAAGGCTGCAGTAAGACCACCAGGGAGATGCAATGTAATGAGTGAGAAATATGGTGGTTTAAAATCCACGCTGCCCAAGGTTCCAAAAACGCGATCACACACAGAGGTGAAGCATGAATGTGGTATATTTGTCAACACATTTCAAGGTTTCCAAATCTTTTCATCAGGACAAAACCACAATGATCTTTGTATCACACTATGTCTGGCCAATATGTTTTTTCTTTGCCAGTATGGAGCCTGTTCACATGCTCTGTGACCAGGTGGCGAATTTGACACAGATGAATCGGCATTTGGGCAATGAATGCCAGAGTGTGGAGTCATCATAATATCCGTTCAGTGTATCAGACAGCATGTTGTTCGTGCTACTGTGAGCAACGTGTATGGTCTAAACATGCTACCATAGCCTCCAGTGTCTTCAGTATGGTTGAGCGACTTTTACTTTTATAGGATCGGGTCGGGTTTCACGAAACCCGACTTTTTCAAAAGTCGGGTCGAGTGAAATCGGCCGATGCTATAAAAAAGTTGGGGTCGGGGTCGGCCGAAACTCGAAACCCAATGCAGTGCATTGGGTTTCCAATGGTTCCCAGGGTCTGAAGGAGAGGAAACTCTCCTTCAGGCCCTACGATCCATATTTAAGTGTAAAATAAAGAATTAAAATAAAAAATATCGCTATACTCACCCTCGGACGCGCTAGGAGGGGATCTTGATGATTTGCATGCCCAAAAGCATTCAGCATTAGAGGCAATTCCACAACTATTAGTAAACCCATTTAAAGCATGGCACGGTATGCAAATGTGTGTCTTCCTGTGAATGGCATTTATTGATCATATGCATCGTTTTAACATGTCTATCCATCCTATGATTTCCTAATTTGATCAGTATACATATCTCTCTCTCTCTCTCTCTCTATATATATATATATATATATAGATATATATATATATACTGTATACAGTGGGGGAAATAAGTATTTGATCCCTTGCTGATTTTGAAAGTTAGCTCACTGACAAAGATATGAACAGTCTATAACTTTATGGGTGGGTTAATTTTAACATTAGAAATAGAATATCAAAAATAAAATCCAGAAAATCATATGGTATAAATTATATAAATGTATTTGCATTTTGCAGTGAGAAATAAGTATTTGATCCCCTTGGCAAACAAGACTTAATACTTGGTGGCAAAACCCTTGTTGGCAAGCTCAGCAGTTAGACTTTTTTTGCAGTTGATGATGAGGTTTGCGCACATCAGGAGAAATTTTGGTCCACTCCTCTTTGTAGATCATCTCTAAATCATTAAGATTTTGAGGCTGTCGCTGGGCAACTCGGAGCTTTAACCCCTTCCCGACCTTTGACGCATACGCTGCGTCATGAAAGTCGGTGCCATTCCGACCCATGACGCAGCGTATGCGTCATGGTTTGATCGTGTTCCTGCGGGTCGGGTGACCGGGGTCAATGAAATGTCACCCGACCCGCAGGTACGTGAGGACCTCTAGTTGACCCCAGGGGGGGTGGCTTTGCCCCCCCGTGGCCACGATCGCTCCTGTGCCCTCTGTTTCACCCCCCTCCAGCTCTGATTGGAGAAAGCGTCCATGTGACGCTTTCACTCCAATCAGCGGTGGAGGGGCGGAGTGAAACATGTCTCACATCACTCTCCAGCTTCATCCCTTCCGTGGAAGCTGGAGAGTGAGGTCCCTGTGTGCCGCACCCGCCGCCGCCACTGCCTGATCGCCGCCGCCCGCTGCCAGATCGCCGCCGCCCGCTGCCAGATCGCCGCCGCCGCCGCTGCTAGATCGCCCCCTGCTGCCTGATCGCCGCTGCTGCCGCCTTCCGGTACTCCCCCCTCTGCCTCCCTCTCCCCCCACCATCCGATACCCCCCCGCCATCCGTTAACCCCTGCACTCCCTCCCACGCCCCAGAAATCAGCCCCCTGCCCAGTGATCACCCAGGCTCCTACATCTCCCCTGCCCCCTCCTTCCCCCCCTCCCGCTCCTGACAGCCACCTTCTGACCCCCCCCCCGTGATCACCCACCCCAGTGATCACTCTGATCACCCCCTGCCCCCCTGATCACCCCCTGCTGCTGCTGGCTCCTGCATTACCTCAGGCCCCTTCGCTTGACTGCTCCCCCGTGCCCCACTGATCGCCGCCTGTCCGCCTTCCCATCCACTGATCGCCACCTGTCCGCCTTCTGGTACTCCCCCCCTCTGCCTCCCGCTCCCCCAACCGTCCGATCCCCCCCCTGCCATCCGTTAACCCCTCCACTCCCTCCCACACCCCAGAAATCAGCCCCCTGCCCAGTGATCACCCTTCCTTGCTGCAGGCTCCTACATCTCCCCTGCCCCCTCCTTCCCCCCCGCTCCTGACATCCACCTTCTGCCCCCCCCGTGATCACCCGCCCCAGTGATCACTCTGATCACCCCCTGCCCCCCTGATCACCCCCCCCCACTGCTGCTGCCGCCTCCTGCATCCCCTCAGGCCCCTTCGCCTGACAGCTCCCCCGTGCCCCGCTGATCGTCGCCTGTCCTCCTTCCGGTCTGCTGATCGCCGCCTGTCCGCCTTCCAGTACTCCCCCTCTCTGCCTCCCGCTGCCCCCGCCGTCCGATCCCCCCTCCCGACCGCCACTCCCTCCCACGCCCCGGAAATCACCCCCCTGCCCAGTGATCACCCTTCCCTGCTGCAGGCTCCTACATCTCCCCTGCCCCCACATTTCCTCCGCACCTGACAACCACCTCCTGCCCCCCCCCGGTGATCACCCGCCCCAGTGATCACCCTGATCACCCCCCCCGCGCTGCTGCTGCCGGCTCCTGCGTCTCCTCAGGCCCCTTCGCCTGACAGCTTCCCCTGCGCCCCACTTACCGCTCCCGCGTGATCGCTCCCGCGCCCTGCTGATCGCTCCCGTGCCCTGCTGATCGCTCCCCTTACTGCTGCTGCCGGCTCCTGCATCTCCTCAGCCCCCCCACTCCTGAAAGCCCCCTCCTGCAGTAAAGTTTCACTAAACACTCACACATACACACACGCACACTAATAAAGCTTAGTTTTTTTACACGCACGCACACACAATGTCCCGCTCGTCCCAGTCACAAAGGCTGTACTCGGCAGAGGAGGCATATTCTTTTATTGCCTCCAAAGCTGATAGTGAGGGAGAGGACCCTACCTTTCTCTATTCCTCCCACTCTTCCTCCTCCAGTGACACGGACTCGCCACCACCACGAAGTCGCAGGACGAGAAATCGTCCGCAGCCCAGGGAAGAAGGGCCGGAGCCCAGGGAAGAAGAGTCGGAGGCCGGGGGAGAAGACCCACAATCAAGTGTGAGTAACCCCCAACCTAGTGCTAGTCACGCCCAACCTAGCACTAGTACCCCCACCTGGACCCCCGTCCCTGAAAATTTTGCTCCACAGATTCCTGATTTCATTCCCCAATCAGGAATCCAATTTGAGACTGCCAACCTCAGGGAAATAGACTTTTTCAAAGTCTATTTCTCGGAGTCAATCGTCAGTCTCACGGTGGAGCAAACAAACTTATATGCCCTGCAATTTTTTGCCCAAAACCCAGTTTCATCATTTTCTGCTTGGAGTCCCGTTGACTCTGCAGAAATGTTGAAATATTGGGGACTGGTCCTTCACATGGGAATTGTGAAGAAACCAGAACTTCGCCAATACTGGAGTACTGATATTTTATATCAAACTCCAGTATTTGGCATGGTTATGATTCGCAAGCGTTTTGAGGCGATTCATAAATTTCTCCACTTTAGGGACAACACGGACATCCTTCCCCGCGATGACCCGAATTTTGATAGACTGTTCAAAATTCGGCCGGTCATCGAACACTTCAGCAACAAGTTTGCTGAAGTGTACATTCCCCAAAGGGAAATTTGTGTGGATGAATCCCTCATCCACTTCAAAGGGAGGCTTCAGTTCCGTCAGTACCTGCCCAGCAAGAGGGCGAGGTACGGGATTAAGCTCTATAAGATCTGCGAGAGTACCTCAGGGTACACTCTCAGCTTTAGAGTTTATCAAGGAAAGGACACCAGGATCCAGCCCCCAGAATGTCCACCTGCTCTGGGGGTGAGTGGGAAAATAGTGTGGGATTTGGTCCACCCACTGCTTGATAAAGGTTACCATCTGTACGTTGATAACTTTTATACAGGCATCCCACTCTTTCAATCCCTCTCTGCCAGAGCTACCGTTGCTTGCGGTACCGTGCGCAGAAACCAGAGGGGTCTCCCTTTGTCACTAATTGAGCAGGTTCTCCCAAAGGGTGAGACCCGGGCCCAATGTAGTGACAACATGCTTGTGGTCAAGTTCAAAGACAAAAGGGACGTCTTTTTCTTGACAACAATCCATGGTCCCGGCACCACGGCCACCACCGTTCGAGGTACCACAGCACAGGTCCACAAACCGGACTGTGCGCTGGGGTACAACAAACACATGGGGGGAGTTGATCTTTCTGATCAAGTCCTCCAGCCCTATAGTGCCATGCGGAAGACAAAGGTGTGGTATAAAAAACTGGCTGTGCACATCGTACAAATGGCATTGTATAACGCATACGTGCTATCACGATGTGCAGGTCAGACCAACAACACCTTCCTTCAGTTCCAGGAGGCGGTGATAAAGGCCCTGATGTTTGGAGACGAGGAAGGAGCGGGCCCCAGCACTGCTGGAACTCAAGGTTCCCGTATGGTACCAGGGCAACATTTTCCCGGTGAGGGGCAAAAAAGAAAAAGGTGCCGGGTATGTTATAAAAGGGGGATAAGAAGGGAAACTCGTTTCCAATGTGAAACGTGTCCCGACAAACCTGGACTGTGTTTGGATGAATGCTTCAGAATTCATCACACGTCCGTGGACTAGCCACATCCTGATATTCCACTACAGAACTCACCCACACCAGGCTGATATACACAATACACCACACACACCAACCTGACGTACACTACACCACACACCAACCTGACATACACTACACCACACACACCAACCTGACCCTACGTCAGGTTGGTATGTGTGGTGTAGTGTATGTCAGGTTGGTGTGTGGTGTGGTGTACGTCAGGTTGGTGTGTAGTGTGGTGTAATATACACCACACACACACCAACCGGACGTACACTACACCACATGTACACTACCCACCAACCTGATGTGCACTACTCCACACTCGCCAACCTGACCCTACGTCAAGTTGGTGTATGTGTGTGTTGTAGTGTATGTCCGGTTGGTGTGTGGTGTGGTGTTCGTCAGGTTGGTGTGTGTGGTGTATACTACACCACACACACCAACCTGACGTACACTACACCACATCCTGATGTACACGACGTACATTACACACCAACCTGATGTACACTACTCCACACTCGCCAACCTAACCCTACGTCAGGTTGGTGTGTGTGTTGTAATGTATGTCAGGTTAGTGCGTGGTGTAGTGTACGTCAGGATGGTGTGTGTGGTGTAGTATCCAACACACACACACACACCAACCTGACGTACACTACACACCAACCTGATGTACACTACTCCACACTCGCCAACCTGACCCTACGTCAAGTTGGTGTATGTGTGTGTTGTAGTGTATGTCCGGTTGGTGTGTGGTGTGGTGTACGTCAGGTTGGTGTGTGTGTGGTGTATACTACACACACACCAACCTGACGTACACTACACCACATCCTGATGTACACGACGTACACTACACACCAACCTGATGTACACTACTCCACACTCGCCAACCTAACCCTACGTCAGGTTGGTGTGTGTGTTGTAATGTATGTCAGGTTAGTGCGTGGTGTAGTGTACGTCAGGTTGGTGTGTGTGGTGTAGTATCCAACACACACACACACCAACCTGACGTACACTACACACCACCCTGATGTACACTACTCCACACTCGCCAACCTGACCCTACGTCAGGTTGGTGTGTGTGTTGTAGTGTATGTCAGGTTGGTGTGTGGTGTGGTGTACATCAGGTTGGTGTGTGTGGTGCAGTATACACCACACACACCAACCTGACGTACACTACAACACACACACACCAACCATATGTACACTATGTATGTCAAAAAGTCAAATGGCGCTCCTTCCCTTCTGAGCTCTGCTGTGCGCCCAAACAGTGGTTTACCCCCACATATGAGGTATCAGTGTACTCAGGAGAAATTGCTCAACACATTTTAGGATCCACTTTATCCTGTTACCCATGTGAAAATGAAAAAAATTGAGGCTAAAAGAAAATTTTTGTGAAAAAAAAGTACTTTTTCATTTTTACGGATCAATTTGTGAAGCACCTGGGGGTACAAAATGCTCACTATGCATCTAGATAAGTTCCTTGGGGGGTCTAGTTTCCAAAATGGGGTCACTTGTGGGGGTGCTCCAATGTTTAGGCACACAGAGGCTCTCCAAACGCGACATGGTGTCCACTAAAGATTGGAGCTAATTTTTCATTCAAAAAGTCAAATGGTGCTCCTTCCCTTCTGAGCTCTGCCGTGCGCCCAAACAGTGGTTTACCCCCAAATATGAGGTATCAGTGTACTCAGGAGAAATTGCTCAACACATTTTAGGATCCACTTTATCCTGTTGCCCATGTGAAAATGAAAAAAATTGAGGCTAAAAGAAAATTTTTGTTAAAAAAAAGTACTTTTTCATTTTTACGGATCAATTTGTGAAGCACCTGGGGGTACAAAATGCTCACTATGCATCTAGATAAGTTCCTTGGGGGGTCTAGTTTCCAAAATGGGGTCACTTGTGGGGGTGCTCCAATGTTTAGGCACGCAGAGGCTCTCCAAACGCGACATGGTGTCCACTAAAGATTGGAGCTAATTTTTCATTCAAAAAGTAAAATGGTGCTCCTTCCCTTCTGAGCTCTGCCGTGCGCCCAAACAGTGGTTTATCCCCACATATGAGGTATCAGTGTACTCAGGAGAAATTGCTCAACACATTTTAGGATCCACTTTATCCTGTTGCCCATGTGAAAATGAAAAAAATTGAGGCTAAAAGAAAATTTTTGTGAAAAAAAAGTACTTTTTCATTTTTACGGATCAATTTGTGAAGCACCTGGGGGTACAAAATGCTCACTATGCATCTAGATAAGTTCCTTGGGGGGTCTAGTTTCCAAAATGGGGTCACTTGTGGGGGTGCTCCAATGTTTAGGCACACAGAGGCTCTCCAAACGCGACATGGTGTCCACTAAAGATTGGAGCTAATTTTTCATTCAAAAAGTAAAATGGTGCTCCTTCCCTTCTAAGCTCTGCCGTGCGCCCAAACAGTGGTTTTCCCCCACATATGAGGTATCAGTGTACTCAGGAGAAATTGCTCAACACATTTTAGGATCCACTTTATCCTGTTGCCCATGTGAAAATGAAAAAAATTGAGGCTAAAAGAAAATTTTTGTGAAAAAAAAGTACTTTTTCATTTTTACGGATCAATTTGTGAAGCACCTGGGGGTACAAAATGCTCACTATGCATCTAGATAAGTTCCTTGGGGGGTCTAGTTTCCAAAATGGGGTCACTTGTGGGGATGCTCCAATGTTTAGGCACACAGAGGCTCTCCAAACGCGACATGGTGTCCACTAAAGATTGGAGCTAATTTTTCATTCAAAAAGTCAAATGGTGCTCCTTCCCTTCTAAGCTCTGCCGTGCGCCCAAACAGTGGTTTACCCCCACATATGAGGTATCAGTGTACTCAGGAGAAATTGCTCAACACATTTTAGGATCCACTTTATCCTGTTGCCCATGTGAAAATGAAAAAAATTGAGGCTAAAAGAAAATTTTTGTGAAAAAAAAGTACTTTTTCATTTTTACGGATCAATTTGTGAAGCACCTGGGGGTACAAAATGCTCACTATGCATCTAGATAAGTTCCTTGGGGGGTCTAGTTTCCAAAATGGGGTCACTTGTGGGGGTGCTCCAATGTTTAGGCACGCAGAGGCTCTCCAAACGCGACATGGTGTCCACTAAAGATTGGAGCTAATTTTCATTCAAAAAGTCAAATGGTGCTCCTTCCCTTCTGAGCTCTGCCGTGCGCCCAAACAGTGGTTTACCCCCACATATGAGGTATCAGTGTACTCAGGAGAAATTGCTCAACACATTTTAGGATCCACTTTATCCTGTTGCCCATGTGAAAATGAAAAAAATTGAGGCTAAAAGAAAATTTTTGTGAAAAAAAAGTACTTTTTCATTTTTACGGATCAATTTGTGAAGCACCTGGGGGTACAAAATGCTCACTATGCATCTAGATAAGTTCCTTGGGGGGTCTAGTTTCCAAAATGGGGTCACTTGTGGGGGTGCTCCAATGTTTAGGCACACAGAGGCTCTCCAGACGCGACATGGTGTCCACTAAAGATTGGAGCTAATTTTGTCATTCAAAAAGTCAAATGGCGCTCCTTCCCTTCCGAGCCCTGCCATGCGCCCAAACAGTGGTTCCCCCCCATATATGGGGTATCAGCGTACTCAGGACAAATTGGTCAACAAGTTTTGTGGTGCAGTTTCTCCTTTTACCCTTGGGAAAATAAAAAAAATGTTGCTAAAATATCATTTTTGTGACTAAAAAGTGAAATGTTCATTTTTTTCTTCTATGTTGCTTCTGCTGCTGTGAAACACCTGAAGGGTTAATAAACTTCGTGAATGTGGTTTTGAGCACCTTGAGGGGTGCAGTTTTTAGAATGGTGTCACTTTTGGGTATATTCAGCCATATAGACCCCTCAAACTGACTTCAAATGTGAGGTGGTCCTTAAAAAAAATGGTTTTGTAAATTTTGTTGTAAAAATGAGAAATCGCTGATCAACTTTAAACCCTTATAACTTCCTAGAAAAAAAACATTTTTTTTCCAAAATTGTGCTGATGTAAAGTAGACATGTGGGAAATGTTATTTATTAACTATTTTGTGTCACATATCTCTCTGGTTTATCAGAATAAAAATTCAAAATTTGAAAATTGCAAAATTTTCAAAATTTTCGCCAAATTTCCAATTTTTTCACACATAAACGCAAAAATTATCGACCTAAATTTACCACTAACATGAAGCCCAATATGTCACGAGAAAACAATCTCAGAATCGCTAGGATCCGTTGAAGCGTTCCCGAGTTATTACCTCATAAAGGGACACTGGTCAGAATTGCAAAAAATGGCAAGGTCTTTAAGGTCAAAATAGGCTGGGTCATGAAGGGGTTAACTCCCTCCATTTTCTATGGGATTAAGGTCTGGAGACTGGCTAGGCCAATCCATTACCTTAATGTGCTTCTTTTTGAGCCACTCCTTTGTTGCCTTGGCTCTAGGTTTTGGGTCATTATCTTGTGGGAAAACCCAGCCACGATCCATTTTTAATGTCCTGGCGGAGTGAAGGAGGTTGTCACTCAGGATTTTACGGTACATGGCGTCATCCATTCTCCCATTGATGTGTTGAAGTAGTCCTGTGCCCTTAGCAGAGACACACTCCCAAAACATAATGTTTCCACCTCCACGCTTGACAGTGGGGACGGTGTTCTTACGGTCATAGGCAGCATTTGATTTCCTCCAAAACAAAGCAAGTTGAGTTAATGACAAAGACCTCAATTTTTGTCTCATCTGACCACAGCACCTTCTCCCAATCACTCACAGAATCATCATTGGCAAACTTCAGATGGGCCTGCACGTGAGCCTTCTTGAGCAGGGGGACCTTGCAGGCACTGCAGGATTTTAAACTGTAATTACTTTGTAATATGTTATCAATGGTTTTCTTGGTGACTGTGGTCCCAGCTGCCTTGAGATCATTAACAAGTTCCCCTAGTGTAGTTTTAGGCTGATCTCTCACCTTCCTCATGATCAAGGATACCCCACGAGGTGAGATCTTGCATGGTACCCCAGATCGATGTCGATTGACAATCATTTTGCATTTCTTCCATTTTCTTACTATTGCACCAACAGTTGTCTCCTTCGCATCCAGCGTCTTCCTTATGGTTTTGTAGTCCATTCCAGCTTTGTGCAGGTCTATGATCTTGTCTATGACATCCTTCATAAAGCTATTTGGTCCTACGCATGTTGTAGAGGTTAGAGTCTGACTGATTAATTGAGTCTGTGGACTGGAGTCTTTTACAAAGGTGACTATGTAAGACAGCTGTCTTTAAAGGGAACCTGTCACCTGAATTTGGCGGGACTGGTTTTCGGTCATATGGGCGGAGTTTTCGGGTGTTTGATTCACCCTTTCCTTACCTGCTGGCTGCATACTGGCCGCAATATTGGATTGAAGTTCATTCTCTGTCCTCCGTAGTACACGCCTGTGCAAGCTTACAAAATCAGCAAGGGATCAAATACTTATTTCCCCCACTGTATGTATATATATATATATAAATATATATACATATATATATATATATATATATATATATATACACACACTGTATATGCGTGAAATGTATATTGTGTGTGTAGTGTATAGTACATTTGGTCTTTTGAGAAAACTGTTTCAAGAGTGAGTTGCTTTGTGATAATTAGATCCTGACATACACCTAGTTTCACATTTCAGTGCTTCGTTCCAATTAGAATGACATTATAGTAAAAGTGTAGCAATATAATTGTATGAAGAATAGATCTAATTTTCTCAATGTCACTGCAATATCACCTTTCAGCACTAATAGCATTGAATGATTACGCATATCATTTAGTAATTGTATTTTATCCATTTTCACAGCGCAAACTGATTTTTAAAGTGGACATATGATTAGATTATAAATGAACACAACGCTTGAAGACCTTGATGAGTATCAATATGTAATGCAAATGTGACATCAGCTGCCAGGAATACTGGTGCAAATTTTAGCATCATTGTGTGTTTACAGTATAGATCCATTATGTTTAACATTGAGGTTAAAAGAGATCAAAGATCCAGTAAACGGTTTTACTGGCATGTTTTAGATAATTGTATTTGCTTAGTCTTAATATTCTGTTTTATAAATAATCATATCATGAGATTCTTCAAAATAAAGGCCTCAAAGAACAACAATAAAGTAAATTTCCCAATGTTTTCTTCCTAATAACATGTATTTACTATATATATTGCTAAAACTGTTGAAAATAAATTTTGTTTAAACTCTAGCTGTGGTAAATCTGTATATGCTTTATTCATTCATTTTAAGTGGCTTAACACTCATATACTGTATATGGCAGATCCACAGGATCTTTGTCAGTTATTCTCGCTGTCATTAAATATGATATTAAGTATAAATTCAGGGCCAGCATTAGGGGATTGTGGGCAATTGCCAAGGGGCCTCACTCCATCAGAGGTCTCCAGCATCTATAGCAAAAATCAGCTGGCATTTTCCCATGCTCAAGAGTTCATCTACGTTCAGGCTGTGAGGGAGCGCAGCTTCAGTGACATCACTGCTAGAGTTGAGCGACTTTTACTTTTTTAGGATCGAGTCGGGTTTCGCGAAACCTGACTTTGTCAAAAGTCGGGTCGGGTGAAATCGGCCGATTATTGCGAAAAGTCGGGGGCCGACCGAAACACGAAAGCCAATGCAAGTCAATGGGGAATCAAAGTCGGCAGTGAGTGGAGGACAGGAAAACACCTACAGTGCCCATTTTAATGCCCAAAACATCAATTCTTATTTCTTAAGCTTGTCAATCTTAATTTACTTTATAGAAATAGTTAGGCATTGAAAACAGGGGGTCATTTGGCTAAAGTTGTGGGGGGGTAGGGCAGGCTCAAGATTTTCGTTGGCCCAGGAAACGCGGACTACGTCATGGCGGTGGAGCAGGGAGAGGTAAGTATTTCAACTTTGCAAGTGCTGTGATCCTGAGCAAGCAGGGGGGGCCCACTCATTGGCACTTGGCACTGGCACAGGGCCCCTCATAGTACGGCGGTGTGTTTGACGGCGGGTGGCGCCTTCCACTGCCAGAGACACTTTTGCGTACTATGAGCGGCCCTGTGCCAGTGACATCGCCAACGAGTATGCCCCCCCACCTGATGAAGGCACCTGCACTTTTATCTGCACCTTCCTCTTTGTCCCCATGTAAGGTGGCATAGTATGCAGGAAGGGGAACCTGACTTTCAGCAGGGTCAGATTCTGGCTGTGCAGAGTGCAAGGGGAATGTAGTGGTCTGGGTCAATGTACCAGCAGACTCATCTACCAGTGGCTGGGCAATGGGCAGGATGAGGAGGAAACACAGATATAGCCCCAAATAATAAAGTAGGCTAAATGCAGTTCAAAATTGGTAACAGGACTAAACAGGCGGCATAGCTTTGTTCAGTGGAGGACAACTGTAATGATTGGCGCAGACACAGTTAGTAGGTCCAAAATAAAAAAAAAAGTAGGCTTAATGCAGTTCAAAATTGGTAACAGGACTAAACAGGCGGCATTGCTTTGTTCAGTAGAGGACAACTGTAATGAGTGGCGCAGACACAGTTTGTAGGCCCACAATAAAAAAGTAGGCTAAATGCAGTTCAAAATTGGTAACAGGACTAAACAGGCGGCATTGCTTTGTTCAGTGGAGAACAACTGTAATGAGTAGCGCAGACACAGTTTGTAGGCCCCCAATAAAAAAATAGGCTAAATGCAGTTCAAAATTGGTAACAGGACTGAACAGGCGACATTGCTTTGTTCAGTGGAGGACAACTGTAATGAGTGGCGAAGACAGTTTGTAGGCCCACAATAAAAATGTAGGCTAAATGCAGTTCAAAATTGGTAACAGGACTAAACAGGCGGCATAGCTTTGTTCAGTGGAGTACAACTATAATGAGTGGCGCAGACACAGTTAGTAGGCCCAAATACAAAAGTAGGCTTAATGCAGTTCAAAATTGGTAACATGACTAAGGAGGCGGCATAGCTTTGTTCAGTGGAGGATAACTGTAATGAGTGGCGCAGACACAGTTTGTAGGCCCACAATAAAAAAGTAGGCTAAATGCAGTTCAAAATTGGTAACAGGACTAAACAGGCGGCATTGCTTTGTTCAGTGGAGGACAACTGTAATGAGTGGCGCAGACACGGTTAGCAGGCCCAAATACAAAAGTAGGCTAAAAGCAGTTCAAAATTGGAAACAGGACTAAACAGGTGGCATAGCTAGGTACTGGGGTGGGCTCCTCTGCTGAGTAGCAGACAGTGGTACTAGGCGCAAAGTATTAACTGGTCTAAATGGAGGCCAGGGCCCCTGTATATTTTAACTATCATCTATCATTTCAACAAATTTGTATTTGCAGTGCCATTGAAGGATTTAACAGCACAGAGTACACAGTGGTGGAGCAGGGAGAGGTAAGTATTGCAAGTGGTAGAGCACTGTTCGAGCTGGGGGGAACACTCTCTCGTGAGCAGCGGTACTGTCACAGGGCCCCTCATATTACGACGGTGTGTCTGACGTTGGTTGTGCACCACCACCGTCAGAAACACTTCAATGTACTATGAGGGACCCTGTGCCAGTGCCGGCGCCCAAGAGTGGGCGCACCCACCTGTCCAGGCAAACGGCACTCGCACGGGTGCTTGCGCCAGATGGTGACCATGGCCCTGTGGGGGGAGTCAGCCCACTTATGGAGGTATAAAAATAGCCTATGGTGGACATTCAGCAGCTGCAAATGGCGGAATTTGAGAAGTCAGTAAGAGGAGGCCAAAAGCAAGACATTTTTCAGGCAAGCTACGTGTCAGGAGGAGAAGGTGGTGCAAAATAATTTGAAATCCACGATTGGTTCATTTTAATGAAGGTTAGATCATCAACATTCTGGGTAGCCAGACGTGTCCTTTTTTCGGTCAGTATTGAACCAGCAGCACTGAAGAATCTTTCTGATAGCACACTAGAAGCAGGGCAAGCGAGCTCCTGTAATGCATATTCTGCCAATTCAGGCCATGTGTCTATTTTAGATGCCCAGTAATCAAAGGGGATTGACCTGTGAGGGAGAACATCGATAAGGGAGGAAAAGTAGCTCTATACTGGACAAATGCTGTCTCCTGTCACTTTAAATCGATGCAGCACCACCTGTCGTGTCAGCGGTCATTGAGAAATCACTCCACAACCTGGTCATAAAACCCCTCTGTCCAATGCCACTTTGGATTTGTGCACCTCTAACACCTCTGCCATGTTGCCTTCTATAGCTCATGCGAGATCCATGACCGCTACTGTGTGCTGGGAATGCCTGAACCAAACGGTCTACAAGAGTTGCTTGTTTGGTAGCCAATATTTGCTCAAGGTTCTCATGTGGCATGATATTTTGTAATTTTCCTTTATATCGTGGATCCAGGAGGCAGGCCAACCAGTAATCGTCATCGGTCATCATTTTGATAATGCACGGGTCCCTTTTTAGGATACGCAAGGCATACTCAGCCATGTGGGCCAACGTTCCAGGTGTCAATTCACTGCTTGTGCTGGGTTGAGGAGCACTTTCTTGCAAATCAACATCACTTGTGTCCCGCAATAACCCTGTACTTGACCTTGCAACGCCACCAGTTTCTATTGCCCCCTGTGAAGCATCCTCCTCCCATAAATATTCATCCCCATCATCATCCTCCTGCTCCTCTTCGTCCGCCACCTCGTCCAGGAGAGTTCCCTGAGCAGACAATGGCTGACTGTCATCAAGGCTTCCCTGCTCCTTGGCTGCAGACGTCAGCTCCTTAATGTGCATCAAACTTTGCATCAGCAGACGCATTAGTGAGATGCTCATGCTTATGATGGCGTCGTCTGCACTTACCAGCCGTGTGCATTCCACAAAACACTGAAGGACTTGACAGAGGTCTTGGAGCTTCGACCACTGCACACCAGACAACTCCATGTCTGCCATCCAACTGCCTGCCCGTGTATGTGTATGTATCCTCCCACAAATTATTTACAGCACGCCTCTGTTCGCACAGCCTCTGAACCATGTGCAGTGTGGAGTTCCACCTTGTTGCAACGTCGATTATTAGACGGTGCTGGGGAAGATTCAGCGATAGCTGATGGTTCAGCATACGGCTGGAGTGTACGGGCAACTGGAGGATGTGCGAGCAAAGTCTTCGCACCTTCAGGAGCAGGGCTGGTAACTCTGGATAATTTTTGAGGAAGCACTGCACCACCAGGTTCAAGGTGTGAGCCAGGCAAGGTATGTGTTTAAGTTCTGAAAGGGCTATGGCAGCCATAAAATTCCTTCCGTTATCACTGACTACCTTGCCTGCAACAAGATGTACACTGCCCAGCCATGACTGAGTTTCTTGCTGCAAGTACTCAGCCATTACTTCTGCGGTGTGTCTGTTGTCGCCCAAACACTTCATTTCTAACACAGCTTGCTGATGCTTACCACTAGCTGTTCGATAATGGGACACCTCGTGTGCAACACTGGCAGCTGCGGATTGAGTGGTCATGCGACTGCACTCTGTGCACGAGCTTTCGCTTCTGGAGGAGGAGGAGGAGGAGGAGGAGGAGGAGGAGGGGTGGCGACGCCTACAGCCAACTGTTTCCTAGACCGTGGACTGTCCCACTATGGCTGTCCCCTGTGGACCCTGCATCCACCACATTAACCCAGTGTGCCGTGATGGACATGTAACGTCCCTGGCCATGCCTAATGGTCCATGCATCTGTTGTGAGATGCACCTTTCTACTGACTGATTGCCTCAGTGCATAGACAATGCGGTCTTTGACATGCTGGTAGAGGGCTGGGATGGCTTTTCTCGCAAAGAAGTGTCGACTGGGTAGGTCATAGTGTGGTACTGCGTAGGCCATCAGGGCTTTGAAAGCTTCGCTTTCAACCAACTGGTAGGGCATCATCTCTAACGAGATTAGTCTAGCAATGTGGGCGTTCAAACCCTGTGTACGCGGATGAGAGGATGAGTACTTTCTTTTCCTGATGAGAGTCTCTTGTAGGGTGAGCTGGACTGGAGAGGTGCATATGGTGGAACTAGCAGTGGTGGTGTTGGTGGACATGGCGGATTGAGAGAGGGTTGGTGATGGTATTCTTGATGTTGGACTACATACAGTGTTTCCTACCAATAACCTTGTGATTCCCTGACTGCTTTGGCCTTGTGATGATACCTCCACATTTGCTGCTGGTGGTGTCCTAACCGGTGAGCTTACAGTGAGGGAAGCAATGTAGCGTTGCTGACTACCTTCATTCTGAGCAGGTGCACCAACGGTATGGGACGTTTGGCAGTTAGTCCAGGCTTGCAAGTGCATGCTGGTTAAATGTCTAAGCATGCACGTTGTATTTAAATTTTGAAGATTCTTCCCTCTGCTAAAGGTCTTTGAGCATTTCTTACAGATAACTTTTGTCTGATCATTCGAATCTTGGTTAAAAAATTGCCACACTGCACTCTTCCTACTATGGAATACCTTTTCAAGCATTGCACGCTGTGCTACTTTCACCAGATGGCCACGCTGTCCTAAAACTGTTTTTGTTTTTGACAAACATTTTTGGCGTGATATGGGCCTGCCAGATGACAGCTGTTGCGTTGTACATGGCTGCTGCAGATCATCCTCCTCCACTTCTGAGCAATCTTGGTCAACAACTGGGTCATCTATCACCTCCTCTTCAATGTCATGTGCACCTTCCTCTGTGTCACCGTGTAAGCCGGTGCTATAGCGCTCGGGACGGAGCACCATAGTCTCATCAGGGTCAGATTCTGGCTCAGTACACTGCGAGGGCAATGTAGTGATCTGAGTCAACGGAGCAGCATAATAATCTAGCTGTGGCTGTGCATCAGGGCACTCCATGTCCTATTCATCTTGTAATGGACAGTTAACAATTTCCTGTTCTAACCCAGGCACGGTATGTGTAAAGAGCTCCATGGAGTAACCTGTAGTGTCACCTGACACATCCTTCACTTTTGGTTTGGGTGAAGGACACAATGAAACGTCTTGTTCCTGACCAGGAGCATCCACTGACGACTCGCTGCTTTTATATTTGGAACTTTCTGAAGAGGAGGCGAAAGAGCTAGAGGCTGCGTCAGCAAGGAAAGCCAAAACTTTTTCCTGCTGCTCCGGCTTTAAAAGCCGTTTTCCTACTCCCAGATAAGGGAGCCTTCGAGGCCTTGTGTAGCCAGATGATGACGCTGGCTCAACACCTATAGGTGCTGTTGTGCTTTTGCCCCTACCACCAGATGCACCACCATCAGTACCAGCTCGCAACCACCGCCCACGGCCTCTTCCACCTGACTTCCTCATTTTTTGGAGAATCTAACCAAAATAACAACCATTATATGGTACTGTAAAACAAGGTAGAAGGTGTATATAACCATGTTGAGATTTTAAATCTCCCTTTTTTGGGGGGAGACTGAACAAAAAATCAGGCCCTGAGCAAAAAACAACACAATGTAAGTTGCTGGCTGATATACGACAAGCTAACAGGACAGAAGTATATCCACTTTGTGAGAATTTGAATCTCCCCTTTTTTGGGGGGAGACTGAACCACAACTTAGGCCCAGTGTATATAACAACGCAATCTAAGTGGCAGAAAGTGGATGGCTGATATACGACAAACTAACAGGACAGAAAAATATCCACTTTCTGAGAATTTGAATCTCCTCTTTTTTGGGGAGACTAAACCAAACCTCAGGCCCTGTGCATAAAACAACACAATGTAAGTGGCAGAAAGTGGCTGGCTGATATACCACAAACTAACATGACTGCAGTATATCCACTTTGTGATAATTTGAATCTCATATTTTTTGGGGGGAGACTAAACCAAACCTCAGGCCCTGTGCATAAAACAACACAATGTAAGTGGCAGAAAGTGGCTGGAAGATATATGAAAAAAATACAAGGAAGGACTATAGTACAATTTCAATCTCCCTACAATGATCTCAGGACAAGTATGGCAGCAATAAAAAGGACTGCTGCACACAAAAGTGTGGACAAATAATCAAGATAACTGTGCAGAAAGGAGCAACCGGATTTTTGCTTTTAAAAAAGCAGTTGATTTGCACAGCGGCGTGTAAACAGCAATGCAGCTATCAGGGAGCCTTATAAGCTACAGAGCTGATGCACAAAAATGTAGCCTCCACTGTCCCTGCAAATAAATGATGGTGTTGGACAGTGGAAATCGCTACAGCACAAGCAGTTTCGGGGCTTAATCTTCCTTCCCTAACTATATCCCTTCTTCTGATGAAGCTGCGGCAACCTCTCCCTATGCTATGATCGGCAGAAGTAAGATGGCGGTCAGCGTGCATGCCCCTTTATAGCCTCTGTGATGCCACAGAAAGCAAGCCAATCACTGTCTTGCCCTTTTCTAAGATGGTGGAGACCGAGACCTATGTCATCACGCTGCCCACACTCTGTGTCCTCCTTCATTGGCTGAAAAATGGCGCTGAAAGCGTCATACAAAATGCGACTTTGGCGCGAAGACGGCCGACCTCATGGCCGATCCCACACTAGGATCGGGTCGGGTTTCATGAAACCCGACTTTGCCGAAATTCAGCAATTTTTGAATTTGTGCAATCCGTTTTGCTCAACCCTAATCACTGCCAGTCACTGAAGCTCCGCTTCCAGCATTTCATTCATTCCCCAGTCTTTTACAACCGGGCCGGTCACATTAGCACCGTTCCCGTTTGCAAACTTTATATACTCCAGATATGGATTACAGCGTGGGACTGACTGAACGCCGGACAGATATCGATGTATTGTTGTTTTTTTATTTTTTATTTTTTACAGGAGATCGAGGGCATCGATTGGATTGGCAGAAGTATAAAGATGGCAAAACTGTGTGTTCTTTCATTTCTTTAAAATACTTTATTCTGCATGTGTGTGTGTTTGTTTAACCCTTTACAAACTTTAGGATTAGTAATGGATAGGTGTCTTATTGACAATACAAAGGTGATATTAACCCCTTATAACCCCATATGCCACCGCTGCAGGGCAGTGGGAAGAGAGAGGCTAAGTGCCAGAATTGTAAGATGCGCCTTTTTTGGGGTGGCTGGGGGCAAATGTTTTTAGCAAAGGGGGCAATAACCATGGTCCCTATCTAGACTATTAATATCTGTCCTCAATCACTGGCTTTCCCTCTCTGGAGCGGAAAATTGCACGGGAGCCCACGCCAGTATTAGTCACTGACATACCGTATATAAGTTCTGCAATGGTTTACTGTAAGTAAACCATGTCTCCTATCCTGTCGGCTTCTGCAATGACTTTACAGAAAGAGACAAATAAATTACCTGCTTTTCTGCTATCTATCTCTTTATGAAATATATATATATAAATATATGTGTGATACAGTGGGGCAAAAAAGTATTTAGTCAGTCAGCAATAGTGCAAGTTCCACCACTTAAAAAGATGAGAGGCGTCTGTAATTTACATCATAGGTAGACCTCAACTATGGGAGACAAACTGAGAAAACAAAATCCAGAAAATCACATTGTCTGTTTTTTTAACATTTTATTTGCATATTATGGTGGAAAATAAGTATTTGGTCAGAAACAAAATTTCATCTCAATACTTTGTAATATATCCTTTGTTGGCAATGACAGAGGTCAAACGTTTTCTGTAAGTCTTCACAAGGTTGCCACACACTGTTGTTGGTATGTTGGCCCATTCCTCCATGCAGATCTCCTCTAGAGCAGTGATGTTTTTGGCTTTTCGCTTGGCAACACGGACTTTCAACTCCCTCCAAAGGTTTTCTATAGGGTTGAGATCTGGAGACTGACTAGGCCACTCCAGGATCTTGAAATGCTTCTTACAAAGCCACTCCTTCGTTGCCCTGGCGGTGTGCTTTGGATCATTGTCATGTTGAAAGACCCAGCCACGTTTCATCTTCAATGCCCTTGCTGATGGAAGGAGGTTTGCACTCAAAATCTCACGATACATGGCCCCATTCATTCTTTCATGTACCCGGATCAGTCGTCCTGGCCCCTTTGCAGAGAAACAGCCCCAAAGCATGATGTTTCCACCACCATGCTTTACAGTAGGTATGGTGTTTGATGGATGCAACTCAGTATTCTTTTTCCTCCAAACACGACAAGTTGTGTTTCTACCAAACAGTTCCAGTTTGGTTTCATCAGACCATAGGACATTCTCCCAAAACTCCTCTGGATCATCCAAATGCTCTCTAGCAAACTTCAGACGGGCCCGGACATGTACTGGCTTAAGCAGTGGGACACGTCTGGCACTGCAGGATCTGAGTCCATGGTGGCGTAGTGTGTTACTTATGGTAGGCCTTGTTACATTGGTCCCAGCTCTCTGCAGTTCATTCACTAGGTCCCCCGCGTGGTTCTGGGATTTTTGCTCACCGTTCTTGTGATTATTCTGACCCCACGGGGTGGGATTTTGCGTGGAGCCCCAGATCGAGGGAGATTATCAGTGGTCTTGTATGTCTTCCATTTTCTAATTATTGCTCCCACTGTTGATTTCTTCACTCCAAGCTGGTTGGCTATTGCAGATTCAGTCTTCCCAGCCTGGTGCAGGGCTACAATTTTGTTTCTGGTGTCCTTTGACAACTCTTTGGTCTTCACCATAGTGGAGTTTGGAGTCAGACTGTTTGAGGGTGTGCACAGGTGTCTTTTTATACTGATAACAAGTTTAAACAGGTGCCATTACTACAGGTAATGAGTGGAAGAAAGAGGAGACTTTTAAAGAAGAAGTTACAGGTCTGTGAGAGCCAGAAATCTTGATTGTTTGTTTCTGACCAAATACTTATTTTCCACCATAATATGCAAAAAAAATGATAAAAAAACAGACAATGTGATTTTCTGGATTTTTTTTTCTCAGTTTGTCTCCCATAGTTGAGGTCTACCTATGATGTAAATTACAGACGCCTCTCATCTTTTTAAGTGGTGGAACTTGCACTATTGCTGACTGACTAAATACTTTTTTGCCCCACTGTATATATGTGTGTCAATGTCATATATATGTATATATGTATATATACAGTATACACACACATCTATACTATCTGTAAATTTCTATTTTATCTATTCTATCAGTGTCAGTGTGATTTTACTGTACACCGCACTGAATTGTCGGCTTTTCAAAGCACACTGGTGCGTATTTCTCGCAAGCCACACTGATGGTCCGTGTGGTGTGTGAGTTTTTCTTGCACCCATAGACTTTCATTGTCGATTCTCGGCCGATATACAGTGCAAATCACAGTATGCTGTAATTTCATTCACACGTATAATACGGCCTGGAAAAAAAATGGATGATTGGAGCTGCCCCATAGATTAACATTGGTCCGAGTGCTATGCAATTTGTTTTCACATAGCACTCGTCCCTATTCCTCTCTAGTGTGACTCCGGCCTGACCTGGAGAATCATAATGACAGGTCAGCTTTAGCATTCTGTGAACATAGTAAATAAAAGAATCAATTGTGGAATTTCACTTTTTTGCAATTTCATAGCACTTGGAATTTTTTTCCTAGTCCAAAATATGGTCAAATCAACTTATCTCATAAAAAACAAGCTATCACACGGCCATATTGAATACAAAATAAAAATCCCAAGGTCGTAAAGGGGCTAATAAAGAGGCACACACCCCGTAATGAGTTAAAAGATTCTTACAAATTCCTTGCACCTCTACCAGAAATGTTACTAAGGGCTGGTGTATATTCATAATAACATTTAGGCCATTGGTGTAAGTTTTGATTAATTTACCAGGCGAGCTTTGCCATGCCACACCTTAGCTGCATCCACTTTGATGGAGCTGGCCCAGACTTGAGTAAAGATGATAAAAGTTGCAAAATGTTTGTACAAAGCTGAGCTGTGAAATTCTGGCAAACACAGTGATGAATTGAACCCTGTAGAATTGAAGACTCAAGCAGAATGATGGCTCAGTGGTTAGCACTACAGCATTGGAACACTGAAGTTCTGTATTCAAATCCCTCTAAGCACAACATCTGCAAGGATATACTGTATGTTCTCTTCATGTTTTTGTGGGCTACTTCTACACTGCAAAGGCATGCTGATTGGGAATTTAGATTATGAGCCCTATTGGGGACAGTCTTGAAAATGACTGTGCAGCACGGAGGCTCAGTGGATAGCACTGTAGCCTTGTGGCGCTGGAGTCCTGGGTTCTAATCCCACCAAGGACAACATCTGCAAGGAGTTTATATGCTCTCCCCGTGTTTGCATTCGTTTTCTCCGGGTTCTCCGATTTCCTCCCATCTTTCAAAAACATACTGATAGGGAATTTAGATTGTGAGCCCCATCGGGGACAGTGATGTTAGTGTGTGCAAAACTGTAAAGCTCTGCAGAATATGATAGCACTATCTAAATGAGTAAAATAAAATAACCACTATATTCAAGGCATTAGCCCATAAAATATCTACAATATAATCCTCATTGCTATACCCACGTTATTGTATTCAATGCATTTTGGAAAATTATGACTCATTTAAAGTAATCTGTTAACACTTTAATACTAACTTATCTGAGAGCAACATGATATAATGCCAGAGACCCTGATTTTAGTGATGCATCACTTAGTTTACGTGGTGCAGCAGTTGTGATAAAATCACAGTTTTCTCTGCTGCAGACCTAGCAGTGCTCAGAATGCTGAGCGCTGTATAACCCCGCCCACACCCCTGATTGGCAAATTTCTGTGTACACTGTGAATTACTAGCAAGGTGAATAAATCCCTATTAAAAATGATACCTTTATTGATGCTATTAAAAGAAAAAGGAAATAAACTTGGTAATTCCAATGCAACAAATACATATCATATATGTATGTGGAGACCAAGGGGAGGGGGGTGTCCTAGCATTTTTCCTCAATGATGCACCCCAAAGATAAGCCCTGCCTGACCATGGAGGTTGGCACCCTAGATAAAGCATGTAAGTTATGGTGCCCCAGCTCAAAGTCATTTGACTCTAGGTGGTTCTGACTAAAGTAAGTACCCAATGGCTGTGTATTATTCGTGTACAGTTATTCAAAGTACTATTTTTTAAGTACTGGCAGTTAAACCATGGATGAATCTAACACGCATCTCTATTCTCTATTCTCTTCATACAGGTAAATCATATCATTCCAGCTTTGATCTGAATCTTGCATGTCTTTTTCCTCCATTCATTGTCAGCAAGCAGCCTGAATGGTAAATCATATCATTCTATCTCAGACATTGAATCCTGCATGTATGTAGATTTGTTAGCCATCTTAGTAAGCATTTGTTTTTTGTACATAGATATTGCCCTCACTTCTGCTTGTCCTTAGGCAGAGAGATCACATAACTGTTTTCAAATCGGTTTATGATACATGTAGGGCTGGACATTTGTTTATCTGTTCACTACATTTATTGTGTCCTGCTGTCTCAACTGAGTTAGATCGATTGCTAACGAGAGAGAGAGAGAAAAAAAAGTGAGATCTAAGAGCTAGCCTTCTATAAATTTAGACATAGTTTGGGGATGCATTTGTGCAGGGGTGCATTCGTGCACTATTATTTGTGTACAGTTATTCGAAGTACTGTTTTTAAGTACTGGCAGTTAAACCATGGCAGTTAGACAGGACAGGAGACAGGTACGATGCTTTAATCTTTCTATTCCCTATTCATTTGGAACAGAACAAATATTCACCATACGCATTTGCATAATCTATATCCTGGCTGCTGCATTCACTCACATTCACTGCCCTTGCATTAACTCTCTACACTCCATCCATATCGGCCCCTCTGTACTTTCCTCTCCTATGTATAGCACCCACGCTCTGTTCACATTGCTTAACAGTGCAGATCCATTCAGTCCCACCATCCAACACAAGAGACGCTGTCACAAATCACTTACCCATCTGCTCACTCTTTCTAACCTCCTTCTCCTAGTCGCTGGAGACATCTCTCCCAACCCCGGCCCCCCATGCTATAGCCAGTCAAACCTTCCAACTGTTATACTCAGAAACCCTTCTAGCCTTTTCAATATTCCATGCATGCCTTCTGCCTCTTTCAATTATGCCCTTTGGAACTCTCGCTCTGTGTGTAATAAACTCTCATTCATCTATGACTTCTTTCTTTCTGATTCTCTTAACCTCCTGGCTCTTACTGAAACCTGGATCTAGCAGTCAGACACCATTGCTGCTGCTGCTCTTTCATATGGTGGACTATACTTTTCTCATACCCCAAGATCGGACTACAAGCAGGTGGAGGCGTTGGTCTGCTTCTATCACCCAAATGTACATAGTTACATAGTTATTACATAGTTATTAAGGTTGAAGGAAGACTATAAGTCCATCTAGTTCAACCCATAGCCTAACCTAACATGCCCTAACATGTTGATCCAGAGGAAGGCAAAAAAAAAACCCATGTGGCAAAGAGTAAGCTCCACATTGGGGAAAAAAATTCCTTCCCGACTCCACATACGACAATCAGACTAGTTCCCTGGATCAACGCCCTTTCGAGGAATCTAGTATATATACCCTGTAACATTATACTTTTCCAGAAAGGTATCCAGTCCCCTCTTAAATTTAAGTAATGAATCACTCATTACATTTACAACATCATACGACAGAGAGTTCCATAGTCTCACTGCTCTTACAGTAAAGAATCCGCGTCTGTTATTATGCTTAAACCTTTTTTCCTCCAAACGCAGAGGATGCCTGTTATGGACCTGGTGGTTAGGAGCACCCGGAACGACCTGATGGGTAAACTCACACAGGACAAGCTCTGGGAAGTGGGAGCTCTGCTGACCGCAACCCGTAATCCTATCACACAACTAGAAATAGCCGTGGAGCGTACCTAACTCTACCTAGACGCCTCTTCACAGCCTAAGAGCTAACTAGCCCTAGAGATAGAAAATAAAGCCTACCTTGCCTCAGAGAAATCCCCCAAAGGAAAAGGCAGCCCCCCACATATATTGACTGTGAGTAAAGATGAAAGTCACAAACACAGAAATGAAACAGGTTTCAGCAAAGGGAGGCCAGACTTACTAAACAGACCGAGGATAGGAAAGGTATCTTTGCGGTCAGCACAAAAAACTACAAAAGACCACGCAGAGTATGCAAAATGACCTCCGCACCGACTCACGCTGCGGAGGTGCCACTCTGCATCCCAGAGCTTCCAGCTAGCAAGGCAAAATCATGATACCAAGCTGGACAAGGAAATAATGAACAAATAATAACTAGCAGGGACTTAGCTTCTGCTGGAGTAGACAGGTCACCAGAAAGATCCAAGAGCGAACTGAACCAGTACAAGAACATTGACAGCTGGCATGGAGTAATGATCAGAGTGGAGTTAAATAGAGCAGCCAGCCAAGACTAAACTAGGTCACCTGTGGAAGGAACCTCAGAACCAGCAGCTCCACTCACAGCCACCAGAGGGAGTCCATGGACAGAACTCGCCGAAGTACCGTTCATGACCACAGGAGGGAGTTCGATAACAGAATTCACAACAGATGCCCCCTTGTCCCTGTTTCAGGTCTATGATTAAAAAGATCATCAGAAAGGTCTTTGTACTGTCCCCTCATATATTTATACATTAAAATAAGATCACCCCTTAGTCTTCATTTTTCCAAACTAAATAGCCCCAAGTGTAATAACCTATCTTGGTATTGCAGACCCCCCCCCAGTCCTCTAATAACCTTGGTCGCTCTTCTCTCCACCCACTCTAGTTCAGCTATGTCTTTCTTATACACTGGAGACCAGAACTGTGCACAGTATTCTAAGTGTGGTCGAACTAGTGACTTGTATAGAGGTAAAATTATGTTCTCCTCATGAGCATCTATGCCTCTTTTAATGCATCCCATTATTTTATTTGCCTTTGTAGCAGCTGCCTGACACTGGCCACTGAATATGAGTTTGTCATCCACCCATACACCCAGGTCTTTTTCATTGACGGTTTTGCCCATAGTTTTATAATTAAGCACATAATTATACATCTTATTACTTCTACCCAAGTGCATGACCTTACATTTATCCCCATTAAAGCTCATTTGCCATTCATCAGCCCAATCTTCTAGTTTACATAAATCATCCTGTAATATAAAATTGTCCTCCTCTGTATTGATTACCCTGCAGAGTTTAGTGTCATCTGCAAATATTGAAATTCTACTCTGAATGCCCCCTACAAGGTAATTAATAAATATGTTCAAAAGAAGAGGGCCCAATACTGACCCCTGTGGTACCCCACTGCTATCCGCTACCCAGTCCGAGTGTGCTCCATTAATAACCACCCTTTGTTTCCTATCCCTGAGCCAGCTCTCAACCCACTTGCACATATTTTCCCCTATCCCCATTATTCTCATTTTATGAATCAACCTTTTGTGTGGCACCGTGTCAAAAGCTTTTGAAAAGTCCATATACACTACATCCACTGGGTACCCTTGGTCCAATCCGGAACTTACCTCTTCATAGAAACTGATCAAATTAGTCTCGCATGAACGGTCCCTAGTAAACCCGTGCTGATACTGGGTTATGAGGTTATTCCTCTTCAGATACTCCAGTATAGCATCCCTTAGACTGCCCTCCAAGATTTTACCCACAGTAGAGGTTAATCTTACTGGCCTATAATTACCGAGTTCAGTTTTTGTCCCCTTTTTGAATATTGGCACCACATTTGCTATACGCCAGTCCTGTGGTACAGACCCTGTTATTATAGAGTCTTTAAAGATTAAAAATAATGGTCTATCAATGATTGTACTTAATTCCTGCAGTACTCGGGTGGATTCTTCCAAGTTATCCCCCAAGTACCCTCACTTGTCTTCCCTTCCTTTGAAGTCCATGCTGTCAGACTCTACATCCCCTTCTCCATGTGAGTGGCGGTGATGTATTGTCCTCCCGGCCCCTCTCATCAGTTCCTGGATCACTTTGCCACCTGGCTTCCACACTTTCTCTCATGTGACATCCCCACACTCATCATGGGTAACTTCAACATCCCCATTGCTTTTCCCCTCTCCCCATCTGCTTCTCACTCACAAACTCCTCTCTCCCGCTCTCTGACCACCACCTTCTTTCATTTCATTTCGCCATCCCGCTCAGGTCACCCCCACTTTCCACACTTATAGAAACATACAGGCCATTAACACCCAGAAACTTATGCAGAGCTTGCAGTACTCATTGGCCCCTATCTCCTCCATCTCATGTCTTGATTTTGCACTGAAGCATTACAATGAAACTGTCCAAAGTGCCTTGGATGAAATTGCACCTCCTATACATAGAACAAAGCTGAGCTGTGAAATTCTGCAAACACTGGCACAGATGGCGACAACCATGGCACACGCTGCAAACACGTTTCCTACAGCGCTGCTCCAGGTGCCCGAACGTCTGTGGAGAAAATCTAATCCAAACGAAAATATCATCCATTATAAGTTTATACTTAAAACATACAACTCTGCCCTTCACCTCTCCAAACAAACCTATTTTAACACCCTCATCACCTCGCTGTCCAATAACCCTAAGGCTATGTGTACACGTTCAGGTGTCTTTTCTCATTTTTTTTGCGTTAAAAACACTATAAAAGCTCATTAAAAACGCATACATTATGCATCCTATTATTTAGAATGCATTCTGCATGTTTTGTGCACATGATGCGTTTTTTTCCGCAAAAAAATGCATTGCGGTAAAAAAAGCAGCATGTTCATTAATTTTGAGGATTTTCTGCGTTTTTCCCGCTATCCTATGCATTCGAGAAAAAATGCACAAAAAACGCACCAAAACGCGTCAAAAACGCAAAAAAAATGCATGCGGATTTCTGGCAGAAATGTCCGAAATCCTGACATGTACATATTCCCTAAAAGCCTGTTTGACACTTTCTATTCCCTACTCAACCCAAGAGTGCAGTCCCCAACCACGGATCTCAGCGCTGACGATCTGGCCAATTACTTCAAAGAAAAAATTTACCACATTCGACAGGAAATTATCTCCCAATCCCTTCATACCATGCACTGTCCTCCCTCCCCTACTGCATTCAGTTCACTCTCTGACTTTGAACCAGTTACGGAAGAAGTAATCAGACTCCTTGCATCTTCTAGCCCGGCCACTTGCAACAGCGTCCCCATTCCGTCACATCTCTTCCAGTCCCTTTCCCTGGCTGTCACGTCTCACCTAACAAAAATATTCAACCTTTCTCTCTCTTCAGGTATTTTTCCCTCCTCATTTAAGCATGCCATCATACATCCATTACTTAAAAAACAATCCCTCGATCAAAACTGTGCAGCTAATTATAGACCTGTCTTTAATCTTCCCTTCACCTCTAAACTCCTCGAACGCCTGGTCCACTCCCGTCTTATCCGCTATCTCTCAGATAACTCTCTTTTCGACCCTCTTCAATCTGGTTTCCGCTCTTTACACTCTACTGAAACTGCCCTCACTAAAGTCTCTAATGATCTACTAACAGCTAAATCTAATGGTCCCTACTCCATGCTAATTCTCTTGGAACTCTCCGTAGCATTCAATACTGTAGATCATCAGCTCCTCCTCAATATGCTCCGCTCCATCGGCCGCAAGGACACCGTTCTCCCCTGGTTGTCCTATCTCTCTGACCGCTCCTTCACTGTATATTTTGCTGGTTCCTCCTCCTCTCACCTTCCCCTTACTGTTGGGGTTCCACAAGGATCAGTCCTATGTCCCCTCCTCTTCTCTTTGTATACTGCCCCTATTGGACAAACAATGAGTAGATTTGGGTTCCAGTACCATCTCTATGCTGATGACACCCAATTATACACTTCTTCACCTGACATTACGCCTGTCTTTTTAGAAAACACCAGTGTTTGTCTTACCGCTGTCTCTAACATCATGTCCTCCCTCTATCTGAAACTGAACATATCAAAAACTGAACTCCTCGAGTTCTCTCCCTCTACTAACCTACCTTTGTCTGACATTGCAATCTCCGTGTGTGGTTCCACCATTACTTCCAAGCAACATGCACGCTGCCTTGGGGTCATCCTTGATTCTGAGCTTTCCTTCACCTCCACAGCCGATTATTGGCTCGTTCTTCTTATCTGCATCTCAAAAACATTTCTAGAATTCGCCCTTTTCTTACTTTCGACACTGCAAAAACTCTTACTATTTCACTCATTCATTCTTGTCTGGACTATTGTAACTCTCTCTTAATTGGCCTCCCTCTTACCAAAATCTCCCCACTAGAGTTGAGCATTCTGATACTGCAAATATCGGGCATCGGCCGATATTCGCTGTATCGGAATTCCGATACCGAGTTCCGATACTTTTGCGATATCGGATACCAGAATCGGAAGTTGCCATGGTGCAATGATGCCCTATAATGGAGTGTGGGAGGTGCATGGGTGGAGACTGCATGTGTGTGTGCGGGCGGGGTCTGTGCAGGCCTGCCGTGGGTCTGTGTGTGCCTGCCGGGGGTCTGTGCGGGCTGCCGGGGCTCTGTGCCGCCTGCCAGGGGTCTGTGCGGGCTGCGAGGGGTCTGTGCGAGCCTGCCGGGGCTCTGAGCGGGCTGCCGGGGCTCTGTGCGGCCTGCCGGGGGTCTCAATGGACCTGCCGGGGCTCTGAGCGGGCTGCCGGGGCTCTGTGTGGGCTGCCGGGGCTCTGTGCGAGCTGCCGGGGGTCTGTGCTTGTGTGCAGGCATCGTCCAATGGGACTACAAGTCCCATCAGACGATGCCTGCAACAGTGAGAGTGATTGACACATTAGCCAATGATGGGACAGTAGTAGTCCCATCATCCGGCTAATGTGTTGAATGAAAAAAAAAAAAAAATCCAATAGTAATAAAGGGTTAATAAAACACGCACACGTTAGGAAAAAAGTATTTTAATATTCTTCATTTAACCATACTCACCATACTTCAGCACCTGCAAAAAGCGTAAAATAATAAACCGTATACTACCTGTCTGCCGTAGTCCAATTAATAATGAGTGTCCCGCGACGATCTCCCCTATAGAACAATGACATCGGGTGATGTCACTGCTCTGAAGGACCCTCAGTGACACCCATGGATTTCTGCAGACAGGGAGTATATTGGTTGTTTGTTATTTTAATATTTTTTACAGATGACACTGGCTTTGGGCATCAAAATGACAAGTAATGGTGAGTCTGTACTCTATGTTTAATGTACTTTATGCCTATGTGTATGTATTGTATGTAATGTATAAATGTACTGTATGTAGTATGTATGTAGTATGTATGTAGTATGTATGTTTTTTTGTTTTTTTTCATTCAACACATTAGCCGGATGATGGGACTACTACTGTCCCATCATTGGCTAATGTTTCAATCACTGTCACTGTAGCAGGCATCATCTGATGGGACTTCTAGTCCCATCTGTTAGGACTAGCGGAACGCACCAAGACAGATGATATAGATGCGTTCGCAGTCCGGGGTCCACCGTGCAGGTGAAAACCTGCTGCTAGCAATTTGCAGACTATATGGCGGTACACTAAAGTATACACGCGTGGGTTAACCTCACCCAGCGTGAAAGAAGCAATCCTGTTGAGTCACAGGACCGCGGTACCGCACCTAAAGCGCGAGCAAGTAGTCAGCGAACTCAACCCCAACTAGGATTGAAGTCCGATTAGACCCTTGCTGGCACAACACCGCAACTGGGTGTGTAAGGAAACTGAACAACAATATTAAGGCACAAGAGTGCATGCGGTGCCGCACTGACGAACGCCACTAACCACCCAGGCTTGGGTAAGGAAAGCACAGAGGAAGTGCATGGCGCCGTACTGGCGGTCACAGCAACTGGACGCTGTAATGTGTGATTAGTGCTGTAGGATAAGTCGGGCGCTAGATAGCAACCATACACCTTCCGCGAACAGACATTCAATAGGGTAGGGGTATCCAAGGACGACTTGCACTCACAACATACACACATTAACAATTGTAAGACAATACTAGCGCATGGCCGTGCGGTCATGCGCAGTTTATATAGCTGCAGCACAGGAAGTGGCCACAGCACCTTTGCCCTTCCAAGACCTGCCAAGAGGACCAATGGAATGTGCTGCAGAGCCTGAGCACATGACCCTCGATCTCCAACGGGAGATCTTACCCTGGGCATGCTCAGTACGTGCAGACAAGGACTTAGTCCCAGAGAAGTCCGCTCGCTGCTGACCAGCATTGACTTTAATGGCAGAGACTGGAGAAGCAGCAGTAACTCTCAGAACAGAGTGAGAATGAGCAAGACGCTGGGACCGACGTCCCTGCTGAGCAGACTCCACTGCGGCTGGACAAGAATGGGAGACTGCAGCGGAGGTGGCTCGAGATTCCCCCTGTGCAGAAGCGGGAACTCGAGACCTAACATTACCCCCCCTCCTAGGGCCCCCCCTCCTTGGGCCTCGCTATGTTCGAAGGCAGCAATGAGCTGCGGAGCCCGAATGTGCTCAGCAGGCTCCCAGGATCTATCCTCAGGGCCGTAACCCCTCCAGTCCACCAAATAAAATTTTTTGCCACGAACCACCTTGTACCCCAAGATAGCGTTCACCTCGTAATCGTCCGTAGAAGAACCCGACGTCCCAGTAGATGACTCAGAAAACCGGGACATGCAGACGGGCTTAAGGAGGGACACATGAAAGGTGTCGGTGATACCCAGGCGTGGAGGAAGGGTCAGACGGTAAACCACAGGATTAACCTGTTCGAGGACCTTAAAAGGACCTAAGTAGCGAGGTGCAAACTTGGTAGACTCAACTCGCAGCCTGATGTTACGGGTGGAGAGCCACACTAAGTCGCCAGGAGCAAAGGTTGGAGCGGGGCGCCGATGTGCGTCGGCGGAGGACCTCATTCTCTCCTTGGAAGCCTGAATGGCATCCTGAGTGCGATCCCAAATGTCCCGTGCCTCCACAGCCCAGTCTGCCACCCTGGAATCGGCGGAAGACACGGGCATGGGCACAGGTACCCGCGGGTGCTGACCATAGTTAAGGAGGAATGGAGTCTGTCCAGTGGAATCAGCGACAGTATTGTTAAGAGCAAACTCCGCCCACGGTAGCAAAGATGCCCAGTCATCCTGCTTAGCAGAAACAAAATGTCGCAGATATGTGACCAAGGTCTGGTTGGCTCTCTCTACCAACCCATTCGTCTCGGGATGATAAGCCGAAGAGAGATTCAACTCGATACTGAGAAGACGACAAAGCTCTCTCCAGAACCGAGACGCAAACTGGGGACCTCGGTCACTGACAATTTTGTCTGGCATACCGTGAAGACGAAAGATGTGTTTGACAAACAACGCTGCCAAGGCCCGTGCAGAAGGTAACCGGGGAAGCGGCACCAAATGCACCATTTTAGAAAAATGGTCGGTGATTACCCAAATAATGGTACAGCCACGAGACTTGGGCAGACCCACAACAAAATCCATCCCGACCATCTCCCAGGGCCTGTCTGCCACCGGCAGAGGGTATAACAAACCAGCTGGCCGTTGTCGGGAAGACCTATTCTTGGCACAAGAGACACATGCCTGAACGTAGTCTCCGACGTCACGAACCATATGTGGCCACCAGTACATTCTCGCCAGTAACTCAGATGTCCTTTTTGCCCCAAAGTGTCCACCCACTCTGGACGAATGAGCCCAAGAGAGAACCTCCGGACGCAAATTGATGGGAACAAAAGTCTTGCCCAGGGGCACAGACTCTAGCGAAACCGGAGCTACAGTTCTCAGACTCTCCGAAGGGACAATGAGCCGAGGCTCGTCCTCCTCCTCAGCTGACACGAAGGAGCGAGAGAGAGCGTCAGCACGAATGTTCTTCTCCCCGGTGAGATAATGTAGGGTAAAGTGGAACCCGGAGAAAAACAAGGACCATCTGGCCTGACGAGAATTCAGCCGCTGGGCTGTTTGTAAATAGACCAAATTCTTGTGATCCGTGAAAACTTGGAATGGGAACCGAGCACCCTCCAAGAGATGTCTCCACTCCGAAAAGGCCAACTTCATTGCCAGCAACTCTCTATCCCCGATGGAGTAATTTCTCTCCGCTGGTGTGAAGTTCTTTGAGAAAAAGAAGCATGGGTGCTTCCGACCCTGAGCATCCTTTTGATAGAGGACTGCTCCAGCACCAACGGCTGAGGCATCCACTTCCAAAAGGAATGGCTTACCCACATCGGGACGATGTAAGATGGGAGCACTAGCAAAATGGGACTTTATAGAAGTGAAGGCCTTGGAGACCCCTTCTTACCACGATTTGGGATTCGCTCCCTTCTTGGTGAGGGATACCAAGGGAGTTACCAAAGTTGAGAAGTGGGGAATGAACTGGTGATAGTAATTTATGAACCCCATAAAGTGCTGCACCGCTTTAAGAGAATGGGGTTCCTGCCAGTCCATCACTGCTTGTAGTTTGGCAGGATTCATAGCCAATCCCTGGGCCGAGATGATATAGCCCAGGAAAGGCAAGGACTCCTGTTCAAACACACACTTCTCCAACTTTGCAGATAAGGAATTCGCCCGTAAGAGTTCGAAGACTCTGCCAACATCTCTCCGGTGGGAGTCAATATCTGGAGAGAAGATGAGAATATCATCCAGATAGACTACGACCGAGGTAGAAAGCATATCCCGGAAGATATCGTTGACAAAGTCCTGAAAAACGGCTGGGGCATTACAGAGCCCGAAAGGCATCACCAGGTACTCATAGTGCCCATCCCTTGTATTGAAAGCCGTTTTCCACTCGTCCCCCTCACGGATGCGAATCAGATTGTAGGCACCCCGCAGATCTAATTTGGTGAATATTTTAGCTCCCCTTAATCTGTCAAAGAGCTCCGGGTATTTGTTCTTAATAGTGATAGCATTGAGACCCCTGTAATCGATGCAAGGACGTAACTCCCCGTTCTTCTTTTGCACAAAGAAGAATCCCGCCCCTGCTGGAGACACTGACTTCCTTATAAACCCTCTTGCCAAATTCTCCTGAATGTATTGAGACATAGCCTCCGTCTCAGGGAGAGAGAGGGGATATACCCTCCCCCGAGGAGGTTCGGCTCCCGGCAAGAGGTCGATAGGACAGTCGTAAGGGCGATGGGGCGGTAGAGTCTCAGCAGCCTTTTTAGAGAACACGTCTGCATAACACCAATAATACCTGGGAAGTGATGAAAGATCTGCGGGTACCTCGGTAGTAGAGACCTGTACACACTCACTCACACACCTGCCCAAACAAGACTTACTCCAACCCAATATTCTCCCTGAGGACCACTCAATATGTGGGGAGTGGAAACGGAGCCAGGGTATTCCCAGCAAAATCTCATCCATTCCCTCAGGAAGGACAAGAAGGGAAATAATCTCCTGGTGGGAAGGAGATATGGACAGCGAGAACGGAACTGTCTGGAGTGTCGCCCCATTCGCAACTCTAACCGTTATTGGTTTGGCGAGCATGACTAGTGGTATAGCATGATGTGTAGCAAAAGCAGAGGACATGAAGTTTCCCTCTGCTCCTGAATCCACACAAAGCTCGACTGTTAGAGTGGAGGAGCCTAACAGGATTGTCCCTTTAAAGGACAGTTTGGAGGAGAATGCTGCTGTGTCTAGTGAACCTCCCCCAATGGTTACTAGACGCGATCGTTTCCCGACCGCCGCTGACATTTATTGGCGTAATGTCCATGTTGTTGACAGTTATTACAAACCACGGGTACTCGAGCGGCTAGAGATTTAGGTCCCGCTCGAGAAACCTCCATGGCCTCATGGGAATCTGACGCCAAGACAGGGGATTCCAGAGGTCTGACGAAAGTTGGAGCCAGCCGAAACCTCTGCCTACACTGGGTCCGCTCCAACCTCCGCTCGTGAAAACGGAGGTCGATGCGGGTAGACACAGAAATAAGTTCCTCCAGTGTGGCCGGTATCTCCCTAGTGGCCAAGGCGTCCTTCACATGGTCTGCCAGTCCCCTCCAGAACACCGGAATAAGAACTTTGTCTGGCCACTCTAACTCTGAAGCTAGAGTCCGGAACTGGATGGCAAACTGGCTGACCACGGACGTACCCTGTGTAATAGACAACAATTGGAGTGCGGTGTCGTGGGTAACCCGAGGCCCTAAAAAGACCTGCTTCAGAGTGTCCAAGAAGAGAGGAGCACTCTGTACCACACGATCATCTCGCTCCCAGAGTGGCGTTGCCCACTCCAACGCCCTGCCCGACAAGAGAGATAGGATAAATCCCACTCTCGCCCGCTCCGTAGGAAAACGTGACGCCAGGAGCTCAAGATGTATAGAGCACTGGCTCACGAATCCGCGACAATGTTTACTGTCGCCAGCAAACTTGTCAGGAAGCGGGAGACGGGATAAAGTCGGAGCAGGGGTGGCAGCGGACAAACTGGCTGCGGCTACACTTGCAGCCTGCACAGCTACAGCAGTGACATCCACAGCTGAGGTTGTACGCTCAAGAGCCGCCAACCTTCCCTCCAGCTGCTGGATGTACCGCTGTAAACGCTGGTCGTCCGCCATTTTACTAGCCAGACCCTGGCGCTAGTATTCTGTTAGGACTGGCGGAACGCACCAAGACAGATGATATAGATGCGTTCGCAGTCCGGGGTCCACCGTGCAGGTGAAAACCTGCTGCTAGCAATTTGCAGACTATATGGCTTTACACTAAAGTATACACGCGTGGGTTAACCTCACCCAGCGTGAAAGAAGCAATCCTGTTGAGTCACAGGACCGCGGTACCGCACCTAAAGCGCGAGCAAGTAGTCAGCGAACTCAACCCCAACTAGGATTGAAGTCCGATTAGACTCTTGCTGGCACAACACCACAACTGGGTGTGTAAGGAAACTGAACAACAATATTAAGGCACAAGAGTGCATGCGGTGCCGCACTGACGAACGCCACTAACCACCCAGGCTTGGGTAAGGAAAGCACAGAGGAAGTGCACGGCGCCGTACTGGCGGTCACAGCAACTGGACGCTGTAATGTGTGATTAGTGCTGTAGGATAAGTCGGGCGCTAGATAGCAACCATACACCTTCCGCGAACAGACATTCAATAGGGTAGGGGTATCCAAGGACGACTTGCACTCACAACATACACACATTAACAATTGTAAGACAATACTAGCGCATGGCCGTGCGGTCATGCGCAGTTTATATAGCTGCAGCACAGGAAGTGGCCACAGCACCTTTGCCCTTCCAAGACCTGCCAAGAGGACCAATGGAATGTGCTGCAGAGCCTGAGCACATGACCCTCGATCTCCAACGGGAGATCTTACCCTGGGCATGCTCAGTACGTGCAGACAAGGACTTAGTCCCAGAGAAGTCCGCTCGCTGCTGACCAGCACTGACTTTAATGGCAGAGACTGGAGAAGCAGCAGTAACTCTCAGAACAGAGTGAGAATGAGCAAGACGCTGGGACTGACGTCCCTGCTGAGCAGACTCCACTGCGGCTGGACAAGAATGGGAGACCGCAGCGGAGGTGGCTCGAGATTCCCCCTGTGCAGAAGCGGGAACTCGACCCCTAACACCATCGGAGGATGCTTTCACATACGCACAGACCCCCGGCAGCCCGCACAGAGCCCCGGCAGCCCGCACAGAGCCCCGGCAGCCTGCACAGAGTCCCGGAAGCCCGCACAGAGCCCCGGCAGCCTGCACAGAGCCCCAGAAGCCTGCACAGAGCCCCAGCAGGCCCATACAGACGCTCAACAGCCCGCACAGAGCCCCGGCAGGCCAGTACAGACCCCCGGAAACCCGTACAGAGCCCCGGCAGGCCCGCACAGAGCCCCAGCAGGCCTGTACAGACCCCCGGAAACCCGCACAGAGCCCCAGGAGGCCCATACAGACCCTCGGCAGCCCGCACAGAGCCCCAGCAGGCCTGTACAGACCCCCGGAAACCCGTACAGAGCCCCGGCAGCCCGCACAGAGCCCCATCAGGCCCGTACAGACCCTCGGCAGCCCGCACAGAGCCCCGGCAGCCCACACAGAGCTTTGGAAGGCCTGTACAGAGCCCCACCAGGCCCGTACAGAGCCCTGGCAGGCCCGCACAGACCCTGGCAGCCCACACAGAGCCCCGAGAGGCCCGTACAAATCCCGGCCGGCCTGCCCAGACCCTGCCCGCACACACAGACACCCACAGTGTCCGCCCACACACCGCCCACACTCTTCCCCCCTCTGGAACAGGATGTAGAAGGACAGAAAGGGCTTATTTACATTCCGATATTTGGGTCCCATTGACTTGCATTGGTATCGGAAATCGGTATTGGCGATATCCGATATTTTTTGGATATCGGACGATCCAATCTGATACCGATACTTCTGGATATCGGAAGGTATCGCTCAACACTACTCCCCACTCCAATCTGTCCTGAATGCTGCTGCCAGGATTATATTCCTCACCAACCATTACACTGATGTCTCTACCCTGTGCCAGTCATTACACTGGTTACTCAAGAATCCAGTACAAAACTATTACCCTCATCCACAAAGCAATCCATGGCTAAGCACCACCCTACATCTCCTCCCTCTCTCAGTCTACCACCCTGCCCGTGCTCTCAGCTTTGCTAATGACCTGAGGTTTACATCCTCAATAATCAGAACCTACCACTCCCATCTCCAAGACTTTTCACGTGCTGTGCCAATTCTTTGGAATACACTACCCAGGTTAATACGATTAATCTCCAATCCCCACAGTTTTAAGCGTGCCCTAAAAACGCATTTGTTCAGACTAGCCTACCGCCTCAATGCATTAACCTAACTATCCCTGTGTGACCCAATAAAAAAAAAAAGCCTTAAACCTTAATCAGGTTCCTAACATCATGTTCTCATATATTTCATGCAGTTAATAGCCCTCTGTGTCTGTACTGTTACATTCTTAGGCTGTTCACTGGTTCATGCAGCTTTACATGAACACCCAATCCTTACACTATGGCTGGTTCGAACAACGAAAGCAATTTTTACCATCCACATCTCGTGTCTCCCTTTTTCCTATAGTTTGTAAGCTTGTGAGCAGGGCCCTCACTTCTCTTGGTATCTATTTTGAACTGTGATTTTTGTTATGCTGTAATGTCATTCATATTCATAAGTGCTCAAAAAATGACACAACATATGTTGTATGGAGCAACTGTCCGTGTAATAAAGTGAAAAAAGTACTTAATCCAACTGATACATAGGTGTGCACCTGTAAATTTACACCCATGGGGGGGTAATAGAAAAGAAACAAAAACAGGTCCAGACCAGATGCAACTAGTTACTTCAATAGGAAGACCTCATATAGCTACCAGAGTGCCGCAACCTCGACATGTATAACGATTCATACTGGTTCATCAGGAGGAATTAGAAGGTGGTCCATAATGGGAGGTTTTCTGGGGTCATAGTGCCACAGTTAACATAAAGCTGCTAATCAGTGTTGTAGGTGGGGCTACACAGAACTGTTGACTAAGTGGCACAACACCTAGTCCTGTAGTGATAATTTCCTGCTGACAAAAAACTAATTTTATTAAAACGCAAGCAGCCAAGTGACACATTCCTGGAATCAGGGTCTCAGCCCCTACATCATGCTGGTCCACATTAGGTAGCGAAAACCTGCTGGCAATTTACTTTGATTTGTTATGTGTAACCATCTCAGGGAAAACTTTTTTTAATGTGTTTCCAAGCAATTTTACAAACTGTAAACTGTACATCACATTAGAAAGCAAGACAGATGCAACAAATAATTAGTTATTTGTAGAGGTTGTTTGGAACATATTCTCGGGTATACAGGAAAAAGAAGGATATGAAGAAATAGTCTTTGTTTTGTAAATCTTTTTTACTTGTTTTGTGTAAACTCTTTATGAAAACAATTTCATTTATCACACCCTATGCTTATTTCTTTCCTATTTTTTTTTATATTTTTAGTTCTTTTTATTTCTTTATTTATTTTTTACATAGCTCTGCAAGAAGTTATCTAGAAAACAGTATAAAGGATGACAACTTATCATACCAAAATACCCTGGCTGCTTCTCATATAGGTAATAGGCAACAATTTACAGAATAGCATTCATTTAAATGGAAAATAAGAAAGGAACCCAAGGGAGAAGAAGATGAGACATTATATTGTGGCACTATGTTCTCTTGAAAAAGGACAGGATGCTTCTTCTTAAGCCATAAATTCTAATAAACACAATTATTGTGTGCTTTCTTGAAGTTTCATTAGCATACTAACCAAAGCCATGCTAGCAGATTGCTGCTATTTCCCATCAGTTATAAAAACAATATTGGTATATCTGAATAAATACATTTTTTTACCTTGAATAAACCATGAAAAATCATTCCGATTTCTTCGTTATTAATCCTCCTCAGTTACCATCTTTATATCACCTCATATAAATGCATGCCATAGTTTCACTTTAGCAATCCGCAATAAAAAGTCATTGAGTTATTGGTGCTCAAAATTCTCCTCTCCTGACCAAAATGCCCTATTATTAGATTTTCATGCACATGATTTTTCCACTCATAGAAGGTATGCATTATTTGGACGCCCAAAGTCATTTAAAATATGTTATAAATTATGAAAATGTCAAATATAAAGATGAATATTTTACTTCTGTAATATTATTATGAATACAATTATTTGAAACTAGTTTGCAAATATTCCTCTGTAGAAATTATTTAAGCTTAGAATAAGCATTTTAAAAACGTTGCTAAAGTATATGTGCAATCTAGATCTCGGAGAACGTGAGAAATGTTATTACAAGTTCACAATGCTATCCAGTGTAAACTATATATTTGTTTCCAGTTCTAACTATTAACATTGACCTGCAAACCCATCTACAGTGGGGCAAAAAAGTATTTAGTCAGTCAGCAATAGTGCAAGTTCCACCACTTAAAAAGATGAGAGGCGTCTGTAATTTACATCATAGGTAAACCTCAACTATGGGAGACAAACTGAGAAAAAAAAATCCAGAAAATCACATTGTCTGTTTTTTTATCATTTTATTTGCATATTATGGTGGAAAATAAGTGTTTGGTCAGAAACAAAATTTCATCTCAATACTTTGTAGTATATCCTTTGTTGGCAATGACAGAGGTCAAACGTTTTCTGTAAGTCTTCACAAGGTTGCCACACACTGTTGTTGGTATGTTGGCCCATTCCTCCATGCAGATCTCCTCTAGAGCAGTGATGTTTTTGGCTTTTTGCTTGGCAACACGGACTTTCAACTCCCTCCAAAGGTTTTCTATAGGGTTGAGATCTGGAGACTGGCTTGGCCACTCAAGGACCTTGAAATGCTTCTTACGAAGCCACTCCTTCGTTGCCCTGGCGGTGTGCTTTGGATCATTGTCATGTTGAAAGACCCAGCCACGTTTCATCTTCAATGCCCTTGCTGATGGAAGGAGGTTTGCACTCAAAATATCACGATACATGGCCCCATTCATTCTTTCATGTACCTGGATCAGTCGCCCTGGCCCCTTTGCAGAGAAACAGCCCCAAAGCATGATGTTTCCACCACCATGCTTTACAGTAGGTATGGTGTTTGATGGATGCAACTCAGTATTCTTTTTCCTCCAAACACGACAAGTTGTGTTTCTACCAAACAGTTCCAGTTTGGTTTCATCAGACCATAGGACATTCTCCCAAAACTCCTCTGGATCATCCAAATGCTCTCTAGCAAACTTCAGACGGGCCCGGACATGTACTGGCTTAAGCAGTGGGACACGTCTGGCACTGCAGGATCTGAGTCCATGGTGGCGTAGTGTGTTACTTATGGTAGGCCTTGTTACACTGGTCCCAGCTCTCTGCAGTTCATTCACTAGGTCCCCCCGCGTGGTTCTGGGATTTTTGCTCACCGTTCTTGTGATCATTCTGACCCCACGGGGTGGGATTTTGCGTGGAGCCCCAGATCGAGGGAGATTATCAGTGGTCTTGTATGTCTTCCATTTTCTAATTATTGCTCCCACTGTTGATTTCTTCACTCCAAGCTGGTTGGCTATTGCAGATTCAGTCATCCCAGCCTGGTGCAGGGCTACAATTTTGTTTCTGGTGTCCTTTGACAGCTCTTTGGTCTTCACCATAGTGGAGTTTGGAGTCAGACTGTTTGAGGGTGTGCACAGGTGTCTTTTTATACTGATAACAAGTTTAAACAGGTGCCATTACTACAGGTAATGAGTGGAGGAAAGAGGAGACTCTTAAAGAAGAAGTTACAGGTCTGTGAGAGCCAGAAATCTTGATTATTTGTTTCTGACCAAATACTTATTTTCCACCATAATATGCAAATAAAATGTTAAAAAAACAGACAATATGATTTTCTGGATTTTTTTTTCTCAGTTTGTCTCCCATAGTTGAGATCTACCTATGATGTAAATTACAGACGCCTCTCATCTTTTTAAGTGGTGGAACTTGCACTATTGCTGACTGACTAAATACTTTTTTGCCCCACTGTATATTCTGTCTCGTTCATATGTCTCAGAACTAATTTCCAGATATTTGCCCATACGTAATCTCCACTCCTCCTAAGACCTTCTTCTCTTTTCCAAACTCGTAGGTTCTTCACACAATCGCCTCTAAGACTTCTCCTATATCCTCCATCCCCTGGAATTCTGTGCCCCAACATGTCCAATTCCAACACATTCCGAACTTTCAGATGAAACTTGAAAACTCATCTCTTCAAGAAAGCTTACAGTGTTATGGAAATTTGGTTTGGGATGAATATATCCCCGTGTGTCCCAATTATCAGATCAGATAGGTTGAGCGCTCAAGAAAGAATGAGTCTGACACGAAAGTGACAGTATAACATTCCATCCAGATCCAGGTTTATTCTTTGATACATAGTTTTATAGATACATATAAAAGGGGGGTGGATAGTAAATTAACATACAATTTAGCTATTATTTCATTGGCTGACTAAGTACATAATATATTTAACTGAGTACATGGCATATTCTGACCAAAGTCTTGCCTAACAAGCTGATCTAGCACTCTTGGAAACATCTGTCACTCTTGATCTGCCATTTCAGCAAAATTCAGCGATATTCTTAGACATTAGTTCAGGACATCTTGGCCTAAGTTCCTGTTTTAAGGTGTCTGGAAAGTACAAAGGAACCATCTGGCCTAGCTCACGTGGTTAAGTTGAGCAATTGATTATTAACTAGCTGAGTATATAGATATACAGTTAGGGCCAGAAATATTTGGACAGTGACACAATTTTCGCGAGTTGGGCTCTGCATGCCACCACATTGGATTTGAAATGAAACCTCTACAACAGAATTCAAGTGCAGATTGTAACGTTTAATTTGAAGGGTTGAACAAAAATATCTGATAGAAAATGTAGGAATTGTACACATTTCTTTACAAACACTACACATTTTAGGAGGTCAAAAGTAATTGGACAAATAAACATAACCCAAACAAAATATTTTTATTTTCAATATTTTGTTGCAAATCCTTTTGAGGCAATCACTGCCTTAAGTCTGGAACCCATGGACATCACCAAACGCTGGGTTTCCTCCTTCTTAATGCTTTGCCAGGCCTTTACAGCCGCAGCCTTCAGGTCTTGCTTGTTTGTGGGTCTTTCCGTCTTAAGTCTCGATTTGAGCAAGTGAAATGCATGCTCAATTGGGTTTAGATCTGGAGATTGACTTGGCCATTGCAGAATGTGCCACTTTTTGGCACTCATGAACTCCTGGGTAGCTTTGGCTGTATGCTTGGGGTCATTGTCCATCTGTACTATGAAGCGCCGTCCAATCAACTTTGCAGCATTTGGCTGAATCTGAGCTGAAAGTATATCCCGGTACACTTCAGAATTCATCCGGCTACTCTTGTCTGCTCTTATGTCATCAATAAACACAAGTGACCCAGTGCCATTGAAAGCCATGCATGCCCATGCCATCACGTTGCCTCCACCATGTTTTACAGAGGATGTGGTGTGCCTTGGATCATGTGCAGTTCCCTTTCTTCTCCAAACTTTTTTCTTCCCATCATTCTGGTACAGGTTGATCTTTGTCTCATCTGTCCATAGAATACTTTTCCAGAACTGAGCTGGCTTCTTGAGGTGTTTTTCTGCAAATTTAACTCTGGCCTGTCTATTTTTGGTATTGATGAATGGTTTGCATCTAGATGTGAACCCTTTGTATTTACTGTCATGGAGTCTTCTCTTTACTGTTGACTTAGAGACAGATACACCTACTTCACTGAGAGTGTTCTGGACTTCAGTTGATGTTGTGAACGGGTTCTTCTTCACCAAATTAGGTATGCGGCGATCATCCACCACTGTTGTCATCCGTGGACGCCCAGGCCTTTTTGAGTTCCCAAGCTCACCAGTCAATTCCTTTTTTCTCAGAATGTACCCAACTGTTGATTTTGCTACTCCAAGCATGTCTGCTATCTCTCTGATGGATTTTTTCTTTTTTTTCAGCCTCATGATGTTCTGCTTCACCTCAATTGAGAGTTCCTTTGACCGCATGTTGTCTGCTCACAGCAACAGCTTCCAAATGCAAAACCACACACCTGGAATCCACCCCTGACCTTTTAACTACTTCATTGATTACAGGTTAACGAGGGAGACGCCTTCAGAGTTAATTGCAGCCCGTAGAGTCCATTGTCCAAATACTTTTGGTCCCTTGAAAAAGAGGACGCTATGCATTACAGAGCTATGATTCCTAAACACTTTCTCCGATTTGGATGTGGAAACTATCATATTGCAGCTGGGAGTGTGCACTTTCAGCCCATATTATATATATAATTGTATTTCTGAACATGTTTTTGTAAACAGCTAAAATAACAAAACTTGTGTCACTGTCCAAATATTTCTGGCCCTAACTGTATATAGATATATATTTGCTTTTGTGTAAGATTAAAGGAGTATACATGTCCGGCACTGCATCCAAAATGCTGCCTGTTTAACCCCTTCAATTCTATCTAACGCTGAAAGGGAGAATTTGATTTAAAATAATTGACAGAGGGGGGTTTATTTAATCTAAAAGATCCTAAACTACCTCCAAATGGGAAGGAGGATCCAGAAAAGTCAAGGCAAATGCTGACCTCCAAAGAAAAAGAACAAATTGACAATTGTCACTGTAAGACCCTATACTACGGTGAGATGATCTTTTGATAGATAAGGATTATCATTATCGGTCTTTTGACTCTATGGTTTAAACTGCTACATTGGGTAGCAGCTATGTGGTTTTTCATGTGAGTATTGTGTCTAATTTTGCCATAAAGGCTTTTTTAAAATATTCTCTATTAAAGTTTTTTTTATTTTATTGAATAATAACACCCTGCTTTTGATACTTAAAATTGGATTGGTGGTCATTGCTCTTTTTGACATATCTCACCACCTCCAAAGCTGCTTCATTGCCCAGACCTACTGTTTCCTTACTCATTATCATGTAGACTTTAAGTGAGCAAGGGCCAGGCCATCTCCCCTCTGTGCCAGTCTATCATTGTTAGTTTGTTCATTTTAATTTATATCTGAAGTTTGTAAGTTCCTTTTCACATATCCAGAGCCATGAGATCAGCGGTGCTCTAAAAATAAATATTAAAAATAAATACCACCTATGGAAAGTAGTTACTGTATAAGTCAAGGTCCAACCTATTTACAAATCTTGCAAAATGACATTGGATAATTACCAAGCCAGAAACTAATCTGCAGATAGCCTGTTTTGGTTTGTTTTCCTTTCCTGATTTTTCTTTAAGGGCGTCACACACAGTCAACGAGAATCTGCTCTGCACTGATGAGGGGCAATTCCTCCGAAACTGCCTGTAGACGACTTTCTGACTTGCCATGTAACATTACTAATATTATACAAGGCTTTTTAAAGTAACCAAAAAAATTGAGTTATGGGGCAACAAATAGCTCTGCTATATAGTACTTTCAAGAAAACTTTTTCTTTCTTTCTTGCTTCTCTCCAATAGAGTCTGGAAAACTGCATGCTCATTTGTTCTCTTTAGGAAGAACCACTACTTCACCCATGTTGTTTTAAGGTCATTGCACTTAACTAGCCAAACTCTGCTCTAATGATAAGGGGGCAAACACTCTGACACAGGGTGATGTGTTTCTTGTTTGGCCTTTATCCTTTGTCATACTGCAAGGCATGTGAAAGGATCAAACAAGTCTTAAAGCCATGATCACATCTAGTTATAGAATACACAGAGCTGTAGCAGGACATGATACAGAAACAGCCGAGTCAGAGTTAGAAAACATTTCCAACTCACGAGAATATGTCAAAAATGTTTGTTAGATTCAGGTACTACAGTATATCTGAGACCTACACCAGAAGTACAGTTTCTGGTGGTTGCATTACCAGGCTTTCTTGATGTAGGAACATGCAACAGCAGATTTAAAACCAAAATCCATGAGAATTTTAAGGCATAATGATCTTGTGAATATCACAAGTGTCTGTTTTAGGAACACTCCATTTAATATTATTTCTCCACCACATTTTCATCTATTTTTATTGGTTAGCTATGTACTACAACTGCATACGTCAAATGTCCTTCTAAGGTCCAGGTGAGGTGTTACATTTATGTTCTACAGATATTACTCTTGGACATTAACCCCTTTCCAATATCGGGCGTAATAATACATCGATGTTGGAAACCCTTCTTTGATGTGGTCTCTGGCGGTGAGCCCACATCCTTACCGGCTCATGTCAGCTGTTTTAAACAACCGACTTTTGCCGCAGCAGCCGCAGGAGGAATCGCAATCCTTCCGTGTCTATTAATCTGTTAAATTCTCCTGTCAAATTCTGCCAGCGGCATTTAGCACGTGCTTCCTGCAAGAACGCCGGAAATCCCTCTCATTGATGCCCGTGTCACATGACCGCGGGTTGCCGATGGGTTGGCATTACAAACAGAGGTTTCCAACAGACATCTATAGTTGTCACTGCCGGATTTCTATGAACGCCACCCGATGGTCAGCGCTCATAGCGAGTCAGCAATTTTGCTTGGTATCTATAAACGCATAATAACAATAATAATAACAATAATAATCTTTATTTTTATATAGCGCTAACATATTCCGCAGAGCATTACAGTTTGCACACATTATTATGACTTGGAGAATCATAACGGCAGGTCAGTTTTAGCATTTAGTGAACCTAGTAAAAAATCAAAACAAAAACCTATTGTGGAATTGCATTTTTTGCTATTTCACCGCACTTTAAATTTTGCATTAATGCAGTAATTGATGCAAAAGGAGCCCCAACCAAGTATTGAGTGCATTTACTGAACATACATTTCAACAGACCAACATTTTGGATATTAAAATCATTTTTGAAGCTTGTGTTATAAAAGTATTCTAATTTACTGAGATAATGACTTTTGTGTTTTCATTGTGTAATCATATGCTAAATAGTTGTAAGTCAAACTTATGTATGAGATAGCAAAGATGATTTTCTATAAAATGATGGCAGTCTCACGTTCGACGCAGTAGTTGATGGTGAGATATGGAGCCTGAAAGTCAAAAGTTCAAAACATTGTTACCCTTTTGCTCTTCACTGTATTAGTTTCTTGTGTGAGGCAGTGACCGGTATTACATGGGAGGGCCACTATGTGTCCCCTAGGATGTGCAAAGAATAGTGTTGAGCATTCCGATACCGCAAGTATCGGGTATCGGCCGATACTTGCGGTATCGGAATTCCGATACCGAGATCCGATACTTTTGTGGTATCGGGTATCGGTATCGGATACATAGAGATGTGTAAAATAAAGAATTAAAATAAAAAATATTGATATATTTACCTCTCTGGCGGCCCCTGGACTCAGCGCGGCTTCGTTGTTCAAAATCAGCGTTTTTAGGACCTGAGAATCACGTCCCGGCTTCTGATTGGTCGCAGGCCGCCCATGTGACCGCCACGCGACCAATCACAAGCCGCGACGTCACCGCAAGCTATTAGCGCGCTCATTTTTGAAAAATGAGCGCGTTAATGACTTTCAAAGACGTAGCGGCTTGTGATTGGTCGCGGCCACGCGACCAATCACAAGCCGCGACGTCACCGCAAGCTATTAACGCGCTCATTTTTAAAAATGAGCGCGTTAATGGCTTTCAAAGACGTAGCGGCTTGTGATTGGTCGCGTGGCCGCGACCAATCACAAGCCGCTACGTCTTTGAAAGTCATTAACGCGCTCATTTTTAAAAATGAGCGCGTTAATAGCTTGCGGTGACGTCGCGGCTTGTGATTGGTCGCGAGGCCGCGACCAATCACAAGCCGCTACGTCTTTGAAAGTCATTAACGCGCTCATTTTTCAAAAATGAGCGCGCTAATAGCTTGCGGTGACGTCGCGGCTTGTGATTGGTCGCGTGTCGGTCACATGGGCGGCCCGCGACCAATCAGAAGCCGGGACGTGATTCTCAGGTCCTAAAAGCGCTGATTTTGAACAAAGAAGCCTGCCGGTTACCCGCGCTGAGTTCAGGGGCCGCCGGAGAGGTAAATATATCAATATTTTTTATTTTAATTCTTTATTTTACACATCCCTATGGATCCCAGGGCCTGAAGGAGAGTTTCCTCTCCTTCAGACCCTGGGAACCATGAGAATACCTTCCGATACTTGATGTCCCATTGACTTGTATTGGTATCGGATATCGGTATCGGCGATATCCGATACTTTTCGGGTATCGGCCGATACTATCCGATACCGATACTTTCAAGTATCGGACGGTATCGCTCAACACTAGCAAAGAAGCATATGGAGGCAGTGAGAATGCATTGCAGTCACTGCTATAGCTTGCAATGCAGAGCAAAATTAAGCACAGCTTTTGGCAAGGTATTTGTCCAAAGCAGATTTAGGAAAAAACTGTCATTGGCTTTTATTTTTTAAACGGACTACAGGAAGGTAGTGGGGTTGGTCTGTTGCCTCCCCGGCTCTGGGTTTTCATGTGGCCCATGGACACAGATTCAAGTTAGAGGTCCTGCAGTAAAGGGTTTGAGTGTCTCAGTTTGGTCTTGCAAGCAGGCAGAGCAGACAGCCCTGCAGAGTACTACCTGTGTGAAACAACACAGGGCCAAGTGGAGCCGAAAAACCTGGCACTCTTAGCGTACACGGCGATGCCGTAGCCCATGGAAACCGGTCACAGACTGTCTTTGTTTTCCCGGCTGTGTTCTGGATCATCCGTTTTACTTTTCTGTTTGTGAGAACGCTGTACATTAAACGAGACTTCTCGCTGCAATACGCGTCGGCCTATTTGGATGACATAGTCATTTTTAATACCAACTGGGATACCCACCTATCCCAGGTACAAGCAGTGCTGGAGTCTTTCAGAATCGTGGAGCTAACAGCAAACAAAAAGAAATGTGCAATAGGACTCACGGAAGCCCGGTACTTAGGTTATGTGATCGGCCGCTGGGTTGTCAAACTCCAAGTGAACAAGATCAAGGCCATCCAAAACTGGCCAAAGCCATTGAGTACCAAACAGGTGAGGGCATTCCTCAGCATCATTGGGTACTACTGCCGGTTTATATCCAATTTTTCTGGCAAACCAGCACCCATAACTGACCTATCAAAAGGTACATATATGCTAGCCACCTTAGGGAGAGACCCAAGTTGGGCTAAATGTAGCGGGACGAAAGAGACCGAAAAGCCCTCTACTTAAAGGAAATACATAGTGGATGCTTTCCTGAAACGGAAAGTACTTGCAAGCAGCATAATACAAAGTATAGCAGGTTTACCCAGAATCCTTTGCAGTAGGCGGAGCTATGCAAATCATCTCTTTCCACCCCGGTCTAATCCACAGCGCTTGGAACCGCCAAGCGTGCAATGCTGCGGATTAGTTTCTAAATTTACACAGCCAACCAATTCCTACCTGTGGACACGTGTTTCGGGCTTTAGGCCAATAATCAGCACAGGGCTGGAATTGGTTGGCTGTATGGAGTGGGGCTCGGTGAGCAAGCGATACATATATGCTAGCCACCTTAGGGAGAGACCCAAGTTGGGCTAAATGTAGCGGGACGAAAGAGACCGAAAAGCCCTCTACTTAAAGGAAATACATAGTGGATGCTTTCCTGAAACGGAAAGTACTTGCAAGCAGCATAATACAAAGTATAGCAGGTTTACCCAGAATCCTTTGCAGTAGGCGGAGCTATGCAAATCATCTCTTTCGACCCCGGTCTAATCCACAGCGCTTGGAACCGCCAAGCGTGCAATGCTGCGGATTAGTTTCTAAATTTACACAGCCAACCAATTCCTACCTGTGGACACGTGTTTCGGGCTTTAGGCCCTCATCAGCACAGGGCTGGAATTGGTTGGCTGTATGGAGTGGGGCTCGGTGAGCAAGCGATACATATATGCTAGCCACCTTAGGGAGAGACCCAAGTTGGGCTAAATGTAGCGGGACAAAAGAGACCGAAAAGCCCTCTACTTAAAGGAAATACATAGTGGATGCTTTCCTGAAACGGAAAGTACTTGCAAGCAGCATAATACAAAGTATAGCAGGTTTATCCAGAATCCTTTGCAGTAGGCGGAGCTATGCAAATCATCTCTTTCCACCCCGGTCTAATCCACAGCGCTTGGAACCACCAAGCGTGCAATGCTGCGGATTAGTTTCTAAATTTACACAGCCAACCAATTCCTACCTGTGGACACGTGTTTCAGGCTTTAGGCCCTCATCAGCACAGGGCTGGAATTGGTTGGCTGTATGGAGTGGGGCTCGGTGAGCAAGCGATACATGTATGCTAGCCACCTTAGGGAGAGACCCAAGTTGGGCTAAATGTAGCGGGACGAAAGAGACCGAATTTCCAGCCCCATAGAAATCTATTGTGGCCACAAAAACGGGCCACAAAGCAATGGTATGTGTAAAAGAAGCCTTATGTAACAGTCTGTCTTTATAAAATATGGATTTTACCCACACATTGAAAATTTTGAGAATTATTGATTAGTCCAGGATGAGAGAGAAGTAGATTTCTCTGATACTATATATTACAAATGTATTTACTTTCATGTGAACTAGAGATTTATGAAAAAAAATATCTTTTACTCTTTAACCCCTTTCTGACCTCGGATAGGATAGTACGTCCAAGGTCAGAACCCCTGCTGTTTTGAACAGCTGACATGTGCCCGCGATAGCGGCGGGTAAAATCGCGATTCACCCGACGCTATTAACTAGTTAAATGGCGCTGTCAAATGCAGACAGCTGCATTTAACCGGCGCTTCCGGCCATCGGGCCGGAAATGAGCGCATCGCCGACCTCCTTCACATGATCGGGGGTCAATGATGCTTTTGCATAGTAACCATAGAGGTCCTTGAGACCTCTATGGTTACTGATGCCGGTTTGCTGTGAGTGCCACCATGTGGTCAGCGCTCATAACAAGCCTGCAATTCAGCTACATAGCAGTGATCTGATGATCGCTGCTATGCAGCAGAGCCGATCGAGTTGTGCCAGCTTCTAGCCTCCCATAGAGGCTATTGAAGCATGGCAAAAGTTAAAAAAAAGTAAAAAAAAATGTGAAAAAAAATAAAAAAAATATAAAAGTTTAAATCTCCCCCCTTTCGCCTCATTCAAAATAAAACAATAAAAAAATCAAACCTACACATATTTGGTATCGCCGTGTTCAGAATCGCCCGATCTATCAATAAAAAAAGCATTAACCTGATCGCTAAACAGTGTAACGAGGAAAAAATTCGAAACGCCAGAATTACATTTTTTTGGTCGCCGCGACATTGAATTAAAATGCAATAACGGGCGATCAAAAGAACGTATCTGCACAAACGTGGTATCAACAAAAATGTCAGCTTGGAGCGCAAAAAATAAGCCTGCAATCGACCCCAAATCACGAAAAATGGAGACGCTACGGGTATCGGAAAATGGCGCAATCTTTTTTTTTTTTAGCAAAGTTTGGAATTTTTTTTCACCACTTAGATAAAAGAGAACCTAGACATGTTTGGTGTCTATGAACTCGTAATGACCTGGAAAATCATAATATCAGGTCAGTTTTAGCATTCAGTGAACCTAGCAAAAAAGCCAAGCAAAAAACAAGGGAGGGATTGCACTTTTTTTGCTATTTCACCGCACTTGGAATTTTTTTTTTGTTTTCTAGTACGCGACATGGTAAAACCATTGGTGTCGTTCAAAAGTACAACTCGTCCCGCAAATAAGCCCTCACATGGCTATATTGATGGAAAAATAAAAAAAGTTATGGCTCTGGGAAGGAGGGGAGCGAAAAACGAACACGGAAAAACAGAAAATCCCAAGGTCATGAAGGGGTTAAATAATGTTAACTTTGGAATCACAAGCTTTTTTTTCTTAGGTTTGATTATTTGCTGATAAACGACACCACTCACTTATGTGCATGTCTAACCTACTTTACTGTAAGACATTTATAAGAAAATACAGGACAGATTGTATTTAGTAGTACAATCTATCTGCCAACGTTATGATAAAGTGGAAACCTCTGTTTGTCAGGTTCATCAATGTATACCCTCACTAAATATTAGAGTACTTTTCTTTAATGTATTCCAGACATCTGCAAAGACATTATTTATTCAGTTGGTAAAATCTTTAATCCCAGGGTGAGGTAGAAATATGTTTACTAGGAGACTTGTTCCATAGCAGGATGGTCCAGTAACAGCTAGCTCATGGAAAGATGTCTCCTTTGCATGCAAGTTCTCAATTAAATCCTCAAGGAGATGGAACACGCTTTTTCCTGTATGCATTAAGAACCAGCTAATGGACAGAAGGTACCTGCTCCCAAACATTAATTCCCTCCCCTGTCAGCCTGCATAACTATAGACTGTGCCTGATAGGCTGTGATGTCCCATCACACTACAACACCTGCTGTGTCTCCATCTGCCGACTGCAATACAATCTTTGATTAGCTATTTTTCAGCATAATAGTTTAAGGGTTTTTTTTTTCATTTCTCCTTTTATTGTATTCTTGCTTCTTCATTAGTCTTTTCTCTAATTTCTTCGGACATTGAACACACTCGCAGTAGACAGATTGATCAAACGATGACATAACCTCCAAATCTTAGCCAATGTCCCAAGTTCTTGAAAAAAATGACTTGCCCTGTTGAGTCCGCTATTGTTGTCATGGTGATGGTGTCTCCCGCGAGTTAAGAGGGCCATGTGCATGGCTGATTAAAGAAAATAGCTTGGATGGTAAACAAAGTGGTAAATATTGAACCCCTGGGCCATAGAGCTGGCTCGAGTCTCTCTTTGTGCTTTCTGTTGACATGTTTTGCTCGATTAGTTATACAATTCAAATGTTGCATTTTCGAATCAAGAATTTACATATAGAAAAAAAAGAACGTCTCCCTTGAATTCTGCTTTGGCTGCTTTCCTCATACTGGCCTTTTCATTTCTATCTAAAGCAGAAATGTGGCTGGAAAAGCAACAGCTCATTATTACATATTGAACATCTGTCAGAAATAGAAATGAGGACAATTAACAATAATAAACCTTCCATTTGCATTTTCATAATAGAATTGTACGTGAAGAGAAACATTAAATCCGACACACAAAAGCATATCCAAAAATAAGACGCCAAAATAGCTAACATTTACAAAATGAGACGTTCTGATATCTAGTCATTAGTATTGGCAATGTCACCCTGCAAATGCATCCACACTGACAAATGTCACTCCCAAGAAATTCTACCTTTGGGTGAATTATTTGTTAAAGTGCCAGGGTGAAAAATCATTGTACATGTTTTTTTTTTCTAGTTTCCTTATAACCCGGTAGCTCTAATAAACTCCTTTACAGACATCTTTAATGGCAAATTATTTAGAAATCATTAAGGAGCAGTTCTGACTAATCGGGAGTTTGGCTTCATGTTTCTGTATTTGAAAAACATTTCAATCTATCATTTTAAACTGCATTAATTTCTGTTAATGAAGTGACATGTTTATATGCTTTTAACCTCTGAAGAGACAGAATCATTAGGCGAGGGAACAAAGTATTTCACGCACTTTGCTGAAAATTGGATATTAACAATCAGAAAAGCAGAAGAACTTCATCAATAATTTTTTGAACTTCGCAACACAACTAAACTTTTCTCTTCTTTTAACTAAATCAATTTTGGACATATACTTAAATAATTAAGATGAACTTCATCCATTTATAATTGTTTTATGCTGGGAAAGGATAAGTTTTACTTCAGGGTATCCAATCATTCTAATGAGTACCACCCATCTCCATTTCAACAAAAAGCTAAGACACTATCTTTTTTTTAATAATCATAATTAACTAAAATATAGCAATTAATGGCTTATTCATCTACACATCAAACATAATAAGTTTAAGTGGATACTTTTTTATAGCTAAGTGGAATCATCCTTATCTACCAGAGGGCCGAAGCTCCTCTTTCTCTGCCTGCAGGCTTTCAGAATTTTCAGAATCCTCTACCGCTAATACAAAATTAATTTAGTATAGAATTGCACTGGCCAAATAGAGGGAGAAGGAAGTGGTATGCAAGCTGTTGGAAGGGAAAGGGAGGAAACAGCATCATGTTACAATTCCCATGAGGAGCTGCAGAGGGTCAATCTGATAGGTCCAAACACAAAACACAATTTTGAGATGCGATATGGAGAGAAAAGGGAACCGTCATCAATTAGGCTGGGGTCACACAAAGATAAGACTTTGATCAGAGTGTGATCCGATTTTCTTACAAGTTGAGAATAAAACAAAAATATTTTCCCATGCAGTCAGTCCACAAAAAAACTGACCACAAGGGACAAGGGATAGCGAGTACACAGTCTTAAGCACTTTTCATTCACAGTAAGAAGCCTTCTCACTGACATCCTTCCACTGTAGTCTGCTCTAGGGCTGGTTTGGCACACTGCTTTGCCCTACTTCATACCTAGCTTGTCCCATAGTACAGTCCAGCGAGTTTCTCTACACCCGCTCAGTGGCTCTGCATCCTTTTGCAATGGCCGCCCTGGATCTACCACTTGGGACCCTCACTAGTCCCACAGTCTCAGTCCTCTTTAGGTCCGTACCATCTTCAGCATTTCTCAAGTTCAGGGTTTCTCGTGACACATCTTCCTATTCAAGGATTACTTTAAGGTAGAAGGCCACTGTGTCTCTTCTGTCAGTTCCCAGTCATGCTGCTGCATCATGCCATCGTCTCCTTTGCTGTAGTTCACCCACACAGCAGCTCTGCACAATTGTCACTTCGGACTCTAACTCTGCTCTTACTAACTTCAGGAAGCATTTATCTTGTCCTAGCACTAACTGTCCCCCCCCCCCTATAAACTCTTTCATCTACATTCTATGCAAATACTACCTTATGTCCTAAAGGTACCGTCACACTTAGCGACGCTGCAGCGATACCGACAACGATCCGGATCGCTGCAGCGTCGCTGTTTGGTCGCTGGAGAGCTGTCACACAGACAGCTCTCCAGCGACCAACGATCCCGAGGTCCCCGGTAACCAGGGTAAACATCGGGTAACTAAGCGCAGGGCCGCGCTTAGTAACCCGATGTTTACCCTGGTTACCAGCGTAAAAAAACAAACAGTACATACTTACATTCAGCTGTCTGTCCCTTGCCGTCTGGTTCCTGCACTGACTGCTGGCCGTAAAGTGAAAGTGAAAGCACAGCACAGCGGTGAGTCACACAGCGGTGACTCACCGCTGTGGCTGTGCTCTGCTTTCACTTTACGGCCAGCAGTCAGTGCAGGAACCAGACGGCAAGGGACAGACAGCTGAATGTAAGTATGTACTGTTTGTTTTTTTACGCTGGTAACCAGGGTAAACATCGGGTTACTAAGCGCGGCCCTGCGCTTAGTTACCCGATGTTTACCCTGGTTACCAGTGAAGACATCGCTGAATCGGTGTCACACACGCCGATTCAGCGATGTCTACGGGGAGTCCAGCGATGAAATAAAGTTCTGGACTTTCTTCCCCGACCAGCGATCTCCCAGCAGGGGCCTGATCGCTGCTGCCTGTCACACTGGACGATATCGCTAGCGAGGACGCTGCAACGTCACGGATCGCTAGCGATATCGTCTAGTGTGACAGTACCTTAAGTCCTAACCTATGTGTAACAGTGTTTCCCTCCTCTGGCCTGTGCCCCTGGACTGCAATGTAATTGGGCCTTGGTCAACAACCAGTGGGGGAGTCTGTCTTTGTTCTCCTCAGCATAGGACTTATCCAATACAAACTTGCAGCTTCTGGAAACTTCTTAAGTTAGACACATAGTTAAAAGTAGGTGGGAGCCCTCCCCCATGGAGAGGCGGATCCCAGGACACAGAACAATAGACACATGGTTTGGCCCAAGTAGTTGGGTGTTGATGGGCCAGGGGCTAGGATCTTATACTGAGGCAAGATCCTGGTGCCCATGTGGAGGGTTTAAATTTGCCCTGTGGAATGGTGTTATGTCCCTCATCGATTGGATCCCAGGATTATTTCTGTCTTTTCCCTGGCATCGGATTACCGAGTGGCGCCCCCGGTACTGTTTCCCTCTTGGTGTGGGCTCACTGTCGACTCTAAGAGATGCTATTAATATTTTATTTTCTATGTTCCCTGTCTCAATAAATCTCATTGGATTGATCAACGGCCTGGTGTCCCTTCTTTCTCTGTCACACACCATCACAAACTGATTGGCAGCGGCAGGATCAGAGCAGAAGGAATGGAGGACTGCAACCCATTAACATCTGGAACCCGAACCTCAGGATACAGGAACTGGATTGTGATGAGCTTACAAATGAAGGCACATGGATTAGGAGTCGGCTACAAAGGGCTGTCCAAGGAGCAACTGATTGAGGCTCTGGAAGAAGCTTACCTGCAAGATGGCACAGAGTAAGGGTTTCCACTGCAAGGGGAGGAAAGATGGGAGCTGGAGGTAAATACCCCAAAAAGTCAGTGGGTTGTGTGGTATGAGGAGGAGATCACATTGCTTTGGGATGAGGCCACCATAGAGGATAAGAGGGATGCCATTTGCACAGCTAAGAAGAGGCCGCACATGGTGGAAGCAGCTATAAGCTACAGACAGACTGTAACCATAGCACCCACCATGAGGGAATTCCCAAGGGTACCACGTAAGGACTTTAAGTCATTTAAAGAGGCTGCAGGCGATATTGAGGGCTTCTTCCAAGATTTCGGTGGAGCTGCTGAAGCCTATAGAGCTATGGACTCTTGGTTGAACTGTGATTATGGGAATATTAAAGAGATCACCTTGGAACATTATTCTGTAACTCCAGACACTTACAGAGCACATTTCCGCTCCCTAGCCGGTGAGGGAGAAGTGTCTTTCAAGATATATGCCCTCAGGCTCAAACAAGTATGTCACTGCTGGCTGGGGGGAGAGGGTGCCTTAACTTGAGAGGCCTTCCTCCAGGTCATCCTAAAAGAATAGTTCTACACCAAATGCCCTGCTGAGATCCGGGAATTGGTGCATGAGAGGAAACCAGCGACAGTGGAGCAAGCTGCTGCTCTAGCTGATGAGGTTCTCACCATCAAACCTCAGTGGAAAAAACTACTAATCGGTGAGAAAAAGTCTACCAGCTCTCCAACCTTGGCGGCCTCCAATGTCACCATCCCACCAGACTAGCAACTCATGGGGAAGCCCATGTGAATGTACCTGCCAGTACTCCTGCCTCATCTTTGGGAATACGTCCTGGAGACAGAATCATAGAGCGCAGATGTTATGGATGTGGGAAGCCTGGTCATCTGCAAGCCACCTGTCCAGATGTTTGGAGGCAGAACAGTTACAAACCACCTTTGCCTGTCCATAATCTACAGAGAAACCCTCAACGGGAGAAGAGCTGATGATTTGACAAGTGACTCTGATATAGTGGCTCTCCTACCAGGAGTTTATGGGGTGCGAGCCACCGCCACCTGTTCAGCTGATCTTCAGCAAAAACATCTACAGGAGGTCAGGCTAAATGGGCAAAAAGTTGTTGGCTTTCGTGACACTGGGGGTTTTCTCACCATAGTCGAGCACCGAGTAATTCAACCAGGAGCAATTCAAAAGGGGCCAGGAAGTGCCATTGAATTAGCTGGAGGTACTCAGAGATATACTCCAAGAGCGAGTGTGGCCCTGGATTATGGCTTTGGGGCCAAACAATGCATGATTGGTGTGATGAGCGACCTTCCTAGGATGCACCCCTTCTGAGGAAGATACAACATCGAAACACGCGTTGAGGGGTACGCTGGCCGTCACTACATGCAGGGTATTTATATTGACTGGGTATTTACACTGTTTATTGCCATCTTTGTACCTAGCTACCTCAAGTTATGGTGTGCACAGTATTATTGTTTCTGTTTCGTTTTGAGGCTATATATTATAATGATTTTATTATCTTATGTTTTTGATATTTCCTGCCTTCAGATAAAAACCGATATAATCAGTATAGCACTATACTAAGAGATTGATCTATCTTTCATTGTGCATGACCATTTGTTTTCATATATCTTACATCCTTATATTTAATTCAACCTTTTTGCACAATGCACTTTATCTCTGCATTGATCTTGTTTTCATCTTTGTTCAGACTGGTTGTATGACTGCCTTAGGATGTGTTATATTCTGTACTGCCCTATTTAGGGCATACATTTATAAACTGTTTCTCATGTCCAGTGTTTGCGTTTTGCCATCATCTGTATGGTTTGCCTGCATTTCCAAATTTAAATTCTTCTTAAAATCATGTATATTAATAAATTTATTACATATTGAGTGTATTGGTGTGAGATGACTTTGTTAATTCTCACATCTGTTTGATTTACATGCGGTCCTCCGTGTTTACTTTAGGGCTATTCATTCTTGTTTACTATGATGGAGCCTGGCTCTGCAACCCTATAACTTTACAATACAATATAGAAGAGAACAAAGATCCCATATGCATAATGTGAGAAAACGAATTTCTGGTGAAAATAACGCCGAGAAAATCCGAACTCACTCTATCCGCTCAAAACAAATTATATTACCAGGAGGAGAAACTGAGCATCGATGAACAATATAAATCAACTTTATTCAAAAACTACACATAACATATAATTGCATTTCAAATATATTCAAGTAATATGAACAAAGATGAATGTTGGTGATAAGCTGAAAACATAACCCCCACACCCCTACTCCCTCTCCCTATGATATCTACCCACCTGTGTATACATATCATGCCCCTGCCCGCACCCCCAAAACAACTGAGGGAGGGAAGAAAAGGAAGTAAGACACTGAACACTAATAGCAATCTCAATAAAGCCACAAGTGTGTCCACCCAAAAAAACATGAGCCCCTATGTGCCATGTGGGATAATAAATTAGGACCCCATAGGGTACCAGAAGTCATGAGGCTAACATGGGGATAGTACCAAGGTTAAACCGGTCTAAAGGCAAATAGAAAAAGTGCCAGTGTCACTAACCTAACAGGCAAGCACCCATGCACACAACGGTGCCATTTCTGCTGGCAGTGTAACAAACAGGTGGAAAATCATAAAACGCCAGCAAAAGGACAGGGGCTTACCTTATACTAGGGCAGGGTGGAGGGGCAGTCGGGAGGTGGTCCCCGATGCGCGTTTCGCGGCTACAAACCGCCGCTTTCTCAAGGGGATAGCTCTGAAATGCTCAGGAGGACCTTGAAATAGCCTCTGACCCAGGTCACATGGCGCCCGGCGGCCAATAACAGTAGCGCTATCGGCGCATGCGCACTGCGTCCGGCAGGTCCCGGCAGTGCAAACGGGCGTCACAGCAAGCACGCAGATGCAGGAGAAGCCTGCAATCTGTGAACGAGCCGTACAGACGCCCGTGCACACCGGGACAAGGCGGCACGCAGCGCGATGCGCACTGCTACTGATATTAATACAAAGTAGTAATTCTAGGCAGTCAGATGCAAATGCACCGATCCAAAGTCCGCCCGCCTCACCCCCCCAAATCAAAGTACCCATCAGACTCCAATCACTCAGTCCACATATATGGGACACGGAGACGCACACAGGAAAACATATATAACAAAATTGTTGAGAAAATTAAAAAATATATAAAAAAATGTAAAAAAAAAGGAAAATAATAAACAAATAATTTAATTTCTGTGCGTTGGTTGACTGATACGGCCAGCATGTTCCTTGCTTCATGCATGTATTGTCCAAAATGCTGAATGGGGAACATCATGTTCACTTGCGCCGTGATGACAGTCGATGGGGTCTTTACATCATGGGAGGGATGGTAATGGAAGTTAGCAGGGCCACAGGGCAATATAACAAGGAACACCTCTAGGCATCACATCACTCCGGTTCACTATTAATATGAATATGTAGAAAGAAACACATATTAAAATACATAAAAAAGATTTTAAAACAGCATAAAAACAACCACCCGACTACAAACGGGTATGGAGGAACGGGTAAAGAGGATTATAGATACTGTACTAGCCTCAGGAGCGCATAGGAGGTACACAATACAGACAACCACACCATGAGCAGAGAGTGGCGCACTAATCATAAATAGGAGGAAAAGCTCAATGCCTCATTTAGGCCATTTGGTGCCAAAGTGCCCAATTGCACTATCCATTTGAAAGATCGTTTTCTGGCCCGGGGCTATAGCCGGCGATCTATTAAACACGGCTATGATCGCGCCAGAAGAACCCCATGTGAGACTCTTCTACATCCGTCCACCAAGCGGACTAACAGGGATGGGGCTGATCCCATTCGTTTTATTTCAACTTATAACCACGAGTGGGGTAATATGCGCTCCATCCTTGCTAAACATTGGTCGGTCTTGAAGACGGAGCCCTCCCTGGCGACCTCCCTTGGCCCTAACCCACAGATGACATCGAGGAGGTGTAAAAATTTAAATGATCTATTGGTGCGTAGCCATTACGTCCCCACCCCGAACAACCCATTTGAAACAAGGGGGCCTAATGTGGGATGTTTCCCCTGTGGGCACTGTCTTGCTTGCACCAATGTCCTGCGATGCTCTAGCTTTATGTCCACGGATGGGACTAAAAAATATGACATCAGAGAATGGATCTCCTGTGGCACAACCAATGTGGTCTATTATGCCACGTGCCCTTGTCCTATGGTGTACGTGGGTTTAACCACTCGGGAACTGAGAGTCAGGGTCCGTGAGCATGTGCGGGACATTGGTGCGGCCAGGACGGTGCCTGACATTGCTGAACTTAAATCAATACCCCGCCACTTTAGATTGCACCACAAATGTGATGCAAAATTATTAAAGGTGAGAGGTATTGACGTTTTACATCTGGGATTTCGGGGTGGGGACAATAAGAAATTATTGGCACAAAAAGAAACAAAATGGATAGTGCAATTGGGCACTTTGGCACCAAATGGCCTAAATGAGGCATTGAGCTTTTCCTCCTATTTATGATTAATGCCCCACTCTCTGCTCATGGTGTGGTTGTCTGTATTGTGTACCTCCTATGCGCTCCTGAGGCTAGTACAGTATCTATAATCCTCTTTACCCGGTCCTCCATACCCGTTTGTAGTCGGGTGGTTGTTTTTATGCTGTTTTAAATTATTTTTTTATGTACAGGTCCTTCTCAAAAAATTAGCATATAGTGTTAAATTTCATTATTTACCATAATGTAATGATTACAATTAAACTTTCATATATTATAGATTCATTATCCACCAACTGAAATTTGTCAGGTCTTTTATTGTTTAAATACTGATGATTTTGGCATACAACTCCTGATAACCCAAAAAACCTGTCTCAATAAATTAGCATATTTCACCCATCCAATCAAATAAAAGTGTTTTTTAATAACAAACAAAAAAACCATCAAATAATAATGTTCAGTTATGCACTCAATACTTGGTCGGGAATCCTTTGGCAGAAATGACTGCTTCAATGCGGCGTGGCATGGAGGCAATCAGCCTGTGACACTGCTGAGATGTTATGGAGGCCCAGGATGCTTCAATAGCGGCCTTAAGCTCATCCAGAGTGTTGGGTCTTGCATCTCTCAACTTTCTCTTCACAATATCCCACAGATTCTCTATGGGGTTCAGGTCAGGAGAGTTGGCAGGCCAATTGAGCACAGTAATACCATGGTCAGTAAACCATTTACCAGTGGTTTTGGCACTGTGAGCAGGTGCCAGGTCGTGCTGAAAAATGAAATCTTCATCTCCATAAAGCATTTCAGCCGATGGAAGCATGAAGTGCTCCAAAATCTCCTGATAGCTAGCTGCATTGACCCTGCCCTTGAAGAAACACAGTGGACCAACACCAGCAGCTGACATGGCACCCCACACCATCACTGACTGTGGGTACTTGACACTGGACTTCAGGCATTTTGGCATTTCCTTCTCCCCAGTCTTCCTCCAGACTCTGGCACCTTGATTTCCGAATGACATGCAAAATTTGCTTTCATCAGAAAAAAGTACTTGGGACCACTTAGCAACAGTCCAGTGCTGCTTCTCTGTAGCCCAGGTCAGGCGCCTCTGCCGCTGTTTATGGTTCAAAAGTGGCTTTACCTGGGGAATGCGGCACCTGTAGCCCATTTCCTGCACACGCCTGTGCACGGTGGCTCTGGATGTTTCCACACCAGACTCAGTCCACTGCTTCCTCAGGTTCCCCAAGGTCTGGAATCGGTCCTTCTCCACAATCTTCCTCAGGGTCCGGTCTCCTCTTCTCGTTGTACAGCGTTTTCTGCCACATTGTTTCCTTCCAACAGACTTACCATTGAGGTGCCTTGATACAGCACTCTGGGAACAGCCTATTTGTTGAGAAATTTCTTTCTGGGTCTTACCCTCTTGCTTGAGGGTGTCAATGATGGCCTTCTTGACATCTGTCAGGTTGCTAGTCTTACCCATGATGGGGGTTTTGAGTAATGAACCAGGCAGGGAGTTTATAAAAGCCTCAGGTATCTTTTGCATGTGTTTAGAGTTAATTAGTTGATTCAGAAGATTAGGGTAATAGGTCGTTTAGAGAACCTTTTCTTGATATGCTAATTTATTGAGACAGGTTTTTTGGGTTATCAGGAGTTGTATGCCAAAATCATCAGTATTTAAACAATAAAAGACCTGACAAATTTCAGTTGGTGGATAATGAATCTATAATATATGAAAGTTTAATTGTAATCATTACATTATGGTAAATAATGAAATGTAACACTATATGCTAATTTTTTGAGAAGGACCTGTATTTTAATATGTGTTTCTTTCTACATATTCATATTAATAGTGAACCGGAGTGATGTGATGCCTAGAGGTGTTCCTTGTTATATTGCCCTGTGGCCCTGCTAACTTCCATTACCATCCCTCCCATGATGTAAAGACCCCATCGACTGTCATCACGGCGCAAGTGAACATGATGTTCCCCATTCAGCATTTTGGACAATACATGCATGAAGCAAGGAACATGCTGACCGTATCAGTCAACCAACACACAGAAATTAAATTATTTGTTTATTATTTTCCTTTTTTTTTTTACATTTTTTTATATATTTTTTGATTTTCTCAACAATTTTGTTATATATGTTTTCCTGTGTGCGTCTCAGTGTCCCATATATGTGGACTGTGGGATTGGAGTCTGATGGGTACTTTTATTTGATTTGGGGGGGTGAGGCGGGCGGACTTTGGATCGGTGCATTTGCATCTGACTGCCTAGAATTACTACTTTGTATTAATATCAGTAGCAGTGCGCATCGCGCTGCGTGCCGCCTTGTCCCGGTGTGCACGGGCGTCTGTACGGCTCGTTCACAGATTGCAGGCTTCTCCTGCATCTGCGTGCTTGCTGTGACGCCCGTTTGCACTGCCGGGACCTGCCGGACGCAGTACGTATGCGCCGATAGCGCTACTGTTATTGGCCGCCGGGCGCCATGTGACCTGGGTCAGGGGCTATTTCAAGGTCCTCCTGAGCATTTCAGAGCTATCCCCTTGAGAAAGCGGCGGTTTGTAGCCACGAAACGCGCGTCGGGGACCACCTCCCGACTGCCCCTCCACCCTGCCCTAGTATAAGGTAAGCCCCTGTCCTTTTGCTGGCGTTTTATGATTTTCCACCTGTTTGTTACACTGCCAGCAGAAATGGCACCGTTGTGTGCATGGGTGCTTGCCTGTTAGATAAGTGACACTGGCACTTTTTCTATTTGCCTTTAGACCGGTTTAACCTTGGTACTATCCCCATGTTAGCCTCATGACTTCTGGTACCCTATGGGGTCCTAATTTATTATCCCACATGGCACATAGGGGCTCATGTTTTTCCGGGTGGACACACTTGTGGCTTTATTGAGATCGCTATTAGTGTTCAGTGTCTTACTTCCTTTTCTTCCCTCCCTCAGTTGTTTTGGGGGGGCGGGCAGGGGCATGATATGTATACCCAGGTGGGTAGATATCATAGGGAGAGGGAGTAGGGGTGTGGAGGTTATGTTTTCAGCTTATCACCAACATTCATCTTTGTTCATATTACTTGAATATATTTGAAATGCAATTATATGTTATGTGTAGTTTTTGAATAAAGTTGATTTATATTGTTCATCGATGCTCAGTTTCTCCTCCTGGTAATACAATATAGAAGAGGCAGCCAACACCAAAATGCAGATGGGTTGTCCAGGCAGGAGGAACCATGAGTCAGGTCAGCCATGACTACGTGTACTTGACAAGTGACCTGTAGAGGTCACAAGTCCGTACACAAATTGAGGGGGAATGGGGTTGTAACATTGTGTCCCTCTCCTGGCGTGTGTCCCTCTCCTGGCCTGTGTCCCTGGACTGCAATGTAATCAGGCCTGAGTCAACAACCAGTGGGGGAGTCTGTCTTTTTTCTCCTCAGCATAGGACTTAGGGTACCGTCACACTATACGATTTACCTACGATCACGACCAGCGATACGACCTGGCCGTGATCGTAGGTAAATCGTAGTGTGGTCGCTGGGGAGCTGTCACACAGACAGCTCTCCATCGACCAACGATGCCGAGGTCACTGGGTAACCAGGGTAAACATCGGGTAACTAAGCGCAGGACCGCGCTTAGTTACCCGATGTTTACCCTGGTTACAAGCGTAAAACTGAAAAAAAACAAACAGCACATACTTACATTCTGGTGTCCGTCAGGTCCCTTGCAGTCTCTGCTTCCCGCACTGTGACTGCCGGCCGTAAAGTGAAAGTGAAAGCACAGCCGCTGTGCTCTGCTTTCACTTTACGGCCGGCAGTCACAGTGCTGGAAGCAGACGGCAAGGGACCTGACGGACACCAGAATGTAAGTATGTGCTGTTTGTTTTTTTTTAGTTTAACGCTTGTAACCAGGGTAAACATCGGGTAACTAAGCGCGGTCCTGCGCTTAGTTACCCGATGTTTTCCCTGGTTACAAGCGAACGCATCGCTGGATCGCATCGCTAGATCGCTAGATCGGTGTCACACACACCGATCCAGCGATGACAGCGGGAGATCCAGCGATGAAAGAAAGTTCTAAACGATCTGCTACGACGTACGATTCTCAGCAGGATCCCTGATCGCTGCTGCGTGTCAGACACAGCAATATCGTAACGATATCGCTGGAACGTCACGAATCGTACCGTCGTAGCGATCGAAATGTTATAGTGTGACGGTACCCTTATCCAAAGCAAACTTGCAGCTTCTGCAGCTAACTTCTTAAGTTAGCCACATAGTCAAAATTAGGTGGGAGCCCTCCCCCATGGAGGGGTGGATCCCAGGACACAGAACAATAGACACATGGTTTGTCCCAAGCAGTTCAGTGTTAACAGGCCAGGGGCTGGGATCTTATGCTGAGGCAAGATCCTGGTGCCCATGTGTGGAGGGTTAAAACCTGCCAAGTGGAATGGTGTTATGTCCCTCATCTGCTGGATCCCTTATCCCAGGATTATTTCTGTCTTTTACCTGGTGTCGGATTACTGGGTGGCACCCCTGGAACTGTTCCCCTCTTGGTGTGAACTCACTGTGGACTCTAAGAGATGCTATTGATATTTTACGTTCTATCTATCTCTATAAATCTCGTTGGATTGATCATCGGCCTGGTACTCCTTCATGCTCGGTCGCACACACCATCACACTATGTCTTTCATGTATCACATGAATATGCATTATAATAGGATACATTATCACATTACATAGGCAAATATCTTACACTTCACATACATAAAATGTACACAAGGCACAGGACATTATTCAAATTACACATCATATTATTCACAGCAGTGCTGTCTTCAAAGGGTGGCAGGGCAATATGTCCTTCTCCTTACATTTCTCCCATCTTTAATGATGGTCGCCCTTGACCATTCAAAACACCTGGAAAATATCATTGCACTATACCACACATATCATTTGTGCCCCCCATATTAGGAGGAGGTTGTCTATAAAACGAACATACCATACAATATTATGACTATGAACATTGTCATCATTGTAAATATAAAGTTCTTTCCAGCGTGACATAACTATGTTTGCCAGGGAGGTGGACTAAATCACACAATATTAGTAAACTAATTTTTGTTTTCCTAAATAGTTTTCAATAAATAACATCTGCCAAAGTCTATCAATTATTGTAATTTTAATGTTTGCTAATGCAATATTATCATATGATTTTAACTATATTTGTTAAATAATTCACATATGTGTCCATGGTACTCTGATTGCTGAAATTAATTATATGCAAATAATACACCAATGAAATGTTAAGAGATCACTATATATTCATGGGTAACATACCGCAACCTCAGATCATGACTAAGACTTAATGTTGAAATGCGTTGATCCATCTAGGCTCTGAGCCAGTGTGTACAGTGTCCTGGATATCATTTGTATGGCTTCTTAATATTTTGATTCACAAGTTATTTTTTACCCTTCGTGATCCGCTGGACATCTTCTACATTTTGGATTTGTTGTGGCTGCTTCACCCTTGTCCTTGCGCAGTGTCGGGATGCAAGTGGGATCTAAGCACAGAACATGGTGGTGAGTTGACCTTATTTCTCGTATGAATTTAGTACTCTCAAACCAACGGGATTAAACCTAGATTTTAAGATCCATTCTATAATCTGAATGACCTTTTTGATACATTTAGTCAATAATCAGCTGTTTATCGACCACAGATTTTTAGGAATATGCTATTTATGGAAAGGAATATAGATGTATCCTAATGTTAATATATATGCTGTTATTTTTATTTTTTACAGAAGCTTCACTTATGGTCACAAGGCACTTGACACTATATACTCACCTGGGGAGAAGCATGGCCGTATGGAGGATTGATTGTTGTATTTTTTCTATTCTTTTTAAGATACTTTAAACTAAAGGTTTTTCTATAGCATTACAAAGCGTAAATCTGTCTGCCAATAATTACTTGTAGAGATAATGGTTGAATTCCCATTTTTTTTCTATCGGCATGGATTAAATAATAAGGAATAAGCTTGCATAGGAATAGGTATACCTATCTTTGTAGTTGCCAGGGTTGAGACATTATGGTCCGGAGGCATCATGTGTTTCATTGAGGTACTATTTGGTGACCGGAGGTAACCTGAGTAGGGTGCCGTCTGGTGCATCAGGGTACGTTGGAACACCTTTAAGAACTCTTTAACAGCGGAAATGGCATCCTCCATGTGAGTATGCATGATCTCAAGGGGGTAAGAAACTAAATATTATTAGATACACAGCTGTATTGATACCAACATTGTGATTAACTTGCATTGAGTCCATGGCAATATTGAGTACAAATATGTGAATAATTAATGAATATTTTGTATGTGACACTTTATCACAAAAGCTTTTTATATGAGATATTTAAGATATGGAGTTATTCGGACATAAATTGGAGAGTATATGTTCGGAAAAATATAACTTTTTAACTTCTATAATATGATTGTAAATGTTTATGATTGTTAAATAGGCTTATAAAAGCACACCTGTTTGTAACACGCACTGCTTGAGGAAGGCTCAGTGTGAGCCGAAACGTCGCCCAGACATGAGGGTCTGAATAAAGTCTACCACTTTATTTTTTTCACCGCAAGGAATTTGGAGTGCTGCCTTCATTTTTAATCTTCTGTCTAAACTTGGGCAAGTATTGGATTTTTGCCTGGGAGGCCTGGCACACACCAGTGAGCTTTGTGATGTTGCAATTTTTGTATATCTATCTATCTATCTATCTAAAATTCATTTGTCTCTCAGTGGTGTGTAGTAGAAAATACTCCGCTAAAAAGTAAGTTACATTATGGAACACATACAAGCATATGTTTATGATAAAATGCTGTCCTTACAGATTGTGAAGCAAAAGATAGTCAAATACATTGACTGACGGTAACAGTAGGCACAACAATTAGATATCATAATGTGAAATATCATGAAGACTCTGAATATAAATTGTTGTTTGAAATGTTTTTGTTTGTTTTGGGACTGCTCTGCCATCATAGAATCCACTATGATGTCTTTGAACTAGATGGTATTTCAGAATATTTTGTGACCATCTGTAAGAAAATTGATCTTCAACTAAAAGAAATGGCTAAAAAGAGAAACTGATTGTTCTCGAATGTCCAAGTTGTGCATGCAAGAGTGGAAAAGAGAGCTAGAAAAGAAAGCTGGTAAATGGCATATCTGTGATGTTTTGGTTTTGTAGACTATTAAAAAAATTAGTTAATCATTGTTGTTTCTTATTTGTTCAGGTTCCTTTTATTTACTAACCAGCTTTGTATAACATTATCGAGTAAAACAAGGTATAAAAAAATTATATTGTCCCCATTTGCTATGCTGAGGGCTTTGACTAGTCAATGGGGTGTCAGTGTCCCCAGACTAGTCAGACCTCTTTCCACGCCCCTGTGGCCACAATAAGTCTAACACATGCGTGCCATTCAGCATTTCTAAAGCCAGGTGTACGCTTCTCGGCTTTAGAGATATACACTGTGCATGTTCAGAAGTTTATGAGGTAGTACCTCTGAAGCCGGAAAGCATACACCATACACTTACCATACACTTGAGAGATGCAGTGACGCTGCCAGAATGAGAGGTGTGCATGCTCTAGATTTATATGAGCAGCGATGATGCCGCTCGTGAAAATTATATTACCAAGACCACAGGGATGTGATAACATGGAAAGAGGAATGAATAGTCTAGGGCAACTAATGCCCCATCGACTAGCCCAAACCCTAATTAGAATAGGAAACAAAGGCATTATAAATACTTTTTTATACCTTGCTTTCACTCAATAACATTATACAGGGTTCATACAAAGGTGAATGCTGCTTGCTGGGTAGAATACCATGGGGGACCTCACATGTTCCCTTTAAGAGAACCAGAGTGCCTGTACAATCCTGCACTTCAACTACGTAGGTACAAGATTCGCATCGATCTGTGGTTGATATATGATGCCTTGATCCACATAATTCAAGCCAGGATCATGGCAGCTGGATTGATTGAGGAGACTCTGTCAAAAGAAAAAAGGTCCCCATTGGACCGAACCACAGTGTATACCAGAAGTAATAAGGTATTTTTTTGCATATGCAGTGGGAGCTGGCTCCTTGTGAATGGGAGTCTGCAGATAGATAGATTGTAGTATTAAAGCAGTTGTTAGTGGTGGCTTTAGTTTATGTTGGGCAACACTGATGACTAGGGTTGAGCGAAACGGATCGTTCATTTTCAAAAGTCGCAGACTTTTGGCACAGTCGGGTTTCACAAAACCCGACCCGACCCCTGTGTGGGGTCGGCCATGCGGTACGCGACTTTCGCGCCAAAGTCTCGTTTCAATGACGCTAAAAGCGCCATTTCTCAGCCAATGAAGGTGGACGCAGAGTGTGGGCAGCGTGATAACATAGGTCCTGGTCCCCACCATCTTAGAGAAGGGCATTGCAGTGATTGGCTTGCTGTCTGCGGCATCGCAGGGGCTATAAAGAGGCGTTCCCGCCGACCGCCATCTTACTGCTGCTGATCTGAGCATAGGCAGAGGTTGCTGCCGCTTCGTCAGAAGCAGGGATAGCGTTAGGCAGGGTCCATTAACCACCAAACCGCTTGTGCTGTAGCGATTTCCACTGTCCAACACCACCTTTTGTTTGCAGGGACAGTGGAAGCTACATTTTTTTTCCTCAGCGCTGTAGCTCATTGGGCTGCCCTAGAAGGCTCCTTGATAGCTGCATTGCTGTGTGTACACCGCTGTGCAAACCAACTGCTTTTTTCAAAGCACAAATCCTGTTGTTCCTTCATTTCTGCACAGCTATCTTTTTTGTTTGTCCACACTTTTGATTTAATTTGTGCAGCAGTCCACTCCTTATTGCTGCCTGCCATACCTGGCTGAGATTACTGCAGGGAGATAGTAATTGTAGGACAGTCCCTGTTTTTGTTTTTTTTTAATTCTCCCTTAAAAAATAAGTTGTGGGAGATTAAGATTGGCATTTCTGCTAGAGTGCCAGTCCTGTGTGTGCCATCTCTCTTAAATAGTGGGTCATAGAAAGCCTAGTTTGTTTTTTTTTTTAATTTGGTATCTAAATTCTCCCTGAAAAAATAAAAAAATAGTGAGAGATTAATATTTGCCTTTCTGCTTGTCGGCCAGTCCTGAGTGTGCCATCTCTCTTAAATAGTGGGCCATAGAAAGCCTAGTGTTTTTTTTTTAAATTTGGTATCTAAATTCTCCCTGAAAAAAAAAAAAACCGTGGGAGATTAATATTGGCCTTTCTGCTTGTCTGCCAGTCCTGAGTGTGCCATCTTTCTTAAATAGTGGGCCATAGAAAGCCTTTTTTTTTTTTTTTAAATTTGGTATCTAAATTCTCCCTGAAAAAAAAAAAAACCGTGGGAGATTAATATTGGCCTTTCTGCTTGTGTGCCAGTCCTGAGTATGCCATCTCTCTTAAATAGTGGGCCATAGAAAGCCTTTTTTTTTTTTAATTTGGTATCTAAATTCTCAGTGAAAAAAAAAAACCGTGGGAGATTAATATTGGCCTTTCTGCTTTTGTGCCAGTCCTGAGTGTGCCATCTCTCTTAAATAGTGGGCCATAGAAAGCCTAGTGTTTTTTTTTTAAATTTGGTATCTAAATTCTCCCTGAAAAAAAAAACCGTGGGAGATTAATATTGGTCTTTCTGCTTGTGTGCCAGTCCTGAGTGTGCCATCTCTCTTAAATAGTGGGCCATAGAAAGCCTAGTGTGTTTTTTAAAAAAATTTGGTATCTAAATTCTCCCTGAAAAAAAAACAGTGGGAGATTAATATTGGCCTTTCGGCTTGTCTGCCAGTCCTGAGTGTGCCATCTCTCTTAAATAGTGGGCCATAGAAAGCCTAGTGTTTTTTTTTTTAAATTTGGTATCTAAATTCTCCCTGAAAAAAAAAAAACAGTGGCAGATTAATATTTGCCTTTCTGCTTGTCTGCCAGTCCTGAATGTGCCATCTCTCTTAAATAGTGGGCCATAGAAAGCCTATTTTTTTTTTTAAATTTGGTATCTAAATTCTCCCTGAAAAAAAAAAAACCGTGGGAGATTAATATTGGCCTTTCTGCATGTGTGCCAGTCCTGAGTGTGCCATCTCTCTTAAATAGTGGGCCATAGAGAGCCTAGTGTTTTTTTTTTTTTACATTTGGTATCTAAATTCTCCCTGAAAAAATAAAAAAAACGTGGGAGATTAATATTTGCCGTTCTGCTTGTCGGCCAGTCCTGAGTGTGCCATCTCTCTTAAATAGTGGGCCATAGAAAGCCTAGTGTTTTTTTTTTTAAATTTGGTATCTAAATTCTCCCTGAAAAAAAAAAAAAAAACCGTGGGAGATTAATATTGGCCTTTCTGCTTGTCTGCCAGTCCTGAGTGTGCCATCTCTCTTAAATAGTGGGCCATAGAAAGCCTTTTTTTTTTTTTTTTTAATTTGGTATCTAAATTCTCCCTGAAAAAAAAAAACCGTGGGAGATTAATATTGGCCTTTCTGCTTGTGTGCCAGTCCTGAGTGTGCCATCTCTCTTAAATAGTGGGCCATAGAAAGCCTTTTTTTTTTTTAATTTGGTATCTAAATTCTCAGTGAAAAAAAAAAACTGTGGGAGATTAATATTGGCCTTTCTGCTTTTGTGCCAGTCCTGAGTGTGCCATCTCTCTTAAATAGTGGGCCATAGAAAGCCTAGTGTTTTTTTTTTAAATTTGGTATCTAAATTCTCCCTGAAAAAAAAAAACCGTGGGAGATTAATATTGGCCTTTCTGCTTGTGTGCCAGTCCTGAGTGTGCCATCTCTCTTAAATAGTGGGCCATAGAAAGCCTAGTCTGTTTTTAAAAAAAATTTGGTATCTAAATTCTCCCTGAAAAAAAAAACAGTGGGAGATTAATATTGGCCTTTCGGCTTGTCTGCCAGTCCTGAGTGTGCCATCTCTCTTAAATAGTGGGCCATAGAAAGCCTAGTGTTTTTTTTTTAAATTTGGTATCTAAATTCTCCCTGAAAAAAAAAAACAGTGGCAGATTAATATTTGCCTTTCTGCTTGTCTGCCAGTCCTGAATGTGCCATCTCTCTTAAATAGTGGGCCATAGAAAGCCTAGTGTTTTTTTTTTTTACATTTGGTATCTAAATTCTCCCTGAAAAAATAAAAAAAAACGTGGGAGATTAATATTTGCCGTTCTGCTTGTCGGCCAGTCCTGAGTGTGCCATCTCTCTTAAATAGTGGGCCATAGAAAGCCTAGTGTGTTTTTTTTTTAAATTTGGTATCTAAATTCTCCCTGAAAAAAAAAAAAAAACCGTGGGAGATTAATATTGGCCTTTCTGCTTGTCTGCCAGTCCTGAGTGTGCCATCTCTCTTAAATAGTGGGCCATAGAAAGCCTTTTTTTTTTTTTTTTTTAATTTGGTATCTAAATTCTCCCTGAAAAAAAAAAAACCGTGGGAGATTAATATTGGCCTTTCTGCTTGTGTGCCAGTCCTGAGTGTGCCATCTCTCTTAAATAGTGGGCCATAGAAAGCCTTTTTTTTTTTTTATTTGGTATCTAAATTCTCAGTGAAAAAAAAAAAACTGTGGGAGATTAATATTGGCCTTTCTGCTTTTGTGCCAGTCCTGAGTGTGCCATCTCTCTTAAATAGTGGGCCATAGAAAGCCTAGTGTTTTTTTTTTTAAATTTGGTATCTAAATTCTCCCTGAAAAAAAAAAAACGTGGGAGATTAATATTGGCCTTTCTGCTTGTGTGCCAGTCCTGAGTGTGCCATCTCTCTTAAATAGTGGGCCATAGAAAGCCTAGTCTGTTTTTAAAAAAAATTTGGTATCTAAATTCTCCCTGAAAAAAAAACAGTGGGAGATTAATATTGGCCTTTCGGCTTGTCTGCCAGTCCTGAGTGTGCCATCTCTCTTAAATAGTGGGCCATAGAAAGCCTAGTGTTTTTTTTTTAAATTTGGTATCTAAATTCTCCCTGAAAAAAAAAAACAGTGGCAGATTAATATTTGCCTTTCTGCTTGTCTGCCAGTCCTGAATGTGCCATCTCTCTTAAATAGTGGGCCATAGAAAGCCTATTTTTTTTTTTAAATTTGGTATCTAAATTCTCCCTGAAAAAAAAAAAACCGTGGGAGATTAATATTGGCCTTTCTGCATGTGTGCCAGTCCTGAGTGTGCCATCTCTCTTAAATAGTGGGCCATAGAAAGCCTAGTGTTTTTTTTTTTTACATTTGGTATCTAAATTCTCCCTGAAAAAATAAAAAAAAGCGTGGGAGATTAATACTGGCCTTTCTGCTTGTCTGCCAGTCCTGAGTGTGCCATCTCTCTTAAATAGTGGGCCATAGAAAGCCTAGTGTTTTTTTTTTTTAAATTTGGTATCTAAATTCTCCCTGAAAAAAAAAAAAACAGTGGGAGATTAATATTGGCCTTTGTGCTTGAGTGACAGTCCTGCGTGTGTGGCATCTCTCTCATTTGGTGCCACAGAAAACAGAGTGTGTAACATCGTTCCTGATTTTCCTTGCGGTCTCATCCACCTATAAAGGGATAACTAAATCATACAGAAGTTAGAGTTCACCTTGTAAGTTGTTTGACAGTAACAAATACCGTTAGTTTGGTGACGTTTTTAAAACAATGAAGAAGTCTGGTGGAAGAGGTCGTGGCCGTTGGCGTTCATTGCCAGCTGGTAATGATGGTAGTGGTAGTGGAGCATCGGGTGGTCGTGGGAAAAACAATATAGCACCTAAGTCTCGAGCTGTGGAGCCAGGTTCGTCGTCTGGCTACACAAGGCCTCGAACGCTCCCTTTTCTGGGAGTAGGAAAACCGCTTTTAAAGCCGGAGCAGCAAGAGCAAGTTTTGGCTTACCTTGCTGACTCAGCCTCTAGCTCTTTTGCCTCCTCTTCTGAAACTGGTAAATGTAAAATCAGCGCGTCGTTAGTGGATGTTCACGGTCAGGGACAAGTCGCTTCCTTGTCCTCCAGCAAAAACAGCAACAGAGAAGGATGCAGCAGGCGGCACAACGGGTTACTCCATGGAGCTCTTTACACATACCATCCCTGGCTTAGAAAGTGAAACAGTTAACAGGCCATGCCCATTACAAGTTGAATCTGACATGGAGTGCACTGATGCACAGCCACAGCCAGACTACTATGCTGGTCCTTTGACTCAGACCACAACATTGCCCTCGCAGGGTACTGATCCAGAATCAGACCCTGATGAGACTATGTTGCACCGTCACGAACACTATACTACCGACTTACAGACTTACACGGTGACACAGAGGAAGTTGCACACGAGCTAGAAGAGGAGGTTATAGATGACCTAGTTGTTGACCCCGATTGGCAGCCATTGGGGGAACAGGGTGCAGGCGGCAGTAGTTCTGAAGCGGAGGAGGAGGGGCCACAGCAGGCACCAACATCGCAACAGGTTCCATCTGCCGGGCCCATAGATGGCCCAAAACGCGTGGCAAAGCCAAAACCTGTTGGAGGACAGCGTGGCCATCCGGTTAAAGCTCAGTCTGCAATGACTGAAAAGGGATCCGATGCTAGAAAGAGTGCAGTCTGGCATTTTTTTAAATAACATCCAATTGATCAGCGCAAAGTCATCTGTCAAAAATCTTCAACTACCTTAAGCAGAGGTCAGAATCTGAAAAGTCTAAATACAAGTTGCATGCATAGACATTTAACCACCATGCATTTGCAAGCCTGGACTAACTACCAAATGTCCCTTAAGGTTGTAGAACCCTCGGCCAATGAAGCTAGTCAGCAATGCTACATCCCTTCCGTCAGTGTAAGGCCACCATTTTCTGCACCACCTGCAGTATCTGTGCAGGTTTCTTTGCCAGGCCAAAGCAGTCAGGGTCAGGGAATCACCAGTTTCATAGTAGGAAACACTGCATCTAGGGCACCGGCGGCAACAATACCGTCTCCAACCGTCTCTCAGTCTGCCATGTCCACCGGCACCCCCGCTAGTTCCACGATCTCCAGCTCTCCAGTCCAGCTCACCCTACATGAGACTCTCATTAGAAAAAGGAAGTACTTAGCCTCGCATCCGCGTACACAAGGTTTGAACGCCCACATAGCTAGACTAATCTCGTTAGAGATGATGCCCTACCGGTTAGTTGAAAGCAAAGCTTTCAAAGCCCTGATGGACTACGCTGTACCACGCTACGAGCTACCCAGTCGACACTTCTTTTCGAGAAAAGCCATCCCAGCCCTCCACCAGCATGTTAAAGAGCGCATCGTCCATGCACTCAGGCAATCTGTGAGTACAAAGGTGCACCTGACAACAGATGCATGGACCAGTAGGCATGGCCAGGGATGTTACGTGTCCATCACAGCACACTGGGTGAATGTGGTGGATGCAGGGTCCACAGGGGACAGCAATTTTGGGACAGTTCTGCCTAGCCCACGGTCTAGGAAACAGTTGGCTGTAGCCGTTCGCACCCCCTCCTCCTCCTCCTCATCCTCCTGCAGAAGCGAGAGCTCATCCACAGACCGCAGTCGCCCAACCACTCCATCCGCAGCTGCCACTGTTACACACCAGTTGTCCCATTATGGGGCAGCTACTGGCAAGCGTCAGCAGGCTGTATTGGCTATGAAGTGATTGGGCGACAACAGACACACCGCGAAAGTTCTGTCCGAGTTCTTGCAGAAAGAAACGCAGTCGTGGCTGGGCACTGTAGATCTTGAGGCAGGCAAGGTAGTGAGTGATAACGGAAGGAATTTCATGGCTGCCATCTCCCTTTCCCAACTGAAACACATTCCTTGCCTGGCTCACACCTTAAACCTGGTGGTGCAGTGCTTCCTGAAAAGTTATCCGGGGTTATCCGACCTGCTCCTCAAAGTGCGCGGACTTTGCTCGCATATCCGCCGTTCGCCCGTACACTCCAGCCGTATGCAGACCTATCAGCGTTCTTTGAACCTTCCCCAGCATCGCCTAATCATAGACGTTGCAACAAGGTGGAACTCAACACTGCACATGCTTCAGAGACTGTGCGAACAGAGGCGTGCTGTTATGTATTTGTGGGAGGATACACATACACGGGCAGGCAGTAGGATGGCAGACATGGAGTTGTCAGGTGTGCAGTGGTCGAAGATACAAGACATGTGTCAAGTCCTTCAGTGTTTTGAGGAATGCACACGGCTGGTTAGTGCAGACAACGCCATAATAAGCATGAGCATCCCCCTAATGCGTCTGCTGATGCAAAGTTTGACGCACATAAAGGAGCAGGCGTCTGCAGCAGAGGAAGAGGAAAGCCTTGATGACAGTCAGCCATTGTCTGGTCAGGGCAGTGTACAGGACAAGGTAGCGGGCGAACAGGAGGAGGAGGACGAGGAGGATGATGGGGATGAGTATTTTTTTAACCCCTATCTGACCTCGGACGGGATAGTACGTCCGAGGTCAGATCCCCTGCTTTGATACAGGGCTCCACGGTGAGCCCGCACCAAAGCCGGGACATGTCAGCTGTTTTGAACAGCTGACATGTGCCCGTAATAGGCGCAGGCAGAATCGCGATCTGCCCGCACCTATTAACTAGTTAAATGCCGCTGTCAATCGCAGACGTCATCGCCGATCCCGTCACATGACCGGGGGTCGGCGATGCGTCTCCATTGTAACCATAGAGGTCCTTGAGACCTCTATGGTTACTGATGACCGGTGGCTGTGAGCACCACCCTGTGGTCGGCGCTCACAGCACACCTCCATTTCTGCTACATAGCAGCGATCAGCAGATCGCTGCTATGTAGCAGAGCCGATCGCGTTGTGCCTGCTTCTAGCCTCCCATGGAGGATATTGAAGCATGGCAAAAGTTAAAAAAAAAGTTGAAAAAAATGTTAAAAAAATAAAAAAAATATAAAAGTTTAAATCACCCCCCTTTCGCCCCAATCAAAATAAATCAATAAAAAAATATAAAATCTACGCATATTTGGTATCGCCGCGCTCATAATTGCCCGATCTATCAACTAAAAAAAAGCATTAACCTGATCGCTAAACAGCGTAGCGGGAAAAAAATTCAAAATGCCAGAATTACGTTTTTTTGGTCGACGCGACATTGCATTAAAATGCAATAACGGGCGATCAAAAGAATGTATCTGCACCAAAATGCTATCATTAAAAACGTCATCTCGGCATGCAAAAAATAAGCCCTCAACCGACCCCAGATCACGAAAAATGGAGACGCTACGAGTATCGGAAAATGGCGCAATTTATTTATTTATTTTTTTAGAAAAGTTTGGAATTTTTTTTCACCACTTAGATAAAAAATAACCTAGCATGTTAGGTGTCTATGAACTCGTACTGACCTGGAGAATCATAATGGCAGGTCAGTTTTAGCATTTAGTGAACCTAGCAAAAAAGCCAAACAAAAAACAAGTGTGGGATTGCACTTTTTTTGCAATTTCACCGCAGTTGGAATTTTTTTCCCGTTTTCTAGTACACGACATGCTAAAACCAATGATCTTGTTCAAAAGTACAACTCGTCCCGCAAAAAAAAAGCCCTCACATGGCCAAATTGACGGAAAAATAAAAAAGTTATGGCTCTGGGAAGGAGGGGAGTGAAAAACGAACACGGAAAAACAAAAAATCCCAAGGTCATGAAGGGGTTAATGAGGAAGCTTTTCCGGGGCCAAAGGAAATTGGTGGCGTGGCAAGGCCGGGTTCTGGTTTTTTGAGGGACACAAGTGACGTAGATTTGCCTGAAACAGCCCCTCAACCCAGCACAACCGCAGATTTGACAACTGGAACTTTGGCCCACATGGCGGATTATGCCTTACGTATCCTCAAAAGGGACACACGCATTACTAAAATGATGAACGATGACGATTACTGGTTGGCCTGCCTCCTTGATCCTCGCTATAAAGGCAAATTGCATAATATTATGCCACATGAGAACTTGGAACTAATATTAGCAACCAAACAATCAACTCTTGTTGACCGTTTGCTTCAGGCATTCCCAGGACACAGCGCCCGTGATCGTTCTCACAGGAGCTGCAGGGGGCAGCACACCAGAGGTGTTAGAGGTGCAGAAATCAGAAGTGGCGTTGGACAGAGGGGTTTTCTGACCAGGTTGTGGAGTGATTTTGCTATGACCGCAGACAGGACAGGTACTGCAGCATCAATTCAAAGTGACAGGAGACAAAATTTTACACCTGGCCAGAATTGGCAGAATATGCATTGCAGGAGCTTGCTTGCCCAGCAGCTAGTGTCCTATCAGAAAGAGTATTCAGTGCTGCAGGTTCAATATTAACCGAAAAAAGGACTCGTCTGGCTACCCAAAATGTGGATGATCTAACCTTCATTAAAATGAACCACAACTGGATTTCGAATTCTTTTGCCCCACCTTGCCCGGCTGACACCTAGCTTTCCTATGAAAAGTCCGTGACCATAGAATGAAAGGAAAAAAGACGCAGCACTCACCCGTAAACTTCTTCAACCAATGTCCTTTATTCCGCGTTACAAGCCATACGGAGTATTAGACGGCATTCGCAGGGATCTGTGAGGGAGCGGGAGTGAGAAGAGACCGGACTACGGCCGTTTCGCGCTACGGCGCTTCTACGGGTCCATACTAAAACTGGTGATGTCATTTCTTATAAGGGTTTAGACCCACCTGATACTATTAATTACATAGTGTGCAAATTAAAAACAACAAAGTGTCGTAACACAGAGTGACAAAATACAAGCTTTTTATATGAACACAGCCATGTCAAGTTTATCGTTAAGACCCCCTGGTCCCTGTGCGTTGGTTTTTAGGATCCATTTCGCTTCGTGCTGCAGGAGTTGGCGGTCATGGATACCTCCATATTGTGAAAATTTAACTATTTCTAAACCTGCAAATCGCAATTGACTAGGATCACTATTATGTGCTTCTATCATATGTTCTACAAAACGCACACGTCCCTTTCCTGTCCGAATTGAGTTGTAATGCTCTCGAATTCGGACTACGAGTGGTCTGATTGTCTTGCCAATATAAAATCGGTGACAAGGGCAAAAAATAACACATACCAAGAATTTACTCTTACAGGTTATGAAATCCTTCACAAAGTGTTCAATCATGCCTATTCGCAGAGGATTATCTGTTTTATGTAAATGGCACAGACTACAGTTGCCGCATTTGTGGTTACCTTGCGGTGTGGTTTTCGTTAACCAATTATTTCTTGGTAGTGACAATTTGTTTTTTACAACAAGATCTCCTATATTAACTGATCTTTTATATGAAAATAAAAGAGATGTGTCTGGAAGATTTCTGAAATCGACATCTTTCTGCAGCACATGCCAGTTTTTTCGTATCGCTGCTTGTACCTCTTTGTCTAATGGGCTATGTTTAAATGTGAAAGTGAATCTACGATTTTTATTAGAATCTCCGTTCACATTTTTTATTTATTTTTTATTTTTTATTTTTTTGCCCTTTTCCAGCAGCTGAAATTGAGACAGTTTGGCTGCTCTATATTCTGCTTGTTGTAACACATTTGTTGGATATCCTCTTTTTGATAGGCGTTTTTTTAATTCATCTACCTGCATCTTATAATTTTCATCGTTGTTATTGATTTTTCGTATTCTGACCATTTGACTATATGGGATACTGTGCTTTGTATGATTTGGATGGGCACTTTCGAAGTGTAGAATGTTATTTGTGGCTGTGATTTTTCTGTGGACCTTCGTTATTAGGCTATGTGCACACCTTGCGTCGGGTCCCTGCGGGTTCTCCTGCAGCGGATTTGATAAATCTGCAGGGCAAAACAACTGTGGTTCTCCCTGCAGATTTATCGCGGTTTGTTCCGCGTTTTCCGCTGCGGGTTTCCGCCTATACTATTGATGCTGCATATGCAGCAATATGCAGCATCAATAGTAATGTTAAAAATAATAAAAATTGGTTATACTCACCCTCTGATGTCCGGATCTCCTGGGCGCTGCACCCGGCGTTCCGGTTCCAAAGATGCTGTGGGAGAAGGACCCTTCGTGACGTCACGGTCATGTGACCGCGACGTCACCGCAGGTCCTGGTCGCACAGCAACTCTGACCGGACGGCCGCGTGCAGCGCCCAGGAGCTCCGGACATCAGAGGGTGAGTATAACCAGATTTTTTATTTTTTAACCCCAAATATGGTTCCCAGGGCCTGGAGGAGAGTCTCCTCTCCTCCACCCCGGGTACCACCCGCACATTATCCGCTTACTTCCCGCAACGTGGGCACAGCCCCATGCGGGAAGTAAGCAGTTCAATGTATTCCTATGGGTGCAGAATCGCAGCGGTTCTGCACAAAGAAGTGACATGCTGCGGGTTGTAAACCGCTGCGTTCCCGCGCGGTTTTTCCCACAGCATGTGCACAGCGGTTTGCGGTTTCCATAGGGTTTACATGTTACTGTAAACGCTATGGAAACTGCTGCGGACCCGCAGCATCAAAATCGCGGCGGTTCCGCGGTAAAAACCGCTAAGTGTGAATATAGCCTTAAAGTTTCATTTATCATTTCTACTTTGACATCTAGAAATTCTAATTCTCTATTATTGAATACTGAGGTAAATTTCACATTTTCTTCATTGTTGTTATTTAGAAATGCCACGAATTCGTTAAATTTGGATTCTTCACCATCCCATACTATGAAAATATCATCGGCAAATCTTAAATAGAGTCGTATATGCCGAAGGTATGGGTTCTGGGGTCCGGTGACATGCTTCTCCTCGAAATCTGCAAGAAACATGAAAAGGTCTTGCTTGTGGACTACTCTGACTGACTTTTCCAATCGCGTAATTTAAATCAAAACAGTACTCCCATGATTGGAAAAGAATCGTTAGAGTAATTATATAATAATGTAAGCTCCAAACCAATCCTACATCTGCCCCCGTTCTACGCAAACATAGACTAAATCATATAGAGACTGAGGCGTATTAACGAACTGTATGTAAACAATCTTTATTAGAATAAAAACATTCTCATAAAAAGTATTACCCACAGGTAGAAATGAGCCAAACAAAAAATCAAACAATGGCACCACTCCTGAGCAACTAGCAAAATGACCAATAAATCATAATATGATATAGTGACAGAAAGCTGGGTCCCTGCCAGTGTGCACGCTACACCTCACAGGATGTCTTTTTAAACCGCAGTGGCACATCAAAGTTTACAAAATCTAGTAAAGGGCCTGACGAAGGCACAGCGCCGAAACGCGCGTAGGGGTTGTGGCACTATCTCTTGAGCTCTGGTAAGTCTTTACTATCCACTAATATTAAGCCTTAGGACTGCTGTGCATGCTGTTCCTGCAGATTACTAGATTTTGTAAACTTTGATGTGCCACTGCGGTTTAAAAAGACATCCTGTGAGGTGTAGCGTGCACACTGGCAGGGACCCAGCTTTCTGTCACTATATCATATTATGATTTATTGGTCATTTTGCTAGTTGCTCAGGAGTGGTGCCATTGTTTGATTTTTTGTTTGGCTCATTTCTACCTGTGGGTAATACTTTTTTATGAGTATGTTTTTATTCTAATAAAGATTGTTTACATACAGTTCGTTAATACGCCTCAGTCTCTATATGATTCAATCGCGTAATTTGCAGCAGCTGATTATCCAGCATACGACATGTTTACACCTCCCTAAATGGCCAAACTCCCCCCCACAGGGCCGTGGTCTCGCCACTTGGCGCAAGCACCCGTGAGAGTGCCGATTGTCTGAAGAGGTGGGTGTGCCCGCTTTTGGTCGACGGCACTGCCACTGGGTCCCTCATAGTACAATAAAGTGTCTCTGGCGGTGGTGGTGCGCACCCAAGGTCAGACACACTGTTGTAACATGAGGGGCCCTGGACCTGTACCGCCGGCCACAAGAGAGTTCCCCCCCCAGCTCAAACATTGCTCTACCACTTGCACAATTATCTCTCACAGTTCCACCAATGTTTAGTCTATGCGCTGACATCATTCAATGCCTGGCACTGACAATACCAATGTGTTGACATGTATGATGGTACTTAACATAGTCAGGGGCAGTGTCCTATATTTACACCAGTAAATAATTAGCGCCAAATTACTAGGTCTAAAACTCAGTAGAGGAGCCCACCCCTGTACCTAAGTATTCCACCCTTTTGTGTTTTGGTTTTGTTGTAATGCGAGACATTAACATCTATTTATTTTTTTGGACTACTAACTGGCAGACACTCATTACAATCGGCCTCCGCTGACAACACCAATGCTGCCTGCATACCCCTGCAAGAGAATTGCAAGTGCCTACAGCCAAATGTTGTTATGTTAGGCCTACTACGCCTGTCTGCGGTCCCTCCTTCCACTAGTCCTCCACTGACCAGACCACTGCTGCCCGTGTACCCCTGGAACCAATTTAAAAGTGCCTACAGCCAAATTTTGTTATGTTAGGCCTACTACACCTGTCTGCGGTCCCTCCTTCCACTAGTCCTCCACTGACCAGACCACTGCTGCCCGAGTACCCCTGGAACCAATTTAAAAGTGCCTACAGCCAAATTTTGTTATGTTAGGCCTACTACGCCTGTCTGTGGTCCCTCTTTCCACTAGTCCTCCAGTGTCCTGTCTACTGCTGCCCGTGTACCCCTGGAACCAATTTAAAAGTGCCTACAGCCAAATTTTGTTATGTTAAGCCTACTACGCCTGTCTGCGGTCCCTCCTTCCACTAGTCCTCTACTGACCAGACCACTGCTGCCCGTGTACCCCTGGAACCAATTTAAAAGTGCCTACAGCCAAATTTTGTTATGTTAGGCCTACTACGCCTGTCTGCGATCCCTCCTTCCACTAGTCCTCCAGTGTCCTGTCTACTGCTGCCCGTGTACCCCTGGAACCAATTTAAAAGTGCCTACAGTCAAATTTTGTTATGTTAGGCCTACTACGCCTGTCTGCGGTCACTCCTTCCACTAGTCCTCCACTGACCAGACCACTGCTGCCCGTGTACCCCTTGAACCAATTTAAAGTGCCTACAGCCAAATTTTGTTATGTTAGGCCTACTACGCCTGTCTGCGGTCCCTCCTTCCACTGGTCCTCCACTGACCAGACCACTGCTGCCCGTGTACCCCTGGAACCAATTTTAAAGTGCCTACAGCCAAATTTTGTTATGTTAGGCCTACTACGCCTGTCTGCGGTCCCTCCTTCCACTAGTCCTCCACTGACCAGACCACTGCTGCCCGTGTACCTCTGGAACCTATTTTAAATTGCATAGAGCATCCTTTTTTTAATAGTAGGCATACAAACTCTGTCTGTGGTCCATAATTGAAATTGTCCTCCACTGAACAGACCAATGCTGCATGTGTACCCCTGTAACCTTTTTTAAACTGCATTGAGCCAAATGTTGTGTTTAAGGCCTACTACGTGTGTCTGTCTGCGCCACTCAATACAGCTGTCCTCCTTTTAAAAAAGCTGAGCGTCAATAGTCTGGTTTTCAGCCGATAGGAATTTGAAAACTGCATTGGGGCTACTACTACTACTTCGGTAGGGCCTACTAACGGTGTCTGCCGCTCCAAGTTGTTCCCCAGGTTTCCTCTCCATAGCTTAGAGCTTCTAGCTCTCGTTTAGTAGTTGTTGAAAACAACACTGCATTCGGCCTACAAGTTGGGTCTGGGGTGTAGAGACGGTGTCTTCCGCTCCAAGGTGTTCCCCAGGTTGCCTCTCCATTGCTTCAATCTTCTGGCTCTCGTTTAGTAGTTGTTGAAAACAACACTGCATTCGGCCTACAAGTTGGGTCTGGGGTGTAGAGACGGTGTGTTCCACTCCAAGGTGTTCCCCAGGTTGCCTCTCCATTGCTTCAATCTTAAAGCTCTTGTTTAGTAGTTGTTGAAAACAACACTGCATTCGGCCTACAAGTTGGGTCTGGGGTGTAGAGACGGTGTCTTCCGCTCCAAGGTGTTCCCCAGGTTGCCTCTCCATTGCTTCAATCTTAAAGCTCTTGTTTAGTAGTTGTTGAAAACAACACTGCATTCGGCCTACAAGTTGGGTCTGGGGTGTAGAGACGGTGTGTTCCACTCCAAGGTGTTCCCCAGGTTGCCTCTCCATTGCTTCGATCTTCTGGCTCTTCTTAAGTAGTTGTTGAAAACAACACTGTATTCGGCCTTCAAGTTGGGTCTGGGTTGTAGAGACGGTGTCTTCCACTCCAAGGTGTTCTCCAGGTTTCCTCTCCATTGCTTCAATCTTAAAGCTCTTGTTTAGTAGTTGTTGAAAACAACACTGCATTCGGCCTACAAGTTGGGTCTGGGGTGTAGAGACGGTGTCTTCCGCTCCAAGGTGTTCCCCAGGTTGCCTCTCCATTGCTTCAATCTTAAAGCTCTTGTTTAGTAGTTGTTGAAAACAACACTGCATTCGGCCTACAAGTTGGGTCTGGGTTGTATAGACGGTGTCTTCCGCTCCAAGGTGTTCTCCAGGTTTCCTCTCCATTGCTTCAATCTTAAAGCTCTTGTTTAGTAGTTGTTGAAAACAACACTGCATTCGGCCTACAAGTTGGGTCTGGGGTGTAGAGACAGTGTCTTCCGCTCCAAGGTGTTCCCCAGGTTGCCTCTCCATTGCTTCAATCTTAAAGCTCTTGTTTAGTAGTTGTTGAAAACAACACTGCATTCGGCCTACAAGTTGGGTCTGGGGTGTAGAGACGGTGTCTTCCACTCCAAGGTGTTCCCCAGGTTTCCTCTCCATTGCTTCGATCTTCTGGCTCTTCTTAAGTAGTTGTTGAAAAAAACACTGCATTCGGCCTACAAGTTGGGTCTGGGGTGTAGAGACGGGGTCTTCCACTCCAAGGTGTTCCCCTGGTTGCCTCTCCATTGCTTCAATCTTAAAGCTCTTGTTTAGTAGTTGTTGAAAACAACACTGCATTCGGCCTACAAGTTGGGTCTGGGGTGTAGAGACGGTGTCTTCCGCTCCAAGGTGTTCCCCAGGTTGCCTCTCCATTGCTTCAATCTTAAAGCTCTTGTTTAGTAGTTGTTGAAAACAACACTGCATTCGGCCTACAAGTTGGGTCTGGGGTGTAGAGACGGTGTGTTCCACTCCAAGGTGTTCCCCAGGTTGCCTCTCCATTGCTTCGAACTTCTGGCTCTTCTTAAGTAGTTGTTGAAAACAACACTGCATTCGGCCTACAAGTTGGGTCTGGGTTGTAGAGACGGTGTCTTCCGCTCCAAGGTGTTCTCCAGGTTTCCTCTCCATTGCTTCAATCTTAAAGCTCTTGTTTAGTAGTTGTTGAAAACAACACTGCATTCGGCCTACAAGTTGGGTCTGGGGTGTGGAGACGGTGTCTTCCGCTCAAGGTGTTCCCCAGGTTGCCTCTCCATTGCTTCAATCTTAAAGCTCTTGTTTAGTAGTTGTTGAAAACAACACTGCATTCGGCCTACAAGTTGGGTCTGGGTTGTAGAGACGGTGTCTTCCGCTCCAAGGTGTTCTCCAGGTTTCCTCTCCATTGCTTCAATCTTAAAGCTCTCGTTTAGTAGTTGTTGAAAACAACACTGCATTCGGCCTACAAGTTGGGTCTGGGGTGTAGAGACGGTGTCTTCCGCTCCAAGGTGTTCCCCAGGTTGCCTCTCCATTGCTTCAATCTTAAAGCTCTTGTTTAGTAGTTGTTGAAAACAACACTGCATTCGGCCTATAAGTTGGGTCTGGGGTGTAGAGACGGTGTCTTCCGCTCCAAGGTGTTCCCCAGGTTGCCTCTCCATTGCTTCAATCTTAAAGCTCTTGTTTAGTAGTTGTTGAAAACAACACTGCATTTGGCCTACAAGTTGGGTCTGGGGTGTAGAGACGGTGTCTTCCACTCCAAGGTGTTCCCCAGGTTTCCTCTCCATTGCTTCGATCTTCTGGCTCTTCTTAAGTAGTTGTTGAAAAAAACACTGCATTCGGCCTACAATTTGGGTCTGGGTTGTAGAGACGGTGTCTTCCGCTCCAAGGTGTTCTCCAGGTTTCCTCTCCATTGCTTCAATCTTAAAGCTCTTGTTTAGTAGTTGTTGAAAACAACACTGCATTCGGCCTACAAGTTGGGTCTGGGTTGTAGAGACGGTGTCTTCCGCTCCAAGGTGTTCTCCAGGTTTCCTCTCCATTGCTTCAATCTTAAAGCTCTCGTTTAGTAGTTGTTGAAAACAACACTGCATTCGGCCTACAAGTTGGGTCTGGGGTGTAGAGACGGTGTCTTCCGCTCCAAGGTGTTCCCCAGGTTGCCTCTCCATTGCTTCAATCTTAAAGCTCTTGTTTAGTAGTTGTTGAAAACAACACTGCATTCGGCCTACAAGTTGGGTCTGGGGTGTAGAGACGGTGTCTTACACTCCAAGGTGTTCCCCAGGTTTCCTCTCCATTGCTTCGATCTTCTGGCTCTCGTTTAGTAGTTGTTGAAAACAACACTGCATTAGGCCTACTAGTTGGGTTGGGGCCTTCTATCTGTGTCTGCCGCTCCTTGTTGTTCTCCTACAGTGAACAAAGCTGTGCCACCGGTTTACTACTGTTGCCAATTTTGAACTGCATTTAGAATACTTACTGATTTGGGCCTACTCTCTGTGTCAGCCTCTCATTCCGGTTGTCCTCCACTGAACAAAACAATGCCCCCTGGTTAGTCCTGTTACCAATTTTGAACTGCATTTAGCCCACTTTATTCTTTGGGCCCATATCTGTTTCCCCCTCATCCTGCCCATTGCCCAGCCAGTGATAGATGAGTCTGCTGGTACATTGACCCATAATGCAACATTCCCCGTGCACGCTACACTGCAAGATTGTGACCCTGCTGAAAGTCAGGTCCCCCTTCCCGCATACCATACCACCTTACACGGGGACAAAGAGGAAGGTGCAGATGAAGGTGCAGGTTCCTTCATCAGGTGGGGGGAGGAATACTCGTTGGTGACGTCACTGGCACAGGGCCCCTCATAGTACGCAAAAGTGTTGCTGCCGGTGGGAGGCGCCCCCGCCGTGCAAACACACCACTGTACTTTGAGGGGCCCTGTGCCAGTGCCAACGAGTGGGCCCCCCCTGCTTGCTCAGGATCACAGCACTTGCAAAGTTGAAATACTTACCTCTCCCTGCTCCACTGCCGTGACGTGGTCCAGATTTACTGGGCCCACTAATTACTTGAACCAGCCCTACCCCCCACAACTTTAGCCAAATGACCCCCAATTTCAAATGCCTTACAATTATTATAAGCTAAATTAAGATTGACAAGCTTCAGTAACAAGAATGGATGTTTTTGCCATTAAAATGGGCTCTGTACATGTTTTCCTGGCCTCTACTCACTGCCGACTATGCTCCCCCATTGACTTGCATTGGGTTTCGTGTTTCGGTCGATCCCTGACTTTTCGCGATAATCGGCCGATTCCACTCGACTCGACTTTTGAGATAGTCGGGTTTCGCGAAACCCGACTCGACTCTAAAAAGGTCAAGGTCGCTCTACCCTACTGATGACAAGTTCCCTTTAAACAATTCCCATGACAATTCTGTGTTTCATCCATATATAGGGATGTGGTCTTTTCCACATAAGGTCCTGGGAGACATTCACAGAGTCGCTGCCGGTTGATGGAAAAGGTGTGAGGAACCTGGTCAGTTCTAGCTACTGTGGAGACCATGATAGAATCACATACTAGGGACATAGTTGTGGATGAAGCTAGGGTCTACTCCATGAGGCCAGGTAGAGATGTGAGTTAGGAAGGTAATATAACAAACCAGGATAAAATACAGAAAGGCTTCTTAGGGGAAAATCCAGTGAGTCAGTCAGCAATAACTTTACCATCAAACAATATTATGCGTTACTGGGCAGCACTCCTCCTTGTGAATGCTATACCTGTCGGGACATAGAATGCCTTGTATGTGTTTATGCACTGAATTAAACCCCTAATCTTCATCTAGTGAACTCTGCAAACATTTAGAATTTTTATTTTTTTATTATACATGAGATTTGTTCCTTTGAAAAATAAACTGAGCTCTTCTTAGAAAGATGTAAAAAGAAATTTACTAGCACATAATGTTAGACCTAAAAAAAGCACTTTTGAATAAATGTCAGTTTTTAAGTGACCTACTTCAAGTGTAGCTTTACTATTTTTGGAAAATCAGAAATAATTTGCCATAACAAAAGCATACAATATCTTGCACCCTCACTGCCATGCACAAAGTACTATCGCCTTGACAGTGTTCTGAGTTTTAACAACGACTATGGCACTGGGTCACACCATTCACTCCCTCTGTAGTCCTCAAAGAAAAATCAATGTCCTTTATCTAGTATATGCAGTACAGTGCAATGAATTTAGATTTAGTCGATTCATCAGCAGTGCACATTCAAGGGCACATGGGCCATTACATCCATTGTGCCAATGTACGTGGCCAATTTTCCATGAGGACAGATGGTTAGCATGAAGAAAATCACTGCATGCACAACTTTTGACCATTTTGTGGACCAGAATAATACTTGTAATGCAGAGGCTGCTCCAGCGCCCATCCGACCTTCGGACAAGCACACAAACCTTCACTTGGAGCTAGTCATGTCCTCTTTCTGTGGACTCGACTGGCCCTTTTTCAAAGTGGCTGTCTAAACCTGACCTACAGTTAAAAACACTCGAGCAATGCAATGATTTGACTAATTGATCAATTTGTAGACATTCTGCTTGCAAGTTGCCTTGTCAACACATTAACACATTGTTTATCATATATTACAATTATCTGGAAACATAGTTTCTAAATAATAACATTTAATCTGACGAACAGCATTACTAGGAAGGACATATTATGAATCACCATGGCAATAAACACTTTGCAAGTTGTTCATTATAATAACATCTGTAAAAACACAATTTAGTATAGCTTAGGGAACAGCTTGACAGCCTGCCACTTGGTATGAGATCCCAGCACCTAAGGCTTATCGCTGCAGCTTTATCTCAAAATAAGCAGCATCTGGTTAAGACATTACCAATTGATTATATGGACATCCTCATCGATATTTTTTGGCTTATTTAGAATAAATATATATTTTTAAAAGAACAACTTGCTGCAGTCTTTTTTATTAGGTAGGGCCCCTTCACACTTGCAATGTAATCTGATGAGTGCAATCCGATAAAAAATAAAATTGCACTCAGTCCAATGTTAAACTCTGGGGAAGCTCATCTGCAATTATTTTCTCATGCTGATTTAGCATGAGAGCGATTGCTCACAAAAATTGGACTGCTTTCTCCCATAAAAATCTATGGTTGTGTGTAACACCACAGGGTCCTGGTCGTTACAGTGGCATTGTTTTCCTCACAGAGAGAGGGATGTCACGCTTGGAAGCGAAGAAAGATCTCTTTCACCAGGTAAACACAAGCATACATGTTCACACTCCAGGCCAGAAGGGGGGGCTCTAAACCTGGATTAAGGGGAACTTCCCTTTTGATAGATTCTGGTCTGAAGGGAAAGTCAGTTAATGAGAAGACAGTGAAGCAGGAAGATGTGCTAAGTGGGAGCTCCCTGTTAGAGGGCGCTTGAGAGAGATTGCCAGAAGGGAGCTTGTCGAGGAACATCAGCTAGGTGGAGCTGGTAAGAAAGGAGTATAGCTGAACAGACATGGGAGTTTGCAGCTCCTGACAGAAAGAGAGATAAAGGACTGAGAGGCCATGCAGGCATGAGAAAGAGGTGCAGCTCCTGGACAGAGATAACACAGAAAGACGAACAGACTTGTAGTGAGAGTGCAAGAGAGCGAAACACAGGCGAGTGACACCTGGGGAGGACAGCTGAGATTGAGCTACCTCCCTGCAGAGCGCAGACACCGTTAGCCAGAAGACCGAGGTTGTGAGGGACTCCAAAGACTTACAGCAGAAGACAGCAGGACAGCTGGGCTTCACGTCACCTGTCGGCCCCAATACCCAGGAGACACAGTGGTGCATAGAACCCAGGTTGTGATATAGACCCTGTAAAAAGGCATTTTTGGCATCACAAACAGTATGGACCGACCCATTGGAATGGGTCCTGTGCTCCATGGACTATAATGAACTGTGTGAAATTGTTTAATGGCCGCCATTATTGCACCATGAAGCAAATAAAGAAAGGAGAGGATGTGTTGCTATGGGTGGAGTTCAAGAACTGGCGTGAAAGCTGGATCCACCTCCTACAGAGACTTTAATGCCACCAAAACATGTCCATCAGGAGGACAAATCCGCGCCCCCCCAGAGATGGCCAGCGGGAAAGTGGAGCAGAGACCACCCACAAAGTGAAGAGAAGGAGGAAGATGCTGGAAAGCGTGGCCACAGCATGGCTGCACGCTACCCAGTGAGTGCGATGGTGGACAGCAGTGGAGAGAAGCCGGGACCTGCGGACACCAGAGAGGATGTCCCCAGTCAGCTGCAAACAACCGTGGACCAGATGACAACCCTGGATCTAGAGCTCCTCTGCGCAGAAATGGAGGAGTTGGCGTGACGACTTCTGCGGACCCAGATGACAGCGGTGGCTATATGGAAGGAGTACCTTTTAAAAAGGATGATGACCGCACAGCAATAGAACTTACCACCAGCGCTCACAACCCCGGCAGAGCCAAAAAGAGCGGCACTGCTGAAAAAGTTGGCAACGCCGATGAAAGACCCGGAGCCCGCACCCTTGACCTCAGCGGAGTCGGAAAGTGAGACGCTGCCAACGGAGATGACAACACCGCAGCACCAGGCACTGCGACCAGTGCACCTGACCCCAGTGGAGGCGGAAAAGGACACCGGCACCGGAGAGACAGGTACTGAAACTGCCCCAGTAGCTGAGGAAACCCTGATGGGACCCCTAGAATCCCCGACAATCCTAATGCCTGGCCAGGTAGCTATTATAGTAACCTGGGACAGCATGACAGATATGGGGGATGCACTTATTGACCCGCTAGTGCCTGAACCCTCGCCCCTGAAAAAGAAACTATACAATGGAGACACAGTGATGCATAGAGCCTGTGTTGTGATAGAGACCCTGTAAAAAGGCTCGAGCCACCTGTCATACGGGTTATGGAGGACAGAGAGGACTGTGAGGACCTTGTCAGAAGCCACAGGCAGCAAGGGACTACATCACTGGGCTAGTAGGAAGGCTTTTAACTCCACCTGGTAAAGGGGACTCTGAATTCGCTTCCAAGCCAGCCGTACCTTGCCTGTACCTGTGATCTGGTGCCATAAACTGCGGTTGCCTGAAGCCTTCAGTAAACAAGGTAAAGAGACTACAAACCTGTGTCCTCTGTTCTTTACTGCACCACTCACCATCCTCATCTATACACCGGGAGCCCTGGGGACCTACTTCACCTGTGGGAAGTTATACCATCCTAGCTGCTATAATATCACCCCAGAGGACCCATTTAAGCAGCATCGGCCCCCACTGACTGAATACCACAGGTGGCGTCACGAACACAAACTTTATTACAAACCCATTTAAGGACATTACCTTTTACTTGGGTGCCCAGGGCCATGGACCGGGTCGCCGCCACAGTGACATCCCCCTTTAAGTAATGGACCTGGTAGCGAGTATCGCCAGGCCCTGGCCGGCGTTCTATGTGAAAGATAGCACGGCACTGGAATATGTATGACCTGAGTGCAGTGTGATTCCTGCTGACGCCAGCAATGGAGGAGATGGAGAAATTAATTACTCTATCTCCTCCCCTCCTGTACTTTAATTCTCTCATGTACAGAGCTCTAACACTCGGCTCATACTCGCAGAAGAACTTGAGCCAAGTGTCATTAGCATATCACATGCGATGCCATAAGCTAATGTGACACCAACCTTGAAATGATGTTCAATAAAGAGGACCTTTCACCAAATATTTCATGTTAAACTGGCCATGGGATTTAACGGTAGTTGAAGAGATGAATCATTTTCTTTTCAAGTCTTGTCTCTGCATTGCAGATCTAGTCACCACATCAAGATTATCACTGGTGTTTAAGGTTTCCAAATTATACTCTCCTCCACACTTATTCGCTCCTCATCCAATCACCTCCAAGACTTCTCCCGAATATCCCCCATCCTCTGGAACTCTCTGCCCCAACACGTCCGACTATCAACCACAGTCGGATCCTTCAGACGGAACCTGAAAACTCATCTCTTCAGGAAAGCCTACATCCTGCACTGACACCGCTGCTGCCTCATCACTATCGAAGCTACCGCCTCACCAACACCGGAGCTACCGCCTCACCAACACCGGAGCTACCGCCTCACCAACACCGGAGCTCCTGCAACCCTCAACCTACTGTCTCCTTCCCCATAATCCTGTAGAATGTAAGCCCGCAAGGGCAGGGTCCTCGCCCCTCTGTATCAGTCCGTCATTGTTAGTTTGTTTACTGTATGTGATATTTGTAACTTGTATGTAACCCCTTCTCATGTACAGCACCATGGAATCAATGGTGCTATATAAATAAATAATAATAATAATAATAATAATAATAATAATACTATGCAAAAGGGAAACTTACCAGCTGAGAAGTGGTTTGTGTCTGTTTATGCTCCTTCAACTCAATTCCACTGCCATCCTATGTTACTCCCCCTACATTTGAGGTGCACTCTGTGGGCATCCACTTAGTTTCTAATCTCCAACATGCTGTCATTTACCATCGTCCAGGGCCAGCTATCTTGTTTGATCACTTCACCACCTGGCTAGTTTATTTCCTTTCCACTGACATCCACACTATCATCATAGATGACTTTAACATCCCCATTGACACTTCCCACTCAGCTGTCTCTAAGCTTCTAGCACTCACTTCCTCCTTTCGCCTTGTTCAATGATCCTCTACAACCACTCACTTCAGCAGGTGTACATTGCCTTATGAAAGAATTCGGCTCCCCGGAATTTTTCAACCTTTTCCCTCAGATCATGCTTCGAACATAAAGTTACCAAATGTAAATTTTTTGGTGAAGAATCAACAACAAGTGGAATACAATTGTGAAGTTGAACGAAATTTATTGGTTATTTTAAATTTTGTGCGTGCAATATTATTCGATCCCTTTAACTTATTACATTGTTGCTCCACCTTTTGCTGTGATTACAGCTGCAAGTCGCTTGGGGTATGTCTCTATCAGTTTTGTACATCGAAAGACTGAAATTCTTGCCCATTTTTCCTTGGCAAACAGCTCGAGCTCAGTGAGGTTTGATGGAGATGGCTTGTGAACAGCAGTTTTCAGCTCTTTCCACAGATTGTCGATTGGATTGAGGTCTTGACTTTCACTTCACCATTCTATCACCTGGATACTTTTATTTGTGAACCATTCCATTGTAGATTTTGCTTTATGTTTGGGATCATTGTCTTGTTGGAAGATAAGTCTCCGTCCCAGTCTCAGGTCTTTTGCAGATTCCAACAGGTTTTCTTCTGGTCAAAAATGGAAAAGGTTGAAAAGTTCCAGGGAGCCGAATACTTTTGCAAGGCACTGTATGTTTGAATAAAAGCTTGTCTTCATGCACACCACCTCTGTTCTCTCTGCTACTGGCAGCGCTCATCGAGACCACATTTTCTTTTATATTGGCCTTCTGATTCCTGACTGTTTCTCTCAGGATTCCCTGTAAGTAGCTGCAGCTTATGTGAGCTTGAGTTCTACATTTATATCAGTGTTGTGCCTGCGGCACAACACCCCCAGGTGAGTCCAAGCCACTCAACTTCGAAGTCACACAGTGCTGGTAGTATTGCACTTAGGAAAGCTCTCGCTCCTCCTTTTCCATCTACACCTTTGGCCTGGGCCAGCTCATATAGTTCCACAACAATCATAATGGAGGAGTTATTTTTCTCCTGCTCCTTCCACTTCCTCTCTGCTCCTTCAACTCAATTCCACTGCCACCCTATGTTACTCCCCCTACATTTGAGGTGTACTCTGTGGGCATCAACATACTTTCTAATCTCCAACATGCTGTCATTTACCATAGTCCAGGGCCAGCTATCTTGTTTGATCACTTCACCACCTGGCTACTTTATTTCCTTTCCACTGACATCCACACTATCATCATAGATGACTTTAACATCCCCATTGACACTTCCCACTCAGCTGTCTCTAAGCTTCTAGCACTCACTTCCTCCTTTGGCGTTGTTCAATAATCCTCTACAGCCACTCACTTCAGCAGGTGTATATTGCCTTGCGAAAGAATTCGGCTCCCTGGAATTTTTCAACCTTTTCCCTCAGATCATGCTTCGAACATAAAGATACCAAATGAAAATTTTTTGGTGAAGAATCAACAACAAGTGGAACACAATTGTGAAGTTGAACGAAATTTATTGGTTATTTTAAATTTTGTGCGTGCAATATTATTCGACCCCTTTAACTTATTACTTTGTTGCTCCACCTTTTGCTGCAATTACAGCTGCAAGTCGCTTGGGGTATGTCTCTATCAGTTTTGTACATCGAAAGACTGAAATTCTTGCCCATTCTTCCTTGGCAAACAGCTCGAGCTCAGTGAGGTTTGAAGGAGGTGGCTTGTGAACAGCAGTTTTCAGCTCTTTTCCCAGATTGTCGATTGGATTGAGGTCTTGACTTTCACTTCACCATTCTATCACCTGGATACTTTTATTTGTGAACCATTCCATTGTAGATTTTGCTTTATGTTTGGGATCATTGTCTTGTTGGAAGACAAGTTTACGTCCCAGTCTCAGGTCTTTTGCAGATTCCAACAGGTTTTTTTCTGGTCAAAAATGGAAAAGGTTGAAAAGTTCCAGGGAGCCGAATAATTTTGCAAGGCACTGTATGTTTGAATAAAAGTTTGTCTTCATGCACACCACCTCTGTTCTCTCTGCTACTGGCAGCACTCATCGAGACCACATTTTCTTTTATATTGGCCTTCTGATTCCTGACTGTTTCTCTCAGGATTCCCTGTAAGTAGCTGCAGCTTATGGGAGCTTGAGTACTACATTTATATCAGTGTTGTGCCTGCGGCACAACACCCCCAGGTGAGTCCAAGCCCCTCACCTTCGTAGTTACACAGTGCTGGTAGTATTGCACTTAGGAAAGCTCTCGTTCCATCTTTTCCATCTACACCTTTGGCCTGGGCCAGCTCATATAGTTCCACAGCTTTCAGTAATAATAATAATAATAATAATTTTATTTATATAGCGCCAACATATTCCGCAGCGCTTTACAAATTATAGAGGGGACTTGTACAGACAATAGACATTACAGCATAACAGAAATCACAGTTCAAAATAGATACCAAGAGGAGTGAGGGCCCTGCTCGCAAGCTTAAAAACTATGAGGAAAAGGGGAGACACGAGAGGTGGATGGTAACAATTGCTTTAGTTATTTGGACCAGCCATAGTGTAAGGCTCAGGTGTTCATGTAAAGCTGCATGAACCAGTTAACTGCCTAAGTATGTATCAGTACAGACACAGAGGGCTATTAACTGCATAAAGAGTATGAGAACATGATACGAGGAACCTGATTATGTTTTTTTTTTAATGATAGGCCACACAGGGATCGTTAGGTTAATGTGTTGAGGCGGTAGGCCAATCTGAACAAATGAGTTTTTAGGGCACGCTTAAAACTGGGGGGATTGGGGATTAATCGTATTAAAAAAAAAAACCAGGGATTCAAGCTTCAGGAGGCTAATTTGCATATTCCAGGTGCCTTCTGGGAGAAGCGAAGTCTCCCTAAGCTAGAAGATCGTTGGGTTGAATTTTTGCCTGTAGGACATTATTGCAAGAGAGCTTGGCTGAGTAGATTACACAAGAAGGAAAACACACAGCAAGTCAGCAGGATCTAGGAGCAACATGGCAGATGTGACAACCTACATGGTGAGCTGCAGCATGTGCTACATGTTCACAGATCGACCAGAAGAAGAATCCAATTTCACCTGTCAGAAGTGTAGACTAGTGGCCCTTTTAGAAGAAAAGGTGCGGGGTCTGGAAGAAAGAATAGCAACTTTGAAACTCATCAAAGAGAATGAAGACTTTCTAGACAGAACAGAAGCATCTCTACTGGTCACAGAAGGTGCAAAAAGTGTCAGAGAACCTCCAAAAGCAGATGAGTGGAAGCATGTGACCAAAAGAATCAAGAAGACCATGGAGAAATCACCAACCACACAACTGAAGAACCGATATCAAATCTTTGTAGAGGATGAAGATGGCACACCTAAGAATGAAGCAATACCAGCAAGCAAAAAAGAAAAGGGCACACAGCAACAAGTGACAGCAAAAAGTACAGCCAAGAAGCAACGAAGAGTGGTGGTGGTGGGAGACTCACTACTGAGAGGCACCGAAGCAGCCATCTGCAGACCAGACATAACTGCAAGAGAAGTATGCTGCCTTCCAGGTGCGATGATCAAGGATGTGACCGATAGGATACCAAAGCTCTTCAGCTCCAAGGACGTCCACCCATTTCTTCTGATACATGTTGGCACCAATGACACGGCAAGGAAGGACCTACCGACAATCTGCAAGGACTTTGAAGAGTTGGGGAAGAAGGTAAAGGAACTGGATGCACAGGTAGTTTTTTCTTCTATCCTTCCAGTAGACGGGCATGGCACCAGGAGATGGAACAGGATCCTTGATGCAAACAACTGGCTAAGACGATGGTGCAGACAACAAGGATTTGGATTCCTGGACCACGGTGTGAATTACTGGTATGATGGACTCCTCGCCAGAGACGGACTACACCTCAACAAACCTGGGAAACACACATTCGCCAGAAGACTCGCTACACTCATCAGGAGGGCGTTAAACTAGAAGAAGAGGGGACGGGAAGAAAAACATTAGACTCGAACAAAGACGACCCAGGAAAACATACTCAGAAGGGAGGTAAGAACATTTCTAAAACAATCCACAGTGAGGAGATTGGAACAAAACAAAATCCTCTAAACTGCATGCTCGCAAACGCCAGAAGCCTGACAAACAAGATGGAAGAACTAGAAGCAGAAATATCTACAGGTAACTTTGACATAGTGGGAATAACCGAGACATGGTTAGATGAAAGCTATGACTGGGCAGTTAACTTACAGGGTTACAGTCTGTTTAGAAAGGATCGTAAAAATCGGAGAGGAGGAGGGGTTTGTCTCTATGTAAAGTCTTGTCTAAAGTCCACTTTAAGGGAGGATATTAGCGAAGGGAATGAGGATGTCGAGTCCATATGGGTTGAAATTCATGGAGGGAAAAATGGTAACAAAATTCTCATTGGGGTCTGTTACAAACCCCCAAATATAACAGAAAGCATGGAAAGTCTACTTCTAAAGCAGATAGATGAAGCTGCAACCCATAATGAGGTCCTGGTTATGGGGGACTTTAACTACCCGGATATTAACTGGGAAACAGAAACCTGTGAAACCCATAAAGGCAACAGGTTTCTGCTAATAACCAAGAAAAATTATCTTTCACAATTGGTGCAGAATCCAACCAGAGGAGCAGCACTTTTAGACCTAATACTATCTAATAGACCTGACAGAATAACAAATCTGCAGGTGGTTGGGCATTTAGGAAATAGCGACCACAATATTGTGCAGTTTCACCTGTCTTTCACTAGGGGGACTTGTCAGGGAGTCACAAAAACATTGAACTTTAGGAAGGCAAAGTTTGAACAGCTTAGAGATGCCCTTAATCTGGTAGACTGGGACAATATCCTCAGAAATGAGAATACAGATAATAAATGGGAAATGTTTAAGAACATCCTAAATAGGCAGTGTAAGCGGTTTATACCTTGTGGGAATAAAACGACTAGAAATAGGAAAAACCCAATGTGGCTAAACAAAGAAGTAAGACAGGCAATTAACAGTAAAAAGAAAGCATTTGCACTACTAAAGCAGGATGGCACCATTGAAGCTCTAAAAAACTATAGGGAGAAAAATACTTTATCTAAAAAACTAATTAAAGCTGCCAAAAAGGAAACAGAGAAGCACATTGCTAAGGAGAGTAAAACTAATCCCAAACTGTTCTTCAACTATATCAATAGTAAAAGAATAAAAACTGAAAATGTAGGCCCCTTAAAAAATAGTGAGGAAAGAATGGTTGTAAATGACGAGGAAAAAGCTAACATATTAAACACCTTCTTCTCCACGGTATTCACGGTGGAAAATGAAATGCTAGGTGAAATCCCAAGAAACAATGAAAACCCTATATTAAGGGTCACCAATCTAACCCAAGAAGAGGTGCGAAACCGGCTAAATAAGATTAAAATAGATAAATCTCCGGGTCCGGATGGCATACACCCACGAGTACTAAGAGAACTAAGTAATGTAATAGATAAACCATTATTTCTTATTTTTAGTGACTCTATAGCGACAGGGTCTGTTCCGCAGGACTGGCGCATAGCAAATGTGGTGCCAATATTCAAAAAGGGCTCTAAAAGTGAACCTGGAAATTATAGGCCAGTAAGTCTAACCTCTATTGTTGGTAAAATATTTGAAGGGTTTCTGAGGGATGTTATTCTGGATTATCTCAATGAGAATAACTGTTTAACTCCATATCAGCATGGGTTTATGAGAAATCGCTCCTGTCAAACCAATCTAATCAGTTTTTATGAAGAGGTAAGCTATAGACTGGACCACGGTGAGTCATTGGACGTGGTATATCTCGATTTTTCCAAAGCGTTTGATACCGTGCCGCACAAGAGGTTGGTACACAAAATGAGAATGCTTGGTCTGGGGGAAAATGTGTGTAAATGGGTTAGTAACTGGCTTAGTGATAGAAAGCAGAGGGTGGTTATAAATGGTATAGTCTCTAACTGGGTCGCTGTGACCAGTGGGGTACCGCAGGGGTCAGTATTGGGACCTGTTCTCTTCAACATATTCATTAATGATCTGGTAGAAGGTTTACACAGTAAAATATCGATATTTGCAGATGATACAAAACTATGTAAAGCAGTTAATACAAGAGAAGATAGTATTCTGCTACAGATGGATCTGGATAAGTTGGAAACTTGGGCTGAAAGGTGGCAGATGAGGTTTAACAATGATAAATGTAAGGTTATACACATGGGAAGAGGGAATCAATATCACCATTACACACTGAACGGGAAACCACTGGGTAAATCTGACAGGGAGAAGGACTTGGGGATCCTAGTTAATGATAAACTTACCTGGAGCAGCCAGTGCCAGGCAGCAGCTGCCAAGGCAAACAGGATCATGGGGTGCATTAAAAGAGGTCTGGATACACATGATGAGAGCATTATACTGCCTCTGTACAAATCCCTAGTTAGACCGCACATGGAGTACTGTGTCCAGTTTTGGGCACCGGTGCTCAGGAAGGATATAATGGAACTAGAGAGAGTACAAAGGAGGGCAACAAAATTAATAAAGGGGATGGGAGAACTACAATACCCAGATAGATTAGCGAAATTAGGATTATTTAGTCTAGAAAAAAGACGACTGAGGGGCGATCTAATAACCATGTATAAGTATATAAGGGGACAATACAAATATCTCGCTGAGGATCTGTTTATACCAAGGAAGGTGACGGGCACAAGGGGGCATTCTTTGCGTCTGGAGGAGAGAAGGTTTTTCCACCAACATAGAAGAGGATTCTTTACTGTTAGGGCAGTGAGAATCTGGAATTGCTTGCCTGAGGAGGTGGTGATGGCGAACTCAGTCGAGGGGTTCAAGAGAGGCCTGGATGTCTTCCTGGAGCAGAACAATATTGTATCATACAATTATTAGGTTCTGTAGAAGGACGTAGATCTGGGTATTTATTATGATGGAATATAGGCTGAACTGGATGGACAAATGTCTTTTTTCGGCCTTACTAACTATGTTACTATGTTACTATGTTAACCTAGGTAGTGCATTCCAAAGAATCAGCGCAGCACGTGTAAAGTCTTGGAGACGGGAGTGGGAGGTTCTGATTATTGAGGATGCTAACCTGAGGTCAGTAGCGCAGCGGAGGGCACGGGTAGGGTGGTAGACTGAGACCAGAGAGGAGATGTAGGGTGGTGCTGAGCCATGGAGTGCTTTGTGGATGAGGGTAGTAGTTTTGTACTGGATTCTGGAGTGGATGGGTAGCCAGTGTAATTACTGGCACAAGGTAGAGGCATCGGTGTAATGGTTGGTGAGGAATATGATCCTGGCTGCAGCATTCAGCACAGATTGGAGCGGGGAGAGTTTGGTAAGAGGGAGGCCAATTAGTATAGAGTTACAATAGTCCAGACGAGAATGAATAAGTGAAACAGTAAGAGTTTTTGCAGAGTCTTTTACAATTTTCAAAACAACAAAATACTGTATACACCAAGGGTAGCAGGCCAAAAACTGGAATGTATGCCTGAAAAGCAAAGATTTGGATTTTATTTTATGATGTTGGTTCAAGGGGTACACGGGCAGCAGTAGACAGGTCAGTGGAGGCCTAGTGGAAGGAGGGACCGCAGACAGGCTTCGAAGCCCTAACATAATAAATTGGGCTGCCTGTAGGCAGTTTAAAATTGGTTCCAGGGGAACACGGGCAGCAGTAGACAGGTAAGTGGAGGCCTAGTGGAAGGAGGGACCGCAGACAGGCTTCGAAGGCCTAACATAATAAAATGGGCTGGCTGTAGGCAATTTAAAATTGGTTCCAGGGGAACACGGGCAGCAGTAGACAGGTCAGTGGAGGCCTAGTGGAAGGAGGGACCGCAGACAGGCTTCGAAGGCCTAACATAATAAATTGGGCTGCCTGTAGGCAATTTAAAATTGGTTCCAGGGGAACACGGGCAGCAGTAGACAGGTAAGTGGAGGCCTAGTGGAAGGAGGGACCGCAGACAGGCTTCGAAGGCCTAACGTAATAAAATGGGCTGGCTGTAGGCAATTTACAATTGGTTCCATGGGAACACGGGCAGCAGTAGACAGGTCAGTGGAGGCCTAGTGGAAGGAGTGACGGCAGACAGGCATCAAAGGCCTAACATCATAACATTGGGCTGTTGGCAATTTAAAATTGGTTCCAGGGGTACACGGGCAACAGTGGTCTGGTCAGTGGAAGTCTAGTGGAAGGAGTGACGGCAGACAGGCATCAAAGGCCTAACATAATAACATTTGGCTGTTGGCAATTTAAAATTGGTTCCAGGGGTACACGGGCAACAGTGGTCTGGTCAGTGGAAGTCTAGTGGAAGGAGTGACGGCAGACAGGCTAAGAAGGCCTAACATAACAAAATTGGGCTGGCTGTAGGCAAGTTTAAATTGGTTCCAGGGGAACATGGCCAGCAGTGGCCTGGTCAGTGTAGTAGTTGTAGAAAGAACGGACCGCAGACAGGCTTCGAAGGCCTAACATAACAAAAATGTCAAAACAATGGTATTGTCAGTGCCAGGCATTGAAGGATGTCAGCGCATAGACTAAACATTGGTGAAGCTGTGAGAGATAATTTTGCTAGTGGTAGAGCACTGTTTGAGCTGGGGGGGGAACTGTCTTGTGGCCGGCGGTACAGGCCCAGGGCCCCTCATATTACAATGGTGTGTCTGACGTTGGGTGCGCACCACCACCGCCAGAGACACTTTATTGTACTATGAGGGACCCAGTGGCAGTGCCGTCGACCAAAAGCGGGCACACCCACCTCTTCAGACAAACAGCACTCTCACGGGTGCTGGCACAAAGTGGCGATACCACGGCCCCGTGTGGGGAGTTTGGCCATTTTGTTAGGAGTAAACATGTCGTATGCTGGACAATCAGGTGCAGAAAATTACTGAAGGTTATTAATGAAGGTTAGATCATCTACATTTTGGGTAGCCAGACGAGTCCTTTTTTCAGTTAGTATTGAACCTGCAGCACTGAATACTCTTTCTGATAGGACACTAGCTGCCGGGCAAGCAAGCTCCTGCAATGCATATTCTGCCAATTCTGGCCAGGTGTCTAATTTGGATGCCCAGTAATCAAATGGGAATGACGGTTAAGGGAGAACGTCGATAAGGGATGAAAAATAGTTTGTAACCATACTGGACAAATGTTGTCTCCTGTCACTTTGAATTGATGCTGCAGTACCTGTCCTGTCTGCGGTCATAGCAAAATCACTCCACAACCTGGTCAGAAAACCCCTCTGGCCAACGCCACTTCTGATTTCTGCCCCTCTAACACCTCTGGTCTGCTGGTCCCTGGAGCTCGTGTGAGAACGATCACGGGCGCTGTGTGCAGGGAATGCCAGAAGCAAACGGTCAACAAGAGTTGATTGTTTTGTTGCTAATATTAGTTCCAAGTTCTCATGTGGCATAATATTTTGCAATTTGCCTTTATAGCGAGGATCAAGGAGGCAGGCCAACCAGTAATCGTCATCGTTCATCATTTTTGTAATGCGTGTGTCCCTTTTGAGGATACGCAAGGCATAATCCGCCATGTGGGCCAAGTTCCAGTTGTCAAATCTGCGGTTGTGCTTGATTGAGGGGCAGTTGCAGGCAAATCTACGTCACTTGTGTCCCTCAAAAAACCAGAACCCGCCCTTGCCACGCCACCAATTTCCAATGACCCCGGGAAAGCTTCCTCATTAAAAATATACTCATCCCCATCATCCTCCTCATCCTCCACCTCCTCTTCGCCCGCTACCTCGTCCTGTACACTGCCCTGACCAGACAATGGCTGACTGTCATCAAGGCTTTCCTCTTCCTCTGGTGCAGACGCCTGATCCTTTATGTGCGTCAAACTTTGCATCAGCAGACACATTAGGGGGATGCTCATGCTTATTATGGCGTTGTCTGCACTAACCAGCCGTGTGCATTCCTCAAAACACTGAAGGACTTGACACATGTCTTGTATCTTCGACCACTGCACACCTGACAACTCCATGTCTGCCATCCTACTGCCTGCCCGTGTATGTGTATCCTCCCACAAAAACATAACAGCCCGCCTCTGTTCGCACAGTCTCTGAAGCATGTGCAGTGTTGAGTTCCACCTTGTAACAACGTCTATGATTAGGCGATGCTGGGGAAGGTTCAAAGAACGCTGATAGGTCTGCATACGGCTGGAGTGTACAGGCGAACGGCGGATATGTGCGCAAAGTCCACGCACTTTGAGGAGCAGGTCGGATAACCCCGGATAACTTTTCAGGAAGCACTGCACCACCAGGTTTAAGGTGTGAGCCAGGCAAGGAATGTGTTTCAGTTGGGAAAGGGAGATGGCAGCCATGAAATTCCTTCCGTTATCACTCACTACCTTGCCTGCCTCAAGATCTACAGTGCCCAGCCACGACTGCGTTTCTTGCTGCAAGAACTCGGACAGAACTTCCGCGGTGTGTCTGTTGTCGTCCAAACACTTCATAGCCAATACAGCCTGCTGACGTTTGCCAGTAGCTGCCCCATAATGGGAGACCTGGTGTGCAACAGTGGCAGCTGCGGATGGAGTGGTTGTGCGACTGCGGTCTGTGGACGAGCTCTCGCTTCTGCAGGAGGACGAGGAGGAGGAGGTGCGAACGGCTACAGCCAACTGTTTCCTAGACCGTGGGCTAGGCAGAACTGTCCCAAACTTGCTGTCCCCTGTGGACCCTGAATCCACCACATTTACCCAGTGTGCCGTGATGGACACGAAACGTCCCTGGCCATGCCTACTGGTCCATGCATCTGTTGTCAGGTGCACCTTTGTGCTCACAGATTGCCTGAGTGCATGGACGATGCGCTCTTTAACATGCTGGTGAAGGGCTGGGATGGCTTTTCTGGAAAAAAAGTGTCGACTGGGTAGCTCGTAGCGTGGTACAGCGTAGTCCATCAGGTCTTTGAAAGCTTCGCTTTCAACTAACCGGTAGGGCATCATCTCTAACGAGATTAGTCTAGCTATGTGGGCGTTCAAACCCTGTGTATGCGGATGCGAGGCTAAGTACTTCCTTTTTCTAACCATAGTCTCATGTAGGGTGAGCTGGACTGGAGAGCTGGAGATCGTGGAACTAGCGGGGGTGCCGGTGGACATGGCAGACTGAGAGACGGTGGGAGATGGTATTGTTGCCGCCGGTGCCCTAGATGCAGTGTTTCCTACTACGAAACTGGAGATTCCCTGACCCTGACTGCTTTGGCCTGGAAAAGAAACCTGCACAGATACTGCAGGTGGTGCAGAAAATGGTGGCCCTACACTGCCGGAAGGGATGTTGCGTTGATGAGTAACTTCATTGGCCGAGGGTGCTACAACCTTAAGGGACGTTTGGTAGTTAGTCCAAGCTTGCAAATGCATGGTGGTTAAATGTCTATGCATGCAACTTGTATTGAGACTTTTCAGATTCTGCCCTCTGCTTAAGGTAGTTGAACATTTTTGACAGCTTACTTTGTGCTGATCAATTGGATGTTGTTTAAAAAAATGCCAGACTGCACTCTTTCTAGCATCGGATACCTTTTCAGGCATTGCAGACTGAGCTTTAACCGGATGGCCACGCTGTCCTCCAACAGGTTTTGACTTTGCCACGCTTTTTGACCAAGATACGGGCCCGGCAGATGGAACTTGTTGCGATGTTGATGCCTGCTGCGGCCCCTCCTCCTCCGCTTCAGAACTGCTGCCGCCTGCACCCTGTTTCCCCAATGGCTGCCAATCGGGGTCAAGAACTGGGTCATCTATTACCTCTTCTTGTAGCTCGTGTGCAACTTCGTCTGTGTCACCGTGTCGGTCGGTGGTATAGCGTTCGTGATGGGGCAACATAGTCTCATCAGGGTCTGATTCTTGATCAGCACCCTGCGAGGGCAATGTTGTGGTCTGAGTCAAAGGACCAGCATAGTAGTCTGGCTGTGGCTGTGCATCAGTGCACTCCATGTCAGATTCAACTTGTAATGGGCATGGACTGTTAACTGCTTCACTTTCTAAGCCAGGGACGGTATGTGTAAAGAGCTCCATGGAGTAACCCGTTGTGTCGCCTGCTGCATTCTTCTCTGTTGTTGTTTTTGCTGAAGAGGACAAGGAAGCGACTTGTCCCTGACCGTGAACATCCACTAACGACGCGCTGCTTTTACTTTTACCAGTTTCACGAGAGGAGGCAAAAGAGCTAGAGGCTGAGTCAGCAAGATAAGCCAAAACTTGCTCTTGATGCTCCGGCTTTAAAAGCGGTTTTCCTACTCCCAGAAAAGGGAGGGTTCGAGGCCTTGTGTAGCCAGACGACGAACCTGGCTCCACAGCTCCAGACTTAGGTGCAATATTTTTTTTCCCACGACCACCTGATGCTCCACCACTACCCTCATTACCAGCTGACAATGAACGCCCCCGGCCACGACCTCTTCCACCAGACTTCCTCATTGTTTTAAAAACGTTACCAAACGAACGGTATTTGTTGCTGTCACACAACTTACACGGTGAGCTATAACTTCAGTATGATTTAGCTACCCCTTTACAGGTGGGTGAGACCACAACGAAAATCAGCCACAATGTTACACACTCTGTTGTTGTTGGCAACAAATGAGATGGCACACACGCAGGACTGTCACTGAAGCGCAAATGTAAATATTTATCTCCCACTGATTTGTGTTTGTTTTTTTTAAAAGGGAGACTTCAGAAAAAAAAAAAATTAAAAAAAAATTATTTTTTACAGAAGAATTTATAAAACAAATGAAATGAAATGATTGTTTCAGGGAGAATTTAGGAAAAAAAAAAAAAAGGCTTTGTAGGGCCCACTGAGTGAGAGAGGACGCACACAGGAGTCAGGAGTGGCACACAAGCCCAGAGGCCAATATTAATCTTCCACCGATTGATTTAGTTATTTTTTTTGGTAGATTTTGGAACCCAAATCAAGCAAAAAAAATAATAGGCTTTCTATGGCCCACAATTGGGGAGAGAGAGAGAGATGGCACACCCAGGAGTCAAGACTGGCACACAAGCAGAAGGGGCAATATGAATCTCCCACAGATTTTTTTTTTTTTTTTTCAGGGAGACTTGAGAGAAAAAAAAATACCAAAAAAATGATTTTTTTTCAGGAATAATTTAGAAACCAAAGAAAATAAAATGATTGTTTCAGGGAGAATTTAGAAAACAAATAAAACAAAAAATAGGCTTTCTAGGGCCCACTGAGTGACAGATGACGCTCACAGGAGTCAGGAGTGGCACACAAGCCCAGAGGCCAATATTAATCTCCCACTGATTGATTTAGTGATTTTTTTTGGTAGATTTTGGAACCCAAATCAAGCAAAAAAATTAATAGGCTTTCTATGGCCCACTATTTGTGAGAGAGATGGCACGCTCAGGACTGGCACACAAGCCCAGAGGCCAATATTAATCTCCCATTTTTTTTTTTTCCAGGGAAAATTTATAAACCCAATAAAAAAAATAATAATAATTAGGCTTTCTATGGCCCACTATCTGAGAGAGAGAGATGGCACGCTTAGGACTGGCACACAAGCCCAAAGGCCAATATTAATCTCCCACTGATTGATTGATTGATTTTTTCAGGTAGAATTATGAACCCAAATCAACCAAAAAAATAAATAGGCTTTCTATGGCCCACTATTTGTGAGAGAGATGGCACGCTCAGGACTGGCACACAAGCCCAGAGGCCAATATTAATCTCCCACTTTTTTTTTTTTCCAGGGAAAGTTTATAAACCCAATAAAATAATAAAAAAATAGGCTTTCTATGGCCCACTATCTGAGAGAGAGAGAGATGGCACGCTTAGGACTGGCACACAAGCCCAAAGGCCAATATTAATCTTCCACTGATTGATTTAATGATTTTTTCAGGTAGATTTAGAACCCAAATCAAGCAAAAAAATTAATAGGCTTTCTATGGCCCACTGAGTGAGAGATGGCACACACAGGAGTAAGGAGTGGCACACAAGCCCTGAGGCCAATATTTTTCTCCCACTGATTGATTGATTGATTTTTTCAGGTAGAATTATGAACCCAAATCAACCAAAAAAATAAATAGGCTTTCTATGGCCCACTATTTGTGAGAGAGATGGCACGCTCAGGACTGGCACACAAGCCCAGAGGCCAATATTAATCTCCCATTTTTTTTTTCCAGGGAAAATTTATAAACCCAATAAAAAAAATAATAATAAATAGGCTTTCTATGGCCCACTATCTGAGAGAGAGAGATGGCACGCTTAGGACTGGCACACAAGCCCAAAGGCCAATATTAATCTCCCACTGATTGATTGATTGATTTTTTCAGGTAGAATTATGAACCCAAATCAACCAAAAAAATAAATAGGCTTTCTATGGCCCACTATTTGTGAGAGAGATGGCACGCTCAGGACTGGCACACAAGCCCAGAGGCCAATATTAATCTCCCACTTTTTTTTTTTTTTCCAGGGAAAATTTATAAACCCAATAAAATAATAAAAAAATAGGCTTTCTATGGCCCACTATCTGAGAGAGAGAGAGATGGCACGCTTAGGACTGGCACACAAGCCCAAAGGCCAATATTAATCTCCCACTGATTGATTTATTGATTTTTTCAGGTAGAATTTAGAACCCAAATCAAGCAAAAAAATTAATAGGCTTTCTATGGCCCACTGAGTGAGAGATGGCACACACAGGAGTAAGGAGTGGCACACAAGCCCTGAGGCCAATATTTTTCTCCCACTGATTGATGTTGTGATTTTTTCTGGTAGATTTTGGAACCCAAATCAAGCCAAAAAATAAATAGGCTTTCTATGGCCCACTGAGTGAGAGATGACACAGACAGAGATGGCACTCTAGCAGAAATGTCAATCTTAATCTCCCACAAAAAAAAAAAAAAAAAAAAAAAGGAACTGTCCTTCAATTACTATCTCCCTGCAGTAATCTCAGCCAGGTATGGCAGGCAGCAATAAGGAGTGGACTGATGCACAAATTAAATAAAAAGTGTGGACAAACAAACAAGATAGCTGTGCAGAAAGGAAGGAACAAGAGGATTTGTGCTTTGAAAAAAGCAGTTGGTTTGCACAGCGGTGTACACACAGCAATGCAGCTATCAGGGAGCCTTCTAGGGCAGCCCAATGAGCTACAGCGCTGAGGAAAAAAAAAAAAAAAGGAGCTTCCACTGTCCCTGCACACCGAAGGTGGTGTTGGGCAGTGGAAATCGCTACAGCACAAGCGGTTTGGTGGTTAATGGACCCTGCCTAACGCTATCCCTGCTTCTGACGAAGCGGCAGCAACCTCTCCCTAAGCTCAGATCAGCAGCAGTAACATGGCGGTCGGCGGGAACGCCCCTTTATAGCCCCTGTGACGCCGCAGACAGCAAGCCAATCACTGCAATGCCCTTCTCTAAGATGGTGGGGACCAGGACCTATGTCATCACGCTGCCCACACTCTGCGTTTACCTTCATTGGCTGAGAAATGGCGCTTTTCGCGTCATTGAAACGCGACTTTGGCGCGAAAGTCGCGTACCGCATGGCCGACCACGCACAGGGGTCGGATCGGGTTTCATGAAACTCGACTTCGCCAAAAGTCGGCGACTTTTGAAAATGTTCGACCCGTTTCGCTCAACCCTAATAAAGACATAACTTATCTCCTCATTATTGTTCAGTTTGCGTTGTATTAACCTTTTTTTAGACATAATCAATGCAATTAGAGTTTTCCGCCAAAACTGATTGCACCCTATTTCTTTTTAATTAAACAGTCTTAAAATTGGCGTCTGATATCAGTAGCACTCCATCACTCCTAGCACCAACACAGCAAATTCCAGACACTTTCAGTCATATTTCTGTCAGTCATAACAGCTATTTTCCAATCAAGGACAGAATTTTTATTTCAGATTATATACTGTATCGGAGGTGAATACTATAATAAGACATGTTACATGACCCCTTACATTATATTATTCACTCTGTACACAGAGCATTATTTTTTACAAAACCCCTTTCTCTTAGGAAGAGTAAAGTGTCTTGAGTAAATTGCTCGCTCCCAGACAACCAGTTCCCTGGAGAAAGATGTGATTGCTTGGGAGTGAAGTGCAACTAATAGGCATTTAACCATGGACTAGACTTTAGGTTTATTGTCAAGTATCTATTAACAACAATCATTACTGTAGAATAGGGGATCCTCTGCCAGTCTCTTCTGAGGCCTTATGACAATAAAGTAACTTTTTTCAACTACGGTAACTTCTTTCTAATTTTGTTCAAGCCTAGTTTTGTTCCTTTGTGCTCGAAGATCCCATTTTCTTTGTGAAAATCTATTACTGATATAGATTTCCTAATTTACTTCTTATTATCCTTTGTCCTTTCTTTAGCCTTGTTACCTTTTAGATTGTTATAAAGCCCACTTTGACTCTGAACTCTCTGACCTTGGACTGATGCAGCTACTCTGTCCTGTTGTTACTTAACCTTTTCTATCTCCATTTTCGGAGCAGAGTTGCACTAAAACAGAGACAAAGATCTACAGTATGTAACCCTTAGAGCCACCCAGATGTTTTAAGCAGCTCAAGGCTTGCTTCTTCTGGCATTCTACCTGCACATATCTACAACAGGGTTCCTTGTTTTGAATTATTGTCTCAAGCTACTATTGAACTTGGAATTTTGTTCCTAAAATTATTTAAAAAAAAAAAAACAATGCATAAAATATATGTAACTTACAGTGTATCTGACTTAGAACTATTTATATTGCTTGGTATTTTGGTATAAAAAAATTTGCAATAATTTTAAACTTACTTAATATTTAAAGTGCAATTTGTGGATTTTTTGACAATAAAAACTTCATTACGCACATTGACTAATCATTATATACAGTGATCACAACTGCTGACTTGTCATAGCAGAAGAAAACAAAACTAAGGGCTCGTTTATATGTCTGGAAGTCCGTCATAAGTCACTGACCCACTCACCACCTGCACTCTGGTTCAAATTCAAAGCCAGTGGCATATTGTGTTGCTCCACAGCGCTGACACACCGACCTCCAGCCTGTGCTGACCGGCATCTGCACACACTGACCCAGGGACAGTAAGATGTGAAGATTTGAATGCAATTTGCTGCCTGCCAGTTTCTGCAGGAGTCACTGAATCTGTGATCAAGTGACTGTCATGCCAGAGCTCCGGCATGCCGGTTCATTACAGGATCAGATTTCTCATCCACAGACAGCAATGACCGAGCATGGAGCTGCGCCGCAGTCACTAAGGTAACGTTCACTCTAGCGTTATGCTAGTTTGTGTCGGGCGACGCAGCGGCGACACATGCGTCATGCGCCCCTATATTTAACATGGGGGACGCATGCGGGTTTTTTTGTTGCCTTGTGCGACGCATGCGTCTTTTTTGCCGCTAGCGTCGGACCAAGAAAACGCAACAAGTTGCATTTTTCTTGCATCCAAATTTTGGCAAAAACCGACGCATGCGTCGCAAAACGCAGCGTTTTTGTGTGCGTTTTGCTGCGTTTTTGCGTGCGTTGTGCGTTGCGTAGCCGACGCAGCGGTGCACAACGCTAGTGTGAACGTAGCCTAATCACTACCTGATATGTGACAGGGCGGCCTGCGGTCACTACTATTACTGTTGTGATGAATCCAGGCTGGCACTGGCCACTGATCCTACACTCTCATCCAGTTATCTATGTGTTATTTGTGATGTTACATAGGACTGCAGGTGACATATATCACATTATCTGTACTTAGAGTGTGATCACTCTGTTACGTGGTATAACATAGTACAGATAATGTTGTAACTGTCACATGTAGTCCTATGTAACACATCAAATAACACATTGATAACTTTCTGAGTACAAATAATAATTAAGTAGATGTCACATACAGTCCTATGTAACTATGATAGTTATCAGTGTGTTATCTGTGGTGTTACATAGGAATACAGGTGATATCTACTACATTATCTGTACTCAGCATTAAAGGGAACCTGACACCATAAAAAATACTGTTAACTTGCAGATATAGGGTCAATCTGCAGTTTAATAATGCACTGTGCCAACACTTAGCCAAACAGGAAAAAATTAACTTTATTCCCCCATCAGAGTTCCAGTGTCAGTCACAGGGGAACCGCCGGTTCAGTCACTGCTCTGAACATATAGAGTGGCAGCCCTAACTGTTCTCCCGGCACTGACTGACACACACCCTGCCATGGGATGGGTCTGAAACTGGAATTCTGCAAGGGAGAATAAGATTAATCTTTTCCCCACAGCTTTCAGTTAAGTGCAAGCACCGGGCAGGTTAATAACACTATTAAACTGCAGGGAAGTGAGCAAAATAAATGTTTTGGGGCTTGGGTCCCTGATCTTTTCTAACTCTAGCAGCGCCTCTGGCACCACCCAGGAAAGGAGCAGAAGAGTTCAAATCAGCTCCCTGTTCTGCCGGTAACTCCAGCAAGACACTGGCTACTACCTGCATGTGACCAGTTGAGGAAAGTGCCCCTCAGGGGACGTCGGGCGGGGCGTGATGACATCACTGCATCATACCGTCTAGTGCTCAGATAGAAGATGAGATGGAAGAGAGTGGATGGGGAGCCTTGACTAGATGAGTATAAGCTTTTATAATTTTTGTTATACTATATGGAAACAGAATGGGGACATCATATTATATGGGGATCCGGGATCCATGGGAAAAATTAGATTGCGGATGTGGGAACATCAAAATTTATAAGGGGCTTTGAGGGACATTATACTCTATAAGGAGCTTTGGTATACATCATACTGTCTGGGGTGCTGTTTTGGACAATATACTGTATAGAAAGGGCTGTGGGGGCCAATATACTGTGTCAGGGATTGGGGAGTCATAATACTGTCTGGGGAAATGTGGGGGCCACAATAGTGTATGGGATGCTGTGGAGGCCATTATAGCGTATATTGAGCCGCCGCTATGCCCATCATACTGTGTAGGAGGACAGTGTGAGGAGGAGTACATTTTAGAGATGAAAGCATTGTGAGCAGTTTGAGGGGGGGACATATTATGGAAAGATGGCACGCGGCCAATCAGAAGCCGCGACGTCATTCTCATTCACAAAACTGCTAATTATAGGAATTGAGGACCAGCGAATGACGTCGCGGCCTCTGATTGGTCGCGTGCCGGTCACATGGGCGGCACGCGACCAATCAGAAGCCGGGACGTCATTCACAGGTCCGAAAGGCGCGCTTTTTAAACAAAGAAGCCTCCCGGTTAGCAGTGTGAAGTCCAGGGGCCGCCGGAGAGGTGAGCATATCAATATTTTTTATTTTAATTCTTTATTTTACACATCCCTATGGATCCCAGGGCCTGAAGGAGAGTTTCCTCTCCTTCAGACCCTGGGAACCATGAGAATACCTTCCGATACTTGATGTCCCATTGACTTGTATTGGTATCGGATATCGGTATCGGCGATATCCGATATTTTTCGGGTATCGGCCGATACTATCCGATACCGATACTTTCAAGTATCGGACGGTATCGCTCAACACTACTGATGACAGATATAAAGCAAATAATAACAACTAGGTAAAGCTCATGCGAACTTGCTAATCCCTAGACCCAAGGTCCAGTATAAGGACCGTGCCTCACAAACCTGCCTAGTGATAGAAAGGCAAATGTGCATATGGATGCATACAATACATGATAACAAAAGGCATTAGCAAATGGAGCAGTCACTACTAGTGATATACAACCTACTGAAAAAGGTACCACAGGGAAACTATCAAGGCCGCATGTAAAACAAGGTAATCAATGTATAATACCCAGAGGCATATGTTGCCTGAACCTGTAGAGCCTCTAATGGGAGTCCTAATGTGGGCTACTAAGAGACCCAACGCGTATCGCCACCACACAGGGTGGCTTCGTCAGGGGAAATCTCAAGACCAAGTGAGTGCCACTTACAGTGGGGCAAAAAAGTATTTAGTCAGTCAGCAATAGTGCAAGTTCCACCACTTAAAAAGATGAGAGGCGTCTGTAATTTACATCATAGGTAGACCTCAACTATGGGAGACAAACTGAGAAAAAAAATCCAGAAAATCACATTGTCTGTTTTTTTAACATTTTATTTGCATATTATGGTGGAAAATAAGTATTTGGTCAGAAACAAAATTTCATCTCAATGCTTTGTAATATATCCTTTGTTGGCAATGACAGAGGTCAAACGTTTTCTGTAAGTCTTCACAAGGTTGCCACACACTGTTGTTGGTATGTTGGCCCATTCCTCCATGCAGATCTCCTCTAGAGCAGTGATGTTTTTGGCTTTTCGCTTGGCAACACGGACTTTCAACTCCCTCCAAAGGTTTTCTATAGGGTTGAGATCTGGAGACTGGCTAGGCCACTCCAGGACCTTGAAATGCTTCTTACGAAGCCACTCCTTTGTTGCCCTGGCAGTGTGCTTTGGATCATTGTCATGTTGAAAGACCCAGCCACGTTTCATCTTCAATGCCCTTGCTGATGGAAGGAGGTTTGCACTCAAAATCTCACGATACATGGCCCCATTCATTCTTTCATGTACCCGGATCAGTCGTCCTGGCTCCTTTGCAGAGAAACAGCCCCAAAGCATGATGTTTCCACCACCATGCTTTACAGTAGGTATGGTGTTTGATGGATGCAACTCAGTATTCTTTTTCCTCCAAACACGACAAGTTGTGTTTCTACCAAACAGTTCCAGTTTGGTTTCATCAGACCATAGGACATTCTCCCAAAACTCCTCTGGATCATCCAAATGCTCTCTAGCAAACTTCAGACGGGCCCGGACATGTACTGGCTTAAGCAGTGGGACACGTCTGGCACTGCGGGATCTGAGTCCATGGTGGCGTAGTGTGTTACTTATGGTAGGCCTTGTTACATTGGTCCCAGCTCTCTGCAGTTCATTCACTAGGTCCCCCCGCGTGGTTCTGGGATTTTTGCTCACCGTTCTTGTGATCATTCTAACCCCACGGGGTGGGATTTTGCGTGGAGCCCCAGATCGAGGGAGATTATCAGTGGTCTTGTATGTCTTCCATTTTCTAATTATTGCTCCCACTGTTGATTTCTTCACTCCAAGCTGGTTGGCTATTGCAGATTCAGTCTTCCCAGCCTGGTGCAGGGCTACAATTTTGTTTCTGGTGTCCTTTGACAGCTCTTTGGTCTTCACCATAGTGGAGTTTGGAGTCAGACTGTTTGAGGGTGTCCACAGGTGTCTTTTTATACTGATAACAAGTTTAAACAGGTGCCATTACTACAGGTAATGAGTGGAGGAAAGAGGAGACTCTTAAAGAAGAAGTTACAGGTCTGTGAGAGCCAGAAATCTTGATTGTTTGTTTCTGACCAAATACTTATTTTCCACCATAATATGCAAATAAAATGTTAAAAAAACAGACAATGTGATTTTCAGGATTTTTTTTTCTCAGTTTGTCTCCCATAGTTGAGGTCTACCTATGATGTAAATTACAGACGCCTCTCATCTTTTTAAGTGGTGGAACTTGCACTATTGCTGACTGACTAAATACTTTTTTGCCCCACTGTATATATAAAGATAAATAATGACGTTACCGCAATCAGCTGTGTTGCTGCTTGTCAGCCGCATGGAGTATTCCAAATCGCATCATACAGAGCCCCATTTCTCCTTTGCCTCCATCTGCGCATACTCCGGCGTCCAGGCACCATTGGTGTATCAGTCAGGTTGCCAGGGAGACCAGAGTACTTCCTGAGTGACGCCCACAATGTGTAAATAGACCACCACTTGGGCCGCACTGTAATACTTCCACTATCAGCAGGATATGTGAGCGCCGATGTCCTTACCACATATCCAGCTATTTCGCCGCTTATACCCTCAATATGAGGAAGCACCAGCATCACAGGATGATAAGTATGCCTAGCTAGGTTGCCCAGGTAGCCGGGACGCCATCTAGTGGGCGCTTCCTGTACAGCACCTTCTTCCTATTACTATACCACAGCTTGGGACACACTGTGATCCTATCAGCCTGATATATAAGTGCCGAGAATTAACTATTACGCCGCTTACATGCTTTGTATGAGGCTGTAAAGGAGCACCGCTCCAACCACTCTGAAGACACTCGAGCGCCACAAAGTGATAAGTGCACCAGGCAGGGTTGCCTAGGTCACCAAGCCGCCATATAATAGGCACCTGCGCTGTAGTGCTTCCCAAAACCAACAGGGTATATGAGCGCCAATAAATAGACATACATCCGGCTACCCCGCTGATTACATACTTAATGTGAGAACGCAAAGGGGCTTCGCTCTAATCACTCTGTGCATAATTCTACTCCGCAGAGTGATAAGTGCACAAAGCTAGGTTGCCTAGGCCACCAAGACTACTTCCAATGGGCACCTGCGTGCTACTCATAGGATACCGGTCAGGCTATACCAAGGATACGCCGTACATGAGGATTTAGAGCAGTACCCACACCTGCACATATGTTGTGGTGCCGATACGATGTGAAAGAAAAATACGCCGTATAATAGCAAGCGAGCACAGATATAGAGAGGTGAAACACACAAAGCACCGTTCACTGTCCCTTTTAATGCGCATACCCAAGCCCGACACAGTGATATGTATACCCGAATGGGTTAATAAAAAGATAATGCTGTAAACGAGCGACGCATAAGCAATGAGGACAATGTCCGCAACCACATTGATATTGTGGTGCAGGGATAGTGTAGAATACAAGAGCCGTGTACACGACAGCCATAATAAAGGAACCTAATACAATGTTGAGATGTAATATAAATCATTATACTCCCTCTATCGGGCGTCCGCACCAGCGCCTCAGGAGGGTGAACATGTCCAACAGGGTTACTGAAAACCCCAAGAACCCCTGCACGTGTGCGTATGTACACTACTCCCGTACAAAAAACGGGGCAATGCTATAAATAAGCCATACGCAGTGGATGCAAATAGTGTCCACATGCACCCCTATAATATCGTACCAGTCCTGTGTGACATGTTTTAAACAATAAGACATTCATACGGCCCTTGGGTCAAGGGATTAGCAAGTTCACATGAGCTTTACCTAGTTATTATTTGCTTTATATCTGTCATCAGTACTTTGCACATAGGTGTAAATTACCCAGGGGAGTGCCAAAGTACTATAGCCTACATGGCCAGGTTGGTTGTTATACTAATATATTGTATATGATGTTATATGGTTGAGTCCTATGTGGTTTATTGCCGTATTATGAGCTGTAATGTTTAGCATTATTATGCTTTTTAACTGCTTTTAAATGTAAGTGTTTTTGTCACTTTTCTCGTGTTTCCCAATAAAAGCTGTGTTTACATTTATGTCATATCCGTTGTGGTGATCCCCGTTTATAGGACCTAGTCTGTTCTTCTTTGTGTATGTTCATCTCTGTATAGGTCCTGGTGGTATCCCACGGTCCGTGGTGCCCCCTTTTTAGTATTTTGTGTACAGGATGTAAATAGTTGGCCATCTGAAACATTCAGTGTTTGATATGCCTAAAAAAGGAATTTCAGTGCTATGTGTCCTTGTAAGGAAAACTAAACCGGTGTTTGTTTTTCCTCTGAGCTGGTGGGTTCCCGCAACAGCATGGACTGTGCTGTATGTTATGTTTTTTCTTAGTCCAGAAATGCCATGTTTATTTTTTGCTAACTCTGCACTGGCTTATGCAGCACCCTTAATAAATCAGTGAGAGACTTAAAGAGTACACATAAACCCAGACTCAGGCTGGAGTCACACTCAGTGTAAGACAATACGGTCTGTATATTACGGCCGTAATTCGCTGAAAAGTCCCCAAAATAGTGTTCCGTAGCTCCTCTCCATAGGCAGGGTGTTTCAGCGTTTTTTGCGCATGGCATCCTCCGTATGTAATCCGTATGGCATCCGTACTGCGTGTTTTTATCGCAGGCTTGCAAAACCAACATACGGCTATACAAGGGATCCATGTGTAAAAAAAAAAAAAAAACATATTTACTGTTATATATATATATATATATATATATATATGTATATCTATAATATAACGCTGGGAGCGTCACTCTGTCCGAAGCCTCTATAGACTGCGCAAGCGCAAGCGCCGGCGCAGTCTGGGCCTCACAGAGCGACGCTCCCGGGAGATCGCGGTATGCGTAAGCACTGAACGCATACCGCGATCTCCACCGGAGAGTCAGGGACCGCCAGGAGGGAGGGTAAGTATACTCACCTTTCCCGGTTCCAGCGCTGCTTGCGGCTCCGTCTCCCGGCTCCTCTGCTCCCGGCTCCGGAGGGCGCGGACTGCGCAGGCGCCGATTCCTGCTGCCGGAATCGGCGCCTGCGCAGTCCGCGCTTTCCGGCGCCATTTTCTTGAAGACACACTCCGGCTCCACTGCAGGTGTGTCATCAAGAAAATGGCACCGGAAAGCGCGGACTGCGCAGGCGCCGATTCCTGCTGCCGGAATCGGCGCCTACGCAGTCCCCGCTTTCCGGCGCCATTTTCTTGAAGATATACCTGCAGTGGAGCCGGACGATAGGTGAGTATGGTATTTTTTTTTTTTTTATATGGCAACAGCATTCGGGGGCATACACACTGGAGCGGGGGGCATATAATACAATGGTGGCGCAGGATGGGAGCAGCACATGACAGAACGGGCGCAGGATGGCAGCAGCACATGACAGAACGGGCGCAGGATGGCCGCAGCACATGACAGAACGGGCGCAGGATGGCCGCAGCACATGACAGAACGGGCGCAGGATGGCAGCAGCACATGACAGAACGGGCGCAGGATGGCAGCAGCACATGACAGAACGGGCGCAGGATGGCAGCAGCACATGTCAGAACGGGCGCAGGATGGCCGCAGCACATGACAGAACGGGCGCAGGATGGCAGCAGCACATGACAGAACGGGCGCAGGATGGCCGCAACACATGACAGAACGGGCGCAGGATGGCAGCAGCACATGTCAGAACGGGCGCAGGATGGCCGCAGCACATGACAGAACGGGCGCAGGATGGCAGCAGCACATGACAGAACGGGCGCAGGATGGCCGCAGCACATGACAGAACGGGCGCAGGATGGCAGCAGCACATGACAGAACGGGCGAAGGATGGGAGCAGCACATGACAGAACGGGCGCAGGATGGCAGCAGCACATGACAGAACGGGCGCAGGATGGCAGCAGCACATGACAGAACGGGCGCAGGATGGCAGCAGCACATGACAGAACGGGCGCAGGATGGCAGCAGCACATGTCAGAACGGGCGCAGGATGGCCGCAGCACATGACAGAACGGGCGCAGGATGGCAGCAGCACATGACAGAACGGGCGCAGGATGGCCGCAACACATGACAGAACGGGCGCAGGATGGCAGCAGCACATGTCAGAACGGGCGCAGGATGGCCGCAGCACATGACAGAACGGGCGCAGGATGGCAGCAGCACATGACAGAACGGGCGCAGGATGGCCGCAGCACATGACAGAACGGGCGCAGGATGGCAGCAGCACATGACAGAACGGGCGAAGGATGGGAGCAGCACATGACAGAACGGGCGCAGGATGGCAGCAGCACATGACAGAACGGGCGCAGGATGGCAGCAGCACATGACAGAACGGGCGCAGGATGGCAGCAGCACATGACAGAACGGGCGCAGGATGGCAGCAGCACATGACAGAACGGGCGCAGGATGGCAGCAGCACATGACAGAACGGGCGCAGGATGGCAGCAGCACATGACAGAACGGGCGCAGGATGGCAGCAGCACATGACAGAACGGGCGCAGGATGGCAGCAGCACATGTCAGAACGGGCGCAGGATGGCCGCAGCACATGACAGAACGGGCGCAGGATGGCAGCAGCACATGACAGGATGGGGGCGCAGGATGGAGCAGCACATACCAGGATGGAGACCATATACTAATATAAATGCTCGCCACCCGGGCGTAGAACGGGTTCAATAGCTAGTATATATATATATATATATATAATCAGTGAGACACATATATGTATATATATTATTACTTCATACAGCGCTAGACAGCTTTAAAGCCGGTAATTCAATTGCCGGCTTTTGCTATCTCCTTCCTGCGGGAGCCCACACCAATTTTTTCTGCCATTTAACCCCTTAATTTACTAGCTAGAACGGCCAAATTTTGCATATACACACTACTAACATTAGTAGTGTGTAATATGCAAAAAAAAATGGGGATATGAGATGGTTTACTGTATGTAAACCATGTCTCATATCATGTCGGGTTTAGGAAGGAGATAGCAAAAGCCGACAATTGAATTACCGGCTTTAAAGCTGTCTAGCGCTGTATGAAGTAATAATATATATACATATATGTGTCTCACTGATTATATATATATATATATATATATACCTATTCTATGTGTACACATTTATTCTACCTATTCTAATGTAAGCTGTCAGTGTGATTTTACTGTACACCGCAATGAATTACCGGCTTTTCTCTCTAAGATCGCTGCGTATTTCTCGCAAGTTACACTGCTGGTCCGTGTGTAATCCGTATATTTGGGGCTTCCATAGACTTTCATTGGCGTTTTTTTGCGCAATACGGTGACAAACGCAGCATGCTGCGATTTTCTACGGCCGTAGAAAGCCGTATAATACTGATCAGTAAAATACGGCAGATAGGAGCAGGGGCATAGAGAATAAGTGGGACGTTTGTGTGGCGAGTTTTACGGACGTATTTTCTGCGCTCTTACGTCCGTAAAACTCGCTAGTGTGACTCCAGCCTCATAGTGAACACAGTGGCCAAAGACAATGTCTAGGCCCACTCTACATGCTACTCCCAATAGAACAGTATACACACAGGAGAACAACGGGAGTTTTTAGAAAGTATATAGTTTATTTAGAAAATTAGTTAAAAACTAACACACATTAAAAAGACACCAATGAAAACACCAGAGATACATACATATCAGTTTACTCATATTTGCAACAAAATTGTTGGCATATCCAGATATATAAGGAGAAGATACTAAATCCCCAAAAGAGAACCAAAACCTCTTGTAAACCAGCCTAAGTATCCCATACCTAACAAATATCGCCACTGTAGCCATGGATATGTAAGGAAAAAGCCAGCACAGAAGGAATGGTACTAAATGAGGGTAAAGGTGAGGAGTGCCAAGAGGAGCAACATGAGTAAAATGCCACCTGGCGTGAAAAGCGCCCCTCCCGGGACACAAGTTGTGAGCGGATCTTACCCAATAGATGTAATACCTGGATAGAGCGCTACCCCCTCAGTATACTTATATTTGCAACAAAATTGTTGGCATATCTAGATATATAAGGAGAAGATCCTAAATCCCCAAAATAACCCCCAAAAGAGAGCCAAAACCTCTTGTAAACCAGCCTAAGTATCCCATACCTAACAAATATCGCCGCTGTGGCCGCGGATATGTAAGGAAGAAGCCAGCACAAAAGGAATGGTACTAAATGAGGGTAAAGGTGAGGAGTGCCCAGAGGAGCAACATGAGTAAAATGCCACCTGGCGTGAAAAGCGCCCCTCCCGGGACACAAGTTGTGAACGGATCTTACCCAATAGATGTAATACCTGGATAGAGCGCTACCCCCAACGCGCGTTTCGCTGTTATCCTGCTGCTTTATCAAGGGGAAGTGTTGTTAAGTAGCATCCAGGACCTTATATCCCATAATCCCTTGGTCACATGGTGATCATGTGACCGGATGAGTCACCAGTCTGTGAGCAGCGGCGCATGCGCCCGCGGCTCTCCGCCCCCACACCCCGTGGCCCGGCCAGCGTCTAGCAACAGGTGAGTGGCTGCAGGGGTAACCTAGCAACCAAGTCACCGGCCGCAGACGTATGACGGCCGGACACAGGAGGCGCAGGGAGGGAGGCAAGCCAGCGCACGCGCACCACAGCGTCTGGTCCCTACAAGACACATATATGAAGGATTAACACTGCCGCAACAATATAAACAATATGCAACAATAAATAACATTTATAAGTCTAGTTCAAGCAGTGATCCATAGTCCGCAGTCCTTGCAGGGTGAAGTGGTATCCTATAATGCTGTTACTTGATAACACCAATATAATCAGGGAGAACAATAGGTCCAATATCATTGTATAAATCTGAATCAATGAGAAAAAAAGTGAAAATTAAAAACACTAATAAAAACAAAACAAAACAACACACAGGAAGGGAATCAAATGGGGAGAGTGTATTTACATTTACAGCACCCAAACCAATTACTGCATTATGTTACAGCGGCGATATTTGTTAGGTATGGGATACTTAGGCTGGTTTACAAGAGGTTTTGGTTCTCTTTTGGGGGTTATTTTGGGGATTTAGGATCTTCTCCTTATATATCTAGATATGCTGATGACACTCAGATCTACCTCTCTGGCCCAGACGTCACCGCTCTGCTGTCCAGAATCCCAGAGTGCCTATCAGCCATATCCTCCTTCTTCTCCTCTCGCTTCCTCAAACTCAATGTGGACAAATCTGAACTCATCATCTTTCCTCCATCCCACAAATCTTCCTTACCTGACCTATCTATTGCCGTCAATGACATCATGCTTTCCCCGTACCTGAAGTCCGCTGCCTCGGAGTAACCTTCGACTCTGCCCTGTCCTTCAAACCACACATCCAAGCTCTTTCCACCTCCTGTCGCCTCAGGTCAAAGATATCTCCAGAATCCGTCCTTTCATCAACCGTCAATCGACTAAAATGCTCGTGCATGCTCTCATCATCTCCCGCCTTGACTACTGCAACATCCTTTCATGTGGCCTCCCTGCTAACACCCTTGCACCTCTTCAGTCCATCCTTAACTCTGCTGCCCGACTAATCCATCTCTCTTCTTGCTACTCCTCCGCTTTCCCCCTCTGCAAATCTCTTCACTGGCTCCCATTCCCTCAGCGTATCCAGTTCAAATTATTAATACTGACCTACAAAGCCATCCACAACCTGTCTCCTCCATATATCTCTGAACTAATCTCCCGATATCTTCCCTCACGTAATCTCCTGTCCTCCCAAGACCTCCTTATCTCCTCCACACATATCCGCTGCTCACCCAACCACCTCCAAGACTTCTCCCGAATATCCCCCATCCTCTGGAACTCTCTGCCCCAACACGTCTGACTATCAACCACATTCGGATCCTTCAGACGGAACCTGAAAACCCATCTCTTCAGTTAAGCCTACAGCCTGCACTGACACCGCTGCTGCCTCATCACTATCGAAGCTACCGCCTCACCAACACCGGAGCTACCGCCTCACCAACACCGGAGCTACCGCCTCACCAACACCGGAGCTCCTGCAACCCTCAACCTACTGTCTCCTTCCCCATAATCCTGTAGAATGTAAGCCCGCAAGGGCAGGGTCCTCGCCCCTCTGTATCAGTCCGTCATTGTTAGTTTGTTTACTGTATGTGATATCTGTAACTTGTATGTAACCCCTTCTCATGTACAGCACCATGGAATCAATGGTGCTATATAAATAATTAATAATAATAATATGCCAACAATTTTGTTGCAAATATGAGTATACTGAGGGGGTAGCGCTCTATCCAGGTATTACATCTATTGGGTAAGATCCGCTCACAACTTGTGTCCCGGGAGGGGCGCTTTTCACGCCAGGTGGCATTTTACTCATGTTGCTCCTCTTGGCACTCCTCACCTTTACCCTCATTTAGTACCATTCCTTCTGTGCTGGCTTTTTCCTTACATATCCGCGGCTACAGTGGCGATATTTGTTAGGTATGGGATACTTAGGCTGGTTTACAAGAGGTTTTGGTTCTCTTTTGGGGATTTAGGATCTTCTCCTTATATATCTGGATATGCCAACAATTTTGTTGCAAATATGAGTATACTGATATGTATGTATCTCTGGTGTTTTCATTGGTGTCTTTTTAATGTGTGTTAGTTTTTAACTAATTTTCTAGATAAACTATATACTTTCTAGAGACTTAAAGAGATAGCAGTTATTGTGTCTACTTACTTCTGCAGCCGAGTGAGACATTCTACTACAGTACCTAAACCTATTAGCACCATATTGACATTGGGAATTAAAGTGAATCTGGCTCCAGGTTTTTGTTACTAATATGACAGTAGCATAATATAGGAAAAGAGACCCTGATTCCAACAATGTATCACTTAGTTTACTAGGTGGACCATATGTGACACAGAGTTCTGAGATGTACCTGAGCCAAGAAAGCTAATCCCGCCCACACAACAGCTCTCTATCTATATTGGCCATTGACAGTCAGCTGCTTATCAGAGAAGGGGGTATTCGTTCTAGCAGACATGTGAGCTGTATTCCAAGCAATGATAATCTCCAATTGATAAAACCTTTATTGTAAGTAAACAATAGCACACAGCCAATCATGGGACACATTGTTGAAATTTCATACATAGGAAGAACCTGCTGACAGATTTCCTTTAAAGCGAAAAGAACAGGAGAAGGATTAGGGTGCAGTCAGACTGCTGTATTACTCTCGTGCGGATCACGTTGCGATCATTGGACTGACCATCGGCTCTCCTGAACTGAGCGTCACAGCATGTATTTCTATGCAGCTATCACACTCAAGTCAGGAGAGTCAACGTCCAGTCTGAGGATTGCACTGTGATTCTCGTGCGAGTAATGCGGTCATCTGACTGCGCCTTAAAAAGTGTAATAAAGGCCCATATCTTGGAAACCGAATGGTGAAATTTAAAAAAAACTAAAAAATCAACATAATTAGGGCACCATTTTTGACCAGATGATTTTTATCTTTATAGCGCCAACAGAGGGGACTTGTACAGACAATAAAAGACATTACAGAATAAGCATAACTCAGATATCAAAAAGAGTGAGGGCCCTGCTCGTAAGCTTGCAATCTATGAGGAAATAGGGGAGACGCGGCAGGTAAATGGTAAAATGTGCTTATACTGTACAATACAGCCCTAATACAGAGGACTATTAAGTGGATGGAGAGTGTAAGCAGATGCTACGAGGGTCAAAATTTTGAAGAAAATTGTGTGTGGGCAAAACGGAGATAGTTAGATATGTGAGGTGGGGCGATAATCCAGTCTAAAGAAATGAGGATTTTAGGCTATTGAAAGTCTTCTTTCTTAATCTTCAGAAATACACAATATTTTAAAAAATTCTCTTAGTACCCACAATGTGGAATCACTTCATACAATATATTTAATCCCTGAATGATATATTTTTTGCCATATGGCACTGCTGAGTTCAATCTGTTTAAGTATAAGATTAGTCTGTGTGAATCTATTAAACTATAGAAATGTTTTATTATTTCAAACAAAAATCTATTTCTGCTTCTTAATCTGTTACACGTTGGAAGCTTGAAGGCTTGTATAAGAGCGCACATTACATTTGCATGCCCTATGAATATTAATCATGGTTGAAGTCTGTGTTTGCCGTACTGTGCCTTTTGTCAGCTTTTCAAAGGCATCTCTTATTTTTAAAGCCCTTAACTTGATTTAGCACAATAACATCATAACACGCCATGGCAGAGACGACATGGAATAAATGAGCTGTCATTAAAATTATTTTATAAAACGTTTCACTTGACAATTTTGCTGTATTGTAAACACAAAGAGAAGAATATCTTGTAAAATCAGCCACCATGCAAAAAGTAGCACTTTTACATGGTGTGCAGTTAGTTCTCGGGTTACGACGGTCTCGTGTTGCATCTTTTCGTGGTTATGACGCTTTGTACGACACTTCATTCCGACTTACGTGGTTTTGCGTCGTAAGTCGAACTACGTGCAACTACGTGCAGCATCGGAAGAATAGAGTCCAGTACTGTACACTGTACCCGGTTACACGAGGAAAACGAGTCTCCTGAACGCCAGAACACCCCAATTATGTAGGGTACTGTGTTAGGATAGGTGTTTGGATAGGCTAAGTGTTTGCAGTACTGTTCTGTTATTATGGTACAGTACTGTATGAACGTATGGTCCGACTTACGCCGAAATTCGGTTTACGACGCCGCGTAAGAACGGATCAACGTCGTAAGTTGAGGACTACCTGTATTCTGTTAGACTATACTTTCCATAGAAATGGTATTGTGACTTGCATGTGATAAAGATTTTAAATAAAATACCTTTTAAAACACGTTTTAAATGGCTTTAGTCTATGCTATAAAAGATCATTTTAGAACATACATATAAAATATCACCCTCTTTGCTGCACAATCTGGGTATCATGTATTACCTGTGACATTTGCAGTTCACATTCATATTTTAGATAATAGCAACTCCCCAACCTGCGACTGAAATAAAACTATGTATTTCACATTTTTTGGCATTCTATCTGGTGTTATCAATTTTCCTCTGACTGCCCGCTTTGATGACAAGCAATCCATGCCTCATGCTTCCAAGATGGCTGCACATGTCAAGGAGAGTGCAGTGGTAAGTAGTGTTGAGCGATACTGTCCGATACTTGAAAGTATCGGTATCGGATAGTATCGGCCGATACCCGAAAAATATCGGATATCACCGATACCGATATCCGATACCAATACAAGTCAATGGGACATCAAGTATCGGAAGGTATTCTCATGGTTCCCAGGGTCTGAAGGAGAGGAAACTCTCCTTGAAGCCCTGGGATCCATAGGGATGTGTAAAATAAAGAATGAAAATAAAAAATATTGATATGCTCACCTCTCCGGTGGCCCCTGGACATCACGCTGGTAACCGGCCGGCTTCTTTGTTTAAAATGAGCGCCTTCAGGACCTGCGAATGACGTCGCGGGTTCTGATTGGTCGCGTGCCGCCCATGTGACCGGCACGCGACCAATCAGAAGCCGCGACGTCATTCGCAGGTCCTTAATTCCGAGAATTAGGAGTTTTGTGAATGAGAATGACGTCGCGGCTTCTGATTGGTCGCGTGCCGGTCACATGGGCGGCACGCAACCAATCAGAACCCGCGACGTCATTCGCAGGTCCTGAAGGCGCTCATTTTAAACAAAGAAGCCGGCCGGTTACCAACGTGATGTCCAGGGGCCGCCGGAGAGGTGAGCATATCAATATTTTTTATTTTAATTCTTTATTTTACACATCCCTATGGATCCGATACCGATACCCGATACCACAAAAGTATCGGATCTCGGTATCGGAATTCCGATACCGCAAGTATCGGCCAATACCCGATACTTGCGGTATCAGAATGCTCAACACTAGTGGTAAGTCTAATCCACATTTTCCATGCTTTCTGTATCCCACAGCAGAGAAAAGGCAGGGGAGGTGTGGTCTAGATCTACTATTGCACTCCCTATTCCACTAATGTTGTCTTCTCTGTCACTGGAGGACACAAACTGAAGAGGGACCCTGTGCAAGAAAAGTATATGAGCCCTTCCAGCTCAATGACTCATCAAAATACACAAATTCACTTGTTTTGGAGGTAGAAATGCCCCCCTTACCTCATGGGAACCTGTGTTGCCCCCAGATTGCACCAATGATATGTCTACTCTTGATCTTGGTTAGAGGAAGGAATGCTGATGTAACTGAGGGGCATCAGGTAGGATCACTATGTAAATATACAGTCACCTTTAAATTCCGGGAGGGAGAGTCACTTTAAAGGAAATCTATCAACAGGTTTTTGGTGTGCAATCTTAGAGCATAATATAGGGTAAGAGAATAATGATGGGCGAGCCCCTGGATCTTTGGGTCTGGTGAGTTTGGCCAAACATTTTAAAAAGTTCATTAAACCGAACCCGGATGCCATTTAGATGACTGGGAGTCCTGAACATCCATTGTTTGCCACACTGCATGATAGCATGGCAAACATTGACTCTGGCAGTAAGATCACTACCGCAGGTCACAGAGTAGCGGTTCTCACGGTGTCAGATGACAATGTGAGCCAGCAGCTTTGACCAGCCACAAAAAGTTTACTTCTGGTCACAGGTGTCGGCTGATGAGAAAGTACTACTCCCATCAGCCTAAACTTGCAATGATAACGAGAGCAGGCACCGTTGATGGGAATATTCATCAGCCAGCACCTGTGTGCTATAAATACAAAAAAATGATGTGGGTTCTGTTCTATTTTAGATAACCAGCATGTCAAATCTGACAGCTGAGGGCTGCAACCCTCAACTGTCAGCTTTATCATGGCTGCATATAAAGAATAGAGGTGTCCCCACACCGTTTAATAATTATTTAAACAATTTTAAAAAATAGCATGGAGTCCCCCGTTTTTAACAACCAGACAAGCTAAAGCAGACTGGGGAGGCTGGTATTATCAGGCTCATGAGGGGCTATGGATATTGATCCCCCAGCCTAAAAATAGCAGACCGCAGCCACCGCAGAAAAGGCGCAACTATTAGATGTGCCATTCCTGGTGCTTTGCCTGGCTCTTCTACTTGCCCTGTGGTGGTGATAAGTGGGGTGATATTTGTGGAGTTTATATCACTTTTTGTATTGTTAGGTGATATCAAGCCCACAGGCTAGTAATAATGAAGCGTCTATAAGACACCGATCCATTACTAACCCCATAGTCATATTGTAAATAAAAAAAACCCAGGATAAAGTCTTTTATTTAAAATAAAAATCTGCACCTTTTTTTACAAATGTATTTAAAATAACAGAGCTATACTCACCTTACACCCATTTCATTGAATCCCTTGTCACCTGTAACCTCCCCAAGAAAATAATAAAGAACAAAAATACTCACCTTACACCCATGTCATTGAAGCTCACGCCTCCTGTAAGGCTGCTGGCATAAAGAAATAGCGATTTGCTTACACGTGACAATACCTGTAGCTGACATATACTTTGAGCAAATCACTCTTTCTTCATGCTAGCAGCCATTGGTGAATTTCTACAACTGTGACTATGTGAACAAGGCTCAGGAGGAGCCAAAACATCATTTTTTTCACAGCAATTTTTAATTCTGACTATTCCCAATAAAAATGTCTTTATTCATTTAGTCCTCTAGTGATAATCTTCTCTAATGATAATCTCATGCTGACAAAACACAGATTATGTTGTGACAACCACCTTCAGTCCAGCAAGTGACACCACTATGTAATCAGGCTCAATTGTTCTACATTGTTACATTCAGATAATATTGCAAAAACTGAAAGATTCCCTTTAATGTTCTGTTAATAAAAGTATAATTAAGGCTAGGTTCACATTTGTGGTTGAATCCACAGCGTTTCGTATGCAACCGCAAATGCATGGCAAAACGCATGCAAATGCATGATTGATAACGCTGTGTTCTTTTATCCACATCAACTTACACATGATGGATAAAAAACGCAGTTCTTGCATATGTTTGCATGCGTTTTTGCATGCGTTCACATTGTTTATGCGCATTTAGGGAAAAAAAAATAAAGGAGAATTGCATTGTCACAAGCCACACCAATGGGCGTGGCTCAAGGGATTTCTCTATATAGACCCTTGTGCAAACGCAAGCGAATGCATGTCCTTGCGTTCCTATAGACTGTAATGCGTTATTTTAACGCATTCCTTCCGCAAGCATCCGCATGCGTATGGCGGTGGAAATTTGACGCCAAAAAACTCCAACATTGTGCGTCAGCTGTGCCCAGCCACACATCATGATAATACGCATGCGTAAGCAAACGCGGGTGAATGCATGCAAACGCATGCAAGCGCATGCACCTGCGTCTACAATTTTAAAGATAGGAAATCAAGACGCATGCGAATGTATGCGTCAGAAACCCTGCGGACACAACCACAAATGTGAAACCAGCCTAATATCATCAAGATGAGATAAAACATTTTTTGCCTCAGACAGCTGCCTTACTACTGTCTGCCATTATTTTAGTAGAGATAGGCAGGTGCAACCCTTCAAACACATGTGCAATATTTATTCCAAATAGTGTGCAACCAAGTATTAAAGAAATATCTATTTAGAGCGGCCTATCATTTTCCCTAGTCAAAGTTCTTTTATGTTTAGCCCATTCACGTTTTATCTGAACATAATTCTCCATCAAACTCCACCGCATCCAAAAGCACTACAAATATTGGCTGGTGACCAGCTCGTGCAACCTTTATCTATCCCCCATTTGCTCAAGATGGCTGGTCCATCATTGTAAATATGTACCTGTACTCTGTGTCTCCACCACCTCATTGTAAATGGTAAGCTCTTATGGGCAGGGTCATCATTATTTTGCATTAATTAATGTATTATCTTTAACATTGCTATTTGTTACTTATGACTTGACAGTATGAACTGTTGAATTTTAAAGCACTGCTAAATACGTTGGCGTTACATAAATAAAGATTATTATTAATATTAAACAAACACTTGTATGACAAAACATATTTAATTGCAATAATTTTCTGTGAGAAATACTTCATTTTCAAGGGTGCCAACACTTTCGGCCCTGACCGTATGTCAAGATAAATAGTGACATTATAGTAAAAAAAAACAGCACAAACCTGTTCTGCGGCACATTAGCGCCATGTGTTCAGTGATCAGGTGTTCACAAATAGGATGGGTCATCTGTAATAACATTGTAGAAGTATATAGTAAGACTGAGATAGAAATAATGCATTTAGCACAGCATTACTATTATCTTCCCTACGGAGCAGAGACAGTTATTAAGCAATGACAAAGGGTCAGGTTTATTCCACTGCCAGTCTACGAACAAGAACTCAAGTGCAATATTCTTTAACTGTACATTACCGTTGACGTAGAGAGACTAATTTGCTCTTTGCTAAGGCTTCATGGTGGGTCTTGTTGTATAGGAGCATCATGGATTAAAAAAAAGTCAAATGTGATGAGCGCTGGAACATCATGGAGATGGGTCAAGTCTGGATCTCACCCTGCAGAAGGACAATAAGCCCCACATACCGGTTCTCAAGACAAGATCAATTTTAGTGGAACCTAAAGTAAAGGTGACCATTATACCTAAAGGCAAAAACATTTTGACCGTCACATGAAAAACAGGTAAATTCATATTTGATTATGTAATAGTCAAGGGAAATGCTTCAGGGGCCTGTGTAAAGGATGTTTCCTGATGCTGAGCCCACTCTGGAAGATATTGGACCAAATGGACCAAGTCTTGAATTTGGTCAACCACCACTTGGGGGTAATTCATAATTGGTTTTGCCCATTAATTTGTAATGGAGCTATGTTCATGGTAGCCTCGTAGCTCTTTATAAAGCTTCCATTGACAGGATTTACTTAATCCACTCTGTTTTGCGGGACCTTGTTCAACTCTGTCTTGCACCTTTTCACCACTATATAGAAATTTGGACTTGTACAGGGTCACCTGGGTTACTTCCATGGGGTGCTTTCTTGCAAGTTGAAAAAGCTGGCAGAAGGAAGGGTCATAAAGCCAGGTCATTGCCAAGAGATCAAAATTGAGAAACTGTAGTCCAATACGAGTCGAGGACAAAAACTTAGGGGTAGTTGCACATTCCAACTGGCTGCTAAAAGTAGCTCCTGGGAGTTTAAATCAGTATGACATCACCCAAAGCTCACAGGACAGAACTGATTGCAATAATAGGACCATGCAGAAGGACATGATCACCCTGTCTGGGCAGGATTATAAGCCCCAGGCAGACTAACGTAAAACAGAACTTTGCCTGCAGCGCCCAATGCTGTCGGCAGTGCAAGTGTGAAGACACTTAGTGGCAGAGGTTGTAGGAGAGAGTTCAGACATGCCTGGAATAATTACTTAGATCATTATATTTTCCTATTTTTACTGCTTTCAACACATAAATTTTAAGAGCTGAACACCAACTTGTTGCCTATTATTTTCGACCGCTTGCTGTTGTCACAAGATAATCAATGTTATTTGCATTATGTGTCAATGATGTAATGCACATCCCGGTGTTCATGTTCACATGGCCGTGGCATTGCTTCTAAATTATTATACATTATATTATAAATTAAGTAAACTTAAGGCACATACGCAATACATTTGCATTTTCCAATTTTCTGTGAATAGATTTGAGCCACTCAGGTCAAGACCTACATTTTAGTGCAATCAAGGCACAGTTTTATGGAGACAGTACAGGTTTTGAATGAGAAGAAAACAAGCCTTTGCTCTTTCCTTTGTGATTTGATTTAATGCATTTCAACTAAATTGCTACTTGCCGAAAATAGTAATATCCCTTATTATTGTTATTATCCTAGGATAGTTTGTGTTTACAGCAAGAAGAAACTTGGAAAATGTTAACCTTGCAAACTTTTCCAAATTACCAGACTTTAATTACGTATTACTCAATATTTTTCTATATGTATTGTTTATAACATATTGTAATTCTTCCTCATACAAGTTCAACAGATGTCTAAGGCTACATTTTGTGTGTGATGAACCCCGACTGCAATTTCAGTTTGTGACCCTCAGGTTTAATTCTGCATTTCTAATTCTGCCTCTATGACAGGCCATCTGTGTGAGAGTTTTCTCCTTTGTGCAAATAGAGTATTCATTATAAAATTCAAAAATATATATTTAGAGACACATAGATACATATCTTATTTCAAACATAGTGTTGAGAGAATATATTTTTTATCTTAAATCCAAGGTCATACGTCTTCAAAATATGTTACAGAATATAATGTAAATTGAAACATTTCTTGCACTCTTTGCTTTATGGAAAAAATACTTTGTCATACTAGCCAATACTGATAGCTAAAATGCATTCAGTTGTCCACATTAATCAAAACGTATGCGCCTTTTTTTGGTATCTAAGGAGTAACGTTTCTCATTGTGGAGAGTGACACGCCAGGCCTGGCATTTCAGAGTGAAGAGACTTATATGCCATGCATGCTCTTCTGGGAAATTGAATACGCAAATTGCCTATTCAGAGAGGAAGATGACTTAAACTCTAGTGCCATCTATTGGAAGTAGCAATCCTAAAAGTCAATATCGACCCTTTAACAAGCCTTGCCATATGACTTAGGATAAAATCAAAATCAGAATCCAATGTTATATGACAAGGCTCATTAAAGGGTCGATATTGACTTTTAGGATTGCTACATCCAATAGGTGGCACTAGAGGTCAAGACCTCTTCCTCTCTGAATAGGCAATTTGCATAATTTTTGTCAGTTTTTCTCCAAAATATTAGGTAATATAGGACACTAAGACATAGTGTTATTAACCATTTCAGCAAACATTTTGGATAATTTGAGCCTTATACAACAGTTTGTAAATCTGAATGGAACAATGGGTGTAGCTTACATTGTAGACTGGATTAAAACATATTCATGAAATACATCCAAGTCCAAATTCACAAAAAATAGAAAATCAGGTAGCAAGTTGCATCTGTAGTTCATAGAGAGACCCTGGCAGAAAAAAGGGTCATGTTTTTTATCCAAAATGACAGCTGAGGCTATGACAGATTGATCTAAGCAAATTTGCATTGAAAATTGCCATAAACCTAGACTTGTTTTATAGAAGCATTTTCATCGAGATTTTTATCCTTTTAATAAATTGCTGTCATCATATTATATGGCCCTGTCTACTTACAATTGCTCATTTTGCTCTTTCTGCTCAGCTAATTCTTCTCTTTTCCATTAGGTCTATGACAGCTTGATTAAAAACTGACTAGCTGAATCCTTCTAAGCTCTGTGTACAAAAAGAAGGTCAATTTTCCCCATATGAGTCATAGGCCACTGCAAAAGTTTCTGGCATTGGGAGCAACAGAACAGCTGGGTCAGAAGTTGAAGAGGGGAGTGATAAATGCAGGGACAAGAGACTTCCTATTTCTATAAAGACCAGAGAAAAGGAAGCAATTGTATGTACCCAGTTCTAGATAATATTTTGATTTCAATATATTAAAAGGATAAAAACTGCTTCTTTAAGTTACCATACCATTTATTTATATTCAGCAAATATGTTACAGATTTTCCATCTAAATTCACTGTTGGACATTGTGTTGCATATTACTGTAGTAGCAAAGTGAATGTGGCCGACACAGGCAGAGCTACAAGCCCAGGGAGGAAAGACTGTGCCAACACTGTGATCAGGAGGCCATAGAGGACGAAACCCACTTCCTGCTACACTGCTCCAAATACTCAGCAGTGAGGGACACTCACTTCAGTAGACTCTCACATCTCTTCCCAGACTTCATCACCATGAAGGAGGAAGAGAAAACCTATATCTTGCTGGGAGAAGAAGAGAGAGCAGTGGAGATAGCAGCGCGGTATGTGAGCGAATGTCATAGACTACGAGAAAGAGAACTATGATGCCATGGACTATAGCCCCCAACCTGGACCTGCCCCATCCACCTCCCCTATGCCATGGACTATAGCCCCCACCCTGGATCTGCCCCATCCATCTCCCCTATGCCATGGACTATAGCCCCCAACCTGAACCTGCCCCATCCACCTCCCCCCACAGCTCCTACCCAACATCCCCTCAGTCCCTATCCCTATTGCCTCTATACACTTGCTTTGGCAAAATTGATGTGTATTTGGTCCTGCCAATAAAGCTTCTTTGAATCTTGAATCTTGAATCTGTGAATTAGAATGTAATAAATCTCATTCACTTGTAACTTGAAAATCAGACAGAATATTAGTAGGAATTGACCTGGGAATCTTAAATTACACAATTTATGCTGTGTAATGCAAAATGCAAATACATGTATATAGTTATATATATATATAAAATATTTGCAGGACAAGTTGAAGGAAATGGGAAACTAAAAAGAGAAAAGCCGACCAAAGAGTCCATAGTGTGTATTGTAAAAAAAATTGTACTTTATTAAAGATAAAAACAATGGTGGAAGGGAGTTTGCAAAAAATTAAGGACACACACTATGTTAAAAATAATATCACATAAATTGTATCAGATCGCAAGGGAAGGCAATGGCATCCCTGCAGAGATATGTAGAAAAGAAAAGGAACATGTAATATATGCAGACTCATATATACAGTACAGACCAAAAGTTTGGATACACCTTCTCATTTAAAGATTTCTCTGTGTTTTCTATGAAAATTGCACATTCACACTGAAGGCATCAAAACTATGAATTGACACATGTGTAATTATATACTTAACAAAAAAGTGTGAAACAAATGAAATTATGTCTTATAATCTAGGTGCTTCAAAGTAGCCACCTTTTGCTTTGATGACTGCTTTGCACACTTCAAGGCAGAAACATTACTGTGTCCAACAGTTTTTAGATATATAAAACTGAAATAGCTGTTGCAAAAAAAACAATTTTTATAAAACATTAGGCTTAAGATTAATAGGGGTGTCCAAACTTTTTCATATAACTATATATATATATATATATATATATATATATATATATATAACTATATATATATACTAGCTATTGAACCCGTTCTACGCCCGGGTGGCGAGCATTTATATTGGTATATGGTCTCCATCCTGGTATGTGCTGCTCCATCCTGCGCCCCCATCCTGTCATGTACTGCTCCCATCCTGCGCCCCCGTTCTGTCATGTGCTGCTCCCATCCTGCGCCCCCGTTCTGTCATGTGCTGCTCCCATCCTGCGCCCCCGTTCTGTCATGTGCTGCTCCCATCCTGCGCCTCCATTCTGTCATTTGCTGCTCCCATCCTGTCATTTGCTGCTCCCATCCTGCGCCCGTTCTGTCATTTGCTGCTCCCATCCTGCGTCCCCGTTCTGTCATTTGCTGCTGCCATACTGCGCCCGTTCTGTCATGTGCTGCTGCCATCCTGCGCCCGTTCTGTCATGTGCTGCTGCCATCCTGCGCCCGTTCTGTCATGTGCTGCTGCCATCCTGCGCCCGTTCTGTCATGTGCTGCTGCCATCCTGCGCCCGTTCTGTCATGTGCTGCTGCCATCCTGCGCCCGTTCTGTCATGTGCTGCTGCCATCCTGCGCCCGTTCTGTCATGTGCTGCTCCCATCCTGCGCTCGTTCTGTCATGTGCTGCTGCCATCCTGCGCCCATTCTGTCATGTGCTGCTGCCATCCTGCGCCCGTTCTGTCATGTGTTGCGGCCATCCTGCGCCCGTTCTGTCATGTGCTGCTGCCATCCTGCGCCCGTTCTGTCATGTGCTGCGGCCATCCTGCGCCCGTTCTGACATGTGCTGCTGCCATCCTGCGCCCGTTCTGTCATGTGCTGCTGCCATCCTGCGCCCGTTCTGTCATGTGCTGCTGCCATCCTGCGCCCGTTCTGTCATGTGCTGCTGCCATCCTGCGCCCGTTCTGTCATGTGCTGCTGCCATCCTGCGCCCGTTCTGTCATGTGCTGCTGCCATCCTGCGCCCGTTCTGTCATGTGCTGCTGCCATCCTGCGCCCGTTCTGTCATGTGCTGCTGCCATCCTGCGCCCGTTCTGACATGTGCTGCTGCCATCCTGCGCCCGTTCTGTCATGTGCTGCTGCCATCCTGCGCCCGTTCTGTCATGTGCTGCGGCCATCCTGCGCCCGTTCTGTCATGTGCTGCGGCCATCCTGCGCCCGTTCTGTCATGTGCTGCTGCCATCCTGCGCCACCATTGTATTATATGCCCCCCACTCCAGTGTGTATGCCCCTGAATGCTGCTGCCATATAAAAAAAAAAAAATACCATACTCACCTATCGTCCGGCTCCACTGCAGGTATGTCTTCAAGAAAATGGCGCCGGAAAGCGGGGACTGCGCAGGCGCCGATTCCGGCAGCAGGAATCGGCGCCTGCGCAGTCCGCGCTTTCTGGCGCCATTTTCTTGAAGACACACCTGCAGTGGAGCCGGAGTGTGTCTTCAAGAAAATGGCGCCGGAAAGCGCAGACTGCGCAGGCGCCGATTCCGGCAGCAGGAATCGGCGCCTGCGCAGTCCACGCCCTCCGGAGTCGGGAGCAGAGGAGCCGGGAGACGGAGCCGCAAGCAGCGCTGGAACCGGGAAAGGTGAGTATACTTACCCTCCCTCCTGGCGGTCCCTGACTCTCCGGTGGAGATCGCGGTATGCGTTCAGTGCTTACGCATACCGCGATCTCCCGGGAGCGTCGCTCTGTGAGGCCCAGACTGCGCCGGCGCTTGCGCTTGCGCAGTCTATAGAGGCTTCGGACAGAGTGACGCTCCCAGCGTTATATTATAGATATATATATATATATATATATATATTTGTAATAAGTGAGGGGGAAGACTCAATAATGATTAAGTACAGATACCATGTAGGCTACAACCAACTCTGTGAATGATTAGTAAGAAATTAACATCCCAAATAGATGCAGAATGTCACATAAAAGACAAAAGGATGCATACAGAATGCACAATTTTCTGCGCCAGAGGGGGAAAGACGACGGCCGGGGGCCAATATTTGTAGCCTGCTATGAATATCAGCCAGCAGCTGTCTGTGTAGCCTTTAGTGGCTATTAAAATAGGGCCCCCCCCAAAAAAATGACATGGGGTCCCCCTATATTTTATAGCCAGAAAGGCTACGCAGACAGCTGCGGGCTGATATTCATAGCCTAGAGAGGGGCTATTGTAAGATGACATTAAGCCGAGTTAATAAAGGAGAGGTGTCAATAAGACGCTTATCCATTATTAATCCAATACTAGTAAAGGGTTAATAAAACACACACACATTAGGAAAAAAGTATTTTAATATTCTTCATGTAACCATACTTATCATACTTCAGCACCTGGAAAAAACGTAAAATAATAAACCGTATACTACCTGTCCGCCATAGTCCAATTAATAACGAATGTCCCACGATGATCTCCCCTATAGAACAGTGACATTGGGTGATGTCACTGCTCTATAGGACCCTCAGTGGCACACTGACAGGAGACAATGGCTCCTGCAGTGCATCACTGAACTATAGCAACCTCTCAGAGTCTCACTTTATGGCAATTGCTGAGTGGGAAAATTTCTCACACAGCAATGAGACTAGGGACTATTTTTTTACAGCGGTGGAGGAATACAGTGTGGAAGGATACCTTCCTCCCATTATTGTGTTCTTGGAGCCCCTAGAGAGCGGTCGCATCAGCTGATGCTGCCGTTCTCCACGGGAGATCGTCGTGGGACACTCGTGTGATTTCCGCGATCAGGGAGTATATTGGTTATTTGATATTTTAATCTTTTTTACAGATGACACTGGTTCGGGGATCAAAATGACAAGTGATTGTGAGGATGTACTCTATGATATATGTACTGTATGTCTGTATGTATGTATTGTTTGTAATGTATGAATGTATTGTATGTAGTATGTATGTAGTTTGTATGTAGTATTTATGCAGTATGTATGTATGCAGTATGTATGTATATGTAGAATGTATGTAGTATGTTGTATGTATGCAGTATGTATGTAGTATGTATGTTGTATGTATGTAGTATGTATGTATGTAGTATGTATGTAGTATGTATGTAGCATGTATGTAGTATGTATGTAGTATGTAGTATGTATTTAGTATGTATGTAGTAAGTATGCTTTTTTTTACATTCAACACATTAGCCGGATGATGGGACTACTACTGTCCCATCATTGGCTAATGTGTTAGTCACTGCCAATGTAGCAAGCATAGCCCGATGGGATTTGTAGTCCCATCGGATGATGCCTGCACACCCGTACAGACCCCCGGCAGGCCGCACAGACCCCAAAGAAACCCGTACAGACTCCCGGCAGGACGTACAGACCCCCGGCAGACCGCACAGACCCCCCAAGAGGCCCGCACAGATCCCCGGCAGGCCACACAGACCCCCGAGAGGCCCGTACAGACCCCCAGCAGGCCGCACAGACCCCCAGCAGTCCACACAGACCCCTGGCAGGCCACACAGACCCCCCCAAGAGGCCCATACAGACCCCCAGCAGGCCGCACAGACCACCGGCAGGTCACACAGTCCCCCGAGAGGCTCGTACAGATGCCTGGCAGGCCCGCACAGACCCCCGGCAGGCCACACAGACCCCCGGCAGGCCGCACAGACCCCCGGCCGACCACACAGACCCTCGAGAGGCCCGTACAGACCCCCAGCAGGCCCACACAGACTCCCAACAGGTAACAGGTGCACACAGACCCCCACGGTCACAAACAGACCCCGCCAGCACACACAGACATGCAGCCTCCACCCACGCACTGCCCACACTCCATTATAGTGCATCATTGGACTATAGGAACTTCCGATTCTGGTATCCGATATCTTAAAAATATCAGAACTCATTATCAGAAATCCGATACAGCGAATATTGCCCAATATTTGCAGTATCGGAATGCTCAACAGTAGTAAAAATCTCAGTTTTTTGATAGTTCTATCCGGTCCAATATCTGCCTTAACTAGTGTGTCCCGTAAGTTGGGGGCTCGCCTAAAACAGGGGATGAAAGGTGCCTTGAACTCAGGATGTCAGGTTATGCTGTATGAAGTAAAGGCAAGTGTTTGCGGATGAACTTGTGTATCAGATATGCAAAAGGCTGATAGGAATAGGAGTGAACGAATGAAATCCTTTCTGTGTTGTTATATGTCTCCCGAGGGTGTGTTCGTCTATTTTTATTCAGGACAGCTTGGGGATAACCCCGCTCCTCAAATTTGGATACCATCTCTTGCAGTCTGGCTGTCCGGGTTGTGTTGTCTGACACTATGCGTCTCAGCCATTGTAATTGGGCTCTGGGGATGGAAACTTTCATGGGCATTGGATGGAAACTGTCAAAATGTAAAGGACTATTTCGGTCTGTAGTTTTTGTAAACAGATCAGTGGAAAGAGTCCCATCTAAGTTCTTTATAACCACAGTGTCTAGAAAGTTAATTCTAGATACATCGTACGAGACAGTGAAGCTAAGTCCAGGCCAAGAATGATTAAAAAAAGTATGAAAGGACGATAAGGACTCGAGCGAGCCCCCCATATGCAAAATACATCGTCTATGTAACGTTTCCATAGGATGACATGCTCAAGGAAAAGAGAAGACTTGTAGATGATAGACTTCTCAAAATTGGCCATATAACAATTAGCATGGGGGGCGCTACATTCGAGCCCATAGCGGTACACCGACTCTGCAAGAAAAGGTCGTCCTGAAATAGAAAATAGTTTGTAGTGAGCACTGTTGTTAAGAGATCTACACACAAGTCAATTTGGGTGACATTTCTGGCTACCATCTTCTTCTCCAATATAAACTAATACTTCTTTTCCTCTTTCCATCTCTAGAGCCGTATGTACTAGCAATATGGACTCACTGGCAATTCCACAATATGTCATCAAACTCTGGCTCCATCTCTTTTATCACCCAGGTCGTCACCACCAGCACTGATTGGAATATGCCTTTGTATTTTTCCCCTTCCTCCCCCCCTTTTCTCTAGTCACTGTGGTTGTCATCGTTGTACTTCATTAACATAATTGGCACGCCCCCGCTTCTTTAGCATTCACGGCCATTCTGTCCTCCATACACGGCCGCTGCCGTCTATTTTAGTGCATCGCCCACCACTGGAACGCAAGCCCATCCTGTTTACCAAGCCTCATCTTCACACTGGAACGCAGCAGCTACTGTATACTGTAATGCACGACTGACAACTTCCGGCCCTGGCTGGATCTCTTTCATTGGCGATCTTTTGTTTTTGTCCTGCCACTTCCCTTCTTTACTCTGCATGCTGCGCACTTCCTCATTGGTCTAGCGGCGGACAACGCGTCCATGTGCGCCACGGCGACATGCAGCAATGAGACTGTACACAGGCAAGTATATTGACCGGCACCTTTAGCTCACTTGCTTTTTTGTTGTGAATTCTATTGTCGAACTCCCTCCTGTGGTCGTGAATGGTACTTCGGCGAGTTCTGTCCATGGACTCCCTCTGGTGGCTGTGAGTGAAGCTGCTGCTTCTGAGGTTCCTTACACAGGTGACGTGGTTTATCCTTTGGTTGGCTGCTCTATTTAACTCCACTTAGATCGTTACTCCATGCCAGCTGTCAATGTTCCTGCATTGGTTCAGTTCGCTCTTGGATCTTTCTGGTTACCTGTCTTCTCCAGCAGAAGCTAAGTTCCTGATAGTTATTATTTGTTCATTGTTTCCTTGTCCAGCTGGTTATCATGATTTTGTCTTGCTAGCTGGAAGCTCTGGGATGCATAGTGGCATCTCCGCACCGTTAGTCGGTGCGGAGGTCTTTTTGCACACTCTGCGTGGTCTTTTGTAGTTTTTTGTGCTGACCACAAAGATACCTTTCCTATCCTCTGTCTGTTTAGTAAGTCTGGCCTCCCTTTGCTGAAACCTGTTTCATTTCTGCGTTTGTGACTTTCATCTTTACTCACAGTCAATATATGTGGGGGGCTGCCTTTTCCTTTGGGGAATTTCTCTGAGGCAAGGTAGGCTTTATTTTCTATCTCTAGGGCTAGCTAGCTCTTAGGCTGTGAAGAGGCGTCTAGGGAGTGTCAGGAACGCTCCACGGCTATTTCTAGTTGTTGTGATAGGATTAGGGCCTGCGGTCAGCAGAGCTCCCACATCCCAGAGCTTGTCCTGTGTGAGTTTAACTATCAGGTCGTGCCGGGTGCTCCTAACCACCAGGTCCATAACACTTTTTATCCCGTATTTTTTATTTCACCCTGGCACATCTATCTTTTTTCAGACTTGAAAACTGCAATTGATTCCCTCTACTTAAAAACTCCTCCGGTATGTGTGATCTCTTTTCTCTCTAACAACAACCTATACTACCAGATATGTGTCTCTATTTTTGGTCTCTCCCTTATAACAGAACTAGCGATCTAGTTTTGATCCACTGATGCTCTCAGTGAATCCATACCTAAACACACTGGTATGTGTTAGTATACCTTTTCATCACACTCTTGCTCTTGTTTTTTGCCCATTGTCACGGATTGGTAGTCCTAGGAATATGGATACTCACATTAATACTCTGCTGTTGTGGGACATTTTAAGTTCTCTGGTGTTCAGCCATACCCCTTTGCAATGTATTAATCTATTTATGACCTGTTTTATATGTATTCTTTTTTTATATACTTTATTTATTTTGCTCTGATTTGTTGTTTTGTATTATTATTATTTTGTAGTAACTGATGAAGGTCTGAGGTCAAGACTGAAACGTTTCCTTACTACAGTGAACCACATTAAATACTGTTTTGATCACTTAAGTTAAGTGCTGGTTTTACCTGTCTATGAACTCGTAATGACCTGGAGAATCATAAAGGCAAGTCAGTTTTAGCATATAGTGAACCCAGCAACAAAAAGCCAAACAAAAAACAAGTGTGGGATTGCACTTTTATTGCAATTTCACCGCACTTGGAATGTTTTTCCCGTTATCTAGTACACAATATGGTAAAACCAATGGTGTCTCTCAAAATTACAACTCGTCTCACAAAAAATAAGCCCTCACATGGCCATATTGATGGAAAATAGAAAAAATCCGGCACTCTCAGTTCATATGCAAAAAAGGTGAAATAATTTTATTGATCCACTGTGACAAAATATGTTGACGTTTCGGCCAATATCTAGGCCTTCATCAGAACTCTAGTAAGCAAGCATAAAAATATATATATCAATGTAAAGTACATAACATGAACATAAAGAAAATTTATGGCAGTGGAAAGACATTAGTCATAGAAAAAAAGATAGATATATAACATCAAGCTATCCATACGGAAGGGATCTGAGTATCAAAATCCAAACTAATATGGCGGATCATCGAACAATAATGTAAGAAAATCACTGATCTAATTATGGCAATAGCCATAGAATAATATGGGACCATATAAAACAAGAAAAGCCAAAAGAATGGGAAAGAAACTATACATCGATAGTAACATGGAGAGCAACGTCAAACTGAATAATAGGGAGAGATCCAAACGTGACATCCAGTGTGTAATCACATACATTTGTCTTCAGAGAATGAGGATCATGAGACGAGTCATATCACTAAAAAAATAAGAGAACATACAAATACGCAGCAAATTAATATAGAGAACCTCAGTATATAGTAATAAATAGGTGGCACTGCACTGCAAAATATTGAAGAGCCGGTGTGCGCTCTGGTATAGGGTCCGACTCACCGTGCGATGCCGTATCAAGGAGCATAATAGCACACAACGTGCTGGAGAAATGACGGCATGTACGCTGTGTCCGGGTGTCAGTTTAAATAGAGACTATGGCTTCATACCTGCTGGTTTTGGCGCCGTGCTGCTGCGAAACCGGAAGTGTCAAGACATGTGGTGTCACCGGAAGTGATGAAACGCAGCCGTGCAGGAGCAAAAAAGCTCCTCCGCATACTAGATACTGTGAGTAAAGGTACCGGCCGACTGTATGTGAATCAGTGACCGGAAAGAACAGAGTAAGCCGCTGCGATATATGCAAAAACGAACAGTAACTGAGAAAATGAAATACATTGTGCAATAATGAAAAGATCATAATCAAAGGATATTGCTAAAACGGAGAACCGCTGGCTTACCTAGGGAAGGGAATAAAAAGGAAAAATTAGAGATATATGATAGATATTGTCCACTAGAACGGATTAGTATCAATAATGTGCAATAATATTGGGGAATTATTAAAAAAATTATATACAAAATGTAAAAAGAATCCAATCTATATAAAAAAATGAAAAGTAAGAATAAAGAAATGAAAAAATATAAGAAATAAAATAACATAATCGAAATACTCCAAAATATTCAAAAAATACTCAAAAATACTCAAAAGAAAAAAAAAAAAAATAGTTATAAAAGAAATTTTAAATAAAAAAATATTAATAAAAAAATAAAAAAATGTACAAAATAGCTATTATATATAGAAAAAATTAGGTTTATACCCGTCCTATGGTACGGCACTGAGTGTCAACTAATCCGTGTCTGAAAGAAAAAACGGAAGAGAAAATGTAAACAAATCAAATAAAGCTAGAAATATCATAATCCCTATTTGAACCACGGGGTTCCAGAGTATCCAACTTATTAATCCAAAAGGCCTCGCGTTGCCTGAGCGTTTTAACCCTATTGCCACCTCTCCTAGGACATGGGATCTGCTCCAATACCTGAAACCGTAACTGAGAAATATTGTGTTTTTTTGGGGTAAAATGATATGGTAAGGGAAGGTAAGTTTTGCCACAACGGATACTAGACTTGTGCTGTGAAACGCGGTCCTGTATATGCTGAGTAGTTTCCCCAACATACATGAGACCGCAGGGACACTTCACAGCATAGACAACAAAAGAAGACTCGCAGGTGTAAAAACCCCTAATTGGGATACCCTCACCTGTATGTGGATGGAAGAATTTATCACCTCTTTGAACATTCCCACATTATGAGCAATGAAGGCACGGGAAAGTACCATTTTTAGGGGTATTCAAAAAGGTCTGCAGCGGTAACCTCTTAGTGGAACCCACATCTGCCCGTACTAATCTATCACGTAAATTAGTAGGTCTCCTAAAACAAGGCATAAAAGGAACTTGGAACTCCTAAATCTTAGGGTAACTAGTTCTCAATATACTCCAATGTTTTCTGATATTTTTATGCAACCGGTACATAAAAGGATGAAAAGAATGAATGAAAGGCAGTCTAGTGTTGACGGAAGACGTAGTAGGAGTCTGTATACGTAGTGTACGTGTTTTATTAAGTAATCTATAGGGATAACCTCTCTCAGAAAATTTCTTCTGTATTTCATCAAGACGAGTTTCTCTTACCACTGGATTGGACACAATCCTATTTATTCTGTTGAACTGAAATAAGGGGAGAGATTCTCTTGTGGCTCTCGGGTGACAACTAGAGAACAACAGGAGACTGTTACGATCAGTCTCCTTGACATGTAAATCAATCTCCAACGTTCCATCGAGTTGTTTAATAATTCTAGTGTCCAAAAAACTGACTGTGTCTAAATCATAGTGTATCGTGAACTGAAGTTCAGGCCAAATTTGGTTAAGATACTTGTGAAAAGAAAGTAGGGAGTCCAATGAGCCCCGCCATATGCAAAAAATATTGTCGATGTATCGACTCCATATTGTGGCATAGTCCTGGAAAAACTTATTGGTATAGACAAAATGTTTCTCAAAAAAAGCCATAAAACAATTAGCATATGGCGGGGCCACATTGGACCCCATAGCAGTACCTTGTTTTTGCAAAAAAAAGGAATCACCAAACATAAAGAAATTTTCACGAAGTACCAGATTGAGGAGTTCCATGCAAAACCTAATTGTATTGTCATCCAGTGATGAACCACTAAGTAGTTCCTGAACCGCTGTTAATCCCTTCTCATGTATAATGGAAGTATATAAACTATTCACGTCCCATGTGACTAGGATAGAGTCACATGGGACTTGACCGATGTCCTTAATGAGTTTAATAAAATCACCTGTGTCCAAGATGAACGACTTGGTAAGTTTAACCATAGGTGTCAACATCTTCTCTAATAGAATAGATAATGGGGACAAAACAGAGTCGGTGGAGGCGACGATAGGGCGTCCTGGTGGTTTATCTAAACGCTTATGTACTTTGGGAAGAACATAGAAAACAGGAGTAATAGGAAACGGATTCACAAAAAAATCATAAACTTTTTTATCTATGGTATTATTTAATAGATAGGGTTCAATCGTGTTTAAGATTTTAGTGGCAATGGATGAGGTAGGATTATGTGACAAGGGTTCAAATATGGTGCGATCGGCCAATTGCCGATGAATCTCAGCCAAATAATCTCTTTGATCCATGACCACTATCGCTCCACCTTTGTCGGCGGGCTTCACCACCAGTTCTTTATCTTTGATAATGGAATCTAGAGCCTGTTGTTCAAGATTAGTCATATTTGAAGAACAATATAATTTACCTCTAGATACATCCTGTTTAAACAAATAAACCTCTCTATCAATCAATTCAATAAAAGTCTCTACGGGATGATCATTTTTTGGAGGCATAAAGTAACTCTTAGATTTAATGCCCAATCGTTGTAAATTATGTAGCGTGGCTAAAGGGTGTCTAATCGATGGGAGATATGTCCCTTATAGATGGCTTGCTACTGTGATGTAACCATAGCTACCTATATGTGTTTCAGGACCTGTGGTGATGTCACAACCACATGTCTGGTCATGTGATGGGTTCTGGGTGTGGTTAGACATATAAAAGAAAGCCTAATGCTTAACACAGGGAGATATGTGTGGAGGTGAAACCCTCCTGAGTGTGTTACGGCTTCAGGACTGAGCCGGATGAACTGGACCCTTGTTTTTCTTTGCCTGACCCAAAGGCTATTTGCTTTCTGTTGTTTTGTCATATGGTTTATGGAGCAATAAACCCAGTGAACTTTAAAGGAACCTGCCTCCTGAGTGTCAGCCGTCGCAGCTGAGTGAGTGGAACCCCTACAATTGGTGGAGAATGCGGGCAGCGTTCCCAGCGGAGAAGTGAGTTTATTTTTTGAATGTCCTGGGTCAAGGCTGTTGCAAGCCAGCAAGCATTGCCGGAGAAAATGGAGGACTTGCTGAAACACTTGGTCCAGCAGGAGCAAAGGCAGCAAGAGACCAACAGGCTGTTGATGCAGCAGGTACAACAGAGCCAGCAGCAGATGCAGCTTCTGGCAACCGCCATCCAGGGCAAGGCGAGCGCCCCAACCCCAGGTTTGGCTGATGACACCCACGTCCGAAAGACGGTAAGACGCGCATTGCAGAAAATGACTCCCGGGGATGATGTTGAGGCCTTCCTGACGGTGTTTGAGAGGGTCGCTGAGAGGGAAAAACTTCCGCCAGAGCAGTGGGCAGAGGTACTTGCGCCATACCTGACAGGAGTACCCCAGAAGGCGTACTATGATTTGACCTTGCAGGATGCCAAAGAGTATCACAAATTGAAAGCCGAGATTCTCGCACGTTTGGGGGTGACACTGACTGTCAGGGCACAGCGAGTTCACTCCTGGGGCTATCACCGGGACAAACCACCTCGTTCCCAAATGTTTGATCTGTTGCACCTGGTCCAGAAATGGCTGCAGACAGAGTCATCTACGCCTGCTCAAATGGTAGAACGGGTGATGATGGATCGGTTTGTCCATTCCCTCCCGAGGCCTATACAGACTTGGGTTGCCCAGGGTGATCCCCAGAATGCCGACGAGCTGATCGGACTGGTTGAGAGATACCAAGGGTTGGAAGGCTCCTTCAGGAGGCAGCCCATGCCATACTGGGGGTCCCAGAAGGAAGCTGAGCCCCAAAAAGGGGTGGCGCGTCCAAGGTCACCAAGGGCGGGGGAGGTGGTGCCCAAGGTCCCTACGGGTGATATTGTTTGTTGGAGGTGCCACAAGCCAGGACATATAGCTGCCCGATGTTCCCAGACCACTGAGCAGATGGACTGTAGCATGGGACGCCGTTGTTCATACTATGCGTATCCAGCCTGCAGTGTGAACTCTCCGCCCAACGAGGGACCTCAAGCGTGTCCCGTAAAGGTGAACGGTCGAGCAGTAACGGCACTGTTAGACTCGGGGAGCCTAGTGACCCTGGTGAGGGCCACTTTTCCTCTCCACCTGCTCCCGGGAAAGAAGGTCGGAGTGCGGTGCATACATGGTGATGCAAAGGACTACCCTGTGGCCAGTGTGAACATTGAAACGACATGTGGCACGGAGTCCCACATAGTCGGCGTCGTTCAGGACTTGTTGCACCCTATAATTATTGGCCGGGATTTCTGTTTGTTTTGGGATTTGTGGGGGAAAGGTTCTGAGCTCCCTAGCAAGAGTAGGGAACCAGTGAACCCTGGAAGGGTGGTGCCACCCCCAGAGTCAGACAGGTTTCCTTTTTGTGTCCTGGCTGGAGATGAGGAGGAAGTGTCCCCTGCATCTGACATTCTGGAGTTAGAGGTATCCGGTGAAAATTTTGGGACTGCCCAACATAGGGACCCCACTCTGAGGGAAGCCTTTAATAATGTCACAGTTATTGACGGGGTGGTACAGGAGCCGGGGGCAGACACAAGATTTCCCCATTTTCTAATGAGCAGGGAGTTGTTGTACCGGGTCACGAAAATAAGGGAGGAGTTGGTAGAGCAGTTGGTAGTGCCGGGTCCATATAGACGGAAGGTGTTGGACATGGCCCATTCACACATCTTGGGTGGACACCTAGGGGTGGAAAAAATGCAGGAACGGGTTGTGCAGAGGTTCTATTGGCCTGGGTGCCACCGGGAAATAGTGAACTATTGCAGGTCCTGCCCTACATGTCAGCTAACTGCTCCCACTCCTCATTTCCGAAACCCCCTTGTGTCACTGCCCATTATTGAGGTGCCATTCGAGAGAATTGCCATGGACTTGGTCGGTCCCTTAGTTAAATCAGCCCGGGGCCATCAGTATATATTAGTCATCCTGGACTATGCCACACGCTATCCTGAGGCAATTCCCTTGAGAAATTCTTCTTCAAAGAGTATAGCTCGCGAGTTGGTCCATGTCTTTTCCCGGACAGGTCTGCCGAAGGAGATCCTGACTGACCAGGGGACACCTTTCATGAGCAAGGTGATGAGGGAACTATGCAAAGCCCTGAAAATCTCCCAGTTGAGGACCTCGGTGTACCATCCCCAGTCAGATGGCCTTGTTGAGAGATTTAACAAGACACTGAAGAGCATGCTGAGAAAAGCTATAGAGAAAGACGGTAGAGACTGGGATTGTCTCTTACCCTATTTGATGTTTTCCATTCGTGAAGTTCCACAGGCCTCCACAGGTTTCTCACCGTTTGAGCTTCTGTATGGCCGACATCCACGAGGACTCCTGGATATAGCCAAGGAAACCTGGGAAGCCGAAGTCACGCCCCACAGAAGCGTCATTGAGCATGTGGCCCTGATGCAGCAGAGGATTGCAAAGGTGATGCCTATCGTGAAAGAACACTTTCTCCAAGCACAAGAAGCTCAGGCCAGGGTCTACAACCGGTCTGCAAGAGTGAGGCAATTCAATCCGGGAGACCGAGTTCTTGTGTTAGTTCCGACAGTGGAAAGCAAGTTCTTGGCCAAATGGCAAGGGCCATATGAGGTTGTCGAGAAACTTGGTGAAGTAAACTATAAAATTCACCAACCAGGAAGACGGAAACCATTCCAAGTATACCATGTCAACCTTATCAAGCCATGGCAAGATAGAGAGCCGACAGTTACTCCATCGTTGTTAAGCAACCCAGAAGATGAGGTTGGAGCGGTTACTATAGCGGAGACGCTATCGGAGTCCCAGAAACAGCAATGCCGGGAGTTACTCCAGAAAAACAGGGACTTGTTTTCCGAGTTGCCTGGGTACACGAAGGTCATAGAGCATGAGGTCCTGACAGAGCCCCATGTGCGCGTGAACGTGAAGCCCTATAGAATTCCTGAGGCCCGTCGAGAAATAGTCTCCAAGGAAGTGGAGCGTATGTTGAAGCTTGGAGTCATTGAGGAATCCAAGAGCGGTTGGTCGAGCCCAATTGTCCTGGTCCCAAAACCTGATGGGGAGTGGAGATTTTGCAACGACTATAGGAAGTTGAATGAGGTCTCTAAGTTCGACGCATATCCCATGCCCCGCGTTGATGAGCTCATCGAAAGGCTTGGGCCCGCCAGGTACATAACCACCTTGGATTTGACGAAGGGGTATTGGCAGATCCCCATGGCACAGGAAGCCAAGGAGAAGACGGCGTTTTCTACACCAGATGGGTGCTTCCAGTATGTCCGGATGCCATTTGGCCTACAGGGAGCTCCGGCCACCTTCCAAAGGGCTATGGATAGAGTCCTTGCACCCCACAAGGCATACGCTGCTGCGTACCTAGATGATATCGTCATCTTTAGCCCGGACTGGGAGAGTCATCTGGAGAAAGTCCAAGCGGTGTTTGATGCTATAAGAGAGGCCGGATTTACAATAAACCCAAAGAAGTGTGCATTGGGTAAAGAAGAAGCTAAGTACCTTGGATACATAGTGGGTCATGGAGAAATAAAACCCCAAATCAGTAAAGTGGAGGCAATTCAAACATGGCCAAAACCAGTTTCCAAGAAGCAAGTTAAAGCCTTCCTGGGAATTGTGGGATATTACAGGAGGTTCATCCCAAACTTCGCCACAATGGCGGCGCCTCTGACTGACCTGCTAAAAGGGACAAAATCAGTAATGGTTAAGTGGTCCGAAGAAACAGATTCAGCCTTCCAAGAAATGAAAGAGGCTTTATGTAAGCAACCCGTTCTGATGGCCCCAAACTTCAAGAAAGAGTTTATTCTTCAAACAGATGCCTCAGATGTTGGGGTGGGAGCAGTCCTTTCCCAAGAACTACATGGAGAGGAGCATCCTGTTCTCTATCTGAGTAGGAAGCTGTCCTCGTCTGAAAAGAACTACTCAGTCGTTGAAAAGGAGTGCTTGGCCATAAAATGGGCAGTCGACACATTACGATACTATTTGCTGGGACGTAAATTTAGACTGATATCCGACCATGCCCCACTTAGGTGGATGAGGGAAACGAAGGGTAGAAATGCTAGGGTCACCCGTTGGTTCTTAGCCCTGCAGGACTTCTGTTTCTATGTGGAACATAGGGCCGGAAAGCTGCACGGTAATGCTGATGCCCTGTCAAGAATCCCTTGTCTAGTGGGAGAAAGTGCCAAGCCCCACGGCTTTAGGCAGAGGGGGGAGGTATGTAGCGTGGCTAAAGGGTGTCTAATCGATGGGAGATATGTCCCTTATAGATGGCTTGCTACTGTGATGTAACCATAGCTACCTATATGTGTTTCAGGACCTGTGGTGATGTCACAACCACATGTCTGGTCATGTGATGGGTTCTGGGTGTGGTTAGACATATAAAAGAAAGCCTAATGCTTAACACAGGGAGATATGTGTGGAGGTGAAACCCTCCTGAGTGTGTTACGGCTTCAGGACTGAGCCGGATGAACTGGACCCTTGTTTTTCTTTGCCTGACCCAAAGCCTATTTGCTTTCTGTTGTTTTGTCATATGGTTTATGGAGCAATAAACCCAGTGAACTTTAAAGGAACCTGCCTCCTGAGTGTCAGCCGTCGCAGCTGAGTGAGTGGAACCCCTACAATTAATAGGTGACAAAATCACTGGAGAAGATATAGAAGTATTAATGTCCTCGGTCTTATTAAAAAAGACCTTAAGTCTCAAAGATCTATAAAATTTCTGCAAGTCCATATCCAACAGAAAAGTGTCTAATTTATAAGATGGACAAAAGGAGAGTCCTTTTCTTTCAGACACGGATTAATTGACACTCAGTGCCGTACCATAGGACGGGTATAAACCTAATTTTTTCTATATATAATAGCTATTTTGTAAATTTTTTTATTTTTTTATTAATATTTTTTTATTTAAAATTTCTTTTATAACTATTTTTTTATTTTTTCTTTTGAGTATTTTTGAGTATTTTTTGAATATTTTTAAATATTTCGATTATGTTATTTTATTTCTTATATTTTTTCATTTCTTTATTCTTACTTTTCATTTTTTTTATATAGATTGGATTCTTTTTACATTTTGTATATAATTTTTTTAATAATTCCCCAATATTATTGCACATTATTGATACTAATCCGTTCTAGTGGACAATATCTATCATATATCTCTAATTTTTCCTTTTTATTCCCTTCCCTAGGTAAGCCAGCGGTTCTCCGTTTTAGCAATATCCTTTGATTATGATCTTTTCATTATTGCACAATGTATTTCTTTTTCTCAGTTACTGTTCGTTTTTGCATATATCGCAGCGGCTTACTCTGTTCTTTCCGGTCACTGATTCACATACAGTCGGCCGGTACCTTTACTCACAGTATCTAGTATGCGGAGGAGCTTTTTTGCTCCTGCACGGCTGCGTTTCATCACTTCCGGTGACACCACATGTCTTGACACTTCTGGTTTCACGGCAGCACGGCGCCAAAACCAGCAGGTATGAAGCCATAGTCTCTATTTAAACTGACACCCGGACACAGCGTACATGCCGTCATTTCTCCAGCACGTTGTGTGCTATTATGCTCCTTGATACGGCATCGCACGGTGAGTCGGACCCTATACCAGAGCGCACACCGGCTCTTCAATATTTTGCAGCGCAGTGCCACCTATTTATTACTATATACTGAGGTTCTCTATATTAATTTGCTGCGTATTTGTATGTTCTCTTATTTTTTTAGTGATATGACTCGTCTCATGATCCTCATTCTCTGAAGACAAATGTATGTGATTACACACTGGATCTCTCCCTATTATTCAGTTTGACGTTGCTCTCCATGTTACTATCGATGTATAGTTTCTTTCCCATTCTTTTGGCTTTTCTTGTTTTATATGGTCCCATATTATTCTATGGCTATTGCCATAATTAGATCAGTGATTTTCTTACATTATTGTTCGATGATCCGCCATATTAGTTTGGATTTTGATACTCAGATCCTTTCCGTATGGATAGCTTGATGTTATATATCTATCTTTTGTTCTATGACTAATGTCTTTCCACTGCCATAAATTTTCTTTATGTTCATGTTATGTACTTTACATTGATATATATATTTTCATGCTTGCTTACTAGAGTTCTGATGAAGGCCTAGATATTGGCCGAAACGTCAACATATTTTGTCACAGTGGATCAATAAAATTATTTCACCTTTTTTGCATATGAACTGAGAGTGCCGGATTTTTTCTATTTTATATTGGGATTGGTACCCTATTCGTGCACCTCACCATAATAACGGAGTGCCGTGTTGTTACCTTACCATATTGATGGAAAAATATAAAAGTTATGGCTCTGGGAAGAAAGGGAGAGAAAAACAAAAACGTAAAACCGAGAAAAGCTGGGGTCATGAAGGGTTTAAAACTATTGCATTACTTAAGAAATACTTTGATACAATGTAAAAGTATTTTTGTGGAGAATTTACCATATTAAATATTGCTTTTGCCTTTGTTTTAGGTAAAATCTTGATTGAAAAACTTCTACCTTCCTCTCCAATGGCTTTTTTTTTATACTGAAAATGGATAATCGATTTTCCGCTATCAGAGATTCTCATTATGACTTTAGAACTACACTCTCCTAACTTATGTTTGTACTCCTGGATTGAAAGAGTGTCTTCAAAAAGTGATTTATTTGACAAAGGAAAACTTACAAAACCAAACAAAAGACAATATGTGCATATACCCTAATGAAAATAAATAAGTAAAAAGCAAGTGCATTAAATAACATAGGGTACTTAGTAAACACTGTTTTTGATCAAAAAAGCATAAAGCTGTCCCACTGCGACAAACTGTACCCAATTGGGACAGTAACTACACTCTCTAATGTTAAAACCTACCTAGTGTGAATAGTAGCAGAGAGTCCGGGTCACAACTGGACACCCAGCTTTGGAGGGACTATATATGAACTGCCCAGCTCATTGAAAAGTGGGTCACACCCTATTTGTACTGAATAAAAAAACACTGAAGAAAAACAGAAAATTGAGCCGGAGTATGACTTGAAAACATGCATGATGTAAAAGCCGGTTCACAGTAACGCTCTGCCACAGTTCACACTAGGTAGGTTTTAACATTAGAGAGTGTAGTTACTGTGCCAATTGGGTACACCTTGCCTCGGTGGAACAGCTTTATGCTTTTTTTTAATCAAAAACAGTGTTTACTATATAACCCATGTTAATTACTTAATGCACTTGCTTTTTTACTTATTTATTTTCATTAGGGTATATGCACATATTGTTTATTCCTTTGGTTTTGTTTGTTTCCATGGCCATGCATGTTTTCAAGTCATACTCCGGCTCAGTTTTCTGTTTTTCTTCAGAGGAAAACTTCGTTTTCCAGAACAAAAGAAATCCACCCCATAGCTGTTTATATTGATCAAAACCCCTTGAAATATATTACAGATCTAACTTTAAAGGAATTGGTTACTACTTTAGATATCCATTCCATGTGAACTTCTTAGCATAGATAAACTCCTTAGTAAATACATTGCTTTTTCAAATCCTTCTTTAACCAGTGTTCTCTCTTGGGCACATAAGCTTTTGCTGTGAATGTCCTGTTATGTTGCATTAATTTCTCCCTAAGTTCATGGCTGTGGAATTTGACCTGACATCACAGTCATATGACTTTCATGCTGTGTTGGTGGGGCACGGTTTAGCATAGCTTGCTCACTGATCCTGTGCATACACAGCTCTCTCATCTCCCTGCACATTTCTCTCTCCTGAGCTTTCCCTTGTATCTGGATGTATAAAACAGGGTGTTTATATCTATCTCTCTGTATATGTATATCCCCTTAGCGACCGCCGATACGCCTTTTAACGGCGGCCACTAAGGGTACTTAAACCACAGCGCCGTTAATGGAAAAAGTAAATAGCGCCCCCCAGAGTCGGATTTTCTCCGGGTCTCGGCTGCCGTGGGTAGCCGAGACCCCAGAGAACATGATTCGGGAGTTTTTTTATCCACCCCGCATTTACGATCGCCGGTAATTAACCGTTTACTGGCAATCGCAAAAAAAAAAAAACCCAATCTCTTTTTAATTTCTCTGTCCTCCGATGTGATCGCACATCGGAGGACAGAGAAAAGGGGTCCCAGGTAGCCCCCCAATAAGCACCTATCTCCCCCGGTGCTCCTCGTGGCTCCCGGTGGGCGCCGCCATCTTCAAAATGGCGGGCACATGCGCAGTGCGCCCGCCGGCCGGCCCTGCGAGAATCTTTGGGGTCTCGGCTGCCAGGGGTAGCCGAGACCCCAAAGAGCATGATCGGGGTCGGTATTACCGACCCCTGTTTTGCGATCGCCGGTAATTAACTGTTTACCGGCGACCGCAAAAAACAAACATTAAAGTGTAATTCTCTGTCCTCTGATGTGATCGCACATCAGAGGACAGAGAAATAGGGGATTCGGGGATCCTATCATAGTCACCTGTGTCCCTGGATCCTCGTGCTGCTCCTCCTGGCCGCCGGCAAAAGAAAATGGTGGGCGCATGCGCAGTGCGCCCGCCATCTGTCTCCATCTGCTGGCCGGCAGGAGAACAGCAGTTGGGGCTAAAATTAGGGTTAGGGTTAGGGTTAGGGTTAGGGCTAGGGTTAGGGCTAGGGTTAGGGTTAGGGCTAGGGTTAGGGCTAGGGTTAGGGCTAGGGTTAGGGTTAGGGTTAGGGTTAGGGCTAGGGTTAGTGTTAGGGCTAGGGTTAGGGTTAGGGCTAGGGTTAGGGCTAGGGTTAGGGCTAGGGTTGGGGCTAAATTTAGGGTTAGGGTTGGGGCTAAATTTAGGGTTAGGGTTGGGGCTAAATTTAGGGTTAGACTTCTTTCACACTTACGTCGGTACGGGGCCGTCGCAATGTGTCGGCCTGACATACTGACGCACGTTGTGAAAATTGTGCACAACTTGGGCAGTGGCTGTAGTTTTTCAATGCATCCGCTGCCCAATCTATGTCCTGGGGAGGAGGGGGCGGAGTTACGGCCACGCATGCGCGGTCAGAAATGGCGGATGCGACGTACAAAAAAAGTTTCATTGAACATTTTTTGTGCCGACGGTCTGCCAAAACACAACTGATCCAGTGCACGACGGACGCGACGTGTGGCCATCCGTCACGATCCGTCGGCAATACAAGTCTATGGTCAAAAAACGCATTATGCGGGCACATTTGCAGGATCCGTTTCTTATCCAAAACGACGGATTGTGACGGATGCCAAACGACGCAAGTGTGAAAGTAGCCTTAGGGCTAGAGTTAGGGTTGGGGCTAAAGTTAGGGCTAGGGTTGGGGCTAAAGTTAGGGTTAGAGTTGGGATTAGGGTTAGGGTTTGGATTAGGGTTGGTATTAGGGTTAGGGTTGGCATTAGGGTTACACTTGGGATTAGGGTTAGGTTTGGGATTAGGGTTAAGGTTAGGGTTGTGATTAGGGGTGTATTGGGATTAGGGTTAGGTTTGAGGTTAGGGTTGAGGTTAGGATTAGGGGTGTGTTGGATTTAGGGTTTTGATTAGGGTTATGGTTAGGGTTGACATAAGGGTTGTTTTGGGGTAAGGGTTGTGATTATGGTTAGGGTTAGCGATTAGGATTATGGATCAGGTTGGGATTAGGGGTGTGTTGGGGATAGGGTTGGAGCTAGAATTGGGGGGTTTCCACTGTAGGTACATCAGGGGGTCTCCAAACACGACAGCCAATTTTGCGCTCAAAAAGTCAAATGGTGCTCTCTCCCTTCTGAGCTCTGATCTGAGCATCTAGATAAGTTCCTTAGGGGGTCTAGTTTCCAAAATGGGGTCACTTGGGGATTTCTACTGTTTAGGCACATCAGGGGCTCTCCAAACGCGACATGGCGTCCGATCTGAATTCCAGCCAATTCTACATTGAAAAAGTAAAACGGCACTCTTCTCTTCCAAGCTCTGCGGTGCGCCCAAACAGTGGTTTACCCCCACATATTGGGTATCGACGTACTCAGGAGAAATTGCACAACAACTTTTGTGGTCTAATTTCTCCTGTTACCCTTGTGAAAATAAAAATTTGTGGGCAAAAAGATCATTTTTGTAGAAAAAAATGCGATTTTTTTTTTCACGGCTCTACGTTATAAACTTCTGTGAAGCACATGGGGGTTCAAAGTGCTCACCACACATCTAGATAAGTTCCTTAAGGGGTCTAGTTTCCAAAATGGAGTCACTTGTGGGGGGTTTCCACTGTTTAGGCACATCAGGCGCTCTCCAAACGCGACATGGCGTCCAATCTCAATTCCAGCCAATTCTACATTGAAAAAAGTAAAACGGCGCTCCTTCACTTCCAAGCTCTTCGGTGCGCCCAAACAGTGGTTTACCCTCACCTATGGGGTATCGACCTATTCAGGAGAAATCGCACAACAACTTTTGTGGTCTTATTTCTCCTGTTAACCTTGTGAAAATAAGAATTTGTGGGCAAAAGATCATTTTTGTGTAAACAAAAGCGATTTTTTATTTTCACGGCTCTACGTTATAAACTTCTGTGAAGCACTTGGGGGTTCAAAGTGCTCACCACACATCTATGTAAGTTCCCTAAGGGGCCTAGTTTCCAAAATGGTGTCACTTGTGGGGAGTTTCCACTGTTTAGGCACATCAGGGGCTCTCCAAACGTGACATGGCGTCCGATCTCAATTCCAGCCAATTCTGCATTGAAAAAGTCAAACGGCGCTCCTTCACTTCTAAGTTCTGCGGTGCGCCCAAAAAGTGGTTTACCCCCACATATGGGGTATTGGCGTATTCAGGAGAAATTGCGTAACAAAATTTATGGTTACATTTCTGTTTTTACACTTGTGAAAATAAAATAAATGGTTCTGAATTAAGATGTTTGCAAAAAAAGTTAAATGTTCATTTTTTCCTTCCACATTGTTTCAGTTCCTGTGAAGCACGTAAAGGGTTAATAAACTTCTTGAATGTGGTTTTGAGAACCTTGAGGGGTGTAGTTTTTAGAATGGTGTCACACTTCATTATTTTCTATCATATAGACCCCTCAAAATGACTTCAAATGTGATGTGGTCCCTAAAAAAATGGTGTTGTAAAAATGAGAAATTGCTGGTCAACTTTTAACCCTTATAACTCCCTAACAAAAAAAAAATTGTTTCCAAAATTGTGCTGATTTAAAGTAGACATGTGGGAAATGTTATTTATTAACTATTTTTCGTGACATATCTCTCTGATTTAAGGGCATAAAAATAAAAAATGTTGAAAATTGCAAAATGTTAAAATTTTTTGCCATATTTCCGTTTTTTTCATAAATAATCACAAGTAATATCGAAGAAATGTTACCACTAACATGAAGTACAATATGTCACGAAAAAACATTCTCAGAATCAGCGGGATCCGTTGAAGCGTTCCAGAGTTATAACCTCATAAAGTGACAGTGGTCAGAATTGCAAAAATTGGCTCGGTCATTAAGTACCAAATTGGCTCTGTCACTAAGGGGATATATATAATATATATACATATATATATATATATATATATATATATATACACACATGCTCTGCGCAAAAGGTCATAGTGTCATGATGTCTGTGTCATACTGTCATAGCCGGCACCATGAACTTGCTCGTACATGCACAGCAGGGCTGCCACTAGGAATTTCGGGGCCCCATACTGGCAAAATGTTTGGGGCCCCTTGAGACTCCGCCCAGGCTCCACCCCAACCCCGCCTCCACCCCTTGTACCATCCACAGTCCCACTGCCCTCTCTTGCAAAAACTCCACTTCTGCACCACATCCTCACCAATTACAAATTTACAGTTCCCATCACCACATACATGGCCAGCAGCTTTTGTTTTGGCCAAAAGATTTTTTAATCCACCACCAAGGCAAGGTAGACTCTTCTGGCCGGACTCTACTCTACTGTAACTTACTAAACATTTGTTAAAATATCCAATACAATTTAGGTATATTTTTATTTATTTTTCAATTTTTAAATGACCAATAATATCACAAACAAGGAAAAATACCGCCATACCATGATCAGACACCATATTACTACCACATAGTGACCTATAATACCACATACAAGAAGCAAATACTGCCACACCATGTCCAGATCACATATTACCACCACATGGTGACCAATAATACCACATACAAGGGACAACTACCACCACACCATGACCAGACCACCTATTACCACCACAGTGACCAAATAATAGCACATACAAGGGACAAATACCGCCACACCTTGGCCGGACAACATATTACCACCGCATAGTGACTGAATACTGCAATACTGATCATTAATAAAAAAATACAATACTATCACCATAAGTGCCATTATACACAGGAGATCTGTACTTAGTATGCAGTGTCTGTGTACAGGTAACACACTAACTCACCAGTGACGTCTCTTGGTGAAGTCCTTCAGCTTCGCTTTCCATTTTCATCCAGCACAGACCACATCACTTCTTCCAGCCAGGGCTCATCCCTGCAGGAAATAACATAGTTATCTAGAGCTCTGCTTGCAGAACACATTGCTTTTTTTTTTCTGACTTCTATACTACACCAGATGAAGGAAAAAAGGTGACCTAGTGTCGCTCTGCACAGTAACAGGACCGCCCCCCATTTAAAACAGTATCCTCAAAAAATAAAATAAATACATCACTACAGTAATAATATCCCATAATTAGCCCCTATGGTAATAATATCTGCATCCAGGCCCCATGTATCTCATTCCTGGCTCCAGCCATATGTTCTCCCATCCTGCCCTCATGAGTATCCATTCTGCCCCCATATGATCGCCCCATCCTACCCCATCTGTCCAATGATCCTGACCTATCTGTCTCATTATCCTGCCGCCCCATCTGTCTCCATCGTATCATCCTGCCCCGTGATCCTGCACCATGATCCTGCCCCATCTGTCTCCATCCTGCCCCATCTGTCTCCATCCTGTCTCACATCCTGCCCCCTGTGTCTCACATTCTGCCCCATGTTTCACATTCTGCCCCTGTGTCTCACATTCTGCCCTGTGTCTCACATTCTGCCCACCTCTCTCACATCCTGCCCCCCGTCTCACATCCTGCCCCGGTCTCACATCCTGCCCCGTGTATCACATTCTGCCCCCTGTGTCACAAATTCTGCCCCCATGTCTCACATTCTGCCCCCATGTCTCACATCCTGCTCCAGTCTCACATCCTTCCCCGTCTCACATCCTGCCCCCCTGTCTCACATCCTGCCCTGTGTCTCACATTCTGCCCCCTGTGTCACAAATTCTGCCCCATGTCTCACATTGTGCCCCCGTGTCTCACATCCTGCCCCTGTCTCATATCCTCCCCCCTGTCTCACATCCTGCCCCCATCTCACATCCTGCCCCCGTCTCACATCCTGCCCCGTGTCTCACATTCTGCCCCTGTGTCACAAATTCTGCCCCCGTGTCTCACATCCTGCCCCTGTCTCACATCCTGCCCCCCTGTCTCACATCCTGCCCCGTCACACATCCTGCCCCCTGTCTCACATCCTGCCTTGTGTCTCACATTCTGCCCCTGTGTCACAAATTCTGCCCCTGTGTCTCACATTCTGCCCCTGTGTCTTACATCCTGACCTGTTTCACATCCTGCCCCCCGTCTCACATCCTACCCCGTGTCTCACATTCTGCCCCCTGTGTCTCACATTCTGCCCCATGTCTCACATTCTGCCCCGTGTCTCACATTCTGCCCCGTGTCTCACATTCTGCCCCCATGTCTCACATTCTGCCTCCATGTCTCACATCCTGCCCCAGTCTCACATCCTTCCCCCGTCTCACATCCTGCCCCCCCTGTCTCACATCCTGCCCTGTGTCTCACATTCTGCCCCTGTGTCACAAATTCTGCCCCCGTGTCTCACATTCTGCCCCTGTGTCTTACATCCTGCCCCGTTTCACATCCTGCCCCCTGTCTCACATCCTGCCCCGTGTCTCACATTCAGCCCCCTGTGTCTCACATCCTGCCCACTGTCTCACATTTTGCCCCCTGTGTCACAAATTCTGCCCCATGTGTCTCACATCCTGCCCCCTGTCAGAAATTCTGCCCGTGCCTCACAGCCTGCCACCTGTCACACATTCTGCCCCCATGTCTCACATTGTGCCCCCGTGTCTCACATCCTGCCCCTGTCTCACATCCTGCCCCCTGTCTCACATCCTGCCCCCCTGTCTCACATCCTGCCCCGTGTCTCACATTCTGCCCCTGTGTCACAAATTCTGCCCCCGTGTCTCACATTCTGCCCCTGTGTCTTACATCCTGCCCCGTTTCACATCCTGCCCCCTGTCTCACATCCTGCCCCGTGTCTCACATTCAGCCCCCTGTGTCTCACATCCTGCCCCCTGTCTCACATTTTGCCCCCTGTGTCACAAATTCTGCCCCATGTGTCTCACATCCTGCCCCCTGTCAGAAATTCTGCCCGTGCCTCACAGCCTGCCACCTGTCACACATTCTGCCCCCATGTCTCACATTGTGCCCCCGTGTCTCACATCCTGCCCCTGTCTCACATCCTGCCCCCTGTCTCACATCCTGCCCCCCTGTCTCACATCCTGCCCCGTGTCTCACATTCTGCCCCTGTGTCACAAATTCTGCCCCCGTGTCTCACATTCTGCCCCTGTGTCTTACATCCTGCCCCGTTTCACATCCTGCCCCCTGTCTCACATCCTGCCCCGTGTCTCACATTCAGCCCCCTGTGTCTCACATCCTGCCCCCTGTCTCACATTTTGCCCCCTGTGTCACAAATTCTGCCCCATGTGTCTCACATCCTGCCCCCTGTCAGAAATTCTGCCCGTGCCTCACAGCCTGCCACCTGTCACACATTCTGCCCCCTGTATAGTTTCCATACCTGCCCCGTGTCTCACATTCTGCCCCGTTTCCCACATTCTGTCCCCCTGTGTTGTTTCCATTTCTACCCCCTGTGGTGTTTCCATTCCTGCCCCCAGTGTTTTCATTCCTGCCCCCCTGTGATGTTTCCATTCCTGCCACCCTGTGGTGTTTCCATTCCTTCCCCCAGTGTTTTTATTCCTGCCCCAGTGTTTTCATTCCTGCCCCCAGTGTTTTCATTCCTGCCCCCCCCTGATTTCATTCCTGTCTGTTGTGAATTCTGTGGCCAAGCTCCCTCCTGTGGTCGTGAGTGGTACTTCGGCTGGTTCTGTCTATGAGCTTCCTTTGGTGGATGAGAGTGGTACTGCGGCTTCTGAGTTTCCTTCCTCAGGTGATGAGGTTAAGTCGTTAGGTGCTGCTCTATTTAACTCCACCTAGTGCTTTGATCCTGGCCTCCAGTCAATGTTCTAGTATTGGTCTTGCTTCCTCCTGGATCGTTCCTGTGGCCTTTCTATCCTGCATAACCTAAGTTTTGCTTGTGTTATTTTTGTTTGCTATTTTTTCTGTCCAGCTTGCTATATTGGTTTTTCTTGCTTGCTGGAAGCTCTGGGACACAGAGGGAGTACCTCCGTACCGTTAGTCGGTGCGGAGGGTCTTTTTGCCCCCTCTGCGTGGTTGTTTGTAGGGTTTTGTGTTGACCGCAAAGCAATCTTTCCTATCTTCGGTCTGTTCAGTAAGTTGGGCCTCACTTTGCTAAATCTATTTCATCTCTGCGTTTGTATTTTCATCTCAACTCACAGTCATTATATGTGGGGGGCTGCCTTTTCCTTTGTAGTATTTCTCTGAGGCAAGGTAGGCTTATTTTTTCTTTCTTAGGGCTAGCTAGTTTCTCTGGCTGTGCTCGAGGCGCATAGGTCTGGTCAGGAGCGCTCCACGGCTACCTTTAGTGTGGTTGGATAGGATTAGGGATTGCGGTCAGCAGAGTTCCCACGTCTCAGAGCTCGTCCTATGTTTTTGGTAATTGTCAGGTCACTTTGTGTGCTCTGAACTTCAAGGTCCATTGTGGTTCTGAATCACCTGTTCATGACAGTACTGGAGGCCCAAAGTACTAATGCTTCTCAATAGAGGGAAAAGAGAAGTTCTGAGACTATTTTTTTTTTCTTTGCACTGTGTTCTGTCTTTCTTTTCCCCTTTACATCAGGGTGGTTCAGAACACAGGTGTGGACATGGACATTCAAGGTCTGTCCTCTTTGATGGATAATCTCGCTATAAATGTACAGAATATTCAAGATTTAGTGGTTCAGAATCCTATGTTAGAACCTAAAATTCCTATTCCTGAGTTATTTTCTGGAGATAGAGCTAAGTTTTTGAATTTTAAAAATAATTGTAAACTATTTCTGGCTTTGAAACCCCGCTCCTCTGGTGACCCAGTTCAACAAGTTAAGATCATTATTTCTTTATTACGTGGCGACCCTCAAGACTGGGCATTTTCCCTTGCGCCAGGAGATCCTGCATTATGTAATATTGATGCGTTTTTTCTGGCGCTCGGATTGCTGTACGATGAACCTAATTCAGTGGGTCAGGCAGAGCAAAATTTGCTGGCTCTGTGTCAGGGTCAGGATGAGATAGAGATTTATTGTCAGAAGTTTAGAAAGTGGTCCGTGCTCACTCAATGGAATGAATGTGCGCTGGCAGCTATTTTCAGAAAGGGTCTCTCTGAAGCACTTAAGGATGTCATGGTGGGATTTCCTATGCCTGCTGGTCTGAATGAGTCTATGTCTTTGGCCATTCAGATCGGTCGACGCTTGCGTGAGCGTAAATCTGTGCACCATTTGGCGGTATTATCTGAGCATAAACCTGAGCCTATGCAGTGCGATAGGACTTTGACCAGAGCTGAAAGGCAAGAACACAGACGTCAGAATGGGCTGTGTTTCTACTGTGGTGATTCCACTCATGCTATCTCCGATTGTCCTAAGCGCACTAAGCGGTTCGCTAGGTCTGCCACCATTGGTACGGTACAGTCGAAATTTCTTTTGTCCGTTACTCTGATTTGCTCTCTGTCGTCCTATTCTGTAATGGCATTTGTGGATTCAGGCGCTGCCCTGAATTCGATGGACTTGGAGTTTGCTAGGCGCTGTGGGTTTGTCTTGGAGCCCTTGCAATGTCCTATTCCATTGAGAGAAATTGATGCTACGCCTTTGGCCAAGAATAAGCCTCAGTATTGGACCCAGCTGACCATGTGCATGGCTCCTGCGCACCAGGAGGATATTCGCTTTCTGGTGTTGTATAATCTGCATGATGTGGTCGTGTTGGGGTTGCCATGGCTACAAGTCCATAACCCAGTATTAGATTGGAAATCAATGTCTGTGTCCAGCTGGGGTTGTCAGGGGGTACATGGTGATGTTCCATTTCTGTCTATCTCATCATCCACCCCTTCTGAGGTCCCAGAGTTCTTGTCTGATTACCGGGATGTATTCGATGAGCCCAAGTCCAATGCCCTACCTCCGCATAGGGATTGCGATTGTGCTATCGATTTGATTCCTGGTAGTAAGTTTCCTAAGGGTCGACTGTTTAATTTATCTGTACCTGAGCACGCCACTATGCGGAGTTACGTGAAGGAGTCTTTGGAGAAGGGTCATATTCGCCCGTCATCGTCGCCATTGGGAGCGGGGTTCTTTTTTGTGGCCAAGAAGGATGGTTCGCTGAGACCTTGTATTGATTACCGCCTTTTAAATAAAATTACGGTCAAATTTCAGTACCCCTTGCCGCTGCTGTCTGATTTGTTTGCTCGAATTAAGGGGGCTAGTTGGTTCACCAAGATAGATCTTCATGGTGCATATAATCTTGTGCGTATTAAACAGGGCGATGAATGGAAAACAGCATTTAATACGCCCGAAGGCCATTTTGACTACCTGGTTATGCCATTCGGGCTTTCTAATGCTCCATCAGTGTTTCAGTCCTTTATGCATGACATCTTCCGAGAGTACCTGGATAAATTCCTGATTGTATACTTGGATGATATTTTGGTCTTCTCGGATGATTGGGAGTCTCATGTGAAGCAGGTCAGAATGGTGTTCCAGGTCCTGCGTGCTAATTCTTTGTTTGTGAAGGGGTCAAAGTGTCTCTTTGGTGTTCAGAAGGTTTCATTTTTGGGTTTCATTTTTTCCCCTTCTACTATCGAGATGGACCCTGTTAAAGTTCAGGCCATTTATGATTGGACTCAGCCAACATCTCTGAAGAGTCTGCAGAAGTTCCTGGGCTTTGCTAATTTTTATCGTCGCTTCATCAATAATTTTTCTAGTATTGCTAAACCGTTGACTGATTTAACCAAGAAGGGTGCTGATGTGGTCAATTGGTCTTCTGCTGCTGTGGAAGCTTTTCAGGAGTTGAAGCGTCGTTTTTCTTCTGCCCCTGTGTTGTGCCAACCAGATGTTTCGCTTCCGTTCCAGGTCGAGGTTGATGCTTCTGAAATTGGAGCAGGGGCTGTTTTGTCGCAGAGAAGATCGGATTGCTCGGTGATGAAATCATGCGCCTTCTTTTCCAGGAAATTTTCGCCTGCTGAGCGAAATTATGATGTTGGCAATCGAGAGTTGCTGGCCATGAAGTGGGCATTCGAGGAGTGGCGTCATTGGCTTGAAGGAGCTAAGCATCGCGTGGTGGTCTTGACTGATCACAAGAACTTGACTTATCTCGAGTCTGCCAAACGGTTGAATCCTAGACAGGCTCGTTGGTCGCTGTTTTTCTCCCATTTTGACTTTGTGGTTTCGTACCTTCCGGGCTCTAAAAATGTGAAGGCGGATGCCCTGTCTAGGAGTTTTGTGCCCGATTCTCCATGTTTGCCTGAGCCGGCGGGTATTCTCAAAGAGGGGGTAATTTTGTCTGCCATCTCCCCTGATTTGCGGCGGGTGCTGCAAAAATTTCAGGCTAATAGACCTGACTGTTGCCCAGCGGAGAAACTGTTTGTCCCTGATAGGTGGACGAATAAAGTTATCTCTGAGGTTCATTGTTTGGTGTTGGCTGGTCATCCTGGAATCTTTGGTACCAGAGATTTGGTGGCTAGATCCTTTTGGTGGCCGTCTCTGTCGCGGGATGTGCGTTCTTTTGTGCAGTCCTGTGGGATTTGTGCTCGGGCTAAGCCCTGCTGTTCTCGTGCCAGTGGGTTGCTTTTGCCCTTGCCGGTCCCGAAGAGGCCTTGGACACATATCTCTATGGATTTTATTTCAGATCTCCCCGTCTCTCAAAGAATGTCGGTCATCTGGGTGGTTTGTGATCGCTTCTCTAAGATGGTCCATTTGGTGCCCTTGTCTAAATTGCCTTCCTCCTCTGATTTGGTGCCATTGTTTTTCCAGCATGTGGTTCATTTACATGGCATTCCAGAGAACATCGTTTCTGACAGAGGTTCCCAGTTTGTTTCGAGGTTTTGGCGAGCCTTTTGTGCTAGGATGGGCATTGATTTGTCTTTTTCCTCGGCTTTCCATCCTCAGACAAATGGCCAGACTGAACGAACCAATCAGACCTTGGAAACATATCTGAGATGTTTTGTTTCTGCTGATCAGGATGATTGGGTGTCCTTTTTGCCTTTGGCTGAGTTCGCCCTTAATAATCGGGCCAGCTCGGCTACTTTGGTTTCGCTGTTTTTCTGCAATTCTGGGTTCCACCCTCGTTTCTCTTCAGGGCAGGTTGAGTCTTCGGACTGTCCTGGTGTGGATACTGTGGTGGATAGGTTGCAGCAGATTTGGACTCATGTAGTGGACAATTTGACTTTGTCCCAGGAGAAGGCTCAACGTTTCGCTAACCGCAGGCGCTGTGTGGGTCCCCGACTTCGTGTTGGGGATTTGGTTTGGTTGTCATCTCGTTATATTCCTATGAAGGTTTCCTCTCCTAAGTTTAAGCCTCATTTCATTGGTCCATATAGGATTTCTGAGGTTCTTAATCCTGTGTCTTTTCGTTTGACTCTTCCAGCTTCTTTTTCCATCCATAACGTGTTCCATAGGTCATTGTTGCGGAGATACGTGGCACCTATGGTTCCATCTATTGATCCTCCTGCTCCGGTTTTGGTTTAAGGGGAGTTGGAGTACATAGTGGAGAAGATTTTGGATTCTCGTGTTTCGAGACGGAAACTCCAGTATCTGGTTAAGTGGAAAGGTTATGGTCAGGAAGATAATTCCTGGGTCTTTGCCTCTGATGTCCATGCTGCCGATCTGGTTCGTGCCTTTCATGTGGCTCATCCTGGTCGGCCTGGGGGCTCTGGTGAGGGTTCGGTGACCCCTCCTCAAGGGGGGGGGGTACTGTTGTGAATTCTGTGGCCAAGCTCCCTCCTGTGGTCGTGAGTGGTACTTCGGCTGGTTCTGTCTATGAGCTTCCTTTAGTGGATGAGAGTGGTACTGCGGCTGCTGAGTTTCCTTCCTCAGGTGATGAGGTTAAGTCGTTAGGTGCTGCTCTATTTAACTCCACCTAGTGCTTTGATCCTGGCCTCCAGTCAATGTTCTAGTATTGGTCTTGCTTCCTCCTGGATCGTTCCTGTGGCCTTTCTATCCTGCATAAGCTAAGTTTTGCTTGTGTTATTTTTGTTTGCTATTTTTTCTGTCCAGCTTGCTAAATTGGTTTTTCTTGCTTGCTGGAAGCTCTGGGACGCAGAGGGAGCACCTCCGTACCGTTAGTCGGTGCGGAGGGTCTTTTTGCCCCCTCTGCGTGGTTGTTGTAGGGTTTTGTGTTGACCGCAAAGCAATCTTTCCTATCTTCGGTCTGTTCAGTAAGTTGGGCCTCACTTTGCTAAATCTATTTCATCTCTGCATTTGTATTTTCATCTCAACTCACAGTCATTATATGTGGGGGGCTGCCTTTTCCTTTGGGGTATTTCTCTGAGGCAAGGTAGGCTTATTTTTTCTTTCTTAGGGCTAGCTAGTTTCTCAGGCTGTGCTCGAGGCGCATAGGTTTGGTCAGGAGCGCTCCACGGCTACCTTTAGTGTGGTTGGATAGGATTAGGGATTGCGGTCAGCAGAGTTCCCACATCTCAGAGCTCGTCCTATGTTTTTGGTAATTGTCAGGTCACTTTGTGTGCTCTGAACTTCAAGGTCCATTGTGGTTCTGAATCACCTGTTCATGACACCTGTCCCCCTGATTTCATTCCTGCCCCCTGTGTTTTTCGTTCCTGCCTCCTGATTTCATTCCTGCCCCCTGTGTTCTTTTCTTTCCAGCCCCTGTGCCCCCATCCTGCCCTCCTGCTTTATCATGCCCCGTGCTTGCCGCATTCAGTAAAAAAATAAATAAAGCACACCTTACCTGGCCACTGTCCCGCGCTGACATCCATCCCAGGCATTTCAGCACAGACTCGCCGGTGAATGACGATGACGTCATACGCCGGCGACATGCGCGCTGACATCAACTGCCAGCCTCCAATTGGCTGGCAGCTTTAACTGTTGCCTTGCGGGCCCGGTTGGGCCCGCAAGGCAACAGAGGACACTGAACCTGCATCTTAGATGCAGGTTCAGTGTACTGTCAGAAGCCTGCCGCTGGGGCCGGGGCCCGATGCGGGCCCCCTCTGCCCACCTGCCCCATACGACCGGTCAGAACAGTAATGCCCTGATGGCGGCCGTGATGCACAAAGCCTCCCTGACGCCATCAAATCCAGACTCCCCGACCCCACGTGAGAAACCTAGGGGATTTCAGCTCAAATGGGGGTGATTGGAAGATTTGGCAAGGACCAAACGGGTGATAGTGAGGATCAGAAGAACCACAGTGGACAGTTTAAAGACTTTTTTTTTATTTTTTACATCATATGTTTATTATGCTTTGAGGCCTGGAGAGACTGAGAGAAGCCTCCGAGGTCCTGCCTCTCCAACTAACATCCCAGGTAACTGGCAACAATAAGTAGCAAGGCTGAATACGTGCACAATGAGGTGAATTTAAATTTTTTCTTTGTTTTCTTTTTTTATGTTTCATCTTACATTTATCATGTACAAGGGTCTTGAGAGATCCATGATCAGAATAGCTCATGAGCATCACAGGGGATGTTAAATTCACAGAGAATAACTTCTCTTCTAAAAGAATTTCCCAGTGAAAAAAAACACACAAACGTGAATTTGAATTTTGCTTGATCTGCTCACCTCTAGTTAGTATCCATCTTTATTGTATCTAAAGCTTCTTAAGGTTTAAATAATCTGGAATCTAAAATGTGATCTGAATAAAATCTTTCTAGAATTATTTATATTCTAGTTAAGTCTAGAAATATTTTATTCACATAGTATTATACAGGTCCTTCTCAAAAAATTAGCATATAGTGTTAAATTTCATTATTTACCATAATGTAATGATTACAATTAAACTTTCATATATTATAGATTCATTATCCACCAACTGAAATTTGTCAGGTCTTTTATTGTTTTAATACTGATGATTTTGGCATACAACTCCTGATAACCCAAAAAACCTGTCTCAATAAATTAGCATATTTCACCCATCCAATCAAATAAAAGTGTTTTTTAATAACAAACAAAAAAAACCATCAAATAATAATGTTCAGTTATGCACTCAATACTTGGTCAGGAATCCTTTGGCAGAAATGACTGCTTCAATGCGGCGTGGCATGGAGGCAATCAGCCTGTGACACTGCTGAGATGTTATGGAGGCCCAGGATGCTTCAATAGCGGCCTTAAGCTCATCCAGAGTGTTGGGTCTTGCATCTCTCAACTTTCTCTTCACAATATCCCACAGATTATCTATGGGGTTCAGGTCAGGAGAGTTGGCAGGCCAATTGAGCACAGTAATACCATGGTCAGTAAACCATTTACCAGTGGTTTTGGCACTGTGAGCAGGTGCCAGGTCGTGCTGAAAAATGAAATCTTCATCTCCATAAAGCATTTCAGCCGATGGAAGCATGAAGTGCTCCAAAATCTCCTGATTGCTAGCTGCATTGACCCTGCCCTTGATGAAACACAGTGGACCAACACCAGCAGCTGACATGGCACCCCACACCATCACTGACTGTGGGTACTTGACACTGGACTTCAGGCATTTTGGCATTTCCTTCTCCCCAGTCTTCCTCCAGACTCTGGCACCTTGATTTCCGAATGACATGCAAAATTTGCTTTCATCAGAAAAAAGTACTTGGGACCACTTAGCAACAGTCCAGTGCTGCTTCTCTGTAGCCCAGGTCAGGCGCCTCTGCCGCTGTTTATGGTTCAAAAGTGGCTTTACCTGGGGAATGCGGCACCTGTAGCCCATTTCCTGCACACGCCTGTGCACGGTGGCTTTGGATGTTTCCACACCAGACTCAGTCGACTGCTTCCTCAGGTTCCCCAAGGTCTGGAATCGGTCCTTCTCCACAATCTTCCTCAGGGTCCGGTCTCCTCTTCTCGTTGTACAGCGTTTTCTGCCACATTGTTTCCTTCCAACAGACTTACCATTGAGGTGCCTTGATACAGCACTCTGGGAACAGCCTATTTGTTGAGAAATTTCTTTCTGGGTCTTACCCAATTGCTTGAGGGTGTCAATGATGTCCTTCTTGACATCTGTCAGGTCGCTAGTCTTACCCATGATGGGGGTTTTGAGTAATGAACCAGGCAGGGAGTTTATAAAAGCCTCAGGTATCTTTTGCATGTGTTTAGAATTAATTAGTTGATTCAGAAGATTAGGGTAATAGGTCGTTTAGAGAACCTTTTCTTGATATGCTAATTTATTGAGACAGGTTTTTTGGGTTATCAGGAGTTGTATGCCAAAATCATCAGTATTAAAACAATAACAGACCTGACAAATTTCAGTTGGTGGATAATGAATCTATAATATATGAAAGTTTAATTGTAATCATTACATTATGGTAAATAATGAAATTTAACACTATATGCTAATTTTTTGAGAAGGACCTGTAAGCTTGCTAGAATGGACTAAGACTATGCAACCACTTTCTGGCATTGCTTAAACCCTAAACCTAATATGAAGTGTATTTGGTGGGACTGTGGGGAAATTTTTTTCTGTATTGGAAGAGATTAGTAATGTTTGAGCTAGAATTTGCAGATACAAAGTTTTTAATTCAGCTAAATAAGGCCTCTTCATGATAGACCTAGATTCTTTCCACTTTATTCATAAATCTATTATTGTCCATTTCATTTTATTTACAAGAAAGAAGATAGTACACTAACAGGAAAATTCTAAAGCACCATCACTTGCTGAAATTATAGGCAGGATTAATGAACATTTCTTATATGAAAGGACTATTGCTTTCAATTGCAATGAATATTCAAGCTTTATACTTACCGTAACTGGAATTAACGTCTCAACTCGTCATATAATATCATCAATTTTTTGTTATAATACTTCATCTATGTAATCAAATTACCATATACAGTATGTTTTCTGTTTCTTTTATTTCCTCATTAAGTAGATGAAAATCATTATAAAAGGGAATCTCTTCTACCTAACATACTGGATGGATGGTGTGTACCAAAAAGGAAATTAATGCATTTTATTGCACAATTGAGTGCTAAGAATCTTCTATCTGCTATTATATGCAAATTGCCTCTTCAGAGAAAAAGAGGATTTAAATTCTATAGCGCCACCAGCTTCGTACTGACGACGGCCAAAAGCCCAAAACACCGTGTCTGCAAATTGAGATACTGATTTGGCTTTTATCCTAAGTGTTACAGAACCCCCCAGCACCAAGAATGTTATGCAGTATATGTATGTTTAATAGTTTCCATGTGAAATGCATCAGTCCACAGGCTGCACCCCTGGACAAGATATTCTCTTTCTGACCTCCCCCCACCTTTGTAATTCCCACAGTAAATACCAGCATGCTCCGGCCCCTGTGGCTATTGTAATGTATGTCTGGCCAGCTGTTTTCCTATTGGCCTGCCCTGTGTATCTGTGTTTTATATTCTGTGTGCTGTAAATAAATGGTGTTCTTAGACCTGAAATATGTAGAGAAGCAGTCAGCTTTTATATGCTCTCATGTAATCAAGAAATTCCTGCCAGCGCCCTTCATTCAGAATCTAGGAAAAGCAGATTGGACCTCCTGAAACACGGGGTGGTACTGAAAGAGGTACCCCAGCTTGGTAGACCCCATTACACTGGTGGCAGACAGCGGGATGTGATATCCCTTCTACAGGAGGAAAGGAATGAATGGAAGACAACTACCACAAGTTAAAGAGGACTACATTAAAAGATCTGGTGGAAGCCCGAGGGTTAATCGCCAGCAACAAAACAAAAGCGGATTTGATAGCAGCCATCATGGAACATGACAGTGCAGCGCCCCCCAATGTGAACGTGGAGGAAACCTGTCTCAATGAATTCCAGAGGGAGGTAAAGAACAGACTGGTATTCTATGGCCCAAACCCTGCAGTAGAGATCATATGAGAGGTGATGGCTGATGTGCGTACTGATCTGAAGGAAGAGATGACCGAGCGGACCAGGATAGAGCTAACCAAGATGGAGATGGCAGAGCGGACCAAAGTGGAGCTGGCCAAGATGGAGATGGCAGAGCGGAGAGAGGAGAGTGAGCGAGCAAGGGGAGCTCTGGCCTCCGCACAGGTACCTTCAACCATAAGCCACAAAAAGATCCAGTATAATGCCTTCCGACAGTTGGGGGAGGCAGAGGAAGACATTGATGGCTTTCTACAGGACTTTGAGCGGCAGTGTGCCCTTCATCAAGTGAAGCCGGAAGAACGGGTTCAGATTCTGGCCAGCAAGCTGACAGGCCGGGCAGCGGACGCCTATCGCACGGTACCCGATGAGGACTGTATGGACTATGAGCAGATCAAAGAAGTGATCTTGGCCCGGTATGCGCTGACACCAGAGGCATACCGCCAAAAGTTCTGCGGACTTATAAAAAGAGTAACCGATACCCACGCTGAATGGGATTGTAAATTACGGCGGTCACTGCTACAGTTGGTACAAGGGAGCCAAGCAACCACTAAGGAGGACATCCTCCAGCTCTTCTTGTTAGAACGATTCTTTAATGGACTACACCCCGAGACACAGGAATGGCTTCGGGACAGGCGGCCAATGACTCTTGAGGAAGCCGCTCGTCTGGCCGATGAACACCATGACGCCAGGAGGCCTCAGTTGTCCGGATCAAAGATGGTTACTAGGGGTCCGCCCATGGACCTGGAGGGCCCCAAACCACTGAAGATTGTAGGGGGACCAGCTAGAAACCCGGCCTACCACATTTCCCCTGGGGCGCAATGCCACACCTGCCGTCAGCTGGGCCACCTGCAAAGACAATGTACCAACCGGACTCAGCATACCCAGTGGCCAAAGGCGGAAACAGCTACCTTCCGCCGGGCCGCTGTACACTGCTACCAAGGCGAAGCTGACCCGGCATTGGGGGCTACAACTAACCAAGGGGTGGAAGACATGGAGGAAGTGCTGCATGAAGTAGACCCCGTGCAGGCAGCCCGGGCAGATAATCGACAACAGCATCGACAGGTCGTGTGGGTTAATGGGAAACGCATGCAGGGACTAAGAGATTCCGGAGCAACTTTGACCCTTGTGAAGCCTCTTCTTGTCCGGGACCAAGAGAAGATGGACCGGACATTGGCAGTCCGTGTAGCAGGGGAAGCCATACATCGACTGCCCACTGCCAGGATTCACCTGAACTGGGGAGTTGGGGATGGCCTTGTTGAGGTCGGCTTGATGGAGGATTTGCCTGCAGACGTTTTGCTGGGAAATGACTTGGGGCCCATGTTGTCTGCCTTCTTGGTTGCCCCTCTGGCTGAGACATATCCTGTGACCACCCGGAGACAAGCTCAAGCTGCAGAGGCGGAATCACACTCAGAGGAGGCCCAGGTAAGACATCCCAGCCCTACACGTATTCCCATAGCCAGACACATTTCTTGGGCCACCCCAGATGAATTTAAGAGGGAGTTACTTGAGGATCTTTCATTGGAGGGATATCGTGGGAAGGCACAGGAGGGGAGAGGGGTACTGGAAGGGGAACAGTTTATATGGAAGCAGGGACTCCTCTACCGGATCACAGAGCAGCACCACACAGGGATGAGCCACACTATAAAACGACAGCTGGTAGTTCCCAAGAAGTATAGGCAGGAGTTACTGCGAATCTCACATGACATACCCTTGGCCGGGCACTTCGGCGTCAGTCGCACCAGGCATCGTCTGACACAAAACGTCTTTTGGCCGGGCGTAACCTATGATGTTCGTCAATACTGCCAGACCTGTGACAGTTGCCAGCGCATTGGCAAGAGGGCAGATCGATGCAAGGCCAAATTACGCCCCCTCCCCATTGTGGAGGAACCATTTAGCCAATTTAGCCGAGTAGCGGTCGATCTGATAGGGCCGTTAGCCAAACCCAGTCCATCAGGGAAAAGGTATATATTGACAGTGATAGATTATAGCACACGGTATCCAGAGGCGGTTGCGTTACCTAACATACTGGCAGAGACGGTGGTGGCTGCCTTGCTCCAGGTTTTCTCATGGGTTGGATTTCCCCAGGAGATTATCTCAGACCAGGGTACCCAGTTTACAGCAGAGGTGACCAACCAACTGTGGAAGCTGTGCGGCGTAAAGTCCATTAGAAGCGCCCCGTACCACCCGCAAACCAATGGGTTGTGTGAGCGCTTTAACGGGATGTTAAAACAACTCATTGGGACTTTTACCAGGACCTACAGGGACTGGGAGAAATTCTTGCCTCACCTCCTGTTTGCCTATCGAGAGGTGCCCCAAGAATCCACGGGGTTCTCCCCATTCGAACTGGTATATGGGAGACGGGTAAGGGGACCCCTAGACTTAGTGCTAGAACACTGGGAAGGGGAGGGCACCATAGAAGGGGTACCTATTGTACCCTATGTGCTGGAATTGCGGGACCGCCTACAGGAGCAGACCCAGGCTGTACATGGGAACATGCAGGTGGCCCAGCGGCGCCAGCGCGTATGGTACGATCGGGGGGCCAGAGAGCACACCTTGGAAATAGGGCAGAAGGTCCTGATTTTAGAGCCCACTAGGCAGAACAAGTTCCAAGCTGCATGGCAGGGGCCCTACCAGGTAGTGGGGAAAATAGCCGACACCACCTATAATGTCGCCGATTGTGATGACCCCAGGGTTATCCGCATGTTCCACGTGAATATGCTGAAGCCCTATCGGGACCGCCCTGAAGAGGTAGTGGCCATCTGTGCACCTGAAGCAGAGGATTTAGCTGGACTTCCCTTGCCTGATGTCTTAGGGGAGAGGACTCAGTCTAAAACATGGGACCAGGTACACTGGGGTGAAGACTTAGGTCCCCGGGAGAGACAGCAGGCGGAGGAGTTGTTGAGGCAGCGACAGAGGATTTTTTGGGGAAACCCAGGTACACTCATCTGGCACAACACAAGGTTGAGACCCAGGATCAGACCCCCCTGCGACAACCCCCCTTCTGCATCCCTGAGTCTGTACGAGAAGGGATGCGACAAGAGATACAAGAGATGTTGCGTTTAGGGGTCATTGAAGCGTCAGATAGTCCCTGGGCATCCCCCGTAGTGTTAGTGCCCAAGAAGGATGGGATTACACGGTTTTGTGTAGACTATCGTAAGCTCAATGAGAAAACAGTGATGGATGCATATCCCATGCCGCATGTGGATGACTTGTTAGACCGGCTGGCAGGGGCAAAGTATTTGACCACCATCGATCTTTGCAAAGGCTACTGGAAGATTCCCCTTAGTCCTGATGCTATTCCCAAGTCGGCATTTGTCACCCCGTTTGGCTTATTCCAGTTTCGAGTTATGCCATTCGGGATGAAAACTGCCCCGGCGACCTTCCAGAGGCTGGCTGACCGGCTTCTGGATGGTCTCCAGGACTATGCGTGTGCCTACCTGGATGACATCGCCATCTACAGCGCGATATGGGAAGAGCATCTAAATCACCTAGAGACAGTATCAGACAGGATCCACAAGGCCGGAATCACCCTGAACCCAAACAAGTGTCACGTGGGCAAAGCAGAGGTTCAGTATTTAGGGCATTGAGTGGGAAGTGGGAAACAGAGACCAGAACTAGCTAAGATTGAGGCCATAGCCAAATGGCCCACCCCACGCACTAAAACCCAGGTCATGGCGTTTCTAGGGACAGCGGGGTATTACAGGAAATTCGTTCCCAATTACAGCAGCGTAGCCAAGCCCATCACTGATCTGACCCGTAAGAACCAACCCCGCCAGGTAACCTGGACCCCAGAGTGTGAGGAAGCCTTCCGCCAGCTAAAGGACGCCCTCACCAATACCCCTGTATTGGCCGCACCCGATCCAACTAAACGTTTCCTTGTCCACACAGACGCTTCTATGTTTGGATTGGGGGCAGTACTGAGCCAAGTCGGGCCGGACGGCCAAGAACACCCGGTAGCTTACCTGAGTCGGAAATTACTGCCCCGTAAGGTGAGCTATGCGGCCATCGAGAAGGAGTGCCTGGCAATAGTATGGGCACTCAAAAAGTTACAACCATATTTGTATGGATGACAGTTTTCCCTCCTAACGGACCATAATCCCCTAGTCTGGCTTAATCGGGTCTCCGGAGACAACCCCAGATTACTGCGGTGGAGTTTAGCCCTACAACCTCTGGACTTCACCATCCACTACAGACCCAGAATGCCGATGGACTAAGTTGACAAACGGAACTTGTACCAACCCCATAAACTTCGGTCATCCCCAAACCGATCCGTTAAGGATCAGACTGTGTATGCCGATCGTGTCGCTGAAAAGGGGAGCCGTGTTACAGAACCCCCCAGCACCAAGAATGTTATGCAGTATATGTATGTATAATAGTTTCCATGTGAGATGCATCAGTCCACAGGCTGCACCCCTGGAAAAGATATTCTCTATCTGACCTCCCCCACCTTTGTAATTCCCACAGTAAATACCAGCAGGCTCCGGCCCCTGCGGCTATTGTAATGTATGTCTAGCCAGCTGTTTTCCTATTGGCCTGCCCTGTGTATCTGTGTTTTATATTCTGTGTGCTGTAAATAAAGGGTGTTCTTAGACTGGAAATACGTAGAGAAGCAGTCAGCTTTTATATGCTCTCATGTAATCAAGAAATTCCTGCCAGCGCCCTTCATTCAGAATCTAGGAAAAGCAGATTGGACCTCCTGAAACATGGGGTGGTACTGAAAGAGGTACCCCAGCTTGGTAGACCCTGTTACACTAAGTCATATTGCACGACTCATTAAAGGGTTGATTGTGACTTGTAGGATCGCTACTTCCAGGAGGTGGTGCTATAGAGTTTAAGTCCTCTCTTTCTCTGTAGAGGCAATTTGCATATTATATTTCGCAGACGAGCATTGCACAGCGAATAAGCCTCCTTACCTTGACAAGCCATAGCTGGTATGTCACTCTCCATAAGGAGAAACATTGCCCTTTAGACCCCAGTTCAGAGCCCCTCATCTAGCTTATCTGCTATTAGTAATTCTTTTGGGAGGTGCCCTAAAAGCAGGGTATTGTTATGCACCTGTCTCAACTTTGTGTACGAGCGCCACTCAATTTTTCTGTGGCAGCTGCCTTAGACTGTGCTAGACATCAGGTCTTGCAAATGGCCCTCCATTACATAGTGACATCATTTTCCAAGCCCTCTTAAGGCCTAGTTATGCACATTTTTGGGAGATTTCCACTAATTCCTTCAGTTTCCATCTTCTCAAAATTCAGGGATTGCCATCATTTGCATCTGCTCAGGTTAACCCATTGATTGAAGCATTATTCACAAACAAGTATCTCTTCACATTAGGTTGCTACCTGCTGTGGACCTTGTCACCTCCATTTGTGTGCCACTCTGGACCTGCCATTTCTTCTACTGCTGCCCCCCCCCCCCCCCTTCCCCCATGGTTTTGTGGCTTCTGGCTTTCCCTGTCTAAACTGACAAACTCATTTATTTATCTGCCATCCATCATAGCCTATTGCCCAAGTCCTCATTGTTCCAATGATCAGGCTGTGTTAATCTTGACTTGTGGCTTTATGAATACGCTTTACCACTTGGTTCAAGCACCCCAATATTAAACAATAATTTATTAAATTAAAAAGTCACACAATCTTAAACCACTAAAACACTTAAAGGGCCTTGATACATGCTGCCCAGTCTGTGGTCCGTGGTTGTATGATTTCAGTCACATATGGCAAATTCTAAAATGCTGCAGGGTTTTAGAGAAAATATATGGTTAGATAGGTGTCGGGACCAAGCCACATGGGGGACTAATTGGACAGGCAGGTCCTAACATCTTCTCCCCTCTCACTGCCCTAGAGTGGCAGCTTTTTCCCTATACACACATGTAGGAAGAGACTTTTCAGTCAGTGGCAGTGGGCTGGGAGAGGCCATCAGGGACCAGCCTGTCCAACTATTCTCCCAGGCAGCTGGCAGTGATCAGTGAAAAGGCCAGACAGGTGCATAGTTCGGTGAGTATTTTAGGGAGTAAGATTTTTCTTTGTGTTACTTTTTACATCTTATATTTATCATGCTATGGGGCAACAAAGGGCAACAAAGGAGGGCAACAAAATTAATAAAGGGGATGGGAGAACTACAATACCCAGATAGATTAGCGAAATTAGGATTATTTAGTCTAGAAAAAAGACGACTGAGGGGCGATCTAATAACCATGTATAAGTATATAAGGGGACAATACAAATATCTCGCTGAGGATCTGTTTATACCAAGGAAGGTGACGGGCACAAGGGGGCATTCTTTGCGTCTGGAGGAGAGAAGGTTTTTCCACCAACATAGAAGAGGATTCTTTACTGTTAGGGAAGTGAGAATCTGGAATTGCTTGCCTGAGGAGGTGGTGATGGCGAACTCAGTCGAGGGGTTCAAGAGAGGCCTGGATGTCTTCCTGGAGCAGAACAATATTGTATCATACAATTATTAGGTTCTGTAGAAGGACGTAGATCTGGGGATTTATTATGATGGAATATAGGCTGAACTGGATGGACAAATGTCTTTTTTCGGCCTTACTAACTATGTTACTATGTTACTATGTTACTATGTCTGGAGGACATTCAATTTATGGAGAATAAATTATCTGCAAATAATTTTTCCTGTGAAAATCAACATAGTTTGGCAATTTCACATTTTGTCAGATGAACTGATCTTTAATTGATGTCTTGTATTAATGCATTTGTGGTTTGCACTAGCGCATTATATAGTATTCTTATAAAAACAGATCTCCACAGTATTTGCCAATACTATTGACTTGCAAAGTAAGAAGAGGACAGAAAAAATGTATTTTATTCCCAATTGTTTCATTTCCAAAAAGCTGACTCACTGCGCATTTTGGGACTGGCAGAAACACTGTTAAGCAATGTTTTAACAGATTGCATCACATCACCTGCAATAGCCCATTCATTACTCACTTGCTGCAGACATTATATTCTTGTTAGAGAAATGATTTCATTTCATTACGCTAGTGTTGAGATTGGCTTTTTGGCCCACCATTGCAGTCCAGAATGAGAGGTCATTAGTATCAGAGCAATATTGTAAGGACTACTTGATTAAAAAGAGCTGTGCTAGCATGGCATGTTAACATTTGCTTTACTGATCCACTGATAAAATGTACTGCAGTAATCATACAAAAGATGGCCCTAAGAAATTAAAGAACATTGCATTGATTTCTTTTATATTGTCTGAGTAGAAAATTCATTAAAAAAGTGCCAAATGTTTTGGCATAAAGTCTGCAAAATCCATGGTATTTTCAGATAGAAAAATGGACATTAAAATTGTTAAAAGATCAATGAATCATAGAATAAACTTAAAGGGCCACTGTCACCCCCTCCAGCCATTATAAACTAAAAGAGCCACCTTGTGCAACAGTAATGCTGCATTCTAACAAGGTGACTCTTTTAGTTTTTGCTTCTGTTATTCCCTCAATAAAGCGTTTTATAATTTTCCCCAAATACCTATCTTTAGCCAGGGAGGCAGGTCTGAAGCCCCCTCTTTGAAGCGCCCAACTGCCATCAGTCATCTCTTCTGGGGGGCTGGTCGCCGCCCCTTCAGCGCTGTTTACGTCTGAAATCCGGCGCCTGCGCTGTGTGTGCCTGCCAGGGGCAGGCGCATTGAGTAGTGGCCGTCATAGCTCAGATGCCGGGTTCCTGACGGCGCCTGTGATAGAATGTAGGTAAAGTAGGTCATTGACCTATATTTACCTGCATTTGCGGTGAGGCGCCCTCTGCTGGTTATTCCTAGATCGTGGGAACTTTCCTAGAAAGCTCCCAGGCTCGAGTTCATATGAGGACAACCAGCAGAGGGCGCCCTCTTATGATCTCGAGCCTGGGAGCTTTCTAGGAAAGTTCCCACGATCTAGGAACAACCAGCAGAGGGCACCTCACCGCAAATGCAGGTAAATATAGGTCAATGACCTACTTTACCTACATTCTCCGGGGTTTTGCAGACATGAGCTGCTGCATTAGCAAAGCTCGTGGCTGCAAAATATTTTAACCCCTTCAGATGGATTTACATCGTTGGACTTTACAGATCTGCGGAAGGTAAGGATATTGTTGGTTTATTATGTTTTTTTTGTTACAGAACGAGGGTCTTCAGTGATTGGATTGGGCGTTCAATAAAATATTACAACAACCTTTGTTTTTATTTCATTAAAATAATTTTTAATAATATGTTTGTGTACTTTTTTAACCCTTTACTAGTATTGGATTAATAATGGATAGGTGTCATAATTGATGCCTCTCCATTATTAATCTGGCTTAATGTCACCCTACAATAGCAAGGTGGCATTAACCCTTCATTACCCCATATCCCACCGCTACACGGGAATGGGAAGAGAGTGGCCAAGTGCCAGAATAGGCGCATCTTCCAGATGTGCCTTTTCTGGGGTGGCTGGGGGCAGATGTTTTTAGCCAGGGGGGGCCAATAACAGTGGACCCTCTCCAGGCTATTAATATCTGCCCTCAGTCACTGGCTTTACTACTCTGGTGGAGAAAATTGTGCGGGAGCCCACGCCAATTTTTTCCGCCATTTAACCCCTTAATTTACTAGCTAGAACGGCCAAATTTTGCATAGACACACTACTAACATTAGTAGTGTGGAATATGCAAAAAAACTGGTGATATGAGATGGTTTACTGTATGTAAACCAGGTCTCATATCATGTCGGGTTTAGGAAGGACAATGCAAAAGTCGGTAATTGAATTACCGGCTTTCTGCTATATCGCGCTGGATGAAATATTAATATATATACATATATGTGTCTACTGACATATATATATATATATATATATATATATATATATATATATACAGTATATATGTTTTGGGTTTTTTTTACACATGGATCCCTTGTATAGCCGTATGTCGGTTTTCCAAGCCTGCGATAAAAACACGCTGACATACGGATTACATACGGAGGATGCCATGTGCAAAAAATGCTGAAACACCCTGCCTACGGAGGAGCTACAGACCACTATTTTCGGGAATTTTTCTGCGTATTACGGCCGTAATATACGGACCGTATTTTCCTACCCTGAGTGTGAAGCCGGCCTTAGATTTAAAAATATCCAAAGTTTCAACATGCCTGTTGCATGATATATTCAGTCACCACTTTAAGATGTTCATACAAATATTGCAATACATGCAGCATTAAATTCCACCCAATTTTGACCTTATAATTCAGAGTAGGAAAATGACACCCACCCAGCAATGGAACCGGATGCAATGCCCAAACAGCGAGGATTCATCACCTGTTGTAGTTGTAAATTGCTGTTGCTCAAAACATTCACTCAATGAGCCAAGAAAGACATGTACTGTACCGGTCATAGTTTCTACTTCCCATGTATATGATGCAGTGCACTTTCATGTTCTAAGGCAAGTTGAGAAGGCAGCCCGTGTTCCCCTGCAAGTAAGAGCGCAGAGAGGAAGCTAAACTCTGCAAGGTAATTAACAAAGAAGAGGATAAATTAATATTACAGAGGGATTTAGGTCAGCTGGAGGCTTGGGCTGAGAAATGACAAGTATATTTTAATTATAGATAAATGTAAGGTCATGCATTAGGGCAGAGGAAATAAATAATAATTGTAAAGCACTGGGTAAAACTGATAGGGCTTGTTTTCACTTGCAAGGAACACGTCCGTGTCTCGCATGTGGAAACAAAGCTCTGGTGCCGTGCACTGTGGAGTGGAGCGTGCGGCCGCATAGCAACACATGGAGCCGCACGCTCCGCTCCGGAGTGCCGGCACCAGAGCTTCGTTTCCACATGCAAGACACGGACGTGTTCCTCGCAAGTGAAAACAAGCCCTTACTGAAAGGGTATGTGCACATGTTCCTGATTTGCCTGTGGACTTTTCTGCGTGGATTCTTCCTCTCTTGGCAGAAAATGCAGTTGAAAATCCATGTGGATTTGAAGCGTTTTTTATGCAGATTTTCATGCACGTTTTCATGCGGATTTGTATGTGTTTTTGTAGGCTAAATAAAGATATATTTAACAAAAAAAAAGAATTGTCATGTCATTTCTTGTCCAACCTCTTCATTTACATGCTCCATTGAAGACCATAATATCATCATATACCATGTTGAAATATAATGTTTACACACACAAAACAAAGATAGATAATAGATAGATAAATAGATGATAAATAATAGCTAGATAGATAGATAATAGATAAATAGATCGATTAGTAATGAACATAATAAAAGGTATATAAAGAGTTAAAAAAGATGCACACAAACACACACACAAACACAAAATCTGCGTTAGAGTATATTCCATGTGTCGTTTTCCAAATGCTTTGGATGCAGCGGACACCCGCTGTGTCCAAACTGTTGTCGGCTTTTGTACGTGCGGTGCAATGACACACTGACCGGAGATAATACTCCCGCAGTGTTTCATCGGAGTTCGTTCTGTCACTTTACGGCACTACAGCTGTGTGGGAATTTTATCACATAGTGGTGCCGCAAGTGACCGGACTAACTTCGATGACCTCTAGGTGGCAGAGTGATACAGTGCAGAAGGATCACTTCCTGTCACTGTATCATTGGAGCCCCTGTAGTGCGGTCACATCTGTCAATGTGACAGCTCTACACGGGAGATCATCCTGGAACACTCGTTATTAAATGAATGACATCGGAACAGGGAGTATACTATTGGTTTATTATTTATTTTTTTGCAAGTGATGGAGGGCATCGGGGATGTGTTTTTTTAACTATTCAACACAGTAGCCGGATGATGGGACTACTGCTCGATTATCAGCTAATGCTGTCACTGTTCTACGTGACAGCAGACATAGCCGGATGGGACTAGTAGTCCCATCAGATGATGCCTGCCTACACATAGACCCGCACACACACACAGATACACAGCCGTGCACACACCTGCAGACCCCAGCAGATACACGCACACACACAGACACCAACAGACATACACGCACATCTTCTCCGAACACACATAGTCTCAGCCCACACCCATAGTCTCCGCCCAGACACTCTTTCTCCTCCCTATCAGCAGCATTTTTCGCACGCAACTCCACAGCAAAACCGTAAATCTTTTTACACCTGTGGTTTTGCTGCGGATTTGATTGACTCAATGGAAGTCAAGGGATGCAGAAACAGTGCAGATCCCCAACAAGAATTGACATGCCGCGAAAACTAAAACGCTGAGAATCCACATGGATTTTTCCTCACTATGTGCACACCAGTTCTGGATTTCTCATTGACTAACATTGGTTGTGCACTACACTGTGGATTTGATGCAATTCCGCATCCAAAAACGCTGCGGATCCGATTCAAAATCCACAACGTGTGCACATAGCCAAAAGGCTTGGGTGTACAGGTGGAAACTCTACTTTAGTGACCAATGTCAGGCAGCTGCGGCCAAGGCATATAAAATAATGGGAAGCTTTCAAATAGGCGTAGATGCTCATGACATGAAGATAGTTTTCTATAAAAGTTACTAGCATTGCCACGCTTAGAATGCTATCTACAATAATGGGCTGTAATGTATAAAAAGAATGTAACTCAAATAGAGGGGGCTTTTGCCTTCCTCTAGGCTAAGGTTGAACTTGATGGACTTATGTCTACATCAACCTTATAAACTATTAGGCTAGGGTGTTATTGAATTACCATTTTCTTTACTTTTCATATCTGTGTTGGGTTCCTCCACCTCCATTTGTCTTCTTCTTTTTTTTTCCTGTATTTTATGAGATTATGTCCAGTATTTTCTGCATACTGAATATAACGTATATATTTACTTAGATTTATATTTAGTGACTTTATATTCATTGGGATTCTTGTAAGTGTTCAATGTTCTCTCTGCCTGAACCACAGAAGACTAAAATCAGATACAGGCTCTCTTATACAGATATGTATTCACAGATGGAGAGACCTGTCAATCATGCAGAGATGGGCAAGGAGAAGCTGTCAGGAGCAATCCTCAGAGACTTTGTTCCATTTACCGTTCAAAGTTGTTTTTTTCTGAAATGCTAGAGCATTTTAGAGTAAACCAGATTTCTGTAAAGAAGCTTGTACCTGATTCATGCTGCCAGCAGTCTGGAACGCATGAATCATCCAACATGTTTCCTTTAAGTGTGAAGCACAACACAATGGATAAATGACAAGTTGAAGTATTGATTTTGCAGCCATAACTAAGAAAAAACTTGACCACCCTATATGCTTTTTCAAAGGTTAATTAACCAAGTTTTGTTTGTTGACATTGCAGTTTACCTTGAAAAATGAGCACCTTACAATTACTTGTCACTAGGGTTGAGCGACTTTTGTTTTTATAGGATCGGGTCGGATTTCACGAAACCCGACTTTTTCAAAAGTCGGGTCGAGTCAAATCGACCGATCCTATAGAAAAGTCTGGGTTGGGGTCGGCCGAAACCCGAAACCCAATGCAGTGCATTGGGATTCTAATGGTTCCCAGGGTCTGAAGGAGAGGAAACTCTCCTTCAGGCCCTGCGATCCATATTAATGTGTAAATAAAGAATAAAAATCAAAAATATTGCTATACTCACCCTCGGACGCGCCCTGGTGGTAACCGGGAGCCTTCCTTCCTAAGAATCAGTGCTTGTAGGACCTTTCGATGACGTCGCGGCTTGTGATTGGTCACGTGAGCGGTCACATGGGCGTCACGCGACCAATCAGAAGCCGTGACGTCATCGAAAGGTCCTTCAAGCGCTGATTCTTAGGAAGTAAGGCTGCGGGTTACAACCAGGGCGCGTCCGAGGGTGAGTATATGCCTATTAGGAATATACTCACCCTCGGACGCGCCCTGGTTGTAACCCGCAGCCTTCCTTCCTAAGAATCAGCGCTTGAAGGACCTTTCGATGACGTCACGGCTTCTGATTGGTCGCGTGAGCGGTCACATGGGCGTCACGCGACCAATCAGAAGCCGTGACGTCATCGAAAGGTCCTTCAAGTGCTGATTCTTAGAAAGGAAGGCTCCCGGTTACAACCAGGGCGCGTCCGAGGGTGAGTATAGCAATATTTTTTATTTTTATTCTTTATTTTACACTTAAATCTGAATTCTGATACCGATTCCCGATATCTTAAACATATCGGGAATCGGAATTGGAATTCCGATTCCAGATTCAGAAGATCGCCGACTTCATGGCCGACCCCACACAGGGGTCAGGTCGGGTTTCATGAAACCCGACTTTGCCAAAGGTCGGCGACTTCTGAAAATGGCTGACCCGTTTCGCTCAACCCTACTTGTCACTCAAGTAACTTTTTACAGCCCAATCTACAGGTGCTTCTCACAAAATTGGAATTTAAACAGAAAGTTAATTTATTTCAGTTCTTCAATACAATAAGTGAAACTCATATATTGTATAGAGGCATTACACAGAAAGTGATCAATTCACTTTCACAATTTCAGTGTTTATCTCTGGTAATGTTAATGATTATGTCTTACTGCCAATGAAAACCCAAAAGTCATTATCTCAGGAAATTAGAATACTTTATGACACCAGCTTGAAAAATGATTTTAAAATCTGAAATGTTAGCCTATTGAAATGTATGTTCAGAACATGCATTTCATACTTGGTCAGGGCTCCTTTTGCATCAATTTCTGCATTGATACAATGTGGCATGGAGGTGATCAGACTGTGGCACTGCTGAAGTGTTATGGAAGCCCAGGTTTCATTGATAGCAGCCTTCAGCTTGTCTGCATTGTTGGGTCTGGTGTCTCTCATCTTCCTCTTGACAATTCACCATATATTCTCTATGGGCTTAAGGTCAGGTGAGTTTGCTGGCCAATCAAGCACAGTGATACTGTTGTTTTTAAACCAGGTATTGGTACTTTTGGCAGTGTGGACAGGTGTCAAGACTGCTGGAGAATGAAATTTTCATCTCCAAAAAGCCTGTCAGCAGAGGGAAGCATGAAGTGCTCTAAAATTTCCTGGTAGATGGCTGCGATGACTTTGGTCTTGATAAAATAGTGGACACCAGCAGATGACATGGCTTCCCAAACCATCACTGATTGTGGAAACTTCAGACCTCAAGCAGCTTGGATTGCATGCCTCTCCATTCTTCGTCCAGACTCTGGGACCTTAATTTCCAAATGAAATGCAAAATTTACCTTCATCTGAAAACAACACCTTGGACCACTGAGCCAGTTCTTTTTCTCCTTGGCCCAGGTAAGACACTTCTGGCGTTGTCTATTGGTCGTGAGTGGCTTGATACAAGGAATGCAACACTTGTAGCCCATGTTCTGGATACGTCTGTATGTGAAGCAATGACTGCATCAGCAGTCCACTCCTTGTGAATCTCCCTCAAATGTTTGTATGGCCTTTTCTTAATCCTTTCAAGGCTGTGGTTATCCGAATTGCTTGTGCATTTTCCACACTTTTTCCTTCCACTCAGCTTTCCATCATAATGCTTGGATATAGCACTCTGAACAGCCAGCTTCTTTAACAATGACCTTTTGTGTCTTACCCTCCTTGTGGAGTGTCAATGACTGCCTTATGGACATATGTTAAGTCAGCAGTCTTCCTCGTGATTGTGGAGCCTACTGAAACAGACTAAGGGACCTTTTTAAAAGCTTAGGAAGCCTTTGCAGGTGTTTTTCAACATTTTTCAAGCTGGTGGTATTCTAATTTACTGAGATAATGAACTTTGGGTTTTCATTGGCTGTAAGCCATAATCATCAACATAAACAAAAATATACACTTGAAATAGATCACTCTGTTTGTATTGACTCTATATAATACATGAGTTTTACTTTTTGTCCTGAAGAATAAATTTACTTTTTCATGATATTTTAATTTTGTGAGAAGCACCTGTATTTAGGAGGCTCATAACAACATGATGGCTGTTTCTAAGGCTTGGATGATCTAAGTTCTAACCAATAGCCTTGCAACCAATCCGTTATGTGCTGTTCATTACTCATGAAACATTAACTGAAGAATTATAGAACTTTCAAGCTGTATTTCTACCTATCAAGGGCAAATTAAAATTATAATAAGACAACTTTTATTTTCAGACTTTAGATTTACAATTTAAAGTTCCATTTAAAAGGAATTAAAATATGAGCTCAATAGACCGAAAAGCAAAAGGTTGTTTCATTTTAGTGGAATTGAAGGAATTATATTAATCAGCTACAATAACTTTTATTTGAACTTTTGATAAACAGCCTTCTAGACAGTTTCCTAATGTTACCGTTAGTAAACAATTTACTGGAAATGAGCCTCATATCCACAAATAAGAAAGCAGAATACACGGATAATCAGACAATATTGTAGAGCAGATGCTGTCGAAAAAGGTGAGCATACTCATTAATCCTACAGCAAGAACACATAAAAGACCAAGTAATTCTTTTGTAATGAATTAATAAAACAGTCACTTGTTTGGTATGAAGATTAACAAGAAAAATCTGGAAGGAGAAAATACAGAATTTTAATATCTGCAATAACTGGTCTCAAAGATGTGAGTTGAATTGTTTGTCTCAAATAAAAAATATATTAGTTTCATATTACAAAATCTAGCTTTTGACAAAATGGTCAGCTCAAAATGTACACATTTATGTTTGACCCCTTCCAAACATGTCGTGCCATATTCTGCCTCTAACAGCAGTGGGTGGAGGGAGCCTCTAACAGCCATTATCCTGTCAATTGCCACTGTCAAAACACTGACAATGGCATTTAACGCACATCGATGTTGTGGTCGAATCGTGTGGATTGATTGGCATGACAAATGCAGGTCTGCTGAAGTCCTCCTTGATTGACATATCGGTTCAGGTGTAAAAGCCAACTTTTAGCTGACGTTGATAGGAGATCATTATTTTTGTTATTCGCAGTAGGGCTGAGGCCATATATAGTGCATGCGACCACAGGTTCAAGTCCCCTAAGAGGATTAACAAATGCATTAAAAAGTGAAAAAAAAAATGTTTTAAAAAAAAACATCCCCTTTTCGCCCTATTAAAAATAAAGCAATAAAAGAAAAATGCATATGTTTGTTATTGCTGCCTTCACAAATGTCTGCTCTCTCAAATTCTAAAATAAATTAATTGGATCGGTAAACGGCGTAATAAGAAAGAAAATCAAACACCAGAGTTACAGGCTTTTGGCCACAAAACTGAAATAAGAGGTGATCAAAACATTGTATCTACCCCAACATGGTATTCGAAAAAATATCAGCTAAGGGAGCAAAAGACAAGCCCTCACACAGCCCTTGAGCTGAAAAGTCTAAACGTTATTGCTCTTGGAAAACGGTGACACGAGAATTTTTTTTTTTTTTTTTTAATTGCCAAATTTTTTTACCCCACTTTAATAAAAAAAAAATACACATGTTTAGTATCTATGCAATCATACTGACCTTGATGATCATATTGCCAGGTTTAGTTTTACCATATAAGGAACATGGTAAATTAAAAATAAATATATATATATATATATATATGTGTATATATATATATATATATATATATATATATATATATATATATATATATATATATATATATATATATATATATATATATATATATATATATATATAGAAGAGCCATAAAATGAAAATGAAAAAATGGAAATTGGTCGCGTCATGAATGGGTTGAAATGCCTTTTACTGAATGACAGTGTTGGCTTTACCAATAAAGTAAAGACTTATTTACTCAGTCAGGGTAAAACGGAATAAAGTCTTTCTTGTCCATTATAATGTAAAAGTGTTTTGTTCAGAATTTCCATTTTTTAGTGATTAAAAAAGTGTGTATAATAAAGTCATAATTTTTAAGCCGTTTTCATAGGTTTAGTGTTTTTATGATATAATTAGTTACATTTTGTATAAGCATTTTTCGAGGGGCTTTTCAATTTCTTTAGTGAAGCATATGAAGAGGAACATCAAGAAAATGCCGTAATTAGAACATGCAGTCCTTTGATAAAAACTTCAAATCACTCTAAAAATCACCTCCCTACAAATAAGTTAAATTAAAACTTGCTGTTTATTATGCTTTATACTTGCAACTTTCTTGGTGAGGTTGGAGCTTAGTGGTGCTCTAAGGCTATGTTCACATGTTTAGTTTTTTTCTGTATGCAAAATTTGTTCTTTTGGCAATAAAAAGCTGCTGGTTTTTTTTGCTTAATTTTTCAAGTACATCTGTCTCTTGTGAATGCTAATACAATTTAGTGCCTGTCGATCCTGGGTTTTCTGCACCAAAAATGCAGCAAAACATGATACCTGAGTTTTTGCTGCTTTTTTTTTGCACTTACTCATTGCTTTCTATGGATAAAAAATACTGCAAAAATGAGGCAAAAATGTTGAAAGAAGTGACATGTGTCAGTTTTCAAAAACACAACAGTTTTTCAATTCAGTCAGGAAAAAAAGCAATGTGTGTGCATGAGATTTCTGAAATCTCATAACCTTTGCAGGAACTGTAAAATGCAGCTTGCATAACAAAAACTAGCAACAAAATGTAACGTGTGAACATAGCCTAACAGAATCAGGAAGATGTGATTGACTAACATTTACTTGTTGAGAGACGCAACAAAAGCAATAATACTTATTTACATACATAGTGTAAATTTGTAGACACACAATATGGCCACAAGTTTTGGCACATCATTTAAATTATTAAATTCAGTTTTTAATTAACTTGTTCCTATTGTCACAAATATAAATCCAACCACTGGCCATGCGTGTGCCTTCACAAATATTTGGGAAAGAATGGCTCATTCTAAAGAGGCAGCACGGGCAGCACGGTGGTGCAGTGGTTAGCACAGCAGCCTTGCATTGCTGGGGTCCTGGGTTCAAACCCCACCAAGGACAACATCTGCAAAGAGTTTGTATGTTCTCTCCGTGTTTGCATGGGTTTCCTCCGGTCACTCCGGTTTCCTCCCACATTTCAAAGACATACTGATAGGGAATTTAGATTGTGAGCCCCAACGGGGACCGCGATGATAATGTGTGCAAACTGTAAAGCGCTGCGGAATATGTTAGCGCTATATAAAAATAAAGACTATTATTATTAAAGAGCTCACTGAATTACAATGTGGTAATACGATGCCAATTTCATAACAAGTCAGTTAATGAAATATCTTCCAAAAGGTTTCACAATTTTCTATGTGTGATGTTATAGAAAAGTGAAAGCATTTAGAATCCACAGCAATTCAGCCATAAAAAGGGATATTGCAAAAAGTTACAGTAAAGTAGTGGGGGTCATCAGGTGCTAAGGAGCATGGTGCATAGGAAGACAAGGCCATGCATGCACATATGCAATGCATTTAAATATGCAAATTTAGCCTTCAGAGTTGCAGAAGACAGGAACTTTAAACATTTATCATAGAGTTAAAACATTGGGAGCAGTATAAAGGAAGTCATCATTGGCTCCCCAACACAGTGAGGCCAACCCTGATATGTGCTATTACACAGATATGGACACCATCTCCATCCTTTTTACAAGGAATATTAGACACATTATTTATTTATTCATTATTAGATTTTTACATCAACATCACTATTGAGCCTAGAGATTAACTGCAATGGTCATTGACGAACAATAGTAACCATCAATTTCAACCACGTCCGCCGAGAGGGCAGATACCACAGACTCAATAAGTCACCAGATACAGACATGCTCCAAGGTAGGAATAATGACCTCGAAATCAACATTTCAACTAAGAATCTATCACCAGCCCAACATAGATTACTTCAGAAGGGGAAACTCTCCTTCAGGCCCTGGGATCAGTCACCTGACCGCTAATCTGACCGTGACGTCAACGAAGGTCCTTCACTCACTGCATTCTAAGGAACGGAGGCAGACGCTAGCAGCGGTGACAGCCAGGGTTCGCCGGAGGGGTGAGTATATCCATATTTTTTATTTTTATTCTTTATTTTTTACATGAATATGGATCCCAGGGCCTAAAGGAGAGTTTCCTCTCCTTCAGACCCTGGAAACCATACGCACCGCACACGCCGAAGATGACTGGGAACACTTCCGATTCTGATTTCCGATATCGCAAAAATATCGGAACTCAGTATCGGAATTCCGATACAGCAAATATCGTCCGATCCCCGATACTTGCAGTATCGGAATGCTCAACACTAGTCAATACACTTAGGACAACTGCATTTCAAACACAATCTTGCCATCTAAGAAATGATGGCTCTGGAGTCCTTACGGTTCAATGAGTCAATGCTAACTAAGCCTGCCAACAAAGTCAGGGATTTTGTTGTTGTGGACAAAAAATACCACGTATCAGAGACTCAATTATCTAATATGATAACTTTTAATCCTATACACACTATTAGATCAAACATTGACTCAGTATTGAACCATTACTTTGAATTAAAAGTGACTAATGAAAAGATCTTTGACTTTTTTACATAGAAGAACCCAATTAAACCAGTACTCTAAACTCTACCCAAGATTCATAGGAACCTAACGCGGCCACCTGGGAGACCTATTGTGGACTCTACAGACACTCGCTGTCACCACTTACCATTTATCTTGAAAATGCGAAGGACAGTAAATCATTCTTGTTTGACACCACAGCCTTTATTAATACAATCAAGCCACTAGACACTGTATCAAAGGATAATTTACTGATACACTGGATGTTACAATCTGTACACACCTATCAGATATGAAATGGCTATACCACTGGAGTTTGGCTCTTACAGAAAATCTATATTGTCGAATTAAAGATTTCCTTTTTTCTGGAATTACTGAACTTGATTGTACGTGAGAACTACTTTCTTTTTGGCAAAGTGTTTTATATACAAAGGAAAGACTGCATGGTCTGGTGATGCTATATTGATGATATAAATGGGACATAATTTAGTTCTACATATTTTTTTAAAACCTTGACTCTATTGATCCTGATTTACAATTGATGTCCCATATACTGTAGATTACACGTATACACAGTAACAAAAACTGTCACCGGGTCCCTGACAACTGATGCTTCTAGGAAACCCATAGACCATAACAACCTTGTTAATATATACCAGTAATCACCCTAGATCAATGAAGAATTCTCTTCCCTAGTCACAATTTAGGCAGGTGTCATGGAAGATGCTAGTAACCTTTTCTCAGACTACATCCATATCAGCATGGAATGAAACTTTTCCCTGCCTAAATGGTGGTGAGTTTTCCAATGCACTGAAAGGTGATTATAACATTCACTCTCAGTCAGGACACATGCTCAGTGCTAAGGAATTCTGTACATGTGGATTCATTTTCATCGTCTTTGCCATCAGGGGTCCATGCGGTCTTGTATTCATTGGAGAACCAGCAGCATATCGTACAAGGGCAAACTTCAAAACATAAGTCCACCATTAGAATGGAAATTATAGAGTTGCCAATCCCTCAGCATTTTATTAATCATGATTACAAGGTCAGCCAATTACATTTTCAGTTGTTGGAAGAGGCGTATACAAGAAGAAATGGGGGCAAAAGAGTCACAATGCTGAAAATGTGTGAATCATTCTCCATCTACCACCTACAAACACTGCCAAATTTAGGTCTCAATAGAAAGTCTTACTTATTACTAACAATGTTTATTATGTCCTGATAATTATTTTGTTTTTTTTATTTATGGATACGCTGAGGATCACTCCTAACATTTTAGGGTAATGTTTTTATATCATTCTTGGTTCTAACCATGCTAATTAATGTTATACAACCCTTGTACTCTTTATGTCATGTCATCATTTGTTTACAATATGTAAGAGCAATAGTCTGTCATAGCTTTAAAACTGTATGCATTTATATGTATTTGCCCAACAATATCCTTATACAGTACGTCCGTCATACCTACTTACCGACAAAATACACATACTTCTGTCATTTATCATATACTTACGCCCCTGTCGCTGAATCCCTAGCAAAAGGTGGCTACTTTGAAGAACTATGAAGACATATTTTCAGTTGTTTCACACTTTTTTGCTAAGTATATAATTCCACATGTGATAATTCATAGTTTTGATGCCTTCAGTGTGAATGTACAATTTTCATAGTCATAAAAATACAGAAAAATCTTTAATTGAGAAGGTGTGTCCAAACTTTTGGACGGTACTGTATATGAGGCCCTCCTTTACGTCTAATGCAGAATGTATAGAAGTCCCTCTTCCTTCTAATTTTTGACAATTCTTGCTTTGTGAGATTTGCTGAATTTGCAGAATGGGCAAAACAAAACTTGGAACAGGACCCTCAGTTTAAACAGAAAATTATGTTCAGTGATGAGGCAAACTTTTTTGGGTGGCCATTTATTTGAATACACCTAAATAACATAGGAATGGTGACAGTTTTCTTGCGTAGGGTGTCTTGCATTGAAATCTGCTGCAATGACCCAGGTACTGCTTTCACCAGACATCAACACAATTTCTATCCGCTCCTCATGTGTTAACCTCTGCGACATATCAATGGCTGTAAACAAAGAGAAACTTGTAAATAACTCATGAAAGAGTAAAGTTACGCTAAAACCAAGCACACCATTGTTTTTCTTGTGAAATTCCCACTAAGTGTGATGTGTCACATGTCCCTCTTCCCATTGGAAAAAATAAAGTTGGATCCAAAATGGCCAACTACAAAATGGCCGCCATGGTCACCAACCATTTTGAAAAGGTTTTCCCCTCCAATATACTAATGTGCCACAAACAGGAAGTTGATATCACCAACCATTCCCATTTTTTTTAGGTTTATCCATATACATGGCCCACCCTGTACAACAACAAAGCCAAATTTAATTTTCTAATGTTTATGGTTTTCTGTGGTTATTTTCTTCTACTTTTGGGTAGATTTCCACTACCACTATTGCACCCTCATCGAACAGCAGTGCCAAACCCAGACATTTAGTGATAATTTCGATATGACATCACTGCTACAGCCACATCAATAAATATTCAAGGCTTTAGTTGGAAAATAAAGCTGCATTTGTTAATTTAATGAACAAGATACCAATGGATTAAAAAGAAATTAAAATGGACAACCCTTGTAAGTTTTCATAAATGTATTATTGAGTTAAACTATCTGACAACGTACAGTGTGAAAAGCCTAATACATGACCAATTCATCTTGGAAAGCATTGTTACTTTCAAACTAGTGACTCAAGTTATTTCTTCATGCGAAATAGACTTTCTAAGTGATTGCTTTCTTTTTCTATAACTTTTAGTGGGTTCAGTAATTTTGTCCCTGTTTGTTCTGCTTCAGCCTCAGTTCAACATGTGGTGATTATTATGTCAAGACGAATAATGTGCTTCAAGTTGTTCTTTCCTGGTGGTGCATGAGTTGTACATTATTGTTATACTTTCTTAAGACCTGTAGATTTTCTTTCTGTTTGCTCAGTAAAGCATTGCTGTCAGTGAGTGAAGAAGTGTCACACAGAAGGACATTATTTTTTGTAATTGAAGTTTATAAAGTAAAAATAGACTTGTTTTCCTTGGTGTGTTAGTTCTATTAAATCACATTGCCAAAAATCCCTTAGGAACTGGAACCTAGTATGCATGAAGTAGGGTGAGGAATTTTAATTAAATATAATGATTTTTCTTACTCTCGGGAGAAGAAATAATTAACTGATTTAAGAAGAGTATATGACCTGAGAAGTCTTTAATCAGCAGATATATGGGCAATCTATAAAACAGAGGATTTGTCTTTTGGAGATTCTTTAGCTGTGTATTGTAATATAAGCATTACTAATTAACAGGACACTGTTAACTAATGATCAGTGGATAGATAAACTATTATGTCCTGTATAGGTAGATCAGTAAATATGACCACAGCAACACCATAGCTATAAAACTAAACAAATGGAGTCTGAAGTGCATATACTACAGGTACTAATCATATTACAAAGAAAACCTATAGCTTATAGGGCCAAAAATTAAGGGCACTTTCACAAAACAAAAATATCCAAAAAAGAATGCAAGTTATAAAGATAAAGTAATAAACTTAATTAAATATGCAAACAGACATTAATAATAAAATTGGTAAAAATAATAAAGGGAGAATATAACACAGAAATACCCTCTACCCAAGACCCAGGTATATAAACCAGCTTGATGAATTATGCATAAAGGTCAGGAATGATGTATAAACACACAACCAAGTGGACTCAAGTTTATCCACAATATGGGTGAAAATTAATATACAAAGGAGTAGTATCCTACAGTGGCAGAATAATACATATAAATTGCATTGCAATACATGAAGAGACAATAATGATTTGTAAAAACCTTGGGGGAGGAAGGACTTGAACCTCAATGCAGGTTTCACAATAAAATAAATAGCAACAATACATGTAAAAACATAGGGTAAGTAGTTGACCTTAATTTGATCAAAAAAGCATAAAAGCAATCCCACCATGACAAGGTGTACCCCATCATTAGAATGGTCTTTAACTCTTAAATTTACACTTGCTTAGTTCAACTAAGGCTAGTAGGCCTCAAAAGAGGTTGGTACAGAACAGGACTTATACCAGATTGTTTCACTCGTGCCAGGGTAAAGTTATACAGGCAAGATGCAAAGACCAAGAAAGGGGAGCACACCCCTGTATGTGCAAAGTACAAGTACAAGGAACTAAAGGAAAACTGAAAGAATGGACTGACACCCCTATTGGTATAAGTGCAATGTGGTCATTCTAAATGTGACTATTAAATGACAAAATATAGGATAAAAACAATGAGCTAATGTTAGGTGTCGAGTTCCTGCCACGGCACAGGGGGAATCTCGAACCACCTCCGCTGTGGTCTCTCATTCTCCTCCGGCCGCAGTGGAGCCTGCTCAGCGGAGACGTTGGTCCCAGCGCCTGGCTCGGACAGATACTGCACGTTTGGTTACTGCTGCCCTTCCAGGATCAGCCATTATAATCAATACTGTTCAGCAGCGAGCAGGCGCTCCTGGGACTAAGTCTTGCTTTTCTACTTCTGAGCATGCCCCAGCGAAGACCTCTCATTGGAGGTTGGGGGTCACACGCTCAGGCCCTGTAGCAGCTCCTATTGGTCCACTAGGAAGGTCCTTGAGAGCTGCAGCTATAAAGGGTTCACTCGGCCATGTGCTAGTATAAATCAGTAATTGTGTGTGTGTGGATGTATGCCTGTTCTGGGGAAAGCTCCGAACCATTCCCATCCCTAGAGTTGATGAATGTTCACGAATGTTGGAGCTGTCTAGTGCCAAATAGTGCAATCCAGCACCAGGCACAATCTATACTGTGTCTAACCAGCAGTGAGCGCCATCGCGGTGCTGTACGCACTCTGTGCTGCTATCTTCTGTTTCTCCTGACAATCTGTCAGTGTAGGATGAGAACTCCCGCTTGATCCCAGCATCTGACTCAGGGTGTCCTCAGGCGCGGACTCAAAAGCCACCAAGGGTCAGAGCGGGATCAATCACCAGCATAGTAGGGGTGAATTGCAGGTATCCCACTAGTATCCATTTGCTGCACCCTGTGACTGCTAACAGGGCACAGCGTTACCTTTATTCCCTGTGACTCTGTGAAGCAACAGAGTTCGTTCCTATACAGACCGGGTGATGGAACCCGTGTCTATTCTGGAGTAATATTGCCATATAGTGCCGCCATTAGCTAGCAGCAGGTTCCACTCCTGCAAGGTGGACCCCGGGCTGCGAACGCACCTTCATTATCATTATATTTACTTGGTGCATTCCGTCAGCCCTAATAGTATACTAGCGCCAGGGTCTGGCTAGTAATGTTGGATGATCAGCGCCTACAACGGTAAATCCAGCAGCTGGAGGGTAGGTTGTCGGCTCTTGAATGCACAACCTCGGCCGTGGATATCACCATAGTCGCTGTTCAGGCTGCTAGCGTAGCTGCAGCCAGTTTGTCCACTGCCACCCCTGCTCTGACTTTATCCTGTCTCTCGTTACCAGACAAGTTTGCTGGTGACAGTAGGGTGTGTCAACGATTCGTGAGCCAATGTGCCATACATCTAGAGCTCCTGGCTGCACGTTTTCCCATGGAACTGGCTAAAGTGGGATTTATTCTATCACTTCTGTCGGGCAGGGCATTGGAGTGGGCAATGCCGCTGTGGGAGCATGATGATCATGTGGTGCAGCGTGCTCCTCACTTCTTAGACTCTCTGAAAGAGGTCTTTATGGGACCTCGTGTCACCCATGATACAGCGCTCCAACTGCTGGCATTGACACAGGGCTCGTCCTTGGTCAGTCAATTCGCTGTCCACTTACAGACTTTGGCATCTGAGCAGGAGTGGCCGGATCAAGTCCTTATCCCGGTGTTCTGGAAGGGACTGGCTGACCATGTGAAGGATGCCTTGGCCACTAGGGAGATTCCTGCCACACTGGAAGAGGCTATAACTATATCCACCCGCATTGACCTTCTTTTTTCCCACCGAAGGTTGGAGCAAACCCAGTGTAGGCAGAGGTTCCAGTTGGCTCCTACCTTCGCCAGGCCTCTGAAATCTCCTGTTCAGGCGTCCGAGTCCCATGAGGCCATGGAAGTTTCTCGAGCAGGACCTAAGTCCCGGGCCACTCGAATACCCGTGGTCTCTGCCTGCCAGCAGTTAAGACATTATGCCAAGAAATGTCCCCTGCGGTCGGGAAACGTCCGAGTCTAGTAACCGTAGGATGAGGTTCAATAGACACAGCGGCGGTTTCCCCCAAACTGTCCTTTAAAGGGACAATGACCTTTGTTCCATCCACTCTTACAGTCAAGCTTTGTGTGGATTCTGGGGCAGAGGGGAATTTTATGTCCTCTGCCTTCGCACTATGCCATGCAATACCCCTTGTGATGCTCGCCAAGCCGGTGACTGTATGAGTTGTGAATGGGTCGACACTGACCTCACAAACAGCACCCAGACTATCCCATTTACGTTATCTATGTCTCCATCCCATCAGGAGATTATTTCCCTTCTTGTCATTCCCGAGGGAAAAGACAAGATCCTGCTAGGGATACCCAGGCTATGTTACCACTCCCCTCATACAGAGTGGTCTTCAGGGAGAATTTTGGAATGGAGTGAATCGAGTGAGGGCAGATGCTTGAGGGAGTGCGTTCAACTTGCCACTACAGAGGTACCCGCAGATCTTTCTTCTCTCCCCAAGCACTATTGGTCCTATGCGGATGTGTTCTCCAAGAGGACTGAGGAGACTCTTCCGCCTCACTGCCCCTATGACTGTCCTACTGATCTCTTGTCTGGGGCAGAGCCTCCCCGGGGTCGGGTCTACTGTTGTGAATTCTGTTGTCGGGCTCCCTCCTGTGGTCATGAATGGTACTTCGGCTGGTTCTGTCCATGGACTTCCTCTGGTGGGTGTTTCTGAGTTTTACTTCCACAGGTGACGAGGTTAATTCGTTGGCTGGCTGCTCTGTTTGACTCCGCTTAGGTCTTTGCTCCATGCCACCTGTCAATGTTCCAATATTGGTCTTGTTCACTCCTGGATCATTCTTGTGACCTGTCTTCCCAGCAGAAGCTAAGTTCTAGCTTGTATTTCTTTTGTTTGCTATTTTTCTGTCCAGCTTGCTATTTTTATTGTTCTCTTGCTTGCTGGAAGCTCTGGGACGCAGAGGGAGCGCCTCCGCACCGTGAGTCGGTGCGGAGGGTCTTTTTGCGCCCTCTGCGTGGTCTTTTTGTAGGTTTTTGTGCTGACCGCAAAGTAACCTTTCCTATCCTCGGTCTGTTCAGTAAGTCGGGCCTCACTTTGCTAAATCTATTTCATCTCTGTGTTTGTATTTTCATCTTTACTCACAGTCATTATATGTGGGGGGCTGCCTTTTCCTTTGGGGAATTTCTCTGAGGCAAGGTAGGCTTTATTTTTCTATCTCCAGGGCTAGCTAGTTCCTTAGGCTGTGCCGAGTTGCATAGGGAGCGTTAGGCGCAATCCACGGCTATTTCTAGTGTGTTTGATAGGATTAGGAATTGCGGTCAGCAGAGTTCCCACGTCCCAGAGCTCGTCCTTTATTATCAGTAACTATCAGGTCATTCCGTGTGCTCTTAACCACCAGGTTCATTATTGTCCTGACCACAGGTCATAACAGTCTACCCCCTGTCTCTCCCAGAGATGGAGGCAAGAACTCAATATATCCAGGAAAATTTGGCAAGAGGGTTCATTAGGAAGTCAGTGTCACCTGCTGAGGTGGGGTCTTTCTTCGTGCAGAAGAAGAACGGAGAACTATGTCCATGCATAGACTACAGGGGTTGTAACGCCATCACCGTTAAGAATAAGTATGCTTTGCCCCTGATATCTGAACTCTTTGATAGGCTATGGGGAGCAAGGGTAATTACTAAACTAGATCTGTGGGGTGCTTACAACCTGATTCGCATCCGTGAGGAAGATGAATGGAAGACGGCTTTTAACACCAGAGATGGGCACTTTGAATACCTGGTGATGCCCTTTGGGCTCTGTAATGCCCCGGCCATTTTCCATGACTTTGTGAACTATGTCTTCCAGGATATGCTTTCCTCCTAGGTGGTAGTATATCGGAATGATATTCTCAACTACTCTCCAGATTTATATTCCCACTGGAGAGAAGTTTCCAAAGTCTTCGACCTCCTACGGGCAAACTCCCTCTATGCCAAGTTGGAGAAGTGTGTGTTTGAGCAGGAGTCCTTACCTTTCCTTGGCTATATCATCTCTGCCCAGGGATTGGCTATGGATCCTGCCAAGCTACAGGCTGTGATTGACTGTCAGGAACCCAATTCTCTCAAAGCGGTGCAGTGCTTTATGAGGTTCATTAACTAATATCGCCAGTTAATTCCTCACTTCTCAAATCTGGTAGCTCACATGGTAGTCCTCACCAAGAAGGAAGCAAATCCCAAATTGTGGTCGGAGGAGGTCTCCAAGGCCTTCCTCTCTATTAAGTCTCATTTTGCTAGCGCTCCCACCCTACATCGCACTGATGTAGATAAACCATTTATAATGGAGGTGGATGCCTCATCCATCGGTGCTGGAGCTGTCGTCTTCCAAAAACGAAGCTCAAGGTTAGAAGCATCCTTGCTTCTTTTTCTCCAAGACCTTAACACCCGCGCAGAGGAATTACTCCATTGGGGACAGGGAGTTGTTAGCTATGAAGTTGGCCGTCTTGGAGTGGAGATACTTCCTGGAGCGGACTCATTTTCCTTTCCAAGTGTATACCGACCACAAAAATTTGGTTTATTTGCAGACTGCCCAGCGGCTAAACTCTCACCAAGCTAAATGGTCCTTGTTTCTCCCCATTTCCACTTCACCCTCCATTATTTTTCCCTTGGAAGAACATTCGTGCCAATGCTCTCTCCTGCTCCGTAGTATCTTCAGTAGAGGAGAAGGAGGAGTCTTGGCTAATTGTCCCTTCAGAGAGCCTGAGGACTGTGGCCCCGGTTTCGCTAGAGTCTATGCCCCCAGGCAAGACTTTTGTGCCATCTAATTTGCGACCAGGGCTTCTCTCTTGGGCTCACTCATCAAGGGTGGGTGGACATTTTGTGACCAAGAGGACATTTGAGCTTCTGGTGAGGATGCACTGGTGGCCGCATATGGACCGTGATGTAGGAGACTATATTCGGGCATGTGTCTCCTGCGCCAAGAATAAGTCTCCTCGACAATGGCCAGCTGGGTTACTTTACCCCTTGCTGGTGGCAGACAGGCCCTGGGAGATGGTTTTGATGGACTTTGTGGTGGGCTTACCCAAGTCTCATAGCTGCACCATTATTTGGGTAATCACGGCCATTTTTCCAAAATGGTGTACTTGATGCCTCTTCCACGGCTACCTTCTGCATGGGCCTTGGCAGCATCATTTATTAAACACATTTTCCGCCTACATGGTATGCCGGACAAAATTATCAGTGACCGGGGTCCTGTTGTGAATTCTGCTCTTGGGCTCCCTCAGGTGGAAGGAAGGGGTGATTCTTTCTGCCATCTCCCCTGATTTACGACGGGTTCTTCAGGAATTTCAGGCTAATAAATCTGACCGCTGTCCAGTGGGGAAACTGTTTGTTCCTGATAGATGGACTAGTAAAGTGATTTCTGAGGTTCATTGTTTTGTGTTGGCTGGCCATCCTGGGATTTTTGGTACCAGAGATTTGGTTGGTAGGTCCTTTTGGTGGCCTTCTTTGTCGCGGGATGTGCGTTCTTTTGTGCAGTCCTGCGGGATTTGTGCGCGGGCTAAGCCTTGCTGTTCCCGCGCTAGTGGGCTGCTTCTGCCTTTGCCAGTCCCTGAGAGACCTTGGACGCATATTTCTATGGATTTTATTTCAGATCTTCCGGTTTCCCAGAGGATGTCGGTTATCTGGGTGGTTTGTGACCGGTTTTCTAAGATGGTTCATTTGGTACCTTTGCCTAAATTGCCTTCCTCTTCTGATTTGGTTCCCTTGTTTTTTCAGCATGTGGTTCGTTTGCATGGCATTCCGGAGAATATTGTGTCCGATAGAGGTTCCCAGTTTGTTTCTAGGTTTTGACAGGCCTTTTGTGCTAGGCTGGGCATTGATTTGTCTTTTTCTTCCGCATTTCATCCTCAGACAAATGGCCAAACCGAGCGAACTAATCAGACTTTGGAAACTTATTTGAGATGCTTTGTGTCTGCTGATCAGGATGATTGGGTGACTTTCTTGCCATTGGCCGAGTTTGCCCTTAATAATCGGGCTAGTTCTGCTACCTTGGTTTCGCCTTTTTTTTTGTAATTTTGGTTTTCATCCTCGTTTTTCTTCAGGGCAGGTTGAGCCTTCTGATTGTCCTGGTGTGGATTCTGTGGTTGACAGGCTGCAGCAAATTTGGGCTCATGTGGTGGACAATTTGGTTTTGTCTCAGGAGGAGGCTCAGCGTTTTGCTAACCGTTGTCGGTGTGTTGGTTCCCGGCTTCAGGTTGGGGATTTGGTCTGGTTGTCTTCCCGTCATGTTCCTATAAAGGTTTCTTCCCCTAAGTTCAAGCCTCGGTTTATTGGTCCTTATAGGATTTCTGAGATTATCAATCCAGAGTCTTTTCGTTTGGCCCTACCAGCCTATTTTTCCATCCATAATGTTTTCCATAGATTTTTGTTGCGGAAGTATGGGGTGCCCGTTGTTCCCTCTGTTGATCCTCCAGCCCCAGTGTTGATTGATGAGGAGTTGGAGTATGTGGTTGAGAAGATTTTGGATTCTCGTTTTTCGAGGCGGAAGCTTCAGTATCTTGTCAAATGGAAGGGTTACGGCCAGGAGGATAATTCTTCGGTTGTTGCCTCCGATGTTCATGCTGACGATTTGGTTCGTGCCTTTCATTTGGCTCGTCCTGATCGGCCTGGGGGCTCTGGTGAGGGTTCGGTGACGCCTCCTCAAGGGGGGGTACTGTTGTGAATTCTGCTCTTGGGCTCCCTCCGGTGGTTATGAGTGGTAGTGCTGCTGTCTTTGGATCGCAGCATTTATCAGGTGTGTCCACTTATTGCAATTTGGACTGGGCTATTTAGTCTTGCTTGATCCTTTAGTCAGTGCCAGTTGTCCATTGTTTTTGGAGGATTCACATCCATACCTGGTCTCTCCTGTTTTGCTGTTCATTTCAACAAAGATAAGTTCTGACTTTGTTTTTGCTGTCCACATGCTGTGGACCTTATTGTTCAGTGCATTTTCATGTTTTGTCTTGTCCAGCTTTGTCTGTGAAGGATTTTTTGCAGCCAAGCTGTGTCTCTGGAGATGCGGATATAAGCTCCATGTCTTTAGTCAGATGTGGAGATTTGTATTTTCTGTGGTGGATATTTTCTAGTGTTTTAATACTGACCGCATAGTACTCTGTCCTATTCTTTCTTTTTAGCTAGAATGGCCTCCTTTGCTAAATCCTGATTTCAGTCTGCGTATGTCATTTCCCTCTCCTCTCACAGTCAATATTTGTGGGGGGCTGTCTATCCTTTGGGGATTTTCTCTGAGGCAAGATAGTTTTCCCGTTTCTATCTTTAGGGGAAGTTAGTTCTTAGGCTGTGTTGAGGTGTCTAGGGAGTGTTAGGTACATCCCACAGCTACTTCTATTTGCGGTGCTAAGTTCAGGGTCTGCGGTCAGTACAGGTACCACCTTCTCCAGAGTACGTCTCATGCTGCTCCTAGGCCACCAGATCATAACAGTACAACTGGCCAACAATGAGTTAAACGCATCTCAGAAGAAGGGAAGGAGAGTGCTGAGCCATTTTATTTTCTGTAGTCTGTTTTGTCTTTCCTTACCTCTTTTCCTCTGGGTGGCTCAGGAGTTTGGCGCTGGCATGGAGGTTCAGGAATTGGTTTCTCGTGTGGACCAACTTGCTGCTAGAGTGCGGGGTATTTCCGATTATATCGTTCAGAATCCGGCTTTAGAGCCTAGAATTCCAACTCCTGATTTGTTTTTTGGGGACAGGTCCAAATTTTTGAGCTTTAAAAATAACTGTAAACTATTTTTTGTTCTGAAACCCCGTTCTTCTGGTGATTCCATTCAGCAGGTTAAAATTGATATTTCCCTGCTGCGTGGTGATCCTCAGGATTGGGCATTTTCCCTGGAATCTGGGAATCCTGCTTTGCTTAATGTAGACACCTTTTTTCAGGCGCGAGGGTTATTGTATGATGAACCTAATTCAGTGGATCATGCAGAGAAGACCTTGTTGGCCCTGTGTCAGGGTCAAGAAGCGGCAGAATCGTATTGCCAGAAATTTAGAAAATGGTTTGTGTTGACTAAATGGAATGAGGATGCCTTGGCGGCAATTTTCAGAAAGGGTCTTTCTGAATCTGTTAAAGATGTTACGGTGGGGTTCCCCACGCCTGCTGGTCTGAGTGATTCTATGTCTCTGGCCATTCAGATTGATCGGCGCTTGCGCGAGCGCAGAGTTGTGCACACTGTGGTGTTGTCCTCCGAGCAGAGCCCTGAGCCTATGCAGTGTGATAGGATTTTGTCTAGAGCTGAACGACAAAGATTCAGGTGTCAGAATAGGTTGTGTTTTTACTGCGGCGATTCTGCTCATGTTATTTCTGATTGCCCTAAGCGTACAAAGAGAATCGCTAGTTCTGTTACCATCAGTACTGTACAACCTAAATTTCTGTTATCTGTGACCTTGATCTGCTCATTATCGTCATTTTCTGTCATGGCATTTGTGGATTCAGGCGCCGCTCTGAACTTAATGGACTTAGAATTTTCCAGACGTTGTGGTTTCCCCTTGCAGCCTTTGCAGAACCCTATTCCTTTAAGGGGGATTGATGCTACACCGTTGGCTATAAATAAACCTCAGTATTGGACACAGCTGACCATGCGCATGGCGCCAGCCCATCAGGAAGATTGTCGCTTTCTAGTGTTGCATAATTTGCATGATGATATTGTGCTGGGTTTTCCATGGTTACAGGTACATAATCCAGTGTTAGATTGGAAATCTATGTCTGTGACTAGTTGGGGTTGTCAGGGGGTTCATGGTCACGTTCCTTTGATGTCAATTTCCTCTTCCCCCTCTTCTAAAATTCCTGAGTTTTTGTCAGATTTCCAGGATGTATTCGATGAGCCCAAATCCAGTTCCCTTCCACTGCATAGGAACTGTGATTGTGCTATTGACTTGATTCCAGGTTGTAAGTTCCCTAAGGGCCGACTTTTCAACCTGTCTATGCCAGAACATGCCACCATGCGGAGCTATATTAAGAAGTCTTTGGAGAAGGGGCATATTCTTCTTCACCATTGGGAGCAGGTTTTTTTTTTGTTGTCAAGAAGGATGGCTCCTTGAGACCCTGTATTGATTATCGCCTCTTGAATAAGATCACGGTCAAATTTCAATACCCTTTGCCTTTGCTTAATGATTTGTTTGCTAGGATTAAGGGGGCTAGTTGGTTTACTAAGATTGACCTTCGAGGGGCATATATATTTATTCGTATTAAGCAGGGTGACGAATGGAAAACTGCATTTAATACACCCGAAGGCCATTTTGAATACCTTGTGATGCCATTCGGACTCTCTAATGCCCCATCTGTGTTCCAGTCCTTCATGCATGATATCTTTCGGAGTTATCTTGATAAATTCATGGTTGTATATTTGGATGATATTTTGATTTTTTCCGATGATTGGGAGTCTCATTTGAAACAGGTCAGGATGGTAATTCAGATCCTCCATAATAATGCTTTATTTGTGAAGGGGTCGAAGTGCCACTTTGGAGTGCAGAAGGTTTCTTTTTTGGGCTTCATTTTTTCTCCCTCATCTATAGAAATAGATCCGGTTAAGGTTCAGGCCATTCATGGTTGGATTCAGCCCACATCTGTGAAGAGCCTTCAGAAATTCTTGGGCTTTGCTAATTTTTATCGTTGTTTCATTGCCAACTTCTCCAGTGTGGTTAAACCTCTGATCGATTTGACGAAGAAAGGCGCTGATGTGACAAATTGGTCCTCTGCGGCTGTTTCTGCCTTTCAGGAGCTTAAACGCCGATTTACTTCTGCCCCTGTGTTGCGTCAGCCGGATGTTTCTCTTCCATTTCAGGTTGAGGTTGACGCGTCTGAGATTGGGGCAGGGACCGTTTTGTCTCAGAGGAATTCTGATGGTTCCTTGATGAAACCGTGTGCCTTCTTTTCTCTGAAGCTTTCGCCTGCGGAACGCAATTATGATGTCGGCAATCGGGAGTTGTTGGCTATGAAGTGGGCATTTGAGGAGTGGCGACATTGGCTTGAGGGGGCCAAGCACCGTATTGTGGTCCTGACCGATCATAAGAATCTGATTTACCTCGAGTCTGCCAAATGACTGCATCCTAGACAGGCTCGATGGTCCCTGTTTTTCTCCCGTTTTGATTTTGTGGTCTCGTATTGTCCGGGTTCTAAGAATGTTAAGGCTGATGCCCTCTCTAGGAGTTTTTTTCCCGATTCCCCTGGGGTTCTTGAGCCGGTCGGCATTCTGAAGGAAGGGGTGATTCTTTCTGCCATCTCCCCTGATTTACGACGGGTTCTTCAGGAATTTCAGGCTAATAAACCTGACCGCTGTCCAGTGGGGAAACTGTTTGTTCCTGATAGATGGACTAGTAAAGTGATTTCTGAGGTTCATTGTTCTGTGTTGGCTGGCCATCCTGGGATTTTTGGTACCAGAGATTTGGTTGGTAGGTCCTTTTGGTGGCCTTCTTTGTCGCGGGATGTGCGTTCTTTTGTGCAGTCCTGCGGGATTTGTGCGCGGGCTAAGCCTTGCTGTTCCCGCGCTAGTGGGCTGCTTCTGCCTTTGCCAGTCCCTGAGAGACCTTGGACGCATATTTCTATGGATTTTATTTCAGATCTTCCGGTTTCCCAGAGGATGTCGGTTATCTGGGTGGTTTGTGACCGGTTTTCTAAGATGGTTCATTTGGTACCTTTGCCTAAATTGCCTTCCTCTTCTGATTTGGTTCCCTTGTTTTTTCAGCATGTGGTTCGTTTGCATGGCATTCCGGAGAATATTGTGTCCGATAGAGGTTCCCAGTTTGTTTCTAGGTTTTGACAGGCCTTTTGTGCTAGGCTGGGCATTGATTTGTCTTTTTCTTCCGCATTTCATCCTCAGACAAATGGCCAAACCGAGCGAACTAATCAGACTTTGGAAACTTATTTGAGATGCTTTGTGTCTGCTGATCAGGATGATTGGGTGGCTTTCTTGCCATTGGCCGAGTTTGCCCTTAATAATTGGGCTAGTTCTGCTACCTTGGTTTCGCCTTTTTTTTTGTAATTTTGGTTTTCATCCTCGTTTTTCTTCAGGGCAGGTTGAGCCTTCTGATTGTCCTGGTGTGGATTCTGTGGTTGACAGGCTGCAGCAAATTTGGGCTCATGTGGTGGACAATTTGGTTTTGTCTCAGGAGGAGGCTCAGCGTTTTGCTAACCGTTGTCGGTGTGTTGGTTCCCGGCTTCAGGTTGGGGATTTGGTCTGGTTGTCTTCCCGTCATGTTCCTATAAAGGTTTCTTCCCCTAAGTTCAAGCCTCGGTTTATTGGTCCTTATAGGATTTCTGAGATTATCAATCCAGTGTCTTTTCGTTTGGCCCTACCAGCCTATTTTTCCATCCATAATGTTTTCCATAGATTTTTGTTGCGGAAGTATGGGGTGCCCGTTGTTCCCTCTGTTGATCCTCCGGCCCCAGTGTTGATTGATGAGGAGTTGGAGTATGTGGTTGAGAAGATTTTGGATTCTCGTTTTTCGAGGCGGAAGCTTCAGTATCTTGTCAAATGGAAGGGTTACGGCCAGGAGGATAATTCTTCGGTTGTTGCCTCCGATGTTCATGCTGACGATTTGGTTCGTGCCTTTCATTTGGCTCGTCCTGATCGGCCTGGGGGCTCTGGTGAGGGTTCGGTGACGCCTCCTCAAGGGGGGGTACTGTTGTGAATTCTGCTCTTGGGCTCCCTCCGGTGGTTATGAGTGGTAGTGCTGCTGTCTTTGGATCGCAGCATTTATCAGGTGTGTCCACTTATTGCAATTTGGACTGGGCTATTTAGTCTTGCTTGATCCTTTAGTCAGTGCCAGTTGTCCATTGTTTTTGGAGGATTCACATCCATACCTGGTCTCTCCTGTTTTGCTGTTCATTTCAACAAAGATAAGTTCTGGCTTTGTTTTTGCTGTCCACATGCTGTGGACCTTATTGTTCAGTGCATTTTCATGTTTTGTCTTGTCCAGCTTTGTCTGTGAAGGATTTTTTGCAGCCAAGCTGTGTCTCTGGAGATGCGGATATACCCTCCATGTCTTTAGTCAGATGTGGAGATTTGTATTTTCTGTGGTGGATATTTTCTAGTGTTTTAATACTGATCGCATAGTACTCTGTCCTATTCTTTCTTTTTAGCTAGAATGGCCTCCGTTGCTAAATCCTGATTTGTCTGCGTATGTCATTTCCCTCTCCTCTCACAGTCAATATTTGTGGGGGGCTGTCTATCCTTTGGGGATTTTCTCTGAGGCAAGATAGTTTTCCCGTTTCTATCTTTAGGGGAAGTTAGTTCTTAGGCTGTGTTGAGGTGTCTAGGGAGTGTTAGGTACATCCCACGGCTACTTCTAGTTGCGATGCTAGGTTCAGGGTCTGCGGTCAGTACAGGTACCACCTTCTCCAGAGTACGTCTCATGCTGCTCCTAGGCCACCAGATCATAACAGGGTCCCCAGTTTGCACCTCGGTTCTGGAGATAGCTTTGTCATCTTCTCAGCATCGAGCTGAATCTCTCTTCAGCATACCATCCCGAGACGAATGGGTTAGTATAGAGGGCCAACCAGACCCTGGTCACATATCTGCAACTTTTTTTTATAGCCAGGCAGGATGACTGGGCATCCTTGCTACCATGGGTGGAGTTTGCGCTGAACAATGCCGTTGCCGACTCCACTGGGCAGACTCCATTCCTCCTTAACTATGGCCTGCTTCTGCGGGTTCCTGTGCCTATGACTGTGTCTTCTGCTGATTCCTGGGTGGCAGACTGGGCTGTGGAGGCATGTGACATTTGGGACCGCACAAAGAATGCCATCCGGGCTTCCAAGGAGAGAATGAGGGTCTCCGCCGAAGCACATCGGTGCCCCACTCCGACATTTGCTCCTGGCGACTAAGTGTGGCTCTCCGCCCGTAATATCAGGCTGCGAGTTGAGTCCACTAAGTTTGCACCTTGCTACTTGGGTCCCTTCAAGGTCATGGAACAGGTTAACCCTGTGTTCTATGGTCTGGCCCTTCCTCCATACCTAGGTATCACCGACACCTTTCATGTGTCCCTTCTAAAACCCGGTCACATGTCCCGGTTTTCTGAGTCTTCTGCCGGGACATCTGGTTCATCTACGGATGATTATGAGGTGAACGCTTTCTTGGGGTGCAAGGTGGTGCATGGCAAAAAATTCTGTTTGGTGGATTGGAAGGGTTATGGCCCAGAGGACAGGTCCTGGGAGCCTGCTGAGCATATTCGGGCTCCACAGGTCATTGCTGCCTTCGAGCGTAGCGAGGTCCAAGGAGGGGGGCCCTAGGGGGGGTAATTTTAGGTGTCGAGTTCCCCCCGCTGCACAGGGGGAATCTCGAGCCACCTCCGCTGCGGTCTCTCATTCTCCTCCGGCCGCAGTGTAGCCTGGTCAGCGGAGATGTCGGCCCCAGTGCCTGGCTCAGACAGATACTGCGCATTTGGTTAGTGCTGCCCTTCCAGGTTCAGCCATTATAACCAATACTGTTCAGCAGCGAGCACTCCTGCATGGTGGACCCCGGGCTGCGAACGCACCTTTATTATCATGATATTTACTCGGTGCGTTCCGCCAGCCCTAACAGCTACTACCTGGAAGTATGTAAATAAATAAGCAGTAATATGTACATGTAATTAACATAGGGTACTTATTTGACACTACTTTTAGCAAAATATCTTGGGCTCCTGCCTTACTTCAACACACCAAATTATTTCACCATTTTTGTATTACTTTTTTATTTTGACATTTACAAGGAAGATATTTCTATTTTCCTTTTAGAATAACGTGTAATGTATTTATTACCAGTGTCTCATTGATTATTATTCTCTAATGTTCTTGTTAACAGCTTTATTAGAAAATGTAACAATGACTTCATTTTTATAGAAAACACAACCTGTTATTCCATCCCATACTGATTTTTACAATGATAACAGTAACAGCAACTCATACAAGAAGTAGAGCTGGTTGCTCTTACGTTTGCTATACTCCCACATTTAACAACTCAGGTTGCAGCATGTTTTCAGGACTAGAACATTCTTAACCAGATGTTCCCTCACAGAACATTAGTATTCTCTAGAGCCTTCATTAAATTGTTATCTGATTTTCACAAATTACATTCCGTGTTAAAGATAAAATGACAAAGAATAGCAACAGTACTTTTTTTCTTCATATGAATCTGTAACCAAGGCAGGAAAGGATAATTTTCTGAAAATTAGAGCTGTTAAGATTAAATTACCGTATCCTATGCGGCATACAAAATGAAATGTAATGCTATTCTGCCAGTACGAATGTGGCACCTGTCATTCTTTGCATTGAATCACTGAAAAGCGGGATTGAGAAAAATGAAACTAGGTCATCTAGTTTGTTACATTATGTTAGAATCAAAGACGATTACTTCTATTATATTTGATTATCTTTTGGCCTGTATTCACATTCACATTGAAGCAAAATATTTATGCTATTGTCTAAAATCTGTGGCTGTTGATAAATGGGCACAATACTTTTTCAGTTGGTGTGTTTATAATGATATTTTGCCGTATGATAGTTATGACAGGGAAATCCTAAAGTTTTTCTCAAAGGTTATTGCCAAAATTACAAGTTATCAACTATGCTTACGATGGGGGATAACAAACTGATTTCTTGTAGTTATAAAAATAGGGCCCCCAAAAATCTTGAGATCAGTTGTCTAGAACCATGAGAATGGTGCTGTGCAAAGCTTTTTCTTCAATCAAGCAGACATTATTGATGTACAACCCCTGACAAAAATTATGGACTCACCGGCCTCAGAGGATGTTCATTCAGTTGTTTAATTTTTGTAGAAAAAAAAGCAGATCACAGACTTGGCACAAAACTAACGTCATTTCAAATGGCAACTTTCTGGCTTTAAGAAACACTAAAAGAAATCAAGAACAAAAAATGTGTTAGTCAGTAGTGGTTACTTTTTTAACCAAGCATATGGAAACAATTATGGAGTCACTCAATTCTGAGGAAAAAATTATAGAATAACTGTAAATTTTCAAACCCAAAAATAACACCTGCATCAAATTACACCTGCTCGTTAGTCTGCATCAAAAAAGGAGTGATCACACCTTGGAGAGCTGTTGCACCAAGTGGACTCACATGAATCATGGCTCCAATACGAGAGATGTCAATTGAAAGAAAAGAGAGGATTATCAAACTCTTAAAAGAGGGTAAATCATGAGGCAATGTTGCAAAAGATGTTGGTTGTTCACAGTCAACTGTGTCTAAAATCTGGACCAAATGCAAACAACATGGGAAAGTTGTTAAAGGCAAACATACCGGTAGACCAAGGAAGACATCAAAGCGTCAAGACGGGAAACTTAAAGCAGTATGTGTTAGGAGTCGAGTTTCCTCTGCTGCACAGGGGGAATCTCGATCCGTCTCCGCTGCGGTCTCCCATTCTTCTCCAGCCGCGGTGGAGTCTGCTCAGCAGGGACGTCAATCCCAGCGTCTCGCTCAGTCTGACTCTGTGCGAAGAGTTACTGCTGCTTTTCCTGCTTCTGCTATTGAAGCCAGTGCTGGGCAGCGACGAGTGGACGTTTCTGGATCTAAGTCCTGCTTTTCTCTGTCTGAGCATGCCCAGGGCAGGATCTCCCGTTGGAGATCGAGGGTCACATGCTCAGGTATTGCAGCACATCCCATTGGTCCTCTTGGCAGGTCCTGGAAGGGCAAAACTTTTGGAGCTGCTTCCTGTGCTGCTACTATATAAACTGCGCATGACCGCACGGCCATGCGCTAGTATTGTCTTGTAAATATGTGTGTGTGTTGTGAGTGAAAGTTGCTCTTTAACCCCTTCCCGACCTGTGACACAGCGCATGCGTCATGAAAGTCGGTGCCAATCCGACCTGTGACGCATATGCTGTGTCACAGAAAGATCGCGTCCCTGCAGGCCGGGTGAAAGGATTAACTCCAATTTCACCCGGCCTGCAGGGACAGGGGGAGTGGTAGTTTAGCCCAGGGGGGGTGGCTTCACCCCCCCCCCCCCCCCCCCGTGGCTACGATTGCTCTGATTGGCTGTTGAAAGTGAAACTGCCAATCAGAGCGATTTGTAATATTTCACCTAAAAAACTGGTGAAATATTACAATCCAGCCATGGCCGATGCTGCAATATCATCGGCCATGGCTGGAAACACTGATGTGCCCCCACCCCACCGATCGCCCCCCCCGCCCCCCGATCTGTGGTCCGCTCCCCTCCGTCCTGTGCTCCGCTCCCCCGTCCTCCTGTCCGCTCCCCCCGTGCTCCAATCACACCCCCCGTGCTCCAATCAAACCCCCCCGCACTCCGATCACCCCCCCCGCACAGCGATCCCCCCCGTGCTCCGATTCCCCCCCCCCGAGCTCCGATCCACCCCCCCGTGTTCCGATCCACCCCCCATGCTCCGATCCACCCCCCCGTGCTCCGACGCTCCCCCTGTGCCCTGATCTCCCCCCCCTTATACTTACCTCCCGGGATCCGTCCGTCTTCTTTCCTGGGCGCCGCCATCTTCCAAAATGGCGGGCGCATGTGCAGTGCGCCCGCCGAATCTGCCGGCCGGCAGATTCGTTCCAAAGTGAGTTTTGATCACTGAGATATAACCTATCTCAGTGATCAAAATAAAAAAAATAGTAAATGACCCCCCCCCCCCCCCTTTGTCACCCCCATAGGTAGGGACAATAAAAAAATAAATAATTTTTTTTTTTTTACACTAAGGTTAGAATAGGGTTAGGGTTAGGGGTAGGGGTAGGGGTAGGGTTAGGGTTAGGGTTAGGGGTAGGGTTAGGGGTAGGGTTAGCGTTAGGGGTAGGGGTAGGGTTAGGGGTAGGGCTAGGGCTAGGGTTAGGGGTAGGGTTAGGGGTAGGGTTAGGGTTTCGGTATGTGCACACGTATTCTGTTCCTCTGCGGATTTTTCCGCTGCGGATTTGATAAATCCGCAGTGCTAAACCGCTGTGGATTTATCGCGGATTTACCGCGGTTTTTCTGCGCATTTCACTGCGGTTTTACAACTGCGATTTTCTATTGGAGCAGTTTTAAAACCGCTGCGGAATCCGCAGAAAGAAGTGACATGCTGTGGAATGTAAACCGCTGCGTTTCCGTGCAGTTTTTCCGCAGCATGTGTACAGCGATTTTTGTTTCCCATAGGTTTACATTGAACTGTAAACTCATGGGAAACTGCTGCGGATCCGCAGTGTTTTCCGCAGCGTGTGCACATACCTTTAGAATTAGGCTATGTGCACACGGTGCGGATTTTGCTGCGGATCTGCAGCGGATTGGCCGCTGCGGATTCGCAGCAGTGTTCCATCAGGTTTGCAGTTCCATGTAAACATATGGAAAACCAAATCCGCTGTGCCCATGGTGCGGAAAATACCACGCGGAAATGCTGCGTTGTATTTTCCGCAGCATGTCAATTCTTTGTGCGGATTCCGCAGCGTTTTACACCTGTTCCTCAATAGGAATCCGCAGGTGAAATCCGCACAAAAAACACTGGAAATCCACGGTAAATCCGCAGGTAAAACGCAGTGCCCTTTACCCGCGGATTTTTCAAAAATGATGCTGAAAAATCTCACACGAATCCGCAACGTGGGCACATAGCCTTAGGGTTAGGGTAGGAATTAGGGTTGTGGTTAGGGGTGTGATTAGGGTTATGGCTACAGTTGGGATTAGAGTTAGGGGTGTGTTGGGTTTAGTGTTGGAGGTAGAATTGAGGGGTTTCCACTGTTTAGGCACATCAGGGGTCTCCAAACGCAACATGGCGCCACCATTGATTCCAGCCAATCTTGTATTCATAAAGTCAAATGGTGCTCCCTCAATTCCGAGCCCCAACGTGCGCCCAAACAGTGGTTTACCCCCACATATGGGGTACCAACATACCTGAGTTTCCTCCCTCAGGTGATCTGGTGAGGTCGTTAGGTGCTTCTCTACTTAACTCCACCTAATGCTTTGATCCTGGCTTCCTGTCAATGTTCCAGTGTTGGACTTGTTTTTCCCTGGATCATTCCTGTGGCCTGCTGCTCTGCACAGCTAAGTTCTTCTTTGCTATTTGTTTGCTATTTTTTCTGTCCAGCTTATCTAATTTGTTGCTGGAAGCTCTGGGACGCAAAGGGTGTACCTCCGTGCCGTTAGTTCAGTACGGAGGGTCTTTTTGCCCCCTTTGCGTGGTTTTCTTTAGGGTTTTGTGTAGACCGCAAAGTTACCTTTTCTATCCTCGCTCTGTTAAGAAAGTCGGGCCTCACTTTGCTGAATCTATTTCATCTCTACGTTTGTCTTTTCATTTTAACTCACAGTCATTATATGTGGGGGGCTGCTTTTTCCTTTGGGGTATTTCTCTGAGGCAAGGTAGGCTTATTTTCTATCTTCAGGCTAGTTAGTTTCTCAGGCTGTGCCGAGTTGCATAGGTAGAGTTAGGCGCAATCCACGGCTGCCTCTAGTGTTGTTTGGAGAGGATTAGGGATTGCGGTCTGCAGAGTTCCCACGTCTCAGAGCTCGTTCTATGATTTTGGGTTATTGTCAGATCACTGTATGTGCTCTGACCGCTATGTCCATTGTGGTACTGAATTGCCTTTCATAACAAGGGGGCATACTTGTTGGCGACATCACTGGCACAGGGCCCCTCATAGTACGCAAAAGTCTCTCTGCCGGTGGGAGGCGCCCCTGCCGTCAAACACACCGCCATACTTTGAGGGGCCCTGCTCCAGTGCCAATGCGAACGAGTGGGCCCCCCCTGCTTGCTCGGGATCACAGCACTTGCAAAGTTGAAATATTTACCTCTCCCTGCTCCACCGCCGTGACGTAGTCCGCATTTCCTGGGCCCACTAAAATCTTGAGCCAGGCCAACAAACCTGGGAAACACACATTCGCCAGAAGACTCGCTACACTCATCAGGAGGGCGTTAAACTAGAAGAAGAGGGGACGGGAAGAAAAACATTAGACTCGAACAAAGTCGACCCAGGAAAACATACTCAGAAGGGAGGTAAGAACATTTCTAAAACAATCCACAGTGAGGAGATTGGAACAAAACAAAATCCTCTAAACTGCATGCTCGCAAACGCCAGAAGCCTGACAAACAAGATGGAAGAACTAGAAGCAGAAATATCTACAGGTAACTTTGACATAGTGGGAATAACCGAGACATGGTTAGATGAAAGCTATGACTGGGCAGTTAACTTACAGGGTTACAGTCTGTTTAGAAAGGATCGTAAAAATCGGAGAGGAGGAGGGGTTTGTCTCTATGTAAAGTCTTGTCTAAAGTCCACTTTAAGGGAGGATATTAGCGAAGGGAATGAGGATGTCGAGTCCATATGGGTTGAAATTCATGGAGGGAAAAATGGTAACAAAATTCTCATTGGGGTCTGTTACAAACCCCCAAATATAACAGAAAGCATGGAAAGTCTACTTCTAAAGCAGATAGATGAAGCTGCAACCCATAATGAGGTCCTGGTTATGGGGGACTTTAACTACCCGGATATTAACTGGGAAACAGAAACCTGTGAAACCCATAAAGGCAACAGGTTTCTGCTAATAACCAAGAAAAATTATCTTTCACAATTGGTGCAGAATCCAACCAGAGGAGCAGCACTTTTAGACCTAATACTATCTAATAGACCTGACAGAATAACAAATCTGCAGGTGGTTGGGCATTTAGGAAATAGCGACCACAATATTGTGCAGTTTCACCTGTCTTTCACTAGGGGGACTTGTCAGGGAGTCACAAAAACATTGAACTTTAGGAAGGCAAAGTTTGAACAGCTTAGAGATGCCCTTAATCTGGTAGACTGGGACAATATCCTCAGAAATGAGAATACAGATAATAAATGGGAAATGTTTAAGAACATCCTAAATAGGCAGTGTAAGCGGTTTATACCTTGTGGGAATAAAAGGACTAGAAATAGGAAAAACCCAATGTGGCTAAACAAAGAAGTAAGACAGGCAATTAACAGTAAAAAGAAAGCATTTGCACTACTAAAGCAGGATGGCACCATTGAAGCTCTAAAAAACTATAGGGAGAAAAATACTTTATCTAAAAAACTAATTAAAGCTGCCAAAAAGGAAACAGAGAAGCACATTGCTAAGGAGAGTAAAACTAATCCCAAACTGTTCTTCAACTATATCAATAGTAAAAGAATAAAAACTGAAAATGTAGGCCCCTTAAAAAATAGTGAGGAAAGAATGGTTGTAGATGACGAGGAAAAAGCTAACATATTAAACACCTTCTTCTCCACGGTATTCACGGTGGAAAATGAAATGCTAGGTGAAATCCCAAGAAACAATGAAAACCCTATATTAAGGGTCACCAATCTAACCCAAGAAGAGGTGCGAAACCGGCTAAATAAGATTAAAATAGATAAATCTCCGGGTCCGGATGGCATACACCCACGAGTACTAAGAGAACTAAGTAATGTAATAGATAAACCATTATTTCTTATTTTTAGTGACTCTATAGCGACAGGGTCTGTTCCGCAGGACTGGCGCATAGCAAATGTGGTGCCAATATTCAAAAAGGGCTCTAAAAGTGAACCTGGAAATTATAGGCCAGTAAGTCTAACCTCTATTGTTGGTAAAATATTTGAAGGGTTTCTGAGGGATGTTATTCTGGATTATCTCAATGAGAATAACTGTTTAACTCCATATCAGCATGGGTTTATGAGAAATCGCTCCTGTCAAACCAATCTAATCAGTTTTTATGAAGAGGTAAGCTATAGGCTGGACCACGGTGAGTCATTGGACGTGGTATATCTCGATTTTTCCAAAGCGTTTGATACCGTGCCGCACAAGAGGTTGGTACACAAAATGAGAATGCTTGGTCTGGGGGAAAATGTGTGTAAATGGGTTAGTAACTGGCTTAGTGATAGAAAGCAGAGGGTGGTTATAAATGGTATAGTCTCTAACTGGGTCGCTGTGACCAGTGGGGTACCGCAGGGGTCAGTATTGGGACCTGTTCTCTTCAACATATTCATTAATGATCTGGTAGAAGGTTTACACAGTAAAATACCGATATTTGCAGATGATACAAAACTATGTAAAGCAGTTAATACAAGAGAAGATAGTATTCTGCTACAGATGGATCTGGATAAGTTGGAAACTTGGGCTGAAAGGTGGCAGATGAGGTTTAACAATGATAAATGTAAGGTTATACACATGGGAAGAGGGAATCAATATCACCATTACACACTGAACGGGAAACCACTGGGTAAATCTGACAGGGAGAAGGACTTGGGGATCCTAGTTAATGATAAACTTACCTGGAGCAGCCAGTGCCAGGCAGCAGCTGCCAAGGCAAACAGGATCATGGGGTGCATTAAAAGAGGTCTGGATACACATGATGAGAGCATTATACTGCCTCTGTACAAATCCCTAGTTAGACCGCACATGGAGTACTGTGTCCAGTTTTGGGCACCGGTGCTCAGGAAGGATATAATGGAACTAGAGAGAGTACAAAGGAGGGCAACAAAATTAATAAAGGGGATGGGAGAACTACAATACCCAGATAGATTAGCGAAATTAGGATTATTTAGTCTAGAAAAAAGACGACTGAGGGGCGATCTAATAACCATGTATAAGTATATAAGGGGACAATACAAATATCTCGCTGAGGATCTGTTTATACCAAGGAAGGTGACGGGCACAAGGGGGCATTCTTTGCGTCTGGAGGAGAGAAGGTTTTTCCACCAACATAGAAGAGGATTCTTTACTGTTAGGGCAGTGAGAATCTGGAATTGCTTGCCTGAGGAGGTGGTGATGACGAACTCAGTCGAGGGGTTCAAGAGAGGCCTGGATGTCTTCCTGGAGCAGAACAATATTGTATCATACAATTATTAGGTTCTGTAGAAGGACGTAGATCTGGGGATTTATTATGATGGAATATAGGCTGAACTGGATGGACAAATGTCTTTTTTCGGCCTTACTAACTATGTTACTATGTTACTATGTTACCCCCCACAACTTTAGCCAAATGACCCTCTGTTTTCAATGCATATTATTATAAAGTAAATTAAGATTGACAAGCTTACGAAATACGAATTGATGTTTTTGGCATAAAAATGGGCACTGTTGGTGTTTTCCTGTCCTCCACTCACTGCCAACTTTGATTCCCCATTGACTTGCATTGGGTTTCGTGTTTCAGTCGATCCCCGACTTTTCGCAGTATTCGTCCGATTTCACCCGACCCGACTTTTGACAAAGTCGGATTTCGCGAAACCCAACTCGATCCTAAAAAAGGAAAAGTCGCTCAACTCTAGTGGTAGTCAGTAATGGCTACTTTTTTAACCAAGCATAGGGGAAAAATTATGGAGTCACTCAATTCTGAGGAAAAAATTATGGAATCATAAAAAACAAACAAACAAAAAACACTCCAAAACATCACTGGTATTTTGTTGCACCACTTCTGGCTTTTATAACAGCTTGCAGTCTCTGAGGTATGGACTTAATGAGTATCAAACAGTACTCTTCATCAATCTGGCTCCAACTTTCTCTGATTTCTGTTGCCAGATCAGCTTTGCAGGATGGGCCTTGTCATGGACCATTTTCTTCAACTTCCACAAAAGATTTTTAATTGGATTGAGATCCGGACTATTTGCAGGCCATGACATTGACCTTATGTGTCTTTTTTCAAGGAATTTTTTCACAGTTTTTGCTCTATGGCAGGATGCATTATCATCTGGAAATATGATTTAGTCATCCCCAAACATCTTTTCAATTGATGGGAGAAGAACAGTGTCCAAAATATCAACATAAACTTGTTAATTTATTGAAGATGTAATGACCGCCATCTCCCCAGTGCCTTTACCTGACATGCAGCCCCATATCATCAATGACTGTGGAAATTTGCATGTTCTCTTCAGGCAGTCATCTTTATAAATCTCATTGGAACGGCACCAAACAAAAGTTCCAGCATCATCACCTTGCCAAAAGCAGATTCACGATTCATCACTGAATATGACTTTCATCCAATCATCCACAGTCCACGATTGCTTTTCCTTAGGACATTGTAACCTTGTTTTTTTCTATTTAGGTGTTAATGATGGCTTTTGTTTAGCTTTTCTGTATGTAAATCCCATTTCCTTTAGGCGGTTTCTTGCATTTCGGTCACAGACGTTGACTCTAGTTTCCACCCATTCGTTCCTCATTTGTTTTGTTGTGCATTTCCTGTTTTGGAGACATACTGTTAAGGACCGGCGGAACGCACCAAGTATAGATAGTAAGAAACTAGGTGCGTTCGCAGTCCGAGGTCCACCGTGCAGGTAAAAGACCCTGCTGCTAGTAAGACAGACTATATGGCGGTACTAAGTATACACACATGGGTTAACTTCACCCTGCGTGAAGGAAGCGATCCTGTTGCGTCACAGGACCGCAGTACCGCACATAAAGCGCGAGCAAGAAGTCAGCGGACTCAACCCCTACACAGGATTGAAGTCTGATTAGACACTTGCTGGCACAACACCGCAACTGGGTGTGTCAGAGGAATATAAATAATAATATAAAGGCACAAGAGTGCGTGCGGTGCCGCACTGACGGATGCCACTAACCACCCAGGCTTGGGTCAGGAAATCGCAGAGCAAGCGCACGGCGCCGTACTGGCGGACACAGCAACTGGTAGCTGCAATGTGTGTTTCGTGCTGTTGGATAAGTCGGGCACTAGATAGCAAACATACACCTTCCGCGAACAGACATTCAATAGGGAGGGTTATTTAACCCCTTCATGACCCAGCCTATTTTGACCTTAAAGACTTTGCCGTTTTTTGCAATTCTGACCAGTGTCCCTTTATGAGGTAATAACTCAGGAACGCTTCAATGGATCCTAGCGGTTCTGAGATTGTTTTTTCGTGACATATTGGGCTTCATGTTAGTGGTAAATTTAGGTCAATAAATTCTGTGTTTATTTGTGATAAAAACAGAAATTTGGCAAAAATTTTGAAATTTTCGCAATTTTCACATTTTGAATTTTTATTCTGTTAAACCAGAGAGTTATGTGACACAAAATAGTTAATAAATAACATTTCCCATATGTCAACTTTACATCAGCATAATTTTGGAAACAAAATTTTTTTTTGCTAGGAAGTTATAAGGGTTAAAATTTGACCAGCGATTTCTCATTTTTACAACGAAATTTACAAAACCATTTTTTTTAGGGACCACCTCACATTTGAAGTCAGTTTGAGGGGTCTATATGGCTGAAAATACCCAAAAGTGACACCATTCTAAAAACTGCACCCCTCAAGGTGCACAAAACCACATTCAAGAAGTTTATTAACCCTTCAGGTGCTTCACAGCAGCAAAAGCAAAATGGAAGGAAAAAATGAACATTTAACTTTTTAGTCACAAAAATGATTTTTCAGCAACAATTTTTTTATTTTCCCAATGGTAAAAGGAGAAACTGAACCACGAAAGTTGTTGTCCAATTTGTCCTGAGTACGCTGATACCTCATATGTGGGGGTAAACCACTGTTTGGGCGCACGGCAGGGCTTGGAAGGGAAGGAGCACCATTTGACTTTTTGAATGAAAAATTGGCTGCACTCTTTAGCGGACACCATGTCACGTTTGGAGAGCCCCCGTGTGCCTAAAAATTGGAGCTCCCCCACAAGTGACCCCATTTTTGGAAACTAGATGCCCCAAGGAACTTATCTGCATGCATAGTGAGCAAAAAAATTCTTTTACCCTCAATTTTTTCATTTTCACATGGACAATAGGATAAAATGGATCCTAAAATTTGTTGAGCAATTTCTCCCGAGTACGCCGATACCTCTTATGTGGGGGTAAACCACTGTTTGGGCACACGGCAGGGCTCGGAAGGGAAGGCGCGCCTTTTGACTTTTTGAATGGAAAATTAGCTCCAATTGTTAGCGGACACCATGCCGCGTTTGGAGAGCCCCTGTGTGCCTATGCATTGGAGCTCCCCCACAAGTGACCCCATTTTGGAAACTAGACCCCCCAAGGAACTTATCTAGATGCATACTGAGCACTTTAAACCCCCAGGTGCTTCACAGAAGTTTATAATGCAGAGCCATGAAAATAAAAAATAATTTTTCTTTTCTCAAAAATGATTTTTAGCCTGGAATTTCCTATTTTGCCAATGGTAATAGGAGAAATTATATTTTCACCCCCAATTTTTTATTTTCCCAAGGGTAAGAGAAGAAATTGGACCCCAAAAGTTGTTGTACAATTTGTCCTGAGTACGCAGATACCCCATATGTGGGGGTAAACCACTGTTTGGGCGCACGGCAGGGCTCAAAAGGGAAGGCACACCATTTGGCTTTTTAAATGGAAAATTAGCTCCAATCATTAGCGGACACCATGTCGCGTTTGGAGAGCCCCTGTGTGCCTAAACATTGGAGATCCCCCACAAATGACCCCATTTTGGAAACTAGACCCCCAAAGGAACTAATCTAGATGTGTGGTGAGCACTTTGAACCCTCAAGTGCTTCACAGAAGTTTATAACGCAGAGCCATGAAAATTAAAAAAAAAAATTCTTTTCTCAAAAATGATTTTTTAGCCCGCTATTTTTTATTTTCCCAAGGGTAACAGGAGAAATTTGACCCCAAAAGTTGTTGTCCAGTTTCTCCTGAGTACGCTAATACCCCATATGTGGGGGTAAACCACTGTTTAGGCACATGCCGGGGCTCGGAAGTGAAGTAGTGACGTTTTGAAATGCAGACTTTGATGGAATGCTCTGCGGGCGTCACGTTGCGTTTGCAGAGCCCCTGATGTGGCTAAACAGTAGAAACCCCCCACAAGTGACCCCATTTTGGAAACTAGACCCCGAAAGGAACTTATCTAGATGTGAGGTGAGCACTTTGAACCCCCAAGTGCTTCACAGAAGTTCATAACACAGAGCAGTGAAAATAATAAATACGTTTTCTTTCCTCAAAAATAATTATTTAGCCCAGAATTTTTTATTTTCCCAAGGGTTACAGGAGAAATTGGACCACAAAAGTTGTTGTCCAGTTTGTCCTGAGTACGCTGATACCCCATGTGTGGGGGTAAACCACTGTTTGGGCACACGTCGGGGCTCCGAAGGGAAGTAGTGACTTTTGAAATGCAGACTTTGATGGAATGGTCTGCGGGCGTCACGTTGCGTTTGCAGAGCCCCTGGTGTGCCTAAACAGTAGAAACCCCCCACAAATGACCCCATTTTGGAAACTAGACCCCCAAAGGAACTTATCTAGATATGTGGTGAGCACTTTGAACTCCCAAGTGTTTCACAGACGTTTACAACGCAGAGCCGTGAAAATAAAAAATAATTTTTCTTTCCTCAAAAATTATGTTTTAGCAAGCATTTTTTTATTTTCACAAGGGTAACAGGAGAAATTGGACCCCAGTAATTGTTGCGCAGTTTGTCCTGAGTATTTTACTGTGTAAACCTTCTACCAGATCATTAATGAATATGTTGAAGAGAACAGGTCCCAATACTGACCCCTGCGGTACCCCACTGGTCACAGCGACCCAGTTAGAGACTATACCATTTATAACCACCCTCTGCTTTCTATCACTAAGCCAGTTACTAACCCATTTACACACATTTTCCCCCAGACCAAGCATTCTCATTTTGTGTACCAACCTCTTGTGCGGCACGGTATCAAACGCTTTGGAAAAATCGAGATATACCACGTCCAATGACTCACCGTGGTCCAGCCTATAGCTTACCTCTTCATAAAAACTGATTAGATTGGTTTGACAGGAGCGATTTCTCATAAACCCATGCTGATATGGAGTTAAACAGTTATTCTCATTGAGATAATCCAGAATAACATCCCTCAGAAACCCTTCAAATATTTTACCAACAATAGAGGTTAGACTTACTGGCCTATAATTTCCAGGTTCACTTTTAGAGCCCTTTTTGAATATTGGCACCACATTTGCTATGCGCCAGTCCTGCGGAACAGACCCTGTCGCTATAGAGTCACTAAAAATAAGAAATAATGGTTTATCTATTACATTACTTAGTTCTCTTAGTACTCGTGGGTGTATGCCATCCGGACCCGGAGATTTATCTATTTTAATCTTATTTAGCCGGTTTCGCACCTCTTCTTGGGTTAGATTGGTGACCCTTAATATAGGGTTTTCATTGTTTCTTGGGATTTCACCTAGCATTTCATTTTCCACCGTGAATACCGTGGAGAAGAAGGTGTTTAATATGTTAGCTTTTTCCTCGTCATCTACAACCATTCTTTCCTCACTATTTTTTAAGGGGCCTACATTTTCAGTTTTTATTCTTTTACTATTGATATAGTTGAAGAACAGTTTGGGATTAGTTTTACTCTCCTTAGCAATGTGCTTCTCTGTTTCCTTTTTGGCAGCTTTAATTAGTTTTTTAGATAAAGTATTTTTCTCCCTATAGTTTTTTAGAGCTTCAATGGTGCCATCCTGCTTTAGTAGTGCAAATGCTTTCTTTTTACTGTTAATTGCCTGTCTTACTTCTTTGTTTAGCCACATTGGGTTTTTCCTATTTCTAGTCCTTTTATTCCCACAAGGTATAAACCGCTTACACTGCCTATTTAGGATGTTCTTAAACATTTCCCATTTATTATCTGTATTCTCATTTCTGAGGATATTGTCCCAGTCTACCAGATTAAGGGCATCTCTAAGCTGTTCAAACTTTGCCTTCCTAAAGTTCAATGTTTTTGTGACTCCCTGACAAGTCCCCCTAGTGAAAGACAGGTGAAACTGCACAATATTGTGGTCGCTATTTCCTAAATGCCCAACCACCTGCAGATTTGTTATTCTGTCAGGTCTATTAGATAGTATTAGGTCTAAAAGTGCTGCTCCTCTGGTTGGATTCTGCACCAATTGTGAAAGATAATTTTTCTTGGTTATTAGCAGAAACCTGTTGCCTTTATGGGTTTCACAGGTTTCTGTTTCCCAGTTAATATCCGGGTAGTTAAAGTCCCCCATAACCAGGACCTCATTATGGGTTGCAGCTTCATCTATCTGCTTTAGAAGTAGACTTTCCATGCTTTCTGTTATATTTGGGGGTTTGTAACAGACCCCAATGAGAATTTTGTTACCATTTTTCCCTCCATGAATTTCAACCCATATGGACTCGACATCCTCATTCCCTTCGCTAATATCCTCCCTTAAAGTGGACTTTAGACAAGACTTTACATAGAGACAAACCCCTCCTCCTCTCCGATTTTTACGATCCTTTCTAAACAGACTGTAACCCTGTAAGTTAACTGCCCAGTCATAGCTTTCATCTAACCATGTCTCGGTTATTCCCACTATGTCAAAGTTACCTGTAGATATTTCTGCTTCTAGTTCTTCCATCTTGTTTGTCAGGCTTCTGGCGTTTGCGAGCATGCAGTTTAGAGGATTTTGTTTTGTTCCAATCTCCTCACTGTGGATTGTTTTAGAAATGTTCTTACCTCCCTTCTGAGTATGTTTTCCTGGGTCGTCTTTGTTCGAGTCTAATGTTTTTCTTCCCGTCCCCTCTTCTTCTAGTTTAACGCCCTCCTGATGAGTGTAGCGAGTCTTCTGGCGAATGTGTGTTTCCCAGGTTTGTTGGCCTGGCTCAAGATTTTAGTGGGCCCAGGAAATGCGGACTACGTCACGGCGGTGGAGCAGGGAGAGGTAAATATTTCAACTTTGCAAGTGCTGTGATCCCGAGCAAGCAGGGGGGGCCCACTCGTTCGCATTGGCACTGGAGCAGGGCCCCTCAAAGTATGGCGGTGTGTTTGACGGCAGGGGCGCCTCCCACCGGCAGAGACACTTTTGCGTACTATGAGGGGCCCTGTGCCAGTGATGTCGCCAACAAGTATGCCCCCTTGTTATGAAAGGCAATTCAGTACCACAATGGACATAGCGGTCAGAGCACATACAGTGATCTGACAATAACCCAAAATCATAGAACGAGCTCTGAGACGTGGGAACTCTGCAGACCGCAATCCCTAATCCTCTCCAAACAACACTAGAGGCAGCCGTGGATTGCGCCTAACTCTACCTATGCAACTCGGCACAGCCTGAGAAACTAACTAGCCTGAAGATAGAAAATAAGCCTACCTTGCCTCAGAGAAATACCCCAAAGGAAAAAGCAGCCCCCCACATATAATGACTGTGAGTTAAAATGAAAAGACAAACGTAGAGATGAAATAGATTCAGCAAAGTGAGGCCCGACTTTCTTAACAGAGCGAGGATAGAAAAGGTAACTTTGCGGTCTACACAAAACCCTAAAGAAAACCACGCAAAGGGGGCAAAAAGACCCTCCGTACTGAACTAACGGCACGGAGGTACACCCTTTGCGTCCCAGAGCTTCCAGCAACAAATTAGATAAGCTGGACAGAAAAAATAGCAAACAAATAGCAAAGAAGAACTTAGCTGTGCAGAGCAGCAGGCCACAGGAATGATCCAGGGAAAAACAAGTCCAACACTGGAACATTGACAGGAAGCCAGGATCAAAGCATTAGGTGGAGTTAAGTAGAGAAGCACCTAACGACCTCACCAGATCACCTGAGGGAGGAAACTCAGAAGCTGCAGTACCACTTCCCTCCACCAACAGAAGCTCACAGAGAGAATCAGCCGAAGTACCACTTGTGACCACAGGAGGGAGCTCTGCCACAGAATTCACAACAGTACCCCCCCCTTGAGGAGGGGTCACCGAACCCTCACCAGAGCCCCCAGGCCGACCAGGATGAGCCACATGAAAGGCACGAACAAGATCGGGAGCATGGACATCAGAGGCAAAAACCCAGGAATTATCTTCATGAGCATAACCCTTCCATTTAACCAGATACTGGAGTTTCCGTCTAGAAACACGAGAATCCAAAATCTTCTCCACAATATACTCCAATTCCCCCTCCACCAAAACCGGGGCAGGAGGATCAACAGATGGAACCATAGGTGCCACGTATCTCCGCAACAATGACCTATGGAATACGTTATGTATGGAAAAAGAATCTGGACGGGTCAGACGAAAAGACACAGGATTAAGAACCTCAGAAATCCTATACGGACCAATGAAACGAGGTTTAAACTTAGGAGAGGAAACCTTCATAGGAATATGACGAGAAGATAACCAAACCAGATCCCCAATACGAAGTCGGGGACCCACACGGCGTCTATGATTAGCGAAACGTTGAGCCTTCTCCTGGGACAAGGCCAAATTGTCCACTACATGAGTCCAAATCTGCTGCAACCTGTCCACCACAGTATCCACACCACGACAGTCCGAAGACTCAACCTGTCCTGAAGAGAAACGAGGATGGAACCCAGAATTGCAGAAAAATGGCGAAACCAAGGTAGCCGAGCTGTCCCGAATATTAAGGGCGAACTCAGCCAAAGGCAAAAAGGACACCCAGTCATCCTGATCGGCAGAAACAAAGCATCTCAGATATGTTTCCAAGGTCTGATTGGTTCGTTCGGTCTGGCCATTAGTCTGAGGATGGAAAGCCGAGGAAAAAGACAAGTCAATGCCCATCCTACCACAAAAGACTCGCCAAAACCTTGAAACAAACTGGGAACCTCTGTCAGAAACGATATTCTCTGGAATGCCATGTAAACGAACCACATGCTGGAAGAACAATGGCACCAAATCAGAGGAGGAAGGCAATTTAGACAACGGTACCAGATGGACCATCTTAGAAAAGCGATCACAGACCACCCAAATGACTGACATCTTTTGAGAAACGGGAAGATCAGAAATAAAATCCATAGAGATATGTGTCCAAGGCCTCTTCGGGACCGGCAAGGGCAAAAGCAACCCACTGGCACGAGAACAGCAGGGCTTAGCCCGAGCACAAATCCCACAGGACTGCACAAAAGCACACACATCCCGCGACAGAGACGGCCACCAAAAGGATCTAGTCACTAACTCTCTGGTACCAAAGATTCCAGGATGACCAGCCAACACCGAACAATGAACCTCAGAGATAACTTCATTGGTCCACCTATCAGGGACAAACAGTCTCTCCGCTGGACAACGATCAGGTTTATTAGCCTGAAATTTTTGCAGCACCCGCCGCAAATCAGGGAAGATGGCAGACACAATTACTCCTTCCTTGAGGATACCTGCCGGCTCAGACAAACCCGGAGAGTCGGGCACAAAACTCCTAGACAGAGCATCCGCCTTCACATTTTTAGAGCCCGGAAGGTACAAAATCACAAAGTCAAAACGGGCAAAAAACAGCGACCAACGAGCCTGTCTAGGATTCAACCGCTTAGCAGACTCAAGATAAGTCAAGTTCTTATGATCAGTCAATACCACCACGCGATCCTTAGCTCCTTCAAGCCAATGACGCCACTCCTCGAATGCCCACTTCATGGCCAGCAACTCTCGGTTGCCCACATCATAATTTCGCTCAGCAGGCGAAAACTTCCTGGAAAAAAAAGCGCATGGTTTCATCACTGAGCAATCAGAAGCTCTCTGCGACAAAACAGCCCCTGCTCCAATCTCAGAAGCATCAACCTCGACCTGGAACGGAAGAGAAACATCTGGTTGACACAACACAGGGGCAGAAGAAAAACGACGCTTCAACTCTTGAAAAGCTTCCACAGCAGCAGAAGACCAATTGACCAAATCAGCACCCTATTTGGTCAAATCGGTCAATGGTTTGGCAATACTAGAAAAATTGCAGATGAAGCGACGATAAAAATTAGCAAAGCCCAGGAACTTTTGCAGACTTTTCAGAGATGTCGGCTGAGTCCAATCATGGATGGCTTGGACCTTAACAGGATCCATCTCAATAGTAGAAGGGGAAAAGATGAACCCCAAAAATGAAACCTTCTGCACACCAAAGAGACACTTTGATCCCTTCACAAACAAAGAATTAGCACGCAGGACCTGAAAAACTGTTCTGACCTGCTTCACATGAGACTCCCAATCATCCGAGAAGATCAAAATGTCATCCAAGTACACAATCAGGAATTTATCCAGGTACTCTCGGAAGATGTCATGCATAAAGGACTGAAACACTGATGGAGCATTGGCAAGTCCGAATGGCATCACTAGATACTCAAAATGACCCTCGGGCGTATTAAATGCAGTTTTCCATTCATCTCCTCGCCTGATTCGCACCAGATTATACGCACCACGAAGATCTATCTTGGTGAACCAACTAGCCCCCTTAATCCGAGCAAACAAATCAGATAACAAAGGCAAGGGGTACTGAAATTTAACCGTGATCTTATTTAGAAGGCGGTAAATCTATACAAGGTCTCAGCGAACCATCCTTCTTGGCTACAAAAAAGAACCCTGCTCCTAATGGTGACGATCACGGGCGAATATGCCCCTTCTCCAGGGATTCCTTCACATAACTGCGCATAGCGGCATGCTCAGGCACGTATAAATTAAACAGTCGACCTTTTGGGAATTTACTACCAGGAATCAAATTGATAGCACAATCACAATCCCTATGCGGAGGTAGGGCATCGGACTTGGGCTCATCAAATACATCCCGGTAATCAGACAAGAACTCTGGAACCTCAGAAGGGGTGGATGACGAAATTGACAGAAATGGAACATCACCATGTACCCCCTGACAACCCCAGCTGGACACCGACATGGATTTCCAATCTAATACTGGATTATGGGCTTGTAGCCATGGCAACCCCAACACGACCACATCATGCAGATTATGCAACACCAGAAAGCGAATAACCTCCTGATGTGCAGGAGCCATGCACATGGTCAGCTGGGTCCAGTATTGAGGCTTATTCTTGGCCAAAGGCGTGGCATCAATTCCTCTCAATGGAATAGGACACTGCAAGGGCTCTAAGAGAAACCCACAACCCCTAGCATACTCCAAGTCCATCAAATTCAGGGCAGCGCCTGAATCCACAAATGCCATGACAGAATACGATGACAAAGAACAGATCAAGGTAACGGACAGAAGAAATTTTGACTGTACTGTACCAATGGTGGCAGACCTAGCGAACCGCTTAGTGCGCTTAGGACAATCAGAGATAGCATGAGTGGAATCACCACAGTAGAAACACAGCCCATTCAGACGTCTGTGTTCTTGCCGTTCAACTCTGGTCAAAGTCCTATCGCACTGCATAGGCTCAGGTTTAAGCTCAGGTAATACAGCCAAATGGTGCACAGATTTACGCTCACGCAAGCGTCGACCGATCTGAATGGCCAAAGACATAGACTCATTCAAACCAGCAGGCATAGGAAATCCCACCATGACATCCTTAAGGGCTTCAGAGAGACCCTTTCTGAATATAGCTGCCAGCGCAGATTCATTCCATTGAGTGAGCACGGACCACTTTCTAAATTTCTGACAATATACCTCTATCTCATCCTGACCCTGACAAAGAGCCAGCAAATTTTTCTCTGCCTGATCCAATGAATTAGGTTCATCGTACAGCAATCCGAGCGCAAGGAAAAACGCATCGATATTACTCAATGCAGGATCTCCTGGCGCAAGAGAAAACGCCCAGTCCTGAGGGTCACCGCGCAAAAAAGAAATAACAATCAAAACCTGTTGAACTGGATCACCAGAGGAGCGAGGTTTCAAGGCCAGGAATAATTTACAATTATTTTTGAAACTCAGAAACTTAGTTCTATCTCCAAAAAACAAATCAGGAATAGGAATTCTTGGTTCTAACATAGATTTCTGATCAATAGTGTCTTGAATCTTTTGTACACTTGCCGAGAGCTGATCCACAAATGAAGACAGACTTCTAATGTCCATCACCACACCTGTGTACTGAACCACCCAAATGTCTAGGGGAAAAAAAAGGCAAAACACAGTGCAAAGAAAAAAAAATGGTCTCAGAACTTCTTTTTTCCCTCTATTGAGAATCATTAGTACTTTGGGCTTCCTGTACTGTTATGAAAGGCAATTCAGTACCACAATGGACATAGCGGTCAGAGCACATACAGTGATCTGACAATAACCCAAAATCATAGAACGAGCTCTGAGACGTGGGAACTCTGCAGACCGCAATCCATAATCCTCTCCAAACAACACTAGAGGCAGCCGTGGATTGCGCCTAACTCTACCTATGCAACTCGGCACAGCCTGAGAAACTAACTAGCCTGAAGATAGAAAATAAGCCTACCTTGCCTCAGAGAAATACCCCAAAGGAAAAGGCAGCCCCCCACATATAATGACTGTGAGTTAAGATGAAAAGACAAACGTAGAGATGAAATAGATTCAGCAAAGTGAGGCCCGACTTTCTTAACAGAGCGAGGATAGAAAAGGTAACTTTGCGGTCTACACAAAACCCTAAAGAAAACCACGCAAAGGGCAAAAAGACCCTCCGTACCGAACTAACGGCACGGAGGTACACCCTTTGCGTCCCAGAGCTTCCAGCAACAAATTAGACAAGCTGGACAGAAGAAATAGCAAACAAATAGCAAAGAAGAACTTAGCTATGCAGAGCAGCAGGCTACAGGAATGATCCAGGGAAAAACAAGTCCAACACTGGAACATTGACAGGAAGCCAGGATCAAAGCATTAGGTGGAGTTAAGTAGAGAAGCACCTAACGACCTCACCAGATCACCTGAGGGAGGAAACTCAGAAGCCGCAGTACCACTTCCCTCCACCAACAGAAGCTCACAGAGATAATCAGCCGAAGTACCACTTGTGACCACAGGAGGGAGCTCTGCCACAGAATTCACAACACCCCCCTATCTGATGAAGGAACTTGCACTTTCATCTGCACCTTTCTCTTTGCCCCCATCTAAGGTGGTATAGTATGCGGGAAGGGGAACCTGACTTTCAGCAGGGTCAGATTCTGGCTGTGTAGAGAGCAAAGGGAATGTAGTGGTCTGGGTTAATGTACCAGCAGACTCATCTAGCAGTGGCTGGGCAATGGGCAGGATGAGGAGGAAACACAGATATAGTCCCAAAGAATAAAGTAGGCTAAATGTAGATCAAAATTGCTAACAGGACTAAACAGGCGGCATAGCTTTGTTCAGTGGCGAAAAACTGTAATGAGTGGCAGACACAGTTAGTAGGCCCAAGTAATAAAGTGGGCCAAATGAAGTTCAAAACTGGTAACAGGAGTAAACAGGCGGCACAGCTTTGTTCAGTGGAGGAGAACAAGCAGCGGCAGACACCATTAGTACGCCCAACCAAACCAGTAGCTCAAATGCAGTGTAATATCTGATATAGCCTGAAAGCCAGAAGATTGAAGCTCAGCTATGTAAAGTGTAGGAGAACACCAAGCTGCCGCAGACACCATTAGTACGCCCAACCAAACCAGTAGCCCAAATTCAGTGTAATATGTGATGTAGGCCGAAAGCCTGAAGATTGAAGCTCAGCTTTGTAAAGTGGAGGAGAACACCAAGCAGCCGCAGACACCGCTAGTAGGCCCAACCAAACAAGTATGCCAAATGCAGTTTAATATTTGATATAAGATGAAAGCCTGTAAATTTAAGATCACCTTTATTCTGTGGAGAACACCAAGCTGCTGCTCACACCATTTGTAGGCCCAACCAAAGAAGTAGGCCAAATGCAGTTAAATATCTGATACCGGATGAAAATTGAGGCTCAGCTTTGTTCAGTGGAGGACAACAGTAATGGGTGGCAGACACAGTTATTAGGCCTTAATAAGTAAGTAGGCAAAATGCAGTTCAAAATAGGTAAGTGGAGTACACAGGCGGCATAGCTTTGTAAAGTGGAGGACAGTTGTAATGTGTGGCACGGACTGACAGGCAGACAGAGGCCTAAAATAAAAAAGTATGCTAATGTCTGTTCAAAATTTGTTTGAGTAGTACACAGGCGGCATAGCTTTGTAAAGCAGAGGACAGTTGTAATGTGTGGCACAGACAGACAGGCAGGCAGAGGCCTAAAATAAAAAAAGTAGGCTAATGTCTGTTCAAAATTTGTTTGAGTAGCACACAGGCGGCATAGCTTTGTGAAGCGGAGGACAGTTGTAATGTGAGGCACGGACAGACAGGCAGACAGAGACCTAAAATAAAAAAAGTAGGCTAATGTCTGTTCAAAATTAGTTTGAGTAGCACACAGGCGGCATAGCTTTGTAAAGCGGAGGACAGTTGTAATGTGTGGCATGACAGACAGGCAGACAGAGGCCTAAAATAAAAAAAGTAGGCTAATGTCTGTTCAAAATTAGTTTGAGTAGCACACAGGTGGCATAGCTTTGTAAAGCAGAGGACAGTTGTAATGTGTGGCACGGACAGACAGGCAGACAGAGGCCTAAAATAAAAAAAGTAGGCTAATGTCTGTTCAAAATTAGTTTGAGTAGCACACAGGCGGCATAGCTTTGTAAAGCGGAGGACAGTTGTAATGTGTGGCACAGACAGACAGGCAGACAGAGGCCTAAAATAAAAAAAAGTAGGCTAATGTCTGTTCAAAATTAGTTTGAGTAGTACACAGGCGGCATAGCTTTGTAAAGCCGAGGACAGTGTTATGTAGGCAATCCAGTGACACAGTGTGCCAGCAATCAGAGCACATACAGTGATTTGATAATAACCCAAAAACAATAGAACGAGCTCTGAGACGTGGAATCTCTGTAGACCGCAATACCTGAACCTATCCTAAACACAACTAAAGGCAGCTGTGGATTGCGCCTGTCACTACCTATGCAACTCGGCACAGCCTGAGGAGCTGACTAGCCTGAAGATAGAAAAACAAGCCTGACTTGCCTCAGAGAAATACCCCAAAGGAAAAGGCAGCCCCCCACATATAATGACTGTTAGCAAGATGAAAAGACAAACGTAGGGATGAAATAGATTCAGCAAAGTGAGGCCCGATATTCTAGATAGAGCGAGGATAGCAAAGAGAACTTTGCAGTCTACAAAAAACCCTAAAGCAAAAAAACACGCAAAGGGGGCAAAAAGACCCACCGTGCCGAACTAACGGCACGGCGGTGCACCCTTTGCGTCTCAGAGCTTCCAGCAAAAACGAATAGACAAGCTGGACAGAAAAAGTAGCAACAAAAGCAAAGAAACACTTATCTAAGCAGAGCAGCAGGCCACAGGAAAGATCCAGAAGCTCAGGTCCAACACTGGAACATTGACAAGGAGCAAGGAAGACAGAATCAGGTGGAGTTAAATAACAAAGCAGCCAACGAGCTCACCAGAACACCTGAGGGAGGAAGCTCAAAAGCTGCAGTACCACTTGTGACCACAGGAGTGAATTCAGCCACAGAATTCACAACAGTACCCCCCCCTTGAGGAGGGGTCACCGAACCCTCACCAGAGCCCCCAGGCCGACCAGGATGAGCCACATGAAAGGCACGAACAAGATCTGGAGCATGGACATCAGAGGCAAGAACCCAGGAATTATCTTCCTGAGCATAACCCTTCCATTTAACCAGATACTGGAGTTTCCGTCTAGAAACACGAGAATCCAAAATTTTCTCCACAATATACTCCAATTCCCCCTCCACCAAAACCGGGGCAGGAGGTTCAACAGATGGAACCATAGGTGCCACGTATCTCCGCAACAACGACCTATGGAATACATTATGTATGGAAAAGGAGTCTGGGAGGGTCAGACGAAAAGACACAGGATTGAGAATCTCAGAAATCCTATACGGACCAACAAAACGAGGTTTAAATTTAGGAGAGGAAACCTTCATAGGAATATGACGAGAAGATAACCAAACCAGATCCCCAACACGAAGTCGGGGACCCACACGGCGTCTGCGATTAGCGAAAAGTTGAGCCTTCTCCTGGGACAAGGCCAAATTGTCCACTACCTGAGTCCAGATATGCTGCAACCTGTCCACCACAGAATCCACACCAGGACAGTCCGAAGACTCAACCTGTCCTGAAGAGAAACGAGGATGGAACCGAGAATTGCAGAAAAATGGAGAGACCAAGGTAGCCGAGCTGGCCCGATTATTAAGGGCGAACTCAGCCAACGGCAAAAAGGACACCCAATCATCCTGGTCTGCAGAAACAAAACATCTCAGATATGTCTCCAAGGTCTGATTGGTTCATTCGGTCTGGCCATTAGTCTGAGGATGGAAAGCCGAGGAAAAAGACAGGTCAATGCCCATCCTGCCACAAAAGGCTCGCCAAAACCTCGAAACAAACTGGGAACCTCTGTCAGAAACAATATTCTCAGGAATGCCATGCAAACGAACCACATGCTGGAAGAACAAAGGCACCAAATCAGAGAAGGAAGGCAATTTAACCAAGGGCACCAGATGGACCATTTTAGAAAAGCGATCACAGACCACCCAAATGACTGACATCTTTTGAGAAACGGGAAGGTCAGAAATGAAATCCATCGAAATATGTGTCCAAGGCCTCTTTGGGACCGGCAAGGGCAAAAGCAACCCACTGGCACGTGAACAGCAGGGCTTAGCCCTAGCACAAATCCCACAGGACTGCACAAAAGTACGTACATCCCGTGACAGAGATGGCCACCAGAAGGATCTAGCCACTAACTCTCTGGTACCAAATATTCCAGGATGACCAGCCAACACCGAACAATGAAGTTCAGAGATAACTTTAGTAGTCCACCTATCAGGGACGAACAGTTTCTCCGCCGGACAACGATCAGGTTTATTCGCCTGAAATTTTTGCAACACTCGTCGCAAATCAGGGGAGATGGCAGACACAATGACTCCTTCCTTGAGGATACTCGCCGGCTCAGATGAACCCGGAGAGTCGGGCACAAAACTCCTAGACAGAGCATCCGCCTTCACATTTTTAGAGCCCGGAAGGTACGAAATCACAAAATCGAAGCGGGCAAAAAATAACGACCAACGGGCCTGTCTAGGATTCAAGCGCTTGGCAGACTCGAGATAAGTAAGGTTCTTATGATCAGTCAATACCACCACGCGATGCTTAGCTCCTTCAAGCCAATGACGCCATTCCTCGAATGCCCACTTCATGGCCAGCAACTCTCGGTTGCCCACATCATAATTACGCTCAGCAGCCGAAAACTTCCTGGAAAAGAAAGCACATGGTTTCAACACTGAGCAACCAGAACCTATCTGTGACAAAACCGCCCCTGCTCCAATCTCAGAAGCATCAACCTCGACCTGGAACGGAAGAGAAACATCTGGCTGACACAACACAGGGGCAGAACAAAAACGATGCTTCAACTCCTGAAAAGCTTCCACAGCAGCAGAAGACCAATTAACCAAATCAGCACCCTTCTTGGTCAAATCGGTCAATGGTTTGGCAATGCTAGAAAAATTACAGATGAAGCGACGATAAAAATTAGCAAAGCCCAGGAATTTTTGCAGACTTTTCAGAGATGTCGGCTGAGTCCAATCCTGGATGGCTTGGACCTTAACCGGATCCATCTCGATAGTAGAAGGGGAAAAGATGAACCCCAAAAATGAAACTTTCTGCACACCGAAGAGACACTTTGATCCCTTCACAAACAAAGAATTAGCACGCAGGACCTGGAAAACCATTCTGACCTGCTTCACATGAGAGTCCCAATCATCTGAGAAGATCAAGATGTCATCCAAGTAAACAATCAGGAATTTATCCAGATACTCACGGAAGATGTCATGCATAAAAGACTGAAACACAGATGGAGCATTGGCAAGTCCGAACGGCATCACTAGATACTCAAAATGACCCTCGGGCATATTAAATGCAGTTTTCCATTCATCTCCTTGCCTGATTCTCACCAGATTATACGCACCACGAAGATCTATCTTAGTGAACCAACTAGCCCCCTTAATCCGAGCAAACAAGTCAGATAACAATGGCAAGGGATACTGAAATTTAACAGTGATCTTATTAAGAAGGCGGTAATCAATACATGGTCTCAGCGAACCATCCTTCTTGGCTACAAAAAAGAACCCTGCTCCCAGTGGTGATGACGATGGGCGAATATGTCCCTTCTCCAGGGATTCCTTCACATAACTGCGCATAGCGGAGTGTTCAGGCACAGATAAATTAAATAATCGACCATTAGGGAATTTACTACCAGGAATCAAATTGATAGCACAATCACAATCCCTATGCGGAGGTAGGGCATCGGACTTGGGCTCTTCAAATACATCCTGATAATCAGACAAGAACTCTGGGACCTCAGAAGGAGTGGATGACGAAATAGACAAAAATGGAACATCACCATGTACCCCCTGACAACCCCAGCTGGATACCGACATAGAGTTCCAATCCAATACTGGATTATGGGTTTGCAGCCATGGCAACCCCAACACGACCACATCATGCAGATTATGTAGCACCAGAAAGCGAATAACTTCCTTATGTGCAGGAGCCATGCACATGATCAGCTGGGTCCAGTACTGAGGTTTATTCTTGGCCAAAGGTGTAGCATCAATTCCTCTCAACGGAATAGGACACCGCAAAGGCTCCAAGAAAAACCCACAACGTTTAGCATAATCCAAATCCATCAGATTCAGGGTAGCGCCTGAATCCACAAACGCCATGACAGAATACGATGACAAAGAGCATATCAAGGTAATGGACAGAAGGAATTTGGATTGTACAGTACCAATGACGGCAGACCTATCGAACCGCTTAGTGCGCTTAGGACAATCAGAAATAGCATGAGTGGAATCACCACAGTAGAAACACAGACCATTCAGACGTCTGTGTTCTTGCCGTTCAACTCTGGTCATAGTCCTATCGCACTGCATAGGCTCAGGTTTAATCTTAGACAATACCGCCAAATGGTGCACAGATTTACGCTCGCGCAAGCGTCGACCGATCTGAATGGCCAAAGACATAGACTCATTCAAACCAGCAGGCATAGGAAAACCCACCATGACATCCTTAAGAGCCTCAGAGAGACCCTTTCTTAACAAAGCTGCCAGCGCAGATTCATTCCACAGAGTGAGTACAGACCACTTCCTAAATTTCTGACAATATACTTCTATATCATCCTGACCCTGGCACAAAGCCAGCAAATTTTTCTCAGCCTGATCCACTGAATTAGGCTCATCGTAAAGCAATCCGAGCGCCAGGAAAAACGCATTAACATTACTCAATGCAGGGTCTCCTGGCGCAAGAGAAAATGCCCAGTCCTGAGGGTCGCCGCGCAAAAAAGAAATAATAATCAAAACCTGTTGAATAGGATTACCAGAAGAATGAGGTTTCAAGGCCAGAAATAGCTTACAATTATTTTTGAAATTAAGAAACTTAGTTCTATCACCAAAAAACAAATCAGGAATAGGAATTCTTGGTTCTAACATAGATTTCTGATCAATAGTATCTTGAATCCTTTGTACATTTGTAACGAGATTATCCATTGAAGAGCACAGACCCTGAATATCCATGTCCACACCTGTGTCCTGAAACACCCAAATGTCTAGGGGAAAAAAAAGACTGAACACAGAGCTGAGAAAAAAAAATGATGTCAGAACTTCTTTTTTCCCTCTATTGAGAATCATTAGGTTGGCTCCTTGTACTGTTATGTAGGCAATCCAGTGACACAGTGTGCCAGCAATCAGAGCACATACAGTGATTTGATAATAACCCAAAAACAATAGAACGAGCTCTGAGACGTGGAATCTCTGTAGACCGCAATACCTGAACCTATCCTAAACACAACTAAAGGCAGCTGTGGATTGCGCCTGTCACTACCTATGCAACTCGGCACAGCCTGAGGAGCTGACTAGCCTGAAGATAGAAAAACAAGCCTGACTTGCCTCAGAGAAATACCCCAAAGGAAAAGGCAGCCCCCCACATATAATGACTGTTAGCAAGATGAAAAGACAAACGTAGGGATGAAATAGATTCAGCAAAGTGAGGCCCGATATTCTAGATAGAGCGAGGATAGCAAAGAGAACTTTGCAGTCTACAAAAAACCCTAAAGCAAAAAAACACGCAAAGGGGGCAAAAAGACCCACCGTGCCGAACTAACGGCACGGCGGTGCACCCTTTGCGTCTCAGAGCTTCCAGCAAAAACGAATAGACAAGCTGGACAGAAAAAGTAGCAACAAAAGCAAAGAAACACTTATCTAAGCAGAGCAGCAGGCCACAGGAAAGATCCAGAAGCTCAGGTCCAACACTGGAACATTGACAAGGAGCAAGGAAGACAGAATCAGGTGGAGTTAAATAACAAAGCAGCCAACGAGCTCACCAGAACACCTGAGGGAGGAAGCTCAGAAGCTGCAGTACCACTTGTGACCACAGGAGTGAATTCAGCCACAGAATTCACAACAGGACAGTTGTAATGTGTGGCACGGACAGACAGGCAGACAGACAGAGGCCTAAAACAAAAAAATGTGGCAAAATGCAGTTCAAAACTGCTAGCAGGACTAACCAGGCAGCCTAGCTTGTTTTAGAGGGGGAGAGTTGTAATGTGTGGCGCAGACAGACAGACAGAGGCCTAAAATAAAAAAGGTGGCAAAATGCAGTTCTAAACTGCAACTAGGACAAGCCAGGCAGCCTAGCTTGTTTCAGGGGGGGGGAGTTGTTGCAATGTGTGGCACGGACAGACAGACAGACAGACAGAGGCCTAAAGTAGAAAAGGTGGCAAAATGCAGTTCTAAATTGCAACCAGGACTAACTAGGCGGCCTAGCTTGTTTCGGGGGGAGAGTTGTAATGTGTAGCATGGACAGACAGCCCAAAACACCGTGTCTGCAAATTGAGATACTGATTTGGCTTTTATCCTAAGTCATATTGCACGACTCGTTTAAAGGGTTGATTGTGACTTATAGGATCGCTACTTCCAACAGGTGGCACTATAGAGTTTAAGTCCTCTTTTTCTCAGAAGAGGCAATTTTCATATTATATTTCCCAGAGGAGCATTGTATGGCGAACAAGCCTCCTTACCTTGACAAGCCAGAGATAATATGTCACTCTCCATAAGGAGAAAAGATACCCCTTAGACCCCAGTCCAGAGCCTCTCACCTAGCCAAATTAGTTCTCATGCTTCGCACTGACGAGAGCCAACAGCCCGAAACACCATGTCTGCAAATTGAGATACTGATTTGGCTTTTATCCTAAGTCATATTGCACAACTCGTTTAGAGGGTTGATTGTGACTTGTAGGATCGCTACTTCCAACAGGTGGTGCTATAGAGTTTAAGTCCTCTTTTTCTCAGAAGAGGCAATTTGCATATTATATTTCCCAGAGGAGCATTGCACGGCGAGTAAGCCTCCTTACCTTGACAAGCCAGAGATGGTATGTCACTCTCCATAAGGAGAAATGATAGCCAATGAATTAGTCATAAATAAACTGGTGGCATAGCGAGGTACAGGGGTGGGCTCCTCTGCAGAGTTGCAGACAGTGGTAGTAGAAGCAAGGGCCCCTGTATATTTAACTATCATCTATCATTGCAACAAATTTGTTATGGCAGTGCAATTTAAGGATTTAACAGCACAGACTACACAGTGGTGGGGCAGGTAAGTTTAGCAAGTGGTAGAGCACTGTTCGAGCGGGGGGGAACACTCTCTCGTGGGCGGCGGTACTGGCACAGGGCCCCTCATATTACGACGGTGTGTCTGACATTGGTTGTGCACCACCACCGTCAGAGACACTTCATTGTACTATGTGGGACCCTGTGCCAGTGCCGTCGCCCAAGAGCGAGCACACACAACTGTCCAGGCAAACGGCACTCGCACGGGTGCTTGCGCCAAGTTGTGACCACGGCCCTGTGGGGGGAATAAGCCCATTTCGGGAGGTATCCAAATGGCCTATGGTGGACATTCGTCACCTGCAAATGGTGTAATTGGAACAGTCAGTAAGAGGAGGCCAAAAACAAGGCATTTTTCTGGCAAGCTACGTGTCAGCAGGGGAAGGTGGGGAAAAATAATTTGGAATCCATGATTGGTTCATTTTAATGAAGGTTAGATTATCAACATTTCGGGGAGCCAGACGTGTCCTTTTTTCAGTCAGTAGTGAACCAGCAGCACTGAAGACTCTTTCTGAGAGCACACTAGCAGCTGGGCAAGCGAGCTCCTGTAATGCATATTCTGCGAATTCAGGCCAGGTGTCTAGTTTAGATGCCCAGTAATCAAAGGGGAATGACCTGTGAGGGAGAACATCGATAATGGCGGAAAAATAGTTGGTAACCATAGTGGACAAATGCTGTCTCCTGTCACTTTGAATCGATGCAGCAGTACCTGTCGTGTCTGCGGTCATTGAGAAATCACTCCACAACCTGGTGAGAAATCCCCTCTGTCTAACGCCACTTCGGCTTTGTGCACCTCTAACACCTCTGCCATGTTGCCCCCTACAGCTCATATGAGAACCATCAGCGCCGCTGTGTGATGGGAATGTCTGAACCAAACGGTCTATAAGAGTTGCTTGTTTGGTAGCCAATATTTGCTCAAGGTTCTCATGTGGCATAATACTTTGTAATTTGCCTTTGTATCGTGGATCCAGGAGGCAGGCCAACCAGTTATCATCATCGGTCATCATTTTGATAATGCGGGGGTCCTGTTTTAGGATAGGCAAGTACTCTGCCATGTGGGCCAAAGTTCCAGGTGTCAATTCACTGCTTGTGCTGGGTTGAGGAGCACTTTCTTGAAAATCTACATCACTTGTGGCCCGCAAAAACCTTTTACCTGACCTTGCATTGCCACCAGTTTCTATTGCCCCCTGAGTGTCATCAAGGCTTCCCTCCTCCTTGATGTGCGTCAAACTTTGCATCAGCAGACGCATTAGTAGGATGCTCATGCTTATAATGGCATCGTCCGCACTGACCAGCCGTGTGCATTCCTCAAAACACTGAAGGACTTGACAGAGGTCTTGGAGCTTCGACCACTGCACACCAGACAACTCCATGTCTGCCATCCAACTGCCTGCCCGTGTATGTGTATCCTCCCACAAATACATGACAGCACACCTCTGTTCGCACAGCCTCTGAAGCATGTGCAGTGTGGAGTTCCACCTTGTTGCCACGTCGATTATTAGGTGGTGCTGGGGAAGATTCAGCGATCGCTGATGGTTAAGCATACGGCTGTAGCGTACGGGCGACTGGCGGATGTGCCAGTAAATTCCCTCCTCCATGCAACATCGTCACACCCCCCCGACAATGATTAGATCTATTCCAATAGGGCAATTTTTGCGTTTGCGCAGAATATGTACAAATGAGGCGGACTTTGAGACACAAGCATTGGACTTAAAGGAGAGGTTCTTGGAATGTGGGCATAGCAGACGCTCGATTAAGAAAGGATACAATAGGGCTAAGCATATAACAAGGCACCAGGCCCTATATGAAAATAAGCCACACAAAACTAATCAGGTGACCAGATACATTACCCAATATCATGGACAGACAGAATTAATGAAATTATACCTGACTAAATCTTGGGCCATTTTGAAGGCAGACCCACTCCTGTCGCAATACATTGGTGATAAACCTAATATCACGTATCGCAGATCCAGAAACCTGAAAGATGAGTTGGTCAAGAGCCATTATGACTATACTCCAGTGGTTCCCTCATTTCTAATGAATTCAAAGGCGGTTGTGTGGTGCAAGCCATGTGGCCAATGTGTAGCTTGCCCCAACATTAAAAGAACTGACTCCTTTTGTAATCATGATGGTACGAGCATATATAAAATTAAGCAAACTATAACATATTCATCTAAAGCAGTTATCTATCATGCCACATGCCCATGTTCCCTGGTATACATAGGAATGACTACAAGACAACTTAAAGTCTGGGCCAGGGAATATATTTTGGGTATTTTAGCTGCTAAAGAAGTTAATGATACATCATTCCTTAAGACGATTCCAAAGCATTTCAAACTACATCATGGGTGTGATGCCTCACTACTCAAAATAACTGGTATAGACATGATAGGGACCAATGAGAGGGGCGGTAAATTAAGTACTGCTTTGGCCAAAAAAGAAACTAAGTGGATCTCAGGGTTTACAACTACAGCCTCTACACCCAAAAGAAAACGGGAGCCACGTTATGTACCAGCTAAACGGAATTTAGGACAATCTCCTGAGAGATTTGGTAATACACTAAAGGTGATTAACTTAAGTTCTCATATTTTGTCAACTAATGAAATAGATGTACTTCAGAGAGGGTTAATGTTCTGTCCAACGGCCAACTTTAATAAGTTTGAGGCTGTTAAGGACTTGCATTTATTTGCAAGGAAACTTTTATTCAAGAGACATTTTCATAATGAGGATACGTTGCGATTATTCCTTACAGAGGCGGAACAGGAGGCACTAGCAACCCTGGAGGAGTTGGCTCATAAACACAATGAACCCATTGGAGGTAAGATTCCGCCGTCCATTCGTCCCAAGTCACATAAGTTCCCACCTTTGTCAGCCTGCCCTACAATTGATGTTTTTGTGAAAACAGTAAGCAAAGCTTTTGATAAAATTCCAAAATATCCTCAGAGTGAAAACTTGAGTAAGGGTGAGAAAGTCGCCTTAAAAAACCTACAAAATCTAAAGAATGTAATAATTAAGCCGGCTGACAAGGGTTGGAATGTGGTGGTCTGGCCTAAATGCCTCTATGAGAAAGAAGCCCTTCGCCAATTGAACGATGAGGTATGCTATAAGAGGTTGACATTCAATCCATTGATGAAATTTCAAGGTGAACTCTCGTGTATACTTTGTGAGGCTTATGAGGGAAAGGTGATTTCTAAGGACTTATTTTCGGCTCTTCAAGTAATGGAACCCACAATTCCAACTATGCATTTGTTACAAAAGGTCCACAAAGATCGAAGTAACCCACCTGGGAGACCAATAATCTCAGGGTGCGGTAACTATATGGAAAAAATAAACAAATTTGTGGACGCTAAATTAAAACCATTGGTTGAAGAGCTGCCATCGTTTATCAAGGATACAAATGAATTTTTAAAGAAAGTTGATGGTTTATATGTTGGTGCAGATTCTCTTTTGGTTTCATGCGACGTTGAAAGCCTATAAAGATATACGAATATCCGACATAATGACGGGGTTCAGGCTGCAAAATATTTTTTGGAGTCATCAGTCTTACCTGCACCTATGAGACTGTTTACTATTCAATTGTTGGAATTCGCATTGACAAAAAACTTTTTCCTATTCAGGTGGTCCCTCTACCTACAGCTCCAGGGCACTGCAATGGGCGCGGCTTTCGTGCCTAGTTATGCAAATTTGTTCCTGAGGCTGTGGGAGAGGGACCTTTTGATATCAGGGCCTGGTTTATCAATGGATCGCATCCCATTGTGGGTGCGATTCATTGATGACATCTTTTTTATTTGGCAGGGGTCAGTAGAATCTTTAGTTAACTTTATGTCAGAACTGAATCAGAACTCTCTGAATTTAAGGCTGACATATAAGTATGATATGCACATGATGGAATTCTTGGATGTGAGTATACATAGGGATGGTGAAAATTGTTTACAAACTAGGATGTTCCGAAAGGGGACAGCTGTGAATTCACTATTGCATGCAACATCGGCACATCCTCCCACAATGATTAACTCCATCCCTATAGGCCAATTTTTACGTCTGAGGAGAATTTGTTCTGAGGACGTGGAATTTGAAAGGCAGGCCTCTGAACTCAGAGATAGATTCATAGAGCGTGGCTATAGCCGACGCTCCGTGAAAAAGGGATATTATTGGGCAAAGAATGTCTCGCGGCACCAAGCACTTTATGAAACCAAACCAACAAAAACCAACCAGGTGGTAAGATATATCACACAATATCATGGGCAAAGTGAAACGGTAAGATCTCAATTAAGCAAAGCATGGGGAATTTTAAAGGCAGACCCCATTTTATCACAGTACATTGGTGATAAACCCACTATCACTTATAGGAGGGCCAGGAATTTAAAAGATTGTTTAGTAAAAAGCCATTATCCATATAAACCAACTCCCCCATCATTTCTGGATAATGCAAAACGGATTGTGGGGTGTAGGCCATGTGGCAAATGTGTGGCGTGCCCAAATATAGCAAGGGAGCAGACATTCTGCAACTCAGATGGCAAAAATATCTTCCATATCAGACATAGTATAACATGCACGTCCAGGGCAGTTATTTACTATGCCACATGTCCTTGCTCCTTGATTTATGTGGGCATGACTACTAGGCAGCTCAAAACACGGGTCCGTGAACATGTTTTGGGGATTGTAGCAGCAAAAGAAGTGAAAGATGTCTCAGTCTTAAAAACTATCCCAAAACACTTCAGAATCCATCACAATTGTGACTCTTCATTGTTTAAAGTGATTGGCATTGATACCATTCTCAATAGGGAGCGGGGTGGACTGTTATGAACAGGTGATTCAGAACCACAATGGACCTTGTAGTTCAGAGCACACAAAGTGACCTGACAATTACCAAAAACATAGGACGAGCTCTGAGACGTGGGAACTCTGCTGACCGCAATCCCTAATCCTATCCAACCACACTAAAGGTAGCCGTGGAGCGCTCCTGACCAGTCCTATGCACCTCGAGCACAGCCTGAGAAACTAGCTAGCCCTAAGAAAGAAAAGTAAGCCTACCTTGCCTCAGAGAAATACCCCAAAGGAAAAGGCAGACCCCCACATATAATGACTGTGAGTTGAGATGAAAATACAAACGCAGAGATGAAATAGATTTAGCAAAGTGAGGCCCAACTTACTGAACAGACCGAAGATAGGAAAGATTGCTTTGCGGTCAACACAAAACCCTACAAACAACCACGCAGAGGGGGCAAAAAGACCCTCCGCACCGACTAACGGTACGGAGGTGCTCCCTCTGCGTCCCAGAGCTTCCAGCAAGCAAGAAAAACCAATATAGCAAGCTGGACAGAAAAAATAGCAAACAAAAATAACACAAGCAAAACTTAGCTTATGCAGGATAGACAGGCCACAGGAACGATCCAGGAGAAAGCAAGACCAATACTGGAACATTGACTGGAGGCCAGGATCAAAGCACTAGGTGGAGTTAAATAGAGCAGCACCTAACGACTTAACCTCATCACCTGAGGAAGGAAACTCAGAAGCCGCAGTACCACTCTCATCCACCAAAGGAAGCTCATAGACAGAACCAGCCGAAGTACCATTCACGACCACAGGAGGGAGCTTGGCCACAGAATTCACAACAGTACCCCCCCCCTTGAGGAGGGGTCACCGAACCCTCATCAGAGCCCCCAGGCCGACCAGGATGAGCCACATGAAAGGCACGAACCAGATCGGCAGCATGGACTTCAGAGGCAAAGACCCAGGAATTATCTTCCTGACCATAACCTTTCCACTTAACCAGATACTGGAGTTTCCGTCTCGAAACACGAGATTCCAAAATCTTCTCCACTATATACTCCAACTCCCCTTCAACCAAAACCGGAGCAGGAGGATCAATAGATGGAACCACAGGTGCCACGTATCTCCGCAACAATGACCTATGGAACACGTTATGGATGGAAAAAGAAGCTGGAAGAGTCAAACGAAAAGACACAGGATTAAGAACCTCAGAAATCCTATACGGACCAATGAAACGAGGCTTAAACTTAGGAGAGGAAACCTTCATAGGAATATAACGAGATGACAACCAAACCAAATCCCCAACACGAAGTCGGGGACCCACACAGCGCCTGCGGTTAGCGAAACGTTGAGCCTTCTCCTGGGACAAAGTTAAATTGTCCACTACATGAGTCCAAATCTGCTGCAACCCATCCACCACAGTATCCACACCAGGACAGTCCGAAGACTCAACCTGCCCTGAAGAGAAACAAGGGTGGAACCCAGAATTGCAGAAAAACGGCGAAACCAAAGTAGCCGAGCTGGCCCGATTATTAAGGGCGAACTCAGCCAAAGGCAAAAAGGACACCCAATCATCCTGATCAGCAGAAACAAAACATCTCAGATATGTTTCCAAGGTCTGATTGGTTCGTTCAGCCTGGCCATTTGTCTGAGGATGGAAAGCCGAGGAAAAAGACAAATCAATGCCCATCCTAGCACAAAAGGCTCGCCAAAACCTCGAAACAAACTGGGAACCTCTGTCAGAAACTATGTTCTCTGGAATGCCATGTAAACGAACCACATGCTGGAAAAACAATGGCACCAAATCAGAGGAGGAAGGCAATTTAGACAAGGGCACCAAATGGACCATCTTAGAGAAGCGATCACAAACCACCCAAATGACCAACATTCTTTGAGAGACGGGGAGATCCAAAATAAAATCCATAGAGATATGTGTCCAAGGCCTCTTCGGGACCGGCAAGGGCAAAAGCAACCCACTGGCACGAGAACAGCAGGGCTTAGCCCGAGCACAAATCCCACAGGACTGCACAAAAGAACGCACATCCCACGACAGAGACGGCCACCAAAAGGATCTAGCCACCAAATCTCTAGTACCAAAGATTCCAGGATGACCAGCCAACACCGAACAATGAACCTCAGAGATAACTTTATTCGTCCACCTATCAGGGACAAACAGTTTCTCCGCTGGGCAACGGTCAGGTCTATTAGCCTGAAATTTTTGCAGCACCCGCTGCAAATCAGGGGAGATGGCAGTCAAAATTACCCCCTCTTTGAGAATACCCGCCGACTCAGGCAAACCCGGAGAATCGGCCACAAAACACCTAGACAGGGCATCCGCCTTCACATTTTTAGAGCCCGGAAGGTACGAAACCACAAAGTCAAAACGGGAGAAAGAGATAAGTCAAGTTCTTGTGATCAGTCAAGACCACCACGCGATGCTTGGCTCCTTCAAGCCAATGACGCCACTCCTCGAATGCCCACTTCATGGCTAGCAACTCTCGATTGCCAACATCATAATTTTGCTCAGCAGGCGAAAATTTCCTGGAAAAGAAGGCGCATGGTTTCATCACCGAGCAATCAGAACTTCTCTGCGACAAAACAGCCCCTGCTCCAATTTCAGAAGCATCAACCTCGACCTGGAACGGAAGCGAAACATCTGGTTGGCACAACACAGGGGCAGAAGAAAAACGACGCTTCAACTCCTGAAAAGCTTCCACAGCAGCAGAAGACCAATTGACCACATCAGCACCCTTCTTGGTTAAATCAGTCAACGGTTTAGCAATACTAGAAAAATTATTGATGAAGCGACGATAAAAATTAGCAAAGCCCAGGAACTTCTGCAGACTCTTCAGAGATGTTGGCTGAGTCCAATCATAAATGGCCTGATCTTTAACAGGGTCCATCTCGATAGTAGAAGGAGAAAAAATGAACCCCAAAAATGAAACCTTCAGAAACACCAAAGAGACACTTTGACCCCTTCACAAACAAAGAATTCGCACGCAGGACCTGGAACACCATTCTGACCTGCTTCACATGAGACTCCCAATCATCCGAGAAGACCAAAATATCATCCAAGTATACAATCAGGAATTTATCCAGGTACTCTCGGAAGATGTCATGCATAAAGGACTGAAACACTGATGGAGCATTAGAAAGCCCGAATGGCATAACCAGGTACTCAAAATGGCCTTCGGGCGTATTAAATGCTGTTTTCCATTCATCGCCCCGTTTAATACGCACAAGATTATATGCACCACGAAGATCTATCTTGGTGAACCAACTAGCCCCCTTAATCCAAGCAAACAAATCAGACATCAGCGGCAAGGGGTACTGAAATTTGACCGTAATTTTATTTAGAAGGCAGTAATCAATACAAGGTCTCAGCGAACCATCCTTCTTGGCCACAAAAAAGAACCTCGCTCCCAATGGCGACGATGACGGGCGAATATGACCCTTCTCCAAGGACTCCTTCACGTAACTCCGCATAGCGGCGTGCTCAGGTACAGACAAATTAAACAGTCGACCTTTAGGAAACTTACTTCCAGGAATCAAATCGATAGCACAATCACAATCCCTATGCGGAGGTAGGACATTGGACTTGGGCTCATTGAATACATCCCGGTAATCAGACAAGAACTCTGGGACCTCAGAAGGGGTGGATGATGAGATAGACAGAAATGGAACATCACCATGTACCCCCTGACAACCCCAGCTGGACACAGACATTGATTTCCAATCTAATACTGGGTTATGGACTTGTAGCCATGGCAACCCCAACACGACCACATCATGCAGATTATGCAACACCAGAAAGCGAATATCCTCCTGGTGCGCAGGAGCCATGCACATGGTCAGCTGGGTCCAATACTGAGGCTTATTCTTGGCCAAAGGCGTAGCATCAATTCCTCTCAATGGAATAGGACACTGCAAGGGCTCCAAGACAAACCCACAGCGCCTAGCATACTCCAAGTCCATCAAATTCAGGGCAGCGCCTGAATCCACAAATGCCATGACAGAATAGGAAGACAAAGATCAGATCAAAGTAACGGACAAAAGAAATTTCGACTGTACCGTACCAATCGTGGCAGACCTAGCGAACCGCTTAGTGCGCTTAGGACAATCGGAGATAGCATGAGTGGAATCACCACATTAGAAACACAGCCCATTCTGACGTCTGTGTTCTTGCCTTTCAGCTCTGGTCAAAGTCCTATCGCACTGCATAGGCTCAGGTTTATGCTCAGATAATACCGCCAAATGGTGCACAGATTTACGCTCACGCAAGCGTCGACCGATCTGAATGGCCAAAGACATAGACTCATTCAGACCAGCAGGCATAGGAAATCCCACCATGACATCCTTAAGGGCTTCAGAGAGACCCTTTCTGAAAATAGCTGCCAGCGCACATTCATTCCATTGAGTGAGCACGGACCACTTTCTAAACTTCTGACAATAAATCTCTATCTCATCCTGACCCTGACACAGAGCCAGCAAATTTTTCTCTGCCTGATCCACTGAATTAGGTTCATCATACAGCAATCCGAGCGCCAGAAAAAACGCATCAATATTACATAATGCAGGATCTCCTGGCCCAAGGGAAAATGCCCAGTCTTGAGGGTCGCCACGTAATAAAGAAATAATGATCTTAACTTGTTGAACTGGGTCACCAGAGGAGCGGGGTTTCAAAGCCAGAAATAGTTTACAATTATTTTTAAAATTCAAAAACTTAGCTCTATCTCCAGATAATAACTCATGAATAGGAATTTTAGGTTCTAACATAGGATTCTGAACCACTAAATCTTGAATGTTCTGTACATTTATAGCGAGATTATCCATCAAAGAGAACAGACCCTGAATGTCCATGTCCACACCTGTGTTCTGAACCACCCTGATGTAAAGGGGAAAAGAAAGACAGAACACAGTGCAAAGAAAAAAAAATGGTCTCAGAACTTCTCTTTTCCCTCTATTGAGAAGCATTAGTACTTTGGGCCTCCAGTACTGTTATGAACAGGTGATTCAGAACCACAATGGACCTTGTAGTTCAGAGCACACAAAGTGACCTGACAATTACCAAAAACATAGGACGAGCTCTGAGACGTGGGAACTCTGCTGACCGCAATCCCTAATCCTATCCAACCACACTAAAGGTAGCCGTGGAGCGCTCCTGACCAGTCCTATGCGCCTCGAGCACAGCCTGAGAAACTAGCTAGCCCTAAGAAAGAAAAATAAGCCTACCTTGCCTCAGAGAAATACCCCAAAGGAAAAGGCAGCCCCCCACATATAATGACTGTGAGTTGAGATGAAAATACAAACGCAGAGATGAAATAGATTTAGCAAAGTGAGGCCCAATTTACTGAACAGACCGAAGATAGGAAAGATTGCTTTGCGGTCAACACAAAACCCTACAAACAACCACGCAGAGGGGGCAAAAAGACCCTCCGCACCGACTAACGGTACGGAGGTGCTCCCTCTGCGTCCCAGAGCTTCCAGCAAGCAAGAAAAACCAATATAGCAAGCTGGACAGAAAAAATAGCAAACAAAAATAACACAAGCAAAACTTAGCTTATGCAGGATAGACAGGCCACAGGAACGATCCAGGAGAAAGCAAGACCAATACTGGAACATTGACTGGAGGCCAGGATCAAAGCACTAGGTGGAGTTAAATAGAGCAGCACCTAACGACTTAACCTCATCACCTGAGGAAGGAAACTCAGAAGCCGCAGTACCACTCTCATCCACCAAAGGAAGCTCATAGACAGAACCAGCCGAAGTACCACTCACGAGTCACGACCACAGGAGGGAGCTTGGCCACAGAATTCACAACAGTGGACCAATCACAATACCTTTACTGAAAAAAGAAGCGAGATGGATTTGGGCCCTAAATACAGTGTCACCAATGGGCTTAAATGAAAATTTAAGCTTTTCACCTTTTTTATGATGTAGGTTCTCAAACTAACCAGTTTTAGTATGTATTTTTATATTTTTTTATAAATTTAGGTCCGGTTTTGATATAGATTATTTTAATTTTATCAATTTTAATATTTTTATTATTATTATTATTTTTATTCATTTTAGATCGCTACTTACCTGATATGTGGTATCTATGGAGGATACTCTGTGGTTCTTGATGCTGATCTGTTATACTGCGTGGATCCAGATGAAAGTCTTCCTCCTTGGAGAAAACATGGATACAGAGATGATTAATGATTTATCTGTTATTATTTGGTTTAATAGGCATATATATGGTGTTGAAATACTGTGTTTTTAAGTTTAGGATAGTAACATACACTTATATTAACTATAGGATTGAATTAAAGGGACACTGTCACCTGAATTTGGAGGGAACAATCTTCAGCCATGGAGGCGGGGTTTTGGGGTTTTTGATTCACCCTTTCCTTACCCGCTGGCTGCATGCTGGCTGCAATATTGGATTGAAGTTCATTCTCTGTCCTCCATAGTACATGCCTGCACAAGGCAATCTTGCCTTGCGCAGGTGTGTACTATGGAGGACAGATAATGAACTTCAATCCAATATTGCAGCCAGCATGCAGCCAGCAGGTAAGGAAAGGGTGAATCAAACACCCAAAAACCCCGCCTCCATGGCTGAAGATTGTTCCCTCCAAATTCAGGTGACAGTGTCCCTTTAAGTAAGATATGAGCAATACCATTACCCCTGTTTGATGCTTTGCACTTTTTTGTATGTACCCCTGTGGAATTTATATCATTTAGAGAGTTATTACCTCAATACAATAACAAGGCATTCTGTGACTTCCATCACAGACCAATTAGTGTTTTATTTAGCTATTTTCAATTAGATGGTATATGGGTTGACTATGTACAGTATATATGACGTTTTATTTTGGCCGCAGTAGTACATTATAATACATTGCTTACTAAAACATTTTATTCTATTTTTTGCCGAGGTGTAAGATTATAATACATATGCTCCATACATTATGAAGCCTATCTTTTCTATTTTTCGGGGCCATTGCACTTGAGTGATGGTGACAGCATACTTGCTCATATGCTCTTTTCGATTGTTGGAGCATGTATAAAGTTTTTACATAACACAGATAGTACTCGTCCATATATACCTATCAGTACAGGATATTATCAAAGATGCAGTGAATCAGTTTATATTTAGCTAATGTATTAATATGCTTCCCCCTTATTACGGCACAGTTACTTACTCAGAGTAGCTAATATTTAATTTATAGCAGGAATATAGTAGCAGCTCTATTCTTTGTCCTCCTATACTGCGCTCCAGGTGGAGCGCATGCGCGGTCTGTGATCCGGAGTCTGGGGCTATCGCGTCCCCGTGTCCTTGGCAACGTCGGGTACTCGGTCCCGTATGTCCGGTCACGTGGGACGTGACCTCATTCTCCTGATCCTCCTCACTGCGCATGCGCCGGAATCACTTGAGGCGCTACGGATAGGTGGTCGCTGGTATATAAACACGTTCGGACTTAAACTCCATACCCCCTGATGAAGGAATAATCCGAAACGCGCGTTGGGGTGCGTTACCACCGGATTCAGCCACCTAAGGTATTTACCGACATCAATATTAGAGTTGATCCCCCTTTGTTGTGCACTTTGCATGCACCTAACTGTTTTGATGCATTGAAGCATTTCCAGGAGCACACATGATCCCTTGCACATAGCACCTTATTGTGGGATATATGATTGCTGGATACATTTCCAGCTGGATATAACTAACACCCAGCACTTGTACATGTAAGTGATCCTCGCACGTGGGTGCACACTAGCATCTGTTGGTACACTTGCTATTTATTAATCTATGCACATAGCACCCTTTTGTTGTATTAGGTTTTTTTTACTGATGTGCATTTGTATAGCACTTAGCACTTTTTTCTGGAATGAGTTAGCACTTTTTTGGAGCATATGTATTTTATATAATTAATTTTTTGGCACATAGCACTTTGTAAGCTGGCCTATTTTTGCCTATTTTCTGCTATTTATTTATATACACGTTTTTATATTTTTTTGCAATTCAATCTTTACAAAATCTTACACTTCATTGTGTGCAAAATTATGAAATAGCTATTGCACATGTTTTATTGTGATGGGGATCAGCTGATGTAATAGAGGGTGTGCTGCAATGTCATTTTTATATTTTTTATATAGTTGTCCAGTGGTACGCATTAATTAGTTTTTATATTTATATAACATAAAAATAATTTTAAACATTTTTGTTGCCACTTTGATTGTGTAATAAAGGCAGATCTTTAAAATTTGAGTTCTCGTATGGTGCTTATCTCTGGTGTCTGTGATCTGGGTTTTGGGATTGTTCACAAGATCCAGAAACCTGAAAGATGAGTTGGTCAAGAGCCATTATGACTATACTCCAGTGGTTCCCTCATTTCTAATGAATTCAAAGGCGGTCGTGGGGTGCAAACCATGTGGCCAATGTGTAGCTTGCCCCAACATTAAAAGAACTGACTCCTTTTGTAATCATGATGGCACGAGCATATATAAAATTAAGCAAACTATAACATGTTCATCTAAAGTAGTTATCTATCATGCCACATGCCCATGTTCCCTGGTATACATAGGAATGACTACAAGACAACTTAAAGTCTGGGCCAGGGAACATATTTTGGGTATTTTAGCTGCTAAAGAAGTTAATGATACATCACTCCTTAAGACGATTCCAAAGCATTTCAAACTACGGTACATTATGGATGTGATGCCTCACTATTCAAAATAACTGGTATAGACATGATAGGGACCAATGAGAGGGGCGGTAAATTAAGTACTGCTTTGGCCAAAAAAGAAACTAAGTGGATCTGGATTCTGGATACTGTATCACCAAAGGGGCTAAATGAAAATTTGAGTTTTATACCTTTCTTATAACAACCATCGTTTGAAATTTTATATTGTGAGATTTTTTTATACTTTTTTATATCCCCACCCTTTTTATAGAAATTTTAATGGGATATTTTAACACATTAGTTTTTTAAGTAAAAGTTTTTTTTTTTTTTTATATAAACAATTTTAGCGTATTTTCGGCTGTTGTATGCGCTGTATGTATAATTTGTTTATAGTACGACTAATCAATATATTCTTGTTATTTTAGTCTACTTACCTTGTGGGTTGTGGGCTCGACCGTGTTCTGATGCTTGTCCGACTATGGATATGCCTTGGTTCGGCGGCGTTGGAGAAGACGTGTCACATCTATCAAGTAATTAAAGGACATTAAAAACGTTGAATTTGACATAAGAAGATCCCATATGTTGTTACAATCTATGGACATTTGGGTTGGATTCTCAAAAAAAATTTGTGTAGGACATTGTAAAAAATTATTTTTTCTTATATAATTTTTTTCTTTATATAAAATGTTTTTCATTTATTTTCATCTTCTGTTACCGTATTTATGGGATAATTTTCTTTATTTTATTTTATTTATACATATATAATTTTTGTTTTTCTTTTTTTCTTTTTTAATTTTTTTAATTATTACATCTTTTATTATTTTTTATTTTTTATTTTATTTTTATATAATTTTGAATTTTATTTTTTATATTTATTATTTTTATGTTTTATTTATTTTTTATTTTCTTTAATTATTTTTGTCTTATTTCTCATCATTTAATTATTTATTAATTTTTTATTTTGATTACTTATTATTTACTTTATATTTTTCATTTTTGTATATTATGTATTAACATGATATTTATGATTGATATACATGGTATAATTTTTCTTTTTATATTTATTTTTCCTTTTTTTCTTCTTTATTCCTCTTTGGGGCTGGACCTATATCGTAGTTTTAGTGAGGTGCTGGTTTTTTCATAAGCATACATCGAAATACAGCAGCAGGATCTTGCAGCACACTATACTTATATATATGGTCATGGCCCCATTTATTATTTAATTGCGGTAACAGTTTTTCATTATCCCCTCCTTCCCCTGTCCCCTTATCTCCACATGTTCCTTACTGAATCCAGTTAATTTATTTTCCCACACTGTGCCCCTGGCTGTGCGCGTGCGTGGTCTGTGTCCTGGGGTTCCGGTTCCCCGCATCCATGTTTCCGTGGTCACGCTGGGTACTCCGTTCCCATGCGGCCGGTCATGTGATGCGGGGACCGGAAGTCCCGGACCTCCCGACTGCGCACGCGCCGGACATACCCGGGCCGCAGCGCTCGGATTAAGACGCTATATAAAGCGTCCCAGCGCACACTTTAGCCATCCCTGACGAAGGAAAGAAGGATCGTTCCGAAATGCGTGTCGGGTGAGCGCACACACTGGCCTAACCACCGCAGGTATATAGTGACTAGATTCATGGCACCAATTTGTTAGCACTCTTGATTCATGGGTACCACTTAGGCTTATTATTTGCACTTGTGAACTTTATCTAAACCATTACCGATAGTCACGGTGCATTTGAAGCCTTTTTCAATTTATCGTATATTAATTTCCTTTATGGTTTAGTCCCTGGAGTGGACATGGATAAATAACAGTAGGATAGGGTATATATCTATTTATCTCTCATTTTGTTCCCTCTCTCCCTTTTTATACTTTGCACTTTGTCACCTTAATTGGCACATTTGCACATTGGATTTTGTTGCATATGCAGTGGATTGTTTCTCTAATTAATTTTTAACTTATAATTACACCATTGTTTACTCACACATTTTATTGTTTTTTATCTGGGTGATACAACAGAGAGATTGATATAAGTCAGGATATTTATTTCCCTCCTTCTGCTGCTCTTTTGCACTAGTCACTTTGATTTGGCACAGTATAATTCAGTTGTATATAATAAACTGCCCCCCTCCCCCTTTTTTACAATATTTTGAAATAATATATAAAATTTTTTACACTTATATTTTTTTATTATTTTTTTATAATATTTTATTTTTTTACTCTTTGGTTCAGTCATATAATTATACATAGATATAGACTATATCCTGTTGGTAGGTTTCTGCTATAGCTTTTTTTTTATATATTGTCAGTGTGCGCAAGCTTTTATTGACTTATATTTATTTTTTTGACTTTTACTTAATTAACATATTAAATTTGATTATATGTAATCATAGGCACCCGATCAATAAAGCCATATTTTTTCCTATCTCAGCCTTGGTTGAATCTTTTTGGACTTTGACCCATGTCGCTTTACGTTGGTTGTTAGGTGGTGCTGCGGAAGATTCAGCGATCGCTGATGGTTCAGCATACGGCTGTAGTGTACGGGCGACTGGCGGATGTGCGAGCAAAGTCTGCGCACCTTCAGGAGCAGGGCTGGTAAATCAGGGTAATTCTTGAGGAAGCACTGCACCACCAGGTTCAATGTGTGAGCCAGGCAAGGTATGTGTTTCAGTTCTGTTATGGCAGCCATAAAATTCCTTCCGTTATCACTGACTACCTTCCCTGCCTCAAGATGTACATTGCCCAGCCATGACTGCGTTTCTTGCTGCAAGTACTCGGCCAGTACTTCCGCGGTGTGTCTGTTGTCGCCCAAACACTTCATTTGCAGCACAGCCTGCTGACGCTTCCCACAAGCTGTTCCATAATGGGACACCACGGGTGCAACACTGGCAGCAGCCGATGGAGTGGTCATGAGACTGCATTCTGTGGATGAGCTTTCACTTCTGGAGGAGGAGGAGGGGCAAACGCCTACAGCCAACTGTTTCCTAGACCGTGGGCTAGGCAGAACTGTGACACTATGGCTGTCCCCTGTGTACCCTGCATCCACCACATTAACCCAATGCGCCGTGATAGACACATAATGTCCCTGGCTATGCCTACTGGTCCATGCATCTGTTGTGAGGTGCACCTTTCTACTGACTGATTGCCTGAGTGCATGGACAATGCGGTCTTTGACATGCTGGTGGAGGGCTGGGATGGCTTTTCTCGCAAAGAAGTGTTGACTGGGTAGGTCATAGCGTGGTACTGCTTAGGCCATCAGGGCTTTGAAAGCTTCGCTTTCAACCAACCGGTAGGGCATCATCTCTAACGAGATTAGTCGAGCAATGTAGCCGTTTAAACCCTGTGTACACGGATGGGAGGAAGAGTGCTTTCTTTTCCTATCGAGAGTCTCTTGTAGGCTGAGCTGGACTGGAGAGCTGCATATGGTGGAGCGGGGGTGGTGGTGGAAATGGCAGATTGAGAGAGGCTTGGTAATGGTATTCTTGATGTGGCCCTACCTACAGTGTTTTCAACCAAGAACCTTGTGATTCCCTGACCCTGACTGCTGTGGCCTTGCGACAATACCTCCACATCTATTACTGGTGGTGTCATAACCGGTGGGCTTCCAGTGAGGGAAGCAATGTTGCATTGCTGACTAACTTCAATATGTGCAGGTGCACCAACGGTAGGGGATGTTTGGTAGTTAGTCCATGCTTCCAAGTGCCTGCTGGTTATATGTCTACGCATGCATGTTGTATTTAAATTTTGAACATTCTTTTTTCTGCTAAAGGTCTTGGAGCATTTCTTACATATAACTTTGGACTGATCATTCGGATCTTGGTTAAAAAATTGCCACACTGCACTCGTCCTACTATGGAATACCTTTTCAGGCTTTGCACGCTGTGCTACTGTCACCGGATTGCAACACTGTCCTACACCTGTTGTTGTTTTTGAGACACGTTTTTGGCCTGATGCGGGCCTGCCAGATGACAGCTTTTGCGATGTAGATGGCTGCTGCACATAATCCTCCTTTGATTCTGAGCTCCAGGCTGCGGCACCCGCTTCCCCCAATGGCTGCCAATCTGGGTCAACAACTGGGTCATCTATCACCTCCTCTCCAATGTCATGTGCTTCGTCCTCTGTGTCACCGTGTAAGGTGCTATAGCGTTCGGGACTGGGCACCATAGTCTCATCAGGGTCAGATTCGGGCTCAGTACACTGCTAGGGCAAAGTAGTGGTCTGAGTCAATGGAACAGCATAATAATCAAGCTGTGGCTGTGCATCTGTGCACTCCATGTCCGATTCATCCTGTAATGGGCTTTTAACAAATTCCCTCTCTAACCCTGGCACGGTATGTGTAAAGAGCTCCATCGAGTAAAGTGTAGTGTTGCCTGCCGCAGGCTGTGAAGGACACAAGGAAGCAACTTTTTCCGGACCTGGAGCAGCCACTGACGACTCGCTGGTTTTAGATTTCGAAGATTCTGAAGAGGAGGTGAAAGAGCTAGAGGCTGAGTCAGCAAGGAAAGCCAAAACTTGTTCCTGCTGCTCCGGCTTTAAAAGCTGTTTTCCAACTTCCAGATAAGGGAGCCTTCGAGGCCTTGTGTAGCCAGACGATGACGCTGCCTCAACACCTCGAGCCTTTGGAGCTATCTTGCTTTTCCCAGTACCACCAGATGCTCCACTACCACCACCACCATCAGTACCAGCTGGCAACGACCGCCCACAGCCCCTTCCAGCAGACTTCCTCATTTTTGCGGAAATGTTAGAAAAAGAACAACCGTTATATGCTACTGTTAAACAAGGTAGAAGGTGTAGATTAACTTTTGGAGAATTTAGATCTCCCTTATTTTGGGTGAGACTGCAGGAAAAAACAGGCCCTGTGTGTTAAACTACACACACTGCACAAAGTAGAACGTGGGTGGCAGATATACCCCAAACAGAACTCACATTAATCAACTTAGTGGCAATTTAAAGCACCCTTTTTTCTTTTTTTTGTGGGAGACTGCCGAAAAAAAACAGGCCCTGTGTGTTAAACTACACACACTGTACAAAGCAGAACGTGGGTGGCCGATATACGCCAAAAAGAACTCACGTTAATGCACTTAGTGGCAATTTAAAGCACCCTTTTTTATTTTTTAGCGGGAGACTGCAGGAAAAAAACGGCCCTGTAAATTACACCACACAATGTACAAAGCAGAACGTGGGTGGCAGATATACACCAAACAGAACTCACGTTAATCCATTTAGTGGCAATTTAAAGCACCCTTTTTTTGTGTGTGTGTGGGAGACTGCAGGAAAAAACAGGCCCTGTGTGTTAAACTACACACACTGTACAAAGCAGAACGCAGGTGGCAGATATACGCCAAACAGAACTCACGTTAATCCACTTATTGGCAATTTAAAGTACCCTTTTTTATTTTTTATTGGGAGACTGCAGGAAAAAACAGGCCATGTAAATTACAGAACACAATGTACAAAGCAGAACGTAGGTGGCAGATATACGCCAAACAGAACTCACGTTAATCCACTTAGTGGCAATTTATAGCACCCTTTTTTGTGTGTTTGTGGGAGACTGCAGGAGTAAACAGGCCCTATGTGTTAAACTACACACACTGTACAAAGCAGAACGTGGGTGGCAGATATACGCCAAACAGAACGCACGTTGATCCACTTAGTGGCAATTTAAAGCAGCCTTTTTTTTTGTGGGAGACACTGCAGGAAAACACAGGCCCTGTGTGTTAAACTACACACAATGCACAAGGCAGAACATGGCTGGCAGATATACGCCAAACAGAACTCACGTTGATCCACTAAGTAGCAATTTAAAGCAGCCTTTTGTTTTTTTGTGTGCTATAATGCAGCTGTGCTCCTGCCTGTAAAACCCCAGCGAATGAATGTAAAGTAGGTCAATGACCTGTAATTACCTTCATTCACGGTGATGCACCCTCTGCTGGATGGCCCTCGAGCGTGGGAAAAAAATCAGAAAAGTTCCCAGGCTAGAGTTCATATGAGGACATCCAGCAGAGGGCGCATCACCGCGAATGAAGGTAACTACAGGTCATTGACCTACTTTACATTCATTCCCTGGGGTTTTACAGGCAGGAGCACAGCTGCATTATAGCAGAGCTCCTGCCTGTAAAAATTTTTTAACCCCTTCAGATGGATTTACACCGTGGGACGTGACAGATCATCGGAAGGTATGAGATATTGTTTTTTTTTTTTATTTTTCCTTTGTTACAGAGCGAGGGTCTTCAGGTGGATTACCAGGATAATAAAATATTCCAACAACCTGTGTTTTTATTTCATTAAAAGACTTTGTAATAATGTGTTTGTTTTTTTAACCATTTCAGACTATTGGATTAATAATGGATAGGTGTCATAATTGACGCCTCTCCATTGTTAATCTGGCTTAATTTCACCTTACAATAGCAAGGTGACATTAACCCTTCATTACCCCATATCCCACCGCTACACGGGAATGGGAAGAGAGTGGCCAAGTGCCAGAATAGGCGCATCTTCCAGATGTGCCTTTTCTGGTGTGGTTGGGGGCAGATGTTTTTAGCCAGGGGGGCCAATAACCATGGACCCTCTCCAGGCTATTAATATCTGCCCTTAATCACTGGCTTTACTACTCTGGCGGAGAAAATTGCGCGAGAGCCCACACCAATTTTTTCCGCCATTTAACCCTTTAATTTAATAGCTAGAGAGCCCAAATTTTGCACATACACACTACTAACATTAGTACTGTGGAATATGCAAAAAAATGGGGATATGACATGGTTTACTATATGTAAACCATGTCTCATATCATGTCGGGTTTAGGAAGGAGATAGCAAAAGCCGGCAATTGAATTACCGGCTTTTAAGCTATCTAGCGCTGGATGAAATATTAATATATATACATATATGTGTCTCACTGATAGAATAGGTATATATATATATATATATATATATATACAGTGGGGCAAAAAAGTATTTAGTCAGTCAGCAATAGTGCAAGTTCCACCACTTAAAAAGATGAGAGGCGTCTGTAATTTACATCATAGGTAGACCTCAACTATGGGAGACAAACTGAGAAAAAAAAACCAGAAAATCACATTGTCTGTTTTTTTAACATTTTATTTGCATATTATGGTGGAAAATAAGTATTTGGTCAGAAACAAAATTTCATCTCAATACTTTGTAATATATCCTTTGTTGGCAATGACAGAGGTCAAACGTTTTCTGTAAGTCTTCACAAGGTTGCCACACACTGTTGTTGGTATGTTGGCCCATTCCTCCATGCAGATCTCCTCTAGAGCAGTGATGTTTTTGGCTTTTCGCTTGGCAACACGGACTTTCAACTCCCTCCAAAGGTTTTCAATAGGGTTGAGATCTGGAGACTGGCTAGGCCACTCCAGGACCTTGAAATGCTTCTTACGAAGCCACTCCTTCGTTGCACTGGCGGTGTGCTTTGGATCATTGTCATGTTGAAAGACCCAGCCACGTTTCATCTTCAATGCCCTTGCTGATGGAAGGAGGTTTGCACTCAAAATCTCACGATACATGGCCCCATTCATTCTTTCATGTACCCGGATCAGTCGTCCTGGCCCCTTTGCAGAGAAACAGCCCCAAAGCATGATGTTTCCACCACCATGCTTTACAGTAGGTATGGTGTTTGATAGATGCAACTCAGTATTCTTTTTCCTCCAAACACAACAAGTTGTGTTTCTACCAAACAGTTTCAGTTTGGTTTCATCAGACCATAGGACATTCTCCCAAAACTCCTCTGGATCATCCAAATGCTCTCTAGCAAACTTCAGACGGGCCCAGACATGTACTGGCTTAAGCAGTGGGACACGTCTGGCACTGCAGGATCTGAGTCCATGGTGGCGTAGTGTGTTACTTATGGTAGGCCATGTTACATTGGTCCCAGCTCTCTGCAGTTCATTCACTAGGTCCCCCCGCGTGGTTCTGGGATTTTTGCTCACCGTTCTTGTGATCATTCTGGCCCCACGGGGTGGGATTTTGCGTGGAGCCCCAGATCGAGGGAGATTATCAGTGGTCTTGTATGTCTTCCATTATCTAATTATTGCTCCCACTGTTGATTTCTTCACTCCAAGCTGGTTGGCTATTGCAGATTCAGTCTTCCCAGCCTGGTGCAGGGCTACAATTTTGTTTCTGGTGTCCTTTGACAGCTCTTTGGTCTTCACCATAGTGGAGTTTGGAGTCAGACTGTTTGAGGGTGTGCACAGGTGTCTTTTTATACTGATAACAAGTTTAAACAGGTGCCATTACTACAGGTAATGAGTGGAGGAAAGAGGAGACTCTTAAAGAAGAAATTACATATCTGTGAGAGCCAGAAATCTTGATTGTTTGTTTCTGACCAAATACTTATTTTCCACCATAATATGCAAAAAAAAAGATAAAAAAACAGACAATGTGATTTTCTGGATTTTTTTTTCTCAGTTTGTCTCCCATAGTTGAGGTCTACCTATGATGTAAATTACAGACGCCTCTCATCTTTTTAAGTGGTGGAACTTGCACTATTGCTGACTGACTAAATACTTTTTTTCCCCACTGTATATATATATACCTATTCTAAGTGTACACATTTATTCTACCTATTCTATTGAAAGCTGTCAGTGTGATTTTACTGTACACCACACTGAATTGCCGGCTTTTCTCTCTAACACCGCTGCGTATTTCTCGCAAGTCACACTGCTGGTCCGTGTGTAATCCGTATTTTTCTGGCCCCCATAGACTTTCATTGGCATATTTTTTGCGCAATACGGTGACAAACGCAGCATGCTGCGATTTTCTATGGCCATAGATTACCGTATAATACGGATCAGTAAAATACGGCTGATAGGAGCTGGGGCTTAGAGAAGCATTGTACCGTATGCAATCCGTATTTTCAGCACCTCTCCAACATTTTTAATCACACACTGCTCTGCTCCCAACACTTACCGTATAATCACTCTGCAGGGAGATTAGAGAGAGCAGGACTGTCTTTCAATACATGTCTGACACTAAAAAACCTGCTTTAAGCTATTATGGGAGCGTGTCTGTCAATGATTAAGCAGTATGGATGAGTGAACATGTTCAAAAAATATTCACCAATCTCAAATTCGGCACAAACATAGCACATGCGGATTCGTGTTCGCTTTCACAAGCATTTTTACTCAAAGTTGGCCAAAATCAGTTGCAGCTCGGAAAATCATTGCTATTCCACTAATGCTTTTGTTATTAATTTGGATAGGATAGAGCTGCAGTATGATAAGCGGAGAGGACGAGGGGACGTGTTTGATTAGAGGCGGGGACGTGGAGAAGTTAGAGGAGCATCTGAAGAGATTACAGGAGCTGTGCACGCTTTTTTTCCCCTTAACTTCATGTGTGCTGATTCAGCACCCAATCAAGGTGCAGAATCCATCCACAACGTCATGACACAAGGCATTCTATGAGTGGCTGCCGAAGTCACATGTTCCTGGCTATAAAAAAGCGGACATCTTGTTTTGCAAATCAGAAGGCCGGATTTACACTTATTAAATGTTAGACCTAATATAGTGGTGCATCCAGAAGGCCCAAATAGCTACTCCAAATCGCTTGTGCTAAAACTGTGCTTCAGTGGCAAATCAGAAGGCCAGATTTCCCCTTAAAAATTGTTAGGCCTAATATATTGGTGCAGCCACGAGGCCCAATTAGCTACTGCAAATCATTTGTGATAAAACTGTGTTTTAGTGGCAAATTAGAAGGCCAGATTTCCGCTTGACCCCTTAAGCCCCAAGGGTGGTCTGCACGTTAATGACCGGGCCATATTTTACAATTTTGACCACTGTCCCTTTATGAGGCTATAACTCTGGGACACTTCAACGGATCCTGATGATTCTGACAGTGTTTTCTCGTCAGAGAAAAGAGGGAGACACAAATGCGCAAATAGGGTCTTATCAAACGTTACACAAAGTTGCACACCAAGAGAACTACTCACCTGGTGAGATTGAAGGAAGGACATATATTAATGGCGGCTGCTGCAGATCCACAGGTCAGTGCAGGACCTGATTGAAGCACACACTTAGATCGGAGAAAATAAAAAGGATCATCCCCGCGCTGCCGTAAGAAGAATTTCAAAAATTGTAGAGGTTTCAACGTGGTTTATTCTACGCGTTTTCAGGGTTCAGGTGACTCCATCAGGACATACCACAAATATTGTACAAGAGTCATAGGTATACAGGGTTTAAGTACATGTCAGCATTTGGAAGCGATGCCCAATGGATCAGATAACACCCAGTGTCAGAGTTTAGGCTCATCAGGAAGTTCACATAACAAGATTAACAATCATCAGAGAAATACAAATTGATATTTTACACATTTAGCCTTATTTTTGTTTATAGGATAACAAAAATTGAAAAAAGAGAAAAGAAACAAAAAAAAGGAGAAGCATGGTCTCACGGAGTGGAACCGAACTCACATCGGAAAAAATTAAACATTCAGAGGTGAAGGCATTTACTTTGAGCTACTGAGCTGGAGAATCAACTCTTGGAGAACACAGGTTGCCAGTGTCGAACCATAGTCAAAATCCTTTTTTATTAATAAATATTAAAATAATTTTTATGTTAAAAGTGGAAATGTGTTTGTCAAATTATTTGGGAGTATGTCATACCACAAAAAGAAATAATTATGAAATGGGGAGTTAAAACGCTGGAGCATACATCAAATGAGGATCACTTCACTAGGAGTGAGAGAAAATGGGCACATCTGATTAATTCATTTGTCCTCTGGACTCTCCATGAATTAATCAGATGTGCCCATTTTCTCTCACATTTCCACTTTTAACATAAACAATTATTTTAATATTTATTAATAAAAAAGTAATTCAACAAGTAGTGGATCTCCAATGACTTTTGCACCCCAGTCGAGGATTGGGCAGACTAGGGGATGGTATCGATTCTGGTGTCATGTATTGATCTCGTGCTATTGTAGTCTGCGCCATCTTTGAGGTGTCTTCTGTGCCTACTGTTGCTAATGCTGCTAATGTTAACAATAATTTTTTGAAATGTGGAGACTTCAAGTTGGGTCTCCATCTGGTGGGCTGCCTGTAGTAGAAGGTGTGTCAGAGGCCTATTATACTGTTTCTACTCTATGGAAATTGATGCCACTTTAGTGGTGAGTGACAATTATTTTTTGAAATGTGGAGACTTCAAGATGAGTCTCCCTCAGGTGGGTTGCCTGCAGTAGAAGATGTGTCAGAGGTCTATTATACTGTTTCTACTCTGTGGAAATTGTTGCCACTTTGGTGAAGTGGGACAATTATTTTTTGAACTATGGAAACTCCATGGGTCTCCATCTGGTGGATTGCCTGTGTTAAGTAGGGCTCCCAGACAGGCAGACCTGCACTCACTTGCAGTCAACAAACTGTGTTATTGAATGAAACAGATGTTTGTGCCATCTGAATGTGGCTAGAATAAAAAAGAATTGGATTTGTTGCATGAGGTATCAGGTCTCCCAGCTAAGAAGGCTTACACTGCTCCCTTAACAACCAAATCCTCATTGATACTGCATTTCCAAGCTGTATATGCTGGAACTGACCCTGTCTCATGCATGGCCCATGCCTAACTTCTGCGCTATTATGAAATATCTAGGTCAATTTATGCCACTTTTCATGATGTCTGTCCCTAATTTAAGCTTTTGGGCAGCTTTTGCCCTCCTTAAGGTGTAGTTTATGCATTTGATTTTGCCTCCCATTGAATTCAATCGGGTTCGGATACGTTCAGCGTTTGTATTGTAAAATTTGGTGACTGGTGCATTTTAACACTGATGCAGATGTTACCCTTGGCCTGATTCAAACCCAAAACTGCAGGGCTCCAAGATGATGACATTTCCTAAAAAATACTTTGAAGAAATCACTCATTATGTCCCATTTAGTAAATGTTTTTGTCTTAAATCATGTGTTTAATGGCATCATCTCAATTTTCTACCTACATAACAGCTCTACTTCTAGAATAAATGTAGATTGTACTGACATCTACTTTGTCTTCAACACATCTGTTTGACACATGCTAACATAGCAGCATTTATAGCCTTGTAATATAGAGCTTTAGTTCTATTAACTGCTGACATATTGCTTCATGGGTGGATAGTCAATTTAGAAATAATTTTGGAGTGCATTTTTGCCATTGTTTTATGTGTCTGCTTTTCTATTAACATATTGTGTACTTTCACTAAGGTGCATATTATAGTGTCACAATGTACAAAAACTGCTCATTAAATACCTTTATTAAGACAATATTCTATGTACAGTAGATTATAATTAGAATTCTTACACTTTACCAAATGTTACATTTTGAACAAGAGACCTACGCATCTGGCTTTGTATTGCCTAAGTAAAATTCAGTAAGTAAAATCCATTCATGAAACCTTACATGTAGGATTTTTATATTTTTTTCACTCTGAAAATTAAAATTAACTGTTATAGTTATGAGTTAGTTTTCTTAGTAGCTGTGGTAGATTTTCCAGTCTTTTGGCTTCTGACTCTCTCAAGCTCTGTTACCTTCTTCAAAAGCTTACATAGGTAGAAGGTGTAATTTGCAGTGGCGTAACTACAAAGTGAGGGGCCCCGATGCGAACTTTCAAATGGGGCCCCCAGCGCCAAAATATTTCCCACCGAAATTCACATTTTCCCTATTCATTTCGCACACTATAGTTGTGTTGCAATGTTGTATAGTCTGACCTAATACTGCCCTGTACTCGCTGAGAAAAATGATTTTATAACTAACATGTCCCTACAGTAATATGTCCTCCCTCGCTCTAATTCCAAGCGCACTCCCAGCGTTTGAAATCTGTGTGCTGTTCAGAGGCGTAGCTAGAGCTTTTGCCGCCCGGGGCTGTTCCCGAGTTTGGCGCCCCCCCCCCCTCCCCCGGCTCAATACACACAAAGGTTACCAAAAATGGTTTTCCTGTTTTGTAGAACTTAAACTGGGCCTAATGGTGTCACCCCCACATGCCAAACCTGTGACGTAATACCACCACACCATGACCAGACCACATAGTGACCGAATAATACTACATACAAGGGACAAATACCACAACACCATTTCCAGACCACATATTACCACCACATAGTGACTGAATACTACAATACTGATCAGTAATAAAAAAAAAAAAACACAATACTATCACCATAAGTGCCAGTATTCACAGGAGATCTGTACTTAGTATGCAGTGTCTGTGTAGAGGTAATACAGAGATCACTGGTGGTATTATACACAGGAGCTCTGTATATAATGTATAGATAATACAGTGATCACTGGTGACATTGTACACAGGACCTCTGTATATAGTATACAGTGTATAGTGTCAGTGTATAGGTAACACTGACTCACCAGTGACGTCTCTAGGTGAAGTCCTTCATCTTTCATCCAGCATAGACCGCCATCATTCCTTCCAGCCAGGACTCGTTTCTGCAGGAAATAACACAGTTATCTCGAGCTCCGCTTGCAGAACACATTACTTAACTTTTCACAACTTCTACATTACATCACATGAAGAAAAAAAGGCGATATAGTGTCATTCTGCATAGTAACAGGACCGCCCCCCCATTTAAAACAGTATACTCAAAAAATAAAATAAATACATCACTGCAGTAATAATATCCCTTAATTAGCCCCTATGGTAATAATATTCCCCACCCTGGCCCCGTGTGTCTCATTCCTGGCTCCAGCCATATGTTCTCGCATCCTGCCCTCATGAGTATCCATTCTACCCCATATGATCTCCACATCCTGCCCCATATGTCTCCATCGTATCCATCCTGCCCCATGATCCAATCCTGCCCCGTGTCTCCAATCATGCCCCGTATCTACATTCTGCCCATGCCTCAAGTCCTGCCCCCAGTGTGTCCAGCAATCTGCCCCAGTGTGTCCAGCATATTACCCCCAGTGTGTCCAGCAATCTGCCCCAGTATGTCCAGCACTGCCCCCAGTGTGTCCAGCAATCTGCCCCAGTGTTCAGCATTGCCCCAGTGTGTCCAGCAGTCTGCCCCAGTGTGTCCAGCATATTACCCCCAGTGTGTCCAGCATATTACCCCCAGTGTCCAGCATTGCACCAGTGTGTCCAGCATATTACCCCCAGTGTCCAGCATTGCCCCAGTGTGTCCAGCAGTCTGCCCCAGTGTGTCCAGCATATTACCCCCAGTGTGTCCAGCATATTACCCCCAGTGTCCAGCATTGCCCCAGTGTGTCCAGCATATTACCCCCAGTGTGTCCAGCATATTACCCCCAGTGTCCAGCATTGCCCCAGTGTGTCCAGCATATTACCCCCAGTGTGTCCAGCAATCTGCTCCAGTGTCCAGCATTGCCCCAGTGTGTCCAGAAATCTGCCCCAGGGTCTCCAGCATTGCCTCAATGTGTCCAAAAATCTGCCCCAGTGTCCAGCATTGCCCCAGTGTGTCCAGAAGTCTGCCCCAGGGTCTCCAGCATTGCCCCAGTATGTCCAGAAATCTGCCCCAGTGTGTCCAGAAATCTGCCCCAGGGTCTCCAGTATTGCCCCAGTGTCCAGCAATCTGCCCCATGGTCAAAGGTATTGCCCCAGTGTGTCCAGCATTCTGCCCCATGGTCTCCAGTATTGCCCCAGTGTGTCCAGCAATCTGCCCCATGGTCTCCAGCATTGCCCCCAGACAGAGTCAGAGATAAAGAAAAAAAAAAAAAGTAAAATCCTCACCTCTCCCGTTCCTAGCGCAGGTCCGGAGGGAAGGTCCAGGGAAGGTGCAGGGAAGAAGCAGGGTAGGTCCAGGGAAGGAGCAGGGAAGGTCCAGGGAAGGTCCCAGGGAAGGTGCATGGAAGGTGCCAGGAAGGTGCCAGGGAAGGAGCAGGGAAGGTGCCAGGGAAGGTCCCAGGGAAGGTGCAGGGAAGGTGCCAGGGAAGGAGCAGGGAAGGTGCCAGGGAAGGAGCAGGTAGTGCCAGGGAAGGAGCAGGGAAGGTCCAGGGAAGGTCCCAGGGAAGGTGCAGGGAAGGTGCCAGGGAAGGAGCAGGGAAGGTGCCAGGGAAGGAGCAGGGAAGGTGCCAGGGAAGGAGCAGGTAGTGCCAGGGAAGGAACAGGGAAGGTCCCAGGGAAGAAGCAGGGAAGGTGCCAGGGAAGAAGCAGGGAAGGTCCCAGGGAAGGTGCAGGGAAGGTGCCAGGGAAGGTGAAGGGAAGAAGCAGGGAACGTGCCAGGGAAGGTCACAGGGAAGGTGCCAGGGAGGGTGCAGGGAAGAAGCAGGGAAGGTGCAGGGAAGGTCCCAGGGAAGGTGCCAGGGAAGGTGAAGGGAAGGTGCCATGGAGGGTGCAGGGAAGGTGCAGGGAAGGTGCCAGGCTGTAATGCCAGCACATATAGTGGCAGCACCAGGAATACGGGGTATTAACTCTGTCAGCACCAGAGGGAGGCAGGAACCTCCACCAGCTCCAGAACATGGCAGGTGCCAGGCTGAAGCCAACACTTTACATGAGCGGCACCAACAATAAGGATGAACCTGGGAATTCCCGGGACTCTGCACTCAGAGGGCAGTGATGGAGGAAGGAAATCCACCGACTCCAGAGGTCCCTGCTCCCTACAGAGGAGAGGATTGCCAGCATGGAGCTGAGCTTTGTAGTTCCACAGCCGCAGGAGATCTGTAGCAGCCGCCAGCCCTGGAGGCCTCTGCAGCAGGGAATATGGGACATGTAGCAGAGCCGGCTGTGTGCTTTATCATCTCACAGCTCTGCTATTCTGCGTCTGCGAATAAACCTCAGCTCTGCTGATCCGCTACATCATACACACTCAGCTCTGCTACATTTCTCTGCATAAGTCAGGCTCTGCTGTGCCACGTCTAAGAAAACACAGAACTATTTTAGCTCTGCTACATCTCCACAAACTCAGCTACATCTGGACAAAGTCATCCGGACACGTGTGGATAAAACACTGCAGCCCTGCTACAAATAACAAACATGGCACTGCTACATCTTACACTGCTGCTGACCACTCTCTACACCATGACAACTCCCTGCAAACACCGAGCCCCTCAGCACTGCTACATCTGACCGACTCACTCCCAAACATGGAGACAATCTCAGCTCGGCTCCATATCTGCCGGCACAGCAGAGCTGATGAGAACAGGAACTTTTCCGATTGTAATGAAGTTCTGCAGCGGCTGCCACTTACAGGGGAGATGAGGCTGAGGAGCAGGGAGAGCAGCAGGCAGGGGGCCAGTCCTGACTCCTTTCCTTTGGTGCGACTCACTGAAGGACCTGTGTGGACACGCCTCTCCAGGTCACATGGTTGGATCATGTGACTGCATTGACTCCATCCATCTTCCCCCATGTAATTGGAGGACCTGCGGTGACGGCTCCCTGCTGCGGGTCACTCACAAATGGTTTGGTCGGTGAGTCATTCATTCTCCTTCGCTATTGTCCATGGACGGAAGGGCGGGGGCGGGTCCGGGCCCTTAGGAAGTCCGGGCCCCGTCGCAATTGCGACCTCTGCGACCGCTATAGTTACGCCCCTGGTAATTTGGTCTCTTACTGAAGACAGATATTGTAACAGATTTATTTATTTTTTAAGAATAATTATTAATTTATAATTGATCAATGTAGAAGAACAATGGTGACTGGTATGTCTGAAAAGAGCCATTTTCTCTATAGGTCCTAATACACAATAGACTATAGTGGACAAAATTAGTTGACATTGTCAAGATTGTCTGATAGTCAATCTGGATGTCTGCGAAGATAAGGATCTAGCCTGTGGTATTTTAGCAGGTGATCATTCTGTTGTCCATAGAGATTGTAGAGAACACTGGAGTCCAAACTAAGTAATCTTGGATATGGGTATGTTGGGAGAAATAGCTGATGGTTGAACCACTATTTGCATGACAGCAATCTAGTGTACATGGGAACTGTAAGAATTTATTTTCAGCTTTCTTTCTTCACTCGTATAGATAATTTCTGAAAGCTTATTAAAAGTTTAATTACTCTTTAAAAGGTGAGTCTATTGCATTGTATTTAGCATTTTGCATTTGAATTTTGTCAGGTCTCAGAAAAAAAAGTCTGCAGTCACTCTATGTGGTTAAAGTCAAATTGTTACTACATCTTTTTATCATAAACCAAGCAACCTATTTAAAGGTTATGGACACCTTTGATATGGAAAAAATATTTTTGCATATATTCATGGACACCGAAGTTTCAGTTTGCAATCTTGATGTCTGCAATCTTTTTCAGATCCTTTTATTTGCAGTTTGAAACCCGAAACAGATTTCAAATTTTTCTCCTATGGCAAGGTTTCTCCCAGTATTATAGGCTGAACAAGAGCTGTGTGTGTAAGATACTGTTGTAGTCACATCTTATACAGTTAGGGCCAGAAATATTTGGACAGTGACACAATTTTCGCGAGTTGGGCTCTGCATGCCACCACATTGGATTTGAAATGAAACCTCTACAACAGAATTCAAGTGCAGATTGTAACGTTTAATTTGAAGGGTTGAACTAAAATATCTGATAGAAAATGTAGGAATTGTACACATTTCTTTACAAACACTCCACATTTTAGGAGGTCAAAAGTGATTGGACAAATAAACATAACCCAAACAAAATATTTTTATTTTCAATATTTTGTTGCAAATCCTTTGGAGGCAATCACTGCCTTAAGTCTGGAACCCATGGACATCACCAAACGCTGGGTTTCCTCCTTCTTAATGCTTTGCCAGGCCTTTACAGCCGCAGCCTTCAGGTCTTGCTTGTTTGTGGGTCTTTCCGTCTTAAGTCTGGATTTGAGCAAGTGAAATGCATGCTCAATTGGGTTTAGATCTAGAGATTGACTTGGCCATTGCAGAATGTTCCACTTTTTGGCACTCATGAACTCCTGGGTAGCTTTGGCTGTATGCTTGGGGTCATTGTCCATCTGTACTATGAAGCGCCGTCCAATCAACTTTGCAGCATTTGGCTGAATCTGGGCTGAAAGTATATCCCGGTACACTTCAGAATTCATCCAACTACTCGTCTGCTCTTATGTCATCAATAAACACAAGTGACCCAGTGCCATTGAAAGCCATGCATGCCCATGCCATCACGTTGCCTCCACCATGTTTTACAGAGGATGTGGTGTGCCTTGGATCATGTGCCGCTCCCTTTCTTCTCCAAACTTTTTTCTTCCCATCATTCTGGTACAGGTTGATCTTTGTCTCATCTGTCCATAGAATACTTTTCCAGAACTGAGCTGGCTTCTTGAGGTGTTTTTCTGCAAATTTAACTCTGGCCCGTCTATTTTTGGTATTGATGAATGGTTTGCATCTAGATGTGAACCCTTTGTATTTACTGTCATGGAGTCTTCTCTTTACTGTTGACTTAGAGACAGATACACCTACTTCACTGAGAGTGTTCTGGACTTCAGTTGATGTTGTGAACGGGTTCTTCTTCCCCAAATTAAGTATGCGGCGATCATCCACCACTGTTGTCATCCGTGGACGCCCAGGCCTTTTTGAGTTCCCAAGCTCACCAGTCAATTCCTTTTTTCTCAGAATGTACCCAACTGTTGATTTTGCTACTCCAAGCATGTCTGCTATCTCTCTGATGGATTTTTTCTTTTTTTTCAGCCTCAGGATGTTCTGCTTCACCTCAATTGAGAGTTCCTTTGACCGCATGTTGTCTGCTCACAGCAACAGCTTCCAAATGCAAAACCACACACCTGGAATCCACCCCTGACCTTTTAACTACTCCATTGATTACAGGTTAACGAGGGAGACGCCTTCAGAGTTAATTGCAGCCCGTAGAGTCCATTGTCCAAATACTTTTGGTCCCTTGAAAAAGAGGACGCTATGCATTACAGAGCTATGATTCCTAAACACTTTCTCCGATTTGGATGTGGAAACTATCATATTGCAGCTGGGAGTGTGCACTTTCAGCCCATATTATATATATAATTGTATTTCTGAACATGTTTTTGTAAACAGCTAAAATAACAAAACTTGTGTCACTGTCCAAATATTTCTGGCCCTAACTGTATATAGATATATATTTGCTTTTGTGTAAGATTAAAGGAGTATACATGTCCGGCACTGCATCCAAAATGCTGCCTGTTTAACCCCTTCAATTCTATCTAACGCTGAAAGGGAGAATTTGATTTAAAATAATTGACAGAGGGGGGTTTATTTAATCTAAAAGATCCTAACCTACCTCCAAATGGGAAGGAGGATCCAGAAAAGTCAAGGCAAATGCTGACCTCCAAAGAAAAAGAACAAATTGACAATTGTCACTGTAAGACCCTATACTACGGTGAGATGATCTTTTGATAGATAAGGATTATCATTATCGGTCTTTTGACTCTATGGTTTAAACTGCTACATTGGGTAGCAGCTATGTGGTTTTTCATGTGAGTATTGTGTCTAATTTTGCCATAAAGGCTTTTTTAAAATATTCTCTATTAAAGTTTTTTTTATTTTATTGAATAATAACACCCTGCTTTTGATACTTAAAATTGGATTGGTGGTCATTGCTCTTTTTGACATATCTCACCACCTCCAAAGCTGCTTCATTGCCCAGACCTACTGTTTCCTTACTCATTATCATGTAGACTTTAAGTGAGCAAGGGCCAGGCCATCTCCCCTCTGTACCAGTCTATCATTGTTAGTTTGTTCATTTTAATTTATATCTGAAGTTTGTAAGTTCCTTTTCACATATCCAGAGCCATGAGATCAGCGGTGCTCTAAAAATAAATAACGGTTGATTTTGCTACTCCAAGCATGTCTGCTATCTCTCTGATGGATTTTTTCTTTTTTTCAGCCTCAGGATGTTCTGCTTCACCTCAATTGAGAGTTCCTTTGACCGCATGTTGTCTGCTCACAGCAACAGCTTCCAAATGCAAAACCACACACCTGGAATCCACCCCTGACCTTTTAACTACTTCATTGATTACAGGTTAACGAGGGAGACGCCTTCAGAGTTAATTGCAGCCCTTAGAGTCCATTGTCCAATTACTTTTGGTCCCTTGAAAAAGAGGACGCTATGCATTACAGAGCTATGATTCCCAAACCCTTTCTCCGATTTGGATGTGGAAACTATCATATTGCAGCTGGGAGTGTTAACTTTCAGCCCATATTATATATATATAATTGTATTTCTGAACATGTTTTTGTAAACAGCTAAAATAACAAAACTTGTGTCACTGTCCAAATATTTCTGGCCCTAACTGTATATCAGCACTGTATTTTGCACTTACTGTATGTCTTCTTTATGTGCTGTCTTATTATCTATTTTCTATGGATCTTTTTAGAATACTTTTTTCTCTTTCAAAGCAGTAGAGATCTGGTACAATATCCTCCTGGCTTCTATCTCTAACACTGAGAGGAGGGAAAGAAAAAGGAGAAAGAGACATCATAACTGAACAGTAACACTGGATGATTTGTAAATTTTTGCAATACTAGGCAGCTAAATCAAGAACTTATAAACATGTTGCGGTAGCAAAAAAGGTAGAAGACAATTAAGAAAGTTGCTTAATAGAGAGAAGTGAAAATTTAGCGGAATTTAATTCAACTCGAAAATTATAAAAGTCCATGTGTGATGCTAGTCACTATTCATGGGCAGACCGTGAGGCAGAAGAGCCAGGTGTTCTGGGGTCAATACCAATAAAGTACATAGATGACTAAGGAAAATGACGAAGACGTAAGTCAGATCACAGTACAGGGTCAAAATCAAGAGATAGCCAATCAAAAACCAAAGGAAGAGACAAAGGGATAGTCAGAACTCGGTCCAAAGTGTCAGGCAGCGGAAGATCAGAACTCAAAGCAACAGAATCAGTCTAACACTCACCCAGAAGCTCAAACCATGTCTGGCAGGGATCAGGGGCAAACAGCTCAGTTAAGTAGATGGGAAATCACCAGAACATCGAACGCCTGGAGAAAGTCCTGCACCTCCCAGTCACAGATTGAAGAGCTGACTTGTCAATCATATCACTTATTGGACAGCCAAGCAAGACAGCTTCCAAAGAACAGCATAGCAATCAGTCACAGAGCGGAGGAATTGTGACACCATTCCCCCCAAAATGCAGATTTTTTTGTATTTTCCTTCCGCAGTGATTCAGCAAAATGTCAGCCACCATTTTGCTGAACCATAAAGATCCATCAAGATGTTAAAAATAAAAAAAAAACTTCCACTCACTTTACCACTCACCTCTTTCACCGTACCGCTCTTCACCCCCCCGTACATCTAATCCTTAGAGTATCTTTTACCAACATCGAAACCCTCATCTTCTTCACATTAGACCGTGACTTCTGTCTCTGATGGGATGCTTCTATGCAAGAATGCACAAGGTGACACTGCACTTTGTGATGTCATGACTTTATAATGCTTAGAAACATCTCAGGCTTCATGAGAGCTGGAAGCATGAAGCCTGGTTTCAGCATTTGATGACTGTGATAGGAAGATGCACTGGACGAAGGGCAATGAAGAGCTGTGTGGCCAAGAAGTGAGTGCCAGTGCTTTTCAAAATTTTCTACATCTTACATTTATTATGTTTTTAGTCTTTCCTTTCCAAACCCCATATTATAATGAGATACATTAAATTAGCAGAATATAACTTCTCTGCAAATAACACTTTCTGTGAAAATTAACTCCATTCGGCAATTTCACATGTTGCCCTTCACTGCAAATTGAATTTCCAGGGAACATCCACATGATATGGTGATTTGGAATTTTACCAGATTTGCTGATCTCTATTTCTTAAATTTAGTGATGAACGGGCACTAAAGTAAAGAGTAAAGAGTAATGGGTCAAGTCAAAGGGAAATGAGAGAATTTTTCCAGTAAACCCTCAGAAAACCTTTTTTTAATACCGCTGTTAGCTGCATTTAGTGTAGGGATAGGTGCTAGGTATCATCTGCTGGAAATTAGTTTTCATTCGGGTCATATACATTTCTTCCATAGTCCATAACTTGATTTATTTTTTCCATACACTTATTGACAGATTAGTGTTTTTAGCTGTGATGTGTACTCAGAAATTCATCAAAGCAGGCAAAAATTAACTGATTTAAAGTGTTCTTTCACAGTTTCACTGTAGCAGCTGTATGTAAGAGATAGTGGTGGGAGACTTTATCATACTGGAGCTGAAATTACCACTTCTGAACTCTCCAGTGCTTTATTTCCATCCATTTCTGGGTGCTTCTTGAAGTTTTTTGGGGGGTTTTGGTGCTGCTGGAAGAACCATGACCTAAGATGTAGCCCAGCTTTCTGACACTGGGCACTACATCGCAACCCTAAATCCTTTGGGAATCTTCACATCTCATGATGCATTGCACACAGTCAAGGCACCCAGTGCCAGAGGAGACAATATAACCCCAAAATATATTTAAACCGCCACCATATTTGAATGTAAGTACTGTGTTCTTTTATTTGTAGGCCTCATTTAATTTGCATTAAACAATAGAATGATGTGCTTTGCCAAAAAGATCTATCTTGGTCTCATCTGTCCACAAGACGGCTGCTAGCCCTCTACATTTAGACTGAGGGCCATCTGATGGCTCTCTAACAATAGTAAGTGCCATGTGATGGACCTCTACAAATAATGAGAGCCTACTGATGGCCCTGAAAAAAATTGTGACTTTCAGAGTCCCTCCTTCATAAATTACGGTAAACAGGATGTGTCTGCTCATGTCTCATATGCCACATGAAAAGTTTTTTTCACCATTGAAAGCAATGTGTTCGAGCTAGTGTTGAGCATTCCGATACTGCAAATATCGGGTATCGGCCGATATTCGCGGTATCGGAGTTCTGATACTGAGTTCCGATACTTTTTCAATATCGAATACCGGAATCGGAAGTTCCCATAATGCAATGAGCCAGTTTGATTTAATTCAGCCAGTGAGGAATCCTAAGAAGTGTGGGCACATCATGTTATGCATGTTAGGCATGTACAGTGGGGCAAAAAAGTATTTAGTCAGTCAGCAATAGTGCAAGTTCCACCACTTAAAAAGATGAGAGGCGTCTGTAATTTACATCATAGGTAGACCTCAACTATGGGAGACAAACTGAGAAAAAAAAATCCAGAAAATCACATTGTCTGTTTTTTTAACAATTTATTTGCATATTATGGTGGAAAATAAGTATTTGGTCAGAAACAAAATTTCATCTCAATACTTTGTAATATATCCTTTGTTGGCAATGACAGAGGTCAAACGTTTTCTGTAAGTCTTCACAAGGTTGCCACACACTGTTGTTGGTATGTTGGCCCATTCCTCCATGCAGATCTCCTCTAGAGCAGTGATGTTTTTGGCTTTTCGCTTGGCAACACGGACTTTCAACTCCCTCCAAAGGTTTTCTATAGGGTTGAGATCTGGAGACTGGCTAGGCCACTCCAGGACCTTGAAATGCTTCTTACGAAGCCACTCCTTCGTTGCCCTGGCGGTGTGCTTTGGATCATTGTCATGTTGAAAGACCCAGCCACGTTTCATCTTCAATGCCCTTGCTGATGGAAGGAGGTTTGCACTCAAAATCTCACGATACATGGCCCCATTCATTCTTTCATGTACCCGGATCAGTCGTCCTGGCCCCTTTGCAGAGAAACAGCCCCAAAGCATGATGTTTCCACCACCATGCCTTATAGTAGGTATGGTGTTTGATGGATGCAACTCAGTATTCTTTTTCCTCCAAACACGACAAGTTGTGTTTCTACCAAACAGTTCCAGTTTGGTTTCATCAGACCATAGGACATTCTCCCAAAACTCCTCTGGATCATCCAAATGCTCTCTAGCAAACTTCAGATGGGCCCGGACATGTACTGGCTTAAGCAGTGGGACACGTCTGGCACTGCAGGATCTGAGTCCATGGTGGCGTAGTGTGTTACTTATGGTAGGCCTTGTTACATTGGTCCCAGCTCTCTGCAGTTCATTCACTAGGTCCCCCCGCGTGGTTCTGGGATTTTTGCTCACCGTTCTTGTGATCATTCTGACCCCACGGGGTGGGATTTTGCGTGGAGCCCCAGATCGAGGGAGATTATCAGTGGTCTTGTATGTCTTCCATTTTCTAATTATTGCTCCCACTATTGATTTCTTCACTCCAAGCTGGTTGGCTATTGCAGATTCAGTCTTCCCAGCCTGGTGCAGGGCTACAATTTTGTTTCTGGTGTCCTTTGACAGCTCTTTGGTCTTCACCATAGTGGAGTTTGGAGTCAGACTGTTTGAGAGTGTGCACAGGTGTCTTTTTATACTGATAACAAGTTTAAACAGGTGCCATTACTACAGGTAATGAGTGGAGGAAAGAGGAGACTCTTAAAGAAGAAGTTACAGGTCTGTGAGAGCCAGAAATCTTGATTGTTTGTTTCTGACCAAATACTTATTTTCCACCATAATATGCAAATAAATTGTTAAAAAAACAGACAATGTGATTTTCTGGATTTTTTTTTCTCAGTTTGTCTCCCATAGTTGAGGTCTACCTATGATGTAAATTACAGACGCCTCTCATCTTTTTAAGTGGTGGAACTTGCACTATTGCTGACTGACTAAATACTTTTTTGCCCCACTGTAACTAATGGCATGGCTGTGATTTTCTGCTGAAATTATGTCATGATGCACTATAAAATCCGCCGCTGCCATTCTGGGTTCACTCTGCTGTGAATTCAGTTAGGGACAGGACGCTGCTGTTCTGACTGAGGGACAGTTTGAGAGAGCGATTTGCTTCATAGTGCTTTACCCAGGCTACTTTAGCAACCGCTGTGTGAGAAGCTTTTTTTTTGCCTTGCAGCGCTGTTCATGGGTGTCTGCAAGGTCTCTGTGTGTGAGTGCAGCTCCCGCTGTAGTCTGTTCTGCAACCACATCTGATTGTAGTCCACTCAGAGTGCGTCACTGCCTCATACTGTTCAATTGTCCTTTTTTGCACTAGTGCTTCTGCATATTTTTCCTGATTTCTCCTATTAGTGTGTTTCCATCTGTATCCAGCTAGATTGCGTGCACACGATATATAGGAGTACATAGAGGAGCTTTTCTGCAGCCTTGTGCCCTGCAGCCCCAGCCAGATTAGTATTAGCCTATTTTTTTGTAGCCTCATCTATTGCATTTTAGGTTACCTTCCTGCATTGTAATAGCTATGAAAATTTTGTGATACTATTGGTTTTACATCTTTGGGAACATCCAAGTGTCTTTTTGTGAAAAAAACAAAAAGTTAATAAAGTTCACCAAACACTCCACTTTACAGTTGTGTAGGCCACATTAGCTCATATTAAAGTCTAGTCCACACTTGATAAAATTAGTGTTTCTTATACCTGTTAGCAGCTGTTCAGGAATAAGCACACTAAGTTCTTAGTACTTTTCTGCCTATCTTTATCAGTCTACCAAGATGAAGAAGGCAGGGAGTAAGGCACATGGTCGTGGGTGTGGAGTTTCTGCAGGGAGAGGACGTGGGGATTCTGTGTCTGCTGCAGGCACCAGTGACTCAGCATCCCCCAGTTTTACCAGAGAACAGTCCTTTACGCGCAGCTTTATAGGAGCTCGCCGTACCCCACTGCTGCGGGACAAACAAATTGAAGCTGTTGTCTGATGGATGGCAGCTAACGCATTGACTTCAATTAGTGCCACATCCTCTCAGGTCCAGAGCACTGAAGAGCACCCATCTGTCTCTTCACCCCCTGCCAAATTGCTAAGGCAGTCAGAGAGCCCTGGACAGGAGCCATCTCTACTTCTGTTCTCTGAATCTCTTTGCTTGGAAAGAGGGGGCCAGCCAAGCAGCCTTCAAGAAATTGAAGAAGAGGCAGTATGCAGTGATGCACAACTGCTTTGTCGCTCTGAATCTGAAGAGGAGGGTGGGACAGTGCCTATGGTCAGCACACCTCAGTACGCATCTGATGATGAGACTCAGGTGCCACTTTCTGGTACGCACTGTGCTGCTGAGACTACCCAGGAGAAGCAGTTGTTGGAAGAGGGAAGTGTAGATGATGAGGTCCTTGACCCTTCATGGCGTGAGGTACAGGAAGGTGGTAGGAACAGCTCTGAGGAAGCGATTCCCCGAACGGACCAAAAAGGAGGGAGAGGGAAGGGGCAGACTGGGTTGCCTGTAGCCTGCACTTCGGCACCCATTAGGAGCATGCCTCTTCCAAAACCCAAAACGGGCGCTCCCAAGACTTGCAGTGCCTGGTCCTTTTTTAACACAGTTGCAGATGACATTTGCCTTGTCAAATGCAAGCTTTGTAATCAAAAAGTCAAAAGAGGGAAAAGTGTCATCAACCTCAATACCACAAATATGTGGAAACATGTACGGACCAAGCACGTGGTGGAGTTTAAAAGACACACTGAAGACCTAGGCCAACCTACAGAACCACCTAACACCTCTTCAGCACGTGTTGTAGCCTCTTCCTACAGCTCACACAGAGCTTGTTTCGGCTTCCTCACAGGATCGCCATGAAAGAACCTCTGGCACTGTTGTACAGAGACACAATGTAATTACACCCACAGCACCACGTTCCCTGTCATCCTCACACTCCCAGGCCAGTCTACAGCCATCAGTAGCTCAGGCATGGGATAAAAGGCGCCCATACTTGGCAAACGACCCCTGAGAACAGACTCTGAATGCTGGCATTGCAAAACTACTGTCCCTTGAAATGCTCTCATTCAGGCTGATGGAGACTGACACCTTCCGTAACTTCATGGTATTGGCAGTCCCACAATACAACGTGCCCAGCCTCTTTTATTTCAGCAGGCAAGCCGTCCCTGCCCTGCAAAAGCATGTGGAGGGAAACATTAAACATGCGCTACTAAACGCAGTCAGTAGTGAGGTCCACCAGACCACCGATGCGTGGACAAGTAACCATGGACAGAGACAATACCTTTCCCTCTCTGCCCATTGGGTGAATGTTGTGGAGCCAGGTACAGATCTTGAGAGTGGCGCTGTACGTGTTCTGCCAACTCCAACGATTGCAGGAATCCAGTCTGTACACATTAACTCCTCATACTCCAGTTCCTCTGAATCAGCGCTGCAGGAGCCATCACAATCTACCTCCACATAAAACCGTGAACGCTTACCTGTTACGACCGATATGAGTACAGCCGTGGCCAAACGTCAACAGGCCGTATTGAAATTAATTTATTTGGGGGAATCAAAGCCACACAGCGCAGGAGCTCTGGAATGCCATCAAGCAGGAGAGCGATGTGTGGTTTGTGCCAGCGAATCTCCACCCAGGCACGGTAGTGTGTGACAATGGCCAAAATATGGTGGCAGCTCTGGGCCTAGGCAACCTCACTCACATCCCATGTCTGGCACATATGCTTAAGTTGGTCATGCAGAGTTTTTTGAAGGAGTATCCGGATCTTGCTGCACTGCTGCACAAGGTCCGCCTAGAGTGCGCTCACTTGTGGCGTTCCATGGTAAGATCGCACATTACAGGTCTGCAGCACCGATTCCGCCTTCCGGAACATCCCATCATATCTGACCTACCCACCCGGTGGAATTCAATCTTACATATGGTGGAGTGATTGTGTGAGCAGCAGGCAGCAGTAATGGAGTACCAGCTGCTTCAAGCGCAAACAAGTCGCACTGCGTGCCATTCACACTTCACCACCAATGAGTGGGCCTCTATGAAGGACATCTGCCACGTTTTGCTTGCCTTCGATAATTCCATGTGGATGTCGATTGCAGATGATGCACTAGTCAGCATGACTATCCCCCTTATCTGTCTGCTTGAAAAATCACTGCCAACACTAAGGGAGGAGGTTGTGGAAGAGGTGGACGATGAGGAGTCACAAATGCCATCTGCTTCTGGACAGTTTGCGCAACGTGGTTCCTCAAAAAGGCCTAGGCAGTGGACACTTTGTGAGGAGGATGAGGAGGAGTCAATGAAGGAGGAAGACATCTGTCCAGAGGAGGGAGTTACACAATGCTCTAGTAGTCAGTATGTAGAGCGAGGGTGGGGTGATGCAGAGCAGGCAGAGATGACGCCTCAAGCAGGGGACAGCGTTTCTTGGCCAGTTGGCAGTCTGCAGCACATGGTTGATTTCATGCTGCAGTGCCTGAGAAACGACTGCCGCATTGCCCACATTCTCAACACGGCGGATTATTGGGTGTACACCCTCCTAGATCCTCGCTATGGGACAAATTACAAAGCCTCATAACACCTTTGAAACGGGAGTGTAAAAAGTGGGAGTACCAAGGCACACTGGTGCATTCCATCATGTTCTCCATTCCACCCGAGAGCAGTGCTGCTAGTGCTTTACAAAGCAGCTCAGTGCGTCGAGGCAGTGGAGGAAGCTCTGCACAAAGAGGGAGCAGAAGCAGCACCTCAGCACAAGGCAAGTCCAGTATGGCCCAAATGTGGCAAAGTTTTGTGTCCCCGCCACAAATGTCTACACCATCACAAACGACTCCAGTCAGCAGGAGGCAACGTTTCCATCAGATGGTGACAGACTACATGTCTTGGCCTCTCAGTGTTCTCCCACACGGCTCTTCCCCCTTCAAGTTTTAGGTCTCTAAGCTGGCTACATGGCCAGAGCTTAGCCAGTATGCATTGGAGGTGCTGGCTTGCCCTGCTGCTAGTGCATTATCGTAACGCGTCTTTAGTGCCAAAGGTGGTGTACAAACAGTCTGTCGCATGCGGCTATCCTCCGATAACGTTGACTGGCTTACTTTTCTGAAAATGAACAAGGCCGGGATCTCGCAGGATTTTGCCAGTCCTCTTCCAGATTAAATAATTGGTTGGCAACAGTATCCAGGTCTCCTGTTGTGTTCATGTTTCTACCACCTGAACTGTAATCCCTGGGCTCCAACACCGCCAGTTGCCGCTCAGACATGCCGTCTGCACATTTTATTTTTTTCTCTGCACCTGGCAGCTTTTGTGACTCTGGGCTCATCTCTCACTATTTTTTGCACGCTATGTGTATCCTCTAGTTTATTATTTAGAGGTCTGCCTCTACCCTTGTTCACACTGGTTTGGACTATTGTCTCTTACACCTCTATTTTGCACTTTATTGCCAATGTGCACATTTTCATATTATTAGCGGTTATTATATTCGTACATGATTTTTATTACACTTTTTATATGTTTTTTTAGTAGCCCTCACTTGGCTTGCTGAGTGCCTTTTTATTTTATTTTTTCTATCATTTATGGCCATTTGTCTTATACATATATATATATATATCATTTTCATACCTATATCGCTATCTATACACTCAGGATATATACATTGTTCTTTATTTCTCCAATAATATTCTTTAGTATTTTTTTTTTTTTTTTTTTTTTTTTTTACCCAGTCCTCTCTGTGTCCATTTTCAGTAATTGTTGCTATTTTTTGCTGCTGTATATTTTTATATATATATTTTTTGGTCCTCCAGTTACAGGCACACTTTTGTGATTGCCTATTGTTGCCCTGTATATTTATATATATTATATGTAATAAAGGCATTTTATTTTACCGTACCTTTCCCTGTTTTCACTATTTTAATTGGGATGCTTATACATATTCACACTGGTGTTTATGATATGTCTTGATCTTCATACTTGAGGTTCTTTGTTCTGTTCTTACACCGAATGGTCTGCCATTCATACACTAAGTAGTGGTCTTTTGGTATTTGCACATTGCACAATCTCTCTAAATATCATTATTCCAGCCCGGTTGTGGTCCGAATATTGGGAGTTATTTTTCTGATCGCTATTTTTGTTTCATGCCGTCTGCACAGCCAACAACTGCTATCGTGTTATTGGGGTTTTGTAACGTCAGCTGATCCCCTGCTGTGTATCCGGCAATTTCTCCTGATCCGTCCACACTCACACTACTACAGATGTTAAACTTGCTCCAATTAGCCTTCTGGCTACACTCTGTTTCTAACATTGACCCTGGGCTCCAACACTGCCAGTTGCTGCTCAGAAGTGCCGTCTGCACAGCCAACAATTGCAGCCGTGTTATTGGGGTTTAGTAACGTCAGCTGATCCCCTGCTGTGTATCCTGCAATTTCTCCTGATCCGTCCACAGTCACACTACTCCAGATATTAAACTTGCACCAATTAGGCCTCTGGCTACACTCTGCTTCTAGCATTGACCCTGGCAACTGCCAGTTGCTGCTCAGAAGTGCTGTCTGCACAGTCAACACTTGCTGCTGTGTTATTGGGGTTCAGTAACATCAGCTGATCCCCTGCTGTGTATCCGGCAATTCCTTCCGCTCGGTCCACACTCACACAACAACAGATATTAAACTTGCTCCAATTAGGCCTCTGGCTACACTCTGTTTCTCCTGTAATCCCTGGGCTCCAACACCGCCAGTTGCTGCTCAGAAGTCGCAGATGCACAGTCAACACATGCTCCAGTGTTATTAGGGTTCAGTAACGTCAGCTGATCCCCTGCTGTGTGTGCGGCAATTTCTCCTGCTCCCTCCACACTCACACTACTACAGATTTTAAACTTACTCCAATTACGCCTCTGCCTCCACTCTGTTTCTAGCATTGACCCTGGGCTCCAACACCACCAGTTGCTGCTCAGAAGTGTCTTTGGCACGGGTACTCCCTCCTGCCCAGCCTGGTTCCAGCACGCCAGCTGTTTCCGGGTAGTGTCAACGTCACTTTGCCTCCAATACATTGTCCTGTCGTGTTGTGGTCAGGTTAGCTGACTCTATGGTGCCTGCAGTTTAGGTGCTTCCTATGTGGGCTGCGGGATCTGGCAATAAAGGCTGGTTCTGTAGTGCCAATAGGACAAGCTCCCCCTGTAGGATTGTGGTTTTTGCAATTTTTTTTTCATGTGGACCTTCTGCTGCCTATCTGAGTTCCAGCACCATTAGCTGGTTCTTTGGAAGTTAATCTTAAATAGGTCCCCCTGGGTTCCAGTACCGTGAGCTGGTTCCAGGCATAGCCTTTGGCTTAGGTGCCTCCTTCTCGGTATCTGAGTTCCACCAACGTCTGGTGGTCCTTAGTAGTGCTTTCTGGCACTGGTACCTCCTGCTTAGTAACCGGGTTCCAGTACCATCAGCTGGTTCTCGGTAGTTCCATTGGCTCTTGTACCTTCTGCTACCCATCCGGGTTCCAGTACCATCAGCTGGTTCTCGGCAGTGTCTTTGGCACGGGTACTCCCTCCTTCCCAGCCTGGTTCCAGCACGCCAGCTGTTTCTGGGTAGTGTCAACATCACTTTGTCTCCAATACGTTGTCCTGTTGGGTTGCGGTCTGGTTAGCCGTCTCTATGGTGCCTGCAGTTTAGGTGCTTCCTATGTGGGCTGTGGGATCTTGCAATCAAGGCTGGTTCCGTAGTGCCAATAGGACAAGCTCCCACTGTAGGACTGTGGGTTTTCGGTAACTGCGGCCAGCAGGCGGCCTTGCAATTTTTTTTCATGTGGACCTTCTGCTGCCTATCTGAGTTCCAGCACCATTAGCTGGCTCTTTGGATGTCAATCCTGAATAGGTCCCCCTGGGTTCCAGTACCGTGAGCTGGTTCCAGGCAGAGCCTTTGGCTTAGGTGCCTCCTTCTTGGTATCCAAGTTCCACTAATGTCTGGTGGTCCTTGGTAGAGCTTTCTGGTATGGGTACCTCCTGCTTAGTAACCGGGTTCCAGTACAATCAGCTGGTCCTCGGTAGTTCCATTGGCTCTTGTACCTTCTGCTACCTCTCCGGGTTCCAGTACCGTCAGCTGGTTCTCGGAAGTTCCTCAGCCTTCTTGTACCTTCTGCTACATTTCCAAGTTCAATCTTTTGGAAATGGCTTTTGGTAATCACTCTGTATCTCCCTGACTACGACCCTAAAGACGACGACCCTGAAGACCACCCTGAAGAAGACGACGACCCCGGAGACAGCGACCCCGGAGATGATGACCCTTAAGACGACGACCCTGAACACCACCCCGAAGAAGACGAGAACCCCGGAGACGAGGACCCTGGAGAAAAGGAACCTGAAGACCACCCCGAAAAAGACGACGACCCCGGAGACGACGACCCTGGAGATGATGACCCCAGATACGACGACTCTAAAGACCACCCCAAAGAAGACCAAGAAGATGACCCTGAAGAAGATGACCAAAAGGACAAAGAACAAGAAGACAACCACCAAGATACAGAAGAATAAGAGACAGAAGACCAAGAAGCAGAAGAACAACAAGCTGCAGAACAAAAAGCAGAAGAACATTAAGCATAAGACTAAAAATCAGAGCAAAAGATATTATCTAAATTATAAGCAGAAGAAGACTAAGCAGTGTATGGGGGTGAGTCCGTTCCTCCTCGAGGTGCCCCAGGAAAAAATCTGCTGTTGCAGGCCAAACTGAACGCATACAAATCCTGTTGTAAATCTTTTGTGACAGGCAGAATGGAAGTTGTAATCTTCAAACTTTTATAGATAACAACTACAGGAATGCATGTCACAAATGAGAATATGATGCAGAAGAAGAATATGAAGAATATGAAGAAGTAGAATATGAAGAAGAAGAATAGTTGAATAAGAAGAATATGAAGAATGTAAAAAAAAAAAGAATAATAGGAAGAAGGTGAAGAAGAAGAAGATGAATAAGGTGAAGAAGAAGTTGATGAAAAGATGCGGCTACTGAGGATGATGAAGGAGAAAGTGTGGGATAAGTAAAAAAGAAGGTGAAGAGCATGGAAGTAGTGAAACATAAATATCTGACAAAATATAAAAAAGCTTAACATAGTCAATATCTTTGTAACTCCGAACGTCTTAAAAAAAAAAATAATTCCTGCTATTCCATTTGATTGGGCTAAACCTCTATGCCTTTAATGTCTCCTCCACCTCCCCCAATACATCCTACATTATTCTTAGTTGTTTTCCTTCATGTAGAATTAACCTGCAAGGAAAGAAAGGGTTTATTCTAATTCCGATATTTGTGTCCCATTGACTTGCATTGGTTTCCAGTATCGGAATCGGCGATATCCGATATTTTTGGGGCATCGGTCCGATTCAATCTGATCCGATATCGGAAGGTATCGCTCTACACTAGTACGAGCACAAATGCAGCAAAAATACTTTCTGTAAACATAACCCAAGATTGGTAGGAGCATTTTTTTCTTATTTATTTTGCCTTATATTCAAGTCATTATCCTGAAAACAATGTTTCTTAACATTGTTTACAGTAAAATTCATTTTATCTTTGCTTTTGTATGTTGTATTGTCAGTCTGTTAAAGTGGCGTAATACTCTGACATCATTGTTCCCAACTGCTACCTGGGATTCAGAGATGTTTTCAGGGGTCTTCCAATGCGATTTCAGTGCTGTTTCCATCAATTTTAGCAATTTTTAGACCTCTCAGACCTCCGGAGGGGGCCACTGGGAAAATGCTTCAGTTTCCTATTGACTTCTATTATACTCATTACTCAGGTTGAGCACCTGAGCATTACAATTTGCTTGACTCAAGTAATGAGCATCCGAGCATTTTAGTGCTTGCTCATCGCTAATGTGAAGATGTGGAAAGTCTTTGATGTTGGCTTTTTAACTATGTTGGACACAATTCTTTTAACAGTGTGGTGGTGATACGAAGACATCAGTAGAAAACATGGATAAGAATATAGATATTGGAAGTTTTGGGTTCTAAAAACTAAAAAAGAAACACGATCAAGCTTATAATGTGAAATGGTCAAATGGATTCCGCAGCTGTGTATTTAATATACCCACTGCTCCTGTTGTAAACTTTTCCTTGTCCTCTGCCAATCTTTGTTTACAGTGCTGCAGTGATGACATATCATCTCACCTGACTGCTGACCAGTCACACCAGTGATGTATCGACCTACATCACTGGTATATAGTGTTATAGTGACCTAGTGACTTTTTAAAGGTAATCTGTCACCAGGTTTTTGACACATGATCTGAGAGTGGCATAATGCAGAGACGAAAACCCTGATTCCAGCTATGTGTCATTTACTGGACTTCTAGTTTTGATAAAATCACTGTTTTATCAGCAGGAGATTATAATTAATGGACTAGCAATCCTGCTGTCAGGTGGACAGGAATTTGCATGAGCTCTGAATAATTGAGCCCCCACAACTGAGTGGTAGCTTTCAGTATGCACAGTACATGGACACAAAGCTGTCAGTCAGTGGTGTGGCCAGGGTTATTCAGAGCTCAACTCAGATAAAACAGTGATTTTATCAAAATGACAGCAAAAAGCTCAGGAAGCAATGCATTGCTGTAATCAGAGTTTTTCTCTCTACATCATGCTGCTTTCATACGGCGTAGCATAAATTATGTGAGAGATTCCCTTTAACCCCTTAATGATCGCCGATATGCCTTTTAACGGTATGGGTTAAGGGTACTTAATCCACAGCACTGCTTTTTAAAGGTGCAGAAGTTTAAGTTAGAATTTCTCAGGGGTTTCGGCAACCGGGGGTAAGTGAGACCCCAGAGAATATGATTTGGGTTGGATTTTACCGACTCAGGGGTTGCGATCGCCGTTATTAACGGTATAACGGCAACTGCAATAAAAAAGTCAGATTTTCCATTTAATTTCATTCTCATCTGATGTGATCACACATCAGAGGAGAGAGAAATAGGTTCCCCCGTTCCCCCTGGTACCTCTGTTGTCTCTGCATGCCCCTGTGAAGTCCTCCAGGCCGCTGGTGTCTTCTTTTGGGAGAAAATGGCGGGGGCATGCTCAGTGCACCTGCCCAGATCTGCCGGCCAGCACCTGGAAACAATAGGAAATTTTTCCTATTTGTTCATTTTTATCACTGTGATAGACCCTATCACCCTATCACAGTGTTCAAAATATGAAAAATAGTAAATAAAAACCCCCTTTATCACCCCTTTAGTTAGGGAAAAATAAAATAAAAAAATATATTTCTTTCCATTTTTCCATTAAGGTTAGGGTTGGGCTAAAGTGACTTGGGCTAAAGTTAAAGTTAGAGTTAGGGCTAGGGTTAGGGCTAGGGTTAAGGTTAGGGTTAGGGCTAGGGTTATGAATAGTGTTAGGGCTAGGGTTAGGATTAGGGTTACAGTTATGGATCGGTTTGAAATTAGGCTTAGGGGTTTGTTAGGGTTAGGTTTGTGGTAAGGATTATGGTTAGGGTTGGGATTAGGGTTAGGGATGTGTTGGGGTTAGGTTTGTGGTTAGGGCTATGGCTAGCGTTGGGATTAGGGTTAGGGGTGTGATGGGGTTAGGGTTGAAGTTAAATTTGGGGTTTTTCCACTGTTTAGGCACATCAGGGGGTCTCCAAATGTGACATGGCGTCACCATTGATTCTAGCAATTCTGGAATCAAAAAGTCAAACGGTGCTCCCTCCCTTCTGAGCCCTGCCATGCACCCATACAGTGGCATTTCCCCACATATGGGATATCTGCGTACTCAACAACATATTTTCATTTGCAAAGTTCAGTGTTGTAAAATTCTGTGAAGCATCTGAGGGTTCAAGGAGCTCACTACACACACATATATATATATATATATATATATAGTACATTTCTTAAAGGGTCCAGTTTCCAAAATGGAGTCACATGTGGTGGATTTCTACTTTTTAGGCACATTAGGAGCTTTCCAAATGCAACAAGATACCAGTAGATCATTCCATCAAAGTCTTTTTTGAGCCCTGCCATGTGCCCAAAACAGTACTTTTTCCACCATATGGAGTATCCTCATACTCAGGAGAAATTGCACAACAAATTTTGTGGTTCATTTTCTCCTGATACCCTTGTGAAAAAAAAAATTGGTTCCAATGTAATATTTTTGTGAAAAAAGTAAAATGCTCATTTTTTTTACTTTCACATTGCTTTAGTTCTCGTGAAGCACCTGAAGGGGTAATAAACTTCTTGAATGTGGTTTTTTGCACCTTGCGGGGTACAGTTTTTAGAATGGTGTCACTTTTGGGTTTTTTCTGTTATATTGGTCCCCCAAAGTCACTTCAAATGCGAGATGGTCCCTAAAAAAATGGTTTTGTAAATTTTGTTGTAAAAATGAGAATTGGCTGGTCAATTTTTAACCCTTATAACGTCCTAACAAAAAAAAAAATTTGCCTCCCTAATTGTGCTAATGTAAAGTAGACATGTGGAAAATGTTATTAAGTATTTTGTGTGTGACAACACTCTCTGATTCAAGGGCATAAAAATTAAAAGTTTGAAAATTGCTAAATTTTCAAAATTTTCGCCATATTTCAATTTTTTTCTTAATTAAACGCAAGTCAAATCGAATAAATGTTACCACTAACATGAAGTGCAATGTCATGAAAATAAATTCTCAGAATCAGCGGGATCCGTTGACGCTTTCCGGATTTAGAACCGCATAAAGTGACAGTGGTCAGAATTGTAAAAATTGGCCTCGGTCATTAAGCACAAAAGTGTCTCTGTCACTAAGGGGTTAAAGACACTCTCGTTACTTTCAGTAAACAATATCATCAAAACAATATGATTTTTATAGATATATTATCATATTGTTTTATTGCAGAAAAAAACTTGGCATTAATGGCTAAAAAAAAAGTCTGATTGTGAATAAACTCATTTTAGAGAATATTTTCAGGCCAATGGCTAAAGATTCTGAGTGTGGGAAACTGCTCCGGTTCTAATGCATAGGATTTCCTGATGAGACATTTATTTAATCAGCATCTAGATCCTGCAGACAGCTCAGCACTTCAGTGGTAACATGGGGGTTTATTATTGATCCAAATGCATTAGACAAGTAGTGTTACAGTTCTTGAAGACTGCAGAGAAATCACTTGTGTAATGAAAGGAACTTTGTAACCTTTTAAAAACTATTATTTATATTATCATGGGTTTTTGAAGCATAGCTATGCTTTAATTCTAGTCTCTCTAGTTTTGATATACTGTACATGCCGATTAGCTACAAAACTGCCATGCAATGAGACTTATTTGACATTCCATAAGCATATTGTGTTTAGCCATACTAGAAACATAACAACATCCACCTTTTCACTGTGCTCCATTTCACTTTTACTTTGCATCATATTAGCCAATGGCTTAGGCTGCTTTCACACATCAGGTTTTTGGCGTCAGGCACATCCCGGCGAATTTTTTTAAAAAACGTATCCGCCGCAAATTGTGAAAAACTGATGCGACGGATTCGGTTTTTGCTGGATCAGTCATTGTGCGTTTTTCTCGCCGGACAGAAAAAACGTTCCTATGTACGTTTTCTCCGGCCACCGGAAAACGAATTTTTAATGGATCCGGCAAAAAACAGATAAAATGTGAGGCCATCCGTCGCAATCCGGCGCTAATACAAGTCTATGAGAAAAAATGGATCCGGGAGCAACTTTTGCCAGATTAGTTTTTTTCACAATTTTCCGGATTGTGCCTGACTGCAAAAAACTGGTGGGTGAAAAGGGCCTTAACAAACTGCTTTCAGAAACAAGATTGTCAGGTCTGATGTAATGTACTATACTGTACAAGCAAAAATATAAAATGTAAAAAGAGATTTATAACAAGACAACTTTATTGAAAACTAGTAACAATTTCAATAAAAGCAGAACATTAGGTGGTTATGCTGTGGACCTAAGAGGACGTGTCTGAGCTGAGCTCTCTATATCTTATACAATATCCTGGAGAAGATCCGCTTACTGGGGTCTCAAAAACTATTCAAACATCCTGAGTGAATGGGGAAACGGTGGAGCTGTGAGAGGACATCGGATGTCCCTGAGGTCCTGACAGAGGGGACATTGATCTGGTGAAGCAGCAAGTGGAAAAATACATACCATGAGATACGGCCTTCGCAAATCCCTGTCTGATGACAAATGCACACTTAGCAGGATGCAGCAGGCCTCCACTGATAAAGGCTAGGAGCGGCACAGGTGAAAACTACTTGATAAAAACAGCCACCCAAACCAAACATTGCAGGGGTTGGCTGCCTAGCAGAAAAAAATGCACATTGATATAACTCACATAGGACGCCAGTCACACTGATAAGTGTAGTGCACAGTGTCTGTATGCAACCTATTAATGACGCCCCTTGTATTAACAGGCAGGCTGCCCAGCACTATAATATGCAGCACACAGTGACAGACGCCCCAGAAAAACCTAGCCAAAGTAAAGAGGCCTGGCCACATCCTGCAAAAAAAGATATGATATAGTGCAAAAAAATGCATGCATATGATAAACACATACACTATAAGAGTAGTGTTGAGCATTCCGATACCGCAAGTATTGGGTATCGGCCGATATTTGCGGTATCGGAATTCCGATACCGAATTCCGATATTTCCCGCGTATCGGATACCGGAATCGGAAGTTCCCAGAATTCAAAACTGCACGCAGCAGCCAATGAGGAATGAATGGAAGTGTGGGCACATCCTGTTTAGCATGGTGGGCATGTAACTCCTGGCAATGCTGTGATTGGCTGCTGAAATGATGTCACGATGCACTATAAAAAATGCTGCCGCCATTTTGCGCTCACTCTGCTGTGATTTCAGTTAGGGACAGGACGCTGTGTTCTAACTGAGGGCCAGTTGAGATAGCGAATTGCTTCATTGCGCTTTTCCCAGGCTAATTTAGCAAACGCTGTGTGTTCACCTTGCTCTTGCCTTGCAGCGCTGTTTTAACAGCGTTCTCCAAGGTCTCTCTGTGTGTGTGTGTGTGTGTGTGCAGCTCACTCTGTAGTCTGTGTGCAGCCATATACCCTGTTGTATTCAGCTCAGGGGGGTTCACACTGCCTCATACAGTTCTATCCATTGTCCTTTTTTGCTCATAGTGCAGCCTTCTGCACATTTTTTCTAAAATTTCCTATTAGTGTTTTTCCACCCGTCTCTAGCTAAATTGTGGAAAAACACTACATAGGATAACCTATAGGAGGGTTTTTGGGCCTTGCAGCGCCATTTACGGCTGTCTGCATGGTCTCCGTGTGAGCGCAGCTCGCCCTGTAGTCTGTGTGCAGCCACAGCCGGTTGTATTCAGCTCAGGGTGCGTCACTGCCTCATACCGTTAAATAACTTGTCCTTTTTTGCAAATAGTGCAGCCTGCTGCAAATTTTTTCTAAAATTTCCTATTAGTGTCTTTCCATTCGTCTCCAGCTAAATTGTGGAAAAACACTACATAGGATAACCTAGAGGAGGGTTTTTTGGCCTTGCAGCGCCGTTTACGGCTGTCTGCACGGTCTCCATGTGAGCGCAGCTCGCCCTGTAGTCTGTGTGCAGCCACAGCCGGTTGTATTCAGCTCAGGGTGCGTCACTGCCTCATACCGTTAAATAACTTGTCCTTTTTTGCAAATAGTGCAGCCTGCTGCAAATTTTTTCTAAAATTTCCTATTAGTGTCTTTCCACCCGTCTCCAGCTAAATTGTGGAAAAACACTACATAGGATAACCTAGAGGAGTGTTTTTGGGCCTTGCAGCGCCGTTTACGGCTGTCTGCACGGTCCCCGTGTGAGTTAAACTCGCTCTGTAGCCCGATCTGCAGAAAAAAAAAAGTAAAGTTCACCAAACACCACTTAACACTTGTGTAGGCCACATTTTATCAATAATAAAGTCTAGTCCACACTTTACAAAATTAGTGTTTCTTACACCTGTTAGGAGGAGCATTTCAGGAATAAGCACACTAAGGCCTTAGTACTTTTCTGCTTATCTTTATCTGTCAACCAAGATGAAGAGGGCAGGGAGTAAGACACGTGGGTGTGGGCACGGAGCAGGGAGAGGAGCATGGAGAGGACGTGTTGATTCTGTGCCTGCTGCGGGCACCGGTGACTCATCATCACTCAGTTTCAGCAGGGAATAGTCCTTCATGCGCAGCTTTGTCGGAGAGCGCCGTGCACCGCTGCTGCGTGAAGATCAAATTGAAGCCGTTGTCGGATGGATGGCAGCTAACGCATCGGCATCGACTTCAATTAGTGCCACATCCTCTCAGGCACAGACCACTGGAGAGCAGCCATCTGTCTCTTCACCACCTGCCAAATTGGCCAGGCAGTCAGAGAGCCCAGGACAGGAGCCGTCTCTCCTTCTGTTCTCTGAATCTCTTGGCTTGGAAACAGGGGGCCAGCCAAGCAGCATTGGAGAAATAGAAGAAGAGGCAGTGTGCAGTGATGCCCAACAGCTTTGTCTCTCTGACTCTGAAGAGGCGGGTGGGCCAGTGCCTCCGGTGACCACAGCAGAGTACGCATCTGATGATGAAACTCAGGTGCCGCTTTCTGGGGCGTACTGTGCTGCCGAGACTACCCAGGAGGAGCAGTTGGTGGCAGAGGGTAGTGGAGATGATGAGGTCCTTGACCCATCGTGGCGTGAGGAACAGGAAGGTGGTGGGAGCAGCTCTGAGGAAGAGATTCCCCTAACGGGCCAAAGAGGGAGAGGGAGGGGGAAGACTGCGGAGCCTGTAGCCTCCACTTTGGCACCCGTTAGGAGCCTGTCTCTTCCAAAAGCCAAAAAGGGCGCTCCCAAGACTTGCAGTGCCTGGTCCTTTTTTGACACAGTTGCAGATGACATTTGTTTTGTCAAATGCAAGCTGTGTCATCAGAAAGTCAAAAGAGGTAAAAGTGTCAGCAACCTCAATACCACAAATATGTGGAAACATGTGCGGACCAGGCACGCGGTGGAGTTACAAAAACACACTGAAGACCTAGGCCAACCAACAGCGGCAGCTACCACCTCTTCAGCTCGTGTTGCCTCTTCCTCCAGCTCTCACACAGCTGGTTCGGCTTCCTCCCAGGATCGCCATGGAAGAACCTCTGGCACTGTTGTCCAGAGACGTAGTGTAATTCCACCCACAGCACCACGTTCCCAGTCATCCTCACACTCCCAGCCTAGTCTACAGCCATCGGTAGTACAGGCATGGGAGAAAAGGCGGGCATTCTCGGCCAACCACCCCCGAGCACAGGCTCTGAATGCAGGCATTGCCAAACTTCTGTCACTGGAAATGCTCTCATTCAGGCTGGTGGAGACTGACAGCTTCCGTGACTTGATGGCATTGACAGTACAAGGTGCCCAGCCCCTTTTACTTCAGCAGGCAAGCTGTCCCTGCCCTGCACAAGCATGTGGAGGGACACATAAAACACGCGCTACTGAACGCCGTCAGTAGCAAGGTCCACCTCACCACCAATGCGTGGACCAGTTAACATGGACAGGGGGGATACCTTTCCCTCACTGCCCATTGGGTTAATGTTGTTGAGCCAGGTACAGATCGTGCGAGTGGCGCAGGACGTGTCCTGCCCACTCCAAGGATTGCAGGAATCCAGTCTGTATGCATTGACTCCTCCTCATACACAAGTTCCTCAGAATCATCGCTGCAGGAGCCCTCACAGTCCACCTCCTCATGGACCCGTGAACGTTTACCTGTTACGACCGACATGAGCACAGCCGTGGCCAAACGTCAACAGGCCATCTTGAAACTAGTTTCTTTGGGGAATCGAAGCCACACAGCGCAGGAGCTCTGGAATGCAATCAAGCAGGAGAGCGATGTGTGGTTTGTGCCAGCGAATCTCCAGCCAGGCATGGTAGTGTGTGACAATGGCCGAAATCTGGTGGCAGCTTTGGCCATTGGCAACCTCACTCACATCCCATGTCTGGCACATGTGCTCAATTTGGTTGTGCAGAGTTTTCAGAGGGACTATCCGGATCTTGATGCACTGCTACACAAGGTCCGCCTAGAGTGTGCTCACTTGCGGCGTTCCAGCTTGGTAAAATCCCGCATTGCTGCTCTGCAGCGCCGATTCCGCCTTCCGGAACACCGCATCATATGTGACCTACCTACCAGGTGGAATTTCATGTTACATATGTTGGAGCAGTTGTGTGAGCAGCAGCAAGCAGTAATGGAGTACCAGCTGCATCAGGCGCAAAGAAGTCGCAGTCAGCGCCGATCAGACTTCACAACCACAGAGTGGGCCACTATGAAGGACGTCTCCCAGGTTTTGCGTCCTTTCGATTATTCCACGCGGATGGCAAGGGCAGATGATGCACTAGTCAGCATGACTGTCCCCCTTATTTGCCTGCTTCAACAAACACTGCAAGCGTTAAGGGATGATGTTGTGGAAGAGGTGGAGGATGAGGAGTCACCTTTTATATCAGCCTCTGGAGAGTCAGCGCCACGTGGTTCCTCACAAAGGGGTAGGCAGGGGCCACTTTGTGAGGAGGATGAGGAGGAGTCAATGGAGGAGGAAGAGCTCCGTCCAGAGGAGGGAGTTACACAATTGTCCAGTGGTCAGTGTGTACAGCGAGGGTGGGGTGATGACGAGCGGGCAGAGATCATGTCTCAAGCAGGGGACAGCGTTTCTTGGCCAGTTGGCAGTCTGCAGCACATGGTTGATTTCATGCTGCAGTGCCTGAGAAACGACCGCCGCATCGACCACATTCTCAGCATGCCTGATTATTGGGTGTTCACCCTCCTCGATCGTCGCTACCGGTACAACGTCCAAAACCTCATCCCAGCGTTGACCCGGGAGCGTAAAATGCGGGAGTACCACGACACACTGGTGAATTCCATCATCTTCTCCAGTCCAACTGAGAGGAGTGCTGCTAGTGCTTTACAAAGCAGCTCAGTGCGTCGAGGCAGTGGAGGAGGCTCTGCACAAAGAGGGAGCAGAAGCAGTGCCTCTGCCCAAGGCAAGACCAGTATGGCACAACTGTGGCAAACTTTTGTGTGCCCGCCCCCAAATGTCTACACCATCACCGGCGGCTCCAGTCAGCAGGAGGCAACGGTTCCGTCAGATGGTGACAGACTACATGTCTTGCCCTCTTACTGTACTCCCAGACGGCTCTTCCCCTTTCAAGTTTTGGGTCTCTAAGCTGGATACATGGCCAGAGCTAAGCCAGTATGCATTGGAGGTGCTGGCTTGCCCTGCGGCTAGTGTCTTATCGGAACGTGTCTTTAGTGCCGCAGGTGGTGTACTAACAGACCGTCGCATGCGACTATCCTCCGATAACGTTGACCGGCTTACTTTTCTGAAAATGAACCAGGCCTGGATCTCACAGGAATTTGCCACTCCTCTGCCTGATTAAGTAATTGGGTGTCATCCAGGTCTCCTGATGTGTTCATCTTTCTACCACCTGAACTGCTATTCCTGGGCTCCAACACCGCCAGTTGCGGCTCAGAAGTGCAGGCTGTACAGTCAAAACATACGACCCAGTGTTATTGGGTTTCAGTAACGTCAGCTGATCCCCAGCTGTGTAGCCGCCAATGTGTCCTGCGACCGCCATGCTGGCACAACAACCTAAATGTAAGGAAACCTGTCCTCCCCAGCGTTTGTTACTGAAAGAGCCACCTTGTGCAGCAGTAATTCTGCACAAGGAAAAGGTAGCTCTTTTAGTTTAGCTCCTTGCACATGCAGAACTTAAAACTTATAAAATGTGTTCACTGATACCGTTATACCGTCCCGGAGCTGGGACTTTCCTTTGTAATGTGACGCAGCACAGCCGTCATTCCTACCCCCTTGGTGCCGTGCGCTGCCTCCTCAGCATTGTTTTAAGCTGTCACGGACCCTGCGCTGTTCTGTTATCCCTTGGCCATGCCCAATTTGCGCTGCCTGTCTTCTGACATAATTTGGTGTCAGGCTGACTGCGCCTGTGCGGCCACACAGCCCGAGATCCCGCCTCGCAGTGTCTTCTGATTGAATCACACTGCGGGCCTCGGATCCATGGGCATGCGCAGTGCCTATCTTCCCCTCAGGCTCTCGCTCATCTCCCTCCGCCTTCTTCAGACTGTGCGCCGTCAGCTGATCCCTAATAGCATGCCACGGCCGTGACGCCGCACAGTCTGAAGAAGAGGGAAGGAGGGGAGTGAGAGTCGAGGATATGCACTGTGCATGCCCATGGATCCAAGGCCCGCAGTGGGATTACATTAGACGACACTGCGAGGTGGGATCTCGACCAGCGTGGACGCACAGGCACTGACAGCCTGACACCTAAATGATGTCAGAAGACGGGCACCGCTAAGTGTGCATGGCCAAGGGATAACATAACAGTGCAGGCTCCATGACAGCTTAAAACAACGCTGATGAGGCAGCGCACGGCACCAAGGGGATAGGAATGACAGCTGTGCTGCGTCCCATTACGAAGGAAATTCCCACCTCCGGGACGGTTTTACGGTATCAGGGGACACATTTTAAGTGTTTACTTCTGTGTTTGCAAGGAGCATAATTAAAAGAGCAACCTTTTCCTTTTGCATCCTAAGTGCTGCACAAGATGGCTCTTTCAGCTACAAACGTCTTGGGGGGGGGTTAAAGGTTCCCTTTCAACTTGCTTCAATCAGGCTTCGGCCTACACTCTGTTCCTCTGCTACTCGTGCTGTCCCTGGGCTCTAACACCGCCAGTTGGTGCCTGGAAGTGCTGTCCGCACAGTCAACAGTCGCTTCTCTGTTATTGGAGTTCAGTAACGTCAGCTGATCCCCAGCTGTGTGTGCGTCAATACCTCCAATCTGCTCCTCCTGCTGTCCCTGGGCTCTAACACCGCCAGTTGGTGCCTGGAAGTGCTGTCTGCACAGTCAACAGTCGCTCCTCTGTTATTGGGGTTCAGTAACAACAGCTGATCCCCAGCTGTGTGTGCGGCAATACCTCCAATCTGCTCCTCCTGCTGTCCCTGGGCTCTAACACCGCCAGTTGGTGCCTGGAAGTGCTGTCTGCACAGTCAACAGTCGCTCCTCTGTTATTGGGGTTCAGTAACGTCAGCTGATCCCCAGCTGTGTATCAGGCAACGTGTCATGCGACCGCCACGCTGGCACAACTAAAATGTAAGGGAACCTGTCCCCCCCCCCAGGCATTTGTTACTGAAAGAGCCACCTTGTGCAGCACTAATACTGCACAAGGAAAAGGTCGCTCTTTAAATTATGCTCCTTGGAAACGCTGAACTACACACTCATGTAATGTGTCCCCTCACACCGTCAAACCGTCCCGGAGGTGGGACTTTCCTTTGTAATGTGACGCAGCACAGCCGTCATTCCTACCCCCTTGGCTCCGTGCGCTGCCTCCTTAGCATTGTTTGATTCTGTCACAGACCCTGCGCTGTTATGTTATCCCTTGGCCATGCACAGTTTGCGCTGCCCGTCCTCTGACATCATTTGTTGTCGTCCTGGCTGCGCCTGTTGTTATGTTTGCTAATGACAGGTGTTATGAAGGCAACCCAGAAACACAGTGTGCTTAGCGATCAGAGCGCACACAGTGATCTGACAAATACCCAAAAATACAAGAATGAGCTCTGAGACGTGGAAACTCTGTAGACTGCACACCTGATCCTATCCTAAACACAACTAAAAGCGGCTGTGGATTGCGCCTAACAACTACCTAGGCAACTCGGCACAGCCTAAGAAACTAGCTAGCCTGAAGATAGAAAAATAGGCCTGACTTGCCCCAGAGAAATTCCCCAAAGGAAAAGGCAGCCCCCCACATATAATGACTGTGAGTAAGATGAAAAGACAAAACGTAGGGATGAAATAGATTCAGCAAAGTGGGGCCCGATATTCTAGGACAGAGCGAGGACAGTAAAGCGAACTTTGCAGTCTACAAAAAACCCTAAAGCAAAACCATGCAAAGGGGGCAAAAAAAACCCACCGTGCCGAACTAACGGCACGGCGGTACACCCTTTGCGTCTCAGAGCTTCCAGCAAAACAAAAGACAAGCTGGACAGAAAAAAAAGCAACAAAAAAGCAAAAAGCACTTAGCTATACAGAGCAGCAGGTCACAGGAACAATCAGGAGAAGCTCAGATCCAACACTGAAACATTGACAAGGAGCAAGGATAGCAGCATCAGGCGGAGTTAAGTAATGAAGCAGTTAACGAGCTCACCAGAACACCTGAGGGAGGAAGCTCAGAAGCTGCAGTACCACTTGTGACCACAGGAGTGAATTCAGCCACAGAATTCACAACAGTACCCCCCCCCTTGAGGAGGGGTCACCGAACCCTCACCAGAGCCCCCAGGCCGACCAGGATGAGCCGCATGAAAGGCACGAACAAGATCGGAAGCATGAACATCAGAGGCAAAAACCCAGGAATTATCTTCCTGAGCATAACCCTTCCATTTAACCAGATACTGGAGTTTCCGTCTAGAAACACGAGAATCCAAAATCTTCTCCACAATATACTCCAATTCCCCCTCCACCAAAACCGGGGCAGGAGGCTCAACAGATGGAACCATAGGTGCCACGTATCTCCGCAACAACGACCTATGGAATACATTATGTATGGAAAAGGAGTCTGGGAGGGTCAAACGAAAAGACACAGGATTGAGAAACTCAGAAATCCTATACAGATCAATAAAACGAGGTTTAAATTTAGGAGAGGAAACCTTCATAGGAATATGACGAGAAGATAACCAAACCAGATCCCCAACACGAAGTCGGGGACCCACACGGCGTCTGCGATTAGCGAAAAGTTGAGCTTTCTCCTGGGACAAGATCAAATTGTCCACTACCTGAGTCCAAATCTGCTGCAACCTATCCACCACAGAATCCACACCAGGACAGTCCGAAGACTCAACCTGTCCTGAAGAGAAACGAGGATGGAACCCAGAATTGCAAAAAAATGGAGAAACCAAGGTAGCCGAGCTGGCCCGATTATTAAGGGCGAACTCGGCCAACGGCAAAAAGGACACCCAATCATCCTGGTCTGCAGAAACAAAACATCTCAGATATGTTTCCAAGGTCTGATTGGTTCGTTCGGTCTGGCCATTAGTCTGAGGATGGAAAGCCGAGGAAAAGGATAGGTCAATGCCCATCCTACCACAAAAGGCTCGCCAAAACCTTGAAACAAACTGGGAACCTCTGTCAGAAACAATATTCTCAGGAATGCCATGCAACCGAACCACATGCTGAAAGAACAAAGGTACCAAATCAGAGGAGGAAGGCAATTTAGCCAAGGGCACCAGATGGACCATTTTAGAAAAGCGATCACAGACCACCCAAATGACTGACATCTTTTGAGAAACGGGAAGGTCAGAAATGAAATCCATCGAAATATGTGTCCAAGGCCTCTTTGGGACCGGCAAGGGCAAAAGCAACCCACTGGCACGAGAACAGCAGGGCTTAGCCCTAGCACAAATCCCACAGGACTGCACAAAAGTACGTACATCCCGTGACAGAGATGGCCACCAGAAGGATCTAGCCACTAACTCTCTGGTACCAAAGATTCCAGGATGACCAGCCAACACCGAACAATGAAGTTCAGAGATAAGTTTATTAGTCCACTTATCAGGGACGAACAGTTTCTCTGCTGGACAACGATCAGGTTTATTCGCCTGAAATTTTTGCAGCACCCGCCGCAAATCAGGGGAGATGGCAGACACAATGACTCCTTCCTTGAGGATACCCGCTGGCTCAGATAAACCCGGAGAGTCGGGCACAAAACTCCTAGACAGAGCATCCGCCTTCACATTTTTAGAGCCCGGAAGGTACGAAATCACAAAGTCGAAGCGGGCAAAAAATAACGACCAACGGGCCTGTCTAGGATTCAAGCGCTTGGCAGACTCGAGATAAGTCAAGTTCTTATGATCAGTCAATACCACCACGCGATGCTTAGCTCCTTCAAGCCAATGACGCCACTCCTCGAATGCCCACTTCATGGCCAGCAACTCTCGATTGCCCACATCATAATTACGCTCAGCGGGCGAAAACTTCCTGGAAAAGAAAGCACATGGTTTCATCACTGAGCAATCAGAACCTCTCTGTGACAAAACCGCCCCTGCTCCAATCTCAGAAGCATCAACCTCGACCTGGAACGGAAGAGAAACATCTGGCTGACACAACACAGGGGCAGAACAAAAACGACGCTTCAACTCCTGAAAAGCTTCCACAGCAGCAGAAGACCAATTAACCAAATCAGCACCCTTCTTGGTCAAATCGGTCAATGGTTTGGCAATGCTAGAAAAATTACAGATGAAGCGACGATAAAAATTAGCAAAGCCCAGGAACTTTTGCAGACTTTTCAGAGATGTCGGCTGAATCCAATCCTGGATGGCTTGGACCTTAACTGGATCCATCTCGATAGTAGAAGGGGTAAAGATGAACCCCAAAAATGAAACTTTCTGCACACCGAAAAGACACTTTGATCCCTTCACAAACAAAGAGTTAGCACGCAGGACCTGAAAAACCATTCTGACCTGCTTCACATGAGACTCCCAATCATCTGAGAAGATCAAAATGTCATCCAAGTAAACAATCAGGAATTTATCCAGATACTCACGGAAGATGTCATGCATAAAAGACTGAAACACAGATGGAGCATTGGCAAGTCCGAACGGCATCACTAGATACTCAAAATGACCCTCGGGCGTATTGAATGCAGTTTTCCATTCATCTCCTTGCCTGATTCTCACCAGATTATACGCACCACGAAGATCTATCTTAGTGAACCAACTAGCCCCCTTAATCCGAGCAAACAAGTCAGATAACAATGGCAAGGGATACTGAAATTTAACAGTGATCTTATTAAGAAGGCGGTAATCAATACACGGTCTCAGCGAACCATCCTTCTTGGCTACAAAGAAGAACCCTGCTCCCAGTGGTGATGACGATGGGCGAATATGTCCCTTCTCCAGGGATTCCTTCACATAACTGCGCATAGCGGCGTGTTCGGGCACGGATAAATTAAATAATCGACCTTTGTGGAATTTACTACCAGGAATCAAATTGATAGCACAATCACAATCCCTATGCGGAGGTAGAGCATCGGACTTGGGCTCTTCAAATACATCCTGATAATCAGACAAGAACTCTGGGACCTCAGAAGGGGTGGATGACGAAATCGACAAAAATGGAACATCACCATGTACCCCCTGACAACCCCAGCTGGATACCGACATGGAATTCCAATCCAATACTGGATTATGGGTTTGTAGCCATGGCAACCCCAACACTACCACATCATGCAGATTATGCAACACCAGAAAGCGAATAACTTCCTGATGTGCAGGAGCCATGCACATGGTCAGCTGGGCCCAGTATTGAGGTTTATTCTTGGCCAAAGGTGTAGCATCAATTCCTCTCAATGGAATAGGACACCGCAAAGGCTCCAAGAAAAACCCACAACGTTTAGCATAATCCAAATCCATCAGATTCAGGGCAGCGCCCGAATCCACAAACGCCATGACAGAAAACGACGACAAAGAGCATATCAAGGTAATGGACAGAAGGAATTTGGACTGTACAGTACCAATGACGGCAGACCTAGCGGACCGCTTAGTGCGCTTAGGACAATCAGAAATAGCATGAGTGGAATCACCACAGTAGAAACACAGACCATTCAGACGTCTGTATTCCTGCCGTTCAACTCTAGTCATAGTCCTATCGCACTGCATAGGCTCAGGTTTAACCTCAGGCAGTACCGCCAAATGGTGCACAGATTTACGCTCGCGCAAGCGTCGACCGATCTGAATGGCCAAAGACAAAGACTCATTCAAACCAGCAGGCATAGGAAATCCCACCATGACATCCTTAAGAGCCTCAGAGAGACCCTTTCTGAACAAAGCTGCCAGCGCAGATTCATTCCACTGAGTGAGTACTGACCATTTCCTAAATTTCTGACAATATACTTCTATATCATCCTGACCCTGGCACAAAGCCAGCAAATTTTTCTCAGCCTGATCCACTGAATTAGGCTCATCGTACAGCAATCCGAGCGCCAGGAAAAACGCATCGACACTACTCAATGCAGGGTCTCCTGGCGCAAGAGAAAATGCCCAGTCTTGAGGGTCGCCGCGCAAAAAAGAAATAATAATCAAAACCTGTTGAATAGGATTACCAGAAGAATGAGGTTTCAAGGCCAAAAATAGCTTACAATTATTTTTGAAACTTAGAAACTTAGTTCTATCTCCAAAAAACAAATCAGGAATAGGAATTCTTGGTTCTAACATCGATTTCTGATCAATAGTATCTTGAATTTTTTGTACATTTATAACGAGATTATCCATTGAAGAGCACAGACCCTGAATATCCATGTCCACACCTGTGTCCAGAATCACCCAAATGTCTAGGGGAAAAAAAAAAAAAAAAGTGAACACAGAGCAGAAAAAAAAAAAAAAATGATGTCAGAACTTTTTCTTTCCCTCTATTGAGAATCATTAGTTTAGCTCCTTGTACTGTTATGTTTGCTAATGACAGGTGTTATGAAGGCAACCCAGAAACACAGTGTGCTTAGCGATCAGAGCGCACACAGTGATCTGACAAATACCCAAAAATACAAGAACGAGCTCTGAGACGTGGAAACTCTGTAGACTGCACACCTGATCCTATCCTAAACACAACTAAAAGCGGCTGTGGATTGCGCCTAACAACTACCTAGGCAACTCGGCACAGCCTAAGAAACTAGCTAGCCTGAAGATAGAAAAATAGGCCTGACTTGCCCCAGAGAAATTCCCCAAAGGAAAAGGCAGCCCCCCACATATAATGACTGTGAGTAAGATGAAAAGACAAAACGTAGGGATGAAATAGATTCAGCAAAGTGGGGCCCGATATTCTAGGACAGAGCGAGGACAGTAAAGCGAACTTTGCAGTCTACAAAAAACCCTAAAGCAAAACCACGCAAAGGGGGCAAAAAAAACCCACCGTGCCGAACTAACGGCACGGCGGTACACCCTTCGCGTCTCAGAGCTTCCAGCAAAACAAAAGACAAGCTGGACAGAAAAAAAGCAACAAAAAAGCACTTAGCTATACAGAGCAGCAGGTCACAGGAACAATCAGGAGAAGCTCAGATCCAACACTGAAACATTGACAAGGAGCAAGGATAGCAGCATCAGGCGGAGTTAAGTAATGAAGCAGTTAACGAGCTCACCAGAACACCTGAGGGAGGAAGCTCAGAAGCTGCAGTACCACTTGTGACCACAGGAGTGAATTCAGCCACAGAATTCACAACAGCCTGTGCGTCCACGCTGCCCGAAATCCCACCTCGCAGTGTCGTCTAATGTGATCCCACAGTGGGCCTGGTATCCATGGCCATGCGCAGTGCATATACTAGCCTCTCACTCCCCTTCTTCACGCTTCTTCAGAATAGGCGGCGTCAGCTGATCCCTAATAGCATGCCACGGCCGTGACGCCGCACAGTCTGAAGAAGCAGGAAGGAGGGGAGTGATAGGTGATGATATGCACTGCGCATGCCCATGGATCCCAGGCCCGCAGTGGGATTACATTAGATGACACTGCGAGGTTGGATCTCGGGCAGCTTGGATGCACAGGCACTGCCAGCCTGACACCTAAATGATGTCAGAAGACGAGCACCGCTAAGTGTGCATGGCCAAGGGATAACATTACAGCGCGGGCTCCGTGACAGAATCAAACAACGTTGAGGAGGTGGCGCACGGCACCAAGGGGGTTGGAATGACGGCTGTGCTGTGTCACATTACAAAGGAAAGTCCCACCTCCGGGACGGTTTAACGGTGTGAGGGGACACATTATGTGAGTGTGTACTTCAGCGTTTGCAAGGAGCATAATTTAAAGAGCCACCATTTTCCATGTGCAGTATTACTGCTGTACAAGATGGCTCTTTCAGCAACAAATGCCTGTGGGGGGGGTTAAAGATTCCCTTTCAACTTGCTCCACTGCAGGCTTCGGTTTACACTCTGCTCCTACTGCAGACCCTGGGCTCTAACACCGCCAGTTGTTGCCCGGAAGTGCTAGCTGCACAGAGAAAAACACCCGCCAATGTGTCAGTGGGGTTCAGCAACGCCAGCTGTTACTCTGCTGTGTAGCTGGCAACGTGTCCAGCACAAGCCACGCTGGCACAATAACAGACATTTTCCTGCCTCCAGTGCAGGCATCGGCCTACACTTTGCTCCTCTTTGATACCCTGGGTTTCAACACTGTCAGTTGTCACCTGGAAGTGTTGTCTACACAGAAAAAGCACTCGCTGATGTGTCAGTAGGGCTCCGCAATGCCAGCTGTTCCCCTGCTGTGTAGCCGGCAACGTGTCCTGCAAATGCCACGCAGACACAACAGACCTAAAGCTGCCACCATTGCAGGCTTCGGCCTACACTCTGCTCCTCTCCTCCTCCTGCTGACCCTGGGCTCTAACACCGCCAGTTTTTGCCCGGAAGTGCTAGCTGCACAGAGAAAAACACCCGCCAATGTGTCAGTGGGGTTCAGCAACGCCATCTGTTCCCCTGCTGTGTAGCCAGCAACGTGTCCTGCAAACGCCATGCAGGCACCTGAACTGAAATTAAAGGGAACCTGCCCCCCCAGGTGTTTCTATGTATAACAGCCACCTTGTACAGCAGTAATGCAGCATTTGTACAAGGTGGCTAACTTTTTCTCCTTGCCCACGTGGAATGCAACACTTACAAAATGTGTCTCATTACAGACCATTACATTGTCCCTGAGGTGTGACTTTCCTTTTTAATGACACGCAGCACCCCCCTTGGTAGCGCTGCCCGTCTTCTGACATCATTGGTTGGCTGGCTGTGCCTGCCCGACACAACATCCCTCGTTGTCTGATATATTTTGACTGCGAGGGTGTGATTGATGGGCATGTGCAGTGCATATGTTCGCCTGTCTTCACTCATCTCCTTCTGCCTTCTTGAGACTGTGCGGCCTCATGGCCGCGGCATGCGATAAGGGATCAGCGGAGGCCGCCCAGTCTGAAGCAAGTGTAAGGACATGAGTGAGCGGCAAACATATTTACTGCACAAGGCCATGAATCCCAGCTCTGCAGTGTGACTTTATGAAAAGACACCGCGCGTCTGGGATTCATGGCCATCACTAACCGCACTGGCCGATATGAAATGAGGTGGAAGACAGGCAGCGCTCACAGCGCATGGCCAAGGGATAACAAGAGCGCAGACTCCTGTACAGCAAATAACAACGCTCAGGAGGCTGCGCCCAGCACCAAGGCATTATTTTGGACACCTGTGCTGCGTCTCCTTAAAAAGACAAGTCACGCCTCCAATACAGTTTTACTGTACAATGGGCAAAATTGTGTACGTCTTTCATTCAGCGTGTGCAATGAGCAAAATTTAAAGAGCAACCTTTCACTTGTGGAGCATTACTGCTGCACAAGGTGTGGCTCTTCTACATTGTAACACCTGAGGGTGGGTTAAAGGTTACCTTTGAAATTGGTTCAATTAGGCTTTGGCCTACACTCTGCTCCTCTCCTCCTCCTGCTTACCCTGGGCTCTAACACCACCAGTTTTTGCCCGGAAGTGCTAGCTGCACAGAGAAAAACACCAGCCAATGTGTCAGTTGGGTTCAGCAACGCCAGCTGTTCTCCTGCTGTGTAGTCGGCAACGTGTCCAGCACAAGCCACGCTGGCACAACAGAACAAAAGCTGCCACCAGTGCAGGCTTCGGCCTACACTCTGCTCCTCTCCTCCTCCTGCTGACCCTGGGTTCTAACACCGCAAGTTTTTGCCCGGAAGTGCTAGCTGCACAGAGAAAAACACCAGCCAATGTGTTAGTGGGGTTCAGCACCGCCAGCTGTTCCCCTGCTGTGTAGTCGGCAACGTGTCCAGCACAAGCCACGCTGGCACAACAGAACAAAAGCTGCCACCAGTGCAGGCTTCGGCCTACACTCTGCTCCTCTCCTCCTCCTGCTGACCCTGGGTTCTAACACCGCAAGTTTTTGCCCGGAAGTGCTAGCTGCCCAGAGAAAAACACCAGCCAATGTGTTAGTGGGGTTCAGCACCGCCAGCTGTTCCCCTGCTGTGTAGCGGGTAACGTGTCCTGCAAACGCCATGCAGGCACCTGAACTGAAACTAAAGGGACCCTGCCCCCCCCCAGGTGTTTCTATGTATAACAGCCACCTTGAACAGCAGTAATGCTTCATTTGTACAAGGTGACTGACTTTTTCTACTTGCCCACATCGAACTCAAAAAACACGTACAAAATGTGTCTCATTAGAGACCATTACAGTGTCCCTGAGGTGTGACTTTCCTTTTTAATGACACGCAGCACCCCCATTGGTAATGCTGGCCGTCTTCTGACATCGTTGGTTGGCTGCCTGTGCCTGTGCGTCCGCCCTGCCCAACACAACGCCCCTCGTTGTCTTACTTATTTTGACTGCGAGGGTGTGATTGATGGGCACGAGCAGTGCATATCTTCGCCTGTCTTCACTCCCCTCCTTCCGCCTTCTTCAGACTGTGCGGCCTCATGGCCGTGGCATGCGATAAGGGATCAGCTGAGGCCGCCCAGTCTGAAGCAGGTGTAAGGACATGTGTGAGCGGCGAACATATTTACTGCACAAGGCCACGAATCCCAGCCCCGCACTGTGACTTTATGAAAAGACACTGTGGGTCTGGGATTCATGGCCATCGTTAACCGCACCAGCCACTAACATGAAATGAGGTCATAAGATGGGCAGCGCTAACAGGGCATGGCCAAGGGATAACAAGAGCGCATACTCCTGTACAGCAAATAACAACGCTCAGGAGGCTGCGCCCAGCACCAAGGCGTTATTTTTCGACACCTGTGCTGCGTCTCCTTAAAAAGACAAGTCATGCCTCCAATACAGTTTTACTGTACAATGGGCAAAATTGTGTACATCTCTCATTCAGCATGTGCAATGAGCAAAATTTAAAGAGCAACCTTTCACATGTGGAGCATTACTGCTGCACAAGGTGTGGCTCTTCTACATTGTAACACCTGAGGGTGGGTTAAAGGTTACCTTTGAAATTGGTTCAATTAGGCTTCGGCCTACACTCTGCTCCTCTCCTCCTCCTGCTGACCCTAGGCTCTATCACCACCATTTTTTGCCCGGAAGTGCTAGCTGCACAGAGAAAAACACCAGCCAATGTGTCAGTGGGGTTCAGCAACGCCAGCTGTTCCCCTGCTGTGTAGTCGGCAACGTGTCCAGCAGAAGCCACGCTGGTACAACAGAACAAAAGTTGCCATCAGTGCAGGCTTCGGCCTACACTCTGCTGCTCTCCTCCTCCTGCTGACCCTGGGCTCTAACACCGCCAGTTTTTGCCCGGAAGTGCTAGCTGCAGAGAAAAACACCAGTCAATGTGTTAGTGGGGTTCAGCACCGCCAGCTGTTCCCCTGCTGTGTAGTCGGCAACGTGTCCAGCACAAGCCACGCTGGCACAACAGAACAAAAGCTGCCACCAGTGCAGGCTTCGGCCTACACTCTGCTCCTCTCCTCCTCCTGCTGACCCTGGGCTCTAACACCGCCAGTTTTTGCCCGGACGTGCTAGCTGCACAGAGAAAAACACCAGCCAATGTGTTAGTGGGGTTCAGCACCGCCAGCTGTTCCCCTGCTGTGTAGCCGGCAACGTGTCGTGCAAACGCCACGCAGGCACCTGAACTGAAATTAAAGGGACCCTGCCCCCCCCAGGTGTTTCTATGTATAACAGCCACCTTGTACAGCAGTAATGCTGCATTTGTACAAGGTGGCTTACTTTTTCTCCTTGCCCACGTCGAACTCAACAAACACGTACAAAATGTGTCTCATTAGAGACCATTACAGTGTCCCTGAGGTGTGACTTTCCTTTTTAATGGCACGCAGCACCCCCATTGGTAATGCTGGCCGTCTTCTGACATCGTTGGTTGGCTGCCTGTGCCTGTGCGTCCGCCCTGCCCGACACAACGCCCCTCGTTGTCTTACTTATTTTGACTGCGAGGGTGTGATTGATGGGCACGAGCAGTGCATATCTTCGCTTGTCTTCACTCCCCTCCTTCCGCCTTCTTCAGACTGTGCGGCCTCATGGCCGTGGCATGCGATAAGGGATCAGCTGAGGCCGCCCAGTCTGAAGCAGGTGTAAGAAAAATGTGTGAGCGGCGAACATATTTACTGCACAAGGCCACGAATCCCAGCCCCGCACTGTGACTTTATGAAAAGACACTGTGGGTCTGGGATTCATGGCCATCGTTAACCGAACCAGCCAACATGAAATGAGGTCATAAGTCAGGCAGCGCTAACAGGGCATGGCCATGGGATAACAAGAGCACAGACTCCTCTACAGCAAATAACAACGCTCAGGAGGCTGCGCCCAGCACCAAGGCGTTATTTTTGGACACCTGTGCTGCGTCTCCTTAAAAAGACAAGTCACGCCTCCAATACAGTTTTACTGTACAATGGACAAAATTGTGTACGTCTTTCATTCAGCGTGTGCAATGAGCAAAATTTAAAGAGCAACCTTTCACTTGTGGAGCATTACTGCTGCACAAGGTGTGGCTCTTCTACATTTTAACACCTGAGGGAGGGTTAAAGGTTACCTTAGAAATTGGTTCTATTAGGCTTCAGCCTACACTCTGCTCCTCCTGCAGACCCTGAGCTCTAACACAGCCAGTTGGTGCCTGGAAATGCAGGCTGCACAGAGAAAAACACCCGCCATTGTGTCAGTGGGGTTCAGCAACGCCAGCTGTTCCCCCGCTGTGTAGCCGGCAACGTGTCCTGCAAACGCAACGCAGACACAAAGCTGCCTCCAGTGCAGGCTTCGGCCTACACTCTGCTCCCCCTGCTTACCCTTTGCTCCAACACCGCTAGTTGGGGCTCTAGGAAGACAATCTTGAATAGGCAACGCATCCGGGTTCCAGCACCGTCAGCTGGTTCTCGGCAGTGTCTTTGTCACGGGTAGTCCCTCGTGCCCAGCCTGGGTCCAGCACCAACAGCTGGTTCCGGGTAGTGTCAAGGTCACTTAGACGCTTATACGTTGCCCCGTCGTGTTGCGGTCGGGTTAGCCAACTCCATGGTGCCTCCAGTTTAGGAGCTTCCTATGTGGGCTGCGGGAATTGGCAATCAAGGCTGGTTTTGTAGTGCCTGTAGGCCAAGCTCCCCCTGTAGGACTGTTGGTGTTCGGTAACTGCGGCAGCCTCGCGGCTTAGCTGTTCTCTCCTCTCCTGTGGACCTTCTGGTCCACATCCTAGTTCCAGCACCATCAGCTGTTTCCGAGCAGAGCCTTTGGCTTAGGTGCCTCCTTCTGGGTATCCGAGTTCTGCCAACGCCAGGCAGTCCTTGGTAGTGCTTTTAAGCGCGGGTACAAACAGCTTAGTAACCGGGTTCCAGCACCGTCAGCTGGTCCTCGGTGCCATTGGCTCTTGCCCACTTGGGCAACGCATCCGGGTTCCAGTACCGTCAGCTGGTTCTTGGCAGTGTCTTTGTTATGGGTACTCCCTCGTGCCCAGCCTGGGTCCAGCACCGTCAGCTGGTTCCGGGTAGTGTCAAGGTCACTTAGACGCCTATGCGTTGCCCCGTCATGTTGCGGTCGGGTTAGCCAACTCCATGGTGCCTCCAGTTTAGGAGCTTCCTATGTGGGCTGCGGGAATTGGCAATCAAGGCTGGTTTTGTAGTACCTGTAGGCTAAGCTCCCCCTGTAGGACTGTTGGTGTTCGGTAACTGCGGCAGCCTCGCGGCTTAGCTGTTCTCTCCTCTCCTGTGGACCTTCTGGTCCACATCCTAGTTCCAGCACCGTCAGCTGGTTCCGGGCAGAGCCTTTGGCTTAGGTGCCTCCTTCTGGGTATCCGAGTTCTGCCAACGCCAGGCGGTCCTTGGTAGTGCTTTTAAGCACGGGTACCTACAGCTTAGTAACCGGGTTCCAGCACCGTCAGCTGGTCCTCGGTGCCATTGGCTCTTGCACACTTGGGCAACGCATCCGGGTTCCAGTACTGTCAGCTGGTTCTTGGCAGTGTCTTTGTCACGGGTACTCCCTCCCAGGCGGTCCTTGGTAGTGCTTTTAACCCCTTAATCCCATATGACGTACTATCCCGTCGAGGTGCCCTGGGACTTAATTCCCAGTGACGGGATAGTACGTCATATGCGATCGGCCGCGCTCACTGCCTATCGCAGCTGACATCCGGCACTATGTGCCAGGAGCGGTCACGGACCGCTCCCGGCACATTAACCCCCGGCACACCGCGATCAAACATGATCGCGATGTGCCGGCGGTATAGGGAAGCTTCCCGCAGGGAGGGGGCTCCCTGCGGGTTTCCCTGAGCCACCCGCAGCAACGCGATGTGATCGCGTTGCTGCGAGGGTCTTACCTCCCTCCCTGCCTGCTCCAGACCCGGATCCAATATGGCCGCAGCATCCGGGTCCTGCAGGGAGGGAGGTGGCTCAGAGCAGGCACTGTGAAGCAGCCTGCACTTCTCTTAGATCAGTGATCTGACAGAGTGCTGTGCAAACTGTCAGATCATCGATCTGTGATGTCCCCCCTGGGGCAAAGTAAAAAGTAAAAAAAAAAAAATTTCCAAACGTGTAAAAAAAAAAAAAAATATTCCAAAATAATGAAAAAAAAATATTATTCCCATAAATACATTTCTTTATCTAAATAAAAAAACAAAACAATAAAAGTACACATATTTAGTATCGCCACGTCCGTAACGACCCGACCTATAAAACTGGCCCACTAGTTAACCCCTTCAGTAAACACCGTAAGAAAAAAAAAAAAAAACGAGGCAAAAAACAACGCTTTATTATCATACTGCCGAACAAAAAGTGGAATAACACGCGATCAAAACGACAGATATAAATAACCATGGTACCACTGAAACCGACATCTTGTCCCGCAAAAAACGAGCTGCTATACAGCATGATCAGCAAAAAAATAAAAAAGTTATAGTCCTCAGAATAAAGCGATGCAAAAATAATTATTTTTTCTATAAAATAGTTTTTATCGTATAAAAGCGCCAAAACATAAAAAAATAATATAAATGAGGTATCGCTGTAATCGTACTGACCCGAAGAATAAAACTGCTTTATCATTTTTACCAAAAGCGGAACGGTATAAACACCTCCCCCAAAAGAAATTCATGAATAGCTGGTTTTTGGTCATTCTGCCTAACAAAAATCGGAATAAAAAGCGACCAAAAAATGTGACGTGCCCAAAAATGTTACCAATAAAAACGTCAACTCGTCCCGCAAAAAACAAGACCTCACATGACTCTGTGGACCAAAATATGGAAAATTTATAGCTCTCAAAATGTGGTAACGCAAAAAAAATTTTTTGCAATAAAAAGCGTCTTTCAGTGTGTGACGGCTGCCAATCATAAAAATCCGCTAAAAAACCCGCTATAAAAGTAAATCAAACCCCCCTTCATCACCCCCTTAGTTAGGGAAAAATAAAAAAAAATGTATTTATTTCCATTTTCCCATTAGGGCTAGGGTTAGGGCTAGGGTTAGGGCTAGGGTTAGGGTTAGGGCTAGGGTTAGGGCTAGGGTTAGGGTTGGGGCTAGGGTTAAGGTTACAGTTAGGGTTGGGGCTAAAGTTAGGGTTAGGGTTGGGGCTAAAGTTACGGTTAGGGTTTAGATTACATTTATGGTTGGGAATAGGGTTGGGATTGGGGTTAGGGGTGTGTCAGGGTTAGAGGTGTGGTTAGGGTTACTGTTGGGATTAGGGTTAGGGGTGTGTTTGGATTAGGGTTTCAGGTATAATTGGGGGGTTTCCACTGTTTAGGCACATCAGGGGCTCTCCAAACGCGACATGGCGTCCGATCTCAATTCCAGCCAATTCTGCGTTGAAAAAGTAAAACAGTGCTCCTTCCCTTCCGAGCTTTCCCGTGTGCCCAAACAGGGGTATCAGCGTACTCAGGACAAATAGGACAACAACCTTTGGGGTCCAATTTCTCCTGTTACCCTTGGGAAAATACAAAACTGGGGGCTAAAAAATAATTTTTGTGGGGAAAAAAAAAAGATTTTTTATTTTCACGGCTCTGCGTTATAAACTGTAGTGAAACACTTGGGGGTTCAAAGTTCTTACAACACATCTAGATAAGTACCTTGGGGGGTCTAGTTTCCAAAATGGGGTCACTTGTGGGGGGCTTCTACTGTTTAGGTACATTAGGGGCTCTGCAAACGCAATGTGACGCCTGCAGACAATTCCATCTAAGTCTGCATTCCAAATGGCGCTCCTTCCCTTCCGAGCCCTCCCACGCATCCAAACGGTGGTTCCCCCCACATATGGGGTATCAGCGCACTCAAGACAAATTGGACAACAACTTTTGGGGTCCAATTTCTCCTGTTACCCTCTGGAAAATACAAAACTGGGGGCTGAAAAATAACTTTTGTGGGAAAAAATTTTTGTTTTTATTTTACGGCTCTGCATTATAAACTTCTGTGAAGCCCTTGGTTGGTCAAAGCGCTCACCACACATCTAGATAAGTTCCTTAGGGGGTCTACTTTCCAACATAATGTCACTTGTGGGGGGTTTCTACTGTTTAGGTACATTAGGGGCTCTGCAAACGCAATGTGACGCCTGCAGACCATTCCATCTAAGTCTGCATTCCAAATGGCGCTCCTTCCCTTCTGAGCCCTTCCATGCGTCCAAACGGTAGTTCCCCCTCACATATGGGGTATCAGCGCACTCAGGACAAATTGGAAAACAACTTTTGGGGTCCAATTTCCCCTGTTACCCTCGGGAAAATACAAAACTGGGGGCTGAAAAATAATTTTTGTGGGAAAAAATTTTTGTTTTATTTTTACGGCTCTGCATTATAAGCTTCTGTGAAGCCCTTTGTTAGGAGTCGAGTTTCCTCTGCTGCACAGGGGGAATCTCGATCCGTGTCTGCTGTGGTCTCCCATTCAGTATCGGCCGCAGCGGGCTCTGCTCAGCGGAGACGTCGCTCCCAGCGTCTCGCTGGGGCTGATTCGGTGCATAGGGTCACCACTGCCTTTTCTGGCTTTCCTATGGTACCCTGCACTGATCTGCGGCAAGCGAGCCTCTCTGGGACTAAGTCCTTGTTTACTCACACTGAGCATGCCCAGGGCAGGGTCTCCCATTGGAGGTCGAGGGCCACATGTTCGGTCACATGCTCAGGTGCTGCAGTACATTCCATTGGTCCTTCTGGAAGGTCCTGAAAGGGCAAAACATGCTCAGGTACTGCAGCACTTTCCATTGGTCCTTCTGGAAGGTCCTGAAAGGGCAAAAACTTCAGTAGCAGCTTCCTGTGCTGCAACTATATAAACTGCGCATGACCGCATGGCCATGCGCTAGTATCGTCTTATGCTATATGCTTTGCGCCAATGTGGTCATGTGTTTGAATGTGTTCAGGGACCCGGCTGAAATAAGCCCCTAGAATGCTGGCACCTCCGGCGAGGAGATTGTGTTTAAGTGTGTTCAGGGACCCGACTGAAATAAGCCCCTAGAATGCTGGCATCTCCGGCGAGGAGTTTTGTATGCATATATGCATATAATAATCAGAACCTACCACTCCCGTCTCCAAGACTTTACACGTGCTGCGCCGATTCTTTGGAATGCACTACCTAGGTTAATACGATTAATTCCCAATCCCCACAGTTTTAAGCGTGCCCTAAAAACTCATTTGTTCAGACTGGCCTACCGCCTCAATGCATTAACCTAACGATCCCTGTGTGGCCTATTTAAAAAAAACAAAAAACAAAACAAAACAAAAAACAGATTCCTCGCACTATGTTCTCATTCACTTTATGCAGTTAATAGCCCTCTGTGTCTGTACTGCTGCATACTTAGGCAGTTAACTGGTTCATGCAGCTTTACATGAACACCCGAGCCTTACACTATGGCCGGACCGAAGAACTATAGCAATTGTTACCATCCACCTCTCGTGTCTCCCCTTTTCCTCATAGTTTGTAAGCTTGCGAGCAGGTCCCTCATTCCTCCTGGTATCTGTTTTGAACTGTATTTCTGTTATGCTGTAATGTCTATTGTATGTACAAGTCCCCTCTATAATTTGTAAAGCGCTGCGGAATATGTTGGCGCTATATAAATAAAAATTATTATTATATTATTATTATTATTATTATGCATGCATGATCACTCACTGCTCACATCTGGGTAGTTGGCCTGTGCCTCTGTGAAAGTCTAACAGGGCACAGAGCTTTCCTCTCGCGGTTACTCTGTGAAGCTAACAGAGTTGGTATATACCGCCATATAGAGCCGCCATTATTTAGCAGCAGGTGCTTTCCTGCACGGTGGATCCCGGGTTGCGAACGCACCAATTCTATTTAATAAATTATATATTTGGTGCGTTCCGCCAACCCTAACACCCTTGGTGGGTCAAATCGCTCACCACACATCTAGATAAGTTCCTTAGGGGGTCTACTTTCCAACATGGTGTCACTTGTGGGGGGTTTCTACTGTTTAGGTACATTAGGGGCTCTGCAAACGCAATGTGACGCCTGCAGACCATTCCATCTAAGTCTGCATTCCAAATGACGCTCCTTCCCTTCCGAGCCCTTCCATGCGTCCAAACGGTGGTTCCCCACCACATATGGGGTATCAGCGCACTCAGGACAAATTGGACAACAACTTTTGGGGTCCAATTTCTCCTCCTACCCTCGGGAAAATACAAAACTGGGGGCTAAAAAAATAATTTTTGTGGGAAAAAATGTTTTTGTTTTATTTTTACGGCTCTGCATTATAAACTTCTGTGAAGCCCTTGGTGGGTCAAAGCGTTCAAAACACATCTAGATAAGTTCCTTAGTGGGTCTACTTTCCAAAATGGTGTCACTTGTGGGGGGTTTCAATGTTTAGGCACATCAGTGGCTCTCCAAACGCAACATGGGGTTCCATCTCAATTCCTGTCAATTTTGCATTGAAAAGTCAAACGGCGCTACTTCCCTTCCGAGCTCTCCCATGCGCCCAAACAGTGGTTTACCCCCACATATGGGGTATCAGCGTACTCAGGACAAATTGTACAACAACTTTTGGGGTCCAATTTCTTCTCTTACCCTTGGGAAAATAAAAAATTGGGGGTGAAAATATAATTTTTGTGAAAAAATATGATATTTTATTTTTACGGTTCTGCATTATAAACTTCTGTGAAGCACTTGGTGGGTCAAAGTGCTCACCACACCTCTAGATAAGTTCCTTAGGGGGTCTACTTTCCAAAATTGTGTCACTTGTGGGGGGTTTCAATGTTTAGGCAGACCAGTGGCTCCTTCGCTTCCAAGCTCTGTCATGCGCCCAAACAGTGGTTTACCCCCACATATGGGGTATCGGCATACTCAAGACAAATTGTACAACAACTTTTGTGGTCCATTTTCTCCTGTTACCCTTGGTAAAATAAAACAAATTGGAGCTGAATTAAATTTTTTGTGAAAAAAAGTTAAATGTTCATTTTTATTTAAACATTCCAAAAATTCCTGTGAGGCACCAGAAGGGTTAATAAACTTCTTGAATATGGTTTTGAGCACCTTGAGGGGTGCAGTTTTTAGAATGGTGTCACACTTGGGTATTTTCTATCATATAGACCCCTCAAAATGACTTCAAATGAGATGTGGTCGCTAAAAAAAAATGGTGTTGTAAAAATGAGAAATTGCTGGTCAACTTTTAACCCTTATAACTCCCTAACAAAAAAAAATTTTGGTTCCAAAATTGTGCTGATGTAAAGTAGACATGTGGGAAATGTTACGTATTAAGTATTTTGTGTGACATATCTCTGTGATTTAATTGCATAAAAATTCAAAGTTGGAAAATTGTGACATTTTCAAAATTTTTGCCAAATTTCCGTTTTTTTCACAAATAAACGCAGGTAATATCAAATAAATTTTACCATTATCATGAAGTACAATATGTCTTGAGAAAACAGTGTCAGAATCACTGGGATCCGTTGAAGCGTTCCAGATTTATAACCTCATAAAGGGACAGTGGTCAGAATTGTAAAAATTGGCCTGGTCTTTAACGTGCAAACCACCCTTGGGGCTTAAGGGGTTAAGCGCGGGTACCTACAGCTTAGTAACCGGGTTCCAGCACCGTCAGCTGGTCCTCGGTGCCATTGGCTCTTGCACACTTGGGCAACGCATCCGGGTTCCAGTACCGTCAGTTGGTTCTCGGCAGTGTCTTTGTCACGGGTACTCCCTCGTGCCCAGCCTGGGTCCAGCACCGTCAGCTGGTTCCGGGTAGTGTCAAGGTCACTTAGATGCCTATACGTTGCCCCGTCGTGTTGCGGTCGGGTTAGCCAACTCCATGGTGCCTCCAGTTTAGGAGCTTCCTATGTGGGCTGCGGGAATTGGCAATCAAGGCTGGTTCTGTAGTGCCAATAGGCCAAGCTCCCCCTGTAGGACTGTTGGTGTTCGGTAACTGCGGCAGCCTCGCGGCTTAGCTGTTCTCTCCTCTCCTGTGGACATTCTGGTCCACATCCTGGTTCCAGCACCGTCAGCTGGTTCCAGGCCGAGCCTTTGGCTTAGGTGCCTCCTTCTGGGTATCCGAGTTCCGCCAACGCCAGGCGGTCCTTGGTAGTGCTTTTAAGCGCGGGTACCTACAGCTTTGTAAGCGGGTTCCAGCACCATCAGCTGGTCCTCGGTCGTGCCATTGGCTCTTGCACACTTGGGCAACGCATCCGGGTTCCAGTACCGTCAGCTGGTTCTCGGCAGTGTCTTTGTCACGGGTACTCCCTCGTGCCCAGCCTGGGTCCAGCACCGTCAGCTGGTTCCGGGGAGTGTCAAGGTCACTTAGACGCCTATACGTTGCCCCGTCATGTTGCGGTCGGGTTAGCCAACTCCATGGTGCCTCCAGTTTAGGAGCTTCCTATGTGGGCTGAGGGAATTGGCAATCAAGGCTGGTTCTGTAGTGCCAGTAGGCCAAGCTCCCCCTGTAGGACTGTTGGTGTTCGGTAACTGCGGCAGCCTCCCTGCCTAGCTGTTCTCTCCTCTCCTGTGGACCTTCTGGTCCACATCCTGGTTCCAGCACTGTCAGCTGGTTCTGGGCCCAGCCTTTGGCTTAGGTGCCTCCTTTTGGGTATCCGACTTCCGCCAATGCCAGGCGGTCCTTGGTAGTGCTTTTAAGCGCGGGTACCTACAGCTTAGTAACCGGGTTCCAGCACCGTCAGCTGGTCCTCGGTGCCATTGGCTCTTGCACACTTGGGCAACGCATCCGGGTTCCAGTACCGTCAGTTGGTTCTCGGCAGTGTCTTTGTCACGGGTACTCCCTCGTGCCCAGCCTGGGTCCAGCACCGTCAGCTGGTTCCGGGTAGTGTCAAGGTCACTTAGATGCCTATGCATTGCCCCGTCGTGTTGCGGTCGGGTTAGCCAACTCCATGGTGCCTCCAGTTTAGGAGCTTCCTATGTGGGCTGCGGGAATTGGCAATCAAGGCTGGTTCTGTAGTGCCAATAGGCCAAGCTCCCCCTGTAGGACTGTTGGTGTTCGGTAACTGCGGCAGCCTCGCGGCTTAGCTGTTCTCTCCTCTCCTGTGGACATTCTGGTCCACATCCTGGTTCCAGCACCGTCAGCTGGTTCCAGGCTGAGCCTTTGGCTTAGGTGCCTCCTTCTGGGTATCCGAGTTCCGCCAACGCCAGGCGGTCCTTGGTAGTGCTTTTAAGCGCGGGTACCTACAGCTTTGTAAGCGGGTTCCAGCACCATCAGCTGGTCCTCGGTCGTGCCATTGGCTCTTGCACACTTGGGCAACGCATCCGGGTTCCAGTACCGTCAGCTGGTTCTCGGCAGTGTCTTTGTCATGGGTACTCCCTCGTGCCCAGCCTGGGTCCAGCACCGTCAGCTGGTTCCGGGGAGTGTCAAGGTCACTTAGACGCCTATACGTTGCCCCGTCATGTTGCGGTCGGGTTAGCCAACTCCATGGTGCCTCCAGTTTAGGAGCTTCCTATGTGGGCTGAGGGAATTGGCAATCAAGGCTGGTTCTGTAGTGCCAGTAGGCCAAGCTCCCCCTGTAGGACTGTTGGTGTTCGGTAACTGCGGCAGCCTCCCTGCCTAGCTGTTCACTCCTCTCCTGTGGACCTTCTGGTCCACATCCTGGTTCCAGCACTGTCAGCTGGTTCTGGGCCCAGCCTTTGGCTTAGGTGCCTCCTTTTGGGTATCCGACTTCCGCCAATGCCAGGCGGTCCTTGGTAGTGCTTTTAAGCGCGGGTACCTACAGCTTAGTAACCGGGTTCCAGCACCGTCAGCTGGTCCTCGGTGCCATTGGCTCTTGCACACTTGGGCAACGCATCCGGGTTCCAGTACCGTCAGCTGGTTCTCGGCAGTGTCTTTGTCACGGGTACTCCCTCGTGCCCAGCCTGGGTCCAGCACCGTCAGCTGGTTCCGGGTAGTGTCAAGGTCACTTAGACGCCTATGCGTTGCCCCGTTGTGTTGCGGTCGGGTTAGCCAACTCCATGGTGCCTCTAGTTTAGGAGCTTCCTATGTGGGCTGCGGGAATTGGCAATCAAGGCTGGTTCTGTAGTGCCAGTAGGCCAAGCTCCCCCTGTAGGACTGTTGGGGTTCGGTAACTGCGGCAGCCTCGCGGCCTAGCTGTTCTCTCCTCTCCTGTGGACCTTCTGGTCCACATCCTGGTTCCAGCACCGTCAGCTGGTTCCAGGCAGAGCCTTTGGCTTAGGTGCCTCCTTCTGGGTATCCGAGTTCCGCCAACGCCAGGCGGTCCTTGGTAGTGCTTTTAAGCGTGGGTACCTACAGCTTAGTAACCGGGTTCCAGCACCGTCAGCTGGTCCTCGGTCGTGCCATTGGCTCTTGCACAGTTGGCCAACGCATCCGGGTTCCAGTACCGTCAGCTGGTTCTCGGCAGTGTCTTTTGCTCTTGTACCTTCTGCTCCCCATCCTGGTTCCAGTAACGTCAGCTGGTTCCGGGCAGAGCCTTTGGCTTAGGTGCCTCCTTCCGGGTATCCGAGTTCCGCCAACCTCAGGCGGTCCTTGGTAGTGCTTTTTAGCAAGGGTACCTCCTGCTTAGTAACCGGGTTCCAGTAACGTCAGCTGGTCCTCGGTAGTTCCATTGGCTTTTTGACCTTCGGGTAGCCATCCGAGTTAAAGTTCCATCAGCTGGTTCTCGGCATTTTCTCAGCCTTCTTGTACCTTCTGCTACATTTCCAAGTTCAAGACCCTAAAGACGACGACCCGGAAGACCACCCCTAAGATGACGACGACACCAGAGATGACAACCACTGAGATGACGACGACCCTGGAGATGACGACCCTGAAGACCACCCTGATGATGACGACGACGACGACGGCGGAGACAACGACGGCGGAGACGATGACGGCGGAGACGACGACCCTGGAGACGACGACCCTGGAGACGACGACATGGAACACCGAGAAGCAGAAAAACAAGAGGCTGCAGAACAAAGAGCAGAAGAACATTAAGCATAACACTTAATATCAAAGCAAAAGATATTATCTAAATTATATGCAGAAGAAGACTAAGCAGTGTATGGGGGTGAGTCCGTTCCTCCTCGTGGTGCCCCTGGATAAAGCCTGATGCTGCAGGCCAAACTGAACGCGGACAAATGTAACTTTTGTGACAGGCAGAACGGAAGGTGTAATCTTCAAACTTTTATAGATAACAACTACGGGAATGCCTGTCACAAATGAGAATATGATGAAGAAGTAGAATAGGAAGAATAATAATAGTTGAAGAAAATGAATATGAATAATGTAATAAAAAAAAATGTTGAAGATGAAGAAGAAGATGAATAATGTGAAGAAGAAGTTGATGTCAAAGATGCTGATGATGATGAAGATGAAAGTGTGGGAAAAGTAAAAAAAAAGAAGGGGAAGGGCGTGGAATAGTGAAACATCAATATCTGACAAAATAAAAAAAAAATTTACATAGTAAATATCTTTGTAACTCCGAACGTCTTTAAAAAAAAAAAAATTCCTGCTATTCTATTTGATTGGGCTAAACCTCTATGCCTTTAATGTCTCCGCCACCTCCCCAAATACATCCTGCATTATTCTTAGTTGTTTTCCTTCATGTAGAATGAACCTACAAGGAAAGAAAGGGTTTATTTTAATTCCGATATTTTGGTCCCATTGACTTGTATTGGGATCGGGTATCGGTATCGGCGATATCCGATATTTTTTGAATATCGTCCGATCCAATCCGATACCGATACTTTCCGATATCGGAAGGTATCGCTCAACACTATATGAGGTATTGGTTTAATATTTTGGCCAAAATAAAGTAAGCCCGCAACCCAACGTCAAGGGTCCCCATAATATTGCGGGTCCTACCACTAATATCAAAAACAGCTAACATAGAAAAAACTCTGAAAAAATACATACCATGAGATACGGCCTTCCCAAAACCCTGTCCAATCTTTCTTCCACTGAGAAACAAGCTCTGTCCTCTCTTCACACTAACAAATCTATTATAGTGAAACCAGCGGACAAAGGGGGAGCAATCGTGGTTATGAACCGTGCACAGTACATGAGTGGTTAGTGGTTAGTATGAGCCTTGTGAATCCATTCAATAATTATCTCTTTCTTTACAGACCCGCTAAAACGCGACTGCATTAGACCTACTAACACTACACTGGGTGAGTTGCCCCTAGCACCCTAGCTTGTAATGTCCTTTGCCCCCTTTTTTTCCCTTTCTAGGTGTTTATTTATATATCATATTCATTTATCTAATGATCCTGTATTTTAACCCTATGGCACCACACAACTATGCTCATTGCGGCCATCACATGGTCCCCAGGCCACATATTATCCCCATTCTGGCCCTTAACTTATTGACACATTGCCATATTCTGAGCTACAGGCGGCGCATAGTTACAGGGTTGCCACAACATGGGCTGCGCATGCGCACTGAAGCTCCACACAATGGCGGTATGTCACTTCCGGTCCGCACCATCCATTTCCGGTGCGGCGGCCATTTAACATGCACACGCCGTACCTGCTGCAGACCCGGCACACGCTGCACCAGAGCAAAGCGCGGGATCGCTGCTCTATATCCCGACACTGCAGGTAATCAGCTGTTACACCCTCTCCTCCTCGGTGCACATTGGACATTAACAGGGGAGTGCTATATTCATACCGTCTACTCTTAACAGGTCCATATTATCTGAAGGGAGCTTCCATGAGCATACTTAGTGCATTGTTTAAGGTACTTTATCAGTTTCTATGGGCACACCTCTTAGTCTAGACCAGCTAACCCTTGTTCACTATCTTCTGCAGAGCCTATATTTCACCGCAGGGACTTTCCCCTCTCTGCACACTATTTTCTAACTGGAACAAGGTAATTTACTGGGCGACTGTCTCAGACAATGGGATTTGAGCATTATGTTATATGCAATGTCATTTTCATATGTGGTGCCTGCAACATGTTTCGATCACACATCCTTTCTCTCCGGCAATGCCTATATTCTATATTTTATTGGAACTCACTATACTATCCCTACCCGCAGGATACTCAGGATCTTTTGTGCCCTACCCCGATTCTTGATCCCTGATTCGTCACTTCTACAGACGTCCTTGTATGTTTTTGTTGGTGGACATGTCTTTCTCTTCTTTCTTCAAGTCTAGTACGATCCACTATTGTTCTGACAATTGATTGTGTTATTTTATTTATGTTATTTATTTTTTGCATTCTGCGTATTTCTTTTTTTTCCACAGCGAATACGTGACAAAGGCTCTAATTGAGCCGAAACGTTGTTTAATCGCATATGCTGTAATATTCTGTTATGTTCCCAGTTCATATTAATAAATTGATACAATTTTGCATAACTAATCTACAGAGAGTGCGGTGAATTTTGAAATTTTTTACTATCGGGGCCATTGGTCCATTACACAAGTACCTCGCCTTACTATAGGCAGAGTGCACACCAAAAATCTTTTCCTACTTACATTGTGTTGTTATATACACTGGGCCTGAGTTTTGGTTCAGTCTCCCCCCAAAAAAGGGAGACTCAAATTCCCACAAAGTGGATATACTTCAGTCCTGTTAGTCTCCCCCCCAAAAAAGTGAGGTTCAAATTATCACAAAGTGGATATACTTCAGTCCTGTTAGTTTGTCGTATATCAGCCAGCCACTTTCTGCCACTTACATTGTGTTGTTTTGTACACTGGGCCTGAGGTTTGGTTCAGTCTCCCCCCAAAAAAGTGAGATTGAAATACTCACAAAATTGATATGTTTCAGTCCTGTTAGTTTGTCGTATATCAGCCAGCCACTTTCTGCCACTTACATTGTGTTGTTTTATGCACAGGGCCTGAGGTTTGGTTCAGTCTCCCCCCAAAAAAGTGAGATTGAAATACTCACAAAATTGATATGTTTCAGTCCTGTTAGTTTGTCGTATATCAGCCAGCCACTTTCTGCCACTTAGATTGCGTTGTTATATACACTGGGCCTGAGTTTTGGTTCAGTCTCCCAAAAAAAAGGGAGATATAAATTCTCAACAAGTTTATATACACCTTCTACCTTGTTTTACAGTACCATATAATGGTTGTTATTTTGGTTAGATTTTCCAAAAAATGAGGAAGTCTGGTGGAAGAGCCCATGGGCGGTGGTTGCCAGCTGGTACTGATGGTGGTGGTGGTGGTGGTGCATATAGTGGTAGTGGCAAATGCACAATAGCACCTAAGGCTGGAGGTGTTGAGCCAGCGTCATCGTCTGGCTACACAAGGCCTCGAAGGTTCCCTTATCTGGGAGTAGGAAAATAGCTTTTAAAGCCGGAGCAGCAGGAAAAAGTTTTGGCTTTCCTTGCTGACTCAGCCTCTAGCTCTTTCGCCTCCTCTTCAGAAAGTTCCAAATATAAAAGCAGCAAGTCGTCAGTGGATGCTCCCGGTCAGGAACAAGACATTTCCTTGTGTCCTTCACCCAAACCAAAAGTTAAGGATGCGTCAGGAGTAGTGTTGAGCGATACCTTCCGATATCGGAAAGTATCGGTATCGGTTTGGATCGGCCGATATTCAAAAAATATCGGATATCGCCGATACCGATACCCGATCCCAATGCAAGTCAATGGGACCAAAATATCGGAATTAAAATAAACCCTTTCTTTCCTTGTAGGTTCATTCTACATGAAGGAAAACAACTAAGAATAATGTAGGATGTATGGGGGAGGTGGCGGAGACATTAAAGGCAATGAGGATTAGTCCAATCAAATAGAATAGCATGATTTTTTTTTTTTTAAAGACGTTCGGATTGAAAAAGATATTGACTATGTAAATTTTTTTTATTTTGTCAGATATTGATGTTTCACTATTCCACGACCTTCCCCTTCTTTTTTTTCCTTTTCCCACACTTTCATCTTCATCATCATCAGCATCTTTGACATCAACTTCTTCACCTTATTCATCTTCTTCATCTTCTACCTATTTTTTTTTTTTTATTACATTCTTCATATTCATTATCTTCAACTATTATTATTCTTCCTATTCTACATATTCTTTTTATTCCACTGTTATTATTCTTCCTATTCTACTTCTTCATCATATTCTCATTTGTGACAGGCATTCCCGTAGTTGTTATCTATAAAAGTTGGAAGATTACACCTTCCGTTCTGCCAGTCACAAAAGTTACATTTGTCCGCGTTCAGTTTGGCCTGCAGCATCAGGCTTTATCCAGGGGCACCACGAGGAGGAACGGACTCACCCCCATACACTGCTTAGTCTTCTTCTGCATATAATTTAGATAATATCTTTTGCTCTGATATTAAGTCTTATGCTTAATGTTCTTCTGCTCTTTGTTCTGCAGCCTCTTGTTCTTCTGCTTCTCGGTCTTCCATGTTGTCGTCTCCAGGGTCGTCGTCTCCAGTGTCGTCATCTCCGCCGTCGTCGTCTCAGCCGTCGTCGTCTCCGCTGTCGTCGTCTCCGCCGTCGTCGTCGTCGTCATCGGGGTGGTCTTCCGGGTCGTCGTCATCGGGGTGGTCTTCCGGGTCGTCGACGTTAGGGTCTTCAACTTGGAAATGTAGCAGAAGGTACAAGAAGGCTGAGAAAATGCCAAGAACCAGCTGATGGAACTGGAACTCGGATGGCTACCCGAAGGTTCAAGAGCCTATGGAACTACCGAGGACCAGCTGACGTTACTGGAACCCGGTTACTAAGCAGGAGGTACCCGTGCTAAAAAGCACTACCAAGGACCGCCTGACGTTGGCGGAACTCGGATACCCAGAAGGAGGCACCTAAGCCAAAGGCTCTGCCCGGAACCAGCTGACGTTACTGGAACCAGGATGGGGAGCAGAAGGTACAAGAGCAAAAGACACTGCCGAGAACCAGCTGACGGTACTGGAACCCGGATGGGTAGCCGAAGGTCCAAGAGCCAATGGAACTACCAAGGACCAGCTGACGTTACTGGAACCCGGTTACTAAGCAGGAGGTACCCGTGCCTGAAAGCACTACCAAGGACCACCTGACGTTGGTGGAACTTGGATACCCAGAAGGAGGCACCTAAGCCAAAGGCTCTGCCCAGAACCAGCTGACGGTACTGGAACCAGGATGGGGAGCAGAAGGTACAAGAGCAAAAGACACTGCCGAGAACCAGCTGACGGTGCTGGAACCAGGTGGTGGACCCGAAGGCCCACAGGAGAGGAGAGAACAGCTAGGCCGCGAGGCAGCCGCAGTTACCGAACCCCAACAGTCCTACAGGGGGAGCTGGGCCTACTGGCACTACAGAACCAGCCTTGACTACCAGTTCACGCAGCCCACATAGGAAGCTCCTAAACTGGAGGCACCCTGGAGTTGGCTAACTCGACCGCACCACGACGGGGCAAGCATAGGCATCTCAGTGAAGTTGACACAACCCGGAAACAGCTGACGGTGCTGAAACCAGGCTTGGCACGAGGGAGTACCTGTGACAAGAACACTGCCGAGAACCAGCTGGCGGTGCTGGAACCCGGATGCGTTGCCCCAGTGTGCAAGAGCCAATGGCACGACCGAGGACCAGCTGACGGTGCTGGAACCCGGTTACTAAGCTGTAGGTGCCCGCGCTTAAAAGCACTACCAAGGACCGCCTGGCGTTGGCGGAACTCTGATACCCAGGAGGAGGCACCTAAGCCAAAGGCTCGGCCCGGAACCAGCTGACGGTGCTGGAACCAGGTGGTGGACCCCAAGGCCCACAGGAGAGGAGAGAACAGCTAGGCCGCGAGGCAGCCGCAGTTACCGAACCCCAACAGTCCTACAGGGGGAGCTGGGCCTACTGGCACTACAGAACCAGCCTTGACTACCAGTTCACGCAGCCCACATAGGAAGCTCCTAAACTGGAGGCACCCTGGAGTTGGCTAACCCGACCGCACCACGACGGGGCAAGCATAGGCGTCTCAGTGAAGTTGACACAACCCGGAAACAGCTGATGGTGCTGAAACCAGGCTTGGCACGAGGGAGTACCTGTGACAAGAACACTGCCGAGAACCAGCTGGCGGTGCTGGAACCCGGATGCGTTGCCCCAGTGTGCAAGAGCCAATGGCACGACCGAGGACCAGCTGACGGTGCTGGAACCCGGTTACTAAGCTGTAGGTGCCCGCGCTTAAAAGCACTACCAAGGACCGCCTGGCGTTGGCGGAACTCTGATACCCAGGAGGAGGCACCTAAGCCAAAGGCTCGGCCCGGAACCAGCTGACGGTGCTGGAACCAGGTGGTGGACCCCAAGGCCCACAGGAGAGGAGAGAACAGCTAGGCCGCGAGGCAGCCGCAGTTACCGAACCCCAACAGTCCTACAGGGGGAGCTGGGCCTACTGGCACTACAGAACCAGCCTTGACTACCAGTTCACGCAGCCCACATAGGAAGCTCCTAAACTGGAGGCACCCTGGAGTTGGCTAACCCGACCGCACCACGACGAGGCAAGCATAGGCGTCTCAGTGAAGTTGACACAACCCGGAAACAGCTGACGGTGCTGAAACCAGGCTTGGCACGAGGGAGTACCTGTGACAAGAACACTGCCGAGAACCAGCTGGCGGTGCTGGAACCCGGATGCGTTGCCCCAGTGTGCAAGAGCCAATGGCACGACCGAGGACCAGCTGACGGTGCTGGAACCCGGTTACTAAGCTGTAGGTGCCCGCGCTTAAAAGCACTACCAAGGACCGCCTGGTGTTGGCGGAACTCTGATACCCAGGAGGAGGCACCTAAGCCAAAGGCTCGGCCCGGAACCAGCTGACGGTGCTGGAACCAGGTGGTGGACCCCAAGGCCCACAGGAGAGGAGAGAACAGCTAGGCCGCGAGGCAGCCGCAGTTACCGAACCCCAACAGTCCTACAGGGGGAGCTGGGCCTACTGGCACTACAGAACCAGCCTTGACTACCAGTTCACGCAGCCCACATAGGAAGCTCCTAAACTGGAGGCACCCTGGAGTTGGCTAACCCGACCGCACCACGACGAGGCAAGCATAGGTGTCTCAGTGAGCTTGACACAACCCGGAAACAGCTGACAGTGCTGAAACCAGGCTTGGCACGAGGGAGTACCTGTGACAAGAACACTGCCGAGAACCAGCTGGCGGTGCTGGAACCCGGATGCGTTGCCCCAGTGTGCAAGAGCCAATGGCACGACCGAGGACTAGCTGACGGTGCTGGAACCCGGTTACTAAGCTGTAGGTGCCTGCGCTTAAAAGCACTACCAAGGACCGCCTGGCGTTGGCGGAACTCGGATACCCAGAAGGAGGCACCTAAGCCAAAGGCTCGGCCCGGAACCAGCTGACGGTGCTGGAACCAGGTGGTGGACCCCAAGGCCCACAGGAGAGGAGAGAACAGCTAGGCCGCGAGGCAGCTGCAGTTACCGAACCCCAACAGTCCTACAGGGGGAGCTGGGCCTACTGACACTACAGAACCAGCCTTGACTACCAGTTCACGCAGCCCACATAGGAAGCTCCTAAACTGGAGGCACCCTGGAGTTGGCTAACCCGACCGCACCACGACGAGGCAAGCATAGGTGTCTCAGTGAGCTTGACACAACCCGGAAACAGCTGACGGTGCTGAAACCAGGCTTGGCACGAGGGAGTACCTGTGACAAGAACACTGCCGAGAACCAGCTGGCGGTGCTGGAACCCGGATGCGTTGCCCCAGTGTGCAAGAGCCAATGGAACGACCGAGGACTAGCTGACGGTGCTGGAACCCGGTTACTAAGCTGTAGGTGCCCGCGCTTAAAAGCACTACCAAGGACCGCCTGGCGTTGGCGGAACTCGGATACCCAGAAGGAGGCACCTAAGACAAATGCTCGGCCCGGAACCAGCTGACGGTGCTGGAACCAGGTGGTGGACCCCAAGGCCCACAGGAGAGGAGAGAACAGCTAGGCCGCGAGGCAGCCGCAGTTACCGAACCCCAACAGTCCTACAGGGGGAGCTGGGCCTACTGGCACTACAGAACCAGCCTTGACTACCAGTTCACGCAGCCCACATAGGAAGCTCCTAAACTGGAGGCACCCTGGAGTTGGCTAACCCGACCGCACCACGACGGGGCAAGCATAGGCGTCTCAGTGAAGTTGACACAACCCGGAAACAGCTGACGGTGCTGAAACCAGGCTTGGCACGAGGGAGTACCTGTGACAAGAACACTGCCGAGAACCAGCTGACGGTGCTGGAACCCGGATGCGTTGCCCCAGTGTGCAAGAGCCAATGGCACGACCGAGGACCAGCTGACGGTGCTGGAACCCGGTTACTAAGCTGTAGGTGCCCGCGCTTAAAAGCACTACCAAGGACCGCCTGGCGTTGGCGGAACTCGGATACCCAGGAGGAGGCACCTAAGCCAAAGGCTCGGCCCGGAACCAGCTGACGGTGCTGGAACCAGGTGGTGGACCCCAAGGCCCACAGGAGAGGAGAGAACAGCTAGGCCGCGAGGCAGCCGCAGTTACCGAACCCCAACAGTCCTACAGGGGGAGCTGGGCCTACTGGCACTACAGAACCAGCCTTGACTACCAGTTCACGCAGCCCACATAGGAAGCTCCTAAACTGGAGGCACCCTGGAGTTGGCTAACCCGACCGCACCACGACGAGGCAAGCATAGGTGTCTCAGTGAGCTTGACACAACCCGGAAACAGCTGACGGTGCTGAAACCAGGCTTGGCACGAGGGAGTACCTGTGACAAGAACACTGCCGAGAACCAGCTGGCGTTGCTGGAACCCGGATGCGTTGCCCCAGTGTGCAAGAGCCAATGGCACGACCGAGGACTAGCTGACGGTGCTGGAACCCGGTTACTAAGCTGTAGGTGCCCGCGCTTAAAAACACTACCAAGGACCGCCTGGCGTTGGCGGAACTCGGATACCCAGAAGGAGGCACCTAAGCCAAAGGCTCGGCCCGGAACCAGCTGACGGTGCTGGAACCAGGTGGTGGACCCCAAGGCCCACAGGAGAGGAGAGAACAGCTAGGCCGCGAGGCAGCCGCAGTTACCGAACCCCAACAGTCCTACAGGGGGAGCTGGGCCTACTGGCACTACAGAACCAGCCTTGACTACCAGTTCACGCAGCCCACATAGGAAGCTCCTAAACTGGAGGCACCCTGGAGTTGGCTAACTCGACCGCACCACGACGGGGCAAGCATAGGCGTCTCAGTGAAGTTGACACAACCCGGAAACAGCTGACGGTGCTGAAACCAGGCTTGGCACGAGGGAGTACCTGTGACAAGAACACTGCCGAGAACCAGCTGGCGGTGCTGGAACCCAGATGCGTTGCCTTGCCTATTAAAGATTGTCTTCCTAGAGCCCCAACTAGCGGTGTTGGAGCAAAGGGTAAGCAGGGGGAGATGAGTGTAGGCCGAAGCCTGCACTGGAGGCAGCTTTGTGTCTGCGTTGCGTTTGCAGGACACTTTGCCGGCTACACACTGGGGGAACAGCTGGCGTTGCTGAACCCCACTAACACAATGGCGTGTGTTTTTCTCTGTGCAGCTAGCACTTGCGGGCAAAAACTAGCGATGTTAGAGCCCGTGTTGAAGCAGGAGGAGGAGGAGAGGAGCAGAGTGTAGGCCGAAGCCTAGTTGAACCAATTTCAAAGGAAACCTTTAACCCCCCCCTCAGGTGTTACAAAGTTCAAGAGACACACCTTGTGCAGTATTAATGCTGCACAAGTGAAAGGTTGCTCTATTAATTTGTCTACTTGCACACGCTGAATGAAAGCCATACACAATTTACCCCATTCTACAGTCAAACTGTAGTGGATGCGTGACTTGGTTTTTTGATGAGACGCAGCACAGGTGTCCAAAATAACGCCTTGGTGCTTGGCGCAGCTTCCTGAGCGTTGTTATTTGCTGTACAGGAGTCTGCGCTCTTGTGTTATCCCTTGGCAATGCCCTGTTAGCGCTGCCCATCTTATGACATCATTTCATGTTGGCCGGTGCGGTTAACGATGGCCATAAATCCCAGACCCACAGTGTCTTTTCATAAAGCCACACTGCGGTGCTGGGATTCGTGGCCTTGAGCAGTAAATATTTTGGCCGCTCACACACGTCCTTACACCTGCTTCAGACTGGGCGGCCTCTGCTGATCCCTTCTCGCATGCCGCGGCCATGAGGCTGCACAGTCTGAAGAAGGCGGAAGGAGATGAGTTAAGACAGGCGAAGATATGCACTGCTCGTGCCCATCAATCACACCCTCGCAGTCAAAATAATTAAGACAACGAGGAGCATTTTATTCAGGCAGGGCGGACGAACAGGCGCAAGTAGCCAACCAATGATGTCAGAAGACGGGAAGCGCTACCAAGGGGGGTGCTGCGTATCATTAGAAAGGAAAGTCACACCTCAGGGACAGTGGAATGGTCTCAAAGAGACACATTTTGTACGTGTTGAGTTCCACGTGGGCAAGGAGAAAACATCAGCCACCTTGTACAAATGCAGCAGTACTGCTGTACAAGGTGGCTGTTATACATAGAAACACCTGGGGGTGGGGGCCAGGCTCCCTTCAATTTCAGTTCATGTGCCTGCGTGACGTTTGCAGGTCACGTTGCAAGCTGCACAGCAGGGGAACAGCTGGTGGTGCTGAACCCCACTAACACATTGGCTGGTGTTTTTCTCTGTGCAGCTAGCATTTCCGGGCAAAAACTAGCGTTGTTAGAGCCCAGGGTCAGCAGGAAGAGGAGAGGAGCAGAGTGTAGGCCGAAGCATAGTTGAACCAATTTCAAAGGTTACCTTTAACCCCCCCTCAGGTGTTACAAAGTGCAAGAGCCACTCCTTCTGCAGCATTAATGCTGCACAAGTAAAAGGTTGCTCTATTAATTTTTCTACTTGCACAAGCTGAATGCAACACGTAGACTATTTAGCCCATTATACTGTTAATCAGTAGTGGAGGCGTGACTTGTCTTTTTAAAGAAAAGCAGCACAGGTGTCGAAAACAACACCTTTTTGCATGGGCGCAGCTTCCTGAGCGTTGTTAGTTGCTGTACAGGAGTCTGCGCTCTTGTGATCCTTTGGCCATGCGCTGTGAGCGCTTCCTGTCTTATGACCTCATTTCATGTTGGCCGTTGCGGTTAGCGATGGACATGAATCCCAGACCCACAGTGTGTTTTTAAAAAATCACACTGCGGTGCTGGGATTCGTGCCCTGGTGCACTAAATATGTTTGCCGCTCACACATGTCCTTACACCTGCTTCAGACTGGGCGGCCTCATCTGATCCCTTATCGCCTGCCGCGGCCATGAGGACACCCAGTCTGAAGAAGGCGGAAGGAGATGAGTGAACACAGGCAAACATATGCACTGCACATGCCCATCAATCACACCCTCGCTGTCCAAAAAAATAAGACACCGAGGGGCGTTGTTTCGAGCAGGGGAGATGCACAGGCGCAGCCAGCTAACCAATGATGTCAAAAGACGGGCAGCGCTAACAAGGGTGGTGCTGCGTGTCATTACAAAGGAAAGTCACACCTCAGGGACATTGTAATGGTCTCTAATGAGACACATTTTGTACGTGTTGAGTTCCACGTGGGCAAGGAGAAAAGGTCAGCCACCTTGTACAAATGCAGCAGTACTGCTGTACAAGGTGGCTGTTATACATAGAAACACCTGTGGGTGGGGGGCAGGCTCCCTTCAATTTCAGTTCATGTGCCTGCGTGGCGTTTGCAGGTCACGTTGCAAGCTACACAGCAGGGGAACAGCTGGCGTTGCTGAACCCCACTGACACATTGACTGGTGTTTTTCTCTGTGCAGATTGCATGTCCGGGCAAAAACTAGCGGTGTTAGAGCCCAGGGTCAGCAGGAGGAGGAGGAGAGGAGCAAAGTGTAGGCCGAAGCCTGCACTGGTGGCAGCTTTTGGTCGGTTGTGCCAGCGTGGCTTGTGCTGGACACGATGCCGGCTACACAGCGGGGGAACAGCTGGCGGTGCTGAACCCCACTAACACATTGGCTGGTGTTTTTCTCTGTGCAGCTAGCATGTCCGGGCAGAAACTGGCGTTGTTTGAGCCCAGGGTCAGCAGGAGGAGGAGAGGAGCAAAGTGTAGGCCGAAGCCTGCACTGGTGGCAGCTTTTGTTCTGTTGTGCCAGCGTGGCTTGTGCTGGACACGTTGCCGACTACACAGCAGGGGAACAGCTGGCGTTGCTGAACCCCACTAACACATTGGCTGGTGTTTTTCTCTGTGCAGCTAGCATTTCCGGGCAAAAACTAGCGGTGTTTGAGCCCAGGGTCAGCAGGAGGAGTAGAGGAGCAGAGTGTTGGCCGAAGCCTAGTTGAACCAATTTCAAAGGTTACCTTTAACCCCCCCCCTCAGGTGTTGCAAGGTACAAGAGCCACACCTTGAACAGCATTAATGATGCACAAGTCAAAGGTTGCTCTATTTAATTTTGCTCCTTGCACACGCTGAATTAAACACGTACACTATTTAGCCCATTATACTGTCAAACAGTAGTGGAGGCGTGACTACTAGTCTTTTTAAGGAGACGCAGCACAGGTGTACAAATTTACACCTAGGTGCTGTGCGCAGATTCCTTACCGTTGTTATTTGCAGTACAGGAAACTGCGCTCTTGTGTTATCCCTTGGCAATACCCTGTTAGTGCAGGCCGTCTCATGACCTCATTTCATGTTGGCCGGTGCGGTTAACGATGGCCATAAATCCCAGACCCACAGTGGCTTTTCCTAAAGTCACACTGCGGTGCTGGGATTCGTGGCCTTGTGCAGTAAATATGTTCGCCGCTCACACATGTCCTTACACCTGCTTCAGACTGGGCGGCCTCAGCTGATCCCTTATCGCATGCCGCGGCCATGAGGCCGCACAGTCAGAAGAAGGCGGAAGGAGGGGAGTGAAAACAGGGGAACATATGCACTGCTCGTGCCCATCAATCACACCCTCGCAGTCAAAATATATGAGACAACGGGGGGCGTTGTGTCGGGCAGGGGGGACGCACAGGCACAGCCAGCCAACCAATGATGTCAGGAGACGGGCAGCACTAACAATGGGGGTGCTGCGTGTCATTAAAAAGGAAAGTCACACCTCAGGGACATTGTAATGGTCTCTAATGAGACACATTTTGTACTTGTTGAGTTCCACGTGTGCAAGGAGAAAAAGTCAGCCACCTTGTACAAATGCAGCAGTACTGCTGTACAAGGTGGCTGTTATACATAGAAACACCTGGGGGTGGGGGCCAGGCTCCCTTCAATTTCAGTTCATGTGCCTGCGTGGCGTTTGCAGGTCACGTTGCAAGCTGCACAGCAGGGGAACAGCTGGCGGTGCTGAACCCCACTAACACATTGGCTGGTGTTTTTCTCTGTGCAGCTAGCATTTCCGGGCAAAAACTAGCGGTGTTTGAGCCCAGGGTCAGCAGGAGGAGAGGAGCAAAGTGTAGGCCAAAGCCTGCACTGGTGGCAGCTTTTGGTCGGTTGTGCCAGCGTGGCTTGTGCTGGACACGATGCCGGCTACACAGCGGGGGAACAGCTGGCGGTGCTGAACCCCACTAACACATTGGCTGGTGTTTTTCTCTGTGCAGCTAGCATTTCCGGGCAAAAACTAGCGTTGTTAGAGCCCAGGGTCAGCAGGAGGAGGAGAGGAGCAGAGTGTAGGCCGAAGCCTAGTTGAACCAATTTCAAAGGTTACCTTTAACCCCCCCTCAGGTGTTACAAAGTACAAGAGCCACTCCTTCTGCAGCATTAATGCTGCACAAGTAAAAGGTTGCTCTATTAATTTTTCTACTTGCACAAGCTGAATGCAACACGTAGACTATTTAGCCCATTATACTGTTAATCAGTAGTGGAGGCGTGACTTGTCTTTTTAAAGAAAAGCAGCACAGGTGTCGAAAACAACACCTTTTTGCATGGGCGCAGCTTCCTGAGCGTTGTTAGTTGCTGTACAGGAGTCTGCGCTCTTGTGATCCTTTGGCCATGCGCTGTGAGCGCTTCCTGTCTTATGACCTCATTTCATGTTGGCCGTTGCGGTTAGCGATGGACATGAATCCCAGACCCACAGTGTGTTTTTAAAAAATCACACTGCGGTGCTGGGATTCGTGCCCTGGTGCACTAAATATGTTTGCCGCTCACACATGTCCTTACACCTGCTTCAGACTGGGCGGCCTCATCTGATCCCTTATCGCCTGCCGCGGCCATGAGGACACCCAGTCTGAAGAAGGCGGAAGGAGATGAGTGAACACAGGCAAACATATGCACTGCACATGCCCATCAATCACACCCTCGCTGTCCAAAAAAATAAGACACCGAGGGGCGTTGTTTCGAGCAGGGGAGATGCACAGGCGCAGCCAGCTAACCAATGATGTCAAAAGACGGGCAGCGCTAACAAGGGTGGTGCTGCGTGTCATTAAAAAGGAAAGTCACACCTCAGGGACATTGTAATGGTCTCTAATGAGACACATTTTGTACGTGTTGAGTTCCACGTGGGCAAGGAGAAAAAGTCAGCCACCTTGTACAAATGCAGCAGTACTGCTGTACAAGGTGGCTGATATACATAGAAACACCTGTGGGTGGGGGGCAGGCTCCCTTCAATTTCAGTTCATGTGCCTGCGTCGCGTTTGCAGGTCACGTTGCAAGCTACACAGCAGGGGAACAGCTGGCGTTGCTGAACCCCACTGACACATTGACTGGTGTTTTTCTCTGTGCAGATTGCATGTCCGGGCAAAAACTAGCGGTGTTAGAGCCCAGGGTCAGCAGGAGGAGGAGGAGAGGAGCAAAGTGTAGGCCGAAGCCTGCACTGGTGGCAGCTTTTGGTCGGTTGTGCCAGCGTGGCTTGTGCTGGACACGATGCCGGCTACACAGCGGGGGAACAGCTGGCGGTGCTGAACCCCACTAACACATTGGCTGGTGTTTTTCTCTGTGCAGCTAGCATGTCCGGGCAGAAACTGGCGTTGTTTGAGCCCAGGGTCAGCAGGAGGAGGAGAGGAGCAAAGTGTAGGCCGAAGCCTGCACTGGTGGCAGCTTTTGTTCTGTTGTGCCAGCGTGGCTTGTGCTGGACACGTTGCCGACTACACAGCAGGGGAACAGCTGGCGGTGCTGAACCCCACTAACACATTGGCTGGTGTTTTTCTCTGTGCAGCTAGCATTTCCGGGCAAAAACTAGCGGTGTTTGAGCCCAGGGTCAGCAGGAGGAGTAGAGGAGCAGAGTGTAGGCCGAAGCCTAGTTGAACCAATTTCAAAGGTTACCTTTAACCCCCCTCAGGTGTTGCAAGGTACAAGAGCCACACCTTGTGCAGCATTAATGCTGCACAAGTAAAAGGTTGCTCTATTTGTTTTGCTCCTTGCACACGCTGACTAAAACACGTACACTATTTAGCCCATTATACTGTCAAACAGTTGTGGAGGCGTGACTTGTCTTTTTAACGAGACGCAGCACAGGTGTCAAAATTTGCACCTAGGTACTGGGCGCAGATTCCTATGCGCTGTGAGCGCTTCCTGTCTTCTGACCTCATTTCATGTCGGCCGTTGCGGTTAGCGATGGACATGAATCCCAGACCCACAGTGTGTTTTCAAAAAATCACACTGCGTGGCTGGGATTCGTGGCCTTGTGCAGTAAATAGGTTTGCCGCTTACACATGTCCTTACACCTGCTCCAGACTGGGCGGCCTAAGCTGATCCCTTATCGCCTACCACGGCCAGGAGGCCGCACAGTCTGAAGAAGGCGGAAGGAGATGAGTTAAGACAGGCGAACATATGCACTGCTCGTGCCCATAAACCACACCCTCGCTGACAAAATAAATATGACAACGAGGGGCGTTGTTTCTAGCAGGGCGGATGCACAGGCGCAGCCAGCTAACCATGATGACAAAAGACGGGAAACGCTACCAAGGGGGGTGCTGCGTATCATTACAAAGGAAAGTCACACCTCAGGGACAGTGGAATGGTCTCAATGAGACACATTTTGTACGTGTTGAGTTCCACGTCGGCAAGGAGAAAAAGTCAGCCACCTTGTACAAATGCAGCAGTACTGCTGTACTAGGTGGCTGTTATACATAGAAACACCTGGGGGGGTGGGGCCAGGTTCCCTTTAATTTCAGTTCCTGTGCCTGCATGGCGTTTGCAGGTCACGTTGCCGGCTACACAGCAGGGGAACAGCTGGCGTTGCTGAACCCCACTAACACATTGGCTGGTGTTTTTCTCTGTGCAGCTAGCACTTCCGGGCAAAAACTAGCGGTGTTTGAGCCCAGGGTCAGCAGGAGGAGGAGAGGAGCAGAGTGTAGGCCGAAGCCTGCACTGGTGGCAGCTTTTGTTCTGTTGTGCCAGCGTGGCTTGAGCTGGACACGTTGCCGACTACACAGCAGGGGAACAGCTGGCGGTGCTGAACCCCACTGACACATCACCTAGTGTTTTTTCTGTGTAGACAACACGTCCAGGTGGCAACTGACACTGTTGAAACCCAGGGAATCAAAGAGGAGCAGAGTGTAGGCCGAAGCCTGCAGTGGAGCAAGTTGAAAGGGATCCTTTAACCCCCCCCCCCAGGCATTTGTTGCTGAAAGAGCCATCTTGTACAGCAGTAATACTGCACATGGAAAATGGTGGCTCTGAAAATTATGCTCCTTGCAAACGCTGAAGTACACACTCATATAATGTGTCCCCTCACACTGTCAAACCGTCCCGGAAGTGGGACTTTCCTTTGTAATGTGACACAGCAAAGCCGTCATTCCAACCCCCTTGGTGCCGTGCGCCACCTCCTCAACGTTGTTTGGTTCTGTCACGGAGCCCGTGCTGTAATGTTATCCCTTGGCCATGCACAGTTAGCGGTGCCCGTCTTCTGACATCATGTAGATGTCAGGCTGGCAGTGCCTGTGCGTCCAAGCTGACCGAGATCCAACCTTGCAGTGTCATCTAATGTAGTCCCACTGCGGGCCAGGGATCCATGGGCATGCGCAGTGCATATCATCGCCTCTCACTCACCTCCTTCCTGCTTCTTCAGACTGTGCGGCGTCACGGCTGTGGCATGCTATTAGGGATCAGCTGACGCCGCCTAGTCTGAAGAAGCGTGAAGAAGGGGAGTGAGAGGCTAGTATATGCACTGCGCATGGCCATGGATACCAGGCCCACTGTGGGATCACATTAGACGACACTGCGAGGTGTGATTTCGGGCAGCGTGGACGCACAGGCGCAGCCAGAACGACAACAAATGATGTCAGAGGACGGGCAGCGCAAACTGTGCATGGCCAAGGGATAACATAACAGCGCAGGGTCCATGACGGAATCAAACAACGCTAAGGAGGCAGCGCACGGTGCCAAGGGGGTAGCAATGACGGCTGTGCTGCGTCACATTACAAAGGAAAGTCCCACCTCCGGGACGGTTGGACGGTGTGAGGGGACACATTACATGAGTGTGTAGTTCAGCGTTTGCAAGGAGCATAATTTCAAGAGCGACCTTTCCCTTGTGCAGTATTAGTGCTGCACATGGTGGCTCTTTCAGTAACAAACGCCTGGGGGGGGGGGGACAGGTCCCCTTACATTTTAGTTGTGCCAGCGTGGCGGTCGCATGACACGTTGCCAGATACACAGCTGGGGATCAGCTGACGTTACTGAACCCCAATAACAGAGGAGCGACTGTTGACTGTGCACACAGCACTTCCAGGCACCAACTGGCGGTGTTAGAGCCCAGGGACAGCAGGAGGAGCAGATTGGAGGTATTGCCGCACACACAGCTGGGGATCAGCTGACGTTACTGAACCCCAATAACAGAGGAGCGACTGTTGACTGTGCACACAGCACTTCCAGGCACCAACTGGCGGTGTTAGAGCCCAGGGACAGCAGGAGGAGCAGATTGGAGGTATTGCCGCACACACAGCTGGGGATCAGCTGACGTTACTGAACCCCAATAACAGAGGAGCGACTGTTGACTGTGCACACAGCACTTCCAGGCACCAACTGGCGGTGTTAGAGCCCAGGGACAGCAGGAGGAGCAGAGGAACAGAGTGTAGGCCGAAGCCTGATTGGAGCAAGTTGAAAGGAAACCTTAAACCCCCCCCCCCAAGACGTTTGTAGCTGAAAGAGCCATGTTGTGCAGCACTAAGGATGCAAAAGGAAAAGGTTGCTCTTTTAATTATGCTCCTTGCAAACACCGAAGTAAACACTAAAAATGTGTCCATTTATACCGTTAAACCGTCCCGGAGGTGCGAATTTCCTTCGTAATGGGACACAGCACAGCTGTCATTCCTATCCCCTTGATGCCGTGCGCTGCCTCCTCAGCGTTGTTTTAAGCTGTCACGGAGCCTGCGCTGTTCTGTTAGCCCTTGGCCATGCCCAATTAGCGCTGCCTGTCTTCTGACATAATTTGGTGTCAGGCTGTCAGTGCCTGTGCATCCACGCTGCTCCAGATCCCACCTCGCAGTCTCATCTAACGTAATCCCACTGCGGGCCTTGGAACCATGGGCATGCACAGTGCATAACCTCGACTCTCACTCCCCTCCTTCCCTCTTCTTCAGACTGTGCGGTGTCACGGCCGTGGCATGCTAGGGATCAGCTGACGGCGCACAGTCTAAAGAAGGCGGAGGGAAATGAGCGAGAGCCCGAGGGGAAGATATGCACTGCGCATGCCCATGGATCCCAGGCCCGCAGTGTGACTCAATCAGAAGACACTGCGAGGCGGGATCTCGGGCACCGCGGCCGCACAGGCGCAGCCAGCCTGACACCAAATTATGTCAGAAGACAGGCAGCGCAAATAGGGCATGCCCAAGGGATAACAGAACAGCGCAGGCTCCGTGACAGCTTAAAACAACGCTGAGGAGGCAGCGCATGGCACCAAGGGGGTAGGAATGACGGCTGTGCTGCGTCACATTACGAAGGAAAGTCCCAGCTCCGGGACGGTATAACGGTATCAGTGAACACATTTTATAAGTGTTAAGTTCTGCGTGTGCAAAGAGCTAAAAAAAAAGAGCTACCTTTTCCTTGTGCAGCATTACTGCTGCACAAGATGGCTCTTTCAGTAACAAACGACGGGGGGGGGGGGGGGACAGGTTCCCTTACATTTAGGTTGTTGTGCCAGCGTGGCGGTCGCAGGACACATTGCCGGCTACACAGCTGGGGATCAGCTGACGTTACTGAAACCCAATAACACTGGGTCATATGTTTTTACTGTGCAGCCTGCACTTCTGAGCCGCAACTGGCGGTGTTGGAGCCCAGGAATAGCAGTTTAGGTGGTAGAAAGATGAACACAGCAGGAGACCTGGATGACACCCAATTACTTAATCAGGCAGAGGAGTGGCAAATTCCTGCGAGATCCAGGCCTGGTTCATTTTCAGGAAAGTAAGCCGGTCAACGTTATCGGAGGATAGTCGCATGCGACGGTCTGTTAGTACACCACCTGCGGCACTAAAGACACGTTCCGATAAGACACTAGCCGCAGGGCAAGCCAGCACCTCCAATGCATACTGGCTTAGCTCTGGCCATGTATCCAGCTTAGAGACCCAAAACTTGAACAGGGAAGAGCCGTCTGGGAGTACAGTAAGAGGGTAAGCCATGTAGTCTGTCACCATCTGACGGAACCGTTGCCTCCTGCTGACTGGAGCCGCCGGTGATGGTGTAGACATTTGGGGCGGGCACACAAAAGTGTGCCAGAGTTGTGCCATACTGGGCTTGCCTTGGGCAGAGGCACTGCTTCTGCTCCCTCTTTGGGCAGAGCCTCCCCCACTGCCTCGACGCACTGAGCTGCTTTGTAAAGCACTAGCAGCACTCCTCTCAGTTGGACAGGAGAAGATGATGGAATTCACCAGTGTGTCGTGGTACTCCCGCAATTTACGCTCCCGGGTCAACGCAGGGATGAGGTTTTGGACGTTGTCCCGGTAGCGAGGATCGAGGAGGGTGAACACCCAATAATCAGGCATGTTGAGAATGTGGTCGATGCGGCGGTCGTTTCTCAGGCACTGCAGCATGAAATCCACCATGTGCTGCAGAGTGCCAACTGGCCCAGAAACGCAGTCCCCTGCTTGAGACATGATCTCTGCCCGCTCGTCATCACCCCACCCTCGCTGTACACACTGACCACTGGACAATTGTGTCGCTCCCTCCTCTGGACGGAGCTCTTCCTCCTCCATTGACTCCTCCTCATCCTCCTCACAAATTGGCCCCTGCGTACCCCTTTGTGAGGAACCACGTGGCGCTGACTCTCCAGAAGCTGATGGAAAAGGTGACTCCTCATCCTCCACCTCTTCCACCACATCATCCCTTAACCCTTGCAAAGTTTGCTAAAGCAGGCAGATAAGGGGGACAGTCATGCTGACTAGTGCATCATCTGCACTTGCCATCCGCGTGGAATAATCAAAAGGACGCAAAACCTGGCAGACGTCCTTCATAGTGGCCCACTCTGTGGTTGTGAAGTCTGATCGGCGCTGACTGCGACTTCTTTGCGCCTGATGCAGCTGGTACTCCATAACTGCTTGCTGCTGCTCACACAACCGCTCCAACATATGTAACGTGGAATTCCACCGGGTAGGTAGGTCACATATGATGCGGTGTTCCGGAAGGCGGAATCGGCGCTGCAGAGCAGCAATGCGGGATCTGGCCAAGCTGGAACGCCGCAAGTGAGCACACTCTAGGCGGACCTTGTGCAGCAGGGCATCAAGATCCGGATAGTCCCTCAGAAAACTCTGCACAACCAAATTGAGCACATGTGCCAGACATGGGATGTGAGTGAGGTTGCCAAGGGCCAAAGCTGCCACCAGATTTCGGCCATTGTCACACACTACCATGCCTGGCTGGAGATTCGCTGGCAGTAACCACACATCGCTCTCCTGCTTTATGGCATTCCAGAGCTCCTGCGCTGTGTGGCTTTGATGCCCCAATGAAACTAGTTTCAAGACGGCCTGCTGACGTTTGGCCACGGCTGTGCTCATGTCGGTCATAGGTAAACGTTCACGGGTCCATGTGGGGGTGGACTGTGACGGATCCTGCAGAGAGGAATCAGAGGAACTGGTGTAAGAGGAGGAGTCGATGCGTACAGACTGGATTCCTGCAATCCTTGGAGTGGGCAGGACACGTCCTGCGCCACTCGCACGATCTGTACCTGGCTCAACAACATTAACCCAATGGGCAGTGAGGGAAACATATCGCCCCTGTCCATGCTGACTGGTCCACGCATCGGTGGTGAGGTGGACCTTGCTACTGACGGCGTTCAGTAGCGCATGTTTTATGTTTGCCTCAACATGCCTGTGCAGGGCAGGGACAGCCTGCCTGCTGAAGTAAAAGCGGCTGGGCACCTTGTACTGTGGGACTGCCAATGCCATCAAGTCACGGAAGCTGTCAGTCTCCACCAGCCTGAACGAGAGCATTTCCAGGGACAACAGTTTGGCAATGCCTGCATTCAGAGCCTGTGCTCGGGGGTGGTTGGCCGAGAATGCCCGCCTTTTCTCCCATGCCTGTACTACCGATGGCTGTAGAGTAGACTGGGAGTGTGAGGATGACTGGGAAGGTGGTGCTGTGGGTGGAATTACACAAGGTCTCTGGGAGGAAGCCAAACCAGCTGTGCGTGAGCTGGAGGAAGAGGCAACACGAGCTGAAGAGGTGGTAGCTGCCGCTGTTGGTTGGCCTACATCTTCAGTGTGTTTCTGTAACTCCACCGCGTGCCTGGTCCGCACATGTTTCCACATATTTGTGGTATTGAGGTTGCTGACATTTTTCCCTCTTTTTACTTTATGATGACACAGCTTGCATTTGACAAAACAAATGTCATCTGCAACTGTGTCAAAAAAGGACCAGGCACTGCAAGTCTTGGGAGCGCCCTTTTTGGCTTTGGAAAGAGACAGGCTCCTAACGGGTGCCAAAGTGGAGGCTACAGGCTCCGCAGTCTTCCCCCTCCCTCTCCCTCTTTGGCCCGTAAGAGGAAGCTCTTCCTCTGAGCTGCTCCCACCACCTTCCTGTTCCTCACGCCACGATGGGTCAAGGACCTCATCATCTCCACTACCCTCTGCCACCAACTGCTCCTCCTGGGTAGTCTCAGCAGCACAGTACGCACGAGAAAGCGGCACCTGAGTTTCATCATCAGATGCGTACTGCGCTGTGGTCACCGGAGGCACTGGCCCACCTGCCTCTTCAGAGTCAGAGAGAAAAAGGTGTTGGGCATCACTGCACACTGCCTCTTCTTCCATTTCTCCAATGCTGCTTGGCTGGCCCCCTGTTTCCAAGCCAAGAGATTCAGAGAACAGAAGTAGAGACGGCTCCTGTCCTGGGCTCTCTGACTGCCTGGCCAATTTGGCAGGTGGTGAAGAGACAGATGGCTGCTCTCCAGTGCTCTGTGCCTGAGAGGATGTGGCACTAACTGAAGTCGATGCCGAGGCGTTAGCTGCCATCCACCCGACAACGGCTTCAATTTGGTCTTCACGCAGCAGCGGTGCACGGCGCTCTCCGACAAAGCTGCGCATGAAGGACTGTTCCCTGCTGAAACTGAGTGACGACGAGTCACCGGCGCCCGCAGCAGGCACAGAATCACCACGTCCTCTCCCTGCTCCTCTCCCTGCTCCGCGCCCACGCCCACGTGCCTTACTCCCTGCCCTCTTCATCTTGGTTGACAGATAAAGATAAGCAGAAAAGTACTAAGGCCTTAGTGTGCTTATTCCTGAAATGCTCCTCCTAACAGGTGTAAGAAACACTAATGTTGTAAATTGTGGACTAAACTTTATTATTTTTCAAATGTGGCCTACACAAGTGTTAAGTTGTGTTTGGTGAACTTAACTTTTTTTTTGGTGCAGATCGGGCTACAGAGCTAGTTTAAATCACACGGAGACCGTGCAGACAGCCGTAAACGGCGCTGCAAGGCCAAAAAACCCTCCTCTAGGTTATCCTATATAGTGTTTTTCCACTATTTAGCTGGATACAAGTGGAAAGACACTAATAGGAATTTTTTTTTTCAAATTTTAAACTGGCTGCACTATTTGAAAAAAAGGAAATTGTTTTTCAAGGTATGAGGCAGTAACGCACCCTGAGCTGAATCCAACCGGCTATGGCTGCACACAGACTACAGGGCGAGCTGCGCTCACACAGAAACCGTGCAGACAGCCGTAAACGGCGCTGCAAGGCCCCAAAAAAACCCTCTAGGTTATCCTATGTAGTGTTTTTCCACAATTGAGCTGGAGACTGGTGGAAAGACACTAATAGGAATTTTTTTTTTTTCAAATTTTAAACAGGCTGCACTATTTCAAAAAAAGGAAAATTTTTCTCAAGGTATGAGCCAGTAACGAACCCTGAGCTGAATCCAACCGGCTATGGCTGCACACAGACTACAGGGCGAGCTGGGCTCACACGGAGACCGTGCAGACAGCCGTAAACGGCGCTGCAAGGCCAAAAAACCCTCCTCTAGGTTATCCTATATAGTGTTTTTCCACTATTTAGCTGGATACGAGTGGAAAGACACTTATAGGATTTTTTTTTTCAAATTTTAAACAGGCTGCACTATTTGAAAAAAAAGGAAAATTTTTCGCAAGGTATGAGCCAGTAACGAACCCTGAGCTGAATCCAACCGGCTATGGCTGCACACAGACTACAGGGCGAGCTGGGCTCACACGGAGACCGTGCAGACAGCCGTAAACGGCGCTGCAAGGCCAAAAAACCCTCCTCTAGGTTATCCTATATAGTGTTTTTCCACTATTTAGCTGGATACGAGTGGAAAGACACTAATAGGAATTTTTTTTTTCAAATTTTAAACAGGCTGCACTATTTGAAAAAAAGGAAAATTTTTCTCAAGGTATGAGCCAGTAACGAACCCTGAGCTGAATCCAACCGGCTATGGCTGCACACAGACTACAGGGCGAGCTGGGCTCACACGGAGACCGTGCAGACAGCCGTAAACGGCGCTGCAAGGCCCTAAAAACCCCCTCTAGGTTATCCTATGTAGTGTTTTTCCACAATAGAGCTGGAGACTGGTGGAAAAACACTAATAGGAAATTTGAGAAAAAATGTGCAGCAGGCTGCACTAAGAGCAAAAAAGAACAACTGTGTGAGGCAGTGTGAACCCCCCCTGAGCTGAATACAACCGGGTATATGGCTGCACACAGACTACAGAGTGAGCTGCACACACACACACACACAGAGACCTTGCAGAACGCTGTTAAAACAGCGCTGCAAGGCAAGAGCAAGGTGAACAGTGAAGAACACACAGCGTTTTGCTAAATTAGCCTTTGGAAAGGAAAATAAAGCAATTAGCAAGCTCAACTGGCCCTCAGTTAGAACACAGCGTCCTGTCCCTAACTGAAATCACAGCAGAGTGAGCGCAAAATGGCGGCAGCGCTTTTTTATAGTGCAGAGTGACATCATTTCAGCAGCCAATCCAAGCCTTGCCAGTACTTACATGCCCACCATGCTAAACAGGATGTGCCCACACTTTCATTCATTCCTCATTGGCTGCTGCGTTCAATTTGAATTCTGGGAACTTCCGATTCCGGTATCCGATACGCGGGAAGTATCGGAATTCAGTATCGGAATTCCGATACCGCAAATATCGGCCAATACCCGATACTTGCGGTATCGGAATGCTCAACACTAGTCAGGAGACACTACAGGTTACTCTCTGGAGCTCTTTACACATACCGTGCCTGGGTTAGAAAGGGAAATTGTTAACTGCCCATTACAAGATGAATCGGACATGGAGTGCACTGGTGCACAGCCACAGCTAGATTATTATGCTGTTCCATTGACTCAGATCACTAAATTGCCCTCGCAGTGTACTGAGCCAGAATCTGACCATGCTGAGACTATGATGCCCCGTCCCGAACACTATAGCACCTTACATGGTGACACAGAGGAAGGTGCAGATGACATTGAAGAGGAGGTGATAGATGACCCAGTTGTTGACCCAGATTGGCAGCCATTGGGGGAACAGGGTGCTGCTGCCAGTAGCTTAGAAGAGGAGGAAGATGATCTGCAGCGGCCATCTACATCGCAACAGCTGTCATCTGGCAGGCCCGTATAAGGCCTAAAACATTTGTCAAAAACAAAAACCATTTTAGGACAGCGTGGCCATCCGGTAAAAGTAGCACAGCATGCAATGCCTGAAAAGGTATTCCACAGTAGGAAGAGTGTAGAGTGACAATTTTTTAACCAAGATCAGAATGATCAGTCAAAAGTTATCTGTAAGAAATGCTCAAAGACCTTTAGCAGAGGGAAGAATCTTCAAAATTTAAATACAACATGCATGCTTAGACATTTAACCAGCATGCACTTGCAAGCCTGGACTAACTACCAAATGTCCCGTACCGTTGGTGCACCTGCTCAGAATGAAGGTAGTCAGCAATGCTACATTGCTTCCCTCACTGTAAGCCCACCGGTTAGGACACCACCAGCAGCAACTGTGGAGGTATCGTCGCAAGGCCAAAGCAGTCAGGGAATCACAAAGTTATTGGTAGGAAGCACTGTATGTAGGCTAACATCAAGAATACCATCACCAACCCTTTCTGAATCTGCCATGTCCACCACCACCACTGCTAGTTCCACCATATGCAGCTCTCCAGTTCAGCTCACCCAGCCCTCCACCAGCATGTCAAAGGCCGCATTGTCCATGCACTGAGGCAATCAGTCAGTGGAAAGGTGCACCTCACAACAGATACATGGACCAGTAGGCATGGCCAGGGACGTTATGTGTCCATCACGTCGCACTGGGTTAATGTGGTGGATGCAGGGTCCACAGGGGACAGCCATAGTGGGACAGTTCTGCCTAGCCCACGGTCTAGGAAACAGTTGGCTGTAGGCGTTCGCCACCCTTCCTCCTCCTCCTCCAGAAGCGAAAGCTCGTCCACAGAGCGCAGTCGCATTTCCACTCCATCTGCAGCTGCCAGTGTTGCACATGGGGTGTCCCATTATCGAACAGCTAGTGGTAAGCGTCAGCAGGCTGTGTTAGAAATGAAGTGTTTGGGCGACAATAGACACACCGTGGAAGTTCTGGCCGAGTAATTGCAGCAACAAACTCAGTCATGGCTGGGCAGTGTACATCTTGAGGTAGGCAAGGTAGTCGGTGATAGCGGAAGGAATTTTATGGCTGCCATATCCCTTTCAGAACTTAAACACATACCTTGCCTGGCTCACACCTTGAACGTGGTGCAGTGCTTTCTGAAAAATTATCCGGAGTTACCAGCCCTGCTCCTGAAGGTGCGAAGACTTTGCTCGCACATGCACCAGTCGCCCGTACACTCCAGCCGTATGCTGAACCATCAGCGATCGCTGAATCTTCCCCAGCACTGCCTAATAATCGACGTTGCAACAAGGTGGAACTCCACACTGCACATGCTTCAGAGGCTGTGCGAACAGAGGCATGCTGTAATTAATTTGTGGGAGGATACACATACACTGGCAGGCACTTGGATGGCAGACTTGGAGTTGTCTGGTGAGCAGTGGTCGATGCTACAAGACCTCTGTCAAGTCCTTCAGTGTTTTGAGGAATGCACACAGCTGGTAAGTGCAGATGACGCCATCATAAGCATGAGCATCCCACTAATGCATCTGCTGATGCAAAGTTTGACGTACATTTAGGAGCTGGCATCTGCAGCCGAGGAGGAGGGAAGCCTTGATGACAGTCAGCCATTGTCTGCTCAGGGAACTTTCCTGGACGAGGTGGCGGATGAAGAGGAGGAGGAGGTTGATGGGGATGAATATTTATGGGAGGATGCTTCTCAGGGGGCAATACAAACTGGTGGCGTTGCAAGGTCAGGTACAGGGATTTTGCGGGATACAAGTGATGTTGATTTGCAAGAAAGTGCTCCTCAACCCAGCACAAGCAGTTAATTGACACCTGGAACATTGGCCCACATGACTGAGAATGCCTTGCGTATCCTAAAAAGGGTCGCCCGCATTATCAAAATGATGACCAATGACAATTACTGGTTGGCCTGCCTCTTGGATCCACGATATAAAAGAAAATTACAAAATATCATGCCACATGAGAACCTTGAGCAAATATTGGCTACCAAACAAGCAACTCTTGTAGACCGTTTGGTTCAGGCATTCCCAGCACACAGCGGCGGTGATGGTCCTCACACGAGCCATAGAGGGCAACATGACAGAGGTGTTAGAGGTGCACAAATCTGAAGTGGCGTTGGACAGAGGGGTTTTATGACCAGTTTGTGGAATGATTTCACAATGACCACTGACATGACAGGTACTGCTGCATCGATTCAAAGTGATAGGAGACAGCATTTGTCCAGTATGGTTACGAACTACTTTTCCTCCCTTATCGATGTTCTCCCTCACAGGTCATTCCCCCTTGATTACTGTGCATCTAAAATAGACACCTGGCCTGAATTGGCAGAATTTACATTAGAGGAGCTCGCTTGCCCTGCTGCTAGTGTGCTATCAGAAAGATTCTTCAGTGCTGCTGGTTCAATGCTGACTGAAAAAAGGACACGTTTGGCTACCCAGAATGTTGATGATCTAACCTCCATTAAAATGAACCAATCATGGATTTCAAATTATTTTGCCCGACCTTCCCCTGCTGACACGTATCTTGCTCGAAAAATTTCTTGCTTTTGGCCTCCTCTTACGATTTCTCCAATTCCTCCATTTGCAGCTGCTGAGTGTCCACCATAGGCCATTTTTATACCTCCCTAAATGGGCTGACACCCCCCACAGGGCCGTGGTTACCATCTGGCGCAAGCACCCGTGCGATTGCCATTTGCCTGGACAGGTGAGTGGGCCCACTCTTGGGCGACAGCACTGGCACAGGGTCCCTCATAGTACAATGAAGTGTCTCTAACAGTGGTGGTGCACAACCAACGTCAGACACACCGTCGTAATATGAGGGGCCCTGTGCCAGTACCGCCACCCATGAGAGAGTGTTCCCCCCCAGCTCCAACCATGTTCTACCACTTGCAATACTTACCTCTGCCTGCTCCACCACTGTGTAGTCTGTGCTGTTAAATCCTTCAATGGCACTGCCAATACAAATTTGTTGAAATGATAGATGATAGTAAAAATATACAGGGGCCCTGGCCTCCATTTAGACCAGTTAATACTTTGCGCCTACTGCCACTGTCTGCTACTCAGCAGAGGAGCCCACCCCTGTACCTAGCTATGCCACCTGTTTAGTCCTGTTACCAATTTTGAACTGCATTTAGCCTACTTTATTATTTGGGCCTACTAGCTGTGTTGCCACTCACTACAGTTGTCCTCCACTGAACAAAGCAATGCCGCCTGTTTAGTCCTGTTACCAATTTTGAACTGCATTTAGCCTACCTTATTATTTGGGCCTACTAACTGTGTCTGCCACTCATTACAGTTGTCATCCACTGAACAAAACAATGCCGCCTGTTTAGTCCTGTTACCAATTTTGAACTGCATTTAGCCTACTTTATTATTTGGGTCTACTAACTGTGTCTGCCACTCATTACAGTTGTCCTCCACTGAACAAAACAATGCCACCTGTTTAGTCCTGTTACCAATTTTGAACTGCATTTAGCCTACTTTATTATTTGGGCTTACTAACTGTGTCTGCCACTCATTACAGTTGTCCTCCACTGAACAAATCAATGCCACCTGTTTAGTCCTGTTACCAATTTTGAACTGCATTTAGCCTACTTTATTATTTGGGCTTACTAACTGTGACTGCCACTCATTACAGTTGTCCTCCACTGAACAAATCAATGCCACCTGTTTAGTCCTGTTACCAATTTTGAACTGCATTTAGCCTACTTTATTATTTGGGCTTACTAACTGTGACTGCCACTCATTACAGTTGTCCTCCACTGAACAAAACAATGCCACCTGTTTAGTCCTGTTACCAATTTTGAACTGCATTTAGCCTACTTTATTATTTGGGCTTACTAACTGTGTCTGCCACTCATTACATTTGTCCTCCACTGAACAGATCAATGCCACCTGATTAGTCCTGTTACCAATTTTGAACTGCATTTTGCCTACTTTATTATTTGGGCTTACTAACTGTGACTGCCACTCATTACAGTTGTCCTCCACTGAACAAATCAATGCCACCTGTTTAGTCCTGTTACCAATTTTGAACTGCATTTAGCCTGCTTTATTATTTGGGACTACTAACTGTGTCTGCCACTCATTACAGTTGTCCTCCACTGAACAAAGCAATGCTGCCTGTTTAGTCATGTTACCAATTTTGAACTGCATTTAGCCTGCTTTATTATTTGGGCCTATATCTGTGTTTCCTCCTCATCCTGCCCATTGCCCAGCCACTGCTAGATGAGTCTGCTGGTACATTGACCCAGACCACTACATTCCACTTGCACTCTCCACAGCCAGAATCTGACCCTGCTGAAAGTCAGGTTCCACCTCCCGCATACTATACCACCTTACATGGGGACAAATAGGAAGGTGCAGATGGAAGTGCAGGTTCCTTCATCAGGTGTGGGGCATACTCGTTGGTGATGTCACTGGCACAAATACAAGTTAAACTGAAGCTCTTCCACTTAACATAAATGACTCCCATTTAGATCACCTGCAGAGTAACTTTAAATACCACTGGCAGACCACCTCTCTCAAACACCTAGGAATTAATCTCACAACATCGTATTCTACTTAATACAAAAACAATTTCCCTCTATTATATACAGACACGAGATCTTTATTGACTAAATGGAAATCACTCCCTGTTAGGTGTCGAGTTCCCGCTCAGTGGGAATCTCGAACCATGTCCGCTGCGGTCTCCCATTTTTATGCAGCCACAGTGGAGCCTGCTCAGCGGACACGTCAGTCCCAGCATCTGGCTCAAGCTGATACTGTATGCTTGGTTACTCCTGCCTTTCCAGGTCCTGCCTTTGCAGCCAGCACTGATCAGCAGTGAGCAGGCATTTCAGGGACTAAGTCTTGCTTTTCCCATACTGAGCATGCCCACGGGTCGACCTCCCATTGGAGGTCGGGGGTCACATGCCCAGGTCCTGTTGAGACTCCTATTGGACCATCAGGAAGGTCCCGGAGTGCTACTACTATAAAAGGTTTGCATGGCCGCTCGGCCATGCGCTAGTATAAGCTTGCTAACGTGTGTGTGTGTGGATGTACTCTATGTCTTTTGATGGATGAAAGCTCCGATTCATTCCCATCCCTATAGTTGTTGACTGCTTGCGAATGGTGGAAGCTACCTAGCGCCTGACAGTGCTTTCCCGCACATCAAGCACACGTTACTGCATCTGTTAGCAGTGACTGCCAGTGCAGCACCGTGCGCAATCAGTGCTCTTTCCTAGCCCTAGTGACGGATGCCAGAGCGGCGCTGTACGCACTCTGTGTGGTAATCTTTAATTAGTCCTGACAACTGGTCAGTGTAGGGTGGGAATTCCCACTTGATCTCAGCATCTGACTCAGGGCATCCTCAGGCGTGGGCTCAAAAGCCACTGAGGGTCAGAGCAAGATCAATCAACAGCGTATTGGGGGTGAGTTTCAGAGATCCTACTAGCGTCCATCTGCTGCACCCTGTGACTGCTAACAGGGCACAGCATTTCCTTTGTTTCTCTGCGACACTGTGAAGCAACAGAGTTCACATCAGTTCATACCTTTTGATGGAACCGATGTCTTTTCTGGTGTCATACCGCCATATAGTGCCCCCATTACCTAGCATCAGCTTCCATCGCTGCACGGTGGACCTCGGGCTGCCAATGCACCTTATTACTATCTTTTTATTTATTCGGTGTGTTTCACTAGCCCTAACACTCCCTCTCTCATTATTTGGATGCATTTCAGCAATAAAAATGACTATCCTCCCAAAAATGTTATATCTTTTTGAAACATTATCAGTCCCACTCAGAGATTTACGTGCTTTTCAAGCTGTAACTTTAAATTTCATATGGGAAGGAAGACGTCATAGAATTCCAAAGTCGTTAATGCTGGCTGATAAAAATGGGAGGTCTAGCAGCACCTAACTTTGATTATTATTATTGGGCATCACATTTCCGCATGATCCCATTGTGGTCTTCTAAACCTGCCTATACAAAAAGGATGGAGATTAAAAAATTATGGTTAGCCCCAGTTCACCCCAACTCCCTGATCTGGAATGGGGCTTAAAATCCCCCGTCAATATACCTATTGGGTCCAATGAGGCACACTAGAAATATATGCTCTAAAAATTTCAATCTGACATCACCGAATTCTGACCTTACTTCCTTCCTTTTCCATCTGAATTTCCCTGAAAGGTTATCTCATTCATTTAAAGGGGTATGGACTCCATCTGGCTTGTTTAACTTCGCTGACATAATTAACCCCTTTCTGCCATTAGACGTACTATTGCGTCCATGTGGGGTGGGCTTTACTTCCCAAGGACGCAATAGTACGTCATATGCGATCGGCAGCGCTCACGGGGGGAGCGCCGCCGATCGCGGCCGGGTGTCAGCTGTTTATCGCAGCTGACATCCGGCACTATGTGCCAGGAGCGGTCACGGACCGCCCCCGGCACATTAACCCCCGGCACACCGCGCTCAAAGATGATCGCGATGTGCCGGCGGTGCAGGGAAGCACCGCGCAGGGAGGGGGCTCCCTGCGGGCTTCCCTGAGCCCCCCGCAGCAACGCGATGTGATCGCGTTGCTGCGAGGGTCTCACCTCCCTCCCTGCTCCCTCCAGCCCCGGATCCAAGATGGCCGCGGATCCGGGTCCTGCAGGGAGGGAGGTGGCTTCACAGAGCCTGCTCAGAGCAGGCACTGTGAAGCCTGCAGCGCTGCATGTCAGATCAGTGATCTGACAGAGTGCTGTGCAAACTGTCAGATCACTGATCTGTGATGTCCCCCCCTGGGACAAAGTAAAAAAGTAAAAAAAAAAATTTCAAATGTGTAAAAAAAAAATAAAAAAAAATATTCCAAAATAATGAAAAAAAAAAAAAATATTATTCCCATAAATACATTTCTTTATCTAAATAAAAAAAACAAAACAATAAAAGTACACATATTTAGTATCGCCGCGTCCGTAACGGCCCGACCTATAAAACTGGCCCACTAGTTAACCCCTTCAGTAAACACCGTAAGAAAAAAAAAAAAAAAAACGAGGCAAAAAACAACGCTTTATTATCATACCGCCGAACAAAAAGTGGAATAACACGCGATCAAAAAGACAGATATAACTAACCATGGTACCGCTGAAAGCGTCATATTGTCCCGCAAAAAACTAGCCGCAATACAGCATCATCAGCAAAAAAATAAAAAAGTTATAGTCCTGAGAATAAAGTGATGCAAAAATAATTATTTTTTCTATAAAATAGTTTTTATCGTATAAAAGCGCCAAAACATAAAAAAATGATATAAATGAGGTGTCGCTGTAATCGTACTGACCCGAAGAATAAAACTGCTTCATCAATTTTACCAAACGCGGAACGGTATAAACGCCTCCCCCAAAAGAAATTCATGAATAGCTGGTTTTTGGTCATTCTGCCTCACAAAAATCGGAATAAAAAGCGATCAAAAAATGTCACGTGCCCGAAAATGTTACCAATAAAAACATCAACTCGTCCCGCAAAAAACAAGACCTCACATGACTCTGTGGACCAAAATATAGAAAAATTATAGCTCTCAAAATGTGGTAATGCAAAAAATATTTTTTGCAATAAAAAGCGTCTTTCAGTGTGTGACGGCTGCCAATCATAAAAATCCACTAAAAAACCCGCTATAAAAGTAAATCAAACCCCCCTTCATCACCCCCTTATTTAGGGAAAAATTAAAAAAATGTATTTATTTCCATTTTCCCATTAGGGTTAGGGCTAGGGTTAGGGCTAGGGTTAGGGCTAGGGTTAGGGCTAGGGTTAGGGCTAGGGTTAGGGTTAGGGTTAGGGCTAGGGTTAGGGCTAGGGTTAGGGCTAGGGTTAGGGTTAGGGCTAGGGCTAGGGTTAGAGTTAGGGCTAGGGTTAGGGCTAGGGTTAGGGCTAGGGTTAGGGCTAGGGCTAGGGCTAGGGTTAGGGTTAGGGATAGGGTTAGGGCTAGGGTTAGGGCTAGGGTTAGGATTAGGGTTAGGGCTAGGGTTAGGGCTAGGGCTACAGTTTGGGTTGGGGCTAAAGTTACAGTTAGGGTTTAGATTACATTTACGGTTGGGAATAGGGTTGGGATTAGGGTTAGGGGTGTGTCAGGGTTAGAGGTGTGGTTAGGGTTACTGTTGGGATTAGGGTTAGGGATGTGTTTGGATTAGGGTTTCAGTTATAATTGGGGGGTTTCCACTGTTTAGGCACATCAGGGGCTCTCCAAACGTGACATGGCGTCCGATCTCAATTCCAGCCAATTCTGCGTTGAAAAAGTAAAACAGTGCTTCTTCCCTTCTGAGCTCTCCCGTGTGCCCAAACAGGGGTTTACCCCAACATATGGGGTATCAGCGTACTCAGGACAAATAGGACAACAACTTTTGGGGTCCAATTTCTCCTGCTACCCTTGGGAAAATACAAAACTCGGGGCTAAAACATATTTTTTGTGGGAAAAAAAAAGATTTTTTATTTTCACGGCTCTGCGTTATAAACTGTAGTGAAACACTTGGGGGTTCAAAGTTCTCACAACACATCTAGATTAGTTCCCTGGGGGGTCTAGTTTCCAATATGGGGTCACTTGTGGGGGGTTTCTACTGTTTAGGTACATTAGGGGTTCTGCAAACGCAATGTGACGTCTGCAGACCATTCCATCTAAGTCTGCATTCCAAATGGCGCTCCTTCCCTTCCGAGCTCTGCCATGCGCTCAAACGGTGGTTTCCCCCAACATACGGGGTATCAGCGTACTCAGGACAAATTGGACAACAACTTTTGGGGTCGAATTTCTCCTCTTACCCTCGGGAACATACAAAACTGGGGGCTAAAAAATAATTTTGGGGGGAAAGATTTTTTTTTTTAATTTTCACGGCTCTGCGTTACAAACTGTAGTGAAACACTTGGGGGTTCAAAGCTATCACAACACATCTAGATGAGTTCCTTAGGGGGTCTAGTTTCCAAAATGGTGTCACTTGTGGGAGGTTTCTACTGTTTAGGTACATTAGGGGCTCTGCAAATGCAATGTGACACCTGCAGACCATTCCATCTAAGTCCTCATTCCAAATGGAGCTCCTTCCCTTCTGAGCCCTCCCATGCGCCCAAACAGTGGTTCCCCCCCCACATATGGGGTATCAGCGCACTCAGGACAAATTGGACAACAAATTGTGGGGTCGAATTTCTCCTGTTACCCTCGGGAAAATACAAAACTGGGGGCTAAAAAATAATTTTTGTGGGAAAAAAATTTTGTTTTATTTTTACGGCTCTGCATTATAAACTTCTGTGAAGCACTTGGTGGGTCAAAGTGCTCACCACACCTCTAGATAGGTTCCTTAGGGGGTCTACTTTCCAAAATGGTGTCACTTGTGGGGGGTTTCAATGTTTAGGCACATCAGTGGCTCTTCAAACGCAACATGACGTCCCATCTCAATTCCTGTCAATTTTGCATTGAAAAGTCAAACGGCGCTCCTTCCCTTCCGAGCTCTCCCATCCGCCCAAACAGTGGTTTACCCCCACATATGGGCTATCAGCGTACTCAGGACAAATTGTACAACAACTTTTGGGGTCCAATTTCTTCTCTTACCCTTGGGAAAATAAAAAATTGGGGGCAAAAAGATAATTTTTGTGAAAAAATATGATTTTTTATTTTTACGGTTCTACATTATAAACTTCTGTGAAGCACTTGGTGGGTCAAAGTGCTCACCACACCTCTAGATAAGTTCCTTAGGGGGTCTACTTTCCAAAATGGTGTCACTTGTGGGGGGTTTCAATGTTTAGGCACATCAGTGGCTCTTCAAACGCAACATGACGTCCCATCTCAATTCCTGTCAATTTTGCATTGAAAAGTCAAACGGCGCTCCTTCCCTTCCGAGCTCTCCCATCCGCCCAAACAGTGGTTTACCCCCACATATGGGCTATCAGCGTACTCAGGACAAATTGTACAACAACTTTTGGGGTCCAATTTCTTCTCTTACCCTTGGAAAAATAAAAAATTGGGGGCGAAAAGATAATTTTTGTGAAAAAATATGATTTTTTATTTTTACGGTTCTACATTATAAACTTCTGTGAAGCACTTGTTGGGTCAAAGTGCTCACCACACCTCTAGATAAGCTCCTTAGGGGGTCTACTTTCCAAAATGGTGTCACTTGTGGGGGGTTTCAATGTTTAGCCACATCAGGGGCTCTCCAAACGAAACATGGCGTCCCATCTCAATTCCAGTCAATTTTGCATTGAAAAGTCAAATGGCACTCCTTCGCTTCCGAGCTCTGCCATGCGCCCAAACAGTGGTTTACCCCCACATGTGGGGTATTGGCATACTCAGGACAAATTGTACAACAATGTTTGGGGTCCATTTTCTCCTGTTACCCTTGGTAAAATAAAACAAATTGGAGCTGAATTAAATTTTTTGTGAAAAAAAGTTAAATGTTCATTTTTATTTAAACATTGAAAAAATTCCTGTGAAGCACCAGAAGGGTTAATAAACTTCTTGAATATGGTTTTGAGCACCTTGAGGGGTGTAGTTTTTAGAATGGTGTCACACTTGGGTATTTTCTATCATATAGACCCCTCAAAATGACTTCAAATGAGATGTGGTCCCTAAAATAAAATGGTGTTGTAGAAATGAGAAATTGCTGGTCAACTTTTAACCCTTATAACTCCCTAACAAAAAAAAATTTTGGTTCCAAAATTGTGCTGATGTAAAGTAGACATGTGGGAAATGTTACTTATTAAGTATTTTGTGTGACATATCTCTGTGATTTAATTGCATAAAAATTCAAAGTTGGAAAATTGCGAAATTTTCATAATTTTCGCCAAATTTCCATTTTTTTCACAAATAAACGCAGGTACTATCAAATAATTTTTACCATTGTCATGAAGTACAATATGTCATGAGAAAACAATGTCAGAATCACCAGGATCCATTGAAGCGTTCCAGAGTTATAACCTCATAAAGGGACAGTGGTCAGAATTGTAAAAATTGGCCCGGTCATTAACGTGCAAACCACCCTTGGGGGTAAAGGGGTTAATTATAAAACGCAAATTCTACATTCCTATGATGAGTCGAAAACAAATCTCTCCCTCCACTACATTATTTCAATAGATTAAATTTAGGCACTTTGCCTCATCATTATTCCATGGTCTACAGACGTCCATTCCTACCTCTTTTGAGAGACTGTGCAAGAATAGTTAAACAACAAAATGTTTAATATCTAGTATTTACAATATTCTACAGGCTCCAGACATAGATTCCCTAACTAGACACTTATATACTCAAATGGGAGGAATATCTGGGTAAAACACTGACCATGATAGAATGGAGAAATATTTGGACATGAGCAGCCAAGACTGCATCTTGTATTTCATACAAAGAAAATCAGTACAAAATTCTTCATCTCTGGTACCATAGCCTGAATTTTAACATAAAATGGACCCATCTATTCCTTCTGTTTGCTGGCATTGCATCATGTCTAGTGGTTCTATATTTGACATTTTTTGGGATTGTCTACTGATTAAACCCTTCTAGGTGATAGTCAAACTCCTCATTAAGCAAGGTTTTGCAGTGGTTCTCTCATTAAGTCCTCAGCTCTTTCTATTAAATATTTTCCCTGAATCCATATCCAAGAAGAGATCCATTAAACTGCTTTTACATATGTTAAAAGCAGCAGCTTACCATTGGAAGTGAACCGCTCCACCTTCCCAACTAGATTTAAATTCGCACATCAAAGTTATCAGGAACTTTGAATACCGGGCAGCCCTTAATAATAATAATAATACTGTAGAGATTTAACATTGTTTGGTCTCCTTAGAATCGATTCATTTTGGTGCATGCTAAATATATGATCTCTATGAGATGGCTATAACTAGGTCGTAACATTCCAAATCATTCCCCCCTTTCCTTTTGTATGAGTCTGTGTGTTTGTATGTAAAATTTTACTCTTTATCTACTTGAAAATGTTTAACTATTACTATAGTCTAAGACTGGTTGTTAACCTATAAATGAAAGTGAAAAATCTAAAATACCTAATTTGAAAAATTTTCGATAAAAATTACAATTAGAAAAAAAGCAGAAAATTGCATAATTAGAAGACAACATTACTTAAAGGGAACCTGTCACCCCGAAAATCGCGGGTGAGGTAAGCCCACCGGCATCAGGGGCTTATCTACAGCATTCTGTAATGCTGTAGATAAGCCCCCGATGTTACCTGAAAAAGGAGAAAAAGACGTTATATTATACTCACTAAATACCTCCAAAAACAATAAATATTTGCACCTTTTATATGACAATAAAAAAACTATTAAAAAAGTTCCCTGATGAAGGAATACGTCCTATTCCGAAACTAGTAGGAAATTGGTCCACCGTGCTATCTGTAGCAAGTCACGTGAGCAATCACATGACCGTGACGTCACGCAAGGTCCTGCAGAGGCAGAGAACCGAGAGCTGCACAACAGCGCTTAGTCTCTACTAGCAGTGAGCGAGCATAGGGCTGTTTGCCTCCGGCCGGGCAAAAGAGGAAAAAAAACTCCACCGAAGCCGCATTTTTCCACATTTGGACTTTTACAAAGACCGACTAAAGGGAACTGTGGATATTATCGACTATACCGCACTAGGTAAAAAATCAATTTATTATCTCGCTCAGAATTTCCTTATGGTAATGTTGTGCTCCATGGTGGAGCTATTTTAAAACACAGCACAGACTTATTATTTTTAATAGTTTTTTATTGTCATATAAAAGGTGCAAATATTTATTGTTTTTTGGAGGTATTTAGTGGTCACAAAACTGGAGCACCCAGCGCGGATTATTTTTATATATATACCTGTTAATAGCTACTAATACAGAAGGGTGGCACTGTATTTGTATCCGCTGCAGGATTCACAGTTTCTGAAGCGCTACTGGTGTGCTTAGTTATATTATACTCACCCAGGGGCGGTCCCGCTGCTGGTCAGGTCAGATGGGCGTCTCTGGTCCGCTGCGGCGCCTCCCATCTTCATTACAAGACGTCTTCTTCTGATCTTCAGCCACGGCTCCGGCGCAGGCGTACTTTGCTCTGCCCTCTTGAGGGCAGAGGATAGTACTGCAGTGCGCAGGCGCCGGAAAGGTCAGAGGCCCGGGGCCTGCGCACTGCAGTACTTTGTCTGCCCTCAACAGGGCAAAGCAAAGTACGCCTGCGCCGGAGCCATGGCTGAAGATCAGAAGAGGACGTCTTGTAATGAAGATGGGAGGCGCCGCAGCGGACCGGAGACGCCCATCCAACCGGACCAGCAGCGGGACCGCCCCTGGGTGTGTATAATATAACGTCTTTTTCTCCTTTTTCAGGTAACATCGGGGGCTTATCTACAGCATTACAGAATGCTGTAGATAAGCCCCTGATGCCGGTGGGCTTACCTCACCCGCGTTTTTCGGGGTAACAGGTTCCCTTTAAGACAAAGCTACTGTCTGTGACGCTGGGTCACTTTTCACAGACTAGCTGTGTGTCGGGATAGTCATGGAGTCTGAGGTCAAAAGCAAGGAGGATACATCATTAACAGAGGGCAGAGACAAAGATGTAGTCCAGTTACGGTCTGAGGTCAAAATACCAGGAAGATAGTGGATCAGAACAAAGGATTTAAACAGGTCTGTATTTTCGTGACATATTGTACTTCTTGAATGGGTAAAATTTATTCTATATAACTTTCGTTTATTTGTGAAAAAAAACAGAAGTTTGGCGAAAATTTACAAAACCACCTGGCCCCCAGAAGCCAATTACATAGGTCGGGGTGAGTGGAAGTGGGTTAGTATTTTTAACTGTGATTTTGTCTAGTTGACAGATATTGAGGCAAGGAAGAAGCCCCCCATCTTTCTTTTTTTACAAAGAAAAATCCAGCAGGTACAGTAGAGGAGGAATATAATCCTTCCATACACTTCCGCTAAAATATTCTTTCATGGCAGTCCATTCATCCCAAACAAATTGTAAAGGCGAGCTTTAGGTCATTTGGCATTAGGGACAACATTAATAGCACAATCATAAGGCAAATGGGGAGTTATTATTTCCACCTTTTTTTCTGAGAACACATCTTCTTAGTCCTTCAGATACCCAGGCAGACACTTCAGACTATATTTGTACAGTGTGACGCTAGTCACTACTCATGGATAGATCATGAGGCAGAGAAGTCAGACGCTCCAGTGTCAGAACTAAGACAGCAAATAGGAAACCATGAGAAAAGACAAAGGCATAAGATAGTTCAGATTCTATACCAGGAGATAGAAGATAGAGGCAAAAAGGACAAGACAAAGGAATAGTCAAAACAAGGTCCAATGGTCAGGAACCATAAGATCAGAGCTCAGAACAACACACAGCAGGAAGCACAAACTATGTTTGGCAGGAATCACAGGCAAACAGCTCAATTTATATAGCTTGGGAAACAGAGAACACCTGGAGAAAGTCCTACACCTCCCAGTTACAAATTGGACAGCCGAGATGTCAATCAAAACACTGACACCTAAGCATAACCCAGTTTCCATAGGACAGCAAAACAATCTCTCACTGAGCAAAGGAATCGTGACAATACCCACTCTTCTAGGGGAGCCACATAACCATACCTCCCAACTTTTGAAGATGGGAAAGAGGGGCAAAGTTTGCGGCGCGCAACGCGCGCCGTGGCAAATTTTAGGCCACACCTCTGACCACACCCATTCACTAGTCACACCCATATTAACGTCTCAACCACACCCATTTAGCACTGCTGATCAAACTGTTCATAAAGGATAATTATAAACAAAAAAATATGGCCAGACAGTGCTCCATACTGTATAATGGCCACACATGATGCTCCATACTGTATAATGGCCACACATGATGCACCATACTGTATAATGGCCACACATGATGCACCATACTGTATAATGGCCACACATGATGCCCCATACTGTATAATTGCCGCACATGATGCTCTATACTGTATATGGGCTGCACATGATGCTCCATACTGTATAATGACTGCACATGATGCTCCATACTGTATAATGACTGCACATGATGCTCCATACTGTATATGGGCTGCACATGATGCTCCATACTGTATAATGACTGCACATGATGCTCCATACTGTATAATGACTGCACATGATGCTCCATACTGTATAATGACTGCACATGATGCTCCATACTGTATAATGACCGCACATGATGCTCAATACTGTATAATGACCGCACATGATGCTCCATACTGTACAATGACTGCACATGATGCTCCATACTGTATATTGACCGCACATGATGCTCCATACTGTATAATAGCCACACATGATGCTCCATACTGTATAATGACCGCACATGCTGCTCCATACTGTATAATGACCGCACATGATGCTCCATACTGTATAATGACCGCACATGATGCTTCATACTGTATAATAGCCGCACATGATGCTTCATACTGTATAATGGCCGCACATGATGCTCCATACTGTATAATGGCCACACATAGCTACTCCTACACACACGGCTGCGCTCCGTACACTTTGCACACACGGCTCTGCTCCGTACACACGGCTCCACTCCATACATCTCATACACACACGGCTCCGCTCCGTACATACGGCTCCACTCCATACATCTCATACACACACGGCTCCGCTCCATACACCTCATACACATTCAGCTCCGCTCCATACACCTTGTACACATTCAGCTCCATACACCTCATACACAGCTCCGCTCCATACACCTCATACACACACGGCTCTGCTCCATACATCTCGTACACACGGCACTACTCCGTACACCTCGTACACACACCGCTCCGCTCCATACACCTTGCACACGCTGCTCCACTCCGTATACCTTGCACACACGGCTCCGCTGCGTACACCTCATACACATACGGCTCCTCTCCATACATCTCGTACACACACGGCACTACTCCGTACACCTCGTACACACACGGCTCCACTCTATACACATTGCACATGCTCCGTATACCTTGTGCAAGCATGGCTCTGCTCTGTACACCTCATACACACGTGGCTCCGCTCCATACACCTTTCACACTCTGCTCTGATCCGCACACCTCTTACACACACAACTCCGCTCCGTACACCTCATACACACGCATCTGTGCTCCGTACAGCTCGTACACACGACTCCGCTCCGTACACCTTTCACATGCTGCTCCGCTCCGTACACCTCGTACACACCCGGCTCAGCTCCGTACACCTCGTAAACACGCGGCTGTGCTCTGTACACCTCGTACACACGCGGCTGTGCTCCATACACCTCATACACACGGCTCCGTCCACCTCTTACACACGATTCCGCTCCATACACCTTTCACATGCTGCTCCGCTCCGTACACCTCGTACACACCCGGCTCAGCTCCGTACACCTCGTAAACACGCGGCTGTGCTCCGTACACCTCGTACACACGTGGCTGTGCTCCGTACACCTCGTACACACGGCTCCATCCACCTCTTACACACGACTCCGCTCCGTACACCTTTCACATGCTGCTCCACTCCGTACACCTCGTACACACGCGGCTGTGCTCCGTACACCTCGTACACACGCGGCTGTGCTCCGTACACCTCGTACACACGCGGCTGTGCTCGGTACACCTCTTACACACGACTCTGCTCCGTACACCTTTCACATGCTGCTCCGCTCCGTACACCTCGTACACACGCGGCTGTGCTCCGTACACCTCGTACACACGCGGCTGTGCTCCGTACACCTCGTACACACGCGGCTGTGCTCGGTACACCTCGTACACACACGGCTGTGCTCGGTTCACCTCTTACACACGACTCCGCTCCGTACACCTTTCACATGCTGCTCCGCACACCTCGTACACACGCGGCTGTGCTCCCTACACCTCGTAGACACGCGTCTGTGCTCTGTACACCTCGTGCACAAGGCTCCGTATACCACTTACACACGACTCCGCTCCGTACACCTTTCATAGTACGAGGTGCACCGAGCGGAGCCGCGTGTGTGTACGAAGTGCACCGAGCGGAGCCGCGTGTGTGTACGAGGTGCACCGAGCAGAGCCGCGTGTGTGTACGAGGTGCACCAAGCGGAGCCACGTGTGTGTGTCTGTGTACGAAGTGTACTGAGCGGAGCCTCAGCCGCGTGTGTGTACGAGGTGCACGAGCAGAGCTGCATGTGTGTATGAGGTGCACCAAGCGGAGCCGCGTGTGTGTACGAGGTGCACCGAGCGGAGCCGCGTGTGTGTATGAGGTGCACCAAGCGGAGCCGCGTGTGTGTCTGTGTACGAGGTGTACTGAGTATGGGTTGAAATTCATGGAGGGAAAAATGGTAACAAAATTCTCATTGGGGTCTGTTACAAACCCCCAAATATAACAGAAAGCATGGAAAGTCTACTTCTAAAGCAGATAGATGAAGCTGCAACCCATAATGAGGTCCTGGTTATGGGGGACTTTAACTACCCGGATATTAACTGGGAAACAGAAACCTGTGAAACCCATAAAGGCAACAGGTTTCTGCTAATAACCAAGAAAAATTATCTTTCACAATTGGTGCAGAATCCAACCAGAGGAGCAGCACTTTTAGACCTAATACTATCTAATAGACCTGACAGAATAACAAATCTGCAGGTGGTTGGGCATTTAGGAAATAGCGACCACAATATTGTGCAGTTTCACCTGTCTTTCACTAGGGGGACTTGTCAGGGAGTCACAAAAACATTGAACTTTAGGAAGGCAAAGTTTGACCAGCTTAGAGATGCCCTTAATCTGGTAGACTGGGACAATATCCTCAGAAATAAGAATACAGATAATAAATGGGAAATGTTTAAGAACATCCTAAATAGGCAGTGTAAGCGGTTTATACCTTGTGGGAATAAAAGGACTAGAAATAGGAAAAACCCAATGTGGCTAAACAAAGAAGTAAGACAGGCAATTAACAGTAAAAAGAAAGCATTTGCACTACTAAAGCAGGATGGCACCATTGAAGCTCTAAAAAACTATAGGGAGAAAAATACTTTATCTAAAAAACTAATTAAAGCTGCCAAAAAGGAAACAGAGAAGCACATTGCTAAGGAGAGTAAAACTAATCCCAAACTGTTCTTCAACTATATCAATAGTAAAAGAATAAAAACTGAAAATGTAGGCCCCTTAAAAATAGTGAGGAAAGAATGGTTGTAGATGACGAGGAAAAAGCTAACATATTAAACACCTTCTTCTCCACGGTATTCACGGTGGAAAATGAAATGCTAGGTGAAATCCCAAGAAACAATGAAAACCCTATATTAAGGGTCACCAATCTAACCCAAGAAGAGGTGCGAAACCGGCTAAATAAGATTAAAATAGATAAATCTCCGGGTCCGGATGGCATACACCCACGAGTACTAAGGGAACTAAGTAATGTAATAGATAAACCATTATTTCTTATTTTTAGTGACTCTATAGCGACAGGGTCTGTTCCGCAGGACTGGCGCATAGCAAATGTGGTGCCAATATTCAAAAAGGGCTCTAAAAGTGAACCTGGAAATTATAGGCCAGTAAGTCTAACCTCTATTGTTGGTAAAATATTTGAAGGGTTTCTGAGGGATGTTATTCTGGATTATCTCAATGAGAATAACTGTGTAACTCCATATCAGCATGGGTTTATGAGAAATCGCTCCTGTCAAACCAATCTAATCAGTTTTTATGAAGAGGTAAGCTATAGGCTGGACCACGGTGAGTCATTGGACGTGGTATATCTCGATTTTTCCAAAGCGTTTGATACCGTGCCGCACAAGAGGTTGGTACACAAAATGAGAATGCTTGGTCTGGGGGAAAATGTGTGTAAATGGGTTAGTAACTGGCTTAGTGATAGAAAGCAGAGGGTGGTTATAAATGGTATAGTCTCTAACTGGGTCGCTGTGGCCAGTGGGGTACCGCAGGGGTCAGTATTGGGACCTGTTCTCTTCAACATATTCATTAATGATCTGGTAGAAGGTTTACACAGTAAAATATCGATATTTGCAGATGATACAAAACTATGTAAAGCAGTTAATACAAGAGAAGATAGTATTCTGCTACAGATGGATCTGGATAAGTTGGAAACTTGGGCTGAAAGGTGGCAGATGAGGTTTAACAATGATAAATGTAAGGTTATACACATGGGAAGAGGGAATCAATATCACCATTACACACTGAACGGGAAACCACTGGGTAAATCTGACAGGGAGAAGGACTTGGGGATCCTAGTTAATGATAAACTTACCTGGAGCAGCCAGTGCCAGGCAGCAGCTGCCAAGGCAAACAGGATCATGGGGTGCATTAAAAGAGGTCTGGATACACATGATGAGAGCATTATACTGCCTCTGTACAAATCCCTAGTTAGACCGCACATGGAGTACTGTGTCCAGTTTTGGGCACCGGTGCTCAGGAAGGATATAATGGAACTAGAGAGAGTACAAAGGAGGGCAACAAAATTAATAAAGGGGATGGGAGAACTACAATACCCAGATAGATTAGCGAAATTAGGATTATTTAGTCTAGAAAAAAGACGACTGAGGGGCGATCTAATAACCATGTATAAGTATATAAGGGGACAATACAAATATCTCGCTGAGGATCTGTTTATACCAAGGAAGGTGACGGGCACAAGGGGGCATTCTTTGCGTCTGGAGGAGAGAAGGTTTTTCCACCAACATAGAAGAGGATTCTTTACTGTTAGGGCGGTGAGAATCTGGAATTGCTTGCCTGAGGAGGTGGTGATGGCGAACTCAGTCGAGGGGTTCAAGAGAGGCCTGGATGTCTTCCTGGAGCAGAACAATATTGTATCATACAATTATTAGGTTCTGTAGAAGGACGTAGATCTGGGTATTTATTATGATGGAATATAGGCTGAACTGGATGGACAAATGTCTTTTTTTGGCCTTACTAACTATGTTACTATGTTACTATGAGCGGAGCCTCAGCCGCGTGTGTGCACCGAGTGGAGCTGCAGCTTGTAATTAGCACATGATGATACAGTGACTGACTGTCATAGGGGCTTAGCCCTTTTATGCCTGGGGAAAAAAAAGCAACCACATTGATTAGTGTTGTCACTCTCTCCCAGGGAGCTGCTCCTCCTCTTCCACAATGCACAGGACGGAGGAGTCATCTCTGTGACATCCACTACTCACTGATCTGCATCTGTCCCATTAGCAGCCTCCAGTCCACTCATGGTCTGCTGCTTACATTGCCGCAGGTGTCCCCTCTCTCTGAACTGTGAGGCACACTGGAAGACTCAGGAACATACCGACGGGGAAGGGGCGTGGCCTAACAAAAGGGGGCATGTGACAGCAGCTTCAACTGTTCTGTCTGCAGGACACTCTGCGTCCCGTGCAGGACAGCCGGGACAAGCATCAAATCCGGGGCAGTCCCGCACAATGAGGGACGGTTGGGAGGTATGACATAACCCCAGGCTTTCCAAGAAATCTGTGATGAAAGATGCTGACCAGACGATCCACGTTTACAGCTCAAGTAGGGACCCAGATTCTGTCCCTATTAGTCCATAACCTCTTTAATACAGAATTTCCTGGAGCGAGTTATGAATGCTCTCAAGAATTTTGAGTCAAACTGCACCCCCTATTGGATACAATGTTCAAAGGAATGCCATGCAATCTCACCAGATCATTGATAAATAATCTGTATCAGGCAACCCCAATAAAAGAACAAAGTGTGCTTGTGTAGTGAATCGGTCACCTATCACCCAAATAACGGTTTACCCACTAGATAAAGGCAAATCAGTAATGAAATTCATGGACAAATTAGTCCACGGTCTTTATGGAATCGGCAATGGAGGCAATTCCCCACTCAGTTATGACAAATTTTTGCATGTGCACAAACCAAAACAAGCGGATACAAAACCAGTAGTATTTTTAAGCATGTTAAGCATGGATGGCCTCCAGAAGAGTCTATATATAGCAGCAGTGACCATGGGGTTACCACTCAAGATAGAGTCATGAAACTCTTGCAACAGATGTAATCTTAGATACATGGGCACAAATTATTTAGACCCTGGAGTAGCGGAAGGAGACAACGATTTTGTGAATCTCAGTCTCCAATTCTGAGGATGCCATGTAATCATTATGCTCTGAGGAAGGATGTTCTGGAGGAGGAACTGAATCAAGGCTGCATGACAAAGCATCAGCCCTATCATTCTTAGACCCTTATCTGAATGTGATAGAAAAATTGAATCTAGAAAAAAATGAAGACCACTCGGCCTGTCTCGGGGGTTAAATCTTTAGCAGATTGAATATAAGTAAAATTTTTATCATCCGTAACAACTGTGACCTTATGAATAGCTCCTTCCAAAAAATGCCTCCATTCTTCAAAAGTTAAATTAACAGTGAGCTTCTCATGATTTCCAGCATAATAATTTCTCTCAGCAGATGAAAATTGCCTAGAAAAAAATGCACATGGCCTAAGTTTTTCAGTGTTTTAGGACCTTGAGACATAACAGTCCTCACCTCAACCTCAGATGCATCTACCTTTATGATAAATCGTTTCTGAAGATTGGGTTGCATCAAAACTGGAGCATACATGTAGCACTCTTTTGGTTTATTTAAGGCCCCAATGACATCCGACGACCAAACATTAAGATCTGCCCTCTTTCCTGTGAGATTGGTCAGAGGTTTAACTGTCCGTGAAAAACTTCTAATAGATTTTCTATAGTAAATTTCGAATTCTAAACAATGTGGTAGTGGAAAGTTGGAAAGTTGAACCCAATTAATTATAGCCTGCACCTTCCCAGGTTCCATCTTAAACCCTTCAGAAAATACAATTAACCATAGAAACAATATTTGTTGAACAGAAAAAGTACGCTCTTCTAATTTAGCAAATAAAACAATTTCCCTGAGTTTTTGTAAAACATAACAACATCATTACAACAAAATCTAAACTCCAATACGGCTCTTCTTCCCTTCTGAGCTTTGCACTGCGCCTCAACAGTAGTTTTTGACAACATGTGAGGTATCGGTGCACTCAGAAAAAATTGCACAACAAATTTTGCTGTGTATGTTCTCCTGTTATTCTTGTAAAACAACATTTTTGTGGAAAAAAACATCTTTTCATATTCACGGTTCAGTGTTGAAAAATTCTGTGAAGCATCTGTGGGTTCAAGGAGCTCACTACACATATACTGAGCTGTGTATAAACTCAGAATCCCCTCTGATCTTTCTGTGTACATTGTGCATTGTCAACGAGCTGCCAATCAGTGGTGCAGGTGGTGTAGCACAAATTAATGAGACTGGCTTGCTTGTGAGACCTAATCCTCTAGTGATATTCTCCTTCTGATAAAATACAAATTGTATGGAAACTACAGCAACCTAGTAAGTAACACATTCCTGAAATAGGCTTGTCTTCTTGCAGTGCCCTTAGTAATCTGCCTCTCTCCTATTCCTTCATTTTTCATATCCGTGCATTAGGCATCGGCTGTCTGTGGATCGGTGGTGAAATTCGGAGGATTTCTTTTGCCTTGTCCAGTGTTGTGCATGGTCAGCACAATCGTTGATGGTGAGCACCATTCACATCAGTCCAATTTATCCTTTTAGTGTATCCACATATGGAGCGCATTTCTTTCTTTTCTTTATATCCCTGCTGCACTCAGGCTAAATAGAAGAAAACTTGCTGACAGATTCCCATTACGCTGGCTCCAGAGTTATATAACACACTTACTAAAAAGAAGCAGTAGGAATGAACAATGAAGAAGAAATGGCAATATAGAGAAAAGGTGGTAGGCAAGTGGGGAGAGAATTAAATGGAAAATATCAACATAAAAAAAAATCGGATAACACAACCATGACAAAACTAACTTTTGATATATAGTGCCTTTGAAAAAGTGTTCGGCCCCCTGGAACTTTTCAACCTTTTCCCACATATCATGCTTCAAACATAAACATACCAAATGTAATTTTTTGGTGAAGAATCAACAACAAGTGGAACACAATTGTGAAGTTGAACGAAATTTATTGGTTATTTTAAATTTTTGTGGAAATTCAAAAACTGAAAAGTGGAACGTGCAATATTATTCGCCCCTTTAACTTAATACTTTGTTGCGCCACCTTTTGCTGCGATTACAGCTGCATGTCGTCCAGGGTATGTCTCTATCAGTTTTGTACATCGAGAGACTGAAATTCTTGCCCATTCTTCCTTGGCAAACAGCTCGAGCTCAGTGAGGTTTGATGGAGATCGTTTGTGAACAGCAGTTTTCAGCTCTTTCCACAGATTCTCAATTGGATTGAGGTCTGGACTTTGACTTGGCCACTCTAACACCTGGATATGTTTATTTGTGAACCATTCCATTGTATATTTTGCTTTATGTTTGGGATAATTGTCTTTTTGGAAGACAAATCTCCATCCCAGTCTCAGGTATTTTGTAGACTCCAACAGGTTTTCTTCAAGAATGATCCTGTATTTGGCTCCATTCATCTTCCCATCAATTTTAACTACCTGCTTTGTCCCTGCTGAAGAAAAGCAGGCCCAAACCATGATGCTGCCAGCACCATGTTTGACAGTGGGGATAGTGTGTTCATGGTGATGAGCTGTGTTGCCTTTACGCTGGGCCGTATTTAGAGTTTCTGCTGCCCTAGGCACTTTTCGTGCTTCCTCCCCCATTGGTGAGTATGACAAATGCAGACACTGTCAGCAGTGACTTAGGCTACTTTCACATCAGCGATTTTTACCATTCGCGGCAGATCCGGCAGTTTTTCTGCATCTGCCATGTAACGCATCACTTATGGCAACACTGCATTCGGTCTCATTCATTCCCTGTGGGACTTGTGGACATGTGCCGCACATGCCGTTTTGCCGCGATCCGGTAAATGCGATACTTGCAGCAACGGAAAAAAAATGCTGCTAGCAGTGTTTTTTTGTCTCATCGTAAGTGTAAAACCGCAAGTGCTGCACATGTTCGCAAGTCCCATAGGGAATCAGTAAGGGGTCCAAATTATGTATATGCCCATGTAGCTCTTTCAAAGACAATTCCAGCAATATTTTTACATGTTCAGTCAATTCAACAGAAATCGGTTTGCATACATATGCAAATGAGGGAGTAGATCTGTTACTCCAGCTCTATAACCCCTCAGTGCCATATTATATAGTATATAACACAGCCATGTAGTACATAGCACAGCTACGTAGTATACAGCACAGCCCACGCAGTATATAACACAGCCCATGTAATATATAGCACAGCCCACGCAGTATATAACACAGCCCACGCAGTATATAGCACAGCCCACGCAGTATATAGCACAGCCCACGTAGTATATATCACTGCCCAGGTAGTATATAGCAGCCAAGCAGTATATAACACAGCCCACGCAGTATATAACACAGCCCACGTAGTATATATCACTGCCCATGTAGTATATATCACTGCCCACGTAGTATATATCACTGCCCACGTAGTATATATCACTGCCCACGTAGTAGATATCACTGCCCACGTAGTAGATATCACTGCCCACATAGTATATAACAGCCAGGCAGTATATAACACAGCACACGTAGTATATAACACAGCCCACGCAGTATAAAACACAGCCCACGTAGTATATAACACAGCCCACGTAGTATAAAACACAGCCCACGCAGTATAAAAACACAGCCCACGCAGTATAAAAACACAGCCCACGCAGTATAAAAACACAGCCCACGCAGTATAAAAACACAGCTCACGCAGTATATAAGACTGCCCACATAGTATATAGCAGCCAGACAGTATATAACACAGCCCACGTAGTATAAAAACAGCCCACGCAGTATAAAAACACAGCCCATGCAGTATAAAAACACAGCCCACGCAGTATATAAGACTGCCCACGTAGTATATAGCAGCCAGACAGTATATAACACAGCCCACGTAGTATATAACACTGCCCACGTAGTATACTGTATATCACTGCCCACGTAGTATATAACACTGCCCACGTAGTATATAACACTGCCCACGTAGTATATAATACTGCCCACGTAGTATATAACACAGTCAGGCAGTGTATAACACAACCCACGCAGTATATAACACAGCCCACGTAGTATATAACACAGCCAATGTAGTATATAGCAGTGTGGGCACCATATCCCTGAATTAAAATAAAAAATAGCTATATACTCACCCTCCGGCGTCCACCGAAGCTGTACTGTATTGCGAAATTACCCAGATGACTTAGCGGTCTAGACCGCTAAGTCATCTGGGTAATTTCGCAATGCATCACTGGGAACCGAAGCTGGCGGCAACATCGCGCGCATCGGTGGATGGCGGAAGGTGAGAATAGCACAAATTTCAATTTTTTAAATGATTTTTAACATTATATCTTTTTACTATTGATGCTGCACATGCAGCATCAATAGCAAAAAGTTGGTTTGGGATGGGGCGACACACTGGCACTAACAGCTCCACACACACACACATACAGCACCCCACAGACACACATATACATACAGCTCCGCGCACCCACACACAGAGCTCCGCACACACACACACACACACACACACACACACACACATACAGCACCGCACAAACACATACATACAGCTCCGCGCACACACACAGATACAGCTCCGCTGCCCGCACAGACACACATACAGCTCCGCGCACACACAGACATACAGCTCCGCTGCCCGCACACACACACATACAGCACCGCAGAGACAAACACATACTGTACATACAGCTCCGCGCACACACACACATACAGCTCCGCTGCCCGCGCACACACACATGCAGCTCCGCTGCCCGCACATTCACATACAGCCCCACACATACAGCACCGCACAGACACACATACTGTACATGCAGCTCCGCGCACACACTCACATACATACAGCCACACACACCAGCACTGGCAATGTTTGCTGCCAGGACCCAAATAGAGTGAGTGGGGGTGTATTATACCCCACCCCCACCACTCACTCTCTGGATCCGTCTGCCAGGAGCAAAGATCAAACATACAGCAAACATTCAAAGGCTGCTGTGTTTGCACGGCTCCTCCAGCCTCAGGCACTACAGGCAGAAACGAGGCTGAGGACCGTGAGGTGAGTCACAGACAGAGCATTGCAGCAGGCAGCGCGTGGGCAGGAGCCAGGAGGGAGATCATTACAGAGACAGTACACTACTTACTGTGTATGTACTGCTCTACTGCAAATCCTCCAGGCCAGCAATGTGAGTCCAGGACAGGACCCAGGGTCGGGACACAGGACGCCGCTGCTCCATCTCAGCAGCAGTCACAGTCACCTTCTGGCCAGGCACCAGTGAGGCTGTGAGCAGGGGCATCACTGTGTCTCAGCAGGGGGAGTGGGGAGAGTCGGCACCAGCACCACATATTCTGGCTGCCGCTCTGCCGCCCCTTTCTTCAGGAAGGGACGCACAGGACAAGTATTAAAAAAAAACAAAAAAAAAAACAACCTTGCTGAGGTGCCGCCCCCCCACCTGTCCCCGCCCTAGGCACGTGCCCTCAAGTGCCTAGTGGCAAATACGGCCCTGCCTTTACGCCAAACGTATCGTTTGGCATTGTTACCAAAAAGTTCGATTTTGGTTTCATCTGACCAGAGCACCTTCTTCCACATGTTTGGTGTGTCTCCCAGGTGGCTTGTTGCAAACTTTAAACAACACTTTTTATGGATATCTTTGAGAAATGGCTTTCTTCTTGCCACTCTTCCATAAAGGCCAGATTTTGTGCAGTGTATGACTGATTGTTGTCCTATGGACAGACTGTTCCACCTCAGCTGTAGATCTCTGAGGTTCATCCAGAGTGATCATGGGCCTCTTGGCTGCATCTCTTATCAGTCTTCTCCTTGTTTGAGATGAAAGTTTAGAGGGACGGCCGGGTCTTGGTAGATTTGCTGTGGTATGATACTCCTTCCATTTCAATATGATCGCCTGCACAGTGCTCCTTGGGATGTTTAAAGTTTTGGAAATCATTTTGCATCCAAATCTGGCTTTAAACTTCTTCGCAACAGTATCACGGACCTGCCTGTTGTGTTCCTTGGTCTTCATGATGCTATCTGTGCTTCAAACAGAACCCTGAGACTCTCACAGAGCAGGTACATTTATCCAGAGACTTGATTACACACAGGTGGATTATATTTATCCTCATCCACAATGAACTTCTGAAGTGAGTTTGCTGCACTGAAAGTAAAGGGGCCGAATAATATTGCACGCCCTACTTTTCAGTTTTTGAATTTCCACAAAAATTTAAAATAACCAATGAATTTTGTTCAACTTCACAATTGCGTTTCACTTGTTGTTGATTCTTCACCAAAAATTTACATTTGGTACCTTTGTGTTTGAAGCATGATATGTAGGAAAAGTTTGAAAAGTTCCAGGGGGCCAAATACTTTCGCAAGGCAATGTAATAAATTGTCAATATTATTTTTTAGGCAGAAAAATATTCATTAAATATTGAGATCACATACAGTTAGGTCCATATATATTTGGACAGAGACAACATTTTTCTAATTTTGGTTATAGACTTTACCACAATGAATTTTAAACCAAAGAATTCAGATGCAGTTGAAGTTCAGACTTTCAGCTTTCATTTGAGGGTATGCACATTAAAATTGGTTGAAGGGTTTAGGTGTTTCAGCTCCTTAACATTTGCCACCCTGTTTTTTAAAGGGACCAAAAGTAATTGGACAATTGACTCCAAGACTATTTCATGGACCGGTGTGGGCAATCCCTTCGTTATGTCATTCTCAATTAAGCAGATAAAAGGCCTGGAGTTGATTTGAGGTGTGGTGCTTGCATTTGGAAGGTTTTGCTGTGAAGTAAACATGCTGTCAAAGGAGCTCTCCATGCAGGTGAAACAAGCCATCCTTAAGCTGCGAAAACAGAAAAAACCCATCGGAGAAATTGCTACAATATTAGTAGTGGCAAAATCTACAGTTTGGTACATCCTGAGAAAGAAAGAACGCACTGGTGAACTCATCAATGCAAAAAGACCTGGGCGCCCACGGAAGACAACAGTGGTGGATGATCCCAGAATAATCTCCATGGTGAAGAGAAACCCCTTCACAGCAGCCAACTAAGCGAACAACACTCTCCAGGAGGTCGGCGTATCAATAACCAAATCTACCATAAAGAGAAGACTGCATGAAAGTAAATACAGAGGGTTGCAAGCCACTCATAAGCATCAAGAATAAAAAGGCTAGACTGGACTTTGCTAAAAAACATCTAAAATAGCCAGCACAGTTCTGGAAGAACATTCTTTGGACAGATGAAACCAAGATCAACCTCTACCAGAATGATGGAAAGAGAAAAGTATGGCGAAGGCGTGGTACAGCTCATGATCCAACGCATACCACATCATCTGTAAAACACGGTGGAGGCAGTGTGATGGCTTGGGCATGCATGGCTGCCAGTGGCACTGGGTCACTAGTGTTTATTGATGATGTGACACAGGACAGAAGCAGCCAAATTAATTCTGAGGTATTCAGAGACATACTGTGTGCTCAGATCCAGCCAAATGCAGCCAAACTTATTGTTCGTCGTTTCATACTACAGATGGACAATGACCCAAAACATAAAGCCAAAGCAACCCAGAAGTTTATTACAGCAAAGAAGTGGAATATTCTTGAAAGGCCAAGTCAGTCACCTGATCTCATCCCAATTGAGCATGCATGTCACTTGTTAAAGACTAAACTTCAGACAGAAAGGCCCACAAACAAACAGCAACTGAAAACCACCACAGTGAAGGCCTGACAGAGCATCAAAAAGGAGGAAACACAGCGTCTGGTGAGGTCCATGAGTTCAAGACTTCAGGCAGTCATTGCCAACAAAGGGTTTTCAACCAAGTACTAGAAATGAACATTTTATTTAAAATTATTGAATCTGTCCAATTACTTTTGGTCCCTTTAAAAACTGGGTGGCACATGTTAAGGAGCTGAAACTCCTAAACCCTTCATCCAATTTAAATGTGGATACCCTCAAATGAAAGCAGAAAGTCTGAACTTCAACTGCATCTGAATTGTTTTTTTTTTAAATTCATTGTGGTAATTTCTATAATCAAAATTAGAAAAATGTTGTCTCTGTCCAAATATATATGGACCTAACTGTATACCATCTGCCCCAGTTATATTTTATACTCATTGTTTGGTTTGTCCTTAATATGAGGAAAGTTTTAAAATGCACTTGGAAATCATACAATAATGACCTAGGAGAGACTTGTCACTTTGTACTAGCTGTAACCAGTTGAGCTCTCTTTCTCAGGCAGATACTAACTGCCCTTAACTATCATATGCACTTTGGCACTCCATAGTGCAGGAGCAGTGTGCCTGACAAGCACAGGTTATAAAACCACCTATATTATCTAATTATTTCAATTTCAGGACACTAAAAGTTATCAGTGACCATCATAGGGATCTATTAAAAGAGAGTACACAAAAGAGATGCCAAAAAAAACCCAAAACATTTCATAACCATAAACATATTAAAACAAAAAGTACCAAATTTCTCAACTAACGCCAGATAGCCTCCAGTTTTCATGACATAACTATGACTAAACATTAAAATTAGGAAGAAAAAACGTAATGGTAATGCACTGAGATGCTACTTGGTTACTATACACCCAGATTCAGAGGTTACATGTTCAGCAGTAGAAATACAGTTACACCTAGAGAAGCAATGCTGGCAGATCATACTTGCATGGGACAGGCAGATTTCTTTGTGACATTGTTTTGCTTTCATAATTTGACATCCTTCGGCCACCAGTTTCAATGGTGCAGGTTGTTCATCTTCATCTTTTGAGAGGTGAGAGGGGTGATGATTTTTTATCTTTGGGATGAAACTTTTTCATCTGGATTTGCAGGCTAGAGGGGATTCCACTCGTCTTCAAACACCTTCAGCGTAGCTCTCCGCTCACCAGTTGATTAGCCAATGTTATCAGGTAAATTCTTTTACGCAGTTGTTCCAGTTAATTGCTGAGGTAAATCACTTGTGAATTGTGAATTGATACCACCCACATTCAACAAAGAAAATGATCATTGGCCAGCGCTTGGTGTTTCATTTAACGCTGTAAGTGGCTTCGTGCTCCACTTGGTCTTTATATCTTTGCCCAAATAATCGTTGTTAGCTGTATCTTGTTAATCTGTACCAGTCTCCTCACCATCCTGCTCTGTTCCTGAATCACTTTTACATTCTTCCACCTCATCTTGAGAAGAAACTTCACTCTCATCCCCTAAATCTTCCCTCATTGTGGGGTCTTCCTCATCATAATTTAACAGCAGATTATTCATTTCTTCAACATGAAGGGGGTTTAATAAATCATACATTTTACTGGCCATTTCAGCAAAGAATCTGAAGCATGAAAGAGAGAATATGTGTTACAGCGCAATGTGCCTTAGAAGCCAACCACTTTTTTCTAAGAAAACACCACTTAGTTGCACAAGTTTTGGATTCTTAATTCATAAAGCAACTAAATAAACTTCCGTGATGCATAAAAAGAGAAAATATTTTTCAAATGTGAGATGAGTTCAGGCGCAGTGAGCCTGAGAAGCCACAAAGGTCAGATCTGCTCTCCAGAAGGTCTGCTGTAACACTGTGAGATCAGGCTCCAAAGAGTATGTAAAGCCAGGAAATAACTGGAAGGTGAGAGATTTTCTGAAAATTTGGAGAGGAGAGAGAAACGAAACTAATTGAGCATAATCATAATCATAGACAATGCTCTTTTGAGTGAATTAGCATGTGTTTCATCTATATATTTCCGTCTTCAGATTAAGGAAATCAAGCAACATATTGTTAGGGTTGGCGGAACGCACCAAATATATAGTTTATTAAATGGAATTGGTGCGTTCGCAACCCGGGATCCACCGTGCAGGAAAGTACCTGCTGCTAAGTAAGACGGACTATATGGCGGTACTATAAGTATACATGCAAGGGTTAACTTCACCCTGCGTGAAGGAAGCGATCCTGTTGCGTCACAGGACCGCGGTACCGCACATAGAGCGCGAGCAATAAGTCAGCGAACACAACCCCAACTAGGATTGAAGTCCGATTAGACCACTGCTGGCACAACACCGCAACTGGGTGTGTAAGGAAACTATAGAAATAGTAAATAAAGGCACGAGAGTGCGTGCGGTGCCGCACTGACGGACACCACTAACCACCCAGGCTTGGGTAAGGAAAGCGCAGAGGAAGCGCACGGCGCCGTACTGGTGGACACAGCAACTGGACGCTGTGATGTGTGTTACGTGCAGATGGCTAGTCGGGCGCTAGATAGCTACCATCATCCGCGAGCAGTCAACAACACTAGGGAGGGATACTTAGGAGCTTTCATCCATCGACATACATCCATCTACACACACACATTATATCAAGACAATACTAGCGCATGGCCGTGCGGTCATGCGCAGTTTATATAGTTGCAGCACAGGAAGCTGCCGCCGAAGTTTTGCCCTTTCAGGACCTTCCTGGAGGACCAATGGGATGCGCCGCAGCACCTGAACATGTGACCACACATGTGGCCCTCGACCTCCAATGGGAGACCTTGCCCTGGGCATACTCAGTGTGAGTAAATAAGGACTTAGTCCCAGAGAGGCTTGCTCGCCGCAGATCAGTGCAGGGTACCATAGGAAAGCCAGAAAAGGCAGTAGTGACCCTATGCACCGAATCAGCCTCAGCGAGACGCTGGGAGCGACGTCTCCGTTGAGCAGAGCCCACTGCGGCCGATACCGAATGGGAGACCGCAGCAGACACGGATCGAGATTCCCCCTGTGCAGCAGAGGAAACTCGACTCCTAACACCTATCACCGAATACACTTTTCTCCTCCACACTTCAAATGTTTTCAGATATTATATTTTTTCGTATTGCACATCATTATTACACCAGCATACAGTACAGTGAAATCATTTTAATGCAATCCCTTCTACGTTCATACTGGGAGCAATTTCCCTAGCAATTCTTTTACAATGTTCTATTTATCCTTTACTATGTCATTACTACAGCGATGGTCTATAATACTTCCTCACTTGACATTGTCTGCATTGCTTGTCGCAACTCTTTTATTGTACAGCTGGGAATGTTTTTGTGCTTCTTGTCAATTGTATTAGTTGGTTTTATGTGAGATTGCTGCGTGTCATGAGGGGTGACATGCATTTAAACAATATCATTCTTTCAATTATAACATGCGACCTAGCCACTGAGCTCTGACAAGAAGTCTTTGGTTCACATTATCTGCCAATTTCCTCTTTGCTTTATAGTATCATAACACACATTGTTCCCAAAAGAAAGCTTTACGCCCAAGATAGCAGTCTCATTCTATCTTTTCTGTGGGTATGTTTTAGTTTTATGTTCATATCAATTCAAGTTGTGTGCTCTTTTTTATACTGTTCATACCACGGTGAGATGAGATCAAGTAGCTGGAGGGTCTTCTTCTGAAGTAGACAGTAGGGTTGAGCGAAACGGGTCGAACATTTTCAAAAGTCGCCGACTTTTGGCTAAGTCGGGGTTTCATGAAACCCGATCCGACCCCTGTGCGGGGTCGGCCATGCGGTACGCGACTTTCGCGCCAAAGTCGCGTTTCAATGACGCGAAAAGCGCCATTTCTCAGCCAATGAAGGTAAACGCAGAGTGTGGGCAGCGTGATGACATAGGTCCTGGTCCCCACCATCTTAGAGAAGGGCATTGCAGTGATTGGCTTGCTGTCTGCGACGTCACAGGGGCTATAAAGAGGCGTTCCCGCCGACCGCCATCTTACTGCTGCTGATCTGAGCTTAGGGAGAGGTTGCTGCCGCTTTGTCAGAAGCAGGGATAGCGTTAGGCAGGGTCCATTAACCACAAAACCGCTTGTGCTGCAGCGATTTGCACTGTCCAACACCACCCTCGGTGTGCAGGGACAGTGGAAGTTTTTTTTTTTTTTTTTTTCCCCTCAGCGCTGTAGCTCATTGGGCTGCCCTAGAAGGCTCCCTGATAGCTGCATTGCTGTGTGTACGCCGCTGTGCAAACCAACTGCTTTTTTCAAAGCACAAATCCTCTTGTTCCTTCCTTTCTGCACAGCTATCTTTTTTGTTTGTCCACACTTTTTATTTCATTTGTGCATCAGTCCACTCCTTATTGCTGCCTGCCATACCTGGCTGAGATTACTGCAGGCAGGGAGATAGTAGCTGCCTGCCATACCTGGCTGAGATTACTGCAGGCAGGGAGATAGTAATTGTAGGACATTCCCTGTTTTTTTTTTTTTTGGTGGGAGATTAAGATTGGCAATTTGGCATTTCTGCTAGAGTGCCATCCCTGTGTGTGCCATCTCTCTCACATAGTGGGCCATAGAAAGCCTTTTCATTTTTCTGTATTTTTTTTGTGGGGTGTATAAATTCTCCCTGATAAAAATACAGTGGGAGATTAATATTGGCCTTTGGGCTTGTGTGCCAGTCCTGAGTGTGCCATCTCTCTCACAAATAGTGGGCCATAGAAAGCCTATTTTATTTTTTTTTGGGTTTTATAAATTCTCCCTGAAAAAAAGGGAGATTAATATTGGCCTCTGGGCTTGTGTGCCAGTTGTGAGCGTGCCATCTGTGCCAGTCCTGAGCGTGCCATCTCTCTCACAAATAGTGGGCCATAGAAAGCCTATTTAATTTTTTTTTTGGTTTTATAAATTCTCCCTGAAAAAAAGGGAGATTAATATTGGCCTCTGGGCTTGTGTGCCAGTTGTGAGCGTGCCATCTGTGCCAGTCCTGAGCGTGCCATCTCTCTCACAAATAGTGGGCCATAGAAAGCCTATTTAATTTTTTTTTTGGTTTTATAAATTTTCCCTGAAAAAAGGGCGATTAATATTGGCCTCTGGGCTTGTGTGCCAGTTGTGAGCGTGCCATCTGTGCCAGTCCTGAGCGTGCCATCTCTCTCACAAATAGTGGGCCATAGAAAGCCTATTTAATTTTTTTTTTGGTTTTATAAATTTTCCCTGAAAAAAGGGAGATTAATATTGGCCTCTGGGCTTGTGTGCCAGTTGTGAGCGTGCCATCTGTGCCAGTCCTGAGCGTGCCATCTCTCTCACAAATAGTGGGCCATAGAAAGCCTATTTAAATATTTTTTTGGTTTTATAAATTCTCCCAGAAAAAAAGGGAGATTAATATTGGCCTCTGGGCTTCTGTGCCAGTCCTGAGCGTGCCATCTGTGCCAGTCCTGAGCGTCCCATCTCTCTCACAAATAGTGGGCCATAGAAAGCCTATTTTTTTTTTTTTGGGGGGTTTTAGAAATTCTCCCTGGAAAAAAAAAGGGAGATTAATATTGCCCTTTGGGCTTGTGTGCCAGTACTAAGCGTTCCATCTCTCTCTCTCTCTCAGTCAGTGGGCCATAGAACGCCTATTTTTGGTTTTATTTGTTTTCTAAATTCTCCCTGAAAAAATCATTTTATTTTATTTGGTTTCTAAATTCTTCCTGATAAAATCATATTTTTTTTATTATTTTTTTTTCTAAAGTCTCCCTGAAAAAAAAAAAAAAAAAAAAAAAACAGTGGGAGATTAATATTGGCCTTTCTGCTTGTGTGCCAGTCTTGACTCCTGGGTGCGTCATCTCTCAGTCAGTGGGCCATAGAACGCCTATTTTTGGTTTTATTTGTTTTATAAATTCTCCCTGAAAAAATCATTTTATTTTATTTGGTTTCTAAATTCTTCCTGATAAAATCATATTTTTTTTATTATTTTTTTTTCTAAAGTCTCCCTGAAAAAAAAAAAAAAACAACCAAAAAAAACAGTGGGAGATTAATATTGGCCTTTCTGCTTGTGTGCCAGTCTTGACTCCTGGGTGTGCCATCTCTCTCTCTCTCTCTCTCTCTCTCTCCAATTGTGGTCCATAGAAAGCCTATATTTTTTTTCCTTGATTTGGGTTCCAAAATCTACCAGAGAAAATAACTACATCAATCATTGGTAGAAAAATATTGGCCTCTGGGCTTGTGTGCCACTCCTGATTCCTGTGTGCGTCATCTCTCACTCAGTGGCCCATAGAAAGCATATAGTTTGTTACATTTGTTTTCTAAATTCTCCCTGCAAAAATCTATTTTTTTTTTTGGGGGGGATTTCTAAAGTGTTCCTGAAAAAAATAAAAATAAAAAAAAAATAATAGTGTGACATTAATATTAACATTTGTGCTTCAGTGACAGTCCTGCGTGTGGGGCATCTCTCTAATTTGCAGCCACCAAAAAAAGAGTGTGTAACATTGGGCCTGATTTTCGCTGTGGTCTCACCAACCTGTAAAGGGGTAGCTAAATCATACTGAAGTTATAGCTCACCGTGTAAGTTGTGTGACTGCAACAAATAACGTTAGTTTGGTTACGTTTTTAAAACAATGAGGAAGTCTAGTGGAAGAGGTCGTGGCCGGGGGCGTTCATTGTCAGCTGGTAATGAGGGTAGTGGTAGTGGTGGAGCATCAGGTGGTCGTGGGGAAAAAAATATTGCACCTAAGTCTGGAGCTGTGGAGCCAGGTTCGTCGTCCGGCTACACAAGGCCTCGAACGCTCCCTTTTCTGGGATTAGGAAAACCGCTTTTAAAGCCGGAGCAGCAAGAGCAAGTTTTGGCTTATCTTGCTGACTCAGCCTCTAGCTCTTTTGCCTCCTCTCGTGAAACTGGTAAAAGTAAAAGCAGCGCGTCGTTAGTGGATGTTCACGGTCAGGGACAAGTCACTTCCTTGTCCTCTTCAGCAAAAACAACAACAGAGAAGAATGCAGCAGGCGACACAACGGGTTACTCCATGGAGCTCTTTACACATACCGTCCCTGGCTTAGAAAGTGAAGCAGTTAACAGTCCATGCCCATTACAAATTGAATCTGACATGGAGTGCACTGACGCACAGCCACAGCCAGACTACTATGCTGGTCCTTTGACTCAGACCACAACATTGCCCTCGCAGGGTGCTGATCAAGAATCAGACCCTGATGAGACTATGTTGCCCCATCACGAACGCTATACCACCGAACGACACGGTGACACAGACGAAGTTGCGCAGGAGGTACAAGAAGAGTTATTAGATGACCCAGTTCTTGACCCCGATTGGCAGCCATTGGGGGAACAGGGTGCAGGCGGCAGCAGTTCTGAAGCAGAGGAGGAGGAGGGGCCGCAGCAGGCATCAACATCGCCACAGGTTCCATCTGCCGGGCCCGTATCTTGCCCAAAACGCGTGGCAAAGCCAAAACCTGGTGGAGGACAGCGTGGCCATCCGGTTAAAGCTCAGTCTGCAATGCCTGAAAAGGTATCCGATGCTAGAAAGAGTGCAGTCTGGCATTTTTTTAAACAACATCCAATTGATCAGCGCAAAGTCATCTGTCAAAAATGTTCTACTTCCTTAAGCAGAGGTCAGAATCTGAAAAGTCTCAATACTAGTTGCATGCATAGACATTTAACCACCATGCATTTGAAAGCTTGGACTAACTACCAAACGTCCCTTAAGGTTGTTGCACCCTCGGCCAATGAAGCTAGTCATCAACGCAACATCCCTTCCGGCAGTGTAGGACCACCATTTAGCGCACCACCTGCTGTATCTGTGCAGGTATCTTTGCCAGGCCAAAGCAGTCAGGGTCAGGGAATCACCAGTTTCGTAGTAGGAAACACTGCATCTAGGGCACCGGCGGCAACAATACCATCTCCCACCGTCTCTCAGTCTGCCATGTCCACCGGCACCCCCGCTAGTTCCACGATCTCCAGCTCTCCAGTCCAGCTCACCCTACATGAGACTATGGTTAGAAAAAGGAAATACTTAGCCTCGCATCCGCGTACACAGGGTTTGAACGCCCACATAGCTAGACTAATCTCGTTAGAGATGATGCCCTACCGGTTAGTTGAAAGCGAAGCTTTCAAAGACCTGATGGACTACGCTGTACCACGCTACGAGCTACCCAGTCGACACTTTTTTTCCAGAAAAGCCATCCCAGCCCTCCACCAGCATGTTAAAGAGCGCATCGTCCATGCACTCAGGCAATCTGTGAGCACAAAGGTGCACCTGACAACAGATGCATGGACCAGTAGGCATGGCCAGGGACGTTACGTGTCCATCACGGCACACTGGGTAAATGTGGTGGATTCAGGGTCCACAGGGGACAGCAAGTTTGGGACAGTTCTGCCTAGCCCACGGTCTAGTAAACAGTTGTCTGTAGCCGTTCGCACCCCCTCCTCCTCCTCCTCCTCCTCGTCCTCCTGCAGAAGCAAGAGCTCGTCCACAGACCGCAGTCGCACAAACACTCCATCCGCACCTGCCACTGTTGCACACCAGGTCTCCCATTATGGGGCAGCTACTGGCATACGTCAGCAGGCTGTATTGGCTATGAAGTGTTTGGGCGACAATAGACACACCGCGGAAGTTCTGTCCGAGTTCTTGCAGCAAGAAACGCAGTCGTGGCTGGGCACTGTAGATCTTGAGGCAGGCAAGGTAGTGAGTGATAACGGAAGGAATTTCATGGCTGCCATCTCCCTTTCCCAACTGAAACACATTCCTTGCCTGGCTCACACCTTAAACCTGGTGGTGCAGTGCTTCCTGAAAAGTTATCCGGGGTTATCCGACCTGCTCCTCAAAGTGCGTGGACTTTGCGCACATATCCGCCGTTCGCCTGTACACTCCAGCCGTATGCAGACCTATCAGCGTTCTTTGAACCTTCCCCAGCATCGCCTAATCATAGACGTTGCAACAAGGTGGAACTCAACACTGCACATGCTTCAGAGACTGTGCGAACAGAGGCGGGCTGTTATGTTTTTGTGGGAGGATACACATACACGGGCAGGCAGTAGGATGGCAGACATGGAGTTGTCAGGTGTGCAGTGGTCGAAGATTCAAGACATGTGTCAAGTCCTTCAGTGTTTTGAGGAATGCACACGGCTGGTTAGTGCAGACAACGCCATAATAAGCATGAGCATCCCCCTAATGCGTCTGCTGATGCAAAGTTTGACGCACATAAAGGATCAGGCGTCTGCACCAGAGGAAGAGGAAAGCCTTGATGACAGTCAGCGATTGTCTGGTCAGGGCAGTGTACATGACGAGGTACCGGGCGAAGAGGAGGTGGAGGATGAGGAGGATGATGGGGATGAGTATATTTTTAATGAGGAAGCTTTCCCGGGGGCACGGGAAATTGGTGGCGTGGCAAGGCCGGGTTCTGGTTTTTTGAGGGACACAAGTGACGTAGATTTGCCTGCAACTGCCCCTCAACCAAGCACAACCGCAGATTTGACAACGGGAACTTTGGCCCACATGGCGGATTATGCCTTGCGTATCCTCAAAAGGGACACACGCATTACAAAAATGATGAACGATGACGATTACTGGTTGGCCTGCCTCCTTGATCCTCGCTATAAAGGCAAATTGCAAAATATTATGCCACATGAGAACTTGGAACTAATATTAGCAACAAAACAATCAACTCTTGTTGACCGTTTGCTTCTGGCATTCCCTGCACACAGCGCCCGTGATCGTTCTCACACGAGCTCCAGGGGCCAGCAGACCAGAGGTGTTAGAGGGGCAGAAATCAGAAGTGGCGTTGGCCAGAGGGGTTTTCTGACCAGGTTGTGGAGTGATTTTTCTATGACCGCAGACAGGACAGGTACTGCAGCATCAATTCAAAGTGACAGGAGACAACATTTGTCCAGTATGGTTACAAACTATTTTTCATCCCTTATCGACGTTCTCCCTCAACCGTCATTCCCATTTGATTACTGGGCATCCAAATTAGACACCTGGCCAGAATTGGCAGAATATGCATTGCAGGAGCTTGCTTGCCCGGCAGCTAGTGTCCTATCAGAAAGAGTATTCAGTGCTGCAGGTTCAATACTAACAGAAAAAAGGACTCGTCTGGCTACCCAAAATGTAGATGATCTAACCTTCATTAAAATGAACCACAACTGGATTTCAAAATCTTTTGCCCCACCCTGCCCGGCTGACACCTAGCTTTCCTATGAAAAGGTCTTGCCTGTGGACTATTCTGAATGACTTTTCCAATCTCGTAATTTTCTTCACCTGATTGTCCAGCATACGACATGTTTCCACCTCACGAAATGGCCAAACTCCCCACACGGGGCCGTGCTATCGCCACTTTGCGCTTGGACCCTTGAGAGTGCTGTTTGTCTGAAGAGGTGGGTGTGGCCGCTTTTGGTCGACGGCACTGCCACTGGGTCCCTCATAGTACAATAAAGTGTCTCTGGCGGTGGTGGTGCGCACCCAACGTCAGACACACCATTGTAATATGAGGGGCCCTGTGCCTGTACCGCCGGCCACAAGACAGTTCCCCCCCCCAGCTCAAACAGTGCTCTACCACTACCAAAATTATCTCTCACAGCTTCACCAATGTGTAGTCTAGGCGCTGACATCCTTCAATGCCTGGCACTGACAATACCATTGTTTTGACATTTTTGTTATGTTAGGCCTTCGAAGCCTGTCTGCGGTCCCTTCTTTCTACAACTACTACACTGACCAGGCCACTGCTGGCCGTGTTACCCTGGAACCAATTTAAAAGTGCCTACAGTCAGCCCAATTTTGTTATGTTAGGCCTTCGAAGACTGTCTGCCGTCACTCCTTCCACTAGACTTCCACTGACCATACACTGCTGCCCATGTACCCCTGGAACCAATTTAAAGTGCCTACAGCCAGCCCAATTTTGTTATGTTAGGCCTTGGAAGCCTGTCTGCGGTCACTCCTTCCACTAGACTTCCACTGACCAGACCACTGCTGCCCGTGTACCCCTGGAACCAATTTAAAAGTGCCTACAGCCAGCCCAAGTTTGTTATGTTAGGCCTTGGAAGCCTGTCTGCGGTCACTCCTTCCACTAGACTTCCACTGACCAGACCACTGCTGCCCGTGTACCCCTGGAACCAATTTAAAAGTGCCTACAGCCAGCCCAAGTTTGTTATGTTAGGCCTTGGAAGCCTGTCTGCGGTCACTCCTTCCACTAGACTTCCACTGACCAGACCACTGCTGCCCGTGTACCCCTGGAACCAATTTAAAATTGCCTACAGCCATGTGTTATTATTTTAGGCATTCGATGCCTGTCTGCGGTCCATTTTTTCAACTACTACTACACTGACCAGGTCACTGCTGCCCGTGTACCCCTGGAACCAATTTAAAATTGCCTACAGCCATGTGTTATTATTTTAGGCCTTCGATGCCTGTCTGCGGTCACTCCTTCCACTAGGCCTCCACTGACCACACCACTGCTGTCCGTGTACCCCTGGAACCAATTTAAAATTGCCTACAGCCAGCCCAATTTTTTTATTTTAGGCCTTCGATGCCTGTCTGCGGTCCATTCTTTCAACTACTACTACACTGACCAGGTCACTGCTGCCCGTGTACCCCTGGAACCAATTTAAAATTGCCTACAGCCATGTGTTATTATTTTAGGCCTTCGATGCCTGTCTGCGGTCACTCCTTCCACTAGGCCTCCACTGACCACACCACTGCTGTCCGTGTACCCCTGGAACCAATTTAAAATTGCCTACAGCCATGTGTTATTATTTTAGGCATTCGATGCCTGTCTGCGGTCCATTTTTTCAACTACTACTACACTGACCAGGTCACTGCTGCCCGTGTACCCCTGGAACCAATTTAAAATTGCCTACAGCCATGTGTTATTATTTTAGGCCTTCGATGCCTGTCTGCGGTCACTCCTTCCACTAGGCCTCCACTGACCACACCACTGCTGTCCGTGTACCCCTGGAACCAATTTAAAATTGCCTACAGCCAGCCCAATTTTTTTATTTTAGGCCTTCGATGCCTGTCTGCGGTCCATTCTTTCAACTACTACTACACTGACCAGGTCACTGCTGCCCGTGTACCCCTGGAACCAATTTAAAATTGCCTACAGCCATGTGTTATTATTTTAGGCCTTCGATGCCTGTCTGCGGTCACTCCTTCCACTAGGCCTCCACTGACCACACCACTGCTGTCCGTGTACCCCTGGAACCAATTTAAAATTGCCTACAGCCATGTGTTATTATTTTAGGCCTTCGATGCCTGTCTGCGGTCACTCCTTCCACTAGGCCTCCACTGACCACACCACTGCTGTCCGTGTACCCCTGGAACCAATTTAAAATTGCCTACAGCCATGTGTTATTATTTTAGGCATTCGATGCCTGTCTGCGGTCCATTTTTTCAACTACTACTACACTGACCAGGTCACTGCTGCCCGTGTACCCCTGGAACCAATTTAAAATTGCCTACAGCCATGTGTTATTATTTTAGGCCTTCGATGCCTGTCTGCGGTCACTCCTTCCACTAGGCCTCCACTGACCACACCACTGCTGTCCGTGTACCCCTGGAACCAATTTAAAATTGCCTACAGCCATGTGTTATTATTTTAGGCATTCGATGCCTGTCTGCGGTCCATTTTTTCAACTACTACTACACTGACCAGGTCACTGCTGCCCGTGTACCCCTGGAACCAATTTAAAATTGCCTACAGCCAGCCCAATTTTTTTATTTTAGGCCTTCGATGCCTGTCTGCGGTCCATTCTTTCAACTACTACTACACTGACCAGGTCACTGCTGCCCGTGTACCCCTGGAACCAATTTAAAATTGCCTACAGCCATGTGTTATTATTTTAGGCCTTCGATGCCTGTCTGCGGTCACTCCTTCCACTAGGCCTCCACTGACCACACCACTGCTGTCCGTGTACCCCTGGAACCAATTTAAAATTGCCTACAGCCATGTGTTATTATTTTAGGCATTCGATGCCTGTCTGCGGTCCATTTTTTCAACTACTACTACACTGACCAGGTCACTGCTGCCCGTGTACCCCTGGAACCAATTTAAAATTGCCTACAGCCATGTGTTATTATTTTAGGCCTTCGATGCCTGTCTGCGGTCACTCCTTCCACTAGGCCTCCACTGACCACACCACTGCTGTCCGTGTACCCCTGGAACCAATTTAAAATTGCCTACAGCCAGCCCAATTTTTTTATTTTAGGCCTTCGATGCCTGTCTGCGGTCCATTCTTTCAACTACTACTACACTGACCAGGTCACTGCTGTCCGTGTACCCCTGGAACCAATTTAAAATTGCCTACAGCCATGTGTTATTATTTTAGGCCTTCGATGCCTGTCTGCGGTCACTCCTTCCACTAGGCCTCCACTGACCACACCACTGCTGTCCGTGTACCCCTGGAACCAATTTAAAATTGCCTACAGCCATGTGTTATTATTTTAGGCCTTCGATGCCTGTCTGCGGTCACTCCTTCCACTAGGCCTCCACTGACCACACCACTGCTGTCCGTGTACCCCTGGAACCAATTTAAAATTGCCTACAGCCATGTGTTATTATTTTAGGCATTCGATGCCTGTCTGCGGTCCATTTTTTCAACTACTACTACACTGACCAGGTCACTGCTGCCCGTGTACCCCTGGAACCAATTTAAAATTGCCTACAGCCATGTGTTATTATTTTAGGCCTTCGATGCCTGTCTGCGGTCACTCCTTCCACTAGGCCTCCACTGACCACACCACTGCTGTCCGTGTACCCCTGGAACCAATTTAAAATTGCCTACAGCCATGTGTTATTATTTTAGGCATTCGATGCCTGTCTGCGGTCCATTTTTTCAACTACTACTACACTGACCAGGTCACTGCTGCCCGTGTACCCCTGGAACCAATTTAAAATTGCCTACAGCCAGCCCAATTTTTTTATTTTAGGCCTTCGATGCCTGTCTGCGGTCCATTCTTTCAACTACTACTACACTGACCAGGTCACTGCTGCCCGTGTACCCCTGGAACCAATTTAAAATTGCCTACAGCCATGTGTTATTATTTTAGGCCTTCGATGCCTGTCTGCGGTCACTCCTTCCACTAGGCCTCCACTGACCACACCACTGCTGCCCGTGTACCCCTGGAACCAATTTAAAATTGCCTACAGCCATGTGTTATTATTTTAGGCCTTCGATGCCTGTCTGCGGTCACTCCTTCCACTAGGCCTCCACTGACCACACCACTGCTGTCCGTGTACCCCTGGAACCAATTTAAAATTGCCTACAGCCATGTGTTATTATTTTAGGCATTCGATGCCTGTCTGCGGTCCATTTTTTCAACTACTACTACACTGACCAGGTCACTGCTGCCCGTGTACCCCTGGAACCAATTTAAAATTGCCTACAGCCATGTGTTATTATTTTAGGCCTTCGATGCCTGTCTGCGGTCCATTCTTTCAACTACTACTACACTGACCAGGGCACTGCTGGCCGTGTACCCCTGGAACCAACATCAGAAAATATAAAAATAAGTATTTTGCTTATAAAAAAGAAAATACTGGTGAGATATCAAATGCAGACATTTTAACATTAAAAACAAACACACAACTAAAATCTGGTACAGTACTAAAAATGGCCACCAGCTACAATTACTTTCTCCTGCAAGTAGTTAACTGAAAGTTTTTTTAAATTGAAAACACACATATGGCATCCACCGAGTGTTGTCCTGTCGCGTCTTCTTTATATTATTGCCGAGAAGATGCAAAATAATGAAAATAATAAAATCATTAATTACCAAAATAATAGAGAAAGTCAACACCACATTGCAAATAAACATTCATTCCAAATAAAGAAGCAGGGCGCGTCCGAGGGTGAGTATATACCTAATAAGAATCTAATCACCCTCGGACGCGCAATGCTTATTTCCAACAGCCTTCCTTCCTAAGAATCAGCCCTTCCGTCGTGTAGAGAGACGTTGTGTTACACTCCAAGGTGTTCCCCAGGTTGCCTTTCCTGAGCTTCGATCTTCCGGCTCTCGTTTAGTAGTTCTTGGAAACTACTCTGCATTAGGCCTTCAAATTGGGTATGGGGTGTAGAGAGATGGTGTGTTCCACTCCAAGGTGTTCCCCAGGTTGCCTTTCCTGAGCTTCGATCTTCCGGCTCTCGTTTAGTAGTTGTTGGAAACTACGCTGCATTAGGCCTTCAAATTGGGTATGGGGTGTAGCGAGAGGGTGTGTTACACTCCAAGGTGTTCCCCAGGTTGCCTTTCCTGAGCTTCGATCTTCCGGCTCTCGTTTAGTAGTTCTTGGAAACTACACTGCATTAGGCCTTCAAATTGGGTATGGGGTGTAGAGAGAGGGTGTGTTACACTCCAAGGTGTTCCCCAGGTTGCCTTTCCTGAGCTTCGATATTCCGGCTCTCGTTTAGTAGTTGTCGGAAACTACGCTGCATTAGGCCTACAAATTGGGTATGGGGTGTAGAGAGAGGGTGTGTTACACTCCAAGGTGTTCCCCAGGTTGCCTTTCCTGAGCTTCGATATTCCGGCTCTCGTTTAGTAGTTGTCGGAAACTACGCTGCATTAGGCCTACAAATTGGGTATGGGGTGTAGAGAGAGGGTGTGTTACACTCCAAGGTGTTCCCCAGGTTGCCTTTCCTGAGCTTCGATATTCCGGCTCTCGTTTAGTAGTTGTCGGAAACTACGCTGCATTAGGCCTACAAATTGGGTATGGGGTGTAGAGAGAGGGTGTGTTACACTCCAAGGTGTTCCCCAGGTTGCCTTTCCTGAGCTTCGATCTTCATGCTCTCGTTTAGTAGTTGTCGGAAACTACGCTGCATTAGGCCTACAAATTGGGTATGGGGTGTAGAGAGAGGGTTTGTTACACTCCAAGGTGTTCCCCAGGTTGCCTTTCCTGAGCTTCGATCTTCCGGCTCTCGTTTAGTAGTTGTTGGAAACTACGCTGCATTAGGCCTTCAAATTGGGTATGGGGTGTAGCGAGAGGGTGTGTTACACTCCAAGGTGTTCCCCAGGTTGCCTTTCCTGAGCTTCGATCTTCCGGCTCTCGTTTAGTAGTTCTTGGAAACTACACTGCATTAGACCTTCAAATTGGGTATGGGGTGTAGAGAGAGGGTGTGTTACACTCTAAGGTGTTCCCCAGGTTTCCTTGCCATTGCTTCGGTCTTCCGACTCTCGTTTAGTAGTTGTAGAAAAGTACACTGCATTAGGCCATACAAAATGGGTATGGGGTGGAGAGAGATGGTGTGTTACACTCCAAGGTGTTCCCCAGGTTGCCTTTCCTGAGCTTCTATCTTCAGGCTCTCATTAAATTGTGGTTAAATGGAACAACTGCATTTGGCGTACTAGTTGGTTTGGGGCCTACTATCGGTGTCTGCCACTCCTTGCTGTTCTCCTCCACTGAACAAAGCTGTGCCGCCTGTTTACTACGGTTGCCAATTTTGAACTGCATTTCGACTACTTACTGATTTGGCCCTACTCTCTGTGTCAGCCTCTCATTCCAGTTGTCCTCCACTGCAATGCCCCCTGGTTATTCCTGTGTTACCAATTTTGAACTGCATTTAGCCCACTTTCTTCTTTGGGCCTATATCTGTGTTTCCACTTCATCGTGCCCATTGCCCAGCCAGTGATAGATGAGTCTGCTGGTACATTGACCCATAACGCAACATTCCCCGTGCACGCTACACAACAACATTGTGACCCTGCTAAAAGTCAGGTTGCTCTTCCCGCATACCATACCACCTTACACGGGGACAAAGAGGAAGGTGCAGATGAAAGTGCAGGTTCCTTCATCAGGTGGGGGGAGGAATACTAGTTGGCGACGTCACTGGCACAGGGCCTCTCATAGTACGCAAAAGTGTTGCTGCCGGTGGGAGGCGCCCCCGCCGTGCAAACACACCGCTGTACTTTGAGGGGCCCTGTGCCAGTGCCAATGCCAACGAGTGGGCCCCCCCTGCTTGCTCAGGTTCACAGCACTTGCAAAGTTGAAATACTTACCTCTCCCTGCTCCACTGCCGTGACGTGGTCCAGATTTCCTGGGCCCACTAATTACTTGAACCAGCCCTACCCCCCACAACTTTAGCCAAATGACCCCCAATTTCAAATGCCTTCCAATTATTATAAGGTAAATTACGCTTGACAAGCTTCATTAAGAAGAATGGATGGTTTTGACATTAAAATGGCCACTCTAGGTGTTTTCCTGGCCCCCACTCACTGCCGACTATGCTGCCCCATTGACTTGCATTGGGTTTCGTGTTTCGGTCGATCCCGACTTTACGTCATAATCGGCCGATTTCACTCGACCCGACTTTGGACATAGTCGGGTTTCACAAAACCCGGCTCGACTCTAAAAAGGTCAAGGTCGCTCAACTCTAGTAGACAGTACATGAAAAATATGATCAGTTGGCGAAGGTGTTATTACTGTACGTCTGACCATTTTATTAGTTGTATAAGAAAGAGAAATAGTAATACAAACATGTATTAGGAGTATGCTTCTGGTAGCTTAAAAAGTGCTCTGTATTGATTGAATGCCACTACAACAGGTAGTACAGAAGTAGAATTAAGGATATATATGTAATTAACCTAAATGCAAATATGAAGAGGTGATACAGGCACTCACCATCCCATTTATGTCCTTTATTTGGAGATCACATAAAAACAGCAAGGAAGTGTGAAGAGGAGACGCAACGGACGATAGCCGTTTCGCATCGGTGTGTGCTTCTACGAGTACACGGGTCCATATGCATTTAACCTTTTCACCCATGGCGATTTTCCATTTTTTCTCTTTTCATTTTTTTCCTACCCTTCTTCCAAGAGCCATCACTTTTTTGGCCACATAACCATATGAGGGTTTGTTTTTTGCGGGACAAGTTGTAATTTTGAATTATTAAATTAATGTTATCATCACGTAATGCACTGGAAAGTGAGAAAAAAATACAAGTGAGTCAAGGTGACAAAAAATGTGCAATTTCACAATTCTGTTTTTTTATTTTTTTTATTTATCATGTTCAATATGATTCTCCAGGTCAGCACGATTACACAGATACCAAACGTATAGCTTTTTTTGCTTTTAATTTAAGTAGTGACATTTTTTTTTTAGAAATTTGCAAACAAAATCAAAATTTTGCTTGTGTCACCATTTTCCAAGACCCCTAAAGCTTCCAATTTTCGCAATTGAGTGCTATGTGATTGTTTTTTGCACCCATAAATATGTCTAATGACATGAAAAGGTTAATCCGAATTTTCTCTTCCTTTTCAATACTGAAACACACTAGACAGGACCATGATCAGGAACTCATATGGTTTATAAGTGATAATAATTGGTGCTTGAAAAAGTCCCAACTGTGACAAGGGGTAAAACTTTGCCCATGCAATTTATGACCTGTGTATTGATAATTAACTAAATTGAGGCAGATGGCTATGGATACCTTGAATGCTAAAGTTTTCTAATTCAAATGGAATTGAGGATGCACCTCTTTCACCTTTATTCACTGAGACGTAGTGTTGTCCTACACATAATTGAATTGGAATTTTCTGGGAGCATGCATGGCATACAATAGCTTATAAAAGTTTGGACACCGTTGGTCAAAATTACTGTTATTCTGAACAGTTAAGCAAGCTGAAGATGATAGGATCTCTAAAAGGCCTAATGTTAAACTTGACACATTCCCTTTAAATTTTAGACAAAATCTATATATTTGCTCTATTTGGTTCTGCATATCTCGCTGACCAGGGATCCATAATGGACCAGATGCCTTAAACATGAAAAGGGATTCCTGTTGTGAATTCCGCTCTTGGGCTCCCTCCGGTGGTTGTAAGTGGCACTTTTGTGAGCTCTGCTCTTGGGCTCCCTCCAGTGGTTTTAAGTGGTATGGCTGCTCCTTGGATTTAGCAGTCTGCAGCTGCTTCCACTGATTGTCTCTTCTGCTCGGCTATTTATGCCTGGCTCTTCCCTTCAGCCAGTGCCACTTGTCAATGGTTCCTGGTTGGATTCACATCTCTCTTGGATTTCCCTGTTATCCTGACCAGTTCAGCAAAGTTAAGTCCTTGCTTGCTGTTTTCTGTCCACAGGTTGTGGACTTATCCATTCTGTGCTTTTTATGTTTTGTCCAGCTTGTCAGTATGGATTAATTCAGTGAAGCTGGAAGCTCTGGGAAGCAGATTTACCCTCCACACCTTTAGTCAGGTGTGGAGATTTTTGTAAACTCTGTGTGGATTTTTGTATTTTTTTATACTGACCGCACAGTATTCCATCCTGTCCTATCTATCTAGCTAGACTGGCCTCCTGTGCTACATCCTGGTTTCATTCTGTGTATGTCTTTTCCCTCTCCACTCACAGTCATTACTTGTGGGGGGCTATCTATCCTTTGGGGATTTTCTCTGAGGCAAGATAGTTTTCCTGTTTCTATCTTTTGGGGTAGTTAGTTTTCAGGCTGTGACGAGGTGCCTAGGGAGTGTCAGGAGCATCCCACGGCTACTTCTAGTGTTGTGTTGAGCTTAGGGACTGCGGTCAGTACAGGTACCACTTCCTTCAGAGCTCGTCCCATGTTGCTCCTAAACCATTAGTTCATAACAGATTCCCCTGTCCACTTTCGGACTTTTATTTGGATGACTTTGAACTGTGGACATTTTTCTTGGACTATTTTAATGGTCGTAAATAACCATCCTTGTCACTATAACATATTAGGACAATTATATTATTTGAGCTTTTCTTGCTCCTTTTCACCTCCACTTATGTACACTCCTTTACTTACATATATAGGGATCATACACACATTTATTTCATTACACTTTATCATCCTTTTTCTAATATACCTCCTTACATCTAACCACAGAGAAAAATGGAGTTTCATACACATATATAAAAATAGTAAACTTTATTGAAAACATATGAAAAAACATACAACAATATAAATGAAGAAAGGACAGAAAACCCAGTGGGAAACAAATAAAGCCTCGGCACAAAAATATCGGTACAAAGTATGTACTGCTAAGAAATAATTATATGGCACTCAATGAGTCAATAATTATATAGTAATTATATGGCACTCAATAAGTCAGCGTTATAGATATCAAAGACATCATTGGATGCAAAACATGCATCCACAGAATGAATCAAGGTACCAATGGAAAATCACTGAGTGCTGGCATAAAAATGTGTGTTTAAAGTGACTGTCATAATGACCAACACACAAAAAAGAAACAAAGCAGTACAACTTAATCAGGAATAGTTTCCTTACCCATAGTGGAAAGACGTAAAGTGCCGAGGTCCCAGGTTAACCCCCCTCTGACGCGCGTTTCGCGTAGGCTTGTTCACAAAGAGGGTAGTGAAGTGAGCCTCTAACGAACAGTTCCCCCCTTATATAGTGGCATCATACGTGACCCGTCTCATGTGCGCACGCGTCCCACGGCCGCGACCGGAAGCGGCGCACATACACAGCTGACCCTAATGAAGCGGACACGTCGGAAAGAAACCCCCCCTGCTGCCGTCACCAAAGGGCGTCTGTGTGTACTCTGTCCATAGTGCGCGTGCGCACCACCGCTATCGCGGGAGGTAACATACCCACGTCGCCGGCGTTCATCAAGGACGCATGTCAGGGGAAATCCCCTCATGACGTCAAGAGACATGCGTACTCGAAATACTGAAGCCGAAGGCGCGGGGCCCTCCCACGAACGCAGGGCGCACGCGCAAGACAAGATACAAGATGCGGGCAGCAAGACGGGAGATATGCAAATAAACTCCAGCCAAATGTGAGCATATAAAGAAGAGAGACGCCCAGATTATAGCTTAGCCCCACTGATTGTATGAATACAAATATAACCCAATAAATACAGCCACATCAGCTGGAGTGGGGACCAGAACAAATGTACAAAAAATACTGAAAAAGAATAAAAATAAAAATAAAAACAAACAAAAATAACTTGACAAAACCAAAATAATACCAGTGCAATGGAGGACCATTATTATACATATACATGGCAATGTGTTGAAAGTGATACAGCTTAGAACATTGTTATACATATACATGATAATAATTAATAAAACCCATTAACCTTAAAATATCATAAAGATAATAATACCATATCAAAATATTGACATAATTGGCACAATCCATTGTACCACACCTATATCCGTACAGAATTTTTTAAAAGTGATGAAGTGCCAAAGTGCATACAAATCCCAAACACACATAAAACATATATATATTTGTAAAGGACTAATACATCGCTTCTCCTCCTTTAAACAGAACATCATCCCAAAAACTCAGGAGCGATGCATCTTCCAACGTGTGCACAAAACGCCACCTCAAGGATCAGAACCAGTGTGTTCTCCCGGCCCGCATAATGCCACGAAAAAAGGAAGAAACCACAAGCTGAGAGACTCAAATCTAAGGGTACAAATAAAAAACCATAAGTAAAGAAAAAGACACAAACAGTTTAAAAATATAATAAAATGCAATACTAGATCCACCAGGACCACTAATTGCTGCACAGGCTTGAGATACATGTAGGCAAAGAGAATCATAAGAATGAGGCGAAACTCAATTGCTCATTGAGTCCCACCGGGGTCATTGAGTTCAAAGTCACGATCCACCTACATTCCGTTTGAGCTAGCAGTCGTTTCATATCCCCTCCCCAACTACCACAGTGCACCTGATCGATTCCCAAGATGTGTAGACCCCTGGGATCGCATGCATGTGACATGCGAAAATGCCTTGGGAGAGTTTTTAAGGTACGAATATCCTCAACCTCCCTCGCATTAGCAATGTCCCTTACATGCTCCCTAACGCGAGTACGAAATTGGCGTGACGTAAGTCCTACGTATATCCTGGAGCAGGGACATGTGGCCACATATATAATATGCGTACTTGTGCAGCTTATATGGTGTCGAATCTGAAACCTAGTCTTCCCATCTGATGATGAAAAATGGGTACCCCTGATTAGATTTTTCTCTTTGCACGCAAGGCAGTCCCCGCAGGGAAAACATCACCATGTCGGGCCCCGATTCTTTGGATTTAAAGGATTAATGGTTTTGGCCACATAGTGGCTCTTCACCAACAAATCCTTAATGCTCTTACCACGTTTTGCCGTGAACTGTGGTTTTGCGGGAATATTTGACGCCAGGGTTGGATCAGTACGTAGTACTGACCAATGCATATTAATTATTTCCTGTATTCGTTTCCATTGACAATTGTAGGTCGAAACAAACCTAATACAATTGTCAGATGTTACTTTTTCTTTCTTACCAAAGAGTAATTGATGTCTCTCAGTGTTTTTTGCCCTTAAATATCCATGTTTAATACAGCGGTTACTGTACCCGCGAGCCTTAAACCTATCCTTTAGATCTTCGGCTTGTACCTCAAATTTTTGCTCAGTAGAGCAGATCCGCTTCATCCTGAGAAATTGCCCAACTGGGATGGCCTTTATGGTATGTACGGTATGAGAGGAGGACGCATGCAGTAAGGAGTTCACTGAGGTAGTTTTTCTATAGACATCCGTACGCAGCGTCCCCATCTCATCAACCTCTAAACATATATCCAGAAAATCAATTCTGTATCTATGAGCTTTGTATGTCAATCTGATGTTGAGCAAGTTGCGGTTGAGCTGACCCATAAAATCATAAATACCAATTTCACTGCCTTGCCAAATAAAGAAAATATCATCAATATACCTATGCCAACACTGCACTCGGTCCACGGAAGAGACCCCGTCCAATTGGAAAAGGGATCTCTCCCATAGACCAAGAAACAGGTTGGCATAGGCCGGGGCACAAGCTGCCCCCATGGCAGTACCACGCTTTTGTAAATAATATCTGTCCTTAAAAACGAACATGTTATGGGTCAGCACAAACCGCAACAGCTCAACAACAAAATCACTGACCTGGCCATCCCAGTTGCTGTTACCCAGGAAGAAGCGGACCGCCTCAATACCGTCATCATGGGATATGCAAGTGTACAAAGACTCGACATCGGCTGTGACAAGCCACATGTCCTGCTCCAAAACCATACCCTCCACCTTAGTCAACATGTCCGCCGTATCGCGCACATATGATGGCAGAGTCTCAACCATGGGTTTGAGATAGAAATCAATGTATTTACTTACTGGGTCACAGAGACCATCTATCCCGGAGACAATAGGTCTCCCGGGAGGATTTTTAGAATCTTTATGTACCTTAGGCAGCAAATACATTGTGGGGATTTTTGGACATTTCACCGATAGCCCATCAAAGATCTTTTTATTAATGATACCTTTGTCCATTGCATTTTGTAAAATACGGTCCAGCTCTACCTTATAAGTGACCAAAGGACAATGTGACAGTTTAGTATAAGTGTCTTTACAACCCAACTGTCTAAAGACCTCCCTCTCATATTTTATAGTGGGCCAAACAACGACATTCCCCCCCTTGTCAGCTGCTTTGATAACAACGTCATCAAGTGCCCCCAGTTCACCAAGGGCCTGACGCTGAGATTTAGTGATGTTGTCTTTCACAACATAACTGGGAAGTTTTTTGAGATCCTCAAGCACCAACTTGGTGAAGATCTCAACTTGTGGGCATAAAGACAAGGGAGGGAATGTCGTTGATTTGGGTAGGATTGACTTCGGGAACATACCTTGTTCATCAGATTCCTGCTCCTTTAATAAATCCACAAGAACATCCAATGCCTCTTTTTCAGCCATAGAGGTCAGACCATGCTCTTCATGTTCCCTTTTATTATGTAGTTTTTTTAACACCAATTTACGAGCAAACAGGTGCACATCCTTTACGGCTGAAAAATAATTAAATGGATTAGTCGGTACAAACGTAAGACTGAGCGAAAGTACCTCTAGTTGTGCATCGGTCAGTTTATGACTCGATAGGTTAATTACCTCCAGAGTACCCGCTTTCTTTTTTTTATCATCAGATTGAATTGATGTAGGCATTTTTCGTTTCACGGAGAATCTTCCCTTGCCTAATTCGGGGGGCTTAAAGCTCGGTCCTCCTTGCCTATTCGACGCTTGGCCTGTGCCCTGATCCATCTCAAGGTCCTCCCCTGATGTCACAGATGACATTGACCCAGTGCGGGCTCTAGAAGTAGATCGCCCCCTCCTTCTTCTCTGTCTCCACCTATACACTTGATTATTGTGAAAATCAAGTGTATCTCTTTGGAATTTTTTAATTTTGGTGGCCTTAATCTCCTCTTCCCACTTAGAGAAATCTTTTTCCAGATCATCATTGAGCCTCTTTAATGCTTCCGATGTTAAATCTCTTTTTAAAGATGTCTGGATATTGTCAATATCTTTTTCTATCTCACTAAGGGTTAACTCATTCAATTTAATGAGAAGTGCCATAAAGCCCTTGGAGCAATTGCTTGCCAGATCTTCCCACCCATCTCTGAACCAGGATACATCTGTGTCAAATGATGGGAATACTTGGACTCTTAGGCCTCTTGGTATGAGTCCCTTAGAGATATATTTCTCGAGGAAACCTTTATTCCACCATGTCCTCATACGCCTGTGCAGCAATGTTTTGAGCCTCTGAATAGATTCCTGATTTTCTCTACTATTACAGTTTAAAACCACACTGGGTTCGTCCTTAAACACTTCATTGATTTGGCTGAGCCATGATGAGTCTCTGGCTCTAAAGTCCATTTGCCTGGAGTCAGCAGCTGTGAATAACACAGAATAAATTAGTGATATAAATAAACTCACAGAAAAGAACATGGGTCCCATGAAATGCTCAATTACAGTCAAATATGACTTAAATACATATGCCCATGTATAGAAAAGGGACTAGTAAGTGTATACTCCCAAGATACATATAACCACAGAGAAAAATGGAGTTCCATACACATATATAAAAATAGTAAACTTTATTGAAAACATATGAAAAAACATACAACATTATAAATGAAGAAAGGACAGAAAACCCAGTGGGAAACAAATAAAGCCTCGGCACAAAAATATCGGTACAAAGTATGTACTGCTAAGAAATAATTATATGGCACTCAATGAGTCAATAATTATATAGTAATTATATGGCACTCAATAAGTCAGCGTTATAGATATCAAAGACATCATTGGATGCAAAACATGCATCCACAGAATGAATCAAGGTACCAATGGAAAATCACTGAGTGCTGGCATAAAAATGTGTGTTTAAAGTGACTGTCATAATGACCAACACACAAAAAAGAAACAAAGCAGTACAACTTAATCAGGAATAGTTTCCTTACCCATAGTGGAAAGACGTAAAGTGCCGAGGTCATACTTAGGGCTCTTTTCCATTTGCGAGAAACACGTGAAAACCAAGCTCTGGCGCCGGCACTTTGGAGCGGAGCGTGCAGCTCCATGTGTTGCTATGCGGCCACACGCTTCACTCTGGAGTGCCGGTGCCAGAGCTTGGTTTTCATATGCGAGACACAGACGTGTTTTTCGCAAATGAAAAAGAGCCCTTAGTGCATCACACACATCTTACCCTTCCACTAGTATCCAGTTTACACATAATAAGCACAATACACGTAACCTTTTTTTTAATTCAAGTACTAGTTACAGCATATGCCAATGCTATTTCTTTTTTCCCCTTACAATCGCCACTGTCACGCTGCAGCAATGCAGGTATGTGCAGGGTCCACTAGATGGCAGTAGAGTGGACTGTATCTAAACAGAGCTGGCCTGCAGTTCAGCAGTGAGGCTACCACAGGTGGCAGCAGAATAGTAAAATTAGCCAGGTCAAATCCTAGACTGTAGCACAGTACAAAAGGAATAAGCAAATTCTCATGGTCAGAGACAAGACAGGGAGTCAGTAATGGTCAGGAGCAGATTAGGTAAAAGACAAAAGACAGAAGCAGGTCAGTATACAAGCCAAGTCAAAAAAAGGGAGTCAGCACACTGAAGGGAAACATGGAGTCAACATGGGAATAGGGGAAAACAGAGACACGGGTTCAGACAGCAATGCACCAGGACAAATTGGAGCAATCAGAGTCAGCTACAGCAGCACTAGGCAAAAACTATAACTGACATCGTCTGCAGGACACAGCGGCAATAAATAGCAAACCTGACATCTGACTGAGGCTGAGAAAGTTTAACTCTTGACATGATCAGACCCGCAAAAGGGGAAACAAGTCTGAAGGGGAAAAATCAGACAAGCAAAAGGGGAAAAATCTGGTCTGGATCATGACAGTCACGTCCTTCATTTCACATATTTGTTCACCTCTTTTTGGTTAGTCTATTATTCCGGGTCCTTGGTATCTAAATTATGCATTTTATTCATTCATCATCTCAATTTCCTTGTACCCATGGTTTCACTTATCATTTCACAGTATACAGTACATACCCGCAAATTCTTTAGCAGTTCCCTTCCTATGCAATGTGGACTTCAATATTTCCGTTCTGTGTCCCTGCATGCCTGTGCGGTGTGTCTGCCGCTGGCACATCGGCGAGTGATCCACTTGGACTCTTGCGCATGTGCAGTCTCCTTGTGAGTGTTCCTACATGAACAGTTTCCTGGAAAGTGGATTGGTCATCGTGGGCCAGTTGAATGGCCACCAAGGTCTACCGATCAGACCCCCTTAGACTTTTACCTTTGGGGTCATTTGAAGGCAATTGTCTATGCTGTGAAATTATGAGATATGCAGCATCTGAAACAACAGATACTGGATTTCTGTGCTAGCATTTCTTCTGTGGTGTTGCCATCAGTGTGTCAAGAGTGGGAGAAGAAGGTTGCATTGACAATCCAACACAATGGCCAGCAATTTGAACACATTTTATAAGAGGTCAAAAACTTGTAAATAACTCATGAAATAATAAAGTTACGTTAAAACCAAGCATACCCTTGTTTTTCTTGTGAAATTCTCAATAAGTTTGATGTGTCACATGACCCTCTTCCTATTGGAAAAAATAAAGTTGGATCCAAAATGGCCGACTTCAAAATGGCCACCGTGGTCACCTCCCATCTTGAAAGTTTTCCCCCTGCCATATACTAATGTGTCATGATCCCAATGGCAGGGGATCACAAAAGGACAAGCACAAAAAACAAAACAAGCTCTAGGGTGATGGAAACTGAGCTGACCGCGATCCTGAACCTAACACACAACTAGCTGTAGCCGGGGAACATGCCTACGATGATTCCTAGACGTCTCGCGCCAGCCGAAGGATTAACTTCCCCTATTAGAAGAAACACAGACCTCTCTTGCCTCCAGAGAAACACCCCACAGAAATAGCAGCCCCCCACATGTAATGACGGTGAATTGAGAGGAAAGCACATACGTAGTTATGAAAACAGATTCAGCAAATTGAGGCCCGCTAAAGCTAGATAGCAGAGGATACAAAAGTGAACTGCGCGGTCAGCGAAAAACCCTACAAAAACCCATCCTGAAATTACTTGAACTCATGTGCCAACTCATGGAACATGAGGAGTAATATCAGCCCACTAGAGCAACCAGCAAAAAGGAATCACATATCTGCAAGCTGGACTAAGACAAAAATTAAGCAAAACGTGGAACAGGAAAATCAAAAACTTAGCTTGTCCTGAAGATTACAGAAGCGGGAAGCAGAGGTAACAAGACACACTGATTACATTGATAGCCGGCGAGGAAATGACAAGAAAGCCAGGTTAAATAGGAAACTCCCATATCCTGATAGAACAGGTGGACACCAGAGACCGCAGAAAACACAAGTCACCCAGTACCATCTGTAACCACCAGAGGGAGCCCAAAAACAGAATCCACAACAGTACCCCCCCTTGAGGAGGGGTCACCGAACCCTCACGAGAACCACCAGGGCGACCAGGATGAGCCCTATGAACTGCACGGACCAAATCAGCAGCATGAACATCAGAGGCAACCACCCAAGAATTATCCTCCTGACCATAACCCTTCCACTTGACCAAATACTGGAGTTTCCGTCTGGAAACACGAGAATCCAAGATCTTCTCCACAACATACTCCAATTCACCCTCCACCAGCACCGGAGCAGGAGGCTCAAGCAAAGGAACAACAGTTACCTCATACTTCCGCAACAACGACCGATGGAACACATTATGAATAGCAAACGATGCCGGGAGATCCAAACGAAACGACACAGGGTTAAGAATTTCCAAGATCCTATAGGGACCGATGAACCGAGGCTTGAACTTAGGAGAAGAGACCTTCATAGGAACAAAACGAGAAGACAACCACACCAAGTCCCCAACATGAAGTCGAGGACCCACGCGGCGACGGCGATTAGCAAACTGCTGAGCCCTCTCCTGGGACAACTTCAAATTGTCCACCACATGACTCCAAATCTGTTGCAACCTATCCACCACCATGTCCACTCCAGGACAATCAGAAGGCTCCACCTGACCAGAGGAAAAACGAGGATGAAACCCCGAATTACAAAAGAAAGGAGAAACCAAGGTAGCAGAACTAGCCCGATTATTAAGGGCAAATTCGGCAAGCGGCAAAAAGGTAACCCAGTCATCTTGATCAGCAGAAACAAAACACCTTAAATAAGTTTCTAAGGTCTGATTAGTTCGTTCCGTCTGGCCATTCGTCTGAGGATGGAATGCAGACGAAAAGGACAAATCAATGCCCATCTTAGCACAGAACGTCCGCCAAAATCTAGACACAAACTGGGATCCCCTGTCAGAAACGATGTTCTCCGGAATCCCATGCAAACGAACCACGTTCTGAAAAAACAGAGGGACCAACTCAGAGGAGGAAGGTAACTTAGGCAAGGGTACCAGATGAACCATCTTAGAAAAGCGGTCACACACAACCCAGATGACGGACATTTTTTGAGAGACAGGGAGATCCGAAATAAAGTCCATGGAAATGTGCGTCCAAGGCCTCTTCGGGATAGGCAAAGGTGACAACAATCCACTGGCCCGAGAACAGCAAGGCTTAGCCCGAGCGCAAACTTCACAAGACTGCACAAAAGAACGCACATCCCTCGACAAGGAAGGCCACCAAAAAGACCTGGCCACCAAGTCTCTAGTACCAAATATTCCAGGATGACCTGCCAACACAGAAGAATGGACCTCGGAGATTACTCTACTGGTCCAATTATCCGGAACAAACAGTCTTTCAGGCGGACAACGATCAGGTTTATCCGCCTGAAACTCCTGCAAAGCACGTCGCAAGTCTGGGGAGACAGCCGACAAAATCACCCCATCCCTAAGGATACCAGTGGGCTCAGAATCTCCAGGGGAGTCAGGCACAAAACTCCTAGAAAGAGCATCCGCCTTCACATTCTTTGAACCTGGCAGGTATGAAACCACAAAATCGAAACGGGAGAAAAACAGTGATCAACGAGCCTGTCTAGGATTCAGACGCTTGGCAGACTCAAGGTAAATCAGATTTTTGTGATCAGTCAAGACCACCACACGATGTCTAGCACCCTCAAGCCAATGACGCCACTCCTCAAATGCCCACTTCATGGCCAAAAGCTCCCGATTACCAACATCATAATTCCGCTCAGTGGGCGAAAACTTTCTAGAAAAGAACGCACATGGCTTCATCACTGAGCAATCGGAGCTTCTCTGCGACAAAACCGCCCCCGCTCCAATCTCGGAAGCATCAACCTCAACCTGAAAAAGAAACAAAACATCTGGCTGACGCAACACAGGAGCAGAAGAAAACTGGCGCTTAAGTTCCTGAAAGGCCTCCACAGCCGCAGGAGACCAATCAGCAACATCAGCACCCTTCTTAGTCAAATCCGTCAAAGGCTTAACAACACTAGAAAAATTAGTTATGAAACGACGATAAAAATTAGCAAAGCCCAAGAACTTCTGTAGACTCTTAAGAGATGTAGGCTGCGTCCAGTCACAAATAGCCTGAACCTTGACGGGATCCATCTCAATAGTAGAAGGGGAAAAAATATACCCCAAAAAAGAAATCTTCTGGACTCCAAAGAGACACTTTGAACCTTTTACAAACAAAGAATTGGCCCGCAGGACCTGAAACACCTTCCTGACCTGCTGAACATGGGACTCCTAGTCATCAGAAAAAAACAAAACATCATCCAAATACACAATCATAAATTTATCCAGATATTCACGGAAAATATCGTGCATAAAGGACTGGAAGACAGAAGGAGCATTAGAAAGTCCAAAAGGCATCACCAAATACTCAAAATGGCCCTCAGGCGTATTAAATGCGGTTTTCCACTCATCACCCTGCTTTATCCGAACAAGATTATACACACCCCGAAGATCAATCTTAGTGAACCATTTAGCCCCCTTAATGCGAGCGAAAAAATCAGTCAACAATGGCAAAGGATACTGATATTTGACTGTAATCTTATTCAAAAGACGGTAATCTATACAAGGCCTCAAGGAACCATCTTTTTTGGCCACGAAAAAAAAACCTGCTCCCAAAGGGGACGAAGATGGACGGATATGTGCCTTTTCCAAGGACTCCTTAACATAATCCCGCATAGCAGTATGCTCTGGCACTGACAGATTGAACAAACGTCCTTTAGGAAATTTACTGCCAGGAATCAAATCTATAGCACAATCGCAATCCCTGTGAGGAGGAAGCGAATTGAGCTTAGGCTCCTCAAAAACATCCCGATAATCAGACAAAAATACAGGAACCTAAGAAGGAGTAGATGAAGCGATAGAAATCGGAGGTGCATCATCATGAACCCCCTGACATCCCCAGCTTAACACAGACATCGTTTTCCAGTCCAAGACTGGGTTATGAGTTTGTAACCATGGCAGACCAAGCACTAAGACATCATGTAAATTATACAGTACCAGGAAGCGAATCACCTCCTGATGAACGGGAGTCATACGCATGGTCACTTGTGTCCAGTACTGAGGTTTGTTCATAGCCAAAGGTGTAGAGTCAATTCCTTTCAAAGGAATAGGGACTTCCAGAGGCTCCAGACTAAACCCACAGCGGTTGGCAAATGACCAATCCATAAGACTCAGGGCAGCGCCTGAATCCACATAGGCATCGACGGAAATGGCTGATAATGGACAAATCAGAGTCACAGACAGAATGAACTTAGACTGTAAAGTACTAATGGCAACAGACTTATCAACCTTTTTTGTGCGTTTAGAGCATGCTGATATAACATGAGCTGAATCACCACAATAAAAACACAACCCATTTTTCCGCCTATAGTTTTGCCGTTCACTTCTGGACTGAATTCTATCACATTGCATTGTCTCAGGTGCCTGTTCAGAAGACACCGCCAAATGGTGCACAGGTTTGCGCTCCCGTAAACGCCGATCAATCTGAATAGCCATAGTCATAGACTCATTCAGACCTGTAGGCGCAGGGAACCCCACCATAACATCTTTAATGGCCTCAGAAAGGCCATCTCTGAATCTTGCAGCCAGGGCGCACTCATTCCACTGAGTAAGCACCGACCATTTCCGAAATTTCTGACAATATATTTCTGCTTCATCTTGCCCCTGAGAGAGAGCCAATAAAGCTTTTTCAGCCTGAATCTCTAGGTTAGGTTCCTCATAGAGCAAACCCAATGCCAGAAAAAACGCATCCACATTGAGCAACGCAGGATCCCCTGGTGCCAATGCAAATGCCCAATTCTGAGGGTCACCCCGCAGGAAAGATATAACAATTTTGACTTGCTGAGCAGGGTCTCCAGAGAAGCGAGATTTTAAAGAAAGAAACAACTTGCAATTGTTCCTAAAATTCAGAAAACTAGATCTATCTCCAGAAAAAAACTCTGGGATAGGAATTCTAGGTTCAGACATAGGAGCATGTACAACAAAATCTTGTATATTTTGAACCTTAGCAGCAAGATTATTCAGGCTGGAAGCCAAACTCTGGACGTCCATGATAAACAGCTGAGGTCAGAGCCATTCAGGGATTAAGAGGAGGTAAGACGCAGCCAGGCTGCAATTAAGGCTAGGCAGCAAACTCTGAGGGAAAAAAAAAAAACTTCCTCAGACTACTTTTCCTCCTACTTCAGCCAATACGATTACCACTGGTGGGCCGGCTAGACTGTCATGATCCCAATGGCAGGGGATCACAAAAGGACAAGCACAAAAAACAAAACAAGCTCTAGGGTGATGGAAACTGAGCTGACCGCGATCCTGAACCTAACACACAACTAGCTGTAGCCGGGGAACGTGCCTACGATGATTCCTAGATGTCTCGCGCCAGCCGAAGGACTAACTTCCCCTATTAGAAGAAACACAGACCTCTCTTGCCTCCAGAGAAACACCCCACAGAAATAGCAGCCCCCCACATGTAATGACGGTGAATTGAGAGGAAAGCACATACGTAGTTATGAAAACAGATTCAGCAAATTGAGGCCCGCTAAAGCTAGATAGCAGAGGATACAAAAGTGAACTGCGCGGTCAGCGAAAAACCCTACAAAAACCCATCCTGAAATTACTTGAACTCATGTGCCAACTCATGGAACATGAGGAGTAATATCATACCCACTAGAGCAACCAGCAAAAAGGAATCACATATCTGCAAGCTGGACTAAGACAAAAATTAAGCAAAACGTGGAACAGGAAAATCAAAAACTTAGCTTGTCCTGAAGATTACAGAAGCGGGAAGCAGAGGTAACAAGACACACTGATTACATTGATAGCCGGCGAGGAAATGACAAGAAAGCCAGGTTAAATAGGAAACTCCCATATCCTGATAGAACAGGTGGACACCAGAGACCGCAGAAAACACAAGTCACCCAGTACCATCTGTAACCACCAGAGGGAGCCCAAAAACAGAATCCACAACACTAATGTGCCACAGGAAGTTGATATCACCAAACATTCCCATTTTCTTTAGGTGTATCCATATAAATGAGCCACCCTGTATATTAGACCTCACAGCTCACAGTTCATGTCAGGCCAAATGAGAATCATGAGGTCAATGAGCTCAGAGACAGAATTATGGCAAGGCATACATCTGGCCAAGGCTACAGCAGAATTTCTGCTGTAGAAGACACCGCCAAATGGTGCACAGGTTTGCGCTCCCGTAAACGCCGATCAATCTGAATAGCCATAGTCATAGACTCATTCAGACCTGTAGGCGCAGGGAACCCCACCATAACATCTTTAATGGCCTCAGAAAGGCCATCTCTGAATCTTGCAGCCAGGGCGCACTCATTCCACTGAGTAAGCACCGACCATTTCCGAAATTTCTGACAATATATTTCTGCTTCATCTTGCCCCTGAGAGAGAGCCAATAAAGCTTTTTCAGCCTGAATCTCTAGGTTAGGTTCCTCATAGAGCAAACCCAATGCCAGAAAAAACGCATCCACATTGAGCAACGCAGGATCCCCTGGTGCCAATGCAAATGCCCAATTCTGAGGGTCACCCCGCAGGAAAGATATAACAATTTTGACTTGCTGAGCAGGGTCTCCAGAGAAGCGAGATTTTAAAGAAAGAAACAACTTGCAATTGTTCCTAAAATTCAGAAAACTAGATCTATCTCCAGAAAAAAACTCTGGGATAGGAATTCTAGGTTCAGACATAGGAGCATGTACAACAAAATCTTGTATATTTTGAACCTTAGCAGCAAGATTATTCAGGCTGGAAGCCAAACTCTGGACGTCCATGATAAACAGCTGAGGTCAGAGCCATTCAGGGATTAAGAGGAGGTAAGACGCAGCCAGGCTGCAATTAAGGCTAGGCAGCAAACTCTGAGGGAAAAAAAAAAAAAAAAAAACTTCCTCAGACTACTTTTCCTCCTACTTCAGCCAATACGATTACCACTGGTGGGCCGGCTAGACTGTCATGATCCTAATGGCAGGGGATCACAAAAGGACAAGCACAAAAAATAAAACAAGCTCTAGGGTGATGGAAACTGAGCTGACCGCGATCCTGAACCTAACACACAACTAGCTGTAGCTGGGGAACGTGCCTACGATGATTCCTAGACGTCTCGCGCCAGCCGAAGGACTAACTTCCCCTATTAGAAGAAACACAGACCTCTCTTGCCTCCAGAGAAACACCCCACAGAAATAGCAGCCCCCCACATGTAATGACGGTGAATTGAGAGGAAAGCACATACATAGTTATGAAAACAGATTCAGCAAATTGAGGCCCGCTAAAGCTAGATAGCAGAGGATACAAAAGTGAACTGCGCGGTCAGCGAAAAACCCTACAAAAACCCATCCTGAAATTACTTGAACTCATGTGCCAACTCATGGAACATGAGGAGTAATATCAGCCCACTAGAGCAACCAGCAAAAAGGAATCACATATCTGCAAGCTGGACTAAGACAAAAATTAAGCAAAACGTGGAACAGGAAAATCAAAAACTTAGCTTGTCCTGAAGATTACAGAAGCGGGAAGCAGAGGTAACAAGACACACTGATTACATTGATAGCCGGCGAGGAAATGACAAGAAAGCCAGGTTAAATAGGAAACTCCCATATCCTGATAGAACAGGTGGACACCAGAGACCGCAGAAAACACAAGTCACCCAGTACCATCTGTAACCACCAGAGGGAGCCCAAAAACAGAATCCACAACACTAATGTGCCACAGGAAGTTGATATCACCAAACATTCCCATTTTCTTTAGGTGTATCCATATAAATGAGCCACCCTGTATATTAGACCTCACAGCTCACAGTTCATGTCAGGCCAAATGAGAATCATGAGGTCAATGAGCTCAGAGACAGAATTATGGCAAGGCATACATCTGGCCAAGGCTACAGCAGAATTTCTGCTGTAGAAGACACCGCCAAATGGTGCACAGGTTTGCGCTCCCGTAAACGCCGATCAATCTGAATAGCCATAGTCATAGACTCATTCAGACCTGTAGGCGCAGGGAACCCCACCATAACATCTTTAATGGCCTCAGAAAGGCCATCTCTGAATCTTGCAGCCAGGGCGCACTCATTCCACTGAGTAAGCACCGACCATTTCCGAAATTTCTGACAATATATTTCTGCTTCATCTTGCCCCTGAGAGAGAGCCAATAAAGCTTTTTCAGCCTGAATCTCTAGGTTAGGTTCCTCATAGAGCAAACCCAATGCCAGAAAAAACGCATCCACATTGAGCAACGCAGGATCCCCTGGTGCCAATGCAAATGCCCAATTCTGAGGGTCACCCCGCAGGAAAGATATAACAATTTTGACTTGCTGAGCAGGGTCTCCAGAGAAGCGAGATTTTAAAGAAAGAAACAACTTGCAATTGTTCCTAAAATTCAGAAAACTAGATCTATCTCCAGAAAAAAACTCTGGGATAGGAATTCTAGGTTCAGACATAGGAGCATGTACAACAAAATCTTGTATATTTTGAACCTTAGCAGCAAGATTATTCAGGCTGGAAGCCAAACTCTGGACGTCCATGATAAACAGCTGAGGTCAGAGCCATTCAGGGATTAAGAGGAGGTAAGACGCAGCCAGGCTGCAATTAAGGCTAGGCAGCAAACTCTGAGGGAAAAAAAAAAAAAAAAAAACTTCCTCAGACTACTTTTCCTCCTACTTCAGCCAATACGATTACCACTGGTGGGCCGGCTAGACTGTCATGATCCTAATGGCAGGGGATCACAAAAGGACAAGCACAAAAAATAAAACAAGCTCTAGGGTGATGGAAACTGAGCTGACCGCGATCCTGAACCTAACACACAACTAGCTGTAGCTGGGGAACGTGCCTACGATGATTCCTAGACGTCTCGCGCCAGCCGAAGGACTAACTTCCCCTATTAGAAGAAACACAGACCTCTCTTGCCTCCAGAGAAACACCCCACAGAAATAGCAGCCCCCCACATGTAATGACGGTGAATTGAGAGGAAAGCACATACATAGTTATGAAAACAGATTCAGCAAATTGAGGCCCGCTAAAGCTAGATAGCAGAGGATACAAAAGTGAACTGCGCGGTCAGCGAAAAACCCTACAAAAACCCATCCTGAAATTACTTGAACTCATGTGCCAACTCATGGAACATGAGGAGTAATATCAGCCCACTAGAGCAACCAGCAAAAAGGAATCACATATCTGCAAGCTGGACTAAGACAAAAATTAAGCAAAACGTGGAACAGGAAAATCAAAAACTTAGCTTGTCCTGAAGATTACAGAAGCGGGAAGCAGAGGTAACAAGACACACTGATTACATTGATAGCCGGCGAGGAAATGACAAGAAAGCCAGGTTAAATAGGAAACTCCCATATCCTGATAGAACAGGTGGACACCAGAGACCGCAGAAAACACAAGTCACCCAGTACCATCTGTAACCACCAGAGGGAGCCCAAAAACAGAATCCACAACACTAATGTGCCACAGGAAGTTGATATCACCAAACATTCCCATTTTCTTTAGGTGTATCCATATAAATGAGCCACCCTGTATATTAGACCTCACAGCTCACAGTTCATGTCAGGCCAAATGAGAATCATGAGGTCAATGAGCTCAGAGACAGAATTATGGCAAGGCATACATCTGGCCAAGGCTACAGCAGAATTTCTGCTGTAGAAGACACCGCCAAATGGTGCACAGGTTTGCGCTCCCGTAAACGCCGATCAATCTGAATAGCCATAGTCATAGACTCATTCAGACCTGTAGGCGCAGGGAACCCCACCATAACATCTTTAATGGCCTCAGAAAGGCCATCTCTGAATCTTGCAGCCAGGGCGCACTCATTCCACTGAGTAAGCACCGACCATTTCCGAAATTTCTGACAATATATTTCTGCTTCATCTTGCCCCTGAGAGAGAGCCAATAAAGCTTTTTCAGCCTGAATCTCTAGGTTAGGTTCCTCATAGAGCAAACCCAATGCCAGAAAAAACGCATCCACATTGAGCAACGCAGGATCCCCTGGTGCCAATGCAAATGCCCAATTCTGAGGGTCACCCCGCAGGAAAGATATAACAATTTTGACTTGCTGAGCAGGGTCTCCAGAGAAGCGAGATTTTAAAGAAAGAAACAACTTGCAATTGTTCCTAAAATTCAGAAAACTAGATCTATCTCCAGAAAAAAACTCTGGGATAGGAATTCTAGGTTCAGACATAGGAGCATGTACAACAAAATCTTGTATATTTTGAACCTTAGCAGCAAGATTATTCAGGCTGGAAGCCAAACTCTGGACGTCCATGATAAACAGCTGAGGTCAGAGCCATTCAGGGATTAAGAGGAGGTAAGACGCAGCCAGGCTGCAATTAAGGCTAGGCAGCAAACTCTGAGGGAAAAAAAAAAAAAAAAAAACTTCCTCAGACTACTTTTCCTCCTACTTCAGCCAATACGATTACCACTGGTGGGCCGGCTAGACTGTCATGATCCTAATGGCAGGGGATCACAAAAGGACAAGCACAAAAAATAAAACAAGCTCTAGGGTGATGGAAACTGAGCTGACCGCGATCCTGAACCTAACACACAACTAGCTGTAGCTGGGGAACGTGCCTACGATGATTCCTAGACGTCTCGCGCCAGCCGAAGGACTAACTTCCCCTATTAGAAGAAACACAGACCTCTCTTGCCTCCAGAGAAACACCCCACAGAAATAGCAGCCCCCCACATGTAATGACGGTGAATTGAGAGGAAAGCACATACATAGTTATGAAAACAGATTCAGCAAATTGAGGCCCGCTAAAGCTAGATAGCAGAGGATACAAAAGTGAACTGCGCGGTCAGCGAAAAACCCTACAAAAAAACATCCTGAAATTACTTGAACTCATGTGCCAACTCATGGAACATGAGGAGTAATATCAGCCCACTAGAGCAACCAGCAAAAAGGAATCACATATCTGCAAGCTGGACTAAGACAAAAATTAAGCAAAACGTGGAACAGGAAAATCAAAAACTTAGCTTGTCCTGAAGATTACAGAAGCGGGAAGCAGAGGTAACAAGACACACTGATTACATTGATAGCCGGCGAGGAAATGACAAGAAAGCCAGGTTAAATAGGAAACTCCCATATCCTGATAGAACAGGTGGACACCAGAGACCGCAGAAAACACAAGTCACCCAGTACCATCTGTAACCACCAGAGGGAGTCCAAAAACAGAATCCACAACACTAATGTGCCACAGGAAGTTGATATCACCAAACATTCCCATTTTCTTTAGGTGTATCCATATAAATGAGCCACCCTGTATATTAGACCTCACAGCTCACAGTTCATGTCAGGCCAAATGAGAATCATGAGGTCAATGAGCTCAGAGACAGAATTATGGCAAGGCATACATCTGGCCAAGGCTACAGCAGAATTTCTGCAGTACTCAAGGTTCCTAAGAGTACAGTGGCTTCCATAATCCTTAAATGGAAGAAGTTTGAGATGACTAGTGTTCCTAGACCTGTCCGTCCAGCCAAACTGAGCAATCATGGGAAAAGAGCCTTAGTGAGAGAGTTAAAGAAGAATCCCAAGATCACTGTGGCTGAGCTCCAGAGATGCAGTAGGAAGATGGGAGAAAGTTCCACAAAGTCAACCATCACTGCAGCCCTCCACCAGTCGGGCCTTTTTGGCAGAGTGGCCCAACGGAAGCCTCTCCTCAGTGCAAGACATAAGAAAGCACTTTAGAGTTTGCTAAAAAACACATGAAGAGCTCCCAGACTATGAGAAATTAGATTCTCTGGTCTGATGAGTGGAAGATAGATTTTTTTGGTGATAATTCTAAGTGGAATATGTGGAGAAAACCAGGCACTGCTCATCACCTGCCCAATACAATCCCCACAGTGAAACATGGTGGTGGCAGCATCATGCTATGAGGTGTTTTTCAGCTGCAGGGACAGGACAATCACTGTATTTTTCAGCATATAAGGTGACTGGGCGTATAAGACGACCCCTAACTTTTCAGGGGTCATCTTATACACCGGTTGCCGTCTTATACGGCATGTGCAGGGAGCGGTCCCAGATGGTTCCCAGGGTCTGGAGGAGAGGAAACTCTCCTTCAGGCCCTGGGATCCATATTTGTTTAAAAAAAAGAATAAAAATAAAAAATATGGATATACTTAGCTTCCGAAGGCCCCCGGAGTTCTCCCGGCTCTCTACGATGCATGCAGCGGCTTCCATTCGCTGGGATGCATTGTGTTCCGCGAAGGACATTTGTGATGTTGCGGTCGCGTGACCGCAATGTCACAAAGGTCCCCAAATTGGTGCCCAAATTTAGATTGTATGTGAAACATATAACAAAGCAAATAGTTAGCCCTTATAAGGGCTGTTATTATGATAGTGCAGCTACAGCACCCGTATCAACACTACAGACCTCTGATTCATTATACGATGCACACAAAGGTCTAGACAAGCAGTTTTTACCTCTAATACTAAATGTTACAGAGAAGTGCAATTGCGTCAGTGTACAGAGTCACTGTCACTGTCGTACATTCGATCTTGATATGGACCTCCAGCGTTTCTTTCGACTAATTAGACTAAAAGCATATTTTGCAACTACACCAGCCTTTAGTGACAGGGGTACTGATGTCAGTAACCCGAAACTTCTATCTTCCTCTACTACGGGGCTACGTTCTAAAAGTCATTTTAGGCCCCCACAGTCTTCTCATGCCGTAGAGACCTTTATTGGTTTTGTACAGGACTCATTCTCCACCTTTAAGGATGATGTGGTGAAGGGCACTCTCTTCTACCCACCTAATCTTTCGGTGGAGGAGAGACATTCCCTTAAGAACCTACAGGATGACAAATCGATTATAATCAAACCAGCCGACAAGGGCGGAGCATTAGTAGTTATGGATAAAACCATGTACTTAGCAGAAATCACACGTCAGCTTAGTGATATTTCAGTTTACAAAGTACTGGATAGGGACCCATCATGCCACATTCATCACGAAATTGAGGTCATACTCTGTAAATACACATACCTTGGGGTTCTGGACCAAAAAACCTGTGATTATCTGACAAATCCTAACCCGATCATACCGGTTTTTTACACGTTACCTAAAGTCCACAAAAACCTGGAGAACCCTCCTGGTAGGCCCATTGTGGCCTTCACAGATTCCCTCCTGTCCCCCATCGCAATATATCTCGAGAAAATCCTTACTCCACTCATACAGGCTCCTTCCTCCACCTCATCTGTGAGATACATCAGGTACCTTCAGATGCTCTGTTGGTGACCGTCGACGTTAGGGACCTGTACACCTCTATCCCTCACACTGAAGGTGTCGACTCCGTACGCCATCTATTGGAGAATACTGAAATGGATCCTGATCAAATATCACTCTGTACTGACCTCTTGAGATTGATTCTAACATCTAATTTCTTCCTGTTTCAAGAAACATTTTATTTACAGGTAAGGGGGACTGCTATGGGATCTCACGCAGCGCCTCCGTTTGCTAACGCCTACATGAGACTTTGAAGAAAGTACTATCTATAAGAACTCCCTCTTCCAGGATCAGGTTATCCTATGGAGGAGATACATAGATGATGTGTTTTGCATATGGCATGGCTCCCCGGAAACTCTCAACACCTTTTTTGAAGTACTCAATGTTTCTTGGCCAGGTATTGGCAAGATCAACTCCAGCCCTGAAAAGATTAATTTTCTAGATACACTAGTCATTAAGAATCTTGATGGCCTCTTAAGTACGGATTTATACTTTAAAAGCACTGACCGTAACAGCCTCTTGCACTTTGATAGTCTCCATCCCCCCTCAACAAAAAGATCCATTCCTAGAGCACAATATCAAAGGGTACAACGGATCGTGTCTGACACGGAGATTAGAGAGTCGCGGATTCGTGATAGGACGAGCAAGTTTGAGGCAAGGGGCTACCCCCTTCCCTTGCTAGAGAATTCTAGAACAACACTTAATACACCTAAGAGAGATATCACCAGACGGATCCCATTCGTTCATGGATTCCACCCGTCCGTGTACAAAATACACAAAGCCATACGGAAATACTGGCCCCTACTATCGACTGCCTATCCCGACATCCCAGAATTTAAACAACCATTCCTACCTTGCTTTAAACGGGCCCCTAATTTGAGAGATACCTTGGTCAAGGCTGACATAGGCCCCAGCACTGTTACACGACAACTTTTTCTCAATACACCAAGAAAAGGAACCTTCCCATGCCTGCATTGTGCACAATGCAACAATGTCCTTAAGGGCAACACCATTACACATCCACGTTCTGGTAAGGGATTCAAAATCCATGGCTACTTCACATGCAACTCATCATATGTGGTTTATGTTTTAAAGTGCCCCTGTGGCTTACTTTATGTAGGAGAGACGTCCCAACCAATCCGTGATAGGGTGTCGAAACATAAGTCCACAATTCGCTATAGTAACCTCCTCTTACCAATACCTCATCACTTCGTTTCTGCAGGACATAATATCTCCCAGCTAAAGTTCCTAATTTTGGAACAGGTACCACTTCCACGTCGGGGTGGCAATAGGATCCTCACCCTTAAAAAACGTGAGGCGTTTTGGATTCATACACTTGATACGTTGGCACCAAGGGGTTTAAACAGAGAGTATGAATTGACAGCCTTCACTTAGAGGATTTATTTAGTCATTGTTAGTTTATCATATACATGTTTGATTGATATATGTGCCTCTCCATTAATACGTGTTTCTGTTTTCTCTAGATTCATCTTTATTAAAATTGATGGGCACATTGTACCTTCCACCCGATATCTTGCCACTTTTCTGCCAGTCTACACCTACCGGAGGACTCCTCATCACGCCTTACTTAAGGCACCACTAGTTTATCCGATTGCTGCTATTCCACGTACCCACTTTGTGTTTGTAGTCATGTTTTCCTTTTTTACAGGCACTCTTTTTCCTATCATATAGGTTACAATATGTGTTTCCTCCGTATGTCATTATCCCTTTCTTTATTTTCTCTAATTCTTGGTACCATGTCTCCTCTGTCTCATATTTTTCCCCTTTTCATATATTATGTGGCGCAATACCCCCCCTTTTTTTCCTCTCTGACATAACTTACTTTATTTTTCTGTCATAACCCCTCCCCTTTTTAGTCCATTCCTCCACATATATTTTTATTCTTTTGTTCTATATATTTTTGTACAGATCTATATTTGATTCCATTTTATTTTCATTAGGTCCCTTGTTTTACCCCTTAGTCCCTCTAGCCCATTCATTCCTCCTTTTTTTGTCCTTGTTTTCCGGTCTCTGTGTGCGCTCTTTACTAGCTGTGGAACGCACATACTGGGTGAACCGCATCACCATCTTCTTCCGTCTCACACTTGCCGGCACACCGTCATTTCCGGTTGGACGATCCCGCCCCTTTCCTCTCGGCTCCTGCTCCCCGCGCTATTTAAACACGCTGGACTATTTACACCCCAGACATGCGGTGGACGCCGTGTCTGGAGGCGGTGCTAATCCCCTCTGTCCAGGATCAACAGGTAATATCATCGCTTTTTGTTTTTTACCTAGGGGAACCCCACTCCTTTCCTGTTCCACTGTAAGCCAATGCTAACGTCCCCCCTCTTTATTTTCTCCCGCAGCTTGCGGGTGTTTTAACCCATTAGGTGGCCATTTCCCCACCATATCAGCATTTCTCTTAAGGTACCGGTTTTTCTCGTCCCTTTTATTCACATGGGTATTTTCTATCATGGTACGAACCTAATGTTACCCTATATGTCTTCCTTATAGCTCTCACTATCTCCTCCATTAGCGCCATTAGGGGTGTCCTGCCTCTGTAAGTATTTAGGTGGTATCTCTTCTCCACACCTTCTCTGTTGGACTATTGTTACTCATATACTCCTCTCTCCCCCCCTTTATATTAGGCGCAATTTGCACGGAGTTTTCTCTGCTCCATGACCTTGGCCCCATTGGCCTACATAGGCACGGTACGTGTGTTCTGTTTTTCCTATTTTCTCCGTCTCGCCCGCTGGTGTAGTCACTCACTTTCACCATATTGACACTTAGCCTGGCTGCTTGCTACCGCTTCCTCTGCCTTTAAGTTATAATAGTAGTACATGATTTCTCTTTTTGACCTGCTTCATGTTAACCTTGTCTGTTTATTTGTGTTTGCATTTCTTTGTATATACTTTAGTTATTTTTGTACTGGATGTACTTTTGATTTAATTTTTTGTTATAATATTGTAGTGACTGATGAAAGTCCCAAGGGACTGAAACGTTTCTAGTGCTACCAATAAATCGTTTCTACGGTTGCTGAAGTTGAGTGCTAGACTTTCTTGCTATATATACTGATGGTTTGGGAACCTAAGTCTTAGCACCAGTTTGTAGCTGTGCACACGGTGTTTTCCTCCAAGTGTACAGAGTCAGGCGGTGCCTCATCTTTTATATCCCCTGATGATGTCATATGGCCAGCTAATCAAAGTAATGCCACAACCAAGATGGCTACAGCATTACAGTGACACGCAGGCAATTCCCAAATGCTTATTGGCTGTGTAACAGGCACCAAAACTGTCGGACAGGGATTAGAGTTTTACATAAAACTCTGCCCAATTCTTGCCAAGTAACGAGTACATGAATAATAACCGAGTATCACCAATTACATTTGCTGATTCCTAGCGCTGACTTGTGGGATCAGGTGCTTTAATTGAATCTGGTGAAGCAGAAGACCAGAGCCTTGTATAAAAATTGGGTATTCATTGTTTTATACTTGCAGTTACTAGCTTGGCGGATGGGAGCCTACTATGGTGTGCAATGCCTATTGGTACATTTGTCTCCCATATTGGCATTGATGGAGCTAAACGGTCATTGCACAAACAGTCTCTGAAAAATAAACCTGTCATTGTAGCCCTGCTGGTGTTATGTCATCTTTGGAATAAACTTAGGTTTGCCACATAGTTAGTTGCATTTTGTTCCACATTTTACCCTTCATTGCAGTACAATTTAATCTACCTGCAATAATATATGAAATTGCAAGACAACTGTTTTGTTAGCAAGACCAAGTTTTATAATCAGCAAAAGTGTTTTAGGGGCATGCCTCCTTCTCTGAATAATAACCCATAGAAGGATTTTCGTATTCTTTTCTCTGCAAGCTTTGAATGAGTCCTGGAATTCCATCAATTTTACCCTGAAGGCCAATTGGTGCGCCATCTATTAAAGGCACAGCCATAAGTCCAATACTCACATAGGTGCCATCTTGGATGTATTTTTTAACACTAAAAAGCTAGTGCAATAAAATTTGAGGTGCGTTCCTCAGAACATACAAAAACAATTCTTAAGAGACAGAGGAAAAAATACAAATTGTAAATTTTCAAACTTGTGTAGCATCAACTTTATAAAAAATTGTGCTATCAAACTACCCACTACCTCCCTACATTAGAGGGTATCATTTATAAAAAAGACATGTATGGGGGATTTCTGTTGCTCTTTAATAGAGATGAGCGAATGTGTTCAGAAAACGACTGCTAATCTCCAATTCGGCACGAACGTAGCACATTCAGATTCGTGTTCGCTTTAACAAGCATTTTTACTCAAAGTTGGCAAAAGTTGGTCACAAATTGGTAAATTGCGTTTCCACTTATGCTTTTATTATTACCTTGGCTGGGATAGTCCTTTTGTATGATGAGTGGGGGGACATGTTTGATGAGGGGAGGGAGTCTGGGGAAGTTAAAGGAGCAGCGCACACTTTTTTTCTCCTAAACGTTATGTGTGTTGATTCCGGCAACCAATCAGTGCGCATTAACCATTCACAACGTCATGACAGAAGGTCTTCTTTGATTGGCTGACGAAGTCACATGTCCCTGGTCGTATAAAAAGCAGAAATCTTGTTTTGCTGGCGCCAATTGCTTAGGGTCACAAAAATGTGTGGCAGTCACAGAAGTCCCATTTGCTACTCCAAATCTTTTGTGATAAAACTGTTTCAGTGGCAAATCCGAAGGCCAGATTTCCACATAAAAATCGTTAGGCTAAATATAGTGGTGCAGCCATGATGCCAAATCACCTACTCCAAATCATTTGTGCCAAAACTGTATTTCAGTGGCAAATCAGAAGGCCAGATATCCACGTATAAATTCTTAGGCCTAATATAGTGGGACACCCACGAGGCCCAATTATGTACTCCACATTAGAGTTGAGCGACCTTGACCTTTTTAGAGTCGAGCCGGGTTTCACGAAACCCGACTATCTCAAAAGTCGGGTCGAGTGAAATCGGCCGATTATGGCGAAAAGTCGGGATCGACCGAAACACGAAACCCAATGCAAGTCAATGGGGCAGCATAGTCGGCAGTGAGTGGGGGCCAGGAAAACACCTAGAGTGCCCATTTTAATGTCAAAACCATCCATTCTTCTTAATGAAGCTTGTCAAGCGTAATTTACCTTATAATAATTGGAAGGCATTTGAAATTGGGGGTCATTTGGCTAAAGTTGTGTGGGGTAGGGCTGGTTCAAGTAATTAGTGGGCCCAGGAAATCTGGACCACGTCACGGCAGTGGAGCAGGGAGAGGTAAGTATTTCAACTTTGCAAGTGCTGTGAACCTGAGCAAGCAGGGGGGGCCCACTTGTTGGCATTGGCACTGGCACAGGGCCCCTCAAAGTACAGCGGTGTGTTTGCACGGCGGGGGCGCCTCCCACCGGCAGCAACACTTTTGCGTACTATGAGAGGCCCTGTGCCAGTGACGTCGCCAACTAGTATTCCTCCCCCCACCTGATGAAGGAACCTGCACTTTCATCTGCACCTTCCTCTTTGTCCCCGTGTAAGGTGGTATGGTATGCGGGAAGAGCAACCTGACTTTCAGCAGGGTCACAATGTTGTTGTGTAGCATGCACGGGGAATGTTGCGTTATGGGTCAATGTACCAGCAGACTCATCTATCACTGGCTGGGCAATGGGCACGATGAAGTGGAAACACAGATATAGGCCCAAAGAATAAAGTGGGCTAAATGCAGTTCAAAATTGGTAACACAGGAATAACCAGGGGGCATTGCAGTGGAGGACAACTGGAATGAGAGGCTGACACAGAGAGTAGGGCCAAATCAGTAAGTAGTCGAAATGCAGTTCAAAATTGGCAACCGTAGTAAACAGGCGGCACAGCTTTGTTCAGTGGAGGAGAACAGCAAGGAGTGGCAGACACCGATAGTAGGCCCCAACCCAACTAGTAGGCCAAATGCAGTCTAACATTAACCACTACTTAACGAGAGCCTGAAAATGGAATTTCAGGACAGGAAACCAGGAGAACAGCAAGGAGTGGCAGACACCGATAGTAGGCCCCAAACCAACTAGTACGCCAAATGCAGTTGTTCCATTTAACCACAATTTAATGAGAGCCTGAAGATAGAAGCTCAGGAAAGGCAACCTGGGGAACACCTTGGAGTGTAACACACCATCTCTCTCCACCCCATACCCATTTTGTAGGCCTAATGCAGTGTACTTTTCTACAACTACTAAACGAGAGTCGGAAGACCGAAGCAATGGCAAGGAAACCTGGGGAACACCTTGGAGTGTAACACACCATCTCTCTCCACCCCATACCCAATTTGTAGGCCTAATGCAGTGTAGTTTCCAAGAACTACTAAACGAGAGCCGGAAGATCGAAGCTCAGGAAAGGCAACCTGGGGAACACCTTGGAGTGTAACACACCCTCTCTCTACACCCCATACCCAATTTGAAGGCCTAATGCAGTGTAGTTTCCAAGAACTACTAAACGAGAGCCAGAAGATCGAAGCTCAGGAAAGGCAACCTGGGGAACACCTTGGAGTGTAACACACCCTCTCTCTACACCCCATACCCAATTTGTAGGCCTAATGCAGCGTAGTTTCCGACAACTACTAAACGAGAGCATGAAGATCGAAGCTCAGGAAAGGCAACCTGGGGAACACCTTGGAGTGTAACACACCCTCTCTCTACACCCCATACCCAATTTGAAGGCCTAATGCAGCGTAGTTTCCAACAACTACTAAACGAGAGCCGGAAGATCGAAGCTCAGGAGAGGCAACCTGGGGAACACCTTGGAGTGTAACAAACCCTCTCTCTACACCCCATACCCAATTTGTAGGCGTAATGCAGCGTAGTTTCCGACAACTACTAAACGAGAGCATGAAGATCGAAGCTCAGGAAAGGCAACCTGGGGAACACCTTGGAGTGTAACACACCCTCTCTCTACACCCCATACCCAATTTGAAGGCCTAATGCAGCGTAGTTTCCAACAACTACTAAACGAGAGCCGGAAGATCGAAGCTCAGGAAAGGCAACCTGGGGAACACCTTGGAGTGTAACAAACCCTCTCTGTACACCCCATACCCTATTTGTAGGCCTAATGCAGTGTAGTTTCCAAGAACTACTAAATGAGAGCCGGAAGATCGAAGCTCAGGAAGGGCAACCTGGGGAACACCTTGGAGTGTAACACAACGTCTCTCTACACCACGGAAGGGCTGATTCTTAGGAAGGAAGGCTGTTGGAAATAAGCATTGCGCGTCCGAGGGTGATTATATTCTTATTAGGTATATACTCACCCTCGGACGCGCCCTGCTTCTTTATTTGGAATGAATGTTTATTTGCAATGTGGTGTTGACTTTCTCTATTATTTTGGTAATTAATGATTTTATTATTTTCATTGTTTTGCATCTTCTCGGCAATAATATAAAGAAGACGCGACAGGACAACACTCGGTGGATGCCATATCTGTGTTTTCAATTTAAAAAACCTTTCAGTTAACTACTTGCAGGAGAAAGTAATTGTAGCTGGTGGCCATTTTTAGTACTGTACCAGATTTTAGTTGTGTGTTTGTTTTTAATGTTAAAATGTCTGCATTTGATATCTCACCAGTATTTTCTTTTTTATAAGCAAAATACTTATTTTTTTATTTTATGATGTTGGTTCAAGGGGTACACGGGCAGCAGTAGACAGGTCAGTGGAGGCCTAGTGGAAGGAGGGACCGCAGACAGGCTTCGAAGCCCTAACATAATAAATTGGGCTGCCTGTAGGCAATTTAAAATTGGTTCCAGGGGAACACGGGCAGCAGTAGACAGGTCAGTGGAGGCCTAGAGGAAGGAGGGACCGCAGATGTGCCAATGTTTCCCCCATACCAAATTTGTAGGCCTAATGCAGTGTAGTTTCCAACAACTACTAAACGAGAGCCAGAAGATCGAAGCTCAGGAAAGGCAACCTGGGGAACACCTTGGAGTGTAACACACCCTCTCTCTACACCCCATACCCAATTTGAAGGCCTAATGCAGTGTAGTTTCCAAGAACTACTAAACGAGAGCCGGAAGATCGAAGCTCAGGAAAGGCAACCTGGGGAACACCTTGGAGTGTAACACACCCTCTCTCTACACCCCATACCCAATTTGAAGGCCTAATGCAGCGTAGTTTCCAACAACTACTAAACGAGAGCCGGAAGATCGAAGCTCAGGAAAGGCAACCTGGGGAACACCTTGGAGTGTAACAAACCCTCTCTCTACACCCCATACCCAATTTGTAGGCCTAATGCAGCGTAGTTTCCGACAACTACTAAACGAGAGCATGAAGATCGAAGCTCAGGAAAGGCAACCTGGGGAACACCTTGGAGTGTAACACACCCTCTCTCTACACCCCATACCCAATTTGAAGGCCTAATGCAGTGTAGTTTCGAAGAACTACTAAACGAGAGCCGGAAGATCGAAGCTCAGGAAAGGCAACCTGGGGAACACCTTGGAGTGTAACACACCCTCTCTCTACACCCCATACCCAATTTGAAGGCCTAATGCAGCGTAGTTTCCAACAACTACTAAACGAGAGCCGGAAGATCGAAGCTCAGGAAAGGCAACCTGGGGAACACCTTGGAGTGTAACACACCCTCTCTCTACACCCCATACCCAATTTGAAGGCCTAATTCAGTGTAGTTTCCAAGAACTACTAAACGAGAGCCGGAAGATCGAAGCTCAGGAAAGGCAACCTGGGGAACACCTTGGAGTGTAACACAACGTCTCTCTACACCACGGAAGGGCTGATTCTTAGGAAGGAAGGCTGTTGGAAATAAGCATTGCGCGTCCGAGGGTGATTATATTCTTATTAGGTATATACTCACCCTCGGACGCGCCCTGCTTCTTTATTTGGAATGAATGTTTATTTGCAATGTGGTGTTGACTTTCTGTATTATTTTGGTAATTAATGATTTTATTATTTTCATTGTTTTGCATCTTCTCGGCAATAATATAAAGAAGATGCGACAGGACAACACTCGGTGGATGCCATATCTGTGTTTTTAATTTAAAAAACCTTTCAGTTAACTACTTGCAGGAGAAAGTAATTGTAGCTGGTGGCCATTTTTAGTACTGTACCAGATTTTAGTTGTGTGTTTGTTTTTAATGTTAAAATGTCTGCATTTGATATCTCACCAGTATTTTCTTTTTTATAAGCAAATACTTATTTTTTTATTTTATGATGTTGGTTCAAGGGGTACACGGGCAGCAGTAGACAGGTCAGTGGAGGCCTAGTGGAAGGAGGGACCGCAGACAGGCTTCGAAGCCCTAACATAATAAAGTGGGCTGCCTGTAGGCAATTTAAAATTGGTTCCAGGGGAACACGGGCAGCAGTAGACAGGTCAGTGGAGGCCTAGAGGAAGGAGGGACCGCAGACAGGCTTCGAAGCCCTAACATAATAAATTGGGCTGCCTGTAGGCAATTTAAAATTGGTTCCAGGGGAACACGGGCAGCAGTAGACAGGTAAGTGGAGGCCTAGTGGAAGGAGGGACCGCAGACAGGCTTCGAAGGCCTAACATAATAAAATGGGCTGGCTGTAGGCAATTTAAAATTGGTTCCAGGGGAACACGGGCAGCAGTAGACAGGTCAGTGGAGGCCTAGTGGAAGGAGGAACCGCAGACAGGCTTCGAAGGCCTAACGTAATAAAATGGGCTGGCTGTAGGCAATTTAAAATTGGTTCCAGGGGAACACGGGCAGCAGTAGACAGGTAAGTGGAGGCCTAGTGGAAGGAGGGACCGCAGACAGGCTTCGAAGGCCTAACATAATAAATTGGGCTGCCTGTAGGCAATTTAAAATTGGTTCCAGGGGAACACGGGCAGCAGTAGACAGGTAAGTGGAGGCCTAGTGGAAGGAGGGACCGCAGACAGGCTTCGAAGGCCTAACGTAATAAAATGGGCTGGCTGTAGGCAATTTACAATTGGTTCCATGGGAACACGGGCAGCAGTAGACAGGTCAGTGGAGGCCTAGTGGAAGGAGTGACGGCAGACAGGCATCAAAGGCCTAACATCATAACATTGGGCTGTTGGCAATTTAAAATTGGTTCCAGGGGTACACGGGCAACAGTGGTCTGGTCAGTGGAAGTCTAGTGGAAGGAGTGAGGGCAGACAGGCATCAAAGGCCTAACATAATAACATTTTGCTGTTGGCAATTTAAAATTGGTTCCAGGGGTACACGGGCAACAGTGGTCTGGTCAGTGGAAGTCTAGTGGAAGGAGTGACGGCAGACAGGCTAAGAAGGCCTAACATAACAAAATTGGGCTGGCTGTAGGCAAGTTTAAATTGGTTCCAGGGGAACACGGCCAGCAGTGGCCTGGTCAGTGTAGTAGTTGTAGAAAGAACGGACCGCAGACAGGCTTCGAAGGCCTAACATAACAAAAATGTCAAAACAATGGTATTGTCAGTGCCAGGCATTGAAGGATGTCAGCGCATAGACTAAACATTGGTGAAGCTGTGAGAGATAATTTTGCTAGTGGTAGAGCACTGTTTGAGCTGGGGGGGGGAACTGTCTTGTGGCCGGCGGTACAGGCCCAGGGCCCCTCATATTACAATGGTGTGTCTGACGTTGGGTGCGCACCACCACCGCCAGAGACACTTTATTGTACTATGAGGGACCCAGTGGCAGTGCCGTCGACCAAAAGCGGGCACACCCACCTCTTCAGACAAACAGCACTCTCACGGGTGCTGGCGCAAAGTGGCGATACCACGGCCCCGTGTGGGGAGTTTGGCCATTTTGTTAGGAGTAAACATGTCGTATGCTGGACAATCAGGTGCAGAAAATTACGAGATTGGAAAAGTCATTCAGAAGAGTCCACAGGCAAGACCTTTTCATAGGAAAGTTAGGTGTCAGCCGGGCAAGGTGGGGCAAAAGATTTCGAAATCCAGTTGTGGTTCATTTTAATGAAGGTTAGATCATCTACATTTTGGGTAGCCAGACGAGTCCTTTTTTCAGTTAGTATTGAACCTGCAGCACTGAATACTCTTTCTGATAGGACACTAGCTGCCGGGCAAGCAAGCTCCTGCAATGCATATTCTGCCAATTCTGGCCAGGTGTCTAATTTGGATGCCCAGTAATCAAATGGGAATGACGGTTGAGGGAGAACGTCGATAAGGGATGAAAAATAGTTTGTAACCATACTGGACAAATGTTGTCTCCTGTCACTTTGAATTGATGCTGCAGTACCTGTCCTGTCTGCGGTCATAGCAAAATCACTCCACAACCTGGTCAGAAAACCCCTCTGGCCAACGCCACTTCTGATTTCTGCCCCTCTAACACCTCTGGTCTGCTGGACCCTGGAGCTCGTGTGAGAACGATCACGGGCGCTGTGTGCAGGGAATGCCAGAAGCAAACGGTCAACAAGAGTTGATTGTTTTGTTGCTAATATTAGTTCCAAGTTCTCATGTGGCATTATATTTTGCAATTTGCCTTTATAGCGAGGATCAAGGAGGCAGGCCAACCAGTAATCGTCATCGTTCATCATTTTTGTAATGCGTGTGTCCCTTTTGAGGATACGCAAGGCATAATCCGCCATGTGGGCCAAAGTTCCAGTTGTCAAATCTGCAGTTGTGCTTGGTTGAGGGGCAGTTGCAGGCAAATCTACGTCACTTGTGTCCCTCAAAAAACCAGAACCCGCCCTTGCCACGCCACCAATTTCCAATGACCCCGGGAAAGCTTCCTCATTAAAAATATACTCATCCCCATCATCCTCCTCATCCTCCACCTCCTCTTCGCCCGCTACCTCGTCCTGTACACTGCCCTGACCAGACTATGGCTGACTGTCATCAAGGCTTTCCTCTTCCTCTGGTGCAGACGCCTGATCCTTTATGTGCGTCAAACTTTGCATCAGCAGACACATTAGGGGGATGCTTATGCTTATTATGGCGTTGTCTGCACTAACCAGCCGTGTGCATTCCTCAAAACACTGAAGGACTTGACACATGTCTTTAATCTTCGACCACTGCACACCTGACAACTCCATGTCTGCCATCCTACTGCCTGCCCGTGTATCTGTATCCTCCCACAAAAACATAACAGCCCGCCTCTGTTCGCACAGTCTCTGAAGCATGTGCAGTGTTGAGTTCCACCTTGTAACAACGTCTATGATTAGGCGATGCTGGGGAAGGTTCAAAGAACGCTGATAGGTCTGCATACGGCTGGAGTGTACAGGCGAACGGCGGATATGTGCGCAAAGTCCACGCACTTTGAGGAGCAGGTCGGATAACCCCGGATAACTTTTCAGGAAGCACTGCACCACCAGGTTTAAGGTGTGAGCCAGGCAAGGAATGTGTTTCAGTTGGGAAAGGGAGATGGCAGCCATGAAATTCCTTCCGTTATCACTCACTACCTTGCCTGCCTCAAGATCTACAGTGCCCAGCCACGACTGTGTTTCTTGCTGCAAGAACTCGGACAGAACTTCCGCGGTGTGTCTGTTGTCGCCCAAACACTTCATAGCCAATACAGCCTGCTGACGTTTGCCAGTAGCTGCCCCATAATGGGAGACCTGGTGTGCAACAGTGGCAGCTACGGATGGAGTGGTTGTGCGACTGCGGTCTGTGGACGAGCTCTCGCTTCTGCAGGAGGATGAGGAGGAGGAGGAGGAGGAGGGGGTGCGAACGGCTACAGCCAACTGTTTCCTAGACCGTGGGCTAGGCAGAACTGTCCCAAACTTGCTGTCCCCTGTGGACCCTGAATCCACCACATTTACCCAGTGTGTCGTGATGGACACGTAATGTCCCTGGCCATGCCTACTGGTCCATGCATCTGTTGTCAGGTGCACCTTTGTGCTCACAGATTGCCTGAGTGCATGGACGATGCGCTCTTTAACATGCTGGTGGAGGGCTGGGATGGCTTTTCTGGAAAAAAAGTGTCGACTGGGTAGCTCGTAGCGTGGTACAGCGTAGTCCATCAGGTCTTTGAAAGCTTCGCTTTCAACTAACCGGTAGGGCATCATCTCTAACGAGATTAGTCTAGCTATGTGGGCGTTCAAACCCTGTGTACGCGGATGCGAGGCTAAGTACTTCCTTTTTCTAACCATAGTCTCATGTAGGGTGAGCTGGACTGGAGAGCTGGAGATCGTGGAACTAGCGGGGGTGCCGGTGGACATGGCAGACTGAGAGACGGTGGGAGATGGTATTGTTGCCGCCGGTGCCCTAGATGCAGTGTTTCCTACTACGAAACTGGAGATTCCCTGACCCTGACTGCTTTGGCCTGGCAAAGAAACCTGCACAGATACTGCAGGTGGTGCAGAAAATGGTGGCCCTACACTGCCGGAAGGGATGTTGCGTTGATGAGTAGCTTCATTGGCCGAGGGTGCTACAACCTTAAGGGACGTTTGGTAGTTAGTCCAAGCTTGCAAATGCATGGTGGTTAAATGTCTATGCATGCAACTTGTATTGAGACTTTTCAGATTCTGCCCTCTGCTTAAGGTAGTTGAACATTTTTGACAGATTACTTTGTGCTGATCAATTGGATGTTGTTTAAAAAAATGCCAGACTGCACTCTTTCTAGCATCGGATACCTTTTCAGGCATTGCAGACTGAGCTTTAACCGGATGGCCACGCTGTCCTCCAACAGGTTTTGACTTTGCCACGCGTTTTGGCCAAGATACGGGCCCGGCAGATGGAACCTGTTGCGATGTTGATGTCTGCTGCGGCCCCTCCTCCTCCGCTTCAGAACTGCTGCCGCCTGCACCCTGTTCCCCCAATGGCTGCCAATCGGGGTCAAGAACTGGGTCATCTATTACCTCTTCTTGTAGCTCATGTGCTACTTCGTCTGTGTCACCGTGTCGGTCGGTGGTATAGCGTTCGTGATGGGGCAACATAGTCTCATCAGGGTCTGATTCTTGATCAGCACCCTGCGAGGGCAATGTTGTGGTCTGAGTCAAAGGACCAGCATAGTAGTCTGGCTGTGGCTGTGCATCAGTGCACTCCATGTCAGATTCAACTTGTAATGGGCATGGACTGTTAACTGCTTCACTTTCTAAGCCAGGGACGGTATGTGTAAAGAGCTCCATGGAGTAACCCGTTGTGTCGCCTGCTGCATTCTTCTCTGTTGTTGTTTTTGCTGAAGAGGACAAGGAAGCGACTTGTCCCTGACCGTGAACATCCACTAACGACGCGCTGCTTTTACTTTTACCAGTTTCACGAGAGGAGGCAAAAGAGCTAGAGGCTGAGTCAGCAAGATAAGCCAAAATTTGCTCTTGATGCTCCGGCTTTAAAAGCGGTTTTCCTACTTCCAGAAAAGGGAGGGTTCGAGGCCTTGTGTAGCCAGACGACGAACCTGGCTCCACAGCTCCAGACTTAGGTGCAATATTTTTTTTCCCACGACCACCTGATGCACTACCACTACCCTCATTACCAGCTGACAATGAACGCCCCCGGCCACGACCTCTTCCACCAGACTTCCTCATTGTTTTAAAAACGTTACCAAACGAACGGTATTTGTTGCTGTCACACAACTTACACGGTGAGCTATAACTTCAGTATGATTTAGCTACCCCTTTACAGGTGGGTGAGACCACAATGAAAATCAGCCACAATGTTACACACTCTGTTGCTGTTGGCAACAAATGAGATGGCACACACGCAGGACTGTCACTGAAGCGCAAATGTAAATATTTATCTCCCACTGATTTGTGTTTGTTTTTTTTAAAAGGGAGACTTCAGAAAAAAAAAAAATTAAAAAAAAAATATTTTTTACAGAAGACTTTATAAAACAAATAAAATGAAATGATTGTTTCAGGGAGAATTTAGGAAAAAAAAAAAAAAAAGGCTTTGTAGGGCCCACTGAGTGAGAGAGGACGCACACAGGAGTCAGGAGTGGCACACAAGCCCAGAGGCCAATATTAATCTCCCACCGATTGATTTAGTTATTTTTTTTGGTAGATTTTGGAACCCAAATCAAGCAAAAAAATTAATAGGCTTTCTATGGCCCACAATTGGGGAGAGAGAGAGAGATGGCACACCCAGGAGTCAAGACTGGCACACAAGCAGAAGGGGCAATATGAATCTCCCACAGATTTTTTTTTTTTTTTTTTTTCAGGGAGACTTGAGAGAAAAAAAATACAAAAAAAATGATTTTTTTCAGGAATAATTTAGAAACCAAAGAAAATAAAATGATTGTTTCAGGGAGAATTTAGAAAACAAATAAAACAAAAAATAGGCTTTCTAGGGCCCACTGAGTGACAGATGACGCACACAGGAGTCAGGAGTGGCACACAAGCCCAGAGGCCAATATTAATCTCCCACTGATTGATTTAGTGATTTTTTTTGGTAGATTTTGGAACCCAAATCAAGCAAAAAAATTATTAGGCTTTCTATGGCCCACAATTGGGGAGAGAGAGAGAGATGGCACACCCAGGAGTCAAGACTGGCACACAAGCAGAAGGGGCAATATGAATCTCCCACAGATTTTTTTTTTTTTTTTTTTTTTCAGGGAGATTTGAGAGAAAAAAAAATACAAAAAAAATGATTTTTTTCAGGAATAATTTAGAAACCAAAGAAAATAAAATGATTGTTTCAGGGAGAATTTAGAAAACAAATAAAACAAAAAATAGGCTTTCTAGGGCCCACTGAGTGACAGATGACGCTCACAGGAGTCAGGAGTGGCACACAAGCCCAGAGGCCAATATTAATCTCCCACTGATTGATTTAGTGATTTTTTTTGGTAGATTTTGGAACCCAAATCAAGCTAAAAAATTAATAGGCTTTCTATGGCCCACTATTTGTGAGAGAGATGGCACGCTCAGGACTGGCACACAAGCCCAGAGGCCAATATTAATCTCCCACTTTTTTTTTTTCCAGGGAAAATTTATAAACCCAATAAAATAATAAAAAAATAGGCTTTCTATGGCCCACTATCTGAGAGAGAGAGAGATGGCACGCTTAGGACTGGCACACAAGCCCAAAGGCCAATATTAATCTCCCACTGATTGATTTATTGATTTTTTCAGGTAGAATTTAGAACCCAAATCAAGCAAAAAAATTAATAGGCTTTCTATGGCCCACTGAGTGAGAGATGGCACACACAGGAGTAAGGAGTGGCACACAAGCCCTGAGGCCAATATTTTTCTCCCACTGATTGATGTTGTGATTTTTTCTGGTAGATTTTGGAACCCAAATCAAGCAAAAAAATAAATAGGCTTTCTATGGCCCACTGAGTGAGAGATGACACAGACAGGGATGGCACTCTAGCAGAAATGTCAATCTTAATCTCCCACAAAAAAAAAAAAAAAAAAAAAGGAACTGTCCTTCAATTACTATCTCCCTGCAGTAATCTCAGCCAGGTATGGCAGGCAGCAATAAGGAGTGGACTGATGCACAAATTAAATGAAAAGTGTGGACAAACAAACAAGATAGCTGTGCAGAAAGGAAGGAACAAGAGGATTTGTGCTTTGAAAAAAGCAGTTGGTTTGCACAGCGGCGTACACACAGCAATGCAGCTATCAGGGAGCCTTCTAGGGCAGCCCAATGAGCTACAGCGCTGAGGAAAAAAAAAAAAAAGGAGCTTCCACTGTCCCTGCACACCGAAGGTGGTGTTGGGCAGTGGAAATCGCTACAGCACAAGCGGTTTTGTGGTTAATGGACCCTGCCTAACGCTATCCCTGCTTCTGACGAAGCGGCAGCAACCTCTCCCTAAGCTCAGATCAGCAGCAGTAAGATGGCGGTCGGCGGGAACGCCCCTTTATAGCCCCTGTGACGCCGCGGACAGCAAGCCAATCACTGCAATGCCCTTCTCTAAGATGGTGGGGACCAGGACCTATGTCATCAAGCTGCCCACACTCTGCGTTTACCTTCATTGGCTGAGAAATGGCGCTTTTCGCGTCATTGAAACGCGACTTTGGCGCGAAAGTCGCGTACCGCATGGCCGACCACGCACAGGGGTCGGATCGGGTTTCATGAAACTCGACTTCGCCAAAAGTCGGCGACTTTTGAAAATGTTCGACCCGTTTCGCTCAACACTACTCCACATCATTTGTGCTAAAGCTGTGTTTCAGTGGCAAATCAGAAGGAATTTGTTGAAGTTTTTAGATTTCCTCATAGAGTGACACTAGTCAGAATTGTAAAATTTGGCTTGGTCATGAAGGTCAAAATTGGCTCTGTCACTAAGGGGTTAACGCCTAACTAAAATAATATAAGTGATGAAATAAAGCAAGCTTTTGAGACTAATTTTTGTTCTTTATCAGGCATTGGATAGCCATATATTGTAGCTAGTATACATACACTCAATGGCTATTGTCATTCTTTTATATTGGTGCTGTTACACATCACCATTACATATCACCATTCTTGTGTGGGACTTCATGCATTGACATTCCACCCACCCTTGTATTTTCTATTCTACCATTGCTCTATGTTTAAGAGACTTCAGAAAATGAGTATTTCCGTCTTACATTTGTGAGGGAAGAGGGTGGCCTTCTGTTGGGTTAGGACAGAAGCTTCTGTAGTTTCTTCAGGGCAAGCTCTCATATAGGAAGCATGAAGGAGCATTTCCACTGCATATTCATTTGCTGAAAGTCTACATTTTATAGTACTTATTAGTGTTGAGCATTCCGATACTGCAAATATCAGGTATCGGCCGATATTTGCTGTATCGGAATTCCGATACCGAGTTCCGATATTTTTACGATATCAGAAATCGGAATCGGAAGTTCCTATAAGTTCCCAGTCATCTTCGGCGTGTGCGGTGCATATGTTTCCCAGGGTCTGGAGGAGAGGAGACTCTCCTTCAGGCCCTGGGATCCATATTCATGTAAAAAATAAAGAATAAAAATAAAAAATATGGATATACTCACCCCTCCGACGAACCCTGGCTGTCACCGCTGCAAGCGTCTGCCTGCGTTCCTAAGAATGCAGAGAGTGAAGGACCTTCCATGACGTCGCGGTCACGTGAGCGGGCAGGTGACAGCCAGGGTTCGACGGAGGGGTGAGTATATCCATATTTTTTATTTTTATTCTTTATTTTTTACATGAATATGGATCCCAGGGCCTGAAGGAGAGTTTCCTCTCCTTCAGACCCTGGGAACCATCCAGGATCACTTCCGATATTTGTGTCCCATTGACTTGCATTGGTATCGGGTATCGGTATCGGCGATATCCAATATTTTTTGGATATCGGCCGATCCCATCCGATACCGATACTTTCAAATATCGGAAGGTATCGCTCAACACTAGTGCTTATATAAGGCATAGATTTTAAGAAATCTGATAGACACTCTAAGAAAAATATTTGTGAATTGACAAGAACTGAAAGTTTGAGATTTGCAGCTTTTCAATTTGGTGGAAAGACCTTCACTGATCTTTTTGGCTACGATACTCCAGCAATACTGTGGATGTAACTGTAGAAAAACAGAAGTAATTATCTTTCATTGGAATATATGCTAAAAGTTATTCCTTAAGACAATAATGGCCATCAGCTGTAAAGGTAAGTACTCTATTGTAATTCCCCAAATAGGAGATGTGCAGGTAAAAAGACCAAAGGGTCTTAGACCATTTGTCATCCAGATCAGCAAAGATCCATGATTTGGACCCCTACCTTATTCTCGTGATTTCCCTGGCAATACACATTTAAATTGAGGAGGTTTTTCATATTAACAATAAATGATATTTTCTGCAGTTTTACATGCCTATAAAAAGATTTCTTGTCAAGTGTTCTCTTTAAGAAAAAAATCTGATAAAATAATCATCTGAATAATAAAATAAAGTGCTTTCCACTGTGAGCATCTTGTAAAAAATTAAACCTCATAGCAGGGTAGTTTTCTTTCAAAGCTCTAATTCTTAATGCATTTAATGAAAGATAAGTTATGGATGTGTTGAGAATTGGAGAGATTTTGATTTTATTTGAGGAAAGATCATTAGTTTTAGGTTGCTTGTAACAGAGTTATATAAGTAACTTAATATTCCTGCGGGAACTTGTGAGACTTCTCAGTTTCACTGATCTTTCCATAGTCAACAAATAATCAGAAGAAAGCATTTTAATTAAATGATAATAAATAATAATGGCAGTAAAATTAACTTTTTATACTGTTTAATTGTCTAGTTTTTAAAATAGCTTTTGTTGAAATCCCAATTTAAAAAATCACTGTTTCTATCTGCTTAGGAAACAACAGCAGACTAATCTTAGAAAATGACAGCGGTGTGCCTGCTATGGGTGACCTGATTAATCTCCTCTTGGTGGTCACAAGCTTGCTACCTGGTCCGATTCCCAGAATAGTACATCATACAGTATAGCCACCAGACATGCCCAATATATTTATGGGCTTCTACAACATGCAAACACCAACCACTGCTGTTTCACAATTTTATCAGTCCTTTTATCCCTAACCTCCTTCATTATATCTCAGTGGTCGACCTCCTCCACTTTCTCACCCACCTTCCTCCCTTAACCCCTTAGTGACAGAGCCAATTTGGTACTTAATGACCGAGCCAATTTTTGCAATTCTGACCACTGTCACTTTATGAGGTTATAACTCTGGAACGCTTCAACGGATCCCGCTGGTTCTGAGATTGTTTTTTCGTGACATATTGTACTTCATGTTAGTGGTAACATTTCTTCGATATTACTTGCGATTATTTATGAAAAAAACGGAAATATGGCGAAAATTTTTAAAATTTTGCAATTTTCAAACTTTGTATTTTTATGCCCTTAAATCAGAGAGATATGTCACGAAAAATAGTTAATAAATAACATTTCCCACATGTCTACTTTACATCAGCACAATTTTGGAAACAAAATATTTTTTTGTTAGGGAGTTATAAGGGTTAAAAGTTGACCAGCAATTTCTCATTTTTACAACACCATTTTTTTTTAGGGACCACATCACATTTGAAGTCATTCTGAGGGGTCTATATGATAGAAAATACCCAAGTGTGACACCATTCTAAAAACTACACCCCTCAAGGTTCTCAAAACCACATTCAAGAAGTTTATTAACCCTTTACGTGCTTCACAGGAACTGAAACAATGTGGAAGGAAAAAATGAACATTTAACTTTTTTTTGCAAACATCTTAATTCAGAACCATTTTTTTTATTTTCACAAGTGTAAAAACAGAAATGTAACCATAAATTTTGTTATGCAATTTCTCCTGAATACGCCAATACCCCATATGTGGGGGTAAACCACTGTTAGGGCGCACCGCAGAACTTAGAAGTGAAGGAGCGCCGTTTGACTTTTTCAATGCAGAATTGGCTGGAATTGAGTTCGGACGCCATGTCACGTTTAGAGAGCCCCTGATGTGCCTAAACAGTGGAAACTCCCCACAAGTGACACCATTTTGGAAACTAGACCCCTTAAGGAACTTATCTAGATGTGTGGTGAGCACTTTTAACCCCCAAGTGCTTCACAGAAGTTTATAACGTAGAGCCGTGAAAATAAAAAATCGCTTTTGTTTACACAAAAATGACCTTTTCGCCCACAAATTCTTATTTTCACAAGGGTAACAGGAGAAATTAGACCACAAAAGTTGTTGTGCGATTTCTCCTGAATACGTCGATACCCCATATGTGAGGGTAAACCACTGTTTGGGCGCACCGCAGAGCTTGGAAGAGAAGGAGTGCCGTTTTACTTTTTCAATGTAGAATTGGCTGGAAATGAGATTGGACGCCATGTCGCGTTTGGAGAGCCCCTGATGTGCCTAAACAGTGGAAACCCCCCACAACTGACACCATTTTGGAAACTAGACCCCTTAAGGAACTTATCTAGATGTGTGGCGAGCACTTTGAACCCCCATGTGCTTCACAGAAGTTTATAACGTAGAGCCGTGAAAAAAAAAATTGCATTTTTTCTACAAAAATGATTTTTTGCCCACAAATTTTTATTTTCACAAGGGTATCAGGAGAAATTAGACCACTAACGTTGTTGTGCAATTTCTCCTGAGTACGTCAATACCCAATATGTGGGGGTAAACCACTGTTTGGGCGCACCGCAGAGCTTGGAAGAGAAAGAGTGCCGTTTAACTTTTTCAATGTAGAATTGGCTGGAATTGAGATCGGACGCCATGTCGCGTTTGGAGAGCCCCTGATGTGCTTAAACAGTAGAAATCCCCCACAAGTGACCCCATTTTGGAAACTAGACCCCCCATGGAACTTATCTAGATGTGTGGTGAGAACCTTGAATGCCCAAGTGCTTCACAGAAGTTTATAATGCAGAGCCGTGAAAATAAAAAAAAAATTTTTTTTCCACAAAAAAGATTTTTTAGCCCCCAAGTTTTTATTTTCACAAGGGTAACAAGAGAAATTGGACCCCAAAAGTTGTTGTCCAATTTATCCTGAGTATGCTGGTACCCCATATGTGGGGTAAACCACTGTTTGGGCGCACGGCAGAGCTCGGAAGGAAGGAGCGCCGTTTTGGAATGCAGACTTTGATAGAATGGTCTGCGGGTATTATGTTGCGTTTGCAGAGCCCCTGATGTACCTAACCAGTAGAAACCCTCCACAAGTGACCCCATTTTGGAAACTAGACCCCCCAAGGAACTTATCTAGATGTGTGGTGAGAACTTTGAATGCCCAAGTGCTTCACAGAAGTTTAGAATGCAGAGTCGTGAAAATAAAAAATATTTTTTTTTTCCACAAAAAAGATATTGTAGCCCCCAAGTTTTTATTTTCACAAGGGTAACAGGAGAAATTGGACTGCAATAGTTGTTGTCCAATTTATCCCGAGTACGCTGATGCGCCATATGTGGGGGTAAACCACTTGTTGGGCGCACGGCAGAGCTCGGAAGGGAAGGAGCGCCTTTTTGGAATGCAGACTTTGATAGAATGGTCCATGGGCATTATGTTGCGATTGTAGCCCCCAAGTTTTTATTTTCACAAGGGTAACAAGAGAAATTGGACCCCAGAAGTTGTTGTCCAATTTATCCTGAGTACGCTGATGCCCAATATGTGGGGGTAACCCACTGTTTGGGCGCACGGCAGAGCTCAGAAGGGAGGGAGCACCATTTGACTTTTTGAGCGCAAAATTGGCTGTTGTGTTTGGAGACCCCCTGATGTACCTAAATAGTGGAAACACCCCAATTCTAGCTCCAACCCTAATCCCAACACACCCCTAATCCTAATCCCAACCTGATCCATAATCCTAATCACTAACCCTAACCATAATCACAACCCTTACCCCAAAACAACCCTAATGTCAACCCTAACCATAACCCTAATCCCAAACCTAACCCTAATCCCAAGTGTAACCCTAGTGCCAACCCTAACCCTAATACCAACCCTAATCCAAACCCTAACCCTAATCCCAGCTCTAACCCTAACTTTAGCCCCAACCCTAGCCCTAACTTTAGCCCCAACCCTAACCCTAGCCCTAAGGCTACTTTCACACTTGCGCCGTTTGGCATCCGTCGCAATCCGTCGTTTTGGACAAGAAACGGATCCTGCAAATGTGCCCGCAGGATGCATTTTTTGCCCATAGACTTGTATTGCCGACGGATCGTGACGGATGGCCACACGTCGCGTCCGTCGTGCACTGGATCAGTTGTGTTTTGGCGGAGCGTCGGCACAAAAAAACGTTCAATGAAACGTTTTTTTGTACGTCGCATCCGCCATTTCTGACCGCGCATGCGTGGCCGTAACTCCGCCCCCTCCTCCCCAGGACATAGATTGGGCAGCAGATGCGTTGAAAAACTACAGCTGCTGCCCACGTTGTGCACAATTTTCACAACGTGCGTCGGTATGTCGGGCCGACGCATTGCGACGGCCCCGTACCGACGTAAGTGTGAAAGAAGCCTAACCCTAAATTTAGCCCCAACCCTAACCCTAAATTTAGCCCCAACCCTAACCCTAAATTTAGCCCAAACCCTAACCCTAAATTTAGCCCCAACCCTAGCCCTAACCCTAGCCCTAACCCTACTCCTAACCCTACCCCTACTCTACCCCTACCCCTCACCCTACCCCTAACCCTACCCCTACCCCTACCCCTAACCCTAACCCTACCCCTAACCCTAACCCTACCCCTAACCCTACCCCTAACCTTACCCCTAACCCTAACCCTAATTTTAGCCCCAACTGCTGTTCTCCTGCCGGCCGGCAGATGGAGACAGATGGCGGGCGCACTGGGCATGCGCCCGCCATTTTCTTCTGCCGGCGGCCAGGAGGAGCAGCAAGAGGATCCAAGGACCTAGGTGAGTATGCTAGGGTCCCCGAATCCCCCTATTTCTCTGTCCTCTGATGTGCGATCACATCAGAGGACAGAGAATTACACTTTACTTTTTTTTTTTTTTTTGCGGTCGCCGGTAAAGTTAATTACCAGCGATCGCAAAACAGGGGGTCGGTAATACCGACCCCCGATCATGCTCTTTGGGGTCTCGGCTACCCCCGGCAGCCGAGACCCCAAAGATTCTCCCGGTGCCGGCCGGCGGGCGCACTGCGCATGCGCCCGCCATTTTGAAGATGGCGGCGCCCACCGGGAGACACGAGGAGCATCGGGGGAGCTAGGTGAGTATTGGGGGGCCACCTGGGACCCCTTTTCTCTGTCCTCCGATGTCCGATCACATCGGAGGACAGAGAAATTAAAAAGAGATCGCGTTTTTTTTTTTGCGATCGCCGGTAAACGGTTAATTACCGGCGATCGCAAATGCGTGGTGGGTAAAAAAAACCCCGAATCATGTTCTCTGGGGTCTCGGCTACCCCCGGCAGCTGAGACCCCGGAGAAAATCGGCCTCTGGGGGGCGCTATTGACTTTTTCCACAGCAGTTGAGGAATTAACCCCTTAGCGGCCGCCGTTAAAAGGCGTATCGGCGGTCGCTAAGGGGTTAATTCCTCAACTGTTTTTTTAAGTGTTTTTGTTTTTGCAAATATGTTTTTGTTTTTTATTTTCTGTATATAAAATTGTATTTACTTTATATCATTTTAAAATAAATATTGTGTACTTTGTCGACTTGTCTAACTTATTCCATTCTGCAAAAATGTAATGTGTAGTCTTTTTAAGTCCAATGTAGTCACAAAATGTTTTGTATGAAACCCGGAGAAAAAGGAGGAAAGCATGGAATAAATATAAACACTTTTATTAATGATTACAAAACATTAAAAGTTAATAGGCAGTACTAGGTCAGAGTAAAAATATTACCAGTGAACACATGAAGGGGAAAACTCCTCCCCTAGCCACCCCTCACTGACCGTGCATGGCAGCCAAAAGGGCAGGGTATGATGTGAGCCCTACAAAAATGCTCAGTGATAGAGCCCGTGTAAACAGGGATGCACTATGTGACATAGGACGTCCATCCCAAACGTGGGGGTTAGAAAGTGCACCCGGTAAATAATGAGGGCAAATAGGTAAGAGCGACCAGTTGGCTTACCGCATGAGTTATGAAGAGGCAAGGGCGCAGCCAGAGAGCGTGGGGGCTGCGCCCTTCCCTCTTCATCCCTTCTGCGGTAAGCCAACTGGTCGCTCTTACCTATTTGCCCTCATTATTTACCGGGTGCACTTTCTAACCCCCGCGTTTGGGATGGACGTCCTATGTCACATAGTGCATCCCTGTTTACACGGGCTCTATCACTGAGCATTTTTGTAGGGCTCACATCATACCCTGCCCTTTTGGCTGCCATGCACGGTCAGTGAGGGGTGGCTAGGGGAGGAGTTTTCCCCTTCATGTGTTCACTGGTAATATTTTTACTCTGACCTAGTACTGCCTATTAACTTTTAATGTTTTGTAATCATTAATAAAAGTGTTTATATTTATTCCATGCTTTGCTCCTTTTTCTCCAGGTTTCATATGATATTTGTGGAGTGGATCTAGTTTGTCTGGGGGCCCATTATTTTATGGGTGTCTCTTCCCAGACTGTTGTCATGTTGTTGGGATTTTGTATATTAAGGTACCTTCACACTCAGCGACGCTGCAGCGATACCGACAACGATGTCGATCGCTGCAGCGTCGCTGTTTGGTCGCTGGAGAGCTGTCACACAGACAGCTCTCCAGCGACCAACGATCCCGAGGTCCCCGGGTAACCAGGGTAAACATTGGGTTACTAAGCGCAGGGCCACGCTTAGTAACCCAATGTTTACCCTGGTTACCAGCGTAAAAGTAAAAAAAACAAACACTACATACTTACCTACCGCTGTCTGTCCCCGGCGCTCAGCTTCTCTGCACTCCTCCTGCACTGACTGTGAGCACAGCGGCCGGAAAGCAGAGCGGTGACGTCACCGCTCTGCTTTCCGGCTGACCGACGCTCACAGCCAGTACAGGAGGAGTGCAGAGAAGCTGAGCACCGGGGACAGACAGCTGAAGGTAAGTTTGTAGTGTTTGTTTTTTTTACTTTTACGCTGGTAACCAGGGTAAACATCGGGTTACTAAGCGCGGCCCTGCGCTTAGTAACCCAATGTTTACCCTGGTTACCAGTGAAGACATCGCTGGATCGGTGTCACAGACGCCGATCCAGCGATGTCTGCAGGGAGTCCAGCGACTAAATAAAGTTCTGGACTTTCCTCAGCGACCAACGATCTCCCAGCAGGGGCCTGATCATTGGTCGCTGTCACACAGAACGATTTCCTTAACGATATCATTGCTACGTCACAAAAAGCAACTATATCGTTAACGATATCGTTATGTGTGAAGGTACCTTTACAAAATGTTTTGTGCAAAGGATGTAAATATTGTTACTAGAAACATAGGTTACCTTGTGTCAAATATATTGGGGCTAGTGTGTGTATCCTTAAATGTACACTGTGGTTTGTGATGAGACAAAACAGTTACACAACGCATTTTCATTAACATGCACATTTATTTTGGTGGGAAACATAGCCACAAAATACGAAAACATACTGTTTTACCAAACAATTTAAACAAATATTTTTACAGTAATTATTTAGGACAGTAAAGAGTGGAGTGACAGTTTGGAAAAATAAGACTTTATTGGTGTTAGGTGACGAGTTCCCACCGCTGCACAGGGGGAATCTCGAACCATGTTCGCTGCAGTCTCCCATTCTCCTCCAGCTGCAGTGGAACCTGCTCAGCAAAGACGGCGATCCCTGCGTCTGGCTCAAGCTGATACTGTGCGCTTAGTTACTGCTTGCTTTCCAGGCTCAGCCTTTGTAGCCAGCAATGATCAGTGGTGAGCAGACGTTCCAGGGACTATGTCCTGCTTTTCCCCTACGGAGCATGCCCACAGGTCGACCTCCCATTGGAGGTTGGACATCACATGCTCAGGTCCTGTAGCAGCTCCTATTGGATCACTAGGAAGGTCCTGGAGAGCTACTGCTATAAAAGGTTTGCATGGCCTCACAGCCATGCGCTAGTATAAATCAATTATTGTGTGTGTGGATGTATTCCTGTTCTGGTGAAAGCTCCGAATCATTCCCATCCCTAGTGTTGATGAATTCTTGCGAATGTTGGAGCTGTCTAGCGCCAGTTAGTGCCATCCAGCACCAGGCACAATCTATAGCGTCAATCAGCAGCGTTAGCCAGTGCGGCACAGTGCGCAACCAGTGCACTTACCTGTCCTTAGTTAGGGCGGTTAGAGGTGTTCGCCAGAATGGCGCTGTGCACATCCAGTGCACTAAATCTATTTTTAGATTACCACCACTGTAGCAGTGTTGAGCACAAGAGGTCTCAAGGGACTCTGACCCTGAGCCTTGGGGCAGAGTTCTGTGATTCCTTGCTTGCACTCTCTGTGCGGTATCGTGGCCCTGTGGTGCAAGAGGGTTCGCTTCCTTCATACCGGGTGAAGTTAACCCATGTGTGTCTTCTCTTAATACCGCCATATAGTCCGCCATTACCGAGCAGCAGGAGTCTTCTCTGCACAGTGGACCCCGGACTGCGAATGCATCTTTTATCGCCTCTTATTTATATTTGGTGCTTTCCGCCAGTCCTAACAATTGGTGAAAAAAATTGATACAAAATTTCATGAACATTAACCCCTTTACCCCCAAGGGTGGTTTGCACGTTAATGACCGGGCCAATTTTTACAATTCTGACCACTGTCCCTTTATGAGGTTATAACTCTGGAACGCTTCAATTGATCCTGGTGATTCTGACAATGTTTTCTCGTGACATATTGTACTTCATGAGAATGGTAAAAATTCTTTGATAGTACCTGCGTTTATTTGTGAAAAAAACGGAAATTTGGCGAAAATTATGAAAATTTTGCAATTTTCCAACTTTTAATTTTTATGCAATTAAATCACAGAGATATGTCACACAAAATACTTAATAAGTAACATTTCCCACATGTCTACTTTACATCAGCACAATTTTGGAACCAAAATTTTTTTTTGTTAGGGAGTTATAAGGGTTAAAAGTTGACCAGCAATTTCTCATTTCTACAACACCATTTTATTTTAGGGACCACATCTCATTTGAAGTCATTTTGAGGGGTCTATATGATAGAAAATACCCAAGTGTGACACCATTCTAAAAACTACACCCCTCAAGGTGCTCAAAACCATATTCAAGAAGTTTATTAACCCTTCTGGTGCTTCACAGGAATTTTTTGAATGTTTAAATAAAAATGAACATTTAACTTTTTTTCGCAAAAAATTTAATTCAGCTCCAATTTGTTTTATTTTACCAAGGGTAACAGGAAAAAATGGACCTCAAACATTGTTGTACAATTTGTCCTGAGTATGCCAATACCCCACATGTGGGGGTAAACCACTGTTTCGGCGCATGGCAGAGCTCGGAAGCGAAGGAGTGCCATTTGACTTTTCAATGCAAAATTGACTGGAATTGAGATGGGACGCCATGTTTCGTTTGGAGAGCCCCTGATGTGGCTAAATATTGAAACCCCCCACAAGTGACACCATTTTGGAAAGTAGACCCCCTAAGGAACTTATCTAGAGGTGTGGTGAGCACTTTGACCCACCAAGTGCTTCACAGAAGTTTATAATGTAGAACCGTAAAAATAAAAAATCATATTTTTTCACAAAAATTATTTTCCCCCCATTTTTTTATTTTCCCAAGGGTAAGAGAAGAAATTGGACCCCAAAAGTTGTTGTACAATTTGTCCTGAGTACGCTGGTAGCCCATATGTGGGGGTAAACCACTGTTTGGGCGGATGGGAGAGCTCGGAAGGGAAGGAGCGCCGTTTGACTTTTCAATGCAAAATTGACAGGAATTGAGATGGGACGCCATGTTGCGTTTGAAGAGCCACTGATGTGCCTAAACATTGAAACCCCCCACAAGTGACACCATTTTGGAAAGTAGACCCCCTAAGGAACTTATCTAGAGGTGTGGTGAGCACTTTGACCCACCAAGTGCTTCACAGAAGTTTATAATGCAGAGCCGTAAAAATAAAACAAAATTTTTTTCCCACAAAAATTATTTTTTTAGCCCCCAGTTTTGTATTTTCCTGAGGGTAACAGGAGAAATTGGACCCCAAAATTTGTTGCCCAATTTGTCCTGAGTGCGATGATACACCATATGTGGGGGGAACCACTGTTTGGGCACATGGGAGGGCTCAGAAGGGAAGGAGTGACATTTGAATGCAGACTTAGATGGAATGGTCTGCAGGTGTCACATTGCGTTTGCAGAGCCCCTAATGTACCTAAACAGTAGAAACCCCCCACAAGTGACACCATTTTGGAAAGTAGACCCCCTTAGGAACTTATCTAGATGTGTGCTGAGCGCTTTGACCCACCAAGGGCTTCACAGAAGTTTATAATGGAGAGCCGTGAAAATTAAAAAAAAAAATCTTTCCCCCCAAAATTATTTTTTAGCCCCCAGTTTTGTATTTTCCCGAGGGTAAGAGGAGAAATTCGACCCCAAAAGTTGTTGTCCAATTTGTCCTGAGTACGCTGATACCCCGTATGTTGGGGGAAACCAACGTTTGAGCGCATGGCAGAGCTCGGAAGGGAAGGAGCGCCATTTGGAATGCAGACTTAGATGGAATGGTCTGCAGACGTCACATTGCGTTTGCAGAACCCCTAATGTACCTAAACAGTAGAAACCCCCCACAAGTGACCCCATATTGGAAACTAGACCCCCCAGGGAACTAATCTAGATGTGTTGTGAGAACTTTGAACCCCCAAGTGTTTCACTACAGTTTATAACGCAGAGCCGTGAAAATAAAAAATCTTTTTTTTTCCCACAAAAAATATGTTTTAGCCCCGAGTTTTGTATTTTCCCAAGGGTAACAGGAGAAATTGGACCCCAAAAGATGTTGTCCTATTTGTCCTGAGTACGCTGATACCCCATATGTTGGGGTAAACCCCTGTTTGGGCACACGGGAGAGCTCGGAAGGGAAGAAGCACTGTTTTACTTTTTCAACGCAGAATTGGCTGGAATTGAGATCAGACGCCATGTCGCGTTTGGAGAGCCCCTGATGTGGGGTTTCCACTGTTTAGGCACAATTATAACTGAAACCCTAATCCAAACACATCCCTAACCCTAATCCCAACAGTAACCCTAACCACACCTCTAACCCAGACACACCCCTAACCCTAATCCCAACCCTATTCCCAACCGTAAATGTAATCTAAACCCTAACTGTAACTTTAGCCCCAACCCAAACTGTAGCCCTAGCCCTAACCCTAGCCCTAGCCCTAACCCTAGCCCTAACCCTAGCCCTAACCCTAGCCCTAGCCCTAGCCCTAACCCTAGCCCTAACCCTAACCCTAGCCCTAACCCTAGCCCTAACCCTAACCCTAGCCCTAACCCTAGCCCTAGCCCTAACCCTAACCCTAACCCTAGCCCTAACCCTAGCCCTAACCCTAGCCCTAACCCTAGCCCTAACTCTAACCCTAGCCCTAATGGGAAAATGGAAATAAATAAATTTTTTTAATTTTTCCCTAACTAAGGGGGTGATGAAGGGGGGTTTGATTTACTTTTATAGCGGGTTTTTTAGCGGATTTTTATGATTGGCAGCCGTCACACACTGAAAGACGCTTTTTATTGCAAAAAATATTTTTTGCGTTACCACATTTTGAGAGCTATAATTTTTCTATATTTTGGTCCACAGAGTCATGTGAGGTCTTGTTTTTTGCGAGACGAGTTGACGTTTTTATTGGTAACATTTTCGGGCACGTGACATTTTTTGATCGCTTTTTATTCCGATTTTTGTGAGGCAGAATGACCAAAAACCAGCTATTCATGAATTTCTTTTTGGGGGAGGCGTTTATACCGTTCCGCGTTTGGTAAAATTGATAAAGCAGTTTTATTCTTCGGGTCAGTACGATTACAGCGACACCTCATTTATATCATTTTTTTATGTTTTGGCGCTTTTATACGATAAAAACTATTTTATAGAAAAAATAATTATTTTGGCATCGCTTTATTCTCAGGACTATAACTTTTAAATTTTTTTGCTGATGATGCTGTATGGCGGCTCGTTTTTTGCAGGACAAGATGACGTTTTCAGCAATACCATGGTTATTTATATCTGTCATTTTGATCGCGTGTTATTCCACTTTTTGTTCGGCAGTATGATAATAAAGCGTTGTTTTTTTGCCTAGTTTTTTTTTTTTTTTCTTACGGTGTTTACTGAAGGGGTTAACTAGTGGGCCAGTTTTGTAGGTCGGGCCGTTACGGACGCGGCGATACTAAATATGTGTACTTTTATTGTTTGTTTTTTTAATTTAGATAAAGAAATGTATTTATGGGAATAATATATATATTTTTTTTCATTATTTTGGAATATTTTTTTTTATTTTTTTTTACACATTTGAAAATTTTTTTTTTTACTTTTTTACTTTGTCCCAGGGGGGGACATCACAGATCAGTGATCTGACAGTTTGCACAGCACTCTGTCAGATCACTGATCTGACATGCAGCGCTGCAGCCTTCACAGTGCCTGCTCTGAGCAGGCTCTGTGAAGCCACCTCCCTCCCTGCAGGACCCGGATCCGTGGCCATCTTGGATCCGGGGCTCGAGCAGGGAGGGAGGGAGGTAAGACCCTCGCAGCAACGCGATCACATCGCGTTGCTGCGGGGGGCTCAGGGAAGCCCGCAGGGAGCCCCCTCACTGCGCGGTGCTTCCCTGCACCGCCGGCACATTGCGATCATCTTTGATCGTGGTGTGCCAGGGGTTAATGTGCCGGGGGCGGTCCGTGACCGCTCCTGGCACATAGTGCCGGATGTCAGCTGCGATAGGCAGCTGACACCCGGCCGCGATCGGCGGCGCTCCCCCCGTGAGCGCCGCCGATCGCGCTGGACGTACTATCCCGTCCATGGTCATAGGGGCCCACCCCACATGGACGGGATAGTACGTCCGATGTCAGAAAGGGGTTAAAATTCATACAAAAATATAAAGCCATATCATACAGAAATATAAAAAAAATATTAATTCAGACATAGTCAAAAGAAAGGAAGGGCAATTGTCATTTGTTTCTAATTGGGTGATTGCTCAAGATTGTATTATTGTTGGACACAAGACCTTGAGGCGATATGAAGGAAACTCTCACCTGTTCAGCATTGATGGATGGCCGCTTTGTGTCTCAACCTCCAGAACTGGGTTCTTATAACCATGCGCATAGCTTGGAGGATACAGACAGCTTTGATGCCCAAGTCTACCATGGCTACAATACATCCAACTGCAATGTACTGGTGAAAACCTTTCATTTATTAACTATGATCCCAAAGGTGCACTCCACAAAACAATGTGCCCTGACTGAGTCATTGATTCCAAGAATTCAGTAGCTTATGTTATGGTAGGGCATCCAATCTCCCACATGAATATGGAAGCAACAGGTTTTGCAACAATGGAAAAGCTTCATAACCTACCATAACATAAGTGACATAAGTAACTGAATACCTGGAACCCTGAATAGGTTTAGGAGTAGGTAGAGTCACCTGGTCTAACAGTATAATGAGACCAAATTGTGATGTGTATGTACAGCACTCTGAAGTCTCCAATACCGCTATTGCACGAGCTTTGATAGCAGCAAACTTGTATGTTGTATTACTCACCTCCATCAAGACAAAATAAATATTTACTGTTCTTAAGAAAAAGTTCTTCTTATTGTAGTGACTACTGCATACGTTTGTGCTTAACCCCTTACCGGCATCGGACGTACTATACCGTCCGATGCCGGCTCCCCTGCTTTGATGCAGGGCTCCGCGGTGAGCCCGCACCAAAGCCGGGACATGTCAGCTGTTTTGAACAGCTGACATGTGCCCGTAATAGGCGCGGGCAGAATCGCGATCTGCCCGCACCTATTAACTAGTTAAATGCCGCTGTCAAACGCAGACAGCGGCATTTAACTACCGCTTCCGGCCGGGCGGCCGGAAATGACGTCATCGCCGACCCCCGTCACATGTCCGGGGGTCGGCGATGCGTCTCCATTGTAGCCATAGAGGTCCTTGAGACCTCTATGGTTACTGATTGCCCGTCGCTGTGAGCGCCACCCTGTGGTCGGCGCTCACAGCACACGTGCAATTCTGCTACATAGCAGCGATCAGCAGATCGCTGCTATGTAGCAGAGCCGATCGGCTTGTGCCTGCTTCTAGCCTCTCATGGAGGCTATTGAAGCATGGCAAAAGTTAAAAAAAAAAGTTTAAAAAAATGTGAAAAAAATAAAAAAAACATAAAAGTTTAAATCACCCCCCTTTCGCCCCAATCAAAATAAATCAATAAAAAAAATATCAAATCTACGCATATTTGGTATCGCCGCGCTCAGAATTGCCCGATCTATCAAATAAAAAAAAGTATTAACCTGATCGCTAAACAGCGTAGCGGGAAAAAAACTCGAAACGCCAGAATTACGTTTTTTTGGTCGCCGCGACATTGCATTAAAATGCAATAACGGGCGATCAAAAGAACGTATCTGCACCGAAATGCTATCATTAAAAACGTCATCTCGGAACGCAAAAAATAAGCCCTCAACCGACCCCAGATCACGAAAAATGGAGACGCTACGAGTATCGGAAAATGGCGCAATTTTTATTTTTTTTTTTTAGCAAAGTTTGGAATTTTTTTTCACCACTTAGATAAAAAATAACCTAGTCATGTTTGGTGTCTATGAACTCGTAATGACCTGGAGAATCATAATGGCAGGTCATTTTTAGCATTTAGTGAACCTAGCAAAAAAGCCAAACAAAAAACCAATGTGGGATTGCACTTTTTTTGCAATTTCACCGCACTTGGAATTTTTTTCCCGTTTTCTAGTACACGACATGTTAAAACCAATGATGTCGTTCAAAAGTACAACTCGTCCCGCAAAAAATAAGCCCTCACATGGCCAAATTGACGGAAAAATAAAAAAGTTATGGCTCTGGGAAGGAGGGGAGCCAAAAACGAACACGGAAAAACGAAAAATCCCCTGGTCATGAAGGGGTTAAAATTGACCCCACCTATTTAGTTGTTAAACTTAGCCATGGATTGAAAGCCTGCTGCCATCTTGAACCAATTCTCTGGGGTCTGGAGTCAGACTGGGCATCACAACCGGCTGCTAATATTGCATGCTCCTAGCAATTAGCAAAATTGTAGACTTTCAAAACATATTAAATGTGGAGTGACACTTTACTCTCCACCATGGTCAAAAATACAAGAATTAAAATAACGAAAAGAAAGAAAAAATTAAAGTAATACCCACACGATATATTAAAAACCCCTTCATGACCGGGGGATTTTTCGTTTTTCCGTGTTCATTTTTCGCTCCCCTCCTTCCCAGAGCCATAACTTTTTTATTTTTCCGTCAATTTGGCCATGTGAGGGCTTATTTTTTGCGGGACGAGTTGTACTTTTGAATGACATCATTGGTTTTAGCATGTCGTGTACTAGAAAACGGGAAAAAAATTCCAAGTGCGGTGAAATTGCAAAAAAAGTGCAATCACACACTTGTTTTTTGTTTGGCTTTTTTGCTAGGTTCACTAAATGCTAAAAATGACCTGCCATTATGATTCTCCAGGTCAGTCCGAGTTCATAGACACCAAACATGACTAGGTTATTTTTTATCTAAGTGGTGAAAAAAAATTCCAAACTTTGCTAAAAAAAAAAAAAAAAAAAAAAAATGCGCCATTTTCCGATACTCGTAGCGTCTCCATTTTTCATGATCTGGGGTCGGTTGAGGGCTTATTTTTTGCGTGCCGAGATGACGTTTTTAATGATAGCATTTCGGTGCAGATACGTTCTTTTGATCGCCCGTTATTGCATTTTAATGCAATGTCGCGGCGACCAAAAAAACGTAATTCTGGCGTTTCGAATTTTTTTCCCGCTACGCTGTTTAGCGATCAGGTTAATACTTTTTTTAAATTGATAGATCGGGCGATTCTGAGCGCGGCGATACCAAATATGCGTAGATTTGATATTTTTTTTATTGATTTATTTTGATTGGGGCGAAAGGGGGGTGATTTAAACTTTTACGTTTTTTTATTTTTTTCACATTTTTTTAAACTTTTTTTTTTAACTTTTGCCATGCTTCAATAGCCTCCATGGGAGGCTAGAAGCAGGCACAGCACGATCGCCTCTGCTACATAGCAGCGATCTGCTGATCGCTGCTATGTAGCAGAATTGCACATGTGCTGTGAGCGCCGACCACAGGGTGGCGCTCACAGCGACGGGCGATCAGTAACCATAGAGGTCTCTAGGACCTCTATGGTTACCATCCAGACGCATCGCCGACCCCCGATCATGTGACGGGGGTCGGCGATGACGTCATTTCCGGCCGCCCGGCCGGAAGCGGTAGTTAAATGCCGCTGTCTGCGTTTGACAGCGGCATTTAACTAGTTAATAGGTGCGGGCAGATCGCGATTCTGCCCGCACCTATTATGGGCACATGTCAGCTGTTCAAAACAGCTGACATGTCCCGGCTTTGGTGCGGGCTCACCGCGGAGCCCTGCATCAAAGCAGGGGAGCCGGCATCGGACGGTATAGTACGTCCGATGCCGGTAAGGGGTTAATATTTCATAAAAATGCATAAAGAATCAAACAATTTCTGAAGAAAATAATACATCAAAATAATAAACTTTCTTAAGGACAAAAATCTTGTCAAAGAAAGGATGTGCACCATCATTAAAAGTTGACATTGGCATGCGTATAAAACAATAATAATAATAATAATAATAGTTTTTCCAGTTAACTGAATAGTTAATGAAAAAAATAGAGAGCCAATTAGGGTTCCAGGAAACAAATAATTTTATAAAGTACCTGTTGCAAAATGTCTTACCTCCGAAGTTCATGGTTAAAGATATCATATACAGTCATGGCCAAAAGTTTTGAGAATGACATCAAAATTATATTTTCACATGATCTGCTGCCCTCTGGTTTTTATTACTGTTTGTCTGATGTTTATATCACATACAGAAATATAATTGCAATCATTTTATGAGTACCAATAGGTTATATTGACAGTTAGAATGAGTTAATGCAGCAAGTCAATATTTGCAGTGTTGACCCTTCTTCTTCAAGACCTCTGCAATTCTCCCTGGCATGCTCTCAATCAACTTCTGGACCAAATCCTGACTGATAGCAGTCCGTTGTTGCATAATCAATGCTTGCATTTTGCCAGAATTTGTTGGTTTTTGTTTGTCCACCCGTCTCTTGATGATTGACCACAAGTTCTCAATGGGATTAAGATCTTGGGAGTTTCCAGGCCATGGACCCAAAATCTCTATGTTTTGTTCCATGAGCCATTTAGTTATCACCTTTGCTTTATGGCAAGGTGCTTCATCATGCTGGAAAAGGCATTGTTGGGCGCCAAACTGCTCTTGGATGGTTGGGAGAAGTTGCTCTTGGAGGACATTCTGGTACCATTCTTTATTCATGGTTGTGTTTTTAGGCAAGACTGTGAGTGAGCCGATTCCCTTGGCTGAGAAGCAACCCTACACATGAATGGTTTCAGGGTGCTTTACAGTTGGCATGAGACAAGACTGGCGGTAGCGCTCACCTCTTCTTCTCCGAATAAGCTGTTTTCCAGATGTCCCAAACAATCGAAAAGGGGATTCATCAGAGAAAATGACTTTGCTCCAGTCCTCAGCAGTCCACTCCCTGTACCTTTTGCAGAATATCAGTCGGTCCCTGATGTTTTTTATGGAGAGAAGTGGCTTCTTTGCTGCCCTCCTTGAAACCAGGCCTTGCTCAAAGAGTCTCCGCCTCACAGTGCATGCAGAAGCACTCACACCAGCCTGCTGCCATTCCTGAGCAAGCTCGGCACTGCTGGTAGTCTGATCGTGCAGCTGAAACAGTTTTAAGATACGGTCCTGGTGCTTGCTGGTCTTTCTTGGGCGCCCTGGAGCCTTTTTGACAACAATGGAAGCTCTCTCCTTGAAGTTCTTGATGATGCGATAGATTGTTGACTGAGGTGCAATCTTTGTAGCTGCGATACTCTTCCCTGTTAGGCCATTTTTGTGCAGTGCAATGATGGCTGCACGTGTTTCTTTAGAGATAACCATGGTTAACTGAAGAGAAACAATGATACCAAGCACCAGCCTCCTTTTAAAGTGTCCAGTGATGTCATTCTTACTTAATCATTACTGATTGATAGCCAGCCCTGTCTTCATCAACACCCACACCTGTGTTAATGGATCAATCACTAAAACGATGTTAGCTGCTCCTTTTAAGGCAGGACTGCAATGATGTTGAAATGTGTTTTGGGAGTTAAAGTTCATTTTCTGGGCAAATATTTACGTTGCAAGTACAGTAATTGCTGTTAAGCTTATCACTCTGACATTCAGGAGTATATGCAAATTGCCATTAGAAAAAATGAAGCTGTAGACTTTGGAAAAATTAATATTTGTCTCATTCTCAAAATTTTTGTCCATGACTGTAAGTTCTCTCTCTGTCTGAAGATGATTAATGGTTTGTACATAAGGGCAAACCCATCTGGATTGTTGCTCCTTAAAGGGAACCTGTTACCTGAATTTGGTGGGACTGGTTTTGGGTCATATGGGTGGAGTTTTTGGGTGTTTGATTCACCCTTTCCTCACCCGCTGGCTGCATGCTGGCCGCAATATTGGATTGAAGTTCATTCTCTGTCCTCCGTAGTACACGCCTGCGCAAGGCAATTCCTTGTGCAGGCGTGTACTACAGAGGACAGAGAGTGAACTTCAATCCAATATTTCAGCCAGCATGCAGCCAGCGGGTAAGGAAAGGGTGAATCAAACACCCCAAAACTCCGCCCATATGACCCAAAACCAGTCCCGCCAAATTCAGGTGACAGGTTCCCTTTAAATATAAGCAAAATAAATTAACTACCAAAATGCCTATAATGCTAGACACAATAAGAAGCAATACATCAATGCACATATGTACTTCACGCCTTCGTTAATATAGTGCACTTATATTACATAGCACTGGGTACATACAATTTCTCATTTTACCCAGCTACAGTAATTCTTCTCTTGTCTCTATGTAGAAATACTAAGTCACTTTTCCGTACATTCATAATTCCCCTCTTTAACAATAATTAACTGTGTAGAAGGGAAAAATGACCAATTCGAAGCTCACAGTATTTAATACGATTTTTAAAGTGAAAAATAGAGGCACGAATTGCAAAGACACTAGTCTCCTCACACTTTGGTTCATATCCATTCCAGCATTATTAAGCAACTTCTACAGGATCTGTTGCAGTGGTGCATGTGCCAAGACAAAACAGAAAATGTCATAATGAAGAACATGGTGAGTGCTGCATTTCATTTTTATCTACAAGTTTATTATTTAATCCCAGATCATTTTCCAGTTTTGTGTTTTCATTTTTTGCTCCCCTTCTTCCCAGAGCCATAACTTTTTTATTTTTAAGTCAATATAGCCTTGTGGGGGCTTGTTTTTTTTGCATGAAACGTTGTACTTTTCAATTACATCATTGGTTTTATTATACCATGTCCTGGAAGAAGGGGAAAAAAATGTGAAATTGAAAAAAAATTAAAATTCCACAGTTGTTTTTTTTTTACCATGTTCAATAAATGCTAAAACTGATCTGCCATTACAGACGCCAAACATATATAGGTTCTTTTTTAAGTGGTAAAAAAATGCCAAAATATGTTAAAATAAATAAAATAAATTCATGATCTGGGACTGGGTGCGAGCTTATTTTTTGCATGCTGAGCTGAAGTTTTTATTGATACAATTTTGGTGTAGACACAATGTTTTGATCTCCCGTTATTGCATTTTATTGCAATGTAGCGGTGACCAAAAAACTAATTTTATAACCAAATATCCTATCCTGAAACCAAACAATTCACTTTGTGAAAAGGGTAAATCAATGTGAGCTAACATGAAAACAAAACCCGTATAATATAAAGATATATAAACTATAACTTTTAAGCTATGTGCACACGTTCAGGTTTTTTCGTGATTTTTTCGTGTTTTTTCACGATAAAAGCATGATAAAAAACTCATACATATGCATCCTATCATTTAGAATGCATTCTGCAATTTTTGTGCACATGATGCGTTTTCTCTGCGAAAAGAACGCATCGCGGTAAAAAAACCAGCATGTTCATTAATTTTGCGGATTTTTCGCGCTTTTCCTGCTATTTGATGCATTGGGAAAAACGCAAAAAAAACGCACAAAAAACGCAAAAAAAGCGGAAAAAAAACGCATGCGGATTTCTGGCAGAAATGTCCGTTTTTTGTCAGGAAATTTCTGCAAGAAATCCTGAACGTGTGCACATACCCTCTATGTATGCTTTAAAAAGGGACAAACAACATATACAAACACCACATTAAAAAGTGCACATTGTGTTCACCCTATATGTAAACCTTGAGCTGAAAGCTTACCTGCCTACGAAGGTTGGCACCCTATACACAGCTTATACGAGAATGGCGTCCCCTTTTAACGCTGACTGACCCTGCTGCACTATTGTGTCCTAATGATAAATGATGGTTTATGCACTTTCATAACATTTGAGGACAGTACAAAGATCTTGAAGGTCAGAAAGAAAAAGCAGTGCAGGCATATATCAGATCAGTGAAAAAGGTGAATCGCCAAGCTTGACTGAAAAAGATGCAAAATATTTTTTTTATATAAGCATATCCCTCTGAACTGTACCTATGCTAAACCCTGCCTGTACAGCGGAGGTTGATACCCTACTTGTCAGCAGATATGGTGCCCCCATTCCACGGCGGCTGACCCTGGAAAACCCTATAAACCATCTACCCCAGTGATCAGTGTTACCAAGTGAAGATAAAGAAGACACAAAACAGTGTGGTGTGAACAGGTTTCTACAGACTTGTTCACTGTGCAAGTAGCCCATGTGCTTGGTAGCAATTGACACAACATGTTAAATCCAATCTCCAAATATCTACCAGAAGGATGCATACAATATATTATAATGCCTTTAAAGCAGTCAGAAGGGGTACTTATCAATTGGGTGTCATGCGGTCACATTAATCACTGGGGTAGATGTTTTATAGGTTTTCCCAGGGTCAGCCACAATGGAGCGGGGCGTCATAACCGATGACAAGTAGGGTGCCAACCTCTGCTGTATAGGCAGGGTTCAGCATAGGAACAGGTCAGAGGGATATACTTATTCAAGGCTAGTTTCACATTTGCGTTAAAAAACGCAGCGTTTAAAACGCATCCGTAGGTGGTGAAAAAAGCGCATGTAAACGTGTACAAACGCTGCGTTTTTTAGACGCATGCGTTTTCGTATGCGGTAAAAAAATGCCACGTTTTTACGCGTTTACATGCGTTTTTTACCGCGTTTGCGTTTTTTAAAAGCATGATGAGAAATTTCACAAGAGAAAAATCAAGATTCAGACACCGCCAATGGGACTACAGAGGGCGTGTGACATGACTCTGTGGACCAAAATATGGAAAAATTGTAGCTCTCAAAATGTGGTAACGCAAAAAATATTTTTTGGAATAAAAAGCGTCTTTAGTGTGTGACAGCTGCCAATCATAAAAATCAACTAGAAAACCCACTATAAATAGAAATGGCTAGGGTTAGGGTTAGAGTTTGGATCCCTAGGGTTAGGGTTAGGGTTTGGATCCCTAGGGTTAGGGTTAGGGTTTGGAATCCTAAGGTTAGGGTTAGGGTTTGGATCCCTAGGGTTAGGGTTAGGGTTTGGATCCCTAGGGTTAGGGTTAGGGTTTGGATCCCTAGGGTTAGGGTTAGGGTTTGGATCCCTAGGGTTAGGGTTAGGTTTTGGATCCCTTTATCACCTTGATGGGTTAGGGTTAGGGTTTGAATCCCTTTATCACCTTGATGGGTTAGGGTTAGGGTTTGGATCCCTTTATCACCTTGATGGGTTAGGGTTAGGGTTTGGATTTCTTTATCACCTTGATGGTGGGGGATGGCTTATCAGTGTGTAGAATTGTTTCTCTCTATGGAATCGCATGCGTTAAAAAACGCATGCGTTTAAATAGACAGCAATACGTTTTTTTGCCGCAAAAAAAGCATGCGTTTTTTTGCGGCAAAAAAAGCCTCAAGAAATTACTACATGTTGCATTTCCGCAACAAAACGCAAGCATAGAAACGACGCATGAGACTACAAATGCGACAAAACGCATACAAAAAAGCGCATGCGTTTTTAATGTTAAATATAGGGGGAAAAAGCATGCTTTTTTGCGTTAAAACGCAGCGGCAAAAAACGCAAATGTGAAACCAGCCTAAAAATTTTTTATTTTGCATCTTTTTCAATCAAGCATGGCAATACACCTTTTTCACTGATCGGATATATGCCTGCACTGCTTTTTCTTTTTGCTCTTCACGTTCTTTGTACTGTTCTCAAATGTTATGAAAGTATATAAACCATCACTTATCATTAGGGCACAATAGGGCAGCAGGATCAGTCATCATTGAGTGTTGGTGCTGTTGGTGGCTGTGTATAGGGTGCCAACCTCTGCAGGCAGGCAGACTTTCAGCTCAAGGTTTACCTATAGGGTGAACAGAGTGTGCACTTTTTAGTGTGGTGTTTGTATATGTTGTTTGTCTCTTTTTAAAGTATACATTAAAAGTTATAGTTTATATACAGTATCTTTATATAATAAGGGTTTTGTTTTCATGTTAGCTCAAATATCCTATCTTGCAGAAATGTGCTCTCTAAACACAGAAATGAGTGGGTGTTTGGGTGGAACTTATATAGAGAGATGATGAAGTGCAGGCTCAAGTGGGTTACAAATGAAAAACATGTCAACAAGACAATAAAATGCTTACAGCAAAAATATTCTACCAGAAACCCCCTAAGGAAAAACAATATAAAAATGCTTTAGGAACCAATGGAAATAAAAATAAACAAAAATATTAGAGGAAAAAAACGCTGTAAAAAAACATCAATTCATAAAGCAGTTTCCTCTTGAATAACTCAGAGGCAGTAGCGTAGCTACCGGGGGTCAATCGATCTTCCTGCTCTGCCGCCAGCTATGGGCCCCTCTCCCATCACCGACGCTGACAGTGGGTGCAATGACATCACCACCTGGCGCCCACTGTCAGAAGATAAGCGGGAGGTCAGAGCACTGCTGGAACAAGGAGGAAGAGAGGTGAGTATTTATTTATTGTTTTTTTTATGGGAGCTGCCTTAACCCCTTAGTGACGGAGCCAAATTTTTGAAATCTGACCAGTGTCACTTTATGTGGTAATAACTCTGCAACGCTTCAACAAATCCCAGTGATTTTGAGATGACACATTATACTTTATGATAATGGTAGATTTAGGTCAATGTGTTTTGTGTTTATTTATAAAAAAATATCAAAAATTTGAGAAAAATGTTAAAAAATTAGCAATTTTCTAAATTTGAATGATTATCCCTTTAATCCAGATGGTCATACCACATCAAAACATTATTAAATAACATTTCCCTCTTGTCTGCTTTACATCAGCACCATTTGTAAAATGTTATTTTATTTTGTTAGCATTTTAGGAGGTTTAAAACTGTAGCAGCAATTTTTCATTTTTTCAAGGAAATTTATTAAGTTTATTTTTTCAGGGACTTAAAAATGTTTGAAGTGACTTTAGGGGTCTCATATATTGGGAAACCCCCAAGTGTGATACCATTTAAAAAACAGTACCCCCTGACACATTGAAAACTGCAGTCAGGTAGTTTATTAACCCTTCAGGTGCTTTACAGGAATTAATGCAAAGTGGTAAAACAGAAATTAAAATGATTATTTTTACCACCTAAATGTCTCTAACTTCTGAACAGATTACTATAGCAGTCAAACTCTAAGGCCACGATTTGGCCATGAATTGCCATGGCAAATATCAGGACCACACAATCATGATCTGAGGGCTCCAAAGGGAATAAAGAGGAAGCCCCTACACTCTGTTAACCAATTATAATGATGTAGTCACTATTGACAGCAGCATCTAAATGGTTAAACAGATTTGCACGGTGTAAACAGTGATCATGGCTGATACAGCAAGTTGTCAGCTGTAGTGTACAGCCGACAGCTGCTGGATTGTAACCTGCAAGAGGATGCTATTCTCTGATATCTCAGGTCAGTTAAAAGACGTATTGGCTGTCATTAAGGGGTTGGATCTGCCTATAGGGGGACTGCCTTATACTTCAGGATCTGACAATAGGAGGGCTGCCTTATACTTCAGGATCTGCCTATAGGGGGGTTGCCTTATACTTCAGGATCTGCCTATAGGGGGGCTGCCTTATTCTTCAGGAACTGCCTATAGGGGGCTGCCTTATACTTCAGGATCTGCCTATAGGGGGCTGCCTTATACTTCAGGATCTGCCTATAGTAGGGCTGCCTTATACTTCAGGATCTGCCTATATGGGGGCTGCCTTATAATTCAGGATCTGTCTATTAGGGTGCTGCCTTAAACTTCAGGATCTGTCTATATGGGGGCTGCCTTATACTTCAGGATCTGCCTATAGTGGGGCTGCCTTATACTTCAGGATCTGCCTATAGGGGGCTACCTTATACTTCAGGATCTGCCTATAGGGGGGCTTGTTGTGAATTCTGTTATCGAACTTCCTCCTGTGGTCATGAATGGTACTTCGGCGAGTTCTGTCCATGGACTCCCTCTGGTGGCTGTGAGTGGAGCTGCTGCTTCTGAGGTTCCTTCCACATGTGACGTGGTTTATCCTTTGGCTGGCTGCTCTATTTATCGCCACTCAGATCGTTACTCCATGCCAGCTGTCAATGTTCCTGCATTGGTTCAGTTCGCTCTTGGATCTTTCTGGAGACCTGTCTACTCCAGCAGAAGCTAAGTCCCTGCTAGTTATTATTTGTTCATTGTTTCCTTGTCCAGCTGGATATCATGATTTTGCTTTGCTAGCTGGAAGCTCTGGAATGCAGAGTGGCATCTCCGCACCGTTAGTCGGTGCGGAGGTCTTTTTGCACACTCTGCGTGGTCTTTTGTAGTTTTTTGTGCTGACCGCAAAGATACCTTTCCTATCCTCTGTCTGTTTAGTAAGTCTGGCCTCCCTTTGCTGAAACCTGTTTCATTTCTGCGTTTGTGACTTTCATCTTTACTCACAGTCAATATATGTGGGGGGCTGCCTTTTCCTTTGGGGAATTTCTCTGAGGCAAGGTAGGCTTTATTTTCTATCTCTAGGGCTAGCTAGCTCTTAGGCTGTGAAGAGGCGTCTAGGGAGTGTCAGGAACGCTCCACGGCTATTTCTAGTTGTTGTGATAGGATTAGGGGTTGCAGTCAGCAGAGCTCCCACATCCCAGAGCTTGTCCTGTGTGAGTTTAACTATCAGGTCGTTCCGGGTGCTCCTAACCACCAGGTACACAACAGTGAGTTTAACGATCAGGTCGTTCCGGGTGCTCCTAACCACCAGGTCCACAACAGTACAGCTGGCCCAAAGTATTAATGCATCTCAATAGAGGGATAAGAGAAGTTCTGAGACCATTTTTTTTTTCTTTGCACTGTGTTTTAACATAGTAACATAGTAACATAGTTAGTAAGGCCGAAAAAAGACATTTGTCCATCCAGTTCAGCCTATATTCCATCATAATAAATACCCAGATCTACGTCCTTCTACAGAACCTAATAATTGTATGATACAATATTGTTCTGCTCCAGGAAGACATCCAGGCCTCTCTTGAACCCCTCGACTGAGTTCGCCATCACCACCTCCTCAGGCAAGCAATTCCAGATTCTCACTGCCCTAACAGTAAAGAATCCTCTTCTATGTTGGTGGAAAAACCTTCTCTCCTCCAGACGCAAAGAATGCCCCCTTGTGCCCGTCACCTTCCTTGGTATAAACAGATCCTCAGCGAGATATTTGTATTGTCCCCTTATATACTTATACATGGTTATTAGATCGCCCCTCAGTCGTCTTTTTTCTAGACTAAATAATCCTAATTTTGCTAATCTATCTGGGTATTGTAGTTCTCCCATCCCCTTTATTAATTTTGTTGCCCTCCTTTGTACTCTCTCTAGTTCCATTATATCCTTCATGAGCACCGGTGCCCAAAACTGGACACAGTACTCCATGTGCGGTCTAACTAGGGATTTGTACAGAGGCAGTATAATGCTCTCATCATGTGTATCCAGACCTCTTTTAATGCACCCCATGATCCTGTTTGCCTTGGCAGCTGCTGCCTGGCACTGGCTGCTCCAGGTAAGTTTATCATTAACTAGGATCCCCAAGTCCTTCTCCCTGTCAGATTTACCCAGTGGTTTCCCGTTCAGTGTGTAATGGTGATATTGATTCCCTCTTCCCATGTGTATAACCTTACATTTATCATTGTTAAACCTCATCTGCCACCTTTCAGCCCAAGTTTCCAACTTATCCAGATCCATCTGTAGCAGAATACTATCTTCTCTTGTATTAACTGCTTTACATAGTTTTGTATCATCTGCAAATATCGATATTTTACTGTGTAAACCTTCTACCAGATCATTAATGAATATGTTGAAGAGAACAGGTCCCAATACTGACCCCTGCGGTACCCCACTGGTCACAGCGACCCAGTTAGAGACTATACCATTTATAACCACCCTCTGCTTTCTATCACTAAGCCAGTTACTAACCCATTTACACACATTTTCCCCCAGACCAAGCATTCTCATTTTGTGTACCAACCTCTTGTGCGGCACGGTATCAAACGCTTTGGAAAAATCGAGATATATCACGTCCAATGACTCACCGTGGTCCAGTCTATAGCTTACCTCTTCATAAAAACTGATTAGATTGGTTTGACAGGAGCGATTTCTCATAAACCCATGCTGATATGGAGTTAAACAGTTATTCTCATTGAGATAATCCAGAATAACATCCCTCAGAAACCCTTCAAATATTTTACCAACAATAGAGGTTAGACTTACTGGCCTATAATTTCCAGGTTCACTTTTAGAGCCCTTTTTGAATATTGGCACCACATTTGCTATGCGCCAGTCCTGCGGAACAGACCCTGTCGCTATAGAGTCACTAAAAATAAGAAATAATGGTTTATCTATTACATTACTTAGTTCTCTTAGTACTCGTGGGTGTATGCCATCCGGACCCGGAGATTTATCTATTTTAATCTTATTTAGCCGGTTTCGCACCTCTTCTTGGGTTAGATTGGTGACCCTTAATATAGGGTTTTCATTGTTTCTTGGGATTTCACCTAGCATTTCATTTTCCACCGTGAATACCGTGGAGAAGAAGGTGTTTAATATGTTAGCTTTTTCCTCGTCATCTACAACCATTCTTTCCTCACTATTTTTTAAGGGGCCTACATTTTCAGTTTTTATTCTTTTACTATTGATATAGTTGAAGAACAGTTTGGGATTAGTTTTACTCTCCTTAGCAATGTGCTTCTCTGTTTCCTTTTTGGCAGCTTTAATTAGTTTTTTAGATAAAGTATTTTTCTCCCTATAGTTTTTTAGAGCTTCAATGGTGCCATCCTGCTTTAGTAGTGCAAATGCTTTCTTTTTACTGTTAATTGCCTGTCTTACTTCTTTGTTTAGCCACATTGGGTTTTTCCTATTTCTAGTCCTTTTATTCCCACAAGGTATAAACCGCTTACACTGCCTATTTAGGATGTTCTTAAACATTTCCCATTTATTATCTGTATTCTCATTTCTGAGGATATTGTCCCAGTCTACCAGATTAAGGGCATCTCTAAGCTGGTCAAACTTTGCCTTCCTAAAGTTCAATGTTTTTGTGACTCCCTGACAAGTCCCCCTAGTGAAAGACAGGTGAAACTGTACAATATTGTGGTCGCTATTTCCTAAATGCCCAACCACCTGCAGATTTGTTATTCTGTCAGGTCTATTAGATAGTATTAGGTCTAAAAGTGCTGCTCCTCTGGTTGGATTCTGCACCAATTGTGAAAGATAATTTTTCTTGGTTATTAGCAGAAACCTGTTGCCTTTATGGGTTTCACAGGTTTCTGTTTCCCAGTTAATATCCGGGTAGTTAAAGTCCCCCATAACCAGGACCTCATTATGGGTTGCAGCTTCATCTATCTGCTTTAGAAGTAGACTTTCCATGCTTTCTGTTATATTTGGGGGTTTGTAACAGACCCCAATGAGAATTTTGTTACCATTTTTCCCTCCATGAATTTCAACCCATATGGACTCGACATCCTCATTCCCTTCGCTAATATCCTCCCTTAAAGTGGACTTTAGACAAGACTTTACATAGAGACAAACCCCTCCTCCTCTCCGATTTTTACGATCCTTTCTAAACAGACTGTAACCCTGTAAGTTAACTGCCCAGTCATAGCTTTCATCTAACCATGTCTCGGTTATTCCCACTATGTCAAAGTTACCTGTAGATATTTCTGCTTCTAGTTCTTCCATCTTGTTTGTCAGGCTTCTGGCGTTTGCGAGCATGCAGTTTAGAGGATTTTGTTTTGTTCCAATCTCCTCACTGTGGATTGTTTTAGAAATGTTCTTACCTCCCTTCTGAGTATGTTTTCCTGGGTCGTCTTTGTTCGAGTCTAATGTTTTTCTTCCCGTCCCCTCTTCTTCTAGTTTAACGCCCTCCTGATGAGTGTAGCGAGTCTTCTGGCGAATGTGTGTTTCCCAGGTTTGTTGAGGTGTAGTCCGTCTCTGGCGAGGAGTCCATCATACCAGTAATTCACACCGTGGTCCAGGAATCCAAATCCTTGTTGTCTGCACCATCGTCTTAGCCAGTTGTTTGCATCAAGGATCCTGTTCCATCTCCTGGTGCCATGCCCGTCTACTGGAAGGATAGAAGAAAAAACTACCTGTGCATCCAGTTCCTTTACTTTCTTCCCCAACTCTTCAAAGTCCTTGCAGATTGTCGGTAGGTCCTTCCTTGCCGTGTCATTGGTGCCAACATGTATCAGAAGAAATGGGTGGACGTCCTTGGAGCTGAAGAGCTTTGGTATCCTATCGGTCACATCCTTGATCATCGCACCTGGAAGGCAGCATACTTCTCTTGCAGTTATGTTTTGTCTTTCTTTTCCCCTTAACCTCTGGGTGGTTCAGGACACAGGTGTAGATATGGACATTCATGGTCTGTCCTCTTCTGTGGATCATCTCACTGCAAGGGTACAAAACATTCAAGATTTTGTGGTTCAGAATCCGATGTTAGAGCCTAGAATTCCTATTCCTGATTTGTTTTCTGGGGATAGATCTAAGTTCCTGAATTTCAAAAATAATTGTAAACTGTTTCTAGCTTTGAAACCCCGCTCCTCTGGTGACCCCGTTCAACAAGTGAAAATCATTATTTCTTTGTTGCGTGGTGACCCTCAAGACTGGGCATTTTCCCTTGCGCCAGGAGATCCTGCATTGCGTGATGTTGATGCGTTTTTTCTCGCACTTGGATTGCTTTATGATGAACCAAATTAAGTGGATCAGGCAGAGAAAATCTTGCTGGCTTTGTGTCAGGGTCAGGGTGAAGCGGAGGTGTACTGTCAGAAGTTTAGAAAGTGGTCTGTGCTTACTCAGTGGAATGAGTGTGCCCTGGCGGCAATTTTCAGAAAGGGTCTTTCTGAAGCCCTTAAGGATGTCATGGTGGGATTTCCCACGCCTGCGGGTCTGAATGAGTCTATGTCCTTGGCCATTCAGATCGATCGGCGCTTGCGTGAGCGCAAAGCTGTGCACCATTTGGCGGTATTCTCTGAGCATAGGCCTGAGCCTATGCAATGTGATAGGACGTTGACCAGAGCGGAACGGCAAAAACACAGACGTCGGAATGGGCTGTGTTTTTACTGTGGTGATTCCACTCATGCTATCTCCGATTGTCCTAAGCGCACTAAGCGGTTCGCTAGGTCTGCCACCATTGGTACGGTACAGTCTAAATTTCTTTTGTCCGTTACTCTGATTTGCTCTCTGCCATCCTATTCTATTATGGCATTTGTGGATTCAGGCGCTGCCCTGAATTTGATGGACTTGGAGTTTGCCAGGCGCTGTGGTTTTTTCTTGGAGCCCTTGCAGTATCCTATTCCATTGAGAGGAATTGATGCTACGCCTTTGGCCAAGAATAAGCCTCAGTACTGTACTCAATTGACCATGTGCATGGCTCCTGCACATCAGGAGGATAATCGCTTTTTGGTGTTGCATAATCTGCATGATGTGGTCTTTTTGGGGTTGCCATGACTACAGGTCCATAATCCAGTGTTGGATTGGAAATCTATGTCTGTGTCCGGCTGGGGTTGTCAGGGGGTACATGGTGATGTTCCATTGCTGTCAATTTCGCCTTCCACTCCTTCTGAAGTACCTGAGTTTTTATCAGATTACCGGGATGTATTTGAAGCCCAAAGCCGGTGCCCTACCTCCTCATAGGGATTGCGATTGTGCTATTAATTTGATTCCTGGTAGTAAGTTTCCTAAGGGCCGACTGTTTAATTTATCTGTGCCAGAGCACGCCGCTATGCGGAGTTATATAAAGGAATCCTTGGAGAAGGGTCATATTCGCCCGTCGTCGTCACCATTGGGAGCAGGGTTCTTTTTTGTGGCCAAGAAGGATGGCTCTTTGAGACCTTGTATTGATTACCGCCTTCTTAATAAGATCACAATAAAATTTCAGTACCCTTTGCCGCTGCTGTCTGATTTGTTTGCTCGGATTAAGGGGGCTAGTTGGTTCACCAAGATAGATCTTCGAGGAGCGTATAATCTTGTGTGAATTAAACAGGGCGATGAATGGAAAACAGCATTTAATACGCCCGAGGGCCATTTTGAGTACCTGGTTATGCCATTCGGGCTTTCTAATGCTCCATATGTGTTTCAGTCCTTTATGCATGACATCTTCCGAGAGTACCTGGATAGATTCATGATTGTATATTTGGATGACATTTTGGTCTTTTCGGATGATTGGGAGTCTCATGTGAAGCAGGTCAGAATGGTGTTCCAGGTCCTTCGTGCGAATTCCTTGTTTATGAAGGGGTCAAAGTGTCTCTTTGGAGTTCAGAAGGTTTCATTTTTGGGTTTCATTTTTTCCCCTTCTACTATCGAGATGGACCCTGTGAAAGTTCAGGCCATTTATGATTGGACTCAGCCGACATCTGTGAAGAGCCTGCAGAAGTTCCTGGGCTTTGCTAATTTTTACCGTCGCTTCATCGCTAATTTTTCTAGTATTGCTAAACCGTTGACTGATTTGACCAAGAAAGGTGCTGATGTGGTCAATTGGTCCTCTGCGGCTGTAGAGGCTTTTCAGGAGTTGAAGCATCGTTTTTCTTCTGCCCCTGTGTTGTGCCAGCCAGATGTTTCGCTCCCGTTTCAGGTCGGGGTTGATGCTTCTGAGATTGGAGCAGGGGCTGTTTTGTCGCAAAGAAGTTCTGATGGCTCGGTGATGAAACCATGTGCCTTCTTTTCTAGAAAATTCTCACCTGCTGAGCGCAATTATGATGTTGGCAATCGAGAGTTGTTGGCCATGAAGTGGGCATTCGAGGAGTGGCGACATTGGCTTGAAGGAGCTAAACATCGCGTGGTGGTCTTGACGGATCACAAGAATTTGACTTATCTCGAGTCTGCCAAACGGTTGAATCCTAGACAGGCTCGATGGTCGCTCTTTTTCTCCCGTTTTGATTTTGTGGTTTCATACCTTCCGGGATCTAAGAATGTGAAGGCTGATGCCCTGTCAAGGAGTTTTGTGCCTGACTCTCCGGGTGTTCCTGAGCCGGCGGGTATTCTCAAAGAGGGGGTAATTTTGTCTGCCATCTCTCCTGATTTGCGGCGTGTGCTGCAGAAGTTTCAGGCTGATAGACCTGACCGTTGTCCAGCGGAGAAACTGTTTGTCCCTGATAGATGGACTAGTAGAGTTATCTCTGAGGTTCATTGTTCGGTGTTGGCGGGTCATCCTGGAATCTTTGGTACCAGAGATTTGGTGGCTAGATCCTTTTGGTGGCCGTCTTTGTCATGGGATGTGCGTTCTTTTGTGCAATCATGTGGGACTTGTGCTCGGGCTAAGCCCTGCTGTTCTCGTGCCAGTGGGTTGCTTTTGCCCTTGCCGGTCCCGAAGAGGCCCTGGACGCATATTTCCATGGATTTTATTTCTGATCTCCCTGTCTATCAAAGGATGCCGGTCATTTGGGTAGTTTGTGATCGCTTCTCTAAGATGGTCCATTTGGTGCCCTTGTCTAAATTGCCTTCCTCCTCTGATTTGGTGCCATTGTTTTTCCAGCATGTGGTTCGTTTGCATGGCATTCCGGAGAACATCGTCTCGGACAGAGGTTCCCAGTTTGTTTCGAGGTTTTGGCGGTCCTTTTGTGCTAAGATGGGCATTGATTTGTCTTTTTCTTCGGCTTTCCATCCTCAGACTAATGGCCAAACCGAACGAACTAATCAGACTTTGGAAACATATCTGAGATGCTTTGTTTCTGCTGATCAGGATGATTGGGTGTCCTTCTTGCCTTTGGCTGAGTTCGCCCTTAATAATCGGGCCAGCTCGGCTACTTTGGTTTCTCCATTTTTCTGTAATTCTGGTTTTCTCTTCAGGGCAGGTTGAGCCTTCGGACTGTCTTGGTGTGGATACTGTGGTGGACAGGTTGCAGCAGATTTGGACTCATGTGGTGGACAATTTGACATTGTCCCAGGAGAAGGCTCAACGTTTCGCTAACCGCTGGCGTTGTGTTGGTCCCCGACTTCGTGTTGGGGATTTGGTTTGGTTGTCGTCTCGTTATGTTCCTATGAAGGTTTCCTCTCCTAAGTTTAAGCCTAGTTTCATTGGTCCGTATAAGATTTCTGAAGTTCTCAATCCTGTGTCATTTCATTTGGCCCTTCCAGCTTCTTTTGCCATCCATAATGTGTTCCATAGGTCGTTATTGCGGAGATACGTGGCGCCTATGGTTCCCTCTGTTGATCCTCCTGCCCCGGTGTTGGTCGAGGGGGAGTTGGAGTATGTGGTGGAGAAGATTTTGGATTCTCATGTTTCGAGACGGAAACTCCAGTACCTGGTCAAGTGGAAGGGTTATGGTCAGGAAGATAATTCCTGGGTTTTTGCCTCTGATGTTCATGCTGCCGATCTAGTTCCTGCCTTTCATTTGGCTCATCCTGATCGGCCTGGGGGCTCTGGTGAGGGTTCGGTGACCCCTCCTCAAGGGGGGGTACTGTTGTGAATTCTGTTATCGAACTTCCTCCTGTGGTCATGAATGGTACTTCGGCGAGTCCTGTCCATGGACTCCCTCTGGTGGCTGTGAGTGGAGCTGCTGCTTCTGAGGTTCCTTCCACAGGTGACGTGGTTTATCCTTTGGCTGGCTGCTCTATTTAACTCCACTCAGATCATTACTCCATTCCAGCTGTCAATGTTCCTGCATTGGTTCAGTTCGCTCTTGGATCTTTCTGGTGACCTGTCTACTCCAGCAGAAGCTAAGTCCCTGCTAGTTATTATTTGTTAATTGTTTCCTTGTCCAGCTGGATATCATGATTTTGCCTTGCTAACTGGAAGCTCTGGAATGCAGAGTGGCATCTCCGCACCGTTAGTCGGTGCGGAGGTCTTTTTGCACACTCTGTGTGGTCTTTTGTAGTTTTTTGTGCTGACCGCAAAGATACCTTTCCTATCCTCTGTCTGTTTAGTAAGTCTAGCCTCCCTTTGCTGAAACCTGTTTCATTTCTGCGTTTGTGACTTTCATCTTTACTCACAGTCAATCTATGTGGGGGGCTGCCTTTTCCTTTGGGGAATTTCTCTGAGGCAAGGTAGGCTTTATTTTCTATCTCTAGGGCTAGTTAGCTCTTAGGCTGTGAAGAGGCGTCTAGGGAGTGTCAGGAACGCTCCACAGCTATTTCTAGTTGTTGTGATAGGATTAGGGGTTTGGGTTAGCAGAGCTCCCACATCCCAGAGCTTGTCCTGTGTGAGTTTAACTATCAGGTCGTTCCGGGTGCTCCTAACCACCAGGTCCACAACAGTTAGTTTAACTATCAGGTCGTTCCGGGTGCTCCTAACCACCAGGTCCACAACAGGGGCTGCCTTATACTTCAGGTTCTGCCTATAGAGGGCTGCCTTATACTTCAGTATCTGCCTATAGGGGGGCTGCCTTATACTTCAGGATCTGCCTATAGGGGGCAGCCTTATACTTCAGAATCTGCCTATGGGGGTGCCACCTTTTCCTACAGGTCCAGGAAAAAGATGTGCACACTGTCACTAGGTTGGTGCAGGCATGAACAAAATAGTCCAAGTATAGGAAAAATCAGCCGCACTCAAATGGTTGAAAGTTCAGCAAACTGTGTAGTTTCTTTATTAACATAAACAATAAACATCACCAGGTGCTTTTTTAGGAGGTAAATGGGTGGCGGACTATTCAATTCGGGTAACGTTTCGACCCCAGCGGGTCTTTATCAAAACGTCACTTATGCCAAAGAGGTAGAGGAGAGGAGAAAGAGCCGAGTTCCCATAGGGCAGCTCTGGTGGAGTTGTGTGGAAGCACATCCTAGTTCAGGAAGTTCAGAGATAACTCTATTCGTCCACCTATCAGGGACAAACAGTTTCTCCGCTGGGCAACGATCAGGTTTATTAGCCTGAAATTTTTGCAGCACCCGCCGCAAATCAGGGGAGATGGCAGACTCAATTACTCCTTCCTTGAGGATACCCGCCGGCTCAGATAAACCCGGAGAGTCGGGTACAAAACTCCTAGACAGAGCATCCGCCTTCACATTTTTAGAGCCCGGAAGGTACGAAATCACAAAAGTCAAAACGGGCAAAAAACAACGACCAACGAGCTTGTCTAGGATTCAAGCGCTTGGCAGACTCGAGATAAGTCAAGTTCTTATGATCAGTCAATACCACCACGCGATGCTTAGCTCCTTCAAGCCAATGACGCCACTCCTCGAATGCCCACTTCATGGCCAGCAACTCTCGGTTGCCCACATCATAATTACGCTCAGCAGGCGAAAACTTCCTGGAAAAGAACCTCTCTGCAACAAAACAGCCCCTGCTCCAATCTCAGAAGCATCAACCTCGACCTGGAACGGAAGAGAAACATCTGGTTGACACAACACAGGGGCAGAAGAAAAACGACGCTTCAACTCTTGAAAAGCTTCCACAGCAGCAGAAGACCAATTGACCACATCAGCACCCTTCTTGGTCAAATCGGTCAATGGTTTAGCAATACTAGAAAAATTGCAGATGAAGCGACGATAAAAATTAGCAAAGCCCAGGAACTTTTGCAGACTTTTCAGAGATGTCGGCTGAGTCCAATCATGGATGGCTTGGACCTTAACAGGATCCATCTCGATAGTAGAAGGGGAAAAGATGAACCCCAAAAATGAAACCTTCTGCACACCAAAGAGACACTTTGATCCCTTCACAAACAAAGAATTAGCACGCAGGACCTGAAAAACCGTTCTGACCTGCTTCACATGAGACTCCCAATCATCCGAGAAGATCAAAATGTCATCCAAGTACACAATCAGGAATTTATCCAGGTACTCTCGGAAGATGTCATGCATAAAGGACTGAAACACTGATGGAGCATTGGCAAGTCCGAACGACATCACGAGATACTCAAAATGACCCTCGGGCGTATTAAATGCAGTTTTCCATTCATCACCTTGCTTAATTCGCACCAGATTATACGCACCACGAAGATCTATCTTTGTGAACCAACTAGCCCCCTTAATCCGAGCAAACAGATCAGATAACAATGGCAAGGGGTACTGAAATTTAACCGTGATCTTATTAAGAAGGCGGTAATCTATACACGGTCTCAGCGAACCATCCTTCTTGGCTACAAAAAAGAACCCTGCTCCTAATGGCGACGATGACGGGCGAATATGCCCCTTCTCCAGGGATTCCTTCACATAACTGCGCATAGCGGTGTGCTCAGGCACGGACAAATTAAACAATCGACCTTTTGGGAATTTACTACCAGGAATCAAATTGATAGCACAATCACAATCCCTATGCGGAGGTAGGGTATTGGACATGGGCTCATCAAATACATCCCGGTAATCAGACAAGAACTCTGGGACCTCAGAAGGAGTGGATGACGAAATTGACAGAAATGGAACATCACCATGTACCCCCTGACAACCCCAGCTGGACACCGACATGGATTTCCAATCTAATACTGGATTATGGGCTTGTAGCCATGGCAACCCCAACACGACCACATCATGCAGATTATGCAACACCAGAAAGCGAATAACCTCCTGATGTGCAGGAGCCATGCACATGGTCAGCTGGGTCCAGTATTGAGGCTTATTCTTGGCCAAAGGCGTAGCATCAATTCCTCTCAATGGAATAGGACACTGCAAGGGCTCCAAGAAAAACCCACAACGCTTAGCATATTCCAAGTCCATCAAATTCAGGGCAGCGCCTGAATCCACAAATGCCATGACAGAATATGATGACAAAGAGCAGATAAAGGTAACGGACAGAAGAAATTTTGACTGTACAGTACCAATGGTGGCAGACCTAGCGAACCGCTTAGTGCGCTTAGGACAATCAGAGATAGCATGAGTGGAATCACCACAGTAGAAACACAGACCATTCAGACGTCTATGTTCTTGCCGTTCAACTCTGGTCAAGGTCCTATCACACTGCATAGGCTCAGGTTTAAGCTCAGGTAATACCGCCAAATGGTGCACAGGTTTACGCTCACGCAAGCGTCGACCGATCTGAATGGCCAAAGACATAGACTCATTCAAACCAGCAGGCATAGGAAATCCCACCATGACATCCTTAAGGGCTTCAGAGAGACCCTTTCTGAATATTGCTGCCAGCGCAGATTCATTCCATTGAGTGAGCACTGACCACTTTCTAAATTTCTGACAATATACCTCTATCTCACCCTGAGCCTGACAAAGAGCCAGCAAATTTTTTTCTGCCTGATCCACTGAATTAGGCTCATCGTACAGCAACCAAAGCGCCAGGAAAAACGCATCGATATTACTCAATGCAGGATCTCCTGACGCAAGAGAAAACGCCCAGTCCTGAGGGTCGCCGCGCAAAAAAGAAATGACGATCCTAACCTGTTGAATTGGGTCACCAGAAGAGCGAGGTTTCAAAGCCAGAAATAGTTTACAATTATTTTTGAAACTCAGAAATTTAGTTCTATCTCCAAAAAACAAATCTGGAATAGGAATTCTAGGTTCAAGCAAAGAATTCTGGACCACAAAATCTTGAATATTTTGAACTCTTGCCGTGAGCTGATCCACACATGAAGACAGACCTTTAATGTCCATTGCTACACCTGTGTCCTGAACCACCCAAATGTCTAGGGGAAAAAAAAGACAAAACACAGTGCAAAGAAAAAAAATGGTCTCAGAACTTCTTTTTTCCCTCTATTGAGAATCATTAGCACTTTTGGCTTCCTGTACTGTTATGAAAGGCAATTCAGAATCACAATGGACATGGAGGTCAGAGCACATACAGTGAACTGACAATAACCCAAAATAATAGAACGAGCTCTGAGACGTGGGAACTCTGCAGACCGCAATCCCTAAGCCTATCAAACCACACTAAAGGTAGCCGTGGAGCGCTCCTGACCAGAACCTAGGCGCCTCGTCACAGCCTGAGAAACTAGCTAATCCTGAAGATAGAAAAATAAGCCTACCTTGCCTCAGAGAAATTCCCCAAAGGAAAAGGCAGCCCCCCACATATAATGACTGTGAGTAAGATGAAAACATAAACATAGAGATGAAACAGATTTAGCAAAGTGAGGCCCGACTAGCTGAACAGAACGAGGATAGGGAAGATAACTTTGCGGTCAGCACAAAAACCTATAAAAAACCACGCAGAGGGGACAAAAAGACCCTCCGCACCGACTAACGGTACGGAGGTGGTCCCTCTGCGTCTCAGAGCTTCCAGCAGGCGAGAAAAAACAATAAAGCAAGCTGGACAGAAAAATAGCAACAGAATAACATAAGCAAAACTTAGCTTTGCAGAGCAGCAGGCCACATGAATGATCCAGGGAAAAAACAAGTCCCACACTGAAACATTGACAGGAAGCATAGAACAAAGCATCAGGTGGAGTTAAGTAGAGAAGAAGCTAACGAGCTCACCAGATCACCTGAGGGAGGAAACTCAGAAGCTGCAGTACCACTTTCCTCCACAAACGGAAGATCCCAGAGAGAATCAGCCGAAGTACCACTTGTGACCACAGGAGTGAACTCTGCCACAGAATTCACAACAAGAGTGGTGCTTTAGAATTTAGAAGGCACAGAGAACCACGCAGCAGATGTAGTAATAGGGACACAAACGGCAGCAGCGGCTCAGTATTCGGGTATCAGCAGGATTAGAAGTTTGTGCAGGTTGGGAATAGATGGTGATGGGGCTGGAATATGAGAAGTGAAATGTGTCTTTATTGTATTCTCTGCAGCCAAGTCGTTGCTGGAAGAAGTTGTCATGTCGGTCTGGGCCACATGGAAAAGAAGGGAAAAGTGAATGATTCCATCAGAGAACATCAGTGGTAAGACATTATCTGTAACTGTGCTGTGATCTCTTAGGCCGGCGTCACACTCGGCGTAAGACAATACGGTCCGTATTTTACGGCCGTATTACATGCGTAATATGCAGAAATGTCCCAGAAATAGTGTTCCGTAGGTAATCTTTTGCCAAGGTGTGGTCGCGTATTTTGCGCATGTACTGTTGCGTGTGCGATCCGTATGTGATCCGTAATGCGTATTTTTCACGCATCATTACAAAATGGACATTTAACGGTTCTCTGGCCTGCAAATAATTCAAATCATCATCAACAACCCTATTTAAGTCCTCTACAACAGGTGGCACCCTCCCATCTGCCCATTTAGTTGTTGTGCTTATTTTGGCTGTGTTGGTCTTACCTTCAAAATATGTCTGACCATGTGTCTTTAAGCACAACTCAGCTGGTGTTGTTTCACTGGCTGTTGTCGCGTCGCTTTGGACAGCCATATCCTGTGATTGTTGATCCGCGAAGGAGGAGACAAAGATTGTGGGTGCATCCTCTATTGACCCAACGCCTCAGAAAAGGACATTTTGAGAGGCTCTATACAGCTTTGAGGTCACATCCTGACAAGTTCTATCTGTACTGTCGTATGACCATCAGTACCTTCGATATCTTATTGGAGATCTTACGTCCAGGTATCAACTATCAGGACACAAGGATGCGCAAAGCCATATCCACTGAGGAGCGTCTTCTTCTTACATTACGGTATGTATTCAACATTCTCACATACTGTATGTTGATGTTTTTTTTATGTGTTGTGTTCTAGCCGGTTCTTGAAAGTATATGTGTACATTAGGGCACAAGCAAATCAACCAAACTGTGGTTAATGTTCTAGTAAAGTAACCATGGGAAATGTACAATTTTATAGTGTAAATAATGTTTTAGAAAAAATACTATGCACTTGTGCTTTTTCATGTTTTGTTTGTACTCTTGTTACATACCTAATATTATCTTTATTTGTCTTTCAGCTTCCTGTCCACTGGCTTGTCATATGCGGGACTACACCTGGAGTTTCTGATTGGGCATTGTGCGTTCAACCTGTATTCAAATATGGGCTAAACTTCAGGAACCTGTTATGCCTGAGCCCAAACAGGAGGATTGGATCAAAATTGCCAGTGGATTTGAGAACACTTGTGACTTCCCTAGCTACATTGGAGCTGTGGATGGGAAAAATATCAGGGTGCGTAAGCTGCAGAACTCTGGCTCCCAATTCTAGAATTATAAGCAGTTTTTCTCTGTAGTTCTGTTAGCTGTTGTTGACAGTAACTACAGGTTTATAATTGTAGACATTGGGGCCTATGGGCGAACTGGAGACTCTAGGGTCTTCAATTCATCTATTATGGGTCGGCGGCTACGTGACAACCAGTTAGACCTGCCACCACCACAACAACTCCCAGGCTCCAATGCGGAAGCAGTGCCTTTTGTTCTTGTTGAAGATGAGGCCTTCCAACTGACAAGGCACGTCATGAGGCCTTATCCCCAGCGCAACCTGGACCACCGGCGGAGGGTCTTTAATTTGAGGCTTTCCAGGGCGCGGAGACTGGTGGAGGGCACCTTTGGGATTCTGGCAGCAAAATGGCGTGTTCTCCAGTCTGCCATTCAGCTCAGTGAGGCAACAATAAATGAAGTAATAAAAGCCTGTGTTATTTTGCACAATTTTACCTGCATCCATGATTGTTCCTCAGCTGATATTGGGGAACACCTGTTGAGCAATGTGATTAGGCCTACACCACATGGCCCTCCTCCTCCCCTTTCTGGCCTAAAAGTTAGGGATGTATTCACAAATTATTTTTTTTCTCCTCATGGTGCCACTCCCTGGCAAGATTATGCAGTTTTGCATGTATGATTTATTTTGCTTATAAATATATTCTAATTTGGCCAAAACATTTAAACTTTCGAAGCAAAACTCTGTGTGTTGTATTTACTTAATTCACATATGGTTATAAGCACAGCATGTGTGTGTGATGTAAGAATGATTGGACCACAACCATAATTAGGCTTTATATGATAATTTTTACTTAACGCAAAAGCCTTTTTGATGAAAATTAAATTTTGTTTTGTAAACTTATGTTGCTTTTTCCAGCAAATTGAATTCTTTTTTTGTTTTTCAAGAACTAGAACATCATAACAAAGTGCTATGACAGCACAAACATAAAGAGCACATGGATACAGTATGTCCACAAAACACACACAAACAAAAATCACAGATTTTGGTAAGTAGGTGGTGGAGATGGGGGTAGGTCAGGGTCCCGATCAGGTGGCCTTTCTTGGCCCAATTGTCCTTCACCCTGTGTGGATGATGTGTAGGCTGGAGGAACATTCGGCCTTGACTCATGTGGGCCAGTTGAGTAATGGCCATAAGGATTCTGAGCAAATCCCTCAGGTTGGAGAAAATATGGCCTGGAATTATATCCAACCCCAATATGGCCATGTCGTTCAAACCCAGGTTGGGACCAGCTTCCAGCACCGGGTCTGGACTAGTGGCCATATTGGGAAGGTTGATGATAGTCGGCCATATGGTACTGAGGTTGCCATGGTGGGTTTGGTGTGGGTAGGAGTTGAGGTGTAGGCTCACGTGGAGGGGGTGCTTCAAATCCCTTTTGAGCATGCACCTGTTGACATCTTTGCAGCTGCAGGAGATTACGTGATGACAGCTGCAAATTTTCAATAGACTCCATAAGCTGATATGGGTTATTTGGGGGGGTGCATGCATCAATAAGGATCTGAATGCACCCTCTCACACGAAGCCTCACCTCACGCTCTAGGGGACGTAAATACTGGGCCAGGCTCCTCGTAAAACCCTCCTCAACATCATCCTCACTAACCCTTGCCAGGTAGTTCAACACCCCAGCATCAATATTTCTCCTACTTTGGATTAGCTCTCTTCTGCGGCGAGCACGCTGTGACATCACTGCAGCCTGTGGTGAGTGCTCCAGGGCAACAGTAGGGCTGCTGCTGTTGGCAGGATCACCCTGGCTTGCTTGTGCTGCTGCTGCTGATGTTGTTGGTGGGGCACCATCTTGGCAAGGTGCTGCTGGAGCTGAATGTGTGGAAGATGAGGATCCTGGAGGGACGGCATATGACGCTTCTGAAGATGGACCTGCCACCTCTCCTCCTTCCCCAACTGGGTCTATGACCACCTCCGAATCTGACCCTGTCTCCCTCTCAGTGAGGTTAGACTGTGTTCTGTAATGAAAGTATATATGAAAATTAAAACAAAAAAATGTCTGACCATTCTAAACATATGTGGAAAATGTGTTGTGAGGTTTGTACTTATTCTCTGAGGTCCATGCTGGGATTCAAGAAGGTCAAAAGATCATAATAGATATATTTATTTTTGGTAGGAGGTGCGCCAGACCCACTCCTTTCACGCTGCTGCCTCTCCCTCCTATATTGATCGTGGATGCTCCGCCATCTTCTCATCACATCAACCACTGCAACAAAATAGAGTAAAATAATTGATTACGCCATTATGCACAGTGGTCATACAAGGTGTAATTGACTACACCGATTTTAGTGTAGCCTAGGAATATGCATTTGTTGAATACATTTATTAGTAATTGTGAAAAATTATAAAAAATTGAATGTAAGGCTACAAGGACAAAGTCCGCTTTTCTCTATCCCAGTATACATTTTTGCTGTTTAACACTGTAAGGCACATCTGAAAAAACCTTGTATTTAAGCCGTTTCTCATGTACAGCACCAGGGACTTAATGGTGTTATATAAATTAATTTCTGAAATAATTAACAATTTTAGGAAAAATACTTCAAAGGAGTTAGGTACTGCTGTTTCACAATAAAATCAATTCACAAACATGAGTGTACTTATTTGGCTCTGTGCCTCACGTGGCTGCTACTCATAATGTGGGAATAGGGACCCACATATACTCCTCCATGCTGCCTCTTTTTGGGCCCTGTTGGCGTAGTTGGGATCTCTCTGGTCCCGAATTACTGGCCTTTCTTGCACTAAAATGATGAGCATGTCTACATTAATTATGTTAGCCATGCTGATTCTCACTCCGTGGAGGCAGGCAGCAGACTTCCGGGTTCACTGTCTGGCTTTTTCAGCTAATTAGCATGTCTCAGCTTCCTGATTGAGGCCTTGGGACATTTCCTGGCACCTGCCAGAGTGTAGCGTATTTCTCGCAAGTCACACGCATGGTCCATATGCATTCCATATTTTGCGTGCCCCCATAGACTTGCATTGGCATATTTGCGCAATACGCTGACAAACGCAGCATGCTGCGATTTTCTACGGCCGTACAAGACCGTATAATAAGGATGCGTAATATACGGCTGATAGGAGCTGCCTCATTGAGAATCATTGGGCCGTGTGTAATGCGTATTTTACGGACGTATTTTATGCACTCATACGTCCGTAAAACTCGCTAGTGTGACACCGGCCTTATATGTTCTGTAGGTCTGGTATTTACCACTAACCATATGGCGGTAATATCCATGTTGGTAGTTATATAGAGATTATCTTCAGTGACAGCGCTGTCATCTGCTGAGGTTCTCCTCCACTATTAGGGCATGTCACCGAATTGTATTGAAGGTCACCTGGTTAGGGGCCCACTCAGAAGCTTCGCCCCCCTGAACCAAAACCCTAGAAACGCCTCTGCTCAGAGGGTCCTCCCACTTTAAAAGGACATCATGTGTGCATACTCCTCCAGTAACAATCTGGCATAAACATGCCACGCTGCTCTGGCTAAATAAAAACAACAAAAGTCTGACATTGTTTGCTAAATTTATTACAAGTTACTCAAAGTAAAATGACTTTTATGGTTTCAGAAAATGAGTTATTATATAATGGAAAATCATACAATTTTCCAATTTATTTTATCAATTCTTCATCTTTGCAATTTCTTTGATTGCTGTCATCCAGTATAGTCCTCTTTGTTTATTACCAAATCCTGGCCATGTGATGGACACATAGGCACACTGTATATAAGAGTTATTAAACCGGTAGGTATCAGAGCTGCTGGTAAGGAACCACATACTGTATGTAACATTGAACTTTCCCATTAATTGTCAATAAGCAGAGCCCTTGACAATGAAACATATTTAATTTATTGACTTATCATTGTACAAACTTTTCATTATTAACCAAGAGTTCTTGTTTTACCTTCAAAATGAACTTTTGTGTATGAAACTCAAATCAGTACATCATGTTATAAACAATAAAAACATTCGTAGTCACCGCCGAGTTCAATAATCTGTATAAAATCATTTCATCTTGGAATGGTCGCAAAAGAAGAAACACACTTCTCCTAAAGTCAAGAAACAAGATCCTAAGAAACACCCACCATGAAAACCCTATTCCTCCTCATGCCCTTTATTTGGTAAAATAGAGTAGTTGTTTGGACTGTTTTGTTTTTTCAGATAACTACCTCTGCCTCTCTAAGGTTTTTATCTTTAAATCACTATAATGTCTTTTTTCATTGCTATAGACCAGATCACAACTTGGACTACCCCTCGCCTATGTCTGGGTATTCTTCCCCTCCCCCCTGCGATGGGCGAGGATTTAAATGTATATATTTTGTTGTTCACGTTTTTTCCCTCTTCTCCCAGGTACCGAGATGGGATAATCTTCTCTTCAGGACATGATGAGTGCGAATAGTAAGGTGAGCTCTGGGTCCATCACAGTTGCCTCCTTTAACGTAAAAGGCCTTAACACGCCCGCAAAAAGAAACCAAATTCTCAATCTCCTAAAAAAACAAAAAACTCAAGTAGCCTTCCTCCAAGAAACACACTTCAAAAGCGGAAGGGTACCTAACACCTCCTTCTCCCCATATCCAACCTGGTTCAATAGCTGCAACTCTTCTGCGTCCAAGGGTGTTAGTATAACACTAAAAAAAGGTGTACCGTTCTCGCCCAAGGACATACTCAGTGACCATGAGGGGAGATATATTTTTGTTAAGGGGCATTTTGCCAATACCTTGGTCACATTCGCCAACCTCTATGCACCCAATAAACACCAGGTTCAGTGGATAACGAAAACACTAGAGGTACTACAACTTTTCACCGAGGGATTATTAATTATAGGAGGGGATTTTAACATCACCTTAAATCCCGAGATTGACTCCTCAAGTGGTCTGTCCTTTGTTTCTCAAAAATTAAGGCATAACCTCCTGAACAAACTATCCACCCTACATCTCATTGACCCATGGCGTATTATCCATCCTACCACTAAAGACTTCACTTTTTCTCCCCCCCCCACTCATCCTACCATCGTATTGACCTCCTTTTGACACAATCGCGATTCTTAAATCTAATTAAATCCGCCAGCATAGGCTCAATCACAATCTCAGACCACGCACCGATTTTCATAGACATTGCTATTGACACCTTACCCCGTCCCGCAACATCTTGGAGACTAAATGAATCCCTATTGGATAACCCACAAAACCTAGAGGAAATAAAGTACGCGCTTTCGCGATATTTTATAGAAAATGTTACAGATGGCTCACTAACACCCAACATATGGGAGGCTCACAAAGCAGTACTCCGGGGAGAACTCATTTCAATCGGAGCTCACGCAAAAAAAACAGAGAGATAAAGAGATGATGTCTCTTTTACATCAAATCGCAATCACAGAACGTCTCCATAAAAAAACTGGCACGCAAAATCTCCAACGGGAACTAGTCGACCTTCGCGTCAAATTAAAGGACTTGCTTAATATCAAATCTGCTAAGATCTTCATGCATTGTAGACATCGATTCTATATGCACGGGAACAAAAATAGCAAGCTGACCTCCCACCTTCTCAAAAAACAGAAGGATAGTAAATTTATAAAGCAAGTATACATAGATCCAAACACGAAGGTCGACAGATCCGAAGATATTGCTGAGGCGTTCAGACGCTACTACCAATCCCTCTATAATTTAGAATCCCCCGAACCCATGAAAGACTGTGTGGCGGCGACAGACAGGATCAAGGAATTCTTAGCCCCCTGTTGTGAATTCTGTGGCTGAATTCACTCCTGTGGTCACAAGTGGTACTGCAGCTTCTGAGCTTCCTCCCTCAGGTGTTCTGGTGAGCTCGTTGGCTGCTTTGTTATTTAACTCCACCTGATTCTGTCTTCCTTGCTCCTTGTCAATGTTCCAGTGTTGGACCTGAGCTTCTGGATCTTTCCTGTGGCCTGCTGCTCTGCTTAGATAAGTGTTTCTTTGCTTTTGTTGCTACTTTTTCTGTCCAGCTTGTCTATTCGTTTTTGCTGGAAGCTCTGAGACGCAAAGGGTGCACCGCCGTGCCGTTAGTTCGGCATGGTGGGTCTTTTTGCCCCCTTTGCGTGGTTTTTTGCTTTAGGGTTTTTTGTAGACTGCAAAGTTCTCTTTGCTATCCTCGCTCTATCTAGAATATCGGGCCTAACTTTGGTGAATCTATTTCATCCCTACGTTTGTCTTTTCATCTTGCTAACAGTCATTATATGTGGGGGGCTGCCTTTTCCTTTGGGGTATTTCTCTGAGGCAAGTCAGGCTTGTTTTTCTATCTTCAGGCTAGTCAGCTCCTCAGGCAGTGCCGAGTTGCATAGGTAGTGACAGGCGCAATCCACAGCTGCCTTTAGTTGTGTTTAGGATAGGTTCAGGTATTGCGGTCTACAGAGATTCCACGTCTCAGAGCTCGTTCTATTGTTTTTGGGTTATTATCAAATCACTGTATGTGCTCTGATTGCTGGCACACTGTGTCACTGGATTGCCTACATAACAGTACAAGGAGCCAACCTAATGATTCTCAATAGAGGGAAAAAAGAAGTTCTGACATCATTTTTTTTTCTCAGCTCTGTCAGGGCCGGCTCCAGGTTTTTGTGGGCCCCGGGCGAAAGAGCCTCAGTGGGCCCCCCTCTTTAACACATACCACGATTCATGATGCACAGATACAGCAGAGAAATATACCACAGCCAGGTAGCATATAACACAGCCCACATAGCATATAGCACAGCCATGTAGCATATAACAGCCACGTAGCATATAGCACAGCCATGTAGTATATAGCACAGCCACGTAGTATATAACACAGCCCACATAGTATATAGCACAGCCCACGCAGTGTATAACACAGCCCACGTAGTATATAGCACAGCCCACGCACTGTATAACACAGCCCACGTATTATATAGCACAGCCCACGCAGTGTATAGCACAGCCCACCCAGTGTATAGCCCAGCCCACGCAGTATATAGCCCAGCCCACGTATTATATAACACAGGCCACGTAGTATATAACACAGCCCACATAGTATATAACAGAGCCACGTAGTATATTGCCAAGCCACGTAGTATATAGCACATCCATGTAGTATATAGGACAGCCACATAGTATATAGCACAGCCACGTAGTATATTGCACAGCTACGTAGTATATTGCACAGCTACGTAGTATATAGCACATCCCCCGTAGTATATAGCACAGCTCAATAGTATATAGCACAGCTCACGCAGTATATAACGAAGCCACGTAGTATATTGCCCAGCCACGTAATATATTGCTCAGCTACGTAGTATATAGCACAGCTCACGTAGTGTATAGCACAGCCCACGCAGACGCAGTATATAGCACAACCCACGTAGTATATAGCGCACAGACTGCCAGCCATTTAGTATAGACAGTCTAGGCTAGGACTAGTCAACCAGGCCTGGCTCACAGCAGGCTGCCATAAAGACCCCCCCATCCCCGCAATGCATTGGGACCAGGTCCATGAACTTGGAGGAAGACTCACTCACTCGCCGTTGTTTCCATTGGGGACACAGCCTGCGCCTGGGACCGGGTGCACCGTCCGTGCACCTGACTGCTGCTCCTGCCTCCTGCTCCGCTCGTCTTTCTTCTTGGCGCTGCCACTGCACCTGCGCTGCCGCTGGACTCCTGGATGGTGGACGCGTGGATTACAGCAGCCAGAAGTGTCAGGACAGAGCGACCGCCGCCGCCGGCCCGGAAGTGACTCATATCCATGGTGATGGCGGCGCCGGCGGTGACTGGTGAGTATTGCAGGCAGCTGTGTGAAACTCAGTCCCAGCAGCAGGCACGGCCCGGAAGTGACTCTGGCTGCGTATCCATGGTGACAGACGGTCCCGACTCCCAGAGGTGAGTATTCCGGCTGCAGCTGCGCACCGTAAATGGGCCCCCCCCATCTCGCCAGGGCCCCGGCATTTGCCCGGGTACGCCGGGTGCTGACGCCGGCCCTGAGCTCTGTGTTCAGTCTTTTTTTTCCCCTAGACATTTGGGTGTTTCAGGACACAGGTGTGGACATGGATATTCAGGGTCTGTGCTCTTCAATGGATAATCTCGTTACAAATGTACAAAGGATTCAAGATACTATTGATCAGAAATCTATGTTAGAACCAAGAATTCCTATTCCTGATTTGTTTTTTGGTGATAGAACTAAGTTTCTTAATTTCAAAAATAATTGTAAGCTATTTCTGGCCTTGAAACCTCATTCTTCTGGTAATCCTATTCAACAGGTTTTGATTATTATTTCTTTTTTGCGCGGCGACCCTCAGGACTGGGCATTTTCTCTTGCGCCAGGAGACCCTGCATTGAGTAATGTAAATGCGTTTTTCCTGGCGCTCGGATTGCTTTACGATGAGCCTAATTCAGTGGATCAGGCTGAGAAAAATTTGCTGGCTTTGTGCCAGGGTCAGGATGATATAGAAGTATATTGTCAGAAATTTAGGAAGTGGTCTGTACTCACTCTGTGGAATGAATCTGCGCTGGCAGCTTTGTTCAGAAAGGGTCTCTCTGAGGCTCTTAAGGATGTCATGGTGGGTTTTCCTATGCCTGCTGGTTTGAATGAGTCTATGTCTTTGGCCATTCAGATCGGTCGACGCTTGCGCGAGCGTAAATCTGTGCACCATTTGGCGGTATTGTCTAAGATTAAACCTGAGCCTATGCAGTGCGATAGGACTATGACCAGAGTTGAACGGCAAGAACACAGACGTCTGAATGGTCTGTGTTTCTACTGTGGTGATTCCACTCATGCTATTTCTGATTGTCCTAAGCGCACTAAGCGGTTCGATAGGTCTGCCGTCATTGGTACTGTACAATCCAAATTCCTTCTGTCCATTACCTTGATATGCTCTTTGTCATCGTATTCTGTCATGGCGTTTGTGGATTCAGGCGCTGCCCTGAATCTGATGGATTTGGATTATGCTAAACGTTGTGGGTTTTTCTTGGAGCCTTTGCGGTGTCCTATTCCGTTGAGAGGAATTGATGCTACACCTTTGGCCAAGAATAAACCTCAGTACTGGACCCAGCTGACCATGTGCATGGCTCCTGCACATAAGGAAGTTATTCGCTTTCTGGTGCTACATAATCTGCATGATGTGGTCGTGTTGGGGTTGCCATGGCTGCAAACCCATAATCCAGTATTGGATTGGAACTCTATGTCGGTATCCAGCTGGGGTTGTCAGGGGGTACATGGTGATGTTCCATTTTTGTCTATTTCGTCATCCACTCCTTCTGAGGTCCCAGAGTTCTTGTCTGATTATCAGGATGTATTTGAAGAGCCCAAGTCCGATGCCCTACCTCCGCATAGGGATTGTGATTGTGCTATCAATTTGATTCCTGGTAATAAATTCCCTAAAGGTCGATTATTTAATTTATCTGTGCCTGAACACTCCGCTATGCGCAGTTATGTGAAGGAATCCCTGCAGAAGGGACATATTCGCCCATCGTCATCACCACTGGGAGCAGGGTTCTTTTTTGTAGCCAAGAAGGATGGTTCGCTGAGACCATGTATTGATTACCGCCTTCTTAATAAGATCACTGTTAAATTTCAGTATCCCTTGCCATTGTTATCTGACTTGTTTGCTCGGATTAAGGGGGCTAGTTGGTTCACTAAGATAGATCTTCGTGGTGCGTATAATCTGGTGAGAATCAGGCAAGGAGATGAATGGAAAACTGCATTTAATACGCCCGAGGGTCATTTTGAGTATCTAGTGATGCCGTTCGGACTTGCCAATGCTCCATCTGTGTTTCAGTCTTTTATGCATGACATCTTCCGTGAGTATCTGGATAAATTCCTGATTGTTTACTTGGATGACATCTTGATCTTCTCAGATGATTGGGACTCTCATGTGAAGCAGGTCAGAATGGTTTTCCAGGTCCTGCGTGCTAATTCTTTGTTTGTGAAGGGATCAAAGTGTCTCTTCGGTGTGCAGAAAGTTTCATTTTTGGGGTTCATCTTTTCCCCTGCTACTATCGAGATGGATCCGGTTAAGGTCCAAGCCATCCAGGATTGGACTCAGCCGACATCTCTGAAAAGTCTGCAAAAATTCCTGGGCTTTGCTAATTTTTATCGTCGCTTCATCTGTAATTTTTCTAGCATTGCCAAACCATTGACCGATTTGACCAAGAAGGGTGCTGATTTGGTTAATTGGTCTTCTGCTGCTGTGGAAGCTTTTCAGGAGTTGAAGCATCGTTTTTGTTCTGCCCCTGTGTTGTGTCAACCAGATGTTTCTCTTCCGTTCCAGGTCGAGGTTGATGCTTCTGAGATTGGAGCAGGGGCGGTTTTGTCACAGAGAGGTTCTGGTTGCTCAGTGTTGAAACCATGTGCTTTCTTTTCCAGGAAGTTTTCGGCTGCTGAGCGTAATTATGATGTGGGCAACCGAGAGTTGCTGGCCATGAAGTGGGCATTCGAGGAATGGCGTCATTGGCTTGAAGGAGCTAAGCATCGCGTGGTGGTATTGACTGATCATAAGAACCTTACTTATCTCGAGTCTGCCAAGCGCTTGAATCCTAGACAGGCCCGTTGGTCGTTATTTTTTGCCCGCTTCGATTTTGTGATTTCGTACCTTCCAGGCTCTAAAAATGTGAAGGCGGATGCTCTGTCTAGGAGTTTTGTGCCCGACTCTCCGGGTTCATCTGAGCCGGCGAGTATCCTCAAGGAAGGAGTCATTGTGTCTGCCATCTCCCCTGATTTGCGGCGAGTGTTGCAAAAATTTCAGGCGAATAAACCTGATCGTTGTCCGGCGGAGAAACTGTTCGTCCCTGATAGGTGGACTACTAAAGTTATCTCTGAACTTCATTGTTCGGTGTTGGCTGGTCATCCTGGAATATTTGGTACCAGAGAGTTAGTGGCTAGATCCTTCTGGTGGCCATCTCTGTCACGGGATGTACGTACTTTTGTGCAGTCCTGTGGGATTTGTGCTAGGGCTAAGCCCTGCTGTTCACGTGCCAGTGGGTTGCTTTTGTCCTTGCCGGTCCCAAAGAGGCCTTGGACACATATTTCAATGGATTTCATTTCTGACCTTCCCGTTTCTCAAAAGATGTCAGTCATTTGGGTGGTCTGTGATCGCTTTTCTAAAATGGTCCATCTGGTGCCCTTGGTTAAATTGCCTTCCTCCTCTGATTTGGTGCCTTTGTTCTTCCAGCATGTGGTTCGTTTGCATGGCATTCCTGAGAATATTGTTTCTGACAGAGGTTCCCAGTTTGTTTCGAGGTTTTGGCGAGCCTTTTGTGGCAGGATGGGCATTGACCTGTCTTTTTCCTCGGCTTTCCATCCTCAGACTAATGGCCAGACCGAACGAACCAATCAGACCTTGGAGACATATCTGAGATGTTTTGTTTCTGCAGACCAGGATGATTGGGTGTCCTTTTTGCCGTTGGCTGAGTTCGCCCTTAATAATCGGGCCAGCTCGGCTACCTTGGTCTCTCCATTTTTCTGCAATTCTGGGTTCCATCCTCGTTTCTCTTCAGGACAGGTTGAGTCTTCGGACTGTCCTGGTGTGGATTCTGTGGTGGACAGGTTGCAGCAGATCTGGACTCAGGTAGTGGACAATTTGGCCTTGTCCCAGGAGAAGGCTCAACTTTTCGCTAATCGCAGACGCCGTGTGGGTCCCCGACTTCGTGTTGGGGATCTGGTTTGGTTATCTTCTCGTCATATTCCTATGAAGGTTTCCTCTCCTAAATTTAAACCTCGTTTTATTGGTCTGTATAGGATTTCTGAGATTCTCAATCCTGTGTCTTTTCGTCTGACCCTCCCAGACTCCTTTTCCATACATAATGTATTCCATAGGTCGTTGTTGCGGAGATACGTGGCACCTATGGTTCCATCTGTTGAACCTCCTGCCCCGGTTTTGGTGGAGGGGGAATTGGAGTATATTGTGGAGAAAATTTTGGATTCTCGTGTTTCTAGACGGAAACTCCAGTATCTGGTTAAATGGAAGGGTTATGCTCAGGATGATAATTCCTGGGTTTTTGCCTCTGATGTCCATGCCCCAGATCTTGTTCGTGCCTTTCATGTGGCTCATCCTGGTCGGCCTGGGGGCTCTGGTGAGGGTTCGGTGACCCCTCCTCAAGGGGGGGGGTACTGTTGTGAATTCTGTGGCTGAATTCACTCCTGTGGTCACAAGTGGTACTGCAGCTTCTGAGCTTCCTCCCTCAGGTGTTCTGGTGAGCTCGTTGGCTGCTTTGTTATTTAACTCCACCTGATTCTGTCTTCCTTGCTCCTTGTCAATGTTCCAGTGTTGGACCTGAGCTTCTGGATCTTTCCTGTGGCCTGCTGCTCTGCTTAGATAAGTGTTTCTTTGCTTTTGTTGCTACTTTTTCTGTCCAGCTTGTCTATTCGTTTTTGCTGGAAGCTCTGAGACGCAAAGGGTGCACCGCCGTGCCGTTAGTTCGGCACGGTGGGTCTTTTTGCCCCCTTTGCGTGGTTTTTTGCTTTAGGGTTTTTTGTAGACTGCAAAGTTCTCTTTGCTATCCTCGCTCTATCTAGAATATCGGGCCTCACTTTGCTGAATCTATTTCATCCCTACGTTTGTCTTTTCATCTTGCTAACAGTCATTATATGTGGGGGGCTGCCTTTTCCTTTGGGGTATTTCTCTGAGGCAAGTCAGGCTTGTTTTTCTATCTTCAGGCTAGTCAGCTCCTCAGGCTGTGCCGAGTTGCATAGGTAGTGACAGGCGCAATCCACAGCTGCCTTTAGTTGTGTTTAGGATAGGTTCAGGTATTGCGGTCTACAGAGATTCCACGTCTCAGAGCTCGTTCTATTGTTTTTGGGTTATTATCAAATCACTGTATGTGCTCTGATTGCTGGCACACTGTGTCACTGGATTGCCTACATAACAGCCCCCCTTTCCCTCCCATAGGTTCAACCCAAAGACCATGCGGCTCTTCTGTCTCAGGTCACCAGTCAAGAAATTAGCGACACTTTACAAAATATGGCAACTAATAAAACTCCTGGTCAAGATGGCTTCCCAGTGTCATATTATAAAAAAATTTTGGACCTACTCCTCCCACATCTGACTTCCCTATTTAACTCCTTTCTTGCAGGAAATCCCCCAACCAAACAGACTTTAGAAGCACACATATCTGTTATCCCCAAAGACGGGAGAGATGGTAGTCAATGCAGCAACTATCGCCCAATATCTTTATTGAACTCTGATCTAAAACTTTGGGCTAAAATTCTTGCATCTAGGATTAACAGTGTTCTTGAGTCCTTGATACACCCTGACAAAGTGGGTTTTGTCAGAGGTCGTGAAGGGAAGGACAACACATTAAAAATTATTTTAGCCATCTCACATGCCAGACGCTCCGGAACCCCGTTGGCTCTCTCATCAACTGACGCCGAGAAGGCTTTTGACAGAGTCAGTTGTCACTACATGGTATGCACTCTACGGAAGTTTGACTTCCCACAACCTCTTATTGATGCCATCATGACTCTGTATTCAGTTCCAACCGCTAGAGTTAGAGTCAACGGGCTGCTTTCGGATCCTTTTGGGATTGGAAATGGGACCAGGCAAGGCTGCCCTCTTTCCCCAACTCTTTTTGTGTTAGTTATGGAGACGTTAATACAGAGAATAAGACAGGAGGGGTCGATAAGGGGACTAACCGTGGAACACACAGAATTTAAAACAGCTGCTTTCGCAGACGATCTTATGATCTTGATCTCAAACCCTAAGACTGCATTCCCCTCTATCTCGAAACTTCTTGACAAGTTTGGGATCATCTCCAACTTCAAAGTAAATATGCACAAATCAGAAGTCATGAACGTTTCATTACCAGATGAGGTAGTCCTGTATCTCAAAAAGTCTACCCCCTTCAAATGGCTCACAGATAAATTGAAATACCTAGGTGTATTTCTTACTGCAGACCCCTCTACTCTGTACAAACACAATTTTGAACCCCTTATGGACAATCTCCAAACACTCCTTAAAGCCTATGACTTACCATACATCTCTTGGATTGGGAGGATAAACATAATCAAATCATACATTCTACCAAAAATATTCTATCATATGAACATGGTTCCTATACCCCTTCCCAAGACCTTTTTCACCTCAATCAACAAAATAGTCAAAGGGTATGTTTGGAGGGGCAGAAGACCTAGACTCCCATTCAAAATCCTCTCACTCCCGAAAAAGAAAGGAGGCCTTGGACTCCCTCATTTTGAGACTTACTACTGGGCAATCCATTTGGCCAGATGGATATATCTGGTCAAACCTAGACTTCCCCAAAAAAAAACCTAACCTTGAACTCCTATTACTGGGAGGTAGGGCTGGAAAATACCTCTGGACCTCGGCCGTCCCTCCGCAAAATTCCCTAGAAGGAATAACCAGCAACACACTGTCTATTAGGAGGAAGCTGATTCCAAACAACTGGCCACATTGTCTCTTTCTAGATAACATGCCTCTGGGGGTCGTGCCCTGGTTCATCGAACCAAAATAGATATATGCATTTGACCTCTGGGATTCCTTGCCGAACCTCCCAATTTCTCACTTACTTTCCAATCAAATCAACTATACAAATAGTTGGCCTCGAGACGCCAGGAAGCGACCCCGAGATTTCATACAAGTACACCATGTACAACACATTATGTCTAAACTCAAGTCAAACATCCAAAACAACCCAGACTGGCTTTGGTTGGAACTTATACTCAAACTCAATCCCACACCCCCTAAATTAATATCTAAACTATATCATAACTTAATCTCCCCTAAAACTAAATTTAAACCCTTATATATATCCTCTTGGGAGTCTGAGTTGAACATATCTCTCTCCAGTAGGGAAACAGAGCAAGTGCTAGGACACTCACACGGGTTTTCAAGATGTGTCCTGTTACAGGAGAATGCTTTTAAAGTCCTTTCCAGATGGTATAGAACCCCCGAGTCGCTCTATCACCTGGGCCTCTCAGACTCTCCTCTCTGTTGGAGATGTATGAAGTCAAAGGGCTCGTTATCACACATATTCTGGTCATGCCCAATTATCACTAAATTCTGGAAAGATATCTTCAACCGACCCCACCAAATTGGCTTAATAACACAGAACCTAACACCCCAAGAAGTACTACTGTCGCTTCCCACGAAGTCATACAAGCCGAAAAAACATGACCTTATCCCTCTCCTAATAGCCGCAGCCAAACACTTGATCTCCTTACATTGGAGACAAACGACCCCCCCTCACATTGATGAATGGACCAAAAAAGTCCAGGACATCTGTAGGATGGAGGAGTTGTCCAGCTGGGATTCTCATTCACACGATAAATTCTTTCGGACATGGTTGCCATGGCAAATATCATCTAATTCTACTTCATTGCCTTCCATTAGCTATTTTTCTTAGCTACACAAGTTTGTTCACCCGCGATTTCCTCATGTTCATCAACACTGCACTGTGATGGACCCGGGCACTGCTCATTCACCTGGTTGTCTTAGTATTATTTGATATTCTCTCTAGCACTCTTTCCCAGTTGGTCGAAACTACCTGATTATTTCTTGCTGGTTTATGGTCTTCTTATACCCGTCTTCTTCAGACGAGAGATTTGTTATTCAGGAAGTTCTATTTGACCATTTCATCTCCTCCGGTACATCCCATCCCCCCCGTTCCCCTTTTATGGTTTTTGTTGTTCTCTGTTCTTGTGTTTTTGTATGTTTCTTTTTATTTTTCTTTCTTTTGAGTTCTTGGGTTGCATGATTCGGACTTTGTGACCTAACTTCTCCACCGGAATTTCATGCAAATGCCGAAAGCTATGGACACCTCCGGTGAACAAAATGTTCAGTTTGATACATCTGTATGGTTCAATCCATCCCATTCAGCAGTTTGTAACAGTATGTCTCAGATTCATGTGTCCTACTTTATTGTTCATGTATTTTGAAAAGTTGAAAATAAAGAATTTAAAAAAAAAGAAAATACGGATTGCATACGGTACAATGCTTCTCTATGCCCCAGCTCCTATCAGCCGTATTTTACTCATCCGTATTATACGGTCTTCTACGGCCGTAGAAAATCGCACCATGCTGCGTTTGTCACCGTATTGCGCAAAAAATATGCCAATGAAAGTCTATGGGGGCCAGAAAAATACGGATTACACACGGACCAGCAGTGTGACTTGCGAGAAATACACAGCGGTGTTCTATAGAAAAGCCGGTAATTCAGTGCGGTGTACAGTAAAATCACACTGACAGCTTACAATAGAATAGCTATAATTAATGTCTACACATAGTATAGGGGTATATATATATATATATATATATATATATATATATATATATATATATGTCAGTGAGACACATATATGTATATATATTAATATTTCATACAGCGCTAGATAGCTTAAAAGCCGGTAATTCAATTGCCGGCTTTTGCTATCTCCTTTCCAAACCCGACATGATATGAGACATGGTTTACATACAGTAAACCATCTCATATCCCTTTTTTTTTGCATCTTCCACACTGCCAATGTTAGTAGTGTGTATCTGCAAAATTTGGGGGCTCTAGCTATTAATTTAAAGGGTTAAATTGCGGAAACAATTGGCGTGGGCTCCCGCGCAATTTTCTCCGCCAGAATGATAAAGCCAGTGACTAAGGGCAGATATTAATAGCCTAAAGTTCCCAGGCTCGAGTTCATATGAGGACATCCAGCAGAGGGCGCCTCACCGCAACTGAAGGTAACTACAGGTCATTGACCTACATTCCATTCATTCGCTTGGGTTTTACTGGCAGGAGCACAGCTGCATTAGCAGGCTCCTGCTTGTAAAATTATTTAACCCCTTTAGATGGATTTACAGCGTGGGACGAGATTGATCATCGGAAGGTATGGGATATTGTTTTTTTATTTTACCTTTTTTAGAGAGAGGGTCTTCAGGTGGATTACCAGTATAATAAACTATTCCAACAACCTGTGTATTTATTTCATTAATAATGTGTAATGTGCAATATTTTCATTCAATAATGTGTGTGTTTTTTAACCATTTCATGCTATTGGATTAATAATGAATAGGTGTCATAATTGACGCCTCTCCATTATTAATCTGGCTTAATGTCACCTCACAATAGCAAGGTGACATTGACCCTTAATTACCCCATATCCCACTGCTAAACAGGAATGGGAAGAGAGTGGCCAAGTGCCAGAATAGGCACATCTTACAGATGTGCCTTTTCTGGGGTGGCTGGGGGCAGATGTTTTCAGCCAGGGGGGAGGGCAATAACCATGGACCCTTTCCAGGCTATTAATATCTGCCCTCAGTCACTGGCTTTACCATTCTGGCAGAGAAAATTGCGCGGGAGCCCACGACAATTTTTTTCGCGATTTAACCCTTTAAATTAATAGCTAGAGCCCCCAAATTTTGCACATACACACTACTAACATTAGTAGTGTGGAATATGCAAAAAAAGGGATATGAGATGGTTTACTGTATGTAAGCCATGTCTTATATCATGTCGGGTTTGAGTCAGTCAGCAATAGTGCAAGTTCCACCACTTAAAAAGATGAGAGGCGTCTGTAATTTACATCATAGGTAGACCTCAACTATGGGAGACAAACTGAGAAAAAAAAATCCAGAAAATCACATTGTCTGTTTTTTTAACATTTTATTTGCATATTATGGTGGAACATAAGTATTTGGTCAGAAACAAAATTTCATCTCAATACTTTGTAATATATCCTTTGTTGGCAATGACAGAGGTCAAACGTTTTCTGTAAGTCTTCACAAGGTTGCCACACACTGTTGTTGGTATGTTGGCCCATTCCTCCATGCAGATCTCCTCTAGAGCAGTGATGTTTTTGGCTTTTCGCTTGGCAACACGGACTTTCAACTCCCTCCAAAGGTTTTCTATAGGGTTGAGATCTGGAGACTGGCTAGGCCACTCCAGGACCTTGAAATGCTTCTTATGAAGCCACTCCTTCGTTGCCCTGGCGGTGTGCTTTGGATCATTGTCATGTTGAAAGACCCAGCCACGTTTCATCTTCAATGCCCTTGCTGATGGAAGGAGGTTTGCACTCAAAATCTCACGATACATGGCCCCATTCATTCTTTCATGTACCCGGATCAGTCGTCCTGGCCCCTTTGCAGAGAAACAGCCCCAAAGCATGATGTTTCCACCACCATGCTTTACAGTAGGTATGGTGTTTGATGGATGCAACTCAGTATTCTTTTTCCTCCAAACACGACAAGTTGTGTTTCTACCAAACAGTTCCAGTTTGGTTTCATCAGACCATAGGACATCCTCCCAAAACTCCTCTGGATCATCCAAATGCTCTCTAGCAAACTTCAGACGGGCCCGGACATGTACTGGCTTAAGCAGTGGGACACGTCTGGCACTGCAGGATCTGAGTCCATGGTGGCGTAGTGTGTTACTTATGGTAGGCCTTGTTACATTGGTCCCAGCTCTCTGCAGTTCATTCACTAGGTCCCCCCGCGTGGTTCTGGGATTTTTGCTCACCGTTCTTGTGATCATTCTGACCCCACGGGGTGGGATTTTGCGTGGAGCCCCAGATCGAGGGAGATTATCAGTGGTCTTGTATGTCTTCCATTTTCTAATTATTGCTCCCACTGTTGATTTCTTCACTCCAAGCTGGTTGGCTACTGCAGATTCAGACTTCCCAGCCTGGTGCAGGGCTACAATTTTGTTTCTGGTGTCCTTTGACAGCTCTTTGGTCTTAGTGGAGTTTGGAGTCAGACTGTTTGAGGGTGTGCACAGGTGTCTTTTTATACTGATAACAAGTTTAAACAGGTGCCATTACTACAGGTAATGAGTGGAGGAAAGAGGAGACTCTTTCCTCCACTGGCTCTTACAGGTCTGTGAGAGCCAGAAATCTTGATTGTTTGTTTCTGACCAAATACTTATTTTCCACCATAATATGCAAAAAAAATGATAAAAAAAACAGACAATGTGATTTTCTGGATTTTTTTTTCTCAGTTTGTCTCCCATAGTTGAGGTCTACCTATGATGTAAATTACAGACGCCTCTCATCTTTTTTAAGTGGTGGAACTTGCACTATTGCTGACTGACTAAATACTTTTTTGCCCCACTGTATATATATATATATATATAAATATATATATATATATATATATATACATATATACAGTATATATATAGACAGTATATATGTTTTTACGATTTTTTGAGAACATGGATCCATTGTATATCCGTATGTCGATTTTGCAAGCCTGCGAGAAAATCTTGCAGTACGGATGTCATATGGATTATATACGGAGGATGCCATGCGCAAAATACGCTGACACACCCTGCTTACAGATGAGGTATGGACCACTATTTTGGGGACTTTTCTGCATATTACGGCAGTAAATTACGGACCATATTTTTATACGCTGAGTGTGAGGCTGGCCTTAGAGAGGATTGGAAGTGTGTTCACAGCCCGGGATCCACTATGCAGAAAGGACACCTGCTGCTCAGTTATGGCAGACTAGATGGCAGTATAATGTGAATACACAAACGGGTTAGCGAACCCTGTTGCGAAGGAAGCGAACCCTGTTGCATCACAGGGCCGCGGTACCGCACAGAGAGCGTAAGTGAGGAGTCACAGAACTCTGTCCCAAGATACGGGGAAACAGTTCCTCTACACCTCTTTCGCTTGACACCGCTACTGTGGTGTCAGGGATAGAACTGAATTAATAATTTATTGCACAAGAGTGCATACAACATTGCTCTGGCAGATGCCACTAACCACCTTAACTAGGGCCAAGAAAGCGCACTAAGCGCACGGCGCCCCACTGTTGGTCGCTGCTGAGAGACACTGAATTGTGTACTAGATGTCCAGAGTAGCACTGTCTGGCACTAGGTGGCTTCCACCATTCGTGAGCAGGCAACAACACAAGGGATGGGAATGATTCGGAGCTTTCATCCATTGACAGGCATTCATCTACACACACACACACGTAAATAAATTTACACTAGCGCATGGCCGAGTGGCCATGCAAACCTTTTATAGCAGTAATGCTCCGGGACCGTCCTGATGGTCCAATTGGAGCCGCAACAGGACCTGAGCATGTGACCCCCGACCTCCAATGGGAGGTCGTCCCATGGGCATGCTGAGTATGGGAAAAGCAGGACTTACTCCCAGAAAGGCCTGCTCGCAAAAGCAGGATTTACTCCCAGAAAGGCCTGCTCGCTGCTGATCAGTGCTGGCTACAATGGCAGAGCCTGGAAAAGCAGAAGTAACAATTAGCACACTATCAGCTTGAGCCAGACGCTGGGACTGACGTCTCCGCTGAGCAGGTTCCGCTGGAGAGATTGGAGACTGCAGTGGAGATGGTTCGAGATTCCCCCTGTGCAGCGGTAGGAACTCGACACCTAACAGTCATGGATCATAAGTTAACTGATACTGTAAGAAAAAAGAAATAAAAGGTTTGCATAGTTTTCTGCAGGCATATCTGAATTTTTTAATACCTTGAAAATTTGACAACTTGATTATTACTATTTGCAAAAACAAAAAAATAGTAAAAACTTTTAGATTTTGCATATATCATTATGCCCAATGACAAGGCATTAAAGGGATTGTGTACCAGTAGTACAAGCCCTTTTCATTTTAAATATTTGCCCCCTTTAAAGAGAACCTGTCACCTGAATTTGGCGGGACAAGTTTGTGGTCTCATGGGCGGAGTTTTTGGGTGTTTGATTGCCTTGCGCAGGCGTGTACTACGGAGGACACAGCATGAACTTCAACCCAATATTGCGGCCAGCATGCAACCAGCGGGTAAGGAAAGGGTGAATCAAACACCCCAAAACCCCGCCCATATGACCGCAAACCTGTCCCGCCAAATTCAGGTGACAGGTTCCTTTTAAAATAAAAACTTGCTATACTCACCTCCTGTACAAGCGCGTTCAAGGGATGTCAGCACAAACATTCCTGGGACTCATATGAGGTTGACATGTCATGTGAGCCCTGCACCCAGTCATTGCCTGCGTCACTCCCTACCTTCAGACAGTGATGCCAGCACTGACTGGGCGCAGAGACAGTCCCGGGAACGCGAGTGCTGGCCTCCCTGGAACGGCGACAGCACAGGAAGCGAGAATAGGTGTTTTCATTTTAACAGGGGCAATCATTCAGAATAGGAAGGGGCTGCCATAACAGTAGACAACTCCTTTAACCCCTTTCTGCCTTTATCTGCATAGCCTTTCTGGCTATAAAGTATAGGGGGACCCCACGTCTTTTTTTTGGGGGTCCCCCTATTTTAATAGCCAGTAAAGGCTACGCAAACAGCTGCGCGCTGATATTCATAGTAGGCTACAAATATTGGCCTCCGGCCGTCAGCTTTCCCCCTCTGTCACAGAAAATTGCGCGGGAGCCTAAAACGTTTTTTCTACTTTTTTTTTAAATTCAACACTCATTAAGGAATCTTTCACACTTGCGTCGGTACGGGTGCGTCGCTATGCGTCGTGCCGACGTACCGACGTACGTTGTGAAATTTGTGCACGACGTGGGCAGCGGATGCAGTTTTTCAACGCATCCACTGCCCATTCTGAAGTCCGTAGAGGAGGGGACGGAGTTTCGGCTGTGCATGCACAGTAGAAAATGGCGGACGCGACGGACAAAAAAATGTTCACTTGAACGTTTTTTCTTGCCGACGGTCCGCCAAAACATGACGAATCTGTTGCAAGATGGACGCGACGTGTGGCCATCTGTCGCGATCCGTCACTAATACAAGTCTATGGGTAAAAAACGCATCCTGCAAGCACATTTGCAGGATCCGTTTTTTTCCCAAAACGATGGATTGCGACGGATTGCTAAAAACGCCAGTGTGAAAGTAGCCTTAGAAACATCGGCCTTTCTATTATATATCTATGGATATATCTATCTAAAGATATATTTATAGATAGATCTATCTATAGATACATAGATGTATCTATCCATATACAGTTATATGAAAAAGTTTGCGCACCCCTATTAATCTTAAGCTTAATGTTTTATAAAAATTGTTTTTTTTTTGCAACAGCTATTTCAGTTTCATATATCTAATAACTGTTGGACACAGTAATGTTTCTGACTTGAAATGAGGTTTATTGTACTAACAGAAAATGTGCAATCTGCATTCAAACAAAATTTGACAGGTGCATAAGTATGGGCACCCCACCAGAAAAGTGACATTAATATTTAGTAGATCCTCCTTTTGCAAAAATAACAGCCTCTAGTCGTTTCCTGTAGCTTTTAATGAGTTCCTGGATCTGTATCTGGCTGCTTTCACACATCAGGTTTTTGCCGTCAGGCACAATCCGACGAGTTTTGAAAAAAACGGATCCGGTGTAAAAAAATGGATCCTGCAGAAAAAAATGGATCAGGCGGAAAAAAATGGATACGGTGGAAAAAAATGGATCCGGCGGGGAAAAAACGGATCCGGCGGGAAAAAAACGGATCCGGCAGAAAAAAACGGATCCGGCGGGAAAAAAACGGATCTGGCAGAAAAAAACGGATCCTACAGAAAAATAACGGATCCTGTGAAAAAAAAACGGATCCGGCAGAAAAAAACGGAGTCGGCGGAAAAAAACTGATCTGGTGGAAAAAACTGATCCGGTGGAAAAAAAACGGATCCGGCGGAAAAAACGGATGCTTTTTTTTGCAAAACTTGCCGGATTGTGCCTGATGGCAAAAACCTGATGTGTGAAAGCAGACAGATATATGGATAGATACATCTATGTATCTATAGATATTTCTATCTATAAATATATCTATAAATATATACAGTACTAGCTGAAGAGCCCGGCGTTGCCTGGGCATAGTAAATATCTGTGGTTAGTTATAGCACGTCACTTCTCTTATTTTCCCATCACACCTCTCATTTTCCCAATCACATCTTTAATTTTCCCCCTCACATCTCTCATTTTCTCCCTCACACCTCTCATTTTCTCCCTCACTCCTCTCATTCCCCCCTAACACTTGTCATTTCGACCTCACATCTGTCATTTTCCGATCACTACACTATTTTCCCTCACTCCTCTCATTTTGCACTCACACCTTTTCATTTTCACCTCACACCTCTCATTTTCACCTCAGTATATACATGTTTGTCATCTCCCTTATATATAGCATACACCTGTATGTCATCTCCTGTATATAGTATATACTTGTATGTCATCTCCCCTGTATATAGTATATACCTGCTGTGTGTCATCTCCCCTGTATATAGTATATACCTGTATGTCATCTCCTCCTATATATAGTATATACCTGTATGTCATCTCCTCCTATATATAGTATATACGTGTATGTCATCTCCTCCTATATATAGTATATACCTGTATGTCATCTCCTTCTATATATAGTATATACCTGTATGTCATCTCCTCCTGTATATAGTATATACCTGTGTGTCATCTCCCCTGTATATAGTATATATCTGTGTGTCATCTCCTCCTGTATATAGTATACACCTGTATGTCATCTTCTATATATAGCATATACCTGTATGTCATCTCCTCCTGTATATAGTGTATATCTGTGTGTCATCTCCTCCTGTATATAGTATACACCTGTATGTCATCTTCTATATATAGCATATACCTGTATGTCATCTCCTCCTGTATATAGTATATACCTGTAGATAATCTGCTCCTCTATATAGTATATACCTGTGTGTCATCTCTCCTGTATATAGTATATATCTGTGTGTCATCTCCCCTGTATATAGTATATACCTGTGTGATCTCCTGTATTAGACCTCGTTAACACGTTATTTGCTCAGTATTTTTACCTCAGTATTTGTAAGATAAATTGGCAGCCTGATAAATCCCCAGCCAACAGGAAGCCCTCCCCCTGGCAGTATATATTAGCTCACACATACACATAATAGACAGGTCATGTGACTGACAGCTGCTGTATTTCCTATATGGTACATTTGTTGCTCTTGTAGTCTGTCTGCTTATTAATCAGATTTTTATTTTTGAAGGCTAATACCAGACTTGTGTGTGTTTTAGGGCGAGTTTCATTTGTCAAGTTGTGTGTGTTGAGTTTTGTGTGGCGACATGCGTGTAGCGACTTTTGTGAGAGGAGTTTTGTGTGGCAACATGTGTGTAGCAACTTTTTGTGTGTCGAGTTGCATGTGACAGGTTAGTGTAGCAAGTTGTGTGCAGCAAGTTTTGCGCATGGCGAGTTTTGCGCGTGGTGAGTTTTATGTCTGGTGCCTTTTGAGTATGAGCAAGTTTTGTGTGAGGCAACTTTTGCATGTGTTGAAAATTTTGTGCATGTGGCAATTTTTCCGCGTGTGCAAGTTTTGCGTGTGGCGAGTTTTCCATGAGGTGAGTTTTGCACTTGTGGCGAGTTTTGCGTGAGCCTAGTTTTTGCATGTGGCGAGTTTTGAGTGGCGACTCGACTTTTGTGTTTCGACTTTTATGTGGCGAGGTTGGTGTATGTGTGGTGAAATGTGTGCTGAGGGTGGTATATGTGTTCAAGCACGTGGTAGTGTGTGGCGCATTTTGTGTGTGTGTTCATATCCCCGTGTGTGGTGAGTATCCCATGTCGGGGCCCCACCTTAGCAACTGATCGGTATATAGTCTTTTGCGCCATCGCTCTCATTCTTTAAGTCCCCCTTGTTCACATCTGGCAGCTGTCAATTTGCCTCCAACACTTTTCCTTTCACTTTTCCCCATTATGTAGATAGGGGAAAAATTGTTTGGTGAATTGGAAAGCGCGGGGTTTAAATTTCACCTCACAACATAGCCTATGACGCTCTCAGGGTCCAGACTTGTGACTGTGCAAAATTTTGTGGCTGTAGCTGTGACGCCTCCAACACTTTTCCTTTCGCTTTTTTCCCCATTATATAGATAGGGGCAAAATTGTTTGGTGATTTGGAAAGCGCGGGGTTAAAATTTCACCTCACAACGTAGGCTATGACGCTCTCGGGGTCCAGACGTGTGACTGTGCAAAATTTTGTGGCTGTAGCTGCGACGGTGCAGATGCCAATCCCGGACATACACACACACATACACACACACACACACATACACACATTCAGCTTTATATATTAGACTAGCTGAAGAGCCCGGCGTTGCCTGGGCATAGTAAATATCTGTGGTTAGTTATAGCACCTCACTTGTCTTATTTTCCCATCACGCCTCTCATTTTCCCAATCACATCTTTCATTTTCCCCCTCCCACCTCTCATTTTCTCCCTCACTCCTCTCATTCCCCCCTAACACTTGTCATTTCAACCTGACATCTGTCATTTTCTGATCACTCCACTATTTTTCCTCATTCCTCTCATTTTGCACTCACACCTTTTCATTTTCACCTCATCACCTCAGTATATACATGTTTGTCATCTCCCTTATATATAGTATACATCTGTATGTCATCTCCTGTATATAGTATATACCTGTATGTCATCTCCCCTGTATATAGTATATACCTGCTGTGTCTCATCTCCCCTATATATAGTATATACCTGAATGTCATCTCCTCCTGTATATAGTATATACCTGTGTGTCATCTCCCCTGTATATAGTATATATCTGTGTCATCTCCTCCTGTATATAGTATATACCTGCATGTCATCTTCTATATATAGCATATACCTGTATGTCATCTCCTCCTGTATATAGTATATACCTGTAGGTCATCTGCTCCTGTATATAGTATATACCTGTGTGTCATCTCCTCCTGTATATAGTATATACCTGTATGTCATCTCCTCCTGTATATATATGTACCTGTATGTCATCTCCTCCTCTACATAGTATATACCTGTGTGTCATCTCTCCTGTATATAGTATATATCTGTGTGTCATCTCCCCTGTATATAGTATATACCTGTGTGTCATCTCCTCCTGTATTAGACCTCGTTCACACGTTATTTGCTCAGTATTTTTACCTCAGTATTTGTAAGCTAAATTGGCAGCCTGATAAATCCCCAGCCAACAGGAAGCCCTGCCCCTGGCAGTATATATTAGCTCACACATACACATAATAGACAGGTCATGTGACTGACAGCTGCCGTATTTCCTATATGGTACATTTGTTGTAGTGTGTCTGCTTATTAATCAGATTTTTATTTTTGAAGGATAATACCAGACTTGTGTGTTTTTTAGGGCGAGTTTAGTTTGTCAAGTTGTGTGTGTTGAGTTGCGTGTGGCGACATGCATGTAGCGACTTTTGTGAGATGAGTTTTGTGTGGCAACATGCGTGTAGCAACTTTTTGTGTGTCGAGTTGCATGTGACAGGTTAGTGTAGCAAGTTGTGTGCAGCAAGTTTTGCGCGTGGCGAGTTTTATGTGTGGTGCCTTTTGAGTATGTGAAAGTTTTGTGTGAGGCAACTTTTGCATGTGTTGCAACTTTTGTGCATGTGGCAATTTTTCCGCGTGTGCAAGTTTTGCGTGTGACGAGTTTTCCATGAGGTGAGTTTTGCACTTGTGGCGAGTGTTGCAAGAGCTTTTGCATGTGGCGAGTTCTGCGCGTGGCGAGTTTTGAGTGGCGACTTTTGTGTTTCGACTTTTATGTGGCGAGGTTGGTGTATTTGTGGTGAAATGTGTGCTGAGGGTAATATGTGTTCAAGCATGTGGTAGTGTGTGGCGCATTTTGTGTGTGTGTTTATATCCCCGTGTGTGGTGAGTATCCCATGTCGGGGCCCCACAATAGCAACTGTACGGTATATACTCTTTGGCGCCATCGCTCTCATTCTTTAAGTCCCCCTTGTTCACATCTGGCTACTGTCAATTTGCCTCCTACACTTTTCCTTTCAATTTTTCGCATTGTGTAGATAGGAGCAAAATTGTTTGGTGAATTGGAAAGCGCGGGGTTAAAATTTCACCTCACAACATAGCCTATGATGCTCTCGGGGTCCAGACGTGTGACTGTGCAAAATTTTGTGGCTGCAGCTGCGACGCTTCCAACACTTTTCCTTTCACTTTTTCCCCATTATGTAGATAGGGGCAAAATTGTTTGGTGAATTGGAAAGCGCGGGGTTAAAATTTCACCTCACAACATAGCCTATGACGCTCTCGGGGTCCAGACGTGTGACTGTGCAAAATTTTGTGGCTGTAGCTGCGACGCGTCCAACACTTTTCCTTTCACTTTTTCCCCATTATGTAGATAGGGGCAAAATTGTTTGGTGAATTGGAAAGCGCGGGGTTAAAATTTCACCTCACAACATAGCCTATGACGCTCTCGGGGTCCAGACGTGTGACTGTGCAAAATTTTGTGGCTGTAGCTGCGACGCGTCCAACACTTTTCCTTTCACTTTTTCCCCATTATGTAGATAGGGGCAAAATTGTTTGGTGAATTGGAAAGCACGGGGTTAAAATTTCACCTCACAACATAGCCTATGACGCTCTCAGGGTCCAGACGTGTGACTGTGCAAAATTTTGTAGCTGTAGCTGCGACGCCTCCAACACTTTTCCTTTCACTTTTTCCCCATTATGTAGATAGGGGCAAAATTGTTTGGTGAATTGGAAAGCACGGGGTTAAAATTTCACCTCACAACATAGCCTATGACGCTCTCAGGGTCCAGACGTGTGACTGTGCAAAATTTTGTAGCTGTAGCTGCGACGCCTCCAACACTTTTCCTTTCACTTTTTTCCCCATTATGTAGATAGGGGCAAAATTGTTTGGTGAATTGGAACGCGCGGGGTTAAAATTTCGCCTCACAACATAGCCTATGACGCTCTCGGGGTCCAGACGTGTGACTGTGCAAAAATTTGTGGCTGTAGCTGGGACGGTGCAGATGCCAATCCCGGACATACATACACACATACACACATTCAGCTTTATATATTAGATATCCATAGTTATATAATAGAAATGCCGATGTTTCAAAGGCTACTTTCAAACTTGCGTTTTTAGCAATCCGTTGCAGTCCGTCGTTTTGGTAATAAAACGGATCCTGCAAATATGCTCGCAGGATGCGTATTTTACCCATAGACTTGTATTAGCGACGGATCGCGAAGGATGGCCACACGTTGCGTCCGTCGTGCGACGGATCCGTCATGTTTTGGCGGACCGTCGTCTGGAAAAAGAATTCAAGCGATTTTTTTTTGTCCGTCACGTCCGCCATTTTCTACCATGCATGCGCTGCCGAAACTCCGCCCCATCCTCCCCGGACTGCAGAATGGGCAGCGGATGCGTTGAAAAACTGCATCCGCTGCCCACGTCGATTATTAATCCTACAGTAGTCAAAGAGTTTTAAAAAAATAAAGACACAGCCAGAAAAAAGTATTTTAATATTCTTCATTTAACCACACTTACCATACTTCAGCACCTGCAAAAAAACTGAAAAAAACATAAAATAATAAGCCGTATACTACCTGACCGCCATAGTCCAATTAATAATGAGTGTCCCACGACGATCTTCCCTATAGAACATTGACATCGGGTGATGTCACTGCTCTATAGGACCCTCAGTGACACACTGACAGGAGACAATGTATTGTATGTATGTATGTAGTCTGTATGTAGTATGTAGAATGTATATAGTATGTATGTAGTATGTATGTATGTATGTAGTATGTATGTAGTATGTAGTATGTATGTAGTATGTACAATATGTAGTATGTATGTAGTATGTATGTAGCATGTATGTATGTATGTAGTATGTATGTAGTTTTTTTTTTTTTACATGCAACACATTAGCCGGATGATGGGACTACTACTGGCCCATCATTGGCTCACGTGTCAATCACTGTCACTGTTGCAGGCATCGTCCGATGGGACTTCTAGTCCCATCAGACGATGCCTGCACAGACCCCCAGCAGCCCGAACAGAGCCCCGGCAAGTCCGCACAGAGCGCGACAGCCCACACAGAGCCCCGGCAAGCCCACACAGAGCCTTGGCAAGCCTGCACAGAGCCCCGGCAAGCCCGCACAGAGCCCCAGCAAGCCCGCACAGAGCCCCGGTAAGCCCGCATAGAGCCCCGGCAGCCCGCACAGAGCCCCGGCAAGCCCACACAGAGCCCCAGCAGGCCGCACAGTGCCCCGGCAGGCTGCACAGAGCCCCGGCAAGCCTGCACAGAGCCCCGGCAAGCCCGCTCAGAGCCCCAGGAGCCCGCACAGAGCCTTGGCAAGCCCACACAGAGCCCCGGCAGGCCACATAGAGCCCCAGCAAGCTTGCACAGAGCCCCGGCAAGCCCGCACAGAGCCCCAGCAGCCCACACAGAGCCCCGGTAAGTCCGCACAGAGCCCCGGCAAGCCGGCATAGAGCCCCAGCAAGCCCGCACAGAGCCCCGGCAGCCCGCACAGAGCCCCGGCAGCCCGCACAGAGCCCCAGCAGGCCGCACAGAGCCCCGACAAGCCCGCACAGAGGGCCGGCAAGCCTGCACAGAGCCCCGGCAAGCCCGCACAGAGCCCCAGCAGCCCACACAGAGCCCCGGCAGCCCACACAGAGCCCCGGCAGGCCGCACAGAGCCCATGTAAGCCCGCACAGAGCCCGGCAGCCCACACAGAGCCCCGGCAAACCCGCACAGAGCCCCGGCAAGCCCGCATAGAGCCCCAGCAGCCCGCACAGAGCCCCGGCAAGCCCACACAGAGCCCCAGCAGGCCGCACAGTGCCCCAGCAGGCCGCACAGAGCCCTGGCAAGCCTGCACAGAGCCCCGGCAAGCCCGCTCAGAGCCCCGGGAGCCCGCACAGAGCCTCGGCAAGCCCGCACAGAGCCCCGGCAGGCCACATAGAGCCCCGGCAAGCCTGCACAGAGCCCCGGCAAGCCCGCACAGAGCCACGGCAAGCCGGCACAGAGCCCCAGAAAGCCCGCACAGAGCCCCATCAGGCCGCACTGAGTTCCGGCAAGCCCGCACAGAGCCCTGGCAAGCCTGCACAGAGCCCCAGCAAGCCCGCATAGAGCCCCAGCAGCCCGCACAGAGCCCCGGCAGGCCGCACAGAGCCCTTGCAAGTCCGCACAGAGCCCGGCAGCCCACACAGAGCCCCAGCAAGCCCGCACAGAGCTCCAGCAAGCCTTCAGAGAGCCCCTGCAAGCCCGCACAGAGCCCCAGCAAGCCTGCACAGAGCCCCGGCAAGCCCACATAGAGCCCCGGCAGCCCACACAGAGCCCCGGCAAGCCGACACAGAGCCCCAGCAGGCCGCACAGAGCCCCGACAGGCCGCAGAGAGCCCAGGCAAGCCTGCACAGAGCCCTGGCAAGCCCGCACAGAGCCCCGGCAGCCCGCACAGAGCCTCTGCAAGCCCACACAGAGCCCAGGCAGGCCGCATAGAGCCCCGGCAAGTCCACATAGAGCCCCGGCAAGCCGGCCCAGAGCCCCAGCAAGCCCGCACAGAGCCCCGGCAAGCCCGCACAGAGCCCCGGCAGCCCGCACAGAGCCCCAGCAAGCCCGCACAGAGCCCCATCAGGCCGCACAGAGCCCCGGCAAGCCAGCACAGAGCCCTGGCAAGCCTGCACAGAGCCCCGGCAAGCCTGCACAGAGCCCCGGCAAGCCCGCTCAGAGCCCCGGGAGCCCACACAGAGCCTCGGCAAGCCCGCACAGAGCCCCGGCAGGCCACATAGAGCCCCGGCAAGCCTGCACAGAGCCCCGGCAAGCCCGCACAGAGCCCCAGCAGCCCGCACAGAGCCCCGGCAAGTCCTCACAGAGCCCCGGCAAGCCGGCACAGAGCCCCAGCAAGCCCGCACAGAGCCCCGGCAGCCCGCACAGAGCCCCAGCAAGCCTGCACAGAGCCCCATCAGGCTGCACTGAGTTCCAGCAAACCCGCACAGAGCCCTGGCAAGCCTGCACAGAGCCCCGGCAAGCCCGCGCAGAGCCCCAGCAGCCCGCACAGAGCCCCGGCAGGCCGCACAGAGCACTTGCAAGTCCGCACAGAGCCCAGCAGTCCACACAGAGCCCCAGCAAGCCCGCACAGAGCTCCGGCAAGCCTTCAGAGAGCCCCTGCAAGCCCGCACAGAGCCCCAGCAAGCCTGCACAGAGCCCCGGCAAGCCCACATAGAGCCCTGGCAGCCCACACAGAGCCCCGGCAAGCCGACACAGAGCCCCAGCAGGCCGCACAGAGCCCCGACAGGCCGCAGAGAGCCCCGGCAAGCCTGCACAGAGCCCTGGCAAGCCCGCACAGAGCCCCGGCAGCCCGCACAGAGCCTCGGCAAGCCCGCACAGAGCCCCGGCAGGCCGCATAGAGCCCCGGTAAGTCCACATAGAGCCCCGGCAAGCCGGCCCAGAGCCCCAGCAAGCCCGCACAGAGCCCCGGCAGCCCGCACAGAGCCCCGGCAGTCCGCACAGAGCCCCAGCAAGCCCGCACAGAGCCCCATCAGGCCGCACAGAGCCCCGGCAAGCCAGCACAGAGCCCTGGCAAGCCTGCACAGAGCCCCAGCAAGCCCGCACAGAGCCCCAGCAGCCTGCACAGAGCCACGGCAGCCCGCACAGAGCCCTGGCAGGCCGCACAGAGCCCTTGCAAGCCCGCACAGAGCCAGGCAGCCCACACAGAGCCCCAGCAAGCCCGCACAGAGCTCCGGCAAGCCTTCAGAGAGCCCCTGCAAGCCCGCACAGAGCCCCAGCAAGCCTGCACAGAGCCCCGGCAAGCCCACATAGAGCCTTGGCAGCCCACACAGAGCCCCGGCAAGCCCACACAGAGCCCCAGCAGGCCGCACAGAGCTCCGTCAGGCCGCAGAGAGCCCCGGCAAGCCCGCACAGAGCCCCGGCAAGCCCGCACAGAGCCCCGGCAGCCCGCACAGAGCCCCGGCAGCCCGCACAGATCTCCGGCAGGCCGCACAGAGCCCCGGCAGGCCGCACAGAGCCCCGGCAGACCGCTCAGAGCCCTGGCAGCCCGCACAGAACCCCGGCAGGCCGCACAGAGCCCCGACAGGCATGCACAGAGCCCCGGCAGGCCGCACAGAGCCCGGGCAGGTATGCACATAGCCCCGGCAGGCACGCACAGAGCCACCACGGTAACGCACAGACCCCTCCCACACACGCAGTCTCCACCCACGCACTGCCCACACTCCATTATAGTGCATCATTGCACTATGGAAACTTCCGATTCCGGTATCCGATATCACAAAAATATCAAAACTCAGTATCAGAATTCCGATACAGCAAATATCGGCTGATACCAGATATTTGCAGTATTGGAATGCTCAACACTACCTATTAGTGGTTTTCCATCCGTATCCTGCTAGATTGTGGAAAAACACTATATTGGAGTACATAGAGGAGCTTTTTTTGGCCATGCAGCGCCGTTCACGGCTGTCTGCAAGGTCTCTGTTATAAAGTTCACCAAACACACCACTTTACAGTTGTGTAGGCCACATTAGCTCATATTAAAGTCTAGTCCACACTTTATAAAAATAGTGTTTCTTATACCTGTTAGCAGCTGTTCAGAAATAGGCACACTAATCCCTTAGTACTTTTCTGCTTATCCTTATCAGTCTATCAAGATGAAGAAGGCAGGAAGTAAGGCACATGGTCGTGGGCATGGAGTTTCTGCAGGGAGAGGATATTGGGATTCTGTGCCTGCTGTGGGCACCAGTGACTCATCATCCCCCAGTTTTAGCAGGGAACAGTCCTTCATGCGCAGCTTTGTAGGAGCTCGCCGTACCCCACTGCTGCAGGACTAACAAATTGAAGCCGTTTTCGGATGCATGGCAGCTAATGCATCAACTTCAATTAGTGCCACATCCTCTCAGGCACAGAGCACTGAAGAGCACCCATCTGTCTCTTCACCACCTGCCAAATTGCCCAAGCAGTCAGAGAGCCCAGGACAGGAGCCATCTCTACATCTGTTCTCTGAATCTCTTGGGTTGGAAAGAAGGGGCCAGCCAAGCAGCGTTCGAGAAACTGAAGAAGAGGCAGTATGCAGTGATGCGCATCTGCTTTGTCTCTCTCAATCAGAAGAGGCGGGTGGGCCAGAGCCTCCGGTCAGCACACCTCAGTACGCATCTGATGATGAGAGTGAGACTCAGGTGCCACTTTCTGGTGCGTACTGTGCTACCGAGACTACCCAAGAGAAGTAGTTGATGGAAGAGGGTAGTGTAGATGATGAGTTCTTTGACCCATCATGGCATGAGGTACAGGAAAGTGGTGGGAGCAGCGCTGAGGAAGAGATTACCCAACCGGCCCAAAAAGGAGGGAAAGGGAGGGGGAAGACTGTGTTGCCTGTAGCCTCCACTTCGGCACCCACTAGGAGCATGCCTCTTCCAAAAGCCAAAACGGGCGCTCCCAAGACTTGGAGTGCCTGGTCCTTTTTTGACACAGTTGCAGATGACATTTGCTTTGTCAAATGCAAGCTGTGTAATCAGAAAGTCAAAAGAGGGAAAAGTGTCAGCAACCTCAATACCACAAATTTGTGGAAACATGTGCGGACCAAGCATGTGGTGGAGTTACAAAAACACACTGAAGACCTAGGCCAACCAACAGCGGCACCTACCACCTCTTCAGCTCGTGTTGCAGCTTTTTCCTCCAGCTCACACACAGCTGGTTTGGCTTCCTCACAGGATCGCCATGGAAGAACCTCTGGTACCGTTGTCCAGAGACCCAGTGTAATTCCACCCACAGTACCACGTTCCCAGTCATCTTCATACTCCCAGCCCACTCTACATCCATTGGTAGCACAGGCATGGGAGAAAACTCGGCCATTCTTGGCAAACCACCCACGAGCACAGGCTCTGAATGCAGGCATTGCAAAACTACCGTCCCTTGAAATGCTGTCATTCAGTTTGGTGGAGGCTGACACCTTTCGTAACTTGATGGCATCGGCAGTCCCACAATACAATGTGCCAAGCCGCTTTTATTTCAGCAGGCAAGCCGTCCCTGCTATGCAAAAGCATGTGGAGGGAAACATTAAACATGCGCTACTAAACGCCATCAGTAGCAAGGTCCACCTCACCGCCGATGCGTGGACCAGTCCCCATGGATAAGGACGATACCTTTCCCTCACTGCCCATTTGGTAAATGTTGTGGAGCCGGGTACATATCTTAAGAGTGGCACTGTACGTGTTCTGCCAACTCCAACTATTGCAGGAATCCAGTCTGTACACAATGACTGCTCCTCATACTCCAGTTCCTCTGATCAGCGCTGCAGGAGCCATCACAGTCCACCTCCACATGGACCTGTGAACGCTTACCTGTTATGACCGCTATGAGCACAGCCATGGCCAAACATCAACAGGCCATATTGAAATTCATTTCTTTGGGGAATCGAAGACACACAGTGCAGGAGCTCTAGAATGTCGTCAAGCAGGAGAACGACGTGTGGTTTGTGCCAGCGAATCTCCAGCCAGGCATGGTAGTGTGTGACAATGGCCGAAATCTGGTGGCAGCTCTGGGCCTAGGCATCCTCACTCACATCCCATGTCTGGCACATGTGCTCAACTTGGTCGTGCAGTTTTTGAGGGACTATCCAAATCTTGATGCACTGCTGCACAAGGTCCGCCTAGAGTGTGCTCACTTGCGGCGTTCCAGCATGGCAAGATCGCGCATTGCAGCTCTGCAGCGCCGATTCCGCCTTCCGGAACATCGCATCATATGTGACCTACCCTCCAGGTGGAATTCAACGTTACATATGTTGGAGCGGTTGTGTGAGCAGCAGCCAGCAGTAATGGAGTACCAGCTGCATCAAGAGCAAAAAAGTCGCACTGCGCACCGTTCAGACTTCACAACCACTGAGTGGGCCACTATGAAGGACATCTGCCAGGTTTTGCGTGGCTTTGATGATTCCACGTGGATGGCAAGTACAGATGATGCACTAGTCAGCATGACTGTCACCCTTATCTGCCTGCTTGAAAAAACACTGCAAGCGCTAAGGGATGAGGTTGTGGAAGAGGTGGAGGATGAGGAGTCACATATGCCATCTGCTTCTGGACAGTCTGCACAACGTGGTTCCTCACAAAGGCCTTGGCAGGGGACACATTGTGAGGAGCATGAGGAGGAGTCAATGGAGGAGGAAGACATCTGTCCAGAAGAGGGAGGTACACAATGCTCTAGTAGTCAGTATGTAGAGCGAGGGTGGGGTGATGCAGAGCAGGCAGAGATCACGCCTCAAGCAGGGGACAGCGTTTCTTGGCCAGTTGGCAGTCTGCAGCACATGGTTGATTTCATGCTGCAGTGCCTGAGAAACGACTGCAGCATTGCTCAAATACTCAACATGGCTGATTATTGGGTGTACACCCTCCTAGATCCTCGCTACCGGGACAACGTACAAAGCCTCATAACACCGTTGAACCGGGAGCGTAAAATGCAGGAGTACCAAGACACACTGGTGCATTTCATCATCTTCCTCAGTCCAACCGAGAGCAGTGCTGCTAGTGCTTTACAAAGCAGCTCAGTGCATCGAGGCAGTGGAGGAAGCTATGCACAAAGAGAGAGCAGAAGCAGTGCCTCAGCACAAGGCAAGACCAGTATGGCCCAACTGTGGCAAAGTTTTGTTTGCCCGCCACAAATGTCTACACCATCACAGATGGCTCCAGTCAGCAGGAGGAAATGTTTCAGTCAGATGGTGACAGACTACATGTCTTGCCCTCTCAGTGTACTCCCAGATGGCTCTTCCCCCTTCAAGTTTTGGGTCTCTAAGCTGGATACATGGCCAGAGCTTAGCCAGTATGCATTGGAGGTGCTGGCTTACCCTGCTGTTAGTGTATTATTGGAACACATCTTTAGTGCCGCCATTGGTGTACTAACAGACCGTCGCATGCGAATATCCTCCGATAACGTTGACCGGCTTACTTTTCTGAAAATGAACAAGACCTGGATCTTGCAGGAATTTGCCACTCCTCTTCCATATTAAATAATTGGTTGGCAATAGTATCCAGGTCTCCTGCTGTGTTCATGTTTCTACCACCTGAACTGTAATCCCTGATCTCCAACACCGGCAGTTGCTGCTCAGAAGTGCCATCTGCACAGTCAACACATGACCCAGTGTTATTGGGTTTCAGTAACATCAGCTGATCCCCAGCTGTGTATCCGGCAAATGCTCCTGCTGCCTCCACACTCACACTACTTCAGATATTAAACTTGCTCCAATTAGGCCTTGGTCTACACCCTGATTGACCCTGGGCTCCAACACCGCCAGTTGCTGCTTGGAAGTGCCATCTGCACAGAGAAAAACACTAGCTCCTGTGTTAGTGGTGTTCAGTAATGTCAGCTGCTCCCCTGCTGTGTATCCGGCAATTGTTCCTGCTACCTCCACACTCACACTACTTCAGATATTAAACTTGCTCCAATTAGGCCTCGGCCTACACTCTGCTTCTCCTGGATTCCCTGGGCTCCAACGCTGCCAGTTGCTGCTTGGAAGTGTCGTCTGCACAGTCAACACTTGCTGCTGTGTTATTGGGTTTCAGTAACCTCAGCTGATCCCCAGCTGTATATCTGGCAATTTGTCCTGCTACCTCCACACTCACACTACTTCAGATATTAAACTTGCTCCAATTAGGCCTCGACCTACATCCTGATTGACCCTGGGCTCCAACACTGCCAGTTGCTGCTCGGAAGTGCGGTCTGCACAAAGAAAAACACTAGCTCCTGTGTGAGTGGGGTTCAGTAACGTCAGCTGCTCCCCTGCTATGTGTCCGGCAATGTCTCCTGCTCCCTCCACATTCACATTACATCAGATATTAAACTTGCTCCAGTTAGGCCTCGGCCTACTCCCTGATTGACCCTGGGCTCCAACACTGCCAGTTGCTGCTCGGAAGTGCCGTCTGCACAGTCAACACTTGCTACCATGTTATTTGGTTTCAGTAACGTCAGCTGCTCCTTTGCTGTATGTCCGGCAATTGCTCCTGCTACCTCCACACTCACACTACTTAAGATATTAAACTTGCTCCAATTAGGCCTTGACCTACACCCTGATTGACCCTGGGCTCCAACACCGCCAGTTGTTGCTCGGAAGTGCCATTTGCACAGAGAAAAACTTTAGCTCCTGTGTTAGTGGGGTTCAGTAACGCCAGCTGCTCCCCTGCTGTGTGCGCGGCAATTTCTCCACTCAGTTTCTAGCATTGTTCCTGAGCTCCAACACCGCTAGTTACTGCCCGGAAGTGCTGTCTGCACAGTCAACAGTTGCTTCTCTGTTATTGGGGTTCAGTAATGCCAGCTGCTGCCCTGCTGTGTGTGCGGCAAGTTCTCCGCTCAGTTTCTAGCATTGACCCTGGGCTCCAACACTGCCAGTTGCTGCCTGGAAGTGCTGTCTGCACAGTCAACAGTTGATCCTCTGTTTTTGGGGTTCAGTAATGCTAGCTGCTCCCCTGCTGTGTGCGCGGCAAGTTCTCCACTCAGTTTCTAGTATTGACCCTGGGCTCCAGCACCGCCAGATTCTGCCCGGAAGTGCTGTCTGCACAATCAACAGTTGCTCCTCTGTTATTGGGGTTCAGTAACACCAGCTGCTCCTCTGCTGTGTGTGCGCCAAGTTCTTCACTCATTTTCTAGCATTGACCCTGGGCTGCAACACCGCCAGTTGCTACCCAGAAGTGCTGTCTGCACAGTCAACAGTTGCTCCTCTGTTATTGGGGTTCAGTAACACCAGCTTCTCACCTGCTATGTGTGCGGCAAGTTCTCCACTCAGTTTCTAGCATTGACCCTGGGCTCCAACACCGCCAGTTGCTGCCCGGAAGTGCTGTCTGCAAAGTCATCATTTGCTCCTCTGTTATATGGGTTTAGTAACACCAGCTGCTCCCATGCTGTGTGTGCGCCAAGTTCTTCACTCAGTTTCTAGCATTGACCCTCTTCTCCAACACCGCCAGCTGCTGCCCGGAAGTGCTGTCTGCACAGTCAACAGTTGCTCCTCTGTGCCCAGCACCAAGGGGGTATGAATGACGGCTGTGATGCGTCTCATTAAGAAGGAAAGTCCCGCCTCTGGGACGGTTTCACGGTATGAGGGGGCACATTTTATAAGTGTTAACTTCAGCGTGTGCAAAGAGCATAAGTAAAAGAGCCACCTTTTCCTTGTGCAGCATTAGTGCTGCACAAGGTTGCTCTTTTGGTTACAAACGCCTTGGGGGGGGTACAGGTTCCCTTTCAACTTGCTCCAATTAGGCCTCAGCCTACACTCTGTTTCTCATGTAATCACTGGGCTCCAACACCACCAGTTGCTGTTCAGAAGTGTCTTTGGCACGGGTACTCCCTCCTGCCCAGCCTGGTTCCAGCACATCAGCTGTTTCCGGGTAGTTTCAAGGTCACTTTGCCTCCAATACGTTGTCCTGTCGGGTTGCGGTAGGTTTAGCCAACTGTATGGTGCCTGAAGTTGAAGTGCTTCCTATGTGGGCGGCAGGAACTGGCAATCAAGGCTGGTTCCATAGTGCCAATCGGAGAAGCTCCCCCTGTAGGACTGTGGGTTTTCGGTAACTACGGCTGGCTCGCGGCCTAGCAACTTTTTTTTTTCCTGTGGACCTTCTGCGGCCTATCTGAGTTCCAGCACCATTAGCTAGTTCTTAGGAAGACAATCTTCAATAGGTCCCCCCGGTTCCAGTACCGTCAGCTGGTTCCAGGCAGAGCCTTTGACTTTAGTGCCTCCTTCTGAGTATCCGAGTTCCACCAACATCTGGTGATCCTTGATAGTGCTTTCTGGCATGGGTACCTCCTGCTTAGTAACCAGGTTCCAGTACCGTCAGCTGGTCAATTGGCTCTTGTACCTTTTGCTACCCATCCGGGTTCTAGTACCATCAGCTGGTTCTCGGCAGTGTCTTTGGCACGGGTACTCCCTCCTGTCCAGCCTGGTTCCAGCTCGCCAGCTGTTTCCGGGTAGTGTCAAGGTCACTTTGCCTCCAATACGTTGTCCTGTCAGGTTTGCGGTCGGGTTAGCCAACTCTATGGTGCCTGCAGTTTAGGTGCTTCCTATGTGGGCTGCGTGAACTGGCAATCAAGTCTGGTTCCGTAGTGTCAATAGGACAAGCTCCCCCTGTAGGACTGTGGGTTTCCGGTAACTACGTCCGGCTCATGGCCTAGAAATTTTTTTTTCCTGTGGACCTTCTGCTGCCTATCTGAGTTCCAGCACCATTAGCTGGTTCTTAGAAATCTTGAATAGGCCCCCCTGGTTCCAGTACCGTCAGCTGGTTCCAGGCAGAGCCTTTGGCTTAGGTGCCTCCTTCTGTGTATCCGAGTTCCACCAACGTCTGGTAGTCCTTGGTAGTTCTTTCTGGCACGGGTACCTCCTGCTTAGTGACCGGGTTCCAGTACCATCAGCTGGTCCTCGGTAGTTCCATTGGCTCTTGTACCTTCTGCTCCCCATCCTGTTTCCAGTACCGTCAGCTGTTCCAGGCAGAGCCTTTGGCTTAGGTGCCTCCTTCTGGGTATCCGAGTTCCACCAATGTCTGGTGGTCCTTGGTAGTGCTTTCTGTCACGGGTACCTCCTGCTTTGTAACCAGGTTCCAGTACTGTCAGCTGGTCCTCGGTAGTTCCATTGCCTCTTGTACCTTGGGGTAGCCATCCGAGTTCCAGTACCATCAGCTGTTTCTCGGCAGTTCCTCAGCCTTCTTGTACCTTCTGCTACATTTCCAAGTTCAAGACCCTAAAGACGACGACCCTGAAAACCACCCAGAAGAAGACGACGACCCTGGAGATGACGACCCTGGAGACGACGACCCTGGAGACGACGACCCTGAAGACCAAGAAGCAGAAGAACAAGAAGCTGCAGAACAAAAAGCAGAAGAACATGAAGCATAAAACTAAAAATCAGAGCAAAAGATATTATCTAAATTATAAGCAGAATAAGACTAAGCAGTGTATGGGGGTGAGTCCGTTCCTCCTCGTGGTGCCCCTGGAAAAAACCTGCTGCTGCAGGCCAAACTGAACGCGGACAAATCTTGTTGTAAATCTTTTGTGACAGGCAGAAAGGAAGGTGTAATCTTCAAACTTTTATAGATAACAACTACAGGAATGCCTATGATGAAGAAGAAGAATATGAAGAAGATGAAGAAGTAGAATATGAAGAAGAATAATAGTTGAATAAAAAGAATATGAAGAATGTAAAAAAAAGATTAAGCCGGAGAAGGTGAAGAAGAAGATGAATAAGGTGAAGGAGAAGTTGATTGAAAAGAGGCTGCTGCTGAGGATGATGAAGAAGAAAGTGTGGGAGAAGTAAAAAAGAAGGTGAAGAGCATGGAAGTAGTGAAACATAAACATCTGACAAAATATAAAAAATCTTAACATAGTCAATATCTTTGTAACTCCGAACGTCTTAAAAAAAATAATTCCTGCTATTCCATTTGATTGGGCTAAACCTCTATGCCTTTAATTTCTCTTCCACCTCCCACAATACATCCTGCATTATTCTTAGTTGTTTTCCTTCATGTAGAATTAACCTACAAGGAAAGAAAGGGTTTATTTTAATTCCGATATTTTTGTCCCATTGACTTGCATTGGTATCGGGTATCGGTATCGGCGATATCCGATATTTTTTGAATATCGGCCAAACCAATCCAATACCGATATTTCCGAATATCAGAAGGTATCGCTCAACACTAATAACGGGTGATCAAAATAACGTATCAGCACTAGTGATGAGCGAATATACTCGTTACTCGAGATTTCTCGAGCATGCTCGGGGGTCCTCCGAGTATTTTTTAGTGCTCAGAGATTTAGTTTTTCTTGCCGCAGCTGGATGATTTACATCTGTTAGCCAACATAAGTACATGTGGAGATTCCCTAGCAACCAGGCAACCACCACATGTACTTATCCTGGCTAACAAATGTAAATCATTCAGCTGCGGCAAGAAAAACAAAATCTCTGAGCACTAACGAGTAACGAGTATATTTGCTCATCACTAATCAGCACCAAAATGGTATCATTAAAAACATCAGCTCGGCATGCAAAAAATAAGCTCTCACCCAACCCCACATCATGAAAAATGGAGACGCTACAGGAAACGAAAAATTGCGCATTTTTATTTTTTTTTTAGCAAAGTTTGAATTTTTTTTTCCCCACTTAGATACAACAGAGCCTAGACATGTTTGGTGTCTGTGAACTTGTAATGGCCTGGAGAATCATAATCTCAGGTCAGTTTTAGCATTTAGTGAACCTAGCAAAAAAGCCAAACAAAAAAAAGTGCGGGATTGCAATTTTGTTTTGCAATTTCACCGCGCTAGGAATTTTTTTTCTCATTTTCTAGTATATGATATGGTAAAAATAATGATGTCTTTCAAACATACAACTCGTCCCACAAAAAATAAGCCCTCACATATTCATGGAAAAATGAAAAAGTTATGGCTCTGGGAAAGAGGGGAGTGAAAAACGAAAATGGAAAACCGAAAAAAGCTCTTGGGGTTAAGGGGTTAAGCTATTGTCACCAGGCGCATCATGAGCATTGGACATCTTGGGGCTGAATCATTAATACTGGTGTTGCACATGCCAATCTTAATAAAGGGGCGTATTGGAGAAAGGTGCTTCTAAATCATTTAAAGGCACATACCTTTTCTCTTTGAGGCCATTACTGTATGTTAATTAATTTTATATTCCGATAGACCAGACTTTTAGGAACATGGTGATACCAGATACGTTTATTTATTTTTTAATATCTTTATTTTTAATGGTAGAAACCTTTGTCCAAACTTTTGACCCCCTGATCTCTCTATAAAAAAAAGTAAAGCTTTTGTGCCTATTAGACCTAGAAAGAACTATAATCCCATTTAAAACTAAAGAGTGTAAAAAAGTTAGAGATGTTATTGAATTACTTTTTCTTGTATCACTTATTCAATTTTGGTTCAACAACTTGATACATTTCACAAGCTCCTTCTTGAATTATTTTCTTTCTATAGCTATGACTAGCCAAGTTAACAGCAGGGACTATTGTTTCACAGAGGATCACACAGTGAATTAGATGCAACTCTCTTATTAAAGCTAATGACTGAAAGATGATTGAATTCCTGTAAGTTGTGTTCTGACAACATCTTAAACTCACATCCTATTTTTGGAAACTGCTAATCTTTAACATGTACCATTCGTAGGCTGATCATTTTTAAGGTCGCCACATTGTCTGTCAAAACAAATCTAGATGGAAGAAAGCTTAAAAGAATAATGAAATAAGAATGTTTTACAATTGTGTGGGATCTACAATTGAAGCCAATTTAAATGTACTTTATTATTTTACCTTTTGAATGTATTGTTTTTTTTTTTTTAAATAATCAAAATGTAATAATTTTACTGGCACGGCAAGCTTTAAAGAAGACAGGCACACAATACTTGACTTTTAATGTTCATCTCCTTAATAACAAAACGCTTATCAGAATAATTCCTCCAGGGTTTGTGTATTTCAATTCATATGAACTAAAATGCCATCCACAATTCTCTGCAATGCTATCAACATTGTAACCCCCTTGATATGCTTCTCTCCATGACTGTCAAGAAGCTCCGAATGCCCCACCTTGTACCAGCAACAGCATCTCATTGGGACTTTGTGAGCAGGATTTCAACCTTAAATTATTGATATGCTCTTGTGGCTCCTTCAAAGTCCAAAAATACATTCACATTACCAGTCTATTCCTTCATTAATGAGAAATCTGTGTTTGAATTGATATGCAAATGTCTATGGTAGATCTGATACCTCTGTCACTCAAGCTCCATTCCCTGCCTAAGGGCTCAGCCAGACTGCCGTTGACTCATGCGATAATCACATTGCACTGCACGCACTGGCCCGATACCTCTCCTGATCTGAGCAAGACAGTATGATGTATTTCTATGCAGCTGTCAAGGTCAGGTCAGGAGAGCCGACAGCAAGTATAAGTTTTACAATGCGAATCTCGTTTGAGAAATACGGCAGTCTGTCTCTGCCCTAATGCTACCTATTCCTGCTTCACATAATTGTAAAACATTATTGCTTCATTACTCTTTCAATCTTCTATGCTGTGTCTAACTCTAGGCAAAGGATTCATCAGTCAAGCAGGAGGAGACAATGCCAAGCAAATAGAGCTGGAGTTACAAAGACTTCTGATCTATAACCTTTAAGCACTGATTTCTCAATAATGAAATAAGAGACTGTTTAGGTAAAGGGATTTCGGGACTAGTGTTTGAGAGAGCTAAATGTGCATATAAATAGTTTGGGTGTGAAATTGTGGCATCGCAGGAGTCTGGTTACCACAGTGGCGTTGCCTCCCTCACAGGGGGTGATGTCATGCCTGGAAGCAAGGAGAGATCCCCTTAGCAGGTAACACTGGCATGCAACACTTTCCAGACTCCAGACCAGAAGGGGGAGCTCTAACACCTGTTTTAGGGGAGTTTCCCTATAAGTTATGGCTGGAGGCAAGGTTAGTTAGCTGGCCTTACTGTGTGAGTCTGAGGGGAAGGAAGAGGAGGCAAGTGAAGGGAACCTGAGGGATTGGAGCTGTGACTGAGCTCACCCCAGGACTGAGCACAGAGTACCAGACACCAGAGTCAGTGGTTTTGTGGGAACTGCAGGCCCAGCAACTAAAACCGGAAGACAGGATATTGAAGATCTCCTTTCCCCAGCTGACACCCTGAGGCACAGCAGTATACTAGAGTCCAGAGTCACCACGAGGGAGTGACACCTGGAACAGGCTCAAGCTGCCTGCCTTGCGGGGAATGTTCTATTTCATGGACAGACAGCAATAGGGACTTGTGGAGAGCTTAAGGCACAAAGGACCTAGGGAGTGTCAGAGAAGGGATTTCCAACCTACTCAGGTGTTCTGTCTTTAGGTACCTACGCAATGAAGCAATAATCAGAGAGACACACGCTCGTTGTCTGGTATGTCCAAATAGTCTCTGGTCTTTATTTTTAGGGCTGGGCTTTTAAAGGCCCAAGATCAAAAGGAAATGTAGAGTTACATAATAAATTGGCACATACACATCCTGGGATACAAAATAGATTAGGTGAAAGAATGCGGGGAGTCTTTGCACATGTCTGCGGTTTTATGAGATGCTGGCTGGAATTCAGCATTTTTGGGTGTTTTCAGACAAATACAGATGTCCTTGACATTTTCTGGGAATTATTGACCACTGTTATGTATGATATCCGGGAAATGAAACTCAGATGATAACCTTGCACAATACTTTGTTTTTCTGCTCTTTTTCTGATATTTAACAAAATGAAGAGTAACCATTTCTTTAACAATTCCCCTCTTTTTATCATCTGATCTACCTTGCTCTAACTGATTCCTTCCTGTTAGGGTACCATCACACACTGCTATTTCGATCGCTACGACGGTACGATTCGTGACTTTCCAGCGATATCCTTACGATATCGCTGTGTCTGACACGCAGCAGCGATCAGGGATCCTGCTGAGAATCGTACATCGTAGCAGATCGTTTAGAACTTTCTTTCGTCGCTGGATCTCCCGCTGGCATCGCTAGATCGGTGTGTGTGACACCGATCTAGCGATGCGTTTGCTTGTAACCAGGGTAAACATCGGGTTACTAAGCGCAGGGCCGCGCTTAGTAACCCGATGTTTACCCTGGTTACAAGCGTAAAACTAAAAAAAAACAAACAGCACATACTTACATTCCGGTGTCCGTCAGGTCCCTTGCCGTCTGCTTCCCGCACTCAGTGACTGCCGGCCGTAAAGTGAAAGCAGACGTCACCGCTGTGCTGTGCTTTCACTTTCACTTTACGGCCGGCAGTCACAGTGCGGGAAGCAGACGGCAAGGGACCTGACGGACACCGGAATGTAAGTATGTGCTGTTTGTTTTTTTTTACGCTGGTAACCAGGGTAAACATCGGGTTACTAAGCGCGGCCCTGCGCTTAGTAACCCGATGTTTACCCTGGTTACCCGGGTATCTCGGCATCGTTGGTCGCTGGAGAGCTGTCTGTTTGACAGCTCCCACACTATGATTTACCTACGATCACGGCCAGGTCGTATCGCTGGTCGTGATCGTAGGTAAATCGTATAGTGTGACGGTACCCTAACTCAGGTCTGCAAGATAACCCTACTTCATGAAAAACATGGTTTATCCAGTGAATATCATGGGATACCGACATGCTGTGTATCCATTCAAATTATACTTGTGGGTCAGACCTTCTGTTCCTTCTAACCCTAGTTCTATCAAGGGATTATTATAAGGGGATAATATAGATACATCTTTATGACACAGAAATATAGACATTTATATTAATATATTAAAATGTGTTAGAAAATAGAATATAGTTTTTGTTTGTTAGTATAATTCATAGAGTCCATATTGTCAATGAGTCTTTGTAAGTTCTCTGTGGGCTCTTTGTCTTTTATTAGACCTTTGGTCTTCTGAAATACAATCCGCCAAGTCCACTGAAGTTTGCTTGTTGCAGAATATGCATTCAGGTTGGAGTGCAGTTATTGAGGTAGTCATCACTTGGGTTTACTTTATTATCAAGTTAGTCATCACTTGAGTTTCCCTTATCTCAGAGTCAGTATCGATTTTAGATTTATATTTACCTGGAAAACATTTGCAATTAGAACTAAGAATTTTCTTTATTGCAATGATTAGTATCACTAAAGCTACTTGAATTAGGACATGAATTATACCCGATATCCATCCACCTATTCCTTTGAACAGGTTCACTGGGTTTAACCATAAGAGCCACTCAGGGAGGGGTAAATCATCAAGTGAATTAGCTTTTTGCACCCCTTCCCTTTATCACTTAAAGTTATTCTATATCAGGAGTAACTCTCATTAGTCCGGAAGGATCTATATAGTGGAAACAGACAGGTCCTACCACCTGACAGAAGCCTCCTTGAGAGGCTGTGAGATAATTTTGTACTATAGAATGATGATTAATAATAACTATAAGTTGTTTCATGTAGGCTGATTCAACATTTAGAACATCAAATAAATAATCACTTATACTATCAAAAATGTCACCTAGATGATACATACCAACACATATTCATAGATGCCTACCTCTAGAAGCTGTATGAAATTAATTTGAGGTAGCTGGAGCAGGTACAATGGTCAGGCGGTGCACTTTTCCCACATTTAGGCATACACAGACTACGCATCCCTATACGAATCTAGCAGCAGCTCAATGGAATTCTGGCGTCACCCAATTAGCTTTTACCTGACTTACCATTGCGTCTTTGGACTGATGGGATTGTCCATGAGAGAGAGCGCACATCATGGGGAACAGTGTCCTAGGAAGGCAGTACTTACTGTCCGCTCTCCTCAGTCCATCTTCTTCCTTCGCACCTGAGTGCCTTTGCCATCCTTCGTTTTCCGCTGCGGAGGCCTGATCTACAGGCTCTGTAGTAGTTTGTAGGTCCATCCCCCCGGACACCTGAACAGTGCATCTCTCTGCGGGGAGAGGTAGTAGTGCAGCAGCCTTTGCCGCAAGGTCAGCTCTACTATTGCCTTCAGCTTCTCTAGTGCGCTCCTTAGTATGAGCCTGCACTTTAATTATTGTAACTCTCTTGGGCAGTTCCAGTGCTCTTAGAAGCTGAGCTACCAACTCTGCTTTTTTAATGGGTTTACCAGAAGAACCAATAAACTTTCTGCTCTTCCACATGGGACCGCAATCATGGAAAATGCCAAATGCGTGGCACTATCAGTAAATGCTCTGCTATTATACATGCCTCAACGAGTGCTTTCAATTCAGCTTCCAGAGCAGACATCCTAGAACGTATAGCTTCACTTTTTACCACCTCATGTTGATCAACTATTGCACAACCTCTATGAGGTACTATGTCTTTGAAAAAAACTGTGACCCATTTACATAAAGCTCTAGATTTACATTAGGGATTGGTGGCTCTAGCATATTGGCAAGTATTTGTTTTAAAACAGGACACCCATAACATGTCCCCCAGATTTATGACAGTACAAAGGGAAAAAGAGGTCATATCTTGGGATTCCTACTGCTGGGGCTGAGAGAATGGCTTCCTTCCGTTCCTTAAACCCCTCTTTTGCTTCTGTGGTCAGTTGGTATGGCTGACCCTTGTTTCACATCGACAACACATCAAATAGAGGGTGCATGATTTGTGATGCAGAGGGAATCCATTCTCTACAGTAGCTGATCAGCCCTAGGAATGTTACATAGTAACATAGTAACATAGTAACATAGTTAGTAAGGCCGAAAAAAGACATTTGTCCATCCAGTTCAGCCTATATTCCATCATAATAAATCCCCAGATCTACATCCTTCTACAGAACCTAATAATTGTATGATACAATATTGTTCTGCTCCAGGAAGACATCCAGGCCTCTCTTGAACCCCTCGACTGAGTTCGCCATCACCACCTCCTCAGGCAAGCAATTCCAGATTCTCACCGCCCTAACAGTAAAGAATCCTCTTCTATGTTGGTGGAAAAACCTTCTATCCTCCAGACGCAAAGAATGCCCCCTTGTGCCAGTCACCTTCCTTGGTATAAACAGATCCTCAGTGAGATATTTGTATTGTCCCCTTATATACTTATACATGGTTATTAGATCGCCCCTCAGTCGTCTTTTTTCTAGACTAAATAATCCTAATTTTGCTAATCTATCTGGGTATTGTAGTTCTCCCATCCCCTTTATTAATTTTGTTGCCCTCCTTTGTACTCTCTCTAGTTCCATTATATCCTTCCTGAGCACCGGTGCCCAAAACTGGACACAGTACTCCATGTGCGGTCTAACTAGGGATTTGTACAGAGGCAGTATAATGACCTCTTTTAATGCACCCCATGATCCTGTTTGCCTTGGCAGCTGCTGCCTGGCACTGGCTGCTCCAGGTAAGTTTATCATTAACTAGGATCCCCAAGTCCTTCTCCCTGTCAGATTTACCCAGTGGTTTCCCGTTCAGTGTGTAATTGTGATATTGATTCCTTCTTCCCATGTGTATAACCTTACATTTATCATTGTTAAACCTCATCTGCCACCTTTCAGCCCAAGTTTCCAACTTATCCAGATCCATCTGTAGCAGAATACTATCTTCTCTTGTATTAACTGCTTTTCATAGTTTTGTATCATCTGCAAATATCGATATTTTACTGTGTAAACCTTCTACCAGATCATTAATGAATATGTTGAAGAGAACAGGTCCCAGTACCAACCCCTGCGGTACCCCACTTGTCACAGCGACCCAGTTAGAGACTATACTATTTATAACCACCCTCAGATTTCTATCACTAAGCCAGTTACTAACCCATTTAGACACATTTTCCCCCAGACCAAGCATTCTCATTTTGTGTACCAACCTCTTATGCGGCACGGTATCAAACGCTTTGGAAAAATCGAGTTATACCACGTCCAATGACTCACCGTGGTCCAGCCTATAGCTTACCTCTTCATAAAAACTGATTAGATTGGTTTGACAGGAGCGATTTTTCATAAACCCATGCTGATATGGAGTTAAACAGTTATTCTCATTGAGATAATCCAGAATAACATCCTTCAGAAACCCTTCAAATATTTTACCAACAATAGAGGTTAGACTTACTGGCCTATAATTTCCAGGTTCACTTTTAGAGCCCTTTTTGAATATTGGCACCACATTTGCTATGCGCCAGTCCTGCGGAACAGACCCCATCGCTATAGAGGCACTAAATATCAGAAATAATGGTTTATCTATTACATTACTTAGTTCTCTTAGTACTCGTGGGTGTATGCCATCCGGACCCGGAGATTTATCTATTTTAATCTTATTTAGCCGGTTTCGCACCTCTTCTTGGGTTAGATTGGTGACCCTTAATATAAGGTTTTCATTGTTTCTTGGGATTTCACCTAGCATTTCATTTTCCACCGTGAACACCGTGGAGAAGAAGGTGTTTAATATGTTAGCTTTTTCCTCGTCATCTACAACCATACTTTCCTCACAATTTTTTAAGGGGCCTACATTTTCAGTTTTTATTCTTTTACTATTGATATAGTTGAACAACAGTTTGGGATTAGTTTTACTCTCCTTAGCAATGTGCTTCTCTGTTTCCTTTTTGGCAGCTTTAATTAGTTTTTTAGATAAAGTATTTTTCTCCCTATAGTTTTTTAGAGCTTCAATGGTGCCTTCCTGCTTTAGTAGTGCAAATGCTTTCTTTTTACTGTTAATTACCTGTCTTACTTCTTTGTTTAGCCACATTGGGTTTTTCCTATTTCTAGTCCTTTTATTCCCACAAAGTATAAACCGCTTACAGTGCCTATTTAGGATGTTCTTAAACATTTTCCATTTATTATCTGTATTCTTATTTCTGAGTATATTTTCCCAGTCTACCAGATTAAGGGCATCTCTAAGCTGGTCAAACTTTGCCTTCCTAAAGTTCAGTGTTTTTGTGACTCCCTGACAAGTCCCCCTAGTGAAAGACAGGTGAAACTGTACAATATTGTGGTCGCTATTTCCTAGATGCCCGACCACCTGCAGGTTTGTTATTCTGTCAGGTCTATTAGATAGTATTAGGTCTAAAAGTGCTGCTCCTCTGGTTGGATTCTGCACCAATTGTGAAAGATAATTTTTCTTGGTTATTAGCAGAAACATGTTGCCTTTATGGGTTTCACAGGTTTCTGTTTCCCAGTTAATATCCGGGTAGTTAAAGTCCCCCATAACCAGGACCTCATTATGGGTTGCAGCTTCATCTATCTACTTTAGAAGTAGACTTTCCATGATTTCTGTTATATTTGAGGGTTTGTAACAGACCCCAATGAGAATTTTGTTACCATTTTTCCCTCCATGAATTTCGACCCATATGGACTCGACATCCTCATTCCCTTCGCTAATATCCTCCCTTAAAGTGGACTTTAGACAAGACTTTACATAGAGACAAACCCCTCCTCCTCTCCGATTTTTACGATCCTTTCTAAACAGACTGTAACCCTGTAAGTTAACTGCCCAGTCATAGCTTTCATTTAACCATGTCTCGGTTATTCCCTCTATGTCAAAGTTACCTGTAGATATTTCTGCTTCTAGTTCTTCCATCTTGTTTGTCAGGCTTCTGGCGTTTGCGAGCATGCAGTTTAGAGGATTTTGTTTTGTTCCAATCTCCTCGCTGTGGATTGTTTTAGAAATGTTCTTACCTCCCTTCTGAGTATGTTTTCCTGGGTCTTCTTTGTTCGAGTCTAATGTTTTTCTTCCCGTCCCCTCTTCTTCTAATTTAACGCCCTCCTGATGAGTGTAGCGAGTCTTCTGGTGAATGTGTGTTTCCCAGGTTTGTTGAGGTGTAGTCCGTCTCTGGCGAGGAGTCCATCGTACAAGTAATTCACACCGTGGTCCAGGAATCCGAATCCTTGTTGTCTGCACCATCGTCTTAGCCAGTTGTTCGCATCAAGGATCCTGTTCCATCTCTTGGTGCTATGCCCGTCTACGGTACTTATGGGAATGGGCACAATTGCTTAGCTTACGGCCTTTTACCCTTCCTGGTGTTATGTGTTTCAGCTGAGGTGAAATGCAGCGACCTAAGAAAACAACTTTTTCCTCTTTTTTTTTCCCGTGTTTATCTCTTGAAACCTTACATCCTTCGTGGTACAAAAAGATTAGCAAAAAATCTGTTTCAATTAGACATACCTGGTTGCTCTCTGCTCAGGGGATATTGTCTAATACACACTGGTACAGTACCTGGCTTGAATTTGATGGATACTTGTGTTATCCTTAACAAACCAACTCCTCTCTTACCCTTTACCCATACTACAGCTGTTTGCTCGATCATTTGCTGATTGTCCTCATCTTTATCAATTTGCAGTTTTTCATCATCTAGCTAAATTAGCGACATCATAGTGGAGAGGGTTGCTCCAGACAATGGGCCTGTAACAGTAACACTTTTCTTCCAAATAATTAATAACTGCATTCATTGCACTGAGGACATCAGCACCTATCAAGCTTAGGACATTTATCTGAGATTAGCAATTGGGAACACAAGTCTGTGTGTGAATTCACACATTCTTGAGTTCTGTTTCATGCAAGGGATAGACTGCCCCATCTGTCCCTACACCCTGGACTGTTTTCCCTGTCATGAATCGTTGTGGCATATCCATTTATTACAGATCCAGGTAGTGGATCTCATGGCTCTTTTATCCCTCTGCCTATCCTGTTGATTGCCTGCGTGCACTGGGGGTTGTGGGTGTGTGGGACTACTTTCTGTAGCCCCCCACCAACCCTTCACTGGACTGGTCATCTCCAGGGCCGTATTTGCCACTAGGCACGTGAGGGCACGTGCCTAGGGCGGGGACAATGCAGGGGGCGGCACCTGAGCAAGGTTTTTTTTTTTTTTTAAGCTGGGTCACCTCCCGAACGACCCCGCCCCCCCGCCCCAACTGGCCGCCAAAACCTACATCCCACCCGCCCTCCTTGAAGACAATACTCACCCTGCTGCTCCAGCGATGCCTGGTCTCGGCGTCTGGAGCTCGTCCTTAATGAGCGATCACGTGGTACCGCTAATTAAGGTCATGAATATGCACATATTCATGACCTTAATGAGCAGAGCGGTATCGCCTGACCGCTCACGCAGGAAGAAGGTGCAGCGCGCCGGGAGTCGGGACAGCCAGAGGGACGTCGCGGCCGCGCGGTGAGGAGCAGGTGAGTATGAGGGATGGGGAGACAGGGGAGGGGGGAAGAAGGAGGACGGTAAGCCACGCCATTCAAGATGGGGGGTGGAGGAATATGAGCCATGCATACAGGTGTGGGGGGTGGAGGAATATGAGCCATGCACACGGGGGGGTGGAGCAATATGAGCCATGCATACAGGGGGGGGTGGAATGTGAGCCATGCATACAGGGGGGGTGGAATGTGAGCCATGCATACGGGGGGGAGTGGAATATGAGCCATGCATTGGGGGGGGTGGAATATGAGTCATGCATACAGGAGGGGGGGGATATGAGCCATGCATACAGGGGGTGGTGGAATATGAGCCATGCATACAGGGGGGGGAATATGAGCCATGCATACAGGGGGGGTGGAATATGAGCCATTCATACAGGGGGTGGGGAATATGAGCTATGCATACAGGGGGTGGGGAATATGAGCCATGCATACAAGAGGGGGGGTCATTATACAGTATGGAGAACTGTGTGTGGCCATAATACAGTATTGAGCATCATGTGTGGCCATTATACAGTATGGAGCAGTGTGTGGCCATTATACAGTATGGAGCATCATGTGTGGCCGTTATACAGTATGGAGCAGTGTGTGCCCATTATACAGTATGGAGCATCATGTGTGGCCATTATACAGGATGGAGCATCATGTGTGGCCGCTATAAAGTATGGAGCATTATGTGCTGCCAATATACAGTATGGAGCATCATGTGCTGCCAATATACAGTATTGAGCATCATGTGTGGTCATTATACAGTATGGAGCATCACGTGCGGCCATTATACAGTATGGAGCATTGTGTGGCCATTATACAGGATGGAGCATCATGTGTGGCCGTTATACAGGATGGAGCATCATGTGTGGCCGTTATACAGGATGGAGCATCATGTGTGGCCGTTATACAGAATGGAGCATCATGTGTGGCTGTTATACAGGATGGAGCATCATGTGTGGCCGTTATACAGGATGGAGCATCATGTGTGGCCGTTATACAGGATGGAACATCATGTGTGGCCGTTATACAGGATGGAGCATCATGTGTGGCCGTTATACAGGATGGAGCATCATGTGTGGCCAATGGCCATTATACAGTTTTGAGCATCATGTGTGGCCATTATACAGTATGGAGCACTGTGTGGCCATATTTTTTTGTTTATAATTATTGTATATAAAACAGTGTGATCAGCAGTGCTAAATGGCTGTGGTTGGGACGTGGATATGGGTGTGACTAGTTGTGAAATGGGTGTGGTCAGAGGTGTGGCCTAAAATTTGCCGTGGCGCACTACGTGCGCCGCAAACTTCATGACTCCTTCCCTTTTTCAAAAGTTGGGGGGTATGGTACCGCATTTGCCAGATCATGGCAAGTGCCGCAAATCCCATAGGGAATGAATGAGGTTGAACGCAGTGTTGCCGTAAGTGATCCGGTACACGGCAGATGCAGAAAAACTGCCGATCTGATGCAAAAGGCGACTGCCGATAGTGTCTTACTCACCAAAGTGGGAGCACTAAAAGTGCCTAGGGCAGCAGAAACTCTAAATACGGCCCTGGTCATCTCATATACACCTCCATTCACTGTCTACTGAACTTAACATAGACACTTTTCACACAGCATGTAGTGCACAAATGGGAAGCATTTGTCTGATTTTTCAATCACATCCATACACACAGTATTTCTGTACTTTCTCGCTCCTCACATTTTATCAAAATGCTCTAGTGCCAATGGACAAAAGCATAAATCACATCTATCTGTGGAATCTCTTTCTTGGTTCACTATATCCTCTAATTTATTTCCTATCGGAGTACGGAACTGTATACAAAAATGAGCATTCATGTTCACATAGATTGTCTTCACGTGCTCTTTCCTACTTCACTACAAACTCCCACCCAGGACCTTCCTGTAAGTTTTTTTCAAGTAGCAACTAACTGGAGAGTTTTATCTTACTCACTGCTTTTAATGCGAAAGCTATTTATATATTGAGCACACATCATTTAGTCTCCATACATCATGAGCGCTGCTCCGTACCCCACAACATAGATTCAGCAATATATCAGGAACGCAGTATAATCAGAACAGATCAGCACAGAACTATCAGTACTACTTATCAATTATCAACTGACAAGGCACCAATAAACTCAACTAATATAATTAACTAACCAAAAGCAGAATAAGAGTAATAAAGAAGAAAAGAAACAATAGAACAAACATAGTACAAATATAGCAGAGCAGAGCAGGATCAAGACACTTCACTTACAATCTTTACAGTATTAACAAACACTGACATCGTTACAAACAGACAGACATTGAACCCTTATTATAGATAGAGACAAAACAAATGATGGAAAATCATCGTACTTCATAATGAAACAAAAACAATTGTTAACAGCACTTAAACAAACAACAGACCAAAACAGACAAAGACAAGCAAGAGACAACAAAACAAATAGCAGATACTTTCTTTTACCTGAGGGCTTTCCCGTTAGAAATCCCCAAAGACTGACTCTAGAAAGCCTCCTTTCCCGAAGAGAAAACTGTGTGAGTAATAAATCTACTCACTTACCCGGGATTTGGTTGTTCAGGACGGAGGCAGTCAATTGTTCATTATAAGATGAATGTCGAAGGAGAAATTATATTATCCCGCTGAAGGCCTCAAAGTTGTCAGAGCCTCCTGAGGCACAGCAGTGTACTAGAGTCCGGAGTCACTGCCTGCCTTGCAGGGAATGTTCTTTTTCATGGACAGACAGCAATAGGGACTTGTGGAGAGCTTAAGGCACAAAGGACCTAGGGAGTGTCAGAGAAGGGATTTCCAACCTACTCAGGTGTTCTGTCTTTAGGTACCTACGCAATGAAGCAATAATCAGAGAGACACACGCTCGTTGTCTGTCCAAATAGTCTCTGGTCTTTATTTTTAGGGCTGAGCTTTTAAAGGCCCAAGATCAAAAGGAAATGTAGAGTTACATAATAAATTGGCACATACACATCCTGGGATACAAGATAGATTAGGTGAAAGAATGCGGAGAGTCTTTGCACATGTCTGCGGTTTTATGAGATGCTGGCTGAAATTTAGCATTTTTGGGTGTTTTCAGACAAATACAGATGTCATTGACATTTTCTGGAAATTATTGACCACTGTTATGTATGATATCCGGGAAATGAAACTCAGATGATAACCTTGCACAATACTTTGTTTTTCTGCTATTTTTCTGATATTTAACAAAATGAAGAGTAACCATTTCTTTAACAGGGAGCAGCGCAAAGGGGAAAGCCTCCAAATTCAACTTGCTAGGTGGATCCTGAAATGCTTCCATGCTGCCCAGACCTCCATGATCACCTGTCACCACTGTCCCGGACTGCACCTGCAAATAAAGGTAAAGAAACTACAGTCTTCGTGTACTCCAATCATTTCCTGCACCCTCATTCCTGCACTCCAACATCCACCATCCCTCATAAACTGTTTTAGTAGCCCTGGGGCCTCACTCCACTTGTGGGGAGCCAAACCATCTCAGCAGCAACACCACCAGCCCCAGCGGTCCCCTTAAGTAGCGTCGGCCATCGATAGCCGAACACCACAGGTGGCGTCACGGACAATTTTCTTATCCCCTACAATTTCCTCATCCCTTTTATGGCATGCCCAGGGCCACGGACTGGGTCACTGCTGCCATGACCACCCCTGTAAGAATCGTCTGACCCAGTGTTAAGTACTCCACGGCCCTAGCGGGTGTTGCATTATGGCATCATGAACAGGATATTCTCGCCCGGAACTGCCAGGTCCTGTGCACCATAGACTCTATTAAACTGTATGATAACCACTAGGTGTATTTTCATGGGCAGAGTACAGAGCACGAAGGGAAGCCACGCTCTGTACTCTGCCATCAGCGGATTGAAAAAGGAGGAGGCCCCAACTTGAAAACCTTCAGGAGTGCAATCCATCCCGCCGGTGGACCAGCCGCTTACCAAGGTAACGATAGCCAGAGCCTGGCTGGGGTTCACTAGGGGGGAAAACAAATGTCCGATCTGGGAAGAAATCCAGAGGCGGCCGCAGCCGCATTATACAGCTAGTCCAAGCGGTGGCTGCATCCCCCATAATGCTGCCAGACCCAGCGGTTGCCACAGCCCTCATGATGCAGCCTGATCCAGCGGCAGCCGCAGCCTCCATAAACCGGTCAGATCTGGCGGCAGCCATAGTTACTGCCTTCATAATGCCTCTATCGATGCCGTACATAAGGGGAGTGTCATGGTTACTGCAGTTATTTCAAGGAAAGACAATGTAGTTTGTCTAAAGTGTACCCCCTGTCTGAGAATCAAAAAGTCAGCATCCTCACTGGTCAGTAAACCGAGGCGGCCCAGAGGGATGTAAAGTCATGGCCGACAAAGATAAAAGGTCTGCCAAACAAATATTGGCCAGGCTGAAAGACATCTTTGACAACAGCACTGCAGCAGAGATAAAAATGAGATCCTTTGGGTGCAAACAAAGGGTGCAGGACAGTATCTGGGACCATGCCCTTAATCTCCAGGAGGTGCTGTGTACCACTAAGCAGGTTGACCATGACAGCGTGCAAAATGGGGACAGATTGTCAAAGGAGCATTTTATTGTGGGTCTCCTGTCCAACACTCAGAGAACACAGCTGTGCATCATGGCCCTACAAAACCCTGAAATGGACTTTGCGTACTTTAAAGATAGGGTCATCTGTATAATGCCTGAACCAAATCCCAGCAGCACAGCGCCCCCTAGGCGCCCACAAATTACCTACTAAATAAATAAGGCAGCACACTGCGGCGCCAAAACATGCAAACATGAAAATTGAACTGCATTACTGCACTAGAAATATGAAAAAATGAGAGCATTTAGCGCATAAATTGGCCAATTCATGTGTACCTGTTAGCCATATTAAGGCATCTCTCATATACCAGGTCCTAGACTTTCCTTTCCTCGCTGAGAATAAACGTCTTCTGTTATGACCTGGTGGTTAGGAGCACCCGGAATGACTTGATAGTTAAAACTCACACATGACAAGCTCTGGGATGTGGGAGCTCTGCTGACCGCAATCCCTAATCCTATCACACACACTAGAAATAGCCGTGGAGCGCTCCTGACTCTACCTAGGCGCCTCGTCACAGCCTAAGAGCTAGCTAGCCCTAGAGATAGAAAAAAAAGCCTACCTTGCCTCAGAGAAATTCCCCAAAGGAATAGGCAGCCCCCCACATATATTGACTGTGAGTAAAGATGAAAGTCACAAACGTAGAAATGAAACAGGTTTCAGCAAAGGGAGGCCAGACTTACTAAATAGACAGAGGATAGGAAAGGTAGCTTTGCGATCAGCACAAAAAACTACAAAAAACCACGCAGAGTGTGCAAAAAGACCTCCGCACCGACTAACGGTGCGGAGATGCCACTCTGCATCCCAGAGCTTCCAGCTAGCAAGACAAAATCATGATATCCAGCTGGACAAGAAAACAATGAACGAATTAGATACTATCAGGAACTTAGCTTCTGCTGGAGTAGACAGGTCACCAGAAAGATCCAAGAGCGAACTGAACCAATGCAGAAACATTGACAGCTGGCATGGAGTAACTATCTAAGTGGAGTTAAATAGAGCAGCCAGCCAAAGGATAAACCACGTCACCTGTGTAAGGAACCTCAGAAGCAGCAGCACCACTCACAGCCACCAGAGGGAGTCCATGACCAGAAATCACCGAAGTACCATTCATGACCACAGGAGGGAGTTCGACAACAGAATTCACAACACTACCCCCCTCTTGAGGAGGGGTCACCGAACCCTCACCAGAGCCCCCAGGCCGATCAGGATGAACCAAATGAAAGGCACGAACTAGATCGGCAGCATGAACATCAGAGGCAAAAACCCAGGAATTATCTTCCTGACTATAACCCTTCCACTTGACCAGGTACTGAAGTTTCCGTCTCGAAACACAAGAATCCAAAATCTTCTCCACCACATACTCCAACTCCCCCTCGACCAACACCGGGGCAGGAGGATCAACGGAGGGAACCATAGGCGCCACGTATCTCCGCAACAACGACCTATGGAACACATTATGGATGGCAAAAGAAGCTAGAAGGTGCAAACGGAATGACACAGGATTAAGAACTTCAGAAATCTTATATGGCCCAATGAAATGAGGCTTAAACTTAGGAGAGGAAACCTTCATAGGAACATGACGAGATGACAACCAAACCCGAAGTCGGGGACTAACACAGCGCCGGCGGTTAGCGAAACGTTGAGCCTTCTCCTGGGACAATGTCAAATTGTCCACCACATGAGTCCAAATCTGCTGCAACCTGTCCACCACAGTATCCACATCAGGACAGTCCGAAGGCTCAACCTGCCCTGAAGAGAAACGAGGATGGAAACCAGAATTTCAGAAAAAAGGAGAAACCAAAGTAGCCGAGCTGGCCCGATTATTAAGGGCGAACTCCGCCAAAGGGAAGAAGGACACCCAATCATCCTGATCAGCAGAAACAAAGCATCTCAGATATGTTTCCAAAGTCTGATTAGTTCGTTCGGTTTGGCCATTAGTCTGAGGATGGAAAGCCGAAGAAAAAGACAAATCAATGCCCATCTTAGCACAAAAGGACCGCCAAAACCTTGAAACAAACTGGGAACCTCTTACCGAGACGATGTTCTCCGGAATGCCATGCAAACGAACCACATGCTGGAAAAACAATGTTAAGGCTAGCGGAACGCACCAATACTAAAACAGATAGAGTATGGTACGTTCGCAGCCCGGGGTCCACTGTGCAGAGATGGAACCTGCTGCCAAGTAATGATGGACTATATGGCGGTACTCATAAGTATACACACGTGGGTTAAACTTCACCCAGCGTGAAGGAAGCGATCCTGTTGCGTCACAGGATCGCGGTACCGCACATAGAGCGCGAGCAAGTAGTCAGCGAACTCAACCCCAACTAGGATTGAAGTCCGATTAGACCCTTGCTGGCACAACACCGCAACTGGGTGTGTAAGGAAGCCAAATAACAATATTAGGGCACAAGAGTGCATGCGGTGCCGCACTGACGAACGCCACTAACCACCCAGGCTTGGGTAAGGAAAGCACAGAGGAAGTGCACGGCGCCGTACTGGCGGTCACAGCAACTGGACGCTGTAATGTGTGATTCGTGCTGTAGGATAAGTCAGGCGCTAGATAGCAACCATACACCTTCCGCGAACAGACATTCAATAGGGAAGGGGTATCCAAGGACGACTTGCACTCACAACAAACACACGTATGCAAATGTACACTAGCGCATGGCCGTGCGGTCATGCGCAGTTTATATAGTTGCAGCACAGGAAGTGGCCAGAGAAACTTTGCCCTTCCAAGACCTGCCAAGAGGACCAATGGAATGTGCTGCAGGGCCTGAGCACATGACCCTCGATCTCCAACGGGAGATCTTGCCCTGGGCATGCTCAGTGTGTGCAGACAAGGACTTAGTCCCAGAGAAGTCCGCTCGCTGCTGACCAGCACTGGCTTTAATGGCAGAAGCTGAAGAAGCAGCAGTAACTCTCTGTACAGAGTGAGACTGAGCAAGATGCTGGGACCGACGTCCCTGCTGAGCAGACTCCACTGCGGCTGGATAAAAATGGGAGACCGCAGCGGAGATGGCTCGAGATTCCCCCTGTGCAGAAGCGGGAACTCGAGACCTAACATTAGCCCCCCTCCTAGGGCCCCCCCCCTCCTTGAGCCTCGCTACGCTCGAAGGCAGCAATGAGCTGTGGGGCCCGAATGTTTTCAGCAGGCTCCCATGACCTGTCCTCTGGGCCATAACCCTTCCAATCCACCAGATAGAACTTTTTGCCGCGTACCACCTTGCACCCCAAAATAGCGTTCACCTCGTAATCATCCGTAGACGAACCCGATGTCCCGGCAGATGACTCGGAAAACCCGGACATGTATACGGGTTTCAAGAGGGACACATGAAAGGTGTCGGTGATACCCAAGCGTGGAGGAAGAGCCAAACGGTAGACCACAGGATTAACCTGTTCGAGAACCTTGAAGGGACCCAAGTAGCGAGGAGCAAACTTAGTGGACTCAACTCGCAGCCTGATGTTACGGGCGGAGAGCCACACCAAGTCGCCAGGAGCAAAGGTCGGAGCGGGGCGCCGATAAACATCGGCGGAGGACCTCATTCTCTCCTTGGAGGCCCGAATGGCATCCTGCGTGCGGTCCCAAATGTCCCGTGCCTCCACAGCCCAGTCTGCCACCCTGGAGTCAGCAGAAGACACAGGCATGGGCACAGGAACACGCGGATGCTGGCCGTAATTTAGGAGGAATGGAGTCTGACCGGTGGAGTCGGCTACGGCATTGTTAAGTGCAAACTCTGCCCACTGTAGCAAGGATGCCCAGTCATCCTGCCTGGCAGAAACAAAATGTCGTAAATATGTGACCAAGGTCTGGTTGGCCCTCTCTACCAACCCATTCGTCTCGGGATGATATGCCGAAGAGAGATTCAACTCAATACTGAGTAGATGACAAAGCTCTCTCCAGAATCGAGACGCAAACTGGGGACCCCGGTCACTAACAATTTTGTCTGGCATACCGTGTAGGCGAAAGATATGCTTGACGAACAAGACAGCCAACGCCCGTGCAGAAGGTAGCCGTGGAAGAGGCACCAAGTGCACCATTTTGGAAAAATGGTCGGTGATCACCCAGATAATGGTGCAGTTACGAGACTTGGGTAAGCCCACCACAAAGTCCATCCCGACCATCTCCCAGGGCCTGTCCGCCACCGGCAGAGGATAAAGCAAACCAGCTGGCCATTGCCGAGGAGTCTTGTTCTTGGCGCAAGAGACACACGCCCGAACATACTCTGCGACATCACGAGCCATATGCAGCCACCAGTATGTCCTCGCCAGTAATTCAGGTGTCCTTTTGGTACCAAAATGTCCACCCACCCTGGACGAGTGTGCCCAAGAGAGAACCTCCGATCGCAAACTGGATGGTACAAAAGTCTTGCCCGGAGGCACAGACTCTAGCGAAACCGGGGCCACAGTTCTCAAGCTCTCGGTGGGGACAATAAGCCGAGGCTCCTCCTCCTCCTCCGCAGATGACACAACGGAGTGAGAGAGAGCGTCGGCCCGAATGTTCTTCTCCCCAGAAAGAAAATGGAGGGTGAAATGAAACCGGGAGAAGAATAAGGACCATCTGGCCTGGCGAGAATTTAACCGCTGGGCTGTCTGCAGGTACACCAAATTTTTATGGTCTGTGAAGACTTGGAAGGGAAAACGTGCTCCCTCCAAGAGATGTCTCCACTCCGAGAAAGCCAACTTCATGGCTAGCAACTCCCTGTCCCCGATGGAATAATTCCTCTCTGCTGGTGAGAAGGTCTTGGAGAAAACGAAGCAAGGATGCTTCCGACCTTGAGCATCCTTTTGGAAGAGGACTGCTCCAGCACCAACAGAAGAGGCATCCACCTCCATGATAAATGGCTTATCAACATCGGGGCGATGTAGGATGGGAGCGCTAGCGAAGTGTGACTTTATAGAGTTAAAGGCCTTGGAGACCTCCTCAGACCACAATTTGGGATTCGCCCCCTTCTTGGTGAGGGCAACCAAGGGAGCTACCAAAGTTGAGAAGTGCGGAATGAACTGGCGATAATAATTAATGAACCCCATAAAGCGCTGCACCGCTTTAAGAGAATGGGGTTCCTGCCAGTCCATCACAGCCTGTAGTTTGGCAGGATCCATAGCCAATCCCTGGGCAGAGATGATGTAGCCTAGGAAAGGTAAGGACTCCTGCTCAAACATACACTTCTCCAACTTGGCACAGAGGGAGTTTGCCCGTAGGAGGTCGAAGACTTTGCAAACATCTCTCCGGTGGGAGTCAATATCTGGAGAGTAGATGAGAATATCATCCAGATAGACTACGACCGAGGTGGAAAGCATATCCCGGAAGATATCGTTCACAAAGTCTTGGAAAACGGCTGGGGCATTACAGAGCCCGAAGGGCATCACCAGATATTCATAGTGCCCATCCCTGGTGTTAAAAGCCGTCTTCCATTCGTCCCCCTCACGGATGCGAATCAGGTTGTAAGCACCCCGCAGATCTAGTTTAGTAAATACCCTTGCTCCCCGAAGCCTATCGAAGAGCTCAGATATCAAGGGCAAAGGATACTTATTTTTAACGGTGATGGCATTAAGACCCCTGTAGTCTATGCATGGACGCAATTCCCCATTCTTCTTCTGCACGAAGAAGAACCCTGCCCCAGCAGGTGACACTGACTTCCTAATGAATCCTCTTGCCAGATTTTCCTGGATGTACTGTGACATTGCCTCCGTCTCCGGGAGAGATAGCGGATAGACCCGACCCCGGGGAGGCTCAGCACCAGGCAAGAGATCAATAGGACAGTCATAGGGGCGATGGGGCGGAAGGATCTCCGCCGCCTTTTTGGAGAACACGTATGCATAAGACCAATACTGCTTGGGGAGAGAGGAAAGATCTGCGGGTACCTCTGTAGTAGCAACCTGAACGCACTCGCTCTGACACCTACCCCCACAAGATTCGCCCCATCCCAGGATTCTGCCAGAGGACCACTCGATATGAGGAGAGTGGTACCGTAGACAAGGTATTCCCAACAGGACCTCATCAATTCCCTCAGGAATGACGAGCAGAGATATAATCTCCTGATGAGATGGCGACATGGACAGAGTAAAAGGGATGGTCTGGTGTGTTATCTGTGAGGGCAGTGCCGACCCATTCACCACTCGTACCGTTACTGGTTGAGCTAGCATAACCAGGGGTATTGCGTGACGTTGGGCGAAGGCAGAAGACATAAAATTGCCCTCCGCCCCAGAATCCACGCAGAGCTCTACCGAGTGGGAGAATGAACCTATCGTAATTGTCCCCTTAAAGGACAATTTAGAGGCAAACGTCGCCGTGTCTAGTGTACCTCCACCTACTACCACTAGACGCTGACGTTTCCTCGACCGCTGAGAACATCTGGTGGCTAGATGTCCTGACTGCTGGCAAACATGACAGACCTTGAGTGCACAAGCGGTCCGGGACTTAGATCCCGCTTGTGACACTTCCCTGGCCTCATGTGACTCAGGAACCAGGACCGGAGATTCCAGAGGTTTGGCGAAGGTAGGAGACAGCCGAAACCTCTGCCTACACTGGGCTCGATCTAACCTCCGCTCATTAAAACGGAGGTCAATTCGAGTGGAGACAGTTATTAACTCCTCCAGTGTGGCAGGAATCTCCCTAGTGGCCAGAGCGTCCTTAACGTGGTCAGCCAGGCCCCTCCAAAATATGGGGATAAGAGCTTTATCCGACCAATCCAGCTCAGAAGCTAAAGTGCGGAATTGGACGGCAAAATGACTGACCAAGGACTCACCCTGAGTTAATGCCAGCAGTTGGAGCGCAGTATCATGGGTGACTTGAGGTCCTAAAAAGACCTGTTTCAGAGTGCTCAGAAACAGCGGAGCACTCTGCACCACATGATCGCCACGCTCCCACAGCGGCGTAGCCCATTCCAATGCCCTGTCCGACAAGAGAGACACTATAAATCCCACCTTAGCTGCTCTGTGGGAAAACGTGCAGCCAGGAGCTCGAGGTGAATAGAGCACTGACTCTCAAATCCCCTACATAATTTGCTATCACCAGAAAATTTTTCTGGCAGCGGGAGGCGAAAAAATGTCGGAGCAGGGGTGGCAATGGACAGGGTTGCTGCAGCCACGCTAGTAGCCTGTACAGCAACTGCGGTAACATCCACAGCTGAGGTTGCGCTCTCAAGAGCCGCCAACCTACCCTCCAGCTGCTGGATATACCGCAAGGATTTCTGTTTGTCCGTCATTACTAGCCAGACCCTGGCGCTAGTGTAATGGTAAGGGTAGCGGAACGCACCAAATACTAAAACAGATAGAGTATGGTGCGTTCACAGCCCGGGGTCCACCGTGCAGAGATGGAACCTGCTGCCAAGTAATGACGGACTATATGGCGGTACTCATAAGTATACACACGTGGGTTAAACTTCACCCAGCGTGAAGGAAGCGATCCTGTTGTGTCACAGGATCGCGGTACCGCACATAGAGACCGCACATAGAGCGCGAGCAAGTAGTCAGCGAACTCAACCCCAACTAGGATTGAAGTCCGATTAGACCCTTGCTGGCACAACACCGCAACTGGGTGTGTAAGGAAGCCAAAAAACAATATTAGGGCACAAGAGTGCATGCGGTGCCGCACTGACGAACGCCACTAACCACCCAGGCTTGGGTAAGGAAAGCACAGAGGAAGTGCACGGCGCCGTACTGGCGGTCACAGCAACTGGACGCTGTAATGTGTGATTCGTGCTGTAGGATAAGTCGGGTGCTAGATAGCAACCATACACCTTCCACGAACAGACATTCAATAGGGAAGGGGTATCCAAGGACGACTTGCACTCACAACAAACACACGTATGCAAATGTACACTAGCGCATGGCCGTGCGGTCATGCGCAGTTTATATAGTTGCAGAACAGGAAGTGGCCACAGAAACTTTGCCCTTCCAAGACCTGCCAAGAGGACCAATGGAATGTGCTGCAGGGCCTGAGCACATGACCCTCGATCTCCAACGGGAGATCTTGCCCTGGGCATGCTCAGTGTGTGCAGACAAGGATTTAGTCCCAGAGAAGTCCGCTCGCTGCTGACCAGCACTGGCTTTAATGGCAGAAGCTGAAGAAGCAGCAGTAACTCTCTGTACAGAGTGAGACTGAGCAAGACGCTGGGACCGACGCCCCTGCTGAGCAGACTCCACTGCGGCTGGATAAGAATGGGAGACCGCAGCGGAGATGGCTCGAGATTCCCCCTGTGCAGAAGCGGGAACTCGAGACCTAACAAACAATGGCACCAAATCAGAGGAGGAAGGCAATTTAGACAAGGGTACCAAATGGACCATCTTAGAGAAGCGATCACAAACCACCCAAATGACCGACATCCTTTGAGAAACAGGGAGATCTGAAATAAAATCCATGGAAATATGCGTCCAGGGCCTCTTCGGGACCGGCAAGGGCAAAAGCAACCCACTGGCACGAGAACAGCAGGGCTTAGCCCGAGCACAAGTCCCACAGGACTGCACAAAAGAACGCACATCCCGTGACAAAAAAGGCCACCAATAGGATCTAGCCACCAAATCTCTGGTAACAAAGATTCCTGGGTGACCAGCCAACACTGAACAATGAACTTCAGAGATAACTCTACTAGTCCATCTATCAGGGACAAACAGCTTCCCCATTGGACAACGGTCAGGTCTATCAGCCTGAAACTTCTGCAGCACGCGCCGCAAATCAGGGGAGATGGCAGACAAAATTATCCCCTCTTTAAGAATACCCGCTGGCTCCGTAACATCCGGAGAGTCAGGCACAAAACTCCTTGACAGGGCATCATCCTTCACATTCTTAGATCCCGGAAGGTAAGAAACCACAAAATCAAAATGGGAGAAAAAGAGCGACCATCGAGCCTGTCTAGGAATCAACCATTTGGCAGACTCGAGATAAGTCAAATTCTTGTGATCCGTCAAGACCACCACGCGATGTTTGGCTCCTTCAAGCCAATGTTGCCACTCCTCGAATGCCCACTTCATGGCCAACAACTCTCGATTGCCAACATCATAATTGCGCTCAGCAGGCGAGAATTTTCTAGAAAAGAAGGCACATGGTTTCATCACCGAGCCATCAGAACTTCTTTGCGACAAAACAGCCCCTGCTCCAATCTCAGAAGCATCAACCTTGACCTGAAACGGGAGTGAAACATCTGGCTGGCACAGCACAGGGGCAGGCGTACTTTGCTCTGCCCTGTTGAGGGCAGAGGATAGTACTGCAGTGCGCAGGCGCCGGAAAGGTCAGAGGCCTGGCGCCTGCGCACTGCAGTACTTTGTCTGCCCTCAACAGGGCAGAGCAAAGTACGCCTGCGCCGGAGCCGTGGCTGAAGATCAGAAGAGGACGTCTTGTAATGAAGATGGGAGGCGCCGCAGCGGACCGGAGACGCCCGTTTGACCTGACCAGCAGCGGGACCACCCCTGGGTGAGTATAATATAACGTCTTTTTCTCCTTTTTTAGGTAACATCGGGGGCTTACCTACAGCATTACAGAATGCTGTAGATAAGCCCCTGATGCTGGTGGGCTTACCTCACCCGCGAATTTCGGGGTGACAGGTTCCCTTTAAAGAGCCATCCTTCTTGGCCACAAAAAAGAACCCTGCTCCCAATGGTGACGACGACGGGCGAATATGACCCTTCTCCAAGGATTCCTTTATATACCTCCGCATAGCAGCGTGCTCTGGCACAAATAAATTAAACAGTCGGCCCTTAGGAAACTTACTACCGGGAATCAAATTAATAGCACAATCGCAATCCCTATGAGGAGGTAGGGCACCGGATTTGGGCTCCTCAAAAACCTCCCGGTAATCTGATAAAAACTAAGGGACTTCAGAAGGAGTGGAAGGCGAAATTGACAACAATGGAACATCACCATGTACCCCTTAACAACCCCAGCCGGACACAGACATAGATTTCCAATCCAATATTGGATTATGGACCTGTAGCCATGGCAACCCCAAAACGACCACATCATGCAGATTATGCAACACCAAAAAGCGAATATCCTCCTGATGTGCAGGAGCCATGCACATGGTCAATTGCGTCCAGTACTGAGGTTTATTCTTGGCCAAAGGCGTAGCATCAATTCCTCTCAATGGAATAGGATACTGCAAGGGCTCCAAGGAAAAACCACAGCGCCTGGCAAACTCCAAGTCCATCAAATTCAGGGCAGCGCCTGAATCCACAAATGCCATAACAGAATAGGACGACAGAGAGCAAATCAGAGTAACGGACAAAAGAAATTTAGACTGTACCGTACCAATGGTGGCAGACCTAGCGAACCACTTAGTGCGCTTAGGACAATCGGAGATAGCATGAGTGGATTCACCACAGTAAAAACACAGTCCATTCCGACGTCTGTGTTCTTACCGTTCAGCTCTGGTCAAAGTCCTATCACACTGCATAGGCTCAGGCCTATTCTCAGAGAACACCGCCAAATGGTGCACAGCTTTGCGCTCAAGCAAGCGCCGATCGATCTGAATGGCCAAGGACATAGACTCATTCAGACCAGCAGGCGTGGGAAACCCACCATGACATCCTTAAGGGCTTCAGAAAGACCCTTTCTGAAAATTGCCGCCAGGGCACATTCATTCCACTGAGTAAGCACAGACCACTTTCTAAACTTCTGACAGTACACCTCCGCTTCATCCTGACCCTGACACAAAGCCAGCAAGATTTTCTCTGCCTGATCCACTGAATTTGGTTCATCATAAAGCAATACAAGCGCCAGAAAAAATGCATCAACATCACGCATTACAGGATCTCCTGGCGCAAGGGAAAATGCCCAGTCTTGAGGGTCACCACGCAACAAAGAAATAATGATCTTTACTTGTTGAGCGGGGTCACCAGAGGAGCGGGGTTTCAAAGCTAGAAACAGTTTACAATTATTTTTGAAATTCAGAAACTTAGATCTATTCCCAGAAAATAAATCAGGAATAGGAATTCTAGGCTCTAACATCGGATTTTGAACCTCAAAATCTTGAATGTTTTGTACCCTTGCAGTGAGATGATCCACACAAGAGGACAGACCTTGAATGTCCATATCTACACCTGTGTCCTGAACCACCCAAAGGTTTAGGGGAAAAGAAAGACAAAAAACAGTGCAAAGAAAAAAAAATGGTCTCAGAACTTCTCTTATCCCTCTATTGAGATGCATTAATACCGTGGGCCAGCTGTACTGTTATGACGTGGTGGTTAGGAGCACCCGGAATGACCTGATAGTTAAAACTCACACAGGACAAGCTCTGGGATGTGGGAGCTCTGCTGACCGCAATCCCTAATCCTATCACACACACTAGAAATAGCCGTGGAGCGCTCCTGACTCTACCTATGCGCCTCGTCACAGCCTAAGAGCTAGCCAGCCCTAGAGATAGAAAATAAAGCCTACCTTGCCTCAGAGAAATTCCCCAAAGGAATAGGCAGCCCCCCACATATATTGACTGTGAGTAAAGATGAAAGTCACAAACGCAGAAATGAAACAGGTTTCAGCAAAGGGAGGCCAGACTTACTAAATAGACAGAGGATAGGAAAGGTAGCTTTGCGATCAGCACAAAAAACTACAAAAAACCACGCAGAGTGTGCAAAAAGACCTCCGCACCGACTAACGGTGCGGAGATGCCACTCTGCATCCCAGAGCTTCCAGCTAGCAAGACAAAATCATGATATCCAGCTGGACAAGAAAACAATGAACGAATTAGATACTATCAGGAACTTAGCTTCTGCTGGAGTAGACAGGTCACCAGAAAGATCCAAGAGCGAACTGAACCAATGCAGAAACATTGACAGCTGGCATGGAGTAATGATCTAAGTGGAGTTAAATAGAGCAGCCAGCCAAAGGATAAACCACGTCACCTGTGTAAGGAACCTCAGAAGCAGCAGCACCACTCACAGCCACCAGATGGAGTCCATGAGCAGAACTCACCGAAGTACCATTCACGACCACAGGAGGGAGTTCGACAACAGAATTCACAACAGTCTTCATCTGAATGGGTACCTACTGTGAATCCTCTTCTTAGACTAAATTTCTCTCTCTCTATTGAGGGGTGACGGTCCTGTTGCGATTTAAACACCTATGGCTAAAAGGTGGAGTGCTTAGTCAGAAGGCTAATGAATACAAATTTTAAAAAACTGACCGTCACATCCAAACATAGACTAAGTGTGAACAGGTGCTGAACCTAGAGTCACCAACTCGTATTAAGTCAAATAAATAAGGCAGCTCTTAGGAGTCGAGTTTCCTCTGCTGCACAGGGGGAATCTCGATCCGTCTCCGCTGCAGTCTCCCATTCTTCTCCAGCCGCCGTGGAGTCTGCTCAGCAGGGACGTCGATCCCAGCGTCTCGCTCAGTCTGACTCTGTGCGAAGAGTTACTGCTGCTTTTCATGCTTCTGCCATTGAAGCCAGTGCTGGGCAGCGGCGAGTGGACGTTTCTGGATCTAAGTCCTGCTTTCCTCTGTCTGAGCATGCCCAGGGCAGGATCTCCCGTTGGAGATCGAGGGTCACATGCTCAGGTACTGCAGCACATCCCATTAGTCCTTTTGGCAGGTCCTGAAAGGGTAAAACTTCTGTAGCTGTTTCCTGTGCTGCAGCTATATAAACTGCGCATGACCGCACGGCCATGCGCTAGTATTGTCTTGTAAATATGTGTGTGTGTTGTGAGTGAAAGTCGCTCTTTAAATAACCATCCCTATTGAATGATTGTTCGCGGAAGGTGTATGTTTGCTATCTAGCGCCCGACTTATCCAACAGCACGTAACACACATTACAGCTACCAGTTGCTGTGTCCGCCTGTACGGCGCCGTGCGCTTACTCTGCGCTTTCCTGACCCAAGCCTGGGTGGTTAGTGGCGTCCTTCAGTGCGGCACCGCACGCACTCTTGTGCCTTTATATTATTATTTTAGTTTCCTTACACACCCAGTTGCGGTGTTGTGCCAGCAAGTGTCTAATCGGACTTCAATCCTAGTTGGGGTTGAGTTCGCTGACTTTTTGCTCGCGCTCTATGTGCGGTACCGCGGTCCTGTGACGCAACAGGATCGCTTCCTTCACGCAGGGTGAAGTTAACCCGTGCGTGTATACTTATAGTACCGCCATATAGTCCGTCTTACTAGCAGCAGGGTTTTTACCTGCACGGTGGACCTCGGACTGCGAACGCACCTAGTTCCATTTCATCTTGTACTTGGTGCGTTCCGCCAGTCCTTAACAGCAGCACACTGCGGCGCCAAAACATTGAACTGCATTACTGCACTAGAAATAAGAAAAAATGAGAGCATTTAGCGCATAAATTGGCCAATTTATTTGACTGCAGACGTGTTGGTGACTCTAGGTTCAGCACCTGTTCACACTTAGTCTATGTTTGGATGTGACGGTCAGTATTTTGAAATTTGTATTCATTAGCCTTCTGACTGAGCACTCCACCTCTTAGCCACAGGTGTACTAATCGCAGCAGGTCCGTTACCCCTCCACAGAGAGAGATAAATTTAGTCTAAGAAGAGGATTCACAGTAGGTACACATTCAGATGAAGATGTTTATTCTCAGCAAGGAAAGGAAAGTCTAGGACCTGGTATACGAGAGATGTCTTAATGTGGCTACCAGGTGATAGGAGTCGAGTTCCTGCCACTGCACAGGGGAAATCTCGAGCCATGTCTGCTATGGTCACCCATTCTGCTTCAGTTGCAGTGGAGCCTGCTCAGCGGAGATATCGGTCCCAGCATCTTGCTCAGCCTGATACTGTGCAAAGGGTTACTGCTGCCTTTCCAGATTCTGCTTTTGTAGCCTGCACTGGTTAGCGGTGTGCAGGCTTTTCTGGGACTAAGTCCTGCTTTGCACACACAGAGCATGCCCACAGGAGGACCTCTCATTGGAAGTCAGGGGTCACATGCTCAGGTCCTGTAGCAGCTCCCATTGGACCACTTGGAAGGTCCTTGTCTGCTACAGCTATAAAAGGTTTGCATGGCCACACGGCCATTCGCTGGTATCAAACCAAAGTATATGAGCTCAGTGCCAGTCTGGTCATGTCTGGATGTGGTTAGAGTTTGGATGAAATAAGCCCCCAGAATACCGGAACCTCTGGTGAGGAGTTTGTATGTGTGTATTCAGGGCCTTGGCTGAAAAAGGCCACTAGAATACCGGCACCTCCAGTGAGGAGTTGTTTGCCTGTTTCTCTGACTGCATGACCACAGTATTGCTCTGTTTGGTAGCTGTGTACCTCTATGAGGTTAACAGGGCACAGCAACTTGTTTCTAGTGAATCTGTAGAGTTAACAGAGTTTGCTTATACTGCTATATAGCGCCGACATTTGCCAGCAGCAGGTTCCTCTCCTGCACTGTGGACCCCGGGTTGCGAACGCACCTATTAATACATATATATACGTTCCACCAACCCTAACATAATACTAGCGCCAGGGTCTGGCTAGTAAATGGCGGACATACAGCAATCCTTGTGGTACATCCAGCAGCTGGAGTGTAGGTTGGCGGCTCTCTAGCGCACAACCTCAGCTGTTGTTACCGCAGTCGCTGTTCAGGCTGCTAGTGTGGCTGCAGCAACCTTGTCCACGGCCACCCCTGTTCCAACTCTATCTCGCCTCCCGCTGCCAGAAAAATTTTCTGGTGATAGTAAATCTTGTAGGGGTTTTGTGAGCCGGTGCTCAATACACCTCGAGCTCCTGGCCACATGTTTCCTCACAGAGTGGGCAAAGGTGGGATTTATTGTGTCTCTCCTCTCGGACAGGGCGTTGTAGTGGTCTACGCAGCTGTGGGAGTATGGCGATCATGTGGTGCAGAGTGCTCTGCTATTCCTGAGAACTCTGAGGCTGGTTTCACATTTGCGTTTAGTGAGGCTGCTTTTGTACGGCATATAAACGCATGCGTCATGTTTTCCTATATTTAACACTAAAAACACATGCGGTTTTTTTTGTACACGTTTGGCTGCGTTTGACGACGCATGCATCTTTTCGATGCTTGCATCCTGCTGCGGAAATGCAACATGTAGTCATTTCCAGAGGCATCTATTTGCCGCATGTAAACGCATGCGTTCGTTTGCGTTTGGTTTGCGTCAAAAAAATACATTGCTGTCTATGTAAACGCATGCATTTTTACGCACATGTGTTTGGTTGCGTTTTTGTACGCATGCGTTTCAATTGAGATAACCTTGTCTAGACACTGATAAGCCACCCCCTACCATCAAGGTGATAAAAGGGAGGGTGTGGACAGTTTCAGGACACTTCTCACCAGACTCTGAAGAAAACGAGACACGGACAGGCCGCATCTTGGAGAACAAGACCCTGATCAATGTGAGTATATCCTAGCCAATGCCTTTTATTTTCTATTTTTTGGCTCTACGTGTCCTAATTTCTTCCATTTCTTCCTTTCTACATGCATCAGAATGTCTTCTTTGGAGTCTTCATCTGATGAGGAATATCAGCCATGTCAGTCGGAAGTGGAGCATGTCAGTGAGGTGAGTATTTGCCTCGTCAGCTTGGTAAGTATTCACTGTCACATCGACACATGTGACAATTTGATTTCTCCTTTTTTTTAGAGCACTTCTCCTGAGGCACAGACCGGGCAGGAGCAGCGGAGTCAAGGTCCGGTGGGAAGACAGCAGCGGGTACGTATACAAGGCTGACTGTCCTCAGTTTAATATTCTTGAATCTTCCTTTCTTTCCACTCGTTATTCTTTAATTTTTTCTTCTGGAATCCTTTTGTATGTTGACTTTCCTATTCATGCCATTTCTCAGCATCTTTTTTTTTTCTTTTCCTTATATAATTGAGCAAACTTTAATGACTTTCTTTAATTTTTAGGGTTCTCAACGGGACAATGACCTGATCGACAATGACCTCCTAATCACCCTTGTCCAGGAGCGAGTCCCATTGTGGGACAGTCGGGATCCACTGCATTCGATCAACACCACGCTCCGGCGTTTATGGAATGAGGTGGCCCAAGCGATGTGGGATGGCTGTGACAACGCCCTGCCACGGGTCCGTAGTGCATTTGGTAAGTATTGCACTGCAGTGTGAAGCAGCAGAGACCTTGGCCGTGCTCACTCGACTGTGTGTGCTGAAAGAAACTCTCCAGAGTTTCTCTCATCACACACAATTGTCTGTGCACGGCAAAAAGTCCATTTCCTGACCATAATGTGTTTTTTTTTAACAGTGGACAAAGTAAAAACACGTTGGCGTTCGATGAAGGACTGCTTCAACAAGGACCTGCGTCAAGAGAGTCGTGTTGCCAGTAGTGTTGAGCGATACCGTCCGATACTTGAAAGTATCGGTATTGGATAGTATCGGCCGATACCCGAAAAGTATCGGATATCGCCGATACCGATATCCGATACCAATACAAGTCAATGGGACACCAAGTATCGGAAGGTATTCTGATGGTTCCCAGGGTCTGAAGGAGAGGAAACTCTCCTTCAGGCCCTGGGATCCATATTAATGTGTAAAATAAAGAATTAAAATAAAAAATATTGATATATTCACCTCTCCGGCGGCCCCTGGACATCATCGCGGGTAACCGGCAGGCTTCTTTGTTTAAAATGAGCGCGTTTAGGACCTGAGGAATGAAATCGCGGCTTCTGATTGGTCGCGTGCCGCCCATGTGACCGCGACGCGACCAATCAGAAGCCGCGCCGTCATTCCTCAGGTCCTAAATTCCTAGAATGAGGAGTTTAGTGCCTGAGAATGACGTCGCGGTTTCTGATTGGTCGTGTCGCGGTGACATGGGCGGCACGCGACCAATCAGAGGCCGCGACGTCATTCCTCAGGTCCTATGCGCTCATTTTAAACAAAGAAGCCTGCCGGTTACCCGCGATGATGTCCAGGGGCCACCGGAGAGGTGAATATATCAATATTTTTTATTTTAATTCTTTATTTTACACCTCACTATGGATCCGATACCGATACCCGATACCACAAAAGTATCGGATCTCGGTATCGGAATTCTGATACCGCAAGTATCGGCCGATACCCGATACTTGCGGTATTGGAATGCTCAACACTAGTTGCCAGTGGTTCAGGAGCAAGGATCTGAACGTACAAGTACCATCACATTCTGTCATTTTTAAGACCGGTCCTTGCCCAGAGAACGTAAGTATTTATCACATGCTTTAGGTTGTATTGTATTGCCATAATCTGTATTTTTAAATTCCACAGGATTTTGCGTCTGGTTAATTTTTGGTATTAATTTTCTTTTTCATTTTTTCACAGCACATACAGCACGACTGTCGGCCCAGGTTCTGGAGCGGTCCTTCATCCGACAGCCATGGACTCGTCCCAGCCATCCAGCAGCGCAGCAGCAGGTGGGCCTTCTACACTAACTGGAGACCAGGGAGCTGGTCCATCAGGTCTTCGCCTTTCGCAGTCCTCTTACACTGCCCCCTTTTTTTGAGGCTCATCCCGGCAGCGGCAGAGGGCTTCGGACAGGTCACTCATGCCCGAGTTTTTGCACTTGAGCTCAGTTTACACGAAGCAATCAAGGCTTTAGGTGACCGAATGGATGTTTCACATAACCTCTTGAATGCCCGTATCCAGGAGGTCACCAAAAACCTTGATCAAGTGAAAGCCGACCTCCAGAGGCCAGCTCATCATTTTTTTAACCAAATTGAGCAGGGCATGTCGGAACACCTTACTCCTGATATCCAGCTCAGTGTGATGCAGGCCTGCAATGCTGCTTACGTGCAGGCTATGCAGCAGAGTCTGTATTTCCAGCAGACAGTGGCGGCATATCCAACTGTGCCGTCACTGTCACGATTAACCTCAATGCCGACCTCTGCTTCATACCACTGCACGGCCACATCAATTCCTTCCACAGGCGGACTCCACTACAGCGCCAGCACCATGACGAGTGCAGTTGGACATCCCACCGCCACCACCGTGACAACCGCTGCTCCTGCTTGGACCTCCTCCACTGACACCATGATGCAGCAGGACCCTGGCATGGCTTTCCAGACCGGCCCCACCACGATGCAGCAGGATCCTGGCAGGGCTTTCCGGACCGCCCCCACCACGATGCAGCAGGACCCTGGCATGGCTTTCCGGACCGCCCCCACCACGATGCAGCAGGACCCTGGCATGCCTTTACGGACCGGCCCCACCACGATGCAGGAGGACCCTGGCATGGTTTTCCGGACCGCCACCACCATGACGCAGCAGGACCTTGGCATGGCTTTATGTACCGCCCCACCACGATGCAGCAGGACCCTGGCATGGCCGTCCGCTCGACAAGTGCTATGGACTGTGAGACAGTGCAGCCAGACCCTGACAGGTCACCCGCCACCACGCCACGGAATATGAGCCCACCAAGATGTCCCCCAACCAGGCAAACCCCCCCAAAAAAACAGAAAAAAAAACAGAGAACTCTTAGTATTCCTCCCCCTTCACCTACCGATGTATCTGTAATGTCAGTTTTGTCTCACCCTTACAGTGCGTCTCAAGCCTGTCATGTGTCAAGCCCCATCCCTGAACTTCCAGACCCTTCTAGTTTCATTGCCCCTTCTCCTGCCACCTCTGTGTCGTCCACGGATAGCCAGGCCTCAGTTCTTCACACCCCCCGTTTACATCACTCTACCCCAAGCCGGCGCAGTAAAAAATAATATTTTGACTTTGTTAACAAAATAAAACAAGTTTGATTTGCCACAATTATGTTTGGTTTATTGTGTCTATCGCCGCCGGCAACACACACCGTGCGCCAAGAAACGTCGCCACACACTTATTTTTTGGGCCACATCATATCTCCAGTAGTTAAAAATAAAAGACTGCAGCTATATGTGAGTCTTTAGTATACAGATATGAAGTGGGCCAAAAAATATAACATGTATCTCCATAATCTCTTTTTGTCTATGCCTAGTGTGGCAGTATGAAGAGAAAATGGTGGAAATACAGTGCAGTCCTCTACTGAACAGGTCAGGTGTCAAAAAACTCATTAGTTATGACACCTGACCTTTTGAGTAGATAACTGCCTTGTATAACCACCATTTTCTCTTCTTTATACATAATCAATTACACACAAATTGAGGGGACAATGGTTGTCACACGCTACATACAGTATCTATGCTCACCTGCCCAGGTGTCAGAAATAGTGAATTCATGAGCCTCTATATGTTTATCATGAATTCATTATTTCTGACACCTGACTTGATGAGTATAGATAGCGTGACAGTGATTGTCTCTCCATTTTGTGTCCAATGGATACATGAGAAGACAATCATGACGCAATGACGTCAACAAGCTTACCAATAAAGCAACATGGCTGCCATTACCAGCAGTATGTGGCCAGTGTTTTATATCAGTATTTGTAAACCAAAACAAGGAGTGGAACAATTAGAGGTAAATTATGATATTATTAACATAATAACTAGCACCTCTGCCTTTATCACCCACTCCTGGTTTTGCATTACAAAAAATGATATTAAATACAGATCAAATACTGCCAGTTTTAGGACAACCTTGGTTTGGAGAGGAAAAAGATAGGAGACATGGTCAACACAACCAACACTGAAGTTTATTAATGTGAAATATTATTATCATTGTAGAAAATTACTGGTACAGATATAGTTACAACAGGACATTTACACAACATTGTCCTGCCATGACACCTGGCCAATATCTGAATCAAAAAAGGCAGCAAATTGGTCCCGCATGTGACCCACGGCTGCAGTTGACCGCAGCGGGTGATGCTGGAAATCAGGCAGTGGGTGGGCAGTGGGTGGTTCATCCAGTTCAATGTTGGGTCGCTCCTTAGTCATTATGTAATTGTGGAGAACCACACAGGCTTTGACCACCTCGTCGACTGTTTCCACTTTTAGATTTATGGCTGATGCAAGAATGCACCATTTAGCGACCAGAATGCCAAAGGTACACTCTACTGTTCTTTGGGCCCTGGTCAGTCTGTAGTTAAAGATCCTTCTAGTGTGGTTCAAGTCCCGACTGGAATAGGGCTTCAGTAGGTTTTCACACATCTGGAAGACCTCATCTCCAACCATAACAAATGGCAGCGGTGGACCTTGAGTGTTGGGGAGAGGCTGTGGTGGGGGAAAATTGAAATTTTTGCCATACACACGCTGGCCCATATCAGAGCACTTGAAAGTCTGGGAATCATTGCCACGGCCAAAAGCTCCAATGTCCACGGCGATGAAGCGACAGTCCGCATCAGCTATTGCCATGAGCACTACAAAAAAATATTTCTTATAGTTAAAAATCTCCGATCCTGTTCTGGCAGGTTTGATAATGCAGATGTGCTTTCCATCCACCGCTCCTAAACAGTTGGGGAAATCACACACATTCCAGAATTTTTCTGCAATTTCACGCCACATGTCCGTGGTGGGTAGGGGTATAAACTCATCCCAGAATACATTCCACAAAGCCCGACAGGTGTCCACGTATATTCTGGACAGGGTGGATATTCCAAGCCGGTATTGGAAGTGGAGAGATGATAAACTCTCTCCTGTGGCCAGAAATCTGGAAGAAAAACACACACAAAAAAAATTACAATCTATTCTTTTTATGGTGTGGTTACAATAAAAAAAATACGTCAGAAAAACCTAAATTTGGACTGTCATTGGTTTAGATTTTGAACGTACCTTAATGTCACCAGCAGACATTCCTCGGGTGGAATCGCTCTACGGAGCTGAGTGTCCTGTCGCCGTATGGCTCCTTGGACACGAGAAAGCAAATCCCGGAACGAGTCTTGCGACATTCGCATGTACTCCTGGAATTTCTCCGGGTTGGCATTCAGCTCGGCATAGAGCGTGTGATAGGCTCCACGGCTCTCACGTAGTTCAATAATGGGGTGCCTCCAAAAACGCCTTCGTTGTCTCCTTCTCCATCTTTCGCGATTTCTGTCTTGCTCCCAAGCAAAAGCACAGGCAAGAAACAGCTTGAAGCTGAAATCCAGGTTGAAATAAAAGCTCTCCATGTGAAGATCCATCATGACATGGGATACAGTAGCAAACTGTTAAAATTTCAGTAGCCCTAGGGTCTATATATAGAGATCCCATCATATACGCCCTCTCTAGTCCCATTGGCGGTGTCTGGTTATCTTGATTTTTCTCTTGTGAAATTTCTCTTCTTGCTCACCAAAAACGCAAATGCAGGAAAAAACACATGTAAACGCGTACAAACGCAGCATTTTTTTAGCCGCATGCGTCTAAAAAACGTTGCGTTTGTACGCGTTTACATGCGTTTTTCCACCACTTTTATGCGTTTTTCCACCACTTTGCATTTAAATCTGTAGCATTTAAAACGCTGCAGATTTAAATGCAAATGTGAAACCAGCCTGAAACAGGTCTTTTTAGGGCCTCGAGTCACCCATGATACAGCGCTCCAACTGTTGGCATTGACTCAGGGCTCGTCCTTGGTCAGCCATTTTGCCGTCCACTTCCGCACCCTAGCATCTGAGCTGGAGTGGTCGGATAAAGCCCTTATCCCAATATTTTGGAGCGGGTTGGCCGACCACGTGAAGGATGCTCTGGCCTCAAGGGAGATTCCCGCCTCACTGGAGGAGTTAATAGCTGTGTCCACTTGTATTGACCTCCTTTTTCACGAGCTGAGGTTAGAGCGGGCCCAGTGAAGGCAGAGGTTTCGGCTGGCTCCCACATTCGCCAACCTATGGAATCTCCGATCCAGATCCCTGAGTCACATGAGGCCATGGAACTGTCACGAGCTCGTTCAAAGTTCCGGACCACTTGTGCACTCAAGGTCTACCATGTCTGCCAGCAGTCAGTACATCTTGCCACCAGATGTTCACAGTGGTCGAAGAAACATCAGCGTCTAGTGGTAGTAGGTGGAGGTACACTAGACATGGCAATGTTTGCCTCCAAATTGTCCTTTAAGAGGACAATTACAATAGGCTCTTTCACTCTCTCGATAGAGCTCTGTGTGATTTCTGTTGCGGAGGGCAATTTTATGTCTTCTGCCTTCGCCCAACATCACGCAATACCCCTGGTAATGCTAGCTCAACCAATAACTGTACGAGTGGTGAATGGGTCGACACTGCCCTCACAGATAACACAGCAGACCACCCCTTTCACTCTGTCCTTGTCGCCATCTCATGCGGAGATTATATCTCTATTCGTCATTCCTGAGGGAATTCATGAGGTCCTGTTAGAGATGCCTTGGCAACGGTATCACTCTCCTCATATCGAGTGGTCCACAGGCAGAATTTTAGGATTGGGTGAATCTTGTGGGTTTAGATGTCAGAGGGAAAGCATTCAGGTTGCTACAACTGAGTTACCCGCAGATTTATCCTCTCTCCCCAAGCAATATTGGCCCTATGCGGACGTGTTCTCCAAAAGGGCTGCGGAGACCCTTCCGCCTCACTGCACCTATGACTGTCTTATTGACCTCTTGCCGGGTGCTGAGCCTCTCTGGGGTCGAGTCTATCCATTGTCTCTCCCGGAGATGGAGGCAATGTCACAGTATATCTGAGAGAATCTGGCAAGTGGATTCATTAGGAAGTCAGTGTCACCTGCAGGGGCTGGGTTCTTCGTGCAGAAGAAGAGTAGAGAACTGCATCCATGCATAGACTACAGGGGTCTTAATGCCATCACCGTTAAGAATATGTACCCACTACCCCTGATATCTGAGCTTATTGATAGGCTACCGGGAGCAAGGGTATTTACAAAATTTGATCTGCGGGGTGTTTACAACCTGATTCGCATCCGTGAGGGGGATGAATGGAAGACGGCTTTTAACACCAGGGATGGGCACTATAAATATCTGGTTATGCCCTTCGGGCTCTGTAATGCCCCAGCCGTTTTCCAAGACTTTGTAAACAACATCTTCCAGGATATGCTTTCCGCCTCGGTCATAGTTTATCTGGATGATATTCTCATCTACTCTCCAGATATTGACTCCCACCGGAGAGAGGTTTGCAAGGTCTTTGACCTCCTATGGGCTAACTCCCTCTCTGCCAAGTTGGAGATATGTGTGTTTGAGCAGGAGTCCTTGCCTTTCCTTGGCAATATCATCTCTGACCAGGGATTGGCTATGGATTCTGCCAAGTTGCAGGCTGCGATGGACTGGCTGGAACCCCATTCTCTCAAAGTGTTGCAGCGCTTTATGGGGTTCATTAATTACTATCGCCAGTTCATTCCCCACTTCTCAACTTTGGTAGCTCCCTTGGTTGCCCTCACCAAGAAGGGAGCAAATCCCAAGTTGTGGTCGGAGGAGGTCTCCAAGGCCTTTCTCTCGAATAAGTCACACTTTGCTAGCGCTCCCATCCTACATCGCCCCAATGTAGATTAGCCATTTGTTATGGAGGTGGATGCCTCATCCGTTGGTGCTGGAGCAGTCCTCTTCCAAAAGGGTGCTAATGGTCAGAAGCATCCTTGATTCTTCTTCTCCAAGACCTTTTCACCAGCGGAGAGGAATTATTCAATCGGGAACAGGGAGTTGCTAGCTATGAAGTTGGCTTTCTCAGAGTGGAGACACCTCCTGTAAGGAGCTCGCTTTCCCTTCCAGGCTTTCACAGACCACAAGAACTTGGTGTATTTACAGACAGCCCAGCGGCGAAATTCTTGCCAGGCTAGATGGTCTCTGTTCTTCTCCCGGTTCCATTTCACCCTACATTTTCTTTCCGGGGAGAATATTCGTGCTGATGCTCTCTCTCACTTTGTAGTGTCATCAGAGGAAAAGGAGGAGGAGCCTCGGCTTATTGTCCCTTCAGAGAGCCTGAGAACACTAGCTCCGGTTTCGCTAGAGTCTGTGCCCCCAGGCAAGACTTTCATTCCATCTAATTTGCGACCGGAGGTTCTCTCTTGGGCTCACTTGTCCAGGGTGGGTAGACATTTTGGAACCAAGAGGACATCTGAGCTAGTGGCGAGGACGTACTGGTGGCCACATATGGTCCGTGACGTCGGGGACTATATTCGGGCATGTGTCTGCTGGGCAACTTTACCCCCTGCCGGTGGCAGTCAGGCCCTGGGAGATGGTCGAGATGGGCTTCGTGATAGGCTTACCCAAGTCTCGTAGCTGTACAGTTATCTGGGTAGTCACCGACCATTTTTCTAAGATGGTGCATGTGGTTCCGCTTCCACGGTTACCTTCTGCATAGGCTTTAGCGGTGTTGTTTGTCAAACATGTTTTCCGTTTACATGGAATGCGTGACAAAATTGTGACCGGGGTCCTCAGTTTGCATCTCGGTTCTGGAGAGAATTCTGTCGTTTACTCAGCATTGAGCTGAATCTCTCTTCTGCATGAGGCAGGATGACTGGGAATCTTTTCTACCTTGGGCGGAATTTGCTTTGAACAACGTCGTAGCCGACTCTACGGGGCAGACTCCTTTTCTCCTTAATTACGGCCAGCATATGCGTGTTCCTGTGACCATGCCCATGGAATCCACTGATTCAAGGGTGGCAGACTGGGCGGTGGAGGTACGTGACATTTGGGACCTCACACTGGATGCCATCTGGGCCTCCAAGGAGAGAATGAAGGTTTCTGCTGATGCACACTGGCGCCCCGCTCCGACCTTTGCTCCTGACGACTTAGTGTGGCTCTCCGCCCGTAACATCAGGCTGCGAGTTGAGACCAATAAGTTTGCGCTTCGCTACATAGGCCCTTTCAAAATTCTGGAACAGGTCAACCCTGTGGTCTACAGTTTGGCTATTCCTCCGCGCCTTGGTATCACCGACGCCTTTCACGTTTCCCTTTTAAAGCCCGTCTATTTGTCTTGGTTTTCCGAGTCAACTGCCGGGACATCGGTTTCGTCCACGGATGAGTTTGAGGTGAACTCTATCATGGGGTGCAAGGTGGTGCGTGGCATGAAATATTACTGGAAGAGTCACGGCCTAGGGGACAGAACCTGGGAACCTGTGGAGCATATTCGGGCCCTGCTGCTCATTGCAGCCTTTGAGCGTAGTGAGGCCCAAGGAGGGTGGGCCATGTTAGGAGTCAAGTTCCCACCGCTGCACAGGGGGAATCTCGAGCCATGTCTGCTATGGTCTCCCATTCTGCTTCAGCCGCAGTGGAGCCTGCTCAGTGGAGATGTCTGTCCCAGCGTCTCGCTCAGCCTGATGCTGTGCAAAAGGTTACTGCTGCTTCTCTAAGTTCTGCATGTGTAGCCAGCACTGGTCAGTGGTGTGCAGGATTTTCTGGGACTAAGTCCTGCTTTGCACACACTGAGTATGCCCACGGGAGGACCTCTCATTGGAGGTCGGGGGTCACACGCTCAGGTCCTGTAGCAGCTCCCATTGGACCACTTGGAAGGTCCTTGTCTGCTACAGCTATAAAAGGTTTGCATGGCCACCCGGCCATGCGCTAGTATCAAACCAAAGTCTATGAGCTCAGCGCTAGTGTGCTCATGTTTGGATGTGGTTAGGCTTTGGCTGAAATAAGCCCCTAGAATACCGGAACCTCCTGTGAGGAGTTTGTATGTGTTTATTCAGGGCCTTGGCTGAAATAAGCCGCTAGAACACCGGCACCTCCAGTGAGGAGTTGTTTGCCTGTTTCTCTGACTGCATGACCACAGTTTTGCTCTCTTTGGTAGCTGTGTACCTCTGTGAGGTTAACAGGGCACAGCATCTTGTTTCTAGTGAATCTGTGGAGTGTACAGAGTTTGCTTATACTGCCATACAGTGCCACAATTTGACAGCAGCAGGTTCCTCTCCTGCACGGTGGACCCTGGGTTGCAAACGCACCTATTAACACACATATATATACTTGGTGCATTCCGCCAACCCTAACGTCAGGTAAACATAAATTGGCCAATTTATGTGCTAAACACTCTAATTTTTTCATATTTCTAGTGCAGTAATGCAGTTCAATTTTCATGTTTCATGTTTGCATGTTTTGGCGCCGCAGTGTGCTACCTTAGTTATTTGACTGTATACGAGTTGTTGACTCTAGGTTCAGCACCTGTTCACACTTAGTCTATCTTTGGATGTGACGGTCAGTTTTTTTAAATTTGTATTCATTAGCCTTCTGACTGAGTACTCCACCTTTTAGCCACAGGTGTTTTAATCGCAGCAGGTCCATTACCCCTCCACAGAGAGAGAAGTTTAGTCTAAGAAGAGGATTCACAGTAGGTACCCATTCAGATGAAGACGTTTATTTTCAGCAAGGAAAGGAAAGTTACCAACTACCAGCTACCAACAGGATGCTACCTCCTTTCCCCAGACCCTTGTTGAATCCGACGCGTAGACCCTAGATAATGACCCTTCTGCAGAACTGCGTCTCCAGGTCCAGGAACTGACCAAAAGTGTGGCTGCACTAACCAAAACCATACAGTCCATGCAAGTGTCCCCAAAGGAGAATATCCAGCTGGCCTCCTGTCCAGATGATGTCCCAGGATGATGACAGAAGAGGATCCGACTGACCAGAAGGAGAGAAAAAGATTGCTACGACCAGGAAGGACGACCCATTTGTTGCCACTACAGCAAGGCAGGACACATCGCAAGATTATGCAATTTAAACGAGCAACCACTGGGGCAGAGGGCCAACCACCAGCAGTAAGATGACCAGGCCCACAAAGCTGGTGAGACAAGTACGTCTGAGGATGACCGGTCCTCCCAGTTGTGATTGATGGCATACCAATGAATGCTTTACTGGACACCGGCTCCCAGGAGACGACTATGCCATGTATTCTTTAGAAACGGTACTGGGCTGGCTTTGATATTACCCACAGCCCAGATAATGATCTGACAATAGTTGCCAGCAATGGTCAGCCTTTGCCACAAGTGGGGTATAAGAATGTGACCATTAAGATTGGCCGAGTAGAATTGCAGTCACAAGGTTTGATTATAGTTGATATTGACTAACGAGAATGCCACACTATGATCACTTTAGGCACCCATGTGATAGAACATTGTCTTGGAGAAATATTGTTTTGTTGCAACAGCCAGCTCCAGTCAGCAGCGAGTCCTGCAAAAGGAGATCAAAGCACTGATGCACATACAAAAGGTAGCATTGTCTGGTGGAGAAGTCGGCAGTGTCAGAGTGAGTGATCCTTTCTCCATTGCAGTACCCCCAATAAGTGAATTGTTAATTTGGTGTTGAGCAGCAATAGGCCTCAGCTCAGGGGGGTAGTCGATGTCCGCAAGGGGAGGGTACCGATGCGCATCCTGATTTGAGAGGAGAAAGAGGTCCATTTACCCGATATGGCATCCTTGCTAAGCTGTTCACTGTCAATAACAAGGCAATACAGGCAGTAGAACCCTTGGCCCCAATCCAACTAGATGGAGGAGAATGGCTCTGATGGGCAGTTGGAGGATTGGCGTTAGAATTTACATGTAGGCACTGACTCCACCCCTTTTCACCAAAAGCATGGGGCTTACTGGGTGGTCCAAGAATATGAGCTGGTCTTTAGCAAACACCCTCTAGACTTTGGGCAGGTAAAAGGGGTCCAACACCATATCCCCACTGGAGATCATCCATCCATTAAAGAGAAGTACTGGCCTGTACCTTCAGCTCACTACTAATGTAGCAAGGGTATGTAATAGGAGATGAAGGAGGCTGGGGTGATCAGAAGCAGTTGTAGCCCCTGGGCAGCTCCGTTAGTCCTTGTTAGAAAGAAAGATGGTACAATGAGGATGTGTGTTGACTACAGACAGATTAACCGCATTACACATAAGGATGCCTACCTGTTACCCAGAATTCAGGAATCCTTAGCTGCTCTAAAATCCGCTAACTATTTCTCCACCTTAGATTTCACCAGTGGGTATTGGCAGGTTGCCGTGGCAGAGGCAGATAAAGGAAAGACTGCCTTCACGACACCCATAGGCTTAAGAGACACTTTGTAACGCACTAGGGACGTTCCAGAGGATGATGGAGTGTTGCCTCGGGTACAAGAACTTCAAAATGGTTCTATTGTGTCTGGATGATGTCATAGTCTTCTCCAAGACCTATGAGGACCACTTGAAGCACCTGGCCAAGGTGTTTGAAGCCATTTCTAGCTTTGGCCTGAAAATGAAGCCGTCCAAGTGTCACCTGCTGAAGCCCAAGGTGCAGTACCTAGGCCACTGTTGTGAATTCTGTTGTCAAGCTCCCTCCTGTGGTCATGAATGGTACTTCGGCTGGTTCTGTCCATGGGCTTCCTCTGGTAGTTGTGAGTGGGGCTGCGGCTTCTGAGGTTCCTTCCACAGGTGACGAGGTTAATTCGTTAGCTGGCTGCTCTATTTAACTCCACTTAGATCTTTGCTCCATGCCACCTGTCAATGTTCCAGTATTGGTCTAGTTCACTCCTGGATCGTTCTTGTGACCTGTCTTCCCAGCAGAAGCTAAGTTACTGCTTGTTTTTCTCTGGTTTGCTATTTTTCTGTCCAGCTTGCTATTTTGATTGTTGTCTTGCTTGCTGGAAGCTCTGGGACGCAGAGGGAGCGCCTCCGCACCGTGAGTCGGTGCGGAGGGTCTTTTTGCGCCCTCTGCGTGGTCTTTTTGTAGTTTTTTGTGCTGACCGCAAAGCTGCCTTTCCTATCCTCTGTCTGTTCAGTAAGTCGGGCCTCACTTTGCTAAATCTATTTCATCTCTGTGTTTTTAATTTTCATCTTTACTCACAGTCATTATATGTGGGGGGCTGCCTGTTCCTTTGGGGAATTTCTCTGAAGCAAGGTAGGCTTTATTTTTCTAGTTCCTAAGGCTGTGACGAGGTGCCTAGGGAGCGTCAGGAGCGCTCCACGGCTATTTCTAGTGTGTGTGATAGGATTAGGGATTGCGGTCAGCAGAGTTCCCACGTCTCAGAGCTCGTCCTATATTATTAGTAACTATCAGGTCATTCTGTGCACTCTTAACCACCAGGTCCATTATTGTCCTGACCACCAGGTCATAACAGGCCACGTAGTAAGCACGGAAGGCATGGCAACAGATCATGACTAAGTCACCATTATCAGGAACTGGCCAAAACCCAACACAATTCCTGAAGTACAGCAGTTCCTTGGGTTGGTAGGTTACTACTGGAGATTCATCAAGGACTTAACCAAGATAGCTGCACCCCTGCAAGACCTGCTGGTGGGCCAATCCAAGAAGGCCAAGAATAAGAATCCTCCGTTCAAATGAAACAGCAGACTGGAAGACTGCTTCATTTGTTTTTCACTTGTTTTTATTATGTATACCCCTCCTTACATGTAAAGCGCCATGGAATAAATGGCGCTATAACAATAAATAACAATAATAATAATAATAATAATTTGATTGAAGTTGGCTCTCACGGGAGATGAAGTCCTGGCCTACCCTGTCTATGATTAACCATTTGTATTTTACACAGATGCCAGCAACGTGGGATTAGGAGCAGTGCTGTCACAAGTGCAGAAAAATAGAGAGAGAGTGATTGCCTACGCCAGCAAAAAACTTTGTCCCACTGAAAGGAACTCCGACAACTATAGTTCCTTTAAGTTGGAGTTTCTTGCCATAGTCTGGGCTGTGATCGAGCAATTCAAACACTACCTGGCTTCAGCGAAGTTTACCGTCTTCACGGACAATAATCCACTGACTCTCTTAGAAACTTCAAGCCTAGGTGCACTGGAGCAGCAATGGGTGGCCCAGCTGTCCATCTACGAGTTTACCATCAAGTACCGAGTGGGGCATGAGAACGCTAACGCTGATGCTCTGTCCAGGATGCTCAATTTACCAGATGAGGGAGAAGACCAGGAAGAGCTAAAAGAAATCGAGTTACCAGCCTTCCACCACCCCGAGTCGGCCCAGTGCTCCCATTGTGTGAGGAACAAGAGCTATGTTATGCAAGAAGCCACGCTTAACCCATTGCCCCACCATGGATGGGCAGAAAAGCAGTATGGCGATCCCAGCAGTGCAACTGGTAAAGGAATTGCTAGCACAAGCTGATTCGCACCCTGGTCCAGATGCTCCACAAGAGACCCAACAGTTGTGGAAGGAGAAAGGGAAGCTGTTCATCTATGAGGGAAAGTTGTGTTGGAGGAACATCAACTCACGCACTCATGAACTGGTCTGGCAGGTAGTAGTCCCGAAGCAAGATGCGTCAATGGTCTTGGAAGCATACTATGATGGAGCTGGACACTTCGGATGGAAGAAGCTGGAAATCCTACTTCGTGAGAGATTCTTCTGGATTGGCAAGACAAAAGTCATTGAGAGGTGATGCCGTGAATGTGACCCATGCAACCTGCGCAGGAAAGACTGTAACATCCAGAGGGCTCCCTGTTGTGAATTCTGTTTTCGAACTCCCTCCTGTGGTCATGAATGGTACTTCGGCAAGTTCTGTCCATGGACTCCCTCTGGTGGCTGTGAGTGGAGCTGCTGCTTCTGAGGTTCCTTCCACAGGTGACGTAGTTTATTCTTTGGCTGGCTGTTCTATTTAACTCCACTCAGATCGTTACTCCATGCCAGCTGTCAATGTTCTTGTATTGGTTCAGTCCGCTCTTGGATCTTTCTGGTGACCTGTCTACTCCAGCAGAAGCTAAGTCCCTGCTAGTTAATTATTTGTTCATTGTTTCCTTGTCCAGTTGGCTATCATGATTTTGCCTTGCTAGCTGGAAGCTCTGGGATGCAGAGTGGCACCTCCGCACCGTGAGTCGGTGCGGAGGTGTTTTTGCACACTCTGCGTGGTCTTTTGTAGTTTTTTGTGCTGACCGCAAAGATACCTTTCCTATCCTCAGTCTGTTTAGTAAGTCGGGCCTCCCTTTGCTGAAACCTGTTTCATTTCTGTGTTTGTGAGTTTCATCTTTACTCACAGTCAATATATGTGGGGGGCTGCCTTTTCCTTTGGGGAATTTCTCTGAGGCAAGGTAGGCTTTATTTTCTATCTTTAGGGCTAGTTAGCTCTTAGGCTGTGAAGAGGCGTCTAGGTCGTGTTAGGTACGCTCCACGGCTATTTCTAGTTGTGTGATAGGATTAGGGGTTGCGATCAGCAGAGCTCCCACTTCCCAGAGCTTGTCCTGTGTGAGTTTAACCATCAGGTCGTTCCGAGTGCTCCTAACCACCAGGTCCATAACAGCTCCCCTATAGCCCATAGTCACCAAACAACCTCTTGAACTGGTAGCTTTGGATCTCGTGAAGTTGACCCCGAGTACGACTGGCTACACATACGGTCTGACCATAATGGACCATTGTTCAAGATTTCTGGTAGTTGTGCCTGTCAAAGACCAAACAGCGAAGATGGCAGACAAAGCATTTCAAGAACATTTTTGTCAATCACATGGTTTCCCTGAACAAGTGCTCACCGACGAAGGCCCAGCCTTTGAGGCAGAATTGTTCCAGGAGTTCTGTACCTGTACTACTGCAAGAAAATCAGGACGACGCCGTACCATCCACAGACAAATGGCATATGCGAGAAAATGAATAAGGTGGTAATTGACCTGTTGAAGACCTTGCCCCTGGAAGAGAGAAACCAGTGGCCAGAGAAGTTGCTGGACTTAGTAGATCTATACAGCTATATAACAGTGAACTCCACCAACTGCCCTCCGGCTTACTTGATGAGAGCGAGACCTGGCACGTCACCCATTGACTTGGACATCTTAACACCCGTGACGACATCACCAGATTCAGACTGGGATACAGAGCAGCAGCAGTACCGCAAAGTGTAAGATTGTGTAGAAGTGTTTGTCCCAGGAAACACAGAGACAGGAAAAGCACTACAACCAACAAGCTATGGCTACTTTGTTAGTACCGGGAGAACAGGCTCTCAAAAGAAAGAGGAGGATGCACAAACTAGATGATCATTGGGAGGCTGAACCATACACCATCATGTCTTCAAACTTTGATAATACCAATGGAGGAGAAACCTCATCAGCAATGTCGAGGGATCATCTGAAAGTATGCCCTGACCAATTGAGAAACAAAGAGGAAGACCAAGATGCCCGTCAACCCATAGAAGAGGTGGTAGAGAAGATTCATACCATTCTTGGAGACTTTCTCCAGTCATGGACACAGGTGATCCAAGCCATCATAATACATGTCCTATTCTTTCTCCAGCCTACTGCACCTGAAGCAGCAGAGACTCTAGACCTGTGGGCTCCAGTAACAGATGCCATATCTGCAGTGAAAAGTGAAAATCTACCCCCTGCTTAGCAGTGAATCTGTCAAACCAATGGTGAATTTAAGAAGTCCCAGATGGCTGCCAAGTTAACCAGTACAATGCAGCCCTTCAAGTAGAAAAAACACTAGTGGGTCCACAACAGCAGCAGCAGACACATCAGACCAGGCTAGGTCATCAGAGGTACCTGTACTGCGTAGATCTACCCAGAGTACCAGAGGCCAGATCCCAGCCCGGTATAGGGACTAAAGTGTCAATGTATTAATGAAGTAAATAAGTCGAAATGTATATGATTGCAACGACCAAGGGTGTAAGCCTACAGAGACTCTGTAAGAAATTTTGAAGCACACTATTTTACCTGTTGAAGGATAATTGGGCTACAGGACTATGTGTGGCCAAAACCTTGATTGTACATACCTACCAACTTGGCTCAGAAATTACGAATGGACCAATCGTCACCAGGACTATTTTTGAGTTGTGGTTTTTGTAATTTTTATTTTTGAAATCCTGTAAATCCTGTAAACTGTTATAATTGTTCACCTGTTATTTGTTTATGTTTCCCCAGTCAGGGAGTACTGAACTTCACTAGGGGGAATATGGCACCCCAGAAGTCTGATTGCCATAGTGGCATTGCCTCCCTCACAGGGAGTGATGTCATGCCTGGAAGCAAGGCGAGATCCCCTTAGCAGGTAAAACTGGCAGGCAGCACTTTCCAAACTCCAGACTAGAAGGGGGAGCTCTAACACCTTTTTTAGGGGAGCTTCTCCATGGAGATCTAGGATCCAATGTGGTTGCAGAGTCCTTCCGGGTTCTTCAGTGAGGTGGTTTGTCAGCGCCTGCTAAATGCAGGCGCTAGCAAGCCTCTTACACTGGCTTTCAGATTGCTGATCTGACACTTTGTTATGCAAAGTGTCAGATCAGCGATCTGACTTTGTATAGAAATGTCCCAACTAGGGACAATGTTATAAAGTTTAAAAAAATTTAGAATGTTTAAAAAAAAATAAAAAAAAAAAATCCCCAAATAAAGAAAAAATATATATATATTTTTCCAATAAATCCATTAATTTATGTAAATAAAAAAAAACACTGAAAGTACACATATTTGGTATCGCCGCGTCCATAAGGACCCGCTCTATAAAACTATCCCACTAGTTAACCCCTTCAGTGAGCAATGCAAAAAAAAATGAATTAAAAACATGCTGATGGAGGGCTGGGATGGCTTTTCTCGCAATGAAGTGTCGACTTGATAGGTCATAGCATGGTACTGCATAGGCCATCACGGCTTTGAAAGCTTCGCTTTCAACCAACCGGTAGGGCATCATCTTTAACGAGATTAGTCGAGCAATGTAGCCGTTCAAACCCTGTGTATGCGGATGAGAGGAAGAGTACTTTCTTTTCCTATCGAGAGTCTCTTGTAGGCTGAGCTGGACTGGAGAGCTGGATATGGTGGAGCGGGGGTGGTGGTGGACATGGCAGATTGAGACAGGCTTGGTAATGGTATTCTTTATGTGGCCCTACCTACAGTGTTTTCAACAAAGAACCTTGTGATTTCCTGACCCTAACTGCTGTGGCCTTGCGACAATGCCTCCACATCTGTTACTGGTGGTGTCATAACTGGTGGGCTTCCAGTGAGGGAAGCAATGTTGCGTTGCTGACTAGCTTCAATATGTGCAGGTGCACCAATGATACGGGACGTTTGGTAGTTATTCCATGCTTCCAAGTGCCTGCTGGTTAGATGTCTACGCATGCACATTGTATTTAAATTTTGAACATTCTTCCCTCTGCTAAAGGTCATGGAGCATTTCTTACATATAACTTTGGAATGATCATTTGGATCTTGGATAAAAAATTACCAGACTGCACTCGTCCTACTATGGAATACCTTTTACCTGAGTCCGCAAGGAAAGCCAAAACTTGTTCCTGCTGCCCCGGCTTTAAAAGGAGGTAGTGTGGCAGAGTGGTCTAAGGTGCTGGATTAATGCTCGAGTCTCTTCGGGGATGTGGGGTTCGAATCCCACCGCTGCCAACAGGTTGTTTAACTATGTTACTATGAACAATATTGTATCATACAATTAGGTTCTGTAGAAGGACGTAGATCTGGGGATTTATTATGATGGAATATAGGCTGAACTGGATGGACAAATGTCTTTTTTCGGCCTTACTAACTATGTTACTATGTAAAAGCTGTTTTCCAATTCCCAGATAAGGGAGGCTTTGTGTAGCCAGACGATGACGCTGCCTCAACACCTTGAGCCTTTGGTGCTATCTTGCTTTTCCCAGTACCACCAGATGCTCCACTACCACCACCACCATCAGTACCAGCTGGCAACGACCGCCCACGGCCCCTTCCACCAGACTACCTCATTTTTGCGGAAATGTTAGAAAAAGAACAACCGTTATATCCTACTGTTAAACAAGGTAGAAGGTGTAGATTAACTTTTGGAGAATTTAGATCTCCTTTATTTTGAGTGAGACTGCAGGAAAAAACAGGCCCTGTGTGTTAAACTACACACACTGTACAAAGCAGAACGTGGGTGGCAGATATACCCCAAACAGAACTCACATTAATCAACTTAGTGGCAATTTAAAGCACCCTTTTTTGTGTGTGTGTGGGAGACTGCAGGAAAAAACAGGCCCTGTGTGTTAAACTACACACACTGTACAAAGCAGAATGTGGGTGGCAGACATACGCCAAACAGAACTCATGTTAATCCACTTAGTGGCAATCTAAAGCACCATTTTTTTGTGTGGGACACTGCAGGAAAAAACAGGCCCTGCATATTAAACTACACACACTGTACAAAGCAGAACGAGGGTGACAGATATACGCCAAACAGAACTCACGTTAATCCACGTAGTGGCAATTTAAAGCACCCTTTTTATTGTGGGAGACTGCAGGAAAAAACAGGCCCTGTGTGTTAAACTACACACAATGTACAAAGCAGAACGTGGGTGGCAGATATACGCCAAACAGAACTCACGTTGATCCACTTAGTGGCAATTTAAAGCACCCTTTTTATTTTTTAGTGGGAGACTGCAGGAAAAAAACAGGCCCTGTAAATTACACCACACAATATAAAAAAAAAGAATGTGAGTGGTGTTGTGAATTCAGCTTTTGGGCTCCCTCCGGTGGTTGTAGAGGGTAATGCAGTTGTGCCTGGACTGCAGGAGTGGACAGGTGTATCTACTAATTGCAAAAGTGACTGGGGTATAAAGCTGGTCTCTCCAGTTTGCTGTGCTTTTCTACAAAGATAAGTCCTGGCTTTGTTTTTCCTGTCCACCTGCTGTGGACCTTCAGTTCTGTGCATTTTCATGTTTTTGTCTCGTCCTGCTTGGTCTGTGAAGGATTTTTTGCAGCCTAGCTATTTCTATGGAGATGCAGATATACCCCTCATGTCGTTAGTCAGATGTGGTGATCCGTATTTTCTGCGGTGGATATTTTCTAGTGTTTTCATACTGACTGCATAGTACTCTGTTCTATTCTTTCTTTTTAGCTAGTATGGCCTCCTATGCTAAAATCTGATTTCATATCTGCGTATGTTATTTCCCTCTCCTCTCACAGTCAATATTTGTGGGGGGCTATCTATCCTTTTGGGGATTTTCTCTGAGGCAAGATAGGTTTCCTGTTTCTGTCTTATGGAGTAGTTAGATCTTAGGCTGTGCCGAGGGGTCTAGGGAGTGTTAGGTACCCTTCACGGCTACTTCTAGTTGCGCTGCTAGGTTCAGGGTTTGCGGTCAGTACAGGGGCCACCTTCTCCAGAGTCCATCTCATGCTGCTCCTAGGCCACCAGATCATAACAGAGTGGAAGATATACGCCAAACAGAACTCACGTTAATCCACTTAGTGGCAATTTAAAGCACCCTTTCTTTTTGTGGGAGACTCCAGGAAAAAACAGGCCCTCTGTGTTAAACTACACACACTGTACAAAGCAGAACGAGGGTGACAGATATACACCAAACAGAACTCACGTTAATCCACTTAGTGGCAATTTAAAGCACCCTTTTTATTGTGGGAGACTGCAGGAAAAAACAGGCCCTGTGTGTTAAACTACACACAATGTACAAAGCAGAACGTGGGTGGCAGATATACGCCAAACAGAACTCACGTTAATCCACTTCCCTTCATCAAATACATGTCAATCGCTCATGATACACCACCATTATCATTGCTAAAGTGCTGAAAATACTTTTGTGTCAACGGAAATATTTTCCCACACTTTTTACCGAATGTTACTAATTTTTTCAGATATAAAATTTTGCTCTGGTTTCCGATCACAAATCTGAATGTGCCATATTCGTGCCGAATTTATGTTTGGCGATCATTTTCTGAACAAATTCGCTCATCACTAATTAAGATGTCACAACAGTAACTAAGGCATTGTACATTACATTGTATGCATTGCAGTGCTATACAATTAATCATAATTAGCAATGATGTTTTGTCATGATAGTTGAGGATATTGATGACTTATGATGTTTTGAAGATACAAGCAAAAATGTTAATGATCCAGTTTGCAAGAAATTTATATTCCTGTTCATTGTCCTTTAGCCGATTAATGTTGGCTCATCAAATCTTTACTGTTACTCTTAATGAACTAGTGGACGCTAAAGAATAGGTTTCTATTAATTAACAGGATTTTTTTCTCCTCTATATCATAAATATAAAAATGCAGATAGCTTTCTGAAAACTGAAGCAGAACTGGAAGGTATGAAGATATACAGTGGGGCAAAAAAGTATTTAGTCAGTCAGCAATAGTGCAAGTTCCAACACTTAAAAAGATGAGAGGCGTCTGTAATTTACATCATAGGTAGACCTCAACTATGGGAGACAAACTGAGAAAAAAAAATCCAGAAAATCACATTGTCTGTTTTTTTAACATTTTATTTGCATATTATGGTGGAAAATAAGTATTTGGTCAGAAACAAAATTTCATCTCAATACTTTGTAATATATCCTTTGTTGGCAATGACAGAGGTCAAACGTTTTCTGTAAGTCTTCACAAGGTTGCCACACACTGTTGTTGGTATGTTGGCCCATTCCTCCATGCAGATCTCCTCTAGAGCAGTGATGTTTTTGGCTTTTCGCTTGGCAACACGGACTTTCAACTCCCTCCAAAGGTTTTCTATAGGGTTGAGTCTGGAGACTGGCTAGGCCACTCCAGGACCTTGAAATGCTTCTTACGAAGCCACTCCTTCGTTGCCCTGGCGGTGTGCTTTGGATCATTGTCATGTTGAAAGACCCAGCCACGTTTCATCTTCAATGCCCTTGCTGATGGAAGGAGGTTTGCACTCAAAATCTCACGATACATGGCCCCATTTATTCGTTCATGTACCCGGATCAGTCGTCCTGGCCCCTTTGCAGAGAAACAGCCCCAAAGCATGATGTTTCCACCACCATGCTTTACAGTAGGTATGGTGTTTGATGGATGCAACTCAGTATTCTTTTTCCTCCAAACACGACAAGTTGTGTTTCTACCAAACAGTTCCAGTTTGGTTTCATCAGACCATAGGACATTCTCCCAAAACTCCTCTTGATCATCCAAATGCTCTCTAGCAAACTTCAGACGGGCCCGGACATGTACTGGCTTAAGCAGTGGGACACGTCTGGCACTACAGGATCTGAGTCCATGGTGGCGTAGTGTGTTACTTATAGTAGGCCTTGTTACATTGGTCCCAGCTCTCTGCAGTTCATTCACTAGGTCCCCCCGCGTGGTTCTGGGATTTTTGCTCACCGTTCTTGTGATCATTCTGACCCCACGGGGTGGGATTTTGCGTGTAGCCCCAGATCGAGGGAGATTATCAGTGGTCTTGTATGTCTTCCATTTTCTAATTATTGCTCCCACTGTTGATTTCTTCACTCCAAGCTGGTTGGCTATTGCAGATTCAGTCTTCCCAGCCTGGTGCAGGGCTACAATTTTGTTTCTGGTGTCCTTTGACAGCTCTTTGGTCTTCACCATAGTGGAGTTTGGAGTCAGACTGTTTGAGGGTGTGCACAGGTGTCTTTTTATACTGATAACAAGTTTAAACAGGTGCCATTACTACAGGTAATGAGTGGAGGAAAGAGGAGACTCTTAAAGAAGAAGTTACAGGTCTGTGAGAGCCAGAAATCTTGATTGTTTGTTTCTGACCAAATACTTATTTTCCACCATAATATGCAAATAAAATGTTAAAAAAACAGACAATGTGATTTTCTGGATTTTTTTTTCTCAGTTTGTCTCCCATAGTTGAGGTCTACCTATGATGTAAATTACAGACACCTCTCATCTTTTAAAGTGTTGGAACTTGCACTATTGCTGACTGACCAAATACTTTTTTGCCCCACTGTAAATGTCATTTACAATCTCCACATACCCTGGAGATTATCTCAAGGGCTGTCTCTCCTACATCCCCTGAAATGGAAGATATCCCTGCTGCAGATCTGTGCCCATCCCCCACAGATGCTGGGAAGTTTGCAGGGAAGTTTGCAGCCAGTCATCACAGAGACTAACAAAATCTGGGAAGATATTAGCGCATGCATATGTGCTATTCCAACCAGGGAGTATATGGAGAACTATGTATCTAGACTGGCATCATCATGCAGGGCTGAAGCTGCCTCTATTAGAATGGAAATGCAACAACTAACAGGGGGTGTATATCACAGAAAATAAAACAACTAATATTGAACAAAAGCTGACCTCTCATGAAAAAGTTATTTCTTCTCATTCATACCAACTAGAATGTAGTGGGTACAGAAAGTTTTCAGACCCCTTAAAATTTTTCACTCTGTTTCATTGCAGCCATTTGTTAACCCCTTTCTGACATTAGACGTACTATCCCGTCGAAGTGGGGTGGGCCCGTATGCCCACCAATGGGATAGTACATCTTAGCAATTGTCCGCGCTCACGGGCTCACTATTGCAGCTGACATCTGGCACTATGTGCCAGGAGTGGTCACGGACCGCTCCTGGCACATTAACCCCCGAAACACTGCGATCAAACATGATCGCAGTGTTTTGTGGCATAGGGAAGCATTGCGCAGGGAGGGGGCTCCCTGCGGGCTTCCCTTAGACCCTCGGTACAATGCGATGTGCTCGCGTTGTACCGAGCGTCTCCTCCCTGTAGACCCCGAATCCAAAATGGCCACGGGGCTGCATCCGGGTCCTGCAGGGAGGTGGCTTACCAGCACCTGCTCAGAGCAGGCACCGAGAAGCCTTTCTGCAGTGCACGTCAGATCGCTGATCTGACACAGTGCTCTGCAAATTGTCAGATCAGCGATCTTACACTATAACATGATCCCCGCCCCCTGGGGCAATGTTATAGTGTAAAAAAAAAATCCGTAACGACCCGACCTATAAAAATGTCCCACTAGTTAGCCCCTTCAGTGAACACCGTAAAAAAAAGAGGCAAAAAACAACGTTTTATGATCATACCGCCGAACAAAAAGTGGAATAACACATGATCAAAAAGACGGATATAAATAAACATGGTACCGCTGAAAACGCCATCTTGTCCCGCAAAAAATGAGCCATGAGACAGCACCATCAGCAAAAAAATAAAAAAGTTATAGTCCTTAGAATAAACGATGCAAAAATAATTATTTTTTCTATAAAATAGTTTTCATCATATAAAAGCGCCAAAACATAAAAATGATATAAATGAGATATCGCTGTAATCGTACTGACCCGAGCAATAAAATTGTTTTATCAATTTTATCAAACGTGGAATGGTATAAGCAACCCCCAACAAGAAATTCATGAATAGCTTGTTTTTGGTCATTCTGCCTCACAAAAATCAGAATAAAAAGCGATCAAAAAATGTCACGTGCCCGAAAATGTAACCAATAAAAACGTCATCTCGTCCCGCAAAAAACAAGACCTCACATGTCTCTGTGGACCAAAATATTGAAAAATTATAGCTCTCAAAATGTGGTAATGCAAAAAATATTTTTTTGCAATAAATAGCTGCTTTTAGTGTGTGATGGCTGCCAATCATAAAAATCTGCTAGAAAACCCGCTAGAAAAGTAAATCAAACCCCCCTTCATCACCCCCTTAGTTAGGGAAAAAATTTAAAAAATAAAAAAATGTATTTATTTTCATTTTCCCATCAGGGTTAGGGCTAGGGTTAGGTCTAGGGTTAGAGCTAGGGCTAGGGTTAGGGCTAGGGTTAGGGCTAGTGTTAGGGCTAGGGCTAGGGTTAGGGCTAGGGTTAGGGCTAGGGTTAGGGCTAGGGTTAGGGTTTGGATTACATTTAAGGTTGGGATCAGGGTTGGGGGTGTGTCAGCGATAGGGGTGTGGTTAGGGTTATGGGTGGGATTAGGGTTAGGGGTGTGTTTAGGTTAGGGTTTCAGTTAGAATTGGGGGTTTCCACTGTTTAGGCACATCAGGGGCTCTTCAAACGCAACATGGTGTCCCATCTCAATTCCAGTCAATTTTGCATTGAAAAGTCCAACGGCGCTCCTTCTCTTCCGAGCTCTGCCATGCACACAAACAGTGGTTTATCCATACATATGGGGTATCAGCGTACTCAGGACAAATTGCACAACAACTTTTGGGGTCCAAATTCTTCTCTTACACTTGGGAAAATAAAAATTAGGGGCAAAAAGATAATTTTTGTTAAAAAATATGAATTTTTATTTTTACGGCTCTGCATTATAAACTTCTGTGAAGCACTTGCTGGGTCAAAGTGCTCACCACACATCTAGATAAGTTCCTTAGGGGGTCTAGATTCCAAAATGGTGTCACTTGTGGGGGGTTTCAATGTTTAGGCACAACAGGGGCTCTCCAAATGCAACATGGCATCCCATCTCAATTCCAGTCAATTTTGCATTGAAAAAGTCAAATAGTGCTCCTTCCCTTCCGAGCTCTGCCATGCACCCAACATAGTAACATAGTAACATAGTTAGTAAGGCCGAAAAAAGACATTTGTCCATCCAGTTCAGCCTATATTCCATCATAATAAATCCCCAGATCTACGTCCTTCTACAGAACCTAATAATTGTATGATACAATATTGTTCTGCTCCAGGAAGACATCCAGGCCTCTCTTGAACCCCTCAACTGAGTTCGCCATCATCACCTCCTCAGGCAAGCAATTCCAGATTTTCACCACCCTAACAGTAAAAAATCCTCTTCTATGTTGGTGGAAAAACCTTCTCTCCTCCAGACGCAAAGAATGCCCCCTTGTGCCTGTCGCCTTCCTTGGTATAAACAGATCCTCAGCGAGATATTTGTATTGTCCCCTTATATACTTATACATGATTATTAGATCGCCCCTCAGTCGTCTTTTTTCTAGACTAAATAATCTTAATTTAGCTAATCTATCTGGGTATTGTAGTTTTCCCTTCCCCTTTATTAATTTTGTTGCCCTCCTTTGTACTCTCTCTAGTTCCATTATATCCTTCCTGAGCACCGGTGCCCAAAACTGGACACAGTACTCCATGTGCGGTCTAACTAGGGATTTGTACAGAGGCAGTATAATGCTCTCATCATGTGTATCCAGACCTCTTTTAATGCACCCCATGATCCTGTTTGCCTTGGCAGCTGCTGCCTGGCACTGGCTGCTCCAGGTAAGTTTATCATTACCTGGAGCAGCCAGGTAATGATAAAGGCAAGTATTATCAGGCAAGTATATCAACTTGTTGCATAATTTCCAAGAAGATGCATGGCTGTACTAGCTCAAAAGGGTGCTTCTACTCAATACTGAGCAAAAGGTCTGAATACTTATGACCATGTGATATTTCAGTTTTTTTAATACATTTGCAAAAATTTCTACATTTCTGTTTTTTCAGTTAAGATGGTGTGCATAGTGTATATTAATGAGAAAAAAATTAACTTTTTTTAATTTACCAAATGGCTGCAATGAAACAAAGAGTAAATAAATTAAAGGGGTCTGAATACATTCCGCATGCACTGTATACTGCAAATGTTTGTAGGGAATAAAAAAAAAAAACTTGTGAATTTTTAATAATTTTGGATGGATAATTTTCAACAATTTTGCCCTTTCTGACATTGTTTCATTACTGACCTGTCCACTGCAGAGGTCATACACATACATAGTAAAGTGCGATCGGCCACAGTTTTGTGCACTTCTAAAAAAAAAAGGACACTGCTGAACAGAGGACAGATGGAAGCCAGAGTAACTCTGCTGCTTCATTGCAGTGAGTGCCTACCTCAGGGATTTCATATGAATTACGTCACTTGGAGATTTAGATGAAAAACCCTATGTAAGTGCTCAGTATAGAGCGCCGGATAAATGTGATAAAAAATGTTATGTAAAATGTTCTCAATAAAAGCTTCAACTCAATTCCACCAAAAAAGTCTCCAATTAGGTCCATTATCTTTTAATGGAAATATAAGAGGCTTCTACGTTACTGGTAGCACAAAGTCTCTAAAATAGCAAAATGGCCCTGCCCCGCCCCCCCCAAAAAAAAAAAATTCAGCAAATTCTGTGCTCCCAAATACAAATGCCACTCTCCCTTCTAAACCCCAGGGTGCTTAAACTGCTGATAGTGTCCAAAACATCCATGCAATCAAAATAGTCACGACACCTGTATATAAATTCCCAAAGGGGTATAATTTCTAAAATATCGTCATTTGAGGGGGCATTCTGCTCTTATAACACTTAGGGCTTTTGTATATGGAGTCCACAAACTGTTATACAAAATTCTGCACCTTAGGAGGCGACCTGTATAACAGTACTTCTTAGCCATATGGCTAATATTTGCCACTAGCGCTTCACCCCTTCCAAGTCTCGTCATATGGCTAAGTAGTACTGCACAGCCACATATGGGGTTTATCTACATTCATCAGAAATTGTGAGAAAAACTTTGGTGTCATTTTTACCCATTTCCCAGTGTGAAAATGTAAAATCTGGGGCTAAATCAAAATTTTTGTGTTAAAAAAATGTAATTATTTATTTCATCATTTCCCAATGGTATAATATTTTGTGAGCCACCTATAGTGTCAATATGATCAATGCACCCCTAGATGAATTCATTGAGAGGTGTAGTTTGTAAAATGAGGTGTCTTATGGGGGTTCTACTGTTCTGGCACCTCAGGGGCACTGCCTCAAACCAGTCAAGCAAAATGTTAACACCAATATGGGGCTTCTTCCCTCCTGAGGTTTGCACTGTGCCTCAAAACTAGTTTTTGACCACCTATCAGGTATCGCAGTACTCATGAGAAATTGTACAACAAATTTATGGGGTCTATTTTCTCCTGCTACCCTTGTAAAAATAAAAAAAATGGGGCTAAATAATATATTTGTGAGAATTTTTTATTTTTATTTTCACTGCTCTACGTCATAACCTTTTGTGAAGCAGCTGAGGGTTTAAGGCTACTTTCACAGTAGCGTTAACTGGAATCCGTCACAATGTGTCGTTTTGCAGAAAAAACGCATCCTGCAAAAGTGCTTGCAGGATGCGTTTTTTCCCCATAGACTTGTATAGATGACGCATTGCGACGGACTGCCATACGTCGCATCCGTCATGTAAAGATACATGTAATTTTTTTGCTGCCGACGGACCGCTTTTTCCGACCGCGCATGCGTGGCCGGAACTCCTCCCCCACCTCCCCGCACCTCACAATGGGGCAGCGGATGCGATGAAAATCTGAATCCGCTGCACCCGTTGTGCGGCGCAAACAACGCTAGCGTCGGTAACCTCGGCCCGGCGCTAGTGTGAAAGTAGCCTAAGGTGCTCACCAGACATCTAGATATGTTCAACGAGGGATCTAGATTCCAAAGTGGTGTCACTTGTGGAGGACTTCCACTGTTAAAGCACATCAGGGGTCCTCCAAATGCAACATGGTGTCTGCTAATTATACCAGTAAATTTTGCATTCAAAAAGTCAAATAATGCTCCTTCCCTTCCAAGCCCTGCATTTGCGCCCAAACAATAGTTTTACCCCACAGAGAGGGTATTGGCATACTCAAGAGAAGGAGAAATTGCACAAAAAATTGTATAATGCAATTTTTCCTGTTATTCTTGTGAAATTGCAAAATTTTGGGGTAAAAAAAATGTGGGAAAATGCAATTTTTTATATTTACACAGCTTAACGTTATAAACGTCTGTGAAGCACTTGGGGTTTCAAGGTGCTCACCACACGGCTAGATAAGTTCCCTGAGTGGTCTAGTTTCCACAATGGTGTCAACTGTGCATGGTTTCCACTGTTTATTTAAAAATTGCCTAAGGCAAAAGATTTGTAATTAAAGGTCACTAAAGTAAATATATATATATATATATATATACATATATATATATATATATATATATATATATATATATATATATATATATATATATATACACACACACATGTATATCTAATATATAATTGCCTAGAATACTACTTCCTGCAATTTGTGCCAACTTCCGTGGCTTTGTCCGGAGCTAATGTCCAGAGCTAATGTCCGGAGATTAATTGCCTAGAATACTACTTCCTGCAATTTGTGCCAACTTCCGTGGCTTTGTCCGGAGCTAATGTCCGGAGCTAATGTCCGGAGCTAATGTGCGGAGATAATGTCCGGAGATAATGTCCGGAGATAATGTCCGGAGCTAATGTCCGGAGATAAGTGACGTCAACAGTGTCCAGTGTCTGATTGGTTGCCGCCTGCTGCGAGCGACCAATCAGAAACATGCCGTACTGTGACACACTCCGCCCGCCATTTTGGTGTGATTTTTGAATTTTTACCTCACAGCAAGTTTCTACTGCGTGGAGGCGGGCCCAGTGACGTTGCTCTTCAAGCTCCTGCCGAATTTCGTCAAAAAAATGATAATACCATTTACCAAAACTATATATATTTAGTTGTGAAGTGGTTCAGTGACATTTTCACACCAATTTTGAACTTTTGTTTGGTGTTTTCTCCATATACTGCCTATTATTCACTGACTGTTATACTGAGAGACTGCCGTTTATTAACCTCTTCTTTGCCACATTGGGTATATTGCTCTATTATTTGCCACATAAGGACATTGTCCATTATTGCCCAGCAATTTCTCCGCAATATAAACTGCCTATTTATTAATATCTGCATTCCTGCAAAGAACTATTGCCTATTATTAACTGGCTATTTTCCTACTACCTGACACTGCCTCTTATTAACCTGTTGTTTGCCACCACCATGCTTAAAGCTGTTTAGCTTAGCCAACATGAGCTCTAATAGTAAGGATACTAATGACACAGAGCCCAAAGCTGCTGATGGCGCACGTAAGATTAGGTCTGATAGAAAGTATACTAATAATGCAGAGCAAAAAGACGCCGATGCCGCACGTAAGCGCAAACAGCGTGCTAACAAGAGTACAGAGGATAGATGCAAGCGCATGGACACTGTTAAGTATACTAATGACACAGAGTCCAAAGCTTATGATGGCGCACATAAGATCAGGTCTGATATAAAGTATGGTAATGATGCAGAGCGAAAAGCCGCCGATGCCGGACGTAAGCGCAAACAGCGTGTTAACAAGAGTACAGAGGATAGATGCAAGTGCCTGGATACTGTTAAGTATACTAATGACAAAGAGCCCAAAGCTGCTGATGGCGCACGTAAGATCAGGTCTGATATAAAGTATGGTAATGATGCAGAGCGAAAAGCCGTCGATGCCGCCCGTAAGCGCAAACAGCGTGTTAACAAGAGTACAGAGGATAGATGCAAGTGCCTGGATACTGTTAAGTATACTAATGACAAAGAGCCCAAAGCTGCTGATGGCGCACGTAACATCAGGTCTGATAATAAGTATACCAATGACGCTGAGCGAAAAGCCGCCGATGCCGCACGTAAGCACAAACAGCGTGCTAACGAGACTACAGAGGACAGACATAAGCGCCTGGACACTGTTAATGCTGCTTGCAATAAACGCATTACTAATGAGTCTTTTGAGGACAAAACTAATCGATTAAGTAATAAAGCTGCTGCTGCACGCTCTCAACGTTGCAAACATAATATTTCCACGTCCTCAGTCATAGATTCTGCCCACAATACAGCTTCTTTGTCTCCATTCATAGAATGTGTGCAGCTTGAAGCTCCTTTAACCGTTGGTAAATCTGCACGTAAGCGCAAACACGGTCCTACTTACACTCCAATGTCTTTCATCCCTCCCCTCATAAGCATGTTCATGGATCCTGTGTAACTGTACCTTAAATAACAAGAATTGTCAAGAGCTGGTGAGTGCAGCCATTTTTTGTTCTTTCTTACTATTATTTATTAATTGTATTATTCTTACATTTGAATAAATAAAGTATATATGGATTCTAGACTCCCGATTCTTTAGAATCGGGCTGCCATCTAGTATATATATATTTTAATTATAATACATAATGTATGTGCTCTTTTAAAACCACATATTGTGAGATTAGGCTTTTATATTAAATTACATGAGATTTCACTGGTTTATAAAGGTAATCTTGTATAAGATATTTTGAATGATAATAGCATTTCTAAATATAGCACTATAACCAGCTTCGATATTCAGTATAAGGCAGAAGTCGCACTAGAGCTTAATACGGACGAGTGCTATGTGATAGAAAAATATCATAGCGCTAGGACCAATGTTAATCTTTGGGGCAGCTCCTATCATCCATTGTTTTCTTGTCCGTATTATAGGTGCGAGAGAAATCACAGCATGCTGCGATTTGCACCATATTACGGCTGAGATTTGCCAATGAAAGTCTATGGGTGCAAGAAAAACTCGCACACCACACGGACCATCAGTGTGGCTTGTGAGAAATACGCACCGGTGTCCAGCCGGCAATTCAGTGCGGTGTAATGTAAAATCACACTGACAGGTTAAAATAGAATAGATACAATAAATGTCTGCATATAGTATAGGTATATATATATATATATATATATATATATATATATATATATATATACAGTGGGGCAAAAAAGTATTTAGTCAGTCAGCAATAGTGCAAGTTCCACCACTTAAAAAGATGAGAGGCATCTGTAATTTACATCATAGGTAGACCTCAACTATGGGAGACAAACTGTGAAAAAAAAATCCAGAAAATCACATTGTCTGTTTTTTTAACATTTTATTTGCATATTATGGTGGAAAATAAGTATTTGGTCTGAAACAAAATTTCATCTCAATACTTTGTAACATATCCTTTGTTGGCAATGACAGAGGTCAAACGTTTTCTGTAAGTCTTCACAAGGTTGCCACACACTGTTGTTGGTATGTTGGCCCATTCCTCCATGCAGATCTCCTCTAGAGCAGTGATGTTTTTGGCTTTTTGCTTGGCAACACGGACTATCAACTCCCTCCAAAGGTTTTCTATAGGGTTGAGACCTGGAGACTGGCTAGGCCACTCCAGGACCTTGAAATGCTTCTTATGAAGCCACTCCTTCGTTGCCCTGGCGGTGTGCTTTGGATCATTGTCATGTTGAAAGACCCAGCCACGTTTCATCTTCAATGCCCTTGCTGATGGAAGGAGGTTTGCACTCAAAATCTCACGATACATGGCCCCATTCATTCTTTCATGTACCCGGATCAGTCGTCCTGGCCCCTTTGCAGAGAAACAGCCCCAAAGCATGATGTTTCCACCACGCTTTACAGTAGGTATGGTGTTTGATGGATGCAACTCAGTATTCTTTTTCCTCCAAACACGACAAGTTGTGTTTCTACCAAACAGTTCCAGTTTGGTTTCATCAGACCATAGGACATTCTCCCAAAACTCCTCTGGATCATCCAAATGCTCTCTAGCAAACTTCAGACGGGCCCGGACATGTACTGGCTTAAGCAGTGGGACACGTCTGGCACTGCAGGATCTGAGTCCATGGTGGCGTAGTGTGTTACTTATGGTAGGCCTTGTTACATTGGTCCCAGCTCTCTGCAGTTCATTCACTAGGTCCCCCCGCGTGGTTCTGGGATTTTTGCTCACCGTTCTTATGATCATTCTGACCCCACAGGGTGGGATTTTGCGTGGAGCCCCAGATCGAGGGAGATTATCAGTGGTCTTGTATGTCTTCCATTTTCTAATTATTGCTCCCACTGTTGATTTCTTCAGTCCAAGCTGGTTGGCTATTGCAGATTCAGTCTTCCCAGCCTGGTGCAGGGCTACAATTTTGTTTCTGGTGTCCTTTGACAGCTCTTTGGTCTTCACCATAGTGGAGTTTGGAGTCAGACTGTTTGAGGGTGTGCACAGGTGTCTTTTTATACTGATAACAAGTTTAAACAGGTGCCATTACTACAGGTAATGAGTGGAGGAAAGAGGAGACTCTTAAAGAAGGAGTTACAGGTCTGTGAGAGCCAGAAATCTTGATTGTTTGTTTCTGACCAAATACTTATTTTCCACCATAATATGCAAATAAAATGTTAAAAAAACAGACAATGTGTAATAAACTTAGTGCTAAGTGCAGTGGAGATCAGTATCATGGGTCAGAAAAGAGGCCGAGAGTCAAAAGGTTAAGAGTTCAAGAATATTTATAATGATATGCAGGTAAACAGCTATGACACAGCAGGTTAGTAGCAGACAGAGCTGGATAGGCAGTAAGCACGTGTACAGACCGTGGAAGTCCAAGTATGTGAGATCCAGAGACCTGGAGACCAGGCTAGGCCTCCTAGCAGGGAGCAGTCCAGCAGCAGAGACGGGTGCAGAGCAGATCCAGGGAAACAAGTCTTTGCAATGAAGAGATGTAGAACCGGAGACAGATGGGGTATCCCAAAGTAACGAAGAAACCAGCAAGATAGCAGTTCTTCCAGCTTGATCACAAGTCAGGAACAAGATACTCAAGCAATGAGTATATATTCAGAGCTCCCTTAAATACACCACAGACAGGAACATGGAAAATCTGACAGGAAACAAAATGGCCCCCGTGAGGCCAATGACTCCATCTTAGGTAAGGGCAAAAGTAACTGAACTGAGGGCAAACAGCAACTAGAAACAGATATACAGTCCAAGTCCTTACACAATGTGATTTTCTGGATTTTTTTTTCTCAGTTTGTCTCCCATAGTTGAGGTCTACCTATGATGCAAATTACAGACGCCTCTCATCTTTTTAAGTGGTGGAACTTGCACTATTGCTGACTGACTAAATACTTTTTTGCCCCACTGTATATATATATATATATGCCATTGGCTCACATATATATATATATATATATATATATATATATATTTATATATATAAACTAGCTATTGAACCCGTTCTACGCCCGGGTGGCGAGCATTTATATTGGTATATTGTCTCCATCCTGGTATGTGCTGCTCCATCCTGCGTCCCCATCCTGTCATGCGCTGCTCCATCCTGCGTCCCCATCCTGTCATGTGCTGCTCCATCCTGCGTCCCCATCCTGTCATGCGCTGCTCCATCCTGCGTCCCCATCCTGTCATGCGCTGCTCCCATCCTGTGATTCGCTGCTCCCATCCTGCGTCCCCATCCTGTCATGTGCTGCTCCATCCTGCGTCCCCATCCTGTCATGCGCTGCTCCATCATGCGTCCCCATCCTGTCATGCGCTGCTCCATCCTGCATCCCCATCCTTATGTGCTGCTGCATCCTGCGTCCCCATCCTTATGTGCTGCTGCATCCTGCGTCCCCATCCTTATGTGCTGCTCCATCCTGCGTCCCCATCCTTATGTGCTGCTCCCATCCTGCGTCCCCATCCTTATGTGCTGCTCCATCCTGCGTCCCCATCCTTATGTGCTGCTGCATCCTGCGTCCCCATCCTTATGTGCTGCTGCATCCTGCGTCCCCATCCTTATGTGCTGCTGCATCCTGCATCCCCATCCTTATGTGCTGCTGCATCCTGCGTCCCCATCCTTATGTGCTGCTCCATCCTGCGTCCCCATCCTTATGTACTGCGGCATCCTGCGTCCCCATCCTTATGTGCTGCTGCATCCTGCGTCCCCATCCTTATGTTCATGCTGCATCCTGCGTCCCCATCCTTATGTGCTGCTGCATCCTGCGTCCACATCCTTATGTGCTGCTGCATCCTGCGTCCCCATCCTTATGTGCTGCTCCATCCTGCGTCCCCATCCTTATGTGCTGCTGCATCCTGCGTCCCCATCCTTATGTACTGCTGCATCCTGCGTCCCCATCCTTATGTGCTGCTGCATCCTGCGTCCCAATCCTTATGTTCATGCTGCATCCTGCGTCCCCATCCTTATGTTCATGCTGCATCCTGCGTCCCCATCCTTATGTTCATGCTGCATCCTGCGTCCCCATCCTTATGTGCTGCTCCATCCTGCGTCCCCATCCTTATGTGCTGCTCCATCCTGCGTCCCAATCCTTATGTGCTGCATCCTGCGTCCCCATCCTTATGTGCTGCTCCCATCCTGCGTCCCCATCCTTATGTTCATGTTGCATCCTGCGTCCCCATCCTTATGTGCTGCTGCATCCTGCGTCCCCATCCATATGTGCTGCTCCCATCCTGCGTCCCCATCCTTATGTTCATGCTGCATCCTGCGTCCCCATCCTTATGTGCTGCTGCATCCTGCGTCCCCATCCTTATGTTCATGCTGCATCCTGCGTCCCCATCCTTATGTTCATGCTGCATCCTGCGTCCACATCCTTATGTTCATGCTGCATCCTGCGTCCCCATCCTTATGTGCTGCTCCATCCTGAGTCCCCATCCTTATGTGCTGCTCCATCCTGCGTCCCCATCCTTATGTGCTGCTCCCATCCTGCGTCCCCATCCTTATGTGCTGCTCCATCCTGCGTCCCCATCCTGATGTGCTGCTCCATCCTGCGTCCCCATCCTTATGTGCTACTCCATCCTGCGTCCCCATCCTTATGTGCTGCTCCATCCTGCGTCCCCATCCTGTTATGTGCTGCTCCATCATGCGTCCCCATCCTTATGTGCTGCTCCATCCTGCGTCCCCATCCTTATGTACTGCTCCATCCTGCGTCCCCATCCTTATGTGCTGCTCCATCCTGCGTCCCCATCCTTATGTGCTGCTCCATCCTGCGTCCCCATCCTGTTATGTGCTGCTCCATCATGCGTCCCCATCCTTATGTGCTGCTCCATCCTGCGTCCCCATCCTTATGTGCTGCTCCATCCTGCGTCCCCATCCTTATGTGCTGCTCCATCCTGCGTCCCCATCCTTATGTGCTGCTCCATCCTGCGTCCCCATCCTGTTATGTGCTGCTCCATCATGCGTCCCCATCCTGTTATGTGCTGCTCCATCCTGCGTCCCCATCCTTATGTGCTGCTCCATCCTGCGTCCCCATCCTTATGTGCTGCTCCATCCTGCGTCCCCATCCTTATGTGCTGCTCCATCCTGCGTCCCCATCCTTATGTGCTGCTCCATCCTGCGTCCCCATCCTTATGTGCTGCTCCATCCTGCGTCCCCATCCTTATGTGCTGCTCCATCCTGCGTCCCCATCCTTATGTGCTGCTGCATCCTGCGTCCCCATCCTTATGTGCTGCTGCATCCTGCGTCCCCATCCTTATGTGCTGCTCCATCCTGCGTCCCCATCCTTATGTGCTGCTGCATCCTGCGTCCCCATCCTTATGTGCTGCTCCATCCTGCGTCCCCATCCTTATGTGCTACTGCATCCTGCGTCCCCATCCTTATGTGCTGCTCCATCCTGCGTCCCCATCCTTATGCGCTGCTCCATCCTGCGTCCCCATCCTTATGTGCTGCTGCATCCTGCGTCCCCATCCTTATGTGCTGCTGCATCCTGCGTCCCCATCCTTATGTGCTGCTCCATCCTGCGTCCCCATCCTTATGTGCTGCTCCATCCTGCGTCCCCATCCTTATGTGCTGCTCCATCCTGCGTCCCCATCCTGTTATGTGCTGCTCCATCATGCGTCCCCATCCTTATGTGCTGCTCCATCCTGCGTCCCCATCCTTATGTGCTGCTCCATCCTGCATCCCCATCCTTATGTGCTGCTCCATCCTGCGTCCCCATCCTTATGTGCTGCTCCATCCTGCGTCCCCATCCTTATGTGCTGCTCCATCCTGCGTCCCCATCCTGTTATGTGCTGCTCCATCCTGCGTCCCCATCCTTATGTGCTGCTGCATCCTGCGTCCCCATCCTTATGTGCTGCTCCATCCTGCGTCCCCATCCTTATGTGCTGCTCCATCCTGCGTCCCCATCCTTATGTGCTGCTCCATCCTGCGTCCCCATCCTGTTATGTGCTGCTCCATCATGCGTCCCCATCCTTATGTGCTGCTCCATCCTGCGTCCCCATCCTTATGTGCTGCTCCATCCTGCATCCCCATCCTTATGTGCTGCTCCATCCTGCGTCCCCATCCTTATGTGCTGCTCCATCCTGCGTCCCCATCCTTATGTGCTGCTCCATCCTGCGTCCCCATCCTGTTATGTGCTGCTCCATCCTGCGTCCCCATCCTTATGTGCTGCTCCATCCTGCGTCCCCATCCTTATGTGCTGCTCCATCCTGCGTCCCCATCCTTATGTGCTGCTCCATCCTGCGTCCCCATCCTTATGTGCTGCTCCATCCTGCGTCCCCATCCTGTTATGTGCTGCTGCATCCTGCGTCCCCATCCTTATGTGCTGCTCCATCCTGCGTCCCCATCCTTATGTGCTGCTCCATCCTGCGTCCCCATCCTGTTATGTGCTGCTCCATCATGCGTCCCCATCCTTATGTGCTGCTCCATCCTGCGTCCCCATCCTTATGTGCTGCTCCATCCTGCGTCCCCATCCTTATGTGCTGCTCCATCCTGCGTCCCCATCCTTATGTGCTGCTGCATCCTGCATCCCCATCCTTATGTGCTGCTGCATCCTGCGTCCCCATCCTTATGTGCTGCTGCATCCTGCATCCCCATCCTTATGTGCTGCTCCATCATGCGTCCCCATCCTTATGTGCTGCTCCATCCTGCATCCCCATCCTTATGTGCTGCTCCATCCTGCGTCCCCATCCTTATGTGCTGCTCCATCCTGCGTCCCCATCCTTATGTGCTGCTGCATCCTGCATCCCCATCCTTATGTGCTGCTGCATCCTGCGTCCCCATCCTTATGTGCTGCTCCATCCTGCGTCCCCATCCTGTTATGTGCTGCTCCATCCTGCGTCCCCATCCTTATGTGCTGCTCCATCCTGCGTCCCCATCCTTATGTGCTGCTCCATCCTGCGTCCCCATCCTTATGTGCTGCTCCATCCTGCGTCCCCATCCTTATGTGCTGCTCCATCCTGCGTCCCCATCCTTATGTGCTGCTCCATCCTGCGTCCCCATCCTTATATGCTGCTCCATCCTGCATCCCCATCCTTATGTGCTGCTCCATCCTGCGTCCCCATCCTTATGTGCTGCTCCATCCTGCGTCCCCATCCTTATGTGCTGCTGCATCCTGCGTCCCCATCCTTATGTGCTGCTCCATCATGCGTCCCCATCCTTATGTGCTGCTCCATCCTGCGTCCCCATCCTTATGTGCTGCTGCATCCTGCGTCCCCATCCTTATGTGCTGCTGCATCCTGCGTCCCCATCCTTATGTGCTGCTCCATCCTGCGTCCCCATCCTTATGTGCTGCTGCATCCTGCATCCCCATCCTTATGTGCTGCTGCATCCTGCGTCCCCATCCTTATGTGCTGCTCCATCCTGCGTCCCCATCCTGTTATGTGCTGCTCCATCCTGCGTCCCCATCCTTATGTGCTGCTCCATCCTGCGTCCCCATCCTTATGTGCTGCTCCATCCTGCGTCCCCATCCTTATGTGCTGCTCCATCCTGCGTCCCCATCCTTATGTGCTGCTCCATCCTGCGTCCCCATCCTTATGTGCTGCTCCATCCTGCGTCCCCATCCTTATATGCTGCTCCATCCTGCATCCCCATCCTTATGTGCTGCTCCATCCTGCGTCCCCATCCTTATGTGCTGCTCCATCCTGCGTCCCCATCCTTATGTGCTGCTGCATCCTGCGTCCCCATCCTTATGTGCTGCTCCATCATGCGTCCCCATCCTTATGTGCTGCTCCATCCTGCGTCCCCATCCTTATGTGCTGCTGCATCCTGCGTCCCCATCCTTATGTGCTGCTGCATCCTGCGTCCCCATCCTTATGTGCTGCTCCATCCTGCGTCTCCATCCTTATGTGCTGCTGCATCCTGCGTCCCCATCCTTATGTGCTGCTCCATCCTGCGTCCCCATCCTTATGTGCTGCTGCATCCTGCGTCCCCATCCTTATGTGCTGCTCCATCCTGCGTCCCCATCCTTATGCGCTGCTCCATCCTGCGTCCCCATCCTTATGTGCTGCTGCATCCTGCGTCCCCATCCTTATGTGCTGCTGCATCCTGCGTCCCCATCCTTATGTGCTGCTCCATCCTGCGTCTAATAATAAATAAGCAAAAAAACAGTGCTTTCAGACCTCAAATAATGCAATGAAATCAAGTTCATAATAATTTAGAAACAGCAATACTAGTGTTTTAACTCAGGAAGCGTTCAGAAATCAATATTTTGTGGTATAATCATGATTTTTAATCACAGCTTTCATTTGTGTGGCATGCTTTCCACCAGTCTTTCAAACTTCTGGCTCGAAAATTTAAGCAGTTCTTCTTTGTTTGATGGCTTTCGACTATCCATCATCCTCATGATTACATTCCAGATGTTTTCAATGGGTTCAGGTCTGGAGATTGGGCTGCCCATGACAGGGTTTCGATGTGGTGGTCTCCTAATGTTTGGCAGGGCTGTATATGTTTTTTGCACTTCATTTTTCAGGGTGCAGGTAGGCCCTGTATTTTTGGCCTTGTAAACTAGGGTGTCTGCCCTCATGGGATCCATCCAGATAGTGCTGAGCAGCCCGCCTGATCTAATAGTGTAGGCATCATCAGTAGGCTGTAAGAACGACACTGTGCATTATATGTGTGTGACCAGCACCATATACAAGCCTCTTTTGTGCAATTATATACTAAACCAATCACCACCTCCATGAGTTGGTTGACTGTGAGTGGTGGCCTTATCAGTATTTTGCACGTGTTTTGCCACCATTTTTATCACATGGGCTTGCTGCATCCTGCGAGTGCACTATTTCAGACACCTGGACAGGAAAGCACTGCAGTCCTTTTGTGATGTTTTAACTCTATAATTTTTGGAGGATTTTTAGTCCTCTTTTCGTGTTTTATTTTGTTCCCGCTCCTGCGACTTTCCATCCCTAGACTAAATGTACAATGTATGCCATACAAACAGCAAATCAAACAATTAGCCCTTCAAAGGGCTCTTAGTATGATGGTTCAGCTTCAGCACCAGTATCAACCCGACAGCACTGATTCGCTGTAATGTGCACACACAGGCCTGGACAAGCACTGTCTCCCTCTAATACAAACTGTCAAAGAGCTGGGCAATGGTGTGCAGAGCCGTGCGGCACCTGTTCTATTATAGCCCCTGATGATGTCACACAGCCAAACATTCTCAGTAATGCCACTACCAATGTCACGCTACAACAATTCAGGTATGGGCAGACTCCACGAGGGGAAGTGCGCTGCACTGCGCCACCAGGTGGCGACAGAGAGTGGTCAAAACGAGCCAAGTTAGTAACAATCGGTAAGCGTAAAGTTTAAAGGGGAAAACAGAATTCGTAGTCAAAATAGCAAGCCCAAACCTATCACTCACACAAGTTGCCAGCAAGAGCACCAAGAAATAGCCACCCCCAAATCAAAGAGAGGCAGAAATAGTTAACCCCACCATGACCAAGCCGGAGTAGGAGAAATAGGAAGCAAACTCTGACCCAGATCATGACAGTACCCTCCTCTTAAGGGGGCCACCGGACCCCCACGTTTCCCAGAATAGCGGGTGTGAAAGGCCCGGACCAATCAATCTGCATGGACCGACCGTGCCGGAATCCAGGACCGATCTTCAGGACCATAACCCTTTCAATGAATAAGATTATGGAGGGAACGATGAACCATGCAGGAGTCCGCAATCCGTTCCACCTCAAATTCATTTTGGCCTTCCACCGACACGTGTAGTGGAGGAGGAGGAGACTTCCCTGAGTAAGGACCCAACGGTTTCAAAAGAGCTTTATGGAACACGTTGGGAATCTGGAAAGATGGGGGAAGATGTAAACGAAAGGACACCGGGTTGACCACCTCCATGATCTCATAAGGGCCAATGAACTTAGGTCCCAACTTACCTGAAGGAATCTTGAGTTTTATATTCCGGGTCCACAACCATACCTTATCCCCAACCCGGAATACAGGCCCTACAGATCATTTTTTGTCAGCAAAGAATTTATATTTATCCTGAGCCTCCCCAATATTCTTCTCAACTTCCTGCCACATCTCCCCCAACTGTTGAACTGCAAAATCAGCCTCAGGACAGCCTGAATCCAGTCGGGAAAATTCTCCAAAATGAGGGTGAAAGCCATAGTTACAGAAGAAAGGGGAGGTACCTATGGACTGATTAATGTTATTATTAAAAGCAAACTCAGCCACAGGCAAAGAGGAACACCAATCGTCATGCTGAGTTGTGACCAGACATCGCAAAATTTGTTCCAGAGACAGATTGGTTCTCTCTGTCTGACAATTAGTCTCAGGATGGTAAGCAGAAGAAGAGGTCAAACAGATACACAACCTTTTACAAAAAGCCCTCCAGAACTTAGACGCAAACTGCACCCCTCTGTCTGAAACCACATTCAAAGGAACACCATGCAATCGCACCAAGAAATAGCCACTCCTAAATCAAAGAGAGGCAGAAATAGTTAACCCCACCCTGACCAGGCCGGAGTAGGAGAAACAGAACGCAAACTCTGACCCGGATCATAACAACCAAGATGGCTACGGCATTACAGTAACGTGCAGGCAATCCAGCGTGCTTATTGGCTGCGTAACAGTCTCCAAACAGGCGATTCAAGTTTTAAATAGCACCACCTAATGCTCGCCAAGTAACAAGCATATCCAAGTACCCAGATACTCGAGTGATATCATAATATCACCGACCACTTTTGTTCCTCCCTAGACATTATAAAAAGTACTATGCAAAGTAGCTGTGAATCCAGCACTTGGGTGCAGTAAAATACTTACTAGAATGTAGTAATGTGTGTATCTCTGCTGTTCTCTCACTCACTGGGTTCCTTCATATTTCTCCATAACCCTTCTACATTATCTTCAATAGGCAAAGGTAATAATTTTCCCTTCTTGAACTGGCAGTCCCATTTGTCTTGAGCAAGATGGATTGAAGCTGTATTTCTGTGTGACTGATCAGTTCAAGTGGCAGGGGAAAAAGCTAGTAATATGTGAAGTAAGAAAAAAAAACCTGTTTCTGTAAGAAAATATGCTACAGTTTGATGCATTTGTTTGTACTACTGATTTATGCAATGTTTTTTGAAACACTAACATAACCTGATTGTTATTTTTAAACTGAGGATTCACTGCAATTTGCATCATTTTTCAGTCCACTTGCACAGCTTCACAAAGAAAACAAGGGGCATTTCTGAAGGAAATAAAGAAGAAACATCTTTTAACTTGATATCCTGTAATTTTTGTTCTTGTAGAAAACAAAGCAATATACGCATGTCAAGCTGTGAGTTCTAATGAGCAATATCACTAATGTGTGCGAGGCACGCTCCCTTCAACAGAATTGCTTTAAAAACAGTGTCACCAGAGAGTTGGCCATCTTGCAGATTACCTGAGCGTCAACCCCATTAACTAGGGATCTGCTTATCTGCCATGCAGTGATCATTCATTCCTAATGAAAAAATTCATGGCAATGCTATTACATCATAGCCTGCAGATATATAGTTAAATGAAACTAAATTTACAGATAGGTGAAAACTATTTAGTATATAGAGATTACTGAAGTGACGACTTATCGAATTGCAGCGATAGCTGAAAGTATAACGTAAAAATAAAACTGATAAATTGTAATTGCCATATGTAATGATCTGTACTGAAGGGAGGTTTTAAACAGCATTACTGTGAAATATGATAGATAGATAAATGCATACAATACACTCATATCTAGATTCATTCAGTATTGAGTATGTTTAAAAAAATGTGTTTCCATTTTTTATCATTTCCATGTCTATCAATACAGTGATTTCCATCATTCAAAACCTTTTCCTTTTTGATGTTGCAATTTTAATGTTTAGGAGTGTGTATTAATGTCATTCTACATTATGTATTACAGCGAAGCTAAGACATCTAGATCCACTAATGAGGAGTGTCTTAAATTCCTCAATTTTTAAAGGGGTTGTCCCATGTCTAAATATTACATTTCTATGCTATATCATCTAAAGGACTACAAACTTTCAATTGAAATCACATAAAACATTTCCCCTTTATGGCTGTTACTTACTTTTTATGATGCCCCCTGAATTTCATGTGATTCTTTTTTTTTTTTTTTTAGAATGTTCACCAAATGAAATTAAAAATTGTGCTGTAGTGAAGACAATCTCTAAACACTTAATGATGCTTGCAGCACGCAATGGGATAACCAGCAGTAGATTAATTTAATGTGAAAAAACTCTATTAACAGTTTGTGGTGCTAACGACAAACAATACGTTAACCAGCTGGTCTTTTGAGGCTATAAGTGGTAGTAGAATCTCAGAAGTCAAAAGAGACAGTAGATAGAGATGAGAAAACGTTCTCCAATCTCAAATTCGGCATGAACGTAACTCATTCGAATTTGTGTTCACTTACATGAGCATTTTTACTCAGCCAGGCAACATTTGGCCACAGCTTGGTATATCATCACATTTCCACTAATGCTTTTGATATTACTTTCATTAGGATAGTGATCTGTATGATGAGCTTGGAAAATGGGGGGACGTGTTTGAGGATAGGGGTTGTGGAGAGGTTAGAAGAGTATGTCGAGGGGGTACAGGAGCGGTGCACGCTTTGATATGTTTTTCCCTTAACTTTACACAGTAACATAGTAACATAGTTAGTAAGGCCGAAAAAAGACATTTGTCCATCCAGTTCAGCCTATATTCCATCATAATAAATCCCCAGATCTACGTCCTTCTACAGAACCTAATAATTGTGTGTTGATTCCTACAAACAATTGCAGAAACCATCCACAACATCATGACACAAGGTCTTCTGTGATTAACTGCGAAAGTAATATGTTCCTGGCCTTTAAAAAAAGCGAACATCTTGTTTTACTGGTGCCATTGTCTCAGTGTCAAAGTGCAGAGAGGTCGCTCATGCGCTGGTGCTGAAAGTGAACTTGTCAGTTGAAAAGATAGGATCTTGCAAAAACTGTGTGGCAAACTCCGGAAGCCCCATTTGCTACTCCAATATTGGCAGGCAGCCACAAAGCCCAATTAACTACTCCACATCATTTGTGATAAAACTGTGTTTCACTGGCAAATCAGAAGGCCAGGTTTCCACTTAACCCCGTTCCGACATCCGGTGTAACAGTATGCTGATGTTGGACTCCCTCTTGCCGGGCACATGACAGCTGATCTATAAAGCTGACATGTGCCGCAACAGCCATGGGAGGAATAGCGATCCACACTCGGCTGTTAACTAGTTAAATGCCGCTGTCAATTTTTGACAATGGCATTTGACTTGTGCTTTCGGAAGTGCGTCATAAATCTCGCCAATCGGTGACCCTATCACATGATCACGGGTCACAGATGGTTCGACATGACAGTCAGAGGTGTGAAGCAGTCTTCTATGAATGTTATTGCCGGACTGCTATGAGTGCAAGATCTGCCTGTGAGTAGCAGAGGCGATCAAAGTACAGCAGCTTCTAGTCTCCCTTGGAGACTATTGAAGCATGCAAAAAGTAAAAAAAAGTTTTAAAAAATATTAAAAAAAATCTGATTGTGCCATTCACCCATTTATTGCCCACCCTTTTTCCGAGCCTACCTTTATCACCAGATGCCACTAGAGCCAAGGTGCAGAGCCCAACCTCAACTAAATACAATTATTGTTATTCAGCTATAGTTTCACTGTTTGCTCGCAGGTTTCTTTCTTCTTTTTTTCTCACCTGCCTTCTTCTTGCCTCAAATTACCCCTCATGTTTTTGCTGACTTATTTTCACAGGTCTCCGAGAGATACGGTTTCAGTCTTGTGGAGACACCACTATAACCACTCGTTTTTATTACCTGGAAAACTGCTCTTGCCCTTTGATTATATAGTTATTTGGTCTATATCCGGCCGTTCACATTATGTTTGATCCGAATGTTCTTCATCTTTGTTATAATGTCGCACTCCTCATCTTCTGGATCAATTGTGTACTATAATTTCTCAATGTTTATTTTGTGATTGGCCTCGGCAGGTCACACTCCTTGACCCTGTTATGTTGTGTTCTGAATAAAACTTTCTTAAATAAAAAATTAAAAAAAAAAATATAAAAAAAAAATTAAAGTTCAAATCACGCCCTTTTCGCCCTATTCAAAATAAAATTAAAAAAATACACATATTTGGTGTTGCCGCATTCAGAATTGCCCAAGCTGTCAATATAAAACAAAAGTTAAACCAATACTGAACAGCATAAAGAGAAAAAAAAATTAAAACGTCAGAATTACTTTTTTTTGTCAACAAAACATAGTAGTAAAAAGCAATAACAGGCAATCAAAAGATCGTGTTTAGACAAAAATGGTATCAATAAAAATGACAACACAGCACACAAAAAATAAGCCCTCACCCAGCTCCAGATCACGAGAACTGGAGATGTTACAGTCCTTGGAAAATGGCACCATTTTTTTTAATCAAATTTTGGAATTTTTTTTCACCACTTTAAAAAAAAAAAAAACAACTGTGCAATTTCCCCACATTTTTAATATTTTTGCTGTTTTCCAGTACACGATGTGTTAAAACCAATGGTTTCTTTCAAAAGTGCAACTTGTTCTGCAAGAAACAAGCCTTCACATGGCCATATTTGCCAAAAAATAAAAAAAGTTATGGCTCTGGGAAAAAAAAGGAGCAAAAAATGAAAACGTAAAAAAATAAAAAAAATACCTCTGGTCGTGAATAGGTTAAAAATCGATAGACTTAATATTGTGGTGCAGCTTTGAGACCCAATTAGCTACTCCAATCGTTTTTTATAAAACTATGTTTCAGAGACAAATCAGAAGGCCAAATTTCCACTTAAAAATCGTTAGGCCTAATATTGGGGTTATAGAATACACAGTACACCCAATAATCATAAGGATACTAGTAATAACTTATTATAGAAAATAACACGATAGCCAAAACCATCAAGGTGCACTGTGAGAAAGTGCAATGGAAAAACCACTGCGAAAGGAGATATATAAATGGATTGATATATAAAATTCTTTTTATTAATATGTAATCATAGGCACCCTAATAATAAAGCCATATATGTTTCATATTCCCCGCCTTGGTTTTATGGAAGTTTTAAATTAGTCCATGATGTAATACGTTGGTTGTTGGTTCTAATATTGGGGTGCAGACACGTTGATCAATTTTCTACTCCAAATCGTTTACGATAAATCAGTGTTTCATTGGCAAATCAGAAGGACAGATTTTGACTTAAAAATCATTAGGCCTAATTGGGCCATAAGGCCCAATTAGCTACTTCAAATAGTTTAGGATAATACATTGTTTCATTGGCAAATCAGAAGGCCTGATTTCGACTTAAAAATTGTTAGGCCTAAAATAGTGGTGCAGCCAAGAGGCATAATTAGCTACTGCAAATTGTTTGTGATAAAACTGTGCTTCAGAGACAAATCATAAAGACAGAAATCGTTAGGCCTATTATTGGGGTGCAGCCACAAGGCCCAATTATCTACTCCAAATCATTTCTGATAAAATTGCGTTAAGTAACAAATCAGAAGGCCAGATTTCCCCTTAAAAATTGTTAGGTATAACAGTGTTGTTCAGGCACAATATCTAAGAAAATAAATAGTGATTGTTCATTTAGTGACAGATGACTGACAGCTGTGAGCCTATGGTTGTGAAACAGCAGGTTACAAGAGGGAAAGGCAGCTTACAACATGAGTGGGAAAAAGCAAGGTCGGGTGGAAGGGGAATAGGCTTATCTGCACCGATGCCAAAAATTTTTCATTTTGGATCTGGGGCCGGATGAAGATTTTTAGGAGCAAACAGTAACAATGCAGTGGTATCAAAAGAATCTGCATAACTAATCATAGGCAAAATAGTTGAAAGTAAAATGTATGCATGAGATGGCCAAAATGATTGTCAATAAAATGATGGTAGTCTCACGTTCGAAGCAGTAGTGGATGGTGAGATAAAAAGCCTGAAAGTCAAAAGTTCAAAACATTGTTACCCTTTTGCTTGTCAGTGTCTACAATGATGTATGCACTTATCATCACTCCTGGACGTGGCTCCAGGACATAGATAAAATAATGTATGGCTGTATAAATTATATGAAATGTATGATATCCTGAAGCCAGGTTCAGGGGCAGTCAGTGTGTGATTCTGTATACTCGTGTTTGCAGTTGCTCTGAGGATTATCGTGAGCTATTGATGCAGCTTGAACTTTCCTGCAGAATGAATGATGCTGGAGCCAATGACTTCCACTAGCAGCACATCCCCATATGTTTGAAGGTTCAAGCTGGTGAAATGAAATATCACATAGTGCCTCACATAAAGCCTCCACTGACACAAAGATGAGGGAGGATCCAGCCCCCAGAGATCTCCTGCCCCCGGCTTCCTGGCACTCTGCAGACTCCATCTCTCAAGCTACTCCCCATGAAATTAGTCAGGCCCTATGGTACAGTGATGGAACCTGTCTCCTGAAGCAGGAGACATCCTAAGGCTGCTGCTGAGGGATCAGCCTCAGAAGGCATTTGCCCCCCCCCACCTGGATTGCCACTGCTAATAGTATGCTAAGGTGTGACTGTAGCAGTTCTAGGCAAATCCCCATTACTGAAAGTCAGCAAAGTGGCTACAGTCACTGCCCACATTACTGTGATTGAAAGGTGGCTATGCATTGTATCATTGTAGATTTGTCTGTCATTCAAGTCATGGGTTATATATGCAACTACTGCTAACATTGATGTGATCAGTGACTGAAAACTGTTTGCTACAGGAAGAATTAAAGTTCAATTTCTTCTGATAGCTGCACTTTCAGTAAGGCCTCTTTCACACATCCATGTCTCCAGTATGTGTGGTGACATTTTTCACACGTACAGGAGACACAGACAAACATCCATTCAAATGAATGAGTTAGTGCACATATCAGTGTATTTCCACGGACCATGTGTCCATGTGCCCCACTCGTAGACATGTCCGTTTTTTACCGCCAGCATGGGCTACAAAACATCCCGATATGTGCACATGGAGAACACAAATTGATGTCATCTGTGTGACACGCATCGGTGCCGGAGAAGAAGCGCTACAGTATTCACTGTTCCCCGGCAGCAGGTGATGAAGATGGCTGCCATCATTCTCCCCTGCTCTGTTGGCGATCGGTGCTCACAGCAGCTCATTCACCAGTGGCTCTCAGCCTGGACAGTCGCATCTTGGCACCATCCAGATTGAAAACTATTTAGCCCCAAGACATGGTTTACAGCTTGGGACAGAACGATGGACAGGTATGATGTTGTTTTTCTATTTTACTTTTACTAGAGGAGATCGAGGGCTTCGGTGTAATTAGGCGAGGTCGTAAGTATGGTTTAATTGAGATTAATAAAGGAGTCTGTGTCATTTTTCAATTAAAGAACTTTATTCTGGCTGTGTCTTTATTTACATATAAGTATAGTTCTAGTAACGGAGAGGTGTCTTACAGACACCTCTCCATTACTAAGCCGTGGGCATGATGTCACCTGACAATACAAAGGTGACATTAACCCCACAAATATGAACCCCACTTGCCACAGCTACAGGGCAAGTGGGAAGAGCCGGGCAAAGCACCAGAAATGGCTCATCTAATAGATGCACCTTTTCTGGGCAGCTGTGGGCTGCTGTTTTTAGGCTGTGGAGGCCTATATCAATTGCCCCTTATCAGCCTGAGAATACCAGCCCCCTGCTGTGAGCTTTAGCAAGGCTGGTTGTCAAAAATGCAGGGGACCCTATGCCATTTTTTTAATTATTTATTTAAATATAAATCAGTGTGGGGATCCCTCTGTTCTTGATAACCAACCTCACTGAAGCTGACAGCTGATGGATGCAGCCCCAAGCTGTGAGTTTTGCCTGCAAGAAAATGGGGGGAATGCAAGCCGGATTTTTCATTAATTTATTTTGTTATATTGCAGTTCGCATGCGAGGAATCATCTACTCCTGCTGTCACTGTTATTAGCAGCAGCAGGTGTTGGATGACAGAAGTAAGAGTTCCAAAAGCCCCCACCTGCTGTCATCATTCTGACTTTAATATAACTCTCATCATTCTCTTCTGCTCGCATGGATTGCTGGCATCTTCAGCACCCGCCGCTGGGGAACAGTGCTTGCTGTTACTTTTTTGACCTTTTGGCTGTTTATCAGCTCATGATTACTATATTTTTTGGAACAGCGCTTACTGTAACGCTTCTTCCTGGTGGCCGTCTGTGTGGTACTGATGCGGCACATGGTTGTCACATGTGTGACGCATATATTACACACACGGACACGGATATCTCCAGTACCGTTTTTTACGGTACTGGCATTGAACTGATGTGTGAAACTAGGCTAAGGTAGCCAGGCAAAGTAATGCTATTGTAATGCTCTTTCCTTGCAGACTAACCCTATATCTGCAACTAAATAGTGTTATCCAAGGTTACAGATTCCCTTTAAACAAAATCACAAATCTCAGGAATCCAATATTTTAAAATCAACCACTGTTGGGCTGGCGGAATGCACCAAATAATATTAAGGAAGAGATAAAGTGCGTTCACAACCTGGGGTCCACCGTGCAGAGATGACACCTACTGCCCGGTAATGGCAGACAGTATATGGTGGTATAATATGAACACACACGGGTTAGCTTCACTGGGTATGTAATGAGGTGAACCCTGTTGCATCACAGGGCCGCAATACCGCATAGTGAACGCTAGTATTTTGGACACCGGACCCTGCCCCAAGGACACAGGGTTAGAGTCCCTCTAGACCCACTAGCGTTCGGCCACACAACTGCGGTACCAAGGAGAAACTGAACTAAAGATTTACAACACTATGTGCGTACAGCGCCGCTCTGGCGGACGCCACTAACCACCCTAAGCTTTGGCCAGGAAAGCGCACTATTTGTTCACGGTTCCGCTCTGACGGATGCTGCTATAGATGTAGTACAGTCATGCCTTGTGCTGGATGGCACAATCTGGCGCTAGTCAGCTCCAATCATCCACACTCAGTCAACAATGTTAGGGAAGAGGATCAAATAGGAGCTTTCATCAGATTGCATACACACCTCCATGCATACACAATTTTAGATTGATACTAGCGCATGGCCGAGTGTCCATGCAAACCTTTTAAAGCTGTGTCCTTCCGGGACCTTCACAGTGGTCCAATCAGGGTTGCTTGAGGAACTCAGCATGTGACCCCTGACCTCCAATGAGAGGTTGTCCCATGGGCATGCTCAGTTGACAAAAAGCGGGACTTAGTCCCTGGAGCGTCTGCTCGCCACTGATTAGTGCTGGTTACAATAGCTGAACCTGGGATTGCAACAGTAACCAGACACACAGCATTAGCTTGAGTAAGACACTGTGACCGACGTCTCTGCTGAGCAGGCTCCTCTGCGACTGGGGAAGAATGAGAGACCACAGAGGACATAGTTCGAGATCCCCCCTCCACAGTGGTGGGAACTCGACACCTAACAATCATCCACCCCACAAATTGTGCTTTTTAAACATTTTCATTTTTTATATATTTTCATACTTTGATGCAGTATTCTAATATTAGACCTGCACACTTCACCTTAATATAGCAGCCTGCTGCAGGTGCTCGCTTTAGGGACAGTAAATAAAAAAGCTTTTCTGGTCCTGTTTATTGCTTCAAAATTATTGGTGTGCAATTTATAAAAAAATATTATATAACAGGCACATTTTATATTTTGAATACCAGTTTTAATAGTCCAATTTTTCAACCTTACACCTTGTTAACATACTGCATACTGTTGCTGAATGGCTGGGGAAGAAAATAGCAGAAAAAATAATTTTAATAAAATGGGGCTCCATCTTATTGTCAGAATTTAAGGTATCTTGCTTGAGGGCCAGCGGTGATAGATCGGGGTCACAAGAGGCATGGTCCCTTCCTCAGGTAGCTGTCGGCGGCAGAAGTGGGGCAAATCTGCTATCCCGGGGGATCCCAGAGGTGCTGGCTGCAGATCCGCTGTCGGCAGAGCAGATAGCAAGGAGCAGAAACTGGAGTCATTTACCTGACACTGCAACATTTTCACGGTATTACTAGCTCAGGATGCCAGCGGCAGAAATGTGGAGATGCCGTGGCCTGGTGTCCACGGCAAGCAGAGTTGAGTGCATCACCAGTTTCTCGACGGCCATCTATCTGAGGCCGCATGTGCGCAGATTGATATCTCGACGGCCCTGGATTTAGGAAAATGGCCACCGAGATCTCAATCTGCCCACGCATGGCCTCCGGCAGCCATTATCCGTAATGGCCTCCGAGATCTCAAGCCCACAGCCTCAGGAAAATGGAGGGCAAGAGGTTAACCAAGATCTCAATCCACACATGATCCACCACTGGCGGCCCACGCCTTCAGGAAGGGCCACAGGGAAACCACAACGATGCACTCCACACTGCCCAACGTTGACACCGAGCCTCAGCATCACCACACCTTTGCCGCCGCCGGTTCCCTTAGGAAGGGATGCTACTACACCACTAATGCAACCCCCCGGTAAGCCTGCATTTGGGCTATAAGACGCACCCCCATTTTCCTCCCAAATTTTTTTTGGAAAAGTGCATCATATAGTTGAAAAGTACGGTAACTACTTTGCAACACAACATTTTGGGTTACGTTATATTTTTGTTCAAGAAGGTGGGGGGATAACTTAAAAAATGAAAAATAAACTAAAAAAAGTTTAAGGTTTTACAACTGTTTCATTGTTCAAATTTAACAACTTTCACCACGTAGACCATCACAATCATAGTAACATAGTAACATAGTAACATAGTTAGTAAGGCCGAAAAAAGACATTTGTCCATCCAGTTCAGCCTATATTCCATCATAATAAATACCCAGATCTACGTCCTTCTACAGAACCTAATAATTGTATGATACAATATTGTTCTGCTCCAGGAAGACATCCAGGCCTCTCTTGAACCCCTCGACTGAGTTCGCCATCACCACCTCCTCAGGCAAGCAATTCCAGATTCTCACTGCCCTAACAGTAAAGAATCCTCTTCTATGTTGGTGGAAAAACCTTCTCTCCTCCAGACGCAAAGAATGCCCCCTTGTGCCCGTCACCTTCCTTGGTATAAACAGATCCTCAGCGAGATATTTGTATTGTCCCCTTATATACTTATACATGGTTATTAGATCGCCCCTCAGTCGTCTTTTTTCTAGACTAAATAATCCTAATTTCGCTAATCTATCTGGGTATTGTAGTTCTCCCATCCCCTTTATTAATTTTGTTGCCCTCCTTTGTACTCTCTCTAGTTCCATTATATCCTTCCTGAGCACCGGTGCCCAAAACTGGACACAGTACTCCATGTGCGGTCTAACTAGGGATTTGTACAGAGGCAGTATAATGCTTTCATCATGTGTATCCAGACCTCTTTTAATGCACCCCATGATCCTGTTTGCCTTGGCAGCTGCTGCCTGGCACTGGCTGCTCCAGGTAAGTTTATCATTAACTAGGATCCCCAAGTCCTTCTCCCTGTCAGATTTACCCAGTGGTTTCCCGTTCAGTGTGTAATGGTGATATTGATTCCCTCTTCCCATGTGTATAACCTTACATTTATCATTGTTAAACCTCATCTGCCACCTTTCAGCCCAAGTTTCCAACTTATCCAGATCCATCTGTAGCAGAATACTATCTTCTCTTGTATTAACTGCTTTACATAGTTTTGTATCATCTGCAAATATCGATATTTTACTGTGTAAACCTTCTACCAGATCATTAATGAATATGTTGAAGAGAACAGGTCCCAATACTGACCCCTGCGGTACCCCACTGGTCACATCGACCCAGTTAGAGACTATACCATTTATAACCACCCTCTGCTTTCTATCACTAAGCCAGTTACTAACCCATTTACACACATTTTCCCCCAGACCAAGCATTCTCATTTTGTGTACCAACCTCTTGTGCGGCACGGTATCAAACGCTTTGGAAAAATCGAGATATACCACGTCCAATGACTCACCGTGGTCCAGTCTATAGCTTACCTCTTCATAAAAACTGATTAGATTGGTTTGACAGGAGCGATTTCTCATAAATCATGTATTTTCCCTTCCCATAGTTGCTTCTCTACATGTCTACAATGCAGTGCACTGGAATTACAAAATCTTTAAAAGCACATTGGCAAAATAATTGTTAATTTGATTGTCACACCTCTAAGGCCGGCGTCACACTCAGCGTAAGACAATACGGTCCATAATTAACGGCCGTAATACGCAGAAAAGTCCCCAAAATAGTGGTCCATATCTCCTCCGTAGGCAGGGTGTGTCAGCGTATTTTGCGCATGGCATCCTCCGTATGTAATTCGTATGGCATCCGTACTGCGAGATTTTCTCGCAGGCTTGCAAAACCGACATACGGCCATACAATGGATCCATGTTCTCAAAAAATCATAACAACATATATACTGTGTATATATATATATATATATATATATATATACACATATATATATGTCAGTAAGACACATATATATATTAATATTTCATCCAACGCGAGATAGCTTTAAAGCCGGTAATTCAATTGCTGGCCTTTGTGATCTCCTTCCTAAACCTGACATGATATGAGACATGGTTTACATACAGTAAACCATCTCATATCCCCATTTTTTTGCATATTCCACACTACTAATGTTAGTAGTGTGTATGTGCAAAATTTGGGCGCTCTAGCTATTAAATTAAAGGGTTAAATGGCGGAAAAAATTGGCGTGGCTCCCGTGCAATTTTCTCCGCTAGAGTAGTAAAGCCAGTGACTGAGGACAGATATTAATAGCCTGGAGAGGGTCCATGGTTATTTGACCCCCCGGCTAAAAACATCTGCCCCCAGCCACCCCAGAAAAGGCACATCTGGAAGATGCGCCTATTCTGGCACTTGGCCACTCTCTTCCCATTCCCGTGTAGCAGTGGGATATGGGGTATTGAAGGGTTAATGTCACCTTGCTATTGTAAGGTGACATTAAGCCAGATTATTAATGGAGAGGTGTCAATTATGACACCTATCCATTATTAATACAATAGCATAAAATGGTTAAAAAAACATACACACAATATTGCAAAGTATTTTAATGAAATAAACACACAGGTTGTTGTAATATTTTATTCCACTCTCAATCCACCTGAAGACCCTCGACCTGTAACAAATTAAAAATAATAAACCAACAATATCTCATACCTTCCGTCGATATGTCCCACGATGTAAATCCATCTAAAGGGGTTAAATTATTTTACAGGCAGGAGCTCTGCTAAAATGCAGCTGTGCTCCTGCCTGTAAAACCCCAGCAAATGAATGGAAAGTAGGTCAATGACCTGTAATTACCTTCATTTGCGGTGATGCGCCCTCTGCTGGATGTCCTCATATGACCTAGAGCGTGGGAACTTTTCAGAATATTTTCCCAGCCTCGAGGTCATATGAGGACAACCAGCAGAGGGCGCATCACGGTGAATGAAGGTAACTACAGGTCATTGACCTACTTTCCATTCATTCGCTGGGGTTTTACAGGCAGGAGCACAGCTGCATTATAGCAGAGCTCCTGCCTGTAAAATAAATTAACCCCTTCAGATGGATTAACATCGTGGGACAGATCGACGGAAGGTATGAGATATTGTTGGTTTATTATTTTTAATTTGTTACAGGTCGAGGGTCTTCAGGTGGATTGACAGTGGAATAAAATATTCTTCCCCCGGAAGAAGGCACCATCAGACCAGAGGTATAGTTAAGATTAATATTCTGTACACTTATCTGTTTATCGCGCCACAATGTTGTGATGTATTTTGGGGCAACACATTGTATTATGCCATGTGGCAAGAGAGACTCCTTTACCCTAACAACTATTACATATATATGGCGGCGAGATCTAATGTTGTGACAAGCTTACCTCTGGCCTGGGGTGCCTATATATTGGCACCATCTCCATCATTGTTGTTTTTATAATGTTTTGAATATTGTCTCAAATAAAATTTATAATTTTTTTGTACGATGAGGTTCTTGTGCAATCTTTTGTAGGTCATAATAATGCTGGAAATATTATAAGTTTGCAAATTTTGTGGATAGAAAAATTGATCAGTCCTAAGAGAAGGAGGGATTATAAACATCTTCTTTAGGCTACGTTCACATTAGCGTTTCCCTACGCAGCGTCGGGAAACGCTGCGGCGACGCATGTGTCATGCGCCCCTATATTTAAAATGGGGGACGCATGGACATGCGTTGTGCTGCGTTGTGCGACGCATGCGTTTTTTTGGCCGCAAGCGTCGGGCGCAGAAAACGCAACAAGTTGCATTTTTCTTGCGTCCAAATTTTGGCAAAAAACGACGCATGCATCGCAAAACGCAGCGTTTTTGCGTGCGTTTTGGTGCGTTTTTATTTGCGTTGTGCGTTGCGTCGCCGACGCAGCGGCGCACAACGCAAATGTGAACGTAGCCTTACTCAGTATACATATTGGATTTTACATTTGCAAATTAGAGTTCCACAAGGATTAATTTGAAATGTAAATATTGTTATGATTATTATATAATGTTATTATTCACACAAATGAATAAATTAATTTAAGTTTTTATAGTATGAATATTGGGTGGCATATATCAGGTTGCCATTCATACCTGGCCAAGATTTGCTTCCTTTTTATTTGTAGCTTGTTCAAATTTGTAATGGCAATAAATGTGGTGTTTGCTGTGTTGACGTGTTATAGGAAAACCATAAATATGGATTATTGCTCATAAATTCAAGTTAAATAAAATGACTTGCATTTTATTACAGGGCTGTAAAGACTATTTCTAACATTAATTGATTGTATCAAATATGATTAATATTTTTGTGTTTTTATGATTTTCCATGACCAGGTACAAACAAATATCAATTACTAGTTAATCTGGTCTTCAAAATTCAATTCCATGCCTCACCCTTTTGGGGACTGTCAGATGCTTTTAAGCAATGTATGTTTTTAGTTACTTGATCCATGAATAAAAATATTTATTTCTGAAACATGTGAATTAATTCTGTAACTTTTACCTGGGCTGTATCTGAAACATTTTTATTATGATGAAATAAAGATTGTGGAGATATTTTAAACCTAACCATTTGTAATATTTCTTATTTTGCTTATATCAATAGACCAAATGAAGCAGGAGTAGAATTTGGGTGTCAAGAATAGATAGTAGCCAGGAATACACTGTCAGGACTGGCGGAATGCACCAAATAATAATAATAGAGAATATGAGGTGCGTTCGCTGTCCGGGGTCCACTGTGCAGAGATGACATCTACTTCTGAGTAATGGCGGATGGACGCTTTCTCACACGCGGGTTTAGTGTGTTGCTTCAAAGAGTCGCCAATATACGCTGTGCCCTGTTAGCAGTCACAGGGTGCAGCTGAAAGACACTAGTGGGATCCCTATGAATAACATCCACTAAACTGGTGATTGGACTCGCTCAGACCCTCGGTGGCTTTTGAGCCCGCGCCTGAGGATGCCCTGAGTCAGATGCTTAGTCCAAGCAGGAATTCCCACCCTACACTGACAGGCTGTTAGGAAAGCGCACTGATTGCGCACGGTGCAGTATAAGAGGGCACCGCAAAAGGCACTATAACGAGTGGTAGGTGTGCAGGTAGCAATGTCGGGCGCTAGATAGCATCCACCATTCGCGAGCAGTCAACAACACTAGGAAGGGTAATGATTAAGAAGCGACAGTTATACATCTACACACACACGTTATCAAGTTTACACTAGCGCATGGCTGAGCGGCTATGCGAACTTTTTATAGCAGTAGTGCTGCAGAACCTTCCTGATGGTCCAATAGGAGCTGTAACAAGACCTAAGCATGTGACCCCGGACCTCCAATGGGAGGTCGTTCCGTGGGCATGCTCAGTATGGGAAAAGCAGGACTTCATCCCAGAAAGGCCTGCTTGCTGCTGATCAGTGTTGGCTACAAAGGCAGAGCCTGGAAAGGCAGCAGCAACCAGTCGCAAAGTATCCACAGTATCAGCTTGAGCCAGACGCTGGGACCGACATCTCCGCAGGTTCCACTGCGGCTGGAGAAGAATGGGAGACAGCAGTGGACATGGTTCGAGATTCCCCCTGTGCGGAGGCGGGAGCTCGACACCTAAGATACACTGACATGGATATTACTAATAGTCTTATTAACCCATTTTTGCCATTAGTCTCAAGTACAGTTATTTGAGTTAGTTCACATTACTTGCATCTGCTGTTGATTAATCCATGATGTGCTGCTAGCATCGTGAACTCTTATTAGAGACAGTTCTCACTATGTTAGAATCTGCTGTGGATTCCTTTATTTGCATATGCTGTTGGTTAACCTATTGTGGGTGAGGATCACAAACTATAATTATAGTCAGAGCTAGAGATCAGAGGATTGATCTGTGCGGGATCGAGTTTGAGTTTAATTTTTCAGAAATTTGTGGTAATGTGAATATTAACATTTTGAGATTTCATCCTCGGCAACCCCCACCCCCTTCAAAAGAAAAACAAACAAACTTGTCCAGCACCATTTTCCACACTGCTGATGCACCAGAGAGCAGGCGAACATCATTTTTCATTGTCATGCAGGCTTTTTTTTTTATAACGGACTGCAGCATATTACAACTTATCATACCTTGTACAGTGGTGGTCAAAACCAGGGCCATCTGAGATCACCGCTTCCCATTGGAGCACAGTTTGTATGGCAGAGTCATTTTCCATCTCTAGAATCACTGGGTAAGTCTCTTTCTCCTGTAAAGTGTAAGCTCTTATGGTCAATGGGGCACTCTCTTTCTTTCTCCTGTAGAATGCAAGCTCTTATGGTCTGCGGGGTCCTCTCTCTCCTATAGGGTTTGAGCTCTTATGGTCAGCCAGATCCTGTGCCTCCCTCTCACCTGTAAAGTGTAAGCTCTTATGTTCAGTGGGGTCCTCTCTCTCTCGCCTGTAAAATGTAAGCTCTTATAGTCAAAGGGGCTCTCTCTCTCTTTTTCTCCTATTCTCATTTTCCGAGCAATTATAAGCTTTCCTGTATTGAAATTCACATAAATGTATACCCTCAAATCTAATTTTTTGAAGAAATCCAAAATATCTTTTCATCTCTAGTCAGCGCATATTACTTTTCTACTTGTTGTGAACTTTCTATCTATATCTGTGTGCTTCTTCAGACCTGCCATTTTTATCGATATCTGCACTCTTGATCATGTGGCTGTCAATGTTTCTTACCTTGTTTGTTTGTCATTCAGCGTTGCCTGTTATTCAAGTACTTGCAGTTCCGTGTGCCTTCCAGCCTGCTCTGCCAACGCCCTGGGTCCGTTTGTCTACCCTGACCTGTGACTTTGTGAATACAACTCACCTGGTAAACTTAAAACTTATGTATAGAGTTTATGCCCCTTCATTATTATGTTTCTTTTTGCGTTTTTATTAAACACAGGAATTGAGGCAACAAGGGGAAGATGATCACTTCTTCTTGAAGACTTTTCCTTCTTTTTCCATCACAAATTTCACAATTCGGAAAGTTCTATTGCATTCTGGAGCCAGCAGTTTCCAATAAGGAACCACTGCTTTAGATTCTTGTTGCTGCAGTAAAAACATGCTTTCAGCACAAAATAGATTGGCCAAAATGGAACTTTATTATGGCATCATGTTATGTATAGTGTTGAGCATTCCGATACCACAAGTATCGGGTATCGGCCGATATTTGCGGTATCGGAATTCCGATACCGAGTTCCGATATTTTTGTGATATCGGTAATCGGTATTGGGATTAAGATTCATGTGTAAAATAAAGAATAAAAATAAAAAATATTGATATACTTACCCTCGGACGTGCCCTGGTTGTCACCGCTGCAACCGCCATGCTTCCGTTCCTAAGAATGAGCGCGTTAAGGACTTTCGATGATGTCGCGGCTTGTGTTTGGTCGCTGAGCGGTCATGTGACCGCTCACGCGACCAATCACAAGCCGCGACGTCATCGAAGGTCATTAACGCGCTCATTCTTAGAAAGGGAAGCATGGCGCTTGCAGCGGTGACAACCAGGGCGCGTCCGAGGGTAAGTATATCAATATTTTTTATTTTTATTCTTTATTTTACACATGAATATGGATCCCAGGGCCTGAAGGAGAGTTTCCTCTCCTTCAGACCCTGGGAACCATAGAGGATACCTTCCGATATTTGTGTCCCATTGACTTGTATTGGTATCGGATATCGGTATCGGCAATATCCGATATTTTTCGGATATCGGCCGATACCATCCGATACCGATACTTTCAAATATCGGACGGTATCGCTCAACACTAGTTATGTATGATTAGTTCACATTGAAGCTTCTTTGCACTAAGAATTCCCTTAGTCATTTTCACACTGGAGAATTTTGGTCAATATTTTGCATCAGTATTGATAAGTTAAAACCAAGAGTTGGCTCAACTCATAAGAGGTCCCACATCATTCAAGTATACTTTTTTATATCTTTATCACACACCTGACATTGGCTTACATATCAACTTACTGTGGACTTCACCTTCATGTTCCCACATATTTTGATAAGGGAGCATACAAGACCCTAGTAAAATCTTTAAATCTAAATCTTTAATACAAATTTCAAATATGCACAGATGCATTACCAGATGCATTAGCTTTTGGAACCACACTTACCTCGAGTAAATACAATTTATCTTATAGAAAATAAATACTGTACACTATTAGGGTAGTATTTGAAATAAGGAAGCAATGTTTTCTTGTGACTTTTTGGCTTTGACATTTTAGTGTCTTTGTATTGTTGTTCTGCTTATGCATCAATAATCATGTATAATGAGTGTCATAAAAATGTCTATTTATTTTACAAAATGATTGTACTGGAATCATCAGTTCATCATGAGTACAGATGTGTTACCTTACTAAAACACTAATACTATACTATAATAAAGAAACAATGAATACATTTGAATAGGCTGACATGTCTTTTTAAAGTTACTGACATTGAGTGATGCTTTCTAAGAATACCTTCCAGAAAAATGCATTAATTAGCAATTAAAGTGCTTGACTGGTGTCTATAATTCTGCATACTTAATTACTTAGTAAATGAGTATGCAATCTGTTCACTGTAAATGGACATTAACAAGGAGTTTGTTAGAGATGCAAACCCCATAATGACTGCCCGCTTCAGCAGGTAAGAAGGAACTTTAATGCTTTAATGGTCAGCAAAGGCTGGAGGCTTCAGCAAGAGTTCAATAGTATGGCTTTATAACCTTTCCTTATTGCTCCATTAAGATAATACTAAGTATATACTACAGTATGATGCATATGCTAACTATTTGAAGAATACTGTGGGCAACACGATGAAGATAAAATTACAGGCTAAGTAAAAAGAATTGAACCAATTTTTACATTTTTTGCCAGTCTTTATAATTCACTTAACTTGCCACTTTAATGTGTTGCTTCTCATTGCCAGTCTCTGCTCTAATAATACCGGCAGAGATTCTGGGTGATATATATATATGCATTTTATTTAGTTACCCAACCACAATGAAGAACAGTTATTCCTGTAAGTCCATTTTCAATCATTACTGGCCAATCATTAATTGGATACCTACAATCACAATAAATTTGGCAGGAAATCAGTGGTCCTTAGCAGTCTATATATATATATATATATATATATATAGGCAAAAATTGGAACAGCATCTACAGAATACCTGATGTAGTGCAAAGCTTCCCCAGTCAGTAGTCCAATGACTTCCAGCAATATGAAGAAAAAAGAGAAGCAGCACAAAAAATAAAGAAAAATGTGGACTTTATTGCCAAGATGGCGTGGCGACGTTTCGGATACAAAATCCTTTCTCAAGCAGTGAACACATGGGTGAAACGGTCATTTATACAAAGCCTATAACAATCTCATTAAAAACTCATTATGTGCATTTCCATAAATATAAGAGAATTATAATAAATAACAATTCATAAACAAGTGACTCCATATATAAAGGGATACTTTCATAGAATCCATGCTCAGTGTACATCAAAAACTACTGTGACACGTGATATATCATAAAATATCCTAATTACTAATCAGATAAAATCAAATTAACTCAGGTGTTTCCACTCCATAAGCTCCGATTCTATAAATAATATATATTTATTACCTAAGATCTGCGATCTGCACGCCATGGCTCTCAGCGTCCACCCGCGCATACTGCGCATGTCCGTGACGTCAGAGCTAAAGGAAGCCCATAATGCCACGGTTCGCAGTTGCGCAAAGCGGCGCCGAAGGTCCGGCCGCCATCTTTATACAGGGAAAACTTTGCCCATAAAGAACACCGGCTCCGCCGCTATTAAAGCTCTATATTATAAAAATATCTCACCCCACCAGGCAGCGACAGACTCAAAATCACGGGGCATAGATATTATGGCCATAAAATTGTTCAAAATCTCAATCTCGAGTACCACCACACAAACCAACAGACAGAGGATATACTCCATATATAGGAATAAAGTGTGCCAAAGTCTAAGAGGACTAGGACAAAAGTCCAATATAGAGTCACATGAACTCAGGTGCTTACACTACAAGTGTTTGGTTGAAAATTATCCCCAATTTTTCTATATTTCCACACGATCGCAGCATAGAGTGGAGCACCTGAGATAAAAAGAGAAATAAGAAAAAGAATGAATGTTATTACTCCGTTATTTAGGATTAAATATTAAAAACCCAAATTGTAGGTAGAGAGAAAGATAAACCAACATCATATTCCATAATTTTTACATAATTTGACTATATTTAAAGTCTACATTAAGACCAAACGGCTTCAATGTCCTTAATCTCATTATCCACTCCATTTCCCTTTTCTTCAACATTTGAATCCGATCACCCCCCCTCCTTTGAACCGGTATCGTATCAATAATGCGAAACCGAAGCTCCTTTTCCGTATGTGAATTTTCCGTGAAATGTTTGGACACAGGTAAGTCCATGCGTTTCTTTCTTATGGTATGTCGGTGTTGGTTAATTCTCGTTTTGAATTCACACGTTGTCTCACCGACATACCATAATGAACATGGACATTGCAGTAAATAGATTACGTAGTCTGAGTCACATGTCAAAAAATGCCGAATTTTAAACTCCTCATTAGTTCTAGGATGGAAAAAATTTTCACCCTTCAGCATTAAACAACAATTAACGCATGATAAACATGGATAACACCCTCTCCTACCAATACCCGTCAATGTAGCTTGGCCTTGCTTCTTGAAGGTACCTATATCAGATCTAGTCATGGTGGAGCCAACAGTACGGTTCCGTTTATATGAAAACATTGGGGGTTTAGAAAATTCCCTCACCTGAGGGATACATTTATGTAACATTCCCCAATGTTTCCGTATAATATCTGCAACCATGTTGCTCTCCTCACAGTAAGTTGTTACAAAAGGAATACGGCTGATTTCATCAGGACGTGGTTTAACTTGGAGTAAACTCTCCATATGTAATGTATCAACTTTATTTTTTTGTCTTTCTAACAAATTTTTTGAGTAACCTCTTACCGAAAATTTCTTAAGTGTTTCCTCCATGGATTTTTTTAAAGAATGTTCCTCACTTTCAATTCTTTTAGCTCGTATCATTTGGCTATACGGGATGGACTCTTTTGATTTTTTCGGATGTTGGCTACTAAACAGCAACAAATTGTTCCTGTCTGTAGCCTTTGTGTATAATTGAGTGGTCAGCCTACCATTTTTTATCAGGACATAAACGTCCAGAAATTGTATATTGGTTTCCGAGTATACCAGGGTAAACTTGATAGTATCATCGATCGTATTCAAGTATTCATGAAATTCCAATAGTGCATCTCTAGTGCCAGTCCAAATGAGGAAGACATCGTCTATGTATTGCCACCACGCGGCTACATAGCCGAAGTGGTGGGACAAATAGACGAGGTCCTCCTCAAGGACACTCATAACAATATTTGCATACGCGGGCGCCATGTTTGCGCCCATGGCGGTCCCGCGTAATTGCAAATAAAAACAATCCCCAAATAAAAAATAATTTTTAGTCAACACTAATCTCAATAGCTGGAGTATGAATTCTCTTGTTTCTATAGAGTATTGTGTAAGTAACAACTTTTTACGAACTGCATCTATCCCTCGATCATGATCGATAGAGGTGTAGAGTGCTGTGACATCAAAAGATGCCAACAGCACTTCACCAACTATCTCTATACCACCCACCTTCTCCAAGAAATCAACCGTATCCCTAACAAAGGATTCTGCGCAACTGGCAATCGGATTAAGAACTTTGTCCAAAAGAATTCCAATATTTGATAGAATAGAGTTGCAACCAGCCGTATTCCTTTTGTAACAACTTACTGTGAGGAGAGCAACATGGTTGCAGATATTATACGGAAACATTGGGGAATGTTACATAAATGTATCCCTCAGGTGAGGGAATTTTCTAAACCCCCAATGTTTTCATATAAACGGAACCATACTGTTGGCTCCACCATGACTAGATCTGATATAGGTACCTTCAAGAAGCAAGGCCAAGCTACATTGACGGGTATTGGTAGGAGAGGGTGTTATCCATGTTTATCATGCGTTAATTGTTGTTTAATGCTGAAGGGTGAAAATTTTTTCCATCCTAGAACTAATGAGGAGTTTAAAATTCGGCATTTTTTGACATGTGACTCAGACTATGAAATCTATTTACTGCAATGTCCATGTTCATTATGGTATGTCGGTGAGACAACGTGTGAATTCAAAACGAGAATTAACCAACACCGACATACCATAAGAAAGAAACGCATGGACTTACCTGTGTCCAAACATTTCACGGAAAATTCACATACGGAAAAGGAGCTTCGGTTTCGCATTATTGATACGATACCGGTTCAAAGGAGGGGGGGTGATCGGATTCAAATGTTGAAGAAAAGGGAAATGGAGTGGATAATGAGATTAAGGACATTGAAGCCGTTTGGTCTTAATGTAGACTTTAAATATAGTCAAATTATGTAAAAATTATGGAATATGATGTTGGTTTATCTTTCTCTCTACCTACAATTTGGGTTTTTAATATTTAATCCTAAGTAACGGAGTAATAACATTCATTCTTTTTCTTATTTCTCTTTTTATCTCAGGTGCTCCACTCTATGCTGCGATCGTGTGGAAATATAGAAAAATTGGGGATAATTTTCAACCATGGGGACATCGGCATTAAATATATAAAGAACTTCAAAAATCCTATTTTTCACTTTAAAAATATTGTTATTTATAAGTAAAAGAATTAAAAGCATTTTTTCTAAAATAATTTTTTTCTTATTTTTTTCTTCTTATTTTTTTCTTCTTTTTTTTCCCCCTGTTTTTAACATGGTAGTAACGGACTAATTGAATATATAGGCCTGTGTAGTGTAAAAGAGATTACTGAGAGTTACCACGATATGACTGTATGTTCGACTGAGCATTTAGGAATTTTATATGTGGCCATATTATTTGGACTGTAAGTTCCGTACTACTGGATGGGAGAAATGTGGGGGTTATTTGCCCCCCATGATCCCCTTAGTCCGGTGTTGGAACGGTATGCTACACTTGTAGTGTAAGCACCTGAGTTCATGTGACTCTATATTGGACTTTTGTCCTAGTCCTCTTAGACTTTGGCACACTTTATTCCTATATATGGAGTATATCCTCTGTCTGTTGGTTTGTGTGGTGGTACTCGAGATTGAGATTTTGAACAATTTTATGGCCATAATATCTATGCCCCGTGATTTTGAGTCTGTCGCTGCCTGGTGGGGTGAGATATTTTTATAATATAGAGCTTTAATAGCGGCGGAGCCGGTGTTCTTTATGGGCAAAGTTTTCCCTGTATAAAGATGGCGGCCGGACCTTCGGCGCCGCTTTGCGCAACTGCGAACCGTGGCATTATGGGCTTCCTTTAGCTCTGACGTCACGGACATGCGCAGTATGCGCGGGTGGACGCTGAGAGCCATGGCGTGCAGATCGCAGATCTTAGGTAATAAATATATATTATTTATAGAATCGGAGCTTATGGAGTGGAAACACCTGAGTTAATTTGATTTTATCTGATTAGTAATTAGGATATTTTATGATATATCACGTGTCACAGTAGTTTTTGATGTACACTGAGCATGGATTCTATGAAAGTATCCCTTTATATATGGAGTCACTTGTTTATGAATTGTTATTTATTATAATTCTCTTATATTTATGGAAATGCACATAATGAGTTTTTAATGAGATTGTTATAGGCTTTGTATAAATGACCGTTTCACCCATGTGTTCACTGCTTGAGAAAGGATTTTGTATCCGAAACGTCGCCACGCCATCTTGGCAATAAAGTCCACATTTTTCTTTATTTTTTGTGCTGCTTCTCTTTTTTCTTCATATTGCTGGAAGTCATTGGACTACTGACTGGGGAAGCTTTGCACTACATCAGGTATTCTGTAGATGCTGTTCCAATTTTTGCCTATATTGTCTACTCTGTGGAAATTTGCATCCAGTTTTTACTTTTATTTTTTATATATTTTTTGCACATCTTGTGTTGTGGACTATGGAATATAAAGTGCCTGAGTCTGGCGTATTTGCATACACTAGTGAGGACGGCGAGAGGATTATTGAGGAGGTGGAAACTAATGCCACCTTCCTGAGTACACCTTCATTGTATGACCTAAAATTTAAATATGAGAACATTTTGAAAAAGTCTGTGACCTTACAGCTGCATCTCACCACACTTAGTGAATATTATAAGGCTAAAAAGATCCCGAGGGGGCTTCGTTCCAACATTCGCCCCAACCTAATGATGAATGACCCCTTTTTCTGTGGAAAATTCAGTATGATATCAAATAAATATGGCCTTGATATTATTTTGTTAAATATCGAATTTTTGCAACAAGAATTAAAGAAAAACAACCTTGAAACACCTGCCTTGGAATCAGAGATAAAAAGCCTTATGAAGGAAGATGAATGGAGTAGTTGGAAGGAAAATTTGAAAATTAAGTTTGATAAATTGCGGTTGGAGCTGGAGGATGTTAAACGAAGGAAATGGAACCGTGATATGGACGATTACAAGGAAGGAAATATTTATAACTGGCAAAAGGACAATACAGGAAATTGGAGAAAAAAAGGTTTTTTTTCCGTATAGAGACTCGCCATATAAATGTAATGATTATGATTGGTCTTGTAACTATGAGTTTTCCAGGTCTAGAGCCTACAAAAGAGAAGCCCAAAATGGCAGAAAGAGAGGAGGAAAAAAGCACCGGAGACAACAAAAAAGAGAAAAAAGGGAAAAACAAGTCACCAGCGGAAAAGCAGATGGCGACGAGGAGCAGGGATCAGGCTTGATTGTTAATATCTCGAACAAAATACTTTCTGAAGATCAGGTATCGGTTCTGAACAGGGGTTTATCTTTTTGTCTCAGTTCACATGTTAACTGGTTCCAATTGAACTTAGATTTACAACACTTCTTTAGGCGGATCAAATTAAAAGAGTGGTTTACTTTTAACCCGAGTTGTGAAAAAATTTCCTCCAGTGAACTGAGTGCAAAACAACTAGCCCTTAAGAAAAAGAGTAATTTTATCCCACCTGAGAACTCTTCAGTAGAGTTGAGCGACCTTGACCTTTTTAGAGTCGAGCCGGGTTTCGCGAAACCCGACTATCTCAAAAGTCGGGTCGAGTGAAATCGGCCGATTATGACGTAAAGTCGGGATCGACCGAAACACGAAACCCAATGCAAGTCAATGGGGCAGCATAGTCGGCAGTGAGTGGGGGCCAGGAAAACACCTAGAGTGCCCATTTTAATGTCAAAACCATCCATTCTTCTTAATGAAGCTTGTCAAGCGTAATTTACCTTATAATAATTGGAAGGCATTTGAAATTGGGGGTCATTTGGCTAAAGTTGTGGTGGGTAGGGCTGGTTCAAGTAATTAGTGGGCCCAGGAAATCTGGACCACATCACGGCAGTGGAGCAGGGAGAGGTAAGTATTTCAACTTTGCAAGTGCTGTGAACCTGAGCAAGCAGGGGGGGCCCACTCGTTGGCATTGGCACTGGCACAGGGCCCCTCAAAGTACAGCGGTGTGTTTGCACGGCGGGGGCGCCTCCCACCGGCAGCAACACTTTTGCGTACCATGAGAGGCCCTGTGCCAGTGACGTCGCCAACTAGTATTCCTCCCCCCACCTGATGAAGGAACCTGCACTTTCATCTGCACCTTCCTGTTTGTCCCCGTGTAAGGTGGTATGGTATGCGGGAAGGGGGACCTGACTTTCAGCAGGGTCACAATCTTGCAGTGTAGCGTGCACGGGAAATGTTGCGTTATGGATCAATGTACCAGCAGACTCATCTATCACTGGCTGGGCAATGGGCAGGATGAGGAGGAAACACAGATACAGGCCCAAAGAATAAAGTGGGCTAAATGCAGTTCAAAATTGGTAACACAGGACTAATCAGGGGGCATTGCAGTGGAGGACAACTGGAATGAGAGGCTGACACAGAGAGTAGGCCCAAATCAGTAAGTAGTCGAAATGCAGTTCAAAATTGGCAACAGTAGTAAACAGGCGGCACAGCTTTGTTCAGTGGAGGAGAACAGCAAGGAGTGGCAGACACCGATAGTAGGCCCCAACCCAACTAGTAGGCCAAATGCAGTCTAACATTAACAACTACTTAACGAGCGCCTGAAAACGGAATTTCAGGACAGGAAACCAGGAGAACAGCAAGGAGCGGCAGACACCGATAGTAGGCCCCAAACCAACTAGTACGCCAAATGCAGTTGTTCCGTTTAACCACAATTTAATGAGAGCCTGAAGATAGAAGTTCAGGAAAGGCAACCTGGAGAACACCTTGGAGTGGAACACACCATCTCTCTACACCCCATACCCAATTTGTAGGTCTAATGCAGCGTAGTTTCCAACAACTACTAAACGAGAGCATGATGATCGAAGCATTGGCGAGGAAACCTGGGGAACACCTTGGAGTGGAACACACCATCTCTCTACACCCCATACCCAATTTGTAGGCCTAATGCAGCGTAGTTTCCAACAACTACTAAACGAGAGCATGATGATGGAAGCATTGGCGAGGAAACCTGGGGAACACCTTGGAGTGGAACACACCATCTCTCTACAGTGGAACACACCATCTCTCTACACCCCATACCCAATTTGTAGGCCTAATGCAGCGTAGTTTCCAACAACTACTAAACGAGAGCCGGAAGATCGAAGCTCAGGAAAGGCAACCTGGAGAACACCTTGGAGTGGAACACACCATCTCTCTACACCCCATACCCAATTTGTAGGCCCAATGCAGCGTAGTTTCCAACAACTACTAAACGAGAGCCGGAAGATCGAAGCAATGGAGAGGAAACCTGGGGAACACCTTGGAGTGTAACACACCATCTCTCTACACCCCATACCCAATTTGTAGGCCTAATGCAGCGTAGTTTCCAACAACTACTAAACGAGAGCCGGAAGATCGAAGCAATGGAGAGGAAACCTGGGGAACACCTTGGAGTGTAACACACCATCTCTCTACACCACATACCCAATTTGTAGGCCTAATGCAGCGTAGTTTCCAACAACTACTAAACGAGAGCCGGAAGATCGAAGCAATGGAGAGGAAACCTGGGGAACACCTTGGAGTGTAACACACCATCCCTCTACACCCCATACCCAATTTGTAGGCCTAATGCAGCGTAGTTTCCAACAACTACTAAACGAGAGCATGAAGATCGAAGCAATGGAGAGGAAACCTGGGGAACACCTTGGAGTGGAACACACCATCTCTCTACACCCCATACCCAATTTGTAGGCCTAATGCAGCGTAGTTTCCAACAACTACTAAACGAGAGCATGATGATCGAAGCATTGGCGAGGAAACCTGGGGAACACCTTGGAGTGGAACACACCATCTCTCTACAGTGGAACACACCATCTCTCTACACCCCATACCCAATTTGTAGGCCTAATGCAGCGTAGTTTCCAACAACTACTAAACGAGAGCCGGAAGATCGAAGCTCAGGAAAGGCAACCTGGGGAACACCTTGGAGTGGAACACACCATCTCTCTATACCCCATACCCAATTTGTAGGCCTAATGCAGCGTAGTTTCCAACAACTACTAAACGAGAGCCGGAAGATCGAAGCAATGGAGAGGAAACCTGGGGAACACCTTGGAGTGTAACACACCATCTCTCTACACCCCATACCAAATTTGTAGGCCTAATGCAGCGTAGTTTCCAACAACTACTAAACGAGAGCCGGAAGATCGAAGCAATGGAGAGGAAACCTGGGGAACACCTTGGAGTGGAACACACCATCTCTCTACACCCCATACCCAATTTGTAGGCCTAATGCAGCGTAGTTTCCAACAACTACTAAACGAGAGCATGATGATGGAAGCATTGGCGAGGAAACCTGGGGAACACCTTGGAGTGGAACACACCATCTCTCTACAGTGGAACACACCATCTCTCTACACCCCATACCCAATTTGTAGGCCTAATGCAGCGTAGTTTCCAACAACTACTAAACGAGAGCCGGAAGATCGAAGCTCAGGAAAGGCAACCTGGAGAACACCTTGGAGTGGAACACACCATCTCTCTACACCCCATACCCAATTTGTAGGCCCAATGCAGCGTAGTTTCCAACAACTACTAAACGAGAGCCGGAAGATCGAAGCAATGGAGAGGAAACCTGGGGAACACCTTGGAGTGTAACACACCATCTCTCTACACCCCATACCCAATTTGTAGGCCTAATGCAGCGTAGTTTCCAACAACTACTAAACGAGAGCCGGAAGATCGAAGCAATGGAGAGGAAACCTGGGGAACACCTTGGAGTGTAACACACCATCTCTCTACACCACATACCCAATTTGTAGGCCTAATGCAGCGTAGTTTCCAACAACTACTAAACGAGAGCCGGAAGATCGAAGCAATGGAGAGGAAACCTGGGGAACACCTTGGAGTGGAACACACCATCTCTCTACACCCCATACCCAATTTGTAGGCCTAATGCAGCGTAGTTTCCAACAACTACTAAACGAGAGCATGATGATCGAAGCATTGGCGAGGAAACCTGGGGAACACCTTGGAGTGGAACACACCATCTCTCTACAGTGGAACACACCATCTCTCTACACCCCATACCCAATTTGTAGGCCTAATGCAGCGTAGTTTCCAACAACTACTAAACGAGAGCCGGAAGATCGAAGCTCAGGAAAGGCAACCTGGGGAACACCTTGGAGTGGAACACACCATCTCTCTATACCCCATACCCAATTTGTAGGCCTAATGCAGCGTAGTTTCCAACAACTACTAAACGAGAGCCGGAAGATCGAAGCAATGGAGAGGAAACCTGGGGAACACCTTGGAGTGTAACACACCATCTCTCTACACCCCATACCAAATTTGTAGGCCTAATGCAGCGTAGTTTCCAACAACTACTAAACGAGAGCCGGAAGATCGAAGCAATGGAGAGGAAACCTGGGGAACACCTTGGAGTGGAACACACCATCTCTCTACACCCCATACCCAATTTGTAGGCCTAATGCAGCGTAGTTTCCAACAACTACTAAACGAGAGCCGGAAGATCGAAGCAATGGAGAGGAAACCTGGGGAACACCTTGGAGTGTAACACACCATCTCTCTACACCCCATACCCAATTTGTAGGCCTAATGCAGCGTAGTTTCCAACAACTACTAAACGAGAGCCGGAAGATCGAAGCAATGGAGAGGAAACCTGGGGAACACCTTGGAGTGTAACACACCATCTCTCTACACCCCATACCCAATTTGTAGGCCTAATGCAGCGTAGTTTCCAACAACTACTAAACGAGAGCATGTAGATCGAAGCAATGGAGAGGAAACCTGGGGAACACCTTGGAGTGGAACACACCATCTCTCTACACCCCATACCCAATTTGTAGGCCTAATGCAGCGTAGTTTCCAACAACTACTAAACGAGAGCATGATGATCGAAGCATTGGCGAGGAAACCTGGGGAACACCTTGGAGTGGAACACACCATCTCTCTACAGTGGAACACACCATCTCTCTACACCCCATACCCAATTTGTAGGCCTAATGCAGCGTAGTTTCCAACAACTACTAAACGAGAGCCGGAAGATCGAAGCTCAGGAAAGGCAACCTGGGGAACACCTTGGAGTGGAACACACCATCTCTCTACACCCCATACCCAATTTGTAGGCCTAATGCAGCGTAGTTTCCAACAACTACTAAACGAGAGCCGGAAGATCGAAGCAATGGAGAGGAAACCTGGGGAACACCTTGGAGTGTAACACACCATCTCTCTACACCCCATACCCAATTTGTAGGCCTAATGCAGCGTAGTTTCCAACAACTACTAAACGAGAGCATGTAGATCGAAGCAATGGAGAGGAAACCTGGGGAACTCCTTGGAGTGGAACACACCATCTCTCTACACCCCATACCCAATTTGTAGGCCTAATGCAGCGTAGTTTCCAACAACTACTAAACGAGAGCATGATGATCGAAGCATTGGCGAGGAAACCTGGGGAACACCTTGGAGTGGAACACACCATCTCTCTACAGTGGAACACACCATCTCTCTACACCCCATACCCAATTTGTAGGCCTAATGCAGCGTAGTTTCCAACAACTACTAAACAAGAGCCGGAAGATCGAAGCTCAGGAAAGGCAACCTGGGGAACACCTTGGAGTGGAACACACCATCTCTCTACACCCCATACCCAATTTGTAGGCCTAATGCAGCGTAGTTTCCAACAACTACTAAACGAGAGCCGGAAGATCGAAGCAATGGAGAGGAAACTTGGAGAACACCTTGGAGTGTAACACACCATCTCTCTACACCCCATACCCAATTTGTAGGCCTAATGCAGCGTAGTTTCCAACAACTACTAAACGAGAGCCGGAAGATCGAAGCAATGGAGAGGAAACCTGGGGAACACCTTGGAGTGTAACACACCATCTCTCTACACCCCATACCCAATTTGTAGGCCTAATGCAGCGTAGTTTCCAACAACTACTAAACGAGAGCCGGAAGATCGAAGCAATGGAGAGGAAACCTGGGGAACACCTTGGAGTGTAACACACCATCTCTCTACACCCCATACCCAATTTGTAGGCCTAATGCAGCGTATTTTCCAACAACTACTAAACGAGAGCCGGAAGATCGAAGCAATGGAGAGGAAACCTGGGGAACACCTTGGAGTGTAACACACCATCTCTCTACACCCCATACCCAATTTGTAGGCCTAATGCAGCGTAGTTTCCAGCAACTACTAAACGAGAGCATGTAGATCGAAGCAATGGAGAGGAAACCTGGGGAACACCTTGGAGTGGAACACACCATCTCTCTACACCCCATACCCAATTTGTAGGCCTAATGCAGCGTAGTTTCCAACAACTACTAAACGAGAGCATGATGATCGAAGCATTGGCGAGGAAACCTGGGGAACACCTTGGAATGGAACACACCATCTCTCTACAGTGGAACACACCATCTCTCTACACCCCGTACCCAATTTGTAGGCCTAATGCAGCGTAGTTTCCAACAACTACAAACGAGAGCCGGAAGATCGAAGCTCAGGAAAGGCAACCTGGGGAACACCTTGGAGTGGAACACACCATCTCTCTACACCCCATACCCAATTTGTAGGCCTAATGCAGCGTAGTTTCCAACAACTACTAAACGAGAGCCGGAAGATCGAAGCAGTGGAGAGGAAACCTGGGGAACACCTTGGAGTGTAACACACCATCTCTCTACACCCCTTACCCAATTTGTAGGCCTAATGCAGCGTAGTTTCCAACAACTACTAAACGAGAGCCGGAAGATCGAAGCAATGGAGAGGAAACCTGGGGAACACCTTGGAGTGTAACACACCATCTCTCTACACCCCATACCCAATTTGTAGGCCTAATGCAGCGTAGTTTCCAACAACTACTAAACGAGAGCCGGAAGATCGAAGCAATGGAGAGGAAACCTGGGGAACACCTTGGAGTGTAACACACCATCTCTCTACACCCCATACCCAATTTGTAGGCCTAATGCAGCGTAGTTTCCAACAACTACTAAACGAGAGCCGGAAGATCGAAGCAATGGAGAGGAAACCTGGGGAACACCTTGGAGTGTAACACACCATCTCTCTACACCCCATACCCAATTTGTAGGCCTAATGCAGCGTAGTTTCCAACAACTACTAAACGAGAGCCGGAAGATCGAAGCAATGGAGAGGAAACCTGGGGAACACCTTGGAGTGTAACACACCATCTCTCTACACCCCATACCCAATTTGTAGGCCTAATGCAGCGTAGTTTCCAACAACTACTAAACGAGAGCATGTAGATCGAAGCAATGGAGAGGAAACCTGGGGAACTCCTTGGAGTGGAACACACCATCTCTCTACACCCCATACCCAATTTGTAGGCCTAATGCAGCGTAGTTTCCAACAACTACTAAACGAGAGCATGATGATCGAAGCATTGGCGAGGAAACCTGGGGAACACCTTGGAGTGGAACACACCATCTCTCTACAGTGGAACACACCATCTCTCTACACCCCATACCCAATTTGTAGGCCTAATGCAGCGTAGTTTCCAACAACTACTAAACAAGAGCCGGAAGATCGAAGCTCAGGAAAGGCAACCTGGGGAACACCTTGGAGTGGAACACACCATCTCTCTACACCCCATACCCAATTTGTAGGCCTAATGCAGCGTAGTTTCCAACAACTACTAAACGAGAGCCGGAAGATCGAAGCAATGGAGAGGAAACCTGGAGAACACCTTGGAGTGTAACACACCATCTCTCTACACCCCATACCCAATTTGTAGGCCTAATGCAGCGTAGTTTCCAACAACTACTAAACGAGAGCCGGAAGATCGAAGCAATGGAGAGGAAACCTGGGGAATACCTTGGAGTGTAACACACCATCTCTCTACACCCCATACCCAATTTGTAGGCCTAATGCAGCGTAGTTTCCAACAACTACTAAACGAGAGCCGGAAGATCGAAGCAATGGAGAGGAAACCTGGGGAACACCTTGGAGTGTAACACACCATCTCTCTACACCCCATACCCAATTTGTAGGCCTAATGCAGCGTAGTTTCCAACAACTACTAAACGAGAGCCGGAAGATCGAAGCAATGGAGAGGAAACCTGGGGAACACCTTGGAGTGTAACACACCATCTCTCTACACCCCATACCCAATTTGTAGGCCTAATGCAGCGTAGTTTCCAGCAACTACTAAACGAGAGCATGTAGATCGAAGCAATGGAGAGGAAACCTGGGGAACACCTTGGAGTGGAACACACCATCTCTCTACACCCCATACCCAATTTGTAGGCCTAATGCAGCGTAGTTTCCAACAACTACTAAACGAGAGCATGATGATCGAAGCATTGGCGAGGAAACCTGGGGAACACCTTGGAGTGGAACACACCATCTCTCTACAGTGGAACACACCATCTCTCTACACCCCATACCCAATTTGTAGGCCTAATGCAGCGTAGTTTCCAACAACTACAAATGAGAGCCGGAAGATCGAAGCTCAGGAAAGGCAACCTGGGGAACACCTTGGAGTGGAACACACCATCTCTCTACACCCCATACCCAATTTGTAGGCCTAATGCAGCGTAGTTTCCAACAACTACTAAACGAGAGCCGGAAGATCGAAGCAGTGGAGAGGAAACCTGGGGAACACCTTGGAGTGTAACACACCATCTCTCTACACCCCATACCCAATTTGTAGGCCTAATGCAGCGTAGTTTCCAACAACTACTAAACGAGAGCCGGAAGATCGAAGCAATGGAGAGGAAACCTGGGGAACACCTTGGAGTGTAACACACCATCTCTCTACACCCCATACCCAATTTGTAGGCCTAATGCAGCGTAGTTTCCAACAACTACTAAACGAGAGCCGGAAGATCGAAGCAATGGAGAGGAAACCTGGGGAACACCTTGGAGTGTAACACACCATCTCTCTACACCCCATACCCAATTTGTTGGCCTAATGCAGCGTAGTTTCCAACAACTACTAAACGAGAGCCGGAAGATCGAAGCAATGGAGAGGAAACCTGGGGAACACCTTGGAGTGTAACACACCATCTCTCTACACCCCATACCCAATTTGTAGGCCTAATGCAGCGTAGTTTCCAACAACTACTAAACGAGAGCATGTAGATCGAAGCAATGGAGAGGAAACCTGGGGAACACCTTGGAGTGGAACACACCATCTCTCTACACCCCATACCCAATTTGTAGGCCTAATGCAGCGTAGTTTCCAACAACTACTAAACGAGAGCCAGAAGATCGAAGCTCAGGAATGGCAACCTGGGGAACACCTTGGAGTGGAACACACCATCTCTCTACACCCCATACCCAATTTGTAGGCCCAATGCAGCGTAGTTTCCAACAACTACTAAACGAGAGCCGGAAGATCGAAGCTCAGGAAAGGCAACCTGGGGAACACCTTGGAGTGTAACAAACCCTCTCTCTACACCACGGAAGGGCTTATTCTTAGGAAGGAAGGCTGTCGGAAAGAAGCAGGGCGCGTCCGAGGGTGATTATATTCTTATTAGGTATATACTCACCCTCGGACGCGCCCTGCTTCTTTATTTGTAATGAATGTTTATTTGCAATGTGGTTTTGACTTACTCTATTTTTTTGGTAAATAATGATTTTATTATTTTCATTGTTTTGCATCTTCTTGGCAATAATATAAAGAAGACGCGACAGGACAACACTCGGTGGATGCCATATCTGTGTTTAAAATTGAAAAAACCTTTCAGTTAACTACTTGCAGGAGAAAGTTATTGTAGCTGGTGACCATTTTTAGTACTGTACCAGATTTTTGTTGTATGTGTTTGTTTTTAATGTTAAAATGTCTGCATTTGATATCTCTCCAGTATTTTCTTTTTTATAAGCAAAATACTTATTTTTATATTTTCTGATGTTGGTTCCAGGGGTACACGGGCAGCAGTGGTGTGGTCAGTGGAGGCCTAGTGGAAGGAGTGACCGCAGACAGGCATCGAAGGCCTAAAATAATAACACATGGCTGTAGGCAATTTTAAATTGGTTCCAGGGGTACACGGGCAGCAGTGGTGTGGTCAGTGGAGGCCTAGTGGAAGGAGTGACCGCAGACAGGCATCGAAGGCCTAAAATAATAACACATGGCTGTAGGCAATTTTAAATTGGTTCCAGGGGTACACGGGCAGCAGTGGTGTGGTCAGTGGAGGCCTAGTGGAAGGAGTCACCGCAGACAGGCATCGAAGGCCTAAAATAATAACACATGGCTGTAGGCAATTTTAAAGTGGTTCCAGGGGTACACGGGCAGCAGTGGTGTGGTCAGTGGAGGCCTAGTGGAAGGAGTGACCGCAGACAGGCATCGAAGGCCTAAAATAATAACACATGGCTGTAGGCAATTTTAAATTGGTTACAGGGGTACACGGGCAGCAGTGGTGTGGTCAGTGGAGGCCTAGTGGAAGGAGTGACCACAGACAGGCATCGAAGGCCTAACATAACAAAAATGTCAATACAATGGTATTGTCAGTTGCAGGCATTGAAGGATGTCAGCGCATAGACTAAACATTGGTGGAGCTGTGAGATAATTTTGCAAGTGGTAGAGCACTGTTTGAGCTGGGGTGGGGGGAAACTGTCTTGTGGCCGGCGGTACAGGCCCAGGGCCCCTCATATTACAACGGTGTGTCTGACGTTGGGTGCGCACCACCACCGCCAGAGACACTTTATTGTACTAGGAGGGACCCAGTGGCAGTGCCGTCGACCAAAAGCGGGCTCACCCACCTCTTCAGACAAACTGCACTCTCACGGGTGCTGTCGCCAAGTGTCGATACCACGGCCCCGTGTGGGGAGTTTGGCCATTTAGTGAGGTGTAAACATGTCGTATGCTGGACAATCAGGTGCAGAAAATTACGAGATTGGAAAAGGCATTCAGAATAGTCCACAGGCAAGACCTTTTCATAGGAAAGCTAGGTGTCAGCCGGGCAAGGTGGGGCAAAAGATTTCGAAATCCAGTTGTGGTTCATTTTAATGAAGGTTAGATCATCTACATTTTGGGTAGCCAGACGAGTCCTTTTTTCTGTTAGTATTGAACCTGCAGCACTGAATACTCTTTCTGATAGGACACTAGCTGCCGGGCAAGCAAGCTCCTGCAATGCATATTCTGCCAATTCTGGCCAGGTGTCTAATTTTGATGCCCAGTAATCAAATGGGAATGACGGTTGAGGGAGAACATCGATAAGGGATGAAAAATAGTTTGTAACCATACTGGACAAATGTTGTCTCCTGTCACTTTGAATTGATGCTGCAGTACCTGTCCTGTCTGCGGTCATAGCAAAATCACTCCACAACCTGGTCAGAAAACCCCTCTGGCCAACGCCACTTCTGATTTCTGCCCCTCTAACTCCTCTGGTCTGCTGGCCCCTGCAGCTCGTGTGAGAACGATCACGGGCGCTGTGTGCAGGGAATGCCAGAAGCAAACGGTCAACAAGAGTTGATTGTTTGGTTGCTAATATTAGTTCCAAGTTCTCATGTGGCATTATATTTTGCAATTTGCCTTTATAGCGAGGATCAAGGAGGCAGGCCAACCAGTAATCGTCATCATTCATCATTTTAGTTATGCGTGTGTCCCTTTTGAGGATACGTAAGGCATAATCCGCCATGTGGGCCAAAGTTCCAGTTCTCAAATCTGCGGTTGTGCTTGGTTGAGGGGCAGTTTCAGGCAAATCCACGTCACTTGTGTCCCTCAAAAAACCAGAACCCGGCCTTGCCGCGCAACCAATTTCCAGTGGCCCCGGAAAAGCTTCCTCATTAAAAATATAATCATCCCCATCATCCTCCTCGTCCTCCTCCTCCTCTTCGCCCGCTACCTCGTCCTGTACACTGCCCTGGCCAGACAATGGCTGACTGTCATCATGGCTTTCCTCTTCCTCAGCTGCAGACGCCTGATCCTTTATGTGCGTCAAACTTTGCATCAGCAGACGCATTAGGGGGATGCTCATGCTTATTATGGCGTTGTCTGCACTAACCAGCCGTGTGCATTCCTCAAAACACTGAAGGACTTGACACATGTCTTGAATCTTCGACCACTGCACACCTGACAACTCCATGTCTGCCATCCTACTGCCTGCCCGTGTATGTGTATCCTCCCACAAAAACATAACAGCCCGCCTCTGTTCACACAGTCTCTGAAGCATGTGCAGTGTTGAGTTCCACCTTGTTGCAACGTCTATGATTAGGCGATGCTGGGGAAGGTTCAAAGAACGCTGATAGGTCTGCATACGGCTGGAGTGTACGGGCGAACGGCGGATATGTGAGCAAAGTCCACGCACTTTGAGGAGCAGGTCGGATAACCCCGGATAACTTTTCAGGAAGCACGGCACCACCAGGTTTAAGGTGTGAGCCAGGCAAGGAATGTGTTTCAGTTGGGAAAGGGAGATGGCAGCCATGAAATTCCTTCCGTTATCACTCACTACCTTGCCTGCCTCAAGATCTACAGTGCCCAGCCACGACTGCGTTTCTTTCTGCAAGAACTCGGACAGAACTTCCGCGGTGTGTCTGTTGTCGCCCAAACACTTCATAGCCAATACAGCCTGCTGACGTTTGCCAGTAGCTGCCCCATAATGGGAGACCTGGTGTGCAACAGTGGCAGCTGCGGATGGAGTGGTTGTGCGACTGCGGTCTGTGGACGAGCTCTCGCTTCTGCAGGAGGATGAAGAGGAGGAGGAGGGGGTGCGAACGGCTACAGCCAATTGTTTCCTAGACCGTGGGCTAGGCAGAACTGTCCCAAACTTGCTGTCCCCTGTGGACCCTGCATCCACCACATTTACCCAGTGTGCCGTGATGGACACGTAACGTCCCTGGCCATGCCTACTGGTCCATGCATCTGTTGTCAGGTGCACCTTTGTGCTCACAGATTGCCTGAGTGCATGGACGATGCGCTCTTTAACATGCTGGTGGAGGGCTGGGATGGCTTTTCTGGAAAAAAAGTGTCGACTGGGTAGCTCGTAGCGTGGTACAGCGTAGTCCATCAGGGCTTTGAAAGCTTCGCTTTCAACTAACCGGTAGGGCATCATCTCTAACGAGATTAGTCTAGCTATGTGTGCGTTCAAACCCTGTGTACGCGGATGCGAGGCTAAGTACTTCCTTTTTCTAACCATAGTCTCATGTAGGGTGAGCTGGACTGGAGAGCTGGAGATCGTGGATCTAGCGGGGGTGCCGGTGGACATGGCAGACTGAGAGACGGTGGGAGATGGTATTGTTGCCACCGGTGCCCTAGATGCAGTGTTTCCTACTACGAAACTGGTGATTCCCTGACCCTGACTGCTTTGGCCTGGCAAAGAAACCTGCACAGATACTGCAGGTGGTGCGGAAAATGGTGGCCCTACACTGCCGGAAGGGATGTTGCGTTGCTGACTAGCTTCATTGGCCGAGGGTGCTACAACCTTAAGGGACGTTTGGTAGTTAGTCCAGGCTTGCAAATGCATGGTGGTTAAATGTCTATGCATGCAACTTGTATTGAGACTTTTCAGATTCTGTCCTCTGCTTAAGGTAGTTGAACATTTTTGACAGATGACTTTGCGCTGATCAATTGGATGTTGTTTAAAAAAATGCCAGACTGCACTCTTTCTAGCATCGGATACCTTTTCAGGCATTGCAGACTGAGCTTTAACCGGATGGCCACGCTGTCCTCCAACAGGTTTTGGCTTTGCCACGCGTTTTGGGCAAGATACGGGCCCGGCAGATGGAACCTGTTGCGATGTTGATGCCTGCTGCGGCCCCTCCTCCTCCGCTTCAGAACTACTGCCGCCTGCACCCTGTTCCCCCAATGGCTGCCAATCGGGGTCAAGAACTGGTTCATCTATTACCTCTTCTTGTAGCTCGTGTGCAACTTCGTCTGTGTCACCGTGTCGGTCGGTGGTATAGCGTTCGTGATGGGGCAACATAGTCTCATCAGGGTCTGATTCTTGATCAGCACCCTGCGAGGGCAATGTTGTGGTCTGAGTCAAAGGACCAGCATAGTAGTTTGGCTGTGGCTGTGCATCAGTGCACTCCATGTCAGATTCAACTTGTAATGGGCATGGACTGTTAACTGCTTCACTTTCTAAGCCAGGGACGGTATGTGTAAAGAGCTCCATGGAGTAACCCGTTGTGTCGCCTGCTGCATTCTTCTCTGTTGTTGTTTTTGCTGAAGAGGACAAGGAAGCGACTTGTCCCTGACCGTGAACATCCACTAACGACGCGCTGCTTTGACATTTACCAGTTTCACGAGAGGAGGCAAAAGAGCTAGAGGCTGAGTCAGCAAGATAAGCCAAAACTTGCTCTTGCTGCTCCGGCTTTAAAAGCGGTTTTCCTACTCCCAGAAAAGGGAGCGTTCGAGGCCTTGTGTAGCCAGACGACGAACCTGGCTCCACAGCTCCAGACTTAGGTGCAATATTTTTTTTCCCACGACCAGCTGATGCTTCACCACTACCACTACCCTCATTACCAGCTGACAATGAACGCCCCCGGCCACGACCTCTTCCACCATACTTCCTCATTGTTTTAAAAACGTAAACAAACTAACGGTATTTGTTGCTGTCACACAAATTACACGGTGAGCTATAACTTCAGTATGATTTAGCTACCCCTTTACAGGTGAGTGAGACCACAACGAAAATCAGGCACAATGTTACACACTCTGTTGTTGGTGGCAACAAATGAGAGAGATGCCACACACGCAGGACTGTCACTGAAGCACAAATGTAAATATTAATCTCCCACTGATTTGATTTTTTTTTTTTTTTTAAGGGAGACTTTAGGAAAAAAAAATAATAGAATAAAATGATTTTTTCAGGAAGAATTTAGAAACCAAATAAAATAAAATGATTTTTTCAGGGAGAATTTAGAAAACAAATAAAACAAAAAAAGGCTTTCTATGGCCCACTGAGTGAGAGATGACGCACACAGGAGTCAGGAGTGGCACACAAGCCCAGAGGCCAATATTTATCTCCCACTGATTGATGTAGTGATTTTTTCAGGTAGATTTTGGAACCCAAATCAAGCTAAAAAAATAATAGGCTTTCTATGGCCCACAATTGGAGAGAGAGAGAGAGAGATGGCACACCCAGGAGTCAAGACTGGCACACAAGCAGAAAGGGCAATATTAATCTCCCACTGATTTGTTTTTTTTTTTTGTTTTTTTCAGGGAGACTTTAGGAAAAAAAAAATAGAATAAAATGATTTTTTCAGGAAGAATTTAGAAACCAAAGAAAATAAAATGATTTTTTCAGGGAGAATTTAGAAAACAAATAAAACAAAAAAAGGCTTTCTATGGCCCACTGAGTGAGAGATGACGCACACAGGAGTCAGGAGTGGCACACAAGCCCAGAGGCCAATATTTATCTCCCACTGATTGATGTAGTGATTTTTTCAGGTAGATTTTGGAACCCAAATCAAGCTAAAAAAAATAATAGGCTTTCTATGGCCCACAATTGGAGAGAGAGAGAGATGGCACACCCAGGAGTCAAGACTGGCACACAAGCAGAAAGGGCAATATTAATCTCCCACTGATTTGTTTTTTTTTTTTTTTTTCAGGGAGACTTTAGGAAAAAAAAAATAGAATAAAATGATTTTTTCAGGAAGAATTTAGAAACCAAAGAAAATAAAATGATTTTTTCAGGGAGAATTTAGAAAACAAATAAAACAAAAAAAGGCTTTCTATGGCCCACTGAGTGAGAGATGACGCACACAGGAGTCAGGAGTGGCACACAAGCCCAGAGGCCAATATTTATCTCCCACTGATTGATGTAGTGATTTTTTCAGGTAGATTTTGGAACCCAAATCAAGCTAAAAAAATAATAGGCTTTCTATGGCCCACAATTGGAGAGAGAGAGAGAGATGGCACACCCAGGAGTCAAGACTGGCACACAAGCAGAAAGGGCAATATTAATCTCCCACTGATTTGTTTTTTTTTTGTTTTTTTTTCAGGGAGACTTTAGGAAAAAAAAAATAGAATAAAATGATTTTTTCAGGAAGAATTTAGAAACCAAAGAAAATAAAATGATTTTTTCAGGGAGAATTTAGAAAACAAATAAAACAAAAAAAGGCTTTCTATGGCCCACTGAGTGAGAGATGACGCACACAGGAGTCAGGAGTGGCACACAAGCCCAGAGGCCAATATTTATCTCCCACTTTTTTTTTTTGTTCCAGGGAAAATTTATAAACCCAATAAAAAAAATAATAAATAGGCTTTCTATGGCCCACTATCTGAGAGACAGAGAGAGATGGCACGCTTAGGACTGGCACACAAGCCCAAAGGTCAATATTAATCTCCCTTTTTTTTTAAGGGAGAATTTATAAAACCAAAAAAAAATAAATAAATAGGCTTTCTATGGCCCATTATTTGTGAGAGAGATGGCACGCTCAGGACTGGCACACAAGCCCAGAGGCCAATATTAATCTCCCACTTTTTTTTTTTTTTTTCCAGGGAAAATTTATAAACCCAATAAAAAAAAATAAAAATAAATAGGCTTTCTATGGCCCACTATCTGAGAGAGATGGCACGCTTAGGACTGGCACACAAGCCCAAAGGCCAATATTAATCTCCCACTGATTGATTTATTGATTTTTTCAGGTAGAATTTAGAACCCAAATAAAGCAAAAAAAAAAAAAAAAATGGGCTTTCTATGGCCCACTGAGTGAGTGATGATGCACACAGGAGTCAGGAGTGGCACACAAGCCCTGAGGCCAATATTTTTCTCCCACTGATTGATGTAGTGATTTTTTCAGGTAGATTTTAGAACCAAAATCAAGCAAAAAAATAAATAGGCTTTCTATGGCCCACTGAGTGAGTGATGATGCACACAGGAGTCAAGAGTGGCACACAAGCCCTGAGGCCAATATTTTTCTCCCACTGATTGATGTAGTGATTTTTTCAGGTAGATTTTATAACCCAAATCAAGCAAAAAAATAAATAGGCTTTCTATGGCCCACTGAGTGAGAGATGACACAGACAGGGATGGCACTCTAGCAGAAATGTCAATCTTAATCTCCCACAAAAAAAAAAAAAACCAGGGAGTGTCCTTCAATTACTATCTCCCTGCAGTAATCTCAGCCAGGTATGGCAGGCAGCAATAAGGAGTGGACTGATGCACAAATTAAATAAAAAGTGTGTACAAACCAAAAAGATAGCTGTGCAGAAAGGAAGGAACAAGAGGATTTGTGCTTTGAAAAAAGCAGTTGGTTTGCACAGCGGCGTACACACAGCAATGCAGCTATCAGGGAGCCTTCTAGGGCAGCCCAATGAGCTACAGCGCTGAGGGGGAAAAAAAAAAATGTAGCTTCCACTATCCCTGCACACCGAAGGTGGTGTTGGGCAGTGGAAATCGCTACAGCACAAGCGGTTTGGTGGTTAATGGACCCTGCCTAACGCTATCCCTGCTTCTGACGAAGCGGCAGCAACCTCTCCATAAGCTCAGATCAGCAGCAGTAACATGGCGGTCGGCAGGAACTCCCCTTTATAGCCCCTGTGACGCCGCAGACAGCAAGCCAATCACTGCAATGCCCTTCTCTAAGATGGTGGGGACCAGGACCTATGTCATCACGCTGCCCACACTCTGCGTTTACCTTCATTGGCTGAGAAATGGTGCTTTTCGCGTCATTGAAACGCGACTTTGGCGCGAAAGTCGCGTACCGCATGGCCGACCCCGCACAGGGGTCGGATCGGGTTTCATGAAACCCGACTTTGCCAAAAGTCGGCGACTTTTGAAAATGAACGACCCGTTTCGCTCAACCCTACTCTTCAGCTGTTGATGCGTTTGTATCTGCTGTAAATAAGGATATTGAAATACTACAGAACGAATGTCCAAGGGAATTCAAACATCCTAATATGACAGGGGGTGAAATTAGGGCCCTACATGATTTGATGAAGGATGATGAAATTATAATTAAAAAAGCGGATAAGGGAGGAGCGGTTGTTATACTGAATAAAAATGAGTATGTTGATGAAATAATGAGACAGTTGGGGGACTCGGGGGTGTACGAGAGATTAGCAAGTGATCCAAAGTTTGTTATTGCTAGAGAAACAAAAATGATTCTGGATCAGGCTTTGGAAGGTAAAATTATTGATCAAGATTTACATGATTTTTTGACTATTAAATTTCCAGTGACTCCTGTGTTATATACACTGCCCAAGATCCATAAATCTCTCGTACACCCACCGGGGAGGCCAATTGTGTCGGGTTGCAACTCTATTCTATCAAATATTGGAATTCTTTTGGACAAAGTTCTTAATCCGATTGCCAGTTGCGCAGAATCCTTTGTTAGGGATACGGCTGATTTCTTGGAGAAGGTGGGTGGTATAGAGATAGTTGGTGAAGTGCTGTTGGCATCTTTTGATGTCACAGCACTCTACACCTCTATCGATCATGATCGAGGGATAGATGCAGTTCGTAAAAAGTTGTTACTTACACAATACTCTATAGAAACAAGAGAATTCATACTCCAGCTATTGAGATTAGTGTTGACTAAAAATTATTTTTTATTTGGGGATTGTTTTTATTTGCAATTACGCGGGACCGCCATGGGCGCAAACATGGCGCCCGCGTATGCAAATATTGTTATGAGTGTCCTTGAGGAGGACCTCGTCTATGTGTCCCACCACTTCGGCTATGTAGCCGCGTGGTGGCGATACATAGACGATGTCTTCCTCATTTGGACTGGCACTAGAGATGCACTATTGGAATTTCATGAATACTTGAATACGATCGATGATACTATCAAGTTTACCCTGGTATACTCGGAAACCAATATACAATTTCTGGACGTTAATGTCCTGATAAAAAATGGTAGGCTGACCACTCAATTATACACAAAGGCTACAGACAGGAACAATTTGTTGCTGTTTAGTAGCCAACATCCGAAAAAATCAAAAGAGTCCATCCCGTATAGCCAAATGATACGAGTTAAAAGAATTGAAAGTGAGGAACATTCTTTAAAAAAATCCATGGAGGAAACACTTAAGAAATTTTCGGTAAGAGGTTACTCAAAAAATTTGTTAGAAAGACAAAAAAATAAAGTTGATACATTACATAGGGAGAGTTTACTCCAAGTTAAACCACGTCCTGATGAAATCAGCCGTATTCCTTTTGTAACAACTTACTGTGAGGAGAGCAACATGGTTGCAGATATTATGCGGAAACATTGGGGAATGTTACATAAATGTATCCCTCAGGTGAGGGAATTTTCTAAACCCCCAATGTTTTCATATAAACGGAACCGTACTGTTGGCTCCACCGTGACTAGATCTGATATAGGTACCTTCAAGAAGCAAGGCCAAGCTACATTGACGGGTATTGGTAGGAGAGGGTGTTATCCATGTTTATCATGCGTTAATTGTTGTTTAATGCTGAAGGGTGAAAATTTTTTCCATCCTAGAACTAATGAGGAGTTTAAAATTCGGCATTTTTTGACATGTGACTCAGACTATGTAATCTATTTACTGCAATGTCCATGTTCATTATGGTATGTCGGTGAGACAACGTGTGAATTCAAAACGAGAATTAACCAACACCGACATACCATGAGAAAGAAACGCATGGACTTACCTGTGTCAAAACATTTCACGGAAAATTCACATATGGAAAAGGAGCTTCGGTTTCGCATTATTGATACGATACCGGTTCAAAGGAGGGGGGGTGATCGGATTCAAATGTTGAAGAAAAGGGAAATGGAGTGGATAATGAGATTAAGGACATTGAAGCCATTTGGTCTTAATGTAGACTTTAAATATAGTCAAATTATGTAAAAATTATGGAATATGATGTTGGTTTATCTTTCTCTCTACCTACAATTTGGGTTTTTAATATTTAATCCTAAGTAACGGAGTAATAACATTCATTCTTTTTCTTATTTCTCTTTTTATCTCAGGTGCTCCACTCTATGCTGCGATCGTGTGGAAATATAGAAAAATTGGGGATAATTTTCAACCATGGGGACATCGGCATTAAATATATAAAGAACTTCAAAAATCCTATTTTTCACTTTAAAAATATTGTTATTTATAAGTAAAAGAATTAAAAGCATTTTTTCTAAAATAATTTTTTTCTTATTTTTTTCTTCTTTTTTTTCCCCCTGTTTTTAACATGGTAGTAACGGACTAATTGAATATATAGGCCTGTGTAGTGTAAAAGAGATTACTGAGAGTTACCACGATATGACTGTATGTTCGACTGAGCATTTAGGAATTTTATATGTGGCCATATTATTTGGACTGTAAGTTCCGTACTACTGGATGGGAGAAATGTGGGGGTTATTTGCCCCCATGATCCCCTTAGTCCGGTGTTGGAACGGTATGCTACACTTGTAGTGTAAGCACCTGAGTTCATGTGACTCTATATTGGACTTTTGTCCTAGTCCTCTTAGACTTTGGCACACTTTATTCCTATATATGGAGTATATCCTCTGTCTGTTGGTTTGTGTGGTGGTACTCGAGATTGAGATTTTGAACAATTTTATGGCCATAATATCTATGCCCCGTGATTTTGAGTCTGTCGCTGCCTGGTGGGGTGAGATATTTTTATAATATAGAGCTTTAATAGCGGCGGAGCCGGTGTTCTTTATGGGCAAAGTTTTCCCTGTCTAAAGATGGCGGCCGGACCTTCGGCGCCGCTTTGCGCAACTGCGAACCGTGGCATTATGGGCTTCCTTTAGCTCTGACGTCACCGACATGCGCAGTATGCGCGGGTGGACGCTGAGAGCCATGGCGTGCAGATCGCAGATCTTAGGTAATAAATATATATTATTTATAGAATCGGAGCTTATGGAGTGGAAACACCTGAGTTAATTTGATTTTATCTGATTAGTAATTAGGATATTTTATGATATATCACGTGTCACAGTAGTTTTTGATGTACACTGAGCATGGATTCTATGAAAGTATCCCTTTATATATGGAGTCACTTGTTTATGAATTGTTATTTAGCTTGGAGTGAAGAAATCAACAGTGGGAGCAATAATTAGAAAATGGAAGACATACAAGACCACTGATAATCTCCCTCGATCTGGGGCTCCACGCAAAATCCCACCCCGTGGGGTCAGAATGATCACAAGAACGGTGAGCAAATATCCCAGAACCACGCGGGGGGACCTAGTGAATGAACTGCAGAGAGCTGGGACCAATGTAACAAGGCCTACCATAAGTAACACACTACGCCACCATGGACTCAGATCCTGCAGTGCCAGACGTGTCCCACTGCTTAAGTCAGTACATGTCCGGGCCCGTCTGAAGTTTGCTAGAGAGCATTTGGATGATCCAGAGGAGTTTTCGGAGAATGTCCTATGGTCTGATGAAACCAAACTGGAACTGTTTGGTAGAAACACAACTTGTCGTGTTTGGAGGAAAAAGAATACTGAGTTGCATCCATCAAACACCATACCTACTGTAAAGCATGGTGGTGGAAACATCATGCTTTGGGGCTGTTTCTCTGCAAAGGGGCCAGGACGACTGATCCGGGTATATGAAAGAATGAATGGGGCCATGTATCGTGAGATTTTGAGTGCAAACCTCCTTCCATCAGCAAGGGCATTGAAGATGAAACGTGGCTGGGTCTTTCAACATGACAATGATCCAAAGCACACCGCCAGGGCAACGAAGGAGTGGCTTCGTAAGAAGCATTTCAAGGTCCTGGAGTGGCCTAGCCAGTCTCCAGATCTCATCCCTATAGAAAACCTTTGGAGGGAGTTGAACGTCCGTGTTGCCAAGCGAAAATCCAAAAACATCACTGCTCTAGAGGAGATCTGCATGGAGGAATGGGCCAACATACCAACAACAGTGTGTGGCAACCTTGTGAAGACTTACAGAAAACGTTTGACCTCTGTCATTGCCAAGAAAGGATATATTACAAAGTATTGAGATGAAATTTTGTTTCTGACCAAATACTTATTTTCCACCATAATATGCAAATAAAATGTTAAAAAAACAGACAATGTGATTTTCTGGATTTTTTTTCTCAGTTTGTCTCCCATAGTTGAGGTCTACCTATGATGTAAATTACAGACGCCTCTCATCTTTTTAAGTGGTGGAACTTGCACTATTGCTGACTGACTAAATACTTTTTTGCCCCGCTGTATATATATATATGTTGTATTGTGCTATGTCAAGTGTTAGTTATTGTATATTTCATACAGAACTATTTACTAGTTATCGCATCAAGTTGTTCTTTGATTAGTCTTTTGAGTAAACTCCCAGTTGACCACTTTCACTGTGGTCTTTTTTATTCTACAATTGCCTGCATACATTGCTTGACTTTCAGATTCCTAACTGGACCACTCTTGAACCTTCTATCCTTTTGTGTTGTTTCCTTATTTAGCATTTTCTTGTTTTGAACTGCCCCTCTGCTCACTCCACCAGTCAAGACAACTGTGTGGACTCAACCTGGGAGTTCCTAAAGTGAAATTCTGATCTCTGTAGAAAAGTTAAATTGTAAATATCAGGAATTTTCCTAGACTCTGCTAAAAATTGAGGCCTGGACATGGTCTGACTTTGGAAAGGATTTTAAGCTGATGGATAATTACAGTTTTTGTAATAAAGTGATTTTGCAGTTTAGGAAAACCACTGCCCTCCCAATTCTTTGCTGTTGTTTCTGGGGTCTGCTGCTTCGGCACTGCTGCCATGGTTTCCTTTTCCCTACTTTGTAAAGTCCTTTTCTGGCTATCCAAGTAATAGAGTACTTCTATACAAACAATACAGTATTGTCCTGCATAAAAATCATAGTTTTCTTGAAAGATACCTGTAGATCTGAACTGGTATACAGTTTTGTATTTCAGTTCAGATCTTCGTGGTTTTTTTTCAGTATGTTTGCACCATGTGCATATAAAGGTGTGGTCTGCCTCTCCTTTAAGCTAGACATTATACTGGTTTGTTTCCCCATGGCTGTATGTCTACTAGCTGGGTCCAGTCCCTCTCATCCCTTATCCACATGCATGTCACTTGACAAGCAGTAAGATTTTTAATATCAGAGTTTGGACCAATTAATGTCACCATGAAGTGGTGGGATGGTTTATGTATTTTTTAATCAAAAAACATGTTAACTAAGTACCGTATATTATTTTCATACACTATGCTATGTATTTACTGCAGGGTATTTAATCATTATGTTTTTGTCTTTGCTTTTTTTCTTGAAAGATGCAGATTTTTTCCTGCAACAATCCTAGAAGGAGGTTTTGGACCTCATTTTGAATCCATCTGATTCTGAGTCCATCAGAAAAATGTTCAACTTGCTTATATTTAATAATACCAGTTCATATTATCCCATTCTTGGCTCAGTCTTATCCTTTCAACTTATGTGTGTTGCTCAGTGGTCTGGTTTTAGCATTCCCTATCTTGGCCATTACACAATAATGAAATTAAAAAGCAGGGTGCTCCACAGTGCAGAAATCCTTAAGAACATTAATATGATGAGAGCAGACAGAAAAATCATATGGTAGTAAGCTCACCTTGGAGGGATGTGCAGATACCAGGTACAACCCTGTTTCACAGCCAAAGATGGAAGGAGTCAGCTGTAGATGCCCTAGAAAATGATCCAGTCCAGAAATTACTATCCATAAATAAAAAATGTTAAAACATTGATATAAAAAAGGTGATAAAACTGCTACTGAGTGCGACAGAAAGGCAGGTCATATCTACATAAGATGTCAGTCCCAGCTTCATGCTCAGGCTGATGCTGTGCATCTGGTTACTGCAGCCGTCCCAGGTCCAGCTATTGTAACCAGCATTAGCCAGCAGCGAGCAGACGCTCCTGGGACTAAGTCCTGCTGTTTGCGTACTGGGCATGCCTGGGAGTCGACCACTCATTGTTGGTCAGAGGTCACATGCCCAGGTCTTCAAGCAGCTCTGATTGGTCCATTGGCAAGGTCCCGGAAGGCTGCAAATATAAAAGGTTTGCATGTCCACTCTGCCATGCGCTAGTCTAACCTAAAATCGTGGTGTGTGTGTGGATACATGTAAGTTATTGGTGAAAACTCCTAAAAATCCCCTTCCCTAACGTTGTTTCTAGGTGTGGGTGATTGGAGCTGACATAGCGTCAGTTAGTGCAATCCAGCATTTTGCATGATATACCAGCATCAAATAGTGGCATTTACCATTGCGACTCCATGGGCAGTTAGTGCGCTTTCCTTCCCTAATTAGGCTGGTTAGTGGCGTTAAATTTTTTATATAGTTTCTCCAGGCATCGCAGGTGCGACACCGTGCCCTTGTGGGTCTAGAAGGACTCTTACCCCACGTCCTAAAGGCTGAGTCCTGTGACCGTACACTAGCGCTCGCTCTGCTGAGCTCTTGAGGCTTAACAGGCTACGGTATTTACAATCCACAGTATTGCAGCTCTGTGAAGCAACAGAGTCCACCTCTACAAACCGGGCGACGATAACCCACGTGTGTTCGTCTATTATACCGCTATATAGTGTATGCCATTACTGGGCAGCAGGTAACATCTCTGCAAGGTGGACCCTGGGCAGTGAACACACCTTATTTCTTCCTTTATATTATTTGGTGTGTTCTTCCATCCCTAACATTATACTAGCGCCAGGGTCTGATTAGTAATGGTGGACGAGCAGCGAATACAGCGGTACATCCAGCAGCTGGAGGCAGGTTGGCGTCTCTCAAGTGCACAACCTCAGCTGTGGATGTTACCGCCTTAGCTGTTCAGGCTGCTAGTGAAGTTGCAGCCCGTATGTCCGCTGCCACCCCTGTTCCAACCTTATCCCCCCTCCTGCTGCCAGATAAGTTCTCTAGCAATAGCAATTCATGTAGGGGATTCGAGAACCAGTGTGCAATACACCTTGAGCTCCTGGCTGCACATTTCCCCTCAGGGCGGGCAAAGGTGGGATTCATAATATCTCTCTTGTTGGACAGGGCGTTGGAGTGGGCTACTCTGCTGTGGGAGTGCGACAATCATGTGGTACAGAGTGCTTCGCAGTTTCTGAGCACTCTGAAATGGGTTTTTGGGACCGCATGTCACCCATGATACGGCTCTCCAACTGCTGGCACTGACACATCCATGGTGTTAGGTGTCGAATTCCGGCCTCTGCACAGGGTGAATCTTGAGCCATATCCGCTGCAATCTCCCATTCTTCTCCAGCCGCAGTGGAGTATGCTCAGTGGAGACGTCGGTCCCAGTGTCTAGCTTAGGCTGATACTGGACGACTGGTTACTACTGCCCATCCAGGCTCTGTCCTTGTAGCCAGCAATGTTCAGCAGCGAGGAGGTCTTTCTGGGACTAAGTCCTGCTTTTCCCTTACTGAGCATGCCCACGGGCCGACCTCCCATTGGAGGTCAGGGGTCACATGCTCAGGTCCTGCTGCGGCTCCTGTTGGTCCATCTGGAAGGTCTTGTAGCACTGCCGCTATAAAAGGTTTGCATGGCCGCTCGGCCATGCGCTAGTGTACTCTTGAAATCGTGTGTGTGTTGATGAGTGAAAATCATTCATTAATCATCCACTCCCTTGTGTTTGACTGCTCGCTTAAAGTGGATGTCTGCTATCTAGGGCCCGGCTGAGCTATCAGCAATAAACACATGAAACAGCATCTAATTACTGTGACCGCCAGTGTGGCGCCGTGCGCTATTAGAGAGCTTTCCTATCCCAAGTCTGGGTGGTTAGTGGCATCCGCCAGAGCGGCACTGCATGCACTCTTGTGCATTTAAGTTTTTTTTGCAGTTACTCTGACACCCCAGTTGCGGTGTCGAGCGCAAGAGGTCTAGACAAACTCTAATCCTGTGTCTTGGGATTGAGTTCTGAGACTCCTTGCTTGCACTCTTGGTGTGGTATCGCGCCCCTTTGACGTAACAGTGTTTACTTCCTTCACACAGAGTGAAGTTAACCCGTGTGTGTATCCACATTGTACCACCATATAGTCCATCATTACTTAGCAGCAGGTTCCATCTCTGCACGGTGGACCCTGGGCTGTGAACGCACCTTACTCTATCTTTCTAATTATTTGGTGCATTCCGCTAGCCCTAACACATGGTCAGTCACTTTGCTGTCCACGTCCGGACTTCAGCATCTGAGCTGGAGTGGCCAGATAAAGTCCTCATTCCTTTATTTTGGAGGGGGCTGGCAGACCATGTAAAGGACACTCTGGCCACTAGGGAGATTCCCGCCACACTGGAGGAGCTAATGGAGATAATAGCATTCTCAACTCACATCGACCTTCGTTTTACTGAATAAAGGTAGCAGCGAGCCTAGTGTAGGCAGAGGTTTCGGCTGGCTCCTAACTTCGCCAGACCTCTGGTATCTCCGGATCAGATGTCCGAGACACAAGAGGCCATGAAGGTTTCTCGAGCGAGATCTAAGTCTCGTGTCACTTATGTACCCATGGTCTGTTCTGTCTGCAAGCAGTCAGGACATTTTGCCAAGAGATGTCCCCAGCGGTCGGGAAACGACCACATCTAGTGGCCATAGGAGGAGGCTCACTAGACACAGCGGCATTTTCCTTCAAACTATCCTTCAAAGGGTCACTTACCATAGGCCCATTCACTCATGTGGTAGAGCTTTGCATGGATTCCAGGGAGGAGGGCAATTTCATGTCTTCTGCCTTCACCCAACGGCACACAATATCCCTGGTGATGCTTGCCAAACCAGTGATCGTACGAGTGGTAAATGGGTCGACGCTGCCCTCACAGATTACACACCAAATCATCCCACTTACACTTTCCATGTTTGCTTCGCATCATGAGATAATCTCCCTATTAGTCATACCCGAGGGAATTGATGAGGTCCTGTTGGGGGTGCCTTGGCTACAATACCACTCCCCTCATATTGAGTGGTCCTCAGGGAGAATTTTGGAATGGAGTGAATTTTGTGAGGGTAGATGTCTGAGGGAGTCAAACATTTCCCCATGGGGGTAAATTTAAAAAAAAAAATGATTACGCCCATCATGCACTTTTGCAAAAACTAGAGTGGCTGTAGCATCACAGAATACGTTCACCCACGTGTTCTAGTGGTGGTGTCTGAAGAGACGTGGAGGATGTCCTCCTATGAATGTTTGCCCAATTTAAAAGAGCAGGTCTCCTATACTTGTAATGCCCATAGATTAAGTGTAATGGATGACAAACATTAACCCCTGTGGGGTCTACTTTTTTTTAAATTATTTACGGGCATCATAAACACACTTTCCAAAAATTTGAGTGACTGTTGCATCACGGAATATGTTCATCCTCGTGTTCTAGTGGTGGTGTCTGAAGAGACGTGGAGTATGTCCTCCTATGAATGTTTTCCCCATTTAAAGGAGTGGGTCTCCTATACTTGTAATGCCCATACACTAAGTGTAACGGGTGACAAACATTTCACCCTGGGGGGTACATTTTTTTTAAATTTTTCTATGGGCCCCAAAGACACCCTTGCAAAAAAATCGACTGGCTGTAGCATCACAGAACACATTCACCCTGGTGCTCTAGTGGTGGTGTCTGAAGAGACGTGGAGGATGTCCTCCTATGAATGTTTTCCCAATTTAAAGGAGCGGGTCTCCATTACTTGTAATGCCCATACACTAAGTGCATGAGCTGACAAACATTTCCGCATGGGGGTACATTTAAAAAATTTTTTTTACGGGCCTCATAGACAACCTTTCAAAAACATAGACTAGTTGTAGCATCACAGAACACATTCACCCTGGCGTTCTAGTGGTGCTGTCTGAAGAGACGTGGAAGATGTCCTCCTATGAATGTTTTCCCAATTTAAAGGAGCAGGTCTCCTACACTTGTAATTCCAATACATTAAGGGCTGACAAACATTTCCCCCTGGGGGTCTACTTTTTTTTATTTACAGGCATCAGAAACACCCTTGTCAAAAATTTGAGTGATTGTTGCATCACGGAATACATTCACCCTCGTGTTATAGTGGTGGTATCTGAAGAGACGTGGAGGATGTCCTCCTATGAATGTTTTCCCAATTTAAAGGAGCAGGTCTCCTATAATTTTAATGCCCATACAATAAGTGTAAGGGCTGACAAATATTTCCTCATGGGGGGTACATTTTTAAAAAAATTATGGGCCTCATGGACTCCCTTGCAAAAAATAGACTGGCTGTAACATCACAGAACACGTTCACCCTGGCGTTCTAGTGGTGGTGGATGATGAGGATGAGGAGAAGGAGGAGGACACGAAATAGCCAAGATCAGGAAGTGTATACCCATGTGTGGGTGTGAAGAGGTGCATGGGAATACAACTCCCAAAAAGACACTGTATTGGAGGTTATGTTTCGTGTTATGATAGGCAATTCAGGAACACAATGTACATAGCGATCAGAGCACATACAGTGATCTGACAACAACCCAAAATAACAGAACGAGCTCTGAGACGTGGGAACTCTGTAGACCGCAATTCCTAATCCTCTCCAAACACAACTAGAGGCAGCTGTAGCTGAGGCAATGCTGTTCGATATCTGCCCTGAGAGGCAGCTGTGGATAGCGCCTAACGCTCCCTATGCAACTCGGCATAGCCTGAGAAACTAACTAGCCTGAAGATAGAAAAATAAGCCTACCTTGCCTCAGAGAAATCCCCCAAAGGAAAAGGCAGCCCCCCACATATAATGACTGTGAGTAAGATGAAAAGACAAACGTAGGGATGAAATAGATTCAGCAAAGTGAGGCCCGATATTCTAGACAGAACGAGGATAGGAAAGATAACTTTGCGGTCTACACAAAACCCTAAAGAAAACCACGCAAAGGGGGCAAAAAGACCCTCCGTACCGAACAAATGGCAGGGAGGTACACCCCTTGCGTCCCAGAGCTACCAGCAAAACAAATAGACAAGCTGGACAGAAAAAATAGCAACAAATAGCAAAGAAGCACTTAGCTATGCAGAGCAGCAGGCCACAGGAATGATCCAGAGAAACACAAGTCCAACACTGGAACTTTGACAGGAAGCATGAATCAAAGCATTAGGTGGAGTTAAGTAGAGAAGCAGCTAACGACCTCACCAGATCACCTGAGGGAGGAAACTCAGAAGCTGCAGTACTACTTTCCTCCACAAACGGAAGCTCCCAGAGAGAATCAGCCGAAGTACCACTTGTGACCACAGGAGTGAACTCTGCCACAGAATTCACAACAGTTTCGCTGTCATTTGATGGTGAGGAGAAGTCTTGCCCAATCAAGCCCTTGTTCATTTTTATGAGTCAACCAGTCTGCATTTTCATTTGACAGGCAAATGCACTAATTTCTTATAATTACACCAGCGGCACTAAAAACCTGATCGGACAGAACGCTAACAGCAGGGCAGGCCAGGACCTCCAAAGCGTAGAGAGCGAGTTCATACCACGTGTCCAGCTTGGATACCCAATAATTAAAAGGCACAGAGGAATCACGTAGGACTTCGGTATGGTCAGCAAGGTACTCCCTCACCATCTTCCCAAATATTCCATTCCTTGTGACATTACCCTGCGCCTCTGGGACAGGGCGATGGGAGGGTCTGAGAAAACTCCCAGAACTTTGCCAGTGTTGCCCTGTCACTGCTGGATTGGAGTTGTGTCTCTCTCACCTGTACTCCTTGGTTGTCCAACAAACTTTGATGTGTGCTGCCATCATTTTCAGTTGGGATTTTTTTTAATAATTCTGCAACAATGGCCCTCTGGTACTGCACCATTTTAGTACACCTGTCTGCCTTTGGAACATAAGATTGAAAGTTTTCTTTGTAGCATGGGTCTAAAAGTGTCACTACCCAGTAATGACTGTCACCCAAAATATTTACAATACAAGGGTCACAGGAAAGGCAGCGCAACATAGAGTCAGCCATGCGTGACAGACTGGTAACAGGAAAGCCTTCCGTGTCCTCAACAACAGGATGAGTGACCAAGGTGTCCTCCTCCTCCTTGTCCTCAGGCCATCCATGATGAACAGATGGAATGACAGTTGTGCTTGTAGTACCGTCTATACCGCTTGAAAGTAGCTCCTGTTTTTCCTCCTCCTCCTCTTCTTCATTGTCAACCAATCCGTTGGCATGACATTAGGCTGGGCTGTGTGTAATCACCCTGCATGGTTCCTTGCTTCATGTCCTCGTGCTCCTCCTGCAATGAATCCTCTTTCATTATGAGCAGAGAGCTTTTCAGAATGCAGAGAAGTGGGATGGTGACACTAATTATGGCATCATCGTTGCTCACCATCTTGGTGGACTCTTCAAAGTTTTGCAGGATGGTACAGATGTCTGACATCCATGTACACCACTGATGTCTTATGTGTGGAGTATGAACTGAATAACAATGGCCTTGTTGATGCTGGATGTCAACAACTGCCCTCTTCTGCTCACAAATCCTTGCTAACATGTGCAGTGTAGAGTTCCAACGTGTGTGTTCATTACACATCAGTTGGAAACTGCAAATGTTACTGAAGCACGGAAAGGGCGGCTAAAGCTGTAGCTGATTTTATAAAATGGGCACACAGTTGGCGTACTTTCATAAGCAGATTTGGCAGCTCTGGGTAGGTTTTGAGAAAACGCTGAACCACGAGGTTAAGCACATGGGCCAGTCATGGCACTTGTGTGAGCTTGCTTCAACTCAGAGCTGCCACCAGGTTCTGGCCATTGTTACACATGACCATGCTTGGCTGTAGGTTCAGCGGTGTCAGCAACAGATCTGACTGCTCTTTCAGAGCTGTCTACAACTCTTCAGCATTGTGCAATTGGTTGCCTAAGCAGATTAGCTTCAGCAAAGCCTGTTGGTGCTTGGCTGACGCCGTGCTGCAGTGCTTCCAGCTTGTGATTGATGTGCTACATTCAGAGATGGAGGCTGAAGACTGTGGGGGCAATCCAGATTGACACAGGGACCGCAATCCACGCAGCTGGGAGGACGTGCACCATCCCAATGTCCGACTAGGTCTCAATTTCCACTCTTTTAACCCAGTGTGCCATCAGCGAGATGCTCCCTGCCCACGAGAACTTTTCCACATGTCTGTGGTTAGGTGGACATTCCCAGTAACAGCATTGTTGAGGGCACTGCTAATGTTGTGGGACACATGCTTGTGTAATGCCGGAACGGCATACAAGGAGAAATAGTGGCAGCTGGGAACCGAATACTTTGGGATGGCCACCGCCATCAGGTTGCGGAAAACTTCCATCTCCACAAGCCTTAAAGGCAACATTTAGTTTAGTCCATAGAGGTTGTCATGCCGATGAACCGATGACCCCCGATCACGTGACGGGCCAGCGGTGCGCTTATTTTCGGTCCAATGGCCGGAAGCGCAATTTAAACGCCGCTGTCAGAGTTTGACAGCTGCATTTAATTAGTTAATAGGCGCGGGTGGATCGCGATTCCACCCATGACTATTGCGGTCACATGTCAGCTGCTCAAAAAAGCTCACTGCTGGAGAAGTGGGGGATACTGTCGTAGGCATATTAGTACATCCGATGTGAGTGAGGGGTTAATATCAGCTCAAAGCTGTATATTTAGCCTTTACTGCCTATTAAAATAGTATAGCCCCCCCAAAAATGACGTCGGGTCCCCCTATAATTAATAACCAGAAAAGGCTATGCAGACAGCTGTGGGCTGATATTAATAGCCTGGGAAGGGGCCAGCTCTTAGTCGCCCCAAAATGGCACATCTCCAAGATGCGCCAATTCTGGCACTTAGCCTCTCTCTTCGCACTTAAACCTGTAGCGGTGGCAAGTGAAGTAATAGTTTTGGGATTGATGTCACCTTTGTATTGTAAGGTGACATCAAGCCCACGGCTTAGTAATGGAGAGGTGTTCATTACTAATCCTATTGTTGTTACATATGTGAGGTGCCAAGGGGAGAAGTACTAGAAAACAGATATGTTTCTCCCCGTTTCATTTCATATGTATCACGGTATTGATTGTGAAGCTGTTTATTTCTCTGTAATCCGGTCCTAGTTTCTTTAGTGATCAGCCTGAAAGCTCTGGTGCTTCCCTTCCACACATACGATCCAGCTTTTGCTTCAGCTGATATAATCAAGGAACTGCTGGGATCTCAGTCTCTCATCTGCTGGTCTGGGAGCTGACACAGTAAGGTTGCACAAACTTCTTTCTTGTTGTATAGGTTTGTTTTGCAGTTAGTATCTTGTTGTTGGTTAGTGGCCAGACGGCCTTAGACATTTTATTTCATGTTTGGCACGTGTAACATTGTACGGCAAATGTGTACAATAAATACACCTGACATATACCTGTGTGGAACTCGCTAGCCTGCTATTGTTCGTTGTGACTCCATAGCCACCTGCTTGGGCCAAAGCAGAGATCCCTGATGAGCTATATTCCCACACATGTTAAATAAAGACACAGCAAGAATAAAGTCTTTTAATGAAATAAAACACCACACAGTTTCACATATTTATTATATGCCTAATTCCTGCGACGTCCTCGATCTCCTGCAAAAAAAAAATGACAAGGAGATGTGGCCGCTCTACAGGGGCCTCCGATGACACACTGACCGGAGATAACACTCATGCAGTGTAGTTCATCGGAGTTCATGCTCTCATTTTACAGCACTCCCGCTGTGTGAGAATTTTCTCACGCAGCGGTGCCACAAGTGACAGCATGAACTCCGGCGACCTCTAGGCGGTGGAGTCATACAGTGCGGGATGAATATCTCCTGTCACTGTATCACCGGAACCCCTGTAGAGCGTTCACATCTGCTGATGTGACAGCTCTACACAGGAGATTGTCGTGACCCCTTCCTGACAAGCGCCGTACTAGTACTGCTTTGCGGGAACTGCGTTCCCGCAAACCACAGAACTAGTATGGACCTGCTATTTCCAGTCACCGTGCTGCATCATGCGGTGACCGGGTGAGGATGGCTGCTGTTTCTCATAGCAGACCATCCTGGCTCATCACCATGAGGGGCTGATCCTCCCCCCCCCACGTCGGCGATCGCTGTGATTGGCTGGTGAATTCTCACCAGCCTATCACAGCAAAGCTGACAATAAAGTTGCAGGAAAAAAAAGCACATGACAGGCTGTGATTGGTGCTGTGTGATGTAGCATCAATCACAGCCATCACAGTAGGTGGGGTGATAACCACGTCACCTCACCTGATTAATCTCTATGGCGCTGATTGGCTGAACAATAGCTTCTAGCCAATCAGCGCCAAAGGGGTTAATTTAAAATAGCGATTACAGCCCTGCACGCCATCTGTACCTCAGATTTGGCATGCAGAGCGGTGGTCTAAGCCCCTCTGTATCACCTGAGCTGTGCTGCCATCTGCCTGCTGTGTGACTCCTGTGATCACAGCAGCAGCACCTCCCCCACTCCTTTCCCATCCCCATCCCTGTTCCAGTACCCCTCTCCCCTCCCTCTCCTCCCTCCAATTGATTCTTTTGCGCACTTTTTTGCGCTTTTTTTCCTGTGTGCGGCGTCCCACGCAGAGCATTTGTGCTCTTCCTGTGTCCGCAGCACTTTGATCAGTATCGCTGCTGATCAGAGACTGCGCCACAGGACTTTTTCTATTTTTAGCTAGTTAGAGTAGCGGACTTCGCAGTCGAAACAAAGTCCGATTTTTGTTTTTTAGAAAAAGTAATAATCGTAGTTAGTACAGTGTAGTTTCAGGCTCAGCAAAGTACTGTAGCCAGTGTCAGTATTTGACGTCCCCTTCACCATCCCCCCTCCCTGTTCCAGTACCCCCCCTCGTCCCTCCTATTGATTTTTTTGCACACTTTTTTGCGCTATTTTTTCCTGTGTGCGACATCCCGCGCAGAGCATTCGTGCTCTTCCTGTGTCTGCAGTGCTTTGATCAGTATTGCTGCTGATCAGAGACTGCGCCACAGGAATTTTTATTTTTTAGCTAGTTAGTGTAGTGGACTTCGCAGTCTAACGCTACGTTCACATTTGCATTGTGCGGGGCCGCGTCGGCAATGCAAACAAAAACGCAACAAAACTCATGCTAAAAAGCTGTGTTTTGCGACGCATGCGTCCATTTTTGCTGAAATTGGGATGCAAAAAAAATGCAACTTGCTGCGTTTTCTGCGCTCCACCCTTGCGGTCCAAAAAACGCATGCGTCACAAAACGCAGAACAACGCATGTCCATGCGCCCCCTATGTTAACTATAGGGGTGCATGACACATGCGTCGCCGCAACATTTCCCGACGCTGCGTCGGGAAACGCTAATGTGAACGTAGCCTAAGTGATGTCCGATTTTTTTTTAGAAAAAATAATAATCGTAGTTAGTATAGTGTAGTTTTAGATGTAGCAAAGTAGTGCAGCCGGCGTCAGTGTTTGTTGACGTCCCCCCGTCCAATTTAATTTTTAGCGCACTTTTTTGCGCTTTTTTCCTGTGAGCATCGTCCCACGCAGAGCATTTGTGCTCTTCCTGTGTCCGCAGTGCTTTGATCAGTATCTCTACCGATCAGAGACTGCGCCATGGGAATTTTTCTTTTTTAGCTAGTTAGTGTAATGGACTTCGCAGTGTAAGCGACGTCCAAGTTTTTTTTAGAAAAAAAATAATAGTAGTTAGTACAGCATAATTTTAGACATAGCAAATTAGCTTAGCCGGCATCACATCGTTAGTGACGACCGATCTTCTTTTATAGAAAAAAAATTGTACAGCGTAGTTTTAGTGGTAGCATGTTACTACAGCCGGTGTCACAGAGTGACGACCGATCTTGTTTTAGAAAAAAAAAGTACAGAGTAGTTTTATAGGTAGGAAGGTAGCTTTTTTTTCTTGCATAAAAAGTGCATTAGGGGAGCAAACGTCACATTGTTGGTGACGTCCGTTTTTCTTTAGTAAAAAAGAATATGCATCGGATAAATTTATAGGGAGGGCATTAGTGTAGTGAACGTCTGTTTCTTTTTATACAAACTTTTTTTAAATCTGATTTTTTTTTTCCATTTTTTCTACTACATTTTACCTCTCTACTTCTTTTTTCTCTGTTTTGTTATAACAAAGAGTACCCTATACACAAGCCCCACACGTTACATGTGTAAAAGCACTACTTACATTCACATCCACGGGGTTTGGGGAAAAAAATTAAAATGGCCCATTCGTCAACAAGGCGCTATTCACCAGAGGAGGCTTACGCCATCCTTGCGTCCGACATGGATTCAGCCAGTGAGGAAGATCCCACATTCCTCTATTCCTCCTCCTCCCCCTTCTCATCCTCCTCATCTGGTGAGGAAGGACCCCCAACAAGGCGCCCTAGGACCCAGGCAACTCCTGCAGCAAATCGATCCCGTATGGATTGCACCCCCCAAAAATTTTCAGCCCGTCATTCCGGATTTCAGCAGCAGCTCGGGAATCCAGTTTGACACCGCTAGCCTCACTGAAATTAACTTCTTCAAATTCTTTTTCAGTGAGGAAATAATAAATCTTATGGTGGCCCAGACGAACCTGTATGCCCAGCAATTTTTCACCCAAAATCCCACATCATCATACGCGTACATACCCCAGAAGGGCATCGCTATTGATGAATCTCTCGTTCACTTCAAAGGGAGGCTAAAATTCTGACATTACCTGCCCAGTAAGAGGTCCAGGTACGGATCAGGTACGTTGAAGCGCATCGTGCGCAAAACGGCCGTCGTCCGGTTCACTCCCCGCACCCTCTCGTTTTACCTGCAGCCCGAAAGGCATGTCCTTACTCCGATATATGGAAGAATAAATGATTTTTAATACATCGCTTGGTGAGTGCCACCTTTTCTTTTACTTTGTATGTTCAATATATATATATTAAGTTGCGCTCTCTATTAGCATAATTTCTCTCATGGTATAGGCACCAGTCTGCTAGCAAATATGGGCCCTCTGATCAATGGTCTCTGCTTCCCCTCCCTCTTCTTTCGATGCTGCGCTCTCTATCAGTAGAGGTTACCTCATGGCGCAGGCGCCAGCTCACTGGCAAGTACTGTCTCTTTAACCAGTGTTTCTGGCTCCTTTGCGCCTGCGCACTCGATATTTCTATATTCCTCCCACATGTAAGGTTTTTTTTTTCTCTCTGCCCATGCGTCTATCCTGACCAGGATAGTCTTTCGTCTTTCACGTGGTCCCGCTCATTACATTGAGGAATATGCGCATATTCCTCACTGTAATGACGGGACCACGTGACCGCTCACACAGCACAGGCTGCAGCCGCTGAGAGGAGACATCGCTGGAGCTGGGTGTCGGTGAGTATTTCCTGGCAAGCGGGGGGTGCACAGGGCACAAACTTTATTTTTAAGGGGAAAGAAAAAAAAAAAGATTATTCATTCCTTCTCTCCAGTGAACGCTGCTGGGAAGAAGGGATGAATACCGGCTTCAGCACTGCACGCAGGGGACAGTGCTTAACTGTAGCGCTGTCTCCTGCACGGTCCGTGTGGTCCTCAGTCGGCACACGGGCGGCACGTGGCTGGGGCACGTGTGCCACACTGATGTGCTATATAAGCACACAGACACGGATAATTCCGGTACCGATTTTTCCGGTACCGGAATTATCTGGACGTGTGGGACAGGCCTAAGAGGCTTATATTTCTATATCAGGATTTATTGTGATCTTGCATTAAGTTCCTTTTTCTTCTGTCTCCCTGGGGAAGCCCGATGTGAGATTTCATGTGATTTAAGATTTATTGGCATTGATACTGTTTTCCAGGGCTAATTACCTATGTGTGCACACATGTATATGTTGCACTTTGCCTTGACATTGTATTGTTATATGTCATAGTCATATGGGTCTTTTGGTGATGTGCTTTGTCTTTTCATGGTTTTATTATGTCTACTAATAAATATTGCACATAATTTCAACATTGCTTTGTGATTTTGGGTGTGTGCCTTGTATGCATGGATCTTTTTCTCCTCCTCCTTACATGTTTAGCTTCTCCGTGCACGAGGTAGCAGCCCCATTCATATTAGTCCTTATTTAGATATGCCCTATAGTAGTGCTCCCTACTTTTTTGTTCTTGTTAATTACACATTTACTCTTTCTTTAAGAGTTTTCCATAAGGTAGCCCACGTTTTATATTAAACTGGGCTATACATATTGACTTTGGGATTTTATTGAGCATCCTCAGTGGACACTTTTATGTAATTTATGTGATTGTGTTATTTCTTAGTGGCTTCAGGCATAGTCTTTGTGGTTTTCCTTTCATATATAATTATTTCTATTTTTTAAGTATTATCTTTGTTTATATAAATTGGGAGGCACGTGAGGCTTCTTGGCGGTCTTGCTCTTCAGACATCTTTCAGACCGTGGAAACTGTGGTCCCTGGTTCTGATTTTTCTAAACTTACACATGATTTAACAGCGGCTCATAAGACCAGTATCCGCCTGTGGTGGAATATACGGAGCCTGGAGGAATATTCTAAAACGGCTATAGTGCCGCGGGGCCTGCGGGTCTCTTTTTTCCCCAGTTTTGAGCCCACAACTACCTTCAAACAAATGTGGGAATGGGGATTACTACGGTGCTCTAATATTTTAATTTCTATGCTTCTTGAACATGATAAAGAACTTCTAGGACTGACCCAAACACAAATTAAGGATCTGGAGTCCAAGCTCTGTACATTTGATAGCACTCAGGTTGCCAATCTCAAACAAAAACTAAAGGATACGTTGGACAAATTTGAAGCAGCAGTTATTTCCAAAAAACGTAAGAAGTTTCACCGAGACCGTTCTGATTTTGATAACAATGCTGCATTTAAGTGGAGACATTTTGGCAACAAATGTTTCACCGATCGTACAGCAGTTAATCCAGTTGGTCCCTGTTTGGATCCTCCTCAAGGGGCAACAAGTTCGAGCGATATATATATATATTTTTTTTAAATCTTCAGAAGGCAGCGATCTGGACGTTGGACACAACGTGGGGGCAAACGTCAGAGTATTAAGAAAAAGAACCAACTTTTACAAGGGTCAGAAATCCCCCTTCCGCCGAACCTACAAAACTTGCAACAGATAAATACCCTCCCTATTTCATCTTCTCATGGGCAGGACTCATCAACAACCTCGACACAACTACAGGTAATTAACCTTTCTAACTACACTTTATCTACAGCTGAATTATATGTTTTACAGAAGGGCCTCACTTTCTCCCCCTCCAAAACATTAGATAAATGTATTCTTGTTAAAGATCTTTTATGTTCTGCCGGAAATTAGTCTTACAGGTTATTCACCATAAACCTGAAATGGCAAGCAACTTGGGGATGGAAGAAACACAGGCTCTTCAGGATCTTCTTGACCTCCTACAGGAGAATGAGGGCACACAAGGTAGGATTTTATTTTCGTATAGAAATGAATCATTGGTTTCCCCTTCTTTTTCCCACGATAAAAATTTTCTTTGAACTGACCAAGAGGGACATTATGCAACTTCCATCCCTCTTGGGGGTCCCTAACAATCTTACCCCCACTGAGAAAAGGGCACTTATAAATAATAAAGATTTTATCATTAAGGAGGCAGATAAAGGTAGGAACGTGGTTTTATGGCCTGTACATCTTTATATTGAGGAAGCTCTGAAACAGCTTAACAACAAGAAATTCTATGTTATATTACCTTCAGACCCAATGGAAATATTTTCAAATAAATTCAATTTATTATTATTATTATTGTTATTATTATTATTATTATTAATAACAGTACCAAACAATATCTCCGGGTTGGGTTTCCAGTCATTCCCACTTTTTATCTGCTCCCTAAAGTTCACAAAGACCCTGTGACACCGCCTGGATGCCCTATTGTGTCCTATTGTGTCCAGTATAGGGAGCCTTTGTGAGAAAGCCAATGTTTACATTGATTTCTACCTACAACCCATTGCCACTGCCTTACCGTCCTACATTAGGGACAAGGCTCATTTCATTCAAGTTTGCCGAAATGTTTCTCTGGAAAGACAAACCTTACTGGTAACTTGTGATGTCGAGTCTTTGTACTCGAATGTCGGCCATCATGATGGTTTGGAGGCACAGGGTCACTTCCTTAGGAGACAAAGTACTATCGATCATCTTCACTCTTCTTTTTTGATTGATCTTTTGAAATTGATTTTGCAGCATAATTATTTTCTCTTTGACCATTCCTTTTACCAACAGGTATCGGGAGTGGCAATGGGCGCACGTTGTGCACCAGCCCTGGCTGTAATCTTTTTGGGCTTTTTGTCTACAAATCTGACTCCTTTAGAAAACATGTTCGACAGTGGCACAGGTTCACTGATGATGTCTTATTCACATGGACCGGTACTGAACAGGAGTGTCTTCAGTTTCTACAGGAATTAAATCAGAATGAGTTTAACATTGTCTTGACACATACTTTTTCTTTTACATCAGTTACTTTTCTTTAATTGAAGGTCTCCATTCAGGAAGATGGCCTTATCACGGATCTTTTTCGTAAACCCACAGCAACAAACAGTTTACTCAGGTATGATAACTTCCAACCCATCACACCAAAAGGGGTATTCCTGTAGGCCAATTCTTGCGAATTCACTGTAATTGTACTTTGGATGAAGATTTTTCTCTCCAATCTAGAATCCTTATGACCAGGTTTCAAGAACATGGCTACCCCAAGAAATTGATCTCTTCTGCATTCCAAAGGGCCAGGGGGCATAGCCAGGATTCGTTACTTTCTTCCAACAAACGTTCCAAGGACAAATTTGTCCGTTTCATCTTGGTCTATAACGACCAATGGAGTCAGGTGAGAAATATTCTTACGACCCACTGGGACATACTACGGATGATCAAACTGCGCCTCTTGTAGCCCCTCGTCTCCTCATGACTGCTAAGAGGGCCCCCAATTTGGATTTCTTTACCAATCCAACTGACCAGAAAATGTATCATTTAAGGTCGTATATTAACTACAAGATTACTAACATCATTTATGCTATCATTTGCCCCTGCAGCAGGGTATATATAGGTCAAACCTCTCAGGAATTCAGGAAAGGAGCACAGAAGCACCTTTCCACAATACATTTAGCGTCCTCTGATGCTAAAAAGGGTAAGACCCTGACCCCAGTGGCCTCCCATTTTTTTGACCAAACATGGTGGGTCACTAATCGTGTTTTTTTTTATTGTTTTGTTTACAGAGGGTTCACCTGAATACTAGAGATGGAAATCTCAAGAAACATTTACTTCAAACCGAATTACGCTGGATTTTCAACCTACGAAGCCTAGCTCCCAATGGCCTTAATGAAGAGCACCTTTACACAAGCTTTTTGGGATGATGTCTTCATTTACGTGTTATTATTATATTTTGTTTGTTATAAAGGTTTTTTTTCTTCTTTCCTTATGCATATTGTGTGATTTATATGTGCACATTTACATTATGTAATTGCATTTAATTTATTTTTATGTACCTTAGCTCTTTTCTTCTATGTTATTTCTATATGTTATTTTTCCTTTTTCTATTTTGCTTGTCCATATTTATTTTTCTCCTTTTTCCCTTTATATTTCTCATTTTCTTTACATATATATATATATATATATATATATATATATATATATATTTAATCTATTTTTTTTTCCTCTGCTCCCCTCTCTTTTTGCAATTGTCTTCAGCTTTCCTCCATTTCTTACACAACCAGGCAACTGCTCAATTTTCTACTTGCTAAGAGGGGCTTATATTTCTATATCGGGATTTATTGTGATCTTGCATTAAGTTCCTTTTCCTTCTGTCTCCCTGGGGATGTCCGGTGTGAGATTTCATGTGATTTAAGATTTATTGGCATTGATATTGTTTTCCAGGGCTAATTACCTATGTGTGCACACATGTATATGTTGCACTTTGCCTTGACATTGTATTGTTTTATGTCATAGTCATATGGGTCTTTTGGTGATGTGTTTTGTCTTTTCATGGTTTTATTATGTCTACTAATAAATATTGCACATAATTTCAACATTGCTTTGTGATTTTGGGTGTGCGCCTTGTATACACAGATCTTTTTCTCCTCCTCCTTACATAAAAGGAAAATGGGCTGATGCAAAAGTTTGGGCCCGTTGCATTATTGGTACCAAGGAGCCCCCCCTTTTTGAAAGTATAACAGATAGTAAATGCTTTTTGTACCCAGCCAATAATCTTTCAATTCTTGTTTCATGGATTTTCATCCATTCTTTCATGGGAAATTCTTCCAGTTCTGTGAGATTTCTGGGTCATCTTTCATGCAGTGCTATTTTAGCTCTAGCTACAGATTTTCAATGATGCTAAGATCAGTGGATTGTGAGAGCTATTGTAAAACCTTCAGTTTGCGCCTGTTGAGGCAGTTTATTGTGGATATTGAAATGAATTTAGGTTCATTTTCCACTTGCAGAAGCCATCCTCTTTTCAACTTCAGCTTTTTCAAATAGTATTATGTATGCATCAAAAATTTGCTGAAATTTAATTGACTCCATTTTTCCTTCTATCCATGAAAGATTACCAGTAACATTGGCTGCAACACAACCCCAAAGCATTACTGATGCATCCCCATGTTTAATGGTTGCTGGAGAGGAGTTTAGAGCTCACTGAGCTTGCACTGGCTGAGGCTAGTGATATGGAGGAGAGTGGATGTGGGGAGGACCAGGACAGAAGTACGGAGCTGGGTAAATGTTACAAAAAGGGGTAGGGGGAAAAGTATCAGCGAGCCGAGTCCTGATCTGGCACAACTTAGTAAACATGCTTGTTTGGCTGAAATTAGAAATGCAAGTCCAGGACTGGAATCACTACAGCAGGACGTTGCTCCTAGAAACCAGGGAAATGACTGCTGTAGGCAAGAGGGGAAATATGAGTGCAGCAAAGGCCAGACAGATGTTGGCTGTAAGGGAATCTATAATTAGGCGAACATCTGCCATCGAGACCGTGAATGTCGAACAATGTGTTGGCTGCTGGGTGCTCGGGTTCGACATATTGCAGATCTGATAGACAAAGAGCTGGGTGGGGCTGGGGAAAACCCAGCGGTCATGGTACAAATTGGTACCAATAACAAAGCCAGGGGGAGGTTTAAGGTACTTAAGAATGATTAAAGAGAAATAGGAGAGAAGCTAAAGGCCAGAACCTCCAAGGTGGTGTTTTCAGAAAACCTGCCAGTGCCACGAGTGTCAATAGGTAGGCAGCACTTTCCCTGAAGAAGTTGGCTTTGCAGCGATACGCGTTTGGCCTACCTGTTGCGAATTCCGCTCTTGGGCTCCCTCCGGTGGTTGTAAGTGGCACTTTTGTGAGTTCTGCTCTTGGGCTCCCTCTTGAGGTTTCAAGTGGTATGGCTGCTCCTTGGAGTTAGCTGTCTTCAGCTGCCTCCACTTATCGTCTCTTCTGCTCGGCTATTTAGGCCTGGCTGTTCCTTCAGCCAGTGCCACTTGTAAATGGTTCCTGGTTGGATTCACATCTCTTTGGATTTCCCTGTTATCCTGACCAGTTCAGCAAAGCTAAGTTTTTGCTTGCTTATTTCTGTTCACAGATTGTGGACTTATCCGTTCAGTGCTTTCTATGTTTGTCCAGCGTTATCAGTATGAATTAATTCTGTCTTGCTGGAAGCTCTGGGAAGCAGATTTACCCTCCACACCTTTAGTCAGGTGTGGAGATTTTTTTGTAAACTCTGCGTGGATTTTTGTAGTGTTTTATACTGACCGCACAGTATTCCATCCTGTCCTATCTATCAAGCTAGACTGGCCTCCTGTGCTCATCCTGGTTTCATTCTGTGTATGTCTTTTTCCTCTCCATTCACGGTCATTATTTGTGTGGGGCTAATCTATCCTTTGGGGATTTTCTCTGAGGCAAGATAGTTTTCCTGCTTCTGTCTTTAGGGGTAGTTAGCTCTTAGGCTGTGACGAGATGCCTAATGAGAGTTAGGAGCATTCCACGGCTACTTCTAGTGTTGTGTTGAGCTTAGGGACTGCGGTCAGTACAGTTACCACTTCCCTCAGAGCTTGTTCCATGTTGCTCCTAGACCACCGCATCATAACAGTACAAGTGGCCAAAAATGAATTAAATGCATCTCAAAGGAAGGAAAAGAAAGTTCTGAACCATTTTTTTTTCTGTGCTCTGGTTTGTCTTTTTTTTCCTCTTTATATCTGGGTGGTTCAGGATATATGCTTTGGCATGGATGTTCAGGGTTTGTTTTCTCGTGTGGATCAACTTGCTGCAAGAGTACAGAGTATCCAGGACTATGTTGTCCAGACTCCGGCTTTAGAGCCTTGAATTCCTACTCCTGATTTGCTTTTTGGGGACAGATCCAAGTTTTTGAACTTTAAAAATACTGTAACTGCAGATTGTTTTTTGCTTTGAAACCCCGTTCTTCTGGTGATCCCATTCAGCAAGTAAAAATCATCATATTCTTGCTGCGTGGTGACCCTCAAGACTGGGCTTTTTTCTTCAAACAGGGGATCCGGCATTATTGAATGTTGATGCATTTTTTCAAGCGCTCGGATTATTGTATGATGAACCAAATTCTGTGGATCATGCAGAAAAAACCCTGTTGGCCTTATGTCAAGGTCAGGAAGCGGCAGAGTTATACTGCCAGAAATTTAGAAAATGGTCTGTGCTCACTAAATGGAATGAAGAGGCTCTGGCTGCTATTTTCAGAAAAGGTCTTTCTGAAGCCCTTAAAGATGTTATGGTGGGCTATCCTACGCCTGCCGGTTTGAGCGAATCTATGTCTCTAGCCATTCAGATCGATCGGCGTCTGCGCGAGCGCAAAGCTGTGCACCATATGGCAGTATCATCTGAGCAGAGTCCAGAACCTATGCAATGTGATAGGATTTTGACTAGAACAGAACGGCAGGAATTCAGACGTCAGAATAGGCTGTGTTTTTACTGTGGTGATTCTGCTCATGTTATCTCTGATTGCCCTAAGCGTTCTAAAAGGGTCGCTAGGTCTGTTACCATTAGTACTATACAGCCTAAATTTCTCTTATCTGGGACCCTGATTTGCTCATTGTCGTCCTTTTCTGTCATGGCATTTGTGGATTCAGGCGCTGCCCTGAACTTAATGGACTTAGAATTCGCCAGGCGCTGTGGTTTTTCCTTGCAGCCTTTGCAGAGCCCTATTCCTTTGAGGTGTATTGATGCTACACACTTGGCCAAGGATAAACCTCAGTACTGGACACAGATGACTTTGTACATGGCTCCAGCACATCAAGAAGATTGCCGTTTTCTGGTGTTGCATAACCTGCATGATGTTGTTGTACTGGGTTTTCCATGGTTACAGGAACATAATCTGGTGCTGGATTGGAAAACTATGTCGGTGACTAGTTGGGGTTGTCAAGGGGTACATAGTGACATTCCTTTGATGTCAGTTTCCTCTTCCCCCTCTTCTGAGGTCCCTGAGTTTTTATCAGATTTCCAGGATGTATTTGATGAGCCCAAGTGCAGTTCCCTTCCTTCACATAGGGACTGTGATTGTGTTATTAACTTGATTCCTGATTGCAAATTCCCTAAGGGCCGACTTTTCAATCTGTCTGTGCCAGAGCATGCCGCCATGCGGAGTTATGTTAAGGAGTCTTTGAAGAAGGGGCATATTCGGCCCTCTTCGTCACCATTGGGAGCGGGTTTCTTTTTTGTTGCTAAGAAGGATGGCTCCTTGAGACCCTGTATTGATTATCGTCTTCTTAATAAGATCACGGTCAAATTCCAATACCCCTTGCCTTTGCTTACTGATTTGTTTGCTCAGATTAAGGGGGCTAGTTGGTTTACTAAGATTGACCTCCGAGGGGCATATAATCTTGTTCGTATTAAACAGGGTGACGAATGGAAAACTGCATTTAATACGCCCGAAGGCCATTTTGAATATCTTGTGATGCCATTTGGGCTCTCTAATGCTCCATCTGTGTTCCAGTCTTTCATGCATGATATTTTCCGCAATTATCTTGATAAATTCATGGTTGTATATTTGGATGATATTTTGATTTTTTCCGATGATTGGGAGTCTCATGTGAAGCAGGTCAGGATGGTGTTCCAGATCCTTCGTGATAATGCTTTGTTTGTGAAGGGGTCTAAGTGCCTATTCGGAGTTCAGAAGGTCTCTTTTTTGGGTTTTATTTTTTCTTCCTCGTCTATAGAAATGGATCCTGTTAAGGTCCAAGCTATTCATGACTGGATCCAACCCACATCTGTGAAGGGCCTTCAAAAATTTTTGGGCTTTGCTAATTTCTATCGCCGTTTCATTGCCAACTTTTCCAGTGTGGTTAAGCACCTTACTGATTTGACGAAGAAAGGCGCTGATGTGACGAATTGGTCCTCTGCGGCTGTGTCTGCCTTTCAGGAGCTTAAACGCCGATTTAATTCTGCCCCTGTGTTGCGTCAGCCGGATGTTTCTCTTCCTTTTCAGGTTGAGGTCGACGCTTCTGAGATTGGGGCAGGGGCCGTTTTGTCTCAGAGGGAGTCTGATGGTTCTTTGATGAAACCGTGTGCTTTTTTTCCAGAAAGTTTTCGCCTGCGGAACGCAATTATGATGTCGGCAATCGGGAGTTGTTGGCTATGAAGTGGGCGTTTGACTAGTGGCGACATTGGCTTGAGGGAGCTAGACACCGCGTTGTGGTCCTGACCGATCATAAGAATCTGATTTACCTCGAGTCGGCCAAGCGGCTGAATCCTAGACAGGCTCGTTGGTCCCTGTTTTTCTCCCGTTTTGATTTTGTGGTCTCGTATCTTCCGGGATCTAAGAATGTTAAGGCTGATGCCCTCTCTAGGAGTTTTTCGCCTAATTCTCCTGGAGTCCTTGAGCCGGTTGGCATTCTTAAGGAGGGGGTGATTCTTTCTGCTATCTCCCCTGATTTGCGGCGGGTGCTTCAGGAATTTCAGGCTGATAGGCCTGACCGCTGTCCAGTGGGGAAGCTGTTTGTTCCTGATAGATGGACAAGTAAGGTTATTTCTGAGGTTCAATGTTCAGTGTTGGCTGGTCATCCTGGGATTTTTGGTACCAGAGATTTGGTTGCTAGGTCCTGTTGGTGGCCTTCCTTGTCGCGCGATGTGCGTGCTTTTGTGCAGTCCTGTGGGACTTGCGCCCGGGCCAAGCCTTGCTGTTCCCGCGCTAGTGGGTTGCTTTAGCCTTTGCCGGTCCCTGAGAGGCCCTGGACGCATATTTCCATGGATTTTATTTCGGATCTTCCTGTTTCCCAGAAGATGTCTGTTATCTGGGTTGTTTGTGACCGGTTCTCTAAAATGGTCCATCTGGTACCTTTGCCTAAGTTGCCTTCCTCCTCAGATCTGGTTCCATTTTTTTTTCAGCATGTTGTTCGTTTGCATGGCATTCCGGAGAATATTGTCTCTGACAGAGGTTCTCAGTTTGTCTCTAGATTTTGGCGGGCCTTTTGTGCTAGGATGGGCATTGATTTGTCTTTTTCTTTGGCGTTTCATCCTCAGACTAATGGCCAAACTGAGCGAACTAATCAGACCTTGGAGACCTATTTGAGATGCTTTGTGTCTGCTGATCAGGATGATTGGGTGTCTTTCTTGCCGTTGGCCGAGTTTGCCCTTAATAATCGGGCTAGTTCGGCTACTTTGGTTTCACCTTTCTTTTGTAATTTTGGTTTTCATCCTCGTTTTTCTTCTGGGCAGGTTGAGCCTTCTGATTGTCCTGGTGTTGATTCTGTGGTGGACAGGCTGCAGCAGATTTGGACTCATGTGGTGGACAATTTGACGTTGTCTCAGGAAAGGGCTCAACGTTTTGCTAACCGCCGTTGGTGTGTTGGTCCCCGACTTCGTGTGGGGGATTTGGTTTGGTTGTCTTCTCGTCATGTTCCTATGATGGTTTCTTCTCCTAAGTTTAAGCCTCGGTTTATTGGTCCTTATAAAATTTCTGAAATTATTAATCCGGTGTCTTTTCGTTTGGCTCTTCCAGCCTCTTTTGCCATTCATAATGTTTTCCATAGATCTTTGTTGCGGAGATATGTGGTGCCCGTTGTTCCCTCGGTTGACCCTCCTGCCCCGGTGTTGGTTGAGGGAGAGTTGGAATATGAGGTTGAGAAGATTTTGGATTCTCGTTTTTCGAGGCGGAGGCTTCAGTATCTTGTCAAGTGGAAGGGTTATGGCCAGGAGGATAATTCTTGGGTTGTTGCCTCCGATGTCCATGCCACCGATTTGGTTCGTGCTTTTCATTTGGCTCGTCCTGATCGGCCTGGGGGCTCTGGTGAGGGTTCGGTGACCCCTCCTCAAGGGGGGGGTACTGTTGTGAATTCCGCTCTTGGGCTCCCTCCGGTGGTTGTAAGTGGCACTTTTGTGAGTTCTGCTCTTGGGCTCCCTCTTGTGGTTTCAAGTGGTATGGCTGCTCCTTGGAGTTAGCTGTCTTCAGCTGCCTCCACTTATCGTCTCTTCTGCTCGGCTATTTAGGCCTGGCTGTTCCTTCAGCCAGTGCCACTTGTAAATGGTGCCTGGTTGGATTCACATCTCTTTGGATTTCCCTGTTATCCTGACCAGTTCAGCAAAGCTAAGTTTTTGCTTGCGTTTTATCCGTTCAGTGCTTTCTATGTTTGTCCAGCGTTATCAGTATGAATTAATTCTGTCTTGCTGGAAGTTCTGGGAAGCAGATTTACCCTCCACACCTTTAGTCAGGTGTGGAGATTTTTTTGTAAACTCTGCGTGGATTTTTGTAGTGTTTTATACTGACCGCACAGTATTCCATCCTGTCCTATCTATCAAGCTAGACTGGCCTCCTGTGCTCATCCTGGTTTCATTCTGTGTATGTCTTTTTCCTCTCCACTCACAGTCATTATTTGTGGGGGGCTAATCTATCCTTTTGGAATTTTCTCTGAGGCAAGATAGTTTTCCTGCTTCTGTCTTTAGGGGTAGTTAGCTCTTAGGCTGTGACGAAATGCCTAGGGAGAGTTAGGAGCATTCCACGGCTACTTCTAGTGTTGTGTTGAGCTTAGGGACTGCGGTCAGTACAGTTACCACTTCCCTCAGAGCTCGTTCCATGTTGCTTCTAGACCACCGCATCATAACACCTACCCCCGGTCCCAAGACTGCTCTCCTCTTACTATGGACATTTCTGACTCTCTGGCTGGACTCCTTAACTACCTGGCACAGGTGATATATGCTGGCTTTGTATGGCTGCCACGGTGTTTCCATTTTCAATGCCCTCTGATTGCCCCATTCTTATTTATTCAAAGGTAATTACCTCCTATTTTTTTAGGCTATTTATGTTTGCTCTATGTCCCAGCAGTTTAGGGTGGTTCTTTTGTTGGGCCCAATTATCTAAATGTACTTAGTTACCGTCTTTGGTGACACCCATTTTTGGCTTAATGTTATTAGATAACCTGTATAATATAAGGTTTTCTATTTTGATATTTTGTATATTGTACATTGTCAGTTTATATTTGCCCTGCTGTGCCAGAGTTGTCCTAATGGGGGCAGTGGCAATTCACTTTATATTATAGTCTTCATTGACTTCCTTTTAGCTTTATACCAGGGATGTGGTTGTGTCATTTTGTACCTGTTCTTAAATGTTTTTAATCTATCTTTGGTGTTTCGTATGTCATTAAGCTAATGAATTTATACTTTTTTGCATTATTTTCCATGCATTTACTTTTTCTTCTTCCTTAGTAGATAGGCAGCAGGATCTTAGGGATATTACTAAGTTGCTTAGAAACTGGTGTAGGATAGAAGGGTTTGGGTTCATGGAGAGCAGGGTCGACTTCTCTATCTGCTACAGGCTGTATGGTAGGAACGAGCAGCACCTCAATGGGGAGGGTGCAGCTGTGATTGGGGGAAAAAAATAGTAAGACGGATGGAGAAGATTTTAAACTAGGATCTGGGGGAGGGAGGGTAGTTATGCTAAAAAGGTGATAGATGGGCAGCACGGTGGGTTTGTATGTTATCCCCGTGTTTGCGTGGGTTTTCTCCGGGTGCTCCAAAATTTAAAAAAAACATACATTCCAAAAAAACACACTGATAGGGAATTTAGATTGTGAGCCCCAATCTATCGGGGATAGCGATGATAATGTGTGCAAACTGTAAAGCACTGCGGAATCTATAATATAACGCTGGGAGCGTCACCCTGTCCGAAGGCTTTATAGACTGCACAAGCGCAGTCTGGACCCCACAGAGTGACGCTCCCAGGAGATCATAGTATGCGTAAACACTGAACACACACCGCGATCTCCAAAGGAGAGGCAGGGACCGCCAGGAGGGTGAGTATATTCACCTGTCCCCCATTCCAGCGCTGCGTGCGGCTCTGTCTCCGTGTCCCGGTCCTCTGCCTATGACGTTCACAGTTCAGAGGGCGCGATGACGCGCTTAATGCACGCCGACCTCTGACTGAACAGTCACAGCCAGAGGAGCCGGAAGAAGAGGCGGGCAGCGCTGAAACGGGACAAACAGGTGAGTATAGCAAGTGCTGGGGGGCCTGCGCTGGCGGTGATACCGGCACCTGACCCCCACAGCGCGTCGTTGTCCCCGCCTGCTCAGGTCCCCCAGCACTCGGCGCCCAGCGACAATAGGTGATAGGTGAGTATGGTATTTTTTTTTATATATCGCAGCAGCATAGGGGGCATATATTATGGAGCATCTTATGGGGGCCATCAACCATAATGGAGCAGCTTATGGGGGCATATACTATGGAGCATCTTATGGGGGCCATAAAACTTTATGGAGCAGTGTACGGGGCATATAATATGGAGCATCTTATGGGGGCCATAAACCTTTATGGAGCAGTGTATGGGGCATATGGATGGGAGCAGCAAATTACAGAACTGTGGTGCAGGATGGGAGCAGCACATGACAGAACGGGGCGCAGGATGGGAGCAGCACATGACAGAACGGGGGTGCAGGATGGGTGCAGCACATGACAGAATGGGGGTGCAGGATGGGAGCAGCACATGACAGAACGGGGGAGCAGGATGGCAGCAGCACATGTCAGAATGGGGGTGCAGGATGGGTGCAGCACATGACAGGATGGGGGTGCAGGATGGAAGCAGCACATGACAGGATGGGGACGCAGGATGGAGCAGCACATACCAGGATGGAGACCATATACCAATATAAATGCTTGCCACCCGGGCGTAGAACGGGTTCAATAGCTATTATGTTACAAATATGTTATAAAAATAAAGATTATTATTATAGATAGAGTGCACAGAGAGAGAGGCAGTAGAGGTAAATTAGGATTTAAGGGGGGCTGAGATATGCAAGGAAAGCAGGGAGCTGTGCTAATAAAATTAAATATATATACACAACCTCAGATTCAATAGATGAGGTCCGACAATAAATTGCAACTTAGTTTGTTTGTGGATTACAGTGACACACTGATTTCGGTATAATTCTTTATCACAAGATATATTGGCCAATTTCGGTTCATGCACTGGTCACTTTTTTATACTGATTTAGTCATGTTTTCTTTGGTAAAATACTAATTTATAATAAATATTTACTTCATGCACTATGAACTTTACATTTCATTCATGAATTGGTATTGATTTTTTTCCATATGACATATAGCTCACAATCTCAATCTAAGGTTTTCTTCTTACTTGAGTTTTTTGAGTACTTTACGTGCATAAGATTGATGGTACTTACCATTTTTCTTTCCATGCTCTTGTGCTCCTTTCTTTTTCTGGAAGCTTGATCCATTACTTTTCTTTTTGATTACTATTATTTGAAAATTAAAATGTAAAGATATATTTTTAATCTTTTATGCTTTGCAATTTATCGTCATACCTCATCTCTTGAATCTGAGGTTGTGTGCATATATACTTCATGAGCTGAAGTTTTTGCTCTATTTTCGTATAAGACTACAGTAATCTAATAAAATTAAATGCCTGTTTGCAAATTTAAAAAGTCTAGCAAGCAAAATGAATGAACTAGAGACTCTTATAACTGTCACAGAATACGATGGGATGGGCTTGACAAGAGCCATGACAGGGTAACAAATAAAGAGAGGTACACTATATTTAGAAAGGACAGGAAAGATAAAAAAAAGGTGAAGGGGTGCAAATCTACATAAAATCCACTTTAAAACCAGCGAAAATAATTTAATAGTATAGGTTGGGACAACGTCATGGTAACTGGGAATACTGAACATACAGTGGGGCAAAAAAGTATTTAGTCAGTCAGCAATAGTGCAAGTTCCACCACTTAAAAAGATGAGAGGCGTCTGTAATTTACATCATAGGTAGACCTCAACTATGGGAGACAAACTGAGAAAAAAAAATCCAGAAAATCATATTGTCTGTTTTTTTAACAATTTATTTGCATATTATGGTGGAAAATAAGTATTTGGTCAGAAACAAACAATCAAGATTTCTGGCTCTCACAGACCTGTAACTTCTTTAAGAGTCTCCTCTTTCCTCCACTCATTACCTGTAGTAATGGCACCTGTTTAAACTTGTTATCAGTATAAAAAGACACCTGTGCACACTCTCAAACAGTCTGACTCCAAACTCCACTATGGTGAAGACCAAAGAGCTGTCAAAGGACACCAGAAACAAAATTGTAGCCCTGCACCAGGCTGGGAAGACTGAATCTGCAATAGCCAACCAGCTTGGAGTGAAGAAATCAATAGTGGGAGCAATAATTAGAAAATGGAAGACATACAAGACCACTGATAATCTCCCTCGATCTGGGGCTCCACGCAAAATCCCACCCCGTGGGGTCAGAATGATCACAAGAACGGTGAGCAAAAATCCCAGAACCACGCGGGGGGACCTAGTGAATGAACTGCAGAGAGCTGGGACCAATGTAACAAGGCCTACCATAAGTAACACACTACGCCACCATGGACTCAGATCCTGCAGTGCCAGACGTGTCCCACTGCTTAAGCCAGTACATGTCCGGGCCCATCTGAAGTTTGCTAGAGAGCATTTGGATGATCCAGAGGAGTTTTGGGAGAATGTCCTATGGTCTGATGAAACCAAACTGGAACTGTTTGGTAGAAACACAACTTGTCGTGTTTGGAGGAAAAAGAATACTGAGTTGCATCCATCAAACACCATACCTACTATAAAGCATGGTGGTGGAAACATCATGCTTTGGGGCTGTTTCTCTGCAAAGGGGCCAGGACGACTGATCCGGGTACATGAAAGAATGAATGGGGCCATGTATCGTGAGATTTTGAGTGCAAACCTCCTTCCATCAGCAAGGGCATTGAAGATGAAACGTGGCTGGGTCTTTCAACATGACAATGATCCAAAGCACACCGCCAGGGCAACGAAGGAGTGGCTTCGTAAGAAGCATTTCAAGGTCCTGGAGTGGCCTAGCCAGTCTCCAGATCTCAACCCTATAGAAAACCTTTGGAGGGAGTTGAAAGTCCGTGTTGCCAAGCGAAAAGCCAAAAACATCACTGCTCTAGAGGAGATCTGCATGGAGGAATGGGCCAACATACCAACAACAGTGTGTGGCAACCTTGTGAAGACTTACAGAAAACGTTTGACCTCTGTCATTGCCAACAAAGGATATATTACAAAGTATTGAGATGAAATTTTGTTTCTGACCAAATACTTATTTTCCACCATAATATGCAAATAAATTGTTAAAAAAACAGACAATGTGATTTTCTGGATTTTTTTTTCTCAGTTTGTCTCCCATAGTTGAGGTCTACCTATGATGTAAATTACAGACGCCTCTCATCTTTTTAAGTGGTGGAACTTGCACTATTGCTGACTGACTAAATACTTTTTTGCCCCACTGTAAATGGGGAATTTTTAAGGAAATACTACTAGACTCCTGCAGGAAACTTATAAACTCTGGTAATAATATATCAAGGAATATCATTATTTTGGATGAACAGGACAGTACAAAGTTCGGTAAGGCAAAAATAAATGGCATTCAAATTCTTGAAAGCCTAGAATGCTGAAATAGCATTTCAGGAGTATAAAGATTTAAATAAGATATATAAAAAAGAAATCAAGCTAGAAAAGTTATCTACAGAGAAACAAATTGTCAACGACATAAAAAAAAAAATCACAAACTTTTTAATAAATACCTCAATGTCAAAAAGAAAAAAAATATATGAAATCGGCCCCTTAAAGGATGACAACAACAACAAGATAATCACAGAGGATAAATAAAAGGCTTTGTTTGTTTCTTAGAGGTATCATTCAACAAGGCATAAATACAAATTCACAAATAACTAGTTTAACACAAAAAGAAGGGCATCTATGTCTGAGCAATTTAAACATTGACAAATTCCCTGGCCAAGATGGCATTTATCCATGGATACTGAGGGAAATGAGCTCAATAATTGACAGAGCACTGCATCTCAAATTCTTAGACTTTCTTGTAACAAGGCTGGTAACGCAGGATTGGAGGATGGGTAATGTGATATCGATATGTAAGAAGGTGTATCCAGGCAACTACCGTCCGGTAAGCCTGTAGTGTGCAAAATTTTTGAGAGCATTACAAGAGATTACCTGCAGAAAGACATTGTAGTTAATAATGTAATGTTTTTTCTTCTATCCTTCCAGTAGACGGGCATGGCACCAGGAGATGGAACAGGATCCTTGATGCAAACAACTGGCTAAGACGATGGTGCAGACAACAAGGATTTGGATTCCTGGACCACGGTGTGAATTACTGGTATGATGGACTCCTCGCCAGAGACGGACTACACCTCAACAAACCTGGGAAACACACATTCGCCAGAAGACTCGCTACACTCATCAGGAGGGCGTTAAACTAGAAGAAGAGGGGACGGGAAGAAAAACATTAGACTCGAACAAAGACGACCCAGGAAAACATACTCAGAAGGGAGGTAAGAACATTTCTAAAACAATCCACAGTGAGGAGATTGGAACAAAACAAAATCCTCTAAACTGCATGCTCGCAAACGCCAGAAGCCTGACAAACTAGATGGAAGAACTAGAAGTAGAAATATCTACAGGTAACTTTGACATAGTGGGAATAACCGAGACATGGTTAGATGAAAGCTATGACTGGGCAGTTAACTTACAGGGTTACAGTCTGTTTAGAAAGGATCGTAAAAATCGGAGAGGAGGAGGGGTTTGTCTCTATGTAAAGTCTTGTCTAAAGTCCACTTTAAGGGAGGATATTAGCGAAGGGAATGAGGATGTCGAGTCCATATGGGTTGAAATTCATGGAGGGAAAAATGGTAACAAAATTCTCATTGGGGTCTGTTACAAACCCCCAAATATAACAGAAAGCATGGAAAGTCTACTTCTAAAGCAGATAGATGAAGCTGCAACCCATAATGAGGTCCTGGTTATGGGGGACTTTAACTACCCGGATATTAACTGGGAAACAGAAACCTGTGAAGCCCATAAAGGCAACAGGTTTCTGCTAATAACCAAGAAAAATTATCTTTCACAATTGGTGCAGAATCCAACCAGAGGAGCAGCACTTTTAGACCTAATACTATCTAATAGACCTGACAGAATAACAAATCTGCAGGTGGTTGGGCATTTAGGAAATAGCGACCACAATATTGTGCAGTTTCACCTGTCTTTCACTAGGGGGACTTGTCAGGGAGTCACAAAAACATTGAACTTTAGGAAGGCAAAGTTTGAACAGCTTAGAGATGCCCTTAATCTGGTAGACTGGGACAATATCCTCAGAAATGAGAATACAGATAATAAATGGGAAATGTTTAAGAACATCCTAAATAGGCAGTGTAAGCGGTTTATACCTTGTGGGAATAAAAGGACTAGAAATAGGAAAATCCCAATGTGGCTAAACAAAGAAGTAAGACAGGCAATTAACAGTAAAAAGAAAGCATTTGCACTACTAAAGCAGGATGGCACCATTGAAGCTCTAAAAAACTATAGGGAGAAAAATACTTTATCTAAAAAACTAATTAAAGCTGCCAAAAAGGAAACAGAGAAGCACATTGCTAAGGAGAGTAAAACTAATCCCAAACTGTTCTTCAACTATATCAATAGTAAAAGAATAAAAACTGAAAATGTAGGCCCCTTAAAAAATAGTGAGGAAAGAATGGTTGTAGATGACGAGGAAAAAGCTAACATATTAAACACCTTCTTCTCCACGGTATTCACGGTGGAAAATGAAATGCTAGGTGAAATCCCAAGAAACAATGAAAACCCTATATTAAGGGTCACCAATCTAACCCAAGAAGAGGTGCGAAACCGGCTAAATAAGATTAAAATAGATAAATCTCCGGGTCCGGATGGCATACACCCACGAGTACTAAGAGAACTAAGTAATGTAATAGATAAACCATTATTTCTTATTTTTAGTGACTCTATAGCGACAGGGTCTGTTCCGCAGGACTGGCGCATAGCAAATGTGGTGCCAATATTCAAAAAGGGCTCTAAAAGTGAACCTGGAAATTATAGGCCAGTAAGTCTAACCTCTATTGTTGGTAAAATATTTGAAGGGTTTCTGAGGGATGTTATTCTGGATTATCTCAATGAGAATAACTGTTTAACTCCATATCAGCATGGGTTTATGAGAAATCGCTCCTGTCAAACCAATCTAATCAGTTTTTATGAAGAGGTAAGCTATAGACTGGACCACGGTGAGTCATTGGACGTGGTATATCTCGATTTTTCCAAAGCGTTTGATACCGTGCCGCACAAGAGGTTGGTACACAAAATGAGAATGCTTGGTCTGGGGGAAAATGTGTGTAAATGGGTGAGTAACTGGCTTAGTGATAGAAAGCAGAGGGTGGTTATAAATGGTATAGTCTCTAACTGGGTCGCTGTGACCAGTGGGGTACCGCAGGGTTCAGTATTGGGACCTGTTCTCTTCAACATATTCATTAATGATCTGGTAGAAGGTTTACACAGTAAAATATCGATATTTGCAGATGATACAAAACTATGTAAAGCAGTTAATACAAGAGAAGATAGTATTCTGCTACAGATGGATCTGGATAAGTTGGAAACTTGGGCTGAAAGGTGGCAGATGAGGTTTAACAATGATAAATGTAAGGTTATACACATGGGAAGAGGGAATCAATATCACCATTACACACTGAACGGGAAACCACTGGGTAAATCTGACAGGGAGAAGGACTTGGGGATCCTAGTTAATGATAAACTTACCTGGAGCAGCCAGTGCCAGGCAGCAGCTGCCAAGGCAAACAGGATCATGGGGTGCATTAAAAGAGGTCTGGATACACATGATGAGAGCATTATACTGCCTCTGTACAAATCCCTAGTTAGACCGCACATGGAGTACTGTGTCCAGTTTTGGGCACCGGTGCTCAGGAAGGATATAATGGAACTAGAGAGAGTACAAAGGAGGGCAACAAAATTAATAAAGGGGATGGGAGAACTACAATACCCAGATAGATTAGCGAAATTAGGATTATTTAGTCTAGAAAAAAGACGACTGAGGGGCGATCTAATAACCATGTATAAGTATATGAGGGGACAATACAAATATCTCGCTGAGGATCTGTTTATACCAAGGAAGGTGACGGGCACAAGGGGGCATTCTTTGCGTCTGGAGGAGAGAAGGTTTTTCCACCAACATAGAAGAGGATTCTTTACTGTTAGGGCAGTGAGAATCTGGAATTGCTTGCCTGAGGAGGTGGTGATGGCGAACTCAGTCGAGGGGTTCAAGAGAGGCCTGGATGTCTTCCTGGAGCAGAACAATATTGTATCATACAATTGTTAGGTTCTGTAGAAGGACGTAGATCTGGGTACTTATTATGATGGAATATAGGCTGAACTGGATGGACAAATGTCTTTTTTCGGCCTTACTAACTATGTTACTATGTTACTATGTATGTAATAACTCACAATCAGCATGGATTCATTAAGAATAAGTCATGTCTAACTAACATGTTGGGTTTCTATGAGGAGATAAGTGCAATGTGTAATGTGGCTGATATTATTTATCTGGATTTTGTAAATGCATTTGATACAGTTCCACATAATAGTCTTATACTGAAGCTACAGAAACAAGGACTGGGGAAACTACTGTATATGCAGATGGGTAAGGAATTGGCTAAATGACAGGAAACGAGATGTCATAAATGGTACTTTCTCTAAAAGGGATATAGTCAGCATTGGGGTACCGCAGGGATCTGAGCTAGAGCCGATTCTTTTTAACCTCTACATTAATTTCCTTTTGGATGGGATTGAGAGTAAAGTATAAGTCTTTGCTGACATCACCAAACTATGTAGAATATTAAAATCTGACCTTGACATTACAATATTGCAAAACGATCTGAATAACATGACTGAATGGGCAAACATTTGGCAAATGAGATTTAATGCAGAAAAAAGTAATGCACCTAGGATGGAGCAATCCTATTGCTGCATATACATTAAATGGGAGTATACTTGCGACTGCAGAACAATAAGATAAGCAGCAGTACTCTATGTCAAGCAGCAGCCACAAAAGAAAACAAGGTTTTAGGAAGAACAAAAACAGAGATAAAATTCTGCAATCCCAATGTATTATTACCCCTTTATAAATCACTGGTGAGGCCACATCTAGAATCGGGGTCCAGTTTTGGGCTCCACATTTTAAAAAGGATATTTAGAAGTTAGAATCAGTTCAAAGACGGGAAACTAGATTATTACACAGGATGGAAAGCCTTTCATATGCGGAGAGGTGGGAAAAATTGGGCTTGTTTAGCTTAGAAAAAATAGAGGTAGTAAGAAGCTTTTGCATTCAATTCAATGAGTGTAGGTGCTCAGAAGGTAAACCAATATACAGTAGTAGAAAACACCTCTGGAACTAAAAAAAAGGATAATTCTTGAGAATATATTGTGTAACAAGAGAATATTTACAGCCGATATATGACAAGACAAAATTTCCGACGTTCTCAGACCTTTATCAAGGATGTCTGTAAACAAAACAATATAAAAGAAAATAAATAAATATGCACAAATAAACTGAAGCATAACACTTCTATGCAAAAAAAAAGGTTATGATTAGTGTTGAGCATTCCGATACCGCAAGTATCGGGTATCGGCCGATACTTGTGGTATTGGAATTCCGATACCGAGATCCGATACTTTTGTGATATCGGGTATCGGTATCGGATCAATAGGGATGTGTAAAATAAAGAATTAAAATAAAAAATATTGATATGCTCACCTCTCCGGCGGCCCCTGGACATCACGCTGCTAACCGGGAGGCTTCTGTGTTTAAAATGCGCGCCTTTAGGACCTGCGAATGACGTCCTGGCTTCTGATTGGTCGCGTGCCGCCCATGTGACCGGCACGCGACCAATCAGAAGCCGTGACGTCATTCTCATTCACAAAAACTCCTAATTCTAGGAATTAAGGACCTGCGAATGACGTCACGGCTTCTGATTGGCCGCTTGCCGGTCACATGGGCGGCACGCGACCAAACAGAAGCCGGGACGTCATTCGCAGGTCCTAAAGGCGCGCATTTTAAACACAGAAGCCTCCCGGTTAGCAGCGTGATGTCCAGGGGCCGCCGGAGAGGTGAGCATATCAATATTTTTTATTTTAATTCTTTATTTTACACATCCCTATGGATCCCAGGGCCTGAAGGAGAGTTTCCTCTCCTTCAGACCCTGGGAACCATGAGAATACCTTCCGATACTTGATGTCCCATTGACTTGTATTGGTATCGGATATCAGTATCGGCGATATCCGATATTTTTCGGGTATCGGCCGATACTATCCGATACCGATACTTTCAAGTATCGGACGGTATCGCTCAACACTAGTTATGATACAAGATCTGTATATCATCTACTATATAATTGTCTAAGGGTCACTTCCGTCTTTCTGTCTGTCTGTATTTCTGTCTGTCTGTCTGTCACGGATATTCATTGGTCGCAGCCTCTGTCTGTCATGGAAATCCAAGTCGCTGATTGGTCGCGGCAAAACAGCCATGGCCAATCAGCGACGGGCACAGTCCGTAAGAAAATGGCCGCTCCTTACTCCCCGCAGTCAGTGCCCGGTGCCCACATACTCCCCTCCAGTCACCGCTCACACATGTTTAATGCCGGCGGTAACGGACTGCGTTATGCCGCAGGTAACGCATTCCGTAACCGCTGCTATTAACCCTGTGTGTCCCCAACTTTTTACTATTGATGCTGCCTATGCGGCACCAATAGTAAAAAGATCTAATGTTAAAAATAATAAAAAAACAAAAAACTGCTATTCTTACCCTCCGTCGCCCGACGATGCGCTCGCGCCTGCCTTTCCCGTTCCTCGCGATGCCCTGGTGACTGCTCCATGCATTGCAATCTCGCGAGATGATGACGTAGTGGTCTCGCGAGACCGCTACATCATCATCTCATGAGAATGAGACAAGGAAAAACAAGAGGGCGGCGGAAAGGTGGCGTGAATCCCCATGGGAGCCGAGGCTGTGAGCCTGGGAAGGGGAAAGGTAACGTGGGAGGAGGAGGAGCTGAGCGGCCAAGGTGAGGCACCTCAGTCCCCATGGCGAGCATGGTGCCCAGTGCTGCTGGCACTGTACGGCCTGACTGCTGCTGCTGACAGGTGCCAGTCTGGAGGTAGGTATATGATGGCCACTTGGAGGTTGGATTGAGAGTAGATGCGGACAGAGTAGGCTTCAAAAGACGGAAGGATAAGAGAGGGTAGAGGTGGGATTGGGTTAATGGTGCAGTTAGAAGAAAGGAGAAAACCCACTCCTCCCCCATGTCTGTTACTGGGGCGAGGGGTGTGAGTGAAATGGAGGCCGACGTAAAACACCGCACAGCAGGAGAGGAGGTGTCAGAGGGTGTTAGCCATGTTTCTTTGAGGCTGAGGAAGGCAAGCTTGTGAGAGAGAAAAAGGTCATGAATGACATGAAGCTTACTACAGATTGAGCGGGCATTTCAGAGTGCTCCAGAGAGAGGGAGTAGGGGGGTGGGCATCAGAGGCGCAGGTTTTATGTTGAAAAGATTGCGGTAGTTCATATTAGATAGGGAGTGGTAGGAGGGGGTAGTAATGGGAGGTGTCATGATCTGGTGGCCTTGGAGCAGCATGAGACGTACTCTGGAGAAGGTGGTCCCTGTACTGACCGCAAACCCTGAACCTAGCAGCTCAACTAGAAGTAGCCGTGGGGGGTACCTAACACTCCCTAGACCCCTCGGCACAGCCTAAGATCTAACTACCCCTAATGACAGAAACAGGAAACCTATCTTGCCTCAGAGAAAATCTGCAAAGGATAGATAGCCCCCCACAAATATTGACTGTGAGAGGAGAGGGAAATTACATACGCAGATATGAAATCAGATTTTAGCATAGGAGGCCATACTAGCTAAAAAGAAAGAATAGAACAGAGTACTATGCGGTCAGTATAAAAACACTAGAAAATATCCACCGCAGAAAATACGGATCACCACATCTGACTAAAGACATGGGGGGTATATCTGCATCTCCAGAGAAATAGCTAGGCTGCAAAAAATCCTTCACAGACCAAGCTGGACAAGACAAAAACATGAAAATGCACAGAACTATAACGTCCACTGCAGGTGGACAGCAAAAAACAAAGCCAGGACTTATCTTTGTAGAAAAACACAGCAAACTGGAGAGACCAGCAGGGAAGTGAATCCTTCAAGAACAATGGTCAACTGGCACTGACTAAAGGATCCAGCAAAGCTATATACCCCAGTCAGTTTTTCAATTAGTAGATACATCTGTCCACTCCTGCAGTCCAGGCACAACTGCATTACCCTCTACAACCACCGGAGGGAGCCCAAAAGCTGAATTCGCAACAGTACCACCCTGTTGTGAATTCTGTGGCAGAGCTCCCTCCTGTGGTCACAAGTGGTACTTCGGCTGATTCTCTCTGTGAGCTTCGGTTGGTGGAGGAAAGTGGTACTGCGGCTTCTGAGTTTCCTTCCTCAGGTGATGTGGTGAAGTCGTTAGGTACTGCTCTATTTAACTCCACCTAGTGCTTTGATCCTGGCCTCTAGTCAATGTTCTAGTATTGGACCTGTTTCCTCCTGGATCGTTCCTGTGGCCTGCTGCTCTGCATAGCTAAGTTCTGCTTTGCTATTTTGTTTGCTGTTTTTTTCTGTCCAGCTTGTCTATTTGTTTTTTCCTGCCTGCTGGAAGCTCTGGGACGCAGAGGGTGTACCTCCGTGCCGTTAGTTCGGTACGGAGGGTCTTTTTGCCCCCTTTGCGTGGTTTTTGTAGGGTTTTGTGTTGACCGCAAAGTTACCTTTCCTATCCTCGCTCTGTTCAGAAAGTCGGGCCTCACTTTGCTAAATCTATTTCATCTCTACGTTTGTCTTTTCATCTTAACTCACAGTCATTATATGTGGGGGCTGCCTTTTCCTTTGGGGTATTTCTCTGAGGCAAGGTAGGCTTATTTTCTATCTTCAGGCTAGCTAGTTTCTCAGGCTGTGCCGAGTTGCATAGGGAGCGTTAGGCGCAATCCACGGCTGCCTCTAGTGTGGTTGGAGAGGATTAGGGATTGCGGTCAGCAGAGTTCCCACGTCTCAGAGCTCGTTCTATGTTTTTGGGTTATTGTCAGGTCACTGTATGTGCTCTGACCTCTATGTCCATTGTGGTACTGAATTACCTTATCATAACAGTACTGGAGGCCCAAAGTACTAATGATTCTCAATAGAGGGAAAAAAGAAGTTCTGAGACCATTTTTTTTTCTCTGCACTGTGTTTTGCCTTTTTTTTCCCCTAGACATTTGGGTGGTTCAGGACACAGGTGTAGCGATGGACATTAAAGGTCTGTCTTCATGTGTGGATCAGCTCACGGCAAGAGTACAAAATATTCAAGACTTTGTGGTTCAGAATTCTATGTTAGAACCGAGAATTCCTATTCCTGATTTGTTTTTTGGAGATAGAGCTAAATTTCTGAGTTTCAAAAATAATTGTAAACTATTTCTGGCTTTGAAACCTCGCTCCTCTGGTGACCCAGTTCAACAAGTTAGGATCATTATTTCTTTTTTACATGGTGACCCTCAGGACTGGGCATTTTCTCTTGCGTCAGGAGATCCTGCATTAAGTAATATCGATGCGTTTTTCCTGGCTCTCGGATTGCTGTACGATGAACCTAATTCAGTGGATCAGGCAGAGAAAAATTTGCTGGCTCTGTCTCAGGGTAAGGATGAGATAGAGGTATATTGTCAGAAATTTAGAAAGTGGTCCGTACTCACTCAATGGAATGAAGGTGCGCTCGCAGCTATTTTCAGAAAGGGTCTCTCTGAAGCCCTTAAGGATGTCATGGTGGGATTTCCTATGCCTGCTGGTCTGAATGAGTCTATGTCTTTGGCCATTCAAATCGGTCGACGCTTGCGTGAGCGTAAATCTGTGCACCATTTGGCGGTATTACCTGAGCTTAAACCTGAGCCTATGCAGTGCGATAGGACTTTGACCAGAGTTGAACGGCAAGAACACAGACGTCTGAATGGGCTGTGTTTCTACTGTGGTGACTCCACTCATGCTATCTCTGATTGTCCTAAGCGCACTAAGCGGTTCGCTAGGTCTGCCACCATTGGTACGGTACAGTCAAAATTTCTTCTGTCCGTTACCTTGATCTGCTCTTTGTCATCATATTCTGTCATGGCATTTGTGGATTCAGGCGCTGCCCTGAATTTGATGGACTTGGAGTATGCTAGGCGTTGTGGGCAATCGAGAGTTGCTGGCCATGAAGTGGGCATTCGAGGAGTGGCGTCATTGGCTTGAAGGAGCTAAGCATCGCGTGGTGGTCTTGACTGATCATAAGAACTTGACTTATCTCGAGTCTGCCAAGCGGTTGAATCCTAGACAGGCTCGTTGGTCGCTGTTTTTTGCCCGTTTTGACTTTGTGATTTCGTACCTTCCGGGCTCTAAAAATGTGAAGGCGGATGCTCTGTCTAGGAGTTTTGTGCCCGACTCTACGGGGTTTATCTGAGCCGGCGGGTATCCTCAAAGAGGGAGTAATTGTGTCTGCCATCTCCCCTGATTTGCGGCGGGTGCTGCAAAGATTTCAGGCTAATAAACCTGATCGTTGCCCAGTGGAGAAACTGTTTGTCCCTGATAGGTGGACGAATAAAGTTATCTCTGAGGTTCATTGTTCGGTGTTGGCTGGTCATCCTGGAATCTCTGGTACCAGAGAGTTAGTGGCTAGATCCTTTTGGTGGCCATCTCTCTCGCGGGATGTGCGTTCTTTTTTGCAGTCCTGTGGGATTTGTGCTCGGGCTAAGCCCTGCTGTTCTCGTGCCAGTGGGTTGCTTTTGCCCTTGCCGGTCCCGAAGAGGCCTTGGGCACACATCTCTATGGATTTTATTTCAGATCTTCCCGTCTCTCAAAAGATGTCAGTCATTTGGGTGGTCTGTGATCGCTTCTCTCAGATGGTCCATTTGGTACCCTTGTCTAAATTACCTTCCTCCTCTGATTTGGTGCCATTGTTCTTCCAGCATGTGGTTCGTTTACATGGCATTCCAGAGAATATCGTTTCTGACAGAGGTTCCCAGTTTGTTTCGAGGTTTTGGCGAGCCTTTTGTGGTAGGATGGGCATTGACTTGTCTTTTTCCTCGGCTTTCCATCCTCAGACTAATGGCCAGACCAAACGAACCAATCAGACCTTGGAAACATATCTGAGATGCTTTGTTTCTGCTGATCAGGATGACTGGGTGTCCTTTTTGCCTTTGGCTGAGTTCGCCCTTAATAATCGGGCCAGCTCGGCTACCTTGGTTTCGCCGTTTTTCTGCAACTTTGGGTTCCATCCTCGTTTCTCTTCAGGGCAGGTTGAGTCTTCGGACTGTCCTGGTGTGGATACTGTGGTGGACAGGTTGCAGCAGATTTGGACTCATGTAGTGGACAATTTGACCTTGTCCCAGGAGAAGGCTCAACGTTTCGCTAATCGCAGACGCTGTGTGGGTCCCCGACTTTGTGTTGGGGATTTGGTTTGGTTATCTTCTCGTCATATTCCTATGAAGGTTTCCTCTCCTAAGTTTAAACCTCGTTTCATTGGTCCGTATAGGATTTCTGAGGTTCTTAATCCTGTGTCTTTTCGTCTGACCCTTCCAGATTCTTTTTCCATACATAACGTATTCCATAGGTCATTGTTGCGGAGATACGTGACACCTATGGTTCCATCTGTTGATCCTCCTGCCCCGGTTTTGGTGGAGGGGGAGTTGGAGTATATTGTGGAGAAGATTTTGGATTCTCGTGTTTCAAGACGGAAACTCCAGTATCTGGTTAAGTGGAAAGGTTATGCTCAGGAAGATAATTCCTGGGTCTTTGCCTCTGATGTCCATGCTCCTTATCTTGTTCATGCCTTTCATATGGCTCATCCTGGTCGTCCTGGGGGCTCTGGTGAGGGTTCGGTGACTCCTCCTCAAGGGGAAGTACTGTTGTGAATTCTGTGGCAGAGCTCCCTCCTGTGGTCACAAGTGGTACTTCGGCTGATTCTCTCTGTGAGCTTCCGTTGGTGGAGGAAAGTGGTACTGCGGCTTCTGAGTTTCCTTCCTCAGGTGATGTGGTGAAGTCGTTAGGTGCTGCTCTATTTAACTCCACCTAGTGCTTTGATCCTGGCCTCCAGTCAATGTTCTAGTATTGGACCTGTTTCCTCCTGGATCGTTCCTGTGGCCTGCTGCTCTGCATAGCTAAGTTCTGCTTTGCTATTTTGTTTGCTGTTTTTTTCTGTCCAGCTTGTCTATTTGTTTTTTCCTGCCTGCTGGAAGCTCTGGGACGCAGAGGCTGTACCTCCGTGCCGTTAGTTCGGTACGGAGGGTCTTTTTGCCCCCTTTGCGTGGTTTTTGTAGGGTTTTGTGTTGACCGCAAAGTTACCTTTCCTATCCTCGCTCTGTTCAGAAAGTCGGGCCTCACTTTGCTAAATCTATTTCATCTCTAAGTTTGTCTTTTCATCTTAACTCACAGTCATTATATGTGGGGGCTGCCTTTTCCTTTGGGGTATTTCTCTGAGGCAAGGTAGGCTTATTTTCTATCTTCAGGCTAGCTAGTTTCTCAGGCTGTGCCGAGTTGCATAGGGAGCGTTAGGCGCAATCCACGGCTGCCTCTAGTGTGGTTGGAGAGGATTAGGGATTGCGGTCAGCAGAGTTCCCACGTCTCAGAGCTCGTTCTATGTTTTTGGGTTATTGTCAGGTCACTGTATGTGCTCTGACCTCTATGTCCATTATGGTACTGAATTACCTTATCATAACACCCCCCCTTGAGGAGGGGTCACCGAACCCTCACCAGAGCCCCCAGGCCGATCAGGATGAGCCCGATGAAAGGCACAAACCAAATCAACAGCATGGACATCAGAGGCAGAAACCCAAGAATTATCCTCCTGGCCATAACCCTTCCACTTGACAAGGTACTGACGCTTCCGCCTCGAAAAACGGAAATCCAAAATCTTCTCAACAACATATTCCAACTCCCCATCAACCAATACAGGGGCCGGAGGATCAACAGAGGGAACAACGGGCTCCACATATTTCCGCAACAAAGATCTATGGAAGACATTATGAATAGCAAAAGAGGCCGGAAGCGCCAGGCGAAAGGACACCGGATTAATAATCTCAGAAATCCTATCAGGACCAATAAATCGAGGCTTAAACTTAGCGGAAGAAACCTTCATAGGAACATGACGGGAAGATAACGAAACCAGATCACCAACCCGAAGCCGGGAACCAACACACCGACGACGGTTAGCAAAACGCTGAGCCTCCTCCTGAGACAGCACCAAATTGTCCACCACACAAGCCCAAATCTGCTGCAACCTGTCGACCACAGAATCCACACCAGGAAGGTCAGAAGGCTCAACCTGCCCAGAAGAAAAACGAGGATGAAAACCAAAATTACAAAAAAAGGCGAAACCAAAGTAGCCGAACTAGCCCGATTATTAAGGGCAAAAAAGCCACCCAATCATCCTGATCAGCAGACACAAAGCATCTCAAATAGGTCTCCAAGGTCTGATTAGTTCGCTCAGTCTGGCCATTTGTCTGAGGATGAAATGCAGAGGAAAAAGACAAATCAATGCCCAGCTTGGCACAAAAGACCCGCCAAAACCTATGGGAACCTCTGTCGGACACAATATTCTTCGGAATACCATGCAAACGTACCACATGCTGAAAAAACAACGGAACCAAATCAGAAGAAGAAGGCAATTTAGGCAAAGGCACCAAATGAACCATCTTAGAAAATTGGTCACAGACAACCCAGATAACCAACATTCTTTGGGAAACAGGAAGATCAGAAATAAAATCCATAGAAATATGCGTCCAAGGTCTCTCAGGGACCGGCAATGGCAAAAGCAACCCACTAGCACGGGAACAGCAAGGCTTAGCCCGCGCACAAATCCCACAGGACTGCACAAGAGAACGCACATCCCGTGACAAAGAAGGCCACCAAAAGGACCTACCAACCAAATCTCTGGTACCAAAAATCCCAGGATGGCCAGCCAACACAGAACAATGAACCTCAGAAATCACTTTACTAGTCCATCTATCAGGAACAAACAGTTTCCCCACAGGACAACGGTCAGGCTTATCAGCCTGAAATTCCTGAAGAACCCGTCGCAAATCAGGGGAGATGGCAGAAAGAATCACCCCTTCCTTTAAAATGCCGACCGGCCTAAGAACCCCAGGGGAATCAGGAAAAAAACTCCTACAGAGGGCATCCGCCTTAACATTCTTAGTACCAGGAATTTACGAGACCACAAAATCAAAACGGGAGAAAAACAGGGACCGTCGAGCCTGTCTAGGATTCAGCCATTTGGCAGACTCGAGGTAAATCAGATTCTTATGATCGGTCAGGACCACAATACGGTGTTTGGGCCCCTCAAGCCAATGTCGCCACTCCTCAAATGCCCACATCATAGCCAACAACTCCCGATTGCCGACATCATAATTGCGTTCCGCAGGCGAAAACTTCCAAGAAAAGAAGGCACACGGTTTCATCAAGGAACCATCAGAATTCCTCTGAGACAAAACGGCCCCTGCCCCAATCTCAGACGCATCAACCTCAACCTGAAATGGAAGAGAAACATCTGGCTGACGCAACAAAGGGGCAGAAGTAAATCGGCGTTTAAGCTCCTGAAAGGCAGAAACAGCCGCAGAGGACCAATTCGTCACATCAGCGCCTTTCTTGGTCAAATCGGTTAGAGGTTTAACCACACTGGCGAAGTTGGCAATGAAACGACGATAAAAATTAGCAAAGCCCAAGAATTTCTGAAGGCTCTTCACAGATGTGGGCTGAATCCAATCATGAATGGCCTGAACCTTAACCGGATCCATTTCTATAGATGAGGGAGAAAAAATGAAACCCAAAAAAGAAACCTTCTGCACTCCAAAGAGGCACTTTGACCCCTTCACAAACAAAGCATTATTAGGGAGGATCTGAAATACAATCCTGACCTGTTTCGCATGAGACTCCCAATCATTGGAAAAAATCAAAATATCATCCAAATATACAACCATGAATTTATCAAGAAAACTCCGAAAGATATCATGCATGAAGGATTGGAACACAGCTGGGGCATTAGAGAGTCCGAATGGCATCACAAGATATTCAAAATGGCCTTCGGGCGTATTAAATGCAGTTTTCCATTCGTCACCCTGCTTGATACGAATAAGATTACATGCCCCTCGAAGGTCAATCTTAGTAAACCAGCTAGCCCCCTTAATCCTAGCAAACAAATCAGTAAGCAAAGGCAAGGGGTATTGAAATGTAACCGTGATCTTATTCAAGAGGCGATAATCAATACAGGGTCTCAAGGAGCCATCTTTCTTGGCAACAAAAAAGAACCCTGCTCCCAACGGTGAAGAAGATGGCCGAATATGCCCTTTCTCCAAAGACTCCTTAATATAGCTCCGCATGGCGGTATGTTCAGGCACAGACAGGTTGAAAAGTCGGCCCTTAGGGAACTTACAACCTGGAATCAAATGAATAGCACAATCACAGTCCCTATGCGGTGGAAGGGAACAAGTGTTTTTATATTGACCACTAGTGTTGAGCGATACCGTCCGATACTTGAAAGTATCGGTATCGGATAGTATCGGCCGATACCCGAAAAATATCGGATATCGCCGATACCGATATCCGATACCAATACAAGTCAATGGGACATCAAGTATCGGAAGGTATTCTCATGGTTCCCAGGGTCTGAAGGAGAGGAAACTCTCCTTCAGGCCCTGGGATCCATAGGGATGTGTAAAATAAAGAATTAAAATAAAAAATATTGATATGCTCACCTCTCCGGCGGCCCCTGGACTTCACACTGCTAACCGGGAGGCTTCTTTGTTTAAAAAGCGCGCCTTTCGGACCTGTGAATGACGTCCCGGCTTCTGATTGGTCGCGTGCCGCCCATGTGACCGGCACGCGACCAATCAGAGGCCGCGACGTCATTCGCAGGTCCTCAATTCCTATAATTAGCAGTTTTGTGAATGAGAATGACGTCGCGGCTTCTGATTGGCCGCGTGCCGGTCACATGGGCGGCACGCGGCCAATCAGAAGCCGCGACGTCATTCTCATTCACAAAACTGCTAATTATAGGAATTGAGGACCTGCGAATGACGTCGCGGCCTCTGATTGGTCGCGTGCCGGTCACATGGGCGGCACGCGACCAATCAGAAGCCGGGACGTCATTCACCGGTCCGAAAGGCGCGCTTTTTAAACAAAGAAGCCTCCAGGATAGCAGCGTGAAGTCCAGGGGCCGCCGGAGAGGTGAGCATATCAATATTTTTTATTTTAATTCTTTATTTTCCACATCCCTATTGATTCGATACCGATACCCGATATCACAAAAATATCGGATCTCGGTATCGGAATTCCGATACCGCAAATATCGGCCGATACCCGATACTTGCGGTATCGGAATGCTCAACACTATTGACCACATAGTACTCTGTTCTATTCTTTCTTTTTAGCTAGTATGGCCTCCTATGCTAAAATCTGATTTCATATCTGCGTATGTTATTTCCCTCTCCTCTCACAGTCAATATTTGTGGGGGCCAGTTGTACTGTTATGATCTGGTGGCCTTAGAGCAGCATGAGACATACTCTGGAGAAGGTGGTCCCTGTACTGACCGCAAACCCTGAACCTAGCAGCTCAACTAGAAGTAGCCGTGGGGGGTACCTAACACTCCCTAGACCCCTCAGCACAGCCTAAGATCTAACTACCCCTAAAGACAGAAACAGGAAACCTATCTTGCCTCAGAGAAAATCCCCAAAGGATAGATAGCCCACCACAAATATTGACTGTGAGAGGAGAGGGAAATAACATACACAGATATGAAATCAGATTTTAGCATAGGAGGCCATACTAGCTAAAAAGAAAGAATAGAACAGAATACTATGCGGTCAGTATAAAAACACTAGAAAATATCCTCCGCAGAAAATACGGATCACCACATCTGACTAAAGACATGGGGGGTATATCTGCATCTCCAGAGAAATAGCTAGGCTGCAAAAAATCCTTCATAGACCAAGCTGGACAAGACAAAAACATGAAAATGCACAGAACTATAAGGTCCACTGCAGGTGGACAGCAAAAAACAAAGCCAGGACTTATCTTTGTAGAAAAACACAGCAAACTGGAGAGACCAGCAGGGAAGTGAATCCTTCAAGAACAATGGTCAACTGGCACTGACTAAAGGATCCAGCAAAGCTATATACCTCAGTCAGTTTTGCAATTAGTAGATACACCTGTCCACTCCTGCAGTCCAGGCACAACTGCATTACTGTCTACAACCACTGGAGGGAGCCCAAAAGCTGAATTCACAACAGGGAGGTATGAGCGGTGTGGGTCCAAGGTTGGGAGATATGTCGCCAGCAGTGAGGAGAAGCAGAGAAAGGGAGAGCAGGTGGGAGAAGGAGAGTGGCTGGCTTTTTTTTATGTTTTATTAGGGCAGATTTAAGATTGAGGAGCAGGTCAGCAGAGAGGTCAGTTGGGCAGGAAAGAGGAAAGGGGAGATGATTATTTGGTTAGAGGGTGCTGGGGTTTGGGGATAGCAAAAGAGAGTGAGGATTAATGGAGCAAACACTGTAAGGGCATATGTAAACATGGTGAATGAGTAAGATGGGTTAATAGAAAAGCTAAATCCATGTAATAGGAATTGCTTACTGGGCAGACATACCTAAATGAGACAGATACATAGAGTGGGATTCTGACTCCTGCCGTGACTAACTGCCGTTGAAATAACTGCAGCATCTCGATACTTTAGCTGCCGTGACACTTTTGCTTAAGGGAGACACTTGCAAAAACCCACACACATGCACCCCTTAGAATGCTACTAAATTTATAGGACTAAGTAGAGGATCAGGTGACAGGGATTGTGGGAGCTGATTTGGGATAAATTAGCAATTGGCTAGCACATCAGGGGAGGTTAGATGATCAAAAGTGCTGGGCCTTGCTACATCCATATGCGGTAACACCTTACACCAGATAACATCTAGAATGACCCCCACCATGGATATACAGCAGTGAGTATTGAATACAATGCAACAAATGAATTTAGCAAACATTCAGCAGGCACTGTTATATACCATTAAAGGGAATGTTGCAGGATGATAAGCAGCAGATGACAGCAAGCAGATATTGTACCATTAAAGGGCATATTGCTCTCTATTAAGATAATAGCCAAATGCAGGTGTTATGGAACAGTTATTGCGTGATCATGAAAATCCACTATAATTTCTGAGGTATAATTTTATTCCAGCTAGGAAAATTGCAGCATGGTTTTCCATACAGTAAATAATTGTGATATAATATAGAGCTATGCACGTTTAGTTGAAATTTTACAGTTGAAGAGCATCACTTAAGCTTTCCTGTTGGCATATGAAGGAAAATAATATTTCTGGCCATTATACACATTTTATTCTATTTTAAAAGGATTTAAAGACTAGTTTGATCCTCCATGGCAATACTTTATTGGACATCATAAGTGCCTCTGAAGCTTACTATGCTCCCATGATGATTCATGAGGCATATTAAAAGGTAAAGGTGATCAGATTGCTGAGCAGAGGATTCCTAGCAGTGAATACTGTCCTTGTCCAGATCGTACAAATGACTGAAGTGTTTTTGCACATTTTTACCTAGTTTCTTCTAGTTTCAACTATTTACTATTAGAAGCCTAGCTTAGTTATTTGTTTATACTTTTGATTTATGCAATGTTTGATAACAAGACAATGACCATTAAAGCCTTTTCATTGGACCTAAAAATCCAACACAATATGAATTTAGATCAAGATGTATAGTTCGTCTTGCACATATATTCTAGATACAGATCTTAACTGGAGTTTATCAGCGAAACGTATCAGGACACGATTCATGTACTTGAGGATGGTGCAAAGAAGCCAATGTGCTATAATTCTGGAGTGTTGTCACGCAGTAGATAACATCAGTTTCTTACAAGTCCTTCATTAATCATGTGTTATTTAGGAAAAAAATGCAGATTTTGTTCTCTGTGGAAAATTTTAAACTGCAAAACAGTCTACATGATTGATTCATGATTAACGGCATGAGCCCACTGCGTTATGAATGATCAATGAACATTATCATCAGAACAATGTCATGCTGTTACAGTTATGGAGCATCATAAATGCAAACATAATTGCATTGTATTTAATGATCTCATTAGAGGTTTCTTCAGAAGTAAAAAAAATTGAAGGGCGTCATAAAACTCGGAAGACTTTGGAATTATTTTGCATATTAGTGGGAAGAAGCACAGCCAGTTAACATGCTGAGGATTTACAAAGGCGGAATTAACAAGATGCACATTTTGTGCACATATTAGAAAATGTCTGCCTCCAAAGACCCATGAAAAGTGCATGAACACTTTGCTTATAACAGGGTGCAGATGTTTGCTTAAAAATAGCATTAACTTGATGTACATTGGAGATTACTGAAAAGCCGGTCTCATGTTAAATTGCTGCTCTTCACTTAGCAAAATGTATACATGGCCATGCTAATTGATGCACAGTCATTTGAAACAGGTTTCAAATTGAATGCAAAAACTAGAGTTTCAAAACAATAGATTCCCTTAGACCTTAGACATATGTAACATACACAAACATATATACAGTTAGGTCCATATATATTTGGACAGAGACAACATTTTTCTAATTTTGGTTATAGACATTACCACAATGAATTTTAAACAAAACAATTCAGATGCAGTTGAAGTTCAGACTTTCACTTTTCATTTGAGGGTATCCACCTTAAAATAGGATGAAGGGTTTAGGAGTTTCAGCTCCTTAACATGTGCCACCCTGTTTTTAAAGGGACCAAAAGTAATTGGACAATTGAATCCAAAGCTATTTCATGGAAAGGTGTGGGCAATCCCTTCGTTATGTCATTCTCAATTAAGCAGACAAAAGGCCTGTAGTTGATTTGAGGTGTGGTGCTTGCATTTGAAAGATTTTGCTGTGAAGTAAACATGCGGTCAAAGGAGCTCTCCATGCAGGTGAAACAAGCCATCCTTAAGCTGTGAAAACAGAAAAAACCCATCCGAGAAACTGCTACAATATTAGGAGTGACAAAATCTACAATTTGGTACATCCTGAGAAAGAAAGAAAGCACTGGTGAACTCATCAATGCAAAAAGACCTGGGCGCCCACGGAAGACAACAGTGGTGGATGATCGCAGAATAATCTCCATGGTCAAGAGAAACCCCTTCACAACAGCCAACCAAATGAACAACACTCTCCAGGAGGTAGGCGTATCAATATCCAAATCTACCATAAAGAGAAGACTGCATGAAAGTAAATACAGAGGGTTCACTGCACGGTGCAAGCCACTCACAAGATTCAGGAATAAAAAGGCTAGACTGGACTATGCTAAAAAACATCTAAAAAAGCCAGCAAAGTTCGGGAAGAACTTTCTTTGGACAGATGAAACCAAGATCAACCTCTGCCAGAATGATGGAAAGAGAAAAGTATGGCAAAGGCGTGGTACAGCTCATGATCCAAAGCATACCACATCATCTGTAAAACACGGCGGAGGCAGTGTGATGGCTTGGGCATGCATGACTGCCAGTGGCACTGGGTCACTAGTGTTTATTGATGATGTGACACAGGACAGAAGCAGCCAAATGAATTCTGAGGTATTCAGAGACCTACTGTGTGCTCAGATCCAGCCAAATGCAGCCAAACTGATTGGTCCTCATTTCATACTACAGATGGACAATGACCCAAAACATAAAGCCAAAGCAACCCAGGAGTTTATTAAAGCAAAGAAGTGGAATATTCTTGAATGGCCAAGTCAGTCACCTGATCTCAACCCAATTGCGCATGCATTTCACTTGTTAAAGACTATACTTCAGGCAGAAAGGCCCACAAACAAACAGCAACTGAAAACCACTGCAGTGAAGGCCTGGGCAGAGCATCAAAAAGGAGGAAACACGGCGTCTGGTGATGTCCATGAGTTCAAGACTTCAGGCAGTCATTGCCAACAAAGGGTTTTCAACCAAGTACTAAAAATGAACGTTTTATTTAAAATTATTGAATCTGTCCAATTACTTTTGGTCCCTTTAAAAACAGGGTGGCACATGTTAAGGAGCTGAAACTCCTAAACCCTTCATCCAATTTTAATGTGGATACCCTTAAATGAAAGCTGAAAGTCTGAACTTCAACTGCATCTGAATTGTTTTGTTTAAAATTCATTGTGGTAATGTCTATATATAAAATTAGAAAAATGTTGTCTCTGTCCAAATATATATGGACCTAACTGTAGGTATATAAATATATATATATATATATATATATACTAGATGGTGGCCCGATTCTAATGCATCGGGTATGCTAGAATATGCATGTCCACGTAGTATATTGCCCAGTCACGTAGTATATTGCCCAGCGATGTAGTATATCGCACAGCAACGTAGTATACAGCACAGAGCCACGTAGTATATTGCCCAGTCATGTAGTATATTGCCCAGTGACATAGTATATTGCTCAGTCACGTAGTATATTGCCCAGTCACGTAGTATATAGCACAGCCCACGTAGTATATTGCACAGCCCACGTAGCATATTGCCCAGTCACGTAGTATATTGCCCAGTGACGTAGTATACAGTATAGAGCCACGTAGTATATTGCACAGTGACGTAGTATACAGCACAGAGCCACGTAGTATGTTGGCCAGCTACATAGTATATTGCCCAGCCACATACGTCACAGGTTAAAAAATAAAAAATAAACATACTCACCTTCCGATCCAAGGGCCCCTTGCAGTTCTGTCGGCAGCTTCCAGTCCCAGGGTGTGATGATGTCCGCGGTCACATGACTGTGACGTCTTGGCAGGTCCTTCTCGCACAGGCGCGCCGGACCTGTGATGATGTCGCGGCCACATGGCCGTGAGGCTACGGCAGGTCCTTCTCGCGCAGGTGCGCAGGGCCTGTGATGACGTCGCAGTCACATGACCGTGACGTCATGGCAGGTCCTTCTCCCATACCATCGTTGCCACCAGAACTTGCCGCTTGCATGGAGCGGTTACTGGAGCGTAGCAAGGCGGGGGAAAGGCGGCGGAAGGTGAGTATATAATTAATTTTTATTTTTTAAATTCTTTTTAACATTAGATGTTTTTACTATTGACGCTGCATAGGCAGTATGGAGTGGGTGCCGGGCGCTAACTGCAGGGGAGGGACTAATTGGACTGTGGCCGTCGCTGATTGGTCGCAGCAGCCATGACAGGCAGCTGGCAAGACCAATCAGCGACTTGGATTCCATGACAGACAGAGGCCGCGACCAATGAATATCCGTGACAGACAGAAGGACAGACAGACAGAACGATGGAAGTGACCCTTAGACAATTATATAGTAGATTATATTTAAAACATTTATTCCATGCTCAAGGTATACAAAGTTTTGTCACTAAGGCTGCAGTCGCACTATCAGTATTTGGTCAGTATTTCTCATCAGTATTTATAAGTCAAAACCAGAAGTAGGTGACAAATTCCGAAGTGGTGACGTGTTTTTATTATACTTTTACTCTGATTGTTCATCACCTGGTTTTCGCTTCCATATACTGATGTAAAATACTGACCAAATACTAATAGTGTTACTGCAGCCTAACACTGAGCCTTTCTCAAGTGAAAAAATGTCCAAATAAATACTTTCTATTTAGAACTATACAAAAATAAATCCAGAAATTACAGACATCAGCTAAAATGGAAAAGTGCAGGTCATGCACATGGATCTATGGGCAGCACGGTGGCTCAGTGGTTAGCACTGCAGCATAGCAGCGCTGGGGTCCTGGGTTCTAATCCAACCCAGGACTACATCTGCAAAGAGTTTGTATGTTCTCTCCGTGTTTGGCGGGTTTCCTCTGGGCACTCCGGTTTCCTCCCACATTCCAAAGACATAATGATAGGGATTCTAGATTGTGAGCCCCATCGGGGACAGTGATGATAATGTGTGCAAAAACTATAAAGCGCTGCAGAATATGTTAGCGCTATATAAAAATAAAGATTATTATTATTTATTATTACCCTCCCAGGGCCTTGGCTAAGTGGTTTTTGCTAGAGCTCCAAGTGGTGGAATTACGTTTGAGCTGCAGGTAGCTGACAGATACCACTCCAAGGGCAATCCCTGATACTGCGGCAGGTGACCCCAGGGGTCAGGATGGCAGACGCAGATTCGGAGTTCAAGGCGGGACATGATACTAATGCTGGTTCTGACAGTGTAGATCCTGGAAAACTTGACAGGATGGACACTGGTGCAGGTTCAGATAGTGCAGATCCTGGAACACTCGATAGAATGGACACTGGAGCAGGATCAAACAGTGCGGCTTCAGGTTCAGTCAGGTACTGCTGAAGGATCTTCAGGTGCGGGTACCACCTCACTGGAACAGCTTCAGGGAACAGCGGAGCAGCTTCAGATTCAGATACTGTCAGACCAGCTTCAGGTTAAGGTAACATGTGAAACGGGAACAGGTTCAGGACTAGACAACATTGGTCCCAGGGAAAGGTTCAGGTTCAGACTAGGAAGTTTCTACAACAGAATAAGGATTTAACAGAATTGGTTCAGGAACAGGTTCAGGGATAGGTTCAAGGACCTGAAAACTAATTAGCAGGGACAAATTCAAGCCAACACTAAAGAGGGAGCTGTACAGGCACCTCCCTACTGGAGGCAAGCCTTAAATACTAGATGCCTCCAGCTATTGTCTGGGGTCAGATTCAGAGTTCACACTGCCCCTTTATGTATTGGGGAGCGCATGCGCACTAGGTACAATGCCGAGAGAACTGCACGACGAGCACAGGCCCAGAGCACCAGGAAACAATAGCAAGAAATGGAGACCCAGTCAAGCGGCAAAGGTCAGTGAGTATGTTGACGTCCCTGCCAGGAGGAGGAAGAGGGAACATTCTGGACTCACATAATTTGTGTTAGAATACATAAACATGTTAATAAGCATACAGGTTATACATAAACATTTAACTAGTGGTTCACCTCATTGCATATAATCTAAATAGCCCTTCAAAAAACACATGGGAAAGGTAAAACTCGTCATTCATATACTGAAAATGGGTATGCCCAGGTAATTCTAATTTATTTGAAGAGCGCAGACTAACTACTGCATATCAACCGAGAGTGCATTGTGTAGATCATGTATTCGTACTGATTGTTAGAGGAATGTTGTATGTTTTATATACAGTCATAGGCCGAAAGTGTTGACACTCTTGAAATTGTTCCAGGTAATGTTCCAGAAAGTTTTTTCCCAAAAAATTATTGCCATTACACGTTTTATTATACACATGTTTATGTCATTTGTGTGTATTATAACAGCAAAAAAAAAAAAAAAAAAAACTGGGAAAAAAATGACAAATTGGACATGATTTCACACAAAACCCCAAAAATGATCTGGACAAAATTGTTGCCACCTTCAACTTTACATCTGGTTGCACACCATTTGGAATACATAAATGCAATCAATTGCTTCTTATAACCAAAAACAAGCTTCTTGCACCTCTCAATTGGAATTTTGGACCACTTTTCTTTTGCAAACTGCCCCAGGTCTCTCATATCTGAAGGGTGCGTTCTCCTAACAGCAATTTTAAGATCTCTCCACTGGTGATGAATATGATTTACATCCGGACTCATTGCTGGCCACTTCAGAACTCTCTAGTACTTTGTTTTCATTCATTTCTGGGTGCTTCTTGTGGTATGTTTTGGGTCATTGTCCTGCTGGAAGACACATGACATAAGACACAAACCCAGCTTTCTAACACTGTGTACAACATTGCAACTCAAAATCTTTTGATAATGCCTTGCACACAGTCAAGGCACCCAGTACCAGAGTCAGTACAACAACCCCAAAACAGCTTTGAATCTCCACCATATTTGACTGTAGGTACTGTGTTCTTTTCTTTGTAGGCCTCATTACTTTTTCGTGATATAGTAGTATGATGTGCTCTACCAAATAGCTCCATCTTAGCATCATCTGCCCACAAGATGCTTTCCCGGAAGGATTTTGGCTTATGTACATTTTGGCAATCTGTAGTCTAGCTTTTTGATGTTTCTGTGTCAGCAGTGAGGTCATCCTAGGTCTCCAGCAATAGAGTTTAATTTCATTCAATTGTTGATGGATAGTTTGTGTTAACAATGCTGCACTTTGAGCCTGCATGATAGCTTCCATTTGAATTGTTTACCCTTTTAAAAGTGAAAAAAATAATTAAAAAAAATAGTTTTATCAAAATACACTCAACATTGAAATTGTAACAGCAAAAGGAAAAAGTCATGGAATTATGAAAATATCAAGATCGACATGCATGCTGATGATATTTAAGAGATAATAAAATGGAACCGAAATTTTGAATACATTTCAAATAAATCAATATTGAGCATGGCGTGAGAGACACACACTTAAATACCTTGACATGCTATCAATCAGGTTTTTAATGATTGTATAAGGAATGTTATGCCATGCTAAATGGACAAATGCATGCAAATCATCAAATCCGCTGTTGGCAGCTACCTTTGCAATTGCTGCCAATGACGTCCCAGAGGTCCTCGATGGGGACAAGTCCAGAGACATTGCAGAATAAAAATAACAGAAATTTTTTTAAAAAAGCTATTCCAATTAAAAGATGTGATTGAAAAATGAACGTGCACAAATGGAAAATAACATGGCCCCTAAAGGAATTGTTGTTGTTCAGATAATGTTCTGCCCCGGATGCAGTGCAATAAAATCTAATGAAACAGCACTGTTCTCACATTCCCTGGGTCAACCAATGAGTTATTGATGCTGCTCATGGTGATTATTATTGGCTGCAGTGATGGCATCACATCTGAGAAAATTGTTCCATTTACAGTACACAGCCAGACCCGCTGAGCTCACCGGTTAACTGCTGTGTTATTAATGTGATGTCAGCACCATAACCAATGCCAGCAGCAACAGAGATTTGTCGGTGGACTCAGGAAATGCGTATGCAGCTCATTATTTATGTTTAAACAAACTGCACTTGGCGCAAAACATTGTCTGAAAGGGAACTACCTCTTTAGGTACTGAAGAGATGCAGCAATTTCAATCTTATTCTAATCTATAATACGGTTATTAAAATAGTGGAAATAGAAGCATGCGGGTGGCACAGAGCACCTTAAAGTCTAGATTAAAGTTTACAATGGTATTCTCATGTTATTCAATTTCTTTAGTTAGACAGTATACGAATAAGCATGTTTGCAACTGACTAACTTTTTCTATTTGCTGTACTTCTCTTGCTGAGAGCTATTAACTTACATAGTGTACAGTGTTGCCAAGGGACTTGGCTACCAGACCTTGGCCTAGAATAAGCAGTAGTTACATTCCAGGAAATGACATAAAGGAAATATATCAGCGGGTTTTTGCTACCTCATCTGAGAGCAGCCTGGTGTAAGCAAGGAGGAGCTGAATCCAACTATATATAACTTAATTTGCTAGGTGCAGCAGTTCCGACTAGTGTTGAGCGATACCGTCCGATACTTGAAAGTATCGGTATCGGATAGTATCGGCCGATACCCGAAAAGTATCGGATATCGCCGATACCGATATCCGATACCAATACAAGTCAATGGGACACCAAGTATCGGAAGGTATTCTGATGGATCCCAGGGTCTGAAGGAGAGGAAACTCTCCTTCAGGCCCTGGGATCCATAGTGAGGTGTAAAATAATGAATTAAAATAAAAAATATTGTTATATTCACCTCTCCGGCGGCCCCTGGAACATCACTGCGAGTCACCGGCGTCCGGCAGGCTTCTTTGTTCAAAATGAGCGCCTTTAGGACCTGCGGAATGACGTCGCGGCTTCTGATTGGTCGCGTGCCACCCATGTGATCGCCACGCGACCAATCAGAAGCCGCGACGTCATTCCACAGGTCCTAAAGGCGCTCATTCTAGGAATTTATCTGAGGAATGACGTCGCGGCTTCTGATTGGTCACGTGGCGGTCACATGGGCGGCACGCGACAAATCAGAAGCCGCGACGTCATTCCGCAGGTCGTAAAGGCGCTCATTTTGAACAAAGAAGCCTGCCGGACGCCGGTGACTCGCGGTGATGTTCCAGGGGCCGCCGGAGAGGTGAATATAACAATATTTTTTATTTTAATTCTTTATTTTACACCTCCGATACCGATACCCGATACCACAAAAATATCGGATCTCGGTATCGGAATTCCGATACCGCAAGTATCGGCCGATACCCGATACTTGCGGTATCGGAATGCTCAACACTAGTTCCGACACAATCAGAGGTTTTAGGTTTAGAATGCTTTAGAATTAGAGCTCAGAAATCTTCCCACGCCCATGCCAGGATCTACATGTACAAAGTCCATAGACAGAAAGCTGCTAATCACAAGGGGAGGGGAGTTGCCAGACTTATAGTCCAGCATTGCTAATGTCTTAGTGATAAATTCTTCACAGTTAGTAAACAGCAGCACTTTGACAAGTGATACATCCCTGAATTCTGTGTCTCCTGCTGTTTTCAGATTACACAGCAAAAACCTGCTGATAGATTCACTTTAACTCCTAAGATCTCAACCACCTCTCTCTAGACCAATAATTTCAATACAGCAGCTATGTGCTCACCTCTTTTACCGTCCTCTCAGCTTCTGATAAGCTGCTGTTATAAATCTTGCAAAATCAACAGCCATCACCATCGGCAGATTCCAGAGCAGTTCTCATAATCATGATTCCTCAGCCTTGTGCTTCTGCAAATGAAATCTTTGTAAATATGGCATTGTTAGTGTATATTTCAGAGCAAACCTGATAGATTAATTTGTTACACTTGAACCATAAATGCTCAAGATAAGTTCTCCTAATGCTACATTTCTGCAACTGGCCAGAACTGTCACTAATTTGCCTAACCCCAATAAAATGTGAGCTGTTAAATAAAAAAGTGGAGAATACCCCTTTTAACCAGGGTATTTAATTTTTAATTAATTATTTAATAGATGCTAACAACATTCATAATTGCCCCTATTTACTGAAAACTGTAATAAGAATGCTTCATATACATTCCAGCATGGTAAAAAGAAATGCAATGAACTGTAATACAAAGGGGCATGTGTCATTTTATGAGCTAAACACTGCATAAAATAAATTGATACACTATACAACCTTAATAAAGGGGCATTTGACAAGTCTGAATACATGTTATAAGACAAATGCTGACAAAGTATATAAAGTAGAGCAGGAGCAGTTCATATTTTTACAACTCTAAAACTTCCTTGTAAACATAATATTGTTTCTGCTAATTTTATGCAGGTCATCAAATTGGTGCTTTCTGTTGGATTTCTATGCATGTATTCCTGAGAGAATACCATCTAAACAGCTGCAGATAGCATCAATGAATGGAGTCTCAACAGGACTGATGAATAGATCCTTATTCGTATATTATTTTACTTGCACCATGAACAAGAACTCCCTCTAACTTCTAGCAGGCGCACGTAATTTAATCAGATTTTATTTTTCTACATAATCTGTTGTCAAATACTAAGCTTTAAAACTAATAATATTGTTATTAAAAATATAAAATTTGTGTGATTTGATTTCATAGTAGCACCAGCCTCATACATAAATATTATGTAGCCATTAAGTTATTTTTGCTTGTTTTGACATTTGTTTTACCATATAGTCTGCATTCAAACTAAAATTAAATCTGTGATATTATTTTAAAAATTGATGCAAAATAAGACATATTTGTTTTTTTTTAAAAAAAAACAATATTACAGCAATGCACAAGCATGTTGTAGAGTTTGTCACATCTTGATTTTTTGAGGTACATTTGATGAATTGCTATGTACAAAAATCACAAACTTCCCTTCCCTGTTGATTTAACCCCTTAGTGACAAAGCCAATTTGGTACTTAATGACCAGGCCAATTTTTGCAATTCTGACCACTGTCACTTTATGAGGTTATAACTCTGGAATGCTTCAACGGATCCCACTGATTCTGAGATTTTTTTTTCATGACATATTGTACTTCATGTTAGTGGTAACATTTCTTCAATATTGCGATTATTTATGAAAAAAACGGAAATATGGCAAAAAATTTTAAAATTTTGCAATTTTCAAACTTTGTATTTTTATGCCCTTAAATCAGAGAGATATGTCACGAAAAATAGTTAATAAATAACATTTCCCACATGTCTACTTTACATCAGCACAATTTTGGAAACAAAATTTTTTTTTGTTAGGGAGTTATAAGGGTTAAAAGTTGACCAGCAATTTCTCATTTTTACAACACCATTTTTTTTTAGGGACCACATCACATTTGAAGTCATTTTGAGGGGTCTATGTGATAGAAAATAACGGAGTGTGACACCATTCTAAAAACTACACCCCTCAAGGTTCTCAAAACCACATTCAAGAAGTTTATTAACCCTTTACGTGCTTCACAGGAACTGAAACAATGTGGAAGGAAAAAATGAACATTTAACTTTTTTTTGCAAACATCTTAATTCAGAACCATTTTTTTTATTTTCACAAGTGTAAAAACAGAAATGTAACCATAAATTTTGTTACGCAATTTCTCCTGAATACGCCAATACCCCATATGTGGGGGTAAACCACTGTTAGGGCGCACCGCAGAACTTAGAAGTGAAGGAGCGCCGTTTTACTTTTTCAATGTAGAATTGGCTGGAATTGAGATTGGACGCCATGTCGCGTTTGGAGAGCCTCTGATGTGCCTAAACAGTGGAAACCCCCCACAAGTGACCCCATTTTGGAAACTAGACCCCTTAAGGAACATATCTAGATGTGTGGTGAGCACTTTGAACCCCCATGTGCTTCACAGAAGTTTATAATGTAGAGCCGTGAAAAAAAAAAAATTGCATTTTTTCTACAAAAATGATCTTTTTGCCCACAAATTTTTATATTCACAAGGGTAACAGGAGAAATTAGACCACAAAAGTTGTTGTGCAATTTCTCCTGAGTACGCTGATACCCAATATGTGGGGGTAAACCACTGTTAGGGCACACCGCAGAGCTTGGAAGAGAAGGAGTGCCGTTTTACTTTTTCAATGTAGAATTGGCTGGAATTGAGATTGGACGCCATGTCGCGTTTGGAGAGCCCCTGATGTGCCTAAACAGTGGAAACCCCCCACAAGTGACACCATTTTGGAAACTAGACCCCTTAAGGAACTTATCTAGATGTGTGGCGAGCACTTTGAACCCCCATGTGCTTCACAGAAGTTTATAACGTAGAGCCGTGAAAAAAAAAATTGCATTTTTTCTACAAAAATGATATTTTGCCCACAAATTTTTATTTTCACAAGGGTAACAGGAGAAATTAGACCACTAAAGTTGTTGAGCAATTTCTCCTGAGTACGTCGATACCCAATATGTGGGGGTAAACCACTGTTTGGGCGCACCGCAGAGCTTGGAAGAGAAAGAGTGCCGTTTAACTTTTTCAATGTAGAATTGGCTGGAATTGAGATCGGACGCCATGTCGCGTTTGGAGAGCCCCTGATGTGCCTAAACAGTAGACATCCCCCACAAGTGACCCCATTTTGGAAACTAGACCCCCTATGGAACTTATCTAGATGTGTGGTGAGAACCTTGAATGCCCAAGTGCTTCACAGAAGTTTATAATGCAGAGCCGTGAAAATAAAAAATATTTTTGTTTCCACAAAAAAGATTTTTTAGCCCCCAAGTTTTTATTTTCACAAGGGTAACAAGAGAAATTGGACCCCAAATGTTGTTGTCCAATTTGTCCTGAGTATGCTGGTACCCCATATGTGGGGGTAAACCACTGTTTGGGCGCACGGCAGAGCTTGGAAGCAAGGAGCGCCGTTTTGGAATGCAGACTTTGATAGAATGGTCTGCGGGTATTATGTTGCGTTTGCAGAGCCCCTGATGTACCTAACCAGTAGAAACCCTCCACAAGTGACCCCATTTTGGAAACTAGACCCCCCAAGGAACTTATCTAGATGTGTGGTGAGAACTTTGAATGCCCAAGTGCTTCACAGAAGTTTAGAATGCAGAGTCGTGAAAATAAAAAATATTTTTTTTTCCACAAAAAAGATATTGTAGCCCCCAAGTTTTTATTTTCACAAGGGTAACAGGAGAAATTGGACTGCAATAGTTGTTGTCCAATTTATTCCGAGTACGCTGATGCGCCATATGTGGGGGTAAACCACTGTTTGGGCGCACGGCAGAGCTCCGAAGGGAAGGAGCGCCTTTTTGGAATGCAGACTTTGATAGAATGGTCTGTGGGCATTATGTTGCGATTGCAGAGCCCCTGATGTACCTAAACTGTAGTAACCCCCCACAAGTGACCCCATTTTGGAAACTAGACCCCCCAAGGAACTTATCTAGATGTGTGGTGAGAACTTTGAATGCCCAAGTGCTTCACAGAAGTTTAGAATGCAGAGTCGTGAAAATAAAAAACATTTTTTTTTCACAAAAAAGATATTGTAGCCCCCAAGTTTTTATTTTCACAAGGGTAACAAGAGAAATTGGACCCCAGACATTGTTGTCCAATTTATCCCGAGTACGCTGATGCCCCATATGTGGGGGTAACCCACTGTTTGGGCGCACGGCAGAGCTCAGAAGGGAGGGAGCACCATTTGACTTTTTGAGCGCAAAATTGGCTGTCGTGTTTGGAGACCCCCTGATGTACCTAAGCAGTGGAAACCCCCCAATTCTAGCTCCAACCCTAACCCCAACACACCCCTAACCCTAATCCCAACCTGATCCATAATCCTAATCACTAACCCTAACCATAATCACAACCCTTACCCCAAAACAACCCTAATGTCAACCCTAACCATAACCCTAATCAAAACCCTAAATCCAACACACCCCTAATCCTAATCTCAACCCTAACCTCAAACCTAACCCTAATCCCAATACACCCCTAATCACAACCCTAACCTTAACCCTAATCCCAAACCTAACCCTAATCCCAAGCGTAACCCTAATGCCAACCCTAACCCTAATACCAACCCTAATCCAAACCCTAACCCTAATCCCAGCTCTAACCCTAACTTTAGCCCCAACCCTAGCCCTAACTTTAGCCCTAACCCTAACCCTAGCCCTAAGGCTACTTTCACACTTGCGTCGTTTGGCATTCCGTCGCAATCCGTCGTTTTGGACAAGAAATGGATCCTGCAAATGTGCCCGCAGGATGCGTTTTTTGCCCATAGACTTGTATTGCCGACGGATCGTGACGGATGGCCACACGTCGCGTCCGTCGTGCACTGGATCAGTTGTGTTTTGGCGGAGCGTTGGCACAAAAAAACGTTCAATGAAACGTTTTTTTGTACGTCGCATCCGCCATTTCTGACCGCGCATGCGTGGCCGTAACTCCGCCCCCTCCTCCCCAGGACATAGATTTGGCAGCGGATGCGTTGAAAAACTACAGCTGCTGCCCACGTTGTGCACAATTTTCACAATGTGCGTCGGTATGTCGGGCCGACGCATTGCGACGGCCCCGTACCGACGTAAGTGTGAAAGAAGCCTAACCCTAAATTTAGCCCCAACCCTAACCCTAAATATAGCCCCAACCCTACCCCTAACCCTACCCCTACCCCTAACCCTACCCCTACCCCTAACCCTACCCCTAACCCTACCCCTAACCCTAACCCTACCCCTAACCCTAACCCAACCCTAACCCTACCCCTAACCCTACCCCTAACCCTACCCCTACCCCTAACCCTAACCCTACCCCTAACCCTACCCCTATTCCTAACCCTACCCCTAACCCTAACCCTACCCCTAACCCTACCCCTAACCCTAACCCTAACCCTACCCCTAACCCTACTCCTAACCCTAACCCTAACCCTAATTTTAGCCCCAACTGCTGTTCTCCTGCCGGCCGGCAGATGGAGACAGATGGCGGGCGCACTGGGCATGCGCCCGCCATTTTCTTCTGCCGGCGGCCAGGAGGAGCAGCAAGAGGATCCAGGGACCTAGGTGAGTATTGTAGGGTCCCCGAATCCCCCTATTTCTCTGTCCTCTGATGTGCGATCACATCAGAGGACAGAGAATTATACTTTACTTTTTTTTTTTTTTTGCGGTCGCCGGTAAACAGTTAATTACCGGCGATCGCAAAACAGGGGTCGGTAATACCGACCCCGATCATGCTCTTTGGGGTCTCGGCTACCCCCGGCAGCCGAGACCCCAAAGATTCTCCCGGTGCCGGCCGGCGGGCGCACTGCGCATGCGCCCGCCATTTTGAAGATGGCGGCGCCCACCGGGAGACACGAGGAGCATCGGGAGAGCTAGGTGAGTATTGGGGGGCCACCTGGGACCCCTTTTCTCTGTCCTCCGATGTGCGATCACATCGGAGGACAGAGAAATTAAAAAGAGATCTCGTTTTTTGTTTTTTTTGCGATCGCCGGTAAACGGTTAATTACCGGCGATCGCAAATGCGGGGTGGGTTAAAACCCCCCCGAATCATGTTCTCTGGGGTCTCGGCTACCCCCGGCAGCCGAGACCCCGGAGAAAATCGACCTCTGGGGGGCGCTATTGACTTTTTCCACAGCGCCGTTAATTAACGGCGCTGTGGTTTAACTACCCTTAGCGGCCTCCGTTAAAAGGCGTATCGGCGGTCGCTAAGGGGTTAAACATCTCTGTGGGTATACCCAGATTTGCTTGGCGCTCATTTTGGACTTTTAAACCTCATCTTTAGTCGTGTCTTGCCCATTTGTTTTTTCTTTGCCACTTAAGAAAGATGCCAGTGTAAAGAAGTGGAGATGCTGCCCACACAGACTTGAAGAATGTTTTGTTTATATAATTCATTCTAGTCATTTAAATATTGTTCTCTCTCGTTTGTGTGCCACCAGTCAGGGCTAAGTATTGGTAGGAGCCCAGGATGGGAGAGGCTAAGTTTGCACAGGAACATGCAGTTCTACTGTTATTAGATACATTGGGAAAGTATTAAAACGTGAATAGAACTATCATTTAGCTGCTTGCAGTCCTGCATAGAAATAAGTGTTTGTGTGCCAAGAAGATACACTATGTCAGAGAGCATGTCCTGAAGAAAAGCAAGGATTTAGAGATTAGATGACCAGAACAGTAAAACTTGGGGTCGTAACGGTGATGTAGTGTCCAGTACCAAACACTGAACACAGACTTTTTTTTTATGTACATCGGTTTCATGTTTGGGTTTGCTAGTATTGGCATGGCTGTGATTGTCCGGCGCAGCACATAACTCTATGTAAAGGTATAATCAAGAGTGCCGCCCCCATTCTGCTATCATTAGTGTAGGGATAAGATGCAGCTGGAGTGAGGGATAGATTCTGACTGCTCAGTCTGCAAAAAAGCTACAGTGTGTACTCGGCATCCCAGATCTGTGTGAGTACTGTGCCAAAAGCCACTGTGTGTATTCTGTAACTCATATCTTTGGGAGTCCTGTGCCAAAAGGCTGCTGTGTATTGTTAGGCATCAGGATTCTTCTGCTGCATGGGATAAATCCCAAGCATTGTCTGGTACTGCGGTCTATCATTCTGGTTCGGCCACTGCAGTTGCTCCTCAGCACAGACGTTGGTCCCACTGTCTTGCTCAGACTCGTGGGATACGTTTGGTTACTGCTGTCTCTTCAGCCTAGTCTATGGTAACCAGTAACATGCATGTGCAGTCTTGTGCTCTGGAGCCTAAGTCCAGAGATCACCTTACTGAGCATGTCTGTGATGTGGCGGCTTCTCATTGGTGGTCGGACGTTAGCTGCTCTGATGATTTGGCAGCCCCGGATTGGTCCACGGGCAATGCCTCTGCCTACAGAGCATGAGTGTTTGGGATGAAGCCTAGTGTATAAAAAGCTCTCAGCGGCGCACGTGGGTGCGCTAGTGTCATTTGTTTCGTGTGTGTGGGTGGCTACTCTACCACTCTGTCTGCACATTTGTGTGTGTGTCTTTGCTCAGAGACTGTACACATTGGCAGGCAGGTAGCACACTTATGTGGTTTCATACCCTTGGCTAAACGCCTGAGTCTCTAGTCTGCTACATGCTTAGGGTGCCGGTCAGGCACAGGTTCAGTAGTATCAGGACTGGGGTAACTAGCCGCTTGGCTTAGCATCTGTTTTGTTTTTGTGTGCGGTTAGCAGAGTTCGGATACAGTGCAAGCTCAACCCTCATGTCATACTTCTCGGTGAAAGCTACAGGGTATTGTACCTAGCATCAAAGACTGTGTGCGGTTAGCACTATTTAGCTGCAGAGCTAACCCAATCCATGTGCTATTATCCCTGTGATGCTAACATACATACATAACAGCATACTCGTGCTGTACCTATTGGTGAAGTAACTGAGCTTGGTACTCAGGGTTCTGTTCACACTGAGTGGCATTAACTCAGTGCGTTCAAGATAACCCTTGCTGTTGTGTTCCGTGATTGTTCAATAGCAGCAGGGTTCATCTCTGCACGGTGGAGCCTGGGTTGTAACATAGTAACATAGTAACATAGTTAGTAAGGCCGAAAAAAGACATTTGTCCATCCAGTTCAGCCTATATTCCATCATAATAAATCCCCAGATCTACATCCTTCTACAGAACCTAATTGTATGATACAATATTGTTCTGCTCCAGGAAGACATCCAGGCCTCTCTTGAACCCCTCGACTGAGTTCGCCATCACCACCTCCTCAGGCAAGCAATTCCAGATTCTCACTGCCCTAACAGTAAAGAATCCTCTTCTATGTTGGTGGAAAAACCTTCTCTCCTCCAGACGCAAAGAATGCCCCCTTGTGCCCGTCACCTTCCTTGGTATAAACAGATCCTCAGCGAGATATTTGTATTGTCCCCTTATATACTTATACATGGTTATTAGATCGCCCCTCAGTCGTCTTTTTTCTAGACTAAATAATCCTAATTTCGCTAATCTATCTGGGTATTGTAGTTCTCCCATCCCCTTTATTAATTTTGTTGCCCTCCTTTGTACTCTCTCTAGTTCCATTATATCCTTCCTGAGCACCGGTGCCCAAAACTGGACACAGTACTCCATGTGCGGTCTAACTGCACTTCATTTTATATTTTATTTAGTGAAATCCGCCAACCTTAACTGTACACTAGCACCATCTACAGCGGTAAATCCAGCAGCTAGAGGGCAGGTTGTCCACACTTGAGGGGGCGATTACAGCTGTGAATCTCACCGCAGTGGCAGCACAAGCAGCCAGCAAAGCCGCCACTATGGTTTCTGCTGCAACTCCTGTCTCACATTTTTCTCATTACTCGCTGCCTGATAAATTCTCACGGGACAGCAAGGCTTGAAGGGGCTTTGTGAACCAGTGCTCAATTCAACTGGAGCCACTGGCTGACTGACCATGGAAGAGCCCTGGGCTAATGCCAAAAGTTGGAGTGCGTCATCATGGGGATTCCGAGGCCCCGAAAAGATCTGTCTCTGAACACCCAGAAAACAAGAGATGTTCTAGACCACCTGATTATTGCACTCCTATAATGGCGTAGCCCAATCTAACGCCCTGTCAGTCAAAAGAGATGCCATAAATCCCACCTTGGCTCGCTCGGATGGGAATCGAGAGGCCAGTCAATTTGGAAGTGACAGATACTTTTTCTTCAGGAAGACAACCACATATGGGGATAGATATGTGGTTTTCTTTCTGAAGAAGTATCTGTTACTTTGAAATGCATTGAATAAAACCGCATGTTCATTACACCTTTGAAAATAGACATCTTCTATACATGGCAGCCTGGGAGATATCCACACATTCTACTTATGTTCATTTACATTGGTTTGACAGACTGTAGATCCGCAGCAGCTGTACATTGATTGAAAACATTTTAAATCATGGATCAGGTTAACACAATTTGAAAAAAAAAATAATTTGTCTGTTGGATTAGACCCTTTTTACGCTATTTTCTCCTTAGTGTTGTTAACTTTATTTCCTTTGAAAGACATGAAGGGGTAATAAACTTATTTTATGTGGTTTCGAGGACTTTGAGGGTTGTCACTTCTGTGTATTTTCTGTCACATAGGCCCCTCAAAGCCACTTCAAATTGGATGTGGTCCTTAAAAAAATTGGTTTTGTAAATTTTGCTGAAAAAAAGAAAAATTGTTGATTTCTAACTTCCTAAGAGAAACAAATTATGTTTTAAAATTGATGCTAATGTAAAGTAGCCAAATGGTAAATGTTATTTATTAACTATTTAGCATGATATAACTATCTGATCTAGGGTTTGCTCACACTAGCTTATAATCGGACAAGTGAAATATGAGCAAAAAATCAGATTGCACTTGAACCAATTTTATTCAATGAGGCAGTGCGGGTCTGTGTATTCGGCATGAGAAAGAAAATTGCAGTATGCTGCGATACCACTCTGAAATCTGATGGGTGTGAGGAAAAAAATTAGGATGACATACGAACCTTCAGTATGGCATCTGATGCTTTCGGATGCATTACAGTTGTCACATAAGAAACTATATTGGTCCTGTAAAAAAATAATAGCTGCTGTGTAAAATAAATGTGCAGAGAGTACACGGATTGCAAACGAGGAATAAATCGTACCACTTTTCTATATGAGAGTTGGACTGGTTTTTTATATGCTAGTGTAAGTGCATAAGGGCATACAAATAAAAGTTTTGAAAATTTAGAAATGTATAAAAAAAAATTGCCAAAACTTCCGATCTTTTCTCAAATAAACACAAAAAATATAGACCTTAATTTGCCACAAACATAATCTATAATGTGTCACTAAGAAATAATCTCCAAATCTCTGGGATACATTGAAGCATTCCAGAGTCATTGCCACATAAAGTGACACAGGACAGAATTGTAAAATTTGGCCTATTCAGGAAGATGAAGACAGGCTGGGAGGGGGGTGAAGAGGTTAAAGAGAACCTGAAAGCATGATTTTTTAGGCTAAAGTTAGGTCATGGCCATAATTGCGCTTTTATAAAGATTAAATAGATACCCTTAGTGAAGAAATCCAGACAGCGGTTGTTCTTTAATCTGCATTTTAAAATTTGTTGTAGTAAGCTTTATGTATGTAGCGGCGAGACTGTGTGTAGAGTCTTCAGCTCTAGCCCCACTTTCTCCACCTGCCTCTGGTATCTGTAGGACAGGTTACTGTTTTAACGTGATATGCCTCCTGTTTGAAAATTTGCACACGACTTACACAGATTAATATTTTGGCGGTCTTCAGTAAAGTGGTGCCAGTGGCAGTACATGTCAGACTGGGATATAGTGGTAAAGAAGGAGACATTGCTTGCATATCCACAAAAATGTCATACTTTGTTCTAATGCAGCTAGACAAATTGAACATGAGGTTCATAAATGAACATTCTGATATGACTGTCTGAGGCCTTCTGCAATGTCATGGCGAACCTCTCAGTGGGTCCTAACTTTTTATAGCCTTAAAGGAGCGGCTCCATGCACTAACCCCCGTGGCAGCTACAACGCACCGGCTGGGCAAGCAGCCTGGTTCCTCACAGCACCCATGCTGCAAGACTGATTCAGAACAGCTGACCCCAACATGTGTCCCAATTTCAAAAACTACACCCCTTTATAAATGCATCTAGGGGTGCTCTCAGCATATTGATACCTCTTGTGCCCCACAGAATTTTGTAACATTGGGCAGTGAAGAAAGAATTGTTTCATTTTTACCACAAAAATGTTGGTGGAGTCCCAAGTTTTGAATTTTTATAAGGGCTAGTAGGAAAAAAATAGATCTCTGCTGTGCATTTCTTTCATGCGTCCTCCAATACCCTACATTTAATCGGGAACTTCTTTTCAGGCTCAGTGGAAAGCTCAAAAGTGAAGGAGAACCATATTATAGTGCAGATTTTGTTGGTATGGTTTGCAGGTGGAATGTCACATTGACAGAGCCAGAACACCAGAACCCCCCCATAAGTGACCCCATTCTACAAATTACACCTCTCAATGAATTAATCTAAGGGTGCTGTGATCACACCACAGGAGTGTCACAGAATTGTATACTATTGAGCAGTGAAGAAAAAACAATTTCATTTTTATCGCAAAAATTTTGTTTTGACCTCAAAATTTACATTTTCACTTGAGGAAATTGGTAAAAATTGCACCAAAATATGTCACACAATTCCTAAGGAACATAGCAATACCCCATATGCTGCTGTACAGTACTGCTTAGCCACAGGGCGAGACTCGGGAGGTAAGGAGCACTATTTGACTGTGGGAGAAAAAATTATCGTAGAACAGTTTGCAAGACTCCACATACTGAGCCCTTAAGTGCCAGAAGAACAAGATCCCCCCCCCCCCCTTTATTGACCAAAATTACACCACTCTGGGAATTTATATCTACAAGTGTATTGACGATTTTGACTGCATAGGTTTTTTACCAGAAACAAGCAGCAATAGATGTTGCTCTGTGAAAATTGCAAGTCTGCCAGTCTATTGCCCAGAAATTGTACTGTAGCGTCCAGTACATTGTGCCCAGCTCCTGCTTCTGGATACATGCACCCATAAATGAACTGGGCTCTCATCGCTACAGAAATGACAAACATGTAGATGCTAAATGTGGTTTAGGCACACTGGGGCTCAGAAGAGAGAGAGACTTTTGGATTTGTGTGCATAATTTCCTGGATTTCTTTTGGGCACTGCGGCCATAGGGTTTTCCAGAGCTGACAGATGACATAACTAAGTGTTGACTTACTTTTTTGTAGATTGAGTTGAAGCTTTTATTGGGAACAATTTACATAACATTTCAGAATGCATTTATCCTGTACTCTATGCTGAGCACTTATATCAGGTTTAAACCTAAATCTACAAATGACATTATTCAGATGAAAACCCCAACTGGTTCATTCACTTTCATGAGGCAGCAGAGCTACTATTGATTCTGACTGGCCTCTGTTCAGTGGAATCCCTCTTTTCAGAGGTGCACAAAACAGTTCTATTATGCACTCTTAAAAGACGGACATTGCCGAATCAAAGGCCAGATAGAGTCCACAGTGTCTCCATCTGTCTCATTATAGGGAATCTTCCAATGGGGTTCTGACTGAAACATGCAGTTCAGAGATTTACACGGAAGCCCCCGTGGAAGCATTGAGCGTAGAATGCATGACAATGTAAGACGAACCTTACTGCGATCTTTGTGAGGCAGATTTTATAAATCAATAGCAGATCAAATATTCTTTCTATATATTTTTTGAGTTGTTTCTTATGTGGTATAATTGATAAGATGCCTTTGTACTTTAGGTTGGTAAGATTACAGCAATAGTAGATTTTTTTTTTTATGTTTCGCTTATATCACTTACAAAGACACTTTTTTAACAAAAAAAGTTTGTACATCACCATGTTTTGAGAGTTATAATTTTCCTATATATCTGTTGACTAAGCCATATGAGGGCTTATTTTTTGTACGACAAATTGACATTTTTACATCTACCATTGTTGGGCACATAACATTTTTTGCTTGATTTCTGTCACAGGTTTACTGTGACAGAGAGGAACCAGAAGACCGCAGCGTCTGATTTCTCCTACTTCTGCACTGATTGAAAGCACTTCACCTTGTAGGTTTCTTTTTGCAGTGCAGGGGTTAATCTGCTCAGTTGAGAAATCCTGGAAGCTTTCCTACATTAACATTTCTGTTGTTAGCCACTCCCATCACCTATATAATCTAGGTTCAGACAAGCACACATTGGCAGAGCTAGCTTTTGCTGCATGGCTGGAGGTTGTTTGGTGGTTCTTATTTGAAAAGGCGCTTGGTGGATTTATCTTTGACTGTTGCTAGATTTTGAGAGTGTGCTAATTCCCTTTCTTCTCCTACTTTGGTTTTACCCCATCCTCAACTACCCGATGTAACCTCTGTTTCTTGTGTGAGTATATTTGTATGACTGGTATTTTCCTTTTATCCCTGTTCAAATTACCTTGTTTGTCTGGTTGGTGTATTATGGTACACTACTATTACCCTCTTCCCTGGGTGGGGGAAAGGTACAGACTGAGGGTGGATTCAGGAGCTAAGGCAAGGTACGTGGCCCCGGTGTCTTCACTATCAGAAGCAATCCGGGGAACAGGGTGAGCTAGGGCGCCCCTAGAGTTAGGGACGAGGAAGAGTCGTGACACTGTCTAGTCCGATTTTTGTGAAGCTGAATGAAGAAAAAACAGCAATTCAGTAACTGATGAGGCAGCTTTATTCTTCTGGTCAGTGTGATTACAGCATTTCCACATTTATATCATTTTTTAAACGTTTTGGCACATTTAAACGATGTAAACTATTTCATAGAAAAAAGAATTGTGTTTGCATTGAAATATTCTGAGAGCTATAACTTTTCTATATCTCCTCTGACAAAGTGGGTATTCCTGCTTGTGTTTTGCTGGACAATATTACATTTTCAATTATACTATTTATTTTTACATGTGACTTTTTGATTGAGTTTTATTCCACTTTTTTGGGGGCTGTATGATGAAAAAGCATAGTTTTTTGCATAGTTTTCTGCTATGTTTTTTATTATTCACTGAATCCTGTATAGGATCTCACAGTCATACGCAGAGGACATGGAGATGGCCAGAAATGCGATAGGCAGATGGCAGCACGACCATCGGAACAACTGTTATTGATGCCCGGCTAAAGAAAAGATTATCTAACAAAGATAAGGGAAATCTCTAAAATGTACCAACACATATTCTGAATGAAAGGCCAACATTTTTTTACAGTACATACAGTATGATTTAAATAGCAGAATGTCCAAGCATGTTTTCCAACAGTTTCCATATATCAGTATGTGCAGGCAAAAATAGATTTTAATGGGTGATCTCAGAAAGGTCAGTGTCGACACCACGAATAGATACCAAGACTAAAATGAAACATGGGGGAAAAAAAATGTGAGTAACAGTGAAAACATTTTGAAATTAAGATTTTAAATATTTGTTATTAAGATGGGGGTTCAAAATAAGCAAGGCAAAGATTTAACCCCTTAGTGACAGAGCCAATTTGGTACTTAATGACCGAGCCAATTTTTGCAATTCTGACCACTGTCACTTTATGAGGTTATAACTCTGGAACGCTTCAACGGATCCTGCTGATTCTGAGATTGTTTTTTTGAGACATATTTTACTTCATGTTTGTGGTAACATTTCTTTGATATTACTTGCGATTATTTATGAAAAAAATGGAAATATGGCGAAAATTTTTAATATTTTGCAATTTTCAAACTTTGTGTTTTTATGCCCTTAAATCAGAGAGATATGTCACAAAAAATAGTTAATAAATAACATTTCCCACATGTCTACTTTACATCAGCACAATTTTGTACAAAAATATTTTTTTTGTTAGGGAGTTATAAGGGTTAAAAGTTGACCAGCAATTTCTCATTTTTACAACACCTTTTTTTTTTAGGGACCACATCACATTTGAAGTCATTTTGAGGGGTCTATATGATAGAAAATAATGAAGTGTGACACCATTCTAAAAACTACACCCCTCAAGGTTCTCAAAACCACATTCAAGAAGTTTATTAACCCTTTACGTGCTTCACAGGAACTGAAACAATGTGGAAGGAAAATTTACGTGCTTCACAGGAACTGAAACAATGTGGAAGGAAAAAATGAACATTTAACTTTTTTTTGCAAACATTTTAATTCAGAACCATTTTTTTTATTTTCACAAGAGTAAAAACAGAAATGTAACCATAAGTTTTGTTATGCAATTTCTCCTGAATACGCCAATACCCCATATGTGGGGGTAAACCACTGTTTGGGCGCACAGCAGAGCTTGGAAGTGAAGGAGCGCCATTTTACTGTTTCAATGTAGAATTGGCAGGAATTGAGATTGGTCGCCATGTCGCGTTTGGAGAGCCTCTGATGGGCCTAAACAGTGGAAACCCCCCACAAGTGACACCATTTTGGAAACTAGACCCCTTAAGGAACTTATCTAGATGTGTGGTGAGCACTTTGAACCCTCATATGCTTCACAGAAGTTTATAACGTTGAGCCATGAAAATAAAAAATCGCATTTTTTCTACAAAAATGATATTTTGCCCACAAATTCTTATTTTCACAAGGGTAACAGGAGAAATTAGACCACAAAAGTTGTAGTGCAATTTCTCCTGAGTACGTCGATACCCAATATGTGGGGGTAAACCACTGTTTGGGCGCACCGCAGAGCTTGGAAGAGAAGGAGTGCCGTTTTACTTTTTCAATGTAGAATTGTCTAAAATTGAGATCGGACGCCATGTCGCGTTTGGAGAGCCCCTGTTGTGCCTAAACAGTGGAAACCCCCACAAGTGACACCATTTTGGAAACTAGACCCCTTAAGGAACTTATCTAGATGTGTGGTGAGCACTTTGAACCCCCATTTGCTTCACAGAAGTTTATAACGTTGAGCCGTGAAAATAAAAAAATCAAATTTTTTCTACAAAAATGATCTTTTTGCCCCCAAATTTTTATTTTCACAAGGGTAACAGGAGAATTTAGACCACAAAAGTTGTAGTGCAATTTCTCCTGAGTACGTCGATACCCAATATGTGGGGGTTAACTACTGTTTGGGCGCACCGTAGAGCTTTTAAGAGAAGGAGTGCCGTTTTATTTTTTCAATGTAGAATTGTATAAAATTGAGATTGGACGCCATGTCGCGTTTGGAGAGCCCCTGATGTGCCTAAACAGTGGAAACCCCCCCATTTTGGAAACTAGACCCCCCATGGAACTTATCTAGATGTGTGGTGAGAACTGTGAATGCCCAAGTGCTTCACAGAAGTTTAGAATGCAGAGTCGTGAAAATGAAAAAAAATTTTTTCCACAAAAAAGATATTGTAGCCCCCAAGTTTTTATTTTCACAAGGGTAACAGGAGAAATTGGACCCCAATAGTTGTTGTCCAATTTATCCCGAGTATGCTGGTGCCCCATATGTGGGGGTACACCACTGTTTGGGCGCACGGCAGAGCTCGGAAGGGAAGGAGCGCTGTTTTGGAATGCAGACTTAGAATGGTCTGTGGGCGTTATGTTGCGTTTGCAGAGCCCCTGATGTACCTAAACAATAGTAACCCCCCACAAGTGACCCCATTTTGGAAACTAGACCCCCCAAGGAACTTATCTAGATGTGTGGTGAGAACTTTGAATGCCCAAGTGCTTCACAGAAATTTAGACTGCAGAGTCGTGAAAATAAAAAAATATTTTTTTTTCCACAAAAAAGATTTTGTAGCCCCCAAGTTTTTATCTTCACAAGGGTAACAGGAGAAATTGGACCCCAAAAGTTGTTGCTTACCAAACCAAAAATAAACAAAGGGAAGAAATAATGTTTTACAGTAGAAAAACCCCCCCATAAAAATAGATACTTTATTAGATAACAATAATTGAGAAAAATAATAAGAATAAAAAACAAAAAAACCCTATCTAATACATCAGTCCTAAAGGGGAGAGCAAAATAATCCCCTACAATAAACCCTAGTCAATACTGGTAGAATGCCCCACACAGATCAATATAAATATCAAAACATACATATGATTGAACAATTGTGATATCAAATAACAGCTACAAGGGTGTATAGATATAGGTGAAAATAACCCTCCAAGCTGCAAAAAATCCTAAAAGCTGATACTACCTAGATGCGGAGGTTGGCACCCTAAGAGAAATACGAGAATAGCGCCCCGCTCGTCCGATGACTATCCCTAGTCTCCTACCTTCTCCCTATAAGAGATAGGTGAAGAAACAGAAGGCCAGGTGGCTGTAAATAACTTGTAGAGATATGTGATGCCAAATACACAGCAACTCAGGCCCTCCCCTCCAATGTGATGTAAGACCCAAGGATAGAAGGACTACCTATAATATCACAAAATATGCAAATAATGGCAACTCAAAACTATAGGACATACACAACAAACCAGCACTATTGTTGACTGATTAATAGACCATATACAAAATGCATATACCATATAGATATATAACACAACGCCCCCACATGTATCCGGATAAATAATAAATACACGATAAACAGATAAATTCAACAGTGTGACTGATGCAGCACATAATCTAAATAATGATAATGTACTTATCTACTGCATTCAATCGTCCATAACTGATGATACATCCAGATACAGCGGCTCAGAACATGATGAATGGGCGATCAAAACCTCCAAAACACCTCTCAGATGGTTTGGGTCGATCATAGAAACTATGGACTAAACGGTCCTTGATGGACCTACCCTTCTTGTATGTAATTTTAGGGGTAGGTGGAACAAAATCCTTAAGATCAGGATCCGCTCTAAGAATCCCCCAATGTTTTTTAAGAATATTCTGTACCACACTGGCTTTATTGTCAAACATGCCAATGATTCTCGGAATTTCAGGTGTATCCACTTTAGGTGGCGGGTGAAGTAAATCATGACGGGCACAACCTGCTGCATGTCTCCATGCTCCATCAAGGACCACACCCGGGTATCCCCTCTGGTCAAACCTACACCTAAGGTCATAAGCCTGTGTAGTAAATTCATGGTTGTCAGAACAATTCCTCCTTATATGTAAAAATTGACCTTTGGGGATCCCTTTACGTAAGGTGCTAGGATGAAAACTATCCCACCTGAGGAGACCATTAGTGGATGTTGGCTTTCTAAAAGTCCTGGTAGAAATCCCACCTCTATGATTCTTCCTAATGTTGAGGTCAAGAAAATTAATGGACTCCTCCTGTATCTCCGACGTGAACCTCATATTGATGCCATTATCATTGATGCACCGGATAAACTGGTTGAACTCATCAACTGTGCCCGTCCATAATATAAACACATCGTCGATAAATCTCGACCAAAACAAAATCTTTGGGAACCACCAGGCTTCTTCCACAAAAATTATAGTCTCCTCCCACCAGCCCAGGAAGAGATTAGCGTACGATGGGGCACAAGGACTCCCCATCGCCGTCCCCCTGAGCTGGTGGTAGGTACCCCCAAAGAAGAGGAAACAGTTATGGTTCAAAATAAATGCCATGAGTGCCACAACAAAGTTGTTATGTGGGGCACATTGGGTAGACCGAGTGTTGAGGAAGAATTCCATCCCCCTGATGCCTGCCTCATGTGGGATATTACTATACAATGCTTCTACATCAATAGATGCTAAATAGGTATTACTTCCAACGTCAATATCCTCATCATCGGACGAGCGGGGGCGCTATTCTCGTATTTCTGTTAGGGTGCCAACCTCCGCATCTAGGTAGTATCAGCTTTTAGGATTTTTTGCAGCTTGGAGGGTTATTTTCACCTATATCTATACACCCTTGTAGCTGTTATTTGATATCACAATTGTTCAATCATATGTATGTTTTGATATTTATATTGATCTGTGTGGGGCATTCTACCAGTATTGACTAGGGTTTATTGTAGGGGATTATTTTCCTCTCCCCTTTAGGACTGATGTATTAGATAGGTTTTTTTTGTTTTTTATTCTTATTATTTTTCTCAATTATTGTTATCTAATAAAGTATCTATCTTTATGGGGGGTTTTTTCTACTGTAACCCCAAAAGTTGTTGTCCAATTTATCCCGAGTACGCTGATGCCCCATATGTGGGGGTAAACCACTGTTTGGGCGCACGGCAGAGCTCGGAAGGGAAGGAGCGCTGTTTTGGAATGCAGACTTAGATAGAATGGTCTGGGGGCGTTATGTTGCGTTTGCAGTGCCCCTGATGTACCTAAACAGTAGTAACCCCCCACAAGTGACCCCATTTTGGAAATTAGACCCGCCAAGGAACTTATCTAGATGTGTGGTGAGAACTTTTAATGCCCAAGTGCTTCACAGAAGTTTAGAATGCAGAGTCGTGAAAATAAAAAAATATTTTTTTTCCACAAAAAAGATTTTGTAGCCCCCAAGTTTTTATTTTCACAAGGGTAAAAGGAGAAAGTGGACACCAAAAGTTGTTGTCCAATTTATCCCGAGTACGCTGATGCCCCATATGTTGGGGTAACCCACTGTTTGGGCGCACGGCAGAGCTCAGAAGGGAGGGAGCACCATTTGACTTTTTGAGCGCAAAATTGGCTGTCGTGTTTGGAGACCCCCTGATGTAACTAAACAGTGGAAACCCCCCAAGTCTAGCTCCAACCCTAACCCCAACACACCCCTAACCCTAATCCCAACCCGATCCATAATCCTAATCACTAACCCTAACGATAATCACAACCCTTACCCCAAAACAACCCTAATGTCAACCCTAACCATAACCCTAATCAAAACCCTAAATCCAACACACCCCTAATCCTAATCTCAACCCTAACCTCAAACCTAACCCTAATCCCAATACACCCCTAATCACAACCCTAACCTTAACCCTAATCCCAAACCTAACCCTAATCCCAAGCGTAACTCTAATGCCAACCCTAACCCTAGTACCAACTCTAATCCAAACCCTAACCCCAAATCCAACGCTAACTTTAGCCCCAACCCTAGCCCTCACTTTAGCCCCAACCCTAACCCTAGCCCTAAGGCTACTTTCACACTTGCGTCGTTTGGCATCCGTCGCAATCCATCATTTTGGACAAAAAACGGATCCTCCAAATGTGCCCGCAGGATGCATTTTTTGCCCATAGACTTGTATTGCCGACGGATCGTGACGGATGGCCACACTTCGCGTCCATTGTGCACTGGATCAGTTGTGTTTTGGCGGACCGTCGGCACAAAAAACGTTCAATGTAACGTTTTTTGTATGTCACGTCCACCATTTCTGACCGCGCATGCGTGGCCGTAACTCCGCCCCCTCCTCCCCAGGACATAGATTGGGCAGCGGATGCGTTTTTAAAACTACATCCGCTGCCCACGTTGTGCACAATTTTCACAACGTGCGTCGGTATGTCGGGCCGACGCATTGCGACGGCCCCGTACCGACGTAAGTGTGAAAGAACCCTAACCCTGAATTTAGCCCCAACCCTAACCCTAAATTTAGCCCCAACCCTAACCCTAGCCCTAACCCTAACCCTAACTCTAACCCTAACCCTAACCCTAGCCCTAACCCTAACCCTAGCCATAACCCTAACCCTAGCCCTAGCCCTAACCCTAGCCCTAACCCTAACCCTAACCCTAACCCTAGCCCTAGCCCTAACCCTAACCCTAGCCCTAACTCTAGCCTTAACCCTAGCCCTAACCCTAACCCTAGCCCTAACCCTAACCCTAATTTTAGTCCCAACTGCTCTTCTCCTGTCGGCCGGCAGATGGCGATAGATGGTGGGCGCACTGCGTATGGGCCCGCCATTTTCTTTTCCCCGGCAGCCAGGAGGAGCAGCAGGAGGATCCAGGGACACTGGTAAGTATAATAGGGTCCCCGAATCCCCCTATTTCTCTGTTCTCTGATGTGCAATCACATCAGAGGACAGAGAATTACACTTTGATTGATTTGCGGTCGCTGGTAAACAGTTAATTACCGGCGATCGCAAAACAGGGGTCGGTAAAACCGACCCCGATCATGTTCTTTGGGGTCTCGGCTACCCCCGGCAGCCGAGACCCCAAAGATTCTACCGGTGCCGGCCGGCGGGCGCACTGCGCATGCGCCCGCCATTTTGAAGATGGCGGCGCCCACCGGGAGCCACGAGGAGCACCGGGGGAGATAGGTGAGTATCGGGGGCTATCTGTGACCCCTTTTCTCTGTCCTCTGATGTGCGATCACATCGGAGGACAGAGAAATTAAAAAGAGATTGCGTTTTTTTTTTTTGCGATCGCCGGTAAACGGTTAATTACCGGCGATCGCAAATGCGGGATCGGTAAAAAAACCCCGAATCATGTCCTCTGGGGTCTCGGCTACCCCTGGCAGCCGAGACCCTGGAGAAAATCCGACTCTGGGGGGCGCTATTTACTTTTTCCACAGCGCCGTTAATTAACGGCGCTGTGGTTTAAGTACCCTTAGCGGCCGCCGTTAAAAAGCGTATCGGCGGTCGCTAAGGGGTTAAAAGAAACATGTAAACTTAGATTCTTCTGCGCAGGCACCACGGGCACCATCTTGGTGGAGATAATTTTTTTCCTCTAGCAAAATGGCGCCTGTGCAGTAGCATATATTGGTATACCCATAAATGCTACTGCGAATACATGGCCGGTGGCATTTTGAGATTTTTTTTAAGACTAAATATATATGACTAACTAAAACAACTTACTGTAATGCATATTATTGATGCAATTATACTGCAGTACAGGCGCCTCCGCCACCTGCCTGCTGAATGTATTTTTATTTCATTATACATTTAATAATCAGTATGTGACATAGGGCGCAGGTCACTGAGGGATCATAAGCCATCAGTAAAAATATCTAAGCAGAGCACCACATGAAGCCCCCCACACAAATGCCGCCCTGGAGCGCGAGCATATCATTAACTGAAAACTGAAAATGAAGATTAAACAACAACCACAAGACCTATTTCATCAACCAAGGTATCATTTTAATCAGTACAAATTCGACAACCTGACACTGTCTGTAGGTTACTCAGCACAATCCTGCTGACAGGTTCCCTTTAATTAACTCTGATGCTAAAGAAACACTGATCTCTTCCATTTATTTGAAATGATGTTCATTTTGTTTCCAGTTCTGCACACTATTTAAATGTATCATATTTTTTTTACACAACAGTAAGTTACAGTAAATTACATATTTATACTTGAACGATATTATGTCTCATAGTCATAACACATGAAAAAACTATTGAATTGTCTTGTATGATTTTTCCTACTATTTATTTGGAACTGAGTGTCATTCTTTGACGTTGGTCCGACATTTTGTGACTATAGACCAAGTGGCATTTGAAGCTTTGCTTGGTTGAACAGCGGGAAAGGCTACAGCAATCAGTCAAGAAACAAATATCATTACAAAGAGCCACAATTTCCATAATGAAGGTCTCCACATGAACTTTTAGAGTTAAAAAGTTAAAGAAACTACAGAGAAATAAAAGAGAGATTATAGTCAAATCAATTAGAAAATATTTATATTTAAGCATGTTAATAAGAAAAGTAATTTTACACTTTAAATGTGTAAGGGTTTGAATGAAGAACAGGAGTGAATATAATAAACAAATTACAATAAATCACAGTTTTCATCATTATCTGTATGCTCCAAAGTTAGTATCAACGTAAAGCACATGTCCTTGTAGGGAACCTCTTATTAAGGAGAGACACACATTTGGATAAAAAAATTTAGCTAGAAAGTTTTAGAGAAAATATTAATTATTTTTATATGCAAATTATGTGCTGTGAGCACCGTGTGTGGGGCCATGCAGTCTGGAACACCCTTTTGGAATGGCTAAGCCAATGGTGCTCCAAATGCCACATTTGCATGTTAATGAAATAATATAATCTCTAAAACTATCCAGTGGATTTTCAAACTTGGGGGTCACTCACTTCAACATTTTATAAATACTTCCGATGTTCATCCCGAAAAGTTGGAACAGTGTCATGCGAGCGTCAGGCATATGTCAGGCTGTATGTTATGCAAGTGAGTGTTTTTTTTTCTTGCCTAGCATCCGGATGACACATGCATGAAATCCGTATGCAGTGCATTTTAACATAATTTATTACATACTATAACACTCTATGTAACTTAAAGGTTGATTACAAAACTAGTAAAGCAATCTTTTACACTAACCCAGTATTCAACAATAAAGCAAGCACACAAAATACTTTATTTGGAAAAACACTCCCTGGTTCACCAATGTCTTAAAAACAAAAAAAGCAAGAAGGTCCGCCGTAGTCAAGGGAATCCAACGTAATCCACAAATGGATACCTGCAAAACATAAAAAGAAAAAAAAAACAAGATACTGTCCCTCGGTAACCAATTCATTAAAAAATACGGGTACCACGCAGTCTGTGGGAGGGCTTTAAATAGCCTCTCATGAACTCAGTTCAGCGTCAGTTATACTGTTGCCCTTGGCTGTGTTCCTGACCCTGCGTGCTTTTGTACGGTCTGATTGTGATAGTCTGTTCGTGAATGACCCAGTCTGTTTATGTTTCTGCATCTGCCTCTCACCTTCATAATAGTTGTGTCTCTCTGATTCTGACCCCCAGCTTGATTCTGACCACGTCCTTGTCTGACCTCTCCTGGATTGCCCCACTGTCTCTATCTCTGACCCTGGCTTGACCCTGATTACATCCTCTCTTGTCCTGGTACCTGTGAAACCCTCTGGCTTGACCCATGCTTGTTAGACTCCTCTCCTGTCTTGTCCTTCAAAGCCTTGCTCTACGGGGCTCTGGGGTTGGTCTCCGCCCCTGGCCACGCCCCCAGAGGTCACATGCTTCAGGTCCTGCACACCTGAAGCAACTCTCCCCGCTGCTACTGCTCACACATCGAGATTCTTGTCTGCTCGATACCTAGCCACCCCTGCTCAGGACACATCCACGGACCTTATCCCAGAATAGAAGAAAGACAGTGCCACAACGGTCAGTGATGAAGACCTTATGTATTTAATCTGCCTCCTGCCGCAGGAGGCAGATTAAATATGTAAGGTCTTCATCACTGACCGTTGTGGCGCTGTCTTTCTTCTATTCTGGGATATGGACTTGTAGCCGGGCTGGACCCCTTGGCATTGACTTGCGCCAATATGCGTATGGAAGCTGTATGGACATAGGGTGCGGTTTTACTCTTTTTGGATTTCTACATCCACAGACCTGTCTGTAACTACCGTGCAGGGTGCCTGACACTATAACTGACCGCTACCTCCTCCCATGAGTGTGTGTGTGTGTGTGTGTGTGTATGTGAGGGAACTGTTAGCATCTCATTAGGATGGATCCTGTTGATATACTCTCTGAGCAGTTTAATACCCTGACTCAGATGATGCAAAAATTGACAGTGGAAAAGATAGCCCTCGCACAGTCACAGCAGCAAGTGACTGATGTGGTGCAAGGGGCTCTGTCCACTGGTTTGCGTGGGGCTTCTGCTAGTGATATTTTGCTTATTTCCTTCGAACCTCCTGTTAAATTGCCAGACACCTTCTCAGGGGATAAAAAGAAATTCCGGGCCTTCAGGGAAGGATGCAAACTTTTTTTCTCGCTGAGACCCCGCTCTTCAGGGGATGAGAGTCAGAGCGTGGGCATAATAATCATCCCTGCCTCGACTTTCAGGATCTTAACAAAGTTACTGTGCATAACACCTACCCTCTTCATTTTGTTCCAGATTTGTGTAACCAGTTGTCGGGGCCAAATGGTTCTCTAAGTTAGATATTCGTGGGGCGTATAATCTGATAAGAGTCCGGGAGAGGGATGAGTGGAAAACAGCATTTTTAACTTTGGAGGGGCTTTTTGAAAACCTTGTTATGCCGTTTGGATTAACAAATGCTCCCGCCATATTTCAAAATTTCATCAATGTGGTATTTGCTGATCTTATTGGTCGCTTTGTAGTTATTTATTTGGATGACATTTTGGTTTACTCCCTGGATAGTCATACTCATCTTGTACATTTACATACAGTTCTTCAAAGACACAGGGAAACCAAATTTTCGTCAAGCCTGAGAAATGTGCATTCTCTTTACAAGAATTATCTTTTTTAGGACTGATTGTGTCCAGTGGAGGGTTTCGCATGGATCCCAAGAAGGTGCAGGCCATTGTTGACTTGGTTCAGCTACGGGACCCTAAGAGCCGTCAGCTCTTATTGGGATTAGCCAACTATTACAGTAAATTTATTAGAGGCTTTTCTAAGATGGATAAGCCGCTTACAGATCTTACACGCAAAGGGGCAGATGTGAAAAATTTACCTGTTTCTGCCAAAGAGTCATTCTTCACGTTAAACAAGTGTTTTACATCTGCTCCAATATTGGTGCAGCTGGATCCCTCCAAACCTTTTATTGTAGATGTGGACGCTTCGGAGGTGGGTGTGGGGGCTGTCTTGTCTTAGGGACCTGTCACGTTGAACAATCTTATGCCATGTGCCTTCTTTTCCAAGAAGTTCTCTTCAGCCGAGTGGAATTATGGTGTGGGCAATGAGGAACTTCATTCGATAAAATTGGCGTTTGAAGAATGGAGACACTTTTTGGAGGGGGCTACTGCTCACATCTTCGGGATTCCTGTCTGTTCGATACCTAGCCACCCCTTCTCAGGACACCTGCACATACCTATCTGCAAGTACCATGCAGGGTGCCTGACAACCATATGTTGGATATTCTTGAATACATTGGATTCCCAGGACTATGGTGGACCTGTATGTCAGGATTCCTGTTGTCCTTCTACAGCTTGACCACTAGTGGCTGCTATTGTTCACCTTAGTAATTGTGCTGCATTTCCACTACTACTAGTGGCTGCTGTTGTGTTCTGCAATTGCCATTTACTAATAAGGCAGATTTTGAAACCAGCTCCTGAACTGTCTTACCCAAAATGTTCTCACTTATCTCCAACTTTTTTCCTAGATCTCCATGGCTATTGCCAAGAGCTTGTATTACCGCTTGCTGTTCCTTGCTAGCGCTCCTCCGACCACTGGATTCTATCAGTGCTACACCAGTATCATAACACTGCATGGGTTTAGTGAACCAGGGAAAGTGTGGAGGAATATTTTCACTAAAAAGTATTTTTATGTGTGTATGTTTTTATTTTTGATTAATGGGTTTGTAATGGGAATGTCTGATAGACATCTCTCCTTTACTAACACCAGTGATTGATGCCCAATCACCCTGATTCCTATTGAACCATGGCAATTGGTAAGAGTGATGCAAAGCACCAGAATTGGAGCATCTTATGTGATGTTTCATTTCTGGGGCGATTGTGGGATTGTATTTTTAAGCTGTGAAGGTCTTTATAACCATGGACATTCCCAGCATGATGCCAATAAAAGTAAAATTAATTGAGATATCAGTAGGTTAAGTGTTTTTGAATATCCATATTGAATCAGGAGCCCCATATAATGCTCCATACAGTTCATGATGGGCCCCATAAGATGCTCCATACAAAATACACCCCATGTAATGCTCCATAAAGTTCATGATGAGCCCCATAGGATACTTTATACATAAAATATGCCACATACAATGCTGCACAAAGGTTAATGATGACCCCATAAGATGCTCCATATTTAAATATGCCCCATATTATGCTGCACAAAAGTTAATGATGGCCCCATAAGATGCTCCACATTAAAATATGCCTCGTATAATGCTACATAAAAGGTTAATGATGGCCCTATAAGATGCTACATAGAATAATATGCTGCATATGCTACTCCATAAAGGTTAATTGGCCCATAAGATGCTCCATAGAATAATATGACACATATGCTGCTCCATAAAAGTTGATGGCCCATAAGATTCTCCATAGAATAATATGCTCCGTAAAGGTTGATGGCCCATAAGATGCTCCATAGAATAATATGCCCCATGAAGGTTGATGGCCTCAGAAGATGCTCCATAGAATAATATGCCCCATAAAGGTTGATGGCCCCATAAGATGCTGCATAAAATAATATGCCCCATAAAGGTTGATGGCCCCATAAGATGCTCCATAGAATAATATGCCCCGCATGCTGCTGCTGCGATTTAAAAAAAAAATTACATACTCAGCTCTCGTCCCTGGGAGCCAGGTGCCAATGTCGCCACTGGCTCAGGCCCCCGACACTTGAGATATTCACCTGTCCCCGTTCCACCACCGGATGCCACTGTGTCTTCCGGCTCTCTGCAGTGACTGTTCAGGCAGAGGGCACGCACTAACCACATCATCGCGCCCTCTGACCTGAACGTCACAGCCAGAAGACGCATAAGAAATAGCCCGGCAGTGGAACGGGAACAAGTGAATATGGCATGGCTCACCCTCCCCCGTCATACTCACTGCCTCCGAATGCACATCCCTGCTTCTCAGATGGTCTCTGGCACGTGTCGGCAGCTTGTTCCTGTGTTCAGCGGTCACATGTTACTGCTCATTAAAGTAATGAATATGAGCACCACGCCTATGGGACTGGAGTCGCGTCCATATTCATTACATTAATGAGCAGTACCATGTGACTGCTGAAAATAGGAAGAACTGCGGGCACCGGAGAAGCAGGGATGTGCAGAAACACGCTGAGAGGAGGTGAGTATGATGTGACAGCTGCCGCTCCCTATCACCCGCCACCCCCCTGGGACAATAACTCGAGTATAAGCCGAGAGGGGCACTTTTAGCCTAAAAAAATAGGCTGAAAATCTTGGCTTATACTCGACTATATACGGTATCTATCTACTATCTATCTATCTATCTATCTATCTATCTATCTATCTATCTATCCATCCTTCTATTCTGAAGGCTCTGGTTGAGAAATTATTGTATAATGCTTTGTAAGGTTGTCATATTACATTCCTGTCCCATAAGTCCAAGCATCTTTTAATGCACCACAACAACCTGCAAAGCTTAAAAGCTGCTGATTGATATTGAATGTTATTTAATATAAAGTATTATCCAAAAGTGCACCTAGATCTTTCTGTAAAAGTGACTCTCCTAGTTGAACTTCCCGTAGAACATAGGATGGCTGCATATTATTAATGTCCAGGTGAATAACTTTACATTTATCCACATGGAAACTCATCTAGTAAGTGTATAGCAAAATACTCAGTTTGTCAAAGTCAGCTTATAACTTATGAATGTCTTCTGTGGGCTTCACCAAACTGTAGCTTTATATCATCATCAAAAAGTAGAATCAATACGTTTATTCCTCTATTTTAATAATAAAAGAAATAATATTGGAACCAGCACTTAACCTTGGAGCATACTACTTATAGTTGCAGACCATTCAGTAGAAGTCATTATTACAACTATCTGGGTGTGGTCGTTGAGATAGTTTCCAGTTCAATTACAAATGTATCTTTCTACGTCTATGGACCTTAATTTACCTTTACCTACAATTTGTCCAGTGCCATTTTACACATGCTGAAAACGGAGACGGCTAATGGCGTCTGGCAAGGCAGCATGGGCTTCCTCATACCGACCTTCAACAATCCAATCACATGGTGTAGCACAACCAATCAAGGAAGCTATCACAGGCAGCCTAAAACATAGGGGTCAGCCAACAAACTCAATTTTATGGCTGTATTGTGTGTGAGGATAAAAACACTCAGAGCACAAAGAATAGGGGTAGACAAAGGACTTATGGGATTTTGTTGTTCTTCATTAGTGCTGATGTACTCTATCGAAAATGGGAGTGATAGTCTCAATCTGTGAATAGAAATCCAAGACTGAAGTGATATATAGTGAACTCTTGTAACAGTCTCATTGTTGCAGGATTATTTAATGAATGGGGCGCTTTCCCTATCCCTCACACAAGGGAGCACCCTAGTCAATCTCTGCGCCCAAGGTTTAACCCCAGATGGTGGAGACGTGCGTCACATACCTTGCTATGCCCCTAACTTAGCCCTTATCTTTTCCTGGGGGGTTAGGCTAAACAGTAAGAAAAAGTTCACCATTCATTAGAATTGGGGAGCCCAAACAGCCAGTGTTTGCTACTAGGGTTGAGCGAAACGGGTCGGCAATTTTCAGAAGTCGCCGACTTTTGGCAAAGTCGGGTTTCATGAAACCCGACCCGACCCCTGTGTGGGGTCGGCCATGAAGTCAGCGATCTTCTGAATCTGGAATCGGAATTCCGATACCGATTCCCGATATGTTTAAGATATCGGGAATTGGTATCGGAATTCAGATTTAAGTGTAAAATAAAGAATTAAAATAAAAAATATCGCCATACTTACCCTCTGACGCGCCCTGGTACTAACCGGGAATGTTCCTTCCTTAGAATCAGCCTTCCAGGACCTTGCGGTGACGTCGCGGTGACGTCGCAGCTTGTGATACCTAATAGGAATATACTCACCCTCGGACGCGCCCTGCTTCTTTCCGGCAGCCTTCCTTCCTAAGAATCAGCCCTTCCAGGACCTTCGGTGACGTCGCGGTGACGTCGCGGCTTGTGATTGGTCGCGCGAGCGGTCACATGGGCGGCCGCGCGACCAATCACAAGCCGCGACGTCACCGCGACGTCACCGCAAGGTCCTGGAAGGCTGATTCTAAGGAAGGAAGGTTCCCGGTTAGTACCAGGGCGCGTCAGAGGGTAAGTATGGCGATATTTTTTATTTTAATTCTTTATTTTACACTTAAATATGGATCCCAAGGCCTGAAGGAGAGTTTCCGCTCCTTCAGACCCTGGGAACCATTGGAAACCCAATGCACTGCATTGGGTTTCGAGTTTCGGCCGACCCCGACCCCGACTTTTTTATAGGATCGGCCGATTTCACTCGACCCGACTTTTGAAAAAGTCGGGTTTCGTGAAACCCGACCCGATCCTATAAAAGTAAAGGTCGCTCAACCCTATTTGCTACTCTATCATGTACATGAGAGTGCAGCAAACACCGCCTTTGATCGACAGTAAAAGCATCACCGCCGGTAAGACAGCCACGGTTCCCACACTGTCAAAAAACAGAGTGAGCCCGCAGCTGTGATCGGAGGTATAAAGTTTACCTCTGGTCACTGGTGTCAGCTGATGTGACTACTGCTCCCATCAGCCGACGCCTGCTATCGTTAATAACAGCGAGAGCAGGAGTGGCAGATGGAAGTATTCATCAGCAGGTGCGTGCACTACAAATTAATAATTTAAAGAAGAAAAATGGTGTGGCTCCCCTGTGGTTTTTGATAACCAGACTGGCAGAACTCACAGCTGGGACCTGCAGCCCTTAGCTGTCAGCTTCAGCAAGGCTGGTTATCAAGAATAGAGGGGTCCCCACTCCCATTTTTTAAATTATTTAAATAAATAATTTTTAACAAATGGCGTCCCCCATATTTGACAACCAGCTTTGCTTGAGCAGACTACTGGGGGCTGGTACCATCAATCTGGTAAGGGGCCATGGATATTACAGCCCGCAGCCACCCAGAAATGGCACACCTATTATATGCGCCAATTCTGTCACTTTGCTCGGCTCATCCCACCTGTAGCGGTGACAAGTGGGGTTCATATTTGTGGGGTTGATTTCACCATTGTATTGTCTGGTTACATCAAGCCCACAGATTGAGCATGAGGACCCCTCTATTCTTGATAACCATGCTTTGTGAAGCTGACAGTTGAGGGTTGAAACCCCTAGCTGTGAACTGCGGCTGTCTGACCGGCGGTGATGATTTTACCACTGATCAGAAGTGGTGGTTGCAGTGCTGACATGAGCATGACAGCACAACAAACACCTGGTGTTTGGGGAGCCTAACCCGAACAGTAACACAGACTTCCTGGTGAAGTCCATTTTTGGTGTGCATGTCCGACCAGTAGGTGTTCGGTATGGATGCCGAACTTTACTGTTCAGGTTCACCTTTACTCATTGCAGATTTTCCAACTAATTCTTAATTCAAGGATTGCTTCTGTTTGTATATGAAAGTTCAATCCCTGCGTTTTAAAATCCAATTTTCTTTAAATAGATAAATCTCTCAAATCCTGAAACTTTAAACACAAATGTTTACCTACCACAGTGTGTGCGTTGTTTAAAATAATCGTTTGGTAAGATCCTTTTTCATTGCTACCAAATATCTAATATTACATGCATACACATGGCACCTGTAAAAAACTGCCAATTACACATGCTTAATACTAGGACATGATTCTATCTAGATTTTCAGGTCCCAACGTACTTGGTAATGGCACGCAAACTTTTTTTTTTTTTTTTAAGAGAAAAATCCTTAAACTTAAACACAATTGTTCACCTACTAAAATGTATGTGTCGTTTTAAGTAATTTGTTGGATTCTCTACATTGCTCTAATCAAACATAACGATCCTCATGTGGTTCACAACAATAAGATCAAGAAGTGTTTCCAAACACAATTTTTTTTAAAACAAAGCAATTTATTTATTCAAACATAGATACCCAAACAGTAAAAGCAGATGGTGCCTCAGACCAAGCAAAAAACGAAGGCCAAGCGAGCAAAGTGGAACTTAGCAGATAGTATATACTAGGAGAAAAGTCCCCCTCCCCCTTTTTTTTTACAATTTGAGATCTTCTAATTATAGAGGTATATAGGTGTTGTGGGAATGTAGCTCATCAGGGATCTCTGCTTTGGCCCAAGCAGGTGGCTATGGAGTCACAACGAACAATAGCAGGCTAGCGAGTTCCACACAGGTATGTGTCAGGTGTATTTATTGTACACATTTGCCGTACAATGTTACACGTGCCAAACATGAAATAAAATGTCTAAGGCCGTCTGGCCACTAACTAACAACAAGATACTAACTGCAAAATAAACCTATACAACAAGAAAGAAGTTTGTGCAACCTTACTGTGTCAGCTCCCAGACCAGCAGATGAGAGACTGAGATCCCAGCAGTTCCTTGATTATATCAGCTGAAGCAAAAGCTGGATCGTATGTGTGGAAGGGAAGCACCAGAGCTTTCAGGCTGATCACTAAAGAAACCAGGACCGGATTACAGAGAAATAAACAGCTTCACAATCAATACCGTGATACATATGAAATGAAACGGGGAGAAACATATCTGTTTTCTAGTACTTCTCCCCTTGGCACCTCACATACCCCCTTCCTTTGTTCGAGCCTGTAGGGTCGGACACGATGAGTCACTAAGCAGTGTGTTCTGGATAACGCATCTGCATTCCCGTGCGCTGCACCTGCCCTGTGCTCAACGGAAAAGTTAAAAGGTTGTAATGCCAAGAACCAACGTGTCACCCTCGCATTGCCCTCTTTTGCGCGGGACATCCATGTTAGGGGTGAATGGTCCGTTACTAGCCTAAATTGGCGACCTAGTAAATAATAGCATAAGGTGAATAGGGCCCATTTCACAGCCAGGGCTTCGCGCTCAACCACGCTATAATTCTTTTCTGCCCTGGTAAGCTTCCTACTCAGATAGCTTACTGGGTGTTCCTCGCCATTCACTTCCTGTGACAACACTGCACCGAGGCCGACACCAGAGGCGTCCGTTTGGACAATAAACTCCCGTTTAAAGTCAGGGGCAACCAACACTGGTTGGTACCAGAGGACCGTTTTCAAATACTGAAAGGCCTTCTCTGCTTCTGCGTTCCACTTTATTGTGATAGATTTTGAGCCCTTGGTAAGCTCTGTGAGAGGGGCCGCGATGGTGGCAAAATTTTTAATGAAGCGCCTATAATAGCCAACCATCCCTAAAAAGGCTCCGACCTGTTTTTTGTTGACCGGTCGTGGCCAATTCTGAATAGCGTCCACTTTATTGGTCTGTGGCTTTACGACTCCTCGCCCTATGCTATATCCCAGATAGCGAGCCTCTTCCAATCCCAAGGTACATTTCTTAGGATTGGCAGTTAACCCAGCAGTTTTTATCGAGTCTAAGACGGCTTGTACTTTTGACAAATGTGTGTCCCAGTCATCACTAAAGACAATGATATCGTCCAAGTATGCGGACGCATACCGGACGTGGGGTTTAAGGACAATATCTATTAGACGTTGGAAGGTGGCTGCAGCACCATGCAACCCAAATGGCATATCACGGTACTGGAACAGTCCCTGGGGCGTTACAAAGGCCGTTTTCTCTTTGGCTGAATCCGTGAGGGGAATCTGCCAATAACCTTTTGTTAAGTCGATAGTAGATATGTACCTGGCCGAACCCAGTCTCTCTATAAGTTCATCGGCATCGGGTAGGCATCGAATTTTGATACCTCATTTAATTTCCGAAAATCATTACAAAACCTAATAGTCCCATCGGGTTTGGGCACTAGCACGATTGGGCTAGCCCAATCACTCCGGGACTCTTCAATGACACCAAGTTCTAACATTTTCTCGACTTCCTGGGCAATGGCTTGTCTCCGAGCCTCCGGAATTCGATATGGTTTTAGTCGTACACGGACCTGTGGATCAGTAACAATGTCGTGTTTAATTAAGTGAGTACGACCAGGAAGCTCTGAGAAAACCTCTGCGTTTTTCTGTATAAATTCCTTAGTCTCTCGTTTCTGACTTTCGGATAGTGTCTCTGCAATACCCACCTCTGGCAATGCTACCTGAGGGTCATTTACCACAGATGGGGGTGCCCTACGAGGTCCATCATTAAGGGTGGCTTTTGTCATTAGACTCTCCCTATCCCGCCAGGCCTTAAGCAAGTTTATGTGGTAGATTTGTTCGGTTTTCCTCTTGTCTGGTTGATATATCTTATAATTCACTTCACCTATTCTCTCCAACACCTCGTATGGGCCCTGCCACTTCGCAAGAAATTTATTTTCTACAGTGGGTACTAATACTAACACCCTGTCTCTGGGTTGAAAGACTCGTGTTTTAGCCGCTCGGTTATATACCGTGCTTTGGGCCTGTTGCGCACGTTCTAAACATTCTTTAACTATTGGCATGACCGCCTCAATTCTATCTTGCATAAGCATTACGTGTTCAATTACACTGCGATAAGGAGTCACCTCTTGTTCCCAAGTCTCTTTAGCAATATCTAACAGGCCTCTAGGACATCGCCCGTAAACTAACTCAAAAGGCGAAAAGCCTGTGGAGGATTGGGGTACTTCCCGTATAGCGAACAGGAGATATGGTAGGAGAGCATCCCAATCCCTCCCGTCCTTATCTACCACCCTTTTCAACATTCCCTTCAGGGTTTTATTAAATCGCTCCACCAACCCGTCAGTCTGAGGGTGATATACTGAAGTACGCAAGTGGGAGATTTTTAGTAGCTTACACAAGTCCTTAAGTATTCGAGACATAAAGGGGGTTCCCTGATCTGTTAGTATTTCTTTCGGAATGCCGGTGCGAGAAAACATATTAACAAGCTCCTTTGAAATTGCTTTCGCATTGGCATTCCGCAGAGGCACTGCTTCAGGGTAACGAGTGGCATAATCTAGTACTACCAAAATGTACTGATGTCCCCTGGCAGATTTAACTAATGGACCCACTATATCCATTGCTATCCTCTCGAAGGGCACCTCTATTATTGGTAAGGGCATAAGGGGGCTTCTAAAATGTGACATAGGTGTGGTCAATTGACACGTAGGACAGGACTGACAATACCGGGTCACGTCCCCCCCTAGACCCGGCCAAAAGAAACGCTGCAGAATACGGTGTTTTGTTTTTTCTCCGGCCAGGTGTCTCCCCAAGGGATGTTTATGTGCCAGTTCCAAAACTACCTGGCGAAAGGACTTGGGCACCACTAGTTGCTCTACCGCCACCCCCCGCACTTTGTCTATATGATACAGCATACCCTGTTGCACAGCTAGGTGTGGGAACTCATTTTGAGCCCCTGGGTACAATGGTCTTCCCTCAGAGACCTTTACATTTTCCCATGCCCTTGCCAGAGTAGGGTCCTGGTGTTGAGCGGTCCCGAACTTACCACGGGCCACCTCAAGACCTGGCATTTCTATAGCCTCCTCTAGTTCACTTGCGTCGCCTGCATATACAGCCAGAGGTGAGTCTACAGATTCTGGAGTTACCTCTGAGATGGACTCCCCCCCCCTCTTGCTGCAATAGCTCAGGGGTTAGCCCCACGGCACCCTCCTCAACTAGAGTGCTCATGCCATTTTTAAGGTTCCACAAGTCCCAAAATAAGGGAAAGTCTCTCCCCAATATTACATCATGTCCCATAGACTTTAGGACTGCCGCTTGATGTCTTTTGGTTCCTACTGGCGTGGCAAGGGTGACCCAGGCAGTGGGATAGTTTTTTATATCGCCATGGATGCAACTAATGCCCAGGGTTGAGTTCGTTAGGGCTCTAGGGTCCACCAAACTGGCATGTACCAGAGTTACTTGACTGCCGGAATCCAAGACGGCATTCACACTATGGCCGTCGACCTCGAGGCAACACACGTGTCGTTCATTTCCTGTGAGGACCTCTGCAACACAGACTGACTGTACATATAACGAAAGGCGTCTCATAGCGTTACAGTCCATTGGCTCTGTAGTCATTGGGCAGTTAGCTGCTACATGGCCAAGTCCGCGACATCGCCAACATTGTATAGGTCCTTGCTTCCTCGCCGGAGACGCCTGATAGGGTCTGCTGAATTGCTGTGAGACTGTACTGCCTCCATAGTTCTTTGTGGGTCTGCTACCCTTTATTGCAACGTTCTCTTCTTTTGAAGATGAAGTAGGTCTCGCAGTATTTTCTGGCGATTTCTTGGGAGCCCAGCGAGGTGATAACGTCCCTTGGAGTAGGCTTTCGGAAGCATTGTAGCGTTCGACCATATTCACCAACTGGTCGGCTGTATATGGGTCACCTTGTCCAACCCACCTCTGTAACTTAGGGGGCAAGGACCGCAGGTACTTGTCTAGAACAACACGTTCCACCATCTCTGCAGATGTCAAAATCTCTGGTTGCAGCCATTTTTTTACTAGATGGATAAGATCATGCATTTGTGAGCGGGCTGGCTGATCTTCCACAAAAGTCCATAAATGTACCCTCTGTGCTCGTACATATGTGTTTACTCCCAGCCTTGCCAGGATTTCGCTTTTTAATTTGGTATAGTCCATAGCATCCACTCCACTTAAATCGTAATAGGCCTTTTGTGGATCTCCACTCAGAAATGGCGCAACCACTTCAGCCCACGTGTCCACCGGTAAATGCTCACGTTCTGCAATACGTTCAAATACGGTGAGATACGCTTCTACATCATCGTCAGCAGTCATTTTAAGCAGGGTTTTTTGTACGGCTTTCCGTGCACCAGCAACACTTTGTGCATGATCCCTCTCATCTCGGGGCTGCCGAATCAAAGCCTGCTTTATTGCATTCAACTGCTCTTGCTGAATCTGGTTTTGCTGGTCCAGGGCTTGCTGGAAGTAAGTATTGGTCTGCTGTTGTTGCACATTTGCCTGCAATAACTGTTTCACTAGCTCCTCCATATTACTGGACTCTTGGCTCTTCAAAAGCACATGAGCTTTCAGCCAGGACATACACAGAGCACTTTATCTGCAGTCACAGTCCAACAGCCACTATGCCCGCATTCTCAAAACCATTTGTGGGAATGTAGCTCATCAGGGATCTCTGCTTTGGCCCAAGCAGGTGGCTATGGAGTCACAACGAACAATAGCAGGCTAGCGAGTTCCACACAGGTATGTGTCAGGTGTATTTATTGTACACATTTGCCGTACAATGTTACACGTGCCAAACATGAAATAAAATGTCTAAGGCCGTCTGGCCACTAACTAACAACAAGATACTAACTGCAAAATAAACCTACACAACAAGAAAGAAGTTTGTGCAACCTTACTGTGTCAGCTCCCAGACCAGCAGATGAGAGACTGAGATCCCAGCAGTTCCTTGATTATATCAGCTGAAGCAAAAGCTGGATCGTATGTGTGGAAGGGAAGCACCAGAGCTTTCAGGCTGATCACTAAAGAAACCAGGACCGGATTAAAGAGAAATAAACAGCTTCACAATCAATACCGTGATACATATGAAATGAAACGGGGAGAAACATATCTGTTTTCTAGTACTTCTCCCCTTGGCACCTCACAGTGTATATTTAGTGAGTGACACATTGCAATACTTTTCATTAAATATTAGTAGTATAATACTTGCATCGGACAACTTATCCACATAATCAGTGGAAAGAAGGAGAAAAAACGGAAATCATATCCGCAATTTCTGAACAAGTGCTGAGGGCGCAATTCACCCATATTACAGAACACCCCTGATTAAATACTATTGTATCATTCCAACAATAGCCCACATTAATAGATTGCACAAGGTCATTTCCTCAACATATTACCTCTAAGCGTGTTCCACAACGAATCCACTGCCGAGTGACAGGCTGTGCCTCCGGACCCCTCTCGGATTGCTCTTATTAATCTAATATTAGATGTGTACACACACCACAGCAGTACAGTGGCCCATTCCATGTGTTTGCTTGTCGCAAGTGATTTTGCTTAGATTTTCTGGTCCCACTTTTTTTGTAGAGGAACATGGCCTTTTTACTACATTCAACTTTAATCTAAGAGGTCTCTTTATCTTTGGAACATTCAATTTAATAGTTTTCTCTAGATACTGTACAACCTATTTACATACTGTTGTTGGTGCCACATATTTATTACCAGTCGCAAACCTATTTATAGCAATGTCGCAATCTAGCATTTTAGGTTTCTTAATTTACTTTTTATTTTGGTTGAACATCATTATTTAAGCAAAAAAGTATCACAACAATAAGAGGCTAAGGTTTTACAACTGTTTAACTAGTCGCAGTTAACAACTGAAGTAAGCTGACCATAAATGCACAGATTAAACAGGAGTATATTAAAATAAAAATATATTTTATTGAAAAATCAGGAAGGCAACAAGTGGATATGTGAAGATACCGGAGTGCACACCCAATGTTTATAAAATACAATATGTCTAAAATGGAGTCATATGTACACAGTGTGGTATAATGTCAATAATTGTATAGAATGTATATACTTTTGTCCAATATGTCTGAAAAACCCAAAGATGTGGCAGGACGAAAGAAAAAAAAAACCTAATATTATGGTTAAAAATGTGGTTGCTGCTAACAGCAGATCTAACCCTATCAGTAGTGCTGGCAGCAACCGTACTGGCAGTAGTAGTACCAAACATAAGCCACATTTGGCCATTTGAAGAAAACCTGGAAACCAGGCAGGGGTGATGAGGAGTTGAAGTTATCAGAATATGCTTTGCATATTTAAGGAAAAAAACAAGAACTGACATGTGGTTTTATTTGTCTGTTTGTTTTTTTTCAGGTCTGTTTTTTTCCTTTCCTCCCTTGGTTTGGATTCTGTTGCTGGGCTTACAGAGCAGCTACGCTGTCTGTTTCTGGAGGATAATGACCTCCGATATAAGGTTCAGAAGCAGCGACAGTGGCTACAAGTCGCATATGTTGGGGTCTCTGCAGGTAGGCCAGTCCAACCTGAATCCAAGGTTGCTCTCCCTCACAGGTTTTTTGGAGAAAGAGACACATTTTTTGTGTTTAATGAAGCTTGCAAAATGTATTTTAAACTTCACCCTCACTCTTCCGGAAATGAAGAGCAACGAGTTGGTATTGTGATCTCTCTGCTACAAGAAGGTCCTCAATCCTGGGCTTTCTGTTTGCTGCAGGATTTGGCTTGTCTCCTGTCGTGGAGGGATTTTTGGGGGCTCTAGCCCTTATCTATGATGACCCTGACTGAGTTCACCTTGGCTGAGTTCAGGTTGTGTCACCTTCAGCAAGAGAATTGGTCAGTGGAGATGTATAGCTCCGAATTCCGCAGGTGAGCAACTGGTACTAAGCGGAATTACCTGGCTCTCAGAAGCCAATTTCTTAAGGGTCTCACTGAAATGATGCTTTGGTGGTATATGAAACCTCTGAGTCCTTGGAGGCCACTATGTCATTGGCTATATGTGCTGACAGACATCTTCAGGATAGGTGTGTAAGACCACCTTCTCCGGAGCCTCTTTTTCGGGTTATTGCCCCTTTGCCAGAGGAACATTCTAGTGTTGAACCCGTATGAGAGAGGGTGGAAGAACACATGCAGTTAAGGAGTTCCTCTGCGTCGTACATTTCCCGGGAGGCTCACAAAAACAATGGTGTGGGTTTTTTGTGGATAAAAGTGACATTTTGTTGGTGTCTGTTCTTTGATGCCTTAATAAAAGGAGACTGGTTTAACCCTTAGAAGTCTAGAATGGAAAAAGCAAAGGGTGCATCTATCGTCAACCTGCAGTTCCCAGTTTGTCCTGACAGAAGAGGTGGTGCTGAGATCAAAACCGAGATGTCAGTGTTTGTTGACAGTGGAGCTCGAGTCAGCATGGTTGATGCTGAGTTTGCCAGAACTCAGCGGCTGGTTTGCTGTGCTTTAGCTGAGCCCATTTCTATCTTCACTATTGACTCAGTGCCGCATGCACAGAAAGCACTCACTCAAATTGTACAGAGTGTAAGACTGAGGGTGGGGTCGGTTCATTCTGAAATAATTCCTTGCTGTGTCCTGGACGGTCTTCCCACCCCAATTGTATTGAGTCTTCCCTGATTGGTGAAACATTATCCGTTGGTGCATTGGCAAGCCAGGGAGATCATTGAGAGGGGGGATTACTGCTTTAACAACTGTTTAAATATTTCCCTTTCTACATTTTCTACAGAAATCTTATCTGCATTTTTGTCGGGGTTTGAGGACATTTTTTCTGGGACGGTGTATCATGATTTGCCTCCTCACAGTACATATGACTGTCCTACTAATCTGACCCCCGGAGCTAAAGTACCAAAGTCCAGACTGTATAAACTTTCTGGTCCTGACAGACAAGCCATGAAAAATGTAATTGCAGAGAGTCTGGAGAAGGGACACATCAGACCTTCATCTTCACCTGTTAAACCCCTTACTGACATGACAAGGAAGGGGTCAGACTTTTCCAAATGGACGAACTATACCCTGTTGGCTTTTTTCTCCCTTATCCTGGGGGTTGGGCCTGTGTTGTCTCAGGGTCCATCTCGTAGTAAATGGCAGCCATGCGCCTTCTTTTTTAAAAAAAAAAGAAAAAAATTTTTGCTGAGAATTATGACATGGGTAATTGGGAGATTTTGGCAATTTAATTGGCATTTGAAGAAAGAAGACATTGGTTGGAGGGTGCTGTCCATCCTACCACTGTTATCACTGACCATAAGAACTTGTCGTATCTTCAATTGGCTAAATGTCTCAACCCTAGGCAAGCTAGATGGTCCCATTTTTAGTAGGTTCAGTTTTTTGGTCACTTTCTGTCCAGGGGGTCAAAAATGTCAAGGCTGAGGCTTGTCCTGCAGCTTCCCTGGTGGTTGTGACCATGAAGACCCTGTCCTGAGTTTTCAGAAAGTAGTAGTCATTTTGGCATTGTACCCTGAACTGGAGGGTGAGGTGTTGGAGGTTCACGTGGGACGCCCTGGTCTCCTCCCTTCCAGAAAAGTTATTTGTGTCACCATATCTGAACAGGAAAGTAATTGAGGAACATCACAACTCTGTGCTTGCTTGTCATCCATGTGGTAAGGCAACTGCAGACCTCCTTTCTCATTTTTGGTGGCTGGGATTGCATTGGGATGTGGTTGAACAAGTAGCTGTTTGTAGAATCTGCACATGTTCTAAAGTATCATATACTCATCCGTCTGTTAACCTTCTTCCACTACCTATTCCTAGTAGACCGGATTTTATTACAGACCTACCGGCATCTGCAGGCAAGACTGTTGTTTTAGTGGTTGTGGATAGGTTCAGTAAAATGGTTTATTTCGTTCCATTACCTGCACTTTCAAATGCCAAGACTCTTGCTCAGGTATTTATAAATGAGATTGTGAAGCTTCACAGGGTTTTCTCCGATGTGGTGTCAGATTGGGGGGCACAGTTTGTTTCCAAGTTCTGGAGAGCATTCTGTTCTCGACTGGGGGTGCAGCTGTCCTGTTTCTCTGCCTTCCATCCTCAGTTGAATGGACAGAACAAGCTCATTAACCAGAATTTGGAGACCTACCTCAGGTGTTTTGTCTCCAAAAATCAGGAGGATTGGGCATCCTTCTTACCGCTGGCAGAATTTGCTATCAATAATCACATCAAGAATCTACCGGCAGGTCACCGTTCTTTGGTACATATGGTTACCATCCACAGTTTGGTGTCTTTAGAAGGGGAGGGACTTTGGGAGTTCAGGAAGAGGAAAGTTCTGCTTCGTCACTCTCCTCAGTGTGCTGGAGGGTTCTGAGTAATTTGAAGATTATGGGAGACAGGTACAAATGGCTGATAGAAAACGGTTGCCATGTCTGGATCTGAATGTGAAAGATTTTGTGTGGTTGTCTACCAGGAATAGCAGGTTAAATGGTCCTTCCTGGAAGTTGAGACCTAGATTTATTGGTCCTTATAAAAGAACCACCGTAATTAATCCAGCAGCGTTTCGTCTTGAGCTACCTCAGGCTCTTAAGATCCACAATGTCTTTCATAGGTCTTTGCTCAAGAAATATATGGAACCTCTTGAGCCGTCACCCCTACTGACGCCCCCAATAATGCTTGATGGAAACCTAGAGTGTCAGATTTCGAGGATAGTAGATTATTGCCTCCAACGTCGTTCCCTACAATACTTGGTGCACTCTAAGGGTTATGGCCCAGAGGAAAGGACATGGGTCTTGGCATCAGAGGTGAATGCCCACAGGCTGCTTCATTCATTTCACACTTCTTGTTGCAGGAAACCTGGTCCTGAGTGTATGGAGATCACTCAGAGAAGGGGGGTACTGTCACGGGTGTGTCTGAGACTTCAGACGGTCACACAGCATCAGGCTGCAGAAGTTCTCTGCGGTTGATTTTCCACATATACATAATGTAGCATTTACCTATTTTCTATGGCAGTAATGCAGTTCCAAGTTTCTAAATGTATTATTCTTAGTATTTCAGAGTTCAGCTATATTTTTTTCTAAGAATTATTATCTTAGCTTGCACCAGTACACAATAGCTTGGATGTGCTAGTCAGTTTCTCTGTTTGTAGAGAAGGTGACTTGGTGGAATTACTTTACCATTCTAATAAATGTGAAGTTTTAGTATCACTTACATGATTCTACATATTTAATCCACAAATGATAAAAAAAAGTTCAACCTCAACTGTATGATATCATATTGTACATTTTCAGATGGGATGACAGATTTTGTGCTACAAGTTATGAGCTGTGAAAAAGTTATTAAAGGGAATCTGTCACCACATTGGACATATATAAACTATTAAAATGGGCATACAGGTTATTATAGAATGATGTCCTACCTGTATGCCTCATATCAGATGCCTTGTTGAAAAACCCTCTTTTATTACTTCATGTAAATGATCTCTTCCAGGATTCCACGCTATGGGGAGGATGGTGTCTGGAAGATAACTCTGCTTCCAGAGTTATTTTACATGAAGGGGGAGTTAAGACAAGTAAATAACACAGAACAGGAGAAATTAAATTTGTCTTCTTGTAGCCATATTTTTCGCTTCTCTCTCAGCTCTGCTGTATAACAACAATATTGCAGCCCTGTCTACCTGTGAGATAGAAGCTGAAGCTGAGAGAAATCTGCAGATGTGTCATTTTTATAGACAAACACAGATCTACTGTGAGATCACAGATATTTCTAGCCCTTACTATGACCATTTTACAGACTTTTTGCAGCACCAAAGTTTGGGTCACCATTGACATCTTTGAGGTTCTGGTTCAAGTTCAGGAAGAGTTCTTGTACCCGAACTGAACTTTGGATAAAATTAAGTTGAACTCGACCAACCCAAACATTCATGGGTCGGCTCATCTCCAATCAGGAGAGCAGAGAGTGTCCATTACACATCAAACTTTTAACCCCCTTTAATACAAAATAAGCTCTGGAGGCAGAGTTATCTTTCAGGCAGCATCCTCACCATAGCCTGAAATAAGTCATTTGCATAATGTTATAAAAGATAATTTATCAACACCAAGACATCTGATGTGAGCATATAGGTAGGACTCATTTCAGTATTCTATAACCTGTATGCCCATATTAATCGATTAAATAGGTCAAATGTGGTGACAGATTCTCTTTAAATAAAGATTAAAGTCGAGGGGTTAAAACACTAACTTTCTATGATCAGTAGTACTTACGCTATACAACAACACAGATTACAGTTCTTTGTCCTCTGGTTAATACTAAACTTACATGTGATGCACAATTAATACGTGTGGATGATTCCTTTATCTATATCCAGAAAGAATGTACATTAACTAATGTACTTACTGAAGTATTTCTATAGCCAGTGGATGGTTCACTGAACAGTATTCTGATCATTTGCTTTCAGATTTCGCCCACTTGCTTCTAAGATACAACAAAGTTCATAAAGCTTTTCTAAAAATGAAGGTTTAGCAAATTATGTTTATATTATAGGAATATTATATGAGCTATAAATTTAAACTGTTGCTTAAAGTACCACTCAAACTATTTTTTATTGCACCCCTGAAGTGGTACTTTATATGTAATTCCCCTTGCCTCCATGTCTCATACAAACCTGTTGCCGCCTTCATCCTTTTCCAGCATCGCTCTCGTTGGTCTCAGGTGAAAACTGACCTGCCGGCAGATCAAGAGTTTTATGCAACGTGCCAAAAGTCACTTTTCAATACATCTTTATCGGGGCCTCATTCTGGTTCTCATAGACTGTCATGAAGCTCTTATGAAGTAACGTCTGACTTTCATTCAGTCAGAAGTTGTGGGCATAATATGGCATCGTAGGACGGGATCGGCATCGGTTAAAGATGATGCTGCCAGAATGGGAGCATAAGAGCATAAGAATGGGGGCAGGGGGCTTACATCTAAAGCAGGGAGCTTTAACTTCACGATATTTGATGTAAGTTTACATCATAGTCAGGAAGGCATTCTGGCAAAAAGATGAACGCCAAATTTACATAATGGCGATCACGCATGCACAGGCGCACTCACCTCACAATCGCTGACAGTAGCTGGGCTTAAGTTGGAGCTGAGACCAGGATGTCACTGCCAGGAGTAGTGCCCACACACTCCATTGCCATTTAACCACCTCAATGGCACTAGATTAACACCCATGCGATGTAAACAAGAGGGCCCAATAGTTGCCATGGCACTGTGAGGTCATCATCATGACCTCCGGGTCAGCCAGCTACAGTAAGCCTGAGATACCTTAGACCATGCTGAGAGCATGACCTTCTTCTTCTTCATTATACTTGCCAGTGCCTCACTGGCAAGTATAATGCATTGCAGTACTGGTGCATTGCAATGGATTACAACAGCGATCAGAGTAATAAAAATGAAAATTACATAGACGGACTAGGAAAAAAATGGTTTATAACCCCTTAATGACAGCTAATACATCTTTTAACTGACCTGAGATATAAGAGAATAGCCTCCCCATACAGGTGACAATCCAGTAGCTGTCGGCTGTCCACTATAGCTGACAACTTGCTACATCAGCCACGATTAGTGTTTGCACCATCCAACTCTGTTTAACCCCTTAGATGCTGCTGTCAATAGTGACTACATCATTATAAATGGTTAACAGACGATGGGGGCTTCCTATTTAACCAAACTGGTGCCCTCAGATCTTGATTTTGTGGTCCTGATGTTTGCCATGGCAATTTATGACCAAATAGCAGCCGTAGAGTCTGATGGCTGTAGTAATCGGTTCAGAAGTTAGAGACATTTAGTTGGTAAAAAATGCACATTTTCATTCCTATCATGCCACTTTGCATTAATTCCTGTAAAGCACCTGAAGAGTTAATAAACTACCTGACTGCAGTTTTCAATATGACTGGGGGTGCTGTTTATAAAATGGTATCACTTCAAACATGGATAAGTCCCTAAAAAAATAAATTTTGTAAATTTCCTTGAAAAAATGAAAAATTGCTGCTACATTTTTAATCTTCCTAAAATGCTAACAAAATAAAACAACATTTTACAAATGGTGCTGATGAAAAGCAGACATGTGGGAAATGTTATTTATTAATGGTTTGCTGTGGTATGACCATCTGGATTAAAGGAATAATCATTCAAAGTTTGAAAATTGCTAATTTTTTAACATTTTTCTCAAATTTTTTATATTTTATATAAATAAACACAAAACATATTGACCTAAATTTACCATTATCATAAAGTATATTGTGTCACGAAAAAAAAACAATCTCAAAATCACTGGGATTTGTTGAAGCGTTGCAGAATTATTACCACATAAAGTGACACTGGTCAGAATTCAAAAATTTGGCTCTGTCACTATAAATGAACAAAAAATTGACAAGAATATTAAACCTATAAATAGGTATGTTTATGTAAAAAGACAACAAAAACAATAAAAATACACATATTTGGTATTGTCACTTCTTGAAATATAGGACCTATAAAAGTATCACACTATTTAAACCCTTCAGTGAAATCAAAAGGAATAAAATAAAAGTGGCAAAAAGCGATGCATATTCATCATTGTGTCAAAAAATGAATGAAATGCAATAAAAAAGAAAATTTAAATTACATAGGCATATCTGGAAAAATCTTATTTCACAAAGAACAATTCTGCCATACAGCTCAATCAGAGGAGACATAAAAATGCATAACTCCCAGAATATGGCAATGTGAAAGCAGCTATTTTTTCTATAAAATAGTTTTCATTGCATAAAATTGCCAAAACATAAAAAAGATAGAAATGTGGTTTCACTTTAATAGTAAAGACCCAAAGAATAAATCTGCATTATCACTTTTACCACAACATGAATGGCATTAAAAAAAACACAAAAACAATTCCTGAATTGCTGGATTTTGTTCACTCTGCTTTCCAAAAATCAGAATAGAAAGCAACCAAAAAATGTTATATGCGCAAAAATAGTAACAGTAAAAACAGAAACTTGTCCCACAAAAAATAAAGTCATCACATGAGTTTGTCAGCAGAAATATAGAAAAATTATAGCTCTCAAAATATGGTGATGCAAAAACTGGTTGATATTTTCATTCTATCTCTAAAAGATGGTAGTAAGACTCATCTCACATTTATCCTGCACTCTAAACTGAGCGCTTACACTGGGTTTCTGTGTAAATCTCTGAAATATGTGATTCAGACAGAACCCCAATGGAATTTTCCCCATATTGAGGCAGAAGGAGACACCGTAGACTCTGTGTTGTCTATAATCCAGCAGTGTCTGTCGTAGTAGGGGGTTTCATTTGAACCACGTCATTCCGAAATTTAGATGGAAATCCCAAAGAAAGTGCTCAGTGTACAGCTCGGGATAAACGTAATCCAAAATGTTATATAAAAGCTTCTACTCAATCCACAAAAAAGAATATCTGTCATCTTTCAATGGAAATATACGGGGTTTTCTCATTACCGGTAGTACAAAGGAACTGGAAAAGTGTTATAGCTCCTCACCCCCAAAAGAAATCCAGTGAATTATGAACTCCCAAATTCAAATACCCCCTCCCTTCTGAGCCCCACACTATGCCTAAACCACATATAGATTCAATATGTTTGGCATTTCTGTACAGTTGAGAGCCTACATAATCTATGAGTATTTTCTCCAGAAACACAAGCTGGGCATAATGTACGGTCACTACTATGTATGGGGACTACACTGGCAGATTTGCTATTTTTCACTCGGAAACATCCACTGCTGCTTGTTTTTGGAAAACACAGAGTTAAAATCGTCATTATACCTGTAAATAAATTCCCAAAGGGGTGCAATTTTTAAAATGTGGTTACTTGAGAGGGGATTCTGATTTTCTGGCACTATAGGGGTCTGTATATAGAGTCTGCAAATGATTCTACAAATTTGTTCTCCAAATGTCAAATAGTGTTCCTTCCCTCCTGAGTGTTGCCTTGTGGCTAAGTAGTACTGTACAAACACATATGGGGTGTTGCCAAGTTGAGTAGAAATTATGTGATAAATTTTGGTGCCATTTTTAGCTATCTCTCTAAAAATGTACAATTTGTGGTAAAAATGTAGTTATTTTTTCTTCACTGCCCAAGGAATAAAGTTCTGTGACACACCTGTGGTGTCACTATGATCACTGCACCATTAGATGAATTCATTGAGAAGTGAAGCTTGTTAAATGGGGGCTTTGACTTATGGGGGATTCTGCTGTTCAGGCACCTCAGGGCCTCTTCCAGTTGGTCATGGCACCCATAAATGATAACAACAAAATATGCACTATATTATCGTGCTCCTTCCCTTATGGGCTTTCTACAATGTCTGAAAAGTATTTCTTCATGACAGGTATTGATAAATTCAGGAGAAACTGCACAACATTTTTTCCTACTAGCCCCTAAAAAATGGAAAACTTGAGGCTAAAAAAAACATTTTTGAGGTAAAAATTTAATTATTTTGTCTTCTACTGGTATACATTTTGTGCACATGTGTCTTCAACATGCTTTCCCCTTGGTGAATTTATTGGTAGTCTGGCTTGTAAAATGGGTTCACTTAGCAAGATGTTCTGCTATTCTGGCACCTCAGGGACTCTGCCAATGTGACATGGCACGTTAAAAACAATTAGTTGTTGACAACATATGGGGTATTGGCATGCTCAGTAGAAATTGTGCTGCAAATTGTACAGTTTATTTTCTTTTATTATCCCTTTTGAAAATTAAAAACTGTGGGACCAAAACAACATTTTAATGGAAAGAAACAGTAATTTTACATTTACTCTGCCTAATGTTAGACTATTCAAAACATTGGCATTGGTCGCATATGAAGTTCCTGCTGTTTTGGCCTGTCAGAGCTCTCCAAATCTGACAGGGTATCCGCAATCTATTCCAGACAAAATTGAGCTCCAGAATTCAGTTGGCGCTTCTTCCCTTCCAAGTCCTATTGTGTCACCAAACAGTAGTTTTCCACCACAAATGTGGTATCTCTGCATTCAGGAGAAAATGTACCATCCGATTCATTGTTCAATTTATCCTACTACCCTTGGGAAAATTAAAAATTTGGGGCCAAACCAACAATTCTCTGGGAAAAATTTTGTTTTTTATTTTCACTACTCAAAGTTATAAATTCAGTGAAGCACCTGTGGATTCAAGGTGCTCACTAAACCTCATGATAAGTTCATAGAGGAGTATAGTTTTCAAAATGCAATAAATGAGGAATATAGTTGTTCAGAGTCCGTGTTGCTCGAGGTTCAAAGATACAATCACACATGAAGATAAAGCATGTATGCGGGTTATTCTCAACGCTTTTCAAGGTTTACAAACCTTTTCATCAGGACCAAACCACCTCTGTGTGTGATCGTATCTTTGAAACTTGGACAGAGCAGACTCTGAACCACCATATTTCTCATTTATTGCAGTGTGTCTCCTTGGTAGTCCTTCTGCAGCCTTTAAATGCTTCTAAAGGTGTTGTGACTGCCACAACCCGATCAGATGAGAGTACCTATGATATTTTATATGACTTGGTGATCAGATGAGACTCTATTTGCACGTTTTGTCTCTCCAGTTTTTCTGTTTGATATAGTTTTCAAAATGGAGTCACTTTTGGGGTGTTTCCACTATTTACGTACATTAGTGGTTCTTCAAACATGACATGGAGTTTGTTATAGATTAAAGTCAATTTTGTGTTCCAAAAGCCAGATGGTTCTACTTCCCTTCCAAGCCCTACCATGCCCCGCAACAATAGGAGAAAATAATCCCTACATACAGTGGGGAAAATAACTATTTAATACATTGCGGATTTTTACCGTTTTTCCACTACAAAAAATGGAGAGATCTGTCATTTTTATCAGAGGTACGCTTCAGATGTGAGAGACATAATCTTAACCCCTTCAAGTCACGGCCCTTTTTCATTTTTGCGTTTTCGTTTTTCACTTCCCTCCTTCCCTGAGCCATAACTTTTTTATTTTTCTGTCAATATGGTCATGTGAGGGCTTATTTTTTGCGGGACAAGTTGTACTTTTGAACAACACCATTGGTTTTACCATGTCTTTTACTAGAAAACGGGAAAAAAATTTCAAGTGCGGTTAAATTGCAAAAAAAGTGCAATCCCACACTTGTTTTTTGTTTGGCTTTTTTGCTAGGTTCACTAAATGCTAAAACTAACCTACCATTATGATTCTCTAGGTCATTACGAGTTCATAGACACCTAACATGTCTAGTCTATTTATTATCCAAGTGGAGAAAAAAAATTCCAAACTTGGCTTAAAAAAAAAAAAAAAAAAAAGTGCCATTTTCCGATATTCGTAGCGTCTCCATTTTTCGTGATCTGGGGTCGGGTGAGGGCTTATTTTTTGCGGGCTGAGCTGATGTTTTTAATGATACCATATATGCACAGATACGTTCTTTTGATCGCCCGTTATTGAATTTTAATGCAATGTCGCGGCGATCAAAAAAACGTAATTCTGGCGTTTTGGATTTTTTTCTCGCTACGCCGTTTAGCGATCAGGTTAATGCTTTTTTTTATTTGATAGATCGGGCGATTCTGAACGCGGCGATACCAAATATGTGTATGTTTGATTTTTTTTTTTATTGTTTTATTTAGGATGGGGCGAAAGGGGGGTGATTTAAACTTTTATATTTTTTATATTTTTTTCATATTTTTAAAAACATTTTTTTTTACTTATGCCATGCTTCAATAGCCTCCATGGGAGGCTAGAAGCTGGCATATCCTGATCGACTCTGCTACATACCAGCGATCATCAGATCGCTGCTATGTAGCTGAAATGCAGGTGTGCTGTGAGCGCTGACCACAGGGGGGCGCTCACAGCAGGCCTGCATCAGCAACTATAGAGGTCTCAAGGACCTCTACGGTTACCTTCCTGATGCATCGCCGACCCCCGATCATGTGACGGGGGTCGGGGATGACGTCATTTCCGGCCGCCCGGCCGGATGCGGTAGTTAAATGCCGCTGTCTGTGTTTGACAGCGGCATTTAACAGGTTAATAGCGGCGGGTGAATAGCGATTTCACCCGCCGCTATTGCGCGCACATGTAAGCTGTACCAAACAGCTGACATGTCGCGACTTTGATGTGGGCTCACCGCCGGAGCCCACATCAAAGGGGGATTCACGGCATGCGCAGTACTAGTACGGCTAGGGTTGAGCGAAACGGATCGTTCATTTTCAAAAGTCGCCGACTTTTGGCAAAGTCGGGTTTCATGAAACCCGACCCGACCCCTGTGTGGGGTCGGCCATGCGGTACGCGACTTTCGCGCCAAAGTCGTGTTTCAATGACGCGAAAAGCACCATTTCTCAGCCAATGAAGGTGGACGCAGAGTGTGGGCAGCGTGATGACATAGGTCCTGGTCCCCACCATCTTAGAGACGGGCATTGCAGTGATTGGCTTGCTGTCTGCGGCGTCACAGGGGCTATAAAGAGGCGTTCCCGCCGACCGCCATCTTACTGCTGCTGATCTGAGCCTAGGGAGAGGTTGCTGCCGCTTCGTCAGAAGCAGGGATAGCGTTAGGCAGGGTCCATTAACCACCAAACCGCCTGTGCTGTAGCGATTTCCACTGTCCAACAGGGACAGTGGAAGCTACATTTTTTTTTCCTCAGCGCTGTAGCTCATTGGGCTGCCCTAGAAGGCTCCCTGATAGCTGCATTGCTGTGTGTACGCCACTGTGCAAACCAACTGCTTTTTTCAAAGCACAAATCCTGTTGTTCCTTCCTTTCTGCACAGCTATCTTGTTTGTTTGTCCACACTTTTTATTTAATTTGTGGATCAGTCCACTCCTTATTGCTGCCTGCCATACCTGGCTGAGATTACTGCAGGGAGATAGTAATTGTAGGACAGTCCCTGTTTTTTTATTTTTTTAATTCTCCCTAAAAAAATAAGTTGTGGGAGATTAAGATTGGCATTTCTGCTAGAGTGCCATCCCTGTGTGTGCCAACTCTCTCACATAGTGGGCCATAGAAAGCCTTTTTATTTTTCTGTTTTTTTGGGGGGTTTATAAATTCTCCCTGAAAAAAAAAAAACAGTGGGAGATTAATATAGGCCTTTGGGCTTGTGTGCCAGTCCTGAGTGTGCCATCTCTCTCTCAAATAGTGGGCCATAGAAAGCCTATATATTTATTTTTTTATTTGGTTTCTAAATTCTCCCTGAAAAAATAAAAAAAAATCAGTGGGAGATTAATATTGGCCTTTCTGCTTGTGTGCCACTCCTGACTCCTGGGTGTGCCATCTCTGTCTCTCAAATAGTGGGCCATAGAAAGCCTATTTTTTTTTATTTGGTTTCCAAATTCTCCCTGAAAAAATAAAAAAAAATCAGTGGGAGATTAATATTGGCCTTTCTGCTTGAGTGCCATTCCTGACTCCTGGGTGTGCCATCTCTGTCTCTCAAATAGTGGGCCATAGAAAGCCTATTTTTTTTTTATTTGGTTTCTAAATTCTCCCTGAAAAAATAAAAAAAAATCAGTGGGAGATTAATATTGGCTTTTCTGCTTGTGTGCCAGTCTTGACTCCTGGGTGTGCCATCTCTCTCTCTCAAATAGTGGGCCATAGAAAGCCTATTTTTTTTTTATTTGGTTTCTAAATTCTCCCTGAAAAAATCATTTTTTTTATTTAGTTTCTAAAGTCTCCCTGAAAAAATAAAAAAAAAATCAGTGGGAGATTAATATTGGCCTTTCTGCTTGTGTGTCATTCCTGACTCCTGGGTGTGCCATCTTTGTCTCTCAAATAGTGGGCCAAAGAAAGCCTTTTTTTTTTAATTTGGTTTCTAAATTCTCCCTGAAAAAATAAAAAAAAATCAGTGGGAGATTAATATTGGCCTTTCTACATGTGTGCCAGTCTTGACTCTTGGGTGTGCCATCTCTCTCTCTCAAATAGTGGGCCATAGAAAGCCTATTTTTTTTTTTTTTTTGGTTTCTAAATTCTCCCTGAAAAAATCAATTTTTTTTATTTGGTTTCTAAATTCTCCCTGAAAAAATCATTTTTTTAATTTGGTTTCTAAAGTCTCCCTGAAAAAATAAAAAAAAATCAGTGGGAGATTAATATTGGCCTTTCTCCTTGTGTGCCTGTCTTGACTCCTGGGTGTGCCATCTCTCTCTCTCAAATAGTGGGCCATAGAAAGCCTATTTTTTTTTTATTTGGTTTCTAAATTCTCCGTGAAAAAAATCATTTTTTTAATTTGGTTTCTAAAGTCTCCCTGAAAAAATAAAAAAAAATCAGTGGGAGATTAATACTGGCCTTTCTGCTTGTGTGCCATTCCTGACTCCTGGGTGTGCCATCTCTGTCTCTCAAATAGTGGGCCATAGAAAGCCTATTTTTTTTATTTGGCTTCTAAATTATCCCTGAAAAAATAAAAAAAAAATCAGTGGGAGATTAATATTGGCCTTTCTGCTAGTGTGCCAGTCTTGACTCCTGGGTGCGCCATCTCTCTCTCTCAAATAGTGGGCCATAGAAAGCCTATTTTTTTTTTATTTGGTTTCTAAATTCTCCCTGAAAAAATCAATTTTTTTAATTTGGTTTCTAAATTCTCCCTGAAAAAATCATTTTTTTTAATTTGGTTTATAAAGTCTCCCTGAAAAAATAAAAAAAAAATCAGTGGGAGATTAATATTGGCCTTTCTGCTTGTGTGCCACTCCTGACTCCTGGGTGTGCCATCTCTCTCTCTCAAATAGTGGGCCATAGAAAGCCTATTTATTTATTTTTTATTTGGTTTCTAAATTCTCCCTGAAAAAATCATTTTTTTTATTTGGTTTCTAAAGTCTCCCTGAAAAAATCAATTTTTTTTATTTGGTTTCTAAATTCTCCCTGAAAAAAAAAAAAAAAAAAGTGAGAGATCAATATTGACATTTGTGCTTGAGTGACAGTCCTGCGTGTGTGGCATCTCTCTCATTTGGTGCCACCGAAAACAGAGTGTGTAACATTGTGCCTGATTTTCCTTGCGGTCTCACCCACCTGTAAAGGGATATCTAAATCATACTGAAGTTATAGCTCACCGTGTAAGTTGTTTGACAGCAACAAATACCGTTACTTTGGTTACGTTTTTAAAACAATGAGGAAGTCTGGTGGAAGAGGTCGTGGCCGTGGGCGTTCATTGTCAGCTGGTAATGATGGTAGTGGTAGTGGAGCATCAGGTGGTCGTGGGAAAAAAAATATTGCACCTAAGTCTGGAGCTGTGGAGCCAGGTTCGTCGTCTGGCTACAGAAGGCCTCGAACGCTCCCTTTTCTGGGAGTAGGAAAACCGCTTTTAAAGCCGGAGCAGCAAGAGCAAGTTTTGGCTTACCTTGCTGACTCAGCCTCAAGCTCTTTTGCCTCCTCTTTTGAAACTGGTAAATGTAAAAGCAGCGCGTCGTTAGTGGATGTTCACGGTCAGGGACAAGTCGCTTCCTTGTCCTCTTCAGCAAAAACAACAACAGAGAAGGATGCAGCAGGCGACACAACGGGTTACTCCATGGAGCTCTTTACACATACCGTCCCTGGCTTAGAAAGTGAAACAGTTAACATGCCATGCCCATTACAAGTTGAATCTGACATGGAGTGCACTGATGCACAGCCACAGCCAGACTACTATGCTGGTCCTTTGACTCAGACCACAACATTACCCTCGCAGGGTACTGATCCAGAATCAGACCCTGATGAGACTATGTTGCCCCATCACGAACGCTCTACCACCGACTTACACGGTGACACAGACGAAGTTGCGCACGAGCTAGAAGAGGAGGTTATAGATGACCCAGTTGTTGACCCCGATTGGCAGCCATTGGGGGAACAGGGTGCAGGCGGCAGTAGTTCTGAAGCGGAGGAGGAGGGGCCGCAGCAGGCATCAACATCGCAACAGGTTCCATCTGCCGGGCCCGTAGATGGGACAAAACGCGTGGCAAAGCCAAAACCTGTTGGAGGACAGCGTGGCCATCCGGTTAAAGCTCAGTCTGCAATGCCTGAAAAGGGATCCGAGGCTCGAAAGAGTGCAGTCTGGCATTTTTTTAAACAACATCCAATTGATCAGCGCAAAGTCATCTGTCAAAAATGTTCAACTACCTTAAGCAGAGGTCAGAATCTGAAAAGTCTCAATACAAGTTGCATGCATAGACATTTAACCACCATGCATTTGCAAGCCTGGACTAACTACCAAACGTCCCTTAATGTTGTAGCACCCTCGGCCAATGAAGCTAGTCAGCAACGCTACATCCCTGCCGTCACTGTAAGGCCACCATTTTCCGCACCACCTGCAGTATCTGTGCAGGTTTCTTTGCCAGGCCAAAGCAGTCAGGGTCAGGGAATCACCAGTTTCGTAGTAGGAAACACTGCATGTAGGGCTCCGGCGGAAACAATACCGTCTCCAACCATCTCTCATTCTGCCATGTCCACCGGCACACCCGCTAGTCCCACGATCTCCAGCTCTCCAGTCCAGCTCACCCTACATGAGACTATGGTTAGAAAAAGGAAGTACTTATCCTCGCATCCGCGTACACAGGGTTTGAACGCCCACATAGCTAGACTAATCTCGTTAGAGATGATGCCCTACCGGTTAGTTGAAAGCGAAGCTTTCAAAGCCCTGATGGACTACGCTGAACCACGCTACGAGCTACCCAGTCGACACTTCTTTTTGAGAAAAGCCATCCCAGCCCTCCACCAGCATGTTAAAGAGCGCATCGTCCATGCACTCAGGCAATCTGTGAGTACAAAGGTGCACCTGACAACAGATGCATGGACCAGTAGGCATGGCCAGGGACGTTACGTGTCCATCACGGCACACTGGGTGAATGTGGTGGATGCAGGGTCCACAGGGGACATCAATTTCGGGACAGTTCTGCCTAGCCCACGGTCTAGGAAACAGTTGGCTGTAGGTGTTCGCACCCCCTCCTCCTCCTCCTCGTCCTTCTGCAGAAGCGAGAGCTCGTCCACAGACCGCAGTCGCCCAACCACTCCATCCGCAGCTGCCACTGTTGCACACTAGTTGTCCCATTATGGGCCAGCTACTTGCAAGCGTCAGCAGGCTGTATTGGCTATGAAGTGTTTGGGCGACAACAGACACACCGCGGAAGTTCTGTCCGAGTTCTTGCAGAGAGAAACGCAGTCGTGGCTGGGCACAGTAGATCTTGAGTAGCATTTGCACTACTAAAGCAGGATGGCACCATTGAAGCTCTAAAAAACTATAGGGAGAAAAATACTTTATCTAAAAAACTAATTAAAGCTGCCAAAAAGGAAACAGAGAAGCACATTGCTAAGGAGAGTAAAACTAATCCCAAACTGTTCTTCAACTATACCAATAGTAAAAGAATAAAAACTGAAAATGTAGGCCCCTTAAAAAATAGTGAGGAAAGAATGGTTGTAGATGACGAGGAAAAAGCTAACATATTAAACACCTTCTTCTCCACGGTATTCACGGTGGAAAATGAAATGCTAGGTGAAATCCCAAGAAACAATGAAAACCCTATATTAAGGGTCACCAATCTAACCCAAGAAGAGGTGCGAAACCGGCTAAATAAGATTAAAATAGATAAATCTCCGGGTCCGGATGGCATACACCCACGAGTACTAAGAGAACTAAGTAATGTAATAGATAAACCATTATTTCTTATTTTTAGTGACTCTATAGCGACAGGGTCTGTTCCGCAGGACTGGCGCATAGCAAATGTGGTGCCAATATTCAAAAAGGGCTCTAAAAGTGAACCTGGAAATTATAGGCCAGTAAGTCTAACCTCTATTGTTGGTAAAATATTTGAAGGGTTTCTGAGGGATGTTATTCTGGATTATCTCAATGAGAATAACTGTTTAACTCCATATCAGCATGGGTTTATGAGAAATCGCTCCTGTCAAACCAATCTAATCAGTTTTTATGAAGAGGTAAGCTATAGGCTGGACCACGGTGAGTCATTGGACCTGGTATATCTCGATTTTTCCAAAGCGTTTGATACCGTGCCGCACAAGAGGTTGGTACACAAAATGAGAATGCTTGGTCTGGGGGAAAATGTGTGTAAATGGGTTAGTAACTGGCTAAGTGATAGAAAGCAGAGGGTGGTTATAAATGGTATAGCCTCTAACTGGGTCGCTGTGACCAGTGGGGTACCGCAGGGGTCAGTATTGGGACCTGTTCTCTTCAACATATTCATTAATGATCTGGTAGAAGGTTTACACAGTAAAATATCGATATTTGCAGATGATACAAAACTATGTAAAGCAGTTAATACAAGAGAAGATAGTATTCTGCTACAGATGGATCTGGATAAGTTGGAAACTTGGGCTGAAAGGTGGCAGATGAGGTTTAACAATGATAAATGTAAGGTTATACACATGGGAAGAGGGAATCAATATCACCATTACACACTGAACGGGAAACCACTGGGTAAATCTGACAGGGAGAAGGACTTGGGGATCCTAGTTAATGATAAACTTACGTGGAGCAGCCAGTGCCAGGCAGCAGCTGCCAAGGCAAACAGGATCATGGGGTGCATTAAAAGAGGTCTGGATACACATGATGAGAGCATTATACTGCCTCTGTACAAATCCCTAGTTAGACCGCACATGGAGTACTGTGTCCAGTTTTGGGCACCGGTGCTCAGGAAGGATATAATGGAACTAGAGAGAGTACAAAGGAGGGCAACAAAATTAATAAAGGGGATGGGAGAACTACAATACCCAGATAGATTAGCGAAATTAGGATTATTTAGTCTAGAAAAAAGACGACTGAGGGGCGATCTAATAACCATGTATAAGTATATAAGGGGACAATACAAATATCTCGCTGAGGATCTGTTTATACCAAGGAAGGTGACGGGCACAAGGGGGCATTCTTTGCGTCTGGAGAAGAGAAGGTTTTTCCACCAACATAGAAGAGGATTCTTTACTGTTAGGGCAGTGAGAATCTGGAATTGCTTGCCTGAGGAGGTGGTGATGGCAAACTCAGTCGAGGGGTTCAAGAGAGGCCTGGATGTCTTCCTGGAGCAGAACAATATTGTATCATACAATTATTAGGTTCTGTAGAAGGACGTAGATCTGGGGATTTATTATGATGGAATATAGGCTGAACTGGATGGACAAATGTCTTTTTTCGGCCTTACTAACTATGTTACTATGTTACTATGTTACTATGTTGAGGCAGGCAAGGTAGTGAGTGATAACGGAAGGAATTTCATGGCTGCCATCTCCCTTTCCCAACTGAAACACATTCCTTGCCTGGCTCACACCTTAAACCTGGTGGTGCAGTGCTTCCTGAAAAGTTATCCGGGGTTATCCGACCTGCTCCTCAAAGTGCGCGGACTTTGCTCACATATCCGCCGTTCGCCCGTACACTCCAGCCGTATGCAGACCTATCAGCGGTCTTTGAACCTTCCCCAGCATCGCCTAATCATAGACGTTGCAACAAGGTGGAACTCAACACTGCACATGCTTCAGAGACTGTGCGAACAGAGGCGGGCTGTTATGTTTTTGTGGGAGGATACACATACACGGGCAGGCAGTAGGATGGCAGACATGGAGTTGTCAGGTGTGCAGTGGTCGAAGATACAAGACATGTGTCAAGTCCTTCAGTGTTTTGAGGAATGCACACGGCTGGTTAGTGCAGACAACGCCATAATAAGCATGAGCATCCCCCTAATGCGTCTGCTGATGCAAAGTTTGACGCACATAATGGAGCAGGCATCTGCAGCCGAGGAAGAGGAAAGCCTTGATGACAGTCAGCCATTGTCTGGTCAGGGCAGTGTACAGGACGAGGTAGCGGGCAAACAGGAGGAGGAGGACGAGGAGGATGATGGGGATGAGTATTTTTTTAATGAGGAAGCTTCTCCGGGGCGACTGGAAATTGGTGGCGTAGCAAGGCCGGGTTCTGGTTTTTTGAGGGACACAAGTGACGTAGATTTGCCCGAAACTGCCCCTCAACCAAGCACAACCGCAGATTTGACAACTGGAACTTTGGCACACATGGCGGATTATGCCTTACGTATCCTCAAAAGGGACACACGCTTTACGAAAATGATGAACGATGACGATTACTGGTTGGCCTGCCTCCTTGATCCTCGCTATAAAGGCAAATTAGTAACATAGTAACATAGTAACATAGTTAGTAAGGCCGAAAAAAGACATTTGTCCATCCAGTTCAGCCTATATTCCATCATAATAAATCCCCAGATCTACGTCCTTCTACAGAACCTAATTGTATGATACAATATTGTTCTGCTCCAGGAAGACATCCAGGGCTCTCTTGAACCCCTCGACTGAGTTCGCCATCACCACCTCCTCAGGCAAGCAATTCCAGATTCTCACTGCCCTAACAGTAAAGAATCCTCTTCTATGTTGGTGGAAAAACCTTCTCTCCTCCAGACGCAAAGAATGCCCCCTTGTGCCCATCACCTTCCTTGGTATAAACAGATCCTGAGCGAGATATTTGTATTGTCCCCTTATATACTTATACATGGTTATTAGATCGCCCCTCAGTCGTCTTTTTTCTAGACTAAATAATCCTAATTTCGCTAATCTATCTGGGTATTGTAGTTCTCCCATCCCCTTTATTAATTTTGTTGCCCTCCTTTGTACTCTCTCTAGTTCCATTATATCCTTCCTGAGCACCGGTGCCCAAAACTGGACACAGTACTCCATGTGCGGTCTAACTAGGGATTTGTACAGAGGCAGTATAATGCTCTCATCATGTGTATCCAGACCTCTTTTAATGCACCCCATGATCCTGTTTGCCTTGGCAGCTGCTGCCTGGCACTGGCTGCTCCAGGTAAGTTTATCATTAACTAGGATCCCCAAGTCCTTCTCCCTGTCAGATTTACCCAGTGGTTTCCCATTCAGTGTGTAATGGTGACATTGATTCCTTCTTCCCATGTGTATAACCTTACATTTATCATTGTTAAACCTCATCTGCCACCTTTCAGCCCAAGTTTCCAACTTATCCAGATTCATCTGTAGCAGAATACTATCTTCTCTTGTATTAACTGCTTTACATAGTTTTGTATCATCTGCAAATATCGATATTTTACTGTGTAAACCTTCTACCAGATCATTAATGAATATGTTGAAGAGAACAGGTCCCAATACTGACCCCTGCGGTACCCCACTGGTCACAGCGACCCAGTTAGAGACTATACCATTTATAACCACCCTCTGCTTTCTATCACTAAGCCAGTTACTAACCCATTTACACACATTTTCCCCCAGACCAAGCATTCTCATTTTGTGTACCAACCTCTTGTGCGGCACGGTATCAAACGCTTTGGAAAAATCGAGATATACCACGTCCAATGACTCACCGTGGTCCAGCCTATAGCTTACCTCTTCATAAAAACTGATTAGATTGGTTTGACAGGAGCGATTTCTCATAAACCCATGCTGATATGGAGTTAAACAGTTATTCTCATTGAGATAATCCAGAATAACATCCCTCAGAAACCCTTCAAATATTTTACCAACAATAGAGGTTAGACTTACTGGCCTATAATTTCCAGGTTCACTTTTAGAGCCCTTTTTGAATATTGGCACCACATTTGCTATGCGCCAATCCTGCTGAACAGACCCTGTCGCTATAGAGTCCCTAAAAATAAGAAATAATGGTTTATCTATTACATTACTTAGTTCTCTTAGTACTCGTGGGTGTATGCCATCCGGACCCGGAGATTTATCTATTTTAATCTTATTTAGCCGGTTTCGCACCTCTTCTTGGGTTAGATTGGTGACCCTTAATATAGGGTTTTCATTGTTTCTTGGGATTTCACCTAGCATTTCATTTTCCACCGTGAATACCGTGGAGAAGAAGGTGTTTAATATGTTAGCTTTTTCCTCGTCATCTACAACCATTCTTTCCTCACTATTTTTTAAGGGGCCTACATTTTCAGTTTTTATTCTTTTACTATTGATATAGTTGAAGAACAGTTTGGGATTAGTTTTACTCTCCCTAGCAATGTGCTTCTCTGTTTCCTTTTTGGCAGCTTTAATTAGTTTTTTAGATAAAGTATTTTTCTCCCTATAGTTTTTTAGAGCTTCAATGGTGCCATCCTTCTTTAGTAGTGCAAATGCTTTCTTTTTACTGTTAATTGCCTGTCTTACTTCTTTGTTTAACCACATTGGGTTTTTCCTATTTCTAGTCCTTTTATTCCCACAAGGTATAAACCGCTTACAGTGCCTATTTAGGATGTTCTTAAACATTTTCCATTTATTATCTGTATTCTTATTTCTGAGGATATTGTCCCAGTCTACCAGATTAAGGGCATCTCTAAGCTGGTCAAACTTTGCCTTCCTAAAGTTCAGTGTTTTTGTGACTCCCTGACAAGTCCCCCTAGTGAAAGACAGGTGAAACTGTACAATATTGTGGTCGCTATTTCCTAGATGCCCGACCACCTGCAGATTTGTTATTCTGTCAGGTCTATTAGATAGTATTAGGTCTAAAAGTGCTGCTCCTCTGGTTGGATTCTGCACCAATTGTGAAAGATAATTTTTCTTGGTTATTAGCAGAAACCTGTTGCCTTTATGGGTTTCACAGGTTTCTGTTTCCCAGTTAATATCCGGGTAGTTAAAGTCCCCCATAACCAGGACCTCATTATGGGTTGCAGCTTCATCTATCTGCTTTAGAAGTAGACTTTCCATGGTTTCTGTTATATTTGGGGGTTTGTAACAGACCCCAATGAGAATTTTGTTACCATTTTTCCCTCCATGAATTTCGACCCATATGGACTCGACATCCTCATTCCCTTCGCTAATATCCTCCCTTAAAGTGGACTTTAGACAAGACTTTACATAGAGACAAACCCCTCCTCCTCTCCGATTTTTACGATCCTTTCTAAACAGACTGTAACCCTGTAAGTTAACTGCCCAGTCATAGCTTTCATCTAACCATGTCTCGGTTATTCCCACTATGTCAAAGTTACCTGTAGATATTTCTGCTTCTAGTTCTTCCATCTTGTTTGTCAGGCTTCTGGCGTTTGCGAGCATGCAGTTTAGAGGATTTTGATTTGTTCCAATCTCCTCGCTGTGGATTGTTTTAGAAATGTTCTTACCTCCCTTCTGAGTATGTTTTCCTGGATCTTCTTTGTTCAAGTCTAATGTTTTTCTTCCCGTCCCCTCTTCTTCTAGTTTAACGCCCTCCTGATGAGTGTAGCGAGTCTTCTGGCGAATGTGTGTTTCCCAGGTTTGTTGAGGTGTAGTCCGTCTCTGGCGAGGAGTCCATCGTACAAGTAATTCACACCGTGGTCCAGGAATCCGAATCCTTGTTGTCTGCACCATCGTCTTAGCCAGTTGTTTGCATCAAGGATCCTGTTCCATCTCCTGGTGCCATGCCCGTCTACTGGAAGGATAGAAGAAAAAACTACCTGTGCATCCAGTTCCTTTACTTTCTTCCCCAACTCTTCAAAGTCTTTGCAGATTGTCGGTAGGTCCTTCCTTGCCGTGTCATTGGTGCCAACATGTATCAGAAGAAATGGGTGGACGTCCTTGGAGTTGAAGAGCTTTGGTATCCTATCGGTCACATCCTTGATCATCGCACCTGGAAGGCAGCATACTTCTCTTACAGTTATGTCCGGTCTGCAGATGGCTGCTTCTGTGCCTCTCAGTAGTGAGTCTCCCACCACCACCACTCTTCGTTGCTTCTTGGCTGTACTTTTTGCTGTCACTTGTTGCTGTGTGCCCTTTTCTTTTTTGCTTGCTGGCATTGCTTCATCCTTAGGTGTGCCATCTTCATCCTCTACAAAGATTTGATATCGGTTCTTCAGTTGTGTGGTTGGTGATTTCTCCATGGTCTTCTTGCTTCTTTTGGTCACATGCTTCCACTCATCAGAGAGAGGTTCTCTGACACTTTTTTTACCTTCTGTGACCAGTAGAGATGCTTCTGTTCTGTCTAGAAAGTCTTCATTCTCTTTGATGAGTTTCAAAATTGCTATCCTTTCTTCCAGACCCCGCACCTTTTCTTCTAAAAGGGCCACTAGTCTACACTTCTGACAGGTGAAATTTAATTCTTCTTCTGGTCGATCTGTGAACATGTAGCACATGCTGCAGCTCACCATGTAGGTTGTCACATCTGCCATGTTGCTCCTAGATCCTGCTGACTTGCTGTGTGTTTTCCTTCTTGTGTAATCTAGTCAGCCAAGCTCTCTTGCAATAATGTCCTACAGGCAAAAAGTTTGGTGATTCTTTCCAAGCAGCTGGTCCCGGCTGTACCCAACGATCTTCTAGCTTAGGGAGACTCTTCGCTTTTCCCAGAAGGCACCTGGAATATGCAAATTAGCCTCCTCAAGCTTGAATCCCTGGTTTGGTGATTCTTTCCAAGCAGCTCTTGGTGATTCTTTCCAAATTGCAAAATATTATGCCACATGAGAACTTGGAACTAATTTTAGCAACCAAACAATCAACTCTTGTTGACCGTTTGCTTCAGGCATTCCCAGCACACAGCGCCCGTGATCGTTCTCACACGAGCTGCAGGGGGCAGCAGACCAGAAGTGTTAGAGGTGCAGAAATCAGAAGTGGCGTTGGACAGAGGGGTTTTCTGACCAGGTTGTGGAGTGATTTTGCTATGACCGCAGACAGGACAGGTAATGCTGCATCAATTCAAAGTGACAGGAGACAACATTTGTCCAGTATGGTTACTAACTATTTTTCATCCCTTATCGATGTTCTACCTCAACCGTCATTCCCATTTGATTACTGGGCATCCAAATTAGACACCTGGCCAGAATTGGCAGAATATGCATTGCAGGAGCTTGCTTGCCCGGCAGCTAGTGTCCTATCATAAAGAGTATTCAGTGCTGCAGGTTCAATATTAACCGAAAAAAGGACTCGTCTGGCTACCCAAAATGTTGATGATCTAACCTTCATTAAAATGAACCACAACTGGATTTCGAATTCTTTTGCCCCACCTTGCCCGGCCGACACCTAGCTTTCCTATGAAAAGGTATTGCCTGTGGACTACTCTGAATGACTTTACCAATCTCGTAATTTGCAGCAGCTGATTGTCCAGCATACGACATGTTTACACCTCCCTAAATGGCCAAACTCCCCACACGGGGCCGTGGTATCGCCACTTGGCGCAAGCACCCGTGAGAGTGCTGTTTGTCTGAAGAGGTGGGTGTGCCCGCTTTTGGTCGACGGCACTGCCACTGGGTCCCTCATAGTACAATAAAGTGTCTCTGGCGGTGGTGGTGTGCACCCAACGTCAGACACACTGTTGTAACATGAGGGGCCCTGGGCCTGTACCGCCGGCCACAAGAGAGTTCCCCCACCCCCAGCTCAAACATTGCTCTACCACTTGCACAATTATCTCTCACAGTTCCACCAATGTTTAGTCTATGCGCTGACATCCGTAAATTCCTGCCACTGACAATACCATTGTGTTGACATGTATGATGGTACTTAACATAGTCAGGGGCAGTGTCCTATATTTACCCAAGTAAATACTTTGTGCCAAATTACTAGGTCTGAAACTGCACAGAGGAGCACACCCCTGTACCTAATGATTGCACCCTTTTGTGTTTTCGTTTTGTTGTAATGCGAGACATTAACATGTATTTATTGTTTGGGACTACTAGCTGGCAGACACTCATTACAATTGGCCTCCGCTGACAACACCAATGCTGCCTGTGTACCCCTGCAAGAGAATTCAAAGTGTCTACAGCCAAATTTTATTATGTTAGGCCTACTACGCCTGTCTGCGGTCCCTCCTTCCACTAGGCCTCCAGTGACCTGTCTACTGCTGCCCGTGTACCCCTGGAACCAATTTTAAAGTGCCCACAACCCAATTTTATTATGTTAGGCCTTCGACGCCTGTCTGCGGTCCCTCCTTCCAATAGGCCTCCAGTGACCTGTCTACTGCTGCCCGTGTACCCCTGGAAACAATTTTAAAGTGCCCACAGCCCAATTGTATTATGTTAGGCCTTCGAAGCCTGTCTCCGGTCCCTCCTTCCATTAGGCCTCCAGTGACCTGTCTACTGCTGCCCGTGTACCCCTGGAACCAATTTTAAAGTGCCCACAGCCCAATTTTATTATGTTAGGCCTTCGAAGCCTGTCTTCGGTCCCTCCTTCCACTAGGCCTCCACTGACCTGTCTACTGCTGCCCGTGTACCCCTGGAAACAATTTTAAAGTGCCCACAGCCCAATTGTATTATGTTAGGCCTTCGAAGCCTGTCTGCGGTCCCTCCTTCCACTAGGCCTCCAGTGACCTGTCTACTGCTGCCCGTGTACCCCTGGAAACAATTTTAAAGTGCCCACAGCCCAATTGTATTATGTTAGGCCTTCGAATCCTGTCTGCGGTCCCTCCTTCCACTAGGCCTCCACTGACCTGTCTACTGCTGCCCGTGTACCCCTGGAACCAATTTTAAAGTGCCTACAGCCCAATTTTATTATGTTAGGCCTTCGAAGCCAGTCTGCGGTCCCTCCTTCCACTAGGCTTCCAGTGACCTGTCTACTGCTGCCCGTGTACCCCTGGAACCAATTTTAAAGTGCCCACAGCCCAATTGTATTATGTTAGGCCTTCGAAGCCTGTCTGCGGTCCCTCCTTCCACTAGGCCTCCACTGACCTGTCTACTGCTGCCCGTGTACCCCTGGAACCAATTTTAAAGTGCCTACAGCCCAATTTTATTATGTTAGGCCTTCGAAGCCAGTCTGTGGTCCCTCCTTCCACTAGGCTTCCAGTGACCTGTCTACTGCTGCCCGTGTACCCCTGGAACCAATTTTAAAGTGCCCACAGCCCAGTTGTATTATGTTAGGCCAACTACGCCTGTCTGCGGTCCCTCCTTCCACTAGGCCTCCACTGACCTGTCTACTGCTGCCCGTGTACCCCTGGAACCAATTTTAAAGTGCCTACAGCCCAATTTTATTATGTTAGGCCTTCGAAGCCAGTCTGTGGTCCCTCCTTCCACTAGGCTTCCAGTGACCTGTCTACTGCTGCCCGTGTACCCCTGGAACCAATTTTAAAGTGCCTACAGCCCAATTTTATTATGTTAGGCCTTCGAAGCCAGTCTGTGGTCCCTCCATCCACTAGGCCTCCAGTGACCTGTCTACTGCTGCCCGTGTACCCCTGGAACCAATTTTAAAGTGCCCACAACCCAATTTTATTATGTTAGGCCTTCGACGCCTGTCTGCGGTCCCTCCTTCCACTAGGCCTCCAGTGACCTGTCTACTGCTGCCTGTGTACCTCTGGAACCAATTTTAAAGTGCCCACAGCCCAATTTTATTATGTTAGGCCTTCGAAGCCTGTCTGCGGTCCCTCCTTCCACTAGGCCTCCAGTGACCTGTCTACTGCTGCCCGTGTACCCCTGGAAACAATTTTAAAGTGCCCACAGCCCAATTGTATTATGTTAGGCCTTCGAAGCCTGTCTGCGGTCCCTCCTTCCACTAGGCCTCCAGTGACCTGTCTACTGCAGCCCGTGTACCCCTGGAAACAATTTTAAAGTGCCTACAGCCCAATTTTATTATGTTAGGCCTTCGAAGCCTGTCTGCGGTCCCTCCTTCCACTAGGCCTCCACTGACCTGTCTACTGCTGCCCGTGTACCCCTGGAACCAATTTTAAAGTGCCTACAGCCCAATTTTATTATGTTAGGCCTTCGAAGCCTGTCTGCAGTCCCTCCTTCCACTAGGCCTCCAGTGACCTGTCTACTGCTGCCCGTGTACCCCTGGAACCAATTTTACAGTGCCTACAGCCCAATTTTATTATGTTAGGCCTTCGAAGCCTGTCTGCGGTCCCTCCATCCACTAGGCCTCCAGTGACCTGTCTACTGCTGCCCGTGTACCCCTGGAAACAATTTTAAAGTGCCCACAGCCCAATTGTATTATGTTAGGCCTTCGAAGCCTGTCTGCGGTCCCTCCTTCCACTAGGCCTCCACTGACCTGTCTACTGCTGCCCGTGTACCCATGGAACCAATTTTAAAGTGCCTACAGCCCAATTTTATTATGTTAGGCCTTTGAAGCCAGTCTGCGGTCCCTCCTTCCACTAGGCTTCCAGTGACCTGTCTACTGCTGCCCGTGTACCCCTGGAACCAATTTTAAAGTGCCCACAGCCCAATTATATTATGTTAGGCCTTCGAAGCCTGTGTGCGGTCCCTCCTTCCACTAGGCCTCCAGTGACCTGTCTACTGCTGCCCGTGTACCCCTGGAACCAATTTTAAAGTGCCCACAGCCCAATTGTATTATGTTAGGCCTTCGAAGCCTGTCTGCGGTCCCTCCTTCCACTAGGCCTCCACTGACCTGTCTACTGCTGCCCGTGTACCCCTGGAACCAATTTTAAAGTGCCTACAGCCCAATTTTATTATGTTAGGCCTTCGAAGCCTGTCTGCGTCCTTCCTTCCACTAGGCCTCCACTGACCTGTCTACTGCTGCCCATGTACCCCTGGAACCAATTTTAAAGTGCCTACAGCCCAATTTTATTATGTTAGGCCTTCGAAGCCTGTCTGCGGTCCCTCCTTCCACTAGGCCTCCACTGACCTGTCTACTGCTGCCCGTGTACCCCTGTAAACAATTATAAAGTGCCTACAGCCCAATTTTATTATGTTAGGCCTTCGAAGCCTGTCTGCTGTCCCTCCTTCCACTAGGCCTCCAGTGACCTGTCTACTGTACCCCTGGAACCCAGGTGAAAGTGCATGGAGCCTACTTTTTTTCTTTGTTTTATATTTTGAAAGCCCAGATGAACTACGCTGTACCACGGTTCAAGCTACCCAGTCGACATTTCTTTTGCGAGAAAAGCCATCCCAGCCCTCCACCGGCATGAAAAAGTCTGCATTGTCATAGCACTCAGGCAATCAAACAGTAGAAAGGTGCACCTGACAAGAGACGCATGGACCAGTAGGCATGTCCACAAAAAGTTACGTGTCCATTACGGCGCACTGGGTTAATGTGTTGGATGCATGGTCCACAGGGGACAGCCTACAAAGTCTGTCTGCAGTCCCTACTTCAAATTGTCCTCCGCTGACCACACCACTGCTGCTCGTGTACCCCTGGAACCAATTTTAAAGTGCCTACAGCCTAATTTTGTGATGTTAGGCCTACTACGCCTATCTGCGGTCCCTCCTTCCAATACTCCTCCACTGACTACACCACTGCTGCCCGTGGACCCCTGTAAGCTATTTTTAATTGCATAGAGCATCCTTTTTTTAATAGTAGGAGTACAAAGTCTGTCTGCGGTCCACTATTGAAATTGTCCTCCACTGACCAGAGCAATGCTGCCTGTGTACCCCTGTAACCTTTTTTAAACTGCATTGAGCCACATTTTTGGTTTAAGGCCTACTACCTGTGTCTGTCTGCGCCACTCAATACAGCTGTCCTCCTTTGAAAAAATCAGAGCGTCAATAGTCTTGTTTTCAGCCTCTATGAATTTGAAAACTGCATTGGGGCTAGTACTTCGGTAGGGCCTACTAACGGTGTCTGCCGCTCCAAGGTGTTCCCCAGGTTACCTCACCAGTGCTTCGATCTTCTGACTCTCGTTTAGTAGTTGTTGAAAACTACACTGCATTAGGCCTACAAATTGGGTATGGGGTGTAGAGACGGTGTGTTCCACTCCAAGGTGTTCCCCAGGTTTCCTCACCATTGCTTCAGTCTTCCGACTCTCGTTTAGTAGTTGTTGAAAACTGCACTGCATTAGGCCTACAAATTGGGTATGGGGTGTAGAGACGGTGTGTTCCACTCCAAGGTGTTCCCCAGGTTTCGTCTACATTGCTTCGGTCTTCCGACTCTCGTTTAGTAGTTGTTGAAAACTACACTGCATTAGGCCTACAAATTGGGTATGGGATGTAGAGACGGTGTGTTCCACTCCAAGGTGTTCCCCAGGTTTCCTCTCCATTGCTTCGGTCTTCCGACTCTCGTTTAGTAGTTGTTGAAAACTACACTGCATTAGGCCTACAAATTGGGTATGGGGTGTAGAGATGGTGTGTTCCACTCCAAGGTGTTCCCCAGGATTCCTCTCCATTGCTTCGGTCTTCCGACTCTCGTTTAGTAGTTGTTGAAAACTACACTGCATTAGGCCTACAAATTGGGTATGGGGTGTAGAGACGGTGTGTTCCACTCCAAGGTGTTCCCCAGGTTTCCTCTCCATTGCTTCGGTCTTCCGACTCTCGTTTAGTAGTTGTTGAAAACAACACTGCATTAGGCCTACTAGTTGGGTTGGGTCCTTCTATCTGTGTCTGCCGCTCCTTGCTGTTCTCCTCCAGTGAACAAAGCTGTGCCGCCGGTTTACTACTGTTGCCAATTTTGAACTGCATTTAGAATACTTACTGATTTGGGCCTACTCTCTGTGTCAGCCTCTCATTCCAGTTGTCCTCCACTGAACAAAGCAATGCTCCCTGGTTAGTCCTGTGTTACCAATTTTGAACTGCATTTAGCCCACTTTATTCTTTGGGCCCATATCTGTTTCCCCCTCATCCTGCCCATTGCCCAGTCAGTGATAGATGAGTCTGCTGGTACATTGACCCATAACGCAACATTCCCCGTGCACGCTACACTGCAAGATTGTGACCCTGCTGAAAGTCAGGTCCCCCTTCCCGCATACCATACCACATTACACGGGGACAAAGAGGAAGGTGCAGATGATGGTGCAGGTTCCTTCATCAGGTGGGGGGAGGAATACTTGTTGGCGACGTCACTGGCACAGGGCCTCTCATAGTACGCAAAAGTGTTGCTGCTGGTGGGAGGCGCCCCTGCCGTGCAAACACACCGCTGTACTTTGAGGGGCCCTGTGCCAGTGCCAATGCCAACGAGTGGGCCCCCCCTGCTTGCTCAGGATCACAGCACTTGCAAAGTTGAAATACTTACCTCTCCCTGCTCCACTGCCATGACGTGGTCCAGATGTCCTTGGCCCATTAATTGCTTGAACCAGCCGTACCCCCCACAACTTTAGCCAAATGACCCCCAATTTCAAATGCCTTACAATTATTATAAGCTAAATTACGATTGACAAGCTTCAGTAGCAAGAATGGATGTTTTTGCCATTACAATGGGCTCTGTACATGTTTTCCTGGCCTCTACTCACTGCCGACTATGCTCCCCCATTGACTTGCATTGGGTTTCGTGTTTCGGTCGATCCCCGACTTTTCGCGATAATCGGCCGATTCCACTCGACTCGACTTTTGAGATAGTCGGGCTCGACTCTAAAAAGGTCAAGGTCGCTCAACTCTAAGTACGGCACATGTCGTAAAGGGGTTAAAATAAAATTCAGAAAATCACATTGTATGATTTTAACTAGGGTTGAGCGACCTTGACCTTTTTAGAGTCGAACCGTGTTTCGCGAAACCCGACTATCTTAGAAGTCGAGTCGAGTGGAATCGGCCGATTATCGCAAAAAGTCGGGTATCGCCCGAAACACGAAACCCAATGCAAGTCAATGGGGGAGCATAGTCGGCAGTGAGTGGAGGCCAGGAAAACACCTACACTGCCCATTTTAATGGCAAAAACATCCATTCTTGTTAAAGAAGCTTGTCAATCGTAATTTACCTTATAATAATTGGAAGGCATTTGAAATTGGGGGTCATTTGGCTAAAGTTGTGGGGGGTAGGGCTGGTTCAAGTAATTAGTGGGCCCAGTAAATCTGGACCACGTCACGGCAGTGGAGCAGGGAGAGGTAAGTATTTCAACTTTGCAAGTGCTGTGATCCTGAGCAAGCAGGGGGGGCCCACTCGTTGGCATTGGCACTGGCACAGGGCCCCTCAAAGTACAGCGGTGTGTTTGCACGGCGGGGGCGCCTCCACACCGGCAGCAACACTTTTGCGTACTATGAGAGGCCCTGTGCCAGTGACGTCGCCAACTAGTATTCCTCCCCCCACCTGATGAAGGAACCTGCACTTTCATCTGCACCTTCCTCTTTGTCCCCGTGTAAGGTGGTATGGTATGCGGGAAGAGGAACCTGACTTTCAGCAGGGTCACAATCTTGCTGTGTAGCGTGCACGGGGAATTTTGCGTTATGGGTCAATGTACCAGCAGACTCATCTATCACTGGCTGGGCAATGGGCAGGATGAGGAGGAAACACAGATATAGGCCCAAAGAATAAAGTGGGCTAAATGCAGTTCAAAATTGGTAACACATGACTAACCAGGGGGCATTGCAGTGGAGGACAACTGGAATGAGAGGCTGACACAGAGAGTAGGCCCAAATCAGTAAGTAGTCGAAATGCAGTTCAAAATTGGCAACCGTAGTAAACAGGCGGCACAGCTTTGTTCAGTGGAGGAGAACAGCAAGGAGTGGCAGACACCGATAGTAGGCCCCAACCCAACTAGTAGGCCAAATGCAGTCTAACATTAACAACTACTTAACGAGAGCCTGAAAATGGAATTTCAGGACAGGAAACCAGGAGAACAGCAAGGAGTGGCAGACAACGATAGTAGGCCCCAAACCAATTAGTACGCCAAATGCAGTTGTTCCGTTTAACCACAATTTAATGAGAGCCTGAAGATAGAAGTTCAGGAAAGGCAACCTGGAGAACACCTTGGAGTGTAACACACCATCTCTCTACACCCCATACCCAATTTGTAGGCCTAATGCAGCGTAGTTTCCAACAACTACTAAACGAGAGCCGGAAGATCGAAGCTCAGGAAAGGCAACCTGGAGAACACCTTGGAGTGGAACACACCATCTCTCTACACCCCATACCCAATTTGTAGGCCTAATGCAGTGTAGTTTCCAAGAACTACTAAACGAGAGCATGAAGATCGAAGCATTGGCGAGGAAACCTGGGGAACACCTTGGAGTGGAACACACCATCTCTCTACACCCCATACCGAATTTGTAGGCCTAATGCAGTGTAGTTTCCAAGAACTACTAAACGAGAGCCGGAAGATCGAAGCTCAGGAAAGGCAACCTGGAGAACACCTTGGAGTGGAACACACCATCTCTCTACACCCCATACCCAATTTGTAGGCCTAATGCAGTGTAGTTTCCAACAACTACTAAACGAGAGCCGGAAGATCGAAGCTCAGGAAAGGCAACCTGGAGAACACCTTGGAGTGGAACACACCATCTCTCTACACCCCATACCCAATTTGTAGGCCTAATGCAGTGTAGTTTCCAAGAACTACTAAACGAGAGCCGGAAGATCGAAGCTCAGGAAAGGCAACCTGGAGAACACCTTGGAGTGGAACACACCATCTCTCTACACCCCATACCCAATTTGTAGGCCTAATGCAGTGTAGTTTCCAACAACTACTAAATGAGAGCATTAAGATCGAAGCAATGGCGAGGAAACCTGGGGCACACCTTGGGGAGGCAGACACCGTTAGTAGGCCCTACCAAAGTTGTACCCCCAATGCAGTTTTAAAATTCCTAGAGGCTGAAAACAAGACTATTGACGCTCAGCTTTTTTCAAAGGAACACAGCTGAATTGAGTGGCGCAGACAGACACAGGTAGTAGGACTTAACCCAAAAATGTGGCTCACTGCAGCTTAAAAAAGTTACAGGGGTACACAAGCAGCAGTGCTCTGGGCAGTGGAGGACAATTTCAATAGTGGACCGCAGACAGACTTTGTACGCCTACTATTAAAAAAAGGATGCTCTATGCAATTAAAAATAGGTTCCAGGGGTCCACGGGCAGCAGTGGTGTGGTCAGTGGACGAGTATTGGAAGGAGGGACCGCAGACAGGCGTAGTAGGCCTAACATAACAAAAGTTAGGCTGTAGACACTGTAAAATTGGTTCCAGGGGTACACGGGCAGCAGTGGTGTGGTCAGCGGAGGAAAATTGGAATTAGGGACTGCAAACAGACTTCATAGGCTGTCCCCTGTGGACCATGCATCCAACACATTAACCCAGTGCGCCGTAATGGACACGTAACTTTTTGTGGACATGCCTACTGGTCCATGCGTCTCTTGTCAGGTGCACCTTTCTACTGTTTGATTGCCTGAGTGCTATGACAATGCAGACTTTTTCATGCCGGTGGAGGGCTGGGATGGCTTTTCTCGCAAAAGAAATGTCGACTGGGTAGCTTGAACCGTTGCACAGCGTAGTTCATCTGGGCTTTCTAAATATAAAACATAGAAAAAAAGGAGGCTACATGCACTTTCAGCTGGGTTCCAGGGGTACACGGCCAGCATTGGTCTGGTCAGTGGAGAACTATTGGAAGGAGTGACCGCAAACAGGCATCGAAGCCCTAACATAATAACACATTGCTGTTGGCAATTTTAAATTGGTTCCAGGGGAACACGGGCAGCAGTGGTGTGGTCAGTGGAGGCCTAGTGGAAGGAGTGACCGCAGACAGGCATCGAAGGCCTAAAATAATAACACATGGCTCTAGGCAATTTTAAATTGGTTCCAGGGGTACACGGGCAGCAGTGGTGTGGTCAGTGGAGGCATAGTGGAAGGAGTGACCGCAGACAGGCTTCGAAGGCCTAACATAACAAAAATGACAATACAATGGTATTGCCAGTGGCAGGCATTGAAGGATGTCAGCGCATAGACTAAACATTGGTGGAGCTGTGAGATAATTTTGCAAGTGGTAGAGCACTGTTTGAGCTGGGGGGGGGGGGAACTGTCTTGTGGCCGGCGGTCCAGGCCCAGGGCCCCTCATATTACAACGGTGTGTCTGACGTTGGGTGCGCACCACCACCGCCAGAGACACTTTATTGTACTAGGAGGGACCCAGTGGCAGTGCCGTCGACCAAAAGCGGGCACACCCACCTCTTCAGACAAACAGCACTCTCACGGGTGCTGTCGCCAAGTGTCGATACCACGGCCCCGTGTGGGGAGTTTGGCCATTTAGTGAGGTGTAAACATGTCGTATGCTGGACAATCAGGTGCAGAAAATTACGAGATTGGAAAAGGCATTCAGAATAGTCCACAGGCAAGACCTTTTCATAGGAAAGCTAGGTGTCAGCCGGGCAAGGTGGGGCAAAAGATTTCGAAATCCAGTTGTGGTTCATTTTAATAAAGGTTAGATCATCTACATTTTGGGTAGCCAGACGAGTCCTTTTTTCTGTTAGTATTGAACCTGCAGCACTGAATACTCTCTCTGATAGGACACTAGCTGCCGGGCAATCAAGCTCCTGCAATGCATATTCTGCCAATTCTGGCCAGGTGTCTAATTTTGATGCCCAGTAATCAAATGGGAATGACGGTTGAGGAAGAACATCGATAAGGGATGAAAAATAGTTTGTAACCATACTGGACTAATGTTGTCTCCTGTCACTTTGAATTGATGCTGCAGTACCTGTCCTGTCTGCGGTCATAGCAAAATCACTCCACAACCTGGTCAGAAAACCCCTCTGGCCAACGCCACTTCTGATTTCTGCCCCTCTAACTCCTCTGGTCTGCTGGCCCCTGCAGCTCGTGTGAGAACGATCACGGGCGCTGTGTGCAGGGAATGCCAGAAGCAAACGGTCAACAAGAGTTGATTGTTTGGTTGCTAATATTAGTTCCAAGTTCTCATGTGGCATTATATTTTGCAATTTGCCTTTATAGCGAGGATCAAGGAGGCAGGCCAACCAGTAATCGTCATCGTTCATCATTTTAGTTATGCGTGTGTCCCTTTTGAGGATACGTAAGGCATAATCCGCCATGTGGGCCAAAGTTCCAGTTCTCAAATCTGCGGTTGTGCTTGGTTGAGGGGCAGTTTCAGGCAAATCCACTTGTGTCCCTCCAAAAACCAGAACCCGGCCTTGCCGCGCCACCAATTTCCAGTGGCCCCGGAAAAGCTTCCTCATTAAAAATATAATCATCCCCATCATCCTCCTCGTCCTCCTCCTCCTCTTCGCCCGCTAACTCGTCCTGTACACTGCCCTGGCCAGACAATGGCTGACTGTCATCAAGGCTTTCCTCTTCCTCAGCTGCAGACGCCTGATCCTTTATGTGCGTCAAACTTTGCATCAGCAGACGCATTAGGGGGATGCTCATGCTTATTATGGCGTTGTCTGCACTAACCAGCCGTGTGCATTCCTCAAAACACTGAAGGACTTGACACATGTCTTGAATCTTCGACCACTGCACACCTGACAACTCCATGTCTGCCATCCTACTGCCTGCCCGTGTATGTGTATCCTCCCACAAAAACATAACAGCCCGCCTCTGTTCGCACAGTCTCTGAAGCATGTGCAGTGTTGAGTTCCACCTTGTTGCAAGGTCTATGATTAGGCGATGCTGGGGAAGGTTCAAAGAACGCTGATAGGTCTGCATACGGCTGGAGTGTACGGGCGAACGGCGGATATGTGAGCAAAGTCCACGCACTTTGAGGAGCAGGTCGGATAACCCCGGATAACTTTTCAGGAAGCACTTCACCACCAGGTTTAAGGTGTGAGCCAGGCAAGGAATGTGTTTCAGTTGGGAAAGGGAGATGGCAGCCATGAAATTCCTTCCGTTATCACTCACTACCTTGCCTGCCTCAAGATCTACAGTGCCCAGCCACGACTGCGTTTCTTTCTGCAAGAACTCGGACAGAACTTCCGCGGTGTGTCTGTTGTCGCCCAAACACTTCATAGCCAATACAGCCTGCTGACGTTTGCCAGTAGCTGCCCCATAATGGGAGACCTGGTGTGCAACAGTGGCAGCTGCGCATGGAGTGGTTGTGCGACTGCGGTCTGTGGACGAGCTCTCGCTTCTGCAGGAGGACGAGGAGGAGGGGGTGCGAACGGTTACAGCCAACTGTTTCCTAGACCGTGGGCTAGGCAGAACTGTCCCAAACTTGCTGTCCCCTGTGGACCCTGCATCCACAACATTCACCCAGTGTGCCGTGATGGACACGTAACGTCCCTGGCCATGCCTACTGGTCCATGCATCTGTTGTCAGGTGCACCTTTGTGCTCACAGATTGCCTGAGTGCATGGACGATGCGCTCTTTAACATGCTGGTGGAGGGCTGGGATGGCTTTTCTGGAAAAAAAGTGTCGACTGGGTAGCTCGTAGCGTGGTACAGCGTAGTCCATCAGGGCTTTGAAAGCTTCGCTTTCAACTAACCGATAGGGCATCATCTCTAACGTGATTAGTCTAGCTATGTGGGCGTTCAAACACTGTGTATGCGGATGCGAGGCTAAGTACTTCCTTTTTCTAACCATAGTCTCATGTAGGGTGAGCTGGACTTGAGAGCTGGAGATCGTGGAACTAGCGGGGGTGCCGGTGGACATGGCAGACTGAGAGACGGTGGGAGATGGTATTGTTGCCGCCGGTGCCCTAGATGCAGTGTTTCCTACTACGAAACTGGTGATTCCCTGACCCTGACTGCTTTGGCCTGGCAAAGAAACCTGCACAGATACTGCAGGTGGTGCGGAAAATGGTGGCCCTACACTGCCGGAAGGGATGTTGCGTTGCTGACTAGCTTCATTGGCCGAGGGTGCTACAACCTTAAGGGACGTTTGGTAGTTAGTCCAGGCTTGCAAAAGCATGGTGGTTAAATGTCTATGCATGCAACTTGTATTGAGACTTTTCAGATTCTGTCCTCTGCTTAAGGTAGTTGAACATTTTTGACAGATGACTTTGCGCTGATCAATTGGATGTTGTTTAAAAAAATGCCAGACTGCACTCTTTCTAGCATCGGATACCTTTTCAGGCATTGCAGACTGAGCTTTAACCGGATGGCCATGCTGTCCTCCAACAGGTTTTGGCTTTGCCACGTGTTTTGGGCAAGATACGGGCCCGGCAGATGGAACCTGTTGCGATGTTGATGCCTGCTGCGGCCCCCCCTCCTCCGCTTCAGAACTGCTGCCGCCTGCACCCTGTTCCCCCAATGGCTGCCAATCGGGGTCAAGAACTGGGTCATCTATTACCTATTCTTGTAGCTCGTGTGCAACTTCGTCTGTGTCACCGTGTCGGTCGGTGGTATAGCGTTCGTGATGGGGCAACATAGTCTCATCAGGGTCTGATTCTTGATCATTACCCTGCGAGGGCAATGTTGTGGTCTGAGTCAAAGGACCATCATAGTAGTCTGGCTGTGGCTGTGCATCAGTGCACTCCATGTCAGATTCAACTTGTAATGGGCATGGCATTTTAACTGCTTCACTTTCTAAGCCAGGGACGGTATGTGTAAAGAGCTCCATGGAGTAACCCGTTGTGTCGCCTGCTGCATTCTTCTCTGTTGTTGTTTTTGCTGAAGAGGACAAGGAAGCGACTTGTCCCTGACCGTGAACATCCACTAACGACGCGCTGCTTTGACATTTACCAGTTTCACGAGAGGAGGCAAAAGAGCTAGAGGCTGAGTCAGCAAGATAAGCCAAAACTTGCTCTTGCTGCTCCGGCTTTAAAAGCGATTTTCCTACTCCCAGAAAAGGGAGCGTTCAAGGCCTTGTGTAGCCAGACGACGAACCTGGCTCCACAGCTCAAGACTTAGGTGCAATATTTTTTTTCCCACGACCAGCTGATGCTCCACCACTACCACTACCCTCATTACCAGCTGACAATGAACGCCCCCGGCCACGACCTCTTCCACCAGACTTCCTCATTGTTTTAAAAACGTAAACAAACTAACGGTATTTGTTGCTGTCACACAACTTACACGGTGAGCTATAACTTCAGTATGATTTAGCTACCCCTTTACAGGTGAGTGAGACCACAACGAAAATCAGGCACAATGTTACACACTCTGTTGTTGGTGGCAACAAATGAGAGAGATGCCACACACGCAGGACTGTCACTGAAGCACAAATGTAAATATTAATCTCCCATTGATTTGTTTTTGTTTTTTTTTCAGGGAGACTTTAGGAAAAAAAAATAATACAATAAAATGATTTTTTCCGGAAGAATTTAGAAACCAAATAAAATAAAATGATTTTTTCAGGGAGAATTTAGAAAACAAATAAAACAAAAAAAGGCTTTCTATGGCCCACTGAGTGAGAGATGACACACACAAGAGTCAGGAGTGGCACACAAGCCCAGAGGCCAATATTTATCTCCCACTGATTGATGTAGTGATTTTTTCAGGTAGATTTTGGAACCCAAATCAAGCTAAAAAAATAATAGGCTTTCTATGGCCCACAATTGGAGAGAGAGAGAGAGATGGCACACCCAGGAGTCAAGACTGGCACACAAGCAGAAAGGGCAATATTAATCTCCCACTGATTTGTTTTTATTTTTTTTTTCAGGGAGAATTTAAGTCAAGACTGGCACACAAGCAGAAAGGGCAATATTAATCTCCCACTGATTTGTTTGTTTGTTTTTTTTCAGGGAGACTTTAGGAAAAAAAAATAATAGAATAAAATGATTTTTTCAGGAAGAATTTAGAAACCAAATAAAATAAAATGATTTTTTCAGGGAGAATTTAGAAAACAAATAAAACAAAAAAAGGCTTTCTATGGCCCACTGAGTGAGAGATGACGCACACAGGAGTCGGGAGTGGCACACAAGCCCAGAGGCCAATATTTATCTCCCACTGATTGATTTATTGATTTTTTCAGGTAGAATTTAGAACCCAAATCAACCAAAAACATAAATAGGCTTTCTATGGCCCACTATTTGTGAGAGAGATGGCACGCTCAGGACTGGCACACAAGCCCAGAGGCCAATATTAATCTCCCACTTTTTATTTTTTTTCAGGGAAAATTTATAAACCCAATAAAAAAAAAAAAAATAGGCTTTCTATGGCCCACTATCTGAGAGAGAGAGATGGCACGCTTAGGACTGGCACACAGGCCCAAAGGCCAATATTAATCTCCCTTTTTTTTCAGGGAGAATTTATAAAACCAAAAAAAAAAAAATAAATAGGCTTTCTATGGCCCACTATTTGTGAGAGAGATGGCACGCTCAGGACTGGCACACAAGCCCAGAGGCCAATATTAATCTCCCGCTTTTTTTTTTTTGTTCCAGGGAAAATTTATAAACCCAATAAAAAAAATAATAAATAGGCTTTCTATGGCCCACTATCTGAGAGAGAGAGATGGCACGCTTAGGACTGGCACACAAGCCCAAAGGCCAATATTAATCTCCCACTGATTGATTTATTGATTTTTTCAGGTTGAATTTAGAACCCAAATAAAGCAAAAAAAAAAAAGAAATGGGCTTTCTATGGCCCACTGAGTGAGTGATGATGCACACAGGAGTCAGGAGTGGCACACAAGCCCTGAGGCCAATATTTTTCTCCCACTGATTGATGTAGTGATTTTTTCAGGTAGATTTTATAACCCAAATAAAGCAAAAAAATAAATAGGCTTTCTATGGCCCACTGAGTGAGAGATGGCACACACAGGGATGGCACTCTAGCAGAAATGTCAATCTTAATCTCCCACAAAAAAAAAAAAAAAACAGGGAGTGTCCAACAATTACTATCTCCCTGCAGTAATCTCAGCCAGGTATGGCAGGCAGCAATAAGGAGTGGACTGATGCACAAATTAAATAAAAAGTGTGGACAAACAAACAAGATAGCTGTGCAGAAAGGAAGGAACAAGAGGATTTGTGCTTTGAAAAAAGCAGTTGGTTTGCACAGCGGCGTACACACAGCAATGCAGCTATCAGGGAGCCTTCTAGGGCAGCCCAATGAGCTACAGCGCTGAGGGGGAAAAAAAAAAATGTAGCTTCCACTGTCCCTGCACACCGAAGGTGGTGTTGGGCAGTGGAAATCGCTACAGCACAAGCGGTTTGGTGGTTAATGGACCCTGCCTAACGCTATCCCTGCTTCTGACGAAGCGGCAGCAACCTCTCCCTAAGCTCAGATCAGCAGCAGTAACATGGCGGTCGGCGGGAACGCCCCTTTATAGCCCCTGTGACGCCGCAGACAGCAAGCCAATCACTGCAATGCCCTTCTCTAAGATGGTGGGGACAAGGACCTATGTCATCACGCTGCCCACACTCTGCGTTTACCTTCATTGGCTGAGAAATGGCGCTTTTCGCGTCATTGAAACGCGACTTTGGCGCGAAAGTCGCGTACCGCATGGCCGACCCCGCACAGGGGTCGGATCGGGTTTCATGAAACCCGACTTTGCCAAAAGTCGGCGACTTTTGAAAATGAACGACCCGTTTCGCTCAACCCTAATTTTAACATAATTAATTTTAAATTGATTGCATTAAATAAGTATTTGTTACAATGGAAAAACAGAAATTAATATTTGGTACAGAAACTTTTGTTTCCAATTACAGAGGTCAGACTTTTCCTGTAGTTCTTGGCCAAATTTTCACACACTGCAGCAAGGATTTTGGCCCACTCCATCATACAGATCTTTTCCAGATATTTCAGGTTTCGGGGCTGTTGCTAGGCAATGTTAAATTTCAGCTCCCTCCAATGATGTTCTATTGGGTTCAGGTCTGAAGGCTGGCTAGGCCACTCCTGTACCTTGAAATACTTCTTACAGAGGCAATCTTTTACTGTCCTGGCAGTGTGTTTCGGGTCATTGTCATGCTGGAAGACCCAGCCACAACCCATCTTCAATGCTGTTACTGAGGGAAGGAAGTTGTTGGCCAAAATCGCTCGATACATGACCCCATCCATCCTCCCTTCAATACAGTGCAGTCATCCTGTCCCCTTTGAAGTAAAGCACCCTCAAAGTATGATTTTCCCCCAACATTCTTCACAGTTAAGACGGTGGTCTTGGGGTTGCACTCATCCGTCTTCTTTCTCCAAACACAAAGAGAGGAGTTGATACAAAAAAGTTCTATTTTGGGCTCCTCTGACCACTTGACCTCCCATGCTTCCTGTAGATCATCCAGATGGTCATTAGAGAACATCAAATAGGCCTGGACATGCGCTGGCATGAGCAGGGGGACTTTGTGTTCCCTTCAGGATTTTAATGACGGTGTAGTGTGTTACTAAAGGTAATAATTGAGACTGTGTTCCTAGATCTTTTCAGGTCATTGACCAAGACCTCCTGTGTAGTTCTAGGTTGATTCCATACCTTTCTCAGAATCCTTCTTACCCCATGAGAAGAGTTCCTGAATGGAGGCACAGACTGAGGAAGATCGACAGTCAGTTTTGTTTCTTCAATTTTTTAAGAATTGTGGCAACAGTTGTTGCCTTCTCCCCAAGCTGCTTCCCTACTGTCCTGTAGCCCATCACAGCCTTGGCAGGCCTACAATTTTTTACCTGGTGTCCTTAGTCAGCTCTTTGATTCTTTGGTCTTGGCCATGGTGGAGAGGTTAGTATGTGATTGATTGAGTGAGTGGACAGGTTTCAATTATACAGGTAACGAGTTCAAACAGGTGAACTTAATGCAGGTAATGAGTGCATAGTTGGAGGACTTTTTCAAGAATGTGGATTTTACAGTGTTTTCCTCTGTTGATGCTTTTTTTTCTGTGCTCTGAAGCTCATTTATGATGACACAAATAAAGTTGCAATTGCTGAATCAATGATCCATAGGTTGGTTCAGGGATATCGTAAAATGCAGGACTACTGCTTTCAATTGAAATGCTGGGCAGTGGAGACCTCCTGGAATGACCCAGATCTCTGCAGTCAATTCTGACAGGTTCTTTCTACTAAAATATGAGATATGATGGATTATAGTCCCTCTCCGCTGTCCCTAGGATGAGGCCATGTCTCTGGTGGTTCACCTGGACCAACGTCTAAGGGATAAAGACATATTTGAGACTGTTTCTGTGAGTACTTCCTCTCATCCTGTTGAGGATGGGGATCCCATTCAAATTGAGGACAAAAGAGAAAAGACAGCACCTCCAAAAATCATACAATGATCTAATGCCTCTCTGCAAAACTATATATAACTGAACATGAGGTTCTTAGTTTAACATTCTGATCAGACTGTATGAAGCCCACTGCCACATCACGGCAAACCTCGTTGTGGGTCCTACTTCCCTAACAGAGTGGAGCCAATGCGCTGACCACTGCCATAGCAGCCATGCATCGGTAGGGCACATGGCCGCCTCACAGCACCAACACCAAATGAAGAAGTCAAACAAAAAGAAAAAAAGTCCGCACTAACAGCTGGTTAATGTCAGAGACAGGGAATGAAAGCAAGCTTGCTCTGCGTAAATCATGCCAGTTTTAAGGAATCGGGTGCTCCATGAAAGACAGCCAAAGTTCAATACAATGTGCAAGAAGCAAAAGAGAGCACTCACCATCCGGAGAAAACTTCAGTCTTTATTGTGGCAATAAAACATAGCAAGGTCTTACAGGAAAACGAAAGGTGTCAGGAGACGACGGCCGTTTCGCGCTGCCACGCTTCTATGGGTCTGACGACCTCAATGTGCTTCTTGCACATTGTACCAAATGAAGAAGTCCCCATCGCTCTCCCGGAGTGGAGCCATGCGCCGACCTCCACCACAGCAGCAATGCAGCAGCAGAGCAGATGGCCTGGTGTCTCACAGTACCCATGCTGCAAGATGGAGTCCCCATGACTCCGGACCATGCCTCTCCACTACCACAATACCACAGCAACAATGGCCCCCACACAGCACCAACACCAAGTTAAGGAGCTATGAAACTCACCTCCATCAAGCTCTCAGTGAGAGCAAAAATGGGCTAGACCACTTACTTTGCAGTCTACTGCTAATTAAAGGTGGAAGGTGAGTTTCAATGCTCCTTGCGTTTTAGTGTGGGTGCTGTGTGGCGGCCATTGTTGGTGTGGCTTTGTGCTGGTGGGGTGGCGTGGTATGGAGTCATGGGGACTCATTCTTGCAGCATGGGTGCTGTGGGGCACCGGGCCATCTGTGCTGCTGGTGCATTGCCGCTGTGGTGGTGGTCGCCACATGGCTCTGCTCTGTTAGGTCAGTAGGACCCACTAAGAGGTTTGCCGTGATGTGGCAGTGAGCTTCATACAGTCTGATCAGAATGTTAGACTAGGAACCTCATGTTCAGTTATATAAATTCTTGCCTAGCGGCTTTAGATCAACATATGATTTTTGGAGGTGCTGTCCATTCTCTTTTTTTCAGCATATTGCATGATCTGTCCTTTTTTTTCTTTGGATGTGCACTCCACCCATTTGGCACGAGACTGCAAAGTAGGGGGTCTAGTCCATTTTGTCTCTCACTGAAGAGCTGAAGGAAGGTGTGTTTCAGTACTCCTTTCATTTTGGTGTGGGTGTTGTGTACTGGTCATTGTTGCTGTGGCTTTGTGCTGGTGGGGTGGCGTGGTCTGGAGTCATGGGGACTGTCTTGCAGCATGGGTGCTGTGGGGCACCGGGCCGTCTACCCTGCTGGTGCATTGCCTCTGTGGTGGTGGTCGCCTCACGGCTCCGCTCCATTAGGGTGGTAGGACCTACTACGAGGTTTGCCGTGACAAGGCAGTGGGCTTCATACAGTCTGATCAGAATGTTAAACTAAGAATCTCATGTTCAGTTATATAAATTTTTTCCTAGTGGCTTTAGATCATCGTATGATTTTTGGAGGTGCTCTCCGTTCTCTTTTTGTCAGTATTTTGCATTCAAATTGAGGCACGGAGAAAGTCCAAGGAGGGAGTTGTACGTGAAGCACCTGCTCATTTCTGTTTATATTGTGGTCAAACATGCCATGTAGTGATTAAGTGTTTAAAGTACATTAGTTTCTTACATCAATGCATTTGTTAAAGGTAAAGCGGATATAAAAGAAAAAACATTAACAAGTAAAGACACTGATCCTAACAGTTTGAATTTATCTTTCATTCATACTACTAGTTGTTTTTTTTACAAGTATTGGTGACTACCAAATCTGACGCTATATTTACTTCTGCATTTGTTGACTCAGGTTCCGTCTTAGATTTAATTGACAGTGACTTTGCTATTGAATGTGAGTATACAGTGCTATCTGTTGATCATGCTATTCAAGTATCCGCAATTGATAATTCTCCCTTTGCCAAAAATCATGTGTGGTAGATCGGCTCACTGGGCTGCTTAAGGAGGTAGTCACAGTAATGCTTCTCATTGCAATTTTCAACTAAATTAATAAAACAGGCTCCACAAACCAGTCCAAACAAAAGAAATAGACATATTCTGTTATTAATAATAATAATAATATTAATAATTCCGCCTCACTTTACATTATAGAGGGGACTTGGACAGACAATAGACATTGCAGCATAACAATAAACACAGATCAAAACAGATGCCAAGAGGAATGAGGGCCCTGCTCGCAAGCTTACAAACTATGAGGAAAAAGGTGAGACACGAGAGGTGGATGGTAACAATTGCTTTCTTTGTTCAGACCAGCCATAGTGTAAGAATCGGGTGTTCATGTAAAGCTGCATGAACTAGTTAACAGCCTAAATATGTAACATTACAGACACAGAGGGCTACAAAATGCATAAAATGCATGAGAACATGATGCGAGGAACCTGATTATGGTTTAAGTTTTTTGAATGAGCCACACAGGGATAGTTGGGTTAATACATGGACATAAACAAAACAGCATTCACCATAGTCCTTATAATTGCAGGGCCCACCATCACAGAATAGAGGATTAAGTTCTGCTCCCCTATAGAGTACACAAAACAATCATTAAGTCAAAAGACTTCACTTTTACCTCCTGTATCCCTTCCCTCTCTTCAGCTGTTCATAATTGAATTGGGCCTGTCATGGCCAATTAACCCATCTCAGCATACAACATACTGGAGCAAAACTTTCAGGTTTATATCACTGAAGCTAATAACCTCAGTGAAACATATTTCCCCTCCTGGACAATACCAGCGACCCTCTTACACATGTTATTTGTAAGGTTGAGAATGTGTGCATGAGAGTGGGAGTGTAACACACAATTTAAGTATTCGATGGCCTTTCATTACTAGCTAAAGTTGTGTTGGGTATGCCCTGGTTCGTGAAACACAATCATTCTATCAATTGAGAGAGTTGCAAGGTTAAGTCTTAGGGGAATTTTTGTTTTTTCCAATTGTTTGTCTAAATCCCTGGCATCTATAAGACCTCTTCTTCCAGATTTAATTCAGGTTTTTGAGGATGTTTTTTTTTTAGACTGAATGTGAAGTTGCTTCCCCCAGCAGTTCATATGATTGTGCTATTGAATTTATCCCAGGGCCCAAATTTATTAATTCTTGTCTGTTTATTTTTTTCTAAAGGTTAGAGATGCCTTGAAAGAGTACACTCAAAAGAGTGTCTTCAAGGGTCACGTACGTACTTCTACCTCATCAGTTGCCATGGGTTTTTCATTTATTAAGAAAAAAGATGAAGGTTTGAGTCCTTGTTTGGATTTTAGAGAGTTAATAAGATTACTGTATGTAACCCATACCAGTTATCTCTTATTCCTTATCTGTTCAATCAACTAGCGGGGGCCAAGTGGTTTTCTAAACGGGATATGAGAGGGGCATATAACCATACATGCGTTTGACAAGGTGATGAGAGGAAGACTGCCTTAAATGAAAAGGATCACTCTGGAAATTTCGTGATGTCATTTGGTTTGACCAATGACGCTGATGTATTTCAATACTTCATAACTGATATTTTTTCTTCTTTGGTGTTAGATTTGTCAAGCATTCTTGTTCGACAGCTGCTTCAGGTTCTTCTTTACAATCATTTGTTTGCCAAACTAGAGAAATGTCACCTTGAGGTGCTACAGATTCAGTTTTTGAATCATTGATTTCTGCTGAAGGTTTTCAGTTGAATCCTGTTAAGGTACAAGCTGTCCGTTCTTAGGTTTTGCTAATTATTATCCTAAGTTTATTAAAGCTTATTGGTATTGGGTAATAGGTGTATTTTATTTACTCTGTCTGTGGTAGCACCTGTCAGTGCAGCTTTAAATGCTTTCCCCTACTGGTGTTTCCTGCTGGTGATAGACTTTGTTGGATTCATTCGCTTTGCTGTAGTTTGTTTTGTTTGCTCATGCTGTTGTTTTTGTGTGTAATTCCTTTACTCCTTATGGACCTACTAATGTGCTCTGACAGTCATTAAACTGATTAGAAATTGCATCAGCCCCTGCAATGTACTACTCTGTATCATTTGAAGGATGACTATGCAGTCTAATTGGACTAGTGAACAATGAGAGAGCAGCAATGCATTTTCCCTCCCAATTCTGGGGGACAATGCCCTCAAATGGGAGCTGAGGGTTATAAAAGGGGCCTGATCCTTTAACCCGCATGAATCTACAGGACTTCAACCTAGGGACCATGATTCCAGTTGATGGATTGCAGAACTTTTCCACTGCACAACAATTAGCACAATAATTAGTTTGGAGAACCCAGGTTGGGACAATTCTGTCAACTGGCCACTTACCTCACAGCACTTGGTCAGCTTCCTAAGCTTGCTTCGACCTTCTCAGCGGATGCATGCCAAAAGCGGAGTGCTACTATTTATGGTAGCTGGCCCTGGATGCCACGAAGCTGCAGAAGTTTTAATTCCTGGTGAACCAGCTGAAAAGTGAGACTCGCTTACACCATCTACTATCCTTGCTGGAAATGTACTATATGCTGTTGACTGTAGGTGATCCAATAAAGCCTTACCAGAGTGTGGTACCCTCACCCTGTGTTGTCTAGGTAGTGTTCTGCCCATGGAGAGAGAACACTTGCGTTCAGTGGGATGAGGCCCGGCACATGCATAGTAACATAGTAACATACATACATAGTAACATAGTTAGTAAGGCCGAAAAAAGACATTTGTCCATCCAGTTCAGCCTATATTCCATCATAATAAATACCCAGATCTACATCCTTCTACAGAACCTAATAATTGTATGATACAATATTGTTCTGCTCCAGGAAGACATCCAGGCCTCTCTTGAACCCCTCGACTGAGTTCGCCATCACCACCTCCTCAGGCAAGCAATTCCAGATTCTCACTGCCCTTTTTTGCAGTTTTTGCAGTTTTTCTAAAGACAGCCAAACCAGCAGACACGAGCACCTACTGACTCTAGTGTCTCCATAATGACCATGGCTATTTCCTGACAACTTTTTAGGTTATTATTTTGCTATTGTTTTATCAATCTGTTTTTTACCTAGCTTGTACATGATTTGGCTCCTAAAAGTTTGAAAAATATTGAGACTTATTTCTTCTGTTATGTGCATTGATTTCTCAGTAAAGTTGACCAAAATGGCATATAGTACCTTTCATTTGTATGCAAAAACATGATAACAAGCACTAATTTCTGTCACAGCAGTAAATCGCATGCCTCTCGCAATTCCTCACCGTGCGGTTTCTTCTACCTCATACTGCACTGCTGCATTACTTGTGGCATGTACTTAGCCTTAGGGGGCGTGTGGCTGGTCAATGCAGGAATTTAACCTTCCTAGGCCCTGCAGAGATAAGCTTCCCTGGCCTTTCCTATGCAGGCTCGGCCTTTATTAAGGAGCTCCATCTACCACTCCCCAACCGAACATTGGTTCCTATGTGTTTAGCACCCATTCATGCATTCCTTTTTGTTCTGTTTACTGTTACTGTTTTAGTTTGTTTACCTGTTTTGTCTGATCTCTCTGTTCCTGACCTCAGCTTCATTTAATGATCCTGTCCTGCCTGCCCCGACCTTGGACCATCTGACTACGCGTTTGTTTTTGCCCTCCTGTGCCATGAACCCATGCCTCTGACCCTCCAGTCAGCTGTTACAGTCCCGGGGACTGCCTCGGAGTGGTACCTGGCAATTACTTGCAGCTAAGCTTAACCTCACTACGAGAGGCTTTAGCAAAAATCAGGTAGTCACTTACTCATGCCCCTCCTCAGTAAGCCCAGCTGGTGGTGCAGTGGGTCCACATGCACCAATGTTACAATTTAATAATTGATAAAAAATGTAAAGGTGCTGTCCAGTCATACAATATTGATGACAAATCCTTTGGATGGGCCAATAATATCACATTGGATGTCTGACAATCAGCATCCCTCTGATTAGGTTTTGCTATTTCTGTTCCATATGTTGCAGGCACTGCCAATAATTGCATGTCAGCTCCTAGTTAAAAGAATAAGAGTTGATCTGCAGTTATAGGCAGTGGTTGCTAAACATTTAGCTGTTTAGCTAGATAACAGTTGATTGGTATGTTTGCTGGTGGTTAGACCCCCATTGTTCTCATATTGGTCTGAGTCACCTGTTCTATAAATTAGTCATCAATATGGCATGACCAGACAACCAATGTAAAGTCTAAAAAAAATTGCATTGTGAAATGAGCAATTTTGAACATTTTACTTTTTGCCTTCTGGAAGTTGTTGCTTTTTATGTTTTGTTAGGTATGGCTAAAAGGGTTTGTTCACTACTTTTATATTGATGTGCTATCTTTTGAATAGTTCATCAATATTAAAATGGTGAACGTGTAAAACTTGTAACCTTCTCAGATCAGTTGCTCTTGATGTTGGCTGCTTCCGGATGTGACCAGTTGTGGAGTTAAAGTTAGAAAATTAAATGTGGAGTTATAAAATCTGGAGTAATTTTTAATTTCTAAGTACACTGCTCAAAAATAATCAACGTCAATCACAACTAATATCCCACGGAGGTCTGGTATGATGCTCGAAATCAAAGTGGAAAATGAAGTTAAATGCTTATCCAACTTCAGTGCAAAGGCCTCAAGACAAGGAAATGATGCACAGTAGTGTGTATGGCCTCCATGTGCCTGTATGATCTCTCTGCAATTTATTATTGTGACGCCCAGGAGACCGGGATACCCAGCACCGGACCAATGGAGTCTGTCTCTTGAGGGGGATGTCACGGGTGGCTTGACCCGGTGCTGTGGCCTCAGGCAATGCACAGTGTAAGGGGTATCATGAGGGGACAGGCACTTACTTGATCAGCAGCAGGTTCTCCCAGCGGTGACGATCCTGATCCTGGATAGATGGCTATTGTCCAAATGAAAGACTGAGGCACTGAAACGTTTAACCAGTTTACTTTAACATAAAAGGATTTACAACCAGTCCTGTCACCGGAGTCTGTATGGGAACTCTGAGTTACTTTGACCCTGCCGGGGTCTTCGCCTCTTATTGTGCGCAATTTCTGTGTGGCCCTGCTGCTGTATGTGAACTGGCTGCCGGCCCAATCTGTCCCCTCCGGGTCCTGGTTCGACGGGCAACCCGAGTCCTTTTATCGGTTTACCCCCTCTGGGAGTACCGCTGAACTCTGTGTCTGTTGCTGCATCCGACCCTAGTGAAGCTGATATCACCTCACGTTTTTCCGGTTGCTGTATTATATATAATGAATACAGCCACGGATCCGGTATCCGTCTTTGCGCCTGTTCTGGGTAGTGATTAATGCTACCCGGTTCTCACAATGTCCTTTTTCTCTATCCCTCTTCTCCTCAGGCCGGTGATTTAGGCCTGGTAACAGTCACAGGGCTGTTAGAGATTCAACTGTATGACCTCTCACTATCAGCTCCTTGGCCCAACTGCCATTTCTTCTCTCAGACCAGAATGGATCAAGGGGAGTCTCTGGAGCACCCCCTTCTGGCCGGAGGTGGTAGTGCAGTCTTGCTATTTTAGTATTTGTACTTACTGTCAGTAACTATTTTTGTGGCAAATACCCCTAGGGGTGCCACATTCCCCCTTAGTTAAGAACAGTACTCCGGGACTGTGGGACAATAACATTTTGAAATAACAATTAATATGTACAGAGTCTTAAAAATGAAAAGTTACAAAAACCACTCAAGGAAACAAAAATAGAGTTCTGTAAAAAGTCAATTCAAATAGCGTCCATTAATACAGTTCTATCCTTGAAGGTATTAGGAACGGCACTGTACTTAGTGTCCAGGAATTTAGTTCCATTTTTCCAACGGAGTTATCAATATAAAGTCTAAAGAAAGTTCAAAAAGAGCAAAAAGCAAAGTTCAAAAAGCAGTCTTTCCGGAGCTTTGATTTAGTGCCTCCGGGCTGATAAAAAGTTCAAGAATATGCAATAAGTTCATACAGACAAGTCTCTGTAGGCACTGGGCTTAAACGTTGCAGACTGATAGCAATGACTATACTACATTTTCTGTTTAACTATATACGGCATAACATATATACAATTCTCATTATGAGCTTTATAGTTGGTAATCTGCATACCTGGCCGGTAATTGACCCTGGGTACTACGCTGTGATCTACGTAATAGCGGTGTCTCTTCATGTGGTGTACTACTGTCTACTGTGGATGTAGTATCTGCCCGCTCTGCTAAAGATAATTCCACGACTATGGAGTTGGCAAGTCCACCGTGAATGGGATTACTCTGACCAGGAATCTGTTCTTCCTGGCCTGGAACCTCCTGTAGTACGGGGTCAGCCTCTTCCTGTCTTGGGACTTCTGGTATTGGGTTCGGTGTTGGGTAAAAGGCCACCATGGGAACCACTACTGCACCATGGTATGTTAGTAGGGTTTTGGGAAAGTCTCCTATACAGGTGTGATACACTTCCTCTTCTTTTTCCTTTACTGGTTGAACCTGTATGGGTTGAATAACTTCTGGTTCTGGCTGGACAACGTCTGGCTCTTTCAATGCTTCCGGACATAATTTAAGATTGTCTCGTGACACTAGTACAGATGTTAAGCCTCCGTTTTTGCTAATGAGACACATTTTAGGATTATCCACTCTTGTTGGTAAAACTGTGTAGGGTACGGCTTCCCACTGATTGTCCAGTTTATTGGTTCGACGATTTCTCTTGAGCACTTGGTCACCCGGTCTTAATGGGGTCGCTAGAGCATTCTGGTTGAAAGTTCGCTCTTGTCTTTCTCTAGTTTGCTGAAGGCTTCTTTCCACACTCTCTTGCACTTGGCGATACTGCTTTTGCCATATGATATCCCAATTGGAGTCTTGAACTTCTGCGTCTGGTTTCAGAATTCCCATTTCTAGATCGATTGGTAATTGGCCGGGTCTTGCACGCATAAGGTAAGCTGGGGTGCAGTTGGTGGAGCTCACCGGGACATGATTATACAGATCCACCAAGTCAGGCAATTTCTCTGGCCATTGATTCCTTTCTGTCTCAGGTAAAGTCTTTAGTAGGTCTATTACAATATGGTTCATCTTCTCGCATAAGCCGTTTGTTTGTGGATGATAGGCCGTCGTCCGGATCTTTTTGCAACCATACATATTACAGAATTCTCTGAAGATCTCTGATTCAAAGGCTGTACCTTGGTCGGTGAGAACCTGTTCCGGATATCCATGGGGTCTACAAAAGTACGTTTGGAATGCTTTGGCTGCTGTTTTTGCTGTCAGATCTTTTACGGGTACTACTACCAAGAAACGTGAATAATGGTCCACGATGGTCAAGGCATAGACATAGCCGGACCGGCTTGGTGTCAACTTCACGTGGTCCATGGCTACAAGTTCAAGTGGTTGTTTGGTGATTATGGGCTGCAGTGGTGCTCTTTGGTTCTTTTGATCGTTTCTTCTGAGGTTACACGGGCCACAATTTCTGCACCACTGTTCGATTGATTTTCTCATCCCGACCCAATAAAATCTTTCTCTTAGAAGTACTTCTAACTTTTTCCAACCGAAGTGACCAGCACCATTATGGTAAGCTTCGAGGACCATCTTCACATCTTGTTTAGGCACAATAATCTGCCAAACCAATTCATGTGTTTTCGGATTGGTGTATCTTCTACAGAGCTTCCCTTGATACAGGAACATTTTGCCTCTCTCTTTCCAGAGTTGATGCGTCTCTTCTGGGGCATCCTCATAGGGATATGCACTTTGCTCAGTCAACAGTTCCTTCACCAACTTCACAGCCGGATTGCTGTCTTGGGTGTCAGCCCATCTATGGTGTGCTAACGGATTAAAATTCACCTCTTGTTGTTTCTGATAGGTACTTGACTGATGATGTTTTGCCTTGGGACGATGGAAGGCTGGTAGTTCAATTTCTTCAAGCTCCCCCGTTTCCTCTTCTACATCTCTCAAGTGTGGCATCCGGGATAGGGCATCGGCATTTCCATTCTTGCGACCTGCTCGATACTTGATTATGAAGTTGTAATTAGATAACCGGGCTATCCATCGCTGTTCTAACGCACCTAATTTGGCTGTGTCCAGGTGGGTCAACGGATTGTTGTCAGTATAGACAATAAATTCTGCAGCGGCCAGATAGTGTTTGAAACGCTCCGTCACAGCCCAAACTACTGCCAGTAGTTCCAATTTGAAGGAGCTGTAATTTTCTGAATTTCTTTCAGTAGGCCGGAGCTTTCTACTTGCAAAGGCGATGACTTTCTCCCGACCTTCTTGCTTTTGTGACAGCACCGCTCCTAGTCCCACATTACTGGCATCGGTGTAGAGGATGAAAGGTTTATGGTAATCTGGGTATGCCAGAACCTCTTCTCCGGTTAGTGCCTTCTTTAGTTGTTCAAAGGAGTCTTCCCTTTCGTCGTTCCACTGAAAAGGAGGGTTTCGGTTTGAAGGTTTCTTCGTCTGCCCTACCAAGGTGTCTTGCAAGGGTGCTGCCAACTTGGTAAATCCTTTTATAAATCTGCGATAGTAACCCACCAATCCCAGGAATTGTCTCACTTCTTTTGCGCTGGTAGGTCTTGGCCAATCCCTTATGGCGCTTATTTTCTCGGGATCTGGTGCTACTCCCTCCGAACTCACGATGTGTCCCAGGTACTGTACCTTTGGCTTGAGAAGGTGACATTTGGATGGCTTGACTTTCATGCCATACCTGGATAAGGCTTCGAACACTTCTGCCAGGTCTATTAAGTGTTGTTCGTAAGTCTTTGAGTAGACGATCACATCATCTAGGTACAGGAGGACGGTCTCGAAGTTCTTGTGTCCGAGGCAGCATTCCATCAGCCGCTGGAAGGTACCGGATGCGTTGCAGAGTCCGAACGGCATGCGATTAAATTCACATAGACCCATTGGTGTGGTGAATTCCGTCTTTTCCTTATCTCTCTCAGCCACAGGGACTTGCCAATACCCGCTTGTTAAGTCTAAGGTGGAAAAATAATTAGCAGATTTCAAAGCAGTTAAGGACTCTTCTATCCTAGGCAAGGGGTAGGCGTCTTTATGGGTGATGTTATTAATCTTCCGGTAGTCTACGCACATTCTCATGGTTCCGTCCTTTTTTTTGACAATCACTAGAGGGGCCGCCCAGGGGCTACAGCTGTCTCTTATTACCCCGGCCTGTTTCATTTCCCTCAGCATATCTTTTGCACATTGATAGTGAGCGGGCGGTATGGGTCTATATCTTTCTTTTATTGGGGGATGGTCACCTGTGGGGATTGTGTGTTCTACCCCTTCTATCCGTCCGAAGTCCAATGGGTGTTTACTGAAGACTTGTTCATATTCCGTCACTAGCCTATACACCCCTTGTTTTTGATGGGTAGGTGTTGAATTTATGCCCACGTGTAGCTGTTGGCACCAATCCTCCATTTCTCCATCTGAGCCATTGCCTTCCACCTGACAGGTTGGTTCTAAGGGCTCAATGGTTGTGATGGAATTGTTGTCAACAGTATATAGCTTTGCCATTGTAGCATACCTTGGCAAAGTGACCTCTTCCTCTCCACAGTTCAAAAGTCGTACCGGCACTCGTCCCCGGTGTACCTCGACTATCCCTCGTGCTGTGAGTATAGTGGGCCTGCTGTCGGTGTACACTGGTTCTATTAAGGCTTGATAATCTCGTCCCTTAGTACCAATGGCTGCTCTACACCATACCAGCATTTCTGTTTTTGGTGGGATTACAATAGACGTTGGATCACTTACCCTCACACTGCCGATTTCTCCACCTGCAACTTCTACCTGTTGCCTTAACATCAATACTTTTATTTCCCTCCGGAGAACTCTCTGCTGGCAGGATTGGGCAGTTTCAGCAATTTGCTGTAAGACAGAAATGACTTCGGAAAAGCAGTTCTCTAACACATTCATTCCTATCAATACAGTTGGTTCACAGTTCCGCCGGTCAACATCAACAACAATTATACCCTGTTTCTTCAGTTCTACTTTACCAATCTTTATGGTCATCTCCCTGAATCCTAGTTTCGGTACCAACTTACCATTACTGGCCCATATATCTAGTTCAACATCAGAGGGCCCTTTATCAATATCTGCATCAGCCCAGTACCTCTTATAAAGGATATACGGTATAGATGAAATCTGGGAACCTGTGTCCAGCAAAGCGTTGAGGGGAATTCCGTCCAGCACGATAGGGATAATGGGTCGTCCTCCGATGTACCTGTCGTGCCAGGGTGTTGGGCCTTGAAAGTTCATTCCTGCGAAGCGGCCCGCATTCCCAGGGGATTCCCGTTTAAATCACAATCTCGTGCAAAGTGGCCCGGCTGCTGGCAACGGCGGCAAATGGGCTGTCCATCCGGTTGGTAGCGGTCGCGGGGTCGTCCTCTCCATGTCGGGTATCTCCGGGGTCTCATCCATGGAACATCCTCTCTACAGTTTGCCAACTCCATCTTGTGTCCTCTCATCTCCTGCATGGTTTTAGCCATTGAAGCAACAATATCAGCTAAAGAGTCAAGCTTTTGTTGAAGAGCCTCATTAGTACTGGGCCCCAGGGGCTTAGCAATGGCCCCAGACATAGCTGATGTCACTGGCACTCCCTGTTGTTGAGGTGCCTCTGCCATGGGTTGCGCAGGATCCTGATCCCGAGGTGCCTCTGCCAGCTGGAGACGTATAGCAAATGTCAATTCAGGGTTCTTAAAAACAAGCATGCTCACATGCCCCCGGTGAGAAGGGGTGTAGAGTCCCTCAATAAATTGATCTCTTAGCAGTTTATCCGCTCCGGTGTTAAAAATGGGTTCAGCCAGTGTAAGTGATTTAAGGGCTTCCTGCAGGTTTAAGGCAAAGTCTCTCACGCCCTCATTAGCTTTTTGTTTGCAACTAAAGAATCGTATTTTAGCTTTGCTGCTGGCCGTGGTTTCAAATGTAGCTTTTAATCCAGCAAATATGCGTTCAACAGTGCCTTTTAGATCAGCTGCCCATGCTGTGACTTCTCGCTTAGCATGGCCACTTAACTGCATCATCAGGAGACTAACACGCTGAACTTCACCCACAGGGAACATGTCAAAATGGGCCAGCATCTTTTCTCTGAAATCGTCAAGGGTATTAGGCTCACCTTCATACATTGGAAGCCATGGGCCACCCGGGGTATATGGCATCAGCACCGGCATGATGGGCGCCACTCCTTGCACCGCTGCGCTGCCGGACTCTCTATTGACACTCTGTCTTTCAGCTGCATTAGCGTTGCCGAGTGCTGCGGCGTCTCCGTGCTGCGACATACTGTGCCCCCTTAGTTAACCCCTTCCCGACCTTTGACGCCACGTAGGCGTCATGAAAGTCGGTGCCAATCCGACCCATGACGCCTATGCGGCGTCATGGAAAGATCGCGTCCCTGCAGACCGGGTGAAAGGGTTAACTCCCATTTCACCCGATCTGCAGGGACAGGGGGAGTGGTAGTTTAGCCCAGGGGGGGTGGCTTCACCCCCTCGTGGCTACGATCGCTCTGATTGGCTGTTGAAAGTGAAACTGCCAATCAGAGCGATTTGTAATATTTCACCCATTATAACGGGTGAAATATTACAATCCAGCCATGGCCGATGCTGCAATATCATCGGCCATGGCTGGAAATACTAGTGTGCCCCCACACCACCCCTCCGATCGCCCCCGCAGCCCCCCGATCTGGCCGGTACACTGCTCCGGCTCCCCTCCGTCCAGTGCTCCGCTCCCCCCCGTGCTCGTGTCCGCTCCCCCCGTGCTCCAATCACCCCCCCGTGCTCCAATCACCCCCCCTGCACTCCGATCCACCCCCCCTGGTGCTCCGTTCCACCCCCCGTGCTCCATTCCAGCCCCCCCGTGCTCCGTTCCACGCCCCCCGTGCTCCGTTCCACCCCTCCCGCGCTCCGATTCCCCCCCCGTGCTCCGATCCCCCCCCCCGTGGTCCCCCCCCACCCTATCATACTTACCGATCCAGCCGTGGTCCCGTCCGTCTTCTCCCGGGCGCCGCCATCTTCCAAAATGGCGGGCGCATGCGCAGTGCGCCCGCCGAATCTGCCGGCCGGCAGATTCGTTCCAAAGTGCATTTTGATCACTGAGATATAATCTATCTCAGTGATCAAAATAAAAAAAATAATAAATGACCCCCCCCCCTTTGTCACCCCCATAGGTAGGGACAATAAAAAAATAAAGAAATTTTTTTTTTTCCACTAATGTTAGAATAGGGGTAGGGTTAGGGGTAGGGCTAGGGTTAGGGGTAGGATTAGGGGTAGGGTTAGGGTTAGGGTTAGGGGTAGGGGTAGGGTTAGGGGTAGGGGTAGGGTTAAGGTTAGGGGTAGGGGTAGGGGTAGGGTGGTTAGGGTTAGGGGTAGGGTTAGGGTTAGGGCTAGGGTTAGGGGTAGGGTTAGGGGTAGGGGTAGGGTTAGGGGTAGGGTTAGGGCTAGGGTTAGGGTTAGGGTTAGGAATGTGCACACGTATTCTGGTCCTCTGCGGATTTTTCCGCTGCGGATTTGATAAATCCGCAGTGCTAAACCGCTGCGGATTTATGGCGGATTTACCGCGTTTTTTTCTGCGCATTTCACTGCGGTTTTACAATTGCGATTTTCTATTGGAGCAGTTGTAAAACCGCTGCGGAATCCGCACAAAGAAGTGACATGCTGCGGAATGTAAACCGCTGCGTTTCCGTGCAGTTTTTCCGCAGCATGTGTACAGCAATTTTTGTTTCCCATAGGTTTACATTGAACTGTAAACTCATGGGAAACTGCTGCGGATCCGCAGCGTTTTCCGCAGCGTGTGCACATACCTTTAGAATTAGGCTATGTGCACACGGTGCTGATTTGGCTGCGGATTCGCAGCAGTGTTCCATCAGGTTTACAGTACCATGTAAACATATGAAAAACCAAATCCGCTGTGCCCATGGTGCGGAAAATACCGCGCGGGAACGCTGCGTTGTATTTTCCGCAGCATGTCAATTCTTTGTGCGGATTCCGCGGCGTTTTACACCTGTTCCTCAATAGGAATCCGCAGGTGAAATCCGCACAAAAAACACTGGAAATCCGCGGAAAATCCGCAGGTAAAACACAGTGCCTTTTACCCGCAGATTTTTCAAAAATGGTGCGGAAATATCTCACACGAATCCGCAACGTGGGCACATAGCCTTAGGGTTAGGGTTAGGGTTGGAATTAGGGTTGTGGTTAGGGTTAGGGGTGTGTTGGGGTTAGGGTTGTGGTTAGGGGTGTGTTGCGGTTAGGGTTGTGATTAGGATTATGGCTACAGTTGGGATTAGGGTTAGGGGTGTGTTGGGGTTAGTGTTGGAGTTAGAATTGAGGGGTTTCCACTGTTTAGGCACATCAGGGGTCTCCAAACGCAACATGGCGCCACCATTGATTCCAGCCAATCTCGTATTCAAAAAGTCAAATGGTGCTCCCTCACTTCCGAGCCCTGACGTGTGCCCAAACAGTGGTTTACCCCCACATATGGGGTACCAGCATACTCAGGACAAACTGCGCAACAAGTACTGGGGTCCAATTTCTCCTGTTACCCTTGTGAATCTAAAAAAATGCTTGCTAAAACATAATTTTTGAGGAAAGAAAAATGATTTTTTATTTTCACGGCTCTGCGTTGTAAACGTCTGTGAAGCACTTGGGGGTTCAAAGTGCTCACCACACATCTAGATAAGTTCCTTTCGGGGTCTAGTTTCTAAAATGGGGTCACTTGTGGGGGGTTTCTACTGTTTAGGCACACCAGGGGCTCTGCAAACGCAACGTGACACCCGCAGACCATTCCATCAAAGTCTGCATTTCAAAAGTCACTACTTCCCTTCTGAACCCCGACGTGTGCCCAAACAGTGGTTTACCCCCACATATGGGGTATCAGCGTACTCAGGAGAAACTGGACAACAACTTTTGGGGTCCAATTTCTCCTGTAACCCTTGGGAAAATAAAAAATTCTGGGCTAAATAATTATTTTTGAGGAAAGAAAACGTATTTATTATTTTCACGGCTCTGCATTATAAACTTCTATGAAGCACTTGGGGGTTCAAAGTGCTCACCACACATCTAGATAAGTTCCTTTCAGGGTCTAGTTTCCAAAATGGGGTCACTTGTGGGGGGTTTCTACTGTTTAGGCACATCAGGGGCTCTGCAAACGCAACGTGACGCCCGCAGAGCATTCCATCAAAGTCTGCATTTCAAAACGTCACTACTTCAATTCCAAGCCCCGGCATGTGCCCAAACAGTAGTTTACCCCCACATATGGGGTATCACCGTACTCAGGAGAAACTGGACAACAAATATTGGGGTCCAATTTCTCCTGTTACCCTTGGGAAAATTAAAAAATTCTGGGCTAAATAATTATTTTTGAGGAAAGAAAACGTATTTATTATTTTCACGGCTCTGCATTATAAACTTCTATGAAGCACTTGGGGGTTCAAAGTGCTCACCACACATCTAGATAAGTTCCTTTGGGGGTCTAGTTTCCAAAATGGGGTCACTTGTGGGGGGTTTCTACTGTTAAGCCACATCAGGGGCTCTGCAAACGCAACGTGACGCCCACAGAGCATTCCATCAAAGTCTGCATTTCAAAACGTCACTACTTCACTTCCGAGCCCCGGCATGTGCCCAAACAGTGATTTACCCCCACATATGGGGTATCAGCGTACTCAGGAGAAACTGGACAACAACTTTTGGGGTCAAATTTCTCCTGTTACCCTTGGGAAAATAAAAAATTGCAGGCTAAAAGATCATTTTTGAGAAAATAATTTTTTTTTTTATTTTCATGGCTCTGCGTTATAAACTTCTGTGAAGCACTTGGGGGTTCAAAGTCCTCACCACACATCTAGATTAGTTCCTTTGGGGGTCTAGTTTCTAAAATGGTGTCATTTCTGGGGGATCTCCAATGTTTAGGCACACAGGGGCTCTCCAAACGTGACATGGTGTCCGCTAATGATTGGAGCTATTTTTCCATTTAAAAAGCCAAATGGCGTGCCATCCCTTCCGAGCCCTGCCGTGCGCCCAAACAGTGGTTTACCCCCACATATGGGGTATCAGCGTACTCAGGACAAACTGGACAACAATATTTGGGGTCCAATTTCTCCTATTATCCTTGGCAAAATAGGAAATTCCAGGCTAAAAAATCATTTTTGAGGAAAGAAAAATTATTTTTTATTTTCATGGCTCTGCGTTATAAACTTCTGTGAAGCACCTGGGGGTTTAAAGTGCTCAATATGCATCTAGATAAGTTCCCTGGGGGGTCTAGTTTCCAAAATGGGGTCACTTGTGCGGGAGCTCCAATGTTTAGGCACACAGGGGCTCTCCAAACGCGACATGGTGTCCGCTAACAATTGGACCTAATTTTCCATTCAAAAAGTCAAATGGCGCGCCTTCTCTTCCGAGCCCTGCCGAGTGCCCAAACAGTGGTTTACCCCCACATATGAGGTATCGGCGTACTCGGGAGAAATTGCCCAACAAATTTTATGATCCATTTTATCCTACTGCCCATGTGAAAATGAAAAAATTGAGGCGAAAAGAATTTTTTTGTGAAAAAAAATTACTTTTTCATTTTTACAGATCAATTTGTGAAGCACCTGAGGGTTTAAAGTGCTCACTAGGCATCTAAATTAGTTCCTTGGGGGGTCTAGTTTCCAAAATGGGGTCACTTGTGGGGGAGCGCCAATGTTTAGGCACACAGGAGCTATCCAAACGCGACATGGTGTCCGCTAACGATGGAAATAATTTTTCATTCAAAAAGTCAAATGGCGCTCCTTCCCTTCCGAGCCTTACCATGTGCCCAAACAGTGGTTTACCTCCACATGTGAGGTATTGGTGTACTCAGGAGAAATTGCCCAACACATTTTAGGATCCATTTTATCCTGTTGCCCATGTGAAAATGAAAAAATTGAGGCTAAAAGAATTTTTTTGTGAAAAAAAAGTACTTTTTCATTTTTACGGATCAATTTGTGAAGCACCTGGGGGTTCAAAGTGCTCACTATGCATCTAGATAAGTTCATTGGGGCGTCTAGTTTCCAAAATGGGGTCACTTGTGGGGGAGCTCCAATTTTTAGGCACACGGGGGCTCTCCAAACGTGACATGGTGTCCGCTAAAGAGTGGAGCCAATTTTTGATTCAAAAAGTCAAATGGCGCTCCTTCCCTTCCAAGCCCTGCCGTGCGCCAAAACAGTGGTTTACCCCCACATATGAGGTATCAGCGTACTCAGGACAAATTGGACAACAACTTTCGTGGTTCAGTTTCTCCTTTTACCATTGGGAAAATAAAAAAATTGTTGCTAAAAGATAATTTTTGTGACTAAAAAGTTAAATGTTCATTTTTTCCTTCCATGTTGCTTCTGCTGCTGTGAAGCACCTGAAGGGTTAATAAACTTCTTGAATGTGGTTTTGAGTACCTTGAGGGGTGCAGTTTTTAGAATGGTGTCACTTTTGGGTATTTTCAGCCAAATAGACCCCTCAAACTGACTTCAAATGTGAGGTGGTCCCTAAAAAAAATGGTTTTGTAAATTTCGTTGTAAAAATGACAAATCGCTGGTCGAATTTTAACCCTTATAACTTCCTAACAAAAAAAAATTTTGTTTCCAAAATTGTGCTGATGTAAAGTAAACATGTGGGAAATGTTATTTATTAACTATTTTGTGTCACATATCTCTCTGGTTTAACAGAATAAAAATTCAAAATGTGAAAATTGCGAAATTTTCAAAATTTTCGCCAAATTTCCGTGTTTATCACAAATAAATGCAGAATTTATTGACCTAAATTTACCACTAACATGAAGCCCAATATGTCACGAAAAAACAATCTCAGAACCGCTAGGATCCGTTGAAGCGTTCCTGAGTTATTACCTCATAAAGGGACACTGGTCAGAATTGCAAAAAACGGCAAGGTCTTTAAGGTCAAAATAGGCTGGGTCTTGAAGGGGTTAATCCGGACCCTTCCGGTCCTCCGCTTCCGTCGGGATAGTGTAGATTCGTTCCGCTGTGCAGCAGGATCGATTTTCCCCTTGCTCTGATGTCAGAGCGCTCAGCTTGGTGCCGCCCACAATGACACGCCCCCTGCTGCTCCCACCCACCGCGCTCTGTAATGGCGGATTCTGAAGTTTTTCAGTTAGACTGGGGCTCAGGTGATGGCGTAGCTCAATTAACAGTCTCGTGCCTAACGGTTATGAAGTGATTACCTCAGGGGATGGCGGCCATCTTTACTCCATTATAACCAATGGGGAAAAGTCACTTTCAATAGTTTTCAATGGGGAATGGATTTTTCTTTAATAAAGTCAATTTTCAAGATTTTTCATCCCAGTTTTCACAGTTTTGGGCTCCAATCACGGCACACAATACCCGGTATACGGGCTGGCTAGATCCTGTTCGTGACGCCAATTGTGACGCCCAGGAGACCGGGATACCCAGCACCGGACCAATGGAGTCTGTCTCTTGAGGGGGATGTCACGGGTGGCTTGACCCGGTGCTGTGGCCTCAGGCAATGCACAGTGTAAGGGGTATCATGAGGGGACAGGCACTTACTTGATCAGCAGCAGGTTCTCCCAGCGGTGACGATCCTGATCCTGGATAGATGGCTATTGTCCAAATGAAAGACTGAGGCACTGAAACGTTTAACCAGTTTACTTTAACATAAAAGGATTTACAACCAGTCCTGTCACCGGAGTCTGTATGGGAACTCTGAGTTACTTTGACCCTGCCGGGGTCTTCGCCTCTTATTGTGCGCAATTTCTGTGTGGCCCTGCTGCTGTATGTGAACTGGCTGCCGGCCCAATCTGTCCCCTCCGGGTCCTGGTTCGACGGGCAACCCGAGTCCTTTTATCGGTTTACCCCCTCTGGGAGTACCGCTGAACTCTGTGTCTGTTGCTGCATCCGACCCTAGTGAAGCTGATATCACCTCACGTTTTTCCGGTTGCTGTATTATATATAATGAATACAACCACGGATCCGGTATCCGTCTTTGCGCCTGTTCTGGGTAGTGATTAATGCTACCCGGTTCTCACAATGTCCTTTTTCTCTATCCCTCTTCTCCTCAGGCCGGTGATTTAGGCCTGGTAACAGTCACAGGGCTGTTAGAGATTCAACTGTATGACCTCTCACTATCAGCTCCTTGGCCCAACTGCCATTTCTTCTCTCAGACCAGAATGGATCAAGGGGAGTCTCTGGAGCACCCCCTTCTGGCCGGAGGTGGTAGTGCAGTCTTGCTATTTTAGTATTTGTACTTACTGTCAGTAACTATTTTTGTGGCAAATACCCCTAGGGGTGCCACATTATTATTATTATTATTATTATACATTTTTATAGCGGCATTTATTCCATGGCGCTTTACATGTGAATATGAGGCAAATATTGACAAATACATTAAACATGAGCAGATAACAGGCACACGGGTTCATAAGGAGGGAGGACCCTGCCCGCGAGGGCTCACAGTCTGCAGGGGATGGGTGATGAAACACTAGGAGAGGGTAGGGCAGGTTGCGCGGCGGTTCAATTCCTGGGTATGGTCCTGTTGAAACGGCTCCTGGACAGTCTGTGGTGTAACGTGACGTTGGTGGATGGTGCGAGACATGATGTCCCAGATGTGTTCAATCGGATTCAGGTCTGGGGAACAGACAGGCCAGTCCATAGTTTCAATGCCTTCATCTTGCAGGAACTGCTGACTCACTCCAGCCACATGAGGTTTGGCATTGTCCTGCATTAAGAGGAACCCAGGGCCAACTGCACCAGCATATGGTCTCACCTCAAAAGGGGTCTGAGGATCTAATCTTGGTACCTAATGGCAGTCAGGCTACCTCTGATGAACGCATAGAGGGCTGTGCAGCCCTCCAAAGAAATGCCACCCCACACCATTACTGACTCACCGCCAAACTGGTCATGCTGAAGGATGTTACAGGCAGCAGATCGCTCTCTATGGTGTCTCCAGACTCTGTCATGTCTGTCACATGTGCTCAGTGTGAACCTGCTTTCATCTGTGAAGAGCACAGGGCACAGTAGCGAATTTGCCAATCCTGGTGTTCTGTGGCAAATGCCGAGAGTCCTACAGGGTGTTGGGCTATGAGCATAACCCCCCCTCTGTGGATTTTGGGCACTCAGACCATTCTCATGGAGTCAGTTTCTAACCGTTTGTGCAGACACATGCACATTTGTGGCCTGCTGGAGGTCATTTTGCAGGGCTCTGGCAGTGCTCCTCCTGTTCCTCCTTGCATAAAGGCTGAGGTAGCGGTCCTGCTGCTTGTTGCCCTGCTATGCCACCCCCCACATCTCCTGGTGTACTGGCCTGTCTCCTGGTAGTGCCTCCAGCCTCTAGACACTACGCTGACAGACACAGCAAACCTTCTTGCCACAGCTCGCTTTGATGGGCCATCCTGGATGAGCTGCACTTCCTGAGCCACTTGTATGGGTTGCAGAGTCCGTCTCATGCTACCATGTGTGTGAAAGCACAGTCAACATTCAAAAGTGACCAAAACATCAGCTAGACAGCATTGGTACTGTGATGTGGTCTGTGGTCCCTACCTGCAGAAACACTCCTTTATTGAGTGTATCTTGATAATTGCCAATAATTTCCATCTATTGCCTATTCTATTTGCCTGACAAAATGTGAAATTGATTGTCAAACAGTGTTGCTTCCTAAGTAGACAGTTTGATTTCTCTGAAGTTTGATTTTCTTGGAGTTATATTCTGTTGCTTAAGTGTTCCCTTTATTTTTTGGAGCAGTGTATAATGTGCTGCCACATGTCTGTATTCACACATACATGTTTTGATACCCTGGACTCGGCAGCCTCACATAAGCCAATGCGGCTCATCTTGTGATGATTTTATTTGTCATGGAATCTAGAGGTGTTCATTTGTAACTAAGCAAATAATTGTAATGTGGAAATCTTTAATCAATGAGTGTGATTGTCATGAGATTCAATTGTGCCATATTGAAACAATAATAAACAGTATGATCCCACCAAGTGTGAAGGAGGATAAACAGCTTTAATTACACATTTTCTTCAATTCTCCTTCTGTCTAAAATATATAGATTTGCTATTATATTTGACATTTTAAGATAGATATTCTGGAAACTTTAGGACAGATCATGGCTAAGCAAATATCCATTGTGTTGTAGTCATGTACTATCATTACTTCATCATTCTTGTAGAATGTAATAACAAGTACAATCTCAGTTAAGACAACTTTTATTGGATAATTTCATCCTTTCAAAGTTTTTTTTTTCATATTTCATAAAAATGTTCTGTGTGGTCAACGTGTATATATATAGATATACATTTTTTATCTAGGGAATGGGAAAACCTTGCAACACTTTGTAAACGGTAATAGCTTTTCTGCGATTTGCACCTGTTTTATTGCTAAGTGACATTTACCACAGAGATCACCTAATATCTGTCAATTACATTTGACATTTCACTCCCTTGCTATAAGTGTTACCTCTAAAGCAGCACAACATTGTTTTCAACAGGATTTTCAAAGCTATATTGATTGAAGTCACCTGAAAACATCATAGCGAGTCTACAAACTAGAAAGTCCCCTATATGCAATATGCAATATTTCTTAAGATAGTGTTTTAATCGACTTATAGCAGTACCCAAAGATTTACGGTAAGTGTGCTTGCATCGAAGATCAGGTATGATTCATAACGACAAGCCTCTTATTTCATGGCTTTCTACGTCTCACAGGGATTGAGTTCTGTCTTTTATTTTGGCTTCCTTCCACTTTACAGATTTTTCCTAAATTTACTACCTCTGTTTTCTTTGTCTGGAAAACAATACAAGGCAAACTGATAATGGAAGTCTCAGAAACATAACTAGCTTTTATGCTTACTATTGGCCTTGAGTAAAGTAAAAGATCAAAAACAAAAATGACTGGTATGTAACCTGACAAACACTTCCTTTGGATGCCAAAATAAAAAAGGATCACTTCAAGTATAACCATACAGGCAGGAGTCTAGCAATTCTGTTTACAGTAGTTACTTCACATAGACTTCTTGACTTATTCTGTTTTAAAGGTATGTATTTTTCTTTTTAGATATGACACTTTCAGTAAAACCTCATTTTTTGCAAAAAGGAGACTTTTCTTTGTTTTGACTGCTGCAAACTATCTCAAGCAGACCCTGCACAGGATCAAGCCCCTGCGCATGGTTGGGCACAAAAGATTAAAACAATTTTCAAAGAAATATGTTTTTGTTTTTCAACTGGTGTGAATTCTTCTGGTAGGTAAAAAATTGTAAAAACTGCTGTTGTACCACTCATGTGTATAGAGCTTGTAAAAATTCATTAATATGTTGCAGAAACAACCAAATTCAGATGCATACATCTGCTTAGTGTGAATATACTCTTAAACTTACTATATATCAAAAATATAGATAGCTGCCTAGTTTGTTGGCACTTCCAAACATTAAATATATCAAATAAGGAAAAAGGGATGTTGTACTCCATAAAAAATCAAGAGTTTATTAAAGTGTATTAAAAATAACATAATCATATAGTTAAAATTAAAAAGGGGACAAAAGTACAAAATAATACGCCGCAAAAAGGAAACAGTGCCAACACGGTGAATATATGCTATCAGCACAAAAAATCCTAAAATATATTGGTATAATTAGGAGACCACCAAAAACCAAAAAGAACAAGGATCACTAAAATATAACTTTTAATCCATAGAGTTAAAAACAATTATTCCAAATTTGAAGACATTAATACACATAGGTTACCATAGGGAAGGTAAGTAATTTATATGTAGATTATCAGACCATGTCGATCCCCTAGTACTGGTCCCTGCCTGACTGTGGAGGTTGGCACCCTAAGTTTCAGCAGTTGGTGCAACCACTCAGCAGCGACTTGCCCTGCTAACCCTAGTCAATCCCTATAGTCATAAAAAATGTGTCCTAATAGACCCATTGCTCAAAAAAGAAAGAAGTAGAAAAAAAACAAGCAAAATTGAAAAACAAAATAGAAAAAATTAGGAAAAACAAAAAAACAAAAATATGTTCTTTTGCCCTTATAGATCCCTAATAGGGTCCAAATATATGTAATTGCATACCATCTGGGGAAAATAATGTAAAAATGTCTCATTTGTCCAAGATATTTAAATGAAGAAACTCTGCTTCAGATAGCTTATAGGTCAATCCTACCCATCACAAACATATAACTATTATTGATGGCATGTCCTTTTCTTTATTTATTTTTTATTTTTTATTCCCAGCCATCATGGTCCAATGACCCCTCGACAAAGTAGGTGATAATCAAAGCAGAGAATAATGAAAAAAGCAACAACCCACAGAGGCCACCAATCAGGCTTCCTGCATATACTTATTTAGATATCGGTGTCCTTTCACATCACTTTCCATAATAGGACTACACACTGCCCCATAAATGATTGTTTGAATCCCTATAAGCAGTGAAAAAATGCTATACTCATCTGAGCCACGCTGCACCATCTTTAGCGCAAGGGACACCGTTCAGCAGAGCCATCAATGAGGCCTCATACAGGGAAATCATCCCGAGCAATGCCCAACGCGTTTCCCCCGTGGGAGTGATGGGGGTTCATCAGGGGATGCTGACCATCCAGGTAATAGGAGGGTAAAGTGCACACTCGGCCACTCAAAATAAAACCATCTCTCCTTCTGGAGCACGCTTCTGCAGTTCCGCCCACAGGTGTACCCACCCACATGTCATCATCTCGACTGCAGATGCGCTCCAGCCAGCAAAAGTGGCGTATCTCTATCAGAGAGATGTGACCAGGTCAAAATCAGCGTCATGTGGGGCCGCCCACCTGACGTAGCCGCCCACATGCACATTACTTGGAACGCTATGCGTTCCAGCTGGCCGGATGCAAAATGATGACTAATGCGCTCCACCAGGGGGATTCGTCGACACAAATGATGCCCTGTGGAGCAAAAAATACACAGGCCTTGAAATTTGAGCACAACCCACAATGGAGTGTACGGTACCGATCGGGGCAAAAACCCCCAAATATCAAACTAATGTAAAACCTGCAAACTATAGCGTATGGTGGAGACATGGGGTATAGCATTCATAATGCAGATAAGAGAACTCTCCAACGCAAAAAAGGATAATCAGTCCATAAAAAACGGACAAAAAAAACAAAACAGGAACAAAAATAGCACAAATAGTAACATTACTATATATAATAATTTTAACCAAGTACCAATATACTGGGCAGGCATAATAATTATAGGCCGATAAGTGGCTTTTAGATGAAGCTCATAAAGGACATCTGTTCATTGAGGCCCAAAGGGCTCACTGACCTCATCAGATAAATCCATCTCGTTTCCCATTGTGTGATCTTTTTATCCCAATCTCCTAATCTTACTGAGGGGGGGATAACCTCTATAACAATAAAACATATCGAATTGAGGTCCCCTCGATGTATCTCATTCACATGTCATGCCAAAGGGGTATCCCTGCCATGACTAACGTCCCCTAGATGTTCTCCAATACGTACGCGAAATTCGGGTTTATTTTTTCCCACATAATCTTTTGCACATGTACAGGTGCAGAGATACACAACCCCGTCATTCTTCAATTTGCAAAATGTCTCATCTGAAAATTTCTTCCCGTTGTTGAATTTTAAATGTTTTTGAGGGTTGTAAGTGTTTACTAAAGGAGCAGTGCCCACATTTAAATGTTCCAAGAGTTCTATTTTCCAGCCATGTACTAGGTTTTTTTGGAGATACAAAATGACTGTGCACGACCATGTCCCTTATTGACCTCCCCTTTCTATGGGTGATGGAAGGATGTGGAGATATGCTGTCACGAACATTCTGGTCCGACCTCAGAATCTGCCAGTGTTTTTTCAATATCTGATAGATCCTTCCTGATTGATCATCATACGTGCCTATAAGGCGTGTGATCGGTTCCATATCAGTATTCCTCTTAGGTATCAACAACAAGGCTCGATTAATATTATATGTGGTGTGATAGGCAGAATCAATAATATCATCTGGATATCCTCTATCCTTGAAGCAATGTTTTAGATCCAAAGATCTGGCTCAAAATCTCCAAACATGGAACAGTTCCTCTGCAAATATGTTTTTGTTTTTCAACTGGTGTGAATTCTTCTGGTAGGTAAAAAATTGTAAAAATTGCTGTTGTACCACTCATGTGTATAGAGCGTGTAAAAATTCATTAATATGTTGCAGAAACAACCAAATTCAGATACATGCATCTGCTTAGTGTGAATATACCCTTAAACTTACTATATATCAAAATATAGATAGCTGCCTAGTTTGTTGGCACTTCCAAACATTAAATATATCAAATAAGGAAAAAGGGACGTTGTACGCCATAAAAAATCAAGAGTTTATTAAAGTGTATTAAAAATAACATAATCATATAGTTAAAATTAAAATGGGGACAAAAGTACAAAATAATACGCCGCAAAAAGGAAACAGTGCAAACACGGTGAATATATGCTATCAGCACAAAAAATCCTAAAATATATTGGTACAATTAGGAGACAGAAGTCAGAAAAAAATCAGAAAAAATGGAAAATATTATAGCATGTGCATTCATCAATTAGTTGTGAGGAGCCTTGTGCTTCCAATTGACTGTGAACCCTATATTTGCCAAGAAAACAATGCACATATATATATTATTCAAGCCCATCTGTACAGTTTGAGGCAATGAAAAAGTGATATCAGTGTGTAGCTATCCACTAGCCCATGATTATAGAGATATGCACCATAGGACTTGATAATATATACAGGTATATTGTAGTAATTGATACAATATCACATAGAGAGAGTAGAACAAAAATGGGTGTGAAAGATATGCAGGACACTGTACCTTTAAGCAGCAAAAACACCCCGACGCGCGTTGCACGCGTAGCTTTTTCTAGGGAAGATGTTGGTGATGCTGTCCTCTAGTTGTGTTTAAATATCATGCCTGGATCATTGGTGGCAGCGGCTTAATTGCAGTGCTTCCGCTGGGAACGGCGCAATGCCATCTCGGCTCAGCATCACATGATGCCCGACCTCCTTCCCCCTCGACGCGTCAGAGCAGGGGGAGGTATGAGCAGCATAAACAGATGCGTCTCTAAGGTGACGGCACGGTCTAGACCCAGCCGAAGCGTACACCGCCCACTCATGTAAATATGGAGGGGCTGTTTGGAGGGAATGGGAGTGATAGGTGATTAATATTCATGAAGAGAGATGAAAGGATAAGAGTAAAGAGATAAAGGAATGTGAAACCGCGTGTGAACATGAAGTGCATGCTACTGTATCTAGGAGCTGGTGTGATGTGTGTGGGATTACAGGTGATAGTTTAAATAGATGTTATTGTAAATAAAGGAGATAAGTAAAAAGTAATCAAGATAGGGATATATGAAATATAAATAGATAAGGGGAATGATGAAAATAGTATTTGCAAAAACATTATATCACATAAGTAAGTGCATTACGGCATCCATGCCATATTGCTTATAGTATCTATGTTGAAATTCAAACTGTTATCCCTTTATAAACTGGATTATAATTGATATGATCATAAAGTGCACAGTGTATCAACTAAATAAATGTATATATATTTAAAGTGCATAGTGCATCGGTAATACAGTGCTAACAGTCTAATAAAAGACATATTTAAATACACAAAAATATTTGACAAGTTAACCAGCGCAAAAGTAACAAAATAAATTATAATAAATAAAAAAAGGAATTTAGTATATAGAGTCTACATTATCCTTATGTTTCTATTTTTCATTTTCAGCTCAGTGTCACATGGTGCCCGACCTCCTTCTCCCTCGACGCGTCAGAGCAGGGGGAGGTACGGGGAAGGAGGTCGGGCATCATGTGAAGCTGAGCCGAGATGACGTCATGCCGGTTTCCTGGCGGAAGCGCTGCAATTAATCTGTTGCCACCAATGATCCAGGCATGATATCTAAACACAACTAGAGGACAGCATCACCAACATCTCCCCTAGAAAAAGCTACACGTGAAATGCTCGTCGGGATGTTTTCGCTGTTAAAGGTACAGTGTCCCACATAGCTATTGTGACGCCCAGGAGACCGGGATACCCAGCACCGGACCAATGGAGTCTGTCTCTTGAGGGGGATGTCACGGGTGGCTTGACCCGGTGCTGTGGCCTCAGGCAATGCACAGTGTAAGGGGTATCATGAGGGGACAGGCACTTACTTGATCAGCAGCAGGTTCTCCCAGCGGTGACGATCCTGATCCTGGATAGATGGCTATTGTCCAAATGAAAGACTGAGGCACTGAAACGTTTAACCAGTTTACTTTAACATAAAAGGATTTACAACCAGTCCTGTCACCGGAGTCTGTATGGGAACTCTGAGTTACTTCGCCTCTTATTGTGCGCAATTTCTGTGTGGCCCTGCTGCTGTATGTGAACTGGCTGCCGGCCCAATCTGTCCCCTCCGGGTCCTGGTTCGACGGGCAACCCGAGTCCTTTTATCGGTTTACCCCCTCTGGGAGTACCGCTGAACTCTGTGTCTGTTGCTGCATCCGACCCTAGTGAAGCTGATATCACCTCACGTTTTTCCGGTTGCTGTATTATATATAATGAATACAGCCACGGATCCGGTATCCGTCTTTGCGCCTGTTCTGGGTAGTGATTAATGCTACCCGGTTCTCACAATGTCCTTTTCTCTATCCCTCTTCTCCTCAGGCCGGTGATTTAGGCCTGGTAACAGTCACAGGGCTGTTAGAGATTCAACTGTATGACCTCTCACTATCAGCTCCTTGGCCCAACTGCCATTTCTTCTCTCAGACCAGAATGGATCAAGGGGAGTCTCTGGAGCTCCCCCTTCTGGCCGGAGGTGGTAGTGCAGTCTTGCTATTTTAGTATTTGTACTTACTGTCAGTAACTATTTTTGTGGCAAATACCCCTAGGGGTGCAACATTCCCCCTTAGTTAAGAACAGTACTCCGGGACTGTGGGACAATAACATTTTGAAATAACAATTAATATGTACAGAGTCTTAAAAATGAAAAGTTACAAAAACCACTCAAGGAAACAAAAATAGAGTTCTGTAAAAAGTCACTTCAAATAGCATCCATTAATACAGTTCTATCCTTGAAGGTGTTAGGAACGGCACTGTACTTAGTGTCCAGGAATTTAGTTCCATTTTTCCAACGGAGTTAGCAATATAAAGTCTAAAGAAAGTTCAAAAAGAGCAAAAAGCAAAGTTCAAAAAGCAGTCTTTCCGGAGCTTTGATTTAATGCCTCCGGGCTGATAAAAAGTTCAAGAATATGCAATAAGTTCATACAGACAAGTCTCTGTAGGCACTGGGCTTAAACGTTGCAGACTGATAGCAATGACTATACTACATTTTCTGTTTAACTATATACGGCATAACATATATACAATTCACATTATGAGCTTTATAGTTGGTAATCTGCATACCTGGCCGGTAATTGACCCTGGGTACTACGCTGTGATCTACGTAATAGCGGTGTCTCTTCATGTGGTGTACTACTGTCTACTGCGGATGTAGTATCTGCCCGCTCTGCTAAAGATAATTCCACGACTATGGAGTTGGCAAGTCCACCGTGAATGGGATTACTCTGACCAGGAATCTGTTCTTCCTGGCCTGGAACCTCCTGTAGTACGGGGTCAGCCTCTTCCTGTCTTGGGACTTCTGGTATTGGGTTCGGTGTTGGGTAAAAGGCCACCATGGGAACCACTACTGCACCATGGTATGTTAGTAGGGTTTTGGGAAAGTCTCCTATACAGGTGTGATACACTTCCTCTTCTTTTTCCTTTACTGGTTGAACCTGTATGGGTTGAATAACTTCTGGTTCTGGCTGGACAACGTCTGGCTCTTTCAATGCTTCCGGACATAATTTAAGATTGTCTCTTGACACTAGTACAGATGTTAAGCCTCCGTTTTTGCTAATGAGACACATTTTAGGATTATCCACTCTTGTTGGTAAAACTGTGTAGGGTACGGCTTCCCACTGATTGTCCAGTTTATTGGTTCGACGATTTCTCTTGAGCACTTGGTCACCCGGTCTTAATGGGGTCGCTAGAGCATTCTGGTTGAAAGTTCGCTCTTGTCTTTCTCTAGTTTGCTGAAGGCTTCTTTCCACACTCTCTTGCACTTGGCGATACTGCTTTTGCCGTATGATATCCCAATTGGAGTCTTGAACTTCTGCGTCTGGTTTCAGAATTCCCATTTCTAGATCGATTGGTAATTGGCCGGGTCTTGCACGCATAAGGTAAGCTGGGGTGCAGGTGGTGGAGCTCACCGGGACATGATTATACAGATCCACCAAGTCAGGCAATTTCTCTGGCCATTGATTCCTTTCTGTCTCAGGTAAAGTCTTTAGTAGGTCTATTACAATATGGTTCATCTTCTCGCATAAGCCGTTTGTTTGTGGATGATAGGCCGTCGTCCGGATCTTTTTGCAACCATACATATTACAGAATTCTCTGAAGATCTCTGATTCAAAGGCTGTACCTTGGTCGGTGAGAACCTGTTCCGGATATCCATGGGGTCTACAAAAGTACGTTTGGAACGCTTTGGCTGCTGTTTTTGCTGTCAGATCTTTTACGGGTACTACTACCAAGAAACGTGAATAATGGTCCACGATGGTCAAGGCATAGACATAGCCGGACCGGCTTGGTGTCAACTTCACGTGGTCCATGGCTACAAGTTCAAGTGGTTGTTTGGTGATTATGGGCTGCAGTGGTGCTCTTTGGTTCTTTTGATCGTTTCTTCTGAGGTTACACGGGCCACAATTTCTGCACCACTGTTCGATTGATTTTCTCATCCCGACCCAATAAAATCTTTCTCTTAGAAGTACTTCTAACTTTTTCCAACCGAAGTGACCAGCACCATTATGGTAAGCTTCGAGGACCATCTTCACATCTTGTTTAGGCACAATAATCTGCCAAACCAATTCATGTGTTTTCGGATTGGTGTATCTTCTACAGAGCTTCCCTTGATACAGGAACATTTTGCCTCTCTCTTTCCAGAGTTGATGCGTCTCTTCTGGGGCATCCTCATAGGGATATGCACTTTGCTCAGTCAACAGTTCCTTCACCAACTTCACAGCCGGATTGCTGTCTTGGGTGTCAGCCCATCTATGGTGTGCTAACGGATTAAAATTCACCTCTTGTTGTTTCTGATAGGTACTTGACTGATGATGTTTTGCCTTGGGACGATGGAAGGCTGGTAGTTCAATTTCTTCAAGCTCCCCCGTTTCCTCTTCTACATCTCTCAAATGTGGCATCCGGGATAGGGCATCGGCATTTCCATTCTTGCGACCTGCTCGATACTTGATTATGAAGTTGTAATTAGATAACCGGGCTATCCATCGCTGTTCTAACGCACCTAATTTGGCTGTGTCCAGGTGGGTCAACGGATTGTTGTCAGTATAGACAATAAATTCTGCAGCGGCCAGATAGTGTTTGAAACGCTCCGTCACAGCCCAAACTACTGCCAGTAGTTCCAATTTGAAGGAGCTGTAATTTTCTGAATTTCTTTCAGTAGGCCGGAGCTTTCTACTTGCAAAGGCGATGACTTTCTCCCGACCTTCTTGCTTTTGTGACAGCACCGCTCCTAGTCCCACATTACTGGCATCGGTGTAGAGGATGAAAGGTTTATGGTAATCTGGGTATGCCAGAACCTCTTCTCCGGTTAGTGCCTTCTTTAGTTGTTCAAAGGAGTCTTCCCTTTCGTCGTTCCACTGAAAAGGAGGGTTTCGGTTTGAAGGTTTCTTCGTCTGCCCTACCAAGGTGTCTTGCAAGGGTGCTGCCAACTTGGTAAATCCTTTTATAAATCTGCGATAGTAACCCACCAATCCCAGGAATTGTCTCACTTCTTTTGCGCTGGTAGGTCTTGGCCAATCCCTTATGGCGCTTATTTTCTCGGGATCTGGTGCTACTCCCTCCGAACTCACGATGTGTCCCAGGTACTGTACCTTTGGCTTGAGAAGGTGACATTTGGATGGCTTGACTTTCATGCCATACCTGGATAAGGCTTCGAACACTTCTGCCAGGTCTATTAAGTGTTGTTCGTAAGTCTTTGAGTAGACGATCACATCATCTAGGTACAGGAGGACGGTCTCGAAGTTCTTGTGTCCGAGGCAGCATTCCATCAGCCGCTGGAAGGTACCGGATGCGTTGCAGAGTCCGAACGGCATGCGATTAAATTCACATAGACCCATTGGTGTGGTGAATGCCGTCTTTTCCTTATCTCTCTCAGCCACAGGGACTTGCCAATACCCGCTTGTTAAGTCTAAGGTGGAAAAATAATTAGCAGATTTCAAAGCAATTAAGGACTCTTCTATCCTAGGCAAGGGGTAGGCGTCTTTATGGGTGATGTTATTAATCTTCCGGTAGTCTACGCACATTCTCATGGTTCCGTCCTTTTTTTTGACAATCACTAGAGGGGCCGCCCAGGGGCTACAGCTGTCTCTTATTACCCCGGCCTGTTTCATTTCCCTCAGCATATCTTTTGCACATTGATAGTGAGCGGGCGGTATGGGTCTATATCTTTCTTTTATTGGGGGATGGTCACCTGTGGGGATTGTGTGTTCTACCCCTTCTATCCGTCCGAAGTCCAATGGGTGTTTACTGAAGACTTGTTCATATTCCGTCACTAGCCTATACACCCCTTGTTTTTGATGGGTAGGTGTTGAATTTATGCCCACGTGTAGCTGTTGGCACCAATCCTCCATTTCTCCATCTGAGCCATTGCCTTCCACCTGACAGGTTGGTTCTAAGTGCTCAATGGTTGTGATGGCATTGTTGTCAACAGTATATAGCTTTGCCATTGTAGCATACCTTGGCAAAGTGACCTCTTCCTCTCCACAGTTCAAAAGTCGTACCGGCACTCGTCCCCGGTGTACCTCGACTATCCCTCGTGCTGTGAGTATAGTGGGCCTGCTGTCAGTGTACACTGGTTCTATTAAGGCTTGATAATCTCGTCCCTTAGTACCAATGGCTGCTCTACACCATACCAGCATTTCTGTTTTTGGTGGGATTACAATAGACGTTGGATCACTTACCCTCACACTGCCGATTTCTCCACCTGCAACTTCTACCTGTTGCCTTAACATCAATACTTTTATTTCCCTCCGGAGAACTCTCTGCTGGCAGGATTGGGCAGTTTCAGCAATTTGCTGTAAGACAGAAATGACTTCGGAAAAGCAGTTCTCTAACACATTCATTCCTATCAATACAGTTGGTTCACAGTTCCGCCGGTCAACATCAACAACAATTATACCCTGTTTCTTCAGTTCTACTTTACCAATCTTTATGGTCATCTCTCTGAATCCTAGTTTCGGTACCAACTTACCATTACTGGCCCATATATCCAGTTCAACATCAGAGGGCCCTTTATCAATATCTGCATCAGCCCAGTACCTCTTATAAAGGATATACGGTATAGATGAAATCTGGGAACCTATGTCCAGCAAAGCGTTGAGGGGAATTCCGTCCAGCACGATAGGGATAATGGGTCGTCCTCCGATGTACCTGTCGTGCCAGGGTGTTGGGCCTTGAAAGTTCATTCCTGCGAAGCGGCCCGCATTCCCAGGGGATTCCCGTTTAAATCACAATCTCGTGCAAAGTGGCCCGGCTGCTGGCAACGGCGGCAAATGGGCTGTCCATCCGGTTGGTAGCGGTCGCGGGGTCGTCCTCTCCATGTCGGGTATCTCCGGGGTCTCATCCATGGAACATCCTCTCTACAGTTTGCCAACTCCATCTTGTGTCCTCTCATATCCTGCATGGTTTTAGCCATTGAAGCAACAACATCAGCTAAAGAGTCAAGCTTTTGTTGAAGAGCCTCATTAGTACTGGGCCCCAGGGGCTTAGCAATGGCCCCAGACATAGCTGATGTCACTGGCACTCCCTGTTGTTGAGGTGCCTCTGCCATGGGTTGCGCAGGATCCTGATCCCGAGGTGCCTCTGCCAGCTGGAGACGTATAGCGCTCTCCTTTAATTGGGCAAATGTCAATTCAGGGTTCTTAAAAACAAGCATGCTCACATGCCCCCGGTGAGAAGGGGTGTAGAGTCCCTCAATAAATTGATCTCTTAGCAGTTTATCCGCTCCGGTGTTAAAAATGGGTTCAGCCAGTGTAAGTGATTTAAGGGCTTCCTGCAGGTTTAAGGCAAAGTCTCTCACGCCCTCATTAGCTTTTTGTTTGCAACTAAAGAATCGTATTTTAGCTTTGCTGCTGGCCGTGGTTTCAAATGTAGCTTTTAATCCAGCAAATATGCGTTCAACAGTGCCTTTTAGATCAGCTGCCCATGCTGTGACTTCTCGCTTAGCATGGCCACTTAACTGCATCATCAGGAGACTAACACGCTGAACTTCACCCACAGGGAACATGTCAAAATGGGCCAGCATCTTTTCTCTGAAATCGTCAAGGGTATTAGGCTCACCTTCATACATTGGAAGCCATGGGCCACCCGGGGTATATGGCATCAGCACCGGCATGATGGGCGCCACTCCTTGCACCACTGCGCTGCCGGACTCTCTATTGACACTCTGTCTTTCAGCTGCATTAGCGTTGCCGAGTGCTGCGGCGTCTCCGTGCTGCGACATACTGTGCCCCCTTAGTTAATCCGGACCCTTCCGGTCCTCCGCTTCCGTCGGGATAGTGTAGATTCGTTCCGCTGTGCAGCAGGATCGATTTTCCCCTTGCTCTGATGTCAGAGCGCTCAGCTTGGTTCCGCCCACAATGACACGCCCCCTGCTGCTCCCACCCACCGCGCTCTGTAATGGCGGATTCTGAAGTTTTTCAGTTAGACTGGGGCTCAGGTGATGGCGTAGCTCAATTAACAGTCTCGTGCCTAACGGTTATGAAGTGATTACCTCAGGGGATGGCGGCCATCTTTACTCCATTATAACCAATGGGGAAAAGTCACTTTCAATAGTTTTCAATGGGGAATGGATTTTTCTTTAATAAAGTCAATTTTCAAGATTTTTCATCCCAGTTTTCACAGTTTTGGGCTCCAATCACGGCACACAGTACCCGGTATACGGGCTGGCTAGATCCTGTTCGTGACGCCAATTGTGACGCCCAGGAGACCGGGATACCCAGCACCGGACCAATGGAGTCTGTCTCTTGAGAGGGATGTCACGGGTGGCTTGACCCGGTGCTGTGGCCTCAGGCAATGCACAGTGTAAGGGGTATCATGAGGGGACAGGCACTTACTTGATCAGCAGCAGGTTCTCCCAGCGGTGACGATCCTGATCCTGGATAGATAGCTATTGTCCAAATGAAAGACTGAGGCACTGAAACGTTTAACCAGTTTACTTTAACATAAAAGGATTTACAACCAGTCCTGTCACCGGAGTCTGTATGGGAACTCTGAGTTACTTTGACCCTGCCGGGGTCTTCGCCTCTTCTGTGTGGCCCTGCTGCTGTATGTGAACTGGCTGCCGGCCCAATCTGTCCCCTCCGTGTCCTGGTTCGACGGGCAACCCGAGTCCTTCTATCGGTTTACCCCCTCTGGGAGTACCGCTGAACTCTGTGTCTGTTGCTGCATCCGACCCTAGTGAAGCTGATATCACCTCACGTTTTTCCGGTTGCTGTATTATATATAATGAAAACAGCCACGGATCCGGTATCCGTCTTTGCGCCTGTTCTGGGTAGTGATTAATGCTACCCGGTTCTCACAATGTCCTTTTTCTCTATCCCTCTTCTCCTCAGGCTGGTGATTTAGGCCTGGTAACAGTCACAGGGCTGTTAGAGATTCAACTGTATGACCTCTCACTATCAGCTCCTTGGCCCAACTGCCATTTCTTCTCTCAGACCAGAATGGATCAAGGGGAGTCTCTGGAGCTCCCCCTTCTGGCCGGAGGTGGTAGTGCAGTCTTGCTATTTTAGTATTTGTACTTACTGTCAGTAACTATTTTTGTGGCAAATACCCCTAGGGGTGCCACACTTTCACATCCATTTTTGTTCTACTCTCTCTCTAGGTGATATTGTATCAACTACTACCATATACCTGTATATATTATCAAGTCCTATGGTGCATATCGCTATAACCATGGGCTAGTGGATAGCTGCACACTAATCTCACTTTTTCATTGCCTCAAACTGTACAGATATGCTTAAATAACATGCACTGTATATATACTGTATATGTGCATTGTTTTCTTGGCAAATTTAGGGTGCATGGTTAATTGGAAGCACAAGGCTCCTCACAACTTATTGATGAATACACATGCTATAATTTTTGCCTATTTTTCTGATTTTTTTCTGACTTCTGTTTCCTAATTGTACCAATATATTTTAGGATTCTTTGTGCTATTAGCATGTATTCACAGTGTTGGCACTGTTTCCTTTTTGCGGTGTATTTTTTTGTACTTTTGTCCCCATTTTAATTTTAATTATATGATTATGTTATTTTTAATATACAGTACTTTATTAAACTCTTGATTTTTTATGGCGTACAACTTCCCTTTTTCCTTATTTGATCTATAAACTTACTATGTAGTCGTAACTCATAATATTATTACTTTGTTGAAAAGACAAATTAATGTCTGGTGCATTCATAGTGTATCTTTGTTTGTGAATGTTTATGCTATAATCCAAATTGTCTTACTTTTTTTTTTTAGATATTTAAACCTAAGGTTTTCACAAATCTGAAAAATCAATTACGATTGTTTATTTGGGAATATTCCCTTTTATTTCTAATTACAATGAATAGAACCTGACAATAAAGATAACATATGTGTATGGCTGTAAATGTTACATTTTTCTACAACCTGTTACATTGGCTTTAAAAGCAGTCAGTAATATATAAACTTTTCTTATGAATAGAGCTGTTTATTCTACGTTAATACTGTACAGAGATCTCCATTTGTCATGTCTTAGGTACGTGATGTAATTTAATGAAAGTACAGAATTTCTGAGCTCAGCATCAGTAATTAATTCACCACTGCATTGTGCGGGTTTCATTAGACATCTTTTGTATTAACTCTCTGTTCTAACATTATTTATTACCTTCCTTTTATTGTATTTTGTTTTCAATGGCAGACATGCATTGCAGAGGTACATGCAAAGCCTACAAATATGCTTTTTATAAATATATTGGCTTTGTAAATAGAATTATTTCTCACTACCGGTAGAATAAGGCTGGGTTCACATTGCGTTAAGTGCAGTCCGCTGACGTCATCCGTTACATAGCGGCACTAACGCTATGTAACGAATGCGTTAGCGCACCCATTGACTGCCATTATGTAGCGCATCGCTAACGCATGTCATAATTGGCATGCGTTAGTGATGTGCCGTCATTCTGTGACGGACCATCGGACGCAGTCTGCAGCGTTTTTGGATCCGTCACCGCTAGTACAGATAGAGCATCTGCGCTAGCGCGATCGCATAAACGCGACCTTTTTCGGCACTTGCGTTAACGCAGTCCGTTAGCGTATGCGCTGAATGCACGTAACGCAATGTCAACCTAGCCTAAGTGGCCTTTTTACTTCAAAGGAATTACATATTCCTTTTTTTCCCCAAATAAAATACATAATAATAGAATGATACGAAGCACATAGAGAGCTCGGAAATAAAAATCTCAGTATTGGAGGTATGGGTTGATATGCCTTAGATTTTTATACTGGATAACATTTTACCCAATCTTATTCATGTATTGCATTAAAAAATGTCTAAAAACTAACCTGTGGAGCAGATTTGAAATCAACAGCAATCCCTGTGACAAGATGCAAATTGAAAAAACATGCAGCCTTTGCTTCAGAATCTGCAACAATTTTTTGCATCAATTTGTCCGTGGATTTCTGCCTATGTTATTTTGAGGACATGTAAATCAGGTGTGCACTCTTACACACATGTCATGATTCCAATGGCAGGGAATCACAAAAGGACAAGCACCAACGAGCTCTAGGGTGATGGAACCTGAGCTGACCGCGACCCTAAACCTGAACACACAAATAACAATAGCCGGGGAACGTGCCTACGTTGATCCTAGACGTCTCGCACCAGCCGAAGATCTAACTTCCCCTATTAGAAGAAACACAGACCTCTCTTGCCTCCAGAGAAATACCCCACAGAAATAGCAGCCCCCACATATAATGACGGTGAAATGAGAGGAAGGCACATACACAGTATGAAAACAGATTCAGCAAAATGAGGCCCGCTAAAACTAGATAGCAGAGGATACAAAAGTAAACTGCGCGGTCAGCAAAAAACCCTTCAAAAAACCATCCTGTAATTACTTGAACTCATGTTCCAACTCATGGAACATGAGGAGCAATTACAGCCCACTAAAGCAACCAGCAGCAAAGAGACAATTATATGCAAGCTGGACAAGACAAAAATAAAGCAAAACGTGGAACAAGAAAATCAAAACTTAGCTTGTCCTGAAGATTACTGAAGCCAGAAGCTGAGGTAACAAAACACTCTGATAACCTTGATAGCCGGCGGGGAAATGACAAGAAAGCCCGGTTAAATAGGAAACTCCCAAATCCTAATAGAACAGGTGGACACCAGAGACAGCAGAACACAAATCACCCAGTACCATCAGTAACCACCAGAGGGAGCCCAAAAACAGAACTCACAACAGTACCCCCCCCCTTGAGGAGGGGTCACCGAACCCTCACGAGAACCACCAGGGCGACCAGGATGAGCCCTATGAAAAGCGCGGACCAAATCATCAGCATGAACATCAGAGGCAACCACCCAAGAATTATCCTCCTGACCATAACCCTTCCACTTGACCAAATATTGGAGTTTCCGTCTGGAAACACGAGAATCCAAGATCTTCTCCACAACATACTCCAATTCTCCCTCCACCAGCACCGGAGCAGGAGGCTCAAGCGAAGGAACAACAGGTACCTCATACCTCCGCAACAACGACCAATGGAACACATTATGAATAGCAAACGATGCCGGGAGATCCAAACGAAATGACACAGGGTTAAGAATTTCCAAGATCCTATAAGGACCGATGAACCGAGGCTTGAACTTAGAAGAAGAGACCTTCATAGGAACAAAACGAGAAGACAACCACACCAAGTCCCCAACACGAAGTCGAGGACCCACGCGGCGACGGCGATTAGCAAACTGCTGAGCCTTCTCCTGGGACAACTTCAAATTGTCCACCACATGACTCCAAATCCGATGCAACCCATCCACCACCATGTCCACTCCAGGATAATCAGAAGGCTCCACCTGACCAGAGGAAAAACGAGGATGAAACCCCGAATTACAAAAGAAAGGAGAAACCAAGGTAGCAGAACTAGCCCGATTATTAAGGGCAAACTCGGCCAGCGGCAAAAAGGTAACCCAGTCATCCTGATCGGCAGAAACAAAACACCTCAAATAAGTTTCCAAGGTCTGATTAGTTCGCTCTGTCTGGCCATTCGTCTGAGGATGGAATGCAAACGAAAAGGACAAATCAATGCCTATCTTAGCACAGAACGTCCGCCAAAATCTAGACACAAACTGGGATCCCCTGTCAGAAACGATGTTCTCCGGAATCCCATGCAAACGAACCACGTTCTGGAAAAACAGAGGGACCAACTCAGAGGAGGAAGGCAACTTAGGCAAGGGTACAAGATGAACCATTTTAGAAAAGCGGTCACACACAACCCAGATGACAGACATTTTTTGAGAGACAGGGAGATCCGAAATAAAGTCCATGGAAATGTGCGTCCAAGGCCTCTTCGGGATAGGCAAAGGTGACAACAATCCACTGGCTCGAGAACAGCAAGGCTTAGCCCGAGCACAAACCTCACAAGACTGCACAAAAGAACGCACATCCCTCGACAAGGAAGGCCACCAAAAAGACCTGGCCACCAAGTCTCTAGTACCAAATATTCCAGGATGACCTGCCAACGCAGAAGAATGGACCTCGGAGATGACTCTACTGGTCCAACTATCCGGAACAAACAGTCTCTCAGGCGGACAACGATCAGGTTTACCCGCCTGAAACTCCTGCAAAGCACGTCGCAAGTCTGGGAAGACGGCCGACAAAATCACCCCATCCCTAAGGATACCAGTGGGCTCAGAATTTCCAGGGGAGTCAGGCACAAAACTCCTAGAAAGAGCATCCGCCTTCACATTCTTTGAACCTGGCAGGTATGAAACCACAAAATTGAAACGAGAGAAAAACAGTGACCAACGAGCCTGTCTAGGATTCAGACGCCTGGCAGACTCAAGGTAAATCAGATTTTTGTGATCAGTCAAGGCCACCACACGATGTCTAGCACCCTCCAGCCAATGACGCCACTCCTCAAATGCCCACTTCATGGCCAAAAGTTCCCGATTACCCACATCATAATTCCGCTCAGCGGGCGAAAATTTTCTAGAAAAGAACGCACATGGCTTCATCACCGAGCAATCGGAGCTTCTCTGTGACAAAACCGCCCCCGCTCCAATCTCGGAAGCATCAACCTCAACTTGGAAAGGAAGCGAAACATCAGGCTGACGCAACACAGGAGCAGAAGAAAACCGGCGTTTAAGTTCCCGAAAGGCCTCCACAGCCGCAGGAGACCAATCAGCAACATCAGCACCCTTCTTAGTCAAATCCGTCAAAGGCTTAACAACACTAGAAAAATTAGTTATAAAACGACGATAGAAATTAGCAAAGCCTAAGAACTTCTGCAGACTCTTAAGAGATGCAGGCTGCGTCCAGTCACAAATAGCCCAAACCTTGACGGGGTCCATCTCAATAGTAGAAGGGGAAAAATATACCCCAAGAAAGAAATCTTCTGGACTCCAAAGAGACACTTTGAGCCCTTTACAAACAAGGAATTAGCCCGCAGGACCTGAAACACCTTCCTGACCTGCTGAACATGAGACTCCCAGTCATCAGAAAAAACCAAAATATCATCCAAATACACAATCATAAATTTATCCAGATATTCACGGAAAAAATCGTGCATAAAGGACTGGAAGACTGAAGGAGCATTAGAAAGTCCGAAAGGCATTACCAAATACTCAAAATGGCCCTCAGGCGTATTAAATGCGGTTTTCCACTCATCACCTTGCTTTATTCGTATAAGATTATACGCACCCCGAAGATCAATCTTAGTGAACCATTTAGCCCCCTTAATGCGAGCAAACAAATCAGTCAACAAAGGCAAAGGATACTGATATTTTACGGTAATCTTATTCAAAAGACGATAATCTATACAAGGCCTCAAGGACCCATCTTTTTTGGCCACGAAAAAAAAACCTGCTCCCAAAGGGGACGAAGATGGACGGATATGTCCCTTTTCCAAGGACTCCTTAACATAATCCCGCATAGCAGTATGCTCTGGCACTGACAGATTGAACAAACGACCTTTAGGAAATTTACTACCAGGAATTAAATCTATAGCACAATCGCAATCCCTGTGAGGAGGAAGCGAACTGAGCTTAGGCTCCTCAAAAACATCCCGATAATCAGACAAAAATACAGGAACCTCAGAAGGAGTAGATGAAGCGATAGAAATCGGAGGTGCATCATCATGAACCCCCTGACATCCCCAGCTTAACACAGACATTGTTTTCCAGTCAAGGACTGGATTATGAGTTTGTAACCATGGCAGACCAAGTACTAGAACATCATGTAAATTATACAATACCAGGAAGCGAATCACCTCCTGATGAACGGGAGTCATACGCATGGTCACTTGTGTCCAGTACTGAGGTTTATTCATAGCTAAAGGTGTAGAGTCAATTCCCTTCAAAGGAATAGGGACTTCCAGAGGCTCAAGGCTAAACCCACATCGCTTGGCAAATGACCAATCCATAAGACTCAGGGCAGCGCCTGAATCTACATAGGCATCGACGGAAATGGATGATAATGAGCAAATCAGAGTCACAGACAGAATGAACTTAGACTGTAAAGTACTAATGGCAACAGACTTATCAACCTTTTTTGTGCGTTTAGAGCATGCTGATATAACATGAGCTGAATCACCACAATAAAAGCACAACCCATTTTTCCGCCTATAGTTTTGCCGTTCACTTCAAGACTGAACTCTATCACATTGCATTGTCTCAAGTGCCTGTTCAGAAGACACCGCCAAATGGTGCACAGGTTTGCGCTCCCGTAAACGCCGATCAATCTGAATAGCCATAGTCATAGACTCATTCAGACCCGTAGGCGCAGGGAACCCCACCATAACATCTTTAATGGCCTCAGAAAGGCCATCTCTGAACTTTGCAGCCAGGGCGCACTCATTCCACTGAGTAAGCACTGACCATTTCCGAAATTTTTGACAATATATTTCTGCTTCATCTTGCCCCTGAGAGAGAGCTAATAAAGCTTTTTCAGCCTGAATCTCCTGGTTAGGTTCCTCATAGAGCAAACCCAATGCCAGAAAAAACGCATCCACATTAAGCAACGCAGGATCCCCTGGTGCCAATGCAAATGCCCAATTTTGAGGGTCACCCCGCAGGAAAGATATAATAATCTTAACCTGCTGAGAAGGGTCTCCAGAAGAGCGAGATTTCAAAGAAAGGAACAGCTTGCAATTGTTCCTAAAATTCAGAAAACTAGATCTATCTCCAGCAAAGAACTCTGGAATAGGAATTCTAGGTTCAGACATAGGAGCATGTACAACAAAATCTTGTATATTTTGAACCTTAGCAGCAAGATTATTCAAGCTGGAAGCTAAACTCTGGACGTCCATGATAAACAGCTAAGGTCAGAGCCATTCAAGGATTAAGAGGAGGAAAAAAAAAAAAAATCAGCCTGGCTGCAATTAAGGCTAGGCAGCAACCTCAGAGGAGAGAAAAAAAAAAAAAAAAACTTCCTCAGACTACTTTTCCTCCTACTTCAGCCCAAACATTTTGGTCCGGCTATACTGTCATGATTCCAATGGCAGGGAATCACAAAAGGACAAGCACCAACGAGCTCTAGGGTGATGGAACCTGAGCTGACCGCGACCCTAAACCTGAACACACAAATAACAATAGCCGGGGAACGTGCCTACGTTGATCCTAGACGTCTCGCACCAGCCGAAGATCTAACTTCCCCTATTAGAAGAAACACAGACCTCTCTTGCCTCCAGAGAAATACCCCACAGAAATAGCAGCCCCCCACATATAATGACGGTGAAATGAGAGGAAGGCACATACACAGTATGAAAACAGATTCAGCAAAATGAGGCCCGCTAAAACTAGATAGCAGAGGATACAAAAGTAAACTGCGCGGTCAGCAAAAAACCCTTCAAAAAACCATCCTGTAATTACTTGAACTCATGTTCCAACTCATGGAACATGAGGAGCAATTACAGCCCACTAAAGCAACCAGCAGCAAAGAGACAATTATATGCAAGCTGGACAAGACAAAAATAAAGCAAAACGTGGAACAAGAAAATCAAAACTTAGCTTGTCCTGAAGATTACTGAAGCCAGAAGCTGAGGTAACAAAACACTCTGATAACCTTGATAGCCGGCGGGGAAATGATAAGAAAGCCCGGTTAAATAGGAAACTCCCAAATCCTAATAGAACAGGTGGACACCAGAGACAGCAGAACACAAATCACCCAGTACCATCAGTAACCACCAGAGGGAGCCCAAACACAGAACTCACAACACACACATGCACACCTGTTCCATTGTGTAAAAGTACATATGTGTAAAAGTACTCTATCCATACCTCACCATCAATATACAACAAGGCTGCATGAACCAAATGTTGCTGTTAGAAGGTACTATGGCCCCAATTTCTCAAGACTCACAATTTTCTTGCTGGTCTTGATGAAGGGATGCGGTGGAGTCAAACTCTCCAGATTCATGAACAGGTGATGTATCTTCAAGAATCATGAGCATTTGATAAGCTGCGTGCACCTCCCTCTGTGTGCCAAGCTAGAAACCTTATACCTAGACCATTTCTACCATAATAGCACCATGTTATGTCATGATTCATGAATTAGAGGAGCCGTGGCATCACACCACGTCACACCCCAGCTCTGTTTTGGCGTAGCTGGAAGAAACTTGTCTGAAAATCCCAAAAGACACAAAATGTTACCCAAAACAGGAATTATAATTTTTTTTTACAACTTATATTTTTCATACTCTGAGGTCTGGAAAGACCTCAGACCTTTAATAAACATATTAAATTTGTGGAGTGTAACTCTACAAATCATAATTCCTGGTAAAAATCCATGCAAATAGGGAAATTTAAATTTTGGCTGATTCTTCTCATCTCTAACTAGTAACCTTACCTTCTTGTATTATAACGGGGACACAAGTATGTATCTAAATACTACAACTAGAGGCATACATTGAGTCTCCTGCCCCCGTTGCAGGAAATTACCATAACTCAAACTAGCAAGGCATCAATATGCCATGCAAAATTGATGGTGCCTTGTTATGTGATAGCCTGAAATTCTGTGCCTATTTTTCCTCCATATATACATTTGATCCTTGTGGCCAAAGAGTTCTATTTTAACCTCATCTGTTCCCAAGACTTGTTTTCAAAATGTATCAAGATTGTTAAGGTGTTCTTTTGCATACTTTTAATGCTGAATTTTATGGTGAGAATGCAGGAGAGGTTTTTTATGATTACTCTTCCATGTAGGCCATATTACTGCAGGTGTCTCTGAACAATAGAACAATGTACTCTAGACTCAACTCATGTTTTTAGAGGGGTTTTTTTGCAGTCAAGCAAAGGTTTTTATCTGCTTCTCCAACAATCATACAAGCAGCTCTAATTGAAATTTTGCTTGATCTTCCTGACCTTATCTTGACCTCCACTGTTCATGTTACCTACCATTTCTTAATTACATTTTGAACTATGGAAAGGGCAACTTCACAATGCTTTACTTTATTTATCTTCTAATAGCCTTCTCCTGCTTTGCGAGCCACCATCATTTTTATTTTCAGAGTGCTATGCAGCTTCTTGGAAGAAGCCATTGCTGTTACTTTTTGGTACAAGGTTAGGGGAGGCAGTTTAAAAAAAAAACTGGGAAATTCGCATCGCCTTTCCTTTCCTAATGAAGATAGTGAAAAAGCCCTAACCTCAACAGGCTAATTGAGGTCTAAAACCTTGGTCAAAGTTATCTGAGCACCTAATTGGGTAAATCTGGGGAAACCACTGGGTAAATCTGACAGGGAGAAGGACTTGGGGATCCTAGTTAATGATAAACTTACCTGGAGCAGCCAGTGCCAGGCAGCAGCTGCCAAGGCAAACAGGATCATGGGGTGCATTAAAAGAGGTCTGGATACACATGATGAGAGCATTATACTGCCTCTGTACAAATCCCTAGTTAGACCGCACATGGAGTACTGTGTCCAGTTTTGGGCACCGGTGCTCAGGAAGGATATAATGGAACTAGAGAGAGTACAAAGGAGGGCAACAAAATTAATAAAGGGGATGGGAGAACTACAATACCCAGATAGATTAGCGAAATTAGGATTATTTAGTCTAGAAAAAAGACGACTGAGGGGCGATCTAATAACCATGTATAAGTATATAAGGGGACAATACAAATATCTCGCTGAGGATCTGTTTATACCAAGGAAGGTGACGGGCACAAGGGGGCATTCTTTGCGTCTGGAGGAGAGAAGGTTTTTCCACCAACATAGAAGAGGATTCTTTACTGTTAGGGCAGTGAGAATCTGGAATTGCTTGCCTGAGGAGGTGGTGATGGCGAACTCAGTCGAGGGGTTCAAGAGAGGCCTGGATGTCTTCCTGGAGCAGAACAATATTGTATCATACAATTATTAGGTTCTGTAGAAGGACGTAGATCTGGGGATTTATTATGATGGAATATAGGCTGAACTGGATGGACAAATGTCTTTTTTCGGCCTTACTAACTATGTTACTATGTTACTATGTAATTCTCCAAGAGTGCCCCCCAAAAAATGTAAAATATGAATGTTAGGCGTCGAGTTCCAGCTGCTGCACAGGGGGAATCTCGAGCCATGTCCGCTGCAGTCTCCCATTTTTCTCCAGCCGCAGTGGAGCCTGTTCAGTGGAGACGTTGGTCCCAGTGCCTGGCCAGGACAGATACAGCACATTTGGTTACTGCTGCCCTTCCAGGTACAGTCATTATAACTAGTGCTGTTAAGCAACGAGCTGGCGCTCCTGGGACTAAGTCCTGCTTTTCCTCTCCTGAGCATGCCCAGGGGAAGACCTATCATTGGAGGTCGGGGGTCACATGCTCAGGTCCTGTTTCAGCTCCTATTGGTCCACTAGGAAGGTCCTGAACTGCTACAGCTATAAAAGGTTCTCATGGCCGCACGGCCATGTGCTTGTATTACTTGTGTTTGGCAGTTGCCAGTTGATACTCTGCCACACTGTATATAAGTAGTGTGAGTCTGTTTAGCCTTGGGTCTGTACACTCAGGCAGGCAGCTAGCGTCAGTGGGGGCAATTAGCCTTGGCTTAGCATCTGGTACCTTCATGTGTGCAGTTAGCACAGAAGAGTTCCAGAGCAAGCACAACTTTTAGTTAGGGTTTTAGTTCCTGTGTACAGCGCGTCTCTGTGAGGCAACAGAGCTCGCTTTCATTTCACACGAGATGAAGCTTAACCCATGTGTGAGCTCAGTGTCCATCCGCCATTACTTGCAGCAGGTATCTCTGCACGGTGGACTCCGAGCTGCGAACACACCTCATATCTATCACCCTATTACTTGGTGCATTCCACTAGCCCTAACAGATGAATATCTATTTATACTGTATATAAATATATATTTTACCTAAAATACAAAGGGAATGTGTCATCTTTAACTTTAGGCCTTTTAGAGATCATTTCATCTTAAATTTGCTTAACTGTTCACAGTAACAGAAATTTTAATCAGGGTGCCCAAACTTTTACATGCCTTTGTGTATATAGCACTTTATTCATAATGCATGGTAAGGACTCCCCGTTCTACAGGCTGTGAATTTTCTCCTATAATAGCGTAAGTACTCTTGAAGAAGGTTAAACTCTTTGCCCCTCTTAATGTGTTACAAAGACATTTATAGTAATTATTTATTATACTTTTGAAGTAAATTGTAGTTGGAGGGTTACTGGTGGGGCACAAGGGATCTATACATGAACAAAAATCTTCACTGTACATGCCAAGATGATTTAACTCATCGAGCCATGAGCTATTCATGAAAGCAGCAAATGGATGTGTATATACTATTTCCAGTTTTTATGATACCTTAGTTTTACTCTCTCTGTAGGCTAGATATTTTCTTTTTCATATGTTTATGGGCAAACAGCACAGCAGTATACATGACTGGCTCTGTGTGCAGCACTATGTGCTATCTACAAGGCTACCGACAATCTGCAAGGACTTTGAAGAGTTGGGGAAGAAAGTAAAGGAACTGGATGCACAGGTAGTTTTTTCTTCTATCCTTCCAGTAGACGGGCATGGCACCAGGAGATGGAACAGGATCCTTGATGCAAACAACTGGCTAAGACGATGGTGCAGACAACAAGGATTTGGATTCCTGGACCACGGTGTGAATTACTGGTATGATGGACTCCTCGCCAGAGACGGACTACACCTCAACAAACCTGGGAAACACACATTCGCCAGAAGACTCGCTACACTCATCAGGAGGGCGTTAAACTAGAAGAAGAGGGGACGGGAAGAAAACATTAGACTCGAACAAAGACGACCCAGGAAAACATACTCAGAAGGGAGGTAAGAACATTTCTAAAACAATCCACAGTGAGGAGATTGGAACAAAACAAAATCCTCTAAACTGCATGCTCGCAAACGCCAGAAGCCTGACAAACAAGATGGAAGAACTAGAAGCAGAAATATCTACAGGTAACTTTGACATAGTGGGAATAACCGAGACATGGTTAGATGAAAGCTATGACTGGGCAGTTAACTTACAGGGTTACAGTCTGTTTAGAAAGGATCGTAAAAATCGGAGAGGAGGAGGGGTTTGTCTCTATGTAAAGTCTTGTCTAAAGTCCACTTTAAGGGAGGATATTAGTGAAGGGAATGAGGATGTCGAGTCCATATGGGTTGAAATTCATGGAGGGAAAAATGGTAACAAAATTCTCATTGGGGTCTGTTACAAACCCCCAAATATAACAGAAACCATGGAAAGTCTACTTCTAAAGCAGATAGATGAAGCTGCAACCCATAATGAGGTCCTGGTTATGGGGGACTTTAACTACCCGGATATTAACTGGGAAACAGAAACCTGTGAAACCCATAAAGGCAACAGGTTTCTGCTAATAACCAAGAAAAATTATCTTTCACAATTGGTGCAGAATCCAACCAGAGGAGCAGCACTTTTAGACCTAATACTATCTCATAGACCTGACAGAATAACAAATCTGCAGGTGGTTGGGCATTTAGGAAATAGCGACCACAATATTGTGCAGTTTCACCTGTCTTTCACTAGGGGGACTTGTCAGGGAGTCACAAAAACATTGAACTTTAGGAAGGCAAAGTTTGAACAGCTTAGAGATGCCCTTAATCTGGTAGACTGGGACAATATCCTCAGAAATGAGAATACAGATAATAAATGGGAAATGTTTAAGAACATCCTAAATAGGCAGTGTAAGCGGTTTATACCTTGTGGGAATAAAAGGACTAGAAATAGGAAAAACCCAATGTGGCTAAACAAAGAAGTAAGACAGGCAATTAACAGTAAAAAGAAAGCATTTGCACTACTAAAGCAGGATGGCACCATTGAAGCTCTAAAAAACTATAGGGAGAAAAATACTTTATCTAAAAAACTAATTAAAGCTGCCAAAAAGGAAACAGAGAAGCACATTGCTAAGGAGAGTAAAACTAATCCCAAACTGTTCTTCAACTATATCAATAGTAAAAGAATAAAAACTGAAAATGTAGGCCCCTTAAAAAATAGTGAGGAAAGAATGGTTGTAGATGACGAGGAAAAAGCTAACATATTAAACACCTTCTTCTCCACGGTATTCACGGTGGAAAATGAAATGCTAGGTGAAATCCCAAGAAACAATGAAAATCCTATATTAAGGGTCACCAATCTAACCCAAGAAGAGGTGCGAAACCGGCTAAATAAGATTAAAATAGATAAATCTCCGGGTCCGGATGGCATACACCCACGAGTACTAAGAGAACTAAGTAATGTAATAGATAAACCATTATTTCTTATTTTTAGTGACTCTATAGCGACAGGGTCTGTTCCGCAGGACTGGCGCATAGCAAATGTGGTGCCAATATTCAAAAAGGGCTCTAAAAGTGAACCTGGAAATTATAGGCCAGTAAGTCTAACCTCTATTGTTGGTAAAATATTTGAAGGGTTTCTGAGGGATGTTATTCTGGATTATCTCAATGAGAATAACTGTTTAACTCCATATCAGCATGGATTTATGAGAAATCGCTCCTGTCAAACCAATCTAATCAGTTTTTATGAAGAGGTAAGCTATAGACTGGACCACGGTGAGTCATTGGACGTGGTATATCTCGATTTTTCCAAAGCGTTTGATACCGTGCCGCACAAGAGGTTGGTACACAAAATGAGAATGCTTGGTCTGGGGGAAAATGTGTGTAAATGGGTTAGTAACTGGCTTAGTGATAGAAAGCAGAGGGTGGTTATAAATGGTATAGTCTCTAACTGGGTCGCTGTGACCAGTGGGGTACCGCAGGGGTCAGTATTGGGACCTGTTCTCTTCAACATATTCATTAATGATCTGGTAGAAGGTTTACACAGTAAAATATCGATATTTGCAGATGATACAAAACTATGTAAAGCAGTTAATACAAGAGAAGATAGTATTCTGCTACAGATGGATCTGGATAAGTTGGAAACTTGGGCTGAAAGGTGGCAGATGAGGTTTAACAATGATAAATGTAAGGTTATACACATGGGAAGAGGGAATCAATATCACCATTACACACTGAATGGGAAACCACTGGGTAAATCTGACAGGGAGAAGGACTTGGGGATCCTAGTTAATGATAAACTTACCTGGAGCAGCCAGTGCCAGGCAGCAGCTGCCAAGGCAAACAGGATCATGGGGTGCATTAAAAGAGGTCTGGATACACATGATGAGAGCATTATACTGCCTCTGTACAAATCCCTAGTTAGACCGCACATGGAGTACTGTGTCCAGTTTTGGGCACCGGTGCTCAGGAAGGATATAATGGAACTAGAGAGAGTACAAAGGAGGGCAACAAAATTAATAAAGGGGATGGGAGAACTACAATACCCAGATAGATTAGCGAAATTAGGATTATTTAGTCTAGAAAAAAGACGACTGAGGGGCGATCTAATAACCATGTATAAGTATATAAGGGGACAATACAAATATCTCGCTGAGGATCTGTTTATACCAAGGAAGGTGACGGGCACAAGGGGGCATTCTTTGCGTCTGGAGGAGAGAAGGTTTTTCCACCAACATAGAAGAGGATTCTTTACTGTTAAGGCAGTGAGAATCTGGAATTGCTTGCCTGAGGAGGTGGTGATGGCGAACTCAGTCGAGGGGTTCAAGAGAAGGCCTGGATGTCTTCCTGGAGCAGAACAATATTGTATCATACAATTATTAGGTTCTGTAGAAGGACGTAGATCTGGGTATTTATTATGATAGAATATAGGCTGAACTGGATGGACAAATGTCTTTTTTCGGCCTTACTAACTATGTTACTATGTTACTATGTTACATAACACATACACAGAAGGCAAATGCTATTTACTTTCACCAGTCTATTCCAGACAAGATTAGCACAACCTACAATTTTTTTTAGTAACTCAAAGTTATTGTAAAAAATAGCCCATGTGAATTATCGCCCAGGCTAACATTAGATCAATTTTCTGTCCATTTTCCTCGCAGACATTACTTGGACCAAACATACATTCATCTGAACATACCCTTAAAAAAATCGAAGTGCAAATGTGGTTTAACAATTATAGGGACTAGTCGAATCGAAAAGGAAGTCACAAATTTTCTTCTAACATAAATGCTGACAGGAATAACAGGAAAGAAAAATGTATCTCAATGGCCCAAATGATCAGTCTTTTCAAAAAATAATGCAGCAGTGTAATATATGAAATATTATATGAAAGTACTGTGTGAAATTAGTCTATTTATCTAACACTGCATTGTTATTTGTAATGTTCATTCTATAATGAATTGAATGTGAGTAAGCTTGCTGTACTGTGATTAACAGCTCAGGTTTAAGGTCCTGCTGCTTAGTCGGGTATAGGGAGAGCACTGAACACAGTGCTGTCAGCATTGTTAGACATCATTGCCAAACACAGAGCAAAAAAAAAAAAATATTGCAGATTTAAAACATGATGTAAATGATTTAATGGTTCATTTTGTGGGGATCTGGTGGAGTTTTTCCATTGTATACATTTATGACATATTAACAGAATGTCAATTACAGTTCGTGGTGCTTAAAGCATAAGTCATATGGACTATAATTGAGGTTTTATGCCAACCCACCAGTATGGTAACATAAATTTAACAGCTAATAGAACAATAAATAAGAAGTAAATGCTGTGTACAGCATACACACACACACACACACACATAAACCTCACTCAAACGTTCATGTTTCAAGTACAGGTTCTACCATTGTTTCTCACAGAAAGGATTTGTACCCATTATAGCCTATGGGCAAGTTCACGTGTCCATTTTTTGAGACCAATAGAAGGGACTGTTTGAAAACCTTGAGAAACTTTTAAGCCAGGAGCAACACTCGTGGGATCACAATAACTTGAGGAAATATTTGGAAAACGAGATAATTCCTCGAGGTTTGAGAATTAAGAAGATCCCAACGTATGTGTTTTCAAATGACTTTTTGACCAAATGGAATTGTGTTTTATCACAATGTTCCCGTAAGTTAATCTAGCTAATTATTTCTCATGAAGAGACATGCCTAAATGAACTGAAAATGGAGATTGATAAAATAAATATGGACCTCCAGAAATTCAACAAGCTTGCGGAGTATGAGAATTTGAGCAAACGCATGACTGAAAACATCAAATCTCTGGAAGATCAGATTATGAGGACAAAAAAAGCAAATTACAAAGAGATATAACTGACAATAAGAATAATCAGGTTTATACTTGGAGAGAGACAATTCCCTTGTGGTTTCCATATAAAATCTGCACTTAAAAAATGCACTCCTGACAGTAGTATGTCTAAAAAGTCAGTGTATTTTTCCTTATCAGATCATAGCAGTACAGATTATGATATGGATACATCTTCTGGTCATTTTCCTGGTGCTGACAATAGACGCAATTCAAATTTGACAGCATCAAAAAATGCAGAAAGACCAGAAGAGGGGGCAGAAAAAGATTTCTGGAGAAGATATCAGACATGGAACAGATGGAAAGGATGTAACTTTGGACAACAAACCATCTAACGTGATTATTCTTAGTCCCACTATTTTGTCTGACCATCAAATCTCTGTTCTTGAGTGGGGTCTCAATTTTCTTCCCAGTAAAAACTTTTGACCTTTTTCAAACCATAAAGGATGTCGACAAATTAGCCAGATTGTTAACTGTAAAAAGACATTTATTTTTCTGAGGATAATGATGCTAACAGTCCCCATTACGCTTTTTCTATTCCTAACGTCATCTTTTATCTTCGAAGAAAAAATGCTATTCTAACACTTACTTACAGCGTCGAGAACAACGTTCAGATATGGTTATGGATCGAGATATTGTTGTAACACCTTCCAATTCCACCTATTATCCAATCCAGGATAGGGTTCCATCTTTTGAACTCTTTCAAACACTGGTGAAAAACATTTCCCACATGTCTACTTTACATCAGCACAATCTTTGAAGCATAATTTTTTGTTATGAAGTTATAAGGGTTAAAAGCTGACCAGCAATTTCTCATTTTTGCAACAAAATTTGCAAAACCAATTTTTTAGAGGCCACATACCATTTGAGGTGACTTTGAGGGGCCTACATGACAGAATATACCCCAAAATTACACCATTCTAAAAACTGCACCCCTCACGGTACTAAAAACCACATTCAAGAAGAATATTAACCCTTCAGATGCTTCATAGGAATTTTTGGAATGTGAAAGAAAAAAATAAACATCTACTTTTCTGTCACAAAAATTTTCCTTTAGACCCAATTTGTTTCTATTTTCACAAGGGCAATAGGAAAAAATGGACCATAAATTTTGATGTGTAGTTTCTCCTGAGCAAGCTAATACCCCATATATGGGGAAAAATCTACTGTTTGGGCACACGGCAGGGCTCAGAAGGCAAGGTGTGCCATTTCACTTTTCAATGTAAAATTTGCTGGAATTTCCTTTCTGTTCCATCCCATATGATGAAAATGTAATCTACATAACGCAAGAACGTGCGGATATGTTTCATGTAAGGGTTAGAGGTATTAGTAATGCTCTTCAAAAGCAGCAAGAAATGTTTGCAAAAACACATGCAACCGGTGTGCCCATGGCGGTCCCAAAGTTTTGTAAATACCATTTGTCAAGGAACGTGAATGCATTATGAGTCAACACAAATTCTAATGATTCTGTAATAAATATGAGAAAGTCCAAACTTTTTTAGTATTTTCTAGAATTTTTCTAATGGTGTCAATAACTATTTTTTGTGGAATGTGTGTATACAAACTTTCCACGTCAATTGAAACTAATGAAAAAACTAGTTGCCAGTCAAATTTTTAAAGATTTTAAAAAAAATCTCCAGAATCTCTTATGTTAGTTGGAATTTGTTCCAATAAAGGTTTTAAAAGCCAGTTTAGATATTTGGATAAATGTTCGGTTAACGAATTAATCCCTGATATTATAGGGCCTCCGGGTGGCTCCGTCATGGACTTATGGATTTTTTGGAATGCTCTACCAATGCGGTTTTTGGGGGTAATCTGGTATTAATTTTTCTGCCTGTTTTATTGAAATAATTCCTTTTTCAACATATGTTATCAGAATTGTTCTTAATTTATTATTGTATTTGTGTGGTGATCGTAATAAATTGTTACTCCAGCATGAGGCACGCTGGACTCTAAAAACAAATGCCCAAGGTCCATTAGGATTAAATGATAGAATTGATCTTTCTGTATTTTTGTAAAAGAAAATAAGTTTTTTTTATTTGCATGTCTGTAATGTATGACTAGTGAGTAATTGCTATGATTGATTTTAATTCACATTGTGCATTGGTGCAACCTCTGTGTATGCCTTGAAAAAGGAAATGATGGTTCTCACTCACTCGGACCCATTGAAGCGGTAACACGCGAAATGGCCGTCGTCCTTTCCAGCACTCCCCGCATTCCTCCATAAGCCCGAATCCCGCACTCAAATGCCTGCACCATTGGTGAAATAAAGGATTTTTGAGAAATACTGCAAATGTGGTGAGTGCCGCATTTTTTTTTCTTTTTTGTCAAGCATTAGACTCATGTTTATTCTGTGCTGTGTAACCCAAATCATTTGCATAGTTGATAATCAGTTAAAGAAAAGGCCATTTTACTTCTTTTATGGACTCATCTCTAGTGCAGTTCACTTTTCTCTTGTATGGACCAAGCATACTTGTCATGATTCATTTTTTGGATTTGTGACAGCTCTGGTTCTGTTTTAATTTGAACGTTTTTTCCTTTTCGGCCAGTAAGGGTTAATGTCAGATTCCTTTCTGGCTGCTTCTTTGCTGCTGATCAGCTGGTGTGGACCACTCCCACCATCTTTTAAATAGTTACATGACACATTAGCTTGCTGTTGGCAATAGAGTTTATCTGTGAAGACCAGCCTAGGCATTTGGAGCTCTCTGGTACCAACAGTGTATATGCTGCTTCTGAGGAGTTTGGGTTCCTGGTTCCATATTCTCTGCTGTGTGGCGCTTGATAGCAGAGGCTGGAGATATAAGTATTGTTGTTCCTTTCCTTGTCTATCTCATGCTTGTCACTACTCCCTGTGTTGATACCATCTGCAGTGGTGAGGTTAGCGTCCTTACCGACCAGTGCACTAGCCAGGGTATTGTGAGGTGACAGCTAGGGACTAAGCACGTGATGAAAGCGGGGGAAGGACCCTCATAGGACACTAGTGGCTTCCTCTCCCTTTTTCCAACCCGTTGTTTGTGTGTGTTGTGCCGACCGCCGAATTTTCCCATCCTGAGCAAGACAATGTCCTTAAGACTGAACATCGTCGGCTCACTGGAGGAAATAAATTAATTTCGTTCATGTAGCCACAATTTCAGTGTGGGCGGGCAGCACAAAAATGCTGTTTATGTGCAAATTAACCCTGTATCTGCAAACATATAGTGTTCTCTGAGATGACAGGTTTCCTTTAAAGCAATAAATATTTCTGCACTCTATTTTAACTCCATTCCTTTTATGATAAATTTATTTGTTATCTAAAAAGGAAAATGCTATCTACACATATGTCATTTCTAATTATTCTTCAGCAGAGGATTACAGTTTTTTTTTTTATATATATATATATATATATATATAACTGAAAATTACATGTTTACAATCTATCTCCTTTTATAATCAATCTCTTGTAATGTTTGAATCACAGTTGTGAAATACTGGACTAATATGTGATATGACATAAAATGTATGTGGATATCTTATACACAGTATAAATTCTTTAACTACACAATTTACTTGGGAATTAATAAAAGCGTGACAAAACGATCTCAAATTATTTCTTACTTTTTATCACATATGGCAAAAGATAGGCATAAAACACTATTTTATTATTGCAATGCGATCATTTACAGAGCTCCATTTTAGCTTTCTGATTAAAATAAAGTAGTTTTTTTTTTGTGCCGTGTCATTTTAAAGCCCACTGCAAATCAGATTTGAATGAAAATATCATATCACAGATGCTGAGACATCTGCTACCTGTTTTGGTTACGGGTCTACTACACCACCCCTCCCTCTGTTGTTCTGGCTAGTGGCTGCAACACTCTGTGAGAATGAAATAACTTTCTGCTTAGATGAATCTGTCACATTATGATCTAATATCCAACAGAATCAAATATTAAAGTGGATCAAAGTTCAGCTTATAGACCAGCGAGGCTTAACTATCAACCCGTGCAATGAAAAGTATTTTTAATTACAAACTCTAGGGAGTTCCAACAAAGAAGACACACTTTACTGGCCAAACCCCAACCGGCATTTATGAGCACAATGGAAACTTTATATTGCCATTTGATTAGCTTGCAGTCGTACCAGGCTGCAATAAAAGCATACTTCTGTAAGGTGAAAGACTGCTGAGAACTACTTTAGAATTACTCCCTTGCTTCACTGGGAATCGAATGTGGATATCCAGCATAAATCCCTATTTTCCCTCAATAATATACTGGCCGTGAATCACAATGTCACGCTAAACCGATCATAATCTAACACTTCACGCCTCAGCCAACAGTTTGATTTGTCTGGGGAAGAAGCAAAGAAATGGCCAATGGCACTGATTCCCTGCAGGGAAAGATGTATGTGCCCTCAGTGAACTACTTTTTATTTTTTATTATTAATAATGATTGCCTTTCTAGATTAACATTTTAGCAAAGAGGGTTTATTATACCAGTAAAATTTTCCAAGTTTTGGAATACATTACAAGAGGAGTAAAATAATTTTATTTTTTATTTTTTAATTTAAAAAAATAAAATAAAGCTTTAAGTCTTTTTCCTGACTAATGATATCTGCACTTCTGCTATGTGACGAGAAAATAATGTAGAGTCATCATTATTTTGATTTGGATACTGGTTGCCTGAAGAAAAGTTCAAGAAAATAATAGAAAATATTTATATTTTTTTATATGTTTTCTTGTGTCAAAATGGAAGAAGCAGCTTCTGTGAAGTTAAAGTCAGGTGTGGCGGAGTTTCAATAGCTTCCTTGTGGTTTCTACCTCTTGCACAATGTAGATATAATTCGGCATTTTATTGCTATTATTACATAGCCCTTTTATTTATCTGCAATACTACATCAGTGGTTTAGCTGATATGTTGATACTATAACTATCTCAATATTATTTACTAATATTTTTTATTGTTTAATATTATTTATATAATTGTCTTGTAATGTTTTCATTTCTTTTTCTGTCTAGATGTCACCGTATCCCAGAATTCCAAGTGGAGGAAGTTCACCGACCACCATATTGGGACACCCAAGTGATGGGTGTCTCATTATGGAAACTGCTGCTGGTACCAACTTTATTGCGCGGTACCACCAGCAGAACACTGTCACGCCACACACACACATACTCTATATGCATTATGCACCACACACACTCTCACACTCATACTCACACACTCACACTCACACTTACACTCACACTTACACACTCCCATTCACACTCACTTACACACTCACACTTAGTCACACTCACACAGTCACACTCACACAGTCACGCTCTCACACTCACACACCCACACTCACACACTCACACATACACACACTTACACACTCACACTCACAGACTCACAAACTCACATTCACACTCACACACACTCGCACACTCACACACATACTCACACACTAAGTCACACTCACACTCACATTCACACTCGCACTCACATTTACACTCACACACTCACACACTCCCTCAGGCACACTGACACTCACACACTAACACTCACACTCACACTCACTCAGTCACACTCACATTCACACTCACACACACTCTCACAGACTCACATATTTACACACTCACACACTCACTCAGTCACACTCACATTCACACTCACACACTCACACTCAGTTACACTTACACTCAGTCAGTCACACACACATTCACACTCACACTCACACAGCCTCTTGCACGGTACCACTATTGGAACACCGTCACAAACACGCCGCCACCAGGATCAGCAAAATGATTCACTGACTGCTGCCATCTTTGTACAGGAGTAGTGCATGCACAGTTTTAATGTGACCGCTGCTATCCATCTGCACAAAGATGGCAGCAATCTGATTTACTGCGCCTGCGGGAATTACGTGAAGGTGCAGTGAATCATTCGGCTGATCCCGGTGGCAGATGCGCAACGTGTCTATGGGCAAAGGAAGATGGTCACATTAAAGGGGTTTTCCCAAGAATGAAAGTTTATTTTAAAAATTGACTGCGTCTGACTTTGTACGGATAATACCACATCTCCTGGGCAGGGGAGGAAGCAAAAGATAATACTGACATTACAGCAGGGGATCACATTGGATTCATTTTGTGAGGTAAAATATTTCACTGACTGTTTGTAAAAAATATTTTACCTCACAAAATGTATCATCTGCGATCTTCTGCTGTAATGTCAGTAATGTAATGTCTTTTGCTTCCTTCCCAGGAACCGTGGTACGTTCAGTACACAGTCAGATACAGAAGATTTTTTAAATGAACTTTTGTTCGTGGGAAAACCTCTTTAAAAAGCAAATATCAATGCCAACATGGCTCCTCATAAAAAGTATGCCAATGACAATGAAAGGAAAGCAGCAAAGGCACAACGTTGAAGACAACAAAGGGCAACTGAGACTCTTGAAGAGCAAAAGCATAGCTGGGACAAAGACAATGCATATAAGCATAGGCGTCAAGCACATGAGTCCCCTGATGCAGAAGTCATTAGATTATCGCAGAATGCCATTAGGCAACAACAGCGCTGCATGCCTGCCCCCATTGTGACATTACCGCCCTCCCGATGTTATAGCATCGGACCTCCATCTAGCGTTAGGTACACAGGGGGAATCTCGAACCACCTCCACTGCGGTCTCCCATTTTTCTCCAGCTGCAGTGGAGTATGCTCAGCGGAGACGTTGGTCCCAGCATTTGGCTCAGGCAGATGCTCTGCGCTTGGTTGCTGCAGGCTCAGCTATTGTAGCACTAGCCAGTACTGGTCAGCGGCGAGCAGACGCCTCTGGGACTAAGTCCTGCTTTTCCCCTTCTGAGCATGCCCAAAGGAAGACTTCTCATTGGAGGTCGGGGGTCACACACTCAGGCCCTGTAGCAACTCCCATTGGTCCTTGTTACAGCTTTCATTTACCATTTGAGTAATTTCTAGGTGTTCCTGAAATCAAATATAAGTCTAGTTGTTTATGACATTTATTATTAATACTACTGTCTACTAACATGACAGAGGTGTGTAGATTCAATCATAAATAAGTTGCTGACAGATTAGCCATTAAATGCCACAGTGAATGGCAACCTCAGCATCTAAAGTGTTTGATAGAGGGAAAAAGATTCCTCAATCATATGTTCTGTAACTTGATTGCAAAATGCCCATGGGTTATTATCATAGCGGCAATGGGCCCAACAATCGCCCCCAGATCTGCTGTCAGTATCCACTTACCAAAGTGGTTTAGTGGGATGACAAAAAAAATAAAGTAAGTTAAAATTCAATAAAGTTTCATAAAAAACACCTCTCCATAAAAATGTAAACAAATTTGGGAGCATCCCAATCCTATGTAACCTAAAATAGCACCAAAAAAGTACAAATGTATAATATAACAAACAATTCCTTAAATGACAACATTAAAAAACAAAAAATGCAAAAGTTATGGATATCTGGATTCAGAGACGTAAAAATCCCCATTTGCCAGTGATGAGCGATCATGCTCGGAAGTGCTCGGTGCTCGCCCGAGCAACTCACTGCTCGAGATGCTCAGCGAGCGGTGAGCATTTCCGGGATTGCTTGGCAGGAGTTCGGATCCCCGCTCTGCATGTTTGGCGCTCTTTACAGAGCCAATCAACATGCAGGGATTGTCTGCAATTGTACTGCACTCTAATTCCGCAGCCATGTTGGTTGTGGCATTAGTGATTAGCTGGCCGCACACATCATCAGGTCTATATTAGACCTGGCTCCGCCCTGCTCATCACAGTCAGCTCCAGACTTAGGCAGTGTAGGGGGACTTGCTACAGAGATAGGAACAGATTTGGTGTTGTTTTAGTTAGTGTGGGTATACCATCTTTACTACACAAATCCATCTAAACCAACAGTCCTTCTGAGGACTAATCAAAGTGCATAGAGCGACATATATCAGTGCTAGGAAGGCAGGCAGTGTATGTGTCAGACTTCATTGCATAGCAAGAGGGTCCATTCCAGTACTGTCTGCTGCTGCCTATTATAAATATTTACCTTATATAATAGCCCTAGGTATCAGGGGCCAGGAATAATTTTTTTTTGCATCTTAATCCTGATTATTTTCTTCAAAAGAAATCCAGAGCACATTGTTTTTTTGCTACATTTGCTTGCTGGCACTGCAGAATACAGCCAGCCCATATTCTTTCCATATTACAGTGTGAAAATCCAGCTATTTTAAACAGGGGTTTGTCCATCACAGGGATCACATCTGAGTGCGCAGAAAATTCTGCCTTTTCTAGGCTACTGTAAAATTTTGTTGGAGTGTCTTATACAAGTTATTGACACCACTTTGCAGAAAAAAATAGTTACCTACAGGGCATTTATTGTAAACAGGGGTTTGGCCGTCACAGTGATCACATCTGAGTGCGGTGAATATTCAGACATTTCTGTGCTACTGTAAAATTTTGTTGGAGTGTCTTATACAAGCTATTGACACCAGTTGGCTGAAAAAAAAGTTACCTACAAAGCATTTATTTTAAACAGTGGTTTTGCCATCACAGCGTTCAAATAGTTACCTGCTGTCCAGCTATTTTAAAATATTCCACCTCCATTTAAAATGGCCAAGGCATGTGGCAAGGGACAGGGAACTGGACGTGATGGTGATGGTGCATGCAGAGGCTGAGGCTGAGGCCATGGGCAAGCTGAAATAGTGCTACAACAAACACTCACATCTTCTCACCCAGCCTTCCTGTCCCAATTACTAGGGGACCACAGCAGTATACCACTATTGAACCCAGAGCTTAGTCAAAAGGTTGTTGGTTGGATATCAGATAATGCTTCCAGTCACTTTGCCACCAACACCATCACCCTGTCTTCCACGCGGTCAAGTCTGAGTAGCTGTGAGTCTAGATTGCATATTCCTCACCCAGATCCTCCTTCCTACCACCATGCCGAATACCCGGAGATAACTGATCCCAAACTTGGACATTCCAAAGAGCTATTCATTTTTCTATTTTTAGATTCGGGACTCTTGCTTGGTCCACTTGAAGCGGGGCAAGAGGAGCTGGCATGTAGCAATGCCCAAATATTTGAGCAGTCATGGTCACACAAAGGTGATGGTGGGAACGTGTCACAAGAGGTGGATGATTATGAGACACAATTGCCAGAAATTCAGGAGGAGGACCAGGGTGCGGAAGTGTAAGAAGATGTGGTGGATGATATAGTTACTGACCCAATCTGGCAGCTGGACATGCAGAGCGAGGACAGCAGCACACAGGGGAAGGGAGATGTAGCACCGAAACAGTCAGGAAGAAGCAGTGTGGTGGCCGCAGACAGAAGGCGGGTAACTGTTCCTTGTAACACCAACAAGACCTAAGTTGTCAGTACACTTGTTAGGTCTTCCCGAGTCTAGTTGTTTTTAAAGACTCTGCCAACAACCTCAAAAAGGCCATTTGCACCACCTGCCAGGCCAGCATTAGCAGAGGTAGCAAAATTACCAGCCTGACCATCACCAGCATGATCAGGCACAAGGTAGCAAAGCACCCAACTTTGTGGGCCAAACCCCATGGTCCAGGAACAGTATCTGCTGGTAACACCACTGCTTCTTCCACTGTTGTGCATGCAAGCCAATCCCCTGTCCATGGTGCATGCGAATATACCTCCTGCCCTACACCTGTTTTGCATACACTCAGCTAGCACCATCAGCAAGCACGTCCATGTCCTTGTCCCAGTGCAGGGTTCTGTTGTCCATACCCCAGGACTTGGAGCACAAGCGCAAATACGCAGCCAATGCACCACAGGCCACGCTATTAAATTCACACATTTCTCGACTGCTTGCTCTGGAAATGCTACCTTTTAGGCTTTCCGCAACCTGATTTCAGCAGCCATCCCTCGATACTCGGTTCCCAGCAGCAACTATTTCTCCCGGTCTGCCTTCCCTGCATTACACAAGCATGTGTCCCACAACATTAGTCGTGCCTTCAACAATGCAGTTACTGAGAAAGTACAAAAACAGAAAAACTTTTCAGCTCACCCAGTAGAATCATTCGTCTGTAGTCCACATAATGTCTGAGCAAGGAAAAAACATCTCTGTCTGACGTTGAAACTTGTGCACATGGAAAGAAAAATCCAGCTTCAGGAATAAAAAGTATCAAAAATTTATTTAAACATATTAAAATTTGGAAAACTGCTGACAAGCATAAAATGACATAATTTGGATGGAAGCTACCATGTAGTTGCTGGACGCGTTTCAAGCACAAACGGCGCTCTTAGACTTCAGCAAAAATCTAGCTCCAGGAATAAAAAGTATCAAAAATTTACTTAAACATATTAAAATTTGGAAAACTGCTGACAAGCGAAAAATTACATAATTTTGATGGAAGCTACCATCTAGTCGCTAGATGCGTTTCGAGCACAAACGGCGCTCTTAGACTTCAGCAAAAATCCAGCTCCAGGAATAAAAAGTATCAAAAATTTACTTAAGCATATTAAAATTTGGAAAACTGCTGACAAGCGAAAAATTACATCATTTTGATGGAAGCTACCATGTAGTCGCTAGATGCGTTTCGAGCACAAACGGCGTTCTTAGACTTCAGCATATAGTCTAAGAGCGCCGTTTGCACTCGAAACGCGTCCAGCAACTACATGGTAGCTTCCATCCAAATGATGCCATCATTAGCAACACCATCCCACTTCTCTGTCTTCTGAAACGCTCTCTGCTCACAATCAAAGAGTATGCATTGCACGCGGAGCACGATCAGATGGAGCATGGACCTTACAGGGTGATTACACACAGCCCAGCCTCATCTCATCCCAATGTGCATTGTGTGACTGTGAAGGAAACCCGGTTCCTCCCACATCACCAATCCGTGACATCACTACACAGACACAGCTCTCCGGCACCCCTTAGTCTTTCAGGTCAATAAGGGAACTGCACCTAGAGCAAATTGCTGCCAGGGCAGATTGCCCTGTTACCCATCTGGGGGTATTCTGAGATTTGCAATCAGAATAAAAGGATCATCCCAAAATTAATTTATGATTTAATTGCCTTAAGGGGGCACTAGGTAATTACAAGAAATATACAGAAAGAATATACCAAGAGTTACAGTCAGAGTAAAATATAACAATAATAGCACAAGGCTTAGAGGTATAAAGCTGTAGGTCAATTTACCAGGTTGAAGGTCGCTTGTGGAGGTGGGGGAGCTCTGCGTTCTACAGGTGCAAGACTTAGTTGCTGGGCAACCCCCAAAAAGCGTGTGCTTGCTCCCCTTTGGCTGGCATATGCCCTCTTCCTTAGTTCATCGCCATCTTCTTCTGTTGAGTGTGTCACTCTCCAAGTGTCCTCAGCTCTTATACCTTCTGTGTCCCTCCCCCCTGTAACTGGCTGGGCTAGCAATCTCCACCCCTCAGCTTAACTGCAAACTCTGTACCCAATATCTAATATATGGAATAACTGCACCCAAGATGATCGGATCAGTATACGGGTGGTACCAGCGCATGAGGTTTGTTCTGCCGGTCGTACAGGGATCAAACCTGGACCCATTCGGTCGCAGTGGGAGGCTGATCTCTATATCTCAGGTACCAGAACTCCCACGGAATCGGGAGTTGCACTGTCAGATGCGCAATTTCTTCAGGGCCATGAGGATATTTTTTATGAGCCTGTACCTCGGACGACGCGTCCATAATTAATAATTACATGGCGGAGACAGTCCGGCTGGGCAGATAATAGACTTAAAGAGACAAAAAGCACAGTGAGGTTAAAAATACTCTGTTGTAAAAAAAATCACAGTAATAAGCAAGTGCTTGTCAAAAGATGGAAAAAAACAGGGTATTTAGTTTATACACTTTTTTGCAAAAAAATGTATACTAAGCTGCTCCACCAATCGTCAAGGTATACCCTTATAGAGCAGTCCTATCTAATGTATATAATCCCTATCTGATGTATTTAAAACCTGATGATCTGTATAGTACCTGTATAAGCAGGGTTCAGAGAAGGACTATCCATGTGGACATGCAGGATGGAACAGCTTAAATGCAAATGGCCCACAGAGGAGTGATGAACTCCCCAGTCTTGTAGAAACAAGAGAACAATTATAGAACCAGAAACACATGGGCTACTTGCACATTGAACAAGTCTGTAGGAACCTGTTCACACCACCAAAAAACTTGAAGACACAAAAATCACAGTGAGGTCAAAAATAATCTGTTGTAAAAAAAAATCACAGTAATAAGCAAGTGCTTGTCAAAAGATGGAAAAAAACAGTGTATTTAGTTGCTCCTTTTTTTGCAAAAAAAAATGTATACTAAGCTGCTCCACCAATCATCAAGGTATACCCTTATAGAGCAGTCTTATCTAATGCATATAATCCCTATCTGATGTATTTAAAACCTGATCATCTGTATAGTACCTGTATAAGCAGGGTTCAGAGAAGGAATATCCATGTGGACATGCAAGATGGAACAGCTTAAATGCAAATGACCCACAGAGGCTCTGGTTCCAGATAATAGACTTAAGGTACCGTCACACTGAGCGACGCTGCAGCGATACCGACAACGATCCGGATCGCTGCAGCGTCGCTGTTTGGTCGCTGGAGAGCTGTCACACAGACCGCTCTCCAGCGACCAACGATGCCGGTAACCAGGGTAAACATCGGGTTACTAAGCGCAGGGCCGCGCTTAGTAACCCGATGTTTACCCTGGTTACCAGCGTAAAAGTAAAAAAAAAACAAACACTTCATACTTACCTTCCGCTGTCTCTCCCTCGGCGCTCTGCTTCTCTGCCCTGTGTAAGCCCAGCGGCCGGAAAGCAGAGCGGTGATGTTTACCCTGGTTACCAGTGAAGACATCGCTGAATCGGTGTCACACACGCCGATTCAGCAATGTCTGCAGGAAGTCCAGCGACCAAATAAAGTGCTGGACTTTCTGCAGCGACCAACGACATCACAGCAGGATTCTGATCGCTGCTGTGTGTCAAACTGAACGATATCGCTAGCCAGGATGCTGCAACGTCACGAATCGCTAGCGATATCGTTCAGTGTGACGGTACCTTTAGGCTCCTGGAGCCACCTGATATGCATGCTTTAATTGAGCCCCCAGGCACCTCCCTGACCCCTGCTGGTGTGGCTTCCTCACTTAAGCTCTGAAGTGCCATCTGCCTGCTACACTGTGCTCAGTTCATTACCATATTAAAGGAACTTTAATCAGGTAGAGGAAAAGGTGGGGGCCAGGAGTGTTCATCCCTGCAGATGGGTGACCAGGAAAATTCTGATATGGGACAAAAATGGAGTCACGCCAATCTCTGTTAGTATGCCCCGTATCCAAAATGGTGGCTGCTCCCTCATCACAGTGACAATGAGGAAGAAGAGGAGGAGGAAGCACAGGAGCTCGTTTCATGCACTTTAGATGGTACTAAGGCTACGTTCACATTAGCGTTTTGCGACGCAGCATCGCCGACGCAACGCACGACGCATTAGGAACGCACAATAAAACGCACCTTTTCCGACGCATGCGTTGTCAAACAATGATGTCATTTTCCACCCAATAGCATGACGAAAAGCTTATCTAGTGTCTAGACACTAGATAAAGACCACCAATGGATAGAAGAGGGTGGGTATAATGGAATTTTAGTATATATACCCCGGCATAGATAAATTCCTCCCATTTCGCGTGTTTTCAGCATCAAGATGGAGCGTCCCATGGAGAGTATCTACCTCAATATGGAGCTGGATTTTGCCACTGCTATTGCTTACGCTATCGCCTTTCATGAACAAAGGAAAAGAGATAAACAACGGAGAAGGAGTCATCGGCGCTTTTGGCTACACCCTATAGTGGAAGTCCGAGAGAGTCGTGGAGCCTACCATTGTTTGTTTGGCGAGCTAAATGACAACCTGGAAAAATACTTTGAGTATACCAGGATGTCTCAAGACAGCTTCCGCTATCTGCTGCGTCTGGTGGAAGGAGACATTACCAGGCACGACACGCAGCTCCGGAGATCGATTTCCGCCGAGGAACATCTGCTGGTGACTCTACGGTACGTAATGTAGCTATTTGAAGGACTTATATGTTCTGCCCTTTTTTTTAAATAACATTTTTTTTTTTTGGGGGGGGAGGAGTGTTGTGAATTCTGTTTTCGAACTCCCTCCTGTGGCGAGTTCTGTCCCTCTGGTGGCTGTGAGTGGAGCTGCTGCTTCTGAGGTTCCTTCCACAGGTGACGTAGTTTATTCTTTGGCTGGCTGTTCTATTTAACTCCACTCAGATCGTTACTCCATGCCAGCTGTCAATGTTCTTGTACTGGTTCAGTTCGCTCTTGGATCTTTTTGGTGACCTGTCTACTCCAGCAGAAGCTAAGTCCCTGCTAGTTATTAATTGTTCATTGTTTCCTTGTCCAGTTGGCTATCATGATTTTGCCTTGCTAGCTGGAAGCTCTGGAATGCAGAGTGGCACCTCCGCACCGTGAGTCGGTGCGGAGGTCTTTTTGCACACTCTGCGTGGTCTTTTGTAGTTTTTTGTGCTGACCGCAAAGTTAACTTTCCTATCCTCAGTCTGTTTAGTCAGTCTGGCCTCCCTTTGCTGAAACCTGTTTCATTTCTGTGTTTGTGACTTTCATCTTAACTCACAGTCAATATATGTGGGGGGCTGCCTTTTCCTTTGGGGAATTTCTCTGAGGCAAGGTAGGCTTTATTTTCTATCTTTAGGGCTAGTTAGCTCTTAGGCTGTGAAGAGGCGTCTAGGTCGTGTTAGGTACGCTCCACGGCTATTTATAGTTGTGTGATAGGATTAGGGGTTGCGGTCAGCAGAGCTCCCACTTCCCAGAGCTTGTCCTGTGTGAGTTTAACCATCAGGTCGTTCCGGGTGCTCCTAACCACCAGGTCCATAACAGTACAGCTGGCCCAAAGTATTAATGCATCTCAATAGAGGGATAAGAGAAGTTCTGAGACCATTTTTTTTTCTCTACAGTGTTTTTTGTCTTTCTTTTCCCCTTAACCTTTGGGTGGTTCAGGACACAGGTGTAGATATGGACATTCAAGGTCTGTCCTCTTGTGTGGATCATCTCACTGCAAGGGTACAAAACATTCAAGATTTTGTGGTTCAGAATCCGATGTTAGAGCCTAGAATTCCAATTCCTGATTTGTTTTCTGGGGATAGATCTATATTCCTGAATTTCAAAAATAATTGTAAACTGTTTCTAGCTTTGAAACCCTGCTCCTCTGGTGACCCCGTTCAACAAGTAAAAATCATTATTTCTTTGTTGCGTGGTGACCCTCAAGACTGGGCATTTTCCCTTGCGCCAGGAGATCCTGCATTGCGTGATGTAGATGCATTTTTTCTGGCACTTGGATTGCTTTATGATGAACCAAATTCAGTGGATCAGGCAGAGAAAATCTTGCTGGCTTTGTGTCAGGGTCAGGATGAAGCGGAGGTGTACTGTCAGAAGTTTAGAAAGTAGTCTGTGCTTACTCAGTGGAATGAGTGTGCCCTGGCGGCAATTTTCAGAAAGGGTCTTTCTGAAGCCCTTAAGGATGTCATGGTGGGATTTCCCATGCCTGCTGGTCTGAATGAGTCTATGTCCTTGGCCATTCAGATCGATCGGCGCTTGCGTGAGCGCAAAGCTGTGCACCATTTGGCAGTATTCTCTGAGCATAGGCCTGAGCCTATGCAATGTGATAGGACTTTGACCAGAGCTGAACGGCAAGAACACAGACATCGGAATGGGCTGTGTTTTTACTGTGGTGATTCCACTCATGCTATCTCTGATTGTCCTAAGCGAACTAAGCGGTTCGCTAGGTCTGCCACCATTGGTACGGTACAGTCTAATTTTCTTTTGTCCGTTATTCTGATTTGCTCTCTGTCGTCCTATTCTGTTATGGCATTTGTGGATTCAGGCGCTGCCCTGAATTTGATGGACTTGAAGTTTGCCAGGCACTGTGGTTTTTTCTTGGAGCCCTTGCAGTATCCTATTCCATTGTGAGGAATTGATGCTACGCCTTTGGCCAAGAATAAGCCTCAGTACTGGACTCAATTGACCATGTGCATGGCTCCTGCACATCAGGAGGATATTCGCTTTTTGGTGTTGCATAATCTGCATGATGTGGTCGTTTTGGGGTTGCCATGGCTACAGGTCCATAATCCAGTATTGGATTGGAAATCTATGTCTGTGTCCGGCTGGGGTTGTCAGGGGGGTACATGGTGATGTTCCATTGCTGTCAATTTCGCCTTCCACTCCTTCTGAAGTCCCTGAGTTTTTGTCTGATTACCGGGATGTATTTGAAGAGCCAAAATCCGGTGCCTTACCTCCTCATAGGGATTGCGATTGTGCTATTAATTTGATTCCTGGTAGTAAGTTTCCTAAGGGCCGACTGTTTAATTTATCTGTGCCAGAGCACGCCGCTATGCGGAGTTATATAAAGGAATCCTTGGCGAAAGGTCATATTCGCCCGTCGTCATCACCGTTGGGAGCAGGGTTCTTTTTTGTGGCCAAGAAGGATGGCTCTTTGAGACCTTGTATTGATTACCGCCTTCTTAATAAGATCACAGTCAAATTTCAGTACCCTTTACCGCTGCTGTCTGATTTGTTTGCTCGGATTAAGGGGGCTAGTTGGTTCACCAAGATAGGTCTTCGAGGGGCGTATAATCTTGTGCGAATTAAACAGGGCGATGAATAGAAAACAGCATTTAATACGCCCGAGGGCCATTTTGAGTACCTGGTTATGCCATTCGGGCTTTCTAATGCTCCATCTGTGCTTCAGTCCTTTATGCATGACATCTTCCGAGAGTACCTGGATAGATTCATGATTGTATATTTGGATGACATTTTGGTCTTTTCGGATGATTGGGAGTCTCATGTGAAGCAGGTCAGAATGGTGTTCCAGGTTCTTCGTGCGAATTCCTTGTTTGTGAAGGGGTCGAAATGTCTCTTTGGGGTTCAGAAGGTTTCATTTTTGAGTTTCATTTTTTCCCCTTCTACTATCGAGATGGACCCTGTTAAAGTTCAGGCCATTTATGATTGGACTCAGCCGACATTTGTGAAGAGCCTGCAGAAGTTCCTGGGCTTTGCTAATTTTTACCGTCGCTTCATCGCTAATTTTTCTAGTGTTGCTAAACCGTTGACTGATTTGACCAAGAAAGGTGCTGATGTGGTCAATTGGTCCTCGGTGGCTGTAGAGGCTTTTCAGGAGTTGAAGCGTCGTTTTTCTTCTGCCCCTGTGTTGTGCCAGCCAGATGTTTCGCTCCCGTTTCAGGTTGAGGTTGATGCTTCTGAGATTGGAGCAGGGGCTGTTTTATCGCAAAGAAGTTCTGATGGCTCGGTGATGAAACCATGTGCCTTCTTTTCTAGAAAATTCTCGCCTGCTGAGCGCAATTATGATGTTGGCAATCGAGAGTTGTTGGCCATGAAGTGGGCATTCGAGGAGTGGCGACATTGGCTTGAAGGAGCCAAGCATCGCGTGGTGGTCTTGACGGATCACAAGAATTTGACTTATCTCGAGTCTGCCAAACGGTTGAATCCTAGACAGGGTCGATGGTCGCTGTTCTTCTCCTGTTTTGATTTTGTGGTTTCGTACCTTCCGGGCTGAAAGAATGTGAAGGCTGATGCCCTGTCAAGGAGTTTTGTGCCTGACTCTCCGGGTGTTCCTGAGCCGGCGGGTATTCTCAAAGAGGGGGTAATTTTGTCTGCCATCTCCCCTGATTTATGGCGTGTGCTGCAGAAGTTTCAGGCTGATAGACCTGACCGTTTGTCCCTGATAGATGGACTAGTAGAGTTATCTCTAAGGTTCATTGTTCGGTGTTGGCGGGTCATCCTGGAATCTTTGGTACCAGAGATTTGGTGGCTAGATCCTTTTGGTGGCCTTCTTTGTCACGGGATGTGCGTTCTTTTGTGCATTCCTGTGGGACTTGTGCTCGGGCTAAGCCCTGCTGTTCTCGTGCCAGTGGGTTGCTTTTGCCCTTGCCGGTCCCGAAGAGGCCCTGGACGCATATTTCCATGGATTTTATTTCAGATCTCCCTGTCTCTCAAAGGATGTCGGTCATTTGGGTGGTTTGTGATCGCTTCTCTAAGATGGTTCATTTGGTACCCTTTTCTAAATTGCCTTCCTCCTCTGATTTGGTGCCATTGTTTTTCCAGCATGTGGTTCGTTTGCATGGCATTCCGGAGAACATCGTCTCGGACATAGGTTCTCAGTTTGTTTTGAGGTTTTGGCGGTCCTTTTGTGCTAAGATGGGCATTGATTTGTCTTTTTCTTCGGCTTTCCATCCTCAGACAAATGGCCAAACCGAACGAACTAATCAGACTTTGGAGACATATCTGAGATGCTTTGTTTCTGCTGATCAGGATGATTGGGTGTCCTTCTTGCCTTTGGCTGAGTTCGCCCTTAATAATCGGGCCAGCTCGGCTACTTTGGTTTCGCCTTTTTTCTGTAATTCTGGTTTCCATCCTCGTTTCTCTTCAGGGCAGGTTGAGCCTTCGGACTGTCCTGGTGTGGATATGGTGGTGGACAGGTTGCAGCAGATTTGGACTCATGTGGTGGACAATTTGACATTGTCCCAGGACAAGGCTCAATGTTTCGCTAACCGCCGGCGCTGTGTTGGTCCCCGACTTTGTGTTGGGGATTTGGTTTGGCTGTCATCTCGTCATGTTCCTATGAAGGTTTCCTCTCCTAAGTTTAAGCCTTGTTTCATTGGTCCGTATAAGATTTCTGAGGTTCTCAATCCTGTGTCATTTCGTTTGGCCCTTCCAGCTTCTTTTGCCATCCATAATGTGTTCCATAGGTCGTTATTGCGGAGATACGTGGAGCCTATGGTTCCCTCCGTTGATCCTCCTGCCCCGGTGTTGGTCGAGGGGGAGTTGGAGTATGTGGTGGAGAAGATTTTGGATTCTCGTATTTCGAGACGGAAACTCCAGTACCTGGTCAAGTGGAAGGGTTATGGTCAGGAAAATAATTCCTGGGTTTTTGCCTCTGACGTTCATGCTGCCGATCTAGTTCGTGCTTTTCATTTGGCTCATACTGATCGGCCTGGGGGCTCTGGTGAGGGTTCGGTGACCCCTCCTCAAGGGGGGGTACTGTTGTGAATTCTGTTTTCGAACTCCCTCCTGTGGTCATGAATGGTACTTCGGCGAGTTCTGTCCATGGACTCCCTCTGGTGGCTGTGAGTGGAGCTGCTGCTTCTGAGGTTCCTTCCACAGGTGACGTAGTTTATTCTTTGGCTGGCTGTTCTATTTAACTCCACTCAGATCGTTACTCCATGCCAGCTGTCAATGTTCTTGTACTGGTTCAGTTCGCTCTTGGATCTTTCTGGTGACCTGTCTACTCCAGCAGAAGCTAAGTCCCTGCTAGTTATTATTTGTTCATTGTTTCCTTGTCCAGTTGGCTATCATGATTTTGCCTTGCTAGCTGGAAGCTCTGGAATGCAGAGTGGCACCACCGCACCGTGAGTCGGTGCGGAGGTCTTTTTGCACACTCTGCGTGGTCTTTTGTAGTTTTTTGTGCTGACCTCAAAGTTACCTTTCCTATCCTCAGTCTGTTTAGTAAGTCTGGCCTCCCTTTGCTGAAACCTGTTTCATTTCTGTGTTTGTGACTTTCATCTTAACTCACAGTCAATATATGTGGGGGGCTGCCTTTTCCTTTGGGGAGTTTCTCTGAGGCAAGGTAGGCTTTATTTTCTATCTTTAGGGCTAGTTAGCTCTTAGGCTGTGAAGAGGCATCTAGGTCGTGTTAGGTACGCTCCACGGCTATTTCTAGTTGTGTGATAGGATTAGGGGTTGCGGTCAGCAGAGCTCCCACTTCCCAGAGCTTGTCCTGTGTGAGTTTAACCATCAGGTCCTTCTGGGTGCTCCTAACCACCAGGTCCATAACAGAGGAGGGATGGAAAATGTAATTTTATTTTATAACAATGTACTTAAATTAAATTTTTTTATTTTTCTTCTTGTCAGTTTCCTGGCAACCGGAGAGACCTTGAGATCCCTGCATTTCCAGTTTCGGATTGGAGTCTCCACACTTTCGGCTATTATTGCCGACACATGCCGCGCATTGTGGGACAATCTCCGTGAGGAATTTTTACCAATCCCAACTACAGCGTTATGGGAGGCCAACGCCCCAAAATTTGACCAACTGTCTTCTTTCCCTAACTGTATTGGAGCAGTGGATGGGAAGCACATTAGGATTACAAAGCCTGCAAGAAGTGGATCTCTTTTTTTCAATTACAAAAAATACTTTTCCACCGTGCTCATGGCAATTGCTGGTGCGGAGTGCAGGTTTCTCACCGTGGACATTGGAGCGTTTGGCCGTGCAAATGATTCACAGACATTTAAGGAGTCTGATATGGGCCGAAGATTATATGAGAACAATTTTAATTTCCCCCAGCCACGACCTCTTCCCAACACCGAAGGCCCGGCCATGCCTTTTGTTGTGGATGGTGACGAGGCTTTTCAAATGTGTGCCAACCTACTGAAACCGTACTCCATTCGGGGCTTGGACCACACAAAATTTTTTTTTAATTATAGACTGTCCAGGGCTAGAAGAACTGTGGAGTGCACCTTTGGAATCCTTGTCTCCAAATGGCGGATTTTAGGATCCGCCATTAATCTGAAAATTGAGACAGTTGATCAGGTGGTGAAGGCTTGTGTGGTTCTCCACAATTATATTATTGCTAAAGAGAGAGTCAACGTGGAAGTTGATGAACCCATAGCAAACCCATTGCCCGATTACCAAGATCATCCACTGAGGACAACTTTGGAAATTGCTCAGATGAGGGATCGATTTGCTTCATATTTTGTTTCATTATGTTGGCCGTGTGTCATGGCAAGATCAAATGGTTTAATGTAGAAACAGTATTTCATTCTGCTGAAACTAACTAATTTTATTGTGCCTTTCCGTTTTAAATAAAAAAGGTCCCCTATGTTACAATGTTGTTGCCAATAAAAAAAAAGTTTTTAACAAATCCAATGTTCTACAACCAAATGTGTGTACCACAAAATGTAATAATGTGAGCACCAGTTACCACATTGACTCTGACAAAACAACCATTGACTCTGACAAAACAATTGTAAACATAGCCGTGTGTTCCATAGTTTTAAATGCGAACATGATCAGCTCCCATCTTGTCAAGCAATTAATCTTGCAGACTATTTGCATATGGAACCTGGCATCATGGAGCGTGATGGCTGAAGCTGGTTTTCTGCCGCTGCATGTGCCGCGGCTGTGTGACAGGCACTACACATGCATGGTGATGCCAACAAATAGGCCTTGGATGTGCATGTGTTCTGCCTGTTACACAGCCTCGTAACATGTGGCTTCAGATCATAATCCGCACTCCATGATGCCGGGGCCCATATGCTACTAGTCTGCAAGTGTTTTGCTTGACAAGGAGGGAGACGATCATGTTCGCTCAACTCTAGTGAGTTAACACTATTGAACTCAGGATGCTGGAATACGTCCAGAGTCAAATAGTGGCGACACTTGGCCACGTGAACATTGCTACCACCTCATCTGACCAATAACTTTAAGGTACCGTTACACTAAACGATTAATCAACGATCACGACCAGCGATACGACCTTACCGTGTTCGTTGTTAAGTCGTTGTGTGGTTGCTCGAGAGCTGTCACACAGACAGCTCTACAGCGACCAACAATGATGAAGTCCCCGCGTAACCAGGGTAAACATCGGGTTACTAAGCGCAGGGCCCTTAGTAACCCGATGTTCACCCTGATTACCATTGTAAATGAAAAAAAAAATTATAAAGTACATTTTTACATTACGGTGTCTGCCACGTCCATCGCCGTCAGCATCCCACACTGTGCCAGCCCTAAAGCACAGCACAGTGTTGACGTCAACGGTGTGCTCTGCTTTTACTTTACGGTCGGGACTCACAGTGTCAGTCATTGCGGGAAGATGACGGCGAGGGATGTGGCAGACCCCGGAATGCAAGTATGTACTGTTTGTTTTTTTTACTTTTACTATGGTAACAAGGGTAAACATATGGTTACTAAGCGACCCTGCACTTAGTAACCCGATATTTACCCTTGTTAACAGTGAAGACATCGCTGTATTGGTGTCACACACGCCAATCCAGTGATGCCAGCGGGTGATCAGCAACAAAAAAAAATGTCCTGATCATTCGCAGCGACCTACGATCTGCCATCAGGGGCCTGATCATTGGTCGCTGTCACGCATAATGATTTTGTTAACAATATCGTTGCTACGTCACAAAAAGCAACGATATCGTTAACAAAATCGTTATGTGACGGTACCTTAACAGTAGGTTTGGAAAGTGATATATTTTTTAATCCTCTTTGTGTTTGTAACATCTCATAGTACAATGAGAGACAGCCCCCAAAAATTTACAATAAACTCAGTGTGTCAGATATTGCAGATATGAGGTGTTACAACCACAAGATTTGTGTATACGACGCACGGTGTGAGTTGGTGCAAACTTTATTTTAGACTAAGAAACTACGATGGTGATATCAAAATAACAATTTTATTAAGGGTGACACAAAAAGAAAAATGGGTAAAGTTTCTTAAGGGGTAGGAACTTCCGCGATTAAGGGGGATTGATATCCACCAGTTTGGGAGTGGGTGGAGGAGGAAGAGGAGGAGGAGCAGGAACCACCATACAGAAAAACACTCGAAGGTATGCCAACGTCTGACCACCCTGTGGTTGATGGTGGCGAGATTGCCAACGCAGGAGGTGAGGGAGGAGGCACGACCAGTGTCCTTGGCACTGTGGACAGGCTCTGGCTACTCCTGCTCCGGCTAGACCCCGGCCGAGAGCTTGGTGTTGCTATTGGAGCAGCCAGAGCCGCCGTAGAAGTTCCTGTTTTTGCCTGTTTTCTTCTCTCTCCCTCTGGGTGTTGTTCTGCGTGGCGTCTTTGTGGCCTTGAAGGCCTGGCAGGAGCAGGACTTTGCGGCTCGGTTCTATGGTGTCGGTGGCGGCGGCGGTGGCCCTCGGCACGCGGAGCTCTGTGTGGGTGCTCTGCAGCAGGAGTCGGAGTCATGCTAGCCAGCGATGGGACTACGGGCATTGTAGTCGCTGACTGCATGACCTGAGCCTGCTGTAGAGCAGTCACGTAGGCATTGTTGCAGGCCTGCATAACCGAAATCTGGAGTTCCGGCGTAAGATGTTCCACCATGCCCTTCACAATGGCACTAAAGAAATGTTTTGCCGGCCTCGAGAGCTCGGATTCCATATTTCCAAGGCGCCGGTCGATATTGGACAGAGCTGTGTCCATTCTATCGCCCAGCGCCTTGAAACAATTCTGGAAGATCGTGCTCAAATGCAAAAATTCGGGCATTAGCGGCCTGTCCGAGGCCCGCTGACGCTGTCGGGAATACCCGAAGGAAGGAGCGCCAGTGGCCTCGGACAGGGGAACATCTGATGGACCGGCTGCCGGTTCTCCAGATGGTGGTGCAAGCCTACTCTCGCTGTGGGATGGCTGTGATGGGTCAGATGGCGATTCACGAAGGACCGCTCCAGAGGGCCTAACAGGCTCGAGGGTGCTGCTGTGTGTTCTGTGAAAACATGAGGAAAACATTAGTATACAAAATAAAACATTTCACATTCGCCACCTCAGTTAACATTGCATCACACACTATAAAATTATAATTTGGCCTTTTATGTAAAGGGTCAGTTCCGTCTGTCAGTCCTAACGGTATTAATTCGCTGATTGTTACGGCCAGCTGCCTGTCATGGCTGACGTGACCAATCAGTGCTGGGCACAGTCCTGAATTAAAGGGTCGCTCCTTACTCCCCGCAGTGAATGCCTGTCGCCCGCATACTCCCCTCTGTCAGCGATAAACACTTACCGGCGTTAACCGTTACCGCCGTTAAGATGTAACCAAATTTTTACTATTGACACTGCCTATGCCGCATCAATATTAACCCCTTTACCCCCAAGGGTGGTTTGCACGTTAATGACCGGGCCAATTTTTACAATTCTGACCACTGTCCCTTTATGAGGTTATAACTCTGGAACGCTTCAATGGATCCTGGTGATTCTGACGTTGTTTTCTCGTGACATATTGTACTTCATGACAATGGTAAAAATTATTTGATAGTACCTGCGTTTATTTGTGAAAAAAACGGAAATTTGGCGAAAATTATGAAAATTTCGCAATTTTCCAAATTTGAATTTTTATGCAATTAAATCACAGAGATATGTCACACAAAATACTTAATAAGTAACATTTCCCACATGTCTACTTTACATCAGCACAATTTTGGAACCAAAATTTTTTTTTGTTAGGGAGTTATAAGGGTTAAAAGTTGACCAGCAATTTCTCATTTCTACAACACCATTTTATTTTAGGGACCACATCTCATTTGAAGTCATTTTGAGGGGTCTATATGATAGAAAATACCCAAGTGTGACACCATTCTAAAAACTACACCCCTCAAGGTGCTCAAAACCATATTCAAGAAGTTTATTAACCCTTCTGGTGCTTCACAGGAATTTTTTGAATGTTTAAATAAAAATGAACATTTAACTTTTTTTCACAAAACATTTAATTCAGCTCCAATTTGTTTTATTTTACCAAGGGTAACAGGAGAAAATGGACCCCAAACATTGTTGTACAATTTGTCCTGAGTATGCCAATACCCCACATGTGGGGGTAAACCACTGTTTGGGCGCATGGCAGAGCTCGGAAGCGAAGGAGTGCCATTTGACTTTTCAATGCAAAATTGACTGGAATTGAGATGGGACGCCATGTTTCGTTTGGAGAGCCCCTGATGTGGCTAAACATTGAAATCCCCCACAAATGACACCATTTTGGAAAGTAGACCCCCTAAGGAACTTATCTAGAGGTGTGGTGAGCACTTTGACCCAACAAGTGCTTCACAGAAGTTTATAATGTAGAACCGTAAAAATAAAAAATCATATTTTTTCACAAAAATTATCTTTTCACCCCCAATTTTTTATTTTCCCAAGGGTAAGAGAAGAAATTGGACCACAAAAGTTGTTGTACAATTTGTCCTGAGTACGCTGATAGCCCATATGTGGGGGTAAACCACTGTTTGGGCGGATGGGAGAGCTCGGAAGGGAAGGAGCGCCGTTTGACTTTTCAATGCAAAATTGACAGGAATTGAGATGGGACGTCATGTTGCGTTTGAAGAGCCACTGATGTGCCTAAACATTGAAACCCCCCACAAGTGACACCATTTTGGAAAGTAGACCCCCTAAGGAACTTATCTAGAGGTGTGGTGAGCACTTTGACCCACCAAGTGCTTCACAGAAGTTTATAATGTAGAACCGTAAAAATAAAAAATCATATTTTCTCACAAAAATTATCTTTTTGCCCCCAATTTTTTATTTTCCCAAGGGTAAGAGAAGAAATTGGACCCCAAAATTTGTTGTACAATTTGTCCTGAGTACGCTGATACCCCATATGTGGGGGTAAACCACTGTTTGGGTGGATGGGAGAGCTCGGAAGGGAAGGAGCGCCGTTTGACTTTTCAAAGCAAAATTGACAGGAATTGAGATGGGACGCCATGTTGCGTTTGAAGAGCCACTGATGTGCCTAAACATTGAAACCCCCCACAAATGACACCATTTTGGAAAGTAGACCCCCTAAGGAACTTATCTAGAGGTGTGGTGAGCACTTTGACCCACCAAGTGCTTCACAGAAGTTTATAATGCAGAGCCGTAAAAATAAAACAAAATTTTTTTCCTACAAAAATTATTTTTTTAGCCCCCAGTTTTGTATTTTCCTGAGGGTAACAGGAGAAATTGGACCCCAAAATTTGTTGCCCAATTTGTCCTGAGTGCGATGATACACCATATGTGGGGGGAACCACTGTTTGGGCACATGGGAGGGCTCAGAAGGGAAGGAGTGCCATTTGAATGCAGACTTAGATGGAACGGTCTGCAGGTGTCACATTGCGTTTGCAGAGCCCCTAATGTACCTAAACAGTAGAAACCCCCCACAAGTGACACCATTTTGGAAAGTAGACCCCCTTAGGAACTTATCTAGATGTGTGCTGAGCGCTTTGACCCACCATGGGCTTCACAGAAGTTTATAATGGAGAGCCGTAAAAATAAAACAAAAATTTTTTCCCACAAAAATTATTTTTTAGCCCCCAGTTTTGTATTTTCCCGAGGGTAACAGGAGAAATTCGACCCCACAATTTGTTGTCCAATTTGTCCTGAGTGCGCTGATACCCCATATGTGGGGGGCAACCACTGTTAGGGCGCATGGGAGGGCTCGGAAGGGAAGGAGCTCCATTTGGAATGAGGACTTAGATGGAATGGTCTGCAGGTGTCACATTGCATTTGCAGAGCCCCTAATGTACCTAAACAGTAGAAACCTCCCACAAGTGACACCATTTTGGAAACTAGACCCCCTAAGGAACTCATCTAGATGTGTTGTGATAGCTTTGAACCCCCAAGTGTTTCACTACAGTTTGTAACGCAGAGCCGTGAAAATTCAAAAAAAAAATCTTTCCCCCCAAAATTATTTTTTAGCCCCCAGTTTTGTATTTTCCCGAGGGTAAGAGGAGAAATTCGACCCCAAAAGTTGTTGTCCAATTTGTCCTGAGTACGCTGATACCCCGTATGTTGGGGGAAACCACCGTTTGAGCGCATGGCAGAGCTCGGAAGGGAAGGAGCGCCATTTGGAATGCAGACTTAAATGGAATGGTCTGCAGATGTCACATTGCGTTTGCAGAACCCCTAATGTACCTAAACAGTAGAAACCCCCCACAAGTGACCCCATATTGGAAACTAGACCCCCCAGGGAACTAATCTAGATGTGTTGTGAGAACTTTGAACCCCCAAGTGTTTCACTACAGTTTATAACGCAGAGCCGTGAAAATAAAAAATCTTTTTTTTTCCCACAAAAAATATGTTTTAGCCCCGAGTTTTGTATTTTCCCAAGGGTAGCAGGAGAAATTGGACCCCAAAAGTTGTTGTCCTATTTATCCTGAGTACGCTGATACCCCATATGTTGGGGTAAACCCCTGTTTGGGCACACGGGAGAGCTCGGAAGGGAAGAAGCACTGTTTTACTTTTTCAACGCAGAATTGGCTGGAATTGAGATCAGACGCCATGTCGCGTTTGGAGAGCCCCTGATGTGCCTAAACAGTGGAAACCCCCCAATTATAACTGAAACCCTAATCCAAACACATCCCTAACCCTAATCCCAACAGTAACCCTAACCACACCTCCAACCCTGACACACCCCTAACCCTAATCCCAACCCTATTCCCAACCGTAAATGTAATCTAAACCCTAACTGTAACTTTAGCCCCAACCCAAACTGTAGCCCTAGCCCTAACCCTAGCCCTAACCCTAATCCTAACCCTAGCCCTAACCCTAGCCCTAACCCTAGCCCTAACCCTAACCCTAGCCCTAGCCCTAACCCTAACCCTAGCCCTAACCCTAGCCCTAACCCTAACCCTAACCCTAGCCCTAACCCTAACCCTAACCCTAGCCCTAACCCTAGCCCTAACCCTAGCCCTAACCCTAACCCTAACCCTAGCCCTAACCCTAGCCCTAACCCTAGCCCTAGCCCTAGCCCTAGCCCTAACCCTAGCCCTAACCCTAGCCCTAACTCTAACCCTAGCCCTATTGGGAAAATGGAAATAAATACATTTTTTTAATTTTTCCCTAACTAAGGGGGTGATGAAGGGGGGTTTGATTTACTTTTATAGCGAGTTTTTTAGCGGATTTTTATGATTGGCAACCGTCACACACTGAAAGACGCTTTTTATTGCAAAAAATATTTTTTGCGTTACCACATTTTGAGAGCTATAATTTTTCTATATTTTGGTCCACAGAGTCATGTGAGGTCTTGTTTTTTGCGGGACGAGTTGATGTTTTTATTGGTAACATTTTCGGGCACGTGACATTTTTTGATCGCTTTTTATTCCGATTTTTGTGAGGCAGAATGACCAAAAACCAGCTATTCATGAATTTCTTTTGGGGGAGGCGTTTATACCGTTCCGCGTTTGGTAAAATTGATGAAGCAGTTTTATTCTTTGGGTCAGTACAATTACAGCGACACCTCATTTATATCATTTTTTTATGTTTTGGCGCTTTTATACGATAAAAACTATTTTATAGAAAAAATAATTATTTTTGCATCGCTTTATTCTCAGGACTATAACTTTTTTATTTTTTTAATGATGGTGCTGTATGGCGGCTCGTTTTTTGCGGGACAAGATGACGTTTTCAGCGGTACCATGGTTAGTTATATCTGTCTTTTTGATCGCGTGTTATTCTACTTTTTTTTCGGCGGTATGATAATAAAGCGTTGTTTTTTGCCTCGTTTTTTTTTTTTTTTTTCTTACGGTGTTTACTGAAGGGGTTAACTAGTGGGCCAGTTTTATAGGACGGGCCGTTACGGACGCGGCGATACTAAATATGTGTACTTTTATTGTTTTGTTTTTTTTATTTAGATAAAGAAATGTATTTATGGGAATAATATTTTTTTTTTTTTTCATTATTTTGGAATATTTTTTTTTATTTTTTTTTACACATTTAAAATTTTTTTTTTTAACTTTTTTACTTTGTCCCAGGGGGGACATCACAGATCAGTGATCTGACAGTTTGCACAGCACTCTGTCAGATCACTGATCTGACTTGCAGCGCTGCAGGCTTCACAGTGCCTGCTCTGAGCAGGCTCTGTGAAGCCACCTCCCTCCCTGCAGGACCCGGATCCGCGGCCATCTTGGATCCGGGCCTGGAGGGAGCAGGGAGGGAGGTGAGACCCTCGCAGCAACGCGATCACATCGCGTTGCTGCGGGGGGCTCAGGGAAGCCCGCAGGGAGCCCGCTCCCTGCGCGGTGCTTCCCTGTACCGCCGGCACATCGCGATCATCTTTGATCGTGGTGTGCCGGGGGTTAATGTGCCGGGGGCGGTCCGTGACCGCTCCTGGCACATAGTGCCGGATGTCAGCTGCGATAAACAGCTGACACCCGGCCGCGATCGGCGGCGCTCCCCCCGTGAGCGCTGCCGATCGCATATGACGTACTATTGCGTCCTTGGGAAGTAAAGCCCACCCCACATGGACGCAATAGTACGTCTAATGGCAGAAAGGGGTTAAAAATTGAGAACATTTTTTTTTAACATTACCATGCTATACACACCCATGGTTGGCGTTTTTAACGGCCGCCATGGTTTACGCTTATCGTTGGAACTGCCATGACATCACGGTCATGTGACCGAGACGTCATCACAGGTCCTGCAATCAGACCAACCCTGTGAACAGAACCTGCCATGGACTAGAAGGTCTCCCGTGTCTATTTTTTTAACTTTTTATTGGAAAATGTGATAATCTAGGATGGGCAATATACTACGCCACAATGAAATATTGCACGTGGCTGGCCAATCTACTATGTGTCTGTGTGCTGTATACTGGGCAATATAATAAATTGCTGGGCAATAAACTGCGTGGCTGGGGAATATACTACGTGAATAGGCATGTTGTTCAATACCCGATGTGTGGGAATAGGTACTAAATACTTACTGTCGGCGGGCAAGGACCGGTCTCAGGAACTGAAGAATTCTGTTGTACTTGTAAGTAGATGTCCTTGCCGCAGCAGCACCACTACGAGTCTCTCCCTCCTTTTTCAGGCCCCGATTGAAATGGTCCTTCATGGAGCGCCATCTGGTCTTCAATTTTTTCACTGTGAAAAAGTCAAACAAAAAAAATAAGGTTGAGAAAAACTTTTTTATTTGATACGCAAACGTGTGCGATGCCACAAAAGTAGAACACATCACAGATGGTTGTGTAGCCTGGCCTGATGGATCAGAGCGGCATTTCGGCAATTCTTACCAAATTTATCTTTGTCCGTGGGTGAAGCGCTGTCAAAGCCATCCCACAGCGATTTGGCCACCTCAGCCCACATACGTCTCAACACCACCTGGTCCGCGTGCTGGGGGTCACGGCTGTCCCACAACGGGCCTCGCTCCTGGATAGACGCGACCATGATGTCTATATCTATGTCATCTTGGTCCCGTTGTGAAACCTAGAATAATTGGAAAATATTATTGTTTGCAATATAAATAAAAATTGGTCTCCCTCCCTCCTCCACCACCCCCCACAAAAAAAATGTTTAAAAATAGTAATTTAAAAAAAATTATTTAATAGGTTTTTTGAAAAAAAACTTACTCGCCGTCTTGCCACCACAGCTTGGCCCCGTGGTCGCTGCTCCTGCTGGGTCTGTTCCTCCTCACTTGAAGAAGCCTGGAAAATAGTTTAAAAAAATTGAGTGACACGTCTACAAATGACACCGAATAGTAAGCAACAGTAGATCATGTACTCACCTGACTCCCCAGCGGTGTGGTGTGGCTCGAGTCGCTGGCCATTGTAACTAGATGAAATTCTGAAATTTAAAAACAAATAAAATTATTTTACTAAGCACAATACAAAGGAACATATAGGAAAATATAAAAAAAGCCATACATTAAAATTACGACCACAACGAACAGTGCACTCATAGTACAATGCCAACTGAACTAGCGCTGAGCAAACACCGCCATACATTGAAATAAAAAACAATGGCAGAGACGCCACAATGCCAGAGTATAACAAAAGCATAATACCAGTCCCAGGAATGATAAGAAAACAAATAAACTACAGACCCTATGTACTAATCCAAAAAGACACAGATTTTTTTAACCAAATTTTGACAACATTGATTTCCAAAAGGCACAGGAAAAGGCAAACCATAACGCCATACGTTACAATAGAAAAAATAAAAAATATAAAAAGAGTAAGGCTATATTCACACTTAGCGGTTTTTACCGCGGAACTGCCGCGATTTTGATGCTGCGGGTCCGCAGCAGTTTCCATAGCGTTTACAGTAACATGTAAACCCTATGGAAACCGCAAACCGCTGTGCACATGCTGCGGGAAAAACCGCGCGGGAACGCAGCGGTTTACAACCCGCAGCATGTCACTTCTTTGTGCAGAATCGCTGCAATTCTGCACCCATAGGAATACATTGAACCGCTTACTTCCCGCATGGGGCTGTGCCCACGTTGCGGGAAGTAAGCGGATAATGTGCGGGTGGTACCCGGGGTGGAGGAGAGGAGACTCTCCTCCAGGCCCTGGGAACCATATTTGGGGTTAAAAAATAAAAAATCTGGTTATACTCACCCTCTGATGTCCGGAGCTCCTGGGCGCTGCACGTGGCTGTCCGGTCAGAGTTGCTGTGCGACCAGGACCTGCGGTGACGTCGCGGTCACATGACCGTGATGTCACGAAGGGTCCTTCTCCCACAGCATCTTAGGAACCGGACCACCGGGTGCAGCGCCCAGGAGATCCGGACATCAGAGGGTGAGTATAACCAATTTTTATTATTTTTAACATTACTATTGATGCTGCATATTGCTGCATATGCAGCATCAATAGTATAGGCGGAAACCCGCAGCGGAAAACGCGGAACAAACCGCGATAAATCTGCAGGGAAAACCGCAGTTGTTTTGCCCTGCAGATTTATCAAATCCGCTGCGGGAGAACCCGCAGTGACCCGACGCAAGGTGTGAACATAGCCTAAGGCTACATAGAAAGCCCTGAAATTCATCAGAAAACATTTCTATTAAAAAAAAACACAGTGGAACAACCGCATGCACGGAACAACCAAAACAGCACAATAGATTTCAGAAAAAAAAATAACAACCCCCCCCAAAAAAAGGATACACCACCATACTTTACAACAAAACCAACATGGCCGGAGACAATGAAATGCCATAACGCCAGAAATATACATCACAACCAGAATACAAAAAACAACCCCCCCCCAAAAAAAAATGGAAAAGAAAAGTCAATCCTGGAAAGACCAACATTACAATAATCAACAAGGCCGGAGACAATGAAACGCCATCATATACAACGCCATACATCACAACCAGAATAAAAATTACAATAATCAACAAGGCCGGAGACAATGAAACGCCATCATATACAACGCCATACATCACAACCAGAATAAAAATTACAATAATCAACAAGGCCGGACACAATGAAACGCCATCATATACAACGCCATACATCACAACCAGAATAAAAATTACAATAATCAACAAGGCCGGAGACAATGAAACGCCATCATATACAACGCCATACATCACAACCAGAATAAAAATACACCAATGTCTTTACACAACCACAGTGCAGAACATACACAACTTGCAAAAACAATAAAACAGTTTAAAAATAAAACATGGAGAAAATGCGCAGAATCATTCTATACTTACATCTCTTGAAAGCAGATGATGAGGTCTGGTCTCTTGGTATGCTGCAGGACAAGTGACAAAACAATGCAAACATTTTGTTTATATATGGGGGATGTTTTTTCACTGTCTAGACACAGTCTAGACACTTTTTGTGTAATTTAATTTAACGACGCATGTGTCGCACAACGCATACACGACGCACGCACTTGCGTCCCATGCGTTGTCAATTGGTTTCAATGGGGATTGTAACGCAATTACGACGCACGGGCGACGCAATTGCGATGCACGCATTTTTGTGACGCTACAAAACTGCAACATGTAGCGTCGCCCGCGTCTCGCCAGGTGCGTCCAAACGACGCAAGCGTCGTGCGTTGCACAAAAACGCATGACAACGCATGTCCATGCTCCCCCAATGTTAAAGATAGGGGCGCATGATGCATGCGTCGTTATGCGTCGACGACGCTGTGTCGCAAGACGCTAATGTGAACGTAGCCTAACTGCACTTCTGACAAATCGTCTGTTCAGCGAGGATGGCCTGAGGACAGGGATGAGGAGGAGGAGAAGGAGAGCATCATTATTATTTATTATTATAGCACCATTTATTCCATAGCACTTTACATGTGAGGAGGGGTATACATAATAAAAGCTAGAACAAAAATCTTAAACAATACAAGTCATGACTGGTACAGTAGGAGAGAGGACCCTGCCAGCGAGGGCTCACAATCTACAAGGGATGGTGAGGATACAATAGGTGTGGGTAGAGATGGTCGTGTAGCGGTTTGGTCGATCGGTGGTCGATTGGTGGTTATTGCAGGTTGTATGCTTGTTGGAAGAGGTGGGTCTTCAGGTTCTTTTTGAAGGTTTCGATGGTAGGCGAGAGTCTGATATGTTGTGGTAGAGAGTTCCAGAGAAAAGGTGATGCGCAAGAGAAATATTGTATGCAATTGTGGGAAGAGGGGATATGAGGGGAGTAGAGATTGAGATCTTGTGAGGATCGGAGGTTACGTGCAGGTAAGTACAGGGAGACAAGGTCACAGATGTATGGAGGAGACAGGTTGTGGATGGCTGTGTTTGTCATGGTTACTGTTTTGTACTGGAGTCTCTGGACAATGGGGAGCCAGTGAAGAGATTGACAGAGGGGAGAGGCCGGAAAACAGCAGGGGGACAGGAGGATTAGTCGGACAGCAGAGTTTAGAATAGATTGGAGGGCTGCAAGAGTATTTGAGGGGAGGCCACAGAGCAGGAGGTTGCAGTAGTCAAGGCGGGAGATGATGAGGGCATGGACTGGGTTTTTGGAGATTCTTGGCTTAGGAATGTACACATCTGTGAAATATTTTTGAGTTGAAGGTGGCAGGAAGTGGAAAGGGCTTGGAAATGTGGTTTGAAGGAGAGATCAGTATCAAGAATTACCCTGAGGCAGCGAGCTTGTGGGACTGGGGAGAGTTCACAGCTGTTTACTGTAATGAATAGGTTTGTTGGGGGGTCGCGTGAGATGGGGAAAAGATGATAAATTCTGTTTTATCCATGTTAAGTTTTAGAAATCTAGCAGAGAAGAAGGATGAAATAGCAGACAGACATTGAGGGATTCTGGTTAGTAGGGTGGTGATATCTGGTCCAGAGATGTAGATCTGTGTGTCGTCAGCATAGAGGTGATACTGAAAGCCGTGAGATTCTATGAGCTGTCTCAGGCCAAAAGGGTAAATGGAGAAGAGCAGGGGTCCTAGCACTGAACCTTGTGGGACTCTGACCGGTCAGTCGTCCTCTTGGTGAGGACATGGAAGTATTGCCTGTTAGCAGTCTGGCATGCATGGCTGAGTTTTTGTTACATTGCCTTGACCGTGACCCTTGTGTTCTCAAAATTTTGGGTGACAGTCATTACTGGTTGGTGACACTTCTGGACCCATGGTGAAAAGAGGACTTTCTATCGCTTATTCCCAAAGCGGACAGGTCTACTACTTAAATGGGGCAGTACCAGAAGTCCCTTGTTGCAGAATTATTAAAAATAAACGCTGGTGGCAGAGGTCACAGTTCAATGGACAACCAAGGAGTACAGGCAAGAGAGACACAACTCCAATCCAGCAGAGGTAGGGGAACAGTGGCAAAGTTTTGGGAAACTTTTCTTAGACCCTCCCCTTGCACAAGCCCTGAGGTGCGGAGTACTCTCACAAGGAGTGCAAAGTTTGAGAAGATGCTGACTGTACCAAAGTCCTCTGTGATTCCTCTGTGCCTTATAATTATTGGGTTTCAAAGCTGGATACATGGCATGAACTGGCTCTCTACACCTTGGAGGTCCTGGCCTGCCCTGCCTCTATCGTTTTGTCAGAGCGCATTTTTAGTGCCGCTGGTGGAATTATTACTGATAATGATAACCGTATACGCCTGTCAACTGAAATTGCTGATAGGCTGACTCTTACAAAAATGAACAAAGGCTGGATTGGTCCAGACTTCTCTACACCACCGAATGATAGCAGTGTAACAAACTCAAATCCAGTGTCTTTTTTTGGGAGGTCTATTTGCATGCACCCCTTCATACTCAAACCTGGGTATATGCCTCCTGATTTTGGCTATTTGCTGTTGTCCTCCTCCTTCTTATCATCATCATCCACCACAACTAGATCACCAGGGTGACAGTGGTCCATGATGCAACACCCACATTCTTTTTTGAAAGCATCTTTATGATGCCCTTAACAATAAATTTTATACAGTTTGTTGATGTATACCCCCAAGCGGGAAATGTTTGTCAGCCCACACACTTACTAAATGGCCATTACAAGTTTAGGAAACCTTCTCCTTTGGAATGGGAACAGATATTTATGAGGCCCTCCTCCACGTCTCTTCATTCATCACTAGATCACCAGAGTAACCGTGGTCTGTGAAGCAACACCCACATAACTTTTTTAAAGGGTGTTTATAATGGCCGTAACAAAAATATTTATACTGTATGAGGATTTATACCCTCAAGGGGGAAATGTTTGTCAGCCCATACTGTACAGTTACTGCATGGACATGACAAGTATAGGAGACCTGCTCCTTTATAATGGGAACCTTTTTTCATGAGGCCCTCCTCTATGTCTCTTCAAAGGGGCATTGGAGTGGCTCCAATTTTTTGGCAGCCCTTGCATTCACTGCATAGGCAAACACTGTGGGAGATCAACTTCTTCATAATGGGAACCTTTTTCCTGAGGCTCCCTTCTACATCTCTTCAAAGGGGCATTGGAGTGCCTCAAAATTTTTGGCAGCCCTTGCATTCACTGAATAGGCAAACAGTATGGGAGACACTTCCTAATATTGGGGAAATTGTTTTATGAAGCCCTCCCCCATATCTCTTCCAAGGGGTATTGGGTTGTGTCCAAATTTGTGGTAGCTCTTGCATTCACTGCATAAGCAAATAGTATGGGTGCCCCACCCCATTTTGGGCATCCGCCCCCTGTTGGGGCACCCAGTATGGAGTGAGCTGCTTTCCCACAGAACTTTCCATCCCCTGGTATACTTTCCATCCCCTGGTATATGTCGAGCAGTCCGACCAGTTCATCAGCATTCCGGGGATCACCCTGGGAAAGCCAAGTGCACAAACCGTCCATCACCACATATTCTCCCATCTGCACAAGCATAGAGGACTCTGGCTGCATTCACTTCTGGACCAGGTGCAACAGGTCAAATATTTGGGAGTGTGGTGGTTTGTCCTGGCGATATGCCCAACGGTGATCCTGCTGTGCCCTGATAGTGATTGTTACCCCTCAAGCATGCAAGAATCTCCGTTTTTAGCTTGCCATACTCTTTAGCATCCTGCAAAGCTAAATCATAGTAAGCTTTCTGGGGTTCCCCCCATCATTTATGGTGCCAGTACCTCTGCCCAATGCTCAGGCGGGAGTTTCGACCTTTCGGCGACGCTTTCAAACACCGTCTGGGAAATTTTAAAGATAAAATTTAACCTTTATTAAAGCAATTATTAAAACCCTATATGTGCACTTGCAACAACCATCACCAAAATACAAACACACCACAGAAAAGGCCAGGACAGTGCCAAGCCCTACATTCACTGAATGCACCCTACCTGCCTGCGGAGGTTGGCACCCTATATCCTGCGCTGTGGTGCCCCCTGCTCCTCGTCGACTCTCCCTACTATCCCTATTTAGGCCCTGCTGGGATAGGGGATAGAAATATTCATGCACTCGGTGCGCAGATAAGAATAACTTGAGTTGATATGGATAGCTAGAAGGATCAGTATAACTATCTAATTAAAACTAGTGTTCTCAGCTATCTAGGTAAACTGCATCCCTAGTGTCTCATAGTAGAGCTCTAGCCTTGCTATTTTTTGATTGCTGAAGTCCAAAATAGGCAAAGGTGCTTCAGTGCTTATTTGTAGGGGTTAGGACCATGTGTATATATCTCCTCGGTTGGTTTTATATATACTGGGGATAACTATTAGGGCATTACCCTAGTAGTAAAAAAATATGCCTACTGTGATAGTCAATCATACCTCACGTAGCTATACAGTGACATGATATTATGCTGCAATATGAGCACAATAGTGAATACTTAAAACAACCACTGTTGTGCCATTGGTGGATGTGACAATAGTATATTTACAACCCCAGGGTAAACCAAACCGTTAGACAGTATTACTCAATACATCTTAAATCAAATACATCCCCTTAGACTCAACGCGCTTCCCCTCTTCCAATTCTAAGAGGTTCATCAGGAGTAAACCAGATATCAAAGGGTTACTTAGCTTTATCATATTCTCAGCATTTTAGCCATGTAGTCAGCTGCACCACCGGGCCGATCCCCTATCTGTGTAGTGCTTCCTGTATTTATTTAGTAGTAGCAAGCTCTACTATGAGACACTAGGGATGCAGTTTACCTAGATAGTTGAGGACACTAGTTTTAGTTAGATAGTTATACTGATCCTTCTAGCTATCCATATCGACTCAAGTTATTCTTATCTGCGCACCGGTACATGAATAGTTCTATCCTCTATCCCTGCAGGGCCTAAATAGGGATAGTAGGGAGAGTCAACGAGGAGTGGGGGCGCCACAGTGCAGGATATAGGGTGCCAACCTCTGCAGGCAGGTAGGGTGCATCCAGTGAATGTAGGGCTTGGCACTGTCCTGGCCTTTTCTGTGGTGTGTTTGTGTTTTGGTGATGGTTGTTGCAAGTGCACATATATGGTTTTAATAATTGCTTTAATAAAGGTTAAATTTTATCTTTAAAATTTCTCTTTGGGAGATCCCTTCTGTGAACCGGGTTTAATTCACCCCAAATTTATACATTTTTTCTTCTGTGAAATATTATTCAAACACCGTCTGGATAGCATCAATATTGCAATTCTCCATTGTAGAATCTTCAGCCTCAACATTGCAATTCTCCACTGCAGGTTCTTTAGGCTCAATACTGCAATTCTCAAATGCAGGTTCTTCAGCCTCAAAACTGCAATTCGCCAATGCTGGGTCTTCAGCCTCAACACTGCAATTCATTGCACATTGTTCAGCTTCAACAATACAATTCTCCACGGCAGGTTCTTCAGGCTTGACACTGCAATTCGCCAATGTTGGGTCTTCAGCCTCAACATTGCAATTCTCCATTGTAGATTCTTCAGCTTCAACACTGAAATTCTCCACTGCAGGTTCTTCAGGCTTGACACTGCAATTTGCCAATGTCGGGTCTTCAGCCTCAACATTGCAATTCTCCATTGTAGATTCTTCAACCTTACCATTGCAATTCGCTACTGCCGGGTCAACAGCCTCAACACTGCAATTCGCTAATGCTGGGTCTTCTTCATTCTCAAAACTGCAATTTGCCAATGCCAGGTCTTCAGCAACAACACTGCAATTCGCCACTGCCAGGTCTTCAGCCTCAAAACTGCAATTTGCCAATGCTAGGTCTTCTTCATTCTCAAAACTGCAATTCTCCACTGTCAGGTCTTCAGCCTCAAAATTGCAATTCTCCATTGCAGATTCTTCAGCCTCAACACTGCAATTCTCCACTGCAGGTTCTTCAGTCTCAACGTTGCAATTCTCAAATGCAGGTTCTTCAGCCTCAAAACTACAATTCGCCAAAGCTGGGTCTTCAGCCTCAACATTGCAATTCGCCACTGTCAGGCTCTATTGTAGACTTTTCAGCCTCTACACAGCAATTCTCCACTGCAGGTTCTTCAGCCTCAGAACTGCAATTCTCCATTGTAGATTCCTCAGCCTCAACATTGCATTTCTCCACTCCCGTGTCTTTAGCCTCAACACTGCACTTTGCCAATGCTGGGTCTTCAGCCTCTAAACTGCTATTCTCCTTTGTAGATTCTTCAGCTCCAACACTGCAATTCTCCACTGCAGGTTCTTTAGGCTTGACACTGGAGTTCGCAAATGGCAAGTCTTCAGCCTCAACATTGCAATTCTCCATTGTAGATTCTTCAACCTCAGCACTGCAATTCGCCACTGCCGGGTCTACAGCCTCAACACTGCAATTCGTCAATGCCATGTCTTCAGCCTCAAAACTGCTATTCTCTATTGTAGACTCTTCAGCTTCAACACTGCAATTCGCCACTGCTGGGTCTTCAGCCTCAACTCTGCAGTTCACCAAAGGTGAGTCTTCAGCCTCAAAACTGCAATTTGCCAATGCCGGGTCTTCAGCCTCAACACTGCAATTCAGTGCATAGGCAAACAGAATAATAGTACTAACTTCCTAATGTTGGGAACTTTGTTTTCAGGCGGCTATCCTGTACGTCTGTTCAAATGGTTATTGGGGTGCGTCCACATTTGGTGCAGATGCTGCATTCACTGCATAGGCAAAAAGTATGGAAGTACCAACTTACTAATATTGGGAACATTGCTTTCAGGGGGCCATCCTGCATGTCTGTTCAAAGGGTTATTGTGGTGCATCTCAATTTGGGGCAGGGCAGGCCTTGCATTCACTGCATGGGCAAACAGTATGGGAGTACCAACTTCCTAATAATGGGAACATTGAATAGGTGTACAGTATGGCCCCCTGAAAGCAATATTCCCATTTTTAGTAAGTTGGTACTCCCATAAATTTCCCAGTGAATGCATTTGTCTTGGTTGAAAGCAATGCTAAAGTTCAAAAACACATTGACAAAGTTATGTGTGAACATAGCCCAAGGTGTGGAGGAGAATTTATGTTTTTGGTTATTTATTTTTCCTTATATACAAGTCATTACCCTTAAAAGTATGACTCTGACAACATTGTTCACAGCAGTGACCTGGGAGTCAGAAATGCTTACAGCGGTCTTCCCCATGATGTTCCCATGTCATTTGAGCACTGTTCCCATCGATTTCTGCAATTTCTAGTTCCTCTAATGACCCCCGGAGGGGCCATAGCAAAAATGCTTGAGTTTCCCATATGCATACATTGGGTTTAGCACCCGTGCATTACAATATGCTCTACCTGAGCAATGAGCACTCGAGCATTTTTGTGCTCACCCACCAGTACTGTTTAACCATAAAACATTTTAAATTGTGCATAAGTGATTTTTTTTTTCAAAAAAACTATACATGATTGGTATTGTTAGATTTCTATGAACTTTAGAGGGATGCAACATTAGTCCGCCTCCACGTGGTGCACTCTGGGTAATGCTAAAGGACTAACAATTTTGACAAAAAATTTAATTACATCTAGATCTCTTGGTCAATATATTTTACATCATTTCGACTCATTTCTGTTCCTTTGTACCCTTTCAATCACTGTCTATTGTTTGTTATTTATTCTTATATGATGTTAAAATATATGTTCATACGATTAAATAAAAAAATATGAACTTTAGAATAAAGTAACCGAGATAATTTTACTGCACAATAAACAATGTAAGAAAAATTAAATTCACTCTTTGCTGAAAAATTATTAAAAACTTATCAATAAATTGTAAGTGCCCTATAAATTATATTTAGAATTGAGAGTCCTCAGTGGTTGACACCTTTTAAGGGCTAACTGAAAAGATGATAATATGTTACCATCTTTTCAGTTAGCCACTAAAAGGTATCAACCACTGAGGACTCTCAATTCTAAATATTTTTCTATCTACTGGCTAACAAGGTATGAATATATGTACAGTGGGGCAAAAAAGTATTTAGTCAGTCAGCAATAGTGCAAGTTCCACCACTTAAAAAGATGAGAGGCGTCTGTAATTTACATCATAGGTAGACCTCAACTATGGAAGACAAACTGAGAAAAAAAAATCTAGAAAATCACATTGTCTGTTTTTTTAACATTTTTTTTGCATATTATGGTGGAAAATAAGTATTTGGTCAGAAACAAACAATCAAGATTTCTGGCTCTCACAGACCTGTAACTTCTTCTTTAAGAGTCTCCTCTTTCCTCCACTCATTACCTGTAGTAATGGCACCTGTTTAAACTTGTTATCAGTATAAAAAGACACCTGTGCACACCCTCAAACAGTCTGACTCCAAACTCCACTATGGTGAAGACCAAAGAGCTGTCAAAGGACACCAGAAACAAAATTGTTGCCCTGCACCAGGCTGGGAAGACTGAATCTGCAATAGCCAACCAGCTTGGAGTGAAGAAATCAACAGTGGGAGCAATAATTAGAAAATGGAAGACATACAAGACCACTGATAATCTCCCTCGATCTGGGGCTCCACGCAAAATCCCACCCCGTGGGGTCAGAATGATCACAAGAACGGTGAGCAAAAATCCCAGAATCACGCGGAGGGACCTAGTGAATGAACTGCAGATAGCTGGGACCAATGTAACAAGGCCTACCATAAGTAACACACTACGTCACCATGGACTCAGATCCTGCAGTGCCAGACGTCTCCCACTGCTTAAGCCAGTACATGTCCGGGCCTGTCTGAAGTTTGCTAGAGAGCATTTGGATGATCCAGAGGAGTTTTGGGAGAATGTCCTATGGTCTGATGAAACCAAACTGGAACTGTTTGGTAGAAACACAACTTGTCGTGTTTGGAGGAAAAAGAATACTGAGTTGCATCCATCAAACACCATACCTACTGTAAAGCATGGTGGTGGAAACATCATGCTTTGGGGCTGTTTCTCTGCAAAGGGGCCAGGACGACTGATCCGGGTACATGAAAGAATGAATGGGGCCATGTATCGTGAGATTTTGAGTGCAAACCTCCTTCCATCAGCAAGGGCATTGAAGATGAAACGTGGCTGGGTCTTTCAACATGACAATGATCCAAAGCACACTGCCAGGGCAACGAAGGAGTGGCTTCGTAAGAAGCATTTCAAGGTCCTGGAGTGGCCTAGCCAGTCTCCAGATCTCAACCCTATAGAAAACCTTTGGAGGGAGTTGAAAGTCCGTGTTGCCAAGCGAAAAGCCAAAAACATCACTGTTCTAGAGGAGATCTGCATGGAGGAATGGGCCAACATACCAACAACAGTGTGGGGCAACCTTGTGAAGACTTACAGAAAACGTTTGACCTCTGTCATTGCCAACAAATAATAATCTTTATTTTTTTTTTTATATAGCGCTAACATATTACGCAGCACTTTACAGTTTGCACACATTATCATCGCTGTCCCCGATGGGGCTCACAATCTAAATTCCCTATCAGTATGTCCAGGGGCTGACTGGCAAATTTTAGCCTGGGGGGCAAGCACACAGCAGTGGCCCATGAGTAGCGGCTCATCCTTAAAGGGGTTGTCGGATCTTATGCTACATGTCTACAGACACTATGTGTGAATCCTCATATCATGCGCTATGAAGATTCTCTGGTGCCGGCAACAGGTGGTCTTGTGACTGCAAGCATGCGATATATATATTCCCAGCCACATTTCGACTAGACTGTTTTGGGCCTTGTTCAATACAGTTGCATTAGGCCATGCAAGTCTGGTCGGCATGTGACCGCACGTATGCAAATCACAAACTTACAGCCACACACCCGCCAAATAACCACAGCACTGCCAGCAATGTGAGAAGCACAAGTCTGCAGTCCAAAGAATGACAGAGTGAATGCACCAACGGCACACACACACACACGCACGCACAGCCCCACTGTATAATGACAGACACATGCATAGCCCCACTGTATAATGACACACACACACAGCTACACTGTATAATGACACACACAGCCTCACTGTATAATGACAGACACATGCACAGCCCCACTGTATAATGACACACACACACACGGACAGCCCCACTGTATAATGACAGACACATGCACAGCCCCACTGTATAATGACACACACACACAGCTACACTGTATAATGACACACAGCCCCACTGTATAATGACACACACACACAGCTACACTGTATAATGACACACACACACAGCTACACTGTATAATGACACACAGCCCCACTGTATAATGACACACACACACAGCCACACTGTATAATGACACACACACACAGCCACACTGTATAATGACACACAGCCCCACTGTATAATGACACACACACAGCTACACTGTATAATGACACACACACACAGCCACACTGTATAATGACACACAGCCCCACTGTATAATGACACACACACACAGCTACACTGTATAATGACACACAGCCCCACTGTATAATGACACACACTGCCCCACTGTATAATGACACACACACACAGCCACACTGTATGACACACACAGCCCCACTGTATAATGACACCCACAGCCCCACTGTATAATGACACACACAGCCCCACTGTATAATGACACCCACACACGCACAGCCCCACTGTATAATGTCACACACACAGCCCCACTGTATGACAGGCACATGCACAGCCCCACTGTATAATGACAGGCACACGCACAGCCCCACTGTATAATGACACACACACAGCCCCACTGTATAATGACACACACACAGCCCCACTGTATGACACACACACAGCCCCACTGTATAATGACACACACACGCACAGCCCCACTGTATAATGACACACACGCACAGCCCCACTGTATAATGACACACACACGCACAGCCCCACTGTATAATGACACACACAATCGCACAACCACACTGTATAATGACACACACACGCACAGCCCCACTGTATAATGACACACACACACGCACAACCACACTGTATAATGGCATACACACACAGCCCCACTGTATAATGGCATACACACACGCACAGCCCCACTGTATAATGACACACACGCACAACCCCACTGTATAATGACACACACACGCACAGCCCCACTGTATAATGACACATGCACAGCCCCACTGTATGACAGGCACACGCACAGCCCCACTGTATAATGACAAACACACACCCACAGCCCCACTGTATAATGACACACACGCACAACCCCACTATATAATGACAGGCACACGCACAGCCCTACTGTATGACACGCACAGCCCCACTCTATAATGACACACACACGCACAGCCCCACTGTATAATGACACACACACAGCCCCACTATATAATGACATACACACATGTACAGCCCCACTGTATAATGACACACACACGCACAGCCCGACTGTATAATGACACACACACACACACACACGCGCAACAGCACCACTCTATAATGACAGGCACACGCACGGCCCCACTGTATGACAGGCACACGCACGGCCCCACTGTATAATGACAGGCAAACGCACGGCCCCACTGTATAATGACAGGCACACGCACGGCCCCACTGTATAATGACACACATGCACAGCCCCACTGTATAATGACAAACACACACAGCCCCACTGTATAATGACAGGCACACGCACGGCCCCAATGTATAATGACAGGCACACGCACGGCCCCACTGTATAATGACACACACACACACAGCCCCCCTCTGTATAATGACAGGCACACGCACAGCCCCACTATATAATGACAGGCACACGCACGGCCCCACTGTATAATGACACTCACACGCATGGCCCCACTGTATAATGACAGGCACATGCACGGCCCCACTGTATAATGACACACACACACACACCCATTGTATAATGACAGGCACACGCACGGCCCCACTATATAATGACAGGCACACGCACGGCCCCACTGTATAATGACACGCACACGCACGGCCCCACTGTATAATGACACACATGCAGCTCACAGATGCACGCAGTACACACACGCACGCAGCTCACACACACGCACGCAGCTCACACGCACGCACGCAGCTCACACACACGCACGCAGCTCACACACACACGCACGCAGCTCACACGCACACATGCACGCAGCTCACACGCACACATGCACGCAGCTCACACACACACACACGCACGCAGCTCACACACACATGCATGCACGCAGCTCACACACACACGCACGCACGCAGCTCACACACGCACGCACGCAGCTCACACACACACGCACGCAGCTCACACACACACGCACGCACGCAGCTCACACACACACACACACTCTCCTCATACACACACACACACTCTCCTCATACACACACACACACACTCTCTCCTCATACACACACACACACACACACACTCTCCTCATACACACACACACTCTCTCCTCATACACACACACAGACACTCTCCTCTGTGGTGCAGGGGCGGCTGATGTCCATGTGCAGCTCTTCAGTTTCTCCTGCTCACAGCTCTGCACTGTCCCGGCACCTCCCCCATCTCTCCTTCTCTGCCGGGATAGCAGATAAGAGCAGGAGAAGCCGGACCTCCGTGCACACACAGGCCGGTATGCCGGTATGCTGACCTTTCATCTTGGCTGCTGGCTCTCTCCCTCAGAGTGGCCGTGGCGCATAGGAGCCTGCTCATCACATACCCCTGCAGCTTGCATGTTAGGGCTGCTGGCGGGATGACACCATCGCGCACTACAGGTGCGCTATGTATTAGTCACTGCCAGTCCTCCAGCGGCCCTGTGCAGCTGCTTAGACACCGGCCCGGGGGGCATATGCATTTCTGCCACCTGGGCCAGCCCGCGCCTGAGTATGTCTTTGGAATGTGGGAGGAAACCGGAGTGCCCGGAGGAAACCCACGCAAACACGGAGAGGACATACAAACTCTTTGCAGATGTTGTCCAAGGTGGGATTAAAACCCAGGACTCCAGCGCTGCAAGGCTGCTGTGCTAAGCACTGCGCCACCGTGCTGCCCAACAAAGGATATATTACAAAGTATTGAGATGAAATTTTGTTTCTGACCAAATACTTATTTTCCACCATAATATGCAAATAAAATGTTAAAAAAACAGACAATGTGATTTTCTGGATTTTTTTTTCTCAGTTTGTCTCCCATAGTTGAGGTCTACCTATGATGTAAATTACAGACGCCTCTCATCTTTTTAAGTGGTGGAACTTACACTATTGCTGACTGACTAAATACTTTTTTGCCCCACTGTATCTTTCCTGTATCATTAAATTATATTTTTTGTGGTATTAAAAATGCAGCTTCTTCTGCAAAAAAACAAGTTCTCATACAGCTATGAGAATAATAAAAACAATATGTCTCTTTGAATGCATTGAAAATAATGACTTGATCATTAAAGAAGCCCTCCTATGAAGATATTGTAATAAATCTACGTATGTGGGAATGTAGAGTAGTATGTTTGTATTAATATAATCACCTATTGAAATTTATTTCTGGTGTCTAGCACTGTTCTGCACCTCTTCTCAGTGACATGATAGCTATTCAGACTCTCTGGTTCACTCTGTGTTCTATTTGTGAGCAAGAAGTCTCTTTTACAATGTAAGGCCAGCATCACACAAGCGAGTTTTACGGACGTATGAGAGGCGCAAAAACTACGCATTGCACACGGACCAATGATTCTCTATGGGGCAGCTCCTATCTGCTGTATATTTCGCAGCCGTATTTTACGGCCGTAGAAAATCGCAGCATGCTGCGTTTGTCAGCGTATTGCGCAGAAAATCCACCAATGAAAGTCAATGGGGTGAGAAAAATATGGATTGCACACGGACCAGCAGTGTGACTTGCGAGAAATACGCCAGACATCTCCAGGTGCCAGGAAATGTGCCAAGCCCTCAATCAGGAAGCTCAGACATGCTAATTAGCTGAAAAAGCCACACAGACATCCCAGAAGTCTGGCGCTCGCCTCCACGGAGTTGCAAGCAGCATGGCAAGCATCATCAATGTGGATATGCTCCTGGTCCTGGTCCAGGAAAGGCCCGAGATTTGGGACCAACGGGATGCCAATTATGGCAATCGGGCTAGGAAAGAGGCTGCTTGGAGGAGCATTTGTGGGATCCTTTTCCCAGATTATGACCAGCGGCCACGTGAGGGACAGAGGCAACTAAGTAAGTACACTCCTGATTATCAACTATTTCAAATTACAAACTGCAGTAAGAACAATATTAGCTCACAGTTATATTTATGTTAGCCTGATTTTGAATGTATATTGCAGCATTTCTGTAATGGTGCAGGACATGATAAAGGGGTTACGTACAATATTTATAGATGTTGCTTACAGTTAGCAAATTGACAATGACAGACTGGTCTAGAGGGGACAGAACCCTGTTCTTGTGTACTTAGATTCTACGGTGTCCCCCTTTTATGGGATTGTGCTATTTGTGTGTGTTTATTTTGCTAATTGCAGATATTAAGTTAGAAATGCAGCTTAGAATAGGGCCTAGTAAAATCTGTGAAATCAATGACACCTTGTGTTACCAATGTGTACAATGTCCTTAGACATTATTTTCTTCTCTGTCATTACAGTGGAAGATGTTATGAGACATTGGAGAAGCATTCGGGACCAGTACCGAAGAGAAAGGCAGAAGCGGTCCAGGAGTGGCTCATCTGCTCCTGCCAAACAAAAATACATTTATTTTGACCGGCTGTCCTTTCTGGATCCCAGTATGGATCTCAGACCGTAAGTACAAACCACACATCACAATACACATATGTTAGGAATGGGCATAGATGATTGCAATTTTTTTTAAAAACTTTTTCAAATTACAGATCTCAATCCAACCTCACTGAGAGGCAGACAACAGGTTCAGATTCAGAGGTACTAATAGATACTGTTGGTGAAGAAGAAGAAGTGGCTGGACCATCTCCGGCTCCTTCTAGGATTCTCCTTCCAGATCCATCTTCGGATGCCCCTCAGGTTTCTCATCCACCTGGTCCTGATGTTGCAGCACCACCCACAGATGCCCCAGCTTCACTGATACCTGAGGATACTGGCCACAGCAGCAGCCCAACTGTTCCTCTTGAGGCCCCACCACAGCCTGCTGTGACCTCACGCCGTGGCCTCAGAAGGAGAGAGATCAGTGCAAGCAGAAGAAATGTGGACACTGGTGTCTTAAATTATTTGGTCAGGGTGAGGAGTCATTTGCACGTAGCCTGGCCCGGGATCTCCGTCCCATTCCCCGTGAGGTGAGGCTATATGTGAGAGGGTGCATGCAGATCCTTCTTGATGCATGCATACATTGAGAGTTGGCTGATGTCACCATCTAACCTCTTACATATGCCAAGAAATCAACCAGTGCATGTTCAAGAGGGATTTGCAGCACCTCCTCCATGTGGGCCTACACCTAAACCCTCTCCCCAACAGAAGCCACCAATGTCAACTAATTACCCAATGGTATCCTTACACCAACCATACCAATATGGCCACTTGTCTAGACCCAGTGTTGAAGGCTGGTCCCAACCTGGGTTTGGACGACATGGTCATATTGGTGGGGGTTATGACACACACGACTTAAATTATTGTCATGATGCCCATAGTATGAACCCTTATGGCAAGCACTCAAGTGGTCAATCTGAGCAGGGCCAAATTTTGGAGCAGGCCCAACAGAGAGCACAACAACAGGATGAAGGGCAATTGGGCCAACAAAGGCCACAAAAGCAGCAACCTGAACTGCCGCCATCACCTCCACCAACATATCATCATCTCTAAAAAAGGGTTTTACTTTGTTGCAAATTGTGTGTGATATGCACACAATTTGATAATCTGCTGTGATAGCAATGTGTTTTTTTGTTTTTTTATTTTTCTCTGGCAAAGTTTTATTGGCCACAAAAGACATATGCTGGCAATATGTTTAATGAAAGTTTCAATTTGGCTAAACAAATCATTTATAAAAACTATTTTGCAATCCAAATTCTTTGTGTTTGTCCAATCATTATGACATCATAGCCAATCATATTATGTTCATATAAATCTAATAATTAAGTCAAATCAACACATATAGTTCAGTAATTCAATGTAGAATTTTATATATATATATATATATATGTTAAGACTGGCGGAATGCACCAAGTATAAGGTGTAATGGTATTAGGTGCGTTCGCCGTCCGAGGTCCACCGTGCAGGTGAAAACCCTGATGCTAGTAGAGACGGACGAGATGGTGGTACAATATGAATACACACTTGGGTTAACTTCACCCAGTGTGAAGGAAGCGAACCCTGTTGAGTCACAGGGCCGCGGTACCGCACCAAGAGAATATATTTAGAGGCACGAGAGTGCGTGCGGTGCCGCACTGGCGGACGCCACTAACCACCCAGGCTTGGGTTAGGAAAGCGCAGAGAAAGCGCACGGCGCCACACTGGCAGTCACAGCAATAAGACGCTGTAATGTGTGTACCGTGCTGATGGCTAAGTCGGACGCTAGGTAGCAATCACCCACCTTCCGCGAGCAGTCATACAATAGGGAGGGGATTTTAAAGAACGACTTTCACTCACAACACACACACATTTACAAAAGACAATACTAGTGCATGGCCGTGCGGCCATGCGAGGCTTAAATAGCTGCAGCATGTTTAGGACCTTCCAAAGAAGGACCAATGGAGTGCTGCAGCACCTGAGCATGTGACCCTGGATCTCCACTGAGAGATCTCGCCCTGGGCATGCTCAGAGTGCAAAGCAGGATTTAGTCCTAGCAGCTACAAGGACCTTAGCTGCAGTATCTGATCATGTGACCCTCGATCTCCACTGAGAGATCTTACTCTGGGCATGCTCAGAATGTAAAAAGCAGTACTTAGCCCCAGAAACGTCCGCTCGCCGCTGCCCAGCACTGACTTCAATGGGAGAAGCAGGAAACGAAGCAGTAACTCTAAGCACAGAGTCAGACTGAGCGAGACGCTGGGATCGACGTCTCTGCTGAGCAAGCTCCACTGCCGCAGGAGAAGAATGGGAGACCGCAGCAGAGATGGCCCGAGATTCCGCCTGTGCAGAGGCAGGAACTCGACCCCTAACATATATATATATATATATATATAGGAATAAACAAAACAATTACAACTGAGATACAGCATAATCCTTCCAGGGAGTAGCACCCTGAGGAGAATCTAAATAATTTGTGTAAATATCCCTCACTTTTAGGCCAGAATGGGGATGCCGCGGAGGAGGGTCATGTGGTGTAGGACTACCCACATTAGTCAACATGTCTTGAACACTATCAGCTGAGGAGCAATCATGATGTCACGTAAAATTGTGTAAAACAACACATGCTTTTATTACTTCGTTAACATTAGCCTCACTCAGCTGAATGGCAGACTGGAGGACATGCTATTTGGCACACAGAATCCTGAAGGCACACTCCACCAGTCGACGCACCCTGGAAAGCCTCAAATTAAACACCCGCCGCCAGGGGTCCAGGTTGCGCCGGGGATAAGGCCTCATCACATGACTCGTGAATTGGAAGGCCTCATCTCCCAGAAGAAGATATGGCACAGCTTCAGCATTAGAGCCTGGGAGTTGTCGTGATGGGGGAGGTCAAACTGATTTTCACGTAGCCGCCAACCCATAATGGACGAATTGAAGACCCTAGAGTCTCCAGTTCGCCCATAGGCCCCAATATCTACAATTATAAACCTGTAGTTACTGTCAACTACAGCTAACAGAACTGCAGAGAAAAATTGCTTATAATTGAAGAATTGGGTGCCCGAGTTCGGCGGCTTACGCACCCAGATATGTTTCCCATCCAGGGCTCCGATGCAGTGAGGGAATTGGCAAGTGACATTAAATCCACAGGCTATTTTGAGCCAATCATCCATTTTTGGCTCAGGCATGACAAGTTCGTGGAGTTTTGACCATATTTCAATACATGTTGCACGCACAATGCCAGAAATAGTGGATCGTCCGATGAGAAACTCCAGATGTAGTCCGGCATAGGACAATCCAGTTGACAGGAAGCTGAAAGTGTAGACAAAATGAGATTAGCTAAGTAAAAAAAATACACCCAAACCAGAGTTGAAAGCAAAAAAATATAAATGTAAAACGGCAGGATTAACAGTGTAATTTGCAAAATCTTCACTGGGTATAAAATTGAACACTGTAAATACATATTTTGTATCATCTTTGGCTATAATTTACACATATAATTTTATGGAGCTGCTAAGAAACAACATAAAAAGGAAAACATCATCAACATACATTATGTGAGGATGGTGAATACATATCGTAAGGTAAGGAGAAGACGCTCCTCTGCGCATATGAATTTTTGCATCCTGGTGTCCTGAAATGTTAGTCCTGGATGTACTGTCTCCAACAAGATGTCAAAGGTTGGTATTGTCATTCAACAGTAAAGATAAAATTTGTCAGGATGTGCCTGCAGAGCTCTATACAGCCTATGAAAATGTCCTTTACTGACGCGTTGTCTCAAAAGTGGATGCACCCACATTCTTCTCCTCCTTCGCGGATCCACTATCACATGGTATGGCTGACCAAAGCGACGAGACAACACCCACTTAAATAACACCCGCTGAGTTGTGGTGAAATGTAGCAACTCAGACATGGTGCCAACATAATAACAATACACCAACAGATGCACACCCACAAAATGGCCAGATGGGAGTGTGCCACCTGTTGCAGAGGCTTTAAATAGGGTTGGTGATGATGATTTAAATAAAATTTAGGCCTGAAAACCGTAAAATGTCAATTTTGTAAGGTTGCGAGAAAATAACGCATTACGGATGTCATACGGATTACATACGCAGAAGTACATGCGCAAAATACGCTGCCACACCCTGCCTATGGATGACATACGGATCACTATTTTGGAAACATTTCTGTGTATTACGCATGTAAATTACTGACCGAATTTCCCTACGCTGAGTGTGACGCCGGCCTAAGACTATGAAGCCTTTTTCTGATACTCCATAAACCTACATTGTGAAATCCAATTCAGGGCCATACATAGTGTAATGTGAACTTTAGAGCTTGAAGAATGTTGATGACACTGAGAAAAGGATTGTAATGGCGCTGGATCCTGGGGAAGGTAACAGTTGGTGACTGGTGAGTATATTAACACTCATACACAACATACACTTATATGCAAATTTAGCATAAAAAATCTTAATGGAGGTACTTTTTAAATGGTCTAGTCATTAAGGAGTTAAGTTGACAATCTGTTTTTCAAGCAATGTGAAGGGCTCAAAAGTTTAAAAGGAATTTCTTAAATTATTCATGCTAGCAAAACTCCATGTTGCCTGAATGAGGAACAGGATTCCTTTTTGACAATATGATTGATCTACCCAAAACATTGTTGTGCTTCAAAGAAAACGTACTTTGTATAGTATTCAAGCATGAGATGAGTAAGAAGACTAGTCTTCGGCGACAAAGTTCCCTTCGGCTTCTCCCTGCCCCACTCTGCTTAATTGACAGACCTCTCCCTAAAAAAACATAAGGAGAGACCTGAAAAGTAACCAGAGTTTGGTGGGAATTGAAAAAATAAAGAAAGGGAAGTGGACACTCCAATGCATGAATAAAAAGAAAACTTTATTACGGCAGGTCAAACTGGGTAAAAAGCATAAGAAACACCTGTCGTGCTTCTGGCGTGTTATTGGCGCCCTTAATCATTGGATATAAAACAGACCACTTGGCACAAAATATATAATAAAATGGACCAATCACAGATGGTATGATAATTACTAGTGTTGAGCGATACCTTCCGATATCGGAAAGTATCGGTATCGGATAGGATCGGCCGATATTCAAAAAATATCGGATATCGCCGATACCGATACCCGATCCCAATGCAAGTCAATGGGACCAAAATATCGGAATTAAAATACACCCTTTATTTCCTTGTAGGTTCATTCTACATGAAGGAAAACAACAAAGAATAATGCAGGATGTATTTGGGGAGGTGGCGGAGACATTAAAGTCATACTGTAGAGGTTTAGCGCAATCAAATAGAATAGCCTTTTTTTTTTTTTAAAGACGTTCGTAGTGACTAAGATATTGACAATGTAACTTTTTTTTTATTTTGTCAGATATTGATGTTTCACTATTCCACGCCCTTCCCCTTTTTTTTTTAACTTTTCCCACACTTTCATCTTCATCATCATCATCAGCATCTTTGACATCAACTTCTTCACCTTATTCATCTTCTTCTTCATCTTCTACCTATTTTGTTTTTAATTACATTCTTCATATTCATTTTATTCAACTATTATTATTCTTCCTATTCTACATATTCATTTTATTCAACTATTATTTTTCTTCCTATTCTACTTCTTCATCATATTCTCATTTGTGACAGGCATTCCCGTAGTTGTTATCTATAAAAGTTTGAAGATTACACCTTCCATTCTGCCAGTCACAAAAGTTACATTTGTCCGCGTTCAGTTTGGCCTGCAGCATCAGGCTTTATCCAGGGGCACCACGAGGAGGAACGGACTCACCCCCATACACTGCTTAGTCTTCTTCCGCATATAATTTAGATAATATCTTTTGCTCTGATATTAAGTGTTATGCTTAATGTTCTTCTGCTCTTTGTTCTGCAGCCTCTTGTTCTTCTGCTTCTCGGTCTTCCATGTTGTCGTCTCCAGGGTCGTCGTCTCCAGGGTCGTCGTCTACGCCGTCGTCGTCTCCGCCGTCGTCGTCGTCATCGGGGTGGTCTTCCGGGTCATCGACTTTAGGGTCTTCAACTTGGAAATGTAGCAGAAGGTACAAGAAGGCTGAGAAAATGCCAAGAACCAGCTGATGGAACTGGAACTCGGATGGCTACCCGAAGGTTCAAGAGCCTATGGAACTACCGAGGACCAGCTGACGTTACTGGAACCCGGTTGCTAAACAGGAGGTACCCGTGCTAAAAAGCACTACCAAGGACCGCCTGACGTTGGCGGAACTCGGATACCCAGAAGGAGGCACCTAAGCCAAAGGCTCTGCCCGGAACCAGCTGACGTTACTGGAACCAGGATAGGGAGCAGAAGGTACAAGAGCAAAAGACACTGCCGAGAACCAGCTGACGGTACTGGAACCTGGATGGGTAGCCGAAGGTCCAAGAGCCAATGGAACTACCGAGGACCAGCTGACGTTACTGGAACCCGGTTACTAAGCAGGAGGTACCCGTGCCTGAAAGCACTAGTAAGGACCACCTGACGTTGGTGGAACTTGGATACCCAGAAGGAGGCACCTAAGCCAAAGGCTCTGCCCGGAACCAGCTGACGGTACTGGAACCAGGATGGGGAGCAGAAGGTACAAGAGCAAAAGACACTGCCGAGAACCAGCTGACGGTGCTGGGACCAGATGGTGGACCCGAAGGTCCACAGGAGAGGAGAGAACAGCTAGGCCGCGAGGCAGCCGCAGTTACCGAACCCCAACAGTCCTACAGCGGGAGCTTGGCCTACTGGCACTACAGAACCAGCCTTGACTGCCAATTCACGCAGCCCACATAGGAAGCTCCTAAACTGGAGGCACCCTGGAGTTGGCTAACCCGACAGCAACACGACGGGGCAAGCATAGGCGTCTCAGTGAGCTTGACACTACCCGGAAACAGCTGACGGTGCTGGAACCAGGCTGGGCACGAGGGAGTACCCGTGACAAAAACACTGCCGAGAAACAGCTGGCAGTGCTGGAACCCGGATGCGTTGCCCCAGTGTGCAAGAGCCAATGGCAAGACCGAGGACCAGCTGACGGTGCTGGAACCCGGTTACTAAGCTGTAGGTGCCCGCGCTTAAAAGCACTACCAAGGACCGCCTGACGTTGGCGGAACTCGGATACCCAGGAGGAGGCACCTAAGCCAAAGGCTCGGCCCGGAACCAGCTGACGGTGCTGGAACCAGGTGGTGGACCCGAAGGTCCACAGGAGAGGAGAGAACAGCTAGGCCACGAGACAGCCGCAGTTACCGAACCCCAACAGTCCTACAGCGGGAGCTTGGCCTACTGGCACTACAGAACCAGCCTTGACTGCCAATTCACGCAGCCCACATAGGAAGCTCCTAAACTGGAGGCACCCTGGAGTTGGCTAACCCGACCGCAACACGACGGGGCAAGCATAGGCGTCTCAGTGAGCTTGACACTACCCGTAAACAGCTGACGGTGCTGGAACCAGGCTGGGCACGAGGGAGTACCCGTGACAAAAACACTGCCGAGAAACAGCTGGCGGTGCTGGAACCCGGATGCGTTGCCCCAGTGTGCAAGAGCCAATGGCACGACCGAGGACCAGCTGACGGTGCTGGAACCCGGTTACTAAGCTGTAGGTGCCTGCGCTTAAAAGCACTACCAAGGACCGCCTGACGTTGGCGGAACTCGGATACCCAGGAGGAGGCACCTAAGCCAAAGGCTCGGCCCGGAACCAGCTGACGTTACTGGAACCAGGATAGGGAGCAGAAGGTACAAGAGCAAAAGACACTGCCGAGAACCAGCTGACGGTACTGGAACCCGGATGGGTAGCCGAAGGTCCAAGAGCCAATGGAACTACCGAGGACCAGCTGACGTTACTGGAACCCGGTTACTAAGCAGGAGGTACCCGTGCCTGAAAGCACTAGTAAGGACCACCTGACGTTGGTGGAACTTGGATACCCAGAAGGAGGCACCTAAGCCAAAGGCTCTGCCCGGAACCAGCTGACGGTACTGGAACCAGGATGGGGAGCAGAAGGTACAAGAGCAAAAGACACTGCCGAGAACCAGCTGACGGTGCTGGGACCAGATGGTGGACCCGAAGGTCCACAGGAGAGGAGAGAACAGCTAGGCCGCGAGGCAGCCGCAGTTACCGAACCCCAACAGTCCTACAGCGGGAGCTTGGCCTACTGGCACTACAGAACCAGCCTTGACTGCCAATTCACGCAGCCCACATAGGAAGCTCCTAAACTGGAGGCACCCTGGAGTTGGCTAACCCGACAGCAACACGACGGGGCAAGCATAGGCGTCTCAGTGAGCTTGACACTACCCGGAAACAGCTGACGGTGCTGGAACCAGGCTGGGCACGAGGGAGTACCCGTGACAAAAACACTGCCGAGAACAAGCTGGCGGTGCTGGAACCCAGAAGCGTTGCCCCAGTGTGCAAGAGCCAATGGCACGACGAGGGCCAGCTGACGGTGCTGGAACCCGGTTACTAAGCTGTAGGTGCCTGCGCTTAAAAGCACTACCAAGGACCGCCTGACGTTGGCGGAACTCGGATACCCAGGAGGAGGCACCTAAGCCAAAGGCTCGGCCCGGAACCAGCTGACGGTGCTGGAACCAGGTGGTGGACCCGAAGTTCCACAGGAGAGGAGAGAACAGCTAGGCCACGAGGCAGCCGCAGTTACCGAACCCCAACAGTCCTACAGCGGGAGCTTGGCCTACTGGCACTACAGAACCAGCCTTGACTGCCAATTCACGCAGCCCACATAGGAAGCTCCTAAACTGGAGGCACCCTGGAGTTGGCTAACCCGACCGCAACACAACGGGGCAAGCATAGGCATCTCAGTGAGCTTAACACTACCCGTAAACAGCTGACGGTGCTGGAACCAGGCTGGGCACGAGGGAGTACCCGTGACAAAAACACTGCCGAGAACAAGCTGGCGGTGCTGGAACCCAGAAGCGTTGCCCCAGTGTGCAAGAGCCAATGGCACGACGAGGGCCAGCTGACGGTGCTGGAACCCGGTTACTAAGCTGTAGGTGCCTGCGCTTAAAAGCACTACCAAGGACCGCCTGACGTTGGCGGAACTCGGATACCCAGGAGGAGGCACCTAAGCCAAAGGCTCGGCCCGGAACCAGCTGACGGTGCTGGAACCAGGTGGTGGACCCGAAGGTCCACAGGAGAGGAGAGAACAGCTAGGCCGCGAAGCAGCCGCAGTTACCGAACCCCAACAGTCCTACAGGGGGAGCTTGGCCTACTGGCACTACAGAACCAGCCTTGACTACCAATTCATGCAGCCCACATAGGAAGCTCCTAAACTGGAGGCACCCTGGAGTTGGCTAACCCGACCGCAACACGACGGGGCAAGCATAGGCGTCTCAGTGAGCTTGACACTACCCGGAAACAGCTGACGGTGCTGGAACCAGGCTGGGCACGAGGGAGTACCCATGACAAAAACACTGCCGAGAACCAGCTGGCGGTGCTGGAACCCAGATGCGTTGCCCCAGTGTGCAAGAGCCAATGGCACGACCGAGGACCAGCTGACGGTGCTGGAACCCGGTTACTAAGCTGTAGGTGCCTGCGCTTAAAAGCACTACCAAGGACCGCCTGACGTTGGCGGAACTCGGATACCCAGGAGGAGGCACCTAAGCCAAAGGCTGGGCCCGGAACCAACTGACGGTGCTGGAACCAGGTGCTGGACCCGAAGGTCCACAGGAGAGGAGAGAACAGCTAGGCCGCGAGGCAGCCGCAGTTACCGAACCACAACAGTCCTACAGGGGGAGCTTGGCCTACTGGCACTACAGAACCAGCCTTGACTACCAATTCATGCAGCCCACATAGGAAGCTCATAAACTGGAGGCACCCTGGAGTTGGCTAACCCGACCGCAACACGACGGGGCAAGCATAGGCGTCTCAGTGAGCTTGACACTACCCGGAAACAGCTGACGGTGCTGGAACAAGGCTGGGCACGAGGGAGTACCCGTGACAAAAACACTGCCGAGAACCAGCTGGCGGTGCTGGAACCCAGATGCGTTGCCCCAGTGTGCAAGAGCCAATGGCACGACCGAGGACCAGCTGACGGTGCTGGAACCTGGTTACTAAGCTGTAGGTGCCTGCGCTTAAAAGCACTACCAAGGACCGCCTGACGTTGGCGGAACTCGGATACCCAGGAGGAGGCACCTAAGCCAAAGGCTCGGCCCGGAACCAGCTGACGGTGCTGGAACCAGGTGGTGGATCCGAAGGTCCACAGGAGAGGAGAGAACAGCTAGGCCGCGAGGCAGCCGCAGTTACCGAACCCCAACAGTCCTACAGGGGGAGCTTGGCCTACTGGCACTACAGAACCAGCCTTGACTACCAATTCATGCAGCCCACATAGGAAGCTCCTAAACTGGAGGCACCCTGGAGTTGGCTAACCCGACCGCAACATGACAGGGCAAGCATAGGCGTCTCAGTGAGCTTGACACTACCCGGAAACAGCTGACGGTGCTGGAACCAGGCTGGGCACGAGGGAGTACCCGTGACAAAAACACTGCCGAGAACCAGTTGGCGGTGCTGGAACCCAGATGCGTTGCCCCAGTGTGCAAGAGCCAATGGCACGACCGAGGACCAGCTGACAGTGCTGGAACCCGGTTACTAAGCTGTAGGTGCCTGCGCTTAAAAGCACTACCAAGGACCACCTGACGTTGGCGGAACTTGGATACCCAGGAGGAGGCACCTAAGCCAAAGGCTCGGCCCGGAACCAGCTGACGGTGCTGGAACCAGGTGGTGGACCCGAAGGTCCACAGGAGAGGAGAGAACAGCTAGGCCGCGAGGCAGCCGCAGTTACCGAACCCCAACAGTCCTACAGGGGGAGCTTGGCCAACTGGCACTACAGAACCAGCCTTGACTACCAATTCATGCAGCCCACATAGGAAGCTCCTAAACTGGAGGCACCCTGGAGTTGGCTAACCCGACCGCAACACGACGGGGCAACGCATAGGTGTCTCAGTGAGTTTGACAGTACCCGGAAACAGCTGACGTTGCTGGAACCTGGCTGGGCACGAGGGAGTACCCGTGACAAAAACACTGGCGAGAACCAGCTGGCGGTGCTGGAACCTGGATGCGTTGCCTATTAAAGATTGTCTTCCTAGAGCCTCAACTAGCGGTGTTGGAGCAAAGGGTAAGCAGGGGGAGCAGAGTGTAGGCCGAAGCCTGCACTGGAGGCAGCTTTGTGTCTGCGTTGCGTTTGCAGGACACTTTGCCGGCTACACAGTGGGGGAACAGCTGGCGTTGCTGAACCCCACTGACACAATGGCGGGTGTTTTTCTCTGTGCAGCTAGCACTTCTGGGCAAAAACTAGCGGTGTTAGAGCCCAGGGGCAGCAGGAGGAGGAGAGGAGCAGAGTGCAGGCCGAAGCCTAGTTGAACCAATTTCAAAGGAAACCTTTAACCCCCCCTCAGGTGTTACAAAGTACAAGAGACACACCTTGTGCAGTATTAATGCTGCACAAGTCAAAGGTTGCTCTTTTAATTTGTCTACTTGCACACGCTGAATGAAAGACGTACACAATTTAGCCCATTCTACAGTCAAACTGTAGTGGAGGCGTGACTTGTCTTTTTAAGGAGACGCAGCACAGGTATCCCAAATAACGCCTTGGTGCCTGGCGCAGCTTCCTGAGCATTGTTATTTGCTGTACAGGAGTCTGCGCTCTTGTGTTATCCCTTGGCAATGTCCTGTTAGCGCTGCCCGTCTTATGACCTCATTTCATGTTGGCCGTTGCGGTTGACGATGGACATAAATCCCAGACCCACAGTGCCTTTTCATAAAGTCACACTGCGTTGCTGGGATTCGTGGCCTTGAGCAGTAAATATTTTCGCCGCTCACACACGTCCTTACACCTGCTTCAGACTGGGCGGCCTCTGCTGATCCCTTCTCGCATGCCGCGGCCATGAGTCTGCACAGTCTGAAGAAGGCGGAAGGAGATGAGTGACGACAGACGAACATATGCACTGCTCGTGCCCATAAACCACACCCTCGCTGACAAAATAAATAAGAAACCGAGGGGCGTTGTTTCGAGCAGGGCGGACGCACAGGCGCAGCCAGCTAACCAATGATGTCAAAAGACGCGAAGCGCTACCAAAGGGGGGTGCTGCATATCATTAGAAAGGAAAGTCACACCTCAGGGACAGTGGAATGGTCTCAATGAGACACATTTTGTACATGTTGAGTTCCACGTGGGCAAGTAGAAAAAGTCAGCCACCTTGTACAAATGCAGCAGTACTGCTGTACAAGGTGGCTGTTATACATAGAAACACCTGGGGGTGGGGGGCAGGCTCCCTTCAATTTCAGTTCATGTGCCTGCGTGGCGTTTGCAGGTCACGTTGCCGGCTACACAGCAGGGGAAAAGCTGGCGGTGCTGAACCCCACTAACACATTGGCTGGTGTTCTTCTCTGTGCAGCTAGCATGTCCGGGCAAAAACTGGCGGTGTTTGAGCCCAGGGTCAGCAGGAGGAGGAGAGTAGCAGAGTGTAGGCCGAAGCCTGCACTGGTGGCAGCTTTTGGTCAGTTGTGCCAGCGTGGCTTGTGCTGGACACGATGCCGGCTACACAGCAGGGGAACAGCTGGCGGTGCTGAACCCCACTAACACATTGGCTGGTGTTTTTCTCTGTGCAGCTCGCATTTCCGGGCAAAACTAGCGGTGTTAGAGCCCAGGGTCAGCAGGAGGAGGAGAGGAGCAGAGTGTAGGCCGAAGCCTAGTTGAACCAATTTCAAAGGTAACCTTTAACCCCCCCTCAGGTGTTGCAAGGTACAAGAGCCACACCTTGTGCAGCATTAATGCTGCACAATTCAAAGGTTGCTCTATTAATTTTGCTCCTTGCACACGATGAATAAAACACGTACACTATTTAGCCCATTATACTGTCAAACAGTAGTGGAGGCGTGACTTGTCTTTTTAAGGAGACGCAGCACAGGTGTCCAAAATAACACCTTGGTGCATGGGCGCAGCTTCCTGAGCGTTGTTATTTGCTGAACAGGAGTCTGCGCTCTTGTTATACCTTGGCCATGCGCTGTGAGCGCTGCCTGTCTTCTGATCTCATTTCATGTTGGCCGGTGCGGTTAGCGATGGCCATGAAACCCAGACCCGCAGTGTCTTTTCTTTAAGTCACACTACGGGGCTGGGATTCGTGACCTTGCGCAGTAAAATTTTTCACCTGTCACTCATGTCCTTACACCTGCATCAGACTGGGCGGCCACAGCTGATCTCTTCTCGCATGCCGCGGCCATGAGGCCGCACATTCTGAAGAAGGCGGAAGGAGATGAGTTAAGACAGGCGAAGATATGCACTGCTCGTGCCCATCAATCACACCCTCGCAGTCAAAATAAGTAAGACAACGAGGAGCATTGTTTCAGGCAGGGCGGATGCACAGGCGCAGCCAGCCAACCAATGATGTCAGAAGACGGGAAGCGCTACCAAGGGTGGTGCTGCGTATCATTAGAAAGGAAAGTCACACCTCAGGGACAGTGGAATGGTCTCAATGAGACACATTTTGTACGTGTTGAGTTCCACGCGGGCAAGTAGAAAAAGTCAGCCTCCTTGTACAAATGCAGCATTACTGCTGTACAAGGTGGCTGTTATACATAGAAACACCTGGGGGTGGGGGGCAGGCTCCCTTCAATTTCAGTTCATGTGCCTGCGTGACGTTTGCAGGTCACGTTGCCGGCTACACAGCAGGGGAACAGCTGGCGGTGCTGAACCCCACTAACACATTGGCTGGTGTTATTCTCTGTGCAGCTAGCATGTCTGGGCAAAAACTGGCGGTGTTAGAGCCCAGGGTCAGCAGGAGGAGGAGAGGAGCAGAGTGTAGGCCGAAGCCTGCACTGGTGGCAGCTTTTGGTCAGTTGTGCCAGCATGGCTTGTGCTGGACACGATGCCGGCTACACAGCAGGGGAACAGCTGGCGGTGCTGAACCCCACTAACACATTGGCTGGTGTTTTTCTCTGTGCAGCTAGCACTTCCGGGCAAAAACTAGCGGTGTTTGAGCCCAGGGGCAGCAGGAGGAGGAGAGGAGCAGAGTGTAGGCCGAAGCCTAGTTGAACCAATTTCAAAGGTAACCTTTAACCCCCCCTCAGGTGTTGCAAGGTACAAGAGCCACACCTTGTGCAGCATTAATGCTGCACAAGTCAAAGGTTGCTCTATTAATTTTGCTCCTTGCACACGATGAATAAAACACGTACACTATTTAGCCCATTATACTGTCAAACAGTAGTGGAGGCGTGACTTGTCTTTTTAAGGAGACGCAGCACAGGTGTCAAAATTTACACCTAGGTGCTGGGTGCAGATTCGTGAGCATTGTTATTTGCTGTACAGGAGTCTGCGCTATTGTGATCCCTTGGCCATGCGCTGTGAGCGCTGCCTGTCTTCTCACCTCATTTCATGTTGGCCAGTGCGGTTAGAAATGGCCATGAATCCCAGGCCCGCAGTGTGTTTTCAAAAAATCACACTGTGTGGCTGGGATTCGTGGCCTTGTGCAGTAAATATGTTTGCCGCTCACACATGTCCTTACACCTGCTTCAGACTGGGCGGCCTCAGCTGATCCCTTATCGCCTACCACGGCCATGAGGCCGCACAGTCTGAAGAAGGCGGAAGGAGATGAGTTAAGACAGGCGAACATATGCACTGCACATGCCCATCAATCACACCCTCGCAGCCAAAATATATGAGACAACGAGGGGGTTGTGTCGGGCATGGCGGACGCACAGGCACAGGCAGCCAACCAATGATGTCAGAAGACGGGCAGCGCTACCAAGGGGGGTGGTGCGTGTCATTAAACAGGAAAGTCACACCTCAGGGACATTGTTATGGTCTGTAATGAGACACATATTTTACGTGTTTAATTCAACGTGGGCAATGAGAAAAAATCAGCCACCTTGTAGAAATGCAGCAGTACTGCTGTACTAGGTGGCTGTTATACATAGAAACACCTGGGGGGGTGGGGCCAGGTTCCCTTTAATTTCAGTTCAGGTGCCTGCATGGCGTTTGCAGGACACGTTGCCAGCTACACAGCAGGGGAACAGCTGGCGGTGCTGAACCCCACTAACACATTGGTTGTTGTTTTTCTCTGTGCAGCTAGCACTTCCGGGCAAAAACTAGCGGTGTTTGAGCCCAGTGGCAGCAGGAGGAGGAGAGGAGCAGAGTGTAGTCCGAGGCCTGCACTGGTGGCAGCTTTTGGTCTGTTGTGCCAGCGTGGCTTGTGCTGGACACGATGCCGGCTACACAGCAGGGGAACAGCTGGCGCTGCTGAACCCAACTAACACATTGGCGGGTGTTTTTCTCTGTGCAGCTAGCACTTCCAGGCTACAACTGGCGGTGTTATAGTCCAGGGTCAGCAGGAGGAGAGGAGCAGAGTGTAGGCCGAAGCCTGCACTGGTGGCAGCTTTTGGTCTGTTGTGCCAGCGTGGCTTGTGCTGGACACGATGCCGGCTACACAGCAGGGGAACAGCTGGCGGTGCTGAACCCCACTGACACAATGGTGGGTGTTTTTCTCTGTGCAGCCAGCACTTCCGGGCCCCAACTGGCGTAGTTAGAGCCCAGGGTCTGCAGGAGGAGCAGAGTGTAGGCGGAAGCCTACTTGAACCAATTTCAAAGGTAACCTTTAACCCACCCTCAGGTGTTACAATGTTGAAAAGCCACACCTTGTGCAGCATTAAAGCACCACAAGTTAAAGGTTGCCCTTTAAGTTTTGCTCATTGCACACGCAGAATGAAAGACGTACACAATTTAGCCCATTGAACTGTAGTTCAGTTCTGTATTGGAGGCGTGACTTGTCTTTTTAAGGAGACGCAGCACAGGTGCACATAAATAACGCCTTGGTGCTGGGCGCAGCCTCCTGAGCGTTGTTATTTGCTGTACAGGAGTCTGCGCTATTGTGATCCCTTGGCCATGCGCTGTGAGCGCTGCCTGTCTTCTCACCTCATTTCATGTTGGCCGGTGCGGTTAGCAATGGCCATGAATCCCAGACCCGCAGTGTGTTTTCAAAAAAATCACACTGCGTGGCTGGGATTCGTGGCCTTGTGCAGTAAATATGTTTGCCGCTCACACATGTCCTTACACCTGCTTCAGACTGGGCGGCCTCAGCTGATCCCTTATCGCCTACCACGGCCATGAGGCCGCACAGTCTGAAGAAGGCGGAAGGAGATGAGTTAAGACAGGCGAACATATGCACTGCACATGCCCATCAATCACACCCTCGCAGCCAAAATATATGAGACAACGAGGGGGGTTGTGTCGGGCAGGGCGGACGCACAGGCACAGGCAGCCAACCAATGATGTCAGAAGACGGGCAGCGCTACCAAGGGGGGTGGTGCGTGTCATTAGAAAGGAAAGTCACACCTCAGGGACAGTGGAATGGTCTCAATGAGACACATTTTGTACGTGTTGAGTTCCACGTTGGCAAGGATAAAAAGTCAGCCACCTTGTACAAATGCAGCATTACTGCTGCACAAGGTAGCTGTTATACATAGAAACACCTTGGGGTGGGTGGCAGGGTCCCTTTAATTTCAGTTCATGTGCCTGCGTGGCGTTTGCAGGTCACGTTGCCGGCTACACAGCAGGGGAACAGCTGGCGGTGCTGAACCCCACTAACACATTGGCTGGTGTTTTTCTCTGTGCAGCTAGCACTTCCGGGCAAAAACTAGCGGTGTTTGAGCCCAGGGGCAGCAGGAGGAGGAGAGGAGCAGAGTGTAGGCCGAAGCCTGCACTGGTGGCAGCTTTTGTTCTGTTGTGCCAGCGTGGCTTGTGCTGGACACGTTGCCGACTACACAGCAGGGGAACAGCTGGCAGTGCTGAACCCCACTGACACATCAGCTAGTGTTTTTTCTGTGAAGACAACACTTCCAGGTGGCAACTGACAGTGTTGAAACCCAGGGAATCAAAGAGGAGCAGAGTGTAGGCCGAAGCCTGCAGTGGAGCAAGTTGAAAGGGAACCTTTAACCCCCCCCCCCCCAGGCATTTGTTGCTGAAAGAGCCATCTTGTACAGCAGTAATACTGCACATGGAAAATGGTGGCTCCGAAAATTATGCTCCTTGCAATCGCTGAAGTACACACTCATATAATGTGTCCCCTCACACCGTCAAACCGTCCCGGTAGTGGGACTTTCCTTTGTAATGTGACACAGCACAGCCGTCATTCCAACCCCCTTGGTGCCGTGCGCCACCTCCTCAACGTTGTTTGGTTCTGTCACGGAGCCCGCGCTGTAATGTTATCCCTTGGCCATGCACAGTTAGCGGTGCCCGTCTTCTGACATCATTTAGGTGTCAGGCTGGCAGTGCCTGTGCGTCCAAGCTGCCCGAGATCCAACCTCGCAGTGTCATCTAATGTAATCCCACTGCGGGCCAGGGATCCATGGGCATGCGCAGTGCATATCATCGCCTCTCACTCACCTCCTTCCTGCTTCTTCAGACTGTGCGGCGTCACGGCCGTGGCATTCTATTAGGGATCAGCTGACACCGCCTAGTCTGAAGAAGCGTGAAGAAGGGGAGTGAGAGGCTAGTATATGCACTGCGCATGGCCATGGATACCAGGCCCACTGTGGGATCACATTAGACGACATTGCGAGGTGGGATTTCGGGCAGCGTGGACGCACAGGCGCAGCCAGGACGACAACAAATGATTTCAGAGGACGGGCAGCGCAAACTGTGCATGGCCAAGGGATAAAATAACAGCGCAGGGTACATGGCGGAATCAAACAACGCTAAGGAGGCAGCGAACGGTGCCAAGGGGGTAGCAATGACTGCTGTGCTGCGTCACATTACAAAGGGAAGTCCCACCTCCGGGACGGTTGGACGGTGTGAGGGGACACATTACATGAGTGTGTAGTTCAGCGTTTGCAAGGAGCATAATTTCAAGAGCGACCTCTTCCTTGTGCAGTATTAGTGCTGCACAAGGTGGCTCTTTCAGTAACAAACGCCTAGGGGGGGGGGGGGGGCAGGTCCCCTTACATTTTAGTTGTGCCAGCGTGGCGGTCGCATGACACGTTGCCGGATACACAGCTGGGGATCAGCTGATGTTACTGAACTCCAATAACAGAGGAGCGACTGTTGACTGTGCAGACAGCACTTCCAGGCACCAAGTGGCGGTGTTAGAGCCCAGGGACAGCAGGAGGAGCAGATTGGAGGTATTGCCGCACACACAGCTGGGGATCAGCTGACGTTACTGAACCCCAATAACAGAGGAGCGACTGTTGACTGTGCAGACAGCACTTCCAGGCACCAACTGGCGGTGTTAGAGCCCAGGGACAGCAGGAAGAGCAGATTGGAGGTATTGCCGCACACACAGCTGGGGATCAGCTGACGTTACTGAACCCCAATAACAGAGGAGCGACTGTTGACTGTGCAGACAGCACTTCCAGGCACCAACTCGTGGTGTTAGAGCCCAGGGACAGCAGGAGGAGCAGATTGGAGGTATTGCCGCACACACAGCTGGGGATCAGCTGACGTTACTGAACCCCAATAACAGAGGAGCGACTGTTGACTGTGCAGACAGCACTTCCAGGCACCAACTGGCGGTGTTAGAGCCCAGGGACAGCAGGAGGAGAAGAGGAACAGAGTGTAGGCCGAAGCCTGATTGGAGCAAGTTGAAAGGGAACCTTTAACCCCCCAAAGACGTTTGTAGCTGAAAGAGCCATCTTGTGCAGCACTAAGGATGCAAAAGGAAAAGGTTGCTCTTTTAATTATGCTCCTTGCAAACACAGAAGTAAACACTAAAAATGTGTCCCCTTATACCGTAAAACCGTCCCGGAGGTGCAAATTTCCTTCGTAATGGGACACAGCACAGCTGTCATTCCTATCCCCTTGGTGCCGTGCGCTGCCTCCTCAGCGTTGTTTTAAGCTGTCACGGAGCCTGCGCTGTTCTGTTATCCCTTGGCCATGCCCAATTAGCGCTGCCTGTCTTCTGACATAATTTGGTGTCAGGCTGTCAGTGCCTGTGCGTCCACGCTGCTCCAGATCCCACCTCGCAGTGTCGTCTAACGTAATCCCACTGCGGGCCTTGGATCCATGGGCATGCACAGTGCATATCCTCGACTCTCACTCCCCTCCTTCCCTCTTCTTCAGACTGTGCGGTGTCACGGCCGTGGCATGCTATTAGGGATCAGCTGACGGCGCACAGTCTAAAGAAGGCGCAGGGAGATGAGCGAGAGCCCGAGGGGAAGATATGCACTGCGCATGCCCATGGATCCCAGGCCCGCAGTGTGATTCAATCAGAAGACACTGCGAGGCGGGATCTCGGGCAGCGCGGCCGCACAGGCGCAGCCAGCCTGACACCAAATTATGTCAGAAGACAGGCAGCGCAAATAGGGCATGGCTAAGGGATAACAGAACAGTGCAGGCTCCGTGACAGCTTAAAACAACGCTGAGGAGGCAGCGCATGGCACCAAGGGGGTAGGAATGACGGCTGTGCTGCGTCACATTTCGAAGGAAAGTCCCAGCTCCGGGACGGTATAACGGTATCAGTGAACACATTTTATAAGTGTTAAGTTCTGCGTGTGCAAGGAGCTAAACTAAAAGAGCTACCTTTTCCTTGTGCAGCATTACTGCTGCACAAGATGGCTCTTTCAGTAACAAACGACGGGGGGGGGACAGGTTCCCTTACATTTAGGTTGTTGTGCCAGCGTGGCAGTCGCAGGACACATTGCCGGCTACACAGCTGGGGATCAGCTGACGTTACTGAAACCCAATAACACTGGGTCGTATGTTTTTACTGTGCAGCCTGCACTTCTGAGCCGCAACTGGCGGTGTTGGAGCCCAGGAATAGCAGTTCAGGTGGTAGAAAGATGAACACAGCAGGAGACCTGGATGACACCCAATTACTTAATCAGGCAGAGGAGTGGCAAATTCCTGTGAGATCCAGGCCTGGTTCATTTTCAGGAAAGTAAGCCGGTCAACGTTATCGGAGGATAGTCGCATGCGATGGTCTGTTAGTACACCACCTGCGGCACTAAAGACACGTTCCGATAAGACACTAGCCGCAGGGCAAGCCAGCACCTCCAATGCATACTGGCTTAGCTCTGGCCATGTATCCAGCTTAGAGACCCAAAACTTGAACGAGGAAGAGCCGTCTTGAAGTACAGTAAGAGGGCAAGCCATGTAGTCTGTCACCATCTGACGGAACCGTTGCCTCCTGCTGAAAGGAGCCGCCGGTGATGGTGTAGACATTTGGGGCGGGCACACAAAAGTGTGCCAGAGTTGTGCCATACTGGGCTTGCCTTGGGCAGAGGCACTGCTTCTGCTCCCTCTTTGGGCAGAGCCTCCCCCACTGCCTCGATGCACTGAGCTGCTTTGTAAAGCACTAGCAGCACTCCTCTCAGTTGGACTGGAGAAGATGATGGAATTCACCAGTGTGTCGTGGTACTCCCGCAATTTACGCTCCCGGGTCAACGCTGGGATGAGGTTTTGGACGTTGTCCCGGTAGCGAGGATCGAGGAGGGTGAACACCCAATAATCAGGCATGTTGAGAATGTGGTCGATGTGGCGGTCGTTTCTCAGGCACTGCAGCATGAAATCAACCATGTGCTGCAGACTGCCAACTGGCCCAGAAATGCTGTCCCCTGCTTGACACATGATCTCTGCCCGCTCGTCATCACCCCACCCTCGCTGTACACACTGACCACTGGACAATTGTGTCGCTCCCTCCTCTGGACGGAGCTCTTCCTCCTCCATTGACTCCTCCTCATCCTCCTCACAAAGTGGCCCCTGCGTACCCCTTTGTGTGGAACCACGTGGCGCTGACTCTCCAGAAGCTGATGGAAAAGGTGACTCCTCATCCTCCACCTCTTCCACAACATCATCCCTTAACCCTTGCAAATTTTGCTGAAGCAGGCAGATAAGGGGGACAGTCATGCTGACTAGTGCATCATCTGCACTTGCCATCCGCGTGGAATAATCAAAAGGACGCAAAACCTGGCAGACGTCCTTCATAGTGGCCCACTCTGTGGTTGTGAAGTCTGATCGGCGCTGACTGCGACTTCTTTGCGCCTGATGCAGCTGGTACTCCATAACTGCTTGCTGCTGCTCACACAACCGCTCCAACATATGTAACGTGGAATTCCACCTGGTAGGTAGGTCACATATGATGCGGTGTTCCGGAAGGCGGAATCGGCGCTGCAGAGCAGCAATGCGGGATCTTGCCAAGCTGGAACGCCGCAAATGAGCACACTCTAGGCGGATCTTGTGCAGCAGTGCATCAAGATCCGGATAGTCCCTCAGAAAACTCTGCACAACCAAATTGAGTACATGTGCCAGACATGGGATGTGAGTGAGGTTGCCAAGGGCCAAAGCTGCCACCAGATTTCGGCCATTGTCACACACTACCATGCCTGGCTGGAGATTCGCTGGCAGTAACCACACATCGCTCTCCTGCTTGATGGCATTCCAGAGCTCCTGCGCTGTGTGGCTTCGATTCCCCAATGAAACTAGTTTCAAGACGGCCTGCTGACGTTTGGCCACGGCTGTGCTCATGTCGGTCATAGGTAAACGTTCACGGGTCCATGTGGAGGTGGACTGTGACGGCTCCTGCAGAGATGATTCTGAGGAACTTGTGTAAGAGGAGGAGTCAATGCGTACAGACTGGATTCCTGCAATCCTTGGAGTGGGCAGGACACGTCCTGCGCCACTCGCACGATCTGTACCTGGCTCAACAACATTAACCCAATGGGCAGTGAGGGAAACGTATCGCCCCTGTCCATGCTGACTGGTCCACGCATCGGTGGTGAGGTGGACCTTGCTACTGACGGCGTTCAGTAGCGCATGTTTTATGTTTCCCTCAACATGCCTGTGCAGGGCAGGGACAGCTTGCCTGCTGAAGTAAAAGCGGCTGGGCACCTTGTACGGTGGGACTGCCAATGCCATCAAGTCACGGAAGCTATCAGTCTCCACCAGCCTGAATGAGAGCATTTCCAGGGACAACAGTTTGGCAATGCCTGCATTCAGAGCCTGTGCTCGGGGGTGGTTGGCCAAGAATGCCCGCCTTTTCTCCCATGCCTGTACTACCGATGGCTGTAGAGTAGACTGGGAGTGTGAGGATGACTGGGAAGGTGGTGCTGTGGGTGGAATTACACAAGGTCTCTGGACAACAGTGCCAGAGGTTCTTCCATGGCGATCCTGGGAGGAAGCCAAACCAGCTGTGCGTGAGCTGGAGGAAGAGGCAACACGAGCTGAAGAGGTGGTAGCTGCCGCTGTTGGCTGGCCTACATCTTCAGTGTGTTTCTGTAACTCCACCGCGTGCCTGGTCCGCACATGTTTCCACATATTTGTGGTATTGAGGTTGCTGACACTTTTCCCTCTTTTGACTTTCTGATGACACAGCTTGCATTTGACAAAACAAATGTCATCTGCAACTGTGTCAAAAAAGGACCAGGCACTGCAAGTCTTGGGAGCACCCTTTTTGGCTTTGGAAAGAGGCAGGCTCCTAACGGGTGCCAAAGTGGAGGCTACAGGCTCCGCAGTCTTCCCCCTCCCTCTCCCTCTTTGGCCCGTAAGGGGAATCTCTTCCTCAGAGCTGCTCCCACCACCTTCCTGTTCCTCACGCCACGATGGGTCAACGACCTCATCATCTCCACTACCCTCTGCCACCAACTGCTCCTCCTGGGTAGTCTCGGCAGTACAGTACGCACAAGAAAGCGGCACCTGAGTTTCATCATCAGATGCGTACTGCGCTGTGGTCACCGCAGGCACTGGCCCACCCGCCTCTTCAGAGTCAGAGAGACAAAGCTGTTGGGCATCACTGCACACTGCCTCTTCTTCCATTTCTCCAATGCTGCTTGGCTGGCCCCCTGTTTCCAAGCCAAGAGATTCAGAGAACAGAAGTAGAGACGGCTCCTGTCCTGGGCTCTCTGACTGCCTGGCCAATTTGGCAGGTGGTGAAGAGACAGATGGCTGCTCTCCAGTGCTCTGTGCCTGAGAGGATGTGGCACTAACTGAAGTCGATGCCAAGGCGTTAGCTGCCATCCACCCGACAACGGCTTCAATTTGATCTTCACGCAGCAGCGGTGCACGGCGCTCTCCGACAAAGCTGCGCATGAAGGACTGTTCCCTGCTGAAACTGAGTGACGACGAGTCACCGGTGCCCGCAGCAGGCACAGAATCACCACGTCCTCTCCCTGCTCCTCTCCCTGCTCCGCGCCCACGCCCATGTGCCTTACTCCCTGCCCTCTTCATCTTGGTTGACAGATAAAGATAAGCAGAAAAGTACTAAGGCCTTAGTGTGCTTATTCCTGAAATGCTCCTCCTAACAGGTGTAAGAAACACTAATGTTGTAAAGTGTGGACTAAACTTTATTATTTTTCAAATGTGGCCTACACAAGTGTTAAATGGTGTTTGGTGAACTTTACTTTTTTTTTTTTTCTGCAGATTGGACTACAGAGCAAGTTTAACTCACACGGGGACCGTGCAGACAGCCGTAAACGGCGCTGCAAGGCCCAAAAACCCTCCTCTAGGTTATCCTATGTAGTGTTTTTCCACTATTTAGCTGGAGACGGGTGGAAAGACACTAATAGGAAATTTTTTAAAAAATTTTAAACTGGCTGCACTATTTGAAAAAAAGGAAATTTTTTTTCAAGGTATGAGGCAGTAACGCACCCTGAGCTGAATCCAACCGGCTATGGCTGCACACAGACTACAGGGCGAGCTGCGCTCACACGGAGACCGTGCAGACAGCCGTAAACGGCGCTGCAAGGCCCAAAAACCTTCCTCTAGGTTATCCTATGTAGTGTTTTTCCACTATTTAGCTGGAGACGGGTGGAAAGACACTAATAGGAAATTTTTTTTTTTATTTTAAACAGGCTGCACTATTTGAAAAAAAGGAAAATTTTTTTCAAGGTGTGAGGCAGTAACGCACCCTGAGCTGAATCCAACCGGCTATGGCTGCACACAGACTACAGGGCGAGCTGCGCTCACACGGAGACCGTGCAGACAGCCGTAAACGGCGCTGCAAGGCCCAAAAACCCCCCTCTAGGTTATCCTATGTAGTGTTTTTCCACAATTTAGCTGGAGATGGGTGGAAAAACACTAATAGGAAATTTGAGAAAAAATGTGCAGCAGGCTGCACTATGAGCAAAAAAGGACAACTGTGTGAGGCAGAGTGAACCCCCCCTGAGCTGAATACAACCGGGTATATGGCTGCACACAGACTACAGAGTGAGCTGCACACACACACACAGAGACCTTGCAGAACGCTGTTAAAACAGCGCTGCAAGGCAAGAGCAAGGTGAACAGTGAAGAACACACAGCGTTTTGCTAAATTAGCCTTGGGAAAGGAAAATAAAGCAATTAGCTATCTCAACTGGCCCTCAGTTAGAACACAGCGTCCTGTCCCTAACTGAAATCACAGCAGAGTGAGCGCAAAATGGCGGCAGCGTTTTTTATAGTGCAGAGTGACATCATTTCAGCAGCCAATCACAGCCTTGCCAGTACTTACATGCCCACCATGCTAAACAGGATGTGCCCACACTTCCAATCATTCCTCATTGGCTGCTGCGTTCAGTTTGAATTCTGGGAACTTCCGATTCCGGTATCCGATACGTGGGAAGTATCGGAATTCGGTATCGGAATTCCGATACCGCAAGTATAGGCCGATACTTGCGGTATCGGAATGCTCAACACTAATAATTACACAATTTAAGTACCAGCTGAGGTCAAATGAAAAATTGAAAGGAATATTAATAAAGATAAAATAAAACATACTTTAGAATCATCCCCTGAGGATATCTCGTATCTAGCTTTGAAATCCAAAAAGCTTCCCGGGTGGTTAAAAGTTTTTGTTTATTACCATCTCCAATAGGATTAATGATTTTTTCAAAAGCAAAAAAATAATAAAATGTGTTGTGTCCCCATTGTGGATACTAACGAAATGTCTAGCAGGACCTGAGTAGGTTGCATTTCTGTTGTGAATGTTGGTCAAATGTTCTGTGATGCATTTTTTTACTTTGCGTGTTGAGTACCCAATATATTTTAACTTGCACATTAAACAATAAATACAATAGTTGACATATTGGGTGTTGCAATTCATTAAGGAGGTAATGTCATAACATTGACCGGTGGAATATTGAATGAATTTGGTCTTATCAGCTGTATATGCACATGCATTACGTCTTGTTCCCAAACATATATAAAATCAGAAACATGAAGCTATGATTTAGGTCCCGATGTCTGTGTAATCATACTAGGGGATAGGGCATTGCCCAAATTAAATCCTCATTTAGCCACATACCTGCAACCTGCACTTGTAATTTGTAGCAGTTTATCTTCTTGATTGACAAATGGTAGATATTTTTTAATGATGGAAATTATTTTATTGTATTGGGGACTGAAAGGTGTAGAGAAAGTAGGGATAGAATCTGAATTTTTCAAAGAAGAAGCCCTGTTAGTGAATAGTGTTCTGGGTTGGTTGGCAGATGTATTAAATGCACAATTGATGTTATGTGTAACCTCTATCTTGTAAGCGTTTTTGATGATTTCACTTTTGTGAATACATAATTGATGATTGGAACATATGTGTCTGGCTCTGTTGAATTCCCCATAGGGGATCACCTTGATAGTGTGAATATTATGGGACGAAGATGATAGCAAAAGCGAATTCCCACTGTTGTCCTTTCTGTACAAGGTGGTATGAGCACAATGCCTAATGGGACAACCCATTAAAAAGATATCTAAAAAAAGGAACCTGTGTACTTAAGTCACTAATGTTAAAATGAAGATTTAAAGAATTTGAATTTAAATAGAAATGGAACAACGATAAATTTGTTGCGGTACCTTGCCACACAAATAGTAGATCATATACAAATTCGTCAAGAAAAAATATTTAATTACGGAACAAATTAGAATCAGAAAATAAGTATTTTTCCTCCCACCAGGCCATATCAAGAATAGCTAATGTGGGGGAAAATTTTGTGCCCAAGGGGGCGTCCAGAATCTACGAATAAAAAATAGAATCAAACATAAAAAAAGTGTTTGAGTAAATATGTGAGAGATTTTACAATAAAGGATCTTAATGACTTAGAATAAATGCTGTATTGATACAAGTGATATGAGAAAGACTGAATAGCCAGATCATGGGGAATCACAGAATATAAATTGACAATGTCACATGTGAAAAAAATGATAAATATCTTTCCAATAAACATTCTCAAAGTTTTGTAAAACAGAAGATGAGTCTTTCAAATAGCCTGGTATTCTCAGAACTAATGGATTTAAATGTTCATCTATCCATGAGCTTAAGTTTTCATTCAATGAATCGATACTACAGGGTGGGCCATTTATATAGATACTCCTAAATAAAATGGGAATGCTTGGTGATATCAACTTCCTGTTTGTAGCACATTAGTATATGGGAGGGGAAAAACTTTTCAAGATGGATGGTGTTAGGGCTGGCGGAACGCACCGAGTAAATATAATAATAAAGTAGCGTTCGCAGCCCGGGGTCCACTGTGCAGGAGTGGAACCTGCTGCTAGTTAATGGCGGCACTATATGGCAATATTACATCAGAATAGACATGGGTTCCGTCACCTGGTCTGTATAGGAACGAACTCTGTTGCTTCACAGAGTCGCAGGGAATAAAGGTAACGCTGTGCCCTGTTAGTAGTCACAGGGTGCAGCAAATGGATACTAGTGGGATCCCTGCAATTCACCCCCACTATGCTGGTGTTTGATCCCGCTCTGACCCTCGGTGGCTTTTGAGCCTGCACCTGAGGACACCCTGAGTCAGATGCTGGGATCAAGCGGGAGTTCCCACCCTACACTGACGGATTGTCAGGAGAAACAGGAGATAGCCGCACAGAGTGTGTACAGCACCACACTGGCTGTCACTGCTGGTTAGACGTGGTATAGATTGTGCCTGGTGCTGGATGGCACTATCTGGTGCTAGACAGCTCCAACATTTGTGAACATTCATCAACGCTAGGGATGGGAATGATTCGGAGCTTTCACCAGAAAAGGCATACATCCACACACACAATTACTGATTTATACTAGCGCATGGCTGAGCGGCCATGCAAACCCTTTATAGCTGCAGCTCTCCAGGACCTTCCTAGTGAACCAAAAGGAGCAGCTACAGGGCCTGAGAGTGTGACCCCCAACCTCCAATGAGAGGTCTTCCCTGGGGCATGCTCAGAAGGAGAAAAGCAGGACTTAGTCCCAGGAGCGCCTGCTCGCTGCTGAACAGTATTGGTTATAATGGCTGAATCTGGAAGGGCAGCAGTAACCAAATGCGCAGTATCTGTCCGATCCAGGTGCTGGGACCGACGTCTCTGCTTAGCAGGCTCCACTGCGGCTGGAAGAGAATGAGAGACTGCAGCGGAGGTGGTTCGAGATTCCCCCTGTGCAGCAGCAGGAACTCCCCTCCTAGGGCTCCCTCCTTGGACCTCACTACGCTCGAAGGCAACAAAGAGCTGCGGAGCCCGAATGTGCTCAGCAGGCTCCCAGAACCTGTCCTCTGGGCCATAACCCTTCCAATCCACCAAATAGAATTTTTTGTCACGTACCACCTTACACCCCAGTAGCGTTCACCTCATAATCATCCATAGATGAACCCGATGACTCTCAAAACCGGGACATGTGATCAGGCTTTAGAAGGGACACATGAAAGGTGTTGGTGATACCTAGGCATGGAGGAAGAGCCAGACGGTAGACCACAGGGTTAACCTGTTCCAGGACCATGAAGGGACCCAAGTAGCGTGGTGCAAACTTAGTGGACTCAATACGCAGCCTAATATTACAGGCGGAGAGCCACACTAAGTCGCCAGGAGCATAGGTCAGAAAAGATAATGGAGAGTGAAGTGGAAACGGGAGAAGAACAAGGACCATCTAGCCTGGTGAGAGTTTACCGCTGGGCAGTCGGCAAATGAACCAAATTTTTGTGGTCGGTATACAATTGGAAGGGAAAACGAGCCCCCTCCAGGAGGTATCTCCACTCCGAGAAGGCCAACTTAATAGCTAGCAACTCCCTGTCCCCGATGGTGTAATTCCTATCCGTGGGTGTGAAGGTCTTGGAGAAAAAGAAGCAAGGATGCTTCCGACTTTGAGCATCCTTTTGGAAGAGGACTGCTCCAGCACCGATGGATGAGGCATCCTCCTCCATTATAAATGGTTTATCTACATCGGCGCGATGTAGGATGGGAGCGCTAGTAAAATGAGACTTAAAAGAGAGGAAGGCCTTGGAGATCTCCTCCGACCACAATTTGGGATTTGCTCCCTTCATGGTGAGGGCTGCCAAGGGAGCTACCAGAGTTGAGAAGTGAGGAATAGTGTTGAGCGAAACCTTCCAATATTCGGAAATATCGGTATCGGATTGGATCGGCCGATATCCAAAAAATATTGGATATCACCGATACCGATACCCAATACCAATGCAAGTCAATGGGACACAAATATCGGAATTAAAATAAGCCCTTTCTGTCCTTGTCATTCTGTTCCGGAGGGGGGGAAGAGTGTGGGCGGTGCGTGGGTGGAGACTGCGTGACTGTGTAGGACCATGGTGGGGTCTGTGCGGGCCTGCCGGGGGGCTGGGCCGGCCTGCCGGGGGTCTGTATGGGCCTCTCGGGGGTTTGTGCGGCCTGCTGGGGGTCTGTACAGGCCTCTCAGGGGGTCTGTGTGGCCTGCTGAGGGTCTGTGCGGCCTGCCAGGAATCTGTACGGGCCTCTCGGGGGGTCTGTGCGGCCTGCCGGGGGTCTGTGCGGCCTGCCGGGGGTCTGTATGGGCCTCTCTGGGGTCTGTGCGGCCTGCCGGGGATCTGTACGGGCCTCTCGGGGGGTCTGTGCGGCCTGCCGGGGTCTATGCTGCCTGCCAGGGGTCTGTACGGGCCTCTCTGGGGACTGTGCGGCCTGCCGGGGGTCTGTACGGGCCTCTCTGGTGTCTGTGCGGCCTGTTGGGGGTCTGTGCGGGTGAGCAGGCATCATCCGATATGCCTGCTACAATGGCAGTGATTGACACATTAGCCAATGATGGGACAGTAGTTGTCCCATCATCCGGCTAATGTGTTGAATGTAAAAAAACAAAAAAACATACATACTACATACATACTACATACATACTACATACATACAACATACTACATACATATTACATACATACATACTACATACATTCAACATACATGCAACATACTACATGCATCCATACAACACACATACAACATACATACAACATACATACATACTACATACATACAACACACATACTACATTCATACAACATACATACTGCATACATACAACATACATACTACATACATACTACATACATACATACAACATACACACTACATACATACAACATACATACATACCACATACATAAAACATACATACTACATACATACATACTACATATATACAACGTACAACATACATACAACATACATACAACATACATGCTACATACATACTACATGCATACAACATGCATACATACTACATACATACAGCATACATACTACATACATACTACATACTACATACATATTACATACATACTACATACATACATAGTACATACATACTGCATGCATACATACATACATACAGTGCATACATACATTACATACTACATACATACTGTACATACTACATACATACTACATACAATACATTCATACATTACCTACAATACATACATAAGACATACAGTACATATAACATAGATTACATACTCACCATCACTTGTCATTTTGATCCCCGAAGCCAGTGTCATCTGTAAAAAAGATTAAAATAACAAACAATCAATATACTCCCTGATCCGCAGAAATCCACGAGTGTCCCACGACGATATCCCGTGGAGAACGGCAGCATCAGCTGATGCGACTGCTCTCTAAGGGCTCCAGGAACTCAATGACGGGAGGAAGGTACCCTTCCGCACTGTATTCCTCTGCCACTGTAAAAAAATAGTCCCTAATCTCACTTTTGGCATTGCTGTGTGAGAAATTTTCCCACGCAACCATTGCCAAAAAGTGAGACTTTGAACTCTAGTAACCTCTCAGTGATGCACTGCAGGAGCCATTGTCTCCTGTCAGTGTGTCACTGAAGGTCCTATAGAGCAGTGACATCACCCGATGTCACTGATCTATAGGGGAGATAGTCATGGGACACTCGTTATTAATTGGACTACGGCAGACAGGTAGTATACGGTTTGTTATTTTACGTTTTTTGCAGGCGCTGAAGTATGGTAAATATGGTTAAATTAAGAATATTAAAATACTTTTTTCCTAATGTGTGTGTGTTTTATTAACCCTTTAGTAGTATTGGATTATTAATGGATAGGCGTCTTATTGACGCCTCTCCGTTATTAACCCGACTTAATGTCACCTTACAATAGCAAGGTGACATTAACCCATTATTACCCCATATCCCACCGCTACACGGGAGTGGAAAGAGAGGGGCTAAGTGCCGGAATTGGCGCATCTCACAGATGCGCCATTTTTCTGGAGCAGCTGCGGACAGGTATTTGTAGCCGGGGGGCCAATATTCATGGCCCCTCTCCAGGCTATGAATATCAGCCCGCAGCTGTCTGCGTAGCCTTTCTGGCTATAAAATATAGGGGGATCCCACGTCATTTTTTTTTTGGGTCCCCCTATTTTAATAGCCAGTAAAAGCTACGCAGACATCTGCGGGCTGATATTCATAGCAGGCTACAAATATTGGCCCCCGGCCGTCGGCTTTCCCCCTCTCGTGCAGAAAATGCCCACGCTGTTTTTATCCGTTTTTTTTTTTAAATTAAATGCTCATTGAGGCCTCTTTCATACTTGAATCGGTACGGGTCCGTCGGTATGAGTCGGGCCGACGTACAGATGCACGTTGTGAAATTTGTGAACGACGTGGGCAGTGTATGCAGTTTTTCAACGCATTCGCTGCCCATTCTGAAGTCCGGGGAGGAGGGGGCGGAGTTTCAGCCGCACATGCGTGGTAGAAAATAGCGGACGTGATGGACAAAAAAAATGTTCAGTTGAACGTTTTTTCGTGCCGACGGTCCACCAAAACATGACGGATCCGTTGCACGACGGACACGACGTGTAGCCATCTGTCGCAATCTGTCACTACTACAAGTCTATGGGTAAAAAGTGCATCCTGCGAGAACATTTGCAGGATCAATTTTTTTCCACCGGATACATTTTTTTCTCATAGAGTTGTATTAGCTCCAGATTGTGCCTGATGGCCACACGTTTCATCGTTTTTTTGCTGGATCCGTCAAAAAAGCTGTTTCCACCGGACGGAAAACACAGAGGAACGGTTTTTCTGTCTGGTGAAAAAATGCACAGCGATGGATCTGGCAAAAAATGGATGAAACCTTAATACTACATACAAAATACATACAACATACTACATACATACAACATACATACTACATACATACAACATACATACATACATACTACATAAATACAACATACATACATACTACATGCATACTACATACATACTAACATAGTAACATAGTTAGTAAGGCCGAAAAAAGACATTTGTCCATCCAGTTCAGCCTATATTCCATCATAATAAATCCCCAGATCTACGCCCTTCTACAGAACCTAATAATTGTATGATACAATATTGTTCTGCTCCAGGAAGACATCCAGGCCTCTCTTGAACCCCTCGACTGAGTTCGCCATCACCACCTCCTCAGGCAAGCAATTCCAGATTCTCACTGCCCTAACAGTAAAGAATCCTCTTCTATCTTGGTGGAAAAACCTTCTCTCCTCCAGACGCAAAGAATGCCCCCTTGTGCCCGTCACCTTCCTTGGTATAAACAGATCCTCAGCTAGATATTTGTATTGTCCCCTTATATACTTATACATGGTTATTAGATCGCCCCTCAGTCGTCTTTTTTCTAGACTAAATAATCCTAATTTCGCTAATCTATCTGGGTGTTGTAGTTCTCCCATCCCCTTTATTAATTTTGTTGCCCTCCTTTGTACTCTCTCTAGTTCCATTATATCCTTCTTGAGCACTGGTGCCCAAAACTGGACACAGTACTCCATGTGCGGTCTAAGTAGGGATTTGTACAGAGGCAGTATAATGCTCTCATCATGTGTATCCAGACCTCTTACTACATACAACATATATACATACATACATACACATACATACTACATGCATTCTACATACATACTACATACATACATAAATACTACGTTTATTCAATGCATTTCAGGGCTCTAATGGCCCCTTCATCAGGAATTACCACATACAACATGTTGTAAGTATGGTATGTTGCATGTGGTTATTCCTGAAGAAGGGGCCATAAGAGCCCTGAAATGCGTTGAATAAACCACTGTTTTAAGTCTACTATCAACTGAAATCTCATCATTATTACAGCAGCGTGGATGTAGTTCACACTTCCTATAGTATACTGCTTCATATGGTCGGTGATCAGCCTGTGGATCTGTGGCAGCCGAAATCTTTGCATGCCTGCTTTCAGCTTCACCAGGTGAGCGATTTTCTTGGTGATTCCTCCATTCTTTTTGTGAGATAAGACTCTATATGCGCTTTGTGTCTCCCTTTTTTCCTCTGTGAAGTTAACAGGGCACAGTGTTATCCTAATCCTGGTGACTCTGTGAAGCAACAGAGTTCGCTCCTATACAGAACGGGTGACTGAACCCGTGTCTATTCAGGCGTTGTACCGCCATATAGTGCTGCCATTTACTAGCAGCAGGTTCCACTCCTGCACGGTGGACCCCGGGCTGTGAACGCACCTATATTATCTCAATATTTACTCGGTGCATTCCACCAGCCCTAACATTATACTAGCGCTAGGGTTTGGCTAGTGATGGCGGACATACAGCGACTGCAGCGGTACATCCAGCAGCTGGAGGGCAGGTTGGCGCTCTCGAGCGCACAATCTCAGCTGTAGATGTAACCACAGTAGCTGTTCAGGCTGCTAGCGTGGCTGCAGCTAGTTTGTCCACTGCCACCTATGTTCTGACCTTTTCCCGCCTCCCGCTGCCAGATAGGTACTCTGGCGATATCAAGTCATGCAGGGGATTCGTGAACCAGTGTGCGATACACCTTGAGCTCCTGGCTGCATGTTTCCCCTCAGAGCGGGCTAAAGTGGGATTCATTATATCCCTCTTGTCGGACAGGGCGTTGGGGTGGGCTATGCCACTGTGGGAGCGCGACGATCATGTGGTGCAGAGTGCTCTCCGATTCCTGAGCACTCTGAAACAGGTCTTTTTGGGACCTCAAGTCACTCATGATATGGCGCTCCAACTGCTGGCACTGACACAGGGCTCATCCTTGGTCAGCTATTTTTCCATCCACTTCCGGACTTTAGCATCTGAGCTGGAGTGGCCGGATAAAGCCCTCATCCCTGTATTTTGGAGGGGGCTGGCTGACCATGTAAAGCATGCTTTGGCCTTGCTTTGGCCTCTAGGGAGATTACCACCACCCTGGAGGAGCTAATAGCTGTTTCAACTTGCATCGACCTTTGTTTTAAAGATCGAAGGTTGGAGCGGGCCCAGTGTAGGCAGAGGTTTCGGCTGGCTCCCACCTTTGCCATACCTCTGAAATCTCCAGTCCAGGCGTCCGAGCCACATGAGGCCAAGGAGGTGTCATGAACGGGGTCTAAGTCCCAGACCGCTCTTGCATTCAAGGTCTGTCATGATTGCCGGCGGTCAGGACATCTTGCCTCCAGATGTTCCCAGCGGTCGGGAGAACATCAGGGTCTAGTGGATGTAGGAGGTGGTGCACTAGACATGGCGATGTTTGAATATCTCTTCAGCATACCATCCTGAGACGAATGGGTTGGTAGAGAGGGCCAACCAGACCTTGGTCACATATCTGAGACATTTTGTCTCTACTAGAAAGGATGACTGGGCATCCTCGCTACCGTGGCAAAGTTTGCGCAAAACAGCGCCATAGCTGACTCCACTGGACAGACCCCATTCCTCCTTATTTATGGCCACAATCCACGTGTTCCTGTGCCTATGGCCGTGTCTTCCGCCAATTCTAGGGTGGCAGACTGGGCTGTGGAGGCACGTGACATTAGGGACCGCACTCAGGATGCCATCTGGGCTTCCAAGGAGAGAATTAGGTCCTCCGATGCACATCGATGCCCTGCTCCGACCATTGCTCCTGGCAACTTAGTGTGGCTCTCCGCCCATAACATCAGGCTGCGAGTTGAGTCCACTTAGTTTGCACCTTGCTACTTTGATCCCTTCAAGGTCCTGGAACAGGTAAACCCTGTGGTCTACCGTCTGGCCCTTCCTCCACGCCTAGGTGTCACTGACACTTTCATGTGTTTCTTCTAAAGCCCGTTCACATGTCCCAGTTTTCTGAGTCATCTGCCGGGACATCGGGTTCATCTACGGATTTTTATAAAGTGAACGCTATCTTCGGGTGTAAGGTGGTACGTCGCAAAAAATTTTATTTGGTGGATTGGAAGGACTAAACATAATGGTGCGCTTGGTTTTAAGGCAACTTTATTCTTTCATGAGTTATTTACAAGTTTCTCTTTGTTTACAGCCATTGACATGTCGCAGAGGTTAACACGAGAGGAGCGGATAGAAATTGTGTTGATGTCTGGTGAACACAGTGCCCGGGTAATTGCAGCAGATTTCAATGCAAGACAGCCTACGCAAGAAAACTGTCACAATGTCCATGTTATTTAGGTGTATCCATATAAATGGCCCACCCAAAAAAGTTTGCCTCATCACTGAACATAATGTTCTGTGTAAACTGAGGGTCCTGTCCTAATTTTTGTTTTTCCCATTCTGAAAATTCAGGGTGCCGATCTGGGTCATCCTCCTTGAGATGCTGCAGCAGCTGGATTTTGTAAGTGTGCCATTTGTGAGTAGCTGATATCCTCTGAAGGGATGTTTGACTGATGGCAGATCGGCATTCTGAATTTGCAGACTGGGCAAAACAAAAATTGGAACAGGACCCTCAGTTTACACTGAACATTATGGTCAGTGATGAGGCAAACTTTTTTGGGTGGGCCATTTATATGGATGCACCTAAATAACATGGGAATGGTGACAGCTTTGGTGCGCATGGTGTCTTGCATTGAAATCTGCTGCAATGACCCAGGTACTGCGGTTGGATCGCCCCCAGACACAGGGTCACGCGTTTTCGGTACCAGGCCTCTCTGGTTTGGTTCTGAGGCTGTCACGGTGGCAAGACCCGGTCCGCGACCCTGCTAAGGGGCGTCCAATAAAGGTGGTGCAGTCTGTTAGGGGTTCGTGACGCCACCTGTGGTGTTCGGTCAGGGTGACCGACGCTGCTATGGGGTCTGCTGGGGTGATGGAATGGCAGCTGGATGGTATACCTTCCCACAGGTGAAGTATGTCCCCAGGGCTTCCCAGTGGTGTAGGTGGCGATGCTGTGAGGTGCAGGCAATAACGAGGACACAAGGCTGCAGTCTCTTTACCTCTTTACTGAAGACTTCAGGATCCGCAATCCAGAGCACGCTTAACAGGGCTATCAGAGACAGGCTGGTCTGATGGGCACTTCCAGAGTTTCCCTCGCAGATGGAAATCGTTGCCCACCAATAGCGCCTGTGTGTTGTAGTCCTACCCTGCTGAGCATTCGGTATAGTCCTCACAACTGCTGTTCTCTTTCGTTCGTTCTCTACAGCTCTCTCTTTCTCTTTTGTTCCAGATGTTACTAGTTTCTCGTCCCCCAGTATGTTTTGGCTAGGACGCACCCGTATGACGGGAAGGCTTGTGTTATGACCTGGTGGTCAGGACAATAATGGACCTGGTGGTTAAGAGCACACGGAATGACCTGATAGTTACTGATAATATAGGACGAGCTCTGAGAAGTGAGAACTCTGCTGACCGCAATCCCTAATCCTATCACACACACTAGAAATAGCCGTGGATTGCTCCTAACGCTCCCTATGCAACTCGACACAGCCTAAGGAACTAGCTAGCCCTAAAGATAGAAAAATAAAGCCTACCTTGCCTCAGAGAAATTCCCCAAAGGAAAAGGCAGCCCCCCACATATAATGACTGTGAGTAAAGATGAAAATTACAAACACAGAGATGAAATAGATTTAGCAAAGTGAGGCCCGACTTACTGAACAGACAGAGGATAGGAAAGGTAGCTTTGCGGTCAGCACAAAAAACTACAAAAAGACCACGCAGAGGGCGCAAAAAGACCCTCCGCACCGACTCACGGTGCGGAGGCGCTCCCTCTGCGTCCCAGAGCTTCCAGCAAGCAAGACAACAATCAAAATAGCAAGCTGGACAGAAAAATAGCAAACCAGAGAAAAACAAGCAGGAACTTAGCTTCTGCTGGGAAGACAGGTCACAAGAACGATCCAGGAGTGAACTAGACCAATACTGGAACATTGACAGGTGGCATGGAGCAATGATCTAGGTGGAGTTAAATAGAGCAGCCAGCTAACGAATTAACCTCGTCACCCGTGGAAGGAACCTCAGAAGCCGCAGCCCCACTCACCACCACGAGAGGAAGCCCATGGACAGAACCAGCCGAAGTACCATTCATGACCACAGGAGGGAGCTTGACAACAGAATTCACAACAGTACCCCCCCTTGAGGAGGGGTCACCGAACCCTCACCAGAGCCCCCAGGCCGACCAGGACGAGCCAAATAAAAGGCACAAACCAGATCGGCAGCATGAACATCGGAGGCAAAGACCCAGGAATTATCTTCCTGACCATAACCCTTCCATTTGACCAGGTACTGGAGTTTCCGTCTCGAAATACGAGAATCCAAAATCTTCTCTACCACATACTCCAACTCCCCCTCAACCAACACCGGGGCAGGAGGATCAATGGATGGAACCACAGGCGCCACATATCTCCGCAACAATGACCTATGGAATACATTATGGATGGCAAAAGAAGCTGGAAGGGTCAAACGAAACGACACAGGATTGAGAACCTCAGAAATCTTATACGGACCAATGAAACGAGGCTTAAACTTAGGAGAGGAAACCTTCATAGGAACATAACGAGACGACAACCAAACCAAATCCCCAACACGAAGTCGGGGACCCACACAGCGCCGGCGGTTAGCGAAACGTTGAGCCTTCTCCTGGGACAATGTCAAATTGTCCACCACATGAGTCCAAATCTGCTGCAACCTATCCAACACAGTATCTACACCAGGACAGTCCGAAGACTCAACCTGCCCTGAAGAGAAACGAGGATGGAAACCAGAATTGCAGAAAAACGGCGAAACCAAAGTAGCCGAGCTGGCCCGATTATTAAGGGCGAACTCAGCCAAAGGCAAAAAGGACACCCAATCATCCTGATCAGCAGAAACAAAGCATCTCAGATATGTTTCCAAAGTCTGATTAGTTCGTTCGGTTTGGCCATCTGTCTGAGGATGGAAGGCCGAGGAAAAAGACAAATCAATGCCCATCCTAGCACAAAAAGCTCGCCAAAACCTCGAAACAAACTGGGAACCTCTGTCCGAAACGATGTTCTCCGGAATGCCATGTAAACGAACCACATGCTGGAAAAACAATGGCACCAAATCAGAGGAGGAAGGCAATTTAGACAAGGGTACCAAATATACCATCTTAGAGAAGCGCTCACAAACCACCCAAATGACCGACATCTTTTGAGAGACAGGGAGATCCGAAATAAAATCCATAGAGATATGCGTCCAGGGCCTCTTCGGGACCGGCATGGGCAAAAGCAACCCACTGGCACGAGAACAGCAGGGCTTAGCCCGAGCACAAGTCCCACAGGACTGCACAAAAGAACGCACATCCCGCGACAAAGACGGCCACCAAAAGGATCTAGCCACCAAATCTCTGGTACCAAAGATTCCCGGATGACCAGCCAACACCGAACAATGAACCTCAGAGATAACTCTACTAGTCCATTTATCAGGGACAAACAGTTTCTCTGCTGGGCAACGGTCAGGTCTATCAGCCTGAAATTTTTGCAGCACCCGCCGCAAATCAGGGGAGATGGCAGACAAAATTACCCCCTCTTTGAGAATACCCGCCGGCTCAGGAACACCCAGAGAGTCGGGCACAAAACTCCTTGACAGGGCATCAGCCTTCACATTCTTAGAGCCTGGAAGGTACGAAACCACAAAATCAAAACAGGAGAAGAACAGCGACCAACGAGCTTGTCTAGGATTCAACCGTTTGGCAGACTCGAGATAAGTCAAATTCTTGTGATCCGTCAAGACCACCACGTGATGCTTGGCTCCTTCAAGCCAATGACGCCACTCCTCGAATGCCCACTTCATGGCCAACAACTCTCGATTGCCAACATCATAATTGCGCTCAGCAGGCGAAAACTTTCTAGAAAAGAAGGCACATGGTTTCATCACCGAGCCATCAGAACTTCTTTGCGACAAAACAGCCCCTGCTCCAATCTCAGAAGCATCAACCTCGACCTGAAACGGAAGCGAAACATCTGGCTGGCACAACACAGGGGCAGAAGAAAAACGACGCTTCAACTCCTGAAAAGCTTTCACAGCCGCAGAAGACCAATTGACCACATCAGCACCCTTCTTGGTCAAATCAGTCAACGGTTTAGCAACACTAGAAAAATTACTGATGAAGCGACGATAAAAATTAGCAAAGCCCAGGAACTTTTGCAGACTCTTCACAGATGTCGGCTGAGTCCAATTATAAATGGCCTGGACTTTAACAGGGTCCATCTCGATAGTAGAAGGGGAAAAAATGAAACCCAAAAATGAAACCTTCTGAACTCCAAAGAGACACTTTGACTCCTTCACAAACAAAGAATTCGCACGAAGGACCTGGAACACCATTCTGACCTGCTTCACGTGAGACTCCCCATCATCCGAGAAGACCAAAATATCATCCAAATATACAATCAGGAATTTATCCAGGTACTCGCGGAAGATGTCATGCATAAAAGACTGAAATACTGATGGAGCATTGGAAAGCCCGAATGGCATAACCAGGTACTCAAAATGGCCCTCGGGCGTATTAAATGCTGTTTTCCATTCATCGCCCTGTTTAATACGCACAAGATTATACGCACCACGAAGATCTATCTTGGTGAACCAACTAGCCCCCTTAATCTGAGCAAATAAATCAGACAGCAGCGGCAAAGGGTACTGAAATTTGACTGTGATCTTATTAAGAAGGCGGTAATCAATACAAGGTCTCAAAGAACCATCCTTTTTGGCCACAAAAAAGAACCCTGCTCCCAATGGTGACGACGACGGGCGAATATGACCCTTCTCCAAGGATTCCTTTACATAACTCCGCATAGCGGCGTGCTCTGGCACAGATAAATTGAACAGTCGGCAGATTATGAAACACCAAAAAGCGAATATCCTCCTGATGTGCAGGAGCCATGCACATGGTCAATTGGGTCAAGTACTGAGGCTTATTCTTGGCCAAAGGCGTAGCATCAGTTCCTCTCAATAGAATAGGATACTGCAAGGGCTCCAAGAAAAAACCACAGCGCCTAGCAAACTCCAAGTCCATCAAATTCAGGGCAGCGCCTGAATCCACAAATGCCATAACAGAATAGGATGACAAAGAGCAGATCAGAGTAACGGACAAAAGAAATTTAGACTGTACCATACCAATGGTGGCAGACCTAGCGAAACGCTTAGTGCGCTTAGGACAATCGGAGATAGCATGAGTGAAATCACCACAGTAAAAACACAGCCCATTCCGACGTCTGTGTTCTTGCCGTTCAGCTCTGGTCAAAGTCCTATCACATTGCATAGGCTCTGGTCTATGCTCAGATAATACCGCCAAATGGTGCACAGCTTTACGCTCACGTAAGCGTCGATCGATCTGAATGGCCAAAGACATAGACTCATTCAGACCAGCAGGCATGGGAAATCCCACCATGACATCCTTAAGGGCTTCAGACAGACCCTTTCTGAAAATTGCTGCCAGGGCACATTCATTCCACTGAGTGAGTACAGACCACTTCCTAAACTTCTGACAATATATCTCTACCTCATCCTGACCCTGACACAGAGCCAGCAAGATTTTCTCTGCCTGATCCACTGAATTAGGTTCATCATAAAGCAGTCCGAGCGCCAGAAAAAAACGCATCTACATCACGCAATGCCGGATCTCCTGGCGCAAGGGAAAATGCCCAGTCTTGAGGGTCACCACGCAACAAAGAAATAATTATTTTCACTTGTTGAACAGTGTCACCTGAGGAGCGAGGTTTCAAAGCAAGAAACAATTTACAATTATTTTTGAAATTCAGAAACTTAGATCTATCCCCAAAAAACAAATCAGGAATAGGAATCCTAGGCTCTAACATTGGATTCTGAACCACAAAATCTTGAATGTTTTGTACCCTTTCAGTGAGATTATCCATACAAGAGGACAGACCTTGAATGTCCATATCTACACCTGTATCCTGAACCACCCAGAGGTAAAGGGGAAAAGAGAGACAAAACACACTGCAAAGAAAAAAAATGGTCTCAGAACTTCTCTTATCCCTCTATTGAGATGCATTAGTACTTTGGGCCACCTGTACTGTTATGACCTGGTGGTCAGGACAATAATGGACCTGGTGGTTAAGAGCACCTGATAATATAGGACGAGTTCTGAGACGTGGGAACTCTGCTGACCGCAATCCCAAATCCTATCACACACACTAGAAATAGCCGTGGATTGCTCCTAACGCTCCCTATGCAACTCGACACAGCCTAAGGAACTAGCTAGCCCTAAAGATAGAAAAATAAAGCCTACCTTGCCTCAGAGAAATTCCCCAAAGGAAAAGGCAGCCCCCCACATATAATGACTGTGAGTAAAGATGAAAATTACAAACACAGAGATGAAATAGATTTAGCAAAGTGAGGCCCGACTTACTGAGCAGACAGAGGATAGGAAAGGTAGCTTTGCGGTCAGCACAAAAAACTACAAAAAGACCACGCAGAGGGCACAAAAAGACCCTCCGCACTGACTCACGGTGCGGAGGCGCTCCCTCTGCGTCCCAGAGCTTCCAGCAAGCAAGACAACAATCAAAATAGCAAGCTGGACAGAAAAATAGCAAACCAGAGAAAAACAAGCAGGAACTTAGCTTCTGCTGGGAAGACAGGTCACAAGAACGATCCAGGAGTGAACTAGACCAATACTGGAACATTGACAGGTGGCATGGAGCAATGATCTAGGTGGAGTTAAATAGAGCAGCCAGCTAACGAATTAACCTCGTCACCTGTGGAAGGAACCTCAGAGGCCGCAGCCCCACTCACCACCACCAGACGAAGCCCATGGACAGAACCAGCCGAAGTACCATTTATGACCACAGGAGGGAGCTTGACAACAGAATTCACAACAGGCTTGGAGGTCTTCCGGAACCCTAGAGACGCCCCTCTCCCAATGTTGCCCCCTATGTCTTCTTAGGAAATTTAAGGTACACAGCCAACCTATAATTAACTGTCCTGCAGAGTTCGAAGTAAGACCTGAAGTCAGTTACTCCCGCGGTGTTCCGGCCACCGGCTACACGCCTCAGTAAGATGTTGCCTCGGTCTCACGGCACGACTCTTACTGGTACTCCTTTTTGCTTGATCTCGTTTACACTGTTCCACAATATCCTTCCCTTCTTATCTCTTTCTTAGGATGCCGCCGCAAGAGGTGCAGGCGCGGCTCCGTAACGTTCTGTTCTGTTTGCTAGGCTCCTGCCAGGTTCCCACGCCTGACAGGGACCCCCCTGTGTCTTCTCCCCGCAACACCCCCTGCCACGGGATGTTGCCTGAATCCAACCCAGTCAGCTTCTGACTAACTTCCTCCCCAGCCCCCCGTTTTACCAGTGTCAGGAGTGGCCCAATAAATAAAGCCTTTTTCTCTCCCTAGTGGCCGGAGTGTGAAGTGTAATGTGTTCTGGTGATACCTGGTCAGAAGAATTCCTTCAGTGCCATCAGACGTACCATCACTCCCCTTAGTGGCAGAGTGTCATACTGCAATGACCAGATCTCTGGGGTGCTGCACTCCCCCCCGGTTAAATCCAGTACTCCTGGACTGGGAAGAAGAACAACAATACATAGCAGCAAAAGACATACAACATTTTTGAAATGCTAAAACAAGTAAATAGAACAATGCTTCCCTTTATGGGAGGTAAGGACACTTGAACGTTACAAACAAACATAAAAGTTAAATATTTTTAAATAACATTTTGACTATAAATAACTCTCAGTACCCAGCCGGGTATTCTACTAAGTGCAAACTCTGATTTAACTTTTCCTTTAAGGGCGTATAATCTGAACCCACTAAAGGCCTACTATAAAATACTATATAAATAACTCAACTTTTCTTTCCATTCTAACTTCACCAATGCAGGACCGCCTAGCTCCTTAGCTGGGCCTACTGTCATTGTGCCGACCATCTTTCTACAGTTCTCAGGAGGACTCTCTCTCTAACCCCTACAGGTTCACTTCAAGCTTTCCTGTCCTCAATCTTTATTAACATTATCAAACTTTATTAACTTTCAACATTATTAACGTTTCGATCTTTTCTAAGGCAACCATGTAAACATTCCCTTTAAGAGGGACCCAAGTCTCTAGTAGGTAATGCAGATTCTCTCTCTGTCTGCAAGTCCACTGAAAGCAAGACCTTCTGCGTCATGTCCAGCAGCATTATCTTCGCAAAGTCTTTCACTTGTAAAACCAGTAGGGAGCACCTTTAAGAAGGTGCAAACTATATACAAAAAGAGTTTTGAATCATTCACAGTCCATGATCCGGCAGTCTTTGAAGCAATGATGAACTTTGTGCAAAAGTAGAAAAGAAATAGAAAACATTAGGGATCCCGGGTAAACAAAGGGACCCCTTTAAGAAATAACCCTGGTCGGGTCTAAAGTAGCAGCAACAGCAGGAAACAGTCAACTATTTACATATTCGGATCTTCAAGGTTTATTTCGGCACTGGTGGCCTCTGCCAGGGCCTAACCGGGCAGGCAGACCTCGGGGGTCTGGGAAGCCTCAAATCACGGCCTATTTCTGGCAGTGCGGGAGTCCAGTGAGTGATCCGGGGAACAGCAGCAGCGACTGCCGCTGCTTCAGCCAGTTCTTCCTCCAATGACTTGGCAGCAACCAGGACGGAGGTACAGCGCTGGATATCCCGAGCCCACCAAACGTGGCCCTTCTGGTATCTGCGGTAGCTTACCGCATCTCCCGGCAGCAGGACGGGACCCTTACTGTCGCCCCGCAGGCCAGCCTCCACCACCTCCCGGGTGATATGAACCCTTGTTGTCAATCCGATTTCCTGGACAAAGCCTCTTCCTCCCTGGGGCTGGTAAAAGATCACCACTCCCCATTTCGGCAACGACCCATCCAGGCCTCCCGTTCCACGTCCCTGGCATGCTCAGCTATGAGGTGCTTCCGATAATCCCCCCAGGGGAAGGAGCCCATGTCCCACTCACGCGTTTCCGGGTTGAATGATGCGGACTCCGGAACTCCACCAACCGCGCCGGTGGTCGGGTCATGTGTCGGCGGAACACCGATCCTCGATCGGCCAGGGTACCGATCTTGCCCGCAGGTGGGGGCTCTGGCAGCTCCACGCTGTTCCTCAGGGGCGGTCACCTGGTCTGGTGCAGGCAGCGGGGGCTCTGCGGACAGTTCCCAGGACTCGATCTTCTCCAGCGGCGGCATGCCGGTATAATCCTCCGGTGATGGGGATCTAGACTGGGCCATCTTTCTCCGCAAGCCTCCTCGGCTTTCCAGCTCCACTCTGTCTGAGTCATAGTTTCGTTTCTTCGGTCTCCGCCCGCCATAGAAAATGAGAAGGCGGACCTCAGCCGCTGATGGACCCGCCCTCACGATACAGCAATACTTAGACTGGGCGGCCATTACCTTTCGCGCTCTCCAGTTCACTCACGCCCACTTCCACACCCTTCTTCTTCTCTTGCGCTCCTCGTGGCGCTATAATGGCGGCAGTTTTGGCGGGAATCTTGCGACAGATAGCAATACACAGAAATCCAAAAAGAGAAAAACCGCACCCTATGTCCATACAGCTTCCATTCGCATATTGGTGCAAGTCAATGCAGTAAGGTCTTCATCACTGACCGTTGTGGCGCTGTCTTTCTTCTATTCTGGGAGATAGCAATACACAGTCCTTGCAATAAATCACAGTCCAACACGTTTCAATCACAGTTCCAAGGCACACATGACCTGCTTCTCAGGCTTAAGTAGGATCCTGTTCGTGACGCCAGGTTGGATCGCCCCCAGACACAGGGCCACGCGTTTTCGGTACCGGGCCTCTCTGGTTCGGTTCTGAGGCTGTCACAGTGGCAAGACCCGGTCCGCGACCCTGCTGAGGGGTGTCCAATAAAGGTGGTTAGGGGTTCGTGACGCCACCTGTTGTGTTCGGTCAGGGTGACCGACGCTGCTATGGGGTCCGCTGGGGTGATGGAATGGCAGCTGGATGGTATACCTTCCCACAGGTGAAGTATGTCCCCAGGGCTTCCCAGTGGTGTAGGTGGCGATGATGTGAGGTGTGGGCAATAACGAGGACACAAGGTTGCAGTCTCTTTACCTCTTTACTGAAGACTTCAGGATCCGCAATCCAGAGCACGTTTAACAGGGCTATCAGAGACAGGCCGGTCTGATGGGCACTTCCAGAGTTTCCCTCACAGATGGAAATCGTTGCCCACCACTAGCGCCTGTTTGTTGTAGTCCTACCCTGCTGAGCATTCGGTATAGTCCTCACAACTGCTGTTCTCGTTCGTTCGTTCTCTACAGTTCTCTCTTTCTCTTTTGTTCCAGATGTTACTAGTTTCTCGTCCCCCAGTATGTTTTGGCTAGGACGCACCCGTATGACGGGAAGGCTTGGAGGTCTTCCGGGACCCTAGAGACGCCCCTCTCCCAATGTTGCCCCCTATGTCTTCTTAGGAAATTTAAGGTACACAGCCAACCTATAATTAACTGTCCTGCGGAGTTCGAAGTAAGGCCTGAAGTCAGTTACTCCCGCGGTGTTCCGGCCACCGGCTACACGCCCCAGTAAGATATTGCCTCGGTCTCACGGCACGACTCTTACTGGTACTCCTTTTTGCTTGATCTCGTTTACACTGTTCCACAATATCCTTCCCTTCTTATCTCTTTCTTAGGATGCTGCCGCATGTTCTGTTCTGTTCGCTAGGCTCCTGCCAGGTTCCCACGCCTGACAGCGACCCCCTGTGTCTTCTCCCTGCAACACCCCCTGCCACGGGATGTTGCCTGAATCCAACCCAGTCAGCTTCTGACTAACTTCCTCCCCAGCCCCTAGTTTTACCAGTGTGAGGAGTGGCCCAATAAATAAAGCCTTTTTCTCCCCCTAGTGGCCGGAGTGTGAAGTGTAATGTGTTCTGGTGATACCTGGTCAGGAGAATTCCTTCAGTGCCATCAGACTTACCATCACTCCCCTTGGTGGCAGAGTGTCATACTGCAACGACCAGATCTCTGGGGCGCTGCACATTCACCAGACATCAACACAATTTCTATCCACTCCGCACATGTTAACCTCTGTGATATGTCAATGGCAGTAAACAAAGAGAAATTTGTGAATGACTCATGAAGGAATAAAGCTACTTTATATCCAAGCACACCATTATTTTTCTTGTGAAATTCTCAATAAGTTTGAGGTGTCACATGACCCTCTTCCCATTGGAAAAAATAAAGTTGGATCCAAAATGGCCTACTTCAAAATGGCCACCATGTTCACCATCCATCTTGAAAAGTTTTCACCCTCCCATATACTAATATGCCACAAACAGGAAGTTGATATCACCAACCATCCCCATTTTATTTAGGTGTATCCAAATACATTGCCCACCTTGTAGAAATAATTGGTCGGAGGGGAGGTGGAAACACATTTTTATGAGTCTTAGGCAGACCATGGAAATAGAAATGATTATATGTTCAGGTAGTAACTATTTATCAACTTTAGTATTGAGAATGGCTGACTGAATGCCTTCTTGAATGATGTCAGAAAGTTCCATTTTAAAGGGGAATGAAGGATTATATGTCAGTATTTTGTAAGTTTTTGAATTGTCTAATATAGTTTTGACCATATGTTTGTAAAGTCCAGCATCCAAATCCACTGAGCAATATCAATATAATTGTTCTGTATATCTTTAATAGCATTGTGTTGATTAGCTGATAGGTTGTTTTAAAAACGGGACTGTTTAGTTTCAGCATCCAATATTTTCAAATCTTTTTCCACTTCATCAATTACTTCTTCACGAAAGCAAAATCATCAAAAAACTCTTGCAAGTCTGTTTTATATCCTATGATTAAGGGCGCCACTAACGCACCAGAAACACATCAGGTGTTTCTTATGTTTTTAACCCGGTTTGACATGCCGTAATAAAGTTTTCTTTTTATTCATGGGTTGGAGTGCCCACTCCCCTTTCTTCCTTTTTTCTGTCTTTGCCGTGCTCACCGGCGGAAGGAGCACCCACCCATTTGTTTCAGCGTATTCGACTCACAGATCTTTCTGCTGGATTACGTTTGCAGCTCCGTACCTCTCTCTCCTACCAGGGAATTAATCTGATGACTAATTTTCTCAGCCACCTAATTTCAAGCCTCAGTTTAAATTATGTTTTATTTGTAATATGGAAGTCTGTTAAATATCTGTGTCAAACCCCAACACTGTCTATGTATCCAAAAATTTACTGCCATAAGATAATCTTGAAGACACAAAAGAGAATGGTAAAACCAAAAACACTCAGTTTGAAAAAATGTTTGCAGTAATCCGCAAGTGCTAGTAAAAGATGTAAATAACAGGGTATTTGGTTGATACGTTTTTTGCAAAAAATGTATACTAAGCTGCTCTACCAATCTTCACGGTATACCCATATCAGAGCAGTCCTAACTAATGTATGCAATCCCTATCTTATGTATTTAAAAACCTGATCATCTGTATATTACCTGTGTGAACAGGGTTCAGAGAGGAAAAATCCATGTGTGCATACAGGGCAGAACAGCTTTTGTGCAGCTAGCCCAAGAGGAGTGGTGGAACTCCCCAGTCTTGTAGACACAAGAGAACAATCATGGAAACAGGAACACATGGGCTACTTGCACAGTGAACAAGTCTGTAAGAACATGTTCACACACCACCAAGAAACCTGAAGACACAAAAGAGAATGGTAAAACCAAAAACACTCAGTTTGAAAAAATGTTTGCAGTAATCCGCAAGTGCTAGTAAAAGATGTAAATAACAGGGTATTTGGTTGATACGTTTTTTGCAAAAAATGTATACTAAGCTGCTCTACCAATCTTCACGGTATACCCATATCAGAGCAGTCCTAACTAATGTATGCAATCCCTATCTGATGTATTTAAAAACCTGATCATCTGTATATTACCTGTGTGAACAGGGTTCAGAGAGGAAAAATCCATGTGTGCATACAGGGCAGAACAGCTTTTGTGCAGCTAGCCCAAGAGGAGTGGTGGAACTCCCCAGTCTTGTAGACACAAGAGAACAATCATGGAAACAGGAACACATGGGCTACTTGCACAGTGAACAAGTCTGTAAGAACATGTTCACACACCACCAAGAAACCTGAAGACACAAAAGAGAATGGTAAAACCAAAAACACTCAGTTTGAAAAAATGTTTGCAGTAATCCGCAAGTGCTAGTAAAAGATGTAAATAACAGGGTATTTGGTTGATACGTTTTTTGCAAAAAATGTATACTAAGCTGCTCTACCAATCTTCACGGTATACCCATATCAGAGCAGTCCTAACTAATGTATGCAATCCCTATCTGATGTATTTAAAAACCTGATCATCTGTATATTACCTGTGTGAACAGGGTTCAGAGAGGAAAAATCCATGTGTGCATACAGGGCAGAACAGCTTTTGTGCAGCTAGCCCAAGAGGAGTGGTGGAACTCCCCAGTCTTGTAGACACAAGAGAACAATCATGGAAACAGGAACACATGGGCTACTTGCACAGTGAACAAGTCTGTAAGAACATGTTCACACACCACCAAGAAACCTGAAGACACAAAAGAGAATGGTAAAACCAAAAACACTCAGTTTGAAAAAATGTTTGCAGTAATCCGCAAGTGCTAGTAAAAGATGTAAATAACAGGTAATATACAGATGATCAGGTTTTTAAATACATGAGATAGGGATTGCATACATTAGTTAGGACTGCTCTGATATGGGTATACCGTGAAGATTGGTAGAGCAGCTTAGTATACATTTTTTGCAAAAAACGTATCAACCAAATACCCTGTTATTTACATCTTTTACTAGCACTTGCGGATTACTGCAAACATTTTTTCAAACTGAGTGTTTTTGGTTTTACCATTCTCTTTTGTGTCTTCAGGTTTCTTGGTGGTGTGTGAACATGTTCTTACAGACTTGTTCACTGTGCAAGTAGCCCATGTGTTCCTGTTTCCATGATTGTTCTCTTGTGTCTACAAGACTGGGGAGTTCCACCACTCCTCTTGGGCTAGCTGCACAAAAGCTGTTCTGCCCTGTATGCACACATGGATTTTTCCTCTCTGAACCCTGTTCACACAGGTAATATACAGATGATCAGGTTTTTAAATACATCAGATAGGGATTGCATACATTAGTTAGGACTGCTCTGATATGGGTATACCGTGAAGATTGGTAGAGCAGCTTAGTATACATTTTTTGCAAAAAACGTATCAACCAAATACCCTGTTATTTACATCTTTTACTAGCACTTGCGGATTACTGCAAACATTTTTTCAAACTGAGTGTTTTTGGTTTTACCATTCTCTTTTGTGTCTTCAGGTTTCTTGGTGGTGTGTGAACATGTTCTTACAGACTTGTTCACTGTGCAAGTAGCCCATGTGTTCCTGTTTCCATGATTGTTCTCTTGTGTCTACAAGACTGGGGAGTTCCACCACTCCTCTTGGGCTAGCTGCACAAAAGCTGTTCTGCCCTGTATGCACACATGGATTTTTCCTCTCTGAACCCTGTTCACACAGGTAATATACAGATGATCAGGTTTTTAAATACATCAGATAGGGATTGCATACATTAGTTAGGACTGCTCTGATATGGGTATACCGTGAAGATTGGTAGAGCAGCTTAGCATACATTTTTTGCAAAAAACGTATCAACCAAATACCCTGTTATTTACATCTTTTACTAGCACTTGCGGATTACTGCAAACATTTTTTCAAACTGAGTGTTTTTGGTTTTACCATTCTCTTTTGTGTCTTCAGGTTTCTTGGTGGTGTGTGAACATGTTCTTACAGACTTGTTCACTGTGCAAGTAGCCCATGTGTTCCTGTTTCCATGATTGTTCTCTTGTGTCTACAAGACTGGGGAGTTCCACCACTCCTCTTGGGCTAGCTGCACAAAAGCTGTTCTGCCCTGTATGCACACATGGATTTTTCCTCTCTGAACCCTGTTCACACAGGTAATATACAGATGATCAGGTTTTTAAATACATCAGATAGGGATTGCATACATTAGTTAGGACTGCTCTGATATGGGTATACCGTGAAGATTGGTAGAGCAGCTTAGTATACATTTTTTGCAAAAAACGTATCAACCAAATACCCTGTTATTTACATCTTTTACTAGCACTTGCGGATTACTGCAAACATTTTTTCAAACTGAGTGTTTTTGGTTTTACCATTCTCTTTTGTGTCTTCAGGTTTCTTGGTGGTGTGTGCACATGTTCTTACAGACTTGTTCACTGTGCAAGTAGCCCATGTGTTCCTGTTTCCATGATTGTTCTCTTGTGTCTACAAGACTGGGGAGTTCCACCACTCCTCTTGGGCTAGCTGCACAAAAGCTGTTCTGCCCTGTATGCACACATGGATTTTTCCTCTCTGAACCCTGTTCACACAGGTAATATACAGATGATCAGGTTTTTAAATACATCAGATAGGGATTGCATACATTAGTTAGGACTGCTCTGATATGGGTATACCGTGAAGATTGGTAGAGCAGCTTAGTATACATTTTTTGCAAAAAAACGTATCAACCAAATACCCTGTTATTTACATCTTTTACTAGCACTTGCGGATTACTGCAAACATTTTTTCAAACTGAGTGTTTTTGGTTTTACCATTCTCTTTTGTGTCTTCAGGTTTCTTGGTGGTGTGTGAACATGTTCTTACAGACTTGTTCACTGTGCAAGTAGCCCATGTGTTCCTGTTTCCATAAGATAATCTTGCATAGTTGACAGATACCCTGTACCCAATGATATATAAATCAATCACTGTTCTATAGCAGTTAAGGGCTCCTGTATAGTATATATTATGTAAGGAAAGTGAATGGACTCATATGGAATTCAAGGGTAAACATTAAAGCTTTGAATAAAAAAAATTACAAAAAAGGATATACATATTTGTTAATAGGATCAATGGTTGCAAACTTCTTGGATCTATTTTACAAGATTTTAATTATCAAAGTCATATTTGACCTATTTTGAACTTTGGTATTTTTTGGGGTGTTCAAGATGCGGTTCTGAAACTTGTGGTTGATTGACTTAAATGAGGATGGGTCGGTCGTCCACGGGTTTCAGAGCCGCATCTTGAATGTTTTAAAGAATATTGAAGTTCAAAGTCGGTCATTTTTGACCAACAGAACAGCAGGGTTAATACCCTTAGCAAAAGGCTAATTCTTTTAGATTATCATCACACGTGAACAAATATTGGGTTTATGAAGATTGTTTCAAATCCAATGACTGATTCTTATGTTTTCTTGTCCTGTCCTGTCCTGTCCACAAAACACACATGCAAATGTGTATATGTAAAAGACCTGCGGATATTCTCTGTGAAGTATCCAGCAATATTCATTATGTTCACCTTCCCTATACCTTGATATTGTTGCTCCATCTCCTTGATATCCTGATGAAATCTTTCTCCTTGCTCTCCGCTAACTTAAACAAGTTCTTCAGTAAAGTAGTCAAAATAGAAATGTAAAATATGTAACTTCAAGTTTCTCAGACAACCAAGACTTAGAAACATTTCAACAATTCCTTTTCTGTGTTTCTGTACCATGAAAATCAGGTACCAGGAGCTATCAGTTTCTTTTCCTTAAGTCTAGACCCTAAAAGTTCTGCAGAATGTTTAGAAAATGAAAAGTTATGTCTAAATCACTTATTTTGAGCTGTAAAAAAAACTGTGGCTAGCGTAAAATGTCAGAATCCTGTTTTTTATGTTCTGAATCCTATGAATCAGGTACACTAATGAGCAAAAGGGTAACAATGTTTTGAACTTTGACTCTGTATCTTATTATTATCCACTACAGCTTCGAATATGAGACTATAATCATATTATAGACAATCATCTTAGATATCTCAAACATAAATTTGACTTGCAACAATTTAGCATATGATTAGTTATGCAGACTCTTCTCATACCACTGCATTGTTACTGTTGTGCTCCTAAAAATCTACATTTTAATTTTTATTATTTTATCAGTATTTTGTAAATCCATCTTTGACTTTCAACACTGCCTGATTCCTCCTGGTCATGCTCTTGATCAGATTCATACATGTCTCAGCTGAAATTGATACCAGGTCTCATCTACACGTTTCCAAAATTGGTGCATACTGGTCGACTCACTTGGGTTTGTATACAGTTTTTCTTCAACTCTACCCACAAGTGCTTGGTTGTGTTGAGGTCTAGGGACTATAAGGCCAATCAAGCATGTCTATTTCATTGTCATGGAGCCATTTCTTTGCTAATCTTGACTTAAACTTCTGGTCGTTGTTCTGCTGGAACATTTTGTCGACCTTTGCATACCCATCCACCGAACTTGACAGTTCCTTCAATTTCTCAATCCGTTAGGCCCATTTTCCTGTTTCTACTCTGTTGGGTGTCCCGGGACCAAGGGCTTCTTCCATGCCCGTAATGGCAGAGGCTAGGGTTGAGCGAAACATATCGGCCAATTTCAAAAGTCGCCGACTTTTGGCAAAGTCGGGTTTCGTGAAACCCGACCCGATCCCACTGTGGGATCGGGTCGGCGGTCGGCAATCTTTTCTCCAAAGTCGGGTTTCGTTTTTTTTTTATATATATATATATTTTTATGTCATAGAGACAAATATATATATATATTTATATTTACTTCAGCGCGATAATGTTGAAAAGCCGGTAATTCAATTGCCGGCTTTTCATTTCTCCTTCCTAAACCCGACATGATATGAGACATGGTTTACATACAGTAAACCATGTCATATCCCCATTTTTTTGGCATATTCCACACTACTAATGTTAGTAGTGTGTATGTGCAAAATTTGGGCGCTGTAGCAATTAAATTTAAGGGTTAAATCACGGAAAAAAATGGTGTGGGCTCCCGCGCAATTTTCTCTGCCAGAGTAGTAAAGCCAGTGATTGAGGGCAGATATTAATAACCTGGAGAGGGTCCATGGTTATTGCCCCCCCTGGCTAAAAACATCTGCCCCCAGCCACCCCAGAAAAGGCACATCTGTAAGATGCGCCTATTCTGGCATTTGGCCACTCTCTTCCCATTCCCGTGTAGTGGTGGGATATGGGGTAATGAAGGGTTAATGTCACCTTGCTATTGTAAGGTGACATTAAGCCAGATTAATAATGGAGAGGCGTCAATTATGACACCTATCCATTATTAATCCAATTGTATGAAATGGTTAAAAAACACACACACACACATATTATTACAAAGTCTTTTAATGAAATAAAGACACAGGTTGTTGTAATATTTTATTAGACTCTTAATCCTCCTGAAGACCCTCGCTCTGTAACAAAGGAAAAATAAAAAAACAACAATATCCCATACCTTCCGATGATCTGTCACGTCCCACGCTGTAAATCCATCTGAAGGGGTTAAATAATTTTACACCCAGGAGCTCTGCTAATGCAGCTGTGCTCCTGGTTGTAAAACCCAAGCGAATGAATGTAATGTAGGTCAATGACCTGTAGTTACCTTCATTTGCGGTGATGCGCCCTCTGCTGGATGTCCCTCGAGCGTGGGAAAATATTCAGAAAAGTTCCCAGGCTCGAGGTCATATGAGGACATTCAGGAGAGGGCGCATCACCGCGAATGAAGGTAACTACAGGTCATTGACCTACATTACCTTCATTTCCCGGGGTTTTACAGGCACGAGCACAGCTGCATTATAGCAGAGCTCCTGCCTGTAAAATATTTTAGCCCCTTCAGATGGATTTACATCGTGGGACGTGACAGATCATCGGAAGGTATGAGATATTGTTGTTTTTTTATTTTTCCTTTGTTACAGAGCGAGGGTCTTCAGGTGGATTGAGAGTACAATAAAATATTACAACAACCTGTGTGTTTATTTCATTAAAATACTTTGCAATATTGTGTGTGTGTGTTTTTTTTAACTATTTCATGCTATTGGATTAATAATAGATAGGTGTCTGTTAAGGCTAGCGGAACGCACCAAATAATAAGACAGATAGAGTATGGTGCGTTCGCAGCCCGGGGTCCACCGTGCAGAGATGGAACCTGCTGCCAAGTAATGACGGACTATATGGCGGTACTCATAAGTATACACACGTGGGTTAAACTTCACCGAGCGTGAAGAAAGCGATCCTGTTGCGTCACAGGATCGCGGTACCGCACATAGAGGGCGAGCAAGTAGTCAGCGAACTCAACCCCAACTAGGATTGAAGTCCGATTAGACCCTTGCTGGCACAACACCGCAACTGGGTGTGTAAGGAAGCTCAATAAAAATATTAGGGCACAAGAGTGCATGCGGTGCCGCACTGACGAACGCCACTAACCACCCAGGCTTGGGTAAGGAAAGCACAGAGGAAGTGCACGGCGCCGTACTGGCGGTCACAGCAACTGGACGCTGTAATGTGTGATAAGTGCTGTAGGATAAGTCGGGCGCTAGATAGCAACCATACACCTTCCGCGAACAGACATTCAATAGGGAAGGGGTATCCAAGGACGACTTGCACTCACAACAAACACACGTAAGCAAATGTACACTAGCGCATGGCCGTGCGGTCATGCGCAGTTTATATAGTTGCAGCACAGGAAGTGGCCACAGAAACTTTGCCCTTCCAAGACCTGCCAAGAGGACCAATGGAATGTGCTGCAGGGCCTGAGCACATGACCCTCGATCTCCAACGGGAGATCTTGCCCTGGGCATGCTCAGTGTGTGCAGACAAGGACTTAGTCCCAGAGAAGTCCGCTCGCTGCTGACCAGCACTGGCTTTAATGGCAGAAGCTGAAGAAGCAGCAGTAACTCTCTGTACAGAGTGAGACTGAGCAAGACGCTGGGACCGACGTCCCTGCTGAGCAGACTCCACTGCGGCTGGATAAGAATGGGAGACCGCAGCGGAGATGGCTCGAGATTCCCCCTGTGCAGAAGCGGGAACTCGAGACCTAACATTACCCCCCCTCCTAGGGCCCCCCCCTCCCTGGGCCTCGCTACGCTCGAAGGCAGCAATGAGCTGTGGGGCCCGAATGTTTTCAGCAGGCTCCCATGACCTGTCCTCTGGGCCATAACCCTTCCAATCCACCAGATAGAACTTTTTGCCGCGTACCACCTTGCACCCCACCTTGCACCGGGACATGTATACGGGTTTCAAGAGGGACACATGAAAGGTGTCGGTGATACCCAAGCGTGGAGGAAGAGCCAAACGGTAGACCACAGGATTAACCTGTTCGAGAACCTTGAAGGGACCCAAATAGCGAGGAGCAAACTTAGTGGACTCAACTCGCAGCCTGATGTTACGGGCGGAGAGCCACACCAAGTCGCCAGGAGCAAAGGTCAGAGCGGGGCGCCGATGAACATCGGCGGAGGACCTCATTCTCTCCTTGGAGGCCCGAATTGCATCCTGCGTGCGGTCCCAAATGTCCCGTGCCTCCACAGCCCAGTCTGCCACCCTGGAGTCAGCAGAAGACACAGGCATGGGCACAGGAACACGCGGATGCTGGCCGTAATTTAGGAGGAATGGAGTCTGACCGGTGGAGTCGGCTACGGCATTGTTAAGTGCAAACTCTGCCCACGGTAGCAGGGATGCCCAGTCATCCTGCCTGGCAGAAACAAAATGTCGTAAATACAGTGGGGCAAAAAAGTATTTAGTCAGTCAGCAATAGTGCAAGTTCCACCACTTAAAAAGATGAGAGGCGTCTGTAATTTACATCATAGGTAGACCTGAACTATGGGAGACAAACTGAGAAAAAAAAATCCAGAAAATCACATTGTCTGTTTTTTTAACAATTTATTTGCATATTATGGTGGAAAATAAGTATTTGGTCAGAAACAAAATTTCATCTCAATACTTTGTAATATATCCTTTGTTGGCAATGACAGAGGTCAATCGTTTTCTGTAAGTCTTCACAAGGTTGCCACACACTGTTGTTGGTATGTTGGCCCATTCCTCCATGCAGATCTCCTCTAGAGCAGTGATGTTTTTGGCTTTTCGCTTGGCAACACGGACTTTCAACTCCCTCCAAAAGTTTTCTATAGGGTTGAGATCTGGAGACTGGCTAGGCCACTCCAGGACCTTGAAATGCTTCTTACGAAGCCACTCCTTCGTTGCCCTGGCGGTGTGCTTTGGATCATTGTCATGTTGAAAGACCCAGCCATGTTTCATCTTCAATGCCCTTGCTGATGGAAGAAGGTTTGCACTCAAAATCTCACGATACATGGCCCCATTCATTCTTTAATGTACCCGGATCAGTCGTCCTGGCCCCTTTGCAGAGAAACAGCCCCAAAGCATGATGTTTCCACCACCATGCTTTACAGTAGGTATGGTGTTTGATGGATGCAACTCAGTATTCTTTTTCCTCCAAACACGACAAGTTGTGTTTCTACCAAACAGTTCCAGTTTGGTTTCATCAGACCATAGGACATTCTCCCAAAACTCCTCTGGATCATCCAAATGCTCTCTAGCAAACTTCAGACGGGCCCGGACATGTACTGGCTTAAGCAGTGGGACACGTCTGGCACTGCAGGATCTGAGTCCATGGTGGCATAGTGTGTTACTTATGGTAGGCCTTGTTACATTGGTCCCAGCTCTCTGCAGTTCATTCACTAGGTCCCCCTGCGTGGTTCTGGGATTTTTGCTCACCGTTCTTGTGATCATTCTGACCCCACGGGGTGGGATTTTGCGTGGAGCCCCAGATCGAAGGAGATTATCAGTGGTCTTGTATGTCTTCCATTTTCTAATTATTGCTCCCACTGTTGATTTCTTCCCTCCAAGCTGGTTGGCTATTGCAGATTCAGTCTTCCCAGCCTGGTGCAGGGCTACAATTTTGTTTCTGGTGTCCTTTAACAGCTCTTTGGTCTTCACCATAGTGGAGTTTGGAGTCAGACTGTTTGAGGGTGTGCACAGGTGTCTTTTTATACTGATAACAAGTTTAAACAGGTGCCATTACTACAGGTAATGAGTGGAGGAAAGAGGAGACTCTTAAAGAAGAAGTTACAGGTCTGTGAGAGCCAGAAATCTTGATTGTTTGTTTCTGACCAAATACTTATTTTCCACCATAATATGCAAAAAAAATGATAAAAAAACAGACAATGTGATTTTCTGGATTTTTTTTTCTCAGTTTGTCTCCCATAGTTGAGGTCTACCTATGATGTAAATTACAGACGCCTCTCATCTTTTTAAGTGGTGGAACTTGCACTATTGCTGACTGACTAAATACTTTTTTGCCCCACTGTATGTGACCAAGGTCTGGTTGGCCCTTTCTACCAACCCATTCATCTCGGGATGATATGCCGAAGAGAGATTCAACTCAATACTGAGTAGACGACAAAGCTCTCTCCAGAATCGAGACGCAAACTGGGGACCCCGGTCACTAACAATTTTGTCTGGCATACCGTGTAGGCGAAAGATATGTTTGACGAACAAGACAGCCAACGCCCGTGCAGAAGGTAGCCGTGGAAGAGGCACCAAGTGCACCATTTTGGAAAAATGGTCGGTGATCACCCAGATAATGGTGCAGTTACGAGACTTGGGTAAGCCCACCACAAAGTCCATCCCGACCATCTCCGAGGGCCTGTCCGCCACCGGCAGAGGATAAAGCAAACCAGCTGGCCGTTGCCGAGGAGTCTTGTTCTTGGCGCAAGAGACACACGCCCGAACATACTCTGCGACATCACGAGCCATATGCGGCCACCAGTATGTCCTCGCCAGTAACTCAGATGTCCTTTTGGTACCAAAATGTTCACCCACCCTGGACGAGTGTGCCCAAGAGAGAACCTCCGGTCGCAAACTGGATGGCACAAAAGTCTTGCCCGGAGGCACAGACTCTAGCGAAACCGGGGCCACAGTTCTCAAGCTCTCAGTGGGGACAATAAGCCGAGGCTCCTCCTCCTCCTCCGCAGATGACACAACGGAGCGAGAGAGAACGTCGGCCCGAATGTTCTTCTCCCCAGAAAAAAAATGGAGGGTGAAATAAAACCGGGAGAAGAATAAGGACCATCTGGCCTGGCGAGAATTCAACCGCTGGGCTGTCTGCAGGTACACCAAATTTTTATGGTCTGTGAAGACTTGGAAGGGAAAACGTGCTCCCTCCAAGAGATGTCTCCACTCCGAGAAAGCCAACTTCATGGCTAGCAACTCCCTGTCCCCGATGGAATAATTCCTCTCTGCTGGTGAGAAGGTCTTGGAGAAAAAGAAGCAAGGATGCTTCCGACCTTGAGCATCCTTTTGGAAGAGGACTGCTCCAGCACCAACAGAAGAGGCATCCACCTCCATGATAAATGGCTTATCAACATCGGGGCGATGTAGGATGGGAGCGCTAGCGAAGTGTGACTTTATAGAGTTAAAGGCCTTGGAGACCTCCTCAGACCACAATTTGGGATTCGCCCCCTTCTTGGTGAGGGCAACCAAGGGAGCTACCAAAGTTGAGAAGTGCGGAATGAACTGGCGATAATAATTAATGAACCCCATAAAGCGCTGCACCGCTTTAAGAGAATGGGGTTCCTGCCAGTCCATCACAGCCTGTAGTTTGGCAGGATCCATAGCCAATCCCTGGGCAGAGATGATGTAGCCTAGGAAAGGTAAGGACTCCTGCTCAAACATACACTTCTCCAACTTGGCATAGAGGGAGTTTGCCCGTAGGAGGTCGAAGACTTTGCAAACATCTCTCCGGTGGGAGTCAATATCTGGAGAGTAGATGAGAATATCATCCAGATAGACTACGACCGAGGTGGAATGCATATCCCAGAAGATATCGTTCACAATGTCTTGGAAAACGGCTGGGGCATTACAGAGCCCGAAGGGCATCACCAGATATTCATAGTGCCCATACCTGGTGTTAAAAGCCATCTTCCATTCGTCCCCCTCACGGATGCGAATCAGGTTGTAAGCATCCCGCAGATCTAGTTTAGTAAATACTAGGGTTGAGCGAAACGGGTCGAACATTTTCAAAAGTCGCCGACTTTTGGCTAAGTCGGGGTTTCATGAAACCCGATCCGACCCCTGTGCGGGGTCGGCCATGCGGTACGCGACTTTCGCGCCAAAGTCGCGTTTCAATGACGCGAAAAGCGCCATTTCTCAGCCAATGAAGGTAAACGCAGAGTGTGGGCAGCGTGATGACATAGGTCCTGGTCCCCACCATCTTAGAGAAGGGCATTGCAGTGATTGGCTTGCTGTCTGCGACGTCACAGGGGCTATAAAGAGGCGTTCCCGCCGACCGCCATCTTACTGCTGCTGATCTGAGCTTAGGGAGAGGTTGCTGCCGCTTTGTCAGAAGCAGGGATAGCGTTAGGCAGGGTCCATTAACCACAAAACCGCTTGTGCTGCAGCGATTTGCACTGTCCAACACCACCCTCGGTGTGCAGGGACAGTGGAAGTTTTTTTTTTTTTTTTTTTTTTCCCTCAGCGCTGTAGCTCATTGGGCTGCCCTAGAAGGCTCCCTGATAGCTGCATTGCTGTGTGTACGCCGCTGTGCAAACCAACTGCTTTTTTCAAAGCACAAATCCTCTTGTTCCTTCCTTTCTGCACAGCTATCTTTTTTGTTTGTCCACACTTTTTATTTCATTTGTGCATCAGTCCACTCCTTATTGCTGCCTGCCATACCTGGCTGAGATTACTGCAGGCAGGGAGATAGTAGCTGCCTGCCATACCTGGCTGAGATTACTGCAGGCAGGGAGATAGTAATTGTAGGACATTCCCTGTTTTTTTTTTTTTTTTTTTTTTGGTGGGAGATTAAGATTGGCAATTTGGCATTTCTGCTAGAGTGCCATCCCTGTGTGTGCCATCTCTCTCACATAGTGGGCCATAGAAAGCCTTTTCATTTTTCTGTATTTTTTTTTGTGGGGTGTATAAATTCTCCCTGATAAAAATACAGTGGGAGATTAATATTGGCCTTTGGGCTTGTGTGCCAGTCCTGAGTGTGCCATCTCTCTCACAAATAGTGGGCCATAGAAAGCCTATTTTATTTTTTTTGGGGTTTTATAAATTCTCCCTGAAAAAAAGGGAGATTAATATTGGCCTCTGGGCTTGTGTGCCAGTCCTGAGCGTGCCATCTGTGCCAGTCCTGAGCGTCCCATCTCTCTCACAAATAGTGGGCCATAGAAAGCCTATTTTATTTTTTTGGGGGGTTTTATAAATTCTCCCTGAAAAAAAGGGAGATTAATATTGGCCTCTGGGCTTGTGTGCCAGTCCTGAGCGTGCCATCTGTGCCAGCCCTGAGCGTGCCATCTCTCTCACAAATAGTGGGCCATAGAAAGCCTATTTATTTTTTTTTTTTGTTTTATAAATTTTCCCTGAAAAAAGGGAGATTAATATTGGCCTCTGGGCTTGTGTGCCAGTTGTGAGCGTGCCATCTGTGCCAGTCCTGAGCGTGCCATCTCTCTCACAAATAGTGGGCCATAGAAAGCCTATTTAAATTTTTTTTTGGTTTTATAAATTCTACCAGAAAAAAAGGGAGATTAATATTGGCCTCTGGGCTTCTGTGCCAGTCCTGAGCGTGCCATCTGTGCCAGTCCTGAGCGTCCCATCTCTCTCACAAATAGTGGGCCATAGAAAGCCTATTTTTTTTTTTTTTTGGGTTTTAGAAATTCTCCCTGGAAAAAAAAAGGGAGATTAATATTGCCCTTTGGGCTTGTGTGCCAGTACTAAGCGTTCCATCTCTCTCTCTCTCTCTCTCAGTCAGTGGGCCATAGAACGCCTATTTTTGGTTTTATTTGTTTTCTAAATTCTCCCTGAAAAAATCATTTTATTTTATTTGGTTTCTAAATTCTTCCTGATAAAATCACATTTTTTTTATTATTTTTTTTTCTAAAGTCTCCCTGAAAAAAAAAAAAAAAACAGTGGGAGATTAATATTGGCCTTTCTGCTTGTGTGCCAGTCTTGACTCCTGGGTGCGTCATCTCTCAGTCAGTGGGCCATAGAACGCCTATTTTTGGTTTTATTTGTTTTATAAATTCTCCCAGAAAAAATCATTTTATTTTATTTGGTTTCTAAATTCTTCCTGATAAAATCACATTTTTTTTATTATTTTTTTTTCTAAAGTCTCCCTGAAAAAAAAAAAAAAAAACAGTGGGAGATTAATATTGGCCTTTCTGCTTGTGTGCCAGTCTTGACTCCTGGGTGCGTCATCTCTCAGTCAGTGGGCCATAGAACGCCTATTTTTGGTTTTATTTGTTTTATAAATTCTCCCAGAAAAAATCATTTTATTTTATTTGGTTTCTAAATTCTTCCTGATAAAATCACATTTTTTTTATTATTTTTTTTTCTAAAGTCTCCCTGAAAAAAAAAAAAAAAAACAGTGGGAGATTAATATTGGCCTTTCTGCTTGTGTGCCAGTCTTGACTCCTGGGTGCGTCATCTCTCAGTCAGTGGGCCATAGAACGCCTATTTTTGGTTTTATTTGTTTTCTAAATTCTCCCTGAAAAAATCATTTTATTTTATTTGGTTTCTAAATTCTTCCTGATAAAATCACATTTTTTTTATTATTTTTTTTTCTAAAGTCTCCCTGAAAAAAAAAAAAAAAAACAGTGGGAGATTAATATTGGCCTTTCTGCTTGTGTGCCAGTCTTGACTCCTGGGTGCGTCATCTCTCAGTCAGTGGGCCATAGAACGCCTATTTTTGGTTTTATTTGTTTTATAAATTCTCCCAGAAAAAATCATTTTATTTTATTTGGTTTCTAAATTCTTCCTGATAAAATCATATTTTTTTTATTATTTTTTTTTCTAAAGTCTCCCTGAAAAAAAAAAAAAAAAAACAACCAAAAAAAACAGTGGGAGATTAATATTGGCCTTTCTGCTTGTGTGCCAGTCTTGACTCCTGGGTGTGCCATCTCTCTCTCTCTCTCTCTCTCTCTCTCTCTCTCTCTCCAATTGTGGTCCATAGAAAGCCTATATTTTTTTTCCTTGATTTGGGTTCTAAAATCTACCAGAGAAAATAACTACATCAATCATTGGTAGAAAAATATTGGCCTCTGGGTTTGTGTGCCACTCCTGACTCCTGTGTGCGTCATCTCTCAGTCAGTGGGCCATAGAACGCCTATTTTTGTTTTTATTTGTTTTATAAATTCTCCCTGAAAAAATCATTTTATTTTATTTGGTTTCTAAATTCTTCCTGATAAAATCATATTTTTTTTATTATTTTTTTTTCTAAAGTCTCCCTGAAAAAAAAAAAAAAAAAAAAAAAAAAAAAAAAACAGTGGGAGATTAATATTGGCCTTTCTGCTTGTGTGCCAGTCTTGACTCCTGGGTGTGCCATCTCTCTCTCTCTCTCTCTCTCTCTCCAATTGTGGTCCATAGAAAGCCTACATTTTTTTTCCTTGATTTGGGTTCCAAAATCTACCAGAGAAAATAACTCCATCAATCATTGGTAGAAAAATATTGGCCTCTGGGCTTGTGTGCCACTCCTGATTCCTGTGTGCGTCATCTCTCACTCAGTGGCCCATAGAAAGCATATAGTTTGTTACATTTGTTTTCTAAATTCTCCCTGCAAAAATCTTTTTTTTTTTTTTTGGGGGGTTTCTAAAGTGTTCCTGAAAAAAATAAAAATAAAAAAAAAATAATAGTGTGACATTAATATTAACATTTGTGCTTCAGTGACAGTCCTGCGTGTGGGGCATCTCTCTAATTTGCAGCCACCAAAAAAAGAGTGTGTAACATTGGGCCTGATTTTCGCTGTGGTCTCACCAACCTGTAAAGGGGTAGCTAAATCATACTGAAGTTATAGCTCACCGTGTAAGTTGTGTGACTGCAACAAATAACGTTAGTTTGGTTACGTTTTTAAAACAATGAGGAAGTCTAGTGGAAGAGGTCGTGGCCGGGGGCGTTCATTGTCAGCTGGTAATGAGGGTAGTGGTAGTGGTGGAGCATCAGGTGGTCGTGGGGGAAAAAATATTGCACCTAAGTCTGGAGCTGTGGAGCCAGGTTCGTCGTCCGGCTACACAAGGCCTCGAACGCTCCCTTTTCTGGGATTAGGAAAACCGCTTTTAAAGCCGGAGCAGCAAGAGCAAGTTTTGGCTTATCTTGCTGACTCAGCCTCTAGCTCTTTTGCCTCATCTCGTGAAACTGGTAAAAGTAAAAGCAGCGCGTCGTTAGTGGATGTTCACGGTCAGGGACAAGTCACTTCCTTGTCCTCTTCAGCAAAAACAACAACAGAGAAGAATGCAGCAGGCGACACAACGGGTTACTCCATGGAGCTCTTTACACATACCGTCCCTGGCTTAGAAAGTGAAGCAGTTAACAGTCCATGCCCATTACAAATTGAATCTGACATGGAGTGCACTGACGCACAGCCACAGCCAGACTACTATGCTGGTCCTTTGACTCAGACCACAACATTGCCCTCGCAGGGTGCTGATCAAGAATCAGACCCTGATGAGACTATGTTGCCCCATCACGAACGCTATACCACCGAACGACACGGTGACACAGACGAAGTTGCGCAGGAGGTACAAGAAGAGTTATTAGATGACCCAGTTCTTGACCCCGATTGGCAGCCATTGGGGGAACAGGGTGCAGGCGGCAGCAGTTCTGAAGCAGAGGAGGAGGAGGGGCCGCAGCAGGCATCAACATCGCCACAGGTTCCATCTGCCGGGCCCGTATCTTGCCCAAAACGCGTGGCAAAGCCAAAACCTGGTGGAGGACAGCGTGGCCATCCGGTTAAAGCTCAGTCTGCAATGCCTGAAAAGGTATCCGATGCTAGAAAGAGTGCAGTCTGGCATTTTTTTAAACAACATCCAATTGATCAGCGCAAAGTCATCTGTCAAAAATGTTCTACTTCCTTAAGCAGAGGTCAGAATCTGAAAAGTCTCAATACTAGTTGCATGCATAGACATTTAACCACCATGCATTTGAAAGCTTGGACTAACTACCAAACGTCCCTTAAGGTTGTTGCACCCTCGGCCAATGAAGCTAGTCATCAACGCAACATCCCTTCCGGCAGTGTAGGACCACCATTTAGCGCACCACCTGCTGTATCTGTGCAGGTATCTTTGCCAGGCCAAAGCAGTCAGGGTCAGGGAATCACCAGTTTCGTAGTAGGAAACACTGCATCTAGGGCACCGGCGGCAACAATACCATCTCCCACCGTCTCTCAGTCTGCCATGTCCACCGGCACCCCCGCTAGTTCCACGATCTCCAGCTCTCCAGTCCAGCTCACCCTACATGAGACTATGGTTAGAAAAAGGAAATACTTAGCCTCGCATCCGCGTACACAGGGTTTGAACGCCCACATAGCTAGACTAATCTCGTTAGAGATGATGCCCTACCGGTTAGTTGAAAGCGAAGCTTTCAAAGACCTGATGGACTACGCTGTACCACGCTACGAGCTACCCAGTCGACACTTTTTTTCCAGAAAAGCCATCCCAGCCCTCCACCAGCATGTTAAAGAGCGCATCGTCCATGCACTCAGGCAATCTGTGAGCACAAAGGTGCACCTGACAACAGATGCATGGACCAGTAGGCATGGCCAGGGACGTTACGTGTCCATCACGGCACACTGGGTAAATGTGGTGGATTCAGGGTCCACAGGGGACAGCAAGTTTGGGACAGTTCTGCCTAGCCCACGGTCTAGTAAACAGTTGTCTGTAGCCGTTCGCACCCCCTCCTCCTCCTCCTCCTCGTCCTCCTGCAGAAGCAAGAGCTCGTCCACAGACCGCAGTCGCACAAACACTCCATCCGCACCTGCCACTGTTGCACACCAGGTCTCCCATTATGGGGCAGCTACTGGCATACGTCAGCAGGCTGTATTGGCTATGAAGTGTTTGGGCGACAATAGACACACCGCGGAAGTTCTGTCCGAGTTCTTGCAGCAAGAAACGCAGTCGTGGCTGGGCACTGTAGATCTTGAGGCAGGCAAGGTAGTGAGTGATAACGGAAGGAATTTCATGGCTGCCATCTCCCTTTCCCAACTGAAACACATTCCTTGCCTGGCTCACACCTTAAACCTGGTGGTGCAGTGCTTCCTGAAAAGTTATCCGGGGTTATCCGACCTGCTCCTCAAAGTGCGTGGACTTTGCGCACATATCCGCCGTTCGCCTGTACACTCCAGCCGTATGCAGACCTATCAGCGTTCTTTGAACCTTCCCCAGCATCGCCTAATCATAGACGTTGCAACAAGGTGGAACTCAACACTGCACATGCTTCAGAGACTGTGCGAACAGAGGCGGGCTGTTATGTTTTTGTGGGAGGATACACATACACGGGCAGGCAGTAGGATGGCAGACATGGAGTTGTCAGGTGTGCAGTGGTCGAAGATTCAAGACATGTGTCAAGTCCTTCAGTGTTTTGAGGAATGCACACGGCTGGTTAGTGCAGACAACGCCATAATAAGCATGAGCATCCCCCTAATGCGTCTGCTGATGCAAAGTTTGACGCACATAAAGGATCAGGCGTCTGCACCAGAGGAAGAGGAAAGCCTTGATGACAGTCAGCGATTGTCTGGTCAGGGCAGTGTACATGACGAGGTACCGGGCGAAGAGGAGGTGGAGGATGAGGAGGATGATGGGGATGAGTATATTTTTAATGAGGAAGCTTTCCCGGGGGCACGGGAAATTGGTGGCGTGGCAAGGCCGGGTTCTGGTTTTTTGAGGGACACAAGTGACGTAGATTTGCCTGCAACTGCCCCTCAACCAAGCACAACCGCAGATTTGACAACGGGAACTTTGGCCCACATGGCGGATTATGCCTTGCGTATCCTCAAAAGGGACACACGCATTACAAAAATGATGAACGATGACGATTACTGGTTGGCCTGCCTCCTTGATCCTCGCTATAAAGGCAAATTGCAAAATATTATGCCACATGAGAACTTGGAACTAATATTAGCAACAAAACAATCAACTCTTGTTGACCGTTTGCTTCTGGCATTCCCTGCACACAGCGCCCGTGATCGTTCTCACACGAGCTCCAGGGGCCAGCAGACCAGAGGTGTTAGAGGGGCAGAAATCAGAAGTGGCGTTGGCCAGAGGGGTTTTCTGACCAGGTTGTGGAGTGATTTTTCTATGACCGCAGACAGGACAGGTACTGCAGCATCAATTCAAAGTGACAGGAGACAACATTTGTCCAGTATGGTTACAAACTATTTTTCATCCCTTATCGACGTTCTCCCTCAACCGTCATTCCCATTTGATTACTGGGCATCCAAATTAGACACCTGGCCAGAATTGGCAGAATATGCATTGCAGGAGCTTGCTTGCCCGGCAGCTAGTGTCCTATCAGAAAGAGTATTCAGTGCTGCAGGTTCAATACTAACAGAAAAAAGGACTCGTCTGGCTACCCAAAATGTAGATGATCTAACCTTCATTAAAATGAACCACAACTGGATTTCAAAATCTTTTGCCCCACCCTGCCCGGCTGACACCTAGCTTTCCTATGAAAAGGTCTTGCCTGTGGACTATTCTGAATGACTTTTCCAATCTCGTAATTTTCTTCACCTGATTGTCCAGCATACGACATGTTTCCACCTCACGAAATGGCCAAACTCCCCACACGGGGCCGTGCTATCGCCACTTTGCGCTTGGACCCTTGAGAGTGCTGTTTGTCTGAAGAGGTGGGTGTGGCCGCTTTTGGTCGACGGCACTGCCACTGGGTCCCTCCTAGTACAATAAAGTGTCTCTGGCGGTGGTGGTGCGCACCCAACGTCAGACACACCGTTGTAATATGAGGGGCCCTGTGCCTGTAACGCCGGCCACAAGACAGTTCCCCCCCCCAGCTCAAACAGTGCTCTACCACTAGCAAAATTATCTCTCACAGCTTCACCAATGTGTAGTCTAGGCGCTGACATCCTTCAATGCCTGGCACTGACAATACCATTGTTTTGACATTTTTGTTATGTTAGGCCTTCGAAGCCTGTCTGCGGTCCCTTCTTTCTACAACTACTACACTGACCAGGCCACTGCTGGCCGTGTTACCCTGGAACCAATTTAAAAGTGCCTACAGTCAGCCCAATTTTGTTATGTTAGGCCTTCGAAGACTGTCTGCCGTCACTCCTTCCACTAGACTTCCACTGACCATACACTGCTGCCCATGTACCCCTGGAACCAATTTAAAGTGCCTACAGCCAGCCCAATTTTGTTATGTTAGGCCTTGGAAGCCTGTCTGCGGTCACTCCTTCCACTAGACTTCCACTGACCAGACCACTGCTGCCCGTGTACCCCTGGAACCAATTTAAAAGTGCCTACAGCCAGCCCAAGTTTGTTATGTTAGGCCTTGGAAGCCTGTCTGCGGTCACTCCTTCCACTAGGCCTCCACTGACCACACCACTGCTGTCCGTGTACCCCTGGAACCAATTTAAAATTGCCTACAGCCATGTGTTATTATTTTAGGCCTTCGATGCCTGTCTGCGGTCACTCCTTCCACTAGGCCTCCACTGACCACACCACTGCTGCCCGTGTACCCCTGGAACCAATTTAAAATTGCCTACAGCCAGCCCAATTTTTTTATTTTAGGCCTTCGATGCCTGTCTGCGGTCCATTCTTTCAACTACTACTACACTGACCAGGTCACTGCTGCCCGTGTACCCCTGGAACCAATTTAAAATTGCCTACAGCCATGTGTTATTATTTTAGGCCTTCGATGCCTGTCTGCGGTCACTCCTTCCACTAGGCCTCCACTGACCACACCACTGCTGTCCGTGTACCCCTGGAACCAATTTAAAATTGCCTACAGCCATGTGTTTTTATTTTAGGCCTTCGATGCCTGTCTGCGGTCCATTCTTTCAACTACTACTACACTGACCAGGGCACTGCTGGCCGTGTTACCCTGGAACCAATTTAAAAGTGCCTACAGTCAGCCCAATTTTGTTATGTTAGGCCTTCGAAGACTGTCTGCCGTCACTCCTTCCACTAGACTTCCACTGACCATACACTGCTGCCCATGTACCCCTGGAACCAATTTAAAGTGCCTACAGCCAGCCCAATTTTGTTATGTTAGGCCTTCGAAGCCTGTCTGCGGTCACTCCTTCCACTAGACTTCCACTGACCAGACCACTGCTGCCCGTGTACCCCTGGAACCAATTTAAAAGTGCCTACAGCCAGCCCAAGTTTGTTATGTTAGGCCTTGGAAGCCTGTCTGCGGTCACTCCTTCCACTAGACTTCCACTGACCAGACCACTGCTGCCCGTGTACCCCTGGAACCAATTTAAAAGTGCCTACAGCCAGCCCAAGTTTGTTATGTTAGGCCTTCGAAGCCTGTCTGCGGTCCATTCTTTCAACTACTACTACACTGACCAGGTCACTGCTGCCCGTGTACCCCTGGAACCAATTTAAAATTGCCTACAGCCATGTGTTATTATTTTAGGCCTTCGATGCCTGTCTGCGGTCACTCCTTCCACTAGGCCTCCACTGACCACACCACTGCTGTCCGTGTACCCCTGGAACCAATTTAAAATTGCCTACAGCCATGTGTTTTTATTTTAGGCCTTCGATGCCTGTCTGCGGTCCATTCTTTCAACTACTACTACACTGACCAGGTCACTGCTGCCCGTGTACCCCTGAAACCAATTTAAAAGTGCCTACAGCCAGCCCAAGTTTGTTATGTTAGGCCTTGGAAGCCTGTCTGCGGTCACTCCTTCCACTAGACTTCCACTGACCAGACCACTGCTGCCCGTGTACCCCTGGAACCAATTTAAAAGTGCCTACAGCCAGCCCAAGTTTGTTATGTTAGGCCTTGGAAGCCTGTCTGCGGTCACTCCTTCCACTAGACTTCCACTGACCAGACCACTGCTGCCCGTGTACCCCTGGAACCAATTTAAAAGTGCCTACAGCCAGCCCAAGTTTGTTATGTTAGGCCTTCGAAGCCTGTCTGCGGTCCATTCTTTCAACTACTACTACACTGACCAGGTCACTGCTGCCCGTGTACCCCTGGAACCAATTTAAAAGTGCCTACAGCCAGCCCAAGTTTGTTATGTTAGGCCTTGGAAGCCTGTCTGCGGTCACTCCTTCCACTAGACTTCCACTGACCAGACCACTGCTGCCCGTGTACCCCTGGAACCAATTTAAAAGTGCCTACAGCCAGCCCAAGTTTGTTATGTTAGGCCTTGGAAGCCTGTCTGCGGTCACTCCTTCCACTAGGCCTCCACTGACCACACCACTGCTGTCCGTGTACCCCTGGAACCAATTTAAAATTGCCTACAGCCATGTGTTATTATTTTAGGCCTTCGATGCCTGTCTGCGGTCACTCCTTCCACTAGGCCTCCACTGACCACACCACTGCTGTCCGTGTACCCCTGGAACCAATTTAAAATTGCCTACAGCCAGCCCAATTTTTTTATTTTAGGCCTTCGATGCCTGTCTGCGGTCCATTCTTTCAACTACTACTACACTGACCAGGTCACTGCTGCCCGTGTACCCCTGGAACCAATTTAAAATTGCCTACAGCCATGTGTTATTATTTTAGGCCTTCGATGCCTGTCTGCGGTCACTCCTTCCACTAGGCCTCCACTGACCACACCACTGCTGCCCGTGTACCCCTGGAACCAATTTAAAATTGCCTACAGCCAGCCCAATTTTTTTATTTTAGGCCTTCGATGCCTGTCTGCGGTCCATTCTTTCAACTACTACTACACTGACCAGGTCACTGCTGCCCGTGTACCCCTGGAACCAATTTAAAATTGCCTACAGCCAGCCCAATTTTTTTATTTTAGGCCTTCGATGCCTGTCTGCGGTCCATTCTTTCAACTACTACTACACTGACCAGGTCACTGCTGCCCGTCTACCCCTGGAACCAATTTAAAATTGCCTACAGCCATGTGTTATTATTTTAGGCCTTCGATGCCTGTCTGCGGTCACTCCTTCCACTAGGCCTCCACTGACCACACCACTGCTGTCCGTGTACCCCTGGAACCAATTTAAAATTGCCTACAGCCATGTGTTATTATTTTAGGCCTTCGATGCCTGTCTGCGGTCACTCCTTCCACTAGGCCTCCACTGACCACACCACTGCTGCCCGTGTACCCCTGGAACCAATTTAAAATTGCCTACAGCCAGCCCAATTTTTTTATTTTAGGCCTTCGATGCCTGTCTGCGGTCCATTCTTTCAACTACTACTACACTGACCAGGTCACTGCTGCCCGTGTACCCCTGGAACCAATTTAAAATTGCCTACAGCCATGTGTTATTATTTTAGGCCTTCGATGCCTGTCTGCGGTCACTCCTTCCACTAGGCCTCCACTGACCACACCACTGCTGTCCGTGTACCCCTGGAACCAATTTAAAATTGCCTACAGCCATGTGTTTTTATTTTAGGCCTTCGATGCCTGTCTGCGGTCCATTCTTTCAACTACTACTACACTGACCAGGGCACTGCTGGCCGTGTACCCCTGGAACCAACATCAGAAAATATAAAAATAAGTATTTTGCTTATAAAAAAGAAAATACTGGTGAGATATCAAATGCAGACATTTTAACATTAAAAACAAACACACAACTAAAATCTGATACAGTACTAAAAATGGCCACCAGCTACAATTACTTTCTCCTGCAAGTAGTTAACTGAAAGTTTTTTTAAATTGAAAACACACATATGGCATCCACCGAGTGTTGTCCTGTCGCGTCTTCTTTATATTATTGCCGAGAAGATGCAAAATAATGAAAATAATAAAATCATTAATTACCAAAATAATAGAGAAAGTCAACACCACATTGCAAATAAACATTCATTCCAAATAAAGAAGCAGGGCGCGTCCGAGGGTGAGTATATACCTAATAAGAATCTAATCACCCTCGGACGCGCAATGCTTATTTCCAACAGCCTTCCTTCCTAAGAATCAGCCCTTCCGTCGTGTAGAGAGACGTTGTGTTACACTCCAAGGTGTTCCCCAGGTTGCCTTTCCTGAGCTTCGATCTTCCGGCTCTCGTTTAGTAGTTCTTGGAAACTACACTGCATTAGGCCTTCAAATTGGGTATGGGGTGTAGAGAGAGGGTGTGTTACACTCCAAGGTGTTCCCCAGGTTGCCTTTCCTGAGCTTCGATATTCCGGCTCTCGTTTAGTAGTTGTTGGAAACTACACTGCATTAGGCCTTCAAATTGGGTATGGGGTGTAGAGAGAGGGTGTGTTACACTCCAAGGTGTTCCCCAGGTTGCCTTTCCTGAGCTTCGAAATTCCGGCTCTCGTTTAGTAGTTGTTGGAAACTACACTGCATTAGGCCTACAAATTTGGTATGGGGGAAACATTGGCGCATCTGCGGTCCCTCCTTCCTCTAGGCCTCCACTGACCTGTCTACTGCTGCCCGTGTTCCCCTGGAACCAATTTTAAATTGCCTACAGGCAGCCCAATTTATTATGTTAGGGCTTCGAAGCCTGTCTGCGGTCCCTCCTTCCACTAGGCCTCCACTGACCTGTCTACTGCTGCCCGTGTACCCCTTGAACCAACATCATAAAATAAAAAAAAAAGGATTTTGCTTATAAAAAAGAAAATACTGGTGAGATATCAAATGCAGACATTTTGACATTAAAAACAAACAAACAGCTAAAATCTGGTACAGTACTAAAAATGGCCACCAGCTACAATTACTTTCTCCTGCAAGTAGTTAACTGAAAGGTTTTTTAAATTGAAAACACACATATGGCATCCACCGAGTGTTGTCCTGTCGCGTCTTCTTTATATTATTGCCGATAAGATGCAAAATAATGAAAATAATAAAATCATTAATTACCAAAATAATAGAGAAAGTCAACACCACATTGCAAATAAACATTCATTCCAAATAAAGAAGCAGGGCGCGTCCGAGGGTGAGTATATACCTAATAAGAATCTAATCACCCTCGGACGCGCAATGCTTATTTCCAACAGCCTTCCTTCCTAAGAATCATCCCTTCCGTGGTGTAGAGAGACGTTGTGTTACACTCCAAGGTGTTCCCCAGGTTGCCTTTCCTGAGCTTCGATCTACCGGCTCTCGTTTAGTAGTTGTTGGAAACTACGCTGCATTAGGCCTTCAAATTGGGTATGGGGTGTAGAGAGATGGTGTGTTCCACTCCAAGGTGTTCCCCAGGTTGCCTTTCCTGAGCTTCGATCTTCCGGCTCTCGTTTAGTAGTTCTTGGAAACTACACTGCATTAGGCCTTCAAATTGGGTATGGGGTGTAGAGAGAGGGTGTGTTACACTCCAAGGTGTTCCCCAGGTTGCCTTTCCTGAGCTTCGATATTCCGGCTCTCGTTTAGTAGTTGTCGGAAACTACGCTGCATTAGGCCTACAAATTGGGTATGGGGTGTAGAGAGAGGGTGTGTTACACTCCAAGGTGTTCCCCAGGTTGCCTTTCCTGAGCTTCGATATTCCGGCTCTCGTTTAGTAGTTGTCGGAAACTACGCTGCATTAGGCCTACAAATTGGGTATGGGGTGTAGAGAGAGGGTTTGTTACACTCCAAGGTGTTCCCCAGGTTGCCTTTCCTGAGCTTCGATCTTCCGGCTCTCGTTTAGTAGTTGTTGGAAACTACGCTGCATTAGGCCTTCAAATTGGGTATGGGGTGTAGCGAGAGGGTGTGTTACACTCCAAGGTGTTCCCCAGGTTGCCTTTCCTGAGCTTCGATCTTCCGGCTCTCGTTTAGTAGTTCTTGGAAACTACACTGCATTAGACCTTCAAATTGGGTATGGGGTGTAGAGAGAGGGTGTGTTACACTCTAAGGTGTTCCCCAGGTTTCCTTGCCATTGCTTCGGTCTTCCGACTCTCGTTTAGTAGTTGTAGAAAAGTACACTGCATTAGGCCATACAAAATGGGTATGGGGTGGAGAGAGATGGTGTGTTACACTCCAAGGTGTTCCCCAGGTTGCCTTTCCTGAGCTTCTATCTTCAGGCTCTCATTAAATTGTGGTTAAATGGAACAACTGCATTTGGCGTACTAGTTGGTTTGGGGCCTACTATCGGTGTCTGCCACTCCTTGCTGTTCTCCTCCACTGAACAAAGCTGTGCCGCCTGTTTACTACGGTTGCCAATTTTGAACTGCATTTCGACTACTTACTGATTTGGCCCTACTCTCTGTGTCAGCCTCTCATTCCAGTTGTCCTCCACTGCAATGCCCCCTGGTTATTCCTGTGTTACCAATTTTGAACTGCATTTAGCCCACTTTATTCTTTGGGCCTATATCTGTGTTTCCACTTCATCGTGCCCATTGCCCAGCCAGTGATAGATGAGTCTGCTGGTACATTGACCCATAACGCAACATTCCCCGTGCACGCTACACAACAACATTGTGACCCTGCTGAAAGTCAGGTTGCTCTTCCCGCATACCATACCACCTTACACGGGGACAAAGAGGAAGGTGCAGATGAAAGTGCAGGTTCCTTCATCAGGTGGGGGGAGGAATACTAGTTGGCGACGTCACTGGCACAGGGCCTCTCATAGTACGCAAAAGTGTTGCTGCCGGTGGGAGGCGCCCCCGCCGTGCAAACACACCGCTGTACTTTGAGGGGCCCTGTGCCAGTGCCAATGCCAACAAGTGGGCCCCCCCTGCTTGCTCAGGATCACAGCACTTGCAAAGTTGAAATACTTACCTCTCCCTGTTCCACTGCCGTGACGTGGTCCAGATTTCCTGGGCCCACTAATTACTTGAACCAGCCCTACCCCACACAACTTTAGCCAAATGACCCCCAATTTCAAATGCCTTCCAATTATTATAAGGTAAATTACGCTTGACAAGCTTCATTAAGAAGAATGGATGGTTTTGACATTAAAATGGGCACTCTAGGTGTTTTCCTGGCCCCCACTCACTGCCGACTATGCTGCCCCATTGACTTGCATTGGGTTTCGTGTTTCGGTCGATCCCGACTTTACGTCATAATCGGCCGATTTCACTCGACCCGACTTTGGACATAGTCGGGTTTCGCAAAACCCGGCTCGACTCTAAAAAGGTCAAGGTCGCTCAACTCTAGTAAATACCCTTGCTCCCCGAAGCCTATCGAAGAGCTCAGATATCAAGGGCAAAGGATACTTATTTTTAACGGTAATGGCATTAAGACCCCTGTAGTCTATGCATGGACGCAATTCCCCATTCTTCTTCTGCACGAAGAAGAACCCTGCCCCACAGGTGACACTGACTTCCTAATGAATCCTCTTGCCAGATTTTCCTGGATGTACTGTGACATTGCCTCCGTCTCCGTGAGAGATAGCGGATAGATTCGACCCCGGGGAGGCTCAGCACCAGGCAAGAGATCAATAGGACAGTCATAGGGGCGATGGGGCGGAAGGATCTCCGCCGCCTTTTTGGAGAACACGTCTGCATAAGACCAATACTGCTTGGGGAGAGAGGAAAGATCTGCGGGTACCTCTGTAGTAGCAACCTGAACGCACTCCCTCTGACACCTACCCCCACAAGATTCACCCCATCCCAGGATTCTGCCAGAGGACCACTCGATATGAGGAGAGTGGTACCGTAGCCAAGGTATTCCCAACAGGACCTCATCAATTCCCTCAGGAATGACGAGCAGAGATCTAATCTCCTGATGAGATGGCGACATGGACAGAGTAAAAGGGATGGTCTGGTGTGTTATCTGTGAGGGCAGTGTCGACCCATTCACCACTCGTACCGTTACTGGTTGAGCTAGCATAACCAGGGGTATTGCATGACGTTGGGCGAAGGCAGAAGACATAAAATTGCCCTCCGCCCCAGAATCCACGCAGAGCTCTACCGAGTGGGAGAATGAGCCTATAGTAATTGTCCCCTTAAAGGACAATTTAGAGGCAAACGTCGCCGTGTCTAGTGTACCTCCACCTACTACCACTAGACGCTGACGTTTCCTCGACCGCTGAGGACATCTGGTGGCTAGATGTCCTGACTGCTGGCAAACATGACAGACCTTGAGTGCACAAGCGGTCCGGGACTTAGATCCCGCTTGTGACACTTCCCTGGCCTCATGTGACTCAGGAACCAGGACCGGAGATTCCAGAGGTTTGGCAAAGGTAGGAGCCAGCCGAAACCTCTGCCTACACTGGGCTCGCTCTAACCTCCGCTCGTTAAAACGGAGGTCAATTCGAGTGGAGACAGTTATTAACTCCTCCAGTGTGGCAGGAATCTCCCTAGTGGCCAGAGCGTCCTTAACGTGGTCAGCCAGGCCCCTCCAAAATATGGGGATAAGAGCTTTATCCGACCAATCCAGCTCAGAAGCTAAAGTGCGGAATTGGACGGCAAAATGACTGACCAAGGACTCACCCTGAGTTAATGCCAGCAGTTGGAGCGCAGTATCATGGGTGACTTGAGGTCCTAAAAAGACCTGTTTCAGAGTGCTCAGAAACAGCGGAGCACTCTGCACCACATGATCGCCACGCTCCCACAGCGGCGTAGCCCATTCCAACGCCCTGTCCGACAAGAGAGACACTATAAATCCCACCTTAGCCCGCTCTGTGGGAAAACGTGCAGCCAGGAGCTCGAGGTGAATAGAGCACTGACTCACAAATCCCCTACAAAATTTGCTATCACCAGAAAATTTTTCTGGCAGCGGGAGGCGAGAAAATGTCGGAGCAGGGGTGGCAATGGACAGGGTTGCTGCAGCCACGCTAGCAGTCTGTACAGCAACTGCGGTAACATCCACAGCTGAGGTTGCGCTCTCAAGAGCCGCCAACCTACCCTCCAGCTGCTGGATATACCGCAAGGATTGCTGTTTGTCCGTCATTACTAGCCAGACCCTGGCGCCAGTGTAATGTTAGGGCTAGCGGAACGCACCAAATAATAAGACAGATAGAGTATGGTGCGTTCGCAGCCCGGGGTCCACCGTGCAGAGATGGAACCTGCTGCCAAGTAATGACGGACTATATGGCGGTACTCATAAGTATACACACGTGGGTTAAACTTCACCCAGCGTGAAGGAAGCGATCCTGTTGCGTCACAGGATCACGGTACCGCACAAAGAGGGCGAGCAAGTAGTCAGCGAACTCAACCTCAACTAGGATTGAAGTCCGATTAGACCCTTGCTGGCACAACACGGCAACTGGGTGTGTAAGGAAGCTCAATAACAATATTAGGGCACAAGAGTGCATGCGGTGCCGCACTGACGAACGCCACTAACCACCCAGGCTTGGGTAAGGAAAGCACAGAGGAAGTGCACGGCGCCGTACTGGCGGTCACAGCAACTGGACGCTGTAATGTGTGATTAGTGCTGTAGGATAAGTCGGGCGCTAGATAGCAACCATACACCTTCCGCGAACAGACATTCAATAGGAAAGGGGTATCCAAGGACGACTTGCACTCACAACAAACACACGTAAGCAAATGTACACTAGCGCATGGCCGTGCGGTCATGCGCAGCTTATATAGTTGCAGCACAGGAAGTGGCCACAGAAACTTTGCCCTTCCAAGACCTGCCAAGAGGACCAATGGAATGTGCTGCAGGGCCTGAGCACATGACCCTCGATCTCCAACGGGAGATCTTGCCCTGGGCATGCTCAGTGTGTGCAGACAAGGACTTAGTCCCAGAGAAGTCCGCTTGCTGCTGATCAGCACTGGCTTTAATGGCAGAAGCTGAAGAAGCAGCAGTAACTCTCTGTACAGAGTGAGACTGAGCAAGATGCTGGGACCGACGTCCCTGCTGAGCAGACTCCACTGCGGCTGGATAAGAATGGGAGATCACAGCGGAGATGGCTCGAGATTCCCCCTGTGCAGAAGCGGGAACTTGAGACCTAACAGTGTCATAATTGACACCTCTCCATTAATAATCTGGCTTAATGTCACCTTACAATAGCAAGGTGACATTAACCCTTCATTACCCCATATCCCAGTGCTACACAGGAGTGGGAAGAGAGTGGCCAAGTGCCAGAATACGTGTATCTTCCAGATGCGCCTTTTCTGGGGTGGCTGGGGGCAGATGTTTTTAGCCAGGGGCGGCCAAAAACCATGGACCCTCTCTAGGCTATTAATATCTGCCCTCAGTCACTGGCTTTACTACTCTGGTGGAGAAAATTGCGCGGGAGCCCACGCCAATTTTTTCCGCGATTTAACCCTTAAATTGCCTGTAGCTATTAAATTTAAGGGTTAAAGGTCAAATGACCTCGAGCATGGGAACTTTCCTGGAAAGCTCCCAGGCTCGAGTTCATATGAGGACATCCAGCAGAGGGCGCATCACCGCGACTGAAGGTAACTATAGGTCATTGACTTACATTACCTTCATTTACAATAGCAAGGTGACATTAACCCTTCATTACCCCATATCCCACCGCTACACGGGAGTGGGAAGAGAGTGGCCAAGTGCCAGAATAGGCGCATCTTCCAGATGTGCCTTTTCTGGGGTGGCTGGGGGCAGATGTTTTTAGCCAGGGGGGGCCAATAACCATGGACCCTCTCCAGGCTATTAATATCTGCCCTCGGTCAATGGCTTTACCACTATGGCAGAGAAAATTGCACGGGAGCCCATGCCAATTTTTTCCGCGATTTAACTCTTAAATTTAATAGCTAGAATGCCGAAATTTTGCACATACACACTACTAACATTAGTAGTGTGTAATATGCAAAAAAAGGGGGATATGACATGGTTTACTATATGTAAACCATGTCTCATATCATGTCGGATTTAGGCAGGAGAAATGAAAAGCCGGCAATTGAATTACAGACTTTTCTGCTATATCGCGCTGAAGTAAATATATATAAAAAAAAATTCCCATTGACTTGCATTGGGTTTCGTGTTTCGGCCGATCCCTGACCCCGACTTTTCAATAAGATCGGCCGATTTCACTCGACCCGACTTTTGAGAAAGTCGGGTTTTGCGAAACCCGACTCGACCTCAAAAAATGAAAAGTCGCTCAACCCCAGTAGAGGCGTCTTAGCTCACCCTTTTCCCTGGATTATTTCTGGTGGTGAAGACGCCGAGGCCTTGTACCTTCCCATAGCTCCTAAATTCACCCTTAGTCTGTACCATTCCCCAAGCTAGGGATGAGGGGAGTAGCAGTGTACCTTAATACACCAACCAGACTAACCATGTAATGCGAACAGGAATAACGAGAAATACCAAATGTACAAATATCCTCACACAGACAACAGAGGACTGCACTGAAGAGTGGAGGATGCACAGGGGGGCATGTGTCTGCCAGCAGCACAGGGAGCATCTGTCTTCCAGCAGCACAGGGGGGGCATGTGTCTTCCAGCAGCATAGGGGGGGCATATGTCTTCCAGCAGCACAGGGGGGGCATGTGTCTGGCAGCAGCACATTGGGGCATGTGTCTTCCAGCAGCACAGGGGGTATGTGTCTTCCAGCAGCACAGGGGGGCATGTGTCTTCCAGCAGCACAGGGGGGCATGTGTCTGCCAGCAGCACATTGGGGCATGTGTCTTCCAGCAGCACAGGGGGGCATGAGTCTTGCAGCAGCACAGGGGGGGCATGTGTCTGCCAGTAGCACATTGGGGCATGTGTCTTCCAGCAGCACAGGGGGGAGGTGTCTTCCAGCAGCACAGGGGGGCATGTGTCTGCCAGCAGCACAGGGAGTATCTGTCTTCCAGCAGCACAGGGGGGGCATGTGTCTTCCAGCAGCATAGGGGGGCATATGTCTTCCAGCAGCACAGGGGGGGGGCATTTGTCTGGCAGCAGCACATTGGGGCATGTGTCTTCCAGCAGCACAGGGGGTATGTGTCTTCCAGCAGGACAGGGGGGCATGTGTCTTCCAGCAGCACAGGGGGGCATGTGTCTTCCAGCAGCACAGGGGGTATGTGTCTTCCAGCAGGACAGGGGGGCATGTGTCTTCCAGCAGCACAGGGGGGGCATGTGTCTGCCAGCAGCACATTGGGGCATGTGTCTTCCAGCAGCACAGGGGGGGCTTGTGTCTTCCAGCAGCACAAGGGGCATGTGTCTTCCTGCAGCACAGGGAGGGCATGAGTCTTCCAGCAGCACAGGGGGGGCATGTGTCTGCCAGCAGCACATTGGGGCATGTGTCTTCCAGCAGCACAGGGGGGAGGTATCTTCCAGCAGCACAGGGGGGCATGTGTCTGCCAGCAGCACAGGGGGGCATGTGTCTGCCAGCAGCACAGGGGGACATGTGTCTGCCAGCAGCACAGGGGGGCATGTGTCTGCCAGCAGCACAGGGGGGCATGTGTCTTCCAGCAGCACAGGGGGCATGTGTCTTCCAGCAGCACAGGGGGGCATGTGTCTTGAAGCAGCACAGGGGTGCATGTTTCTGCGAGCAGCACATTGGGGCATGTGTCTTACAGCAGCACGGGGGGGAGTGTCTGCCAGCAGCACAGGGGGGCATGTGTCTTCCAGCAGCACAGGGGGGGGCATGTGTCTCCCAGCAGCACATTGGGGCATGTGTCTTCCAGCAGCACAGGGGAGAAGTGTCTGCCAGCAGCACAGGGGGGCATGTGTCTGCCAGCAGCACAGGGGGGCATATAGTGACCGGGGGGCCTGTACCTACCAGCAGCACTGGGGGGCATATTGTGACTGGGGGGCATGTCCCTGCCAGCAGCACAAGGGGACATATTGTGACCAGGGGGGCATGTGCCTGCCAGCACAGGGGAGCATATAGTGACCGGGGGGCATGTGCCTGCCAGCAGCAGAAGGGGGCATATAGTGACCCGGGGGAGGGCATGTGTCTACCAGCAGCACAGGGGGGCATGTGCCTGACAGCAGCACAGGGGGCATGTGCCAGCACAAGGATGGGGGCTATATAGATACCAGGATGATGGACATATGATTTGTAAGACAGACACTGGTATCATAAGACAAACCCCCATTTAACATAAAAAAATATTTTTTTCTTTTTCTTCACCAAATTTGTGGGTGCGTCTTATGGTCTGGTGCGTCTCATAGTCCGAAAAATGCAGTGTATATATATATATATATATATATATATATATATATATATATATATATATATATAAATATATATATGTATATATATATACAGTATATATACTAGATTGTGGCCCGATTCTAACGCATCGGGTATTCTAGAATATGCATGTCCCCGTAGTATATGGACAATGATGATTCCAGAATTCGCGGCAGACTGTGCCCGTCGCTGATTGGTCGAGGCAACCTTTATGACATCATTGCCGCCATGGCAACCATTATGACATCTACGTCGATACTGTGCCTGTCGCTGATTGGTCGAGGCGAATTCGCGGCAGACTGTGCCCGTCGCTGATTGGTCGAGGCAGCTTTTATGACATCATCGTCGCCATGCTGTGCCCGTCGCTGATTGGTCGAGGCCTGGGGGCCTCGACCAATCAGAGACGCTGGATTTCCAGGACAGACAGACGGAAAAACCCTTAGACAATTATATATATAGATATATATCACTGAAATATGTGTATGTATATATATATCATATATATATGTATATATAAAGAAAAAAATTGGAACAGCACAATGCTCACCGGTGGGTGCCTGGCCTCCTGGGTCAAGTGGTCCGCTATCCCCAAATGTATACAAAAAAGCAAAGGAAGGCAGCACTCCAAATATCATAGGGTGAAAATAATGAGGTTTATTCAGCCCACATCTTCATGCAGCGACGTTTCGGCTCACACTGAGCCTTTCTCAAGCAGTGCTTGAGAAAGGCTCAGTGTGAGCCGAAACGTCGCTGCATGAAGATGTGGGCTGAATAAACCTCATTATTTTCACCCTATGATATTTGGAGTGCTGCCTTCCTTTGCTTTTTTGTATATGTATATATATATATATATACAGTATATATATATACACTCACACATACACATATTTCAGCAATATGCAGATCTTTTATAGATATGAATAAAGGACACTCGAAGGTATGTTATCTCTGCTAGGAATGTTCTTCAAATTTGCTGTACATCAGGATAAAATGTCTCCAAGTCTCCAAGAGGGAATGCACTTTAGAATAAATGGATGTCATTTTACAAAGTGGCCAAGGCATATGCTAATCTACAAAGCTAGTTGCCAAGAAAAATGTTGGAAATACTTATCCTGAAATCATTTGGTACAAAGATTTTACCTGAAGTGAGTTTTCATAACAGCTCTTTGCATTTTTGTCACATTCTGTTCTGAGTTTTCCACATATCTTAGATAAAATAATCTCTGACATTTTTTTTTTCATCTTTTTCCAGTGCATAGCTTGCCTCTGCTTTACCAAATTTTGAAAAGGTGATGATGTACTGTATTGATTATGCCCACAATCAAATGAAAAAAGCTAAATTAGCATGCAGGTAAATACATAGAAAATTAATTTTCATTTTGTCACTTGCTTTTTGGAACATGTGAACACGGGTTCCCAATCGATAGTTACAGTGGCTTGCAAACATATTTACCCCCTTGGCCTTTTAAATATTTTGTTACATTACAACTTGTGTTGAAATATTTTTGTGATCCGATTTGTGTGTGATGCATCAGCATTAAATAGTCTAAGTTGGTGAAATGAAGTGAAAAATCTAAATTTAAATTTATGGGACTAAATAACTATAAAATTGGCATGTGCATATGTATTCACCCCTTTTACGATGAAGACCCTAAACGTAATTCCCATGCTTAGGGAAAGGTAGTCCACCTGTGTGCAATCTAAGTGTCGCATGGTCTGTCAGCATATACACACCTTTTCTGAAAGGCCATATAGTCTACAAAGATGCACCACTAACCAAACAACACCATGTAGATCACGGAGATCTCCAAACAAGTCAAGGACAAGGTTGTTGAAAAGTACAAGTCAGGGTGGGGTTGTAAAAAATCACAATTTCTGATGATCCCCAGGAGCAACATCAAATCCACTATGATCAAATGAAAGAACATGGTACCACAATCAACCTGTCAAGAGAGGGCTGACCAGTGACCACCAAAGCTCTCATACCTCGGCATGGAGGGTATTAATCAGAGAGGCAGCACAGAGACCAAAGGTAACCCTCAAGGAGCTTCAGAGGTCCCAAGCAAAGACTGGAGCATCTGTCCATATGAGGATAATAAGCCATACACTTCATAGAGGTGGCCATTATGAAAGAGTGGGCAATAAAAGCATTTTCTTATACACAAAAAGTGCAAGGCTCATGTTGGGTTTGCTAAAACACATGTGGGAGACTCCTCAAATGTATGAATTAATGTGCTGTGGTTAGATGACATCAAAATTGAGCTTTTTGGCCACCAAGGTAAATGGAGTGTGTGGCTTCAAACCAACACAGCTCATCACCCCAAGAACACCATCCCCGCAGTGAAACATGGTGGTGGCAACATTATGCTGTAGGGATGTTTTTCTGAACAAGGGACATGGAAAATGGTCCGAGTCGAGGGGAATATGGATTATGCAAAATACAGGAATATTCATGAGTAAAACCTGTTTCACTCTGTCAGTGTTTTGAAACTGTGATGGAGGTTCACTTTCCAACAAGACATTGACCCAAAGCATAATGCTAAAGCAACACTCGAGTGGTTTAAAGGGAAATGGGTATAAATGTTGTAGTGTCCTAGTTAAAGCAAAGGCCTTCATCCAATTGAGAATCTGTGGTCAGATTTGAAGATTGCTGTTAAACAGCTAACTTAAAGGAGCAGGAGCAGTTTTGCCTTGAGTAAGGCAAAAAGATCCTGAATCTTATGATGTTTCACTATTTTTATTGAGTAATTTCCTATTCTTTTGCATGTTTTTCACAATTAAATGTTTCAGATAACAAACATATTTAAACATTGGACAAATATAACACAAGTAAACACAAAATGCAGTTTTTAAAAGAAGGTTTTTATTATAGTGGGAAAATTAAATCTAAACCTACAGGGTCCTGTGTAAAAAAAAGTCATTTCCCCCTAAACCTAACAACTGGTTGGGCCACAAGTAGCAGCAACAACTGCAATCAAGCATTTGCGATAATGGCAATGAGTCTTTTACAACGATCTGGAGGAATTTTGACCCACTCACCTTTGCAGAATCATTGTAATTCAGCTGCATTGGAGGCTTTCAAAGCATGAACCTCCTTTTTAAGGACATGACACTGCCTCACAATCGGATGAAGGTGAATACTTTGACTAGGCTTCTCCAAAGTCATAATTTTGTTTTTCTTAAGCCATTTAGAGGTGATCTTGCTGGTGTGTTTTGGATCAATATCCATCTGCATAACCCAAGTGTGCTTTAGGTTGAGGTCGCAAACAGATTGCTGGAAATTCTTGTTCAGAATTTTTGGGTAGACAGCAGAATTCACAGAATTCATGGTTCTATTTACCACAGCAAGTCTTTCAGGTCCTGAAGCAGCAAAAAAAAAAACAGACCATGACACTACCACCACCATATTTTACTGTTGGTATGATACTACTTGTTTGAAATTGCTCTGATACATCTACGCCAGATGTAATGGGACATACACCTTCCAAAAAGTTCAGCTTTTGTCACGTCAGTTCACAGAGTATTCTACTAAAAGTCTTGGGGATCATCAAGATGTTTTCTGGCAAAACTGAGAAGAGATTTAATTTTCTTATTGCTCATAAGTGTTTTTGTCTTGGAACGCTGCCATTCAGGCCATGATTTCTTAGTTTCTTTGCTATGGTGGAGTCATGAATACTGAACTTAACTGATGCAAGTGAGGCCTGCAGTTTTTTGGATGTTGTGGGATCTTTTGTGACTTCTTGGATGAGTCATTACTCTTGGGGTCATTTTGGTCGGCTGCCACTTCTGGAAGGTCCACCCCTATTTCATATTTTCCCTATTTGTGGATTTGTTATTTGTTAGAGCCATTGCTCTAACTGTGGCTCCCTGGAGTCCCAATGCTTTAAAATTGCCTTATTACCTTTTCCAAACTGATAGTTCTCAATTACTTTGTTTCTCATTTGTTCTAGAATTTCTTTGGATTGCGGCATGATGTCTAGCTTGTAAAACTGTTTTGGTCAACTTCACATTGTCAGACTGGTCCTGGGTGAGGATAGAGAAATTGAACTCAGCTTCACAAAGACGTGATAAACTATGGGTAATTTATATTTGAAGGGGTGGGGGGGCAATGACTTTTTCACACAGAGGCCTCTAGGTTTGGATTTTTTTTTCCCTTAATAATAAAGACATTTATTTAAAAACTGCATTTTGTGAATACTTTTGTTTATTTTCATCTAGTATTTAAATTATTTGGTGATTTGGAATAGGAAATCAGGAAAGGGCAGTTTTTCATACAACTGTACCTGTGGCTTAATTCTTGTCAAATAGAATTTTGTACTCTAAACTTTAGCTTTGCTCCTAAGACTTTTATTAGGGTTTACTCATTTTTAATTAATGGCCTTAAATGAATTTGTTAGGAAAATTACTATTTTGGGTGGGCGAAATAACAAATCTTGTTTGCAGTCAATGCCTACATTTGCTGAACTTCAGTGGCCTACATTTGCTGAACTATTTTGTAGTATGGTATCCAAGAGACAATGTTGGTTCTGAAAGGAAACTAAAAAGTTTTTTGACAAATCTGTTGAGGTGTACTTATTTATGCTTATCACTATATACTTATACTGTATAGATATAGATAGCAACATAGGTTATTCTTGCACATGCAGTGCTCATATATTCATATTTACATGGATAAGATTCTGTTGGTGATGAAAGATAAACTTGATTACTGTATATTAGTAGTACTAGAAGATATATAGTAGTATATACTACTTTCATTTAATCAGATTTTTCTATTTTTTTGGTAAAAGTGTTTTACGACCTGTCAAAACAGTTAGAAACTTCTGACAATCACAACATATACAGAAATAAACAATTAATACAACTTTCTTATTTTTTGCCCTTAGCCTAACACCATGAATGCTGTAAATCAATTATAGCTATATTTATTCAGAAGTGTTAGGATAAAATAGGTTGAAGCCTGTTTTTCCTCTTGGTTTATTCTTTAGAAATGAAGTCAGCGAAGTCAATATTTATTCTGTTTGTTGCTTAAGAAAAAAATAATATAGTGATGTTCCCATATACAAATTTGTATGTTCACAATGAAGTGCAATTGTCCATTTTATATGGAAATATTCTAAACATAAATATAATTGTTTATTTTGCGATCACCATGGGTGACCCCAGAGCAACATTCACAATTCTGAATGGTTTAGCTCTGCAATTTCCTACAGTTTCTTACAGGTTTCATGTCTATATAGAATTTGCTTTAGCAACTTATATTTTATGATGTGTCTTCACACCAGATGGAGCTCAGCTAAGTTGTTAGGGTGTATATGATAACCAGTTGCCCATGGTTTTAATAACAACCATCAGTTGCTGTGATTTTTTGCAGTTTCACGCTTCTATAGCTACACAGTATGGCTATAATATAAAACTCTAGCTACACTTAGTAGTGTAAATTAAGATAGCCCTGCCAATCTAACACTCCGTAGACATCAACTATCTACTGCGTATCCCAGATAAGATTTCTTAGAAACTATTCTGGCAAGAAGTACATCTTCATGAGCCACAAGTAGAGTCATAAGGGAGACCAAACAATGACTAAAGTACAACCTTGAATTTACTAAAAAAAAATTGTGTACAAAAATAATGAGACACACCTCACAATGATTGAACTCAGGTTGTTTATTGAGTCACATTGTCTAAGGTGTGTAAAATATAAAACACGTATAAAAAACAGGTGTGTATAAAACAAGTGTCTTTAAAACTATCTGTCATGGGTCATTCGAAAAATCTCACAGAGTTTGACCGTGGTATTGTTAAAGGGTACTAGCGTTAAAACAAGTGAATTTGTGAAATGTCTTCCTCCTTAATATTCATCAGCTGAGTGGTATTGTTGAAAAAAGACAATCGTAGGATTGAGTGATGTTAATCATGCCACCACTGGACTCAGGAAAAGCGGAAGCATGTTTTGTGGAGTGACTAATAACGCTTTTTTTATTTAGTAATGGAAAAAGAAGTTTGAGTTGACGCATGTCAAAAGAATGTTATCTGCCCTACTATATTGTACTGGAGGTGGAGAAGGGATAATTGTAAGGTTGTGCTATTTTAACTAATTGCATGAAACAACAATATTTCTGTCATTGTCACTTACTGGGTTGCTTAGTTGTATTTTACTTGAGGTTACCCAGAGCAACATTTCATACATTTTGCTGTGTTGCTGGTGAAGATTGGGAAATGTCCATTCCGGAGAAAGGGGAGGATGTGCATAAGCATCTATTGGTGTGGAGGTGTTATTACTCCAGTAAACACCTGGCCTGCTTTCGGTAGTGCATCGCAAGCGTTCAAAACTTAGTGGGCCATAGAATTCATGTAGAATCCCTGGCCTTCATTGCTATTGTCAATGGTGGAGCACGCTTTGGAGAACAATGTTAATTCCAAGGAGCGCCACACGATCTTTACCATCTGTTAGCATAAAGCAATCAAGTAAGAAACCCAGCACTCAACTTTGTTATGGTGTGAAGAAAACAGGTGGTTTATTGTATCCCAAGCAAAAAAACGTTTTGGTCACACAGAGGACCTTCGTCAGTAACTGAAAATTACATACATCAAAACAATTCATGTAATAGGGATAATATCAACATAACTAAAAAATAACTAATAAAAAATAAAGTATATACATAACATACACATGGACAGCCGTACATGTACATGGCAATAAGTGTTTACTATGGTGCGCATCTGAGAATGGAGAGTAATGTATACATGGTGGCACGGTGAGTGAGAGAAAGGCAGAGTAAAGATGAAAGTAGTGAAAGAAGAGGGGGGGGTTACGTACCAAATACTGGGATGGAAGATGAATATTAATGGCTATACGCGCTGCCTCTAAAAGGAAAAGAGATGGTGGCAAATCTGGTATAATACGGAAGTGTAGTGATATAGTGGATAATAGAGGTATATGAGAGACTACCGATAGAGTCCTGGGTACAGCGCTAATTCCAGAGGTAGAGAAATAAATCCTGGTGCAGCCTAAGATTGGATAGGGCAAATATATAGAAAACAGCTAACAGGTATAGGGTCATAAAAGAGTAAAAGAGTAAAGGAATAATGTCTCAGATGGTTTACCTATGCAAATGGCCGGTTCCGTGGCATCCACCGCTGTATGAGTGAGGGATAAGGAGAGAGGGGCCAATTTAAATACCTGTGGGTGGGAAATCAGCTGATAATGCGAGTGTCATCTGTGCTGCGGCGCATCCTAACCACGAGGGAAGGCGGAAGTGACGCGCTGTAGTAAACAGTGCCTGATAGCACTGTGTGCACTGAAAAGATGGTGTAAAACGAATTCCGGATATGACATACCGGAAGTGGGGCACCGGACACATACAGATGGAGTCCAGTTGCCATATTGGGTGAGGCAAGATATGCTGTGTGGGAGCGCTTGTATACCGGATATGACGCACCGGAAGTGGGGCGCCAGGCGGCAGGGGAAGTATAACGATCGCCATATTGAAGGAGGCATGTTGTGATAAGTATACCTGCTGTGAGCTACATTGCATAGAGGCGCTGTTAAAAGCGCTGGTATACGAGGAACAAGAAGAACGTCATGTGACGTATTGGAGGTGGGGTGCCGGGCTGCGAAAAGGATTAGTATGTTTGCTATAACAGCAGAAGCATATCTATAGTGAAAATGCCTGCAGGCAAATCTCGTAGCTAGCATGGACACAGGGGCATACAGGAAAAAGGAGCCTAAATGTATTAACCCTAAGCGGGATGGAGACTTAGACCATATGTAAAGTAGGGAAAAATGAAAAGAGGAGGGAGTACGTGATCCCTAAGGAGAAATAGTAACAGTAGAGTAAAATTATATTATATAATGCAATATGAGTATTTGACAATGAGGTGACCAGCTGAAAAAAAGGAAAAGAAAAGAAGACAATGGGAGTGGACGTGGTAAATCCGGAGCACAGTGATAGTAGGTGGATAAGATGGTGCTCGTAATCCGTGGTGCCAAAAAATCAATACAGACGACTCTAAAAAGACAGAGAAAAACAAATTAGTGACCATACATGGCAATAGATATCAAACAAACGCCGTAAGTTCATAGTCGCGATTAAGGCCTTTGGGGGCCAATGTCTCCAAAGTGTGAATCCAGAACGCCTCTTTCCTGTGAAGTGAGGCGACTCTATCTCCACCCCTCCTCGGGGGTGGTGCACTGTCAATGACCTGGTATCGCAATTGAGAGACTGAATGGCCTAATGAATGAAAGTGGTGTGGTATTGGCAATAATAAGTTCTTACATCGAATCGTAGATTTATGTTTCGAAATCCTGTCTCTTACTGGTTGTGTAGTCTCACCCACGTATAACAACCCACATGGGCATTTGATCAAATACACCACATAAGAGGAATCACACGTGAAGAATTGATTAATCCTAAAAGTCTTGCCAGATCTGGGATGTTGGAAAGTATTACCTTTAAGTACATTGTGGCACTGTGCACAATGGAGGCATGGAAATGTACCATTCTTTGGGCGTGATAGAAACAATTGTCTACGCTGATCCGCCGACCCGATATCGGCTTTAACTAGACTGTCTCTCAAATTGGGTGGCCTTCTGAAACACGGTAGAAAAGGTGACCTGAACTCAGGTACATCTGGGTGGGCTGTGGACAGGAGATGCCAGTGTCATCTGATGGCCTTATGAAGAATGAAAGAGAAGGGGTGGTATGAGTGCACAAAGGGTATACGTTTACCTTAATCTCTGGTGGGGGGCCTAGGTGGAGGATCCCTGGATTGTGCTAGAACCCTAGATGGATAACCCCTCTCTAAAAATTTAGCGGTCATGTTTTGGAGTCGTTTGTCACATAAGGTTCTGTCTGGTACTATACGCTTCACCCGTTGGAATTGTGAGATCGGTATGGAGCATTTGGTGGATGGTGGATGGAAGCTCTGGTAATGTAACAGGCTATTTCTGTCTGTTGGTTTAGAAAAAAGGTCTGTAGTCAAGAAACCGGCTTGGTCTTTGAGTACCATGGTGTCCAGAAAATTAATAGAATGAAAATCATGACTGATCGTGAATTTTATACCTGGCCAGGCTCTGTTAAGGAATTGGAAGAACTCCTGCAAGGACTCCAATGTGCCACCCCAAATGCAGAAAATATCATCTATGAAGCGTTTCCATAGGGAGACATTTTGGAACAGAGGATGTCTGTAGATGATTGAGGTTTCAAATTCTGTCATGTATAGATTAGCATACAGGGGTGCTAATCTATAAAATTCACGATCAGTCATGATTTTCATTCTATTAATTTTCTGGACACCATGGTACTCAAAGACCAAGCCGGTTTCTTGACTACAGACCTTTTTTCTAAACCAACAGACAGAAATAGCCTGTTACATTACCAGAGCTTCCATCCACCATCCACCAAACGCTCCATACCGATCTCACAATTCCAACGGGTGAAGCGTATAGTACCAGACAGAACCTTATGTGACAAACGACTCCAAAACATGACCGCTAAATTTTTAGAGAGGGGTTATCCATCTAGGGTTCTAGCACAATCCAGGGATCCTCCACCTAGGCCCCCCACCAGAGATCAAGGTAAACGTATACCCTTTGTGCACTCATACCACCCCTTCTCTTTCATTCTTCATAAGGCCATCAGACGACATTGGCATCTCCTGTCCACAGCCCACCCAGATGTACCTGAGTTCAGGTCACCTTTTCTACCGTGTTTCAGAAGGCCACCCAATTTGAGAGACAGTCTAGTTAAAGCCGATATCGGGTCGGCGGATCAGCGTAGACAATTGTTTCTATCATGCCCAAAGAATGGTACATTTCCATGCCTCCATTGTGCACAGTGCCACAATGTACTTAAAGGTAATACTTTCCAACATCCCAGATCTGGCAAGACTTTTAGGATTAATCAATTCTTCACGTGTGATTCCTCTTATGTGGTGTATTTGATCAAATGCCCATGTGGGTTGTTATACGTGGGTGAGACTACACAACCAGTAAGAGACAGGATTTCGAAACATAAATCTACGATTCGATGTAAGAACTTATTATTGCCAATACCACACCACTTTCATTCATTAGGCCATTCAGTCTTTCAATTGCGATACCAGGTCATTGACAGTGCACCACCCCCGAGGAGGGGTGGAGATAGAGTCGCCTCACTTCACAGGAAAGAGGCGTTCTGGATTCACACTTTGGAGACATTGGCCCCCAAAGGCCTTAATCGCGACTATGAACTTACGGCGTTTGTTTGATATCTATTGCCATGTATGGTCACTAATTTGTTTTTCTCTGTCTTTTTAGAGTCGTCTGTATTGATTTTTTGGCACCACGGATTACGAGCACCATCTTATCCACCTACTATCACTGTGCTCCGGATTTACCACGTCCACTCCCATTGTCTTCATTTCTTTTCCTTTTTTTCAGCTGGTCACCTCATTGTCAAATACTCATATTGCATTATATAATATAATTTTACTCTACTGTTACTATTTCTCCTTAGGGATCACGTACTCCCTCCTCTTTTCATTTTTCCCTACTTTACATATGGTCTAAGTCTCCATCCCGCTTAGGGTTAATACATTTAGGCTCCTTTTTCCTGTATCCCCCTGTGTCCATGCTACCTACGAGATTTGCCTGCGGGCATTTTCATTATAGATATGCTTCTGCTGTTATAGCAAACATACTAATCCTTTTCGCAGCCCGGCACCCCACCTCCAATACGTCACATGATGTTCTTCTTGTTCCTCGTATACCAGTGCTTTTAACAGCGCCTCTATGCAATGTAGCTCACAGCAGGTATACTTATCACAACATGCCTCCTTCAATATGGCGATCGTTATACTTCCCCTGCCGCCTGGCGCCCCACTTCCGGTGCTTCATATCCGGTATACAAGCGCTCCCACACAGCATATCTTGCCTCACCCAATATGGCAACGGGACTCCATCTGTATGTGTCCGGTGCCCCACTTCCGGTATGTCATATCCGGAATTCATTTTACACCATCTTTTCAGTGCACACAGTGCTATCAGACACTGATTACTACAGCGCGTAACTTCTGCCTTCCCTCGTGGTTAGGATGCGCCGCAGCACAGATGACACTCGCATTATCAGCTGATTTCCCGCCCACAGGTATTTAAATTGGCCCCTCTCTCCTTATCCCCCACACATACAGCAGTGGATGCCGCGGAACCGGCCATTTGCATAGGTAAACCATCTGAGACATTATTCCTTTACTCTTTTACTCTTTTATGACCCTATACCTGTTAGCTGTTTTCTATATATTTGCCCTATCCCATCTTAGGCTGCACCAGGAATTATTTCTCTACCTCTGGAATTAGCGCTGTACCCAGGACTCTATCGGTAGGCTCTCATATACCTCTATTATCCACTATATCACTACACTTCCGTATTATACCAGATTTGCCACTATCTCTTTTCCTTTTAGAGGCAGCGCATATAGCCATTAATATTCATCTTCCATCCCAGTATTTGGTACGTAACCCCCCCCCCTCTTCTTTCTCTACTTTCATCTTTACTCTGCCTTTCTCTCACTCACCGTGCCACCATGTATACATTACTCTCCATTCTCAGATGCGCACCATAGTAAACACTTATTGCCATGTACATGTACGGCTGTCCATGTGTATGTTATGTATATACTTTATTTTTTATTAGTTATTTTTTAGTTATGTTGATATTATCCCTATTACATGAATTGTTTTGATGTATGTAATTTTCAGTTACTGACGAAGGTCCTCTGTGTGACCGAAACGTTTTTTTGCTTGGGATACAATAAACCACCTGTTTTCTTCACACCATAACAAAGTTGAGTGCTGGGTTTCTTACTTGCTTGGTATTACGGTTTGGGAACCTACCCATGCACCTTTGTAGGTTGTGCACACGTTGATCTATTATCAGCATAAAGCAATGACTTGTTAAATTTTTGAAAATAAATTGCTCACCAACACCAGTTTGATAAACAGGCTCAACAGTCTTCAAATCTGCAGAGAAAACTTGTCACCTTCAGCAAGTTAATATGAAAATAGAAAAAGTGCTGCTGGATTTATATAAAAATATTAATCTTTTATTAAAACGTCATTAAAATTCCATATGTATGTCAGGGAAAAATGTCCGCTGCAGTCTCCCTTTCTTCTCCAGCCGCAGTGGAGTCTGCTCAGTGGAGACGTCAGTCCCAGCGTCTGGCTCAAGCTGATACTGTGCGACTGGTTACTGCTGCCTTTCCAGGCTCTGCCTTTGTAGCCAGCACTGATCAGCAGCGAGCAGGTTTTTCTGGGACTAAGTCCTGCTTTTCCCATGCTGAGCATGCCCATGGGACGACCTCCCATTGGAGGTCGGGGGTCACATGCTCAGGTCCTGTTGCACCTCCTATTGGACCATCTGGGAGGTCCTGTAGCACTATTGCTATAAAAGGTTTGCATGGCCGCTCTTTAATCATCCCCCTTCCTAGTGTTGCTGTTTGCTCGCGCATGTTGGATGTTTGCTATCTAGCGCCCGACAGTGCCAGCTGCACACTAAGCACACATTACAGTGTGCAGTGCCCGCTAATACAGCACCGTGCCCAATCAGTGTGCTTTCCTGACAGCTTTGTCAGTGTAGGGTGGGAATTCCCGCTTGGACTCAGCATCTGAATCAGGGCATCCTCAGGCGTGGGCTCAAATGCCACCGAGGGTCGGAGCGGGTCCAATCACCAGCCTAGTGGGGGTGATTCATAGGGATCCCACTAGTTCCTTTCAGCTGCACCCTGTGACTGCTAACAGGGCGCAGCATATTTGTGGCGACTCTCTTAGGCTAGGGTCACATTGCGTTAGTGCAATCCGTTTAGCGCTAGCGCTAGCAGGTTGCGCTAACGCAATGTTTTTAATGGGGCCGCGTCCCGGGGTCGCGGTAACGTCCCCACTCTCGCAGATCCCCGATCTGCGAGAGCGGGGAACGGACCGCGGGCGCGCCTCGGACGCTGCAAGCAGCGTCCGCGGCGCGCCAGGAAACACCGGCGCGTCGCTAGTGCGTGCCGAACATGGCACGCGCTAGTGCTGTGCGTTCCCATTGCCGTGAATGGGCGCGCTAACGGACGCGTTGCACGGCGTTAATTTCGCCGTGCAACGCTGTCCGTTAGCGCTTTCCCATTAACGCAATGGGAACCAAGCCTTAAGCAACAGAGTTCGCTTCTATTCACACTGGGTGAGGTCTAACCCACGTGTGAGCAAGCATCCATCCGCCATTACTCAGCAGCAGGTGTTATCTCTGCACGATGGACCCCCGGACTGCGAAAGCACCTCATAATCCCCATTACTGTTATTTGGTGTGCTCCGCCAGTCCTTACACCATTTACCAGTGTGAAGTATCCACAATTTATGATGGTTGGGGGAGCCATGTCATCTGCTGGTGTAGGTCCACTGTGTCTTATCAGGCCAAAGTCTGCACAGCCATCTACCAGGAAATTTTGGAGCATTTCATGCTTCCCTCTGCAGACAAGCTTGACGGAGATGGAAATTTCATTCTCCAGAAGGACTTGGCACATGTCCACACTGCCAAAAGTACCAATACCTGGTTTAAAAATAACGGTATCACTGTGCTTGATTGGCCAGAATACTCGCCTGACCTTAACCCCATAAAGAATATATGGGCTATTGTCAAGAATAAGATGAGACACACCAGACCCAGCAATGCAGACAAGCTGAAAGCTGCTATCAAAGCAACCTGGGCTTGAATAATACCTCAGTACACAGCAGTACCACAGACTGATCACCTCCATGCCATGCTACATTGATGCAGTAATTGATGCCAAAGGAGCCCTGACCAAGTATTGTATTGAGTGCATGTACTGAATATACATTTCAGTAGGTCAATATTTCGAATTTTAAGATCATTTTTCAAGCTAGTGTTATAAAGTATTCTTATTTACTGAGATAATGACTTTTGGGTTTTCATTTGCTGTAAGCCATAGTCATCAACATTAACAGAAATAAACACTTGAGATAGATCACTCTGTAATGACTCTATATAATATATGAGATTCACTTTTTGTATTTAAGAACTGAAATAAATTAACTTTTTGATAAAATTCTAATTTTGTGAGATGCACATGTATAAAAGCGCTATCTCTATATTTTTATTCCCGATTTCCTATCTATGCAATATGCTAGGTGCACTTTCAACCATGATGTTACAATGTGTTATAAAATATCTTGTTATTTACTTTATTCTCATTATACTGTTTTTCACTATTAGTGTATATCTGTATGTCACACACTTATACACTGTTTAATGAATGAATAAATAATATCTTCAAATCCTACTGAGTACCGGATTCGGATTCCTTTACATTGATCATTTGATATTCATGGGATAGGACCTGTTCTTGCACCTGAAAGCTCTTGGAGTGTTGTATTTCCTTACTTGTACAGAAGTTAATTATTCACTGCAACGGAAATGTCACGAGAGCTGATATGTCACTCAGTTGGGAAGCTTACTGTTCACCTTTGATAAATGCTGTTTAGTGATGGGCGAGCACTAAAATGCTCGGTTGCTCGTTGCTCGGGTCGAGCAAATTGGAATACTCGGGTACTTGACCCAATCACCGAGCCCTATGTAAGTCGTCTATGGGAAACCCGAGCATTTTTACTGCGATCCCCCAATTGGAACTTTTAAGGTCTAAAAATATCTGAAAATGATGAAAACACTGCTCAAATAACACGGGAACATCATGGGGATTGCCCCTGGAATCATTTTTGACTCCTAGGTCACAGCTGTAAACAATCTTGTCAGAGTTTCACGCCATTTTTACAGGGGACATCACACACCAGTAGGTGAGCCGAAAGCTGCAAATGCTGCTAAAGCACGGCAAGGGTGGCTGAAGCTGTAGCTGACTTTTTTAAAATGGGCAGACAGGCGGCGTACTTTCACTAGCAGATCCAGCAGCTCCAGTGTTATGGCTGGCAATCAGGCAACACAGCGTGCAGTAATCAGCGCACATACAGAGATCTGGCAATAACCAAAAACAATAGGACGAGCTCTGAGACGTGGAATCTCTGTAGACTGCAGTACCTGATCTATCCTCACACAACTATAAGCAGCAGTGGATTGCGCCTATCACTACCTATGCAACTCGGCACTGCCTGAGGAGCTGACTAGCCTGAAGATAGAAATACAAGCCTGACTTACCTCAGAGAAACACCCCAAAGGAATAGGCAGCCCCCCACATATAATGACTGTTAGCAAGATGAAAAGACAAACGTAGGAATGAAATAGATTCAGCAAAGTGAGGCCCGATATTCTAGACAGAGCGAGGATAGCAAAGAGAACTATGCAGTCTACAAAAAACCCTAAAACGAAAACCACGCAAAGGGGCAAAAAGACCCACCGTGCCGAACTAACAGCACGGCGGTGCACCCCTTTGCTTCTCAGAGCTTCCAGCAAAAGATAATAGCAAGCTGGACAGAAAAAACAGAAAACAAACTAGAAGCACTTATCTAGCAGAGCAGCAGGCCCAAGGAAAGATGCAGTAGCTCAGATCCAACACTGGAACATTGACAAGGAGCAAGGAAGACAGACTCAGGTGGAGCTAAATAGCAAGGCAGCCAACGAGCTCACCAAAACACCTGAGGGAGGAAGCCCAGAGACTGCAATACCACTCGTGACCACAGAAGTGAACTCAGCCACAGAACTCACAACAGTACCCCCCCCTTGAGGAGGGGTCACCGAACCCTCACCAGAACCCCCAGGCCGACCAGAATGAGCCACATGAAAGGCACGAACAAGATCTGGGGCATGGACATCAGAGGCAAAAACCCAGGAATTATCTTCCTGAGCATAACCCTTCCATTTGACCAGATACTGGAGTTTCCGTCTAGAGACACGAGAATCCAAAATCTTCTCCACAATATACTCCAATTCCCCCTCCACCAAAACAGGGGCAGGAGGCTCCACAGATGGAACCATAGGTGCCACGTATCTCCTCAACAACGACCTATGGAATACATTATGTATGGAAAAGGAGTCTGGGAGGGTCAGACGAAAAGACACCGGATTGAGAATCTCAGAAATCCTATACGGACCAATAAAACGAGGTTTAAATTTAGGAGAGGAAACCTTCATAGGAATATGACGAGAAGATAACCAAACCAGATCCCCAACACGAAGTCGGGGTCCCACACGGCGTCTACGATTAGCGAAAAGCTGAGCCTTCTCCTGGGACAAGGTCAAATTGTCCACTACCTGAGTCCAGATCTGCTGCAACCTATCCACCACAGAATCCACACCAGGACAGTCCGAAGACTCAACCTGTCCTGAAGAGAAACGAGGATGGAACCCAGAATTGCAGAAAAATGGAGAGACCAAGGTAGCCGAGCTGGCCCGATTATTAAGGGCGAACTCAGCCAACGGCAAAAATGACACCCAATCATCCTGGTCAGCGGAAACAAAACATCTCAGATATGTTTCCAAGGTCTGATTGGTTCGTTCGGTCTGGCCATTAGTCTGAGGATGGAAGGCCGAGGAGAAAGATAGGTCAATGCCCATCCTACCACAAAAGGCTCGCCAGAACCTCGAGACAAACTGGGAACCTCTGTCAGAAACAATATTCTCAGGAATGCCATGTAAACGAACCACATGCTGGAAGAACAAAGGCACCAAATCAGAGGAGGAAGGCAATTTAACCAAGGGCACCAGATGGACCATTTTAGAAAAGCGATCACAGACCACCCAAATGACCGACATTTTTTGAGAAACGGGAAGGTCAGAAATGAAATCCATCGAAATATGTGTCCAAGGCCTCTTCGGGACCGGCAAGGGCAAAAGCAACCCACTGGCACGTGAACAGCAGGGCTTAGCCCTAGCACAAATTCCACAGGACTGCACAAAAGCACGCACATCCCGTGACAGAGATGGCCACCAGAAGGATCTAGCAACCAACTCCCTGGTACCAAAGATTCCTGGATGACCGGCCAGCACCGAACAATGAAGTTCAGAGATAACTTTACTAGTCCACCTATCAGGGACGAACAGTTTCTCGGCCGGACAACTATCAGGTTTATTAGCCTGAAATTTCTGCAACACTCTCCGCAAATCAGGGGAGATGGCAGACACAATGACTCCTTCCTTGAGGATACTCGCCGGCTCAGACAACCCCGGAGAGTCGGGCACAAAACTCCTAGACAGAGCATCCGCCTTCACATTTTTAGAGCCCGGAAGGTATGAAATCACAAAATCAAAACGAGCAAAAAATAACGACCAACGGGCCTGTCTAGGATTCAAGCGCTTGGCAGACTCAAGATAAGTAAGGTTCTTATGATCAGTCAAAACCACCAAGCGATGCTTAGCACCCTCAAGCCAATGACGCCACTCCTCGAATGCCCACTTCATGGCCAGCAACTCTCGGTTGCCCACATCATAATTACGCTCAGCAGCAGAAAATTTCCTGGAAAAGAAAGCACATGGTTTGAACACTGAGCAACCAGAACCTCTCTGTGACAAAACCGCCCCTGCACCAATCTCAGAAGCATTAACCTCGACCTGGAACGGAAGAGAAACCTCAGGTTGACACAACACAGGGGCACAGCAAAAACGACGCTTCAACTCCTGAAAAGCTTCCATGGCAGCAGAAGACCAATTAACCAAATCAGCACCCTTCTTGGTCAAATCGGTCAATGGTCTGGCAATGCTAGAAAAATTACAGATGAAGCGACGATAAAAATTAGCAAAGCCCAGGAATTTCTGCAGACTTTTCAGAGATGTCGGCTGAGTCCAATCCTGGATGGCCTGAACCTTAACCGGATCCATCTCGATAGTAGAAGGGGAAAAGATGAACCCCAAAAATGAAACTTTCTGCACACCGAAGAGACACTTTGATCCCTTCACGAACAAGGAATTAGCACGCAGTACCTGGAAAACCATTCTGACTTGCTTCACATGAGACTCCCAATCATCTGAGATGATCAAAATGTCATCCAAGTAAACAATCAAGAATTTATCCAGATACTCACGGAAAATGTCATGCATAAAAGACTGAAAAACAGATGGAGCATTGGCAAGTCCGAACGGCATCACCAGATACTCAAAATGACCCTCGGGCGTATTAAATGCCGTTTTCCATTCATCTCCCTGCCTGATTCTCACCAGATTATACGCACCACGAAGATCAATCTTAGTAAACCAACTAGCCCCCTTAATCCGAGCAAACAAGTCAGAAATCAATGGCAAGGGATACTGAAACTTAACAGTGATCTTATTAAGAAGGCGGTAATCAATACACGGTCTTAGCGAACCATCCTTCTTGGCTACAAAAAAGAACCCTGCTCCCAATGGTGACGACGATGGGCGAATATGTCCCTTCTCCAGGGACTCCTTCACATAACTGCGCATAGCGGTGTGTTCAGGTACGGACAAATTAAATAAACGACCCTTAGGGAATTTACTACCAGGAATCAAATCGATAGCACAATCACAATTCCTATGCGGAGGTAGGGCATCAGACTTGGACTCTTCAAATACATCCTGAAAGTCCGACAAGAACTCTGGGATGTCAGAAGGAATGGATGACGAAATAGACAAAAATGGAACATCACCATGTACTCCCTGACAACCCCAGCTGGTTACCGACATAGAGTTCCAATCCAATACTGGATTATGGGTTTGTAGCCATGGCAACCCCAACACGACCACATCATGCAAATTATGCAGTACCAGAAAGCGAATAACTTCCTGATGTGCAGGAGCCATGCACATGGTCAGCTGGGCCCAGTACTGAGGCTTATTCTTGGCCAAAGGTGTAGCATCAATTCCTCTCAACGGAATAGGACACCGCAAAGGCTCCAAGAAAAATCCACAACGTTTAGCATAATCCAAATCCATCAGATTCAGGGCAGCGCCTGAATCCACAAACGCCATGACAGAATACGATGACAAAGAGCACATTAAGGTAATGGACAAAAGGAATTTGGACTGTACAGTACCAATAACGGCAGAGCTATCGAACCGCCTAGTGCGTTTAGGACAATTAGAAATAGCATGAGTAGAATCACCACAATAGAAACACAGTCTGTTCCGACGTCTGTGTTCTTGCCCTTCTACTTTAGTCATAGTCCTGTCGCACTGCATAGGCTCAGGTTTACTCTCAGACAATACCGCCAGATGGTGCACAGATTTACGCTCGCGCAAGCGACGACCGATCTGAATGGCCAAGGACATAGACTCATTCAAACCAGCAGGCATAGGAAATCCCACCATTACATCCTTAAGAGCTTCAGAGAGACCCTTTCTGAACAAAGCCGCTAGTGCAGATTCATTCCACAGAGTGAGTACTGACCACTTCCTAAATTTCTGACAATATACTTCTACATCATCCTGACCCTGGCATAAAGCCAGCAGATTTTTCTCAGCCTGATCCACTGAATTAGGCTCATCGTAAAGCTATCCCAGCGCCTGGAAAAATGCATCAACATTACTCAATGCAGAATCTCCTGGTGCAAGAGAAAACGCCCAGTCCTGTGGGTCGCCGCGCAAAAAAGAAATAATAATCAAAACCTGTTGAATAGGATTACCAGAAGAATGAGGTTTCAAGGCCAAAAATAGCTTACAATTATTTCTGAAGCTCAGGAACTTAGTTCTGTCACCAAAAAACAAATCAGGAATCGGAATTCTTGGTTCTAGCATCGATTTCTGATCAATAGTATCTTGAATCTTTTGTACATTTACAACGAGATTATCCATTGAGGAGCACAGAGCCTGAATATCCATGTCCACAGCTGTGTCCTGAAGCACTCTAATGTCTAGGGGAAAAAAAAGACTGAAGACAGAGCTAAGAAAAAAAAATGATGTCAGGATTTCTTTTTTCCCTCTATTGGGAATCATTGGTGTGGCTCCTTGTACTGTTATGGCTGGCAATCAGGCAACACAGCGTGCAGTAATCAGTGCACATACAGAGATCTGGCAATAACCAAAAACAATAGGACGAGCTCTGAGACGTGGAATCTCTGTAGACTGCAGTACCTGATCTATCCTCACACAACTATAAGCAGCAGTGGATTGCGCCTATCACTACCTATGCAACTCGGCACTGCCTGAGGAGCTGACTAGCCTGAAGATAGAAATACAAGCCTGACTTACCTCAGAGAAACACCCCAAAGGAATAGGCAGCCCCCCACATATAATGACTGTTAGCAAGATGAAAAGACAAACGTAGGAATGAAATAGATTCAGCAAAGTGAGGCCCGATATTCTAGACAGAGCGAGGATAGCAAAGAGAACTATGCAGTCTACAAAAAACCCTAAAACGAAAACCACGCAAAGGGGCAAAAAGACCCACCGTGCCGAACTAACAGCACGGCGGTGCACCCCTTTGCTTCTCAGAGCTTCCAGCAAAAGATAATAGCAAGCTGGACAGAAAAAAACAGAAAACAAACTAGAAGCACTTATCTAGCAGAGCAGCAGGCCCAAGGAAAGATGCAGTAGCTCAGATCCAACACTGGAACATTGACAAGGAGCAAGGAAGACAGACTCAGGTGGAGCTAAATAGCAAGGCAGCCAACGAGCTCACCAAAACACCTGAGGGAGGAAGCCCAGAGACTGCAATACCACTCGTGACCACAGAAGTGAACTCAGCCACAGAACTCACAACACTCCAGGTAGCTTTTGAGAAAACGTTGAATGACGAAGCTAAGCACATGGGCGAGGCAAGGTACATGTGTGAGCTCACCTTGCCTCAGAGCCGCTGCCAGGTTCCGGCCATTGTCACACATAACCATGCCAGGCTATAGGTTCAGTGGTGTCAGCCAAAAATCTGACTGCTCTTTCAGCGCTAACCACAACTCTTCAGCATTGTGCGGTTTGCCACCTAAGCAGATTAGCTTTAGCACAGCTTGTTCCCGCTTGGCTGAGGCAGTGCTGCAGTGCTTCAAGCTTCTGACTGATGTGCTCATTTCAGAGATGGAGGCTGAAAAGGAGGAGGAGGTTCAGGAGCTGTAGACTGTGGGGGCCACCCTGATTGATGTAGGGCCTTTAATCCTCGGTGTCGGAAGTATGTGTTCCATTCCAAGGTTCAACTGGATCCCAGCTTCCACTATGTTAACCCAGTGTGCCGTCAGTGAGATGTACTGCTCCTGTCCATAAGTACTTGTCCACTTGTCCGTGGTTAGGTGGACTTTCCCAATTGCAGCATTGTTGAGTGCACGGGTAATGTTGTGGAACACGTGCTGGTGTAATGCTGGTACAGTACACCAGGATAAATAGTGTTGACTGGGGACCAAGTACCTTGGGAGGGCCGCCCCCATCTCAACAAGCCTAAAAGTCAACATTTCAGGTGCAAGCAGACAAGAAATGTGAGAATTTAGTACTGTGGTCTTTGGGGCATTGGCTGCGTATTTCCGCTTGCATTCCAATGACTGGGGTATAGACAACTGAAGGCTGCGCTGGGACAAGGACATGGACGGGCTTGATGATGGCACTAGTTGACTGTGGGCAACAACAGGTGCAGGGCACAAGGCATTTTCACATGAACTGTGGACTGGCGATTGGCTTGTATGCAAAACAGTGGAAGAAGCAGTGGTCTCACCTGTAGACAGTGGTCCTGGAGCTCGGGGTTCAGCCCACAAAGTCAGGTGCTTTCCTGCCATGTGCCTGATCATGCTGGTGGTCAGGCTGGTAGTTTTGCTACCCCTGCTGATGCTGGCATTGACAGGTTAAATATAGGAGAACTAGGAGTTTTTAGTATTATAAAAATATCATTTTATTAAATACAAAAAGTGTATAAAAGATACAGAGAACTAGGACACATTACAGACAAGAATAAATATGTAACATGAAAATATAAAGGATAGTGTGATCCCAGAAGTGCGAGGACGCAAAAGGGGTCAAGATCCTGGACAGATAAAGGGAAAACAATGCACAGTATGACAGCACAATAAATAGCATGGGATTAGTATTCCATAGCTACTAGTCACAGGGATAGTCTCCTTCCGCATATATTTACTAAGGATCCCCGCCGTGCATATTTCCCCGTATATCAAAAGAGGGAGCAACTGCCACCTAAAAACAGTCAATGCATGATAAAGGGTTAATTACCCATAATGTTCGTAGAGCAGTCCAGGACCCGACCTCTCTCCCCGACGCGCGTTTCGCGAGAATGGATCTCGCTTCCTCAAGGGGGCGTGGTCTCAATAGAATGGGCGTCAGCGTTATATACCAAGTCGTTCCGGTCACGTGACCGGCAACGTACCAATGGTATCCCATGTGTGTCCGCATGCGCGTACGCTACGACCAGGACCAAGATATCCGCGAGCCCTGCGCCGCCAATGCACCCGCCGGATGGAGCGGTCGGCACCACGCCGCATACCACCCGACAGGAGACCTGGAGGCACAGAGCGCGAGGAAAAGGTCCGGAACATAGCGGACACGCTGATGACATATTCAAAAAGGATTAACAAGCCACACATATAATAGTGAATGAAAATAGTGATGAATCGTTCTGTAAGAAAAATCATAATAAATCGCCTTTATAGGCACTTAAGAAAAGCAAAATTACTAAATTAGTGCTGCATTAGGTTGCTAATAGTGGAAAATCTGTGCATACATTGATGTGATCACATTTTTTATGGTGCCACATTACTACCTATGTTATAAAAATTATATATATTGTGCCCTTATTGCCTAAACAACAACAAGGCAACAATAATTACTACAAATATTTACGTATACATAATATTAAATGGAGAAATAAACAAATATGTGCTGAGACAATAACAAAGAAAATGATGAATATAAGCATGGCCGCTATAGAAAATTCAAATTCTGGAACATGGGTGCTTGTGCTGGTAGGTTTTTGACTTGACATTCAGAATCGCTACATATGTTGATCACAAAAGACGATACAAACTGAAAATGAATAAGAAGAAATAATAAAAGTTAAAAACAATATATTAAAATAACAAACAAAGGAGACCAATTAAAAACAGGAGGAGGAATAACTGGAGAAGGGTCCCAAATGTCAACTAAAAGGAGACCGAGAGCCCAGTGCCAATAAATTTATAAGAAGGAGGAATAGCCTGTAGTTTCATTTAAACCATTAGGTGCCATAGTACCCAAGATGAAAATCCATCTACATTCTTTTTGTGCCAAGAGACGTCCAATGTCACCTCCCCTTATACCACATTGGACATGTTCTATGCCCCTTACAGAAAGATGTTTTGGATTGCAGTTATGAAATAGCCGAAAATGGCGAGGGAGGGTTTTTAGGAGTGAAACTTCAGGTTCTGATCCTGCTGCCACAATGTCTCGAACATGCTCGCGTGTACGAATGCCCAAACGTCTCGAGGTAAGACCCACATATATTTTTGGGCATGTACATGTTGCATAATAGATTACTTGCGTTGTTTTACACATTATATGCTGTCTAATATTGAATTGTTTTTTTCCATCAGCCGATTGGAATGTTGTAGCACGAGCAATGTTTTTGCATGCTATGCAATTACCACAAGAAAAACATCCTTTAACAGGACCACCTGAGTTGAGAAATGGGCCACTGCGATCAATAGTCGAGACGTAGTGGCTGCTCATCAATAAATCACCCAAATTCTTACTGCGTCTAGAGGTCATGAGGGGAGCATCCGTTAAATTCTTGGCCAATATTGTATCAGTTTTTAATACATTCCAATGTCTGGATATACAGGTTCTCATATCCTGCCATTGTCCATTATAGGTTGATATAAAACGGATTGGTTGCTCTTTTCTGATGGGCTTATGTTTAGGGCGTAATAATTCATCTCTGATGCAAGATTTTGCACGATTGTATCCTGCCTTGATACATCTCTTCGAATATCCCCTCTCCAAGAATCTTGTACGGAGATCATTGGCCTGGGATTGAAATTTAGACTCAGAGGAGCAGATCCGCCTCATCCTGAGGAATTGACCAACCGGGATGGCCTTAATAGTGCTATAGGGATGACTGGATCTAGCATGCAGCAATGAGTTTGTTGATGTAGGTTTTCTGTAAACATCTGTTTGTAAGAAGAGATCATGGTCAACAAAAATGTTGATGTCCAAAAAGTTAATTGAATTTTTACTGGCCAGATATGTCAATTTGATATTATAATTGTTAATATTCAATTGCTGCATGAAGTCCTGTAATTGATTTTCTGTTCCTTGCCAAATAATAAATAAATCGTCAATGTAACGTAACCAGCACTGCACATGGTCCGCGCCCCGCGGGCCATCCCCGCCGAACACGCCCCGCTCCCAGAATCCCAGGAAGAGGCCGGCGAAGGATGGCGCGCAGGCCGCGCCCATGGCAGTGCCGCGTTTCTGTAAATAAAAAATATCCTTAAATACAAAAAAATTTTTGGTTAAAACAAAATCCAATAATTCCAAAATAAATTTACATGTTTGGCCATCCCAGTTGCTCATCCCCAGGAAGAAGCGGACCGCCTCCAACCCATCTTCATGACGAATGCACGTATAGAGGGTTTCTATATCCGCAGTCACCAATATCATGTCTTCCTCCAATTGGATGTTGTTAATTCTAGTTAGTACATCAGATGTGTCTCTGGCATAGGAGGGAAGCGACTCAACCAGTGGCTTCAGGTAGAAATCAATAAATTTACACACCGGGTCATTTAACCCTCCTATGCCAGAGACAATAGGACGCCCTGGGGGGTTTAATGGGTCTTTGTGAACTTTTGGAATGAAATAAATCGTTGGTATTTTAGGAAATTTAGTTAGGAGACAATCAAATATTTTTTTAGGGATTATGCCTTGTTCCAAGGCTCTATCCAAAATTTCCTAAAGTTGGCCTTGGAATTTCTTAACAGGATTATTCTCTAATCTGATGTAGGTCTCAGCATCCCTCAAATGTTTATTGGCTTCTCGTTCGTACATAGATCGAGGCCAAAGAACAACGTTCCCCCCCTTGTCGGCTGGTTTGATAACAATATCGTCCAGGGATTGCAATTCTTGCAAGGCTCGACGTTGTGTGGCAGTTAAATTATCATATACACGTCTGGTGGAGATATCCTCAAAATCACGGGCCACAAGACGCGTGAAGATATCCACCGCTGGAACAGCCGACAAGGGGGGAAACCTTGTTGATTTGGGACAAATGTTCTGCGGAAACCTACCCGTATCATTCGGTTCTTGTTCACATAGGAGGTCCTCAAGATCCCTCAATGCCTGTTGTTCCACCTGATCAGATTGAGAAGATGGTATCCTGTCTTGAGACATCAATTTTCTCAACACTAGTTTCCTTGAGAAGAGAAAGAGGTCTTTGGTTGCTGTAAACAGATTAAAATTGTTAGTAGGGGAGAATGTTAATCCCTTTTGTAATACCTCCACATGTGCCTTAGTCAGAATGTGGTTAGATAAATTAATTACCTCAGACCCATATTTATTCTTCTTCTCATGGAAAACAGCCTGGGATTTATTGTATCTAGTTGTCATTCTCTCATAGTTAGCCTTTTTATTTTTAGAATCAGGCATTTTATTTTTAGATCTCACTGAATCTTCACTTGACGCTACAGACACTGAGGAGGCAGATCGAGAGCGCGGGAACCTCCTATGGCGATTATAATTTTTATTCCATTTATAAGTAGAATTAGTTTGATGGTCAACAACATCCCGTTGAAATTTTTTGGCTTTGGTCTCACAAATCACCTTCTCCCATTTGGCGTATTCTACGTCCAATTCTTTGTTTAATACAATTAAACATTCACTGGATAATTCCTGTTTCAAGGTTGCTTGAATTTCTTCAATTTCCTTATCCAATTCATTCATAGAGGTCTGATTCATTTGAGCTAATAGTCCCATAAATCCCCTCGAGCAAACATTCGCCAGATCCTCCCACTTTTCACGAAACACCATATCCTCAACTTCAAAGGATGGAAAGACCTGGACTCTCAGTCCCCTTGGTATGAGGCCCTTCTCCAGATATTTACTAAGGAACGCTTGGTTCCACCAGATTCGCGTACGTTTGTGAAGCATATCTTTTAATTTCTTAGTTAAATCCTGTATATCTTTACCACCTCCTGAAAGTGACACCATGGGATCATCACTGAATACATCTCTAAGCTGTGTAAGCCATGTTTGTTCGCGGGCTTTAAAATCCATGTTATTGCTGGATTTAATTGCTGTGAAAAACACACAGAAAAACTTAGCAAAATATATAGAAAAGACCAGCATGTAAAGTTAATATGAAAAATACCAACTCTATAGTACTATGTTAAATATAGGAGAACTAGGAGTTTTTAGTATTATAAAAATATCATTTTATTAAATACAAAAAGTGTATAAAAGATACAGAGAACTATGACACATTACAGACAAGAATAAATATGTAACATGAAAATATAAAGGATAGTGTGATCCCAGAAGTGCGAGGACGCAAAAGGGGTCAAGATTCTGGACAGATAAAGGGAAAACAATGCACAGTATGACAGCACAATAAATAGCATGGGATTAGTATTCCATAGCTACTAGTCACAGGGATAGTCTCCTTCCGCATATATTTACTAAGGATCCCCGCCGTGCATATTTCCCCGTATATCAAAAGAGGGAGCAACTGCCACCTAAAAACAGTCAATGCATGATAAAGGGTTAATTACCCATAATGTTCGTAGAGCAGTCCAGGACCCGACCTCTCTCCCCGACGCGCGTTTCGCGAGAATGGATCTCGCTTCCTCAAGGGGGCGTGGTCTCAATTGAATGGGCGTCAGCGTTATATACCAAGTCGTTCCGGTCACGTGACCGGCAACGTACCAATGGTATCCCATGTGTGTCCGCATGCGCGTACGCTACGACCAGGACCAAGATATCCGCGAGCCCTGCGCCGCCAATGCACCCGCCGGATGGAGGCGCGGACCATGTGCAGTGCTGGTTACGTTACATTGACGATTTATTTATTATTTGGCAAGGAACAGAAAATCAATTACAGGACTTCATGCAGCAATTGAATATTAACAATTATAATATCAAATTGACATATCTGGCCAGTAAAAATTCAATTAACTTTTTGGACATCAACATTTTTGTTGACCATGATCTCTTCTTACAAACAGACGTTTACAGAAAACCTACATCAACAAACTCATTGCTGCATGCTAGATCCAGTCATCCCTATAGCACTATTAAGGCCATCCCGGTTGGTCAATTCCTCAGGATGAGGCGGATCTGCTCCTCTGAGTCTAAATTTCAATCCCAGGCCAATGATCTCCGTACAAGATTCTTGGAGAGGGGATATTCGAAGAGATGTATCAAGGCAGGATACAATCGTGCAAAATCTTGCATCAGAGATGAATTATTACGCCCTAAACATAAGCCCATCAGAAAAGAGCAACCAATCCGTTTTATATCAACCTATAATGGACAATGGCAGGATATGAGAACCTGTATATCCAGACATTGGAATGTATTAAAAACTGATACAATATTGGCCAAGAATTTAACGGATGCTCCCCTCATGACCTTTAGACGCAGTAAGAATTTGGGTGATTTATTGATGAGCAGCCACTACGTCTCGACTATTGATCGCAGTGGCCCATTTCTCAACTCAGGTGGTCCTGTTAAAGGATGTTTTTCTTGTGGTAATTGCATAGCATGCAAAAACATTGCTCGTGCTACAACATTCCAATCGGCTGATGGAAAAAAACAATTCAATATTAGACAGCATATAACGTGTAAAACAACGCAAGTAATCTATTATGCAACATGTACATGCCCAAAAATATATGTGGGTCTTACCTCGAGACGTTTGGGCATTCGTACACGCGAGCATGTTCGAGACATTGTGGCAGCAGGATCAGAACCTGAAGTTTCACTCCTAAAAACCCTCCCTCGCCATTTTCGGCTATTTCATAACTGCAATCCAAAACATCTTTCTGTAAGGGGCATAGAACATGTCCAATGTGGTATAAGGGGAGGTGACATTGGACGTCTCTTGGCACAAAAAGAATGTAGATGGATTTTCATCTTGGGTACTATGGCACCTAATGGTTTAAATGAAACTACAGGCTATTCCTCCTTCTTATAAATTTATTGGCACTGGGCTCTCGGTCTCCTTTTAGTTGACATTTGGGACCCTTCTCCAGTTATTCCTCCTCCTGTTTTTAATTGGTCTCCTTTGTTTGTTATTTTAATATATTGTTTTTAACTTTTATTATTTCTTCTTATTCATTTTCAGTTTGTATCGTCTTTTGTGATCAACATATGTAGCGATTCTGAATGTCAAGTCAAAAACCTACCAGCACAAGCACCCATGTTCCAGAATTTGAATTTTCTATAGCGGCCATGCTTATATTCATCATTTTCTTTGTTATTGTCTCAGCACATATTTGTTTATTTCTCCATTTAATATTATGTATACGTAAATATTTGTAGTAATTATTGTTGCCTTGTTGTTGTTTAGGCAATAAGGGCACAATATATATAATTTTTATAACATAGGTAGTAATGTGGCACCATAAAAAATGTGATCACATCAATGTATGCACAGATTTTCCACTATTAGCAACCTAATGCAGCACTAATTTAGTAATTTTGCTTTTCTTAAGTGCCTATAAAGGCGATTTATTATGATTTTTCTTACAGAACGATTCATCACTATTTTCATTCACTATTATATGTGTGGCTTGTTAATATTTTTGGATTTGTCATCAGCGTGTCCGCTATGTTCCGGACCTTTTCCTCGCGCTCTGTGCCTCCAGGTCTCCTGTCGGGTGGTATGCGGCGTGGTGCCGACCGCTCCATCCGGCGGGTGCATTGGCGGCGCAGGGCTCGCGGATATCTTGGTCCTGGTCGTAGCGTACGCGCATGCGGACACACATGGGATACCATTGGTACGTTGCCGGTCACGTGACCGGAACGACTTGGTATATAACGCTGACGCCCATTCAATTGAGACCACGCCCCCTTGAGGAAGCGAGATCCATTCTCGCGAAACGCGCGTCGGGGAGAGAGGTCGGGTCCTGGACTGCTCTACGAACATTATGGGTAATTAACCCTTTATCATGCATTGACTGTTTTTAGGTGGCAGTTGCTCCCTCTTTTGATATACGGGGAAATATGCACGGCGGGGATCCTTAGTAAATATATGCGGAAGGAGACTATCCCTGTGACTAGTAGCTATGGAATACTAATCCCATGCTATTTATTGTGCTGTCATACTGTGCATTGTTTTCCCTTTATCTGTCCAGGATCTTGACCCCTTTTGCGTCCTCGCACTTCTGGGATCACACTATCCTTTATATTTTCATGTTACATATTTATTCTTGTCTGTAATGTGTCATAGTTCTCTGTATCTTTTATACACTTTTTGTATTTAATAAAATGATATTTTTATAATACTAAAAACTCCTAGTTCTCCTATATTTAACATAGTACTATAGAGTTGGTATTTTTCATATTAACTTTACATGCTGGTCTTTTCTATATATTTGGCATTGACAGGTGCTGAAAATTGCCTTTTTGGGGTTATCAATAGAGTCTTTAAAAATAACCAGACTCGGGAAGATCTAACAGTTGGAATGGCAAATTCCATCATGTGTCATGTTGGTGTTGTGGGGAACTGATGCTTCTTCCTGCCTGTTGGGGTGCTTTGCCTTTTTCCCCATGTGTGCTGCTGTCCTTGCTCTGTATGTCCTCCTGCCAGGTTAGGTCAGTTACTATGTCAGCCACAACCTCGTCTTCCACATCCGCACCCTGCTCATCCTCCTGACTTTCTGGCATTAGTGTCTTATCATCGTCCACCACTTGTGACTCTTTCCCACCATCATCTTTGTGTGACCATGGCTGCTCAAATTTTTGGGCATCCCTACATGCAATCTCATCTTGCACCACGTCAAGTTGACCAGCTGAGAGTCCAGAATTTTTAAAGGAAAAAGTGAACAGCTCTTCGGAGTGTCCAAGTGTGGGATCAGTTTTCTTAGGGCACTCGGCATGGTGGCAGGATGGAGGATTAGGGTGAGTAATATGCGGTCCAGACTCAAGGCTACTCAGACTTGACAGTGTGGAAAACGTGGTGGTGGTGGTTGTAAAGTGACTGGAAGCATTATCCTCTATCCAACCAACGACCATTTCACACTGTTGTGGCTTTAATAATGGTGGGCCGCCGTCCCCTAGAAATTGGGACTGGAAGATCGAGCAATAAGATGTGGGTCTTTGTTGTGTGTCCATTTTCAGTTTGGCCACAGCCTCATCCTTTGCATGTACCATCAGCATCACGTCCACTTCCCCATCCCTTGCCCCTTGCCTTGCCCATTTTAAAACGACTACTGAAATATTTTAAAAGTTCAATACAAATGGATTAATTTTGAGAAAACTTATATGTTGTCAGTGTGACGAAAAAACACACTTTTAATTCAATGGAATGTTGGTAATTTTTTTATTTTGTTTTTAACAAATTTTATTAATAACTAGGGTAAGACACACCAAAGCCAGTTCAAAGGAGCACTCAAATGCAACAATTTTTAACCTACAGATAGAGGAGGCGTCTGACAGAGAAACCACAATACGTGGCCTTCTTTTATTTTTTTTAAAGAAAATTACTGTCACAAAGTAGGCTAACACAACACCAAAAAAGTGGAATGTATGCCTGAAAAGCAAGTTTTGTAGTCCAAAGATAGATCGGGCATCTGAATGAGATAATAGATTGTTTCAATATGTGGCCTGGAGTTTTTTTAAATATTTTTACACCAAAATACTGTATAGACCAAGGGTAGCAGACCGACAAAAAATTGGAATGTTTGCCTGAAAAGCAAGTATTTGTATAACATAGGCAGACCAGGCATCGGACAGAGATATCAGACTGTTTCATTATATGGCCTGTAGTTTTTAAAAAAATTTTTTACCCCAAAATACTGTATAGACCTAGGGTAGAAGACAGACAAAAAAAGTGGTATGTATGCCTGAAAAGCAAGTATTTGTAGACCACAGATAGACTGGGCATCTGACTGAGATAACGGACTGTTTCAAAATGTGGTTCACCTATACACAGAGCAAGGCTTAAATTAGTGGCACTTCCCACATCAAAGTATAAACCAATCCGAAAAATTGGGAACACAAGCCAATAAAATTTCAAAACTTTATTGTAAACAAAATTTAAAAGTAGATCACAGAAATGTAAATATAAAAATAGGAGATACAGCTGCAGAATACAACCGCTTTCCTAGGTAGCACACCCCTATTAGTATCCTAACTGTCTTGTCTTACAAAGTTATACCTCCCACCCCAAAGTGGTTTCCCCCTCTCAATCTGTATTCAAATGTGGAGTTATTTGTGAAGTTGGTGTCTACCGAATTTGAGAAAATTTCGGAGAAAATTACACGGGGCAACCTGACCTATGCCCAGAGGAACGCGTTGAGGGAACTAAAAGCACTTAAGGGAGCAGTGATTAAACCCGCTGATAAAGGGGGAAATGTGGCGGTATGGCCTACCAAACTATACGAAAAAGAGGCCTTTAAGCAACTGAGGAACAATATGTGCTATCAGAGGCTAACATTCAACCCCACAACAACCTATCAGGGAGAATTAACAGACATCTTGGAAGAAGCTTTTCAAAAGGGGATCATAAGTAAAGAACTGAGAAATAATCTGATACCCACATACCCCAAAGTGGCGTGCATTTACTTTATCCCAAAAATACACAAGAGCCTGACAACACCACCTGGACGCCCCATTGTGTCAGGCAATGGGAGCCTATGTGAAACTATCTCTAAGTATCTCGACTTCTACTTGAAACCGTTGGTCTTTGATCTACCATCACATGTGAAGGACACAGGGGATGTCCTGAAAAAGGTAGAAGGCATCCCAATGGATAATGATATGTGGTTAGTGAGTCTAGATGTGGAATCTCTATACACATCAATACACCATCACGATGGGATATTGGCCACTAAGACGTTCCTAGTGATGACTGACCATGAGCCGGAATTTATTAATTTTCTTCTGATTCTTCTCGAATTTGTTCTTAACCATAATTATTTTATGTTTAAGGACACAATTTATCTGCAAAAGCAAGGAACAGCTATGGGGGCAGCTTTTGCCCCCTCATACGCAAACCTATTTTTAGGTATGTGGGAAAGGTTAATCTTTTTTGTGAACCCCATAGCCTACATTGAGAGGGTCCTGTTCTGGGTCCGCTATATCGATGATATTCTCATGATATGGCAGGGCTCGGAGCAGGACCTTCTTGAATTTGTTGGTGTCCTGAATAATAATAATATGAACATCAAACTGACATGTAAACGAAGCCAAACATCAATCGACTTTTTGGACATTCAGATACAAAAAGGCTTACATGGAACATTGGAAACCAATGTTTACCGCAAGGACATGGCAGTCAATGCTATACTTCATGCGACATCTTCGCACCCGCGACCTCTGATTGATGGAATTCCAACGGGTCAGTTCCTGAGAGCTAGGAGGATATGCTCAAATGAAGAGGCTTTTGCAGAACAAGCAGAGATCTTAACCTCCAGATTTGAAGATAGGGGATACTCAAGGCGTAGTATCAAAAGAGGATTTAAGAAAGCACGCAGTACTACACAAATGGAGCTACTAGCACCCAAGGCTAAAAAACAGACTGAACCTAAAGTGAGATTTATCTCAACTTATAATGAGAAGTGGTCTGAAGTAAGAGCGGCCCTTGAGAAGTACTGGCCATTACTGTTGACTGATAAAACGCTGGGCAAATACATCAATGACCGGCCCTCTATCACCTATAGGAGGTCCAGTAACTTAAAGGACCAATTGGTCCACAGCTACTATAAGGGACCTACACCTGAAACAGCATTTGGATGCAAGGGGCAAAAATGGGGTTTCTTTCCATGCCAGAGTTGCATAGCATGCCCCAATATGGTAAAAGCTACCACCTTTAAGTCCAGCACAGGAATTAGAACATTTACGATCACTCAACATATCACCTGTAACAGTATTGGGGTTGTTTACTACGCCACATGCCCCTGTGGAAAAATTTACGTTGGACTAACCTCTAGACCCTTAAAAATCCGGGTAAGGGAGCACTACAGGGACATAATTAGGGCAAAAGAAATTGAGGATGTTACTAATTTAAAACCAGTAGCCAGACATTTTAGACAATTTCATGAAAGTGATGGGAGACTCCTGAAAGTAATGGGGATTGATAGGGTGCATATAGACCAACGAGGTTGTAATTGGAGGAGGGATTTGGCCCAACTGGAGGCAAAATGGATTGCTAAAATTGATACGGTTAAACCCAATGGGTTAAATGAGGTTCTGAGCTATGCCCCCTTTCTCTAAAAAATGTGTTCTTCCTCTCCGATGGGTTTTGGTAGAATTGTTTTATATGTTTTTATTATTTTTTATTACTGTTTTTATATTGACTTTCTTCTTTTCTAGTACATCTTTACCTTTCGTGCCTCTCCGTCCCTGGTGGTGGGCTAAGAGCGTCTGTGTGGACCCATGAGACTCAGCAACATGATGGATAACCAGAACCCTGAATATCATAAATGCTATATATATCCTGCTGGAAGAGATATTTTGAATAACTGCCGACTATCCAAAAAAGTCCGGATATAATTTCTGGATATTTGATCCCGCATTTACTTCTATCTACTTCATAAGAAAATCATTTGGACAGAGAATCCGGCTTACCCTTTGGTCATCCAATTTCTCGTTAAGGCATACAGGAGGAACATATAGTTTAGATGCTGTATTATTATGTTATGTGCTAAATGCGGATGAACAGTGAGTTTAGTCTTATGCACTTTTTGGTATATATTTTTTTATTTATTTAATTATTATTTTTATTATTTGTTATGCACTTATGCACTTTATGAGATCAGTCTAAATGACACTGGTTGTTTTTGTAACTCTTTTTACATATTTCCACTTTTCAGGTAATACATGAGATAGGGAGCGGTGTCCCTTATGTGTGTTATACACATTTTTCAATAGGCATTTTATTCCCTTAAATGTTATTGCACCCATTCATATACATGATTGAATCATAGGCCTGATTTATATGTATAGTTCTTACACTTGCACTTTAGATTGATACACTTGTGACACTTGTGTCCTTAGCACATTTCACTTTGGGACCCTCTAAAACGTCCTTAGTTTCATCTGCCGTGGGACCATCATACATACACACAGACTTACATACCCTGCATTGAGCAGCGGTGAGCGCTCCCGCACACTTCCGGGTATGTGTAGTCCTTGAGACGCGTCTAGCTTGCTGCCGGCTCCGCCCCCTCGTCCTGACGCGTCGGACGGGGGTGTGCGCGCAGGAGGCATGTGACGCTGACATGGACCTACGTCATGCCCGGTGTGTGGGCGGAAGCGCCGCTCATACCACTGCCACCATTGAACATGAGGGATAAAAGCACGTTAGGAACGCTCACTTACACGGCAAGAATCCCCCAGGAAGAAGCAACACGCGAAACGCGCGTCGGGGACCCACACCGCCACACTAGGTCGTATACCCCTCTATACCTCTCATGTAGATTGATCTCATATGTGGTCGCTAATTTTTGCTGTATTGGAGATGTCTGCTCCGGCTCTGCTGGCTGCATGCTGTGCCTGTGTCTAACATTTAACGGTTATATTGTGGCACATGCCCTGATCTGGTTCACAATAGGCTATGCATGCGGTCAGATGTACACTAGTGACTGCCACGCTATGAATAGATGAGAGATATGTTACACTGCTGTGCTTAGCTATGACTAGTAAATGAGCTGTGTCAGCCTATATATTTTTTGGTAATTGTATTATTCAACAAGTAACTCTAGTATGCTGTCAGCACCACATCTGAAGTGCTCTTTGTGCCTGCTTTATGAATCTAATTATGTTTTGAAGTAAATAATATTTATGTGGTGTTTAGCCAAATGGGCGGGAACTTTGTAAGACAAGACAGTTAGGATACTAATAGGGGTGTGCTACCTAGGAAAGCGGTTGTATTGTGCAGCTGTATCTCCTATTTTTATATTTACATTTCTGTGATCTACTTTTAAATTTTGTTTACAATAAAGTTTTGAAATTTTATTGGCTTGTGTTCCCAATTTTTCGGATTGGTTTATATGTTTCAAAATGTGGCCTGGAGTTTTTAAAACATTTTCTACCTCAAAATACTGTATAGACCAAGGGTAGCAGACAGACAAAAGAGTGGAATGATTGCCAGAAAAGCAAGCATTTGCAGACCACAGATAGACCGGGCATCTGAAGGACATAACACACTGATCAAAATGTGGCCTTGATTTTTTTAGGCCCACCAAAATTGTGTCAATAAGTAAGCTATGACACTAAAAAAAAAATTGGAGTACTAAAATTGTAAAAAAATTTAGCGCAATGATATGCGATGCGTGTGGTGTACAAATCACAGTGATAAATATATATACTCGAGTATAAGCCGACCCGAGTATAAGCCAACCTCCCTAATTTTGCCACAAAAAAACTGGGAAAGCTTAATGACTCGAGTATAAGCCTAGGGTGGAAAATGCAGCAGCTACTGGTAAATTTCAAAAATAAAAATATATACCAATAAAGTAAAATTAATTGAGACATCAGTAGTTTAAGTGTTTTTGAATATCCATATTGAATCAGGAGCCCCATATAATGTTCCATATAGTTCATGATGGTCCCATAAGATGCTCCATACAAAATATGCCCCATATAATGCTCCATACAGTGTATGATGGGCTCCATAAGATGCTCCATATAAAATATGCCCCATATAATGCTGCACAAATGTTGGTTATGACCCCATAAGATGCTCTATACAGACATTTGCCCCATGAAATGCTGCACAAATGTTGATTATGGCCCCATAAGATGCTCCATACAGACATTTGCCCCATACAGTGCTGCACAAATGCTGATTATGGCCCCATAAGATGCTCCATAGACACATTTGCCCCATATAATGCTCCACAAAAGTGGACTATGGCCCCATATGATGCTCCATAGAGATATTTGCCCCATAGAATGCTGCACATGGCCCCATAAGATGCTCCATACAGATATTTGCCCCATATAATGCTGCACATGGCCCCATAAGATGCTCCATACAGATATTTGCCCCATATAATGCTGCACATGGTCCCATAAGAGGCTCCATACAGATATTTTCATCATATAACGCTGCACATGGCCCCATTTCTGTGATTAAAAAAATAAAAAAATCACAAACTTACCTCTCAGGCCCCCGGAACTTATACTCACCTTTCCCGTTCCACTGACGACCGCTGCTGTGTCTTCCTCGTCCTCTGCACTGACTGTTCAGGCAGAGGGCGGCCCACACTATTTGCGTCATCGCGCCCTCTGACCTGAGCGTCAGTGCAGGGAACGCAGAAGACACAGCAGCGCCGACGGTGGAACGGGGAGCAGGTGAATATCGCGCACTACGTTATACTCACCTGCTCCTGGGGCGGTGCAGTCCCTGGTTCTCCGGGCGCTGACAGCTTCTTACTGTATTGAGCTGTCACACGGTACTGCTCATTACAGTAATGAATATGCGGCTCCACCCTCTATGGGAGTGGAATCCATATTCATTACTGTAATGAGCGGTACCATGTGACCGCTCACTACAGGAAGAAGCTGCCAGCGCCCGGAGAACCAGGGACGTCCAGGGACCGCGCCGGGAGCAGGTGAGTATTATTGCACAGCTGCCGCTCCCCCTCCCCTGCCGACCCCTGGGTATGACGCCAGTATAAACCGGGAGGGGCAATTTCAGCATAAAAAAATGGGCTGAAATTCTCGGCTTATACTAGACTGTATACGGTAAATATTTTTGGGACAGCTAAAGATTTTTTGGCCAGCAAAATGGTGTCCAAAAATGTTGTAAGACACTCCAAAAATACTATACTGTAGTACCAATAAAAAGGCCAGAATTTTCTGCGCACTCACATTTGATGCCTGTGACAAAAAAAACTGTTTGAAATTGTTAGATTTTCATGCTCTTGTATTAAAATGACCTGGCTGTAGTCTGCAGTGTGACCAATCAAATAAGTGTAGAAAAAAGGGGGCTATGGATTGCTTTGTAATAAAATTAGCAAGTATAAGGTGCAAAAAAAAAATCCTAGCCACGGATACCTGCACCTATGTATATATTAGGCTACGTTCAGACTAGCGTTGCGCGCCGCTGCGTCGGCGACGCAACGCACGACGCACAAAAAACGCGGCCAAAACGCACACAAAAACGCTGCGTTTTGCGACGCGTGCGTCGTTTTTTGACGAAAATCGGACGCAAGAAAAATGCAACTTGTTGCATTTTCTTGCGTCCGACACTAGCGTCAAAAACGACGCACGTGTCGGAAAACGCAACAAGAAAAACGCATGCGTCCCCCATGTTAAACATAGGGGCGCATGACGCGTGCGTCGCCGCTGCGTTTCCCGACGCAGCGTCGGGAAACGCTAATCTGAACGTAGCCTAAAATACACAGCAGCAGACAGTAATGGAGCCTTTTGATGTATGCACTGAGATGTTTATACTCACATACAGTGCCTGCATGCCTTGCCCTGATGTGGATATGCGCACATAGACTCCCCTGCCTACCTAGCGCTGCAATCTATGTACCCCCGAATTAGCCCTAAGAGGACTGTTGGTTTATCAGGATTTGTGAATTGAACACCAGTAGACCGACACTAACTAATAAATGTAAGAATCTGACCCTATCTCAGCAGCAGCTCTCCTTACACTAGCTGAGTCCGGCGCAGAATGCGCCGAGCAGGGCGGTGTAGGTCTCTTATAGACCTGATGACGCTGTGCGACCAGCCAATCACTGTAATACCACAAAAAAGATGGCTGCGGCATTACAGTGCATGGCAGACAATTCCTGCATGTTCATTGGTGCTCTAAAAAGCGCCAAAATTTAAAGGTGGAGACCCAATCCCCACCGAATAATCCCGGAAATACTCGGTGCTCGCCGAGTACGCCACGTACTGTGATACTCGGGCGAGTACCGCGTAGTAGTGAGCTCATCACTACTGTTGTTTAATATATATAAATATATATTTATTTACAATATGTATGTAGAAGGTCGGACAAACAAGTACAGTAGTGAAATATTCCCATGTATTAAGATTTTTGAAACAGACATAATTAAATCCCTGCTTTCTAAAACACATTCACTGGCCTCAAGTGTCCTTGTGTAGTAGAAAGATAATAATTTTATAATGCAGTACTCTTATATCTGTTTTGTTTTATATTGGTGGATTTCACTTAGCTGGGAGGCTGAAGGAATCTTGTATAAAATGTAATCTAATGCACACTCTATGCTATTGCTTGATTTCTGACTGTAGTGCTGATACAAATCTGCTCTCTGAAAAAGGTTCATAAATAACAATTGGAATAATGCAATTCATCTTACAAATCATATTGGGATGAAGGCAATGAAAAAACAATTCAATAAAAATTGTAAGATAATAGAGTTTGATGTTCACAGTCTTATCTTCCCGGGAAATGTAAAATATTGTTACTATTTGTTGTTTGCAAAGTCACTGCTGTAATAAAGATTAATTTTACTTACTAGGAAGACGCTTGCCGACATTGGGGGTCTATTTTTCAATGACAAAATCAAGCAGTAATGTTAGTCAAGAACATAAGTAGTCCACAATTTCTACAAGCACAAAATAGAGAATAATTATATTGCAGATGTAGAGAGAAAACACATCTGCTCACTTGTAGGCATTTAAATAATGCTGTGCGATAAAAATTTAAGACCAAAATGTAAATTTGACACAAGCATTTTTCAGGTGGCAAAGCTAGGATTTTTACAAAAAAACAGATCAGGAAACAGTTTGAGTTTCAACTTAGTTCAAAACACCTTTACTTCTTATTTACTTAACTCACCTTGCAGCAAACGCTGGACAAAATCTGCCTGATTGGTTGCTATTGGAGGCTGCTCACATAATATGCTTGTCTTCCATAAGAATACATGCTAGCTGATATTAGATGTCACTTGCTTTAAACAACAGGTCAAGGGATTAATTACTCCAGAATGCTCTCAATAAACAGTAGTAGAATATAGTAATGATAGACAGACTAAATAAAGAACTTTGTAAGTATATTTCTTCACTTTATTGTTCTTGTGCAATAAGCTCAACCCTAACTTTAGCCCCAACCCTAACCCTAACTTTAGCCCCAATCCTAACTTTAGCCCCAACCCTAACCCTAACTTTAGCCCCAATGCTAACCCTAACTTTAGCCCCAACCCTAACCCAACTTTTGCCCCAACCCTAACCTTAGCTTTAGCCACAACCCTAACCCTAAGTTTAGCCCCAACCTGAACCCTAATTGTAGCCCTAACCCTAACTTTAGCCCCAACCCTAACTCTAACTTTAGCCCCAACCCTAACCCTAACTTTAGCCCCAACCCTAACCCTAACTTTAGCCACAACTATAACCCTAACTTTAGCTGCAACCTTAACCCTAACTTTAGCCCCAACCCTAACCCTAACTGTAGCCCCAACTCTAACTGTAGCCCCAACCCTAACTGTAGCCCCAACCCAAACTGTAGCCCTTACCCTAACGCTAATTTTAGCCCCAACCCTTCCCCTAACTTTAGCCCCAACCATAACCCTATGTTTAGCCCCAGCTCTAACCCTAACTTTAGCCCCAACCCTAACCCTAACCCTAATGGGAAAAAGGAAATAAATACATTTTTTAAATTTTATTAATTTTCCCTAGCTAATGGGTTGATGAAGGGGGATTTGATTTACTTTTATAGCAGGTCTTTTAGCAGATTTTTATGATTGGCAGCTGTCACACACTAAAAGACGATTTTTATTGCAAAAAATAGTTTTTGCATCTCCACATTTCGAGAGCTATAATTTTACCATATTTTGGTCCACAGAGTCACGTCAGGTCTTGTTTATTGCGGGACGAGTTGACATTTTTATTGGTACCATTTTCGGGCACAAGACATTTTTTGATTGCTTTTTATTCTGATTTTTGTGAGGCAGAATGACCAAAAACCAGCTATTCATGAATTTCTTTTGGGAGGGGCGTTTATACAATTCCACGTTTGATAAAATTGATAAAGCAGTTTTATTCTTTGGGTCAGTATGATTACAGCGATGCCTCAATTATATTTTTTTATGTTTTGGCGCTTTTATACGATAAAAACTATTTTATATAACATAGTTAGTAAGGCCGAAAAAAGACATTTGTCCATCCAGTACAGCCTATATTCCATCATAACAAATCCCCAGATCTACGTCCTTCTACAGAATCTAATAATTGTATGATAATTAGTGTTGAGCATTCCGATACCGCAAGTATCGGGTATCGGCCGATACTTGCGGTATCGGAATTCCGATACCGAGATCCGATACTTTTGTGGTATCGGGTATCGGTATCGGATCCATAGGGATGTGTAAAATAAAGAATTAAAATAAAAAATATTGATATGCTCACCTCTCCGGCGGCCCCTGGACATCACGCTGGTAACCGGCCGGCTTCTTTGTTTAAAATGAGCGCCTTTAGGACCTGCGAATGACGTCGCGGGTTCTGATTGGTCGCGTGCTGCTCATGTGACCGCCACGCGACCAATCAGAAGCCGCGACGTCATTCTCATACACTAAACTCCTAATTCTAGGAATTAAGGACCTGCGAATGACGTCGCAGCTTCTGATTGGTCGCGTGGCGGTCACATGGGCGGCACGAGACCAATCAGAACCCGCGACGTCATTCGCAGGTCCTAAAGGCGCTCATTTTAAACAAAGAAGCCTGCCGGTTACCAGCGTGAAGTCCAGGGGCCGCCGGAGAGGTGAATATATCAATATTTTTTATTTTAATTCTTTATTTTACACCTTAATATGGATCCCAGGGCCTGAAGGAGAGTTTCCTCTCCTTCAGACCCTGGGAACCATCAGAATACCTTCCGATACTTGGTGTCCCATTGACTTGTATTGGTATCGGATATAGGTATCGGCGATATCCGATATTTTTCGGGTATCGGCCGATACTATCCGATACCGATACTTTCAAGTATCGGACGGTATCGCTCAACACTAATGATACCTCTTTTATGAAGAGGTAAGCTATAGGCTGGACCATGGTGAGTCATTGGACGTGGTATATCTCGATTTTTCCAAAGCATTTGATACCGTGCCGCACAAGAGGTTGGTACACAAAATGAGAATGCTTGGTCTGGGGGAAAATGTGTGTAAATGGGTTAGTAACTGGCTTAGTGATAGAAAGCAGAGGGTGGTTATAAATGGTATAGTCTCTAACTGGGTCGCTGTGACCAGTGGGGTACCGCAGGGGTCAGTATTGGGACCTGTTCTCTTCAACATATTCATTAATGATCTGGTAGAAGGTTTACACAGTAAAATATCGATATTTGCAGATGATACAAAACTATGTAAAGCAGTTAATACAAGAGAAGATAGTATTCTGCTACAGATGGATCTGGATAAGTTGGAAACTTGGGCTGAAAGGTGGCAGATGAGGTTTAACAATGATAAATGTAAGGTTATACACATGGGAAGAAGGAATCAATATCACCATTACACACTGAATGGGAAACCACTGGGTAAATCTGACAGGGAGAAGGACTTGGGGATCCTAGTTAATGATAAACTTACCTGGAGCAGCCAGTGCCAGGCAGCAGCTGCCAAGGCAAACAGGATCATGGGGTGCATTAAAAGAGGTCTGGATACACATGATGAGAGCATTATACTGCCTCTGTACAAATCCCTAGTTAGACCGCACATGGAGTACTGTGTCCAGTTTTGGTCACCGGTGCTCAGGAAGGATATAATGGAACTAGAGAGAGTACAAAGGAGGGCAACAAAATTAATAAAGGGGATGGGAGAACTACAATACCCAGATAGATTAGCGAAATTAGGATTATTTAGTTTAGAAAAAAGACGACTGAGGGGCGATCTAATAACCATGTATAAGTATATAAGGGGACAATACAAATATCTCGCTGAGGATCTGTTTATACCAAGGAAGGTGACGGGCACAAGGGGGCATTCTTTGCGTCTGGAGGAGAGAAGGTTTTTCCACCAACATAGAAGAGGATTCTTTACTGTTAGGGCAGTGAGAATCTGGAATTGCTTGCCTGAGGAGGTGGTGATGGCGAACTCAGTCGAGGGGTTCAAGAGAGGCCTGGATGTCTTCCTGGAGCAGAACAATATTGTATCATACAATTAGGTTCTGTAGAAGGACGTAGATCTGGGGATATATTATGATGGAATATAGGCTGAACTGGATGGACAAATGTCTTTTTTCGGCCTTACTAACTATGTTACTATGTTACTATGATAATACAATATTGTTCTGCTCCAGGAAGACATCCAGGCCTCTCTTGAACCCCTCGACTGAGTTCGCCATCATCATCTCCTCAGGCAAGCAATTCCAGATTCTCACTGCCCTAACAGTAAAGAATCCTCTTCTATGTTGGTGGAAAAACCTTCTCTCCTCCAGACGCAAAGAATGCCCCCTTGTGCCCGTCACCTTCCCTGGTATAAACAGATCCTCAGTGAGATATTTGTATTGTCGCCTTATATACTTATACATGGTTATTAGATCGCCCCTCAGTCGTCTTTTTTCTAGACTAAATAATCCTAATTTCGCTAATCTATCTGGGTATTGTAGTTCTCCCATCCCCTTTATTAATTTTGTTGCCCTCCTTTGTACTCTCTCTAGTTCCATTATATCCTTCCTGAGCACCAGTGCCCAAAACTGGACACAGTACTCCATGTGCGGTCTAACTAGGGATTTGTACAGAGGCAGTATAATGCTCTCATCATGTGTATCCAGACCTCTTTTAATGCACCCCCTGATCCTGTTTGCCTTGGCAGCTGCAGCCTGGCACTGGCTGCTCCAGGTAAGTTTATCATTAACTAGGATCCCCAAGTCCTTCTCCCTGTCAGATTTACCCAGTGGTTTCCCGTTCAGTGTGTAATGGTGATATTGATTCCTTCTTCCCATGTGTATAACCTTACATTTATTTATAAAAAAATTATTATTTTTGCATTGCTTTGTTTGGAGGACTATAGCTTTTTTATTTTTTCGCTGATGATGCTGTATGGCAGCTCGTTTTTTGCTGGACTAGATGACGTTTTCAGCTGTACCTTGGTTATTTATACCCGTCTTTTTGATCGCGTGTTATTCCACTTTTTGTTCAGCGATATGATAATAAAGCGTTGTTTTTGCCTCGCTTTTTTTTTTTTACAGTGTTCACTGAAGGGGTTAACTAGTGGGACAGTTTTATAGGTTGGGTCGATACGGACGTGGCTATGCTAAATATGTGTACTTTTATGTTAGGACTGGCGGAACGCACCAAGTAAGATGATATAGATGCGTTCGCAGTCCGGGGTCCACCGTGCAGGCGAAACCCGCTGCTAGTGAATGACAGACTATATGGCGGTACTTAAAAGTATAAACACGTGGGTTAAACCTCACCCAACGTGAAGAAAGCGAACCTGTTAAGTCACAGGACCGCGGTACCGCACATAGAGCGCGAGCAAGTAGTCAGCGAACTTAACCCCGAAAGGGATTGAAGTCCGATTAGACCCTTGCTGGCACAACACCGCAACTGGGTGTGTAATGAACCTTATTAGTAATATATGAGCACAAGAGTGTGTGCGATGCCGCACTGACGGACGCCACTAACCACCCAGGCTTGGGTATGGAAAGCGCACGGCAAGCGCACGGCGCCGTACTGGCAGGCACAGCTATAGGACACTGTGATGTGTGTAACATACAGATGGACAGTCAGGCGCTAGAGGGCTACCATCATCCGCGAGCAATCAACAACTCTAGGGAGGGATACTTAGGAGCTTTCATCCATCGACATACATCCATCTACACACACACAAAATAATTGTACACTAGCGCATGGCCGTGCGGTCATGCGCAGTTTATATAGTTGCAGGACAGGAAGTGGCCACAGAAACTTTGCCCTTCCAAGACCTGCCAAGAGGACCAATGGAATGCGCTGCAGAGCCTGAGCACATGACACTCGATCTCCAACGGGAGATCTTGCCCTGGGCATGCTCAGTGTGCGCAAATAAGGACTTAGTCCCAGAGAAGTCCGCTCGCTGCTGACCAGCACTGACTTTAATGGCAGGAGCTGAAGAAGCAGCAGTAACTCTCTGTACAGAGCGAGACCGAGCAAGATGCTGGGACCGACGTCCCTGCTGAGCAGACTCCACTGCGGCTGGATAGGAATGGGAGACCGCAGTGGAGACGGCCCGAGATTCCCCCTGTGCAGAAGCGGGAACTCGAGACCTAACATGCCCCCCCTCCTTGGGCCTCGCTACGCTCGAAGGCAGCAATGAGCTGTGGGGCCCGAATGTTTTCAGCAGGTTCCCATGACCTGTCCTCTGGGCCATAACCCTTCCTATCCACCAAATAGAACTTTTTGCCGCGTACCACCTTGCACCCCAAAATAGCGTTCACCTCATACTCGTCCGTAGACTAACCCGATGTCCCGGCAGATGACTCGGAAAACCGGGACATGTATACGGGTTTCAAGAGGGACACGTGAAAGGTGTCGGTGATACCCAAGCGTGGAGGAAGAGCCAGACGGTAGACCACGGGATTAACCTGTTCGAGAACCTTGAAGGGACCCAAGTAGTGAGGAGCAAACTTAGTGGACTCAACTCGCAGCCTGATGTTACGGGCGGAGAGCCACACCAAGTCGCCAGGGGCAAAGGTCGGAGCGGGGCGCCGATGAACATCGGCGGAGGACCTCATTCTCTCCTTGGAGGCCCGAATGGCATCCTGCGTGCGATCCCAAATGTCCCGTGCCTCCACAGCCCAGTCTGCCACCCTGGAGTCAGCGGAAAACACAGGCATGGGCACAGGAACACGCGGATGCTGGCCGTAATTTAAGAGGAATGGAGTCTGACCGGTGGAGTCGGCTACGGCATTGTTAAGTGCAAACTCTGCCCACGGTAGCAAGGATGCCCAGTCATCCTGCCTGGCAGAAACAAAATGTCGCAGATATGTGACCAAGGTCTGGTTGGCCCTTTCAACCAACCCATTCGTCTCTGGATGATATGCCGAAGAGAGATTTAACTCAATACTGAGTAGACGACAAAGCTCTCTCCAGAATCGAGACGCAAACTGGGGACCCCGGTCACTAACAATTTTGTCTGGCATACCGTGTAGGCGAAAGATATGCTTGATAAACAAGACAGCCAACGCCCGTGCAGATGGTAACCGTGGAAGAGGCACCAAATGCACCATTTTGGAAAAATGGTCGGTGATCACCCAGATAATGGTGCAGTTACGAGACTTGGGCAAGCCCACCACAAAGTCCATCCCGACCATCTCCCAGGGCCTGTCCGCCACGGGCAGAGGATAAAGCAAACCAGCTGGCCGTTGCCGAGGAGTCTTGTTCCTGGCGCAAGAGACACACGCCCGAACATACTCCGCGACATCACGGGCCATATGCGGCCACCAGTATGTCCTCGCCAGTAACTCAGATGTCCTTTTAGTACCAAAATGTCCACCCACCCTGGACGAGTGCGCCCAAGAAAGAACCTCTGGTCGCAAACTGGATGGAACAAAAGTCTTGCCCGGGGGCACAGACTCCAGCGAAACCGGACCCATAGTTCTCAAGCTCTCGGTGGGGACAATAAGCTGAGGCTCCTCCTCCTCCTCCGCAGATGACACAACGGAGCGAGAGAGAGCGTCGGCCCGAATGTTCTTCTCCCCAGAAAGGAAATGGAGTGTGAAATGAAACCGGGAGAAGAACAAGGACCATCTGGCCTGGCGAGAATTCAACCGCTGAGCTGTCTGCAGGTACACCAAATTTTTATGGTCTGTGAAGACTTGGAAGGGAAAACGTGCTCCCTCCAAGAGATGTCTCCACTCCGAGAAAGCCAACTTCATGGCTAGCAACTCCCTGTCCCCAATGGAATAATTCCTCTCTGCTGGTGCGAAGGTCTTGGAGAAAAAGAAGCATGGATGCTTCCGACCTTGAGCATCCTTTTGGAAGAGGACTGCTCCAGCACCAACAGAAGAGGCATCCACCTCCATGATAAATGGCTTATCAACATCGGGGCGATGTAGAATGGGAGCGCTAGCGAAGTGTGACTTTATAGAGATAAAGGCCTTGGAGACCTCCTCAGACCACAATTTGGGATTCGCCCCCTTTTTGGTGAGGGCAACCAAGGGAGCTACCAAAGTTGAGAAGTGCGGGATGAACTGGCGATAATAATTGATGAATCCCATAAAGTGCTGCACCGCTTTAAGAGAATGGGGTTCCTGCCAGTCCATCACAGCCTGTAGTTTGGCAGGATCCATAGCCAATCCCTGGGCTGAGATGATATAGCCTAGGAAAGGTAAGGACTCCTGCTCAAACATACACTTCTCCAACTTGGCATAGAGGGAGTTTGCCCGTAGGAGGTCGAAGACTTTGCTAACATCTCTCCGGTGGGAGTCAATATCTGGAGAGTAGATGAGAATATCATCCAGATAGACTACGACCGAGGTGGAAAGCATATCCCGGAAGATGTCATTCACAAAGTCTTGGAAAACGGCTGGGGCATTACAGAGCCCGAAGGGCATCACCAGATATTCATAGTGCCAATCCCTGGTGTTAAACGCCGTCTTCCATTCGTCCCCCTCACGGATGCGAATCAGGTTGTAAGCACCCCGCAGATCTAATTTAGTAAATACCCTTGCTCCCCGAAGCCTATCGAATAGCTCGGATATCAGAGGCAAAGGGTACTTATTCTTAACGGTGATGGCGTTAAGACCCCTGTAGTCTATGCATGGACGCAATTCCCCATTCTTCTTCTGCACGAAGAAGAATCCTGCCCCAGCAGGTGACAATGACTTCCTGATGAACCCTCTTGCCAGATTTTCCTGGATGTACTGTGACATTGCCTCCATCTCCGGGAGAGATAGCGGATAGACTCTACCCCGGGGAGGCTCAGCACCAGGCAAGAGGTCAATAGGACAGTCATAGGGGTGATGGGGCGGAAGGGTCTCCGCCGCCTTTTTGGAGAACACGTCTGCATAAGACCAATACTGCTTGGGGAGAGAGGATAGATCTGCGGGTACCTCTGTTGTAGCAACCTGAACGCACTCCCTCTGACACCTACCCCCACAAGATTCACCCCATCCCAGAATTCTGCCTGAGGACCACTCGATATGAGGAGAGTGGTACCGTAACCAAGGTATTCCCAACAGGACCTCATCAATTCCCTCTGGAATGACGAGCAGAGAAATAATCTCCTGATGAGATGGCGACATGGACAGAGTAAAAGGGATGGTCTGGTGTGTTATCTGTGAGGGCAGTGTCGACCCATTCACCACTCGTACCGTTACAGGTTGAGCTAGCATAACCAGGGGTATTGCGTGACGTTGGGCGAAGGCAGAAGACATAAAATTGCCCTCCGCCCCAGAATCCACGCAGAGCTCTACCGAGTGGGAGAATGAGCCTATAGTAATTGTCCCCTTAAAGGACAATTTAGATGCAAACGTCGCCGTGTCTAGTGTACCTCCACCTACGACCACTAGACGCTGACGTTTCCTCGACCGCTGAGGACATCTGGTGGCTAGATGTCCTGACTGCTGGCAAACATGACAGACCCTGAGTGCACAAGCGGTCCGGGACTTAGATCCCGCTTGTGACACTTCTCTGGCCTCATGTGACTCAGGAACCAGGACCGGAGATTGCAGAGGTTTGGCGAAAGTAGGAGCCAGCCGAAACCTCTGCCTACACTGGGCTCGCTCTAACCTCCGCTCGTTAAAACGGAGATCAATTCGAGTGGAGACTGTTATTAACTCCTCCAGTGTGGTAGGAATCTCCCTAGTGACCAGAGCGTCCTTTACGTGGTCAGCCAAGCCCCTCCAAAATATGGGGATAAGAGCTTTATCCGACCATTCCAGCTCAGATGCTAAAGTGCGGAATTGGACGGCAAAATGACTGACCAAGGACTCACCCTGAGTTAATGCCAGCAGTTGGAGCGCAGTATCATGGGTGACTTGAGGTCCTAAAAAGACCTGTTTCAGAGTGTTCAAAAACAGCGGAGCACTCTGCACCACATGATCGCCATGCTCCCACAGCGGCGTAGCCCATTCCAACGCCCTGTCCGACAATAGAGATACAATAAATCCCACCTTAGCCCGCTCTGTGGGGAAGCGTGCAGCCAGGAGCTCAAGATGAATAGAGCACTGACTCACAAATCCCCTACAAAATTTGCTATCACCAGAAAATTTTTCTGGCAGCGGGAGGCGAGAAAATGTCGGAACAGGGGTGGCAATGGACAAAGTTGCTGCAGCCACGCTGGCAGCCTGTACAGCAACTGCGGTAACATCCACAGCCGAGGTTGCGCTCTCGAGAGCCGCCAACCTACCCTCCAGCTGCTGGATATACCGGAAGGATTGCTGTTTGTCTGTCATCACTAGCCAGACCCTGGCGCTAGTGTAATGTTAGGACTGGCGGAACGCACCAAGTAAGATGATATGGATGCGTTCGCAGTCCGGGGTCCACCGTGCAGGCGAAACCCGCTGCTAGTGAATGACAGACTATATGGCGGTACTTAAAAGTATAAACACGTGGGTTAAACCTCACCCAACGTGAAGAAAGCGATCCTGTTAAGTCACAGGACCGCGGTACCGCACATAGAGCGCGATCAAGTAGTCAGCAAACTTTACCCCGAAAGGGATTGAAGTCCGATTAGACCCTTGCTGGCACAACACCGCAACTGGGTGTGTAATGAACCTTATTAGTAATATATGAGCACAAGAGTGCGTGCGATGCCGCACTGACGGACGCCACTAACCACCCAGGCTTGGGTATGGAAAGCGCACGGCAAGCGCACGGCGCCATACTGGCAGGCACAGCTGTAGGACGCTGTGATGTGTGTAACATACAGATGGACAGTCGGGCGCTAGAGAGCTACCATCATCCGCGAGCAATCAACAACTCTAGGGAGGGATACTTAGGAGCTTTCATCCATTGACATACATCCATCTACACACACACATAATAATTGTACACTAGCGCATGGCCGTGCGGTCATGCGCAGTTTATATAGTTGCAGGACAGGAAGTGGCCACAGAAACTTTGCCCTTCCAAGACCTGCCAAGAGGACCAATGGAATGCGCTGCAGAGCCTGAGCACATGACCCTCGATCTCCAATGGGAGATCTTGCCCTGGGCATGCTCAGTGTGCGCAAATAAGGACTTAGTCCCAGGGAAGTCCGCTCGCTGCTGACCAGCACTGACTTTAATGACAGGAGCTGAAGAAGCAGCAGTAACTCTCTGTACAGAGCGAGACCGAGCAAGATGCTGGGACCGACGTCCCTGCTGAGCAGACTCCACTGCGGCTGGATAGGAATGGGAGACCGCAGTGGAGACGGCCTGAGATTCCCCCTGTGCAGAAGCGGGAACTCGAGACCTAACACTTTTATTGTTTTTTTTATTTAGATAAAGAAATGTCTTTATTGGAACAATATATATATATATATTTTCATTACTTAGGTTTTTTTTTCTTTACACATGTTAAGTATTTGTTTTTTTTACATTTTTACTTTGTCATAGTGAGGGACATCACATTATAGTGTCAGATCACTGATCTGACACTTTGCAAAGCACTGTAAGCATAGGCGCTTGCAAGCCACCTTTCTGCAGGACCTGGAAGGAGCCCCATTTTGGATTCGCGGCCTGCAGGGAGGAGGACATAGGAGATCCTCTGAACAACGTGATCACATCGCGTTGTTCTGAGGGTCTCAGGGAAGCATGCAGGGAGCCACCTCCCTGCGCGACTCTTCCCTATGCCGCCAGAATGCTGCTATCATGTTTGATCGCTGTGTTCCCGGGGTTAATGTGCTGGGAGCGGTCTGTGACTGCTCCTGGCACATAGTGCCGGATGTCAGCTGTAGTAATCAGTTGACACCCGGCGGCGATTGGCCTATGACGTACTATCCTGTCCCTGGGAATTAAGTCCCAGGTCACCTCGACTGGATAGTATGGGATATATGGGATTAAGGGGTTAAAGAACCATAAAGTGGATTTCTTCACCAAAGGTATCAATGTAATCAGTATTACAGCAGCATTTAAGCCTTGTCTTTAGTTATCCTTCCAAAGGCAGCTTCTCTTTAAGTGTGTGGACATCTGGATATTTTGTTTTATCATAATTTCCTAGATTCATGAACTCTACTTTTGACTTATTTGTATCTGATGAACTTTGGTCCACTTGTAAGGCAGTATGCACATTACTATATTTGAAGGTAATTTTCTCTTTATTTTTTTTCCTTGTGGTAGTTTATTGATTACCATTTGTGGTTATGACTTTTTGGATAATAAAATCAGGATTTCTAGGTGTCCGACCACTTCATCATTGAAGTTTTCTTCATTTTTTTTTAAATATTTGTTTGTGACATTAATCAATTAAGTCTCTATTTTTTTCAGTTTTTTTTATTGTTACTTTGCATTGTTTTTGTAGGGTTTTCAATCTTGTTTTTTTCTGTGGGCTTATACTTTTTTGGGGGCATTATTATGCCTCTATTTGTCTTTGTTGGAGACTTCTTATTTCCTATCATTCATTCTATTTTAACTTGGACAGTTTATTGCTATGTAACAGTGCTTTTACTTCCTTTTTATTTTAAACTTTTTCTTTATTAATACAAAAAAACTGGAGTGATTATTGCTATGATTAGAAAAACTAAATGAAAATGAAATTAAAGGGACACTGTCACCTGAATTTGGAGGGAACAATCTTCAGCCATGGAGGCGGGGTTTTGGGGTTTTTGATTCACCCTTTCCTTACCCGCTGGCTGCATGCTGGCTGCAATATTGGATTGAAGTTCATTCTCTGTCCTCCGTAGTACATGCCTGCACAAGGCAATCTTGCACAGCGCAGGCATGTACTATGGAGGACAGAGAATGAACTTCAATCCAAAATTGCAGCCAGCATGCAGCCAGCCGGTAAGGAAAGGGTGAATCAAAATCTCCAAAACCCCGCCTCCATGGCTGAAGATTGTTCCCTCCAAATTCAGGTGACAGTGTCCCTTTAATTTAAAGGCTTATACATATAGTATACAGGGTGCTGAATTATCACAATAGCTGAGTAGTGTGAATAATGTCTGCCAAAGTGTGTTAGCTCTTATTTCTCATTGTGACATCTCATTATTCCAGGAAGTGATTTGTAAAGGAAGTAGTAAATCAATTATATTTTGTGCAGTCATCACCATGATGAAACACAAACACCATGATAAGTAAGCAGATGAATTTTATTAAGAATTAGCTAGTGTTAATTGAACTTTTAGACAACAGCTCCTGCATGTAAATGCATTATTGGATGCTTCTGTTAATGGTCTTTTTACACTTTTTCAAGCCATAAAATATTGACATACATCAAGCAGAATCAATAGTTCTTATTCCGTCTCTTATTATTCAGCAGCAACGCTCCTTCTCCTCATAGTTCCCTGAAAGCTCAGACGAGCACACTCACACCGCCATATAAATCGGACAAATGATAACCAATTTTTTTAACCAGATAGCACGCAGACCAATGTTATTTGATGGGACACTGATGATGACAGATTTTTTTCACTGATAGAATCTGTCAGTGAAAAAAATAACTCTGATATCGGATGCCACTCTCCCACTAAAGTCTATGGGTGTGTGGAAATTATTGGACTGCACATGGATGACATCCGAGTGTAATCCAATTTCTGCCAACTCACACAATGAAAAAGTTGGAGAAATCTTGTTCTCCATCCCTTCACAGTGTGCTCCGTGTTAAGAACCCTGCTGCTGACTTAGGCTGGAGTCACACTGCCGTATTTCTCCTGCGAAAATCGCATTGTTAAACTTGTACTGACTGACGGCTCTTCTGACCTGAGCTTGACAGCTGCATAGTATTCCATCATATCACACTGTCATGCTCAGGTCAGGAGAGGTGCTCACCAGTCCGTGCAGTGCGATGCGATTACCGCACGAGAAATACGGCAGTGTGACTCCAGCCTTCCAGCGGGAGTCTGTGCATGTGTTACAGAAGGACAGAGAGAGAGTAAGAACGCTGCGGTGAGCTTTCCTGCCGGAGCGCAGGACCTGAAGCACGTGACCTCCAGGGAAGTGGATGGAGGCGGGGCCGGCGAAGCCGGAGAGTAGTCTGTACATGCTGCGGTCAAGCTGGGAAATCGATGAAGTGCCAAAAGGGTGAGTCATAAGCGTGTTCAAGACGTGGCAAAAAAGGTCGGGGAGCTGAAGATAGCAGTGCAGTACAAACGGGGCAGACAGGAGGGAAGATGGAGTACCTAGCCGAAGGTCAGAGTCAGAAACAGACAATAAGTAAGGAGTCACATGGCAAAGCACAGAGCGAGAAAACAGGCCGAGTCATACACAAGAAGGCAATTAGACTAAACAGTATGCAAGCACACCAGGGCGTCAGACACACAGCCAAGACAGATGTATCCCTGACAAGGATCCCAAGATGAAGGCGGGTCAAGATAGCCTCCCCCAAACCAAAAGGAGGCTATAAAAATTAATCTCAAGAGGACGGGGAAGGAATCCTGTCCACAACCATGACAGTACCCCCTCTTAACAGGGGGCCACTGGACCCCCAGGCTTCTCAGGATGCCTGACATGAAAAGCCCGAACCAACCGATCGGCATGCCCTGAACAGGCCGAGAGACCCATGACCAATCCTCCAGACCATACCCTTTCCAGTGCACCAAATACTGCAGATTCCGGCGCACCCACCGAGAATCAATGATGCGCCCCAAATCATACTGCAGATGACCTTCCACCAACACAGGAGGAGTGATGGACGAGGAGTCCTCCTCGACCACTCCCAATGGTTTCAAAAGGGACCTGTAAAAAATGTTAGATATTTTGAAGGAGGCGTGAAGCTGTAACCTGTAGGCCCCCGGGTTGACAACCTCAATAATATTATATGGGCCAATGAACTTAGGACCCAGTTTGGCCGAGAGGACCTTAAGCTTAATATTGTGGGTGGATAACCACACCTTCTCACCCACTTGGAACGCAGGACCCGACCTGTTTTCCACAAAAAAAGTATACCTTCCCTGGGCCTTGGTGATGTTTCACTGAACCTCCACTCACAGGGCTTTTAAGAGTTGCACAGTACCCTCCACCCCTGGACAACCTGAGACCATGCAGGAAAACTGTCCAAAATCCGGGTTGAACCCATAGTTGACCAGGAAGGGAGACATTCTCATGGACTGACTCACACGACCGTTGAAAGTAAACTCTGCCACGGGTAATGCATCACACCAGTCATTCTGTCTGGAAGATGCCAAACATCAAAGAATTTGCTCCAAGGACTGATTAGTGCGTTTGGTTTGCCCATTAGACTCCGGATGATAGGCAGAAGAAAAATACTGAGTGATTCACAACTTCTAACAAAAAGCCCTCCAAAACTTGGCCACAAACTGCACACCTCTGTTGGACATCACATTAATAGGCACACCATGCAGAAGGAACCCTGTCCACAACCATGGCACTTCGATTCTTTCACCTAAGAAAATCGGATCACATTATGATGACTCCATGATCAAGTTCTGATCAGAGTTTAATCAGAATGTAATTTGCATAATCAACCTGATTCTCTGGAATGAGAGAATCTATGTTTGTGTGACCCTGGGCTTACAATGAAAAAAAAAGCTTTTCTCAGTGGCCATACATGTAATTTTCCTATATTACAGAAACAGTTATTATAATCATAGAAATAGTCCTGTAAGATACGAGTTGTGGCTTTCATGGATCAGACTTGCTTTTGTATTATACCCACAGATTAGATTGATCTTGGGAATTTGGAGGTCAAGGAAACACAAATTATTTTGATTCTAAATGAATGGCTTTGGGGATTGACACTACTGGTACTTCAGGGTATGTATAAGCACATCATTTCACCAGAAAACTATTCCAGCAATATACATGTGTAACGACCGTTATGCCGGTCGCTGCTCGAGAACAGAATACGGCGCTGCTATGAATGACTCAGGGCACAATATGATATTAAACCAACTTTTCTTTATAACTTATGCAAAAAATGACAGAATTTTCTCTCCCAACACAATATGGGCCACAACAGCCACAACTCACAGAATACAAGTTATGCAGCCTGAGAGACCCCAAGTGCCAGGGTTATACTGTGCCTGTGACACGTGGTCCTCTCAGGAATTCAATCTTACACCCGCCTCCCGCCTAATTTACAATAGATCACGGGTACCCGGTTTTTCCCAACATATATACAGGTCCTTCTCAAAAAATTAGCATATAGTGTTAAATTTCATTATTTACCATAATGTAATGATTACAATTAAACTTTCATATATTATAGATTCATTATCCACCAACTGAAATTTGTCATGTCTTTTATTGTTTTAATACTGATGATTTTGGCATACAACTCCTGATAACCCAAAAAACCTGTCTCAATAAATTAGCATATTTCACCCATCCAATCAAATAAAAGTGTTTTTTAATAACAAACAAAAAAACCAACAAATAATAATGTTCAGTTATGCACTCAATACTTGGTCGGGAATCCTTTGGCAGAAATGACTGCTTCAATGCGGCGTGGCATGGAGGCAATCAGCCTGTGACACTGCTGAGATGTTATGGAGGCCCAGGATGCTTCAATAGCGGCCTTAAGCTCATCCAGAGTGTTGGGTCTTGCATCTCTCAACTTTCTCTTCACAATATCCCACAGATTCTCTATGGGGTTCAGGTCAGGAGAGTTGGCAGGCCAATTGAGCACAGTAATACCATGGTCAGTAAACCATTTACCAGTGGTTTTGGCACTGTGAGCAGGTGCCAGGTCGTGCTGAAAGATGAAATCTTCATCTCCATAAAGCATTTCAGCCGATGGAAGCATGAAGTGCTCCAAAATCTCCTGATAGCTAGCTGCATTGACCCTGCCCTTGATGAAACACAGTGGACCAACACCAGCAGCTGACATGGCACCCCACACCATCACTGACTGTGGGTGCTTGACACTGGACTTCAGGCATTTTGGCATTTCCTTCTCCCCAGTCTTCCTCCAGACTCTGGCACCTTGATTTCCGAATGACATGCAAAATTTGCTTTCATCAGAAAAAAGTACTTGGGACCACTTAGCAACAGTCCAGTGCTGCTTCTCTGTAGATCAAAAGTGGCTTTACCTGGGGAATGCGGCACCTGTAGCCCATTTCCTGCACACGCCTGTGCACGGTGGCTCTGGATGTTTCCACACCAGACTCAGTCCACTGCTTCCTCAGGTTCCCCAAGGTCTGGAATCGGTCCTTCTCCACAATCTTCCTCAGGGTCCGGTCTCCTCTTCTCGTTGTACAGCGTTTTCTGCCACATTGTTTCCTTCCAACAGACTTACCATTGAGGTGCCTTGATACAGCACTCTGGGAACAGCCTATTTGTTGAGAAATTTCTTTCTGGGTCTTACCCTCTTGCTTGAGGGTGTCAATGATGGCCTTCTTGACATCTGTCAGGTCGCTAGTCTTACCCATGATGGGGGTTTTGAGTAATGAACCAGGCAGGGAGTTTATAAAAGCCTCAGGTATCTTTTGCATGTGTTTAGAGTTAATTAGTTGATTCAGAAGATTAGGGTAATAGGTCGTTTAGAGAACCTTTTCTTGATATGCTAATTTATTGAGACAGGTTTTTTGGGTTATCAGGAGTTGTATGCCAAAATCATCAGTATTAAAACAATAAAAGACCTGACAAATTTCAGTTGGTGGATAATGAATCTATAATATATGAAAGTTTAATTGTAATCATTACATTATGGTAAATAATGAAATTTAACACTATATGCTAATTTTTTGAGAAGGACCTGTATATATATATATATATATCATAGTATATACTCAATGTATACGCAGTGCACTGTCTTATTGTTGAGTGCTCAGAGTGTACTCTTTTGCAATATATGCTTCAACGAGAAATAACTGAATTTGTTATACAGATGTCCAGCAGCGGATTAAATAGGTATTTGAGCCACCAAATCTTCTGATGCAGATCCAGATAAAGTTCACAAATAATTTCAGGAATATCCCACAGCCAGAATCATGAAGCGTAGGAATCCACAGTGTCTATTAGTTATCAGGCAATTCTTAATGCAATACTGTCCTTAATTAGGCTGTGATTCCTATCTAGCTATCCCTAGCTAACTACACAGTTGGTGACCGGTCACACTTCTCTGTTTACTCACAAGAATAGCTTTCTTGAAGTTACACAGTCCCAAAACAGGAATGCCTCAAGATCTGGATTCCCCACTCTCCATCACTGCGCTGCTTCTTCTCAAACGCCCAGAAACTCTCTCTGAGGTAACTATCCTGTTTCCAGAATCTTCTTGTCTTTAACTCATGGGTGACCTCTGGTGGCTGAACAAAATTACTGCAACAACACTGTTTATGGTAGAAAAAAGACATCACCACTTTACACATGCTTCTTTACTTCTGAGCTCCATCATGCACCCTAAAGCAGACACCTACCACATTGTGGCCATAATCGTACCAAAAAAGAAACCTTCAATAGCAAAAGCTGAGCACATTATATTGTTTATTATAATATCATAATTGGAAGAAAATGTGGAAATTTACCAGATTTCTAAAGCAAGTGTCGTGAATACCTTCCTAGCTATCGCGAGCCAAAAATATTAAATTCCAGTTATCATCCAGTACTAGGGATGAGCAGGTCGATAAGCAGAGGATCGAGTTTGAACATTTAGAAATTTGATTTGCGGTATTCAAAATAAAAAAAAAATTGCCAAGCACCAATTCCCCCCCTGCTGAATAATCAGAGAAAGAGCTAACATCATATTGCATTGGCATTGTTGTGTGAGCCTCATCATAATGCCTTGCAGCTATGCTATTTTACGGGTTTTAAACTTGTCCAGTGGTGGTCAGTACCTGGGATATCACACCAGTTCACAGTGAAGCAGAATTTGCACAGCCAAGTCATTTACATCTTTAAAATCACAGTTTAAATCTGTCTTGTAGAGTGTAAGCTCTCATGTTTAATTGGGTCCACTCTTTCTCTTTTGCCTGGACAATGCTAGCATAATGAGGGACTTTCAATGTGAGGAAAATAAATTTGCTGCAAATCTAACTTCACAACTTCATTAAAAAGACTCTCCCACTATTTACAACACTTTTATCAATAATATTCATAAAAAGGGACTTTAAATTAATAGAGTTATTTCAAGGGTGAGAGAGTGTTCTGGCCCTATTAACTCCTTAACCCCCATAGGTGGTTTGCACGTTAATGACCGGGCCAACTTTTACAATTCTGACCACTATCCCTTTATGAGTATATAACTCTGGAACGCTTCAACGAATCCTGATGATTCTGACAATGCTTTCTCGTGACATATTGGCATTCATGATAGTGGTAACATTTCTGTGATATTACCTGCGTTTATTTGTGAAAAAAATGGAAATTTGGCGAAAATTTTGAATTTTTTTCGCAATTTACCAACTTTGAATTTTAATGCCCTTTAGTCACAGAGATATGTCACACAAAATACTTAATGAGTAACATTTCCCACATGTCTACTTTACATCAGCACAATTTTGGAACCAACATTTTTTTTTGTTAGGGAGTTATAAGGGTTAAAAGTTGACCAGCAATTTCTCATTTTTACAACACCATTTTTTCTAAGGGACCACATCACATTTGAAGTCACTTTTAGGGGTCTATATGATAGAAAATACCCAAGTGTGACACCATTCTAAAAACTACATCCCTCAAGGTGCTCAAAACCACATTCAAGAAGTGTATTAACCTTTCAGGTGTCCCACAGGAATTTTTGGAATGTTTAAAAAAAATTAACATTTAACTTTTTTTTCACTACAAATTTATTTCAGTTCCAATTTGTTTTATTTTACCAAGAGTAAGAGGAGAAAATGGACCCCAAAAGTTGTTGTACAATTTGTCCTGAGTGCGCTGATACCCCATATGTGGGGGAAAACCACTGTTTGGGCGCATGGGAGAGCTTGGAGAGGAAGGAGCGCCATTTGACTTTTTAACGCAAAATTGACTGCAATTGAGATAAGACACCATGTCGCGTTTGGAGAGCCACTGATGTACCTAAACATTGAAATCCCTCATTAGCTAGCATTGCCAACAGCACCATTACTACTATTAATAATAATAATAATTTTATTTATATAGCGCCAACATATTCCGCAGCACTTTACAAATTATATACAGTGTTTTCCTGTGGTATTCTTTTATGTCTTCTCTTGGCTTTGATTTTCTACCTAGCGCTGGAAACTAGTTATTTTACTAATTACTAGGTATACTACTAAACCTTAATAATACAGTATTTATTGAAAATATTATCTTTTTTATATATTTTTTAATATAAATTTGGAACTTTCCAATACTATTTATTACTTATACTGTTGAAGGGTCCATTAGTATAAGGATACATCATCGATTGGAAAATCCTTAGGTTATACGTCGAATTTTATAAGCACTAACTGTATGAAAATTATTTCTCATAAATGAATTAATGTTGATTCCTTTTTGCTTTTACTAACTATGAGAGACAAATTAATCTAAAAGAAAAATAATCACTCATATATACTTAGATATTAATTGTCTTGTGCTTGCAGATCGATTTTGTGTTTATCCACTGATTAATTCTTTTAATTTATGTATGTGTTTCAGTATTTAATAAAGAGTTTTTGTATTTTCTTAAATTATTTGGCATATGCTTCCTGTGTATTTGTAGGTTTAATCTTTAATGTGGAAGTGTCGTTAATAGCTAGGCCAGCTCTTATTTGTTTTGTATTTATTTTAATAACAGCATGGGCACCCCTCTATTCTTGATAACCAGCTTTGCTAAGGCTGACAGCTGAGAGGGCCGACGCAGCCAGATAAATACTCCCATCAGTCGCCACTTGTTCTATCTGTTGTTATTAGAGGCAGCAGGCATAGGCTGATGGGAATATGTTGTGAATTCTGTGGCAGAGCTCCCTCCTGTGGTCACAAGTGGTACTTCGGCTGATTCTCTCTGTGAGCTTCCGTTGGTGGAGGAGAGTGGTACTGCGGCTTCTGAGTTTCCTTCCTCAGGTGATGTGGTGAAGTCGTTAGGTGCTGCTCTATTTAACTCCACCTAGTGCTTTGATCCTGGCCTCCAGTCAATGTTCTAGTATTGGACCTGTTTCCTCCTGGATCGTTCCTGTGGCCTGCTGCTCTGCATAGCTAAGTTCCGCTTTTGCTATTTGTTTGCTGTTTTTTTCTGTCCAGCTTGCTTATTTGTTTTTTCTTGCTTGCTGGAAGCTCTGGGACGCAGAGGGTGTACCTCCGTGCCGTTAGTTCGGTACAGAGGGTCTTTTTGCCCCCTTTGCGTGGTTGTTTGTAGGGTTTTGTGTTGACCGCAAAGTTACCTTTCTTATCCTCGCTCTGTTCAGAAAGTCGGGCCTCACTTTGCTAAATCTATTTCATCTCTACGTTTGTCTTTTCATCTTAACTCACAGTCATTATATGTGGGGGCTGCCTTTTCCTTTGGGGTATTTCTCTGAGGCAAGGTAGGCTTATTTTCTATCTTCAGGCTAGCTAGTTTCTCAGGCTGTGCCGAGTTGCATAGGGAGCGTTAGGCGCAATCCACGGCTGCCTCTAGTGTGGTTGGAGAGGATTAGGGATTGCGGTCAGCAGAGTTCCCACGTCTCAGAGCTCGTTCTATGTTTTTGGGTTATTGTCAGGTCACTGTATGTGCTATGACTTCTATGTCCATTGTGGTACTGAATTACCAGATCATAACAGTACTGGAGGCCCAAAGTACTAATGATTCTCAATAGAGGGAAAAAAGAAGTTCTGAGACCATTTTTTTTCTCTGCACTGTGTTTTGCCTTTTTTTTCCCCTAGACATTTGGGTGGTTCAGGACACAGGTGTAGCGATGGACATTAAAGGTCTGTCTTCATGTGTGGATCAGCTGACGGCAAGAGTACAAAATATTCAAGACTTTGTGGTTCAGAATTCTATGTTAGAACCAAGAATTCCTATTCCTGATTTGTTTTTTGGAGATAGAGCTAAATTTCTGAGTTTCAAAAATAATTGTAAACTATTTCTGGCTTTGAAACCTCGCTCCTCTGGTGACCCAGTTCAACAAGTTAGGATCATTATTTCTTTTTTACGTGGCGACCCTCAGGACTGGGCATTTTCTCTTGCGTCAGAAGATCCTGCATTAAGTAATATCGATGCGTTTTTCCTGGCTCTCGGATTGCTGTACGATGAACCTAATTCAGTGGATCAGGCAGAGAAAAATTTGCTGGCTCTATGTCAGGGTCAGGATGAGATAGAGGTATATTGTCAGAAATTCAGAAAGTGGTCCGTACTCACTCAATGGAATGAAGGTGCGCTCGCAGCTATTTTCAGAAAGGGTCTCTCTGAAGCCCTTAAAGATGTCATGGTGGGATTTCCTATGCCTGCTGGTCTGAATGAGTCTATGTCTTTGGCCATTCAGATTGGTCGACGCTTACGTGAGCGTAAATCTGTGCACCATTTGGCGGTATTATCTGAGCATAAACCTGAGCCTATGCAGTGAGATAGGACTTTGACCAGAGTTGAACGGCAAGAACACAGACATCTGAATGGGCTGTGTTTCTACTGTGGTGATTCCACTCATGCTATCTCTGATTGTCCTAAGCGCACTAAGCGGTTCGCTAGGTCTGCCACCATTGGTACGGTACAGTCAAAATTTCTCTTGTCCGTTACCTTGATCTGCTCTTTGTCATCTTATTCTGTCATGGCATTTGTGGATTCAGGCGCTGCCCTGAATTTGATGGACTTGGAGTATGCTAGGCGTTGTGGGTTTTTCTTGGAGCCCTTGCAGTGTCCTATTCCATTGAGAGGAATTGATGCTACGCCTTTGGCCAAGAATAAGCATCAGTACTGGACCCAGCTGACCATGTGCATGGCTCCTGCACATCAGGAGGTTATTCGCTTTCTGGTGTTGCATAATCTGCATGATGTGGTCGTGTTGGGGTTGCCTTGGCTACAAGTCCATAATCCAGTATTAGATTGGAAATCCATGTCTGTGTCCAGCTGGGGTTGTCAGGGGGTACATGGTGATGTTCCATTTCTGTCTATTTCGTCATCCACCCCTCCTGAGGTTCCAGAGTTCTTGTCTGATTACCGGGATGTATTTGATGAGCCCAAGTCCGATACCCTACCTCCGCATAGGGATTGTGATTGTGCTATCGATTTGATTCCTGGTAGTAAATTCCCAAAGGGTCGACTGTTTAATTTATCTGTGCCTGAGCACGCCGCTATGCGGAGTTACATGAAGGAGTCCTTGGAGAAGGGGCATATTCGCCCGTCATCGTCGCCATTAGGAGCAGGGTTCTTTTTTGTGGCCAAGAAGGATGGTTCGCTGAGACCTTGTATAGATTACCGCCTTCTAAATAAGATCACGGTTAAATTTCAGTACCCCTTGCCGTTGTTATCTGATTTGTTTGCTCGGATTAAGGGGGCTAGTTGGTTCACCAAGATAGATCTTCGTGGTGCGTATAATCTTGTGCGTATTAAGCGAGGCGATGAATGGAAAACTGCATTTAATACGCCCGAAGGCCATTTTGAGTATCTAGTAATGCCATTCGGACTTGCCAATGCTCCCTCAGTGTTTCAGTCCTTTATGCATGACATCTTCCGAGAGTACCTGGATAAATTCCTGATTGTGTACTTGGATGACATTTTGATCTTCTCGGATGATTGGGAGTCTCATGTGAAGCAGGTCAGAACGGTGTTTCAGGTCCTGCGTGCTAATTCTTTGTTTGTGAAGGGATCAAAGTGTCTCTTTGGTGTTCAGAAGGTTTCATTTTTGGGGTTCATCTTTTCCCCTTCTACTATCGAGATGGACCCTGTTAAGGTCCAAGCCATCCATGATTGGACTCAGCCGACATCTCTGAAAAGTCTGCAAAAGTTCCTGGGCTTTGCTAATTTTTATCGTCGCTTCATCTGCAATATTTCTAGTATTGCTAAACCATTGACCGATTTGACCAAGAAGGGTGCTGATGTGGTCAATTGGTCTTCTGCTGCTGTGGAAGCTTTTCAAGAGTTGAAGCGTCGTTTTTCTTCTGCCCCTGTGTTGTGTCAACCAGATGTTTCGCTTCCATTCCAGGTCGAGGTTGATGCTTCTGAGATTGGAGCAGGGACTGTTTTGTCGCAGAGAAGTTCTGATTGCTCGGTGATGAAACTATGCGCCTTCTTTTCCAGGAAGTTTTCGCCTGCTGAGCGAAATTATGATGTTGGCAATCGAGAGTTGCTGGCCATGAAGTGGGCATTTGAGGAGTGGCGTCATTGGCTTGAAGAAGCTAAGCATCGCGTGGTGGTCTTGACTGATCATAAGAACTTGACTTATCTCGAGTCTGCCAAGCGGTTGAATCCTAGACAGGCTCGTTGGTCGCTGTTTTTTGCCCATTTTGATTTTGTGATTTCGTACCTTCCGGGCTCTAAAAATGTGAAGGCGGATGCTCTGTCTAGGAGTTTTGTGCCCGACTCTCCGGGTTTATCTGAGCCGGCGGGTATTCTCAAAGGGGGAGTAATTGTGTCTGCCATCTCCCCTGATTTACGGCGGGTGCTGCAAAAGTTTCAGGCTAATTAACCTGATCGTTGCCCAGCGGAGAAACTGTTTGTCCCTGATAGGTGGACGAATAAAGTTATCTCTGAGGTTCATTGTTCGGTGTTGGCTGGTCATCCTGGAATCTCTGGTACCAGAGAGTTAGTGGCTAGATCCTTTTGGTGGCCATCTCTGTCGCGGGATGTGCGTTCTTTTGTGCAATCCTGTGGGCTTTGTGCTCGGGCCAAGCCCTGCTGTTCTCGTGCCAGTGGGTTGCTTTTGCCCTTGCCGGTCCCGAAGAGGCCTTGGACACATATCTCTATGGATTTTATTTCAGATCTTCCCGTCTCTCAAAAAATGTCAGTCATTTGGGTGGTTTGTGATCGCTTCTCTAAGATGGTCCATTTGGTACCCTTGTCTAAATTACCTTCCTCCTTTGATTTGGTGCCATTGTTCTTCCAGCATGTGGTTCGTTTACATGGCATTCCAGAGAATATCGTTTCTGACAGAGGTTCCCAGTTTGTTTTGAGGTTTTGGCGAGCCTTTTGTGCTAGGATGGGCATTGACTTGTCTTTTTCATGGGCTTTCCATCCTCAGACTAATGGCCAGACCGAACGAACCAATCAGACCTTGGAAACATATCTGAGATGCTTTGTTTCTACTGATCAGGATGACTGGGTGTCCTTTTTGCCTTTGGCTGAGTTCGCCCTTAATAATCGGGCCAGCGCGGCTACCTTGGTTTCGCCGTTTTTCTGCAACTCTGGGTTCCATCCTCGTTTCTCTTCAGGGCAGGTTGAGTCTTCGGACTGTCCTGGTGTGGATACTGTGGTGGACAGGTTGCAGCAGATTTGGACTCATGTAGTGGACAATTTGACCTTGTCCCAGGAGAAGGCTCAACGTTTCGCTAATCGCAGACGCTGTGTGGGTCCCCGACTTCGTGTTGGGGATTTGGTTTGGTTATCTTCTCGTCATATTCCTATGAAGGTTTCCTCTCCTAAGTTTAAACCTCGTTTCATTGGTCCGTATAGGATTTCTGAGGTTCTTAATCCTGTGTCTTTTCGTCTGACCCTTCCTGATTCTTTTTCCATCCATACCGTATTCCATAGGTCATTGTTGCGGAGATACGTGGCACCTATGGTTCCATCTGTTGATCCTCCTGCCTCGGTTTTGGTGGAGGGGGAGTTGGAGTATATTGTGGAGAAGATTTTGGATTCTCGTGTTTCAAGACGGAAACTCCAGTATCTGGTTAAGTGGAAGGGTTATGCTCAGGAAGATAATTCCTGGGTCTTTGCCTCTGATGTCCATGCTCCCGACCTTGTTCGTGCCTTTCATATGGCTCATCCTGGTCGTCCTGAGGGCTCTGGTGAGGGTTCGATGACCCCTCCTCAAGGGGGGGTACTGTTGTGAATTCTGTGGCAGAGCTCCCTCCTGTGGTCACAAGTGGTACTTCGGCTGATTCTCTCTGTGAGCTTCCGTTGGTGGAGGAGAGTGGTACTGCGGCTTCTGAGTTTCCTTCCTCAGGTGATGTGGTGAAGTCGTTAGGTGCTGCTCTATTTAACTCCACCTAGTGCTTTGATCCTGGCCTCCAGTCAATGTTCTAGTATTGGACCTGTTTCCTCCTGGATCGTTCCTGTGGCCTGCTGCTCTGCATAGCTAAGTTCCGCTTTTGCTATTTGTTTGCTGTTTTTTTCTGTCCAGCTTGCTTATTTGTTTTTTCTTGCTTGCTGGAAGCTCTGGGACGCAGAGGGTGTACCTCCGTGCCGTTAGTTCGGTACGGAGGGTCTTTTTGCCCCCTTTGCGTGGTTGTTTGTAGGGTTTTGTGTTGACCGCAAAGTTACCTTTCTTATCCTCGCTCTGTTCAGAAAGTCGGGCCTCACTTTGCTAAATCTATTTCATCTCTACGTTTGTCTTTTCATCTTAACTCACAGTCATTATATGTGGGGGCTGCCTTTTCCTTTGGGGTATTTCTCTGAGGCAAGGTAGGCTTATTTTCTATCTTCAGGCTAGCTAGTTTCTCAGGCATACCGAGTTGCATAGGGAGCGTTAGGCGCAATCCACGGCTGCCTCTAGTGTGGTTGGAGAGGATTAGGGATTGCGGTCAGCAGAGTTCCCACGTCTCAGAGCTCGTTCTATGTTTTTGGGTTATTGTCAGGTCACTGTATGTGCTCTGACTTCTATGTCCATTGTGGTACTGAATTACCAGGTCATAACAGGAATAGTAGTCCCATTTGGTACCCGAACCCGAACATTTTGAAAATTTTCGGCCTAACCCACTGAACCCGAACAAAGAGGGGTCCGCTCATCTCTACTCCTGACACATAGGCGAATTATAATCAAGGCTAAAGCCTGGTGCCTGGAGCTCCAGAGGGCTCATGTCCAGATTATAATATTATAGATTATCCATAACATTTTGTGTTCCACCATTGGCTGCGTTAATCGCCATGCAGCAATCTTTCCTTAAGAATCTCTGTAGGCAATACTGAATGGCAGTGCAGCTCTAGGGGAATTCCTGTCGCCTTTTCTGTGATGTGCCAGAGCAATTACATCATCACGCTGGCATCGGTATGTACAATTGTGCTTAAAAGTTAGCATACCCCAGCAAAATTTCTGCTTTCTTGACCTTTTTTCAGAGAATATGAATGATAACACCAAAACGTTTTCTCCATTCATGCATAGTGGTTGGGTGAAGCCATTTATTGTCAAATTACTGTTTTCTCTTTTTAAATCATAATGACAACCCAAAACATCCATATGACCCTGATCAAATGTTCACCTACCCTTGTGATTTTGGCCTAATAACATGCACAGAAGTTGACACAAATGGATTGTCATGGCTACAAAAGGTAACATTCTCACCTGTGACCTGTTTGCTTGTAATCAGTGTGTGTGCATAAAAGCTGAGTGAGTTTCTAGGATCCAGACAGACTTTTGCATTTTTCATCCAGTCACTGATGGTTCTGGATTGTGAGCAGGCTCGGACTGGCCCACCGGAGAACCGGAGGATTCTCCGGTGGGCCCAGGCACTGACACCTGCTGTATGGGCCCCCACTGCTCCAGGGCCCCACCCACCTCCCTCACACCCTCCTTCCTTGAAGACGATACTCACCCTGCTCCAGCGATGGTTGGTCTCGGCGTCTGCAGCTCAGCTCCTCCTGCTTGAGCGGTCACGTGGTACCGCTCATTAAGGTCATGAATATGCGCATATTCATGACCTTAATTAGTGGTATCACATGACCGCTCAAGCAGGAAGAAGGTGCTGCGCCGGAAGTCGGGACAGAGCCTGGAGCCATGTCTACGCGGTCGCGCGGTGTGTGGGACAGGACAGGTGAGTCTGAGGGACGGGTCAGGTCAGGTGAGTATGAGGGACGGGGGCGGGGCGTCCTCCAGTGCAGCGCTGATAGCAGGAGATCTCCTGTGCTGTGGAGAGAGGCTGAGGAGCAGCGCAATGGTGGGGGCTCTGTACATGACAGGAGTACTCCATGGGGCTGATCTGAGGGTTGTGGGGGCACAGATAAGCGGACGTTCCTACATGGGGGTTGTACAGAGAGCAGGGTGACTTTTGAATGTGGGGAAGGAGGGGGTACTGTCACATGGGGGTCTGTGGGGAAGGAGGGGGTGCTGTCACGTGGGGGTCTTTGGGGAAGGAGGGGGTGCTGTCACGTGGGGGTCTTTGGGGAAGGAGGGGGTGCTGTCATGTGGGGGTCTGTGGGGAAGGAGGGGGTGCTGTCACGTGGGGGTCTGTGGGGAAGGAGGGGGTGCTGTCAGGTGGGGGTCTGTGGGGAAGGAGGGGGTGCTGTCACGTGGGGGTCTGTGGAGAAGGAGGGGGTGCTGTCACATGGGGGTCTTTGGGGAAGGAGGGGGTGCTGTCACGTGGGGGTCTTTGGGGAACGAGGGGGTGCTGTCAGGTGGGGGTCTGTGGGGAAGAAGGGGGTGCTGTCACGTGGGGGTCTGTGGGGAAGGAGGGGGTGCTGTCACGTGGGGGTCTGGGGAAGGTGGGGGTGCTGTCACGTGGGGGTCTGTGGGGAAGGATGGGGTGTCACGTGGGGGTCTGTGGGGAGGGAGGGGGTGCTGTCACGTGGGGGTCTGTGGGGAGGGAGGGGATGCTGTCACACACATGGGGGGTCTGTGGGGAAGGAGGGGGTGCTGTCACACACATGGGGGGGTCTGTGGGGAAGGAGGGGGTGCTGTCACACACATGGGGGTTCTGAAGGAGGACATAAGCCGATGCGCCATGCAAGATGGGAGCGGGGGGGGGGGTTGAGAGACAAGCCATGCATACAGGGGGGGATAAGATCCATGCATTCGGGGGGGAATACGAGCCATGCATTCAGGGGGGGGATATGAGCCAAGCATAGAGGGGGGAATATGAGCCATGCATTCAGGGGGGGGGATATGAGTCATGCATTCAGGGGGGGGGAATATGAGCCATGCATACAGGAGGGGGGGTCATTATACAGCATTGAGCATCATGTGGGATCATTATACAGTATTGAGCATCATCTGTGGCCATTATACAGTATTGAGCATCATGTGTGGCCATTATACAGTGTTGAGCATCATGTGTGGCCGTTATACAGTATTGAGCATCATGTGTGGCCAATGGACATTATACAGTATGGAGCATCATGTGTGGCCGTTTTACAGTATAGAGCATCATGTGTGGCCGTTATACAGTATGGAGCATCATGTGTGGCCGTTATACAGTATGGAGCATCATGTGTGGCCGTTATACAGTATGGAGCATCATGTGTGGCCGTTATACAGTATGGAGCATCATTTGTGGCCATTATACAGTATTGAGCATCATGTGGGATCATTATACAGTATGGAGCGTCATTTGTGGCCATTATACAGTATGAAGCATCATCTGTGGCCATTATACAGTATGGAGCATCATGTGTGGCCATTATACAGTATGGAGCATCATTTGTGGCCATTATACAGTATGGAGCATCATTTGTGGCCATTATACAGTATTGAGCATCATTATGAAAAATAGTCCCAAAGTCATTTTAAACTAATGATAGTATCATGCATCCAGTGGCATGTATATGCTAAATAGAATATTAATAGCAGACAAGAAATGACTCAAAATATATAAGATACAACAGGAGAACAATGAGTCAGAGAAATATGCCAGTATAAACAAATGTGAAAAAGCTTTATTAATGTGAAAATAAAACAAACAAAGAAACAGAACTGTTTATACAAAGTGTCAAACAGTTCTAATGAGCAACCAATACAATGTATAGCCGTACAAACAACAGGTGTGAAGCAAGATTCCAATTAAAACAATGAACGGTTCGCCAAGCCTAATTGTCTACACAGGGTAGAAGTATACTATGTCAAATAACATCTATCACAGCGGTACTAGGAATGACATATACAGGGGATATCATGTAATACATACATAGACCAAACTACATCGTATATCCATAAGTATGGGCAAAGAGTATAACGGGGATGTTTATGAAGAGGAGTAATGCTTATAATAATCCCAAAGCAGCACAAAATAATGTGTCCTCCATAGCTCCAATAGATCCAAATCACACCCACACATATAAAACCCCCAAAGCACAGAAGAGTCAGTCTAAGAACAATGACATATATCCCCCAAATAGACCGCAGTAACAGAGAGGTGACGGTAAATAGTTACCCATGTGTGCAAAGGCAGGCAGAGTCGGTCCAAGGTCCCCAACGCACGTTTCGGTGCGGGTACAACTTCCTCAGGGGGCGTATTGAGCATCATGTGGGATCATTATACAATATGGAGAACTGTGTGTGTGGCCGTTATACAGTATGGAGCGCTATGTGGCCATTATACAGTATGGAGCATCATGTGTGTGGCCATTATACAGTATTGAGCATTATGTGTGGCCATATTTTTTTTTGTTTATAATTATTGTATATAAAACAGTGTGATCAGCAGTGCTAAATGGGTGTGGTTGGGACATGGATATGGGTGTGACTAGTTGTGAAATGGGTGTGGTAAGAGGCGTGGCCCAAAATTTGCCGCGGCGCACTAAGCGCGCCGCAAACTTTATACCTCCTTCCCTTCTTCAACAGTTGGGAGGTATGGTACCACATTTGCCACATCATGGCAGGTGCCGCAAATCCCATAGGGAATGAATGAGGCCGAACGCAGTATTGCTGTAAGTGATCCGTTACGCGGCAGATGCAGAAAAACTGCTCGATCTACTGCAAAAGGCGACTTTCACATCAGCGATTCTTGCCAAAGTCTATGCCGATACTCACCAAAGGGGGAGGCAGCACTAAAAGTGCCTAGGGCAGCAGAAACTCTAAATAATGCCCTTGGGGGCTACATTCTATTCTGTGGGGGGACTGCATTATACTCAGGGTACTACATTATATTATGGGGGGCTACATCATACTATATGAGGGGGCTACAGTATACTCTATGGGGGGCTGCATTATATTCTGTGGTGGAACTGCTGTAAGTACTCGGGCAGAAATCCGAGAGTGGACCCTCTGGGTCGTGACTCTAGAGCCCCCGGGGTCGAGCGGACCAGATGGAATCACCCCCTATACAGGGAGTGTTAGGAGCAGGACCTCGGGGGAATGGAGACACAACAGCTAGAGCCAAAGGGGCGACCCAAGATAAGGAAGGAAACCAAAGGCTATAAGGATGGCAGGGAATAATAGGAAAACAAGACTTAACTGAAAATGACTGGAACACGGAACGGCAGAACACAGCAGGAACACGGACTGGCAGGACTCAGCAGGAACACGGACCGGAAGGACTCAGCAGGAACACGGGCTGGCAGAACACAGCAGGAACACGGACTAGCAGGATACAGCAGGAACACGGACTGGCAGGATACAGCAGGAACACGGACTGGCAGGATACAGCAGGAACACGGACAGGCAGGACACAGCAGGAACACGGACAGGCAAGACACAGCAGGAACACGGGCTGGCAGGACACTAAGACAAAGTAAAGACTGGGCTGAGAGAAGACACTGGTGCAGGGGAGCCTAGGGCATAGGGACACTGACGGCAGACAGTGCACCTACAAAGCAAAGGCGTCTTACCTAGGGAGACGCCGGGAAGAAATACCCGATGGGCGCCGCCATGTTGGGGCGGAGCCACCGGGTCGCAACCTCCCAGAAGGCTCTGCGATGGAGGAGACGCGACCGCGCATGCGCAGAGGGACCGGACGCCGTGAGCCGGCGAAGGAGGAAGCAGAGCGGCACTGGACAGGATCGCGAGTGCGCCGAGGGACGGGAGAAGCCGGGTAAGTATGCGCAGCGTGCGCAGCGTACGTAACAGTACCCCCCTCCTTAGTCCCCCTCTTTTTAAGGCTAGAAAGGAATCTTTTCATGATAAGAGGAGCATTGATGTTCTCTCGGGGCTCCCAGGACCTCTCCTCACGGCCAAATCCCTCCCAATCAATCAAAAAATAAGTTTTACCCCTAACTACCTTTTTGGCAAGAATGTCTTTAACATTAAAGATTCCATCAGAAGTACAGAGCTGAGGAGAGGAAGAGGTAGCGGAGTGAAAACGATTAAAGACTGCAGGCTTGAGAAGAGACACATGGAAGGCGTTGGGAATGCGTAAAGAGGCAGGCAACTTCAACTTATAAGAAACATCATTAATGCGACTCAAGATAGGAAAAGGACCAATATAGCGGGGACCCAGTTTGCAAGAGGGAATTTTAAGCTTGATATAGCGAGAGGAAAGCCAAACTTTATCACCCGGAGAATATGGCGGAGCATCCAAATGCCTTTTGTCAGCAAACTTTTTCATATTAAGGCTAGCTCTCTCAAGAGCCACTTTGGTCTCACTCCAAATCGTAGAGAATTCCCGGGACAAGAAATCCGCTGCCGGTACCCCCGAGGAAAGAGAAACAGGAAGAGGAATGTTCGGATGTTGACCATAGACTACAAAAAAGGGGGTTTTGGAGGAAGACTCGCTGGGAAGATTGTTATATGAGAATTCGGCCCAGGGGAGAAGAGAGACCCAGTCATCTTGGTGTGCATTGGAGAAATGTCGCAGATATGTAGTCAGGACTTGATTAACTCGCTCCACTTGTCCGTTGGAAGGGGTGATAGGCGGAAGAAAAGTCCAAGTTAACCTTTAATAGACTGCAGAGAGCTCTCCAAAAACGTGAGGTAAATTGTACTCCACGGTCTGAGACGATATGATGAGGAAAACCATGAAGACGGAAGACTTGGTGTAAACAGATCTTTGCCAACTCAGGAGCGGAAGGCAGACCAGGTAATGCGATGAAGTGAGCCATCTTGGAGAACCGATCTACAACAACCAAGATGACAGAGCAATTCGAGGAACAAGGTAGATCAGTGATGAAGTCCATAGCTATATGACTCCAAGGAACGGAAGGCACAGGCAGAGGATGCAGGAGACCGGAAGGAAGCTGCCTAGGGACTTTATTTTTTGCACAAGAAGGACAAGAAGCGATGAATTTGGTGATGTTTTGTCGGAGAGATGGCCACCAGTAATGCCGAGAGATAAGAGAAAGTGTCTTCTTGACTCCTACGTGACCTTCACGAGTATTGAAGGCAGTCTTCCACTCATCGCCTGCACGAATACGAACCAAATTATGTGCGCCACGTAGATCTAATTTGGTAAAAATTTGCGCACCCCGAAGACGGTCGAAGAGTTCCGGAATGAGTGGCAGAGGATATTTGTTCTTCACCGTGATGTTGTTTAGGCCTCGATAATCAATGCAGGGACGGAGAGAACCGTCTTTCTTGTTCACGAAAAAAAACCCTGCTCCGGCCGGAGAAGAAGACTTGCGAATGAATCCTTTAGCAAGATTTTCTTGAATGTACTCAGACATAGCTTGAGTCTCAGCAGGAGAGAGAGGATAGATCCTGCCCCTGGGCAGGTTAGTTCCAGGCACGAGATCTATGGGACAATCATAGAGCTGGTGAGGCGGAAGACCCTCAGCCTCCTTCTTGTTGAAGACATCAGAATAAGCGCTGTAGACACAGGGTAAGGCGGGAAAAGAAGAGGAAGGAGAAGAATTAGAGGAAGATCCCACAGGACGCACCGGCAGCAGACAACGTTCCCGACAAAGCTCACCCCAGCGCAAGATATTACCATTGCGCCAATCTAAAATGGGCTCGTGGTTCCGTAACCAAGGAAGACCTAAGAGCATAGGATGAGACAGACCCGCTAAAACATAAAATGCAATTCTCTCCTTGTGTTGAGCCCCAACCTGAAGTTCCACCTCAAGTGTTACTTGAGTAATGGTCTCCTGTAACGGTTTACCATCCACAGATGCAAGAATCACAGGAGCCTCTAAGGTTTTGACTGGAACGGAGAATTTCAAAACCTCCTCCAACCTAATAAAATTCCCTGCTGCGCCCGAATCCACATACGCATCCAGAGAAATGTCTTTGCCCGCAATATGCAAAAGAACGGACAAAGTAAGGGGTTGAGAGGGATCACACACACCTAGGGATGCCTCTCTTACCTGACCTAGGCGGAGGAGTTTCAGGGCAAGAGCGTAATAAATGAGCAGCACTCCCGCAGTAAAAGCATAACCCCTGAGTGCGCCTCTCTTTACGACGTTGTTCGGACATCTTAAGACGGTCCACTTGCATAGGTTCCGGTGCGGACGCCTGAGAGGAGGTTCTAGGCTGAGGACTGAGTGGCTTACGGGTGGCAGAAGAAGGACGAAGAGACCTCCGCTCACGGGCGCGTTCTTGGAACCGAAGGTCAATACGGGTAGCTAAGGAAATTAATTCCTCCAAAACAGTAGGGGTGTCCCGACCGGCTAACTCATCTTTTATGCGCCCAGAGAGACCCCGCCAAAAAGCACCCACCAACGCCTCATTGTTCCAGCCCAAGTCAGAGGAGAGTGTGCGGAACTGAATAGCGTACTGGCCTACGGATAACGACCCCTGATGGAGAGAAAATAGAGCTTCAGTTGTAGAGGCCAGATGTCCAGGTTCGTCAAAGACAAGACGGAAAGTCTCCAAAAATTCAGACAACCGGGAGACTAGAGGATCGTCTCGCTCCCAGAGTGGATTAACCCATGCCAAGGCGTCACCCTCCAGATGGCAAATCAAAAACGCAACTTTGGACCGATCCGTCGGGTAATGCTGGGGCAGAAGCTCAAAGTGAAGACGGCATTGGTTTAGAAATCCTCGGCAGGACTTAGGATCCCCTTTGTACCAAGGCGGTTTAGCCAAGCGGGGAGGAGGGTGGGACGCAGGAGCAGACGTAGAAGCGGCTGTCTGGATGGAAAGCAGCCGATCGTCAATAGAAGACATATAACTAAGTATATGGGCCTGGGTGTCACGCTGCTGAGCTAACTCTTGCTGTAAGCCAACGAGTAGAGCGGCGTTGCCAGGATCGGAGGACTGGAGCGTGGACAAACGAGAATCCATAGTTTTCATAAAAGACATCATGCGGGACTGATTCTCTCGCAAAAAGAGTAGCTCTTTCTGCGCAGCAGAGGCCCCAGCGGGGTCCATGGCCTTTGCTTACTGTAAGTACTCGGGCAGAAATCCGAGAGTGGACCCTCTGGGTCGTGACTCTAGAGCCCCCGGGGTCGAGCGGACCAGATGGAATCACCCCCTATACAGGGAGTGTTAGGAGCAGGACCTCGGGGGAATGGAGACACAACAGCTAGAGCCAAAGGGGCGACCCAAGATAAGGAAGGAAACCAAAGGCTATAAGGATGGCAGGGAATAATAGGAAAACAAGACTTAACTGAAAATGACTGGAACACGGAACGGCAGAACACAGCAGGAACACGGACTGGCAGGACTCAGCAGGAACACGGACCGGAAGGACTCAGCAGGAACACGGGCTGGCAGAACACAGCAGGAACACGGACTAGCAGGATACAGCAGGAACACGGACTGGCAGGATACAGCAGGAACACGGACTGGCAGGATACAGCAGGAACACGGACAGGCAGGACACAGCAGGAACACGTACTGGCAGGATACAGCAGGAACACGGACAGGCAGGACACAGCAGGAACACGGACAGGCAAGACACAGCAGGAACACGGGCTGGCAGGACACTAAGACAAAGTAAAGACTGGGCTGAGAGAAGACACTGGTGCAGGGGAGCCTAGGGCATAGGGACACTGACGGCAGACAGTGCACCTACAAAGCAAAGGCGTCTTACCTAGGGAGACGCCGGGAAGAAATACCCGATGGGCGCTGCCATGTTGGGGCGGAGCCACCGGGTCGCGACCTCCCAGAAGGCTCTGCGATGGAGGAGACGCGACCGCGCATGCGCAGAGGGACTGGACGCCGTGAGCCGGCGAAGGAGGAAGCAGAGCGGCACTGGACAGGATCGCGAGTGCGCCGAGGGACGGGAGAAGCCGGATAAGTATGCGCAGCGTGCGCAGCGTACGTAACAACTGCATTCTCTCAGGGGACTACATTATATTCTGTGGTGGGTTGCACTATACTATATGAGGTGGGCTGCATTATACCCTATGGGGGTGCTACATTATATTCTATGGTGGGGACTGTCATACCTGAAGGGGTTGCATTATATTTTGTGGGGTGCTGCATTATATTCTATGAGAGGGGACCGCATTATATTTTATGAGCGGGCTACATTATATTCTGTGAGGGGGCTACCCCAACCCTTGCTACATTATTAAGACGTGAACTACCTTATTTTATACCCTGATATTAGCGCTTTTTACCGCACAATTGGTGGTCTTGTATCTATTTCTATGTAGCTACATAGTGGGCCCCAAGAATGATTTTCTCTGGTGGGCCCAAGGTGCTCCAGTCCGACGCTGATTGTGAGTCATGGGGAAATCAAAAGAAATTTCAACAGATCTACGGGAAATGTTAGATGAACTGTATAAAACAGGAAAGGGATACAAAAAGATATCCAAGGAATTGATAATGCCAGTCAGCAGCGTTCAAAATATGATTAACAAATGGCAAATCAGGGGCTTTGAAAAACAAAACCACAGTCAGGTAGACCAACAAAAATGCAGTTCACAACTGCCAGGAAAATTGTTTGGGATGCAAAGAAAATCCCACAAATAACATCAGCTGAAATACAGGACTCTCTGAAAACTAGCAGAGTGGCGGTTTCAGGATGCACAATAAGGAGGCACTTGATGAAAAATGGGCTGCGTGGTCGAGTCGCCAGAAGAAAGCCATTGCTGCGCAAATGCCACAAAGTATCTCACCTACAATACGCAAAACAGCACAGAGACAAGCCTCAAAACTTCTGGAACAAGGTAATTTGGAATAATGAGACCAATATTTAACTTTTTGGCCACAACCATAAACGTTACATTTGGAGAGAGGTCAACATGGCCTTTGATGAAAGGAACACCATTCCTACTGTAAAGTATGGATGAGGATCGCTGATATTTTGGGGATGTGTGAGCTAAAAAGGCACAAGAAACTTGGTCAAGGTTGAAGGAAAGATGAATGCAGCACATTTTTAGCAAATACTGGATTCAAATTTGCAATCATCAGCCTGGAAGCTGTGCATGGGATGTACTTGCATGTTTCAACATGAAATTGATCCAAAACACAAGACCAAGTCGACCTGTTATTGCCTACAGCAGAACAAAGTGAAGGTTCTAGAGTGGCCATCTCAGTCTCCTGACCTCAATAACATTGAGCCACTTTGGGGAGATCTCAAGCACGCAGTTCAGGACAGACAGTGCAGGAATTTAAAGGAACTGGAAGCTTTTTGCCAAGAAAAGTGGGCAGCTTTACCATCTGAGAAAATAAAGAACCTCATCCACAACTACCACCAAAGACTGCAAGCTGTCATTGATGTAAGAGGGCGCAATACACGTCACTAAGAAATGTTGTATGTGAACTTTTGATCAGGGTCATTTGGATGTTTTGGATTGTTATTATGTTTTAAAAAGGGAAAACACAGTAGTTTGACAATAAATGGCTTCACCCAACCACTAACCATGAGTGAAGAAAAAGTTTTGGTGTCATTCATATTCTCTGAAAAAGGCCAAGAAAGCAGAAATTCTGCCAGGGGCATGTAAACTTTTGAGCACCACTGTACACACCGGCCACAAGAATAAATAGATCCCCGGGACTGGAGCAGGGAATTTTTTCCAGAAAATGAAGTACCGTATATACTCGAGTATAAGCCGAGATATTCAGCCCAAATTTTTGGGCTGAAAATGCCCCTCTCGGCTTATACTCGAGTCAAGGTGGGTGGCAGGGTCGGCGGGTGAGGGGGTGAGGACGCTGAGGCATACTTACCTGCTTCCAGCGATCCTGACGCTCCCCCTGCCGTCCCACGGTCTTCGGTGCTGCAGCTCTCCCACTGTTCAGCGGTCACGTGGGACCGCTCATTAGAGAAATGAATAAGCGGCTCCACCTCCCATAGGGGTGGAGCCGCCTATTCATTTCTCTAATCAGCGGTGCCGGTGACCGCTGATAGAGGAAGAAGCTGCGGCACCGAAGACCAGCTGTCCGGGAGAAGGAGCTGGACACCGGGACCAGGTAAGTATCGCATATTTACCTATCCCCGTTCCAGCCGCCGGGCGCCGCTCCATCTTTCCGGCGCCGCTCCATCTTCCCGGGGCGGCTCCATCTTCTCGGCGTCTCTCCGCTCTGACTGTGCAGGTCAGAGGGTGCGATGACGCATATAGTGTGCGCGGCGCCCTCTGCCTGATCAGTCAGAGCGGAGACACGCCGGGACCGGACGCTGGGAGCTGCAAGCAAGAGAGGTGAGTATGGCTTTTTTTTTTATTGCAGCAGCAGCAATGGCACAGATATATGTGGAGCATCTATGGGGAAATATGAACGGTGCAGAGCACTATATGGGGCACAGCTATGGGGAAATATGAACGGTGCAGAGCACTATATGGCACAGCTATGGGGAAATATGAACAGTGCAGAGCACTATGTGGCACAGCTATGGGGAAATATGAACGGTGCAGAGCACTATATGGCAGAGCTATGGGGAAATATGAACGGTGCAGAGCACTATATGGCACAGCTATGGGGAAATATGAATGGTGCAGAGCACTATATGGCACAGCTATGGGGAAATATGAACGGTGCAGAGCACTATATGGCACAGCTATGGGGAAATATGAACGGTGCAGAGCACTATATGGCACAGCTATGGGGAAATATGAACGGTGCAGAGCACTATATGGCACAGCTATGGGGAAATATGAACGGTGCAGAACACTATATGGCACAGCTATGGGGAAATATGAACGGTGCAGAGCACTATGTGACACAGCTATGGGGAAATATGAACGGTGCAGAGCACTATATGGCACAGCTATGGGGAAATATGAATGGTGCAGAGCACTATATGGCACAGCTATGGGGAAATATGAACGGTGCAGAGCACTATATGGCACAGCTATGGGGAAATATGAACGGTGCAGAGCACTATATGGCACAGCTATGGGGAAATATGAACGGTGCAGAGCACTATATGGCACAGCTATGGGGAAATATGAACGGTGCAGAACACTATATGGCAGAGCTATGGGGCAATATGAACGGTGCAGAGCACTATGTGACACAGCTATGGGGAAATATGAACGGTGCAGAGCACTATATGGCAGCTATGGGGAAATATGAACGGTGCAGAGCACTATATGGCAAAGCTATGGGGAAATATGAACGGTGCAGAGCACTATATGGCACAGCTATGGGGCAATATGAATGGTGCAGAGCACTATATGGCACAGCTATGGGGAAATATGAATGGTGCAGAGCACTATATGGCACAGCTATGGGGAAATATGAACGGTGCAGAGCACTATATGGCACAGCTATGGGGAAATATGAATGGTGCAGAGTAATATATGGCACAGCTATGGGGCAATAATGAACGGTGCAGAGCACTATATGGCACAGCTATGGGGCAATAATGAACGGTGCAGAGCACTATATGGCAGAGCTATGGGGCAATAATGAACGGTGCAGAGCACTATATGGCACAGCTATGTGGCAATAATGAACGGTGCAGAGCACTATATGGCACAGCTATGGAGCAAGAATGATCTATTTTTATTTTTGAAATTCACCGGTAAATGCTGCATTTCCACCCTACGCTTATACTCAAGTCAATAAGTTTTCCCAGTTTTTTGTGGCAAAATTAGGGGGGTCGGCTTATACTCGGGTCGGCTTATACTCGGGTCGGCTTATACTCGAGTATATACGGTATTTCCCCCAGAAAATTATTGCAATTAAACATGTTTTATTGTAGATGTTTATTTCATTTGTGTGTTTTGGAAAAACACAAAGAAAACTGAGAAAAAAATGAAAATTGGACATAATTTCACACTACACCTCAAAAATGACTCAGACAAAATTGTTGGCACCCTAAATATAATATTTGTTTGCACATTCTTTGGAACAAATAACTGCAATAAATTACTTCCTATAACCATCAACAAGCTTCTTATATCTATTATTTGTAATTTTGGACAACTTTTTTTTTTGCAAACTCTCATATTTGAAGGGAGCCTTATTCAAAAAGGAATTTTAAGATCTCTCCACAGGTGTTCAATGAGATTTAGATCCAGACTCATTGCTGGCGACTTCACAACTCTCCAGCACTTTGTTTCCATTCATTTCTTGGTGTTTCTTGAAGTATGTTTGGAGTCATTGTCCTGCTGGAAGACCAATGACCTAGGGTGCAAATCCTGCTTTCTAGCTTTTTGCCACTGGCCACCTCATTGTCACCCTGTCAAGCCAACCAGTTCAAGAGGCAGCATAAGAACTCTGAATCATCTTTGAACCTCCACTATATTTGACTGTAGGTGCTGTGTTTTTTTCTTTGTAGGCCTCATTCCATTTTCGTTGAATAATAGAATGATGTACTTTGACAAAAAGCTATATCTTGGTCTCATCTGTCCACAACATGCTTTCCCAGAAGGATTTTGGCTCACTCACGTACATTTTAGCAAACCGCAGTATAGCTTTTTCAAGTCTCTGTGTCAGCAGTAGGGTCTTCCTGGATCTCCTGCCACAGCATTTCATTTACTTCAATGTTGATGGATAGTTTGTGCTGACACTGATGCACCCTGAGCCTGCAGGACAGATTTAATTTCTTTGGAACTTAATTTGGGCTGTTTATCCCTTATCCGGACTATCTTGCGTTGCAACCTTTCATCAAATTTTCTCTGCCATCAATGTCTAGTGAGATTAGTTACAGTGCCAGGGTTGTGCACTTCTAGATTATGTTGCTCACTATGGACAACGGACCATCAAGTTCTCAGGAGTTGGACTTGTAACCTTGAGATTGTTGCTATTTTTCAACACTTTTGGATCTCATGTCCTCAAACTGTTCTCTTCTCCTCTTTCTGTTCTTTACAATTAGTGTGGCACACAAAGACACACAGAAACAGACTCCTTTTTTTATCTGGTTTCAGATTTTCGCATTCCTACACCTGTTACTTGCCACATATAAGTTTGAACGAGCATCACATGCTTGTAACAAATTTGTTTACCAACATTTTTGGGAATGTGCCATCAATTTTTGTCCAGCCTTTTTAGTGGTTTGGTGTGAAATTTTGTCTAATTTGCATTTTTCCTCTTTTTTTGTATTGTTCTAATATACAAAAAGGAAATAAACATATGTATAACAAAACAAGTAATTGCAATAATTTACTGGGAGAAATATGACATTTTCTAGAACAATTTCTAGGGTGCCAGCACTTTAGGTCATGACTAGGCTTGAGCAAAACGGATCGGACAAATTCAAAAGTCGCCGACTTTTGGCAAAGTTGGGTTTCATGAAACCCCACCCGATCCTAGTGTGGGATCGGTCATGCGGTCGGCGATCTTTGCGCCAAAGTCGCGTTTCGTATGACGCGTTTGGCGCCATTTTTTCAGCCAATGAAGGAGCGTGGGCAGAGTGATGACATAGGTCTTAGGGGCGTGGACGCCTATTGCCATCTTGCACACAATATATAGATAAAGGGTGCACTCTAGCTGTATCTCAAATCAAGGGTGGGTGCATAACCTAGTTCACTGATATATATAACCACTGATATATATTGCCATCTTGTCGCTTGTGCACTGTAGCGATTTGCAATGTGTAACACCAGCTTTTCTGTTCAGGGACGGAGAGATAGAGAGAGAGAACCCGACTCGACCCTAAAAAAGTAAAAGTCGCTCAACCCTAGTCATGACTATAGGAGGCCATCTTGGGGCTAAAATTGTATAAAGGAGGCTACAGGGGGCTCATATTGTATATTCGGGATATATGAGGCTCATGCTGTATATAAGATGGCATGCGGGTCTTATAATGTATATAGAAGGCTCTGCGAGGGCTCATATTGCATTTAAGAGTCTATGTTTGAGCTCATGCTGTGTGTTGGGAGCTTTATGGGGGCTTATACTGTGCATAGTATGCTGTTTTGGGGGCTCATGCTGTATATAGGAGGCCTTTTGAGGGCTCAAGCTGAATATATGAGGCTATGTGAGAGCTCATCCTGTGCATAGGAGGATATGTGGAGCTCACACTATATTTTGTGAGCTATGTGGGAGTTCATATTGTATATAGGAGGCTATTTGGTGGTTCAAACTATATATTGGGGCTTTGTGAGGGCTTACATTGCACTCATGTCACCTGCACCTGAAAAACATGTCTAGCATTCAAACTTTTTTACTTTTGACTCTGGACAAACTTTTATGTGGCTCTTATTCATTCTCATCTGAGCTATTGCAATGCTTTCCCTCTCACTAAACTCTCCCCTCTCCAATCCATTCTAAATGCAGCAGCAAAGATCATATTCCTGTCCAAATGCTACACTGATTCCTCTAACTTGTGCCAGTCATTGCACTAGTTGCCCTTCACTACATACTCCAATAAAAAACGTATCACTCTCACCCACCAAGCTCTCCTCGTTTGCCAAGTTTGATTCCATGGCAAGAGTTATTTTTTTAGGGTTTTTAGAAAATAATAACACACAAGTGTGTATCATTAAGGACTCAAGAATAGAACATGGAAAAGCAATGATGTTGTCTGAGAACAGAATTAATAATTTACTATTGATGGAATTTAAGAGTGAATGAATTGCACACATAAAAGGCAAATGAAAATAGGAAAAATGAAATAGGACAGGCACTATGAAAGCAGCAAAGAATATTGGTAGGCAAATTTAATTACATAACATTAATATTTTCATAGCAGGATTCAGAATTATAACAATATTATGAACACAAATAATTGGTAACTAGTGTTGAGCATTCCGATACCGCAAGTATCGGGTATCGGCCGATACTTGCGGTATCGGAATTCCGATACCGAGATCCGATATTTTTGTGATATCGGGTATCGGTATCGGAAGTGTAAAATAAAGAATTAAAATAAAAAATATTGTTATATTCACCTCTCCGGCGGCCCCTGGACATCAGCGGGAGGATCCGGCGTCCGGCACGGCTTCTTTCTTCAAAATGCGCGCCTTCAGGACCTGTGGAATGACGTCCCGGCTTCTGATTGGTCGCGTGCCGCCCATGTGACCGCCACGCGACCAATCAGAAGCCGCGACGTCATTCCTCAGGTCCTAGAAGGCGCTCATTCTAGGACTTTAGCTGAGGAATGACGTCGCGGCTTCTGATTGGTCGCGTGGCGGTCACATGGGCGGCACGCGACCAATCAGAAGCCGGGACGTCATTCCACAGGTCCTGAAGGCGCGCATTTTGAAGAAAGAAGCCGTGCCGGACGCCGGATCCTCCCGCTGATGTCCAGGGGCCGCCGGAGAGGTGAATATAACAATATTTTTTATTTTAATTCTTTATTTTACACTTTAATATGGATCCCAGGGCCTGAAGGAGAGTTTCCTCTCCTTCAGACCCTGGGATCCATGAGGATACATTCCGATACTTGATGTCCCATTGACTTGTATTGGTATCGGATATCGGTATCGGCGATATCCGATATTTTTCGGGTATCGGCCGATACTATCCGATACCGATACTTTCAAGTATCGGACGGTATCGCTCAACACTATTGGTAACTGAAAATCCTACATATGAGAGTGTGAGTAAGAAGGAAATGTGTAAGATATAATGTTATCACAGAGAATTTTTAAAAGGTGCAAGAAATATTTATTGTTTTGAGGATGCAAACACAGGAGACACGCAATGCAGACAGCTGCTATGGAGTTTAGATAAAGCTGTGAGAATCTAAATTTTTGCTTTTGGGCTATGGAAACTTGATCGGACACCCATGCAGGAATCTCCTTTATGACTGCATTCCCTTTCTTTCACAGGCAGCACTTCATGCATAACAAGGGGTAGATATATCATTTGTGCAACCTGTGCAGCCACTCTGGGCCTAAGAGCCATGGAGGCATATTTTCATCTACAAAGAAGGTGAAATTGTGCATTATTATGAATTATTTTTTTATTATTATTATTTTTTATAGCTAAATTTATTCCATGGAGCTTTACACATGAGGAGGGGTATACATAATAAAAACAAGTGCAGTAATCTTAAACAATACAGGTCATGACTGGTACAAGAGGACCCTGCCTGCTAGGGCTCACAATTACCAAGGGATGGGTGAGGATAGAGTAGGCGAGGGTAGAGCTGGTCGTGCAGTGGCTTAGTCGACCTGTGGTTGCTGCAGGTTGTAGGCTTGTTGGAAGAGGTAGGTCTTCAGGTTCTTTTTGAAGGTTTCATGGTAGGCGAGAGTCTGATATGTTGTGGTAGAGAGTTCCAGAGTAGAGGGGTAGACAGGAGAAATCTTGTATGCGATTGTGGGAAGAGAAAATAAGAAGTGAGTAGAGATGGAGATCTTGTGAGGATCGGAGGTTGCGTGCAGGTAAGTACCGGGAGACGAGGTCACAGATGTATGGAGGAGACAGGTTGTGGATGGCTTTGTATGCCATGGTTAGGGTTTTGAAATGTAGTCTTTGGGTAATGGGGAGCCAGTGAAGGGATTGACAGAGGGGAGAAGCTGGGGAATAGCGGGGGCTATTCCCCAGCAGCAGAGTTTAGAGTAGATTGGAGGGGTGCGAGAGTGTTCAAGGCGAGGCCACAGAGCGGGAGGTTGCAGTGAATAGACATGAGAGAATACATTTCAAAAACCTGACCGGCACAACCAAACATAGACTAAGTGTGAACAGGTGTTGAACCTAGAGTTGCCAACTCGTATATAGTTAAGTAAATAAGGCAGCACACTGCAGCGCTAAAACATGCAAACTTGAAAACACGAAATTTTAACTGCATTACTGCACTAGAAATATGAAAAATGAGAGCTTTTAGCGCATAAAAATGGCCAATTTTGTGTGTACCTGGTAGCCCCTTTACGGCATCTCTCTTATACCAGGTCCTACGCTTGCCTTACCTCACTGAGAATAAACGTCTCCATCTGAATGGGTACATGTGAAACCTCTTCTTAAAATTCTCTCTCTCTGTGGAGGGGCAATGGACCTGATGTAATTAAAACACCTGAAGCTAGGAGGCGGAGTGCACGATCAGAAGGCTAAAGAATACATTTCAAAAACCTGACCGGCACATCCAAACATAGACTAAGTGTGAACAGGTGCTGAACCTAGAGTCGCCAACTCGTATATAGTTAAGTAAATAAGGCAGCACACTGCAGCGCTAAAACATGTAATTTTGAAAACACGAAATTTGAACTGCATTACTGCACTAGAAATATGAAAAATGAGAGAATAACGCCGGATTCCTCCTTATTTGTCTCGCTAATAGAGCTTGCCGAATAGCTGCTGTGGGAACCTGGCTGTGTGATAGTCACAACACACAGAATCTCCATGCATGTGTTGTGACTGTCACACAGCCCGACACATGCAGCTGCGGAGCAAGACACCTGATTATCGGGAGCAATCCAGGTATTCGGGTTCCCGCAGCAGCTATTCGGTAAGCTCTATTAGCGAGCTGAATAAGGAGGGATCCAATGATATTCCCTCATGTCTAATTATGAACTGTTGGACAAGAAAGGGACCAGATCTTGTTCTTGTCCAGGGGCCACTTCTGTCTGCATCTGTCAGTGATGTACAATATATACTAATCAGTTATGAAATGTGCACTAATGTGATATTGAAATTCTTATAAATGTACCCTCATTAAGACATCTATTATAGTCTATACACATGTCCATTTATTTGCGGACCAATTGTCCCAAAAAGAATGGAAGCATTGGTTTTTGATCCGATTTGAGGATCAAACTCCCCCTTTCAAGGGAATAAGTCTATCAAAAAACATATAGCACTTGAATGCTATCTGTGTGTCTTCTGTCTACTGTCTGTTTTTGCTGGCCGACTGGTGAAATATAAATTGTATTGCATACAAGTAAAACAGATGCCATACTGATGGGAAATATAGACAAAAATGGATGAAAACTGGCTGAAAAATGGTCAATTATTTGTACATATTCAAAATAACTTGGTGGCTCGCTGGGTAACACTGTTGCTTTGCAGCGCTGAAGTCCTGGGTTAGAATGCCATCAAGGGCAACATCTACAAGTATTTTGTATGTTCTCCCTGTTTTTGCGTGGGTTTCCTACTTATGACCATGTGGTATTTCAGTTTTTCTTTTTTAATAAATTTGTAAAAATTACTACATATCTGTTTTTTTTAGGCAAGATGGGGTGCAGAGTGTACATTAATGAGAAAAAAATGAACTTTTTTTAAGTTTGCCAAATGGCTGCAATGAAACAAAGCGTGAAAGATTTAAAGGGGTATGAATACTTTCCATACCCACTGTATATGCATATTTAAAGGGTAACGTTCATGATGTCTGTAAAAAGCATTCTTGAGTTAACTCAAAAGCATACAGCTGCATATCAGCAAACAATTTAATTCAGACACGGTTAAGTGATTCAGGGCATGCACTGTGTATTAAATGGCAGGTGTAAGTCAGAAGATGTTATGAAGAAATTGTGCTGCCAATCCTCTGTTAAGTACGATTAGTCAAAGTTGAGCAAGAAAGATTTGCAAGATTGTGGTCCAGTGACCATGTCTGTGGTCTGTAGCTACTGGGCCAAAGCTCTAGGAACCTCCTCCTACCTAACATTATACCATCAACTCTACAGATTTTTAGACCTGGCCTGATGTTGTTATTGTGGCATGATACACACAAGGCATTGCAACAGGCCTATAAGATTTGCTGGAGATGCTGACAGGTAGGAAGCAGCTCTCAAGGCTCTGAGCTGGTGGCTATGGATTATCAATGTTGCAAGTGGATGAGGAGGTTCTTGCAGATAATTTTCCTCAACTCTACCAATATTATAATATTTATCATATTGCCAAGAGTGTCGATGGTCCTTTTTAATTCTTATGCTGCTGCTCAACTAAGGAGTTATGTGGTAATTCCTGGCAAATGTTGTATTAGCCCTTGCTGTTAGACCTGAGGCTCTTTATTTGATCCAAACCTCAATGCTAAACTGCTAAATAGTTCTTCCCATTTTCCTGCCTCTGACCTGGCGACATGACCATTCAAGCCTGCCTGCACTACTGGCCAGTCTTGGGTCACAGTGTAAGTTTACATCCTTAACCGGGTTCCCCTCAGGTCTGTTAGTTAGATGAGCTAGCACAAGGCCTGTCCATGGCAGCTATCATTTTAGATAACAGGTAGCTACAAGCAAATCCTAAGCACATGGAGCTGTTTAGCATTGCTCTTGACATCTTGCAGAAGAGACAAAAGAACGAATAAAGCATGTGCACTGTCCCTCCATTCTAATAGGGACAAACACTTCCCATTCTGTTGGCAGGTGACTCCAGCTGATCTATAATTTATCACCTTTCCTGGGGATACGTGACAATTTATCTTCACTGGAGAACCCCATTTAAATATTATTGAGATAATCAAATCCAATGCACATTTACAACAGAATGTGTATGCATGTTTACAACTAAATAATAAGAAAAAATAAAAATATTGGAAAAAAAGACATAGGAAATAAGAATAAAGTATCTATGAAAAGCAGCCCATTAACCCTTCAACAAAGTTATGTTATTTTTCTGTTTTACTTCAATGGAGCTTTTCAGTTGATTCATGTTGCCTGAACGACGGGCAGCCTTATAAGTCAAACGATTGAGCCACATATGTTTAAGGCCTTTTTCACATGTCAGTTATTTTCACATAAGAGAAAAATACATTTTATCAGTGTTTTTGATTAGAGTTTGGTCAGAGTTTCATTAGTTTATTTATTTCCAACTTCTATCAGTCTGTGAAAAACAAATAGCACCAGATGGCATCCAAGTGCTGTCCAAGCTTTCATTGACCCACAGACTTGCATTGCTGATTTTCATCTGAAACTCGGACCAAGATCAGGTCAGTCTCCTTGATATTTCCCAACAGTTATTTTGTGAGCAAAATTTTGATCACAAAGACAATCATAGGTATGTGTGACATCTATGAAAAACAAAGATAGGACTCGTATGCGAAAAACTGACATCTGAATGATACCTTATTCTTCAATGCTCTGGCATTCCAGATAAAACATATTTAGAAAAGCTATCTAGTTAGTATGTGTTTTGGATTATGGTTTCTCCTGTAAATCATATGGAGCAGTCACTGAGGACCTGCCTTGTTCTAGTCATCCAAGATTCATAGCTACTAGCGGTCTTTACAAAGTACATACTCTCTGATAAGCTGCATTGTTTCGGAGTACAGCATTCACAACTGCAATAGAGAAGCTCATGTCTGATTGTTGCTGCCTGTAGTTCGGGCTGCATGAGTCAGCTGACCGGTTTCCATTTAAAGCTCAAACTAAATTTTGTTTTAAAAAAGACTACTTGCATATAATGTAAATTATTGCATATATATGCTGCTTGTTGCAAATAGATAATGATGGCATGTCTATTACATGTGTAAGTAAAGAAAAGATTCTCTAATATACGTAATTCATAATCCCTGTTTCAGTGAACCCGTGGATAGCGCAAACCTTCTCATCTTTGAAAATAGTTGGTAAGAAATTTTTAGTAAAAAATGTAACGAATGCATGTATAAAACCTGTGGAATCAAAAAATATTATTGTATAATGTTTGTTACAGACTGTAACATTTATCCAAGATCCATTATCCCACCACTTTCTCTGCACCCACGGACACTTCCCCTCCCTTACCTGGTCTATTTGCTCCATGACTGTCCGTAAAGGTGGCCTGTACTCGAGATGGTGGGGATGGCACTTTTGCCTGTATAATCTATACCTATGCGCTCTCCCTTCTCTCCCTCCCTCCCTCTGTCTTCTTTCAGTTCGGCTGATAATTGACCGCTGCTGGAACCTCTACAGTGAGAGGGGGCAGATGTACGCTCCGCCTCCTTCTGCCTGGCTCCTTCTTCCCAAACGTTGGTGCGCATGCGCCTGTCTCGTCGCTCTATTTGCCTTTTGATCGGCGCCACACTCATGACGCGCGGTGCATTCCACTGCGTGTCATCAGGCGCAGGACCGAAAGTCTCCCTTCATTAGAGCACTGGACCGTACTCATGCGCCGCTAGACAAAACCGAAATGAAAAAAAGATGATCAAAGGTCAAATTTCAAAAAGATCCATACAAATTTTATTAACAAAGTATTAAAATTGCATAACACCAAATTGGGGAAGAAGGTGAAATAGAGCGACATATTCACATAGTGTAATACATGAAAAGCAACGCCATCGCCTGGAACAACAGCTTACCTAGGTGGTATAAACATAGGGTAATACCCTCAATACACCACTACCAACCGCAGCTCATATGCCATAGATTGGCCATTTGCCACATAGTAAAGTATCGTCCAATCATTACTAGCTGGTGCAAGGATAGATACCACACCCCTGTATATACAGTATCTCTCCATAAATTAAATGACACCACCACAGAATCCCCTAAGTGGGAAAAAGACCGTGCCCAGCAGGTAACATATAATCGGGTCACCAATATTTACCTATCGGTGGCAGAGATATAGGGGCTTAGCTGGAGTCCAGGCAAGCGCGTCCGCCCCGACGCGCGTTTCGGACCTTTCCTTTTTCAAGGGGCCTAACGGGACTGATCCCAGCCCGTCTTAAATACTACTGCACGAACGCTCACAATGAATCGCGTCACCGGAAGTTGCGCTCCCGGCCCGGAACGCCGGTTACGCCCCGAGCAACACTTGTTATGCCAATTACTTTCCCTGTTGTTTTTCCTTACCCTTTTCCTTACCCTTTTCGGATATATGACTGCCAAGAGTTTTTTAAAAAAAGAGACGTTTTTTATGTCCACCCATATGCAAGTCCATATAATTTCCCTATAGGGATACTTTAGAAACACAGATTTATTACACATATCTAAAAATTCCATCTTTTTTTTCGTGTCACACCCTGACTTTTTTGGAGGTCCAACTTTTTCCACCTTCCTGTCTTTTAACGTTATGTGATTTCAAAATATTGTTTCAATAAAGACAAATAACTTTTTATTCACTCTCCTATGTGTCACTTCGTATCTTGTTAGGTAACCTATGTAAGCATCGATGACAGAAGTGCCATTTAATTGCCTACAAAATTTTGGATAATGGGATTAATAATTTAATAAAAATATGTAGATTATTGTATGGAGCTAAACATTTAGGAGATATATTAGGATCTGATCTTAACCTACAAGCTACTTGTCTAAAGATCATATAAAATATATATTTTTTCCTCTTTAGGTATAACATACCGTATTTTTCGCTTTGTAAGACGCTCCGGATTATAAGACGCACCCCAAATTTTGAGGAGAAAAATAGGAAAAAACTATTTTTTAATAAATTGGTGGGGCGTCTTATAATCCATGCGTCTTATTACTTACCAGGGGTTGTGGTTGTGGTGGATCAGGGTCCCAGGCTCGTTGCCGGAGGCAGGAGTGGAGCATTGCTGCAGGCTGGGATGAGGGGGTCTGCAGGGGGCTCCTGTGTTGCAGGGGGGCTCCTGTGCTGCAGCCTGGGATGAGGGGTCTGCAGGGGGCTCCTTTGCTGCAGGCTGGGATGAGGGGTCTGCAGGGGGCTCCTTTGCTGCAGGCTGGGATGAGGGGTCTGCAGGGGGCTCCTGTGCTGTAGGGCTGTCTCCGGTGCTGCGGGGGGCTCTGGCGACATTTTGTGAAAGACCAGAGCCCCCCGGCAGTTCTTCCATGCGTTCCAGTATGACTAATTCCGGGAAAATGGCCGCCGGAATCTCGAGAGATGAGATCTCAGCGCTGAAATCTCATCTCCCGAGATTCCGGCGGCCATTTTCCCGGAGTCAGTCATACTGGAACTAACTCCGGGAAAATGGCCGCCGGAATCTCGAGAGATGAGATCTCAGCGCTGAAATCTCATCTCCCGAGATTCCGGCGGCCATTTTCCCGGAATTAGTCATACTGGAACGCATGGAAGAACTGCCGGGGGGCTCTGGTCTTTCACAATATGTCGCCAGAGCCCCCCGCAGCACCGGAGCCTTCAGCATCACCCGGGGCAGCAGCGGACAACCCCGGCAGTGGCGGCGGACGACAGCGGCGGCAGGCGGTAGCGGCGGCGGACACCCCCTCCTCCCAGCCTGTAATGGTAAGCGGTATATCCGCTTTGTTAGACGCACCCACATTTCCCCCCCAAATTTGGGGGAAATAAAGTGCGTCTTACAAAGCGGAAAATACGGTATATGCTTTACAGAATGATACCAAGCTCATAAGTGTATCTAAACCATTGAACATTGAACTATACAAACGTTTTGCTAGAGGTCAGATTTTGCTGTTCGCTGAAATTATGACTCAGTAAATTGTAATGTTTTAAGGTTATAAGGTTAATTGCTTCAAGGTATGGTCTATCAAATAAGATGATGGAAAAGGAGTTTAAAGCAGTTTGTTGTTTGTGTTTTGCTAAGAAACCAATTTGTCACATTATTGCAAAGGTCTCATGGCAAAATACAGCTTGTTAGTGAAATCTGTGACCAATTTTCTCTTAAATTAATCATTTTAATTTGCTGTTGGCCTCCTTTACATAATAAATATTCTTACAATGTCAGCCAAAAGCAAATCCATTTGTATGATTAATTTGTGTGGACATCTGAAATCAATCCCTAATGTTTTTGATTCACCCCAATTTAAGGAAATATACTGAATTGTCATATGTAATGTTTACAAACAGTCATTGTGATAATCTACTGTTCCTTAATCAGATTCAGCAGATAGGGCGGAAGGTCAAATACTGTTCACACATTACTGAGCTAGACATCTGCCGAGGCTTCGGGAGAATTTAATTCTGCACACTAATAAAGCCCACTAGCTGTGAACATGCTTCAGAGACTGTGAAAATGGCTCAGCGCTCATCACATTGAGAAATCAAGTTCGATTGTCAACCAGCCGTGTGAATCACTGGTCTTTAGGGTGCTGCGATCTGCTTTACATCTTTTATTTAGAGTTTCCAAATCTACACACTTTATTTAAGTACAAACTAATAAATCTATATATATAAAAGGCTTATTTTTTTACAGTTTATTTCATAAAATATGTGGAGAGCCTGTTTGTTGGGCTCTCCATGCATGTGTTGTGACTGCCACACAGCCGCAACACATGTAGCTGTGGCCCGAACAGCTGATTATCGGGAGCGCTCCAGGTATCTGTGCTCCCGATGCAACTATTCGGTAAGAGCTATAGCTGTTCAGATGAGGACTTATCCGAAGCTATTCGCTCATCCCTAATCTCCACAAAATCCAGATGCAAGGAAAAGACTCAGTAAAGAATCAAGCACATTTAATATGTACAATAGGCTACGTTCACATTAGCGTTCCGCTAATGTGCGTCGCTGTTGCGTCGGCGACGCAGCGGCGACGCGCCCCTATGTTTAACATGGGGGACGCGTGCGTTTTTTTTATTGCGTTTTCCAACACATGCGTCGTTTTCGACGCTAGCGTCGGACGCAAGAAAATGCAACAAGTTGCATTTTTCGTGCGTCCGATTTTCGTCAAAAAACGACGCACGCGTCGCAAAACGCAGCGTTTTTGCGTGCGTTTGCGCGCGTTTTTTGTGCGTCGTGCGTTGCGTCGCCGTTGCGTCGCCGACGCACCGGTGCGCAACGCTAATGTAAACGTAGCCATACATGTATGTGTATAATATATATACATATATGCATTGGTAAAATGCAACAACCTAGAAATATGACATGAGAACTATTGCAAGTGAGACTTGTATTACTATATATGAACACAATTGTTTAAGCCTCAAACATTCACGCAATAGCTTGCATGATTAAAATAATTGCTACGAAGCAGACAGTGAAAAATTAAATGGATGTCTCTAAATGGCTATGTATTGTAATAATAGTAACAGATCAATGCGGCCAAAGATCAAAACATTAAAAATGTTGATCATTACCTTTAGCCATAATGATGGGCACCTACAAGGTAGAGGAACACCTCAGGTATTCCTTTTTGTATTAGGCTTTGAATTATGTCACAACGGAGGCCATTTTTAATTGTGTTGTGGGAAGCCAATAGGGTAACAGCTGGAGTGATCTGCCTCTTTCACACACCTTCCATGCAGCTCTTGCAATGGATGGCAGCATGTAAGGAATAATTTGAACCACTAAAAATCCTGACAGAGCTCAATCCCCTCTTCTTTGCTAGCAGGGGAAATTAAAACTTTGTAGACAGCAGGAGCTGCGGAGACTCAATTCCATGGTGAATACTCACGGTCACTTTATGACCTAATGGAAATGTGAAATGGATGTGATAAGGCAGTGGTGTGACAAGACGTGGTAATGACACATACTGTCAATTATACAGGTTACAGAAGAATGTAATATAATGGAGTACTGACTTCAGACAAAGTTGACTACTTGTTTGTCACTACCAAATCTCCATTCTTGAAGGCTTTGTATACTTTTGATAAGCAAACAAAATATTTGAACTTGTTTGTAGCTATCTTTAGTTAAATAATGCACTAAGTTACAATCTTAAATCTTTACTATTTTTCTAACCTCATCATTTCCAGGTTGCATTAAGCTCCTAGCTTTCATTTGCTCCATATAAGGCCAGTCTCACACGTCCAGATAATTCCGGTACCGGAAAAATTGGTAATGGAATTATCCGTGTCCGTGTGCTCATGTGGCACATCTGTGTGGCACACGTGCGGCATCCGTGTGCTGCCCGTGCGCCGACTGGGTACCACACGCACCGTGCAGGAGACAGCACTACAGTTAAGCGCTGTCCCCTGCATCTGGTGCTGAAGCCCCATTCATTTCTTCTCTCCAGCAGCGTTTGCTGGAAAGAAGGAATGAATAATCTTTTTTTTTTTTTTTTTTTTTTAAAATAAAGTTGCCGGTAATCTGCTTCCTCCCACCCCCTGTGCGCCCGCCAGCTGGCATTAAAATACTTACCCAGCTCCTTCGGCGCTTGCATCTTCTCAGTGTCGCAGCTCTTCCTGTATGAGCGGTCACGTGGTGCCGCTTATTACAGTAATGAATATGCGGCTCCACCCATATGGGAGGTGGAGCCGCATATCCATCACTGTAATGTGCGGCACCACGTGATCGCTCATACAGGACAAGCAGCAACGCTGAGAGGATGTAAGCGCCGAGGGAGCTGGGTAAGTATTTTAGAATATCAAAGTTCAAAAACGGTCATTTTTGACCGAACAGTACAGAAGAGTTATATACGGCATGAGCCTCATGCAGCCTCCTCCATATGTGGCATGAGCTCTACACAGCCTCCCCCATTTGTGGCATGAGGCCCACACAGCTTCCCAATATACTGCATGAGCCCCACACAGCCTCCCTATATACACTGCATGATGCCCCATAGTCTCCCCATATACTTCATGAGCACCACACAGCCTCCCCATACACTGCATGAGACACACACACAGCCTCCCTATATATACTGCATATGCAGCACCATGTGCAGCATGTCACTCCCATATGCAGCACTCTGTGCAGCATGTCATCTGTTGTGAATTCTGTTGTTGGGTTCCCTCCTGTGGTCATGAATGGTACTTCGGCTTGTTCTGTCCATGGACTTCCTCTGGTGGGTGTTTCTGAGTTTCCTTCCACAGGTGACGAGGTTAATTCGTTAGCTGGCTGCTCTACTTAACTCCACTTAGATCATTGCTCCATGCCACCTGTCAATGTTCCAGTATTGGTCTAGTTCTCTCCTGGATCGTTCTTGTGACCTGTCTTCCCAGCAGAAGCTAAGTTCCTACTTGTATTTTCTTTCGTTTGCTATTTTTCTGTCCAGCTTGCTATGTTTATTGTTGTCTTGATTGCTGGAAGCTCTGGGACGCAGAGAGAGCGCCTCCGCACCGTGAGTCGGTGCGGAGGGTCTTTTTGCACCCTCTGCGTGGTCTTTTTGTAGGGTTTTGTGCTGACCGCAAAGCATCCTTTCCTATCCTCAGTCTGTTCAGTAAGTCGGGCCTCACTTTGCTAAATCTATTTCATCTCTGTGTTTGTATTTTCATCTTTACTCACAGTCATTATATGTGGGGGGCTGCCTTTTCCTTTGGGGAATTTCTCTGAGGCAAGGTAGGCTTAATTTTTCTATCTTCAGGGCTAGCTAGTTCCTTAGGCTGTGCCGAGTTGCATAGGGAGCATTAGGAGCAATCCACGGCTATTTCTAGTGTGCGTGATAGGATTAGGGATTGCGGTCAGCAGAGTTCCCACGTCCCAGAGCTCGTCCTTATTTATCAGTAACTATCAGGTCATTCCGTGTGCTCTTAACCACTAGGTCCATTATTGTCCTGACCACCAGGTCATAACAGTACAGGTGGCCCAAAGTACTAATGCATCTCAATAGAGGGATAAGAGAAGTTCTGAGACCATTTTTTTTTCTTTGCAGTGTGTTTTGTCTCTCTTTTCCCCTTTACCTCTGGGTGGTTCAGGACACAGGTGTAAACATGGACATTCAAGGTCTGTCCTCTTTGATGGATAATCTCACTATAAGTGTACAAAACATTCAAGATTTTGTGGTACAGAATCCGATGTCAGAGCCTAGGATTCCAATTCCTGATTTGTTTTTTGGTGATAGATCTAAGTTCTTGAATTTCAAAAATAATTGTAAATTGTTTCTTGCCTTGAAACCTCGCTCCTCAGGTGACCCTGTTCAACAAGTAAAGATCATTATTTCTTTGTTACGTGGTGACCCTCAAGACTGGGCATTTTCCCTTGCGCCAGGAGATCCGGCATTGCGTGATGTTGATGCGTTTTTCCTGGTACTTGGATTGCTTTATGACGAACCTAATTCAGTGGATCAGGCAGAGAAAATCTTGCTGGCTCTGTGTCAGGGTCAGGATGAAGCGGAGATATATTGTCAGAAGTTTAGAAACTGGTCTGTGCTCACTCAGTGGAATGAATGTGCCCTGGCAGCAATCTTTAGAAAGGGTCTCTCTGAAGCCCTTAAGGATGTCATGGTGGGATTTCCCATGCCTACTGGTCTGAATGAGTCTATGTCTTTGGCCATTCAGATCGATCGATGCTTGCGTGAGCGTAAAGCTGTGCACCATTTGGCGGTATTATCTGAGCATGGGCCTGAGCCTATGCAATGTGATAGGACTTTGACCAGAGCTGAACGGCAAGAACACAGACGTCGGAATGGGCTATGTTTTTACTGTGGTGATTCCACTCATGTTATCTCCGATTGTCCTAAGCACACTAAGCGGTTCGCTAGGTCTGCCACCATTGGTACGGTACAGTCTAAATTTCTATTGTCCGTTACTCTGATTTGCTCTTTGTCATCCTATTCTGTTATGGCATTTGTGGATTCAGGCGCTGCCCTGAATTTGATGGACTTGGAGTATGCTAGGCGCTGTGGTTTTTTCTTGGAGCCCTTGCAGTATCCTATTCCATTGAGAGGAATTGATGCTACGCCTTTGGCCAAGAATAAGCCTCAGTACTGGACCCAATTGACCATGTGCATGGCTCCTGCACATCAGGAGGATATCCGTTTTCTGGTGTTGCATAATCTGCATGATGTGGTCGTTTTGGGGTTGCCATGGCTACAGGTTCATAATCCAGTATTGGACTGGAAATCTATGTCTGTGTCCAGCTGGGGTTGCCAGGGGGTACATGGTGATGTTCCATTTTTGTCTATTTCGTCTTCCACTCCTTCTGAAGTTCCAGAGTTTTTGTCGGATTATCGGGATGTATTTGATGAGCCCAAAGCCAGTGCCCTACCTCCTCATAGGGATTGCGATTGTGCAATTAATTTGATTCCTGGTAGTACGTTTCCTAAGGGCCGATTGTTCAATTTATCTGTGCCAGAACACGCCGCTATGCGGAGTTATATAAAGGAATCCTTGGAGAAAGGCCATATTCGCCCGTCGTCATCACCGTTGGGAGCAGGGTTATTTTTTGTGGCCTAGAAGGATGGTTCTTTGAGACCTTGTATTGATTACCGCCTTCTTAATAAAATTACAGTCAAATTTCAGTATCCTTTGCCGTTGCTGTCTGATTTGTTTGCTCGTATTAAACTGGCTAGTTGGTTCACCAAGATAGATCTTCGAGGGGCGTATACTCTTGTGCGTATTAAACAAGGCGATGAATGGAAAACAGCATTTAATACGCCCGAGGGCCATTTTGAGTACCTGGTTATGCCATTCGGGCTTTCCAATGCTCCATCAGTATTTCAGTCCTTTATGCATGACATCTTCCGAGAGTACCTGGATAAATTCCTGATTGTGTATTTGGATGATATTTTGGTCTTTTCGGATGATTGAGAGTCTCATGTGAAGCAGGTCAGAATGGTGTTCCAGGTCCTTCGTGCGAATTCCTTGTTTGTGAAGGGGTCAAAGTGTCTCTTTGGAGTTCAGAAGGTTTCATTTCTGGGGTTCATTTTTTCCCCTTCTACTATCGAGATGGACCCTGTTAAAGTCCAGGCCATTTACGATTGGACTCAGCCGACATCTGTGAAGAGCCTGCAAAAGTTCCTGGGCTTTGCTAATTTTTATCGGCGCTTCATCGCTAATTTTTCTACTGTTGCTAAACTGTTGACTGATTTGACCAAGAAGGGTGCTGATGTGGTCAATTGGTCTTCTGCAGCTGTAGAGGCTTTTCAGGAGTTGAAGCGTCGTTTTTCTTCTGCCCCTGTGTTGTGCCAGCCAGATGTTTCGCTCCCGTTTCAGGTTGAGGTTGATGCTTCTGAGATTGGAGCAGGGGCTGTTTTGTCGCAAAGAAGTTCTGATGGCTCGGTGATGAAGCCTTGTGCTTTCTTTTCTAGAAAGTTTTCGCCTGCTGAGCGTAATTATGATGTTGGTAATCGTGAGTTGTTGGCCATGAAGTGGGCATTCAACTAGTGGCGTCATTGGCTTGAAGGATCCACGCATCGCGTGGTGGTCTTGACAGATCACAAGAATTTGACTTATCTTGAGTCTGCCAAACGGTTGAATCCGAGACAGGCTCGATGGTCGTTATTTTTCTCCCGTTTTGATTTTGTGGTTTCGTACCTTCCGGGCTCTAAGAATGTGAAGGCTGATGCCCTGTCAAGGAGTTTTGTGCCTGACTCTCCCGGTGTTCCTGAGCCGGCGGGTATTCTCAAAGAGGGGGTAATTTTGTCTGCCATCTCCCCTGATTTGCGGCGGGTGCTGCAAAAATTTCAGGCTGATAGACCTGACCGTTGCCCAGCGGAGAAACTGTTTGTCCCTGATAGATGGACTAGTAGAGTTATCTCTGAGATTCATTGTTCAGTGTTGGCTGGGCATCCTGGAATCTTTGGTACCAGAGATTTGGTGGCTAGATCCTTTTGGTGGCCGTCTTTGTCACGGGATGTGCGTTCTTTTGTGCAGTTCTGTGGGACTTGTGCTCGAGCTAAGCCCTGCTGTTCTCGTGCCAGTGGGTTGCTTTTGCCCTTGCCGGTCCCGAAGAGGCCCTGGACGCATATTTCTACGGATTTTATTTCGGATCTCCCCGTCTGTCAAAAAATGTCGGTCATTAGGGTGGTTTGTGATCGCTTTTCTAAGATGGTCCATTTGGTACCTTTGTCTAAATTGCCTTCCTCCTCTGATTTGGTGCCATTATTTTTCCAGCATGTGGTTCGTTTACATGGTATCCCGGAGAACATCGTTTCTGACAGAGGTTCCCAGTTTGTTTCGAGGTTTTGGCAATCCTTTTGTGCTAGGATGGGCATTGATTTGTCTTTTTCCTCGGCTTTCCATCCTCAGACAAATGGCCAAACCGAACGAACTAATCAAACTTTGGAAACATATCTGAGATGCTTTGTTTCTGCTGATCAGGATGATTGGGTGTCCTTTTTGCCGTTGGCTGAGTTCGCCCTTAATAATCGGGCCAGCTCGGCTACTTTGGTTTCGCCGTTTTTCTGCAATTCTGGTTTCCATCCTCGTTTCTCTTCAGGGCAGGTTGAGTCTTCGGACTGTCCTGGTGTGGATACTGTGGTGGATAGGTTGCAGCAGATTTGGACTCATGTGGTGGACAATTTGACATTGTCCCAGGAGAAGGCTCAACGTTTCGCTAACCGCCGGCGCTGTGTGGGTCCCCGACTTCGTGTTGGGGATTTGGTTTGGTTGTCGTCTCGTTATGTTCCTATGAAGGTTTCCTCTCCTAAGTTTAAGCCTCGTTTCATTGGTCCGTATAAGATTTCTGAGGTTATCAATCCTGTGTCATTTCGTTTGGCCCTTCCTGCTTCTTTTGCCATCCATAATGTGTTCCATAGGTCGTTATTGCGGAGATACGTGGCGCCTGTGGTTCCATCCGTTGATCCTCCTGCCCCGCTTTTGGTTGAGGGGGAGTTGGAGTATGTGGTGGAGAAGATTTTGGATTCTCGTATTTCGAGACGGAAACTCCAGTACCTGGTCAAGTGGAAGGGTTATGGTCAGGAAGATAATTCCTGGGTTTTTGCCTCTGATGTTCATGCTGCCGATTTGGTTTGTGCCTTTCATTTGGCTCATCCTGGTCGGCCTGGGGGCTCTGGTGAGGGTTCGGTGACCCCTCCTCAAGGGGGGGTACTGTTGTGAATTCTGTTGTCGGGCTCCCTCCTGTGGTCATGAATGGTACTTCGGCTTGTTCTGTCCATGGACTTCCTCTGGTGGGTGTTTCTGAGTTTCCTTCCACAGGTGACGAGGTTAATTCGTTAGCTAGCTGCTCTATTTAACTCCACTTACATCATTGCTCCATGCCACCTGTCAATGTTCCAGTATTGGTCTAGTTCTCTCCTGGATCGTTCTTGTGACCTGTCTTCCCAGCAGAAGCTAAGTTCCTACTTGTATTTTCTTTCGTTTGCTATTTTTCTGTCCAGCTTGCTATGTTTATTGTTGTTTTGCTTGCTGGAAGCTCTGGGACGCAGAGGGAGCGCCTCCGCACTGTGAGTCGGTGCGGAGGGTCTTTTTGCGCCCTCTGCGTGGTCTTTTTGTAGGGTTTTGTGCTGACCGCAAAGCATCCTTTCCTAACCTCAGTCTGTTCAGTAAGTCGGGCCTCACTTTGCTAAATCTATTTCATCTCTGTGTTTGTATTTTCATCTTTACTCACAGTCATTATATGTGGGGGGCTGCCTTTTCCTTTGGGGAATTTCTCTGAGGCAAGGTAGGCTTAATTTTTCTATCTTCAGGGCTAGCTAGTTCATTAGGCTGTGCCGAGTTGCATAGTGAGCGTTAGGAGAAATCCACGGCTATTTCTAGTGTGCGTGATAGGATTAGGGATTGCGGTCAGCAGAGTTCCCACGTCCCAGAGCTCGTCCTTATTTATCAGTAACTATCAGGTCATTCCGTGTGCTCTTAACCACTAGGTCCATTATTGTCCTGACCACCAGGTCATAACAGTCATCCCCATATGCAGCACCATGTGCAGCAAGTTACCCCCATATGCAGCACCATGTGCAGCATGTCACCCCATATGCAGCACCATGCATACCAGGTCACCCCCATGTGTGCAGCACCATGTCACCTCGATGTGTGCAGTATCTTGTCACTTCCCATGTGCAGAACAATGTTACCCCCCATGTGCAGCACTATGTCACCTCATGTGTGCAGCACCATGTTACCCCCATGTGCAGCTTGTCACCCCCATATGCAGCATCCTATGCAGCATGCCATTGCCATATGCAGCACCATGTGCAGCAAGTCACCCTTATATGCAGCACATTGTGCAGCAAGTCACCCCCATATGCAGCACCATGTGCAGCAAGTCACCCCCATATGCAGCACAATGTGCAGCAAGTCACCCCCATATGCAGCACCATGTGCAGCATGTCACCCCCATATGCAACACCATGTATACCAGGTCACCCCCATGTGAGCAGCACCATGTCACCCCCAAGTGTGCAGCACCATGTCACCCCCATGTGTGCAGCACCATGTCACCCTCCATGTGTGCAGCACGTCACCCCGATGTGTACAGCATCATGTCACCTCCCATGTGCAGAACCATGTCACACCCTATGTGCAGCACCATGTCACTTCATGTGTGCAGCACCATGTTACCCGCCCATGTGCAGCACCATGTCACCCCCATGTGCAGCACTATGTCACCTCATGTGTGCAGCACCATGTTACCCACATGTGCAGCTTGTCACCCCCATATGCAGCACCCTGTGCATGTCATCCCCATATGCAGCACCATGTGCAGCAAGTCACCCCCATATGCAGCACCATGTGCAGCATGTCACCCCCATATGCCGCACCATGTATATCAGGTCACCCCCATGTGTGCAGTACCATGTCACCCCCATGTGTGCAGCACCATGTCCCCCCATGTGTGCAGCACCATGTCACGCCCATGTGTGCAGCACCATGTCACCCCATGTGTGCAGCACCATGTCACCCCCATGTGTGCAGCACCATGTCACCCTCCATGTGTGCAGCACCATGTCACCCCGATGTGTGCAGCACCATGTTACCCCCCCATGTGCAGCACCATGTCACCCCCATGTGCAGCACTATGTCACCTCATGTGTGCAGCACCATGTTACCCACATGTGCAGCTTGTCACCCCCATATGCAGCACCCTGTGCATATCATCCCCATATGCAGCACCATGTGCAGCATGTCACCCCCTTATGAAGCAACATGTATATCACGTTACCTCCATGTGCAGCACCATTTCACCTCATGTATGCAGCACCATATCACCCCCATATGCAGCACCATGTGCGGCAAGTCACCCCCATATGCAGCACCATGTGCATCATGTCACCCCCATATACAGCACCATGTGCAGCATGTCACCCCCATATGCAGCACCATGTGACGCGATTAAATGACATCATTGCGTCAGCGTATTCACACGCTGATTGGTGGAGGCTCCTCCACCACCAAAGGAGTCAGTGGCACAACGCAGATAGAGACAGTGAGCGGGCGGGCACGGTGCGGCCTGTGGACCTCTGGTTTCCAGCCCTATGTTTGTCTCATTCCGTGGGCCGGACTGAGACAGCCAGAGGGCTGGATGTGGCCCACGGGCCGCACTTTACCCAGGTCTGGTCTTTTCTAAACAAGGTGGCAGGTAGCAGCTAATATTAATTTTCCCTGTTTCTTGTTAATGTATGACACTTACATTTTTATGATTAAGTTATGATCTTGATGTAAAGCAACATAAAAATATGTACTTAGTCTGATATCTTACAAAAATAATGTGTTTCTGCAACATCTATGCAATGAAATATAAGAGAGCTATTCCTTTATTATGTTCGAAATTTTAACATTTATATTATGTATCATATAAAAAAAATAAAGAATAATATATTTTTCAGCAATATAAAAATGTAGCCATATATACTTCCTCTCAATAGACCAACATACTATTATTTGCACATCCGTTTTTTTCTTTTCAGCCTAAAATTATCCTTTTTTTCTTTGTGCATGGTGACGGAAAAATTACATTGCATTTTGCATGCATGCAAATTTCAGGCTCTGGTTGTTTAGCTGAAAAGAACATCTGTGGAAAATAAACATTAGCTTTGGTACTTTGGCAAAAATATGTCAAAGAATAACTTAATCTTCCTTATATTGTTGAATAAGAAAAACTTTGTCTTTTGACTTATTGTAGATAATTTTTGTACCTACAGATGATGTAATTAATATTAATTGTTTGTATGTACAGAGACAATGAGAAAAGCAAATGATCTGTGATAAAGACAGTGTCAGTATGAGCGCTTCTACATACAATTTTTTTCAGTTTTTCTGTAGCATTTCATATCTTATAAATATTTGCTGTTTTTTCTGCTGTTTTTAAGACTTACAAAGAAATCTATAGTAAAAAAACACCAAAGAAAGACCTACCCTATTCTTGCTGCACTACAGTAAAAATGACCTAAAAATTGTTAGCTGTTCACGTATTTTTCTATATTAACACAAACCTATGGCTACAACATTTATTTTTTCGGAAAGGGAAACCAGAAATGCCATGAAAATGCAATTAAACATGTGAAAACACTATGTAAATCTGCCTGAAACACCAGTTTGATGAACTTTACAGAGATTGGTCTCATGTACACAAGAGTCTTCACGTCCAGATGAAACAAAGGTTATCTTCAATATGCACCATCTTGATAACAACTTGTCACAGATGATTATATTATCTATCTATAGAGCATTAAGATAACTGAAGGTTGCCCAAGTCAATAATCTATGTTAATTTAGTTGTTGTATTACACTTTTTTATGACTAGATTTGTGAATCTGTGAATTGGTGTGAGTTGCTGAATTGGGGGTAGCTATATTCATAAGGGGTTAACTTAGGGTGGGGGCTCATAATTAAGGGTTTATAAGGGGCAGCTGTTTGGGGCTCTAGTCCTTTTTGGAAGTGCATTTGGACAGCAAGGTGGATTGCTGTTAAGGGAGAGAAAAAAAAAATCTTTAAATCTTCAGCATAGCGAGTGTGAGCGAGCTGAGTGTGGCCTGAGTGTAAGTGTGGACGGCGGTAAGTGTGACTTGTGATTCAGGAATTACTGAATTGCTGTCTGATATTTTTTTATTAATACTTTGTATTTATTTTTTATTTTTTTATTGAACTGTTCTGTCTGGTGCAATCCCCATTAGGAAATGTGCTCCACTCTTGTTAATGCCATCCAGTGCACATCTTGCCACATGTATGCAATCCTTGAGCAGCCGGTCGAGGGTGCATACTGCTGTGCGAGATGTGAGCACGTTGTGCATTTGGAAACCCAGATTCTGAATCTAAATGTGCAGCTGGCAACACTGAGATCCATAGACAATATGGAGAGGAGTCTTCTGTTCATGGAGCAGACGCTCAATGGGACAGATGAGGGGGGGGGGATGGTAGGATGGAGCTGCAGGACAGTGAAGCAGCAAGCTGGGTGACAGTTAGGAAGCGGGGTAGAGGGAAGAGTGCCAGGGAGGCTAGTCCTGATCTGGCACACCCCAATAAGTTTGCTAAGTTGGCAGATGAGGGGGGTGCCAGTACAGGGGTAGCACTGCTGCAGCCAGGCATGTCCTCTGAAAGCCGGAGGAGTGACTGCTCCAGTAAGGAGGGAAATAGGAGAGTAGGGCAGGCCAGACAGGTGCTGGTAGTGGGTGACTCAATTATTAGGGGAACAGATAGGGCAATCTGTCACAAAGACAGGGATCGTCGAACGGTGTGCTGCCTACCTGGCGCTCGAGTCTGACACATCGCTGATCGGGTGGACAGATTATTGGGAGGGGCTGGTGAGGACCCAGCGGTCATGGTGCACATTGGCACTAATGACAAAGTTAGAGGTAGGTGGAAGGTCCTTAAAGATGATTTCAGGGAATTAGGCTGCAAGCTGAAAGCAAGGACCTCCAATGTGGTATTTTCCGAAATACTGCCGGTACCACGTGCCACGCCAGAGAGGCAACGGGAGATTAGGGAGGTTAATAAGTGGCTCAAGAATTGGTGTAGGAAAGAGGGGTTTGGGTTCCTGCAGAACTGGGCCGACTTCTCAGTTGGCTACAGGCTCTACGCTAGGGACGGGCTGCACCTCAATGGGGAGGGTGCAGCTGTGCTGGGGGAGAAAATGGCTAGAAGGTTGGAGGATTGTTTAAACTAGGAATTGGGGGGGAGGGTATTCATTTTATAGGAGGGGAAGATAGTGCAGACAGAGACCTGGGCACAAATAAGGAAGTTGGGGGTGGCGGTGGCATGGGGGGTGGGGTCAGAACAGTTAATAATTTAAGAAATAGAAGTACAGAGAGGAACATAAAGTGCATGTATACTAATGCCAGAAGCCTCGCCAACAAAATGGACGAATTAGAACTAATGTTGTTGGAGCATAATTATGACATGGTGGGGATATCTGAAACGTGGCTGGATGAGAGCTATGACTGGGCTGTTAACTTGCAGGGCTATAGCCTGTTCAGAAATGACCATACAGATAAGCGAGGGGGAGGGGTGTGTCTATATGTAAAATCGTCCTTAAAACCCATCCTGCGCGATAATATAGGTGAATTTAATGAAAATGTAGAATCCCTGTGGGTGGAGATAAGGGGAGGGGGAAAAAATAATAAATTACTGATAGGGGTTTGTTATAAATCTCCCAAAATAATGGAAGCAATGGAGAATATCCTCGTAAAGCAAATAGATGAAGCTGCGACTCAAGGAGAAGTCATTATTATGGGGGACTTCAACTACCCTGAAATAGATTGGGGAACAGAAACCTGCAGTTCCAGCAAAGGTAATCGGTTTTTGACAACTATGAGAGACAATTACCTTTCACAACTGGTTCAGGACCCAACAAGAAAGGGGGCACTGCTAGACTTAATATTAACCAACAGGCCAGACCGCATATCAAATATAAGGGTTGGGGGTCACTTGGGAAATAGCGATCACAAAATAATAAGTTTTCATGTATCCTTTAAAAAGATGTGTAGTAGAGGGGTTACAAGGACACTAAACTTCAGGAGGGCAAATTTCCAACGGATGAGAGAGGATCTTGGTGCAATTAACTGGGACGATATCCTGAGACACAAAAATACACAAAGAAAATGGGAGACGTTTATTAGCATCCTGGATAGGACCTGTGCACAGTATATACCATATGGGAATAAACATACTAGAAATAGGAGGAAACCAATATGGCTAAATAGAGCTGTAAGGGGCGCAATAAGTGACAAAAAGAAAGCATTTAGAGAATTAAAGGAAGTAGGTAGTGAGGAGGCATTAAATAAATACAGAAAATAAAATAAATTCTGTAAAAAGCAAATCAAGGCAGCAAAGATTGAGACAGAGAGACTCATTGCCAGAGAGAGTAAAAATAATCCTAAAATATTCTTTAACTGCATAAATAGTAAGAAACTAAAAAATGATAGTGTTGGCTGTTATGGCTGGCAATCAGGCAACACAGCGTGCAGTAATCAGCGCACATACAGAGATCTGGCAATAACCAAAAACAATAGGACGAGCTCTGAGACGTGGAATCTCTGTAGACTGCAGTACCTGATCTATCCTCACACAACTATAAGCAGCAGTGGATTGCGCCTATCACTACCTATGCAACTCGACACTGCCTGAGGAGCTGACTAGCCTGAAGATAGAAATACAAGCCTGACTTACCTCAGAGAAATACCCCAAAGGAATAGGCAGCCCCCCACATATAATGACTGTTAGCAAGATGAAAAGACAAACGTAGGAATGAAATAGATTCAGCAAAGTGAGGCCCGATATTCTAGACAGAGCGAGGATAGCAAAGAGAACTATGCAGTCCACAAAAAACCCTAAAACGAAAACCACGCAAAGGGGCAAAAAGACCCACCGTGCCGAACTAACAGCACGGCGGTGCACCCCTTTGCTTCTCAGAGCTTCCAGCAAAAGTTAATAGCAAGCTGGACAGAAAAAACAGAAAACAAACTAGAAGCACTTATCTAGCAGAGCAGCAGGCCAAAGGAAAGATGCAGTAGCTCAGATCCAACACTGGAACATTGACAAGGAGCAAGGAAGACAGACTCAGGTGGAGCTAAATAGCAAGGCAGCCAACGAGCTCACCAAAACACCTGAGGGAGGAAGCCCAGAGACTGCAATACCACTTGTGACCACAGAAGTGAACTCAGCCACAGAATTCACAACAGTACCCCCCCCTTGAGGAGGGGTCACCGAACCCTCACCAGAACCCCCAGGCCGACCAGGATGAGCCACATGAAAGGCACGAACAAGATCTGGAGCATGGACATCAGAGGCAAAAACCCAGGAATTATCTTCCTGAGCATAACCCTTCCATTTGACCAGATACTGGAGTTTCCGTCTAGAGACACGAGAATCCAAAATCTTCTCCACAATATACTCCAATTCCCCCTCCACCAAAACAGGGGCAGGAGGCTCCACAGATGGAACCATAGGTGCCACGTATCTCCTCAACAACGACCTATGGAATACATTATGTATGGAAAAGGAGTCAGGGAGGGTCAGACGAAAAGACACCGGATTGAGAATCTCAGAAATCCTATACGGACCAATAAAACGAGGTTTAAATTTAGGAGAGAAAACCTTCATAGGAATATGACGAGAAGATAACCAAACCAGATTCCCAACACGAAGTCGGGGTCCCACACGGCGTCTGCGATTAGCGAAAAGCTGAGCCTTCTCCTGGGACAAGGTCAAATTGTCCACTACCTGAGTCCAGATCTGCTGCAACCTGTCCACCACAGAATCCACACCAGGACAGTCCGAAGACTCAACCTGTCCTGAAGAGAAACGAGGATGGAACCCAGAATTGCAGAAAAATGGAGAGACCAAGGTAGCCGAGCTGGCCCGATTATTAAGGGCGAACTCAGCCAACGGCAAAAATGACACCCAATCATCCTGGTCAGCGGAAACAAAACATCTCAGATATGTTTCCAAGGTCTGATTGGTTCGTTCGGTCTGGCCATTAGTCTGAGGATGGAAGGCCGAGGAGAAAGATAGGTCAATGCCCATCCTACCACAAAAGGCTCGCCAGAACCTCGAGACAAACTGGGAACCTCTGTCAGAAACAATATTCTCAGGAATGCCATGTAAACGAACCACATGCTGGAAGAACAAAGGCACCAAATCAGAGGAGGAAGGCAATTTAACCAAGGGCACCAGATGGACCATTTTAGAAAAGCGATCACAGACCACCCAAATGACCGACATTTTTTGAGAAACGGAAAGGTCAGAAATGAAATCCATCGAAATATGTGTCCAAGGCCTCTTCGGGACCGGCAAGGGCAAAAGCAACCCACTGGCACGTGAACAGCAGGGCTTAGCCCTAGCACAAATTCCACAGGACTGCACAAAAGCACGCACATCCCGTGACAGAGATGGCCACCAGAAGGATCTAGCAACCAACTCCCTGGTACCAAAGATTCCTGGATGACCGGCCAGCACCGAACAATGAAGTTCAGAGATAACTTTACTAGTCCACCTATCAGGGACGAACAGTTTCTCGGCCGGACAACGATCAGGTTTATTAGCCTGAAATTTCTGCAACACTCTCCGCAAATCAGGGGAGATGGCAGACACAATGACTCCTTCCTTGAGGATACTCGCCGGCTCAGATAACCCCGGAGAGTCGGGCAAAAAACTCCTAGACAGAGCATCCGCCTTCACATTTTTAGAGCCCGGAAGGTATGAAATCACAAAATCAAAACGAGCAAAAAATAACGACCAACGGGCCTGTCTAGGATTCAAGCGCTTGGCAGACTCAAGATAAGTAAGGTTCTTATGATCAGTCAAAACCACCACGCGATGCTTAGCACCCTCAAGCCAATGACGCCACTCCTCGAATGCCCACTTCATGGCCAGCAACTCTCGGTTGCCCACATCATAATTACGCTCAGCAGCAGAAAATTTCCTGGAAAAGAAAGCACATGGTTTGAACACTGAGCAACCAGAACCTCTCTGTGACAAAACCGCCCCTGCACCAATCTCAGAAGCATCAACCTCGACCTGGAACGGAAGAGAAACATCAGGTTGACACAACACAGGGGCACAGCAAAAACGACGCTTCAACTCCTGAAAAGCTTCCACGGCAGCAGAAGACCAATTAACCAAATCAGCACCCTTCTTGGTCAAATCGGTCAATGGTCTGGCAATGCTAGAAAAATTACAGATGAAGCGACGATAAAAATTAGCAAAGCCCAGGAATTTCTGCAGACTTTTTAGAGATGTCGGCTGAGTCCAATCCTGGATGGCCTGAACCTTAACCGGATCCATCTCGATAGTAGAAGGGGAAAAGATGAACCCCAAAAATGAAACTTTCTGCACACCGAAGAGACACTTTGATCCCTTCACAAACAAGGAATTAGCACGCAGTACCTGGAAAACCATTCTGACTTGCTTCACATGAGACTCCCAATCATCTGAGAAGATCAAAATGTCATCCAAGTAAACAATCAAGAATTTATCCAGATACTCACGGAAAATGTCATGCATAAAAGACTGAAAAACAGATGGAGCATTGGCAAGTCCGAACGGCATCACCAGATACTCAAAATGACCCTCGGGCGTATTAAATGCCGTTTTCCATTCATCTCCCTGCCTGATTCTCACCAGATTATACGCACCACGAAGATCAATCTTAGTAAACCAACTAGCCCCCTTAATCCGAGCAAACAAGTCAGAAATCAATGGCAAGGGATACTGAAACTTAACAGTGATCTTATTAAGAAGGCGGTAATCAATACACGGTCTTAGCGAACCATCCTTCTTGGCTACAAAAAAGAACCCTGCTCCCAATGGTGACGACGATGGGCGAATATGTCCCTTCTCCAGGGACTCCTTCACATAACTGCGCATAGCGGTGTGTTCAGGTACGGACAAATTAAATAAACGACCCTTAGGGAATTTACTACCAGGAATCAAATCGATAGCACAATCACAATTCCTATGCGGAGGTAGGGCATCAGACTTGGACTCTTCAAATACATCCTGAAAGTCCGACAAGAACTCTGGGATGTCAGAAGGAATGGATGACGAAATAGACAAAAATGGAACATCACCATGTACTCCCTGACAACCCCAGCTGGTTACCGACATAGAGTTCCAATCCAATACTGGATTATGGGTTTGTAGCCATGGCAACCCCAACACGACCACATCATGCAAATTATGCAGTACCAGAAAGCGAATAACTTCCTGATGTGCAGGAGCCATGCACATGGTCAGCTGGGCCCAGTACTGAGGCTTATTCTTGGCCAAAGGTGTAGCATCAATTCCTCTCAACGGAATAGGACACCGCAAAGGCTTCAAGAAAAATCCACAACGTTTAGCATAATCCAAATCCATCAGATTCAGGGCAGCGCCTGAATCCACAAACGCCATGACAGAATACGATGACAAAGAGCACATTAAGGTAATGGACAAAAGGAATTTGGACTGTACAGTACCAATAACGGCAGAGCTATCGAACCGCCTAGTGCGTTTAGGACAGTTAGAAATAGCATGAGTAGAATCACCACAATAGAAACACAGTCTGTTCAGACGTCTGTGTTCTTGCCGTTCTACTTTAGTCATAGTCCTGTCGCACTGCATAGGCTCAGGTTTACTCTCAGACAATACCGCCAGATGGTGCACAGATTTACGTTCGCGCAAGCGACGACCGATCTGAATGGCCAAGGACATAGACTCATTCAAACCAGCAGGCATAGGAAATCCCACCATTACATCCTTAAGAGCTTCAGAGAGACCCTTTCTGAACAAAGCCGCTAGTGCAGATTCATTCCACAGAGTGAGTACTGACCACTTCCTAAATTTCTGACAATATACTTCTACATCATCCTGACCCTGGCATAAAGCCAGCATATTTTTCTCAGCCTGATCCACTGAATTAGGCTCATCGTAAAGCAATCCCAGCGCCTGGAAAAATGCATCAACATTACTCAATGCAGAATCTCCTGGTGCAAGAGAAAACGCCCAGTCCTGTGGGTCGCCGCGCAAAAAAGAAATAATAATCAAAACCTGTTGAATAGGATTACCAGAAGAATGAGGTTTCAAGGCCAAAAATAGCTTACAATTATTTCTGAAGCTCAGGAACTTAGTTCTGTCACCAAAAAACAAATCAGGAATCGGAATTCTTGGTTCTAGCATCGATTTCTGATCAATAGTATCTTGAATCTTTTGTACATTTACAACGAGATTATCCATTGAGGAGCACAGAGCCTGAATATCCATGTCCACAGCTGTGTCCTGAAGCACTCTAATGTCTAGGGGAAAAAAAGACTGAAGACAGAGCTAAGAAAAAAAAATGATGTCAGGATTTCTTTTTTCCCTCTATTGGGAATCATTGGGCGGCTCCTTGTACTGTTATGGCTGGCAATCAGGCAACACAGCGTGCAGTAATCAGCGCACATACAGAGATCTGGCAATAACCAAAAACAATAGGACGAGCTCTGAGACGTGGAATCTCTGTAGACTGCAGTACCTGATCTATCCTCACACAACTATAAGCAGCAGTGGATTGCGCCTATCACTACCTATGCAACTTGACACTGCCTGAGGAGCTGACTAGCCTGAAGATAGAAATACAAGCCTGACTTACCTCAGAGAAATACCCCAAAGGAATAGGCAGCCCCCCACATATAATGACTGTTAGCAAGATGAAAAGACAAACGTAGGAATGAAATAGATTCAGCAAAGTGAGGCCCGATATTCTAGACAGAGCGAGGATAGCAAAGAGAACTATGCAGTCCACAAAAAACCCTAAAACGAAAACCACGCAAAGGGGCAAAAAGACCCACCGTGCCGAACTAACAGCACGGCGGTGCACCCCTTTGCTTCTCAGAGCTTCCAGCAAAAGTTAATAGCAAGCTGGACAAAAAAAACAGAAAACAAACTAGAAGCACTTATCTAGCAGAGCAGCAGGCCCAAGGAAAGATGCAGTAGCTCAGATCCAACACTGGAACATTGACAAGGAGCAAGGAAGACAGACTCAGGTGGAGCTAAATAGCAAGGCAGCCAACGAGCTCACCAAAACACCTGAGGGAGGAAGCCCAGAGACTGAATTCACAACAGTTGGCCCCCTTAAAAATAGTCTGGGTGAGATGGTGGATGAGGATGAGGAAAAAGCCAATATGCTAAATGACTTTTTTTCATCAGAATTTACACAAGAAAATCCCATGGCAGACAAAATGTCTAGTGATAAAAATTCCCAATTAAATGTCACCTGCTTAACCCAGCAGGAAGTGCGGCGGCGTCTAAAAATCACTAAAATTGACAAATCTCCGGGCCCGGATGGGATACACCCTCGAGTACTGCAGGAATTAAGTACAGTCATTGATAGACCATTATTTTTAATCTTTAAAGACTCCATAATAACAGGGTCTGTGCCACAGGACTGGCGTATAGCAAATGTGGTGCCAATATTCAAAAAGGGGACAAAAACTGAACTTGGAAATTATAGGCCAGTAAGCTTAACCTCTACTGTGGGTAAAATCCTGGAGGGCATTCTAAGGGATGCTATACTGGAGTATCTGAAGAGGAATAACCTCATGACCCAGTATCAGCACGGGTTTACTAGGGACCGTTCATGTCAGACTAATTTGATCAGTTTCTATGAAGAGGTAAGTTCCGGATTGGACCAAGGGAACCCAGTGGATGTAGTGTATATGGACTTTTCAAAATCTTTTGATACGGTGCCACACAAAAGGTTGATACATAAAATGAGAATAATGGGGATAGGGGAAAATATGTGCAAGTGGGTTGAGAGCTGGCTCAGGGATTGGAAACAAAGAGTGGTTATTAATGGAGCACACTCGGACTGGGTAGCGGTTAGCAGTGGGGTACCACAGGGGTCAGTATTGGGCCCTCTTCTTTTTAACATATTTATTAATGACCTTGTAGGGGGCATTCAGAGTAGAATTTCAATATTTGCAGATGACACTAAACTCTGCAGGGTAATCAATACAGAGGAGGACAATTTGATATTACAGGAAGATTTATGTAAACTAGAAGCTTGGGCTGATAAATGGCAAATGAGCTTTAATGGGGATAAATGTAAGGTTCATGCACTTGGGTAGAAGTAATAAGATGTATAATAATGTGCTTAATTCTAAAACTCTGGGCAAAACCGTCAATGAAAAAGACCTGGGTGTATGGGTGGATGACAAACTCATATTCAGGGGCCAGTGTCAGGCAGCTGCTACAAAGGCAAATAAAATAATGGGATGCATTAAAAGAGGCATAGATGCTCATGAGGAGAATATAATTTTACCTCTATAAAAGTCACTAGTTCGACCACACTTAGAATACTGTGCACAGTTCTGGTCTCCGGTGTTTAAGAAAGACATAGCTGAACTGGAGCGGGTGCAGAGAAGAGCGACCAAGGTTATTAGAGGACTGGGGGGTCTGCAATACCAAGATAGGTTATTACACTTGGGGCTATTTAGTTTGGAAAAACGAAGACTAAGGAGTGATCTTATTTTAATGTATAAATATATGAGGGGACAGTACAAAGACCTTTTTGATGATCTTTTTAATCATAGACCTGAAACAGGGACAAGGGGGCATCCTCTGCGTTTGGAGGAAAAAAGGTTTAAGCATAATAACAGACGCGGATTCTTTACTGTAAGAGCAGTGAGACTATGGAACTCTCTGCCGTATGATGTTGTAATGAGTGATTCATTACTTAAATTTAAGAGGGGACTGGATACCTTTCTGGAAAAGTATAATGTTACAGGGTATATACACTAGATTCCTTGATAGGGCGTTGATCCAGGGAACTAGTCTGATTGCCGTATGTGGAGTCGGGAAGGAATTTTTTTCCCCAGTGTGGAGCTTACTCTTTGCCACATGGGTTTTTTTTGCCTTCCTCTGGATCAACATGTTAGGGCATGTTAGGTTAGGCTATGGGTTGAACTAGATGGACATATAGTCTTCCTTCAACCTTAATAACTATGTAACTATGTAACTATGTAACTAGATATTAGTGATGAGCGAGTGTACTCGTTGCTCGGGTTTTCCCGAGCAGGCTTGAGTGACCTCCGAGTATTTGTTAGTGATCGGAGATTAAGTTTTCATTGCGGTAGCTGAATAATTTACAGCTATTAGCCAGGCTGAGTTCATGTGTGGACTCCCTAGCAACCAGGCAACCCCCACATGTACTTAGCCTAGCTAATAGCTGTAAATCTTTCATCTGCCGCGATGACCCCTCACGTGACCGCGACGTCATCGAAGGTCCTTCACTCTCTGCAATTCTCAGGAACTGAGGCAGACGCTCGCAGCGGTGACAGCCAGGGTCCTTCGGAGGGGTGAGTATATCCATATTTATTATTTTTATTCTTTATTTTTTACATTAATATGGATCCCAGGGCCTGAAGGAGAGGTTCCTCTCCTTCAGACCCTGGGAACCATCCAGGATACATTCCGATATTTGTGTCCCATTGACTTGCATTGGTATCGGGTATCGGTATCGGCGATATCCGATATTTTTTGTATATCATCCGATACCGATACTTTCAAATATCGGAAGGTATCGCTCAACACTAGTGATTAGGCAACTTTGTTCTTCGGGTCGGTGCGATTACAGCAATATCAGATTTATATCTGGTCTTTATGTTAGGCATCATTCACAAGTCAGTATTTTTGCATCAGTGTTTGTATGCCAAAGCCAGGAGTGGAACTTGCAGAAAAAAAACTAGAGATTGATTAATGTTTTGTGCTTTGGAGACACTCCTGGTTTTGGCATACAAATACTGATGAGAAAATACTGATGTGTGAATGAAGCCTTAGTTGGTGTCACACACTAAAAATCATTTTTTATTGCAAAAAACAGGTTTTGCATCGCCATATTTTGAGAGTTATAATTTTTCTGTATTTCAGCCGAGTCATGTCAGTGCTTGCTTTCTGCGAGATGAGTCGATGTTTTTATTAGTAGGATTTTCATACACATGACTTTTTTTTATCTCTTTCTTTTCTGATTTTTGGGAGGGGTTTATGTAGTTCGGCGTGTGGTAAAATTGATAAGGCAGCTTTATTCTTTGGGTCAGCATGATTAAAGCGATACCTCAGTTATATATATATTTTTTATGTGTTGGCGCTTTTACACAATTAAAACTATTTTATAGAGAAAATAATTATTTTTGCAACATTTTATTCTGGCAGCTATAACTTTTTTATTTTTCCACTGATGAAGCTGCGTGATGGCTTTTTTTCGGGACAAGATGACATTTTTAGCAGTACCATGCTTATTTATATACGTCTTTTTGATCGTGTTTTATTCCACTTTTTGTTCAGTGGTATGATGATAAAGCTTTGATTTTTTTCCTTGTGTTTTATTTATTTTTCTATGGCGTTCACTAAAGAGGTTAACTAGTGGGACAGTTTCATAGGTCGGATCATGGCGGACGCGGCAAAACCAAATATGTGTACTTTTATTGTTTTTATATTTTTTCATAAAAATATTTATTTATGGGTAAAATATATTTTGATTTTTTAAAATGTTTTTTGCAAGTTTTTAAAAACTTTCTTTAAAACTTTTTTTTACTATGGGGCTATCATTTTTTGTGGGCTGATTGCTTGTATAGCATGGGGATGCAGCATTATACCTATGCTATGCAAACTGTCAGCTCTGCATTGATTGGGTAAGTTGCTAATCATGCTCTGAGCATGATCATGCAACTTTCCTAGCTCTGGTGAGCAAGATGTCGTCTTAAGAACATCGGGTCACCATGGCAATGATCAGGACCCGGCGTGACGTCTCAGGGTCTCCAATCCAAGGGCAGAGTAGCTGTCATCCCTCATGAAATGCTGCAATTGAGTTTGATTGCAGAATTTAGAGGGCTAAAGTGCTGGGAGCGGTGTGAGATTGCTCCCGTCACTTAGTGCCGGGTGTCAGAATCAGCTGAAACTCGACACTGATCGCGCACCCCCATCCTGTGTTCACGCAAAATCGCATATCAGCTGTGTTGTTGCTGAGAAATCATCTTTTATCACTTTGTATAAGTGACATCTTCCACGCTGCGGGGCGGATGGTGTCTGGAGGATAACTCTCCCCCAGCGCAAATTAAAATTAACAATATATTTTGCCTTTATCACAGTACATAAATAATTTAATGCAGATCAATTTTTAGTATACTTTATATTTCTAAGGGAAGATTAGTTGGTTTTATTATCTGGACCACCAGAACCAATCAAAAGCCATTACAGCAGATCATTCTTGATTTCCTTCCCAAGAAAGTTGCAATAACAATGTGATTTTTTTAAAAGTTTCCAATAAACTCAATATTTGTCATAGCATTTATTTTCTGGGATACCTATCTGCAATAGGCAATGGAGTTTTATGAGTGGATAGCTATTACTGCTCATAGTTAGAGTTGAGCGACCTTGACCTTTTTAGAGTCGAGCCGGGTTTCGCGAAACCCGACTATCTCAAAAGTCGGGTCGAGTGAAATCGGCCGATTATGACGTAAAGTCGGGATCGACCGAAACACGAAACCCAATGCAAGTCAATGGGGCAGCATAGTCGGCAGTGAGTGGGGGCCAGGAAAACACCTAGAGTGCCCATTTTAATGTCAAAACCATCCATTCTTCTTAATGAAGCTTGTCAAGCGTAATTTACCTTATAATAATTGTAAGGCATTTGAAATTGGGGGTCATTTGGCTAAAGTTGTGGTGGGTAGGGCTGGTTCAAGTAATTAGTGGGCCCAGGAAATCTGGACCACGTCACGGCAGTGGAGCAGGGAGAGGTAAGTATTTCAACTTTGCAAGTGCTGTGAACCTGAGCAAGCAGGGGGGGCCCACTCGTTGGCATTGGCACTGGCACAGGGCCCCTCAAAGTACAGCGGTGTGTTTGCACGGCGGGGGCGCCTCCCACCGGCAGCAACACTTTTGCATACTATGAGAGGCCCTGTGCCAGTGACGTCGCCAACTAGTATTCCTCCCCCCACCTGATGAAGGAACCTGCACTTTCATCTGCACCTTCCTCTTTGTCCCCGTGTAAGGTGGTATGGTATGCGGGAAGAGCAACCTGACTTTCAGCAGCGTCACAATGTTGTTGTGTAGCGTGCACGGGGAATGTTGGGTTATGGGTCAATGTACCAGCAGACTCATCTATCACTGGCTGGGCAATGGGCAGGATGAGGAGGAAACACAGATATAGGCCCAAAGAATAAAGTTGGCTAAATGCAGTTCAAAATTGGTAACACAGGAATAACCAGGGAGCATTGCAGTGGAGGACAACTGGAATGAGAGGCTGACACAGAGAGTAGGCCCAAATCAGTAAGTAGTCGAAATGCAGTTCAAAATTGGCAACCGTAGTAAACAGGCGGCACAGCTTTGTTCAGTGGAGGAGAACAGCAAGGAGTGGCAGACACCGATAGTAGGCCCCAAACCAACTAGTACGCCAAATGCAGTTGTTCCGTTTAACCACAATTTAATGAGAGCCTGAAGATAGAAGTTCAGGAAAGGCAACCTGGAGAACACCTTGGAGTGGAACACACCATCTCTCTACACCCCATACCCAATTTGTAGGCCTAATGCAGTGTAGTTTCCAAGAACTACTAAACGAGAGCCGGAAGATCGAAGCTCAGGAAAGGCAACCTGGAGAACACCTTGGAGTGGAACACACCATCTCTCTACACCCCATACCCAATTTGTAGGCCTAATGCAGTGTAGTTTCCAAGAACTACTAAACGAGAGCCGGAAGATCGAAGCTCAGGAAAGGCAACCTGGAGAACACCTTGGAGTGGAACACACCATCTCTCTACACCCCATACCCAATTTGTAGGCCTAATGCAGCGTAGTTTCCAACAACTACTAAACAAGAGCCGGAAGATCGAAGCTCAGGAAAGGCAACCTGGAGAACACCTTGGAGTGGAACACACCATCTCTCTACACCCCATACCCAATTTGTAGGCCTAATGCAGCGTAGTTTCCAACAACTACTAAACGAGAGCCGGAAGATCGAAGCTCAGGAAAGGCAACCTGGAGAACACCTTGGAGTGGAACACACCATCTCTCTACACCCCATACCCAATTTGTAGGCCTAATGCAGCGTAGTTTCCAACAACTACTAAACGAGAGCCGGAAGATCGAAGCTCAGGAAAGGCAACCTGGAGAACACCTTGGAGTGGAACACACCATCTCTCTACACCCCATACCCATTTTGTAGGCCTAATGCAGTGTAGTTTCCAAGAACTACTAAACGAGAGCCGGAAGATCGAAGCTCAGGAAAGGCAACCTGGAGAACACCTTGGAGTGGAACACACCATCTCTCTACACCCCATACCCAATTTGTAGGCCTAATGCAGCGTAGTTTCCAACAACTACTAAACGAGAGCCGGAAGATCGAAGCTCAGGAAAGGCAACCTGGAGAACACCTTGGAGTGGAACACACCATCTCTCTACACCCCATACCCAATTTGTAGGCCTAATGCAGCGTAGTTTCCAACAACTACTAAACGAGAGCATGAAGATCGAAGCATTGGCGAGGAAACCTGGGGAACACCTTGGAGTGGAACACACCATCTCTCTACACCCCATACCCAATTTGTAGGCCTAATGCAGCGTAGTTTCCAACAACTACTAAACGAGAGCATGAAGATCGAAGCATTGGCGAGGAAACCTGGGGAACACCTTGGAGTGGAACACACCATCTCTCTACACCCCATACCCAATTTGTAGGCCTAATGCAGCGTAGTTTCCAACAACTACTAAACGAGAGCCGGAAGATCGAAGCTCAGGAAAGGCAACCTGGAGAACACCTTGGAGTGGAACACACCATCTCTCTACACCCCATACCCAATTTGTAGGCCTAATGCAGTGTAGTTTCCAAGAACTACTAAACGAGAGCCGGAAGATCGAAGCTCAGGAAAGGCAACCTGGAGAACACCTTGGAGTGGAACACACCATCTCTCTACACCCCATACCCAATTTGTAGGCCTAATGCAGCGTAGTTTCCAACAACTACTAAACGAGAGCCGGAAGATCGAAGTTCAGGAAAGGCAACCTGGAGAACACCTTGGAGTGGAACACACCATCTCTCTACACCCCATACCCAATTTGTAGGCCTAATGCAGTGTAGTTTCCAAGAACTACTAAACGAGAGCCGGAAGATCGAAGCTCAGGAAAGGCAACCTGGAGAACACCTTGGAGTGGAACACACCATCTCTCTACACCCCATACCCAATTTGTAGGCCTAATGCAGCGTAGTTTCCAACAACTACTAAACGAGAGCATGAAGATCGAAGCATTGGCGAAGAAACCTGGGGAACACCTTGGAGTGGAACACACCATCTCTCTACACCCCATACCCAATTTGTAGGCCTAATGCAGCGTAGTTTCCAACAACTACTAAACGAGAGCCGGAAGATCGAAGCTCAGGAAAGGCAACCTGGAGAACACCTTGGAGTGGAACACACCATCTCTCTACACCCCATACCCAATTTGTAGGCCTAATGCAGCGTATTTTCCAACAACTACTAAACGAGAGCCGGAAGATCGAAGCTCAGGAAAGGCAACCTGGAGAACACCTTGGAGTGGAACACACCATCTCTCTACACCCCATACCCAATTTGTAGGTCTAATGCAGTGTAGTTTCCAAGAACTACTAAACGAGAGCCGGAAGATCGAAGCTCAGGAAAGGCAACCTGGAGAACACCTTGGAGTGGAACACACCATCTCTCTACACCCCATGCCCAATTTGTACGCCTAATGCAGCGTAGTTTACAACAACTACTAAACGAGAGCATGAAGATCGAAGCATTGGCGAGGAAACCTGGGGAACACCTTGGAGTGGAACACACCATCTCTCTACACCCCATACCCAATTTGTAGGCCTAATGCAGTGTAGTTTCCAAGAACTACTAAACGAGAGCCGGAAGATCGAAGCTCAGGAAAGGCAACCTGGAGAACACCTTGGAGTGGAACACACCATCTCTCTACACCCCATACCCAATTTGTAGGCCTAATGCAGCGTAGTTTCCAACAACTACTAAACGAGAGCATGAAGATCGAAGCTCAGGAAAGGCAACCTGGGGAACACCTTGGAGTGTAACAAACCCTCTCTCTACACCACGGAAGGGCTGATTCTTAGGAAGGAAGGCTGTCGGAAAGAAGCAGGGCGCGTCCGAGGGTGATTATATTCTTATTAGGTTTTTTTGGTAAATAATGATTTTATTATTTTCATTGTTTTGCATCTTCTTGGCAATAATATAAAGAAGACGCGACAGGACAACTCGGTGGATGCCATATCTGTGTTTTAAATTGAAAAAAACTTTCAGTTAACTACTTGCAGGAGAAAGTTATTGTAGCTGGTGGCCATTTTTAGTACTGTACCAGATTTTTGTTGTATGTGTTTGTTTTTAATGTTAAAATGTCTGCATTTGATATCTCTCCAGTATTTTCTTTTTTATAAGCAAAATACTTATTTTTATATTTTCTGATGTTGGTTCAAGGGGTACACGGGCAGCAGTAGACAGGTCAGTGGAGGCCTAGTGGAAGGAGGGACCGCAGACAGGCTTCGAAGCCCTAACATAATAAATTGGGCTGGCTGTAGGCAATTTAAAATTGGTTCCAGGGGAACACGGGCAGCAGTAGACAGGTCAGTGGAGGCCTAGTGGAAGGAGGGACCGCAGACAGGCTTCGAAGCCCTAACATAATAAATTGGGCTGGCTGTAGGCAATTTAAAATTGGTTCCAGGGGAACACGGGCAGCAGTAGACAGGTCAGTGGAGGCCTAGTGGAAAGAGGGACCGCAGACAGGCTTCGAAGCCCTAACATAATAAATTGGGCTGGCTGTAGGCAATTTAAAATTGGTTCCAGGGGAACACGGGCAGCAGTAGACAGGTCAGTGGAGGCCTAGTGGAAGGAGGGACCGCAGACAGGCTTCGAAGGCCTAACATAAGAAAAATGTCAATACAATGGTATTGACAGTGCCAGGCATTGAAGGATGTCAGCGCATAGACTAAACATTGGTGGAGCTGTGAGAGAAAATTTTGCAAGTCGTAGAGCACTGTTTGACCTGGGGGGGGGACTGTCTTGTGGCCGGCGGTACAGGCCCAGGGCCCCTCATATTACAACGGTGTGTCTGACGTTGGGTGCGCACCACCACCGCCAGACACTTTATTGTACTATGAGGGACCTAGTGGCAGTGCCGTCGACCAAAAGCGGGCACACCCACCTCTTCAGACAAACAGTACTCTCACGGGTGCTGGCGCCAAGTGGCGATACCACGGCCCCGTGTGGGGACTTTGGTCATTTAGGGAGGTGTTAACATGTCGGATGCTGGACAATCAGGTGCTGCAAATTACGAGATTGGAAAAGTCGTTCAGAATAGTCCACAGGCAAGACCTTTACATAGGAAAGCTAGGTGTCAGCCGGGCAAGGTGGGGCAAAAGATTTCGAAATCCAGTTGTGGTTCATTTTAATGAAGGTTAGATCATCTACATTTTGGGTAGCCAGACGAGTCCTTTTTTCTGTTAGTATTGAACCTGCAGCACTGAATACTCTTTCTGATAGGACACTAGCTGCCGGGCAAGCAAGCTCCTGCAATGCATATTCTGCCAATTCTGGCCAGGTGTCTAATTTGGATGCCCAGTAATCAAATGGGAATGACGGTTGAGGGAGAACATCGATAAGGGATGAAAAATAGTTTGTAACCATACTGGACAAATGTTGTCTCCTGTCACTTTGAATTGATGCTGCAGTACCTGTCCTGTCTGCGGTCATAGCAAAATCACTCCACAACCTGGTCAGAAAACCCCTCTGGCCAACGCCACTTCTGATTTCTGCCCCTCTAACTCCTCTGGTCTGCTGGCCCCTGCAGCTCGTGTGAGAACGATCACGGGCGCTGTGTGCAGGGAATGCCAGAAGCAAACGGTCAACAAGAGTTGATTGTTTGGTTGCTAATATTAGTTCCAAGTTCTCATGTGGCATTATATTTTGCAATTTGCCTTTATAGCGAGGATCAAGGAGGCAGGCCAACCAGTAATCGTCATCGTTCATCATTTTAGTTATGCGTGTGTCCCTTTTGAGGATACGTAAGGCATAATCCGCCATGTGGGCCAAAGTTCCAGTTCTCAAATCTCCGGTTGTGCTTGGTTGAGGGGCAGTTTCAGGCAAATCCACGTCACTTGTGTCCCTCCAAACACCAGAACCGGGCCTTGCCGCGCCACCAATTTCCAGTGGCCACGGAAAAGCTTCCTCATTACAAATATAATCATCCCCATCATCCTCCTCGTCCTCCTCCTCCTCTTCGCCCGCTAACTCGTCCTGTACACTGCCCTGGCCAGACAATGGCTGACTGTCATCAAGGCTTTCCTCTTCCTCAGCTGCAGACGCCTGATCCTTTATGTGCGTCAAACTTTGCATCAGCAGACGCATTAGGGGGATGCTCATGCTTATTATGGCGTTGTCTGCACTAACCAGCCGTGTGCATTCCTCAAAACACTGAAGGACTTGACACATGTCTTGAATCTTCGACCACTGCACACCTGACAACTCCATGTCTGCCATCCTACTGCCTGCCCGTGTATGTGTATCCTCCCACAAAAACATAACAGCCCGCCTCTGTTCGCACAGTCTCTGAAGCATGTGCAGTGTTGAGTTCCACCTTGTTGCAACGTCTATGATTAGGCTGGAGTGTACGGGCGAACGGCGGATATGTGAGCAAAGTCCACGCACTTTGAGGAGCAGGTCGGATAACCCCGGATAACTTTTCAGGAAGCACTGCGCCACCAGGTTTAAGGTGTGAGCCAGGCAAGGAATGTGTTTCAGTTGGGAAAGGGAGATGGCAGCCATGAAATTCCTTCCGTTATCACTCACTACCTTGCCTGCCTCAAGATCTACAGTGCCCAGCCACGACTGCGTTTCTTTCTGCAAGAACTCGGACAGAACTTCCGCGGTGTGTCTGTTGTCGCCCAAACACTTCATAGCCAATACAGCCTGCTGACGTTTGCCAGTAGCTGCCCCATAATGGGAGACCTGGTGTGCAACAGTGGCAGCTGCGGATGGAGTGGTTGTGCGACTGCGGTCTGTGGACGAGCTCTCGCTTCTGCAGGAGGACGAAGAGGAGGAGGAGGGGGTGCGAACGGCTACAGCCAACTGTTTCCTAGACCGTGGGCTAGGCAGAACTGTCCCAAACTTGCTGTCCCCTGTGGACCCTGCATCCACCACATTTACCCAGTGTGCCGTGATGGACACGTAACGTCCCTGGCCATGCCTACTGGTCCATGCATCTGTTGTCAGGTGCACCTTTGTGCTCACAGATTGCCTGAGTGCATGGACGATGCGCTCTTTAACATGCTGGTGGAGGGCTGGGATGGCTTTTCTGGAAAAAAAGTGTCGACTGGGTAGCTCGTAGCGTGGTACAGCGTAGTCCATCAGGGCTTTGAAAGCTTCGCTTTCAACTAACCGGTAGGGCATCATCTCTAACGAGATTAGTCTAGCTATGTGTGCGTTCAAACCCTGTGTACGCGGATGCGAGGCTAAGTACTTCCTTTTTCTAACCATAGTCTCATGTAGGGTGAGCTGGACTGGAGAGCTGGAGATCGTGGAACTAGCGGGGGTGCCGGTGGACATGGCAGACTGAGAGACGGTGGGAGATGGTATTGTTGCTGCCGGTGTCCTAGATGCAGTGTTTCCTACTACGAAACTGGCGATTCCCTGACCCTGACTGCTTTGGCCTGGCAAAGAAACCTGCACAGATACTGCAGGTGGTGCGGAAAATGGTGGCCCTACACTGCCGGAAGGGATGTTGCGTTGCTGACTAGCTTCATTGGCCGAGGGTGCTACAACCTTAAGGGACGTTTGGTAGTTAGTCCAGGCTTGCAAATGCATGTTGGTTAAATGTCTATGCATGCAACTTGTATTGAGACTTTTCAGATTCTGTCCTCTGCTTAAGGTAGTTGAACATTTTTGACAGATGACTTTACGCTGATCAATTGGATGTTGTTTAAAAAAATGCCAGACTGCACTCTTTCTAGCATCGGATACCTTTTCAGGCATTGCAGACTGAGCTTTAACCGGATGGCCACGCTGTCCTCCAACAGGTTTTGGCTTTGCCACGCGTTTTGGGCAAGATACGGGCCCGGCAGATGGAACCTGTTGCGATGTTGATGCCTGCTGCGGCCCCTCCTCCTCCGCTTCAGAACTGCTGCCGCCTGCACCCTGTTCCCCCAATGGCTGCCAATCGGGGTCAAGAACTGGGTCATCTATTACCTCTTCTTGTAGCTCGTGTGCAACTTCGTCTGTGTCACCGTGTCGGTCGGTGGTATAGCGCGTGATGGGGCAACATAGTCTCATCAGGGTCTGATTCTTGATCATTACCCTGCGAGGGCAATGTTGTGGTCTGAGTCAAAGGACCAGCATAGTAGTCTGGCTGTGGCTGTGCATCAGTGCACTCCATGTCAGATTCAACTTGTAATGGGCATGGACTGTTAACTGCTTCACTTTCTAAGCCAGGGACGGTATGTGTAAAGAGCTCCATGGAGTAACCCGTTGTGTCGCCTGCTGCATTTTTCTCTGTTGTTGTTTTTGCTGAAGAGGACAAGGAAGCGACTTGTCCCTGACCGTGAACATCCACTAACGACGCGCTGCTTTGACATTTACCAGTTTCACGAGAGGAGGCAAAAGAGCTAGAGGCTGAGTCAGCAAGATAAGCCAAAACTTGCTCTTGCTGCTCCGGCTTTAAAAGCGGTTTTCCTACTCCCAGAAAAGGGAGCGTTCGAGGCCTTGTGTAGCCAGACGACGTACCTGGCTCCACAGCTCCAGACTTGGGTGCAATATTTTTTTTCCCACGACCAGCTGATGCTCCACCACTACCACTACCCTCATTACCAGCTGACAATGAACGCCCCCGGCCACGACCTCTTCCACCAGACTTCCTCATTGTTTTAAAAACGTAACCAAACTAACGGTATTTGTTGCTGTCACACAACTTACACGGTGAGCTATAACTTCAGTATGATTTAGCTACCCCTTTACAGGTGAGTGAGACCACAATGAAAATCAGGCACAATGTTACACACTCTGTTGTTGGTGGCAACAAATGAGAGAGATGCCACACACGCAGGACTGTCACTGAAGCACAAATGTAAATATTAATCTCCCACTGATTTGATTTTTTTTTTTTTTTTCAGGGAGACTTTAGGAAAAAAAAATAATAGAATAAAATGATTTTTTCAGGAAGAATTTAGAAACCAAATACAATAAAATGATTTTTTCAGGGAGAATTTACAAAACAAATAAAACAAAAAAAGTCTTTATATGGCCCACTGAGTGAGAGATGACGCACACAGGAGTCAGGAGTGGCACACAAGCCCAGAGGCCAATATTTATCTCCCACTGATTGATGTAGCGATTTTTTCAGGTAGATTTTGGAACCCAAATCAAGCTAAAAAAATAATAGGCTTTCTATGGCCCACAATTGGAGAGAGAGAGAGAGATGGCACACCCAGGAGTTAAGACTGGCACACAAGCAGAAAGGGCAATATTAATCTCCCACTGATTTGTTTTTTTTGTTTTTTTCAGGGACACTTTAGGAAAAAAAAATAATAGAATAAAATGATTTTTTCAGGAAGAATTTAGAAACCAAATAAAATAAAATTATTTTTTCAGGGAGAATTTAGAAAACAAAACAAAAAAAGGCTTTCTATGGCCCACTGAGTGAGAGATGACGCACACAGGAGTCAGGAGTGGCACACAAGCCCAGAGGCCAATATTTATCTCCCACTGATTGATGTAGTGATTTTTTCAGGTAGATTTTGGAACCCAAATCAAGCTAAAAAAATAATAGGCTTTCTATGGCCCACAATTGGAGAGAGAGAGAGAGATGGCACACCCAGGAGTGAAGACTGGCACACAAGCAGAAAGGGCAATATTAATCTCCCACTGATTTGTTTTTTTTTTTTTTTTCAGGGAGACTTTAGGAAAAAAAAATAATAGAATAAAATGACTTTTTCAGGAAGAATTTAGAAACCAAATAAAATAAAATTATTTTTTCAGGGAGAATTTAGAAAACAAATAAAACAAAAAAAGGCTTTCTATGGCCCACTGAGTGAGAGATGACGCACACAGGAGTCAGGAGTGGCACACAAGCCCAGAGGCCAATATTTATCTCCCACTGATTGATGTAGTGATTTTTGCAGGTAGATTTTGGAACCCAAATCAAGCTAAAAAAATAATAGGCTTTCTATGGCCCACAATTGGAGAGAGAGAGAGAGATGGCACACCCAGGAGTCAAGACTGGCACACAAGCAGAAAGGGCAATATTAATCTCCCACTGATTTGTTTTTGTTTTTTTTTCAGGGAGACTTTAGGAAAAAAAAATAATAGAATAAAATGATTTTTTCAGGAAGAATTTAGAAACCAAATAAAATAAAATGATTTTTTCAGGGAGAATTTAGAAAACACATAAAACAAAAAAAGGCTTTCTATGGCCCACTGAGTGAGAGATGACGCACACAGGAGTCAGGAGTGGCACACAAGCCCAGGGGCCAATATTTATCTCCCACTTTTTTTTTTTTGTTCCAGGGAAAATTTATAAACCCAATAAAAAAAATAATAAATAGGCTTTCTATGGCCCACTATCAGAGAGAGAGAGAGATGGCACGCTTAGGACTGGCACACAAGCCCAAAGGCCAATATTAATCTCCCTTTTTTTTTTCAGGGAGAATTTATAAAACCCCAAAAAAATAAATAAATAGGCTTTCTATGGCCCACTATTTGTGAGAGAGATGGCACGCTCAGGACTGGCACACAAGCCCAGAGGCCAATATTAATCTCCCACTTTTTTTTTTTTGTTCCAGGGAAAATTTATAAACCCAATAAAAAAAATAATAAATAGGCTTTCTATGGCCCACTATCTGAGAGAGAGAGAGATGGCACGCTTAGGACTGGCACACAAGCCCAAAGGCCAATATTAATCTCCCACTGATTGATTTATTGATTTTTTCAGGTTGAATTTAGAACCCAAATAAAGCAAAAAAAAAAAAAAATGGGCTTTCTATGGCCCACTGAGTGAGTGATGATGCACACAGGAGTCAGGAGTGGCACACAAGCCCTGAGGCCAATATTTTTCTCCCACTGATTGATGTAGTGATTTTTTCAGGTAGATTTTAGAACCAAAATCAAGCAAAAAAATAAATAGGCTTTCCATGGCCCACTGACTGAGAGATGGCACACACAGGAGTCAAGAGTGGCACACAAGCCCTGAGGCCAATATTTTTCTCCCACTGATCGATGTAGTGATTTTTTCAGGTAGATTTTAGAACCCAAATCAAGCAAAAAAATAAATAGGCTTTCTATGGCCCACTGAGTGAGAGATGGCACACACAGGGATGGCACTCTAGCAGAAATGCCAATCTTAATCTCCCACAAAAAAAAAAAAAAAAAAAAAGGAACTGTCCTTCAATTACTATCTCCCTGCAGTAATCTCAGCCAGGTATGGCAGGCAGCAATAAGGAGTGGACTGATGCACAAATTAAATAAAAAGTGTGGACAAACAAACAAGATAGCTGTGCAGAAAGGAAGGAACAAGAGGATTTGTGCTTTGAAAAAAGCAGTTGGTTTGCACAGCGGCGTACACACAGCAATGCAGCTATCAGGGAGCCTTCTAGGGCAGCCCAATGAGCTACAGCGCTGAGGGAAAAAAAAAAAAAAATGTAGCTTCCACTGTCCCTGCACACCGAAGGTGGTGTTGGGCAGTGGAAATCGCTACAGCACAAGCGGTTTGGTGGTTAATGGACCCTGCCTAACGCTATCCCTGCTTCTGACGAAGCGGCAGCAACCTCTCCGTAAGCTCAGATCAGCAGCAGTAACATGGCGGTCGGCGGGAACGCCCCTTTATAGCCCCTGTGACGCCGCAGACAGCAAGCCAATCACTGCAATGCCCTTCTCTAAGATGGTGGGGACCAGGACCTATGTCATCACGCTGCCCACACTCTGCGTTTACCTTCATTGGCTGAGAAATGGCGCTTTTCGCGTCATTGAAACGCGACTTTGGCGCGAAAGTCGCGTACCACATGGCCGACCCCGCACAGGGGTCGGATCGGGTTTCATGAAACCCGACTTTGCCAAAAGTCGGCGACTTTTGAAAATGAACGACCCGTTTCGCTCAACCCTACTCATACCATTGAATCATCGTGGAAAGCTGTTCTAATGACTTTTCTCTTGTTTAGAATCCTGTATAAAAATGTCTGTCATATTGAAACACATACTTTAGTTAATTTCATACTAATTATAACATTCTGAAATGGTTGCACTGCAGCAACTGCGTAATTATAGAGCAAAATGCACAGAACAGTTATTGGGCTGAACACTGACTTATTATTGCAAGTCTCATGATAATTGTTGGTAATTGCCACCAGTCACTTAACACTGCCAGTCTTATAATGTGCCACATATCATGGTTATTTTAGTTAACTGTATCATAATATTTCAAATATAACAGTAAATAGAAAAAGTTGATTTCATGCAGCTTCAATACAGATTTTAGTTTAAGTGTTGTTCACTTTCTGTTGTTGGTGCAGCTTTCCTCACAAACTGCAAAAAATTGCAAAAATAGAAGGAAAATGAAAGGAAAGGAAAATGAAAGGCACTAACCACTGGTGCGTTATTTTGTGCATTATTGTTCCAAGGTCATATGAGAATACAAAGTGAATACACATAGTGTAACGGGCAGGGGGGTGGAACCCACTGTGGCGAAGCCAAAGGAAGACCTGGAGGAGTGTGACTAGGAGCCTCCCCAAATCTGACCATGGATATACAGTGGCTAACGAGATTCAAGGAGAGACAGGGGACATGGTCTAGGTGCTACTCCAGGACTGACCTTGGGTAGATGGAAGCTGACCCCTAGAAATGGGTAGCTGGGGAAGCCCTAGGGATGTCCAACAGTTACAGGTAGGCAGAAAAGATGACAGGAAATGCAGAAGCAGACAGGACCGGCTGACAGAGAGATGAGCACTGGCAGGTGCAACTGGACCAGTTTCCATTGAGGTGAGCACTGGTGGGTGCAGCAGGCTCAGCTGCCGTTGAGGTGAGCACTAGTGGATGTAACTGGACCGGCTGCCGTTGTGGAGAGCTCAGGCGAGTGCAACAGGTTTGGCTGCTGTTGAGGTGAGCACTGGCGGTTGCAACAGGCATGGCTGCCATTGATATAAATACTGGTGGTGAGTGCAGCAGGATCGGTTGCTATTTAGATGAGCACTGACTGGTGCAGCAGGCTGAGATGCAAGCACTGGGATCTGAGAACTGACCCAAGTTATAAGAACAAATTAACAACATTGCACAGACACCTCCATGGTGGGGGAGGTGCTTTAAATAGTAAGTGTCCTCCAGCAATTGGCTGTGGACACTTTAGAGGAACACATAATGCCCCTTTAAGAAAGAGTAAGTGTGCGTGCGCAGCCTAAACACAATGCCTGGGGTCTGACTTGCAGTGCACGCACCCTCAGGCAGCAGCAGACCAGGAAGGAGCAGGACGGGAGCCACAGTGGTGAGTACACTGATGTCTCTACAGGCAGAGACTCCGGCGCAACACACAGATTGAGTTACAGGTGTTTTGAGTCTTATTATGCTTACACCACTGGAATATGGTTATTGTGTGGCCCTCGCATAGTCCAGTGGTATATACTTGCAACAGATTGGGTCTGCTCATCTTTTAAAATGTATGATTTTCGCAAACTACACAACACTATTGTCCATAAAATGGCTTTTGATGAAGAAGCATGTGACTAGAGCAGTCCAGTCCATCAGTCTCCTCCAACTGACAAGCAGATTTCACTTGAGAGGTGTGTTACACTTGGGGGAATATGATGAACTGATCTGGTTGCATTCTCCTCCACCAGCTGTACTAACAAAATATATTTACCAACCCTTTTAAGGGATTTGTACCATGTGCCATTGGTCACTGGAGGCTCAACCAGTAATACTCTTATCTCTCCCAAGGACAGAGCTCTGAAGAGCCTTGCTTGATTGAAGCAGAAGTAGACCATGCACACCTCTGCTTTGGCTCTGCAAGTCCAGGTTCACATTAGCATGTGTGCGCAGCATATAACTGCATACCCATCCGCATACGTCTCACGTACCTATCTTTAACATTATGTATGCAGGAATATGCGTTTGCATGTGTTCGCATGCAGATGCATACTCATGCTTCGTTTCGCGGTGGGCGGCAAATGCAACATGTTGTATTTTTGAGGCATCATATTGGCGTCAATTATGCACAGACAGAATTTTCAAAATTATGCACCTCAGGGTCACCAACAGATGTTCCTCAGTAGGAATTGCTCTACTTAGTTGGGTGTCCTCCCTGGTGATGGATCCTCAGACACATTGCAGCAAGTCAACACAGCCCTAGTACGACATCCTGGTGTAGTCTTAAAACTTCTCTGGGTTTTCCTGCAGCTCGGTGTACAATGAGTAATATGATCCATGGCTCTCTCGGACTTCAACAATGGGGTGTAGCCAGTAGTGATGATGACGTCTTCTCCATTTTTCTCTGCTTCATTCTTCTTCACAAGCCACAGCAAAGGAAAAAGCCAATTTCAAGGACAAATCCATATAGAAGCTTTCCTTGCCAAGATCCATCTTGCAGTAGATACAGCAGCAAAAGATGAGGATTTAATCTGTGTAGGGTTTATATACAGAATCCCCATGAGACACGCCCATTATGTGTGTCAAGAAAATTCTCCGGAAATACCGAACCCATGTGCTGAAAAAATGCAAACGCATGCAAAAAAGCATACAAACGCAGTGTTTTTATGGCGTCATGAGTAAGATGACGCGGCTTGCAAACACAGGTAACCATGCGCTTGCATGCATTTTGGCATGAGTTTCCGCAAGTAGCCAAAACACTGCACACACATACGCTAATGTGTACTTAGCCTAAGACTCCTGGAAAATGCCAAGTACAGCACTTCGCTATATCCAATATTTGCATAGAAGATGAATGCACCAGAGATCTGCAGAGATCGAGAAGTAACAAGAGATCACATGCCATAGAGGATAACTTCAGAACTTCAGGCACAAGAACTTTAACATGATCCAGTTAAAAGCTATAGTGATGATGTGCACTCTAGCATCGTCACTTAACTCAGTTCTTGAAAACAACAGTTATGTGTAGCAACAACTTGTCATCACTGCAGTAAGCCAGTAACGGGCAAGAAATTGATCAGTACTGGACTTGGGGAGAAGGTAGAATTTGTGTGTAATTGAAACACAGATATAAATTATTACTTTTTTAAAGGGCTTTAAAATGCTACATTTATAATTGACTCACTCATTAACAGCTTATATAACTAAAATAAAACTCACTACTTAAGAAACTATGAAGAAAACCAATAAAATCTAACAATAATTGTTTAATGTCAATAGGTTAACCCCTCTGTGACCTTAGACGTACTATCCCGTCGAGGTGCCTATCTGACCCTGGACGGGATAGTACGTCATAGCGATCGGCAGCGCTCACGGGAGGAGCGCCGCCGATCGCGGCCGGGTGTCAGCTGCTTATCGCAGCTGACATCCGGCACTATGTGCCAGGCGCGGTCACGGACTGCCCCCGGCACATTAACCCCCGGCACACCGCGATCAAAGATGATCGCGATGTGCCGGCGGTACAGGGAAGCATCGTGCAGGGAGGGGGCTCCCTGAGGGCTTCCCTGAGCCCCCCGAAGCAACGTGATGTGATCGCGTTGCTGCGAGGGTCTTACCTCCCTCCCTGCTTGCTCCAAGCCCGGATCCAAGATGGCCACGGATCCGGGTCCTGCAGGGAGGGAGGTGGCTTCACAGAGCCCGCTCAGAGCAGGCACTGTGAAGCCTGCAGTACTGCATGTCAGATCAGTGATCTGACAGAGTGCTGTGGAAACTGTCAGATCACTGATCTGTGATGTCCCCCCCTGGGACAAAGTAAAAAAGTAAAAAAAAAATTTTTCCAAATGTGTAAAAAAAAATAAAAAAAAATATTCCTAAATAATGGAAAAAAAAATAATATTATTCCCATAAATACATTTCTTCATCTAAATAAAAAAAAACAAAAGTACACATATTTAGTTTCGCCGCGTCCGTAACGACCCGACCTATAAAACTGGCCCACTAGTTAACCCCTTCAGTAAACACCATAAGAAAAAAAAAAAGAGGCAAAAAACGCTTTATTATCATACCGCCGAACAAAAAGTGGAATAACACGCGATCAAAAAGACAGATATAAATAATCATGGTACCGCTGAAAACGTCATCTTGTCCCGCAAAAAAAGAACCACCATACAGCATCATCAGTAAAAAAATAAAAAAGTTATAGTCCTGAGAATAAAGCGATGCAAAAATAATTATTATTTCTGTAAAATAGTTTTTATAGTATAAAAGCGCCAAAACATAAAAAAAGATATAAATGAGGTGTCGCTGTAATCGTACTGAACCGAAGAATAAAACTGCTTTATCAATTTTACCAAACGCGGAACGATATAAACGCCTCCCCCAAAAGAAATTCATGAATAGCTGGTTTTTGGTCATTCTTCCTCACAAAAATCAGAATAAAAAGCGATCAAAAAATGTCACGTGCCCGAAAATGTTACCAATAAAAACGTCAACTTGTCCCGCAAAAAACAAGACCTCACATGACTCTGTGGACCAAAATATGGAAAAATTATAGCTCTCAAAATGTGGTAACGCAAAAAATATTTTTTGCAATAAAAAGCGTCTTTCAGTGTGTGACGGTTGCCAATCATAAAAATCCGCTAAAAAACTCGCTATAAAAGGAAATCAAACCCCCCTTCATCACTCACCCCCTTAGTTAGGGAAAAATAAAAAAAAATTATTTATTTCCATTTTCCCATTAGGGCTAGGGTTAGGGCTAGGGTTAGGGTAAGGGCTAGGGTTAGGGTTAGGGTTAGGATTAGGGCTAGGGTTAGGGCTAGGGTTAGGGCTAGAGTTAGAGCTAGGATTAGGGCTAGGGTTAGGGTTAGGGCTAGGGTTAGGGTTAGGGCTAGGGTTAGGGTTAGGGCTAGGGTTAGGGCTAGGGTTGGGGCTACAGTTAGGGTTGGGGCTAAAGTTAGGGTTAGGGTTTAGATTACATTTACAGTTGGGAATAGGGTTGGGATTAGGGTTAGGGGTGTGTCAGGGTTAGAGGTGTGGTTAGGGTTACCCTTGGAATTAGGGTTAGGCGTGTGTTTGGATTACGGTTTCAGTTATAATTGGGGGGTTTCCACTGTTTAGGCACATCAGGGGCTCTCCAAACACGACATGGCGTCCGATCTCAATTCCAGCCAATTCTGCGTTGAAAAAGTAAAACAGTGCTCCTTCCCTTCCGAGCTCTCCCGTGTGCCCAAACAGGGGTTTACCCCAACATATGGGGAATCAGCGTACTCAGGACAAATAGGACAACAACTTTTGGGGTCCAATTTCTCCTGTTACCCTTGGGAAAATACAAAACTGGGGGCTAAAAAATAGTTTTTGTGGGAAAACAAAAAGATTTTTTATTTTCACGGCTCTGCGTTATAAACTGTAGTGAAACACTTGGGGGTTCAAAGTTCTCACAACACATCTAGATAAGTTCATTGAGGGGTCTAGTTTCCAATATGGGGTCACTTGTGGGGGTTTCTACTGTTTAGGTACATTAGGGGCTCTGCAAACGCAATGTGACGCCTGCAGACCAATCCATCTAAGTCTGCATTCCAAATGATGCTCCTTCCCTTCCGAGCCCTCCCATGCACCCAAACAGTGGTTCCCCCCCACATATCGGGTATCAGCGTACTCAGGACAAATTGGACAACAACATTTAGGGTCCAATTTCTCCTGCTACCCTTGGAAAAATACAAAACTGGGGGCTAAAATATAATTTTTGTGGAAAAAAATTATTTTTAATTTGCACGGCTCTGCGTTATAAACTGTAGTGAAATACTTGGGGGTTCAAAGCTCTCACAACACATCTAGATGAGTTCCTTAGGGGGTCTACTTTCCAAAATGGTGTCACTTGTGGGGGGTTTCTACTGTTTAGGTACATTAGGGGCTCTGCAAACGCAATGTGACGCCTGCAGACCATTCCATCTAAGTCTGCATTCCAAATGGTGCTCCTTCCCTTCCGAACCCTCCCATGCGCCTAAACGGTGGTTCCCCTCCCACATATGGGGTATCAGCGTACTCAGGACAAATTGGACAACAACATATGGGGTCCAGTTTCTTCTCTTATCCTTTGGAAAATAAAAAATTGGGGGCGAAAATATAATTTGTGAAAAATATGATTTTTTTATTTTTACGGTTCTGCATTATAAACTTCTGTGAAGCACTTGGTGGGTCAAAGTGCTCACCACACCTTTAGATAAGTTCCTTAGGGGGTCTACTTTCCAAAATGGTGTCACTTGTGGGGGGTTTCAATGTTTAGGCACATCAGTGGCTCTCCAAACGCAACATGGCGTCCCATCTCAATTCCTTTCAATTTTGCATTGAAAAGTAAAATTGCCCTCCTTCGCTTCCAAGCTCTGCCATGCGCCCAAACAGTGGTTTACCCCCACATATGGGGTATCGGCGTACTCAGGACAAATTGTCCAACAACTTTTGGGGTCCATTTTCTCCTGTTACCCTTGGTAAAATAAAAGAAATTGGAGCTGAAGTAAATTTTTTGTGAAAAAAGTTAAATGTTCATTTTTATTTAAACATTCCAAAAATTCCTATGAAACACCTGAAGGGTTAATAAACTTCTTGAATGTGGTTTTGAGCACCTTGAGGGGTGCAGTTTTTAGAATGGTGTCACACTTGGGTATTTTCTATCATATAGACCCCTGTTGTGAATTCTGTTGTCGGGCTCCCTCCTGTAGTCATGAATGGTACTTCGGCTGGTTCTGTCCATGGACTTCCTCTGGTGGGTGTTTCTGAGTTTCACAGGTGACGAGGTTACCTCGTTAGCTGCTGCTCTATTTAACTCCTCTTAGATCTTTGCTCTATGCCACCTGTCAATGTTCCAGTATTGGTCTAGTTCTCTCCTGGATCGTTCTTGTGACCTGTCTTCCCATCAGAAGCTAAGTTCCAGCTTGTATTTCTTTGGTTTGCTATTTTTCTGTCCAGCTTGCTATTTAATTTGTTGTCTTGCTTGCTGGAAGCTCTGGGACGCAGAGGGAGCGCCTCCGCACCGTGAGTCGGTGCGGAGGGTCTTTTTGCACCCTCTGCGTGGTCTTTTTGTAGGTTTTTCTGCTGACCGCAAAGTAACCTTTCCTATCCTCGGTCTGTTCAGTAAGTCGGGCCTCACTTTGCTAAATCTATTTCATCTCTGTGTTTGTATTTTCATCTTTACTCACAGTCATTATATGTGGGGGGCTGCCTTTTCCTTTGCGGAATTTCTCTGAGGCAAGGTAGGCTTTATTTTTCTATCTTCAGGGCTAGCTAGTTTCTTAGGCTGTGCTGAGTTGCATAGGGAGCGTTAGGCGCAATCCACGGCTATTTCTAGTGTGTTTGATAGGTTTAGGGATTGCGGTCAGCAGAGTTCCCACGTCCCAGAGCTCGTCTTATTAACAGTAACTATCAGGTCATTCCGTGTGCTCTTAACCACCAGGTCCATTATTGTCCTGACCACCAGGTCATAACAGTACAGGTGGCCCAAAGTACTAATGCATCTCAATAGAGGGATAAGAGAAGTTCTGAGACCATTTTTTTTTCTTTGCAGTGTGATTTGTCTCTCTTTTCCCCTTTACCTCTGGGTGGTTCAGGACACAGGTGTAAACATGGACATTCAAGGTCTGTCCTCTTGGATGGATAATTTCACTACAAGGATACAAAACATTCAAGATTTTGTGGTTCAGAATCCGATGTCAGAGCCTAGGATTCCAATTCCTGATTTGTTTTTTGGTGATAGATCTAAGTTCTTGAATTTCAAAAATAATTGTAAATTGTTTCTTGCCTTGAAACCTCGCTCCTCAGGTGACCCTGTTCAACAAGTAAAGATCATTATTTCTTTGTTACGTGGTGACCCTCAAGACTGGGCATTTTCCCTTGCGCCAGGAGATCCGGCATTGCGTGATGTTGATGCGTTTTTCCTGGCGCTTGGATTGCTTTATGACGAACCTAATTCAGTGGATCAGGCAGAGAAAATCTTGCTGGCTCTGTGTCAGGGTCAGGATGAAGCGGAGATATATTGTCAGAAGTTTAGAAAGTGGTCTGTGCTCACTCAGTGGAATGAATGTGCCCTGGCAGCTATCTTCAGAAAGGGTCTCTCTGAAGCCCTTAAGGATGTCATGGTGGGGTTTCCTATGCCTGCTGGTCTGAATGAGTCTATGTCCTTGGCCATTCAGATCGATCGATGCTTGCGTGAGCGTAAAACTGTGCACCATTTGGCGGTAATATCTGAGCATGGGCCTGAGCCTATGCAATGTGATAGGACTTTGACCAGAGCTGAAAGGCAGGAACACAGACGTCAGAATGGGCTGTGTTTCTACTGTGGTGATTCCACTCATGCTATCTCCGATTGTCCTAAGCGCACTAAGCGGTTCGCTAGGACTGCCACCATTGGTACGGTACAGTCTAAATTTCTATTGTCTGTTACTCTGATTTGCTCTTTGTCATCCTATTCTGTTATGGCATTTGTGGATTCAGGCGCTGCCCTGAATTTGATGGACTTGGAGTATGTTAGGCGCTGTGGTTTTTTCTTGGAGCCCTTGCAGTATCCTATTCCATTGAGAGGAATTGATGCTACGCCTTTGGCCAAGAATAACCCTCAGTATTGGACCCAATTGACCATGTGCATGGCTCCTGCACATCAGGAGGATATCCGCTTTCTGGTGTTGCATAATCTGCATGATGTGGTCGTTTTGGGGTTGCCATGGCTACAGGTTCATAATCCAGTATTGGACTGGAAATCTATGTCTGTGTCCAGCTGGGGTTGCCAGGGGGTACATGGTGATGTTCCATTTTTGTCTATTTCGTCTTCCACTCCTTCTGAAGTTCCAGAGTTTTTGTCGGATTATCGGGATGTATTTGATGAGCCCAAAGCCAGTGCCCTACCTCCTCATAGGGATTGCGATTGTGCAATTAATTTGATTCCTGGTAGTAAGATTCCTAAGGGCCGATTGTTCAATTTATCTGTGCTAGAACACGCCGCTATGCGGAGTTATATAAAGGAATCCTTGGAGAAAGGCCATATTCGCCCGTCGTCATCACCGTTAGTAACATACATAGTAACATAGTTAGTAAGGCCGAAAAAAGACATTTGTCCATCCAGTTCAGCCTATATTCCATCATAATAAATACCCAGATCTACGTCCTTCTACAGAACCTAATAATTGTATGATACAATATTGTTCTGCTCCAGGAAGACATCCAGGCCTCTCTTGAACCCCTCGACTGAGTTCGCCATCACCACCTCCTCAGGCAAGCAACTCCAGACTCTCACCGCCCCAACAGCAAAGAATCCTCTTCTATGTTGGTGGAAAAACCCTCTCTCCTCCAGACGCAAAGAATGCCCCCTTGTGCCCGTCACCTTCCTTGGTATAAACAGATCCTCAGCGAGATATTTGTATTGTCCCCTTATATACTTATACATGGTTATTAGATCGCCCCTCAGTCGTCTTTTTTCTAGACTAAATAATCCTAATTTCGCTAATCTATCTGGGTATTGTAGTTCTCCCATCCCCTTTATTATTTTGTTGCCCTCCTTTGTACTCTCTCTAGTTCCATTATATCCTTCCTGAGCACCGGTGCCCAAAACTGGACACAGTACTCTATGTGCGGTCTAACTAGGGATTTGTACAGAGGCAGTATAATGCTCTCATCATGTGTATCCAGACCTCTTTTAATGCACCCCATGATCCTGTTTGCCTTGGCAGCTGCTGCCTGGCACTGGCTGCTCCAGGTAAGTTTATCATTAACTAGGATCCCCAAGTCCTTCTCCCTGTCAGATTTACCCAGTGGTTTCCCATTCAGTGTGTAATGGTGATATTGATTCCCTCTTCCCATGTGTATAACCTTACATTTATCATTGTTAAACCTCATCTGCCACCTTTCAGCCCAAGTTTCCAACTTATCCAGATCCATCTGTAGCAGAATACTATCTTCTCTTGTATTAACTGCTTTACATAGTTTTGTATCATCTGCAAATATCGATATTTTACTGTGTAAACCTTCTACCAGATCATTAATGAATATGTTGAAGAGAACAGGTCCCAATACTGACCCCTGCGGTACCCCACTGGTCACAGCGACCCAGTTAGAGACTATACCATTTATAACCACCCTCTGCTTTCTATCACTAAGCCAGTTACTAACCCATTTACACACATGTTCCCCCAGACCAAGCATTCTCATTTTGTGTACCAACCTCTTGTGCGGCACGGTATCAAACGCTTTGGAAAAATCGAGATATACCACGTCCAATGACTCACCGTGGTCCAGTCTATAGCTTACCTCTTCATAAAAACTGATTAGATTGGTTTGACAGGAGCGATTTCTCATAAACCCATGCTGATATGGAGTTACACAGTTATTCTCATTGAGATAATCCAGAATAACATCCCTCAGAAACCCTTCAAATATTTTACCAACAATAGAGGTTAGACTTACTGGCCTATAATTTCCAGGTTCACTTTTAGAGCCCTTTTTGAATATTGGCACCACATTTGCTATGCGCCAGTCCTGCGGAACAGACCCTGTCGCTATAGAGTCACTAAAAATAAGAAATAATGGTTTATCTATTACATTACTTAGTTCTCTTAGTACTCGTGGGTGTATGCCATCCGGACCCGGAGATTTATCTATTTTAATCTTATTTAGCCGCTTTCGCACCTCTTCTTGGGTTAGATTGGTGACCCTTAATATAGGGTTTTCATTGTTTCTTGGGATTTCACCTAGCATTTCATTTTCCACCGTGAATACCGTGGAGAAGAAGGTGTTTAATATGTTAGCTTTTTCCTCGTCATCTACAACCATTCTTTCCTCACTATTTTTTAAGGGGCCTACATTTTCAGTTTTTATTCTTTTACTATTGATATAGTTGAAGAACAGTTTGGGATTAGTTTTACTCTCCTTAGCAATGTGCTTCTCTGTTTCCTTTTTGGCAGCTTTAATTAGTTTTTTAGATAAAGTATTTTTCTCCCTATAGTTTTTTAGAGCTTCAATGGTGCCATCCTGCTTTAGTAGTGCAAATGCTTTCTTTTTACTGTTAATTGCCTGTCTTACTTCTTTGTTTAGCCACATTGGGTTTTTCCTATTTCTAGTCCTTTTATTCCCACAAGGTATAAACCGCTTACACTGACTATTTAGGATGTTCTTAAACATTTCCCATTTATTATCTGTATTCTCATTTCTGAGGATATTGTCCCAGTCTACCAGATTAAGGGCATCTCTAAGCTGTTCAAACTTTGCCTTCCTAAAGTTCAATGTTTTTGTGACTCCCTGACAAGTCCCCCTAGTGAAAGACAGGTGAAACTGCACAATATTGTGGTCGCTATTTCCTAAATGCCCAACCACCTGCAGATTTGTTATTCTGTCAGGTCTATTAGATAGTATTAGGTCTAAAAGTGCTGCTCCTCTGGTTGGATTCTGCACCAATTATGAAAGATAATTTTTCTTGGTTATTAGCAGAAACCTGTTGCCTTTATGGGTTTCACAGGTTTCTGTTTCCCAGTTAATATCCGGGTAGTTAAAGTCCCCCATAACCAGGACCTCATTATGGGTTGCAGCTTCATCTATCTGCTTTAGAAGTAGACTTTCCATGCTTTCTGTTATATTTGGGGGTTTGTAACAGACCCCAATGAGAATTTTGTTACCATTTTTCCCTCCATGAATTTCAACCCATATGGACTCGACATCCTCATTCCCTTCGCTAATATCCTCCCTTAAAGTGGACTTTAGACAAGACTTTACATAGAGACAAACCCCTCCTCCTCTCCGATTTTTACGATCCTTTCTAGGATGCAGGTTTTAGGAGCAGGGTTTTTTTTTGTGGTCAAGAAGGATGGTTCTTTGAGACCTTGTATTGATTACCGCCTTCTTAATAAATTTACAGTCAAATTTCAGTATCCTTTGCCGTTGCTGTCTGATTTGTTTGCTCGTATTAAAGGGGCTAGTTGGTTCACCAAGATAGATCTTCGAGGGGCGTATAATCTTGTGCGTATTAAACAGGGCGATGAATGGAAAACAGCATTTAATACGCCCGAGGGCCATTTTGAGTACCTGGTTATGCCATTTGGGCTTTCCAATGCTCCATCAGTATTTCAGTCCTTTATGCATGACATCTTCCGAGAGTACCTGGATAAATTCCTGATTGTGTATTTGGATGATATTTTGGTCTTTTCAGATGATTGGGAGTCTCATGTGAAGCAGGTCAGAATGGTGTTCCAGGTCCTTCGTGCGAATTCCTTGTTTGTGAAGGGGTCAAAGTGTCTCTTTGGAGTTCAGAAGGTTTCATTTTTGGGGTTCATTTTTTCCCCTTCTACTATCGAGATGGACCCTGTTAAAGTCCAGGCCATTTACGATTGGACTCAGCCGACATCTGTGAAGAGCCTGCAAAAGTTCCTGGGCTTTGCTAATTTTTATCGGCGCTTCATCGCTAATTTTTCTACTTTTGCTAAACCGTTGACTGATTTGACCAAGAAGGGTGCTGATGTGGTCAATTGGTCTTCTGCGGCTGTAGAGGCTTTTCAGGAGTTGAAGCGTCGTTTTTCTTCTGCCCCTGTGTTGTGCCAGCCAGATGTTTCGCTTCCGTTTCAGGTTGAGGTTGATGCTTCTGAGATTGGAGCAGGGGCTGTTTTGTCGCAAAGAAGTTCTGATGGCTCGGTGATGAAGCCATGTGCTTTCTTTTCTAGAAAGTTTTCGCCTGCTGAGCGTAACTATGATGTTGGTAATCGTGAATTGTTGGCCATGAAGTGGGCATTCGAGGAGTGGCGTCATTGGCTGGAAGGAGCCAAGCATCGTGTGGTGGTCTTGACAGATCACAAGAATTTGACTTGTCTTGAGTCTGACAAACGGTTGAATCCGAGACAGGCTCGATGGTCGTTATTTTTCTCCCATTTTGATTTTGTGGTTTCGTACCTTCCGGGCTCTAAGAATGTGAAGGCTGATGCCCTGTCAAGGAGTTTTGTGCCTGACTCTCCGGGTGTTCCTGAGCCGGCGGGTATTCTCAAAGAGGGGGTAATTTTGTCTGCCATCTCCCCTGATTTGCGGCGGGTGCTGCAAAAATTTCAGGCTGATAGACCTGACCGTTGCCCAGCGGAGAAACTGTTTGTCCCTGATAGATGGACTAGTAGAGTTATCTCTGAGATTCATTGTTCGGTGTTGGCTGGGCATCCTGGAATCTTTGGTACCAGAGATTTGGTGGCTAGATCCTTCTGGTGGCCGTCTTTGTCGCGGGATGTGCGTTCTTTTGTGCAGTCCTGTGGGACTTGTGCTCGGGCTAAGCCCTGCTGTTCTCGTGCCAGTGGGTTGCTTTTGCCCTTGCCAGTCCCGAAGAGGCCCTGGACGCATATTTCTGTGGATTTTATTTCGGATCTCCCCGTCTCTCAAAAGATGTCGGTCATTTGGGTGGTTTGTGATCGCTTTTCTAAGATGGTCCATTTGATACCTTTGTCTAATTTGCCTTCCTCCTCTGATTTGGTGCCATTATTTTTCCAGCATGTGGTTCGTTTACATGGTATCCCGGAGAACATCGTTTCTGACAGAGGTTCCCAGTTTGTTTCAAGGTTTTGGCGATCCTTTTGTGCTAGGATGGGCATTGATTTGTCTTTTTCCTCGGCTTTCCATCCTCAGACAAATGGCCAAACTGAACGAACTAATGAAACTTTGGAAACATATCTGAGATGCTTTGTTTCTGCTGATCAGGATGATTGGGTGTCCTTTTTGCCGTTGGCTGAGTCGCCCTTAATAATCGGGCCAGCTCGGCTACTTTGGTTTCACCGTTTTTCTGCAATTCTGGTTTCCATCCTCGTTTCTCTTCAGAGCAGGTTGAGTCTTCAGACTGTCCTGGTGTAGATACTGTGGTGGATAGGTTGCAGCAGATTTGGACTCATGTGGTGGACAATTTGACATTGTCCCAGGAGAAGGCTCAACGTTTCGCTAACCGCCGGCGCTGTGTGGGTCCCCGACTTCGTGTTGGGGATTTGGTTTGGTTGTCATCTCGTTATGTTACTATGAAGGTTTCCTCTCCTAAGTTTAAGCCTCGTTTCATTGGTCCGTATAAGATTTCTGAGGTTATCAATCCTGTGTCATTTCGTTTGGCCCTTCCTGCTTCTTTTGCCATCCATAATGTGTTCCATAGGTCGTTATTGCGGAGATACGTGGCGCCTGTGGTTCCATCCGTTGATCCTCCTGCCCCGGTGTTAGTTGAGGGGGAGTTAGAGTATGTGGTGGAGAAGATTTTGGATTCTCGTGTTTCGAGACGGAAACTCCAGTACCTGGTCAAGTGGAAGGGTTATGGTCAGGAAGATAATTCCTGGGTTTTTGCCTCTGATGTTCATGCTGCCGATCTGGTTCGTGCCTTTCATTTGGCTCGTCCTGGTCGGCCTGGGGGCTCTGGTGAGGGTTCGGTGACCCCTCCTCAAGGGGGGGTACTGTTGTGAATTCTGTTGTCGGGCTCCCTCCTGTGGTCATGAATGGTACTTCGGCCGGTTCTGTCCATGGACTTCCTCTGGTGGGTGTTTCTGAGTTTCACAGGTGACGAGGTTAATTCGTTAGCTGCTGCTCTATTTAACTCCTCTTAGATCTTTGCTCCATGCCATCTGTCAATGTTCCAGTATTGGTCTAGTTCTCTCCTGGATCGTTCTTGTGACCTGTCTTCCCATCAGAAGCTAAGTTCCAGCTTGTATTTCTTTGGTTTGCTATTTTTCTGTCCAGCTTGCTATTTAATTTGTTGTCTTGCTTGCTGGAAGCTCTGGGATGCAGAGGGAGCACCTCCGCACCGTGAGTCGGTGCGGAGGGTCTTTTTGCGCCCTCTGCATGGTCTTTTTGTAGGTTTTTGTGCTGACCGCAAAGTAACCTTTCCTATCCTCGGTCTGTTCAGTAAGTCGGGCCTCACTTTGCTAAATCTATTTCATCTCTGTGTTTGTATTTTCATCTTTACTCACAGTCATTATATGTGGGGGGCTGCCTTTTCCTTTGCGGAATTTCTCTGAGGCAAGGTAGATTTTATTTTTCTATTTTCAGGGCTAGCTAGTTTCTTAGGCTGTGCCGAGTTGCATAGGGAGCGTTAGGCGCAATCCACGGCTATTTCTAGTGTGTTTGATAGGTTTAGGGATTGCGGTCAGCAGAGTTCCCACGTCCCAGAGCTCGTCCTTATTATCAGTAACTATCAGGTCATTCCGTGTGCTCTTAACCACCAGGTCCATTATTGTCCTTACCACCAGGTCATAACAGACCCCTCAAAATGACTTCAAATGAGATGTGGTCCCTAAAAAAAAAAAGGTGTTGTAAAAATGAGAAATTGCTGGTCAACTTTTAACCCTTATAACTCCCTAACGAAAAAAATTTTGGTTCCAAATGCTGATGTAAAGTAGACATGTGGGAAATGTTACTTATTAAGTATTTTGTGTGACATATCTCTGTGATTTAATTGCATAAAAATTCAAAGTTTGAAAATTGCAAAATTTTCAAAATTTTCGCCAAATTTCCGTTTTTTTCACAAATAAACTCAGGTACTATCAAATAAATTTTACCACTATCATGAAGTACAATATGTCATGAGAAAACAGTGTCAGAATCACCAGGATCCGTTGAAGCATTCCAGAGTTATAACCTCATAAAGGGACAGTGGTCAGAATTGTAAAAAGTGGCCTGGTCATTGACGTGCAAACCACCCTTGGGGGTAAAGGGGTTAAATAACTAAAAATTACTACAAAGTATATCTTTGCTATATACAATGTGTGCAGAATTATTAGTAAAGTTGTATTATGATCACATTATACTTTTATACATGTTGTCCTACTCCAAGCTGTTCATGCTTGAGAGCCAACTACCAATTAAGTAAATCAGGTGATGTGCATCTCTGTAATGAGGAGGGGTGTTGTCTAATGACAACAAAACCCTATATAAGGTGTGCTTAATTATTAGGCAACTTCCTTTCCTTTGGCAAAATAGGTCAGAAGAGAGATTTGACGAGCTTTTAAAAGTCCCAAATTGTGAGATGTCTTGCAGAGGGATGCAGCAGTCTTGAAATTGCCAAACTTTTGAAGCGTGATCACCGAACAATCAAGCGTTTCATGGCAAATAGCCAACAGGGTCGCAAGAAGCGTGTTGGGCAAAAAAGGCGCCAAATAACTGCCCATGAATTGAGGAAAATCAAGCGTGAGGCTGCCAAGATGTCATTTGCCACCAGTTTTGCCATATTTCAGAGCTGCAACGTTACTGGAGTAACAAAGCACAAGGTGTGCGATACTCAGGAACATGGCCAAGGTAAGGAAGGCTAAAAAACGACCACCTTTGAACAAGAAACATAAGATAAAACGTCAAGACTTGGCCAAGAAATATCTTAAGACTGACTTTTTAAAGGTTTTATGGACTGATTAAATGAGTGATTCTTGATGGGCCAGATGGATGGGCCAGAGGCTGGATCAGTGAAGTGCAAAGAGCTCCACTCCGACTCAGATGCCAGCAAGGTGGAGGTGGGGAACTGGTATGGGCTGGTATCATTAAAGATGAACTTGTGGGACCTTTTCGGGTTGAGGATGGAATGAAGCTCAACTCCCAGACCTACTGCCAGTTTCAGGAAGACAACTTCTTCAAGCAGTGGTACAGGAAAAAGTCGGTATTGTTCAAGAAAAACATGATTTTCATGCAGGACAATGCTCCATCACATGCCTCCAACTACTCCACAGCGTGGTTGGCACGAAAAGATCTCAAAAAAGAAAAAAAAATGACATGGTGTTAAGGACTGGCGGAACGCACCAAGTATAAGATGATATGGAACTAGGTGCGTTCGCAGTCCGAGGTCCACCGTGCAGGTAAAAACCCTGCTGCTAGTAGAGACGGACTATATGGCGGTACTATAAGAATACACACATGGGTTAACTTCACCCTGTGTGAAGGAAGCGACCCTGTTGTCACAGGACCACGGTACCGCACATAGAGCGCAAGCAAGAAGTCTCTAATCTCAAACCCGAGACTGAGGATTTGAGTTGAGAAGACCTCATGCACTCGACACCGCAACTGGGGTGTCAGAGAAACATAAATAATAATATATAAAGGCACGAGAGTGCGTGCGGTGCCGCACTGACAGACGCCACTAACCACCCAGGCTTGGGTCAGGAAAGCGCAGAGAAAGCGCACGGCGCCGTACTGGCGGACACAGCAACTGGACACTGTGATGTGTGTTACGTGCTGATGGCTAGTCGGGCGCTAGATACTGTAGCTACCTCCATTCACAAACAGACAACAACACTAGGAATGGGATATTTAGGAGCTTTCATCCTTCGACATACATCCATCTACACACACACATAATATCAAAACAATACTAGCGCATGGCCGTGCGGTCATGCGCAGTTTATATAGTTGCAGCACAGGAAGCTGCTACCGAAGTTTTGCCCTTTCAGGACCTTCCTGGAGGACCAATGGGATGCGCTGCAGTACCTGAGCATGTGACCCTCGACCTCCAACGGGAGATCTTGAACTGGGCATGCTCAGTGTGTGTAAATAAGGACTTAGTCCCAGAGAAGCCTGCTCGCCGCAGATCAGTGCAGGGTACCATAGGAAAGCCAGAAAAGGCAGTAGTGACCCTATGCACAGAATCAGCCTCAGCGAAACGCTGGGAGCGACATCTCCGCTGAGCAGACCCCACTGCGGCTGATGCAGAATGGGAGACCGCAGCAGACACGGATCGAGATTCCCCCTGTGCAGCAGAGGAAACTCAACTCCTAACATTACCCCCCCTCCTAGGGCCCCCCCTCCTTGAGCCTCAATACGCTCAAAAGCTGCAATAAGCAGCGGAGCCCGAATGTGCTCCACAGGCTCCCAGGTTCTATCCTCTGGGCCGTGACCCTTCCAGTCCACCAGATAAAACTTCTTGCCACGTACCACCTTGCACCCCACAATAGCATTCACCTCAAACTCATCCGTGGATGAACCCGATGTCCCAGCAGATGACTCAGAAAACCGGGACAAATGAATGGGCTTTAAGAGGGAAACGTGAAAAGTATCGGTGATACCAAGGCGTGGAGGAATAGCCAAACGGTAGACCACAGGGTTGACCTGTTCCAGAACCTTAAACGGGCCAATGTAGCGAGGAGAAAACTTAGTGGACTCAACTCGCAGCCTGATGTTACGGGCGGAGAGCCACACTAAGTCGCCAGGAGCAAAGACCGGAGTGGGGCGCCGGTGTGTATCAGCCGAAACCCTCATTCTCTCCTTGGAGGCCCGGATGGCATCCTGTGTGCGGTCCCAAATGTCATGTGCCTCCACCGCCCAGTCTGCCACCCTAGAATCGGTGGATGACATGGGCATGGGCACAGGGACACACGGATGCTGGCCGTAATTAAGGAGAAAAGGAGTCTGACCAGTGGAATCGGCTACGGCGTTGTTCAAGGCAAATTCCGCCCAAGGTAGCAAAGATGCCCAGTCATCCTGCCTAGCAGAGACGAAATGTCGCAAATATGTCACCAGAGTCTGGTTGGTTCTCTCCACCAACCCATTCGTCTCGGGATGGTATGCAGAGGAGAGTTTCAACTCTATGCTGAGTAAACGGCAGAGCTCTCTCCAAAACCGAGACACGAACTGGGGACCCCGATCGCTGACAATCTTATCAGGCATACTATGCAATCGGAAAACGTGCTTAATGAACAACACCGCCAAGGCCCGTGCTGAAGGTAACCGAGGAAGCGGCACCAAATGCACCATCTTAGAGAAATGGTCGGTGACAACTCAAATAATGGAGCAGCCACGCGACTTGGGTAAGCCCACCACAAAGTCCATCCCGACCATCTCCCAGGGCCTGTCTGCCACCGGTAGAGGGTAAAGCAACCCAGCAGTCCGTTGCCGAGGAGACCGATTCTGGGCGCAAGAAACGCACGCCTGAATATAGTCCGACATCTCGGGCCATATGCGGCCACCAGTATGTTCTCGCCAAAAGCTCAGATGTCCTCTTGGTCCCAAAATGCCCACCCACTCTGGAGGAGTGAGCCCAAGAGAGAACCTCCGGTTGCAAGTTAGCTGGCACGAAAGTCTTGCCCGGGGGCACAGACTCTAGCGAAACCGGAGCTACAGTTCTCAGGCTCTCAGAAGGGACAATAAGCCGAGGCTCCTCCTCCTACTCCTCAGATGACACTACGGAGCGGGAGAGAGCATCGGCACGAACGTTCTTCTCCCCGGAGAGAAAATGGAGAGTAAAATTGAACCAGGAGAAGAACAGGGACCATCTAGCCTTGCGAGAATTCAGCTATCTGGGCCGTTTGTAGATATACCAAGTTCTTGTCATCAGTGAAGACTTGGAAGGGAAAGCGAGCTCCCTCCAAGAGATGTCTCCACTCTGAAAAAGCCAACTTCATGGCTAGCAACTCCCTGTCCCTGATGGAATAATTCCTCTCCGCTGGTGTGAAGGTCTTGGAGAAGAAGCAAGGATGCTTCCGACCTTGAGCATCCTTTTGGAAAAGGACTGCTCCAGCACCAACGGATGAGGCATCCACCTCCAAGATAAATGGTTTATCAACATGGGGCCATGTAGGATGGGAGCGCTAGCGAAGTGTGACTTGATCGAGAGAAAGGCTTTGGAGACCTCCTCTGACCACAACTTGGGATTTGCTCCCTTCTTGGTGAGGGCAACCAAGGGAGCTACCAAAGTTGAGATGTGTGGAATGAACTGGCGATAGTAATTAATGAACCCCATAAAGCGCTGCACCGCTTTGAGAGAATGGGGTTCCTGCCAGTCCATTACAGCCTGTAGCTTGGCAGGATCCATAGCCAAACCCTGGGCAGAGATGATATAACCAAGGAAAGGCAAGGACTCCTGCTCAAACACACACTTCTCCAACTTGGCGAAGAGGGAGTTTGCCCGTAAGAGGTCAAAGACTTTGCAAACATCTCTTTGAAGGGAGTCAATATCTGGAAAGAAGATGAGAATATCATCCAGATAGACTACGACCGAGGTAGTGAGCATATCCCGGAAGATGTCGTTCACAAAATCTTGGAAAACTGCTGGGGCATTACAGAGCCCGAAGGGCATCACCAGATATTCATAGTGTCCATCCCTGGTGTTAAAAGCCGTCTTCCACTCATCCCCCTCATGGATGCGAATCAGGTTGTAAGCACCCCGCAGATCTAACTTTGTAAATACCCTCGCTCCCCGTAGCCTATCAAACAGCTCAGATATCAGGGGTAATGGGTACTTGTTCTTAACGGTGATGGCGTTAAGACCCCTGTAGTCTATGCATGGACGTAAGTCTCCAGTCTTCTTCTGTACGAAGAAGAACCCAGCCCCTGCCGGTGACACTGACTTCCTAATGAATCCTCTTGCCAGATTCTCTTGGATATACTGAGACATTGCCTCTGTCTCCGGGAGAGATAACGGATAGACTCGACCCCGGGGAGGCTCAGCACCAGGCAAGAGGTCAATAGGACAGTCATAGGGGCGGTGAGGCGGAAGGGTCTCCGCAGCTCTTTTGGAGAACACGTCTGCATAGGGCCAATAGTGCTTGGGGAGAGAGGAAAGATCTGCGGGTACCTGTGTAGTAGCAACCTGAACGCACTCCCTCTGACATCTACCCTCGCAGGATTTACTCCATCCCAAAATTCTCCCAGAGGACCACTCAATATTAGGAGAATGGTAGCGAAGCCATGGTATCCCCAACAGGACCTCATCAATTCCCTCAGGAATGACTAATAGGGAGATTATCTCCTGATGTGATGGAGACACAGAAAGCGTGAAAGGAATGGTTTGGTGGGTAATCTGTGAGGGTAGTGTTAACCCATTTACCACTCGAACGGTTACTGGCTTGGCGAGCATCACCAAGGGTATTGCGTGACGCTGGGCAAAAGCGGAAGACAAAGTTACCCTCTGCCCCAGAATCCACGCATAGCTCGACCATAAGAGTGGATGGGCCTATGGTAATTGTCCCCTTGAAGGACAACTTTGAGGCAAACGTCGCCATGTCTAGTGTACCTCCTCCAACTGCCACTAGACGCTGACGTTTCCCCGACCGCTGAGGACCCTTGGAGGCAAGATGTCCTGACTGCTGGCAAACATGATGGACCTTATGTGCACGGGCAGACTGAGATTTGGATCCCGCTCGTGTCACCTCTAAGACCTCATGTGACTCGGATGCCTGGATTGGAGATTCGAAAGTTTAGGCGAAGGTGGGAGCCAGCCGAAACCTCTGCCTACACTGGGCTCGCTCTAACCTCCTCTCATTAAAACGGAGGTCAATACGAGTAGAGACAGTTATTAATTCCTCCAGTGTGGCAGGAATCTCCCTAGTGGCCAGAGCGTCCTTAACGTGATCAGCCAGGCCCCTCCAAAATATGGGGATAAAGGCTTTATCCGACCACTCCAGCTCGGAAGCTAAAGTACGGAAGAGGACGGAAAAATGGTTGACCAAGGACTCACCCTGAGTTAATGCCAGTAGTTGGAGCGCTGTGTCATGGGTGACTTGAGGTCCTAAAAAGACCTTTTTCAGAGTGCTCAGGAACAACGGAGCACTCTGCACCACATGATCACCATGCTCCCACAGCGGCGTAGCCCACTCCAACGCCCTGTCCGACAAGAGAGACACAATAAATCCCACCTTGGCCCGCTCTGTAGGAAAACGTGCAGCCAGGAGCTCGAGATGGATAGAGCACTGACTCACGAATCCCCTACAAGTTTTGCAATCTCCAGAAAATTTTTCTGGCAATGGGAGGCGGGATAATGTCGGAACAGAGGTGGCAGTGGACAAGGTTGCTGCAGCCACGCTAGCAGCCTGTACAGCAACTGCGGTAACATCCACAGCTGAGGTTGAGCTCTCGGGAGCCGTCAACCTACCCTCCAGCTGCTGGATATACCGCAAAGATTGCTGAATGTCCGCCATTTACTAGCCAGACCTTGGCGCTAGTATTATGTTAAGGACTGGCGGAACGCACCAAGTATAAGATGATATGGAACTAGGTGCGTTCGCAGTCCGAGGTCCACCGTGCAGATAAAAACCCTGCTGCTAGTAAAGGCGGACTATATGGCGGTACTATAAGAATACACACATGGGTTAACTTCACCCTGTGTGAAGGAAGCGACCCTGTTGTGTCACAGGACCGCGGTACCGCACATAGAGCGCAAGCAAGAAGTCTCTAATCTCAAACCCGAGACTGAGGATTTGAGTTGAGAAGACCTCATGCGCTCGACACCGCAACTGGGGTGTCAGAAAAACATAAATAATAATATATAAAGTCACGAGAGTGCGTGCGGTGCCGCACTGACGGACGCCACTAACCACCCAGGCTTGGGTCAGGAAAGCGCAGAGAAAGCGCACGGCGCCGTACTGGCGGACACAGCAACTGGATGCTGTGATGTGTGTTACGTGCTGATGGCTAGTCGGGCGCTAGATAGCTACCTCCATTCACAAACAGACAACACTAGGAATGGGATATTTAGGAGATTTCATCCTTCGACATGCATCCATCTACACACACACATAATATCAAAACAATACTAGCGCATGGCCGTGCGGTCATGCGCAGTTTATATAGTTGCAGCACAGGAAGCTGCTACCAAAGTTTTGCCCTTTCAGGACCTTCCTGAAGGACCAATGGGATGCGCTGCAGTACCTGAGCATGTGACCCTCGACCTCCAACGGGAGATCTTGCCCTGGGCATGCTCAGTGTGTGTAAATAAGGACTTAGTCCCAGAGAAGCCTGCTCGCCGCAGATCAGTGCAGGGTACCATAGGAAAGCCAGAAAAGGCAGTAGTGACCCTATGCACAGAATCAGCCTCAGCGAGACGCTGGGAGTGACGTCTCCGCTGAGCAGACCCCACTGCGGCCGATGCAGAATGGGAGACCGCAGCAGACACGGATCGAGATTCCCCCTATGCAGCAGAGGAAACTCAACTCCTAACATATGTCCCCCTTGTTCACCTGATCTGAACCCCATAGAGAACCTGTGGTCCCTCATAAAATGTGAGATCTAGAGGGAGGGAAAAAAGTACACCTCTCGGAACAGTGTCTGGGAGGCTGTGGTGGCTTTTGCACGCAATGTTGATCGTAAACAGATCAAGCAATAGGCAGAATCTATGGATGCAAGGCTGTTGAGTGTCATCATAAAGAAAGGTGGCTATATTGGTCACTAGTTTTGGGGGGGGGTTGTTTTTACATGTCAGAAATGTTTATTTCTAAATTTTGTGCAGTTATATTGGTTTACCCTGTGAAAATAAACAAGTGAGATGGGAATATATTTGTTTTTTATTAAGTTGCCTAATAATTATGCACAGTAATAGTTACCTGCACAAACCGATATCCTCCTAAGATAGCCAAATCTAAAAAAAAACACTCCAACTTCCAAAAATATTAAGCTTTGATAATTATGAGTCTTTTGGGTTGATTGAGAACATAGTTGTTGATCAATAATAAAAATAATCCTCTAAAATACGACTTGCCTAATAAGTCTGCACACTGTAAAATATGTGACCTTTTTTTTTACGATGCAAAATACTGCTGTATAGAATTAGACTATTAGACAGCAAAAAAAGAGGTACACTGCCCTACAATGCACAAACTTGGAGCATGCAGATATATGAGGGCTGTCACGGAAATACCACACTGGCAAATATGTGGCCTTATTGTAATTTTGGAAGCTAAATAGTGCTGTATAGAATTAGAGTCTCAGACAACAAAAAAAGGGGTCCACCGACCTACAATGCCCAAAGTTGGGGCACGCAGATATATGAGGTCTTTTTCGATGAATTTAAAACACACAAAAAAAGTGGCACAAGGCTAGCACACACAACTTTGCTAAGTATGCCTGACAATCAAGGATTTTTCAACAGGCCTCAGTCTGACAAAATAGACTATATATTTTTGTTTATTTGGGGTGAGTTTTTGGAAAGAAAAAAAATAAGGTATGTAGTAACGAAACCGCAGCAGCAGCAGACAGTTATGGAGCTTTGGGAGGGATGCAGTGGGAGCAATGGACGCACATACGGTGCCTGCAGCCCTCACACTGATGTGGATATGCTGTGCCCTGCCTGCCTAGTGCTGCAATATCAGGACCCACGAATTAGCCCTAAAAAGGACTGTTGGTTTCTCAGGCGTTGTGCATGTAAGAGTTGCAGACCTACACTAACACTAAAAACCATGATTCTGAACCTATCTCTGCAGCAGCTCTCCCTACTCTCGCTGAAACAGGAACTGAATGTGGCGAGCAGGGCGGCGCCAGGTCTCTTATACTCGGGATGATGCTGCACGGCCCAGCCAATAACTGCACGACCACAACAAAGATGGCTGCGGCGTTTCATGGCCCGGCAGACAATCCCTGCACCGTGATTGGGTCTCTAAAGTCCCCCAAAAACGCTGGGTGGAGACACCACTTACTGCCGAATAATCCCGGAAATGCTCGGTGCTCGCCGAGTACACTGAGCATAGTGATACTCGGGCGAGTAGCGAGCAGTGGCGAGCACGTTCGCTCATCACTAGAGCTGTCACATCAAATTTGTTCCATTTATCATCATAAACTCATTGTCCCTCAATGTTTGTCATTTGTATTATAATAATAATAATAATAATAATAATAATACTATGTTAATAATAATTGAATAATGAGATGAAGTACACAGGAAAACAAATTAATTTTGCAGGAAGAAATAATTAGTGACCTGTTGAACAGTATAAAATATTATCGGGTTATATTGACCCGAACAGTACAAGTGTAACAATCAGCGTGTAGCAAAAAGTAAACAAAAAAAAAACACTCACAGTAACAAGCCCTCAAATGAGGAAAAGTCAATTAATCACAAGTTTCACATTCGCATAATAAATAATCTGCAGGGTCTCGAATTTCATTTCAGGTCATATGGACCCGAACAGAACAGCAGGGTTAATTGAGTATCTACTGAGGACTTGAACCAAAATCAGGTGACATGCGGTATAGCAAATCCAATTTATTGGAACAAAATCATGCAATTTAGGAACATATCACATTTCAACTTAGTGTTTATCAGGTATCAGAAGCATTTCAGGAGTATAGGTAACATAAGGTATTCTAAATTTAAAGGGTTGGTGCACTCACCAAATAGGAGCAATAAATAAACCAAAAAACAAGACAACATAAATACTTGCCATCTTCTAATGAAACAGCGTGAATCAGCTTAGAAATGTACTTTGATCTGCTTAGAATAAAAAAGCTGAGAGGGTAGTTTAGCAGTGGACCTGAAGTAATATAATATTACTGTATTATTAATATATTACTCCCAGTACACAGCAAGTATAGCCATTTAGATTTTGTATTTAATGACGTAAAAGATTGTCAAAGCTAATGAGCACAACATGTCTCTAAGTGGTTAAAAGGGTCATTGATAGAGATGAGTGAACGTGTTTTGAAAACGTTCGCCAATCTCAAATTCGGAAAGAATGTAGCACATTCGGATTTGTGTTCACTTTCACAAGCATTTTTACTCAACGTTGGTAAAAACAGTCACATTTCGGTAAATCGTCGCATTTCCACTAATGCTTTAGTATGACTTTGGCTAGGATAGTGGTGTTGTATGATGAGCAGGGAGACGTGTTTGATGAGGGAAGGGGTGTGGAGGGGTTAAAGGAGTTTCCAAAGACGATTACAGGCACGGCGCACAATTTTTTTTCTCTTAACTTTGTGTTGATTCCAGCAACCAATCAGGGTGCAGAAACCATTCACATCATCATGACACAAGGTCTTCTGTGATTGGTTGCTGAAGTCACATATCCCTGGCCATATAAAAAGTGGACATCTTGTTTTGCTGGCGCTATTTGCTCAGTGTCACAGAGAATAGAGGTCACTCCTGCTCCAAAGCAGGTGCTGCTGAAAGTGAACTTGTCAGTTAAATAGATAGGATCCTGTCCTGTCTGAAATCAATCTTCCATCATTGAAGTAAATTGTTCAAATACTGTTTGGTAGTCTCCGGAAGCCCCATTTGCTACTCCAAACCATTTGTGCTAAAACTGTGTTTCAGTAGCAAATCAGAAGGACAGATTTCCACTTAAAAATCATTAGGCATAACAGTGTTGTTCAGGCGCACTATCTAAGAAAATACATAGTGATGGTTCATTTAGTGACAAGTGATTGACACCTGTGGGCCTAAGCCTGTGAAACAGCAGGGTACAAAAGGGGAAGGCAAGGACATGATGGAAGGGGGAATAGGCATTGTTTTCAATGTATACATGGGTTTGGTGTTAATGTGAATGAAAGCTCAACTGAACAACTGTCTAGTCTTATTCAAAAACCACTGACAATATATGTTACTTTCTGGCCCACTCAACTCTTCTTTGGCAGCCGCACAGCGGTATGCCTTGTAGATGAGGCTCAGAAAGAGCATGTGTTCGAGTGGATGGCAAGCACTGCATTACGTGGCCGCTCTTCCTCCACCTTAACATCGCACACAGTACAATCCTCAGAGGTGACACCCCAATCATCCTTGTTTCCCCCACGTCAAAAATTTCCAAATAGCCAACAGGCTGAGGGGAACCTCCGAAGAGCTGTTCACACATTGTAGTCCATGGGCATCAGAGGTCTGCTCCAGAGAAGCACAGAATTCAGAGGAGGAAGGCATCTGCACCGATGCCCAAATTTATTTCATGTTGAATCTGGGGCCAGACAAAGTAGGGTCTTAGCAGAATACAGACCCTTGTCACCAGACAATAACCACCAAGGGTGGTGGTGATCATGATGAGACTCAAATAACAGAGGTGCACATGGACTGTACTGTGATGTCAGGGCAGGAAGAGGAGGAGGGTGTTTCTCAGGGTGAGGAGTGTGAGAACAGACATGATGATGAGGTTGTCGATCCCACTTGGTGTGAACCCAGAGGTTTGTAGTTAATTAGCTCAGCAGAGGAGGTGGAGGAGGAAGATGAGGAGGTTATGTTGCGGCTTCCCACACAGATACGAAATGATGCAACCACGACAAGCACTGCAACCTCAGCCCCAACTCTGCCTGTGGTCAGCACCGGTTGCAAGTGTGCAATTTGCAGGGATGAAAAGGTTTGCTTAGCCTGGGTGTTTTTTTAAACCGCAAAGAATTACCCAACACACATTATCTGTCAAATTTGCCAAAAAAACTCAGTATAGGAAAAAATTGCAATAATTTGACAACTACATGCATGAACCGACACATGCGCGATATACATGCCTAAGTGTGGGAATCTTACTGCTCTGAAATGCGGACTAACAGGCCTCGCCAAACACTAGCTATCCTACCAACCCCATTGCTGCTTCTTTCTTCTCCATCACCATTCCAAGTGTTCACACACAGGCCTCCATCTCCAAAAACTACAATTGTTTACCCCCCATAGTCGGGGTGAATGATATCCTGTCAGCTGTTACAGAAGTAGACATGACTGCTGCTTTTGTGTCACCCAGCACAACACATCTTTCTCAATCCACCAAAACATTTCTGCCTGCACCTGACTCACAGTCCAGCAGTTTGTCCTGTTCTCTGTACTCCATCCTCTCTCATCACAGCAGCCAGCTCTCAGTCCTGCAGTTGTGGTCATGTATATGAATGTTTCCTCCTACAGAGCTTGAACTTCTCTATCTACAATCTGTTGGCCTTTCCACCTGGTAGATACTGATAGTTTACGAAAGTTGATGGCCTTTGCAGTGTCCCAGTACCAGTTGTCCAGTCACCATTACTTTGCAAAGAAAGCTGTTCATGAGCTATACCAGCATGTCGCCAGCAACATCATCCATTCCCTGAAAACAAATCTGTCTGCCAGGGTGCATTTCACCACAGACACTTGCATAAGCAAACATGAACAGGGGCATTACATCTCGCTGACTGTGCAACACTCTGGTGGCTGTGGGGGCAGGTGGTCAAAGAACTGCTCCACAAGTCTTTGAATCCCCAAGACTTGTGGGATAATGCTCTGTATCTAACAGTTCCTCCACTGCTTCTGCCTCCTCTATATCATCTAGGGCTTCTACCTGTGCCCTCAACATTTCCCTTAGTCAGACACACATTCCAACAGTGCAAATAGAATCTCCCCCACCTCGCACTTCACAGCCATGGCTCACCGCAAGCAGGCAGTGTTTAAATTAATATGCCTTGGAGATCACAGTCACACACCTCAAGAGTTATGAAGAGGTATCCATTCCGAGTTAGAGCAATGGCTGTCTCAACTAAACCTGGTGACAGAGAAGGCCGTGACTGAAAATAATGCAAATCTGGTGGAAACCCTATGCTGTGGCAACCTCACACAAGTGCATTGCTTAGCTCACATCCTCAACCTGGTGGTACAGATATTTGTACTCCACTATCCAGGCCTGCAAGCATTTCTGCAGAAAGCACAGTTGCTATATGCTGATTTCCGACAATCACACCCTGCAGGTCGTTAACTGCATCGCTACAGAGGCCTTTCAGCCTACTGGTCAACTGTTTGATTAGCAATGTTCCCAAATGATGGAATTCCACATGTTGCACATGTTGCAGCGAGTCCTCACCACTACCATACTGCGCAGCCAGGGCTCACATGAATCAGGCAGTTTAAAATTGATATGCATTGGAGATTGCAATCATACAGCTGAACAATTGTGGTCAGCTCTCCAGGCCGAGTTTGAGCAACAGCTGTCTCCGCTGAACCTGCATCTAGGGAAGGTCATGTCCGATAACTGTTTGAACCTGGTGGCAGCCCTACGCCGAGGCAAGCTCACACTGGTGCCTTGCATAGCTCATGTCCTCAACCTGGTGGTACAAATTTTTATCCGCCACTATCTTGACCTCGGTGAGCTGCTGCAGAAAGCACTGAAGCTGTGTGCTCACTTCTGCCATATGCACTCCTCAGGTCTTCGACTTGCATCGATACACAGGTCTTTGTCCATGCAGTTAACAGTTTGATATGCGATGTGCCAGCACAGTGGAATTCCACTCTGCATATGTTGCAACGACTGTGGCAGCAGCGGCAAGCCCTTATGCAGAATGTCCTTTTGCATAGCCTGGTCAAATGCAGACCAGACATGGTGCAAATCACGGTTGCAGAGTGGGCACAGGTGAAGGACCTCTGCATCCTTCTGAACAGTTGTGAAATTGCTAGTAAGATGGTTAGCGCTAACAATGCCATCATCTGCTTCACTATTCCAGTCATCTACATGCTGGAGTACACTTTTAATAGCCTGCATGAGAAGGTGATAGTGTCAGAGTAAGAGTTGGAAGCAGAGGAGAATGCGGAAGGGATAGCAATATCTCAAATTTCCGAACTGTCAACGCACAGGTGTGTGCTATGGAAGGTGGCTTACAGAAATCAAGAGGAGCTCATGGTACCAGACAAGCTGTTAGTGAAGATGCAGGAGCCTAGGAGCAAGTTGAGGAGGATGAGGTGATGGACGAACAACTTTTAGGAGATGAAGAGGTTAATTATATGCTCTCTGTTTTCCATGGTTGGCAGGAGAAGAGGGAGGAAGCAACCTTGAGAGCTACCATGCCACGAACACAGCATGAACTTGGGTCTCATGGATGAGCCCGAAATAAGAGCACCTTCTTCCTACATTATCTTCAACATGATGCCTCTATTCTTAGGGTTAGAAATAGTGCTGACTACTGGGTTGCCACTCTGCTAGATACACTGTTCAAGGGTAAATTTAGCCAGATGCTTCCCCACCTGGAAAGGGATGCGCATATTCTAGAGTTTTGAAATGCGCTTGTAAACAATCTTAAGTGTTGTTTTCCCCAAGATAGAAGTGAGGCACACAGTGTGCATCCCAGCTAAAGACATACAATACCGGGAACATCAAGGCATCATCACCAAAACATTAGCAGCTGCAGCGTTAGTGGCATAAGCAATTTCTGTGAGTCGTTTAACACATTTTATGGACAAGCCTATGCTCGAGCAGAGTACAAGTCTTTCATGTTGTGAACAACTGGAAAAGATATAGGAGTATCTGGAGCTCAATATCAATGCAACCAAGGGTTGTTTGGACCCTTTTATATTTTGGTCTTCAAAAATGGAAGAGTGGCCTGAGCTCGCCTGTCACGCCTTGGAGGTTTTGTCATGGCTGGCAGCCAGTGTTCTCTCTGAACATGTCTTCAGTGCTACTAGTGGTGTCATGACAGATGAGGGCATCCGTCTGTCCCCTCAAAAAGTGTAGACCATCTAATTTTCATCAAAATGAACAAGCAGTGGATCTCAAATGATGTTTACACCTCAGTCGCAGACTGGGCAGACTAGGTGATGGTGTTTTTTGTGTGCTACATTGATCGTGCATTAATGCAGCTTGTGCCAATTTTATGGTATCCTCTGTGCCTTTGTGGTATCCTCTGTGCCTGCTGTTGCTGCTGCTGATGGTACAAACTATTTTTTGAAATGTGGAGACTCCAAGTTGGGGCTCCATCTGGTGGATTGCCTGTAGTAGAAAGTATGTTAGAGGCCTAGTGGTGTGTGACAACTATTTTTTGAAATACGGAGACTCCAAGTTCGCTCTACATCTGGTGGGTTGACCACGTAATAGGTCTACCAGACAGGCAGGCCTGCACTTACTTTCAGTCAACTATCTGTGTTACTTTCCTTACATTTTTCTACCAATATTACTACATGAAGCTGATGTTTATGACATCTAAGTGTGGCAGGAATAAAAAAAATTGGAGGTGTTGCATGAGGTGTGAGGTCTCCCAGCTAAGAAGGTTTACATCGCTCCCTTAACCACCAGGTCCTCATTAAAACTTCAATTCCAAGCTGTAAATTCTGGGCCAGAGCCTGATACCTCATGCATGGCCCATGGCTGACTGATACTGTGCCATTTGCAAATTTATACTGTGTGTCAATTGATGGGGTACGTTCGTCGAACCATTTGGCAAACTGTTTCGTGAACTTAAGTCCGAATCTGAACCGAACCTTGAAAGGTTCACTCATCTGTAGTCATTAATTCACACTGTTCAATGGCCCATAGACTGAAAAATAAAAAGCTGTGTAAGAAAATTGACCTGGCTTTTCAACTTCCACTTTAGGGCTACTTCTCACAATGGTCTTTGCTGGCATGGCTGCTGCAGTGATATCAAATCCACAACACCAATAATGTCAAGGTGACTGAGTCCACTTGCAGTGGTAAGGTTCTTTGGATATGGCGTTACCACTACAGTCATGTCAACAAAGATAAGTGAAGAGTGCTTTTGGCACTAAGAAGCAGTAGCTCTTAAACAAGGGTAGGTTCACAGGAGTGTATAAAAAATTGTTAACATTTTCTCCAAGAAAAGTGGGACAAATATTTTTGCACATGTCATCCGTATGCAATGTATTTATTTCCAGCAGCAGCTATTAATAATTTCCAAAACAAATTGAAGTTTCCTATGCTACATAATTGCACTGTATCTGTAGATATCACATTCCATATTGTGGCTTCATATAGAATCCATTTTTTTAAACACCCATGTGTCGCATCCAATTTACAGAAGAAAATAGTGCATGCTGTAACTTTTTTCACACGCATATTTGGACAATGATAAAAATCACTTACCTGCACTGCCCCATTAAATAACATTGATAAGACTGCTGTTTGTTTTTACCCTGGAGAGCGCTAATACCAAAAATAGGGTTGTGTGACTGAGCCCTATGGCTGATTGCACCACTAAACTCTGAAAATGTAAATTATAAAATAATTTTAAAACTAGAAGAAGAGCAATGGAATAGAAAGCATGATATAAGAAAGAAGTCCACTGACTGATGCCTTTCTGTTGCATCATGACCAGATTGCCTTGACATTTCTGTCTGCATACAGTAAAAGACATATTAATGAATCTAAGGCCGGGTTGACATTGCGTTGCTGGTGTCTGTTAGACGGACTACGTTACACCACGGCATAACGTGGTGTAGCACAGTCCGTTAACGCCGTCATTAATTCCTATGTCGGACGCATCTCTAGTGCATGCCCACAATGGGCGTGCGCTAGCAATGTGCCATCATTGAATGACGGACCCTGAGACGCGGGCTGCAGCGTTTCCGGGTCCGTCACTGCTAGCACAGATAGAGCTAGCAGATGCTCTATCTGCGCTAACGCGATGGAATGTCGGCACTTGCGTTAACAGCAGCCCGTTAACGTATGTGTTGAACGGGCTGCTGTTGACAGTTATTATGTAACATAGTTATTAAGGTTGAAGGCAGACTTTAAGTCCATCTAGTTCAACCCATAGCCTAACCTAACATGCCCTAACATGTTAACGCAATGTGAACACGGCCTAAGCCGCGAGAAGAGAAGTCGGAGGGAGCCACCCTGCAGATTTCTCTCCATGTGCCTTGGCTCCTTTTATCTGGTCTATTTCTTTATGTCTTATCAGGAACTACATGGGATGTAAGGGGTAAGCTTTCTGCTTGTGGAGAGTGACATTCCACATCTGGCATGCCAGTAGAAGGAGACTTAAACACCTTGCATGCTCCTCTGGGAAATTAAATATGCGAATTGTCTTTTCAGAGAGGAAAAGGACTTGAACTTTAATACCACCTATTGGAAGCAGCAATCCTACAAGTCAACAGGAATTACACAATGTTTCAAAGCACATCATAGCTTTTTATAATGAAGGAGCCTGTCTGTTTCTTATATTGATCTTGGTTCAAGCAGCATGAAAGTTTTTATAAAACTTACCAATGCCTATTTCTTAACCAAACTCATTCAGTTTTAAGCTGTGCTACAACTTAGAAATCACTCTAACATGACCTTTTCTTGTCTAACCTGTAAGACAATTCCTGAATGTTGCTATGGTTTTGTTCCAATTTGCATAAAAATTGAATTTTAGTAGATACCCAGGACCTAGAGTTAATGACAATTTTCCAACAATGTGTATTCATTTGGTAAGTGGAAATATGTTGCTTTAGCAAATATTATTTTATTGGGAATTTTTATCTCTACCTAGCATAGATGCTTTTATATTATCATTTGGATAAGCTATGTATAACTTGTATAACTTGTATACATGTTATGTATTTAGATTGAGTGTATTTGAATCATACAAATGTAAATTAAGAAAAGCCATTTTTTTCATTATAGTATGCACAGTAATGATCACTTTAATAGAGCACTTTGGGTTTTTTCAGATAATACCAGTCTAAAGAAGGTCTAAGGACAGATGACTATACAAATTACATGTATTGGCAGATATCTATGCGCATAACGATCTTAGACCAGATGAGGATAGTGTACCTATTTTGAAAATTCATGTCCCAATGTCTCTATAATGATCTTATTGATAATAAAAATAGCATTGCTGCCTGACAGCTCATGCATCTAGGATTATCTACAATATTTTCAGGTGATATATTGTTAAATATTAATTGTTAATTGAATTATTCTTATTCTCAATTCTGCACTAAGCACATTGTCTCTCGTTGACTTTACAAAAAGCTATTTCTGTATACGTAGCTCAGAGTAAAGTCAACACCATATAGAGAGGACACATGGTCTATGGGACACATTTATAATCACAGCTCTTAGGAGGTGGAGGGGGCTGTCACGTGGGGGTCACCTCCTGCCTGCATCTTTATCATTCTCCATGGACTTCAGACAACACAGAAGAAATGAACAACTGGTAGCCATGATGACTTCTATTCCATGACAGAAAGACAGACGCTTTTTACCATCTCAGGAAAGATGAGGAACAAATGGACAATCTGTTCGTATCTATTTCACCTATTTTATGTTTTGCTGCAATGTGTTTTTTTTCTGTGGACAATCCAATAAACCACTACATTTTAAATGAAAATATCATTACATTTTTTCTTTAAGAGTAGCGCATCTGGTAAAGAGTCCTGATTAAATAAATGTACAAAATAAGCATATTTAACATATATGCAAAGGCCTCTTAGAAATAATTAAGCACAGGTACTATGTCAACGTAGTGAGAACCACCAATTCCCAAATTCTTAAATTAATTTTCAAAGGAACTACACCAGTTTCCTCAAATCTGAGAGATCTGTTTAACAATGTACACAGTTGGCATTGTGAAACCCAGTGACAGATTTTCTTATGCATGACTAATGTTTTCCGCTGATCTGTCACAAGATTTCACAATACAAACTATTCACACTGTTAGGCCGGCGTCACACTAGAGTTTTACGGACGTATGAGAGGCGCAAAAACTACGCATTGCACACGGACCAATGATTCTCTATGGGGCAGCTCCTATCTGCCGTATATTCCTCTGCCGTACTTTACTGGTGTAGAAAATCGCAGCATGCTGCATTTGTCAGCGTATTGCGCAAAAAATACACCAATGAAAGTCAATGGCGGCGAGAAAAATACAGATTACACATGGACCAACAGTGTGACTTGCGAGAAATACGCAGCGGTGTTCTATAGAAAAGCCGGTAATTCAGTGCGGTGTACAGTAAAATCACACTGACAGGTTAGAATAGAATAGATAGAATAAATGTCTACACACAGTATAGGGGCATGTGTGTGTATATATATATATATATATATATATATATATATATAGATATATATAGATATATATAGATATATATAGATATATATAGATATATATATATATATAGATATATATATATATATATATATATAGATAGATATATATATATATAGATAGATATAGATAGATATCTATAGATATATATAGATATATATCTATATATCTATATATCTATATATATACAGTATATGTCAGTGAGACATATATATATATATATATATATATTTATATTTCACACAGCGCTAGATAGCAGAAAAGCTGGTAATTCAATTGCCGGCTTTTGCTATCTCCTTCCCAAACTCGACAGTTTACATACAGTAAACCATTTCATATCCCTTATTTTTTTGCATATTCCTCACTAATAATGTTCCAAGTGCCATTTACCACTATTGGATTATTGACACCTCTCCATTATTAACCTGGCTTAATGTCACCTTACAATAGCGGGAGTGGGAAGAGAGAGGCTAAAGGTATGTGTCCACGTTCAGGATTGCATCAGGATTTGGTCAGGATTTTATGTCAGTATTTGTAAGCCAAAACCAGGAGTGGGTGATAAATGCAGAAGTGGTGCATATGTTTCTATTATACTTTTCCTCTAATTGTTCCACTCCTGGTTTTGGCTTACAAATACTGACATAAAATCCTGACCAAATCCTGATGCAATCCTGAACGTGGACACATACCCTAAGTGCCAGAATAGGTGCATCTTACAAATGTGTCTTTTCTGGCGTGGCTGGGGGCAGATGTTTTTAGCTAGGGGGATCCTATAACCGTGGTCCCTCTCTGGGCTATTAATATCTGCCCTCAGTCACTGGCTTTCCCACTCTGGCGGAGAAAATTGCGCGGGAGCCCGCAAATTTTGCACACAGACACTTGGAACATTATTAGTGAGGAATATGTAAAAAATAAGGGATATGAAATGGTTTACTGTATGTAAACCATGTCTAATATCCTGTTGGGTTTGGGATGGAGATAGCAAAAGCCGGCAATTGAATTAGGCTTCTTTCACACTAGCGTCGGGCTCGGCCCGTAGCAGTGCGTCGGGCCGAGGTTACTGACGCTAGCGTTGTGTCCGCCGCACAACAGGGCAGCGGATGCATTTTTCCAGCGCATCCGCTGCCCCATTGTGAGGTGCGGGGAGGTGGGGGCGGAGTTCCGGCCGCACATGCGTGGTCGGAAATGACGGACCGTCGGCCGCAAAAAACGTTACATGGAACGTTTTTTGCAGCCGACGGTCCGCCACAACACGGCGCAACCATCGCACTAAGGTTGCGACGTGTGGCAATGCGTCGCAATGCATCGCTAATGTTAGTCAATGGAGAGAAAAACGCATCCTGCAAGCACTTTTGCAGGATGCGTTTTTTGTCCAAAACGACGCATTGTGACGTATTGGAAAAAGCGCTAGTGTGAAAGTAGCCTTACCGGCTTTTAAGCTATCTAGCGCTGTATTAAATATAAATATATATTTATATAAATATATATATATGTGTGTGTGTGTGTGTCTCACTGACATATATATATATATATATATATATATATATATATACACATATACAGGGGCGTAACTATAGCGGTCGCAGAGGTCGCAGTTGCGACGGGGCCCGGACTTCCTAAGGGCCCGCCCGTCCGTCCATGGACAATAGCGAAGGAGAATGAATGACTCACCCAACCATTTGTGAGTGTCAGTGACCCGCAGCAGGTCCTTCAGTTACATGGGGAAAGATGGAGTCAATGCAGTCACATGATCCAACCATGTGACCTGGAGAGGCGTGTCCACACAGGCCCTTCAGTGAGTCGCACCAAAGAAATAGGAAAGGACTGGTGGCACCGCTTGAGTAAGTGACCGAGTGCCGCAGCTTGCACTTTTTAAACCTAAAAGCTGCTGTTGCTGCGTCCTCCTCCTCCTGCCGCCGAAGGGTCCCTCAAGCCGATCTTCATTTGTCCTCCTGCTGGTTTTTGCAGCCGCACCGCAGACATTGTGAGTAGTGGCGGGAAGCGTCCGCATCGCTTAGGCTTTCAGACATTCCCTGCTCTGCTGCCCTCATGAACTGTATGCATCTGTCAAATCACCTTTTTCAGCAAAAATTAGTTCTATATTGATTGACCCTTTATCTTATCTACTCTATAATTGTCTAAGGGTCACTTCCATCTTTCTGTCTTTCCTTCTTTCTGTCACGGATATTCATTTGTCGCGGCCTCTGTCTGTCAAGGAAATCCAAGTCGCTGATTGGTCACGGCAAAACAGCCATGACCAGTCAGCGACAGGCACAGTCCGCAAGAAAATGGCCGCTCTTTACTCCCCGCAGTCAGAGCCTGTCGCCCGCATACTCCCCTTCAGCCACCGCTAACACAGGGTTAATGCCGGCGGTAACGGACGACGTTATGCCGCGAGTAACACACTCAGTTACCTCTGCTATTAAACCTGTGTGTCCCCAACTTTTTACTATTGACGCTGCCTATACAGCATCAATAGTAAAAAATGTAATGTTAAAAATAATAAAAAAAACAAAAAAACCCTGCTATACTCACCCTCCGTTGTCCGCAGAGCCGCTCGCGCCGGCCGCCATCTTCCATTCCCGGCGATGCATTGCGAAATTACCCAGAAGAATTACCGGCCTCGCGAGACCGCTAAGTCATTTGGGTAATTTCGCAATGCATCCTGGGAATGGAAGATGGCGGCAGCCGCGCGCTACATTTTTTAACCTGTGACATACGTGACTGGGCAATATACTACGTCACTGGGCAATATACTACGTGGCTGGGCAATATACTACGTGGCTGGGCAATATACTACGTGGCTCTGTGCTGTATACTACGTCGCTGTGCAATACACTACGTAGCTGGGCAATATACTACGTAGCTGGGCAATATACAACATCACTGGGCAATATGCTACGTGACTGGGCAATATACTATGTGGCTGGGCAATATAGTACGTGGCTCTGTGCTGTATACTACGTTGCTGTGCAATACACTAAGTAGCTGTGCAATACACTACGTAGCTGGGCAATATACTACGTGGCTGGGCAATATATTACGTGGCTGGGCAATATACTATGTGGCTGGGCAATATACTACGTGACTGGGCAATATACTACGTAGCTGGGCAATATACTACGTGGCTGGGCAATATATTACGTGGCTGGGCAATATACTACGTGGCTGGGCAATATACTATGTGGCTGGGCAATATACTACGTGGCTGGGCAATATACTACGTGGCTGGGCAATATACTACATGGCTGGGCAATATACTACGTGGCTGGGCAATACACTACGTGGCTGGGCAATATACTACATGACCGGGCAATATACTACGAGACTGGGCAATATACTACGTGGCTGGGAAATATACTACGTGACTGGGCAATATACTACGTGGCTGGGCAATATACTACGTGGCTCTGCGCTGTATATTCCGTTGCTGTGCAATATACTACGTGGCTGGGAAATATACTACATGGCTCTGTGCTGTATACTCCGTTGCTGTGCAATATACTACGTGGCTGGGCAATATACTACGTGACTGGGCAATATACTACGTGGCTGGGCAATATACTACGTGACTGGGCAATATACTACGAGACTGGGCAATATACTACGTGGCTGGGCAATATACTACGTGACTGGGCAATATACTACGTGACTGGGCAATATACTATGTGGCTTGGCAATATACTACGTGACTGGGCAATATACTACGTGACTGGGCAATATACTATGTGGCTTGGCAATATACTACGTGACTGGGCAATATACTATGTGGCTTGGCAATATACGATGTGGCTTGGCAATATACTATGTGGCTGGGCAATATACTACGTGACGGGGCAATATACTACGTGACTGGGCAATATACTACGTGACTGGGCAATATACTACGTGACTGGGCAATATACTATGTGGCTTGGCAATATACTACGTGACTGGGCAATATACTACGTGACTGGGCAATATACTACGTGACTGGGCAATATACTATGTGGCTTGGTATTAAAGACATCTAATCCAGGTGGATTTCTACTCTTGTATGTAACCTTTGTTTCTGTATAATTTGAATATTTTTTGCTTTAAATACTGTATTTGTTAACTATGCCTATATGTATTAAAAATTGCAACAAAACTATAGTGTGCAAACTGAATAGAAAACGTGAATTTGGGTGAAAAATATTTTGGCATGGGGGGCCCCATTTGAAAATTCGCACCGGGTGTTAGGACTGGCGGAACGCACCAAGTAAGATGATATAGATGCGTTCGCAGTCCGGGGTCCACCGTGCAGGCGAAACCCACTGCTAGTGAATGACAGACTATATGGCGGTACTAAAAGTATAAACACGTGGGTTAAACCTCACCCAACGTGAAGAAAGCGATCCTGTTAAGTCACAGGACCGCGGTACCGCACATAGAGCGCGAGCAAGTAGTCAGCGAACTTAACCCCGAAAGGGATTGAAGTCCGATTAGACCCTTGCTGGCACAACACCGCAACTGGGTGTGTAATGAACCTTATTAGTAATAAATGAGCACAAGAGTGCGTGCGATGCCGCACTGACGGACGCCACTAACCACCCAGGCTTGGGTATGGAAAGCGCAAGGCAAGCGCACGGCGCCGTACTGGCAGGCACAGCTATAGGACGCTGTGATGTGTGTAACATACAGATGGATAGTCAAGCACTAGAGAGCTACCATCATCCGCGAGCAGTCAACAACTCTAGGGAGGGATACTTAGGAGCTTTCATCCATCGACATACATCCATCTACACACACACATAATAATTGTACACTAGCGCATGGCCGTGCGGTCATGCGCAGTTTATATAGTTGCAGGACAGGAAGTGGCCACAGAAACTTTGCCCTTCCAAGACCTGCCAAGAGGACCAATGGAATGCGCTGCAGAGCCTGAGCACATGACCCTCGATCTCCAACGGGAGATCTTGCCCTGGGCATGCTCAGTGTGCGCAAATAAGGACTTAGTCCCAGAGAAGTCCGCTCGTTGCTGACCAGCACTGACTTTAATGGCAGGAGCTGAAGAAGCAGCAGTAACTCTCTGTACTGAGCGAGACCGAGCAAGACGCTGGGACCGACGTCCCTGCTGAGCAGACTCCACTGCGGCTGGATAGGAATGGGAGACCGCAGCGGAGACGGCCCGAGATTCCCCCTGTGCAGAAGTGGGAACTCGAGACCTAACATTACCCCCCCCTCCTAGGGCCCCCTGTTGTGGATTCTGTGTTTGGGCTCCCTCTGGTGGTTACAGATGGTACTGGGTGACTTGTGTTCTCTGCGGTCTCTGGTGTCCACCTGTTCTATCAGGATATGGGAGTTTCCTATTTAACCTGGCTTTCTTGTCATTTCCTCGCCGGCTATCAATGTAATCAGTGTGTCTTGTTACCTCTGCTTCCCGCTTCTGTATTCTTCAGGACAAGCTAAGTTTTTGATTTTCCTGTTCCACGTTTTGCTTAATTTTTGTCTTAGTCCAGCTTGCAGATATGTGATTCCTTTTTGCTGGTTGCTCTAGTGGGCTGATAATACTCCTCATGTTCCATGAGTTGGAACATGAGTTCAAGTAATTTCAGGATGGTTTTTTGTAGGGTTTTTCGCTGACCGCGCAGTTCATTTTTGTATCCTCTGCTATCTAGCTTTAGCGGGCCTCATTTTGCTGAATCTGTTTTCATTACTACGTATGTGCTTTCCTCTCATTTCACCGTCATTACATGTGGGGGGCTGCTATTTCTGTGGGGTGTTTCTCTGGAGGCAAGAGAGGTCTGTGTTTCTTCTAATAGGGAAAGTTAGTTCTTCGGCTGGCGCGAGACGTCTAGAATCATCGTAGTCACGTTCCCCGGCTACAGCTAGTTGTGTGTTGAGGTTCAGGATCGCGGTCAGCTCAGTTTCCATCACCCTAGAGCTTGTTTTGTTTTTTGTGCTTGTCCTTTTGTGATCCCCTGCCATTGGGATCATGACAGTATAGCCGGCCATCTTCGTCCCCTTTGGGAGCAGGTATTTTTTTTTGTGGCCAAAAAAGATGGTTCCTTGAGGCCTTGCATAGATTACCGTCTTTTGAATAAGATTACAGTTAAATATCAGTATCCTTTGCCATTGTTGACTGATTTGTTCGCTCGCATTAAGGTGGTTAAATGGTTCACTAAGATTGATCTTTGGGGTGCGTATAATCTTGTGCGGATAAAGCAGGGTGATGAGTGGAAAACCGCATTTAATACGCCTGAGGGCCATTTTGAGTATTTGGTGATGCCTTTTGGACTTTCTAATGCTCCTTCTGTCTTCCAGTCCTTTATGCACGATATTTTCCGTGAATATCTGGATAAATTTATGATTGTGTATTTGGATGATGTTTTGGTTTTTTCGGATGACTGGGAGTCCCATGTTCAGCAGGTCAGGAAGGTGTTTCAGGTCCTGCGGGCCAATTCTTTGTTTGTAAAAGGTTCAAAGTGTCTCTTTGGAGTCCAGAAGATTTCTTTTTTGGGGTATATTTTTTCCCCTTCTACTATTGAGATGGATCCCGTCAAGGTTCAGGCTATTTGTGACTGGACGCAGCCTACATCTCTTAAGAGTCTACAGAAGTTCTTGGGCTTTGCTAATTTTTATCGTCGTTTCATAACTAATTTTTCTAGTGTTGTTAAGCCTTTGACGGATTTGACTAAGAAGGGTGCTGATGTTGCTGATTGGTCTCCTGCGGCTGTGGAGGCCTTTCAGGAACTTAAGCGCCGGTTTTCTTCTGCTCCTGTGTTGCGTCAGCCAGATGTTTCGCTTCCTTTTCAGGTTGAGGTTGATGCTTCCGAGATTGGAGCGGGGGCGGTTTTGTCACAGAGAAGCTCCGATTGCTCAGTGATGAAGCCATGTGCGTTCTTTTCTAGAAAGTTTTCGCCCACTGAGCGGAATTATGATGTTGGTAATCGGGAGCTTTTGGCCATGAAGTGGGCATTTGAGGAGTGGCGTCATTGGCTTGAGGGTGCTAGACATCGTGTGGTGGTCTTGACTGATCATAAAAATCTGATTTACCTTGAGTCTGCCAAGCGTCTGAATCCTAGACAGGCTCGTTGGTCACTGTTTTTCTCCCGTTTCGATTTTGTGGTTTCATACCTGCCAGGTTCAAAGAATGTGAAGGCGGATGCTCTTTCTAGGAGTTTTGTGCCTGACTCCCCTGGAAATTCTGAGCCCACTGGTATCCTTAGGGATGGGGTGATTTTGTCGGCTGTCTCCCCAGACTTGCGACGTGCTTTGCAGGAGTTTCAGGCAGATAAACCTGATCGTTGTCCGCCTGAAAGACTGTTTGTTCCGGATAATTGGACCAGTAGAGTCATCTCCGAGGTCCATTCTTCTGCGTTGGCAGGTCATCCTGGAATATTTGGTACTAGAGACTTGGTGGCCAGGTCTTTTTGGTGGCCTTCCTTGTCGAGGGATGTGCGTTCTTTTGTGCAGTCTTGTGAAGTTTGCGCTCGGGCTAAGCCTTGCTGTTCTCGGGCCAGTGGATTGTTGTCACCTTTGCCTATTCCGAAGATGCCTTGGACGCACATTTCCATGGACTTTATTTCGGATCTCCCTGTCTCTCAAAAAATGTCCGTCATCTGGGTTGTGTGTGACCGCTTTTCTAAGATGGTTCATCTGGTACCCTTGCCCAAGTTGCCTTCCTCCTCTGAGTTGGTCCCTCTGTTTTTTCAGAACGTGGTTCGTTTGCATGGGATTCCAGAGAACATCGTTTCTGACAGGGGATCCCAGTTTGTGTCTAGATTTTGGCGGACGTTCTGTGCTAAGATGGGCATTGATTTGTCCTTTTCGTCTGCATTCCATCCTCAGACGAATGGCCAGACGGAACGAACTAATCAGACCTTGGAAACTTATTTAAGGTGTTTTGTTTCTGCTGATCAAGATGACTGGGTTACCTTTTTGCCGCTTGCCGAATTTGCCCTTAATAATCGGGCTAGTTCTGCTACCTTGGTTTCTCCTTTCTTTTGTAATTCGGGGTTTCATCCTCGTTTTTCCTCTGGTCAGGTGGAGCCTTCTGATTGTCCTGGAGTGGACATGGTGGTGGATAGGTTGCATCAGATTTGGAGTCATGTGGTGGACAATTTGAAGTTGTCCCAGGAGAGGGCTCAGCAGTTTGCTAATCGCCGTCGCCGCGTGGGTCCTCGACTTCGTGTTGGGGACTTGGTGTGGTTGTCTTCTCGTTTTGTTCCTATGAAGGTCTCTTCTCCTAAGTTCAAGCCTCGGTTCATCGGTCCCTATAGGATCTTGGAAATTCTTAACCCTGTGTCGTTTCGTTTGGATCTCCCGGCATCGTTTGCTATTCATAATGTGTTCCATCGGTCGTTGTTGCGGAAGTATGAGGTACCTGTTGTTCCTTCGCTTGAGCCTCCTGCTCCGGTGCTGGTGGAGGGAGAATTGGAGCATGTTGTGGAGAAGATCTTGGATTCTCGTGTTTCCAGACGGAAACTCCAATATTTGGTCAAGTGGAAGGGTTATGGTCAGGAGGATAATTCTTGGGTGGTTGCCTCTGATGTTCATGCTGCTGATTTGGTCCGTGCATTTCATAGGGCTCATCCTGGTCGCCCTGGTGGTTCTCGTGAGGGTTCGGTGACCCCTCCTCAAGGGGGGGTACTGTTGTGGATTCTGTTTTTGGGCTCCCTCTGGTGGTTACAGATGGTACTGGGTGACTTGTGTTCTCTGCGGTCTCTGGTGTCCACCTGTTCTATCAGGATATGGGAGTTTCCTATTTAACCTGGCTTTCTTGTCATTTCCTCGCCGGCTATCAATGTAATCAGTGTGTCTTGTTACCTCTGCTTCCCGCTTCTGTATTCTTCAGGACAAGCTAAGTTTTTGATTTTCCTGTTCCACGTTTTGCTTAATTTTTGTCTTAGTCCAGCTTGCAGATATGTGATTCCTTTTTGCTGGTTGCTCTAGTGGGCTGATATTACTCCTCATGTTCCATGAGTTGGAACATGAGTTCAAGTAATTTCAGGATGGTTTTTTGAAGGGTTTTTCGCTGACCGCGCAGTTCACTTTTGTATCCTCTGTTTTCATAACTACGTATGTGCTTTCCTCTCATTTCACCGTCATTATATGTGGGGGCTGCTATTTCTGTGGGGTGTTTCTCTGGAGGCAAGAGAGGTCTGTGTTTCTTCTAATAGGGAAAGTTAGTTCTTCGGCTGGCGCGAGACGTCTAGAATCATCGTAGGCACGTTCCCCGGCTACAGCTAGTTGTGTGTTGAGGTTCAGGATCGCGGTCAGCTCAGTTTCCATCACCCTAGAGCTTGTTTTGTTTTTTGTGCTTGTCCTTTTGTGATCCCCTGCCATTGGGATCATGACAGCCCCCCCTCCTTGGGCCTCACTACGCTCGAAGGCAGCAATGAGCTGTGGGGCCCGAATGTTTTCAGCAGGTTCCCATGACCTGTCCTCTGGGCCATAACCCTTCCAATCCACCAAATAGAACTTTTTGCCGCGTACCACCTTGCACCCCAAAATAGCGTTCACCTCATAATCATCCGTAGACGAACCCGATGTCCTGGCAGATGACTCGGAAAACCGGGACATGTATACGGGTTTCAAGAGGGATACGTGAAAGGTGTCGGTGATACCCAAGCGTGGAGGAAGAGCCAGACGGTAGACCACAGGATTAACCTGTTCGAGAACCTTGAAGGGACCCAAGTAGCGAGGAGCAAACTTAGTGGACTCAACTCGCAGCCTGATGTTACGGGCGGAGAGCCACACCAAGTCGCCAGGGGCAAAGGTCTGAGCGGGGCGCCAATGAACATCGGTGGAGGACCTCATTCTCTCCTTGGAGGCCCGAATGGCATCCTGCGTGCGATCCCAAATGTCCCGTGCCTCCACAGCCCAGTCTGCCACCCTGGAGTCAGCGGAAGACACAGGCATGGGCACAGGAACACGCGGATGCTGGCCGTAATTTAAGAGGAATGGAGTCTGACCGGTGGAGTCGGCTACGGCATTGTTAAGTGCAAACTCTGCCCACGGTAGCAAGGATGCCCAGTCATCCTGCCTGGCAGAAACAAAATGTCGCAGATATGTGACCAAGGTCTGGTTGGCTCTTTCAACCAACCCATTCGTCTCTGGATAATATGCCGAAGAGAGATTTAACTCAATACTGAGTAGACGACAAAGCTCTCTCCAGAATCGAGACGCAAACTGGGGACCCCGGTCACTAACAATTTTGTCTGGCATACCGTGTAGGCGAAAGATATGCTTGATAAACAAGACAGCCAACGCCCGTGCAGATGGTAGCCGTGGAAGAGGCACCAAATGCACCATTTTGGAAAAATGGTCGGTGATCACCCAGATAATGGTGCAGTTACGAGACTTGGGCAAGCCCACCACAAAGTCCATCCCGACCATCTCCCAGGGCCTGTCCGCCACGGGCAGAGGATAAAGCAAACCAGCTGGCCGTTGCCGAGGAGTCTTGTTCCTGGCGCAAGAGACACACGCCCGAACATACTCCGCGACATCACGGGCCATATGCGGCCACCAGTATGTCCTCGCCAGTAGCTCAGATGTCCTTTTAGTACCAAAATGTCCACCCACCCTGGACGAGTGCGCCCAAGAAAGAACCTCCGGTCGCAAACTGGATGGAACAAAAGTCTTGCCCGGGGGCACAGACTCCAGCGAAACCGGAGCCACAGTTTTCAAGCTCTCGGTGGGGACAATAAGCCGAGGCTCCTCCTCCTCCTCCACAGATGACACAACGGAGCGAGAGAAAGCGTCGGCCCGAATGTTCTTCTCCCCAGAAAGAAAATGGAGGGTGAAATGAAACCGGGAGAAGAACAAGGACCATCTGGCCTGGCGAGAATTCAACCGCTGAGCTGTCTGCAGGTACACCAAATTTTTATGGTCTGTGAAGACTTGGAAGGGAAAACGTGCTCCCTCCAAGAGATGTCTCCACTCCGAGAAAGCCAACTTCATGGCTAGCAACTCCCTGTCCCCGATGGAATAATTCCTCTCTGCTGGTGCAAAGGTCTTGGACAAAAAGAAGCACAGATGCTTCCGACCTTGAGCATCCTTTTGGAAGAGGACTGCTCCAGCACCAACAGAAGAGGCATCCACCTCCATGATAAATGGCTTATCAACATCGGGGCGATGTAGAATGGGAGCGCTAGCGAAGTGTGACTTTATAGAGATAAAGGCCTTGGAGACCTCCTCAGACCACAATTTGGGATTCGCCCCCTTTTTGGTGAGGGCAACCAAGGGAGCTACCAAAGTTGAGAAGTGCGGAATGAACTAGCGATAATAATTGATGAATCCCATAAAGCGCTGCACCGCTTTAAGAGAATGGGGTTCCTGCCAGTCCATCACAGCCTGTAGTTTGGCAGGATCCATAGCCAATCCCTGGGCTGAGATGATGTAGCCTAGGAAAGGTAAGGACTCCTGCTCAAACATACACTTCTCCAACTTGGCATAGAGAGAGTTTGCCCGTAGGAGGTCAAAGACTTTGCTAACATCTCTCCGGTGGGAGTCAATATCTGGAGAGTAGATGAGAATATCATCCAGATAGACTACGACCGAGGTGGAAAGCATATCCCGGAAGATATCGTTCACAAAGTCTTGGAAAACGGCTGGGTCATTACAGAGCCCGAAGGGCATCACCAGATATTCATAGTGCCCATCCCTGGTGTTAAACGCCATCTTCCATTCGTCCCCCTCACGGATGCGAATCAGGTTGTAAGCACCCCGCAGATCTAATTTAGTGAATACCCTTGCTCCCCGAAGCCTATCGAATAGCTCGGATATTAGAGGCAAAGGGTACTTATTCTTAACGGTGATGGCTAGGGTTGAGCGAAACGGGTCGAAATTGTTCAAAAGTCGCCGACTTTTGGCAAGGTCGGGTTTCATGAAACCCGACCAGACCCCAGTGGGGGGTCGGCCATGAAGTCGGCGATCTTTTGAATCTGGAATCGGAATTCCGATCCCGATTCCCGATATGTTTAAGATATCGGGAATTGGTATCGGAATTCAGATTAAAGTGTAAAATATAGAATTAAAATAAAAAATATTGCAATACTTACCCTCTGACGCGCCCTGGTACTAACCGGCAGCTTTCCTCCTTCGAATCCGCGCTTCTAGGACCTTGCCGTGACGTCGCGGTGACGTCGCGGCTTGTGATTGGCCGCGCGGCCAATCACAAGCCGCGACATCACCGAAGGTCCTGGAAGGGCTGATTCTTAGGAAGGAAGGCTGTCGGAAGGAAGCAGGGCGCTTCCGAGGGTTTGTATATACCTAATAGGAATATACTCACCCTCGGAAGCGCCCTGCTTCCTTCCGACAGCCTTCCTTCCTAAGAATCAGCCCTTTCAGGACCTTCGGTGACGTCGCGGCTTGTGATTGGCCGCGCGAGCGGTCACATGGGCGGCCGCGCGGCCAATCACAAGCCGCGACGTCACCCGCGACGTCACCGAAGGTCCTGGAAGGCTGATTCTAAGGAAGGAAGGTTCCCGGTTAGTACCAGGGCGCGTCAGAGGGTAAGTATAAGGATATTTTTTATTTTAATTCTATATTTTACACTTAAATATGGATCCCAGGGCCTGAAGGAGAGTTTCCACTCCTTCAGACCCTGGGAACCATGGAAACCCAATGCACCGCATTGGGTTTCGAGTTTCGGCCGACCCCGACCCCGACTTTTTTATAGGATCGGCCTATTTCACTTGACCCGACTTTTCCAAAAGTCGGGTTTCGTGAAACCCGACCCGATCCTATAAAAGTGAAGGTCGCTCAACCCTAGTGATGGCGTTAAGACCCCTGTAGTCTATGCATGGACGCAATTCCCCATTCTTCTTCTGCACGAAGAAGAATCCTGCCCCAGCAGGTGACACTGACTTCCTGATGAACCCTCTTGCCAGACTTTCCTGGATGTACTGTGACATTGCCTCCGTCTCCGGGAGAGATAGCGGATAGACTCTACCCCGGGGAGGCTCAGCACCAGGCAAGAGGTCAATAGGACAGTCATAGGGGCGATGGGGCGGAAGGGTCTCCGCCGCCTTTTTGGAGAACACGTCTGCATAAGACCAATACTGCTTGGGGAGAGAGGATAGATCTGCGGGTACCTCTGTTGTAGCAACCTGAACGCACTCCCTCTGACACCTACCCCTACAAGATTCACCCCATCCCAGAATTCTGCCTGAGGACCACTCGATATGAGGAGAGTGGTACCGTAGCCAAGGTATTCCCAACAGGATCTCATCAATTCCCTCTGGGATGACGAGCAGAGAAATAATCTCCTGATGAGATGGCGACATGGACAGAGTAAAAGGGATGGTCTGGTGTGTTATCTGTGAAGGCAGTGTCGACCCATTCACAACTCGTACCGTTACAGGTTGAGCTAGCATAACCAGGGGTATTGCGTGACGTTGGGCGAAGGCAGAAGACATAAAATTGCCCTCCGCCCCAGAATCCACGCAGAGCTCTACTGAGTGGGAGAATGAGCCTATAGTAATTGTCCCCTTAAAGGACAATTTAGAGGCAAACGTCGCCGTGTCTAGTGTACCTCCACCTACGACCACTAGACGCTGACGTTTCTTCGACCGCTGAGGACATCTGGTAGCTAGATGTCCTGACTGCTGGCAAACATGACAGACCCTGAGTGCACAAGCGGTCCGGGACTTAGATCCCGCTTGTGACCCTTCTCTGGCCTCATGTGACTCAGGAACCAGGACCGGAGATTCCAGAGGTTTGGCGAAAGTAGGAGCCAGCCGAAACCTCTGCCTACACTGGGCTCGCTCTAACCTCCGCTCGTTAAAACGGAGATCAATTCGAGTGGAGACTGTTATTAACTCCTCCAGTGTGGTAGGAATCTCCCTAGTGGCCAGAGCGTCCTTTACGTGGTCAGCCAAGCCCCTCCAAAATATGGGGATAAGAGCTTTATCCGACCATTCCATCTCAGATGCTAAAGTGCGGAATTGGACGGCAAAATGACTGACCAAGGACTCACCCTGAGTTAATGCCAGCAGTTGGAGCGCATTATCATGGGTGACTTGAGGTCCTAAAAAGACCTGTTTCAGAGTGCTCAAAAACAGCGGAGTACTCTGCACCACATGATCGCCACGCTCCCACAGCGGCATAGCCCATTCCAACGCCCTGTCCGACAAGAGAGACACTATAAATCCCACCTTAGCCCGCTCTGTGGGAAAACGTGCAGCCAGGAGCTCGAGGTGAATAGAGCACTGACTCACAAATCCCCTACAAAATTTGCTATCACCAGAAAATTTTTCTGGCAGCGGGAGGCGAGAAAATGTCGGAACAGGGGTGGCAATGGACAAAGTTGCTGCAGCCACGCTGGCAGCCTGTACAGCAACTGCGGTCACATCCACAGCTGAGGTTGCGCTCTCGAGAGCCACCAACCTACCCTCCAGCTGCTGGATATACCGGAAGGATTGCTGTTTGTCTGTCATCACTAGCCAGACCCTGGCGCTAGTGTAATGTTAGGACTGGCGGAACTCACCAAGTAAGATGATATAGATGCGTTCGCAGTCCGGGGTCCACCGTGCAGGCGAAACCCGCTGCTAGTGAATGACAGACTATATGGCGGTACTAAAAGTATAAACACGTGGGTTAAACCTCACCCAACGTGAAGAAAGCGATCCTGTTAAGTCACAGGACCGCGGTACCGCACATAGAGCGCGAGCAAGTAGTCAGCGAACTTAACCCCGAAAGGGATTGCAGTCCGATTAGACCCTTGCTGGCACAACACCGCAACTGGGTGTATAATGAACCTTATTAGTAATAAATGAGCACAAGAGTGCGTGCGATGCCGCACTGACGGACGCCACTAACCACCCAGGCTTGGGTATGGAAAGCGCAAGGCAAGCGCACGGCGCCGTACTGGCAGGCACAGCTATAGGACACTGTGATGTGTGTAACATACAGATGGATAGTCGGGCGCTAGAGAGCTACCATCATCCGCGAGCAGTCAACAACTCTAGGGAGGGATACTTAGGAGCTTTCATCCATCGACATACATCCATCTACACACACACATAATAATTGTACACTAGCGCATGGCCGTGCGGTCATGCGCAGTTTATATAGTTGCAGGACAGGAAGTGGCCACAGAAACTTTGCCCTTCCAAGACCTGCCAAGAGGACCAATGGAATGCGCTGCAGAGCCTGAGCACATGACCCTCGATCTCCAACGGGAGATCTTGCCCTGGGCATGCTCAGTGTGCGCAAATAAGGACTTAGTCCCAGAGAAGTCCGCTCGTTGCTGACCAGCACTGACTTTAATGGCAGGAGCTGAAGAAGCAGCAGTAACTCTCTGTACTGAGCGAGACCGAGCAAGATGCTGGGACCGACGTCCCTGCTGAGCAGACTCCACTGCGGCTGGATAGGAATGGGAGACCGCAGCGGAGACGGCCCGAGATTCCCCCTGTGCAGAAGTGGGAACTCGAGACCTAACACCGGGGCCCATAACTTTGTTGTTACGCCACTGCACATATATATACATACAGTCTATATATATATATATATATACAGTTTATATATATAGACTGTATATATGTTTTCATTAACCCCTTTACCCCCAAGGGTGGTTTGCACGTTAATGACCGGGCCAATTTTTACAATTCTGACCACTGTCCCTTTATGAGGTTATAACTCTGGAACGCTTCAACGGATCCCAGTGAATCTGACATTGTTTTCTAGTGACATATTGTACTTCATGACAATGGTAAAAATTCTTTGATAGTACCTGCGTTTATTTGTGAAAAAAACAAATTTGGCGAAAATTATGAAAATTTCGCAATTTTCCAACTTTGAATTTTTATGCAATTAAATCACAGAGATATGTCACACAAAATACTTAATAAGTAACATTTTTCACATGTCTACTTTACATCAGCACAATTTTGGAACCAAAATTTTTTTTTGTTAGGGAGTTATGAGGGTGAAAAGTTGACCAGCAATTTCTCATTTCTACAACACTATTTTTTTTTTAGGGACCACATCTCATTTGAAGTCATTTTGAGGGATCTATATGATAGAAAATACCCACGTGTGACACCATTATAAAAACTGCACCCCTCAAGGTGCTCAAAACCACATTCAAGAAGTTTATTAACCCTTCTGGTGCTTCACAGGAATTTTTTGAATGTTTAAATAAAAATGAACATTTAACTTTTTTTCAAAAAAAATTTAATTCAGCTCCAATTTGTTTTATTTCACCAAGGGTAACAGGAGAAAATGGACCCCAAACGTTGTTGTACAATTTGTCCTGAGTACACCGATACCCCATATGTGGGGGTAAACCACTGTTTGGGCGCATGGCACAGCTGGGAAGCGAAGGAGCGCCATTTGACTTTTCAATGCAAAATTGACTGGAATTGAGATGGGACGCCATGTTTCGTTTGGAGAGCCCCTGATGTGCCTAAACATTGAAACCCCCCACAAGTGACACCATTTTGGAAAGTAGACCCCCTAAGGAACTTATCTAGAGGTGTGGTGAGCTCTTTGACCCACTAAGTGCTTCACAGAAGTTTATAATGTAGAACCGTAAAAATAAAAAATCATATTTTTTCACAAAAATTATCTTTTTGCCCCCAATTTTTTATTTTTCCCAGTGTAAGAGAAGAAATTGGACCCCAAAAGTTGTTGTACAATTTGTCCTGAGTACGCTGATACCCCATATGTGGGGGTAAACCACTGTTTTGGCGCATGGGAGAGCTCGGAAGGGAAGGAGCGCCGTTTGACTTTTCAATGCAAAATTGACAGGAATTGAGATGAATGATAAAATACACTGGCGCTATATTAAACACTAAATGAATAAATAAAAGCTACACAAGTGCTGCCGGTATATCAGACAGATACTGTACCTAATCTGTCAATAAAATAGAACACTTAAACAATGGAGAAATACCGCGCAAAATTGACAGGAATTGAGATGAGACGCCATGTTGCGTTTGCAGAGCCCCTAATGTACCTAAATAGTAGAAACCCCTCACAAGTGACACCATTTTGGAAACTAGACCTCCTGAGGAACTTATCTAGATGTGTGGTGAGCGCTTTGACCCACCAAGGGCTTCACAGAAGTTTATAATGGAGAGCCGTAAAAATAAAACAAAAATTTTTTCCCACAAAAATTATTTTTTAGCCCCCAGTTTTGTATTTTCCCGAGGGTAACAGGAGAAATTGGACCCCAAAATTTGTTGTCCAATTTGTCCTGAGTGCGCTGATACCCCATATGTGGGGGAAAACCACTGTTTGGGCGCATGGGAGGGCTCGGAAGGGTAGGAGTGCCATTTGATTGCAGACTTAGATGGAATGGTCTGCAGGTGTCACATTGCGTTTGCAGAGCCCCTAATGTACCTAAACAGTAGAAACCCCCCACAAGTGACACCATTTTGGAAAGTAGACCCCCTAAGGAACTTATCTAGAAGTGTGGTGAGCGCTTTGACCCACCAAGGGCTTCACAGAAGTTTATAATGGAGAGCCGTAAAAATAAAACAAAAATTTTTTTCCCACAAAAATTATTTTTTAGCCCCCAGTTTTGTATTTTCCCGAGGGTAACAGGAGAAATTGGACCCAAAATTTGTTGTCCAATTTGTCCTGAGTACGCTGATACCCCATACGTATGGGGGAACCACCGTTTGGGCACATGGGAGGGCTCGGAAGGGAAGGAGTGCCATTTGGAATGCAGACTTAGATGGAATGGTCTACAGGCGTCACATTGCGTTTGCAGAACCCCTAATGTACCTAAACAGTAGAAACCCCCCACAATTGACCCCATATTGGAAACTAGACCCCCCAGGGAACTTATCTAGATGTGTTGTGAGAACTTTGAACCCCCAAGTGTTTCACTACAGTTTATAACGCAGAGCCGTAAAAATAAAAAATCTTTTTTTTCCCACAAAAATTATTTTTTAGCCCCCAGTTTTGTATTTTCCCAAGGGTAACAGGAGAAATTGGACATCAAAAATTGTTGTCCTATTTGTCCTGAGTACGCTGATACCCCATTTGTTGGGGTAAACCCCTGTTTGGGCACACGGGCGAGCTCGGAAGGGAAGAAGCACTGTTTTACTTTTTCAACGCAGAATTGGCTGGAATTGAGATCGGACGCCATGTCGCTTTTGGAGAGCCCCTGATGTGCCTAAACAGTGGAAACCCCCCAATTATAACTGAAACCCTAATCCAAACACTCCCCTAACCCTAATTCCAACGGTAACCCTAACCACACCTCTAACCCTGACACACCCCTAACCCTAATCCCAACCCTATTCCCAACTGTAAATGTAATCTAAACCCTAACTGTAACTTTAGCCCCAACCCAAACTGTAGCCCTAGCCCTAACCCTAGCCCTAACCCTAGCCCTAACCCTAGCATTAGCCCTAACCCTAACCCTAGCCCTAACCCTAGCCCTAACCCTAGCCCTAACCCTAGCCCTAACCCTAGCCCTAACCCTAGCCCTAGCCCTAACCCTAGCCCTAACCCTAGCCCTAACCCTAGCCCTAACCCTAGCCCTAGCCCTAACGGGAAAATGGAAATAAATACATTTTTTTAATTTTTCCCTAACTAAGGGGGTGATGAAAGGGGGTTTGATTTACTTTTATAGCGGGTTTTTTAGCGGATTTTTATGATTGGCAGCCGTCACACACTGAAAGACGCTTTTTATTGCAAAAAATATTTTTTGCGTTACCACATTTTGAGAGCTATAATTTTTCCATATTTTGGTCCACAGAGTCATGTGAGGTCTTGTTTTTTGTGGGACGAGTTGACGTTTTTATTGGTAACATTTTCGGGCACGTGACCTTTTTTGATCGCTTTTTATTCCGATTTTTGTGAGACAGAATGACCAAAAACCAGCTATTCATGAATTTCTTTTGGGGGAGGCGTTTATACCGTTCCGCGTTTGGTAAAATTGATAAAGCAGTTTTATTCTTCGGGTCAGTACGATTACAGCGACACCTCATTTATATCTTTTTTTATGTTTTGGCGCTTTTATACGATAAAAACTATTTTACAGAAAAAATAATTATTTTGGCATTGCTTTATTCTCAGGACTATAACTTTTTTATTTTTTTGCTGATGATGCTGTATAGTGGCTCGTTTTTTACGGGAGATGATGACGCTTTCAGCGGTACCATGGTTATTTATATATGTCCTTTTGATCGCGTGTTATTCCAATTTTTGTTCAGCGGTATGATAATAAAGCGTCGTTTTTTACCTCATTTTTTTTTTTTCTTACAGTGTTTACTGAAGGGGTTAACTAGTGGGCCAGTTTTATAGGTCGGGCCGTTACGGACGCGGCGATACTAAATATATGTACTTTTATTGTTTTTTTTTTTTTATTTAGATAAAGAAATGTATTTATGGGAATAATATTTTTTTTTTTTCACTATTTAGGAATTTTTTTTTTATTTTTTTTTACACATTTGGAAAAATTTTTTTTTACTTTGTCCCAGGGGGGGACATCACAGATCGGTGATCTGACAGTTTGCACAGCACTCTGTCAGATCACTGATCTGACATGCAGCGCTGCAGCCTTCACAGTGCCTGCTCTGAGCAGGCTCTATGAAGCCACCTCCCTCCCTGCAGGACCCGGATCTGTGGCCATCTTGGATCCGGGCCTGGAACAAGCAGGGAGGGAGGTAAGACTCTCGCAGCAACGCTGTAGCGTTTGCTACAGACATAAGGGAGCAGAACCAAGCTTAATAAGTCTACTACATGGAACCAAGCCTGCTACATAAAAACTGGAGCAGAACCAAGATTACGACATACATACAGTACCATAATCTAATTACTACATTGATACAGTACCAGAACCATGCTTACTTAGATATGGTGCCATAACAGAGCTTACTTACAAACATACATACAAAAATACAGCTACACAGTGCCTAGTACTATCACCACTACACAGTGAATACATAATATTATAATATCACCATTACCTCTACATGAAACTACACTCTATACAAAGACCAATGATGCCACCATACACTCCCTGACAAAAGTTATGTCGCTTATCCATGTTATGTAAATAAAAGCTTATATCCTGACGTTAAATGTATCCATTGGTTGTATAAATTATTCTTTTGAAAGCTGAAACCCTCCAAAATGTGGTTTAGGTTAAGAAAATAAATTGTCATCAATGCAGAAATATTGGATAATTAATGTTAATGTTAATGGACACAGAATGGTCAGATTTTGGCAAGACAAAAGTTTTGACGCCCACAGAAAGTAATGCGATAGTCAAACAATTAACTTAAAATACAAATATATGTTGCATAACATTGGTGAATGAAGTTGTGGTGCTATTAGAGTAATATTTAATATTTTATTTGACTTCCATGAGCTTGAAGGACTGCATCCATGCGGTTCAACAATGATTCATACAATTTATTAATGAAGTCATCAGGAATATCAAAGAATGCAGTCTTACATACCTCCCAGAGTTCACCTAGATTCTTTGGTTTTGTCTTCCAAGTTTCCTCTTTCATCCTACCCCAAACATGCTCAATGATGTTCATGTCTAGTGCCTGGGCTGGCCAGTCCTTGAGCACCTTGATCTTTTTTGCCTGGAGGAACTTTGTTCTAGAGATGGATGTATGAGATGGAGCACCATCCTGCTGCAGAATTTGACCCCTTTTATGATTTGGAATATAAGAGGTGGCTAATACTTCTTGATATTTTAGGCTATTGATATTGCCTTCCACCTTGCAAACGTTTCGCACACAACCATATTGAATGTAACCCCAGACCATGATCTTTCCAACACCAAATTTAACTGTTTTCAGGGTGTATTTTGGATCCATACGGCTCCAGTAGGTCTCCTGCAGTATTTGCAGCGGCTGTGGTGTAATTCTACTGAAGATTCATCAGAGAAATCCATCTTCTGCCACTTTCCCAGCGTCCATCTGTTTAGCAGGGTGTGGGACTTTGCAAATGTCACATGGTTTTTTATTTGCTTTTTGTTTAGGGCTGGCTTCTGGGCACTGATTCGACCATGGAGGACATTTCGAGACAGAATCCTACAAACTGTTCTAGTTGACACAGGGGTTTGAGGTGACCAGGCCTGTTGGAGCTCTGCTGCATTGGAAGAGGGGCTTGCTTTGGATTTTCTAATCATCATGTTCAATTGTCCTTACCCCCACATCATCATGTGCAGCCCCATTCCACAATGTACAGCCCCACTCTCCCCACTTCATCATACGCAGTCCCCCTTAACCCCCAATTCATCATGTGCAGTCCCCCGTACCCCCCACTTCATCATGTGCAGCCCCACTCCCCCATTTCATCATGTGCAGTCCCCCTTACTCCCTCCCACTTCATGATGTGCAGTCCCCCTTACCCCCCCACTTCATGTGCAGCCCCACTCTCCCTTCATCATGCGCAATCCCTCTTACCCCCACATCATCATGTGCGGCCCCATTCCACAATGTACAGCCCCACTCTCCCCACTTCCTCATGTGCAGTCTCCTTTATCCACTAAACTCCATCATGTCCAGCCCCACTCCCCCTTCATCATGTGCAGCCCCACTTACCCCTTCACTACATCATGTGCAGTCTCCTTTAACCCCCAAATTCCATCATGTGCAGTCTCCTTACACCCCCCCACCAATTAATCACTTGCAGTTACCCACCATTAAATTTATTTTATAAAGAAAACAAAAGTTTTTCATGCTTACCTCACCAGTCGCTCCCTTGCAGCACCTCTCTGCTTCTAGCATTTGGAACATGTCGGCGCGTGCGTGAGGATGCCATCGCGCATGCCCGACACCTAACCTGAAAGTATAGAGAACATGAAGGGAGCAGAAGCTGTTCAGCTGTCAAGGTGACAGCCAAGCATAGCTTCCGGCCCCAGCGCAGACGTGTGTGCTAACTGTGATACGGCTGTGTCTGCTGCCGGGCACGTCACAGTACAGCGGACATGGCTGCGCACAATTTGCTGTGTGGCTGTAGCCCCCACCAGGCAGCCGGCCCTGAACAGCTGCTGGGGGAGTGGCCCGGTGGGCATTTGCCTCTTTGCCACCTGGGTCAGTCAGCCCCTGGAGCCTTAGTTCTCTTGGGCTGTTCCTGAAAAGTCTCTTTGCAGAGGGAGCCAGATACTTTATTCCTACAGCTCCCATTAAGGACAATCTTACACAGAATGGTGGTAAGGTTGGAGAAAGTGATCCTTAATTGTTCGATTGTTCAAATGATCTCCATATCTGACCTAAGTTGTATAGATTATTAAATTGCAGTGGGCTGATGCAATACGTAAACAGTAGTTATTCACAAATTAACATACAGCAAGTCAATTTACAGTTTCCTATGAAACAATTGCTCGATTGAGGCCTCTGAGACACTAAAAGTACCGTCACACATAACGATATCGTTAACGATATCGTTGCTTTTTGTGACGTAGCAACAATATCGTTAAGGAAATCGTTATGTGTGACAGCGACCAACGATCAGGCCCCTGCTGGGAGATCGTTGGTCACTGTGGAAAGTCCAGAACTTTATTTCATCGCTGGACTTCCCGCTGACATCGCTGGATCGGCGTGTGTGACGCCGATCCAGCGATGTCTTCACTGGTAACCAGGGTAAACATCGGGTTACTAAGCGCAGGGCCGCGCTTAGTAACCCGATGTTTACCCTGGTTACCAGCGTAAGCGTTAAAAAAACAAACACTACATACTTACCTTCAGCTGTCTGTCCCCGGCGCTGTGCTTCTCTGCACTCCTCCTGCATCCTGTGTCAGCGCCGGCCAGCCTGAAAGCACAGCGGTGACGTCACCGCTCTGCTTTCTTTGCTGACCGGCGCTGACAGTGCAGAGGAAAGCAGAGCGCCGGAGGACAGACAGCTTAAGGTAAGTATGTAGTGTTTGTTTTTTTAACGTTTACGCTGGTAACCAGGGTAAACATCGGGTTACTAAGTGCGGCCCTGCGCTTAGTAACCCGATGTTTACCCTGGTTACCGGGGACCTCGGGATCATTGGTCGCTGGAGAGCTGTCTGTGTGACAGCTCTCCAGCGACCAAACAGCGACGCTGCAGCGATCGACATCGTTGTCGGTATCGCTGCAGCGTCGCTTAAGTGTGACGGTACCCTAACAAGTGTAATGGAGTGATTGTATTAACTGATAACCAATCTCATGTCTTGCCTTATGTATACATAAAATCCTGCCAGCACATCTTCCTCTGCTTACTGTCACTGAAAGGAAACATTGATTTCTGAGACTGAACACTTTCCAGAAGACATGTGTGCACCTTAAACTGGTGAGCAAGCAACTCTCTAATAAAACACAACAATAAGATTGACATAACCGGTACTGGAAAAAGTCTGCATCCCTTAGAGCTGTGGACCCCAATTTACATCCATTGGTCCAATACTGTTTAGTCTCAAACCATCCATCCTGACTTACATTAAGCAGTGTAAGATCTCAACAAGAGCAGCACCAGCAGGAGTAAGTACACCGAAGAGCTGTCAGTCTGTATGAGTGAAGATGGAGTTAAACTTTCATGACACATTTTACAACCATTCTGACATGGGTTTTCAAAGTCAATACACTAGCCTTATCAGATTTATATAACAGTGTATACAGCTTGCATTTTCAAATCTGGTGATAGGTCTGTTTAATCTACCAACCAAAACTTTTAATAAATCAATTGACAGTAAGGATGTTTTCGAATTAATATAACAATGACAATTCATTTCCCTGCCTGACTTACAAATATCTCTAAAAGTCAGTTTATGAAGATACAGAAGAACTAAATATAAAGCTTATAATATAACAGGGAAGCTTATTCTCCATAGATCTGAAGCAAAAGGCTACAAAACTGAAGGATATGAGAACACTAAGTGGAACGTGAGATGTGAGAAAAGAGATTGGAGCGAGGAGACCACCTGGAGTCAGTCAGGAATTCTACAGAATCTAACTAAATCCCACAGCCAGAGCCGGGCTCCAATTTTTCGTGGGCCCCAGATGAAAATGTCTCCGTTGGCGCCTTTAACACATACCATGATTCATGATACACAGATACGACAGATAAATATAGGTATAATGCACTGCCAAAGATTTCACTTACTTCCTACATTACATGAATGATATCTATTGTAATTTCTACAATAGCTTAGAAACAAGGCAGTGTAGTCCTCCATACAGTATTATGGGCACCACATAGCGCTCCATACAGTATTATGGGCACCACATAGTGCTCCATACAGAATAATGAGCCCATATATTGCTTCATACAGGATAATGTACCCCAAGTATTGCTCAATACAGTATAATGAGTTCCATATATTGCGCCATTCAGCATATTGCTCTGTACAGAATAATGAGCCACATACTGTACATTGCCTCATACAGAATAATGAGCCATATATTGCTCCATACAGAATAATGAGCCCCAAATATTGCTTCATACAGAATAATGAGCCTCATATATTGCTCCATAGAGAATAATGAGCCCCATACATTGCTCCATACAGTATAGCGAGCCCCATATATTGTTACATACAGCATAATTGACCCCATGTATTGCTCCATACATAATGGGCCTCATATAGTGCTCCATACAGGATATGATGAGCCCCATATAATATTCCTTACATAATGGGCCTCACAAAATAGTGCATAAATAATGAGACCCATATATTGCTCCATACATAATAAACCCATAATATTGCTCCATATATAATTGTCCCCATATAATGCTCCACACATACTGAGCCCCATATATTGCTCCTTACAGTATAATGAGCCCCATATATTGCTACATGCATAAAATGGACCCTATATATTGCTACATACAGTATAATGGACCCCATATATTGCTCTATACAGAATAATGAGCCCCATATATTGCGCCATACATAATGGGCCCTATATACGAGGGGCGATCCAAAAGTAATGATAATCGGTTATTTCTATTGCACACAGAAATTAAAATAAAATGTTTTCTTCTCTCTTAGGTACCCACTAGTCCAGGAAAAAAAAATCACTTAAATAGACCACGATTCCCGGGAGCTACATTCATTTGAATATGAACTGCCCAGGAGTGAACATCAAAATGGAAAAAAAAGCGGTGTTGCTGTCATCAAATACGTCTGCTTGAAATAAATGACTATCAAAGACCTACACAGCGACTTGGTGGAAACATTGGGGGACTCTTCTCCTCCATATTCCACAGTTGCATGCTGGGCCAAGGAATTTAAGCTGGGAAGAACATCGACGGAAGATGAACATCGTGAAGGACGCCCATCCACGTCTCTCAATGAAGAAAACGTGAAAAAAGTTGAAGAAGTTGTTTTGACAGATCGAAGAGTGACTATCAGGCATGTAGCGGAGGTCACAGGGATCTCATATGGCAGTATTCAAAGAATCCTTGCAAAAGAATTGCATATGAGAAAGGTCTCCATGCATTGGGTGCCAAAAATGTTAACCGACGAGCAAAAGAAGACACGAGTAGAGTTGAGCGACCTTGACCTTTTTAGAGTCGAGCCGGGTTTTGCGAAACCCGACTATGTCCAAAGTCGGGTCGAGTGAAATCGGCCGATTATGACGTAAAGTCGGGATCGACCGAAACACGAAACCCAATGCAAGTCAATGGGGCAGCATAGTCGGCAGTGAGTGGGGGCCAGGAAAACACCTAGAGTGCCCATTTTAATGTCAAAACCATCCATTCTTCTTAATGAAGCTTGTCAAGCGTAATTTACCTTATAATAATTGGAAGGCATTTGAAATTGGGGGTCATTTGGCTAAAGTTGTGGGGGGTAGGGCTGGTTCAAGTAATTAGTGGGCCCAGGAAATCTGGACCACGTCACGGCAGTGGAGCAGGGAGAGGTAAGTATTTCAACTTTGCAAGTGCTGTGAACCTGAGCAAGCAGGGGGGGCCCACTCGTTGGCATTGGCACTGGCACAGGGCCCCTCAAAGTACAGCGGTGTGTTTGCACGGCGGGGGCGCCTCCCACCGGCAGCAACACTTTTGCGTACTATGAGAGGCCCTGTGCCAGTGACGTCGCCAACTAGTATTCCTCCCCCCACCTGATGAAGGAACCTGCACTTTCATCTGCACCTTCCTCTTTGTCCCCGTGTAAGGTGGTATGGTATGCGGGAAGAGCAACCTGACTTTCAGCAGGGTCACAATGTTGTTGTGTAGCGTGCACGGGGAATGTTGCGTTATGGGTCAATGTACCAGCAGACTCATCTATCACTGGCTGGGCAATGGGCACGATGAAGTGGAAACACAGATATAGGCCCAAAGAAGAAAGTGGGCTAAATGCAGTTCAAAATTGGTAACACAGGAATAACCAGGGGGCATTGCAGTGGAGGACAACTGGAATGAGAGGCTGACACAGAGAGTAGGGCCAAATCAGTAAGTAGTCGAAATGCAGTTCAAAATTGGCAACCGTAGTAAACAGGCGGCACAGCTTTGTTCAGTGGAGGAGAACAGCAAGGAGTGGCAGACACCGATAGTAGGCCCCAAACCAACTAGTACGCCAAATGCAGTTGTTCCATTTAACCACAATTTAATGAGAGCCTGAAGATAGAAGCTCAGGAAAGGCAACCTGGGGAACACCTTGGAGTGTAACACACCATCTCTCTCCACCCCATACCCATTTTGTATGGCCTAATGCAGTGTACTTTTCTACAACTACTAAACGAGAGTCGGAAGACCGAAGCAATGGCAAGGAAACCTGGGGAACACCTTAGAGTGTAACACACCCTCTCTCTACACCCCATACCCAATTTGAAGGTCTAATGCAGTGTAGTTTCCAAGAACTACTAAACGAGAGCCGGAAGATCGAAGCTCAGGAAAGGCAACCTGGGGAACACCTTGGAGTGTAACACAACGTCTCTCTACACGACGGAAGGGCTGATTCTTAGGAAGGAAGGCTGTTGGAAATAAGCATTGCGCGTCCGAGGGTGATTAGATTCTTATTAGGTATATACTCACCCTCGGACGCGCCCTGCTTCTTTATTTGGAATGAATGTTTATTTGCAATGTGGTGTTGACTTTCTCTATTATTTTGGTAATTAATGATTTTATTATTTTCATTATTTTGCATCTTCTCGGCAATAATATAAAGAAGACGCGACAGGACAACACTCGGTGGATGCCATATGTGTGTTTTCAATTTAAAAAACCTTTCAGTTAACTACTTGCAGGAGAAAGTAATTGTAGCTGGTGGCCATTTTTAGTACTGTACCAGATTTTAGCTGTTTGTTTGTTTTTAATGTCAAAATGTCTGCATTTGATATCTCACCAGTATTTTCTTTTTTATAAGCAAAATCCTTTTTTTTTTATTTTATGATGTTGGTTCAAGGGGTACACGGGCAGCAGTAGACAGGTCAGTGGAGGCCTAGTGGAAGGAGGGACCGCAGACAGGCTTCGAAGCCCTAACATAATAAATTGGGCTGCCTGTAGGCAATTTAAAATTGGTTCCAGGGGAACACGGGCAGCAGTAGACAGGTCAGTGGAGGCCTAGAGGAAGGAGGGACCGCAGATGCGCCAATGTTTCCCCCATACCAAATTTGTAGGCCTAATGCAGTGTAGTTTCCAACAACTACTAAACGAGAGCCGGAATTTCGAAGCTCAGGAAAGGCAACCTGGGGAACACCTTGGAGTGTAACACACCCTCTCTCTACACCCCATACCCAATTTGAAGGTCTAATGCAGTGTAGTTTCCAAGAACTACTAAACGAGAGCCGGAAGATCGAAGCTCAGGAAAGGCAACCTGGGGAACACCTTGGAGTGTAACACACCCTCTCGCTACACCCCATACCCAATTTGAAGGCCTAATGCAGCGTAGTTTCCAACAACTACTAAACGAGAGCCGGAAGATCGAAGCTCAGGAAAGGCAACCTGGGGAACACCTTGGAGTGTAACAAACCCTCTCTCTACACCCCATACCCAATTTGTAGGCCTAATGCAGCGTAGTTTCCGACAACTACTAAACGAGAGCCGGAATATCGAAGCTCAGGAAAGGCAACCTGGGGAACACCTTGGAGTGTAACACACCCTCTCTCTACACCCCATACCCAATTTGTAGGCCTAATGCAGCGTAGTTTCCGATAACTACTAAACGAGAGCCGGAATATCGAAGCTCAGGAAAGGCAACCTGGGGAACACCTTGGAGTGTAACACACCCTCTCTCTACACCCCATACCCAATTTGAAGGCCTAATGCAGTGTAGTTTCCAACAACTACTAAACGAGAGCCGGAATTTCGAAGCTCAGGAAAGGCAACCTGGGGAACACCTTGGAGTGTAACACACCCTCTCTCTACACCCCATACCCAATTTGAAGGTCTAATGCAGTGTAGTTTCCAAGAACTACTAAACGAGAGCCGGAAGATCGAAGCTCAGGAAAGGCAACCTGGGGAACACCTTGGAGTGTAACACACCCTCTCGCTACACCCCATACCCAATTTGAAGGCCTAATGCAGTGTAGTTTCCAAGAACTACTAAACGAGAGCTGGAAGATCGAAGCTCAGGAAAGGCAACCTGGGGAACACCTTGGAGTGTAACAAACCCTCTCTCTACACCCCATTCCCAATTTGTAGGCCTAATGCAGCGTAGTTTCCGACAACTACTAAACGAGAGCCGGAATATCGAAGCTCAGGAAAGGCAACCTGGGGAACACCTTGGAGTGTAACACACCCTCTCTCTACACCCCATACCCAATTTGTAGGCCTAATGCAGCGTAGTTTCCGATAACTACTAAACGAGAGCCGGAATATCGAAGCTCAGGAAAGGCAACCTGGGGAACACCTTGGAGTGTAACACACCCTCTCTCTACACCCCATACCCAATTTGAAGGCCTAATGCAGTGTAGTTTCCAAGAACTACTAAACGAGAGCCGGAAGATCGAAGCTCAGGAAAGGCAACCTGGGGAACACCTTGGAGTGTAACACACCCTCTCGCTACACCCCATACCCAATTTGAAGGCCTAATGCAGCGTAGTTTCCAACAACTACTAAACGAGAGCCGGAAGATCGAAGCTCAGGAAAGGCAACCTGGGGAACACCTTGGAGTGTAACAAACCCTCTCTCTACACCCCATACCCAATTTGTAGGCCTAATGCAGCGTAGTTTCCGACAACTACTAAACGAGAGCCGGAATATCGAAGCTCAGGAAAGGCAACCTGGGGAACACCTTGGAGTGTAACACACCCTCTCTCTACACCCCATACCCAATTTGAAGGCCTAATGCAGTGTAGTTTCCAAGAACTACTAAACGAGAGCCGGAAGATCGAAGCTCAGGAAAGGCAACCTGGGGAACACCTTGGAGTGTAACACAACGTCTCTCTACACGACGGAAGGGCTGATTCTTAGGAAGGAAGGCTGTTGGAAATAAGCATTGCGCGTCCGAGGGTGATTAGATTCTTATTAGGTATATACTCACCCTCGGACGCGCCCTGCTTCTTTATTTGGAATGAATGTTTATTTGCAATGTGGTGTTGACTTTCTCTATTATTTTGGTAATTAATGATTTTATTATTTTCATTATTTTGCATCTTCTCGGCAATAATATAAAGAAGACGCGACAGGACAACACTCGGTGGATGCCATATGTGTGTTTTCAATTTAAAAAAACTTTCAGTTAACTACTTGCAGGAGAAAGTAATTGTAGCTGGTGGCCATTTTTAGTACTGTACCAGATTTTAGTTGTGTGTTTGTTTTTAATGTTAAAATGTCTGCATTTGATATCTCACCAGTATTTTCTTTTTTATAAGCAAAATACTTATTTTTATATTTTCTGATGTTGGTTCCAGGGGTACACGGCCAGCAGTGCCCTGGTCAGTGTAGTAGTAGTTGAAAGAATGGACCGCAGACAGGCATCGAAGGCCTAAAATAAAAACACATGGCTGTAGGCAATTTTAAATTGGTTCCAGGGGTACACGGACAGCAGTGGTGTGGTCAGTGGAGGCCTAGTGGAAGGAGTGACCGCAGACAGGCATCGAAGGCCTAAAATAATAACACATGGCTGTAGGCAATTTTAAATTGGTTCCAGGGGTACACGGGCAGCAGTGACCTGGTCAGTGTAGTAGTAGTTGAAAGAATGGACCGCAGACAGGCATCGAAGGCCTAAAATAAAAAAATTGGGCTGGCTGTAGGCACTTTTAAATTGGTTCCAGGGGTACACGGGCAGCAGTGGTCTGGTCAGTGGAAGTCTAGTGGAAGGAGTGACCGCAGACAGGCTTCCAAGGCCTAACATAACAAACTTGGGCTGGCTGTAGGCACTTTTAAATTGGTTCCAGGGGTACACGGGCAGCAGTGACCTGGTCAGTGTAGTAGTAGTTGAAAGAATGGACCGCAGACAGGCTTCGAAGGCCTAACATAACAAACTTGGGCTGGCTGTAGGCACTTTTAAATTGGTTCCAGGGTAACACGGCCAGCAGTGCCCTGGTCAGTGTAGTAGTAGTTGAAAGAATGGACCGCAGACAGGCATCGAAGGCCTAAAATAATAACACATGGCTGTAGGCAATTTTAAATTGGTTCCAGGGGTACACGGACAGCAGTGGTGTGGTCAGTGGAGGCCTAGTGGAAGGAGTGACCGCAGACAGGCATCGAAGGCCTAAAATAATAACACATGGCTGTAGGCAATTTTAAATTGGTTCCAGGGGTACACGGGCAGCAGTGACCTGGTCAGTGTAGTAGTAGTTGAAAGAATGGACCGCAGACAGGCATCGAAGGCCTAAAATGAAAAAATTGGGCTGGCTGTAGGCAATTTTAAATTGGTTCCAGGGGTACACGGGCAGCAGTGGTCTGGTCAGTGGAAGTCTAGTGGAAGGAGTGACCGCAGACAGGCTTCCAAGGCCTAACATAACAAACTTGGGCTGGCTGTAGGCACTTTTAAATTGGTTCCAGGGGTACACGGGCAGCAGTGGTCTGGTCAGTGGAAGTCTAGTGGAAGGAGTGACCGCAGACAGGCTTCGAAGGCCTAACATAACAAAATTGGGCTGGCTGTAGGCACTTTAAATTGGTTCCAGGGGTACATGGGCAGCAGTGTATGGTCAGTGGAAGTCTAGTGGAAGGAGTGACGGCAGACAGTCTTCGAAGGCCTAACATAACAAAATTGGGCTGACTGTAGGCACTTTTAAATTGGTTCCAGGGTAACACGGCCAGCAGTGCCCTGGTCAGTGTAGTAGTAGTTGAAAGAATGGACCGCAGACAGGCATCGAAGGCCTAAAATAAAAACACATGGCTGTAGGCAATTTTAAATTGGTTCCAGGGGTACACGGACAGCAGTGGTGTGGTCAGTGGAGGCCTAGTGGAAGGAGTGACCGCAGACAGGCATCGAAGGCCTAAAATAATAACACATGGCTGTAGGCAATTTTAAATTGGTTCCAGGGGTACACGGGCAGCAGTGACCTGGTCAGTGTAGTAGTAGTTGAAAGAATGGACCGCAGACAGGCATCGAAGGCCTAAAATAAAAAAATTGGGCTGGCTGTAGGCAATTTTAAATTGGTTCCAGGGGTACACGGGCAGCAGTGGTGTGGTCAGTGGAGGCCTAGTGGAAGGAGTGACCGCAGACAGGCATCGAAGGCCTAAAATAATAACACATGGCTGTAGGCAATTTTAAATTGGTTCCAGGGGTACACGGACAGCAGTGGTGTGGTCAGTGGAGGCCTAGTGGAAGGAGTGACCGCAGACAGGCTTCCAAGGCCTAACATAACAAACTTGGGCTGGCTGTAGGCACTTTTAAATTGGTTCCAGGGGTACACGGGCAGCAGTGGTCTGGTCAGTGGAAGTCTAGTGGAAGGAGTGACCGCAGACAGGCTTCCAAGGCCTAACATAACAAACTTGGGCTGGCTGTAGGCACTTTTAAATTGGTTCCAGGGGTACACGGGCAGCAGTGACCTGGTCAGTGTAGTAGTAGTTGAAAGAATGGACCGCAGACAGGCATCGAAGGCCTAAAATAAAAAAATTGGGCTGGCTGTAGGCAATTTTAAATTGGTTCCAGGGGTACACGGGCAGCAGTGACCTGGTCAGTGTAGTAGTAGTTGAAAGAATGGACCGCAGACAGGCATCGAAGGCCTAAAATAAAAAAATTGGGCTGGCTGTAGGCAATTTTAAATTGGTTACAGGGGTACACGGGCAGCAGTGGTGTGGTCAGTGGAGGCCTAGTGGAAGGAGTGACCGCAGACAGGCATCGAAGGCCTAAAATAATAACACATGGCTGTAGGCAATTTTACATTGGTTCCAGGGGTACACGGGCAGCAGTGACCTGGTCAGTGTAGTAGTAGTTGAAAGAATGGACCGCAGACAGGCATCGAAGGCCTAAAATAAAAAAATTGGGCTGGCTGTAGGCAATTTTAAATTGGTTCCAGGGGTACACGGACAGCAGTGGTGTGGTCAGTGGAGGCCTAGTGGAAGGAGTGACCGCAGACAGGCATCGAAGGCCTAAAATAATAACACATGGCTGTAGGCAATTTTAAATTGGTTCCAGGGGTACACGGGCAGCAGTGACCTGGTCAGTGTAGTAGTAGTTGAAAGAATGGACCGCAGACAGGCATCGAAGGCCTAAAATAAAAAAATTGGGCTGGCTGTAGGCAATTTTAAATTGGTTCCAGGGGTACACGGACAGCAGTGGTGTGGTCAGTGGAGGCCTAGTGGAAGGAGTGACCGCAGACAGGCATCGAAGGCCTAAAATAATAACACATGGCTGTAGGCAATTTTAAATTGGTTCCAGGGGTACACGGACAGCAGTGGTGTGGTCAGTGGAGGCCTAGTGGAAGGAGTGACCGCAGACAGGCTTCCAAGGCCTAACATAACAAACTTGGGCTGGCTGTAGGCACTTTTAAATTGGTTCCAGGGGTACACGGGCAGCAGTGGTCTGGTCAGTGGAAGTCTAGTGGAAGGAGTGACCGCAGACAGGCTTCCAAGGCCTAACATAACAAAATTGGGCTGGCTGTAGGCACTTTAAATTGGTTCCAGGGGTACATGGGCAGCAGTGTATGGTCAGTGGAAGTCTAGTGGAAGGAGTGACGGCAGACAGTCTTCTAAGGCCTAACATAACAAAATTGGGCTGACTGTAGGCACTTTTAAATTGGTTCCAGGGTAACACGGCCAGCAGTGGCCTGGTCAGTGTAGTAGTTGTAGAAAGAAGGGACCGCAGACAGGCTTCGAAGGCCTAACATAACAAAAATGTCAAAACAATGGTATTGTCAGTGCCAGGCATTGAAGGATGTCAGCGCCTAGACTACACATTGGTGAAGCTGTGAGAGATAATTTTGCTAGTGGTAGAGCACTGTTTGAGCTGGGGGGGGGAACTGTCTTGTGGCCGGCGTTACAGGCACAGGGCCCCTCATATTACAACGGTGTGTCTGACGTTGGGTGCGCACCACCACCGCCAGAGACACTTTATTGTACTATGAGGGACCCAGTGGCAGTGCCGTCGACCAAAAGCGGCCACACCCACCTCTTCAGACAAACAGCACTCTCAAGGGTCCAAGCGCAAAGTGGCGATAGCACGGCCCCGTGTGGGGAGTTTGGCCATTTCGTGAGGTGGAAACATGTCGTATGCTGGACAATCAGGTGAAGAAAATTACGAGATTGGAAAAGTCATTCAGAATAGTCCACAGGCAAGACCTTTTCATAGGAAAGCTAGGTGTCAGCCGGGCAGGGTGGGGCAAAAGATTTTGAAATCCAGTTGTGGTTCATTTTAATGAAGGTTAGATCATCTACATTTTGGGTAGCCAGACGAGTCCTTTTTTCTGTTAGTATTGAACCTGCAGCACTGAATACTCTTTCTGATAGGACACTAGCTGCCGGGCAAGCAAGCTCCTGCAATGCATATTCTGCCAATTCTGGCCAGGTGTCTAATTTGGATGCCCAGTAATCAAATGGGAATGACGGTTGAGGGAGAACGTCGATAAGGGATGAAAAATAGTTTGTAACCATACTGGACAAATGTTGTCTCCTGTCACTTTGAATTGATGCTGCAGTACCTGTCCTGTCTGCGGTCATAGAAAAATCACTCCACAACCTGGTCAGAAAACCCCTCTGGCCAACGCCACTTCTGATTTCTGCCCCTCTAACACCTCTGGTCTGCTGGCCCCTGGAGCTCGTGTGAGAACGATCACGGGCGCTGTGTGCAGGGAATGCCAGAAGCAAACGGTCAACAAGAGTTGATTGTTTTGTTGCTAATATTAGTTCCAAGTTCTCATGTGGCATAATATTTTGCAATTTGCCTTTATAGCGAGGATCAAGGAGGCAGGCCAACCAGTAATCGTCATCGTTCATCATTTTTGTAATGCGTGTGTCCCTTTTGAGGATACGCAAGGCATAATCCGCCATGTGGGCCAAAGTTCCCGTTGTCAAATCTGCGGTTGTGCTTGGTTGAGGGGCAGTTGCAGGCAAATCTACGTCACTTGTGTCCCTCAAAAAACCAGAACCCGGCCTTGCCACGCCACCAATTTCCCGTGCCCCCGGGAAAGCTTCCTCATTAAAAATATACTCATCCCCATCATCCTCCTCATCCTCCACCTCCTCTTCGCCCGGTACCTCGTCATGTACACTGCCCTGACCAGACAATCGCTGACTGTCATCAAGGCTTTCCTCTTCCTCTGGTGCAGACGCCTGATCCTTTATGTGCGTCAAACTTTGCATCAGCAGACGCATTAGGGGGATGCTCATGCTTATTATGGCGTTGTCTGCACTAACCAGCCGTGTGCATTCCTCAAAACACTGAAGGACTTGACACATGTCTTGAATCTTCGACCACTGCACACCTGACAACTCCATGTCTGCCATCCTACTGCCTGCCCGTGTATGTGTATCCTCCCACAAAAACATAACAGCCCGCCTCTGTTCGCACAGTCTCTGAAGCATGTGCAGTGTTGAGTTCCACCTTGTTGCAACGTCTATGATTAGGCGATGCTGGGGAAGGTTCAAAGAACGCTGATAGGTCTGCATACGGCTGGAGTGTACAGGCGAACGGCGGATATGTGCGCAAAGTCCACGCACTTTGAGGAGCAGGTCGGATAACCCCGGATAACTTTTCAGGAAGCACTGCACCACCAGGTTTAAGGTGTGAGCCAGGCAAGGAATGTGTTTCAGTTGGGAAAGGGAGATGGCAGCCATGAAATTCCTTCCGTTATCACTCACTACCTTGCCTGCCTCAAGATCTACAGTGCCCAGCCACGACTGCGTTTCTTGCTGCAAGAACTCGGACAGAACTTCCGCGGTGTGTCTATTGTCGCCCAAACACTTCATAGCCAATACAGCCTGCTGACGTATGCCAGTAGCTGCCCCATAATGGGAGACCTGGTGTGCAACAGTGGCAGGTGCGGATGGAGTGTTTGTGCGACTGCGGTCTGTGGACGAGCTCTTGCTTCTGCAGGAAGACGAGGAGGAGGAGGAGGAGGGGGTGCGAACGGCTACAGACAACTGTTTACTAGACCGTGGGCTAGGCAGAACTGTCCCAAACTTGCTGTCCCCTGTGGACCCTGAATCCACCACATTTACCCAGTGTGCCGTGATGGACACGTAACGTCCCTGGCCATGCCTACTGGTCCATGCATCTGTTGTCAGGTGCACCTTTGTGCTCACAGATTGCCTGAGTGCATGGACGATGCGCTCTTTAACATGCTGGTGGAGGGCTGGGATGGCTTTTCTGGAAAAAAAGTGTCGACTGGGTAGCTCGTAGCGTGGTACAGCGTAGTCCATCAGGTCTTTGAAAGCTTCGCTTTCAACTAACCGGTAGGGCATCATCTCTAACGAGATTAGTCTAGCTATGTGGGCGTTCAAACCCTGTGTACGCGGATGCGAGGCTAAGTATTTCCTTTTTCTAACCATAGTCTCATGTAGGGTGAGCTGGACTGGAGAGCTGGAGATCGTGGAACTAGCGGGGGTGCCGGTGGACATGGCAGACTGAGAGACGGTGGGAGATGGTATTGTTGCCGCCGGTGCCCTAGATGCAGTGTTTCCTACTACGAAACTGGTGATTCCCTGACCCTGACTGCTTTGGCCTGGCAAAGATACCTGCACAGATACAGCAGGTGGTGCGCTAAATGGTGGTCCTACACTGCCGGAAGGGATGTTGCGTTGATGACTAGCTTCATTGGCCGAGGGTGCAACAACCTTAAGGGACGTTTGGTAGTTAGTCCAAGCTTTCAAATGCATGGTGGTTAAATGTCTATGCATGCAACTAGTATTGAGACTTTTCAGATTCTGACCTCTGCTTAAGGAAGTAGAACATTTTTGACAGATGACTTTGCGCTGATCAATTGGATGTTGTTTAAAAAAATGCCAGACTGCACTCTTTCTAGCATCGGATACCTTTTCAGGCATTGCAGACTGAGCTTTAACCGGATGGCCACGCTGTCCTCCACCAGGTTTTGGCTTTGCCACGCGTTTTGGGCAAGATACGGGCCCGGCAGATGGAACCTGTGGCGATGTTGATGCCTGCTGCGGCCCCTCCTCCTCCTCTGCTTCAGAACTGCTGCCGCCTGCACCCTGTTCCCCCAATGGCTGCCAATCGGGGTCAAGAACTGGGTCATCTAATAACTCTTCTTGTACCTCCTGCGCAACTTCGTCTGTGTCACCGTGTCGTTCGGTGGTATAGCGTTCGTGATGGGGCAACATAGTCTCATCAGGGTCTGATTCTTGATCAGCACCCTGCGAGGGCAATGTTGTGGTCTGAGTCAAAGGACCAGCATAGTAGTCTGGCTGTGGCTGTGCGTCAGTGCACTCCATGTCAGATTCAATTTGTAATGGGCATGGACTGTTAACTGCTTCACTTTCTAAGCCAGGGACGGTATGTGTAAAGAGCTCCATGGAGTAACCCGTTGTGTCGCCTGCTGCATTCTTCTCTGTTGTTGTTTTTGCTGAAGAGGACAAGGAAGTGACTTGTCCCTGACCGTGAACATCCACTAACGACGCGCTGCTTTTACTTTTACCAGTTTCACGAGATGAGGCAAAAGAGCTAGAGGCTGAGTCAGCAAGATAAGCCAAAACTTGCTCTTGCTGCTCCGGCTTTAAAAGCGGTTTTCCTAATCCCAGAAAAGGGAGCGTTCGAGGCCTTGTGTAGCCGGACGACGAACCTGGCTCCACAGCTCCAGACTTAGGTGCAATATTTTTTCCCCCACGACCACCTGATGCTCCACCACTACCACTACCCTCATTACCAGCTGACAATGAACGCCCCCGGCCACGACCTCTTCCACTAGACTTCCTCATTGTTTTAAAAACGTAACCAAACTAACGTTATTTGTTGCAGTCACACAACTTACACGGTGAGCTATAACTTCAGTATGATTTAGCTACCCCTTTACAGGTTGGTGAGACCACAGCGAAAATCAGGCCCAATGTTACACACTCTTTTTTTGGTGGCTGCAAATTAGAGAGATGCCCCACACGCAGGACTGTCACTGAAGCACAAATGTTAATATTAATGTCACACTATTATTTTTTTTTTATTTTTATTTTTTTCAGGAACACTTTAGAAACCCCCCCAAAAAAAAAAAAAAAAGATTTTTGCAGGGAGAATTTAGAAAACAAATGTAACAAACTATATGCTTTCTATGGGCCACTGAGTGAGAGATGACGCACACAGGAATCAGGAGTGGCACACAAGCCCAGAGGCCAATATTTTTCTACCAATGATTGATGGAGTTATTTTCTCTGGTAGATTTTGGAACCCAAATCAAGGAAAAAAAATGTAGGCTTTCTATGGACCACAATTGGAGAGAGAGAGAGAGAGAGAGAGAGAGAGAGAGAGAGAGAGAGATGGCACACCCAGGAGTCAAGACTGGCACACAAGCAGAAAGGCCAATATTAATCTCCCACTGTTTTTTTTGGTTGTTTTTTTTTTTTTTTTTTCAGGGAGACTTTAGAAAAAAAAATAATAAAAAAAATATGATTTTATCAGGAAGAATTTAGAAACCAAATAAAATAAAATGATTTTTTCAGGGAGAATTTAGAAAACAAATAAAACCAAAAATAGGCGTTCTATAGCCCACTGACTGAGAGATGACGCACCCAGGAGTCAAGACTGGCACACAAGCAGAAAGGCCAATATTAATCTCCCACTGTTTTTTTTTTTTTTTTTCAGGGAGACTTTAGAAAAAAAAATAATAAAAAAAATGTGATTTTATCAGGAAGAATTTAGAAACCAAATAAAATAAAATGATTTTTTCTGGGAGAATTTATAAAACAAATAAAACCAAAAATAGGCGTTCTATGGCCCACTGACTGAGAGATGACGCACCCAGGAGTCAAGACTGGCACACAAGCAGAAAGGCCAATATTAATCTCCCACTGTTTTTTTTTTTTTTTTTCAGGGAGACTTTAGAAAAAAAAATAATAAAAAAAATGTGATTTTATCAGGAAGAATTTAGAAACCAAATAAAATAAAATGATTTTTTCTGGGAGAATTTATAAAACAAATAAAACCAAAAATAGGCGTTCTATGGCCCACTGACTGAGAGATGACGCACCCAGGAGTCAAGACTGGCACACAAGCAGAAAGGCCAATATTAATCTCCCACTGTTTTTTTTTTTTTTTTTCAGGGAGACTTTAGAAAAAAAAATAATAAAAAAAATGTGATTTTATCAGGAAGAATTTAGAAACCAAATAAAATAAAATGATTTTTTCAGGGAGAATTTAGAAAACAAATAAAACCAAAAATAGGCGTTCTATGGCCCACTGACTGAGAGAGAGAGAGAGAGAGATGGAACGCTTAGTACTGGCACACAAGCCCAAAGGGCAATATTAATCTCCCTTTTTTTTTCCAGGGAGAATTTCTAAAACCCAAAAAAAAAAAAAAATAGGCTTTCTATGGCCCACTATTTGTGAGAGAGATGGGACGCTCAGGACTGGCACAGATGGCACGCTCAGGACTGGCACAGAAGCCCAGAGGCCAATATTAATCTCCCTTTTTTTCTGGTAGAATTTATAAAACCAAAAAAAAATTTAAATAGGCTTTCTATGGCCCACTATTTGTGAGAGAGATGGCACGCTCAGGACTGGCACAGATGGCACGCTCACAACTGGCACACAAGCCCAGAGGCCAATATTAATCTCCCTTTTTTCAGGGAAAATTTATAAAACAAAAAAAAAAAATAAATAGGCTTTCTATGGCCCACTATTTGTGAGAGAGATGGCACGCTCAGGGCTGGCACAGATGGCACGCTCAGGACTGGCACACAAGCCCAGAGGCCAATATTAATCTCCCTTTTTTTCAGGGAGAATTTATAAAACCCCCAAAAAAAATAAAATAGGCTTTCTATGGCCCACTATTTGTGAGAGAGATGGGACGCTCAGGACTGGCACAGATGGCACGCTCAGGACTGGCACAGAAGCCCAGAGGCCAATATTAATCTCCCTTTTTTTCTGGGAGAATTTATAAAACCAAAAAAAAATTTAAATAGGCTTTCTATGGCCCACTATTTGTGAGAGAGATGGCACGCTCAGGACTGGCACAGATGGCACGCTCACAACTGGCACACAAGCCCAGAGGCCAATATTAATCTCCCTTTTTTCAGGGAAAATTTATAAAACAAAAAAAAAAAATAAATAGGCTTTCTATGGCCCACTATTTGTGAGAGAGATGGCACGCTCAGGGCTGGCACAGATGGCACGCTCAGGACTGGCACACAAGCCCAGAGGCCAATATTAATCTCCCTTTTTTTCAGGGAGAATTTATAAAACCCCCAAAAAAAATAAAATAGGCTTTCTATGGCCCACTATTTGTGAGAGAGATGGGACGCTCAGGACTGGCACAGATGGCACGCTCAGGACTGGCACAGAAGCCCAGAGGCCAATATTAATCTCCCTTTTTTTCTGGGAGAATTTATAAAACCAAAAAAAAATTTAAATAGGCTTTCTATGGCCCACTATTTGTGAGAGAGATGGCACGCTCAGGACTGGCACAGATGGCACGCTCACAACTGGCACACAAGCCCAGAGGCCAATATTAATCTCCCTTTTTTCAGGGAAAATTTATAAAACAAAAAAAAAAAATAAATAGGCTTTCTATGGCCCACTATTTGTGAGAGAGATGGCACGCTCAGGACTGGCACAGATGGCACGCTCACAACTGGCACACAAGCCCAGAGGCCAATATTAATCTCCCTTTTTTCAGGGAAAATTTATAAAACAAAAAAAAAAAATAAATAGGCTTTCTATGGCCCACTATTTGTGAGAGAGATGGCACGCTCAGGGCTGGCACAGATGGCACGCTCAGGACTGGCACACAAGCCCAGAGGCCAATATTAATCTCCCTTTTTTTCAGGGAGAATTTATAAAACCCCAAAAAAAATAAAATAGGCTTTCTATGGCCCACTATTTGTGAGAGAGATGGCACACTCAGGACTGGCACACAAGCCCAAAGGCCAATATTAATCTCCCACTGTATTTTTATCAGGGAGAATTTATACACCCCACAAAAAAAAATACAGAAAAATGAAAAGGCTTTCTATGGCCCACTATGTGAGAGAGATGGCACACACAGGGATGGCACTCTAGCAGAAATGCCAAATTGCCAATCTTAATCTCCCACCAAAAAAAAAACAAAAAAAAAAACAGGGAATGTCCTACAATTACTATCTCCCTGCCTGCAGTAATCTCAGCCAGGTATGGCAGGCAGCTACTATCTCCCTGCCTGCAGTAATCTCAGCCAGGTATGGCAGGCAGCTACTATCTCCCTGCCTGCAGTAATCTCAGCCAGGTATGGCAGGCAGCAATAAGGAGTGGACTGATGCACAAATGAAATAAAAAGTGTGGACAAACAAAAAAGATAGCTGTGCAGAAAGGAAGGAACAAGAGGATTTGTGCTTTGAAAAAAGCAGTTGGTTTGCACAGCGGCGTACACACAGCAATGCAGCTATCAGGGAGCCTTCTAGGGCAGCCCAATGAGCTACAGCGCTGAGGGGAAAAAAAAAAAAAAAAAAACTTCCACTGTCCCTGCACACCGAGGGTGGTGTTGGACAGTGCAAATCGCTGCAGCACAAGCGGTTTTGTGGTTAATGGACCCTGCCTAACGCTATCCCTGCTTCTGACAAAGCGGCAGCAACCTCTCCCTAAGCTCAGATCAGCAGCAGTAAGATGGCGGTCGGCGGGAACGCCTCTTTATAGCCCCTGTGACGTCGCAGACAGCAAGCCAATCACTGCAATGCCCTTCTCTAAGATGGTGGGGACCAGGACCTATGTCATCACGCTGCCCACACTCTGCGTTTACCTTCATTGGCTGAGAAATGGCGCTTTTCGCGTCATTGAAACGCGACTTTGGCGCGAAAGTCGCGTACCGCATGGCCGACCCCGCACAGGGGTCGGATCGGGTTTCATGAAACCCCGACTTAGCCAAAAGTCGGCGACTTTTGAAAATGTTCGACCCGTTTCGCTCAACCCTAGACACGAGTTGACATTTCAATAGCAAATCTCGAAAAGTTCCAAGCAGACAAGGAAAATTTTTTGTCACGTTTTTTGACCATGGACGAGACCTGGATCCACCACTTTGATCCCAAAACTAAACAACAATCGATGACATGGAAACAAGCCGATGAACCGACGCCGAAGAAATTCAAAGTGTCAAGCTCAGCAGGGAAGGTTATGTCGTCCGTTTTTAGGGACGCTGAAGGAATTATTATGGTGGACTATTTGGAGAAGGGAGCCACTATTACGGGCTCCTACTACGCAGAACAAATAAGAAGATTGTGGGAGGCTATCAAGGAGAAAAGGCGCGGCAAACTGCAGGCTGGAGTGCTGTTTCACAAAGATAACGCGCCGGCTCACAAAGCTGCAGTTGCCATGGCTACCATTCAAGAAGAGGGCTTTGAACTGGTGGAACACCCCCCCTATTCGCCAGATCTAGCCCCCAGTGACTTCTTTCTCTTTCCTCGGCTCAAGGAACACCTCCGGGGCAAGAAATTTGACGACAATAGCGACGTCATAACCGCTGTTGCGGATTTTTTTGAGGGTCAAGATCAATAATTTTTTTCGAAGGGAATTTTAAGTATAGAAAATAGATGGACTAAATGTATAGACTTGTGTTAGGAGTCGAGTTTCCTCTGCTGCACAGGGGGAATCTCGATCCGTCTCCGCTGCGGTCTCCCATTCTTCTCCAGCCGCAGTGGAGTCTGCTCAGCAGGGACGTCGATCCCAGCGTCTCGCTCAGTCTGACTCTGTGCGAAGAGTTTCTGCTGCTTTTCCTGCTTCTGCCATTGAAGCCAGTGCTAGGCAGCGGCGAGTGGACGTTTCTGGATCTAAGTCCTGCTTTTCTCTGTCTGAGCATGCCCAGGGCAGGATCTCCCATTGGAGATCGAGGGTCACATGCTCAGGTACTGCAGCACATCCCATTGGTCCTTTTGGCAGGTCCTGAAAGGGCAAAACTTCTGTAGCTGTTTCCTGTGCTGCAGCTATATAAACTGTGCATGACCGCACGGCCATGCGCTAGTATTGTCTTGTAAATATGTGTGTGTGTTGTGAGTGAAAGTAGCTCTTTAAATAACCCTCCCTATTGAATGATTGTTCGCGGAAGGTGTATGTTTGCTATCTAGCGCCCGACTTATCCAACAGCACGTAACACACATTACAGCTACCAATTGCTGTGTCCGCCTGTACGGCGCCGTGCGCTTGCTCTGCGCTTTCCTGACCCAAGCCTGGGTGGTTAGTGGCATCCGTCAGTGTGGCATCGCACGCACTCTTGTGCCTTTATATTATTATTTAGTTTCCTTACACACCCAGTTGCGGTGTTGTGCCAGCAAGTGTCTAATCGGACTTCAATCCTAGTTGGGGTTGAGTTCGCTGACTTCTTGCTCGCGCTCTATGTGCGGTACCGCGGTCCTGTGATGCAACAGGATCGCTTCCTTCACGCAGGGTGAAGTTAACTCGTGCGTGTATACTTATAGTACCGCCATATAGTCCGTCTTACTAGCAGCAGGGTTTTTACCTGCACGGTTGGCCTCGGACTGCGAATGCACCTAGTTCCATTTCATCTTGTACTTGGTACGTTCCGCCAGTCCTTAACATAATACTAGCGCCAAGGTCTGGCTAGTAAATGATGGACGATCAGCGTTCACAGCGGTACATCCAGCAGCTGGAGGGAAGGTTGGCGGCTCTTGAGCGTTCAACCTCAGCTGTGGATGTCACTGCTGTCGCTGTTCAGGCTGCTAGTGTTGCTGCAGCCACCTTGTCCACTGCCGCTCCTGTCCCGACTCTAACTCGCCTCCCGCTTCCAGAGAAATTCTCTGGTGACAGTAAGTCTTGTAGGGGTTTCGTGAGTCAGTGCTCTATCCATCTCGAGCTTCTGGCCTCTCGTTTCCCTACAGAGCGGGCTAAGGTGGGATTTATAGTGTCTCTTCTATCGGACAGAGCGTTGCAGTGGGCTACACCGCTATGGAAGCGTAGCGATCATGTGGTGCAGAGTGCTCCGTTGTTTCTGAGCACTCTGAAACAGGTCTTTTTAGGACCTCGTGTCACCCATGATACGGCGCTCCAATTATTGGCATTGACTCAGGGCTCGTCCTTGGTCAGTCATTTTGCCGTCCACTTCCGCACCTTAGCATCTGAGCTGGAGTGGTCGGATAAAGCCCTCATTCCAATATTTTGGAGGGGGCTGGCTGACCACGTTAAGGACGCCCTGGCCACTAGGGAGATTCCCGCCACACTAGAGGAATTAATAACTCTATCCACTCGTATTGATCTCCGTTTTCACGAGTGGAGGTTAGAGTGAGCCCAGTGTAGGCAGAGGTTTCGGCTGGCTCCCACCTTCGCCAAACCTTTGGAATCTCCAGACCAGGCTCCTGAGCCCCATGAGCCTGTGGTAGAGTCACGAGCAGGATCTAAGTCCTGGACCGCTTGTGCACTCCAGATTTGTCATCTTTGCCAACAGTCAAGAAATCTTGCCTCCAGATGTCTCCAGCGGTCGAGGAAACGTCAGCGTCTAGTGGTAGTTGGTGGAGGTGCACTAGACACGGCAACGTTTGCCTCCAAATTGTCCTTTAAGGGGACAATAACATTGGGCTCATCCTCTCACTCGGTAGAACTCTGCATGGATTCTGGGGCGGAGGGCAATTTTATGTCTTCAGCCTTCGCCCAACGTCACGCAATTCCTCTGGTCATGCTATCTCAACCAGTAACGGTACGAGTGGTGAATGGGTCGACACTGCCCGCACAGATTACACATCAAACTATCCCTTTTACTCTGTCCATTTCACCATCGCATCAGGAGATTATATCTCTACTCGTCATTCCTGAGGGAATTGATGAGGTTCTCTTGGGGATACCTTGGTTACGGTACCACTCTCCTCACATCGAGTGGTCCTCAGGCAGAATTCTGGGATGGGGTGAATCTTGTGGGAACAGGTGTCATCGAGAGTGCGTTCAGGTTGCTACTACAGAGGTACCCGCAGATCTTTCCTCTCTCCCCAAGCAACCAGCACGGTAGCCCAGTGGTAATGACTGCTGCTTAGCGCATGGGAGACCACGGTTCTAGCCCCGCCATGGGAACTTGCAAAATGGAATTGCTAACCTTTTTTTGAAAACCAGGGATTCAAGCTTCAGGAGGCTAATTTGCATATTCCAGGTGCCTTCTGGGAGAAGCGAAGTCTCCCTAAGCTAGAAGATCGTTGGGTACAGCCAGGACCAGCTGCTTCGAAAGCATCACCAAACCAGGGATTCAAGCTTCAGGAGGCTAATTTGCATATTCCAGGTGCCTTCTGGGAGAAGCGAAGTCTCCCTAAGCTAGAAGATCGTTGGGTACAGCCGGGACCAGCTGCTTCGAAAGCATCACCAAACCAGGGATTCAAGCTTCAGGAGGCTAATTTGCATATTCCAGGTGCCTTCTGGGAGAAGCGAAGTCTCCCTAAGCTAGAAGATCGTTGGGTACAGCCGGGACCAGCTGCTTCGAAAGCATCACCAAACCAGGGATTCAAGCTTCAGGAGGCTAATTTGCATATTCCAGGTGCCTTCTGGGAGAAGCGAAGTCTCCCTAAGCTAGAAGATCGTTGGGTACAGCCGGGACCAGCTGCTTCGAAAGCATCACCAATTTTTGCCTGTAGGACATTATTGCAAGAGAGCTTGGCTGAGTAGATTACACAAGAAGGAAAACACACAGCAAGTCAGCAGGATCTAGGAGCAACATGGCAGATGTGACAACCTACATGGTGAGCTGCAGCATGTGCTACATGTTCACAGATCGACCAGAAGAAGAATCCAATTTCACCTGTCAGAAGTGTAGACTAGTGGCCCTTTTAGAAGAAAAGGTGCGGGGTCTGGAAGAAAGAATAGCAACTTTGAAACTCATCAAAGAGAATGAAGACTTTCTAGACAGAACAGAAGCATCTCTACTGGTCACAGAAGGTGCAAAAAGTGTCAGAGAACCTCCAAAAGCAGATGAGTGGAAGCATGTGACCAAAAGAAGCAAGAAGACCATGGAGAAATCACCAACCACACAACTGAAGAACCGATATCAAATCTTTGTAGAGGATGAAGATGGCACACCTAAGAATGAAGCAATACCAGCAAGCAAAAAAGAAAAGGGCACACAGCAACAAGTGACAGCAAAAAGTACAGCCAAGAAGCAACGAAGAGTGGTGGTGGTGGGAGACTCACTACTGAGAGGCACCGAAGCAGCCATCTGCAGACCGGACATAACTGCAAGAGAAGTATGCTGCCTTCCAGGTGCGATGATCAAGGATGTGACCGATAGGATACCAAAGCTCTTCAGCTCCAAGGACGTCCACCCCTTTCTTCTGATACATGTTGGCACCAATGACACGGCAAGGAAGGACCTACCGACAATCTGCAAGGACTTTGAAGAGTTGGGGAAGAAAGTAAAGGAACTGGATGCACAGGTAGTTTTTTCTTCTATCCTTCCAGTAGACGGGCATGGCACCAGGAGATGGAACAGGATCCTTGATGCAAACAACTGGCTAAGACGATGGTGCAGACAACAAGGATTTGGATTCCTGGACCACGGTGTGAATTACTGGTATGATGGACTCCTCGCCAGAGACGGACTACACCTCAACAAACCTGGGAAACACACATTCGCCAGAAGACTCGCTACACTCATCAGGAGGGCGTTAAACTAGAAGAAGAGGGGACGGGAAGAAAAACATTAGACTCGAACAAAGACGACCCAGGAAAACATACTCAGAAGGGAGGTAAGAACATTTCTAAAACAATCCACAGTGAGGAGATTGGAACAAAACAAAATCCTCTAAACTGCATGCTCGCAAACGCCAGAAGCCTGACAAACAAGATGGAAGAACTAGAAGCAGAAATATCTACAGGTAACTTTGACATAGTGGGAATAACCGAGACATGGTTAGATGAAAGCTATGACTGGGCAGTTAACTTACAGGGTTACAGTCTGTTTAGAAAGGATCGTAAAAATCGGAGAGGAGGAGGGGTTTGTCTCTATGTAAAGTCTTGTCTAAAGTCCACTTTAAGGGAGGATATTAGCGAAGGGAATGAGGATGTCGAGTCCATATGGGTTGAAATTCATGGAGGGAAAAATGGTAACAAAATTCTCATTGGGGTCTGTTACAAACCCCCAAATATAACAGAAAGCATGGAAAGTCTACTTCTAAAGCAGATAGATGAAGCTGCAACCCATAATGAGGTCCTGGTTATGGGGGACTTTAACTACCCGGATATTAACTGGGAAACAGAAACCTGTGAAACCCATAAAGGCAACAGGTTTCTGCTAATAACCAAGAAAAATTATCTTTCACAATTGGTGCAGAATCCAACCAGAGGAGCAGCACTTTTAGACCTAATACTATCTAATAGACCTGACAGAATAACAAATCTGCAGGTGGTTGGGCATTTAGGAAATAGCGACCACAATATTGTGCAGTTTCACCTGTCTTTCACTAGGGGGACTTGTCAGGGAGTCACAAAAACATTGAACTTTAGGAAGGCAAAGTTTGACCAGCTTAGAGATGCCCTTAATCTGGTAGACTGGGACAATATCCTCAGAAATAAGAATACAGATAATAAATGGGAAATGTTTAAGAACATCCTAAATAGGCAGTGTAAGCGGTTTATACCTTGTGGGAATAAAAGGACTAGAAATAGGAAAAACCCAATGTGGCTAAACAAAGAAGTAAGACAGGCAATTAACAGTAAAAAGAAAGCATTTGCACTACTAAAGCAGGATGGCACCATTGAAGCTCTAAAAAACTATAGGGACAAAAATACTTTATCTAAAAAACTAATTAAAGCTGCCAAAAAGGAAACAGAGAAGCACATTGCTAAGGAGAGTAAAACTAATCCCAAACTGTTCTTCAACTATATTAATAGTAAAAGAATAAAAACTGAAAATGTAGGCCCCTTAAAAAATAGTGAGGAAAGAATGATTGTAGATGACGAGGAAAAAGCTAACATATTAAACACCTTCTTCTCCACGGTATTCACGGTGGAAAATGAAATGCTAGGTGAAATCCCAAGAAACAATGAAAACCCTATATTAAGGGTCACCAATCTAACCCAAGAAGAGGTGCGAAACCGGCTAAATAAGATTAAAATAGATAAATCTCCGGGTCCGGATGGCATACACCCACGAGTACTAAGAGAACTAAGTAATGTAATAGATAAACCATTATTTCTTATTTTTAGTGACTCTATAGCGACAGGGTCTGTTCCGCAGGACTGGCGCATAGCAAATGTGGTGCCAATATTCAAAAAGGGCTCTAAAAGTGAACCTGGAAATTATAGGCCAGTAAGTCTAACCTCTATTGTTGGTAAAATATTTGAAGGGTTTCTGAGGGATGTTATTCTGGATTATCTCAATGAGAATAACTGTTTAACTCCATATCAGCATGGGTTTATGAGAAATCGCTCCTGTCAAACCAATCTAATCAGTTTTTATGAAGAGGTAAGCTATAGACTGGACCACGGTGAGTCATTGGACGTGGTATATCTCGATTTTTCCAAAGCGTTTGATACCGTGCCGCACAAGAGGTTGGTACACAAAATGAGAATGCTTGGTCTGGGGGAAAATGTGTGTAAATGGGTTAGTAACTGGCTTAGTGATAGAATGCAGAGGGTGGTTATAAATGGTATAGTCTCTAACTGGGTCGCTGTGACCAGTGGGGTACCGCAGGGGTCAGTATTGGGACCTGTTCTCTTCAACATATTCATTAATGATCTGGTAGAAGGTTTACACAGTAAAATATCGATATTTGCAGATGATACAAAACTATGTAAAGCAGTTAATACAAGAGAAGATAGTATTCTGCTACAGATGGATCTGGATAAGTTGGAAACTTGGGCTGAAAGGTGGCAGATGAGGTTTAACAATGATAAATGTAAGGTTATACACATGGGAAGAGGGAATCAATATCACCATTACACACTGAACGGGAAACCACTGGGTAAATCTGACAGGGAGAAGGACTTGGGGATCCTAGTTAATGATAAACTTACCTGGAGCAGCCAGTGCCAGGCAGCAGCTGCCAAGGCAAACAGGATCATGGGGTGCATTAAAAGAGGTCTGGATACACATGATGAGAGCATTATACTGCCTCTGTACAAATCCCTAGTTAGACCGCACATGGAGTACTGTGTCCAGTTTTGGGCACCGGTGCTCAGGAAGGATATAATGGAACTAGAGAGAGTACAAAGGAGGGCAACAAAATTAATAAAGGGGATGGGAGAACTACAATACCCAGATAGATTAGCGAAATTAGGATTATTTAGTCTAGAAATAAGACGACTGAGGGGCGATCTAATAACCATGTATAAGTATATAAGGGGACAATACAAATATCTCGCTGAGGATCTGTTTATACCAAGGAAGGTGACGGGCACAAGGGGGCATTCTTTGCGTCTGGAGGAGAGAAGGTTTTTCCACCAACATAGAAGAGGATTCTTTACTGTTAGGGCAGTGAGAATCTGGAATTGCTTGCCTGAGGAGGTGGTGATGGCGAACTCAGTCGAGGGGTTCAAGAGAGGCCTGGATGTCTTCCTGGAGCAGAACAATATTGTATCATACAATTATTAGGTTCTGTAGAAGGACGTAGATCTGGGGATTTATTATGATGGAATATAGGCTGAACTGGATGGACAAATGTCTTTTTTCGGCCTTACTAACTATGTTACTATGTTACTAATATTGGTCTTCTGCAGACGTGTTCTCCATAAAGGCAGCGGAGACCCTTCCGCCCCATCGCCCCTATGACTGTCCCATTGATCTCTTGCCTGGTGCTGAGCCTCCCCGGGGTCGAGTCTATCCATTATCTCTCCCGGAAACGGAGGCAATGTCTCAGTACATTCAAGAGAATCTGGCAAGAGGGTTCATCAGGAAGTCAGTGTCACCTGCTGGGGCAGGGTTCTTTTTCGTGCAGAAGAAGAATGGAGAACTACGTCCATGCATAGACTACAGGGGTCTTAAAGCTATCACAGTTAAGAACAAGTACCCTTTGCCTTTGATATCTGAGCTTTTCGATAGGCTTCGGGGAGCTAGAGTGTTTACTAAATTAGATCTGCGGGGTGCTTATAACCTGATTCGCATCCGTGAGGGGGACGAATGGAAAATGGCATTTAACACCAGAGATGGGCACTATGAGTATCTGGTGATGCCCTTCGGGCTCTGTAACGCACCTGCCGTTTTCCAAGACTTTGTCAACGACATCTTCCGGGATATGCTTTCCACCTCGGTTGTAGTCTATCTGGATGATATTCTCATCTTTTCTCTAGATATTGACTCCCACCGGAGAGATGTTGGCAGAGTCTTCGACCTCCTACGGGCAAACTCTCTTTATGCGAAGTTGGAGAAGTGTGTGTTTGAGCAGGAGTCCTTACCTTTCCTGGGCTATATCATCTCCGCCCAGGGATTGGCTATGGATCCTGCCAAACTACAGGCTGTGATGGACTGGCAAGAGCCCCATTCTCTTAAAGCGGTGCAGCGCTTTATGGGGTTCATAAACTATTACCGCCAGTTCATTCCCCACTTCTCAACTCTGGTTGCTCCCTTGGTAGCCCTCACCAAGAAGGGAGCGAATCCCAAATTGTGGTCGGAAGAGGTCTCCAAGGCCTTCACTTCTATTAAGTCCCACTTTGCTAGCGCTCCCATCTTACATCGTCCCGATGTGGATAAGCCATTCCTAATGGAGGTGGATGCCTCGTCCGTTGGTGCTGGAGCAGTCCTCTATCAAAAGGATGCTCAAGGTCGGAAGCATCCATGATTCTTCTTCTCTAAGACCTTCACGCCAGCGGAGAGAAACTACTCCATCGGGGACAGGGAGTTGCTAGCAATGAAGTTGGCCTTTTCGGAGTGGAGACACCTTCTGGAAGGTGCGCGATTTCCCTTCCAAGTTTACACGGACCACAAAAATTTGGTCTATTTGCAAACAGCCCAGCAGCTAAATTCTCGCCAGGCCAGATGGTCCCTGTTCTTCTCCCAGTTCCACTTTTCCCTTCATTATCTCGCCGGGGAGAAGAATATCCATGCTGACGCTCTCTCTGGCTCCCTTATGTCAACTGAGGAGGAGGAAGAGGAGCCTCGGCTTATTGTCCCTTCCGAGAGCCTGAGAACCATAGCGCCGGTTTCACTAGAGTCTGTGCCTCCGGGCAAGACTTTTGTGCCCATTAATTTGCGACCGGAGGTTCTCTCTTGGGCTCATTCGCCCAGGGTGGGTGGACACTTTGGGACAAAGAGGACATCTGAGCTACTGGCGAGGACGTACTGGTGGCCACATATGGTCCGGGATGTCAGGGATTATATTCTGGCGTGTGTCTCCTGCGCCAAAAATAAATCTCCACGTCAAAGGCCAGCTGGGTTGCTCTATCCCTTGCCAGTGGCAGATAGGCCCTGGGAGATGGTCGGGATGGACTTTGTTGTGGGTTTACCCAAGTCTCGCGGCTGTACCATCATTTGGGTCATCACCGATCATTTCTCAAAAATGGTGCATTTGGTGCCGCTACCACGATTACCTTCTGCACGGGCCTTGGCAGCGTTGTTCATTAAACACATCTTCCGCCTACATGGTATGCCTGACAAAATTGTCAGTGACCGGGGTCCCCAGTTTGCGTCTCGGTTCTGGAGAGAGCTTTGTCGTCTTCTCAGTATTGAGTTGAATCTCTCTTCCGTTTATCATCCCGAGACGAATGGGTTGGTAGAGAGGGCCAACCAGACCTTGGTCACATACCTGTGACATTTTGTTTCAGCCAGGCAGGATGACTGGGCATCCTTGCTATTATGGGCGGAGTTTGCACTGAACAACGCCGTAGCCGACTCCACTGGACAAACCCCATTCCTCCTCAACTATGGTCAGCATCCACGGGAACCTGTGCCTATGCCCGTGTCTTCCGCCGACTCCAGGGTAACAAACTGGGCTGTGGAGGCACGGGATATTTGGGACCGCACTCAGGACTCAGGATGCCATTCGGGCCTCTAAGGAGAGAATGAGGTCCTCCGCCGATGCTCATCGGCGCCCCGCTCCGACCTTTGCTCCTGGCGACTTGGTGTGGCTCTCCGCCCGTAACATCAGGCTGCGAGTTGAGTCCACTAAATTTGCTCCTCGCTACTTGGGTCCATTCAAGGTCCTCGAGCAGGTTAATCCTGTGGTCTATCGTTTGGCCCTTCCGCCACGCCTGGGTATCACCGACACCTTTCATGTGTCCCTCTTGAAACCCGTGTATATGTCCTGGTTTTCCGAGTCATCGGCTGGGACATCGGGTTCGTCTACGGACGATTATGAGGTGAACGCTATTTTGGGGTTCAAGGTGGTACATGGCAAAAAATTTTATTTGGTAGACTGGAAGGGTTATGGCCCCGAGGACAGGTCCTGGGAGCCTGTTGAGCACATTCGGGCCCTGCAGCTCATTGCTGCCTTCGAACGTAGCGAGGCCCAAGGAGGGGGGGCCCTAGGAAGGGGGGTAATGTTAGGAGTCGAGTTTCCTCTGCTGCACAGGGGGGAATCTCGATCCGTCTCCGCTGCGGTCTCCCATTCTTCTCCAGCCGCAGTGGAGTCTGCTCAGCAGGGACGTCGATCCCAGCGTCTTGCTCAGTCTGACTCTGTGCGAAGAGTTTCTGCTGCTTTTCCTGCTTCTGCCATTGAAGCCAGTGCTGGGCAGCGGCGAGTGGACGTTTCTGGATCTAAGTCCTGCTTTTCTCTTTCTGAGCATGCCCAGGGCAGGATCTCCCGTTGGAGATCGAGGGTCACATGCTCAGGTACTGCAGCACATCCCATTGGCCCTTTTGGCAGGTCCTGAAAGGGCAAAACTTCTGTAGCTGTTTCCTGTGCTGCAGCTATATAAACTGCGCATGACCGCACGGCCATGCGCTAGTATTGTCTTGTAAATATGTGTGTGTGTTGTGAGTGAAAGTCGCTCTTTAAATAACCCTCCCTATTGAATGATTGTTCGCGGAAGGTGTATGTTTGCTATCTAGCGCCCGACTTATCCAACAGCACGTAACACACATTACAGCTACCAATTGCTGTGTCCACCTGTACGGCGCCGTGCGCTTGCTCTGCGCTTTCCTGACCAAAGCCTGGGTGGTTAGTGGCGTCTGTCAGTGCGGCACCGCACGCACTCTTGTGCCTTTATATTATTATTTAGTTTCCTTACACACCCAGTTGCGGTGTTGTGCCAGCAAGTGTCTAATCAGACTTCAATCCTAGTTGGGGTTGAGTTCGCTGACTTCTTGCTCGCGCTCTATGTGCGGTACCGCGGTCCTGTGACGCAACAGGATCGCTTCCTTCACGCAGGGTGAAGTTAACTCGTGCGTGTATACTTATAGTACCGCCATATAGTCCGTGTTACTAGCAGCAGGGTTTTTACCTGCACGGTGGACCTCGGACTGCGAACGCACCTAGTTCCATTTGATCTTGTACTTGGTGCGTTCCGCCAGTCCTTAACATCTTTTTAGGAGACTATGTAGAAAAATAAAAAATTTTTTTGACTATATTCATTGTGTTTAGTATTGATTATCATTACTTTTGGATCGCCCCTCGTAATGTTCCATACATAATAGGCCCCATATATTTCTCCATACATAATGGACCCCATATATTGTTCCATACATAATGGGCCCTATGTAATGATCCATACAGTATATGATAAGCCCCATATACTGTAATGCTCCTTAGATACTGGGCCTCACATAATACTGTATATATAATGAGCCCCATATATTGCTCCATACATGAGCCCCTAATATTGCCCCATATATAATTGGTCCCATATAATGCTCCAAACAGATTGCACCTCATATAATGCTCCATACAGTTTTTTATGGGGCCAATATATTGTTCCATATATAATGAGTCCCATATAATACTTCTTACATAGTGAGCCCCATATATTGATCCATATAGTGTACGATAGGCCCCATATATTGCTCCATATATAGTGGGCTCCATATAATGCTTTCATATAAGGCCTCACCTAATACTGCAAAAATATTGAGCCCCATATATTCCTCCCTACATGAGCCTCAAATAATGCTCCGTACAGTATATGATGGGAACTATATATTTCTCCATACATAATGGGCCCCTTAAAATGCTCCAGTATATAAAAGGCCCCATATAATTCTTCATTATATTGTGGGCCAATATAATGCTCCATACGGAATTGACCCCATATATCGCTCCAAACATGAAAAAATAAATTAAATACTCACCTCTCCTCGCTGACCGCTGCTCTTCTCTGGACTCCTCAGCGTCACAGTCTTCTGGCTCTCTGCACTGTGACTGTTCAGAGCAGAGAGCACGCTGTAGTGACGCTATTGCGCCCTCTGACCTGAAACGTCACAGAGTCAGAAGATGTTGCAGTGGAGGAATGGGTAGAGGTAAGTATTGAGATTCCCGGGGCCCTGAGCAGGTGGGGGGCCCACTCGCAGGTGCCTCAAGAGCACGGCTGTGTCTCAGACATCGAGTGGGCCCTCCACTTGCTCAGGGCCCTGGAACTTGCCCGGATGCTGAACCAAGTCACACCGACAGCCCCTCACAACATACCTTGAAGCAAGACTCGGGTGGAGCCACTGTGTAGACAAATAGTGAAATTATTTCAACACTTATGAACCCTTAGGTACCTACATTTTATGTAATAAAAACAAACCCTGAGGACTCTTATTTGTTGTGTCTTTTAGACTCAATAAATATATCAGTTAGAATAGGCGCTATGAGGAAAAACATGGTGGTCAACTATTTCTCTAATAAATGGAGTTGCAATAATAATATCAGACTGTTGAGCTGGAGATTTCATTAATTTTTAGCCAACAGGTGATAGATCTTTAATTTTTAGTTAAGTATAGCACAGGGTTTAAATAGATAAAAAATATAAATTCACAAAATACTTTGCAGTTTAACGCAGTGTGTAAAATTTTATTCCAAAAGAGTAGAGAAACCGATAGACTTCAGTAAATATCATTTGCAAAACAACAAAAGAACTACAGTAGATCTCGGAGGAAGTAAAATGGATTTTCTGAAATGCCTGCAAGCAAGTTTGCTCTGTTCTAGTCACTGTCTGTCTGTAGTAATGTCCCCTCAAGTTGGGCGCACTAAACATTTCATGTTGGTGAGACACTACTGGCCAGGCCAATAGACGTTGAACTCACAGAATTGTGCAGCATCAAAGAGTATATTATTTAAGAACTAAGTTCATGAAAAATCAAACCAGAATGGACAAAGAGGATAAAAATTTAGTTTAAAATATCAGATTTCCAAGACAACTGCACTATATAAACTATATGGTAATTTCTAACTCATGCATCTAGCTTTTAAAAGTGATATCTATTGGTCCCAAGTGCCTGTCATTATTGTTTGGACTTTTAAAGAATCTTAAAAGCTGGCGTAAGCAAATGAAACATCAACTAAAATGTTAACTGCCGATTAAAGCTTATTGTTAAGCAAATGCTTACTTTTCTAGAATATTGTACTCAACTCTGTATTGTTATTATTATTATTATAATTATTATTATTAATAATAGTACTATTTATTTTTAGATCACCATTGATTGCAAGGTGCTGTACATGTAAAAAGGGATTTACACATAAAATATAAATTCCATTTATCAAGCTAACAATGACAGACTGAAACAAAGGCAGAAAAGATACTGCACTTGCAGGTTTATAGTCTGTAGGGTAATGTGGGTGGAGACAGCATGTTAAGGGGTTGCAGCAGCTGTGGAAGTGGTAAGGTGAAAGTGGGGTCATTGTCAGCTGTAAGCTTTCTTGAAGAAATGGGTTTGACACTAGGTGTTCGATAAGGACCCTGAACTTTACTGTTTGGGTTTGCCCGTCATTAACAGGCAGTCCTTTCCTGTTATTATTAAGAAATCAGCGTTTGAATTGATATGCCTTGCAGTGCTGTAGTCCTAGGTACAAATCCCACCATGGACAACATCTGCAAGAAGTTCGCGCTAGTTCCCTTTTGGGTACAAAGGTATCCTCGCACACTCCAAAGCCATGCTAATAAAGAATTTATATTGTGAGCCACCAATGGGGACAGCAATGCTGATGTCTGTAAAGCACTGTGGAATAAATAGTTAATGGGGATATATAAGTGAGTAAAATATGTAAATAAAGTTAAACCCTGGCATACTATTTATGGATCAGCCCAATGCTACAAGTATGTATATCAAGAGTTCTGGGATACTAATATACTTGATACAGGGAGAAAAACCAACAAATAGTGAATGCTGCAGTAAATTAATAAAGTAATGAGAATAGAGATGGGTGAACCCAAACAGTAAAGTTTGGTGTCCGTACCAAACACCTACTGTTTGGGCATGTTCACCGAACATGGACCTCACCAGGAAGTCCATGTTACTGTTCAGGTTCAGCTGCACAAACACCAAGTGTGCATGACAAAGCGGCAAACACCGATTCTGGTCGACGGTAAAATCATCATGACCGCCGGTCAGACAGCTGTGGTTCCCATGCTGTCAAGAGATATCGTGAGCATGCAGCTGTAATCAGAGGTATAAAGTTTACCTCCGGTCACTGGTGTCAGCTGATGGGACTACTAATCCCATCAACCGGCACCAGTTGCCGTTAATAACAGTGAAATCTGGAGCGGCTGATGGGAGAATTCAACAGCTGGCTCCTGCACTACAAATATATATATATTTTTAAAATCCGGCATTGGTTCCCCTGCATTTTTGATAACCAGCCATGCAAAACTCACAGCTGGAGGCTACAAATCTCAGCTGTCAGCTTCAACAAGACTGACCATCAAGAACAGAGGGGTTCCCATATCGCATTTTTTAATTATTTAAATCAATCATTTAAAATAAACGGCATTGAGTCCCCACATTTCTGACAACCAGCCTTCCTAAAGTAGACACCTGGAGTCTGGTATTCTAAAGGTACCGTCACACTCAGCAACTTTACAACAAGAACGACAACGGTCCGTGACGTTGCAGTGTCCTGGATAGCGATCTCGTTGTGTTTGACACACAGCAGCGATCTGGATCCTGCTGTCACATCGCTGGTCGTAGCTGAAAGTCCAGAACTTCATTTGGTGGTCAGGTCGACGTGATTCGTCATGTTTGACAGCAAAAGCAACGATGCCTGCAATGTTTTTTCACGGAGCTAACAACCAGCGAGAACGATAAGTACGTCACTGGATCGCTCCTGCATCGTTCTGGAGTTGCTGTGTTTGACGTCTCTACAGCGACCGAACAGCGACGCTCCAGCGATCTAGTTTAGGTCAGATCGTTGTCTATATCGCCGGAGCGTCGCTAAATGTGACGGTACCTTAAGGCTTCTAAGGAGCCATGGATATTGACCCCCACAGCCTAAAAATAGCAGCCCGCAACTGCCCAAAAAAGACAAATCTATTAGTTGTACCAATTCTGGCAATTTGCCCAGCTCTTTCCATTGCCCAGCTCTTCTCAGCCTGGAAGGTCGCATCTTGGCACTGTTCAGGTTGAAAACTATTTATCCCCAGACATGAATTATGGCATGGGACAGAATAAAGGACAAGTGAGGGGTATTGTTGTTATTTATCTTTGTATTATTACAGAACATAAGGGATTCAGTGGAATTAGGCATTGGGTGATTATAACTGTATTTGTTATTTTTAAATAAAAATGGAAACGTGTGCATTGTTTTTTTTTCCAAATAAAGGACTTTATACTTGCTCTGTCTTTATTTACCATATAACTATAGGATTAGCAATGGATAGGCATATTATAGATGCCTCTCCATTACTAATCCAAGAGCTTGATGTCACCTCACAATACAAAGGTGACATCAACTGCACAAATATGAACCCCACTTGTTACCACTACAGGGCAAGTGGGAAGAATGGGGGAAAGCGCCAGAATTGGCACATCTAATAGATGTGCCTTTTCTCGGTAGGCTGCTATTTTTAGGCTGGGGAGCCAATACCCATGGCCGCTTACCAGCGTGAAAATACCAGCCCCCAGCTGTCTGCTTTAGCAAGGCTGGTTGTCAAAAATTTTGGGGACCACACACCGTTTAAACTATTTACTTAAATAATTTTAAAATATGGCATGGGACCCCTCTATTCTTGATAATTATTATTATACATTTATATAGCGCCATTTATTCCATGGCGCTTTACTTGTGAAAGTGGCAAATATAGACAAGCACAATAAACAGAAGCAATACAAGGCACACACAAATACAGAAGGAGAGAGGACTCTGCCAGTGAGTGCTCACAGGGAATAGGTGAGGATACAGTAGGAGAGGGTCATGCATTGGTTCAGCAGACTAAGGATCATTTCTGGTTGTAGGCTTGTCAGAAAAGGTGGGTCTTCAGGTTCTTTTTGAAGGTTTCCAAGGTAGGAGAGAGTCTGATGTGTTGGGATAGAGCATTCCAGATTATGGGAGAAGCATGGGAGAAGTCTTGTATGTGGTTGTGGGAAGAAGAGGTAAGAGGGGAGTAGAAAAGGAGATCTTGAAAGGAACGAAGGTTACGTGTGGGTAAGTACCAGGAAACCATGTCACAGATGTATGGGGGAGACAGGTTGTGGATGGCTTTGCACGTCATAGTTAGGGTTTTGAACTGGAGCCTCTGGACAATAGGAAGCCAGTGACGGGCTTGGCAGAGAGGAGAGGCTGGGGACTAATGGGGAGACAGGTGGATTAGTCGGGCAGAGTGTAGGATGGATTGGAGTGGTGCCAGAGTGCTAGAGGGAAGGCCAGAGAGTAGGAGGTTGCAGTTATTGAGGCAGGAGATGATAAGGGCACTAGCATTTTTGTGGTTTTATGGTCAAGGAATGCACGGATCTGTGAAATGTTTTTGAGTTTGAGTCAGCAGAAGGAGGCAAGGGCTTGGATATGAGGCTTGAAAGGGAGAGCAGAGTCGAGGATCACCCTGGGATTGGGAAAAGTGAGCAGCCATTGACATTGATGTATAGGTCTCATTGAGGGGCAGAGTGAGATGGGGAAAGATGATGAATTCTGTTTTGTCCATGTTCAGTTTTAGAAAGCAAGCAGAAAAGAAAGCTGAAATAGCAGACATACATTGTGGGATTTTGGTCAGTAAGGACATGAGGTCGGGTTCAGATAGGTAGATCTGTACGTCATCGGCGTAGCGATGACACTGCAAACCATGGGATTCTATGAGCTGTCTCAGGCCGAATGTGTAGATGGAGAAGAGCAGGGGCCCTAGGACTGAACCTCGGGGGAACACTGACAAAACACACAGGGGGCGAGATGAGGAGGTGGTGTGGGAGAGGGAGACACTGAATGTTCGGCCTGTTAGATATGATGAGATCCAGGATAGGGCCAAGTCTGTGATGCCAAGAGATGAGAAAATCTGTATCAGGAGGGAATAGTTGACAGTGTCGAAGGCAGAAGTCAGGTCCAGGAGAAGGACGACAGATTAGTGTCACTTGCTCTTGGCGGTTAGTAGGTTATTGGTGACTTCAGTTAGGGTAGTTTCAGTTGAGTGATGCGGTCGGAAGCCAAATTATAACTAGTCATAGAGGGAGCAGGAGGAGAGGTAGGAGGACAGTTCAAGATGGACATGCTTGCTGTTCCAGTAGTTTTGAGGCATAAGGGAGAAGAGATATTGGGTGATAGCGAGACACAGAGGATGAGTCGAGGGAGGACTTTTTGAGGATTGGTGTGATCACAGCATGCTTGAAGGATGAGGGGAAGACACCAGTTATGAGTGCGAGCTTGAAGAGGTGTGTTAGGGTTTGGATAAAGACTGAGGCTAGGTTAGGGATGAGGTGGGACGGGAGCGGGTCAAGTGTGCAAGTGGTGAGATGCGATCTTGACAGAAGGGTGGAGAGCTGATCTTCTTTCATGGTGGAGAAGCTGTATTGGGAGGAACAGGGTTGAGCAGCTAAGAGGAGCATTGGGGGCTGTTGGCCAAAACTTTCTCTTATCGTATCAATTTTCTGCTTAAAGAAAGAGGCAAAGTCTTCAGCCAAAATGAAATGAGAGGGTGGAGGTGCTGGTGGACGGAGTAGAGAATTGAAAGTGTTGAAAAGCTATTTAGGGTTGTGAGACAGGGAGAAAATGAGAGATGAGAAGTAAGTTTGTTTTGCGGCAGTGAGTGTGGACTTGAAGCTGTTCATTGACTGCGTGTATGCGATGAAGTGCTCAGAAGAGCATGATCGCTTCCATCTCTGCTCAGCCACCCCGGAAGCCCATCTCAGCTCTTTGGTCAGGCTGGGCGGCCAAGGCTGCCTGTTGATTGTGCGAGTTTTGCTATGTGTGAGTGCGGCGGCCAAATCAAGTGTTGCTATTATTGTGGTGTTATAAAAAGTGGCAGCAGCATCTGTGTCATAAAGGGAAGCTATGTCTGTAAGAGAGAGAAGGGACTCAGAGAGATTGTAAACTTAGGTGTTTGAAATCTTTGGCAGGGTGAATGAGTTGGGCACTAGGAGAAGAGAGGGAAAAGAATGTCAGTAGGTTGTGGTCAGACAGGGGGAGGGGTGACTTAGTGAGTTTAGCAAAGGCAACAGAGGAGGGTGAAGATAAGGTCCAGCATGTGGACATTTTTGTGAGTGGCCGCAGAGGACTATTGAGTGAGGCCAAAGGAGGCAGTGACTGATAGAAGTTTAGAGGCAGCTGGGGTGGAAGTGTCAATGGGGATGTTGAAGTTACCCATGATGATGGGCGGGATGTCAGCAGCGAGGAAGTGAAGTATCCAGGTGGTGAAGTGGTCAAGAAAGGTGGAGATGGCTAGTTCTGAGGGTGGTAGATGACAGCCAGCTGGAGGTTGGAGGGGGAGTAGTTGTGAATGGAGTGCACCTCAAATAAGGGAAGAGTAGTGGAGGGTGGTAGCGGAATTGAGGTAAAGGAGCAGGTATCACACAGGAGCAAGCCAACTCCTCCACCATGTTTGCTGCTGGGGTGAGGGGTGTGAAAGAGATGGAATCCACCATAGTTAAGTGAAACTGGAAAGGCTGATTCAGAGGGAGTGAGCCAGGTTCAAGTGATGCCAAGGAAGGAAAGTTTGTTGGTAATAAAGAGGTCATGGATAAATTGCAGTTTATTGCAGACAGAGCGTGCATTCCAGAGTGCTCCAGGTAACGGAACCATGGGAGTGGGGGCTGGATGAATGGGTATGAGGTTGTCTTGGTTGGGAAAACGTGTAGAGGTTTGTGGCAGGGGGTTAGAAATGAGAGTGGGGATGTGATGAGGAGGGCCAGGATTTGAGGATACGTCGCCAGCAATGAGGAGTAGTAGACAAAGCGTTAGAAGGTGGGAACAGGGTAGGACATGATGTGGCCGTTTGTGTCTGGAGAAAAAGGATTGTATGTGAAGGAACAGCTGTGAGGAGGAGGTGAGATGGCTTTGGAGGATGGAGGGGGAAATTACTAGTTCCTTACTAGATGGAGGGATTACAGGAGGTAGGGAAAATAAAGTAGTATAGATGTGAAAGAGAAAAGGTACCAAAACATTGTAGTGGTTTTATATTCCTTTACTTTACAGCCAATTCCAGTCCAGGTCGAGTCTAATTCAGAGAAGTGTAATTACAAATATGTAATTTGAAAGATGTCTAGGGCAGACATATGCCTCAGAATATATCTGCGATTAAGGACAATCAGGTGTGAGTGAGGGGTTGGGTGTGAATGGCCAGACCAAATGCTTATGGAGAAACAAAGGTCATAAAAAGAGGGAGGGGTTGTAGTGACCGCTTAAAGATATGCATGAAAACACAAGAGAAATTAAGCAGGTTATGGAAACTAAACCAGGGTGAGTGTAAGTGCAGTTCACAAACAGTCAGGAGTCTGGGAAAGATACGTACATTCAGAGCATACCTGTGGGAAGAAGAGGAGACGACTTGATTAGATGGTGATGAAGATGATGACAAAGGACTGATGGTAGTGAGCAGCCAAATGCATGTTAGAATTCGAGTATAATTCAGAGTAGTGTAATTAGAAGTCTCTAATTTGAAAGATAGAATTTGGAAGATGGCTGGGGCAGACACCTGGCTCAGAATATTTCGACGACTAAGGACAATCAGGTGTGAGCATGGACAATCAGCCTTGCTGAAGCTGACAGCTGAGGGTTGCAGCCCCGAGCTGTGAGTTTTGCCTGGCTGGTTATCAAAAATGCAGGGTAACTCACGCCATTTTTTTAAATTATTATTCATTTTGTTCAGGAGCCGGCTGATTAATAATCCAATCAGTCGCTCCTGTGCTTACTTTTATTAGCGGCAGAAGGCTGCCGCTGATGGGAGCAGTAGTCCCATCAACTGACACCAGTGAGGTAAACTTTATACCTCTGATGACAGCTGCGTGCTCACAGTCGGTCAGAGAGCCGCGGTTCCCGCATTGTCAATTACAGACGCCTCTTTATTACTAATCTGTGGGCTTGATGTCACCTGACAATACAAAGGTGACATCAACTGCACAAATATGAACCCCACGTGTTACCGCTACTGGGCAAATAGCAAGAGCTACGGAAAGCGCCAGAATTGGCACATCTAATAGATGCACCACTGTCACTGTTATTAGGGGCTGCAGGCAGCAGCTGATGGGAGCAGTAGTCCCATCAACTTGAACCAGTGACCTGTCAATTTACAGCGTGGGAACTGCGGCTCTCTGACCAGCGGTGATGATTTTACCACAGATCAGAAGCAATGTTTGATGCGCAACCAAGCACATGACTTCTGGAAAACACTGGATGTTTGAGCCCCTCATTTAAGTCAGTATGTTTCTGGTTTGGGTCTGTGTACTGTTCTGGTACCCGAACCCAAACTTTTTGTAACTGGCCGAATTCCAAACATCCAGGTGTTCACCAAACTCTATTAGAGACCAGAGGCTGAAGCACTCAGCTAGTAAACAATCTTAAAAAAGTTATAAAACTACATCTAATTCACACCTAAAACATAAAGTGACATATTTCTTGAAGTGTTCCTAACTCTACTAATGGTCCTTTAAACGGTTTTCATTTAAGGAGATAGAAATATAGCCCACATTCTCCCTTGAAGAATATGTAACTTGTAATGTGAACTGTAATGTAAAATGTGAATTTAAACTTGTGCTAGTAATGTTGATAATGTGAGTAGTTTTACAGAATGGAGAGTGAGGGTTAATGTTTGGAACTAGCCCAGAGAGGGAAAGACTAATTTGAAGGGAAAGTGACAGCTTCCTGCTAGGGAATCAGATTGGGTCTGGAATGAGTAGAAAAGAGACCTAGGGTCTTATGTGAGTTGTGCTGCATTCTTGGGTGTCCCTAAGTGATTGGAGACTGAGAGGAAGAGATAGGGAGATCTGATGTAGAAGTGACTGAAAGACAGAGGAATTTTCTGGAGACAGGTCCTGGGGAAGGACGCCTAGCAGTATGGCCCAGCTTTTACAACTTGTAAAGATAAAAGGCCATGACAAGACAGATTACATGGGACAAAGATTGTTCCCTGGGCTGAAGTTCCAGAGCTTCAGAAAAACAGTTTATGTACCTGAGGAAGTGGATAGGACATCCATAAAACACAAAGTTTTATAGCCATGAATAATGTATGTAACTCTTCTGAACTCTGTGATTCCCTTGCCTGATTTGGAGGAGTGTGGAATTGTCGGCATCTTGAATATCCCATCCAGAATTTCTGCAGAATTTGCCATCTGCAGCCCTCTTATCTTATTTACTATATGTGTTGTGCATACTCACAATGTGTAAAGGTGAGAATTTTACCTTACAGTAAAGTGATTGTTATTTTAGTAACTGCGCTATTGCGCCCCTCTCTTTACTGTTTCTAAAGCTTCAGAAAAGAGAGATGATAAGTAGCGGCCACACTGGCTTCAAAGTACATACTGTAAGGAAAGAAGATGCAGAACCATGGGTTAAGTTAAGGACTCTTGTTAGCTGAACTGTAGTACTGAGCTGGGTTGTGGTGAATTAGTGAGGAGCCGCGAAGAGAGAAAAAAATGAAGAGAAAAATAGATAGAGGCATTGAAATTGTATGAAGAAAATGTTTCAAATTGTAAAAGAAACGATCATCAAGATCTGAGCCTCCTATCTCCTGTATATAAAGACTTCCCAGTTATGTTTGAATAAAAAGTCTATTATCAACTGGTTGTCTCCCTCCTTGAACTGTTCAACACCTGGTCCTGGTGAACCAATGTTATCGGTTACATGCCGCCTGCACGGGCTTACTGCCCTCACAGCACATGTCCACACATCCAGCAAGGTTCCCGGCTTCCATGTAACATGCCAGGGCATACAACATGAGTATCTTGCTCATAGTTACTGGCCCGTGTCACGTTACACTCACAAACAGACTTTCTGTTGTATCTACCTTTAATCTATCATGTTCCCTAGAACAGCAGTTCATAAAAAATGAATTATACAATCTCATACTTACTATACTGAATTACTGTTGTTTGAAAAATCTAATGTGTAACTTCAGAAATTAAAAGAATATCACTTCTTGCCATTTTTCTAAGCTCTGTTTTCCTTTTGTAATTACTGTCCTGTAATTGAGTCTATAGATTAAACTTAATGATTCCTGTGTGAATCTAGTATTTTCTACTAATTTAATCAAAGTCTTTTACATGTTCTAATTCTTCGGTTTCTAAATGTGTCTTCAAAAAGGAGCTTATTCATGGCTGTTGATTGTTGTAAAAGTAGTTTTCTAGAATAATTTTCCCTTGCATAGTTATTTTATTTAAGCATTTATAGAACACCAAATCTCTGAATAAATGCAGTCATTAACTTAATCCTGGATAAAGTACGTTTCATCATTATAGATAGGCTCCCACTTTGCCTGTAGAACTAAATGTTGCAGTGGAATTATATGGTATAATCAAGAAGTTTTAAGATGCTTTATCAGTAAAGTTGGGCTCTCTTTACATTTATTCAGAGCGTGGGTTGTTCATCTTTTGTCACTACCACCTGCAGCATTAATATGTTGGAAGAATATGTAGTTATAAAAGTCACATTCAAAGAATATAAAATGGACTGCTGCAAACCCAATGTCTCCAAGGAGGGTAATTTTTATGTTTTATTTTCTATTTTTCATGGTGATAACTACTATATCAAAATTGTATTCAAAGGGCATAGAAAAACCCTGGGGCTCTATTAACACCTGCAGTTTTTGGTGCAGCTTTGGATCCAATTTTTTTTAAGCAAAATCCAGTAATGTATCCAAAAGCAATGGGGATAGAAATAAAAACGTATACTTTTCCTTTCTGCTGCATTCACTCCGAGCTTTGGCTTATTAATTGTATCAGAAATTAAATCTTGGACCTCATTCAGCTATCCACTTTTTAGTACTTGGGAAAAAAAACAACCAATTTTCATCAGTAAGCTAAGATTTCCATTAATGTCTGGTTAGCGCGTCAGCTTTTACCATCATGTTTGATCAGTGACCCAAAAAATGACTTGTTTCCTTTTTTATTTTTTGCAAACACACAGTCGACAAAAAAAACAGATATGTGAACATCCTCAAAAACAAAAATATAACACGTTCATAAAAAATAGATGTCTGAATGAGGCCTAAAACTGCATGTTAAGCTGAGATAGGAGATGTCAGTTTTTACTGATGAGAATCTATATAGATAGAAGGAGGAGCTCTGTCTCTATCTCCTCCTTCCATCTACATAGACTTGTATCAGTAGCAGCTGTCCTCTCAAATCTCAGTAATGCTATAATCTGTCTTCACTAAATACAGATTTTTCCTCAAAACTGAAAATTTTGATAATATGACTGATCAGTTCTGACACAGAAAGAAGTAGATTTTTCTGATAAGATATGTCACAAAGTTGCTTATATTCGTTTGTTTTACTGATGGCTGGATCATACAATTCAAACACTTTTACCATTTTCTGCAGCATTTCTGCACCTATTATTTAATTAGTTTTAGAGATGGGCGAACCCGAACAGTAAAGTTCGGCATCTGTGTACCGAACAAATACTGTTCGAGCAGGGACATCGAACACGGACTTCACTAGGAAATGCATGTTGCTGCTTGGATTCGCCCATGTGCATGATAGCGCGGCAAACATTGCTTCTGATCGGCGATAATATCATCCCCGCTGGTCAGAGACGCAGTTCCCACGCTGTCAAATGAGAGCGAGAGCCCACAGCTGTGATCAAAGGTACAAAGTTCACCTCCGGTCACTGGTATCAGCTGATGGGACTACCAGCACTCTTCCTAATATGGAATACCTTTTCAGGCATTGCACGCTGTGCTACTTTCACCGGATGCCACGCTGTCCTATAACTGTTTTTGTTTTTGACAAACCTTTTTGGCCTGATACGGGCCTGCATGATGACAGCTGTTGTGAAGTAGATGGCTGCTGCGGATCATCCTCCTCCGCTTCTGAGCTACTGTGGCAGTGGCACCCTCTTCCCCCAATGGCTGCCATCGGGGTCAACAACTGTTAAGGACCGGCGGAACGCACCAAGTATAGATAATAAGAAACTAGGTGCGTTCGCAGTCCGAGGTCCACCGTGCAGGTAAAAGACCCTGCTGCTAGTAAGACGGACTATATGGCGGTACTAAGTATACACACATGGGTTGACTTCACCCTGCGTGAAGGAAGCGATCCTGTTGCGTCACAGGACCGCAGTACCGTACATAAAGCGCGAGCAAGAAGTCAGCGGACTCAACCCCTACACAGGATTGAAGTCCGATTAGACACTTGCTGGCACAACACCGCAACTGGGTGTGTCAGAGGAACATAAATAATATTATAAAGGCACAAGAGTGCGTGCGGTGCCGCACTGACGGACGCCACTAACCACCCAGGCTTGGGTCAGGAAAGCGCAGAGCAAGCGCACGGCGACGTACTGGCGGACACAGCAACTGGTAGCTGTAATGTGTGTTTCGTGCTGTTGGATAAGTCGGGCGCTAGATAGCAAACATACACCTTCCGCGAACAGACATTCAATAGGGAGGGTTATTTAAAGAGCGTCTTTCACTCACAACACACACACATATTTACAAGACAATACTAGCGCATGGCCGTGCGGTCATGCGCAGTTTATATAGTAGCAGCACAGGAAGCAGCTCCAGAAGTTTTGCCCTTTCAGGACCTGCCAAGAGGACCAATGGGATGTGCTGCAATACCTGAGCATGTGACCCTCGATCTCCAACAGGAGATCCTGCCCTGGGCATGCTCAGACAGAGAAAAGCAGGACTTAGATCCAGAAACGTCCACTCGCCGCTGCCCAGCACTGGCTTCAATGGCAAAAGCAGGAAAAGCAGCAGTAACTCTTCGCACAGAGTCAGACTGAGCGAGACGCTGGGATCGACGTCCCTGCTGAGCAGACTCCACCGCGGCTGGAGAAGAATGGGAGACCGTAGCGGAGACGGATCGAGATTCCCCCAGTGCAGCAGAGGAAACTTGACTCCTAACATTACCCCCCCTCCTAGGGCCCCCCCTCCTTGGGCCTCGCCACGTTCGAAGGCAGCAATGAGCTGCGGGGCCCGAATGTGCTCAACAGGCTCCCAGGACCTGTCCTCGGGGTCATAACCCTTCCAGTCCACCAAATAAAATTTTTTGCCACGTACCAACTGGCACCCCAAAATAGCGTTCACCTCATAATCGTCCGTAGACGAACCCGATGTCCCAGCAGATGACTCGGAAAACCGGGACATATACACAGGTTTCAAGAGGGACACATGAAAGGTGTCGGTGATACCCAGGCGTGGCAGAAGGGCCAAACGATAGACCACAGGATTAACCTGCTCGAGGACCTTGAACGGACCCAAGTAGCGAGGAGCAAATTTAGTGGACTCAACTCGCAGCCTGATGTTACGGGCAGAGAGCCACACCAAGTCGCCAGGAGCAAAGGTCGGAGCGGGGCGCCGATGAGCATCGGCGGAGGACCTCATTCTCTGCTTAGAGGCCCGAATGGCATCCTGAGTGCGGTCCCAAATATCCCGTGCCTCCACAGCCCAGTCTGCCACCCTGGAGTCGGCGGAAGACACGGGCATAGGCACAGGTACCCGTGGATGCTGACCATAGTTTAGGAGGAATGGGGTTTGTCCAGTGGAGTCGGCTACGGCGTTGTTCAGTGCAAACTCTGCCCATGATAGCAAGGATGCCCAGTCATCCTGCCTGGCTGAAACAAAATGTCGCAGGTATGTGACCAAGGTCTGGTTGGCCCTCTCTACCAACCCATTCGTCTCGGGATGATAAGCGGAAGAGAGATTCAACTCAATACTGAGAAGACGACAAAGCTCTCTCCAGAAACGAGACGCAAACTGGGGACCCCGGTCACTGACAATTTTGTCAGGCATACCATGTAGGCGGAAGATGTGTTTGATGAACAACGCTGCCAAGGCCCGTGCAGAAGGTAACCGTGGTAGCGGCACCAAGTGCACCATTTTTGAGAAATGATCGGTGATGACCCAAATGATGGTACAGCCGCGAGACTTGGGTAAACCCACAACAAAGTCCATCCCGACCATCTCCCAGGGCCAATCTGCCACCGGCAAGGGATAGAGCAACCCAGCTGGCCTTTGACGCGGAGATTTATTTTTGGCGCAGGAGACACACGCCAGAATATAATCCCTGACATCCCGGACCATATGCGGCCACCAGTACGTCCTCGCCAGTAGCTCAGATGTCCTCTTTGTCCCAAAGTGTCCACCCACCCTGGACGAATGAGCCCAAGAGAGAACCTCCGGTCGCAAATTAAAGGGCACAAAAGTCTTGCCCGGAGGCACAGACTCTAGCGAAACCGGCGCTACAGTTCTCAGGCTCTCGGAAGGGACAATAAGTCGAGGCTCCTCTTCCTCCTCCTCAGTTGACATAAGGGAGCGAGAGAGAGCGTCAGCACGGATATTCTTCTCCCCGGCGAGATAATGAAGGGAAAAGTGGAACCGGGAGAAGAACAGGGACCATCTGGCCTGGCGAGAATTTAGCCGCTGGGCTGTTTGTAAATAGACCAAATTTTTGTGGTCCGTGTAAACTTGGAAGGGAAACCGCGCACCCTCCAGAAGGTGTCTCCACTCCGAAAAGGCCAACTTCATTGCTAGCAACTCCCTTTCCCCGATGGAGTAGTTTCTCTCCGCTGGCGTGAAGGTCTTAGAGAAGAAGAAGCATGGATGCTTCCAACCTTGAGCATCCTTTTGATAGATGACTGCTCCAGCACCAACGGACGAGGCATCCACCTCCATTAGGAATGGCTTATCCATGTCGGGACGATGTAAGATGGGAGCGCTAGCAAAGTGGGACTTAATAGAAGTGAAGGCCTTGGAGACCTCTTCCGACCACAATTTGGGATTCGCTCCCTTCTTGGTGAGGGCCACCAAGGGAGCTACCAGAGTTGAGAAGTGGGGAATGAACTGGCGGTAATAGTTTATGAACCCCATAAAGCGCTGCACCGCTTTAAGAGAATGGGGCTCTTGCCAGTACATCACAGCCTGTAGCTTGGCAGGATCCATAGCCAATCCCTGGGCGGAGATGATATAGGCCAGGAAAGGTAAGGACTCCTGCTCAAACACACACTTCTCCAACTTCGCATAAAGAGAGTTTGCCCGTAGGAGGTCGAAGACTCTGCCAACATCTCTCCGGTGGGAGTCAATATCTGGAGAAAAGATGAGGATATCAGGATGCGAATCAGGTTATAAGCACCCCGCAGATCTAGTTTAGTAAACACTCAAGCTCCCCGAAGCCTATCGAAAAGCTCAGATATCAAAGGCAAAGGGTACTTGTTCTTAACTGTGATAGCATTAAGACCCCTGTAGTCTATGCATGGACGTAGTTCTCCACTCTTTTTCTGCACGAAAAAGAACCCTGCCCCAGCAGGTGACACTGACTTCCTGATGAACCCTCTTGCCAAATTCTCTTGAGTGTACTGAGACATTGCCTCCGTTTCCGGGAGAGATAATGGATAGACTCGACCCCGGGGAGGCTCAGCACCAGGCAAGAGATCAATAGGACAGTCATAGGGGCGATGGGGCGGAAGGGTCTCCGCTGCCTTTTTGGAGAACATGTCTGCATAAGACCAATATTGCTTGGGGAGAGAGGAAAGATCTGCGGGTACCTCTGTAGTAGCAACCTGAATGCACTCTCGATGACACCTGTTCCCATAAGATTCACCCCATCCCAGAATTCTGCCTGAGGACCACTCGATGTGAGGAGAGTGGTACCGTAACCAAGGTATCCCTAAGAGAACCTCATCAATTCCCTCAGGAATGACGAGTAGAGATATAACCTCCTGATGAGATGGTGACATGGACAGAGTAAAAGGGATAGTTTGATGTGTAATCTGTGCTGGCAGTGTCGACCCATTCACCACTCGTACCGTTACTGGTTGAGATAGCATGACCAGAGGAATTGCGTGACGTTGGGCGAAGGCTGAAGACATAAAATTGCCCTCCGCCCCAGAATCCACGCAGAGTTCTACCGAGTGAGAGGATGAGCCCAATGTTATTGTCCCCTTAACCCCTTTACCCCCAAGGGTGGTTTGCACGTTAATGACCAGGCCAATTTTTACAATTCTGACCACTGTCCCTTTATGAGGTTATAACTCCGAAACGCTTCAACGGATCCTGGTGATTCTGACATTGTTTTCTCGTGACATATTGTACTTCATGATAGTGGTAAAATTTCTTTGATAGTACCTGCGTTTATTTGTGAAAAAAACGGAAATTTGGCGAAAATTTTGAAAATTTCGCAATTTTCAAACTTTGAATTTTTATGCAATTAAATCACAGAGATATGTCACACAAAATACTTAATAAGTAACATTTCCCACATGTCTCCTTTACATCAGCATAATTTTGGAACCAATTTTTTTTTTTGTTAGGGAGTTATAAGGGTTAAAAGTTGACCAGCAATTTCTCATTTTTACAACACCATTTTTTTTCAGGGACCACGTCTCATTTGAAGTCATTTTGAGGGGTCTATATGATAGAAAATGTCCAAGTGTGACATCATTCTAAAAACTGCACCCCTCAAGGTGCTCAAAACCACATTCAAGAAGTTTATTAACCCTTCAGGTGTTTAATAGGAATTTTTGGAATGTTTAAATAAAAATGAACATTTAACTTTTTTACACAAAAAATTTACTTCAGCTCCAATTTGTTTTATTTTACCAAGGGTAACAGGAGAAATTGGACCCAAAAAGTTGTTGTCCAATTTGTCCTGAGTACGCTGATACCCCATATGTGGCAGTAAACCACTGTTTGGGCGCATGGGAGAGCTCGGAAGGGAAGGAGCGCTATTTGACTTTTCAATGCAAAATTGACAGGAATTGAGATGGGACGCCATGTTGCGTTTGGAGAGCCACTGATGTGCCTAAACATTGAAACCCCCCACAAGTGACACCATTTTGGAAAGTAGACCCCCTAAGGAACTTATCTGGATGTGTGGTGAGCACTTTGACCCACCAAGTGCTTCACAGAAGTTTATAATGCAGAACCGTAAAAATAAAAAATCATATTTTTTCACAAAAATTATATTTTTGCCCCCAATTTTTTATTTTTCCAAGGGTAAGAGAAGAAATTGGACCTCAAAAGTTGTTGTCCAATTTGTCCTGAGTACGCTGATACCCCATATGTGGCAGTAAACCACTGTTTGGGCGCATGGGAGAGCTCGGAAGGGAAGGAGCGCAGTTTGACTTTTCAATGCAAAATTGACAGAAATTGAGATGGGACGCCATGTTGCGTTTGGAGAGCCACTGATGTGCCTAAACATTGAAACCCCCCACAAGTGACACCATTTTGGAAAGTAGACCCCCTAAGGAACTTATCTAGAGGTGTGGTGAGCACTTTGACCCACCAAGTGCTTCACAGAAGTTTATAATGCAGAACCGTAAAAATAAAAAATCATATTTTTTCACAAAAATTATATTTTTGCCCCCAATTTTTTATTTTTCCAAGGGTAAGAGAAGAAATTGGACCTCAAAAGTTGTTGTCCAATTTGTCCCGAGTACACTGATACCCCATATGTGGCAGTAAACCACTGTTTGGGCGCATGGGAGAGCTCGGAAGGGAAGGAGCGCCGTTTGACTTTTCAATGCAAAATTGACAGGAATTGAGATGGGACGCCATGTTGCGTTTGGAGAGCCACTGATGTGCCTAAATATTGAAACCCCCCACAAGTGACACCATTTTGGAAAGTAGACCCCCTAAGGAACTTATCTGGATGTGTGGTGAGCACTTTGACCCACCAAGGGCTTCACAGAAGTTTATAATGCAGAGCCATAAAAATAAAACAAAATTTTTTTCCCACAAAAATTATTTTTTAGCCCCCAGTTTTGTATTTTCCCTAGGGTAACAGGAGAAATTGGACCCCAAAAGTTGTTGTCCAATTTGTCCTGAGTACGCTGATACCCCATATGTGGGGGGGAACCACCGTTTGGGCGCATGGGAGGGTTCGGAAGGGAAGGAGCGCCATTTGGAATGCAGACTTAGATGGAATGGTCTGCAGGCGTCACATTGCGTTTGCAGAGCCCCTAATGTACCTAAACAGTAGAAACCCCCCACAAGTGACACCATTTTGGAAAGTAGACCCCCTAAGGAACTCATCTTGATGTGTTGTGAGAGCTTTGAACCCCCAAGTATTTCACTACAGTTTATAACGCAGAGCCATGCAAATAAAAACATTTTTTTTTCCACAAAAATTATATTTTAGCCCCCAGTTTTGTATTTTTCCAAGGTTAGCAGGAGAAATTGGACCCTAAATGTTGTTGTCCAATTTGTCCTGAGTACGCTGATACCCGATATGTGGGGGGGAACCACCGTTTGGGCGCATGGGAGGGCTCGGAAGGGAAGGAGCATCATTTGGAATGCAGACTTAGATGGATTGGTCTGCAGGCGTCACATTGCGTTTGCAGAGCCCCTAATGTACCTAAACAGTAGAAACCCCCCACAATTGACCCCATATTGGAAACTAGACCCCTCAATGAACTTATCTAGATGTGTTGTGAGAACTTTGAACCCCCAAGTGTTTCACTACAGTTTATAACGCAGAGCCGTGAAAATAAAAAATCTTTTTGTTTTCCCACAAAAATTATTTTTTAGCCCCCAGTTTTGTATTTTCCCAAGGGTAACAGGAGAAATTGGTCCACAAAAGTTGTTGTCCAATTTGTCCTGAGTACGCTGATACCCCATATGTTGGGGTAAACCCCTGTTTGGGCACACAGGAGAGCTCGGAAGGGAAGGAGCACTGTTTTACTTTTTCAACGCAGAATTGGCTGGAATTGAGATCGGACGCCATGTCGTGTTTGGAGAGCCCCTGATGTGCCGAAACAGTGGAAACCCCCCAATTATAACTGAAACCCTAATCTAAACACACCCCTAACCCTAATTCAAACGGTAACCCTAACCACACCTCTAACCCTGACACACCCCTAACCCTAATCCCAACCCTATTCCCAACTGTAAATGTAATCTAAACCCTAACCCTAACTTTAGCCCCAACCCTAACTGTAGCCCCAACCCTAACCCTAACCCTAGCCCTAACCCTAGCCCTAACCCTAGCCCTAACCCTAACCCTAGCCCTAACCCTAGCCCTAACCCTAACCCTAACCCTAGCCCTAACCCTAGCCCTAACCCTAGCCCTAACCCTAGCCCTAGCCCTAACCCTAGCCCTAACCCTAGCCCTAACCCTAGCCCTAACCCTAGCCCTAACCCTAGCCCTAGCCCTAACCCTAGCCCTAACCCTAGCCCTAATGGGAAAATGGAAATAAATACATTTTTTTTTATTTTTCCCTAACTAAGGGGGTGATGAAGGGGGGTTTGATTTACTTTTATAGCGAGTTTTTTAGCGGATTTTTATGATTGGCAGCCGTCACACACTGAAAGACCCTTTTTATTGCAAAAAATATTTTTTGCAATACCACATTTTGAGAGCTATAATTTTTCCATATTTTGGCCCACAGAGTCATGTGAGGTCTTGTTTTTTGCGGGACGAGTTGACGTTTTTATTGAAATCATTTTTGGGCACGTGACATTTTTTTATCGCTTTTTATTCCGATTTTTGTGAGGAAGAATGACCAAAAGCCAGCTATTCATGAATTTCTATTGGGGGAGGCGTTTATATCGTTCCGCGTTTGGTAAAATTGATAAATCAGTTTTATTCTTCGGGTCAGTACGATTACAGCGATACCTCATTTATATCATTTTTTTATGGTTTGGTGCTTTTATACGATAAAAACTATTTTACAGAAAAAATAATTATTTTTGCATCGCTTTATTCTCAGGACTATAACTTTTTTATTTTTTTGCTGATGATGCTGTATGGTGGCTCTTTTTTTGCGGGACAATATGGCGCTTTCAGCGGTACCATGGTTATTTATATCTGTCCTTTTGATCGCGTGTTATTCCACTTTTTGTTCGGCGGTATGATAATAAAGCGTTGTTTTTTGCCTCGTTTTTTTTTTTTTTTCTTACGGTGTTTACTGAAGGGGTTAACTAGTGGGACAGTTTTATAGGTCGGGTCGTTACGGACGCGGCGATACTAAATATGTGTACTTTTATTGGTTTTTTTTTTTTATTTAGATGAAGAAATGTATTTATGGGAATAATATTTTTTTTTTTTTTCATTATTTTGGAATATTTTTTTTAATTTTTTTTACACATTTGGAAAAATTTTTTTTTACTTTTTTACTTTGTCCCAGGGGGGGACATCACAGATCAGTGATCTGACAGTTTGCACAGCACTCTGTCAGATCACTGATCTGACATGCAGCGCTGCAGCCTTCACAGTGCCTGCTCTAAGCAGGCTCTGTGAAGCCACCTCCCTCCCTGCAGGACCCGGATCCGCGGCCATCTTGGATCCGGGGCTCGAGCAGGGAGGGAGGTGAGGAGACCCTCGCAGCAACGCGATCACATCGCGTTGCTGCGGGGGGCTCAGGGAAGCCCGCAGGGAGCCCCCTCCCTGCGCGGTGCTTCCCTGCACCGCCGGCACATCGCGATCATCTTTGATCGCGGTGTGCCAGGGGTTAATGTGCCGGGGGCGGTCCGTGACCGCTCCTGGCACATAGTGCCGGATGTCAGCTGCGATAAGCAGCTGACACCCGGCCGCGATCGGCCGCGCTCCCCCCGTGAGCGCGGCCGATCGGCTATGACGTACTATCCCGTCCAGGGTCAGATAAGCCCAGGGCACCTCGACGGGATAGTACGTCTAAGGTCACAGAGGGGTTAAAGGACAATTTGGAGGCAAACGTCGCCGTGTCTAGTGCACCTCCACCAACTACCACTAGACGCTGACGTTTCCTCGACCGCTGGAGACATCTGGAGGCAAGATGTCCTGACTGTTGGCAAAGATGACAAATCTGGAGTGCACGAGCGGTCCGGGACTTAGATCCCGCTCGTGACTCTACCACAGGCTCATGGCGCTCAGGAGCCTGGTCTGGAGATTCCAAAGGTTTGGCGAAGGTGGGAGCCAGCCGAAACCTCTGCCTACACTGGGCTCGTTCTAACCTCCGCTCGTGAAAACGGAGATCAATACGAGTGGATAGAGTTATTAATTCCTCCAGTGTGGCGGGAATCTCCCTAGTGGCCAGGGCGTCCTTAACGTGGTCAGCCAGCCCCCTCCAAAATATTGGAATGAGAGCTTTATCCGACCACTCCAGCTCAGATGCTAAGGTGCGGAAGTGGACGGCAAAATGACTGACCAAGGATCATGGGTGACACGAGGTCCTAAAAAGACCTGTTTCAGAGTGCTCAGAAACAACGGAGCACTCTGTACCACATGATCGTTACGCTCCCATAGCGTCGTAGCCCACTGCAATGCCCTGTCCGATAGAAGAGACACTATAAATCCCACCTTAGCCCGCTCTGTAGGGAAAAGAGAGGCCAGAAGCTCGAGATGGATAGAGCACTGACTCACGAAACCCCTACAAGACTTACTGTCACTAGAGAATTTCTCTGGAAGCGGGAGGCGAGTTAGAGTCGGGACAGGAGCGGCAGTGGACAAGGTGGCTGCAGCAACACTAGCAGCCTGAACAGCGACAGCAGTGACATCCACAGCTGAGGTTGAACGCTCAAGAGCCGCCAAACTTCCCTCCAGCTGCTGGATGTACCGCTGTGAACGCTGATCGTCCATCATTTACTAGCCAGACCTTGGCGCTAGTATTATGTTAAGGACCGGCGGAACGCACCAAGTATAGATAATAAGAAACTAGGTGCGTTCGCAGTCCGAGGTCCACCGTGCAGGTAAAAGACCCTGCTGCTAGTAAGATGGACTATATGGCGGTACTAAGTATACACACATGGGTTAACTTCACCTTGCGTGAAGGAAGCGATCCTGTTGCGTCACAGGACCGCAGTACCGCACATAAAGCGTGAGCAAGAAGTCAGCGGACTCAACCCCTACACAGGATTGAAGTCCGATTAGACACTTGCTGGCACAACACCGCAACTGGGTGTGTCAGAGGAACATAAATAATATTATAAAGGCACAAGAGTGCGTGCGGTGCCGCACTGACGGACGCCACTAACCACCCAGGCTTGAGTCAGGAAAGCGCAGAGCAAGCGCACGGCGCCGTACTGGTGGACACAGCAACTGGTAGCTGTAATGTGTGTTTCGTGCTGTTGGATAAGTCGGGCGCTAGATAGCAAACATACACCTTCCGCGAACAGACATTCAATAGGGAGGGTTATTTGAAGAGCGACTTTCACTCACAACACACACACATATTTACAAGACAATACTAGCGCATGGCCGTGCGGTCATGCGCAGTTTATATAGTAGCAGCACAGGAAGCAGCTCCAGAAGTTTTGCCCTTTCAGGACCTGCCAAGAGGACCAATGGGATGTGCTGCAATACCTGAGCATGTGACCCTCGATCTCCAACGGGAGATCCTGCCCTGGGCATGCTCAGACAGAGAATAGCAGGACTTAGATCCAGAAACGTCCACTCGCCGCTGCCCAGCACTGGCTTCAATGGCAGAATCAGGAAAAGCAGCAGTAACTCTTCGCACAGAGTCAGTCTGAGCGAGACGCTGGGATCGACGTCCCTGCTGAGCAGACTCCACCACGGCTGGAGAAGAATGGGAGACCGCAGCGGAGACGGATCGAGATTCCCCCAGTGCAGCAGAGGAAACTCGACTCCTAACAACAACTGGGTCATCTATCACCTCCTCTTCAATGTCATGTGCATCTTCCTCTGTGTCACCGTGTAAGGTGCTATAGCTTTCGGGATGGGGCACCATAGTCTCATCACTGTCAGATTCTGGCGCAGAATTGCAAGGGCAATGTAGTGATCTGAGTCAATGGAACAGCATTATAATCTAGCTGTGGCTTATAATGACCGGCAGGTTTGGGATGGACATTCTTCCCCACTGCGATAGAGGGCACACCGCTTCAGTGTGAATCATCCCCTGTTTATATTCAGATAAGTTTTCTTGCTATAATATCGAATGTTTACATGAATATGTCTCCTGATGAACCGACATAGGGGAAACGCGTCAAGTTTAGCATACTTTGTACCATTATATTTAATGTCACTGGAGAGCTTTTTTTTGCACTGTTTTGTACATACTTTTATGATATACTATATACCTTATCCATTTTTTGATTTTTTTCTGCCAATAGCTTTTTTGTCTGTACCTTAGTCTAATATTAGGGTGCATCAGGGTCAGACGACGGGAGCGGAGGCGCCATTTGCGCTGGAATTTAGGGTGCCAACCCCCGCAGGCAGGTAGTATGCATCTAGGTACAGTGCAGGGGTATTGGCTTTACTGCCTTAATATAGGTTTAAGGGAATGTGCAATATATACGGTAATATAAGTGTGAAATATCGCTATAATATCTATAAACACACTTTTGCACGGCCCTAACTTATGTTTTTGTTCCATCTTAGTATAGGTCAATAAGGAATATGTGCAATATATAACATTAGTGTGCAATATCGTTGTAATATCTATAAGCACACTTTTTGCACAAGCCTTCAAATAATGTTCCTGTGACATTTATTGTTTGCCTGAAGTGTATGGTCTGCTGATTGTTCTTTATTTTCGCACGATAGGGTCAATTAGGGTCAGTTAGGGGAAGCCTACATTGAGCGGGGGTGCCACTGCGCAGGTTTATAGGGTGCCAACCTCCGCGGCAAGGTAGGATACAGATAGTCGGCCCTTTAGGGATTTGGTGCACCCTGCATCTTTTTGCAGCCATACGTGCTTTTAGGTTGTGTATGTTGTATTGTTCTGTTTTATTAAGAATTAGTAAATGTTAAGTTTTATTGTGGTCATTTACTTTATTGTGTAATAGTGTCATTTGTCTGTGATTTATCAGTGCACTCCATGTCCGATTCATCTTGTAATGGGCAGTTAACAATTTCGCGTTCTAACCCAGGCACGGTATGTGTAAAGAGCTCCATGGAGTAACCTGTAGTGTCGCCTGACGCATCCTTCATTTTTGGTTTGGGTGAAGGACACAAGGAAACGTCTTTTTCCTGACCGGGAGCATCCACTGACGACTCGCTGCTTTTATGTTTGGAACTTTCTGAAGAGGAGGCGAAAGAGCTAGAGGCTGAGTCAGCACTGAAAGCCAAAACTTTTTCCTGCTGCTCCGGCTTTAAAAGCTGTTTTCCTACTCCCAGGAAAGGGATCCTTCGAGGCCTTGTGTAGCCAGACGATGACGCTGGCTCAACACCTCCAGCCTTAGGTGCTATTGTGCTTTTGCCACTACTACCAGATGCACCACCACCACCATCAGTAGCAGTTGGCAACCACTGCCCACAGCCCCTTCCACGAGACTTTTTCATTTTTTGGAAAATCTAACCAAACTAACAACCGTTATATGGTACTGTAAAACAAGGTAGAAGGTGTATATAAACTTGTTGAGAATTTGAATCTCCCTTTTTTGGGGGGAGACTGACCCAAAACTCAGACCCAGTGTATATAACAACGCAATCTAAGTGGCAGAAAGTGGCTGGCTGACATACACCAAACTAACAGGACTGCAGTAGATCCACTTTGTGAGAATTTTAAACTCCCTTTTTTGGGGGGAGACTGACCCAAAACTCAGGCCCAGTGTATATAACAACGCAATCTAAGTGGCAGAAAGTGGCTGGAAGATATATGGAAAAATACAAGGACTGTAGTACAATTTCAATCTCCCTACAATGATCTCAGGACAAGCATGGCAGCAATAAGAAGGACAGCTGCACACAAAAGTGTGGACAAATAAACAAGATAACTGTGCAGAAAGGAGCAACAGGATTTTTCCTTTTAAGAAAGCAGTTGGTTTGCACAGTGGCGTCCAAACAGCAATGCAGCTATCAGGGTACCTTATAGGGCAGCCTAATAAGCTACAGAGCTGATGCACAAAAATATAGCCTCCACTGTCCCTGCAAACAAATGGTGGTGTTGGACAGTGGAAATCGCTACAGCACAAGCAGTTTTGGGGCTTAATCTTCCCTCCCTAACTATATCCCTTTTTCTGATGCAGCTGCAGCAACCTCTCCCTATGCTACAATCGGCAGAAGTAAGATGGCGGTCGGCGTGCACACCCCTTTATAGCCCCTGTGATGCCACAGAAAGCAAGCCAATCACTGTCATGCCCTTCTCTAAGATGGTGGGGACAGAGACCTATGTCATCACGCTGCCCACACTCTGCGTCCTCCTTCATTGGCTGAAAAATGGAGCTGAAAGCGTCATATGAAACGCGACTTTGGCGCGAAGATCGCCGGCCTCATGGCCAATCCCACACTAGGATCGGGTCGGGTTTCACGAAACCCGACTTTGCTGAAAGTCGGCGATTTTTGAATTTGTCCGATCCGATTTGCCCAACCCTATTTATGAGTCTTTTGGGTTGATTGAGAACATACAGTTAGGTCCATATGTATTTGGACAGAAATAACATTTTTCTAATTTTGGTTAGAGACATTACCACAATGAATTTTAAACAAAACAATTCAGATGCAGTTGAAGTTCAGACTTTCAGCTTTCATTTGAGGGTATGCACATTAAAATTGTATGAAGGGTTTAGGAGTTTCAGCTCCTTAACATGTGCCACCCAGGGACCAAAAGTAATTGGACAGATTCAATAATTTTAAATGAAATGTTCATTTTTAGTACTTGGTTGAAAACCCTTTGTTGGCAATGACTGCCTTAAGTCTTGAACTCATAGACATCACCAGACGCTGTGTTTCCTCCATTTTGATGCTCTGCCAGGCCTTCACTGCGGTGGTTTTCAGTTGCTGTTTGTTTGTGGGCCTTTCTGTCTGAAGTTTAGTCTTTAACAATTGAAATGCATGCTCAATTGGGTTGAGATCAGGTGACTGAATTGGCCATTCAAGAATAGTCCATTTATTTGCTTTAATAAACTCTTGGGTTGCTTTGGCTTTATGTTTTGGGTCATTGTCCATCTGTAGTATGAAATGACAATCAATCAGTTTGGCTGCATTTGGCTGCATTTACTTTCTTCCCAGCCTCCACAACTTTTCCAGGCATGCCATCCCTGCCCTCCACACACGTTATAGACAAAAATAATGTGTGCACTTCACAGAACCATAAGTGGCAAGGTCCACATAATCACCAATACATGGATCAGTAAGCATGACCAGGGATGTTCCCTTTCCCTTACTGCCAACTGCGTAAATGTAGTTGCAGCTGGGACAGAGGTGGAAGGCGTTCTAGCCCATGTCCTTCCACCACCGAGGATTGCTGGACGCTGCTCTGTCCAGGTTACATCCTCCTTCCGCTCCGCTTACTTCACCACCTTCTCATATGGTTGCAGGAAGACCTGCACCACGAACTTCAGCAAGGCCAGGGGGAAACTACAGCAGGCTGTTCTGAAACTCATCTGTTTGGGGGACAAATCCCACAATGCGCTGGAGCCGTGGACAGGGATCAAACAGATGAGTAGTTGGTGCAACTGAGCCTCAAGCCCAACCTGGTGGTGAGTGATAATGGCCAAAATCGAATACACTCTGTGCCTGACCACTTTGATGCACATCCCTTGTCTGCTGTATGTGCTGAACTTGGTGGTGCAGAAATTCCTGAAAAACTACCCAAATATGTGAGACCTGCTGCTGGAAGTGAAATCAGTGTGTGCTTGCTCTCTATCTCACTCTGCTATAACAGTAATCAGAAAACACAATTTCTGTAGTGGGGCTGAGGACATATTAAGGTATAGCTCTCCCAGTGTATCAAGAAAATATAATACAAGCGGCGTACTCCTTAAACAATTTCAAAGCTAAAACCATGGAGTAAGCCATAAACAACTAAAAATTGTAAACTAAGCAAATTTAATTTGTACAAAAATGACGAACAGTATTACAGTAGAAAACATATGCCATAAAACAATGGAAACATATGGAGGAGACGTTGAAATGGGTAAGGAGGGAAGACAGACAGAGAGTCAAACAGTGGGACCAAGGGAAGCAGCACTGCAAAATTGCTATGGCATACAGTGGGGAAAATAAGTTTTTAGTCAGCCACTAATTGTGCAAGTTCTCCCACTTAAAAAGAGAGAGGCCTGTAATTGACATCATAGGTAAACTACAACTATGAGAGTCAAAATGAGAAAACAAATCCAGAAAATTACCTTGTCTGATTTGGCAAGATTTACTCACACACCTAAGTGTGGCACCCCTAGGGGTATTTGCCACAAAAATAGTTACTGACAGTAAGTACAAATACTAAAATAGCAAGACTGCACTACCACCTCCGGCCAGAAGGGGGAGCTCCAGAGACTCCCCTTGATCCATTCTGGTCTGAGAGAAGAACTGGCAGTTGGGCTAAGGAGCTGATAGTGAGAGGTCATACAGCTGAATTTCTAACAGCCCTATGACGGTTTCCAGGCCGAAATCACCGGCCTGAGGAGAAGAGGGATAGAGAAAAAGGACATTGTGAGAACCGGGTAGCATTAATCACTACCCAGAACAGGCGCAAAGACGGATACCGGATCCGTGGCTGTATTCATTATATATAATACAGCAACCGGAAAAACGTGAGGTGATATCAGCTTCACTAGGGCCGGACGCAGCAACAGACACAGAGTTCAGCGGTACTCCCAGAGGGGGTAAACCGATAAAAGGACTCGGGTTGCCCGTCGAACCAGGACCCGGAGGGGACAGATTGGGCCGGCAGCCAGTTCACATACGGCAGCAGGGCCACACAGAAATTGCGCACAATAAGAGGCGAAGACCCCGGCAGGGTCAAAGTAACTCAGAGTTCCCATACAGACTCCGGTGACAGGACTGGTTGTAAATCCTTTTATGTTAAAGTAAACTGGTTAAACGTTTCAGTGCCTCAGTCTTTCATTTGGACAATAGCCATCTATCCAGGATCGGGATCGTCACCGCTGGGAGAACCTGCTGCTGATCAAGTAAGTGCCTGTCCCCTCATGATACCCCTTACACTGTGCATTGCCTGAGGCCACAGCACCGAGTCAAGCCACCCGTGACATCCCCCTCAAGAGACAGACTCCATTGGTCCGGTGCTGGGTATCCCGGTCTCCTGGGCGTCACAATTTGGCGTCACGAACAGGATCTAGCCAGCCCGTATACCGGGTATTGTGTGCCGTGATTGGAGCCCAAAACTGTGAAAACTGGGATGAAAAATCTTGAAAATTGACTTTATTAAACAAAAATCCATTCCCCATTGAAAACTATTGAAAGTGACTTTTCCCCATTGGTTATAATGGAGTAAAGATGGCCGCCATCCCCTGAGATAATCACTTCATAACCGTTAGGCACGAGACTGTTAATTGAGCTACGCCATCACCTGAGCCCCAGTCTAACTGAAAAACTTCAGAATCCGCCATTACAGAGCGCGGTGGGTGGGAGCAGCAGGGGGCGTGTCATTGTGGGCGGCACCAAGCTGAGCGCTCTGACATCAGAGCAAGGGGAAAATCGATCCTGCTGCACAGCGGAACGAATCTACACTATCCCGACGGAAGCGGAGGACCGGAAGGGTCCGGATTAACTAAGGGGGCACAGTATGTCGCAGCACGGAGACGCCGCAGCACCCGGCAACGCTAATGCAGCTGAAAGACAGAGTGTCAATAGAGAGTCCGGCAGCGCAGCGGTGCAAGGAGTGGCGCCCATCATGCCGGTGCTGATGCCATATACCCCGGGTGGCCCATGGCTTCCAATGTATGAAGGTGAGCCTAATACCCTTGACGATTTCAGAGAAAAGATGCTGGCCCATTTTGACATGTTCCCTGTGGGTGAAGTTCAGCGTGTTAGTCTCCTGATGATGCAGTTAAGTGGCCATGCTAAGCGAGAAGTCACAGCATGGGCAGCTGATCTAAAAGGCACTGTTGAACGCATATTTGCTGGATTAAAAGCTACATTTGAAACCACGGCCAGCAGCAAAGCTAAAATACGATTCTTTAATTGCAAACAAAAAGCTAATGAGGGCGTGAGAGACTTTGCCTTAAACCTGCAGGAAGCCCTTAAATCACTTACACTGGCTGAACCCATTTTTAACACCGGAGCGGATAAACTGCTAAGAGATCAATTTATTGAGGGACTCTACACCCCTTCTCACCGGGGGCATGTGAGCATGCTTGTTTTTAAGAACCCTGAATTGACATTTGCCCAATTAAAGGAGAGCGCTATACGTCTCCAGCTGGCAGAGGCACCTCGGGATCAGGATCCTGCGCAACCCATGGCAGAGGCACCTCAACAACAGGGAGTGCCAGTGACATCAGCTATGTCTGGGGCCATTGCTAAGCCCCTGGGGCCCAGTACTAATGAGGCTCTTCAACAAAAGCTTGACTCTTTAGCTGATGTTGTTGCTTCAATGGCTAAAACCATGCAGGAGATGAGAGGACACAAGATGGAGTTGGCAAACTGTAGAGAGGATGTTCCATGGATGAGACCCCGGAGATACCCGACATGGAGAGGACGACCCCGCGACCGCTACCAACCAGATGGACAGCCCATTTGCCGCCGTTGCCAGCAGCCGGGCCACTTTGCACGAGATTTTGATTTAAACGGGAATCCCCTGGGAATGCGGGCCGCTTCGCAGGAATGAACTTTCAAGGCCCAACACCCTGGCACGACAGGTACATCGGAGGACGACCCATTATCCCTATCGTGCTGGACGGAATTCCCCTCAACGCTTTGCTGGACACAGGTTCCCAGATTTCATCTATACCGTATATCCTTTATAAGAGGTACTGGGCTGATGCAGATATTGATAAAGGGCCCTCTGATGTTGAACTAGATATATGGGCCAGTAATGGTAAGTTGGTACCGAAACTAGGATTCAGGGAGATGACCATAAAGATTGGTAAAGTAGAACTGAAGAAACAGGGTATAATTGTTGTTGATGTTGACCGGCGGAACTGTGAACCAACTGTATTGATAGGAATGAATGTGTTAGAGAACTGCTTTTCCGAAGTCATTTCTGTCTTACAGCAAATTGCTGAAACTGCCCAATCCTGCCAGCAGAGAGTTCTCCGGAGGGAAATAAAAGTATTGATGTTAAGGCAACAGGTAGAAGTTGCAGGTGGAGAAATCGGCAGTGTGAGGGTAAGTGATCCAACGTCTATTGTAATCCCACCAAAAACAGAAATGCTGGTATGGTGTAGAGCAGCCATTGGTACTAAGGGACGAGATTATCAAGCCTTAATAGAACCAGTGTACACCGACAGCAGGCCCACTATACTCACAGCACGAGGGATAGTCGAGGTACACCGGGGACGAGTGCCGGTACGACTTTTGAACTGTGGAGAGGAAGAGGTCACTTTGCCAAGGTATGCTACAATGGCAAAGCTATATACTGTTGACAACAATGCCATCACAACCATTGAGCCCTTAGAACCAACCTGTCAGGTGGAAGGCAATGGCTCAGATGGAGAAATGGAGGATTGGTGCCAACAGCTACACGTGGGCATAAATTCAACACCTACCCATCAAAAACAAGGGGTGTATAGGCTAGTGACGGAATATGAACAAGTCTTCAGTAAACACCCATTGGACTTCGGACGGATAGAAGGGGTAGAACACACAATCCCCACAGGTGACCATCCCCCAATAAAAGAAAGATATAGACCCATACCGCCCGCTCACTATCAATGTGCAAAAGATATGCTGAGGGAAATGAAACAGGCCGGGGTAATAAGAGACAGCTGTAGCCCCTGGGCGGCCCCTCTAGTGATTGTCAAAAAAAAGGACGGAACCATGAGAATGTGCGTAGACTACCGGAAGATTAATAACATCACCCATAAAGACGCCTACCCCTTGCCTAGGATAGAAGAGTCCTTAACTGCTTTGAAATCTGCTAATTATTTTTCCACCTTAGACTTAACAAGCGGGTATTGGCAAGTCCCTGTGGCTGAGAGAGATAAGGAAAAGACGGCATTCACCACACCAATGGGTCTATGTGAATTTAATCGCATGCCGTTCGGACTCTGCAACGCATCCGGTACCTTCCAGCGGCTGATGGAATGCTGCCTCGGACACAAGAACTTCGAGACCGTCCTCCTGTACCTAGATGATGTGATCGTCTACTCAAAGACTTACGAACAACACTTAATAGACCTGGCAGAAGTGTTCGAAGCCTTATCCAGGTATGGCATGAAAGTCAAGCCATCCAAATGTCACCTTCTCAAGCCAAAGGTACAGTACCTGGGACACATCGTGAGTTCGGAGGGAGTAGCACCAGATCCCGAGAAAATAAGCGCCATAAGGGATTGGCCAAGACCTACCAGCGCAAAAGAAGTGAGACAATTCCTGGGATTGGTGGGTTACTATCGCAGATTTATAAAAGGATTTACCAAGTTGGCAGCACCCTTGCAAGACACCTTGGTAGGGCAGACGAAGAAACCTTCAAACCGAAACCCTCCTTTTCAGTGGAACGACGAAAGGGAAGACTCCTTTGAACAACTAAAGAAGGCACTAACCGGAGAAGAGGTTCTGGCATACCCAGATTACCATAAACCTTTCATCCTCTACACCGATGCCAGTAATGTGGGACTAGGAGCGGTGCTGTCACAAAAGCAAGAAGGTCGGGAGAAAGTCATCGCCTTTGCAAGTAGAAAGCTCCGGCCTACTGAAAGAAATTCAGAAAATTACAGCTCCTTCAAATTGGAACTACTGGCAGTAGTTTGGGCTGTGACGGAGCGTTTCAAACACTATCTGGCCGCTGCAGAATTTATTGTCTATACTGACAACAATCCGTTGACCCACCTGGACACAGCCAAATTAGGTGCGTTAGAACAGCGATGGATAGCCCGGTTATCTAATTACAACTTCATAATCAAGTATCGAGCAGGTCGCAAGAATGGAAATGCCGATGCCCTATCCCGGATGCCACACTTGAGAGATGTAGAAGAGGAAACGGGGGAGCTTGAAGAAATTGAACTACCAGCCTTCCATCGTCCCAAGGCAAAACATCATCAGTCAAGTACCTATCAGAAACAACAAGAGGTGAATTTTAATCCGTTAGCACACCATAGATGGGCTGACACCCAAGACAGCAATCCGGCTGTGAAGTTGGTGAAGGAACTGTTGACTGAGCAAAGTGCATATCCCGATGAGGATGCCCCAGAAGAGACGCATCAACTCTGGAAAGAGAGAGGCAAAATGTTCCTGTATCAAGGGAAGCTCTGTAGAAGATACACCAATCCGAAAACACATGAATTGGTTTGGCAGATTATTGTGCCTAAACAAGATGTGAAGATGGTCCTCGAAGCTTACCACAATGGTGCTGGTCACTTCGGTTGGAAAAAGTTAGAAGTACTTCTAAGAGAAAGATTTTATTGGGTCGGGATGAGAAAATCAATCGAACAGTGGTGCAGAAATTGTGGCCCGTGCAACCTCAGAAGAAACGATCAAAAGAACCAAAGAGCACCACTGCAGCCCATAATCACCAAACAACCACTTGAACTTGTAACCATAGACCACGTGAAGTTGACACCAAGCCGGTCCGGCTATGTCTATGCCTTGACCATCGTGGACCATTATTCACGTTTCTTGGTAGTAGTACCCGTAAAAGATCTGACAGCAAAAACAGCAGCCAAAGCGTTCCAAACGTACTTTTGTAGACCCCATGGATATCCGGAACAGGTTCTCACCGACCAAGGTACAGCCTTTGAATCAGAGATCTTCAGAGAATTCTGTAATATGTATGGTTGCAAAAAGATCCGGACGACGGCCTATCATCCACAAACAAACGGCTTATGCGAGAAGATGAACCATATTGTAATAGACCTACTAAAGACTTTACCTGAGACAGAAAGGAATCAATGGCCAGAGAAATTGCCTGACTTGGTGGATCTGTATAATCATGTCCCGGTGAGCTCCACCAACTGCACCCCAGCTTACCTTATGCGTGCAAGACCCGGCCAATTACCAATCGATCTAGAAATGGGAATTCTGAAACCAGACGCAGAAGTTCAAGACTCCAATTGGGATATCATACGGCAAAAGCAGTATCGCCAAGTGCAAGAGAGTGTGGAAAGAAGCCTTCAGCAAACTAGAGAAAGACAAGAGCGAACTTTCAACCAGAATGCTCTAGCGACCCCATTAAGACCGGGTGACCAAGTGCTCAAGAGAAATCGTCGAACCAATAAACTGGACAATCAGTGGGAAGCCGTACCCTACACAGTTTTACCAACAAGAGTGGATAATCCTAAAATGTGTCTCATTAGCAAAAACGGAGGCTTAACATCTGTACTAGTGTCAAGAGACAATCTTAAATTATGTCCGGAAACATTGAAAGAGCCAGACGTTGTCCAGCCAGAACCAGAAGTTATTCAACCCATACAGGTTCAACCAGTAAAGGAAAAAGAAGAGGAAGTGTATCACACCTGTATAGGAGACTTTCCCAAAACCCTACTAACATACCATGGTGCAGTAGTGGTTCCCATGGTGGCCTTTTACCCAACACCGAACCCAATACCAGAAGTCCCAAGACAGGAAGAGGCTGACCCCGTACTACAGGAGGTTCCAGGCCAGGAAGAACAGATTCCTGGTCAGAGTAATCCCATTCACGGTGGACTTGCCAACTCCATAGTCGTGGAATTATCTTTAGCAGAGCGGGCAGATACTACATCCGCAGTAGACAGTAGTACACCACATGAAGAGACACCGCTATTACGTAGATCACAGCGTAGTACCCAGGGTCAATTACCGGCCAGGTATGCAGATTACCAACTATAAAGCTCATAATGTGAATTGTATATATGTTATGCCGTATATAGTTAAACAGAAAATGTAGTATAGTCATTGTTATCAGTCTGCAACGTTTAAGCCCAGTGCCTACAGAGACTTGTCTGTATGAACTTATTGCATATTCTTGAACTTTTTATCAGCCCGGAGGCACTAAATCAAAGCTCCGGAAAGACTGCTTTTTGAACTTTGCTTTTTGCTCTTTTTGAACTTTCTTTAGACTTTATATTGATAACTCTGTTGGAAAAATGGAACTAAATTCCTGGACACTAAGTACAGTGCCTTTCCTAATACCTTCAAGGATAGAACTGTATTAATGGACGCTATTTGAAGTGACTTTTTACAGAACTCTATTTTTGTTTCCTTGAGTGGTTTTTGTAACTTTTCATTTTTAAGACTCTGTACATATTAATTGTTATTTCAAAATGTTATTGTCCCACAGTCCCGGAGTACTGTTCTTAACTAAGGGGGAATGTGGCACCCCTAGGGGTATTTGCCACAAAAATAGTTACTGACAGTAAGTACAAATACTAAAATAGCAAGACTGCACTACCACCTCCGGCCAGAAGGGGGAGCTCCAGAGACTCCCCTTGATCCATTCTGGTCTGAGAGAAGAACTGGCAGTTGGGCTAAGGAGCTGATAGTGAGAGGTCATACAGCTGAATTTCTAACAGCCCTATGACGGTTTCCAGGCCGAAATCACCGGCCTGAGGAGAAGAGGGATAGAGAAAAAGGACATTGTGAGAACCGGGTAGCATTAATCACTACCCAGAACAGGCGCAAAGACGGATACCGGATCCGTGGCTGTATTCATTATATATAATACAGCAACCGGAAAAACGTGAGGTGATATCAGCTTCACTAGGGCCGGACGCAGCAACAGACACAGAGTTCAGCGGTACTCCCAGAGGGGGTAAACCGATAAAAGGACTCGGGTTGCCCGTCGAACCAGGACCCGGAGGGGACAGATTGGGCCGGCAGCCAGTTCACATACAGCAGCAGGGCCACACAGAAATTGCGCACAATAAGAGGCGAAGACCCCGGCAGGGTCAAAGTAACTCAGAGTTCCCATACAGACTCCGGTGACAGGACTGGTTGTAAATCCTTTTATGTTAAAGTAAACTGGTTAAACGTTTCAGTGCCTCAGTCTTTCATTTGGACAATAGCCATCTATCCAGGATCGGGATCGTCACCGCTGGGAGAACCTGCTGCTGATCAAGTAAGTGCCTGTCCCCTCATGATACCCCTTACACTGTGCATTGCCTGAGGCCACAGCACCGAGTCAAGCCACCCGTGACATCCCCCTCAAGAGACAGACTCCATTGGTCCGGTGCTGGGTATCCCGGTCTCCTGGGCGTCACATAAGGATATTGGGGCAAGCCACGCATGCACCACAGGGGAAGCAGCCATGTTTGGGGCCACCCAAGTTAAAGAGTGGTTTCTGTTTTGCCACATAGCGGCTTCTTACCAGATGGTCCCTCAGGTTTCTACCCTTGCACTGAGTGATGAGCGAGGTCAGGGGTAGATGTAGCTCCAAGACTGTATCAGTTCATAAAACCAGCCAATGTCTATTCAAAATTTCACGGATCTGATCCCAATGGCAATTGGAAGTCGAGATAAAACTCAGGTCAAAGTTGCCTCGCTGTACCTTCTTCTTAGATTGTTTAAGTACATCTTCCCTTCTTGTTGACCTGGCCTGCCTGCAGCCAGCCCTGATGCAGCGAGTGCCATAAACCCTGGCTTTGAACCTCTCACCAAGAACGGCGGACTGTTCCTCGAAGCGGGCCTCAGTGGAGCAGACCCACCTGTTCCTGAGAAACTGGCCAACTGGGATGGCCTTAATCACAAAATAGTTGTGTCCCAAGGAGGCATGTAAAAAAGAATTCACCAAATAATTTTACTCCGATGCCAATTATATGTAAATCTGAGATTGAATTGATTGCTATTAAAATGCCAAATACAGGCTGGCTTCGTCACCTTCCCAAATCATGAGAACATCATCAGTGGAAACCAGCCTATAACTGGGTCACAAATGTATGCCTAGTCACCCTGGAAAATCTGCCTTTCCCAAAAACCAAGAAACAGATTTGCGTATGACAGAGCACATGCCGTGCCCATAGCGGTGCCTTGGTGTTGTAGAAAAAAACTATCTTTAAACACAAAATAATTATGCGATGTTGAATATCTCACTCTGCTGCTGCTTGCTTATCTGTACTGCAGCATCACTTCTGCCTTGCTCCTCACTGGCTGGTAAGCGACGTACGAACAAGGTGGAACTTCTACTAGCATATGCTGGAGAGACTGTGCAAGTAGCAGCAAAAAATAGTGGAGTATCAGCTGCAGCATGCACAGTTGAGTTGTTCTACAGAACAACATCACTTCACCACCAATAAGTGGGATTCCACGCAGGACGTGTGAGCCGTGTTGCGCTGCTTCGAATACTCCACCAATATGGCCAGAGCTGATGATGCAATCATCAGCGTTACAATACCACTTATTTGCAAGCTGGAAAAAACAAATCAGGTGATGATAGATGAGGTGGTATCACCGGAGGAAGAGGAGCAGGATTAACAGGGCCAACTCACACCGTTATCAGGCCTGTCATGCACACATGGTGTGAAGGGTGAATTACTTTCAAAACAGCTGCCATGTACCTGATAGTGCAGCCTGGGGACAATTTGAGAGGAGGAGAAGGGATAACAGGAGGAACAACTGTGTTCACAGCAAGGCGGCACTCAGAGCAGCTCATGGACATCACTGGAGCATGGCTTGCGGCATACAGAAGACAAAGACCATACACTTCCCACTGATAAGAGCTTTTCATAACCTCTGGACTGCCTCTCACAAATGAGCCAATACATGTTGCTGAGTCTGCCCAATGACCACCGAGTTACCCATATTTTTAACTGTACTGGTTACTGGGTGGCCACCCTGCTGAATCTCCACTACAAGGAAAACGTACCATCATGACATCTGCTACTGCAGCAGGATCACAAAGTGCATTAATACAAGCACATTCTGGAAGAGAAACTACTGATGACTTTCCCACCTGATAGAGGGAGTTCAGTGGAAGAACAAAGCAGAGGTGGAGGAGGAAGTAACTAATGCAGCTGGGGCACTGCCACAACCGTGGAAGGCAGGGTTAGCATGACCAAAATGTGTCAAAATTTTATGAGCACTCCACAGCACACAACACCACCATTTGATATGATACACGTTAGCAGGTGGAATCATCACAACAACATGGTGGAAGAGTACCTGTCCACATGTCTCCACGTACTAATTGATGGGTCTGCCCCATTTAATTTTGGGGTCTCCAAATTCAACACATGTCCTGTGCTTTCCCTTTATGCCTTGGAGGTGCAGTCCTGCCCTGCGGCAACAGTAATGTTAGAATGTGCGTTTAGCATCGTAAGGGGTGTGTTTACAGACAGTCACATCCACCTGTCCACATCCAACAAGGGTAAGCTAATATTCCTTAAAATGAACCATGTGTGGATCCCAAAGGACTCGTCCATACCTTTTAATGACTAGATAACTTTAACAGACGCACCTTGGAAGTATTCAACTTTATTTGATATTCGTTTTATTTGGGTTCCTCCTACCCAAATAAAAAAGCAAAAAACTGTGTTGGTTATGTCTTCCACCGCCTCTTCAACCTACACCGCCACATCCATCTCATCCTCCAGTTGAACCTCTGCCGATGAACACTGGTGGTAGCTTGTTAGTTTATTTTGTGTTCATTCTATGTTTTAGTTATGTTAATTTCATGTTGTTTTAAGTCAGTTCATAAAAAAGAAAAAAAAAACAGTTTTGGATTACTCATCCATTTCTTGAAACTACACCTCCTGGTTCTAGATTTCCAGTTTAAGTTTTATTAATTCTAGATTATTTTAAGTCAGTTCCATTTAAAAAAAAATAAAAAAAATAAAAAAAAACACAAAACAGAGTTGAATTATTCCTCCCTTGTCTCTTCCACCTACACGTCCACGTCCACCTCCTCCCTCCTCCTCCACTTCAACCTGTTCATCCTAGTTCAAGATTATTGTTTTTTATTCCTGTTCTACTTAGCATAGGGACAGGATGTAGCTGTAGTGAGTGAGAGTATTGTTTTGCGTGTGCGCAATTTTACAAAAACACTCACTATGTGTACTCTGCACCAGTTTCTATGACAGTACTGTACGTGCCAAAAAGTTTTTCTAATCTGTAACCGTGTCTGTGCAAGTACTTTGGCTATAACCACTTCAAGAAAATGAGAATACAGTCAACGGGACGTGGATGTGGCTGTCAAGTTTTTGGTTTTTGCCATCTTGCATTATATCGGTATCATCTGCTGTAAATGAGAGTTCATTCTGGTCACATATAGCTCTTCCACAGCTTTTATCAGGATAGCTTTCTCTCATTCATCCTTTGACAGACAGATTGAAGTCTTTTACGGTGATCTGTAGTAAGAAATGTATTTATTGATTTTAATCACTTATTTAGCATCATTAATTCCACAGCGCTTTACAAAGATTATCATCACTGTCCCTATTTGGGCTTACAATCTAGATTACCTATCAGTATATCTTTGGAGTGTGGGAGGAAACCGGAGTACCTGGAGGAAACCCACGTAAACACGGGGAGAACATACAAACTCCTTGCAGATGTTGTCCTTGATGGGATTTGAACTTTGGACCCCAGTGTTGCAAGGCTGCAGTGCTAACCATTGAGCCACCATGATTGCAAAATTAACTCTGTTACCCCTTCACAACATGCGAAATACATTTACAGCTCATGTACTGTCCCTCTCTTTGATGTCATCTCCTGCGCTGAGCCTCACATCTTTCCCGGCACATGTCAGCTGTTTTGAACAGCTGACATGTGTCCCTAACAGCCGCAGGTAGAAGCGCGATCCACCATCAGCTGTTAACCCATTAAATGTCACTGCCATTCTCTGACAGCGGCATTTAATGTGATCGCACTGGAAGTGCGACACCAATCATGCCCATTGGCACCCGTGTCACTTGACCGCGGGTCACCGATGGATTGGCATGATAACTCGGGGTCTGCAGGAGACCCCTGTGGTCATCATTGCTGGATTGCTATAGGCGCTGTCCAGTGGTCAGTGCTCATAGCAAGTGAGCATTTATGCTACTCACAGTAGTAGAGGTGATCAGACAACTACAGCTTCTAGTCTACTAGTCTATGGAGACTATTAACCCCTTTCTGACATGGGACGTACTATTCCGTCGAGGTGGGGTGGGCCCCCATGACCACGGACGGGATAGTACGTCTAGCGCGATCGGCGGCGCTCACGGGCCGGGTGTCAGACGTTTATCGCAGCTGACATCCGGCACTATGTGCCAGGAGCGGTCACGGACCGCCCCCGGCACATTAACCCCTGGCACACCGCGATCAAAGATGATCGCGATGTGCCGGCGGTATAGGGAAGCTTCCCTCAGGGAGGGGACTCCCTGCGGGCTTCCCTGAGCCCCCCGCAGCAACGCGATGTGATCGCGTTGCTGCGAGGGTCTCACCTCCCTCCCTGCTTCCTCCAGCCCCGGATCCAAGATGGCCGCGGATCCGGGTCCTGCAGGGACGTAGGTCGCTTCACAGAGCCTGCTCAGAGCAGGCACTGTGAAGGCTGCAACGCTGCATGTCAGACCAGTGATCTGACAGAGTGCTGTGCACACTGTCAGATCACTGATCTGTGATGTCCCCCCCTGGGACAATGTAAAAAAGTTTAAAAAAAATTTCAAAATGTGTAAAAAAAATAAAAAAAAATATTCCTAAATAATGAAAAAAAATATATATATATTATTCCCCTAAATACATTTCTTTATCTAAATAAAAAAAAAACAATAAAAGCACACATATTTAGTATCGCCGCGTCCGTAACGGCCCGACCTATAAAACTGGCCCACTAGTTAACCCCTTCAGTAAACACCGTAAGAAAAAAAAAAAAAAACGAGGCAAAAAACAACGCTTTATTATCATACCGCCGAACAAAAAGTGGAATAACACGAGATCAAAAAGACAGATATAAATAAACATGATACCGCTGAAAGCGTCATCTTGTCGCGCAAAAAACGAGCCGCCATACAGCATCATCAGCAAAAAAAAAAAAAAGGTATAGTCCTGAGAATAAAGCGATGCAAAAATAATTATTTTTTCCATAAAATTGTTTTTATCGTATAAAAGCGCCAAAACATAAAAAAATGATATAAATGAGGTGTCGCTGTAATCGTACTGACCCGAAGAATAAAACTGCTTTATCAATTTTTTTCCAAACGCGGAACGGTATAAACGCCTCCCCCAAAAGAAATTCATGAATAGCTGGTTTTTGGTCATTCTGCCTCGCAAAAATCGGAATAAAAAGCGATCAAAAAATGTAACGTGCCCGAAAATGTTACCAATATAAACGTCAACTCGTCCCGCAAAAAACAAGACCTCACATGACTCTGTGAACCAAAATATGGAAAAATTATAGCTCTCAAAATGTGGTAATGCAAAAAATATCTTTTGCAATAAAAAGCGTCTTACAGTGTGTGACGGCTGCCAATCATAAAAATCCGCTAAAAAACCCACTACAAAAGTAAATCAAACCCCCCTTCATCACCCCCTTAGTTAGGGAAAAATTAAAAAAAGTATTTATTTCCATTTTTCCATTAGGGCTAGGGTTAGGGCTAGGGCTAGGGTTAGGGCTAGGGTTAGGGTTTGGGCTAGGGCTAGGGTTAGGGCTAGGGTTAGGGCTAGGGTTAGGGCTATGGCTAGGGTTAGGGTTAGGGCTAGGGTTAGGGCTAGGGTTAGGGCTAGGTTTAGGGCTAGGGTTAGGGTTAGGGCTAGGGTTAGGGCTAGGGTTAGGGTTAGGGCTAGGGTTAGGGCTATGGTTAGGGCTAGGGTTAAGGCTACAGTTATGGTTGGGGCTAAAGTTAGGGTTAGGGCTATGGTTAGGGCTAGGGTTAGGGCTACAGTTTGGGTTGGGGCTAAAGTTAGGGTTGGGGCTAGGGTTAAGGCTACAGTTAGGGTTGGGGCTAAAGTTACGGTTAGGGTTTAGATTACATTTACAGTTGGGAATAGGGTTGGGATTAGGGTTAGGTGTGTGTCAGGGTTAGAGGTGTAGTTAGGGTCACTGTTGGGATTAGGGTTAGGGGTGTGTTTGGATTAGGGTTTCAGTTATAATTGGGGGGTTTCCACTGTTTAGGCACATCAGGGGCTCTCCAAACGCGACATGGCGTCCGATCTCAATTCCAGCCAATTCTGCGTTGAAAAAGTAAAACAGTGCTCCTTCCCTTCCGAGCTCTCCCGTGTGCTCAAACAGGGGTTTACCCCAACATATGGGGTATCAGCGTACTCAGGACAAATAGGACAACAACTTTTGGGGTCCAATTTCTCCTGTTACCCTTGGGAAAATACAAAACTGGGGGCTAAAAAATAATTTTTGTGGGAAAAAAAAGATTTTTTATTTTCACGGCTCTGCGTTATAAACTGTAGTGAAACACTTGGGGGTTCAAAGTTCTCACAACACATCTAGATAAGTTCCATGGGGGTCTAGTTTCCAATATGGGGTCACTTGTGGGGGATTTCTACTGTTTAGGTACATTAGGGGTTCTGCAAACGCAATGTGACGCCTGCAGACCATTCCATCTAAGTCTGCATTCCAAATGGCACTCCTTCCCTTCCGAGCCCTCCCATGCGCCCAAATGGTGGTTCCCCCCAACATATGGGGTATCAGCGTACTCAGGACAAATTGGACAACAACTTTTGGGGTCAAATTTCTCCTCTTACCCTCAGGAAAATACAAAACTGGGGGCTAAAGATAATTTTTGGGGGAAAGATTTTTTTTTCAATTTTCACGGCTCTGCGTTACAAACTGTAGTGAAACACTTGGGGGTTCAAAGCTCTCACAACACATCTAGATGAGTTCCTTAGGGGGTCTAGTTTCCAAAATGGTGTCACTTGTGGGGGTTTCTACTGTTTCGGTACATTAGGGGGTCTGCAAATGCAATGTGACACCTGCAGACCATTCCATCTAAGCCTGCATTCCAAATGGAGCTCCCTCCCTTCCGAACCCTCCCATGCGCCCAAACAGTGGTTCCCCCCCACATATGGGGTATCAGCGCACTCAGAACCAATTGGACAACAAATTTTGCGGTCCAATTTCTCCTGTTACCCTCGGGAACATACAAAACTGGGGGCTAAAAAATAATTTTTGTGGGAAAAAATTTTTGTTTTATTTTTACGGCTCTCCATTATAAACTTCTGTGAAGCCCATGGTGGGTCAAAGTGCTCACCACACATGTAGATAAGTTCCTTAGGGGGTCTACTTTCCAAAATGGTGTCACTTGTGGGGGGTTTCTACTGTTTAGGTACATTAGGGGCTCTGCAAACGCAATGTGACACCTGCAGACCATTCCATCTAAGTCTGCATTCAAATGGCACTCCTTCCCTTCCGAACCCTCCCATGCGCCCAAACAGTGGTTCCCCCCACATATGGTGTATCATCGCACTCAGGACAAATTGGGCAACAAATTTTGGGGTCCACTTTCTCCTGTTACCCTCGGGAAAATACAAAACTGGGGGCTAAAAAAATAATTTTTGTGGGAAAAAATTTTTGTTTTATTTTTACGGCTCTGCATTATAAACTTCTGTGAAGCCCTTGGTGGGTCAAAGTGCTCACCACACATCTAGATAAGTTCCTTAAGGGTTCTACTTTCCAAAATGGTGTCACTTGTGGGGGGTTTCAATGTTTAGGCACATCAGGGGCTCTCCAAACGCAACATGGCGTCCCATCTCAATTCCTGTCAATTTTGCATTGAAAAGTCAAACGGCGCTCCTTCCCTTCCGAGCTCTCCCATCCGCCCAAACAGTGGTTTACCCCCACATATGGGGTATCAGCGTACTTAGGACAAATTGTATAACAACTTTTGGGGTCCAATTTCTTCTCTTACCCTTGGGAAAATAAAAAATTGGGGGCGGAAAGTTAATTTTTGTGAAAAAATATGATTTTTTATTTTTACGGTTCTACATTATAAACTTCTGTGAAGCACTTGGTGGGTCAAAGTGCTCACCACACATCTAGATAAGTTCCTTAAGGGGTCTACTTTCCAAAATGGTGTCACTTGTGGGGGGTTTCAATGTTTAGGCACATCAGGGGCTCTCCAAACGAAACATGGCGTCCCATCTCAATTCCAGTCAATTTTGCACTGAAAAGTCAAATGGCGCTCCTTCGCCTCCGAGCTCTGCCATGCGCCTAAACAGTGGTTTACCCCCACATGTGGGGTATTGTCGTGCTCAGGACTAATTGTACAACAATGTTAGGGGTCTATTTTCTCCTGTTACCCTTGGTACAATTAAACAAATTGGAGCTGAATTAAATTTTTTGTGAAAAAAAGTTAAATGTTCATTTTTATTTAAACATTCAAAAAATTCATGTGAAGCACCAGAAGGGTTAATAAACTTCTTGAATATGGTTTTGAGCACCTTGAGGGGTGTAGTTTTTAGAATGGTGTCACACTTGGGTATTTTCTATCATATAGACCCCTCAAAATGACTTCAAATGAGATGTGGTCCCTAAAATAAAATGGTGTTGTAGAAATGAGAAATTGCTGGTCAACTTTTAACCCTTATAACTCCCTAACAAAAAAAAATTTTGGTTACAAAATTGTGCTGATGTAAAGTAGACATGTGGGAAATGTTACTTATTAAGTATTTTGTGTGACATATCTCTGTGATTTAATTGCATAAAAATTCAAAGTTGGAAAATTGCAAAATTTTCATAATTTTCGCCAAATTTCCATTTTTTTCACAAATAAACGCAGGTACTATTAAAGAATTTTTACCATTGCCATGAAGTACAATATGTCACGAGAAAACAATGTCAGAATCACTGGGATCCGTTGAAGCGTTCCAGAGTTATAACCTCACAAAGGGACAGTGGTCAGAATTGTAAAAATTGGCCCGGTCATTAACGTGCAAACCACCCTTGGGGGTAAAGGGGTTAAAGCATGCAAAAATAATAAAAAAAAATATAATAGTGCAGAATCAGGCTGGAGGCATCCAACATCCAATAGTTACATTTTTATGTTTTTCAGAGTTTTCACATTTCCTAAACTTATACATAGTGCTGCTGTGCCTTCTTTTTCTATATAATGCAGTCTTCACTGCTTGCACATGTTTACACTTAGGAGGTGCTGGTCAAGTTTTTTTCTGTATATTTCACTATTTGATGTTGGCTGCCTCCAGCCTGATTCTGCACTCCACCCATTGAGCTGCTGGTGGCCATAATCAGTTCTACCTGCCCATAAATTGTAGGCTCAAAAACCCAGGAGAATCATGTTTGTTCATGTAACAGTAGGTTAATTGAGTGGCATGTACAGTAGAACAGGTACCCAACAGAGGGAGATCACCTTGCTGTGGTTGATGGGCATACAAGAATTTACTAATTTATGTGCTTAGAACCTTAATTTCTGTGAGCACATAATTTTTGAGTGGTAAAATCTAGATTTAATGTTTTTAATGTTTTTCAGTGTTTTTGCATGGTCTAAATGTATACATAGTGCTGCTGTGCCTTTTTTTCCCATAAAATGCGGTCTTTGCAGCTTGTACATGTTCACACTTAGGAGGTACTGGTCAGATTTTTTTCTATATATTTAACTATTGGATGTTGGCTGTAGAACAGGGACCCATCAGAGGGAGGTCACCTTGCCATGGCTGACGGGCATACATGAATTGGCCAATTTATGCGCTAAGAACCATCATTTTTATAAGGACATCATTTTTGAGTAGTAAAATCAAGATTTAATGTTTCTAATGTTATTCCATTTTTTCACATCTATCTATCTATCTATCTATCTATCTATCTATCTATCTATCTATCTATCTATTTATCTATCATCTACTTTAAAATACTTTAGTGGCAACACAATTATTTCCCCGCACTTATACCGAATTTTACCGACTATTTACGACTTTACCAAAAAATACTCGAGTTTCTGATCACAAATCCGAATGTGCCATATCAGTGCTGAATTTATGTTTGGCGATCATTTTCCGAACACATTCACTCATCTCTATTAACTACTCATTACAATTACAGAGCTCGGCGAACTCGAACATCCATGGGTCCGCAAGAATCTCTGCAGAAAGGTGAGGAATATTATTGTTTGTTTTTTTACCTCTTTTGCAGATGACAAGAGCATTGGGGGAATAGGCGAGGTAGTAAGTATGGTTTAAAGGGAACCTGTCACCCCCAAAATCGATGGTGAGGTAAGCTCACCGTCATCATTCTGTAATGCTGTAGATAAGCCGCCGATGTTACCTGAAAGAGGAGAAAAAGAGGTTAGATTATACTCACCCAGGGGTGGTCCTGCTCCGATGGGTGTCTCAGGTCCGGAACAGCGCCTCCCATCTTCATTCCATGACGTCCTCTTCTGGTCTTCACGCCGCAGCTCCGGTGCAGGCGTACTTTGTCTGCCCTGTTGAGGGCAGAGCAAAGTACTGCAGTGTGCAGGCACCGGAAAGGTCAGAGAGGCCCGGCGCCTGCGCACTGCAGTACTTTGCTCTGCCCTCAACAGGGCAGACAAAGTACGCCTGCGCCGGAGCCGCAGCGTGAAGACCAGAAGAGGATGTCATGGTAGGAAGATAGGAGGAGCCGGAGCGGACCTGAGACACCCATTTGACCGGACCGCAGCGGGACCGCCCCTGGTGAGTATAATCTAACCTCTTTTTCTCCTCTTTCAGGTTACATCGGGGGCTTATATACAGCATTACAGAATGCTGTAGATAAGCCCCTGATGACGGTGAGCTTACCTCACCATCGATTTTGGGGGTGACAGGTTCCCTTTAATAAAGATTATTGAAGGAGTCTGTGTCTTTCTTTCAATTAAAGGAATTTTTCTGGGTGTTTGTGTTTTTATACAATACTAGCTGAAGAGCACGGCGTTGCCTGGGCATAGTAAATATCTGTGGTTAGTTATAGCACCTCACTTCTCTTATTTTCCCATCACACCTCTCATTTTCCCAATCACATCTTTCATTTTCCTCCTCACATCTCTCATTTTCTCCCTCACACCTCTCATTTTCTCCCTCACTCCTCTCATTCCCCCCTAAAACTTGTCATTTTGACCTCACATCTGTCATTTTCCGATCACTCCACTAGTTTCCCTCACTCCTCTCATTTTGCACTCACACCTTTTCATTTTCACCTCGCACCTCTCATTTTCACCTCAGTATATACATGTTTGTCATCTCCCTTATATATAGTATACACCTGTATGTCATCTCCTGTATATAGTATATACCTGTATGTAATCTCCCCTGTATATAGTATATACCTGCTGTGTGTCATCTCCCTTGTATATAGTATATACCTGTATGTCATCTCCTCCTGTATATAGTATATACCTGTGTGTCATCTCCCCTGTATATAGTATATATCTGTGTGTAATCTCCTCCTGTATATAGTATATACCTGTATGTCATCTTCTATATATAGCATATACCTGTATGTCATCTCCTCCTGTATATAGTATATACCTGTAGGTCATCTGCTCCTGTATATAGTATATACCTGTGTGTCATCTCCTCCTGTATTTAGTATATACCTGTATGTCATCTCATCCTGTATATAGTATGTACCTGTATGTCATCTCCTCCTCTATATAGTATATACTTGTGTGTCATCTCTCCTGTATATAGTATATACCTGTGTAACATCTCCTCCTGTATTAGACCTCGTTCACACGTTATTTGCTCAGTATTTTTACCTCAGTATTTGTAAGCTAATTTGGCAGCCTGATAAATCCCCAGCCAACAGGAAGCCCTCCCCCTGGCAGTATATATTAGCTCACACATACACATAATAGACAGGTCATGTGACTGACAGCTGCCGTATTTCCTATATGGTACATTTGTTGCTCTTGTAGTTTGTCTGCTTATTAATCAGATTGTTATTTTTGAAGGATAATACCAGACTTGTGTGTGTTTTAGGGCGAGTTTCGCTTGTCAAGTTGTGTGTGTTGAGTTGCGTGTGGCGACATGCATGTAGCGACTTTTGTGAGATGAGTTTTGTGTGGCAACATGCGTGTAGCAACTTTTTGTGTGTCGAGTTGCATGTGACAGGTTAGTGTAGCAAGTTGTGTGCAGCAAGTTTTGCACATGGCGAGTTTTGCGCGTGGCGAGTTTTATGTGTGGTGCCTTTTGAGTATGTGCAAGTTTTGTGTGAGGCAACTTTTGCATGTGTTGCAACTTTTGTACATGTGGCAATTTTTCCGTGTGTGCAAGTTTTGCGTGTGGCGAGTTTTCCATGAGGTGAGTTTTGCACTTGTGGCGAGTTTTGCAAGAGCCTAGTTTTTGCATGTGGCGAGTTCTGCGCGTGGCGAGTTTTGAGTGGCAACTTTTGTGTTTCGACTTTTATGTGGCGAGGTTGGTGTATTTGTGGTGAAATGTGTGCTGAGGGTAATATGTGTTCATGCGGTAGTGTGTGGCGCATTTTGTGTGTGTTCATATCCCCGTGTGTGGTGAGTATCCCATGTCGGGGCCCCACCTTAGCAACTGTGCGGTATATACTTTGGCGCCATTGCTCTCATTCTTTAAGTCCCCCTTGTTCACATCTGGCAGCTGTCAATTTGCCTCCTACACTTTTCCTTTCATTTTTTCCCATTATGTAGATAGGGGCAAAATTGTTCGGTGAATTGGAAAGCGCGGGGTTAAAATTTCACCTCACAACATAGCCTATGACGCTCTCGGAGTCCAGACGTGTGACTGTGCAAAATTTTGTGGCTGTAGCTACGACGCCTCCAACACTTTTCCTTTCACTTTTTTCCCCATTATGTAGATAGAGGCAAAATTGTTTGGTGAATTGGAACGCGCGGGGTTAAAATTTCACCTCACAACATAGCCTATGATGCTCTCGGGGTCCAGACGTGTGACTGTGCAAAATTTTGTGGCTGTAGCTGCCACGGTGCAGATGCCAATCTCGGACATACATACATACATACACACACACACACACACATTCAGCTTTATATAGTAGATGATTGCGGGGTTAGTAATGGGGTTCTTTTATTGACGCCTCTCCATTACTAACCTCGGGGCCTGATGTCACCTGAAAATACAAAGGTGACATCAACCCCCCAAATATCACCCCACTTGGCACTGCTACAGGGCAAGTGATAAGAGCGAGGCTATGTGCCAGAATTGGCGCAACTTAGAGATGCGCCTTTTCTGGGGCGGCTGAAAGCTGATGCTTTTAGCCTGGGGAGGCTAATATCCATGGCCCGTTCCTATGCTGTTAATATCAGCCTGCAGCTATCTGCATAGCCTTTGCTGGTTATTAATTCAAGGGAGACCCTTCGTCATTTCTTTTAGGGTCCCCTGTTTTAATAGCCAGTACAGGCTAAGTATACAGTTGTGAGGTGATATTAATAGACTGGAAAGCTCCATGGATATTACTCCATTCCCAGGCTATAAACATCGGCCTCCAGCATTCATCTTTCCCTCCGCTAGTTCCAAAAGTTAAAACCATTTTTCCCGAAAAATAATCTTTTATTAACTAAATACATGTACAGTAAGCTGCACACACACTGTACTAATTTTGTTTGTCACTGACATCTGTATATTTACCTATTCTTTGTGTATTTACTGTATGTAATCCATCTCTTCTATCCAGTCGGCTCCTGCTGTGATTTTACACTACAGGGCTTCTGAATTGCTGGCTTTTCTTCTATCTATGTAATATATATAGAAATATATATACAGTTGTGATCAAAAGTTTACATACTCCAACAGAATTTTTGCTAACTTGGCCTTTTTTCAGAGAATATGAATGATCACACCAAAACTTTTTCTCCACTCATGGTTAGTGGTTGGTTGTAGCCATTTATTGTCAATCTACTGTATTTTCTCTTCTTGAATCAAAATGACAACTGAAAACATCCAAATGACCCTGCTCAAAAGTTCACATGCCCCATTCCTTAATACCTTGTATTGCCCCCTCTAACATCAATGACAGCTTGAAGTCTTTTGTGGTAGTTGTGGATGAGGTTCTTTATTTTATCAGATGGCAAACCTGCACACTCTTCTTGGCAAAAAGCCTCCAATTCCTGTAAATTTGTGGGCTGTTTAGAATGAATTGCGCACTTGAGACCTCCACAGAGTGGCTCAATGATATTGAGGTCTGGAGACTGAGATGGCCACTCCAGAACCTTCACTTTTTTCTGCTGTGGCCAACAACAGGTCGACTTGGCCTTGTGTTTTGGATCTGTCAGATAGTACTGTGAGCAGGAAAACTTTCTTTCGTTGTCATGTTGGAATGTCCAAGTATGTCCCATGAGCAGCCTACGGGCTGATGATTACAAATTTGCCTCCAGTATTTGCTGATAACATGCTGCATTCATCTCTCCTTCAACTTTGACCAATTTCCTGTGCATTTGTAGCTCACAAATCCCTAAAACATCAACGATCCAACTCCGTGCTTTCCAGTAGGAATGGAATTTCTTTCATTCAAGGCCTTGTTGACTTCTCACAAATATAACATTTATGGTTGTGGCCAAAAAGTTCAATTTTGGTCTTATCACTCCAAATTACCTTGTTCTGGAAGTTTTTAGACTTGTCTCAGTAATGGCTTTCTTCTGTTGTGGACAACATTTTTGTTAGTCTACCTGACCGTGGTTTTGTTTTTACAGAGTCCCTGATTTTTCATTTGTTAATCACAGTTTGAATGCTGCTGACTGGCATTATCAATTTCTTGGATATCATATTGCATCCCTTTCCTGTTTTATACAGTTCAACTACCTTTTCCCATAGATCCGTTGACAATTCTTTTGCTTTCCCCATGACGCACAATCCAGAAACGTCAGTGGCTGGATGAAAGTTGCAAGAGTCTGTCTGGATCCCAGAAACTCACTCAGCTTTTATGCACACACACTGATTACAAGTAAACAGGTCACATGGGAGGATGTTACCTTTAGTACTCATTCAAACCCATTTGTGTCAACTTCTGTGCATGTTATCAGGCCAAAATCACCAGGGTATGTGAACTTTTGATCAGGGTCATTTGGATGTTTTGGGTTGTCATTATGATTTAAAAAGAGAAAACACAGTAGATTGACAATACATGGCTTCACCGAACCACTAAGCATGAGTGGAAAAAACGTTTTCATGTTATCACTCATATTCCCTGAGAAAAGGCCAATAAAGTTAAAATTCTGCCAGGGTATGTAAACTTTTAAGCACAACTGTAAGTGTGTGTCACTGACATCTATATACCGTATATACTCGAGTATAAGCCGAGATTTTCAGCCCAAATTTTTGGGCTGAAAGTGCCCCCCTCGGCTTATACTCGAGTCACGGTAGTGGTGGGGTCGGCGGGTGAGGGGGAGAGGGCGCTGAGGCATACTTACCTAGTCCCAGCGATCCTCGCGCTGTCCCTGCCTTCCTCCCCGTCTTCTGTGCTGCAGCGTCTTCCCCTCTTCAGCGGTCACGTGGGACCGCTCATTAGAGATATGAATAAGCGGCTCCACCTCCCATAGGGGCAGAGCCGCCTATTCATTTCTCTAATCAGCGGTGCCGGTGACCGCTGACAGGAAGATGCTGCAGCACAGAAGACGGGGAGGAAGGCAGGGACAGCGCGAGGATCGCTGGGACTAGGTAAGTATGTTATATTCACCTGTCCGCGTTCCAGCCGCCGGGCATCGCTCCATCTTCCCGGCGCCTCCATCTTCCCGGCGTCTGCGCTCTGACTGTTCAGGCAGAGGGCGCGATGACGCATATAGTGTGCGCGGCGCCCTCTGCCTGATCAGTCAGAGCAGAGACGCCGGGAAGATGGAGGCGCCGGGACCGGACGCTGGGAGCTGCAATCAAGGGAGGTGAGTATGTGGTTTTTTTTTTTTATTGCAGCAGCAGCGGCAGCACAGATTTATGTGCAGCACCTATGGGGGCAGTATGAACGGCACACAGCACTATATGGGGGCAGTATGAACGGCACACAGCACTATATGGGGGCAGTATGAACGGCACACAGCACTATATGGGGGCAGTATGAACGGCACACAGCACTATATGGGGGCAGTATGAACGGCACACAGCACTATATGGGGGCAGTATGAACGGCACACAGCACTATATGGGGGCAGTATGAACGGCACACAGCACTATATGGGGGCAGTATGAACGGCACACAGCACTATATGGGTGCAGTATGAACGGCACACAGCACTATATGGGGGCAGTATGAACGGCACACAGCACTATATGGGAGCAGTATGAACGGCACACAGCACTATATGGGGGCAGTATGAACGGCACACAGCACAATATGGGGGCAGTATGAACGGCACACAGCACTATATGGGGGCAGTATGAACGGCACACAGCACTATATGGGGGCAGTATGAACGGCACACAGCACTATATGGGGGCAGTATGAACGGCACACAGCACTATATGGGGGCAGTATGAACGGCACACAGCACTATATGGGGGCAGTATGAACGGCACACAGCACTATATGGGGGCAGTATGAACGGCACACAGCACTATATGGGGGCAGTATGAACGGCACACAGCACTATATGGGGGCAGTATGAACGGCACACAGCACTATATGGGGGCAGTATGAACGGCACACAGCACTATATGGGGGCAGTATGAACGGCACACAGCACTATATGGGGGCAGTATGAACGGCACACAGCACTATATGGGGGCAGTATGAACGGCACACAGCACTATATGGGGCATCTGTGCAGCATCTATGGGGGCAGTATGAACAGCACACAGCACTATATGGGGCATCTGTGCAGCATCTATGGGGCAATATGAACGGCACACAGCACTATATGGGGCATCTGTGCAGCATCTATGGGGCAGTATGAACGGCACACAGCACTATAAGGCACAGCTATGGGGAAATAATGATCTATTTTTATTTTTGAAATTCACCGGTAAATGCTACATTTCCACCCTAGGCTTATTCTCGAGTCAATAAGTTTTCCCAGTTTTTTGTGGCAAAATTAGGGGGGTCGGCTTATACTCGGGTCGGCTTATACTCGAGTATATACGGTATATCTATTTGTATATATCTATTCTCTCTATTCTATTCTAACCTGTCACTCTGTGATTTTACTTTTTGCAGCACATGATTTCCCAGCTTTTATTCTATCCTTTACCGAGTGTTACCGACTTTTTCCAATTTTAGGAAAAATGCTTGTATTACCGCTCACGAATCCGAATGTACCATATTCGCGCCGGATTTGTTTGCCGATCATTTTATGAACATATTAACACATCTCTAGTGAGGAGACCCAAAAGAAGTAATTGCAGAGTTTTGATTTTTTTCACCATACAGTGGGGAAAATAAGTATTTGATACACTGTCGATTTTGCAGGTTACTGAGAGGTCAGTAATTTTTATTGTTGGTGCACTTCAGCTGTGAGAAACAAAATCTAAAAATAATTAAACAGTGTGAGATACCGCGGTACAAGTGTCCAAGACCAAAACCTAGAACAAATCCGTAGTTTATATAAAAAATAGGACCATAATAAACCTTCCCATCCACGAAGGTTGCAAACGTCACCTAATACACAATGTAAATTTTGCAAGCCCGCTTCTTGCTTACCCTATATAATGTAAGGGAAAAGAAAAACCTCCAACCTTCCTATATTTTACACCCACTAATATAATAACTTGCTGTATCATACACTAATACCACTGGCCTTTGGAGCCTTGGCAGGGCCGATTCTAACCAACGCGTTTCAGAGTGTAATGCACTCTTTCATCAGGGTTACCGCCCATTGTTCAGTGCTTCATATATAAAGGCTCCACATGCAGGGGCGATGTTAACGAATTAACCCTCTAGTTAAGTGACACAGTACATGATTGCCTGATACAGGCAATCATGTACTGTGTCCCTTAACTAGAGGGTTAATTCATTAACATCGCCCCTGAGCTTGCTGTCACAAATAGGTATGTGGGTGTAATTGAATTAAGGGCGGGATGCATGTGGAGCCTTTATATATGAGGCACTGAACAATGAGCGGTAACCCTGATGAAAGAGTGCATTACACTCTGAAACGCGTTGGTTAGAATCGGCCCTGCCAAGGCTCCATAGGCCAGTGACGTCACACGCTGCTTGTCAGCGTTGGCCATTTTTTTCCTCGTGCATCCAGGGACGCCTCCGGCCGCATGTGGGTACCGCATCTCGGTTCTCTGAAAGGAGACCAGCTGTATGGTACTCGTTACATACCTCCACAGGTTGGGCAGGTAAGCTAATCTATGACCAGCAGGCACTATCCACTGTTGTGGTATTAGTGTATGATACAGCAAGTTATTATATTAGTGGGTGTAAAATATAGGAAGGTGGGAGTTTTTTCTTTTCCCTTACTTTATATAGGGTAAGCAAGAAGCGGGCTTCCAAAATTTACATTGTGTATTAGGTGACGTTTGCAACCTTCGTGGACGGGAAGGTTTATTATGGTCTTATTTTTTATATAAACGACGGATTTGTTCTAGGTTTGGTCTTGGACACTTGTAGCATGGTATCTCACACTGTTTAATTGTTTTTTATTCTATCGACAGATTGGGTACAGTATCTGTCTGATATACCGGCAGCACTAGTGTGACCTTTACTTTTAGGTATAGCGCCAGTGTATTTTATTTATTAAAATCTAAAAATAAAAACTAGAAAATCAAATTTTGTATTATTTTTATATAATTAACTTGCATTTTATTTTATAAAATAAGTACTTGATCAGCTACTAACCAACAAGAATTCTGGCCCTCACAGACCTGTTAGTTTTTCGTTAAGAAGCCCTCCTACTCTGCACTCATTACCTGTGTTAATTGCACCTGTTCGAACTTGTTACCTGTATAAAAGATGCCTGTCCACACACTCAGTCACACTCCAACCTCTCCGTCATGGCCGAGACCAAAGAGCTGTGAAGAAATGTGAATTAGTTAGAATACAGCACAACCATTACCAACAATATAGAGACAAGTCTTGGAATTTGGATTAGATCATATATCTGGGAAATTTTATTTTTTATCAATACAATTAAAGAATTTGATTATTATTCAGTAATGATATTTACTAATAAACTTGGGGTTTTGCACAAGGGCATATACATACAGTCAAAATGATTCAACTCCATTGCAAATTAGGTTAATTAGCAAAATGTCCAAGCTTTATGGCATTTACAGTATAACAATGAAACAAGAAGATTTACTGAATGCAGCTCAACAAAACTAAAACAACGGGGTGTCATGAAATCCAACACAAAATGCTACTTTTAGTAACTTCTGCAGTTTCAAAAGTAGTAGACCTCTAAATAAAAGCACAGATTTACAAATCAGTTGTTGGCTCAATCACACCTGTTGTGAAGCAAAGGCTTCATTAATTGCATTAGGTGTGCCTGCAGGGTTTGTGGACTGTGACACTGAGATGCATGTTAGAAATATGGCTAAGTCAAGAGATGAGTCATTGCCTCAAAAAAATAGGCTAAAAAAAGCATTAAATATTTGCTAAAGATACGGTTGGGAACATAGTTTGCAAGTTCAAAATTAAAAGAACCCTTGCCATACCACCTGGACATAGAAGAAAGTAGAAACTGTCAACAGGTACCAAGGAGGCAAATGGTATTCGGATTTAATTCTGTGGTATGATTATACAAAACTGCAACTTTTCTGGCCTAGGTATCAGCATTATGTCCGGAAGAAAAAGAATGATGCATATTTTCTATTTTCTTTGCTATGGTGGCTTCCACCTTTCTCACACACCCCGCCCCAGCAGCAAGCATGGTGGAGGAGTTGGTTTTCTCCTGTCAGATAACTGCTCCTTCACCCCAATCCCACTGCCACCCTCTGTTACCCTCCCTTCCTTTGAGGTGAACTCTGTGTGCATCTATGCCCCCACCAACCTCCAACTATTTATTATTATTATTTACCACCCCCCAGGGCCAGCCACCACCTTCTTTGACCACTTCACCACCTGGCTACTTCATTTCCTTTCTGCGGACATCCCCACTATCATCATGGGCGACTTCAACATCCCCATTGACACTTCCCTCTCAGCTGCCACTAAACTTGTATCTCTCACTTCCTCCTTCGGCCTCACTCAATGGTCTTCTGCAGCCACTCACAAAGATGGTCACACATTGGACCTCATCTTCACCCGCCTCTGCTCCCTATCTAACCTCTCTAACTCACCTCTTCCTCTTTCTGACCACAATCTACTCACATTCTCTTCCCTCTCCACTCCTTGTCTACAATCCCCACCCCTCAAACTTGCACACCCTCGCAGAAATCTTAAACACCTTGATCGACATTCACTCTCTGAATCTCTCCTCCCTCTCACAGACATAAGTTTCCTACACAGTGTGGATGACGCTTCCGCTCTATATAACACCACAATAACTGCACCTTTGGAATCTCTTGCCCCTCTCACACATACCAAAGGTCGCAAAATCAACAGACAGCCCTGGCACACCATCCTGACCAAAGAACTGAGGCGAGCTTCCAGGGCTGCAGAGCGGAGATGGAAAAGATCCCACTCCAATGAGCACTTTATTGCATTCAAACAGTCCCTCACTACATTCAAGACCACACTCGCCACAGCTAAACAAACCTATTTCTCATCTCTCATATCCTTCCTGTCTCACAACCCTAAACAGTTAGGGTATGTGCACACATCAGGATTTCTTGCAGAAATTTTCCTGACAAAAACCGGACATTTCTGCCAGAAATCCGCATGCGTTTATACCGCAATTTTACAGCGATTTTACTGCGTTTTTCATGCATTTTTGGTGCGTTTTTTATGTGTTTTTTCCCAAATGCATAGATTAGCGGGAAAAACGCAGAAAGTCCGCAAAATTAATGAACATGCTGCTTTTTTTTACCGCGATGCGTTTTTTTTTGCGGAAAAAAAACGCATAATATGCACAAAACATGCAGAATGCATTCTAAATGATAGGATGCATAATGTATGCGTTTTTAATGAGTTTTTATAGCGTTTTTACCACGAAAAAATGCAGAAAAAACGCGAAAAAACCTGAACGTGTGCAAATAGTCTTATTCAACACCTTCAACTCTCTGCTCCATCCCCAGCACCTCCTTCATCCCCAGTCATCTCCGCTGAAGACTTTGCCTCATTTTTCAAGCAGAAGATTGAGAACATCAGCGACAAACCCCAGAGCCCTTCCTCCCAACTACCAAGCCCTCCACCTCCAAAACCAACTTCTCCTGTATTACAGAAGATCGACTCTCCACTCTACTCTTAAGATCGTATCTCACCACCTGTGCACTTGACCCGATCCCTTCCCTCTTCATCCCAAACCTCGCCACAGTCTTCATCCCAAGTCTAACCCATCTCTTCAACCTATCACTAACAACACAAGATCTCCTTCTCTACTCCCCTCTTATCTCCTCTTCCCACAATCACAAACAAGATTTCTCTCGCGCATCACCCCTACTCTGGATCTCTCTACCACAACATATCAGACTCTCACCTACCATCGAAACCTTCATAAAGAACCTGAAGACCTACCTCGTCTGGCAAGCCTACAACCTGCAGTAATCACCGATCGACCAAACCACTGCATGACCAGCTCTATCCTTACCTACTGTATACTCACCCATCCCTTGTAGATTGTGAGCCCACGCGGGCAGGGTCCTCTCTCCTCCTGTACCAGTTGTGACTTGTATTGTTCAAGATTATTGTGCCTGTTTTTATTATGTATACCCCTCATCACATGTAAAGTGCCATGGAATAAATGGCGCTATAATAATAAATAATAATAATAATATTTTGAAAAGAACATCCTGCCTACAGTAAAGCACTATGGTGACTTGTTGATGATCTGGAGAGATTTGCCTCTTCTAGAATTGGAAATTGGCACCATGTAAACTGCAAGGTGGATTCAAACAAGCACCAGGAAACCCTAGGAGAAAATATCATGCCTTCTGTTAAAAAGCAGAAGCTTGGGCTAAGGAAGATTGTTCCAGAAAGAAGTCATAACCTATTGTGTGGCTACGCATCATGTTTGCAACAGGTTCTAACAGCCAAAGTGTGCTCTACTAAATAGTAAAAGAGAATTCTGAGGAAAGAGTTGAGTAGTTCTCTGACTTCATTACTCATTAAAATATAAATTTTGTGTTCAATTTGGTGAAACTACATGTTAAATTTGTCATCTAGAAATAGTTCCGGGACATAGTGAGCCAGCGCATGTGCACTAATGCTTTTCGGCTTTGCTCGCAGTTGGGCAAAGCAAACTGCGCATGCGCAAGGCAAGATTGCCTTGCGCAGGCGTGTACTATGGAGTACATAGAATGAACTTCAATCCAATATTGCGGCCAGCGTGCAGCCAACGGGTAAGAAAAGGGTGAATCAAACATCCGAAAACTCCGCCCATATGACCGAAAACTGGTCCCGCCAAATTCAGGTGACAGGTTACCTTTAAGATTTGTTATGTTTCTTAAAATACTATGTTTTTAAATTCAAACAATTTCCATTACTACTGAGATACTATTTTAATAATTGACAGCATATAGAAGCGACAAATTCAGTGTAAAGATAGCCATTCCCAACTGAGTGTCAGCAGTTCTTCAGTTTTCCAAAGAAAAAAAAAAGGGATTGAGATCCAGCTCCTAAAATTCGGTAATTTTTATTAGATTCCAAAAATGATAAAATCCACAGACATGGAATAACCAAACTCCCTCCGGGTGGGTGCCCCTGCACATGAGGGGCTATACGGCAACGCGTTTCGATCCATAGAGTAATTACTAAATTTGACGAGATGATATTGTATTGCTCGTATTGCCAGATTATGCGGAATACTGGTGTAGAGTGATATGACATCACAACACAGCCAGTGAAAATTGGCCTGCCAAATTTTATTGTCCATTATTCTCAAAATCTCTTTAGAGTCTTTGATATATCCTGGGACCCGCTTTACAAGAGGCTGTAATAGGGAATCTACCCATTGGCAGAGTTTCTCATTGCAAGATCCAATTCCGGACACTATAGGTCTCATTGGGGGAATACCTTCTGTCTTGTGTATTTTGGGTACCCCATATATGATGGGGAGAATCGGATTTTCTACCTTAAGATATTCCATTTGTTTTTTGTTTATCACTGCTAAGCTTAATCCCTCCATAATGATCACATCCCTTTTTTTCATAATTTCCTGAGTAGGATTGGATTTTAGTTTTTTGTAAATTTTTTGGTCAGCTAGCATTTCCAACATTTTATTGTGGTAATCACTTGTATTTAATACTACAACCACACCTCCTTTATCCGACATTTTAATAGTAAGATTTTTCATATCTTTTAGTTCTTTTATAGCATATTGGAGTTTTCTGGGTATGTTTTTAAAGAGAAAACTGAAGACGCGCATTTGGGAACATTTATATGATATAAATACTATACAGGGCTCGAATAGGAACATGTCAGCAGTCTCCAGACACTTTGTGACTCACCATGCACGAAGCACTATTAACTTTCAGGTTCAGGGCATTGAACAGGTTAAAGTGCCTCTTCGCGGCGGAGATTCCAGGAGGCGTCTACTCACGCGTGAAGCGTACTGGATATTTCATCTGAATACCCGATCGCCCCGGGGACTTAACAAACGTAATGAAACTATGTTACATTATTGTTAAATGAGTATGGCCAAATAAGAAGTGATTATTTTATTGCATTTTGATGTATGTATAATGATTTTAATTATAATTTGTCTAAAAGCATCATGTGATTTAGTTAGGCAATCTGGTTGGTGGATTTCCCACATATAGGACAGCTAAACCAGATTAGGATATGGCTATGAAAAAGATCGTCAGATCGAAACGCGTTGCCGTATAGCCCCTCATGTGCAGGGGCACCCACCCGGAGGGAGTTTGGTTATTCCATGTCTGTGGATTTTATCGTTTTTGGAATCTAATAAAAATTACCGAATTTTAGGAGCTGGATCTCAATCCCTTTTTTTTTTTCTTTGGAGGACTTGTTCGTTTACCTGCAACGGAGATCCGTGCACCTGTGATCGTCATCCGTGAGCTGGCTTATTTCTTTTCTCTAGTTCTTCAGTTTCCATAATTCGCTGGGATTTACAGTCTCGAGAGCACAGACATATATTCTCTGTGGGTGCTTTTTGTAGCATCAAAAAAGTTAAACGTTTGAAAGGAAACAAGGAAGACGAGCAGTTTCCGTTCTTGTGAACCTTTGTGAACACTACTGAACTGTGTATAATGGCATTTTTTATATATATATTTTTAACAGAGCAATGAATTTTGATACGGGGAGGCAAAAATCCCTAAGGTCAGAAACATCTTCTGTACAAATGTATCCTGTGGGATTCTTGCAGGTTTTATCTTGAGGCCTTTCACCCTTCTCGTGAGTACAGCTGGTCACTGCCATGCCATCAATCCATATCTAGTGCTTTACTTAGCCTATGAATTCCTCAGAGTCACAACATTGTACTTCATAATATACCATAATGCCTGAGAAAAGCTTTTTCACTTGAAGATAAGTGAATCAGCTTTTTGATTTTTCATAAGAAGCATGCATCTTCAATCTTTCAATTATAGGTCAGGAATAGAGAGACAATGGAGACGGCTGCTATTATCTTTTTTTTTTTTTAAAGCAAGCGTAATAGGATTCTGTTCCTTACTTGCACTACCTAAAGCTTAAAATAACATTAGGTTAACTTAAAAATATTATATTTTGGAATGAATATTTATGAGATTATGCAATCGCTTTAAAAGCTGCGAGAAGAGAGCACAAAGGAATATATTTCCTCCTGACATTTTTAGTTGTTTGGATCCACCACACATACTAAAGGCCAAGGCTTTTAAATATATTCATTACTGAGCTGTTTATGGAAGAGGCTTTGGCAATGCTATGGAGTTTAGTGGCCAAAATATGATCACTTAAGCAAGACCATTTGATGAAAATAAATTAGCTACCAGGACTTACTGCTTCTCTAATAATATGTTAATATGCTTATCTACATTCCTTAAGAACCTGAAGGAATACATTCCCTTTAGTTAAAAAAAAACAAAAAAAAACAGGGGTCTGCATTAAAGGGAATTTGTCACCAGATTTTTCTACACCATCTTAGAGCAGCAAAATTGAGGGGTAGAGACCCCAATGCCAGCAATGTGTCGCTTACTAGGCTGCTTGCTGTAGTTTTGATAAAACCAACATGTGATGATTGGTCCATTTGTTTTGTAATTGTTTTCACATGTGGGGCTGGGTTTGTGTTATAAACCTTGTGTGTTCATTGTAATTTTAGATGCCTATGAGTAGGACATAAAGTCCGAAACGTGTCAGGCGTGCAGGGGGTGTTATATAGAATGATTTCATATGCATGTAGGAACCTGTTCACGCATGCATGCAGGACAGCAAAAAAGGAAAATCTAGTTGCACATTCCATGTAAGTTCACAAAAGGCACACACCTGATATTATATCTACATCTGTTAAGTTTATGGAAAATTATTTCACGTGCAAGTTGGAATCTGTTTACCCATGCATGTAAGAAAAAAAAAAAAACTACAAAAATCGAAATGCAGTGAAATTGGCATGAAGCAGTATAACAACAAAGAACAATTTACTTATATTGCTCCTAGCCTAAGGGGGAACCTGACAAACTACCATGTGTTCAATTGACTACTTAACTCTGCTGTTCCTAAGTGAACATCCATCCCTGCTACAACAGGGTACCTTATTATCTACTCTTCTCTTCAAAGTGTTTTCTGCACATTCAACTCTGCTGCATAAAAGTGTCTACCTGCCTTTTCATCTCTGCTGATTAAAGGAGCTGTCTGCATACTCAGCTCTGCTGCATTAAAGGGAACCTGTCACCCCCAAAATTGAAGTTGAGCTAAGCCCATTGCCATCAGAGGCTTATCTACAGCATTCTGGAATGCTGTAGATAAGCCCCTGATGTAACGTGAAAGATGAGAAAAAGAGGTTAGATTATACTCACCGAGGCGGTCCGATCCGATGGGCGTCGCGGTCTGGGGCCTCCCATCCTCATACGATGACATCCTCTTCTTGTCTTTACACTGCGGCTCCGGCGCAGGCGTACTTTGTGTGCCCTGTTGATGGCAGAGCAAAGTACTGCAGTGCGCAGGCGCCAGGCCTCTCTGATCTTTCCCAGCACCTGCGCATTGCAGTACTTTGCTCTGCCCGCAACTGGGCAGACAAAGTACGCCTGCGCTGGAGCCGCACCATGAAGACAAGAAGAGGACGTCATCATAATAAGATGGGAGGCCCCGGACCGCGACACCCATCAGGCCGGACTGCAGCCGGACCGCCCCTGGGTGAGTATAATCTAACCTCTTTTTCTCATCTTTCAGGATACATCAGGGGCTTATCTACAGCATTACAGAATGCTGTAGATAAGCCCCTGATGCCGGTGGCCTTAGCTTAACTTCCATTTTGGGGGCGACAGGTTAACTTTCAAGTACTTGTCTGCTTACACGTCTTTACTAATTTAAAGTGCTGTCTGCACATTTAGCTGTCCTGCATCAAGGTACCCTATAACTCACTCATTTAAACTGAGTCTAGTCCCACTTGACTATAGAATCTAGCACTTCCAGTTCCACTGATCCATGCAACTTTAACCCCTTCCCGACCCATGACGCCACGTAGGCGTCATGAAAGTCGGTGCCAATCCGACCCATGACGCCTATGTGACGTCATGGAAAGATCACGTCCCTGCAGATCGGGTGAAAGGGTTTACTCCCATTTCACCCGATCTGCAGGGACAGGGGAAGTGGTAGTTTAGCCCAGGGGGGGGGCTTCACCCCCCCGTGGCTACGATCGCTCTGATTGGCTGTTGAAAGGGCTAAACTAGAAGAAGAGGGGACGGGAAGAAAAACATTAGACTCGAACAAAGACGACCCAGGAAAACATACTCAGAAGGGAGGTAAGAACATTTCTAAAACAATCCACAGTGAGGAGATTGGAACAAAACAAAATCCTCTAAACTGCATGCTCGCAAACGCCAGAAGCCTGACAAACAAGATGGAAGAACTAGAAGCAGAAATATCTACAGGTAACTTTGACATAGTGGGAATAACCGAGACATGGTTAGATGAAAGCTATGACTGGGCAGTTAACTTACAGGGTTACAGTCTGTTTAGAAAGGATCGTAAAAATCGGAGAGGAGGAGGGGTTTGTCTCTATGTAAAGTCTTGTCTAAAGTCCACTTTAAGGGAGGATATTAGCGAAGGGAATGAGGTTGTCGAGTCCATATGGGTTGAAATTCATGGAGGGAAAAATGGTAACAAAATTCTCATTGGGGTCTGTTACAAACCCCCAAATATAACAGAAAGCATGGAAAGTCTACTTCTAAAGCAGATAGATGAAGCTGCAACCCATAATGAGGTCCTGGTTATGGGGGACTTTAACTACCCGGATATTAACTGGGAAACAGAAACCTGTGAAACGCATAAAGGCAACAGGTTTCTGCTAATAACCAAGAAAAATTATCTTTCACAATTGGTGCAGAATCCAACCAGAGGAGCAGCACTTTTAGACCTAATACTATCTAATAGACCTGACAGAATAACAAATCTGCAGGTGGTTGGGCATTTAGGAAATAGCGACCACAATATTGTGCAGTTTCACCTGTCTTTCACTAGGGGGACTTGTCAGGGAGTCACAAAAACATTGAACTTTAGGAAGGCAAAGTTTGAACAGCTTAGAGATGCCCTTAATCTGGTAGACTGGGACAATATCCTCAGAAATGAGAATACAGATAATAAATGGGAAATGTTTAAGAACATCCTAAATAGGCAGTGTAAGCGGTTTATACCTTGTGGGAATAAAAGGACTAGAAATAGGAAAAACCCAATGTGGCTAAACAAAGAAGTAAGACAGGCAATTAACAGTAAAAAGAAAGCATTTGCACTACTAAAGCAGGATGGCACCATTGAAGCTCTAAAAAACTATAGGGAGAAAAATACTTTATCTAAAAAACTAATTAAAGCTGCCAAAAAGGAAACAGAGAAGCACATTGCTAAGGAGAGTAAAACTAATCCCAAACTGTTCTTCAACTATATCAATAGTAAAAGAATAAAAACTGAAAATGTAGGCCCCTTAAAAAATAGTGAGGAAAGAATGGTTGTAGATGACGAGGAAAAAGCTAACATATTAAACACCTTCTTCTCCACGGTATTCACGGTGGAAAATGAAATGCTAGGTGAAATCCCAAGAAACAATGAAAACCCTATATTAAGGGTCACCAATCTAACCCAAGAAGAGGTGCGAAACCGGCTAAATAAGATTAAAATAGATAAATCTCCGGGTCCGGATGGCATACACCCACGAGTACTAAGAGAACTAAGTAATGTAATAGATAAACCATTATTTCTTATTTTTAGTGACTCTATAGCGACAGGGTCTGTTCCGCAGGACTGGCGCATAGCAAATGTGGTGCCAATATTCAAAAAGGGCTCTAAAAGTGAACCTGGAAATTATAGGCCAGTAAGTCTAACCTCTATTGTTGGTAAAATATTTGAAGGGTTTCTGAGGGATGTTATTCTGGATTATCTCAATGAGAATAACTGTTTAACTCCATATCAGCATGGGTTTATGAGAAATCGCTCCTGTCAAACCAATCTAATCAGTTTTTATGAAGAGGTAAGCTATAGACTGGACCACGGTGAGTCATTGGACGTGGTATATCTCGATTTTTCCAAAGCGTTTGATACCGTGCCGCACAAGAGGTTGGTACACAAAATGAGAATGCTTGGTCTGGGGGAAAATGTGTGTAAATGGGTTAGTAACTGGCTTAGTGATAGAAAGCAGAGGGTGGTTATAAATGGTATAGTCTCTAACTGGGTCGCTGTGACCAGTGGGGTACCGCAGGGGTCAGTATTGGGACCTGTTCTCTTCAACATATTCATTAATGATCTGGTAGAAGGTTTACACAGTAAAATATCGATATTTGCAGATGATACAAAACTATGTAAAGCAGTTAATACAAGAGAAGATAGTATTCTGCTACAGATGGATCTGGATAAGTTGGAAACTTGGGCTGAAAGGTGGCAGATGAGGTTTAACAATGTTAAATGTAAGGTTATACACATGGGAAGAGGGAATCAATATCACCATTACACACTGAACGGGAAACCACTGGGTAAATCTGACAGGGAGAAGGACTTGGGGATCCTAGTTAATGATAAACTTACCTGGAGCAGCCAGTGCCAGGCAGCAGCTGCCAAGGCAAACAGGATCATGGGGTGCATTAAAAGAGGTCTGGATACACATGATGAGAGCATTATACTGCCTCTGTACAAATCCCTAGTTAGACCGCACATGGAGTACTGTGTCCAGTTTTGGGCACCGGTGCTCAGGAAGGATATAATGGAACTAGAGAGAGTACAAAGGAGGGCAACAAAATTAATAAAGGGGATGGGAGAACTACAATACCCAGATAGATTAGCGAAATTAGGATTATTTAGTCTAGAAAAAAGACGACTGAGGGGCGATCTAATAACCATGTATAAGTATATAAGGGGACAATACAAATATCTCGCTGAGGATCTGTTTATACCAAGGAAGGTGACGGGCACAAGGGGGCATTCTTTGCGTCTGGAGGAGAGAAGGTTTTTCCACCAACATAGAAGAGGATTCTTTACTGTTAGGGCAGTGAGAATCTGGAATTGCTTGCCTGAGGAGGTGGTGATGGCGAACTCAGTCGAGGGGTTCAAGAGAGGCCTGGATGTCTTCCTGGAGCAGAACAATATTGTATCATACAATTATTAGGTTCTGTAGAAGGACGTAGATCTGGGTATTTATTATGATGGAATATAGGCTGAACTGGATGGACAAATGTCTTTTTTCGGCCTTACTAACTATGTTACTATGCTACTATGAAAGTGAAACTGCCAATCAGAGCGATTTGTAATATTTCACCTATTATAACTGGTGAAATATTACAATCCAGCCATGGCCGATGCTGCAATATCATCGGCCATGGCTGGAAACACTAATGTGCCCCCACCCCACCCCACCGATTGCCCCCCAGCCCTCCGATCTGTCCGGTACACTGCTCCGGCTCCCCTCCGTCCTGTGCTCTGCCCCCCTGTGCTCTTGTCCGCTCCCCCCGTGCTCCAATCACCCCCCCTGCATTCCGATCCACCCCCCCGTGCTCCGTTCCACCCCCCGTGCTCCGTTCCACCCCCCCGTGCTCCGTTCCACCCCTCCCGCGCTCCGATCCACCCCCCCATGCTCCGATCCCCCCCCGTGCTCCCCCCCACCCCATCATACTTACCGATATCTCTGTGATCAAAATAAAAAAATAATAAATGACCCCCCCTTTGTCACCCCCATAGGTAGGGACAATAAAAAAATAAAGAATTTTTTTTTCCCACTAATGTTAGAATAGGGTTAGGGTTAGGGCTAGGGTTAGGGTAAGGGCTAGGGTTAGGGGTAGAATTAGGGGTAGGGTTAGGGGTAGGGTTAGGGTTAGGGCTATAGGGGTAGGGTTAGGGTTAGGGCTAGGGTTAGGGCTAGGGTTAGGGTTAGGGTTTCGGTATGTGCACACGTATTCTGGTCCTCTGCGAATTTTTTTGCTGCGGATTTGATAAATCCGCAGTGCTAAACCACTGCGGATTTATGGCGGATTTACCGCGTTTTTTCTGCGCATTTCACTGCGGTTTTACAACTGCGATTTTCTATTTGAGCACTTGTAAAACCGCTGCGGAATCCGCACAAAGAAGTGACATGCTGCAGAATGTAAACCGCTGCGTTTCCGTGCAGTTTTTCCGCAGCATGTGTACAGCAATTTTCGTTTCCCATAGGTTTACATTGAACTGTAAACTCATGGGAAACTGCTGCGGATCCGCAGCGTTTTCCGCAGCGTGTGCACATACCTTTAGAATTAGGTTATGTGCACACGGTGCAGATTTGGCTGCGGATCCGCAGCGGATTGGCCGCTGCGGATTCGCAGCAGTGTTCCATCAAATACCACGTGGAAATGCTGCGTTGTATTTTCCGCAGCATGTCAATTCTTTGTGCGGATTCCGCAGCGTTTTACACCTGTTCCTCAATAGGAATCCACAGGTGAAATCCGCACAAAAAACACTGGAAAACCGCAGAAAATCCGCAGGTAAAACGCAGTGCCTTTTACCTGCGGATTTTTCAAAAATGATGCTGAAAAATCTCACACGAATCCACAACGTGGGCACATAGCCTTAGGGTTAGGGTTGGAATTAGGGTTGTGGTTAGGGATGTGATTAGGGTTATGGCTACAGTTGGGATTAGGGTTAGGGGTGTGTTGGGGTTAGTGTTGGAGGTAGAATTGAGGGGTTTCCACTGTTTAGGCACATCAGGGGTCTCCAAACGCAACATGGGGCCACCATTGATTCCAGCCAATCTCGTATTCAAAAAGTCAAATGGTGCTCCCTCAATTCCGAGCCCCGACGTGCGCCCAAACAGTGGTTTACCCCCACATATGGGGTACCAGCATACTCAGGATAAACTGCGCAACAATTACTGGGGTCAAGTTTCTCCTGTTACCCTTGTGAAAATAAAAAAATGCTTGCTAAAACATCATTTTTGAGGCAAGAAAAATGATTTTTTATTTTCACGGCTCTGCGTTGTAAACTTCTGTGAAGCACTTGGGGGTTCAAAGTGCTCACCACATATCTAGATAAGTTCCTTGGGGGGTCTAGTTTCTAAAATGGGGTCACTTGTGGGGGGTTTCTACTGTTTAGGCACACCAGGGGCTCTGCAAACGCAATGTGACGCCCGCAGACCATTCCATCAAAGTCTGCATTTCAAAAGTCACTACTTCCCTTCTGAGCCCCGACGTGTGCCCAAACAGTGGTTTACCTCCACACATGGGGTATCAGCGTACTCAGGAGAAACTGGACAACAACTTTTGGGGTCCAATTTCTCCTGTAACCCTTGGGAAAATAAAAAATTCTGGGCTAAATAATTATTTTTGAGGAAAGAAAAGGTATTTATTATTTTCACGGTTCTGCATTATAAACTTCTAGGAAGCACTTGGGGGTTCAAAGTGCTCACCACACATCTAGATAAGTTGCTTTCGGGGTCTAGTTTCCAAAATGGGGTCACTTGTGGGGGGTTTCTACTGTTTAGGCACATCAGGGGCTCTGCAAACGCAACGTGATGCCCGCAGAGCATTCCATCAAAGTCTGCATTTCAAAACGTCACTACTTCAATTCCGAGCCCCGGCATGTGCCCAAACAGTAGTTTACCCCCACATATGGGGTATCACCGTACTCAGGAGAAACTGGACAACAAATATTGGGGTCAAATTTCTCCTGTTACCCTTGGAAAAATTAAAAAATTCTGGGCTAAATAATTATTTTTGAGGAAAGAAAACGTATTTATTATTTTCACGGCTCTGCATTATAAACTTCTGTGAAGCACTTGGGGGTTCAAAGTGCTCACCACACATCTAGATAAGTTCCTTTCGGGGTCTAGTTTCCAAAATGGGGTCACTTGTGTGGGGTTTCTACTGTTAAGCCACATCAGGGGCTCTGCAAACGCAACGTGACGCCCACAGAGCATTCCATCAAAGTCTGCATTTCAAAACGTCACTACTTCACTTCCGAGCCCCGGCATGTGCCCAAACAGTGGTTTACCCCCACATATGGGGTATCAGCGTACTCAGGAGAAACTGTACAACAACTTTTGGGGTCAAATTTCTCCTGTTATCCTTGGGAAAATAAAAAATTGCAGGCTAAAATATCATTTTTGAGAAAATAATTTTTTATTTTATTTTCATGGCTCTGCGTTATAAACTTCTGTGAAGCACTTGGGGGTTCAAAGTCCTCACCACACATCTAGATTAGTTCCTTTGGGGGTCTAGTTTCCAAAATGGGGTCATTTCTGGGGGATCTCCAATGTTTAGGCACACAGGGGCTCTCCAAACGTGACATGGTGTCTGCTAATGATTGGAGCTAATTTTCCATTTAAAAAGCCAAATGGCGTGCCTTCCCTTCTGAGCCCTGCCGTGCGCCCTAACAGTGGTTTACCCCCACATATGGGGTATCAGCGTACTCAGGACAAACTGGACAACAACATTTGGTGTCCAATTTCTCCTATTACCCTTGGCAAAATAGGAAATTCCAGGCTAAAAAATCATTTTTGAGGAAAGAAAAATTATTTTTTATTTTCATGGCTCTGCGTTATAAACTTCTGTGAAGCACCTGGGGGTTTAAAGTGCTCAATATGCATCTAGATAAGTTCCTTGGGGGGTCTAGTTTCCAAAATGGGGTCACTTGTGGGGGAGCTCCAATGTTTAGGCACACAGGGGCTCTCCAAACGCGACATGGTGTCCGCTAACAATTGGAGCTAATTTTCCATTCAAAAAGTCAAATGGCGCGCCTTCCCTTCCGAGCCCTGCCGAGTGCCCAAACAGTGGTTTACCCCCACATATGAGGTATCGGCGTACTCGGGAGAAATTGCCCAACATATTTCATGATCCATTTTATCCTATTGCCCATGTGAAAATGAAAAAAATTGAGGCGAAAAGAATTTTTTTGTGAAAAAAAAGTACTTTTTCATTTTTACAGATCAATTTGTGAAGCACCTGAGGGATTAAAGTGCTCACTAGGCATCTAGATAAGTTCCTTGGGGGGTCTATTTTCCAAAATGGGGTCACTTGTGGGGGAGCGCCAATGTTTAGGCACACAGGGTCTCTCCAAACACGACATGGTGTCCGCTAACGATGGAGATAATTTTTCATTCAAAAAGTCAAATGGCGCTCCTTCCCTTCCGAGCCTTACCATGTGCCCAAACAGTGGTTTACCTCCACATGTGAGGTATTGGTGTACTCAGGAGAAATTGCCCAACAAATTTTACGATCCATTTTATCCTGTTGCCCATGTGAAAATGAAAAAATTGAGGCTAAAATAATTTTTTTGTAAAAAAAAAGTACTTTTTCATTTTTACGGATCAATTTGTGAAGCACCTGGGGGTTGAAAGTGCTCACTATGCATCTAGATAAGTTCCTTGGGGCGTCTAGTTTCCAAAATGGGGTCACTTTTGGGGGAGCTCCAATTGTTAGGCACACGGGGGCTCTCCAAACGTGACATGGTGTCCGCTAAAGAGTGGAGCCAATTTTTCATTCAAAAAGTCAAATGGCGCTCCTTCCCTTCCAAGCCCTGCCATGCGCCCAAACAGTGGCTTACCCCCACATATGAGGTATCAGCGTACTCAGGACAAATTGGACAACAACTTTCGTGGTTCAGTTTCTCCTTTTACCATTGGGAAAATAAAAAAATTGTTGCTGAAAGATCATTTTTGTGACTAAAAAGTTAAATGTTCATTTTTTCCTTCCATGTTGCTTCTGCTGCTGTGAAGTACCTGAAGGGTTAATAAACCGGGGTGCATTTTTTAGAATGGTGTCACTTTTGGGTATTTTCAGCCATATAGACCCCTCAAACTGACTTCAAATGTTAGGTGGTCCCTAAAAAAAATGGTTTTGTAAATTTCGTTGTAAAAATGAGAAATCGCTGGTCAAATTTTAACCCTTATAACTTCCTAGCAAAAAAAAATGTTGTTTCCAAAATTGTGCTGATGTAAATTAGACGTGTGGGAAATGTTATTTATTAACTATTTTGTGTCACATAACTCTCTGGTTTAACAGAATAAAAATTAAAAATGTGAAAATTGCAAAATTTTCAAAATTTTCGCCAAATTTCCGTTTTTATCACAAATAAACACAGAATTTATTGACCTAAATTTACCACTATCATGAAGCCCAATATGTCACGAGAAAACAATCTCATAATCGCTATGATCCGTTGAAGCGTTCCTGAGTTATTACCTCATAAAAGGACACTGGTCAGAATTGCAAAAAACGGCAAGGTCTTTAAGGTCAAAATAGGCTGGGTCATAAAGGGGTTAAACCTATTCCACTATCAACATGGGAGAGGGGAAAAGGGATTTTCACAGTGCTCACCAGAGTATCACAGGACCACGGGTGCCAGGTTCAATGTGGCTGGAGTCCACTTGTAAATGCAGGCAAAAATGGAAAAACCAGCACCAGGTGATTTCCATAAAAATTAAAGTTTTTCTTTTATTTAATACATTGTTTGTAAAAAGTTAAAAACATACATATCATAGAGTCTCAAGGGGCAAACATCCCCTGCATGCCTGACATGTTTCGGACTTTATGTCCTTACTCATATGCATCTAAAATTACAATGAACACACAAGGTTTATAACAGATACACAAACCCAGCCCCACAGCCCCATATGTGCAAACAATTACAAAACAAATGGACCAATCATGTTATGGTGGAATCAACCTTCGAATCTTAGTCTAGAGAAAGCAGAATTAGAAACATGCGGCAAACAAATATTGTTCTATCAAATATTGCCCTTAACATTTCTAAACAAAAATAGAAAAATAGAGCAATTAGTTGACACATATTCAAAAACTTACGATGTTAATAAAAGGGGTTCACTATTTCAACTGTTGTACAATATATGCCCCCTTCCGCTATACTGGTAATCACTCTTCCACATGCTATCCAACTTGTCACCCTTACTTGCTGCCTAATGAATATGCCTTACCAGATGAGCCTTAGCTCCCTATGTAAAATATTAGAAAAGAAAAATTACACCATAAAAATTCTTTACTTTTATTATTCTATTTTGACTCATATTACAGTCCGAATGGTAAAAACAATATTAAGTCTATATTACTCCCATGAGGCATCTGTTATGTCTGTTATTTTCTCAGATCTAACCTCATATCTGATGTCTGGCACTTTTTAATAGTGCCCAAAACTACTTTTCACTAGAGTTGAGCGACCTTGACCTTTTTAGAGTCGAGCCGGGTTTTGCGAAACCCGACTATGTCCAAAGTCGGGTCGAGTGAAATCGGCCGATTATGACGTAAAGTCGGGATCGACCGAAACACGAAACCCAATGCAAGTCAATGGGGCAGCATAGTCGGCAGTGAGTGGGGGCCAGGAAAACACCTAGAGTGCCCATTTTAATGTCAAAACCATCCATTCTTCTTAATGAAGCTTGTCAAGCGTAATTTACCTTATAATAATTGGAAGGCATTTGAAATTGGGGGTCATTTGGCTAAAGTTGTGGGGGGTAGGGCTGGTTCAAGTAATTAGTGGGCCCAGGAAATCTGGACCACGTCACGGCAGTGGAGCAGGGAGAGGTAAGTATTTCAACTTTGCAAGTGCTGTGAACCTGAGCAAGCAGGGGGGGCCCACTCGTTGGCATTGGCACTGGCACAGGGCCCCTCAAAGTACAGCGGTGTGTTTGCACGGCGGGGGCGCCTCCCACCGGCAGCAACACTTTTGCGTACTATGAGAGGCCCTGTGCCAGTGACGTCGCCAACTAGTATTCCTCCCCCCACCTGATGAAGGAACCTGCACTTTCATCTGCACCTTCCTCTTTGTCCCCGTGTAAGGTGGTATGGTATGCGGGAAGAGCAACCTGACTTTCAGCACGGTCACAATGTTGTTGTGTAGCGTGCACGGGGAATGTTGCGTTATGGGTCAATGTACCAGCAGACTCATCTATCACTGGCTGGGCAATGGGCACGATGAAGTGGAAACACAGATATAGGCCCAAAGAAGAAAGTGGGCTAAATGCAGTTCAAAATTGGTAACACAGGAATAACCAGGGGGCATTGCAGTGGAGGACAACTGGAATGAGAGGCTGACACAGAGAGTAGGGCCAAATCAGTAAGTAGTCGAAATGCAGTTCAAAATTGGCAACCGTAGTAAACAGGCGGCACAGCTTTGTTCAGTGGAGGAGAACAGCAAGGAGTGGCAGACACCGATAGTAGGCCCCAACCCAACTAGTAGGCCAAATGCAGTCTAACATTAACAACTACTTAACGAGAGGCTGAAAATGGTATTTCAGGACAGGAAACCAGGAGAACAGCAAGGAGTGGCAGACACCGATAGTAGGCCCCAAACCAACTAGTACGCCAAATGCAGTTGTTCCATTTAACCACAATTTAATGAGAGCCTGAAGATAGAAGCTCAGGAAAGGCAACCTGGGGAACACCTTGGAGTGTAACACACCATCTCTCTCCACCCCATACCCATTTTGTAGGCCTAATGCTGTGTACTTTTCTACAACTACTAAACGAGAGTCGGAAGACCGAAGCAATGGCAAGGAAACCTGGGGAACACCTTGGAGTGTAACACACCATCTCTCTCCACCCCATACCCAATTTGTAGGCCTAATGCAGCCTACTTTCCGACACCTACTAAACGAGAGCATGAAGATCGAAGCTCAGGAAAGGCAACCTGGGGAACACCTTGGAGTGTAACACACCATCTCTCTCCACCCCATACCCATTTTTTAGGCCTAATGCAGTGTACTTTTCTACAACTACTAAACGAGAGTCGGAAGACCGAAGCAATGGCAAGGAAACCTGGGGAACACCTTGGAGTGTAACACACCATCTCTCTCCACCCCATTCCCCATTTTTTAGGCCTAATGCAGCCTACTTTCCGACACCTACTAAACGAGAGCATGAAGATCGAAGCTCAGGAAAGGCAACCTGGGGAACACCTTGGAGTGTAACACACCATCTCTCTCCACCCCATACCCATTTTGTAGGCCTAATGCTGTGTACTTTTCTACAACTACTAAACGAGAGTCGGAAGACCGAAGCAATGGCAAGGAAACCTGGGGAACACCTTGGAGTGTAACACACCATCTCTCTCCACCCCATACCCAATTTGTAGGCCTAATGCAGCCTACTTTCCGACACCTACTAAACGAGAGCATGAAGATCGAAGCTCAGGAAAGGCAACCTGGGGAACACCTTGGAGTGTAACACACCATCTCTCTCCACCCCATACCCATTTTGTAGGCCTAATGCTGTGTACTTTTCTACAACTACTAAACGAGAGTCGGAAGACCGAAGCAATGGCAAGGAAACCTGGGGAACACCTTGGAGTGTAACACACCATCTCTCTCCACCCCATACCCAATTTGTAGGCCTAATGCAGCCTACTTTCCGACACCTACTAAACGAGAGCATGAAGATCGAAGCTCAGGAAAGGCAACCTGGTGAAAACCTTGGAGTGTAACACAACCTGTCTCTACACCCCATACCAAATTTGTAGGCCTAATGCAGCGTAGTTTCCACCAACTACTAAACGAGAGCCGGAAGATCGAAGCTCATGAAAGGCAACCCGGGGAACACCTTGGAGTGTAACACAACCTCTCTCTACACCACGAAAGGGCTGATTCTTAGGAAGGAAGGCTGTTGTAAATAAGCATTGCGCGTCCGAGGGTGATTATATTCTTATTCGGTATCTACTCACCCTCGGACGCGCCATGCTTCTTGATTTGTAATTAATGTTTATTTGCAATGTGCTTTTGACTTACTCAATTATTTTTTTAATTATTGATTTTATTAAATTAATAGTTTAACATCTTATTGGAAATAATTTAAAGGAGACGCGACAGGACAACACTCGGTGGATGCCATATCTGTGTTAACAACTCCAAAAAACTTTCAGTTAACTTCTTGCAGGAGAAAGAAATTGTAGCTGTTGGACCTTTGTAGTACAGTTCCAGATATTTGTTGTGTGTTTGTTTTGATTGTTAAAATGTCTGCATTTGAGATCTCAACACGATCTTATTTTTTATAATCAAATTAATTTTTTAAATATTTTATTAGGTTGGTTCAAGGGGTACACGGGCCGCAGTAGACAGGTCAGTGGAGGCCTAGTGGAAGGAGGGACCGCAGATGCGCCACTGTTTCACCCATACACAATTAGTAGGCCTAATGCAGCGTAGTTTCCAACAGCTACTAAACGAGAGCCGGAAGATCGAAGCTCAGGAAAGGCAACCTGGGGAACACCTTGGAGTGTAACACAACCTCTCTCTACACCACGGAAGGGCTGATTCTTAGGAAGGAAGGCTGTTGTAAATAAGCATTGCGCGTCCGAGGGTGATTATATTCTTATTCGGTATCTACTCACCCTCGGACGCGCCATGCTTCTTGATTTGTAATTAATGTTTATTTGCAATGTGCTTTTGACTTACTCAATTATTTTTTTAATTATTGATTTTATTAAATTAATAGTTTAACATCTTATTGGAAATAATTTAAAGGAGACGCGACAGGACAACACTCGGTGGATGCCATATCTGTGTTAACAACTCCAAAAAACTTTCAGTTAACTTCTTGCAGGAGAAAGAAATTGTAGCTGTTGGACCTTTGTAGTACAGTTCCAGATATTTGTTGTGTGTTTGTTTTGATTGTTAAAATGTCTGCATTTGAGATCTCAACACGATCTTATTTTTTATAATCAAATTAATTTTTTAAATATTTTATTAGGTTGGTTCAAGGGGTACACGGGCCGCAGTAGACAGGTCAGTGGAGGCCTAGTGGAAGGAGGGACCGCAGATGCGCCACTGTTTCACCCATACACAATTAGTAGGCCTAATGCAGCGTAGTTTCCAACAGCTACTAAACGAGAGCCGGAAGATCGAAGCTCAGGAAAGGCAACCTGGGGAACACCTTGGAGTGTAACACAACCTCTCTCTACACCACGGAAGGGCTGATTCTTAGGAAGGAAGGCTGTTGTAAATAAGCATTGCGCGTCCGAGGGTGATTATATTCTTATTCGGTATCTACTCACCCTCGGACGCGCCATGCTTCTTGATTTGTAATTAATGTTTATTTGCAATGTGCTTTTGACTTACTCAATTATTTTTTTAATTATTGATTTTATTAACTTAATAGTTTAACATCTTATTGGAAATAATTTAAAGGAGACGCGACAGGACAACACTCGGTGGATGCCATATCTGTGTTAACAACTCCAAAAAACTTTCAGTTAACTTCTTGCAGGAGAAAGAAATTGTAGCTGTTGGACCTTTGTAGTACAGTTCCAGATATTTGTTGTGTGTTTGTTTTGATTGTTAAAATGTCTGCATTTGAGATCTCAACACGATCTTATTTTTTATAATCAAATTAATTTTTTTTATATTTAATGATGTTGGTTCAAGGGGTACACGGGCAGCAATAGACAGGTCAGTGGAGGCCTAGTGGAAGGAGTGACGGCAGACAGGCATCAAAGGCCTAACATTGGGCTGGCTGTAGGCAAGTTAAAATTGGTTCCAGGGGAACACGGCCATCAGTGGCCTGGTCAGTGTAGTTGTAGTTGAAAGAACGGGACGCAGACAGGCTTCGAAGGCCTAACATAATAACATAGGGCTGGCTGTAGGCAAGTTAAAATTGGTTCCAAGGGAACACGGCCATCAGTGGCCTGGTCAGTGTAGTTGTAGTTGAAAGAACGGGACGCAGACAGGCTTCGAAGGCCTAACATAACAAACTTGGGCTGGCTGTAGGCACTTTTAAATTGGTTCCAGGGGTACACGGGCAGCAGTGGTCTGGTCAGTGGAAGTCTAGTGGAAGGAGTGACCGCAGACAGGCTTCCAAGGCCTAACATAACAAACTTGGGCTGGCTGTAGGCACTTTTAAATTGGTTCCAGGGGTACACGGGCAGCAGTGGTCTGGTCTGTGGAAGTCTAGTGGAAGGAGTGACCGCAGACAGGCTTCGAAGGCCTAACATAATAACATAGGGCTGGCTGTAGGCAAGTTAAAATTGGTTCCAAGGGAACACGGCCATCAGTGGCCTGGTCAGTGTAGTTGTAGTTGAAAGAACGGGACGCAGACAGGCTTCGAAGGCCTAACATAACAAACTTGGGCTGGCTGTAGGCACTTTTAAATTTGTTCCAGGGGTACATGGGCAGCAGTGTATGGTCAGTGGAAGTCTAGTGGAAGGAGTGACCGCAGACAGGCTTCCAAGGCCTAACATAACAAACTTGGGCTGGCTGTAGGCACTTTTAAATTGGTTCCAGGGGTACACGGGCAGCAGTGGTCTGGTCAGTGGAAGTCTAGTGGAAGGAGTGACCGCAGACAGGCTTCCAAGGCCTAACATAACAAACTTGGGCTGGCTGTAGGCACTTTTAAATTGGTTCCAGGGGTACACGGGCAGCAGTGGTCTGGTCTGTGGAAGTCTAGTGGAAGGAGTGACCGCAGACAGGCTTCGAAGGCCTAACATAATAACATAGGGCTGGCTGTAGGCAAGTTAAAATTGGTTCCAAGGGAACACGGCCATCAGTGGCCTGGTCAGTGTAGTTGTAGTTGAAAGAACGGGACGCAGACAGGCTTCGAAGGCCTAACATAACAAACTTGGGCTGGCTGTAGGCACTTTTAAATTTGTTCCAGGGGTACATGGGCAGCAGTGTATGGTCAGTGGAAGTCTAGTGGAAGGAGTGACCGCAGACAGGCTTCCAAGGCCTAACATAACAAACTTGGGCTGGCTGTAGGCACTTTTAAATTGGTTCCAGGGGTACACGGGCAGCAGTGGTCTGGTCAGTGGAAGTCTAGTGGAAGGAGTGACCGCAGACAGGCTTCCAAGGCCTAACATAACAAACTTGGGCTGGCTGTAGGCACTTTTAAATTGGTTCCAGGGGTACACGGGCAGCAGTGGTCTGGTCTGTGGAAGTCTAGTGGAAGGAGTGACCGCAGACAGGCTTCGAAGGCCTAACATAATAACATAGGGCTGGCTGTAGGCAAGTTAAAATTGGTTCCAAGGGAACACGGCCATCAGTGGCCTGGTCAGTGTAGTTGTAGTTGAAAGAACGGGACGCAGACAGGCTTCGAAGGCCTAACATAACAAACTTGGGCTGGCTGTAGGCACTTTTAAATTTGTTCCAGGGGTACATGGGCAGCAGTGTATGGTCAGTGGAAGTCTAGTGGAAGGAGTGACCGCAGACAGGCTTCCAAGGCCTAACATAACAAACTTGGGCTGGCTGTAGGCACTTTTAAATTGGTTCCAGGGGTACACGGGCAGCAGTGGTCTGGTCAGTGGAAGTCTAGTGGAAGGAGTGACCGCAGACAGGCTTCCAAGGCCTAACATAACAAACTTGGGCTGGCTGTAGGCACTTTTAAATTGGTTCCAGGGGTACACGGGCAGCAGTGGTCTGGTCTGTGGAAGTCTAGTGGAAGGAGTGACCGCAGACAGGCTTCGAAGGCCTAACATAATAACATAGGGCTGGCTGTAGGCAAGTTATAATTGGTTCCAAGGGAACACGGCCATCAGTGGCCTGGTCAGTGTAGTTGTAGTTGAAAGAACGGGACGCAGACAGGCTTCGAAGGCCTAACATAACAAACTTGGGCTGGCTGTAGGCACTTTTAAATTGGTTCCAGGGGTACACGGGCAGCAGTGGTCTGGTCAGTGGAAGTCTAGTGGAAGGAGTGACCGCAGACAGGCTTCGAAGGCCTAACATAACAAACTTGGGCTGGCTGTAGGCACTTTTAAATTTGTTCCAGGGGTACACGGGCAGCAGTGTATGGTCAGTGGAAGTCTAGTGGAAGGAGTGACCGCAGACAGGCTTCGAAGGCCTAACATAACAAACTTGGGCTGGCTGTAGGCACTTTTAAATTGGTTCCAGGGGTACACGGGCAGCAGTGGTCTGGTCTGTGGAAGTCTAGTGGAAGGAGTGACCGCAGACAGGCTTCGAAGGCCTAACATAACAAACTTGGGCTGGCTGTAGGCACTTTTAAATTGGTTCCAGGGGTACACGGGCAGCAGTGGTCTGGTCAGTGGAAGTCTAGTGGAAGGAGTGACCGCAGACAGGCTTCCAAGGCCTAACATAACAAAATTGGGCTGGCTGTAGGCACTTTAAATTGGTTCCAGGGGTACATGGGCAGCAGTGTATGGTCAGTGGAAGTCTAGTGGAAGGAGTGACGGCAGACAGTCTTCGAAGGCCTAACATAACAAAATTGGGCTGACTGTAGGCACTTTTAAATTGGTTCCAGGGTAACACGGCCAGCAGTGGCCTGGTCAGTGTAGTAGTTGTAGAAAGAAGGGACCGCAGACAGGCTTCGAAGGCCTAACATAACAAAAATGTCAAAACAATGGTATTGTCAGTGCCAGGCATTGAAGGATGTCAGCGCCTAGACTACACATTGGTGAAGCTGTGAGAGATAATTTTGCTAGTGGTAGAGCACTGTTTGAGCTGGGGGGGGGAACTGTCTTGTGGCCGGCGGTACAGGCACAGGGCCCCTCATATTACAACGGTGTGTCTGACGTTGGGTGCGCACCACCACCGCCAGAGACACTTTATTGTACTATGAGGGACCCAGTGGCAGTGCCGTCGACCAAAAGCGGCCACACCCACCTCTTCAGACAAACAGCACTCTCAAGGGTCCAAGCGCAAAGTGGCGATAGCACGGCCCCGTGTGGGGAGTTTGGCCATTTCGTGAGGTGGAAACATGTCGTATGCTGGACAATCAGGTGAAGAAAATTACGAGATTGGAAAAGTCATTCAGAATAGTCCACAGGCAAGACCTTTTCATAGGAAAGCTAGGTGTCAGCCGGGCAGGGTGGGGCAAAAGATTTTGAAATCCAGTTGTGGTTCATTTTAATGAAGGTTAGATCATCTACATTTTGGGTAGCCAGACGAGTCCTTTTTTCTGTTAGTATTGAACCTGCAGCACTGAATACTCTTTCTGATAGGACACTAGCTGCCGGGCAAGCAAGCTCCTGCAATGCATATTCTGCCAATTCTGGCCAGGTGTCTAATTTGGATGCCCAGTAATCAAATGGGAATGACGGTTGAGGGAGAACGTCGATAAGGGATGAAAAATAGTTTGTAACCATACTGGACAAATGTTGTCTCCTGTCACTTTGAATTGATGCTGCAGTACCTGTCCTGTCTGCGGTCATAGAAAAATCACTCCACAACCTGGTCAGAAAACCCCTCTGGCCAACGCCACTTCTGATTTCTGCCCCTCTAACACCTCTGGTCTGCTGGCCCCTGGAGCTCGTGTGAGAACGATCACGGACGCTGTGTGCAGGGAATGCCAGAAGCAAACGGTCAACAAGAGTTGATTGTTTTGTTGCTAATATTAGTTCCAAGTTCTCATGTGGCATAATATTTTGCAATTTGCCTTTATAGCGAGGATCAAGGAGGCAGGCCAACCAGTAATCGTCATCGTTCATCATTTTTTTAATGCGTGTGTCCCTTTTGAGGATACGCAAGGCATAATCCGCCATGTGGGCCAAAGTTCCCGTTGTCAAATCTGCGGTTGTGCTTGGTTGAGGGGCAGTTGCAGGCAAATCTACGTCACTTGTGTCCCTCAAAAAACCAGAACCCGGCCTTGCCACGCCACCAATTTCCCGTGCCCCCGGGAAAGCTTCCTCATTAAAAATATACTCATCCCCATCATCCTCCTCATCCTCCACCTCCTCTTCGCCCGGTACCTCGTCATGTACACTGCCCTGACCAGACAATCGCTGACTGTCATCAAGGCTTTCCTCTTCCTCTGGTGCAGACGCCTGATCCTTTATGTGCGTCAAACTTTGCATCAGCAGACGCATTAGGGGGATGCTCATGCTTATTATGGCGTTGTCTGCACTAACCAGCCGTGTGCATTCCTCAAAACACTGAAGGACTTGACACATGTCTTGAATCTTCGACCACTGCACACCTGACAACTCCATGTCTGCCATCCTACTGCCTGCCCGTGTATGTGTATCCTCCCACAAAAACATAACAGCCCGCCTCTGTTCGCACAGTCTCTGAAGCATGTGCAGTGTTGAGTTCCACCTTGTTGCAATGTCTATGATTAGGCGATGCTGGGGAAGGTTCAAAGAACGCTGATAGGTCTGCATACGGCTGGAGTGTACAGGCGAACGGCGGATATGTGCGCAAAGTCCACGCACTTTGAGGAGCAGGTCGGATAACCCCGGATAACTTTTCAGGAAGCACTGCACCACCAGGTTTAAGGTGTGAGCCAGGCAAGGAATGTGTTTCAGTTGGGAAAGGGAGATGGCAGCCATGAAATTCCTGCCGTTATCACTCACTACCTTGCCTGCCTCAAGATCTACAGTGCCCAGCCACGACTGCGTTTCTTGCTGCAAGAACTCGGACAGAACTTCCGCGGTGTGTCTATTGTCGCCCAAACACTTCATAGCCAATACAGCCTGCTGACGTATGCCAGTAGCTGCCCCATAATGGGAGACCTGGTGTGCAACAGTGGCAGGTGCGGATGGAGTGTTTGTGCGACTGCGGTCTGTGGACGAGCTCTTGCTTCTGCAGGAGGACGAGGAGGAGGAGGAGGAGGAGGGGGTGCGAACGGCTACAGACAACTGTTTACTAGACCGTGGGCTAGGCAGAACTGTCCCAAACTTGCTGTCCCCTGTGGACCCTGAATCCACCACATTTACCCAGTGTGCCGTGATGGACACGTAACGTCCCTGGCCATGCCTACTGGTCCATGCATCTGTTGTCAGGTGCACCTTTGTGCTCACAGATTGCCTGAGTGCATGGACGATGCGCTCTTTAACATGCTGGTGGAGGGCTGGGATGGCTTTTCTGGAAAAAAAGTGTCGACTGGGTAGCTCGTAGCGTGGTACAGCGTAGTCCATCAGGTCTTTGAAAGCTTCGCTTTCAACTAACCGGTAGGGCATCATCTCTAACGAGATTAGTCTAGCTATGTGGGCGTTCAAACCCTGTGTACGCGGATGCGAGGCTAAGTATTTCCTTTTTCTAACCATAGTCTCATGTAGGGTGAGCTGGACTGGAGAGATGGAGATCGTGGAACTAGCGGGGGTGCCGGTGGACATGGCAGACTGAGAGACGGTGGGAGATGGTATTGTTGCCGCCGGTGCCCTAGATGCAGTGTTTCCTACTACGAAACTGGTGATTCCCTGACCCTGACTGCTTTGGCCTGGCAAAGATACCTGCACAGATACAGCAGGTGGTGCGCTAAATGGTGGTCCTACACTGCCGGAAGGGATGTTGCGTTGATGACTAGCTTCATTGGCCGAGGGTGCAACAACCTTAAGGGACGTTTGGTAGTTAGTCCAAGCTTTCAAATGCATGGTGGTTAAATGTCTATGCATGCAACTAGTATTGAGACTTTTCAGATTCTGACCTCTGCTTAAGGAAGTAGAACATTTTTGACAGATGACTTTGCGCTGATCAATTGGATGTTGTTTAAAAAAATGCCAGACTGCACTCTTTCTAGCATCGGATACCTTTACAGGCATTGCAGACTGAGCTTTAACCGGATGGCCACGCTGTCCTCCACCAGGTTTTGGCTTTGCCACGCGTTTTGGGCAAGATACGGGCCCGGCAGATGGAACCTGTGGCGATGTTGATGCCTGCTGCGGCCCCTCCTCCTCCTCTGCTTCAGAACTGCTGCCGCCTGCACCCTGTTCCCCCAATGGCTGCCAATCGGGGTCAAGAACTGGGTCATCTAATAACTCTTCTTGTACCTCCTGCGCAACTTCGTCTGTGTCACCGTGTCGTTCGGTGGTATAGCGTTCGTGATGGGGCAACATAGTCTCATCAGGGTCTGATTCTTGATCAGCACCCTGCGAGGGCAATGTTGTGGTCTGAGTCAAAGGACCAGCATAGTAGTCTGGCTGTGGCTGTGCGTCAGTGCACTCCATGTCAGATTCAATTTGTAATGGGCATGGACTGTTAACTGCTTCACTTTCTAAGCCAGGGACGGTATGTGTAAAGAGCTCCATGGAGTAACCCGTTGTGTCGCCTGCTGCATTCTTCTCTGTTGTTGTTTTTGCTGAAGAGGACAAGGAAGTGACTTGTCCCTGACCGTGAACATCCACTAACGACGCGCTGCTTTTACTTTTACCAGTTTCACGAGAGGAGGCAAAAGAGCTAGAGGCTGAGTCAGCAAGATAAGCCAAAACTTGCTCTTGCTGCTCCGGCTTTAAAAGCGGTTTTCCTAATCCCAGAAAAGGGAGCGTTCGAGGCCTTGTGTAGCCGGACGACGAACCTGGCTCCACAGCTCCAGACTTAGGTGCAATATTTTTTTCCCCACGACCACCTGATGCTCCACCACTACCACTACCCTCATTACCAGCTGACAATGAACGCCCCCGGCCACGACCTCTTCCACTAGACTTCCTCATTGTTTTAAAAACGTAACCAAACTAACGTTATTTGTTGCAGTCACACAACTTACACGGTGAGCTATAACTTCAGTATGATTTAGCTACCCCTTTACAGGTTGGTGAGACCACAGCGAAAATCAGGCCCAATGTTACACACTCTTTTTTTGGTGGCTGCAAATTAGAGAGATGCCCCACACGCAGGACTGTCACTGAAGCACAAATGTTAATATTAATGTCACACTATTATTTTTTTTTTATTTTTATTTTTTTCAGGAACACTTTAGAAACCCCCCCAAAAAAAAAAAATAGATTTTTGCAGGGAGAATTTAGAAAACAAATGTAACAAACTATATGCTTTCTATGGGCCACTGAGTGAGAGATGACGCACACAGGAATCAGGAGTGGCACACAAGCCCAGAGGCCAATATTTTTCTACCAATGATTGATGGAGTTATTTTCTCTGGTAGATTTTGGAACCCAAATCAAGGAAAAAAAATATAGGCTTTCTATGGACCACAATTGGAGAGAGAGAGAGAGAGAGAGAGAGAGATGGCACACCCAGGAGTCAAGACTGGCACACAAGCAGAAAGGCCAATATTAATCTCCCATTTTTTTTTGGGGTTTGTTTTTTTTTTTTTTTTTTCAGGGAGACTTTAGAAAAAAAAATAATAAAAAAAATATGATTTTATCAGGAAGAATTTAGAAACCAAATAAAATAAAATTATTTTTTCAGGGAGAATTTATAAAACAAATAAAAACAAAAATAGGCGTTCTATGGCCCACTGACTGAGAGATGACGCACACAGGAGTCAGGAGTGGCACACAAGCCCAGAGGCCAATATTTTTCTACCAATGATTGATGTAGTTATTTTCTCTGGTAGATTTTGGAACCCAAATCAAGGAAAAAAAATATAGGCTTTCTATGGACCACAATTGGAGAGAGAGAGAGAGAGAGAGAGAGAGGGCACACCCAGGAGTCAAGACTGGCACACAAGCAGAAAGGCCAATATTAATCTCCCACTGTTTTTTTTGTTTGTTTGTTTTTTTTTTTTTTTCAGGGAGACTTTAGAAAAAAAAATAATAAAAAAAATATGATTTTATCAGGAAGAATTTAGAAACCAAATAAAATAAAATGATTTTTTCAGGGAGAATTTATAAAAAAAATAAAAACAAAAATAGGCGTTCTATGGCCCACTGACTGAGAGATGACGCACACAGGAGTCAGGAGTGGCACACAAGCCCAGAGGCCAATATTTTTCTACCAATCATTGATGTAGTTATTTTCTCTGGTAGATTTTGGAACCCAAATCAAGGAAAAAAAATATAGGCTTTCTATGGACCACAATTGGAGAGAGAGAGAGAGAGAGAGAGAGAGAGAGATGGCACACCCAGGAGTCAAGACTGGCACACAAGCAGAAAGGCCAATATTAATCTCCCACTGTTTTTTTTTTTTTTTTTTTTTTTTTTCCGGGAGACTTTAGAAAAAAAAATAATAAAAAAAATATGATTTTATCAGGAAGAATTTAGAAACCAAATAAAATAAAATGATTTTTTCAGGGAGAATTTAGAAAACAAATAAAACCAAAAATAGGCGTTCTATGGCCCACTGACTGAGAGAGAGAGAGAGATGGAACGCTTAGTACTGGCACACAAGCCCAAAGGGCAATATTAATCTCCCTTTTTTTTTCCAGGGAGAATTTCTAAAACCCCAAAAAAAAAAAAAATAGGCTTTCTATGGCCCACTATTTGTGAGAGAGATGGGACGCTCAGGACTGGCACAGATGGCACGCTCAGGACTGGCACAGAAGCCCAGAGGCCAATATTAATCTCCCTTTTTTTCTGGGAGAATTTATAAAACCAAAAAAATATTTAAATAGGCTTTCTATGGCCCACTATTTGTGAGAGAGATGGCACGCTCAGGACTGGCACAGATGGCACGCTCACAACTGGCACACAAGCCCAGAGGCCAATATTAATCTCCCTTTTTTCAGGGAAAATTTATAAAACCAAAAAAAAAATTAAATAGGCTTTCTATGGCCCACTATTTGTGAGAGAGATGGCACGCTCAGGACTGGCACAGATGGCACGCTCACAACTGGCACACAAGCCCAGAGGCCAATATTAATCTCCCTTTTTTCAGGGAAAATTTATAAAACAAAAAAAAAAATTAAATAGGCTTTCTATGGCCCACTATTTGTGAGAGAGATGGCACGCTCAGGACTGGCACAGATGGCACGCTCACAACTGGCACACAAGCCCAGAGGCCAATATTAATCTCCCTTTTTTTCAGGGAGAATTTATAAAACCAAAAAAAAAATTAAATAGGCTTTCTATGGCCCACTATTTGTGAGAGAGATGGCACGCTCAGGGCTGGCACAGATGGCACGCTCAGGACTGGCACACAAGCCCAGAGGCCAATATTAATCTCCCTTTTTTTCAGGGAGAATTTATAAAACCCAAAAAAAAATAAAATAGGCTTTCTATGGCCCACTATTTGTGAGAGAGATGGCACACTCAGGACTGGCACACAAGCCCAAAGGCCAATATTAATCTCCCACTGTATTTTTATCAGGGAGAATTTATACACCCCACAAAAAAAAATACAGAAAAATTAAAAGGCTTTCTATGGCCCACTATGTGAGAGAGATGGCACACACAGGGATGGCACTCTAGCAGAAATGCCAAATTGCCAATCTTAATCTCCCACCAAAAAAAAAAAAAAAAACAGGGAATGTCCTACAATTACTATCTCCCTGCCTGCAGTAATCTCAGCCAGGTATGGCAGGCAGCAATAAGGAGTGGACTGATGCACAAATGAAATAAAAAGTGTGGACAAACAAAAAAGATAGCTGTGCAGAAAGGAAGGAACAAGAGGATTTGTGCTTTGAAAAAAGCAGTTGGTTTGCACAGCGGCGTACACACAGCAATGCAGCTATCAGGGAGCCTTCTAGGGCAGCCCAATGAGCTACAGCGCTGAGGGAAAAAAAAAAAAAAAAAAAACTTCCACTGTCCCTGCACACCGAGGGTGGTGTTGGACAGTGCAAATCGCTGCAGCACAAGCGGTTTTGTGGTTAATGGACCCTGCCTAACGCTATCCCTGCTTCTGACAAAGCGGCAGCAACCTCTCCCTAAGCTCAGATCAGCAGCAGTAAGATGGCGGTCGGCGGGAACGCCTCTTTATAGCCCCTGTGACGTCGCAGACAGCAAGCCAATCACTGCAATGCCCTTCTCTAAGATGGTGGGGACCAGGACCTATGTCATCACGCTGCCCACACTCTGCGTTTACCTTCATTGGCTGAGAAATGGCGCTTTTCGCGTCATTGAAACGCGACTTTGGCGCGAAAGTCGCGTACCGCATGGCCGACCCCGCACAGGGGTCGGATCGGGTTTCATGAAACCCCGACTTAGCCAAAAGTCGGCGACTTTTGAAAATGTTCGACCCGTTTCGCTCAACCCTACTTTTCACTCATGGTACTGTACTTTTAGAAAACATTGTGGTCAGTACTCAGGCAGTTAGTGGTGCTTAGCAGTAGGAAGAATATTTCAACAATAGTATAAGAAAGACCATAGCGTTCCTTTTTGCAGTGAAGAGAATTACATTAATCCACTAACATGTCAGCATGACTTATTCAGTGGAACCACACTTTACAAGATTGTCAATGTTTCGGTCTACCAGGGCCTTGGTCACAGCCTTTTAGGAGCAGTGTATGTACTGGATGTTTTGTGGAGCAGCTGACAGAATAGTACGATGTCAGCCTTTACACAGAAAATTAACTACACAGGAAAATTCTCTCCAATACAATGCTCGATATGAAAAAAAATTTGCAAAGTAGCTCATATGATCCAAACCAGAGACCAATCATAGACAGCAATGACTTGGGGTTCTTTTAATGGCAATATAGGGAGACTGCCCATCTGACCATTCATGAAAAACCCAGCACTGCCCAAAGTGCACATTCATGGAGAAATCCTTTTTTGTATACCTTTTGGAAATTTCACTTGGCAAATGATCTGATAGATGCCATGGAACAGTGGCATAGCTAGAGATCTATGTGCCCCGTGAAAAAATTGGACGTAGACCCAACCCACACGATTGTCATCTGAGCCCCTGTAGCATTCCAAATCCTTTAAATACAGTGCTCAAAAAAATATAGGGAACACTAAAATCCCACATCCTAGATATCTCTGAATGAAATATTCCAGTTGTAAATCTTTATTCATTACATAGTGGAATGCGTTGAGAACAATAAAACCTAAAAATGATCAACGTAAATCACAACTAATATACCACAGAGGTCTGGAGTTGGAATGATGCTCAAAACCAAAGTGGAAAATAAAGTTACAGGCTGATCCAACTTCAGTGGAAATACTTTAAGACAAAGAAATGATGCTCAGTAGTGTGTGTGGCCTCCACGTGCCTGTATGACCTCCCTACAACATCTGGCATGCTCCTGATGAGGTGGCGGATGGTCTCCTGAGTGATATCCTCCCAGACCTGGACTAAAGCATCTGCCAACTCCTGGACAGTCTGTGGTGCAACGTGACGTTGGTGGATGGTACGAGCCATGATGTCCCAGAACTGTTCAGTTCTGGGAAACGGGTGATCCAGTCCATAGCTTCAATGCCTTCATCTTGCAGGAACTGCTGACACACTCCAGCCAGATAAGGTATGGCATTGTCCTGCATTAGGAGGAACCCAGGGCCAACCGCACAAGCATATGGTCTCACAAGGGTCTGAGGATTTCATCTTGGTAACTAATGGCATTCAGGCTACCTCTAGTGAGCACATGGAGGGCTGTGCGGCCCTCCAAAGAATTGCCACCGCACACCATTACTGACCCACTGCAAAACTGGTCATGCTGAAGGATGTTGCAGGCAGCAGATCACTCTCCACGGTGTCTTCAGACTCTGTCACGTCTGTTGCATGAGCTCAGTGTGAACCTGCTTTCATCTGTGAAGAGCACAGGGTGCCAGTGGCAAATTTGCCAATCCTTGTGTTCTGTGGCAAATGCCAAGCGTCCTGCACGGTGTTGGGCTGTGAGCACAACCCCCATCTGTGGATGTCGGGCTCTCAGACCATCTTCATGGAGTCGGTTTCTAACCGTTTGTGTAGACACATGCACATTTGTGGCCTGCTGGAGGTCATTTTGCAGGGCTCTGGCAGTGCTCCTCCTGTTCCTCCTTGCAGAAAGGCTGAGGTAGCGGTCCTGCTGATAAGTTGTTGCCCTCCTATAGCCTCCTCCACATCTCCTGGTGTACTGGCCTGTCTCCTGGCAGCACCTCCAGCTTCTGGACACTACGCTGACAGACACAGCAAACCTTCTTGCCACAGCTCGCATTGATGTGCCATCCTGGATGAGCTGCACTACCTGAGCCACTTGTGTCAGTTGTAGAGTCCGTCTCATGCTACCACAAGTGTGAAATCACAACTTTCAAAAGTGACCAAAACATCAGCCAGAAAGCATTGGTACTATGAAGTGGTCTGTGGTCCCCACCTGCAGAACCACTCCTTTATTGAGTGTGTCTTGATAATTGCCAATAATTTCCATCTGTCTATTCCATTTGCACAACAGCATGTGAAATTGATTGTCAAAAGTGTTGCTTCCTAAGTGGACAGTTTGATTTCACAGAAGTTTAATTTACTTGGAGTTATATTCTGTTGCCTAAGTGTTTCCTTTTTTTTTTTTTGAGCAGTGTACATATGTCTTGGACCCCCCTTCAAAAAAATTGCCTGCTGATAACATAAATCTCGGCAGTAAACACGGCAGTAAAATAATTTTCTAAGTTATTGTTTGAAATAGTTGTTTGAACAGTTTTCAGAAAACAATTATATTTTGTTACCAAACAAGTCCGCTACAACAGAACTAATACACTAATAATAAACCGAATAAAGAGGATAAATAAATGGAGCAAAACCTTCATCCTTTTACTGAAAAAAAATCCAATACCAAGACCAACATGCCAATAATATAACTGTATTTTTCGGACTATAAGATGCACTTTTTACCCAAAACATTTGGGAGGAAAATGGGGGGTGCATATTATAGTGCTAATGCAGGCATACGTGGGGTTTCGGCAGAGGTGTGGCGTTGCTGCGGTGGTGGGCAGTGCAGAGTGCACCTGAGCAGGGTCCCTTTGTCAGGATGCCGGTGGCAGAAATGTGGCAGCGCTGCAGCTCGGTGTCCAGGGTGAGCAGAATGCATCACCGGTTTCCCTGCGGCCATCTTCCTGAAGCCATGGGCTGCCAGAGGCTTCAGGAAAATGGCCGCTTCAGGCCGCACGTGCGCAGACTGAAATCTCGATGGCACTCGGCTTCAGGAAAATGGCCGCCAGAGGCCGTGCGTGCACAGATTGAGATCTCAACGGCCTTTTTCCTGAAGCCAAGTGCCGCCAAGATTTTAATTTGAGCGCACGTGGCCTCTCACGGCCATTTTCCTGAAGCCTCCGGCGGCCCACAACTTAAGGATGATGGCCACAGGGATACTGGTGATGCTGTCTGCTCACCATGGACATCGGGCCGTGGTGCTGCCACATTTCTGCCACCAGCATCCTGAAGAAGGGACCCTGCTCAGGTGCACTCCGCACTGCCCACTGCCACAGCATCACCACACCTCTGCCGCAACCCCTGGTAAGCCTGTGTTTGCACCCTCCATTTTCCTCTCAAATTCTTTTTGGGGGGAAAGTGCGCCTTACAGTCTGAAAAATAATGTAAATCATCAAAATGCTGTGTTTACATGAATGTCAAAAATATTAAGTGGAAACAACATATTTTGTTTCAAAAGAACTAACTGCTTTAAAACACTGACTCATCTAAAATTAATATTGCATAGCACAATATTGTTGTATAGTTCAACAAAATGTAGGATGATTGTAGTAATAAAATATTTAACCTCCCTGATCTTTACATAACTTTTGTACAAAATATTGCCTTACAAACATACATAAAACCTAAGAGAGCAATGTGGAGTTTGCGACTCTGAGCATCACTAGTGTCATGTACTTTAGTCTTGCATCCTATCACAATGGAATGCCCTGCTGTTCCCTAACATAATTTCTGGTTTCTGCTGTCCTCTGTGTTTTACCGTATATGTCTTCAATTTACTGTCAGCCAACAAAAGCCGCAACGGAAGATGCTGGACAAATTATATTCTGTCTGATTTCCCAAATGTATCTGGTGCCACTAACTTCCTTTGAAAATATACAGTAGTTCCATTGTACATTGAATCAATGCTGAAACGGAAAAGACTTTGAACATAAAAACAGTTTGGAATGATTTCTTGATATTAGGTATTGAAGACTGGACACACATAAGCCATGATTACTCTGCACTGCAGATGTATTTACTGTGCCTATGAATAATTCTTCAGTCCATTAATTAAAATAGAGAAGAATTTCTTATTTCAGTTGAAACATTGATAAAAATCCCCCTCTGAAGCACTTGGTGATATTAAATAATGCCTTAGATAAGACTTTGCAAAGCTTTATTCTTTATGGTTTTCTTTGTTTCATTCATAGACCCCATTGCTTACATTTAGGTTTAGTTACATGAAAATACAAATTCTATACACATTTTTTTTATGTGAACAATAAAGTATTTACTATAATTGTACTAATGTAAAGATATAAAAATAGTAACAGTAAAATGTATTTACTCAACAAACCTGGGAAACACACATTCGCCAGAAGACTCGCTACACTCATCAGGAGGGCGTTAAACTAGAAGAAGAGGGGACGGGAAGAAAAACATTAGACTCGAACAAAGACGACCCAGGAAAACATACTCAGAAGGGAGGTAAGAACATTTCTAAAACAATCCACAGTGAGGAGATTGGAACAAAACAAAATCCTCTAAACTGCATGCTCGCAAACGCCAGAAGCCTGACAAACAAGATGGAAGAACTAGAAGCAGAAATATCTACAGGTAACTTTGACATAGTGGGAATAACCGAGACATGGTTAGATGAAAGCTATGACTGGGCAGTTAACTTACAGGGTTACAGTCTGTTTAGAAAGGATCGTAAAAATCGGAGAGGAGGAGGGGTTTGTCTCTATGTAAAGTCTTGTCTAAAGTCCACTTTAAGGGAGGATATTAGCGAAGGGAATGAGGATGTCGAGTCCATATGGGTTGAAATTCATGGAGGGAAAAATGGTAACAAAATTCTCATTGGGGTCTGTTACAAACCCCCAAATATAACAGAAAGCATGGAAAGTCTACTTCTAAAGCAGATAGATGAAGCTGCAACCCATAATGAGGTCCTGGTTATGGGGGACTTTAACTACCCGGATATTAACTGGGAAACAGAAACCTGTGAAACCCATAAAGGCAACAGGTTTCTGCTAATAACCAAGAAAAATTATCTTTCACAATTGGTGCAGAATCCAACCAGAGGAGCAGCACTTTTAGACCTAATACTATCTAATAGACCTGACAGAATAACAAATCTGCAGGTGGTTGGGCATTTAGGAAATAGCGACCACAATATTGTGCAGTTTCACCTGTCTGTCACTAGGGGGACTTGTCAGGGAGTCACAAAAACATTGAACTTTAGGAAGGCAAAGTTTGAACAGCTTAGAGATGCCCTTAATCTGGTAGACTGGGACAATATCCTCAGAAATGAGAATACAGATAATAAATGGGAAATGTTTAAGAACATCCTAAATAGGCAGTGTAAGCGGTTTATACCTTGTGGGAATAAAAGGACTAGAAATAGGAAAAACCCAATGTGGCTAAACAAAGAAGTAAGACAGGCAATTAACAGTAAAAAGAAAGCATTTGCACTACTAAAGCAGGATGGCACCATTGAAGCTCTAAAAAACTATAGGGAGAAAAATACTTTATCTAAAAAACTAATTAAAGCTGCCAAAAAGGAAACAGAGAAGCACATTGCTAAGGAGAGTAAAACTAATCCCAAACTGTTCTTCAACTATATCAATAGTAAAAGAATAAAAACTGAAAATGTAGGCCCCTTAAAAAAATAGTGAGGAAAGAATGGTTGTAGATGACGAGGAAAAAGCTAACATATTAAACACCTTCTTCTCCACGGTATTCACGGTGGAAAATGAAATGCTAGGTGAAATCCCAAGAAACAATGAAAACCCTATATTAAGGGTCACCAATCTAACCCAAGAAGAGGTGCGAAACCGGCTAAATAAGATTAAAATAGATAAATCTCCGGGTCCGGATGGCATACACCCACGAGTACTAAGAGAACTAAGTAATGTAATAGATAAACCATTATTTCTTATTTTTAGGGACTCTATAGAGACAGGGTCTGTTCCGCAGGATTGGCGCATAGCAAATGTGGTGCCAATATTCAAAAAGGGCTCTAAAAGTGAACCTGGAAATTATAGGCCAGTAAGTCTAACCTCTATTGTTGGTAAAATATTTGAAGGGTTTCTGAGGGATGTTATTCTGGATTATCTCAATGAGAATAACTGTTTAACTCCATATCAGCATGGGTTTATGAGAAATCGCTCCTGTCAAACCAATCTAATCAGTTTTTATGAAGAGGTAAGCTATAGACTGGACCACGGTGAGTCATTGGACGTGGTATATCTCGATTTTTCCAAAGCGTTTGATACCGTGCCGCACAAGAGGTTGGTACACAAAATGAGAATGCTTGGTCTGTGGGAAAATGTGTGTAAATGGGTTAGTAACTGGCTTAGTGATAGAAAGCAGAGGGTGGTTATAAATGGTATAGTCTCTAACTGGGTCGCTGTGACCAGTGGGGTACCGCAGGGGTCAGTATTGGGACCTGTTCTCTTCAACATATTCATTAATGATCTGGTAGAAGGTTTACACAGTAAAATATCAATATTTGCAGATGATACAAAACTATGTAAAGCAGTTAATACAAGAGAAGATAGTATTCTGCTACAGATGGATCTGGATAAGTTGGAAACTTGGGCTGAAAGGTGGCAGATGAGGTTTAACAATGATAAATGTAAGGTTATACACATGGGAAGAGGGAATCAATATCACCATTACACACTGAACGGGAAACCACTGGGTAAATCTGACAGGGAGAAGGACTTGGGGATCCTAGTTAATGATAAACTTACCTGGAGCAGCCAGTGCCAGGCAGCAGCTGCCAAGGCAAACAGGATCATGGGGTGCATTAAAAGAGGTCTGGATACACATGATGAGAGCATTATACTGCCTCTGTACAAATCCCTAGTTAGACCGCACATGGAGTACTGTGTCCAGTTTTGGGCACCGGTGCTCAGGAAGGATATAATGGAACTAGAGAGAGTACAAAGGAGGGCAACAAAATTAATAAAGGGGATGGGAGAACTACAATACCCAGATAGATTAGCGAAATTAGGATTATTTAGTCTAGAAAAAAGACGACTGAGGGGCGATCTAATAACCATGTATAAGTATATAAGGGGACAATACAAATATCTCGCTGAGGATCTGTTTATACCAAGGAAGGTGACGGGCACAAGGGGGCATTCTTTGCGTCTGGAGGAGAGAAGGTTTTTCCACCAACATAGAAGAGGATTCTTTACTGTTAGGGCAGTGAGAATCTGGAATTGCTTGCCTGAGGAGGTGGTGATGGCGAACTCAGTCGAGGGGTTCAAGAGAGGCCTGGATGTCTTCCTGGAGCAGAACAATATTGTATCATACAATTATTAGGTTCTGTAGAAGGACGTAGATCTGGGTATTTATTATGATGGAATATAGGCTGAACTGGATGGACAAATGTCTTTTTTCGGCCTTACTAACTATGTTACTATGTATGTTACTATGTTACTGTCTGCATGTAGAGATGTGCAAACCTGAATGGTAAGGTTCGGGGTCTGCACTGAACACCTAGTGTCCGGTAGCAAATCTCATACACAGACTTTTTAAGATACATCTGTTTTCCTGTTCAGCTTTGCTAGACTAAAAAAAACTTATTGAAAGGATACAGCGCAGCCAATCATCAAGCTTTTAGATTGCGATTGGCCGGCACACTACGCGACCCAGCCTGTATAAAAGCCGTATCACGATATTCTGCTCTTATTCGCTTAGGGACAGGGTGCAGCTGGTATGAGGGACAGAATCTGTCTGTGCACACTGCACAAATGTTTTTCTGTGTTTACTCTGGAACCCATATCTGTAGGAATACTGTGCCAAAAGCCGCTGTGTGTAGTCTGCAACCTAGCCTGTGAGAGTACTGTGCCTTTAAGCCACTGTGTGAAATAAATAATTGGCATCAGATGTCTTGTTGCCATTTGTAGTTGAAAGAAATTTTTTTGTGGACACAGGTGTTTTCAAGTAGTACATCAGCTAATACTGCCCACCGCTAAAATCAGCAAACCAAAGACAGGTCGAAAGCGCTTCCTAGTGTGGCATTTCTTCAGGGAATGTGCTAATGGCAAGCGACAGATGGTTTGCACTCTGTGCCATCATACCCTGAAGTGCTGCATAAATCTTCTGAACATGAGCACTAAGTGCATAACAAGGCATCGGAATTCCAAACATAAGCTACAGTGGAGAATGCAACTTGAAAAGCATGACAGATCTGAGCATCATTCTGCTCCCCTTCTGCTGCATTCTTGGCCTCTTCCTCTCCTTCATGATCAACAGGGCCACCTGCCTCCCCGTAAAGAGAGAATGTGACAGCATCACCACCAGTCACTTGGAAGGGTTCAGCTTTCCATCTCCCAAACCCTTGAGAAAAAGAGGAGATACCCCCTAGCCACCCACGAGCCAAGGTCAAGAATGATAGCATTTACAAATTACTAGCTTTTGAAATGCTGCCATTCCGGCTCATGGAGATAGAGTTTTAAAACACTGATAGATGTGACTTTCCCTCAGTACGTTGTTCACATCACCACTACTTTTCCAGGCAGGTATTCACTGCCTGCACACAGATGTTGTGGATCCAATCAGGTGTGCACTGCGCAATGCCATCAGTGGCAAGGTCCACACAACCACTGACTAGTACTGGCAACTAAGAACATTACATCTCCCTATGTACCCACTGGGTAAATGTATTGGTGTCTGGGACAAAGGAGGGACCATTCTAGCTCACGTCCAACCAACGCCAAGGATTGCTGGATGTTTATCTGTCCAGGTTGCCGCTTCCTCCTACTCCACTTTCTAAATTGTCTCCTCATCCAGTCACAGTAAGCTCTGCACCATCAACTTCAGCACAGCCATGGGGAAAAGACATCAGCTGTATTTAAACTCCTCTGTTTGTGCTTGTAGCAGCTCTGAGGCTAGCCGGTTTTATCCCTTGCCTGCAGCATGTGTTGAACTTGGTGTGCAGAGCTTCCTGGAAAATTACCCACTCATGCCGGTGCTGCTGCTGAAAGTGCGGGCAGTGTGTGCTCGCTATCAGTGTTCTCACCCTGCTTCTGCTTGCCTGTCTGTGCTCTAGCATCACTTCTGCTTTCCTGCTCACCACCTCTTATGCAACGGTGAGACGAGTAGCAGGCAATATTGGAGTTTAAACTGCAGCATGAGTTGCTCTGGGGAACAACATCACTACACCACCAATGAGTTGGCCTCCATGCATCACATGTGTTGCATTTTACGCAGCTTTGAATATTCCACCAATACAAAAACAGCGGCCAGGTACTCAACTGTTTTTCCAGGGGTTAGTTTGGGAGGATGAAGAGGAAAAGGAGGAGGATTAACAATCGTGTTCACAGTAGGGTGACACCCAAATCAGCTCAGGGGTATCATTGGACCATGACTGGGGGAATACACCTAGTCCATATACAGCACCTTCCACCAAGGACAGCATCTTGTTTCCTCTAGGCAGCTTGACACACATGAGCAAATACATGTTGCTGTGACTGCCAACAAATTGTCCGCATTGTTACCAGTGCTATATACTAGGTGGCCACCCTGCTTGATCCCTGCTACAAAGACAATGTATCATCACTACTTCAATGACTTGTTCAGGAGTGCCGAATGTGTGAATTCAAGAAGACACTGGAAGAGAAACTACTGCTGGTTTTCCCACCTGATAGTGGGGGCTCACAGGAACAATGCAGAGGAAGAGGAGAAAGTCGCCAAAGCAGCTAGGATACCGTAAGCACCTCGGAAGACGGTCAGCATAGCCAAAATGAGGCAAAGCTTTATCAGCATGCCATATCATCCAGCAACACCATCTGGCAAAGTAATTATTAGAAGGAGGCAGCGTTGCAACAACATTATGGAAGAGTATATGTCCACACATCTCCATGTACTAACTGCCCCATTTAAGTTCTGGTTCTCCAAAATTGGACACATCACCTGAGTTTGCCCTTTATGCTTGGGAGGTGCAGGCCTGCACTGCAAGTAGGGGTGCTGTCGGAACATGTGTTTGGTACGACAGGGGTTTATGATCACAGATAGGCGCATCCACATGTCCACATCCGATGTAGGAAAGCTAAAATTCCTAAGAAAAATAGGCATGGATCCCACAGGACTTGTCCATACCTTTGGATTACTGGAGAACTATACCTGCCGCACCGAGCCAGTCTTCAACTCTATTTGTCAATGGTTTCATTGGGGTACCTCTTTAACAAATAAAAGAAATACTGTACTGGCTACTTCCTCCTCCATCTCTTCCACCTACACCATCATGTACACCTCCTACACCTCCTTCTTCAATCGGACCTCCGCCCCCTGCTTCTATCTTGTCTTTTAATTCAATTCCCTAAAAAAACATTGAAAAATGAGAACAATACAAAACAAAGTAGATAACTCCTCCATTGCCTCCTCCGTCAGGGTGAATAGTGTAAGAACAGACAGGATGATGATGAGGTTGTAGATCCCACATAGTGTGAACCTAGAGTTATGCAGCTGAGTAGCTCAGCAGAAGGGCTGGAAGAGGAGAAAGATGAGGAGAATACGTTGCGGCTTCCAACTCAAACATGAAGTAATGCAACAATGACAAGCACTGCATCCTAGGCCCAATTGTGGCTGTGGCCAGCAACGGTCATGATTGTGCAGTTCACATGGGCAGCTAGGGTTGCCTAGCCTGGGCTTTTTGTGAGACTGCAAAGGATTACCCAACTCACATTATCTACCAAATTTGCAACAAAAACTCAGTAGAGGCATAAATTGCAAGAATTTGACAACTACATGCATGAACCGGTACATGCCCGATCAACATATCTTAGTGTGTGAATCTCACTGTGCTAAAATGCCAACTTGCAGGCCTCGCTAACCACCGGCTGTTCCATCAACCACATCTGCTGTCTCTTCTTTCTCCATCACCATACCAATTATTCTCACACAGGCCTCCAGCTGCAGAAACTCCACTTGTTTACACCTTACAGTCGGAGTGAGAGCAAGCCAGCTGTTACAGAAGTGGACATAACTGCTATTTTTTTGTCACCTAGCACAACACATCTTTATCAATCCACCATAACATCTCCACCTGCACCTCACTCACAATCCAGCAGTTTTTCCTGCTCTCCGTACTCAACCCTCTTTCATCACAGCAGCCAGCACTCGGTCTCACACTTCTGGTCATGTAAAATAATGTTTCTTCCTGCACATGTCAAAGCTAAGAGCTTGAACTCTACCAGCATGTCACAGACAAACATCACCATTTTCCCTGAAAAAATCTATGTCTGCTTACGTGCATTTCACCATTGACATGTGGACGAGCAAACATAGGCAGGAGCATTACATCTTGCTGACTGGACACTGAGTTACTCTGATGGCTGTGGGGGCAGGCGGTCAAAATGCTGCTCCACAAGTCTTGGAATCCCCAAGGCTTGCAGGACAAACCACAATATCTAACACTTCCTACACTGCTTCTGGCTCCTCCACCTCCTCTAGGGCCTCCACCTGTGCCCTCAACTTCTACCTTAATCAGACACATATTCCAAGAGTGCAGATAGAATACCCCTAAGCTCCCTACTTGACTAAACTTGGAGCCAGGGAAGGTCGTGTGCGATAATGGTGCAAACCTGGTGGCAGTCCTACACCGTGGTTACCTCACACACATGACTTGCATGGCTCACATCTTTAACCTGGTGGCACAGCAATTTCTCCACTGCTATTCTTACCTGGATGCACTGCTGCAGAATGCACTGTCGCTGTGTGCTCACTTCCGCAGATCGCACCCCGCAGGTCATCGACTTGCATCAGTACAGAGGTTTTTCAGCTTACCGATTAACCTTTTGTTTAGAGATGTTCTGACTTGGTGTAATTCCAGTCTGCATATGTTGCAGCAGCAACGAGCCTTGGTGGAGTATGTCTTTTTGCATAGCCTTGGCCAATGCAATATAGACGTGGTGTAAATGACGCTTCCGGATTGGACACAGGTGAAGGACCTCTGCTATTTTCTACACAGTTTTAAAATGGCTACAAAGATGGTTAGCGCTGATGATGCCATCATCATCATCACTATTCCTGTCATCTACATACTGGAGCACACTTTAAATAGTCTGTGTGAGGAGGTGAGGTCCTAGAGGAAGAGGTGGAAGCAGAGGAGGATGCAGAAGAGATAACAATGTTTCAAATTTCTTGACTGTCATCACACAGGCAGGTGCCATGGGAGGGTGGCTTATAGCAATCAAGTGGGGCTCATGGTACCAGACAAACTGTCAGTAAAGATGCAGGAGCCGAGGAAGAAGTAGAGGAGAATGAGGTGATTGATGCACAACAGTCAGGAGTTGAAGAGGATAATGATCCACTCTCTGTTTCCTGTGGTTGGTGGAAGGTGACATAGGAAACAACCTTCAGTGTTACCCCGCCCCCACACGGCATACCCCTATTCTTAGGGCTAGAAACAGTGCTGACTATTTGTTTGCCACTCTGTTAAATTCATGGTACAAGAATAAATTTAGCCAGATACTTCCCCCATGGAAATGGATGTGTGCATACTGCAGTATCGAAACACAATCGTAAGAGTAGTTTTCTCCAAGACAGCAATGAGTCTTAGGAGAGTGATTGGAGACTGCAGTGACCTGGAATCCTATATTCAAGAGAGAGAAGAAATCTGTGCATGTTTCAGGGAAAGAGGTTATCAGAATTGGTCTTTGAAAAAAGCAAAAAAGCCTGTGGAAAAAATTCCCAGAACTGACATGGTAAAATTCCATAAAAAAGAATCAAAAACCCATATTTGTCACCACCTATAGCAAAGAACACAACCAGATAAAAATGATTATTAAAAAATACTTGCCAATGCTCAAAAGCAATCCTGCTTTGGAAAGTATTTTTCAGGAAGGGTTTTTATTTTCCACAGGGAAAGCATCTACCCTTTCTGGTTTGTTAACTCCAAGTATGGTAATGGATAGTCCTATGCAATTGGTTGTATTACCGATAGTAGGGAGGGAGCGTGGTATCTAAAGATAGGTATACTCTGCATTAAGTTGGAGCAGCATCTTAGATGAAAAGATGGATATACCAGTATGTATATTGATGGTGATATAGAGATTAAAGTAAATTTGTAGTACTCACTGGTTTCTGCGCTGGTGGTAAGGGGCAAGTGCTATATCTCAAAGTCCAGGGGGATTACAGCTATCCTAAAGGATGACCGCTGAGCTGTAGGAGGATGTCCGCTATGCTGGAAGCCATCAGATCCTTGCGTGTCACTGCTGGAAGCAACGCTGAGGACGCGGCGGGAATGAAGGGGGCGAAATTTTGGCGTGACGTCACCGCAATGAGAGGACAGGTGCACAGGAGGAACCGCCTGTGTCTAAGTCCGTCCTTATATAGAAAAAATGTCAGTCTCCCTCCTGTGGTTGTGGTATTTGCATTGTATAAGGATAATACAATGTATGCAATTCCAATTATTTGCTGTGCTTATGAAGGAGAGTTGTCAGTGCATGTAGTGTGTGCAGGGCATAGCTGTGTACCATATGCAGAAAGTGGTACTGTGTATAGGGAAAGATAAGCCTAAACACATACTGCATATTGTACACAGCTCTGCTATGCACACATTACTTGCACTCTCACTTTTACTTCATATACATTGAAGATAATTAAAATATATATCTATATACACTATATGTTGCTTACATTTATACACACTACACGCTGCATTTCACAGCGTATATCGACCGAAGTGCACCCAAGTCTATAAATGTATGCAAAACATCAAAATACGCTTTGATGTCATCCAAGTGCAGTCTGATATACAGCTCTGGCAAAAATTAAGAGACCACTGCAAAATGTTCAGTTTGTCTGATTTTTCTCTTTATAGGTATATTTTTGAGTAAAATGTAAAATGTTCTTTTATTCTAAAAACTTCTGACAACTTGACTCCGAATTTCCAAGCTATAAATTTTGTATTTTTTTTTTCTGACAAAGAAAAATGGTCAAAATTAAAAAAACAACAGTGCTTTCAGCCCTGAAATAATGCAAAGAAAACAAGTTCATAATCATTTAGAAACAACAATACTAATGGTTTAACTCAGGAAGAGTTCAGAAATCAATATTTTGTGGAATAACCATGATTTTTAATCACAGCTTTCATGCGTCTTGGCATGCTTTCCACCAGTCTTTCACACTGCTTCTGGGGCAAAAATGTAAGCAGTTCTTCTTTGTTTGATGGCTTGTGACTATCCATCATCCTCTTGATTACATTTCAGAGGTTTCCAATGGGGTTCAGGTCTGGAGATTGGGCTGCCCATGACAGGGTTTTGATGTGGTGGTCTCTTAATTTTTGCAAGAGCTGAATGCTGACTCACACATTGGAGAAGATGGAGAAATGAAGTTCTTCATCTTCTTTGCACCTGTGAGCCAATTTTTCCATGCGAGAGAATCGGATCACAGTAAAATGACACTCGGCCCACGCTCACAGCAGAGTTTGAGCCGAGATCTTTTTTTCATATAGAATTCTATTCTGTCTTATAATTCTCATTCAGTATGTGATTGTTGACCTGATTAGACTGGCAATAGTTTGGAATGTGCACTCCTACTAACATTCATTGCCTTATTTTTCGTTTCTTCAAATGCACTGTACGTCAGTGACTGTTTGCTATATAGGTCAAGAGCACACAATTTTTAACGTGCTGCTGATCTGTAGTTCCATTTTCTGGAAAAGGAAAAATGACAGAACTTGCAAGAATTGGGCCAGTGTGTTTCAAGTGCCAGGGCGGAATCTTGGAAACAGTCTGTACCAGCCATATCATTTGTGACCTCAGGATGCAATAACTACCATCGCGGAAGACCGATAAGGTGAGAGAGGGATTTTCCTCCCTCTTACAACTTTTTAATTGCTGCAGTCACTATTGACTGTGGCATTTAGTGGGTTAAACAGCCAAGGGCGGTGATAGCACTGATCCTACAGGAGCTCAGCTGTCAGTTAATCCGAGCTCCTATCTTGATCACGTCGGACACAGCTTCTGTGCCTGCACAATCACCAGAACGTTCATTTGTATGAAAAGCCTTTCAGAATAAGGCCGGAGTCACACTACAGCGAGATACGGCCGAGTCTCGCAGGTTAAAACCAAGCTCTGGCACCGGCACTCCGGAGCGGAGCGTGCGGCTCCATATATTGCTATGCGGCCGCACGCTCCGCTCTGGAGTGCCGGTGCCAGAGCTTGGTTTTAACCGGCGAGACTCGGCCGTATCTCGCTGTGTGTGATCCCGGCCTAAGACTTACTATAAAATCTTATGTCATTAAGGGTTAAAAACATATCTAAGCATTTTGCAGTCTTTTTAAAAATGATAAATTATGTACAATATGAGAAGCATAAAAAATAAATGTGTGCATCATTGTTGCATAAGACAGCTCTTAATAATATGCTTGGCTCTTGGTTTTGAGATACAATAATAATTCAATATTATATTTTTATATATAACAATACATGTCTTATGTTGGTGGATAATCCTCCAGTACAAGTGTTTTATTCACTATAATATTTTAATTCATTTTATTGCAAAACTTTTTTCATTTGAAAATATTCCCCAACTCTGTGATTTTTTTTTAATATTCGGTTTGTAATTAGGTGAAGTGAAAATAACACTACTTTGATTCTTGGGTGCATTAAATACGACAAATAGTTCTGGATTTATGAAATATCCCATTTTTTTTCAATCCATTAATGAAAATCAACAAGAAGAGATATTTTAGAACTAAAAAAGAATTGGAATAATAAATGTTATGATTGGAAAGAAAATAAGAAGGGAAATGAGAAAAGGGAAAACAAAAATACAACAGTAAGAAATAAGTAGTTAAAAAAATGACATTTTACATTAACAAAAACAGAATGCAATAAAGTTCAATTTGCTGCCGAAAATTCACAATAATCATTGTTAGTAAAATACTACGGTAAAGCTCAGCTTTATATGATAAAAAATATATGAAATGACAGCAGGCATTCTTTGTTCTTGGGCACAACAATTCATGTTTGTTATTACAGCTTGCATTTAGAATTTAAACATTCATGTGAACATGGGGAGTATCACTATTTTTGGACATTATGTGACCTGTATATGGCATTTCTAACAAGATTTCCCCTCTTTGAACTACCTATCAAATTGTCAGCTTTCCCCGAGGCAGAAAATGGAGACCAAAATAAGTATTTGATTTTGCAGGTTTTCTGCAGCCTTTTGGCACCAATCTGGAACTATGCATAGAACCTTCCTGAGCCCGGCAAACCTGGAACCCTTGGCCTTGCAAGCAAAGGGCTAGCATTCAAGCTCCGCCTATGGTGATCTGAAGACGTGAAAATGACCTGATGGGTGGCGATGAGGAGCGGATGGGCCAGAGAGGAGAGTACAAGGATTTTTATTTCATATTTTGATGTTCACCATTTCACTGATTTCCAAGTGGAAGCAAATTACAAAAATAGTATTTCGGTGAATACAGATATTTCTAAAATTCAAAAAGAATTCAATTCTATTCAAAATTATTTACCGATCTCTAATACTAACGCAAGTGTCTACTTAAAAAGTAATAATGTCCCGATTGTTCTAATGAAAACTAATAATGAATGCCCTCATTCAAAACAAATGTCCTCTGAGTGTCCCCACAGCTCCCTATATACATTATGATGGTCCCCACAACTTTCCTATATAAAGTATAATGCCTCCCACAGCTCCCTATAAAAAATGGGAGCCTCCCTATATACTGTACAAAGTATAATTCCCCCCCCCCACAATTCTCTGTAGATGATGGCCCCCCATAACAAACTATATACAGTCTGACGATCTCCACAGCCCCATCTATAGATAGTATTATGGTCCCCACACCTTCTTATATTTAGTATAATGCCATGAGAGATTCCTTTATAGAGTATAATGTCCCCTACTGTTCCTTGTATGCAATAAGATGCCCCCCAACTCTCTATATACTGTGTTATGGCCACTACAGCTCCATATATACATTGAGGCCCTCAAAGTCCCTGATAAACATTATGAGGTTTCCACAGCCTTTATATAAAGTTGAATGCCTTCACATCTTTCTAAGTCTATTATGAGGCTTCTAAAATACAATATGATGTCCCCACAGCTCCCTATATAGTACAATGATCCTACAGCTCAGCAGAGCAATGAAGCTTATGTGGCCCCCACAGTCCCCAATATATATATATATATATATATGTATATATATATATATATATATATATATATATATATAATATGCTCCCACATTAACCTATATATTTAATTTTATTTATTTATTTTACTCACTTATATAGTATCATTAAAGGGGCGGTGCCATCAGTTTTCTTGTAGTTTTTTTTTGTGAAATTAAGGTTAAAATAGTAATTAAAATGTATTAATGCAATGTTTGCACTGTTTGCAAACATTTCTATATGAAAAATATTACACATTTTCTTACAAATGTATATATTTACCACTAGGGATAGCATTTTCCATTTTAGACCTCAAGCAGCTATAGGAAGAATTACCAGCTTTACTGTTAGCAGCAAAATTGGGGCAGTAACTGCTGACATCACCATTTCCCTCCCCTTTTGGGTAAAACAGTAACATAGTAACATAGTTATTAAGGTTGAAGGAAGACTATAAGTCCATCTAGTTCAACCCATAGCCTAACCTAACATGCCCTAACATGTTGATCCAGGGGAAGGCAAAAAAAAACCCTTGTGGTCTAGTATCCCTGGGGCAGAATAAAGAGTAGCATCACAGGGCAGCGCCATTTTGTGGGAGACTGCCCTGTGATCTGCTATCACCAGCAGTTACTGTTTTTCTTTCTCCCATCAGTCTCTCTCACCCAGATGACATGATTCTCTCACCTCCATCCACAACTCCTGGCCATTCACTGCAACTCCTTATCTTATGTTTGGAAGGGATGAATCACAACTCCTACAGAGCAGCTGACAGCTCCTGTTCCCATAATAGTACACTGTTCCTCCACGATGTCTCTTCTATTCTGCCAGGCTTTCCTCCTGCATTTTACTACTGTCAGCCCTCAATCTAGGATCTGTCCTGTTGGAAGAAGTACTGCTTAAAGGGAACCTGTCACCCCGTTTTTCCAGATTGAGATATAAATACTGTTAAATAGGGCCTGCGCTGTGCGTTACTATAGTGTATGTAGTGTACCCCGATTCCCCACCTATGCTGAGAAATACATTACCAAAGTCGCCGTTTTCGCCTGTCAATCAGGCTGGTCAGGTCGGGTGGGCGTGGTGACATCGCAGTGACGAATCCACTGCGCGCACGTGAAGCAAAAGAGCGCGTTCTGCGCTATTGCCCCTGTCATCGGTGGGGACGGCCATCTTCCTGGGGCCGCGCGTGTGCAGATGGAGTGCTCTGCTGCACGGGGCTTCAGGAAAATGGCCGCGGGATGCCGCGCGTGCGCATTAGAGATCGCGGCGGCCATTTTCCCAAAGCCGAGTTTGCATCTCGGCTTTGGGAAAATGGCCGCCGCGATCTCTTCTGCGCACGCGCAGCATCCCGCGGCCATTTTCCTGAAGCCCCGTGCAGCAGAGCACTCCATCTGCGCACGCGCGGCCCCAGGAAGATTGCCGCCCCCACCGATGACAGGGGCAGAACGCGCGCTTTTGCTTCACGTGCGCGCAGTGGATTCGTCACTGCGACATGCGCACACCACTACGCCACCAACGGAAAGCTGGGGAAGAAAAGAGCGATGTCACCACGCCCACCCGACCTGACCAGCCTGATTGACAGGCGAAAACGGCGACTTTGGTAATGTATTTCTCAGCATAGGTGGGGAATCGGGGTACACTACATACACTATAGTAACACACAGCGCAGGCCCTATTTAACAGTATTTATATCTCAATCTGAAAAAACGGGGTGACAGGTTCCCTTTAATTATGTTTAGTTAGCAGATCCGAGGGCTCCATGAAAATGGTAGCAGAACACTCCCACTTCTGTGAATTGTGCAGCCCGAAAATCCGAAAAACTGGTGCAATACTATGAAAACATTCCAAGATACCATAAGTGAGTTAGAAAAGCAAGCAGGCATCATCTCCATGCTGTTTTCAATTAGTTTAAGCACATTCCCATCCATTTCAGCTTTCTTCTCATGCCCCCAGACCTGTTTGTTGGGTACAGCTGAAAAATATTCAGCTTCCCCATTGACTTGCAATGAATTCATTATTCGGTGCAAATACAAGGATATTAGAAATTATTTGTGCCGATTTACCTGAATCTGAATATTTCTCTATTTGCTTATTACTAGTTAACACCCCTGAACTGGTCTTTGTCCGACTCAGTTCAATTTCCTACCTCTAGATACAGTAACTCACCTCTTACCCTTTCTCATCCATGAAATTAGGAGTATAACCACAACTTACACATTTTTAGGCACTCCCTAAAAACACATCTGTTTAGGGCAGCCTATCACGTTCCATAATCAAAGTCCTTTATATATATATATATATATATATATATATATATATATATATATATATACATATATATATATATACACAGTATATGACTGGCGGAACGCACCAAGTATAAGATGAAATATAAATAGGTGCGTTCGCAGTCCGGGGTCCACCGTGCAGGTGAAAACATGCTGCTAGTAAATGGCAGCGCTATATGGCGGTGGAAGCGAACCCTGTTAAGCCACAGGTCCACAATACCACACAAAAGAGTGCAAGCAAGGAGTCAGCGAACTCAATCCCAAGACTCAGGGTTGAAGTCTGTTCAGACTACTTGCGCACAACACCACAACTGGGTGTGTTAGGTAACAGATATAGTTAGAGCACCAAAGTGCGAACTGTGCCGTGCTGGCAGACACCACTAAGCACCCAGACGTGGGTCATGAAGCGCACTACTGGTGCGTGGTGCCACACTGGCAGTCACAGCAATAGACGCTGATACGTGTGTGACACGTTGAGTGGTTAGTCGGGCGCTAGATAGCAGCCATACACCTTACGCGAACAGTCATACAATAGGGTAGGGGTATTTAATGAACGACTTGCACTCACAACAAACACACGTATACAATTGTACACTAGCGCATGGCCGTGCAATCATGCGAAGCTTATATAGCTGCAGTACATTCAGGACCTTCAAATAAGGGGCCAATGGGAAGCTGCCACAGAAGTTAGCCCTTTCAGGACCCTCCAGGAGGACCAATGGGAACCGCTGCAGCATCTGAGCATGTGACCCTCGATCTCCAATGGGAGATCTCACTCTGGGCATGCTCAGAAGGGAAAAAGCAGGGCTTATTCCCAAAAGCATCCACTCGCTGCTGCCCAGCACTGGCTTTAACGGCAAAAGCTGGAGAAGCAACAGCAAGCCTAAGCACAGAGTGAGACTGAGCCAGATGCAAGGACTGACGTCTCTGCTGAACAGGTTCCACTGCGGCAGGAGAAGAATTGGAGACCACAGCAGAAACGGCCCGAGATTCCCCCTGTGCAGAAGCGGGCGCTCGATCCCTAACATATATATATATATATATATATATGTGTGTGTGTGTGTGTGTGTGTGTGTGTGTGTGTGTGTTTGGAGAATATTTGACGAAAAAAACAGTGAATATTGCAAATTTGGCGATCGTACTCCGAACAAACATTGAAATATTTGCTCATCTCTAATAAGACGCCTATCTATTATTAATCCAAACAAAAAAAACAACAAGATACCTCACCTGCTGATATTCAGAAATTGCATTAATCCATGTATGGAGATAAATAGTTTTCAACATGAACGGTGCCAAGATGCGACCATCCAGGCAGAGAATCACTGATGAATGAACTGCTGCTAGAGCAGCATCAGTGAGCAGCGGTGACCTCACTGGGTTCCCAACTGTGTTAATGAACTGCAGTGACCTCCATCTGGTGAGATCACTGGTAGCACAGTGTGAAAAAGACTTTTTCTCACTGTACTATTGGTGATCTCGCCAGAGGGAGGTCACTGCAGTTCAATTCAGAAGGGGGCACAGCCTCAGCAACCTTCGGTAAGCTCAATAAGGTCACCGCTGGTCACTGATGCTCCACTCACAGCAGCTCATTCATCAGTGATTCTCTGCCCAGACGGTCGCATATTGGCACCATCCAGGTTGAAAACTATTTATCCCCAGACATGAATTACGACATGGGATAGAACGACAGACAGGTGAGGGATATTGTTGCTTTTTATTTTTGTTTTACAACAAGAGAAGAGGGATTCAATGGAATGTGCATTCGATCAGGAGGGCGTTAAACTAGAAGAAGAGGGGACGGGAAGAAAAACATTAGACTCGAACAAAGACGACCCAGGAAAACATACTCAGAAGGGAGGTAAGAACATTTCTAAAACAATCCACAGTGAGGAGATTGGAACAAAACAAAATCCTCTAAACTGCATGCTCGCAAACGCCAGAAGCCTGACAAACAAGATGGAAGAACTAGAAGCAGAAATATCTACAGGTAACTTTGATATAGTGGGAATAACTGAGACATGGTTAGATGAAAGCTATGACTGGGCAGTTAACTTACAGGGTTACAGTCTGTTTAGAAAGGATCGTAAAAATCGGAGAGGAGGAGGGGTTTGTCTCTATGTAAAGTCTTGTCTAAAGTCCACTTTAAGGGAGGATATTAGCGAAGGGAATGAGGATGTCGAGTCCATATGGGTTGAAATTCATGGAGGGAAAAATGGTAACAAAATTCTCATTGGGGTCTGTTACAAACCCCCAAATATAACAGAAACCATGGAAAGTCTACTTCTAAAGCAGATAGATGAAGCTGCAACCCATAATGAGGTCCTGGTTATGGGGGACTTTAACTACCCGGATATTAACTGGGAAACAGAAACCTGTGAAACCCATAAAGGCAACAGGTTTCTGCTAATAACCAAGAAAAATTATCTTTCACAATTGGTGCAGAATCCAACCAGAGGAGCAGCACTTTTAGACCTAATACTATCTAATAGACCTGACAGAATAACAAATCTGCAGGTGGTTGGGCATTTAGGAAATAGCGACCACAATATTGTGCAGTTTCAGCTGTCTTTCACTAGGGGGACTTGTCAGGGAGTCACAAAAACATTGAACTTTAGGAAGGCAAAGTTTGACCAGCTTAGAGATGCCCTTAATCTGGTAGACTGGGACAATATCCTCAAAAATAAGAATACAGATAATAAATGGGAAATGTTTAAGAACATCCTAAATAGGCAGTGTAAGCGGTTTATACCTTGTGGGAATAAAAGGACTAGAAATAGGAAAAACCCAATGTGGCTAAACAAAGAAGTAAGACAGGCAATTAACAGTAAAAAGAAAGCATTTGCACTACTAAAGCAGGATGGCACCATTGAAGCTCTAAAAAACTATAGGGAGAAAAATACTTTATCTAAAAAACTAATTAAAGCTGCCAAAAAGGAAACAGAGAAGCACATTGCTAAGGAGAGTAAAACTAATCCCAAACTGTTCTTCAACTATATCAATAGTAAAAGAATAAAAACTGAAAATGTAGGCCCCTTAAAAAATAGTGAGGAAAGAATGGTTGTAGATGACGAGGAAAAAGCTAACATATTAAACACCTTCTTCTCCACGGTATTCACGGTGGAAAATGAAATGCTAGGTGAAATCCCAAGAAACAATGAAAACCCTATATTAAGGGTCACCAATCTAACCCAAGAAGAGGTGCGAAACCGGCTAAATAAGATTAAAATAGATAAATCTCCGGGTCCGGATGGCATACACCCACGAGTACTAAGAGAACTAAGTAATGTAATAGATAAACCATTATTTCTTATTTTTAGTGACTCTATAGCGACAGGGTCTGTTCCGCAGGACTGGCGCATAGCAAATGTGGTGCCAATATTCAAAAAGGGCTCTAAAAGTGAACCTGGAAATTATAGGCCAGTAAGTCTAACCTCTATTGTTGGTAAAATATTTGAAGGGTTTCTGAGGGATGTTATTCTGGATTATCTCAATGAGAATAACTGTTTAACTCCATATCAGCATGGGTTTATGAGAAATCGCTCCTGTCAAACCAATCTAATCAGTTTTTATGAAGAGGTAAGCTATAGGCTGGACCACGGTGAGTCATTGGACGTGGTATATCTCGATTTTTCCAAAGCATTTGATACCGTGCCGCACAAGAGGTTGGTACACAAAATGAGAATGCTTGGTCTGGGGGAAAATGTGTGTAAATGGGTTAGTAACTGGCTTAGTGATAGAAAGCAGAGGGTGGTTATAAATGGTATAGTCTCTAACTGGGTCGCTGTGACCAGTGGGGTACCGCAGGGGTCGGTATTGGGACCTGTTCTCTTCAACATATTCATTAATGATCTGGTAGAAGGTTTACACAGTAAAATATCGATATTTGCAGATGATACAAAACTATGTAAAGCAGTTAATACAAGAGAAGATAGTATTCTGCTACAGATGGATCTGGATAAGTTGGAAACTTGGGCTGAAAGGTGGCAGATGAGGTTTAACAATGATAAATGTAAGGTTATACACATGGGAAGAGGGAATCAATATCACCATTACACACTGAACAGGAAACCACTGGGTAAATCTGACAGGGAGAAGGACTTGGGGATCCTAGTTAATGATAAACTTACCTGGAGCAGCCAGTGCCAGGCAGCAGCTGCCAAGGCAAACAGGATCATGGGGTGCATTAAAAGAGGTCTGGATACACATGATGAGAGCATTATACTGCCTCTGTACAAATCCCTAGTTAGACCGCACATGGAGTACTGTGTCCAGTTTTGGGCACCGGTGCTCAGGAAGGATATAATGGAACTAGAGAGAGTACAAAGGAGGGCAACAAAATTAATAAAGGGGATGGGAGAACTACAATACCCAGATAGATTAGCGAAATTAGGATTATTTAGTCTAGAAAAAAGACGACTGAGGGGCGATCTAATAACCATGTATAAGTATATAAGGGGACAATACAAATATCTCGCTGAGGATCTGTTTATACCAAGGAAGGTGACGGGCACAAGGGGGCATTCTTTGCGTCTGGAGGAGAGAAGGTTTTTCCACCAACATAGAAGAGGATTCTTTACTGTTAGGGCAGTGAGAATCTGGAATTGCTTGCCTGAGGAGGTGGTGATGGCGAACTCAGTCGAGGGGTTCAAGAGAGGCCTGGATGTCTTCCTGGAGCAGAACAATATTGTATCATACAATTATTAGGTTCTGTAGAAGGACGTAAATCTGGGTATTTATTATGATGGAATATAGGCTGAACTGGATGGACATATGTCTTTTTTCGGCCGTACTAACTATGATGAGTATAAATGTATTTGTTATTTTGAAATAAAAAAGGATAAGTTTGTTTTTTTCAAACAAAAGATATTATTCTGGCTGTGTGTTTATTTACAATATAACTATATAATTAGAAATGGATAGATGTTTCATAGATGCCTCTCCGTTACAAAGCCGTGGGCTTTATATCATTGGGCAGTACAAAGGTGACATCAACCCCACAAATATGAACCCTACTTGCCATCACTACAGGGCAAGTGGGAAGAGCTGGGTAAAGTGCCAGAATTGGTGCATCTAATAGATGCATTTCTTCTGGGCAGATGAAAGCTGTCATTTTTAGGCCGAGTGGGCCTATATACATGGCCTCTTACAAGCCTGAGAATACCAGCTCCCAGCTTTCTGCTTTAGCATAGCTAGTTGACAACAATGGGGAATGCTATGCCATTTTTTTAAATTTTGTATTTAAATAATTAAAAAACAGCATGGGGACCCCTCTATTGTTGATAACCAGCCTGAGGGTTGCAGCCCTCAGCTGCGAGTTTTTCCTGTTTTGTTATCAAAAATACAGGGGAACCCATGGCACTTCTTTTATTAATTTATTTAGAACTCAGATGCTGGCTGATGAATACTCCCATCAGCTGCCATCCACATGACAGCGTAGCAAACACTGGATGTTCGGCCCAATATTCAAGTGAATGGGTCCAGGTTTGGGTCCAGGAACTGTTCTGGTACCCGAACCCAAACTTTTTTAAACTGATCGTCTGAAACCTCCAGACCTGAACATCCATGGGTCCGTCTATGTCTAGACAAGAATTACCCAGTTACAGTGGGGCAAAAAAGTATTTAGTCAGTCAGCAATAGTGCAAGTTCCACCACTTAAAAAGATGAGAGGCGTCTGTAATTTACATCATAGGTAGACCTCAACTATGGGAGACAAACTGAGAAAAAAAAATCCAGAAAATCACATTGTCTGTTTTTTTAACAATTTATTTGCATATTATGGTGGAAAATAAGTATTTGGTCAGAAACAAACAATCAAGATTTCTGGCTCTCACAGACCTGTAACTTCTTCTTTAAGAGTCTCCTCTTTCCTCCACTCATTACCTGTAGTAATGGCACCTGTTTAAACTTGTTATCAGTATAAAAAGACACCTGTGCACACCCTCAAACAGTCTGACTCCAAACTCCACTATGGTGAAGACCAAAGAGCTGTCAAAGGACACCAGAAACAAAATTGCAGCCCTGCACCAGGCTGGGAAGACTGAATCTGCAATAGCCAACCAGCTTGGAGTGAAGAAATCAACAGTGGGAGCAATAATTAGAAAATGGAAGACATACAAGACCACTGATAATCTCCCTCGATCTGGGGCTCCACGCAAAATCCCACCCCGTGGGGTCAGAATGATCACAAGAACGGTGAGCAAAAATCCCAGAACCACGCGGGGGGACCTAGTGAATGAACTGCAGAGAGCTGGGACCAATGTAACAAGGCCTACCATAAGTAACACACTACGCCACCATGGACTCAGATCCTGCAGTGCCAGACGTGTCCCACTGCTTAAGCCAGTACATGTCCGGGCCCATCTGAAGTTTGCTAGAGAGCATTTGGATGATCCAGAGGAGTTTTGGGAGAATGTCCTATGGTCTGATGAAACCAAACTGGAACTGTTTGGTAGAAACACAACTTGTCGTGTTTGGAGGAAAAAGAATACTGAGTTGCATCCATCAAACACCATACCTACTGTAAAGCATGGTGGTGGAAACATCATGCTTTGGGGCTGTTTCTCTGCAAAGGGGCCAGGACGACTGATCCGGGTACATGAAAGAATGAATGAGGCCATGTATCGTGAGATTTTGAGTGCAAACCTCCTTCCATCAGCAAGGGCATTGAAGATGAAACGTGGCTGGGTCTTTCAACATGACAATGATCCAAAGCACACCGCCAGGGCAACGAAGGAGTGGCTTCGTAAGAAGCATTTCAAGGTCCTGGAGTGGCCTAGCCAGTCTCCAGATCTCAACCCTATAGAAAACCTTTGGAGGGAGTTGAAAGTCCGTGTTGCCAAGCGAAAAGCCAAAAACATCACTGCTCTAGAGGAGATCTGCATGGAGGAATGGGCCAACATACCAACAACAGTGTGTGGCAACCTTGTGAAGACTTACAGAAAACGTTTGACCTCTGTCATTGCCAACAAAGGATATATTACAAAGTATTGAGATGAAATTTTGTTTCTGACCAAATACTTATTTTCCACCATAATATGCAAATAAATTGTTAAAAAAACAGACAATGTGATTTTCTGGATTTTTTTTTCTCAGTTTGTCTCCCATAGTTGAGGTCTACCTATGATGTAAATTACAGACGCCTCTCATCTTTTTAAGTGGTGGAACTTGCACTATTGCTGACTGACTAAATACTTTTTTGCCCCACTGTAAATAACAGGGTCAGTACTAAGATGGGAAAGATAGACCAATGGATGCACAGTATGAGCATACTGTGCTCATACATCATCATAGGGGAGTGTAACATGATGACAACAGATTAGCCAATGAGTAGCAATGAGCAAACTCAAATTATAAGTTTCGGGATTCATACCAAACACCTAGTATTAGGTACCAAACCCTGAACATATGCTTCATATTGTATGTCATTTTACTGTTTGGGTTCAGCAGCCTAATAAAGCCTGTTGAAGGCTGCAGTGCAGCCAATCAACAAGCTTTACAATTGCGGGCACTTTTGGCCCCATCAGCCATGTAATATCATGGTTGTGAAAGGCCGGTGCACCACAGTGTAAAATACATAAATAATTAAAATTATGTGTGGTCCCCCCTATTTTTTATAATCAGCCAAGTTATATCAAACAGCTGTTCTTACTATGCTGGAAAGGGGTCAATATCTGTGGACGTTCCCAGTCTATTTATAGAAGCCTGCAGCTTTGCCTTTGTTGGCGATTAAAAATGGGAGGATTCTAAAAAAAATGTTGCAGAGTCCTCTCTATTTTTAATAACCAGCTAAGGCAAAGCAGACAGTTGGGAGGGCTGATATTAATAGGCTTAGAAGGGCCATGGATTTTGGCCCCTTTCGAGGATAGTTAGACCAGCTCACAGCTGTATGCTATCCCTTCACCAGCCTTCAGCCACCCCAGAATCTTCACATGCATTATATGATCTAATTTTGGTGCTTAGCTTCGGCTTTTCCTGATTGCCCTGGTTCATTGCCAATTGAGGTAATGGGATTGTGGTGTTGATGTCAGCTGTATCATGTCCTGTGACATCAAGCCTATGGGTTAGTAATGGAGAGGTATCTATCAGACACCTTCATTACTAACCTAATAAGTGAAAAAATAAAAAAACACACAGAAAAAAAACTTTATTTGAAAAACAAGCAGAAAAAAATCTTTATTTGAAAAATTCCACAACAATTTCCCTCTTTCACCTATTTATTAAAAAAACAAATTCACACTGGTCTGCCCTTTTCCAGTGTATGGAGCGCCGTTTAGAGAAAAAAACTCCGTAGACTTGAGCAGCAGCCACTGCCAGTCTCGAGCTGTACTCTGTGAGACCCAACCATTGTGACCTGGGTAACGTTAGTAAGGTTACCTCAGTTTACAGGCACCAGTTCTCATGAGGGCAGATTTTTTTTTTTAAATGGGTAAAAGAGGGAAATTGTTAGAGAGTAGGGTTGAGCGAAACGGGTCGTTCATTTTCAAAAGTCGCCGACTTTTGGCAAAGTAGGGTTTCATGAAACCCGATCCGACCCCTGTGCGGGGTCGGCCATGCGGTACGCGACTTTCGCGCCAAAGTCGCGTTTCAATGACGCGAAAAGCGCCATTTCTCAGCCAATGAAGGTGAACGCAGAGTGTGGGCAGCGTGATGACATAGGTCCTGGTCCCCACCATCTTAGAGAAGGGCATTGCAGTGATTGGCTTGCTGTCTGTGGCGTCACAGGGGCTATAAAGGGGCGTTCCCGCCGACCGCCATCTTACTGCTGCTGATCTGAGCTTAGGGAGAGGTTGCTGCCGCTTCGTCAGAAGCAGGGATAGCGTTAGGCAGGGTCCATTAACCACCAAACCGCTTGTGCTGTAGCCATTTCCACTGTCCAACACCACCTTCGGTGTGCAGGGACAGTGGAAGCTACATTTTTTTTTTCTCAGCGCTGTAGCTCATTGGGCTGCCCTAGAAGGCTCCGTGATAGCTGCATTGCTGTGTGTACGCCGCTGTGCAAACCAACTGCTTTTTTCAAAGCACAAATCCTCTTGTTCCTTCCTTTCTGCACAGCTATCTTGTTTGTTTGTCCACACTTTTTATTTAATTTGTGCATCAGTCCACTCCTTATTGCTGCCTGCCATACCTGGCTGAGATTACTGCAGGGAGATAGTAATTGTAGGACAGTCCCTGTTTTTTTTTTTTTTTTTTTGTGGGAGGTTAAGATTGGCATTTCTGCTAGAGTGCCATCCCTGTGTGTACCATCTCTCACTCAGTGGGCCATAGAAAGCCTATTTATTTTTTTGCTTGATTTGGGTTCTAAAATCTACCTGAAAAAATCACTACATCAATCAGTGGGAGATAAATATTGGCCTCAGGGCTTGTGTGCCACTCCTGACTCCTGTGTGTGCCATCTCTCACTCAGTGGGCCATAGAAAGCCTATTTATTTTTTTGCTTGATTTGGGTTCTAAAATCTACCTGAAAAAATCACTACATCAATCAGTGGGAGAAAAATATTGGCCTCAGGGCTTGTGTGCCACTCCTGACACCTGTGTGTGCCATCTCTCACTCAGTGGGCCATAGAAAGCCTATTTATTTTTTTGCTTGATTTGGGTTCTAAAATCTACCTAAAAAAATCACTACATCAATCAGTGGGAGATAAATATTGGCCTCTGGGCTTGTGTGCCACTCCTGACTCCTGTGTGTGCCATCTCTCACTCAGTGGGCCATAGAAGCCTATTTATTTTTTTGCTTGATTTGTGTTCTAAAATCTACCTGAAAAAATCACTACATCAATCAGTGGGAGAAAAATATTGGCCTCAGGGCTTGTGTGCCACTCCTGACTCCTGTGTGTGCCATCTTTCACTCAGTGGGCCATAGAAAGCCTATTTATTTTTTTGCTTGATTTGGGTTCTAAAATCTACCTGATAAAATCACTACATCAATCAGTGGGAGAAAAATATTGGCCTCAGGGCTTGTGTGCCACTCCTGACTCCTGTGTGTGCCATCTCTCACTCAGTGGGCCATAGAAAGCCTATTTATTTTTTTGCTTGATTTGGGTTCTAAAATCTACCTGAAAAAATCACTACATCAATCAGTGGGAGAAAAATATTGGCCTCAGGGCTTGTGTGCCACTCCTGACTCCTGTGTGTGCCATCTCTCACTCAGTGGGCCATAGAAAGCCTATTTATTTTTTTGCTTGATTTGGGTTCTAAAATCTACCTGAAAAAATCACTACATCAATCAGTGGGAGAAAAATATTGGCCTCTGGGCTTGTGTGCCACTCCTGACTCCTGTGTGTGCCATCTCTCACTCAGTGGGCCATAGAAAGCCTATTTATTTTTTTGCTTGATTTGGGTTCTAAAATCTACCTGAAAAAATCACTACATCAATCAGTGGGAGATAAATATTGGCCTCTGGGCTTGTGTGCCACTCCTGACTCCTATGTGTGCCATCTCTCACTCAGTGGGCCATAGAAAGCCTATTTATTTTTTTGCTTGATTTGGGTTCTAAAATCTACCTGAAAAAATCACTACATCAATCAGTGGGAGAAAAATATTGGCCTCTGGGCTTGTGTGCCACTCCTGACTCCTGTGTGTGCCATCTCTCACTCAGTGGGGCATAGAAAGCCTTTTTTTTTTTTTTTTTAATTTGGTTTCTAAATTGTCCTTGAAAAAATCATTTTATTTTATTTGGTTTCTAAATTCTTCCAGAAAAAAATCATTTTATTTTATTTTGTTTCTAAAGTCTCCCTGAAAAAAATAAAAAAAAATAAAACAGTGGGAGATTAATATTGCCCTTTCTGCTTGTGTGCCAGTCTTGACTCCTGGGTGTGGCATCTCTCTCTCTCTCTCTCAAATTGTGGGCCATAGAAAGCCTATTTATTTTTTTGCTTGATTTGGGTTCCAAAATCTACCTGAAAAAATCACTACATCAATCAGTGGGAGAAAAATATTGGCCTCTGGGCTTGTGTGCCACTCCTGACTCCTGTGTGTGCCATCTCTCACTCAGTGGGGCATAGAGAGCCTTTTTTTTTTTTTTTTTTTTGGTTTCTAAATTGTCCTTGAAAAAATCATTTTATTTTATTTGGTTTCTAAATTCTTCCAGAAAAAATCATTTTATTTTATTTGGTTTCTAAAGTCTCCCTGAAAAAAAAACAAAACATAAAACAGTGTGAGATTAATATTGCCCTTTCTGCTTGTGTGCCAGTCTTGACTCCTGGGTGTGGCATCTCTCTCTCTCAAATTGTGGGCCATAGAAAGCCTATTTATTTTTTTGCTTGATTTGGGTTCCAAAATCTACCTGAAAAAATCACTACATCAATCAGTGGGAGAAAAATATTGGCCTCTGGGCTTGCGTGCCACTCCTGACTCCTGTGTGTGCCATCTCTCACTCAGTGGGGCATAGAAAGCCTTTATTTTTTTTTTATTTGGTTTCTAAATTGTCCCTGAAAAAATCATTTTATTTTATTTGGTTTCTAAATTCTTCCTAAAAAAATCATTTTATTTTAATTTGTTTCTAACGTCTCCCTGAAAAAAAAAAAGGTGGGAGATTAATATTGCCCTTTCTGCTTGTGTGCCAGTCTTGACTCCTGGGTGTGCCATCTCTCTCTCTCTCTCTCAAATTGTGGGCCATAGAAAGCCTATTTTTTTTTTTGCTTGATTTGGGTTCCAAAATCTACCTGAAAAAATCACTACATCAATCAGTGGGAGAAAAATATTGGCCTCAGGGCTTGTGTGCCACTCCTGACTCCTGTTTGTGCCATCTCTCACTCAGTGGGCCATAGAAAGCCTATTTATTTTTTTGCTTGATTTGGGTTCTAAAATCTACCTGAAAAAATCACTACATCAATCAGTGGGAGAAAAATATTGGCCTCAGGGCTTGTGTGCCACTCCTGACTCCTGTGTGTGCCATCTTTCACTCAGTGGGCCATAGAAAGCCTATTTATTTTTTTGCTTGATTTGGGTTCTAAAATCTACCTGAAAAAATCACTACATCAATCAGTGGGAGAACAATATTGGCCTCAGGGCTTGTGTGCCACTCCTGACTCCTGTGTGTGCCATCTCTCACTCAGTGGGCCATAGAAAGCCTATTTAATTTTTTGCTTGATTTGGGTTCTAAAATCTACCTGAAAAAATCACTACATCAATCAGTGGGAGAAAAATATTGGCCTCAGGGCTTGTGTGACACTCCTGACTCCTGTGTGTGCCATCTCTCACTCAGTGGGCCATAGAAAGCCTATTTATTTTTTTGCTTGATTTGGGTTCTAAAATCTACCTGAAAAAATCACTACATCAATCAGTGGGAGAAAAATATTGGCCTCAGGGCTTGTGTGCCACTCCTGACTCCTGTGTGTGCCATCTCTCACTCAGTGGGCCATAGAAAGCCTATTTATTTTTTTGCTTGATTTGGGTTCTAAAATCTACCTGAAAAAATCACTACATCAATCAGTGGGAGATAAATATTGGCCTCTGGGCTTGTGTGCCACTCCTGACTCCTGTGTGTGCCATCTCTCACTCAGTGGGCCATAGAAAGCCTATTTATTTTTTTGCTTGATTTGGGTTCTAAAATCTACCTGAAAAAATCACTACATCAATCAGTGGGAGAAAAATATTGGCCTCTGGGCTTGTGTGCCACTCCTGACTCCTGTGTGTGCCATCTCTCACTCAGTGGGGCATAGAAAGCCTTTTTTTTTTTTTTTTAATTTGGTTTCTAAATTGTCCTTGAAAAAATCATTTTATTTTATTTGGTTTCTAAATTCTTCCAGAAAAAATCATTTTATTTTATTTTGTTTCTAAAGTCTCCCTGAAAAAAATAAAAAAAAATAAAACAGTGGGAGATTAATATTGCCCTTTCTGCTTGTGTGCCAGTCTTGACTCCTGGGTGTGGCATCTCTCTCTCTCTCTCTCAAATTGTGGGCCATAGAAAGCCTATTTATTTTTTTGCTTGATTTGGGTTCCAAAATCTACCTGAAGAAATCACTACATCAATCAGTGGGAGAAAAATATTGGCCTCTGGGCTTGTGTGCCACTCCTGACTCCTGTGTGTGCCATCTCTCACTCAGTGGGGCATAGAGAGCCTTTTTTTTTTTTTTATTTGGTTTCTAAATTGTCCTTGAAAAAATCATTTTATTTTATTTGGTTTCTAAATTCTTCCAGAAAAAATCATTTTATTTTATTTGGTTTCTAAAGTCTCCCTGAAAAAAAAACAAAACATAAAACAGTGTGAGATTAATATTGCCCTTTCTGCTTGTGTGCCAGTCTTGACTCCTGGGTGTGGCATCTCTCTCTCTCAAATTGTGGGCCATAGAAAGCCTATTTATTTTTTTGCTTGATTTGGGTTCCAAAATCTACCTGAAAAAATCACTACATCAATCAGTGGGAGAAAAATATTGGCCTCTGGGCTTGCGTGCCACTCCTGACTCCTGTGTGTGCCATCTCTCACTCAGTGGGGCATAGAAAGCCTTTATTTTTTTTTTTTATTTGGTTTCTAAATTGTCCCTGAAAAAATCATTTTATTTTATTTGGTTTCTAAATTCTTCCTAAAAAAATCATTTTATTTTAATTTGTTTCTAAAGTCTCCCTGAAAAAAAAAAAGGTGGGAGATTAATATTGCCCTTTCTGCTTGTGTGCCAGTCTTGACTCCTGGGTGTGCCATCTCTCTCTCTCTCTCTCAAATTGTGGGCCATAGAAAGCCTATTTTTTTTTTGCTTGATTTTGGTTCCAAAATCTACCTGAAAAAATCACTACATCAATCAGTGGGAGAAAAATATTGGCCTCAGGGCTTGTGTGCCACTCCTGACTCCTGTTTGTGCCATCTCTCACTCAGTGGGCCATAGAAAGCCTATTTATTTTTTTGCTTGATTTGGGTTCTAAAATCTACCTGAAAAAATCACTACATCAATCAGTGGGAGAAAAATATTGGCCTCAGGGCTTGTGTGCCACTCCTGACTCCTGTGTGTGCCATCTTTCACTCAGTGGGCCATAGAAAGCCTATTTATTTTTTTGCTTGATTTGGGTTCTAAAATCTACCTGAAAAAATCACTACATCAATCAGTGGGAGAAAAATATTGGCCTCAGGGCTTGTGTGCCACTCCTGACTCCTGTGTGTGCCATCTCTCACTCAGTGGGCCATAGAAAGCCTATTTATTTTTTTGCTTGATTTGGGTTCTAAAATCTACCTGAAAAAATCACTACATCAATCAGTGGGAGATAAATATTGGCCTCTGGGCTTGTGTGCCACTCCTGACTCCTGTGTGTGCCATCTCTCACTCAGTGGGCCATAGAAAGCCTATTTATTTTTTTGCTTGATTTGGGTTCTAAAATCTACCTGAAAAAATCACTACATCAATCAGTGGGAGAAAAATATTGGCCTCTGGGCTTGTGTGCCACTCCTGACTCCTGTGTGTGCCATCTCTCACTCAGTGGGGCATAGAAAGCCTTTTTTTTTTTTTTTTAATTTGGTTTCTAAATTGTCCTTGAAAAAATCATTTTATTTTATTTGGTTTCTAAATTCTTCCAGAAAAAATCATTTTATTTTATTTGGTTTCTAAAGTCTCCCTGAAAAAAAAACAAAACATAAAACAGTGTGAGATTAATATTGCCCTTTCTGCTTGTGTGCCAGTCTTGACTCCTGGGTGTGGCATCTCTCTCTCTCAAATTGTGGGCCATAGAAAGCCTATTTATTTTTTTGCTTGATTTGGGTTCCAAAATCTACCTGAAAAAATCACTACATCAATCAGTGGGAGAAAAATATTGGCCTCTGGGCTTGCGTGCCACTCCTGACTCCTGTGTGTGCCATCTCTCACTCAGTGGGGCATAGAAAGCCTTTATTTTTTTTTTATTTGGTTTCTAAATTGTCCCTGAAAAAATCATTTTATTTTATTTGGTTTCTAAATTCTTCCTAAAAAAATCATTTTATTTTAATTTGTTTCTAACGTCTCCCTGAAAAAAAAAAAGGTGGGAGATTAATATTGCCCTTTCTGCTTGTGTGCCAGTCTTGACTCCTGGGTGTGCCATCTCTCTCTCTCTCTCTCAAATTGTGGGCCATAGAAAGCCTATTTTTTTTTTTGCTTGATTTGGGTTCCAAAATCTACCTGAAAAAATCACTACATCAATCAGTGGGAGAAAAATATTGGCCTCAGGGCTTGTGTGCCACTCCTGACTCCTGTTTGTGCCATCTCTCACTCAGTGGGCCATAGAAAGCCTATTTATTTTTTTGCTTGATTTGGGTTCTAAAATCTACCTGAAAAAATCACTACATCAATCAGTGGGAGAAAAATATTGGCCTCAGGGCTTGTGTGCCACTCCTGACTCCTGTGTGTGCCATCTTTCACTCAGTGGGCCATAGAAAGCCTATTTATTTTTTTGCTTGATTTGGGTTCTAAAATCTACCTGAAAAAATCACTACATCAATCAGTGGGAGAACAATATTGGCCTCAGGGCTTGTGTGCCACTCCTGACTCCTGTGTGTGCCATCTCTCACTCAGTGGGCCATAGAAAGCCTATTTAATTTTTTGCTTGATTTGGGTTCTAAAATCTACCTGAAAAAATCACTACATCAATCAGTGGGAGAAAAATATTGGCCTCAGGGCTTGTGTGACACTCCTGACTCCTGTGTGTGCCATCTCTCACTCAGTGGGCCATAGAAAGCCTATTTATTTTTTTGCTTGATTTGGGTTCTAAAATCTACCTGAAAAAATCACTACATCAATCAGTGGGAGAAAAATATTGGCCTCAGGGCTTGTGTGCCACTCCTGACTCCTGTGTGTGCCATCTCTCACTCAGTGGGCCATAGAAAGCCTATTTATTTTTTTGCTTGATTTGGGTTCTAAAATCTACCTGAAAAAATCACTACATCAATCAGTGGGAGATAAATATTGGCCTCTGGGCTTGTGTGCCACTCCTGACTCCTGTGTGTGCCATCTCTCACTCAGTGGGCCATAGAAAGCCTATTTATTTTTTTGCTTGATTTGGGTTCTAAAATCTACCTGAAAAAATCACTACATCAATCAGTGGGAGAAAAATATTGGCCTCTGGGCTTGTGTGCCACTCCTGACTCCTGTGTGTGCCATCTCTCACTCAGTGGGGCATAGAAAGCCTTTTTTTTTTTTTTTTAATTTGGTTTCTAAATTGTCCTTGAAAAAATCATTTTATTTTATTTGGTTTCTAAATTCTTCCAGAAAAAATCATTTTATTTTATTTTGTTTCTAAAGTCTCCCTGAAAAAAATAAAAAAAAATAAAACAGTGGGAGATTAATATTGCCCTTTCTGCTTGTGTGCCAGTCTTGACTCCTGGGTGTGGCATCTCTCTCTCTCTCTCTCAAATTGTGGGCCATAGAAAGCCTATTTATTTTTTTGCTTGATTTGGGTTCCAAAATCTACCTGAAGAAATCACTACATCAATCAGTGGGAGAAAAATATTGGCCTCTGGGCTTGTGTGCCACTCCTGACTCCTGTGTGTGCCATCTCTCACTCAGTGGGGCATAGAGAGCCTTTTTTTTTTTTTTATTTGGTTTCTAAATTGTCCTTGAAAAAATCATTTTATTTTATTTGGTTTCTAAATTCTTCCAGAAAAAATCATTTTATTTTATTTGGTTTCTAAAGTCTCCCTGAAAAAAAAACAAAACATAAAACAGTGTGAGATTAATATTGCCCTTTCTGCTTGTGTGCCAGTCTTGACTCCTGGGTGTGGCATCTCTCTCTCTCAAATTGTGGGCCATAGAAAGCCTATTTATTTTTTTGCTTGATTTGGGTTCCAAAATCTACCTGAAAAAATCACTACATCAATCAGTGGGAGAAAAATATTGGCCTCTGGGCTTGCGTGCCACTCCTGACTCCTGTGTGTGCCATCTCTCACTCAGTGGGGCATAGAAAGCCTTTATTTTTTTTTTTTATTTGGTTTCTAAATTGTCCCTGAAAAAATCATTTTATTTTATTTGGTTTCTAAATTCTTCCTAAAAAAATCATTTTATTTTAATTTGTTTCTAAAGTCTCCCTGAAAAAAAAAAAGGTGGGAGATTAATATTGCCCTTTCTGCTTGTGTGCCAGTCTTGACTCCTGGGTGTGCCATCTCTCTCTCTCTCTCTCAAATTGTGGGCCATAGAAAGCCTATTTTTTTTTTGCTTGATTTTGGTTCCAAAATCTACCTGAAAAAATCACTACATCAATCAGTGGGAGAAAAATATTGGCCTCAGGGCTTGTGTGCCACTCCTGACTCCTGTTTGTGCCATCTCTCACTCAGTGGGCCATAGAAAGCCTATTTATTTTTTTGCTTGATTTGGGTTCTAAAATCTACCTGAAAAAATCACTACATCAATCAGTGGGAGAAAAATATTGGCCTCAGGGCTTGTGTGCCACTCCTGACTCCTGTGTGTGCCATCTTTCACTCAGTGGGCCATAGAAAGCCTATTTATTTTTTTGCTTGATTTGGGTTCTAAAATCTACCTGAAAAAATCACTACATCAATCAGTGGGAGAACAATATTGGCCTCAGGGCTTGTGTGCCACTCCTGACTCCTGTGTGTGCCATCTCTCACTCAGTGGGCCATAGAAAGCCTATTTATTTTTTTGCTTGATTTGGGTTCTAAAATCTACCTGAAAAAATCACTACATCAATCAGTGGGAGAAAAATATTGGCCTCAGGGCTTGTGTGCCACTCCTGACTCCTGTGTGTGCCATCTCTCACTCAGTGGGCCATAGAAAGCCTATTTATTTTTTTGCTTGATTTGGGTTCTAAAATCTACCTGAAAAAATCACTACATCAATCAGTGGGAGATAAATATTGGCCTCTGGGCTTGTGTGCCACTCCTGACTCCTGTGTGTGCCATCTCTCACTCAGTGGGCCATAGAAAGCCTATTTATTTTTTTGCTTGATTTGGGTTCTAAAATCTACCTGAAAAAATCACTACATCAATCAGTGGGAGAAAAATATTGGCCTCTGGGCTTGTGTGCCACTCCTGACTCCTGTGTGTGCCATCTCTCACTCAGTGGGGCATAGAAAGCCTTTTTTTTTTTTTTTTAATTTGGTTTCTAAATTGTCCTTGAAAAAATCATTTTATTTTATTTGGTTTCTAAATTCTTCCAGAAAAAAATCATTTTATTTTATTTTGTTTCTAAAGTCTCCCTGAAAAAAAATAAAAAAAAATAAAACAGTGGGAGATTAATATTGCCCTTTCTGCATGTGTGCCAGTCTTGACTCCTGGGTGTGGCATCTCTCTCTCTCTCTCTCTCTCAAATTGTGGGCCATAGAAAGCCTATTTATTTTTTTGCTTGAATTGGGTTCCAAAATCTACCTGAAAAAATCACTACATCAATCAGTGGGAGAAAAATATTGGCCTTTGGGCTTGTGTGCCACTCCTGACTCCTGTGTGTGCCATCTCTCACTCAGTGGGGCATAGAGAGCCTTTTTTTTTTTTTTTTTTTGGTTTCTAAATTGTCCTTGAAAAAATCATTTTATTTTATTTGGTTTCTAAATTCTTCCAGAAAAAATCATTTTATTTTATTTTGTTTCTAAAGTCTCTCTGAAAAAAAAAAAAAACATAAAACAGTGTGAGATTAATATTGCCCTTTCTGCTTGTGTGACAGTCTTGACCCCTGGGTGTGGCATCTCTCTCTCTCTCTCTCTCTCTCAAATTGTGGGCCATAGAAAGCCTATTTATTTTTTTTAGCTTGATTTGGGTTCCAAAATCTACCTGAAAAAATCACTACATCAATCAGTGGGAGAAAAATATTGGCCTCTGGGCTTGCGTGCCACTCCTGACTCCTGTGTGTGCCATCTCTCACTCAGTGGGGCATAGAAAGCCTTTATTTATTTTTTTATTTGGTTTCTAAATTGTCCCTGAAAAAATCATTTTATTTTATTTTGGTTTCTAAATTCTTCCTAAAAAAATCATTTTATTTTAATTTGTTTCTAAAGTCTCCCTGAAAAAAAAAAAGGTGGGAGATTAATATTGCCCTTTCTGCTTGTGTGCCAGTCTTGACTCCTGGGTGTGCCATCTCTCTCTCTCTCTCAAATTGTGGGCCATAGAAAGCCTATTTTTTTTTTTTGCTTGATTTGGGTTCCAAAATCTACCTGAAAAAATCACTACATCAATCAGTGGGAGAAAAATATTGGCCTCTGGGCTTGTGTGCCACTCCTGACTCCTGTGTGTGCCATCTCTCACTCAGTGGGCCATAGAAAGCCTTTTTTTGTTTTTTTATTTGGTTTCTAAATTCTTCCTGAAAAAATCATTTTTTTTATTTTGTTTCCAAAGTCTCCATGAAAAAAAAATAAATAAATAAAACAGTGGGAGATTAATATTGACATTTGTGCTTGAGTGACAGTCCTGCGTGTGTGGCATCTCTGTGATTTGGTGCCACAGAAAACAGAGTGTGTAACATTGTGCCTGATTTTCCTTGTGGTCTCACCAACCTGTAAAGGGATATTGAAATCATACTGAAGTTATAGGTCACCGTGTAAGTTGTTTGACAGCAACAAATAAAGTTACTTTGGTTAAGTTTTTAAAACAATGAGGAAGTCTGGTGCAAGAGGTCGTGGCCGTGGGCGTTCATTGTCAGCCGTTAATGATGGTAGTGGTAGTGGAGCATCAGGTGGTCGTGGGAAAAAAAATATTCCACCTAAGTCTGGAGCTGTGGAGCCAGGTTCGTCGTCTGGCTACACAAGGCCTCGAACGCTCTCTTTTCTGGGAGTAGGAAAACCGCTTTTAAAGCCGGAGCAGCAACAGCAAGTTTTGGCTTACCTTGCAGACTCAGCCTCTACCTCTTTTGCCTCCTCTTCTGAAACTGGTAAATGTAAAAGCAGCGCGTCGCTTGTGGATGTTCACGGTCAGGGACAAGTCGCTTCCTTGTCCTCTTCAGCAAAAACAACAACAATAGAGAAGGATGCAGCAAGCGACACAACGGGTTACTCCATGGAGCTCTTTACACATACCGTCCCTGGCTTAGAAAGTGAAACACTTAACAGGCCATGCCCATTACAAGTAGATTCTGACATGGAGTGCACTGATGCACAGCCACAGCCTGATTACTATGCTGGTCCTTTGACTCAGACCACAACATTGCCCTCTCAGGGTACTGATCCACAATCAGACCCTGATGAGACTATGTTGCCCCGTCACGAACGCTATACCACCGACCGACACGGTGACACAGACGAAGTTGCACACGAGCTAGAAGAGGAGGTAATAGATGACCCAGTTGTTGACCCCGATTGGCAGCCATTGGGGGAACAGGGTGCAGGCGGCAGTAGTTCAGAAGCGGAGGTGGAGGAGGGGCCGCAGCAGGCATCAACATCGCAACAGGTTCCATCTGCCGGGCCCGTATCTGGCCCAAAACGCGTGTCAAAGCCAAAACCTGTTGGAGGACAGCGTGGCCATCCGGTTAAAGCTCAGTCTGCAATCCCTGAAAAGGGATCCGATGCTAGGAAGAGTGCAGTCTGGCATTTTTTTAAACAACATCCAATTGATCAGCGCAAAGTCATCTGTCAAAAATGTTCAACTAGCTTAAGCAGAGGTCAGAATCTGAAAAGTCTCAATACAAGTTGCATGCATAGACATTTAACCACCATGCATTTTCAAGCCTGGACTAACTACCAAACGTCCCTTAAGGTTGTAGCACCCTCGGCCAATGAAGCTAGTCAGCAACGCAACATCCCTTCCGTCACTGTAAGGCCACCATTTTCCGCAACACCGGCAGTATCTGTGCAGGTTTCTTTGCCAGCCAAAAGCAGTCAGGGTCAGGGAATCACCAGTTTTGTAGGAGGAAATATTGCATCTAGGGCACCGGCGGAAACAATACCGTCTCCAACCGTCTCTCAGTCTGCCATGTCCACCGGCACACCCGCAAATTCCACGATCTCCAGCTCTCCAGTCCAGCTCACCCTACATGAGACTCTGGTTAGAAAAAGGAAGTACTTATCCTTGCATCCGCGTACACAGGGTTTTAACGCCCACATAGCTAGACTAATCTCGTTAGAGATGATGCCCTACCGGTTAGTTGAAAGTGAAGCTTTCAAAGCCCTAATGGAGTACGCTGAACCACGCTACGAGCTACCCAGTCGACACTTTTTTTCCAGAAAAGCCATCCCAGCCCTGCACCAGCATGTTAAACAGCGCATCGTCCATGCACTCAGGCAATCTGTGAGTACAAAGGTGCACCTGACTACAGATGCATGGACCAGTAGGCATGGCCAGGGACGTTACGTATCCATCACGGCACACTGGGTGAATGTGGTGAATGCAGGGTCCACAGGGGACATCAATTTCGGGACAGTTGTGCCTAGCCCACGGTCTAGGAAACAGTTGGCTGTAGGCGTTCGCTCCCCCTCCTGCTCCTCCTCCTCGTCCTCCTGCAGAAGCGACAGCTCTTCCACAGACCGCAGTCGGCCAACCACTCCATCAGCAGCTGACACTGTTGCACACCAGTTGTCCCATTATGGGCCAGCTACTGGCAAGCGTCAGCAGGCTGTATTGGCTATGAAGTGTTTGGGCGACAACAGACACACCGCGGAAGTTCTGTCCGAGTTCTTGCAACAAGAAACGCAGTCGTGGCTGGGCACAGTAGATCTTGAGGCAGGCAAGGTAGTGAGTGATAACGGAAGGAATTTCATGGCTGCCATCTCCCTTTCCCAACTGAAACACATTCCTTGCCTGGCTCACACTTTAAACCTGGTGGTGCAGTGCTTATTGAAAACTTATCCTGGGTTCTCCGACCTGTGTTGTGAAAGGTAATTCAGTATCACAATGGACATGGAGGTCAGAGCACATACAGTGATCTGACAATAACCCAAAATCATAGAACGAGCTCTGAGACGTGGGAACTCTGCAGACCGCAATCCCTAATCCTCTCCAAACAACACTAGAGGCAGCCGTGGATTGCGCCTAACGCTCCCTATGCAACTCGGCACAGCCTGAGAAACTAACTAGCCTGAAGATAGAAAATAAGCCTACCTTGCCTCAGAGAAATACCCCAAAGGAAAAGGCAGCCCCCACATATAATGACTGTGAGTTAAGATGAAAAGACAAACGTAGGGATGAAATAGATTCAGCAAAGTGAAGCCCGACCTTCTTAACAGAGCGAGGATAGGAAAGATAACTTTGCGGTCTACACAAAACCCTAAAGAAAACCACGCAAAGGGGGCAAAAAGACCCTCCGTACCGAACTAACGGCACGGAGGTACACCCTTTGCGTCCCAGAGCTTCCAGCAAAACAATTAGACAAGCTGGACAGAAAAAATAGCAAACAAATAGCAAAGAAGAACTTAGCTATGCAAAGCAGCAGGCCACAGGAATGATCCAGGGAAAAACAAGTCCAGCACTGGAACATTGACAGGAAGCATGGATCAAAGCATTAGGTGGAGTTAAGTAGAGAAGCACCTAACGACCTCACCAGATCACCTGAGGGAGGAAACTCAGAAGCCGCAGTACCACTTTCCTCCACAAACGGAAGCTCCCAGAGAGAATCAGCCGAAGTACCACTTGTGACCACAGGAGGGAGCTCTGCCACAGAATTCACAACAGTACCCCCCCCTTGAGGAGGGGTCACCGAACCCTCACCAGAGCCCCCAGGCCGACCAGGATGAGCCACATGAAAGGCACGAACAAGATCGGGAGCATGGACATCAGAGGCAAAAACCCAGGAATTATCTTCCTGAGCATAACCCTTCCATTTAACCAGATACTGGAGTTTCCGTCTTGAAACACGAGAATCCAAAATCTTCTCCACAATATACTCCAATTCCCCCTCCACCAAAACCGGGGCAGGAGGGTCAACAGATGGAACCATAGGTGCCACGTATCTCCGCAACAATGACATATGGAATACGTTATGTATGGAAAAAGAATCTGGGAGGGTCAGACGAAAAGACACAGGATTAAGAACCTCAGAAATCCTATACGGACCAATGAAATGAGGTTTAAACTTAGGAGAGGAAACCTTCATAGGAATATGACGAGAAGATAACCAAACCAGATCCCCAACACGAAGTCGGGGACCCACACGGCGTCTACGATTAGCGAAATGTTGAGCCTTCTCCTGGGACAAGGTCAAATTGTCCACTACAGGAGTCCAAATCTGCTGCAACCTGTCCACCACAGTATCCACACCAGGACAGTCCGAAGACTCAACCTGTCCTGAAGAGAAACGAGGATGGAACCCAGAATTGCAGAAAAATGGCGAAACCAAGGTAGCCGAGCTGGCCCGATTATTAAGGGCGAACTCAGCCAAAGGCAAAAAGGACACCCAGTCATCCTGATCGGCAGAAACAAAGCATCTCAGATAGGTTTCCAAGGTCTGATTGGTTCGTTCGGTCTGGCCATTAGTCTGAGGATGGAAAGCCGAGGAAAAAGACAAGTCAATGCCCATCCTACCACAAAAGGCTCGCCAAAACCTCGAAACAAACTGGGAATCTCTGTCAGAAACGATATTCTCTGGAATGCCATGCAAACGAACCACATGCTGGAAGAACAATGGCACCAAATCAGAGGAGGAAGGCAATTTAGACAAGGGTACCAGATGGACCATCTTAGAAAAGCGATCACAGACCACCAAAATGACTGACATCTTTTGAGAAACGGGAAGATCTGAAATAAAATCCATAGCGATATGTGTCCAAGGCCTCTTCGGGACCGGCAAGGGCAAAAGAGAACAGCAGGGCTTAGCCCGAGCACAAATCCCACAGGACTGCACAAAAGTACGCACATCCCGCGACAGAGATGGCCACCAAAAGGATCTAGCCACTAACTCTCTGGTACCAAAGATTCCAGGATGACCAGCCAACACCGAACAATGAACCTCAGAGATAACTTTATTCGTCCACCTATCAGGGACAAACAGTTTCTCCGCTGGACAACGATCAGGTTTATTAGCCATGAAATTTTTGCAGCACCCGCCGCAAATCAGGGTTGATGGCAGACACAATTACTCCTTCCTTGAGGCTCAGATAAACCCGGAGAGTCGGGCACAAAACTCCTAGACAGAGCATCCGCCTTCACATTTTTAGAGCCCGGAAGGTACGAAATCACAAAGTCAAACCGGGCAAAAAACAGCGACCAACGAGCCTGTCTAGGATTCAAACGCTTAGCAGACTCGAGATAAGTCAAGTTCTTATGATCAGTCAATACCACCACGCGATGCTTAGCTCCTTCAAGCCAATGACGCCACTCCTCGAATGCCCACTTCATGGCCAGCAACTCTCGGTTGCCCACATCATAATTTCGCTCAGCAGGCGAAAACTTCCTGGAAAAAAAAGCGCATGGTTTCATCACCGAGCAATCAGAACCTCTCTGCGACAAAACAGCCCCTGCTCCAATCTCAGAAGCATCAACCTCGACCTGGAACGGAAGAGAAACATCTGGTTGACACAACACAGGGGCAGAAGAAAAACGACGCTTCAACTCTTGAAAAGCTTCCACAGCAGCAGAAGACCAATTGACCAAATCAGCACCCTTCTTGTTCAAATCGGTCAATGGTTTGGCAATACTAGAAAAATTGCAGATGAAGCGACGATAAAAATTAGCAAAGCCCAGGAACTTTTGCAGACTTTTCAGAGATGTCGGCTGAGTCCAATCATGGATGGCTTGGACCTTAACAGGATCCATCTCAATAGTAGAAGGGGAAAAGATGAACCCCACAAATGAAACCTTCTGCACACCAAAGAGACACTTTGATCCCTTCACAAACAAAGAATTAGCACGCAGGACCTAAAAAACCGTTCTGACCTGCTTCACATGAGACTCCCAATCATCCGAGAAGATCAAAATGTCATCCAAGTACACAATCAGGAATTTATCCAGGTACTCTCGGAAGATGTCATGCATAAAGGACTGAAACACTGATGGAGCATTGGCAAGTCCGAATGGCATCACTAGATACTCAAAATGACCCTCGGGCGTATTAAATGCAGTTTTCCATTCATCTCCTCGCCTGATTCGCACCAGATTATACGCACCACGAATATCTATCTTGGTGAACCAACTAGCCCCCTTAATCCGAGCAAACAAATCAGATAACAATGGCAAGGGGTACTGAAATTTAACAGTGATCTTATTAAGAAGGCGGTAATCTATACAAGGTCTCAGCGAACTATCCTTCTTGGCTACAAAAAAGAACCCTGCTCCTAATGGCGACGATGACGGGCGAATATGCCCCTTCTCCAGGGATTCCTTCACATAACTGCGCATAGCGGTGTGCTCAGGCATGGATAAATTAAACAGTCGACCTTTTGGGAATTTACTACCAGGAATCAAATTGATAGCACAATCACAATCCCTATGCGGAGGTAGGGCATCGGACTTGGGCTCATCAAATACATCCCGGTAATCAGACAAGAACTCTGGAACCTCAGAAGGGGTGGATGACGAAATTGACAGAAATGGAACATCACCATGTACCCCCTGACAACCCCAGCTGGACACCAACATGGATTTCCAATCCAATACTGGATTATGGGCTTGTAGCCATGGCAACCCCAACACGACCACATCATGCAGATTATGCAACACCAGAAAGCGAATAACCTCCTGATGTGCAGGAGCCATGCACATGGTCAGCTGGGTCCAGTATTGAGGCTTATTCTTGGCCAAAGGCGTAGCATCAATTCCTCTCAATGGAATAGGACACTGCAAGGGCTCCAAGAAAAACCCACAACACTTAGCATATTCCAAGTCCAACAAATTCAGGGCAGCGCCTGAATCCACAAACGCCATGACAGAATACGATGACAAAGAGCAGATCAAGGTAACGGATAGAAGAAATTTTGACTGTACTGTACCAATGGTGGCAGACCTAGCGAACCGCTTAGTGCGCTTAGGACAATCAGAGATAGCATGAGTGGAATCACCACAGTAGAAACACAGCCCATTCAGATGTCTGTGTTCTTGCCGTTCAACTCTGGTCATAGTCCTATCGCACTGCATAGGCTCAGGTTTAATCTCAGTTAATACCGCCAAATGGTGCACAGATTTACGCTCACGCAAGCGTCGACCGATCTGAATGGCCAAAGACATAGACTCATTCAAACCAGCAGGCATAGGAAATCCCACCATGACATCCTTAACCCCTTCATGACCGGAGGATTTTTCATTTTTCCGTTTTCGTTTTTCGCTCCCCTCCTTCCCAGAGCCATAACTTTTTTATTTTTCTGTCAATTTGGCCATGTGAGGGCTTATTTTTTGCGGGACGAGTTGTACTTTTGAACTACATCATTGGTTTTAGCATGTCGTGTACTAGAAAACGGGAAAAAAATTCCAAGTGCGGTGAAATTGCAAAAAAAGTGCAATCACACACTTGTTTTTTGTTTGGCTTTTTTGCTAGGTTCACTAAATGCTAAAAATGACCTGCCATTATGATTCTCCAGGTCATTACGAGTTCATAGACACCTAACATGACTAGGTTATTTTTTATCTAAGTGGTGAAAAAAAATTCCAAACTTTGCTAAAAAAAAAAAAAAAAAATTGCGCCATTTTCCGATACCCGTAGCGTCTCCATTTTTCGTGATCTGGGGTTGGGTGAGGGCTTATTTTTTGCGTGCCGAGATGTCGTTTTTAATGATAGCATTTCGGTGCAGACACGTTCTTTTGATCGCCCGTTATTGCATTTTAATGCAATGTCGCGGCGACCAAAAAAAACGTAATTCTGGCGTTTCGAATTTTTTTCCCGCTACGCTGTTTAGCGATCAGGTTAATACTTATTTTTAATTGATAGATCGGGCGATTCTGAGCACGGCGATACCAAATATGCGTAGATTTGATATTTTTTTTATTGATTTATTTTGATTGGGGCGAAAGGGGGGTGATTTAAACTTTTATGTTTTTTTTATTTTTTTCAAATTTTTTTAAACTTTTTTTTTTTACTTTTGCCATGCTTCAATAGCCTCCATGGGAGGCTAGAAGCAGGCACAGCACGATCGGCTCTGCTACATAGCAGCGATCTGCTGATCGCTGCTATGTAGCAGAATTGCACGTGTGCTGTGAGCGCCGACCACAGGGTGGCGATCACAGCGACGGGCAATCAGTAACCATAGAGGTCTCTAGGACCTCTATGGTTACAATGGAGACGCATCGCCGACCCCCGATCATGTGACGGGGGTCGGCGATGACGTCATTTCTGGCCGCCCGGCCAGAAGCGGTAGTTAACCCCTTCCCGACCTGTGACACAGCGTATGCGTCATGAAAGTCGGTGCCAATCCGACCTGTGACGCATATGCTGTGTCACAGAAAGATCGCGTCCCTGCAGGCCGGGTGAAAGGGTTAACTCCAATTTCACCCGGCCTGCAGGGACAGGGGGAGTGGTAGTTTAGCCCAGGGGGGGTGGCTTCACCCCCCCGTGGCTACGATCGCTCTGATTGGCTGTTGAAAGTGAAACTGCCAATCAGAGCGATTTGTAATATTTCACCTAAAAAACTGGTGAAATATTACAATCCAGCCATGGCCGATGCTGCAATATCATCGGCCATGGCTGGAAACACTGATGTGCCCCCACTCCACCCCACCGATCGCCCCCCCGCCCCCCAATCTGTGGTCCGCTCCCCTCCGTCCTCCTGTCCGCTCCCCCTGTGCTCCAATCACACCCCCCGTGCTCCAATCAAACCCCCCCGCACTCCGATCACCCCCCCGCACAGCGATCTCCCCCCGTGCTCCGTTTCCCCACCCCCCGTGCTCCGATCCACCCCCCTGCACAGCGATCCCCCACCCCGTGCTCCAATCCACCCCTCCGTGTTCCGATCCACCCCCCCATGCTCCGATCCACCCCCCCCGTGCTCCGACGCTCCCCCCGTGCCCTGATCTCCCCCCCCCCCTTATACTTACCTCCCGGGATCCGTCCGTCTTCTTTCCTGGGCGCCGCCATCTTCCAAAATGGCGGGCGCATGTGCAGTGCGCCCGCCGAATCTGCCGGCCGGCAGATTCGTTCCAAAGTGAGTTTTGATCACTGAGATATAACCTATCTCAGTGATCAAAATAAAAAAAAATAGTCACCCCCATAGGTAGGGACAATAAAAAAATAAAGAATTTTTTTTTTTTTTTTACACTAAGGTTAGAATAGGGTTAGGGGTAGGGTTAGGGTTAGGGGTAGGAGTAGGGTTAGGGGTAGGGTTAGGGTTAGGGGTAGGGTTAGGGTTAGGGGTAGGGGTAGGGTTAGGGGTAGGGTTAGAGCTAGGGTTAGGGTTTCGGTATGTGCACACGTATTCTGTTCCTCTGCGGATTTGATAAATCCGCAGTGCTAAACCGCTGTGGATTTATCGCGGATTTACTGCGGTTTTTCTGCGCATTTCACTGCGGTTTTACAACTGCGATTTTCTATTGGAGCAGTTGTAAAACCGCTGCGGAATCCGCAGAAAGAAGCGACATGCTGTGGAATGTAAACCGCTGCGTTTCCGTGCAGTTTTTCCGCAGCATGTGTACAGCGATTTTTGTTTCCCATAGGTTTACATTGAACTGTAAACTCATGGGAAACTGCTGCGGATCTGCAGCGTTTTCCGAAGCGTGTGCACATACCTTTAGAATTAGGCTATGTGCACACGGTGCGGATTTTGCTGCGGATCTGCAGCGGATTGGCCGCTGCGGATTCGCAGCAGTGTTCCATCAGGTTTGCAGTTCCATGTAAACATATGGAAAACCAAATCCGCTGTGCCCATGGTGCGGAAAATACCACGCGGAAATGCTGCGTTGTATTTTCCGCAGCATGTCAATTCTTTGTGCGGATTCCGCAGCGTTTTACACCTGTTCCTCAATAGGAATCCACAGGTGAAATCCGCACAAAAAACAATGGAAATCCACGGTAAATCCGCAGGTAAAACGCAGTGCCCTTTACCCGCGGATTTTTCAAAAATGATGCTGAAAAATCTCACACGAATCCGCAACGTGGGCACATAGCCTTAGGGTTAGGGTTGGAATTAGGGTTGTGGTTAGGGGTGTGATTAGGGTTATGGCTACAGTTGGGATTAGGGTTAGGGGTGTGGGGGGGTAAGTGTTGGAGGTAGAATTGAGGGGTTTCCACTGTTTAGGCACATCAGGGGTCTCCAAACGCATCATGGCGCCACCATTGATTCCAGCCAATCTTGTATTCATAAAGTCAAATGGTGCTCCCTCAATACCGAGCCCCGACGTGCGCCCAAACAGTGGTTTACCCCCACATATGGGGTACCAGCATACTCAGGACAAACTGTGCAACAATTACTGGGGTCCAATTTCTCCTGTTACCCTTGTGAAAATAAAAAAATGCTTGCTAAAACATAATTTTTGAGGAAAGAAAAATTATTTTTTATTTTCACAGCTCTGCGTTGTAAACGTCTGTGAAACACTTGGGAGTTCAAAGTGCTCACCACATATCTAGATAAGTTCCTTGCGGGGTCTAGTTTCTAAAATGGGGTCACTTGTGGGGGGTTTCTACTGTTTAGGCACACCAGGGGCTCTGCAAACGCAACGTGACGTCCGCAGACCATTCCATCAAAGTCTGCATTTCAAAAGTCACTACTTCCCTTCGGAGCCCCGACGTGTGCCCAAACAGTGGTTTACCCCCACACATGGGGTATCAGCGTACTCAGGACAAACTGGACAACAACTTTTGTGGTCCAATTTCTCCTGTAACCCTTGGGAAAATAAAAAATTCTGGGCTAAATAATTATTTTTGAGGAAAGAAAACGTATTTATTATTTTCACGGCTCTGTGTTATAAACTTCTGTAAAGCACTTGGGGGTTGAAAGTGCTCACCACATATCTAGATAAGTTCCTTTGGGGGTCTAGTTTCCAAAATGGGGTCATTTGTGGGGGGTTTCTACTGTTTAGGCACACCAGGGGCTCTGCAAACGCAACGTGACGCCCGCAGACCATTCCATCAAAGTCTGCATTTCAAAAGTCACTACTTCCCTTCTGAGCCCCGACGTGTGCCCAAACAGTGGTTTACCCCCACACATGGGGTAACAGCGTACTCAGGACAAACTGGACAACAACTTTTGTGGTCCAATTTCTCCTGTAACCCTTGGGAAAATAAAAAATTCTGGGCTAAATAATTATTTTTGAGGAAAGAAAACGTATTTATTATTTTCACTGCTCTGTGTTATGAACTTCTGTGAAGCACTTGGGGGTTCAAAGTGCTCACCTCACATCTAGATAAGTTCCTTTCGGGGTCTAATTTCCAAAATGGGGTCACTTGTGGGGGGTTTCTACTGTTTGGCCACATCAGGGGCTCTGCAAACGCAACGTGACGCCCGCAGAGCATTCCATCAAAGTCTGCATTTCAAAACGTCACTACTTCACTTCCGAGCCCCAGCATGTGCCTAAACAGTGGTTTACCCCCACATATGGGGTATCAGCGTACTCAGGAGAAACTGGACAACAACTTTTGGGGTCAAATTTCTCCTGTTACCCTTGGGAAAATAAAAAATAGCGGGCTAAAAAATCATTTTTGAGAAAAGAATTTTTTTTTTTAATTTTCATGGCTCTGCGTTATAAACTTCTGTGAAGCACTTGAGGGTTCAAAGTGCTCACCACATATCTAGATTAGTTCCCTTGGGGGTCTAGTTTCCAAAATGGGGTCATTTGTATGGGATCTCCAATGTTTAGGCACACAGGGGCTCTCCAAACGCGACATGGTGTCCACTAATGATTGGAGCTAATTTTCCATTTAAAAAGCCAAATGGCGTGGCTTCCCTTCTGAGCCCTGCCGTGCGCCCAAACAGTGGTTTACCCCCACATATGGGGTATCTGCGTACTCAGGACAAACTGGACAACAACATTTGTGGTCCAATTTCTCCTATTACCATTGGCAAAATAGGAAATTCCAGGCTAAAAAATCATTTTTGAGAAAAGAAAAATTATTTTTTATTTTCATGGCTCTGCATTATAAACTTCTGTGAAGCACCTGGGGGTTTAAAGTGCTCAGTATGCATCTAGATAAGTTCTTTGGGGGGTCAAGTTTCCAAAATGGGGTCACTTGTGGGGGAGCTCCAATGCATAGGCACACAGGGGCTCTCCAAACGCGACATGGTGTCCGCTAACAATTGGAGCTAATCTTCCATTCAAAAAGTCAAAAGGCGCGCCTTCCCTTCCGAGCCCTGCCGTGTGCCCAAACAGTGGTTTACCCCCACACATGAGGTATCGGCGTACTCGGGAGAAATTGCTCAACAAATTTTAGGATCCATTTTATCCTATTGCCCATGTGAAAATGAAAAAATTGAGGCGAAAATAAATTTTTTGTGAAAAAAAAGTACTTTTTCATTTTTACGGATCAATTTGTGAAGCACCTGAGGGTTTAAAGTGCTCACTAGGCATCTAGATAAGTTCCTTGGGGGGTCCAGTTTCCAAAATGGGGTCACTTGTGGGGGAGCTCCAATGTTTAGGCACACAGGGTCTCTCCAAATGCGACATGGTGTCCGCTAACGATGGAGATAATTTTTAATTCAAAAAGTCAAATGGCGCTCCTTCCCTTCCGAGCCTTACCATGTGCCCAAACAGTGGTTTACCTCCACATGTGAGGTATCAATGTACTCAGGAGAAATTGCCCAACAAATTTTAGGATCCATTTTATCCTGTTGTCCATGTGAAAATGAAAAAATTGAGGGTAAAAGAATTTTTTTGTGAAAAAAAAGTACTTTTTCATTTTTACGGATCAATTTGTGAAGCACCTTGGGGTTTAAAGGGCTCACTATGCATGTAGATAAGTTCCTTGGGGCGTCTAGTTTCCAAAATGGGGTCACTTGTGGGGGAGCTCCAATTTTTAGGCACACGGGGGCTCTCCAAACGTGACATGGTGTCCGCTAAAGAGTGCAGCCAATTTTTCATTCAAAAAGTCAAATGGCGCTCCTTCCCTTCCAAGCCCTGCCGTGCGCCCAAACAGTGGTTTACCCCCACATATGAGGTATCAGCGTACTCAGGACAAATTGGACAACAACGTTCGTGGTTCAGTTTCTCCTTTTACCATTGGGAAAATAAAAAAATTGTTGCTAAAAAATCATTTTTGTGACTAAAAAGTTAAATGTTCATTTTTTCCTTCCATTTTGCTTCTGCTGCTGTGAAGCACCTAAAGGGTTAATAAACTTCTTGAATGTGGTTTTGTGCACCTTGAGGGGTGCAGTTTTTAGAATGGTGTCACTTTTGGGTATTTTCAGCCATATAGACCCCTCAAACTGACTTCAAATGTGAGGTGGTCCCTAAAAAAAATGGTTTTGTAAATTTCGTTGTAAAAATGAGAAATCGCTGGTCAAATTTTAACCCTTATAACTTCCTAGCAAAAAAAAATTTTGTTTCCAAAATTGTGCTGATGTAAAGTAGACATGTGGGAAATGTTATTTATTAACTATTTTGTGTCACATAACTCTCTGGTTTAACAGAATAAAAATTCAAAATGTGAAAATTGCGAAATTTTCAAAATTTTCGCCAAATTTCCGTTTTTATCACAAATAAACACAGAATTTATTGACCTAAATTTACAACTAACATGAAGCCCAATATGTCACGAAAAAACAATCTCAGAACCGCTAGGATCCATTGAAGCGTTCCTGAGTTATTACCTCATAAAGGGACACTGGTCAGAATTGCAAATAACGGCAAGGTCTTTAAGGTCAAAATAGGCTGGGTCATGAAGGGGTTAAATAATTATTTTTGAGGAAAGAAAACGTATTTATTATTTTCACTGCTCTGTGTTTGGGCACACGTCGGGGCTCCGAAGGGAAGTAGTGACTTTTGAAATGCAGACTTTGATGGAATGGTCTGCGGACGTCACGTTGCGTTTGCAGAGCCCCTGGTGTGCCTAAACAGTAGAAACCCCCCACAAGTGACCCCATTTTAGAAACTAGACCCCGCAAGGAACTTATCTAGATATGTGGTGAGCACTTTGAACTCCCAAGTGTTTCACAGACGTTTACAACGCAGAGCTGTGAAAATAAAAAATAATTTTTCTTTCCTCAAAAATTATGTTTTAGCAAGCATTTTTTTATTTTCACAAGGGTAACAGGAGAAATTGGACCCCAGTAATTGTTGCACAGTTTGTCCTGAGTATGCTGGTACCCCATATGTGGGGGTAAACCACTGTTTGGGCGCACGTCGGGGCTCGGTATTGAGGGAGCACCATTTGACTTTATGAATACAAGATTGGCTGGAATCAATGGTGGCGCCATGATGCGTTTGGAGACCCCTGATGTGCCTAAACAGTGGAAACCCCTCAATTCTACCTCCAACACTTACCCCCCCACACCCCTAACCCTAATCCCAACTGTAGCCATAACCCTAATCACGTCTCAGAGCTCGTTCTATGATTTTGGGTAATTGTCAGATCACTGTATGTGCTCTGACCTCCATGTCCATTGTGATACTGAATTGCCTTTCACAACAGTACAGGAAGCCAAAAGTGCTAATGATTCTCAATAGAGGGAAAAAAGAAGTTCTAAGACCATTTTTTTTTCTTTGCACTGTGTTTTGCCTTTTTTTTCCCCTAGACATTTGGGTGGTTCAGGACACAGGTGTAGCAATGGACATTAAAGGTCTGTCTTCATGTGTGGATCAGCTCACGGCAAGAGTTCAAAATATTCAAGATTTTGTGGTTCAGAATTCTTTGTTAGAACTGAGAATTCCTATTCCAGATTTGTTTTTTGGAGATAGAACTAAATTTCTGAGTTTCAAAAATAATTGTAAACTATTTCTGGCTTTGAAACCTCGCTCCTCTGGTGACCCAGTTCAACAGGTTAGGATCGTCATTTCTTTTTTGCGTGGCGACCCTCAGGACTGGGCATTTTCTCTTGCGTCAGGAGATCCTGCATTAAGTAATATCGATGCGTTTTTCCTGGCGCTTGGATTGCTGTACGATGAGCCTAATTCAGTGGATCAGGCAGAAAAAAATTTGCTGGCTCTTTGTCAGGCTCAGGATGAGATAGAGGTATATTGCCAGAAATTTAGAAAGTGGTCCGTGCTCACTCAATGGAATGAATCTGCGCTGGCAGCTATATTCAGAAAGGGTCTCTCTGAAGCCCTTAACCCCTTACCGGCATCGGACGTACTATACCGTCCGATGCCGGCTCCCCTGCTTTGATGCAGGGCTCCGCGGTGAGCCCGCATCAAAGCCGGGACATGTCAGCTGTTTTGAACAGCTGACATGTGCCCGTAATAGGTGCGGGCAGAATCGCGATCTGCCCGCACCTATTAACTAGTTAAATGCCGCTGTCAAACGCAGACAGCGGCATTTAACTAGTTAATAGGTGCGGGCAGATCGCGATTCTGCCCGCACCTATTACGGGCACATGTCAGCTGTTCAAAACAGCTGACATGTCCCGGCTTTGATGCGGGCTCACCGCGGAGCCCTGCATCAAAGCAGGGGAGCCGGCATCGGACGGTATAGTACGTCCGATGCCGGTAAGGGGTTAAGGGCTTCAGAGAGACCCTTTCTGAATATAGCTGCCAGCGCAGATTCATTCCATTGAGTGAGCACGGACCACTTTCTAAATTTCTGGCAATATACCTCTATCTCATCCTGAGCCTGACAAAGAGCCAGCAAATTTTTTTCTGCCTGATCCACTGAATTAGGCTCATCGTACAGCAATCCAAGCGCCAGGAAAAACGCATCGATATTACTTAATGCAGGATCTCCTGACGCAAGAGAAAATGCCCAGTCCTGAGGGTCGCCACGCAAAAAAGAAATGACGATCCTAACCTGTTGAACTGGGTCACCAGAGGAGCGAGGTTTCAAAGCCAGAAATAGTTTACAATTATTTTTGAAACTCAGAAATTTAGTTCTATCTCCAAAAAACAAATCTGGAATAGGAATTCTCAGTTCTAACAAAGAATTCTGAACCACAAAATCTTGAATATTTTGAACTCTTGCCGTGAGCTGATCCACACATGAAGACAGACCTTTAATGTCCATTGCTACACCTGTGTCCTGAACCACCCAAATGTCTAGGGGAAAAAAAAGGCAAAACACAGTGCAAAGAAAAAAAAATGGTCTTAGAACTTCTTTTTTCCCTCTATTGAGAATCATTAGCACTTTTGGCTTCCTGTACTGTTGTGAAAGGCAATTCAGTATCACAATGGACATGGAGGTCAGAGCACATACAGTGATCTGACAATTACCCAAAATCATAGAACGAGCTCTGAGACGTGGGAACTCTGCAGACCGCAATCCCTAATCCTCTCCAAACAACACTAGAGGCAGCCGTGGATTGCGCCTAACGCTCCCTATGCAACTCAGCACAGCCTGAGAAACTAACTAGCCTGAAGATAGAAAATAAGCCTACCTTGCCTCAGAGAAATACCTCAAAGGAAAAGGCAGCCCCCCACATATAATGACTGTGAGTTAAGATGAAAAGACAAACGTAGGGATGAAATAGATTCAGCAAAGTGAGGCCCGACCTTCTTAACAGAGCGAGGATAGGAAAGATAACTTTGCGGTCTACACAAAACCCTAAAGAAAACCACGCAAAGGGGGCAAAAAGACCCTCCGTACCGAACTAACGGCACGGAGGTACACCCTTTGCGTCCCAGAGCTTCCAGCAAAACAATTAGACAAGCTGGACAGAAAAAATAGCAAACAAATAGCAAAGAAGAACTTAGCTATGCAGAGCAGCAGGCCACAGGAATGATCCAGGGAAAAACAAGTCCAGCACTGGAACATTGACAGGAAGCATGGATCAAAGCATTAGGTGGAGTTAAGTAGAGAAGCACCTAACGACCTCACCAGATCACCTGAGGGAGGAAACTCAGAAGACGCAGTACCACATTCCTCCACAAACGGAAGCTCCCAGAGAGAATCAGCCGAAGTACCACTTGTGACCACAGGATGGAGCTCTGCCACAGAATTTACAACAGACCTGCTCCTCAAAGTGCGTGGACTTTGCTCACATATCCGACGTTCGCCTGTACACTCCAGCCGTATGCAGACCTATCAGCGGTCTTTGAACCTTCCCCAGCATCGCCTAATCATAGACGTTGCAACAAGGTGGAACTCAGCATTGCACATGCTTCAGAGACTGTGCCAACAGAGGCGGGCTGTTATGTTTTTGAGGGAGGATACACATACACGGGCAGGCAGTAGGATGGCAGACATGGAGTTGTCAGGTGGGCAGTGGTCGAAGATACAAGACATGTGTCAAGTCCTTCAGTGTTTTGAGGAATGCACACGGCTGGTTAGTGCAGACAACGCCATAATAAGCATGAGCATCCCCCTAATGTGTCTGCTGATGCAAAGTTTGACGCACATAAAGGATCAGGCGTCTGCACCAGAGGAAGAGGAAAGCCTTGATGACAGTCAGCCATTGTCTGGTCAGGGCAGTGTACAGGACGAGGTAGCGGGCGAAGAGGAGGTGGAGGACGAGGAGGATGATGGGGATGAGTATATTTTTAATGAGGAAGCTTTCCCGGGGGCACTGGAAATTGGTTGCGTGGCAAGGCCGGGTTCTGGTTTTTTGAGGGACACAAGTGACGTAGATTTGCCTGAAACTGCCCCTCAACCAATCACAACCGCAGATTTGACAACTGGAACTTTGGCCCACATGGCGGATTATGCCTTACGTATCCTTAAAAGGGACACACGCATTACTAAAATGATGAACGATGATGATTACTGGTTGGCCTGCCTCCTTGATCCTCGCTATAAAGGCAAATTGCAAAATATTATGCCACATGAGAACATGGAACTAATATTAGCAACCAAACAATCAACTCTTGTTGACCGTTTGCTTCAGGCATTCCCAGCACACAGCGCCCGTGATCGTTCTCACACGAGCTCCAGGGGGCAGCAGACCAGGAGTGTTAGGGGTGCACACATCAGAAGTGGCATTGGACAGAGGGGTTTTCTGACCAGGTTGTGGAGTGATTTTGCTATGACCACAGACAGGACAGGTACTGCTGCATCAATTGAAAGTGACAGGAGACAACATTTGTCCAGTATGGTTACTAACTATTTTTCATCCCTTATCGATGTTCTCCCTCAACCGTCATTCCCATTTGATTACTGGGCATCCAAATTAGACACCTGGCCAGAATTGGCAGAATATGCATTGCAGGAGCTTGCTTGCCCGGCAGCTAGTGTCCTATCAGAAAGAGTATTCAGTGCTGCAGGTTCAATATTAACCGAAAAAAGGACTCGTCTGGCTACCCAAAATGTTGATGATCTAACATTCATTAAAATTAACCACAACTGGATTTCGAATTCTTTTGCCCCACCTTGCCCGGCAGACACCTAGCTTTCCTACGAAAAGCTCTTGCCTGTGGACTACTGTGAATTACTTTTCGAATGTCTAATTTGCTGCAGCTGATTGTCCAGCATACGACATGTTTACACCTCCCTAAATGGCCAAACTCCCCACACGGGGCCGTGGTATCGCGACTTGGCGCAAGCACCCGTGAGAGTGCTGTTTGTCTGAAGAGGAGGGTGTGCCCGCTTTTGGTCGACGGCACTGCCACTGGGTCCCTCATAGTACAATAAACTGTCTCTGGCGGTGGTGGTGCGCACCCAACGTCAGACACACTGTTGTAACATGAGGGGCCCTGGGCCTGTACCGCCGTCCACAAGAGAGTTCACCCACCCCCAGGTCAAACATTGCTCTGCCACTTCCACAATTATCTCTCACACTTCCACCAATGTTTAGACTATGCGCTGACATCCTTCCATTCCTGCCACTGACAATACCATTGTGTTGACATGTATAATGGTACTTAACATAGTCAGGGGCAGTGTCCTCTATTTACCCAAGTAAAAACTTTGCGCCAAATTAGTAGGTCAGAAACAACGCAGAGGATCCCACCCCTGTACCTAAAGATTGCACCCTTTAGTGTTTTCGCTGGATTTTAATGTGAGACATTCACACTTATGCATTGTTTTGGACTACTAACTGGCAGACACTCATTACAATCATCCTCCGCTGACCAGGCCACTGCTGGCCGTGTTCCCCTGGAACCAATTTATAATTGCCTACAGCCATCTGTTATTATGTTAGGCCTTCGATGCCTGTCTGCGGTCACTCCTTCCACTAGGCCTCCACTGACCAGACCACTGCTGCCCGTGTTCCCCTGGAACCAATTTTAAATTGCCTACAGCCAGCCCAATTTTTTTATGTTAAGCCTTCGAAGCCTGTCTGCGGTCCGTTCTTTCTACTACTACTACACTGACCAGGCCACTGCTGCCCGTGTTCCCCTGGAACCAATTTAAAATTGCCTACAGCCATCTGTTATTATGTTAGGCCTTCGATGCCTGTCTGCGGTCACTCCTTCCACTAGGCCTCCACTGACCAGACCACTGCTGCCCGTGTTCCCCTGGAACCAATTTAAAATTGCCTACAGCCATCTGTTATTATGTTAGGCCTTCGATGCCTGTCTGCGGTCACTCCTTCCACTAGGCCTCCACTGACCAGACCACTGCTGCCCGTGTACCCCTGGAACCAATTATAAAGTGCCTACAGCCCAATTTTTTTATGTTAGGCCTTCGAAGCCTGTCTGCGGTCCTTCCTTCCAATAGTTCTCCACTGACCAGACCAATGCTGGCCGTGTACCCCTGGAACCCAGCTGAAAGTGCATGGAGCCTCCTTTTTTTCTTTGTTTTATATTTAGAAAGCCCAGATGAACTACGCTGTATCACGGTTCAAGCTACCCAGTCGACATTTCTTTTGCGAGAAAAGCCATCCCAGCCCTCCACCGGCATGAAAAAGTCTGCATTGTCATAGCACTCAGGCAATCAAACAGTAGAAAGGTGCACCTGACAAGAGACGCATGGACCAGTAGGCATGTCCACAAAAAATTACGTGTCCATTACGGCGCACTGGGTTAATGTGTTGGATGCATGGTCCACAGGGGACAGCCTACAAAGTCTGTCTGCAGTCCCTAATTCAAATTTTCCTCCGCTGACCACACCACTGCTGCCCGTGTACCCCTGGAACCATTTTTAAAGTGCCTACAGCCTAATTATGTTATGTTAGGCCTACTACGCCTGTCTGCGGTCCCTCCTTCCAATACTCGTCCACTGACCACACCACTGCTGCTCGTGGACCCCTGGAACCAATTTTTAATTGCATAGAGCATCATTTTTTTAATAGTAGGCGTACAAAGTCTGTCTGCGGTCCACTATTGAAATTGTCCTCCACTGCCCAGAGCAATGCTGCCTGTGTACCCCTGTAACTTTTTTAAGCTGCAGTGAGCCACATTTTTGGTTTAAGGCCTACTACCTGTGTATGTCTGCGCCACTCAATTCAGCTGTGTTCCTTTGAAAAAAGCTGAGCGTCAATAGTCTTGTTTTCAGCCTCTAGGAATTTTAAAACTGCATTGGGGGTACAACTTTGGTAGGGCCTACTAACGGTGTCTGCCGCCCCAAGGTGTGCCCCAGGTTTCGTCCACATTGCTTCAGTCTTCCGACTCTCGTTTAGTAGTTGTAGAAAACTACACTGCATTAGGCCTACAAATTGGGTATGGGGTGTAGAGAGATGGTGTGTTCCACTCCAAGGTGTTCCGCAGGTTTCCTCTCCATTGCTTCAATCTTAATGCTCTCGTTTAGTAGTTGTTGGAAACTACACTGCATTAGGCCTACAAATTGGGTATGGGGTGTAGAGAGATGGTGTGTTCCACTCCAAAGTGTTCCCCAGGTTTCCTCTCCATTGCTTCGATCTTCATGCTCTCGTTTAGTAGTTGTTGGAAAATACGCTGCATTAGGCCTACAAATTGGGTATGGGGTGTAGAGAGATGGTGTGTTGCACTCCAAGGTGTTCCCCAGGTTTCCTCTCCATTGCTTCGATCTTCATGCTCTCGTTTAGTAGTTGTTGGAAACTACGCTGCATTAGGCCTACAAATTGGGTATGGGGTGTAGAGAGATGGTGTGTTCCACTCCAAGGTGTTCCCCAGGTTTCCTCTCCATTGCTTCGATCTTCATGCTCTCGTTTAGTAGTTGTTGGAAACTACGCTGCATTAGGCCTACAAATTGGGTATCGGGTGTAGAGAGATGGTGTGTTACACTCCAAGGTGTTCCCCAGGTTTCCTCTCCATTGCTTCGATCTTCATGCTCTCGTTTAGTAGTTGTTGGAAACTACGCTGCATTAGGCCTACAAATTGGGTATGGGGTGTAGAGAGATGGTGTGTTACACTCCAAGGTGTTCCCCAGGTTTCCTCTCCATTGCTTCGATCTTCATGCTCTCGTTTAGTAGTTGTTGGAAACTACGCTGCATTAGGCCTACAAATTGGGTATGGGGTGTAGAGAGATGGTGTGTTGCACTCCAAGGTGTTCCCCAGGTTTCCTTTCCATTTCTTCGATCTTCATGCTCTCGTTTAGTAGTTGTTGGAAACTATACTGCATTAGGCCTACAAATTGGGTATGGGGTGTAGAGAGATGGTGTGTTGCACTCCAAGGTGTTCCCCAGGTTTCCTCGCCATTGCTTCGATCTTCATGCTCTCGTTTAGTAGTTGTTGGAAACTAAGCTGCATTAGGCCTACAAATTGGGTATGGGGTGTAGAGAGATGGTGTGTTCCACTCCAAGGTGTTCCCTAGGTTTCCTCTCCATTGCTTCGATCTTCATGCTCTCGTTTAGTAGTTGTTGGAAACTACGCTGCATTAGGTCTACAAATTGGGTATGGGGTGTAGAGAGATGGTGTGTTACACTCCAAGGTGTTCCCCAGGTTTCCTCTCCATTGCTTCGATCTTCATGCTCTCGTTTAGTAGTTGTTGGAAACTACGCTGCATTAGGCCTACAAATTGGGTATGGGGTGTAGAGAGATGGTGTGTTGCACTCCAAGCTGTTCCCCAGGTTTCCTCTCCATTGCTTCGATCTTCATGCTCTCGTTTAGTAGTTGTTGGAAACTACACTGCATTAGGCCTACAAATTGGGTATGGGGTGTAGAGAGATGGTGTGTTACACTCCAAGGTGTTCCCCAGGTTTCCTCTCCATTGCTTCGATCTTCATGCTCTCGTTTAGTAGTTGTTGGAAACTACGCTGCATTAGGCCTACAAATTGGGTATGGGGTGTAGAGAGATGGTGTGTTGCACTCCAAGGTGTTCCCCAGGTTTCCTCTCCATTGCTTCGATCTTCAGGCTCTCGTTTAGTAGTTGTTGGAAACTACACTGCATTAGGCCTACAAATTGGGTATGGGGTGTAGAGAGATGGTGTGTTACACTCCAAGGTGTTCCCCAGGTTTCCTCTCCATTGCTTCGATCTTCATGCTCTCGTTTAGTAGTTGTTGGAAACTACGCTGCATTAGGCCTACAAATTGGGTATGGGGTGTAGAGAGATGGTGTGTTACACTCCAAGGTGTTCCCCAGGTTTCCTCTCCATTGCTTCGATCTTCATGCTCTCGTTTAGTAGTTGTTGGAAACTACGCTGCATTAGGCCTACAAATTGGGTATGGGGTGTAGAGAGATGGTGTGTTACACTCCAAGGTGTTCCCCAGGTTTCCTCTCCATTGCTTCGATCTTCTGGCTCTCGTTTAGTAGTTGTTGGAAACTACGCTGCATTAGGCCTACAAATTGTGTATGGGGTGTAGAGACGGTGTGTTCCACTCCAAGGTGTTCTCCAGGTTGCCTTTCCTGAGCTTCTATCTTCAGGCTCTTGTTAAATAGTGGTTAAATGGAACAACTGCATTTGGCGTACTAGTTGGTTTGGGGCCTACTAACAGTGTCTGCTGCTCCTTGCTGTTCTCCTGGTTTCCTGTCCTGAAATTCCATTTTCAGGCTCTCGTTAAGTAGTTGTTAATGTTAGACTGCATTTGGCCTACTAGTTGGGTTGGGGCCTACTATCGGTGTCTGCCACTCCTTGCTGTTCTCCTCCACTGAACAAAGCTGTGCTGCCTGTTTACTACGGTTGCCAATTTTGAACTGCATTTCGACTACTTACTGATTTGGGCCTACTCTCTGAGTCAGCCTCTCATTCCAATTGTCCTCCACTGCAATGCCCCCTGGTTAGTCCTGTGTTACCAATTTTGAACTGCATTTAGACCACTTTATTCTTTGGGCCTATATCTGTGTTTCCTCCTCATCCTGCCCATTGCCCAGCCAGTGATAGATGAGTCTGCTGGTACATTGACCCATAACGCAAAATTCCCCGTGCACGCTACACAGCAAGATTGTGACCCTGCTGAAAGTCAGGTTCCTCTTCCCGCATACCATACCACCTTACACGGGGACAAAGAGGAAGGTGCAGATGAAAGTGCAGGTTCCTTCATCAGGTGAGGGGAGGAATACTAGTTGGCGACGTCACTGGCACAGGGCCTCTCATAGTACACAAAAGTGTTGCTGCCGGTGGGAGGCGCCCCCGCCGTGCAAACACACCGCTGTACTTTGAGGGGCCCTGTGCCAGTGCCAATGCCAACGAGTGGGCCCTCCCTGCTTGCTCAGGATCTCAGCACTTGCAAAGTTGAAATACTTACCTCTCCCTGCTCCACTGCCGTGACGTGGTCCAGATTTACTGGGCACACTAATTATTTGAACCAGCCCTACCCCCCACAACTTTAGCCAAATGACCCCCAATTTCAAATGCCTTCCAATTATTATAAGGTAAATTATGATTGACAAGCTTCTGTAACAAGAATGGATGTTTTTGCCATTAAAATGGGCAGTGTAGGTGTTTTCCTGGCCTCCACTCACTGCCGACTATGCTCCCCCATTGACTTGCATTGGGTTTCGTGTTTCGGGCGATACCCGACTTTTCGCGATAAACGGCCGATTCCACTCGACTCGACTTCCAAGATAGTCGGGTTTCGCGAAACACGGCTCGACTCTAAAAAGGTCAAGGTCGCTCAACCCTATTAGAGAGTGATTTTTTCCAAATAAAGGACTTTTGTGTGTTTATTTATTTTGATTATGGGGATAGTAATGGGGGTGTATGACAGAAGCCCCTCCATTACTAACTCATGGGTTTGAGTTCAGCGCTAACTGCTGACATCAACTCCACAATCCCTTTAACCAGGTTGCCAATGTTCCAGGGCAATCGGGAAGAACCAAGGCTAAGCGCCATTTTACAACGCAAAGGTTTGGTTTGCCATTGATTTATATGGGGGTTTTGGTGTGGGGTCCAGTTCAGTTTAAGCTTTAAAGTCAAGTTTGGATGAACCCAAACTTTCAGGTGTCTGCTCATCTTTACCAGTGAGCATTCACATGTGTGCATGTGTGAGAGAAACAAGCCGCGCAATCCAGCAAGTGTTTTGGTTGTCATGGAGATGCATTATCACTCATTGTAAGCGTATGTGGGAGTAATAAAAGGCTGGGCTGTGCAGACGTCGCAGTAGTCACGATGAAATAACATCACTTTAGGCGGAGTCCAGAGTCTGTGCATTACAGGAGCGGTTTACAGATCCTCATAAGCATCCTAGTTTGTATGGAAATGTGGCGTTAGGATGTGAGAGGAGTCTAGAATGCTAGTAATCCAAGATAGCGTGAATGGCATATTAAAGGAAATCTGTCACCTAATTTTGGCCCTGTAAACTGCAGCCACGATGATCAGGGCTTATCTACCGCATTCTGTAATGCTGTAGATAAGCCCCCAATTTAATCTGAAAGATAAGAAAATCAAGTTAAATTATACTCACCCAGGGGCGGTCTGGTCCGGTCCGATGGGCTTTGCGGTCCGGGTCTGGCGACTCCCATCTTCATACGATGTCATCCTCTTCCTTGCTGCTGTCATGGCTCCTGCACAGGTGTAATTCTCTGCCCTGTTGAGGGCAGAGCAAAGTACTGCAGTGCGCAGGTCAGGAAAAGGTTAGAGAGGCCCGAAGCCTGCGCACTGCAGTACTTTATGCTGCCCTCAACAGGGTAAATCAGTATGTCTGTGCAAGAGCCACAACAGAAGCAAGGAGGATGATGACATCGTATGAAGATGGGAGGTGCCTGACCCAGACAGCAACGACCACAGGACCCGAAATTAACCGGGAACCGCCCCTGGGTGAGTATAATCTAACTTGTTTTTATTATCTTTCAGGTTACATCGGGGGCTTATCTACAGCATTACAGAATGTCCTTGGCTGTTAGAGCAGGAGCTCTACTTTTGTTGAATCTTTCCTTATAAATTCCTTCATAAACTGTAGTTCTTGGATATAGATTACATTTTGTCTTGCTCATATCCTGTGAAACAATATACATGGTCTGTTGTGCCACTTGTATTTTACGTGTTAACAATCAAATATGTGACAATTCAAACAAATCCACCTGAAAACCTTCCAGTGCATATAAGCACATCGAGATTGTACTGGCCATTTTGTAGTCACTGTCATAGAGAAAGTATAAAAGCAAGATAATCCAGCTCACTGTTGTGAAATCCAGGAGCAGCTCTAAGAACATGGCAAGGTGTGTTTCGGAACCTGGTCCAATGTGACCTGTTGCTCATAGACTAGAGAAATACAAGACATACAGTGCATTGTCACATTTTGTGTCTTATGATTTGCTGATATGCTAACAACTTTAAGTTGATGCAAACTTGATGCATGTCTAATTTAAATCCTTCATACCAAACCTCAGGTCAAAATTGAAATGATTTGTCAAAATAAAAAAAAACCTAATGTGTATGGCAGCTTACCATGCAACTTGATGTTTGTTAGTTATTTATAACTGTCTATTATACCCAACGTAAAGTTTATTTTGTCCCTTAATCTAGCTGCCACTGAAATACAGCTATGACTTCTAGCATTTCTATTCCGTGATTTTTTTCTGTAATGTTTGACACTTCAATTAAAGACTAATTAATGTTAAATAGAAAACATCGATGGAGCATATTTCAATATGATTTGCTTTGTACCATGAAATGGAGGGAACGGTGCAAAGTACACTGTTCATAGATATAAATGAATGTTTAGTTATTTACTGATTAGGAAAGTTAAATAATTTTCAGAATTTATCATTTTATGATCATGATACATAGCAATAATCTTTGGAGAATTACATTAAAAAAATTTAAGTTTTTTTTGTGTTCCATTAAGCTATTTTTACGACATTTTCTTTTCTACGGAATTTGAGGGATTTTTTCTCTGAATATTTTTAAGGTCTGGAGTATTAGAAAATGCCAATCATATTAACTGTTGCTTGGAAAAGATAATAATGTCGGGTGGACATACCATTGGTGCAACCTGTGTCCCAAGAGGTCCCCTTACCTCCAGGGCCACTACCACCTCCAAAGCAGGAGGAGTTGTACATTATAGTGAGCTGTCGGACCACAAAAGACCCATATACTGCTCTTGCACAAGCGCCCTCTTCTGTATGTGTCTGCCAGGGGTTGAGGACAAATAGAAGGTCCATGAACAGTCAACTTGTATTGAAAAAGTAGAGTTCATTGATTATGAACTTGAAGATTATATTGTGAACTCTAGCCACAATATTTTTTTATAGTAAAAAATATGTAATTCAACCATGATAAGTGTAAAAAAAACATAGAAATAAAGTATTTTCATCACAGACACTTTTTAACAATAGACTAAACCAAAGGCTTAAAGTAGGACACATTCTTTCATCTCATAACTTTAGACAGAAAAGCTGTACATTGCACACAATGAGGAGATGTGCATTAGTACTTGTCTCATGTGCTCAAATTGTATTTATCTAGGATTTATGGCACCTTGCAGTCCCCCATTTGTACAGAAATGTGCACACTACTCATGTCAGTTTTAATGTACAGTTTGTAAAAATCTGAACTATATTTTAAATGAGTCAATTTAAAAATGAATATAACAGTTGTTTTCAAAGAACACTGAGGTTAGCAAAGTCAGGGAATGCAATTCTGGCTTCTATCACATTACGGTATCTCATTATTCTTCATTACCGCTGCTGAACACTTTGAATGGGAGATAAATAGCAGATTCTATGGCCTGCATATTTGAGTAACTCAAATCATGAACTCCACAAGAACACTACACTGAAATAAATATGACAATCTGTTCCCTTTCTCTCTTGTCGTTTTGATCATTTATGCAATACTAACATCTTGTTTTTACATAGAGAATGAATGTATGCTCACAAAGCACATGGTTAAGAGAGCTGCAATTTGTAAATTATTCTATGTAAATTAGTGCACCACAAGGGGTAAACTATGTTTTCTCTTACATTGTTCTAGTATATTACAACCAGAAACACCTACTGTAAAAATGCATCTATTATTGCTTCACTGTTATGGCAGTTCTACTATAAACTGAATATTTATGTATAGTAAATTTTAAAGTCAGTAATAAAAATGTAATGGATAATATAATTGTAATTTTTTTTTGTGTTGAATTCTCAGCTAAAAATATATTACCTTAAGTGTATTGTCTCAATTTTTCTCTTCTCTGTGTCCACACTTAAAAAAGTAAGATAAGAGAGGTTGTCTGGCCAAAACATGTTGATATTGACCTATCAGTAGGATGGTAGATAACCTAGAGTTCTCAGTAGCAGTCACAAAATACAGGGTGGAGCGCGGTAATTTGCTTTTTTGCACTGCATGCTGTGGCGGCAATGTCGGTCGAAGAGAGGGGAGAGTGGGTGTGGCTTACAGTGGCTGATGGGAAATTTGTATTCCTCTGCCTTTCAGTTGCCATCATGCAGTGGACACGTGAGGAGAGGTCATTTTGTGTTGAAGCGTATTTTTCAAATGCCCACTCGATCATTGCAGTGCAGTGTGCTTTTCGTTTACAATTCGCTGTTCCTCCACGCGGACGTGTTCCTGGACGGCAATCAATTGTAAATTGGGTGAATGCATTCAGAACAGCAGGGAATGTGTCATGTGTACGAAGGGGACCTGAGAGAAGGATTACAACACCACAAAACATCGAGAGAGTTAGAGCAGCAGTACTGCAATCTCCGAAACGCTCTGCTCGGAAGCAATCATTTGCTCTTGGCATTTCAAGACGTTCTCTCCACCGGATTCTTCATGATGAACTGAATTTTCACCCGTATAAAATGTGCGTGGTCCAACATTTGTCAGCATGGGACTATTTGACACGGCGGACCTCTTGTGAAGACATGTTAGCAACGATACCCCGTGACGCAATTGTGTTTTTTTCTGATGAGGCACATTTTCACCTCAGTGGGTGTGTAAACAAACAAAATATGCGTTACTGGAGTGAAACAAACCCCAGAGAAGTTCACGAGAGACCTCTGCATTCGGACCGCGTCACTGTGTGGTGCGCCATATCACGAGTAGGCATCATTGGTCCTTACTTTTTTCACTGCACACACAGCGAGGGTTACCATGAATTGTTTGAGGCAAATGTTTCCTGGACGGCTTATCTCTTTGAGGGGAGATGTGAACTGGCCAGCACACTCACCAGATTTAGCCCCATGCGATTTTTTCCTTTGGGGTTACCTGAAATCTAAGGTGTATATCAACCGTCCCAACACCTTGGAAGACCTAAGGAACAATATTGAAGCTGAAATTGGCAGAATACCAGTGGACATGCTTGTTAGAGTTCATGAAAACTTCAGAAAACGTATGCAGCAGTGTGTGGATAGCGAAGGTCGACATTTGCCAGATACACTATTTAAAACCATGTAATTTAAAAATTCCATTACTGTTCAGTATAATTAAAATATAAAATAAATTTTTCTAATGATCATAATTTTTTTATTTCATTCCCAAATCAGCAAATTACCGCGCTCCACCCTGTATATTTAGGATTGAGAGTCCTCAGTGGTTGATACCTTTTAATGGCTAACTGAAAACATGGCAACAAATTACAAGCTTTCGAGACTACACAGGTCTCTTCATCAGGCATAGACTAATAGAAATTCTGAAGAATCACATATTTATACACAACACAGCACAGAAATAATTCAGGAGCAGTCACTAAAACTACTAAAAACAACTAAAAAAATACTGTGATGTCCTGCTTCATACATTGCTTACATATGGCCATTACCAGAGCAGATATCAGCTGGTCTGTGGGGTTACCAGGTTTTCGGACCTCATCCCACCAATCTTGTATTCAGCATCAGACTGATCCAACACTGCAACACTACTGCAGCAGATTCGGGGCTACCACCTGGGATCGGTAGCTCTGGTGCACTAATGGCCAAGTTGCCCTGATTATAGTCTTTTCATCTACCACTGGAAGCGTGCATTGCCTATCAGTGTGCATCACTGCAGCTCCAAGTCATGCAGCAGAAAATCACACCTCAGTTATAGGAAGACACCTTGGCTTTCTGGCTATTTTTCTATAACTAAGAAAGAGTGTGGAGTCATTTAACAGGTACCCAATCAGAAGAAGATAGCTGTGCAGCAGGGGTTTGTCTTGAGAGGTAAGTAATCTATTTTTTTTAAACAGTCGGGGAGAGCACAATACTGGTGGAGTGGGGGTGAGGAAACAACATGAAATTGCAATGAATTGGGTTGGGTGTGAACTTGCATTTCCAATGAATATGAGGGGTGTGAAGAAAGATAAGCTGTGAAATTGTAATGGATTGGAAGTGAGTTTGGTGGGAGAAATTACATGTAATTGTAATAAATTAGGATGTGTGTGGGAGATATGGCATGCAATTGTAATGAATTGGGGAGAAAGAGGAATTGGGGAGACATGGAATTGAAATGAATTTGAGGGGTGGCAGAGAGGACATGGGTTTCCAGTGAATTGGGGAAAAGAAGACATGGAATTGTTATGAATCTGAGGTGGGGGTGTGAGGGAGAGAACATTTAATTGAAATGAATTGAGAGTATAGAAGAGTGGTGAATTATAATTAATAGGGCACATAGTGCTAGCTTAAAAAAATCTATTTTGGATGGTAGGTTGCACAGTAGCTAACAAAGGATTAATGATATGGCGTATATTTGTGTTCATGGTCTCAGGGTGGGGATTTTTTGATTTAGAAGCTTAATGTTTTTTTGAGAGAAATACACTTTTTTTTAAACAACCTCTTTTATAATACATAGTGCATAGCTCTTTAGTATATTTAGGTGTATTCTCTTGTTATATTTGGTCATGTCCTTTAATATATAGCATATTTTCTTATTATGCATAAAAACATCCCTTAATATCTAGTGTCCTCTCTTGCTATGTTGAGCACTGTATATTGGAAAACTTTCAGTTTGTGCCTCTTGAGTAAGGCTATTGTGAATTTTGACTTCTACTTAGGATCAGTAACCATTTGTACAAGCCGTCCTCTTTTTAACTTCAGTTTTTTACAGATGGTGTTATGTTTGTATCAAAAATGTGTTGAAATTTCATTGAAATCATTCTTCCCTCTACTCATGAAAGGTTCCTCATGCCATTGGCTGCAACACAACCTCAAAGCATGATTGTACCACCCCAATGCTTAATGGTTGGCAAGATGTTCTTTTCCTGAAATTCTGCACCCTTTTTTCTCCACACATACCTCTGGAACATTGTGACCAAAAAGTTTTATTTTAACCTCAGTCATCATTCCACAGAAATTGTTTCCAAAATGCATCCGGCATGCTTACATGTTCTCTTGCATATTTCTGATGCTTAATTTTATGGTGAGGATGCAGGAGAGGTTTTCTTCTGATGACTGTTCCATGAAGGCCGTATCCAAAACTCACTGCTGTATATCCATCTTGAGGTCACTATAGATGTTACCTGGTGAAAGGTTTTATAGCATAGAGAAGGAGCCAGGCCTAGTGTCTTTGATCATCTATCCACTCCTGGTGTGTTGGCCAGATGCTAATTTATCCCAAACTGGCTCCCACAATCCCTCTCACCTAACCCTCTATTCAGTCCTATAAATTTAGTAGCATTCTAAGGTGTGCACGAGTGTGGTGTGCATGCTCGCGTCCCTACAGCAAAGTATACTGTACCTGTAGCTAAGTATTCAGAAGCTTCAGTTATTTCAACGGCAGTAAGTCACGGTAGATGTCAGGTACTCCACACTATGTACTGCCATTTAGCCATGTGCTCTATTTCTATTCTTCTGTGTTCCCTTGCCATCCACACTCAGGGTCCCATCCCCTCTCCATCCCCTTTCAAACACATCAACCCCTCTCTTCTTCCCTCTCCCATGTACAGCTCCCATGCACTTTTCACCTTCGTGAAAAACCTCAGTCATCTTGCCCAAAGACATTGCACAAAGAAAGTCAAAATTCCAAGAACTATTTGCTCTTTATCTTTCTACTGCTACTAATTTTAGGGGATATTTCCTACTACCCTGGTCCACCATTCCCCATCCTCAACCCTTCTCCTTCCTCACATCGAAACATTACTAACCTGATTAACATTAGCTGTACTCCTTCATTTCCCTCTTTTAATTGTGCACTTTGGAATCCACGGTCTATATGCAATAAACTTCCTTTCCTGCACAACTACTTTATACATAACATTCTTACTCTGCTGGTCCTCACTGAAACCTGGATTAAGGATTCTGACACTGTCTCCCCTGCTGTTATTTCTCATGGTAGCTTACACTTCTCTCTTTCCCTATGACCCGCAAATAGACTTGGTGATGGAGTAGGCATACTTCTGTCTACACAATGCACTTTCCAGGTCATCCCCCCAGTTCCACCAATATCATTCCCTTCTTTTGAGGTCCACACCATCAGGCTCTTCCATCCCCTCTCCCTCACAGTAGCGGTCATATACCGTCCCCCCGACTCACTCACCCACTTTATTGGCCATTTCTCTGCCTGGCTGCCACACTTCATACTGTCAGAATTACCAACCCTTATCCGGCGAGATTTCAACATCCCTTTTAACAATCTCACTTCCCCATCTGCATCCCTGCTCCTAACCCTAACCACTTCTCTTGGTCTCTCACACCTCTCAACCTCTGAGACACACAAAGACAGTAATGCCCTTGATCTGGTCTTTGTCAGACTTTGTTCAATCTCCCACCTAGATAACTCACCGCTTCCCTTCTCTGACTACATCATTCTCTGGCTCATGCTCACAAATCCTCACCCACCCCAGCACACTCCTACCTACAACACCAGCAGAAATTTACAAGCCATTAACCCTCATTCACTTACAGACCACCTACACACAAATATCCTCTTTTTTCTATCCTGATCTGACTGTACACCACTACAATAACACCCTCAGAAGCACCTATGACCAATTAACACCCCTCACCCTCAGAACTTCCAAACACAGAGTAAAACAGTCCTGTCTCATGTTGCAAACTCGATTTCTCCAGCGATGCACTAGGAGTGCTGAATGCTTATGGAGGAAAACTTGCACACCAGAAGACTTCATCCACTACAAATTTATGTTAAAGACCTATAACTCTGCCCATCACCTTGTCAAAAGACATACTACACCACCCTGATCTCCTCACTATATAACAACCCAAAAAAACTCTTTAACACCTTTCACTCCCTCCTCAGTCCGAAAGCACAGGCCGCAATCACAGACATTTATGCTGATGACCTGGCCTCCCACTTTATAGGAAAAATAGAAAATATCTGTCAGGAAATCCACCCCTAGCCACCAAGTGCTGTGACTTCCATCCCTCCCCTCATCTCCTCTGGCTCACTCTCCACATTTGATCCCATCACAGAAGAACAAGTCTCCAGGCTCCTTTCTTCTTCCGGTCCCACTACATGCCCTACCGACTCCATTCCCTCACATCTCCTCCAGTCTCTCTCTCCAGTCAAAACTCACCTAACTACAATCTTTAATCTCTCCTTCTTCTCTGGCATTTTCCCATCCTCCTTCAAACACTCTATCATTACTCCATTATTAAAAAAACCCTCTCTTGATCCATCCTGCATAAATAATTGCAGACCAGTCTCCAATATACCCTTCATCTCTAAACTCTTGGAGCACCTGGTCTTCTCCCACCTTACCAATTACCTCTCCATTCACTCTCTCCTAGATCCATCACAGTTCGGCTTCCATCCCCTACATTCAACAGAAACTGCACTCAAAGTGACCAATGACCTTCTGACACCAAAACGTAATGGTGACCACTCTCTGCTCATTCTCCTCAACCTTTCTGCAGCTTTTGACACTGTTCACCACCATCTCCTACTCTTTATGCTCCAGTCAATAGGCATAAAGGACACTGCTCCCCTGGTTCTCTTCCTATCTTTCTGATCGCTCCTTCAGTGTATCATTCCCTGGCTCCAATTCATCTCCTCTTCGTCTCACTGTTGGGGTCCCTCAGGGCTTAGTCCTTGGCCCCCTTCTCTTCTCTCTCTACACAGCCCCAATTGGAAAGACCACCAGATTTGGCTTTCAGTACTATTTTTTTGCTGATGACATGCATCTTTACACATCAACCCCCAGACCTTACCCCCGCTGTATTACAGAACACCAGTGACTGACTGTCCGCATTATTTCGCTTCTGTGACAGTCATTGCACTGGCTGCCCATTCATTATAGAAACCAATTCAAACTGATTGTCCTCACCCACAAAGCTCTCCATAGTTTGGCACCCCCATACATCTCCCTTATTTCTGCTTATCTGCCTACCCGCTCATTGCTCTCTGTAAATGACTTTCAACTAACCTATGCACTATTCTGTGCCTCCCACTCCCGGCTCCAAGACTTCTTCTGTTTCTCCTCTAGAATGCTCTACACCAAAAAACTAGGACTATCCACAACTTACACAGCTTTAGGTGCCCCCTCAAATCAAATCATTTAGAGCGGCCTATCATGTTCCCTTATCAAATTCCTTTTATGTTTGTGGGTGTAGCCCATTCACAATCTATCTGAGAATAACCCTCCTTCAAACTCCACTGCACCCAATAGCACCACAAAAACTGGCTGGTGACTACCTCATACAGCCTTTATCAATCCCCATTCCTTCAAGATGGCTAGATCATCATTGTAAATAAGCCCCTGTACTTTATGTCTCCCCCACCCCATTGTAGATTGTAAGCTCTTACTGGCAGGGTCATCATTATTTTGCTTTAATTATTGTATTACTTTGTATGCTGTTACTTATGACTTGCGTATGAACTGTTGAATTGTAAAGCACTGCGGAATATGTAAATAAAAGATATAAATAAAGATTTGTATTATTATTATTATTATTATTATTACTAGCTTGGCCATGCAAATTTTTGCACATTGGTTGTCCAGGGCGCAGGCAATTTCAGGAAAATCAAGCTGGTCAAAAGATAATGTATTTAACGTGATGATGAATACACAGAGGTATTTATACTGTATATGTAGATTGGTAATACAATAAATTGGTTTGATAAGTGGAGGCTAAGAGACTGTCTTGAGGTTGTGGTGCCACCTGCAGGTTATTGTTTTCTTCTGCAGGTTTCTGAAAATGAATGTTTAACCCCTTAGTGACAGAGCCAATTTGGTACTTAATGACCAGGCCAATTTTTGCAATTCTGACCACTGTCATTTTATGAGGTTATAACTCTGGAACGCTTCAACGGATCCCACTGATTCTGAGACTGTTTTTTCGTGACATATTGTACTTCATGTTAGTGGTAACATTTCTTCGATATTACTTGCGATTATTTATGAAAAAAACGGAAATATGGCGAAAATTTTTAAAATTTTGCAATTTTCAAACTTTGTATTTTTATGCCCTTAAATCAGAGAGATATGTCATGAAAAATAGTTAATAAATAACATTTCCCACATGTCTACTTTACATCAGCACAATTTTGGAAACAAAATTTTTTTTTGTTAGGGAGTTATAAGGGTTAAAAGTTGACCAGCAATTTCTCATTTTTACAACACCATTTTTTTTTAGGGACCACATCACATTTGAAGTCATTTTGAGGGGTCTATATGATAGAAAATAATGAAGTGTGACACCATTCTATAAACTACACCCCTCAAGGTTCTCAAAACCACATTCAAGAAGTTTATTAACCCTTTACGTGCTTCACAGGAACTGAAACAATGTGGAAGGAAAAAATGAACATTTAACTTTTTTTTGCAAACATCTTAATTCAGAACCATTTTTTTTATTTTCACAAGTGTAAAAACAGAAATGTAACCATAAATTTTGTTATGCAATTTCTCCTGAATACGCCAATACCCCATATGTGGGGGTAAACCACTGTTAGGGCGCACCGCAGAACTTAGAAGTGAAGGAGCGCCATTTGACTTTTTCAATGCAGAATTGGCTGGAATTGAGATCGGACACCATGTCACATTTAGAGAGCCCCTGATGTACCTAAACAGTGGAAAATCCCCACAAGTGACACCATTTTGGAAACTAGACCCCTTAAGGAACTTATCTAGATGTGTGGTGAGCACTTTGAACCCCCAAGTGCTTCACAGAAGTTTATAACGTAGAGCCGTGAAAATAAAAAATCGCTTTTGTTTACACAAAAATGATCTTTTCGCCCACAAATTCTTATTTTCACAAGGGTAACAGGAGAAATTAGACCACAAAAGTTGTTGAGCAATTTCTCCTGAGTACACTGATACCCAATATGTGGGGGTAAACAACTGTTAGGGCGCACCGCAGAGCTTGGAAGAGAAGGAGTGCCGTTTTACTTTTTCAATGTAGAATTGGCTGGAATTGAGATTGGACGCCATGTCGCGTTTGGAGAGCCCCTGATGTGCCTAAACAGTGGAAACCCCCCACAAGTGACACCATTTTGGAAACTAGACCCCTTAAGGAACTTATCTAGATGTGTGGCGAGCACTTTGAACCCCCATGTGCTTCACAGAAGTTTATAACGTAGAGCCGTGAAAAAAAAAATTTGCATTTTTTCTACAAAAATGATCTTTTTGCCCACAAATTTTTATTTTCACAAGGGTAACAGGAGAAATTAGACCACTAACGTTGTTGTGCAATTTCTCCTGAGTACGTCGATACCCAATATGTGGGGGTAAACCACTGTTTGGGCACACCGCAGAGCTTGGAAGAGAAAGAGTGCCGTTTTACTTTTTCAATGTAGAATTGGCTGGAATTGAGATCGGACGCCATGTCGCGTTTGGAGAGCCCCTGATGTGCCTAAACAGTAGAAATCCCCCACAAGTGACCCCATTTTGGAAACTAGACCCCCCATGGAACTTATCTAGATGTGTGGTGAGAACCTTGAATGCCCAAGTGCTTCACAGAAGTTTATAATGCAGAGCCGTGAAAATAAAAAAATTTTTTTTTTCCACAAAAAAGATTTTTTAGCCACCAAATTTTTATTTTCACAAGGGTAACAAGAGAAATTGGACCCCAAAAGTTGTTGTCCAATTTGTCCTGAGTATGCTGGTACCCCATATGTGGGGGTACACCACTGTTTGGGCGCACGGCAGAGCTCGGAAGGAAGGAGCGCCGTTTTGGAATGCAGACTTTGATAGAATGGTCTGCGGGTATTATGTTGCGTTTGCAGAGCCCCTGATGTACCTAACCAGTAGAAACCCTCCACAAGTGACCCCATTTTGGAAACTAGACCCCCCAAGGAACTTATCTAGATGTGTGGTGAGAACTTTGAATGCCCAAGTGCTTCACAGAAGTTTAGAATGCAGAGTCGTGAAAATAAAAAATATTATTTTTTTCCACAAAAAAGATATTGTAGCCCCCAAGTTTTTATTTTCACAAGGGTGACCCCAGAAGTTGTTGTCCAATTTATCCTGAGTACGCTGATGCCCCATATGTGGGGGTAACCCACTGTTTGGGCGCACGGCAGAGCTCAGAAGGGAGGGAGCACCATTTGACTTTTTGAGCGCAAAATTGGCTGTCGTATTTGGAGACCCCCTGATGTACCTAAACAGTGGAAACCCCCCAATTCTAGCTCCAACCCTAACCCCAACACACCCCTAACCCTAATCCCAACCTCATCCATAATCCTAATCACTAACCCTAACCATAATCACAACCCTTACCCCAAAACAACCCTAATGTCAACCCTAACCATAACCCTAATCAAAACCCTAAATCCAACACACCCCTAATCCTAATCTCAACCCTAACCTCAAACCTAACCCTAATCCCAATACACCCCTAATCACAACCCTAACCTTAACCCTAATCCCAAACCTAACCCTAATCCCAAGCGTAACCCTAATGCCAACCCTAACCCTAATACGAACCCTAATCCAAACCCTAACCCTAATCCCAGCTCTAACCCTAACTTTAGCCCCAACCCTAGCCCTAACTTTAGCCCCAACCCTAACCCTAGCCCTAGGGCTACTTTCACACTTGCGTCGTTTGGCATTCCATCGCAATCCGTCGTTTTGGACAAGAAACGGATCCTGCAAATGTGCCCGCAGGATGCGTTTTTTGCCCATAGACTTGTATTGCCGACGGATCGTGACGGATGGCCACACGTCGCGTCCGTCGTGCACTGGATCAGTTGTGTTTTGGCGGAGCGTCGGCACAAAAAAAGTTCAATGAAACGTTTTTTTGTACGTCGCATCCGCCATTTCTGACCGCGCATGCGTGGCCGTAACTCCGCCCCCTCCTCCCCAGGACATAGATTGGGCAGCGGATGTGTTGAAAAACTACAGCTGCTGCCCACGTTGTGCACAATTTTCACAACGTGCGTCGGTATGTCGGGCCGACGCATTGCGACGGCCCCGTACCGACGTAAGTGTGAAAGAAGCCTAACCCTAAGTTTAGCCCCAACCCTAACCCTAAATTTAGCCCCAACCCTAACCCTAAATTTAGCCCCAACCCTAGCCCTACCCCTAACCTAACCCTACCCCTAACCCTACCCCTAACCTAACCCTAACCCTAACCTAACCCTACCCCTAACCTAACCCTACCCCTAACCCTAACCTAACCCTACCCCTAACCCTACCCCTAACCCTACCCCTAACCCTACCCCTAACCCTAACCATACCCCTAACCCTACCCCTAACCCTAACCCTACCCCTACCCCTAACCCTACCCCTAACCCTAATTTTAGCCCCAACTGCTGTTCTCCTGCCGGCCGGCAGATGGAGACAGATGGCGGGCGCACTGGGCATGCGTCCGCCATGTTCTGCTGCCGGCGGCCAGGAGGAGCAGCAAGAGGATCCAGGGACCTAGGTGAGTATGCTAGGGTCCCCGAATCCCCCTATTTCTCTGTCCTCTGATGTGCGATCACATCAGAGGACAGAGAATTACACTTTACTTTTTTTTTTTTTTTGCGGTCGCCGGTAAACAGTTAATTACCAGCGATCGCAAAACAGGGGTCGGTAATACCGACCCCGATCGTGCTCTTTGGGGTCTCGGCTACCCCCGGCAGCCGAGACCCCAAAGATTCTCCCGGTGCCGGCCGGCGGGCGCACTGCGCATGCGCCCGCCATTTTGAAGATGGCGGCGCCCACCGGGAGACACGAGGAGCATCGGGGGAGCTAGGTGAGTATTGGAGGGCCACCTGGGACCCCTTTTCTCTGTCCTCCGATGTGCGATCACATCGGAGGACAGAGAAATTAAAAAGAGATCGCTTTTTTTTTTTTTTTTTGCGATCGCCGGTAAACGGTTAATTACCGGCGATCGCAAATGCGGGGTGGGTTAAAAACCCCCCGAATCATGTTCTCTGGGGTCTCGGCTACCCTCGGCAGCCGGGACCCCGGAGAAAATCGGCCTCTGGGGGGCGCTATGGACTTTTTCCACAGCGCCGTTAATTAACGGCGCTGTGGTTTAAGTACCCTTAGCGGCCGCCGTTAAAAGGCGTATCGGCGGTCGCTAAGGGGTTAAACTGTATTTATTGCTGAAATTGTGAATGTGTGGTTTGCTTGTGTATTTTCTTGCTGAAGGGTGAAAGTTTACCTTTCAAATGGTGTATTATTTGTGTGTGTGGGGCGAAGTAATCACCAAAAAGCAGTGCATTTTTACAAATGTGTTTACATATGTGACTCATCATTTGTGTGTGGGGCAAAGTAATCACTGAAAAAGCCCCTTGAGAAAGGTCTTATGACCGAAACGCTCGTCGTGGTGGACGGGGATGCCGCAATCATCGTATGTTTTGCAATCTACTAAGGTACTAGTATTGATTATAATTTATGTATACTCTGGCATGTCAATGAATTGCATTTTTGTATAGATATTACTGCTATGGACACTCGGTATGGATATTTGACATCTGTGACATGCCTGTCTTGGGTGATCTTGGGATGCTGTGAACATTTTTTTGGTTTTAGCCCTATTTGCCCCTTTCCCTGTTTTGTTACTAATAAATATTTACTACTGGTTATTTCTGATGGGCTTCGTGACTGTTTTTCGATTCTTTGCTGTTTTTCAATGTTGTTGTTTGCAGTTGGCCCGTATTAAAGTCCAACAAACTATATGTGGAATTATCTAAATTATTCTACTAATGACACTGGTGGAGGGTTGCTCCATTGCCACTCTTTAATATGCTTGTCTATTTTAATTATGTGTGTGGGTTGTAGAGTCCGTCTCACGCTACCATGAATGTGAAAGCACAACCAACATTCAAAAGTGACCAAAATATCAGCCAGAAAGCATTGGTACCGAGATGTGGTCTGTGGTCTGTTGTGAATTCTGTGGCAGAGCTCCCTCCTGTGGTCACAAGTGGTACTTCGGCTGATTCTCTCTGGGAGCTTCCGTTTGTGGAGGAAAGTGGTACTGCGGCTTCTGAGTTTCCTCCCTCAGGTGATCTGGTGAGGTCGTTAGGTGCTTCTCTACTTAACTCCACCTAATACTTTGATCCTGGCTTCCTGTCAATGTTCCAGTGTTGGACTTGTTTTTCCCTGGATCATTCCTGTGGCCTGCTGCTCTGCATAGCTAAGTTCTTCTTTGCTATTTGTTTGCTATATTTTCTGTCCAGCTTGTCTAATTTGTTGCTGGAAGCTCTGGGACGCAAAGGGTGTACCTCCGTGCCGTTAGTTCGGTACGGAGGGTCTTTTTGCCCCCTCTGCGTGGTTTTCTTTAGGGTTTTGTGTAGACCGCAAAGTTATCTTTCCTATCCTCGCTCTGTTAAGAAAGTCGGGACTCACTTTGCTGAATCTATTTCATATCTACGTTTGTCGTTTCATCTTAACTCACAGTCATTATATGTGGGGGGCTGCCTTTTCCTTTGGGGGATTTCTCTGAGGCAAGGTAGGCTTATTTTCTATCTTCAGGCTAGTTAGTTTCTCAGGCTGTGCCGAGTTGCATAGGCAGAGTTAGGCGCAATCCACGGCTGCCTCTAGTGTTGTTTGGAGAGGATTAGGGATTGCGGTCTGCAGAGTTCCCACGTCTCAGAGCTCGTTCTATGATTTTGGGTTATTGTCAGATCACTGTATGTGCTCTGACCGCTATGTTCATTGTGGTACTGAATTGCCTCTCATAACAGTACAGGAAGCCAAAAGTATTAATGATTCTCAATAGAGGGAAAAAAGAAGTTCTGAGACCATTTTTTTTTCTTTGCACTGTGTTTTGCCTTTTTTTTTCCCTAGACATTAGGGTGGTTCAGTACACAGGTGTAGCGATGGACATTAGAAGTCTGTCTTCATTTGTGGATCAGCTCTCGGCAAGAGTACAAAAGATTCAAGACACTATTGATCAGAAATCTATGTTAGAACCAAGAATTCCTATTCCTAATTTGTTTTTTGGAGATAGAACTAAGTTTCTGAGTTTCAAAAATAATTGTAAGCTATTTCTGGCCTTGAAACCTCGCTCTTCTGGTGATCCAGTTCAACAGGTTTTGATTATTATTTCTTTTTTGCGCGGTGACCCTCAGGACTGGGCATTTTCTCTTGCGCCAGGAGATCCTGCATTAAGTAATATCGATGCGTTTTTCCTGGCGCTCGGATTGCTGTACGATGAGCCTAATTCAGTGGATCAGGCAGAAAAGAATTTGCTGGCTCTTTGTCAGGGTTAGGATGAGATAGAGGTATATTGTCAGAAATTTAGGAAGTGGTCTGTGCTCACTCAATGGAATGAATCTGCGCTGGCAGCTATGTTCAGAAAGGGTCTCTCTGAAGCCCTTAAGGATGTCATGGTGGGATTTCCTATGCCTGCTGGTTTGAATGAGTCTATGTCTTTGGCCATTCAGATCGGTCGACGCTTGCGTGAGCGTAAATCTGTGCACCATTTGGCGGTATTACCTGAGCTTAAACCTGAGCCTATGCAGTGCGATAGGACTTTGACCAGAGTTAAACGGCAAGAACACAGACGTCTGAATGGGCTGTGTTTCTACTGTGGTGATTCCACTCATGCTATCTCTGATTGTCCTAAGCGCACTAAGCGGTTCGCTAGGTCTGCCACCATTGCTACGGTACAGTCAAAATTTCTTCTGTCCGTTACCTTGATCTGCTCTTTGTCATCGTATTCTGTCATGGCGTTTGTGGATTCAGGCGCTGCCCTGAATTTGATGGACTTGGAGTATGCTAAGCGTTGTGGGTTTCTCTTGGAGCCCTTGCAGTGTCCTATTCCATTGAGAGGAATTGATGCTACACCTTTGGCCAAGAATAAGCCTCAATACTGGACCCAGCTGACCATGTGCATGGCTCCTGCACATCAGGAGGTTATTCGCTTTCTGGTGTTGCATAATCTGCATGATGTGGTCGTGTTGGGGTTGCCATGGCTACAAGCCCATAATCCAGTATTAGATTGGAAATCCATGTCAGTGTCCAGCTGGGGTTGTCAGGGGGTACATGGTGATGTTCCATTTCTGTCAATTTCGTCATCCACCCCTTCTGAGGTTCCAGAGTTCTTGTCTGATTACCGGGATGTATTTGATGAGCCCAAGTCCGATACCCTACCTCCGCATAGGGATTGTGATTGTGCTATCAATTTGATTCCTGGTAGTAAATTCCCAAAAGGTCGACTTTTTAATTTATCCGTGCCTGAGCACGCCGCTATGCGCAGTTATGTGAAAATCCCTGGAGAAGGGGTATATTCGCCCGTCATCGTCACCATTAGGAGCAGGGTTCTTTTTTGTAGCCAAGAAGGATGGTTCGCTGAGACCTTGTATAGATTACCGCCTTCTAAATAAGATCACGGTTAAATTTCAGTACCCCTTGCCATTGTTATCTGATTTGTTTGCTCGGATTAAGGGGGCTAGTTGGTTCACCAAGATAGATCTTCGTGGTGCGTATAATCTGGTGCGAATCAGGCGAGGCGATGAATGGAAAACTGCATTTAATACGCCCGAGGGTCATTTTGAGTATCTAGTGATGCCATTCGGACTTGCCAATGCTCCATCAGTGTTTCAGTCCTTTATGCATGACATCTTCCGAGAGTACCTGGATAAATTCCTGATTGTGTACTTGGATGACATTTTGATCTTCTCGGATGATTGGGAGTCTCATGTGAAGCAGGTCAGAACGGTTTTTCAGGTCCTGCGTGCTAATTCTTTGTTTGTGAAGGGATCAAAGTGTCTCTTTGGTGTGCAGAAGGTTTCATTTTTGGGGTTCATCTTTTCCCCTTCTACTATCGAGATGGATCCTGTTAAGGTCCAATCAATCCATGATTGGACTCAGCCGACATCTCTGAAAAGTCTGCAAAAGTTTCTGGGCTTTGCTAATTTTTATCGTCGCTTCATCTGCAATTTTTCTAGTATTGCCAAACCATTGACCGATTTGACCAAGAAGGGTGCGGATTTGGTCAATTGGTCTTCTGCTGCTGTGGAAGCTTTTCAGGAGTTGAAGCGTCGTTTTTCTTCTGCCCCTGTGTTGTGTTAACCAGATGTTTATCTTCCGTTCCAGGTCGAGGTTGATGCTTCTGAGATTGGAGCAGGGGCTGTTTTGTCGCAGAGAGGTTCTGATTGCTCAGTGATGAAACCATGCGCTTTTTTTTCCAGGAAGTTTTCGCCTGCTGAGCGAAATTATGATGTGGGCAACCGAGAGTTGCTGGCCATGAAGTGGGCATTCGAGGAGTGGCGTCATTGGCTTGAAGGAGCTAAGCATCGCGTGGTGGTATTGACTGATCATAAGAACTTGACTTATCTCGAGTCTGCTAAGCGGTTGAATCCTAGACAGGCTCGTTGGTCGCTGTTCTTTGCCCGTTTTGACTTTGTGGTTTCGTACCTTCCGGGCTCTAAAAATGTGAAGGCGAATGCTCTGTCTAGGAGTTTTGTGCCCGACTCTCCGGGTTTGTCTGAGCCGGCGGGTATCCTCAAGGAAGGAGCAACTGTGTCTGCCATCTCCCCTGATTTGCGGCGGGTGCTGCAAAAATTTCAGGCTAATAAACCTGATCGTTGTCCAGCGGAGAGACTGTTTGTCCCTGATAGATGGACCAATAAAGTTATCTCTGAGGTTCATTGTTCGGTGTTGGCTGGTCATCCTGGAATCTTTGGTACCAGAGAGTTTGTGGCTAGATCCTTTTGGTGGCCGTCTCTGTCGCGGGATGTGCGTGCTTTTGTGCAGTCCTGTGGGACTTGTGCTCGGGCTAAGCCCTGCTGTTCTCGTGCCAGTGGGTTGTTTTTGCCTTTGCCGGTCCCGAAGAGGCCTTGGACACATATCTCTATGGATTTTATTTCAGATCTTCCCGTTTCTCGAAAGATGTCAGTCATTTGGGTGGTCTGTGATCGCTTTTCTAAGATGGTCCATCTGGTACCCTTGTCTAAATTGCCTTCCTCCTCTGATTTGGTGCCATTGTTCTTCCAGCATGTGGTTTGTTTACATGGCATTCCAGAGAATATCGTTTCTGACAGAGGTTCCCAGTTTGTTTCGAGGTTTTGGCGAGCCTTTTGTGGTAGGATGGGCATTGACTTGTCTTTTTCCTCGGCTTTCCATCCTCAGACTAATGGCCAGACCGAACGAACCAATCAGACCTTGGAAACATATCTGAGATGCTTTGTTTCTGCCGATAAGGATGACTGGGTGTCCTTTTTGCCTTTGGCTGAGTTCGCCCTTAATAATCGGGCCAGCTCGGCTACCTTGGTTTCGCCATTTTTCTGCAATTCTGGGTTCCATCCTCGTTTCACTTCAGGACAGGTTGAGTCTTCGGACTGTCCTGGTGTGGATACTGTGGTGGACAGGTTGCAGCAGATTTGGACTCATGTAGTGGACAATTTGACCTTGTCCCAGGAGAAGGCTCAACGTTTCGCTAATCGCAGACGCCGTGTGGGTCCCCGACTTCGTGTTGGGGATCTGGTTTGGTTATCTTCTTGTCATATTCCTATGAAGGTTTCCTCTCCTAAGTTTAAACCTCGTTTCATTGGTCCGTATAGGATTTCTGAGGTTCTTAATCCTGTGTCTTTTCGTCTGACCCTCCCAGATTCTTTTTCCATACATAACGTTTTCCATAGGTCATTGTTGCGGAGATACGTGGCACCTATGGTTCCATCTGTTGATCCTCCTGCCCCGGTTTTGGTGGTGGGGGAATTGGAGTATATTGTGGAGAAGATTTTGGATTCTCGTGTTTCAAGACGGAAACTCCAGTATCTGGTTAAATGGAAGGGTTATGCTCAGGAAGATAATTCCTGGGTTTTTGCCTCTGATGTCCATGCTCCCGATCTTGTTCGTGCCTTTCATGTGGCTCATCCTGGTCGCCCTGGGGGCTCTGGTGAGGGTTCGGTGACCCCTCCTCAAGGGGGGGGGTACTGTTGTGAATTCTGTGGCAGAGCTCCCTCCTGTGGTCACAAGTGGTACTTCGGCTGATTCTCTCTGGGAGCTTCCGTTTGTGGAGGAAAGTGGTACTGCGGCTTCTGAGTTTCCTCCCTCAGGTGATCTGGTGAGGTCGTTAGGTGCTTCTCTACTTAACTCCACCTAATGCTTTGATCCTGGCTTCCTGTCAATGTTCCAGTGTTGGACTTGTTTTTCCCTGGATCATTCCTGTGGCCTGCTGCTCTGCATAGCTAAGTTCTTCTTTTCTATTTGTTTGCTATTTTTTCTGTCCAGCTTGTCTAATTTGTTGCTGGAAGCTCTGGGACGCAAAGGGTGTACCTCCGTGCCGTTAGTTCGGTACGGAGGGTCTTTTTGCCCCCTTTGCGTGGTTTTCTTTAGGGTTTTGTGTAGACCACAAAGTTATCTTTCCTATCCTCGCTCTGTTAAGAAAGTCGGGCCTCACTTTGCTGAATCTATTTCATATCTACGTTTGACGTTTCATCTTAACTCACAGTCATTATATGTGGGGGGCTGCCTTTTCCTTTGGGGGATTTCTCTGAGGCAAGGTAGGCTTATTTTCTATCTTCAGGCTAGTTAGTTTCTCAGGCTGTGCCGAGTTGCATAGGCAGAGTTAGGCGCAATCCAAGGCTGCCTCTAGTGTTGTTTGGAGAGGATTAGCGATTGCGGTCTGCAGAGTTCCCACATCTCAGAGCTCGTTCTATGATTTTGGGTTATTGTCAGATCACTGTATGTGCTCTGACCGCTATGTTCATTGTGGTACTGAATTGCCTCTCATAACAGTGGTCCCCACCTGCAGAACCACTCCTTTATTGTGTGTCTTGATAATTGCCAATAATTTTCATCTGTTGTCTATTCCATTTGCACAACAGCATGTGAAATTGATTGTCAAACAGTGTTGCTTCCTAAATGGACAGTTTGATTTCATATAAGTTTTATTTACTTGCAGTTATTTTCTGTTTTTTAAGTGTTTTCTTTATTTTTTGGAGCAGTGTGTATATATATTGCCTAAATTACAAAGGAAATGTGTCATTTTTAACTTTAGACTTTTTAGAGATCAATTCTTCAACTTGCTTAACTGTACACAATAGCAGCTGTGGTGAGCTCATCTAAGTCTTTCACTATCATGGGTAAGCACTACATGATTTACTGAAATAATGTACAGTATTTACAATTCTAAATAGATCTTTGGCCACACAAATATATTTGAAAATGTCTGATAGTCCTCTGCCTGGTCTGTTATTGATTCATACTCATGTACAAGTTCTAACTTAAAGCCTCCATTTCAGTTCTCCAAATATAGCTTGTTCATCAATTTTCTTGCGTGGACTATTACAATATCTCATAGAGGTAAAGCTCAAAATTCTAAATTCTAAACATAATATTGAATTTAAAGATCAAAGGTCAAAAGTTGGCATTTTTGGCACTCTTTTATTCCTACTAGTCTGCTGTGTAAAGCGGGTTTTCATTTCTTTTTGAGTTAAAATCTACCTTACAGTTCCAGAGATTTGTTACTTTTTATTTTATTACTATTTTGTTATGGTTTTTACTAGAGATGGAAGAATAGATTCTCAGCAATCAGGTCTATCTGCGAGGTCAGCAATCGATGACCACATTGTAAGCTTTTATTTTGATTGGCTAGGTTGACATGCTATCGTTTGATGAATTCTCCCATTCACCACAGCGGTGATCATTTTATTCTCTGAGGATGAATCTTTAGTCTGCTCTACATTACTCTGTATCTCATGTCTTCTTATTAAAGACCATAAAAAAGTAGCTCATCCCAGAAAATTGAAGAAAATTAGCACTCATCAGGTATGCGATTCACGAGTACTTTATTTCTAGCACATTGGACCAGGATCTGACTAAGCGGAAAGTAGCACTAAAAAAAAAGAATAGCGCTAAAAAGCAGATTACTTGGGAGTAGCGGGCTTAAAATAAAAGCAAAAACTGTCCTCGTTTGACCTGGTGAAAGATCCTTTTTGAAATAGGCATTATAAAATGAAATGAATCGATTTTTAAAACGGATGTAACTAACTTGACCAGAGAGTGTGGTGTCTCCCCCTTACCATGAAGACTGTTAAATATTGTTCATTTGTGTCAAGTAGCTTTATGTTACGCCATAATGTATATATGTAGAACATGTAATAACGAAATCAGATTAAATCATAAGACAAAGCCTCCCGATGGTCTAGAATAGAAGTTTGCTGGTTCAGATTTATGCTCTAAATTTAAATGTATTTGATATTTTTGTCCCTAATTTGAAGAGAAAAACTTGAATGATTCATTAGCGTACTGCTGGTAAATTAAATAATGTTTATTTGATCAATCTGTTTCTAATGACAGAGCAGCAGATGAGGCCTCTCTGCAATGAATTAAATTGGCTTAGATGACTTTATAATGTGATATTGGTGAGGCAGATTAGCATGTTGAGCCACAGAGATATATTTGTTTTAGAAATATGATATATTGTATATCCTAAGGAATGAAAATGTCAAGCAGTCAGACATGATTAAGAGTATATGCTTCAAGCATAAAATTGTTGCCATGTTGCCAGGTGACGGGCACAAGGGGGCATTCTTTGCGTCTGGAGGAGAGAAGGTTTTTCCACCAACATAGAAGAGGATTCTTTACTGTTAGGGCAGTGAGAATCTGGAATTGCTTGCCTGAGGAGGTGGTGATGGCGAACTCAGTCGAGGGGTTCAAGAGAGGCCTGGATGTCTTCCTGGAGCAGAACAATATTGTATCATACAATTATTAGGTTCTGTAGAAGGACGTAGATCTGGGTATTTATTTATTATGATGGAATATAGGCTGAACTGGATGGACAAATGTCTTTTTTCGGCCTTACTAACTATGTTACTATGTTACTATGTATGTTACTATGTTATAGCTGCTATTGCAGACATGTCAGTTATAATTGCAGAATATTTTTTAACAGAAATGAATGTTAGGGGTCGAGTCCCCGCTTCTGCACAGGGGGATTCTCGAGCCTTTTCCGCTGCGGTCTCCCATTCTTCTCCTGCCGCAGTGGAACCTGCTCAGCGGAGACGTCGGTCACAGCGTTTCGCTCAGTCTGACTCGACACCTTTCTTGTCTCCCTCTTGAAGCCCGTATACATGTCCCGATTTTCCGAGTCATCTGCCGGGACATCGGGTTCGCCTACGGACGATTATGAGGTTAACGCTATTTTGGGGCGCAAGGTGGTACATGGCAAAACATTTTATTTGGTGGACTGGAAGGGTTATGGTCCTGAGAGCCTGCTGAGCACATTCGGGCTCCGCAGATCGTTGCTGCCTTCGAGCGCAGCGGGGTCCAAGGAGGGGGGCCCTGGGAGTGGGGTAATGTTAGGGGTCGAGTTCCCGCCTCTGCATAGGGGGAATCTCGGGCCATCTCCGCTGAGGTCTCCCATTCTTCTCCTGCCGCAGTGGAGCCTGCTCAGTGGATACGTTGGTCACAGTGTCTCGCTCAGTCTGACTCTGTGCAAAGGGTTACTGCTGCCTTTCCAGCTTCTGCCATTGTAGCCAGTACTGGGCAGCGGCGAGCAGACGTTTTTGGGACTATGTCCTACTTTTCCCCTTCTGAGCATGCCCAAGGTAAGATCTCTTGTTGGAGATCAAGTGTCACATGCTTAGATACTGCAGCAAATCCCATTGGTCCTCTAGGAAGGTCCTGAAGCTGTTCAACTTCTGTGGCAGCCTCCCATTGGTCCTTCTGGGAAGGTTCTCTACTTGCTGCAGCTATAAAAGGTTTGCATGATTGCAAGGCCATGCGCTAGTATCAATTCATGTCATGAGTTTTGCGCCAATGTGGTCATACATGTGTGTATTCAGGGCCCCGGCTGAAATAAGCCACTAGAATACCGGCTCCTCCAGTGAGGAGATTGTATGATTGCCTCTTTGACTGTGTGACCACAAACTACTATCTGCTCGGCAGTTGCTGTGTACTCCTGTGAGCTAAACAGGACACAGTGCTTTCTTTATAGGCGACTCTGTGAAGTAACAGAGTTCGCTTCTACCGACATATTGTGCTGCCATTTGCCAGCAGCAAGTTCTCTCCTGCACGGTGGACCCCGGGCTGCGAACACACCAAATATCATCTCACTATTTACACGGTGCGTTCCGCGAGCCCTAACAATGGAATCTAGAATTTTTTAGCTTTTAGCATTATATACCTTATCTCCTTACGGGGAAAATTACATGAAAACCATAGCAGTAAAGCTTCCTATGATTGACATCACACTATCTTGATCACTAGTCACAGACTAACTTAAAGTGTTGTCCAATGTGAACAAGTATAACTTAAAGTGTTGTCCAATGTGAACAAGATAACACTTTTCCAGGGAATGGGTGATAACTAGAAATAAGTGTGCACTAAAATGATTGGATGCTTGTTAGTCGAACTGAGCAATTCCTAATGCTTGAAAGCTCGTTTTGAGGAACGAATATAATGGGAGTCAATGGGAAATCCATGTGTTTTTTCAGTAAACCCTACAAAGAGGTCTGAGGGGCAGTAAAAATGTTGAAATGAATGGAAAAAGTAGTGAAAGGAAGGAAAACAGGGTGGGGAAGACCCTGGAAGAATTTCTAACTCCTAGTCTGCTGCTGGGAACAATGCTGCCACACTTTTACTCCATTTTGAGGACTATCAAAAAAAAATTCTAACTCAAACGCCTTATGAATTTTGTAATTGCTATGTCTCTTTAAACCAATTTTTTTTTAATATAAATAAAAAATTTGGTCACCTGCTGCAGTCAAAGCATTTTTTGGGGAGTTCAACACCTCTGTTATGTACCACAGAGCATGTAATAATGCATAGATGAGTATTTGATTCAAGAATAATTTTACAACACTTTCTGGAAGTGTTAGGTTTCATATATACCCCACAGCATGGAATACTGTATGGGTATTATAACCCGAAAAAATTTTAAACTCTTTTTTGTAGTGTTATGTACACTTGAGTCAGGGGCGGACACAGACAGCTTGGGGCCCCTGTGCAGGAAATGTGTTTGGGCCCCCCCTTCTTTAAAGGCGACAAAGCTAATTATATATATATATATATATATATATATATATATACACTGTAGAATATGCCCATGTATAATAAACACCTGTGTCTACTGCATATGTGACATAGTATACATTAATGTATAAGGGTATGGTTCCACGGTCAGGAATCGGCAGCGCTTTGGATGCAGCACATGTCCGCTCGGTCCAAAGCGCTGCCGGCTTTTGTACGAGTGATGCTTCCACATGTGTTCATTGAACACATGCGGAATCACCGCATGCTATACATTGGACTGTGATATTTATCTTGTGGAGACTGAGCGTCTCCGCAAGATAAATAGACATGCTACGGTCTAGAAAGATGTGCCGCATGTCCGTCTCTGCAGGGAAGCTGCGGGTGCCGCTGCATACATAGTGGACATTGGATTCCTTGAAATCTCATGCACTATGCTGTAACATCAGGAGCTGCGGACTGGATGCTGCGGATGTACACAGCGTCCAATCCGCAGAGTTTACTGACAGTGGAAACATACCCTTATATGTGTGTTTAATGCAACAGATACAGTATATGTGAAAAAGTCTTCACTGGGGGATGGGCTCAGGGGTCAGTCCCAGCCTGGATCTGATACTGCAGTGATGACTGGAGTCCCGTCAGAGAATAGACCCAGTGATTTAGTGACTGTGTTCCTGAGCTCTGAACTCTCTGGTCCCTGCTGTGTGTGGATGAAAATCCTGCACTGACCAGAGAACACAAAGCTCCGGGGGTCACAGTCAGTAAATCACTGCTTCTAGTCTCTGACTGCTGCCCCTGTCTCCCCTCTTTACTCTGCAAACAATCCGTCACATTCAGACCGTTCTTTACCTCCTGTTCAGGGGGTGATTGAGGTCCTGCACAGCTGCAGCTTCCTTCCAGGCATGAGTGTGCAGAAGCCAGTGTGCGGCAGCTTCCTGTCTCGCACAGCCGCAGCGCGGAATGATGATGTCATTCAGCTGAGCCGCTGCTGTCTGTGTGAGAAAGGAAGCAGGAAGCATCCATTCCCTGCAGATCCGTTGCCATTTTCTCTTGCAGGCAGCGGAGCTGCAGGGATTGCTCCATGCCTGCCGCACATGAGGGCAATCTGGCCAGGTGGCCCCCGGAGCCTCGGGGCCGGATAGACTAGCCAGATTGCCCTCTATATTAGCCGCCCTCAGGGGTGAACCTAGCCTCTCTGCTGCCTGAGGCGAACGGAAAAATGGCTCCTAACATAAATAAAAACATGAGAATTAGTTAGTATCACAAATAACATTTACATCCAGGTACCTTATAGATAACGTCGCCTCTGGAGCCGTTCTTCTTTTCTTCATCTTGTCCAGATCCCATGATGAGTTTTCTCAGCCACAGCCGTCTCTGCAGACTTCCATCTTTTCCGCTCTTTTGCAGAAAGTCTCCACAAGATGCCCTTAAAGATACAAGTGTCATTATAATGCTCCGGAATAAAAAAATTGCCCCTCACTATATTGTCTGCACAAAATATGACCCCCACACTGTCCCTCTTATGGTACATGCTCTTCACACTGACCTCTCCTTTCTATACCGGTCCCCTCTTCACACTGTCCACTCACACTGTGTCCCCCCTGTAGGGCCTAGTATTTATACTCCATATTTATACTCCATCCTCCCACCCTGTGTGCATGGCTCCCCCATCCTTCTCCCCTGCATTCACGGCTCCCCCATCCTTCTCCCCTGCGTTCACGGCTCCCCCATTCTTCTCCCCTGTGTTCACGGCTCCCCCATTCTTCTCCCCTGCGTTCACGGCTCCCCCATCCTTCTCCCCTGCGTGCATGCCTCCCCTATCCTCCCACCCTGCGTGCATGGCTCCCCCATTCTTCTCCCCTGTGTGCATGGCTCCACATCCTTTTTCCCTGCGTGCATGGCTCCACATCCTTTTTCCCTGCGTGCATGGCTCCACATCCTTTTTCCCTGCGTGCATGGCTCCACATCCTTTTTCCCTGCGTGCATGGCTCCACATCCTTTTTCCCTGCGTGCATGGCTCCACATCCTTTTTCCCTGCGTGCATGGCTCCACATCCTTTTTCCCTGCGTGCATGGCTCCACATCCTTTTTCCCTGCGTGCATGGCTCCACATCCTTTTTCCCTGCGTGCATGGCTCCACATCGTTTTTCCCTGCGTGCATGGCTCCACATGCTTTTTCCCTGCGTGCATGGCTCCACATCCTTTTTCCCTGCGTGCATGGCTCCACATCCTTTTTCCCTGCGTGCATGGCTCCACATCCTTTTTCCCTGCGTGCATGGCTCCACATCCTTTTTCCCTGCGTGCATGGCTCCACATCCTTTTTCCCTGTCATACTTACCTCTCACCGCGCAGCACAGAACAGAACTTCCTTCCTGGCATCTCTTCTGCAGCGTCTTCCTTCCTGTCTTCAGCGGTCACATGATAGCGCTAATTAAGGTCATGAATATGCGCATATTCATGACCTTAAATTAGCGGTACCATGTGACCGCTGAAGACAGGACGCGCTGCCAGCGCTGGGACGCAGTTGCAGCCACCGCTGGAGGAAGGTGAGTATTACGTCTTCAGGGAGGGGGGCAGGGGGGTGGGAGGGAGGGGGGGGGGGGGCGGGCACTTGACCCCGGAGTTTTAGAAAAAAAAAAAAAACTAGCAGCGCAAATTCACTTACTATAGAGTCTGCCGCCCTCTCTTCTGCCGCCTGATAGTCAAATCGCCTAATGGTAGCAGCGTCCCTGGCCGCCCTGCAGGGGCCCCCCAGAGCCTCCGGGCCCCGGTGCAGCTGCACCGGTTGAACCGGCGGTATGTCCGCCCATGACTTGAGTGTTATATACCAACAAAATGTACCACAGACCACGTAATACTGTATGGATGAGAATTGAGTCCAGAAAGTTTTTTCAAAGCTTTCTGTAAGTGCTAGACATCACATAAATGTACACAACAGCATGGAATACTGTATGGGTGAGTATTTTAACCTGGACACATTTTTAATTTTTTTTGTAGTTTTAGATATCACGTAAATGTACCGTAGACCACAGAATACTGCATGGCTGAGAAATGTGACCCAGTAAAATTATTAAGCCATTTTAGGACTGATAGATATTACAGTAATGCACCCCACACAACGTATTACTGTATGGATGAGGGGTTGAATCTAGAAACATTTTTCAAAGCTTTCTGGAAGAGTTAGGTATCACAGAAACAGCACGGAATGCTGTCTATATGAGAAATTTAACATAGATAAATGTTTCAAGCTTCTTGGAGTGATAGATATCACGCTAATAAGCCCGAGACCACAAACTATTGTATGGGTGAGAAATTTAACCCAATAAAATGTATAAACAAGTTTTTTGGAAGGTTAAGAAATACACTGTTAGGGCTAGCGGAACGCACCAAATAATAAGACAGATAGAGTATGGTGCGTTCGCAGCCCGGGGTCCACCGTGCAGAGATGGAACCTGCTGCCAAGTAATGACGCACTATATGGCGGTACTCATAAGTATACACACGTGGGTTAAACTTCACCCAGCGTGAAGGAAGCGATCCTGTTGTGTCACAGGACCGCGGTACCGCACATAGAGCGCGAGCAAGTAGTCAGCGAACTCAACCCCAACTAGGATTGAAGTCCGATTAGACCCTTGCTGGCACAACACCGCAACTGGGTGTGTAAGGAAACCAAATAACAATACTAAGGCACAAGAGTGCATGCGGTGCCGCACTGACGAACGCCACTAACCACCCAGGCTTGGGTAAGGAAAGAACAGAGGAAGTGCACGGCGCCGTACTGGCGGTCACAGCAACTGGACGCTGTAATGTGTGATTAGTGCTGTAGGATAAGTTGGGCGCTAGATAGCAAACATACACCTTCCGCAAACAGACATTCGATAGGGTAGGGGTATCCAAGGACGACTTGCACTCACAACAAACACACGTAAGCAAATGTACACTAGCGCATGGCCGTGCGGTCATGCGCAGTTTATATAGTTGCAGCACAGGAAGTGGCCACAGAAACTTTGCCCTTCCAAGACCTGCCAAGAGGACCAATGGAATGTGCTGCAGAGCCTGAGCACATGACCCTCGATCTCCAATGGGAGATCTTGCCCTGGGCATGCTCAGTGTGTGCAGACAAGGACTTAGTCCCAGAGAAGTCCGCTCGCTGCTGACCAGCACTGGCTTTAATGGCAGAAGCTGAAGAAGCAGCAGTAACTCTCTGTACAGAGTGAGACTGAGCAAGACGCTGGGACCGACGTCCCTGCTGAGCAGACTCCACTGCGGCTGGATAAGAATGGGAGACCGCAGCGGAGATGGCTCGAGATTCCCCCTGTGCAGAAGCGGGAACTCGAGACCTAACATTACCCCCCCTCCTAGGGCCCCCCCCTCCTTGGGCCTCGCTACGCTCGAAGGCAGCAATGAGCTGTGGGGCCCGAATGTTTTCAGCAGGCTCCCATGACCTGTCCTCTGGGCCATAACCCTTCCAATCCACCAGATAGAACTTTTTGCCGCGTACCACCTTGCACCCCAAAATAGCGTTCACCTCGTAATCGTCCGTAGACTAACCCGATGTCCCAGCAGATGACTCGGAAAACCGGGACATGTATATGGGTTTCAAGAGGGACACATGAAAGGTGTCGGTGATACCCAAGCGTGGAGGAAGAGCCAAACGGTAGACCACAGGATTAACCTGTTTGAGAACCTTGAAGGGACCCAAGTAACGAGGAGCAAACTTAGTGGACTCAACACGCAGCCTGATGTTACGGACGGAGAGCCACACCAAGTCGCCAGGAGCAAAGGTCGGAGCGGGGCGCCGATGAACATCGGCGGAGGACCTCATTCTCTCCTTGGAGGCCCGAATGGCATCCTGCGTGCGGTCCCAAATGGCCCGTGCCTCCACAGCCCAGTCTGCCACCCTGGAGTCAGAAGAGGACACAGGCATGGGCACAGGAACACGCGGATGCTGGCCGTAATTTAGGAGGAATGGAGTCTGACCGGTGGAGTCAGCTACGGCTTTGTTAAGTGCAAACTCTGCCCACGGTAGCAAGGATGCCCAGTCATCCTGCCTAGCAGAAACAAAATGTCGTAAATATGTGACCAAGGTCTGGTTGGCCCTCTCTACCAACCCATTCGTCTCGGGATGATATGCCGAAGAGAGATTCAACTCAATACTGAGTAGACGACAAAGCTCTCTCCAGAATCGAGACGCAAACTGGGGACCCCGGTCACTAACAATTTTGTCTGGCATACCGTGTAGGCGAAAGATATGCTTGACGAACAAGACAGCCAACACCCGTGCAGAAGGTAGCCGTGGAAGAGGCACCAAGTGCACCATTTTGGAAAAATGGTCGGTGATCACCCAGATAATGGTGCAGTTACGAGACTTGGGTAAGCCCACCACAAAGTCCATCCCGACCATCTCCCAGGGCCTGTCCGCCACCGGCAGAGGATAAAGCAAACCAGCTGGCCGTTGCCGAGGAGTCTTGTTCTTGGCGCAAGAGACACACGCCCGAACATACTCTGCAACATCACGAGCCATATGCGGCCACCAGTATGTCCTCGCCAGTAACTCAGATGTCCTTTTGGTACCAAAATGTCCACCCACCCTGGACGAGTGTGCCCAAGAGAGAACCTCCAGTCGCAAACTGGATGGAACAAAAGTCTTGCCCGGGGGCACAGACTCTAGCGAAACTGGGGCCACAGTTCTCAAGCTCTCGGTGGGGACAATAAGCCGAGGCTCCTCCTCCTCCTCCGCATCCTCCGCAGATGACACAACGGAGCGAGAGAGAGCGTCGGCCCGAATGTTCTTCTCCCCAGAAAGAAAATGGAGGGTGAAATGAAACCGGGAGAAGAATAAGGACCATCTGGCCTGGCGAGAATTCAACCGCTGGGCTGTCTGCAGGTACACCAAATTTTTATGGTCTGTGAAGACTTGGAAGGGAAAACGTGCTCCCTCCAAGAGATGTCTCCACTCCGAGAAAGCCAACTTCATGGCTAGCAACTCCCTGTCCCCGATGGAATAATTCCTCTCTGCTGGTGAGAAGGTCTTGGAGAAAAAGAAGCAAGGATGCTTCCGACCTTGAGCATCCTTTTGGAAGAGGACTGCTCCAGCACCAACAGAAGAGGCATCCACCTCCATGATAAATGGCTTATCAACATCGGGGCGATGTAGGATGGGAGCGCTAGCGAAGTGTGACTTTATAGAGTTAAAGGCCTTGGAGACCTCCTCAGACCACAATTTGGGATTCGCCCCCTTCTTGGTGAGGGCAACCAAGGGAGCTACCAAAGTTGAGAAGTGCGGAATGAACTGGCGATAATAATTAATGAACCCCATAAAGCGCTGCACCGCTTTAAGAGAATGGGGTTCCTGCCAGTCCATCACAGCCTGTAGTTTGGCAGGATCCATAGCCAATCCCTGGGCAGAGATGATGTAGCCTAGGAAAGGTAAGGACTCCTGCTCAAACATACACTTCTCCAACTTGGCATAGAGGGAGTTTGCCCGTAGGAGGTCGAAGACTTTGCAAACATCTCTCCGGTGGGAGTCAATATCTGGAGAGTAGATGAGAATATCATCCAGATAGACTACGACCGAGGTGGAAAGCATATCCCGGAAGATATCGTTCACAAAGTCTTGGAAAACGGCTGGGGCATTACAGAGCCCGAAGGGCATCACCAGATATTCATAGTGCCCATCCCTGGTGTTAAAAGCCGTCTTCCATTCGTCCCCCTCACGGATGCGAATCAGGTTGTAAGCACCCCGCAGATCTAGTTTAGTAAATACCCTTGCTCCCCGAAGCCTATTGAAGAGCTCAGATATCAAGGGCAAAGGATACTTATTCTTAACGGTGATGGCATTAAGACCCCTGTAGTCTATGCATGGACGCAATTCCCCATTCTTCTTCTGCACGAAGAAGAACCCTGCCCCAGCAGGTGACACTGACTTCCTAATGAATCCTCTTGCCAGATTTTCCTGGATGTACTGTGACATTGCCTCCGTCTCCGGGAGAGATAGCGGATAGACTCGACCCCGGGGAGGCTCAGCACCAGGCAAGAGATCAATAGGACACTCATAGGGGCGATGGGGCGGAAGGATCTCCGCTGCCTTTTTGGAGAACACATCTGCATAAGACCAATACTGCTTGGGGAGAGAGGAAAGATCTGCGGGTACCTCTGTAGTAGCAACCTGAACGCACTCCCTCTGACACCTACCCCCACAAGATTCGCCCCATCCCAGGATTCTGCCAGAGGACCACTCGATGTGAGGAGAGTGGTACCGTAGCCAAGGTATTCCCAACAGGACCTCATCAATTCCCTCAGGAATGACGAGCAGAGATATAATCTCCTGATGAGATGGCGACATGGACAGAGTAAAAGGGATGGTCTGGTGTGTTATCTGTGAGGGCAGTGTCCACCCATTCACCACTCGTACCGTTACTGGTTGAGCTAGCATAACCAGGGGTATTGCGTGACGTTGGGCGAAGGCAGAAGACATAAAATTGCCCTCCGCCCCAGAATCCACGCAGAGCTCTACCGAGTGGGAGAATGAGCCTATAGTAATTGTCCCCTTAAAGGACAATTTAGAGGCAAACGTCGCCGTGTCTAGTGTACCTCCACCTACTACCACTAGACGCTGACGTTTCCTCGACCGCTGAGAACATCTGGTGGCTAGATGTCCTGACTGCTGGCAAACATGACAGACCTTGAGTGCACAAGCGGTCCGGGACTTAGATCCCGCTTGTGACACTTCCCTGGCCTCATGTGACTCAGGAACCAGGACCGGAGATTCCAGAGGTTTGGCGAAGGTAGGAGCCAGCCGAAACCTCTGCCTACACTGGGCTCGCTCTAACCTCCGCTCGTTAAAACGGAGGTCAATTCGAGTGGAGACAGTTATTAACTCCTCCAGTGTGGCAGGAATCTCCCTAGTGGCCAGAGCGTCCTTAACGTGGTCAGCCAGGCCCCTCCAAAATATGGGGATAAGAGCTTTATCCGACCAATTCAGCTCAGAGGCTAAAGTGCGGAATTGGACGGCAAAATGACTGACCAAGGACTCACCCTGAGTTAATGCCAGCAGTTGGAGCGCAGTATCATGGGTGACTTGAGGTCCTAAAAAGATCTGTTTCAGAGTGCTCTGAAACAGCGGAGCACTCTGCACCACATGATCACCACGCTCCCACAGCAGCGTAGCCCATTCCAACGCCCTGTCCGACAAGAGAGACACTATAAATCCCACCTTAGCCCGCTCTGTGGGAAAACGTGCAGCCATGAGCTCGAGGTGAATAGAGCACTGACTCACAAATCCCCTACAAAATTTGCTATCACCAGAAAATTTTTCTGGCAGCGGGAGGCGAGAAAATGTCGGAGCAGGGGTGGCAATGGACAGGGTTGCTGCAGCCACGCTAGCAGCCTGTACAGCAACTGCGGTAACATCCACAGCCGAGGTTGCGCTCTCAAGAGCCGCCAACCTACCCTCCAGCTGCTGGATATACCGCAAGGATTGCTGTTTGTCTGTCATTACTAGCCAGACCCTGGCGCTAGTGTAATGTTAGGGCTAGCGGAACGCACCAAATAATAAGACAGATAGAGTATGGTGCGTTCGCAGCCCGGGGTCCACCGTGCAGAGATGGAACCTGCTGCCAAGTAATGACAGACTATATGGCGGTACTAATAAGTATACACACGTGGGTTAAACTTCACCCAGCGTGAAGGAAGCGATCCTGTTGTGTCACAGGACCGCGGTACCGCACATAGAGCGCGAGCAAGTATTCAGCGAACTCAACCCCAACTAGGATTGAAGTCCGATTAGACCCTTGCTGGCACAACACCGCAACTGGGTGTGTAAGGAAACCAAATAACAATACTAAGGCACAAGAGTGCATGCGGTGCCGCACTGACGAACGCCACTAACCACCCAGGCTTGGGTAAGGAAAGCACAGAGGAAGTGCACGGCGCCGTACTGGCGGTCACAGCAACTGGACGCTGTAATGTGTGATTAGTGCTGTAGGATAAGCCGGGCGCTAGATAGCAAACATACACCTTCTGCGAACAGACATTCGATAGGGTAGGGATATCCAAGGACGACTTGCACTCACAACAAACACACGTAAGCAAATGTACACTAGCGCATGGCCGTGCGGTCATGCGCAGTTTATATAGTTACAGCACAGGAAGTGGCCACAGAAACTTTGCCCTTCCAAGACCTGCCAAGAGGACCAATGGAATGTGCTGCAGAGCCTGAGCACATGACCCTCGATCTCCAATGGGAGATCTTGCCCTGGGCATGCTCAGTGTGTGCAGACAAGGACTTAGTCCCAGAGAAGTCCGCTCGCTGCTGACCAGCACTGGCTTTAATGGCAGAAGCTGAAGAAGCAGCAGTAACTCTCTGTACAGAGTGAGACTGAGCAAGACGCTGGGACCGACGTTCCTGCTGAGCAGACTCCACTGCGGCTGGATAAGAATGGGAGACCGCAGCGGAGATGGCTCGAGATTCCCCCTGTGCAGAAGTGGGAACTCGAGACCTAACATACACAAAAATGTATCGCAGATTGCGGAATACTCTATGGGTGAGTAAGTTAATCTAGAAAAAAAAAATTCAACATTTTTTTTGAGTGTTTTATAACAACTAAATGTATCACAAATCACATAAAACTTCATGATCACACATTATATTACATTTTTTAACAGACACACACACACAAAAAAAAATGCTGCAGCTCTATATTTTGCCAGGGACTGAACAGACCTAATCCCTGTCTACAGACTATATACTGCCACTGTGCTTGCTTCTGTAACTCTCTCTCCCTTCCTAGACAAAATGCAGTAAAGCAAATGATTAGCTCTTGGAGCTCTTCAGAACCATTATCAACACAACAGGACTCTGATTCGTTATACTGTGCACACACAGGCCTGGACAGGCACTCTCTTCCTCCAATATGAACTGTAACTATGCAATGACCTCAGTATATTGAGCTGGGTGGCACCTGTTCTTTTATTATCCCTGATGATGTCACGTGGCCAGCTAATCACAGTAATGCCACAACCAAGATGACTATGGCATTACAGTGATGAGCAGAAAATCCCTGCATGCTTCTTGACTGTGTAACATGTGGGGCGGGATTCAGGTTTTATATCAAGCACCGTCTCATGCTCATGGAGTAACGAGTACATCCGAGCACCCAGATACTCTAGTGATATCCGAGTATCACCAAACACATTCGCTCATCTCTAGTGATAACTTATTGTCTAGCAAAGGTTTGATTACTGGGACCCACACTAATTAATCGAATGGGGGAATTTTACCTCCTGCTTGAATGGAATGGCAGTGTTCCTCCTCTACTCCACTCCATTATTCTATATGGGCCTTGTGCTTCTTTTTTACCAACAGCCTCACAGAGAATTAAGTGATAAAACTTTCACTATGAGAAAAGAACAGTACACAGGGTAATAAATGACACATGGTGCAACTCTGTCTCAGACTCTATCTCCTGCTGTGTTCAGATTACATAGCAAAAACCTGCAGCCAGATTTCCTTTAATGAAGACAAAAAGTCCCTATACTGCCAATTGGTGTGGCCCTTAGCAGTTGGATTACCATTGATCAATAAGAAATCACCTATTTAGTCAATAGGTGGCAGCTTGTTTTCTCCGGAGAACTGCTTTAACAGAATTCTTTGACCAATGTCAGTTTTGGACTTGAATTACACATTTTTTTGTGCTGTGACATCCCAATCTTGTGTATTCTGAATTAAAGAAAGTTTGTCACCACAGAATGACTGTTCAAAACTAAACATTAGCAAAATATATATCATCACCTTCTCACCAACTTATTTTCAATCTATCTCTCTATCTGTCCATCTCTGACACTATAAAGCCAAAGCTGTCAGTCAAAGAAGAGGGGGTGAAGAAGGAAAACAAGTAGGTGGGAAGGTGCACTTTAATGTTTGGCCACACCAAAAGTTAACCCAGCACCTGTACTAAGTTTGAATAGTCATTCTGTGCTGACAGACTCCCTTTAACAGGAATCTGGTTGCAGGATCAATTCTCGTAAGCTGTCCATAGGGGCATGCTTCTCCTTGGAATCTTAATAAAATATCTTGATATCTGTAGCCTGATTTGTAAGTCTTATTACAAATTTAAAGTTTATGTTCTGTAATCAGTTAGACTTATTCAATGGGGGCGTAGCCTGGCTGAGCATGTGACCAGCAGCATTGCCAGAGACTTCAAGGGCTATTAGCCTATACATTGCTCCACTGCCCCCCCCCCTCCCTCGGAGACCGATAAAAGCAGCAATACTCACCAAACCTCTTCTGCATCCAGCGGTGCTGGTGAGAGTAGTCTTCAAGGTGGGGGAACAGAGGGGATATGACTGGAGATGTAGTCCTTTGAGGTCAGGGAGATCCAAAATGGCTCCAGCATTTCTTCTGTAGCAGTGAATAGAGCTGGAAAAACTGTTGCAGCCAGCGCAGCAGTGAAATTGGCCAGCTGTGCCAGAATGGCACGTAGAATGAAGATCTCCCATCCATCTGAGTCACCCACAACACCTGTGGAAAATCCTGATCTTATTGGACCTGTGGGGGAGTCTAGATGTAAAGATATAGATATTGACAGAGTCCCTATTGCTGTACAGACCCAAATAGGAACTGATCAGGGAGATATAAACCAGCAGATTACTGAACCTACACTGAAAGAGTCTGTTCATGGCTGCAACACACTGCAGCTCTGCTATATCCTTTATTAAGCCCTTAGCCCTCGGTGCTTTTTCGGTTTTGCGTTTTCATTTTTCGCTCCCCTCTTTCCCAGAGCCATAACTTTTTTATTTGTCCATCAATATGGCCATGTGAGGATGTATTTTTTGTGGAACGAGACGTACTTTTGAATAACTCCATTGGTTTTAGCATGTCGTGTACTAGAAAACGGGAAAAAAATTCCAAGTGCAGTGAAATTGCAAAAAAGTGCAATCCCACATTAGTTTTTAGTTTGGCTTTTTTGCTAGGTTCAATAAATGCTAAAACTGACCTGCCATTATGATTCTCCAGGTCATTATATGTTCATAGACACCAAACATGTCTAGGTTCTTTTTTATCTAAGTGGTGACCAAAAATTCCAAACTTTGCTTAAGAATAAAAAATTTCGCAATTTTTCAATACCCATAGCGTCTCCTTTTTTTTAATGATCTGGGGTTTGGCAAGGACTTATTTTTTGCATGCTGAGCTGTCGTTTTTTTAATTATACCATTTTGGTGCAGATATGTTCTGTTGATCACCCATTATTGCATTTTAATTCAATGTCGCTGTGACCAAAAAAACGTAATTCTGGTGTTTTTACTTTTTTATCACTACGCCATTTAGCGATCTGGTTAATCCATTTTTTAATTGAGAGATTGGGCGATACAAAATATGTGTAGGTTTGTTTTTTTATTTTTTTCATATTTTTATAAACTTTTTTTTTTACTTTTGGCATGCTTCAAAAGTCTCTATGGGAAGCTACAAGATGCCACAACTTTATCGGCTCTGCTACATAGACGATGCTCAGATCACCTCTATGTAGCAGAATTACAGACTTGCTATGAGTGCCGACCACAGGGTGTCACTCATAGCAATCCGGCATCAACAATCATAGAGGTCTCAAGGAGACCTCTGGTTGTCATGCTGATGCACCGATGACCCCCGATCATGTGACGGATGGCCAAAGCGCTTGTTAAATGCCGCTGTCAGGGTTTGACAGCGGCATTTAACTAGTTAATAGGCACAGGTAGAAAGCGATTCTACCCTCACCTATTGCAGGCACAATTAAGCTGTTCGGAACAGCTTACATGTCCCAGCTTTGAAGCGGGCTCACCGCTGAAGCCCACATCAAATCGGGGGATACTGACATTGGACGTACAATTCTGTCTGATGGCAGTGAGGGGTTAAATAGCCAAATGGGTATACTGGAGTAGAAATTTTCACATTTTGGACAGGCTCTACAGAATGTGTCTGACTGAACCTCAGCAGTATAAGGAGGAATCAGTAACTTGGGGGAGAAAATAACCCACATAGAATGAGACTCCTCCAAACAAAATCAGCAGATCTCACCTTACTATTCAAGGTGAATGACATGGAATATAGACTTGGAAGAAATAATGTAATGGAAATGAAAATTCCTGAAAAATCTTAAGGAAATAATTCTACCGAGTTCTTTGAGAAATGGATGCTCTTACTCTTTTTCCCGCTAAGTGCTGTGAAGAGAACCCTCAGAGTACCTATCAGACCACTTCCACCAGGGGTCCCACATTTTGTTCTAATAAAACTCCTCCACTATCAGGACAAATACAATATATTTAAAGCAACATGTAACAAAGCAGGCATTTATTTTAATGGCCAAAAAATATTATTATTCACAGACAATTCCATCGAAGTCTTAATACAGAGAGCACAGTATTTGGACATAAAACGTCAACTACGTAATCGTCAAATTCCTTACTCCATGTTCTATCCAGCAAGGCTCAGAGTGGCAGCTCTGGGAGAAACTTTCTTCTTTGCCCTTCCTAAAGATGCTCTCCGCTTGTTGAACATGAATGAACAAACACTACACCATAACCCATAATACTGATGTCCTAGGATCCAAAATCTGATTACACTTTCAGCAAATTTACTACCTCACACTTGATCTGGTAAACTTTGAAATGGAAACTATAGGAGGGTAGCAAAACTTTCTCCCTTGACCATCCTAAAAACACATTCCACTGGAATAATGTGAATTATTAAAATTCATGGCATTTATCTGCAGCATTGATTTTTTAAAATTTTTAGGTCAGTAGTCACCAGTAGGGTTGAGCGAAATGGGTCGTTCATTTTCAAAAGTCGCCGACTTTTGGCAAAGTCGGGTTTCATGAAACCCGACCCGACCCCTGTGCGTAGTCGGCCATGCGGTACGCGACTTTCGCGCCAAAGTCGCGTTTCAATGACGCGAAAAGCGCCGTTTCTCAGCCAATGAAGGTGAACGCAGAGTGTGAGAAGCGTAATGACATAGGTCCTGGTCCCCACCATCTTAGAGAAGGGCATTGCAGTGATTGGCTTGCTGTCTGAGGCGTCACAGGGGCTATAAAGAGGCGTTCCCGCCGACCGCCATCTTACTGCTGCTGATCTGAGCTTAGGGAGAGGTTGCTGCCGCTTCGTCAGAAGCAGGGATAGCGTTAGGCAGGGTCCATTAACCACAAAACCGCTTGTGCTGTAGCGATTTCCACTGCCCAACACCACCTTCGGTTTGCAGGGACAGTGGAAGCTACATTTTTTTTTCTCAGCGCTGTAGCTTATTAGGCTGCCCTAGAAGGCTCCCTGATAGCTGCATTGCTGTGTGTACGCCGCTGTGCAAACCAACTGCTTTTTTCAAAGCACAAATCCTGTTGTTCCTTCCTTTCTGCACAGCTATCTTGTTTGTTTGTCCACACTTTTTATTTCATTTGTGCATCAGTCCACTCCTTATTGCTGCCTGCCATACCTGGCTGAGATTACTGCAGGGAGATAGTAATTGAAGGACACTCCCTGTTTATTTTTTTTTTTTTTGTGGGAGATTAAGATTGGCAATTTGGCATTTCTGCTAGAGTGCCATCCCCGTGTGTGCCATCTCTCTCACATAGTGGGCCATAGAAAGCCTTTTCATTTTTCTTTTTTTTTGTGGGGTTTATAAATTCTCCCTGATAAAAAAAAATACAGTGGGAGATTAATATTGGCCTTTGGGCTTGTGTGCCAGTCCTGAGTGTGCCATCTCTCTCTCTCAAATAGTGGGCCATAGAAAGCCTATTAATTTTTCTTTTATATTGGATTTCTAAATACTCCCAGAAAAATTCATAAAAAAATCAGTGGGAGATTAATATTGCCCTTTCTGCTTGTGTGCCACTCCTGACTCCTGGGTGTGCCATCTCTCTCTTTCAAATAGTGGGCACTGGGCCATAGAAAGCCTATTTTTTTTTTTATTATTGTGTTTCTAAATTCTCCCTGAAAAAATCAAAAAGAAATCAGTGGGAGATTAATATTGCCCTTTCTGCTTGTGTGCCACTCCTGACTCCTGGGTGTGCCATCTCTCTCTCTCAAATAGTGGGCACTGGGCCATAGAAAGGCTATTTTTTTTTTATTTGGTTTCTAAATTATCCCTGAAAAAATCATTTTATTTTATTTTGTTTCTAAAGTCTCCCTGAAAAAAAAAATCAGTGGGAGATTAATATTGCCCTTTCTGCTTGTATGCCACTCCTGACTCCTGGGTGTGCCATCTCTCTCTTTCAAATAGTGGGCACTGGGCCATAGAAAGCCTATTTTTTTATTATTGTGTTTCTAAATTCTCCCTGAAAAAATCAAAAAGAACCTGTAAAGGGATATCGAAATCATACTGAAGTTATAGCTCACCGTGCAAGTTGTTTGACAGCAACAAATAAAGTTACTTTGGTTAAGTTTTTAAAACAATGAGGAAGTCTGGTGGAAGAGGTCGTGGCCGTGGGCGTTCATTGTCAGCTGGTAATGATGGTAGTGATAGTGGAGCAGCAGGTGGTCGTGGGAAAAAAATTATTCCACCTAAGTCTGGAGCTGTGGAGCCAGGTTTGTCGTCTGGCTACAAGAGGCCTCGAACGCTCCCTTTTCTGGGAGTTGGAAAACCGCTTTTAAAGCCGGAGCAGCAAGAGCAAGTTTTGGCTTACCTTGCTGACTCAGCCTCTAGCTCTTTTGCCTCCTCTTCTGAAACTGGTAAATGTAAAAGCAGCGCGTCGTTAGTGGATGTTCACGGTCAGGGACAAGTCGCTTCCTTGTCCTCTTCAGCAAAAACAACAACAGAGAAGAATGCAGCAGGCGACACAACGGGTTACTCCATGGAGCTCTTTACACATACCGTCCCTGGCTTAGAAAGTGAAACTGTTAACAGGCCATGCCCATTACAAGTAGATTCTGACATGGAGTGCACTGATGCACAGCCACAGCCAGACTACTATGCTGGTCCTTTGACTCAGACCACAACATTGCCCTCTCAGGGTACTGATCCAGAATCAGACCCTGATGAGACTATGTTGCCCCGTCACGAACGCTATACCACCGACCTACACGGTGACACAGACGAAGTTGCACACGAGCTAGAAGAGGAGGTTATAGATGATCCAGTTGTTGACCCCGATTGGCAGCCATTGGGGGAACAGGGTGCAGGCGGCAGTAGTTCTGAAGCGGAGGAGGAGGGGCCGCAGCAGGCATCAACATCGCAACAGGTTCCATCTGCCGGGCCCGTATCTGGCCCAAAACGCGTGGCAAAGCAAAAAACTGTTGGAGGACATCGTGTCCATCCGGTTAAAGCTCAGTCTGCAATTCCTGAAAAGGGATCCGATGCTAGGAAGAGTGCAGTCTGGCATTTTTTTAAACAACATTCAATTGCTCAGCGCAAAGTCATCTGTCAAAAATGTTCAACTAGCTTAAGCAGAGGTCAGAATCTGAAAAGTCTCAATACAAATTGCATGCATAGACATTTAACCACCATGCATTTGCAAGCCTGGACTAACTACCAAACATCCCTTAAGGTTGTAGCACCCTCGGCCAATGAAGCTAGTCAGCAACGCAACATCCCTTCCATCACTGTAAGGCCACCATTTTCCGCACCACCGGCAGTATCTGTGCAGGTTTCTTTGCCAGCCCAAAGCAGTCAGGGTCAGGGAATCACCAGTTTTGTAGGAGGAAATACTGCATCTAGGGCACCGGCGGAAACAATACCGTCTCCAACCGTCTCTCAGTCTGCCATGTCCACCGGCACACCCGCTACTTCCACGATCTCCAGCTCTCCAGTCCAGCTCACCCTACATGAGACTCTGGTTAGAAAAAGGAAGTACTTATCCTCGCATCCGCGTACACAGGGTTTGAACGCCCACATAGCTAGACTAATCTCGGTAGAGATGATGCCCTACCGGTTAGTTGAAAGCAAAGCTTTCAAAGCCCTGATGGAGTACGCTGAACCACGCTATGAGCTACCCAGTCGACAATTTTTTCCAGAAAAGCCATCCCAGCCCTGCACCAGCATGTTAAACAGCGCATCGTCCATGCACTCAGGCAATCTGTGAGTACAAAGGTGCACCTGACAACAGATGCATGGACCAGTAGGCATGGGCAGGGACGTTACGTGTCCATCATGGCACACTGGGTGAATGTGGTGGATGCAGGGTCCACAGGGGACATCAATTTCGGGACAGTTCTGCCTAGCCCACGGTCTAGGAAACAGTTGGCTGTAGGCATTCGCACCCCCTCCTCCTCCTCCGCGTCCTCCTGCAGAAGCGAGAGCTCTTCCACAGACCGCAGTCGTCAAACCACTCCATCGTCAGCTGTCACTGTTGCACACCAGTTGTCCCATTACGGGGCAGCTACTGGCAAGCGTCAGCAGGCTGTATTGGCTATGAAGTGTTTGGGCGACAACAGACACACCGCGGAAGTTCTGTCCGAGTTCTTGCAGCAAACGAAGTCGTGGCTGGGCACAGTAGATCTTGAGGCAGGCAAGGTAGTGAGTGATAATGGAAGGAATTTCATGGCTGCCATCTCCCTTTCCCAACTGAAACACATTCCTTGCCTGGCTCACACCTTAAACCTGGTGGTGCAGTGCTTATTGAAAACTTATCCTGGTTTCTCCGACCTGCTCCTCAAAGTGCGTGGACTTTGCTCACATATCCGCCGGTCGCCTGTACACTCCAGCCGTATGCAGACCTATCAGCGGTCTTTAAACCTTCCCCAGCATCGCCTAATCATAGACGTTGCAACAAGGTGGAACTCAACACTGCACATGCTTCAGAGACTGTGATAACAGAGGCGGGCTGTTATGTTTTTGTGGGAGGATACACATATACGGGCAGGCAGTAGGATGGCAGACATGGAGTTGTCGGGTGTGCAGTGGTCGAAGATACAAGACATGTGTCAAGTCCTTCAGTGTTTTGAGGAATGCACACGGCTGGTTACTGCAGACAACGCCATAATAAGCATGAGCATCCCCCTAATGCGTCTGCTGATGCAAAGTTTGACGCACAAAAAGGATCAGGCGTCTGCACCAGAGGAAGAGGAAAGCCTTGATGACAGTCAGCCATTTTCTGGTCAGGGCAGTGTACAGGACGAGGTAGTGGGCGAAGAGGAGGTGGAGGACGAGGAGGATGATGGGGATGAGTATATTTTAAATGAGGAAGCTTTCCCGGGGGCACTGGAAATTGGTGGCGTGGCAAGGCCGGGTTCTGGTTTTTTGAGGGACACAAGTGACGTAGATTTGCCTGAAACTGCCCCTCAACCAAGCACAACCGCATATTTGACAACTGGAACTTTGGCCCAGATGGCGGATTATGCCTTGCGTATCCTCAAAAGGGACACACGCATTACTAAAATGATGAACGATGACGATTACTGGTTGGCTTGCCTCCTTGATCCTCGCTATAAAGGCAAATTGCAAAATATTATGCCACATGAGAACTTGGAACTAATATTAGCAACAAAACAATCAACTCTTGTTGACCGTTTGCTTCAGGCATTCCCAGCGCACAGCGCCCATGATCGTTCTCACACAAGCTCCAGGGTGCAGTAGACCAGGAGTGTTAGGGGTGCACACATCAGAAGTGGCGTTGAACAGAGGGGTTTTCTGACCAGGTTGTGGAGTGATTTTGCTATGACCGCAGACAGGACAGGTACTGCTGCATCAATTCAAAGTGACAGGAGACAACATTTGTCCAGTATGGTTACTAAAAATTTTTCATCCCTTATCGATGTTCTCCCTCAACCGTCATTCCCATTTGATTACTGGGCATCCAAATTAGACACATGGCCAAAATTGGCTGAATATGCGTTGCAGGAGCTTGCTTGCCCGGCAGCTAGTGTCCTATCAGAAAGAGTATTCAGTGCTGCAGGTTCAATATTAACCGAAAAAAGGACTCGTCTGGCTACACAAAATGTTGATGATCTAACATTCATTAAAATGAACCACAACTGGATTTCTAATTCTTTTGCCCCACCTTGCCCGGCCGACACCTAACTTTCCTATGAAAAGCTCTTGCCTGTGGTCTACTGTGAATTACTTTTCTAATGTCTTAATTTGCAGCAGCTGATTGTCCAGCATACGACATGTTTACACCTCCCTAAATGGCCAAACTCCCCACACGGGCCGTGGTATCGTGACTTGGCGCAAGCACCCGTGAGAGTGCTGTTTGTCTGAAGAGGTGGGTGTGCCCGATTTTGGTCGACAGCACTGCCACTGGGTCCCTCATAGTACAATAAAGTGTCTCTGGCGGTGGTGGTGCGCACCCAACGTCAGACACACTGTTGTAACATGAGGGGCCCTGGGCCTGTACCGCTGGCCACAAGAGAGTTCACGCACCAAGGTCCAACATTGCTCTACCACTTCCACAATTATCTCTCACACTTCCACCAATGTTTAGACTATGCGCTGACATCCTTCCATTCCTGACACTGACAATACCATTGTGTTGACATGTATGATAGTACTTAACATAGTCAGGGGCAGTGTCCTCTATTTAACCAAGTAAATACTGGCGCCAAATTAGTAGGTCAGAAACTACGCAGAGGATCCCACCCCTGTACCTAATGATTGCACCCTTTAGTGTTTCCGTTGTGTTTTAATGCGAGACATTCACATTTATGTATTGTTTTTGACAACTAACTGGCAGACACTCATTACAATCTGCCTCCGCTGACCAGACCACTGCTGCCCGTGTACCCCTGGAACCAATTTAAAATTGCCTACAGCCAGCCCAATTTTATTATGTTAGGCCTTCGAAGCCTGTGTGCAGCCCGTTCTTTCTACTACTACTACACTGACCAGGCCACTGCTGCCCGTGTACCCCTGTAACCAATTTTGAATTGCCTACAGCCAGCCCAATTTTATTTTGTTAGGCCTTCGAAGCCTGTCTGCGGTCCCTCCTTCCACTAGGCCTCCACTGACCAGACCACTGCTGCCCGTGTACCCCTGAAACCAATTTAAAATTGCCTACAGCCAGCCCAATTTTATTATGTTAGGCCTTCGAAGCCTGTCTGCGGTCCCTCCTTCCACTAGGCCTCCACTGACCAGACCACTGCTGCCCGTATACCCCTGGAACCAATTTAAAATTGCCTACAGCCAGCCCAATTTTATTATGTTAGGCCTTCGAAGCCTGTCTGCAGCCCGTTCTTTCTACTACTACTACACTGACCAGGCCACTGCTGCCCGTGTACCCCTGTAACCAATTTTGAATTGCCTACAGCCAGCCCAATGTTATTATGTTAGGCCTTCGAAGCCTGTCTGCAGTCCCTCCTTCCACTAGGCCTCCACTGACCAGACCACTGCTGCCCGTGTACCCCTGTAACCTATTTTGAATTGCCTACAGCCAGCCCAATTTTATTATGTTAGGCCTTCGAAGCCTGTCTGCAGCCCATTCTTTCTACTACTACTACACTGACCAGGCCACTGCTGCCCGTGTACCCCTGTAACCAATTTTGAATTGCCTACAGCCAGCCCAATTTTATTATGTTAGGCCTTCGAAGCCTGTCTGCAGCCCGTTCTTTCTACTACTACAACACTGACCAGGCCACTGCTGCCCGTGTACCCCTGTAACAAATTTTGAATTGCCTACAGCCAGCCCAATGTTATTATGTTAGGCCTTCGAAGCCTGTCTGCGGTCCCTCCTTCCACTAGGCCTCCACTGACCAGACCACTGCTGCCCGTATACCCCTGGAACCAATTTAAAATTGCCTACAGCCAGCCCAATTTTATTATGTTAGGCCTTCGAAGCCTGTCTGCAGCCCGTTCTTTCTACTACTACTACACTGACCAGGCCACTGCTGCCCGTGTACCCCTGTAACCAATTTTGAATTGCCTACAACCAGCCCAATGTTATTATGTTAGGCCTTCGAAGCCTGTCTGCGGTCCCTCCTTCCACTAGGCCTCCACTGACCAGACCACTGCTGCCCGTGTACCCCTGTAACCTATTTTGAATTGCCTACGGCCAGCCCAATTTTATTATGTTAGGCCTTCGAAGCCTGTCTGCAGCCCATTCTTTCTACTACTACTACACTGACCAGGCCACTGCTGCCCGTGTACCCCTGTAACCAATTTTGAATTGCCTACAGCCAGCCCAATTTTATTATGTTAGGCCTTCGAAGCCTGTCTGCATCCCGTTCTTTCTACTACTACAACACTGACCAGGCCACTGCTGCCCGTGTACCCCTGTAACAAATTTTGAATTGCCTACAGCCAGCCCAATGTTAATATGTTAGGCCTTCGAAGCCTGTCTGCGGTCCCTCCTTCCACTAGGCCTCCACTGACCACACCACTGCTGCCCGTGTACCCCTGGAACCAATTTTAAAGTGCCTACAGCCAAATTTTGTTATGTTACGCCTACTACGCCTGTTTGTGGTCCCTCCTTCCAATACTCCTCCACTGACCACACCACTGCTGCCCGTGTACTCCTGGAACCAATTTTAAAGTGCCTACAGCTAAATTTTGTTATGTTACGCCTACTACGCCTGTTTGTGGTCCCTCCTTCCAATACTCCTCCACTGACCACACCACTGCTGGCCGTGTACCCCTGGAACCTATTTTTAATTGCATAGAGCATCCTTTTTTTAATAGTAGGCGTACAAAGTCTGTCTGCGGTCCATAATTGAAATAGTCCTCCACTGACCAGACCAATGCTGCCTGTGTAACCCTGTAACCTTTTTTAAATTGCATTGAGCCACATTTTTGGTTTAAGGCCTACTACCTGTGTCTGTCTGCATCACTCAATACAGCTATCCTCCTTTGAAAAAAGCAGAGCGTCAATAGTCTGGTTTTCAGCCTCTATGAATTTGAAAACTGCATTGGGGCTACCACTTCCGTAGGGCCTACTAACGGTGTCTGCCGCTCCAAAATGTTCCCCAGGTTTCCTCTCCATTGCTTCGATCTTCTGGCTCTCGTTTAGTAGTTGTTGAAAACAACACTGCATTAGGCCTACAAGTTGGGTATAGGGTGTAGAGATGGTGTCTTCCACTCCAAGGTGTTCCCCAGGTTTCGTCCACATTGCTTCGGTCTTCCTACTCTCGTTTAGTAGTTGTTAAAAAAGCTACACTGCATTAGGCCTACAAATTTGGTATGGGGTGTAGAGACGGTGTGTTCCACTCCAAGGTGTTCCCCAGGTTTCCTCGCCATTGCTTCGGTCTTCCGACTCTCGTTTAGTAGTTGTTGCAAACTACACTGCATTAGGCCTACAAATTTGGTATGGGGTGTAGAGACGGTGTGTCCCACTCCAAGGTGTTCCCCAGGTTTCGTCCACATTGCTTCGGTCTTCCTACTCTCGTTTAGTAGTTGTTGCAAACTACACTGCATTAGACCTACAAATTTGGTATGGGGTGTAGAGACGGTGTGTCCCACTCCAAGGTGTTCCCCAGGTTTCGTCCACATTGCTTCGGTCTTCCTACTCTCGTTTAGTAGTTGTTAAAAAAACTACACTGCATTAGGCCTACAAATTTGGTATGGGGTGTAGAGACGGTGTGTTCCACTCCAAGGTGTTCCCCAGGTTTCCTCGCCATTGCTTCGGTCTTCCGACTCTCGTTTAGTAGTTGTTGACAACAACACTGCATTAGGCCTACAAGTTGGGTATAGGGTGTAGAGACGGTGTCTTCCACTCCAAGGTGTTCCCCAGGTTTCCTCTCCATAGCTTCGATCTTCTGGCTCTCGTTTAGTAGTTGTTGACAACAACACTGCATTAGGCCTACAAGTTGGGTATAGGGTGTAGAGACGGTGTCTTCCACTCCAAGGTGTTCCCCGGGTTTCCTCTCGATTGCTTTGATCCTCTGGCTCTCGTTTAGTAGTTGTTGACAACAACACTGCATTAGGCCTACTAGTTGGGTTGGGGCCTTCTATCTGTGTCTGCCGCTCCTTGCTGTTCTCCTACAGTGAACAAAGCGGTGCCGCCGGTTTACTACTGTTGCCAATTTTCAACTACATTTAGAATACTTACTGATTTGGGCCTACTCTCTGTGTCAGCCTCTCATTCCAGTTGTCCTCCACTGAACAAAGCAATGCCCCCTGGTTAGTCCTGTTACTAATTTTGAACTGCATTTAGGCCACTTTATTCTTTGGGCCCATATCTGTTTCCCCCTCATCCTGCCCATTGCCCAGCCAGTGATAGACGAGTCTGCTGGTACATTGACCCATAACGCAACATTCCCCGTGCACGCTACACTGCAAGATTGTGACCCTGCTGAAAGTCAGGACCCCCTTCCCACATACCATACCACCTTACACGGGGACAAAGAGGAAGGTGCAGATGAAGGTGCAGGTTCCTTCATCAGGTGGGGGGCGAATACTCGTTGGCGACGTCACTGGCACAGGGCCTCTCATAGTACGCAAAAGTGTTGCTGCTGGTGGGAGGCGCCCCCGCCGTGCTAACACACCGCTGTACTTTGAGGGGCCCTGTACCAGTGCCAATGCCAACAAGTGGGCCCCCCCCTGCTTGCTCAGGATCACAGCACTTGCCAAGTTGAAATACTTACCTCTCCCTGCTCCACTGCCGTGACGTGGTCCAGATGTCCTGGGCCCACTAATTACTTGAACCAGCCCTACCCCCCACAACTTTAGCCAAATGACCCCCAAATTCCAATACCTTACTATTATTATAAGGTTAATTTAGATTGACAAGCTTCAGGAATAAGAATGTATGTTTTTTGCCATTAAAATGGACACTGTACATGTTTTCCTGGCCTCCACTCACTGCCGACTATGCTCCCCCATTGACTTGCATTGGGTTTCGTGTTTCGGTCGATCCCCGACTTTTCGCGATAATCGGCCGATTCCACTCGACTCGACTTTTGAGATAGTCGGGTTTCGCGAAACCCGGCTCGACTCTAAAAAGGTCAAGGTCGCTCAACTCTAGTCACCAGGAACTATGTAAGGGAGCGACAAGGCCATAGTCGTGGCCATACACTCAGGTGTATCTTTGCCCTGGTCTCTACTTACATCAAAACAGCATTCTCTCACCTGTGTCTTCTCCCGCTGCGCCATCAGTAATACCACTGTGGTGCTGATGCCTTTCTGCAACTGGCTACACAAGGATTGAGAAACAGTCCGGTTCAAATGCAACATGTGAAACTTTACTTGTACAACTTGGCAGCACATTCTTGTCAGTAACAACATCAACAGCAAGTCCCATGCAGTTCTCATTCTGCTCTTTCTCTGCACTCAGTTCCACATCCTCCAGTACATTACGGGGTAATAGCGTCTTAGATGGTACCACAGTGTTCTCTCTGTTCAGACTCACTGGGCCTGGGGTTTCTCTAGTCGGTTTTGCACTGGTTCTGAGAGCATCGACCCATGCCATAATCTGCCACATGCTGAACAATCTGCACCCTGTACTCTTTTGTACCGCTTCCTTTCTCCAGCTATGAACTGCTGCAATCCTGCTGCTTGACACCATACTTCTGTCCTATTGAATCTGAATAGTTATACTTAATTTCTTCTTAAACATTGCGTGACTGCTGTAGGGTCCTGGGCCTAGAGCCCATGTGGACTATTCGGGCACCCAGGCCTTTCTCTCTCTACCAGGAAACGCTCCCAACCTTATCACAGAGTAGCCCCTCCTATGTTAACTATTTCCTATGCTACATCCTAGCTGGAAGCTCTGTACACTATAATGCCCCCATCTAGTTGCCAATACCATAACTGCACTTACCCTATAAACTATATCTAGCAGCATTACAATAGTATAACATTACACAAACATACATTAAACAAAACATGTTAATACACATAACAGTGTAGCAGTACCATTGTATAAGAGTGGTAATACACTAAATCGTGTAGCAGTACCACCATATGTTAACAAATATGCAAACACTGATAATCTACGGCACCAGGACGAAAGAGAAAGGCAAAGGTATAAGCCTCATACTGTATATCATACCCCCTACAATTACTCAAAAGTTTATTGGAGCCATACTTTTGTTTAGTAACCCACAGCCCAGTGGAACCAATATCCCTTTGTTATCTTCCTATGTTAGACTCCCAAGGGAACACCACTTCTACTGAAAAAAACGTGCAAGCTTTCTACAAGTCTGGCAGATAAAACTCTGGGAGTGAGAGATTTCAATAAAATTATACATCCATATTGAGATAGATATAAGACAAATCAGGCCACAAAGGAAGACAAAAATGTCGTTATCCAATCTCTGGCAAGACAAACATCCTACTACCTGACAGTTCTCCTGATAATAATAACCTGGAAAAAGGGACAATATCCCAAAGGGTTCCCTGGCTATAAATAACAGCTAACAGTTGTTAGAATCTGTTTAGTTTGTGACTATAAGCCATTTTCTTGTGGAGTTCTGGCTGCTGGTCTTTTTCCTCTGGTGCTGGGTTTGTCTTTGGTCAGGTGTTTGTATCACTCTTTATTAACCAGCACCTGCTCCTATTCCTTGCTGGACAACAGTGTTAATCTGCTTGAGTTCTACCTTGGTGGGTCTATTCGCCAGGAATGGGTCACCCACTTCATTGTAGGTTTTCTGCCTAGTCATAGTGCAGGGTCAGTTTTCCCCCTTCTATCTTAGTCCTGTGCTGCAGATCCGTAACAACAGTTGTTTGCTTAGCCTTTATTGATTAATTTATAGGGGACTTCAGAAAACAAAAAGATGTAGGTCCCCCTATAAATTCAAACCAGCAAAGGCTAAGCATACAGATGTGGGTTGATATTAATAGCCCAGAAACAGGCCAGAGTTTTGCCACCCCCCTCCCAGGCTTACCAACATCAGCCCTCAGCTCTCCCAGAAAAGTCACATCCATAAGATGCACCTAATCTGGTGCTGCTTAGCCTTGCTCTTCCCACTAGCTCTTGGTGGTGAAAAGTGGGGTAAAAGGGTTGAGGTTGATGTCAGCTTTATATTGACAGCTAACATCAGGACCAGGAGTTAGTAATGGAGAAGCATCTATAAGAAACCCCCATTACTAACCCCATAGTAAGTGTTGAAATAACCACACAGCAAAAATAAAGTCCTTTATTTGAAATAAAACTCAACATCTTATTTTACACATTTATTAACAAAAAATAGTTTTTTATCAACCTTGCACCTATAAACAATCGATGCCCATATCCCCTGAAAAAGACAAAAAATAATAAAAAAAAGTGTTCCTCGCCTGTCCAACGAGAAGGTAATCCATTTCTCCCATGCCGTCATCCATCTTTGCTACATCTGGATGTCTTAATGCATGGTGACATAATACACAGCTTCAGTGACCAGAGGTAACATCATGCAGGTTACAGCCGGTCACTGAAGCTGCACTTCCCACACTCAGTTCACTGTGAAGAAGGACGATGAACTGCAAAACTTGCTAGAGGTGCTGTCATGAAAGTTACCCCAGTTCATTGGCCGACTTACAGTGAACTGAACATGGGAATGCAAATCATGAATTATTGTAGGATAGTTGGGAATAAGGGGCTTTAGTGTATTAACTTCTCTCTGTACAGGTGGGAAATATGGTATTTTATTATTTTTTGCCTTTTACAGGGGACATGGCCTTTAGTGGATTATATACTCATCATACAGGTGATTAATATGGTGTTCTATTATTTTTGTTCTGTTACAGGGATCATTGGCTTCAATGGGTTAGACATAAAGGTGAGTATAGCTTTGCTTTTTTAGTTTTATTTCAAATAAAGGTAGTAGTGTCCTTATTTTAAATAAATGAATTTATTCCAGTTGTTTTTTTTTTTACAATTTAAGGGTGCAGCATGGTGCAGCAGGACCCCTTTATGTTGCTCCTTGTGTGTTGCATGTATGTATATATATATATATATATATATATATATAGTGCTGGACGGCACGCCTTCTAATACTATGGGCGTGATCAATAGGTTGTCCAGACACTTGTGCATCACATTTATCTGTGTGAATAGTGTCTTATGCCAGCCTGACCTGTGTGCATTTTTTCTGCTGGGCAGCCGACCCCTCTAATGTTTGGGCGAGTGGGTGGTTGCTCTCATCAGTAGCTTGCACCTGTGCTGCTTTAGCATTTATTATCAGGGGCCTGTGGCACCCTGCGAGTGCATTTGTCATTTGACAAGTTTTGGTGAGTTTGCTCTTCAAAAATGGGGGGACCCCACGCCATTTTTTAAATTATTTATGACAGCTGGTGGTTACAGCCTGCAGGTGTCGGTTTTGCCTTCTCTGGTTATGAAAAATAGAAGAGACCTCACATCTTTTTTATTTTATTTATTTATTGCACAGGCACCAGGTGATGAGAACTCTCATTAGCCTAGCCTGGTCTTGCTGCTATCAGCAACAACATGCGTACGCTGATGAGAATAGTATTCTTATCAGCTGACACCTGTGACAAGCGGTAACCAATAGAGTTGAGCGACCTTGACCTTTTTAGAGTCGAGCCGGGTTTCGCGAAACCCGACTATCTCAAAAGTCGGGTCGAGTGAAATCGGCTGATTATGACGTAAAGTCGGGATCGACCGAAACACGAAACCCAATGCAAGTCAATGGGGCAGCATAGTCGGCAGTGAGTGGGGGCCAGGAAAACACCTAGAGTGCCCATTTTAATGTCAAAACCATCCATTCTTCTTAATGAAGCTTGTCAAGCGTAATTAACCTTATAATAATTGGAAGGCATTTGAAATTGGGGGTCATTTGGCTAAAGTTGTGGGGGGTAGGGCTGGTTCAAGTAATTAGTGGGCCCAGGAAATCTGGACCACGTCACGGCAGTGGAGCAGGGAGAGGTAAATATTTCAACTTTGCAAGTGCTGTGAACCTGAGCAAGCAGGGGGGGCCCACTCGTTGGCATTGGCACTGGCACAGGGCCCCTCAAAGTACAGCGGTGTGTTTGCACGGCGGGGGCGCCTCCCACCGGCAGCAACACTTTTGCGTACTATGAGAGGCCCTGTGCCAGTGACGTCGCCAACTAGTATTCCTCCCCCCACCTGATGAAGGAACCTGCACTTTCATCTGCACCTTCCTCTTTGTCCCCGTGTAAGGTGGTATGGTATGCGGGAAGAGCAACCTGACTTTCAGCAGGGTCACAATGTTGTTGTGTAGCGTGCACGGGGAATGTTGCGTTATGGGTCAATGTACCAGCAGACTCATCTATCACTGGCTAGGCAATGGGCAGGATGAGGAGGAAACACAGATATAGGCCCAAATAATAAAGTGGGCTAAATGCAGTTCAAAATTGGTAACACAGGAATAACCAGGGGGCATTGCAGTGGAGGACAACTGGAATGAGAGGCTGACACAGAGAGTAGGCCCAAATCAGTAAGTAGTCGAAATGCAGTTCAAAATTGGCAACCGTAGTAAACAGGCGGCACAGCTTTGTTCAGTGGAGGAGAACAGCAAGGAGTGGCAGACACCGATAGTAGGCCCCAACCCAACTAGTAGGCCAAATGCAGTCTAACATTAACAACTACTTAACGAGCGCCTGAAAACGGAATTTCAGGACAGGAAACCAGGAGAACAGCAAGGAGCGGCAGACACTGTTAGTAGGCCCCAAACCAACTAGTACGCCAAATGCAGTTGTTCCATTTAACCACAATTTAACGAGAGCCTGAAGATAGAAGCTCAGGAAAGGCAACCTGGAGAACACCTTGGAGTGGAACACACCATCTCTCTCCACCCCATACCCATTTTGTAGGCCTAATGCAGTGTAGTTTTCTACAACTACTAAACGAGAGTCGGAAGACCGAAGCAATGGCAAGGAAACCTGGGGAACACCTTGGAGTGTAACACACCATCTCTCTCCACCCGATACCCATTTTGTAGGCCTAATGCAGTGTAGTTTTCTACAACTACTAAACGAGAGTCTGAAGACCGAAGCAATGGCAAGGAAACCTGGGGAACACCTTGGAGTGTAACACACCATCTCTCTCCACCCCATACCCATTTTGTAGGCCTAATGCAGTGTAGTTTTCTACAACTACTAAACGAGAGTCGGAAGACCGAAGCAATGGCAAGGAAACCTGGGGAACACCTTGGAGTGTAACACAACATCTCTCTCCACCCCATACCCAATTTGTAGGCCTAATGCAGCCTACTTTCCGACAACTACTAAACGAGAGCATGAAGATCGAAGCTCAGGAAAGGCAACCTGGGGAACACCTTGGAGTGTAACACACCCTCTCTCTCCACCCCATACCCATTTTGTAGGCCTAATGCAGTGTAGTTTTCTACAACTACTAAACGAGAGTCGGAAGACCGAAGCAATGGCAAGGAAACCTGGGGAACACCTTGGAGTGTAACACAACATCTCTCTCCACCCCATACCCAATTTGTAGGCCTAATGCAGCCTACTTTTCGACAACTACTAAACGAGAGCATGAAGATCGAAGCTCAGGAAAGGCAACCTGGGGAACACCTTGGAGTGTAACACACCATCTCTCTCCACCCCATACCCAATTTGTAGGCCTAATGCAGCCTACTTTCCGACAACTACTAAACGAGAGCATGAAGATCGAAGCTCAGGAAAGGCAACCTGGAGAACACCTTGGAGTGGAACACACCCTCTCTCTACACCACGGAAGGGCTGATTCTTAGGAAGGAAGGCTGTCGGAAAGAAGCCGGGCGCGTCCGAGGGTGATTATATTCTTATTAGGTATATACTCACCCTCGGACGCGCCCTGCTTCTTTATTTGTAATGAATGTTTATTTGCAATGTGGTTTTGACTTACTCTATTATTTTGGTAATTAATTATTTTATTATTTTCATTGTTTTGCATCTTCTTGGCAATAATATAAAGAAGACGCGACAGGACAACACTCGGTGGATGCCATATCTGTGTTTTCAATTGAAAAAACCTTTCAGTTAACTACTTGCAGGAGAAAGTTATTGTAGCTGGTGGCCATTTTTAGTACTGTACCAGATTTTTGTTGTATGTGTTTGTTTTTAATGTTAAAATGTCTGCATTTGATATCTCTCCAGTATTTTCTTTTTTATAAGCAAAATACTTATTTTTATATTTTCTGATGTTGGTTCAAGGGGTACACGGGCAGCAGTAGACAGGTCACTGGAGGCCTATTGGAAGGAGGGACCGCAGACAGGCTTCGAAGCCCTAAAATAATAAATTGGGCTGGCTGTAGGCAATTTAAAATTGGTTCCAGGGGAACACGGGCAGCAGTAGACAGGTCAGTGGAGGCCTAGTGGAAGGAGGGACCGCAGACAGGCTTCGAAGGCCTAACATAATAAATTGGGCTGGCTGTAGGCAATTTAAAATTGGTTCCAGGGGAACACGGGCAGCAGTGGCCTGGTCAGTGTAGTAGTAGTGGAAAGAACGGGCCGCAGACAGGCTTCGAAGGCCTAACATAACAAAAATTGTGATGTAGGCAATTTACAATTGGTTCAAGGGGTACACGGGCAGCAGTAGACAGGTCAGTGGAGGCCTAGTGGAAGGAGGGACCGCAGACAGGCTTCGAAGCCCTAAAATAATAAATTGGGCTGGCTGTAGGCAATTTACAATTGGTTCCAGGAGAACACGGGCAGCAGTAGACAGGTCAGTGGAGGCCTAGTGGAAGGAGGGACCGCAGACAGGCTTCGAAGCCCTAAAATAATAAATTGGGCTGGCTGTAGGCAATTTACAATTGGTTCCAGGGGAACACGGGCAGCAGTAGACAGGTCAGTGGAGGCCTAGTGGAAGGAGGGACCGCAGACAGGCTTCGAAGGCATAACATAATAAATTGGGCTGGCTGTAGGCAATGTAAAATTGGTTCCAGGGGAACACGGGCAGCAGTGGCCTGGTCAGTGTAGTAGTAGTGGAAAGAACGGGCCGCAGAAAGGCTTCGAAGGCCTAACATAACAAAAATGTCAATACAATGGTATTGACAGTGCCAGGCATTGAAGGATGTCAGCGCATAGACTAAACATTGGTGGAGCTGTGAGAGAAAATTTTGCAAGTGGTAGAGCACTGTTTGAGCAGGGGGGGACTGTCTTGTGGCCAGCGGTACAGGCCCAGGGCCACTCATATTACAACGGTGTGTCTGACGTTGGGTGCGCACCACCACCGCCAGACACTTTATTGTACTATGAGGGACCTAGTGGCAGTGCCGTCGACCAAAAGCGGGCACACCCACCTCTTCAGACAAACAGTACTCTCACGGGTGCTGGCGCCAAGTGGCGATACCACGGCCCCGTGTGGGGACTTTGGCCATTTAGGGAGGTGTTAACATGTCGGATGCTGGACAATCAGGTGCTGCAAATTACGAGATTGGAAAAGTCGTTCAGAATAGTCCACAGGCAAGACCTTTACATAGGAAAGCTAGGTGTCAGCCGGGCAAGGTGGGGCAAAAGATTTCGAAATCCAGTTGTGGTTCATTTTAATGAAGGTTAGATCATCTACATTTTGGGTAGCCAGACGAGTCCTTTTTTCTGTTAGTATTGAACCTGCAGCACTGAATACTCTTTCTGATAGGACACTAGCTGCCGGGCAAGCAAGCTCCTGCAATGCATATTCTGCTAATTCTGGCCAGGTGTCTAATTTTGATGCCCAGTAATCAAATGGGAATGACAGTTGAGGGAGAACGTCGATAAGGGATGAAAAATAGTTAGTAACCATACTGGACAAATGTTGTCTCCTGTCACTTTGAATTGATGCTGCAGTACCTGTCCTGCCTGCGGTCATAGCAAAATCACTCCACAACCTGGTCAGAAAACCCCTCTGGCCAACGCCACTTCTGATTTCTGCCCCTCTAACACCTCTGGTCTGCTGGCCCCTGCAGCTCGTGTTAGAACGATCACGGGCGCTGTGTGCAGGGAATGCCAGAAGCAAACGGTCAACAAGAGTTGATTGTTTGGTTGCTAATATTAGTTCCAAGTTCTCATGTGGCATTATATTTTGCAATTTGCCTTTATAGCGAGGATCAAGGAGGCAGGCCAACCAGTAATCGTCATCGTTCATCATTTTTGTTATGCGTGTGTCCCTTTTGAGGATACGTAAGGCATAATCCGCCATGTGGGCCAAAGTTCCAGTTCTCAAATCTGTGGTTGTGCTTGGTTGAGGGGCAGTTTCAGGCAAATCCACGTCACTTGTGTCCCTCCAAAAACCAGGACCCGGCCTTGCCGCGCCAACAATTTCCACTGGCACCGGAAAAGCTTCCTCATTAAAAATATAATCATCCCCATCATCCTCCTCGTCCTCCTCCTCCTCTTCGCCCGCTACCTCGTCCTGTACACTGCCCTGACCAGACAATGGCTGACTGTCATCAAGGCTTTCCTCTTCCTCTGGTGCAGACGCCTGATCCTTTATATGCGTCAAACTTTGCATCAGCAGACGCATTAGGGGGATGCTCATGCTTATTATGGCGTTGTCTGCACTAACCAGCCGTGTTCATTCCTCAAAACACTGAAGGACTTGACACATGTCTTGAATCTTCGACCACTGCACACCTGACAACTCCATGTCTGCCATCCTACTGCCTGCCCGTGTATGTGTATCCTCCCACAAAAACATAACAGCCCGCCTCTGTTCACACAGTCTCTGAAGCATGTGCAGTGTTGAGTTCCACCTTGTTGCAACGTCTATGATTAGGCGATGCTGGGGAAGGTTCAAAGAACGCTGATAGGTCTGCATACGGCTGGAGTGTACGGGCGAACGGCGGATATGTGAGCAAAGTCCACGCACTTTGAGGAGCAGGTCGGATAACCCCGGATAACTTTTCAAGAAGCACTGCACCACCAGGTTTAAGGTGTGAGCCAGGCAAGGAATGTGTTTCAGTTGGGAAAGGGAGATGGCAGCCATGAAATTCCTTCCGTTATCACTCACTACCTTGCCTGCCTCAAGATCTACAGTGCCCAGCCACGACTGCGTTTCTTTCTGCAAGAACTCGGACATAACTTCCGCGGTGTGTCTGTTGTCGCCCAAACACTTCATAGCCAATACAGCCTGCTGACGTTTGCCAGTAGCTGCCCCATAATGGGAGACCTGGTGTGCAACAGTGGCAGCTGCGGATGGAGTGGTTGTGTGACTGCGGTCTGTGGACGAGGTCTCGCTTCTGCAGGAGGACGAGGAGGAGGAGGAGGGGGTGCGAACGGCTACAGCCAACTGTTTCCTAGACCGTGGGCTAGGCAGAACTGTCCCAAACTTGCTGTCCCCTGTGGACCCTGCATCCACCACATTTACCCAGTGTGCCGTGATGGACACGTAACGTCCCTGGCCATGCCTACTGGTCCATGCATCTGTTGTCAGGTGCAACTTTGTGCTCACAGATTGCCTGAGTGCATGGACGATGCGCTCTTTAACATGCTGGTGGAGGGCTGGGATGGCTTTTCTGGAAAAAAAGTGTCGACTGGGTAGCTCGTAGCGTGGTACAGCGTAGTCCATCAGGGCTTTGAAAGCTTCGCTTTCAACTAACCGGTAGGGCATCATCTCTAACGAGATTAGTCTAGCTATGTGTGCGTTCAAACCCTGTGTACGCGGATGCGAGGCTAAGTACTTCCTTTTTCTAACCATAGTCTCATGTAGGGTGAGCTGGACTGGAGAGCTGGAGATCGTGGAACTAGCGGGGGTGCCGGTGGACATGGCAGACTGAGAGACGGTGGGAGATGGTATTGTTGCCGCCGGTGCCCTAGATGCAGTGTTTCCTACTACGAAACTGGTCATTCCCTGACCCTGACTGCTTTGGCCTGGCAAAGAAACCTGCACAGATACTGCAGGTGGTGCAGAAAATGGTGGCCGTACACTGCCGGAAGGGATGTTGCGTTGATGACTAGCTTCATTGGCCGAGGGTGCTACAACATTAAGGGACGTTTGGTAGTTAGTCCAAGCTTGCAAATGCATGGTGGTTAAATGTCTATGCATGCAACTTGTATTGAGACTTTTCAGATTCTGCCCTCTGCTTAAGGTAGTTGAACATTTTTGACAGATGACTTTGCGCTGATCAATTGGATGTTGTTTAAAAAAATGCCAGACTGCACTCTTTCTAGCATCGGATACCTTTTCAGGCATTGCAGACTGAGCTTTAACCGGATGGCCACGCTGTCCTCCAACAGGTTTTGACTTTGCCACGCGTTTTGGGCAAGATACGGGCCCGGCAGATGGAACCTGTTGCGATGTTGATGCCTGCTGCGGCCCCTCCTCCTCCGCTTCAGAACTGCTGCCGCCTGCACCCTGTTCCCCCAATGGCTGCCAATCGGGGTCAAGAACTGGGTCATCTATTACCTCTTCTTGTAGCTCGTGTGCAACTTCGTCTGTGTCACCGTGTCGGTCGGTGGTATAGCGTTCGTGATGGGGCAACATAGTCTCATCAGGGTCTGATTCTTGATCTGCACCCTGCGAGGGCAATGTTGTGGTCTGAGTCAAAGGACCAGCATAGTAGTCTGGCTGTGGCTGTGCATCAGTGCACTCCATGTCAGATTCAACTTGTAATGGGCATGGACTGTTAACTGCTTCACTTTCTAAGCCAGGGACGGTATGTGTAAAGAGCTCCATGGAGTAACCTGTTGTGTCGCCTGCTGCATTCTTCTCTGTTGTTGTTTTTGCTGAAGAGGACAAGGAAGCGACTTGTCCCTGACCGTGAACATCCACTAACGACGCGCTGCTTTTACTTTTACCAGTTTCACGAGAGGAGGCAAAAGAGCTAGAGGCTGAGTCAGCAAGATAAGCCAAAACTTGCTCTTGCTGCTCCGGCTTTAAAAGCGGTTTTCCTACTCCCAGAAAAGGGAGCGTTCGAGGCCTTGTGTAGCCAGACGATGAACCTGGCTCCACAGCTCCAGACTTAGGTGCAATATTTTTTTTCCCACGACCACCTGATGCTCCACCACTACCACTACCCTCATTACCAGCTGACAATGAACGCCCCCGGCCACGACCTCTTCCACCAGACTTCCTCATTGTTTTAAAAACGTTACCAAACTAACGGTATTTGTTGCTGTCACACAACTTACACGGTGAGCTATAACTTCAGTATGATTTAGCTACCCCTTTACAGGTGGGTGAGACCACAACGAAAATCAGCCACAATGTTACACACTCTGTTGTTGTTGGCAACAAATGAGAGAGATGCCACACACGCAGGACTGTCACTGAAGCGCAAATGTAAATATTAATCTCCCACTGATTTGTGTTTGTTTTTTTAAAAGGGAGACTTTAGAACAAAAAAAAAAAAATGATTTTTTAAGGAAGAATTTATAAACCAAAGAAAATGAAATGATTGTTTGAGGGAGAATTAAGAAAACAAATAAAAAAAAAATAGGCTTTGTAGGGCCCACTGAGTGAGAGAGGACGCACACAGGAGTCAGGAGTGGCACACAAGGCCAGAGGCCAATATTTATCTCCCACTGATTGATTTATTGATTTTTTCAGGTAGATTTTGGAACCCAAATCAAGCAAAAAAATTAATAGGCTTTCTATGGCCCACAATTGGAGAGAGAGAGATGGCACACCCAGGAGTCAAGACTGGCACACAAGCAGAAAGGGCAATATTAATCTCCCACTGATTGATTTATTGATTTTTTCAGGTAGATTTTGGAACCCAAATCAAGCAAAAAAATACATAGGCTTTCTATGGCCCACAATTGGAGAGAGAGAGATGGCACACCCAGGAGTCAAGACTGGCACACAAGCGGAAAGGGCAATATTAATCTCCCACTGATTGATTTATTGATTTTTTCAGGTAGATTTTGGAACCCAAATCAAGCAAAAAAAATAATAGGCTTTCTATGGCCCACAATTGGAGAGAGAGAGATGGCACACCCAGGAGTCAAGACTGGCACACAAGCAGAAAGGGCAATATTAATCTCCCACTGATTGATTTATTGATTTTTTCAGGTAGATTTTGGAACCCAAATCAAGCAAAAAAATGAATAGGCTTTCTATGGCCCACAATTGGAGAGAGAGAGATGGCACACCCAGGAGTCAAGACTGGCACACAAGCAGAAAGGGCAATATTAATCTCCCACTGATTGATTTATTGATTTTTTTCAGGTAGATTTTGGAACCCAAATCAAGCAAAAAAATTAATAGGCTTTCTATGGCCCACAATTGGAGAGAGAGAGATGGCACACCCAGGAGTCAAGAAAGGCACACAAGCAGAAAGGGCAATATTAATCTCCCACTGATTGATTTATTGATTTTTTCAGGTAGATTTTGGAACCCAAATCAAGCAAAAAAATTAATAGGCTTTCTATGGCCCACAATTGGAGAGAGAGAGATGGCACACCCAGGAGTCAAGACTGGCACACAAGCAGAAAGGGCAATATTAATCTCCCACTGATTGATTTATTGATTTTTTCAGGTAGATTTTGGAACCCAAATCAAGCAAAAAAAATAATAGGCTTTCTATGGCCCACAATTGGAGAGAGAGATGGCACACCCAGGAGTCAAGACTGGCACACAAGCAGAAAGGGCAATATTAATCTCCCACTGATTGATTTATTGATTTTTTTCAGGTAGATTTTGGAACCCAAATCAAGCAAAAAAATTAATAGGCTTTCTATGGCCCACAATTGGAGAGAGAGAGATGGCACACCCAGGAGTCAAGAATGGCACACAAGCAGAAAGGGCAATATTAATCTCCCACTGATTGATTTATTGATTTTTTCAGGTAGATTTTGGAACCCAAATCAAGCAAAAAAATTAATAGGCTTTCTATGGCCCACAATTGGAGAGAGAGAGATGGCACACCCAGGAGTCAAGACTGGCACACAAGCAGAAAGGGCAATATTAATCTCCCACTGATTGATTTATTGATTTTTTCAGGTAGATTTTGGAACCCAAATCAAGCAAAAAAATTAATAGGCTTTCTATGGCCCACAATTGGAGAGAGAGAGATGGCACACCCAGGAGTCAAGACTGGCACACAAGCAGAAAGGGCAATATTAATCTCCCACTGATTGATTTATTGATTTTTTCAGGTAGATTTTGGAACCCAAATCAAGCAAAAAAATTAATAGGCTTTCTATGGCCCACAATTGGAGAGAGAGAGATGGCACACCCAGGAGTCAAGACTGGCACACAAGCAGAAAGGGCAATATTAATCTCCCACTGATTGATTTATTGATTTTTTCAGGTAGATTTTGGAACCCAAATTAAGCAAAAAAATACATAGGCTTTCTATGGCCCACAATTGGAGAGAGAGAGATGGCACACCCAGGAGTCAAGACTGGCACACAAGCGGAAAGGGCAATATTAATCTCCCACTGATTGATTTATTGATTTTTTCAGGTAGATTTTGGAACCCAAATCAAGCAAAAAAATTAATAGGCTTTCTATGGCCCACAATTGGAGAGAGAGAGATGGCACACCCAGGAGTCAAGACTGGCACACAAGCAGAAAGGGCAATATTAATCTCCCACTGATTGATTTATTGATTTTTTCAGGTAGATTTTGGAACCCAAATCAAGCAAAAAAATTAATAGGCTTTCTATGGCCCACAATTGGAGAGAGAGAGATGGCACACCCAGGAGTCAAGACTGGCACACAAGCAGAAAGGGCAATATTAATCTCCCACTGATTGATTTATTGATTTTTTCAGGTAGATTTTGGAACCCAAATCAAGCAAAAAAATTAATAGGCTTTCTATGGCCCACAATTGGAGAGAGAGAGATGGCACACCCAGGAGTCAAGACTGGCACACAAGCAGAAAGGGCAATATTAATCTCCCACTGATTGATTTATTGATTTTTTCAGGTAGATTTTGGAACCCAAATCAAGAAAAAAAAAAAAAAATAGGCTTTCTATGGCCCACAATTGGAGAGAGAGAGAGAGATGGCACACCCAGGAGTTAAGACTGGCACACAAGCAGAAAGGCCAATATTTATCTCCCACTGATTGATTTATTGATTTTTTCAGGTAGATTTTGGAACCCAAATCAAGCAAAAAAATACATAGGCTTTCTATGGCCCACAATTGGAGAGAGAGAGATGGCACACCCAGGAGTCAAGACTGGCACACAAGCAGAAAGGGCAATATTAATCTCCCACTGATTGATTTATTGATTTTTTCAGGTAGATTTTGGAACCCAAATCAAGCAAAAAAAATAATAGGCTTTCTATGGCCCACAATTGGAGAGAGAGAGATGGCACACCCAGGAGTCAAGACTGGCACACAAGCAGAAAGGGCAATATTAATCTCCCACTGATTGATTTATTGATTTTTTCAGGTAGATTTTGGAACCCAAATCAAGCAAAAAAATTAATAGGCTTTCTATGGCCCACAATTGGAGAGAGAGAGATGGCACACCCAGGAGTCAAGACTGGCACACAAGCAGAAAGGGCAATATTAATCTCCCACTGATTGATTTATTGATTTTTTCAGGTAGATTTTGGAACCCAAATCAAGAAAAAAAAAAAAAAATAGGCTTTCTATGGCCCACAATTGGAGAGAGAGAGAGAGATGGCACACCCAGGAGTTAAGACTGGCACACAAGCAGAAAGGCCAATATTTATCTCCCACTGATTGATTTATTGATTTTTTCAGGTAGATTTTGGAACCCAAATCAAGCAAAAAAATACATAGGCTTTCTATGGCCCACAATTGGAGAGAGAGAGAGAGATGGCACACCCAGGAGTCAAGACTGGCACACAAGCAGAAAGGCCAATATTTCTCTCCCACTGATTGATTTATTGATTTTTTCAGGTAGAATTATGAACCCAAATCAACCAAAAAAATAAATAGGCTTTCTATGGCCCACTATTTGTGAGAGAAATGGCACGCTCAGGACTGGCACACAAGCCCAGAGGCCAATATTAATCTCCCACTTTTTTGTTTTTTTTTCCAGGGAAAATTTATAAACCCAATAAAAAAAATAATAAATAGGCTTTCTATGGCCCACTATCTGAGAGAGAGAGATGGCACGCAAGCCCAAAGGCCAATATTAATCTCCCACTGATTGATTTATTGATTTTTTCAGGTAGAATTTAGAACCCAAATCAACCAAAAAAATAAATAGGCTTTCTATGGCCCACTATTTGTGAGAGAGATGGCATGCTCAGGACTGGCACACAAGCCCAGAGGCCAATATTAATCTCCCACTTTTTTGTTTTTTTTTCCAGGGAAAATTTATAAACCCAATAAAAAAAATTATAAATAGGCTTTCTATGGCCCACTATCTGAGAGAGAGAGATGGCACGCTTAGGACTGGCACACAAGCCCAAAGGCCAATATTAATCTCCCACTGATTGATTTATTGATTTTTTCAGGTAGAATTTAGAACCCAAATCAAGCAAAAAAATTAATAGGCTTTCTATGGCCCACTGAGTGAGAGATGGCACACACAGGAGTCAGGAGTGGCACACAAGCCCTGAGGCCAATCTTTTTCTCCCACTGATTGATGTTGTGATTTTTTCAGGTAGATTTTGGAACCCAAATCAAGCAAAAAAAATAAATAGGCTTTCTATGGCCCACTGAGTGAGAGATGGCACACACAGGAGTAAGGAGTGGCACACAAGCCCTGAGGCCAATATTTTCCTCCCACTGATTGATGTAGTGATTTTTCAGGTAGATTTTAGAACCCAAATCAAGCAAAAAAATAAATAGGCTTTCTATGGCCCACTGAGTGAGAGATGACACAGACAGGGATGGCACTCTAGCATAAATGCCAATCTTAATCTCCCTCAAAAAAAAAAAAAAAAAAAAGGAACTGTCCTTCAATTACTATCTCCCTGCAGTAATCTCAGCCAGGTATGGCAGGCAGCAATAAGGAGTGGACTGATGCACAAATTAAATAAAAAGTGTGGACAAACAAACAAGATAGCTGTGCAGAAAGGAAGGAACAAGAGGATTTGTGCTTTGAAAAAAGCAGTTGGTTTGCACAGCGGCGTACACACAGCAATGCAGCTATCAGGGAGCCTTCTAGGGCAGCCCAATGAGCTACAGCGCTGAGGGGAAAAAAAAAAAAAATAGAGCTTCCACTATCCCTGCACACCGAAGGTGGTGTTGGGCAGTGGAAATCGCTACAGCACAAGCGGTTTGGTGGTTAATGGACCCTGCCTAACGCTATCCCTGCTTCTGACGAAGCGGCAGCAACCTCTCCCTAAGCTCAGATCAGCAGCAATAACATGGCGGTCGGCGGGAACGCCCCTTTATAGCCCCAGACGCCGCAGACAGCAAGCCAATCACTGCAATGCCCTTCTCTAAGATGGTGGGGACCAGGACCTATGTCATCACGCTGCCCACACTCTGCGTTCACCTTCATTGGCTGAGAAATGGTGCTTTTCGCGTCATTGAAATGCGACTTTGGCGCGAAAGTCGCGTACCGCATGGCCGACCCCGCACAGGGGTCGGATCGGGTTTCATGAAACCCGACTTTGTCAAAAGTCGGCGACTTTTGAAAATGTTCGACCCGTTTCGCTCAACCCTAGTAACCAATTTAACTGCCAGTCACAGCTGCTGGCTCGCATGCTGTCATGTGACAGCTTGGGAACCACATCTCTCTGTTGGTAACTAACTTACAGCCAATCACAGCTGCCAGTGTTTCTTGCGCTGTAACACAGATGACAGAGTGGTTAACAGCTGATGTTCGGGATCCCAATTCTGAACACTAAGGCCGGTGTCACACTTGCAACTGCAATGCGAGAAACTCGCGCCTCAATACCTGGCACTGCCACTGGTAGTTGGGACCGAAGTGTTCAGCTGCATAGAAATATATGCAGCCGCACACTCCGATCTCGAATGTCGGCAGCAGTGCCGGGTATTTTGGCAAGAGACTCGTGCGAGTTTCTCGCATTGCAGTTGCAAGTGTGATTCAGGCCTAACACGGACTTACTGGAGAATTCCATGCTCGGGGTCCGTACACAGACACTTGGTGTCCGGCACGGATTCTGAAGTTTACTGTGCAGATTCACCAATCACTATTTATGATGGCTTATTTTTTGTGTGAAGAGGCACATAACACTTTCTATTCAGCTTTTTCAGACATAGAATGAGAAAAAATAGCAATCCAGTTATTTCATTTATCTATTTTTTCAGATTTATATTGTTAATTTAATGCTATGCTGCTTTTAGAAACTAAAAACAATATATTACAAAAATTAATTTGCTTTTGCATCATCATATTATGAATGAACCATATTAGGTCTTGTTTCTTGATAGATGATGTGGCGTTTTTATTCATACCATATTTTTTAACATATGACTTTTTGATTGCTCTTTATTAATTTTTTGGTGTACCAGTATGATGAAAAAGTGACATTTTGGGTGTGTTTTTTTAATATTATTTTTTTCGGTATTTGCTGTATGAAATAAAAAACATGACAGTTTTATAGATTGGTTAGTTCTGGACACGGCAATGCCAATTATGTGTACTTTTTTTTACATATCTTATTTTACTTTTTTCTCTTTTTCACTTAGTCTCCCTGAAGGACATGTATTTTTTTACTTTGATTATTGGTTTCATGAATTGTCATAATCTGTAGTACTCTGACACAGCCTGTGAGATCTTACTTATGGCTGGTACAGATCACTGTACCCTGGGGTCATCAGATGACCTCAGGGTACGATGGCGATAATTGGCACTCACAATTAGAATCATGGGTGGTTGATCCTGCCAAAGGGAGGTCTTTTAACCAACTTTTGCTGACTTAGATACTGCTGTCATTATCGACAGAGATATTAACCCCTTCATGACCCAGCCTATTTTGACCTTAAAGACCTTGCCGTTTTTTGCAATTCTGACCAGTGTCCCTTTATGAGGTAATAACTCAGGAACGCTTCAACGGATCCTAGCGGTTCTGAGATTGTTTTTTCGTGACATATTGGGCTTCATGTTAGTGGTAAATTTAGGTCAATAAATTCTGCGTTTATTTGTGATAAAAACGGAAATTTGGCGAAAATTTTGAAAATTTCGCAATTTTCACATTTTGAATTTTTATTCTGTTAAACCAGAGAGATATGTGACACAAAATAGTTAATAAATAACATTTCCCACATGTTTACTTTACATCAGCACAATTTTGGAAACAAAATTTTTTTTTGTTAGGAAGTTATAAGGGTTAAAATTTGACCAGCGATTTGTCATTTTTACAACGAAATTTACAAAACCATTTTTTTTAGGGACCACCTCACATTTGAAGTCAGTTTGAGGGGTCTATATGGCTGAAAATACCCAAAAGTGACACCATTCTAAAAATTGCACCCCTCAAGGTACTCAAAACCACATTCAAGAAGTATATTAACCCTTCAGGTGCTTCACAGCAGCAGAAGCAACATGGAAGGAAAAAATGAACATTTAACTTTTTAGTCACAAAAATTATTTTTTAGTAACATTTTTTTTATTTTCCCAATAGTAAAAGGAGAAACTGAACCACAAAAGTTGTTGTCCAATTTGTCCTGAGTACGCTGATACCTCATATGTGGGGGTAAACCACTGTTTGGGCGCACGGCAGGGCTTGGAAGGGAAGGAGCGCCATTTGACTTTTTGAATCAAAAATTGGCTCCACTCTTTAGCGGACACCATGTCACGTTTGGAGAGCCCCCGTGTGCCTAAAAATTGGAGCTCCCCCACAAGTGACCCCATTTTGGAAACTAGACGCCCCAAGGAACTTATCTAGATGCATAGTGAGCACTTTGAACCCCCAGGTGCTTCACAAATTGATCCGTAAAAATAAAAAAGTACTTTTTTTTCACAAAAAATTTTTTAGCCTCAATTTTTTCATTTTCACATGGGCAACAGGATAAAATGGATCCTAAAATGTGTTGGGCAATTTCTCCTGAGTACGCAGATACCTCATATGTGGGGGTAAACCACTGTTTGGGCACATGGTAAGGCTCGGAAGGGAAGGAGCGCCATTTGACTTTTTGAATGAAAAATTATTTCCATCGTTAGCGGACACCATGTCGCGTTTGGAGAGCTCCTGTGTGCCTAAACATTGGCGCTCCCCCACAAGTGACCCCATTTTGGAAACTAGACCCCCCAAGGAACTTATCTAGATGCATATTGAGCACTTTAAACCCCCAGGTGCTTCACAGAAGTTTATAACGCAGAGCCATGAAAATAAAAAATAATTTTTCTTTCCTCAAAAATGATTTTTTAGCCTGGAATTTCCTATTTTGCCAAGGACAATAGGAGAAATTGGACCCCAAATATTGTTGTCCAGTTTGTCCTGAGTACGCTGATACCCCATATGTGGGGGTAAACCACTGTTTGGGCGCACGGCAGGGCTCAGAAGGGATGGCACGCCATTTGGCTTTTTAAATGGAAAATTAGCTCCAATCATTAGCGGACACCATGTCACGTTTGGAGAGCCCCTGTGTGCCTAAACATTGGAGATCCCCCAGAAATGACCCCATTTTGGAAACTAGACCCCCAAAGGAACTAATCTAGATGTGTGGTGAGGACTTTGAACCCCCAAGTGCTTCACAGAAGTTTATAACGCAGAGCCACGAAAATAAAAAAAAAAAAATATTTTCTCAAAAATGATTTTTAGCCTGCAATTTTTTATTTTCCCAAGGGTAACAGGAGAAATTTGACCCCAAAAGTTGTTTTCCAGTTTCTCCTGAGTACGCTGATACCCCATATGTGGGGGTAAACCACTGTTTGGGCACATGCCGGGGCTCGGAAGTGAAGTAGTGACATTTTGAAATGCAGACTTTGATGGAATGCTCTGTGGGCGTCACGTTGCGTTTGCAGAGCCCCTGATGTGGCTTAACAGTAGAAACCCCCCACAAGTGACCCCATTTTGGAAACTAGACCCCGAAAGGAACTTATCTAGATGTGTGGTGAGCACTTTGAACCCCCAAGTGCTTCATAGAAGTTTATAATGCAGAGCCGTGAAAATATTAAATACGTTTTCTTTCCTCAAAAATAATTATTTAGCCCAGACTTTTTTATTTTCCCAAGGGTAACAGGAGAAATTGGATCCCAAAAGTTGTTGTCCAGTTTCTCCTGAGTACGCTGATACCCCATATGTGGGGGTAAACCACTGTTTGGGCACATGCCGAGGCTCGGAAGTGAAGTAGTGACGTTTTGAAATGCAGACTTTGATGGAATGCTCTGTGGGCGTCACGTTGCGTTTGCAGAGCCCCTGATGTGGCTTAACAGTAGAAACCCCCCACAAGTGACCCCATTTTGGAAACTAGACCCCGAAAGGAACTTATCTAGATGTGTGGTGAGCACTTTGAACCCCCAAGTGCTTCACAGAAGTTTATAATGCAGAGCCGTGAAAATAATAAATACGTTTTCTTTCCTCAAAAATAATTATTTAGCCCAGAATTTTTTAATTTTCCCAAGGGTAACAGGAGAAATTTGACCCCAATATTTGTTGTCCAGTTTCTCCTGAGTACGTTGATACCCCATATGTGGGGGTAAACTACTGTTTGGGCACATGCCGGGGCTCGGAATTGAAGTAGTGACGTTTTGAAATGCAGACTTTGATGGAATGCTCTGCGGGCGTCACGTTGCGTTTGCAGAGCCCCTGATGTGCCTAAACAGTAGAAACCCCCCACAAGTGACCCCATTTTGGAAACTAGACCCCGAAAGGAACTTATCTAGATGTGTGGTGAGCACTTTGAACCCCCAAGTGCTTCATAGAAGTTTATAATGCAGAGCCGTGAAAATAATAAATACGTTTTCTTTCCTCAAAAATAATTATTTAGCCCAGAATTTTTTATTTTCCCAAGGGTTACAGGAGAAATTGGACACCAAAAGTTGTTGTCCAGTTTCTCCTGAGTACGCTGATACCCCATGTGTGGGGGTAAACCACTGTTTGGGTGCACGTCGGGGCTCGGAAGTGAGGGAGCACCATTTGACTTTTTGAATACAAGATTGGCTGGAATCAATGGTGGCGCCATGTTGCGTTTGGAGACCCCCTGATGTGCCTAAACAGTGGAAACCCCTCAATTCTAACTCCAACACACCCCTAACCCTTATCCCAACTGTAGCCGTAACCCTATTCACAACCCTAACCCCAACACACCCGTAACCCCAACACACCCCTAACCCTAACCACAACCCTAATTCCAACCCAACCCTAGCCCTAAGGCTATGTGCCAACGTTGCGGATTCGTATGAGATTTTTCAGCACCATTTTTGAAAAATCCGCGGGTAAAAGGCACTGCGTTTTACCTGCGGATTTACCGCGGATTTCCAGTGTTTTTTGTCCAGATTTCACCTGCGGATTCCTATTGAGGAACAGGTGTAAAACGCTGCGGAATCCGCACAAAGAATTGACATGCTGCGGAAAATACAACGCAGCGTTCCCGCGCGGTATTTTCCGCACCATGGGCACAGCGGATTTGGCTTTCCATATGTTTACATGGTACTGTAAACCTGATGGAACACTGCTGCGGATCCGCAGCGGCCAATCCGCACCGTGTGCACATAGCCTAATTCTAAAGGTATGTGCACACGCTGCGGAAAACGCTGCGGATCCGCAGCAGTTTCCCATGAGTTTACAGTTCAATGCAAACCTATGGGAAACAAAAATCGCTGTACACATGCTGCGGAAAAACTGCACGGAAACGCAGCGGTTTACATTCCGCAGCATGTCACTTCTTTCTGCGGATTCCGCAGCGGTTTTACAATTGCTCAAATAGAAAATCGCTGTTGTAAAACCGCATTGAAATGCGCAGAAAAAACATGGTAAATCCGCCATAAATCCGCAGCGGTTTAGCACTGCGGATTTATCAAATCCGCAGCGGAAAAATCCGCAGAGGACCAGAATACGTGTGCACATACCGAAACCCTAACCCTAACCCTAACCCTACCCCTACCCCTAACCCTACCCCTAACCCTACCCCTAACCCTAACCCTAACCCTACCCCTAACCCTAGTTCTTACCCCAACCTTAGTGGAGAAAAAATATATATATATTTTTTTTATTGTCCCTACCTATGGGGGTGACAAAGGGGGGGGGGGATCATTTACTTTTTTTTTTTTTATTTTGATCACTGAGATAGGTTATATCTCAGTGATCAAAATTCACTCTGGAACGAATCTGCCGGCCGCCATTTTGGAAGATGGCGGCGCCCAGGAAAGAAGACGGACGGTCCCCGGGAGGCCAGGTAAGTATAAGGGGGAGAAGATCAGGGCACGGGGGGGGGGGCGTCGGAGCACGGGGGTGGGGAGGATTGGAACACGGGGGGGGGTGGATTGGAGCATGGAGTGGGGGATCGCTGTGCGGGCGGGTGGATCGGAGCACGGGGGGGGAATCGCTGTGCGGGGGGGATCGCTGTGCGGGGGGGGGGATCGGAGTGCGGAGGGGTTTGATTGGAGCACGGGGGGTGTGATTGGAGCACGGGGGGAGCGGGCAGGAGGACGGGGGAGCGGAGCACAGGACCGAGGGGAGCAGACCACAGATCGGGGGGCTGGAGGGGCGATCGGAGGAGTGGGGTGGGTGCACATTAGTGTATCCAGCCATGGCCGATGATATTGCAGCATCGGCCATGGCTGGATTGTAATATTTCACCATTTTTTTAGGTGAAATATTACAAATCGCTCTGATTGGCAGTTTCACTTTCAACAGCCAATCAAAGCGATCGTAGCCACGAGGGGGTGAAGCCACCCCCCCTGGGCTAAACTACCACTCCCCCTGTCCCTGCAGGCCGGGTGAAATGGGAGTTAACCCTTTCACCCGATCTGCAGGTACGCGATCTTTCCATGACGCATATGCTGCGTCATGGGTCGGAATGGCACCGACTTTCATGACGCAGCGTATGCGTCAAAGGTCGGGAAGGGGTTAAATTAGTTAATCCGTCCCGATCAGTTCCAAAACCTTCCGGGTCTGATACTGCAGTGTAAGCTATTATTTACAGCTGACACTAGAGGGAATTTTGACCCCCAGTCTTTGCTTTTTTTTACTCCAAATCACAGTTTTAAAACGGCGATGAGGGAATAAAGCCACTTAACGACCCCTGTGTTAATGCATTTCAGCACTCTTTAAGGGATTAAAAGAAATTTGATATCACTCAAGTAGTTTCTTTTTTGATTCATAAGACATAAAATCACCCCTATGATATTATTTCAATGTACCATCTTACTTTTTATACTTCAACGAACTGGAAGGGAGGGGTAAACAAAAAGTAGTGTTTTCTTCTTCACTTTCATGTTCTTGACTTTTTCCTGCAGCCATTTTATAAAAGTCATATTTGCTTTCTTTTGATTTACAATTATTAAAATTTTAATAAGGATTGTGCAGTGACAGTAGCCATCACACACTGTCAGTGAGGAATTATAACTTTATTGCAGCACACAATGACGGCCAACTCATAAAAATGAATGACATTCTGTATCAGAACATCTCGTAGGATGTTCAGCATGTTAATAGCCTACTTCATCTTTCTCTAGCATAATGAGCCAGACAGTGTACCAGTATTCAACATGAAAACGATGATTAAGAAAATTTGAATTGAAGTAAGAAGGCAACATTTAACAGAGGCTTAGACAATATCTAGATTAAAAGTTTCAATTAAAATACTGTTATCGAGGCTTTTATCACAAGAGCAAAGCTTGGTTACCAAAGACAAGACGTTATTATGAAACATACATTTTCTGAGTAACACTTGAAAACTGTAATTTTCAGAGAAACTATAGACATTCTCTTAAATCTTGTGTTAATAAATCCTTTGTAGCATCGATAGTATCATATAGAAATAACAGGAACACAATGTAATGAGACATTTTAGTGTAACAGATCAGATTTAAAATTGGCATAATGTTGTTTTAGGCAATGGGAAATGTTCAGTGCGGTGACTTTCTGGATAATACTTTACGCTTATGGTCTGCAAGTCAGCTTTACTACTAGAGATGATCAAATTCCCTCTGGCTCCCTCTTATTTGGCAAACTATAGTGCTTGCCGAATATGCTGCAGAAGGAACCCGGCTTCCTGGATCGCTCCGGCTGATCGGCGCCGCAGCTGCATATGTCGCTGCTGTGTCACACAAGCTCTCCATGCATGTGTCGTGACTGTCACACAGCCGCGACACATGCAGCTGCGGCGCTGATCAGCTGATTGGCCGGCGCGATTTAGGAAGCCGGGTTCCTTCTGCAGCTTATTTGTCAATCACTATAATTTGCCAAATAAGAGGGAATCTGAACATACTCACTCAACTCTATTCTTGGGTGGGAAAATTCTTATTTTCAATATGAGTAAGCAGTCAACATATTCTTACATTTCAAGAAAAAGTTAAAATCCACACATTCCACTTTTTATTCTCAGCTAATCTATGACTGATGATCAAACAACTATTGTTAAGGGTCTCTCAAATATCACTCGGCCATTTATGCATTATAAATTTATATATCCACTGTGACCTTCTTTGACATTTAAAAAAAAAACATATTTTATTATATCTTAAAAAAGGATTGGTTATTTTTATTCATTTTTGGTACATGTCAGCAATAAGAGTAAAAATCAATACCAAAACAAATTTGGGTCACCAGAGAAAAATCGTGCAAATTCATCATAAAAGGCAAACAGACATAAACATTTGTATTTAATTTTTATGTCAATTTACTCACTAAGATGGACAATTTTAGCCAATATCACCAGATCATATATATTGATTTGTATTACACATCAGATTGTGTATATAAATTGTATTCTTCATGACAAACTTAAATTAGTAAAATGTTTTGTGCAAAACATATTGAATATGAATATTGAATATATATATATGAAGTATATTGAAGCTATTTTAGGAAAAGCTGGCTTGGTTCAGAGTTTATATTTAATTTTGCAAACTAAAGGGCAGATGTATTTGTTTTTGTAAAAATCATTAGGTTTAGGCTATGTTCACATTATGTTTGTGGCATACCTTGGAATATGTACAGAAAAGGTACCCAGTACAAATGCTAATGCTTGTAAACTGTGGTGTTTGTTCACATGGGATGCATCTTAATAGTGCTGAGCAGCCCACCTGAGCTAATAGAAGGGCGTCACTAATAGGCTGTTAACCTGGATGCTGTGCATTCCCATTGTGTGAACAGCGCCACATACAAGTCTCTAATGTGCAGTCATATGCCAAGCAGCCACCCCCTCCATTAATTTGGTAGATTGTGAGTGGATGCCTCATCGGTATTTCTGCACCTGTGTTTGCTGCCATCTTAACAACATGGGTCCACTGCATCCTGATAATGCATTTGTTTGGAGGCCTAGGCAGGTGAGCATCTCTGTCTTTTTTTGCTATTTTGCTAATGTGCATCATTAGACCTTATTCACTTTACACCTGATGCCATTTGTTGAACAAGTTGTGCAGACCTTCTAAATCAAAATCCATTTAGTATATTGTGTACCAGAAAGTGTAATTGTAAAAAATGTAAAAAAGTAAATCAAAAGTGCATTAAAAATGCCTACCAGAATCGACTGCTGTGCGCCACCTGACAGGGTTATGTGAGACAGATCTACCACGAGAATAGAGTCTGAAAGGCAGATGCAAAGTGAGAAGAGCACAGAGTGGGCCAATAAGTGAAAATCAGTCCACCAAGAAATCTCAGGAGGAAAATCAAACCTTAAATATGGCAAGAGCATGCCAAGTGATTGTAAAATACCTGGATTACACCGACATAGGGGACCTACTTCAAGCATTCAGAGGAAGACAACAATGCATACTATTGCATAGACATAAAATCTTGTTATGTGGAGATTTTGAGCCCATAGACGCTGTTGTTCGTTCTGCACTGCCCGGCATCTTAATGTCCTTTGCACATGACAGGGAGCCCTGGTTAACCACCTTGCTCCTGCCCCTGCGCTGTTTGGACTTGATGGTTGGGTGACCGCCTTTATGTTTCAGTCCCACTGGTGAGCTGCTGATCACGTGATTTCCTACGTGATCCATGTCTATGGAGATAAAAAGATCTTGGCAGGTAAGGCCGCCATATCTTACCCTTGACGGAGCAATACTTAAACATGATTCAGTGTTTTGTCTCCCAAGTAACATGCAGCTGCGTTGTTTTTTGCTATCATTGCTAACATGGTAGGGGCAAATGGCAAGAAAACAACAGACCTGAAAAAAATTAACTATATATTAGTAGAATACTATAAGGATCTATATAACAAAATAGGGGTAGTTAGAAGTGATGGGTGGGAATGGTTGCAACAGGTTAAACCACGCAGCTTTAAATGCAGAAATAATGGTTGAGGAAATGAAAAAAAAATAGGGGAATTAAACACTAAAAAAAGCTCCAGGACCAGATGGATACAATGGAGAATTCTATAAAGTACTAGATCAATAAATATCACCAATCCTAGCAGAAGTGTTCATTAAAATACTGAATGTCACAGAAATATCATAAGTTCACAACATCTCAATATAGCATATATAAAATGAATACCAAAGGGAGACAATAACTTAGATAACCAAATATAGACCAATATCATTAATAACTCAAGACATTACATTATTATTAGTGATGAACGAATATACTCGTTACTCGAGATTTCCCAGGCACGCTCGGGTGACCTCCGAGTATTTTTTAGTGCTCAGAGATTTAGTTTTCCTCACCTCTGCTGAATGATTTACATCTCTTAGCCAGCTTGATTACATGTGGGGATTCCCTAGCAACCAGGCAACCCCCACATGTACTTATGCTGGCTAACATATGTAAATCATTCAGCTGCGGCGATGAAAACTAAATCTCCGAGCATTAAAAAATACACAAGCGAAAGTATATACAGGTCCTTCTCAAAAAATTAGCATATAGTGTTAAATTTCATTATTTACCATAATGTAACGATTACAATTAAACTTTCATATATTATATTATTTTCTTGATATGCTAATTTATTGAGACAGGTTTTTTGGGTTATCAGGAGTTGTATGCCAAAATCATCAGTATTAAAACAATAAAAGACCTGACAAATTTCAGTTGGTGGATAATGAATCTATAATATATGAAAGTTTAATTGTAATCATTACATTATGGTAAATAATGAAATTTAACACTATATGCTAATTTTTTGAGAAGGACCTGTACACCAGGCTTTCTATCAGAATCATTCCCCTTGAGGAAAGGCAGTAGGCAGAGATGCCCGCATTCTCCGCTTCTCTTTAATCTGGAAATTAAGCCGTTGTCAAGATAGCTATATAACAGCAATAGCTTTGAAGGAATAAGTATAAGGGGAAAACAATACAGTCAGCATTATTTGCAGACAGTATCATTTTATTTATGAATAAACCCCAGAAGGATTTGCCCAATATCCTAAAGCAAATAAATACTTATGGTTCTTTTACAGGCTTCAAGTTAAACAAACCAAAAATGTGAAATGCTAATTAGGGTTGAGCGACTTTTCTTTTTATAGGATCGGGTCGGGTTTCACGAAACCCGACTTTCTCAAAAGTCGGGTCGAGTGAAATCGGCCGATCCTATAGAAAAGTCAGAGTTTTGGGTTTCTAATGGTTCCCAGGGTCTGAAGGAGAGGACGATGACGTCGCGGCTTGTGATTGGTCGTGTGAACTGTCACATGGGCGGTCACGCAACCAATCACAAGCCGCGAAGTCATCTAAGGTCCTTCAGGCGCTGATTCTTAGGAAGGAAGGCTGCGGGTTAGAACCAGGGCGCGTCTGAGGGTGAGTATACACCTATTAGGAATATACTCACCCTCAGACGTGCCCTCGGACGCTTCCTTCCTAAGAATTAGCGCCTGAAGGACATTAGATGACGTCGCGGCTTGTGATTGGTCGCGTGACTGCCCATGTGACCGCTCACGCGACCAATCACAAGCCGCGATGTAATCGAAGGCCCTTCAGGCGCTCATTCTTGGGAAGGAAGGCTGCCGGTGAGAACCAGGGCGCGTCCAAGGGTGAGTATATCAATATTTTTTTATTTTTATTCTTTATTTTACACTTAAATATGAATTCCGATACGGATTCCCGATATCTTAAACATATCGGAACTCGGTATCGGAATTCCGATTCCAGATCAGAAGATCGCCGACCTCATGGCCGACCCCACACAGGGGTCGGGTCGGGTTTCATGAAACCCGACTTTGCCAAAAGTCGGCGACTTCTGAAAATGGCCGACCCGTTTCGCTCAACCCTAATGCTAATACTAAAGGGAAAGAATCTAAATACTAATGTAAGAAATAGAAACATCATGCTTGGGATCCCCTTTATGAAATAATCCATGAAATATTTTGAAATACAACTACATTGACATTCGATTTATTGTCTAAATTATAATCCTTTGATTGTGAAAATAGAAAGGGAACTGAAGAATTGGTCTGGTTTGCCATTATTGTTGTTGGGTAGAAATCATTTGATAAAAATGAAGAGTTTCCCGAAGTTACTTTACCCATTACAAACTATGCCACTACTGCTAAAATATGCAGACATAAATAGGCAGAATAACCTTTTTACTATGGAGAAATAAGAGATCTTGTACCAGTGCCAAGAAAATGATGCTACACCTGGAAAGGGGTGGTATAAATATACCTAACATTAGAGAATACAATATAACAATTTAGTCATTATAAAGAGTTTCCATTGGAAAAATAATTTTGTAAACCATGGAGCTTGAATGCAATTCTTCACACATCCCTTGAGAAAATTCAATCCATAATGAAATCCTCTTTATTGAATGGTTAAGAAAAGGAATTTTGAGAGTGACAAATCTTCTGCATGATTTTGAGACGAGATGGTTCACATAAGCAGAGACTATAAATAAATATGGACTGTCTCTCTTCTAAATTGTACAGTATGCCCGAGTACAGAAATATATTATAGAGCAATTGCAATTAGTCTCAAAAGAGGTGATGATGAGAAAATGAGCTAGATAACATTATAAAGATGGACAAACATATGGTAAACATCTCAAAACTTTATGAACAAATTAGAGAAGTACTGACACCAGTTTCTCCAGGGTTAGTATTTGGATCATGAACTAGACAAAAAGAGAAATCAAGAGACAGAGGGTAAAATTTTGGATGGTTGGAAAGTTTTGAGGAAACGTGATTTATGAGAATTTGGAGTTACACAATATTGTATAATACATAGATTTTTATATGGTTTTAACATAACATACAACAATCAACCCCCAGATAAAGTTTTAAACTGACCCAAATGAAATAAGTGCAAAACAGATATGTATCATAGATTGTGGCAATGCAGTAAGACACAAGAATTTTGGACAAGGATTCGAACACTTGTAACAAATTTCTGGGAATATAATTCAATTAGACCCTATGCCATTTCATTACAGTTAAAAAAGTAGGATAGTAAGGGTAATGTGAAATTTTATATGCTGACTCTTTTTCATAGTATTCTAATGATCTCGAAACGATGTATATCGATAAACTGGCTGTCAATGTCAATGCCTTCAAAAGGTAAAACAATAAACCAACCTAAATCATTACTTGCTTTGGAAGAAATAGAAAGTGGAACAGAATAAAGATAAGCACACAATTGTTTTATTGAAAAATGGAGGAATTTTATTCTAGTTCATTATCAGAAGTAAAGCAAGTGGTTCGTTCAATTGGGAATACACAATGATATCTACTGGAGAAGTTACAGGGAAGTCTGAGGTGAATTTAGAGTGTAATAATATTCTGATGGGAAAGACCTTCATTCTTTTATTAAGTTATAAAATTGCACTAGGGGGAGCAAAAGTAGGCTGGCTGGCTTAGGAAAATGTTGAGGTCTTCATGTTTGTAATGGTTAAGATATTACTGTGCAATACTTGTTATTGAAAAAACCTGCATTCATTTTCTTTAAAAATACTGAAAATTATTTAAGAGCTGTATTAAAAAAAACATTTTAGTGTTGTGAATCTTTACAGTATGTACTATAACACTATATCATTATTCATCTCACACGGTGAACGCCATTAAAAAAAAATTGCCAAAACAATGCGAAAAGTGGTAGTTTTATTAATATCGCTGCACAAATAATGAAATAAAGTGATCAAAACTTTGACTTCAAAAGCTACAGAAGATGCTTCTCAGAAGATGATGCAAAAACAGTTTTCATTAAAAAAGTTATTATACAAAAATAGTAAAGTGGAAAAAGATTTTATACATTTAGTATCACTGTAATCAAATCAATCCTTACAGTAAACTATTTTATTATTTTCCCACACACTGAAAGCCATAATAAAAAAGGCAAAACAACACTACTAAAATTTGGGTTTTCTGCTCATACAGACTCGCAAAAAAATAAAAAATAGTGATCAAAAGTGCCATCAACAGTGTAGTGGCCACGGCTGAGTACTGCATATCTCGTTTGATTTGAATAAGAGGCATATACTGTATGTAGTTCCTGGCCACGGCCACTATATCATTGATGGAGCAGTGCATTTCATTAACTGAGCATGTTTGGTCATCCGCAGAGTGCAATTTATCTGTTAAGGATAAAAAGAAATCACTGAAGATTTACAAAATGGATGCTGATATGAATATGAAGCAAGATGGTGATTACGTGCTAAGTCCTACTGTTATTGAGTTAGAACACTTCTGTGGACTTTGACATGAATGTTCCAGCATGTGCTTCTTGTTAATAAAGTATGAGTAATGTATAGGCAACTAAAAAGAATCATAAAAGGCAATGAATATTGATTATGCCCCTCCTGAGGGAGGATAAATTATAGGTTTTTGTAATGATCAATATGATAAGTGATAAGACTGGTCAACGCAATGTATCTGGCAAAAGGTTTTAAAACATATTTTAAGTCAATTTTGGCTGCTGATTACGAATATGAACTCCGTTTTTGGCTATCACATCAGGATTTTGAGATATTTTCAATTTTTGATGAAAATTACTCCTAATGTTTTATGATAAAAATACATGATTTTCGGTACTACATTTTGTATATTTTTAATCAAGGAATAACAAAGATTACAAAGTCTATGTACAGCAAATCAAATATACTTACAGAATTAAATTACAAAATATAAAAACACATATATATGGCACAGAGATGAATGACAAATGGCAGTTATTTGAACTTTCTTTTCTTGGCTGATCTGCGATGTACAGCTTCTGGGTTGTCTCTCATCAAGCTCCAGCAATAGTCAGCCATCATATGTGCGTCCCACCGGCCTTGATACCGTTCTTCCATTGTTTTAATGTCCTGATGAAAACGCTCCCCTTGTTCCTTGCTCACATCACCAAGGTTCTCTGGAAAAAAGTCCAAATGGCTGTGTAAATAGTGAATCTTGATACTCATTCTACATCCAAGATTTCGCAGACTCATTAGTATCTCTTCCACAATCTCTTCATAGTTGTCTGCTTTCTTATTCCCTAGAAAATTCTGCACCACATTACAAAATGCATTCCAAGCTCTTTCTTCTGTCTCATTCATTGATGTGATAAAATTTGGGTCTCTCCTAAGTGTTCTTATTTGAGGTCCATCAAATATTCCAGCCTTTTTCTTCTCTTCACTAAGACCAAGAAAAGTTGAACATATATAGTTAAAGCATTCTCCACTGTAATTGAGAGCTTTGACGAACTGCTTCTTCAATCCAAGTTTTATGTGTAAGGGAGGAAAGACAATGTCCTTCCTATCCACTAGAGGATCATGGATGACATTCTTATCGCCAAAATGCCAAACTCTGTCGCTGAGGCCATTCAGTTTTCACCCAATGCTTTGCTGTAGCTCTACTGTCCCAGTAGCACTGAAACAAGGGTGTTATCATAACAAATGGGAATTATGCATGTTCAAAGAAAACAAAGATATTCTCACATTTATTGGGAGACTAAATGAAAACTAAGTTTACCCTAGTGAACCGTATAAACCGGCATTTTCATACACTACTTATATTTATCATGGAATTCATGAAAATGGGCTATATACCTATAGCGCAAAAATGTGATGTGATAGAGAAATTACAAGATCAGATTTTAATTCAGCACCCTCAAATTAGCCTAAAACTGTTCTTAAAGTCCATGGCAGAATTTTTGTTTTTTTGTAGACCAGTGTAATCTATTTAAGTATGTGCTTTTTCGGAATAAACCAGATTTCTGCTAATGACTGCACTGGACAACTGCGAGCAGTTTTTCTTCATGTACACCTATATATGTTTGATATATAATTTGGCAGAAGACAATTAAGATAATGACACAACTTTAGTGTGACCCTAACCTATCAATGTGTCATGTGTGAATGTAAAATTTAAATGTAAAAAAGAGGGATGTGCAAAGTGAATAAAATGGTTTGGGATATGTACACGTTGTCAGGTACACAGCCCCAGCTAAATGTCTGAATTTTGGCAATTTTTCATTTGTATTTTTAAAAAAAAAAACAATTACCGGTTTTCCCCTTTACAAAATCAATTGCGAAAGAAATACTAGAACTCACTGCTATCTTGTTTCTGCTTTTTAGTGATTTGGGAATAAAGAAAAAAATGTGTAATCAGAAAGAAAGATGCTAGCTAAACAATATCACTGCTCAGTCATACTGGCAATGTTAGCACATGCCCTATCTCTCTGTCTCCTATCAATAGAATCAATTCAATGTGACTGCCTGTATTCTTTGTCCAGTGTTTTAGGGATGTCTCTTTCTGTCTCTATTGCTGAATTGTGAGCTCTGATGAACTCCCAATATCCTATAATCACTCTATATTGGCTACTACATTTCAGCTTAGTCTTTTATGCAGGCTATGATAATCTTATCCTGATTGCATTGGCTTCCATTGTTAGGTCTCGAGTTCCCGCTTCTGCACAGGGGGAATCTCGGGCCATCTCCGCTGCGGTCTCCCATTCTTATCCAGCCGCAGTGGAGTCTGCTCAGCAGGGACGTCGGTCCCAGCGTCTTGCTCAGTCTCACTCTATACAGAGAGTTACTGCTGCTTCTTCAGCTTCTGCCATTAAAGCCAGTGCTGGTCAGCAGCGAGCGGACTTCTCTGGGACTAAGTCCTTGTCTGCACACACTGAGCATGCCCAGGGCAAGATCTCCCGTTGGAGATCGAGGGCATGTGCTCAGGCTCTGCAGCACATTCCATTGGTCCTCTTGGCAGGTCTTGGAAGGGCAAAGTTTCTGTGGCCACTTCCTGTGCTGCAACTATATAAACTGCGCATGACCGCACGGCCATGCGCTAGTGTACATTTGCTTACGTGTGTTTGTTGTGAGTGCAAGTCGTCCTTGGATACCCCTTCCCTATTGAATGTCTGTTCGCGGAAGGTGTATGGTTGCTATCTAGCGCCCGACTTATCCTACAGCACTAATCACACGTTACAGCGTCCAGTTGCTGTGACCGCCAGTACGGCGCCATGCACTTCCTCTGTGCTTTCCTTACCCAAGCCTGGGTGGTTAGTGGCGTTCGTCAGTGCGGCACCGCATGCACTCTTGTGCCCTAATATTGTTATTCTGCTTCCTTGCACACCCAGTTGCGGTGTTGTGCCAGCAAGGGTCTAATCGGACTTTAATCCTAGTTGGGGTTGTGTTCGCTGACTACTTGCTCGCCTTCTATGTGCGGTACCGCGATCCTGTGACGCAACAGGATCACTTCCTTCACGCTGGGTGAAGTTTAACCCACATGTGTATACTTATGAGTACCGCCATATAGTCCGTCATTACTTAGCAGCAGGTTCCATTTCTGCACGGTGGACCCCGGGCTGCGAACGCACCATACACTATCTGTCTTATTATTTGGTGCGTTCCGCTAGCCCTAACATCCATTATAGCCAATGACGGACAGCGCAGGATCGGTCATTGTGCGATTTTACGATGTACACAAAACATTTTTTCTATATGCGTTGTCTCTGCCTGACAGACACAGAATTTACGACGGATAAAACAGAAGGCCATCCATCATATTCCGTCGCTAATACAAGTCTATGAGAAAAAAACGGATCCAGCAGAAACATTTGCTGGATCCGTTACTTTCACAAAACGATGGATTTTGACGGAAACCAAATGACTGAAATGTGAAAGAGGCCTAAGTCTCTCCCTCCTGCATACTGTAAGCTGTTATGGTCAGAAGGAGCCTGTCTCTCTCTTCTTTAGAATGTAAACTGTTGTGATCTGCAGGATTCTCTCACCTCTACACTGCGTAAGCTCTTATGATCAACTGGCTTCTCTATCACTCTCTACTCTGTCCCATGTGTATTTTCTGTGCAATAACAAGCTATACAATATTGAGATTTGCACAAATGTATTTGCCCTAACTCTTAATTTTGTGGGAAAATTTGACAAATAGGGCAAATTTGAACTTCAAAAGAGTCACTCATATCTATACATATGTAGACCTCTATACACCTGTCAAGAAAAGACCACACAACAAATATCAAGAATGTTAGTAAACAAAGATTAAACAAAAATACCAGCACTGCAGGAGCCCCAAAATACACAGGAAGGGTCCTATCTGTCCTTAGGAGTGCCATTAGACATATACTTTAAATAGAGTGACTTTATGGAAATAAAACCAGAAGAAATTTCATTGCTATTAGAAAAAACTAGCCAAACAGCCAAATTAGCCAAACAGCATGTGGCAAACTCCACAAGCATGTTAAACAAGGTTATCTGGTCAGAATCTATTTGAAATGTTTGGCCATTATGAAACACAGGTTGTAATTATCATTATTGTACATGTCACGGTAAATAAGGTGCAAGTAACAAAATACTTTTTTTTAACTTCCCATAACCTCAAGAACACAATTCGTACAGTGAAGTGTAATGGTCACAGCATCATGGTGTCTGGATGCTTAGTAGTGACTGGAAAACTGATCAGGAATGAAAGATAGATAAAATATCAGTAAATACATTGCAATGCTTGAGAAAACTTATTTTGGTTTGTCTGAGATTTTAGGATGGAAGTTCTCATTCCAGAAGGACAATAACCCTAAACATTCTGCTAAAGATATACTGGAGTGGTTTACAGAGAAAGTAACATTATAAAATATTTTATCATTTTAATCAGATTTGTATGTTACATGTATGTTTAACCCCTTAATGACCAATCATGGATCTATCCATCATTTGACGATTCCCTCTGTTTGGTGTGGGCTCCAGCAATGAGCCCACACCTTTTCTGGCACATGACAGCTGATCTGATCAGCTGACATGTGCTGCCAACAGCTGTGGGAGGAATCGCAATCTTCCTGCAGCTGTTAACCCATTAAATGTAAAATATAAAAAAATAGATAAGTTGAAATCACCCCCCTTTTTGCCCCATTCAAAATAAAACAATAAAAAAATCAAATATACACATATTTGGTATTGACGCTTTCACAATCACCTGATCTATCAATAAAAAAAAGGATTAGCCTGATCGCTAAATGGCATAGCGAGAAAAAAAAGTCAAAACACCAGAATTACATTTTTTTAGTCGCCGCGACATTGCATCAAAGTGCAATAAAGGGCGATCAAAAGATCTTACCTGCACCAAAATGGTATCACTACAAATTTCAGCTCAGCACACAAAAAAAATAAGCCCTCACCCGACCCAAGATCACGAAAAATGGAGATGCTACGGGAATCGGAAAATGGCGCAATTTTTTTTCAACAAAGGTTTGAATTTTTTTTCAACAAAGGTTTGAATTTTTTTTCAACACTTAAATAAGAAAGAACCTAGACATGTTTGGTGTCTATGAAATCGTAATATAAACATAAGGATGAATTACCTCGGGGAGATCAATACATCCAACACCGCGGAGACACCATCACGAGTTTCTCAACGCAGTGATCCAGAACACTGCCCCCATCCCTTATGGAAAATACGCAAATGCATGTAGAAAAGCCGCGGAGACACCATCACGTGCTTCTCAATGCAAGCAATAAATGGCCAGGTCTTTCACCGGGAAGGAACAACCACGGGAAGGGCAGCATCCAAAAAGGAAAATCACCTATGCCAAAATATGGTATCCATCCACAGACAGCTGTTTCGGGGTATTTTCCCCTCATCAGTGTGGAGTAGGAAACTGGCTATTAGGAGCAGTGCCTAGTATAAGGACTATAAATATAAGGATGAATGACCTCGGGGAGATCAAAACATCCAACACCGCGGAGACACCATCACTTGACACAATCTTTATTAAAAGAGAAAAAAATTGTAATATTTCAATTTTCATACTCACCATTCATGTCCTTTCAGGAAGAATTTACAGCAGAGGCTCCATATTTTCAGAGGCAAAATTACAAGGACAGGTAACACCTCTATACACAGCTGATAATAAAGTATCCACCAATTACAATGGGTGATTTCACACTTGATCCTACTCCGCTCCCTTCACAATGACATTCGCACATACTCAATATATACTTCAATACACGAGATAGGGTTTGTGGCTGTGTACATTTGTTATTTCCTGAAACAATAAGCTAATGTCTAAAAAAGCACCATTAAATAGTGTGAATACTACATGAGTTCTTTTTTTTATTTAAAAAATAAATTAAGAGATGTAAACTAGGGTTGAGCGAAACGGGTCGGCCATTTTCAGAAGTCGCCGACTTTTGGCAAAGTCGGGTTTCATGAAATCCGACCCTTGTGTGGGGTCGCCATGAAGTCGGCGATCTTCTGAATCTGGTATCGGAATTCCGATCCCGAGTTCCGATATGTTTGCAATACCTAATAGGAATATACTCACCCTCGGACGCGCCCTGCTTCTTTCCGTCAGCCTTCCTTCCTAAGAATCAGCGCTTGCAGGACCTTGCGGTGACGTCGCGGCTTGTGATTGGTCGCGCGAGCGGTCACATGGGCGGTCGCGCGACCAATCACAAGCCGCGACGTCACCGCAAGGTCCTGCAAGCGCTGATTCGAAGGAAGGAAGGCTGCCGGTTAGTACCAGGGCGCGTCAGAGGGTGAGTATAGCGATATTTTTTATTTTAATTCTTTATTTTACACTTAAATATGGATCGCAGGGCCTAAAGGAGAGTTTCCTCTCCTTCAGACCCTGGGAACCATTGGAAACCCAATGCACTGCATTGGGTTTCGAGTTTCGGTCGACCCCGACTTTTTTATAGGATCGGCCGATTTCACTCGACCCGACTTTTGAAAAAGTCGGGTTTCGTGAAACCCGACCCGATCCTATAAAAGTAAAAGTCGCTCAACCCTAATTTAGACAGCCCAGACCTCAATCTAAAATGAGAATCCGTAGCATGACTTGATGACTAACATACAGCAACCCATCTAATTTAACCCTCCGTCAGGAACAATGGATCTGACAGGCGCAGCCCTTCTACTTTCATTTCTCCCTTCTCACCAGATTTTCAGGAAACCCGCTCCCTCGAGATAGTCTCCTGGCTCTAGCTGCTGTGTGAAACCTGATACCACAGTTGGACTGCAAAGCTTCAGGAAGGAAGATATAGCTGTGCTGGCTTCTCAGGCTCATTGGTCCCGAACACATCACACTTTATAAGGTTGGTATGTAATGTTTTTAGTCATTACTATTGTTTATTTAGCTTATTTCATGAATGGATAGAGAAAGGTTTGTGGATATTTCATATAAATAATGTAGATTTTCTTACAAATGAAAGTGTGAGAGCTGGGAGTTTTGAAATTTGTGTATATCAAAGTTATTACTTTTATGTTGAGTAAATGGGTTTGTTTTGCACCTCATAATATGTAGTCTCTTTTCTTACATCCCTATGAAGGTCTATGATCACTTTTAGATCACTGAAATTGAGAAAATTAGATATTCTAGGCATTTTTCTAGCCTGCGCTTGACCGGCACATTGTCCCATTACGAGTTAGTGCGAATATTGTTCCTGACGGAGGGTTAAGGGAGTTGCAGCAGTTTTAACTGGAGGAATGAAAAAATATTCCCAGTGTTTAAAGGAGCTGAGCTAATGGAGAGATTTGTCAAGATTCCTGCATCTGCAATTGCATAAAAAGAGGTTTATTAAATTACAGGCATTCAGAGATTAACCCCTTAATCCCATATGACGTACCATCCCGTCCAGGTGACCTGGGACTTAATTCCCAGTGACGGGATAGTACGTCATATGCGATCGGCCGCGCTCACGGGGGGAGCGAGGCCGATCGCGGCCGGGTGTCAGCTGCCTATCGCAGCTGACATCCGGCACTATGTGCCAGGAGCGGTCACGGACCGCTCCCGGCACATTAACCCCCGGCACACCACGATCAAAGATGATTGCGGTGTGCCGGCGGTGCAGGGAAGCCTTGCGCAGGGAGGGGGCTCCCTGCGGGCTTCCCTGAGACGATCGGTACACGGTGATGTACTCACCGTGTACCGAGCGTCTTCTCCCTGTAGTCCCCGGATCCAAAATGGCCGCCGGGCTGCATCCGGGTCCTGCAGGGAGCACTTCCGGGTCAGGATCAGGCTGCAGCTCTAATCCTGCCCAGCTGTATGTCAGATCACCGATCTAATGGAGTACTGTGCACACTGTTAGATCGGTGATCTGTGATGTCCCCCCCTGGGACAAAGTGAAAAAGTAAAAAAAAAAATTTCCACACGTGTAAAAAAAAAAAAAAAAAAATTCCTAAATAAAGCAGAAAAAAAAAAAATATTATTCCCATAAATACATTTCTTTATCTAAAAAAAAACCAAAAAAACAATAAAAGTGCACATATTTAGTATCGCCGCGTCCGTAACGACCCGACCTATAAAACTGGCCCACTAGTTAACCCTTTCAGTGAACACCGTAAGAAAAAAAAAAAAAACGTGCCAAAAAACAACGCTTTATTATCATAACGCTGAACAAAAAGTGGAATAACACGCGATCAAAAAGACGGATATAAATAACCACGGTACCTCTGAAAACGTCAGCTTGTCCCGCAAATAATGAGCCGCTATATAGTATCATAACCAAAAAAATAAAAAAGTTATAGTCCTCAGAATAAAGCGATGCCAAAATAATTATTTTTTCTATAAAATAGCTTTTATCGTATAAAAGCGCCAAAACATAAAAAAAATGATATAAATGAGGTATCGCTGTAATCGTACTGACCCGAAGAATAAAACTGCTTCATCAATTTTACCAAACGCGGAACGGTATAAACGCCTCCCCCAAAAGAAATTCATGAATAGCTGGTTTTTGGTCATTCTGCCTCACAAACAATCGGAATAAAAAGCGATCAAAAACTGTCACGTGTCCGAAAATGTAACCGATAAAATCGTCAACTCGTCCCGCAAAAAACAAGACCTCACATGACTCTGTGGACCAAAATATGGAAAAATTATAGGTCTCAAAATGTGGAGACGCAAAAACTTTTTTGCTATAAAAAGCGTCATTTAGTGTGTGACGGCTGCCAATCATAAAAATCCGATATAAAAAACGCTATAAAAGTAAAACAATCCCCCCTTCCTCACTCCCTTAGTTAGGCTAGGTTCACATTGCGTTAATGGGTTAACGCTAACGGACAGCGTTGCACGGCGAAAATGTCACAATTAACGCCGTGCAACGGGTCCGTTAGCACAACCATTGACAGCAATGTGATTTTCAGGTGTAGCGAATCGCTAGAGCGTGCCATTTTCGGCTCGCGCTAGCAAGGTGCCGTTCTTTTGTGGCGCGCCTTAGACGCTGCTTGCAGCGTCCGCGGCGCGCCCGAGGTCCGATCCCCGATCTTCCAGAGCGGGGACGTTAACGCGACCACTAAACACGACACCTAAAAAGACATTGCATTAGCGCAATCCGCTAGCGCTAAATGGATTTCCCTAACGCAATGTGAACCTAGCCTTAGGGAAAAATAATAAAATTAAAAAAAATGTATTTATTTCCATTTTCCCATTAGGGTTAGGGCTAGGGTTAGGGCTAGGGTTAGGGCTAGGGTTAGGGTTTGGATTACATTTACGGTTGGGATTAGGGTTGAGATTAGAATTAGGGGTGTGTCAGGGTTAGGGGTGCGTTTGGATTAGGGTTTCATTTATAATTGGGGGGTTTCCACTGTTTAGGCACATCAGGGGGTCTCCAAACGCGACATGGCGTCCGATCTCAATTCCAGCCAATTCTGCATTGAAAAAGTAAAACAGTGCTCCTTCACTTCCGAGCTCTCCCGTGCGCCCAAACAGGGGTTTACCCCAACATATGGGGTTTCATCGTACTCGAGACAAATTGGACAACAACTTTTTGGGTCCAAGTTCTCTTGTTATCCTTGGGAAAATAAAAATTTGGGGGGCTAAAAATCATTTTTGTGGGAAAAAAAAAGGATTTTTTATTTTCACGGCTCTGCGTTGTAAACTGTAGTGAAACACTTGGGGGTTCAAAGTTTTCACAACACATCTAGATAAGTTCCGTGGGAGGTCTAGTTTCCAATATGAGGTCACTTGTGGGGGGTTTGTACTGTTTGGGTACATCAGGGGCTCTGCAAATGCAACGTGACGCCTGCAGACCAATCCATCTAAGTCTGCATTCCAAATGGCGCTCCTTCCCTTCCGAGCTCTGCCATGCGCCCAAACAGTGGTTCCCCCCCACATATGGGGTATCAGCGTACTCAGGACAAATTGGACAACAACTTTTGGGGTCCAATTTATTCTGTTACCCTTGTAAAAATACAAAGCTGGGGGCTAAAAAATCATTTTTGTGAAAAAAAATGAATTTTTATTTTCACGGCTCTGCGTTATAAACTGTAGTGAAACACTTAGGGGTTCAAAGTTCTCACAACACATCTAGATAAGTTCTTTGGGAGGTCTAGTTTCTAATATGGGGTCACTTGTGGGGGGTTTGTACTGTTTGGGTACATCAGGGGCTCTGCAAATGCAATGTGACTCCTGCAGACCAATCCATTTTAGTCTGCATTCCAAATGGCGCTCCTTCCCTTCCGAGCTCTGCCATGCGCCCAAACAGTGGTTCCCCCCACATATTGGGTATCAGCGTACTCAGGACAAATTGGACAACAACTTTTGGGGTCCAATTTATTCTGTTACCCTTGTGAAAATACAAAACTGGGGGCTAAAAAATAATTTTTGCGAAAAAAAAAAAAATTATTTTAACGGCTCTGCGTTATAAACTGTAGTGAAACACTTGGGGGTTCAAAGCTCTCAAAACACATCTAGATAAGTTCCTTAGGGGGTCTGGTTTCCAAAATGGTGTCACTTGTGGGGGGTTTTAATGTTTAGGCACATCAGGGGCTCTCCAAACCAACATGGCGTCCCATCTTAATTCCAGTCAATTTTGCATTGAAAAGTCAAATGGCGCTCCTTCCCTTCCGAGCTCTGCTATGCACCCAAAAAGTGGTTTACCCCCACATATGGTGTATCGTCGCACTCAGGACAAATTGAACAACAACTTTTGTGGTCTAATTTCTTCTGTTACCCTTGGGAAAATAAAAAATTGGTGGCGAAAAGATCATTTTTGTGAAAAAATATGATTTTTTTTTTTACGGCTCTGCATTATATTAAAGTAATTATATAAATTATATTAAGTAATGTAATAGATAAACCATTATTTCTTATTTTTAGGGACTCTATAGCTACAGGGTCTGTTCCGCAGGACTGGCGCATAGCAAATGTGGTGCCAATATTCAAAAAGGGCTCTAAAAGTGAACCTGGAAATTATAGGCCAGTAAGTCTAACCTCTATTGTTGGTAAAATATTTGAAGGGTTTCTGAGGGATGTTATTCTGGATTATCTCAATGAGAATAACTCTTTAACTCCATATCAGCATGGGTTTATGAGAAATCGCTCCTGTCAAACCAATCTAATCAGTTTTTATGAAGAGGTAAGCTATAGGCTGGACCACGGTGAGTCATTGGACGTGGTATATCTCGATTTTTCCAAAGCGTTTGATACCGTGCCGCACAAGAGGTTGGTACACAAAATGAGAATGCTTGGTCTGGGGGAAAATGTGTGTAAATGGGTTAGTAACTGGCTTATTGATAGAAAGCAGAGGGTGGTTATAAATGGTATAGTCTCTAACTGGGTCGCTGTGACCAGTGGGGTACCGCAGGGGTCAGTATTGGGACCTGTTCTCTTCAACATATTCATTAATGATCTGGTAGAAGGTTTACACAGTAAAATATCGATATTTGCAGATGATACAAAACTATGTAAAGCAGTTAATACAAGAGAAGATAGTATTCTGCTACAGATGGATCTGGATAAGTTGGAAACTTGGCTGAAAGGTGGCAGATGAGGTTTAACAATGATAAATGTAAGGTTACACACATGGGAAGAAGGAATCAATATCACCATTACACACTGAATGGGAAACCACTGGGTAAATCTGACAGGGAGAAGGACTTGGGGATCCTAGTTAATGATAAACTTACCTGGAGCAGCCAGTGCCAGGCAGCAGCTGCCAAGGCAAACAGGATCATGGGGTGCATTAAAAGAGGTCTGGATACACATGATGAGAGCATTATACTGCCTCTGTACAAATCCCTAGTTAGACCGCACATGGAGTACTGTGTCCAGTTTTGGGCACCGGTGCTCAGGAAGGATATAATGGAACTAGAGAGAGTACAAAGGAGGGCAACAAAATTAATAAAGGGGATGGGAGAACTACAATACCCAGATAGATTAGCGAAATTAGGATTATTTAGTCTAGAAAAAAGACGACTGAGGGGCGATCTAATAACCATGTATAAGTATATAAGGGGACAATACAAATATCTCACTGAGGATCTGTTTATACCAAGGAAGGTGACGGGCACAAGGGGGCATTCTTTGCGTCTGGAGGAGAGAAGGTTTTTCCACCAACATAGAAGAGGATTCTTTACTGTTAGGGCAGTGAGAATCTGGAATTGCTTGCCTGAGGAGGTGGTGATGGCGAACTCAGTCGAGGGGTTCAAGAGAGGCCTGGATGTCTTCCTGGAGCAGAACAATATTGTATCATACAATTATTAGGTTCTGTAGAAGGACGTAGATCTGGGGATTTATTATGATGGAATATAGGCTGAACTGGATGGACAAATGTCTTTTTTCGGCCTTACTAACTATGTTACTATGTTACTATGTTATAAACTTCTGTGAAGCACTTGTTGGGTCAAAGTGCTCACCACACCTCTAGATAAGTTCCTTAAGGGGTCTACTTTCCAAAATGGTGTCACTTGTGGGGATTTCAATGTTTAGGCACATCAGGGGCTCTCCAAACGCAACATGGCATCCCATCTCAATTCCAGTCAATTTTGCATTGAAAAGTAAAATGGCGCTCCTTCCCTTCCAAGCTCTGCCATACGCCCAAACAATGGTTTACACCCATATATAGGGTATCAGCGTACTCAGGACAAATTGCCCAACAATTTTTGAGGTCCAATTTCTTCTCTTACTCTTGGGAAAATAAAAAATTGGGGGTGAAAAGATCATTTTTGTGAAAAAATATGATTTTTTTATTTTTACGGCTCTGCATTATAAACTTCTGTGAAGCAATTGGTGGGTCAAAGTGGTCACCACATATCTAGATAAGTTCCTTAAGGGGTCTACTTTCCAAAATGGTGTCACTTGTGGGGGGTTTCAATGTTTAGGCACATGAGGGGCTCTCCAAACGCAACATGGCGTCCCATCTCAATTCCTGTCAATTTTGCATTGAAAAGTCAAATGGCGCTCCTTTCCTTCCGAGCTCTGCCATGCGCCCAAACAGTGGTTTACACCCATATATGGGGTATCAGCGTACTCAGTACAGATTGTACAACAATGTTTGGCATCCAATTTATCCTGTTACCCTTGGTAAAATAAAACAAATTGGAGCTGAAGTAAATTTTTTGTGAAAAAAAGTTAAATGTTCATTTTTATTTAAATATTCAAAAAATTTCTGTGAAACACCTGAAGGGTTAATAAACTTCTTGAATGTGGTTTTGAGCACCTTGAGGGGTGCAGTTTTTAGAATGGTGTCACACTTGGGTATTTTCTATCATATAGACCCCTCAAAATGACATCAAATGAGATGTGGTCCCTAAAAAAAAATGGTGTTGTAAAAATGAGAAATTGCTGGTCAACTTTTAACCCTTATAACTCCCTAACAAAAAAAAAATTTGGTTCCAAAATTGTGCTGATGCAAAGTAGACATGTGGGAAATGTTACTTATTAAGTATTTTGCGTGACATATCTCTGTGATTTAAGGGCATAAAAATTTAAAGTTGGAAAATTGCGAAATTTTCTAATTTTTCGCCAAATTTCCGTTTTTTTCACAAATAAACGCAAGTTATATCGAATAAATGTTACCACTAAAATGAAGTACAATATGTCACGAGAAAACAATGTCAGAATCGCCAAGATCCGTTGAAGCGTTCCAGAGTTATAACCTCATAAAGGGACAGTGGTCAGAATTGTAAAAATTGGCCCGGTCATTAACGTGCAAACCACCCTCGGGGCTTAAGGGGTTAAATGCTAATCATGTGGAAAAGGGAGGAGGGGGATGGTAAAATGGCTCACCAAGTGTGGAAAATGTGTTACCTCTATATATGAAATTCCTTCATCTGCAAAAGGTAAAGATATTAAAATATGACTTTTAATAGTGACATTAAAATATCTAATATCAAAAAAATATCAAAAATAAAATAAAAAAGGGATAAGAAGGAGAACAGGGAGACGCAGGTCTATGCATTTCAGGCTCACAAGCTTGAAAGTGTTCCCCCTTGTTGTCCCCTTCTCTTCCCTCCTTTTTTAATATCTTTACTTTTTGCAGATGCTGGAATTTATTTCCTTGTGCTGTTAAATACTAACACTCATTAAAGCTCTATCATTTTTTTTCTTAATTATTCTTTGTATCACAGTAGAAAAAAAATCTTTTAATATGGTAGCCATTTTGTGCAAGCTAAACAATGCAAACCCCAAAATGTGTGGTATCATGGCACCCATTTACTGCTGCTGAAACGGTTGTCATGTGGCAGTAGATTTGATCCAGTGTGCCAAAATTACGTTGAGCACTGAGTTAGCAAAACATATAATACACTGAATGTTGCGGACACAGTGTGCACTGTGCTTTTTACTTTGCAGCCATCTACTTGTTGATGTATGCATATAAAAATTACAGGTGATTCTCATAAAATTAGAACATCATCAAAAAGTTAATTTATTTCAGTTCTTCAATACAAAAAGAGAAACTCATACATTATATAGGGTCGTTACAAACAGAGTGATCAATTTCAAGTGCTTATTTCTGTTAATGTTGATGATTATGGCTTACAGACAATGAAAACCCAAAAGTCATTATCTCAGTAAATTAGAATACGTTTTGGCACCAGATTGAAAAATGATTTTAAAATCCAAAGTGTTGGCCTACTGAAATGTATGTTCAGTAAATGCACTCAATACTTGGACGGGGCTCCTTTTGCATCAATTACTGCATCACTGCGGTGTGGCATGGAGTTGAACAGCCTGTGGCACTGCTGTGGTGTTATAGAAGCCCAGGTTGCTTTGATAGCAGCTTTTAGCTCATCTGCATTGTTGTGTCTGATATCTCTCATCTTCCTCTTGACAATACCCCATAAACTCTCTATGGGGTTTAGGTTATGCGAGTTTGTTGGCCAATAAACAGTGATACTGTTGTTTTTAAACCGATACTGTTGTTTTTAACCCCTTAGTGACAGAGCCAATTTGGTACTTAAAGGGACTCTGTCACCTGAATTTGGCGGGACTGGTTTTGGGTCATATGGGTGGAGTTTTCAGGTGTTTGATTCACCCTTTCCTTACCCGCTGGCTGCATGCTGGCTGCAATATTGGATTGAAGTTCATTCTCTGTCCTCCATAGTACACGTCTGCGCAAAGCAATCTTGCCTTGCGCAGGCGTGCACTATGGAGGACAGAGAATGAACTTCAATCCAATATTGCAGCCAGCATGCAGCCAGCGGGTAAGGAAAGGGTGAATCAAACACCCAAAAACTCTGCCCATATGACCCAAAACCAGTCCCGCCAAATTCAGGTGACAGGTTCCCTTTAATGACCGAGCCAATTTTTGCAATTCTGACCACTGTCACTTTATGAGGTTATAACTCTGGAACGCTTCAACGGATCCCGCTGATTCTGAGATTGTTTTTTCGTGACATATTGTACTTCATGATAGTGGTAACATTTCTTCGATATTACTTGCGATTATTTATGAAAAAAACGGAAATATGGCAAAAAATTTTAAAATTTAGCAATTTTCAAACTTTGTATTTTTATGCCCTTAAATCAGAGAGATATGTCACGAAAAATAGTTAATAAATAACATTTCCCACATGTCTACTTTACATCAGCACAATTTTGGAAACAAAATTTTTTTTGTTAGGGAGTTATAAGGGTTAAAAGTTGACGAGCAATTTCTCATTTTTACAACACCATTTTTTTTTAGGGACCACATCACATTTGAAGTCATTTTGAGGGGTCTATATGATAGAAAATAATGAAGTGTGACACCATTCTAAAAACTACACCCCTCAAGGTTCTCAAAACCACATTCAAGAAGTTTATTAACCCTTTACGTGCTTCACAGGAACTGAAAAAATGTGGAAGGAAAAAATGAACATTTAACTTTTTTTTGCAAACCTCTTAATTCAGAACCATTTTTTTTATTTTCACAAGTGTAAAAACAGAAATGTAACCATAAATTTTGTTATGCAATTTCTCCTGAATACGCCAATACCCCATATGTGGGGGTAAACCACTTTTTGGGCGCACCGCAGCACTTAGAAATGAAGGAGCGCCGTTTGACTTTTTCAATGCAGAATTGGCTGGAATTGAGATCGGACGCCATGTCACGTTTAGAGAGCCCCTGATGTGCCTAAACAGTGGAAACTCCCCACAAGTGACACCATTTTGGAAACTAGACACCTTAAGGAACTTATCTAGATGTGTGGTGAGCACTTTGAACCCCCATGTGCTTCACAGAAGTTTATAATGTAGAGCCGTGAAAAAAAATCGCATTTTTTCTACAAAAATGATCTTTTTGCCCACAAATTTCTATTTTCACAAGGGTAACAGGAAAAATTAGACCACAAAAGTTGTTGGGCAATTTCTCCTGAGTACGCTGATACCCAATATGTGGGGGTAAACCACTGTTAGGGCACACCGCAGAGCTTGGAAGAGAAGGAGTGCCGTTTTACTTTTTCAATGTAGAATTGGCTGGAATTAAGATTGGACGCCATGTCGCGTTTGGAGAGCCCCTGATGTGCCTAAACAGTGGAAACCCCCCATAAGTGACACCATTTTGGAAACTAGACCCCTTAAGGAACTTATCTAGATGTGTGGTGAGCACTTTGAACCCCCATGTGCTTCACAGAAGTTTATAACGTAGAGCCGTGAAAAAAAAAATTGCATTTTTTCTACAAAAATGATGTTTTTGCCCACAAATTTTTATTTTCACAAGGGTAACAGGAGAAATTAGACCACTAAAGTTGTTTTGCAATTTCTCCTGAGTACGTCGATACCCAATATGTGGGGGTAAACCACTGTTTGGGCGCACCGCAGAGCTTGGAAGAGAAGGAGTGCCGTTTTACTTTTTCAATGTAGAATTGGCTGGAATTGAGATCGGACGCCATGTCGTGTTTGGAGAGCCCCTGATGTGCCTAAACAGTAGAAATCCCCCACAAGTGACCCTATTTTGGAAACTACACCCCCCATGGAACTTATCTAGATGTGTGGTGAGAACTTTGAATGCCCAAGTGCTTCACAGAAGTTTATAATGCAGAGTCGTGAAAATAAAAAATATTTTTTTTTTCCACAAAAAAGATTTTTTAGCCCCCAAGTTTTTATTTTCACAAGGGTAACAAGAGAAATTGGACCCCACAAGTTGTTGTCCAATTTGTCCTGAGTATGCTGGTACCCCATATGTGGGGGTAAACCACTGATTGGGCGCACGGCAGAGCTCGGAAGGAAGGAGCGCCGTTTTGGAATGCAGACTTTGATAGAATGGTCTGCAGGCATTATGTTGCGTTTGCAGAGCCCCTGATGTACCTAACCAGTAGAAACCCTCCACAAGTGACCCCATTTTGGAAACTAGACCCCCCAAGGAACTTATCTAGATGTGTGGTGAGAACTTTGAATGGCCATGTGCTTCACAGAAGTTTAGAATGCAGAGTCGTGAAAATAAAAAAATATTTTTTTTTCACAAAAAAGATATTGTAGCCCCCAAGTTTTTATTTTCACAAGGGTAACAGGAGAAATTGGACCACTAAAGTTGTTGTCCAATTTATCCTAAGTATGCTGATGCCCCATATTGGGGGTAAACCACTGTTTGGGCGCACGGCAGAGCTCGGAAGGGAAGGAGCGCCGTTTTGGAATGCAGACTTAGATAGAATGGTCTGTGGGCGTTATGTTGTGTTTGCAGAGCCCCTGATGTACCTAAACAGTATTAACCCCCCACAAGTGACCCCGTTTTGGAAACAAGACCCCCCAAGGAACTTATATAGATGTGTGGTGAGAACTTTGAATGCCCAAGTGCTTCACAGAAGTTTATAATGCAGAGTCATAACAAAATATATATATATATTTTTCCACAAAAAAGATTTTGTAGCCCCCAAGTTTTTACTTTCACAAGGGTAACAAGAGAAATTGGACCCCAGAAGTTGTTGTCCAATTTATCCCGAGTACGCTGATGCCCCATGTGTGGGGGTAACCCACTGTTTGGGCGCACGGCAGAGCTCAGAAGGGAGGGAGCACCATTTGACTTTTGAGCACAAAATTGGCTGTCGTGTTTGGAGACCCCCTGATGTACCTAAACAGTGGAAACCCCCCCAATTCTAGCTCCAACCCTAACCCCAACACACCCCTAACCCTAATCCCAACCTGATCCATAATCCTAATCACTAACCCTAACCATAATCACAACCCTTACCCCAAAACAACCCTAATGTCAACCCTAACCATAACCCTAATCAAAACCCTAAATCCAACACACCCCTAATCCTAATCTCAACCTTAACCTCAAACCTAACCCTAATCCCAATACACCCCTAATCACAACCCTAACCTTAACCCTAATCCCAAACCTAACCCTAATCCCAAGCGTAACCCTAATGCCAACCCTAACCCTAATACCAACCCTAATCCAAACCCTAACCCTAATCCCAACTCTAACCCTAACTTTAGCCCCAACCCTAGCCCTAACTTTAGCCCCAACCCTAACCCTAGCCCTAAGGCTACTTTCACACTTGCGTCGTTTGGCATCCATCGCAATGCGTTGTTTTGGACAAGAAACGGATCCTGCTAATGTGCCCGCAGGATGCGTTTTTTGCCCATAGACTTGTATTGCCGACGGATGGTGACGGATGGCCACACGTCACGTCCGTCGTGCACTGGATCAGTTATGTTTTGGCGGACCGTCGGCACAAAAAAAGTTCAATGAAACTTTTTTTGTACTTTGCATCTGCTATTTCTGACCGCGCATGCGTGGCCGTAACTCCGCCCCCTCCTCCCCAGGACATAGATTGGGCAGCGGATGCGTTGAAAAACTACAGCCGCTGCCCACGTTGTGCACAATTTTCACAACGTGCGTCGGTATGTCGGGCCGACGCATTGCGACGGCCCCGTACCGACGTAAGTTTGAAAGAAGCCTAACCCTGAATTTAGCCCCAACCTTAACCCTAAATTTAGCCCCAACCCTAACCCTAAATTTAGCCACAACCCTAGCCCTAACCCTAGCCCTAACCATAGCCCTAACTCTAACCCTAGCCCTAACCCTAGCCCTAGCCCTAACCCTAACCCTAGCCCTAACCCTAGCCCTAACCCTAACCCTAACCCTAGCCCTTACCCTAACCCTAGCCCTAACCCTAGCCCTAACCCTAGCCCTAGCCCTAACCCTAACCCTAGCCCTAACCCTAGCCCTAACCCTAACCCTAATTTTAGCCCCAACTGCTGTTCTCCTGCCGGCCAGCAGATGGAGACAGATGGCGGGCGCACTGCGCATGCGCCCACCATTTTCTTTTGCCGGCGGCCAGGAGGAGCAGCAGGAGGATCCAGGGACACAGGTGAGTATGATAGGGTCCCCGAATCCCCCTATTTCTCTGTCCTCTGATGTGCGATCCCATCAGAGGACAGAGAATTACACTTTACTTTTTTTTTTTTTGCGGTCGCCGGTAAACAGTTAATTACCGGCGATCGCAAAACAGGGGTCGGTAAAACCGACCCCGATTATGCTCTTTGGGGTCTCGGCTACCCCCGGCAGCTGAGACCCCAAAGATTCTCGCGGGGCCGGCCGGCGGGCGCACTGCGCATGCACCCGCCATTTTGAAGATGGCGGCGCCCACCGGGAGCCACGAGGAGCACCGGGGGAGATAGGTGAGTATTGGGGGGCTACCTGGGACCCCTTTTCTTTGTCCTCCAATGTGCAATCACATCGGAGGACAAAGAAATTAAAAAGAGATCGCATTTTTTTTTGCGATCGCCGGTAAACGGTTAATTACCGGCGATCGCAAATGCGGGGTGGGTAAAAATCCCCCCAAATCATGTTCTCTGGGGTCTCGGCTACCCCCGGCAGCCGAGACCCCGGAGAAAATCCGACTCTGGGGGGCGCTATTCACTTTTTCCACAGCGCTGTTAATTAACGGCGCTGTGGTTTAAGTACCTTTAGCGGCCGCCATTAAAAGCGGTCGCTAAGGGGTTAAACCAAGTATTGGTATTTTTGTTAGTATGGACAGATGCCAAGTCCTGCTGGAGAGTGAAATTTCCATCTCTAAAAAGCTTGTCAGCAGAGAGAAGCATGAATTGCTCTAAAATTTCCTGGTAGACAGCTGAGCTGACTTTGGTCTTGATAAAACAAAATGGACCTACACCAGCAGATGACATGGTTCCCCAAACCATCACAGATTGTGGAAACTTCACACTAGACCTCAAGTAGCCTGGATTGTGTGCCTCTTCACTCTTCCTTCAGACTCTGGTACCTTGATTGCCAAATGAAATGCAAAATTTACTTTTATCTGAAAACAGCACTTTGAACCACTGAGCAACAGTCCAGTTCTTTTTCTCTTTTGCCCAGGTAAGATGCTTTTGGCATTGTCTGTTGGTCATGAGTGGCTTGACACAATGTCTCCAGCAACAGTCTATTCCTTGTAAATCTCCCCCTGTGGTTATCCCAGTTGCTTGTGCACCTTTTTCTACCACACTTTTTCATTCCACTCAACTTTCCAATAATATGCTTGGATACAGCACTCTGTGAACAGCCAGCTTCTTTAGCAATGACCTTTTTTGGCTTACCCTTCTTGTAGAGTGTGTCAATGACTGCCTTCTGGACATCTGTCAAGTCAGCAGTCTTCCCCATGATTGTGGAACATATTGGAACAGACTAAGTGACCTTTTAAATGCTTAGCAAGCCCTTGCAGATGTTTTTTGATAATTATTCTAATTTACTGAGATAATGTCTTTTGGGTTTTCATAGCCTGTAAGCCATAATAATCAACATAAATAGAAATAAACACTTGAAATGGATCACTCTGGTCTTAATGACGTTATATGCTATATGAGTTTCACTTTTTGTATTGAAGAACTGAAATAAATTAACTTTTTGATATTCTTATTTTGTGAGATTCTATTATCGCAGTATAAGCAATCATAGAATCTGTTGGGAGAAGCCTCTTAGCTCAGTGGTGACACGTTTCCTGTAAGCTTGCATAAATCAGTTCAGTCCAGCCTAGTTCATGGAGAAGAAGAAAGCACTACTCCTCCCAAAACCTATTCGATTCTGATGGGACATCTTTCTTCATATAGTTGTCTTCACAAAGTAGTGAAGCTTTCGATAGTAAAGAGAGATAAGACTGAAGTAGTGTTCTCATTCCAACATGATCTTTATAACAGTACTATGTGATTTTCATGCCACAAACTTGTCTGTCCTACCTCCTGCAGAAGGGAATAACAACTCCTAAAACCGTGAGTAACTCTGTACTCATAGTGTGTCACTATGGTAAGCCAACTAGTGTGGGTCCCTCCATCATTGAAGTATTACCTGGAATGTGCTTTCTTATAGCAACTCCTTCTTAACAAGTCAAGTTAGGTACACTTAAGCCGCCCTGAGAGGCCTAAACCTTCTAGTTCACAAGGACATTTAACATCCTCTCATACACAAAATACTAAGTCTACCCAATGCTGTGAACTACATCCACTGTGCCTTTACTTAAAGACTGTAACCTGTTATTTCCTTCAGCAAGGAAGTGTCATTTGTGCAAGTTCACACTTGTCTGGATTCTTTCAAACTTTCTAACACCATTAGAGTTCCAGCAGCTCCAGCACCAGCAGCCAGACATCTGGAGTGCCCCGCCTGGGCCATGGAGTACTTGGTACTGGGTCCGGTCGCTCTTAAAGGGGTTGTCACGGTGGCTGCAACCCGGTCCATGGCCCTGGGCGTCCAATTAATGGGGAAAGGTCTTTTAAGGGGAATTGTGGTAAAGTCTGTTGTGACGCCACCTGTGGTGATCAGTCAATAGGGGGACCGACGCTGCTTTAAAGGGGTCTTCTGGGGGATGTTGTCGCAGCAATGATGGTAACTCTTCCCACCCGTGAAGCGGGGTCCCCAGGAGTCCTAAGGTGTGTGGCGATGATGGAGTATGCCGACGAATAAGTGGAGGACACAAGTTGTAAAGTCTTTACCTGATTTACTATAGATGTAGCAGGCCTCAGTCCAGGGTACAAGGTACAGGTGTAGTTAGGGTCCAGACGGCTTTCAGGCAATTGGGGAATCCCTCTCCCAGGTGAGGTCCATAAGCCTTTCCAGCTAGCGCTGTCCTATGAGGTCCCTGTTGCTTCAAGCTGTTTAGCAAAGTCCTTTTTTCCCCCTGTCCTAAGACAGGTACCTGCATGACGGGCAGCTTGAGCCATTTTACAGGGACTCTATCATGCCCCGGGCTCTTCAGGTGCTGCTACGTCTCAGGTGTGGTGTGGGCCAATTAAATAAAGTTCTTAGTCCTTCGGTTCTGCCAAGTGTCCTACAGTTTCACTAAGGCATCGGGCTCCGGGTACCCGGCTGCTGCGCTTCGGCTCTGAAGGTGTCCTGCCACTGTTCCCCTACTGAGCCCTGTTCCACTCCCATGCTCTTTTCCTCGATCCTCAACTGCATGCAACAACCCTTCAGGTTTTCCTCTTCCCAGAGGCTGCAGCTCCCACGTGGCTGCTGGCCTCCCTATCTGTTCCAGACGCCCTTTTTTTATCTCTCCCTCCTGGAGACCAACTCTCTCTGTCCACTGTCTCTCCCAGACTGTCTATCTCCTCCAGACCAGGACATATGTCCATATTTGAGGGAAGCTCCCCTAAATCCGGGTTCTGAGCTCCCTCTCCTGGCCTGGATTCAGAATGGGTTGCATGTGTGTGCTTACCTGGTAAAGAGAATCCCCTTTGCCTCCAGGCATGATATCGCCCTCCCTGAAAGGAAGGCAACATCACTGTAACAACCGGTTACCTGGGGTGTTACACATCACCTCTATAAGAGCGCCCCTGAGAGGTCCTATACCATTTCCATAAGTGCCACCCCCAACTATTGATCCCATTGTTGTAGTCTTGAGGATCGTGCGGGCCAAGCAGCTCACTTCCGCTAAAATAGCATTACCATTTACTGCTAATGTAACTACGTGACCCAGCTGGCCCTTCTACAACATCTGATGTCTTCACTGTTGCTCACCACAAATCCATTGCAAGTTCAGGTTGAAATTAAAAAATATGGAAAAACTTCAGAGGAATAAATGCTTTTATGAGGCACTGTATTTTGGAAGGTGATATTATTTCATTAACTTACTACTACCAAGGCTGTCTTTTTTAGTCAATTAATTTACTTGATGTACAGTGCAGCAGGACTTCTTGTAACTAAGTCTACAATTTTGGTCTGTTTGGTTGTAAAATGTTTCATATTTTCAAATGTATATAAAAATTCATTAACTAAGAGAACTAGTATAATTTCTTTTAAAAGATTTTATGCATAAAACTGCTTGCAACCAAAATGATCACAAACCAAACATAATAAGTTACAGTCGCAAGTCTTTTAAAATCTAAGCAGATGTGACATTTAACATAGCCACATACAATTATTAATTAATGATGGAAACGCTATTCTAATTACTTGTTTACAGCTACACATAAAACCATTATATTGCAATAAAGCCTTCAGCTATGCATATCACGCCATAACTATTATTAATTTTACTGTGTTCTCTTTTGGTGCTGTCGACAGTCATTTAGCAGGAAAAAAAAGCAAAAATACACATTTGTGTATATTGCATATATTTCAGAAAAGCAATGCCTGAGTCTTGGAAAATGATCTTTAGCAGAGTGTCCATAAATCTTGATGACACCAATAAAATTAATATAATTAAACCCAGTCATTGAAAAATATATGGAAGCTCAAGCAGTAAAGTGATAGATTTATCTTTATAAGGTAAAAATATTGCCTAGCCAGATCAGCGTCACAAGGTTGTGTTTTGGATGACCTGTTCAAAATCTTGTCATTTGTATCTTTCATGCTCTTTGAACAAAATGCTTATGGAGACATCTTAATTTTCAGCATGGCGAGTAATATAGATCTTTTTCTCCTACTTTCTTCCTAATACATTGGTGAAGCCAGATTAAATTGTAATGGAAAATGTCCATATTGCATTGGAAAAAATGTCCCAATTGGAAAAATTGATGTTGTAAGACCATGCGAAGGCCAAAAATGCTATCCAATGTCAGATGTAAAGTTGCCATTTGTAGAAAACGCAATCTTAGGCTATGTGCACACTTTGCAGATTCCACTGCGGATTTTTCCGCAGCGGAATTGCAAAATCCGCAGTGAAAACCCATCGCGGTTTTTACTGCGGATTTATCGCGGTTTTTACTGCGTTTTCTTCTGCGGATTTTCAACTGCAGTTTTCTATTGGAGCAGCTGAAAATCCGCAGAAAAGAAGTGACATGCTGCGGAATGTAATCCGCAGCGTTTCCGCGCGGATTTTTCTGCAGCATGTGCACAGCGTTTTTTGTTTCCCATAGGTTTACATTGAAATGTAAACTCATGGGAAACTGCTGCGGATCCGCAGCGGTCAAATCCGCTGCGGATCCGCAGCAAAATCCGCAAAGTGTGAATATAGCCTAAGGCTATGTGCACACTTTGCAGATTCCACTGCGGATTTTTCCGCAGCGGAATTGCAAAATCTGCAGTGAAAACCCATCGCGGTTTTTACTGCGGATTTATCGCGGTTTTTACTGCGTTTTCTTCTGCGGATTTTCAACTGCAGTTTTCTATTGGAGCAGCTGAAAATCCGCAGAAAAGAAGTGACATGCTGCGGAATGTAATCCGCAGCGTTTCCGCGCGGATTTTTCTGCAGCATGTGCACAGCGTTTTTTGTTTCCCATAGGTTTACATTGAAATGTAAACTCATGGGAAACTGCTGCGGATCCGCAGCGGTCAAATCCGCTGCGGATCCGCAGCAAAATCCGCAAAGTGTGAATATAGCCTAAGAGTGTTCTTACAGGATTTAGATGTGTCTGTGTTTCAAAAAAGCAACAGTTCATTTAATAGTGATTTACGTGCTTACAGGCTGTATGTGGGAGTAAGTTGAAATGGTAGGGTGATAAGCCAATCTGTAATTAAAGAAACCTATGCAATCCCACCAAAGGTTCTCAAGAGCTTGAAATTCACAATGAAGAAAATCTTTCCCAAGGTCAAAGATGACAAGGGCATGTTATTATGCTCGGGAGATATAAAAAAAAAACCCAGAGCATGTGATTTTATTTTATTATAATATGAAGACAGCATAGTATTGCAAATGATATTCTTCCCTGAGGTGAGTCAATATGAATATAAGAATTAAGGAAAACTTACTTTTCAGATCATGTTCAATTTCTGGAATAAACATTTGTTGTATTTTGAAAGTATAATCTTTCAATGCAACATTATATTTGTGTGCTCAGAATTCTGAATTAAATAGAATTTTGCTTAGAGCTGTCTTTTAAACAGACTGAATGATGCATAACATGTGGTTTCTCCTAATTCAATACGAAATGCTACTTTTCATAATAACTGCAGTCTCAGAATTATTCAATCCTCAACTCCTTCATTGCTAACACATTTAGCATTTAATAGGGATACTTTAGCTGTTATAACTAGAGATGAGCAAACCTTTTAAGGTTCAGTTCGGTTAGGATCGGCGAACTTCCGGATGTTTGCTGAAAAGTTCACAAAACGTTTCCAAACCCCATTGAATTCAATGGAAGTCAAAACCAAACAAATAGACAACACCTTCAGGGGGCAAAAGCTGCCAAAACAGCTTAAATTAGTGGCAGACACCAGGAAAACTAGCATCAATTGTCCCAGAGTACAAATAGTATAATCGCTCAACATAGATGCATGTGACGGGGGCCTAGGACAAGGATTGGACCAGTATTTCTAGTTTAAACACTGATCAGTAATAGAGCATGAGTGACAGAAGAAACCCTGGTGCTCTGAGGGCCCTGCAAATTCAGGCAACACACATAAAAGAAACCCAACTTGGAGTCCAAATATTTCCAAAAACTTAGGGTCAGAAACCAGGAAAAGTGGCATCAATTGATCCACAGTGGAAATTTTATAGTGGTGCAGCAGTCAGGCATGGACCATTTATAAGCCAGGAATAAGTACAAAATCAGGCACTCAAAAACTGTAGTAAATAATTTATTTTGTAATTCCACAATCCTAAAAAAAATTAACGTTTCGGTCTTTTAAGACCTTCTCCAGACTGGGATAAATAAACAAAAAGAAATACAGTAAGTCATGATCCATGTATAACATAATCATACAATATGTAAAAGAACAATACATTCCACCATCTTTTCATGAGAAAACGTCATACATCTATTATGCTAAAACTTTAATAACGCTTCCATATAAGAAAACAAAATAATGTATCCATTCCCAAAGAAGTCACAGCTCAATGTGCCCTCTCAACAGGCAAAGTATGTAATCCACAAATATACAATTATACACAGAAATGTAATTTAATAAATCATCTCTTCAGTATAGTGGTTTCTTTGAATAAAGAGTATAAATAAGGTCCTCATAAAACCTAGGTCTGTTTGTAATCATATGATGTAACATTACTATGGCTACATCCCTTAAGTGTAACAAAACAGTAATTAAAGAACACATATTAATAGAATCAAAGCAAAATATGCACCCACATACCGCCCAAGATAAATAAAGAAGATGACAACAAAGAGAAAGTAAAAAGAAAAAAATGCTTACCGGGTTGTGTAGTTATTATGGGACAAACCCGAGTATGTTAAAGACTCAATAAGACTTACATAGCAAATAGATCAATGGCTGTACTCAACTGTACTAAAGCAAGGAAATGTGCGATACATGAAATGTGAATAGCATAATGGCTTGTAAAATCTATGAAAAAACACATGAGATGCTTCGCACAAGATTTGGCCAAAAATGTGAGCCCATCCACCAAACGTCAAGGTAATCTCAGATCGGATGGGTACCTGACCTAACTGCCTAGTGTGAACACTTACCTACGGCTAATAACATGGTAAAGCCTGCATTTATAGGAAGGTCGGAAACAACTGTGTTTGGATGTAATTGAAATCATAGCATGGTGAAGGGCGGGGCGTTCAAGTCAGAAAAAATAGTACATAGTAAATATAGGAAAACTGATTGAACAGCAATCTAGTCTGAACTGGTGCATAACCAAAAAAAGACTTACATAGCAAATAGATCAATGGCTGCACTCAACTGTACTAAAGCAAGAAAATGTGCGCGATGTCTGAGATTATCTTGACATTTGGTGGATGGGCTCTTATTTTTGGCAAATCTTGTGCTAAGCATCTCGTGTTTTTTCATAGATATCACAAGCCATTATGCTATTCACATTTCTTGTATCACACATTTCCTTGCTTAAGTACAGTGTATAATTTTATATTTGTGGATTAAATACTTTGCCTGTTGAGAGGGCACATTGAGCTGTGAATTCTTTGGGAATGGATACATTATTTTGTTTTCTTATATGGAAGCGTTATTAAAGTTTTAGCTTAATAGATGTATGACGTTTTCTCATAAAAAGATGGTGGAATGTATTGTTCTTTTACATATGGTATGATTATGTTAAAAGACCGAAACGTTATATTTTGGGGGGATTGTGGAATTACAAAATAAATTCTTTACTACATTTTTTGAGTGCCAGATTTTGTACCTATTCTTGATATAGGGGTTGGTAACCCTTCTCTGAGCACCTCCTTCTGAATAAATAGGAGTGACGTGTCAGATTATATAAATCTCATTTATGTGCCAGGATCTGGGCCAGCATTTTCAGCTTTGAAATTAAGTTAAAAAAATATAAGCGGGTGATGGACTATTGTAGGTCTGCTGTGTTGAGACCAATGATACCTCAAACTGCTTTTCTGCTTAGCCACACACAGGTGGCACAAATATCAGCTTCGTAGACTACTATTTTTAGAAATATTTAAGGATAGTAACACAGGTAGCTGACTGAAAGTAAGTACTGGCCTGCCGGTCTGAGAGCCCCACTGCAACAGGCAATACACATGAAGGAGACCAAACTTGGAGTTCAAACATTTCCAAAAAGAAATCGTCAGACACCAGGAAAAGTGGCATCAATTGACACACAGTAGACATTTTATAATCTTGCAGCAGTCAGGCATGAGCAGACTATCAGGCTGTGCAATCAATTACATCTGCTGCTTCATCCACCTCCATCACCATGCCAAGTGTTCTTACACAGGTCTCTCGCAGCAGAAACTCCACTTGTTTACTCCATACAATTGGAGTAAATGTGAGCCCATCAGCTATTATGGAAGTGACATGACTGCTGTTTTTGTGTCACCTATAGTGTTGAGCGATACCGTCCGATACTTGAAAGTATCGGTATCGGATAGTATCGGCCGATACCTGAAAAATATCGGATATCGCCGATACCGATATCCGATACCAATACAAGTCAATGGGACATCAAGTATCGGAATGTATCCTCATGAATCCCAGGGTCTGAAGGAGAGGAAACTCTCCTTCAGGCCCTGGGATCCATATTAAAGTGTAAAATAAAGAATTAAAATAAAAAATATTGTTATATTCACCTCTCCGGTGGCCCCTGGACATCAGCGGGAGGATCCGGCGTCCGGCACGGCTTCTTTCTTCAAAATGCGCGCCTTTAGGACCTGTGGAATGACGTCCCGGCTTCTGATTGGTCGCGTGCCGCCCATGTGACCGCCACGCGACCAATTAGAAGCCGCGACGTCATTCCTCAGGTCCTAAAAGGCGCTCATTCTAGGACTTTAGCTGAGGAATGACGTCGCGGCTTCTGATTGGTCGCGTGGCGGTCACATGGGCGGCACGCGACCAATCAGAAGCCGGGACGTCATACCACAGGTCCTAAAGGCGCGCATTTTGAAGAAAGAAGCCGTGCCGGACGCCGGTTCCTCGCGCAGATGTCCAGGGGCCGCCGGAGAGGTGAATATAACAATATTTTTTATTTTAATTCTTTATTTTACACTTCCGATACCGATACCCGATATCACAAAAATATCGGATCTCGGTATCGGAATTCCGATACCGCAAGTATCGGCCGATACCCGATACTTGCGGTATCGGAATGCTCAACACTAGTCACCTAGCACAACACATATTTCTCAATCCACCATAACATCAATGCCTGCACCTCACTCACAGTCCAGCAGTTTTTCCTGTTCTCAGTACTCCACCCTCTCTCAGTGCAGCAGCCAGCCCTCAGTTTTGCAGTTGTGGTCACTTAAAAGAATGTTTCCTCCAACACATGCCAAAGCTAAATGCTTGAACTCTACCATCTCCAATCTGTTGGCTACTGAAATGGTGCCTTTCCACCTAGCACCCGCAGATGGTTTCAGAAAGTTGATGGTCGTCACAGTCCCCATTGCCCAGTCACCATTACTTCTCTAAGAAAGCTGTGATTGTGCTACACCAGCATGTTGCAGACATCTCCCGTTCCCTGAAAAAATCTATGTCTGCAGTGGTGCATTTCATCACTGATACCAGGACAAGCAAACATGGGCATGGGCGTTACATTTCACAGACTGGGCACTGGGTGACTATGTTGGCTGTGTGGGCAGGTGGTCCAGAGGCAGCTCCACAATTTTTGAATTCCCAAGGTTTACGGGACCAACCCCTGTAGCTAACATCTCCTCTACTGCTTCTGGCTCCCCCTCTAGGGCCTCTTCTTGTGCCCTCAATCTCTCCTTTAATAGGACATGCGCTCCAACAGTGAGTATAGTATAACCCCATCTACGTACTGCCCAGCCATGGCTCACCACAATCAGGCTGTGTTCAAATTAATATGCCTTCGAGATTGCAGTCACACAGCTCAAGAGTTGTAGATAACTATCCAGGCTCTCATTTAGAGAAATTACTGTCTCCCCTGAACCTGGAGCCAGAGAAGTCCATGTGCGATAACGGTGCCTTGCATGGCTTGCATCCTCAAGCTGAATGCACTGCAGCAGAAAGTATGATCGCTGTGTGCTCACTTCAAATTACTACGCCTTGCAAGTCATCGACTTTCATCGCTACAGAGATCATTTGGCCTACAGGTTAACCGTTTGACATACATTGTTCTGACAGGGTGGAATTCCACTCTGCACGTGTTTCAGTGACTGTGACAGCAGCAATGATTCCTGGTGCAGCACCCCAGTAGGTGGGCGGAATGCCTGGGTAGAAAATCTGTGTCTGAGGGAGAAACCACTGGCCCTTCCCCTGTGTTACGTTCTTCCCAATCTGCTGTCCAGGAAGGAGGCACTGCCTCTTTTCCACAACCTACAGTTGCACAGACACAACAGTCAGCAACAGTCCAGTTCATTGTCCCAGCTCAGCGTTCAGGCGTCCCTTGTCAGCATAAATGTCTCTTCCCAAATTGTTAGTTAAATTGGGCAAATGTATTCGTTAGCACTTTACATTGCCTGGTGCTGGACAAAGTCCATTGCTGGTTTTCCAGGCTCCTAAATGAGACTTGTGTCTCTTTAGTAAACTGTCGGTTCCCTTAAATTTTCTAAATGTGAGTAAAAAAAATGGTGGGATATTGCCCAGCTTCTGTACATTTTAGGCACGTCTTTGAGACTGGGTTAATATGCATGGCAAATCTATTCAGGTGGCAGCTTTATGCATATTGGAACATGGTTATTGACAGGTTAAGGCCTTTACCTGTGGTCTTTAGCACTGCCTGTCACCTGACGAATACACTCCACAGACCTCATCACTCTCTGGGACATATCCTGTAATTATTTCATTGTTGCTCAAACCATGCAAAAGAGAAATTCTGCCTGGTTGGGTAGTTTACAGAAGAAGTGGGTAGGCTTGTGCAGATTGGTCAACAGCACTCCTGTCTCATTTCCTTGAGGAGACAGATTCCAAGTAAAATGAGGCGTGTACATGACCACAATACATACTCTAGCTTGCATTCGCTGTATTCAGAATTTAATTCTAATGCTTTTGGTGTCTGGCAGTATCCAATGTAGTGATATTGAGCATTCAGCTCCCCCCAACTCTTGTATAATATTCACCTTACAACAGCTTCACCCACTATGACAGTGTTTCCATTGGGATCTGGTGGCAAAAATAAACTTTGGAGTTCACAAAATTCATGTTTCAGGACACCTGTTGATCCTCTGAAAATGTCAAGTGAGAGCCGCAAAATGACATGGCGGTGGACGAAGTCCAAAATTCCAATGGGCATGTTTTAGTGGGCATTGTACAGTGATGGAGAATATGTACTCCACTATCTAGCTAACAGTTTGGAATGAGGGAGGGACCTCCCAAATATAGGAGTAAGAGCTTTCCCTAATGTTTGATACAAGGTCACCTGGGGGCCATTACCAAACTCAGTTTTCATGGCACCTCTTGGCCCTCTGAAAATATGAAGCAAGGGCCGCATAATCACAGGGAGGTGGATGTGGTGGTTAGGGCTGGCGAAGCCCAAATTTCAAATGGGCATGTTTCAGCTGGCATTGTAAAGTGATGGGAAATATGTATTCCACTATCTAGCTAACAATTTGAAATGAGGGAGGGACCTTCCAAATGTAAGAGTGAGAGCTCTCTCAAATGTATGATACAGGGTCACCTGAGGGCCCTTCCCAAACTCAGGTTTCACGGCACCTGCTGGCCCTCTGAAAAAAATGAAGCGAAGGCCGCATAATGACATGGCGGTGGATGTGATGGCAGTGGCGGGCAAAGCCCAAAATTCAAATGTTTTAACTAGCATTGTACAGTGATGGGGAATATGTATTTCACTATCTATCTAACAATTTGGAATGCGGGAGGGACCTCCCTAATGTAAAAGTAGGAGCCCTCAAAAATATTGATGGAAAAACTAAAGCCAAGATGTGAACATATGCTAAAGGGGAGATATAATTTTTTTTATTTTATTTTATTATTTTGCATTATATACATATAATTATGTATATAACTAGATGGCAGCCCGATTCTAACGCATCGTGTATTCTAGAATATGTATGTAGTTTATTTATGAAGATTTTAGAATAATACATTGAATACACAGGATTCGGACAGCTCCTGTCGCTGATTGTTGGCGGCCGGCCACGTAGTATATAGCACAGCCACGTAGTATATAACAGCCCACATAGTAAATAGCACAGCCAAGTAGTATATTGCACATCCACGTAGTATATTGCACAGCCAAGTAGTATATAGCACAGCCCACGGAGTATATAGCACAGCCACATAGTATATAACACAGCCCACGGAGTATATTGCACAGCCACGTATTATATAGCACAGCCCATGGAGTGTATAACAGCCCACGTAGCATATATCACAGCTCACGTAGTATATAACAGCCCATGCACGCAGTATATAACACTGCCCACGAAGTGTATAACACAACCCACGTAGTGTATAACACAGCCCACATAGTATATAGCACAGCCCACATAGTATATAGCACAGCCACGTAGTATATTGCACAGCACACGTAGTATATTGCACAGCCCATGTAGTATATTGCACAGCCCACATAGTACATTGCACAGCCCACATAGTATATTGCACAGCCTACATAGTATATTGCAGAGCCCACGTAGTATATTGCACAGCCCATGTAGTATATTGCACAGCCCACGTAGTATATAGCAATGTGGGCATCATATCCCTGTTAAAAAAAAGAATTAAAATAAAAAATAGTTATATACTCACCTTCCGTTGGCCCCCGGATCTAGGCGAAGCATTTAACGATGCTCCTCACGCACTCCGGTCTCAAGAGTGCATTGCGGTCTCGCGAGATCGCAATGCATGGAGCGGTTACGGGAGCATCGCGAGGCGCGGGAAAGGCCTGTTCTGGATCCGAGGGGCCGACGGACGGTGAGTATATAACTATTTTTTATTTTTTTATTATTTTTAACATTAGATCTTTTTACTATTGATGCTGCATAGGCAGCATCAGTAGTAAAAAGTTGGTCACACAGGGTTAATAGCAGCGTTAACGGAGTGCATTACACCGCGGCATAACGCAGTCTGTTAGCGCTGCCATTAACCCTGTGTGAGCGCTGACTGGAGCGGTGTATGGAGCAGGCACTAACAGCGGGGAGTAAGGAGCGACCATTTTGCCGCCGGACTGTGCCCGTCGCTGATTGGTCGTGGCTGTTTTGCCGCTACCAATCAGCGACTTGGGATTTCCGTTACAGACAGACAGAAAGACGGAAGTGACCCTGAGACAATTATATAGTAGATTATATATATATATAATTATATACTTAATAAATATACATGTACATGTATCTGTATCTGTATAAATAAACTACATACATATTATAGAATACCCGATGCGTTAGAATCGGGTTACCATCTAGTTTATATATCAAAACGAATGTATGTGTGTGTGTTGTATCAACGATGATGTCATAATGTTTGCCATGGCAATGATGATATCATAAAGATTGCCATGGCGCAGATGATGTCATAATGGCTGCCATGGCGATGATGATGTCCATAATAGGTTGCAATGGTGACGGTTATGTCACAATGGTTGCCATGGTGACGATGATGTCATAATAGGTTGTAATGGTGACTAGTGTTGAGCGATACCGTCCGATACTTGAAAGTATCGGTATCGGATAGTATCGGCCGATACCCGAAAAATATCGGATATCGCCGATACCGATATCCGATACCAATACAAGTCAATGGGACATCAAGTATCGGAAGGTATTCTCATGGTTCCCAGGGTCTGAAGGAGAGGAAACTCTCCTTCAGGCCCTGGGATCCATAGGGATGTGTAAAATAAAGAATTAAAATAAAAAATATTGATATGCTCACCTCTCCGGCGGTCCCTGGACATCATGCTGCTAACCGGGAGGCTTCTTTGTTTAAAATGCGCGCCTTTAGGACCTGGGAATGACGTCCCGGGTTCTGATTGGTCGCGTGCCGCCCATGTGACCGGCACGCGACCAATCAGAAGCCGTGACGTCATTCGCAGGTCCTCAATTCCTAGAATTAGGAGTTTTTGTGAATGAGAATGACGTCGCGGCTTCTGATTGGTCGCGTGCCGCCCATGTGACCGGCACGCGACCAATCAGAAGCCGCGACGTCATTCTCATTCACAAAAACTCTCTTGGCATTCTCTTGATGAGCTTCAAGAGGTAGTCACCGGGAATGGTCTTCCAACAATCTTGAAGGAGTTCCCAGATATGCTTAACACTTGTTGGCCCTTTTGCCTTTACTCTGCGGTCCAGCTCACCCAAAACCATCTCGATTGGGTTCAGGTCTGGTAACTGTGGAGGCCAGGTCATCTGGTGTAGCACCCCATCACTTCTTGTTTAAATAGCCCTTACACAGCCTGGAGGTGTGTTTGGGGTCATTGCCCTGTTGAAAAATAAATGATGTTCCAACTAAACGCAAACCGGATGGAATAGCATGCCGCTGCAGGATGATGAGGTAGCCATGCTGGTTCAGTATGCCTTCCATTTTGAAAAAATCCCCAACAGTGTCACCAGCAAAGCACCCCCACACCATCACACCTCCTCCTCCATGTTTCACGGTGGGAACCAGGCATGTAGAGTCCATCCGTTCACCTTTTCTGCATCACACAAAGATACGGTGGTTGGAACCAAAGATCTCAAATTTGGACTCATCAGACCAAAGCACAGATTTCCACTAGTGTAATGTCCATTCCTTGCGTTCTTTAGCCCAAGCAAGTCTCTTCTGCTTGTTGCCTGTCCTTAGCAGTGGTTTCCTAGTAGCTATTTTACCATGAGGGCCTGCTGCACAAAGGCTCCTCTTAACAGTTGTTAAATATAGAAAACTCAAGGCACGGTACACATAAACAAATCATGTAAAGGAGGGAACCATCACCACCAATGTGCACCAATAGGATATATAATGGACAAATCGGTAATTCAAACAAAAAACACAAAGAGAACCCGAAACAAAGTTCAATGAAAGGTATATATAGCAATATTTAATTAGAATATATGGTGAAGTGGTAGAGTGGAAAAAATACCAGAAATAGGCACTACACCAGGGACATACAAATGGCAATCATAATTAATAAGTGTAGCCGCAGTGGAAATTAAACTTATATATGCATATCTATGTATATATGCCTTCCTAACTTCCTAACAAAAAAAATTGGTTCTGAAATTGTGCTGATGTTAAGTAGACACTTTGGAAATGTTATTTGTTAACTATTGTGTGTGACATATTGTTAGGGCCAGCGGAACGCACCAAATAAAATAAAGGGAGATATGGGGTGCGTTCGCAGCCCTAGTCCACCGTGCAGATATGGAACCTGCTGCTGAATAATGACGGATGATTGCTTGCTCACACGTGGGTTAGACCTCACCCAGTGTGAATGGAAGCAAATTCTGTTGCTTTTCAGAGTCACCAAATAAGCGCTGCACCCTGTTAGCAGTCACAGGGTGTAGTTGAAAGACACCGGTGGATCCCTATAATTCACCCCCACTAAACTGGTGATTGGACTCGCTCTGGCTTTTGAGAAAAGATGAGAATATCGTCCAGATAGACTACAACTGAGGTGGAGAGCATATCCCGGAAGATATCATTCACAAAGTCTTGGAAAACAGCTGGGGCATTACAGAGCCCGAAGGGTATCACCAGGTATTCATAGTGCCCGTCCCTGGTGTTAAATGTCGTCTTCCATTCATCCCCTCATGGATGCGAATCAGGTTGTTAGCCCCCCGCAGACCAAGCTTAGTTAATACCCTAGTTCCACAACCTATCAAACAGCTCAGATATCAAGGGCAGAGGATACTTGTTCTTAATGGTGATGGCATTAAGACCCCTGTAATCTATGCATGGACGTAGTACTCCATTCTCCGTCAGCACAAAGAGGAACTCCGCCCCTGCAGGTGACACTGACTTCCTAATGAATCCTCTTGCTAAATTCTCCAGAATGTATTGGGACATTGCCTCCATCTCCGGGAGAAACAGGGGATAGACTCGACCCCGGGGAGGCTCTGCACCCGGTAAGATGTCAATAGGACAGTCATAGGGGCGGTGAGGCGGAAGGGTCTCCACAGCCCTGTTGGAGAACACGTCCACAAAGGGCCAATAGTGCTTGGGGAGAGAGGAAAGATCTGCGGGTACTTCTGTAGTGGCAGCCTGAACTCACTCCCTCAGACATGTACTCTCACAGGATTCACCTCATCCCAGAATTCTCCCAGAGGGCCACACTATATGAGGAGAGTGGTAACGTAGCCATGGTATCCCTAACAGAACCTCATCAATTCCTTCGGGAATGAACAGCAGGGAGATAATCTCCTGATGGGATGGAGACATGGATAAAGTAAATGGGATGGTCTGGTGTGTTATCTATGAGGGCATTGTCGACCCATTTACCACTCTTACAGTAACAGGTTTGGCGAGCATCACCAGGGGTATTGCATGCCATTGGGCAAAGGCAGAAGACATAAAATTTTCCTCCGCCCCGGAATCCACAAAAAGCTCTACCATAAGAGAGGAAGGGCCTAAGGTAATTGTTCCATTGAAAGACAGTTTGGAGGAAAATGCAGCTCTGTCTAATGAACCTTGTCCTACGGTTACTACACGCGATCATTTCCTGACCGCTGAAGATATTTCTTAGTATAATGTCCTGACTTCTGGCAGACAGTACAGACCATGGGTATTCGATCGCCCCGGGACTTAGATCCCGCTCGAGAATCCTCCATGGTCTCATCTGGCTCGGATTCCTGAACCGGAGATTCCAGAGGTCTGGCGAAGGTGGGAGCCAGGGTAATCCTCTGCCTATACTGGGCTCGATCAAACTTTAGTTCATTAAAATGAAGTTCGATACGGGTAGATATTGCTATTAGCTCCTCCAGTGTGGCAGGAATCTCCCAAGTGGCCAAGACGTCCTTCACATGGTCAGCCAGTCCCTTCCAAAATGCTGAGATAAGGACTTTATCTGGCCACTCTAGCTCAGATGCCAAAGTCCAGAAGTGGATGGCAAAATGGCTAATCATGGACAAACCCTGTGTCAGTGCCAGCAGTTGGAGTGCCGTATCATGGGTGACACAAGGTCCCCAAAAGACCTGTTTCAGAGTACCCAAGAACCAAGGAGCACTCTGCACCACATGATCGTCACGCTCCAACAGCAGCGTTGCCCACTCCAACGCCCTGCCCGACAGGAGAGATATAATAAATCCCACCTTAGCCCATTCTGTGGGAAAACGTGCAGCCAGGGGCTCAATATGAATAGCACACTGGCTCTCGAATACCTGACATAGCTTACTGTCACCAGCAAACTTATCTGGCAATGGGAGATGGGATAATGTCTGGGCAGGGGTGGCAGTGGACAAACTGGGTGCAGCTATGCTAGCAGCCTGAACAGCAACTGCGGTAACATCCATGGCCGAGGTTGTGTGCTCAAGAGCCGTCAACCTGCCCTCCAGCTGCTGAATGTACCGCTGTAGTGGCTGTTTGTCCGTCATTACTATCCAGACCCTGGCACTAGTATAATGCTAGGGCTAGCGGAATGCACCAAATAATATAAAGGGAGATATGAGGTGTGTTCTCAGCCCGGGATCCACCGTGCAGAGATGGAACCTGCTGCTGAGTAATGGTGGATGAACGCTTGCTCACACGTGGGTTAGACGTCACCCAGTGTGAATGGAAGAGAACTCTGTTGCTTCTCAGAGTCTCCAAATAAATTCTGCACCCTGGTAGCAGTCACAGGGTGCAGCTGAAAGACGCTGGTGGGATCCCTATAATTCACCCCCCACTAAACTGGTGATTGGACTCGCTCTGACCCTCGGTGGCTTTTGAGCCCGCGCCTGAGGACGCCCTAAGTCAGATGCTGAGCCAAGCACGAATTCCCACCCTACTCTAACCGGTAGTTTTGACAGAACTAACTGAACATTTACCGCACAGAGTGTTAGGTCTCGAGTTCCCGCTTCTGCACAGGGGGAATCTCGAGCCATCTCCGCTGCGGTCTCCCATTCTTATCCAGCCGCAGTGGAGTCTGCTCAGCAGGGACATCGGTCCCAGCGTCTTGCTCAGTATCACGCTGTACAGAGAGTTACTGCTGCTTCTTCAGCTTCTGCATTTAAAGTCAGTGCTGGTCAGCAGCGAGCGGACTTTTCTGGGACTAAGTCCTTGTCTGCACACACTGAGCATGCCCAGGGCAAGATCTCCCGTTGGAGATCGAGGGTCATGTGCTCAGTCTCTGCAGCACATTCCATTGGTCCTCTTGGCAGGTCTTGGAAGGGCAAAGTTTCTGTGGCCACTTCCTGTGCTGCAACTATATAAACTGCGCATGACCGCATGGCCATGCGCTAGTGTACAATTGTTAATGTGTGTATGTTGTGAGTGTAAGTCGTCCTTGGATACCCCTACCCTATTGAATGTCTGTTCGCGGAAGGTTTATGGTTGCTATCTAGCGCCCGACTTAGCCTACAGCACGAATCACACATTACAGCGTCCAGTTGCTCTAACCGCCAGTACGGCGCCGTGCACTTCCTCTGTGCTTTCCTTACCCAAGCCTGGGTGGTTAGTGGCATTCGTCAGTGCGGCACCGCATGCACTCTTGTGCCTTTAAATCGTTATTTGGTTTCCTTACACACCCAGTTGCGGTGTTATGCCAGCAAGGGTCTAATCGGACTTCAATCCTAGTTGGGGTTGAGTTCGCTGACTACTTGCTCGCGCTCTATGTGCGGTACCGCGATCCTGTGACGCAACAGGATCGCTTCCTTCACGTTGGGTGAAGTTTAACCCACGTGTGTATACTTATGAGTACCGCCATATAGTCCGTCGTTACTTGGCAGCAGGTTCCATCTCTGCACGGTGGACCCCGGGCTGTGAACGCACCATACTCTATCTGTCTTTATATTTGGTGCGTTCCGCTAGCCCTAACACAGAGTGTGTACAGCGCCGCTCTGGTGGACGCCACTATCCACCCTAACTAGGGTCAGTAAAGTGCACTGGTTGCGCACGGCGCTGCACTGGCGGTCATTGCTAAAAGACGCTGTAGGCTCATGCCTAGTGCTGGATGGCACAGTCTGGCGCTAGGTAGCTTAATCACCCAATTACTTTCAGCAACACTAGGGATGGGCATGATTAAGGAGCTTTCACTAGAATCAGTCACGCATAGTAACATAGTAACATAGTAACATATTTATTAAGGTTGAAGGAAGACTTTAAGTCCATCTAGTTCAACCCATAGCCTAATCTAACATGCCCTAACATGTTAATCCAGAGGAAGGCAAAAAAAAAATCATGTTACAAAGAGTAAGCTCCACATTGTTGAAAAAAATTCCTTCCCGACTCCACATATGGCAATCAGACTAGTTCCCTGAATCAACGCCCTATCAAGGAATCTAGTATATATATTCTGTGACATTATACTTTTCAAGACTGGCATCCAGTCCCCTCTTAAATTTAAGTAATGAATCACTCATTACAATGTCATACAGCAGAGAGTTCCATAATCTCACTGCTCTTACAGTAGAGAATCCGTGTCTGTTATTATGCACACACACAATTTCAGTTTTATACTAGAACATGGCTGTGCAGCCATGCGAACCTTTTATAGCTGTAGCCTTCTATGACCTTCCTAGTGATCCAGTTGAAGCCTTGAGCATGTGACCCCTGACCTCCAATGAGAGATCGACCCATGGGCATGCTCAGTAGAAGAAAAGCAGGACTTAGGCCGGTTTCACATTTGCGGTTGTGTCCGCAGCGTTTCTTCCACAAATATCCGCATGCGTTGTGTATTCCTATCTTTAACATTAGAGAGGCATGCGTTTGTGATTGTTCGCGTTTTGCCACGTTTGATGACGCATGCGTAGTTTCATCGTCTGCGGTTTGCCGTGGAAATGCAACATGTAGTAATTTTTAGAGGTGTCAATTTCCCGCCTGGAAACGTATGCGGTCGATTGCGCAAGGAGTGCACAAAAAAAACGCATTGTTGTCTATATGAACGCATGCGTTCACAAGCACATGCATTTGGTTGCGCTCGTGAACGCATGCGTTCCACAAGAGAAAAACATGTCTAGACACTGATAAGCCACCCCCCACATAGTAGGTGTTAACCCTCCATCACATACAATATTCGGACTAACGAGTTCACATACAATGTGCCTGTCAGGCGCCTGCTGGAAAAATACCTATAATATCTAATGTTTGCAATTTCAGTGCTCTAAAAGTGATCAGTGACCTTCATAGGGATGTAACAAAAGAGACTACACATAATCAGTTGCAAAAAAAAACATTTACTTAACATAAAACTAATAACTATGAAATACAAACTTTTCAAAACTCCCGCCAAATAGTCCCCAGTTCGACTCTCTCAAAAAAATGTACAAAGAAAATTTTTGAACACAAACTTAATTTTAAGGTACCTTAAGTACTATTAAAAACATATTCAATCAGAAGTAGATGCTGAGGTTTCCCCAGAAAAGTCACACTTGCAGAGCAAATAGCAAGAATTACACACCATTTTTGCATGTGTCAGGCAAATTGCTTTATGACATTTGAGACATTCATAATTTGAAAGCCTTCTGGTTCCGCTTTCCGTTTGGCAGGTGGTGCATCTCCTTCTTTTGTGAGGTGGTGCAGATGGTGACTTTTCACCATCATCTTCTGGGCGGAACCTTTTGAGCTGAACTTGAAGGCGAGAGGGGATACCGATTGTTTTCACGCTTCTCCTGCATAGCTCTCCAAGTACTAGTTCTTTTCCAATATAATATGATCCAACTTCTTCATCCTCACCACTGTCACCATCTTGCTCTGTTTCAGAATCCAGAACACATTCTTCCACCTCATCATGAGAATCAATCTCACTTTCCTCTCCTAAATCCTCATTCATTGTGAGGTCTCTGTCATCTAACAGCATGTTTGTTACTTCCTCAACATCAAGTTGTTTGGATAAATTGTACATTTTCCTCTCCATTTCAGCAGATAATCTGAAGCAAGAGAAGGAATATGTTAGGGAACTACTGTATATGCCTGAGCAGCACACTTTCTTTTATAAAATCTCCCTTATTTCTATGAAATATCCTCACATTTTGTGCTATACATTCATAAAACAAGCTAAATAAACTATTGTGATGAATAAAAACATAAAATACCAACCTTACTGAATGTGACGTATTCACATACAATGAGCCTGAGAGATCTGTGCAGCTATATCCTCTCCCCTGAAGCTCTGAAATCCAACTGTGATATCAGGTTTCACAGACCTTCAAGAGACAGGAGACTACCTGGAGGGAGGGGATTTCCTCACAATCTGGTGAGGAAGGAGAAATGAAAGTAAAAGAGAAGCGCCTGTCAGATCAGTTGTATGTGACGGAGGGATAAAGGGAGGGAGTGGACCTTTGCAGGTCACTACTCAGCAGACACTGGAGCAGGCGAGACACAGGCTACATCTTGGAGGAAAACAAGACACTGAACAATGTGAGTATATCCTAGCCAATGCCTTTATTTTCTATTTTCTGTCTCTACATGTCCTAATTTCTTGCATTTCTTTCTTTCTACATGCATCAGAATGTCTTCTTCTTCTGATGAGGAGCAACGTCCTGGGCCGTCGGAAGTAGAACATGTCAGTGAGGTGAGTACTTGCCTCCTCAGATTGGTAAGTATTCACTGTCACATCCACACATTTTGTGACAATTTTTGTTTTTCATTTTTTAGAGCTCTTCTTCATCTGCGGCAGAGACTGGGCAGGATAAGCGGAGTCAAGGTCGGGTGGAAAGACGGCAGCAGGTACGTATACAAGACTGACTGTTTACTGTATCCTCAGTGTAACATTCTTGAATCTTCCTTTCTTTCCATTCCTATTTCTTTACTTTTTTCTTCTGGAATCCTTTTGTATGTTGACTTTCCTATTCATGCCATTTCTCAGCATCTTTTTTCTTTCTTTTCCTTATGTTAATTGACCAAACTTTAATGACTTTATTTAATTTTTAGGTTCCACAACGGGAGTATGACCTAATTGAAAATGACCTCCTCATCTCCCTGGTCCAGGAGCGAGTCCTTTTGTGGGACATCCGGGATCCACTGCACTCAAACAATGTCACGATGCGGCGCCTATGGAATGAGGTGGCCAAAGAGATGTGGGATAGCTGGGACAATGCCCCGACTCGGGTCCGAAGTGCATTTGGTAAGTATTGCACTGCAGTGTGAAGCAGAAGAGACCTTGGCCGTGCTCACTCAACTGTGTGTGATGAGAGAAACTCTCAGGAGTTTCTCTCATCACACACGGTTGTGTGAGCATGGCAAAAAGTCAATTTTCTGACCATAATGGTTTTTTTTTAACGGTTGCCAAAGTCAAAATACGTTGGCGTTCGATGAAGGACCGCTTCAACAAGGACCTGCGTCAAGAGAGCCGTTTTCTCAGTGGTTCAGGAGCAAGGATGCGAAGATATAAATACCATAGTGTTCTGCCATTTTTAAGACCATTCTTGTATATTAGTTATGTTAAGCTGTGTAAAATGTTTTTGTCTAGTTGTTTTGCAAACAGTTTTAAAATGTTGCTAATAAAATTATTTTGCAATTTTGATTGCAACTATACCGAAATCACAATATGTTGTGTTCTTGCAAGAACAAAATAAATCAGAAATGTGAATGTATATGTAAAGGGATGCTCTGATGAGAACACTAAACTATCTCCTGTTTACAGGTAAATCATTGAGCTGTGACTTCCAGTAACATAACTAGTAGCATGAACCAATTTTTTATTGTACCTTATTATGGCTACTGTCACACATCAGTTTTTTGCCTTCAGGCATAACTCAGCGATTTTTAAAAAAAATGGGATCCAATGCAAATTTTCAAAAACTGATGCCCCGTATTCGTTTTTTTGCTGCATCTGTTTTTGCTTACCGGGTCTAGAGTTTGGACTTCCTGTTCCGAGAGAGAGAGAGACCAGAATGGAAAAAGAAGCTACCGGGCAAGCTCAGTGTAAAAATACCGGAAACGGTAGCCGGATTCAGTTGTTTCATCTCACGTTTCATCCGTCTATAGCTATATAACCGTCGCTGTGCATTTTTTCGCTGGACAGAATAAACTAGTATTATGCTAGGGCTAGAGGAACACACCAAATAATATAAAGGGAGATATGAGGTGCGTTCACAGCCTGGGATCCACCGTGCAGAGATGGAACCTGCTGCTGAGTAATGGCGGATGAACGCTTGCTCACACGTGGCTTAGACGTCACCCAGTGTGAATGGAAGAGAACTCTGTTGCTTCTCAGAGTCCCCAAATAAATTCTGCACCCTGGTAGCAGTCACAGGGTGCAGCTGAAAGTTGCTGGTGGGAACCCTATAATTCACCCCCACTAAACTGGTGATTGGACTCGCTCTGACCCTCGGTGGCTTTTGAGCCCACGCCTGAGGACGCCCTGAGTCAGATGCTGAGCCAAGCGCGAATTCCCACCCTACTCTAACCGGTAGTTTTGACAGAACTAACTGAACATTTACCGCACAGAGTGTGTACAACGCCGCTCTGGCGGACGCCACTATCCACCCTAACTAGGGTCAGTAAAGCGCACTGGTTGCGCATGGCGCTGCACTGGCGGTCATTGCTAAAAGATGCTGTAGGCTCATGCCTAGTGCTGGATGGCACAGTCTGGCGCTAGGTAGCTCAATCACCCAATTACTTTCAGCAACACTAGGGATGGGCATGATTAAGGAGCTTTCATTAGAATCAGTCACACATAGTAACATAGTAACATAGTTATTAAGGTTGAAGGAAGACTTTAAGTCCATCTAGTTCAACCCATAGCCTAACCTAACATGCCCTAACATGTTAATCCAGAGGAAGGCAAAAAAAAACCATGTGGCAAAGAGTAAGCTCCCCATTGTTGAAAAAAATTCCTTCCCAACTCCACATACGGCAATCAGACTAGTTCCCTGGATCAACGTTTTGTCCGTCCGCCAGAAAAATCATTTTGGATGGATCCAGCAAAAAACGGATGAAATGTGTGGCCATAAGGTGCAATCCGGCGCTAATGCAACTCTATGAGAAAAAAACGGATGCGGCGGAAAAAAAAAACAGTTTTTTCCAAAATTCGCGGGATTGTGCCTGACAGCAAAAACCTGATGTGTGAAAGTAGCCTAAACCATGTTATTTGTATATGTGAATATCTCGACTAAGCTGTGCAGCATGTCACAGAATTTCATTATATAATGCTCCTCCTAAAAAACAGCCTGCAACTTTTTGTGTCTTTTTTTTACAAATATGTTGTGAAAAATAATGAGTCTAAGCTGGCTACCAACATTATTGCTGCCACAGTTTTGTTCATCTATTCATCTGTAATGTGTATTTATTTCCATTGTTGTATTATGCCTTTAACACCTTTACTCCCAAGGGTGGTTTGCACGTTAATGACCAGGCCAATTTTTACAATTCTGACCACTGTCCTTTTATGAGGTTATAACTCTGGAACACTTCAACGGATCCCAGTGATTCTGATATTGATTCTTATCACATATTGTGCTTCATGATAGTGGTAAAATTTATTTGATATTACATGCGTTTATTTGTGAAAAAAATGGAAATTTGGCCAAAATTTTGAAAATTTCGCAATTTTCCAACTTTGAGTTTTTATGCAATTAAATCACAGGTTTTTTTTTAAGGAATTATAAGGGTTAAAAGTTGACCAGCAATTTCTCATTTTTACAACACCATTTTTTTAGGGACCACATCTCATTTTAAGTCATTTTGAGGGGTCAATATGATAGAAAATACCAAAGTGTGACACCATTCTAAAAACTACACCCCTCTAGGTGCTCAAAACCACATTCAAGAAGTTTATTAACCCTTCGGGTGTTTCACAGGAATTTTTGGAATGTTTAAATAAAAATGAACATTTAACTATTTTTCACAAACAATTTACTTCAGCTCCAATTTGTTTTATTTTACCAAGGGTAAGCAAAGAAATTGGACCCCAAAAGTTGTTGTTCAATTTGTCCTGAGTATGCTGATACCCCATATGTGGGGGTAAACCACTGTCTGGACACATGGGAGAGCTCGGAAGGGAAGGAGCGCCGTTTGACTTTTCAATGCAAAATTGACAGGAATTGAGATGGGACGCCATGTTGCGTTTGGAGAGCCCCTGATGTGCCTAAACATTGACCCCCCCACAAGTGACACCATTTTGGGAAGTAGACCCCCTAAGGAACTTATCTAGAGGTGTGGTGAGCACTTTGACCCACCAAGTGCTTCACAGAAGTTTATAATGTAGAACCGTAAAAATAAAAAATCATATTTTTTCACAAAAAATATATTTTCACCCCCAATTTTTTATTTTCCCAAGGGTAAGAGAAGAAATTGGACCCCAAATGTTGTTGTACAATTTGTCCTGAGTACGCTGATACCCCTTATGTGGGGGTAAACCACTGTTTGGGTGCATGGGAGAGCTCGGAATGGAAGGAGCACCGTTTGACTTTTCAATGCAAAATTGACAGGAATTGAGATGGGACGCCATGTTGCATTTGGAGAGCTACTGATGTGCCTAAACATTGAAACCCCCCAAAAGTGACACCATTTTGGAAAGTAGACCCCCTAGAGAACTTATCTAGAGGTGTGGTGAGCACTTTGACCCACCAAGTGCTTCACAGAAGTTTATAATGCAGAGCCGTAAAAATAAAAAATCATATTTTTTCACAAAAATTATCTTTTCGCCCCCAATTTTTATTTTCCCAAGGGTATGAGAAGAAATTGGACCCCAAATGTTGTTGTACAATTTGTCCTAAGTACACTGATACCCCATATGTGGGGGAAAACCACTGGGCGCATGGGACAGCTCGGAAGGCAAGGAGCGCCGTTTGACTTTTCAATGCAAAATTGACAGGAATTGAGATGGGACTCCATGTTGCATTTGGAGAGCCCCTGATGTGCCTAAACATTGAAACTTTCCACAAGTGACACCATTTTGGAAAGTATACCGCCTAAGGAACTGATCTAGAGGTGTCGTGAGCACTTTGACCCACCAAGGGCTTCACAGAAGTTTATAATGCAGAGCCGTAAAAATAAAACAAAAATTTTTTCCCACAAAAATTATTTTTAGCCCCCAGTTTTCTATTTTCCCGAGGGTAACAGGAGAAATTGGACCCCAAAAGTTGTTGTCCAATTTGTCCTGAGTACCATGATACCCCATATGTGGGGGGACCACCGTTTGGGCGCATGGAAGGGCTCGGAAGGGAAGGAGCGCCATTTGGAATGCAGGCTTAGATGGAATGGCATGCAGGCGTCACATTGCGTTTGCAGAGCCCCTAATGTACCTAAACAGTAGAAACCCCCCACAAGTGACACCATTTTGAAATGTAGACCCCCTAAGGAACTCATCTAGATGTGTTGTGAGAGCTTTGAACCCCCAAGTGTTTCACTACAGTTTATAACGCAGAGCCGTACAAATAAAAAATATTTTTTCCCCCCAAAATTATTTTTTAGCCCGCAGTTTTGTATTTTCCCAAGGGTAACAGGAGAAATTGGATCCCAAAAGCTGTCATCCAATTTGTCCTGAGTACGCTGATGCCCCATATGTGGGGGGAACCACCGTTTGGGTGCATGGGAGGACTCGGAAGGGAAGGAGCACCATTTGGAATGCAGACTTAGATGGAATGGTCTGCAGACGTCACATTGTGTTTGCCGAGCCCCTAATGTACCTATACTTTAGAAACCCCCATAAATGACCCCATATTGGAAACTAGACCCCATAAGGAACTCATCTAGATGTGTTGTGAGAGCTTTGAACCCCCATGTGTTTCAGTACAGTTTATAATGTAGAGCCGTGCAAATAAAAAATATTTTTTTTCCCCAAAAAATTTATTTTTAGCCCACAGTCTTGTATTTTCCCAAGGGTAACAGGAGAAATTGGACCCCAAAAGTTGTTGTCCAATTTGTCCTGAGTACGCTGATGCCTCATATGTGGGGGGAACCACCGTTTGGGTGCATGGGAGGGCTCGGAAGGGAAGGAGCACCATTTGGAATGCAGACTTAGATGGAATGGTCTGCAGGCGTCACATTGTGTTTGCAGAGCCCCTAATGTACCTAGACATTAGAAACCCCCCATAAGTGACACCATATTGGAAACTAGACCCCCAAGGAACTTATCTAGATGTGTTGTGAGAACTTTGAACCCCCAAGTGTTTCACTACAGTTTATAACGCAGAGCCGTGAAAATAAAAAAATCCTTTTTTCCCCCACAAAAAATATTTTTAGCCCCCAGTTTTGTACTTTCCCAAAGGTAACAGGAAAAATTGGACCACACAAGTTGTTGTACAATTTGTCCTGATACCCCATATGTGGGGGGGAACCACCGTTTGGGCACATGGCAGAGCTCGGAAGGGAAGGAGCGCCGTTTGGAATGCAGACTTAGATGGTTTGGTCTGCAGGCGTCACGTTGCATTTGCAGAGCCCCTGATGTACCTAAACAGTAGAAATTACCACAAGTGACCCCATATTGGAAACAAGACCCCGAAACGAACTTATCTAGATGTGTTGTGAGAATTTTGATCCCTAGCCCTAACCCTAACCCTAACCATAGCCCTAACCTTAGCCCTAACCCTAGCCCTGACCCTAACCCTAGCCCTAACCCTAACCCTAACCCTAGCCCTAACCCTAGCCCTAACCCTAGCCCCAACCCTAGCCCCTACCCTAACCCTAGCCCTAACCCTAACCCTAGCCCTAACCCTAACCCTAGCCCTAACCCTAATGGGAAAATGGAAATAAATACATTTTTTTAATTTTTTAATTTTTCCCTAACTAAGGGGGTGATGAAGGGGCGTTTGATTTACTTTTATAGCAGGTTATTTAGCGGATTTTTTTGATTGGCAGCCTTCACATACTGAAAGACGCTTTTTATTGCAAAAAATATTTTTTGCGTTACCACATTTGGAGAGCTATAATTTTTCCATATTTAAGTACACAGAGTCATGTGAGGTCTTGTTTTTTGCGGGACAAGTTGACATTTTTATTGGTAACATGTTCAGGCATGTGACATTTTTTTATTGCTTTTTATTCCGATTTTTGTGAGGCCGAATGATCGAAAACCAGCTATTCATGAAATTCTTTTGGGGGAGGCGTTTATACCGTTCCGCGTTTGGTAAAATTGATAAAGCAGTTTTATTCTTCGGGTCAGTACTATTACAGCAATATCTCATTTATATTATTTTTTTATGCTTTGGCGCTTTTATACGATAAAAACTATTTTATAGAAAAAATAATTATTTTGGCATCGCTTTATTCTCAGGACTATAACTTTTTTATTTTTTTGCTGATGATGCTGTATGGCGACTCGTTTTTTTGCAGGACAAGATGACGTTTTCAGCGGTACCATGATTATTTATATTTGTCTTTTTGATTGCGTGTTATTCCACTTTTTGTTCGGCGGTATGATAATAAAGCGTTGTTTTTTGCCTCGGTTTTTTTTCTTACGGTGTTTACTGAAGGGTTTAAATAGTTGGGCAGTTTTATAGGTTGGGTCGTTACAGACGCGGCAATACTAAAAAATGTGTATTTTTATTGTTTGTTATTTTTATTTAGATAAAGAAATGTATTTATGGGAATAATATTTTTTTTTCTTTATTTAGGAATTTTTTTTTTTTTAAACATGTGGAAATTTTTTTTTTACTTTGTCCCAGGGGGGGACATCACAGATCGCTGATCTGACAGTTTGCACAGTACTCTGTCAGATCAGCGATCTGACTTACAGCGCTGCAGGCTTACCAAGCGCGTGCTCTGAGCAGGCACTTGGTAAGCCACTTCCTTCCCTGCAGGACCTGGATGCCGTGGCCATTTTGGAACCGGGCCTGCAGCAAAGAAGGAGGTAAGAGACCTTCGGAGCAACGAGATCACATCGCGTTGCTGCAGGGGTCTCAGGGAAGCCTGCAGTGAGCCCCCTCCCTGCGCGATGCTTCCCTATACCGCCGGCACACTGCGATCATGTTAGATCGCGGTGTGCCGGGGGTTAATGTGCCGGGGGCAGTCCGTGACCGCTCCTGGCACATAGTGCCAGATGTCAGCTGCGATAGGCAGCTGACACCTGGGCGCGATCGGCCGCTCTCCCCCCGTGAGCGCGGCCGATCGCGTATGACGTACTATCCCGTTGGTGGGCATACGGGCCCACCCCACCTCGACGGGATAGTACGTCATATGTCAGAAAGGGTTAAGGTTGACACTAGTAATGAGTGAATATACTCGTTACTCGAGATTTCCCGAGCACGCTCGGGTGACCTCTGAATATTTTTTAGTGCTCAGAGATTTAGTTTTCATCGCCGCAGCTGAATGATTTACATCTGTTAGCCAACATAATTACGTGGGGGTTGCCTGTTTGCTAGGGAATCCCCACATGTAATTAAGCTGGCTAAGAGATGTAAATCATTCAGCTGAGGCGAGGGAAACTAAATCTCCGAGCACTAAAAAAATACTCGGAGGTCACCCGAGCATGCTCGGGAAATCTCGAGTAACGAGTATATTCACTCATCACTAGCTGACACCCATCTGTATTTTTTGGCATGGAGATTGGTTGAGACAGGAAATGTATGGATTCTGAGCTATGATTATAAAATCAGGATATTAGAGAAGGTGATTACAAAACCTTGTCGTCAGACTGGAAATGGCCAGCCAGAAAGACAGTGAACAAATATATGAGTGCAACAGCTGTGCTCCACTCTTCTAATTTGATGTGCAAAAAATGTACTCTCTTTGAGTTGAATGTGCTGTATTATGCTCTGGCGAGATACCCAAGTCATAATAAACTAAAGATGTAGAAAAAAGTACTTATGCTCAGAAAATCTCTCACCTCACCTCTTAAAAAAAAAACAATTAATGCTAACTCCATCACTCACCTATGCTATTCACTGTTTGTTATACGGTCCTTGTTGCCTCTTTAATCACTGCAGAATGCTGAAACCCCAGACATCTTCACTAGGGTTGAGCGAAACGGGTCGTTCATTTTCAAAAAGTCGCCGACTTTTGGCAAAGTCGGGTTTCATGAAACCCGATCCGACCCCTGTGCGGGGTCGGCCATGCGGTACGCGACTTTCGCGCCAAAGTCGCGTTTCAATGACGCGAAAAGTGCCATTTCTCAGCCAATGAAGGTAAACGCAGAGTGTGGGCAGCGTGATGACATAGGTCCTGGTCCCCACCATCTTAGAGAAGGGCATTGCAGTGATTGGCTTGCTGTCCGCGGCGTCACAGGGGCTATAAAGGGGCGTTCCCGCCAACCGCCATGTTACTGCTGCTGATCTGAGCTTAGGGAGAGGTTGCTGCCGCTTCGTCAGAAGCATGGATAGCGTTAGGCAGGGTCCATTAACCACCAAACCGCTTGTGCTGTAGCGATTTCCACTGCCCAACACCACCTTCGGTGTGCAGGGATAGTGGAAGCTACATTTTTTTTTTTCCTCAGCGCTGTAGCTCATTGGGCTGCCCTAGAAGGCTCCCTGAGAGCTGCATTGCTGTGTGTACGCCGCTGTGCAAACCAACTGCTTTTTTCAAAGCACAAATCCTCTTGTTCCTTCCTTTCTGCACAGCTATCTTTTTTGTTTGTCCACACTTTTTATTTAATTTGTGCATCAGTCCACTCTTTATTGCTGCCTGCCATACCTGGCTGAGATTACTGCAGGGAGATAGTAATTGAAGGACAGTTCCTTTTTTTTTTTTTTTTGTGGGAGATTAAGATTGGCATTTCTGCTAGAGTGCCATCCCTGTCTGTGTCATCTCTCACTCAGTGGGCCATAGAAAGCCTATTTATTTTTTTGCTTGATTTGGGTTCCAAAATCTACCTGAAAAAATCACAACATCAATCAGTGGGAGAAAAATATTGGCCTCAGGGCTTGTGTGCCACTCCTGACTCCTGTGTGTGCCATCTCTCACTCAGTGGGCCATAGAAAGCCTATTAATTTTTTTGCTTGATTTGGGTTCTAAATTCTACCTGAATAAATCAATAAATCAATCAGTGGGAGATTAATATTGGCCTTTGGGCTTGTGTGCCAGTCCTAAGCGTGCCATCTCTCTCTCTCAGATAGTGGGCCATAGAAAGCCTATTTATTATTTTTTTTATTGGGTTTATAAATTTTCCCTGGGAAAAAAAAAAAAAGTGGGAGATTAATATTGGCCTCTGGGCTTGTGTGCCAGTCCTGAGCGTGCCATCTCTCTCACAAATAGTGGGCCATAGAAAGCCTATTTATTTTTTGGGTTGATTTGGGTTCTAAATTCTACCTGAAAAAATCAATAAATCAATCAGTGGGAGATTAATATTGGCCTTTGGGCTTGTGTGCCAGTCCTAAGCGTGCCATCTCTCTCTCTCAGATAGTGGGCCATAGAAAGCCTATTTATTATTTTTTTTATTGGGTTTATAAATTTTCCCTGGAAAAAAAAAAAAAGTGGGAGATTAATATTGGCCTCTGGGCTTGTGTGCCAGTCCTGAGCGTGCCATCTCTCTCACAAATAGTGGGCCATAGAAAGCCTATTTATTTTTTGGGTTGATTTGGGTTCTAAATTCTACCTGAAAAAATCAATAAATCAATCAGTGGGAGATAAATATTGGCCTCTGGGCTTGTGTGCCACTCCTGACTCCTGTGTGCGTCATCTCTCACTCAGTGGGCCATAGAAAGCCTATTTTTTGTTTTATTTGTTTTCTAAATTCTCCCTGAAAAAATCATTTTATTTTATTTGGTTTCTAAATTATTCCTGAAAAAATCATTTTTTTTGTATTTTTTTTTTCTAAAGTCTCCCTGAAACAAAAAAAAAAAAATCAAATCAGTGGGAGATTAATATTGCCCTTTCTGCTTGTGTGCCAGTCTTGACTCCTGGGTGTGCCATCTCTCTCTCTCCAATTGTGGGCCATAGAAAGCCTATTAATTTTTTTGCTTGATTTGGGTTCCAAAATCTACCTGAAAAAATCACTAAATCAATCAGTGGGAGATAAATATTGGCCTCTGGGCTTGTGTGCCACTCCTGACTCCTGTGTGCGTCCTCTCTCACTCAGTGGGCCCTACAAAGCCTATTTTTTTTTTTGTTTTCTAAATTCTCCCTGAAACAATCATTTTATTTTATTTTGTTTCTAAATTCTTCCTGAAAAATTCATTTTTTTGTATTTTTTTTTTCTAAAGTCTCCCTGAAAAAAAAAAAAAAATCAAATCAGTGGGAGATTAATATTGCCCTTTCTGCTTGTGTGCCACTCTTGACTCCTGGGTGTGCCATCTCTCTCTCTCTCTCCAATTGTGGGCCATAGAAAGCCTATTTATTTTTTTGCTTGATTTGGGTTCCAAAATCTACCTGAAAAAAATCACTAAATCAATCAGTGGGAGATAAATATTGGCCTCTGGGCTTGTGTGCCACTCCTGACTCCTGTGTGCGTCATTTCTCACTCAGTGGGTCCTAGAAAGCCTATTTTTTGTTTTATTTGTTTTCTAAATTCTCCCTGAAAAAATCATTTTATTTTATTTGGTTTCTAAATTATTCCTGAAAAAATCATTTTTTTTGTATTTTTTTTTCTAAAGTCTCCCTGAAACAAAAAAAAAAAAATCAAATCAGTGGGAGATTAATATTGCCCTTTCTGCTTGTGTGCCAGTCTTGACTCCTGGGTGTGCCATCTCTCTCTCTCCAATTGTGGGCCATAGAAAGCCTATTAATTTTTTTGCTTGATTTGGGTTCAAAAATCTACCTGAAAAAATCACTAAATCAATCAGTGGGAGATAAATATTGGCCTCTGGGCTTGTGTGCCACTCCTGACTCCTGTGTGCGTCCTCTCTCACTCAGTGGGCCCTACAAAGCCTATTTTTTTTTATTTGTTTTCTAAATTCTCCCTGAAACAATCATTTTATTTTATTTGGTTTCTAAATTATTCCTGAAAAAATCATTTTTTTTGTATTTTTTTTTCTAAAGTCTCCCTGAAACAAAAAAAAAAATCAAATCAGTGGGAGATTAATATTGCCCTTTCTGCTTGTGTGCCAGTCTTGACTCCTGGGTGTGCCATCTCTCTCTCTCCAATTGTGGGCCATAGAAAGCCTATTAATTTTTTTGCTTGATTTGGGTTCCAAAATCTACCTGAAAAAATCACTAAATCAATCAGTGGGAGATAAATATTGGCCTCTGGGCTTGTGTGCCACTCCTGACTCCTGTGTGCGTCCTCTCTCACTCAGTGGGCCCTACAAAGCCTATTTTTTTTTATTTGTTTTCTAAATTCTCCCTGAAACAATCATTTTATTTTATTTTGTTTCTAAATTCTTCCTGAAAAATTCATTTTTTTGTATTTTTTTTTCTAAAGTCTCCCTGAAACAAAAAAAAAAAAATCAAATCAGTGGGAGATTAATATTGCCCTTTCTGCTTGTGTGCCAGTCTTGACTCCTGGGTGTGGCATCTCTCTCTCTCTCTCCAATTGTGGGCCATAGAAAGCCTATTTATTTTTTTGCTTGATTTGGGTTCCAAAATCTACCTGAAAAAATCACTAAATCAATCAGTGGGAGATAAATATTGGCCTCTGGGCTTGTGTGCCACTCCTGACTCCTGTGTGCGTCCTCTCTCACTCAGTGGGCCATAGAAAGCCTATTTTTTTTTAATTTGTTTTCTAAATTCTCCCTGAAACAATCATTTCATTTTATTTGGTTTATAAATTCTTCCATAAAAAATAATTTTTTTTAATTATTTTTTTTTCTAAAGTCTCCCTGTTAAAAAAAAAAAAACAAATCAGTGAGAGATTAATATTTACATTTGCGCTTCAGTGACAGTCCTGCGTGTGTGGCATCTCTCTCATTTGTTGCCACCAACAACAGAGTGTGTAACATTGTGCCTGATTTTCGTTGTGGTCTCACCCACCTGTAAAGGGGTAGCTAAATCATACTGAAGTTATAGCTCACCGTGTAAGTTGTGTGACAGCAACAAATACCGTTAGTTTGGTAACATTTTTAAAAAAATGAGGAAGTCTGGTGGAAGAGGTCGTGGCCAGGGGCGTTCATTGTCAGCTGGTAATGAGGGTAGTGGTAGTGGTGGAGCATCAGGTGGTCGTGGGAAAAAAAATATTGCACCTAAGTCTGGAGCTGTGGAGCCAGATTCGTCGTCTGGCTACACAAGGCCTCGAACGCTCCCTTTTCTGGGAGTAGGAAAACCGCTTTTAAAGCCGGAGCAGCAAGAGCAAGTTTTGGCTTATCTTGCTGACTCAGCCTCTAGCTCTTTTGCCTCCTCTCGTGAAACTGGTAAAAGTAAAAGCAGCGCGTCGTTAGTGGATGTTCACGGTCAGGGACAAGTCGCTTCCTTGTCCTCTTCAGCAAAAACAACAACAGAGAAGAATGCAGCAGGCGACACAACGGGTTACTCCATGGAGCTCTTTACACATACCGTCCCTGGCTTAGAAAGTGAAGCAGTTAACAGTCCATGCCCATTACAAGTTGAATCTGACATGGAGTGCACTGATGCACAGCCACAGCCAGACTACTATGCTGGTCCTTTGACTCAGACCACAACATTGCCCTCGCAGGGTGCTGATCAAGAATCAGACCATGATGAGACTATGTTGCCCCATCACGAACGCTATACCACCGACCGACACGGTGACACAGACGAAGTTGCACACGAGCTACAAGAAGAGGTAATAGATGACCCAGTTCTTGACCCCGATTGGCAGCCATTGGGGGAACAGGGTGCAGGCGGCAGCAGTTCTGAAGCGGAGGAGGAGGGGCCGCAGCAGGCATCAACATCACAACAGGTTCCATCTGCCGGGCCCGTATCTTGCCCAAAACGCGTGGCAAAGTCAAAACCTGTTGGAGGACAGCGTGGCCATCCGGTTTAAGCTCAGTCTGCAATGCCTGAAAAGGTATCCGATGCTAGAAAGAGTGCAGTCTGGCATTTTTTTAAACAACATCCAATTGATCAGCGCAAAGTCATCTGTCAAAAATGTTCAACTACCTTAAGCAGAGGGCAGAATCTGAAAAGTCTCAATACAAGTTGCATGCATAGACATTTAACCACCATGCATTTGCAAGCTTGGACTAACTACCAAACGTCCCTTAAGGTTGTAGCACCCTCGGCCAATGAAGCTAGTCAGCAACGCAACATCCCTTCCGGCAGTGTAGGGCCACCATTTTCTGCACCACCTGCAGTATCTGTGCAGGTTTCTTTGCCAGGCCAAAGCAGTCAGGGTCAGGGAATCACCAGTTTCGTAGTAGGAAACACTGCATCTAGGGCACCGGCGGCAACAATACCATCTCCCACCGTCTCTCAGTCTGCCATGTCCACCGGCACCCCCGCTAGTTCCACGATCTCCAGCTCTCCAGTACAGCTCACCCTACATGAGACTATGGTTAGAAAAAGGAAGTACTTAGCCTCGCATCCGCGTACACAGGGTTTGAACGCCCACATAGCTAGACTAATCTCGTTAGAGATGATGCCCTACCGGTTAGTTGAAAGCGAAGCTTTCAAAGCCCTGATGGACTACGCTGTACCACGCTACGAGCTACCCAGTCGACACTTTTTTTCCAGAAAAGCCATCCCAGCCCTCCACCAGCATGTTAAAGAGCGCATCGTCCATGCACTCAGGCAATGTGTGAGCACAAAGGTGGACCTGTCAACAGATGCATGGACCAGTAGTCATGGCCAGGGACGTTACGTGTCCATCACGGCACACTGGGTAAATGTGGTGGATGCAGGGTCCACAGGGGACAGCAAGTTTGGGACAGTTCTGCCTAGCCCACGGTCTAGGAAACAGTTGGCTGTAGCCGTTCGCACCCCCTCCTCCTCCTCCTCGTCCTCCTGCAGAAGCGAGACCTCGTCCACAGACCGCAGTCGCACAACCACTCCATCCGCAGCTGCCACTGTTGCACACCAGGTCTCCCATTATGGGGCAGCTACTGGCAAACGTCAGCAGGCTGTATTGGCTATGAAGTGTTTGGGCGACAACAGACACACCGCTGAAGTTCTGTCCGAGTTCTTGCAGAAAGAAACGCAGTCGTGGCTGGGCACTGTAGATCTTGAGGCAGGCAAGGTAGTGAGTGATAACGGAAGGAATTTCATGGCTGCCATCTCCCTTTCCCAACTGAAACACATTCCTTGCCTGGCTCACACCTTAAACCTGGTGGTGCAGTGCTTCCTGAAAAGTTATCCGGGGTTATCCGACCTGCTCCTCAAAGTGCGTGGACTTTGCTCACATATCCGCCGTTCGCCCGTACACTCCAGCCGTATGCAGACCTATCAGCGTTCTTTGAACCTTCCCCAGCATCGCCTAATCATAGACGTTGCAACAAGGTGGAACTCAACACTGCACATGCTTCAGAGACTGTGTGAACAGAGGCGGGCTGTTATGTTTTTGTGGGAGGATACACATACACGGGCAGGCAGTAGGATGGCAGACATGGAGTTGTCAGGTGTGCAGTGGTCGAAGATTCAATACATGTGTCAAGTCCTTCAGTGTTTTGAGGAATGCACATGGCTGGTTAGTGCAGACAACGCCATAATAAGCATGAGCATCCCCCTAATGCGTCTGCTGATGCAAAGTTTGACGCACATAAAGGATCAGGCGTCTGCAGCTGAGGAAGAGGAAAGCCTTGATGACAGTCAGCCATTGTCTGGCCAGGGCAGTGTACAGGACGAGGTAGCGGGCGAACAGGAGGAGGAGGACGAGGAGGATGATGGGGATGATTATATTTTTAATAAGGAAGCTTTTCCGGGGCCAGTGGAAATTGTTGGCGCGGCAAGGCCGGGTTCTGGTTTTTGGAGGGACACAAGTGACGTGGATTTGCCTGAAACTGCCCCTCAACCAAGCACAACCACAGATTTGAGAACTGGAACTTTGGGCCACATGGCGGATTATGCCTTACGTATCCTCAAAAGTGACACATGCATAACAAAAATGATGAACGATGACGATTACTGGTTGGCCTGCCTCCTTGATCCTCGCTATAAAGGCAAATTGCAAAATATAATGCCACATGAGAACTTGGAACTAATATTAGCAACCAAACAATCAACTCTTATTGACCGTTTGATTCTGGCATTCCCTGCACACAGCGCCCGTGATCGTTCTAACACGAGCTGCAGGGGCCAGCAGACCAGAGGTGTTAGAGGGGCAGAAATCAGAAGTGGCGTTGGCCAGAGGGGTTTTCTGACCAGGTTGTGGAGTGATTTTGCTATGACCGCAGACAGGACAGGTACTGCAGCATCAATTCAAAGTGACAGGAGACAACATTTGTCCAGTATGGTTACTAACTATTTTTCATCCCTTATCGACGTTCTCCCTCAACCGTCATTCCCATTTGATTACTGGGCATCAAAATTAGACACCTGGCCAGAATTGGCAGAATATGCATTGCAGGAGCTTGCTTGCCCGGCAGCTAGTGTCCTATCAGAAAGAGTATTCAGTGCTGCAGGTTCAATACTAACAGAAAAAAGGACTCGTCTGGCTACCCAAAATGTAGATGATCTAACCTTCATTAAAATGAACCACAACTGGATTTCAAAATCTTTTGCCCCACCTTGCCCGGCTGACACCTAGCTTTCCTATGTAAAGGTCTTGCCTGTGGACTATTCTGAACGACTTTTCCAATCTCGTAATTTGCAGCACCTGATTGTCCAGCATCCGACATGTTAACACCTCCCTAAATGGCCAAAGTCCCCACACGGGGCCGTGGTATCGCCACTTGGCGCCAGCACCCGTGAGAGTACTGTTTGTCTGAAGAGGTGGGTGTGCCCGCTTTTGGTCGATGGCACTGCCACTAGGTCCCTCAGAGTACAATAAAGTGTCTGGCGGTGGTGGTGCGCACCCAACGTCAGACACACCGTTGTAATATGAGGGGCCCTGGGCCTGTACCGCCGGCCACAAGACAGTCCCCCCCCCAGGTCAAACAGTGCTCTACCACTTGCAAAATTTTCTCTCACAGCTCCACCAATGTTTAGTCTATGCGCTGACATCCTTCAATGCCTGGCACTGTCAATACCATTGTATTGACATTTTTCTTATGTTAGGCCTTCGAAGCCTGTCTGCGGTCCCTCCTTCCACTAGGCCTCCACTGACCTGTCTACTGCTTCCCGGGTTCCCCTGGAACCAATTTTAAATTGCCTACAGCCAGCCCAATTTATTATGTTAGGGCTTCGAAGCCTGTCTGCGGTCCCTCCTTCCACTAGGCCTCCACTGACCTGTCTACTGCCGCCCGTGTTCCCCTGGAACCAATTTTAAATTGCCTACAGCCCAATTTTTGTTATGTTAGGCCTTCGAAGCCTGTCTGCAGCCCGTTCTTTCCACTACTACTACACTGACCTGGCTACTGCCGCCCGTGTTCCCCTGGAACCAATTTTAAATTGCCTACAGCCAGCCCAATTTATTATGTTAGGGCTTCGAAGCCTGTCTGCGGTCCATCCTTCCACTAGGCCTCCACTGACCTGTCTACTGCCACCCGTGTTCCCCTGGAACCAATTTTAAATTGCCTACAGCCAGCCCAATTTATTATGTTAGGGCTTCGAAGCCTGTCTGCGGTCCCTCCTTCCACTAGGCCTCCACTGACCTGTCTACTGCTGCCCGGGTTCCCCTGGAACCAATTTTAAATTGCCTACAGCCAGCCCAATTTATTATGTTAGGGCTTCGAAGCCTGTCTGCGGTCCCTCCTTCCACTAGGCCTCCACTGACCTGTCTACTGCCGCCCGTGTTCCCCTGGAACCAATTTTAAATTGCCTACAGCCCAATTTTTGTTATGTTAGGCGTTCGAAGCCTGTCTGCGGCCCGTTCTTTCCACTATTACTACACTGACCTGGCTACTGCCGCCCGTGTTCCCCTGGAACCAATTTTAAATTGCCTACAGCCAGCCCAATTTATTATGTTAGGGCTTCGAAGCCTGTCTGCGGTCCCTCCTTCCACTAGGCCTCCACTGACCTGTCTACTGCTGCCCGGGTTCCCCTGGAACCAATTTTAAATTGCCTACAGCCAGCCCAATTTATTATGTTAGGGCTTCGAAGCCTGTCTGCGGTCCCTCCTTCCACTAGGCCTCCACTGACCTGTCTACTGCTGTCCGTGTTCCCCTGGAACCAATTTTAAATTGCCTACAGCCAGCCCAATTTATTATGTTAGGGCTTCGAAGCCTGTCTGCAGTCCCTCCTTCCACTAGGCCTCCACTGACCTGGCTACTGCCGCCCGTGTTCCCCTGGAACCAATTTTAAATTGCCTACAGCCAGCCCAATTTATTATGTTAGGGCTTCGAAGCCTGTCTGCGGTCCCTCCTTCCACTAGGCCTCCACTGACCTGTCTACTGCTGCCCGGGTTCCCCTGGAACCAATTTTAAATTGCCTACAGCCAGCCCAATTTATTATGTTAGGGCTTCGAAGCCTGTCTGCGGTCCCTCCTTCCTCTAGGCCTCCACTGACCTGTCTACTGCCGCCCGTGTTCCCCTGGAACCAATTTTAAATTGCCTACAGCCCAATTTTTGTTATGTTAGGCCTTCGAAGCCTGTCTGCGGCCCGTTCTTTCCACTACTACTACACTGACCTGGCTACTGCCGCCCGTGTTCCCCTGGAACCAATTTTAAATTTCCTACAGCCAGCCCAATTTATTATGTTAGGGCTTCGAAGCCTGTCTGCGGTCCCTCCTTCCACTAGGCCTCCACTGACCTGTCTACTGCTGCCCGGGTTCCCCTGGAACCAATTTTAAATTGCCTACAGCCAGCCCAATTTATTATGTTAGGGCTTCGAAGCCTGTCTGCGGTCCCTCCTTCCTCTAGGCCTCCACTGACCTGTCTACTGCCGCCCGTGTTCCCCTGGAACCAATTTTAAATTGCCTACAGCCAGCCCAATTTATTATGTTAGGGCTTCGAAGCCTGTCTGCGGTCCCTCCTTCCACTAGGCCTCCACTGACCTGTCTACTGCTGTCCGTGTTCCCCTGGAACCAATTTTAAATTGCCTACAGCCAGCCCAATTTATTATGTTAGGGCTTCGAAGCCTGTCTGCAGTCCCTCCTTCCACTAGGCCTCCACTGACCTGGCTACTGCCGCCCGTGTTCCCCTGGAACCAATTTTAAATTGCCTACAGCCAGCCCAATTTATTATGTTAGGGCTTCGAAGCCTGTCTGCGGTCCCTCCTTCCACTAGGCCTCCACTGACCTGTCTACTGCCGCCCGTGTTCCCCTGGAACCAATTTTAAATTGCCTACAGCCAGCCCAATTTATTATGTTAGGGCTTCGAAGCCTGTCTGCGGTCCCTCCTTCCACTAGGCCTCCACTGACCTGTCTACTGCCGCCCGTGTTCCCCTGGAACCAATTTTAAATTGCCTACAGCCAGCCCAATTTATTATGTTAGGGCTTCGAAGCCTGTCTGCGGTCCCTCCTTCCACTAGGCCTCCACTGACCTGTCTACTGCTGCCCGTGTTCCCCTGGAACCAATTTTAAATTGCCTACAGCCAGCCCAATTTATTATGTTAGGGCTTCGAAGCCTGTCTGCGGTCCCTCCTTCCACTAGGCCTCTACTGACCTGTCTACTGCTGCCCGTGTACCCCTTGAACCAACATCAGAAAATATAAAAATAAGTATTTTGCTTATAAAAAAGAAAATACTGGAGAGATATCAAATGCAGACATTTTAACATTAAAAACAAACACATACAACAAAAATCTGGTACAGTACTAAAAATGGCCACCAGCTACAATAACTTTCTCCTGCAAGTAGTTAACTGAAAGTTTTTTTCAATTTAAAACACAGATATGGCATCCACCGAGTGTTGTCCTGTCGCGTCTTCTTTATATTATTGCCAAGAAGATGCAAAACAATGAAAATAATAAAATCATTATTTACCAAAAAAATAGAGTAAGTCAAAACCACATTGCAAATAAACATTCATTACAAATAAAGAAGCAGGGCGCGTCCGAGGGTGAGTATATACCTAATAAGAATATAATCACCCTCGGACGCGCCCTGCTTCTTTCCAACAGCCTTCCTTCCTAAGAATCAGCCCTTCCGTGGTGTAGAGAGAGGGTGTGTTACACTCCAAGGTGTTCCCCAGGTTGCCTTTCCTGAGCTTCGATCTTCATGCTCTCGTTTAGTAGTTGTCGGAAAGTAGGCTGCATTAGGCCTACAAATTGGGTATGGGGTGGAGAGAGATGGTGTGTTACACTCCAAGGTGTTCCCCAGGTTTCCTTGCCATTGCTTCGGTCTTCCGACTCTCGTTTAGTAGTTGTAGAAAACTACACTGCATTAGGCCTACAAATTGGGTATCGGGTGGAGAGAGATGGTGTGTTACACTCCAAGGTGTTCCCCAGGTTTCCTTGCCATTGCTTTGGTCTTCCGACTCTCGTTTAGTAGTTGTAGAAAACTACACTGCATTAGGCCTACAAAATGGGTATCGGGTGGAGAGAGATGGTGTGTTACACTCCAAGGTGTTCCCCAGGTTTCCTTGCCATTGCTTCGGTCTTCCGACTCTCGTTTAGTAGTTGTAGAAAACTACACTGCATTAGGCCTACAAAATGGGTATGGGGTGGAGAGAGATGGTGTGTTCCACTCCAAGGTGTTCTCCAGGTTGCCTTTCCTGAGCTTCTATCTTCAGGCTCTCGTTAAATTGTGGTTAAATGGAACAACTGCATTTGGCGTACTAGTTGGTTTGGGGCCTACTAACAGTGTCTGCCGCTCCTTGCTGTTCTCCTGGTTTCCTGTCCTGAAATTCCGTTTTCAGGCGCTCGTTAAGTAGTTGTTAATGTTAGACTGCATTTGGCCTACTAGTTGGGTTGGGGCCTACTATCGGTGTCTGCCACTCCTTGCTGTTCTCCTCCACTGCACAAAGCTGTGCCGCCTGTTTACTACGGTTGCCAATTTTGAACTGAATTTCGACTACTTACTGATTTGGGCCTACTCTCTGTGTCAGCCTCTCATTCCAGTTGTCCTCCACTGCAATGCCCCCTGGTTATTCCTGTGTTACCAATTTTGAACTGCATTTAGCCAACTTTATTCTTTGGGCCTATATCTGTGTTTCCTCCTCATCCTGCCCATTGCCCAGCCAGTGATAGATGAGTCTGCTGGTACATTGACCCATAACGCAACATTCCCCGTGCACGCTACACAACAACATTGTGACCCTGCTGAAAGTCAGGTTGCTCTTCCCGCATACCATACCACCTTACACGGGGACAAAGAGGAAGGTGCAGATGAAAGTGCAGGTTCCTTCATCAGGTGGGGGGAGGAATACTAGTTGGCGACGTCACTGGCACAGGGCCTCTCATAGTACGCAAAAGTGTTGCTGCCGGTGGGAGGCGCCCCCGCCGTGCAAACACACCGCTGTACTTTGAGGGGCCCTGTGCCAGTGCCAATGCCAACGAGTGGGCCCCCCCTGCTTGCTCAGGTTCACAGCACTTGCAAAGTTGAAATACTTACCTCTCCCTGCTTCACTGCCGTCCAGATTTCCTGGGCCCACTAATTACTTGAACCAGCCCTACCCACCACAACTTTAGCCAAATGACCCCCAATTTCAAATGCCTTCCAATTATTATAAGGTAAATTACGCTTGACAAGCTTCATTAAGAAGAATGGATGGTTTTGACATTAAAATGGGCACTCTAGGTGTTTTCCTGGCCCCCACTCACTGCCGACTATGCTGCCCCATTGACTTGCATTGGGTTTCGTGTTTCGGTCGATCCCGACTTTACGTCATAATCGGCCGATTTCACTCGACCCGACTTTTGAGATAGTGGGGTTTCGCGAAACCCGGCTCGACTCTAAAAAGGTCAAGGTCGCTCAACTCTAATCTTCACGCCATGACTGGACTACCAGCTGCAAATAGGGACATCCTAGGCACAGGGACATCCCAGGCCTAGTGACGACAATAATTCCTGTCCTAGAGTGCACGACCTAAGGTGGTGGCACATGTCATGATGTCACGTAAAATTCACACTATAAGCCTGATAAAACCCTGTGCATGCCTTGTCTGCAGCAAGTTGTGGACCTAAAAGCATGGAGATATATGGGGTTTCAGCACACAATGGCGGTAAAAAAAGGCGCTGTTGACCATGTATGGAAGAATAAGCAACAGAGTTGTCCAGAGAGTTGAGCAGAAAAGTATGAATTCATATTTACATTTTGTTTAACTTTCTGCTGGTCCTCTGAGGTTGAGGAAAAAGGTTGAATCACACAGCTCATTCATCTGCATATTGGGCACAGAGGAATACTGCACATCCTGATTTATTCAGTTGATGGAGTTGTGTAGTTCCGCTCCGCATCTGAGCATACTGGGCAACCGCTTCCACCAAGCACAGTTGATCCTTTGAAAAAAATGTTGCACACTGACCAATCAGATATTGATGACTTATTCTAAGGGTAAGCCATCACTATAAAGCACCGAACAACATCTTTAATGACTTGGTCCTCTTGTAAAATAATTTTCTAATTATCCTGATTCATCTTTTGTATTATTCTGTAGTGAAAGCTCCAAAACTGTAACTAACAGCTTGAATTAGGACTTTCGAAAAAAAATGCTATAATCCTTAGGAGCATATAGCAACTATCAACATCACTGACCATTTTCTAGATTTTCATGTGTTCCAGAAACTGATTATTGACCATTATGTCCATGCTTTTATTGTAAAAGCAAGGACCCTAGTGGCAATGATAGCTGCTAGTATCTGTAATCATCTCCATCTCTGAGCACCCCAGGGGATTGATAGCAGAAACCTGTATTCTTCTCAGCAAGCACTTCTTTATTTTGATGTTGTAGTGCAATTTTGCTTCCTGAGTGCTTCATATTTTACTTTGGGAAGTAGAAGTTGGCTATGAAATAGAAAAGGTTATGACATATATCCAGACATCAGCAAGATATATATAGGCAAAAAAAAACCATATATATATATATATGTAAACGAGTGTATGTGTGTGTGTGTCGACGATGATGTTGTAATGGTTGCCATTGCGACAATGATATCATAAAGGTTGCCATGACAAAGATTGACATAATGGTTGCCATGGCGATGATGATGTCATAATGGGTATATGGGCAGGGAACTATGGGATGAGGGATGTGTGATGGGTATAAGGGCACGGGACTATGGGATGGAGGATATGTATGATGGGAGTATGGGCACGGGACTATGGGATGAAGGATATGCAAGATGGAAATATGGAGAAGCACAGAAAACATAAAAAGCTTCTAAAGATATGGGTCATCATAATAGCAATACCATAAGTGTTGAAGCCCAAATTGTTGGATGTGCAGGACACACTCACTAGACTAAGAAACCACGGAAGAAAGAAGTGTACTCGTCCAAATTAATGAAAGATGAAAACTTTATTAAATAAATATAGCAGGTCTCAAACAACAGCAGAGACTAAAATTGGCAAACACCTGCAAACTGCATAATGAGGGAGCAGAGCAGCACAAACACTCAATCACAATCCGGCATGTCATCATGCCTAGTCCAGAAGGAAATGTAGATGTAAAGAAATGTTATACACACAACAGAATAGTGCACCAATGCAAACAAATACAAATCAACAGGGCATTTGCATATTGTATCAGGTAACATACCAAGTGGATGATGAGCGATGAGCCACGCCATCTCCCACTCTCCCCGACGTGTGTTTCGGAGAAACCTTCCTCAAGGTGGCGTGCCAAACTTAAAATGTCCCATCCATTTATAGTTAACATATATGCAGAGGTACCAATCAGCAACCGCAACCGAGACACACCTACCAGCGCTGATACACATGGGCCCATGTGACAAAGCGTAAGGTGGCGGGCGGAAGAGGATGACACACAGCAGACGGCGCTTGCTCAGAAAACAAAGCGCAACGGAGGACCTGAAAGAACGTTTTAGATCATGTGGATATGGCAATAGGTCCATCAAACATGCATTCAACAGAGCAAAGCATTCTTCACATCACACCCTCCTATATGGTAGTGAGTCTTCATCTGTCCCCGCTGATCCTCCTAAATTGAGATTTATTACCACCTTCTGTTCTCAGTCCAATAGTATCAGATCTATTCTTTAAGGAGCTTGGCCGATTTTGAGGGTCGATCCTGTTATTGCCAAACTTATACTTGAGAAGCCATCTTTGGCATTCGAAAGAGCGAAAAACCTTTGGGACCATCTCGTCTCCAGTCACTATTCTTGCTATAATAGAGAAAATTAGTAGAACATAATATATAATAGAGTTACATTTTTGGATAATTATCCAGTAAGGGGAGGATGTGTTTCGTGTGGCGGGTGTGTCACCTGCCCCATTATCGATAGGTGTGATACTTTTGTCAACTCTGATGGTATTAAACATTATAAAATCAGACAATATATTACTTGCACCACTCGATACGTTGTTTATTATGCGACATGTCCTTGCAGACTAATTTATGTTGGATTAACATCACGTCAATTGAAAGTCCACATAAGAGAACATGTGTTGGGGATCCAGGCAGCATCTTGACACATGGACGTGTCCACTCTAAAAACTTTACCCCGTCATTTAAAAAAATTTCACAATTGTGACAGTACCTGTCTTAGGGTTAGGAGTATCGATGCCCTTAAAATTAATATCCGAGGTGGTGGTTTTTCCAAGAGATTGGGTAGACTGGAGACGAGATGAATTTGGCAACTTAATACAGTTCAACCATTCAGCCTTAATGAAGGTCTCTCTTTCGCACCCTTCCTTTAGTTCTCTGGCTGCTGTGCATCTTAGTTGTGCTTTCACCGGCACTCTGTTTTTTGTTTCGTGATTTTAATTATTTCTCCTGTCCTAATTTTAGTGCTATGGTTGTGGTCCTTGGAATCCATATGGAGCTATGACGTGAAGCCTAATGAGTATCGTGTACTATTGGAGCCATAGTTCACCACAGCACTCGGCCCATCCTGTGTTGCATGGTCTTTATTAGGGTTGAGCGAAACGGATCGTTCATTTTCAAAAGTCGCCGACGAGAGAGAGAGAGAGAGAGAGAGAGAAAGAGAGAGAGAGAGAGAGAGAGAGAAAAAAAAAAAAATAAATAAAAAATTATAATAATAATTCCCATTGGCTTTGCATTGGGTTTCGTGTTTCGGTCGATCCTCGACTTTTCGCCATAATCGGCCGATTTCACTCGACTCGACTTTTGAGATAGTCGGGTTTCGCGAAACCCGGCTCGACCCTAAAAAAGTCAAGGTCGCTCAACCCTAGTCTTTATGTGTTCTATGTTTGCCTATGTGTGGGATTTTTTATGCAAATATACTGGACGACTTCAGTGTGCTATAGATTACATATGTATGTATGCGGTGTTATGTGTAAATGTTATTTACATCTTTATATTCTAATGTAAATATCTACTTGTACATGCATATGTTGTCTTTAATAGCTATATGGCTGTGGGTTATATGCATTTTTTGTTTCAGTAAGGGCTCCTTTCCACTTGCGAGATAAACGTCCATGTCTCGCATGTGAAAACCAAGCTCTGGCGCCGGAACTTGGGAGCGGAGCGTGCGGCTCCATGTGTTGCTATGCAGCCGCAATCTCCGCTCTGGAGTGCCGGTGCCAGAGCTTGGTTTTCACATGCGAGACAGGGACGTTTATCTCGCAAGTGGAAAGGAGCCCTAGTTGTGATTATTTGTATCTGTTGGTCTTTTTTGGTGATTTATTATTATTATTATTATTTAATATGGCCATTAAGTCTATGTTGACATAGAGGTTACTTACATTTACAGTTATATGAAAAAGTTTGGGCACCCCTATTAATCTTAAGCTTAATGTTTTATAAAAATTGTTTTTTTTTTGCAACAGCTATTTCAGTTTCATATATCTAATAACTGTTGGACACAGTAATGTTTCTGCCTTGAAATGAGTTTTGTTGTACTAACAGAAAATGTGCAATCTGCATTCAAACAAAATTTGACAGGTGCATTTATCATTTTCTTGTTTTAAATACTCCTATCTACTTTTTACTGACTTACTAAAGCACTTTTTTTGTTTTCTAACCTCATTGAGCTTTGAACTTCATAGCCAGGTGTATGCAATCATGAGAAAAGCTTCTTAACCCCTTAGTGACAGAGCCAATTTGGTACTTAATGACCGAGCCAACTTTTGCAATTCTGACCACTGTCACTTTATGAGGTTATAACTCTGGAACGCTTCAACGGATCCCGCTGATTCTGAGACTGTTTTTTCGTGACATATTGTACGTCATGTTAGTGGTAACATTTCTTCAATACTACTTGCGATTATTTATGAAAAAAATGGAAATATGGCGAAAATTTTTAAAATTTTGCAATTTTCAAACTTTGTATTTTTATGCCCTTACATCAGAGAGATATGTCATGAAAAATAGTTAATAAATAACATTTACCACATGTCTACTTTACATCAGCACAATTTTGGAACCAAATTTTTTTTTTTGTTAGGGAGTTATAAGGGTTAAAAGTTGACCAGCAATTTCTCATTTTTACAACACCATTTTTGTTTAGGGACCACATCACATTTGAAGTCATTTTGAGGGATCTATATGATAGAAAATACCCAAGTGTGACACCATTCTAAAAACTACACCCCTCAAGGTTCTCAAAACCACATTCAAGAAGTTTATTAACCCTTTACGTGCTTCACAGGAACTGAAACACTGTGGAAGGAAAAAATGAACATTTAACTTTTTTTTGCAAACATCTTAATTCAGAACCATTTTTTTTATTTTCACAAGTGTAAAAACAGAAATGTAACCATAAATTTTGTTATGCAATTTCTCCTGAATACGCCAATACCCCATATGTGGGGGTAAACCACTTTTTGGGCGCACCGCAGAACTTAGAAGTGAAGGAGCGCCGTTTGACTTTTTCAATGCAGAATTGGCTGGAATTGAGATTGGACGCCATGTCACGTTTAGAGAGCCCCTGATGTGCCTAAACAGTGGAAACTCCCCAGAAGTGACACCATTTTGGAAACTAGACCCCTTAAGGAACTTATCTAGATGTGTGGTGAGCACTTTGAACCCCCAAGTGCTTCACAGAAGTTTATAACGTAGAGCCGTGAAAATAAAAAAATCGCTTTTGTTTACACAAAAATTATATTTTCGCCCACAAATTCTTATTTTCACAAGGGTAACAGGAGAAATTAGACCACAAAAGTTGTTGTGCGATTTCTCCTGAATACGTCGATACCCCATATATGAGGGTAAACCACTGTTTGGGCGCACCGCAGAGCTTGGAAGTGAAGGAGCGCCGTTTTACTTTTTCAATGTAGAATTGGTTGGAATTGAGATTGGACGCCATGTCGCGTTTGGAGAGCCCCTGATGTGCCTAAACAGTAGAAACCCCCCACAAGTGACCCCATTTTGGAAACTAGACCCCTAATGGAACTTATCTAGATGTGTGGTGAGCACTTTGAACCCCCATGTGCTTCACAGAAGTTTATAATGTAGAGCTGTGAAAAAAAAAATCGCATTTTTTTCTACAAAAATGATCTTTTTGCCCACAAATTTTTATTTTCACAAGGGTAACAGGAGAAATTATACCACAAAAGTTGTTGTGCAATTTCTCCTGAGTACGTCGATACCCAATATGTGGGGGTAAACCACTGTTAGGGCGCACCGCTGAGCTTGGAAGAGAAGGAGTGCCGTTTTACTTTTTCAATGTAAAATTGGCTGGAATTGAGATCGGACGCCATGTCGCGTTTGGAGAGCCCCTGATGTGCCTAAACAGTAGAAATCCCCCACAAGTGACCCCATTTTGGAAACTAGACCCCCCATGAAACTTATCTAGATGTGTGGTGAGAACTTTGAATGCCCAAGTGCTTCACAGAAGTTTATAATGCAGAGTCGTGAAAATAAAAAATATTTTTTTTTTCCACAAAAAAGATTTTTTAGCCCCCAAGTTTTTATTTTTGCAAGGGTAACAAGGGAAATTGGACCCCAAAAGTTGTTGTCCAATTTGTCCTGAGTATGCTAGTACCCCATATGTGGGGGTAAACCACTGTTTGGGGCACGGCAGAGCTCGGAAGGAAGGAGCGCCGTTTTGGAATGCAGACTTAGATAGAATGGTCTGCGGGCATTATGTTGCGTTTGCAGAGCCCCTGATGTACCTAACCAGTAGAAACCCTCCACAAGTGACCCCATTTTGGAAACTAGACCCCCCAAGGAACTTATCTAGATGTGTGGTGAGAACTTTGAATGCCCAAGTGCTTCACAGAAGTTGTTGTCCAATTTATCCCGAGTATGCTGATGCCCCATATGTGGGGGTAACCCACTGTTTGGGCGCAGAAGGGAGGGAGCACCATTTGACTTTTTGAGCGCAAAATTGGCTATCGTGTTTGGAGACCCCCTGATGTACCTAAACAGTGGAAACCCCCCAATTCTAGCTCCAACCCTAACCCCAACACACCCCTAACCCTAATCCCAGCCTGATCCATAATCCTAATCACTAACCCTAACCATCATCACAACCCTTACCCCAAAACAACCCTAATGTCAACCCTAACCATAACCCTAATCAAAACCCTAAATCCAACACACCCCTAATCCTAATCTCAACCCTAACCTCAAACCTAACCCTAATCCCAATACACCCCTAATCACAATCCTAACCTTAACCCTAATCCCAAACCTAACCCTAATCCCAAGCGTAACCCTAATGCCAACCCTAACCCTAATTGTTATGAAAGGCAATTCAGAAACACAATGTACATAGCGATCAGAGCACATACAGTGATCTGACAATAACCCAAAATAATAGAACGAGCTCTGAGACGTGGAAACTCTGTAGACTGCAATTCCTGATCCTCACCAAACACAACTAGAGGCAGCTGTGGATTGCGCCTAACGCTCCCTATGCAACTCGGCACAGCCTGAGAAACTAACTAGCCTGAAGATAGAAAAATAAGCCTACCTTGCCTCAGAGAAATACCCCAAAGGAAAAGGCAGCCCCCCACATATAATGACTGTGAGTAAGATGAAAAGACAAACGTAGGGATGAAATAGATTCAGCAAAGTGAGGCCCGATATTCTAGACAGAACGAGGATAGGAAAGATAACTTTGCGGTCTACACAAAACCCTAAAGAAAACCACGCAAAGGGGGCAAAAAGACCCTCCGTACCGAACTAACGGCACGGAGGTACACCCTTTGCGTCCCAGAGCTTCCAGCAAAACAAATAGACAAGCTGGACAGAAAAAATAGCAACAAATAGCAAAGAAGCACTTAGCTATGCAGAGCAGCAGGCCACAGGAATAATCCAGAGAAACACAAGTCCAACACTGGAACATTGACAGGAAGCATGGATCAAAGCATCAGGTGGAGTTAAGTAGAGAAGCAGCTAACGACCTCACCAGATCACCTGAGGGAGGAAACTCAGAAGCTGCAATACCACTTTCCTCCACAAACGGAAGCTCCCAGAGAGAATCAGCCGAAGTACCACTTGTGACCACAGGAGTGAACTCTGCCACAGAATTCACAACAGTACCCCCCCCCCCTTGAGGAGGGGTCACCGAACCCTCACCAGAGCCCCCAGGCCGACCAGGATGAGCCACATGAAAGGCACGAACAAGATCGGCAGCATGGACATCAGAGGCAAAAACCCAGGAATTATCTTCCTGAGCATAACCCTTCCATTTAACCAGATACTGGAGTTTCCGTCTTGAAACACGAGAATCCAAAATCTTCTCCACAATATACTCCAATTCCCCCTCCACCAAAACCGGGGCAGGAGGCTCAACAGATGGGACCATAGGTGCCACGTATCTCCGCAACAATGATCTATGGAATACGTTATGTATGGAAAAAGAATCTGGAAGGGTCAGACGAAAAGACACAGGATTAAGAACCTCAGAAATCCTATACGGACCAATAAAACGAGGTTTAAACTTAGGAGAGGAAACCTTCATAGGAATATGACGAGAAGATAACCAAACCAGATCCCCAACACAAAGTCGGGGACCCACACGGCGTCTGCGATTAGCAAAAAGTTGAGCCTTCTCCTGGGACAAGGTCAAATTGTCATCTACCTGAGTCCAAATCTGCTGCAACCTGTCCACCACAGTATCCACACCAGGACAGTCCGAAGACTCAACCTGTCCTGAAGAGAAACGAGGATGGAACCCAGAATTGCAGAAAAACGGCGAAACCAAGGTAGCCGAGCTGGCCCGATTATTAAGGGCGATCTCAGCCAAAGGCAAAAAGGACACCCAGTCATCCTGATCAGCAGAAACAAAGCATCTCAGATATGTTTCCAAGGTCTGATTGGTTCGTTCGGTCTGGCCATTAGTCTGAGCATGGAAAGCCGAGGAAAAAGACAAGTCAATGCCCATCCTACCACAAAAGGCTCGCCAAAACCTCGAAACAAACTGGGAACCTCTGTCAGAAACAATATTCTCTGGAATGCCATGCAAACGAACCATATGCTGGAAGAACAAAGGCACCAAATCAGAGGAGGAAGGCAATTTAGACAAGGGTACCAGATGGACCATCTTAGAAAAGCGATCACAGACCACCCAAATGACTGACATCTTTTGAGAAACGGGAAGGTCAGAAATAAAATCCATAGAGATATGTGTCCAAGGCCTCTTCGGGACCGGCAAGGGCAAAAGCAACCCACTGGCACGAGAACAGCAGGGCTTAGCCCGAGCACAAATCCCACAGGACTGCACAAAAGTATGCACATCCCGCTACAGAGAGGGCCACCAAAAGGATCTAGCCACTAACTCTCTGGTACCAAAGATTCCAGGATGACCAGCCAACACCGAACAATGAAGTTCAGAGATAACTCTATTCGTCCACCTATCAGGGACAAACAGTTTCTCCGCTGGGCAACGATCAGGTTTATTAGCCTGAAATTTTTGCAGCACCCGCCGCAAATCAGGGGAGATGGCAGACACAATTACTCCTTCCTTGAGGATACCCGCCGGCTCAGATAAACCCGGAGAGTCGGGCACAAAACTCCTAGACAGAGCATCCGTCTTCACATTTTTAGAGCCCGGAAGGTACGAAATCACAAAGTCAAAATGGGCAAAAAACAACGACCAACGAGCCTGTCTAGGATTCAAGCGCTTGGCATACTCGAGATAAGTCAAGTTCTTATGATCAGTCAATACCACCACGCGATGCTTAGCTCCTTCAAGCCAATGACGCCACTCCTCGAATGCCCACTTCATGGCCAGCAACTCTCGGTTGCCCACATCATAATTTCGCTCAGCAGGTGAAAACTTCCTGGAAAAGAAAGCGCATGGTTTCATCACTGAGCAACCAGAACCTCTCTGTGACAAAACAGCCCCTGCTCCAATCTCAGAAGCATCAACCTCGACCTGGAACGGAAGAGAAACATCTGGTTGACACAACACAGGGGCAGAAGAAAAACGACGCTTCAACTCTTGAAAAGCTTCCACAGCAGCAGAAGACCAATTGACCAAATCAGCACCCTTCTTGGTCAAATTGGTCAATGGTTTGGCAACACTAGAAAAATTGCAGATGAAGCGACGATAAAAATTAGCAAAGCCCAGGAACTTTTGCAGACTTTTCAGAGATGTCGGCTGAGTCCAATCATGGATGGCTTGGACCTTAACCGGATCCATCTCGATAGTAGAAGGGGAAAAGATGAACCCCAAAAATGAAATCTTCTGCACACCAAAGAGACACTTTGATCCCTTCACAAACAAAGAATTAGCACGCAGGACCTGAAAAACCGTTCTGACCTGCTTCACATGAGACTCCCAATCATCCGAGAAGATCAAAATGTCATCCAAGTACACAATCAGGAATTTATCCAGGTACTCACAGAAGATGTCATGCATAAAGGATTGAAACACTGATGGAGCATTGGCAAGTCTGAACGGCATCACTAGATACTCAAAATGACCCTCGGGCGTATTAAATGCAGTTTTCCATTCATCACCTTGCCTGATTCTCACCAGATTATACGCACCACGAAGATCTATCTTAGTGAACCAACTAGCCCCCTTAATCCGAGCAAACAAATCAGATAACAATGGCAAGGGGTACTGAAATTTAACAGTGATCTTATTAAGAAGGCGGTAATCTATACACGGTCTCACCGAACCATCCTTCTTGGCTACAAAAAAGAACCCTGCTCCTAATGGCGACGATGACGGGCGAATATGCCCCTTCTCCAGGGATTCCTTCACATAACTGCGCATAGCGGTGTGCTCAGGCACGGATAAATTAAACGGTCGACCTTTTGGGAATTTACTACCAGGAATCAAATTGATAGCACAATCACAATCCCTATGCGGAGGCAGGGCATCGGACTTGGGCTCATCAAATACATCCCGGTAATCAGACAAGAACTCTGGAACCTCAGAAGGGGTGGATGACGAAATTGACAGAAATGGAACATCACCATGTACCCCCTGACAACCCCAGCTGGACACCAACATGGAATTCCAATCCAGTACTGGATTATGGGCTTGTAGCCATGGCAACCCCAACACGACCACATCATGCAGATTATGCAACACCAGAAAGCGAATAACCTCCTGATGTGCAGGAGCCATGCACATGGTCAGCTGGGCTTATTCTTGGCCAAAGGTGTAGCATCAATTCCTCTCAATGGAATAGGACACTGCAAGGGCTCCAATAAAAACCCACAACGTTTAGCATAATCCAAGTCCATCAAATTCAGGGCAGCGCCTGAATCCACAAACGCCATGACAGAATACGACGACAAGGAGCATATCAAGGTAACGGACAGAAGAAATTTTGACTGTACAGTACCAATGGCGGCAGACCTAGCGAACCGCTTAGTGCGCTTAGGACAATCAGAGATAGCATGAGTGGAATCACCACAGTAGAAACACAGCCCATTCAGACGTCTGTGTTCTTGCCGTTCAACTCTGGTCATAGTCCTATCGCACTGCATAGGCTCAGGTTTAATCTCAGGTAATACCGCCAAATGGTACACAGATTTACGCTCACGCAAGCGTCGACCGATCTGAATGGCCAAAGACATAGACTCATTCAAACCAGCGGGCATAGGAAATCCCACCATGACATCCTTAATGGCTTCAGAGAGACCCTTTCTGAAAATGGCTGCAAGCGCAGATTCATTCCATTGAGTGAGCACGGACCATTTTCTAAATTTCTGGCAATATAGCTCTATCTCATCCTGAGCCTGACAAAGAGCCAGCAAATTTTTTTCTGCCTGATCTACTGAATTAGGCTCATCGTACAGCAATCCAAGCGCCAGGAAAAACGCATCGATATCACTCAATGCAGGATCTCCTGACGCAAGAGAAAATGCTCAGTCCTGAGGGTTGCCACGCAAAAAAGAAATGACGATCCTAACCTGTTGCGCTGGGTCACCAGAGGAGCGAGGTTTCAAAGCCAGAAACAGTTTACAATTATTCTCGAAACTCAGAAATTTAGTTCTATCTCCAAAAAACAAATCTGGAATAGGAATTCTTGGTTCTAACAAAGAATTCTGAACCACAAAATTTTGAATATCTTGAACTCTTGCCGTGAGCTGATCTACACATGAAGACAGACCTTTAATGTCCATTGTAACACCTGTGTCCTGAACCACCCAAATGTCTAGGGGAAAAAAAAAGACAAATTACAGTGCAAAGGAAAAAAAATGGTCTCAGAACTTCTTTTTTCCCTCTATTGAGAATCATTAGTACTTTTGGCTTCCTGTACTGTTATAAAAGGCAATTCAGAAACACAATGTACATAGCGATCAGAGCACATACAGTGATCTGACAATAACCCAAAATAATAGAACGAGCTCTGAGACGTGGAAACTCTGTAGACCGCAATTCCTGATCCTCTCCAAACACAACTAGAGGCAGCTGTGGATTGCGCCTAACGCTCCCTATGCAACTCGGCACAGCCTGAGAAACTAACTAGCCTGAAGATAGAAAAATAAGCCTACCTTGCCTCAGAGAAATACCCCAAAGGAAAAGGCAGCCCCCCACATATAATGACTGTGAGTAAGATGAAAAGACAAACGTAGGGATGAAATAGATTCAGCAAAGTGAGGCCCGATATTCTAGACAGAACGAGGATAGGAAAGATAACTTTGCGGTCTACACAAAACCCTAAAGAAAACCACGCAAAGGGGGCAAAAAGACCCTCCGTACCGAACTAACGGCACGCAGGTACACCCTTTGCGTCCCAGAGCTTCCAGCAAAACAAATAGACAAGCTGGACAGAAAAAATAGCAACAAATAGCAAAGAAGCACTTAGCTATGCAGAGCAGCAGGCCACAGGAATGATCCAGAGAAACACAAGTCCAACACTGGAACATTGACAGGAAGCATGGATCAAAGCATCAGGTGGAGTTAAGTAGAGAAGCAGCTAACGACCTCACCAGATCACCTGAGGGAGGAAACTCAGAAGCTGCAGTACCACTTTCCTCCACAAACGGAAGCTCCCAGAGAGAATCAGCCGAAGTACCACTTGTGACCACAGGAGTGAACTCTGCCACAGAACTCACAACACCTAATACCAACCCTAATCCAAACCCTAACCCTAATCCCAACTCTAACCCTAACTTTAGCCCCAACCCTAGCCCTAACTTTAGCCCCAACCCTATCCCTAGCCCTAAGGCTACTTTCACACTTGCGTTGTTTGGCATCTGTCGCAATCCGTCGTTTTGGACAAGAAACGGATCCTGCAAATATGCCCGCAGGATGCGTTTTTTGCCCATAGACTTGTATTGCCGACGGATCGTGACAGATGGCCACACGTCGCGTCCATCGTGCACTGGATCAGTTGTGTTTTGGCGGACCGTCAGCACAAAAAAAGTTCAATGTAACGTTTTTTTGTATGTCGCATCCGCCATTTCTGACCGTGCATGCGTGGCCGTAACTCCGCCCCCTCCTCCCCAGGACATAGATTGGGCAGCGGATGCGTTGAAAAACTTCATCCGCTGCCCACGTTGTGCACAATTTTTACAACGTGCGTCGGTATGTCGGGCCGATGCATTGCGACGGTCCCGTACCGACGTAAGTGTGAAAGAAGCCTAACCCTAAATTTAGCGCCAACCCTAACTCTAAATTTAGCCCCAACCCTAACCCTAAATTTAGCCCCAACCCTAACCCTAAATTTAGCCCTAACCCTAATCCTAGCCCTAACCCTACCCCTAACCCTACCCCTAGCCCTAACCCTAGCCCTAACCCTAGCCCTAACCCTAGCCCTAACCCTACCCCTAGCCCTAACCCTACCCCTAGCCCTAACCCTACCCCTAACCCTACCCCTAACCCTACCCCTAGCCCTAACCCTACCCCTAACTCTACCCCTAACCCTAGCCCTAACCCTACCCCTAACCTTACCCCTAACCCTACCCCTAACCCTAACCCTACCCCTAACCATAGCCCTAACCCTAACCCTAATTTTAGCCCCAACTGCTCTTCTCCTGCCGGCCGGCAGATGGAGACAGATGGCGGGCGCACTGCGCATGCGCCCGCCATTTTCTTTTGCCGGCGGCCAGGAGGAGCAGCAGAAGGACCCAGGGACACAGGTGAGTATGGCAGGGTCCCCGAATCCCCCTATTTCTCTGTCCTCTGATGTGCAATCACATCAGAGGACAGAGAATTACACTTTGACTTTTTTTTTTTTTTTTGCGGTCACCGGTAAACAGTTAATTACCGGCGATCGCAAAACAGGGGTCGGTAAAACCGACCCCGATCATGCTCTTTGGGGTCTCGGCTACCCCCCGCAGCCGAGACCCCAAAGATTCTCGCGGGGCCGGCCGGCGGGCGCACTGCGCATGCGCCCGCCATTTTGAAGATGTCGGCGCCCACCGGGAGACACGAGGAGCATCGGGGGAGATAGGTGAGTATTGGGGGGCTACCTGGGACCCCTTTTCTCTGTCCTCCGATGTGCGATCACATCGGAGGACAGAGAAATTAAAAAGAGATTGTGTTTTTTTTTTTTTGCGATCGCCGGTAAACGGTTAATTACCGGCGATCGCAAATGCGGGGTGGGTTAAAAACCCCCCGAATCATGTTCTCTGGGGTCTTGGCTACCCTCGGCAGCCGAGACCCCAGAGAAAATCCGACTCTGGGGGGCGCTATTTACTTTTTCCACAGCGCCGTTAATTAACGGCGCTGTGGTTTAAGTACCCTTAGCGGCCGCCGTTAAAAGGCGTATCGGCGGTCGCTAAGGGGTTAAAGTGGCCACTTGCAAGTTGTTCTCCTGTTTGAATCTCCTCTGAAGAGTGGCATCATGGGCTCCTCAAAACAACTGTCTAATGATCTGAAAACAAAGATTATTCAACATAGTTGTTCAGGGGAAGGATAAAAAAAGCTGTCTCAGAGATTTAACCTGTCAATTTCCACTGTGAGGAACGTAGTAAGGAAATGGAAGAACACAGGTACAGTTCTTGTTAAGGCCACATGTGGCAGGCCAAGAAAAACATCAGAAAGGCAGAGAAGAAGAATGGTGAGATCAGTCAAGGACAATCCTCAGACCTCCTCCAGAGAGCTGCAGCATCAACTTGCTGCAGATGGTGTCACTGTGCATCGGTCAACTATACAACGTGCTTTGCACAAGGAGAAGCTGTATGGGAGAGTGATGCGAAAGAAGCCGTTTCTGCAAGGACACCACAAACAGAGTCGGCTGAGGTCTGCAAAAGCACATTTGGAGAAGCCAATTTCTTTTTGGAAGAAGGTCCTGTGGACTGATGAAACCAAGATTGAATTGTTTGGTCATACAAAAAGGCCAAAAAGCACAGCATTCCAAGAAAAACACTTGCTACCCACAGTAAAATTTGGTGGAGGTTCCATCATGCTTTGGGGCTGTGTGGCCAATGCCGGCACCAGGAATCTTGTTAAAGTTGAGGGACGCATGGATTCCTCTCAGTATCAGCAGATTCTTGACAATAATGTTCATGAATCAGTGACAAAGTTGAAGTTACGCAGGGGATGAATCTTTCAGCAAGACAAAGATCCAAAACACCGCTCCAAATCTACTCATGCAGTGGAACAATTACACTGTTCTGGAATGGCCATCCCAGTCCCCAGACCTAAATATCATTGAACATCTGTGGGATCATTTGAAGAGGGCTGTCCATGCTCGGCGACCATCAAACTTAACTGAACTGGAATTGTTTTGTAAAGAGGAATGGTCAAAAGTACCTTCATTTTAGGATCCAGGAACTCATTAAAAGCTACAGGAAGCGACTGAAGGCTGTTATTTTTGCAAAAGGAGGATCTAGTAAATATTAATGTCACTTTTCTGGTGGGGTGCCAATACTTATGCACCTGTCAAATTTTGTTTGAATGCAGATTGCACATTTTCTGTTAGTACAATAAACCTCATTTCAAGGCAGAACCATTACTGTGTCCAACAGTTATTAGATATATGAAACTGAAATAGCTGTTGCAAAAAAAACTATTTTTGTAAAACATTAAGCTTAAGATTAATAGGGGTGCCCAAACTTTTTCATATAACTGTATATACTTAAGTACTATGGCCATTTAGTCCATGTTGATATATGGGTCAATTATATTTATACATTGTATGTAATGTGGCCATTTTTCTCTATATCCGCGGGCACCTCTTTCCTTGAATCAAAATGCCGCATTATGATTCTTAAGCATGCGCCGATGTTTGTGTCTATCCTATTCACATTCACTTTTCTACGTATGGGCATGTTTTCCCTGTACCAAGATGGTTGCGCTTTGTTTTCTGCGCAAGCGCCGACTGCTGTGTGTACTTGATCTCATCCTCTTCCGCCCGCCTCCTGATGCTTGGTCACATGGGCCCATGTGTATCAGCGCTGGTAGGCGTGTCTCGGTTGTGGTTGCTGATTGGTACCTCTGCATATATGATAACTATAAATGGATGGGACATTTTAGCTTTGGCATGCCCCCTTGATGAAGGTTTATCCGAAACACGCGTCGGGAAGGGTGGGAGATGGCACGGCTCATCGCTCATCATCCACTTGGTATGTTACCTGATACAATGTGCAAATGCCCTGTTGATTTGTATTTGTTTGCATTGGTGCACTATTCCTTTGTGTGTATAACATTTCCTTACATCTAATACATGGCATTCTGGACCAGGCATGATGACATGCCGGATTGTGATTGAGTGTTTGTGCCACTCTGCTCCCTCATTATGCAGTTTGCAGGTGTTTGCCAATTTTAGCCTCTGCTGTTGTTTGAGACCTGTTATATTTATTTAATAAAGTTTTCATTTTTCATTAGTTTGGACGAGTACACTGCTTTCTTCCGTGGTTTCCTATGATGGAAATATGGGCATGGGACTATGAGATGGAGGATTTGTGATGGGTATATGGGCACGGGACTAGGTATGGAAAATATGTATGATGGGTATATGGGCACGGGACTATGGGATGGAGGATGTGTATGATGGGTATATGGGCACGGGACTATGGGATGGAGGTTATGTATGATGGCTATATGGGCACAGGACAATGAGATGTAGGATATCTATGATGATTATATGGGCACGGGACTATGAGATGGAAAATAATCAATATAATTAGTTAGTTACTATGCCCTGGCAACGCCTGGCTCTTCAGCTAGTGTATATGTACAACTATGTCTAAAGATGTGCTCAAAAGTTTACATACCCATGAAAGATTCAAAAGTCTGTCAGGATCCCAGAAACTCACTTGGCTTTTATGCACACATACTGATTACAAGCAAACAGGTCACAGGTGAGGATGTTACGTTTAGTATCCATTCAAACCCATTTGTGTCAACTTCTGTGCATGCTATCAGGCCAAAATCGCCAGGGTATGTGAACATTTAATCAGGGTCATTTCGATGTGTTGGGTTGTCATTTAGTGACGAGCGAGTATACTCGTTGCTCAGGTTTTCCCGAGCATGCTCGGGTAATCTCCGAGTATTTGTTAGTGTTCGGAGATTAAATTTTCCTTGCTGCAGCTGAATGATTTATAGCTATTAGCCAGCCTGAGTACATGTGGGGGTTGCCTGTTTGCTAGGGAATCCCCACATGTAATCAAGCTGTCTAGTAGTCGCAAATCATCTAGCTGCAGCAAGGAAAACTAAATCTCCGAACACTAAGAAATACTAAGAGACCACCCGAGCATGCTCGGGAAAACCCAAGTAAGAGTATATTCGCTCATCACTATGGTCATTAAGATTTAAAAAGAGAAAACGCAGTAATTTGACAATAAATAGCTTCACCCAGACACTATCCATGAGTGGAGAAAAGTTTTGGTGTTATCATTCATAGTCTCTGAAAAAAGGCCAAGAAAGGAAAAATTCTGACAGGTATGTAAATTTTTGAGCACAACTAGTTAATGCAAGTTAATGCAAACTTTCATGGTTAGTACCCAGTAGCATGCAATTTTGCAAGTATCACAGCTTGTAAATACTTTTTGTAGCCAGACAAGAGTGTTTCAGTTCTTGTTTGAAGGATTTTTATTTATTCTTCCTTGTAAAATTATACCAGTTCTGTGAGATTCCTGGTATTCTTGCTTTCACTGCTATTTTGAAGTCTAGCCACACATTTTTGATAATGTTCAGTTCTGGGTACTGTGAGAGACAATGTAAAGCCTTATGTTAGGTCTCGAGTTCCCGCTTCTGCACAGGGGGAATCTCGAGCCATCTCCGCTGCGGTCTCCCATTCTTATCCAGCCGCAGTGGAGTCTGCTCAGCAGGGACGTCGGTCCCAGCGTCTTGCTCACTCTCACTCTGTACAGAGAGTTACTGCTGCTTCTTCAGCTTCTGCCATTAAAGCCAGTGCTGGTCAGCAGCGAGCGGACTTCTCTGGGACTAAGTCCTTGTCTGCACACACTGAGCATGCCCAGGGCAAGATCTCCCGTTGGAGATCGAGGGTCATGTGCTCAGGCTCTGCAGCACATTCCATTGGTCCTCTTGGCAGGTCTTGGAAGGGCAAAGTTTCTGTGGCCACTTCCTGTGCTGCAACTATATAAACTGCGCATGACCGCACGGCCATGCGCTAGTGTACAATTGTTAATGTGTGTATGTTGTGAGTGCAAGTCGTCCTTGGATACCCCTACCCTATTGAATGTCTGTTCGCGGAAGGTGTATGGTTGCTATCTAGCGCCCGACTTAGCCTACAGCACGAATCACACGTTACAGCGTCCAGTTGCTGTGACCGCCAGTACGGCGCCGTGCACTTCCTCTGTGCTTTCCTTACCCAAGCCTGGGTGGTTAGTGGCGTTCGTCAGTGCGGCACCGCATGCACTCTTGTGCCCTAATATTGGTATTCAGCTTCCTTACACACCCAGTTGCGGTGTTGTGCCAGCAAGGGTCTAATCAGACTTCAATCCTAGTTGGGGTTGAGTTCGCTGACTACTTGCTTGCCCTCTATGTGCGGTACCGCGATCCTGTGACGCAACAGGATCGCTTCCTTCACGCTGGGTGAAGTTTAACCCACGTGTGTATACTTATGAGTACCGCCATATAGTCCGTCATTACTTGGCAGCAGGTTCCATCTCTGCACGGTGGACCCCGGGCTGCGAACGCACCATACACTATCTGTCTTATTATTTGGTGCGTTCCGCTAGCCCTAACACCTTAACCTTGCGCATTTTGAGGTAGTCTATTGTGGATTTTGATGTGTGTTTAGGATCATTATCCATTTGTAGAAGCCATAATTTTTTCAACTTCAACCTTTTTGTGGATGATGTTATGTTTCCATCAATAATTTGTTGAAATTTAATTGAATCCATTCTTCTCTCTACCCATTAAATATTTCCTGTGCTATTGGCTGCAGCAAAACCTTAAAGCATGATTGATCCACCAACATGCTTAATGGTTGGTAAGACATTCTTTTCCTAAAATTCTGTGCCCTTTTTTCTCCACATATACCTTTGATCATTGTGGCCAAAAAGTTATATTTTAACAAACTTGTTTACAAAATAGATCAGGCTTGTTTACATGTTTTTCTGAAGTTGGATTTTATGGTGAGAATGTAGGAGAGGTTTCCTTCTGATGACTGTTCCATGTATTTTATATTTGTGCAGGTATCTCTGAACAGTAGAACAATGTATCACAACTCCAGAGTCTGCTAAATATTTCTGACGTTCATTTGCAGTAATGCGGGGGTACAGATTTGCCTCTAGCAATCCTCTGAGTAGCTCTGCCTGAAACTTTGCTTGGTCTTCCAGACTTTATCTTCACCTCTACTGTTACTATTTTCCGACATTTCTTAATTACATTTCTAACTAAGGAAAGGGCAACATGAAAACGCTTTGCTATCTTCTATTAGCCTTCTGCTTTGTGGGCCTCCACCATTTTCATTCTCAGAGTCCTTGGCGGCTGCTTAGAAAAACTCATAGCTGTTGTTTTTTAACATAAAGATAGAGAAGAATGGGTTTTTATAAAGCTGTGAAATTTGCATCATCTGGCCTTTCCAAATGATGATAGTGAACAAGCTATAACCCTAACAGGCTAATTAAGGTCTGAAACCTTATTCATCAACACATTTTTCTTTTTTGCAATTTTTAAAATGTAAAAAATGGCAACATATCTATCATTTTGTTATGGAAATTTGGGTTGGATAAATCTACCCGTGTGTGCTGCGGCCGCTCCCAATTATTTCTGAGCCCTTAAAGAATGAGTCTGACACGTGGTGACAGCTTGACATTCAATCAAAGACTGGACATTTATTTCCTGATACATAGTTTTTATAATAACATATAGAAAGGAGTGGTTTGGGCGGTTAGTTAATTAACATACAATTCAGTTATTGGTTATCTGATATATATGGAATATTGTGATTAATGCGCATATGACTGCTGATTATGCAACTAAAATGTAGCTCTCGGTATGTAGGGCAAAGTTGAGGCATCTGACCAGGACTTAGTACATTTGGCACTGTTGATCTGCCATTTCAGAAGACTCAGCGGTATCAGTCCCGAACATCTGGTCCAACTTCCCGTTTTTAAGGTGTTTGAGACATAGCGGAAAGTACCGAGTACAATCTGGCCTAGCTCATGCGGTAAAATTGAGCAATTGATTATAAAGTAGCTGAGTAGATAGATATATATTTGCTTTTGTGTAAGTATATGTGATTTAAAGGAATATATATGATTTAAAGGAGTATACATGCAAGTGAGATTTACATGATATACATATTTCTATCACAAGCCCCCCTTAGATATCACTTGCCCTAAGCCTAGCCTCCTGTCCCAAAGCGCTGCAACTCTTTTGTGCTGCCGTAGAACTGACGAAAGCCTAATGCTTACGCCCTACCCCTACACTGTACAGACTTTCGCAATGGGCGATCAGGAGATCTGTCCCTAAACGGGGGTAGAAACATGCATGGTCTCATATTGGCGACTCTGTGCGATCAGTTCCACATATTCGTCGTCATCAGGATTGGAGGAGCCATCAGGTGGGTGAATCTGAATTCGGATAGGTTCGTCCAGGAGGAGATGCGGCATCAGGTTTGTTGTTTCCTTTACTGTCTTTTCCATCATCAGGATCATTCTGGCTTAGGCGTATCTTCTGGTACGGGAGCCTTCTTGCAGTGTGATGCGTGGATCCAAGTGGGCCTTCCCTCTAGTTTCACAGCAGCACTTGGAAGGGACCGTCAAATCTGGGGTCGAGCGTTCTCCTCACAAACTTCTTCACCAACACCCAGTCTCCTGGTTTCAGGGAGTGCGAACCGGGTACCGATCCTGGATCTGGTAATGAAGAGAAAACTCGAGAATGGACATCAGCTTGTTTCTTGGTGAGTTCAATTACATAAGCAGACAAAGTATCATATTGCATTGTCAACTGCTGAGGGAAGAATACCCCTAGCCGAGCGCTGGACCCAAACAGAATCTCATGAGGTGACAGCTTTTCTGGGCCCCGGAAAGTGTGCCTGACACTAAACAGTGCGATGGGGAGTGTTTCATGCCATGGTTTGCGTGTCTCTTGGGCAACTTTTAACATCCTGTTTTTGAGTGTCCCATTCAGTCTTTCGACTTTCCCGCTACTCTGGGGGTGGTAGGGAGTGTGTAGGCCTAAGTCTGACCCTACTGCAGACCAGATCTCCCTTGTGAGGTTTGCTGTGAATGCGGGCCCCTGATCACTCTCTATCACTTCTGGGACCCCGTATCTGCACACGATCTCTGAGAGTAGCTTCTTTACAGTAGTCTTTGCTGACTGATTCCTCACTGGGAAAGCTTCTGGCCATCCTGAAAACACGTCCACGACCACAAGGGCATATTCGAATCCTCCACTTGGCGGCATCTGGATGTGGTCTATCTGGATCCTCTGGAAGGGGTACAGCGGTCTGGCAAGATGATGTGTGGGAACTTTCTCCATTCTTCCAGGGTTGCATTTGCCGCAGGTCAGACAGTTGCTAGTGAACTTGGCTGTTAGGGTGGAGATCCCTGGAGCGAACCAGTAAGCATCAATCAGATCATTCATCTGTGTCTTTGATCTGTGCGTGGGCCCATGTGCCCACTGGACCACCATAGGGTACATGCTTCGGGGTAAACAGGGTTTGTAGTCCATTGAGTATACCCTTCCTTCTTGATGTGTTGCACCCTTCCGCATCCAATTCTCCTTCTCCTACTTTGGGGCTTGTTCTTGCAACTTCTTGAATAGATCCCAAGACGTCATCTCATCTGGTGTCTTGTCCTCAGTTGCCACGTAGTAGTCGTCCGGCTCTACGACCTCTCCCATTTCTCCATACTGTCTTCCTTTCTCGGCTTCTTTGGCTGCCATATCCGCCATGTTGTTGCCCCGTGCCTCTACTGTGTTCAGTTTTCCATGTGCTTTGACCTTCAGTACTGCCACCATTTTTGGGAGTTGGAGTGCGCTCAGTAGGTCTTTAATAGCTCCATGATGCTTTACGGTTGTTCCACTTGCTGTGATGAAGTCTCTTGCAGCCCAAATGGGTCCGAAGTCGTGTGCTATGCCATGCGAATACCTTGAATCGGTGTAAATGTTCGCAGTTTTGCCTTCTGCAATCTGGCAAGCCTTCGTCAGCGCTATCAGTTCTGCTTCCTGGGCTGACAGGCTCCTGGACCACAGGATTTCTTGATTGATGGTCACTAGGGTTGAGCGAAACGGATCGTTCATTTTCAAAAGTCACCGACTTTTGGCGAAGTCGGGTTTCATGAAAACCGACCTGATCCCTGTGTGGGGTCTGCCATGCGGTATGCGACTTTCTCTCCAAAGTCGCGTTTCGTATGACGCGCTTGGCGCCATTTTTTTCAGCCAATGAAGTAGCGTGGGCAGAGTGATGACATAGGTCTTAGGGGCGTGGACGCCTATCGCCATGTTGTCGCTTGTGCGCTGTAGCGATTTGCACTGTAACACCAGCTTTTCAGTTCAGGGACGGAGGGGAGAGAGAGAGAGAGAGAGAAAAAAAAAATTAATATTGACTTTGCATTGGGCTTCGTGTTTCGGTCGATCCTCGACATTTCGCCATAATTGGCCGATTTCACTCGACTCGACTTTTGAGATAGTCGGGTTTCGCGAAACCCGGCTCGACCCTAAAAAAGTCAAGGTCGCTCAACCCTACTGGTCACTGCACATCCCGTGTGAAATCTTCCTTCATCATCTGCAAATCTGGAGCCATCTACATAGAGGATCAACTCTGGGTTGGCCAGTGGCTCTTCTGTCACATTGGGTAGTCCTGCTGTTTCCTGTTGCATGATGCTGAAGCAATCATGATCATCTGGTCGGAGCAAATCCAGATCCTTGTGGAAGGTATCATGCAGATTTTGATCTGGAGGGTTCGTATCTGTATCCCCCCTTGGGAGTGGGAGTAGAGTGGCCGGATTGAGGACTGTACATCTGGAGATGGTGACGTTGTCAGGCAGTAGTAGTGAGCACTGTAGACAAAGATGTCTTGCGGTGGAGAGATGTTTTGGCTGGGTTTGATTGAGAATTGCTGAAATGTCATGTGGAGCCAGGATTTCCAGTGGATGTCCAAGAATGATGTCAGCTGTTTTGTCCAGGAGGGCGTGTGCTGCAAATACTGCTCTCATGCAGGAGGGGGCTCCCCTTGCAACTGGATCCAGGCGAGCTGAAAAATAGCCTAGAGGTCTCTCTCTTCCCCCGTGAGTCTGTGTCAGGACTCCAGTAGCATGGCCTTCTTTCTCCATCAGGTAGAGATGGAATGGCTTCTCGTAGTCAGGTAGGCCTAGCGCTGGCGCTGAGACTACTGAGTCTTTTAGCTTCTTGAACGAACTGAAGGCCACATCTGTTAGCAGGAATGGGGTTATGTTAACGCAGTCATACAGAGGTTTCATTAGGACTGAGGCATCAGGGATCCAGGTTCTGCAGTACGATACTAGACCAAGAAAAGCTTGTAGTGCCTTTGGAGATGTTGGGGGAGCCATCATCTCCACTGTGGTCTTCCGGTCATCTGTCAGGTGTTTAGTCTGGTGAGCAATGCAGTGCCCAAGGAATGTAACTCGCTTCAGACACCACTGGACTTTGTTCTTTGAGACCTTGCAGTGTTGTTTCGCCAGGTAGAGTAGGAGAGACACGGAATGTGCTTTACACGTGTCAAAGTCAACTGCACAAAGGAGTAGATCGTCCACGTACTGTAGCAGGGTCACTTCTGCATGTTCTGTGATCCAGTTGGCGAGAACTGTGGACATTGCTTTGGTGAATTGCGAGGGGCTGTTCTGGGCCCCCTGGGGCATCACCACCCATGTGTACTGTGCCCCCTGATGCGTGAGGGCAAACAGGAACTGGTCGTCTGGATGGAGGGGAACACTGAAGAAAGCATTTGCCAGGTCGATCACCGTGAATACTGTTGCTGTGGAAGGCACATTTGAGAGCAGGGTGTGTGGATTCGGCACAATTGGAGTTTCAAATACTGTAGCGTCATTTACCGCTCTTAGGTCATGTACCATTCTGAACTTGGCTGGCTCTCCTTTTACAGTCTTTTTCTTGACAGGGAAAAGCGGGTTATTGCAAGGAGAGGTGCAGGGGACAACGACCCCTATTTCCAGGAACACCTTCAATTGGTCTGAGACGGCTTGACTCTGTGCGATGGACAAGGGATACTGGGCCTTACGAGGATATGGAGTACCTGGCTTGAGCGATACCCGCACCGGGGCAACCTGAAATTTTCCCACATCTTGAGGTCCCTTAGACCATAGACTTTCTGGTACTACGTCCAGTACCTCCTTGGGTAGGCCTTCATGGGTTGTTTGAGGTTCCTGTAAGGCTGCCAGCATGACTGACTCTTCCTGGGTCAGAGGTGAAGAAAGGGTCACGGTCCCATCTTCCTGGAACACTATGGTTGCTTTTAGCTTCTGTAGAAGGTCTGCCCCCAGTAGGTTGAGGGGGCAGGTTCTTGACACCACAAACTGGGATAGGATAGAGTGTCCTGGCTGAGTGCACACGCTCAGAGGCTTTGAAAGCTGAGAATTTCTGACTTGACCATCGATGCCTACGCAAGACACAGAGGATTCTGATAGGCAGGTAGGGTCAGGGAGTTCCACATGTCTCATCACACTTCTGGCTGCACCAGTGTCCACAAGAAAAGACCTGACAACGCCATCCACTTTCAGGGTAATTTGAGGGGTTGGTCCTGCTGAAGGGGTTTTGCATGTCAGGAGCGTGGTGTCTTGCGGATCTGGCTTGCCCCTGTCCTATGGATGGGGCGCTTCACTGTCCACCTTGTCTGCTCCTCGGCTTGCTCCTCTGGGCAGGGTCTTGGGTTGTGATGGAGCTCTGCACCGGCTCTGGTAATGACCCAATTTGCCGCAGTTGAAACATCTGACGTTCCTTCTGTCTCGGTATTGCGGTGGCTCTTCAGAGTCTATGGCCGCCATAAGGGGTGTTGTCTTCCACACTCCTGGTTGGGACTCGATCCCTTTGGCTACGGTGAGCAGGGTGTCCATTGCTATTGACCTGAACTCGGGCCTAGCCACTATCAGTGGCTTCTTGATTGGTTCTCTGAGTCCATGCACAAAGGCCTGTGCCAACATCTGCCTGTGTATCTGATCATAAATGGTGAAGCCCAGGTCCTGGAAAACCTGCATTACTCTGCCATGGAACTTCTCCACAGTCTCTGTCTTCTCCTGACTCATATCATGTAAGCTGAGGGCCTGTCCGGCCAGCCTGCCTTTGGCCCACTCTCTGAGTTGTTCAATCAGCTTCGGCCCTGACTCCCAGGCATGTACGTCTAAGTCTGCTGAAAGCTTGAAGTGTTCTTTCATGATTGGCCAGAAGGCATCACCTGCCTTTATCTCCATCACTGCCCACAGATCATTCCAGGTGGCTGCATATGTGTGCTGGTTCTGCTGCATTCTTCTGTAGAATGGCATGGGGTGCATCTCTGGGTCTGGAAGATTGTTGAGGATACTGGTCACCTGACTTGGGGTGAAGTGCACATAGTGTAATGGTGGTGCTTCTATCTGCCCCTGTCTCCTAGGTGCCCATGGGTTTTTCTTTCTAGTACTGGGTAGCATGTATGAAGTCCCCTCTTCATCCTCTTCAGAGGAATAGTTGTGATAGAGTGCACTGGGGTCATGCAGTGGCTGATAAGCGGTCTTGGATATTGTCGTCTTGTGAGAGGATGTGTCTCCACCCTGCTGAGGCTGTGGATGATTATAGTTCCATTGTGGTGTGAATGTTGGCTGCTCTGACCGGGGATACTGATCACCATCTGATGGTGATGCCTGTCTCCCCCCTGTCCCCGGACCTGAGCTGCCTGCTGCTGGGATTGCCTGGGGGAAGCCTGCTGCGGCTTGGGGGGTGCCTTCTACTGGGGGATCTCCACCTTCCTCCCCCGATACCATGATTGTCAGAGGCTGGGCTGTATTGGGAACATAGAATGTGCCTTGTGCTGTGAGCACTGGATACAGAGACACCACACTGCCTGGACTCGGCACCTGCCTGACAGGCAGCAGATCAGGAGAAGGAGAGTGTGGCACAGAATGAGATATGAGGTGCGCAGAAAGCGGAGATGAAGGGTGGGAGGGATTAACTGAGTGAGGAAAAGATGGGTGATTTAGAGGAGGGGGAGAGTGCTTCAGAGAGAGAGAGGAGGAGATGAAAAGTGTGAAGGAGGTGGGTGTGGTGTAGGAGGAGGAGATGAAGAAGAAGAAGAAGGAGGTGGGTGTGGTGTAGGAGGAGGAGATGAAGAAGAAGAAGAAGAAGAAGGAGGTGGGTGTGGTGTAGGAGGAGGAGATGAAGAAGAAGAAGAAGAAGAAGGAGGGTGTGGTGTAGGAGGAGGAGGTGCGGAATAATGAGAATGGTGAGGAAGAGAAAGAGGAGGAGAAAGAGGTGGAGAAGAAAGAGGAGGAGGAGAGGGCAGTGCAGAAGACGGAGAGGAAAAAGATGGAGGAGAAAGACAAGAAGAGAATTCCTTCTTCTTTGATGCAGCCCGTGCCGGCATTGTCAGAGTAACAGTGCCATCTCCCTGTACCAAGTTTGGGCGGGGCGCACCACATGCTGAGCAAGTCTCCCTGTACAATGGATTCTGCTGGGTGCAGACTGCACACACCCAATATTTTTCATCCCCATAAGGGGGAGGTGCTGATGGTTTAACACCTACTTTGTACACATAAAAATCACTTCCTGACTCCTTCACATATCTTTCAGTGCTCCCTAAACGTTGTAAGTCTGTAGCCACCTTATACCATGCTGTTGCAGTGGGCAGCAAGTTAGTATCAACTAGCTTTCCTTTCTTTCTTTTTAAGACATCATGCCACTCTGCAGCTCTAAGCCTACCTCCCTGATGGATTTCACATACTTTCATGAGCTGCCTGTAATTCTTCACATATCTGACACCTTCATGCTCTGCTACTATTTGAGGAGCCGTTTTCTCATCAGGAAGCAAAAGGCTCTCCTGTTGCTTGGCCAAATTATTCCCCATTGCAAAAAGAGAAATAAAAAACACAACAATAAAAATCTCGAGGAGGTAAGTATATAAAAACACGAAAAATAGAAGAAAAAGGGAGCTTTCAAAAAAATTGATGCAAGATGTTGAAATCAAAACATAAAAGAACCATAAAAAAAACTGGGTACACGATCCAAAACTCAGGATCTTCACAGAAAAGGAAGGAAAAAAAATAAATAAAAACCCCTTTTAAACAAAAAAAAATGAAGAGGCTGAAAAGAAAAGAAACTTTGAAAAACTTAAAAGTCTAAAAACTTAAAAAATGCAACAAAAACACAGAAAATAAAATTAAATTAAAACGGCTTCTCCTCCCCCCCCCCTTTTTTTTTTTCTTTGTACTCTGCGCTTAAATGCAATCAGAGACACACTTCCCCTTTTTATCAGCAGCTGCTGTTTTACCCAAAAATCACGTATGTCACATCAAAAATGATAGATATCATTTAGTTTCACCTCTTCAAATAAATGTTATTCCATAGCCAGATATATGCAAAAACAGAAAACTTAGCAACAAAAAGAAGAGGGAAAAAAAGACAAAAAAAACGGTGGTGACCGTGTGATTTACAATGCATATATTTCTCGTAACTGCATGGAGGAGGGGAAGTTCTAAATAGAGAACAGACGGGGAGAGAGAGGGAAAAAAAAAAAACTTTCTTTTTCAATTCTATGCAGTTAAGCAACAATATGTGACATTAACAGACAAAGAACATTGACATCCAGGAGATTCGACACCCTCTTTTTTTTTTATTCTGTGACACGTGCAGGTTGCGCTGGGAAACAGACTACTGCCAATCGCACTGAGCACACCTATGCCCGGGCCACCTGAGTGAGAAACACAACAGGTGGGAATTCTACCACCCCGGTCCGACCTATCTAACTAGATAGTCGGTACTACGGGAATCTGCAGTAGCCCTCTAAGTTATCACTACCCGTGCCTGGAGCCTGGGACCACCTGCCCTGGGACTACCTGTCCCTCCTATGCACGGGAATCCTGCAATAACTTATCGAGCGATTTGACTTCCTGCGGTCTGTTACCCAGCAACCACAAACAGTCACTGTTCCTTGCTTCTCCCGGATGTTACACAAACACAGAACATATACACGGCACACAGCAGACACCTTGACTTATATCCCAGGGTTTAGGTTCAGGCTCAGACTTTTTACACTACCTGGGAATGCGGTGGTGACCACACCTGACCGGCTAAAGGTACAGACCCGGATTGGGCACAGGGGACATTCAGGTAAGATGATAGAATTTTCTTACCTTACTCTGATGGAGCTGTAGTCTCCGTCCCGTGGGCCAAGGCCGTGGCCCGCACCCTCTTCTGTCCGGTCAGCAGGATCCCCTCCTGTGATATCTTAGTCCGGCCCCACGTTGGGCGCCATTTGTTATGGATATTTGGGTTGGATAAATCTACCCGTGTGTGCTGCGGCCGCTCCCAATTATTTCTGAGCCCTTAAAGAATGAGTCTGACACGTGGTGACAGCTTGACATTCAATCAAAGACTGGACATTTATTTCCTGATACATAGTTTTTATAATAACTTATGGAAAGGAGTGGTTTGGGCGGTTAGTTAATTAACATACAATTCAGTTATTGGTTATCTGATATATATGGAATATTGTGATTAATGCGCATATGACTGCTGATTATGCAACTAAAATGTAGCTCTCGGTATGTAGGGCAAAGTTGAGGCATCTGACCAGGACTTAGTACATTTGGCACTGTTGATCTGCCATTTCAGAAGACTCAGCGGTATCAGTCCCGAACATCTGGTCCAACTTCCCGTTTTTAAGGTGTTTAAGGTGTTTGAGACATAGCGGAAAGTACCGAGTACAATCTGGCCTAGCTCATGTGGTAAAATTGAGCAATTGATTATAAAGTAGCTGAGTAGATAGATATATATTTGTTTTTGTGTAAGTATATGTGATTTAAAGGAATATATATATGATTTAAAGGAGTATACATGCAAGTGAGATCTACATGATATACATATTTCTATCACAATTTTATTTGCCTAAAATACAAAGGAAATGTGTCATGTTTAACTTAAGCCTTTATAAAGATTATTCCAACTTCCACTTGCTTAACCGTTCACAATAATAGTAATTTTCACCAGGGTTGCCCAACTTTTACATGCCACTGTATTTATGTGCAGCCATGTAGCAGTTGTCTTAAAATATACAGCTTGTTGAGGGTTATGAGATCATATTGTATACAATTGATATTATTAGAAACTGGAATCTTTAAAAGGGTTGTACAAGAATTGCATATTAATGACCTATTAGAGGGATTGACATGTATTTACATGTGCTTTGGCTGGTGTGCCACCGATGGTTCTACCATCAAAATATTTTAACCCCTTTCTGCCATCTGATGTACTATTCCATCCATGTGACCTGGGCCTTACTTCAAATGGATGGAATAGTATGGCATACGCAATCTGACACTATATAGTGATGTCCCATCCTAGGACAATGTAAAAAAGTTAAAAAAACTGTAAAAATATTTTTAAAAAAAATCCTAAATAAAGGAAAAAAATATTGTTCCAAAAAAAAACATTTCTTTATGTAAATAAAAAAAATAATAAATAAAAGGACACGTATTTAGTATTGCCACGTCCGTAACAACCCAATCTATAAAACTGTACCAGTAGTTAACCCCTTCAGTGAACACCGTAAAAAATATAAATAAATAATGAGGCAAAAAAAACAATGCTTTATCATCATACCGTCGAACAAACAGTGGAATAACACACAATCAAAAAGATGGATATAAATAAACATGGTACCACTGAAAACGTCATCTTGTCCTGCAAAAAAACGAGCGCAATACAGCATTGTCAGCAAAAAAATAAAAAAAATTGTAGCCCTCAGAATAAAGCTGTTAAGGTTGGCGGAAAGCACTGAATATATATATTTATTAGTAGTATTAGGTGCGTTCGCTACCCGGGATCCACCGTACAGGAAAGAACCTGCTGCTAAGTATGGCGGTACAATATAGTACTATAAACAGACTCTGTTATTTCACAGAGTCTGTTTAGCAAAGAGAATGCTGTGTCCTGTTACGCTCACAGAGGAACACAGCTACTTAGTAGAGCAGTTAGTGGTCATGCAGTCAAATGCGAACATGCAGCTCCTCTCCGGTGGAGCCGGAATTCTAATGGCTATACTCCAGCCCTGAATCCACTCACATGAAACTCCTCGCCGGAGGTGCCAGCATTCTAGGGGCTTATTTCAGCCGGGTCCCTGACTGCATACAAACACAACCACACTCGTGCTGAGCTCATACATAAATTGACACTTGCGCATGGCCGTGCGTTCATGCGAACCTTTTATAGCTGCAGCATGTACAGGACCTTCCCAGAAGGACCAATGGAAGGCTGCCACAGAACTTGATCAGGTACAGGGCCTTCCTGGATCCTGGAGGACCAATGGAGATCTTACGCTGGGCATGTTCAGTGTGTGCAAAGCAGGACTTAGTCCCAGAAAAGCCTGCTTGCCGCAGACCAGTGCAGGGTACAATAGCAGAGCCTGGAGAGGCAGCAGTAACCCTTTGCACAATATCAGATTCAATGAGACGCTGGGACCGATGTCTCCGCTGAGCAGGCTCCACTACGGCCGATGCAGAATGGGAGACCGCAGCAGACACGGCTCGAGATTCCCCTTGTGCAGTGGTGGGAACTCGACTCCTAACATTACCCACCTCCTGGGGCCCCCCTCCTTGAGCCTCACTACGCTCAAAAGCTGCAATGAGCAGCAGAGCCCGAATGTGGTCCACAGGTTCTCAGGTTCTGTCCCCTGGGCCGTGACCCTTCCAGTCCACCAGATAAAATTTATTGCCACGTACCACCTTGCACCCTACGACAGCATTCACCTAAAACTCATCCGTGGATGAATCCGACATCCCGGCAGATGACTTGGAAAACCAGGACAAATGGGTGGGCTTTAAGAGAGAGACGTGGAGCTGTCGGTGATACCAAGGCGTGAAGGAATGGTCAAACGGTAGACCACAGGGTTGACCTGTTCCAGAACCTTGAACGGGCCAATGTAGCGAAGCACAAACTTAGTGGACTCAACTGGCAGCCTGATGTTACGGGCGGAGAGCCACACTAAGTCACCACGAGCAAAGGTCGGAGCGGGGCGCCAGTGTGTATCAGCAGAAACCCTCATTCTCTCCTTGGAGGCCCGGATGGCATCCTGTGTGCGGTCCCAAATGTCACGTGCTTCCACCGCCCAGTCTGCCACCCTAGAATCGGTGGATGACACGGGAATGGGCACATTGTTATGAACAGGTAATTCAGAACCACAATGGACCTTGAAGTTCAGAGCACACAAGGTGACCTGACATTTACCAAAAACATAGGACAAGCTCTGAGACGTGGAAACTCTGCTGACCGCAATCCCTAATCCTAACACACCACACTAGAGGTAGCCGTGGATTGCGCCTAACGCTCCCTATGCAACTCGGCACAGCCTGAGAAACTAACTAGCCCTGAAGATAGAAAAATAAGCCTACCTTGCTTCAGAGAAATTCCCCAAAGGAAAAGGCAGCCCCCCACATATAATGACTGTGAGTAAAGATGAAATACAAACACAGAGATGAAATAGATTTAGCAAAGTGAGGCCCGACTTACTGAATAGACCGAGGATAGGAAAGATAGCTTTGCGGTCAACACAAAAACCTACAAACAACCACGCAGAGGGGCAAAAAGACCCTCCGCACCGACTAACGGTACGGAGGTGCTCCTTCTGCGTCCCAGAGCTTCCAGCAAGCAAGAAAAAACCAATATAGCAAGCTGGACAGAAAATATAGCAAACAAAAATAACACAAGCAGAACTTAGCTTATGCAGGATAGAGAGGCCACAGGAACGATCCAGGAGGAAGCAAGACCAATACTAGAACATTGACTGGAGGCCAGGATCAAAGCACCAGGTGGAGTTAAATAGAGCAGCACCTAACGACTTAACCTCATCACCTGAGGAAGGAAACTCAGAAGCCGCAGTACCACTCTCATCCACCAAAGGAAGCCCATAGACAGAACCAGCCGCAGTACCACTCACGACCACAGGAGGGAGCTTGGCCACAGAATTCACAACAGTACCCCCCCTTGAGGAGGGGTCACCGAACCCTCACCAGAGCCCCCAGGCCAACCAGGATGAGCCACATGAAAGGCACGAACCAGATCGGCAGCATGGACATCAGAGGCAAAGACCCAGGAATTATCTTCCTGACCATAACCTTTCCACTTAACCAGATACTGGAGTTTCCGTCTCGAAACACGAGAATCCAAAATCTTCTCCACAATATACTCCAATTCCCCTTCAACCAAAACCGGAGCAGGAGGATCAATAGATGGAACCACAGGTGCCACGTATCTCCGCAACAATGACCTATGGAACACGTTATGGATGGAAAAAGAAGCCGGAAGAGTCAAACGAAAAGACACAGGATTAAGAACCTCTGAAATCCTATATGGACCAATGAAACGAGGCTTAAATTTAGGAGAGGAAACCTTCATAGGAATATAACGAGATGACAACCAAACCAAATCCCCAACACGAAGTCGGGGACCCACACAGCGCCTGCGGTTAGCGAAACGTTGAGCCTTCTCCTGGGACAAAGTCAAATTGTCCACTACATGAGTCCAAATCTGCTGCAACCTATCCACCACAGTATCCACACCAGGACAGTCCGAAGACTCAACCTGCCCTGAAGAGAAACGAGGGTGGAACCCAGAATTGCAGAAAAACGGCGAAACCAAAGTAGCCGAGCTGGCCCGATTATTAAGGGCGAATTCAGCCAAAGGCAAAAAGGACACCCAATCATCCTAATCAGCAGAAACAAAACATCTCAGATATGTTTCCAAGGTCTGATTGGTTCGTTCAGTCTGGCCATTTGTCTGAGGATGGAAAGCCGAGGAAAAAGACAAATCAATGCCCATCCTAGCACAAATGGCTCGCCAAAACCTCGAAACAAACTGGGAACCTCTGTCAGAAACGATGTTCTCTGGAATGCCATGTAAACGAACCACATGCTGAAAAAACAATGGCACCAAATCAGAGGAGGAAGGCAATTTAGACAAGGGCACCAAATGGACCATCTTAGAGAAGCGATCACAAACCACCCAAATGACTGACATTTTTTGAGAGACGGGGAGATCCGAAATAAAATCCATAGAGATATGTGTCCAAGGCCTCATCGGGACCGGCAAGGGCAAAAGCAACCCACTGGCACGAGAACAGCAGGGCTTAGCCCGAGCACAAATCCCACAGGACTGCACAAAAGAACGCACATCACGCGACAGAGACGGCCACGAAAAGGATCTAGCCACCAAATCTCTGGTACCAAAGATTCCAGGATGACCAGCCAACACCGAACAATGAACCTCAGAGATAACTTTATTCGTCCACCTATCAGGGACAAAGAGTTTCTCCGCTGGGCAACGGTCAGGTCTATTAGCCTGAAATTTTTGCAGCACCCGCCGCAAATCAGGGGAGATGGCAGACAAAATTACCCCCTCTTTGAGAATACCCGCAGGCTCAGACAAACCCGGAGAATCGGGCACAAAACTCCTAGACAGGGCATCCGCCTTCACATTTTTAGAGCCCGGAAGGTACGAAACCACAAAGTCAAAACGGGAGAAAAACAGCGACCAACGAGCCTGTCTAGGATTCAACCGTTTGGCAGACTCGAGATAAGTCAAGTTTTTGTGATCAGTCAAGACCATCACGCGATGCTTAGCTCCTTCAAGCCAATGACGCCACTCCTCGAATGCCCACTTCATGGCTAGAAACTCTCGATTGCCAACATCATAATTTCACTCAGCAGGCGAAAATTTCCTGGAAAAGAAGGCGCATGGTTTCATCACCAAGCAATCAGAACTTCTCTGCGACAAAACAGCCCCTGCTCCAATTTCGGAAGCATCAACCTCGACCTGGAACGGAAGCGAAACATCTGGTTGGCACAACACAGGGGCAGAAGAAAAACGATGCTTCAACTCCTGAAAAGCTTCCACACCAGCAGAAGACCAATTGACCACATCAGCACCCTTCTTGGTCAAATCAGTCAATGGTTTAGCAATGCTAGAAAAATTAGCGATGAAGCGACGATAAAAATTAGCAAAGCCCAGGAACTTCTGCAGACTCTTCAGAGATGTTGGCTGAGTCCAATCATAAATGGCCTGAACTTTAACAGGGTCCATCTCGATAGTAGATGGAGAAAAAATGAACCCCAAAAATGAAATCTTCTGAACACCAAAGAGACACTTTGACCCCTTCACAAACAAAGAATTAGCACGCAGGACCTGGAACACCATTCTGACCTGCTTCACATGAGACTCCCAATCATCCGAGAAGACCAAAATATCATCCAAGTATACAATCAGGAATTTATCCAGGTACTCTCGGAAGATGTCATGCATAAAGGACTGAAACACTGATGGAGCATTAGAAAGTCCGAATGGCATAACAAGGTACTCAAAATGGCCTTCGGGCGTATTAAATGCTGTTTTCCATTCATCGCCCCGTTTGATACGCACAAGATTATACGCACCACGAAGATCTATCTTGGTGAACCAACTAGCCCCCTTAATCCGAGCAAACAAATCAGACAGCAGCGGCAAGGGGTACTGAAATTTGACTGTAATTTTATTTAGAAGGCGGTAATCAATACAAGGTCTCAGCGAACCATCCTTCTTGGCCACAAAAAAGAAACCCGCTCCCAATGGCGACGATGACGGGCGAATATGACCCTTCTCCAAAGACTCCTTCACGTAACTCCGCATAGCGGCGTGCTCAGGTACAGATAAATTAAACAGTCGACCCTTAGGAAACTTACTACCAGGAATCAAATCGATAGCACAATCACAATCCCTATGCGTTGGTAGGGCATTGGACCTGGGCTCATCGAATACATCCCGGTAATCAGACAAGAACTCTGGGACCTCAGAAGGGGTGGATGATGAGATAGACAGAAATGGAACATCACCATGTACCCCCTGACACCCCCAGCTGGACACAGACATTGATTTCCAATCTAATACTGGGTTATGGACTTGTAGCCATGGCAACCCCAACACGACCACATCATGCAGATTATGCAACACCAGAAAGCAAATATCCTCCTGATGCGCAGGAGCCATGCACATGGTCAGCTGGGTCCAATACTGAGGCTTATTCTTGGCCAAAGGCGTAGTATCAATTCCTCTCAATGGAATAGGACACTGCAAGGGCTCCAATAAAAACCCACAACGTTTAGCATAATCCAAGTCCATCAAATTAAGGGCAGCGCCTGAATCCACAAATGCCATGACAGAATAGGAAGACAAAGAGCAGATCAAAGTAACGGACAAAAGAAATTTCGACTGTACCATACCAATGGTGGCAGACCTAGCGAACTGCTTGGTGCGCTTAGGACAATCGGAGATAGCATGAGTGGAATCACCACAGTAGAAACACAGCCCATTCTGACGTCTGTGTTCTTGCCTTTCAGCTCTGGTCAAAGTCCTATCGCACTGCATAGGCTCAGGTTTATGCTCAGATAATACCACCAAATGGTGCACAGATTTACGCTCGCGCAAGCGTCGACCGATCTGAATGGCCAAAGACATAGACTCATTCAGACCAGCAGGCATAGGAAATCCCACCATGACATCCTTAAGGGCTTCAGAGAGACCCTTTAGCTGCCAGCGCACATTCATTCCATTGAGTGAGCACGGACCACTTTCTAAACTTCTGACAATAAATCTCTATCTCATCCTGACCCTGACACAGAGCCAGCAAATTTTTCTCTGCCTGATCCACTGAATTAGGTTCGTCGTACAGCAATCTGAGCGCCAGAAAAAACGCATCAATATTACATAATGCAGGATCTCCTGGTGCAAGGGAAAATGCCCAGTCTTGAGGGTCGCCACGTAATAAAGAAATAATGATTTTAATTTGTTGAACTGGGTCACCAGAGGAGCGGGGTTTCAAAGCCAGAAACAGTTTACAATTATTTTTAAAATTCAAAAACTTAGCTCTATCTCCAGAAAATAACTCAGGAATCGGAATTCTAGGTTCTAACATAGGATTCTGAACCACTAAATCTTGAAAGTTCTGTACTCTTATAGTGAGATTATCCATCAAAGAGGACAGACCCTGAATATCCATGTCCACCCCTGTGTTCTGAACCACCCTGATGTAAAGGGGAAAAGAAAGACAGAACACAGTGCAAAGAAAAAAAATGGTCTCAGAACTTCTCTTTTCCCTCTATTGAGAAGCATTAGCACTTTGGGCCTCCAGTACTGTTATGAACAGGTAATTCAGAACCACAATGGACCTTGAAGTTCAGAGCACACAAGGTGACCTGGCATTTACCAAAAACATAGGACAAGCTCTGAGACGTGGAAACTCTGCTGACCGCAATCCCTAATCCTAACACACCACACTAGAGGTAGCCGTGGATTGCGCCTAACGCTCCCTATGCATCTCGGCACAGCCTGAGAAACTAACTAGCCCTGAAGATAGAAAAATAAGCCTACCTTGCCTCAGAGAAATTCCACAAAGGAAAAGGCAGCCCCCCACATATAATGACTGTGAGTAAAGATGAAATACAAACACAGAGATGAAATAGATTTAGCAAAGTGAGGCCCGACTTACTGAATAGACCGAGGATAGGAAAGATAGCTTTGCGGTCAACACAAAAACCTACAAACAACCACGCAGAGGGGCAAAAAGACCCTCCGCACCGACTAACGGTACAGAGGTGCTCCCTCTGCATCTCAGAGCTTCCAGCAAGCAAGAAAAAACCAATATAGCAAGCTGGACATAAAATATAGCAAACAAAAATAACACAAGCAGAACTTAGCTTATGCAGGATAGAGAGGCCACAGGAACGATCCAGGAGGAAGCAAGACCAATACTAGAACATTGACTGGAGACCAGGATCAAAGCACCAGGTGGAGTTAAATAGAGCAGCACCTAACGACTTAACCTCATCACCTGAGGAAGGAAACTCAGAAGCCGCAGTACCACTCTCATCCACCAAAGGAAGCCCATAGACAGAACCAGCCGCAGTACCACTCACGACCACAGGAGGGAGCTTGGCCACAGAATTCACAACAGCACAGGGACACACGGATGCTGGCCATAATTAAGGAGAAAAGGAGTCTGCTCAGTGGAATCGGCTACGGCGTTGTTCAAGGCAAATTCCGCCCAAGGTAGCAAAGATGCCCAGTCATCCTACCTAGCAGAGACAAAATATCACAAGTATGTCACCAGAGCCTGGTTGGTCCTCTCTACCAACCCATTCGTCTCAGGATGATATGCTGAGGAGAGATTCAACTCTATGCTGAGTAAATGGCAGAGCTCTCTCCAAAACCGAGACGCGAACTGGGGACCCCGGTCGCTGACAATTTTATGAGGCATTCCATGTAAGCGGAAAATATGCTTTATGAATAACGCCGCCAAGGCCCGTGCAGAAGGTAACCGTGGAAGCGGCACCAAGTGCACCATCTTAGAGAAATGATCGGTGACAAGCCAAATAACAGTGCGGCTACGAGACTTGGGTAAGCCCACCACGAAGTCCATCCCAACCATCTCCCAGGGCCTGTCTGCCACCGGCAGGAGGTAAAGCAACCCAGCAGGCCGTTGCAGAGGAGACCAATTCTGGGCACAGGAAACACACACCCAAATTTGGATGAGTGAGTCCAAGAGAGAACCTCCGGTCACAAATTCACTGGCACAAAAGTCTTGCCCGGGGGCACAGACTCTAGCAACACCAGAGCCACAGATCTCGGACTCTCAGAGGGGACAATTAGCCGACGCTCCTCCTCCTCCTCATATGACACTACGGAGTGGGTGAGAGCGTCGGCACAAATGTTCTTCTCCCTGGAGAGAAAATGAAGAGTAAAATGAAACTGGGAGAAGAACAAGGACCATCTAGCCTGGCGAGAATTCAGCCGCTGGGCCGTCTGTAGATATACCAAGTTCTTGTGGTCAGTGAATACCTGGAAAGGAAAGTGAGTTTTCTCCAAGAGGTGTCTCCACTCTGAAAAAGCCAACTTGATGGCTAGCAACTCCCTGTCCCCGATGGAATAATTCCTCTCCATTGGTGTGAAGGTCTTGGAGAAGAAGAAGCAAGGATGCTTCCGACGTTGAGCATCCTATTGGAAAAGGACTGCTACCGCACCAACGGATGAGGCATGCACCTCCATGATAAATGGCTTATCTACATGGGGGCGATGTAGAATGGGAGCACTAGCGAAGTGTGACTTAATCGAGAGAAAGGCCTTGGAGACCTCCTCTGACCACAACTTGGGATTTGCTCCCTTCTTGGTGAGGGCAACCAAGGGAGCTACCAAAGTTGAGAAGTGTGGAATGAACTGGTGATAGTAATTAATGAACCCCATAAAGCACTGCACTGCTTTAAGAGAATGGGGTTCCTGCCAGTCCATCACAGCCTGTAGTTTGGCAGGATCCATAGCCAATCCCTGGGCGGAGATGATATAGCCTAGGAAAGGTAGGGACTCCTGCTCGAACACACACTTCTCCAACTTGGCATAGAGGGAGTTTGCCCGTAGGAGGTCGAAGACTTTGCAAACATCTCTCCGATGGGAGTCAATATCTGAAGAGTAGATGAGAATATCATCCATATAGACTATGACCGAGGTGGAGAGCATATCCCGGAAGATGTCTTTCACAAAGTCTTGGAAAACGGCTAGGGCATTACAGAGCCCGAAGGGCATCACCAGATATTCATAGTGCCCATCCCTGGTGTTAAAAGCCGTCTTCCATTTGTCCCCCTCACGGATGCGAATCAGGTTGTAAACACCCCGCAGATCTAATTTAGTAAATACCCTTGCTCCCCGTGGCCTATCAGAAAGCTCAGATATCAGGGGTAGTGGGTACTTGTTCTTAACGGTGATGGCATTAAGACCCCTGTAGTTTATGCATGGACGTAAGTCTCCACTCTTCTTCTGCATGAAGAAGAACCCAGCTCCTGCAGGTGACACTGACTTCCTAATGGATCCTCTTGCCAGATTCTCTTGGATGTACTGAGACATTGCCTCCGTCTCCGGGAGAGATAACAGATAGACTCAACCCCGGGAAGGCTCAGCACCAGGCAAGAGGTCAATAGGACAGTCATAAGGGCGGTGAGGCGGAAGGGTCTCCGCAGCCCTTTTGGAGAACACATCCGCATAAGGCCAATAGTGCTTGGGGAGAGAGGAAAGATCTGCGGGTACCTCTGTTGTAGCAACCTGAATGCACTCCCTCTGACATCTACCCTCACAGGATTTACTCCATCCCAAAATTCCCCCTGAGGACCACTCTATATAAGGAGAATGATAGCGTAGCCATGGTATCCCCAACAGGACCTCATCAATTCCCTCAGGAATGACTAATATATTGATAATCTACTGATGTGATGGAGACACAGATAGAGTGAAAGGAATGGTTTGGTGTGTAATCTGTGAGGGTAGTGTCTACCCATTTACCACTCAAACAGTTACTGGTTTGGCGAGCATCACCAGGGGTATTGCGTGTTGCTGGGTGAAAGCGGATGACTTAAAATTACCCTCCGCCCCAGAGCCCAGGCATAGCTCTATCATAAGAGTGGATGGGCATATGGTTATTGTCCCCTTGAAGGACAACTTAGAGGCAAACGTCTCGGTGCCTAGTGTACCTCCTCCAACTGCCACTAGACGCTGACGTTTCCCCAACCGCTGAGGATACTTGGAGGCAAGATGTCCTGACTGCCAGCAAACATGACAGACCTTAAGTGCACGAGCGGACCGGGACTTGGACCCCGCTCGTGACACCTCTATGGCCTCATGTGACTCGGGCGCCTAGACCGGAGATTCCAAAGGTCTGGTAAAGGTGGAAGCCAGCCGAAACCTCTGCCTACACTGGGCTCGCTCCAACCTTCATTCGTGAAAACGAAGGTCTATGCGAGTTGACACAGCTATGAGCTCCTCCAGTGTGGCGGGAAGCTCCCTAGTGGCCAAAGCGTCCTTCACATGGTATGCCAGCCCCCTCCAAAATACCGGGATGAGGGTTTTATACGACTACTCCGGCTCAGACACTAATGTCCGGAAATGGACGGCAAAATGGCTGACCATGGATGAACCCTGAGTCAATGCCAGTAGTTGGAGCGCCGTATCATGGGTGACTTGGGGTCCCAAAAAGACCTTATTCAGAGTGCCCAGAAACCGAGGAACACTCTGCACCACATGATCCCACAGCGGTGTAGCCCACTCCATACTCTGTCCGACAAGAGAGAGATTATGAATCCCACCTTAGCCCGCTCTGTGGGAAAACGTGAAGCCAGGAGCTCGAGATGTATACCACACTGGCTCACGAAACCCCTACAGGGTTTACTGTCACCAGAGTATTTTTCAGGCAGTGGGAGGTTAGATAAGGTTGGAACAGAGGTGGCAGTGGGTAAAGCTGCTGCAGCCACGCTAGCAGGCTGAACAGCTATTGTGGTAACATCCACCGCCGAGGTTGCACACTCAAGAGATGCCAGCCTGCCCTCCAGCAACTGGATCTACCCCTGCAATCGCTGATCATCCACCATAACCTAGCCAGATCCTGGCGCTAGTGTACTCTTAGGGTTGGCGGAACGCACCGAATATATATATTTATTAGCAGTAGTAGGTGCGTTCACTATCCGGGATCCACCGTGCAGGAAAGAACCTGCTGCTAAGTATGGCGGTACAATATAGTACTATAAACAAACTCTGTTACTTCACAGAGTCTGTTTAGCAAACAGAATATTGTGCCCTGTTAAGCTCACAGAGGAGCACAGCTACTTAATAGAGCAGTTAGTGGTCATGCAGTGAAATGCGAACACTCAGCTCCTCTCCGGGGGAGCCGCAATTGTAATGGCTATATGCCAGCCCTGAATCCACTAACATGAAACTCCTCGCCGGAGTTGCCAGCATTCTAGGGGCTTATTTCAGCCGGGTCCCTGACTGCATACAAACACGACCACACTGGCGCTGAGCTCATACATAAATTGACACTTGCGCATGGCCGTGCGGTCATGCGAACCATTTATAGCTGCAGCATGTACAGGACCTTCCCAGAAGGACCAATGGAAGGCTGCCACAGACCTTGATCAGGTACAGGGCCTTCCTGGAGGACCAATGGAAGTTGCTGCAGTACCTGAGCATGTGACCCTAGACCTCCACTGAGAGATCTTACGCTGGGCATTCTCAGTGTGAGCAAAGCAGGACTTAGTCCCAGAAAAGCCTGCTCGCCGCAGACCAGTGCAGGGTACAATAGCAGAGCCTGGAGAGGCAGCAGTAACCCTTTGCACAGTATAAGATTCAATAAGATGCTGGGACCGACGTCTCTGCTGAGCAGGCTCCACTGGGGCCGATGCAGAATGAGAGACCTCAGCAGACACAGCTCGGGATTCCCCCTGTGCAGCGGCAGGAACTCGACTTCTAACAAAAGCAATGCAAAAATAATTATTTTTATATAAATTAGTTTTTATTGTATAAAAGCGCCAAACATGAAAAAATTATATAAATAAGGTAATGCTGTCATCGTACTGACCTGAAGAATAAAACTGCTTTAGCAATTTTACCACACGTGGATCGGGATAAATGTCCCACCCAAAAGAAATTCATGAATTGCTGGTTTTCGTTCATTCTGCTTCCCAAAATTGTAATAATAAGCGATCAAAAAATGTCATGTGACTAAAAATGATACAAAAAAGTCAACTCGTCCCGCGAAAAATAAGTCCTCACACATAACTCTGTGGGCCAAAATATGGAAGAATTATAGCTCTCAAAATGTGGTGATGCAAAAACTTTTTTCTTTTGCAATAAAAAGCTTCTTTTAGTGTGTGACAGCTGCCAAACATACATTAAAAACCCACTATAAAACCCACTATAAATAGTAAATCAAACCCCCTTTTATCACCCCCTTAGTTATGGAAAAATAATAAAATAAAAAAATGTATTTCCATTTTCTCAGTGTGGTTAGGGTTAGGGCTAAAGTTAGGGTTAGGGTTGGGGCTAAAGTTAGGGTTAGGGTTGGGGCTGTTTAGACACATCAGGGGCTTTCCAAACGCAACATCACGTCCGATCACTATTCCAGCCAATTCTGAGTTGAAAAAGTAAAATGGTGCTCCTGCCCTTGTGAGCTCTGCCATGCGTAAACAATGGTTTACCCCCACATATCGGATATCAGCATACTCAGGAAAAATTGGACCACAACTTTTGTGGTCCAATTTCTCCTGTTGCCCTTGGGAAAATAAAAATTGGAGGCAAAAAGTTCATTTTTGTGAAAAAGATCTGATTTTTTATTTTTACGGCCCTATATTATAAATTTCTGTGAAGCGCTTAGGTGTTCAAAATGCTCACCACACATCTAGATAAGTTCCTTTTGGGGGTCTACCTTTCAAAATGGTGTCACTTGTGGGGAGTTTCCACTGTTTAGGCACATAAGGGGCTCTCCAAACACGACATGGCATCGAATCTCAATTCCAGCCAATTTTAAGTTGAAAAATCAAACGGCATTCCTTCCCTTCCGAGTTCTGCCATACACCCAAACAGTGGTTTACCCCCGCATATGGGGTATCGGCGTACTCCCGACAAATTGTAAAACAACTTTTGGTGTCCAATTTATCCTGTTACCCTAGGTAAAATAAAACAAATTGAATCTGAATTCAATTTTTTGTGAAAAAAAAGTTAAATGTTCATTTTTTTTAAACATTCCAAAATTTCCTGTGAAGCACCTGAAGGGTTAATAAACTTCTAGAATGAGGTTTTGAGCACCTGGAGGGGTGCAGTTTTTAGAATGGTGTCACTTTTTGGTATTTTCTATTATATAGACCCAAATGTGATGTGGGCCCTAAAAAATAAATGGTGGTATAAAAATGAGAAATCGCTGGTCAGCTTTTAACCTTTATAACTTCCTAACAAAAAACAATTTGGTTCCAGACTTGTGCTGATGTAAAGTAGACATGTGTGAAATGTTACTCATTAAGTATTTTGTGTGACATACACTACCGTTCAAAAGTTTAGGGCCACCCACACAATTTTGTGTTTTCCATGAAAACTCATACTTTTATTAAGCAAATCAGTTGCTAAATGAATTGAAAATCTAGTCCAGACATTGACAAGGTTCGAAAAAAAGATTTTTATTTTAAATAATACTTTTCTCCTTCAAACTTTGCTTTCATCAAAGAATGCTCCCTTTGCAGCAATTACAGCATTGCAGACCTTTGGCATTCTAGCAGTTAATTTGCTGAGGTAATCTGGAGAAATTTCACCCCATGCTTCCAGAAGCCCCTCCTAAAAGTTGGTTTGGCTTGATGGGCACTTTTTGCGTACCAAACGGTCAAGCTGCTAACAAAACAGCTCAATGGGGTTGAGATCTGGTGACTGCACTAGCCACTCAATTACAGATAGAATACCAGCTGGCTGATTCTTCCCTAAATAGTTCTTGCATAATTTGGAAGTGTGCTTTGGGTCATTGTCCTGTTGTAGGATGAAATTGGCTCCCATCAAGGGCTGTCCACGGGATATGGGATGGCATTGCAAAATGGAGTGATAGCCTTCCTTATTCAAAATCCCTTTTACCTTGTACAAATCTCCCATTTTACCAGCACCAAAGCAACCCCAGACCATCACATTACCTCCACCATGCTTGACAGATGTTGTCAGGCACTCTTCCAGCATCTTTTCAGTTGTTCTGAGTCTCACAAATGTTCTTCTGTGTGATCCAAACACCTCAAACTTGTATTTGTCTGTCCATAACACTTTTTTCCAATCTTCCTCTGTCCAATGTCTGTGTTCTTTTGCCCATATTAATATTTTCGTTTTATTAGCCAGTGTCAGATATGGCTTTTTCTTTGCCACTCTGCCAAAAAGGCCAGCATCCCAGAGTCGCCTCTTCACTGTAGACATTGACACTGGCATTTTGCGTGTACTATTTAATGAAGATGCCAGTTGAGGACTTGTGACTCGAGGCATCGATTTCTCAAACTACAGACTCTAATGTACTTGTCATGCTGCGTAGTTGTGCAGCGGGGCCTCCCACTTCTCTTTCTACTCTGGTTAGAGCATGTTTGTGCTTTCCTCTGAAGGGTGTAGTACACACCGTTGTAGGAAATTTTCAGTTTCTTTGCAATCTCTCTCATGGAATAGCCTTCATTTCTAAGAACAAGAATAGACTGTTGAGTTTCACATGAAAGTTCTTTTTTTCTGGCCATTTTGAGAGTTTAATGGAACCAACAAATGTAATGCTCAAGATTTTCAATTTGCTCAAATGAAGGTCAGGTTTATAGGTACTCTAATCAGCTAAACTGTTTTCAGCTGTGCTAACATACCATATAAACTCGAGTATAAGCCGACTCGAGTATAAACCGACGCCCCTAATTTTGCCACAAAAAACTGGGAAAACTTAATGACTCGAGTATAAGCCTAGGGTGGGAAATGCAGCAGCTACCGGTAAATGTCAAAAGTAAAAAAAGATACCAATAAAAGTCAAATTAATTGAGACATCTGCAGGTTAAGTGTTTTTGAATATCCATATTGAATCTGGAGCCCCATATAATGCTTCATACAGTTTATGATGGGCCTCATAAGATGCTCCATATTAAAATATGCCCCATATAATCCTGCATAAAGGTTAATAATGGCCCTATAAGATGCTCCATAGACACATTTGCCCAATATAATGCTGCACAAATGCTGATTATGGCCCCATAAGATGCTCCATAAAGATATTTGCCCCATATAGTGCTGCACAAACCTTGATTATGGCCCTATAAGATGCTCCATACAGACACTTGCCCCATATACCGTAATGCTCCACAAACATTAATTATGTCCCCATACAGACACTTGTCCCATATAGTGCTGCACAAATGTTATGGCCCCATATAGTGCTGCACAAATGTTATGACCCCATATAGTGCTGCACCAACGTTATGGTCCCATACAGTGCTGCACAAATGTTATGGCCTCATACAGTGCTGCACAAACTTTATGGCCCCTTATAGTGCTGCACAAACGTTATGGCCCCATATAGTGCTACACAAACGTTATGGCCCCATATAGTGCTGCACAAATGTTATAGCCCCATATACTGTAGTGCTGCACAAACGTTATGACCCCATGTAGTGCTGCACAAATGTTATGGCCCCATATAGTGCTGCACAAATGTTATGGCCCCATAGATGCTCCATACAGACACTTGCCCCATTTGCTGTTGCTGCGATAAAAAAATAAATCACATACTCACCTCTCCGTCGCTCAGGCCCCCGGCACTTTCAATAGTTACCTGCTCCTCGTTCCCGGAGCCACTCCATGTTCAGCACTGATGTTCAGCAAAGGGTGCACACTAACCACGTCACCGCGTCCTCTGACCTGAGCGTCACTGTTGAAGACAGAATGACGCCTGGAACGAGGAGCAGGTGACTATCGTGCAGCACTGCGCTCCACCTCCCTGTATACTCACCTGGTCCTGGCACTGTGCAGTCCCTGCTTCCCCGACGCCGCAGCTTCATCCTGTACTGAGCGGTCACCGTTACCGCTCATTACAGTAATGAATATGCGGCTCCACCTCTATGGGAGGTGGAGCCGCATATTCATTACTGTAATGAGCGGTGCCATGTGACCGCTCAGTACAGGAAGAATATGCTGCTGCCGGCACCGGGGATGCCAGGGACCTGCAGGGACCACGCCAGGAGTAGGTGAGTATAATTCCACAGCCCCCGCTCCCCCTCACCTGCCGACCCCTGCATATGACTCGAGTATAAGTCTAGAGGGGGACTTTCAGCCCAAAAAAGAAGGCTGAAAATCTCGGCTTATACTCGAGTATATACGGTACTTGCATAAGGGTTTTCAAGGGTATTTTAACCATCCATTAGCCTTCTTACACAGTTAGCAAACACAAATTAGCATAAGAACACTGGAGTGATGGTTGTCAGAAATGGGCCTCTGGACACCTATGAAGATATTGCATTACCAACCAGACGTTTGCAGCTAGAATAGTCATTTACCACATTAACAATGTATAGAGTGTATTTCTGAATCATTCAATGTTAGCTTCTTTGAAAAAATGTTCTTTTCTTTAAAAAGTAAGGAAATATCTAATTGACTCTAAACTTTTGAACGGTAGTGTATCTCTGTGATTTAAGGGAATGAAAATTCAAAGTTGGGAAATTGCGAAATTTTCAAAATTTTTGCCAAATTTTTCATTTTTTTTCACAAATAAATGCAAGTCATAACAAAGAAATTTTACGATTAGTGTGCAGTAAAATATGTCACAAGGATCCACGGAAGTGTTCCAGAGTTATTACCTCATAAAGCGACAGTGGTCAGAGTTGTAAAAATTCGCCCGGTCATTAACATGCAAACCACCCTAGGGGGTAAAGGGGTTAATTTTGGCCAATAAAGTTTTTCTTGAGTTTTACTACGTTTGTCTCGCTGGAATACCACTCCTCCTTTTTTGAAGTAGTTAGTAGTAGTATTTTATTCTTTCATACAAAGAGAACTGAAACATAAAATATTTTTTTTCTGCAAAGAAAAGATTTTATTTATTGTCCCTGAAGAGAACAAACCACGTATCATCAATCAGACAAGTCAACTTAGAAAGTTTTTGTACAGTAGTAAAGTGAATTCTTGAGAGCATTTGAAAATAAAACACACCATGCAAAATCATACTAGATAATACATGTGATTCCTGAATAGTAAGATGAGTAGAAAGATAATAAAAGAATAATAAAATATTTCAAGTGATTAATTATTGCTGAAAATACTATTCAAACACACTGACTCTCTTTCTCTAAACTAAATATTCAACTGGATCTCCAGCCACCAAAGTAAAAACTACCTACTAAAGATAAGCGAATCAATTTGATGCATATTGAATCCGTGTTAAATTTTAGGAAATTCACTGGGCCCCGTGAATTCAAACATTCTAAGATTTGATTTGTGCGAATCAACAAAAATTTCCACCACTATTTTACTCAATGCAGAAGATTGCAACAGACAGAAAACATTTACATGATCTCAGCTGCAACCAGGCAGGCTTCCCGATAATACTTTGCAGCTATCACATCATATAATACAGCCTATCATCAAACATTTTGAGGTGAATCTTCTTAGTAAGAGCTCACAGCTAACAATAGAAGTGGGGAGAAAAAAAGAAAACACTCTGAATATTCTGTACAAATAGTGTGTATGTGACAAAACATCAGTGAAGAACAGATACCCTCTGGTTACTCATAGACCTGTATGTGGAGGTCCCTTTGACATTACTTTAGCTATGTTTGCATCAAAGAGCTTGAAAACAATTCATATAGTCCTCAGACACATTAGAGTAGTACACCAATATTTTTTAAGATAATTAGAGTACTTGCAAATTTTGGGGAAAAATTGGCTCAAGCTGGAGATTTTGAATTTCCAACCAAATCATCTCTACTCACATTATTGACGGTATAAAGCTATATTTGTACTGTAGTAAACATTGCAACATTAATATGTAGAGAAGGGAGGATTGATTTCACAGAATTCCTTTCCATTGGCAGATCACTTGTCTCTGGACTCGCCATGGGACGCTCGCAAATCTCTTACCTTCCTGGATCCTCAGCACAGCTTTTGATTAGCACAACAACGTCAATGCAACGTTATGCACATATGACATTGTGCCAACTCTTGCTAATCAAAAGATGCATTGGGGATAATGGAACTTAAAAGATTTGTGAGCCTTCCATCTAGAGGCCAGAAAGTACTGACCTGGCAAAAGGACTGAAGTACTGGGAATTTCTATTAACCCTTTCACCCCGAAGCCTGTTTTCACCTTCACGACCAAGCCAATTTTTACTATTCTGACCACTGTCAATTTATCAGGTCATAACCCTGGAACGCTTCAATGGATGTCAATAATTCTGAGATAGTTTTCTCGTGACATACTGTAATTCATGACAGTGGTCAAAAAAAATTTGATACGAATTGTGTTTATTTGTAAAAAAAACTGAAATTTGACAAATTTTGCAATTTTCAAACTTTTAATATTTATGCCCTTAAATCAAAGAGTCATATTGCACAAAAAAGTTAATAAATAACATTTCCCACATATCTACTTCACATCAGCACATTTTTTAAACATATTTTTTGTTAGGAAGCTATAAGGGTTAAAAGTTGACTAGCGATTTCTCATTTTTTACAAGAAAATTTGCAAAACAATTTTTTTAGGGACCACTTCACATTTGAAGTGACTATGAGGGGCCTATATGACAGAAAATACTCAAAATTGACACCATTCTAAAAATTGAACCCCACAAGGTACTCAAACCCATATTCAAGAAGTTTATTAACCTTTCAGGTGCTTCACATGAATTTGTGGTGTGTGGAAGGAAAAAATAAACATTTACTTTTTGTTCACAAACATTTTCCTTTAGACCTAACTTTTTTTGTTACTTTCCCAAGGATAGCAGGAGAAAACGGACCTTATAATTTGTTGTGCAGTGTTTCCTGAGCATGCCAATACCCCATATATGGGAAAATCTATTGTTTGGGCACACAGCAGGGCTCGGAAGGGAAGGTGAGCCATTTCACATTTTGAATGTAAAATTTACTGGAATAATTAGCAGTTGCCATGTGGGGTTTGGAAAGCCCCTGATGTGCCTAAATAGAGGGAACTCCCAACAAGTGACACCATTTTGGAAACTAGACCCCTTTGAGAACTTATCTAAATGTGTATTAAACATCTTGAACCTCCAGATGCTTCACAGAAGTTTATAACGTTAAGCCATGAAAATAAAAAAAAAATACATTTTTTCGCAAAAATCTTTTTTATCTCCAAATTTTGTATTTTCACAAGAGTAACAGGAAAAATGGACCCCAAAAATTGTTTGGCAATTTCTCCTGAGTTCACCGATACCCCATCTGTGGTCAAAAAATATTTTTGAGGCACAGTGCAAAACTCAGAAGGGAAGTAGCACCATATTGCAGTGCAGATTTTGCGGCACTGGTTCAAGGTGCCATGTCACATTGGCAGAGTCCCTGAGGTGCCAGAACAGTAGAACTCCCCCATACGTGACCCCATTTTACAAACTAAACCTTTCATTAAATTCATCTAGGGGTGCAGTGTGTTAGTAGGGTCTCCGGCGTGACAGTTCACTCACCCGCACTGCAGTTGGTTCCTCTATTCCTCATGCTCCGCATGCTCCCAGCAGCACTTCCTGCCCGGTCTCTAGCCATGTCCTAAGGGCACTCCCGCTCGTGTTCCTGCCCTCTTAAAGGGCCAGCGTGTGCCCTTGCTATTTCCTCCCTAGCCAATGGTTATGAGGCATTATCTATATATTGCTTCCTCTCCACTAGGGAGGTGCCTGAACAGCCTTCCTGTATGCAGTCTATGTTGTGAAAGGTCGCATACCAGTGCAAGTCATGTTTGCTGTTCTCTAAGTACAAATCCTGCTTGCTGAACTCAGATGCAATTCTGCCTGCTGCACTCTAAGTACTAATCCTGCTTGTTGCACTCTGATACAAGCTCTACCTGCTACTCCATCCAGTTCATCCTTCTGGATCTAGCTGCTGCTTTATCGTTGGTCAGTCCTGGAGTGGCACCTGGCATGCATCGGGAGCCAAATCTAACCTCACCATCAGAGATGATCAGTCCGGTGCTCACTTAGTCACGCCCCTCCAGGCTCTCCATGGTCTGTGGCACAGTGGTTCCACAAACCACATCCGTGACACAGTGATTATATTGATACCTTATGTGTGACAGAATTTTATACCATTGGGCAGTAAAGAAAAAAGAATTTAAAGGGACACTGTCACCTGAATTTGGAGGGAACAATCTTCAGCCATGGAGGCGGAGTTTTTGGGTGTTTGATTCACCCTGTCCTTACCCGCTTGCTGCATGCTGGCTGCAATATTGGATTGAAGTTCATTCTCTGTCCTCCATAGTACACGACTGTGCAAGGCAAGATTGCCTTGTGCAGGCATGTACTACAGAGGACAGAGAATGAACTTCAATCCAATATTGCAGCCAGCATGCAGCCAGCGGGTAAGGAAAGGGTGAATCAAACACCCCAAAACCCCGCCTTCATGGCTGAAGATTGTTCCCTCCAAATTCAGGTGACAGTGTCCCTTTAAATTTTTACAACCAAAATTGTTAGCCCCAAATTTTCCATTTTTATACTGGGAAAACAGTACTACCTAGCCTATGGAGAGACTCGGGAGGGTTGGAGCGCTATTTGCCACCTAGAGTGGAGATTTTCCTAAAATAGTTTGCGGAATCTGTATACAGAGCCCTTAAGTGCTAGAAAAGCAGAATCCCGCTCAGGTGACCCCATTTTAAAAATTACACCCCATTGGGAATTTATCTACAGGGGTTGTGACGATTTTGACTCCATGGGTGTTTCCCAGAAACAAGCAGCAGTGGATGTTGCTGAGTGGAAATTGCAAACTGCCATTGTAGTGACCATTATGTTGCAGTCACCAGTATGATATGCCCAGCTCGTGCTTTTTGAGGCACGCACCTGTAAGTTAGATGGGCTCTCATCACTACAGAAATGAAAAACATGTGGATTCTAAATGTGGTTAAAGCATTTTAACCCCTTCATGACCCAGCCTATTTTGACCTTAAAGACCTTGCCGTTTTTTGCAATTCTGACCAGTGTCCCTTTATGAGGTAATAACTCAGGAACGCTTCAACGGATCCTAGCGGTTCTGAGATTGTTTTTTCGTGACATATTGGGCTTCATGATAGTGGTAAATTTAGGTCAATAAATTATGCGTTTATTTGTGATAAAAACGGAAATTTGGCGAAAATTTAGAAAATTTCGCAATTTTCACATTTTGAATTTTTATTCTGTTAAACCAGAGAGATATGTGACACAAAATAGTTAATAAATAACATTTCCCACATGTTTACTTTACATCAGCACAATTTTGGAAACAAAATTTTTTTTTGTTAGGAAGTTATAAGGGTTAAAATTTGACCAGCGATCTCTTATTTTTACAACGAAATTTACAAAACCATTTTTTTTAGGGACCACCTCACATTTGAAGTCAGTTTGAGGGGTCTATATGGCTGAAAATACCCAAAAGTGACACCATTCTAAAAACTGCACCCCTCAAGGTACTCAAAACCACATTCAAGAAGTTTATTAACCCTTCAGGTGCTTCACAGCAGCAGAAGCAACATGGAAGGAAAAAATGAACATTTAACTTTTTAGTCACAAAAATTATCTTTTAGCAACAATTTTTTTAATTTTCCCAATGGTAAAAGGAGAAACTGAACCACGAATGTTGTTGTCCAATTTGTCCTGAGTACGCTGATACCTCATATGTGGGGGTAAACCACTGTTTGGGCGCACGGCAGGGCTTGGAAGGGAAGGAGCGCCATTTTACTTTTTGAATCAAAAATTGGCTCCACTCTTTAGCGGACACCATGTCTAGTTTGGAAAGCACCCGTGTGCCTAAAAATTGGAGCTCCCCCACAAGTGACCCCATTTTGGAAACTAGACGCCCCAAGGAACTTATCTAGATGCATAGTGAGCACTTTGAACCCCCAGGTGCTTCACAAATTGATCCATAAAAATGAAAAAGTACTTTTTTTTCACAAAAAAATTCTTTTAGCCTCAATTTTTTCATTTTCACATGGGCAACAGGATAAAATGGATCCTAAAATGTGTTGGGCAATTTCTCCTGAATACACCAATACCTCACATGTGGGGGTAAACCACTGTTTGGGCACATGGTAAGGCTCGGAAGGGAAGGAGCGCCATTTGACTTTTTGAATGAAAAATTATTTCCATCGTTAGCGGACACCATGTCGCGTTTGGATAGCTCCTGTGTGCCTAAACATTGGCGCTCCCCCACAAGTGACCCCATTTTGGAAACTAGACCCCCCAAGGAACTTATTTAGATGCCTAGTGAGCACTTTAAACCCTCATGTGCTTCACAAATTGATCTGTAAAAATGAAAAAGTACTTTTTGTTTCACAAAAAAATTCTTTTCGCCTCAATTTTTTCATTTTCACATGGGTATTAGGATAAAATGGATCATAAAATTTGTTGGGCAATTTCTCCCGAGTACGTCGATACCTCATATGTGGGGGTAAACCACTGTTTGGGCACTCGGCAGGGCTCGGAAGGGAAGGCGCGCCATTTGACTTTTTGAATGGAAAATTAGCTCCAATTGTTAGCGGACACCATGTCGCGTTTGGAGAGCCCCTGTGTGCCTAAACATTGGAGCTCCCCCACAAGTGACCCCATTTTGGAAACTAGACCCCCAAGGAACTTATCTAGATGCATATTGAGCACTTTAAACCCCCAGGTGCTTCACAGAAGTTTATAACGCAGAGCCATGAAAATAAAATATAATTTTTCTTTCCTCAAAAATGATTTTTTAGCCTGGAATTTCCTATTTTGCCAAGGATAATAGGAGAAATTGGACCCCAAATATTGTTGTCCAGTTTGTCCTGAGTACGCTGATACCCCATATGTGGGGGTAAACCACTGTTTGGGCGCACGGCAGGGCTCGGAAAAGATGGCATGCCATTTGGCTTTTTAAATGGAAAATTAGCTCCAATCATTAGCGGACACCATGTCACGTTTGGAGAGCCCCTGTGTGCTTAAACATTGGAGATCCCCCAGAAATGACCCCATTTTGGAAACTAGACCCCCAAAGGAACTAATCTAGATGTGTGGTGAGGACTTTGAACCCCCAAGTGCTTCACAGAAGTTTATAACGCAGAGCCATGAAAATAAAATAAAAAAATTATTTTCTCAAAAATGATCATTTAGCCTGCAATTTTTTATTTTCCCAAGGGTAACAGGAGAAATTTGACCCCAAAAGTTGTTGTCCAGTTTCTCCTGAGTACGCTGATACTCCATATGTGGGGGTAAATCACTGTTTGGGCACATGCCGGGGCTCAGAAGTGAAGTAGTGATGTTTTGAAATGCAGACATTGATGGAATGCTCTGTGGGCGTCACGTTGCGTTTGCAGAGCCCCTGATGTGGCTTAACAGTAGAAACCCCCCACAAGTGACCCCATTTTGGAAACTAGACCCCGAAAGGAACTTATCTAGATGTGTGGTGAGCACTTTGAACCCCCAAGTGCTTCATATAAGTTTATAATGCAGAGCCGTGAAAATAATAAATACGTTTTCTTTCCTCAAAAATAATTATTTAGCCCAGAATTTTTTATTTTCCCAAGGGTAACAGGAGAAATTGGACCTCAATAGTTGTTGTCCAGTTTCTCCTGAGTACGCTGATACCCCATGTGTGGGGGTAAACCACTGTTTGGGCACACGTCGGGGCTCAGAAGGGAAGTAGTGACTTTTGAAATGCAGACTTTGATGGAATGGTCTGCGGGCGTCACATTGCGTTTGCAGAGCCCCTGGTGTGCCTATACAGTAGAAACCCCCCACAAGTGACCCCATTTTGGAAACTAGACCCCGAAAGGAACTTATCTAGATGTGTGGTGAGCACTTTGAACCCCCAAGTGCTTCATAGAAGTTTATAATGCAGAGCCGTGAAAATAATAAATACGTTTTCTTTCCTCAAAAATAATTATTTAGCCCAGAATTTTTTATTTTCCCAAGGGTAACAGGAGAAATTGGACCCCAATGGTTGTTGTCCATTTTCTCCTGAGTACGCTGATACCCCATGTGTGGGGGTAAACCACTGTTTGGGCACACGTCGGGGCTCAGAAGGGAAGTAGTGACTTTTGAAATGCAGACTTTGATGGAATGGTCTGCGGGCGTCACATTGCGTTTGCAGAGCCCCTGGTGTGCCTAAACAGTAGAAACCCCCCACAAGTGACCACATTTTAGAAACTAGACCCCCCAAGGAACTTATCTAGATATGTGGTGAGCACTTTGAACCCCCAAGTGCTTCACAGACGTTTACAACGCAGAGCCGTGAAAATAAAAAATAATTTTTCTTTCCTCAAAAATGATGTTTTAGCAAGCATTTTTTTAGATTCACAAGGGTAACAGGAGAAATTGGACCCCAGTAATTGTTGCGCAGTTTATCCTGAGTACACTGATACCCCATATGTGGGGGTAAACCACTGTTTGGGCACACGTCGGGGCTCGGAAGTGAGGGAGCACCATTTGACTTTTTGAATACGAGATTGGCTGGAATCAATGGTGGCGCCATGTTGCGTTTGGAGACTCCTGATGTGCCTAAACAGTGGTAACCCCTCAATTCTACCTCCAACACTAACCCCAACACACCCCTAACCCTAATCCCAACTGTAGCCATAACCCTAATCACAACCCTAACCACAACCCTAATTCCAACCCTATCCCTAAGGCTATGTGCCCACGTTGCGGATTCGTGTGAGATATTTCCGCACCATTTTTGAAAAATCCACGGGTAAAAGGCACTGCATTTTACCTGCGGATTTTCCGCGGATTTCCAGTGTTTTTTGTGCGGATTTCACCTGCGTATTCCTATTGAGGAACAGGTGTAAAACGCCGCGGAATCCGCACAAAGAATTGACATGCTGCGGAAAATACAACGCAGCGTTTCCGCGCGGTATTTTCTGCACCATGGGCACAGCGGATTTGGTTTTTCATATGTTTACATGGTACTGTAAACCTGATGGAATACTGCTGCGAATCCGCAGCGGCCAATCAGCAGCCAAATCCGCACCTTGTGCACATAGCCTAATTCTAAAGGTATGTGCACACTGCGGAAAACGCTGCAGATCCGCAGCAGTTTCCCATGAGTTTACAGTTCAATGTAGACCTATGGGAAACAAAAATCGCTGTACACATGCTGCGGAAAAACTGCACGGAAACGCAGCGGTTTACATTCCGCAGCATGTCACTTCTTTGTGCGGATTCCGCAGCGGTTTTACAACTGCTCAAATAGAAAATCGCAATTGTAAAACCGCAGTGAAATGCGCAGAAAAAAACGCGGTAAATCTGCCATAAATCCGCAGCGGTTTAGCACTGCGGATTTATCAAATCCGCAGCGGAAAAATCCGCAGAGGACCAGAATACGTGTGCACATACCGAAACCCTAACCCTAGCCCTAACCCTAACCCTAACCCTACCCCTAACCCTAACCCTACCCCTAGCCCTAACCCTACCCCTACCCCTAACCCTACCCCTAACCCTAACCCTACCCCTAACCCTAACCCTATTCTAACATTAGTGGAAAAAAAAATTTCTTTATTTTTTTATTGTCCCTACCTATGGGGGTGACAAAGGGGGGGGTCATTTATTATTTTTTTTATTTTGATCACTGAGATATAATCTATCTCAGTGATGAAAATGCACTTTGGAACGAATCTGCCGGCCGGCAGATTCGGCGGGCGCACTGCGCATGCGCCCGCCATTTTGGAAGATGGCGGCGCCAAGGGAGAAGACGGACGGGACCCCGGCTGGATCGGTAAGTATGATGGGGTGGGGGGGGACCACGGGGGGGGATTGGAGCACGGGGGGGGAATCGGAGCGTGGCAGGCGTGGAACGGAGCACGGGGGGCGTGGAACAGAGCACGGGGGGGCTGGAACGGAGCACGGGGGGGTGGAACGGAGCACGGGGGGTGGATCGGAATGCAGGGGGGGTGATTGGAGCACGGGGGGAGCGGACAAGAGCACGGGGGTAGCGGAGCACTGGATGGAGGGGAGCCGGAGCAGTGTACCGGCCAGATCGGGGGGCTGGGGGGGCGATCGGTGGGGTGGGGGCACATTAGTATTAGTATGATATTGCAGCATCGGCCATGGCTGGATTGTAATATTTCACCCGTTATAATAGGTGAAATATTACAAATCGCTCTGATTGGCAGTTTCACTTTCAACAGCCAATCAGAGCGATCGTAGCCACGAGGGGGTGAAGCCACCCCCCCTGGGCTAAACTACCACTCCCCCTGTCCCTGCAGATCGGGTGAAATGGGAGTTAACCCTTTCACCCGATCTGCAGGGACGCGATCTTTCCATGACGCCACATAGGCGTCATGGGTCGGATTGGCACCGACTTTCATGACGCCTACGTGGCGTCAAAGGTCGGGAAGGGGTTAAATATGCTTCTTTTGCACATTTATTTAATCAGGACTTTACCAGGTGCGATACTCTTAAAGAAAAACGTCATGATATTTTTATAAAAAATGTAGTGGTTTATTGGATTGTCCACATAAAAACCACATTTGCAACAAAACATAAAATAGGTGAAACAGTTACTAACAGATTGTCCATTTGTTCCTATCAGTGTTTGTTCCACATCTTTCCCAAAGTTCTGAATGGTAAAAGCCGTCTGTCTGTATGAAGTCTGAAGTCATCATGGCTACCAGTTGTTCCTTCCTTCTGTGACTTGTCTGACGTCCATGGAGAATGATGGTGAAGGCAGGAGGTGACAGCCTCCACGTGACAAGCCCCCTTCCTCCTAAGAGACAAAATATATATATGTTAAGGACTGGCGGAATGCACCAAGTATAGATGATATGAAACTAGGTGCGTTCGCAGTCCGAGGTCCACCGTGCAGGTAAAAACCCTGCTGCTAGTAAGACAGACTATATGGCGGTACTATAAGTATACACGCACGGGTTAACTTCACCCTGCGTGAAGGAAGCGATCCTGTTGTGTCACAGGACTGCGGTACCGCACATAGAGCGCGAGCAAGAAGTCAGCGAACACAACCCCAACACAGGATTGAAGTCCGATTAGACCACTTGCTGGCACAACACCGCAACTGGGTGTGTAAGGAAACTATTAAAATAGTATATAAAGGCACAAGAGTGCATGCAGTGCCGCACTGATGGACGCCACTAACCACCCAGGCTTGGGTAAGGAAAGCGCAGAGGAAGCGCACGGCGCCGTACAGGCGGTCACAGCAACTAGACGCTGTAATGTGTGAAACGTGCTGTTGGATAAGTCGGGCGCTAGATAGCAAACATACACCTTCCGCGAACAGTCATCCAATAGGGAGGGTATTTTAAAGAGCGACTTTCACTCATAACACACACACATATTATCAAGACAATACTAGCGCATGGCCGTGCGGTCATGCGCAGTTTATATAGTTGCAGCACAGGAAGCTACTACTGAAGTTTTGCCCTTTCAGGACCTTCCTGGAGGACCAATGGAATGTGCTGCAGTACCTGAGCATGTGACCCTCGATCTCCAATGGGAGATCTTGCCCTGGGCATGCTCAGTGTGTGCAAATAAGGACTTAGTCCCAGAGAAGCCCGCTCGCCGCAGATCAGTGCAGGGTACAACAGGAGAGCCAGAAAAGGCAACAGTAACCCTTTGCACAGAATCAGTCCCAGCAAGACGCTGGGAGCGATGCCTCCGCTGAGCAGGCCCCACTGCGGCTGGTACAGAATGGGAGACCGCAGCAGACAGGGATCGAGATTCCCCCAGTGCAGCAGAGGAAACTCAACTCCTAACATTACCCCCCCTAGGGCCCCCCCCTCCTTGGGCCTCGCTACGCTCGAAGGCAGCAATGAGCTGCGGAGCCCGAATGTGCTCAGCAGGCTCCCAGGACCTGTCCTCAGGACCATAACCCTTCCAGTCCACCAAAAAATTTTTTTGCCACGTACCACCTTGCACCCCAAAATAGCATTCACCTCATAATCGTCCGAAGACGAACCTGATGTCCCAGCAGATGACTCGGAAAACCGGGACATGTACACGGGTTTCAGGAGGGACACATGAAAGGTGTCGGTGATACCCAGGCGTGGCGGAAGAGCCAGGTGATAAACCACAGGATTAACCTGTTCGAGCACTTTGAAGGGACCCAAGTAGCGAGGAGCAAACTTAGTGGACTCAACTCGCAGCCTGATGTTACGGGCGGAGAGCCACACCAAGTCGCCAGGAGCAAAGGTCGGAGCGGGGCGCCGATGAGCATCGGCGGAGGACCTCATTCTCTCCTTAGAGGCCCGAATGGTATCCTGAGTGCGGTACCAAATATCCCGTGCCTCCACAGCCCAGTCTGCCACCCTGGAGTCTGCGGAAGACACGGGCATAGGCACAGGTACCCGTGGATGCTGACCATAGTTGAGGAGGAATGGGGTTTGTCCAGTGGAGTCGGCTATGGCGTTGTTCAGCGCAAACTCTGCCCATGATAGCAAGGATGCCCAGTCATCCTGCCTGGCTGAAACAAAATGTCGCAGGTATGTGACCAAGGTCTGGTTGGCCCTCTCTACCAACCCATTCGTCTCGGGATGATAAGTGGAAGAGAGATTCAACTCAATACTGAGAAGACGACAAAGCTCTCTCCAGAACCGAGACGCAAACTGGGGACCCCGGTCACTGACAATTTTGTCAGGCATACCATGTAGGCGGAAGATGTGTTTAATGAACAACGCTGCCAAGGCCCGTGCAGAAGGTAACCGTGGTAGCGGCACCAAATGCACCATTTTTAAGAAATGATCGGTGATGACCCAAATGATGGTACAGCCGCAAGATTTGGGTAAACCCACGACAAAGTCCATCCCGACCATCTCCCAGGGCCTATCTGCCACCGGCAAGGGATAGAGCAACCCAGCTGGCCTTTGACACGGAGATTTATTTTTGGGGCAGGAGACACACGCCAGAATATAATCCATAATCCCTGACATCCCGGGCCATATGCGGCCACCAGTACGTCCTCGCCAGTAGCTCAGATGTCCTCTTTGTCCCAAAGTGTCCACCCACCCTGGACGAATGAGCCCAAGAGAGAACCTCCGGTCGCAAATTAATGGGCACAAAAGTCTTGCCCGGAGGCACAGACTCCAGCGAAACCGGCGCTACGGTTCTCAGGCTCTCGGAAGGGACAATAAGCCGAGGCTCCTCTTCCTCCTCTTCAGTTGACATAAGGGAGCGAGAGAGAGCGTCAGCACGAATATTCTTCTCCCCGGCGAGAAAATGAAGGGAAAAGTGGAACCGGGAAGAGAACAAGGACCATCTGGCCTGACGAGAATTTAGCCGCTGGGCTGTTTGCAAATAGACCAAATTTTTGTGGTCCGTGTAAACTTGAAAGGGAAAGCGTGCACCTTCCATAAGATGTCTACACTCAGAAAAGGCCAATTTCATTGCTAGCAGCTCCCTATCCCCGATGGAGTAGTTTCTCTCCGCTGGCGTGAAGGTCTTAGAGAAGAAGAAGCATGGATGCTTCCGACCTTGAGCATCCTTTTGATAGAGGACTGCTCCAGCACCAACGGATGAGGCATCCACCTCCATTAGGAATGGCTTATCCACATCGGGACGATGTAAGATGGGAGCGCTAGCAAAGTGGGACTTAATAGAAGTGAAGGCCTTGGAGACCTCTTCCGACCACAATTTGGGATTTGCTCCCTTCTTGGTGAGGGCTACCAAGGGAGCTACCAGAGTTGAGAATTGGGGAATGAACTGGTGGTAATAGTTAATGAACCCCATAAAGCGCTGCACCGCTTTAAGAGAATGGGGCTCTTGCCAGTCCATCACAGCCTGTAGTTTGGCAGGATCCATAGCCAATCCCTGGGCGGAGATGATATAGCCCAGGAAAGGTAAGGACTCCTGCTCAAACATACACTTCTCCAACTTAGCATAAAGAGAGTTTGCCTGTAGGAGGTCGAAGACTCTGCCAACATCTCTCCGGTGGGAGTCAATATCTGGAGAAAAGATGAGAATATCATCCAGATAGACTACAACCGAGGTGGAAAGCATATCCCGGAAGATGTCGTTGACAAAGTCTTGGAAAACGGCTGGGGCATTACAGAGCCCGAAGGGCATCACCAGATACTCATAGTGCCCATCTCTGGTGTTAAACGCCGTTTTCCATTCGTCCCCCTCACGGATGCGAATCAGGTTTTAACCCCCCGCAGATCTAATTTAGTAAACACTCTAGCTCCCCGGAGCCTATCGAAGAGCTCGGATATCAAGGGCAAAGGATACTTGTTCTTAACGGTGATAGCGTTAAGACCCCTGTAGTCTATGCATGGACGTAATTCCCCAATGTGTGAAACGTGCTGTTGGATAAGTCGGGCGCTAGATAGCAAACATACACCTTCCGCGAACAGTCATCCAATAGGGAGGGTATTTTAAAGAGCGACTTTCTCTCACAACACACACACATATTATCAAGACAATACTAGCACATGGCCGTGCGGTCATGCGCAGTTTATACAGTTGCAGCACAGGAAGCTGCTACTGAAGTTTTGCCCTTTCAGGACCTTCTTGGAGGACCAATGGAATGTGTTGCAGTACCTGAGCATGTGACCCTCGATCTCCAACGGGAGATCTTGCCCTGGGCATGCTCAGTGTGTGCAAATAAGGACTTAGTCCCAGAGAAGCCCGCTCACCGCAGATCAGTGCAGGGTACAACAGGAGAGCCAGAAAAGGCAACAGTAACCCTTTGCACAGAATCAGTCCCAGCAAGACACTGGGAGCGATGCCTCCGCTGAGCAGGCCCCACTGCGGCCGGTACGGAATGGGAGACCGCAGCAGACAGGGATCGAGATTCCCCCTGGGCAGCAGAGGAAACTCGACTCCTAACAATATATCCCACAGACCACATGTCCTCTCTATATGGTGTTAACTTATATTCTGATCTATATATACAGTGGGGCAAAAAAGTATTTAGTCAGTCAGCAATAGTGCAAGTTCCACCACTTAAAAAGATGAGAGGCGTCTGTAATTTACATCATAGGTAGACCTCAACTATGGGAGACAAACTGAGAAAAAAAAATCCAGAAAATCACATTGTCTGTTTTTTTATCATTTTATTTGCATATTATGGTGAAAAATAAGTATTTGGTCAGAAACAAACAATCAAGATTTCTGGCTCTCACAGACCTGTAACTTCTTCTTTAAGAGTCTCCTCTTTCCTCCACTCATTACCTGTAGTAATGGCACCTGTTTAAACTTGTTATCAGTATAAAAAGACACTTGTGCACACCCTCAAACAGTCTGACTCCAAACTCCACTATGGTGAAGACCAAAGAGCTGTCAAAGGACACCAGAAACAAAATTGTAGCCCTGCACCAGGCTGGGAAGACTGAATCTGCAATAGCCAACCAGCTTGGAGTGAAGAAATCAACAGTGGGAGCAATAATTAGAAAATGGAAGACATACAAGACCACTGATAATCTCCCTCGATCTGGGGTTCCACGCAAAATCCCACCCCGTGGGGTCAGAATGATCACAAGAACGGTGAGCAAAAATCCCAGAACCACGCGGGGGGACCTAGTGAATGAACTGCAGAGAGCTGGGACCAATTTAACAAGGCCTACCATAAGTAACACACTACGCCACCATGGACTCAGATCCTGCAGTGCCAGACGTGTCCCACTGCTTAAGCCAGTACATGTCCGGGCCCGTCTGAAGTTTGCTAGAGAGCATTTGGATGATCCAGAGGAGTTTTGGGAGAATGTCCTATGGTCTGATGAAACCAAACTGGAACTGTTTGGTAGAAACACAACTTGTCGTGTTTGGAGGAAAAAGAATACTGAGTTGCATCCATCAAACACCATACCTACTGTAAAGCATGGTGGTGGAAACATCATGCTTTGGGGCTGTTTCTCTGCAAAGGGGCCAGGACGACTGATCCGGGTACATGAAAGAATGAATGGGGCCATGTATCGTGAGATTTTGAGTGCAAACCTCCTTCCATCAGCAAGGGCATTGAAGATGAAACGTGGCTGGGTCTTTCAACATGACAATGATCCAAAGCACACCGCCAGGGCAACGAAGGAGTGGCTTCGTAAGAAGCATTTCAAGGTCCTGGAGTGGCCTAGCCAGTCTCCAGATCTCAACCCTATAGAAAACCTTTGGAGGGAGTTGAAAGTTCGTGTTGCCAAGCGAAAAGCCAAAAACATCACTGCTCTAGAGGAGATCTGCATGGAGGAATAGGCCAACATACCAACAACAGTGTGTGGCAACCTTGTGAAGACTTACAGAAAACGTTTGACCTCTGTCATTGCCAACAAAGGATATATTACAAAGTATTGAGATGAAATTTTGTTTCTGACCAAATACTTATTTTCCACCATAATATGCAAATAAAATAATAAAAAAACAGACAATGTGATTTTCTGGATTTTTTTTTCTCAGTTTGTCTCCTATAGTTGAGGTCTACCTATGATGTAAATTACAGACGCCTCTCATCTTTTTAAGTGGTGGAACTTGCACTATTGCTGACTGACTAAATACTTTTTTGCCCCACTGTACATAAATAGCTTTTGTAATGTCAGCGAGAGGCAATGTGTTCAGTACAAAATTGAGAATATTAATAATTAATATATAACAATTCCCCCTTTTGAGGGTGACAGACATTGATTGGAACCCTAAAGTAAACATATTAAAAAGATCTTCTTTCTTTTTTTTTTCTTCTTTGGCAGCATAATTTAATATTCATAATCATATAAATAATAATAATAATAATAATAATAATAATAATAATATTGTTATACGTACTCAATAACATAATGATATGTAAATTCATGTTATGGTAAGCCATGACTAATATTCATATAAAATATATAATTATACTTCCCTATACATAATTGAAGCATCTCAGGTCTGATGTCATCTGGTCTTCATCTTGATGTCTTCTTCTTGGTTCTTTTAAAAAACCTTTATTATAATTCTTTTGAAATAGATGATAGCATGTAGATATTGTTGAGACCGTGTGTCATGTGTCAATCAAAGTCCATAAATTGAAATGTTGATAAGAAAATAAAGTCCATAGATGAAATGTATCTTTAATATCTGTGCAGTATCACCTTTAAAGACCTAGACATACATTGGCTCGCCTTGGATCTGGAATCCTTCCATATCATCTGCATTGGTCTTGGAACAGCTGTGACGTCTTTAGTCAGCACAGCAAGGGTTAAATTGACTCTTCCTTTCTAAACATAGCACCATAACCAGTCATTAATGCACAAGACACATGTCAGGGTTGTAGCGTCCTGATAATTACCTGATTGTTCACCAGCTTCCATGGAAGTCTTATAGGTGATAGGAAACCACTGGAACACGATAAAACGTAATAACACAGTTCATCTTAGCATCATAGGATCATCGTCCTCTCCAATTGTGGTGGTCATTTTAGATTCTGTACTCATAGTTGTCAGTGATGGATGCTGCAGTTGTGGTTGTTAGTGATGGATGCAGCAGTTGTGATTGTCAGTGGTGACATGAATTGCAATTGACACAGTCTATTAATACTCAGAAATCATAGCATTGCTAACTTGTGGATTTTTTGAATAGCGGCTTTTTTCTTCTTGCAACTTTTAAGAATCAATTGAATTTAGAAATATGAAAAGTCTTTATTAATGTAACTCCAGTATATTGATTGAAGTCTCCATTCCCTATTCTATACCAAATCTGGCAATTTTCCTAACCTGTAATGTCACAGTATACCATAGCAATAAAAAATAACCATATAATTATCAGAATATTAATATGGAATTTATATTTAAAAAAATAAAATAATACATTATTAACCATATTCTTCATGGGATAGACATTGATATGTTATAGGTGTAATTTCTTTTTGAACCCATAGATGTCAAATTGTCAATGTGTCTTTTATGTAAAAAGTGTTTCTATATTTATTACTAAAACTTTATTAATAAACTATATTTATTAGACCAATGATATATAAGAATATATAGTCATGAACCAAAATAAGAATATATGAATAAATGAATGAATGAGTGAAAGAATTGTTGTATTTAACGCAGAATTGAAACATTTCTCTTTTGATGAAACCATATGATCACTATATTTAATGAAGCAATATTCTTGTACTAGACATTACTTTATTAAATATTGCTTTTTTTCTTGAGATAAAAAATAAAATTAAGAACAAGAATGAAGTAAGAATAAAAATTAAAAATACAAATTAAGAAAAACTGAATACCATAAAATTATCATTTGGAAAAATTATTCTAAATGTAGATTTTCTTGATAAACCATATTGATGTATGATTGCACTTATTCTCTATTAACTAAATCAAGAAATAATAATTACTAAAGAAATATAGAAATATATGTTGAGTAAATATTTCATAGAATACCATGAGGCCTCTCTCATACAGCACATACACATTCCAAGTTATTCACTCTTACGTTAAGTTGATTCTTATCAGCTGCTCATACGCTCATCTGTCATCTGTCACTCAGACTGTGACACACATTGAAGTTGAAATTACATATTTCACATACAAAGAATAACAATATGTGTATATTAACCCAAATTATTGTATCTTAATTATCAATACACATTGTAAACTATTAAATTTAATATTTTAATATTTCTTTGAATGTTCCCCAAATACATATTACCTAACACTTTCTAAATTATCTATAGATAGGAAAGCTTATAAGAACTTGACCTTTGACTTGTAAAGGCTGAGGGGCTTCAAAAGTTCTTATTAAGGTTAAGAGCTTTAAACTGAAACACCTGCTGTAACATGTTAATCTATGCAGTATATACATATATATATATATATATATATATATATATATATATATATATATATATATATATATATATATATATATATATATATATATATATATTATTACCATGCAATAGATTATGTTACAGGAAAATAAATTACAATACACAAACTTTAGATTGTTAGTTATGTATTATTTCTTTTATGTGTTAAATATATATATATATGTATATATATACAGTGGGGCAAAAAAGTATTTAGTCAGTCAGCAATAGTGCAAGTTCCACCACTCAAAAAGATGAGAGGCGTCTGTAATTTACATCATAGGTAGACCTCAACTATGGGAGACAAACTGAGAAAAAAAATCCAGAAAATCACATTGTCTGTTTTTTTAACAATTTATTTGCATATTATGGTGGAAAATAAGTATTTGGTCAGAAACAAACAATCAAGATTTCTGGCTCTCACAGACCTGTAACTTCTCCTTTAAGAGTCTCCTCTTTCCTCCACTCATTACCTGTAGTAATGGCATCTGTTTAAACTTGTTATCAGTATAAAAAGACACCTGTGCACACCCTCAAACAGTCTGACTCCAAACTCCACTATGGTGAAGACCAAAGAGCTGTCAAAGGACACCAGAAACAAAATTGTAGCCCGGCACCAGGCTGGGAAGACTGAATCTGCAATAGCCAACCAGCTTGGAGTGAAGAAATCAACAGCGGGAGCAATAATTAGAAAATGGAAGACATACAAGACCACTGATAATCTCCCTCGATCTGGGGCTCCACGCAACATCCCACCCCGTGGGGTCAGAATGATCACAAGAACGGTGAGCAAAAATCCCAGAACCACGCGGGGGGACCTAGTGAATGAACTGCAGAGAGCTGGGACCAATGTAACAAGGCCTACCATAAGTAACACACTACGCCACCATGGACTCAGATCCTGCAGTGCCAGACGTGTCCCACTGCTTAAGCCAGTACATGTCCGGTGTTATGAATAGGTAATTCAGAACCACAATGGACCTAGAAGTTCAGAGCACACAAAGTGACCTGACAATAACCAAAAAACATAGGACGAGCTCTGAGACGTGGAAACTCTGCTGACCGCAATCCCTAATCCTATCCAACCACACTAGAGGCAGCCGTGGATTGCGCCTAACGCTCTCTATGCAACTCGGCACAGCCTGAGAAACTAACTAGCCCTGAAGATAGAAAAATAAGCCTACCTTGCCTCAGAGAAATACCCCAAAGGAAAAGGCAGCCCCCCACATATAATGACTGTGAGTTAAGATGAAATTACAAACGCAGAGATGAAATAGATTTAGCAAAGTGAGGCCCAACTTACTGAACAGACCGAGGATAGGAAAGATTGCTTTGCGGTCAACACAAAACCCTACAAACAACCACGCAGAGGGGGCAAAAAGACCCTCCGCACCGACTAACGGTACGGAGGTGCTCCCTCTGCGTCCCAGAGCTTCCAGCAAGCAAGAAAAACCAATATAGCAAGCTGGACAGAAAAAACAGCAAACAAAAACAACACAAGCAAAACTTAGCTTATGCAGGATAGAAAGGCCACAGGAACGATCCAGGAGGAAGCAAGACCAATACTAGAACATCGACTGGAGGCCAGGATCAAAGCACTAGGTGGAGTTAAATAGAGCAGCACCTAACGACTTAACCTCATCACCTGAGGAAGGAAACTCAGAAGCCGCAGTACCACTCACATCCACCAACGGAAGCCCATAGACAGAATCAGCCGAAGTACCACTTGTGACCACAGGAGGGAGCTCGACCTCAGAATTCACAACAGTCTGGGCCCATCTGAAGTTTGCTAGAGAGCATTTGGATGATCCAGAGGAGATTTGGGAGAATGTCCTATGGTCTGCTGAAACCAAACTGGAACTGTTTGGTAGAAACACAACTTGTCATATTTGGAGGAAAAAGAATACTGAGTTGCATCCATCAAACACCATACCTACTGTAAAGCATGGTGGTGGAAACATCATGCTTTGGGGCTGTTTCTCTGCAAAGGGGCCAGGACGACTGATCCGGGTACATGAAAGAATGAATGGGGCCATGTATCGTGAGATTTTGAGTGCAAACCTCCTTCCATCAGCAAGGGCATTGAAGATGAAACGTGGCTTGGTCTTTCAACATGACAATGATCCAAAGCACACCGCCAGGGCAACGAAGGAGTGGCTTCTTAAGAAGCATTTCAAGGTCCTGGAGTGGCCTAGCCAGTCTCAAGATCTCAACCCTATAGAAAACCTTTGGAGGGAGTTGAAAGTCCGTGTTGCCAAGCGAAAAGCCAAAAACATCACTGCTCTAGAAGAGATCTGCATGGAGGAATGGGCCAACATACCAACAACAGTGTGTGGCAACCTTGTGAAGACTTACAGAAAACGTTTGACCTCTGTCATTGCCAACAAAGGATATATTACAAAGTATTGAGATGAAATTTTGTTTCTGACCAAATACTTATTTTCCACCATAATATGCAAATAAATTGTTAAAAAACAGACAATGTGATTTTCTGGATTTTTTTTTTCTCAGTTTGTCTCCCATAGTTGAGGTCTACCTATGATGTAAATTACAGACGCCTCTCATCTTTTTAAGTGGTGGAACTTGCACTATTGCTGACTGACTAAATACTTTTTTGCCCCACTGTATATATATCACAGACCACATGTCCTCTCTATGTGGTGTTAACTTATACTCTGAGCTATATATACATAAATAGCTTTTGTACTGTCAGCGAGAGGCAATGTGTTCAATACAGAATTGAGAATAAGAATAATTAATAATTAATATTTAACAATGCACATTGGGGCTCAGAAGGAAAGGGGGCATTCGGATTTGGGAGCACAGAATTTGCTGAATTTCTCTGGGGAGCGTGAAGCCATTTAGCTTTCCAGAGCCTTTGTGCTACGAGTAACGTGGAAGCCCCCTATATTTCCGTTAACAGATGACAGACATGAGTGAGGGCTTGCTGTTTGTGGATTGAGTTGAAGCTTTTATTGAGAACATTTTACATAACATTTAACACATTTTCCGGCACTCTATGCTGAGTACTCACTCAGGGTTTCCATCAAAATCTCAGAGTGACATGACAGATGAAACCCCCGATGGATCCATTCACTATAATGAGGCAACGGAGTTACTCTGGACTCCATCTGGCCTCTGTTCAGCGGTGTCCTTCTTTTCAGAAGTGCACAAAACTGTGTCCGACTGCACTTTTATGCCATCCTAAATGGACAGACACCACCGGATCACAGGTCAGACAGTGTCTACAGTGCCTCCATCTGCCTCATTATAGGGAATCGTTTGCCAGGGGTTCTGTGTGAATCATGTATTTCAGAGATTTACATGGAAACCCCCGTGTAAGTGATCAGCGCACAGCGCAGGATAAATGTGCTCCGAGCTTTACTGCGATCTTTGGAAGGCAGAATAAAAAATCAACAGCATGTGAAGAATTGGTTTTATTTATTTTTGACGCCGTTCCTCGTAAATGATTGCAATCACCGCAGCTAGGCACGGGAGCACCGCTACCTTCCTCCTTTATCCAGATATAAAGTTGTCCCAACGTTGCGCAAATATGCCTGGGCACTACGCAAACATAGCATCACCGGGATCCTTATCCCTATTCTCCCTATACACCCTAAAAACTCTCTGAACAAGCGAGTATGATGAAGGCTCTGGTAGAGCCGAAACGTCTCATCGTTTTTTTTAAATATTCTGTTATGCTCCCTGAACACATTGAATAGAATTGTTAATAATTTGGCATCATATTCCCTGTGAGAGTGCGGTGAAATTTATATTTGGTTATTTACGAGACCATTTGGTCCGTTACACCTGCACCCCAATTCTCTGACAGAGTGCACGCTATATCTATTACTAGTTACCCACATAGGCATTTAAACACGTAGACTGCAAAGTTTGTTTCGCAGGTGTAATAATCCCTAATTGGATATGATTTACCAGTTCAGGGATGTACTACTTCATTACCCTTGATGATATTGTTGCAACTTGTGCAGTTCAATCAAGGAAAGGTGCCCGTTCTTTTGAGACGCGTTAATGTCCTCATGGACGGTGTTTTTTGTGATCCCAAGTCTGCTCTTACTACTTTGTCCCGTATGTTTTTGGGTCATCTCATGCACATCAATGGGGGGTCTTGAAAAATAGAGATGTTTGGGTAGGCCTTTTTCAAGAGAGGTCAATGTCCCCAAATAAGGTTGTGTATTTTGCGCCTAGTCGGGTGGTGTTTATGTACAATTGGGAGCCTCGGGTTTTTTTGTTCACAGGTTGACATGCTGATAGTGTCATTAAGAGCTGTAGTGAAATTCAAGGGAAAAGAAAGCGGTCACTAGGGAGCGCTGTGAGGGTCACAGTTACAATTGAAAGCAAAAGGTCCACCGCAGCTCCAGCCGTTAACCTTCTAGGAGGATACAAAATGCAGTAACGGTCCTAGGAGCGCTGGAAATGAGACCAAAACAAGGATTTTAGTGTTGAACCACAACGCGTTTCAACGGTTAAACCGTCTTCATCAGGTGAATGAAAAGGTGGATGTGAATAGTTACTTTAATTTTAATAGTGGACACCTTCCCAAATGGATCCGTAACATCCCGTATGGGCAGTATTGGCGCATAAGAAAAAATTGCACAAGAGACAAGGATTTTTTTGAAGAGGCCAAAGTCTTAGAGCAATGTTTTTTACAAAAAGGCTACCCTAAAAAACTGGTTCAAGACGCCCTTTCTAAAACAGGAATATTGTCCCAATATGAATGTATACAGAAAATTAAAAGTAAAACTAGTCGGGGTGCTAAATCTGTGACCTCTGAATTTGCCAAGTGGAGCTTGGTTACTACCTTTAATCAATCTCATGCCACTATCCAGAGACTTTTGAAAAAATATTGGTTCATATTGGAAGGTGACCCGATATTCTCAGGTCACATCCCTACCCACCCCAGAATAATTTATAGGCGGAATCGCACACTCCGCAACCTAGTTGCACCCAGCAATACAGTTATTAGCCCCAGTGCCACATCCGCGACCCAGCTAACAAAAAATCCCGGCTGTTTTGCTTGCAGATCTGCAAAATGTCTGTGTTGTAACTCCATCAAAAATGGTGTTAAAGAATTCACATCCAATACTACTAATATTAATTACAGAATCAACTACCATGTCAACTCATTTGTAGTATATCTAATAGAATGCGGATGTGGGCTCCAATATGTTGGACCGACTATACAGACCATGCACGCAAGACTGAACAAGCATCGCCAAAATATTAGGAATGGTTTTATGCTGCATAGCCTATCAAAGCATTTTTTAACCAAGCACCAAAAAAATTTAGAATCTCTGAAACTGACGATTATAGATTTTATACCAGAAAATGTATCTGATCGGTATGGGAGCTTGATTAATAGGGAAAGTTTCTGGATTTTTAAGTTGGGGACTCTGGCGCCTGAAGGGTTAAATCTTACCATTGAAAGGGTTAACAAGTGATCTCTCTGTTTTTAATCATTTTATAGTGTTTTTATAGTGTAATTTTATTATATGTTGTCTTATTTTTTGCATTTTACCATGTTTTATATTTTAATCAGGTCTAGGGGCTTTATTTAATCTTTTTTTATATATACATAGTTTTGTTCCTATTGTGTTTTTACCATGTGACCTTACTATTTTATCATGTGACTTGTTCTTATCATGTGACTTGCTGACTGCAAATTTTATTGGTTGCTATTTGTTTAAATACCCCTTCCTGTTCTCCTTTAATAAACTTCCACCTGATGAAGACGGTTTAACCGTTGAAACGCGTTGTGGTTCAACACTAAAATCCTTGTTTTGGTCTCATTTCCAGCGCTCCTAGGACTGTTATTACTATTTACTGCATTAAGAGCTCTAGTGGATTCCATGTTGAGGAGGTTAGTTGGATAATTACGGGCCTTGAATTTGTTGGACATTTCCTGTATCCTAATCTCCCTAGTTGGAGCGTCAGAAACAATTCTGGTCACTCTTTTAAATTGTGATCTGGGAAGGCTATTTTTGATGGACTTCAGATGACAACTGTTATATAGTAGGAGGCTGTTACAATCGGTAGGTTTGGTGTAGATGTTTGTGCTGAGGTTACCCTAGACGTCCTTCAGTACCTTGGTGTCCAAAAATGTAACCTCATGAGTGTGGTGTACCAATGTGAAGGACAGCTCATGTCTGACAGTATTTATGGCATTGTGAAACTCAAAAAGACTCGTTTGATCGCCCTGCCATATACAAAAAATGTCATCTATGTACCTGTACCAGGTAAGCACATGTTGTAGAAAAAGGGGATTGGAGTACACGTATTCATGCTCAAACCTGTCCATAAAGAGATTAGCATAGGCCGGGACAACATTTGACCCCACAGCGGTCCCGCACGTCTGCATAAAAAAGTAATTCTCAAATAATAATAAGTTCTCTCTGAGTAGTAGGTTCAGTAAATCAATGCAGAGTTCCTGAGTCCCTTTGTCAATGTTAGCCTCATTAAGCGTTAGGGTTACTGCTTCAATACCCTTGTCATGTTTGATGGATGTGTATAAGCTGTTGACATCCAATGTGCATAGAAGGCTATCACATGGGACATTTTTAATGTTACGGATCTTCCCAAGAAGTCCCCAGTGTCTAATATGAAAGACTTAGTCAGTCAGGTGTAAGGAATTTCTCAAGGAAAATGGATAATGGATTAAGTATGGAATCCGTGGAAGCCACTATGGGGCAACCAGGGGGATTTTGGAGGTTTTTGTGAATTTTGGGAAGGATATATGTTACAGGGGTCACTGGATGGTGGTTGATAAGATATGTCCTCATTTTATTGTCAATGGTCTTAAGTTGTACATGTTTATTGATTTTTTGTCATATGGAAATGGTCAGGTCGGTCTGTATTTTTTTTATAGGTATTTGTGTCAGAGAGCTGTCTCCTAACTTCGGTCACATAGTAGTTTTTATTCATGACAATGATGGCACCCCCCTTGTCCATAAGGTTGTGGCGTACGGGGAGGAAGCCCAAGCGTTGGTCATGTAAGGTTTTTTTAAAGTCTCTGTCAAGTAAATTCATAAAAGTCTCAACAGCATGGTTGGACTTGGGTGTGATAAAGGTGCTCTGATTCCTCAAACCTAATTGTTCAATTGTGATCTTGGGTCCCTCGGTTTGGACAGGTGATCTCACTGAACTACTGACAGTGGGAATGGTGGTTTCCTCAAAGTTTACCTTGAGTCTGATATTCCTATAAAAACGCTGTAGGTCCCTTTCAAGTTGAAAGGAGTCCCTTCTGGGAGTGGGACAAAAAGATAGACCCATATTCAGGACCTTTAATTCTATGGGAGAAAGAGTATAGTCAGAGATGGTCACTGCAGAGTTTGGACTCCTACCTGTGATCTGAGCATCATGTGGCGATCCCCGTGTTAGGGCTAGCGGAACTCACCGAGTAAATAGAGATGTTTATTATAAATGGTGCGTTCGCAGCCCGGGGTCCACCGTGCAGGAGGAACCTGCTGCTAGCGAATGGCAGCACTGTTTGGCGGTATAGACTAGCTCTGTTACTCCACAGAGTAGCCATGAAAGGGAAGCACTGTGCCCTGTTAGCCTCACAGGAGCACAAGCTTACTGCCAAGCTGATAGCAGTCAGTGGTTATGCTACATGCAATCTCCTCACCGGAGAAGCCGGTATTCTAGGGGCTTATTTCAGCCGGGTCCCTAAACACACTCATACAATCTCCTCACCGGAGGTGCCGGTATTCTAGGGGCTTATTTCAGCCGGGTCCCTGAACACACTCATGCATAACCACACTGGCGCAAAGCACATATATGAATTGACACTAGCGCATGGCTGTGCGGCCATGCGAGCCTTATATAGCTGCAGCAAGTAAAAGACCTTCCTAGAAGGACCAATGAGAGACTGCCATACCTGAGCATGTGACCCTAAATCTCCACTGAGAGATCTTGCCCTGGGCATGCTCAGTGTGTGCAAAGCAGGACTTTAGTCCTAGCACCTACAGGACCTTCCTGAAAGGACCAATGGACTTAGCTGCAGTATCTGACATGTGATTCTCGATCTCCACTGAGAAATCTTACTCAGGGCATGCTCAGAATGAGAAAAACAGGACTTAGTCCCAGAAGTGTCTGCTTGCCGCTGCCCAGCACTGACTTCAATGGCAGAAGCAGGAAAAGCAGCAGTAACTCTTTGTATAGAGTGGGACTGAGCAAGACGCTGGGACCAACATCTCCGCTGAGCAGGCTCCACTGTGGCAGGAGAAGAATGGGAGACCGCAGCGGAGATGGTCCGATATTCCCACTGTGCAGAAGCGGAAACACGACCCCTAACACATGGTTCTTCATGATTGTGCTAAAATTCATTTGATATAACTTGCATTTATTTGTTAAAAAATTGAAATTTGGTGATAATTTGGAAAATGTTGCAATTTTCACATTTTAAATTCTTATACTCTGCTGTGTGCAGTGTGATTCCTATAAGTGTATCCTAGAAGTGTGAGGATTAATTTAGAATTAAAACCAGAAGGATGTATACAGACTGTGCCCTGCTATCTGCCACCATCGCACTCTAACCAGCATGTCTATTCTTCCTACAGGCATGTTAATGCACCCAGCTCTCCAGTCTGCTCTCCTGCCTTGTCTGTCTATGAAGTGCACATAGTACTTCATCCAACTTTCCACACAAACTTTCCTCTGCTCCTAGCATTCTCATGGTATACATTTCAGCTAACCCAGCTTACTGTTATGGACCTGGTGGTTAGGAGCACCCGGCACGACCTGATAGTTAAACTCACACAGGACAAGCTCTGGGATGTGGAAGCTCTGCTGACCGCAAGCCCTAATCATATCACAACAACTAGAAATAGCCGTGGAGCGTTCCTGACACTCCCTAGACGCCTCTTCACAGCCTAAGAGCTAGCTAGCCCTAGAGATAGAAAATATAGCCTACCTTGCCTCAGAGAAATTCCCCAAAGGAAAAGGCAGCCCCCCACATATATTGACTGTGAGTAAAGATGAAAGTCACAAACGCAGAAATGAAACAGGTTTCAGCAAAGGGAGGCCAGACTTACTAAACAGACAGAGGATAGGAAAGGTATCTTTGCGGTCAACACAAAAACTACAAAAGACCACTCAGAGTGTGCAAAAAGACCTCCGCACCGACTAAAGGTGCGGAGGTGCCACTCTGCATCCCAGAGCTTCCAGCTAGCAAGACAAAATCATGATAACCAGATGGACAAGGAAACAATGAACAAATAATAACTATCAGGAACTTAGCTTCTGCTGGAGAAGACAGGTCACCAGAAAGATCCAAGAGCGAACTGAACCAATGCAGGAACATTGACAGCTGGCATGGAGTAACGATCTGAGTGGAGTTAAATAGAGCAGCCAACCAAAGGATAAACCACGTCACCTGTGTAAGGAACCTCAGAAGCAGCAGCTTCACTCACAGCCACCAGAGGGAGTACATGGACAGAACTCGCCGAAGTACCATTCACGACCACAGGAGGTAGTTCGACAACAGAATTCACAACAGCTTACCCTGTGTTATTTATGACCTTGTTTACTCTGGCTTGATTGTATGCATCTGGTTCACCCTTAATTCTCTGACCAAGATGAGCAGAGACCACTCCTCTCTGCTTCCCAACTGAATGCAATAAGTTGTACATACAGTCATGGTCAAAAGTATTGACACCCCTGCAATTCTGTCAGATAATACTCAGTTTCTTCCTGAAAATGATTGCAAACACAAATTCTTTGGTATTTTTATCTTCATTTAATTTGTCTTAAATGAAAAAACACAAAAAGATTTGTCCTAAAGCCAAATTGGATATAATTCCACACCAAACATAAAAAAGGGGGTGGACAAAAGTATTAGCACTGTTCGAAAAATCATGTGATGCTTCTCTAATTTGTGTAATTAACAGCACCTGTAACTTACCTGTGGCACCTAACAGGTGTTGGCAATAACTAAATCACACTTGCAGCCAGTTGACAAAGGGGTGCGCTGTATCTGGAGGATCGGACGGCTTCAGGAGGAGGTAATTTGTGTCCTGCTTTTTTGGTACTCCATACTCTGCACTTTGCCTCTCCAGTCTCTGGCTTTGGCGGTGCCAGTTATATACGCTAACTACTCTGCACATATGCACACTGCACTTTATTCATTTTTATTCTGGTGATGCAGATCTGAATGTGCTCCTCATTGCATTGTATCCCAGCATACTCACTTTATACTTTGGGTTTACCTGTTATTTACTCTGCACATATGCACACTGCACCTTATTATATATATTCTTTTATATTCTGATAATGCAGATCTGAGTGTGCTCCCCATTGCATTATATCTCAGCATACTCACTTTATGCTTTGGTTTTACCTGCTACAATGGTTTTGTTTATTTGGTTGTGCACCTCATTTTTATTTTGGCTCTGCGTTCTATTTAGTATTTTTTTGCTTATACAACACCACTTATTATATTCACATAGTATATGTATAGCACTTGATTTTTCCACTTTTTTGTTAGTGTAGCACGTATCTTTGAACATTCATATTCATACCTTTTGATCTAATTTTTATACACAGATTTATATTTATATTTTTCATACGCATATTTTACCTTGTACCATTGATGCAGAGTCAAACATTCTGTGGTATTCGACCTTGAATTATCTTTTATACTTACCTTACCTCATTTTTCGTCTGTTTTAACAATTGCTATTTTGCTTTATTATTTTTTTGTATAAATTCTCCTCCAGTTACAGGCACATTCTGTTGTTGCCAACTATTGCCCATATACATATGTATACCTATATATTTTTTAATAAAGGCATTTTATTAGATTGTCATTGTTTGACTTAGTTTTTATTATTCTTTTATCATTCTATCTTATTTATTTTTTTTGGTCATTTTCTATTGTGATTCTATCCATATCTATATATACATTGATCTCCATACGTAGGTTTTCTTGTTGTATTGAGCTACCAGGGCTGCAAAGTGGAGATGGAAAAGATCCCACTCCAACGATCACTTTATCGCATTCAAACAGTCCCTCACTACTTTCAAGACCACACTCGCCACAGCTAATCAAGCCTACTTCTTATCTCTCATATCTCTCATATCCTCCCTTTCTCACAACCCTAAACAGTTATTAAACACCTTCAACTCTCTCCTCCGTCCCCCAGCACCTCCTCCCTCCCCACTCATGTCAGCTGAAGACTTTGCCTCATTTTTTCAAGCAGAAGATTGAGATCATCAGAGACAACCCCCAGAGCCCTTCCTCCCAACTCCCCAGCCCTCCACCTCCAAAACCAACTTCTCCACTATTACAGAAGATCGACTTTCCACTCTGCTCTCAAGATCGCATCTCACCATCTGTGCACTTGACCCGATCCCGTCCCTCTTCATCCCAAACCTCGCCACAGTCTTCATCCCAAACCTCGCCACAGTCTTCATCCCAACTCTAACCCATCTCTTCAACCTATCAATAACAACTGGTGTTTTCCCCTCAAGCTTTAAATCCCCTTCCCGACCTTTGATGCAGCGTATGCGTCATGAAAACCTGTGCCAATCCGACCTGTGACGCAGCATATTCATCATGTTTAGGCACACAGGGGCTCTCCAAACGCGACATGGTGTCCGCTAAAGATTGGAGTCAATTTTTCATTCAAAAAGTCAAATGGCGCTCCTTCCTTCCAAGCCCTGTCATGCACCCAAACAGTGGTCTCCCCCCACATATGAGGTATCGGCGTACTCAGGACAAATTGTACAATAACTTTTGAGGTCCAGTTTCTCCTTTTACTCTTGAGGAAATTTAAAAAAATGTTGCTAAAAGATCATTTTTGTGACTAAAAAGTTAAATGTTAATTTTTTCCTTACATGTTTCTTCTGCTGCTGTGAAGCATCTGAAGAGTTAATAAACTTCTTGAATGTGCTTTTGAGCACCTTGAGGGGTGCAGTTTTTATAATGGTGTCACTTTTGGGTATTTTCAGGCTGATAGACCCCTCAAACTAACTTCAAATGTGAGGTGGTCCCTAAAAAAAATGGTTTTGTAAATTTTGTTGTAAAAATGAGAAATCGCTGGTCAAATTTTAACCCTTATAACTTCCTAGCAAAAAAAAAAATTATTTCCAGAATTGTGCTGATGTAAAGTAGACATTTGGTAATGTTATTTATTAACTATTTTGTGTCACATAACTCTCTGGTTTAACAAAATAATAATTCAAAATTCGAAAATTGCAAAATTTACAAAATTTTCACCAAATTTCCGATTTTTTCACAAATAAACGCAAAAATTATTGACCTAAATTTACTACTAACATGAAGCCCAATATGTCTCGAAAAAAATTTTTTTGAATCGCTAGGATCCGTTGAAGCGTTCCAGAATTATTACCTCATAAAGGGACACTGGTCAGAATTGCAAAAAATGGCCAGGTCATTATGGTCAAAATAGGCTGAGTCATAAATGGGTTAAACATGCCTCAATCACACCTATCCTCAAAAAGCCCTCTCTTGACCCATCCTCTGTATCTAGCTATCGCCCTATATCACTTCTCCCCTATGCCTCAAAACTACAGGAACAACAAGTCCATCTTGAACTGTCATCCCATCTATCTTCCTGCTTCCTCTTCGACCGCTTACAATCAGGCTTCCGGTCACACCACTCCACTGAAACTGCCCTAACTAAGGTCACCAATGACCTATTAACCGCCAAGAGCAAGCGATACTACTCTATCCTCCTTCTCCTGGACCTGTTCTCTGCCTTTGACACAGTGGACCATTCACTATTACTACAGACCCTCTCATCCCTTGGCATCACAGACTTGTGTTGTGAATTCTGTGGCAGAGCTCCCTCCTGTGGTCACAAGTGGTACTTCGGCTGATTCTCTCTGTGAGCTTCTGTTGGTGGAGGGAAGTGGTACTGCGGCTTCTGAGTTTCCTCCCTCAGGTGATCTGGTGAGGTCGTTAGGTGCTTCTCTACTTAACTCCACCTAATGCTTTGATCCTGGCTTCCTGTCAATGTTCCAGTGTTGGACTCGCTTTTCCCTGGATCATTCCTGTGGCCTGCTGCTCTGCATAGCTAAGTTCTTCTTTGCTATTTTGTTTGCTATTTTTTCTGTCCAGCTTGTCTATTTTGTTGCTGGAAGCTCTGGGACGCAAAGGGTGTACCTCCGTGCCGTTAGTTCGGTACGGAGGATCTTTTTGCTCCCTTTGCGTGGTTTTCTTTAGGGTTTTGTGTAGACCGCAAAGTTACCTTTTCTATCCTCGATCTGTTAAGAAAGTCGGGCCTCACTTTGCTGAATCTATTTCATCTCTACGTTTGTCTTTTCATCTTAAATCACAGTCATTATATGTGGGGGGCTGCCTTTTCCTTTGGGGTATTTCTCTGAGGCAAGGTAGGCTTATTTTCTATCTTCAGGCTAGTTAGTTTCTCAGGCTGTGCCGAGTTGCATAGGCAGAGTTAGGCGCAATCCACGGCTGCCTCTAGTGTTGTTTGGAGAGGATTAGGGATTGCGGTCTGCAGAGTTCCCACGTCTCAGAGCTCGTTCTATGATTTTGGGTTATTGTCAGATCACTGTATGTGCTCTGACCGCTATGTCCATTGTAGTACTGAATTGCCTTTCATAACAGTACAGGAAGCCCAAAGTACTAATGATTCTCAATAGAGGAAAAAAAGAAGTTCTGAGACCATTTTTTTTTCTTTGCACTGTGTTTTGCCTTTTTTTTCCCCTAGACATTTGGGTGGTTCAGTACACAGGTGTAGCGATGGACATTAGAAGTCTGTCTTCATTTGTGGATCAGCTCTCGGCAAGATTACAAAAGATTCAAGACACTATTGATCAGAAATCTATGTTAGAACCAAGAATTCCTATTCCTGATTTGTTTTTTGGAGATAGAACTAAGTTTCTGAGTTTCAAAAATAATTGTAAATTATTTCTGGCCTTGAAACCTCGCTCCTCTGGTGATCCAGTTCAACAGGTTTTGATTGTTATTTATTTTTTGCGCGGCGACCCTCAGGACTGGGCATTTTCTCTTGCGCCAGGAGATCCTGCATTGAGTAATATCGATGCGTTTTTCCTGGCGCTCGGATTGCTGTACGATGAACCTAATTCAGTGGATCAGGCAGAGAAAAATTTGCTGGCTCTTTGTCAGGGTCAGGATGAGATAGAGGTATATTGTCAGAAATTTAGAAAGTGGTCCGTGCTCACTCAATGGAATGAATCTGCACTGGCAGCTATGTTCAGAAAGGGTCTCTCTGAAGCCCTTAATGATGTCATGGTGGGATTTCCTATGCCTGCTGGTTTGAATGAGTCTATGTCTTTGGCCATTCAGATCGGTCGACGCTTGCGTGAGCGTAAATCTGTGCACCATTTGGCGGCATTACCTGAGCTTAAACCTGAGCCTATGCAGTGCGATAGGACTTTGACCAGAGTTAAACGGCAAAAACACAGACGTCTGAATGGGCTGTGTTTCTACTGTGGTGATTCCACTCATGCTATCTCTGATTGTCCTAAGCGCACTAAGCGGTTCGCTAGGTCTGCCACCATTGGTACGGTACAGTCAAAATTTCTTCTGTCCGTTACCTTGATCTGCTCTTTGTCATCGTATTCTGTCATGGCATTTGTGGATTCAGGCGCTGCCCTGAATTTGATGGACTTGGAGTATGCTAAGCATTGTGGGTTTCTCTTAGAGCCCTTGCAGTGTCCTATTCCATTGAGAGGAATTGATGCCACGCCTTTGGCCAAGAATAAGCCTCAATACTGGACCCAGCTGACCATGTGCATGGCTCCTGCACATCAGGAGGTTATTCGCTTTCTGGTGTTGCATAATCTGCATGATGTGGTCGTGTTGGGGTTGCCATGGCTACAAGCCCATAATCCAGTATTAGATTGGAAATCCATGTCGGTGTCCAGCTGGGGTTGTCAGGGGGTACATGGTGATGTTCCATTTCTGTCAATTTCGTCATCCACCGCTTCTGAGGTTCCAGAGTTCTTGTCTGATTACCGGGATGTATTTGATGAGCCCAAGTCCGATGCCCTACCTCCGCATAGGGATTGTGATTGTGCTATCAATTTGATTCCTGGTAGGAAATTCCCAAAAGGTCGACTGTTTAATTTATCCGTGCCTGAGCACACCGCTATGCGCAGTTATGTGAAGGAATCCCTGGAGAAGGGGCATATTCGCCCGTCATCGTCACCATTAGGAGCAGGGTTCTTTTTTGTAGCCAAGAAGGATGGTTCGCTGAGACCTTGTATAGATTACCGCCTTCTAAATAAGATCACGGTTAAATTTCAGTACCCCTTGCCATTGTTATCTGATTTGTTTGCTCGGATTAAGGGGGCTAGTTGGTTCACCAAGATAGATCTTCGTGGTGCGTATAATCTGGTGCGAATCAGGCGAGGAGATGAATGGAAAACTGCATTTAATACGCCTGAGGGTCATTTTGAGTATCTAGTGATGCCATTCGGACTTGCCAATGCTCCATCAGTGTTTCAGTCCTTTATGCATGACATCTTCCGAGAGTACCTGGATAAATTCCTGATTGTGTACTTGGATGACATTTTGATCTTCTCGGATGATTGGGAGTCTCATGTGAAGCAGGTCAGAACAGTTTTTCAGGTCCTGCGTGCTAATTCTTTGTTTGTGATTGGACTCAGCCGACATCTCTGAAAAGTCTGCAAAAGTTCCTGGGCTTTGCAAATTTTTATCGTCGCTTCATCTGCAATTTTTCTAGTATTGCCAAACCATTGACCGATTTGACCAAGAAGGGTGCTGATTTGGTTAATTGGTCTTCTGCTGCTGTGGAAGCTTTTCGAGACTTGAAGCGTCGTTTTTCTTCTGCCCCTGTGTTGTGTCAACCAGATGTTTCTCTTCCGTTCCAGGTCGAGGTTGATGCTTCTGAGATTGGAGCAGGGGCTGTTTTGTCGCAGAGAGGTTCTGATTGCTCAGTGATGAAACCATGCGCTTTTTTTTCCAGGAAGTTTTCGCCTGCTGAGCGAAATTATGATGTGGGCAACCGAGAGTTGCTGGCCATGAAGTGGGCATTCGAGGAGTGGCGTCATTGGCTTGAAGGAGCTAAGCATCGCATGGTGGTATTGACTGATCATAAGAACTTGACTTATCTTGAGTCTGCTAAGCGGTTGAATCCTAGACAGTCTCGTTGGTTGCTGTTTTTTGCCCGTTTTGACTTTGTGATTTCGTACCTTCCGGGCTCTAAAAATGTGAAGGCGGATGCTCTGTCTAGGAGTTTTGTGCCCGACTCTCCGGGTTTGTCTGAGCCGGCGGGTATCCTCAAGGAAGGAGTAATTGTGTCTGCCATCTCCCCTGATTTGCGGCGGGTGCTGCAAAAATTTCAGGCTAATAAACCTGATCGTTGTCCAGCGGAGAGACTCAACCTGCCCTGAAGAGAAACGAGGATGGAACCCAGAGTTGCAGAAAAACGATGAAACCAAGGTAGCCGAGCTGGCCCGATTATTAAGGGCGAACTCAGCCAAAGGCAAAAAGGACACCCAGTCATCCTGATCAGCAGAAACAAAGCATCTCAGATATGTTTCCAAGGTCTGATTGGTTCGTTCGGTCTGGCCATTAGTCTGAGGATGGAAAGCTGAGGAAAAAGACAAGTCAATGCCCATCCTACCACAAAAGGCTCGCCAAAACCTCGAAACAAACTGGGAACCTCTGTCAGAAACGATATTCTCTGGAATGCCATGTAAACGAACCACATGCTGGAAAAACAATGGCACCAAATCAGAGGAGGAAGGCAATTTAGACAAGGGTACCAAATGGACCATCTTAGAGAAGCGATCACAGACCACCCAAATGACTGACATCTTTTGAGAGACGGGAAGATCTGAAATAAAATCCATAGAGATATCTGTCCAAGGCCTCTTCGGGACCGGCAAGGGCAAAAGCAACCCACTGGCACGAGAACAGCAAAGCTTAGCCCGAGCACAAATCCCACAGGACTGCACAAAAGTATGCACATCCCGCGACAGAGATGGCCACCAAAAGGATCTAGCCACTAACTCTCTGGTACCAAAGATTCCAGGATGACCAGCCAACACCGAACAATGAACCTCAGAGACAACTTTATTCATCCACCTATCAGGGACAAACAGTTTCTCCGCTGGGCAACGATCAGGTTTATTAGCCTGAAATTTTTGCAGCACCCGCCGCAAATCAGCGGAGATGGCAGACACAATTACTCCCTCTTTGAGGATACCCGCCGGCTCAGATACACCCGGAGCGTCGGGCACAAAACTCCTAGACAGAGCATCCGCCTTCACATTTTTAGAGCCCGGAAGGTATGAAATCACAAAGTCAAAACGGGCAAAAAACAACGACCAACGAGCTTGTCTAGGATTCAACCGCTTGGCGGACTCGAGATAAGTCAAGTTCTTATGATCAGTCAAGACCACCATGCGATGCTTAGCTCCTTCAAGCCAATGACGCCACTCCTCGAATGCCCACTTCATGGCCAGCAACTCTCGATTGCCCACATCATAATTTCGCTCAGCAGGCGAAAACTTCCTGGAAAAGAAGGCGCATGGTTTCATCACCGAGCAATCAGAACTTCTCTGCGACAAAACAGCCCCTGCTCCAATCTCAGAAGCATCAACCTCGACTTGGAACGGAAGCGAAACATCTGGTTGACACAACACAGGGGCAGAAGAAAAACGACGCTTCAACTCTTGAAAAGCTTCCACAGCAGCAGAAGACCAATTGACCAAATCAGCACCTTTCTTGGTCAAATCGGTCAATAGTTTAGCAATACTAGAAAAATTGCAGATGAAGCGACGATAAAAATTAGTATAAAAAGCAGGGTGTGATTCTAGATTAAAAATTAACTTTTAATAAACTCGTTAAAAAATGGTAGACCCAAATAATCAAAACACATAAAGGACTCACAGTACGTCACATTTCAAAAGAAGAAATGCCAATATCACAAATAAATCGAACTGCCTCAGACCTCAATATCCCAAAATCCCTATGAATAAATCTATCATGGGAACATAAAGGTCCGATATCAGCTGGCAGTGCGGAAAAACATCAAATTTCACATCACCTGGTCATTTGGCAGATCAGACCACATATGCTCTTTATATATGCATCTATTATTAGCAATGACCGCTCAAAATGGTGTGTGAAAGGAAAAAAAAGTGAACAGTTTCACCCTATAGCGAATTAATGACCGTTTTTATCTGGTGTAAAGACTGGGGAGATGGCACATCATTATCCATACAAATACCCCATCATAGAATATCACCAGTTTTTATATAGTGACCCCCAATGCAAAGTAACGAAAAGGTATACTTCCCTACGCGTTTCGTTTTTCTCTACTCATCAGGGGAAGATTCCTGTAATTCTCCATTGAGATAGGAGGAGCAAGACGGGGTGCTGTGACGGTCTAACGCGCCTCTTACCGGCTGTTATTAAATAGGCTGCCTGCTCTCTTCATATCACGCTGATTAAGCATCGCTTACTGTGCGTCCGCTGTGGAACACACAGCTGGACCGCACACTTCACATCCGGCGCGCCGCTGAGCCACCAATGTGCTCTCCAGCGATGCGTACCTGGTGTTACCCTGACAACGCCTAGCTAAGCCGTAAATCTCTATCCCTGCTCTAAGCGTCCTTGTCAGCTCCTGACTACCGTAGTCCTCCTAATAGAGGCACAATACTGGGAGATCAAGTCCCGTATCCCAGAACATGCCTGTAAAACAGAAGGTATTAACCCCCTAGTGTCATATAACTAGTCCTAGCTTGCCTAAGTTCCTTTAACACTGGGGGAATATTATCAAAGATAAGATTCTGCTTATACTTCTTCATGGGAAGGAGAATCTTTTGTCTAGGATATGTGCTTGGTTTATCCAAAAAAAGAGAAAAATAAATAAATAAATAAATGGTGTAAAAGTATCCATTGGATTAAAGGTATCTATGATGGCAGACTCTAAATCCCGGAACTTATAAGGCAAAGTGTGCCCCAAAAAAAACTGTATGGAAGGATTTTTTTTTTCAAAGGATAAAGGAGAGATGTAGAGAGGGGGAAATTTTCTTTAAACAATACCCCCCTTAAGTGTCCAGAAGAAAGCGAATAGAGGGAAAGACTGATGTACGAACCCACGCCTTTTCCTATTAGCCTCCTAATTCTGATACCCTACCTAGCAATGGAGGTTGGCACCCTAGGATAGAAGTGACGAAAGAAATGGCGCCCCCATTCCACGACGGCTCACCCTATCAGTAGCCCTCTATATCCCTGATGTTCTAAAAGTTAGAAGGAAGTAAAGGGTTTGTGCCCATACTGAAAATGTGGTCTTGACGGTTACTTGGATTCAAATCTCTATAGGAAGCAACTGAATGTTAAAATCTCGTTCAGGCCCCTAGGTGTTTGTGTCTTGAGGCGATAGATCCACCTGGTCTCGCACTGTAGGATTAATTGATCCCAATTTCCCCCTCTCTTTGGTGCATTAATCTTGTCAATCCCCATAAACTTTAAATTATGGCTTTCTCCATTGTGTTCCTTGTTGACATGTCTGGCCAGTGGGGTATCCCTTTTAAGGGCGATGTCTCTCAAGTGTTCCCCCACTCGTCTCCTGAATTCGCGTATCGTCTTGCCTATATATTCAAGGCCACAAGAGCACACCACCCTATATATAACTCCCCTTGACTTGCAGTTGATAAAGTGGTAGATCTGATATTCCTTCCCCGTGACTTCACTTGTGAATTTCGACCCCACTGAAATCACCGGGCATGCCACACAGCCACTACATTTATGGCAACCCCTCGGTGGATTGGGGAGCCATGTCTCCTTTACAGGTGCGGAATAATGGCTGTGTGTTAGCCTGTCACCGATAGATTTCCCTTTTTGGAAAGTAATTCTAGGAAAATCACCTACCATCTCTCCAATGTCCTCATCCATGTGTATTATGGGCCAATGTTTTTGTAAAATTGCCCGAATTTTTTGTGCCCCATTATTGTATGTAGTAACATATCTACACACAGGTTTCTCTTGCTCTTTGGGAGTTGGTACCAACAGATTGTTTCTGTCTATCTTAGCGACCTCATTGTAAACCTTTCTTAGGATGCCATCAGGGTATCCCCTGGCCTGGAATCTCAAACGAAGATCTTCCCAAGAAGTCCCCAGTGTCTAATATGAAAGACTTAGTCAGTCAGGTGTAAGGAATTTCTCAAGGAAAATGGATAATGGATTAAGTATGGAATCCGTGGAAGCCACTATGGGGCAACCAGGGGGATTTTGGAGGTTTTTGTGAATTTTGGGAAGGATATATGTTACAGGGGTCACTGGATGGTGGTTGATAAGATATGTCCTCATTTTATTGTCAATGGTCTTAAGTTGTACATGTTTATTGATTTTTTGTCATATGGAAATGGTCAGGTCGGTCTGTATTTTTTTTATAGGTATTTGTGTCAGAGAGCTGTCTCCTAACTTCGGTCACATAGTAGTTTTTATTCATGACAATGATGGCACCCCCCTTGTCCATAAGGTTGTGGCGTACGGGGAGGAAGCCCAAGCGTTGGTCATGTAAGGTTTTTTTAAAGTCTCTGTCAAGTAAATTCATAAAAGTCTCAACAGCATGGTTGGACTTGGGTGTGATAAAGGTGCTCTGATTCCTCAAACCTAATTGTTCAATTGTGATCTTGGGTCCCTCGGTTTGGACAGGTGATCTCACTGAACTACTGACAGTGGGAATGGTGGTTTCCTCAAAGTTTACCTTGAGTCTGATATTCCTATAAAAACGCTGTAGGTCCCTTTCAAGTTGAAAGGAGTCCCTTCTGGGAGTGGGACAAAAAGATAGACCCATATTCAGGACCTTTAATTCTATGGGAGAAAGAGTATAGTCAGAGATGGTCACTGCAGAGTTTGGACTCCTACCTGTGATCTGAGCATCATGTGGCGATCCCCGTGTTAGGGCTAGCGGAACTCACCGAGTAAATAGAGATGTTTATTATAAATGGTGCGTTCGCAGCCCGGGGTCCACCGTGCAGGAGGAACCTGCTGCTAGCGAATGGCAGCACTGTTTGGCGGTATAGACTAGCTCTGTTACTCCACAGAGTAGCCATGAAAGGGAAGCACTGTGCCCTGTTAGCCTCACAGGAGCACAAGCTTACTGCCAAGCTGATAGCAGTCAGTGGTTATGCTACATGCAATCTCCTCACCGGAGAAGCCGGTATTCTAGGGGCTTATTTCAGCCGGGTCCCTAAACACACTCATACAATCTCCTCACCGGAGGTGCCGGTATTCTAGGGGCTTATTTCAGCCGGGTCCCTGAACACACTCATGCATAACCACACTGGCGCAAAGCACATATATGAATTGACACTAGCGCATGGCTGTGCGGCCATGCGAGCCTTATATAGCTACAGCAAGTAAAAGACCTTCCTAGAAGGACCAATGAGAGACTGCCATACCTGAGCATGTGACCCTAAATCTCCACTGAGAGATCTTGCCCTGGGCATGCTCAGTGTGTGCAAAGCAGGACTTTAGTCCTAGCACCTACAGGACCTTCCTGAAAGGACCAATGGACTTAGCTGCAGTATCTGACATGTGATTCTCGATCTCCACTGAGAAATCTTACTCAGGGCATGCTCAGAATGAGAAAAACAGGACTTAGTCCCAGAAGTGTCTGCTTGCCGCTGCCCAGCACTGACTTCAATGGCAGAAGCAGGAAAAGCAGCAGTAACTCTTTGTATAGAGTGGGACTGAGCAAGACGCTGGGACCAACATCTCCGCTGAGCAGGCTCCACTGTGGCAGGAGAAGAATGGGAGACCGCAGCGGAGATGGTCCGATATTCCCACTGTGCAGAAGCGGAAACACGACCCCTAACACATGGTTCTTCATGATTGTGCTAAAATTCATTTGATATAACTTGCATTTATTTGTTAAAAAATTGAAATTTGGTGATAATTTGGAAAATGTTGCAATTTTCACATTTTAAATTCTTATACTCTGCTGTGTGCAGTGTGATTCCTATAAGTGTATCCTAGAAGTGTGAGGATTAATTTAGAATTAAAACCAGAAGGATGTATACAGACTGTGCCCTGCTATCTGCCACCATCGCACTCTAACCAGCATGTCTATTCTTCCTACAGGCATGTTAATGCACCCAGCTCTCCAGTCTGCTCTCCTGCCTTGTCTGTCTATGAAGTGCACATAGTACTTCATCCAACTTTCCACACAAACTTTCCTCTGCTCCTAGCATTCTCATGGTATACATTTCAGCTAACCCAGCTTACTGTTATGGACCTGGTGGTTAGGAGCACCCGGCACGACCTGATAGTTAAACTCACACAGGACAAGCTCTGGGATGTGGAAGCTCTGCTGACCGCAAGCCCTAATCATATCACAACAACTAGAAATAGCCGTGGAGCGTTCCTGACACTCCCTAGACGCCTCTTCACAGCCTAAGAGCTAGCTAGCCCTAGAGATAGAAAATATAGCCTACCTTGCCTCAGAGAAATTCCCCAAAGGAAAAGGCAGCCCCCCACATATATTGACTGTGAGTAAAGATGAAAGTCACAAACGCAGAAATGAAACAGGTTTCAGCAAAGGGAGGCCAGACTTACTAAACAGACAGAGGATAGGAAAGGTATCTTTGCGGTCAACACAAAAACTACAAAAGACCACTCAGAGTGTGCAAAAAGACCTCCGCACCGACTCAAGGTGCGGAGGTGCCACTCTGCATCCCAGAGCTTCCAGCTAGCAAGACAAAATCATGATAACCAGATGGACAAGGAAACAATGAACAAATAATAACTATCAGGAACTTAGCTTCTGCTGGAGAAGACAGGTCACCAGAAAGATCCAAGAGCGAACTGAACCAATGCAGGAACATTGACAGCTGGCATGGAGTAACGATCTGAGTGGAGTTAAATAGAGCAGCCAACCAAAGGATAAACCACGTCACCTGTGTAAGGAACCTCAGAAGCAGCAGCTTCACTCACAGCCACCAGAGGGAGTACATGGACAGAACTCGCCGAAGTACCATTCACGACCACAGGAGGTAGTTCGACAACAGAATTCACAACAGCTTACCCTGTGTTATTTATGACCTTGTTTACTCTGGCTTGATTGTATGCATCTGGTTCACCCTTAATTCTCTGACCAAGATGAGCAGAGACCACTCCTCTCTGCTTCCCAACTGAATGCAATAAGTTGTACATACAGTCATGGTCAAAAGTATTGACACCCCTGCAATTCTGTCAGATAATACTCAGTTTCTTCCTGAAAATGATTGCAAACACAAATTCTTTGGTATTTTTATCTTCATTTAATTTGTCTTAAATGAAAAAACACAAAAAGATTTGTCCTAAAGCCAAATTGGATATAATTCCACACCAAACATAAAAAAGGGGGTGGACAAAAGTATTAGCACTGTTCGAAAAATCATGTGATGCTTCTCTAATTTGTGTAATTAACAGCACCTGTAACTTACCTGTGGCACCTAACAGGTGTTGGCAATAACTAAATCACACTTGCAGCCAGTTGACAAAGGGGTGCGCTGTATCTGGAGGATCGGACGGCTTCAGGAGGAGGTAATTTGTGTCCTGCTTTTTTGGTACTCCATACTCTGCACTTTGCCTCTCCAGTCTCTGGCTTTGGCGGTGCCAGTTATATACGCTAACTACTCTGCACATATGCACACTGCACTTTATTCATTTTTATTCTGGTGATGCAGATCTGAATGTGCTCCTCATTGCATTGTATCCCAGCATACTCACTTTATACTTTGGGTTTACCTGTTATTTACTCTGCACATATGCACACTGCACCTTATTATATATATTCTTTTATATTCTGATAATGCAGATCTGAGTGTGCTCCCCATTGCATTATATCTCAGCATACTCACTTTATGCTTTGGTTTTACCTGCTACAATGGTTTTGTTTATTTGGTTGTGCACCTCATTTTTATTTTGGCTCTGCGTTCTATTTAGTATTTTTTTGCTTATACAACACCACTTATTATATTCACATAGTATATGTATAGCACTTGATTTTTCCACTTTTTTGTTAGTGTAGCACGTATCTTTGAACATTCATATTCATACCTTTTGATCTAATTTTTATACACAGATTTATATTTATATTTTTCATACGCATATTTTACCTTGTACCATTGATGCAGAGTCAAACATTCTGTGGTATTCGACCTTGAATTATCTTTTATACTTACCTTACCTCATTTTTCGTCTGTTTTAACAATTGCTATTTTGCTTTATTATTTTTTTGTATAAATTCTCCTCCAGTTACAGGCACATTCTGTTGTTGCCAACTATTGCCCATATACATATGTATACCTATATATTTTTTAATAAAGGCATTTTATTAGATTGTCATTGTTTGACTTAGTTTTTATTATTCTTTTATCATTCTATCTTATTTATTTTTTTTGGTCATTTTCTATTGTGATTCTATCCATATCTATATATACATTGATCTCCATACGTAGGTTTTCTTGTTGTATTGAGCTACCAGGGCTGCAAAGTGGAGATGGAAAAGATCCCACTCCAACGATCACTTTATCGCATTCAAACAGTCCCTCACTACTTTCAAGACCACACTCGCCACAGCTAATCAAGCCTACTTCTTATCTCTCATATCTCTCATATCCTCCCTTTCTCACAACCCTAAACAGTTATTAAACACCTTCAACTCTCTCCTCCGTCCCCCAGCACCTCCTCCCTCCCCACTCATGTCAGCTGAAGACTTTGCCTCATTTTTTCAAGCAGAAGATTGAGATCATCAGAGACAACCCCCAGAGCCCTTCCTCCCAACTCCCCAGCCCTCCACCTCCAAAACCAACTTCTCCACTATTACAGAAGATCGACTTTCCACTCTGCTCTCAAGATCGCATCTCACCATCTGTGCACTTGACCCGATCCCGTCCCTCTTCATCCCAAACCTCGCCACAGTCTTCATCCCAAACCTCGCCACAGTCTTCATCCCAACTCTAACCCATCTCTTCAACCTATCAATAACAACTGGTGTTTTCCCCTCAAGCTTTAAATCCCCTTCCCGACCTTTGATGCAGCGTATGCGTCATGAAAACCTGTGCCAATCCGACCTGTGACGCAGCATATTCATCATGTTTAGGCACACAGGGGCTCTCCAAACGCGACATGGTGTCCGCTAAAGATTGGAGTCAATTTTTCATTCAAAAAGTCAAATGGCGCTCCTTCCTTCCAAGCCCTGTCATGCACCCAAACAGTGGTCTCCCCCCACATATGAGGTATCGGCGTACTCAGGACAAATTGTACAATAACTTTTGAGGTCCAGTTTCTCCTTTTACTCTTGAGGAAATTTAAAAAAATGTTGCTAAAAGATCATTTTTGTGACTAAAAAGTTAAATGTTAATTTTTTCCTTACATGTTTCTTCTGCTGCTGTGAAGCATCTGAAGAGTTAATAAACTTCTTGAATGTGCTTTTGAGCACCTTGAGGGGTGCAGTTTTTATAATGGTGTCACTTTTGGGTATTTTCAGGCTGATAGACCCCTCAAACTAACTTCAAATGTGAGGTGGTCCCTAAAAAAAATGGTTTTGTAAATTTTGTTGTAAAAATGAGAAATCGCTGGTCAAATTTTAACCCTTATAACTTCCTAGCAAAAAAAAAAATTATTTCCAGAATTGTGCTGATGTAAAGTAGACATTTGGTAATGTTATTTATTAACTATTTTGTGTCACATAACTCTCTGGTTTAACAAAATAATAATTCAAAATTCGAAAATTGCAAAATTTACAAAATTTTCACCAAATTTCCGATTTTTTCACAAATAAACGCAAAAATTATTGACCTAAATTTACTACTAACATGAAGCCCAATATGTCTCGAAAAAAATTTTTTTGAATCGCTAGGATCCGTTGAAGCGTTCCAGAATTATTACCTCATAAAGGGACACTGGTCAGAATTGCAAAAAATGGCCAGGTCATTATGGTCAAAATAGGCTGAGTCATAAATGGGTTAAACATGCCTCAATCACACCTATCCTCAAAAAGCCCTCTCTTGACCCATCCTCTGTATCTAGCTATCGCCCTATATCACTTCTCCCCTATGCCTCAAAACTACAGGAACAACAAGTCCATCTTGAACTGTCATCCCATCTATCTTCCTGCTTCCTCTTCGACCGCTTACAATCAGGCTTCCGGTCACACCACTCCACTGAAACTGCCCTAACTAAGGTCACCAATGACCTATTAACCGCCAAGAGCAAGCGATACTACTCTATCCTCCTTCTCCTGGACCTGTTCTCTGCCTTTGACACAGTGGACCATTCACTATTACTACAGACCCTCTCATCCCTTGGCATCACAGACTTGTGTTGTGAATTCTGTGGCAGAGCTCCCTCCTGTGGTCACAAGTGGTACTTCGGCTGATTCTCTCTGTGAGCTTCTGTTGGTGGAGGGAAGTGGTACTGCGGCTTCTGAGTTTCCTCCCTCAGGTGATCTGGTGAGGTCGTTAGGTGCTTCTCTACTTAACTCCACCTAATGCTTTGATCCTGGCTTCCTGTCAATGTTCCAGTGTTGGACTCGCTTTTCCCTGGATCATTCCTGTGGCCTGCTGCTCTGCATAGCTAAGTTCTTCTTTGCTATTTTGTTTGCTATTTTTTCTGTCCAGCTTGTCTATTTTGTTGCTGGAAGCTCTGGGACGCAAAGGGTGTACCTCCGTGCCGTTAGTTCGGTACGGAGGATCTTTTTGCTCCCTTTGCGTGGTTTTCTTTAGGGTTTTGTGTAGACCGCAAAGTTACCTTTTCTATCCTCGATCTGTTAAGAAAGTCGGGCCTCACTTTGCTGAATCTATTTCATCTCTACGTTTGTCTTTTCATCTTAAATCACAGTCATTATATGTGGGGGGCTGCCTTTTCCTTTGGGGTATTTCTCTGAGGCAAGGTAGGCTTATTTTCTATCTTCAGGCTAGTTAGTTTCTCAGGCTGTGCCGAGTTGCATAGGCAGAGTTAGGCGCAATCCACGGCTGCCTCTAGTGTTGTTTGGAGAGGATTAGGGATTGCGGTCTGCAGAGTTCCCACGTCTCAGAGCTCGTTCTATGATTTTGGGTTATTGTCAGATCACTGTATGTGCTCTGACCGCTATGTCCATTGTAGTACTGAATTGCCTTTCATAACAGTACAGGAAGCCCAAAGTACTAATGATTCTCAATAGAGGAAAAAAAGAAGTTCTGAGACCATTTTTTTTTCTTTGCACTGTGTTTTGCCTTTTTTTTCCCCTAGACATTTGGGTGGTTCAGTACACAGGTGTAGCGATGGACATTAGAAGTCTGTCTTCATTTGTGGATCAGCTCTCGGCAAGATTACAAAAGATTCAAGACACTATTGATCAGAAATCTATGTTAGAACCAAGAATTCCTATTCCTGATTTGTTTTTTGGAGATAGAACTAAGTTTCTGAGTTTCAAAAATAATTGTAAATTATTTCTGGCCTTGAAACCTCGCTCCTCTGGTGATCCAGTTCAACAGGTTTTGATTGTTATTTATTTTTTGCGCGGCGACCCTCAGGACTGGGCATTTTCTCTTGCGCCAGGAGATCCTGCATTGAGTAATATCGATGCGTTTTTCCTGGCGCTCGGATTGCTGTACGATGAACCTAATTCAGTGGATCAGGCAGAGAAAAATTTGCTGGCTCTTTGTCAGGGTCAGGATGAGATAGAGGTATATTGTCAGAAATTTAGAAAGTGGTCCGTGCTCACTCAATGGAATGAATCTGCACTGGCAGCTATGTTCAGAAAGGGTCTCTCTGAAGCCCTTAATGATGTCATGGTGGGATTTCCTATGCCTGCTGGTTTGAATGAGTCTATGTCTTTGGCCATTCAGATCGGTCGACGCTTGCGTGAGCGTAAATCTGTGCACCATTTGGCGGCATTACCTGAGCTTAAACCTGAGCCTATGCAGTGCGATAGGACTTTGACCAGAGTTAAACGGCAAAAACACAGACGTCTGAATGGGCTGTGTTTCTACTGTGGTGATTCCACTCATGCTATCTCTGATTGTCCTAAGCGCACTAAGCGGTTCGCTAGGTCTGCCACCATTGGTACGGTACAGTCAAAATTTCTTCTGTCCGTTACCTTGATCTGCTCTTTGTCATCGTATTCTGTCATGGCATTTGTGGATTCAGGCGCTGCCCTGAATTTGATGGACTTGGAGTATGCTAAGCATTGTGGGTTTCTCTTAGAGCCCTTGCAGTGTCCTATTCCATTGAGAGGAATTGATGCCACGCCTTTGGCCAAGAATAAGCCTCAATACTGGACCCAGCTGACCATGTGCATGGCTCCTGCACATCAGGAGGTTATTCGCTTTCTGGTGTTGCATAATCTGCATGATGTGGTCGTGTTGGGGTTGCCATGGCTACAAGCCCATAATCCAGTATTAGATTGGAAATCCATGTCGGTGTCCAGCTGGGGTTGTCAGGGGGTACATGGTGATGTTCCATTTCTGTCAATTTCGTCATCCACCGCTTCTGAGGTTCCAGAGTTCTTGTCTGATTACCGGGATGTATTTGATGAGCCCAAGTCCGATGCCCTACCTCCGCATAGGGATTGTGATTGTGCTATCAATTTGATTCCTGGTAGGAAATTCCCAAAAGGTCGACTGTTTAATTTATCCGTGCCTGAGCACACCGCTATGCGCAGTTATGTGAAGGAATCCCTGGAGAAGGGGCATATTCGCCCGTCATCGTCACCATTAGGAGCAGGGTTCTTTTTTGTAGCCAAGAAGGATGGTTCGCTGAGACCTTGTATAGATTACCGCCTTCTAAATAAGATCACGGTTAAATTTCAGTACCCCTTGCCATTGTTATCTGATTTGTTTGCTCGGATTAAGGGGGCTAGTTGGTTCACCAAGATAGATCTTCGTGGTGCGTATAATCTGGTGCGAATCAGGCGAGGAGATGAATGGAAAACTGCATTTAATACGCCTGAGGGTCATTTTGAGTATCTAGTGATGCCATTCGGACTTGCCAATGCTCCATCAGTGTTTCAGTCCTTTATGCATGACATCTTCCGAGAGTACCTGGATAAATTCCTGATTGTGTACTTGGATGACATTTTGATCTTCTCGGATGATTGGGAGTCTCATGTGAAGCAGGTCAGAACAGTTTTACAGGTCCTGCGTGCTAATTCTTTGTTTGTGATTGGACTCAGCCGACATCTCTGAAAAGTCTGCAAAAGTTCCTGGGCTTTGCAAATTTTTATCGTCGCTTCATCTGCAATTTTTCTAGTATTGCCAAACCATTGACCGATTTGACCAAGAAGGGTGCTGATTTGGTTAATTGGTCTTCTGCTGCTGTGGAAGCTTTTCGAGACTTGAAGCGTCGTTTTTCTTCTGCCCCTGTGTTGTGTCAACCAGATGTTTCTCTTCCGTTCCAGGTCGAGGTTGATGCTTCTGAGATTGGAGCAGGGGCTGTTTTGTCGCAGAGAGGTTCTGATTGCTCAGTGATGAAACCATGCGCTTTTTTTTCCAGGAAGTTTTCGCCTGCTGAGCGAAATTATGATGTGGGCAACCGAGAGTTGCTGGCCATGAAGTGGGCATTCGAGGAGTGGCGTCATTGGCTTGAAGGAGCTAAGCATCGCATGGTGGTATTGACTGATCATAAGAACTTGACTTATCTTGAGTCTGCTAAGCGGTTGAATCCTAGACAGTCTCGTTGGTTGCTGTTTTTTGCCCGTTTTGACTTTGTGATTTCGTACCTTCCGGGCTCTAAAAATGTGAAGGCGGATGCTCTGTCTAGGAGTTTTGTGCCCGACTCTCCGGGTTTGTCTGAGCCGGCGGGTATCCTCAAGGAAGGAGTAATTGTGTCTGCCATCTCCCCTGATTTGCGGCGGGTGCTGCAAAAATTTCAGGCTAATAAACCTGATCGTTGTCCAGCGGAGAGACTCAACCTGCCCTGAAGAGAAACGAGGATGGAACCCAGAGTTGCAGAAAAACGATGAAACCAAGGTAGCCGAGCTGGCCCGATTATTAAGGGCGAACTCAGCCAAAGGCAAAAAGGACACCCAGTCATCCTGATCAGCAGAAACAAAGCATCTCAGATATGTTTCCAAGGTCTGATTGGTTCGTTCGGTCTGGCCATTAGTCTGAGGATGGAAAGCTGAGGAAAAAGACAAGTCAATGCCCATCCTACCACAAAAGGCTCGCCAAAACCTCGAAACAAACTGGGAACCTCTGTCAGAAACGATATTCTCTGGAATGCCATGTAAACGAACCACATGCTGGAAAAACAATGGCACCAAATCAGAGGAGGAAGGCAATTTAGACAAGGGTACCAAATGGACCATCTTAGAGAAGCGATCACAGACCACCCAAATGACTGACATCTTTTGAGAGACGGGAAGATCTGAAATAAAATCCATAGAGATATCTGTCCAAGGCCTCTTCGGGACCGGCAAGGGCAAAAGCAACCCACTGGCACGAGAACAGCAAAGCTTAGCCCGAGCACAAATCCCACAGGACTGCACAAAAGTATGCACATCCCGCGACAGAGATGGCCACCAAAAGGATCTAGCCACTAACTCTCTGGTACCAAAGATTCCAGGATGACCAGCCAACACCGAACAATGAACCTCAGAGACAACTTTATTCATCCACCTATCAGGGACAAACAGTTTCTCCGCTGGGCAACGATCAGGTTTATTAGCCTGAAATTTTTGCAGCACCCGCCGCAAATCAGCGGAGATGGCAGACACAATTACTCCCTCTTTGAGGATACCCGCCGGCTCAGATACACCCGGAGCGTCGGGCACAAAACTCCTAGACAGAGCATCCGCCTTCACATTTTTAGAGCCCGGAAGGTATGAAATCACAAAGTCAAAACGGGCAAAAAACAACGACCAACGAGCTTGTCTAGGATTCAACCGCTTGGCGGACTCGAGATAAGTCAAGTTCTTATGATCAGTCAAGACCACCATGCGATGCTTAGCTCCTTCAAGCCAATGACGCCACTCCTCGAATGCCCACTTCATGGCCAGCAACTCTCGATTGCCCACATCATAATTTCGCTCAGCAGGCGAAAACTTCCTGGAAAAGAAGGCGCATGGTTTCATCACCGAGCAATCAGAACTTCTCTGCGACAAAACAGCCCCTGCTCCAATCTCAGAAGCATCAACCTCGACTTGGAACGGAAGCGAAACATCTGGTTGACACAACACAGGGGCAGAAGAAAAACGACGCTTCAACTCTTGAAAAGCTTCCACAGCAGCAGAAGACCAATTGACCAAATCAGCACCTTTCTTGGTCAAATCGGTCAATAGTTTAGCAATACTAGAAAAATTGCAGATGAAGCGACGATAAAAATTAGTATAAAAAGCAGGGTGTGATTCTAGATTAAAAATTAACTTTTAATAAACTCGTTAAAAAATGGTAGACCCAAATAATCAAAACACATAAAGGACTCACAGTACGTCACATTTCAAAAGAAGAAATGCCAATATCACAAATAAATCGAACTGCCTCAGACCTCAATATCCCAAAATCCCTATGAATAAATCTATCATGGGAACATAAAGGTCCGATATCAGCTGGCAGTGCGGAAAAACATCAAATTTCACATCACCTGGTCATTTGGCAGATCAGACCACATATGCTCTTTATATATGCATCTATTATTAGCAATGACCGCTCAAAATGGTGTGTGAAAGGAAAAAAAAGTGAACAGTTTCACCCTATAGCGAATTAATGACCGTTTTTATCTGGTGTAAAGACTGGGGAGATGGCACATCATTATCCATACAAATACCCCATCATAGAATATCACCAGTTTTTATATAGTGACCCCCAATGCAAAGTAACGAAAAGGTATACTTCCCTACGCGTTTCGTTTTTCTCTACTCATCAGGGGAAGATTCCTGTAATTCTCCATTGAGATAGGAGGAGCAAGACGGGGTGCTGTGACGGTCTAACGCGCCTCTTACCGGCTGTTATTAAATAGGCTGCCTGCTCTCTTCATATCACGCTGATTAAGCATCGCTTACTGTGCGTCCGCTGTGGAACACACAGCTGGACCGCACACTTCACATCCGGCGCGCCGCTGAGCCACCAATGTGCTCTCCAGCGATGCGTACCTGGTGTTACCCTGACAACGCCTAGCTAAGCCGTAAATCTCTATCCCTGCTCTAAGCGTCCTTGTCAGCTCCTGACTACCGTAGTCCTCCTAATAGAGGCACAATACTGGGAGATCAAGTCCCGTATCCCAGAACATGCCTGTAAAACAGAAGGTATTAACCCCCTAGTGTCATATAACTAGTCCTAGCTTGCCTAAGTTCCTTTAACACTGGGGGAATATTATCAAAGATAAGATTCTGCTTATACTTCTTCATGGGAAGGAGAATCTTTTGTCTAGGATATGTGCTTGGTTTATCCAAAAAAAGAGAAAAATAAATAAATAAATAAATGGTGTAAAAGTATCCATTGGATTAAAGGTATCTATGATGGCAGACTCTAAATCCCGGAACTTATAAGGCAAAGTGTGCCCCAAAAAAAACTGTATGGAAGGATTTTTTTTTTCAAAGGATAAAGGAGAGATGTAGAGAGGGGGAAATTTTCTTTAAACAATACCCCCCTTAAGTGTCCAGAAGAAAGCGAATAGAGGGAAAGACTGATGTACGAACCCACGCCTTTTCCTATTAGCCTCCTAATTCTGATACCCTACCTAGCAATGGAGGTTGGCACCCTAGGATAGAAGTGACGAAAGAAATGGCGCCCCCATTCCACGACGGCTCACCCTATCAGTAGCCCTCTATATCCCTGATGTTCTAAAAGTTAGAAGGAAGTAAAGGGTTTGTGCCCATACTGAAAATGTGGTCTTGACGGTTACTTGGATTCAAATCTCTATAGGAAGCAACTGAATGTTAAAATCTCGTTCAGGCCCCTAGGTGTTTGTGTCTTGAGGCGATAGATCCACCTGGTCTCGCACTGTAGGATTAATTGATCCCAATTTCCCCCTCTCTTTGGTGCATTAATCTTGTCAATCCCCATAAACTTTAAATTATGGCTTTCTCCATTGTGTTCCTTGTTGACATGTCTGGCCAGTGGGGTATCCCTTTTAAGGGCGATGTCTCTCAAGTGTTCCCCCACTCGTCTCCTGAATTCGCGTATCGTCTTGCCTATATATTCAAGGCCACAAGAGCACACCACCCTATATATAACTCCCCTTGACTTGCAGTTGATAAAGTGGTAGATCTGATATTCCTTCCCCGTGACTTCACTTGTGAATTTCGACCCCACTGAAATCACCGGGCATGCCACACAGCCACTACATTTATGGCAACCCCTCGGTGGATTGGGGAGCCATGTCTCCTTTACAGGTGCGGAATAATGGCTGTGTGTTAGCCTGTCACCGATAGATTTCCCTTTTTGGAAAGTAATTCTAGGAAAATCACCTACCATCTCTCCAATGTCCTCATCCATGTGTATTATGGGCCAATGTTTTTGTAAAATTGCCCGAATTTTTTGTGCCCCATTATTGTATGTAGTAACATATCTACACACAGGTTTCTCTTGCTCTTTGGGAGTTGGTACCAACAGATTGTTTCTGTCTATCTTAGCGACCTCATTGTAAACCTTTCTTAGGATGCCATCAGGGTATCCCCTGGCCTGGAATCTCAAACGAAGATCATCTGCCTGTATTTTGTATTCCTCTACAGAGGAGCAGTTTCATCTTATTCTTAAATATTGGCCTTTGGGGATGCCCTTCTTCAGGGTTACCGGATGATGGCTGTCCCACCTGAGAAGGGCATTCGTTGAGGTCAGTTTCCTATATGTCTTAGTGTGTAGATGTCCATCCGACCCCTTTTGCAGGTGTAAATCTAAAAAGGGGAGTTTCTCCTTGTGGTATTCAAAAGTGAAGAATAATCCCAATGGGTTCTCATTCAATTTAGACACAAAACTTGCTAGACTCACCACATCCCCATTCCAAATTAGCAGCACGTCGTCGATATAACGTGACCAAAAGCATATCTTTGATTGTTCTTCCACATATGCATCCCCAAAAATCATAGTTTCTTCCCACCAGCCCAGGAGCAAATTTGCGTAAGTTGGCGCACAGGAATTACCCATCGCGGTGCCCCTGAGCTGGTGGAAAATGGAACCATTAAAGAGGAATACATTCTTGGTTAAACAAAACTCAAGTAGGTCCAATATCAATTGGTTGTGCCTTGTGTATTGTTGGCCCCTACTCCTGATGAAATATTTCACTGCCCTCAAACCATCCTCGTGTCTTATGGAGGAATAGAGTGCCTCTACATCTATACTGCACAACAGGGCATCTGGTTCCAAAATTAGACCATCTATCTTCCTTAGGAGATCTGTAGAGTCTCTCGTATACGAGTTAAGGGATGTCACATATGACTTTAAAACCTCATCAAGATAAATGCCAATGTGGTGACATAAACTATTGATCCCTGATACTATGGGTCTTCCCTTTAAGGGAACCAAACCCTTATGTAATTTCGGAAGACAGTAGAAGGTCGCAGTCGTTGGGTATTGTGGAAGGAGGAAATCATATTCATTTTTATCAATCAAAGATTCCCTAAAACCTCTATCTAAGATCTCTTTGAGTTGTTTCCTAAATAATATGCCGGGATTGGAGGGGAGTCTCTCATAATTGTTAGTGTCTTTCAGAATTCTCTCACACATTTCGACATAATCCTCACAATTCATGATCACTGTGTTTCCCCCTTTATCTGAGGGTTTGATTATGATCTTGGGGTCCTTCTCTAGATCTTTTAGTGTCTCTACCTCAGATTTGGACAGATTATATTTTCCCTTCATGGGTATCTTTTCTAATTCTTCCAAATCTCTGGTCACCAACTCCTCAAAGATATCAATTGCAGACCGATCATTTTGTATTGGGGGCATCTTTTTACTCTTTTCTTTTAATTTGGTGAAGGGACCCTCACCTGTGTGTTCCGGATTTGAGTCTGCCAATCCATACAAAAATCTGACATCAGCCAATAGAGAATCGGGGATATCCATATCTCTACAAATTTTTTTGTCCTCCTTTATGAAAAATTTCTTCCACTTGAGTTTTCGTGTAAAGAGATGGAGGTCTTTAACGCAATCAAAAATTTGCAAATTCGAAGTGGGTATGTAATTTAACCCTTTATTCAAGATCCCTATTTCTAGATCATTGAGAACCTTAGTTGATAGATTGATAACCTGGGGGGCTGCTGGATGTGTTAATTCGTGTTGGGGTTCGACCTGGTCCTTAGGAAGTAATCTCGGTCTAAAAAACGAGCACCTCCCGACCTGTCATTCAGGCGTCCCCTTTGGTTCCCCCTCCCTCTTTGTTTTCCTCTATTGTTTTTTGGCCGTGTCTCAGAGTCAGATACGTCTGTGTCTGTAGAAGAGATATCCGTTTCAAAGTTTCTACCTAGATGCCTGTTAGGTGGGAACTGATACGCCTTGTTCTCCTTAAACTCCTGTAAATCCCTTACAAAATTGCGATGCTTCCTCTCTTTCAAGTGGAATTGATACCGTTCCACAGAATTTTGTAGGGTGGTTTCTTTAGAGGAGAAATCTGGTTCGGCTGAAAATTTTTTTGTGATTTCAATTTGTTCTCTGAGATTCTCATTCAAAGTTACCAATGTTTTTTTCTCTTCCTCTAAGAGAAGATTCATGAATCTCAGTGAACTTAAGGTAGCCTCTTTTTCCCACTGTTCATTTAAATTGGAGTTTCTATACCGAAAACCCGGTTGCAGTGATATTCTCAGATGACGGGGAACTATACCCGTCTTAATATAGCTCTCGAGGCTCTGAACCTCCCACCAGCTTGCAATTTGGTTTTTATAAATCTTTGTTAATTCCTTAAAGGCATTATTGTAGGTAGGTGAGTATTTCGGTTGTACAAAATTACGGTCTGAAAAGACCTCTTTAGCTTCTGCCACCCAAGAGTCAGTATTAATCCCTTTAGTTAGAAAACCAGCCATGCCCTGTATAGAATAATCTCTGAAAAAGCTGTGACCACCAATCAATAATATAGTATAAAAAGCAGGGTGTGATTCTAGATTAAAAATTAACTTTTAATAAACTCGTTAAAAAATGGTAGACCCAAATAATCAAAACACATAAAGGACTCACAGTACGTCACGTTTACATAGTAACATAGTAACATAGTTAGTAAGGCCGAAAAAAGACATTTGTCCATCCAGTTCAGCCTATATTCCATCATAATAAATACCCAGATCTACGTCCTTCTACAGAACCTAATAATTGTATGATACAATATTGTTCTGCTCCAGGAAGACATCCAGGCCTCTCTTGAACCCCTCGACTGAGTTCGCCATCACCACCTCCTCAGGCAAGCAATTCCAGATTCTCACTGCCCTAACAGTAAAGAATCCTCTTCTATGTTGGTGGAAAAACCTTCTCTCCTCCAGACGCAAAGAATGCCCCCTTGTGCCCGTCACCTTCCTTGGTATAAACAGATCCTCAGCGAGATATTTGTATTGTCCCCTTATATACTTATACATGGTTATTAGATCGCCCCTCAGTCGTCTTTTTTCTAGACTAAATAATCCTAATTTCGCTAATCTATCTGGGTATTGTAGTTCTCCCATCCCCTTTATTAATTTTGTTGCCCTCCTTTGTACTCTCTCTAGTTCCATTATATCCTTCCTGAGCACCGGTGCCCAAAACTGGACACAGTACTCCATGTGCGGTCTAACTAGGGATTTGTACAGAGGCAGTATAATGCTCTCATCATGTGTATCCAGACCTCTTTTAATGCACCCCATGATCCTGTTTGCCTTGGCAGCTGCTGCCTGGCACTGGCTGCTCCAGGTAAGTCTATCATTAACTAGGATCCCCAAGTCCTTCCCCCTGTCAGATTTACCCAGTGGTTTCCCGTTCAGTGTGTAATGGTGATATTGATTCCCTCTTCCCATGTGTATAACCTTACATTTATCATTGTTAAACCTCATCTGCCACCCTTCAGCCCAAGTTTCCAACTTATCCAGATCCATCTGTAGCAGAATACTATCTTCTCTTGTATTAACTGCTTTACATAGTTTTGTATCATCTGCAAATATCGATATTTTACTGTGTAAACCTTCTACCAGATCATTAATGAATATGTTGAAGAGAACAGGTCCCAATACTGACCCCTGCGGTACCCCACTGGTCACAGCGACCCAGTTAGAGACTATACCATTTATAACCACCCTCTGCTTTCTAGCCAGTTACTAACCCATTTACACACATTTTCCCCCAGACCAAGCATTCTCATTTTGTGTACCAACCTCTTGTGCGGCACGGTATCAAACGCTTTGGAAAAATCGAGATATACCACGTCCAATGACTCACCGTGGTCCAGTCTATAGCTTACCTCTTCATAAAAACTGATTAGATTGGTTTGACAGGAGCGATTTCTCATAAACCCATGCTGATATGGAGTTAAACAGTTATTCTCATTGAGATAATCCAGAATAACATCCCTCAGGAACCCTTCAAATATTTTACCAACAATAGAGGTTAGACTTACTGGCCTATAATTTCCAGGTTCACTTTTAGAGCCCTTTTTGAATATTGGCACCACATTTCAAAAGAAGAAATGCCAATATCACAAATAAATCGAACTGCCTCAGACCTCAATATCCCAAAATCCCTATGAATAAATCTATCATGGGAACATAAAGGTCCGATATCAGCTGGCAGTGCGGAAAAACATCAAATTTCACATCACCTGGTCATTTGGCAGATCAGACCACATATGCTCTTTATATATGCATCTATTATTAGCAATGACCGCTCAAAATGGTGTGTGAAAGGAAAAAAAAGTGAACAGTTTCACCCTATAGCGAATTAATGACCGTTTTTATCTGGTGTAAAGACTGGGGAGATGGCACATCATTATCCATACAAATACCCCATCATAGAATATCACCAGTTTTTATATAGTGACCCCCAATGCAAAGTAACGAAAAGGTATACTTCCCTACGCGTTTCGTTTTTCTCTACTCATCAGGGGAAGATTCCTGTAATTCTCCATTGAGATAGGAGGAGCAAGACGGGGTGCTGTGACGGTCTAACGCGCCTCTTACCGGCTGTTATTAAATAGGCTGCCCGCTCTCTTCATATCACGCTGATTAAGCATCGCTTCCTGTGCGTCCGCTGTGGAACACACAGCTGGACCGCACACTTCACATCCGGCGCGCCGCTGAGCCACCAATGTGCTCTCCAGCGATGCGTACCTGGTGTTAAATTACATACCCACTTCGAATTTGCAAATTTTTGATTGCGTTAAAGACCTCCATCTCTTTACACGAAAACTCAAGTGGAAGAAATTTTTCATAAAGGAGGACAAAAAAATTTGTAGAGATATGGATATCCCCGATTCTCTATTGGCTGATGTCAGATTTTTGTATGGATTGGCAGACTCAAATCCGGAACACACAGGTGAGGGTCCCTTCACCAAATTAAAAGAAAAGAGTAAAAAGATGCCCCCAATACAAAATGATCGGTCTGCAATTGATATCTTTGAGGAGTTGGTGACCAGAGATTTGGAAGAATTAGAAAAGATACCCATGAAGGGAAAATATAATCTGTCCAAATCTGAGGTAGAGACACTAAAAGATCTAGAGAAGGACCCCAAGATCATAATCAAACCCTCAGATAAAGGGGGAAACACAGTGATCATGAATTGTGAGGATTATGTCGAAATGTGTGAGAGAATTCTGAAAGACACTAACAATTATGAGAGACTCCCCTCCAATCCCGGCATATTATTTAGGAAACAACTCAAAGAGATCTTAGATAGAGGTTTTAGGGAATCTTTGATTGATAAAAATGAATATGATTTCCTCCTTCCACAATACCCAACGACTGCGACCTTCTACTGTCTTCCGAAATTACATAAGGGTTTGGTTCCCTTAAAGGGAAGACCCATAGTATCAGGGATCAATAGTTTATGTCACCACATTGGCATTTATCTTGATGAGGTTTTAAAGTCATATGTGACATCCCTTAACTCGTATACGAGAGACTCTACAGATCTCCTAAGGAAGATAGATGGTCTAATTTTGGAACCAGATGCCCTGTTGTGCAGTATAGATGTAGAGGCACTCTATTCCTCCATAAGACACGAGGATGGTTTGAGGGCAGTGAAATATTTCATCAGGAGTAGGGGCCAACAATACACAAGGCACAACCAATTGATATTGGACCTACTTGAGTTTTGTTTAACCAAGAATGTATTCCTCTTTAATGGTTCCATTTTCCACCAGCTCAGGGGCACCGCGATGGGTAATTCCTGTGCGCCAACTTACGCAAATTTGCTCCTGGGCTGGTGGGAAGAAACTATGATTTTTGGGGATGCATATGTGGAAGAACAATCAAAGATATGCTTTTGGTCACGTTATATCGACGACGTGCTGCTAATTTGGAATGGGGATGTGGTGAGTCTAGCAAGTTTTGTGTCTAAATTGAATGAGAACCCATTGGGATTATTCTTCACTTTTGAATACCACAAGGAGAAACTCCCCTTTTTAGATTTACACCTGCAAAAGGGGTCGGATGGACATCTACACACTAAGACATATAGGAAACCGACCTCGACGAATGCCCTTCTCAGGTGGGACAGCCATCATCCGGTACCCCTGAAGAAGGGCATCCCCAAAGGCCAATATTTAAGAATAAGACGAAACTGCTCCTCTGTAGAGGAATACAAAATACAGGCAGATGATCTTCGTTTGAGATTCCAGGCCAGGGGATACCCTGATGGCATCCTAAGAAAGGTTTACAATGAGGTCGCTAAGATAGACAGAAACAATCTGTTGGTACCAACTCCCAAAGAGCAAGAGAAACCTGTGTGTAGATATGTTACTACATACAATAATGGGGCACAAAAAATTCGGGCAATTTTACAAAAACATTGGCCCATAATACACATGGATGAGGACATTGGAGAGATGGTAGGTGATTTTCCTAGAATTACTTTCCAAAAAGGGAAATCTATCGGTGACAGGCTAACACACAGCCATTATTCCGCACCTGTAAAGGAGACATGGCTCCCCAATCCACCGAGGGGTTGCCATAAATGTAGTGGCTGTGTGGCATGCCCGGTGATTTCAGTGGGGTCGAAATTCACAAGTGAAGTCACAGGGAAGGAATATCAGATCTACCACTTTATCAACTGCAAGTCAAGGGGAGTTATATATAGGGTGGTGTGCTCTTGTGGCCTTGAATATATAGGCAAGACGATACGCGAATTCAGGAGACGAGTGGGGGAACACTTGAGAGACATCGCCCTTAAAAGGGATACCCCACTGGCCAGACATGTCAACAAGGAACACAATGGAGAAAGCCATAATTTAAAGTTTATGGGGATTGACAAGATTAATGCACCAAAGAGAGGGGGAAATTGGGATCAATTAATCCTACAGTGCGAGACCAGGTGGATCTATCGCCTCAAGACACAAACACCTAGGGGCCTGAACGAGATTTTAACATTCAGTTGCTTCCTATAGAGATTTGAATCCAAGTAACCGTCAAGACCACATTTTCAGTATGGGCACAAACCCTTTACTTCCTTCTAACTTTTAGAACATCAGGGATATAGAGGGCTACTGATAGGGTGAGCCGTCGTGGAATGGGGGCGCCATTTCTTTCGTCACTTCTATCCTAGGGTGCCAACCTCCATTGCTAGGTAGGGTATCAGAATTAGGAGGCTAATAGGAAAAGGCGTGGGTTCGTACATCAGTCTTTCCCTCTATTCGCTTTCTTCTGGACACTTAAGGGGGGTATTGTTTAAAGAAAATTTCCCCCTCTCTACATCTCTCCTTTATCCTTTGAAAAAAAAAAAAAAAAATCCTTCCATACAGTTTTTTTTGAGGCACACTTTACCTTATAAGTTCCGGGATTTAGAGTCTGCCATCATAGATACCTTTAATCCAATGGATACTTTTACACCATTTATTTATTTATTTATTTTTCTCTTTTTTTGGATAAACCAAGCACATATCCTAGACAAAAGATTCTCCTTCCCATGAAGAAGTATAAGCAGAATCTTATCTTTGATAATATTCCCCCAGTGTTAAAGGAACTTAGGCAAGCTAGGACTAGTTATATGACACTAGGGGGTTAATACCTTCTGTTTTACAGGCACGTTCTGGGATACGGGACTTGATCTCCCAGTATTGTGCCTCTATTAGGAGGACTACGGTAGTCAGGAGCTGACAAGGACGCTTAGAGCAGGGATAGAGATTTACGGCTTAGCTAGGCGTTGTCAGGGTAACACCAGGTACGCATCGCTGGAGAGCACATTGGTGGCTCAGCGGCGCGCCGGATGTGAAGTGTGCGGTCCAGCTGTGTGTTCCACAGCGGACGCACAGGAAGCGATGCTTAATCAGCGTGATATGAAGAGAGCGGGCAGCCTATTTAATAACAGCCGGTAAGAGGCGCGTTAGACCGTCACAGCACCCCGTCTTGCTCCTCCTATCTCAATGGAGAATTACAGGAATCTTCCCCTGATGAGTAGAGAAAAACGAAACGCGTAGGGAAGTATACCTTTTCGTTACTTTGCATTGGGGGTCACTATATAAAAACTGGTGATATTCTATGATGGGGTATTTGTATGGATAATGATGTGCCATCTCCCCAGTCTTTACACCAGATAAAAACGGTCATTAATTCGCTATAGGGTGAAACTGTTCACTTTTTTTTCCTTTCACACACCATTTTGAGCGGTCATTGCTAATAATAGATGCATATATAAAGAGCATATGTGGTCTGATCTGCCAAATGACCAGGTGATGTGAAATTTGATGTTTTTCCGCACTGCCAGCTGATATCGGACCTTTATGTTCCCATGATAGATTTATTCATAGGGATTTTGGGATATTGAGGTCTGAGGCAGTTCGATTTATTTGTGATATTGGCATTTCTTCTTTTGAAATGTGACGTACTGTGAGTCTTTTATGTGTTTTGATTATTTGGGTCTACCATTTTTTAACGAGTTTATTAAAAGTTAATTTTTAATCTAGAATCACACCCTGCTTTTTATACTATATTATTGATTGGTGGTCACAGCTTTTTCAGACGATAAAAATTAGCAAAGCCCAGGCACTTTTGCAGACTTTTCAGAGATGTCGGCTGAGTCCAATTATGGATGGCTTGGACCTTAAAAGGGTCCATCTCGATAGTAGAAGGGGAAAAGATGAACCCCAAAAATGAAACCTTCTGAACACCAAAGAGACACTTTGATCCCTTCACAAACAAAGAATTAGCACGCAGGACCTGAAACACCGTTCTGACCTGCTTCACATGAGACTCCCAATCATCCGAGAAGATCAAAATGTCATCTAAGTACACAATCAGGAATTTATCCAGGTACTCTCGGAAGATGTCATGCATAAAGGACTGAAACACTGATGGAGCATTGGCAGGTCCGAATGGCATTACTAGATACTCAAAATGGCCCTCGGGCGTATTAAATGCAGTTTTCCACTCATCGCCTCGCTTAATACGCACAAGATTATACGCACCACGAAGATCTATCTTGGTGAACCAACTAGCCCCCTTAATCCGAGCAAACAAATCAGATAACAATGGCAAGGGGTACTGAAATTTAACCGTGATCTTATTTAGAAGGCGGTAATCTATACAAGGTCTCAGTGAACCATCCTTCTTGGCTACAAAAAAGAACCCTGCTCCTAATGGCGACGATGACGGGCGAATATGCCCCTTCTCCAAAGACTCCTTCACATAACTCCGCATAGCGGCGTGCTCAGGCACAGATAAATTAAACAGTCGACCTTTTGGGAATTTACTACCAGGAATCAAATCGATAGCACAATCACAATCCCTATGCGGAGGTAGGGTATCGGACTTGGGCTCATCAAATAAATCCCGGTAATCAGACAAGAACTCAGGAACCTCAGAAGGGGTGGATGACGAAATAGTCAGAAATGGGACATCAGCATGTACCCCCTGACAACCCCAGCTGGACACAGACATGGATTTCCAATCTAATACTGGATTATGGACTTGTAGCCATGGCAACCCCAACACGACCACATCATGCAGATTATGCAACACCAGAAAGCGAATAACCTCCTGATGTGCAGGAGCCATGCACATGGTCAGCTGGGTCCAATACTGAGGCTTATTCTTGGCCAAAGGCGTAGCATCAATTCCTCTCAATGGAATAGGACACTGCAAGGGCTCCAAGAAAAACCCACAACGCCTAGCATACTCCAAGTCCATCAAATTCAGAGCAGCGCCTGAGTCCACAAATGCCATGACAGAATACGATGACAAAGAGCAGATCAAGGTAACAGACAGAAGAAATTTTGACTGTACCGTACCAATGGTGGCAGACCTAGCGAACCGCTTAGTGCGCTTAGGACAATCAGAGATAGCATGAGTGGAATCACCACAGTAGAAACACAGCCCATTCAGACGTCTGTGTTCTTGCCGTTCAACTCTGGTCAAAGTCCTATCGCACTGCATAGGCTCAGGTCTAAGCTCAGGTAATACCGCCAAATGGTGCACAGATTTACGCTCGCGCAAGCGTCGACCGATCTGAATGGCCAAAGACATAGACTCATTCAGACCAGCAGGCATAGGAAATCCCACCATGACATCCTTAAGGGCTTCAGAGAGACCTTTTCTGAAAATAGCTGCGAGAGCACCTTCATTCCACTGAGTGAGTACGGACCACTTTCTAAATTTCTGACAATATACCTCTATTTCATCCTGACCCTGACACAGAGCCAGCAAATTCTTCTCTGCCTGATCCACAGAATTAGGCTCATCGTACAGCAATCTGAGCGCCAGGAAAAATGCATCGATATTACTTAATGCAGGATCTCCTGACGCAAGAGAATATACCCAGTCCTGAGGGTCGCCACGCAAAAAAGAAATAACAATCCTAACTTGTTGAACTGGGTCACCAGAGGAGCGAAGTTTCAAAGCCAGAAATAGTTTACAATTATTTTTGAAACTCAGAAATTTAGTTCTATCTCCAAAAAACAAATCAGGAATAGGAATTCTCGGTTCTAACATAGAATTCTGAACCACAAAGTCTTGAATACTTTGTACTCTTGCCGTGAGCTGATCCACACATGAAGACAGACCTTTAATGTCCATTGCTACACCTGTGTCCTGAACCACCCAAATGTCTAGGGGAAAAAAAAGGCAAAACACAGTGCAAAGAAAAAAAAATGGTCTCAGAACTTCTTTTTTCCCTCTATTGGGAATCATTAGTTCTTTGGGCCTCCTGTACTGTTATGAAAGGTAATTCAGTACCACAATGGACATAGAGATCAGCGCACATACAGTGACCTGGCAATAACCCAAAAAACAAGAACGAGCTCTGAGACGTGGGAACTCTGTTGACCGCAATCCCTAATCCTCTCCAACCACACTAAAGGCAGCCGTGGATTGCGCCTAACGCTCCCTATGCAACTCGGCACGGCCTGAGAAACTAGCTAGCCTGAAGATAGAAAATAAGCCTACCTTGCCTCAGAGAAATACCCCAAAGGAAAAGGCAGCCCCCACATATAATGACTGTGAGTTAAGATGAAAAGACAAACGTAGAGATGAAATAGATTTAGCAAAGTGAGGCCCAACTTTCTGAACAGAGCGAGGATAGGAAAGGTAACTTTGCGGTCAACACAAAACCCTACAAACACCACGCAAAGGGGGCAAAAAGACCCTCCGTACCGAACTAACGGCACGGAGGTACACCCTCTGTGTCCCAGAGCTACCAGCAAGCAGTAAAAACAAATTGACAAGCTGGACAGAAAAAAACAGCAAACAAATAGCAAAGAGGAACTTAGCTATGCAGAGCAGCAGGCCACAGGAACGATCCAGGAGGAAACAGGTCCAATACTAGAACATTGACAGGAGGCCAGGATCAAAGCAATAGGTGGAGTTAAATAGAGCAGCACCTAACGACTTCACCACATCACCTGAGGAAGGAAACTCAGAAGCCGCAGTACCACTTTCCTCCACCAACGGAAGCTCACAGAGAGAACCAGCCGAAGTACCACTTGTGACCACAGGAGGGAGCTCCGCCACAGAATTCACAGCAGATGACGTCGCGGCTTGTTATTGGTCGCGTGACCGCCCATGTGACCGCTCACACGACCAATCACAAGCAGCGACGTCATCGAAGGCCCTTCAGGCGCTCATTCTTAGGAAGGAAGGCTGCCGGTGAGAACCAGGGCGCGTCTGAGGGTGAGTATATCAATATTTTTTTATTTTTATTCTTTATTTTACACTTAAATATGGATTCCGATACCAATTCCCGATATCTTAAACATATCGTAACTCGGTATCGGAATTCCGATTCCAGATCAGAAGATCGCCGACCTCATGGCCGACCCCACACAGGGGTCGGGTCGGGTTTCATGAAACCCGACTTTGCCAAAAGTCGGCGACTTCTGAATCTGGTCGACCCGTTTCGCTCAACTCTAGTCTTGAGCCACTTTTTTTTCTTCAGTCTACTTTGTCTACTCCTCCCTCTTAATCTCTGGGTGGCTGAAGAGCCTTGTGCTAGCATGAATGTTCAGGAATTAGCTTCTCGTGTAGACCAGCTTGCTGCTAGAGTACAGGGTATTTCTGATTACATTGTTTAGACTCCTGTTTTAGAACCAAAGATTCCTACTCCTGATTTGTTTTTTGGTGACAGGTCCAAATTTTTGAGTTTTAAAAACAACTGTAAACTGTTTTTTGCTTTGAAACCTCGATCCTCCAGAGACTCCAATCAGCAGGTTAAAATCGCCATCTCCCTGCTGCGTGGTGACCCGCAGAATTGGGCATTTTCCCTGGAAACTGGGAATCCGGCTTTGCTTAATGTAGACTCCTTCGTTCAGGCGCTAGGATTATTATATGATGAACCTAATTCTGTGGATCAAGCTGAGAAGACCTTGTTGGCCCTGTCTCAGGGTCAAGAGGAGGCTGAATTGTATTGTCAGAAATTCAGAAAATGGTCTGTGTTGACTAAATGGAATGATGATGCTTTGGCGGCAATTTTCAGAAAGGGTCTTTCTGAATCTGTTAAAGATGTTATGGTGGGGTTTCCCACGCCCTCCGGTCTGAGTGATTCTATGTCTCTGGCCATTCAGATTGACCGGCGCTTGCGGGAGCGCAGAACTGTGCGCGCTGTGGCATTATCCTCAGAGCAAATTCCTGAGCCCATGCAGTGTGATAGGATTCTGTCTCGAACGGAACGACAAGGTTTCAGACGTCAGAATAGGTTGTGTTATTATTGTGGCGACGCTTCTCATGTCATTGCTGTCTGCCCTAAGCGGACAAATAGGATCGCCAGTTCAATTACCATCAGTACTGTACAACCTAAATTTTTGTTATCTGTGTCTCTGATCTGCTCCTTGTCATCATTTTCTGTCATGGCGTTTGTGGATTCAGGCGCCGCCTTGAACTTAATGGACTTTGAGTTTGCCAAGCGTTGTGGTTTTCCATCGCTGCCTTTGCAGAACCCTATTCCTTTAAGGGGCATTGATGCTACACCCTTGGCTAAAAATAAACCCCAGTTCTGAACACAGGTGACCATGCGCATGGTGCCAGCCCATCAGGAAGATTGTCGATTTTTGGTGTTGCATAATTTGCATGATGCTATCGTGCTGGGTTTTCTGTGGTTGCAGGTACATAATCCTGTTTTGGATTGGAAGTCCATGTCTGTGACTAATTGGGGTTGTCAGGGGGTTCATAACGAGGTTCCTTTGATCCTACAAGCCACAATCAACCCTTTAACGAGTTGTACAATATGACTTAGGATAAAAGCCAAATCAGTATCTCAATTCGCAGACACGGTGTTTCGGGCTGTTGGCCCTCGTCAGTGCAAAGCATGAGAACTAATTTGGCTGAGAGGCTCTGGGCTGGGGTCTAAAAGGTATCGTTTCTCGTTATGGAGAGTGACATACCATCTCTGGCTTGTTAAGGTAAGGAGGCTTATTCGCCGTGCAATGCTCCTCTGGGAAATATAATATGCAAACTGCCTCTTCTGAGTTTAAGTCCTCTTTTTTCTCAGAAGAGGCAATTTGCATATTATATTTCGAATAAGCCTCCTTACCTTGACAAGTTTCTCAATAATTCCCTGTAGCTTTCACATCTCATCATCTAGTGCTGAAAATCAGGGGGTTATAATAGTGAGTTTAAAAGATGAAGACCATCCAAGGAGTGCCATTTCATGCTCTTTTTAGTATAGGGATAGGACACCAGAGTGCACAGCTCATTGCAGAATGAAAACGGAAGTACTAGTCTCAGTCTGTGAACACTAGATTCAAGAGAAATATAGGGGAGTGCTGTAGCTGAATGGTGACTCATGGTGGCTGTGTATTGATTAATTTAAAATATACTACAGTAAAAGCACTATAATAACAGCTTTTTTATGAATTATTCGCATACTGCAAATAAGCAAGGCAGTATTAAACTCCTCAGTGCTTTTTTTGCTGCTTAAACAAAATTGTGCTTTCAAAGTTTGTGCGTCATGAAAAATATATTTCCTGCATTTTAAGAAGGTCAGGTCATATAAATATATATATTTTTCACATCCTAAGGAAAAATATTCATAATTTAGAAATCTAGGCACAACTGTCTACCTCACAAAGTGTGCGTGTTGTAAAAGATGTACAATATATTTGTTTGTACACTTTCTTGTTGTAATGGTCCAATATTAGACCAATATTTGCCTAGTCACCATACACAGCTATTGGTTAGCTCAGGTTACCATTAATTTTCCTCTAGCTAGATAGATTGCGGTTACTTGGATATTAATAAGGCTGTTTACCTTAAATAAGAAATCCCATTAATTTTTTATCCTATTAATATATTGCAATCATCATATTATACAGCATTGTCTACTTACAATTTCTCAATTTGCTTTTTGACCCAGTCCAATCTTTTTTTTCCCTTTTCTCTGCACTATGTAGAACCAGGAATACTATTATGCATGAGTCATCTCCTTCTTCAACTCCTGATCCCCCTGCTCAGCTAATCCCCCCTGCCAGAGACTTTGGCACTGATGACTCAGAATTCAGCTAGTCTGTTTTTAATAACATGATGTCATAGACCTAATGGAAAAGAGAAGAATTTACTGGATAGAAAGGCAAAATGAGCAATTGTAAGTAAACAGTGTCATATAATATGATGAAAGCAATATATTAAAAGGACAAAAATGTTGATGGGAGGTCTTTTTAAACAGCTCAAAATGGATTCTAATCTAATATTTTTTTTAAATTGAACAGAGAATTTGATTTTAAATTATCCACTTATTTCTAATCTAAATTTACTTTTTCACAAAACATAAAACACCCAGATCATCACTACGACTGCTTGAGCTGCTATGAAATGTATTCACCAATATATCTCTGTTACATAGGGTACATTCATTTCTGGAGATTGACGGAACCACGGTGCGAGCGATGTTCTTCGATTTCTCGAGTGCATTTAACTCCCTGCAGCCACTTTTACTACACAAAAAGATGACTGATATGAAGGTTGAGGAGGGGATGAGAAATTGGATAACTGACTACCTATCAGATCGGCCACAGTTTGTACAGATGGGAGCAGTTGTGTCAAGCAGATTATTGAGCAGTGTAGGTGCCCCCCAGGGAACGGTGCTTGCACCCTTTCTATTCACACTGTATACTTCAGACTTTCAGTATAAATCTGAACTTTGCCACCTTCAAAAATTTTCGGATGACTCCGTGGTTGTGGGATGCATTAGGGGGGATCAGGGGGATGAGGAATACAGAAGTGTGGTGTCGAATTTCGTGGATTGGTGCAATGGTAACTATCTGCAACTAAATGTTAAGAAAACTAAGGAGTTGGTGGCCAACTATAGCAGGATTAAGTTGGAATGCTTACCGATCACTATTGCTGGTCAGGAGGTAGAGCAGGTGGAGAGTTACAAATATTTGGGGGTCCATTTGGATAGCAAACTGGACTGGAGATGCCACTCAGAGTTTGTCTACAAGAAGGGGATGAGCAGATTGTATTTCCTAAGGAAACTGAGGTCTTTTAATGTGTGCAGCAAAATGTTAGAAATGTTCTACCAATCTGTAGTGGCAAGTGCCATCTTTTTTGCAATCACGTGCTGGGGTAGTAGTGTGCGGGCCTCTGATGCTAATAAGCTGAATAAGATTATCAAGAAGGCAAGTTCTGCTGTGGGCTGTAATCTGGACTCTTTTGGGGAGGTAGTGGAGAGAAGAACTCTGAAAAAGTGTATGGCGATTATGAATAATAATGCACATCCATTATATGAGCTATTCATGAGACAGAAGAGCACCTTCAGTAACCGGCTAATACTTCTGAGGTGTAAGAAGGAAAAATATAGGAAATCGTTTGTGCCAACTGCTATGGGAATGTACAATAATAACATTAGGGTTAAACCACCAAGGTGAATGTCTACTTATTTCTCTACATTTCAGTTCACTCGTTGTGTATGTCCTATTCTAATGTATAATGTTCTTCTGTCAACAAACTGTCATGTCAACTATGTAATTCCTTTATGATTTTTATGATTTAAGTTGTGCTGCTGTGATACCATAATTTCCCACGGGATCAATAAAGTGTATCGTATCGTATCGTATCGTATCGTATCGCATCGTAAATGCTAAACCACATTATGTCTCGAATATTGCTAGCGGTATCTATATGATCTGCTGCTTTATCATCCTGAAACAATTTCATGGTATAAAATCTCTGCTTGCTGGATCTACTGTATGTCATATTATCTATTGTATGCTATTCAATACTCACTGATATATGTCCTTCCTTTGCTCATTGTAGACGTTGTCTGATAGTGAAAAGTGTAATACTGTGTAGATGGAGTCAGGCATAGTGTTAGGTCTGTCTGTCTCTGATCAGCTACTCATCCCCTGTTGTGTTGACCAGCTGACTTCCCACTCCCACAATCCATCTTATCCTGACGCTATAGTCTGACCTATAAATCTTGAAGCATCATAAGGGGTACGTGTGTGTGTGTGTGTGTGTGTGTGGGGGGGGGGAGGGGGGGGCGTATATGCATGTGTCTTCCTCTTCAAATTGTCCTTGTTGACAAGTGTCAGGCAGTTAATTGAATTGCAGTTATTCAGGTCCAGAGTTGGGTGACCCACACTTTGTACTCCTTTTTAACTAGGTGCTTTATTTCTAAGTCCATCTTCCTGTGTCCTTTTGTCACCTACATTCACCACTCCATCCCCCCTCCATCACCACTCATGCACATCACCTCCTCTTTCCTTTCTTCTCCCATGTACAGCTCCCATGCTCTTTTCACCATCCTCAATAATCTTAGTCCATCTTGTCCAAAAACATTGCACAACCTTATTAACATTAGTTATACTCTTTATCTCCCTCTTTTTATTATGCACGCTGGAATCCGTGGCCAGTATGTAACAAGCTTCCTTACCTGCACAACAACTTTCTGAATAACTCTCTTAACCTGCTGGCCCTAACTGAAATCTGGATTAAGAATTCTGACACTGTTTCGCCTGCTACTATTTCTCATGGCCTCTTTCATTTTTACCATTCTCCAAGACCCGCAAGCAGGCTTGGTGGTGGAGAAGGCATACTCTTATCTCCACAATGCACTTTTGAGGTCACGCCTAGGGTTGAGCAACTTTTACTTTTATAGGATCGGGTTGGGTTTCACGAAACCCGTCTTTTTCAAAAGTCGGGTCGAGTGAAATCGGCCGATCCTATAAAAAAGTCGGGGTCGGGGTCGGCCGAAACCCGAAACACAATGCAATGCATTGGGTTTCCAATGGTTCCCAGGGTCTGAAGGAGCGGAAACTCTCCTTCAGGCCCTGGGATCCATATTTAAGTGTAAAATAAAGAATTAAAATAAAAAATATTGCTATACTCACCCTCTGACGCGCCCTGGTACTAACCGGCAGCCTTGCTTCCTTAGAATCAGCGCGTCAATGACCTTAGATGACGTCGCGGCTTGTGATTGGTCGTGCGACCGCTCGCGTGGCCAATCACAAGCCGCGACATCACCGAAGGTCCTTCAAGTGCTGATTCTTAGGAAGGAAGGCTGCCGGAAAGAAGCAGGGCGCGTCCGAGGGTGAGTATATTCCTATTAGGTATATACTCACCCTCGGACGCGCCCTGCTTCTTTCCGGCAGCCTTCCTTCCTAAGAATCAGCGCTTCCAGGACCTTGCGGTGACGTCGCGGCTTGTGATTGGTCGCGCGAGCGGTCACATGGGCGGTCGCGCGACCAATCACAAGCCGCGACGTCATCTAAGGTCATTCACGCGCTGATTCTAAGGAAGCAAGGCTGCTGGTTAGTACCAGGGCGCGTCAGAGGGTGAGTATAGCAATAGTATGGATTCCGATACCAATTTCCGATATTGCAAACATATCGGAACTCGGTGTCGGAATTCCGATACCAGATTCAGAAGATCGCCGACCTCATGGCCGACCCCACACAGGGGTCGGGTCGGGTTTCATGAAACCCAACTTTGCTAAAAGTCGGCGACTTCTGAAAATGGACGACCCGTTTCGCTCAACCCTAGTCACGCCCAAAGATCCATCACTCTCATTCCCTTTTTTTGAGGTCCACACCATCAGGCTGTTCCATCCTCGCTCCCTCAAAGTAAGAGTTGTATACTGTCCCCCAGGCTCACCCACCTTATTTCTTGATCATTTTTCTGCCGTACCATCCCTGCTGGCTGCTATCCATTGCTCCTGCTCTCACATGCGTGCTTCTGCCCCGATTTCTAAGAAAGCTAAGTGCGGATTAGTATGTAGGCGCTGCTGCAAAGCTCGCTTAAGCAGCACATCCCTGAGGCCTGCTACAAGTTGGTCCCTCAAGTTCACATCAGGAGGCGACATGCCCACATCATCCCGCTTGGCGATCGCTGCGTGCACCTCTTGTAATGCATTCATATATTGGGTCACTGATTCCCCCTCCCTCTGAATGTGTCTAAACAATCGCATATGCAATTCTCCGACATCAGAGGGGTCCCCATGCATCTCCTCCAAAATTTGCAACACCTTGGTGAAAGTGTTCCGCTCATGTGGGGCTGAAACATTATGGAACATCTAGCTTCTCTGTCCAGGGCCATCACAGCAATCTCTGCTTGCATAGCTGGAGTCATAGGGTGCATCCTCAGCATTAACCCATTCAGTCCTGTCTCACAGACCTGAATTGCTCTTCGTAAACTTTGGGAGATTGATGGTCCTTGGGGCACCCATAACCACTTGGTCTGTTGCCTCTGTGCCCATGGACTGCATCCTGTCGACTAAGTTAAATGTGAGCAGGTTGCAGGATGCAGTGATGCAATGGAGGCAGAGAAAGGGTTAACAGATCAACAATTTAATTGGAACAATAGAGGAACTCCTCACAGGGAGAAAACAGTTAAAATGAAAATGAGAAATTGCAATGTAAACAACAGTCCAGTAATCCAACTTATCTTGTCCTTAGGGTCCTCAGCCACAGGTGATCCGTTGGGGGTTGTAGTAGCGGCAACGGCTTGTGGAATGTGCTCAGATGGGGTCCTACAAATAACGGTCCAACTTATGGCGTCAACAGGTGGTCACCAGTTTTACCCACTGAGCCCCTAGTCCATAAGCCTGTGCAGCTAAAGCAAAGAGAGCTGCAGAAATCCTCGTATCAATCAAGCTTGGGCTGCTGCGCTCTGGCCGGCAAAGGGGACCACAACTCAATTTCCTGTAGCCATCCCACGTTACCCTGCACAAGGGCAGTCTTGCATTTAGCTCTCCACTTTCACCGTCCTGCCCAAGTGTCCAGGAGATGTCATCCGCTGTACTTCATGGCACTGAAGCTCGGGGTGTGGAGCATGCTGCTCACCTTCCTGCACTCTCTCTGACGTCAAGAAACTAAATTCTGCTTCGTGCACTTTCAGTTCTGTTTCCGGTTTAAACACGCCCCCTCTTCCCAGTTCATGGGGCCTGTCCAGTTCCCTTTTCCTTCCCCCGGGCAACATGGAACACAGCCTTGACAGTCCCGGGCTCGGCAGAATACAGATACTGCTGGTACTGCCGAGCCCTCCTCCTTACATAAGTTTCTGAATTTGTAGCTCAAGTGAGAATGAGTTTTTTATTCATCCATGCATGAGTGTATACAAGTCTCATTTTTGCTTAAAATGTTGCCCCAATATGCATATTTTGTATTTTTTGTACCAAGGCACTGTGGCATCATTAGAAGTATTCGGACCAGTATAAACTTAAGTCCTTCTTTTATTGAATGTTCTACAAGTTACTGTGATTTTAACTAACCTTATATTACAGCTCCATATTGACTATAGGCATGTGCCAATAAGAGAAGATGACAAGGATGTAGAGATCCCTGTGGTATTTGCCACCACTCACTATCGGGAAAATATATCTAGACAATTTGGGCCAATGTCTGAAAAAAATGTTGCAGATTAAACATTATGCATTTTTCATATGGTTTAATATGTAATGAGAATATTCCAACCTGAGCATCATTTTTATTAACAAATTTATCAATGTAACAGATTGCCTTCAGCTTAATATAGTCATACAGGACTATTTTCTATGATCTATAGTCTTGTTCAGCAATGGACAGCATTGTTCATTTTTTACTCAAATAGAAATTTCCTGTTCCTATGGGCAATATTGCTGACCGCGCACTTTAATCCATGCTACCTTTTAAGCTTGTACTTTGTTCAGCTTGACTATTTTTTTTTTAATGTCAGGAAAATAGAAAAATTAACCCACAGAGCCTTCTGCAAATTGCTTCCAGCAAATTAATGCCTCACAAAATCAGTAGCACAGCAGTTCATACCGCTGTTGAAACAAAATTATTGCTATTTTTTCTCATTTGAATTAAGTTACACATTACACAACTCAAAAACATCATCAATAACAAGTTAGGAAAAGTTGTCTTTTACTCACAGTAACTGTAAAAAGTTCTTCCTTTTCAGAGGTAGGCTATGAGCTTTGATGAAGATTAAGCAGAGTAAGTGAAGGAAGCTATTATTTTCAAGTCTCCAAACCCATCTCTCCTGCTCCGCGACTGTTATGGAGTCAACATTTTTCATGCTTCTTCCATTTGTTTTTTTGTTTTTTATTTTAAGTGAAATTAATGTAAAATCCATATGTTATAATTATAAACTGTACATTGAAGGAATATTAACATATAATGTTTAAGGTACAATATATTTCATTCTTACATGCTTAAAAGATCAAATGTGAAAGAAAAGTGAGAGCAAGGCTCTATTCACAATGACTTCATGGCCTCTACTTAAAAGGAACCTGCCAACATGACAGACTCTTACGACAAGAGCATTTGTAAGATAGATGCATTCATTTAATAATGGATCTCATTAACTTGTGATATTTTGGGTTAATGTCAGGTTTATAGGTTTGTTTACTAGGTAGCTAAGCTCAGGAGACTACGCTATTATGTCCATTAGCAAAAATCACGAACCTGCCAGAATTTTTATGCCACCAAAATCAGTGTTTTACCCAGATTCTCTCAGCTTTGTTCACATCTTCATTATGGCTTTTTTCTTTACAAGGAACAACATACTGTATGTTGCCATTGCATAAAGAAAATTAATGTTGCCCAATAGACACAGTTAATTTGCAGCTTAGTCTTCTGTGATCCCTTGAGGTACATGTCATTTCCTCAAGGGAAATACTGCTGTGTTCCACCCTACTTTTACCGCCGACTATGCTAAAGTCTGCAAATTTATTGTAGAGCCTTTTATGCAAATCTGAATATGGCTTTAGGTCATATGGATCGCCCCCATGGGCTAGGGGTACTCGGTACCGAGTCCTTCACTTCTCAAGGGGTATGTCACGGTGGCTGACCCAGTCCGTGGCCCTAGGGACGTCCATGTAAAAAAAGGGAAAGGTCTTTAAAGGGATAATGTTCATGACGCCACCTGTGGTATTCGGTCAGGGTGACCGACGCTGCTTTAAGGGGTCCGCTGGGGTGATGTTATGGCAGCTAGATGGTATACCTTCCCACAGGTGAAGTATGTCCCCAGGGCTTTCCAGTGTGTAGATGATGGATGGTGAATGGTGTAAGGCTCAGTGAAGAATGAGGACACAAGGTTGCAGTCTCTTTACATTTTACTGAAGGCTTCAGCATCCACAGTCCAGAACACAGATCATAGGGCAGGCAGAGTCCGGCCGGTTTGGAGGCAAATCCAGAGTCCCCTTATCCTGGTGGAAATCAGTAGCCTTCCTCTAGCGCCTGGGTTTTGTTGTACCTTATTGCTGAGCCTCTCATAAGGTCATCACAACTGTGGTAGATGTTCTAGATGTTATATCTCTAGCTGTCCCCCAGATGGATAGGACAAACCCGTATGACCGGTGGCCTGAGGATTTTTACAGGGACTCTAGCATGCCCCGGCCTCTCGTGGGTGCCACCTTGCCTCCTGGGTATGGGGCGGATCAGTAACGTGAAATTAGCTGTCCTGCCTGTCTCTGGAGCAAGGCATAAAGGACTGTTGCTCCTTCGGTGTTCCAGCTACCGGGATCCTGTGCCTCAGAAGGATGCAGCCTGTGCAGGGCAGTACTCCTTCTGGTTTCCACTCCTTTTGCTATGACTTCCCTCTCACTCTCTACAATACAGTTCGCTTTCATGTCCGTTCTTAGGAACTGCCGCACGTGTGGCAGGTGCAGCTCTGTGACCTTTTGTCTAGGCCTCCGACAGGATCCCACCCCTGTCAGGGACCAACTACCTGAGCCGAAGCTCAGCCAGCAACTGCCTAAATTGCTATCCAGGCCACCAGTTTTACCTAATTGTGAAGAGCACCCTAATAAATAGGAGCATATCTCCTCCTGGTGGACTAGAGTATGAAATGTGTTGTATGCTTGTGGTACCTGGTAAAGAGATCTCCTTTATTGCCTCCAAGTGTAACATCACCCCCCCTAGAGGAGAATGATATTACTGCAAAGACCAGGACCCTGGGGCACTGCATTCCCCCCGTTAAATCCAGTACTCCAGGACTGGGAAAAGAAAACAATACATTAGCAAAAAGACATGCAATTTTTAAAATTTAACCCCTTCCCGACCTTTGACGCATACGCTGCGTCATGAAAGTCGGTGCCATTCCGACCCATGACGCAGCATATGCGTCATGGAAAGATCGCGTCCCTGCAGGCCGGGTGAAAGGGTTAACTCCCATTTCACCCGATCTGCAGGGACAGGGGGAGTGGTAGTTTAGCCCAGGGGGGGTGGCTTCACCCCCTCGTGGCTACGATCGCTCTGATTGGCTGTTGAAAGTGAAACTGCCAATCAGAGCGATTTGTAATATTTCACCTAAAAAAATGGTGAAATATTACAATTCAGCCATGGCCGATGCTGCAATATCATCGGCCATGGCTGGACACACTAATGTGCACCCACCCCACCCCTCCGATCGCCCCCCCAGCCCCCCGATCTGTGGTCCGCTCCCCTCGGTCCTGTGCTCCGCTCCCCCGTCCTCCTGCCCGCTCCCCCCGTGCTCCAATCACACCCCCCGTGCTCCAAACAAACCCCCCCGCACTCCGATCCCACCCCCCGCACAGCGATCCCCCCCGCACAGCGATCCCCCCACGTGCTCCGATCCACCCGCCCGCACAGTGATCCCCCACTCCGTGCTCCAATCCACCCCCCCGTGTTCCGATCCACCCCCCCATGCTCTGACGCCCCCCCCCCCCGTGCCCTGATCTCCCCCCCCTTATACTTACCTGGCCTCCCGGGGACCGTCCGTCTTCTTTCCTGGGCGCCGCCATCTTCCAAAATGGCGGGCGCATGTGCAGTGCGCCCGCCGAATCTGCCGGCCGGCAGATTCGTTCCAGAGTGAATTTTGATCACTGAGATAGGTTATATCTCAGTGATCAAAATAAAAAAAAAAAAGTAAATGACCCCCCCCCCCCCTTTGTCACCCCCATAGGTAGGGACAATAAAAAAAATAATTTTTTTTTCCACTAAGGTTGGGGTAAGAACTAGGGTTAGGGTTAGGGTTAGGGGTAGGGTTAGGGTTAGGGGTAGGGTTAGTGGTAGGGTTAGGGTTAGGGTTAGGGGTAGGGTTAGGGGTAGGGGTAGGGGTAGGGGTAGGGGTAGGGTTAGGGGTAGGGGTAGGGGTAGGGTTAGGGGTAGGGTTAGGAATGTGCACACATATTCTGGTCCTCTGCGGATTTTTCCGCTGCGGATTTGATAAATCCGCAGTGCTAAACCGCTGCGGATTTATGGCGGATTTACCATGTTTTTTCTGCGCATTTCAATGCGGTTTTACAACAGCGATTTTCTATTTGAGCAGTTGTAAAACCGCTGCGAAATCTGTAGAAAGAAGTGACATGCTGCGGAATGTAAACCGCTGCGTTTCCGTGCAGTTTTTCTGCAGCATGTGTACAGCGATTTTTGTTTTCCATAGTTTTGCATTGAACTGTAAACTCATGGGAAACTGCTGCGGATCCGCAGCGTTTTCCGCAGCGTGTGCACATACCTTTAGAATTAGGCTATGTGCACACGGTGCGGATTTGGCTGCGGATCCGCAGCAGTGTTCCATCAGGTTTACAGTACCATGTAAACATATGGAAAGCCAAATCCGCTGTGCCCATGGTGCGGAAAATACCGCGCGGGAACGCTGCGTTGTATTTTCCGCAGCATGTCAATTCTTTGTGCGGATTCCGCAGCGTTTTACACCTGTTCCTCAATAGGAATCCGCAGGTGAAATCCGGACAAAAAACACTGGCAATCCGCGGTAAATCCGCAGGTAAAACGCAGTGCCTTTTACCCGCGGATTTTTCAAAAATGATGCTGAAAAATCTCATACGAATCCGCAACGTTGGCACATAGCCTTAGGGCTAGGGTTGGGTTGGAATTAGGGTTGTGATTAGGGTTAGGGGTGTGTTGGGGTTACGGGTGTGTTGGGGTTAGGGTTGTGATTAGGGTTGTGATTAGGGTTGTGATTAGGGTTACGGCTACAGTTGGGATAAGGGTTAGGGGTGTGTTGGAGTTAGAATTGAGGGGTTTCCACTGTTTAGGCACATCAGGGGGTCTCCAAACGCAACATGGCGCCACCATTGATTCCAGCCAATCTTGTATTCAAAAAGTCAAATGGTGCTCCCTCACTTCCGAGCCCCGACATGCACCCAAACAGTGGTTTACCCCCACATATGGGGTACCAGAATACTCAGGACAAGCTGCGCAACAATTACTGGGGTCCAATTTCTCCTGTTACCCTTGTGAAAATAAAGAAATGCTTGCTAAAACATCATTTTTGAGGAAAGAAAAATGATTTTTTATTTTCACGGCTCTGCGTTGTAAACGTCTGTGAAGCACTTGGGGGTTCTAAGTGCTCACCACATATCTAGATAAGTTCCTTGGGGGGTCTAGTTTCTAAAATGGGGTCACTTGTGGGGGGTTTCTACTGTTTAGGCACACCAGGGGCTCTGCAAACGCAATGTGACGCCCGCAGACCATTCCATCAAAGTCTGCATTTCAAAAGTCACTACTTCCCTTCTGAGCCCCGACGTGTGCCCAAACAGTGGTTTACCCCCACACATGGGGTATCAGCGTACTCAGGAGAAACTGGACAACAACTTTTGGGGTCCAATTTCTCCTGTAACCCTTGGGAAAATAAAAAATTCTGGGCTAAATAATTATTTTTGAGGAAAGAAAACGTTTTTATTATTTTCACGGCTCTGCATTATAAACTTCTATGAAGCACTTGGGGGTTCAAAGTGCTCACCACACATCTAGATAAGTTCCTTTCGGGGTCTAGTTTCCAAAATGGGGTCACTTGTGGGGGGTTTCTACTGTTTAGGCACATCAGGGGCTCTGCAAACGCAACGTGACGCCCGCAGAGCATTCCATCAAAGTCTGCATTTCAAAACGTCAATACTTCAATTCCGAGCCCCGGCATGTGCCCAAACAGTAGTTTACCCCCACATATGGGGTATCACCGTACTCAGGAGAAACTGGACAACAAATACTGGGGTCAAATTTCTCCTGTTACCCTTGGGAAAATTAAAAAATTCTGGGCTAAATAATTATTTTTGAGGAAAGAAAACGTATTTATTATTTTCACGGCTCTGCATTATAAACTTCTGTGAAGCACTTGGGGGTTCAAAGTGCTCACCACACATCTAGATAAGTTCCTTTCGGGGTCTAGTTTCCAAAATGGGGTCACTTGTGGGGGGTTTCTACTGTTAAGCCACATCAGGGGCTCTGCAAACGCAACGTGACGCCCACAGAGCATTCCATCAAAGTCTGCATTTCAAAATGTCACTACTTCACTTCCGAGCCCCGGCATGTGCCCAAACAGTGGTTTTTCCCCAAATATGGGGTATCAGCGTACTCAGGAGAAACTGGACAACAACTTTTGGGGTCAAATTTCTCCTGTTACCCTTTGTAAAATAAAAAATTGCAGGTTAAAAGATCATTTTTGAGAAAATAATTTTTTTTTTTTATTTTCATGGCTCTGCGTTATAAACTTCTGTGAAGCACTTGGGGGTTCAAAGTCCTCACCACACATCTAGATTAGTTCCTTTGGGGGTCTAGTTTCCAAAGTGGGGTCATTTCTGGGGGATCTCGAATGTTTAGGCACACAGGGGCTCTCCAAACGTGACATGGTGTCCGCTAATGATTGGAGCTAATTTTCCATTTAAAAAGCTAAATGGCGTGCCATCCCTTCCGAGCCCTGCCGTGCGCCCAAACAGTGGTTTACCCCCACATATGGGGTATCAGCGTACTCAGGACAAACTGGACAACAATATTTGGGGTCCAATTTCTCCTATTATCCTTGGCAAAATAGGAAATTCCAGGCTAAAAAATCATTTTTGAGGAAAGAAAAATTATTTTTTATTTTCATGGCTCTGCGTTATAAACTTCTGTGAAGCACCTGGGGGTTTAAAGTGCTCAATATGCATCTAGATAAGTTCCTTGGGGGGTCTAGTTTCCAAAATGGGGTCACTTGTGGGGGAGCTCCAATGCATAGGCACGCAGGGGCTCTCCAAACGCGACATGGTGTCCGCTAACAATTGGAGCTAATTTTCCATTCAAAAAGTCAAATGGCGCGCCTTCCCTTCCGAGCCCTGCCGTGTGCCCAAACAGTGGTTCACCCACATATGAGGTATCGGCGTACTCGGGAGAAATTGCCCAACAAATTTTATGATCCATTTTATCCTACTGCCCATGTGAAAATGAAAAAATTGAGGCGAAAAGAATTTTTTTGTGAAAAAAAAGTACTTTTTCATTTTTACAGATCAATTTGTGAAGCACCTGAGGGTTTAAAGTGCTCACTAGGCATCTAAATAAGTTCCTTGGGGGGTCTAGTTTCCAAAATGGGGTCACTTGTGGGGGAGCGCCAATGTTTAGGCACACAGGAGCTCTCCAAACGCGACATGGTGTCCGCTAACGATGGAAATAATTTTTCATTCAAAAAGTCAAATGGCGCTCCTTCCCTTCCGAGCCTTACCATGTGCCCAAACAGTGGTTTACCCCCACATATGAGGTATCGGCGTACTCAGGAGAAATTGCCCAACACATTTTAGGATCCATTTTATCCTGTTGCCCATGTGAAAATGAAAAAATTGAGGCTAAAAGAATTTTTTTTGTGAAAAAAAAGTACTTTTTCATTTTTACGGATCAATTTGTGAAGCACCTGGGGGTTCAAAGTGCTCACTATGCATCTAGATAAGTTCCTTGGGGCGTCTAGTTTCCAAAATGGGGTCACTTGTGGGGGAGCTCCAATTTTTAGGCACACGGGGGCTCTCCAAACGTGACATGGTGTCCGCTAAAGAGTGCAGCCAATCTTTGATTCAAAAAGTCAAATGGCGCTCCTTCCCTTCCAAGCCCTGCCGTGCACCCAAACAGTGGTTTACCCCCACATATGAGGTATCAGCGTACTCAGGACAAATTGGACAACAACTTTCGTGGTTCAGTTTCTCCTTTTACCATTGGGAAAATAAAAAAATTGTTGCTAAAAGATAATTTTTGTGACTAAAAAGTTAAATGTTCATTTTTTCCTTCCATGTTTCTTCTGCTGCTGTGAAGCACCTGAAGGGTTAATAAACTTCTTGAATGTGGTTTTGAGTACCTTTCGGGGGGGGCAGTTTTTAGAATGGTGTCACTTTTGGGTATTTTCAGCCATATAGACCCCTCAAACTGACTTCAAATGTGAGGTGGTCCCTAAAAAAAATGGTTTTGTAAATTTCGTTGTAAAAATGACAAATCGCTGGTCAAATTTTAACCCTTATAACTTCCTAACAAAAAAAAATTTTGTTTCCAAAATTGTGCTGATGTAAAGTAAACATGTGGGAAATGTTATTTATTAACTATTTTGTGTCACATATCTCTCTGGTTTAACAGAATAAAAATTCAAAATGTGAAAATTGCGAAATTTTCAAAATTTTCGCCAAATTTCCGTTTTTATCACAAATAAACGCAGAATTTATTGACCTAAATTTACCACTAACATGAAGCCAAATATGTCACGAAAAAACAATCTCAGAACCGCTAGGATCCGTTGAAGCGTTCCTGAGTTATTACCTCATAAAGGGACACTGGTCAGAATTGTAAAAAACGGCAAGGTCTTTAAGGTCAAAATAGGCTGGGTCATGAAGGGGTTAACTGATGCTTCCCTTTATGGAAGGTGAGGATGCTTGAACGTTGCAAACAAAAATATATTTACTTTGCGCGCGTGACTTTAACCCCTTCCCGACCCATGATGCCACGTAGGCGTCATGAAAGTCGGTGCCAATCCGACCCATGACGCCTATGCGGCGTCATGGAAAGATCGCGTCCCTGCAGATCGGGTGAAAGGGTTAACTCCCATTTCACCCGATCTGCAGGTACAGGGGGAGTGGTAGTTTAACCCAGGGGGGGGTGGCTTCACCCCCCCGTGGCTACGATCGCTCTGATTGGCTGTTGAAAGTGAAACTGCCAATCAGAGCGATTTGTAATATTTCACCTATTATAACTGGTGAAATATTACAATCCAGCCATGGCTGATGCTGCAATATCATCGGCCATGGCTGGAAACACTAATGTGCCCCCACCCCACCCCACCGATCGGGGTACGGTTAGGGTTAGGGGTAGGGTTAGGGGTAGGGTTAGGGTGAGGGTTAGGGGTAGGGTTAGGAGTAGGGTTAGGGTTAGGGATAGGGTTAAGGGTAGGGTTAGGGTTAGGGTTAGGAATGTGCATACGTATTCTGGTCCTCTGCGGATTTTTCCGCTGCGGATTTGATAAATCCGCAGTGCTAAACCGCTGCGGATTTATGGCGGATTTACCGCGTTTTTTCTGCGCATTTCATTGCGGTTTTACAACTACGATTTTCTATTTGAACAGTTGTAAAACCGCTGCGGAATCCGCACAAAGAAGTGACATGCTGCGGAATGTAAACCCCTGCGTTTCCGTGCAGTTTTTCCGCAGCATGTGTACAGCGATTTTTGTTTCCCATAGGTTTACATTGAACTGTAAACTCATGGGAAACTGCTGCGGATCCGCAGCGTTTTCCGCAGCGTGTGCACATACCTTTAGAATTAGGCTATGTGCACACGGTGCGGATTTGGCTGCGGATCTGCAGCGGATTGGCTGCTGCGGATTCGCAGCAGTGTTCCATCAGGTTTACAGTACCATGTAAACCTATGGAAAACCAAATCCGCTGTGCCCATGGTGCGGAAAATACAGCGCGGAAACGCTGCGTTGTATTTTCCGCAGCATGTCAATTCTTTGTGCGGATTCCGCAGCGTTTTACACCTGTTCCTCAATAGGAATCCGCAGGTGAAATCCGCACAAAAAACACTGGAAATCCGCGGAAAATCCGCAGGTAAAACGCAGTGCCTTTTATCCGCGGATTTTTCAAAAATGATGCTGGAAAATCTCACACAAATCCGCAATGTGGGCACATAGCCTTAGGGTTAGGGTTGGAATTAGGGTTGTGGTTAGGGTTGTGATTAGGGTTATGGCTACAGTTGGGATTAGGGTTAGGGGTGTGGGGGGGTTAGTGTTGGAGGTAGAATTGAGGAGTTACCACTGTTTAGGCACATCAGGGGTCTCCAAACGCAACATGGCGCCACCATTGATTCCAGCCAATCTTGTATTCAAAAAGTCAAATGGTGCTCCCTCAATTCCGAGCCCCGACGTGTGCCCAAACAGTGGTTTACCCCCACATATGGGGTACCAGCATACTCAGGATAAACTGCGCAACAATTACTGGGGTCCAATTTCTCCTGTTACCATTGTGAAAATAAAAAATTGCTTGCTAAAACATCATTTTTGAGGAAAGAAAAATGATTTTTTATTTTCACGGCTCTGCGTTGTAAACGTCTGTGAAGCACTTGGAGGTTCAAAGTGCTCACCACATATCTAGATAAGTTCCTTGGGGGGTCTAGTTTCTAAAATGGGGTCAATAGTGGGGGGTTTCTACTGTTTAGGCACACCAGGGGCTCTGCAAACGCAACGTGACACCCGCAGACCATTCCATCAAAGTCTGCATTTCAAAAGTCACTACTTCCCTTCTGAGCCCCGACGTGTGCCCAAACAGTGGTTTACCTCCACACATGGGGTATCAGCGTACTCAGGAGAAACTGGACAACAACTTTTGGTGTCCAATTTCTCCTGTAACCCTTGGGACAATAAAAAATTCTGGGCTAAATAATTATTTTTGAGGAAAGAAAACATATTTATTATTTTCACGGCTCTGCATTATAAACTTATATAAAGCACTTGGGGGTTCAAAGTGCTCACCACACATATAGATAAGTTCCTTTCGGGGTCTAGTTTCCAAAATGGGGTCACTTGTGGGGGGTTTCTACTGTTTAGCCACATCAGGGGCTCTGCAAACGCAACGTGACGCCCGCAGAGCATTCCATCAAAGTCTGCATTTCAAAACGTCACTACTTCAATTCCGAGCCCCGGCATGTGCCCAAACAGTAGTTTACCCCCACATATGGGGTATCACTGTACTAAGGAGAAACTGGACAACAAATATTGGGGTCAAATTTCTCCTGTTACCCTTGGGAAAATTAAAAAATTCTGGGCTAAATTATTATTTTTGAGGAAAGAAAACGTATTTATTATTTTCACGGCTCTGCATTATAAACTTCTGTGAAGCACGTGGGGGTTCAAAGTGCTCACCACACATCTAGATAAGTTCCTTTCGGGGTCTAGTTTCCAAAATAGGGTCACTTGTGGGGGGGTTCTACTGTTAAGCCACATCAGGGGCTCTGCAAACGCAACGTGACGCCCGCAGAGCATTCCATCAAAGTCTGCATTTCAAAACGTCACTACTTCAATTCCGAGCCCCGGCATGTGCCCAAACAGTAGTTTACCCCCACATATGGGGTATCACCGTACTCAGGAGAAACTGGACAACAAATATTCGGGTCAAATTTCTCTTGTTACCCTTGGGAAAATTAAAAAATTCTGGGCTAAATAATTATTTTTGAGGAAAAAAAACGTATTTATTATTTTCACGGCTCTGCATTATAAACTTCTGTGAAGCACTTGGGGGTTCAAAGTGCTCACCTCACATCTAGATAAGTTCCTTTCGGGGTCTAGTTTCCAAAATGGGGTCATTTCTGGGGGATCTCCAATGTTTAGGCATACAAGGGCTCTCCAAACGTGACATGGTGTCCGCTAACAATTGGAGCTAATTTTCCATTCAAAAAGTCAAATGGCGCACCTTCCCTTCCGAGCCCTACCGAGTGCCCAAACAGTGGTTTACCCCCACATGTAAGGTATCGGCGTACTCGGGAGAAATTGCCCAACAAATTTTATGATCCATTTTATCCTATTGCCCATGTGAAAATGAAAAAAATGAGGCGAAAATAATTTTTTTGTGGAAAAAAAAGTACTTTTTCATTTTTACAGATCAATTTGTGAAGCACCTGAGGGTTTAAAGTGCTCAATAGGCATCTAGATAAGTTCTTTGGGGGGTCTAGTTTCCAAAATGGGGTCACTTGTGGGGGAGCGCCAATGTTTAGGCACACAGGGGCTCTCCAAACGCGACATGGTGTCCGCTAACGATGGAGATAATTTTTCATTCAAAAAGTCAAATGGCGCTCCTTCCCTTCCGAGCCTTACCATGTGCCCAAACAGTGGTTTACCCCCACATGTGAGGTATTGGTGTACTCAGGAGAAATTGCCCAACAAATTTTAGGATCCATTTTATCCTGTTGCCCATGGGAAAATGAAAAAATTGAGGCTAAAAGAATTTTTGTGTGAAAAAAAAGTACTTTTTCATTTTACGGATCAATTTGTGAAGCACCTGGGGGTTCAAAGTGCTCATTATGCATCTAGATAAGTTCCTTGGGGCGTCTAGTTTCCAAAATGGGGTCACTTGTGGGGGAGCTCCAATTTTTAGGCACACGGGGGCTCTCCAAACGTGACATGGTGTCCGCTAAAGAGTGGAGCCAATTTTTCATTCAAAAAGTCAAATGGCGCTCCTTCCCTTCCAAGCCCTGCCGTGCGCCCAAACAGTGGTTTACCCCCACATATCAGGTATCAGCGTACTAAGGACAAATTGGAAAACAACTTTCGTGGTTCAGTTTCTCCTTTTACCATTGGGAAAATAAAAAAATTGTTGCTAAAATATAATTTTTGTGACTAAAAAGTTAAATGTTCATTTTTTCCTTTCATGTTGCTTCTGCTGCTGTGAAGCACCTGAAGGGTTAATAAACTTCTTGAATGTGGTTTTGAGTACCTTGAGGGGTGCAGTTTTTAGAATGGTGTCACTTTTGGGTATTTTCAGCCATATAGACCCTTCAAACTGACTTCAAATGTGAGGTGGTCCCTAAAAAAAATGGTTTTGTAAATTTCGTTGTAAAAATGAGAAATCGCTGGTCAAATTTTAACCCTTATAACTTCCTAGCAAAAAAAAATTTTGTTTCCAAAATTGTGCTGATGTAAAGTATACATGTGGGAAATGTTATTTATTAACTATTTTGTGTCACATAACTCTCTGGTTTAACAGAATAAAAATTCAAAATGTGAAAATTGCGAAATTTTCAAAATTTTCGCCAAATTTCCATTTCCATTTTATCACAAATAAACGCAGAATTTATTGACCTAAATTTACCACTAACATGAAGCCCAATATGTCACGAAAAAACAATCTCAGAACCGCTAGGATCCGTTGAAGAGTTATTACCTCATAAAGGGACACTGGTCAGAATTGCAAAAAACGGCAAGGTCTTTAAGGTCAAAATAGGCTGGGTCATGAAGGGGTTAAGTCAAGTAGGGAACAGTTATTAACTAGCTATGAAACACAATTACCCGTACAGGTATACTATCTACTAAAGGTACCGTCACACATAGCGACGCTGCAGCGATACCGACAACGATCCGTATCGCTGCAGCGTCGCTGTTTGGTCGCTGGAGAGCTGTCACACAGACAGCTCTCCAGCGACCAACGATCCCGAGGTCCCCGGTAACCAGGGTAAACATCGGGTAACTAAGCGCAGGGCCGCGCTTAGTAACCCGATGTTTACCCTGGTTACCATCCTAAAAAGTAAAAAAACAAACGCTACATACTTACCTTCCGCTGTCTGTCCTCGGCGCTCTGCTTCTCTGGTCTGGCTGTGAGCGCCGGGCAGCCAGAAAGCAGAGCGATGACGTCACCGCTCTGCTTTCCGGCTGACCGACGCTCACAGCCACAGCAGGAGGAGAGCAGAGCACAGCGCTGGAGGACAGACAGCGGTAGGTAAGTATGTAGTGTTTGTTTTTTTACCTTTAGGATGGTAACCAGGGTAAACATCGGGTTACTAAGCGCGGCCCTGCGCTTAGTTACCCGATGTTTACCCTGGTTACCAGCGAAGACACCGCTGAATCGGTGTCACACACGCCGATTCAGCGATGTCTACGGGGAGTCCAGCGACGAAATAAAGTTCTGGACTTTCTTCCCCGACCAGCGATCTCCCAGCAGGGGCCTGATCGCTGCTGCCTGTCACACTGGACGATATCGCTAGCGAGGACGCTGCAACGTCACGGATCGCTAGCGATATCGTCTAGTGTGACAGTACCTTTAGTGCAAAGGCAACCATTCTGTCTTTATTCAAGTGCAAATCAACATTTGATTACTTTATTCTTTTCTAAGTGCCAAGTTTCAACCAAACCCCCATGGGCTTACTTTATTCAAATGCAGAACAGTCTGTCAACCTCCTACCATTGTTGGCTGGAGATGTGATACCCTGGCTTATATAACCACCTGTTGTACCATTACCTCAGAGCAAATGGACAGAAGCAGAGGTCAATGCTACTCCTATTTCACTTACCCTGCCTGCTCTAGAGTGCAGGAGGTCCGTTCCAACTCTAACATTCTATGATTCCATGATCCTGGCAAGGGTCCCTAGGCATGCCAGGTGACTGTAAATAGTTCCTAAGGGATAAGATTTCTGGACTCTGGGAGTTTGGTGACCCTGGGAGGGCCACATCTCTGCATGTGCTAGTCTCGGGGAAGGTGGTCGGGTGAGGTCTATCCTGTGGCTTGTGTCGGCGAAACCACAATCTATGGTACTGCATCCCAACAAGTGAAAGTGGTAAAAAATTTGACACACAATGTCATTATAGGACTTGAATTTCCTGTGTTTTGGGACTTGTGGAGGAAAGAAGTGTCTCTTTTTATACCTCAGCAGACAACCAGGTAACAATTAGAGTAACCTTGCTGCGCATTGCGGCTGACGAGTATTCATTTTGTGTGCTCATTGGTGAGGAGAATGAGCTGGAGGTGTCCAGGGGAAAGCTTGGAACCACCCAATCGAGGGACTTCACCCTGAAAGGTGCCCTTGAAAATATGATGGGATTGAATGATGTTCCTCAGTAGCTGCGAGCCGACACTAGTCAGTACCCATATTTTGCCATGAATAGGGATCTGTTATATAGAGTGACCAATCAAATGGGCGAGGTAATAGATTAGTTGCTGGTTCAAGAGCCTAACAAACACAGAGTGCTAGATATGGCTCATTTTCACATGTTGGGTAAGCATCTGTTGGACAAGACCCAGAAATGGATCCTCTAGAGATTCTACTGGCTCAAATTCTGTAGAGTAATCAAGAGGAACTACTTTATGTTATACCGCTTTCCTGGAGAAAGGTGGTTTCTTTTGCTTTAGCTGAAGATTTATGGACTGCAAAAAATCCACCACTTTTGCAAAAAGCAACTTTGTGCCTGTGCCTACCTTAAAAAGCTGTCAGAGTGAGGAAATCCATTAGAATATATACAGTGGCTTGAGAAAGTATTCACCCCCTTGGCATTTTTGTGTTTTGCAGAAGGTTTACATCAGTTCATGTAAAGAACATGCCCACAACTCTGAACATTTGGTTTTCATTTTATTGTGAAGCAAACAGCAAATAGGACAAAATAACTATAAACTTCAGTGTGCATAACTGTTCACCCTATTAAAGTCAGTACTTTGTATAGCCTCCTTTTGCCACAATTACAGCTGCAAGTTGCTATGAAGAAGTCTTTCTGAGCTTTCCACATCTTATTACTGGGATTTTTGCCTAATGCTCAAGGCAAAACTGCTCCAGCTCCTTCAAGTTAGATAATCTACACTTGGGAGCACCAATCTTCAAGTCTGTCCACAGATTCTAAATTGGATTAAGGTCTGGGCGTTCCTCCTTTTGCAGCAATTACAGCTGCAAGTCGGTTTGGAGAAGTCTCTTTTAGGGTGGTTTCACACTTGCGTTTTTGTCTGCAGCGTTTTTTGCACAAAAAACGCATGCGTTTTTTTTCCTATATTTAACATTGTTGTACGCGTTTGGTCGCGTTTTGAAACGCATGCGTTTTTTTGCTGCATGCGTTCTTTTTCAGAAATGCAACTTGTAGTATTTTTGAGAGGCTTTTTTTACACATAAAAACGCATGCGTTTTCATGCGTTTTTTTGTGTCAAAAAATACATTGGAGTCAATGGAAACGCATGCGTTTTTAAGCACATGCGTTTGTTTGCTTTAAAAACGCATGCGTTTTTATTTAAAAAAACAGAAAGCACACTGATATGCCACCCCCCCACCATAAAGGTGATAAAGGGATCCTAACCCTAACCTTAAAGGGATCCTAACCCTAACTCTAACCCTAACCCTAAAGGGATCCTAACCCTAACCCTAACCCTAAAGGGATCCTAACCCTATCCCTAACCCTATCCCTACCCCTAACCCTACCCCTAACCCTAACCTTAAAGGGATCCTAACCCTAACCCTACCCCTAACCCTAACCCTAAAGGGATCCTAACCCTAACTCTACCCCTAACCCTAACCCTTCCCCTACCCCTAACCCTAAAGGGATCCTAACCCTAACCCTACCCCTAACCCTAACCCTAACCCTAACCCTAAAGGGATCCTAACCCTAACCCTATCCCTAACCCTAACCCTAAAGGGATCCTAACCCTAACCCTACCCCTAACCCTAACCCCTTTAGGGTTAGGGTTAGGATCCCTTTAGGCTTAGGGTTAGGGGTAGGGTTAGGGTTAGGATCCCTTCAGGGTTAGGGTTAGGGTTAGGGTTATGATCCCTACCCCTAACCCTACCCCTAACCCTAACTATTTCTGTTTATAGTGGGTTTTTTACTTTATTTTGATGATTGGCAGCTGTCACACATTTCTCAGCATGCATTTAAAAAACGCAAACGCATGAAAAAACGCATGTAAACGCGTCAAAACGCTGCTTTTTTTCACCACATGCAAAAACGCATGCGTCAAAAAACGCAGCGTTTGCACACGTTTACATGCGTTTTTTCACCATGCGTTTTTTTTAAAAAACGTATGCGTTTTAAAACGCAAGTGTGAAACCAGCCTTAGCTTCCACATCTTTCCACTAGGATTTCTGCTCGTTCTTCAAGGCAAAACTGCTCCAGCTCCTTCAAGTTAGAGAATTTACTTTGGTGAACAGCAATATTCAAGTCTGACCACAGATTCTTAATTGGGTTAGGGTGTATTAAGATAAACATATACCATACAGGGCAACATAAATAAAGGGGTGCCACAGAGACCAAAAATCCATGTGGGTGCAGCTATAGGACACTCCTAAGCATAACATGAAACATAAGAAAAATTCGAGCAAAAGTCCAAAGTAATCAAGATGTAAATTTATTAAAAGTAATACACAATAAGTGACATGGGTAAAGTGCTCAAGTGCAGCAAGAAAAAGACCAGCAGGTCAGAGGTAAGTAATAAAGATAAAACAAGTAATTTCATGTCCATAATGTTATGATTTGGGAGACAAAAATGTATTGCCACAGGTAGATCCATTCTTTTTTCTCTTATTGTGTGGGGTGAGAATTCATTCTTGTTCTAAGCTTTTGCCCTGTCTCCCCCACATACAGACCCCCAGTTGAACATTTAGTACAAATAATTAGGTACACCACATTAGAAGTGATGCAGCTGAAAGTACCTGGTATCTTGTAGTCCTGATGTGAATTGGGGATCTTTATCTTGTCCGTGGTCATTATAAATGGACAGGTTTTACAGGAGACAGGCACAGCAGTGGGAAGTAAAATGGCCCCACAGTATGCAAATCTTTTCATGGCCAAGCTTGAAAGCAACTTTTTTTCCTCATGTCCCATCAGGCCTCTGGCGTACTACCGCTACATTGATGACATTTTAATCATCTGGATGGAGTCTGAGCCACAGCTAAAAACGTTCCTTGAACAGTTTAATCAATTTCATCCTACCATCAACTTGACACTCAACTACTCCTGCACTGAAATTAACTTTTTTGACACCATCATTAAGCTGCAGAACAATAAAATAGAGACATCCCTGTATCAGAAGCCAATCGACCATCCAACATACTTTAAATGTGACAGTTTCTATCCAAAACAGATAAAAAACTCTATTGTCTACAGCCAAGCCATCAGATACAATCGTATATGTTCCAACCCAATGGATAGGGATGAACATCTTGGTCTCCTCAGAAAGACCTTTTTGAATCAGGGCTACCATCCAAGAACAGTTGAAAACCAGATTACAAGAGCCACCAGAATATCAAGGAATCACCTGCTACATTACAAAGATAAAGAAGAAAATAACCGGGTACCTCTAGTAGTTACCTACAATCCAAATCTGGAGGTGCTAAGCGGAGCTGCACAGAAATTACAACCTTTACTACAAAAAGATGCCCGCTTACAATCCATTTTTCCAGACCCCCACTACTGTGTTTTAGGCAGCCCCCAAATCTAAGAAGCATCATTGTCAAGAGCTCCCTGTCCTCTCCAACAGCTGCAGGTACCTTTCCTTGCAATCTGAAAAAATGTAAAACCTGTCCATTTATAATGACCACGGACAAGATAAAGATCCCCAATTCACATCAGGACTACAAGATCCCAGGTATTTTCAGCTGCGTCACTTCTAATGTGGTGTACCTAATTATATGTACTTAATGTCCAACTGGGGGTCTGTATGTGGGGGAGACAGGGCAAAAGCTTAGGACAAGAATGAATTCTCACCGCCACAGAATAAGAGAAAAAAGAATGGATCTACCTGTGGCAATACATTTTTGTCTCCCAAATCATAACATTATGGACATGAAATTACTTGTGTTAAAAGGTAGCTTCAAATCTAAGAGAGACAGAAGAGTATGGGAATATAAACTGATGACGACCTTTGATGCTCTCACTGCAGGAATGAATGTGTTGCACGGATTTATGTATTTTTACATCAACTAAGGAACTTGCCCCTCAGACTATGAGGGGTCATCACAACAGAACCAGACCCCAATCAGAGGACAATAAAACAATCCTTCTCTAAGAACTGGCCCAATATTTATGGACATAACTGTTTATCACTCATGGTAATTCTGCTTCATGTCACCTGTCTTATCCATGTTTTTTCCTTTTTTTTCTGTGTATGTTGTGCATAAATATGTGATTCTTCAGAATTTCTTTTAGTCTTTGCCTGATGAAGAGACCTGTGTAGTCTCAAAAGTTTGCAATTTGTTACCATCTTTTCAGTTAGCCATTAAAAGGTATCAACCACTGAGGACTCTCAATTCTAAATATTTTTCTATCTACTGGCTAACACGGTACCAAGATATATATCTTTCCTGTACTTATTGTGTATTACTTTCAATAATTTACATTTTGATTACTTTTTGGACTTTTGCTCCAATTTTTCTTATGTTTCACATAGGGTCTATTAAGATCTGGGCATTCCTCCTTTTGAAGCAATTGCAGCTGCAAGTCGGTTTGGAGAAATCTCTATGAGCTTCATACATCTTGCCACTGGGATTTTTAATGGCAAAACTGCTCCAGCTCCTGCAAGTTAGAACATTACCTCTGGTGAACAGCAATCATCAAGTCTGACTATGGATTCTCAATTGGATTATCATCTGGCCTTTGACTAGGACACTCCAAAACATTTACACATTTCACCGTAAACCATTTGAGTGTTGCTTTAGCATTACGTTTTGGGTAATTTTTTTTACCTTTTTGCAAGGTGAATGTCTGTCTCAGTCTCCAAACCCTGACAGACTAAAACAGGTTTGCTCAAGAATATCAATGTATTTTGCACCATCCATCTTCTTCTTGACTCGGTCAATTTTCCCTGTCACTGTATCTGAAACACATCCTCATGGCATGATTACTGCCACCACCATGCTTCACGGTGAGGTTGATGCTCCTGCGGTGATGAACTGTGTTGGTTTGAGCCAGACGTAGCGTTTACCTTGCTGGACAAAAAGTTAAATTTTGGCTCATTTGACCCCAGCACCTTTCTCCATGCATTTCAGGAGTCTCCAACATGTCTGTTAGTAATCTCAAAATGAGCCTTACAATTTTTTGTGTACGTAAAAGCTTTTTTCTGCCCAATCTCCCATAAAGGACATCTCTATGAAGTGTATGGCTTATTATGATCGTATGGACAGATATTCCAGTGTCTACTTGGGAACTCTGCAGCTCATTCAGGGTTATCTTGGTCTCTGTGCTACCTTTCCGATTAATGCCCTCCTTTCCTGGGGTGAGATTTTTGATGGGCAACCCTCTCTTGGCAGGTTTGCTGTGGTATCATGTTCTTTCCATTTGATGGTAATAAATTTGAGGGTATCATCAGAGACTGGGATATTTTTTATAACCCAACCCTTACTTGGACTTCTCAACAGCTTTGTTCCTGACTTAATTGGAGATCTCCTTGGTCTTCATGGTGTTGTTTGGTTAGCAGTGCCTCTTGATTAATGGTGTTGCAGCCTCTGAGGCCTTTCTGAAAAGGTGTGTATACTGACAGACCATCTGACCCTTAGATTGCAAACAGGTGGACTTCCTTTCATTAAGCATGTGACTTATGAAGGTAATTGCTTGCACTAGAAATTTTTAGTGGCTTCGAAGCAAAAGGAATGAACACGTATGAATTTAATTTATGCCTCTACTTTTCTCACTTCACTTCACCATTTCATTATGTAGTGCTGATGCGTCACACACAAATTAAATTTCAAAAATATTTAAACACAGGCTGTAATGTAACAAAATAGGTACAAAGCCAAGGGGGTGAATACTTTCACAAGCCACTGTGTATATATATATATATATATATATATATACTGTATATATATATATATATATATATATATATATATATATATATAAAAGAAAAAAAAGCCAACCAGCACTCCCAATGTGAACACGTGCACTCTGCAAGCTGTATCATATAGATATAAAAGAACACAGCAGCACATGTACATGAATCTAGGCCATGTGAAAACACAGACAAATGTTTAATATGAATCATACTACTCAAAAATATTTTTTCATAAAATTTTTTTCAAAAAAATGTTTTTCTTAAAACTTACAGTTATAGATAAGATGAAGATTCTTAGCGCATAAATTGGCCAATTTGTCTGTGTTTTTACATGGCCTAGATTCATGTACATGTGCTGCTGTGTTCTTTTATATCTATATGATACAAGCTGCAAGCATGTGTTCACATTGGGAGTGCTGGTTGGCTTTTTTTACTTTGTTTAGTGTATGGATGTGGCTGCATCCAGACTGATCTTGCACTCCTCCCATTGACCTTGCAGGTAGCGGTAATCAACTCTACCTGCCCATAAATTGTAGCTTTAGCCCAGAGTAACATGTTTGTCCAAAGTTGTAGGCTGGTGGCCCAAGAGTGGCATGTACAGTAGAGTAGGACCCATCAGGGGAAGATCACCTTGCCGTGGTTGATGGGCACACATGAATAGGCCAATTTATGCGCTAAGAATCTTCATTTTATCTGTAACTGTAAGTTTTAAGAAAAATAATTTTTTGAAAAAAAAATTTAAAAAAAATATTTTTGAGTAGTACGATTCATATCAAACATTTGTCTGTGTTTTCACATGGCCTAGATTCATGTACATGTGCTGCTGTGTTCTTTTATATATATCTACAGTACAGACCGAAAGTTTGGGCACACCTTCTCATTTAAAGATGTTTCTGTATATTCATGACTATGAAAATTGTAAATTCACACTGAAAGCATCAAAACTATGAATTAACACATGTGGAATTATATACTTAACAAAAAAGTGTGAAACAACTGAAAATATGTCTTATATTCTAGGTTCTTCAAAGTAGCCACCTTTTGCTTTGATGACTGCTTTGCACACTCTTGGCATTCTCTTGATGAGCTTCAAGAGTTAGTCATCGGAAATGGTCTTCCAACTATCTTGAAGGAGTTACCAGAAATGCTTAGTAGTGATGAGTGAGTGTACTCGTTGCTCGGGTTTTCCGGAGCACGCTCGGGTGACCTCCGAGTATTTGTTATTGCTCAGAGATATAGTTTTTGTCACCTCAGTTGCATGATTACGGCTTCCAGATATGCTAAATACATGTGGGAATTCCCTAACAAACAGGCATTACTCACATGTATTCAGCGTATCTGGAAGCCGGAAATCATGCAACTGAGGCGATGAAAACTATATCTCCGAGCAATAACAAATACTCAGAGGTCACCCAAGCGTGCTCGGGAAAACCCGAGCAACGAGTACACTCGCTCATCACTACTACTTAGCACTTGCTGGTCCTTTTGCCTTCACTCTGCAGTCCAGCTCACCCCAAACCATCTCGATTGGGTTCAGGTCTGGTGACTGTGGAGGCCAGGTCATCTGGCCTAGCACCCCATCACTCTCCTTCTTGGTCAAATAGCCCTTACACAGCCTGGAGGTGTGTTTGGGGTCATTGTCCAGTTGAAAAATAAGTGCTGCACGGCGCACACTAGGACTTGGACACAACGCTGTTCCCTTGCAATTATATTACCCTTTTCTTATGCGCTTCATTGGCTCATGTTTCCCAGCTGGTATACAGCATACACCAGTGTGCAGCAGGTTTACATAATCCGGACGCTCATTTTCATTTACAGAGCATCCCTCCACATCCAGTTCATGCTAAAGAGTGTTCTGACAAAGGTCCTTTGATGGACCGAAAATGTTCATAGCCATTGTATCTGGATGTATAAATAAAACAAAGCTCTATATTTGCATATATTGAGTGCCAAGTTCATTACTATATTTCAATGGGTTGGACGCCTGACTTGAGCACCAACAGCACCATTTCCAGCTAGTGTCGTGTTCTTCTATACTATCTGAAAAATAAATGATGGTTGCAAACCGGATGGAATAGCATGCCACTGCAAGATGCTGTGGTAGCCATGCTGGTTCAGTATGCCTTAAATTTTGAATAAATCCCCAACAGTGTCACCAGCAAAGCACCCCCGCACCATCACACCTCCTCCTCCATGCTTCACGGTGGGAAAAAGGCATGTAGAGTCCATCCGTTCACCATTTTTGCATCACACAAAGACATGGTGGTTGGAACCAAAGATCTCAAATTTGGACTCATCAGACCAAAGCACAAAATTCCACAGGTCTAATGTCCATTCCTTGTGTTCTTTAGCCCCAACAAGTCTCTTCTGCTTGTTGCCTGTCCTTAGCAGTGGTTTCCTAGCAGCTATTTTACCATGAAGGCCTGCTGCACAAAGTCTCCTCTTAACAGTTGTTGTAGAGATGTGTCTGTTGCTAGAACTTTGTGTGACATTGACCAGGTCTCTAATCTGAGCTGCTGTTAACCTGCGATTTCTGAGGCTGGTGACTCAGATAAACGTATCCTCAGCAGCAGAGGTGACTCTTGGTCTTCCTTTCCTGGGGCGGTCCTCATGTGAACCAGTTTCTTTGTAGCACTTGATGGTTTTTGCAACTGCACTTGAGGACACTTTCAAAGTTTTCCCAATTTTTCTGACAAACTGACCTTCATTTCTTACAGTAATGATGGCCACTCGTTTTTCTTTACTTAGCTGCTTTTTTCTTGCCATAATACAAATTTTAACTGTCTATTTAGTAGGACTATCAGCTGTGTATCCACCAGACTTCTGCTCAACCCAACTGATGGTCCCAACCCCATTTATAAGGTAAGTAATCCCACTTATTAAACCTGACAGGGCACACCTTTGAAGTGAAAACCATTCCCGGTGACTACCTCTTGAAGCTCATCAAGAGAATGCCAAGAGTGTGCAAAGCAGTCATCAAAGCAAAAGGTGGCTACTTTGAAGAACCTAGAATATAAGACATAATTTCAGTTGTTTCACACTTTTTTGTTAAGTATATAATTCCACATGTGTTAATTCATAGTTTTGATGACTTCAGTGTGAATTTACAATTTTCACAGTCATGAAAATACCGAAAAATCTTTAACTGAGAAGGTGTGTCCAAACTTTTGGTCTGCACTGTATGTATATATATATATATATATATATATATATATATTTATACATGTATGACGATAAATGTATATGTGGTATATATATTTATACATGTATGAAGATAGATGCATTTGTGATATATATATATATATATATATATATATATATATATATTCACACATTTTTATATAATATAGTATATATCGTATAGTATTGTGACGAGTCATTTAAAAAACGCTACTCATTTTTAAAAAAAATCTAATTAGAATAACTAGATCAATTTCTTCATTCAAGAGATGGATAGCATGGTCTACTTAATTAATTAAAATGAATCAATTATCTTCTGGTGAAAATTAAAATTATTAATCTTTGCCCAGCTGCCTGATTTTCATCAACAGGAAGACTGCTATGTAATTTAGTTCAGTTCTTGTTCAGCAGAAAAAAAAAATAGTGTAGCTTAGGATATTTTCAATTTTACTATTTAGTTAGCATTTAAATTAAATAGAGATCAGTTCAAAAATGCAAAGTAGAGATGATCTTTGGAAATTTGAATTTGCCTTTAATCTCAGTACTGGAAAACATGTAATTGCCTGGAAAATACATGTGAGGGAAAAGAGAGAGAGTGAACCATGATGACCATAGGAGCTGACATTTTAGAGTTGAGAGTGAGACAGGATGCCTCTGACCATAATAGCTTACACTGTATATGTATAAGAAAGAGATAACTCAGCTGGACAGCTGTCTACGGAAGAAAGAGAAAGAGGAGAGAAAGAAAAGACTCTGGAGATGGAGAAAGAGAGACTCGAGATAGAAAACGAGTCTGCAGTACAAACTGCTTCATTGGGAACAAATGATCTCAAATTGCTCAGGTACTGATCACCACTGTACAAGGTATAATAATTAAGGTATAATAATTATAAGAAGTCACAGATGCAGGGCATTATGATCAGGCCCATGTGGCAACACAAAATGACACCATGACATGACAAATGAGTCCATGCTTTGATGCTTCACAAGTGTTAAAAATGGTGCTGGCAAAAATATTTTTGCCTTTGTGAACTGCAAATAAAATCTCAAAATGCTCAAAATCAGATCAAACTGTACATTAATGTCACTCAATTTCAATCTTCAGCAGATTGTTTCACTCATCTCTAATACAAAGCCTATTTTTTTCATTGAAATGAAACTACTGGGGTAGATGTGTAAGTTAAGCCAAACATGATCACATTTGATGATGTCGCTATGGATGGCACATAATTGTTGCAGTCAGTGCAACTGTTCCAAGCATAAAAATTTAGAATACAGATGTTTTCAGAAAATATTTTCAGTTCAGCCCTTGATTTTCCAGTTCACTATACATATGGAAATACCAAACTAGCATAGATTTTTTTTTCTTAGTGGTGAAAAAAAAAGATGTTTGTAGAAGTAAATTGGTTGCTATTTTCCGAGATAAGCAACAATTTTATTTTCCATTGATGGAGCCATATTTTCCATTGATAGAGGCTTTTTTTGTCATAGCGATGTGACACTTTTAATTTATACTAATGTGGGTTACATATGACATTTTGATATTTTATTACATTCTTTTTAAAGAGGTGCGGTGATTCTGCCATTTTAATTTTGTTTTTTCTATACCGCATTTACCACATTGGTTACATCATTTTATATTTTGATATACTGGACTTGAAAAGATGAAATAGTACCAAAACATTTTTTTTTAATTGGAGAAATGCGGGGTGATTTGTAATTTTTTATTTTACTTTTTTTTTTTCCTTTTGTAACGCAAAATGTTTTATTAACAAACAATAAAGAGCCGCATCACTATGAGGGTTGTTGTCTGCGACCAGGTCCCAAGTCTCCACTAAACTGAAATTCTGTGGTAGCTCCAACACCGGCCTCTGCTTTCTTGTCTGCACCACATGGAGCAGTGCTGCGTCTGTAGGTGTCTCTGTTGGTCTCATCACGGGACCAGCGGGCAGGTCGCTTGCCCTCCAAACCTTTAGGTCGTGGTCTGCCATTTTTGAGATGAGTTCTTCTTAGAGTAGCGGGACGATCTCTGGGGGCAGATGCAGGAAATCCACAGATACTAGATCCCTTCATTCGTTAGGTGCTAGTAGAAGTGATGCCAGGAAAACTGCTCCTTCACATACCCACAGGTCTTCAGAGACTGCATGGTCTTCATCACATGGAGGTTGGGCACTTTCTTGTCACTCACTTCTGGATACTTTGGCATGTGGACATCCTTCTTGGCCACTAGTAATGAGAGAATTTGTTCAGAAAATGTTTACCAAACATAAAATTGGCACGAATATGGCACATTTGGAATCGTGATCGGAAACACTTTGAAAATTGAAAAAAATCAGTAACATTCAGTAAAAAGTGCTGGAAAATATTTGCGTTGCCACAAAAGTATTTTCAGCACTTTAGCAACGATAATGGTGGTTGAATCATGAGCGGTTGGCATGTGTTTGTTAAGAAGAGAGGGTTTGCAGAGCTCAGAGGTGCTGCGTTCTTGTAAGCAGTATATTTCTTTTTCCTAACTTTATGTGGGCACATTGCGGCTAGCCAATCAGGGCGTAAGAAGCATCCACAATGTCCTGACACAACGGCTTCTCTCATTGGCTGATGAAATCAAATGTCCCTCTCCCTATAAAAAGCAGACATCTTGTTTTAGTGCCATTTTGACACTGTAAGTGCGCAGAGAGGCTCTTCCTGATGCTAGCACTGTTAGCAGCAAGATTTTTCAGCACTTTAGCAACGATAATGGTGGTTGAATCATGAGCGGTTGGCATGTGTTTGTTAAGAAGAGAGGGTTTGCAGAGCTCAGAGGTGCGGCATTCTTTTAAGCAGTATATTTCTTTTTCCTAACTTTATGTGGGCACATTGCGGCTAGCCAATCAGGGCGCAAGAAGCATCCACAATGTCCTGACACAACGGCTTCTCTCATTGGCTGATGAAATCAAATGTCCCTCTCCCTATAAAAAGCAGACATCTTGTTTTAGTGCCATTTTGACACTGTAAGTGCGCAGAGAGGCTCTTCCTGATGCTAGCACTGTTAGCAGCAAGATTTTAGCTAGATAGCTATGTGGTTGTATATCAGTCAGAAAGTGAAGCTATCTAGTGTCCAGTGTGGCTGTTAAATTTACCTTCCACAATTTTTTTTTTGTCATTACTGAGGTCGACATTCAAAGACAGCAGGGCACATGTTCTACAAGTGTGCTGTGCACTGCTTCTATTGTGCTCCATGCATGAGTTTAGCATTCTAAATAATATTTTTTCACTAGCTAAATGTGAAACAGCCTGCTGTATCCCACCTTCTCATTTAGCGCTGTAACATCATACAGTAGGGGACCTGACTTTAAAATACTTTGTAGCATCTATTGTGTTACAGATGCCTGATCCAGAGGCCACCAAAAAATCCTTAAGTTCCTAGTGTCATGCAGTAGGGGATCTGACTTTAAAATAGTTTGAAGCATCTAGTGTGTTATAGAAGCCTTATCCAGAGGCCACCAAAATATTCTTGTGTTCCTAACATCATACAATAGGGGACCTCTGACTTTCAAATTATTTGTAGCATATCTTCTTTGTCATACAGGCCTCATTCACACTCAAACAATTTTTTTGTCTGTGGCTAACATGATACAGCAAGCCATGTTTCACCATCGAATTTACTGTAGCTGAAATTCTGTTGTTTGCAGAGGTGGTGCAGAGTTTAAAGATTATTTTTTGTTGTGAATACAGTGCTCCTACCACATGATCTGAGCAACATGACTGAAAAAAAGTGAGACTGTGGTGGAAGGTGAATTAGGATTGATGTTCTAGGTGTACTTGGGGTAGGTGATAATGTTTATGAAAGAACTAGTGAACCAACAACGTCACGTCCTATGCAAAGACGACTGACAACTTCTGTTACTGGATGGGCTACTCCACTACCTTTCTTTTGCAGATGCACAATGGTACGCCTTGTTGATGAGGCCCAGAAAGAGCATGTGCTTAAGTGGATGGCATATGCTTAAGTGGATGGCATGTGCAGCTTCAAGTGGCCTCTCCTCCTTTTCCTCCACCTCAACATCATACCCAGTACAGTCCACAGAGGTCGCACACAAATTCCCCTTGCTTCCCCACATGTCCCATCTCTCCAACCGTACTACTGACTGTACGGAACCACAGATGTTTGAGTCTGAAGAGCTGTTTACACATTCTATGCCATGGACATCAGAAGTGTACTCAAAAGCTTCACAGAGTCCAGAGGAGGAAATCTGCATTGTTGCCCCAATTTTTTTTAGCTTGGATCCAGGGCAGGAGGAAGTAGGGTCCGAATAGCATCCTGACCCTCATCATCAGACGTTAACCCCTGGGGCGGAGGTGATCCTCATAAGACTCAGATATCTGTGGCTCTCCTGGACTGTACTGTTATGTTTGCTAATGACAGGTGTTATGAAGGCAATCCAGAGACACAGTGTGCTTAGCGATCAGAGCGCACACAGTGATCTGACAAATACCCAAAAACACAAGAACGAGCTCTGAGACGTGGAAACTCTGTAGACTGCACACCTGATCCTATCCTAAACACAACTAAAAGCGGCTGTGGATTGCGCCTAACAACTACCTAGGCAACTCGGCACAGCCTAAGAAACTAGCTAGCCTGAAGATAGAAAAATAGGCCTGACTTGCCCCAGAGAAATTCCCCAAAGGAAAAGGCAGCCCCCCACATATAATGACTGTGAGTAAGATGAAGAGACAAAACGTAGGGATGAAATAGATTCAGCAAAGTGGGGCCCGATATTCTAGGACAGAGCGAGGACAGTAAAGCGAACTTTGCAGTCTACAAAAAACCCTAAAGCAAAAACCACGCAAAGGGGGCAAAAAAGACCCACCGTGTCGAACTAACGGCACGGCGTTACACCCTTTGCGTCTCAGAGCTTCCAGCAAAACAAAAGACAAGCTGGACAGAAAAAAAAACAACAAAATAGCAAAAAGCACTTAGCTATACAGAGCAGCAGGTCACAGGAACAATCAGGAGAAGCTCAGATACAACACTGAAACATTGACAAGGAGCAAGGATAGCAGTATCAGGTGGAGTTAAGTAATGAAGCAGTCAACGAGCTCACCAGAACACCTGAGGGAGGAAGCTCAGAAGCCGCAGTACCACTTGTGACCACAGGAGTGAATTCAGCCACAGAACTCACAACAGTACCCCCCCCTTGAGGAGGGGTCACCGAACCCTCACCAGAGCCCCCAGGCCGACCAGGATGAGCCACATGAAAGGCACGAACAAGATCAGAAGCATGAACATCAGAGGCAAAAACCCAGGAATTATCTTCCTGAGCATAACCCTTCCATTTAACCAGATACTGGAGTTTCCGTCTAGAAACACGAGAATCCAAAATCTTCTCCACAATATACTCCAATTCCCCCTCCACCAAAACCGGGGCAGGAGGCTCAACAGATGGAACCATAGGTGCCACGTATCTCCGCAACAACGACCAATGGAATACATTATGTATGGAAAAGGAGTCTGGGAGGGTCAAACGAAAAGACACAGGATTGAGAACCTCAGAAATCCTATACGGACCAATAAAACGAGGTTTAAATTTAGGAGAGGAAACCTTCATAGGAATATGACGAGAAGATAACCAAACCAGATCCCCAACACGAAGTCGGGGACCCACACGGCGTCTGAGATTAGCGAAAAGTTGAGCTTTCTCCTGGGACAAGGTCAAATTGTCCACTACATGAGTCCAGATCTGCTGCAACCTATCCACCACAGAATCGACACCAGGACAGTCCGAAGACTCAACCTGTCCTGAAGAGAAACGAGGATGGAACCCAGAATTGCAAAAAAATGGAGAAACCAAGGTAGCCGAGCTGGCCCGATTATTAAGGGCGAACTCAGCCAACGGCAAAAAGGACACCCAATCATCCTGGTCTGCAGAAACAAAACATCTCAGATATGTTTCCAAGGTCTGATTGGTTCGTTCGGTCTGGCCATTAGTCTGAGGATGGAAAGCCGAGGAAAAGGATAGGTCAATGCCCATCCTACCACAAAAGGCTCGCCAAAACCTTGAAACAAACTGGGAACCTCTGTCAGAAACAATATTCTCAGGAATGCCATGCAACCGAACCACATGCTGAAAGAACAAAGGTACCAAATCAGAGGAGGAAGGCAATTTTGCCAAGGGCACCAGATGGACCATTTTAGAAAAGCGATCACAGACCACCCAAATGACATCTTTTGAGAAACGGGAAGGTCAGAAATGAAATCCATCGAAATATGTGCCCAAGGCCTCTTTGGGACCGGCAAGGGCAAAAGCAACCCACTGGCACGAGAACAGCAGGGCTTAGCCCTAGCACAAATCCCACAGGACTGCACAAAAGTACGTACATCCCGTGACAGAGATGGCTACCAGAAGGATCTAGCCACTAACTCTCTGGTACCAAAGATTCCAGGATGACCAGCCAACACCGAACAATGAAGTTCAGAGATAAGTTTATTAGTCCACCTATCAGGGACGAACAGTTTCTCCGCTGGACAACGATCAGGTTTATTCGCCTGAAATTTTTGCAGCACCCGCCGCAAATCAGGGGAGATGGCAGACACAATGACTCCTTCCTTGAGGATACCCGCTGGCTCAGATAAACCCGGAGAGTCGGGCACAAAACTCCTAGACAGAGCATCCGCCTTCACATTTTTAGAGCCCGGAAGGTACGAAATCACAAAGTCGAAGCGGGCAAAAAATAACGACCAACGGGCCTGTCTAGGATTCAAGCGCTTGGCAGACTCGAGATAAGTAAGGTTCTTATGATCAGTCAATACCACCACGCGATGCTTAGCTCCTTCAAGCCAATGACGCCACTCCTCGAATGCCCACTTCATGGCCAGCAACTCTTGATTGCCCACATCATAATTACGCTCAGCGGGCGAAAACTTCCTGGAAAAGAAAGCACATGGTTTCATCACTGAGCAATCAGAACCTCTCTGTGACAAAACCGCCCCTGCTCCAATCTCAGAAGCATCAATCTCGACCTGGAACGGAAGAGAAACATCTGGCTGACACAACACAGGGGCAGAACAAAAACGACGCTTCAACTCCTGAAAAGCTTCCACAGCAGCAGAAGACCAATTAACCAAATCAGCACCCTTCTTGGTCAAATCGGTCAATGGTTTGGCAATGCTAGAAAAATTACAGATGAAGCGACGATAAAAATTAGCAAAGCCCAGGAACTTTTGCAGACTTTTCAGAGATGTCGGCTGAATCCAATCCTGGATGGCTTGGACCTTAACTGGATCCATCTCGATAGTAGAAGGGGTAAAGATGAACCCCAAAAATGAAACTTTCTGCACACCGAAGAGACACTTTGATCCCTTCACAAACAAAGAATTAGCACGCAGGACCTGAAAAACCATTCTGACCTGCTTCACATGAGACTCCCAATCATCTGAGAAGATCAAAATGTCATCCAAGTAAACAATCAGGAATTTATCCAGAAACTCACGGAAGATGTCATGCATAAAAGACTGAAACACAGATGGAGCATTGGCAAGTCCGAACGGCATCACTAGATACTCAAAATGACCCTCGGGCGTATTGAATGCAGTTTTCCATTCATCTCCTTGCCTGATTCTCACCAGATTATACGCACCACGAAGATCTATCTTAGTGAACCAACTAGCCCCCTTAATCCGAGCAAACAAGTCAGATAACAATGGCAAAGGATACTGAAATTTAACAGTGATCTTATTAAGAAGGCGGTAATCAATACACGGTCTCAGCGAACCATTCTTCTTGGCTACAAAGAAGAACCCTGCTCCCAGTGGTGATGACGATGGGCGAATATGTCCCTTCTCCAGGGATTCCTTCACATAACTGCGCATAGCGGCGTGTTCGGGCACGGATAAATTAAATAATCGGCCTTTAGGGAATTTACTGTTGTGAGTTCTGTTTTTGGGCTCCCTCTGGTGGTTACTGATGGTACTGGGTGACTTGTCTTTCCTGGGTCTCTGGGTTCCACCTGTTCCATCAGGATATGGGAGTTTCCTATTTAACCTGGCTTTGCTGGCATTTCCTCGCCGGTTATCAATGTATCCAGTGTGTCTTGTTACCTCTGCTCCCTGCTCCTAGAACCTTCTGGTCAAGCTAAGTTTGGATTTTCCTGTTTTGGTGTTTTGCTTTATTTGGTTTTTAGTCCAGCCTGCCGATATGTGATTCTTGCTGCTGGTTGCTCTAGTGGGCTGAAATTGCTCCTCATGTACCATGAGTTGGCACATGAGTTCAAGTAATTTCAGGATGGTTTTTTGAAGGGTTTTTCGCTGACCGCGCAGTTCACTTTTGTATCCTCTGCTATCTAGCTTTAGCGGGCCTCATTTTGCTGAAACTGTTTTCATACTGCGTATGTGCTTTCCTCTCATTTCACCGTCATTATATGTGGGGGGCTGCTATTTCTGTGGGGGATTTCTCTGGAGGCAAGAGAGGTCTGTGTTTCTTCTAATAGGGGAAGTTAGATCTTCGGCTGGAGCGAGACGTCTAGGATCATCGTAGGCACGTTCCCCGGCTACTTTTATTTGTGTGTTAGGTTCAGGGTCGCGGTCAGCTCAGGTTCCATCGCCCTAGAGCTTGTTTGTATCTGTGCTTGTCCTTTAGTGATCCCCTGCCATTGGGATCATGACAGTATAACCGGCCCACAAAGTGTTAATTGTATTGGCTGAAGTAGGAGGATAAGTAGTCTGAGGAAGTTTTTTTTTTTTTTTTCTTTCTCTTTCTCTTTCCCTCAGAGTTTGCTGCCTAGCCTTATTGCAGCCTGGCTACTTCCTCCTCCTCTTAATCTTTGAATGGCTCTGATCCCAGCTGTTTATCATGGACGTCCAGAGTTTGGCTTCCAGCCTGAATAATCTTGCCACTAAGGTTCAAAATATACAGGATTTTGTTGTACATGCTCCTATGTCTGCACCTAGAATTCCTGTCCCAGAGTTTTTTTCTGGAGATAGATCTCGTTTTCTGAATTTTAGGAACAATTGCAAGTTGTTTCTTTCTTTGAAATCTCGCTCCTCTGGAGACCCTGCTCAGCAAGTCAAGATAATTATATCTTTCCTGCGGGGTGACCCTCAGGATTGGGCATTTGCATTGGCACCAGGGGACCCTGCGTTGCTTAATGCGGATGCGTTTTTTCTGGCATTGGGTTTGCTCTATGAGGAACCTAACCAAGAGATTCAGGCTGAAAAGGCTTTGTTGGCCCTCTCTCAGGGGCAAGATGAAGCAGAAATTTATTGTCAAAAATTTCGGAAGTGGTCGGTGCTTACTCAGTGGAATGAGTGCGCTCTGGCTGCAAAGTTGAGAGATGGCCTTCCGTGTCGAGGGATGTGCGTTCTTTTGTGCAGTCTTGTGAGGTTTGTGCTCGGGCTAAGCCTTGCTGTTCTCGGGCCAGTGGATTGTTGTCACCTTTGCCTATCCCGAAGAGGCCTTGGACGCACATTTCCATGGACTTTATTTCGGATCTCCCTGTCTCTCAAAAAATGTCCGTCATCTGGGTTGTGTGTGATCGCTTTTCTAAAATGGTTCATCTGGTACCCTTGCCTAAGTTGCCTTCCTCCTCTGAGTTGGTCCCTCTGTTTTTTCAGAATGTGGTTCGTTTGCATGGGATTCCTGAGAACATCGTTTCTGACAGGGGATCCCAGTTTGTGTCTAGATTTTGGCGGACGTTCTGTGCTAAGATGGGCATTGATTTGTCCTTTTCGTCTGCATTCCATCCTCAGACGAATGGCCAGACTGAACGAACTAATCAGACCTTGGAAACTTATTTAAGGTGTTTTGTTTCTGCTGATCAGGATGACTGGGTTACCTTTTTGCCGCTGGCCGAGTTTGCCCTTAATAATCGGGCTAGTTCTGCTACCTTGGTTTCTCCTTTCTTTTGTAATTCGGGGTTTCATCCTCGTTTTTCCTCTGGTCAGGTGGAACCTTCTGATTGTCCTGGAGTGGACATGGTGGTGGATAGGTTGCATCGGATTTGGAGTCATGTGGTGGACAATTTGAAGTTGTCCCAGGAGAAGGCTCAGCAGTTTGCTAATCGCCGTCGCCGCGTGGGTCCTCGACTTCTTGTTGGGGACTTGGTGTGGTTGTCTTCTCGTTTTGTTCCTATGAAGGTCTCTTCTCCTAAGTTCAAGCCTCGGTTCATTGGTCCCTATAGGATCTTGGAAATTCTTAACCCTGTGTCGTTTCGTTTGGATCTCCCGGCATCGTTTGCTATTCATAATGTGTTCCATCGGTCGTTGTTGCGGAGGTATGAGGTACCTGTTGTTCCTTCGCTTGAGCCTCCTGCTCCAGTGCTGGTGGAGGGAGAATTGGAGTATGTTGTGGAGAAGATCTTGGATTCTCGTGTTTCCAGACGGAAACTCCAGTATTTGGTCAAGTGGAAGGGTTATGGTCAGGAGGATAATTCTTGGGTGGTTGCCTCGGATGTTCATGCTGATGATTTGGTTCGCGCTTTTCATAAGGCTCATCCTGGTCGCCCTGGTGGTTCTCGTGAGGGTTCGGTGACCCCTCCTCAAGGGGGGGGTACTGTTGTGAGTTCTGTTTTTGGGCTCCCTCTGGTGGTTACTGATGGTACTGGGTGACTTGTCTTTCCTGGGTCTCTGGGTTCCACCTGTTCCATCAGGATATGGGAGTTTCCTATTTAACCTGGCTTTGCTGGCATTTCCTCGCCGGTTATCAATGTATCCAGTGTGTCTTGTTACCTCTGCTCCCTGCTCCTAGAACCTTCTGGTCAAGCTAAGTTTGGATTTTCCTGTTTTGGTGTTTTGCTTTATTTGGTTTTTAGTCCAGCCTGCAGATATGTGATTCTTGCTGCTGGTTGCTCTAGTGGGCTGAAATTGCTCCTCATGTACCATGAGTTGGCACATGAGTTCAAGTAATTTCAGGATGGTTTTTTGAAGGGTTTTTCGCTGACCGCGCAGTTCACTTTTGTATCCTCTGCTATCTAGCTTTAGCGGGCCTCATTTTGCTGAAACTGTTTTCATACTGCGTATGTGCTTTCCTCTCATTTCACCGTCATTATATGTGGGGGGCTGCTATTTCTGTGGGGGATTTCTCTGGAGGCAAGAGAGGTCTGTGTTTCTTCTAATAGGGGAAGTTAGATCTTCGGCTGGAGCGAGACGTCTAGGATCATCGTAGGCACGTTCCCCGGCTACTTTTATTTGTGTGTTAGGTTCAGGGTCGCGGTCAGCTCAGGTTCCATCGCCCTAGAGCTTGTTTGTATCTGTGCTTGTCCTTTAGTGATCCCCTGCCATTGGGATCATGACAATTTACTACCAGGAATCAAATTGATAGCACAATCACAATCCCTATGCGGAGGTAGGGCATCGGACTTGGGCTCTTCAAATACATCCTGATAATCAGACAAGAACTCTGGGACCTCAGAAGGGGTGGATGACGAAATCGACAAAAATGGAACATCACCATGTACCCCCTGACAACCCCAGCTGGATACCGACATGGAATTCCAATCCAATACTGGATTATGGGTTTGCAACCCCAACACGACCACATCATGCAGATTATGCAACACCAGAAAGCGAATAACTTCCTGATGTGCAGGAGCCATGCACATGGTCAGCTGGGCCCAGTACTGAGGTTTATTCTTGGCCAAAGGTGTAGCATCAATTCCTCTCAATGGAATAGGACACCGCAAAGGCTCCAAGAAAAACCCACAACGTTTGGCATAATCCAAATCCATCAGATTCAGGGCAGCGCCCGAATCCACAAACGCCATGACAGAAAACGACGACAAAGAGCATATCAAGGTAATGGACAGAAGGAATTTGGACTGTACAGTACCAATGACGGCAGACCTAGCGGACCGCTTAGTGCGCTTAGGACAATCAGAAATAGCATGAGTGGAATCACCACAGTAGAAACACAGACCATTCAGACGTCTGTATTCCTGCCGTTCAACTCTAGTCATAGTCCTATCGCACTGCATAGGCTCAGGTTTAACCTCAGGCAATACCGCCAAATGGTGCACAGATTTACGCTCGCGCAAGTGTCGACCGATCTGAATGGCCAAAGACAAAGACTCATTCAAACCAGCAGGCATAGGAAATCCCACCATGACATCCTTAAGAGCCTCAGAGAGACCCTTTCTGAACAAAGCTGCCAGCGCAGATTCATTCCACTGAGTGAGTACTGACCATTTCCTAAATTTCTGACAATATACTTCTATATCATCCTGACCCTGGCACAAAGCCAGCAAATTTTTCTCAGCCTGATCCACTGAATTACGGTTCATCGTACAACAATCCGAGCGCCAGGAAAAACGCATCGACACTAGTCAATGCAGGGTCTCCTGGCGCAAGAGAAAATGCCCAGTCTTGAGGGTCGCCGCGCAAAAAAGAAATAGTAATCAAAACCTGTTGAATAGGATTACCAGAAGAATGAGGTTTCAAGGCCAGAAATAGCTTACAATTATTTTTGAAACTTAGAAACTTAGTTCTATCTCCAAAAAACAAATCAGGAATAGGAATTCTTGGTTCTAACATAGATTTCTGATCAATAGTATCTTGAATCTTTTGTACATTTATAACGAGATTATCCATTGAAGAGCACAGACCCTGAATATCCATGTCCACACCTGTGTCCAGAATCACCCAAATGTCTAGGGGGAAAAAAAAAAAATGAACACAGAGCAGAAAAAAAAAATGATGTCAGAACTTTTTCTTTCCCTCTATTGAGAATCATTAGTTTGGGCTCCTTGTACTGTTATGTTTGCTAATGACAGGTGTTATGAAGGCAATCCAGAGACACAGTGTGCTTAGCGATCAGCGCGCACACAGTGATCTGACAAATACCCAAAAACACAAGAACGAGCTCTGAGACGTGGAAACTCTGTAGACTGCACACCTGATCCTATCCTAAACACAACTAAAAGCGGCTGTGGATTGCGCCTAACAACTACCTAGGCAACTCGGCACAGCCTAAGAAACTAGCTAGCCTGAAGATAGAAAAATAGGCCTGACTTGCCCCAGAGAAATTCCCCAAAGGAAAAGGCAGCCCCCCACATATAATGACTGTGAGTAAGATGAAGAGACAAAACGTAGGGATGAAATAGATTCAGCAAAGTGGGGCCCGATATTCTAGGACAGAGCGAGGACAGTAAAGCGAACTTTGCAGTCTACAAAAAACCCTAAAGCAAAAACCACGCAAAGGGGGCAAAAAAGACCCACCGTGTCGAACTAATGGCACGGCGGTACACCATTTGCGTCTCAGAGCTTCCAGCAAAACAAAAGACAAGCTGGACAGAAAAAAAAACAACAAAATAGCAAAAAGCACTTAGCTATACGAACAGCAGGTCACAGGAACAATCAGGAGAAGCTCAGATCCAACACTGTAACATTGACAAGGAGCAAGGATAGCAGCATCAGGCGGAGTTAAGTAATGAAGCAGTCAACGAGCTCACCAGAACACCTGAGGGAGGAAGCTCAGAAGCCGCAGTACCACTTGTGACCACAGGAGTGAATTCAGCCACAGAACTCACAACACTGTACTGTGCTGTTAGGGCAGGAAAAAGAGAAGGGTGACTCCAAGGATGAGGAATGTGATAACACAGAGGATGATGATGATGAGGTGTTAGATCCCAGTTGGTGTGAACATAAAGACACACAGCGGATTAGGTCATCTGAGGAAGAAGACGAGGTTATGTTGTGCCGTAATTCACAGACACGTAGGTATGCAGCCACGACAAGCAATGCATCCTTAGCCACAACTGTCACTGTGACCAGCAGTTCGTGGGTCTGTAACTTGCAGGGGAGGCAAGGGTTGCCTAGCCTAGGCCTTTTTTGACACTGCAAAGGATGAGCCAACTCATGTTATCTGTCAAGGTAAAAAGTGCAATAATTTGACTACTACATGTATGAAACTTTACATGCACAATCAACATTCATTACTGTGGGAATTCCACTGCACAAAAAGGTGGACCAGCGGACCTCAACAATCATCAGCCACCCCATTAAACGCATCTACTGCTTCTTCCTCCTCCTCTGGTACAATACAAACAATTGAGATGCAGGTCTTCAACCGAAGAACCTCTGGTTCTTTACCCGATCCAGTCACGCTGATGGAGAGCCCGCATTCAGGTGTAATTGAAGGGGACATTCCTGCTGTTTTTGACCGATCTCAGAGAACGAGCACACCACAACTTTCTCAATTCACGATATCATCTCCACCTGCACCTCTAACAGGGTCCAGCATTTTGTCCACTTCACCATACTCTGCCCACTTTCAGCACTGTAGCCAGCCCCTGGTTCCTCAGTTGTGGTCACGTAAACAACTGTTTCCTCCTATGCACGCCAAAGCTAAGAAGTTGAACTCCACCATCTTCAATCTGTTGGCCACAGAAATGCTTGTGCCTGGTAGATACACATGATATCCGAAAGCTGATGGCCGTTGCAGTCCCCCAGTACTAATTGCCCAGTCGACCTTATTTTTCTAAGAAAGAGGTGCCTGCACTACACCAGCATGTCACAGACAATATCACATGTTCCTTAAATAAACCTTTGTCTGACAGAGTGAAATTCACCACAGAAAGTTGGACAAGTAAACATTTTTAAGTGTGTTACATCTCACTGACTGGGCACAGGGTGACTCTGGTAGCTGTGTGGGCAGGCGCTGCTCCACAAGTCTTGTAATTCCAAAGGCTTGCAGGAAAAACCTCTACATTTAACACTTCCTTTACTGCTTCTGACTCTTACTCTATCTCCTCTAGGGCCTTCACCTGCACCTTCAACCTCTGCATTGATGAGATACGCATTCCAACAGCACCTCCATACCATGAAGCCAGGGCTCACCACAATCAGGCATTATTAAAATTGATAAGCCTTGGAGATCGCAGTCATACAGCTGAAGAATTGTGGACAGCTCTCCAGGCCGAGTTTGATCCATGGCTGTCTTCCCTGAACCTGCATCCCTGGAAAGTCATGTCCAATAATGGTGCAAACCTGGTTGTTGCCCTACGGTGAGGCAAGCTCACACACATGCCTCAACTGTGGTGGTACAAAGTTTTCTCTGACACTATCCTGGCTTCGGTGAGCTGCTCCAGAAGGTCATAAGCTGTGTGCTTATTTCCAATGTTCGCACCCCTCAAGTCATCGAGTTGCATCGATACAGTGGTCTTTGTCCATGCCGTTAACAGGTTGATATGCCATATACCGCATGGTGGAATTCCACTCTGTACATGTTGCAGAGACTGTGCAGGAGCAATGATCCCTAACACAGTATGTCATGTCATATAGCCTGGGCCAATGCAGTAATAACATGGTGCATATCACATTTACAGAGTGGGCACAGATTAAGAACCTCTGCACACTTCTGCACAGTGTCAAAATGGCTACTAAGATGGTTAACACTTATGACACCATCATCAGCATCACTATTCTGGTCATCAATATGCTGGAGCAGACTTTGAATAGCCTCGGGAAGAGATAGTGGTGCCAGAAGAAGAGGCGGAAACAGAGGAGGATGCGGAAGGGATAACATTGTCTCTAAGTTCCAGACTGTCGTTGCACTGGCAGATGCCAAGGGAGGGTGGATTACTGAGATCGAGTGGGGCTGGTAATAACAGACAAAGTTATCGAAGGTGCAAGATCTGAGGAACAAATGGATGAGGAACAGTTGATGATGAAGAGGATTATCGTCCTCTCTCTGATGTTTGTTGTTGGCTGGAGGGGATGGATTAAATGAGCCTTATTGTTACCAAGCCACCAACACAGCAAGGGCTCGGACCTCATCATAAGCATATGAGTGCTTCCTTTCTGTACTATCTGCAACATGATCCCCATATACTTATGATTAGGAATACTGTTGACTACTGGGTTTTCACTTTATTAGATCCACTTTATAAAATCAAATTTTGCCAGATGCTTCCCACCCTGATAAGGGACCTGCCAATGCTGCAGTATTGAAACACGCTTTGACACAAGCATAAGAGAGCTTTTCCCCAACACAGCAGTGAAGCACACAGCTCACATAGCAGCTCTAGACTTCCAACCACTGGCACGTTAATTCGTCACTGCCAAAGCATTAGCAACAGACATGGTGTAAATGGAAGAAGCAATTTCTGCGAGTCGTTTGACAATTTTTTTTAGACCTGCTCATGCACCAGCACAACAGAGTTCAAGTCTTACACGTGGTGAATGAATGGAGAAGATGGTGTAGGAGTATCTAGAACTGAATATTAATACCAATCAGGGAGGGTTTGGACCCTTTCACATTTTGGTCTTCTAAAATGGATGATTGGCCTGAGCTCACCTCCCACGCCTTTCACATGGTTTATCATGCGCGGCAATCAGAGTTCTCTCAGAACATGTCTTTTGCACTGCTGGTAGTGTCTTGATGAATAAGAGCAACCTGCTGTCCCCTGAAAGTGTAGACGGCCTATCTTTTATCAAGATGAACAGGTCATGGATATCCAAGGACTTTTGCACCCCACTCGCAGACTGTGCAAACTGGGTGATATTTCATTGTTTAGTGTGATGTATTAGTGTTACATAACTGCACTCTGTGATATCTTTAGTGTGGCTTCTGTGCCTGCTGTCGCTGCTGCTGATGTTAACACAAATTTGTGGAAATATGAACAGTCATGGTTGTTCTACATCTGCTGGGTTAGCTGTAGTGGAAGACGTGTCGATCTCAACTATACTTTTTCTATTCTCGTGACAGTTATTCCACTTCCGTGAAGTCAGGCCCTCATTTTTAAAAATGTGAAAACTCCAGGTTGGGTGTCCATCTGCTGGACTTTGCATAGTCGAAGACCTGTTGGTCCCTATTGTGCTATTTCTGCTGTGGTGAAATGGATGCCACTTTGTTATTGTCTGCCAATAATTTTTTAAAATGTGAACACTCCTAGTTGAGTGTCCATCTGCTGGATTGGGTGTAGTGGAAGACCTGTTAGTCATTATACTATTTCTACTGTGGTGAAATTTTTGCCACGACTGTGGTTTAAATATGAACACTCCAGGTTGGTTGTCCCTCTGCTTGATTGGGTGTATTGGAAGACCTGTCTGTCTCAATTATACTATTTCTACTGTGGTGAAATTGATACAAAAGACAAAACTCACAACCCAAAACAAATTCAGCATGGGAAATATTGTGAAAGGATAATGTTTATTTATAAAATATTAAAAACGTATTACTGGCCAGCTGAAACTTGGTGGACTAATTATTGTGGACTGATCGCTAACAAGACCCATACACGGGGGAAGGCAATAAAGCCAAAAACAGGGCGACCAAAGAAGTCCATATAGAATAGTATGAAACAGATTTCTTTATTAAGATGTAAAAAACAGTACAAAGGACCAGGCTCAAAAAATGGCACATGCAGAAAGCAACCAATGTAAGGGAACAAAACAATATGAGTAAGTACGAGCGGACAGATGGAATAAACCCACCCCAGGTGGTCAACATGTATTATATGAAAACATACAGCTGTGCATGCATGTCTGAAATCACAGACTGCAACACTCTTAAATATAAGGATCGTATGTCCACCATATGCAGCATAAAGAGATACAAAAAACTATATACTAAATACTATAGAAAATAGGACATTACCTATCAATGCTGCGGGGTATAGGAAACTTCCAGGGGTCCGCTCACACACCCCAACGATCGTTACGGACACTCATTCTTCAGGGAGGGTAATGTCCTCAGTTTACTTGACTATTTTCTATAGTATTTAATATATAGTTTTTTGTATCACTTTATGCTGCATATGATGGACATACGATCCTTATATTTAAGACCTTTGCAGTCTGATTTCAGAAATGCATGCACACTACTCATATTGTTTTGTTCCCTTACATTGGTTGCTTTCTGCATGTGCCATTTTTTGAGCCTGGTCCTTTGTACTGTTTTTTACATCTTAATAAAGAAATCTGTTTCATGCTATTCTATATGGACTTCTTTGGTCACCCTGTTTTTGGCTTTATTGCCTTCCCCCGTGTATGTGGTGAAATTGATGCCACTTCTGTGGTGTAAGGCCCTCATTTGTTTAAATGTAAACACTCCTGGTATGGTGTCCATCTGATGGATTGGGTGTAGTAGAAGACCTGTTGGGCCCTATTATAGTGTTTCTACTGTGGTGAAATTGCGGCCACTACTGTGGTTTAAGGCCCTCTTTTGTTTCAATGTGAACACTCCTTGTTGGTTGTCCATATGATAGGTTGGGTGTACTGGAAGATCTGTTGGTCCCTATTATACTATTTGTACTGTGGTGAAATTGATTTCACTTTTGTGGTGTAAGGCCATCATTTGTTTAAATGTAAACACTCCTGGTATGTTGTCCATCTGATGGATAAGGTGTAGTAGAAGACCTGCTGGGCCATATTATAGAGTTTCTACTGTGGTAAAATTGATGCAACTTTTGTGGGGTGAGGCTCTCATTTGATTAAATGTGAACACTCCTGGTTGGGTGTCCATCTGCTGGATTGGGTGTAGTGGAAGACCTGTCAGTCCCAATTATATTATTTCTACTGTGGTGAAATTGAAGCCACTTAATTATTGTCTGCCAATAATTTTTGAAAATGTGAACACTCCTGGTTGCCTGTCCATCTGCTGGATTGGGTGTAGTGGAAGACCCGTCGTTCCCTATTATACTATTTCCATTGTTATGAAATTGATGCCACTTTTGTGGTATAATGCCCTCATTTCTTTAAATGTGAACACTCCTGGTTGGTTGTCCATCTGCTGGATTGGGTGAAGTGGAAGACCTGTTGGTCCCTATTTTACTATTTCTACTGTGGTGAAATTGATGCCACTTTTGTGGTGTAAGGCCTTCATTTGTTTAACCCCTTTCTGACCTCAGACGGGATAGTACATCTGAGGTCAGAACCCTCGATTTGATGCGGGCTCCGGCTGTGAGCCTCCATCAAAGTCAGGACCTATCAGCTGTTTTTGAATCGCAATCCACCCGCCGCTATTAACTAGTTCAATGCCGCTGTCAAACGCTGACAGTGGCATTTAACTAGAGCTTCCGGCCATCCGGATGGAAATGAGCACATCGCTGACCCCCGTCATGTGATCGCGGGTCAGCGATGTGTCGGCATGACTACCAGAGGTCTCCTTGAGAACTCTATAGTTGTTGATGCAGGATTGCTATGAGTGCCACCCTGTGGACGGCGCTCATAGCAATGCTGTAATTCTACTACATAGGGGTGGTCTATGCATCGCTTCTACGTTGCAGCGCCAATCGAGTTGTGCCAGCTTCTAGCCTCCCATGGAGGCTATTGAAGCATTGTAAAGGTAAAAAAAATGTTTAAAAAAATATGAAAACATTTTAAAAAATAGAAAAGTTAAAATTTCCCCCCTTTCAAAATAAAACAATAAAAAAAAAAAATCTACACATATTTGGTATCACCGCTTTTAGAATCGCCTGAACTATCAATGAAAAAAAAAATTAACCTGATCGCTAAACGGCGCAGCGAGAAATTGATTCGAAATGCCAGAATTACCTTTTTTTGGTTGCCGCGACATTGCATTAAAATGCATTAACGGGAGATCAAAAGAGCGTATCTGCACCAAAATGGTATCATTAAAAATATCAGCTCAGCATGCAAAAAATAAGCCCTCACCGGACCCTAGATCACAAAAAATGGAGACGCTACGGGTAACGGAAAATTGCGCAATTTTTTTTTAAGCAACGTATGACATTTTTTTTTACCACTGAGATAAAATAAAACTTAGATATCTTTGGTGTCTATGAACTCATAATGACCTGGAGAATCAAAATAGCAGGTCAGTTTTAGCATTTAGTAAGTCTAGCAAAAAAGCCAAACAAAAATCAAGTGTGGGATTGCACTTTTTTTCAATTTCACCGCACTTGGAATTTTTTTTACCGTTTTCTAGTATATGACATGCTAAAACCAATGATGTTATTCAAACGTACAACTTGCTCTGCAAAAAATAAGCCCTCACATGGCCACATTGATGGAAAATTAAAAAAGTTATGGGTCTGGGAAGGAGGGAAGCGAAAAATGAAAACGCTAAACCGAAAAAAGCTGGGGTCATGAAGGGGTTAAATGTGAACACTCCTGTTTGGGTGTCCATCTGCTGGATTGGACATAGTGGTAGACCTGTTAGTCACTATTATACTATTTCTACTATGGTGAAATTGACACTTTAGTATTGTCTGCCAATAATTTTTGGAAATGTGAACACTCCTGGTTGGGTGTCCATCTGCTGGATTGTATGTAGTGGAAGACCTGTCAGACCCTGTCTGACTATTTTAACTGTGGTGAATTTGATTTCAATTTTGTAGTGTCTGCTACTGTGTAGACTTCTGATTGGGTCTCCTTCATGCGTGTTGCCTGTAGCAGTAGGCCTCCGAGACCGTCAGGTCTCCACTTCCTTGGACTCAACTACCCTTTTTACTATCCTTAAATTTTTCTGACAATAGTTGTCTGCGAAACTGATATTTGTGCCACCTGAGTGTGGCTCACCATGAAAGAAGGTAGAGGTGTTGCATGTGGTATCAGGGCTCCCAGCAAAAGAGGTCTACTCTGATCCCTCACCCACCTCGTCTTACTGTGATGTTCAATTGAGTGCCGTAAATGCTGTCCCAGCCCCTGATACCTCATGCCTTGCTGATTGCTGCAATACCATACTACAGTTTTTACTGTGGGTGAACTGAGGCCACTTTCCTGGTGTCTGTCCTTCATTTGATGTGTTTTTGCAGCATTTAGAGCCATTATAAGGTGTTGTGCATGCCTTAGTTTTTACCTCCCATTGACATGAATGGTGTTCGGTTATGTGTGGTGAATATTCGATGAATTAATAAGCGAATATTGCAAATTCGTTGATCGTAATCCGAACCAAACACTGAAATATTCGCGCATCTCTAATTCCGATGGATAAAAGGAATACAATATTGGGACTGAATATGATTGTCTACTGAAAAGAGCTCTTCTCCAACCTCTCTGATGAGTTAACTCTTCTATCTGATGTAGATTTTATGCATTGACTTTGCTGCTCCCCACTTATTTTATCATCCCTTTGTATTATTGTATTGTGTTCTAAAATTATTATTAAATCGTGAGTGGGTGTGTACTTTTCTTTATTGGTACTTGTTACTTTCATAACTTACTGTTAGGGCTAGTGGAACGCACAGTAATAGGTACGCTTTTGTGTCTTCAAGTTCTTTGGTGGTGTGAACAGGTTTCTACAGACTTGTTCACTGTGCAAGTAGCCCATGTGTTTTTGGTTCTACGAGTAATAGGTAGGTAACTACAAGGTGCGTTCACAGCCTGGGGTCCACCGTGCAGAGATATCTGCTGCTAAGTAACGGCGGATGGACTCTGAGCTCACACGTGGGTTAGGCTTCACCCCGTGTGAACTGGTAGCAAACTCTGTTGCCTCATAGAGTCGCGCTGTACACAGAACTAATACACTAACTAGGCTAATTGCCCCCACTGACGCTATCTGCCTGCCTGAGTGTACAGTCCCAATGCTAACAGCTTCACACCACATAAGAACTGAGTGGTATAATATCCACTGGCATAAGCCAAAACACATTTAACATAGTTAGATGGTGGTATGGTGAGAGGTGCATTTGATACTAGCGCATGGCCGTGCGGCCATGCGAGCCTTAAATAGTTACAGCACGCACAGGGCCTTCAAAGAAGGACCAATGGAGTTGCTGCAGTACCTGAGCATGTGACCCTAAATCTCCACTGAGTGATCTTGCCCGGGCATGCTCAGAGTGCAAAGCAGGACTTAGTCTTAGTACCTACAAGGACCTTCCAAGAAGGACCAATGGAAGTTGCTGCAGTACCTGAGCATGTGACCCTAGATCTCCACTGAGAGATCTTGCCCTGGGCATGCTCAGTGTGTGCAAAGCAGGACTTAGTCCCAGAAAAGCCTGCTCACCGCAGATCAGTGCAGGGTACAATAGCAGAGCCTGGAGAGGCAGTAGTAACCCTCTGCACAGTATCAGTCCCAGTGAGAGGCTGGGAGTGACGTCTCCGATGAGCAGGCTGCACTGCGGCCGATGCAGAATGGGAGACCACAGCAGACACAGATCGAGATTCCCCCTGCACAGCAGAGGAAACTTGACTCCTAACACTTACCAATCCATAATGTTTTATGTATTATTGTCAGTAGGTTTATAAATATTACAGATTTGGTAAAATTACCTTTAACAACTAGTGACAGATATGATACAAGTGCAAATAAGATTATGTGGTACATCAAAAGAGCCTGGAATCTGCTGGTATAACTTTAATTTGAGAAAAACAAAAAATGGAGAGATTTAATTGCTTGAAGTATCAAGAAACATTAAGCTTTAGTATGCCACATCTGTGTCAAGATGAAACCCCATTGTGCGTTACCGGGAATGGAAGAGGAAGAGATAGGATGAAAACATTAAGTATTTCATTTAGCCTTACTATAATATTTTTATCTACTTCAGTTCCTAGGACTCCCTCATCTGTATCAAAGTTTTTATTAAACATTTCAAGGGTAGAGAATGTGCTACAAATTATATATGAGGCAGATCTCATGTGTCGGAATTTGAGAGGGAGAACTTACAACAAATGTTTTCCATTCATAGAGAAATAAAGTCTGATGAGTCCCTTCTAAATGCATTTATAGGATGTCCACAATTAAAGACTTTGTATGCCCACCAATTTAAAACAATCTAAATGATCACCATGTTTTACAGTATAGATTTTTGAGGGTCTTTCATCATATATAGGAGTAATATACTGCAGACTAACCAAATATTAGAAGTCTGTAATTTTCTTTCTGTCTCTAAGGTACATAGAATTGTTAATATAACATACAGCGCTTACTATGTCTTGGCAAACACAAAGCAATCGGCACAAAAAAAGAAAATAGATTTTTTATTTAAAATACTTTGAAAAACATTTAATAGCTGTAAAAATACATTGCAAATTGCTTTGAGTAAGAACAGCTTTCCTGAAATAAAAATGTGGCCACTGAATACTGTATATTCTGCACAGAACCATTTTAAAATGCTTGGAAAAAAAAAATTATTAAAACGGAGCTTTATTAAAACTATACAATAAAAATCAATTATTCTAATATTTATTAGCTGTATGTAATTTATTGACTTTCAGAACTTTACAAAATGAAATTAGAATAACTAATTAAAGCACATCAGTTAGTTAAATATGCTGACTGATGTAAGTATAGCATATTACATGAACAGGAAAATGTTCCCATTAGTCAAAATGGAAGGGATGAGCAATATATTTGAGTGGAATTGAATTCCATTCTTATTATGCAAAATGCAGAATTTTTATAAATTGCTTTGCTGTGGATTCAGCAAGAGAGCGGCGGCTGACTGTCATGTTTCTGAGCCATAAAGAGACATGAAGAGGTAAAGAAAAAAATGAAAAACAAACGAAAGATGTATACTCCATATTATGTGCACCTGTCCGGGCCTTCCACTCATTTTTGTGAACTATCCTGTCCTTGTCACATCTTATCACTGTCACAAGTGCTGAATTCCATAGGCATTTGATGCTTAGCTGGGACTTCTGGCTCTGACCAGGCCCATGATAGTCCGGAGCATGCATGTCCATTAGTGATGAGTGAGTGTGCCCGCCACTCAAGTTTTCCGAGCATGCTCGGGTGTTCTCCGAGTTTCTTGGGCATGCTCGTAGATTATGTTTGTGTTCCCACAGCTGCATGATTTGCGGCTCTTAGACAACCTTAACCTTCGTCCGGCTGAGTAGGTACAATTGTAACTATTCCGTTTTAAAGTTGCAATAACTTTTTTTTTTTGAAAAGCCGTAGAGGGCTGAAATTTCGTGACATCTCTGCAGTTTTGGTCCAGAATATATTGGCCAAATTTCAATAAAATATATAGGATAGGTGGTAACTTGTCGATTGCCAGAAGTCTGATGGCTTAGACCCATAGTGATTGGCAGAACGTGGAATTTAATCTGTGATTAGCATTGATTAGTGTTGAGCGATACCGTCCGATACTTGAAAGTATCGGTATCGGATAGTATCGGCCGATACCCGAAAAATATCGGATATCGCCGATACCGATATCCGATACCAATACAAGTCAATGGGACACCAAGTATCGGAAGGTATGCTGATGGTTCCCAGGGTCTGAAGGAGAGGAAACTCTCCTTCAGGCCCTGGGATCCATATTAATGTGTAAAATAATGAATTAAAATAAAAAATATTGATATATTCACCTGTCCGGCGGCCCCTGGACATCACGCTGCTAACCGGGCGGCTTCTTTGTTTAAAATGCGCGCGTTTAGGACCTGCGAATGACGTCCTGGCTTCTGATTGGTCGCGTGCCGCCCATGTGACCGCCACGCGACCAATCAGAAGCCGTGATGTCATTCGCAGGTCCTCAATTCCTAGAATTAGAAGTTTAGTGAATGAGAATGACGTCGCGGCTTCTGATTGGTCGCGTGGCGGTCACATGAGCGGCACGCGACCAATCAGAAGCCGCGACGTCATTCTCATTCACTAAACTCCTAATTCTAGGAATTGAGGACCTGCGAATGACGTCACGGCTTCTGATTGGTTGCGTGGCGGTCACATGGGCGGCACACGACCAATCAGAAGCCGGGACGTCATTCGCAGGTCCTAAACGCGCGCATTTTAAACAAAGAAGCCACCCGGTTAGCAGCGTGATGTCCAGGGGCCGCCGGACAGGTGAATATATCAATATTTTTTATTTTAATTCTTTATTTTACACATCCCTATGGATCCGATACCGATACCCGATACCACAAAAGTATCGGATCTCGGTATCGGAATTCCGATACCGCAAGTATCGGCCGATACCCGATACTTGCGGTATCGGAATGCTCAACACTAGCATTGACATTTGCAAATCATTTATGTATAGGTATTTATTTATTTTGCCATATGTGAAAATCACTGAAACCACTCATTAGAAAAACTGACACTTTGACCAAATAATGATGAAAATATGATGAAAAGCTCTGATAAATAACAGTCTGTCTTTTTTACACATGAGAAAAATAAAGATTTTCAAATAAATGAATTATAGAGAAAAATGTCTATGTTATAAGTAGATGTAAACACGTAGTTTGGCAATCAACCTTACTGTTTGAAATAAAGGACATAGGTTCAGAAAGATATAGCTACCGTATATATTTGAGTATAAGCCGACCCGAGTATAAGCCGACCCCCCTAATTTTGCCACAAAAACTGGGAAAACTTATTGACTCGAGTATAAGCCTAGGGTAGGAAATGCAGCAGCTACCGGTGAATTTCAAAAATAAAAATAGATGCTCCATACCGTTCATTATTGCCCCATAGATGCTCCATATAAAGCTGGGCCCCATATAATGCTCTGCACCATTCATTATTGCCCCATAGATGCTACATATAAAGCTGTGCCATATAGAATGCTCTGCACCGTTCATTATGGCCCCATAGATGCTCCATATAAAGCTGTGCACCATATACAATGCTCTGCACCGTTCATTATGGCCCCATAGATGCTCCATATAAAGCTGTGCCATATTGAATGCTCTGCACCTTTCATTATAGCCCCATAGATGCTCCATATAAAGCTGTGCCACATATAATGCTCTGCACCGTTCATTATGGCCCCATGGATGCTCCATATAAAGCTGTCCAATATATAATGCTGCTGCTGCAATAAAAAAAATCACATACTCACCTCTCTTGCTCAGGGCGCCGGCGCTTTCAATATTTACCTGCTCCTCATGTGGCTCCGTCTCCAGCACTGACACTCAGCAGAGGGCGCGCACTGACTACGTCACGGCGCCCTCTGACCTAAGCGTCACTGCCAGAGGACGTTGGAGATGGAGCAGCAGCGGAGCGAGGAGCAGGTAAATATCGCGCAGTACTCCCCTCCCCGTATACTTACCTGCTCCCGGCGCGGTCCCTGCAGTCCCTGCTTCTCCTGGCGCTGCATCTTCTTCCTGTATTGAGAGGTCACAGTTACAGCTCATTTTCAGTCATTAATATGCGGCTCCACCTCTATGGGAGGTGGAGCCGAATATTCATGACTGTAATGAGCGGTACCATGTGACCACTCCATACAGGAAGAAGATGCAGCGCTGGAAGAAGCAGGGACCGCGCCGGAGCAGGTCAGTATAACTAGACAGCCCCCGACCCCCCTCCCCTGCTGACCCCCGGGTATGACTCGAGTATAAGCCGAGAGGGGGACTTTCAGCCAAAAAAAATGGACCGAAAATCTCGGCTTATACTCGAGTATATACGATATGTCTTGTTGTCTGACATTTTAAACAATCCATAGACTCTGGTAATTTTTACGACAAATGGATCACTAGATACATGTTTTTTATGAAGGATATTTTATATCGCTTCCTTTACTGTGATTGATCATTTAAAACAGCTTCTTAATGTCAAGGAAATCATTACCTTATTACCTGACTTTATTAGTAATTGGCTGCTTTTAAGGTTAATCTTCATATTACTTGGAATTTGCACTAGTTGTTATGGCAATTTATGTGTTTATGTCTGCTGCTTTTAACTTACAATTCAAAATGCCATGTCTTTTAGCGAAACCATAGAAATCTGCTAAACATTAACTTCAGCTCAGATAAATAGCATTTATGCATACTCAATACCTCTACTGAAAGCTACAGCAGGCACACAGTGTAAGGCCGGTGTCACACTTGCGTGTGCTATGTGAGAAACTCGCGTGAGTCTCTCGCATCAATACCCTGCACTGCCACCGGTAGAGGTTCAGGCCGGAGCATTCAGCTGCATAGAAATACAAGCAGCCGCATGCTCCTGTCCCGAGTGCCGGCGGTAGTGTCGGGTTTTGAGGCGAGAGACTTGCTTGAGTTTCTCACATAGCACACCCAAGTCTGACACCGGCCTAAAGGTGAAAAGTAGGACAAATGCAAAATACTATTGAACAACCACTCATACACCTACCAACCATTGGGGAGGAGAATTACCTACATAGTATTATAGATGCACACTGATAAGGCTTTTTAAAGGTCCAGTTAAACAGATACGAATAGGTGTAGTGCCCATATTATAGGATCAAGCGGGCTGCGCAGTACAATGCAAGTCCCCTCAAAAACAACCATATTTCCTCCCATCTATACAACAGGGTCCGATTGCATCCTGCAAAGATGAAAAAGAAAGAATAGTTTATTATAATCTAAGTTAAAGAAAAGTTAGAATGCTGTAACATGTAAACAGAAGCAAGAATATAATGATTTTGAAATCTCATATAGCCAGATTTTATTCCCAATGGAACACATACTAAAAGGTGAAAGTTAGGCATTTTTCCATTTTCTTGAACAAAAGAAAAAAATTGACTGCAGCATCACATCTTAAGAAAGTTGCATTTTGGTTATTAAAGGGGTGGAAAAGTAAGTGATACTAATGAAAAACAGCTGGAGGCTCAACTTTCAACTAAGCCACAAAATTGTATATCAAAAGAACATGGTACAAAGGTAGAGTCTCTGAGAAGCAAAAATGGTCAAAGGTTCACTAATCTGTGAATTGCCTCTAAAAATTGTGGAATAATTTTGGAAAAATGCTCCTCAAAGTAAATTAGCAAAGACTGCATATCCAACTCACTTCAGTGCATAATATAATCAAAAGATCCAGAGCTTCTGGAGAAATCCCCTTGCTCAAACACACGTCCATAGTCAATATTGAATACTCATAAATAGGAATGGGCGAACCCGAACTGTAAAGTTTCGGGACAATACCGAACACATAATGCTCGGTCACACGGTTACAGTTCGGGTCCAGTTCGGGCTGTAAAAAAACCTGAAAATTAATAATAAACATAATAATATACTTACCTGTCCAGCGACGCATCCTTCCGTCTCACTATCTAAGTATAATTATAAAGTTTGTATATTCTCCATGTGTTTGCGTAGGTTTCCTCCGGGTTCTCCGGTTTCCTCCCACATTCCAAAGACATACTGATAGGGATTCTAGATTGTGAGCCCCATTGGGGACAGCGATGATAATGTGTGCAAACTGTAAAGCGCTGCGGAATATGTTAGCGCTATATAAAAATAAAGATTATTATTATAATGTTTATTATTAACTTTCTGCCTTTTTTAACAGCACCCCCCTCCCCATCCCATATATATAAAGTCCGAGATTGGGGTTCGGACACAAGTTTGTGTCATGTTTGGCCCCGAACTCTGCAAAAAACTCGGGCGATCCCGCAGATCCCGAACATCAGGGGGGGTTCACCCATCACTACTCATGATCTATGGGCCATCAGGCAGCAATACATTAGACATGATTCGATCATTTAACATTACTGTCACAAGGATATTGTGACAGAGCAGGGCTGGAAGATCGTGCTGTCTGGAACTCCTGCACTGATTAGAACTGCTTTAAATCCTATTAAACAGTGTAAGTTTTCCTTGCTCTGTCATTGCAAGGGTAAATCAATTCAGGTGATCTTCTGGAGCTCTCATTTCTGACTTGTCTCAGCTGTTTTGTCTTGACCACTATCCTCTGGTATATATGCTCACCAATGGCACTTGGAAGTTGCCAGTGATAGTTTTCCCATTTCCTGGTTTGGAGTAGAAGGAGAAGTTCCATGTTTGGAGTAGGCGGTTGAAATGTTTTTCAGGATATTTCAGGATATTTCTGCATGGAGTCGGTTAGCATGTTTATCCTTATCTTCTACTGTTTGGTTTCTTCTTCCTATTCCTCCCCTACTTCCCAATCTGTTGTTTTATAAGTGTATTTGTATGATTGTAGTTTTCTTTTAAAAAAAATGATTGTAGTTTTTCTTTTGTAGTTTTTTCCTGCCAGTTTACCCCAGTCTGTCTGGTTAGTGTTTTACTATATACTTTGGCCTCACACATCTGTGGGTGAGAGAGGAAACACATAAGGGTTAAGATAGGAGCATATCAAGGTACAAAATCCCAGTGTCTCCATATTCCGGGGGACAAGGATAGTCTAGTGCACCCCTAATTTGAGGGATGAGATAGGTACCCACAGTTCTTTGTCACTATTTGACAATTACTGCATGGGCTCAGGAGTGCCTCCAAAAATAAATATTAACACAATTTGTGTGAAATGCACAAATGTAAGTTAAAGGACGATCATATAAAGAAGAATCCATGTGACAACACAATCCAGAAACACTGCTCTCTTCTCTGGGTGTTCTTCTTACCTTTGAATGTTGCTGCTTACTTACAGTACAGACCAAAAGTTTGGACACACCTTCTCATTTAAAGATTTTTTCTGTATTTTCATGACTATGAAAATTGTACATTCACACTGACGGCATCAAAACTATGAATTAACACATGTGGAATTATATACTTAACAAAAAAGTGTGAAACAACTGAAATTATGTCTTATATTCTAGGTTCTTCAAAGTAGCCACCTTTTGCTTTGACGACTGCTTTGCACACTCTTGGCATTTTCTTGATGAGCTTCAAGAGGTAGTCACCAGAAATGGTCTTCCAACAATCTTGAAGGAGTTCCCAGAGATGCTTAGCACTTGTTGGCTCTTTTGCCTTCACTCTGCGGTCCAGCTCACCCCAAACCATCTCGATTGGGTTCATGTCTGGTGACAGTGGAGGCCAGGTCATCTGACGTAGCACCCCATCACTCTCCTTCTTAGTCAAATAGCCCTTACACAGCCTGGAGGTGTGTTTGGGGTCTTTGTCTTGTTGACAAATAAATGATGGTCCAACTAAACGCAAACCGGATGGAATAGCATGCCGCTGCAGGATGCTGTGGTAGCCATGCTGGTTCAGTATGGCTTCAATTTTGAATAAGTCCCCAACAGTGTCACCAGCAAAGCACCCCCACACCATCACACCTCCTCCTCCATGCTTCACGGTGGGAAAGAGGCATGTAGAGTCCATCTGTTCACCTTTTCTGCGTCGCACAAAGACACGGGGGTTGGAACCAAAGATCTCAAATTTAGACTCATCAGACCAAAGCACAGATTTCCACTGGTCTAATGTCCTTTCCTTGTGTTCTTTAGCCCAAACAAGTCTCTTCTGCTTGTTGCCTGTCCTTAGCAGTGGTTTTGTAGCAGCTATTTTACCATGAATGCCTGCTGCACAAAGTCTCCTCTTAACAGTTGTTGTACAGATATGTTTGCTGCTAGAACTCTGTGTTGAATTGACCTGGTCTCTAATCTGAGCTGCTGTTAACCTGCGATTTTTGAGGCTGGTGACTTGGATAAACTCATCCTCAGAAGCAGAGGTGACTCTTGGTCTTCCTTTCCTGAGGTGGTCCTCATGTGAGCCAGTTTCTTTGTGGCGCTTGATGTCTTTTGCTACTGCACTTGGGGACACTTTCAAAGTTTTCTCAATTTTTTGGACTGACTGACCTTCATTTCTTAAAGTAATGATGGCCACTTGTTTTTCTTTACTTAGCTGCTTTTTTTCTTGCCATAATACAAATTCTAACAGTCTATTCAGTAGGACTATCAGCTTTGTATCCACCAGACGTCTGCACAACACAACTGATGATCCCAACCCCATTTATAAGGCAAGAAATTCCACTTATTAAACCTGACAGGGCACACCTGTGAAAAGAAAACCATTCCCAGTGACTACCTCTTGAAGCTCATCAAGAGAATGCCAAGAGTGTGCAAAGCAGTCATCAAAGCAATAGGTGGCTACTTTGAAGAACCTAGAATATAAGACAAAATTTCAGTTGTTTCACACTTTTTTGTTAAGTATATAATTCCAAATGTGTTAATTTATAGTTTTGATGCCTTCAGTGTGAATGTACAATTTTCATAGTCATGAAAATACAGAAAAACCTTTAAATGAGAAGGTGTGTCCAAACTTTTGGTCTGTACTGTATGTTTGGTCAGCAAGTACGTTTGATAACACCTTCTTGGGTGTTGACTCAACAGGTTCCAAATGCTTTGATTGCAAGTATGTGCGCAATGGAGAGGCAAAATTAAAAATATATATATTTTACTTTACTTTTCATGCACTATTTCATCCTGTGTTTAATTCAACATGAAAAAAATGTTGAACAATGTCTTTAAATTTAGTTTTGTAGGGACAGATTTTCTTGAAATATAACATTTTTTTCGTTTTTCATTTTTTTTGATGTATATAGTGGGGGTAGGAAAAAGAGCCAGGCATACCTTTATTGTAGGCCTTAACACTGACTCTGTTGTCGGGAGTCCTGAGATCAGGGGCTCCTTCCATATCCCTAACACTAGGGGCGCCCTAGCTAGCCTGATTCCACGGGTTATTTCCGATGTTGAAGATGCTGGAGCAACGTATCTTGCCTTAGCTCCTCAATCCGTCCTCAGTCTGCATGTTTCCCCCACCCAGCGAATAGGGGACTCGTAGTGTACCATAATTCACCAACCAGACTAGCAAGGTGTTAAGGTTGGAGGAATGCACTAAATAAAATATAAAATAAGGTGCAATTGCAGCCTGGGGTCCATCATGCAGAAATGAATCTGCTGCTAGTTTGAACAATCATGGAACAAAACTGTGAGCGTTACCTTAAACACACTGTGTTAGCGCCACACGATGTGAATGGAACACTGAGTACCAAGCTCAGTTACTTCATCGAGAGGTACTGCACTAAGAATGCTAAATACTATACCCTGTTAACGTTACAGGGATGTTAGCACGTGGATTGAGCTTGCTCTGCAACTAAACTGTGCTAACTGCACATACAAATGAAGCAGATGATGTGCCAAGAGAAGGAATCCTTACGACGCTAGGAGGAGGAAGGATATGGGTTGAGCTTGCTCTGTAACTGAACCGTGCTAACCGCACACATGAACAAAACAGATGCTAAACCAAGCGACTAGTCACCCCAGTCCTGATGCTACTGAAATTGTGCCTGACCGGCACTCTAAGCATGTAGCAGACTAGAGACTCAGGCATTGAGCCATTGGTAAGAAACCGCATAAGTGTGCTACCTGCCTGACAATGCGTACAGTCTTTGAGCATAGACAGACCCACACAAACATGCTGACAGAGTGGTAGAGTAACCACCCACACACACATAACATAAATGACACTAGCACCACTGAGAGCCTTCTATATCTAGGCTTATCTAGGCTCCTCCCCAAACATTTATACTCAGTCGGCTGAGAAATCGCCCGCTGGCCAATCCAGAACTGCCACATCACCAGAGCAGCTAATGTCCGACAATCAATAAGAAGATGCTACATCACAGACATGCTCAGGAAGGTGATTTCTGGAATTAGACTTCAGAGTGCAAGGCTGCACCTGCATTTCCCTGGTTACCATAGACTTGGCTGAAGAGCTTACAGTAACCAAACGTATACCACGAGCCAGAGCAAGATGCTGGGACTGACTTCTGTGCTGAGCAGCAATCGGGGTGTCTGGGTCTGGATGGGAGACCACAGTAGCAGTTAATGCTTGGGATCTATCCCAAGCAGCAGGAGAATCCCGACGTCTTACACAAGGTAATGCGAACAGGGGTAACAAAAAATACCACACATTCAACACACATACAACAGAGGTGTGCACTGGGGAGCGAAGGATGGTGTTAAACCAAAGTGGGAGAAGAAAGGGAATTGTCACACATTCAAAACCAAGCAACAGTCACAGATAAATCCACCAACCACCTACTCAAATAAGCATCAACAACAACCTCCAGCCATGCAGCAAAAGTTACTCTGACAATGAGTGCTTGCCAGGACCCAGATTATATAGGAGATGGGAGGGTTAGTTGAGAGCTTTAGCTACAGGAGCTCTCAACAGAGCAGATTAACCCCTGCACTGCCCAAATAAATTTACACCATTTAATACAAAGGTGATGTGCTTCTAACCAGTGCAGGAGTAGGAGAAATCAGACACTGCGGTCTTATGGCTCCTCTCTTTCATGGTAACCCCATGACAACACTATTCTTTTTACATTTTGTAAACTACTGTAGTTGCAAAGTGTTTAAATGCAGCAGATCTCACTTCTAGGACACCTACAGATCATGAGAAAGTGGTTGTGTGTTCCATGTGAATATTTGTGGCCATAGCACAATTCAGTTTAATGGAGAAGTGTTGGGCATGTGTACAACCCATCCTGTAGCTAGTTTATACAGCAATTGTCACTCATGATCACTACAGCTCCATTTACACAGGGGACTTTGAGATCTTGTTTTTGTGGTCTGTGTAAGTCACAGCAATAAAGCTAAAGATAATCATGTAATTACCACTTACCACTTATCCAGTGAAGCATGAAACTAAATCATGAATTACAAGACACATATTTGACCACGGCAGTTGATCACTAGCTTTAACCCCTTCAAGACCCAGCCTATTTTGACCTTAAAGACCTTGCCGTTTTTTGCAATTCTGACCAGTGTCCCTTTATGAGGTAATAACTCAGGAACGCTTCAACGGATCCTAGCGGTTCTGAGATTGTTTTTTCGTGACATATTGGGCTTCATGTTAGTGGTAAATTTAGGTCAATGAATTCTGCGTTTATTTGTGATAAACACGGAAATTTGGCGAAAATTTTGAAAATTTCGCAATTTTCACATTTTGAATTTTTATTCTGTTAAACCAGAGAGATATGTGACACAAAATAGTTAATAAATAACATTTCCCACATGTTTACTTTACATCAGCACAATTTTGGAAACAAATTTTTTTTTTGTTAGGAAGTTATAAGGGTTAAAATTCGACCAGCGATTTGTCATTTTTACAACGAAATTTACAAAACCATTTTTTTTAGGGACCACCTCACATTTGAAGTCAGTTTGAGGGGTCTATATGGCTGAAAATACCCAAAAGTGACACCATTCTAAAAACTGCACCCCTCAAGGTACTCAAAACCGCATTCAAGAAGTTTATTAACCCTTCAGGTGCTTCACAGCAGCAGAAGCAACATGGAAGGAAAAAATGAACATTTTACTTTTTAGTCACAAAAATTATCTTTTAGCAACAATTTTTTTATTTTCCCAATGGTAAAAGGAGAAACTGAACCATGAAAGTTGTTGTCCAATTTGTCCTGAGTACGCTGATACCTCATATGTGGGGGTAAACCACTGTTTGGGCGCACGGCAGGGCTTGGAAGGGAAGGAGCGCCATTTGACTTTTTGAATCAAAAATTGGCTCCACTCTTTAGCGGACACCATGTCACGTTTGGAGAGCCCCCGTGTGCCTAAAAATTGGAGCTCCCCCACAAGTGACCCCATTTTGGAAACTAGACGCCCCAAGGAACTTATCTAGATGAATAGTGAGCACTTTGAACCCCCAGGTGCTTCACAAATTGATCCGTAAAAATGAAAAAGTACTTTTTTTTCACAAAAAAATTTTTTAGCCTCAATTTTTTCATTTTCACATGGGCAACAGGATAAAATGGATCCTAAAATGTGTTGGGCAATTTCTCCTGAGTACACCAATACCTCACATGTGGAGGTAAACCACTGTTTGGGCACATGGTAAGGCTCGGAAGGGAAGGAGCGCCATTTGACTTTTTGAATGAAAAATTATTTCCATCGTTAGCGGACACCATGTCGCGTTTGGATAGCTCCTGTGTGCCTAAACATTGGCGCTCCCCCACAAGTGACCCCATTTTGGAAACTAGACCCCCCAAGGAACTTATTTAGATGCCTAGTGAGCACTTTAAACCCTCAGGTGCTTCACAAATTGATCTGTAAAAATGAAAAAGTAATTTTTTTTCACAAAAAAATTCTTTTCGCCTCAATTTTTTCATTTTCACATGGGCAGTAGGATAAAATGGATCATAAAATTTGTTGGGCAATTTCTCCCGAGTACGCCGATACCTCATATGTGGGGGTAAACCACTCTTTGGGCACTCGGCAGGGCTCGGAAGGGAAGGCGCGCCATTTGACTTTTTGAATGGAAAATTAGCTCCAATTGTTAGCGGACACCATGTCGCGTTTGGAGAGCCCCTGTGTGCCTAAACATTGGAGCTCCCCCACAAGTGACCCCATTTTGGAAACTAGACCCCCCAAGGAACTTATCTAGATGCATATTGAGCACTTTAAACCCCCAGGTGCTTCACAGAAGTTTATAACGCAGAGCCATGAAAATAAAAAATAATTTTTTTTTCCTCAAAAATGATATTTTAGCCTGGAATTTCCTATTTTGCCAAGGATAATAGGAGAAATTGGACCCCAAATATTGTTGTCCAGTTTGTCCTGAGTACGCTGATACCCCATATGTGGGGGTAAACCACTGTTTGGGCGCACGGCAGGGCTCGGAAGGGATGGCACGCCATTTGGCTTTTTAAATGGAAAATTAGCTCCAATCATTAGCGGACACCATGTCACGTTTGGAGAGCCCCTGTGTGCCTAAACATTGGAGATCCCCCAGAAATGACACCATTTTAGAAACTAGACCCCCAAAGGAACTAATCTAGATGTGTGGTGAGGACTTTGAACCCCCAAGTGCTTCACAGAAGTTTATAACGCAGAGCCATGAAAAAAAAAAAAAAATTATTTTCTCAAAAATGATCTTTTAGCCTGCAATTTTTTATTTTCCCAAGGGTAACAGGAGAAATTTGACCCCAAAGTTGTTGTCTAGTTTCTCCTGAGTACGCTGATACCCCATATGTGGGGGTAAATCACTGTTTGGGCACATGCCGGGGCTCGGAAGTGAAGTAGTGACGTTTTGAAATGCAGACTTTGATGGAATGCTCTGTGGGCGTCACGTTGCGTTTGCAGAGCCCCTGATGTGGCTTAACAGTAGAAACCCCCCACAAGTGACCCCATTTTGGAAACTAGACCCCCAAAGGAACTTATCTAGATGTGTGGTGAGCACTTTGAACCCCCAAGTGCTTCATAGAAGTTTATAATGCAGAGCCGTGAAAATAATAAATACGTTTTCTTTCCTCAAAAATAATTATTTAGCCCAGAATTTTTTAATTTTCCCAAGGGTAACAGGAGAAATTTGACCCCAATATTTGTTGTCCAGTTTCTCCTGAGTACGGTGATACCCCATATGTGGGGGTAAACTACTGTTTGGGCACATGCCGGGGCTTGGAATTGAAGTAGTGACGTTTTGAAATGCAGACTTTGATGGAATGCTCTGCGGGCGTCACGTTGCGTTTGCAGAGCCCCTGATGTGCCTAATCAGTAGAAACCCCCCACAAGTGACCCCATTTTGGAAACTAGACCCCGAAAGGAACTTATCTAGATGTGTGGTGAGCACTTTGAACCCCCAAGTGCTTCACAGAAGTTTATAATGCAGAGCCGTGAAAATAATAAATACGTTTTCTTTCCTCAAAAATAATTATTTAGCCCAGAATTTTTTAATTTTCCCAAGGGTAACAGGAGAAAATTGACCACAATATTTGTTGTCCAGTTTCTCCTGAGTACGGTGATACCCCATATGTGGGGGTAAACTACTGTTTGGGCACATGCCGGGGCTTGGAATTGAAGTAGTGACGTTTTGAAATGCAGACTTTGATGGAATGCTCTGCGGGCGTCACGTTGCGTTTGCAGAGCCCCTGATGTGCCTAAACAGTAGAAACCCCCCACAAGTGACCCCATTTTGGAAACTAGACCCTGAAAGGAACTTATCTAGATGTGTGGTGAGCACTTTGAACCCCCAAGTGCTTCATAGAAGTTTATAATGCAGAGCCGTGAAAATAATAAATACGTTTTCTTTCCTCAAAAATAATTATTTGGCCCAGAATTTTTTATTTTCCCAAGGGTTACAGGAGAAATTTGACCCCAAAAGTTGTTGTCCAGTTTCTCCTGAGTACGCTGATACCCCATATGTGGGGGTAAACCACTGTTTGGGCACACGTCGGGGCTCAGAAGGGAAGTAGTGACTTTTGAAATGCAGACTTTGATGGAATGGTCTGCGGGTGTCACGTTGCGTTTGCAGAGCCCCTGGTGTGCCTAAACAGTAGAAACCCACCACAAGTGACCCCATTTTAGAAACTAGACCCCCCAAGGAACTTATCTAGATATGTGGTGAGCACTTTGAACCCCCAAGTGCTTCACAGACGTTTACAACGCAGAGCCGTGAAAATAAAAAATCATTTTTCTTTCCTCAAAAATTATGTTTTAGCAAGCATTTTTTTAGATTCACAAGGGTAACAGGAGAAATTGGACCCCAGTAATTGTTGCGCAGTTTGTCCTGAGTATGCTGGTACCCCTAGAATAAATTTCTCTTTTTTGGGCATAAAAGTATTTATATTGATTTTTCAAGCTAATATATTACAACAATATAATTTTTTTATTGTACAACATAACCATAAAAGGATGTAATAAAAAATGTTAGGAAGGTTGCTACATGTACAAAAATATTTTCATTTTTCTAATTTTTTTTCAATAAAGTTCAACCCCTTCTCAAAAATTATAAAATAAGAAAGTACATGACCAAAAAGCAAACACATGCACTGCAACAGTTTGATGTATTGGATGTAAAATTTGACTAGTAAAACAGATGTTAATAAAAAAATTATCAATTCACATACCTATTTATCAGTTAGATACTGTCAAATGTTTGGATTTTGGGGGGATTTTCATTTGTATTCTTAAAGGGACACTGTCACCTGAATTTGGAGGGAACAATCTTCAGCCATGGAGTCGGGGTTTTGGGGTGTTTGATTCACCCTTTCCTTACCCGCTGGCTGCATGCTGGCTGCAATATTGGATTGAAGTTCATTCTCTGTCCTCCATAGTACATGCCTGCGCAAGGCAATCTTGCCTTGCGCAGGTGTGTACTATGGAGCAGAGGTCCCCAACTTCAGTTCTCAAGGCCCACCAACAGGTCATGTTTTCAGGATTTCCTTTGCATTGCACAGGTGATGCAATTATTACCTGGGCAAGACTAAGGAAATCCTGAAAACATGACCTGTTGGTGGGCCTTGAGGACTGGAGTTGGGAACCTCTGCTATGGAGGACAGAGAATGAACTTCAATCCAATATTGCAGCCATTATGCGGCCAGCGGGTAAGGAAAGGGTGAATCAAACACCCAAAAACCCCGCCTCCATGGCTGAAGATTGTTTCCTCCAAATTCAGGTGACAGTGTCCCTTTAAACAATTTTTATTTCCCAATTCACAAAAATGAATGCACAAGGAGTACAAAAACTTAGCACCATCACTTGTGACAAGCAAGAACACTAACACTTTTTTCAGATTAAAATTCTCTTTTAAAAAAAGTATTGTGTTGTTTTGCTTCTGCTTTTCAGTGTGCTAAAAATTAATAAAAAAATATGCAATTGTACTTCAAATACAGCAGGAGATATGCCAACTATACCATATCACTGATCAATCACACTATGAGACTGCTGTTTTTGCCTCTCATATCTTTTCCTCCCCCTATGAACTTAATCTCTGTATTATTCACAGATTACCATGCCCATCTTCTCCACTGTCAGCTGCAGTTATTCAACATATTTGACCAATATTTTAGGGATTTAGAATTATATTGCTAACGTATCTTTCTCTATAACTCTAACTACTTCGCACTATCCTAAATCACCTTAACATTGTTGATGCATTCCTTACCTGGGCTTTTATACAAGGTATGATCATCCATCCTTATTGTTTGTGGTATATCATATGATAGCTGCAAGGATTTATGATGAAGCCTGATTGGTCACTCCTGAGGTCATTCTGTTACTTACACATTCTTCTGTATGTCTCAAAATGAGTCTCAAAATAAGACAGGCAATTAACAGTAAAAAGAAAGCATTTGCACTACTAAAGCAGGATGGCACCATTGAAGCTCTAAAAAACTATAGGGAGAAAAATACTTTATCTAAAAAACTAATTAAAGCTGCCAAAAAGGAAACAGAGAAGCACATTGCTAAGGAGAGTAAAACTAATCCCAAACTGTTCTTCAACTATATCAATAGTAAAAGAATAAAAACTGAAAATGTAGGCCCCTTAAAAAATAGTGAGGAAAGAATGGTTGTAGATGACGAGGAAAAAGCTAACATATTAAACACCTTCTTCTCCACGGTATTCACAGTGGAAAATGAAATGCTAGGTGAAATCCCAAGAAACAATGAAAACCCTATATTAAGGGTCACCAATCTAACCCAAGAAGAGGTGCGAAACCGGCTAAATAAGATTAAAATAGATAAATCTCCGGGTCCGGATGGCATACACCCACGAGTACTAAGAGAACTAAGTAATGTAATAGATAAACCATTATTTCTTATTTTTAGTGACTCTATAGCGACAGGGTCTGTTCCGCAGGACTGGCGCATAGCAAATGTGGTGCCAATATTCAAAAAGGGCTCTAAAAGTGAACCTGGAAATTATAGGCCAGTAAGTCTAACCTCTATTGTTGGTAAAATATTTGAAGAGTTTCTGAGGGATGTTATTCTGGATTATCTCAATGAGAATAACTGTTTAACTCCATATCAGCATGGGTTTATGAGAAATCGCTCCTGTCAAACCAATCTAATCAGTTTTTATGAAGAGGTAAGCTATAGACTGGACCACGGTGAGTCATTGGACGTGGTATATCTCGATTTTTCCAAAGCGTTTGATACCGTGCCGCACAAGAGGTTGGTACACAAAATGAGAATGCTTGGTCTGGGGGAAAATGTGTGTAAATGGGTTAGTAACTGGCTTAGTGATAGAAAGCAGAGGGTGGTTATAAATGGTATAGTCTCTAACTGGGTCGCTGTGACCAGTGGGGTACCGCAGGGGTCAGTATTGGGACCTGTTCTCTTCAACATATTCATTAATGATCTGGTAGAAGGTTTACACAGTAAAATATCGATATTTGCAGATGATACAAAACTATGTAAAGCAGTTAATACAAGAGAAGATAGTATTCTGCTACAGATGGATCTGGATAAGTTGGAAACTTGGGCTGAAAGGTGGCAGATGAGGTTTAACAATGATAAATGTAAGGTTATACACATGGGAAGAGGGAATCAATATCACCATTACACACTGAACGGGAAACCACTGGGTAAATCTGACAGGGAGAAGGACTTGGGGATCCTAGTTAATGATAAACTTACCTGGAGCAGCCAGTGCCAGGCAGCAGCTGCCAAGGCAAACAGGATCATGGGGTGCATTAAAAGAGGTCTGGATACACATGATGAGAGCATTATACTGCCTCTGTACAAATCCCTAGTTAGACCGCACATGGAGTACTGTGTCCAGTTTTGGGCACCGGTGCTCAGGAAGGATATAATGGAACTAGAGAGAGTACAAAGGAGGGCAACAAAATTAATAAAGGGGATGGGAGAACTACAATACCCAGATAGATTAGCGAAATTAGGATTATTTAGTCTAGAAAAAAGACGACTGAGGGGCGATCTAATAACCATGTATAAGTATATAAGGGGACAATACAAATATCTCGCTGAGGATCTGTTTATACCAAGGAAGGTGACGGGCACAATGGGGCATTCTTTGCGTCTGGAGGAGAGAAGGTTTTTCCACCAACATAGAAGAGGATTCTTTACTGTTAGGGCAGTGAGAATCTGGAATTGCTTGCCTGAGGAGGTGGTGATGGCGAACTCAGTCGAGGGGTTCAAGAGAGGCCTGGATGTCTTCCTGGAGCAGAACAATATTGTATCATACAATTATTAGGTTCTGTAGAAGGACGTAGATCTGGGTATTTATTATGATGGAATATAGGCTGAACTGGATGGACAAATGTCTTTTTTCGGCCTTACTAACTATGTTACTATGTTACTATGTTACTATGAGTCTAGGAATTTCTTCTGATTCGCATTAATCAAATTATACATTTTTGGGAATTTTCCGGGATCTGTGACTATCATAAAATTCAGTGTTAGGTCTAGCGGAAAGCACCAAATAATTAGAAAGATAGAGTAAGGTGCGTTCGCAACCCGGGGTCCACCGTGCAGAGATGGAACCTGCTGCTAAGTAATGACGGACTATATGGCGGTACAATATGGATTCACACACGGGTTAACTTCACCCAGTATGAAGAAAGCAAACCCTGTTACGTCACAGGGCCGCAGTACCGCAGAAAGAGCGCAAGCAAGGAGTCACAGAACTCTACACATAGACTCGGGATTAGAGTACAACTAGACCTCTTGTGCTCACAACTGAGGTGTCAGCGTAACTGAAATAATAATTTAAATGCACGGGAGTGTGTGCGGTGCCACTCTGGCAGATGCCACTAACCACCCAGGTTTGGGCAAGGGAAGCGCTGTGAAAGCACATGGTGCTGCACTGGCGGTTACAGCAATTTGACGCTGTTTTGTGTGTCACGTGCTGATAGCAAGTTGGGCTAGATAGCAATCATCCATCTTACGCGAGCAGTCATGCACAAGGGATGAGATAATTAATGAGCGACTTTCACATGTTAACACACACACGTTTACAAATGTACACTAACGCATGGCCAAGCGTCCATGCAAACCTTTTATAGCGGCAGTGCTAAAAGACCTTCCCAATGGTCCAATAGGAGCTGCAACAGGACCTGAGCATGTGACCCCCGACATCCAATGGAAGGTCGTCCCGTGGGCATGCTCAGTAAGGGAAAAGCAGGACTTAGTCCCAGAAAGACCTGCTCGCTGCTGAACAGTTCTGACTACAAGGACAGAGCCTGGAAGGGCAGTAGTATCCAGTCATCCAGTATCAGCCTGAGCTAGATGCTGGGACCGACGTCTCCACTGTGGCTGGAGAAGAATGGGAGACCACAGCGGAGATGGTTTGAGATTCCCCCTGTGCAGCGGCGGGAACTCGACACCTAACATTCAGCCCTTTTTTTTTTTCAAATCAATTCTATCATCTCTGCTTGAGACCAATTTTCTGTGTGAAAAAAACATTATATCTAATAAAAGTAAAATCTTAATTCTGAGTTTGCATTTGTTAACATGTAACCAGTAATGAGCAAGTGTACTCGTTGCTCGGGTTTTCCAGAACACGCTCGGGTGACCTCCGAGTATTTATGACTGCTCGGAGATTTAGTTTTCATCGCCAGCAGCTGAATGATTTCCAGCTACTAGCCTGCTTGATTACATGTGGGGATTCCTTAGCAACCAGGCAACCCCCACATGTATTCAGCCTGGCTAATAGCTGTAAATCATTCAGCTGCCAAGATGAAAACTAAATCTCTGAGCAGTCATAAATACTCGAAGGTCACCCGAGCATGCTCGGGAAAACGCAAGCAACGAGTACACTCGCTCATCACTACATGTAACCCTTATATAGTCTTTGTGATGTGGAAAGTCCATGCACTCAAAAATTTTTACTTTTCTTTCATCTTATTCAGTATACAGGAAAAAAGCAATCTATGCAGTCTTCTTGACTCATTTTACCCAACTATGGGTTCATAGGCTACCCGTATGAGATTCATGAACGCATATATCCTGCAAACATGTTATACTTTAAAGCAGCTGAAAGAAAGGTTCCATTGTGTATGTAAATAGATCTTCAATGTGAATGCGCGTCTGGAGAATGATTTGTCTGGGTAAAATGGAGCTATTTGTTTCAAATCAGTCATCCAGAGATAAAAGATAAAATCAATTTCTATACATGCACATAGATAGCATCTTATGATTTACAAATGCTGGGTGCAGATTATATCTGTAGTTACAATATGCATTACATTAAGGAGCAGCTCAGATACAAGTATATTACATTTCATGTAGCATTTTATCTAGATCCTCAATGCATTGTTCGCCAAGAATGACAGGTAGTTCAGTCTTTTTCATTACATAACAGGTATGTCCTTTATTTTGTTATATTTTTTTTTTTACGTGAATGATTTTCTATCTTTTATTCTTTTGCAGCAGATCATTCCTGGTCAAAGAACAATGTTTTGCCATTAGTGCTGAACCCAATTTTTAACTGGCTGAATTTTGCCACAAGCATTGTAGCTAATATAGGAAATTGATAGCTATATTTTGCTTTTTTTTATCCTTCACTAACATTGTTTGATAAAATGGCTTTATTGTTCTGCTTGACTATAAGTAAAGCTGTACAATATCTATGACTGGTGTTTCTGGAGAGGGAGTCTGGAGGCAGATTTTTTTTTATTCATTGTTAAAATGTCGTTTCACAATCATAAAACTGTAATATTGCAAGGGACTGTGCTGATATACATCACTTGTCATCAGAGTCTTGATGACAATAGAGTCATTTTGTGATACAACGTATATTTGCATAGTTATTCAAATTCCGTTTTGTTTTTTCTTCCTTGAACAAACCTTTCTAGGGATTTAGAATTTATAAATTGTTGGAATTTGCATATAAATTGATTTAGCCCCTCTTTTGAGCAGTTATGTTAATTTTCAAAAGAATGTCATGTTTTGATGTGTACTAGGAAAATGGGATTTTTGAAGCAAAATAATAATTAATACCTAAATGGGTTGTCTCAAGTTCCCTACTACATTAGCAATCCACTCCACTGCCTCCTGACTTCCCAGCTCCTGAAGAATGACAGTTCGGGCCAATTTTCTCAATTTTTCATATTTCTAGTACAGTTATTTGATTGTTTATGAGTTGGTGACTCTATGTTAGTACCTGTTCACATCTAGTCTATGCAAATGAAAAAAAGAATGTGGAGAAAAGCACTCACCATCACCATCCGTAAAACATCGAATCTTTATTGTGACATCAAGTCAACAGAAGGACAAATAGGGAGAACGTGTGCTTCCAACAGATGACGGCTGTTTCGCGCTACAGCACTTTCACGGGTCTTGATGGTGAGAGAGGGAGGGAGGGCCCCTTAAACAGGAACCGCAATGAGGCTACCGCCCATCCTCTAACGTCATCAGCATGTTAGAAAAACCTACTTATCAGATAAAAAACTTTAAAAACATTTCATAATAGAAGATGCATATGAACATAACGAGCAAACATAACATCACACAACAGGAGTATATTGTTATCACCCCCTTGCTCTGGCAGGGCAACCTTCTCTAAACCAGCAAAACGCAACAATGTCGCATGACCGCATGTGGTTAATGAGTCGAGGAACTCCCTTACCAGAACCAATTGAATAAAAGTGTTCCCTAAACCTTACAAAAAGGTGATGTAGAGTTTTCCCAATATAATAAAATCCGCAAGGACAAAACAGCACATATACCACATGCATGGTTTTACATGATATAATATCCCGGACCTTATGCTGAATCAGGCCAATCTTGATGACCTTGTCTGTTATGTGATAAGTACAAAAATTGCAATGGCCACATTTGAAATTACCTTGTTGAATGCCTGCTTTTAGCCAATTCTCCTGCTCAATATTGATACTATTGCGTACCAACAAATCTTTTAGATTTGTTCTCTGACGGCAGGCAAACAAAGGACCCCTACTGCTAAGCTCTACTGTAATAAGTCGGGATCCTTTTCCAGAATGTGCCAGCTTTTCCTGATAGCTGATCTGATGTAACTGTCCATGGGACCATATTTAAAACTAAATGTGAACCTTTTCTCCAAAGTCTCCTTGTTTGCTCTTGCTTTCCCTTGATTATCAACATTAAACTCTTCTGCTCTAACTAGGGCATCATCCAATACAGGACGAGGATATCCCCGATCTCTAAATCTATTATAAAGCTCCTGAGATTGTCTATGGAAACTATCTTGACTACTATTGATCCTTTTAACCCTTAAGAATTGACTAAAGGGGAGAGAGTTTTTCGTATATTGTGGGTGGGTGCTTTCATAATGCAACAAAGAATTTGCGGCAGACGGTTTTTGAAACACCTCAGTCTGAATATTCCCATCCTGCACAGACAATCTAACATCTAAAAACTCCAGACTTAACCCCCCAAACACTGATGTGAAATTCATATTCATTGTATTAGACCGCCCTAGGTGTTCAACAAAGAGTTGGAATGTTTCCCGGTCCCCGTCCCATACCATGAACACGTCGTCCACAAACCTGATGTACAGTTTTATATGCTTCAAAAAAGGTTACTGTCTGCATAAATATATCTTTCTTCGAAAACTGCCAGAAACAGGTTAGCCAGGGTACAAGCGACGGGCATACCCATGGCGGTCCCTTCCATCTGTAGGAACCATGAGGAGGCAAATCTGACAGTATTGTGTGTCAGAATAAACTATAAACCATCGCATATAAATCTTATTGTTCCACTGTCCATGTGTGTGTGTGAGCAAGAACTTCTCTAACTGCTTCAACACCCAATCACTGCAGGATGCGGGTATACAGGCTCTCTATGTCAACTGAAGTCAAAGAAAAACTCTCCTGCCACGTAAAACCCTTAAGAACCTGCATAAAATGTTTTGTATCGCGTACATATGAGGGGATACGAGGAAGCAACGGATGCAATAACCAATCCAAGTAATGCAACAACAGTTCTGTAAGCGATCTGTTACAGTTCTGTAACACTATGGGGTGGCTCAATCAATGACTTGTGGACTTTAGGAACGTGATATCAATACAGTTTTTTCAGGAAATCTGAAAGCAGTTTCTCCGCTTGATTTTTAGATAAAACACCCGCTTCCACATAAGACCTCAATAACGAACGTAGTTCATTTTTGTATTTAGTTGTAGGGTCTGACCTCAATTTCAGATAAGTTTTAGTTCTGGATAACTGCCTATGAGCTTCCATCATGTAATAGTCTTTTGACAAAAGGATGGTATTACCCCCTTTGTACGCTGCGCGCACCACAATATCAAACCAACCCCACTAACGCACGTTTCTAAACCAATGTCAAATTAGATGGTAGTTTACGATAAATCAGAGCTTCCACATCATTGATGACTTGCTTTTCAAAGACATCAATAAGGTTGCCCAGAGTAACTGGGGGCACATACGTTGATTTCACTCCCCCTGTAAAGGGTGCAGCAGAAGGAGCTAAAGGCTTTCTTTCAGGCCCCTTAGGGTCAGTAAGGCTAAGCAATAACTGAACATCATCACTTATATCTGTATCTACATTACTATCTACCATGAAATCAAGGGGGCCCACTATACAAGGAATCTCACCTGGACATTTGTCAACGGTCATACCTGTAGAGGATGCAAAAGATTTATGCAAGTGGATTTTCCTCACTGCTTTATATAAATCTATTTTAAAATCAACCTCATTAAAGTCCTCTGGTAGGCAAAAATTTAACCCTTTTGACAATACAGATAAGTGAGCCCCACTTAGAACATGAGCAGACAGATTAATTACTGATGTTGATGGTACGCTTGCTGAGGAGTCGGTTTCCAAGACACTTGATTCCTCTTGCATTGATTGCCGAGCTCTATGCCTCCTACCCCTTCTGCGCGTCCTGCGTCTAAAGGGGCTACAGCGTCCAAAGAAACACTGCATGCTGACATACTAGCCACTGTCAATGGATCTTCATTAACACTAGAATCAGAGTCTGTGGTGACATAGTCTTTCTTATACTGTCTTTTAGGGTTCCTATTTCTGTTGTTCCTCATTTTGGAATATTTGCGATTACCATAAACATTCTTGTCTTTATTCCATGTAAAAATGTGTCCAAAATCAAAATCAGCTTTATCACAAATAAATTTACCACTTTTTTTTGCTTAATCTCTGACTGAATGGCCACTATTCTACTGTCAAGTTTTTTGTCCGATAATATCCATTGGTTATCTGTCAAACGTGTTTTTAATTCCTCCTTTGTTTTACTGAGTTCAGATTTCACCATATCATAATTATTAATGTTCTGCTGTAAAACCAACTGGAGAAGATCCTGAGAACATTTTAACAAGATCCTCTGATACTCCATTACAAATTGTGTGTTGTCTTTGAATTGGGACATATCTTTGTAGACCCTCAGTCCCGGCGGGACTGTCCCGCAATCCATATAAGACTTTAGAGACTTGTTGGTCCAAAAGAGGTTAACCTCTCTCTCAGCTATATTGAACAATTTATACTCCAAAGTCTTAGTGCTGGGGGAAAAAATAACATCTCGTTGTTCACATTCTGAAAAATAGGAGTCCACGTTCTCCTGGCCTGCAAGTAATCCAAAGGACAAAGGCAACACAACAGGATCCATATTTGGAAATCCAAGCTGTAGAAAATATCCACGTGTGTGTAATACAAATATGCTAGTGGTAGCCAAAGAGCTGTGTGCTGGACAAAATGACAAATGAAGCGAGCAACAATGAAAGAAAAGAAAAAAGTCTGCACCACCTGCTCACTTAAACCACTAACACACAATATAGCACAGCTATATATAGCACAGCTATATAACAGACGGTCAGTTTTTTTGAAATTTGTATTCATTAGCCTTCTGACTGAGCACTCCGCCTCTTAGCTACTGGCGTTTTTAATCAAGACAAGACCCTACCCCTCCACAGAGATATAGATTTTAGTCTAAGAGAGGATTCACAGGTTCCCATACAGATGAAGATTTTATTCTAAGCTAGAAATGGCATTGTTAGGTCCTGGTAAATGAGAAATGTCTTTTTATGGCTACCAGATACACATGAATTGGCCAATTTATGCGTGTCATGGGAGTAATGGGTGGACTAAGGCTGGTTACCCGGGCCCCTGTGTTATCCCTCAGACTAGGGGAAACCCTGTCTGTCCCTCTCCCAGAATTTACACTGATGGTGTGCTTGTCTGGGCCGCCAGGCCTGGCCCTAACTCCTGTTTCAGCCCTATGCTGAAACCACCACCCACCACCCAGTGAAGAGCCCACACACCAATCCCCCACAGAAAGCACAGACAGGGAAAACTAAAAACGCACCACGCCGCAAGCACACAGGAAAATATGATAATGTGCACAGGGCAAAACAAATACAAATATAGGAAGGAGAAATATAACAACGTATCACACACCACCAGATACGATATTACTTCTCCAAGACCACCACTCCAGACCGAAATCACTAGGCACGAGGCACAAGCTATAATCGGCGATGCCCAAAGTCCAGCAAGACTATTTAAAGGCCATGGGCGTAACCCAACCTCCAACCCGATTACCAACTAAATTAACCCTGAGAAACCTGGATAAAGTCTAGCCGGCGCCACTGAGCGTATAGTGGACGTAAATGGAATTACCACTGTCTGTCGGACGCCCTAGTGTGAATAGCGTCCGACATCACAATGCGCTAAACTTTCTCAATTTTTCATATTTCTAGTGCAGTAATGCAATTCAGTATTCATATTTCAGGTTTGCAAGTTTTGGTGCTACAGAGTGCTGCCTTATTTATTTAACTACAATAAATGTCATGACTCTATTGTTGGGTGTCCAAGAACCAGAAGCTCTTTCTCTGTTCCTAATGCTGGGGGGCACCCTAGCTCACCCTGCTACCTGGATTACTTCTGATGGTGAAGATACCAGGGCCATGTTCCTTGCCTTAAGTCCTGAATCCGCCCTCCAGCTGTATCCTTCAACCACCCAGGAAATAGGGGAGTAGTAGTTTACTGCCTTACACCAACCAGACTTAACAAGATAATATGAACAGGGGTAATGGAAAATACCAGACATACAAATATACACACAAATATAACAGACGTACGCAATGGGGAGTGGAGAAAAGGGTTAAACCCTAGTAGAAGAAGAAAGGGAATATTCACATACTCAAAACCAAGCAACTATCACAGATAAATTCACCAACTACCTACTCAAAAAATGACCATCAACAACCTCCAAGCCAAGCAGGGAAAGCTGTCTCTGACAATATGTGTTAGTCAGGACCCAGATTAAATAGGGGATGGGAGTGGCTAACAGTGCTAAGCTGAGAGCCTTAGCTCCAGGAGCTCTCAACAGAGAATTTTAACCCCTGCACTGCCCAAATAAATTTACACATTTAATATGAAGGTGACATGCTTATATTCAGAGCAGGAGGTGGAGAAATCAGATGCTGTGGTCTTCTGGCTCCTCTCTGTTGTGGAAAACCCGTGACAGTAAGTCTCATATTGGATGCTGCTAGCAAAGGCATATTTTCTTTTGCAGCATCAAATGAGTGCAGATACATTGAAGATGTAACATGAGCTATTTTTACAGTAAGTGAGTTATGTAAAAATTACAAAACTGACAGTGTCTACAAGACCCAAACTGGCTTTGTCTCTTAAGGTAATCTGTCAGGTGATTTTTTTCATAGCGTACTAATAGTATCCTAAAATAGAGCATGAGCAGCCCTTTTAGAATATGTTATGTTTATTGTTATACCTTGCCCCATTGTCTTGCTGTAAGCTCTGAATAATTAAAATTCATATGCCGGCTAGTCAAGCGTATGTAAATCAAAAGTGAATATTCACCCCTAACCTTTGTCTATAATTCCACTCACCCTTTTATACTGATATCAGCAATAGTTAGGGTACAGTCAGAATGCTGCTTTACTAGCTTGAGGATCGCATCGCAATCCTCGGACTGGCTGTCGGCTATCCTGACATAAGCATGACAGCTGCATAGAAATACATCCTGGACTTCTATGCAGCTGTACCATGTAATGTTTTTCAATGGCATACACATATAAAAGGCCAGGGCTCCAAAACTGTGGGATTCAAGTAATTAATTATTTTTTTAAAATGTTGCGTTACATGGAACTGCCCTAAGGTTGTACTTTAACTTTTTTGCATAAGGTTATACTTTTCATGTTTACATTCTCTTGAAAAGAAGTTAGCACATTCAAGTTAAACTTTAATATTTTTTTTTAAATGATACTCACATGAACATTTATGAGACATTTTTTCCATGGGGATTTTCATAGTTATGTAAAAGTTATTGAGAGGTTTTAAAAAGGTTGAAAGCTTTGCTATACATAAAGGAGGATTTTACTGCTTGAATGCTGTGTTCTTTTATGTAAAAAAACAAAAGCTAAAAACGCTGCCAGGCTTATCCATTAAATTTTGTCTTTTATCTGTAATAATAAGTAGTGTTTGCCTTAGCTATATAAGCTTAGTCACGCATGCACTAGAAGACTGGATTGAAAACTGCAGGCTACATGTCGTTTGAGTTTATGAATAACTAACACTGTCTAGAGAACAGGGATTTTTACATACACGACGTTCTCGATACTTGAAAGTTTTCTGGGAAAACTGCAGGGATGTGATTGGTATCATTTAAAACTAGAAACCTGCCTCGTCAGTCTAAGGACGGGTACTTGATTGACTTCAATTCTTTTTTTCAGCAAATAAGACCTCTCTTAGGGCTCATTTCCACATGCGAGGCACACGTCCGTATCTCACATGTGGAAACCAAGCTGTGGCGCCGGCACTCCGGAGCGGAGCGTGCGGCCCCATAGGAACACATGGAGCTGCACGCTCCGCTCCAAAGTGCCGGCACCACAGCTTGGTTTCCACATGCGAGATACGGACGTGTGCCTCGCATGTGGAGCCCTTAGATGCCAACTAAGGTAAAATCTGCAAATATGTCAGAGAATGTGTATCCAGATAGGTACCATATTCTGTCATTTTACTTTAATATTTATAGAAAGATAGAAACTTAAAGTTCTCTAGACATATGTTCAAATACACTTTCAGTATATTTCAGAGTTATGGAAATGCATAGTTCTAGCAGCATGCTGATACCTTTTATTATTTTATTAAGATATCCATTTCACACTTCTTAGCTCAAGAATGTTCCTAGATTCAGAATATTGATTATATACATGTATGTATTCCATGTATAAAACATTCCACCAATATTAGAACATTCAGGTTTTGACTTTCGACTCCCTGCAGTGTTCATATAAGTACTGCAGCCTCATGAATGTATATTTGCTGGCTACCTCACACCATCTATTTGTTAGAGGTGTGCATGCATTTAATCTTGAGAGATGAGCCGATCTGTTGAATTTCAAAGTTCCCCGACTTCACCAAATTCTTCCCCAAAATGGGATTTGTGGCAAATAAATGTGAGCAAATATCATTGGTGGAAAGCTTGTTCATAAAATAGGGGTAGAGGAGAGTGGGAGAAACTTGCTGACTAACAGGGTTTATACTTTATAGATGAGAGAGAGAGGACCCCATTGAACATGAGAGTTTACAGTCTGCAATACCAAGATAGGTCATTACTAGTGTTGAGCATTCCGATACCGCAAGTATCGGGTATCGGCCGATACTTGCGGTATCGGAATTCCGATACCGAGATCCGATATTTTTGTGATATCGGGTATCGGTATCGAAAGTGTAAAATAAAGAATTAAAATAAAAAATATTGTTATATTCACCTCTCCGGCGGCCCCTGGACATCAGCGCGAGGAACCGGCGTCCGGCACGGCTTCTTTGTTCAAAATGAGCGCCTTTAGGACCTGCGGAATGACGTCGCGGCTTCTGATTGGTCGCGTGCCGCCCATGTGACCGCCACGCGACCAATCAGAAGCCGCGACGTCATTCCTCAGATAAATTCCTAGAATGATCGCCTTAAGGACCTGAGGAATGACGTCGCGGCTTCTGATTGGTCGCGTGGCGGTCACATGGGCGGCACGCGACCAATCAGAAGCCGCGACGTCATTCCGCAGGTCCTAAAGGCGCTCATTTTGAACAAAGAAGCCGTGCCGGATGCCGGTTCCTCGCGCTGATATCCAGGGGCCGCCGGAGAGGTGAATATAACAATATTTTTTATTTTAATTCTTTATTTTACACTTTAATATGGATCCCAGGGCCTGAAGGAGAGTTTCCTCTCCTTCAGACCCTGGGAACCATGAGGATACCTTCCGATACTTGGTGTCCCATTGACTTGTATTGGTATCGGATATCGGTATCGGCGATATCCGATACTTTTCGGGTATCGGCCGATACTATCCGATACCGATACTTTCAAGTATCGGACGGTATCGCTCAACACTAGTCATTACACTTGGGGCTATTTAGTTTGGAAAAACGAAGACTAAGGGGTGATCTTATTTTAATGTATAAATATATGAGGGGACAGTACAAAGACCTTTCTGATGATCTTTTTAATCATAGACCTGAGACAGGAACAAGGGGGCATCCTCTACGTTTGGAGGAAAAAAGGTTTAAGCATAATAACAGAGGCGGATTCTTTACTGTAAGAGCAGTGAGACTATGGAACTCTCTGCCGTATGATGTTGTAATGAGTGATTTGTTACTTAAATTTAAGAGGGGACTGGATACATTTCTGGAAAAGTATAATGTTACAGGGTATATATACTGGATTCCTTGCTAGGGTGTTGATCCAGGGAACTAGTCTGATTGCCGTATGTGGAGTCGGGAAGGAATTTTTTTTCCCAAGTGTGGAGCTTACTCTTTGCCACATTTTTTTTGCCTTCCTCTGGATCAATATGTTAGGTCATGTTAGGTTAGGCTATGGGTTGAACTAGATGGACTTAATGTCTTCCTTCAACCTTAATAACTATGTACTACGTACTACAGGAGAGAGAGAGACAGAGAGAGAGCCCCACTGACCATAACAGCTTAGACTCTACAGAAGTGGAAAAGAGAGCGCTAACCCTGCTGATAATAAGAGCCTGCACTCTACAAGAGACCGAGAACCAAGCTTACCACAAGAGCTTACAGAAGAAAGAGACTTACTTAATGACTCTGGAGATGAAAATGATTTTGCTGTATAAACTATGTTGTGCTGGGAGCCACGGATCTGTGATGGCCCAGGTGGGGACCACCACTGTACAACGTATAATAATCTATGACATGTCATAGCATACCACTGCAAAATGACTTTAGCCTTCTATATAATGCTTCAGTAGGGTAAAAATGGTGATAGGCAAGCTTATTTTCTTCATAAAACTTATTTAATTTAAAAATGTTTAAAACCGCAAACTTCAGGAAATTTGACTTTAAATTAATTCTCCACAAATTGTTCCACTCATCTTTACTCTGTACCTGTGAAAGCTATCTGATGTTTTTGAATAGGAAGGAGGTGGAATTTTGTTTTCCAAAAATACTATTTTTCCACATGCTAATATGACTTCTGTTATCACCACTATTATTACTTCTACTGCTATGCAAGAATTGCACATAGACCGTCATGTGCCTTACCTAAAGAGAGACAATGTTTGCAAAATGTTATAACATGTGGTTTTATTGTACTTTATTGGGTGGTGTAATATATGAAATTCCATAGAACTTTATATATGCTAATCGATGTGATTATTGTAATGTATTGTAACTTATGCACAATTTGAGTAATGTATAGTTAGAGTGCAAACAGAGAGTGTTAGGGCTTGTATCCATTTGCGAGAAACACGTCCGTGTCTCGCATGTGAAAACCAAGCTCTGGCGCCGGCACTTGGGAGTGGAGCGTGCAGCTCCATGTGTTGCTATGCGGCTGCACGCTCCGCTCTGGAGTGTCGGTGCCAGAGCTTGGTTTTCACATGCGAGACACGGATGTGTTTCTTGCAAATGGAAACAAGCCCTTAGGCCTCTTTCACACGTCCAGATAATTCCGGTACCGGAGAAATCGGTACCGGAATTATCCGTGTCCGTGTGTCCGTGTGCTCACGTAGCACATCAGTGTGGCACACGTGCGGCAGCCGTGTGCCACCCGTGTGCCGACTGAGGACCACACGGACCATGCAGGAGACAGCGCTACAGTTAAGCGCTGTCCCCTGCGTGCGGTGCTGAAGCCGGTATTCATCCTTTCTCCCCATTGTACGCTGGAGAGAAGGAATGAGAAATCCATGTTTTTTATTTATTTTCCCTTAAAAATAAAGTGTGTGCGTCCCGCCTCCCATCCCCTGTGCGCCGGCGCCCCCCTTCCCCTTTTTCGCTTGCCTGCCGGGAAATACTCACCCAGCTCCCGCGATGTCTCCTGTCAGCGGCTGCTGGCAGCAGGTCCTGTGTGAGCGGTCACATGGTCCCGCTCATTACAGTAAGTAATATGTGCATATTCCTCACTGTAATGAGCGGGACCATGTGACCGCTCACACAGGACCTGCTGCCAGCGGCCGCTGAGAGGAGACATCGCGGGAGCTGTGAGCTGGGTGAATATTTCCCGGCAGGCAAGCGGGGGGGGGGGGAGGGGAGGGCGCCGGCACACAGGGCATTTATTTTAGGCATAGTTTAAAATGAGTGATATGATATACCTTACTCTAACTAAACTATTAAAATACAGTAGGTGGACTAATTCCCTAATGTGTGGTGTTTCTGACAGTGTTTTCTAATTTAAGCATTATTTATCAACTTTGCTATTGCTGCAATATATATGTTGGTGGTGTGACTGCAGTACACACTACCTTACTTGTGCAAGGGATAACAATTGATATAAGGTAACAAGCTCCCCCTATCCTTTTGCTTCTCTTCCATGATATCTCACTGCTAAATTAGCTTTTTCAGGATTAAATAGATGTATAGCTATAACTTCTATAAAGTATATGCTAAACAGGCTTCATCAAGGGTACTGGCTTCATTAGGATACAGGTGCTTGGCGTTATAAGCTCCAGTATCAGTGATGAAGCCAGTAAATTGGAGAAACATGTCAGAAGACTTTAGTTAGATTTTATAAATTGTGGTGGCTATCCCTTTCATAAGTATGATGGTATGTACTGCAAACACACTACTGACACAACTGTTACAGCAAACGAAAACTTGAATAACAATGCCCTCAATTAGACAGAAATGTCGAGAAAATTTCCCCATTAGGAATTTAGTCTACCAGATGCATTTCAATAATTGAGTTAATGCTGGATATATCAGATCACTACTACTAAACAGCAATAGCACAAAAAGAGGATTCAGAGATCCTCCAAAAATTCAGAAAAACAGCAAAAAGGCAGAGATGTTTACCTGCTTAGGCCTCCAAACAAATATAATGATAGTGCATTTGTTTTAAGGCCTAGACAGGTAAGCATATCTGCCTTTTTGCTGTTTTTTCAGAATTATTGGAGGATCTCTGAATCCTCTTTTTGTGCTATTGCTGTTTAGTATTAGGACTCGTAAGCGTGGGGACCTGTGACGTGGGTTACAAGCTTGCATATTTTGGCCAAAATATAAACTTATACCTCACATATTTTTTTTATGTGTTTTTTGCACTTTTTTCGGGGTGCAGTTGGGCCCATTTTGTCTTGTAAACTGTGGTGTCTGTTCACATGGGGTGCATTTGGATAGCGCTAGGCAGCCCACCTGATCTAATAGAAGGGTGTCACTACTAGTCCGTTAACCTGGATGCTGTGCATCTCCATTGTGTGAACAGCGCCACATACAAGTCTTATATGTGCAGTAATATGCCAAGCAGCCACCCCTCCATTAGTTTGGTAGGTTGTACCACCATTAATTCTGCACCTGTGTTGCCGCCATCTTAACCACATGGGTACACTGAATCCTAACAGTGCATTTGTTTGGAGGCCTAGGCAGGTGTATATCAGATCACCCATTTTAAAAACTACCAAATAAAAGCAATGTTTGAAAAGTTCCAGTGGGCACTATAGAAGAAGTAAAGGCAGCACGGTGGCTCAGTGGATAGCACTGCAGCCTTATAGCACTGGAGTCCTGGGTTCAAATCACAAAGGACAACATCTGCAAGGAGTTTGTATGTTCTCTCCGTGTTTGCGTGGGTTTCCTCCGGGTACTCCGGTTTCCTCCCACATTCCAAAGACATACTGATATGGAATTTTTATTGAGAGCCCCAATGGGGACAATAATGATAATGTGTGCAAACTGCGGAATATGTTGGCGCTATATACAAATAAAGATTATTATTATTAAGAAGGGTAATTTGTTCTATTCATTGGGACAATTGTATAGTATACAGTATGTGTCTTTGTCTTCAATCATTTGACTATTTTTTTGCATATGAAAATAGACACACAAACACACACACACTCACAATAGTGAGCTGTTTACGGCCAATGCTGATTTGGACTGTACAAAGATAAAATAAATTAACTTTCTGGCTTAATCCTGTCTGAGCAACATCTAAATGTTGCTGCTTATTAACAACGCCTGAAATTAGCATATCCACAGCTATAAGAAAGGTAATGACTATTTTTTTGATTAAACATGCTATATAAATGTTTACTACATTTTATGGCAGGAAAGGGAGAACTCGCAAGCAAATACTAATGCTATTCCTTGCAATAATGATGTAATGCATTTCAACAGTATTTCATTTGCAATCTATAATTAATGCAAAGATAATTTATTATTGGAAATATGATTACGTTTCGAAGACTAAGTGACCTTTAAAGTTGAAATCCCAAGTGACATACAGACAAACTTAAATAATTTTAAAAACATTACGAAAATGAAATGTGTGTAACCGACTAAAGTACACAGAATCAAGAGAGCTATTAATTACAATTGGTTACTGCAGCCACTTTTATTAAACATAATTAGTTGTGGCTGATTTATGAGTGGCTTTTAATTGAATTTTAGATATTTACTGTACAAAAATTACATATATTTGTGATAGTGATCTACTTTCACTCCTCAGTAAAGACATATAGTATTGTGCAAACGTTTTAGGCAGGTATGAAACAATTGCTGCAAAGTTAGAATTGTAACTTAGGTATGAGTGGATTTATGCACAAAGGATCAATTTGGGGCTGAATTTCCTGAAATTTGCAGTTTAATGCAACACTCTGGGATTTGACTCACCAGCATTAGTAAAAAGAAAAAAAATTCCCAGGGATATATATATATATATATATATATATATATATATATATATATAGACAGTATATATGTTTTTTTTTTTTTTTTTTTACACATGGATCCCTTGTATAGCCGTATGTCGGTTTTGCAAGCCTGTGAGAAAAACACGCAGTAGGGATGCCATACGGATTACATACGGAGGATGCCATGCGCAAAAAACGCTGACACACCCTGCCTACGGAGGAGCTACGGACCACTATTTTGGGGACTTTTCAGCGTATTACGGCCGTAATATACGGACTGTATTGTCTTACGCTGAGTGTGACGCCGGCCTGAGTCTGCGAACACTAATCTAAAGATTCAAGTGATATATAGCCAACTGCTGTAGCTGCTAGTCTGCGCTTTAAAGCAATGATAACACATTAATAATTGCATTTTTTCCATACATTGCAAGCAAGGAGGGGCATTATTAAACCACTCAGTGCTAATTTTGTAAATAGAATCAAATTCTGCATTCAAAGCTTGTGTGTCACTGAACGTTTGATGCCTGTATTTTGAGATGTACAATCCATTTTTTTTTTGTTTTTAAAAGAAATTTCCATAATTGTGAAATTTAAACACGCAAACACGTGTTTACTCACTAAAGTGAGCACTTTGGTTAAAATAGCACTTCATTGCTCTTATAGTCTAGTATCAATCATATACACACGCCACTTGGTTGCAACCACCAGTTGCAGGTGTTTGCTTTTGCGAAGTAATTATACTAAGATTTTCTGTTCCCATCTTATTTAGTAAAGGCATATGGCTTTTTAATCTTTAAAATAATAGATATCTTTTAATATTTTGAATTCTTATTTTAATGGTCTAAATTAGAAACACCCCATGACTATACTGGCCGCAGTAACTGAATGTTCATCTCTGATGGTGAGTCCACGTCTAGCAACTTTGCAGCAACTTTATTTCAGTTTGGTTGAAGAGGAGGATCATAAATGTTTAAAAGAAATAAAATATAAAAAATAAAAACCAATAAAAATTAAAAGCTAGGGCTTTGCAACTTTTTTTACTTCCATTTAGCAACAATAATGCTTGCTTTTGCCGCAAAATACTCTCATTTATACACCTACAAACCAACCTCTTTATTTAGAGTTAAGCTTTTTTTGTTAATGGTGTGAGAATTTTATACTAATAATACCCCCCCCACACACACACACACACCAAAATTAAATGAAAAGTGATAAAGAAAAGCACAGATGCACACATATATCTTTATGCCTACCTATTTTAATATTTCATTTTGGTAACTTATCTCCAAAAAACTATACAGAAGTCTGTTGCAGCAATTTAAAAACTGTGCTATTATGTTCTGCAATTAGTTTTCAATATTTGGCCTGGGGTAAATAATGTGAAATATCCCCAAAAAATATACCGCAAATAAATTATTACAGTTTAGCTATGTGCACACGTTGCGGATTTGCCTGCGGATCCACAGCGGGCTGGTGGCTGCGGATTCGCAGCAGTTTCCATCAGGTTTACAGTACCATATAAACCTATAGAAAACCAAATCCGCTGTGCCCATGGTGCGGAAAACAAAAACGTGCGGAAACGCTGTGTTGTATTTTCCACAGCATGTCAATTCTTTGAGCGGATTGCCCAGCATTTTACACCTGCTCCTCAATAGGAATCCGCAGGTGTAAAAACGCAGGTGAATTCCGTACAAAAAACACAGGATATCCGCGGGTAATCTGCATGTAAAACAGTGCGTTTTACCTGCTTATTTTTCTCCCGGGAGATCGCGGTGTGCGTTCACACTGAACGCACACCGCGATCTCCAACAGAGAAGCAGGGACCGCCAGGAGGGGGAGTATATTCACCTGTCCTGCGTTCCATCGCTGAGCGCCGCCATCTTCCCGGTCTTCGGCCTGTGACCTTCAGTTCAGAGGGCGCGATGACGCGCTTAATGCGCACCGGCGCCGCCCTCTGACTGAACAGTCACGGCCAGGAGACCGGGAAGATAGCGGCGCGCAGCGCTGGAACGGGACAGACAGGTGAGTATAGGAAGTGCTGGGGGGCCTGAGCTGGCGGCAATACCGGCACCTGACCCCCACAGCGTGCCGGTGTCCCCGCCTGCTCAGGCCCCCCAGCACTCGGCACCGAGCGGGTCAGAGGCAGTATGGGGACGCAGGATGGAGCAGCACATAAGGATGGGGATGCAGGATGCAGCAGCAGATAAGGATGGGGACACAGGATGGAGCAGCACAAAGGATGGGGACACAGGATGGAGCAGCACATAAGGATGGGGACGCAGGATGGAGCAGCACATAAGGATGGGGACGCAGGATGGAGCAGCACATAAGGATGGGGACGCAGGATGGAGCAGCACATAAGGATGGGGACACAGGATGGAGCAGCACAAAGGATGGGGACACAGGATGGAGCAGCACAAAGGATGGGGACGCAGGATGGAGCAGCACAAAGGATGGGGACACAGGATGGAGCAGCACATAAGGATGGGGACGCAGGATGGAGCAGCACATAAGGATGGGGACGCAGGATGGAGCAGCACATAAGGATGGGGACGCAGGATGCAGCAGCACATAAGGATGGGGACGCAGGATGGAGCAGCACATAAGGATGGGGACGCAGGATGGAGCAGCACATAAGGATGGGGACGCAGGATGGAGCAGCACATAAGGATGGGGACGCAGGATGGAGCAGCACATAAGGATGGGGATGCAGGATGCAGCAGCACATAAGGATGGGGACGCAGGATGGAGCAGCACATAAGGATGGGGACGCAGGATGGAGCAGCACATAACAGGATGGGGACGCAGGATGGGAGCAGCACATAACAGGATGGGGACGCAGGATGGAGCAGCACATAAGGATGGGGACGCAGGATGGAGCAGCACATGACAGGATGGGGACGCAGGATGGGAGCAGCGCATGACAGGATGGGGACGCAGGATGGGAGCAGCACATGACAGGATGGGGACGCAGGATGGAGCAGCACATGACAGGATGGGGACGCAGGATGGAGCAGCACATGACAGGATGGGGACGCAGGATGGGAGCAGCGCATCACAGGATGGGAGCAGCGCATGACAGGATGGGGACGCAGGATGGGAGCAGCGCATGACAGGATGGGGACGCAGGATGGAGCAGCGCATGACAGGATGGGGACGCTGGATGGAGCAGCACATGACAGGATGGGGACGCAGGATGGAGCAGCACATGACAGGATGGGGACGCAGGATGGAGCAGCGCATGACAGGATGGGGACGCAGGATGGAGCAGCACATGACAGGATGGGGACGCAGGATGGGAGCAGCACATGACAGGATGGGGACGCAGGATGGAGCAGCGCATGACAGGATGGGGACGCAGGATGGAGCAGCACATGACAGGATGGGGACGCAGGATGGGAGCAGCGCATGACAGGATGGGGACGCAGGATGGAGCAGCACATACCAGGATGAAGACCATATACCAATATAAATGCTCGCCACCCGGGCGTAGAACGGGTTCAATAGCTAGTTATACATAATGGAATTTCCAATCCATCAATGACATGTGTTTCTGTTCTGCCCAATAGTCCCCTAGTTCACAGCACCGTGGGGGCTAAGGAAAATAGCAATCCAGAAAAACTTCTATTTGATGTTATGGAATAAATTAACAGTCAGAGTTTGTTCTTGGAAGATATGGCGCCAAAGGAGATAGAGAACACCATTGCAGGGGAGGACACAGGTGATTTGGGGACCCTGTGCAAGAAATGTGTTTGGGCCCCCCTTCTTTTATGGCTACCAATGTACAGATATACACATATTACATAGTCTCCTCTCATTACGTATATTGCCGCCCCTTATTACACAGTGCTCTCTCTTGTTATGTGTAATGCTGTCTCTTATCACAAAGTGCATTCTCCTTATGTACAGCATTGTTATTTATAGTGCTCTGGTCTTTTTTTCATACCATCCTCTTTTGTTAGATATAAACTGAAACAATTGCTGATGGAGCATAAAAAAGTTTTTTTTTCTGTTGGAGGAGGCTAACAACATAGGACGCTACATAATAAAGAACGGCAACATGCATAACTAGAAAGGATGCTACGTAATAAGGCCATGTGCACACGTACAGTATTTTTCGCGTTTTTTTCGCTATAAAAACGTGATAAAAACGCGAAAAAAAGCTTACATATGCCTCCTATTATTTACAATGTATTCCGCATTTCTTGTGCAAATGTTGCCTTTTTTTCCGCGAAAAAATCGCATCGCGGAAAAAAAAGCAACATGTTCATTAAATTTGCGGAATTGCGGTGACTCTGCACACCTAGGAGTGCATTGATCTGCTTACTTTCCACATGGGGCTGTGCACACCATGCGGGAAGTAAGCAGATTATGTGCGGTTGGTACCCAGGGTGGAGGAGAGGAGACTTTCCTCCACGGACTGGGCACCATATAATTGGTTAAAAAAAAGAATTAAAATAAAAAACAGTGATATACTCACCTTCGATGTCTTCCTGCCTCTCAGCGGTGCACGCTGCCGATGCTCTGTGTGAAGGACCTGCGATGACGTCGCGGTCTTGTGATTGGTCGCGTGACCGCTCACGTGACCGCGACGTCATGGAAGGTCTTTCACACACACACCATCTATAGGAACGGACGCCGCTGAGGAGATCGGCTGTCTGCAGGGTGAGTATAACCATTTTTTTTATTTTATTTTATTATTTTTAAACATTCTATCCTTTACTATTGATGCTGCTTAGGCAGCATCTATAGTAAAAAGTTGGTCACACTTGTCAAACACTATGTTTGACAAGTGTGAGCAACCTGTCAGTCAGTTTTCCAAGCGATGCTACAGATCGCTTGGAAAACTTTAGCATTCTGCAAGCTAATTACGCTTGCAAAATGCTAACAAAACCGGGAAAAAAACGCAAAAAAAAAAAAAATGCGGATTTCTTGCAGAAAATTGCCGGTTTTCTTCAGGAAATTTCTGCAAGAAATCCTGACGTGTGCACATACCCTAAGGGATGGTGTTATTCATGATAAAAGAGGAAATTATGCAATTAAGTACTGAGGAATGTATAAAATGAACATACCCTATATAGTAAGAGATGAAGCTATATATAACAAAATTGAACATTATATAATAAGGGATTATATTATACATAATAAGGCTACATTCCTGTATTCTTGCAAAGTGTCAGTTGCTGCCCTAACTTTTTCTTGGACAGCACACAGACCCATAGAGTCTCACAGATCTCATTCTTGCATACGTGATTTTCATGAATATTTGAATGCATCTATGAAACTCTGAGTCCATATACTGTCCAAGAAAAAATTTTGCAGCACACAAACTTTTCACATGAATGTAAGAATGTGACTTAAGGGAGGATGTTTTACAAATAACAGAATTACTCCAAGTTGCACAGTGTTAAGAATAATTGCATCCAGTGACAGCTGACAACTCGTCTGATCAGAGCTGATATCTGCTGTTTCTTCTCATGTCGATATCTCCCAGCCACAACCCATCTTGTCAAACTGATCATTGCAACCCTGAAAATAACAAGGTCTCATATATTGTATACATACATTTGTTTCCCTCATACTGCGCCCCTGACTACAAATTTGTACCACACTATTAATATATATTAGCCACAAACTATTCAAAATATAAAGTAATTAGCCAGCACTGTGCCCCCCATTTACTATAGTCTCCAGTGCCCAATAAATACAAATTGATCAGTCACTCTGACTCTCCCCAATTCATTTGAAGGCTATGTGCAGACATTGCCTTTTTGTTGCTTTTTCCCACACAGATTTGTTGTGGAATATATGCAGCTATTTACAGTACAAGCAAAGTGAATACAATCCTTGAAGTCTCATGCACACGTTGTTTATTTTTCCTTGCAGATTTGCAGCAGATTAAAATCTGCATAATGTCAATTTTTGGCAGAGTATTTCACCCATATTAATGAATGGGGAAAAATATGCTGGAAAAATGCATGTATAAAAAAACATGGCAAAAAAAAAACTTTTTATGCAGCATTTTCCCTGCCAACACATCACGATTTACATCAGAATTTTCAGTTACAAATCCTGAATGAGTGCACATAGCCTAGAGGTACCGTCACACTCAGCGACGCTGCAGCGATACAGACAACGAGCCGATCGCTGGAGCGTCGCTGTTTAGGTCGCTGTAGAGACGTCAAACACAGCAGCTCCAGAACGATGCAGGAGCGATCCAGTGACGTAACGGCGACTCACTTATCGTTCTTCCTGGTTGTTAGCTCCATGTAAAACATTGCAGGCATCGTTGCTTTTGATGTCAAACACGACGATACACGCCGACCTGACGACCAAATAAAGTTCTGGACTTCTAACTCCGACTAGTGATGGCACAGCGGGATCCAGATCGCTGCTGCGTGTCAAACACAACGAGATCGCTATCCAGGACGCTGCAACGTCACGGATCGTTGTCGTTCTCGTTGTAAAGTTGCTGAGTGTGATGGTACCTTAAGTTTCTGTCCTTTGTCCAACCTCCCACACACAGATTCATTATAAGTCCCCGATAGCATCAGAATTAATTATGGGGTGCTAGAAGATGTTATCAATGTCTTCTAGTGAACTAGGGGGTGGGAGAGAATGCTATCAGGTACTTGCCAAAATTTGGACCTGGGACCCCACCTGTATGGGCCTTTGTAGCATTTTAGATCCTATAAAGACATGTGTTTGCCCTCCCTTATAATGATGTTCCTCATCCTGGCATCTAAAAGGCATAGTAACCTACATCCTAGGACATTTTCCAGTAATAATATTCTTCTTCCATGGATAATGGCCTCCTTCTTGCTATAACGTTTCCCATCGTGGTCCCCTTCCTGGGATATAATGTCCCCCATCCTGGTTTCCTTACTGCTATATAATTTACTCCATCCTGGTTTCCTTACTGGGATATGACGTGTCCCATCCTGGTTTCCTTCCTAGGATATAAAGTGCCCCATCATGGTTTACTTCAGAATTACTTCTAAAGTTTACTTTAGAACGTGCTGCATCCTGGTTTCTTTCCTGGGATAGAATGTGCCCTGTCCTAGTTTTCTTCCTTGGATATAATGTGCCCCATGATGATTTAAAGCCTGGGATGTATTGTGCCCTATCCTGGATTCCTTCCTGTGATAGAATGTGCCGCATCCTGGTTTCCTTCCTGGCATAGAATGTGGCGCATCCTGGTTTCCTTCTTAGCATAAAATTTGCCGCATCCTGTTTTCTTCATGGGGTAATGATCCTTATCCTTTTTTCCTTCCTAGGATAGAATGTACCTCATTCTGATTTCCTTCCTGGGATAATGTTTCTCATTATGGTTTCCTTTCATGGATATAATGTGCCCCATCCTGGTCCCCTTCTTGGTATAATGTGCCATATCCTGCTCTAGTTCCTTGGATAATTTGTCCTGTTCTTCTGCAACACATGAAAAAAACAATTCTACTCACCTTCCTCCTCTACCACACCACACAATGTGCTCTTCTGCAGCCGACACAGGAGCCGCCAGTGATTTCGGCATCCCCACCATGGCGTATGATGTCACTGCCATGTGTCCCAAGTTACAAGCATGCCTAGGTCAGCTGCTGACCTGTGATTGGCCAGCAGTGTGTATTGCAGTGCAGGGAGCTGGCAGATCTCCTGCGCTGCAATATATTTCAGCTGAATGTGCATCTGTCGATGCAATCCAGCTGAAATATTCGTTGGTGTCCGTGGGCCTCCCTTCATCTTTGGGCCCGATGCAGCTGCACCAGGGATTTGTCCGCCTCTGGGAAAAACTCAATATTTACCTTTACACAAACTATCTACAGTATCTACATACATACATTAGGGGGCTTTAGACAGTGTGGGGAGACTTTCTGAGATTAACATTCAGCAAAAGGGACATACAGGGGTTGCCTTTATAATGAGCCAGTGTATACCTATATATTTAATACACAAATACAGTATGAATCGAGATCTACTGTGCACAGGTGGAATATACACATATAATACACTCTGTTTATACTATACTGTTTATGAGTGCATATTATACAGAATTATATGTACTATGTGCAGCAGTACAAATGCTGCATGAGAGGAAGGATGAGGTCAGGGGCCACTCTGAGCCTGGAGTTATTGCAGCAGTAATGACAGGAGGTGTTTGGGGTCAGTGATTACAAGCAGTGAATTAGTTACTGTGATGCAGTATTAGGGCTGGCGGAACGCATTAAATAATATTAAGGAAGATATAAGGTGCGTTTGCAGCCCGGGGTCCACCATGCAGAGATGACACCTGCTGCTTGGTAATGTTGGACAGTATATGGCGGTATAATGTGAACACGTGGGTTAACTTAACCCAGTATGTAGGAGACAAACCTTGTTGCATCACAGGGCCACAATACCGCAGAGTGAACGCAAGTGTTTTGGTCACAGGACCCTGCCCCAAGGACACAGGGTTAGAGTCCCTCTAGACGCACTAGCGTTCGGCGCCTCAACTGCGATGCCAGGGAGAAAACTAATCTAAGAGACTTACCCCACTATGTGCATACAGCACCGCTCTGGCGGACGCCACTAACCACCCTAAACTTGGGCCAGGAGAGTGCACTAATTGCGCATGGCACCGCTCTGACGGACGCTGCTATAGATGCAGGAGCCTCATGCCTAGAGCTGGATAGCACAATCTGGTGCTAGTCCAATCGCCCACACTCAGACAACAGCGCTAGGGAAGGGGTTCAATTAGGAGCTTTCATCAGACTGCATACACACATCCACACATCCACAATTTTAGATTTATACTAGCGCGTGGCCAAGCGGCCATGCAAACCTTTCATAGCTGCAAACCTTCTGGGAGGTCGTCCCATGGGCAAGCTCAGTTGACAAAAAGCAGGACTAAGGGTACCATCACACAGTGCCATTTCGATGGCTACGACGGTACGATTCGTGACGTTCCAGCGATATCCATACGATATCGCTGTGTCTGACACGAAGCAGCGATCAGGGATCCTGCTGAGAATCGTACGTCGTAGCAGATCGTTTGGAACTTTCTTTCGTCGCTGGATCTCCCGCTGGCATCGCTAGATCGGTGTGTGTGACACCGATCTAGCGATGCGTTCGCTTGTAACCAGGGTAAACATCGGGTTACTAAGTGCAGGGCCGCGCTTAGTAACCCGATGTTTACCCTGGTTACTAGCGTAAATGTAAAAAAAAAAAACAGCACATACTTACATTCCGGTGTCCGTCAGGTGCCTTGCCGTCTGCTTCCCGCACTCAGTGACTGCCGGCCGTGAAGTGAAAGCAGAGCACAGCGGTGACGTGGTTTTTTTTACGCTGGTAACCAGGGTAAACATCGGGTTACTAAGCGCGGTCCTGCGCTTAGTAACCCGATGTTTACCCTGGTTACCCGGGGACCTCGGCATCGTTGGTCGCTGGAGAGCTGTCTGTGTGACAGCTCTTCAGGGACCACACAACGACTTACCTACGATCACGGCCAGGTCGTATCGCTGGTCGTGATCGTAGGTAAATCGTATAGTGTGACGGTACCCTTAGTCCCTGGAGCATTTGCTCGCTGCTAATTAATACTGATTACAATAGCTTAACCTGGGACGGCAGCAGTAACCAGACGCTCAGCATCAGCTTGAGCAAGACACTGGGACCGACGTCTCCGAGCAGGCTCCTCTGTGGCTGGGGAAGAAGGGGAGACCACAGAGGACATGGTTCAAGATTCCCTCTGTGCAGTGGCGGGAACTCAACACCTAACATGCAGCTTGGTGTAATCTGGTTTGTCAGCCACTCACAGCAGGGACAAGGCAGAGGGACACTCTTTCTCCTGACACTGCAGCTCTGGGGATACTAACCAGTGGAAGTTATAACTCCCGGCCATCCCTCACCTTGTGCTGTGGATGGAGAAGAGGCCGTGAAATCTGGATCATAGAGGCTGAAGGAGACATGCTCTTCACAGGATGGATGCTGGAGGTGCAGACATGTGAAAAGCAGAGAGGATCCAGAGGAGGAGCTGTGCAGACAGACCAGGGCAGCGTGGGTGTACTGAGAGGCTGATGCTGTGGAGGTTTGCAATCAAAATAAACTTTATTTAAAATGCATACACTGCCTAGCCTCGCCCATGCATGTGGAACTGTGAAGCGATTCACCTGCAATATAGAGCCAGCAGCAGCATCAAGGGGAGAAGAAGTGGGCCCCTTGCAGTGTCTTCTCTAGAGTGCAGGGCTCTCTCTGAGGGCAAATGGCTCAGGTAGGGGCCCCCTTCCACTCCACTTAGTGGAGATGCTGCCACTGGCTTTATAAAAGAAGAGCAGCTGATCGGGCCCCCTCTCCTTCGGGACCCCTGTTCAGCTGCTCGGGCGGAATGTCCACCCCTGCACCATTCTATTGAAGATTACGCTAATTGATGATTATGGTGACTCTGTGATAAAACCTGGAAAGCAGACAGGGGAGATGGCAAAATGTGGTCATCAGAGATGAAGATTGTGGGCACTGGCGATACATTGCACAGATGACATGTGGTCAGGGAGAGCAACTTAATCTCATGGCCAATGCCCTGTATTTACAAGTGAAAGATTTCTTTCACAAATATCGATGCTTGAGGAGGTTGGTGGTTATGGCAAGAAAAAGGTCAAACAATTTCAATAGTTCTCATTTTTCACAGCACGCCCTTCTGGATACGTGAAAAAAAAATACCAATAGGCTCCTAGATCGCCACCTGGTTTATGACAATGCAACATGCTGGAACTCAACGCAATGCTGTGTATGTTGCAGAGTTTGTATGAACAGCAAAAAGCGGTGGTGAACTAAGTTATGCAGCAGAAAAACTGAAGCATGGGATAGCTTGAGATCCAACATTAGCAACTAATGAGTGATGTGTGTCACCTACTGAAGCCCTATGAAGAGGAGACAAAAGGTAACAGTAGGGAAACATGTGGAATGAAAGATGTAATCTGGCTAATATATATTATGAAAAAACATTCATCAACAGGGATTAGCAGATCAATCTGCAGAGGATCAAATTCGATTTGAATTTCCTGAAATCCATAGTTCGACGTAAATTCAAATAATCTGCGATAAAATTCGATTCACGAGGAATGGAAAAAAAATGCCTGGTGCCATTTCACATATGTAGCACTCTTCATAAGGGGGCTAGTGGCATTGGGCATGGCAGCACGAGGTTACCCAACATGCCCTGCAGCAATCCTATCACATACTGTAGCACAGCCAATCAAGGGGACTATCAAAAGTTGGCCTAGGATTGCAATTTTATGCTTTTATTGTGTAAGGATAGGAACATTTAGAGCACACAGCATAGGGACACAGAGGCCTAATGCGATTGTGGTGTACTACTTCAAGGTTGTTGAACCAGGTTGAAAATGGGAGCGATAGTCTCAGTCTATGAATAAAAAACAATATTCAAGTGATATATAATGATCTCTCGTACAAGTCTCAGCATCATCACATAGTGTGTGACTGTGAATTAATACATCTGTGATATACAGCAGCAAGAGCACCTTTCTAGCTGCTTTTTTTTTGTTTCTGTTTGTAAATTAAAGTATGATCCCTGTGTTTTGAAACACACCATTTATTTATGTTTTTAAGAAATGTCTTCATATTTTTTAAACTTAAACACAACTGTTCACGTAGCAAGGTGTGAGTGCTGTGTAAATATTCTTTTCAGCCTATTTCATTGTTCCACGTTCACACGTTGAATATTTGGTCAGCATTTTACCTCAGTATCTGTAAACCAAAACCAGGATTGGGTTAAAAATGCAGAAGTGGTGACTGGTTTCTATTATACTTTCCAGTGCAGATCATCATGTATTATTGTCTGATGCAAATGATTATATTGTCCACATCATCTGTTTGCCCGCCTTATTTATTTGACTGTTATTTACACTGTTCTTGCGCCACCAGTGCTGAAGGATTACACTCTACTAGGCATCTACTTCATATTAGAGTTGTGTGCATGTATTCTCAAAGAATCAAATATGATTCATTAAGATTATATTCACCATTAAAGAAAAAACCTTGCCCGGCTGCATTTGCCATACTCCTGAAGCAACAAAGAGCAAGCAAATATCATTTTACAGAGCCATGCAGACTCGCTTTATGCTTTGAACTAAAAGCAAATGTTTAAAGGGTAGGAGTTGTTGGAGTGATGTTGAAGAGAGAAGATTGAGGATGATGTCTTGGTGGACATGTATACATGGCCTATGGAGTTTGGAGATTGGTTGCCGAATGGGCTGAACACATGTACTACTATTGAGGGATTTGTCAGCTGGATTTCAGGAACTTTCTTAACTGGAACTGTTGCTGCTGGATTTATGGGCTTTTGTTGTGTTACCTGTCATTTGGAGGAGCCTGGAGAATGAAAACAGACTTTACTGGTGGGAGATTCGAAATCTGTGGGCCAACCAAAAGTTGTGAGAGAGTGACGATTGCCTGGAATGGGGACAGTGGGACAGTCGACCCAGGGGAAGGGATTGCATGTACTGAGGACATTGTATTATGGATATCTACCTGGATTTGTTGTAAAACCATGGACCTAGGGCATAAAAAATAGATGCATCGTTAACCTGCCTAGGTGATTATTATAACCTACAACCTCAGATTCTCATACCCTCTCAGCACTGAAGGAAAGGATATCCATTTAACATATTACATGAATCACACCATCTCTAAAGGAGACCTGGAATTCATTACCAGATGTGAGCGTCAAACTCCAGGACTTCCAGGGGGACCTAACAGTAACCCCCATTCTACCAGGGGCCACTGGACCATTGGTACAAGATTTACCAGATGGGCCACATGGGAGGAGTGAATTAGTTTACTGGCATTAACCTCAGATGCCGGTACCCACATCCTCTCTTCAGGACCATACCCCTTCCAGTGCACCAAGTATTGTAAAGAGCGGCGATCCATAAGAGAATCCACAATTCATGCCACCTGATACTCCAAATTGCCATTAACAATAACCAATGGTGTTGGCAAGGGTGATGGCTCCACAGATGCAACATATTTGAACAATGACCTGAGAGAAAACGTTATGGAGTTAGAGGAAGCTCAAGACGAAAAGTTACAGGGTTAATCACAGCGACCACCTTATAAAGATCAATGAACAGAAGACCTAATTTCCAGGAAGGAATTTTCAGCTTAATATTTCTGGTATATGGCCATACTAGATCAGTCACACTCAGGTCCAGACCTGACAACCGTTTCTTATCAGCCTTCCATTTTTATCTGTCTGCCATGATCTTTAAAGTGTTCTTAACCCCTTGCCATACATATGAGAATGATGAAGAGAATCGTTCCTCCCCAAGAAGCCCTGAAGGTTCCTCCTTAATGAAGGTACAGTACTGAGGATGTAAGCCATAAGCACCAAAAAATGGCGGACTCACTGCAGCTATTTTTTAAGGCAAACTCAGCTAATTGTAGAATAGATGACCAATCCCCCTTGTTAACTGACACAAAACACCTGAGATATGTCTCCAGACTTTGATTTAGATGTTCCAGCTGACCATTAGTTTAAAGATGGCTCTCTGAAGAAAAGGATAGATTCTGTGGAAACACAAGGGGGGGGGGGGGGTCGGTGGACGCCCAGGTCCGCTAGACGAAACCGCATGAACTAGGGATCGTCCTGCCGAATGTCCGCTCTCCTTTAAATGTAGGCGTAACACTACTCAAAAAACACAGGGTGAAAGTAAAACAGTGTGGCAATGTTTTATTTAACCACAAAACAGGCAGAAAATATGTAGAACAGTCACAGCAAAATCCACCAAGATGAGGCACATTACAGAGTCTCACTCTTCAGCTGACTCGCCAGGATAATGTTAGCTGTTAATTCTGCGCTTCCATGGTCAGCTACCCCACCTGTGGCATGCACACAGATAGGAGGTAATGGCAAGAGTAGGAAGATGACAGTTCATTCAGATACAAGGCCAATTGACTGGAGGGTGACAACCTGGCTTCATCTTTCAGGGTTGACTACCACACCTGTGGCACGCACACAGAGAGGAGGTAATGACAGGCATAAGAAGATGACAGTCCATTCAGGTACAAAGCCAGTTGACCCAATGGTCACAACCTGGCTTCTACGAACAACTCTATGGTGCCAGGTGACTGGCGAGTTCCAATCCTGGCTTTCTCCAAATATATCCATGATTCAGTGATGATTGATAGAGAAGATCTGTATTCTTCCAACTGTGCCTGAGGTCCCTTAGGTTGTTTCCTGCAGAATGATAGATGCGTGTCCCTTGTGATGGAGCCATGATGCATTGGCAGCAGTCCTGTAGGGTCCCCTGGACGGTTGGATGTCTTAACAAGTGTTCTTCTTTCAGTATTGACATAAAGGGTAAGAATGAAGATGAGATCAAGTAGCATAACTTGATTATTTAATCTATTTGCATAATTTTTCTTCCTCTGTTTTCAAAGTCACCAAACTATCTAGCCTACACATTGCATAATTAGCATATCAGAAAACATCACTAGCCATCAAGGAAAATAGTACAATATGTTAAATCAAATGTCAAAATTACAGGCTTACACAAGCAAAAGTCTGTTTTCTTGACCATCACATAAATTCAAAAGCCAATATACAGTTAACAGTCTTTTCTTCTTGGTTTGCTAAAAATTGATATCTTGTTACCGTATATAGTCGAATATAAGCCGACCCGAGTATAAGCCAACCCACCTAATTTTGCCACAAAAAAACTGGGAAAACTTAATGACTCGAGTATAAGCCTAGGGTGGGAATTGCAGCAGCTACTGGTAAATTTCAAAAATAAAAATAGATACCAATAAAACTAAAATTAATTGAGACATCAGTAGGTTACGTGTTTTTGAATATCCATATTGAATCAGGAGCCCCATATAATGCTCCATACAGTTCATGATGGCCCCATAAGATGCTCTATACAAAATGCGCCCCATATAATGCTTCATACAGTTCATTATGGCCCCATAAGATGCTCCATATACAAATATGCCACATATAATGCTCCATGCAGTTCATTATGGCCAGAGAAGATGCTCCATATACAAATATGCCCCATATAATGCTCCATGCAGTTCATTATGGCCCCATAAGATGCTCCATATACTGCTCCATACAGTTCATTATGGCCCCATAAGTTGCTCCATATACAAATGTGCCGCATATAATGCTCCCTACAGTTCATTATGGCCCCATAGATCCTCCATATAACAATGTGTCACATATAATGCTCCATACAGTTCATTATGGCCCCATAGATGCTCCATATAACAATGTGCCACATATAATGCTCCATACAGTTCATTACGGCCCTATAGATGCTCCGTATAACAATGTGCCACATATAATGCTGCTGCTGCAATAAAAAAAATTACATACTCACCTCTCGTCGCTGTCCCTCAGCGTCCCGTCTCTCTGCACTGATTGTTCAGGCAGAGGGTGGTGTGCACACTAATACGTCATCGCGCCCTCTGACCCGAACAGTCACTGCAGAGGAAGCGGAAGACGGAGCGGTGCCGACGCTGGAACAAGGGACAGGTGAATATGAAATACTCACCTGCTCCCGGCGCGGTCCCTGGCAGCTTCTCCCGGACAGATGGTCTCCGTTGCCCGCAGCTTCTTTCTCTGTCAGCGGTCACTGGTACCGCTCATTACAGTAATGAATATGTGGCTCCACCCCTGTGGGAGTGGAGCCTATATTCAATACTTTAATGAGCGGTACCACATGAACGCTGAACAGAGAAAGAAGGTGCTGGCGCCGGAGACCATAGGACATGCAGGGTCCATGACTCGCGTATACGCCGAGAGGGGCACTTTCAACCCATTTTTTGGGCTGAAAATCTCGGCTTATACCCAACTATATATGGTAATTAAGGTGCAAGGCAGTGTCTCCACAGATGCATCCCCAGGTGAGAATAAAATGCCCTCCAGAATTTAGATACAAACTCGGTCCCCTCATCTGACACCACATTCATAGCAATGAAGTGCACCATTTTACTGAACCTATACACCACAACCAAGATAACAGTCTTTCCAGAGAAAGAAGGAGGATCTGTAAAATGATTAAGACGTTTAACGGATTCGAGGTACAACATATTTTTATGATCAGTAATGACAATGCCAGGGTGGACTGCCTGTCATGATTCCAATGGCAGGGAATCACAAAAGGACAAGCACCAATGAGCTCTAGGGTGATGGAACCTGAGCTGACCGCGACCCTAAACCTGAACACACAAATAACAATAGCCGGGGAACGTGCCTACGTTGATCCTAGACGTCTTGCACCAGCCTAAGATCTAACTTCCCCTATTAGAAGAAACACAGACCTCTCTTGCCTCCAGAGAAATTCCCCACAGAAATAGCAGCCCCCCACATATAATGACGGTGAAATGAGAGGAAGGCACATACACAGTATGAAAACAGATTCAGCAAAATGAGGCCCGCTAAAACTAGATAGCAGAGGATACAAAAGTAAACTGTGCGGTCAGCAAAAAACCCTTCAAAAACCCATCCTGTAATTACTTGAACTCATGTTCCAACTCATGGAACATGAGGAGCAATTACAGCCCACTAGAGCAACCAGCAGCAAAGAAACAATTATATGCAAGCTGGACAAGACAAAAAATAAAGCAAAACGTGGAACAAGAAAATCAAAAACTTAGCTTGTCCTGAAGATTACTGAAGCCAGAAGCTGAGGTAACAAAACACTCTGATAACCTTGATAGCCGGCGGGGAAATGACAAGAAAGCCCGGTTAAATAGGAAACTCCCAAATGCTAATAGAACAGGTGGACACCAGAGACAGCAGAACACAAATCACCCAGTACCATCAGTAACCACCAGAGGGAGCCCAAAAACAGAACTCACAACAGTACCCCCCCCCCTTGAGGAGGGGTCAACGAACCCTCACGAGAACCACCAGGGCGACCAGGATGAGCCCTATGAAAAGCGCGGACCAAATCATCAGCATGAACATCAGAGGCAACCACCCAAGAATTATCCTCCTGACCATAACCCTTCCACTTGACCAAATATTGGAGTTTCCGTCTGGAAACATGAGAATCCAAGATCTTCTCCACAACATACTCCAATTCTCCCTCCACCAGCACCGGAGCAGGAGGCTCAAGCGAAGGAACAACAGGTACCTCATACCTCCGCAACAACGACCGATGGAACACATTATGAATAGCAAACGATGCCGGGAGATCCAAACGAAACGACACAGGGTTAAGAATTTCCAAGATCCTATAAGGACCGATGAACCAAGGCTTGAACTTAGGAGAAGAGACCTTCATAGGAACAAAATGAGAAGACAACCACACCAAGTCCCCAACACGAAGTCGAGGACGCACGCGGCGACGGCGATTAGCAAACTGCTGAGCCTTCTCCTGGGACAACTTCAAATAGTCCATCACATGACTCCAAATCCGATGCAACCCATCCACCACCATGTCCACTCCAGGACAATCAGAAGGCTCCACCTGACCAGAGGAAAAACGAGGATGAAACCCCGAATTACAAAAGAAAGGAGAAAACAAGGTAGCAGAACTAGCCCGATTATTAAGGGCAAACTCGGCCAGCGGCAAAAAGGTAACCCAGTCATCCTGATCAGCAGAAACAAAACACCTCAAATAAGTTTCCAAGGTCTGATTAGTTCGCTCCGTCTGGCCATTCGTCTGAGGGTGGAATGCAGACGAAAAGGGCAAATCAATGCCCATCTTAGCACAGAACGTCCGCCAAAATCTAGACACAAACTGGGATCCCCTGTCAGAAACGATGTTCTCCGGAATCCCATGCAAACGAACCACGTTCTGGAAAAACAGAGGGACCAACTCAGAGGAGGAAGGCAACTTAGGCAAGGGTACAAGATGAACCATTTTAGAAAAGCGGTCACACACAACCCAGATGACGGACATTTTTTGAGAGACAGGGAGATCCGAAATAAAGTCCATGGAAATGTGCGTCCAAGGCCTCTTCGGGATAGGCAAAGGTGACAACAATCCACTGGCTCGAGAACAGCAAGGCTTAGCCCGAGCACAAACCTCACAAGACTGCACAAAAGAACGCACATCCCTCGACAAGGAAGGCCACCAAAAAGACCTGGCCACCAAGTCTCTAGTACCAAATATTCCAGGATGACCTGCCAACGCAGAAGAATGGACCTCGGAGATGACTCTACTGGTCCAACTATCCGGAACAAACAGTCTCTCAGGCGGACAACGATCAGGTTTACCCGCCTGAAACTCCTGCAAAGCACGTCGCAAGTCTGGGAAGACGACAGACAAAATCACCCCATCCCTAAGGATACCAGTGGGCTCAGAATTTCCAGGGGAGTCAGGCACAAAACTCCTAGAAAGAGCATCCGCCTTCACATTCTTTGAACCTGGCAGGTATGAAACCACAAAATTGATACGAGAGAAAAACAGTGACCAACGAGCCTGTCTAGGATTCAGACGCCTGGCAGACTCAAGGTAAATCAGATTTTTGTGATCAGTCAAGACCACCACACGATGTCTAGCACCCTCCAGCCAATGACGCCACTCCTCAAATGCCCACTTCATGGCCAAAAGTTCCCGATTACCCACATCATAATTCCGCTCAGCGGGCGAAAACTTCCTAGAAAAGAACGCACATGGCTTCATCACTGAGCAATCGGAGCCTCTCTGCGACAAAACCGCCCCCGCTCCAATCTCGGAAGCATCAACCTCAACCTGGAAAGGAAGCGAAACATCAGGCTGACGCAACACAGGAGCAGAAGAAAACCGGCGTTTAAGTTCCTGAAAGGCCTCCACAGCCGCAGGAGACCAATCAGCAACATCAGCACCCTTCTTAGTCAAATCCGTCAAAGGCTTAACAACACTAGAAAAATTAGTTATAAAACGACGATAGAAATTAGCAAAGCCCAAGAACTTCTGCAGACTCTTAAGAGATGCAGGCTGCGTCCAGTCACAAATAGCCCGAACCTTGACGGGATCCATCTCAATAGTAGAAGGGGAAAAAATATACCCCAAGAAAGAAATCTTCTGGACTCCAAAGAGACACTTTGAGCCCTTTACAAACAAGGAATTAGCCCGCAGGACCTGAAACACCTTCCTGACCTGCTGAACATGAGACTCCCAGTCATCAGAAAAAATCAAAATATCATCCAAATACACAATCATAAATTTATCCAGATATTCACGGAAAATATCGTGCATAAAGGACTGGATGACTGAAGGAGCATTAGAAAGTCCGAAAGGCATTACCAAATACTCAAAATGGCCCTCAGGCGTATTAAATGCGGTTTTCCACTCATCACCTTGCTTTATTCGTATAAGATTATACGCACCCCGAAGATCAATCTTAGTGAACCATTTAGCCCCCTTAATGCGAGCAAACAAATCAGTCAACAAAGGCAAAGGATACTGATATTTTACGGTAATCTTATTCAAAAGACGATAATCTATACAAGGCCTCAAGGACCCATCTTTTTTGTCCACGAAAAAAAAACCTGCTCCCAAAGGGGACGAAGATGGACGGATATGTCCCTTTTCCAAGGACTCCTTAACATAATCCCGCATAGCAGTATGCTCTGGCACTGACAGATTGAACAAACGACCTTTAGGAAATTTACTGCCAGGAATCAAATCTATAGCACAATCGCAATTCCTGTGAGGAGGAAGCGAACTGAGCTTAGGCTCCTCAAAAACATCCCGATAATCCGACAAAAATACAGGAACCTCAGAAGGAGTAGATGAAGCGATAGAAATCGGAGGTGCATCATCATGAACCCCCTGACATCCCCAGCTTAACACAGACATTGTTTTCCAGTCAAGGACTGGATTATGAGTTTGTAACCATGGCAGACCAAGTACTAGAACATCATGTAAATTATACAATACCAGGAAGCGAATCACCTCCTGATGAACGGGAGTCATACGCATGGTCACTTGTGTCCAGTACTGAGGTTTATTCATAGCCAAAGGTGTAGAGTCAATTCCCTTCAAAGGAATAGGGACTTCCAGAGGCTCAAGACTAAACCCACAACGCTTGGCAAATGACCAATCCATAAGACTCAGGGCAGCGCCTGAATCTACATAGGCATCGACGGAAATGGATGATAATGAGCAAATCATAGCCACAGACAGAATGAACTTAGACTGTAACGTACTAATGGCAACAGACTTATCAACCTTTTTTGTGCGTTTAGAGCATGCTGATATAACATGAGCTGAATCACCACAATAAAAGCACAACCCATTTTTCCGCCTATAGTTTTGCCGTTCACTTCTAGACTGAACTCTATCACATTGCATTGTCTCAAGTGCCTGTTCAGAAGACACCGCCAAATGGTGCACAGGTTTGCGCTCCTGTAAACGCCGATCAATCTGAATAGCCATAGTCATAGACTCATTCAGACCCGTAGGCGCAGGGAACCCCACCATAACATCTTTAATGGCCTCAGAAAGGCCATCTCTGAACTTTGCAGCCAGGGCGCACTCATTCCACTGAGTAAGCACTGACCATTTCCGAAATTTTTGACAATATATTTCTGCTTCATCTTGCCCCTGAGAGAGAGCTAATAAAGCTTTTTCAGCCTGAATCTCCTGGTTAGGTTCCTCATAGAGCAAACCCAATGCCAGAAAAAACGCATCCACATTAAGCAACGCAGGATCCCCTGGTGCCAATGCAAATGCCCAATTTTGAGGGTCACCCCGCAGGAAAGATATAATAATCTTATCCTGCTGAGCAGGGTCTCCAGAAGAGCGAGATTTCAAAGAAAGGAACAGCTTGCAATTGTTCCTAAAATTCAGAAAACTAGATCTATCTCCAGCAAAGAACTCTGGAATAGGAATTCTAGGTTCAGACATAGGAGCATGTACAACAAAATCTTGTACATTTTGAACCTTAGCAGCAAGATTATTCAAGCTGGAAGCTAAACTCTGAACGTCCATGATAAACAGCTAAGGTCAGAGCCATTCAAGGATTAAGAGGAGGAAAAAAAAAATCAGCCAGGCTGCAATTAAGGCTAGGCAGCAACCTCAGAGGAGAGAAAAAAAAAAAAAAACTTCCTCAAACTACTTTTCCTCCTACTTCAGCCCAAACATTTCCCGGCCGGCTATACTGTCATGATTCCAATGGCAGGGAATCACAAAAGGACAAGCACCAACGAGCTCTAGGGTGATGGAACCTAAGCTGACCGCGACCCTAAACCTGAACACACAAATAACAATAGCCGGGGAACGTGCCTACGTTGATCCTAGACGTCTCGCACCAGCCTAAGATCTAACTTCCCCTATTAGAAGAAACACAGACCTCTCTTGCCTCCAGAGAAATTCCCCACAGAAATAGCAGCCCCCCACATATAATGACGGTGAAATGAGAGGAAGGCACATACACAGTATGAAAACAGATTCAGCAAAATGAGGCCCGCTAAAACTAGATAGCAGAGGATACAAAAGTAAACTGCGCGGTCAGCAAAAAACCCTTCAAAAACCCATCCTGTAATTACTTGAACTCATGTTCCAACTCATGGAACATGAGGAGCAATTACAGCCCACTAGAGCAACCTGCAGCAAAGAAACAATTATATGCAAGCTGGACAAGACAAAAAATAAAGCAAAACGTGGAACAAGAAAATCAAAAACTTAGCTTGTCCTGAAGATTACTGAAGCCAGAAGCTGAGGTAACAAAACACTCTGATAACCTTGATAGCCGGCGGGGAAATGACAAGAAAGCCCGGTTAAATAGGAAACTCCCAAATGCTAATAGAACAGGTGGACACCAGAGACAGCAGAACACAAATCACCCAGTACCATCAGTAACCACCAGAGGGAGCCCAAAAACAGAACTCACAACAACTGCCATCTCTAAAAAGGGACACCAATCCTGAAAAGCCAACTTAATGGCCCAAACTTCTCTATTGCCTACATCATAGTTCCTTTTCGCCAACCATAGTTTTTTTTACAGATGAAGGCACATGAATGTCACTTACCAGGGAAGGACTCTTGAGACAACTCTGCACCTTCCCCCACCTCAGATACGTCAACCTCAACAATAAGTGGTTGGGAAACATTGGGTTGATTGAGTACAGGAGCAGTGGAAAAGCATTTCTTCAAAGAAGAAAATTATTGACGGGCGCAGGCGGACCACATCAAGAAGCCGTTACATTTCATTGTCATGTCAGTGAGGGGTTTGACAATCAATGAGAAGTTTTGCTAAACTTTCTATAGTATTTAGCAAACCCCAAAAAGCGTTGCAACGTTTTCAGATTTTCTGGAAGATTACATTCTAGAATTTCATGTACCTTATTGGGTTCATCTGGAAACCTGGTGCAGACACTAGTATACCCAAGAACTGAACCTCTTGAACAGTGAATACACATTTTTCTAATTTGAAGTATAGTTTATTATCCTGAAAAACCTGTAACACCTGATGTGACTTCAGATCAGATGAGTGTATATCATCAAGTTATACCACTACACATCTACCCACAAGGTGATGAAAGATGTAATTAACAAAATGTCAGAAAACTTAAGGGCATTAGTCAAACCAACGTTCATGACAAGGCTTTCATAATGCCCTTCAGGAGTGTTAAAGGCCGTCTTCCACTCATCCCCCTCCTTGATGCTAATCAGATTATAGGCTCCCCTGAGGTCCAATCTAGAGAATCATTTTGACCCAACAATCTGATTATATAAGTCAGGAATGAGTGTGAGGGGTTACGGTCTTGGAAAATAATTCGAATTAGCTAAAATCTAAACAGGGAAGTAGGCCTCCATCTTTCTTTTTAACAACAAAGAACCCCACCACTACTGGCAAAGAGGAATGACTAGTATGTCTCTTAACAACACTCTCAAATATGTAATCTTTCATGGTCTGCCTTTCAGGGACAGACAGATTGTATAGCCTGGTCTTGGGTAATATCGCTCCTGGGAGCAAGTTTATGGGGCAATCATACACATGATGGGGTGGCAGTTCCTGGCACCCTGGTTCTGAGAAAACACCAAAAAGACAGACAGAAAGCAGGTATAGTTTTTGTGGAAACAGTAACAATGATGGTTCCCAGGCAATTATGTTTGCAGAAATCACTGCAACTTTTGTAAAGTGCTTTCAGACAAGCTCTGATAAAACTGACTCCTAAGAGCAGGATTGTTACACTGGGTGTTAGTAGCCCATCAACGGAACACTGATCAGCATTCTTCTGCCAGCCATTCTCTGTGCTGCAGCTTACATAGCTTAGACTCAGCAAGGGGGACATGGTCCAGATCATCACACACACGAGGCCTAGAGCCTAAAAAAATAACATTAATCGACCGGAGAGACAGTGAGTCTGACAGAAAGCAAAAATTCCAGGATTGAGGATCTCCTTGAAGAGAGAGAAATAACAATCACAACCCATTGCTCCTCACTCCCAGATGAACGAGGACAAGGCCTAAAATAAAGCTTATAGGCTTCACAGAACAAAACAAATGTATCCAGTCCTCCAGACAACCTATCCGGGAGGGCCACCTTAGGTTCTGGTTCAGCCTGACTGTCTGCAACAGTCTCCTGCTGCGATACCCTAGATTACAGGTAAGACAGTTCAAGCAACAGACTCACTTCAGCAAACTACAGATCATTGCAGCTACAACTACTCCACTTTAACACTCAGCACAGGAAGGCAAATCTTTCAGTGGCAAGGACTAAATTCCAGAGCAAGTACATACAGTGAGATGAGATGATGTCAGCAGTTACATCTGAGAACAACCATGCTGTATGGTCTCAGCCAGCATGGAAAGAGTTCTTAACCCTCTCAGCAAGGAATGGAAATCCATTTAAAATAGGACACAAATTACATCATCTCTAAAAAAGACCTGTGATTCATTACCCAACTTCACCGACTAGCTCTAGGTCTTCCAGAGGGAAGTGACACACTCCTGACAGTAAGCTTATCTGTTCAGCAAGGTTCTTTCACTCTCTTCTCCTTCATGTGTATTTTACAAGCAATTACAGTATTGAAATTCATGTGAATTTAATAACCTCAAGTCAAATTTTGCCGGAAAATTGGGAGAAGTCAGCAAATTCTAATGTGAAAATATGCGCTAATTTCCACTTCCATTTCCTTATGTCCCTAATGCTATATCTTCTCTAATATTGTGACTGGTGCTGCCAGTTCTGACCCTAAACTGCCATACATCTCTGTGACTGCCACATCACAACTCTCTCAAGTGGTTGCCCACTCTATTTCATAGTACTATACCGTACTAATGCTGCCAGAGCAGCCGTTGCTGGCCTTAAACTGCCACATGACTCCATGACCGCTCAGTCCTAACTCTCTACTGTGCAGCTCTAGCTGCATCCACTACATGGCCATGCTAGTTACACAACTCTCGGCTGCCCATTGTACTTCATGGTACTAGATAATGCTGAGGCTGGGAAATGTAATCTCGGGATGAAACACAAACATGAAACAGCTCCCAAAATAGGGCTAATGTTTTAGAAGGCTTGGTGACACAAAGCCATAGCTTCGTCACTTTTGTATACATTACTCTTGTTTTTCTCCCTAAGATAGGGGATAATTTTGGGATGGCTTGATAAAAAAAAGCCTTTGTAATTGCCTAGTTATAATCAGGAAACAAAAAGCGCAAATAGAGTCTTGTCCGCTAGACAAAGAAAGGTCAAATATCAAAGAACTGGTTGTGAAACCATTAACTGAGGTATCAAGGAGAATTCAGTTGCTGCAGTACCCACAGGACAGAGGACAACTATCATGTAAAACAATGCTGGAAGGATGGGAGTGGTGATCTGCACTTGCTTGGTCAGTTCCAATAGGATCCGAAACAGTACAGATACAATTAAAAGTGGTTTAATCTCAAAGTGTTTTGAAGTTTAACTAATGTCTTCATCAGAAGAACCACATTAAAACTACGAAATAAAACAAAGAGGGCTTTTTTTAATTTGAGGTGAAACAGGGCCCCCCTTATGTGATGGCATATAAAGTTATATATATATATATACATATATATATATATATATATATATATATATATAAAAGGGTTTAAAATTAACTAATGTGATTGTGACATCCGTGTAATCATAAAAATTGTTAAATCATTGTTATATGTGTATGGAATATGAAACTATATATGGTGATATCAACTTTCTGTTTGTGGCACATTAGTATATGGGAGGGGGAAAACGTTTCAAGATGGGTGGTGACCGTGGCGGCCATTTTGGATCCAACTATATTTTTTCAATGGGAAGATAACGTATTAAACGTATTAAGAATTTTACAAGAAAAACAATGGTGTGCTTGGTTTTAACATAACTTTATTCTTTCAAGAATTATTTAAAAGTTTCTCTTTGTTTACAGCCATTGATATGTCGCAGAGGTTAACACGTGAGGAGCTGATAGAAATTGTGTTGATGTCTGTTGAACGCAGTACCTGGGTCATTGCAGCAGATTTCAATGCAAGACACCCTACGCAAGAAAACTGTCACCATTCCCATTTGATTTAGGTGTATCCATATAAATGGTCCACCAAAAAAAGTTTGCCTCATAACTGAACATAGTGTTCTGTGTAAACTGTGGGTCCTGTTCCAATTTTTGTTTTGCCCATTCTGCAAATTCAGCTCGCCGATCTGGCATCAGTCGAACATCCCTTCGATGGATATTAGCTACTCACAAATGGCACCCTTACAAAATATCAAGGATGACCCAGATCGGCATGCTGAATTTGCAGAATGACCCTCAGTTTACACAGAACATTATGTTCAGTGATGAGTAGTGTTGAGCATTCCGATACCGCAAGTATCGGGTATCAGCCGATATTTGCGGTATCGGAATTCCGATACCGAATTCCGATACTTCACGCGTATCGGATACCGGAATCGGAAGTTCCCAGAATTCAAACTGAACGCAGCAGCCAATGAGGAATGATTGGAAGTGTGGGCACATCCTGTTTAGCATGGTGGGCATGTAAGTACTGGCAAGGCTTGGATTGGCTGCTGAAATGATGTCACTCTGCACTATAAAAAACGCTGCCGCCATTTTGCGCTCACTCTGCTGGGATTTCAGTTAGGGACAGGACGCTGTGTTCTAACTGAGGGCTAGTCGAGCTAGCTAATTGCTTTATTTTCCTTTCCAAAGGCTAATTTAGCAAAACGCTGTGTGTTCTTCACTGTTCACCTTGCTCTTGCCTTGCAGCGCTGTTTTAACAGCGTTCTGCAAGGTCTCAGTGTGTGTGTGTGTGCAGCTCACTCTGTAGTCTGTGTGCAGCCATATACCCGGTTGTATTCAGCTCAGGGGGGTTCACACTGCCTCACACAGTTGTCCTTTTTTGCTCTTAGTGCAGCCTGCTGCACATTTTTTCTCAAATTTCCTATTAGTGTTTTTCCACCAGTCTCCAGCTCTATTGTGGAAAAACACTACATAGGATAACCTAGAGGGGGGTTTTTGGGCCTTGCAGCGCCGTTTACGGCTGTCTGCACGGTCTCCGTGTGAGCCCAGCTCGCCCTGTAGTCTGTGTGCAGCCATAGCCGGTTGGATTCAGCTCAGGGTTCGTTACTGGCTCATACCTTGAGAAAAATTTTACTTTTTTTCAAATAGTGCAGCCTGTTTAAAATTTGAAAAAAAAAAATTCCTATTAGTGTCTTTCCACTCGTATCCAGCTAAATAGTGGAAAAACTCTATATAGGATAACCTAGAGGAGGGTTTTTTGGCCTTGCAGCGCCGTTTACGGCTGTCTGCACGGTCTCCGTGTGAGCCCAGCTCGCCCTGTAGTCTGTGTGCAGCCATAGCCGGTTGGATTCAGCTCAGGGTTCGTTACTGGCTCATACCTAGAGAAAAAATTTACTTTTTTTCAAATAGTGCAGCCTGTTTAAAATTTGAAAAACAAAAATTCCTATTAGTGTCTTTCCACTCGTATCCAGCTAAATAGTGGAAAAACACTATATAGGATAACCTAGAGGAGGGTTTTTTGGCCTTGCAGCGCCGTTTACGGCTGTCTGCACGGTCTCTGTGTGAGCGCAGCTCGCCCTGTAGTCTGTGTGCAGCCATAGCCGGTTGGATTCAGCTCAGGGTGCGTTACTGCCTCATACCTTGAAAAACAATTTCCTTTTTTTCAAATAGTGCAGCCAGTTTAAAATTTGAAAAAAAAAATTCCTATTAGTGTCTTTCCACTCGTATCCAGCTAAATAGTGGAAAAACACTATATAGGATAACCTAGAGGAGGTTTTTTTGGTCTTGCAGCGCCGTTTACGGCTGTCTGCACGGTCTCCGTGTGAGCCCAGCTCGCCCTGTAGTCTGTGTGCAGCCATAGCCGGTTGGATTCAGCTCAGGGTTCGTTACTGGCTCATACCTTGAGAAAAATTTTACTTTTTTTCAAATAGTGCAGCCTGTTTAAAATTTGAAAAAAAAAATTCCTATTAGTGTCTTTCCACTCGTATCCAGCTAAATAGTGGAAAAACACTTTATAAGATAACCTAGAGGAGGGTTTGTTGGCCTTGCAGCGCCGTATACGGCTGTCTGCACGGTCTCTGTGTGAGCGCAGCTCGCCCTGTAGTCTGTGTGCAGCCATAGCCGGTTGGATTCAGCTCAGGGTGCGTTACTGCCTCATACCTTGAAAAACAATTTCCTTTTATTCAAATAGTGCAGCCAGTTTAAAATTTGAAAAAAAAAATTCCTATTAGTGTCTTTCCACTCGTATCCAGCTAAATAGTGGAAAAACACTATATAGGATAACCGAGAGGAGGGTTTTTTGGCCTTGCAGCGCCGTTTACGGCTGTCTGCACGGTCTCCGTGTGATTTAAACTAGCTCTGTAGCCCGATCTGCACCAAAAAAAAAGTTAAGTTCACCAAACACAACTTAACACTTTTGTGTAGGCCACATTTGAAAAATAATAAAGTTTAGTCCACAATTTACAACATTAGTGTTTCTTACACCTGTTAGGAGGAGCATTTCAGGAATAAGCACACTAAGGCCTTAGTACTTTTCTGCTTATCTTTATCTGTCAACCAAGATGAAGAGGGCAGGGAGTAAGGCACGTGGGCGTGGGCGCGGAGCAGGGAGAGGAGCAGGGAGAGGACGTGGTGATTCTGTGCCTGCTGCGGGCGCCGGTGACTCGTCGTCACTCAGTTTCAGCAGGGAACAGTCCTTCATGCGCAGCTTTGTCGGAGAGCGCCGTGCACCGCTGCTACGTGAAGACCAAATTGAAGCCGTTGTCGGGTGGATGGCAGCTAACGCCTCGGCATCGACTTCAGTTAGTGCCACATCCTCTCAGGCACAGAGCACTAGAGAGCAGCCATCTGTCTCTTCACCACCTGCCAAATTGGCCAGGCAGTCAGAGAGCCCAGGACAGGAGCCGTCTCTACTTCTGTTCTCTGAATCTCTTGGCTTGGAAACAGGGGGCCAGCCAAGCAGCATTGGAGAAATGGAAGAAGAGGCAGTGTGCAGTGATGCCCAAAAGCTTTATCTCTCTGACTCTGAAGAGGCAGGTGGGCCAGTGCCTCCGGTGACCACAGCGCAGTACGCATCTGATGATGAAACTCAGGTGCCGCTTTCTGATGCGTACTGTGCTGCCGAGACTACCCAGGAGGAGCAGTTGGTGGCAGAGGGTAGTGGAGATGATGAGGTCCTTGACCCATCGTGGCGTGAGGAACAGGAAGGTGGTGGGAGCAGCTCTGAGGAAGAGCTTCCCCTTACGGGCCAAAGAGGGAGAGGGAGGGGGAAGACTGCGGAGCCTGTAGCCTCCACTTTGGCACCCGTTAGGAGCCTGTCTCTTTCCAAAGCCAAAAAGGGCGCTCCCAAGACTTGCAGTGCCTGGTCCTTTTTTGACACAGTTGCAGATGACATTTGTTTTGTCAAATGCAAGCTGTGTCATCAGAAAGTAAAAAGAGGTAAAAGTGTCAGCAACCTCAATACCACAAATATGTGGAAACATGTGCGGAACAGGCACGCGGTGGAGTTACAGAAACACAGTGAAGACGTAGGCCAACCAACAGCGGCAGCTACCACCTCTTCATCTCGTGTTGCCTCTTCCTCCACTGTTGTCCAGAGACCTAGTGTAATTCCAACCACAGCACCACCTTCCCAGTCATCCTCACACTCCCAGTCTACTCTACAGCCATCGGTAGTCCAGGCATGGGAGAAAAGGCGGGCATTCTCGGCCAACCACCCCCGAGCACAGGCTCTGAATGCAGGCATTGCCAAACTGTTGTCCCTGGAAATGCTCTCGTTCAGGCTGGTGGAGACTGACAGCTTCCGTGACTTGATGGCATTGGCAGTCCCACAGTACAAGGTGCCCAGCCGCTTTTACTTCAGCAGGCAGGCTGTCCCCGCCCTGCACAGGCATGTTGAGGCAAACATAAAACATGCGCTACTGAACGCCGTCAGTAGCAAGGTCCACCTCACCACCGATGCGTGGACCAGTCAGCATGGACAGGGGCGATATGTTTCCCTCACTGCCCATTGGGTTAATGTTGTTGAGCCAGGTACAGATCGTGCGAGTGGCGCAGGACGTGTCCTACCCACTCCAAGGATTGCAGGAATCCAGTCTGTACGCATCGACTCCTCCTCTTACACCAGTTCCTCTGATTCCTCTCTGCAGGATCCGTCACAGTCCACCTCCACATGGACCCGTGAACGTTTACCTATGACCGACATGAGCACAGCCGTGGCCAAACGTCAGCAGGCCGTCTTGAAACTAGTTTCATTGGGGCATCGAAGCCACACAGCGCAGGAGCTCTGGAATGCCATCAAGCAGGAGAGCGATGTGTGGTTACTGCCAGCGAATCTCCAGCCAGGCATGGTAGTGTGTGACAATGGCCGAAATCTGGTGGCAGCTTTGGCCCTTGGCAACCTCACTCACATCCCATGTCTGGCACATGTGCTCAATTTGGTTGTGCAGAGTTTTCTGAGGGACTATCCGGATCTTGATGCCCTGCTGCACAAGGTCCGTCTAGAGTGTGCTCACTTGCGGCGTTCCAGCTTGGCCAGATCCCGCATTGCTGCTCTGCAGCGCCGATTCCGCCTTCCGGAACACCGCATCATATGTGACCTACCTACCCGGTGGAATTCCACGTTACATATGTTGGAGCGGTTGCGTGAGCAGCAGCAAGCAGTTATGGAGTACCAGCTGCATCAGGCGCAAAGAAGTCGCAGTCAGCGCCGATCAGACTTCACAACCACAGAGTGGGCCACTATGAAGGACGTCTGCCAGGTTTTGCGTCCTTTTGATTATTCCACGCGGATGGCAAGTGCAGATGATGCACTAGTCAGCATGACTGTCCCCCTTATCTGCCTGCTTCAGCAAACTTTGCAAGGGTTAAGGGATGATGTTGTGGAAGAGGTGGAGGATGAGGAGTCACCTTTTCCATCAGCTTCTGGAGAGTCAGCGCCACGTGGTTCCTCACAAAGGGGTACGCAGGGGCCAATTTGTGAGGAGGATGAGGAGGAGTCAATGGTGGAGGAACAGCTCCGTCCAGAGGAGGGAGCGACACAATTGTCCAGTGGTCAGTGTGTACAGCGAGGGTGGGGTGATGACGAGCGGGCAGAGATCATGTCTCAAGCAGGGGACAGCGTTTCTGGGCCAGTTGGCACTCTGCAGCACATGGTGGATTTCATGCTGCAGTGCCTGAGAAACGACCGCCGCATCGACCACATTCTCAACATGCCTGATTATTGGGTGTTCACCCTCCTCGATCCTCGCTACCGGGACAACGTCCAAAACCTCATCCCTGCGTTGACCCGGGAGCGTAAATTGCGGGAGTACCACGACACACTGGTGAATTCCATCATCTTCTCCTGTCCAACTGAGAGGAGTGCTGCTAGTGCTTTACAAAGCAGCTCAGTGCGTCGAGGCAGTGGGGGAGGCTCTGCCCAAAGAGGGAGCAGAAGCAGTGCCTCTGCCCAAGGCAAGCCCAGTATGGCACAACTCTGGCACACTTTTGTGTGCCCGCCCCAAATGTCTACACCATCACCGGCGGCTCCAGTCAGCAGGAGGCAACGGTTCCGTCAGATGGTGACAGACTACATGGCTTGCCCTCTTACTGTACTCCCAGACGGCTCTTCCCCGTTCAAGTTTTGGGTCTCTAAGCTGGATACATGGCCAGAGCTAAGCCAGTATGCATTGGAGGTGCTGGCTTGCCCTGCGGCTAGTGTCTTATCGGAACGTGTCTTTAGTGCCGCAGGTGGTGTACTAACAGACCGTCGCATGCGACTATCCTCCGATAACGTTGACCGGCTTACTTTCCTGAAAATGAACCAGGCCTGGATCTCGCAGGAATTTGCCACTCCTCTGCCTGATTAAGTAATTGGGTGTCATCCAGGTCTCCTGCTGTGTTCATCTTTCTACCACCTGAACTGCTATTCCTGGGCTCCAACACCGCCAGTTGCGGCTCAGAAGTGCAGGCTGCACAGTAAAAACATACGACCCAGTGTTATTGGGTTTCAGTAACGTCAGCTGATCCCCAGCTGTGTAGCCGGCAATGTGTCCTGCGACCGCCACGCTGGCACAACAACCTAAATGTAAGGGAACCTGTCCCCCCCCCCGTCGTTTGTTACTGAAAGAGCCATCTTGTGCAGCAGTAATGCTGCACAAGGAAAAGGTAGCTCTTTTTTTTTAGCTCTTTGCACACGCAGAACTTAACACTTATAAAATGTGTTCACTGATACCGTTATACCGTCCCGGAGCTGGGACTTTCCTTCGTAATGTGACGCAGCACAGCCGTCATTCCTACCCCCTTGGTGCCATGCGCTGCCTCCTCAGCGTTGTTTTAAGCTGTCACGGAGCCTGCGCTGTTCTGTTATCCCTTGGGCATGCCCTATTTGCGCTGCCTGTCTTCTGACATAATTTGGTGTCAGGCTGGCTGCGCCTGTGCGGCCGCGCTGCCCGAGATCCCGCCCGTGTTAAGTTCTGCGTGTGCAAAGAGCTAAAAAAAAAGAGCTACCTTTTCCTTGTGCAGCATTACTGCTGCACAAGATGGCTCTTTCAGTAACAAACGACGGGGGGGGGGACAGGTTCCCTTACAAATTCGCACCTCCGGAACGGTTTAACGGTATAAAGGGACACATTTTTAGTGTTTACTTCGGTGTTTGCAAGGAGCATAATTAAAAGAGCAACCTTTTCCTTTTGCATCCTTAGTGCTGCACAAGATGGCTCTTTCAGCTACAAACGTCTTGGGGGGGGGGGGTTAAAGGTTTCCTTTCAACTTGCTCCAATCAGGCTTCGGCCTACACTCTGTTCCTCTGCTCCTCCTGCTGTCCCTGGGCTCTAACACCGCCAGTTGGTGCCTGGAAGTGCTGTGTGCACAGTCAACCGTCGCTCCTCTGTTATAGGGGTTCAGTAACGTCAGCTGATCCCCAGCTGTGTGTGCGGCAATACCTCCAATCTGCTCCTCCTGCTGTCCCTGGGCTCTAACACCGCCAGTTGGTGCCTGGAAGTGCTGTGTGCACAGTAAACAGTCGCTCCTCTGTTATTGGGGTTCAGTAACGTCAGCTGATCCCCAGCTGTGTGTGCGGCAATACCTCCAATCTGCTCCTCCTGCTGTCCCTGGGCTCTAACACCGCCAGTTGGTGCCTGGAAGTGCTGTGTGCACAGTCAACAGTCGCTCCTCTGTTATTGGGGTTCAGTAACGTCAGCTGATCCCCAGCTGTGTGTGCGGCAATACCTCCAATCTGCTCCCCCTGCTGTCCCTGGGCTCTAACACCGCCAGTTGGTGCCTGGAAGTGCTGTGTGCACAGTCAACAGTCGCTCCTCTGTTATTGGGGTTCAGTAACGTCAGCTGATCCCCAGTTGTGTATCCGGCAACGTGTCATGCGACCGCCACGCTGGCACAACTAAAATGTAAGGGGACCTGTCCCCCCCCCCCTAGGCGTTTGTTACTGAAAGAGCCACCATGTGCAGCACTAATACTGCACAAGGGAAAGGTCGCTCTTGAAATTATGCTCCTTGCAAACGCTGAACTACACACTCATGTAATGTGTCCCCTCACACCGTCCAACCGTCCCGGAGGTGGGACTTTCCTTTGTAATGTGACGCAGCACAGCCGTCATTGCTACCCCCTTGGCACCGTGCGCTGCCTCCTTAGCGTTGTTTGATTCCGTCATGGACCCTGCGCTGTTATGTTATCCCTTGGCCATGCACAGTTTGCGCTGCCCGTCCTCTGACATCATTTGTTGTCGTCCTGGCTGCGCCTGTGCGTCCACGCTGCCCGAAATCACACCTCGCAGTGTCGTCTAATGTGATCCCACAGTGGGCCTGGTATCCATGGCCATGCGCAGTGCATATACTAGCCTCTCACTCCCCTTCTTCACGCTTCTTCAGACTAGGCGGCGTCAGCTGATCCCTAATAGCATGCCACGGCCGTGACGCCGCACAGTCTGAAGAAGCAGGAAGGAGGTGAGTGAGAGGCGATGATATGCACTGCGCATGCCCATGGATCCCTGGCCCGCAGTGGGACTACATTAGATGACACTGCAAGGTTGGATCTCGGGCAGCTTGGACGCACAGGCACTGCCAGCCTGACACCTACATGATGTCAGAAGACGGGCACCGCTAACTGTGCATGGCCAAGGGATAACATTACAGCGCGGGCTCCGTGACAGAACCAAACAACGTTGAGGAGGTGGCGCCCAGCACCAAGGGGGTTGGAATGACGGCTGTGCTGTGTCACATTACAAAGGAAAGTCCCACTTCCGGGATGGTTTGACGGTGTGAGGGGACACATTATATGAGTGTGTACTTCAGCGTTTGCAAGGAGCATAATTTTCGGAGCCACCATTTTCCATGTGCAGTATTACTGCTGTACAAGATGGCTCTTTCAGCAACAAATGCCTGGGGGGGGGGGGGGGGGGTTAAAGGTTCCCTTTCAACTTGCTCCACTGCAGGCTTCGGCCTACACTCTGCTCCTCTTTGATTCCCTGGGTTTCAACACTGTCAGTTGCCACCTGGAAGTGTTGTCTACACAGAAAAAACACTAGGTGATGTGTCAGTGGGGTTCAGCACCGCCAGCTGTTCCCCTGCTGTGTAGTCGGCAACGTGTCCAGCACAAGCCACGCTGGCACAACAGAACAAAAGCTGCCACCAGTGCAGGCTTCGGCCTACACTCTGCTCCTCTCCTCCTCCTGCTGACCCTGGGCTCAAACACCGCTAGTTTTTGCCCGGAAGTGCTAGCTGCACAGAGAAAAACACCAGCCAATGTGTTAGTGGGGTTCAGCAACGCCAGCTATTCCCCTGCTGTGTAGCCGGCAACGTGACCTGCAAACGCCACGCAGGCACATGAACTGAAATTAAAGGGAACCTGGCCCCACCCCCCCAGGTGTTTCTATGTATAACAGCCACCTAGTACAGCAGTACTGCTGCATTTGTACAAGGTGGCTGACTTTTTCTCCTTGCCCACGTGGAACTCAACACGTACAAAATGTGTCTCATTGAGACCATTCCACTGTCCCTGAGGTGTGACTTTCCTTTCTAATGATACGCAGCACCCCCCTTGGTAGCGTTTCCCGTCTTTTGTCATCATGGTTAGCTGGCTGCGCCTGTGCATCCGCCCTGCTAGAAACAATGCCCCTCGTTGTCATATTTATTTTGTCAGCGAGGGTGTGGTTTATGGGCTCGAGCAGTGCATATGTTCGCCTGTCTTAACTCATCTCCTTCCGCCTTCTTCAGACTGTGCGGCCTCCTGGCCGTGGTAGGCGATAAGGGATCAGCTGAGGCCGCCCAGTCTGGAGCAGGTGTAAGGACATGTGTAAGCGGCAAACCTATTTACTGCACAAGGCCACGAATCCCAGCCACGCAGTGTGATTTTTTGAAAACACACTGTGGGTCTGGGATTCATGTCCATCGCTAACCGCAACGGCCGACATGAAATGAGGTCAGAAGACAGGAAGCGCTCACAGCGCATGGCCAAGGGATCACAATAGCGCAGACTCCTGTACATCAAATAACAACGCTCAGGAATCTGCGCCCAGTACCTAGGTGCAAATTTTGACACCTGTGCTGCGTCTCCTTAAAAAGACAAGTCACGCCTCCACAACTGTTTGACAGTATAATGGGCTAAATAGTGTACGTGTTTTAGTCAGCGTGTGCAAGGAGCAAAACAAATAGAGCAACCTTTTACTTGTGCAGCATTAATGCTGCACAAGGTGTGGCTCTTGTACTTTGCAACACCTGAGGGGGGTTAAAGGTAACCTTTGAAATTGGTTCAACTAGGCTTCGGCCTACACTCTGCTCCTCTCCTGCTGACCCTGGGCTCAAACACCGCTAGTTTTTGCCCGGAACTGCTAGCTGCACAGAGAAAAACACCAGTCAATGTGTTAGTGAGGTTCAGCACCGCCAGCTGTTCCCCTGCTGTGTAGTCGGCATCGTGTCCAGCACAAGCCACGCTGGCACAACTGACCAAAAGCTGCCACCAGTGCAGGCTTCGGCCTACACTCTGCTCCTCTCCTCCTCCTGCTGACCCTGGGCTCAAACACCACCAGTTTCTGCCCGGAAGTGCTAGCTGCACAGAGAAAAACACCAGCCAATGTGTTAGTGGGGTTCAGCACCGCCAGCTGTTCCCCCGCTGTGTAGCCGGCATCGTGTCCAGCACAAGCCACGCTGGCACAACTGACCAAAAGCTGCCACCAGTGCAGGCTTCGGCCTACACATTGCTCCTCTCCTCCTCCTGCTGACCCTGGGCTCTAACACCGCCAGTTTTTGCCCGGACATGCGAGCTGCACAGAGAAAAACACCAGTCAATGTGTCAGTGGGGTTCAGCACCGCCAGCTGTTCCCCTGCTGTGTAGCTTGCAACGTGACCTGCAAACACCACGCAGGCACATGAACTGAAATTGAAGGGAGCCTGCCCCCCACCCCCAGGTGTTTCTATGTAAAACAGCCACCTTGTACAGCAGTACTGCTGCATTTGTACAAGGTGGCTGACTTTTTCTCCTTGCCCACGTGGAACTCAACACATACAAAATGTGTCTCATTGAGACCATTCCACTGTCCCTGAGGTGTGACTTTCCTTTCTAATGATACGCAGCACCACCCTTGGTAGCGCTGCCCGTCTTTTGACATCATTGGTTAGCTGGCTGCGCCTGTGCGTCTGCCCTGCTCGAAACAACGCCCCTCGGTGTCTTATTTTTTTGAACAGCGAGGGTGTGATTGATGGGCATGTGCAGTGCATATGTTTGCTTGTGTTCACTCATCTCCTTCCGCCTTCTTCAGACTGGGTGTCCTCATGGCCGCGGCAGGCGATAAGGGATCAGATGAGGCCGCCCAGTCTGAAGCAGGTGTAAGGACATGTGTGAGCATCAAACATATTTACTGAACAAGGCCACGAATCCCAGCCACGCAGTGTGATTTTTTGAAAACACACTGTGGGTCTGGGATTCATGTCCATCGCTAACCGTTACGGCTGACATTAAATGAGGTCAGAAGACAGGAAGCGCTCACAGCGCATGGCCAAGGGATCACAATAGCGCAGACTCCTGTACAGCAAATAACAACGCTCAGGAATCTGCGCACAGCAGCTAGGTGTAAATTTTGACACCTGTGCTGCATCTCCTTAAAAAGACTAGTAGTCACGCCTCCACTACTGTTTGACAGTATAATGGGCTAAATAGTGTAAGTGTTTTATTCAGCGTGTGCAAGGAGCAAAATTAAATAGAGCAACCTTTGACTTGTGCATCATTAATGCTGTTCAAGGTGTGGCTCTTGTACCTTGCAACACCTGAGGGGGGGTTAAAGGTAACCTTTGAAATTGGTTCAACTAGGCTTCGGCCTACACTCTGCTCCTCTACTTCTCCTGCTGACCCTGGGCTCAAACACCGCTAGTTTCTGCCCGAAACTGCTAGCTGCACAGAGAAAAACACCAGTCAATGTGTTCGTGGGGTTCAGCACCGCCAGCTGTTCCCCTGCTGTGTAGTTGGCATCGTGTCCAGCACAAGCCACGCTGGCACAACCGACCAAAAGCTGCCACCAGTGCAGGCTTCGGCCTACACTCTGCTCCTCTCCTCCTCCTGCTGACCCCGGGCTCAAACACCGCCAGTTTCTGCCCGGACATGCTAGCTGCACAGAGAAAAACACCAGCCAATGTGGTAGTGGGGTTCAGCACCGCCAGCTGTTCCCCTGCTGTGTAGTCGGCATCGTGTCCAGCACAAGCCACGCTGGCACAACTGACCAAAAGCTGCCACCAGTGCAGGCTTCGGCCTACACTTTGCTCCTCTCCTCCTCCTGCTGACCCTGGGCTCAAACAACGCCAGTTTCTGCCCGGACATGCTAGCTGCACAGAGAAAAACACCAGCCAATGTGTTAGTGGGGTTCAGCACCGCCAGCTGTTCCCCTGCTGTGTAGCTGGCAACGTGTCCTGCAAACGCCACGCAGGCACATGAACTGAAATTGAAGGGAGCCTGCCCCCCACCCCCCCAGGTGTTTCTATGTATAACAGCCACCTTGTACAGCAGTACTGCTGCATTTGTACAAGGTGGCTGACTTTTTCTCCTTGCACACGTGGAACTCAACAAGTACAAAATGTGTCTCATTACAGACCATTACAATGTCCCTGAGGTGTGACTTTCCTTTTTAATGACACGCAGCACCCCCATTGTTAGCGCTGCCCGTCTCCTGACATCATTGGTTGGCTGGCTGTGCCTGTGCGTCCCCCCTGCCCGACACAACGCCCCCCGTTGTCTCATATATTTTGACTGCGAGGGTGTGATTGATGGGCACGAGCAGTGCATATGTTCCCCTGTCTTCACTCCCCTCCTTCCGCCTTCTTCTGACTGTGCGGCCTCATGGCCGCGGCATGCGATAAGGGATCAGCTGAGGCCGCCCAGTCTGAAGCAGGTGTAAGGACATGTGTGAGCGGCGAACATATTTACTGCACAAGGCCACGAATCCCAGCACCGCAGTGTGACTTTAGGAAAAGCCACTGTGGGTCTGGGATTTATGGCCATCGTTAACCGCACCGGCCAACATGAAATGAGGTCATGAGACGGCCTGCACTAACAGGGTATTGCCAAGGGATAACACAAGAGCGCAGTTTCCTGTACTGCAAATAACAACGGTAAGGAATCTGTGCACAGCACCTACGTGTAAATTTGTACACCTGTGCTGCGTCTCCTTAAAAAGACTAGTAGTCACGCCTCCACTACTGTTTGACAGTATAATGGGCTAAATAGTGTACGTGTTTAATTCAGCGTGTGCAAGGAGCAAAATTAAATAGAGCAACCTTTGACTTGTGCATCATTAATGCTGTTCAAGGTGTGGCTCTTGTACCTTGCAACACCTGAGGGGGGGGTTAAAGGTAACCTTTGAAATTGGTTCAACTAGGCTTCGGCCTACACTCTGCTCCTCTCCTCCTCCTGCTGACCCTGGGCTCAAACACCGCTAGTTTTTGCCCGGAACTGCTAGCTGCACAGAGAAAAACACCAGTCAATGTGTTAGTGGGGTTCAGCAACGCCAGCTGTTCCCCTGCTGTGTAGTTGGCATCGTGTCCAGCACAAGCCACGCTGGCACAACCGACCAAAAGCTGCCACCAGTGCAGGCTTCGGCCTACACTCTGCTCCTCTCCTCCTCCTGCTGACCCGGGCTCAAACACCGCCAGTTTCTGCCCGGACATGCTAGCTGCACAGAGAAAAACACCAGCCAATGTGTTAGTGGGGTTCAGCACCGCCAGCTGTTCCCCTGCTGTGTAGCTGGCAACGTGTCCTGCAAACGCCACACAGGCACATGAACTGAAATTGAAGGGAGCCTGCCCCCCACCCCCCCAGGTGTTTCTATGTATAACAGCCACCTTGCACAGCAGTACTGCTGCATTTGTACAAGGTGGCTGACTTTTTCTCCTTGCACACGTGGAACTCAACAAGTACAAAATGTGTCTCATTACAGACAATTACAATGTCCCTGAGGTGTGACTTTCCTTTTTAATGACACGCAGCACCCCCATTGTTAGCGCTGCCCGTCTCCTGACATCATTGGTTGGCTGGCTGTGCCTGTGCGTCCCCCCTGCCCGACACAACGCCCCCCGTTGTCTCATATATTTTGACTGCGAGGGTGTGATTGATGGGCACGAGCAGTGCATATGTTCCCCTGTCTTCACTTCCCTCCTTCCGCCTTCTTCTGACTGTGCGGCCTCATGGCCGCGGCATGCGATAAGGGATCAGCTGAGGCCGCCCAGTCTGAAGCAGGTGTAAGGACATGTGTGAGCGGCGAACATATTTACTGCACAAGGCCACGAATCCCAGCACCGCAGTGTGACTTTAGGAATAGCCACTGTGGGTCTGGGATTTATGGCCATCGTTAACCGCACCGGCCAACATGAAATGAGGTCATGAGACGGCCTGCACTAACAGGGTATTGCCAAGGGATAACACAAGAGCGCAGTTTCCTGTACTGCAAATAACAACGGTAAGGAATCTGCGCACAGCACCTAGGTGTAAATTTGTACACCTGTGCTGCGTCTCCTTAAAAAGACTAGTAGTCACGCCTCCACTACTGTTTGACAGTATAATGGGCTAAATAGTGTACGTGTTTAATTCAGCGTGTGCAAGGAGCAAAATTAAATAGAGCAACCTTTGACTTGTGCATCATTAATGCTGTTCAAGGTGTGGCTCTTGTACCTTGCAACACCTGAGGGGGGTTAAAGGTAACCTTTGAAATTGGTTCAACTAGGCTTCGGCCTACACTCTACTCCTCTCCTCCTCCTGCTGACCCTGGGCTCAAACACCGCTAGTTTTTGCCCGGAACTGCTAGCTGCACAGAGAAAAACACCAGTCAATGTGTTAGTGGGGTTCAGCAACGCCAGCTGTTCCCCTGCTGTGTAGTTGGCATCGTGTCCAGCACAAGCCACGCTGGCACAACAGAACAAAAGCTGCCACCAGTGCAGGCTTCGGCCTACACTTTGCTCCTCTCCTCCTGCTGCTGACCCTGGGCTCAAACAACGCCAGTTTCTGCCCGGACATGCTAGCTGCACAGAGAAAAACACCAGCCAATGTGTTAGTGGGGTTCAGCACCGCCAGCTGTTCCCCTGCTGTGTAGTCGGCATCGTGTCCAGCACAAGCCACGCTGGCACAACTGACCAAAAGCTGCCACCAGTGCAGGCTTCGGCCTACACTTTGCTCCTCTCTACCTCCTGCTGACCCTGGGCTCAAACAACGCCAGTTTCTGCCCGGACATGCTAGCTGCACAGAGAAAAACACCAGCCAATGTGTTAGTGGGGTTCAGCACCGCCAGCTGTTCCCCTGCTGTGTAGCTGGCAACGTGTCCTGCAAACGCCACGCAGGCACATGAACTGAAATTGAAGGGAGCCTGCCCCCCACCCCCAGGTGTTTCTATGTATAACAGCCACCTTGTACAGCAGTACTGCTGCATTTGTACAAGGTGGCTGACTTTTTGTCCTTGCCCACGTGGAACTCAAAACGTACAAAATGTGTCTCATTGAGACCATTCCACTGTCCCTGAGGTGTGACTTTCCTTTCTAATGATACGCAGCACCCCCTTGGTAGCGCTTCCCGTCTTCTGACATCATTGGTTGGCTTGTTGCGCCTGTGCGTCCGCCCTGTCTGAAACAATGCTCCTCGTTGTCTTATTTTGACTGCGAGGGTGTGATTGATGGGCACGAGCAGTGCATATCTTCACCTGTCTTAACTCATCTCCTTCCGCCTTCTTCAGACTGTGCAGCCTCATGGCCACGGCATGCGAGAAGGGATCAGCAGAGGCCGCCCAGTCTGAAGCAGGTGTAAGGACGTGTGTGAGCGGCCAAAATATTTACTGCTCAAGGCCACGAATCACAGCACCGCAGTGTGACTTTATGAAAAGGCACTGTGGGTCTGGGATTTATGGCCATCGTTAACCGCAGCGGCCAACATGAAATGAGGTCATAAGACGGGCAGCTCTAACAGGGCATTGCCAAGGGATAACACAAGAGCGCAGACTCCTGTACAGCAAATAACAACACTCAGGAAGCTGCGCCAAGCACCAAGGCGTTATTTGGGACACCTGTGCTGCGTCTCCTTAACATGCCAAGTCACGCATCCACTACAGTTTGACTGTAGAATGGGCTAAATTGTGTACGTCTTTCATTCAGCGTGTGCAAATAGACAAATTAATAGAGCAACCTTTCACTTGTGCAGCATTAATACTGCACAAGGTGTGTCTCTTGTACTTTGTAACACCTGAGGGGGGGTTAAAGGTTTCCTTTGAAATTGGTTCAAATAGGCTTCGGCCTACACTCTGCTCCTCTCCTCCTCCTCCTGCTTCAACACGGGCTCTAACATCGCTAGTTTTTGACCGCAAGTGCTAGCTGCACAGAGAAAAACACACGCCATTGTGTTAGTGGGGTTCAGCAACGCCAGCTGTTCCCCCACTGTGTAGCCGGCAAAGTGTCCTGCAAAAGCAACGCAGACACAAAGCTGCCTCCAGTGCAGGCTTCGGCCTACACTCTGCTCCCCCTGCTTACCCTTAGCTCCAACACCGCTAGTTGGGGCTCTAGGAAGACAATCTTTAATAGGCAACGCATCTGGGTTCCAGCACCGCCAGCTGGTTCTCGGCAGTGTTCTTGTCACAGGTACTCCCTCGTGCCAAGCCTGGTTTCAGCACCGTCAGCTGTTTCCGGGTTTTGTCAAGCTCACTGAGACGCCTATGCTTGCCCCGTCGTGGTGCGGTCGGGTTAGCCAACTCCAGGGTGCCTCCAGTTTAGGAGCTTCCTATGTGGGCTGCGTGAACTGGTAGTCAAGGCTGGTTCTGTAGTGCCAGTAGGCCCAGCTCCCCCTGTAGGACTGTTGGGGTTCGGTAACTGCGGCTGCCTCGCGGCCTAGCTGTTCTCTCCTCTCCTGTGGGCCTTGGGGTCCACCACCTGGTTCCAGCACCGTCAGCTGGTTCCGGGCCGAGCCTTTGGCTTAGGTGCCTCCTCCTGGGTATCCGAGTTCCGCCAACGTCAGGCGGTCCTTGGTAGTGCTTTTAAGCGCGGGCACGTACAGCTTAGTAACCGTGTTCCAGTACCGTCAGCTGGTCCTCGGTCGTGCCATTGGCTCTTGCACACTGGGGCAACGCATCTGGGTTCCAGCACCGCCAGCTGGTTCTCGGCAGTGTTTTTGTCACAGGTACTCCCTCGTGCCAAGCCTGGTTTCAGCACCGTCAGCTGTTTCCGGGTTGTGTCAAGCTCACTGAGACGCCTATGCTTGCCCCGTCGTGGTGCGGTCGGGTTAGCCAACTCCAGGGTGCCTCCAGTTTAGGAGCTTCCTATGTGGGCTGCGTGAACTGGTAGTGAAGGCTGGTTCTGTAGTGCCAGTAGGCCCAGCTCCCCCTGTAGGACTGTTGGGGTTCGGTAACTGCGGCTGCCTCGCGGCCTAGCTGTTCTCTCCTCTCCTGTGGGCCTTGGGGTCCACCACCTGGTTCCAGCACCGTCAGCTGGTTCCGGGCCGAGCCTTTGGCTTAGGTGCCTCCTCCTGGGTATCCGAGTTCTGCCAACGTCAGGCGGTCCTTGGTAGTGCTTTTAAGCGCGGGCACGTACAGCTTAGTAACCGTGTTCCAGCACTGTCAGCTGGTCCTCGGTCGTGCCATTGGCTCTTGCACACTGGGGCAACGCATCTGGGTTCCAGCACCGCCAGCTGGTTCTCGGCAGTGTTTTTGTCACAGGTACTCCCTCGTGCCAAACCTGGTTTCAGCACCGTCAGCTGTTTCCGGGTTGTGTCAAACTCGCTGAGACGCCTATGTTTGCCCCGTCGTGTTGCAGTCGGGTTAGCCAACTCCAGGGTGCCTCCAGTTTAGGAGCTTCCTATGTGGGCTGCGTGAACTGGTAGTCAAGGCTGGTTCTGTAGTGCCAGTAGGCCCAGCTCCCCCTGTAGGACTGTTGGGGTTCGGTAACTGCGGCTGCCTCGCGGCCTAGCTGTTCTCTCCTCTCCTGTGGGCCTTGGGGTCCACCACCTGGTTCCAGCACCATCAGCTGGTTCCAGGCCGAGCCTTTGGCTTAGGTGCCTCCTCCTGGGTATCCGAGTTCCGCCAACGTCAGGCGGTCCTTGGTAGTGCTTTTAAGCGCGGGCACGTACAGCTTAGTAACCGTGTTCCAGCACCGTCAGCTGGTCCTCGGTCGTGCCATTGGCTCTTGCACACTGGGGCAACGCATCTGGGTTCCAGCACCGCCAGCTGGTTCTCGGCAGTGTTTTTGTCACAGGTACTCCCTCGTGCCAAACCTGGTTTCAGCACCGTCAGCTGTTTCCGGGGTGTGTCAAACTCGCTGAGACGCCTATGTTTGCCCCGTCGTGTTGCAGTCGGGTTAGCCAACTCCAGGGTGCCTCCAGTTTAGGAGCTTCCTATGTGGGCTGCGTGAACTGGTAGTCAAGGCTGGTTCTGTAGTGCCAGTAGGCCCAGCTCCCCCTGTAGGACTGTTGGGGTTCGGTATCTGCGGCTGCCTCACGGCCTAGCTGTTCTCTCCTCTCCTGTGGGCCTTGGGGTCCACCACCTGGTTCCAGCACCGTCAGCTGGTTCCAGGCCGAGCCTTTGGCTTAGGTGCCTCCTCCTGGGTATCCGAGTTCCGCCAACGTCAGGCGGTCCTTGGTAGTGCTTTTAAGCGCGGGCACCTACAGCTTAGTAACCGGGTTCCAGCACCGCCAGCTGGTCCTCGGTCGTGCCATTGGCTCTTGCACACTGGGGCAACGCATCTGGGTTCCAGCACCGCCAGCTGGTTCTCGGCAGTGTTCTTGTCACAGGTACTCCCTCGTGCCAAGCCTGGTTTCAGCACCGTCAGCTGTTTCCGGGTTGTGTCAAGCTCACTGAGACGCCTATGCTTGCCCCGTCGTGGTGCGGTCGGGTTAGCCAACTCCAGGGTGCCTCCAGTTTAGGAGCTTCCTATGTGGGCTGCGTGAACTGGTAGTCAAGGCTGGTTCTGTAGTGCCAGTAGGCCCAGCTCCCCCTGTAGGACTGTTGGGGTTCGGTAAATGCGGCTGCCTCGCGGTCTAGCTTTTCTCTCCTCTCCTGTGGGCCTTGGGGTCCACCACCTGGTTCCAGCACCGTCAGCTGGTTCCAGGCCAAGCCTTTGGCTTAGGTGCCTCCTCCTGGGTATCCGAGTTCCGCCAACGTCAGGCGGTCCTTGGTAGTGCTTTTAAGCGCGGGCACCTACAGCTTAGTAACCGGGTTCCAGCACCGCCAGCTGGTCCTCGGTCGTGCCATTGGCTCTTGCACACTGGGGCAACGCATCTGGGTTCCAGCACCGCCAGCTGGTTCTCGGCAGTGTTCTTGTCACAGGTACTCCCTCGTGCCAAGCCTGGTTTCAGCACCGTCAGCTGTTTCCGGGTTGTGTCAAGCTCACTGAGACGCCTATGCTTGCCCCGTCGTGGTGCGGTCGGGTTAGCCAACTCCAGGGTGCCTCCAGTTTAGGAGCTTCCTATGTGGGCTGCGTGAACTGGTAGTCAAGGCTGGTTCTGTAGTGCCAGTAGGCCCAGCTCCCCCTGTAGGACTGTTGGGGTTCGGTAACTGCGGCTGCCTCGCGGCCTAGCTGTTCTCTCCTCTCCTGTGGGCCTTGGGGTCCACCACCTGGTTCCAGCACCGTCAGCTGGTTCCAGGCCGAGCCTTTGGCTTAGGTGCCTCCTCCTGGGTATCCGAGTTCCGCCAACGTCAGGCGGTCCTTGGTAGTGCTTTTAAGCGCGGGCACCTACAGCTTAGTAACCGGGTTCCAGCACCGCCAGCTGGTCCTCGGTCGTGCCATTGGCTCTTGCACACTGGGGCAAGGCATCTGGGTTCCAGCACCGCCAGCTGGTTCTCGGCAGTGTTCTTGTCACAGGTACTCCCTCATGCCAAGCCTGGTTTCAGCACCGTCAGCTGTTTCCGGGTTGTGTCAAGCTCACTGAGACGCCTATGCTTGCCCCGTCGTGGTGCGGTCGGGTTAGCCAACTCCAGGGTGCCTCCAGTTTAGGAGCTTCCTATGTGGGCTGCGTGAACTGGTAGTCAAGGCTGGTTCTGTAGTGCCAGTAGGCCCAGCTCCCCCTGTAGGACTGTTGGGGTTCGGTAACTGCGGCTGCCTCGCGGCCTAGCTGTTCTCTCCTCTCCTGTGGGCCTTGGGGTCCACCACCTGGTTCCAGCACCGTCAGCTGGTTCCAGGCCGAGTCTTTGGCTTAGGTGCCTCCTCCTGGGTATCCGAGTTCCGCCAACGTCAGGCGGTCCTTGGTAGTGCTTTTAAGCGCGGGCACCTACAGCTTAGTAACCGGGTTCCAGCACCGCCAGCTGGTCCTCGGTCGTGCCATTGGCTCTTGCACACTGGGGCAACGCATCTGGGTTCCAGCACCGCCAGCTGGTTCTCGGCAGTGTTCTTGTCACAGGTACTCCCTCGTGCCAAGCCTGGTTTCAGCACCGTCAGCTGTTTCCGGGTTGTGTCAAGCTCACTGAGACGCCTATGCTTGCCCCGTCATGGTGCGGTCGGGTTAGCCAACTCCAGGGTGCCTCCAGTTTAGGAGCTTCCTATGTGGGCTGCGTGAACTGGTAGTCAAGGCTGGTTCTGTAGTGCCAGTAGGCCCAGCTCCCCCTGTAGGACTGTTGGGGTTCGGAAACTGCGGCTGCCTCGCGGCCTAGCTGTTCTCTCCTCTCCTGTGGGCCTTGGGGTCCACCACCTGGTTCCAGCACCGTCAGCTGGTTCCGGGCCGAGCATTTGGCTTAGGTGCCTCCTCCTGGGTATCCGAGTTCCGCCAACGTCAGGCGGTCCTTGGTAGTGCTTTTAAGCGCGGGCACGTACAGCTTAGTAACCGTGTTCCAGCACCGTCAGCTGGTCCTCGGTCGTGCCATTGGCTCTTGCACACTGGGGCAACGCATCTGGGTTCCAGCACCGCCAGCTGGTTCTCGGCAGTGTTTTTGTCACAGGTACTCCCTCGTGCCAAACCTGGTTTCAGCACCGTCAGCTGTTTCTGGGGTGTGTCAAACTCGCTGAGACGCCTATGTTTGCCCCGTCGTGTTGCAGTCGGGTTAGCCAACTCCAGGGTGCCTCCAGTTTAGGAGCTTCCTATGTGGGCTGCGTGAACTGGTAGTCAAGGCTGGTTCTGTAGTGCCAGTAGGCCCAGCTCCCCCTGTAGGACTGTTGGGGTTCGGTAACTGCGGCTGCCTCGCGGCCTAGCTGTTCTCTCCTCTCCTGTGGGCCTTCGGGTCCACCACCTGGTTCCAGCACTGTCAGCTGGTTCTCGGCAGTGTCTTTTGCTCTTGTACCTTCTGCTCCCCATCCTGGTTCCAGTACCGTCAGCTGGTTCCGGGCAGAGCCTTTGGCTTAGGTGCCTCCTTCTGGGTATCCAAGTTCCACCAACGTCAGGTGGTCCTTGGTAGTGCTTTCAGGCACGGGTACCTCCTGCTTAGTAACCGGGTTCCAGTAACGTCAGCTGGTCCTCGGTAGTTCCATTGGCTCTTGGACTCTCGGCTATCCATCCGGGTTCCAGTACCGTCAGCTGGTTCTCGGCAGTGTCTTTTGCTCTTGTACCTTCTGCTCCCCATCCTGGTTCCAGTAACGTCAGCTGGTTCCGGGCAGAGCCTTTGGCTTAGGTGCCTCCTTCTGGGTATCCGAGTTCCGCCAACGCCAGGCGGTCCTTGGTAGTGCTTTTTAGCACGGGTACCTCCTGCTTAGTAACCGGGTTCCAGTAACGTCAGCTGGTCCTCGGTAGTTCCATAGGCTCTTGAACCTTCGGGTAGCCATCCGAGTTCCAGTTCCATCAGCTGGTTCTTGGCATTTTCTCAGCCTTCTTGTACCTTCTGCTACATTTCCAAGTTTAAGACCCTAAAGTCGACGACCCGGAAGACCACCCCTATAACGACGACCCGGAAGACCACCCCGATGACGACGACGACGACCCGGAAGACCACCCCGATGACGACGGCGGAGACGACGACGGCTGAGACGACGACGGCGGAGATGACGACACTGGAGACGACGACCCTGGAGACGACGACATGGAAGACCGAGAAGCAGAAGAACAAGAGGCTGCCGAACAAAGAGCAGAAGAACATTAAGCATAAGACTTAATATCAGAGCAAAAGATATTATCTAAATTATATGCAGAAGAAGACTAAGCAGTGTATGGGGGTGAGTCCGTTCCTCCTCATGGTGCCCCTGGATAAAGCCTGATGCTGCAGGCCAAACTGAACGCGGACAAATGTAACTTTTGTGACTGGCAGAACGGAAGGTGTAATCTTCCAACTTTTATAGATAACAACTACGGGAATGCCTGTCACAAATGAGAATATGATGAAGAAGTAGAATAGGAAGAATAATAACAGTGGAATAAAAAGAATATGTAGAATAGGAAGAATAATAATAGTTGAATAAAATGAATATGAAGAATGTAATAAAAAAAAAAAATAGGTAGAAGATGAAGAAGAAGATGAATAAGGTGAAGAAGAAGTTGATGTCAAAGATGCTGATGATGATGAAGATGAAAGTGTGGGAAAAGTAAAAAAAAAAAAAGAAAAAAAAGAAGGGGAAGGGCGTGGAATAGTGAAACATCAATATCTGACAAAATAAAAAAAAATTTAAATACTCAATAACTTTTTCACTCCGAACGTCTTTAAAAAAAAAAAAAAACATGCTATTCTATTTGATTGGGCTAAACCTCATTGCCTTTAATGTCTCCGCCACCTCCCACAATACATCCTACATTATTCTTAGTTGTTTTCCTTGATGTAGAATGAACCTACAAGGAAAGAAAGGGTTTATTTTAATTCCGATATTTTGGTCCCATTGACTTGCATTGTGATCGGGTATCGGTATCGGCGATATCCGATATTTTTTGAATATCGGCCGATCCCAACCGATACCGATACTTTCCGATATCGGAAGGTATCGCTCAACACTAGTGATGAGGCATACGTTTTTGGGTGCTCCATTTATATGGATACACCTAAATAAACCTCCTCTGTATAAACAACAGCCAGTCATGCATATGCTCCCAAAAAGGGATTATTTTTGGACATTTTATACAGTATAAAGAGCTTACAAATTTTTATTCTGCTGTGTGTGTTTAAATAGGCCTCTGGTTACCAATGATCTTCATTCATTTAGCCCAAATATGTTGATGTTACCTGGAAATTTAAGGAGTTCTACACATATTTTTATGGTAATTAGAGGCTTTTTAGTTATGTGACTTATGGCAAATTTATCTACTGCAAATCAGAGGAGTTTTTTTTAGATCTTAGGGATCTAATCACAGATCTTCTGTGGATCTAAGCTTGTGTAAATCTTTTTGATTCATTATGACTCGATGATGCCTCCCTGGTGATATTACATGATGCAAAATTATTTCTGCTGCCATTTTCACAGACCTGCATTTATTTTTTTTTCCATCCATGGAGCTGGCCTAATTCAGATGTCCATGTTTCACATGTGAGTTCTTTCTGTATTTTTCATGAATAGAACACATACATTACAGTATATGGGGCTGTTCATCTGTCCTTGTTTTTTCACGCACTGTTTTTCAGATCAAAACTCAGAGACTTGTACGCTCTTTACGATATCAAAGACAAAAAGTGGCAGTACTACTGGTTTGTAAGAAACACATACATCACACGGATCCTGTCCCTGTGCCATCCCTGTGCTGTCTATATTTAGCATTGTAAATAATAGAAGAAACTTTGTAATTTATTTATTCATCCATTAAAAACACTGATATACAGATAGTAAAAATGGACACATGAACTAAACACTGATGACAAACTAATCATAGTAACATAGTAACATAGTAACATAGTAACATAGTTAGTAAGGCCGAAAAAAGACATTTGTCCATCCAGTTCAGCCTATATTCTATCATAATAAATCCCCAGATCTACGTCCTTCTACAGAACCTAATAATTGTATGATACAATATTGTTCTGCTCCAGGAAGACAAACAACTCATGACATTGGTACCATTTTTTCATATATGGCCGGGATCACACATGCGAGAAACACGTCCGTGTCTCGCATGTGAAATCCAAGCTCTGGCGCCGGCACTCCAGAGCGGAGCGTGCGGCCGCATAGCAACACATGGAGCTGCACGCTCCGCTCTGGAGTGCCGGCGCCAGAGCTTGAATTTCACATGCGAGACACGGACATGTTTCTCGCTTGTGTGATCCCGGCCTATATGTGTAAACATGGACGTGTGAATAAGGCCTAATTTATTGTATTTGCATGCTGAGCTGATATTTTTAATTGATAAATAAATATGATAAATTTTATTTTACTTTTTTTTTTGGTAATGGGGAAGTGCAGTTACAAAAAAGTGGCAATTATGGCATTTTATTTATTTCATTCTTTTCTTTACGCTGTTTAACCCCTTCATGACCAGGGGATTTTTCGTTTTTCCGTGTTCGTTTTTCGCTCCCCTCCTTCCCAGAGCCATAACTTTTTTATTTTTCCGTCAATTTGGCCATGTGAGGGCTTATTTTTTGCGGGACGAGTTGTACTTTTGAACGACATCATTGGTTTTAGCATGTCGTGTACTAGAAAACGGGAAAAAAATTCCAAGTGCGGTGAAATTGCAAAAAAAGTGCAATCCCACATTGGTTTTTTGTTTGGCTTTTTTGCTAGGTTCACTAAATGCTAAAAATGACCTGCCATTATGATTCTCCAGGTCATTACGAGTTCATAGACACCAAACATGACTAGGTTATTTTTTATCTAAGTGGTGAAAAAAAATTCCAAACTTTGCTAAAAAAAAAAAAAAAAATTGCGCCATTTTCCGATACTCGTAGCGTCTCCATTTTTCGTGATCTGGGGTCGGTTGAGGGCTTATTTTTTGCGTGCCGAGATGACGTTTTTAATGATAGCATTTCGGTGCAGATACGTTCTTTTGATCGCCCGTTATTGCATTTTAATGCAATGTCGCAGCGACCAAAAAAACGTAATTCTGGCATTTCGAGTTTTTTTCCCGCTACGCTGTTTAGCGATCAGGTTAATACTTTTTTTTATTTGATAGATCGGGCAATTCTGAGCGCGGCGATACCAAATATGCGTAGATTTGATATTTTTTTTATTGATTTATTTTGATTGGGGCAAAAGGGGGGTGATTTAAACTTTTATGTTTTTTTTATTTTTTTCACATTTTTTTAAACTTTTTTTTTAACTTTTGCCATGCTTCAATAGCCTCCATGAGAGGCTAGAAGCAGGCATAGCACGATCGGCTCTGCTACATAGCAGCGATCTGCTGATCGCTGCTATGTAGCAGAATTGCACGTGTGCTGTGAGCGCCGACCACAGGGTGGCGCTCACAGCGACGGGCAATAAGTAACCATAGAGGTCTCAAGGACCTCTATGGTTACCATTCACAAGCATCGCCGATCCCCGATCATGTGACGGGGGTCGGCGATGACGTCATTTCCGGCCGCCCGGCCGGAAGCGGTAGTTAAATGCCGCTGTCTGCGTTTGACAGCGGCATTTAACTAGTTAATAGGTGCGGGCAGATCGCGATTCTGCCCGCGCCTATTACGGGCACATGTCAGCTGTTCAAAACAGCTGACATGTCCCGGCTTTGGTGCGGGCTCACCGCGGAGCCCTGCATCAAAGCAGGGGAGCCGGCATCGGACGGTATAGTACGTCCGATGCCGGTAAGGGGTTAACGAACAGTGCAAATATTTTAAAAAATTTTACAGGTCATACTTTTTTATTTCATGATGATATTTAGTATGTTTATTTTTTCACATTTACAGGGGAAACAAAGGTTAGTGAAACTTTTAGATTTTATTTATTTTCTATGATTCAAAGCATTTCCATATTTTTTACTTTATGTTTAGTTCTTCTAAGGGACTTGAATCTGCCATATCCTGCTTTATTCTACATACTAAATTATAATTGCAGAATTGCAGTATAGAATAAATTAGTGGCTCTCTAGGTAGCTTAGCTTGTGGTTAAAAGGACACTGTCACCTGAATTTGGAGGGAACAATCTTCAGCCATGGAGGCGGGGTTTTGGGGTTTTTGATTCACCCTTTCCTTACCCGCTGGCTGCATGCTGGCTGCAATATTGGATTTAAGTTCATTCTCTGTCCTCCATAGTACACGCCTGCACAAGGCAATCTTGCACAGCGCAGGCGTGTACTATGGAGGACAGAGAATGAACTTCAATCCAATATTGCAGCCAGCATGCAGCCAGCGGGTAAGGAAAGGGTGAATCAAACACCCGAAAACCCCGCCTCTATGGCTGAAGATTGTTCCCTCCAAATTCAGGTGACAGTGTCCCTTTAAGCTTCACAGGAGGTCAAACATGGCAGTTCTGACCTTCCGCAGACCCCCGGCTGCTATGGTACTCCACCGATTCCCTGTGATATTGTGGACCAGCAATGTTGTTTTTTTAGTATTGCTCACAGAGGTCACTGTTGAACCTTATCATTAGAGGAACGTAATGCGAGCTCTATAAGCCCTAAATGACATTGCCACATTGAAATTCATATCTAAAATAGCTATGGTGTCTTAAACAGATGAAATTCTGCACTCTAACAGGGGCTGAATAGAATATTCACATTTTTAATTGCAGTTAGCTTCTTAACAAAAGGTGATTTCACAAATGGCTGCCAGGCGGAGAATCTGAGCTGCCTGTTAAGTGTTTTAGTCATGATACTACAGAATAAAAATTCATTTAAAGTGATTTATCAATGCCTTGTAAAAAGAACAATTTAACCTGTGGTAGATATGAATATAACTGAGGTTTTCAATTTAATCATTAGGCCAAATTATTTCCATCTGAAGTGTGTGCATTTGTGAACTATCTCTAACAACACCAGCATAATGTTTGGGTTCGGCATTAACAAAGCTGCAATTAAGGCAAGAATCTGTTTCATGTTGCTATTAAACAATGGAGCGTTTAGACTTCACTTTGTAATTGTAATCAAGAAATATATTTACAAATTTGCATTCAAATAATTGGACACATATCCAATTGTCATCTGAGGGTCAGATCAAAATTGAAAAATTGGTCTGAGAAATAAATCAGATTGCACATGGATGACATCGGAGTGCGGTCCTATTTTCAAAGACAGACAGAATGGAGAAGGTGGATAACCTTTAGGCCGGCGTCACACTGGCGTTATAAATGGCCGAGTGCAATGCGATAAAAAATCACAATGCACTCGGACCAATGTTAACATATGGGGCAGCTCCCACCAGCCGACTTTTTGTCAGCCGTTTTCCTCGGTCCGAGACAATCGCAGCATGCGAAAACTCTTGGCTCACTCGCACCCATATAAGCCTATGGGTGTGAGTGAGACAGCGCATACCACTTGGATATCATCCGAGTGATGTGCGTTATAAGCGGACCCCAGCTGTGCTTCAATCTTCCCTGTGCGAGAGAATCAGAGCACAGAATCATGACACTCGGCTCCTGCTCTGCTGCGAGCAGGAGCCGAGTGTCATTAGCATATCACATCGGATGATCTCGCATCGGATGTGATACGTCAGTGTGACGCCGGCCTTAATTGTTCTCTCCATGTCCAAGAAAAACTGATGCCACTCTGCTAAAACTCTGATCAAAATCTGATCAGAACCCTCAGACCATTTCTCTCGGATGTAGAGAAAATGATCATGTCACCTCACCTTAGTTTGGAATCCACAAAAGATTTGCTGCTTACAAAAAAAAGAAATAATAGGTTTTTTACAAGCTGTTCAAAAAATTATCCCTTTTTTGTAGGAGCAGGAATAGGTTTGCTGTGTTTATAGTCAATAAGCTGTTCAAAAACCATTCCTTTTGTCGGAGCAATTTTCACGTTTATTTACCTCGAACTGTGATTATAATCTGGAAGTAGTCAAAGCAAAAGCATGTATGGCATATAAAAGTGCTATAGATGGTAAAGTGCAAATGCGTGAAAGAAAGCAACAGTATACTGACCAGTAAAAAGACCCCACAGCAACCTGCACCTGCCCAGATGCACATATCGCCTAACCTTTTTCCCCTAATCAAATGTCAGGCGAAACACGTGTCTGGGCAGGTGAAGGCTGTTGTGGGACCTTTTTGGTTGGCCAGTATACTGCTGCTTTCGTCCATGCAATATATTTAAATATATTCTATATTGCAGTACAGTTTATTTATGGATTGCCGATGTTTGCATACATCTTAGCATATACAGATACACTTACAATCTCTGAGGAAATATGGGAGACACCAAAGGTAAATGGTAAAGGATACTTGTATTGTATGGTTCAAACATCAATATAATACACAGAGTATCCACATAATGCTGCATGAACCGGTATCCAATATATGTACAAGTACAGGCACAGAGAGCTAATAAGTGCAAGGAGAATGTGTGATCAGTAGAGATAGGTGAACCTTTCATGGTTTTTTTTGGTTCGATTTGATGAACGTTTGTTCAGTAGTGTTGAGCGATACCTTCCGATATCGGAAAGTATCGGTATCGGATTGGATCGGCCGATATTCCAAAAATATCGGATATCGCCGATACCGATACCCGATCCCAATGCAAGTCAATGGGACCAAAATATCGGAATTAAAATAAACCCTTTCTTTCCTTGTAGGTTCATTCTACATGAAGGAAAACAACAAAGAATAATGCAGGATGTATTTGGGGAGGTGGCGGAGACATTAAAGTCATAGAGGTTTAGCCCAATCAAATAGAATAGCCTTATTTTTTATTTTTTTAAAGACGTTCGGAGTGACAAAGATATTGACTATGTAATTTTTTTTTATTTTGTCAGATATTGATGTTTCACTATTCCACGCCCTTCCCCTTCTTTTTTTTTTACTTTTCCCACACTTTCATCTTCATCATCATCAGCATCTTTGACATCAACTTCTTCTTCACCTTATTCATCTTCTTCTTCATCTTCTACATTTTTTTTAATTACATTATTCATATTCATTTTCTTCAACTATTATTATTCTTCCTATTCTACTTCTTCATCATATTCTCATTTCTGACAGGCATTCCCGTAGTTGTTATCTATAAAAGTTTGAAGATTACACCTTCCGTTCTGCCAGCCACAAAAGTTACATTTGTCCGCGTTCAGTTTGGCCTGCAGCATCAGGCTTTATCCAGGGGCACCACGAGGAGGAACGGACTCACCCCCATACACTGCTTAGTCTTCTTCTGCATATAATTTAGATAATATCTTTTGCTCTGATATTAAGTGTTATGCTTAATGTTCTTCTGCTCTTTGTTCTGCAGCCTCTTGTTCTTCTGCTTCTCGGTCTTCCATGTCGTCGTCTCCAGGGTCGTCGTCTCCAGGGTCGTCGTCTACGCCGTCATCGTCTCCGCCGTCGTCGTCGTCATCGGGGTGGTCTTCCGGGTCGTCGACTTTAGGGTCTTCAACTTGGAAATGTAGCAGAAGGTACAAGAAGGCTGAGAAAATGCCAAGAACCAGCTGATGGAACTGGAACTCGGATGGCTACCCGAAGGTTCAAGAGCCTATGGAACTACCGAGGACCAGCTGACGTTACTGGAACCCGGTTACTAAGCAGGAGGTACCCGTGCTAAAAAGCACTACCAAGGACCGACTGACGTTGGCGGAACTCGGATACCCAGAAGGAGGCACCTAAGCCAAAGGCTCTGCCTGGAACCAGCTGACGTTACTAGAACCAGGATGGGGAGCAGAAGGTACAAGAGCAAAAGACACTGCCGAGAACCAGCTGACGGTACTGGAACCCGGATGGGTAGCCGAAGGTCCAAGAGCCAATGGAACTACCGAGGACCAGCTGACGTTACTGGAACCCGGTTACTAAGCAGGAGGTACCCGTGCCTGAAAGCACTACCAAGGACCACCTGACGTTGGTGGAACTTGGATACCCAGAAGGAGGCACCTAAGCCAAAGGCTCTGCCCTGAACCAGCTGACGGTACTAGAACCAGGATGGGGAGCAGAAGGTACAAGAGCAAAAGACACTGCCGAGAACCAGCTGACGGTGCTGGAACCAGGATGTGGACCAGAAGGTCCACAGGAGAGGAGAGAACAGCTAGGCCGCGAGGCAGCCGCAGTTACCGAACCCCAACAGTCCTACAGGGGGAGCTTGGCCTACTGGCACTATAGAACCAGCCTTGACTACCAATTCACGCAGCCCACATAGGAAGCTCCTAAACTGGAGGCACCCTGGAGTTGGCTAACTCGACCTCAACACGACGGGGCAACGCTTAGGCGTCTCAGTGAGTTTGACACTACCCGGAAACAGCTGACGGTGCTGGAACCAGGCTGGGCACGAGGGAGTACCCGTGACAAAAACACTGCCGGGAACCAGCTGGCGGTGCTGGAACTAGGATGCGTGGCCCCAGTGTGCAAGAGCCAATGGCACGACCGAGGACCAGCTGACGGTGCTGGAACCCGGTTACTAAGCTGTAGGTGCCCGCGCTTAAAAGCACTACCAAGGACCGCCTGACGTTGGCGGAACTCGGATACCCAGGAGGAGGCACCTAAGCCAAAGGCTCGGCCCGGAACCAGCTGACGGTGCTGGAACCAGGTGGTGGACCAGAAGGTCCACAGGAGAGGAGAGAACAGCTAGGCCGCGAGGCAGCCGCAGTTACCGAACCCCAACAGTACTACAGGGGGAGCTTGGCCTACTGGCACTACAGAACCAGCCTTGACTACCAATTCACGCAGCCCACATAGGAAGCTCCTAAACTGGAGGCACCCTGGAGTTGGCTAACCCGACCGCAACACGACGGGGCAAGCATAGGCGTCTCAGTGAGCTTGACACTACCCGGAAACAGCTGACAGTGCTGGAACCAGGCTGGGCACGAGGCAGTACCCGTGACAAAAACACTGCCGAGAACCAGCTGGCAGTGCTGGAACCCGGATGCGTCGCCCCAGTGTGCAAGAGCCAATGGCACAACCGAGGACCAGCTGACGGTGCTGGAACCCGGTTACTAAGCTGTAGGTGCCCACGCTTTAAAGCACTACCAAGGACCGCCTGACGTTGGCGGAACTCGGATACCCAGGAGGAGGCACCTAAGCCAAAGGCTCGGCCCGGAACCAGCTAACGGTGCTGGAACCAGGATGTGGACCAGAAGGTCCACAGGAGAGGAGAGAACAGCTAGGCCGCGAGGCAGCCGCAGTTACCGAACCCCAACAGTCCTACAGGGGGAGCTTGGCCTACTGGCACTATAGAACCAGCCTTGACTACCAATTCACGCAGCCCACATAGGAAGCTCCTAAACTGGAGGCACCCTGGAGTTGGCTAACTCGACCTCAACACGACGGGGCAACGCTTAGGCGTCTCAGTGAGTTTGACACTACCCGGAAACAGCTGACGGTGCTGGAACCAGGCTGGGCACGAGGGAGTACCCGTGACAAAAACACTGCCGGGAACCAGCTGGCGGTGCTGGAACTAGGATGCGTGGTCCCAGTGTGCAAGAGCCAATGGCACGACCGAGGACCAGCTGACGGTGCTGGAACCCGGTTACTAAGCTGTAGGTGCCCGCGCTTAAAAGCACTACCAAGGACCGCCTGACGTTGGCGGAACTCGGATACCCAGGAGGAGGCACCTAAGCCAAAGGCTCGGCCCGGAACCAGCTGACGGTGCTGGAACCAGGTGGTGGACCAGAAGGTCCACAGGAGAGGAGAGAACAGCTAGGCCGCGAGGCAGCCGCAGTTACCGAACCCCAACAGTACTACAGGGGGAGCTTGGCCTACTGGCACTACAGAACCAGCCTTGACTACCAATTCACGCAGCCCACATAGGAAGCTCCTAAACTGGAGGCACCCTGGAGTTGGCTAACCCGACCGCAACACGACGGGGCAAGCATAGGCGTCTCAGTGAGCTTGACACTACCCGGAAACAGCTGACAGTGCTGGAACCAGGCTGGGCACGAGGCAGTACCCGTGACAAAAACACTGCCGAGAACCAGCTGGCAGTGCTGGAACCCGGATGCGTCGCCCCAGTGTGCAAGAGCCAATGGCACAACCGAGGACCAGCTGACGGTGCTGGAACCCGGTTACTAAGCTGTAGGTGCCCACGCTTTAAAGCACTACCAAGGACCGCCTGACGTTGGCGGAACTCGGATACCCAGGAGGAGGCACCTAAGCCAAAGGCTCGGCCCGGAACCAGCTAACGGTGCTGGAACCAGGATGTGGACCAGAAGGTCCACAGGAGAGGAGAGAACAGCTAGGCTGCGAGGCAGCCGCAGTTACCGAACCCCAACAGTCCTACAGGGGGAGCTTCGCCTACTGGCACTACAGAACCAGCCTTGACTACCAATTCACGCAGCCCACATAGGAAGCTCCTAAACTGGAGGCACCCTGGAGTTGGCTAACTCGACCGCAACACGACGGGGCAACGCATAGGCGTCTCGGTGAGCTTGACACTACCCGGAAACAGCTGACGGTGCTGGAACCAGGCTGGGCACGAGGGAGTACCCGTGACAAAAACACTGCCGAGAACCAGCTGGCGGTGCTGGAACCCGGATGCGTCGCCCCAGTGTGCAAGAGCCAATGGCACGACCGAGGACCAGCTGACGGTGCTGGAACCTGGTTACTAAGCTGTAGGTGCCCGCGCTTAAAAGCACTACCAAGGACCGCCTGACGTTGGCAGAACTCGGATACCCAGGAGGAGGCACCTAAGCCAAAGGCTCGGCCCGGAACCAGCTGACGGTGCTGGAACCAGGTGGTGGACCAGAAGGTCCACAGGAGAGGAGAGAACAGCTAGGCTGCGAGGCAGCCGCAGTTACCGAACCCCAACAGTCCTACAGGGGGAGCTTGGCCTACTGGCACTACAGAACCAGCCTTGACTACCAATTCACGCAGCCCACATAGGAAGCTCCTAAACTGGAGGCACCCTGGAGTTGGCTAACTCGACCGCAACACGACGGCGCAACGCATAGGCATCTTAGTGAGCTTGACACTACCCGGAAACAGCTGACGGTGCTGGAACCAGGCTGGGCACGAGGGAGTACCCGTGACAAAAACACTGCCGAGAACCAGCTGGCGGTGCTGGAACCCGGATGTGTCGCCCCAGTGTGCAAGAGCCAATGGCACGACCGAGAACCAGCTGACGGTGCTGGAACCCGGTTACTAAGCTGTAGGTGCCCGCGCTTAAAAGCACTACCAAGGACCGCCTGACGTTGGCGGAACTCGGATACCCAGGAGGAGGCACCTAAGCCAAAGGATCGGCCCGGAACCAGCTGACGGTGCTGGAACCAGGTGGTGGACCACAAGGTCCACAGGAGAGGAAAGAACAGCTAGGCCGCGAGGCAGCCGCAGTTACTGAACCCCAACAGTCCTACAGGGGAAGCTTGGCCTACTGGCACTACAGAACCAGCCTTGACTACCAATTCACGCAGCCCACATAGGAAGCTCCTAAACTGGAGGCACCCTGGAGTTGGCTAACCCGACCGCAACACGACGGGGCAAGCATAGGCGTCTCATTGAGCTTGACACTACCCGGAAACAGCTGACGGTGCTGGAACCAGGATGCGTTGCCTATTAAAGATTGTCTTCCTACAGCCCCAACTAGCGGTGTTGGAGCAAAGGGTAAGCAGGGGGAGCAGAGTGTAAGCCGAAGCCTGCACTGGAGGCAGCTTTGTGTCTGCGTTGCGTTTGCAGGACACTTTGCCGGCTACACAGTGGGGGAACAGCTGGCGTTGCTGAACCCCACTGACACAATGGCGGGTGTTTTTCTCTGTGCAGCTAGCACTTCCGGGCAAAAACTAGCGGTGTTAGAGCCCAGGGGCAGCAGGAGGAGGAGAAGAGCAGAGTGTAGGCCGAAGCCTAGTTGAACCAATTTCAAAGGTAACCTTTAACCCCCCTCAGGTGTTACAAAGTACAAGAGCCACACCTTGTGCAGCATTAATGCTGCACAAGTCAAAGGTTGCTCTATTAATTTGTCTACTTGCACACGCTGAATGAAAGACGTACACAATTTAGCCCATTCTACAGTCAAACTGTAGTGGAGGCGTGACTTGTATTTTTAAGGAGACGCAGCACTGGTGTCCCAAATAACGCCTTGGTGGTTTGCGCAGCTTCCTGAGCGTTGTTATTTGCTGTACAGGAGTCTGCGCTCTTGTGTTATCCCTTGGCACTGCCCTGTTAGCGCTGCCCGTCTTTTGACCTCATTTCATGTTGGCCGGTGCGGTTAACGATGGCCATAAATCCCAGACCCACAGTGCCTTTTCATAAAGTCACACTGCGGTGCTGGGATTCGTGGCCTTGAGCAGTAAATATTTTCGCCGCTCACACACGTCCTTACACCTGCTTCAGACTGGGCAGCCTCTGCTGATCCCTTCTCGCATGCCGCGGCCATGAGGCCGCACAGTCTGAAGAAGGCGGAAGGAGATGAGTGAAGACAGGTGAACATATGCACTGCTCGTGCCCATAAACCACACCCTCGCTGACAAAATAAATAGACACCGAGGGGCGTTGTTTCGAGCCGGGCGGACGCACAGGCGCAGCCAGCTAACCAATGATGTCAAAAGACGGGAAGCGCTACCAAGGGGGGGTGCTGCGTATCATTAGAAAGGAAAGTCACACCTCAGGGACAGTGAAATGGTCTCAATGAGACACATTTTGTACGTGTTGAGTTCCACGTGGGCAAGTAGAAAAAGTCAGCCACCTTGTACAACTGCAGCATTACTGCTGTACAAGGTGGCTGTTATACATAGAAACACCTGGGGGTGGGGGGCAGGCTCCCTTCAATTTCAGTTCATGTGCCTGCGTGGCGTTTGCAGGTCACGTTGCGGCTACACAGCAGGGGAACAGCTGGCGGTGCTGAACCCCACTAACACATTGGCTGGTGTTCTTCTCTGTGCAGCTAGCAGTTCCGGGCAAAAACTGGCGGTTTTTGAGCCCAGGGTCAGCAGGAGGAGGAGAGGAGCAGAGTGTAGGCCGAAGCCTGCACTGGTGGCAGCTTTTGGTCAGTTGTGCCAGCGTGGCTTGTGCTGGACACGATGCCGGCTACACAGCAGGGGAACAGCTGGTGGTGCTGAACCCCACTAACACATTGGCTGGTGTTTTTCTCTGTGCAGCTAGCAGTTCCGGGCTACAACTGGCGGTGTTATAGCCCAGGGGCAGCAGGAGGAGGAGAGGAGCAGAGTGTAGGCCGAAGCATAGTAGAACCAATTTCAAAGGTAACCTTTAACCCCCCCTCAGGTGTTGCAAGGTACAAGAGCCACACGTTGTGCAGCATTAATGCTGCACAAGTCAAAGGTTGCTCTATTAATTTGTCTACTTGCACACGCTGAATGAAACACGTACACAATTTAGCCCATTATACAGTCAAACTGTAGTGGAAGCGTGATTTGTCTTTTTAAGGAGACGCAGCACAGGTGTCCCAAATAACACCTTGGTGCATGGGCGCAGCTTCCTGAGCGTTGTTATTTGCTGTACAGGAGTCTGCGCTCTTGTTATCCCTTGGCCATGCGCTGTTAGCGCTGCCTGTCTTCTGACCTCATTTCATGTCGGCCGTTGCGGTTAGCGATGGACATGAATCCCAGACCCACAGTGTGTTTTCAGAAATTCACACTGCGTGGCTGGGATTCGTGGCCTTGTGCAGTAAATATGTTTGCCGCTCACACATGTCCTTACACCTGCTTCAGACTGGGCGGCCTCATCTGATCCCTTATCGCATGCCGCGGCCATGAGACCATCCAGTCTGAAGAAGGCGGAAGGAGATGAGTGAACACAGGCAAACATATGCACTGCACATGCCCATCAATCACACCCTCGCTGTCAAAATAAATAAGACACCGAGGGGCGTTGTTTCGAGCAGGGCAGACGCACAGGCGCAGCCAGCTAACCAATGATGTCAAAAGATGGGCAGCGCTACCAAGGGTGGTGCTGCGTATCATTAGAAAGGAAAGTCACACCTCAGGGACAGTGGAATGGTCTCAATGAGACACATTTAGTACGTGTTTAATTCAACGTGGGCAAGGAGAAAAAGTCAGCCACCTTGTACAAATGCAGCAGTACTGCTGTACAAGGTGGCTGTTATACATAGAAACACCTGGGGGGGTGGGGACTGGTTCCCTTTAATTTCAGTTCAGGTGCCTGCATGGCGTTTGCAGGACTCGTTGCCAGCTACACAGCAGGGGAACAGCTGGCGGTGCTGAACCCCACTGACACATTGACTGGTGTTTTTCTCTGTGCAGCTAGCACGTCCGGGCAAAAACTGGCGGTGTTAGAGCCCAGGGTCAGCAGGAAGAGGAGAGGAGCAGAGTGTAGGCCGAAGCCTGCACTGGTGGCAGCTTTTGGTCTGTTGTGCCAGCGTGGCTTGTGCTGGACACGATGCCGGCTACACAGCAGGGGAACAGCTGGCGGTGCTGAACCCCACTAACACATTGGCTGGTGTTTTTCTCTGTGCAGCTAGCAGTTCCGGGCAAAAACTGGCGGTGTTAAAGCCCAGGGTCAGCAGGAGGAGGAGAGGAGCAGAGTGTAGGCAGAAGCCTGCACTGGTGGCAGCTTTTGGTCTGTTGTGCCATCGTGACTTGTGCTGGATACGATGCCGGCTACACAGCAGGGGAACAGCTGGCGGTGCTGAACCCCACTGACACAATGGTGGGTGTTTTTCTCTGTGCAGCCAGCACTTCCGGGCCCCAACTGGCGTAGTTAGAGCCCAGGGTCTGCAGGAGGAGCAGAGTTTAGGCCGAAGCCTAATTGACCCAATTTCAAAGGTAACCTTTAACCCACCCTCAGGTGTTACACTGTTGAAGAGCCACACCTTGTGCAGCAGTAAAGCTCCACAAGTTAAAGGTTGCTCTTTAAGTTTTGCTCATTGCACACGCAGAATGAAAGACGTACACAATTTAGCCCATTGAACAGTAGAACTGTATTGGAGGCGTGACTTGTCTTTTTAAGGAGACGCAGCATAGGTGCACATACATAACGCCTTGGTGCTGGGCGCAGCCTCCTGAGCGTTGTTATTTGCTGTACAGGAGTCTGCGCTATTGTGATCCCTTGGCCATGCGCTGTGAGCGCTGCCTGTCTTCTGACCTCATTTCATGTTGGCCGGTGCGGTTCTCAATGGCCATGAATCCCAGACCCGCAGTGTGTTTTCAAAAATTCACACTGTGTGGCTGGGATTCGTGGCCTTGTGCAGTAAATATGTTTGCCGCTCACACATGTCCTTACACCTGCTTCAGACTGGGCGGCCTCAGCTGATCCCTTATCGCCTACCACGGCCATGAGGCCGCACAGTCTGAAGAAGGCGGAAGGAGATGAGTGAAGACAGGCAAACATATGCACTGCACATGCCCATCAATCACACCCTCACAGCGAAAATATATGAGACAACGAGGGGGGTTGTGTCGGTTAGGGCGGACGCTCAGGCACAGGCAGCCAACCAATGATGTCAGAAGACGGGCAGCGCTACCAAGGGTGGTGCTGCGTACCATTAGAAATTAAAGTCACACCTCAGGGACAGTGGAATGGTCTCAATGAGACACATTTTGTACGTGTTGAGTTCCACGTTGGCAAGGAGAAAAAGTCAGCCACCTTGTACAAATGCAGCATTACTGCTGTACAAGGTGGCTGTTATACATAGAAACACCTTGGGGTGGGTGGCAGGGTCCCTTTAATTTCAGTTCATGTGCCTGCGTGGCGTTTGCAGGTCACGATGTCAGCTACACAGCAGGGGAACAGCTGGCGGTGCTGAAACCCACTTACACATTGGCTGGTGTTTTTCTCTGTGCAGCTAGCAGTTCCGGGCAAAAACTGGCGGTGTTAGAGCCCAGGGTCAGCAGGAGGAGGAGAGGAGCAGAGTGTAGGCCGAAGCCTGCACTGGTGGCAGCTTTTGTTCTGTTGTGCCAGCGTGGCTTGTGCTGGACACGTTGCCGACTACACAGCATGGGAACAGCTGGCGGTGCTGAACCCCACTGACACATCACCTAGTGTTTTTTCTGTGTAGAAAACACTTCCAGGTGGCAACTGACAGTGTTGAAACCCAGGGAATCAAAGAGGAGCAGAGTGTAGGCCGAAGCCTGCAGTGGAGCAAGTTGAAAGGGAACCTTTACTCCCCCCCAGGCATTTGTTGCTGAAAGAGCCATCTTGTACAGCAGTAATACTGCACATGGAAAATGGTGGCTCCTAAATTTATGCTCCTTGCAAACGCTGAAGTACACACTCATACAATGTGTCCCCTCACACCGTCAAACCGTCCCGGAAGTGTGACTTTCCTTTGTAATGTGACACAGCACAGCCATCATTCCAACCCCCTTGGTGCCGTGCGCCACCTCCTCAACGTTGTTTGGTTCTGTCACGGAGCCCGCGCTGTAATTTTATCCCTTGGCCATGCACAGTTAGAGGTGCCCGTCTTCTGACATCATTTAGGTGTCAGGCTGGCAGTGCCTGTGCGTCAAAGCTGCCCGAGATACAACCTCGCAGTGTCATCTAATGTAATCCCACTGCGGGCCAGGGATCCATGGGCATGCGCAGTGCATATCATCGCCTCTCACTCACCTCCTTCCTGCTTCTTCAAACTGTGCGGCGTCACGGCCGTGGCATGCTATTTGGGATCAGCTGACGCCACCTAGTCTGAAGAAGCATGAAGAAGAGGAGTGAGAGGCTAGTATATGCACTGCGCATGGCCATAGATACCAGGCCCACTGTCGGATCACATTAGACGATACTGCGAGGTGGCATTTCGGGCAGCGTGGACGCACAGGCGCAGCCAGGACGACAACAAATGATGTCAGAGGACAGGCAGCCCAAACTGTGCATGGCCAAGGGATAACATAACAGCGCAGGGTCCATGACGGAATCAAACAACGCTAAGGAGGCAGCGCACGATGCCAATGGGGTAGCAATGACGGCTGTGCTGCGTCACATTACAAAGGAAAGTCCCACCTCCTGGACGGTTGGACGGTGTGAGGGGACACATTACATGAGTGTGTAGTTCAGCGTTTGCAAGGAGCATAATTTCAAGAGCGACCTTTTCCTTGTGCAGTATTAGTGCTGTACAAGGTGGCTCTTTCAGTAACAAACGACTAGGGGGGGGGACAGGTCCCCTTACATTTTAGTTGTGCCAGCGTGGCGGTCGCATGACACATTGCCGGATACACAGCTGGGGATCAGCTGACGTTACTGAACCCCAATAACAGAGGAGCGACTGTTGACTGTGCAGACAGCACTTCCAGGCACCAACTGGTGGTGTTAGAGCCCAGGGACAGCAGGAGGAGCAGATTGGAGGTATTGCCGCACACACAGCTGGGGATCAGCTGACGTTACTGAACCCCAATAACAGAGGAGCGACTGTTGACTGTGCAGACAGCACTTCCAGGCACCAACTGGCGGTGTTAGAGGCCAGGGACAGCAGGAGGAGCAGATTGGAGGTATTGCCGCACACACAGCTGGGGATCAGCTGACGTTACTGAACCCCAATAACAGAGGAGCGACTGTTGACTGTGCAGACAGCACTTCCAGGCACCAACTTGTGGTGTTAGAGCCTAGGTACAGCAGGAGGAGCAGATTGGAGGTATTGCCGCACACACACAGCTGGGGATCAGCTGACGTTACTGAACCCCAATAACAGAGGAGTGACTGTTGACTGTGCAGACAGCACTTCCAGGCACCAACTGGCATTGTTAGAGCCCAGGAACAGCAGGAGGAGCAGAGGAACAGAGTGTAGGCCGAAGCCTGATTGGAGCAAGTTGAAAGGGAACCTTTAACCCCCCCCAAGACGTCTGTAGCTGAAAGAGCCATCTTGTGCAGCACTAAGGATGCAAAAGGAAAAGGTTGCTCTTTTAATTATGCTCCTTGCAAACACAGAAGTAAACACTAAAAATGTGTCACCTTATACCGTAAAACCGTCCCGGAGGTGGGAATTTCCTTCGTAATGGGACGCAGCACAGCTGTCATTCCTATCCCCTTGGTGCCGTGCGCTGCCTCCTCAGCATAGTTTTAAGCTGTCACGGAGCCTGTGCTGTTCTGTTATCCCTTGGCCATGCCCAATTAGCGCTGCCTGTCTTCTGACATAATTTGGTGTCAGGCTGTCAGTGCCTGTGCGTCCACGCTGCTCCAGATCTCACCTCGCAGTGTCGTCTAATGTAATCCCACTGCGGGCCTTGGATCCATGGGCATGCACAGTGCATATCCTCGACTCTCCCTCCCCTCCTTCCCTCTTCTTCAGACTGTGCGGCGTCACGGCCGTAGCATGCTATTAGGGATCAGCTGACGGTGCACAGTCTAAAGAAGGCGGAGGGAGATGGGCAAGAGCCCGAGGTGAAGATATGCACTGCGCATGCCCATGGATCCCAGGCTCGCAGTGTGATTCAATCAGAAGACACTGCGAGGCGGGTTCTCGGGCAGCGCGGGCGCACAGGCGCAGCCATCCTGACACCAAATTATGTCAGAAGACAGGCAGCGCAAACTGGCCATGGCCAAGGGATAACAGAACAGCGCAGGCTCCGTGACAGCTTAAAACAACGCTGAGGAGGTAGCTCATGGCACCAAGGGGGTAGGAATGACGCCTGTGCTGTGTCACATTATGAAGAAAAGTCCCAGCTCCGGGACGGTATAACGGTATCAGTGAACACATTTTATAAGTGTTAAGTTCTGCGTGTGCAAGGAGCTAAAATAAAAGAGCTACATTTTCCTTATGCAACATTACTGCTGCACAAGATGGCTCTTTCAGTAACAAACGCCGAGGGGGAGGGGGGGACAGGTTCCCTTACATTTAGGTTGTTGTGCCAGCGTGGCGGTCGCAGGACACATTGCCGGCTACACAGCTGGGGATCAGCTGACGTTACTGAAACCCAATAACACTGGGTCGTATGTTTTGACTGTGCAGCCTGCACTTCTGAGCCGCAACTGGCGGTGTTGGAGCCCAGGAATAGCAGTTCAGGTGGTAGAAAGATGAACACATCAGGAGACCTGGATGACACCCAATTACTTAATCAGGCAGAGGAGTGGCAAATTCCTGCGAGATCCAGGCCTGGTTCATTTTCAGGAAAGTAAGCCGGTCAACGTTATCGGAGGATAGTCGCATGCGACGGTCTGTTAGTATACCACCTGCGGCACTAAAGACACGTTCCGATAAGACACTAGCCGCAGGGCAAGCCAGCACCTCCAATGCATAATGGCTTAGCTCTGGCCATGTATCCAGCTTAGAGACCCAAAACTTGAATGGGGAAGAGCCGTCTGGGAGTACACTAAGAGGGGAAGCCATGTAGTCTGTCACCATCTGACGGAACCGTTGCCTCTGCTGACTGGAGCCGCCAGTGATGGTGTAGACATTTTGGGCGGGCACACAAAAGTTTTCCACATTTGTGCCATACTGGGCTTGCCTTGGGCAGAGGCACTGCTTCTGCTCCCTCTTTGTGCAGAGCCTCCTCCTCCACTGCCTCGACGCACTGAGCTGCTTTGTAAAGCACTAGCAGCACTCCTCTCAGTTGGACTGGAGAAGATGATGGAATTCACCAGTGTGTCGTGGTACTCCCGCATTTTACGCTCCCGTGTCAACGCCGGGATGAGGTTTTGGACATTGTCACGGTAGCGAGGATCGAGGAGGGCGTACACCCAATAATCAGGCACGTTGAGAATGTGGTCGATGCGGCGGTCGTCTCTCAGGCACTGCAACATGATATCAACCATGTGCTGCAGACTGCCAACTGGCCCAGAAACGCTCTCCCCTGCTTGAGACATGATCTCTGCCCGCTCTTCATCACCCCACCCTCGCGGTACACACTGACCACTGGACAATGGTGTAACTCCCTCCTCTGGACGTAGCTCTTCCTCGTCCATTGACTCCTCCTCATCCTCCTCACAAAAGGTCCCCTGCCGACCCCTTTGTGAGGAACCACGTGGCGCTGACTGTCCAGAAGCTGATGGAAAAGGTGACTCCTCATCCTCCACCTCTTCCACATCATCCCTTATCCCTTGCAGGGTTTCTTGAAGCAAGCAGATAAGGGGGACAGTCATGCTGACTAGTGCATCATCTGCACTTGCCATCCGCGTGGAATAATCGAAAGGACGCAAAACCTGGCAGACGTCCTTCATAGTGGCCCACTCTGTGGTTGTGAAGTCTTTTTTTTTTTTTTTCCTTCTTAATATTTATTTTATTTTCAAAAAGTGACACATAACAACAAAAACATAAATTATTTCCATTACAAATTATAATTACATAAAAAAAAAAAATTTAACAGCTATGTTAAGACAAATAATATTTACTCACAGTCCAGGTTTGCCAAATCTTTGCTACCTTTTTTCTCCTAGTGCGAGACTGAGACAACATTAATTCATATTTACAGTTCACATTCAGCTTTTCGGTCAGCTCTTTTAGGGTTGGAGGAGAGGTCTCCTTCCATTTTCTAGCCAACAGTATCCGAGCCGCTATCAATATATGTGATATCAACCCTCTAATTTGTTTAGAAAATATTTCCAAACCGATGTGTAAAATCGCCATTGAGGGAGTAATTTGTACCACTACCCCCGTAATCTCCATAATCAGCTTCAACACACCGCCCCAGAAGGATAAAAGCTTCGGGCACAAGTACCAGATATGTCTCTGGTTGCCTACTAGTCCACATCCTCGCCAACATAAATTGGAGGATTGCGGATTAAATTTTGCAATTCTCTCTGGGCATAGGTATTATCTCATTTGAGTTTTCTTTAATTGTTCCACGTGATTTATACAGGCTGACACTCTCTTAACCTCCTTTATGCTATTTCCCCATAGTTTTAATTCCAATACCTCGCCTAACTCTAATTCCCATTTTTTCATATAGGGCAGTTTAATCTCTTCCACTGGATTAATTAAAGCTCTATAAAACACTGATATTCCTTTTATAATTGGACCTGCTGTTACTATAAGTTTTCCCATCTTTCCCTCTCCCGTAGTACCAGAGTGTCTCGCTATTACAATTTTATTTAGAAAATTCCTAATTTGTAAATACTGATAAAAATATTTTCGTATTCCAATATATTTATTAGCCAATTGATCAAAAGGAATAACTCCAGTGATTTCCATTATATCTGCTAAGGTTTGTATACCTGCCCCTCGCCATTGTTGGAGGTTTAAATAAGGAATATGGGGCTCAATGGCATATATTGATAATGTTTCACATGGTATCCCTAGCAGCGAGGGCAATAACAGTCTCCATAACCGGATTGCCGCCTGCATTGTTGGCAATAAGGGGGAGGTGGGTCCAGTTTGTATTAACTCTGTCTCTAGCGCCAGACGCGTGGAACCCCGTCTAGAATAAAATTTTTCAATCTGCATCCATCTGTGGTTTCCAGTCATCTGCCACCATTCTTTTAAACCCACTAATATTGAGGCTCTATGATATGCCATTAAATCCGGAACTCCCATCCCCCCTTCTTCCATAGGTAGATATAATAACGCCCTTGCTACACGTGGTTTCTTATATGCCCATATGTATTTACTAGCTAATAATTGTAGATCATAAATATATTTTTTTGGTATACTTAGGGGGAGGGTTCTGAAATAATACAAGATCTTTGGTAAGGCTATCATTTTAAAAGCATTAATACGGGCTATCCAAGAAGTGGTGATTTTATGCATATCTTCTAGTAAAATTTTAATTTGTGTATGTAGATTTGTAAAATTTAGTTTTATTATCTGATCTGTAGTTGTCATTGTCAACATTATCCCTAAGTACGGAATTCCTTCTTTTAACCACTGGAATGAAAATAATTTCTTCATATCTTGTATGGACTCTATTGATATTGCCACCGGAAGGATTGATGATTTATTCAGGTTTAATTTATAGAACGATATCTCACTGAATTCCTTCAGCTCCTCTAAGACTGTCGATAAGGACTGTTTGATGTTCACACAAGAAATAATAATATCATCCGCATAAAGACTTATTTTATGAGCTTCCTTTCCTACCATTACCCCTGAAATTAAAGGCGAAATCCTAATCCTTTCCGCCAATGGTTCCATACATAGGACAAAAATTATTGGGGACAGGGGGCAGCCCTGTCGTGTCCCGTTTGTTATGTAAAAAGGTTCCGACAGAGCGCCTGCCGTCCACACTCTCGCCGAAGGGGCCGCATATATAGCTAAAATAGCTGCGAGAATTGATCCTCCCAACCCAAATTTTTCCAGAACTGCCCGGACATAACCCCAGTGCACCCTGTCAAAGGCCTTCTCTGCGTCCAATGACAGGAATGCACTGGGGAAGCCAGACAGCTCCGCAATCCGAACTAGATCTATCATTCGGCGTATTCCATCTTTCGCCTCTCTGCCCCTCACAAACCCTACCTGGTCTGATGAGACCAGATCTGGAATGATCTGATTTAAACGTGAGGCTAACATTTTAGTAAAAATTTTTATATCGGTGTTCAAGAGAGCTATAGGTCTAAAATGTTCTGGGGTTGTGAGTGTTTTGCCGGGTTTCGGTTAAGTACTAAGAGTAGCCTCCAAATTAACTTTCTCGATTGACCCCTCATCCCTCCACCTCGAAAATATTCTCAACATAAAAGGAACCAACTCCTCCTGAAAAATTTGGTAATAATAGTTAGGAAATCCATCCGGCCCAGGAGCGCTAGCCCTTTTAGATTGTTTTATGATCGAAATAATTTCTTCTTTTGTGAAGGGAGCATTCAAATAGCTCAATTGCTCATCTAAAATCTTAGGGAGATTCACGGATCCGAGATAATTTTTTATTCCCTGCATCGAGGGTTGTGGGATCCCCGGGTCACTCCCCAGATTATACAGCTTTATATAATATTTAACAAATTCTTCAGCTATTCCCATAGGATTTCTCACATAAGACCCATCTGACTTCAAAATATATTCAATCCTATTTTTTATCTCTCTTTTTTTTATTCTTCGCGCAAGGAGGACCCCCCCTTTATCCCCAGCAGAACACCACTTCATTTTTAATTTACGCATGTTATATGCATACGCAGACAGCATTGAATCTCGTAATTTAAATCTGATTGAAAATATTTCAGCAGTGATTGAAGGAGTAACCGCCTTCTTGTTAATAGATTCTAAGGTTTGCAATCTGCCCAGAAGTTCTCTTTTCTCCTTCTCCTTTCCTTGTTTCAGAATAGAAGCTTGTTGTAAAAACACCCCCCTTATAACCGCTTTATGTGCCATCCACAATGTTTCATCATTGATCTCCCCATTGTCATTTTGGTCAAAATATTCCCTTACTGCAGAACCTACTATCGAAGATACCCTTTCATTCAGGAGCATTTCCTCATTCATGCGCCACCTGAATATTGGCGCTTGTTGGTGAGACAATGAGATCTTAAGATATATAGGAGCATGATCCGACCATGTTATCAGACCAATCCTTGCTTCCATACTTCTTAATAAAATGTTATCATCCACCAGGAAATAATCTATTCTGCTGTATGTGTGGTGTCGGTGGGAGAAAAAAGTATAATCTCTTTCTGATGCTTGAACATATCTCCAATAATCATGATAGTGAAATTCGAGTGCTAATGATCTCAACTCCCCTCGACTCCGCTCACCCCCTCGAGAACTATCCATCTCTCTACTCATAGGAAGATTAAAATCCCCACAAACTATTTTACCTCCTTTTCCAACTGCCTGTATTTTTTTAAATACCTTTCTAATAAATTTTCCTTGGCCCCTATTCGGAGCATATATTGTCGCTAATGTATGAATTATCCCATTTAAAGTACAGGACAAATTCAAAAATCTCCCTTCTCAGTCTACATATGTCTGTAACACTTCACATGCCACTGTATGTTTAATTATAATACAGACCCCACATTTTTTGACCGTATTATTAGAAAAAAAAATATGTGGAAACTGATCATGGTGAAATCTCCTATTATCTATTTCAAGCAGATGTGTCTCCTGTAAACAAATTATTTCTGCTTGTGATTTTAACACCTCTGATCAGACCATGCTCCTTTTACTAGGGGAATTCATGCCTTTAACATTTAATGACATTATTTTAATATTCATTACAACATATATATATCTTCTGCTATAAAGTCCTCCTCCTCCTTACCCTTTGAACTAATCCTATTAAATACACTAATCTCTGTAATATCCAACGCTATAAAACAAGCAGATATCTCCGTCTCACAGACCCAGACAAAAAAAAAAACAGACCAAGCAAAAAAAAAAAAAAAAACCCCTGAAAAAAAAACACTGCAAAAAAAAAAAAAAAAATTTTAAACAAAAAAAGAACCAACATACAATCAGAGCCCTATGGTTGATCACAAGTACCATAGGGGTGGCCCTGTACCTCGGGCAGCGGGCAGACAAAAAAAAAAAAAACATCTGCCTTGTTGGGGTCTGGAAAACAAAATTTGTCTCCAGTTAATGTCTCGAGGACCGGCCACGAGGCCTACATTCTCGCCACTTTAGACTGAAACTTTAAACTTTATTCCAGTCATTTACTGCTTTCTTCCCTTTTTCCACTCTAGCAGGGGGACATGCGATTTTCCACACCGCTAGTTTCTCCTCAGCTGATTTAGGTGAGACGCAGGCCACTATATTACCTTCATATATTATATGGAGTTTCACAGGATTAAACCCCCATTTATATCTAATGTTAGCGTCTCTCAAGGCTGCGCATACATGTGCATACTCTCTGCGCTTTGCCAATGTTGCTGCAGATAAGTCTAAATACACCTGTAACCCTTGAAATTCCGTTGGAAGTATAAGGGGCTTTCTTGTTTGTTGTATAAATCCTTCCTTGGTGGAAAAACGCAACAGTCTGACCAAAGTGTCTCTAGGATATGTAGAATCCAGGTGTCTTGGTCTTGGAATCCTGTGAACCCTTTCAATAACCAATTCTGTAGGCGAAAAGTCAGGTAGTACCACAGCCAAAAATCTTGACATAAAAAGAGCCAGCTGTTTATCTATTATGTCCTCCGGGATACCTCGAACTCTAATGTTCTGCCTTCTGGACCTGTCTTCTAAATCGTTTAATTTGTCATGCACCTTAGACAACTCACTTTTTAAAATCTCATTTTCGTCCACAAGGGCATTAATAGTTGTCGTGTATTCCCCCATTTTAGACTCTATGTGAGCTGTTCTGTCTCCCAGAGAATCCACATCTTTCCTCATTTCATTTAGCATTTCATACAAATCTTCTTTTAGTGATGCCCGCACTGTAGCTATAAACTCATTCATATCCCCTTTTGTGAGTGGGGCTGAGCTGCTGCTACTGCCACTGCTGCTCTCATTGTGCTGAGATGGTGCAGTGCTTCTCCCATTTCTCCCCTGCGGGGAGTGTGGTTCTCTAGGTGGAGTAGCTGAGATTACCTTTCCCCTCGCATGTACCGTCTGGCCTCCTGGATAGAAGTCCGGCAGTCTAGGAGGTGATGTTTGTTTACTCTTCCCTCGGGTCATCATGTAATTGTAGATGATAAGCAGTAATCAGATTCCTCTGACAGGATCAACTAGCGTTCAGTACAGCTCCGTGAAAAGAGAGGCAGCTATAGTACCTCTCGAAGCAGCTTCAGAAACGGGAAGCAGCCGTAATAAAAAGTCCTTGGCGGCTGAGAAACTCTATGAAGCCGGCATGAACTGCTGACAGCCTCGTGGCTTGGAACCCTCACAGACTAGGCGTCGGTCACATTCAGCATGTGGTTGTGAAGTCTGAGCGGCGCTGACTGCGACTTTTTTGCGCCTGATGCAGCTGGTACTTCATTACTGCTTGCTGCTCCTCACACAACCGCTCCAACATATGTAACGTGGAATTCCACCTGGTAGGTAGGTCACATATGATGCGATGTTCAGGAAGGCGAAACCGACGCTGCAGAGCAGCAATGCAGGATCTTGCCAAGCTGGAACGCCGCAAGTGAGCACAGTCTAGGCGGGCCTTGTGCAGAAGTGCATCAAGATCCAGATAGTCCCTCAGAAAACTCTGCACAACCAAATTGAGCACATGTGCCAGACATGGGATGTGAGTGAGGTTGCCAAGGCCTAAAGCTGCCACCAGATTTCGGCCATTGTCACACACTACCATGCTTGGCTGGAGATTCGCTGGCACAAACCACACATCGCTCTCCTGCTTTAGGGCATTCCAGAGCTACTGCGCTGTGTGGCTTCGATTCCCCAAAGAAACTAATTTCAAGACGGCCTGCTGACGTTTGGCCACGGCTGTGCTCATGTCAGTCGTAACAGGTAAACGTTCACGGGTCCATGTGGAGGTGGACTGTGACGGATCCTGCAGCGATGAATCTGAGGAACTGGTGTAAGAGGAGGAGTCAATGCGTACAGACTGGATTCCTGCAATCCTTGGAGTGGGCAGGACACGTCCTGCGCCACTCGCACGGTCTGTACCCGGCTCAACAACATTAACCCAATGGGCAGTGACGGAAAGGTATCGCCCCTGTCCATATTGACTGGTCCACGCATCGGTGGTGAGGTGGACCTTGCTACTGACGGCGTTCAGTAGCGCGTGTTTTATTTGTCCCTCCACATTCTTGTGCAGGGCAGGGACAGCTTGCCTGCTGAAGTAAAAGCGGCTGGGCACCTTGTACTGTGGGACTGCCAATGCCATCAAGTCACGGAAGCTGTCAGTCTCCACCAGCCTGAATGAGAGCATTTCCAGCGACAGAAGTTTGGCAATGCCTGCATTCAGAGCCTGTGCTCGGGGGTGGTTTGCCGAGAATGCCCGCCTTTTCTCCCATGCCTGTACTACCGATGGCTGTAGACTAGGCTGGGAGTGTGAGGATGACTGGGAACGTGGTGCTGTGGGTGGAATTACACTAGGTCTCTGGACAACAGTGCCAGAGGTTCTTCCATGGCGATCCAAGGAGGAAGCCGAACCAGCTGTGCGTGAGCTGGAGGAAGAAGCAACACAAGCTGAAGAGGTGGTAGCTGCCGCTGTTGGGTGGCCTAGGTCTTCAGTGTGTTTTTGTAACTCCACCGCGTGCCTGGTCCGCACATGTTTCCACATATTTGTGGTATTGAGGTTGCTGACACTTTTCCCTCTTTTTACTTTCTGATGACACAGCTTGCATTTAACAAAACAAATGTCATCTGCAACTGTGTCAAAAAAGGACCAGGCACTGCAAGTCTTGGGAGCGCCCTTTTTGGCTTTTGAAAGAGACAGGCTCCTAACTGGTGCCAAAGTGGAGGCTACAGGCTCCGAAGTCTTCCCCCTCCCTCTCCCTCTTTGGCCCATTAGGGGAATCTCTTCCTCTGAGCTGCTCCCACCACCTTCCTGTTCCTCACGCCACGATGGGTCAAGGACCTCATCATCTCCACTACCCTCTGCCACCAACTGCTCCTCCTGGGTAGTCTCGGCAGCACAGTACGCACCAGAAAGCGGCACTTGAGTTTCATCATCAGATGCGTACTGCGCTGTGGTCACCGCAGGCACTGACCCACCCGCCTCTTCAGAGTCAGAGAGACAAAGCTGTTGGGCATCACTGCACACTGCCTCTTCTTCCATTTTTCCAATACTGCTTGGCTGGCCCCCTGTTTCCAAGCCAAGAGATTCAGAGAACAGAAGTAGAGACGGCTCCTGTCCTGGGCTCTATGACTGCCTGGCCAATTTGGCAGGTGGTGAAGAGACAGATGGCTGCTCTCCAGTGGTCTGTGCCTGAGAGGATGCGGCACTAATTGAAGTCAATGCGTTTGCTGCCATCCATCCGACAATGGCTTCAATTTGATCTTCACGCAGCAGCGGTGCACGGCGCTCTCCGGCAAAGCTGCGCATGAAGGACTGTTCCCTGCTGAAACTGGGTGATGATGAGTCACCGGTGCCTGCAGCAGGCACAGAATCACCACGTCCTCTCCCTGCTCCTCTCCCTGCTCCACGCCCACACCCATGACCCTTACTCCCTGCCCTCTTCATCTTGGTTGACAGATAAAGATAAGCAGAAAAGTACTAAGGCCTTAGTGTGCTTATTCCTGAAATGCTCCTCCTAACAGGTGTAAGAAACACTAATGTTGTAAGGTGTGGACTAGACTTTATTATTGATAAAATGTGGCCTACACAAGTGTTAAGTGGTGTTTGGTGAACTTTACTTTTTTTTTTGTGCAGATGGGGCTACAGAGCGAGTTTAACTCACACGGAGACCGTGCAGACAGCCGTAAACGGCGCTGCAAGGCCCCAAATCCCTCCTCTAGGTTATCCTATCTAGTGTTTTTCCACTATTTTGCTGGAGACGGGTGGAAAGACACTAATAGGAAATTGTTTACAAAATTTTCAACAGGCTGCACTAGTTGAAAAAAAAGGACAAGTTATTTAACGGTATGAGGCAGTGACAAACCCTGAGCTGAATACAACGGGCTGTGGCTGCAAACAGACTGCAGGGCGAGCTGCGCTCACACGGAGACCATGCAGACAGCCGTAAACGGCGCTGCAAGGCCCAAAAACCCTCCTCTAGGTTATCCTATCTAGTGTTTTTCCACTATTTAGCTGGAGACGGGTGGAAAGACACTAATAGGAATTTTTTAAATAATTTTTAAACAGGCTGCACTAGTTGAAAAAAAGGACAAGTTATTTAACGGTATGAGGCAGTGACAAACCCTGAGCTGAATACAACGGGCTGTGGCTGCACACATACTACAGGGCGAGCTGCGCTCACACGGAGACCGTGCAGACAGCCGTAAACGGCGCTGCAAGGCCCAAAAACCCTCCTCTAGGATATCCTATCTAGTGTTTTTCCACTATTTGGCTGGAGACGGGTGGAAAGACACTAATAGGAAATTTTTAAAAAAATTTTCAACAGGCTGCACTATTTGAAAAAAGGACAAGTTATTTTACAGTATGAGGCAGTGACAAACCCTGAGCTGAATACAACCGGCTGTGGCTGCACACAGACTACAGGGCGAGCTGCACTCACACGGAGACTGTGCAGACAGCCATAAACGGCACTGCAAGGCCCAAAAAAACCCCTCTAGGTTATCCTATCTAGTGTTTTTCCACTATTTGGCTGGAGACGGGTGGAAAGACACTAATAGGAAATTTTAGAAAAAATGTGCAGCAGGCTGCACTATGAGCAAAAAAGGACAATGGATAGAACTGTGTGAGGCAGTGTGAACCCTCCCTGAGCTGAATGCAACCTGGTATATGGCTGCACACAGACTACAGATTGAGCTCCACACACACACACACACACACAAAGACCTTGCAGAACGCTGTTAAAACAGCGCTGCAAGGCAAGAGCAAGGTGAACTGAACAGTGAACACAGCGTTTGCTAAATTAGCCTTGGAAAAGCAAAATAAAGCAATTAGCTATCTCAACTGGCCCTCAGTTAGAACACAGCGTCCTGTCCCTAACTGAAATCACAGCAGAGTGAGCGCAAAATGGCGGCAGCGTTTTTTATAGTGCAGAGTGACATCATTTCAGCAGCCAATCACAGCCTTGCCAGTACTTACATGCCCACCATGCTAAACAGGATGTGCCCACACTTCCATTCATTCCTCATTGGCTGCTGCGTTCAGTTTGAATTCTGGGAACTTCCGATTCCGGTATCCGATACGCGGGAAGTATCGGAATTCGGTATCGGAATTCCGATACTGCAAGTATCGGCCGATACCCGATACTTGCGGTATCGGAATGTTCAACACTATTGTTCAGAAGTCCGCCTAACATGTTCTTTGAACGGTTCGCCAACTGTACACGAACTTCATTAAACTCAATGGGAGGCCAAACTAAATGTATGCACAACACCTTAAGGGGTGACAAAAAGCTTCCCAAACAGCTAAAATTAGGGGCAGATGCCACAGTAGAAATTTGATAATGGCACAGCAGCAGTCAGCCATGGACCATGCATGAGGTATCAGGGCCTGGCCAAACATTTACAGCTTGGAGTTGAAGTTTCAATTAAGACTAGGTGGATGAGGGACTGCTGTAAGCCTGCTATGCTGGGAGCCCTGATATCTCATTCAACAACTCAATTTTTTTTAGTTTTCTACCCACACTCAGGTGACGCAAACATTAATTTCATAGACTACTATTGGTAGAAAAATTTAAAGATAGTAACAAACGTAGGAGACTGATCAATTGACCCACAATTAGTGTTGAGCATTCCGATACCGCAAGTATCGGGTATCGGCCGATACTTGCGGTATCGGAATTCCGATACCGAGATCCGATATTTTTGTGGTATCGGGTATCGGTATCGGAGGTGTAAAATAAAGAATTAAAATAAAAAATATTGTTATATTCACCTCTCCGGCGGCCCCTGGAACATCACCGCGAGTCACCGGCGTCCGACATGCTTCTTTGTTCAAAATGAGCGCCTTTTGGACCTGCGGAATGACGTCGCGGCTTCTGATTGGTCGCGTGCCGCCCATGTGACCGCCACGCGACCAATCAGAAGCCGCAACGTCATTCCTCAGATAAATTCCTAGAATGAGCGCCTTTAGGACCTGTAGAATGACGTCGCGGCTTCTGATTGGTCGCGTGGCAGTCACATGGGCGGCACGCGACCAATCAGAAGCCGCGACGTCATTCCGCAGGTCCTAAAGGCGCTCATTTTGAACAAAGAAGCCTGCCGGATGCCGATTCCTCGCGGTGATGTTCCAGGGGCCGCCGGAGAGGTGAATATAACAATATTTTTTATTTTAATTCTTTATTTTACACCTCACTATGGATCCCAGGGCCTGAAGGAGAGTTTCCTCTCCTTCAGACCCTGGGATCCATCAGGATACCTTCTGATACTTGGTGTCCCATTGACTTGTATTGGTATCGGATATCGGTATCCGATACTTTTCGGGTATCGGCCGATACTATCCGATACCGATACTTTCAAGTATCGGACGGTATCGCTCAACACTACCCACAATACAACATATTATAATGGCACAGCAGAAGTCAGCCATGTATCATGCATGAAGTATCACCTTGAATTATCTTGCAGGGGTACACAGGCAGCATTGGTGTGGTCAGCGGAGGACAATTGGAAGGAGTGTCTGACACAGTTAGTACTCCCAAAAAATAAATAGATGTTAATGTCTTGCAAAACAGCAAAACCAAAAAACAAAAGTGTGGCATACTTAGGTACAGGGGTGGGCTCCTCTGCTGAGTTTCAGACATAGTAATTTGGCGCTAAGTATTTAGTGGTGTCAATATAGGACACTGACCCTGACTATTTTAACTAGCATCATACATGTCAACAAATTGGTATTGTCAGTGCGGTGAGCCATGGCTGCACATTATGGAGATGAGGGGATACTATCTGTACTGTTGGAACTTGTGTCAGATTAAGGGAAAGGTTGAGAACACAGGTGGAGGCCCTAGAGGACATAAGGGAAGCAGAAGCAGTGGGGGGAAGTGGTAGATACAGAGGTTTGTCCCACAAGCCATGGGGATTCAAATACTTGTGGAACAGCCCCTGACCTCCTGCCCCCCTAGTCACCAGAATCACCCAATGCCCAATCAGTGAGATGTAACGCCCCTGCTTATGGTTGCTTGTCAAGGTGTCAGTGGTGAAATGCACCCTGGCAGAAAGAGATTTTTTCAGAAATGGGTGATCTTGTTGGCAACCTGCTGGTGTAGCACTGGCAAAGCTTTCTTAGAGAAGTATTGGAGACTAGGCAACAGGTACTGTAGGACTGCAATGGCCATCAACTTCCTGAAACAGTCTGTATCCACTAGGAATAAAGGCAGCATTTCCGTGGCCAACAGATTGGATATGGTGGAGTCCATGCTCCTAGCTTTGGCATGTGTAGGAGGAAACATTCTTTTATGTGACCATAACTGCAGGACCAAGGGTAGCTGCCATGCTGAGAGAGGGTGGAGTACATAGTAACATAGTAACATAGTTAGTAAGGCCGAAAAAAGACATTTGTCCATCCAGTTCAGCCTATATTCCATCATAATAAATCCCCAGATCTACGTCCTTCTACAGAACCTAATAATTGTATGATACAATATTGTTCTGCTCCAGGAAGACATCCAGGCCTCTCTTGAACCCCTCGACTGAGTTCGCCATCACCACCTCCTCAGGCAAGCAATTCCAGATTCTCACTGCCCTAACAGTAAAGAATCCTCTTCTATGTTGGTGGAAAAACCTTCTCTCCTCCAGACGCAAAGAATGCCCCCTTGTGCCCGTCACCTTCCTTGGTATAAACAGATCCTCAGCGAGATATTTGTATTGTCCCCTTATATACTTATACATGGTTATTAGATCGCCCCTCAGTCGTCTTTTTTCTAGACTAAATAATCCTAATTTCGCTAATCTATCTGGGTATTGTAGTTCTCCCATCCCCTTTATTAATTTTGTTGCCCTCCTTTGTACTCTCTCTAGTTCCTGCTTTACATAGTTTTGTATCATCTGCAAATATCGATATTTTACTGTGTAAACCTTCTACCAGATCATTAATGAATATGTTGAAGAGAACAGGTCCCAATACTGACCCCTGCGGTACCCCACTGGTCACAGCGACCCAGTTAGAGACTATACCATTTATAACCACCCTCTGCTTTCTATCACTAAGCCAGTTACTAACCCATTTACACACATTTTCCCCCAGACCAAGCATTCTCATTTTGTGTACCAACCTCTTGTGCGGCACGGTATCAAACGCTTTGAAAAAATTGAGATATACCACGTCCAATGACTTACCGTGGTCCAGCCTATAGCTTACCTCTTCATAAAAACTGATTAGATTGGTTTGACAGGAGCGATTTCTCATAAACCCATGCTGATATGGAGTTAAACAGTTATTCTCATTGAGATAATCCAGAATAACATCCCTCAGAAACCCTTCAAATATTTTACCAACAATAGAGGTTAGACTTACTGGCCTATAATTTCCAGGTTCACTTTTAGAGCCCTTTTTGAATATTGGCACCACATTTGCTATGCGCCAGTCCTGCGGAACAGACCCTGTCGCTATAGAGTCCCTAAAAATAAGAAATAATGGTTTATCTACTACATTACTTAGTTCTCTTAGTACTCGTGGGTGTATGCCATCCGGACCCGGAGATTTATCTATTTTAATCTTATTTAGCCGGTTTCGCACCTCTTCTTGGGTTAGATTGGTGACCCTTAATATAGGGTTTTCATTGTTTCTTGGGATTTCACCTAGCATTTCATTTTCCACCGTGAATACCGTGGAGAAGAAGGTGTTTAATATGTTAGCTTTTTCCTCGTCATCTACAACCATTCTTTCCTCACTATTTTTTAAGGGGCCTACATTTTCAGTTTTTATTCTTTTACTATTGATATAGTTGAAGAACAGTTTGGGATTAGTTTTACTCTCCTTAGCAATATGCTTCTCTGATTCCTTTTTGGCAGCTTTAATTAGTTTTTTTGATAAAGTATTTTTCTCCCTATAGTTTTTTAGAGCTTCAATGGTGCCATCCTGCTTTAGTAGTGCAAATGCTTTCTTTTTACTGTTAATTGCCTGTCTTACTTCTTTGTTTAGCCACATTGGGTTTTTCCTATTTCTAGTCCTTTTATTCCCACAAGGTATAAACCGCTTAGAGTGCCTATTTAGGATGTTCTTAAACATTTCCCATTTATTATCTGTATTCTTATTTCTGAGGATATTGTCCCAGTCTACCAGATTAAGGGCATCTCTAAGCTGGTCAAACTTTGCCTTCCTAAAGTTCAGTGTTTTTGTGACTCCCTGACAAGTCCCCCTAGTGAAAGACAGGTGAAACTGTACAATATTGTGGTCGCTATTTCCTAGATGCCCGACCACCTGCAGATTTGTTATTCTGTCAGGTCTATTAGATAGTATTAGGTCTAAAAGTGCTGCTCCTCTGGTTGGATTCTGCACCAATTGTGAAAGATAATTTTTCTTGGTTATTAGCAGAAACCTGTTGCCTTTATGGGTTTCACAGGTTTCTGTTTCCCAGTTAATATGTTTCCCCCATAACCAGGACCTCATTATGGGTTGCAGCTTCATCTATCTGCTTTACAAGTAGACTTTCCATGGTTTCTGTTATATTTGGGGGTTTGTAACAGACCCCAATGAGAATTTTGTTACCATTTTTCCCTCCATGAATTTCGACCCATATGGACTCGACATCCTCATTTCCTTCGCTAATATCCTCCCTTAAAGTGGACTTTAGACAAGACTTTACATAGAGACAAACCCCTCCTCCTCTCCGATTTTTACGATCCTTTCTAAACAGACTGTAACCCTGTAAGTTAACTGCCCAGTCATAGCTTTCATCTAACCATGTCTCGGTTATTCCCACTATGTCAAAGTTACCTGTAGATATTTCTGCTTCTAGTTCTTCCATCTTGTTTGTCAGGCTTCTGGCATTTGCGAGCATGCAGTTTAGAGGATTTTGTTTTGTTCCAATCTCCTCGCTGTGGATTGTTTTAGAAATGTTCTTACCTCCCTTCTGAGTATGTTTTCCTGGGTCTTCTTTGTTCGAGAACAGAACAAAGTACGGAGTACGGAGTACGGAGGACAGAACAGACTACTGGACTGTGAGTGAGGTGCAGGCAGAGATGTTATGGTGGATTGAGAAAGACGTGTTGTGCTAATTGATGCAAAAGCAGAAGTCATGTCTACTTCCATAACAGCTGACGGTAGTGGAGTAAGAAAGATTTTTGTTGGAGCAACTAAAGGATTATACTGAACATTGTCTCTATCTGGAGCATAGATGTTTATCTGTCCCCAATCATGAAGAACATAATGCTCTACTGTACCGTATTTCATAAACACAAAAAGCAACAATATTTTGTGAAACCTCCTTGCATTCCCATTAGCAGACCAATCACTTTAAAGTCTCCATTGACGTTGCTTATATTGTATAGCATCCAAAACAACTGGCAGATTTTCATAACTTTCCTTTAGATGACATGTGTGAGCAATAGGGATTGATGGTTTCATATTTCCATTTTAAAGCAACACTGCTTTCAAACTTCTTTGGGATGAGTCAATAAACAATTATCAATCTGCAACAAAATACTCTTGATTCAGTTCTTCAAAGAGGCCATTCATACTGTTACAGTACACCATTGGTCCATCAACTGTGAAAAATTGTGAATTGTGTTCACATGTTACTTCTGTTTCGGTAATAACACACTTTGAAATCATCATGAAGAAGATTCTTCTGTTTCAACGAAGATGCAAGAAGTTCAGCTTTATCTTTTGACAATGAAAGATCTCTGATGAGATAATTTAATTCATGTTGAGTAAAGCGTTCTGGCTGCTCAGCTGCTCCATCAGGTACTCATCTTGACTTGAGGTCTCCTCATCTTCGTCAGCAGCTTCAGCTCCATAGCCTTCATATTCTGCCCCCTTAATGACCGTCAATACATCTTTTAACTGACCTGAGATATAACAGAATAGCCTCCCCACACAGGTGACAGTCCAGCAGATGTTGGCTGTACATTATAGCTGACAACTTGCTGCATCAGCCACGATCAGTGTTGTCACCGTCCATATTTGTGTTAGGGTTGTGACCGACCCGTTTTTAGGTTTTAAATGCATATAAATTCTATATACATTTGTTTATTGCATCAAGACTTTTTGACTTTTTCAGGAACTTATTGTTAAACAAAATACAATAAAATAAAACTATTTTACTAAATTGTAAAATGCTCTTATTAAAATTATAACATTTGTGTTGTTGGGGTCAATTTCGACCCAGGTCTAATATAAGAGTAAAAAAACAATAATAAGTCCCAAAACTGAACTCATAAACACAATATAAACCAACAGCCCACAGCCAGCTCTACCTCCAACAACTTGAGTAAAGGTACCGTCACACATAGCGACGCTGCAGCGATACCGACAACGATCCGGATCGCTGCAGCATCGCTGTTTGGTCGCTGGAGAGCTGTCACACAGACAGCTCTCCAGCGACCAACGATCCCGAGGTCCCCGGTAACCAGGGTAAACATCGGGTAACTAAGCGCAGGGCCGCGCTTAGTAACCCGATGTTTACCCTGGTTAGCATCCTAAAAAGTAAAAAAACAAACGCTACATACTTACCTACCGCTGTCTGTCCTCGGCGCTCTGCTTCTCTGGTCTGGCTGTGAGCGCCGGGCAGCCAGAAAGCAGAGCGGTGACGTCACCGCTCTGCTTTCCGGCTGACCGACGCTCACAGCCAGAGCAGGAGGAGAGCAGAGCACAGAGCTGGAGGACAGACGGCTGTAGGTAAGTATGTACTGTTTGTTTTTTTACTTTTAGGATGGTAACCAGGGTAAACATTGGGTTACTAAGCGCGGCCCTGCGCTTAGTTACCCGATGTTTACCCTGGTTACCAGCAAAGACATCGCTGAATCGGTGTCACACACGCCGATTCAGCGATGTCTACGGGGAGTCCAGCGACGAAATAAAGTTCTGGACTTTCTTCCCCGACCAGCGATCTCCCAGCAGGGGCCTGATCGCTGCTGCCTGTCACACTGGACGATATCGCTAGCGAGGACGCTGCAACGTCACGGATCGCTAGCGATATCGTCTAGTGTGACAGTACCTTTAGGGACATGTCCAGTCGGTGCCCTCAGATCATGATTGTGTGGTCCTGATGTTTGCGATGGCAATTCATGGCCAAATTGCGGCCTTACAGTCTGACGGCTACAGTAATCTGTTCAGAAGCTAGCGGCATTCAGGTGGTAAAAATACACATTTTCATTTCTGTCATGTCACTTTGCATTACTTCCTGAAACTCGCCTGAAGGGTTAATAAACTACCTGACTAGAGTTTTCAATATGTCAGGGGGTGCTGATTTAAAATGGTATAACTTTTGGGGGTTTCCCAATATATAGGACCCCTAAAGGCACTTCAAACATGGATAGGTCCCTAAAAAAATACATTTTTAAATTTGCTTGAAAAAATGAAAAGTTACTGCTACATTTTTAAACCTCCAAAAACGCTAACAAAATAAAAGAACATTTTACAAATTGTGCTGATGTAAAGCAGGCATGTGGGAAATATTATTTATTAATGTTTTGCTGTGGTATGAATCTCTGGATTAAAGGGATAATCATTCACAGTTTGAAAATTGCAAATTTTTTATCTTTTTTCTCAAATTTCTGATATTTTTTATAAATAAACACAAAACATATCGATCTAAATTTACCATTTTCATAAAGTATAATGTGTCCTGAAAATAACAAGATCAAAATCACTGGGATTTCTTGAAGCTTTACAGAGTTATTACCACATAAAGTGACACTGGTCAGATTTCAAAAATTTGGCTCCGTCACTAAGGGCTACTTCAGTTTCATCCAATCCAGACGACAGTGGTACAGGAACTGGCAAGGTTCCATCATGTGGAACTGGCCTAATCGCAAATTCAAGGTCAGGATGATTAATCTTATGTTTGTTCTTTGTAGAAAAGCCCTTCAGTTTGACAAAACAAAAGTAGTCATCACTATGATTTTTGGGTTCTCTCCAAATCATTGGGACAGCATATGGCATAGCCAATTTCCTCATATTCAACCAGTCATGAAGACCATTTGAACAACTTGGGCATATCACATGAGGTGCCTAGCTTTTGTCTTGATCACCAAGAAGACACTTAATGTACATCTGGTACATCTTTTTAATATCATGAGTGATTGAACATACTTGGCCTTTTGGTGTGAAAGAACCACACACACACAGCGGACTCTGTTCAGATGATTGACACACTGTCGGGGCATTTTTCTCCTTCAAATCAGATCAAACAGTAGAGTAAATTCACTTCAATGGTCGTGACAAACTAAAAAACAAATGTGATGTGCTGACCGACTCTGTGTAGATATTTCCCCAGAAATGACAAAGACAGCTTGTTTTTAGAACTGATTTTACTGGAGGTAATCTGGTAGATAACTATATACATTCGTGAGGTCAGCCTATTCCTTACAGATGAACATTTGCTGACAGGCAGTTTCTCAGTGTGATATTGGCTGCTTTCAGGTTCTCTCTCTCTGGAGACCCTCACTCAGTTACACCTCAGTGGCTGAGCTGTTTTCTTCCATCTGAGGTGACTTGCACTCCCAGAAATGCAGAGAAATTCCTCTCACAATGGTGGCTGTCCGCTGCCTTCCCTTCTGTCTCCCTGTGACAGGGCTCAGATACCTGTAGAAACCTTTCTCCTGTCAGAGTCTCACATACCAGTCCATTTTGCCATCACCATCCTTTCCTGACTGACTCAAATCTTACCGACTCATAACAGTTAGCTCCTCCCCATAACATGTGACTTTCCGAGAAGTAGTCATTGGTTGGCTGCACTGTCAATACTCCTTCCCATAAAACTCATTAAAACTTTTACTCATGTTGTCCCTGTAAGAAAATTGACAATTAAGTAAGAAAAGCAAAGAAATGGGAATAACATGGGAAAAACCACATACATTGACAATTAAGAAATAACGTAATAACAAAATTACTTCTATATCAGAAACTTTGTGTGGTATAGCAAATCTAAGTATATTATGGAATCAGCACATCAAACTCCATAAAACAGACATATTACCTTTGCTTATGATTTTTTTTGAATTGACAAGGGTAATCTAAACTATTTTCTAAAATACTTGCATTAAAAATTCCCTATCCATCCCTAACTGCTATTCTATTTTTACCAGCTTCCTTTTTGATGACGCTTCATTTGAGAATCCCAGTGGATGCTGGGATACTCAAGCAAAAGGTCATCAGGGAGCACTGCTGGAGCTCCTGCCCCTTCCCTGAAACTAAGTGTCACCAGTTTAAAGTGCCCACTTGGTTCAGGAGCTGGACTAGTCCCTGCTTGATGTGCTTTGTTTACAGTGACAGCACGCTCTCTGTTGCCTGCTCAGATCTGTAGAAACGCGTTGGCACTAGAATAGTGTCAGAATACCAAGCATGCATAGAGCAGTGACATCACTGGTGAGTCGTCACTGTTCACTGCATGCCAGGTATTCTGATTCCACTCTGATGATGGCTTGTTACCACCAATTTGATCTGAGTTACCCAGTATAGATTAGTACTGATTGATCCTGTTAGGACTAGCAGAACACACTAAATAATATAAAGGGAGATATGAGGTGCGTTCGCAGCCCGGGGTCCACCGTGCAGAGATGGAACTTGCTGCTGAGTAATGGAGGATGAACGCTTGCTCACACGTGGGTTAGACCTCACCCAGTGTGATTGTTGCTTCACATAGTCGCTTAAATGAACGCTGTGCCCTATTAATAGTCACAGGGTGCAGCTGGTGGATGCAGCTGGGATCCCTATGATTCACCCCCTCCATGCTGTTTATTGGGCTTGCTCTGACCCTCGGTGGCTTTCGAACCCACGTCTGAGGATGCCCTGAGTCAGATGCTGAGTCCAAGCAGGAGTACCCACCCTACACTGACCAGTTGTCAGGACTAACTACAGATTTACCACACAGTGTGCATACAGGGCTGCTCTGGCGGTTGCCACTAACCACCCTAACTAGGTCTAAGAAAGTGCACTGGTTGAGCACGGCACAGGACTGGCGGTGGCTGCAAATTGACGCAGTATTTCATGTCTAGTGATGGATGGAACAATCTGGCACTAGGTAGCTCAATCACCCAAGTACTTTCAACAACACTAGGGATGGGAATGATTAAGGAGTTTCACCAGTTTCAGTCATACATACACATATAGACGATTTCAGATTTACACTAGCGCACGGTCAGCGGCCATGCAAACCTTTTATAGCTGTATTCTTCCGGGACCTTCCTAGTAATCCAATCGGAGCTACTACAGGACCTGAGCATGTGACCCCCAACCTCCAATGAGAGGTTGTCCGGTGGGCATGCTCAGTAGAAGAAAAGCAGGGTTCAGTCCCTGGAATGTCTGCTTGCCGCTGATCAATGCTGGTTACAAAGGCTGAGCCTAGAAATGCAGCTATAACCAAATGCACAATATCTGCTTGAGCCAGACGCTGGGATCAGCTACTCTGCTGAGCAGGCTCCACTGTGGCTGGAGGAGAATGGGAGACCGCTGCGGACATGGTTCGAGAGTTCCCCTGTGCAGCGGTCGGAACTTGACACCTAACATTACCCCCCTCCTTGGGCCTCGCTACACTCAAAGGCAGCAAAGAGCTGAGGAGCCTGAATGTGCTTAATAGGCTTCCAGGGCCTGTCCTCTGGGCCATGACCTTTCTAATCCGCCAGATAGAATTTTTTGCCATGTGCCACCTAACACCCAATGATAGCATTCACTTCATAGTCATCCGTGGACAAACCCGATGTCCTGGCAGATGACTCAGAAAACTGGGACATGTGAACGGGTTTTATGAGGGACACATTAAAGGTGTCAGTGATACCTAGGTGTGGAGGAAGAGCGAACCTGTAGACCACAAGATTAACTTGTTCCAGGACCGTGAAGGGACCTATGTAGCGAGGCGCAAAGTTAGTAGACTCAACTCGCAGCCTGATGTTATTATTATTTTATTATTATTATTTATTTATACAGCACCATTGATGGTGCTGTACATGAGAAGGGGTTACATACAAGATACAGATATCACTTACAGTAAACAAACTAACAATGACAGACTGATACAGAGGGGCGAGGACCCTGCCGTTACGGGCTTACATTCTACATGATTTTGGGGAAGGAGACAGTATTGTTGAGGGTTGCAGGAGCTCCGGTGTTGGTGAGGCGGTAGCTTCGGTAGTGATGAGGAGGCAGCGGGGTCAGTGCAGGCTGTAGGCTTTCCTGAAGAGATGGGTTTTCAGGTTCCGTTTGAAGGATCCAAATGTGGTTGATAGTCAGACATGTTGGGGCAAAGAATTCCAGAGGATGGGGGATATTCAGGAGAAGTCTTGGAGGTGATTGGATGAGTAGCGAATAAGTGTGGAAGAGAGAAGGAGGTCTTGGGAGGACCAGAGATTACGTGAGGGAAGATGTCAGGAGATTAGTTCAGAGATATATGGAGGAGACAGGTTATTATTATTATTATTATTATTATTTATTGTTATAGCGCCATTTATTCCATGGCGCTTTACATGTGAGGAGGGGTATACATAATGAAAACAAGTACAATAATCTTAAACAATACAAGTCATAACTGGTACAGGAGGAATGAGGACCCTGCCCGCGAGGGCTCACAATCTACAAGGGATGGGTGAGAATACAGTAGGTGAGGGTAGAGATGGTCATGCAGCGGTTTGGTCGATCGGTGGTAGCTGCAGGTTGTAGGCTTGTCTGAAGAGGTGGGTCTTCAGGTTCTTTTTGAAGGTTTCGATGGTAGGCGAGAGTCTGATGTGTTGTGGTAGAGGGTTCCAGAGTAGGGGTGATACGCGAGAGAAATCTTGTATACGATTGTGGGAAGAGGAGATAAGAGGGGAGTAGAGTAGGAGATCTTGTGAGGATCGGAGGTTGCGGGTAGGTAAGTACCGGGAGACGAGGTCACAGATGTATGGAGGAGACAGGTTGTGGATGGCTTTGTACGTCATGGTTAGGGTTTTGTAGTGGAGTCTCTGGGCAATGGGGAGCCAGTGAAGGGATTGACAGAGGGGAGAGGCCGGGGAATAGCGGGGGGACAGGTGGATTAGTCGGGCAGCAGAGTTTAGAATAGATTGGAGGGGTGCGAGAGTGTTAGCGGGGAGGCCACAGAGCAGGAGGTTGCAGTAGTCAAGGCGAGAGATGATGAGGGCATGGACTAGGGTTTTTGCAGATTCATGGTTGAGGAATGAACGGATTCGTGAAATATTTTTGAGTTGCAGTCGGCAGGAAGTGGAAAGGGCTTGGATATGTGGTTTGAAGGAGAGATCAGCGTCAAGGATTACCCCGAGGCAGCGAGCTTGTGGGACTGGGGAGAGTGGGCAGCCATTTACTGTAATTGATAGGTTCGTTGGGGGGGTCGCGTGAGATGGGGGAAAGATGATGAATTCTGTTTTGTCCATGTTAAGTTTCAAAAATCTAGCGGAGAAGAAGGATGATATAGTGGACAGACATTGAGGGATTCTGGTTAGAAGGGAGGTGATATCTGGTCCAGAGATGTAGATCTGTGTGTCGTCAGCATAGAGGTGATACTGAAAGCCATGAGATTCTATGAGCTGTCCCAGGCCAAAGGTGTAAATGGAGAAGAGCAAGGGCCCAAGGACTGAACCTTGTGGGACTCCGACAGATAGAGGGCGAGGTGAGGAGGTGGTGTGTGAGTGGGAGACGCTGAATGTCCGGTCTGTTAGGTATGATGAGATCCAGGATAGGGCCAAGTCTGCGATGCCAAGGGATGAGAGGGTTTGTAATAATAGGGAATGGTCCACTGTGTCAAAGGCAGCCGACAGGTCGAGGAGGAGGAGGACAGAGTAGTGTCGCTTGCTCTTGGCGGTTAAGAGGTCATTGGTGACTTTAGTTAGGGCAGTTTCGGTGGAATGGTGTGACCGGAAGCCAGATTGTAGGCGGTCAAAGAGGGAGCAGGAAGAGAGATGGGAGGACAGTTCAAGGTAAACGTGTTGTTCCAGTAGTTTGGAGGCATAGGGGAGAAGTGATATAGGGCGATAGCTAGATACAGAGGATGGGTCAAGAGAGGGCTTTTTGAGGATAGGTGTGATGGAGGCATGTTTAAAGCTTGAGGGGAAAACACCAGTTGTTAGAGATAAGTTGAAGAGATGGGTTAGGGTTGGGATGAAGATTGTGGTGAGGTTTGGGATGAGGTGGGATGGGAGTGGGTCAAGTGCACAGGTGGTGAGATGTGATCTTGAGAGTAGAGTGGAGAGTTGATCTTCTGTAATGGTGGAGAAGTTGGTTTTGGAGGTGGAGGGCTGTGAAATCGGGAGGAAGAGCTCTGGGGGTTGTTGACCAAAACTGTCTCTAATGCTATCAATCTTCTGCTTGAAAAATGAGGCAAAGTCTTCAGCAGAGATAAGTGGGGAGGGAGGAGGTGCTGGGGGACGGAGGAGAGAATTGAAGGTGTTGAATAACTGTTTAGGGTTGTGAGAGAGGGAGGATATGAGAGATGAGAAGTAGGTTTGTTTAGCTGTGGCAAGTGTGGTCTTGAAAGTAGTGAGGGACTGTTTGAATGCGATGAAGTGCTCGTTAGAGTGGGATCTTTTCCATCTGCGCTCAGCAGCTCTGGAAGCTCGCCTAAGTTCTTTGGTCAGGCTGGTGTGCCAGGGCTGTCTGTTGATTTTGCGAGCTTTGGTATGTGTAAGTGGGGCAGCAGATTCCAAAGCTACAGCTATTGTGGTATTATATAGAGCAGCAGCGTCATCCGCATTGTGTATGGAACTTATGCCTGTGAGGGGGAGGAGGGATTCAGAGAATGAATGTAGGTCAAGATGTTTAATATTTCTGCGAGGGTGTGAAAGTTTGTGGGGTGGGGATTGTAGACATGGAGTGGAGAGAGATGAGAATGTGAGAAAGTTGTGGTCAGAGAGAGGAAGAGGTGAGTTAGAGAGGTTAGATAGAGAGCAGAGGCGGGTGAAGATGAGGTCCAGTGTGTGACCGTCTTTGTGAGTGGCTGCAGAAGACCATTGAGTGAGGCTGAAGGAGGAAGTGAGAGATAGAAGTTTAGTGGCAGCTGAGAGGGAAGTGTCAATGGGTATGTTGAAGTCGCCCATGATGATAGTGGGGATGTCCGCAGAAAGGAAATGAAGTAGCCAGGTGGTGAAGTGGTCAAAGAAGATGGTGGCTGGCCCTGGGGGGCGGTAAATGACAGCCAGTTGGAGGTTGGTGGGGGAATAGATGCGCATAGAGTGCACCTCAAAGGAAGGGAGGGTAACAGAGGGTGGCAGTGGGATTGGAGTGAAGGAGCAGTTATCTGACAGGAGAAAACCAACTCCTCCGCCATGTTTGCTGCTGGGGCGGGGTGTGTGGGAAAGGTGGAAGCCACCGTAAGAGAGTGCAGCAGGGGAGACTGAGTCAGAGGGGGTGAGCCAGGTTTCGGTGATGGCAAGGAAGGAAAGTTTGGTAGTAACAAAGAGATCATGGTTATGGATGGTCACGAATAAAGAGAAAAAAATGCAATCGCACAGCCGCTATACGCTAGACCCTTACTGCTCCAGGGGCAGAAAAATGCATTATTAAAGCCTTTTGTCAGAAAACAAACTAAACAAAAAAACCGCTAAAACGATTATACCTTGGTGCTGCTTAAGAAAAACAGATCCAACATGATACATAAGAAGAGACTGAAAGCGCACTCACCGGTATATGAACAATCAAAGCGGTTTATTCACATGAGATCATGCGGTGCAAGGAGGGTATGTGAATACAAAAGAGGATGACAGCTGTTTCGTGCTAGGTGAGCACTTCAACAGATCCCAGATCTGTTGAAGTGCTCACCTAGCACGAAACAGCTGTCATCCTCTTTTGTATTCACATACCCTCCTTGCATCGCATGATCTCATGTGAATAAACCGCTTTGATTGTTCATATACCGGTGAGTGCGCTTTCAGTCTCTTCTTATGTATCAGGTTATGGATGGCTTTGTAGGTCAGTATTAGGAATTTGAACTGGATACCCCGAGGAAATGGGAGCCAGTGAAGAGATTTGCAGAGGGGGGAAGCAGAGGAGTAGCGAGGAGAGAGATGAATTAGTTGGGCAGCAGAGTTAAGGATGGACTGGAGAGGTGCAAGGGTGTTAGCAGGGAGGCCGCAAAAAAGGATGTTGCAGTAGTCAAGGCGGGAGATGATGAGGGCATGCACAAGCATTTTAGTAGATTGACGGTTGAGGAAAGGATGGATTCTGGAGATATTTTTGAGCTGAAGGCGACAGGAGGTGGAGAGAGCTTGGATGTGCGGTTTGAAGGACAGGGCAGAGTCGAAGGTTACTCCGAGGCAACGAACTTCCGGTACGGGGGAAAGCATGATGTCATTGGTTGCGATAGATAGGTCAGGTAATTAAGATCTATGGGATGGAGGAAAGATGATGAGTTCAGATTTGTCCAGATTGAGTTTGAGGAAGCGAGAGGAGTAGAAGGAGGATATGGCTGATAGGCACTCTGGGATTCTGGACACCAGAGCGGTGACATCTGGGCCAGAAAGGTACTGTAGATCTGAGTGTCATCAGCATAGAGGTGGTACTGGAATCCATGGGACTTTATGAGTTGTCCCAAGCCAAGTGTATATATTGAGAAGAGTAGAGGCCCTAGAACAGAGCCTTGGAGGACTCCAACAGAGAGAGGATGGGATGAGGAGGTAGTGTGGGAGTGGGAGATGCTGAATAGGCGGTTGGAAAGGTCTTTGATGCCAAAGGAGGAGAGGATCTGTAGTAGGAGGCAGTGGTCAACTGTGTCGAAAGCAGAGGACAGGTCTAGAAGGAGGAGTACAGAGTATTGTCCATTAGCTTTGGTGGTAAGTAGGTTGTTAGTGATTTTGGTCAGGGCGGTCTCAGTTTAGTGATGGGGCGGAAACCAGATTGTAGATTGTCAAAGAGCAAGTTAGATGAGAGGTGGGAGGAAAGTTCAGAGTGGATGTGCTGCACCAGGAGTTTGGAAGTGAATGGGAGCAGTGATATTGGGCGATAGCTGGACATAGCAGTTGGATCGAGGGTTGGCTTTTTAAGGATAGGCGTGATTGTGGCATGTTTGAAAGCAGAAGGGAAGGTGCCAGAAGATAGTGATAGGTTGAAGAGGTGGGTTAGGGATGGGATAAGTGTGGTGGTGAGGTTGGGGAGGAGGTGGGATGGGATGCGGTCGAGAGCACAGGTGGTGAGGTGCAATTTGGAGAGGAGACAATTAAGCTCCCCTTCAGTGATGTCGGATAGGGAGGTTATGGGGTTTGGGCATTGATCTGGTATACAAAGGTGTTGTGGTGGTTGAACAATGAAGACTTGCCTTGTCTGGTCGATCCTATTTTTAAAGTGTGTGGCAAAGTCCTCAGCAGAGATGAGGGAGGTTGGAGGGGGCAGTGGGGGGCAGAGGAGGGAGTTAAAGGTTTTGAATAACTGTTTGGGGTTGTAGGATAGAGAAGACACGAGGGTTGTGAAGTAGGCCTGTTTAGCAGAGGTGAGAGCAGATTTAAAAGCGAGTGTTGCATGTTTGAATGCAGTGAAGTCGTCATGCAAGTGTGTTTTCTTCCAACGCCGCTATGCAACCCTGGACACTTGCTGGAGCTTTTTAGTGGTGTTATTGTGCCAGGGTTGTCTATTGATACATCGCACTCTGCAATGGACGAGAGGGGCAACTGTGTCAATACCTGATGCAAGAGTGGCATTGTATTGTAGAAAGCAGTGGCACTGTCTGTGCCGTGGTGTGAGGATATGGATGCCAGTGGTAGGATAGAGTCAGAGAGTGTGTGGGTGTCTAGGTGTGCAATGTTTCTGCGGGGGTGCGCATTTTGCTGGACATGGATGAACGGTGAGGAGGACAGGGATGAGAAGGTGAGCAGATGGTGGTCGGATAGAGGGAGAGGGGAGGTGGTGAAGTTAGATAGAGAGCAGAGACGGGTGAATACCAGGCCTAATGAATGTCCGCCTGTGTGGGTGGCTGCGGAGGACCACTGAGTACGTCCAAAGGATGAGGAAAGGGACAGAAGTTTGGAGGCTGTTGACTGAAGAGTATCAATGGGGATGTTGAAGTCACCCATGATGATGGTGGGAATGTCAGCAGAAAGTGAAGAAGCCAGGTGGAGTATTGGTCAATAAAGGCAATGGCCGGGCCTGGAGGTCGGTATATGATGACCACTTGGAGGTTGGAGGGAGAGTAGATGCGGACAGAATGGACTTCAAAAGAGGGGAGGATAAGGGAGGGTAGAGGTGGAATTTTGGTTAAAGGTGCAGTTAGAAGAAAGGAGAAGACACACTCCTCCACCATGTTTGTTGCCGGGTCAAGGGGTGTGGGTAAGGTGGAGGCCTCCGTAACACAGCGCAGCAGGGGAGGCGGTGTCAGAGGGTGTTAGCCATGTTTCTGTGAGGCCAAAGAAGGCAAGATTGCGAGAAAGAAAATGGTCATGAATCACGTGAAGCTTATTGCAGATTGAGAGGGCATTCCAGAGTGACCGCAAAAACCATAAAGAGACAGGTACATGCATATAATTGTAGGATCAACCACAAGACAAAGAAATACTAATCAAGAAAGTTTCAAGTTTTATTTGACACACCAAAGAAAAAACAGACAGAACACACTATTAAAAACATTTAAAACTTGTTCCACATTGAACAATCAGTTAGATCCAAATCAATTACATATGGTATATGACAATATATATTAATCATAGCAGAAATGCCCGGCTGTATAGTATAATTAAATACAGGAAAAACCAAAGGTTGCACTTCCTATTATTTCAATGCACTAGGTTATAAATAAATGCACCAATCAAAGTGGACTACAGTGATCCATAGGGCATAGGCAGCATCTCACAGTGTGGTATATTCAATCTGAGACCATTAAAATGCTGGAGCCAATTGCCCTCATACGTATATAGATCCCTGCTGCTGTGGACATCCACATAGAGTCTCGTATAAAGAGTGGCATTCCAGAGTGATCCATAAAGAGGGAGCAGGGGGGTGGGCGTCAGGGGCACGGGTTTTATGTTGGAGAGATTGTGGTAGTTCATATTAGATAGGGAGCGATAGGAGGGGGTAGTGGGAGATATGAGCAGTGGGGGTCCCGGGTTGGTAGATATGTCTCCAGCAGTGAGGAAAAGCAGAGAAAGGAAGAGCAGGTGGGAGAAAGAGAGTGGCCGATTTGTTTTATATTTTATTAGGACAGATTTGAGGATGAGGAGCAGGTCAGCAGGGGAGGACAGGTGGGGAGGTAAGAGGGAAGGGGATATGATTATTAGGTTAGAGAGTGCTGGGATTTGTGATAGCAAAGGAGAGAGAGGATTAGTGGAGTAAACACTGTAAGGGCATAGGTAAACATAGTGAAGGAGTAAGATGGGTTAATAGAAAAGCTAGATCCAAGTAATAAGAAGTGCTTACTCAGCAGACATACCCAAAAGAGACGGAGACATAGTGTGGAGTCCTGCCTCCTGCCGTGACTAAATGCCATTGAAACAACTGTGGCGTATTTATGCTTAGTTGTGCAATGCTTTGCTGCAGAAATGTGCTGCCTGACCCCACACGTGTGCACCCCTTAAGATGCTACTAAATTTATAAGACTGAGTAAAAGATCAGGTGAGAGGCATTGTGGGTCCTTATTTGGGATAAATTAGCAATTGGCCAACACCTCAGGGGAGGTTACATGATCAAAGGCACTTTGCCTGGCTGAAACCATAAGCTCTTACACCTTGAACACAATAATATCTCCTTTGACCCCAGCATGGATGTACAGCAGTAAGTAATACAATGCAACAAATTAATTTAGCAAACATTCAGCGGGTACATTAAAGGGGAAGGTTGCAGGATGGAAGGCAGCAGATGAAAGCGAGTAGAGATGTTTGTACCTGTATGAAGCGAAGAGATGGATGTTCATTCCCGGCCGTTGAAATAACTGCGGTGTCTTTATGCTTAGCTGCGTAATGTTTTGCTGCAGAAATGTGCGTGCCTGACCCCACACGTGTGCACCCCTTAAGATGCTTCTAAATTTATAGGACTGAGTAAAGGATCAGGTGAGAGGCATTGTGGGTCCTTGTTTGGGATAAATTAGCAATTGGCCAACACCCCAGGGGAGGTTACATGATCAAAGGCATTTTGCCTGGCTGCAACCATATGCTCTAACACCTTGAACACAATAATATCTCCTGTGACCCCAGCATGGATGTACAGCAGTAAGTAATACAATGCAGCAAATGAATTTAGCAAACATTCAGTGGGTACATTAAAGGGGAAGATTGCAGGATGGAAGGCAGCAGATAACAGTGAGTAGAGATGTTTGTACCATTAAAGGGGAAGGTTGCAGGATAGAAGGCAGCAGATAACAGCGAGTAGAGATGTTTGTACCATTAAAGGGGAAGGTTGCAGGATAGAAGGCAGCAGATAACAGCGAGTAGAGATGTTTGTACCATTAAAGGGGAAGTTTGCAGGATGGAAGGCAGCAGATAACAGCGAGTAGAGATGTTTGTACCATTAAAGGGGAAGGTTGCAGGATGGAAGGCAGCAGATAAAAGCGAGTAGAGATGTTTGTACCTGTATGAAGAGAGGAGATGAATGTTAATTCCTGGCCGTTGAAATAACTGCAGCGTCTTTATGCTTAGCTGCGCAATGCTTTGCTGAAGAAATGCACGTGCCTGACCCCACACACGTGCCTGACCCCTCACATGTTATGAGCGGAGAGCCACACTAAGTCACCAGGAGAAAAGGTTGGAACGGGGCGCCGGGGTGTGCATCAGCAGAAACCCTCATTCTCTCCTTGGAAGCCCAGATGGCATCCTGTGTGCGGTCCCAAATTTCACATGCCTCCACCGCCAAGTCAGCCACCCTAGAATCGGTGGATGACATGGGCATGGGCACAGGGACACGTAGATGCTGGCCATAGTTAAGAAGGAATGGGGTCGGCCCAGTGGAGTCAGCTATGGTGTTGTCAATGCAAATTCCACCCAAGAGAGTAAGGATGCCCAGTCATCCTGCCTGGCGGAGAAAAAAGGTTGCAGGTATGTGACCAGAGTCTGGTTGGCCCTCTCTACCAACCCATTCGTCTTGGCATGGCATGCTCAAGAGAAATTCAGCTCAATGCTGAGTAAACGACAGAGCTCTCTCCAGAACCAAGACGCAAACTGGGGACCCCAGTCACTGACAATTTTGTCTGGCATACCGTGTAGGCAGAAAACATGTTTAATAAACAACGCTGCCAAGACCTATGCAGAAGGTACCGTGGAAGAGGTTCTAAGTGCACCATTTTGGAAAAATGATCAATGACTACCTAGATAACAGTGCAGCTATGAGACTTGGGTAAGCCCACCACAAAGTCCATCCTGACCATCTCCCAGGGCCTGTCTGCCACTGGCAGGGTGTAAAGTAATTAAGCAGGCCATTGCCAAGGAGTCCGATTCTTGGCACAGGAATCACATGCCTAAATATAGTCCCCGACATCACAGGCCATATGCGGCCACCAGAACGTCTTCACCAGAAGCTCAGATGTCCTCTTGGTAACAAAATATCCATCCACTCTGGACGAGTGAGCCCAAGAGAGAACCTCCGGTCACAAATTAGGTGGAACGAAATTCTTGCCTGGGGGCACAGACTCTAGTGTAACTGGAGCCACAGTTCTCAGGCTCTCTGAAGGGACAATAAGCCAAGACTACTCCTACTCCTTCTCCTCAGATGACAATACAGAGCGGGAGAGAGCATTGTCATGAATGTTCTTCTCCCCGGAGAGGAAATGGAGGGTGAAATGAAACCAGGAGAAGAATGGGGACCATCTAGCCTGGTGAGAATTTAGCCGCTGGGCAGTCTGTAGATACACCAAATTTTTGTGGTCAGTGTAAACTTGGAAGGGAAAACAAGCCCCCTCCATGAGGTGTCTCCACTCCAAGAAGGCCAACTTCATAGCTAGCAACTCCCTGTCCCCGATGTAATAATTCCTTGCCGCCGGTGTGAAGGTTTTAGAGAAAAAGAAGCAAGGATGCTTCCGACCTTGAGCATCTTTTTTGGAATAGGACTGTTCCAGCACCGACAGATGAGGCATCCACCTCCATTATAAAAGGTTTATCTACATCAGGGTGATGTAGAATCACTAGTAAAGTGGGGCTTAATAGAGAGGAAGGCCTTGGAGACCACCGATCACAATTTGGGATTTGCTCCCTTCTTGCTGAGGGCTACCAAGGAAGCTACCAAAGTTGAGAAGTGGGGAATGAACTGGCGATAGTAGTTAATGAACCCCATAAAGCACTGCACCGCTTTGAGAGAATGGAGTTCTTTCAAGTCCATTACAGCCTGTAGCTTGGCAGTATCCATAGCCAATCCCTGGGCAGAGATGATATAGCCCAGGAAAGGCAAGGACTCCTGTTCAAACACACACTTCTCCAACTTGGCATAGACGGAGTTTGCCAGTAGGAGGTCGAAGGCTTTGCAAACATCTCTCCGGTGGGAAGAACAAATACCATTGATACATATTTTAGAGATATACACCGGGATAGCATCCCATATCAGTTAGGACATGGTAACCAGGACACTCCAAAAGCATAGATCCTACAAAGACTCCATGGAGTACAAAGTCCAATACACTCTAATAAAAATTCAGTAATTTTATTGATAATAGTACAAAAAATAAAGAATGACAAAACATAACTAAATAGTAATAACACAGACTTCAGACATGATGCTTGTACAGAGAACACAAGGCAACTGTGGTAACACTCGGGGAAGATAGAGCAGATCACCCCGTATTATATATGGTACAGCGTATACTGAGAAAGTGCTTAGTGCAATCTAAAGTGCTAGAAAAGTATGAGACTATATCCCAAAATGGGGAGCATAGTACACTACACGCTGTATAACCTACGGGACCAGAAGATACATAGGAGTGCCAAATACGCCGCTCATCTTACCCATGTGCCAGTGCCTGTCTCTGCAGCAGCCCCCATGGCTCCAGATAGACTACAACCAAGGTCGAGAGCATATCCCAGAAAACATTGTTCACAAAGTCATGGAAAATAGCTGGGGCATTACAGAGCCGGAAGGGCATCACCAGGTATTCATAGTGCCCATTCCTGGTGTTAAATGCCATCTTCCATTCATCCCTCTCACGGATGCGAATCAGTTTGTAAGCACCCCGCAGATCAAGTTTAGTAAATACCATCACTCCCCTCAACCTATCGAAGAGTTCATACATCATATATCGGTTAACGTTGGTAGGGACCACAGAGTCTAGGGTAGCATCATTGTCTGCACACAAGAAATGTCTTTTTAAAGTAAGTAATTTTCATGAATATATTAATGTCCAGTACTATGCTGAACAGATCAGCTTGCTTGGAGGGGACAAAACGTAAGCTCATTGTAAGCACATTAGTTTGTTCGGCAGAGATGATAGCAGACAAATTCAACACAGTAAAACTATGCACCTCTGAATTTGGTATGTGTTCACATTCTAATATTTTTTCTTTCTCATATAGTACGTGTTGGACCTTGCATTTTTTTGCCTGCTCTGTGCCCTGATCGTTTTTTGGCTGTGTTAATGATTGTGGGCAAAACAGGGCAGGATTAGGGAATTTGTTGTCCTTATTCCTGTTGAAGAACATGTTCAATTCTGATCAACTAGTGTCTACACCATCAGAGATTCCATTAGAGTAGTCAAACTCTGATGTACTGAAGATGACATGGGTAGGGCATTTTCTTCTATGAAAATGGTATGTTTTGTTGTTACTCAATAGGTTAATCTTCATATTCTTTCTGCAAACTCTGAGTGTAGGTGTTCTGTTCAGACGCCAAACATTACTGATTGGGTTTGCCCATCTATACTGACGGGCTCACTCTGATAACAATGAATAAAAGCCTGCCTTAGACCCAACTTTTACACAGCACTAGATGATAGCAGCACATATAGTGTTTTAATGTTCAATATTTGAACGAGGCTCGCCAGTTGTTGCCTTCTAGGGTCTATGGATGACCCTACTTATAAACTTTCCTGGCTTTGCACTTTATACAAAGCTTTTATGAGTGTATGAGTGCCACAAGTACACTTTGTTCACAATATTTGAATGCGGCAATACAGTTGGTACCTTTAAGGGTGTATGGATGACCCTGCTTGTAATATTTGGAAGGATATGCATTTAATGTATAGACTTTATGAGTCTAGGAGTACCAATACATGACAATTTGAAGAGAATGTGTATGAAGCCCTCTTTTGTGTCTAATACAGGGTGTATTATTTTTGGTAGTTCTGGCTTCCTTCATAAAATAAACTGAAATGTCCTAGTTTTTAACAAAAAATCAATTTTGGCTTACTTACATTATAATTTTGTTTGAATCCTTTTTAAATTTTGCCTTATATGCAAGTCTCTATACAGTAAAAATGTTTCTTAACATTTTTTTCCTGCAAAATAAAATTTCTCGTTGATTTGGAATGTTTTATTGTCAGTCCTTAAAGTGGAGCAAAAGTGTGACATTATTGTTCTCAGCAGCGATCTGGGAGTCAGAGGTGCTTCCAGGGTCCTCCCCATATTGTTCTACTTCCATTCAGCACTTTTCCTATACATTTCAACATTATCACTGCCCCCCAGACCTCTTTGTAGGGTCTGCCAGATTAAAGCTTGCATTTCCCATTGACTTCCATTATACTTGTTACTCAAAATGATCAGAGTATTAGCACACATTCTAGCTGCTCTATTCTGCAGCTGTTATTTGACACAGTTCTAGGATTCTCAGGATATGGGTAACTTATTTATTGTTTTGTAATTTAGTTCCTGTTTGTAAACTGTAAGGAATTTTACATTATAACTTTATAAAGTTCTAACTTCCTTGTATTCTGATACATATTATATTTTTGGGAAAAGAGATAATTTTTAAAATTGTTACCTCTGCAAAAGATGATAGGAATCAAGACAATGAACACAATCTTTAAACCTATGTATATTTTTATAAATGCCAAATAAGAAAGATATCTCAGTCAGACTTGTAGACTTTTAATGATGCGCATACTTAAAAATCAAGCAAGAAATTCAATGACCTTGCTTTTCCTCTTCGCAGATAATGCCGTTTTCAAACATTTGTTATATATTTCTCAATTTGAATTTACCTACAGCTGGGATTCTTAAATTAATTTGGTTAAACAAAGCTTGAAGGATTTGAAAATCAATAACGCATTCTCATCAGACAGAGGACTTTTAGAATTATACAGCATATCCGCATATCCGCTACAATAATTAAAATGCTACCATGACTTATATAAATTCTAGATGTGGTAGAGCAAGTGCTAGGGAGTTGGAAGCAATCTTATGTGCACCCAGGGATAGATTAATTATGTTATTCGAATTGGGCTTTAGGGGTCTAAAGCCTCCCAAAGATTACAACTATATATTTTTAAATATCCATCTGCACATTTCTCACCCTGTTTGCCTCTTTACTTTGAAAATGTAATTTCATTAAGTTTAATTTGAAATATAAGAATGACCAACTCTAATTATGCAGTTAGAAATACAAGAATGATCAACTCTAACTATGCAGTTATGAAATACAAGAATGACCAACTCTAACTATGCATTTATGCACCGTATTATCAAGCTGGACTTGTCAGAAATAATCAGGTTTTTTTCATTTTCTTCTCATTTTTTTTTATCTATTCAATGGAAATTGATCAAGTCGAATGCAGGTAAGAAAGCAGCATATAGCAAACCATTTTAGAACCTCTGAAAAAAACTAAGATGACATCCAAACCAGTGCATATTAGTCCCTTAGACCGTCTTCACACATTTGTTGTGTGTGTCCGTATATGGTTCAGTTTTTAAGGACCGCAAATACGGACATATGTGCAGTGCCACAGGGTCCTGGCGATTGCAGTAATGTAATTCTCCTCTAGGGGGGAGTGATGTTATGTTTGAAGGCAATAAAGGAGATCTCTTTACCAGGTAAGACCAACACACAACACATTTCATACTTCAGTCTATCAGGGGGAGCTATGCTCCTATCTATTAGGGCACTCTTCACATAAGGTAAAACTGGTGGTCTGGATAGGAAGTTAGGCAGAAGCTGGCTGAGCTTCAACCAGTGAGCTACTATCTGAGCTCTGCTCAGGTAGTGGGTCCCTGACAGGGGTGGAATCCTGTCAGAGGCCTAGACAGAAGGCCACGGAGCTGCGCCTGCCCGACGTGTGGTAGCAACCTAAGAAAGAGACACTGAAGGAGAATTGTATTGTAGAGAGTGACAAGAAGTCATAGCAAAAAGAGAGGAAACCAGAAGGAGTTCTGCCCTGCACAGGCTGCCTCCTTCTGGTAGCCGGAACACCGAAGGAGCAACAGTCCTTTATGCCTGGCTCCAGAGACCGGCAGGACAGCTAATTCCACGTTACTGATCCGCCCTACACCCAGGGGGCATGGTGGCAACTTGTGGGGGCTGGGGAGTGCTAGAGTCCCTGTAAAAAGCCTCAGGCCACCAGTCATATGGGTTTGTCCTATCCATCCGCGGGACAGAGAGAGACACAACATCTAGAACATCTACAACAGTTGTGAGGACCTTATGAGAAGCTCAGCAGTAAGGTACTACAACACTCAGGCGCTAGAGGAAGTCTACTGATTTCCACCTGGATAAGGGGACTCTGGATTTGCCTTCAGACCGGCCGGACTCTGCCTGCCCTGTGATCTGGTGCTCTGGGTTGTGGATGCTGAAGCCTTCAGTAAAGGTAAAGAGACTGCAACCTTGTGTCCTCGTTCTTCACTGGAAATCACACCCCACTCCTCCTGTTTCTGCAAACAAGTACGTAGTGTTCATCTATGTATACCTCATGTGGGTTATGTTTTTAAATTTTTGGAAACCTTTACAATGCTGAAACTTGTACCTCCTATGTCTAGCTATTCTAATAACTGCAAAATGTATTGTGAGGTCACCATCACGGTCTCTTTCAGGATGTATAATACAGACCCCTTGGGTAATTTTGTACATTGTGCCGTGGTGAAACTTGCACTCCCTATCTCTATATGTTCCATTATTATAATTCTTTCATTGTGTTGCCCTTCTCTCTGTTTCTTTAACTGTGTATCTGGGAGTCTGATGTATATTTTTGGGTCTGCACTTGGACATTGAGGAACATCAATGCATTAATATGTTCCACACACTTCTTCAGTTTTCAGCCTTACACAGAATATTAATATGTGTAATACAGCATGCTCTATATACTGTATATTCTGCTAGTTTGAAAATCTTACCCACGCATCCCTTTATAGAGGGAAATTCGACATAATACCCCTGTTAGCATGTGCCATATACCAGAGGTGTCAAACTGCATTCCTCGAGGGCCGCAAACAGGTCATGTTTTCAGGATTTCCTTGTATTGCACAAGGTGCTGGAATCATTCTGTGCAGGTGATTAAATTATCACCTGTGCAATACAAGGAAATCCTGAAAACATGACCTGTTTGCGGCCCTCGAGGAATGCAGTTTGACACCTCTGCCATATACTGCTGACATATGCAGCACCCCAGTGGGTGGGTGGAACGCCTGGGTACAAAATTTGTGTCTGAAGGTGAAACCACTGGCCTTTCCCCTGTGTTACGTCCTTCCCAATCTGCTGTCCAGGAAGGAGGCACTGATACCTATTGCAACTTGCAGTTGCGCAGTCACAAGTCAGCAACCATGTCCAGGTCGTTGTCCCAGCGCAGCATTCAGCTGTCCCTTGTCAGCATATATATCTCTTCCCAAATTGTTAGTTAGATAGGGCATACATATTTGTTAACACTTTAGATTGTCCGGTGCTGAACAAAGATTATTTCTGGCTTTTCATGCTCCTAAATGAAACTTGTGTCTCTTTATAAAACTGTTGCTTCCCTTAAATTTTTTAAATTTTGGTCTAAAAAAATTGTGGTGGGGTATTGACCAGTTTCTGTACATTTCAAGCTGGTCAAAGAGACTGGGTTAACATGCTCCACAGCCGATTCAGGCCGCAGCCTTACACATATTGGAACATGGTCATTGCCACGCTAAGGCTTTTACATTAGCTCTGTAGCACTGCCTGTCAACTGAGTTATACACTCCACAGACCTCTTCACTCTCTGGGACATATCCTGTGATTACTCTATTATTGCTCGATATCATGCAGAAAAAAAGTTTTGCCTGATTGGCTGGTTTACAGAAGAAGTGCATAGGCTTGTGCAGATTGTTCAATGGTAGTCCTGTCTTCCTTGAGGAGGCTGCTTCCAAATAAAATGAGGCTCGGCTCTGGGGACAGAGAGAGAGAGAGACATAACATCTACAACATTTGTGAGGACCTTATGAGAAGCTTAGCAGTAAGGGACTACAACACCATGGCACTAGAGTAAGGCTACTGATTTCTACTAGGACAAGAGGACTCTGGACTTGCCTCCAAACCAGCCGACTTGCCTCTGCCTGCCCTGTGATCTGGTGCTCTGGACTGTGGATGCTGAAGCCTTCAGTAAAAGGTAAAGACACTGCAACCTTGTGTCCTCGTTAGTCACTGCGCCTTATACCATCCACCATCCACACATTGGGAAGCCCTGGGACACACTTCACCTGTGGGAAGGTATACCATCCAGCTGCCATAACATTACCCCAGTGGACCCCTTAAAGCAGCGTCGGTCACCCTGACCGAATACCACAGGTGGTGTCACAAACATTTCCCCTTTAAAGACATTTCCCCTTTTTCAACGGACCTCCCGAGGGCCACGGACTGGGTCAGACACCGTGACATCCCCCTTGAGAATCTAAGGAGCCGGTTCTGAGTACCCCACTGCCCTACGGGGGCAATCCATATGCATACCCATTGGTGGTGCGCACAAGTCAGGTTTTCACATGAACCATGTGTCCGTGTGAAAACCCACAGACATCAGGGTTTTTTTGCACAGCACGGACAAAATGTGTGGTGCACATGTGCATCAGCGTGACATGTACCAGCACCTGGGAACAATGGTATAGTTTCCGCTGTTCCCTAGCACTGGTTCACACAACTATCATCATTGTCTCCTGCTCATGCTGATCTCAACGCGATCAGGAGACAATGATGGGAGTTCTACTCAGCATGACAAGTATCAATGTCATGGAAGAAGTAGTACAGTTCACGCTGTTCTCTGGTGCTTGCTAGTCGCTGAAGGCAGCTGTTATCATTGTCTCCTACTGCATATTTTTCTCAATATCTGAAGTGAAATCAGAATAAACCTTTCCCTTTTTAGGTCAATTAGGATTACTATAATTATTAATATTTGCAAAATGCCAGAATAATAAGAGAGAGAATGTTTTAATGCAATTTTATTAGTTACTGCAAAGTCAAAACTTTACATACACTAAGATTACTATGCCTTTATATAATTCTGGACTGCCCGTATGATGATGTCATATGTTTGGAAGCTCCTGAGTTAATTAGCGACACACCTGTGGATGTATTTTAATGCACACCTGAAACACACTGTTTCTTTGTGATGCATCATGGGAAAGTCTCAAGAAATCAGCAAAAATAACAGGAAGAAAATGGTGGACTTGATTTGGCTCATGCTTTAGTACAATTTCAAGATCCATGAAGGTACTGCTTTCATCTGTGCAAATAATTATATGCAACTACAAACAAGATGGGAATGTCCAGCCATCATATTGCTCAGGAAGGAGATGGGTTCTGTGTTCCATAGATGAACGTGCTTTGGTCCAACATGTGCATATCAGCCCAAGGACAAAAGCAAAAGACCTTGTGAAGATGATGGCTGAAGCTCGTACGATTGTGTCAATATCCACAGTGAAATGAGGACTGTATCAACATGGGTTGAAAGACCACTCTGCAAGGATGAAGCCATTACTAAAAAAATGTACAAAAGCCAGATTAATGTTTGCAAATGCACACAGGAACAAAGACCCTTACTTTTTGGAGACATGTCCTGTCCTAATGAAACTACAGGGTGGGCCATGTTTATGGATACACCTAAACAAAATGGGAATGGTTGGTGATATCAACTTCCTGTTTGTGGCACATTAGTATATGGTTGGGGGAAAACTTTTCAAGATGGGTGGTGACCTTGGCCGCCATTTTGAAGTCGGCCATTCTGGATCCAACTTTATTTTTTTCCAATGGGAAGAGGGTCAGGTGACACATCAAACTTATTGAGAATGCCACAAGAAAAACAATGGTGTGCTTGGTTTTAATGTAACTTTATTCTTTCATGAGTTATTTACAAGTTTCTCTTTTTTAACAGCCATTGATATGTCGCAGAGGTTAACACGTGAGGCGCTGATAGAAATTGTGTTAATGTCTGGTGAACGCAGTACCTGGGTCATTGCAGCAGATTTCACTGCAAGACATTCTACGCAAGAAAACTGTCACCATTCCCATTTGATTTAGGTGTATCCATATAAGTGGCCCACCCAAAAAAGTTTGCCTCATTACTGAACATAATGTTCTGTGTAAACTGAGGGTCCGGTTCCAATTTTTGCTTTGCCTATTCAGCAAATTCAGTGCACCAATGTTTGTACATTTGAACATTTTGGGCATAATGATTATTATTACGTTTGGAGGAAAAAAGGGAGAAGCTTGGAAGCCTAAGAACACCATCCCAACTTTGAAACACGGGGGTGGCAGCATTGTGTTGTGGGATTGTTTTGCTGTAGAAGGGACTGGTGCACTTCACAAAATAATTGGCATCATGAGAAAAGAAGATTATGTGGCAATACTGAAGCAACATCTCAAGACATCAGCCTGAAGTTAAAGCTTGGGCGAAATGGGTCTTACAAATGAACAATAACCCAAAGCATACTGCCAAAAGTGTAACAAACTAGCTTTACGATAACAAAGTCAATGTCTTGGAGTGGCGATTACAAAGCCCTGATCTCAATCCTATTGAAAATTTATGGGCAAAGCTGAAAAGGCAGGTGCGAGCAAGGCGATCTACAAATCTGGATCAGTTACACCAGTTTTGTCGGGAGGAATGGGCCCAAATGCCATCCAACTTTTGTGAGAAACTTGTGGAAGGATATCCCAAATGTTTAACCCAAGTCATTTAGTTTAAGGGCAATGGCATCAAATACTAATTAAATGTAAGTAAACTTTTGACTTTGCAGTAAGTATAAAAATGCCTTAAAACATTCTCTCTCTCATTATTCTGGTAATCCTAATTGACCTAAAACGGGAAAGGTTTATTCTAATTTCATGTCAAATATTGAGAAAAACATGCATATGTGTATTTATATAGTGTATGTAAATTTTTAGTTTCAACTGTATGTGTGCGGCTGATGTCACCTTTGTATTGTCAGGTGACATCAAGTCCACAGGTTAATTATAGAAAAGCATCTATAAGACACCTATCCATTACAAAGTCCATAGTCATATTGTAAATAAACACACAGCAAGCATAAAATCTTTTATTTGAAATAGTACAAAACACCATGTTTAACACATTTATTTAAAAATAAAAAACAATTATATTCACCTTACGCCCAATCCATTGAAGCCCTCATACTCTGTGAAAAACAGAAAATAACAAATCACCATATCCCTCACCTGACCAACATGCTGTCCCACACCGTAATCCATCTCAATGATAACTGCTTTACAACCTGGACGGTGGCAAGATGTGACCATTCAGGTTGAAGAGCAGAATACAAAGTGGTGCTGCGAGCACAGCTACAGTACCTAGCGGTGACACCACAGAGTTCATCATCAGTCATTGCAGCTGCGCTCCCACACTTCACTGTGAGCGACAGTCACCCGCTGCACTCTTGCCTGAGAGACAGCATTATTCATTTATTCCTCACTGGCGTAAAAAAAGGAATAAGGCCCCTTCATGACTGTCGTTAAAAGGTGCATTGGTTGTCATTACAGCCTCCCTCACACGTCCTTGTGATTCCTGTTCAGGAAAAAGTGAGATCTGTAGTCCTTGTCCGCGTGTGCGTTTGTGACATCTGTGTGCAGTCCATGTGTTGTCCATGTGTCTGTGTTTACTGTCCATATGTCAGTGCATCCTTGTGTTACATTTGTGTGCTGTACGTGTGTCCGTGTTTACAATAATTGCGTTTATTGTAGTCCATGCCCGTGTGTTACATCCATGTATCATCTGTGTGTCTGTGTGACACATACCAGCGCCAGGGAAGAACGGGCTCAGTTCATTTTGTTCCCTGGCACCGGCCAGCTGCTGAAGGCAGCTCTCATCATTATCTCCTGCTCGTGATGCTCTCATTGAGGTCAACACAATTCATCTGGTTTGGCTGTATAAGAGGCGTCTGACTGGGATCCAAGAAGTATCATTTCTCCTTGCGGAGAGTGACATGTTAAGCATGACAAAGAGATGAGGAGACTTAAAGGGAACCTGTCACCCCCCCAAGACGTTTGTAACTAAAAGAGCCACCTTGTGCAGCACTAATGCTGCATTCTGACAAGGTGGCTCTTTTAGTTATGATGCCTGCACATGTTGAAATAAACGTTTATGAAATGTTCCCCCTCATACCCTGAAATCGCCAGGGAGGTGGAACTTTTCTTCCTAATCAGACGCAGCACAGCCGTCACTACGGAGCTGTGGGTGTCGGGCACCGCTTCCTCTTGCTGCATTATTGTCCCCGGTGCCTGCGCTGTAAGTACAAAGGGCAGTGCAACTGTGCACGCCCAAAAAAAAAAAAACTTAAATATATATATGATAATGCAGCAAGAGGAGGCGGCGCCCCGCGCGCACAGGCACGGAGTGACGGCTTTGCTGCTTCTGATTAGGAAGGAAAGTCCAGCCTCCCTGGTGATTTCAGGGTATGAGGGGGAACATTTTATAAATGTTTATTTCAGCATGTGCAGGCATCATAACTAAAAGAGCCACCTTGTCAGAATGCAGCATTAGTGCTGCACAAGTTGGCTCTTTTTGTTACAAACGTCTGAGGGGGGTGACAGGTTCCCTTTAAGGCCTCAATTCTCCTCTGGGAAATATGCAAATTGTCTCTTCAGAGAAGAAGAAGACTATAACTCCCGGTCAGATGCCTCTGAGGCAGTACCCTGAAACACAGTGTCTGGAAATTGAGATTCTGGTTTGGCTTTTATCCTAAGTCATGTGACAAAGCTCGTTAAATGGTTGACATTGACTTTTAGGATTGCTACTTCCAATAGGTGGCACTAGAGTTATTGTCCTCTTCCTCTCTGAAGAGACAATTTGCACAGTACCCTAGGATGTAATTCATCTGGACCAGGATATTTACATTCATTTAAATTAGCTAAGTGATTCTTTACCATCTCTCTGTTTATAGATAGTGTGGATTCTTTTATTTCTTTGGAGGCACAGTGAAGATCAGTTGATGTTACATTTGTTTTCTTGGAGAACACAGATGCAAGATAGGAATTTAAAAGTTTGGCTTTTTTAGCATCATTTTTGACTACTTGACCCTTTTCATTTTTTAAAAATCCTATAACATTTTTAACTTTTCTTTTTCTTTTGACATACACCCAAAATCCTTTTTTACTGATTTTGGTCTTCCTAGAAAGCCTGACTTCATTGCTGGCTTTATCTCTTTTAACACTTGCCCTGCATTCCCTGCAAAGAGCGTTTTATTCTTCTTTAGCTATGCCCCCATCTTTCCATTTAACAAACATCTCTTTATTTCTTTTTAACAAGTGATTAAGTTCTGTGTTCATCCATCCTGGTTAAAGATGGGTGTCCACCTACATACGTACACCTGCTGCTTGGGCAAGGACACCAAACACAGACTTCACCAGGAAGTCTGTATTACTGTTTGGGTTCGGCCCCCCCGAACACTGGATGTTGGTCGTGCTGTCATGTGAATGACAGCGAGGCAAACACTGCTTCTAATCGGAGCTAAAATCATTACCACTTTTCAGACAGCCACAGTTCCTACACTGCTAAATGATAGCGTGAGCTTACAGCTGTGATTGAAAGTAAAAAGCTTACCTCCGGTCATTGGCGTTGGATGATGGAACGACTGCTCCTATCAGCCTACGCCTGCTGCCGTTAATAAGAGCAGGGGCAGGAGGCGGTTGATGGGAGTATTCATCTGCCGCTGCCTGCACTCTAAATAAATGATTTTTTTTTTTAAATGATGTGGTTCCCGTTTAATTTTGATAGCCTGCCAAGCAAAACTGACAGCTTGGGAATGCAACCCTCAGCTGCCAGCGCTAGCAAGGTTGGTTATCAAGAATAGAAGGGTCCTCACACTGTTTTTTAATTATTTAAATAACTAATTTAAAAAAGACATGGAGTCCCCCCATTTTTAACAACCAGCCTTGCTAAAGCAGACAGAAGTACAGAAGGAGAGAGGACCCTGCCCGCGAGGGCTCACAGTCTACAGGGGATAGGTGATTATTCGCTAGGAGAGGGTGGAGCTGGTCATGCAGTGGTTTAGCAGACTAAGAATCACTGCAGGTTGCAGGCTTGTCGGAAGAGGTGGATCTTCAGGTTCTTTTTGAAGGTTTCCGTGGTAGGCGAGAGTCTGATGTGTTAGGGTAGAGAGTGCCAGAGTATGGGGGTAGAACGGGAGTAGTCTTTTATGCGGTTTTGGAAATAAGAGATAAGAGGGGAGTAGAGATGTAGATTTGAGAGGAACAAAGGTTGCATGTGGGTAAGTACCGGGAGACCATGTCACAGAGGACAATAAAGTCCTCAGCTGTCAGTTTTGCTTGGCTGGCTATCAAAATTAAACAGGAACCACATCATTTAAAAAAAAAAAATCATTTATTTAGAGTGCAGGCAGCGGCAGATGAATACTCCCATCAACCGCCTCCTTTAACCCCTTAACATCCAATGATTGGCAGAGTCTGTCATTGGATGCCTCCCCCTGTTTGATGCGGGCTCCGGCGATGAGCCGGAATGTGTTCCGACACATGACAGCTGATCTGATCAGCTGACATGTGCCCCTAACAGCCACGTGTGGAATTACAATTCACCCACAGCTGTTAACTAGTTAAATGCTGATGTCAAACTCTGACAGCCGCATTTAACATGCACGCTCAGGAAGCGTGTCATTACCTCCTCCCATCGGCACCCGTGTCACATGACCGCGGGTCCCCAATGGGTTGGCATGGCAACCAGCAGGAAACCCCTGTGGCTGTCATAACTGGACAGCTATGAGCGCTGCCCAGCAGTCGGCACTTATAGCAAGGGAGCACAAGTAGAGTTGAGCGACCTTGACCTTTTTAGAGTCGAGCCGGGTTTCGCGAAACCCGACTATCTCAAAAGTCGGGTCGAGTGAAATCGGCCGATTATGACGTAAAGTCGGGATCGACCGAAACACGAAACCCAATGCAAGTCAATGGGGCAGCATAGTCGGCAGTGAGTGGGGGCCAGGAAAACACCTAGAGTGCCCATTTTAATGTCAAAACCATCCATTCTTCTTAATGAAGCTTGTCAAGCGTAATTTACCTTATAATAATTGGAAGGCATTTGAAATTGGGGGTCATTTGGCTAAAGTTGTGGTGGGTAGGGCTGGTTCAAGTAATTAGTGGGCCCAGGAAATCTGGACCACGTCACGGCAGTGGAGCAGGGAGAGGTAAGTATTTCAACTTTGCAAGTGCTGTGAACCTAAGCAAGCAGGGGGGGCCCACTCGTTGGCATTGGCACTGGCACAGGGCCCCTCAAAGTACAGCGGTGTGTTTGCACGGCGGGGGCGCCTCCCACCGGCAGCAACACTTTTGCGTACCATGAGAGGCCCTGTGCCAGTGACATCGCCAACTAGTATTCCTTCCCCCACCTGATGAAGGAACCTGCACTTTCATCTGCACCTTCCTGTTTGTCCCCGTTTAAGGTGGTATGGTATGCGGGAAGGGGGACCTGACTTTCAGCAGGGTCACAATCTTGCAGTGTAGCGTGCACGGGAAATGTTGCGTTATGGGCCAATGTACCAGCAGACTCATCTATCACTGGCTGGGCAATGGGCAGGATGAGGAGGAAACACAGATATAGGCCCAAAGAATAAAGTGGGCTAAATGCAGTTCAAAATTGGTAACACAGGACTAATCAGGGGGCATTGCAGTGGAGGACAACTGGAATGAGAGGCTGACACAGAGAGTAGGCCCAAATCAGTAAGTAGTCGAAATGCAGTTCAAAATTGGCAACAGTAGTAAACAGGCGGCACAGCTTTGTTCAGTGGAGGAGAACAGCAAGGAGTGGCAGACACCGATAGTAGGCCCCAACCCAACTAGTAGGCCAAATGCAGTCTAACATTAACAACTACTTAACGAGCGCCTGAAAACGGAATTTCAGGACAGGAAACCAGGAGAACAGCAAGGAGCGGCAGACACCGATAGTAGGCCCCAAACCAACTAGTACGCCAAATGCAGTTGTTCCGTTTAACCACAATTTAATGAGAGCCTGAAGATAGAAGTTCAGGAAAGGCAACCTGGAGAACACCTTGGAGTGGAACACACCATCTCTCTACACCCCATACCCAATTTGTAGGTCTAATGCAGCGTAGTTTCCAACAACTACTAAACGAGAGCATGATGATCGAAGCATTGGCGAGGAAACCTGGGGAACACCTTGGAGTGGAACACACCATCTCTCTACACCCCATACCCAATTTGTAGGCCTAATGCAGCGTAGTTTCCAACAACTACTAAACGAGAGCATGATGATCGAAGCATTGGCGAGGAAACCTGGGGAACACCTTGGAGTGGAACACACCATCTCTCTACAGTGGAACACACCATCTCTCTACACCCCATACCCAATTTGTAGGCCTAATGCAGCGTAGTTTCCAACAACTACTAAACGAGAGCCGGAAGATCGAAGCAATGGAGAGGAAACCTGGGGAACACCTTGGAGTGTAACACACCATCTCTCTACACCCCATACCCAATTTGTAGGCCTAATGCAGCGTAGTTTCCAACAACTACTAAACGAGAGCCGGAAGATCGAAGCTCAGGAAAGGCAACCTGGAGAACACCTTGGAGTGGAACACACCATCTCTCTACACCCCATACCCAATTTGTAGGCCCAATGCAGCGTAGTTTCCAACAACTACTAAACGAGAGCCGGAAGATCGAAGCTCAGGAAAGGCAACCTGGGGAACACCTTGGAGTGTAACACACCATCTCTCTACACCCCATACCCAATTTGTAGGCCTAATGCAGCGTAGTTTCCAACAACTACTAAACGAGAGCCGGAAGATCGAAGCAATGGAGAGGAAACCTGGGGAACACCTTGGAGTGTAACACACCATCTCTCTACACCCCATACCCAATTTGTAGGCCTAATGCAGCGTAGTTTCCAACAACTACTAAACGAGAGCCGGAAGATCGAAGCAATGGAGAGGAAACCTGGGGAACACCTTGGAGTGGAACACACCATCTCTCTACAGTGGAACACACCATCTCTCTACACCCCATACCCAATTTGTAGGCCTAATGCAGCGTAGTTTCCAACAACTACTAAACGAGAGCCGGAAGATCGAAGCTCAGGAAAGGCAACCTGGGGAACACCTTGGAGTGGAACACACCATCTCTCTACACCCCATACCCAATTTGTAGGCCCAATGCAGCGTAGTTTCCAACAACTACTAAACGAGAGCCAGAAGATCGAAGCTCAGGAAAGGCAAACTGGGGAACACCTTGGGGTGTAACAAACCCTCTCTCTACACCACGGAAGGGCTGATTTTTAGGAAGGAAGGCTGTCGGAAAGAAGCAGGGCGCGTCCGAGGGTGATTTTATTCTTATTAGGTATATACTCACCCTCGGACGCGCCCTGCTTCTTTATTTGTAATGAATGTTTATTTGCAATGTGGTTTTGACTTACTCTATTTTTTTGGTAAATAATGATTTTATTATTTTCATTGTTTTGCATCTTCTTGGCAATAATATAAAGAAGACGCGACAGGACAACACTCGGTGGATGCCATATCTGTGTTTAAAATTGAAAAAACCTTTCAGTTAACTACTTGCAGGAGAAAGTTATTGTAGCTGGTGGCCATTTTTAGTACTGTACCAGATTTTTGTTGTATGTGTTTGTTTTTAATGTTAAAATGTCTGCATTTGATATCTCTCCAGTATTTTCTTTTTTATAAGCAAAATACTTATTTTTATATTTTCTGATGTTGGTTCCAGGGGTACATGGGCAGCAGTGGTGTGGTCAGTGGAGGCCTAGTGGAAGGAGTGACCGCAGACAGGCATCGAAGGCCTAAAATAATAACACATGGCTGTAGGCAATTTTAAATTGGTTCCAGGGGTACACGGGCAGCAGTGGTGTGGTCAGTGGAGGCCTAGTGGAAGGAGTGACCACAGACAGGCATCGAAGGCCTAAAATAATAACACATGGCTGTAGGCAATTTTAAATTGGTTCCAGGGGTACACGGGCAGCAGTGCCCTGGTCAGTGTAGTAGTAGTTGAAAGAATGGACCGCAGACAGGCATCGAAGGCCTAAAATAAAAAAATTGGGCTGGCTGTAGGCAATTTTAAATTGGTTCCAGGGGTACACGGGCAGCAGTGGTGTGGTCAGTGGAGGCCTAGTGGAAGGAGTGACCGCAGACAGGCATCGAAGGCCTAAAATAATAACACATGGCTGTAGGCAATTCTAAATTGGTTCCAGGGGTACACGGGCAGCAGTGGTGTGGTCAGTGGAGGCCTAGTGGAAGGAGTGACCGCAGACAGGCATCGAAGGCCTAAAATAATAACACATGGCTGTAGGCAATTTTAAATTGGTTCCAGGGGTACACGGGCAGCAGTGGTGTGGTCAGTGGAGGCCTAGTGGAAGGAGTGACCGCAGACAGGCATCGAAGGCCTAAAATAATAACACATGGCTGTAGGCAATTTTAAATTGGTTCCAGGGGTACACGGGCAGCAGTGGTGTGGTCAGTGGAGGCCTAGTGGAAGGAGTGACCGCAGACAGGCATCGAAGGCCTAAAATAATAACACATGGCTGTAGGCAATTTTAAATTGGTTCCAGGGGTACACGGGCAGCAGTGGTGTGGTCAGTGGAGGCCTAGTGGAAGGAGTGACCACAGACAGGCATCGAAGGCCTAAAATAATAACACATGGCTGTAGGCAATTTTAAATTGGTTCCAGGGGTACACGGGCAGCAGTGCCCTGGTCAGTGTAGTAGTAGTTGAAAGAATGGACCGCAGACAGGCATCGAAGGCCTAAAATAATAACACATGGCTGTAGGCAATTTTAAATTGGTTCCAGGGGTACACGGGCAGCAGTGGTGTGGTCAGTGGAGGCCTAGTGGAAGGAGTGACCGCAGACAGGCATCGAAGGCCTAAAATAATAACACATGGCTGTAGGCAATTCTAAATTGGTTCCAGGGGTACACGGGCAGCAGTGGTGTGGTCAGTGGAGGCCTAGTGGAAGGAGTGACCACAGACAGGCATCGAAGGCCTAAAATAATAACACATGGCTGTAGGCAATTTTAAATTGGTTCCAGGGGTACACGGGCAGCAGTGCCCTGGTCAGTGTAGTAGTAGTTGAAAGAATGGACCGCAGACAGGCATCGAAGGCCTAAAATTAAAAAATTGGGCTGGCTGTAGGCAATTTTAAATTGGTTCCAGGGGTACACGGGCAGCAGTGGTGTGGTCAGTGGAGGCCTAGTGGAAGGAGTGACCACAGACAGGCATCGAAGGCCTAACATAACAAAAATGTCAATACAATGGTATTGTCAGTGGCAGGCATTGAAGGATGTCAGCGCATAGACTAAACATTGGTGGAGCTGTGAGATAATTTTGCAAGTGGTAGAGCACTGTTTGAGCTGGGGTGGGGGGAAACTGTCTTGTGGCCGGCGGTACAGGCCCAGGGCCCCTCATATTACAACGGTGTGTCTGACGTTGGGTGCGCACCACCACCGCCAGAGACACTTTATTGTACTAGGAGGGACCCAGTGGCAGTGCCGTCGACCAAAAGCGGGCTCACCCACCTCTTCAGACAAACTGCACTCACACGGGTGCTGTCGCCAAGTGTCGATACCACGGCCCCGTGTGGGGAGTTTGGCCATTTAGTGAGGTGTAAACATGTCGTATGCTGGACAATCAGGTGCAGAAAATTACGAGATTGGAAAAGGCATTCAGAATAGTCCACAGGCAAGACCTTTTCATAGGAAAGCTAGGTGTCAGCCGGGCAAGGTGGGGCAAAAGATTTCGAAATCCAGTTGTGGTTCATTTTAATGAAGGTTAGATCATCTACATTTTGGGTAGCCAGACGAGTCCTTTTTTCTGTTAGTATTGAACCTGCAGCACTGAATACTCTTTCTGATAGGACACTAGCTGCCGGGCAAGCAAGCTCCTGCAATGCATATTCTGCCAATTCTGGCCAGGTGTCTAATTTTGATGCCCAGTAATCAAATGGGAATGACGGTTGAGGGAGAACATCGATAAGGGATGAAAAATAGTTTGTAACCATACTGGACAAATGTTGTCTCCTGTCACTTTGAATTGATGCTGCAGTACCTGTCCTGTCTGCGGTCATAGCAAAATCACTCCACAACCTGGTCAGAAAACCCCTCTGGCCAACGCCACTTCTGATTTCTGCCCCTCTAACTCCTCTGGTCTGCTGGCCCCTGCAGCTCGTGTGAGAACGATCACGGGCGCTGTGTGCAGGGAATGCCAGAAGCAAACGGTCAACAAGAGTTGATTGTTTGGTTGCTAATATTAGTTCCAAGTTCTCATGTGGCATTATATTTTGCAATTTGCCTTTATAGCGAGGATCAAGGAGGCAGGCCAACCAGTAATCGTCATCATTCATCATTTTAGTTATGCGTGTGTCCCTTTTGAGGATACGTAAGGCATAATCCGCCATGTGGGCCAAAGTTCCAGTTCTCAAATCTGCGGTTGTGCTTGGTTGAGGGGCAGTTTCAGGCAAATCAACGTCACTTGTGTCCCTCAAAAAACCAGAACCCGGCCTTGCCGCGCCACCAATTTCCAGTGGCCCCGGAAAAGCTTCCTCATTAAAAATATAATCATCCCCATCATCCTCCTCGTCCTCCTCCTCCTCTTCGCCCGCTACCTCGTCCTGTACACTGCCCTGGCCAGACAATGGCTGACTGTCATCAAGGCTTTCCTCTTCCTCAACTAACCGGTAGGGCATCATCTCTAACGAGATTAGTCTAGCTATGTGTGCGTTCAAACCCTGTGTACGCGGATGCGAGGCTAAGTACTTCCTTTTTCTAACCATAGTCTCATGTAGGGTGAGCTGGACTGGAGAGCTGGAGATCGTGGAACTAGCGGGGGTGCCGGTGGACATGGCAGACTGAGAGACGGTGGGAGATGGTATTGTTGCCACCGGTGCCCTAGATGCAGTGTTTCCTACTACGAAACTGGTGATTCCCTGACCCTGACGGCTTTGGCCTGGCAAAGAAACCTGCACAGAAACTGCAGGTGGTGCGGAAAATGGTGGCCCTACACTGCCGGAAGGGATGTTGCGTTGCTGACTAGCTTCATTGGCCGAGGGTGCTACAACCTTAAGGGACGTTTGGTAGTTAGTCCAGGCTTGCAAATGCATGGTGGTTAAATGTCTATGCATGCAACTTGTATTGAGACTTTTCAGATTCTGTCCTCTGCTTAAGGTAGTTGAACATTTTTGACAGATGACTTTGCGCTGATCAATTGGATGTTGTTTAAAAAAATGCCAGACTGCACTCTTTCTAGCATCGGATACCTTTTCAGGCATTGCAGACTGAGCTTTAACCGGATGGCCACGCTGTCCTCCAACAGGTTTTAGCTTTGCCACGCGTTTTGGGCAAGATACGGGCCTGGCAGATGGAACCTGTTGCGATGTTGATGCCTGCTGCGGCCCCTCCTCCTCCGCTTCAGAACTGCTGCCGCCTGCACCCTTTTCCCCCAATGGCTGCCAATCGGGGTCAAGAACTGGGTCATCTATTACCTCTTCTTGTAGCTCGTGTGCAACTTCGTCTGTGTCACCGTGTCGGTCGGTGGTATAGCGTTCGTGATGGGGCAACATAGTCTCATCAGGGTCTGATTCTTGATCAGCACCCTGCGAGGGCAATGTTGTGGTCTGAGTCAAAGGACCAGCATAGTAGTCTGGCTGTGGCTGTGCATCAGTGCACTCCATGTCAGATTCAACTTGTAATGGGCATGGACTGTTAACTGCTTCACTTTCTAAGCCAGGGACGGTATGTGTAAAGAGCTCCATGGAGTAACCCGTTGTGTCGCCTGCTGCATTCTTCTCTGTTGTTGTTTTTGCTGAAGAGGACAAGGAAGCGACTTGTCCCTGACCGTGAACATCCACTAACGACGCGCTGCTTTGACATTTACCAGTTTCAAGAGAGGAGGCAAAAGAGCTAGAGGCTGAGTCAGCAAGATAAGCCAAAACTTGCTCTTGCTGCTCCGGCTTTAAAAGCGGTTTTCCTACTCCCAGAAAAGGGAGCGTTCGAGGCCTTGTGTAGCCAGACGACGAACCTGGCTCCACAGCTCCAGACTTAGGTGCAATATTTTTTTTCCCACGACCAGCTGATGCTCCACCACTACCACTACCCTCATTACCAGCTGACAATGAACGCCCCCGGCCACGACCTCTCCCACCAGACTTCCTCATTGTTTTAAAAACGTAAACAAACTAACGGTATTTGTTGCTGTCACACAAATTACACGGTGAGCTATAACTTCAGTATGATTTAGCTACCCCTTTACAGGTGAGTGAGACCACAACGAAAATCAGGCACAATGTTACACACTCTGTTGTTGGTGGCAACAAATGAGAGAGATGCCACACACGCAGGACTGTCACTGAAGCACAAATGTAAATATTAATCTCCCACTGATTTGATTTTTTTTTTTTTTCAGGGAGACTTTAGGAAAAAAAAAATAGAATAAAATGATTTTTTCAGGAAGAATTTAGAAACCAAATAAAATAAAATGATTTTTTCACGGAGAATTTAGAAAACAAATAAAACAAAAAAAGGCTTTCTATGGCCCACTGAGTGAGAGATGACGCACACAGGAGTCAGGAGTGGCACACAAGCCCAGAGGCCAAAATTTATCTCCCACTGATTGATGTAGTGATTTTTTCAGGTAGATTTTGGAACCCAAATCAAGCTAAAAAAATAATAGGCTTTCTATGGCCCACAATTGGAGAGAGAGAGAGAGAGATGGCACACCCAGGAGTCAAGACTGGCACACAAGCAGAAAGGGCAATATTAATCTCCCACTGATTTGTTTTTTTTTTTTTTTTTTTTTCAGGGAGACTTTAGGAAAAAAAAAATAGAATAAAATGATTTTTTCAGGAAGAATTTAGAAACCAAATAAAATAAAATGATTTTTTCAGGGAGAATTTAGAAAACAAATAAAACAAAAAAAGGCTTTGTATGGCCCACTGAGTGAGAGATGATGCACACAGGAGTCAGGAGTGGCACACAAGCCCAGAGGCCAATATTTATCTCCCACTGATTGATGTAGTGATTTTTTCAGGTAGATTTTGGAACCCAAATCAAGCTAAAAAAAATAATAGGCTTTCTATGGCCCACAATTGGAGAGAGAGAGAGAGAGAGAGAGATGGCACACCCAGGAGTCAAGACTGGCACACAAGCAGAAAGGGCAATATTAATCTCCCACTGATTTGTTTTTTTTTTGTTTTTTTTTTCAGGGAGACTTTAGGAAAAAAAAAATAGAATAAAATGATTTTTTCAGGAAGAATTTAGAAACCAAATAAAATAAAATGATTTTTTCAGGGAGAATTTAGAAAACAAATAAAACAAAAAAAGGCTTTCTATGGCCCACTGAGTGAGAGATGACGCACACAGGAGTCAGGAGTGGCACACAAGCCCAGAGGCCAATATTTATCTCCCACTTTTTTTTTTTGTTCCAGGGAAAATTTATAAACCCAATAAAAAAAATAATAAATAGGCTTTCTATGGCCCACTATCTGAGAGACAGAGAGAGATGGCACGCTTAGGACTGGCACACAAGCCCAAAGGCCAATATTAATCTCCCTTTTTTTTTGTAAGGGAGAATTTATAAAACCAAAAAAAAATAAATAAATAGGCTTTCTATGGCCCACTATTTGTGAGAGAGATGGCACTGAGTGAGTGATGATGCACACAGGAGTCAGGAGTGGCACACAAGCCCTGAGGCCAATATTTTTCTCCCACTGATTGATGTAGTGATTTTTTCAGGTAGATTTTAGAACCAAAATCAAGCAAAAAAATAAATAGGCTTTCTATGGCCCACTGAGTGAGTGATGATGCACACAGGAGTCAAGAGTGGCACACAAGCCCTGAGGCCAATATTTTTCTCCCACTGATTGATGTAGTGATTTTTTCAGGTAGATTTTATAACCCAAATCAAGCAAAAAAATAAATAGGCTTTCTATGGCCCACTGAGTGAGAGATGACACAGACAGGGATGGCACTCTAGCAGAAATGTCAATCTTAATCTCCCACAAAAAAAAAAAAACAAAAACAGGGAGTGTCCTTCAATTACTATCTCCCTGCAGTAATCTCAGCCAGGTATGGCAGGCAGCAATAAGGAGTGGACTGATGCACAAATTAAATAAAAAGTGTGTACAAACCAAAAAGATAGCTGTGCAGAAAGGAAGGAACAAGAGGATTTGTGCTTTGAAAAAAGCAGTTGGTTTGCACAGCGGCGTACACACAGCAATGCAGCTATCAGGGAGCCTTCTAGGGCAGCCCAATGAGCTACAGCGCTGAGGGGGAAAAAAAAAAAAATGTAGCTTCCACTGTCCCTGCACACCGAAGGTGGTGTTGGGCAGTGGAAATCGCTACAGCACAAGCGGTTTGGTGGTTAATGGACCATGCCTAACGCTATCCCTGCTTCTGACGAAGCGGCAGCAACCTCTCCCTAAGCTCAGATCAGCAGCAGTAACATGGCGGTCGGCGGGAACTCCCCTTTATAGCCCCTGTGACGCCGCGGACAGCAAGCCAATCACTGCAATGCCCTTCTCTAAAGGTACCTTCACACATAACGATATTGTTAACGATATCGTTGCTATTTGTGACGTAGCAACGATATCGTTAATGAAATCGTTATGTGTGACAGCGACCAACGATCAGGCCCCTGCTGGGAGATCGTTGGTCGCTGAATAAAGTCCAGAACTTTATTTCGTCGCTGGACTCCCTGGAGACATCGCTGGATCGGCGTGTGTGACACCGATCCAGCGATGTCTTCACTGGTAACCAGGGTAAACATCGGGTAACTAAGCGCAGGGCCGCACTTAGTAACCCGATGTTTACCCTGGTTACCATGCTAAAAGTAAAAAAAAAAAACACTACATACTTACCTACCGCTGCCTGTCCTCCAGCGCTGTGCTCTGCACTCCTCCTGTACTGGCTGTGAGCCGGAAAGCAGAGCGGTGACGTCACCGCTCTGCTTTCCGGCTCCCAGACAGTACAAGAGGAGAGCAGAGAAGCAGAGCGTAGCGCTGGAGGACAGACAGCGGTAGGTAAGTATGTAGTGTTTGTTTTTTTTTACTTTTAGCATGGTAACCAGGGTAAACATCGGGTTACTAAGCGCGGCCCTGCGCTTAGTTTCCCGATGTTTACCCTGGTTACCGGCATCGTTGGTCGCTGGAGAGCGGTCTGTGTGACAGCTCTCCAGCGACCAAACAGCGACGCTGCAGCGATCCGGATCGTTGTCGGTATCGCTGCAGCGTCGCTAAATGTGAAGGGGCCTTTAGATGGTGGGGACCAGGACCTATGTCATCACGCTGCCCACACTCTGCGTTTACCTTCATTGGCTGAGAAATGGTGCTTTTCGCGTCATTGAAACGCGACTTTGGCGCGAAAGTCGCGTACCGCATGGCCGACCCCGCACAGGGGTCGGATCGGGTTTCATGAAACCCGACTTTGCCAAAAGTCGGCGACTTTTGAAAATGAACGACCCGTTTCGCTCAACCCTAAGCACAAGCAATCGGGTGATCCCAGCTTCTGATCTCCCATGGGAACTATTGAAGCAAGTAAAAAGAAAAAAGTTTTTAACAATATTTAAAAAAAAATCAAATACACACATATTTGGTATTGACGCACTCAGAATCACACGATCTATCATTAAAAAAATGAATCCAATCAGTAAACGGAGTAGCGAGAGAAAAAATCAAAACGACAGAATTACATTTTTTTGGTCGCTGCAACATCACAATAAAATGCAATAAGAGATGATCAAAAGATCAAATACACACCAACACAATATCAATAAAATCGTCAGATCAGCGCACAAAAAATAAGCCCTCGCCCGACTCTAAATCCTGACAATTGAGACACTACGAGTCTTGGAAAATGGCAACTTTTTGTTTTACAAAGTTTTGAATTTTTTTCACCACTTAAATAACAAAGAACCTAGACATGTTTGGTATTTGTGAACTTGAAATGACCTGGAGAATCATAATGGCAGGTTAGTTTTAGCATTTAGTGAACATGATAAAAAAAATCCCCTCCAAAAATTGTGGAATTGCATTTTTTTTGCAATTTCACCGCATTTGGAATTTTTTTTCCTGTTTTACAGCACATAATATGGTAAAATTAATGAAGCCATTAAAAAGTGCACCTCGTCCCACAAAAAACAAGCCCTCACATGGCCATATTGACAAAAATATAAAAAAGTTATGGCCGTGGGAAAAAGGGGAGCAAAAAATGGAAATGCAAAAACGAAAATACCCCTGGTCCTCAAGGGGTTAATTGAAATAATGACACAGACTGCTTTAATGATTTTAAAATAAAGCATCTTGGCACAATCCAGGTTGAAAACTCTTTTTCCCTAGACATGCTATACGGCGTGGGACACAATGACGGACAAGTGCGTGATAAGGTTGTTGTTTTTTTTTATTGCAGGAGATGAAGGTTTCATTGGAATGGGTGATGAAGTGAGTATGGTTTAATTTAGAATCATTAAAGGAGTCCGCAACATTCTTTTAATTAAAGAACTTTATTCTGGCTGCGTGTTTATTTTCAATACAGTGTGAGGGATTGAATCACTCAGCTGCTTCCAAAGGTAGACACAGGAATGCTTTTTGTGGTACATCACCTGCTGGTTTATTATGGAGCAGCCTAAAACATAGCAGGGTTCAGAAAAGTAAATGTAGCCTTTCTGGCATAATGGCAAATCAAAAGATAACGTATAGCAAAGTCCATATATCTGAGGGGTTCGCCCACTCACACCACCATGTGTCTTCAACTCCACCTGGAGCCACATCTAGAGTTTATCCTCTCCAAACACAATGCAGAGAAAAAAAAACGTGGCTGTACATTAAACATTCGAGCAACACCCTTGAGGTGGAGATATGGTGAGTAGGCATTCCACCCATATCTTACCTACTCACCTACAAACTCGTTCCACAACATGGCTGATTAACTCATTCAGCACATATCATATTGGAGAGAAATGAATAGGTTTCTAGATCACGGAAAAATGCAATCTTCGTGATACATATCTCCCCTGATGTACCGTGTCAGTGACCCTGTCACAATAGCTGTAGGATTAGTAATGGATAGGTGTTTTATAGATGCCTCTCCATTGATATGTCGTGGTCGCAATGTCACTGGATGCTAAAAAGGTGACATCAACCCAACAAATATGAACCCCACATGCCACTGCTACAGGGCAAGTGGGAAGAGCCGGGCAAAGCACCAGAATAGATATTACTTTCTGGGTGGCTGTGGGCTGTTCAGAAGCAATGTTTGCCGCTCTCTCATGTGTCACAACTTGGCAAACACTGGATGTTCGGGGACCTCATTCAAGTGAATGGGGTCTGGGTTCAGGTCCAGGTACTGTTCTGGTACCCAAACCGAATTTTTATTCAACTGTTTGGCTGAGCACGCTGGACCCGAAGTGGTCCGCCTATCTCTAATCCTTGTCTCTTCAAATGCTTACAATTCTTCCTTTGTTTTGGGATTGTTACCACTTGTGCAGTGAGAATTTCATTTAGCAAAATCTCCCATCCTTCTTGAACAATTCTGTCCTTAAGAACATCCAGCCATTGGACCCTTCCAACCCTCTTTCTGAGTCCATTCAAATCTGCTTTTCTGAAGCCCAACTTTAAAGTCTGAGTCCTCACTGGTCTTCCTCCTCTTGTAATCCAAATTTCAAGGATAGCATGATCACTGCCTCATAAATTCCCATCCACCTTTACTTCCTTAGCCGATTCCTCCCTGATAGTATGCATTAGGTCCAAGATTGCAGATCCTCTTGTTCTCTCTTCTACTTTTTGAAAGAAAAATTTTTCAGGAAGAGAAGATAAGACGTTTTTGGAACCACTACTTTTGTGTGAAAGAGATTCCCAACAAATATCTGGGTAGTTAACCCCTTCATGACCTTGAGATTTTCCGTTTTTTGCTTCCCTCCTTCCCAGAGCCATAACTTTTTTATTTTTCCGTCAATATGGCCATGTGAGGGCTTATTTTTTGCAAAACAAGTTGTACTTTTGAATGACATCATTGGTTTTAGCATGTCGTGTACTAGAAAACATGAAAAAAATTCCAAGTGGGGTGAAATTGCAAAAAAAGTGCAATCCCACACTTGTTTTTTGTTTGGCCTTTTTACTAGGTTCACTAAATGCTAAAACTGACCTGATATTATGATTCTCCGGGTCATTATGAGTTCATAGATACCTAACATGTCTAGGTTCTCTTTTATCTCAGTGGTGAAAAAAAATTCCAAACTTTGCTAAAAAAAAAATTGCGCCATTTTCCGATACCCATAGCGTCTCCATTTTTCATGATCTGGGGTCGGTTGAGGGCTTATTTTTTGTGTGCCGAGCTGGCAGTTTTAATGATACCATTTTGGTGCAGATACATTCTTTTGATCGCCCGTTATTGCATTCTAATGCAATGTCGCGGCAACCAAAAAAAAATAATTCTGGCGATTTGAATTTTTTCTCCCTTTGCCGTTTAGCTATCAGGTTAATCATTTTTTTTTCTTGCTAGATCGGGTGATTCTGAACGCGGCGATACCAAATATGTGTAGGTTTGATTATTTTTTTTATTGATTTATTTTGAATGAGGCGAAAGGGGGGTGATTTAAACTTTTATATTTTGTTATTTTTTTCATATTTTTTTAAACTTTTTTTAAACTTTTGCCATGCTTCAATAGCCTGCATGGGAGGCTGGAAGCTGGCACAACTTGATTGGCTCTTCTACATAGCAGCGATCATCAGATCGCTGCTATGTAGCTTAATAACAGGCTTGTTATGAGTGCTGACCACAGGGTGGCGCTCACAGCTAGCCGGGATCAGTAACCATAGAGGTCTCAAGGACCTCTATGGTAACCATTCTGATACATCGCTGACCCCGATCATGTGACAGGGGTCAGTGATAAGCTCATTTCCGTCCGGATTGCCGGAATCACCGGTTAAATGCCGCTGTCAGCGTTTGACATATGCATTTAACTAGTTAATAGCGGCAGGTGAATCGCGATTTCACCCGCCGCTATTGCGGGCACATGTCAGCTGTACAAAACAGCTGACATGTCCCGGCTTTGATGTAGGTTCACCGCCGGAGCCCTGCATCAAAGCAGGGGATCTGACCTCGGACGTACTATCCCGTCCGAGGTCAGAAAGGGGTTATAATCTCCCATGATCAATGTTGTACTTACATCTGATGTAAAAAGAGTTCATCCATGTCTTCAGTCTGTAGCTTATTGAGTTATTTAGAGGGCACACCAAATTTACCGTTATACAAGCTGCACACTGACTACTTTATGTTGTATAAAAGTTTCATATCTTCAGTGTTGTCCCATGAAAAGTTATGATAAAATATTTGCAAAAATTTGACAGGTGTAGCCACTTTTGTGATATTCTGTATATATATAAAGTACTGTCAATCACCTGCGTCAGTGTCGGGAAGAGCCAGTTCGAGGCTGCTCCAGAGTAGACTGGTCTCATCTCCAACTATGGTCCCTGCCAGAGCGTTTCAGATAATAATACATTTGACTATGCTTCAATCCATGCTGGCCATTTGGGCATTGTGAATTTCCTGACAGGTTCTCTTTAATAAAGTAGGTGGGATAAAATATTTAGCCAGTTACATAATCTATACGTGCTGGGAGCAATTTGAGGAATTTAAGCAATGAACAGCAAAAATCCATCCTTGAGTACCCTGATAGTAGCCTTAAGGAAATTATCTACTGGCTCACATAGACATACAGTAGGATGTCATCTAATTTTATACAAATTGGTGGTATGACTCTTAAAAAGCCAATGTTCATGACCAATATAATTATCACATACTAAGCAGCGGAATAGATAAGATTAGGAGATAATAGTAAATTAGAAATGTAATGAATTTATATAATGCATCCGTAAAAATGCAATTGCAAATTCTGTGCACTAAATCAATCACTATCCCCTATGAAACATTGAAATTAATATTTCAATAAACATTGCCATTTTCCCATATTGACACCTTATCATGATATACCTATTGGTACATTCATGGAACAATGCTAAATATGGACTTCATTAAAACTTAAGGTACTTAGCGCTGTGTCTTATTGTACAAATATATCTTAATGCTTTCCAAAATAAATAATAAATTAATTACCTATTGCTGCAGATTTTATTCTTTATCTCAGTTGATAGTAATTATTGATTCCTATGCTGTATTTGGAGTTGAAGAATAAGGATAGGATGTGATTCTTTCTTAGCACCAGGGATTGCTGAATTCCCTAAGTATTAAGAAGCCAAATACTGTATATACTCGAGTATAAGCCGAGATTTTCAGCCCAAATTTTAGGGCTGAAAGTGCCCCCCTCGGCTTATACTCGAGTCACGGTAGCGGTGGGGTCGGCAGGTGAGGGGCTGAGGGCGCTGAGGTATACTTACCTAGTCCCAGCGATCCTCGCGCTGTCCCTGCCCTCCCACGGGCTTCGGCGCTGCAGCTTCTTCCTCTCTTCAGCGGTCACGTGGGACCGCTCATTACAGAAATGAATAAGCGGCTCCACCTCCCATAGGGGCGGAGCCGCTTATTCATTTCTCTAATCAGCGGTGCCGGTGACCGCTGATAGAGAAAGAAGCTGCAGCGCCGAAGACCAGGAGGGGACAGCGCGAGGATCGCCAGGACTAGGTAAGTATGTAATATTCACCTGTCCTCGTTCCAGCCGCCGGGCGCCGATCCATCTTCCCGGCCGGCGCCTCCATCTTCCCGGCGTCTGCGCTCTCTGACTGATCAGGCAGAGGGCGCGATGACGCATATAGTGTGCGCGGCGCCCTCTGCCTGATCAGTCAGAGCAGAGACGCCGGGAAGATGGAGGCGCCGGAACGAGACGCTGGGAGCTGCAATCAAGGGAGGTGAGTATGTGTTTTTTTTTTTTATTGCAGCAGTAGCAGCGGCAGCACAGATTAATGTGGAGCATCTATGGGGCACAGTGAACGGTGCAGAGCACCGTATAAGGCACAGCTAGGGGGCACAATGAACGGTGCAGAGCACCGTATAAGGCACAGCTAGGGGGCACAATGAACGGTGCAGAGCACCGTATAAGGCACAGCTAGGGGGCACAATGAACGGTGCAGAGCACCGTATAAGGCACAGCTAGGGGGCACAATGAACGGTGCAGAGCACCGTATAAGGCACAGCTAGGGGGCACAATGAACGGTGCAGAGCACCGTATATGGCACATCTATGGGGCACAGTGAACGGTGCAGAGCACTGTATATGGCACAGCTAGGGGGCACAGTGAACGGTGCAGAGCACCGTATAAGGCACAGCTAGGGGGCACAGTGAACGGTGCAGAGCACCGTATATGGCACAGCTAGGGGGCACAGTGAACGGTGCAGAGCACCGTATAAGGCACAGCTATGGGGCACAGTGAACGGTGCAGAGCACCGTATATGGCACAGCTAGGGGGCACAGTGAACGGTGCAGAGCACTGTATATGGCACAGCTAGAGGGCACAGTGAACGGTGCAGAGCACTATATGGGGCACAGCTATGGGGAAATATGAATGGTGTAGAGCACTATATGGCACAGCTATGGGGAAATAATGATCTATTTTTATTTTTGAAATTCACCGGTAAATGCTGCATTTCCACCCTAGGCTTATACTCGAGTCAATAAGTTTTCCCAGTTTTTTGTGGCAAAATTAGGGGGGTCGGCTTATACTCGGGTCGGCTTATACTCGAGTATATACGGTAGCTTTAATGAGTTTTATCTTTCAGAGGTGCACCCCAGGCGCTTTGAGATCTGCAGTTATCGATGGTCACTCACATCACTCATGGCAGCATATCTTAGAAGACAGAATGAAGCAAGGTAGTGAGACAGGAGACATAAAGAGCTCCAATTTGAAAGCAGGGTATACAAGACTGAAGGATTTTTAAGAAAAAGGTCGAAGGCAGATAAATAGATATTTAGCACTATGGGGCATGGGCTAAAGTAATGTGATCATCATTTTAATCCAAGAGAATCTTCTTCTAAGTTACAGATATAATTGGTCCCTTGGACAAATAAACTACTTCAAGAAGTGAATCTGTATCAAGATAAGAAACATAATATGAATTATAGGCAGTATAATGTAATATCTATGTCACTAATACCGAATACCGTATCAAACCTGATGAGTCACTGAAAGAAAATTCATAATCTTTTTCATTTGAAAGAAAATGTATACTGCAATACTAACCTCAGAAGGGAGCACCCAAGTGCAGTGTATGGAGATAGTAATGACCTCTGTGAATATGTAACCTATCTTTAGGAATTGTTTTTTAAATTTCTCAATATTGGATTAATAGTCCTGATAGATTAATATTCCCAAATACTGTTACTGTATATTACAAAAAAAGGTAACCTGTCATCTCAATAAATGTTGTAAACTTGCAGATATTTTGGTAATCTGCAGTTAAATAGCATTTAAATTATGTAAAACCTGTATATGGTGGTGAAAAGTGTCACTGATGCTATAAGTCCCTGCAGCAAAACCAACAAACTTCCACAAAACATTTTTGTACAATAAATAAATATAAAATCTAAAATAGTATATACCTTAGTATATATGGGTACGTGCAAGATAACAGCTAGTAAGAATGTCCTATATAGTAAACGCCAGAATGTGTACAATAGTGCAGTGACCCAGTAAATTTCGATATAAAAAATAAACTATCATGGGTACGACCCCCGGTAAGTGCAAATGGCATAGAGTACATACAAGTCTTCCTACCTCCGGTGATGAGTCTTTTGAGGATTGGAAGACTGTAATGATGCTGCTGTTATTCCGGATGAATCCAAGCAAAAAGGTAAAAATCCAAACAAGTGGCTGCCCTGGCCGGCAGCAGCCACCATAAACTAACCTCCGGGAAGAAGCGGGATCCTGCAGAGCCGACGCCGGGTGAGGTGTAAGCGGTGAGTCCGGACGGTGCGCAGGACCTTCGTGACGCAATAGATCACGTGACCACTGACAAAACCCAGGAGTGATTACAGAATGCGGTAAGGTTGTTAGGTGCCTAACCGCACTCCGTACTCACTCCTGGGTTTTGTCAGCCAGGAGTGAGTATGGCGTCGGCTCTGCAGGATCCCGCTTCTTCCCGGAGGTTAGTTTATGGTGGCTGCTGCAGGCTGGGGCAGACACTTGTTTGGATTTTTACCTTTTTGCTTGGATTCATCCGGATTCATCCGGAATAACAGCAGCATCATTACAGTCTTCCACTCCTCAAAAGACTCATCACCGGAGGTAGGAAGACAAGTGTTGAGCGATACCTCAATAAATATCAGTATCGGATTGGATCGGCCGATATTTGAAAAATATCGGATATCGCCAATACCGATACCCGATACCAATGCAAGTCAATGGGACCAAAATATCGGAATTAAAATAAACCCTTTCTTTCCTTGTAGGTTAATTCTACATGAAGGAAAACAACTAAGAATAATGTAGGATGTATTGGGGGAGGTGGAGGAGACATTAAAGGCATAGAGGTTAAGCCCAATCAAATGGAATAGCAGGAATTATTTTTTTTTTATCATTTGCTCTGATTTTTAGTCTTATGCTTAATGTTCTTCTGCTCTTTGTTCTGCAGCTTCTTGCTCTTCTGCTTCTCGGTCTTTAGGGTCGTCGTCTCCAGGGTCGTCGTCTCCAGGGTCGTCATCTCAGGGGTCGTCGTCTCTGGGGTCGTTGTCATCTTAGGGGTGGTCTTCAGGGTCATCGTCTTTAGGGTCTTGAATTTGGAAATGTAGCAGAAGGTACAAAAAGGCTGAGGAAATGCCGAGACACAGCTGACAGTACTGGAACCCGGATGGCTATCCGAAGGTCTAAGAGCCAATGGAACTACCGAGGACCAGCTGATGGTACTGGAAATTGGTAACTAAGCAGGAGGTACCCATGCCAGAAAGCACTGCCAAGGACTACCTGACGTTGGTGGAACTTGGATACCCAGTAGGAGGCACCTAAGCCAAAGGCTTTGCCTGGAACCAGCTGATGGTGCTGGAACCAGGATAGGGAGCAGAAGGTATAAGAGCCAAAGACACTGCCGAGAACCAGCTGACGGTACTGGAACCCGGATGGGTAGCCAAAGGTACAAGAGCCAATGGAACTAACGAGGACCAGCTGACGTTACTGGAACCCGGTTACTAAGCAGGAAGTACACGTGCCAGAAAGCACTACCAAGGACCGCCTGACGTTGGTGGAACTCGGATACCCAGAAGGAGGCACCTAAGTCAAAGGCTCTGCCCAGAACCAGCTGATGGTACTGGAACCAGGATGGGGAGCAGAAGGTACCAGAGCAAAAGACACTGCCGAGAACCAGCTTACGGTACTGGAACCCGGATGGGTAGCAGAAGGTACAAGTGCCAATGGAACAACCGAGGACCAGCTGACGTTACTGGAACCCGGTTACTAAGCAGGAGGTACCCGTGCCAGAAAGCACTACCAACGACCACCAGACATTGATGGAACTCGGATACCCAGAAGGAGGCACCTAAGCCAAAGGCTCTGCCCGGAACCAGCTGACGGTACTGGAACCAGGGGGACCTATTCAAGATTGTCTTCCTAAGAACCAGCTAATGGTGCTGGAACTCAGATAGGCAGCAGAAGGTCCACAGGAAAAACAAAAGTTGCTAGGCCGCGAGCCAGCCGTAGTTACCGAAAAACCGCAGTCATACAGGGGGAGCTTGTCCTATTGGTGCTACAGAACCTGCCTTGATTGCCAGTTCCCACAGCCCACATAGGAAGCACCTAAACTGCAGGCACCATAGAGTCGGCTAACCCGACTGCAACACAAAAGGACAAGGCATTGGAGGCAAAGTTACCTTGACACTACCCGGAAACAGCTGGCATGGTGGAAACAGGCTGGGCAGGAGGTAGTACCCGTGCCAAAGACATTTCAGAGCAGCAACTGGCGGTTTTGGAGCCCAGGGATTAAATGACAGAGTGTAGGCTGAGGCCTAATTGGAGCAAGTTGAAAGGGAACCTTTAACCCCCACAGGCGTTTGCAACTATTAGAGCCACCTTGTGCAGCAGTAATGCTGCACAAGGAAAAGGTGGCTCTTTTAATTATGCCTCTTGCACACGCTGAACGAAACACTTATAAAATTTGGCCCCTCATACCGTGAAACCGTCCCAGAGGCGGGACTTTCCATCTTAATGAGATGCAGCACAGCTGTCATTCATACCCCCTTGGCACCTGGCGCAGCCTCTTGAGCAATGTTTGTGTACCGGAGCCTGTGCTGTTATGTTATCCCTTGGCCATGCGCAGTTAGCGCTGCCCATCTTCTGACATCATTTGATGTCAGCCAGACTGCACCTGTGCGGTCGCGCTGCCCGAGATCACGCCCCGCAGTGTCTTCTGATTCATTCACACTGCGTGGCTGGATTTCATGGGCATGCGCAGTGCATATCTTCGCCTCTCACTCATCTCCTTCTGCCTTCCTCATCCTCCTCACAAAATGTCTCCTGCCTAGGCCTTTGTGAGGAATCACATCGTGCAGACTGTCCAAAAGCAAATGGCATTTGTGACTCCTCATCCTCCACCTCTTCCATAACCCCATCCCTTAGCGCTTGCAGTGTTCTTTCAAGTAGGCAGATAAGGGGGACAGTCATGCTGACTAGCGCATCATCTGCACTCGCCATCCGCGTGGAATCATCGAAGGCACGCAAAACCTGGCAGATGTCCTCCATAGTGGCCCACTCAGTGGTTGTGAAGTCTGAACGGCGCAGTGCAACTTCTTTATGCCTGATGCAGCTGGTACTCCATTACTGATTGCTGCTGCTCACACAACCACTCCAACATATGTAACGTTGAATTCCACCTGATGGGTAGGTCACATATGATGCGATGTTCCAGAAGGCGGAATCGGCGCTGCAGAGCTGCAAGGCGTGATCTTGCCATGCAGGAACGCCGCAAGTGAGCACACTCTAGGCGGACCTTGTGCAGCAGTGCATCAAGATCCGGATAGTCCCTCAAAAAACTCTTCACGACAAAGTTGAGCACATGTGCCAGACATGGGATGTGAGTGAGGTTGCCTAGGGCCAGAGCTGCCACCAGATTTTGGCCATTGTCACACACTACCATGCCTGGCTGGAGATTCGCTGGCACAAACCACATGTCACTCTCCTGCTTGATGGCATTCCAGAGCTCCTACCCTGTGTGGCTTCGATTCCCCAAAGAAATTAATTTCAGTACGGCCTGTTGACATTTGGCCATGGCTGTGCTCATGTCAGTCATAACAGGTAAGCGTTCAAGGGTCAAGATGGAGGTAGACCGTGATGGCTCCTGCAGCGATGATTCAAAGGAACTGGAGTATGAGGAGGCAATGTGTACAGACTGGATTCCTGCAATCGTTGGAGTTGGAAGAACACGTGCAGTGCCACTCTGAAGATCTGTACCCGGCTCCACAACATTTACCCAATGGGCAGTGAGGGAAAGGTATCGTCCCTGTCCATGGTGACCAGTCCACGCATCGGTGGTGAGGTGGACCTTGCTACTGACGGCGTTTAGTAGTGCATGTTTAATGTTTCCCTTCACATTCTTTTGCAGGGCAGGGATGGTTTGCCTGCTGAAATAAAAGCGGCTGGGCATGTTGTATTGTGGGACTGCCAATGCCATCAAGTTACGGAAGGTGTCAGTCTCCACCAGCCTGAATGACAGCATTTCAAGGCACAATAGTTTTGCAATGCCAGCATTCAGAGCCTGTGCTCGGGGGTAGGGTTGAGCGAAACGGATCGTTCATTTTCAAAACACACCCGATCCCTGTGTGGGGTCGGCCATGCGGTACGTGACTTTCGCGCCAAAGTCGCGTTTCAATGACGCGAAAAGCGCCATTTCTCAGCCAATGATGGTGGACACAGAGTGTGGGCAGCGTGATGACATAGGTCCTGGTCCCCACCATCTTACAGAAGGGCATTGCAGTGATTGGCTTGCTGTCTGCGGCGTCACAGGGGCTACAAAGGGGCGTTCCGGGCCGACCGCCATGTTACTGCTGCTGATCTGAGCATAGGGAGAGGTTGCTGCCGCTTCGTCAGAAGCAGGGATAGCGTTAGGCAGGGTCCATTAACCCCCAAACCGCTTGTGCTGTAGCAATTTCCACTGTCCAACACCACCTTTTGTTTGCAGGGACAGTGGAAGCTACATTTTTTTCCCTCAGCGCTGTAGCTCATTGGGCTGCCCTAGAAGGCTCCCTGATAGCTGCATTGCTGTGTGTACGCCGCTGTACAAACCAACTGCTTTTTCCAAAGCACAAATCCTGTTGTTCCTTCCTTTCTGCACAGCTATCTTGTTTGTTTGTCCACACTTTTGATTTAATTTGTGCAGCAGTCCACTCCTTGTTATTGCTGCCTGCCATACCTTGCTGAGATTACTGCAGGGAGATAGTAATTGTAGCACAGTCCTTGTTTGTTTTTTGTTTTTGTTTTTTTAATTCTCCCTGAAAAAAAATAAATAGTGGGAGATTAATCTTGGCATTTGTGCTTGAGTGCCAGTCGTGTGTGCCATCTCTCTCCAATTGTGGGGCACAGAAAGCCTAGTGTCTATAATCCTTTTTTTTTTTTAATTCTCCCTAAAAAAAAAAAAGTGGGAGATTAAGATTGACATTTGTGCTTGAGTGACAGTCCTGCGTGTGTGGCATCTCTCTGAAATTGTGGGCCACAGAAAGCCTAGTGTCTGCAATACTGTTTTTTTTTGGGGGGGTTTAATTCTCCCTTAAAAAAAAAAAAAAATTTGGGAGATTAATATTGGCATTTTTGCTCGAGTGACAGTCCTGCGTGAGTGGCATCTCTCTCAAATTGTGGGCCACAGAAAGCCTAGTGTCTGCAATACTGTTTTTTTGGGGGGGGTTTAAATTCTCCCTGAAAAAAAATAAATAGTGGGAGATTAATATTGGCATTTGTGCTTCTGTGCCAGTCGTGTGTGCCATCTCTCTCAAATTGTGGGCCACAGAAAGCCTAGTGTCTGTTTTTTTTTTTGGTTGGTTTTTAAATTCTCCCTGAAAACCAAAAAAATAGTGGGAGATTAATATTGGCATTTGTGCTTCACTGCCAGTCGTGTGTGCCATCTCTCTCAAATTGTTGGCCACAGAAAGCCTAGTGTCTGTTTTTTTATTTTGGTTTTTAAATTCTCCCTGAAAAAAAATAAATAGTGGGAGATTAATCTTGGCATTTGTGCTTGAGTGCCAGTCCTGTGTGCCATCTCTCTCTAATTGTGGGGCACAGAAAGCCTTGTGTCTATAATCCTTTTTTTTTTTTTTTTTTTTTAAATTCTCCCTAAAAAAAAAAATAGTGGGAGATTAAGATTGGCATTTCTGCTAGAGTGCCAGTCCTGTGTGTGCCATATCTCTCCAATTTTGGGGCACAGAAAGCCTAGTGTGTAATACTGGCCCTGATTTCTTGGCAATTCTCCCTAACAAAAAAAAGTAGTGGGAGATTAAGATTGGCATTTCTGCTAGAGTACCAGTGCTGTGTGCGCCATCTCTCTACAATTTTGGGGCACAGAAAGCCTAGTGTGTAATACTGGCCCTGATTTCTTGGCAATTCTCCCTAACAAAAAAAAGTAGTGGGAGATTAAGATTGGCAGTTCTGCTAGAGTGCCAGTCCTGTGTGTGCCATCTCTCTCCAATTTTGGGGCACAGAAAGCCTAGTGTGTAATACTGGCCCTGATTTCTTGGCAATTCTCCCTAACAAAAAAAAGTAGTGGGAGATTAAGATTGGCAGTTCTGCTAGAGTGCCAGTCCTGTGTGTGCCATCTCTCTCCAATTTTGGGGCACAGAAAGCCTAGTGTGTAATACTGGGCCTGATTTCTTGACGATTCTCCCAGAAGCAAAAAAAAGTGGGAGATTAAGATTGGCATTTGTGCTTGAGTGAGAGTCGTGTGTGTGTGGCATCTCTCTCAAATTGTGTGCCACAGAAAGCCTAGTGTCTGCAATACTGTTTTTTTGGGGGGAGGGTTTAATTCTCCCTTAAAAAAAAAAAATATGGGAGATTAATATTGGCATTTTTGCTCGAGTGACAGTCCTGCGTGTGTGGCATCTCTCTCAAATTGTGGGCAACAGAAAGCCCAGTGTCTGCAATACTGTTTTTTTTTGGAGGGGTTAAATTCTCCCTGAAAAAAATAAATAGTGGGAGATTAATATTGGCATTTGTGCTTCTTTGCCAGTCGTGTGTGCCATCTCTCTCAAATTGTGGGCCACAGAAACCCTAGTGTCTGTTTTTTTTGGTTGGTTTTTAAATTCTCCCTGAAAACCAAAAAAATAGTGGGAGATTAATATTGGCATTTGTGCTTCACTGCCAGTCGTGTGTGCCATCTCTCTCAAATTGTTGGCCACAGAAAGCCTAGTGTCTGTTTTTTTATTTTGGTTTTTAAATTCTCCCTGAAAAAAAATAAATAGTGGGAGATTAATCTTGGCATTTGTGCTTGAGTGCCAGTCGTGTGTGCCATCTCTCTCTAATTGTGGGGCACAGAAAGCCTTGTGTCTATAATCGTTTTTTTTTTTTTTTTTTTAAATTCTCCCTAAAAAAAAAATAGTGGGAGATTAAGATTGGCATTTCTGCTAGAGTGCCAGTCCTGTGTGTGCCATCTCTCTCCAATTTTGGGGCACAGAAAGCCTAGTGTGTAATACTGGCCCTGATTTCTTGGCAATTCTCCCTAACAAAAAAAAGTAGTGGGAGATTAAGATTGGCATTTCTGCTAGAGTGCCAGTGCTGTGTGTGCCATCTCTCTACAATTTTGGGGCACAGAAAGCCTAGTGTGTAATACTGGCCCTGATTTCTTGGCAATTCTCCCTAACAAAAAAAAGTAGTGGGAGATTAAGATTGGCAGTTCTGCTAGAGTGCCAGTCCTGTGTGTGCCATCTCTCTCCAATTTTGGGGCACAGAAAGCCTAGTGTGTAATACTTGGCCTGATTTCTTGACGATTCTCCCAGAAGCAAAAAAAAGTGGGAGATTAATCTTGGCATTTGTGCTTGAGTGCCAGTCGTGTGTGCCATCTCTCTAATTGTGGGGCACAGAAAGCCTTGTGTCTATAATCCTTTTTTTTTTTTAATTCTCCCTAAAAAAAAAAATAGTGGGAGATTAAGATTGGCATTTCTGCTAGAGTGCCAGTCCTGTGTGTGCCATCTCTCTCCAATTTTGGGGGACAGAAAGCCTAGTGTGTAATACTGACCCTGATTTCTTGGCAATTCTCCCTAACAAAAAAAAGTAGTGGGAGATTAAGATTGGCAGTTCTGCTAGAGTGCCAGTCCTGTGTGTGCCATCTCTCTCCAATTTTGGGGCACAGAAAGCCTAGTGTGTAATACTGGCCCTAATTTCTTGGCAATTCTCCCTAACAAAAAAAAGTAGTGGGAGATTAAGATTGGCATTTCTGCTAGAGTGCCAGTCCTGTGTGTGCCATCTCTCTCCAATTTTGGGGCACAGAAAGCCTAGTGTGTAACACTGGGCCTGATTTCTTGACGATTCTCCCAGAAGCAAAAAAAAGTGGGAGATTAAGATTGGCATTTGTGCTTGAGTGAGAGTCCTGCGTGTGTGGCATCTCTCTCAAATTGTGGGCCACAGAAAGCCTAGTGTCTGCAATACTGTTTTTTTTGGGGGAGGGTTTAATTTTCCCTTAAAAAAAAAAAAATATGGGAGATTAATATTGGCATTTTTGCTCGAGTGACAGTCCTGCGTGTGTGGCATCTCTCTCAAATTGTGGGCCACAGAAAGCCCAGTGTCTGCAATACTGTTTTTTTTGGAGGGGTTAAATTCTCCCTGAAAAAAATAAATAGTGGGAGATTAATATTGGCATTTGTGCTTCTTTGCCAGTCGTGTGTGCCATCTCTCTCAAATTGTGGGCCACAGAAAGCCTAGTGTCTGTTTTTTTTGGTTGGTTTTTAAATTCTCCCTGAAAACCAAAAAAATAGTGGGAGATTAATATTGGCATTTGTGCTTCACTGCCAGTCGTGTGTGCCATCTCTCTCAAATTGTTGGCCACAGAAAGCCTAGTGTCTGTTTTTTTTTTTTTGGGTTTTTAAATTCTCCCTGAAAAAAAATAAATAGTGGGAGATTAATCTTGGCATTTGTGCTTGAGTGCCAGTCGTGTGTGCCATCTCTCTCCAATTGTGGGGCACAGAAAGCCTAGTGTCTATAATCCTTTTTTTTTTTTTTTTAATTCTCCCTAAAAACAAAAATAGTAGGAGATTAAGATTGGCATTTCTGCTAGAGTGCCAGTCCTGTGTGTGCCATCTCTCTCCAATTTTGGGGCACAGAAAGCCTAGCATGTAATACTGGCCCTGATTTCTTGACAATTCTCCCAGAAACAATAAAAAAGTGGGAGATTAAGATTGGCATTTGTGCTTGAGTGACAGTCCTGCGTGTGTGGCATCTCTCTCAAATTGTGGGCCACAGAAAGCCAAGCGTCTTCAATACTGTTTTTTTGGGGGGGGTTTAATTCTCCCTTTAAAAAAAATATGGGAGATTAATATTGGCATTTTTGCTCGAGTGACAGTCCTGCATGTGTGGCATCTCTCTCAAATTGTGGGCCACAGAAAGCCTAGTGTCTGGTTTTTTTTTTTTTTGGGGGGGGGGTTAAATTCTCCCTGAAAAAAATAAATAGTGGCAGATTAATATTGGCATTTGTGCTTCAGTGCCAGTCCTGCGTGTGTGGCATCTGTCTCATTTTGTGCCACAGAAAACTGAGTGGGGATTGTGCCTGATTTTCCTTGCAGTCTCACCCACCTATAAAGGGATATCTAAATCCTACAGAAGCTTGAATTCACCTTGCAAGTTGTTTTACAGTAACAAATACCGTGACTTTGGTTACGTTTTTAAAACAATGAAGAAGTCTGGTGGAAGAGGTCGTGGCCGTGGGCGTTCATTGCCAGCTGGTAATGATGGTAGTGGTGGTGGAGCATCAGGTGGTCGTGGTAAAAACAATATAGCACCTAAGTCTTGAGCTGTGGAGCCAGGTTCGTCATCTGGCTACACAAGGCCTCGAACGCTCCCTTTTCTGGGAGTAGAAAAACCGCTTTTAAAGCCGGAGCAGCAAGAGCAAGTTTTGGCTTTCCTTGCTGGCTCAGCCTCTAGCTCTTTTGCCTCCTCTTCTGAAACTGGTAAATGTAAAAGCAGCGCGTCGTTAGTGGATGTTCATGCTCAGGGACAAGTCGCTCCATTGTCCTGTTCAGCAAAAACAACAACAGAGAAGGATGCGTCAGGCGACACAACGGGTTACTCCATGGAGCTCTTTACACATACTGTTCCTGGGTTAGAAAGTGAAACAGTTAACAGGCCATGCCCATTACAAGTTGAATTGGACATGGAGTGCACAGATGCACAGCCACAGCCAGATTACTATGCTGTTCCTTTGACTCAGACCACCACATTGCCCTCGCAGTGTACTGATCCAGAATCAGACCCTGATGAGACTATGGTGCCCCCCTCCCTCACAAACGCTATACCACCGGCTTACACGGTAACACAGACGAAGTTGCACATGAGATAGAAGAGGAGGTCATAGATGACCCAGTTGTTGACCCCGATTGGCAGCCATTGAGGGAACAGGGTTCAGGTGGCAGTAGTTCTGAAGCGGAGGAGGAGGGGCCGCAGCAGGCATCAACATCGCAACAGGTTCCATCTGCCGGGCCCGTATCTGGCCCAAAACGCGTGGCAAAGCCAAAACCAGTTGGAGGACAGCGTGGCCATCCGGTTAAAGAAGTTCAGTCTGCAATGCCTGAAAAGGTATCCGATGGTAGAAAGAGTGCAGTCTGGCATTTTTTAAACAACATCCAAATGATCAGTGCAAAGTCATCTGTCAAAAATGTTCAACTACCTTAAGCAGAGGTCAGAATCTGAAAAGTCTAAATACAAGTTGCATGCATAGACATTTAACCACCATGCATTTGCAAGCCTGGACTAACTACCAAACATCCCTTAAGGTTGTAGCACCCTCGGCCAATGAAGCTAGTCAGCAACGATACATCCCTTCCGTCACTGTAAGGCCACCATTTTCCGCACCACCTACAGTATCTGTGCAGGTTTCGTTGCCAGGCCAAAGCAGTCAGGGTCAGGGAATCACCAGTTTCGTAGTAGGAAACACTGCATCTAGGGCACCGGCAAGAATACCGTCTCCAACCGTCTCTCAGTCTGCCATGTCCACCGGCACCCCCGCTAGTTCCACGATCTTCAGCTCTCCAGTCCAGCTCACCCTACATGAGACTCTCGCTAGGAAAAGGAAGTACTCATCCTCGCATCCACGTACACAGGGTTTCATCGCCCACATAGCTAGACTAATCTTGTTAGAGATGATGCCCTACCGGTTAGTTGAAATCCAAGCTTTCAAAGCCCTGATGGACTATGCTGAACCACGCTACAAGCTACCCAGTCGACACTTCTTTTCGAGAAAAGCCATCCCAGCCCTCCACCAGCATGTTGAAGAGCGCATCGTCCATGCACTCAGGCAAACTGTGAGTACAAAGGTGCACCTGACAACAGATGCATGGACCAGTAGGCATGGCCAGGGACATTACGTGTCCATCACGGCACACTGGGTGAATGTGGTGGATGCAGGGTCCACAGGGGACTGCAATATTGGGACAGTTCTGCCTAACCCACAGTCTAGGAAACAGTTGGCTGTAGCCGTTCGCCCCCCCGCCTCCTCCTCCTCGTCCTCCTGCAGAAGCGAGAGCTCGTCCACAGACCGCAGTCGCACAACCACTCCATCTGCAGCTGCCACTGTTGCACACCAGGTATCCCATTATGGGGCAGCTACTGGCAAGCGTCAGTGGGTTGTATTGGCTATGAAGTGTTTGGGCGACAACAGACACACCGCGGAAATTCTGTCCGAGTTCTTGCAGAAAGAAACGCAGTCGTGGCTGGGCACTGTAGATCTTGAGGCAGGCAACGTAGTGAGTGATAACGGAAGGAATTTCATGGCTGCCATCGCCCTTTCCCAACTGAAGCACATTCCTTGCCTGGCTCACACCTTAAACCTGGTGGTGCAGTGCTTCCTGAAAAGTTATCCGGGGTTATCCGACCTGCTCCTCAAAGTGCGCAGACTTTGCTCGCATATCCGCCGTTCGCCCGTACACTCCAGCTGTATGCAGACCTATCAGCGGTCTTTGAACCTTCCCCAGCATCGCCTAGTCATCGACGTTGCAACAAGGTGGATCTCAACACTGCACATGCTTCAGAGACTGTGCGAACAGAGGCAGGCTCTTATGTATTTGTGGGCAGACATAGAGTTGTCAGGTGTGCAGTGGTCGAAGCCTGGGTACAAGACCTGTGTCAAGTCCTTCAGTGTTTTGAGGAATGCACACGGCTGGTAAGTGCAGACAACGCCATAATAAGCATGAGCATCCCCCTAATGCATCTGCTGATGCAAAGTTTGACGCACATAAAGGAGCAGGCGTCTGCAGCAGAGGAAGAGGAAAGCCTTGATGACAGTCAGCCATTGTCTGGTCAGGGCAGTGTACAGGACGAGGTAGCGGGCGAACAGGAGGAGGAGGACGAGGAGGATGATGGGGATGAGTATTTTTTTAATGAGGAAGCTTCTCCGGGGCCACTGGAAATTGGTGGCGTGGCAAGGCCGGGTTCTGTTTTTTTGAGGGACACAAGTGACGTAGATTTGCCTGAAACTGCCCCTCAACCCAGCACAACCGCAGATTTGACAAGTGGAACTTTGACCCACATGGCGGATTATGCCTTACGTATCCTGAAAAGGGACACACGCATTATTAAAATGATGACCGATGACGATTACTGGTTGGCCTGCCTCCTTGATCCTCGCTATAAAGGCAAATTGCAAAATATTATGCCACATGAGAACTTGGAACAAATATTAGCAATCAAACAATCAACTCACAGCGCCGGTGATCGTTCTCACACGAGCTGCAGGGGGCAGCAGACCAGAGGTGTTAGAGGTGCACAAATCAGAAGTGGCGTTGGACAGAGGGGTTTTCTGACCAGGTTGTGGAGTGATTTTGCTATGACTGCAGACAGGACAGGTACTGCAGCATCAATTCAAAGTGACAGGAGACAACATTTGTCCAGTATGGTTACTAATAGAGTTGAGCGACCTTGACCTTTTTAGAGTCGAGCTGGGTTTTGCGAAACCCGACTATGTCCAAAGTCGGGTCGAGTGAAATCGGCCGATTATGACGTAAAGTCGGGATCGACCGAAACACAAAACCCAATGCAAGTCAATGGGGCAGCATAGTCGGCAGTGAGTGGGGGCCAGGAAAACACCTAGAGTACCCATTTTAATGTCAAAACCATCCATTCTTCTTAATGAAGCTTGTCAAGCGTAATTTACCTTATAATAATTGGAAGGCATTTGAAATTGGGGGTCATTTGGCTAAAGTTGTGGGGGGTAGGGCTGGTTCAAGTAATTAGTGGGCCCAGGAAATCTGGACCACGTCACGGCAGTGGAGCAGGGAGAGGTAAGTATTTCAACTTTGCAAGTGCTGTGAACCTGAGCAAGCAGGGGGGGCCCACTCGTTGGCATTGGCACTGGCACAGGGCCCCTCAAAGTACAGCGGTGTGTTTGCACGGCGGGGGCGCCTCCCACCGGCAGCAACACTTTTGCGTACTATGAGAGGCCCTGTGCCAGTGACGTCGCCAACTAGTATTCCTCCCCCCACCTGATGAAGGAACCTGCACTTTCATCTGCACCTTCCTCTTTGTCCCCGTGTAAGGTGGTATGGTATGCGGGAAGAGCAACCTGACTTTCAGCAGGGTCACAATGTTGTTGTGTTGCGTGCACGGGGAATGTTGCGTTATGGGTCAATGTACCAGCAGACTCATCTATCACTGGCTGGGCAATGGGCACGATGAAGTGGAAACACAGATATAGGCCCAAAGAAGAAAGTGGGCTAAATGCAGTTCAAAATTGGTAACACAGGAATAACCAGGGGGCATTGCAGTGGAGGACAACTGGAATGAGAGGCTGACACAGAGAGTAGGGCCAAATCAGTAAGTAGTCGAAATGCAGTTCAAAATTGGCAACCGTAGTAAACAGGCGGCACAGCTTTGTTCAGTGGAGGAGAACAGCAAGGAGTGGCAGACACTGATAGTAGGCCCCAACCCAACTAGTAGGCCAAATGCAGTCTAACATTAACAACTACTTAACGAGAGGCTGAAAATGGAATTTCAGGACAGGAAACCAGGAGAACAGCAAGGAGTGGCAGACACCGATAGTAGGCCCCAAACCAACTAGTACGCCAAATGCAGTTGTTCCATTTAACCACAATTTAATGAGAGCCTGAAGATAGAAGCTCAGGAAAGGCAACCTGGGGAACACCTTGGAGTGTAACACACCATCTCTCTCCACCCCATACCCATTTTGTAGGCCTAATGCTGTGTACTTTTCTACAACTACTAAACGAGAGTCGGAAGACCGAAGCAATGGCAAGGAAACCTGGGGAACACCTTGGAGTGTAACACACCATCTCTCTCCACCCCATACCCAATTTGTAGGCCTAATGCAGCCTACTTTCCGACACCTACTAAACGAGAGCATGAAGATCGAAGTTCAGGAAAGGCAACCTGGGGAACACCTTGGAGTGTAACACACCATCTCTCTCCACCCCATACCCATTTTTTAGGCCTAATGCAGTGTACTTTTCTACAACTACTAAACGAGAGTCGGAAGACCGAAGCAATGGCAAGGAAACCTGGGGAACACCTTGGAGTGTAACACACCATCTCTCTCCACCCCATTCCCCATTTTTTAGGCCTAATGCAGCCTACTTTCCGACACCTACTAAACGAGAGCATGAAGATCGAAGCTCAGGAAAGGCAACCTGGGGAACACCTTGGAGTGTAACACACCATCTCTCTCCACCCCATACCCATTTTGTAGGCCTAATGCTGTGTACTTTTCTACAACTACTAAACGAGAGTCGGAAGACCGAAGCAATGGCAAGGAAACCTGGGGAACACCTTGGAGTGTAACACACCATCTCTCTCCACCCCATACCCAATTTGTAGGCCTAATGCAGCCTACTTTCCGACACCTACTAAACGAGAGCATGAAGATCGAAGCTCAGGAAAGGCAACCTGGGGAACACCTTGGAGTGTAACACACCATCTCTCTCCACCCCATACCCAATTTGTAGGCCTAATGCAGCCTACTTTCCGACACCTACTAAACGAGAGCATGAAGATCGAAGCTCAGGAAAGGCAACCTGGGGAACACCTTGGAGTGTAACACACCATCTCTCTCCACCCCATACCCATTTTTTAGGCCTAATGCAGTGTACTTTTCTACAACTACTAAACGAGAGTCGGAAGACCGAAGCAATGGCAAGGAAACCTGGCGAACACCTTGGAGTGTAACACACCATCTCTCTCCACCCCATTCCCCATTTTTTAGGCCTAATGCAGCCTACTTTCCGACACCTACTAAACGAGAGCATGAAGATCGAAGCTCAGGAAAGGCAACCTGGGGAACACCTTGGAGTGTAACACACCATCTCTCTCCACCCCATACCCATTTTGTAGGCCTAATGCAGCGTACTTATGCATTAATTACTTATTTCTCTACATTCAGTTCACTCGTTGTGTATGTCCTATTCTAATGTATAATGTTCTTCTGTCAACAAACTGTCATGTCAACTATGGAATTCCTTTATGATTTTTATGATTTAAGTTGTGCTGCTGTGATACCATAATTTCCCACGGGATCAATAAAGTGTATCGTATCGTATCGTATCGTATCGTACTTTTCTACAACTACTAAACGAGAGCATGAAGATCGAAGCTCAGGAAAGGCAACCTGGTGAAAACCTTGGAGTGTAACACAACCTGTCTCTACACCCCATACCAAATTTGTAGGCCTAATGCAGCGTAGTTTCCACCAACTACTAAACGAGAGCCGGAAGATCGAAGCTCATGAAAGGCAACCCGGGGAACACCTTGGAGTGTAACACAACCTCTCTCTACACCACGAAAGGGCTGATTCTTAGGAAGGAAGGCTGTTGTAAATAAGCATTGCGCGTCCGAGGGTGATTATATTCTTATTCGGTATCTACTCACCCTCGGACGCGCCATGCTTCTTGATTTGTAATTAATGTTTATTTGCAATGTGCTTTTGACTTACTCAATTATTTTTTTAATTATTGATTTTATTAAATTAATAGTTTAACATCTTATTGGAAATAATTTAAAGGAGACGCGACAGGACAACACTCGGTGGATGCCATATCTGTGTTAACAACTCCAAAAAACTTTCAGTTAACTTCTTGCAGGAGAAAGAAATTGTAGCTGTTGGACCTTTGTAGTACAGTTCCAGATATTTGTTGTGTGTTTGTTTTGATTGTTAAAATGTCTGCATTTGAGATCTCAACACGATCTTATTTTTTATAATTAAATTAATTTTTTAAATATTTTATTAGGTTGGTTCAAGGGGTACACGGGCCGCAGTAGACAGGTCAGTGGAGGCCTAGTGGAAGGAGGGACCGCAGATGCGCCACTGTTTCACCCATACACAATTAGTAGGCCTAATGCAGCGTAGTTTCCAACAGCTACTAAACGAGAGCCGGAAGATCGAAGCTCAGGAAAGGCAACCTAGGGAACACCTTGGAGTGTAACACAACCTCTCTCTACACCACGGAAGGGCTGATTCTTAGGAAGGAAGGCTGTTTTAAATAAGCATTGCGCGTCCGAGGGTGATTATATTCTTATTCGGTATCTACTCACCCTCGGACGCGCCATGCTTCTTGATTTGTAATTAATGTTTATTTGCAATGTGCTTTTGACTTACTCAATTATTTTTTTAATTATTGATTTTATTAAATTAATAGTTTAACATCTTATTGGAAATAATTTAAAGGAGACGCGACAGGACAACACTCGGTGGATGCCATATCTGTGTTAACAACTCCAAAAAACTTTCAGTTAACTTCTTGCAGGAGAAAGAAATTGTAGCTGTTGGACCTTTGTAGTACAGTTCCAGATATTTGTTGTGTGTTTGTTTTGATTGTTAAAATGTCTGCATTTGAGATCTCAACACGATCTTATTTTTTATAATCAAATTAATTTTTTTAATATTTAATGATGTTGGTTCAAGGGGTACACGGGCAGCAATAGACAGGTCAGTGGAGGCCTAGTGGAAGGAGTGACGGCAGACAGGCATCAAAGGCCTAACATTGGGCTGGCTGTAGGCAAGTTAAAATTGGTTCCAGGGGAACACGGCCATCAGTGGCCTGGTCAGTGTAGTTGTAGTTGAAAGAACGGGACGCAGACAGGCTTCGAAGGCCTAACATAATAACATAGGGCTGGCTGTAGGCAAGTTAAAATTGGTTCCAGGGGAACACGGCCATCAGTGGCCTGGTCAGTGTAGTTGTAGTTGAAAGAACGGGACGCAGACAGGCTTCGAAGGCCTAACATAACAAACTTGGGCTGGCTGTAGGCACTTTTAAATTTGTTCCAGGGGTACATGGGCAGCAGTGTATGGTCAGTGGAAGTCTAGTGGAAGGAGTGACCGCAGACAGGCTTCCAAGGCCTAACATAACAAACTTGGGCTGGCTGTAGGCACTTTTAAATTGGTTCCAGGGGTACACGGGCAGCAGTGGTCTGGTCAGTGGAAGTCTAGTGGAAGGAGTGACCGCAGACAGGCTTCCAAGGCCTAACATAACAAACTTGGGCTGGCTGTAGGCACTTTTAAATTGGTTCCAGGGGTACACGGGCAGCAGTGGTCTGGTCTGTGGAAGTCTAGTGGAAGGAGTGACCGCAGACAGGCTTCGAAGGCCTAACATAACAAACTTGGGCTGGCTGTAGGCACTTTTAAATTGGTTCCAGGGGTACACGGGCAGCAGTGGTCTGGTCAGTGGAAGTCTAGTGGAAGGAGTGACCGCAGACAGGCTTCCAAGGCCTAACATAACAAACTTGGGCTGGCTGTAGGCACTTTTAAATTGGTTCCAGGGGTACACGGGCAGCAGTGGTCTGGTCTGTGGAAGTCTAGTGGAAGGAGTGACTGCAGACAGGCTTCGAAGGCCTAACATAACAAACTTGGGCTGGCTGTAGGCACTTTTAAATTGGTTCCAGGGGTACACGGGCAGCAGTGGTCTGGTCAGTGGAAGTCTAGTGGAAGGAGTGACCGCAGACAGGCTTCGAAGGCCTAACATAACAAACTTGGGCTGGCTGTAGGCACTTTTAAATTGGTTCCAGGGGTACACGGGCAGCAGTGGTCTGGTCAGTGGAAGTCTAGTGGAAGGAGTGACCGCAGACAGGCTTCCAAGGCCTAACATAACAAACTTGGGCTGGCTGTAGGCACTTTTAAATTGGTTCCAGGGGTACACGGGCAGCAGTGGTCTGGTCTGTGGAAGTCTAGTGGAAGGAGTGACCGCAGACAGGCTTCGAAGGCCTAACATAATAAACTTGGGCTGGCTGTAGGCACTTTTAAATTGGTTCCAGGGGTACACGGGCAGCAGTGGTCTGGTCAGTGGAAGTCTAGTGGAAGGAGTGACCGCAGACAGGCTTCAAAGGCCTAACATAACAAACTTGGGCTGGCTGTAGGCACTTTTAAATTGGTTGCAGGGGTACACGGGCAGCAGTGGTCTGGTCAGTGGAAGTCTAGTGGAAGGAGTGACCGCAGACAGGCTTCGAAGGCCTAACATAACAAACTTGGGCTGGCTGTAGGCACTTTTAAATTGGTTCCAGGGGTACATGGGCAGCAGTGTATGGTCAGTGGAAGTCTAGTGGAAGGAGTGACGGCAGACAGTCTTCGAAGGCCTAACATAACAAAATTGGGCTGACTGTAGGCACTTTTAAATTGGTTCCAGGGTAACACGGCCAGCAGTGGCCTGGTCAGTGTAGTAGTTGTAGAAAGAAGGGACCGCAGACAGGCTTCGAAGGCCTAACATAACAAAAATGTCAAAACAATGGTATTGTCAGTGCCAGGCATTGAAGGATGTCAGCGCCTAGACTACACATTGGTGAAGCTGTGAGAGATAATTTTGCTAGTGGTAGAGCACTGTTTGAGCTGGGGGGGGGAACTGTCTTGTGGCCGGCGGTACAGGCACAGGGCCCCTCATATTACAACGGTGTGTCTGACGTTGGGTGCGCACCACCACCGCCAGAGACACTTTATTGTACTATGAGGGACCCAGTGGCAGTGCCGTCGACCAAAAGCGGCCACACCCACCTCTTCAGACAAACAGCACTCTCAAGGGTCCAAGCGCAAAGTGGCGATAGCACGGCCCCGTGTGGGGAGTTTGGCCATTTCGTGAGGTGGAAACATGTCGTATGCTGGACAATCAGGTGAAGAAAATTACGAGATTGGAAAAGTCATTCAGAATAGTCCACAGGCAAGACCTTTTCATAGGAAAGCTAGGTGTCAGCCGGGCAGGGTGGGGCAAAAGATTTTGAAATCCAGTTGTGGTTCATTTTAATGAAGGTTAGATCATCTACATTTTGGGTAGCCAGACGAGTCCTTTTTTCTGTTAGTATTGAACCTGCAGCACTGAATACTCTTTCTGATAGGACACTAGCTGCCGGGCAAGCAAGCTCCTGCAATGCATATTCTGCCAATTCTGGCCAGGTGTCTAATTTGGATGCCCAGTAATCAAATGGGAATGACGGTTGAGGGAGAACGTCGATAAGGGATGAAAAATAGTTTGTAACCATACTGGACAAATGTTGTCTCCTGTCACTTTGAATTGATGCTGCAGTACCTGTCCTGTCTGCGGTCATAGAAAAATCACTCCACAACCTGGTCAGAAAACCCCTCTGGCCAACGCCACTTCTGATTTCTGCCCCTCTAACACCTCTGGTCTGCTGGCCCCTGGAGCTAGTGTGAGAACGATCACGGGCGCTGTGTGCAGGGAATGCCAGAAGCAAACGGTCAACAAGAGTTGATTGTTTTGTTGCTAATATTAGTTCCAAGTTCTCATGTGGCATAATATTTTGCAATTTGCCTTTATAGCGAGGATCAAGGAGGCAGGCCAACCAGTAATCGTCATCGTTCATCATTTTTGTAATGCGTGTGTCCCTTTTGAGGATACGCAAGGCATAATCCGCCATGTGGGCCAAAGTTCCCGTTGTCAAATCTGCGGTTGTGCTTGGTTGAGGGGCAGTTGCAGGCAAATCTACGTCACTTGTGTCCCTCAAAAAACCAGAACCCGGCCTTGCCACGCCACCAATTTCCCGTGCCCCCGGGAAAGCTTCCTCATTTAAAATATACTCATCCCCATCATCCTCCTCATCCTCCACCTCCTCTTCGCCCGGTACCTCGTCATGTACACTGCCCTGACCAGACAATCGCTGACTGTCATCAAGGCTTTCCTCTTCCTCTGGTGCAGACGCCTGATCCTTTATGTGCGTCAAACTTTGCATCAGCAGACGCATTAGGGGGATGCTCATGCTTATTATGGCGTTGTCTGCACTAACCAGCCGTGTGCATTCCTCAAAACACTGAAGGACTTGACACATGTCTTGAATCTTCGACCACTGCACACCTGACAACTCCATGTCTGCCATCCTACTGCCTGCCCGTGTATGTGTATCCTCCCACAAAAACATAACAGCCCGCCTCTGTTCGCACAGTCTCTGAAGCATGTGCAGTGTTGAGTTCCACCTTGTTGCAACGTCTATGATTAGGCGATGCTGGGGAAGGTTCAAAGAACGCTGATAGGTCTGCATACGGCTGGAGTGTACAGGCGAACGGCGGATATGTGCGCAAAGTCCATGCACTTTGAGGAGCAGGTCGGATAACCCCGGATAACTTTTCAGGAAGCACTGCACCACCAGGTTTAAGGTGTGAGCCAGGCAAGGAATGTGTTTCAGTTGGGAAAGGGAGATGGCAGCCATGAAATTCCTTCCGTTATCACTCACTACCTTGCCTGCCTCAAGATCTACAGTGCCCAGCCACGACTGCGTTTCTTGCTGCAAGAACTCGGACAGAACTTCCGCGGTGTGTCTATTGTCGCCCAAACACTTCATAGCCAATACAGCCTGCTGACGTTTGCCAGTAGCTGCCCCATAATGGGAGACCTGGTGTGCAACAGTGGCAGGTGCGGATGGAGTGTTTGTGCGACTGCGGTCTGTGGACGAGCTCTTGCTTCTGCAGGAGGACGAGGAGGAAGAGGAGGAGGAGGGGGTGCGAACGGCTACAGACAACTGTTTACTAGACCGTGGGCTAGGCAGAACTGTCCCAAACTTGCTGTCCCCTGTGGACCCTGAATCCACCACATTTACCCAGTGTGCCGTGATGGACACGTAACGTCCCTGGCCATGCCTACTGGTCCATGCATCTGTTGTCAGGTGCACCTTTGTGCTCACAGATTGCCTGAGTGCATGGACGATGCGCTCTTTAACATGCTGGTGGAGGGCTGGGATGGCTTTTCTGGAAAAAAAGTGTCGACTGGGTAGCTCGTAGCGTGGTACAGCGTAGTCCATCAGGTCTTTGAAAGCTTCGCTTTCAACTAACCGGTAGGGCATCATCTCTAACGAGATTAGTCTAGCTATGTGGGCGTTCAAACCCTGTGTACGCGGATGCGAGGCTAAGTATTTCCTTTTTCTAACCATAGTCTCATGTAGGGTGAGCTGGACTGGAGAGCTGGAGATCGTGGAACTAGCGGGGGTGCCGGTGGACATGGCAGACTGAGAGACGGTGGGAGATGGTATTGTTGCCGCCGGTGCCCTAGATGCAGTGTTTCCTACTACGAAACTGGTGATTCCCTGACCCTGACTGCTTTGGCCTGGCAAAGATACCTGCACAGATACAGCAGGTGGTGCGCTAAATGGTGGTCCTACACTGCCGGAAGGGATGTTGCGTTGATGACTAGCTTCATTGGCCGAGGGTGCAACAACCTTAAGGGACGTTTGGTAGTTAGTCCAAGCTTTCAAATGCATGGTGGTTAAATGTCTATGCATGCAACTAGTATTGAGACTTTTCAGATTCTGACCTCTGCTTAAGGAAGTAGAACATTTTTGACAGATGACTTTGCGCTGATCAATTGGATGTTGTTTAAAAAAATGCCAGACTGCACTCTTTCTAGCATCGGATACCTTTTCAGGCATTGCAGACTGAGCTTTAACCGGATGGCCACGCTGTCCTCCACCAGGTTTTGGCTTTGCCACGCGTTTTGGGCAAGATACGGGCCCGGCAGATGGAACCTGTGGCGATGTTGATGCCTGCTGCGGCCCCTCCTCCTCCTCTGCTTCAGAACTGCTGCCGCCTGCACCCTGTTCCCCCAATGGCTGCCAATCGGGGTCAAGAACTGGGTCATCTAATAACTCTTCTTGTACCTCCTGCGCAACTTCGTCTGTGTCACCGTGTCGTTCGGTGGTATAGCGTTCGTGATGGGGCAACATAGTCTCATCAGGGTCTGATTCTTGATCAGCACCCTGCGAGGGCAATGTTGTGGTCTGAGTCAAAGGACCAGCATAGTAGTCTGGCTGTGGCTGTGCGTCAGTGCACTCCATGTCAGATTCAACTTGTAATGGGCATGGACTGTTAACTGCTTCACTTTCTAAGCCAGGGACGGTATGTGTAAAGAGCTCCATGGAGTAACCCGTTGTGTCGCCTGCTGCATTCTTCTCTGTTGTTGTTTTTGCTGAAGAGGACAAGGAAGTGACTTGTCCCTGACCGTGAACATCCACTAACGACGCGCTGCTTTTACTTTTACCAGTTTCACGAGAGGAGGCAAAAGAGCTAGAGGCTGAGTCAGCAAGATAAGCCAAAACTTGCTCTTGCTGCTCCGGCTTTAAAAGCGGTTTTCCTAATCCCAGAAAAGGGAGCGTTCGAGGCCTTGTGTAGCCGGACGACGAACCTGGCTCCACAGCTCCAGACTTAGGTGCAATATTTTTTTCCCCACGACCACCTGATGCTCCACCACTACCACTACCCTCATTACCAGCTGACAATGAACGCCCCCGGCCACGACCTCTTCCACTAGACTTCCTCATTGTTTTAAAAACGTAACCAAACTAACGTTATTTGTTGCAGTCACACAACTTACACGGTGAGCTATAACTTCAGTACGATTTAGCTACCCCTTTACAGGTTGGTGAGACCACAGCGAAAATCAGGCCCAATGTTACACACTCTTTTTTTGGTGGCTGCAAATTAGAGAGATGCCCCACACGCAGGACTGTCACTGAAGCACAAATGTTAATATTAATGTCACACTATTATTTTTTTTTTATTTTTATTTTTTTCAGGAACACTTTAGAAACCCCCCCCCAAAAAAAAATAGATTTTTGCAGGGAGAATTTAGAAAACAAATGTAACAAACTATATGCTTTCTATGGGCCACTGAGTGAGAGATGACGCACACAGGAATCAGGAGTGGCACACAAGCCCAGAGGCCAATATTTTTCTACCAATGATTGATGGAGTTATTTTCTCTGGTAGATTTTGGAACCCAAATCAAGGAAAAAAAATATAGGCTTTCTATGGACCACAATTGGAGAGAGAGAGAGAGAGAGAGAGAGATGGCACACCCAGGAGTCAAGACTGGCACACAAGCAGAAAGGCCAATATTAATCTCCCATTTTTTTTTTGGGTTTGTTTTTTTTTTTTTTTTTTTTTTTTTTTTCAGGGAGACTTTAGAAAAAAAAATAATAAAAAAAATATGATTTTATCAGGAAGAATTTAGAAACCAAATAAAATAAAATGATTTTTTCAGGGAGAATTTATAAAACAAATAAAAACAAAAATAGGCGTTCTATGGCCCACTGACTGAGAGATGACGCACACAGGAGTCAGGAGTGGCACACAAGCCCAGAGGCCAATATTTTTCTACCAATGATTGATGTAGTTATTTTCTCTGGTAGATTTTGGAACCCAAATCAAGGAAAAAAAATATAGGCTTTCTATGGACCACAATTGGAGAGAGAGAGAGAGAGAGAGAGAGAGATGGCACACCCAGGAGTCAAGACTGGCACACAAGCAGAAAGGCCAATATTAATCTCCCACTGTTTTTTTTGGTTGTTTTTTTTTTTTTTTTTTTCAGGGAGACTTTAGAAAAAAAAATAATAAAAAAAATATGATTTTATCAGGAAGAATTTAGAAACCAAATAAAATAAAATGATTTTTTCAGGGAGAATTTATAAAACAAATAAAAACAAAAATAGGCGTTCTATGGCCCACTGACTGAGAGATGACGCACACAGGAGTCAGGAGTGGCACACAAGCCCAGAGGCCAATATTTTTCTACCAATGATTGATGTAGTTATTTTCTCTGGTAGATTTTGGAACCCAAATCAAGGAAAAAAAATATAGGCTTTCTATGGACCACAATTGGAGAGAGAGAGAGAGAGAGAGAGAGATGGCACACCCAGGAGTCAAGACTGGCACACAAGCAGAAAGGCCAATATTAATCTCCCACTGTTTTTTTTGGTTGTTTTTTTTTTTTTTTTTTCAGGGAGACTTTAGAAAAAAAAATAATAAAAAAAATATGATTTTATCAGGAAGAATTTAGAAACCAAATAAAATAAAATGATTTTTTCAGGGAGAATTTATAAAACAAATAAAACCAAAAAATAGGCGTTCTATGGCCCACTGACTGAGAGATGACGCACCCAGGAGTCAAGACTGGCACACAAGCAGAAAGGCCAATATTAATCTCCCACTGTTTTTTTTTTTTTTTTTTTTTTTTTCAGGGAGACTTTAGAAAAAAAAATAATAAAAAAAATATGATTTTATCAGGAAGAATTTAGAAACCAAATAAAATAAAATGATTTTTTCAGGGAGAATTTAGAAAACAAATAAAACCAAAAATAGGCGTTCTATGGCCCGCTGACTGAGAGAGAGAGAGAGATGGCACGCTTAGTACTGGCACACAAGCCCGAAGGGCAATATTAATCTCCCTTTTTTTTTCAGGGAGAATTTCTAAAACCCAAAAAAAAAAAAAAATAGGCTTTCTATGGCCCACTATTTGTGAGAGAGATGGGACGCTCAGGACTGGCACAGATGGCACGCTCAGGACTGGCACAGAAGCCCAGAGGCCAATATTAATCTCCCTTTTTTTCTGGGAGAATTTATAAAACCCAAAAAATATTTAAATAGGTTTTCTATGGCCCACTATTTGTGAGAGAGATGGCACGCTCAGGACTGGCACAGATGGCACGCTCACAACTGGCACACAAGCCCAGAGGCCAATATTAATCTCCCTTTTTTGAGGGAAAATTTATAAAACCAAAAAAAAAATTAAATAGGCTTTCTATGGCCCACTATTTGTGAGAGAGATGGCACGCTCAGGACTGGCACAGATGGCACGCTCACAACTGGCACACAAGCCCAGAGGCCAATATTAATCTCCCTTTTTTCAGGGAAAATTTATAAAACCAAAAAAAAAATTAAATAGGCTTTCTATGGCCCACTATTTGTGAGAGAGATGGCACGCTCAGGACTGGCACAGATGGCACGCTCACAACTGGCACACAACCCCAGAGGCCAATATTAATCTCCCTTTTTTTCAGGGAGAATTTATAAAACCAAAAAAAAAAATTAAATAGGCTTTCTATGGCCCACTATTTGTGAGAGAGATGGCACGCTCAGGGCTGGCACAGATGGCACGCTCACAACTGGCACACAAGCCCAGAGGCCAATATTAATCTCCCTTTTTTCAGGGAAAATTTATAAAACCAAAAAAAAAATTAAATAGGCTTTCTATGGCCCACTATTTGTGAGAGAGATGGCACGCTCAGGACTGGCACAGATGGCACGCTCACAACTGGCACACAAGCCCAGAGGCCAATATTAATCTCCCTTTTTTTCAGGGAGAATTTATAAAACCAAAAAAAAAATTAAATAGGCTTTCTATGGCCCACTATTTGTGAGAGAGATGGCACGCTCAGGGCTGGCACAGATGGCACGTTCAGGACTGGCACACAAGCCCAGAGGCCAATATTAATCTCCCTTTTTTTCAGGGAGAATTTATAAAACCCAAAAAAAAATAAAATAGGCTTTCTATGGCCCACTATTTGTGAGAGAGATGGCACACTCAGGACTGGCACACAAGCCCAAAGGCCAATATTAATCTCCCACTGTATTTTTATCAGGGAGAATTTATACACCCCACAAAAAAAAATACAGAAAAATGAAAAGGCTTTCTATGGCCCACTATGTGAGAGAGATGGCACACACAGGGATGGCACTCTAGCAGAAATGCCAAATTGCCAATCTTAATCTCCCACCAAAAAAAAAAAAAAAAAAAAAACAGGGAATGTCCTACAATTACTATCTCCCTGCCTGCAGTAATCTCAGCCAGGTATGGCAGGCAGCTACTATCTCCCTGCCTGCAGTAATCTCAGCCAGGTATGGCAGGCAGCAATAAGGAGTGGACTGATGCACAAATGAAATAAAAAGTGTGGACAAACAAAAAAGATAGCTGTGCAGAAAGGAAGGAACAAGAGGATTTGTGCTTTGAAAAAAGCAGTTGGTTTGCACAGCGGCGTACACACAGCAATGCAGCTATCAGGGAGCCTTCTAGGGCAGCCCAATGAGCTACAGCGCTGAGGGGAAAAAAAAAACAAAAAACTTCCACTGTCCCTGCACACCGAGGGTGGTGTTGGACAGTGCAAATCGCTGCAGCACAAGCGGTTTTGTGGTTAATGGACCCTGCCTAACGCTATCCCTGCTTCTGACAAAGCGGCAGCAACCTCTCCCTAAGCTCAGATCAGCAGCAGTAAGATGGCGGTCGGCGGGAACGCCTCTTTATAGCCCCTGTGACGTCGCAGACAGCAAGCCAATCACTGCAATGCCCTTCTCTAAGATGGTGGGGACCAGGACCTATGTCATCACGCTGCCCACACTCTGCGTTTACCTTCATTGGCTGAGAAATGGCGCTTTTCGCGTCATTGAAACGCGACTTTGGCGCGAAAGTCGCGTACCGCATGGCCGACCCCGCACAGGGGTCGGATCGGGTTTCATGAAACCCCGACTTAGCCAAAAGTCGGCGACTTTTGAAAATGTTCGACCCGTTTCGCTCAACCTTAGTTACTAACTCTTTTTCATCCCTTATTGATGTTCTCCCTCAACCGTCATTCCCATTTGATTACTGGGCATCCAAATTAGACACCTGGCCAGAATTGGCAGAATATGCATTGCAGGAGCTGGCTTGCCCAGCAGCTAGTGTGCTATCAGAAAGATTATTCAGTGCTGCTGGTTCAATATTAACCGAATAAAGGACTCGTCTGGCTACCCAAAATGTTGATGATCTAACCTTCATTAAAATGAACCACTACTGGATTTCAAATTATTTTGCCCCACCTTTCCCGGCTGACACCTAGCTTTCCAATGAAAAGGTCTTGCTTCTGGACTGCTCTGGCTGAGTTTTCCAATCTCGTAATTTGTAGCAGCTGTTTGTCCAGCATACGACATGTTTACACCTCCCTAAATGGCCAAATTCCCCCCATGGGGGCCTTGGTCTCGCCACTTGGCGCAAGCACCCGTGAGAGTGCCATTTGTCTGAAGAGGTGTGTGTGCACGCTTTTGGTCAACGGCACTGCCACTGGGTCCCTCATAGTACAATAAAGTGTCTCTGGCAGTGGTGGCGCGCAACCAACGTCAGACACACCGTTGTAACATGAGGGGCCCTGGGCCTGTACCGCCGGCCACAAGACAGTTCCCCCCCCAGCTCAAACAGTGCTCTACGATTTGAAAACTTATCTCTCACAGCTCCACCAATGTTTAGTCTATGCGCTGACATCCTTCAATGCCTGGCACTGACAATACCAATGTGTTGACATGTATGATGCTACTTAAAATAGTCTGGGGCAGTGTCCTATATTTAAACCAGTAAATACTTTGCGCCAAATTACTAGGTCAGAAACACAGCAGAGGAGCCCACCCCTTTACCTAAGTATGCCACCCTTTTGTTTTTTGGTTTTGTTGTATTGCAAGACATTAACATCTATTTATATTTTGGGAGTACTAACTGTCAGACACTCATTACAATCGGCCTCCACTAACAACACCGATGCTGCCTGTGTACCCCTGCAAGATAATTCCAAGTGCATAGAGCCTACTTTTGTTATGTTAGGCCTACTAAGCCTGTCTGCGGTCCCTCCTTCCAATAGTCCTCCACTGACCACACCACTGCTGCCCATGTACCCCTGAAAGCTATTTTAAAGTGCCTACAGCCTACTTTTGTTATGTTAGGCCTACTAAGCCTGTCTGCGGTCCATCCTTCCAATAGTCCTCCACTGACCACACCACTGCTGCCCGTGTACCCCTGGAACCTATTTTAAAGTGCCTACAGCCAACTTTTGTTATGTTAGGCCTACTAAGCCTGTCTGCGGTCCCTCCTTCCAATAGTCCTCCACTGACCACACCACTGCTGCCCGTGTACCCCTGGAAGCTATTTTAAAGTGCCTACAGCCTACTTTTGTTATGTTAGGTGTTGTGAATTCTGTGGTCAAGCTCCCTCCTGTGGTCATGAGTGGTACTTCGGCTGGTTCTGCCTATCAGCCTACGCTGGTGGATGTGAATGGGGCTGTGGCTTCTGAGCTTCCTTCCAGGTGACGAGGTTAAGTCGTTAGGTGCTGCTCTATTTAACTCCACCTAGTTCTTTATTCCTGGCCTCCAGTCAATGTTCCAGTATTGGTCTGGCTCTCTCCTGGATCGTTCTTGTGGCCTGTCTGCCCTGCATAAGCTAAGTTCTGCTTGTGTTACTTTTGTTTGCTATATTTTCTATCCAGCTTGCTATATTGGTTTTTCTTGCTTGCTGGAAGCTCTGAGACGCAGAGGGAGCACCTCCGTACCGTTAGTCGGTGCGGAGGGTCTTTTTGCCCCCTCTGCGTGGTTGTTTGTAGTTTTTTGTGCTGACCGCAAAGCTATCTTTCCTATCCTCGGTCTATTCAGTAAGTCGGGCCTCACTTTGCTAAAATCTATTTCATCTCTGTGTTTGTATTTTCATCTTAACTCACAGTCATTATATGTGGGGGGCTGCCTTTTCCTTTGGGGAATTTCTCTGAGGCAAGGTAGGCTTATTTTTCTATCTTCAGGGCTAGTTAGTTTCTCAGGCTGTGCCGAGTTGCATAGGGAGCGTTAGGCGCAATCCACGGCTACCTCTGGTGTGGTATGATAGGATTAGGAATTGCAGTTAGCAAAGTTCCCACGTCTCAGAGCTCGTCCTATGTTAGTAACTATCAGGTCACTTTGTGCTCTTAACCACTAGGTCCATTGTGGTTCTGAATCACCTGTTCATAACAGTACTGGAGACACAAAGTACTAATGCTTCTCAATAGAGGGAAAAGAGAAGTTCTGAGACCATTTTTTTTTCTTTGCACTGTTTTGTCTTTCTTTTCCCCTTTACATCAGGGTGGTTCAGAACACAGGTGTAGACATGGACATTCAAGGTCTGTCCTCTTTGATGGATTATCTCGCTATAAGTGTTCAGAACATTCAAGATTTAGTGGTTCAGAATCCTATGTTAGAACCTAAAATTCCTATTCCTGAGTTATTTTCTGGAGATAGAGCTAAGTTTCTGAATTTCAAAAATAATTGTAAACTATTTCTGGCTTTGAAACCCCGCTCCTCTGGTGACCCAGTTCAACAAGTAAAGATCATTATTTCTTTATTACGTGGCGACCCTCAAGACTGGGCATTTTCCCTTGCGCCAGGAGATCCTGCATTATGTGATATTGATGCATTTTTTCTGGCGCTCGGGTTGCTTTATGATGAACCTAATTCAGTGGATCAGGCAGAGAAGATCTTGCTGGCTCTGTGTCAGGGTCAGAATGAGGTAGAGATATATTGTCAGAAATTTAGGAAGTGGTCTGTGCTCACTCAATGGAATGAATGTGCTCTGGCAGCAATTTTCAGAAAGGGTCTCTCTGAAGCCCTTAAGGATGTCATGGTGGGATTTCCTATGCCTGCTGGTCTGAATGAGTCTATGTCTTTGGCCATTCAGATCGATCGACGCTTACGTGAGCGTAAAACTGTGCACCATTTGGTGGTATTATCTGAGCATAAACCTGAGCCTATGCAATGCAATAGGACTTTGACCAGAGCTGAACGGCAAGAACACAGACGACGGAATGGGCTGTGTTTTTACTGTGGTGATTCCACTCATGCTATCTCCGATTGCCCTAAGCGCACTAAGCGGTTCGCTAGGTCTGCCACCATTGGTACGGTACAGTCGAAATTTCTTTTGTCCGTTACTTTGATCTGCTCTTTGTCATCCTAATCTGTCATGGCATTTGTGGATTCAGGCGCTGCCCTGAATTTGATGGACTTGGAGTATGCTAGGCGCTGTGGTTTTTTCTTGGAGCCCTTGCAGTATCCTATTCCATTGAGAGGAATTGATGCTACGCCTTTGGCCAAGAATAAGTCTCAGTACTGGACCCAGCTGACCATGTGCATGGCTCCTGCGCATCAGGAGGATATTCGCTTTTTGGTGTTGCATAATCTGCATGATGTGGTCGTGTTGGGGTTGCCATGGCTACAAGTCCATAACCCAGTATTGGATTGGAAATCAATGTCTGTGTCCAGCTGGGGTTGTCAGGGGGTACATGGTGATGTTCCATTTCTATCTATTTCATCATCCACCCCTTCTGAGGTCCCAGAGTTCTTGTCGGATTACCGGGATGTATTTGATGAGCCCAAGTCCAATGCCCTACCTCCGCATATGGATTGTGATTGCGCTATCGATTTGATTCCTGGTAGTAAGTTTCCTAAAGGTCGACTGTTTAATTTGTCTGTGCCTGAGCACGCCGCTATGCGGAGTTACGTAAAAGAATCCTTGGAGAAGGGTCATATTCGCCCGTCGTCGTCGCCATTGGGAGCAGGGTTCTTTTTTGTGGCCAAGAAGGATGGTTCGCTGAGACCTTGTATTGATTACCGCCGTCTAAATAAAATCACGGTCAAATTTCAGTACCCCTTGCCGCTGCTGTCTGATTTGTTTGCTCGGATTAAGGGGGCTAGTTGGTTCACCAAGATAGATCTTCGTGGTGCCTATAATCTTGTGCGCATTAAACAGGGCGATGAATGGAAAACAGCATTTAATACACCCGAGGGCCATTTTGAGTACCTGGTTATGCCATTCGGGCTTTCTAATGCTCCATCAGTGTTTCAGTCCTTTATGCATGACATCTTCCGAGAGTACCTGGATAAATTCCTGATTGTATACTTGGATGATATTTTGGTCTTCTCGGATGATTGGGAGTCTCACGTGAAGCAGGTCAGAATGGTGTTCCAGGTCCTGCGTGCGAATTCTTTGTTTGTGAAGGGGTCAAAGTGTCTCTTTGGTGTTCAGAAGGTTTCATTTTTGGGTTTCATTTTTTCCCCTTCTACTATCGAGATGGACCCTGTTAAAGTTCAGGCCATTTATGATTGGACTCAGCCGACATCTCTGAAGAGTCTGCAAAAGTTCCTGGGCTTTGCTAATTTTTATCGTCGCTTCATCAATAATTTTTCTAGTATTGCTAAACCGTTGACTGATTTAACCAAGAAGGGTGCTGATGTGGTCAATTGGTCTTCTGCTGCTGTGGAAGCTTTTCAAGAGTTGAAGCGTCGTTTTTCTTCTGCCCCTGTGTTGTGTCAACCAGATGTTTCGCTCCCGTTCCAGGTCGAGGTTGATGCTTCTGAGATTGGAGCAGGGGCTGTTTTGTCGCAAAGAAGTTCTGATGGCTCGGTGATGAAACCATGCGCCTTCTTTTCCAGGAAGTTTTCGCCTGCTGAGCGTAATTATGATGTTGGCAATCGAGAGTTGCTGGCCATGAAGTGGGCATTCAAGGAGTGGCGTCATTGGCTTGAAGGGGCTAAGCATCGCGTGGTGGTCTTGACTGATCATAAGAACTTGACTTATCTCGAGTCTGCCAAACGGTTGAATCCTAGACAGGCTCGTTGGTCGCTGTTTTTCTCCCTTTTTGACTTTGTGGTTTCGTACCTTCCGGGCTCTAAAAATGTGAAGGCGGATGCCCTGTCTAGGAGTTTTGTGCCCGACTCTCCGGGTTTGTCTGAGCCGGTGGGTATTCTCAAAGAGGGGGTAATTTTGTCTGCCATCTCCCCTGATTTGCGGCGGGTGCTGCAAAAATTTCAGGCTAATAGACCTGACCGTTGCCCAGCGGAGAAACTGTTTGTCCCTGATAAATGGACGAGTAGAGTTATCTCTGAGGTTCATGGTTCGGTGTTGGCTGGTCATCCTGGAATCTTTGGTACCAGAGATTTGGTGGCTAGATCCTTTTGGTGGCTGTCTCTAACGCGGGATGTGCGTTCGTTTGTGCAGTCCTGTGGGATTTGTGCTCGGGCTAAGCCCTGCTGTTCTCGTGCCAGTGGGTTGCTTTTGCCCTTGCCAGTCCCGAAGAGGCCCTGGACAGATATATCTCTATGGATTTTATTTCGGATCTCCCCGTCTCTCAAAAAATGTCGGTCATTTGGGTAGTTTGTGATCGCTTCTCGAAGATGGTCCATTTGGTACCCTTGTCTAAATTGCCTTCCTCCTCTGATTTGGTACCATTGTTCTTCCAGCATGTGGTTCGTTTACATGGCATTCTGGAGAACATCGTTTCTGACAGAGGTTCCCAGTTTGTTTCGAGGTTTTGGCGGGCCTTTTGTGCTAGGATGGGCATTGATTTGTCTTTTTCCTTGGCTTTCCATCCTCAGACAAATGGCCAGACTGAACGAACCAATCAGACCTTGGAAACATATCTGAGATGTTTTGTTTCTGCCGATCAGGATGATTGGTGTCTTTTTTGCCTTTGGCTGAGTTCGCCCTTAATAATCGGGCCAGCTCGGCTACTTTGGTTTCGCCGTTTTTCTGCAATTCTGGTTTCCATCCTCGTTTCTCTTCAGGGCAGATTGAGTCTTCTGACTGTCCTGGTGTGGATACTGTGGTGGATAGGTTGCAGCAGATTTGGACTCATGTGGTGGACAATTAGACATTGTCTCAGGAGAAGGCTCAACGTTTCGCTAACCGCAGGCGCTGTGTGGGTCCCCGACTTCGTGTTGGGGATTTGGTTTGGTTGTCATCTCATTATATTCCTATGAAAGTTTCCTCTTCTAAGTTTAAGCCTCGTTTCATTGGTCCGTATAGGATTTCTGAGGTTCTTAATCCTGTGTCTTTTCGTTTGACCCTTCCAGCTTCTTTTTCCATCCATAACGTATTCCATAGGTCATTGTTGTGGAGATACGTGGCACCTGTGGTTCCATCCGTTGATCCTCCTGCCCCGGTTTTGGTTGAGGGGGAGTTGGAGTATATAGTGGAGAAGATTTTGGATTCTCGTATTTCGAGACGGAAACTTCAGTACCTGGTTAAGTGGAAGGGTTATGGTCAGGAAGATAATTCCTGGGTCTTTGCCTCTGATGTTCATGCTGCCGATCTGGTTTGTGCCTTTCATTTGGCTCATCCTGGTCGGCCTGGGGGCTCTGGTGAGGGTTCGGTGACCCCTCCTCAAGGGGGGGTACTGTTGTGAATTCTGTGGTCAAGCTCCCTCCTGTGGTCATGAGTGGTACTTCGGCTGGTTCTGTCTATGAGCTTCCGCTGGTGGATGTGAGTGGGGCTGCGGCTTCTGAGTTTCCTTCCAGGTGACGAGGTTAAGTCGTTAGGTGCTGCTCTATTTAACTCAACCTAGTTCTTTGTTCCTGGCCTCCAGTCAATGTTCCAGTATTGGTCTGGCTCTCTCCTAGATCGTTCTTGTGGCCTGTCTGCCCTGCATAAGCTAAGTTCTGCTTGTGTTACTTTTGTTTGCTATATTTTCTGTCCAGCTTGCTATATTGGTTTTTCTTGCTTGCTGGAAGCTCTGAGACGCAGAGGGAGCACCTCCGTACTGTTAGTCAGTGCGGAGGGTCTTTTTGCCCCCTCTGCATGGTTGTTTGTAGGTTTTTGTGCTGACCGCAAAGCTATCTTTCCTATCCTCGGTCTATTCAGTAAGTCGGGCCTCACTTTGCTAAAATCTATTTCATCTCTGTGTTTGTATTTTCATCTTAACTCACAGTCATTATATGTGGGGGGCTGCCTTTTCCTTTGGGGAATTTCTCTGAGGCAAGGTAGGCTTATTTTTCTATCTTCAGGGCTAGTTAGTTTCTCAGGCTGTGCCGAGTTGCATAGGGAGCGTTAGGCGCAATCCACGGCTACCTCTAGTGTGGTATGATAGGATTAGGAATTGCGGTCAGCAGAGTTCCCACGTCTCAGAGCTCGTCCTATGTTAGTAACTATCAGGTCACTTTGTGTGCTCTTAACCACTAGGTCCATTGTGGTTCTGAATCACCTGTTCATAACAGTTAGGCCTACTAAGCCTGTCTGCGGTCCCTCATTCCAATAGTCCTCCACTGACCACACCACTGCTGCCCGTGTACCCCTGGAACCTATTTTTAAGGGCCTACAGCCTACTTTTGTTATGTTAGGCCTACTAAGCCTGTCTGCGGTACCTCCTTCCAATAGTCCTTCACTGACCAGACCACTGCTGCCCGTGTACACTTGGAACCTATTTTTAAGGGCCTACAGCCTACTTTTGTTATGTTAGGCCTACTAAGCCTGTCTGCGGTCCCTCTTTCCAATAGTCCTCCACTGACCTGACCAATGTTGCCCGTGTACCCCTGGAACCTATTTTAAAGTGCCTACAGCCTACTTTTGTTATGTTAGGCCTACTAAGCCTGTCTTCGGTCCCTCCTTCCAATAGTCCTCCACTGACCAGACCAATGCTGTCCGTGTACCCCTGGAAGCTATTTTAAATTGCATAGAGCATCCTTTTTTTAATTGTAGGCATACTAAGTCTGTCTGCGGTCCATAATTGAAATTGTCCTCCACTGACCAGAGCAATGCTGCCTGTGTACCCCTGGAACCTATTTTTTAGGGCCTACAGCCTACTTTTGTTATGTTAGGCCTACTAAGCCTGTCTGCAGTCCCTCCTTCCAATAGTCCTTCACTGACCAGACCACTGCTGCCCGTATACCCCTGGAACCTATTTTAAAGTGCCTACAGCCTACTTTTGTTATGTTAGGCCTACTAAGCCTGTCTGCGGTCCCTCCTTCCAATTGTCCTCCACTGACCAGACCAATGCTGTCCGTGTACCCCTGGAACCTATTTTAAATTGCATAGAGCATCCTTTTTTTAATTGTAGGCGTACTAAGTCTGTCTGCGGTCCATAATTGAAATTGTCCTCCACTGACCAGAGCAATGCTGCCTGTGTACCCCTGTAACCTTTTTTAAACTGCATTGAGCCAAATTTTTTGTTTAAGGCCTACTACCTGTGTCTGTCAGCGCCACTCAATACAGCTGTCCTCCTCTGAAAAAAGCTGAGCGTCAATAGTCTGGTTTTCAGCCTATAGGAATTTGAAAACTGCATTGGGGCTACTACTTCGGTAGGGCCTACTAACGGTGTCTGCTGCTCCAAGGTGTTCTCCAGGTTGCCTCTCCATAGCTTCGATCTTCTAGCTCTCGTTCAGTAGTTTTTGTTAAATTCATAGCCATGAGTCTGACCAGACGTGTCTGACCATCTTAGAAATTGCATTTTTAAATTGCAGTTTTTTAATTGCTATGAATTAGACTAGAATTCCATGGGGCATTTGAGCATTCATCACTGCTGTACTTTCATCATCCTCATCACCACCTGTATCCTCTAATCAAGCTGTTTTGTCTACCCACAGGTATGCTGCTGTCCATCTACTCTGCCTTTCCTGCAATGTGTGTTTATGTGAACTGCATATAATTCCCACCTGGTATGCTGCTGTCCATCTACTCTGCCTTTCCTGCAATGTGTGTTTATGTGAACTGCATATAATTCCCACCTGGTATGCTGCTGTCCATCTACTCTGCCTTTCCTGCAATGTGTGTTTATGTGAACTGCATATAATTCCCACCTGGTATGCTTTGCTTACCCATTGTTTTCTATCCATCCGTATTTCACTTCCCTTGCTTCTTGCTTGCATACCTGAGTGGCCATCTACCCCACCCCCTCTTTATGACCTGGCTTAACTGTGAACATGTGCTCTAGACACACACGCCCACATCCTCCCTCTCAGCTGTGAGCCCTTAGGTGCCCATAAATTCATAGCCATGAGTCTGACCAGACGTGTCTGACCATCTTAGAAATTGCATTTTTAAATTGCAGTTTTTTAATTGCTATGAATTAGACTAGAATTGGACTGGAATTGACTGGAAGGTAAAGGAATAGAAAACCACTATAATGTTTCGGTTTCTTTTCACATTCACCCCGATACTACTCTATTTCTATCCGTGACAAAAGAACTGAGGCGAGCTTCCAGAGCTGCTGAGCGCAGATGGAAAAGATCCCACTCCATCGAGCACTTCATCGCATTCAAACAGTCCCTCACTGCTTTCAAAACCATGCTCGCCACAGCAAAACAAACCTACTTCTCATCTCTCATATCCTCCCTGTCTCACAACCCCAAACAGTTATTCAACACCTTCAACTCTCTCCTCCGTCCCCCAGCACCTCCTCCCTCCCCACTCATCTCAGCTGAAGACTTCGCCTCATTTTTCAAGCAGAAAATTGAGAACATCAGAGACAATTTTAGTAAGCAACCCCCAGAACCCTTCCTCCCAACTACCCAGCCCTCCACCTCCAAAACCAACTTCTCCACCATTACAGAAGACGGACTCTCCACTCTACTCTCAAGATCGCATCTCACCACCTGTGCACTTGACCCACTCCCATCCCACTTCATCCCAAACCTCACCACAGTCTTCATCCCAACCCTAACCCATCTCTTTAACCTATCACTAACAACTGGCATTTTCCCCTCAAGCTTTAAACATGCCACAATCACACCTATCCTCAAAAAGCCCTCTCTTGACCCATCCTCTGTATCTAGCTATCGCCCTATATCACTTCTCCCCTTTGCCTCAAAACTACTGGAACAACATGTCCATATTGAACTGTCCTCCCATCTATCTTCCTGCTCCTTCTTCGACCGCTTTCAATCAGGCTTCCGGTCACACCACTCCACTGAAACTGCCCTAACTAAGGTCACCAATGACCTATTAACCGCCAAGAGCAAGCGACACTACTCTGTCCTCCTCCTCCTGGACCTGTCCTCTGCCTTTGACACAGTGGACCATTCCCTGCTGCTGCAGACCCTCTCATCCCTTGGCATCACAGAATTGGCCCTATCCTGGATCTCATCATACCTAACTGACCGTACATTCAGCGTCTCCCACTCACACACCACCTCCTCACCTCGCCCCCTATCTGTCGGAGTCCCGCAAGGTTCAGTTCTAGGACCCCTGCTCTTCTCCATCTACACCTTTGGCCTGGGACAGCTCATAGAATCTCACGGCTTTCAGTATCATCTCTATGCTGACGACACACAGATCTACATCTCTGGACCAGATATCACCTCCCTACTAACCAGAATCCCTCAATGTCTGTCTGCTATTTCATCCTTCTTCTCCACTAGATTTCTAAAACTTAACATGGACAAAACAGAATTCATCATCTTTCCCCCATCTCACGCGATCTCCCCAACGAACCTATCCATTACAGTAAACGGCTGCCCACTCTCCCCAGTCCCACAAGCCCGCTGTCTTGGGGTAATCCTTGACACTGATCTCTCCTTTAAACCACATATCCAAACCCTTTCCACTTCCTGCCGCCTCCAACTCAAAAATATTTCACGGATCCGCACATTCCTAAACCAAGAATCTGCAAAAACCCTAGTCCATGCCCTCATCATCTCCCGCCTTGACTACTGTAACCTCCTGCTCTGTGGCCTCCCCTCTAACACTCTTGCACCCCTCCAATCTATTCTAAACTCTGCTGCCCGACTAATCCACCTGTCCCCCCGCTATTCCCCGGCCTCTCCCCTCTGTCAATCCCTGCACTGGCTCCCCATCACCCAGAGACTCCAGTACAAAAGCCTAACCATGACATATAAAGCCATCCACAACCTGTCTCCTCCATACATCTGTGACCTCGTCTCCCGGTACTTTCCTGCACGCAACCTCCGATCCTCACAAGATCTCCTTCTCTACTCCCCTATTATCTCCTCTTCCCACAATCGCATACAAGATTTCTCTCGTGCATCCCCCCTACTCTGGAATGCTCTACCACAACATATCAGACTCTCGCCTACCATCGAAACCTTCAAAAAGAACCTGAAGACCCACCTCTTCCGACAAGCCTACAACCTGCAGTAACCACCGATTGACCAAACCGCTGCACGGCCAGCTCTACCCTCACCTACTGTATCCTCACCCATCCCTTGTAGATTGTGAGCCCTCGCGGGCAGGGTCCTCTCTCCTCCTGTACCAGTTGTGACTTGTATTTTTCAAGATTATTGTACTTGTTTTATTATGTATACCCCTCCTCACATGTAAAGCGCCATGGAATAAATGGCGCTATAATAATAAATAATAATAATAATAATAATAATAATAGTTGTTGAAACAACACTGCATTAGGCCTACAAGTTGGGTCTGGGTTGTAGAGACGGTGTCTTCCGCTCCAAGGTGTTCTCCAGGTTGCCTCTCCATAGCTTCGATCTTCTAGCTCTCGTTAAGTAGTTGTTGAAACAACACTGCATTAGGCCTACAAGTTGGGTCTGGGTTGTAGAGACGGTGTCTTCCGCTCCAAGGTGTTCTCCAGGTTGCCTCTCCATAGCTTCGATCTTCTAGCTCTCGTTAAGTAGTTGTTGAAACAACACTGCATTAGACCTACAAGTTGGGTCTGGGTTGTAGAGACGGTGTCTTCCGCTCCAAGGTGTTCTCCAGGTTGCCTTTCCTGAGCTTCTATCTTCAGGCTCTTGTTAAATAGTTGTTAAATGGAACAACTGCATTTGGCCTACTAGTTGGTTTGGGGCCTACTAACAGTGTCTGCCGCTCCTTGCTGTTCTCCTGGTTTCCTGTCCTGAAATTCCATTTTCAGGCTCTCGTTAAGTAGTTGTTAATAGTAACATAGTAACATAGTTAGTAAGGCCGAAAAAAGACATTTGTCCATCCAGTTCAGCCTATATTCCATTATAATAAATACCCAGATCTACGTCCTTCTACAGAACCTAATAATTGTATGATACAATATTGTTCTGCTCCAGGAAGACATCCAGGCCTCTCTTGAACCCCTCGACTGAGTTCGCCATCACCACCTCCTCAGGCAAGCAATTCCAGATTCTCACTGCCCTAACAATAAAGAATCCTCTTCTATGTTGGTGGAAAAACCTTCTCTCCTCCAGACGCAAAGAATGCCCCCTTGTGCCCGTCACCTTCCTTGGTATAAACAGATCCTCAGCGAGATATTTGTATTGTCCCCTTATATACTTATACATGGTTATTAGATCGCCCCTCAGTCGTCTTTTTTCTAGACTAAATAATCCTAATTTCGCTAATCTATCTGGGTATTGTAGTTCTCCCATCCCCTTTATTAATTTTGTTGCCCTCCTTTGTACTCTCTCTAGTTCCATTATATCCTTCCTGAGCACCGGTGCCCAAAAACTGGACACAGTACTCCATGTGCGGTCTAACTAGGGATTTGTACAGAGGCAGTATAATGCTCTCATCATGTGTATCCAGACCTCTTTTAATGCACCCCATGATCCTGTTTGCCTTGGCAGCTGCTGCCTGGCACTGGCTGCTCCAGGTAAGTTTATCATTAACTAGGATCCCCAAGTCCTTCTCCCTGTCAGATTTACCCAGTGGTTTCCCGTTCAGTGTGTAATGGTGATATTGATTCCCTCTTCCCATGTGTATAAGTATGTTAGACTGCATTTGGCCTTCTAGTTGGGTTGGGGCCTACTATCGGTGTCTGCCACTCCTTGCTGTTCTCCTCCACTGAACAAAGCTGTTCCACCTGTTTACTACTGTTGCCAATTTTGAACTGCATTTAGACTACTTACTGATTTGGGCCTACTCTCTGTGTCAGTCTCTCATTACAGTTGTCCTCCACTGCAATGCCCCCTGGTTAGTCCTGTTACCAATTTTGAACTGCATTTAGCCCACTTTATTCTTTGGGCCTATATCTGTGTTTCCTCCTCATCCTGCCCATTGCCCAGCCAGTGATAGATGAGTCTGCTGGTACATTGACCCATAACGCAACTTTCCCCGTGCACGCTACACAGCAAGATTGTGACCCTGCTGAAAGTCAGGTTCCTCTTCCCGCATACCATACCACCTTACACGGGGACAAAGAGGAAGGTGCAGGTGAAAATGCAGGTTCCTTCATCAGGTGGGGGGAGGAATACTCGTTGGCGACGTCACTGGCACAGGGCCCCTCATAGTATGCAAAAGTGTCGCTGCCAGTGGGAGGCGCCCCCGCCGTGCAAACACACCGCCGTGCTTTGAGGGGCCCTGTGCCAGTGCCAATGCCAACGAGTGGGCCCCCCCTGCTTGCTCAGGATCACAGCACTTGCAAAGTTGAAATACTTACCTCTCCCTGCTCCACTGCCGTGACGTGGTCCGGATTTCCTGGGCCCACTAAATACTTGAACCAGCCCTACCCCCCACAACTTTAGCCAAATGACCCCCAATTTCCAATGCCTTACTATTATTATAAGGTAAACTAAGATTGACAAGCTTCAGTAACAAGAATGGATGTTTTTGCCATTAAAATGGGCACTGTACATGTTTTCCTGGCCTCCACTCACTGCCGACTATGCTCCCCCATTGACTTGCATTGGGTTTCGTGTTTCGGTCGATCCCCGACTTTTCGCGATAATCGGCCGATTCCACGTGACTGTTGAGTTCACGAAACCCGACTCGATCCTAAAAAACTAAAAGTCGCTCAACTCTACTCGGGGTGATTTGCCGAGAATGGCTGCCTTTTCTCCCATGCCTGTGCTACCAATGGCTGAAGACTGGGATGGGAGTGTGAGGATGACTGCGAACGTGGTGCTGTGGGTGGAATTACACTGGGTCTCTGGACAACAGTGCCAGAGGTTCTTGCATGCATAGTGATCCTGTGAGGAAGCCGAACCAGCTGTGTGTGAGCTGGAGGAAGAGGCTACAACACGAGCTGAAGAGGTGGAAGGTGCCGCTGTTGGTTGGCCCAGGTCTTCAGTGTGTTTTTGTAACTCCACCACGTGCTTGGTCTGCACATGTTTCCACATATTTGTGCTATTGAGGTTGCTGACACTTTTCCCTCTTTTGACTTTCTGATGACACAGCTTGCATTTGACAAAGCAAATGTCATCTCCAACTGTGTCAAAAAAGTACCAGGCACTGTAAGTCTTGGGAGTGCCCGTTTTGGCTTTTGGAAGAGGCATGCTACTAAAGGGTGCCGAAGTGGAGGCTACAGGCAACGCAGTCTTCACCCTCCCTCTCCCTCTTTGGGCCGTTCGGGGAATCTCTTCCTCAGAGCTGCTCCCACCACCTTCCTGTACCTCACGCCATGATGGGTAAAGGACCTCATCATCTACACTACCCTCTTTCGCCAACTGCTTCCCCTGGGTAGTCTCGGCAGCACAATACGCACCAGAAAGTGGCACCTGAGTCTCATCATCAGATGCGTACTGAGGTGTGCTGACCGGAGGCACTGGCCCACCCGCCTCTGGAATGCTACTTGGCTGGCCCCCTCTTTTCAAGCCAAGAGATTCAGAGAACAGAAGTAGAGATGGCTCCTGTCCTGGGCTCTCTGACTGCCTGGGCAATTTGGCAGGTGGTGAAGAGGCAGATGGGTGCTCTCCAGTGCTCTGTGCCTGAGAGAATGTGGCACTAATTGAAGTCGATGCGTTAGCTGTCATCCATCCAACAACGGCTTCAATTTGTTCATCCCGCAGCAGCGGGGTACGGCGATCTCCTACAAAGCTTTGCATGAAGGACTGTTCCCTGGTGAAACTGGGGGATAATGAGTCACCGGTGCCCACAGCAGACACAGAATCCCCACGTCCTCTCCCTGCTCCACGCCCATGTGCCTTACTCCCTGCCTTCTTCATCTTGGTAGACTGATAAAGATGGGCAGAGAAGTACTAAGGGCTTAGTGTGCTTATTCTTGAACAGCTCCTAACCGGTATAAGAAACACTAATTTTCTAAAGTGTGGACTAGACTTTAATATGAGCTAATGTGGCCTACATAACTGTAAAGTGGAGTGTTTGGTGAACTTCATTACCTTTTTTTCCGCAGAACAGACTACAGAGTGAGCTGCACTCACACACAGACCGTGCAGACAGCCGTGAACTGTGCTGCAAGGCCAAAAAAAGCTCCTCTATGTACTCCTATATAGTGTTTTTCCACAATCTAGCAGGATACGGATGGAAACCCACTAATAGGCAAAATTTGAAAAATGGAGCAGCAGGCAGCACTAATTAAAAAAAGGACAATTGAACAGTATGAGGCAGTGATGCACGCTGAGTTGACTACAACCAGCGGTGGCTGTAGAACAGACAACAGCATGAGCTGCACTCACACACAGACCTTGCCGACAGCTGCAAACAGCGCTGCAAGGCAAAAAACAAGGTTCTCACAAAGCGGTTGCTAAATTAGCCTGGGTAAAGCACAATGAAGCAAATCGCTATCCCTAAACTGGCCCTCAGTAAGAACACAGCATCCTGTCCCTAACTGAATTCACAGCAGAGTGAACCCAAAATGGTGGCGGCGACTTTTCTAGTGCATCATTATATAATTTCAGCAGCCAATCACAGCCATGCCAGTAGTTACATGCCTACCATGCAGAACAGGATGTGCCCACACTTCTAAACATTCCTCATTGGCTGAATTCGGGCTCTTTGAATTATGGAAACTTCCGATTCTGGTATCCGATATACTGAAAGTTTCGGAACTCGGTATCGGAATTCCGATACCGCAAATATCGGCCAATACCTGATACTTGCGGTATCGAAATGCTCAACACTAAGGATGTATGTACTCTGAGGAACACCGCACTATTGTACACATTCTGGCGTTTACTATATAGGACACTCTTACTAGCTATTATCTAGCGCATACCCGTATATACTCAGGTATATACTATTTTATATTTTATAGCATTTAAATTATGACTGGCTGCCTTATTAGAGAAGCAGGCTACAGGGAGGAAATATATTCTTATTCTCCCTGCAGCCACTCACTTTCAGTTGTTGGGGCAGTGCAACTGGTGGGTACAGTCACTGCTCACTAAAAAATACAAGGTAGTCTTTTGCTATAATGTTTATGCCCAATATCCTATACAGATGTATTTAAAATTTACAGTATCTTTATGAGCCCTTGAAACTAGGAACAAACAAACCTGAATGGGAAATTTCAGGGTCCATACGGAACATGAAGTGTCCATTACCAAACATAGAATATATACTCTATTCTGGTTTCCTGTTCGGGTTCCCTAGTCTAATAAAGCTTGTTGAAAGGCTGCCAATAAACATGCTTTCAATCTGTGGGCACTTCTGGAGCAATCACAGGCATGACAAGTATTGGCATGGATGTGATTGGTTGGTGCAGCACATGACCCGGCCGGTATAAAGGCCGGATCACGAGTGCCGCCATTGTTCTCTAATTAGTGTAGGGATAGGATGCAGCTGGTAGTGCTAGTATTGTGCTAACAGCCACTTTGTATACTCTGCATCCCTCTGCTTGTGGTAGTGCTGCCCTATACCTGCTCTGCACTCTCCACCTGTGAGAGTAGTGTGCTAAAATCCACTATAAGTAGTCTGCATCCCCCTGCCAGTGTGAGTACTGTTCTTTAAAAGCTGCTGTGTGTACTATGCACCCCTCAAACCTGTGTGTGAAAGTATGTGCTAAAACCTGTTATGTGTTCTCTGCACCACCTGCCTGTGGGAGTATTACCCTGTAACCCCTTAGTGATCAAGCCAATTTTGACCTTAATGACCAAGCCAATTTTTGCAATTCTGTCCACTGTCAATTTATGAGGCTATAACTCTGCAACGCTTCAATGGATTCCGCTGATTCTGAGATTGTTGTTTTTAGTGACATATTGTACTTCATGTTCGACTTACGTTTATTTGTGAAAAAAACTGAAATTTGGCAATTTAGCAATTTTCAAACTTTTTATTTTTATGCCCTTGAATCAGAAAATCGTGTCACACAAAATAGTTAATAAATAACATTTCTCACATGTCTACTTTACATCAGCACAATTTTGGGAACATGATTTTCTTTTAGGAAGTTATAAGGGTTAAAAGTTGACCAGCGATTTCTGATTTTTCTAACAAAATTTATAAAACCATTTTTTTAAGGACTACCTCACATTTGAATTGAGTTTCGGGGTAAATATGACAGAGCATACCCAAAAGTGACACAATTCTAAAAACTTCACCTCTCAAGGTACTGAAAACCACAGTCAAGAAGATTATTAACCCTTCAGGTGCTTCACGAGAACTAAAGCAATGTGGAAGAAAAAAGTGAACATTTTACTTTTTTCACAAACACTTTACTTTAGACCCAACCTTTTTTTATTTTCTCAAGGGTACCAGGAAAAAATGAACCCCAAAATTTGTTGTGCAATTTCTCCAGACTCAGTACACCGATACCCTGTATGTAGGAGAAAGCCACTGTTTGGGTGCATGGCAGAGCTTAGAATAGAGGGAGCACCATTTGACTTTTTGAATGGAAAATTGGATGGAATCAATGGTGGGCAACATGTCGCATTTGGAGACCCCTGATGTACCTAAACAGTGGAACCTCCCAATTCTAACTCCAACCCTAACACAGCCCTACCTCAAACCCTAATCCCAACCCTAACCACAACAATAACCCTAACCACAACCCTAACCCCAACCCCAACACCACCCTATCCCCAAACATCCTAACTGTAACCCCAACACCGCAACCGTAACCCCAACATCCCAACCATAACCCCAAAACAACCGTAACCTCAACACAACTAAACCCTAGCACAACCCTAAACCCAACACCACAACCATCACCCCAACCCTGACCCCAACATAACCTTAACCCTAACACATTCCTAACCTCAACATAACCCTAACCCCAACACAACCCTAGTCCCAACCCTAACCCTAGCTCCAACCCTAACCCTACCTCTAACCCCAACTTTAACTCTAGTCCCAGCTCTAACCCCAACCCTAACCCTAGCCCCAACCCTAACACTAACTGCAAAGAATGGAAAAAAATACACTTTTTTATTTTATTACTTTTACTTAACTAAGGGGGTGAAAAAGGAAGGTTTGATTTACTATTTTTTTTATTTTGATCAGTGTGATAGGGTCTATCATAGTGATCAAAATGAACAAATAGGAAAAATCTCCTATTGTTGCTAGGTACCAGCCGGCAGATCTCGGCGGCCACACATCTCATTGCCATTAGTAGTCCAAAGAAAAAAAAAATTCAGGACCGCTGTGTGAGTTCTCCAAAGAAATATATTGCATCAGTAGTCTCAAAGCCATTTCTGCACCCAAAATATAATTTTTCTGGACTGGTGTGTATTTTTTATTAGTTTGGGAAAATAATAATTGGCATCAGCCATCTATTTGTCATCTGTAGGCCAAACAAATAATTTTACTATACCGATATGTCTATGCAAGCAGTGTTTCTAAAAAAAAATTATATAATCCGCAGCCCTGCAGCCATGTTTTTGGGACAGGTGTCTAAAATATCTTTCTAGTCTGCAGCCATTTCTTTTAAAAATCTTTTAATGTACCACAGTGTTTCAAAACAATTGTGTACTCTGTAGCAGTGTTTTTGAAAGTAATGTGTCTGAAAAATCATTCTACTTTGCAGCCGTCTCTTTCTCATTTTTGCACCGAAAATTATTTTATTTTACCACTGTTTATATGAAATGAACAATAAATAAAAAAACACCAATTAAATAAAGGGCTTAAAGCATATTGGTATCGAATAGTGATGAGCGAGTGTACTCGTTGCTCGGGTTTTCCCGAGCACGCTCGGGTGGTCTCCGAGTATTTATGATTGCTCAGAGATTAAGTTTTCATCGCCTTAGCAGTATGATTTACAGCTAATAGCCAGCTTGATTACATATGGGCATTACCTAGCAATCAGGCAACCCCCACATGTACTCAGCCTGGCTAATAGCTGTAAATCATTCAGCTGCCATGATGAAAACTATATCTCCGAACACTAGCTAATACTTGGAGGTCACCCGAGGAACGAGTACACTTGCTCATCACTAGTATCGAACTCTCCCCACCTAAATACGTATTATAGGTCAAGTGGAGTACTCTAAATTTATAAATCACAACCAAAAAGAACAACAGACTAGCAACAAGACACGACATGAATAAAACATTACAAAATTTTTATTACACCAAAGATATTAACAAGTCGAACAAAATCACAAAATCCATATGAACATATCATATACTGTATAAACCTTAATACTACCTTGGCACACCTTGGAGACATTTTGCTTCCACCCAGCTTTCCTTGGTTTATTTACATTGTGACCATTTCACCCACCCCCTACTTACCTTCTCGTTTCCTCCAGTTATGTATGATATGTTCATATGGATGTTGTGATTTTGCTCGACTTGTTTTTATCTTTGGTGTAATAAAGATTTTGTAATGTTTTATCCATATTGTGGTTTGTTGCTACTCCGTTGTTTCTTTTTGGTTGCCCTGTTTATATGAATTAGTGTGTCTAACAAATTGTTCTATTCGGCAGTCGTCTTTTTTTGAGCAATGTATCTGAGAAATAATTCTACTGCACCTCCATATCTGTACGAGTTTTGGCTGTACCTAAAAAAAAATAACTGTTTCTTTAAGACTCTTGATGTACTCTGCGGCCCTGCCTCTAGGAATACTGTGCCAAGAAGCCTCTCTGTGTACGCTGCAGCTGTGTCTGTATGAGTTGTGGACCTAAAAATTAGTTACACTTCTCACATGTGCATAAAAACAGAATTATTCTACTCTGCAACCATGTCTGTGGGAATACTATGCCACAAAAACCTTTGTGTGTACTCTGTACGCGTCTCTTTGGGAGTACTCAAAAAAAAGCCTTTGTGGGGATACTCTGAAAAACAGTCTGCATGGGTGTACTATGAAAAAAACACCATCTTTTAATTTTTTTTATTTCAATTTGGGTTGGCCTTAAAACATTGTGAATGGAAAATGCAATAAACAAACTGCGGTTGAGTCTAAGGCTATGTGTACACGTTGCGGATTCTCTGCGGACCCGCAGCGTATTTTTGCAGTGCAGAAACGCTGCAGATCCGCAATTGATTTACAGTACAATGTAAATCAGTGAGAAAAAAAATGCTGTGCACATTGAAAATCCGCTGCGGAAACGCTGCAGTTTAAAAGAAGTAGCATGTCACTTCTTTTTTGTGAATCTGCAGCGTTTTTGTATCCATTCCATTATAGAAAACGACAGGGGTAAAAAACGCAGCAAACCCCGCAAGAAAAAAGCAGCAAAAAGGCACAAAAAATGCAGCGGAACCGCACAAAAAATGCCACAAATCCCAGGTGCGTTTTCTGCCAGGAGAAGCAGGCTCCGCACCAGAAATTCCTAAGCCTAATCCACAACGTGTGTGTGGCACCCCTAGGGGTATTTGCCACAAAAATAGTTACTGACAGTAAGTACAAATACTAAAATAGCAAGACTGCACTACCACCTCTGGCCAGAAGGGGGAGCTCCAGAGACTCCCCTTGATCCATTCTGGTCTGAGAGAAGAAATGGCAGTTGGGCTAAGGAGCTGAAAGTGAGAGGTCATACAGTTGAATCTCTAACAGCCCTGTGACTGTTACCAGGCCTAAATCACCGGCCTGAGGAGAAGAGGGATAGAGAAAAAGGACATTGTGAGAACCGGGTAGCATTAATCACTACCCAGAACAGGCGCAAAGACGGATACCGGATCCGTGGCTGTATTCATTATATATAATACAGCAACCGGAAAAACGTGAGGTGATATCAGCTTCACTAGGGCCGGACGCAGCAACAGACACAGAGTTCAGCGGTACTCCCAGAGGGGGTAAACCGATAAAAGGACTCGGGTTGCCCGTCGAACCAGGACCCGGAGGGGACAGATTGGGCCGGCAGCCAGTTCACATACAGCAGCAGGGCCACACAGAAATTGCGCACAATAAGAGGCGAAGACCCCGGCAGGGTCAAAGTAACTCAGAGTTCCCATACAGACTCCGGTGACAGGACTGGTTGTAAATCTTTTTATGTTAAAGTAAACTGGTTAAACGTTTCAGTGCCTCAGTCTTTCATTTGGACAATAGCCATCTATCCAGGATCGAGATCGTCACCGCTGGGAGAACCTGCTGCTGATCAAGTAAGTGCCTGTCCCCTCATGATACCCCTTACACTGTGCATTGCCTGAGGCCACAGCACCGGGTCAAGCCACCCGTGACATCCCCCTCAAGAGACAGACTCCATTGGTCCGGTGCTGGGTATCCCGGTCTCCTGGGCGTCACAATTGGCGTCACGAACAGGATCTAGCCAGCCCGTATACCGGGTATTGTGTGCCGTGATTGGAGCCCAAAACTGTGAAAACTGGGATGAAAAATCTTGAAAATTGACTTTATTAAAGAAAAATCCATTCCCCATTGAAAACTATTGAAAGTGACTTTTCCCCATTGGTTATAATGGAGTAAAGATGGCCGCCATCCCCTGAGGTAATCACTTCATAACCGTTAGGCGCGAGACTGTTAATTGAGCTACGCCATTACCTGAGCCCCAGTCTAACTGAAAAACTTCAGAATCCGCCATTACTGAGCGCGCGGCGGGCGGGAGCAGCAGGGGGCGTGTCATTGTGGGCGGCACCAAGCTGAGCGCTCTGACATCAGAGCAAGGGGAAAATCGATCCTGCTGCACAGCGGAACGAATCTACACTATCCCGACGGAAGGGTCCGGATTAACTAAGGGGGCACAGTATGTCGCAGCACGGAGACGCCGCAGCACCCGGCAACGCTAATGCAGCTGAAAGACAGAGTGTCAATAGAGAGTCCGGTAGCGCAGCGGTGCAAGGAGTGGCGCCCATCATGCCGGTGCTGATGCCATATACCCCGGGTGGCCCATGGCTTCCAATGTATGAAGGTGAGCCTAATACCCTTGACGATTTCAGAGAAAAGATGCTGGCCCATTTTGACATGTTCCCTGTGGGTGAAGTTCAGCGTGTTAGTCTCCTGATGATGCAGTTAAGTGGCCATGCTAAGCGAGAAGTCACAGCATGGGCAGCTGATCTAAAAGGCACTGTTGAACGCATATTTGCTGGATTAAAAGCTACATTTGAAACCACGGCCAGCAGCAAAGCTAAAATACGATTCTTTAATTGCAAACAAAAAGCTAATGAGGGCGTGAGAGACTTTGCCTTAAACCTGCAGGAAGCCCTTAAATCACTTACACTGGCTGAACCCATTTTTAACACCGGAGCGGATAAACTGCTAAGAGATCAATTTATTGAGGGACTCTACACCCCTTCTCACCGGGGGCATGTGAGCATGCTTGTTTTTAAGAACCCTGAATTGACATTTGCCCAATTAATGGAGAGCGCTATACGTCTCCAGCTGGCAGAGGCACCTCGGGATCAGGATCCTGTGCAACCCATGGCAGAGGCACCTCAACAACAGGGAGTGCCAGTGACATCAGCTATGTCTGGGGCCATTGCTAAGCCCCTGGGGCCCACTACTAATGAGGCTCTTCAACAAAAGCTTGACTCTTTAGCTGATGTTGTTGCTTCAATGGCTAAAACCATGCAGGAGATGAAAGGACACAAAATGGAGTTGGCAAACTGTAGAGAGGATGTTCCATGGATGAGACCCCGGAGATACCCGACATGGAGAGGACGACCCCGCGACCGCTACCAACCGGATGGACAGCCCATTTGCCGCCATTGCCAGCAGCCGGGCCACTTTGCACGAGATTGTGATTTAAACGGGAATCCCCTGGGAATGCGGGCCGCTTCGCAGGAATGAACTTTCAAGGCCCAACACCCTGGCACGACAGGTACATCGGAGGACGACCCATTATCCCTATCGTGCTGGACGGAATTCCCCTCAACGCTTTGCTGGACACAGGTTCCCAGATTTCATCTATACCGTATATCCTTTATAAGAGGTACTGGGCTGATGCAGATATTGATAAAGGGCCCCCTGATGTTGAACTAGATATATGGGCCAGTAATGGTAAGTTGGTACCGAAACTAGGATTCAGGGAGATGACCATAAATATTGGTAAAGTAGAACTGAAGAAACAGGGTATAATTGTTGTTGATGTTGACCGGCGGAACTGTGAACCAACTGTATTGATAGGAATGAATGTGTTAGAGAACTGCTTTTCCGAAGTCATTTCTGTCTTACAGCAAATTGCTGAAACTGCCCAATCCTGCCAGCAGAGAGTTCTCCGGAGGGAAATAAAAGTATTGATGTTAAGGCAACAGGTAGAAGTTGCAGGTGGAGAAATCGGCAGTGTGAGGGTAAGTGATCCAACGTCTATTGTAATCCCACCAAAAACAGAAATGCTGGTATGGTGTAGAGCAGCCATTGGTACTAAGGGACGAGATTATCAAGCCTTAATAGAACCAGTGTACACCGACAGCAGGCCCACTATACTCACAGCACGAGGGATAGTCGAGGTACACCGGGGACGAGTGCCGGTACGACTTTTGAACTGTGGAGAGGAAGAGGTCACTTTGCCAAGGTATGCTACAATGGCAAAGCTATATACTGTTGACAACAATGCCATCACAACCATTGAGCCCTTAGAACCAACCTGTCAGGTGGAAGGCAATGGCTCAGATGGAGAAATGGAGGATTGGTGCCAACAGCTACACGTGGGCATAAATTCAACACCTACCCATCAAAAACAAGGGGTGTATAGGCTAGTGACGGAATATGAACAAGTCTTCAGTAAACACCCATTGGACTTCGGACGGATAGAAGGGGTAGAACACACAATCCCCACAGGTGACCATCCCCCAATAAAAGAAAGATATAGACCCATACCGCCCGCTCACTATCAATGTGCAAAAGATATGCTGAGGGAAATGAAACAGGCCGGGGTAATAAGAGACAGCTGTAGCCCCTGGGCGGCCCCTCTAGTGATTGTCAAAAAAAAGGACGGAACCATGAGAATGTGCGTAGACTACCGGAAGATTAATAACATCACCCATAAAGACGCCTACCCCTTGCCTAGGATAGAAGAGTCCTTAACTGCTTTGAAATCTGCTAATTATTTTTCCACCTTAGATTTAACAAGCGGGTATTGGCAAGTCCCTGTGGCTGAGAGAGATAAGGAAAAGACGGCATTCACCACACCAATGGGTCTATGTGAATTTAATCGCATGCCGTTCGGACTCTGCAACGCATCCGGTACCTTCCAGCGGCTGATGGAATGCTGCCTCGGACACAAGAACTTCGAGACCGTCCTCCTGTACCTAGATGATGTGATCGTCTACTCGAAGACTTACGAACAACACTTAATAGACCTGGCAGAAGTGTTCGAAGCCTTATCCAGGTATGGCATGAAAGTCAAGCCATCCAAATGTCACCTTCTCAAGCCAAAGGTACAGTACCTGGGACACATCGTGAGTTCGGAGGGAGTAGCACCAGATCTCGAGAAAATAAGCGCCATAAGGGATTGGCCAAGACCTACCAGCGCAAAAGAAGTGAGACAATTCCTGGGATTGGTGGGTTACTATCGCAGATTTATAAAAGGATTTACCAAGTTGGCAGCACCCTTGCAAGACACCTTGGTAGGGCAGACGAAGAAACCTTCAAACCGAAACCCTCCTTTTCAGTGGAACGACGAAAGGGAAGACTCCTTTGAACAACTAAAGAAGGCACTAACCGGAGAAGAGGTTCTGGCATACCCAGATTACCATCAACCTTTCATCCTCTACACCGATGCCAGTAATGTGGGACTAGGAGCGGTGCTGTCACAAAAGCAAGAAGGTCGGGAGAAAGTCATCGCCTTTGCAAGTAGAAAGCTCCGGCCTACTGAAAGAAATTCAGAAAATTACAGCTCCTTCAAATTGGAACTACTGGCAGTAGTTTGGGCTGTGACGGAGCGTTTCAAACACTATCTGGCCGCTGCAGAATTTATTGTCTATACTGACAACAATCCGTTGACCCACCTGGACACAGCCAAATTAGGTGCGTTAGAACAGCGATGGATAGCCCGGTTATCTAATTACAACTTCATAATCAAGTATCGAGCAGGTTGCAAGAATGGAAATGCCAATGCCCTATCCCGGATGCCACACTTGAGAGATGTAGAAGAGGAAACGGGGGAGCTTGAAGAAATTGAACTACCAGCCTTCCATCGTCCCAAGGCAAAACATCATCAGTAAAGTACCTATCAGAAACAACAAGAGGTGAATTTTAATCCGTTAGCACACCATAGATGGGCTGACACCCAAGACAGCAATCCGGCTGTGAAGTTGGTGAAGGAACTGTTGACTGAGCAAAGTGCATATCCCGATGAGGATGCCCCAGAAGAGACGCATCAACTCTGGAAAGAGAGAGGCAAAATGTTCCTGTATCAAGGGAAGCTCTGTAGAAGATACACCAATCCGAAAACACATGAATTGGTTTGGCAGATTATTGTGCCTAAACAAGATGTGAAGATGGTCCTCGAAGCTTACCATAATGGTGCTGGTCACTTCGGTTGGAAAAAGTTAGAAGTACTTCTAAGAGAAAGATTTTATTGGGTCGGGATGAGAAAATCAATCGAACAGTGGTGCAGAAATTGTGGCCCATGCAACCTCAGAAGAAACGATCAAAAGAACCAAAGAGCACCACTGCAGCCCATAATCACCAAACAACCACTTGAACTTGTAGCCATGGACCACGTGAAGTTGACACCAAGCCGGTCCGGCTATGTCTATGCCTTGACCATCGTGGACCATTATTCACGTTTCTTGGTAGTAGTACCCGTAAAAGATCTGACAGCAAAAACAGCAGCCAAAGCGTTCCAAACGTACTTTTGTAGACCCCATGGATATCCGGAACAGGTTCTCACCGACCAAGGTACAGCCTTTGAATCAGAGATCTTCAGAGAATTCTGTAATATGTATGGTTGCAAAAAGATCCGGACGACGGCCTATCATCCACAAACAAACGGCTTATGCGAGAAGATGAACCATATTGTAATAGACCTACTAAAGACTTTACCTGAGACAGATAGGAATCAATGGCCAGAGAAATTGCCTGACTTGGTGGATCTGTATAATCATGTCCCGGTGAGCTCCACCAACTGCACCCCAGCTTACCTTATGCGTGCAAGACCCGGCTAATTACCAATCGATCTAGAAATGGGAATTCTGAAACCAGACGCAGAAGTTCAAGACTCCAATTGGGATATCATACGGCAAAAGCAGTATCGCCAAGTGCAAGAGAGTGTGGAAAGAAGCCTTCAGCAAACTAGAGAAAGACAAGAGCGAACTTTCAACCAGAATGCTCTAGCGACCCCATTAAGACCGGGTGACCAAGTGCTCAAGAGAAATCGTCGAACCAACAAACTAGACAATCAGTGGGAAGCCGTACCCTACACAGTTTTACCAACAAGAATGGATAATCCTAAAATGTGTCTCATTAGCAAAAACGGAGGCTTAACATCTGTACTAGTGTCAAGAGACAATCTTAAATTGTGTCCGGAAGCATTGAAAGAGCCAGAAGTTGTCCAGCCAGAACCAGAAGTTATTCAACCCATACAGGTTCAACCAGTAAAGGAAAAAGAAGAGGAAATGTATCACACCTGTATAGGAGACTTTCCCAAAACCCTACTAACATACCATGGTGCAGTAGTGGTTCCCATGGTGGCCTTTTACCCAACACCGAACCCAATACCAGAAGTCCCAAGACAGGAAGAGGCTGACCCCGTACTACAGGAGGTTCCAGGCCAGGAAGAACAGATTCCTGATCAGAGTAATCTCATTCACGGTGGACTTGCCAACTCCATAGTCATGGAATTATCTTTAGCAGAGCGGGCAGATACTACATCCGCAGTAGACAGTAGTACACCACATGAAGAGATACCGCTATTACGTAGATCACAGCGTAGTACCAAGGGCCAATTACCGGCCAGGTATGCTGATTACCAACTATAAAGCTCATAATGTGAATTGTATATATGTTATGCCATATATAGTTAAACAGAAAATGTAGTATAGTCATTGTTATCAGTCTGCAACGTTTAAGCCCAGTGCCTACAGAGACTTGTCTGTATGAACTTATTGCATATTCTTGAACTTTTTATCAGCCCGGAGGCACTAAATCAAAGCTCCGGAAAGACTGCGTTTTGAACTTTGCTTTTGGCTCTTTTTGAACTTTTTTTAGACTTTATATTGATAACTCCGTTGGAAAAATGGAACTAAATTCCTGGACACTAAGTACAGTGCCTTTCCTAATACCTTCAAGGATAGAACTGTATTAATGGACGCTATTTGAAGTGACTTTTTACAGAACTCTATTTTTGTTTCCTTGAGTGGTTTTTGTAACTTTTCATTTTTATGACTCTGTACATATTAATTGTTATTTCAAAATGTTATTGTCCCACAGTCCCGGAGTACTGTTCTTAACTAAGGGGGAATGTGGCACCCCTAGGGGTATTTGCCACAAAAATAGTTACTGACAGTAAGTACAAATACTAAAATAGCAAGACTGCACTACCACCTCCGGCCAGAAGGGGGAGCTCCAGAGACTCCCCTTGATCCATTCTGGTCTGAGAGAAGAAATGGCAGTTGGGCTAAGGAGCTGAAAGTGAGAGGTCATACAGTTGAATCTCTAACAGCCCTGTGACTGTTACCAGGCCTAAATCACCGGCCTGAGGAGAAGAGGGATAGAGAAAAAGGACATTGTGAGAACCGGGTAGCATTAATCACTACCCAGAACAGGCGCAAAGACGGATACCGGATCCGTGGCTGTATTCATTATATATAATACAGCAACCGGAAAAACGTGAGGTGATATCAGCTTCACTAGGGCCGGACGCAGCAACAGACACAGAGTTCAGCGGTACTCCCAGAGGGGGTAAACCGATAAAAGGACTCGGGTTGCCCGTCGAACCAGGACCCGGAGGGGACAGATTGGGCCGGCAGCCAGTTCACATACAGCAGCAGGGCCACACAGAAATTGCGCACAATAAGAGGCGAAGACCCCGGCAGGGTCAAAGTAACTCAGAGTTCCCATACAGACTCCGGTGACAGGACTGGTTGTAAATCCTTTTATGTTAAAGTAAACTGGTTAAACGTTTCAGTGCCTCAGTCTTTCATTTGGACAATAGCCATCTATCCAGGATCGGGATCGTCACCGCTGGGAGAACCTGCTGCTGATCAAGTAAGTGCCTGTCCCCTCATGATACCCCTTACACTGTGCATTGCCTGAGGCCACAGCACCGGGTCAAGCCACCCGTGACATCCCCCTCAAGAGACAGACTCCATTGGTCCGGTGCTGGGTATCCCGGTCTCCTGGGCGTCACATGTGCACATAGCCTAACAATGGCTGGGTGTGGCAGGTATACTTCTATATACAGCCAAAATTATGGACAAGTCCTGTGAGATCCAAATCTGATTTATTTTAATGAATGTCAGCTGACTGACACCAGACTGTGATGACACCTCTTGCCATGCTGAACATACGCTCGGAAGTACACTTTCTGGAGGGCAGGCCAGCACCTCCAAAGCATAAAGGGCACGCTGAGGCCATGTGTCCAATTTGGAGGCCCAAGAGTTAAATGGGCCAGACCTATATGGAGACGTGTGTACAAATACTCTTCCATCATGTTATTGAAGCTGTCTTGCTCATAGATTTAATCCCTTGAGCTTATGTATTATGGTCAGCTTCTCTTTCTGTCAAGCCAAAGGAGACAAACCTTTTCTCTTGGTGTTTGGGTTCTGTTTTCTTGCAGCAGTCTGCCTAGCTTAACAAAGGTGTTTTCATTTGTCAACCGATCACCTTTTGGGTGCAGCTTTATATTCTGTCCTCCAGCGGCAGATTCCTGCTGATGATTGATTCATTTAGGTGTTCTGACATTGTATTGATGTTTAGAGCCAGTCTGTGAGCTAAGGATTTTCACCTTGCTGTTTCTTTGCTATAATTTGCACCTCACTTCTGTTTAACATTAGTAAGTAGGCTGTATGTTTGTTAAAAGTAATTGTTTTATTCTCTGGTATTTCATTGTTTGCATTACTCACTGTAACATCTTGGCTCCTGCCAATATGGACCATACCAGATGGTAGTGCTGGATGTTGCAATGTGCAGTAAGGTTTTCCACATTTCTGCCTTGCTAACCCTCCCTTCTGAGGTGGTGCCGTTGCACCAGCAGGGTTGGCGACTTCCTACTCCTCTTCCTTGTGCTTCCACCAAGCCACCGCTGTCAGGTGAGGACGCCTTCAGTAGTGCATCTTAGAGTGTGCATTTGTTACTGCATTGTCTGATCATGCTCTAGTGACGGTAGTAAGGATGGCACATTGTGCTTGTAGTGGGGATCAAGCAGTGTGGCCGCACAATAATCAGCACTTATTACAATTCGGGCAACTCGGAGGTCACAGCAGCATGTTTTGCCTCTTGTATGCTAGGCTGTCCAGAGGCAACGACAAGCTTTCCTCAGGGGGAGGTGTATCATCTGGGTCCTCTGCATCATTTGCATCCTCTGTATCCCTCCATGCTCCAGTGATGCCCAAGAGCTGCTTTGAGTGCCACCCTGCTGTGAACATGGTTGTTTCATATCCTCTTCCTCATCCTCTTAAACTGTCCCCTGGCTGGACATTTGTGTACCTGGTCACTGTTGGTACAAGAACTTATCCTTTAAGACATGTGCATGACTAGCTTGATAATGGTCTCTGTTCCTTCTCCTCTTGTGACACAAACTCATCCATAATAGCCTGAAGCTTTGTTTTTCTAGGAGGAATAGAAGTATGATAGTAATGCTGATTATAGTGTCATAATTGCTGTCCATGTTCATGGAGTACTCTTTTAGCACATCACGTATGGAGGCCTACTTGTTGGTCATGAAGTGGTTCTGCAGTTGCATGCTGCAACTCAAACTCCAGTATCACCTGCTGCTGCTCTCACAGTCTCTCCAGCATATGCAAACTGGAGTTCCACTTTGTGAGTTTGTCACATATGGGGTGGTGAGTAGGGTTGAGCGAAACGGGTTGGCCATTTTCAGAAGTCGCCGACTTTTGGCAAAGTCGGGTTTCATGAAACCGACCCGACCCCTGTGTGGGGTTGGCCATGAAGTCGGCGATCTTCTGAATCTGGTATCGGAATTCCGATCCCGAGTTCCGATATGTTTGCAATATCGGAAATCGGTATCGGAATCCATATTTAAGTGTAAAATAAAGAATTAAAATAAAAAATATCGCTATACTCACCCTCTGACGCGCCCTGGTACTAACCGGCAGCCTTTCTTCCTTCGAATCAGCGCTTGCAGGACCTTGCGGTGACGTTGCAGCTTGTGATTGGTCACGCGACCGCCCATGTGACCGCTCGCGCGACCAATCACAAGCCGTGACGTCACCGCAAGGTCCTGCAAGCGCTGATTCTTCGGAAGGAAGGCTGCCGGAAAGAAGCAGGGCGCGTCCGAGGGTGAGTATATACCTAATAGGAATATACTCACCCTCGGACCTGCCCTGCTTATTTCCGGCAGCCTTCCTTCCTAAGAATCAGCGCTTGCAGGACCTTGCGGTGACATCGCAGCTTGTGATTGGTCGCGCGAGCGGTCACATGGGCGGTCGCGCGACCAATCACAAGCCGCGACGTCACCGCAAGGTCCTGCAAGCGCTGAATCGAAGGAAGGTTCCCGGTTAGTACCAGGGCGCGTCCGAGGGTGAGTATAGCGATATTTTTTATTTTAATTCTTTATTTTACACTTAAATATGGATCGCAGGGCCTGAAGGAGACTCCTTCAGACCCTGGGAACCATTGGAAACCCAATGCACTGCATTGGGTTTCGAGACTTTTTTATAGGATCGGCCGATTTCACTCGACCCGACTTTTGAAAAAGTCGGGTTTCGTGAAACCCGACCCGATCCTATAAAAGTAAAAGTCGCTCAACCCTAGTGGTGAGTGGTAAGGCAGAAGTAAAGAGGCAGCGCAGACAGTTTGCAGCTTCAGCAACAGCTTTAAGAGTAGGTGCACATGGTCAGTAAATGTTGGCTGCAGGTTGGATGCTGCATACTCAACCCTGCCAGGTTTGAGGTTCAATGGCACAAACCACACATCTGTCTGTTCTTTCATACCCATTCACAGCTCCTGCACAGTGTGAAACCTTTCCTACAAACAAATGAGTTTCAGAACAGCTTGTTGCAGAACAGCATTTAGCCAGTGGCCAGTTAGAGAGATATAACGTCCCTGCCCGTGCTTACTGGTCCATGTATCAGTGGTTATGTGGACCTTTTCCTTGCTGGCATTGCACATCGCATGCCTGATTTTGTATGCAATATGTTCGTGCATGGAAGGGATGGCCTGCCAAAATTGTATTGGTGGCTGGAAACTAGATCCTTTGGTTACTGTAATCCCAGCGTATTGTAAGCCCTTTGAAAATCACTTGCGAGGCCACCTATAGAATATGGGATCTAGTGTTTGGATGATGAACAGCTGGACCCTTCAATGGGTTGATGTAGAGATGCTCAGTGATACTGCTGATTGTGGTGCTTTCACATCCTCTCTTTGAGGAGAGCCAGGTGGCCCTGTTGCTCTGGAGGGGGGGAAAGAGTCAGATACTGCATCAGAAAAGGGAGTAGGAGGAGGCTCAGATCTCTCCTTGCTATTCAAGTTTGTACTCCACTGAGGCTTGTGCTTTGCATTAAAATACCTCATCATGCAGGTGGTGCTCAAGTCAAGAACATTTATGCCTAGCTTCAGTTTGTGCTAGCACAGTGTGCAAACCAGCCGTGACTTGTCAGGGATCTGCTTTAAACTGGCTTTGGTGTGCTCAGTTCATCTGTGTGGTGGTCAGTAGCAGTTGATGTACTGGCTAGGGGTCACCCATGATACTTTTGCACCCTGCTCCCTCATTTGCTGTGCAAGTGGAGCAGTGTGGCCACCATCTCTTCCTCCAAAACTGCCCACATCATTTGAATGACCTTGACTCCATGTGTGGTCTACGAACTCATGATCCCCATTGCATCTTCGCACCTCTCCAGTCTATCTGTAACTCTGCTGCCCTACTATTCCACTACTGTTCTCACTACTCCTTCACTTCTCCTCTCTGAAAATCCCCTTATTGTCTTTCAATTCCACAATGTATCCACTTCAAGTTACTAACACTTCCCCGGAAGTTCAGAGATGTATAGAGGAAACAGATTATAGACTGTTTCCCCTATACATCTCTGAACTAATCTCAACATTCATCTCATTGTGACGGGGTGTACGGCAGAGCAAGAAGGGACAACAGGCCGAGGGATGATTCAACAGATTTATTATCAAGAACGCTGAAATAACACATGCAGGTAGATCTAACGAGTCCACAATTAGTCCAATGGAACAGGTTCAGGGGCACCTCCCGATAATCCTTGTGCCAGGTAACAAAGCAATAGTCCACACGAGTCCAATAGATCCCAAAACAATCTCACAAACGACGAGATATGTCCTCAGCTCAAGTCTCGCCCCGTTCGCTTCCGCAGTCCCAGATGGACATGGGGTCTTGCCTCAGCTAAGAATCCCCACTCCTTCTCCTTCAAGGATCAACTCACATCTGATCTCAAAATAAGAATAGATTGTCTGAGCTCCTGAGATCCGCCCATGAAGGGGTAGGGGTCACACCTTCTATTCAATGGTTGGGTCAATGAGAAGATTCTAGACTGGTGGGCTCCAGGCTCCTAGACGGTAGTATTTACATTTGACTAGCCACCTGCTGTGAGGAAGAATGGCTATTCTTTCCCTAGTGGTGTGGACAAAGCTTAATTACATTATAGCTTAGGGCTGCAAGTATTGGGGGAAGGAGACATTGTTACAGGTGAACTCCCAGCACAAGAGAATACATAAATTACAGCTAATAGAAACCAGAGAACAGTTACATACATCAAATGGCATATTATTCAAATACAGGACAGGGAAAAAGTACAGATCATGACACTCATCTCCACAATTGTACATTCCTCAACCAATTGCCTGCAAGTATCCTCCACTTGAAGAATTCTGTGGGCCAACACATTCAATTATCCCCTACTTTCAGAACTTTGAAGTGGAACTTGAAAACCCATGTCTCCAGAACAGCTTACAGCCTGCAATGACCCTGCTTCCACATCACCAACACTGGGGCTGATGCCAGGCTCGGACTGGCCCATATGGTAACAAGATAATCCCCCAGTGGGCCCCCAACCCCACTGTATTGGCAGTACTTGGCATAATTCACTCTGTTCAGGAAAAAGCAGCATCTCATCATTCATTAACAAAACTACACATAGCCCTTACTCCGGCTATTTTACAGCCATGTTACAGCACTGATGTTTGGGTGCCCATTGACATGAAGTATGCTGCATACTGTATATAGTTCATTATTGAGACATGTTCAATAACCTTCTAATTTGCTCCTAATGGTGTATTTATCAGTCTAAAGCTGAGTTCACAGAAGCATATTACACGTTCCTTATATACAGTATTGACCGCAGTACCCAGATTGACCACACTGACCACATGTCTCTCACCCTCATGGGTCTATGAAGCTATGAATTAGGAGACCCATGGTCACTCCAAGCAATGCAGTCCATATATACTGTAGACCACGAACTAAACATGTGTGAACCCAGACTAAGGGCTTGCAGAGCCGGAGTTAAAACCATACAGCACACTCATGAATGTTTTTCAATACGGCTGTTCAGATTAAAAAAAAAATTATTGTGTCATGCACTCTTCTCTTCTGTGTTTTATAAAAATACAGTAGTTAATGTATTGTATGAAAACCCACCAATTCAAGTCAATCGATGGACAAAAAACACAGATCCTAAGTGGATAATCTATCTTGCATCCAATTTCTACTAATACATTGACATTATTAACATAGGGAAATGTATTTAAACATGTACAGTGTGGGAAATATGTACTTGATCCCTTGCTGATTTTGTAAGTTTGCCCACTGACAAAGACATGAACAGTCAATAACTTTAAGGGTAAGTTAATTGCAACATTGAGAGATAGAATAACAAAAATAAAATCCAGAAAATCACATTTTATAAATTATATACATTTATTTGCATTTTGCAGCGAGAAATAAATGTTTGATCCCTCTGGCACACAGGACTTAAAGGGACTCTGTCACCTGAATTTGGAGGGAACAAGATTGCCTTGTGCAGGCATGTACTACGGAGGACAGAGAATGAACTTCAATCCAACATTGCAGCCAGCATGCAGCCAGCGGGTAAGGAAAGGGTGAATCAAACACCCAAAAACCCCGCCCCTATGGTTGAAAATTGTTCCCTCCAAATTCAAGTGACAGAGTCCCTTTAATACTTGATGGAAAAACCCTTGTTAGCAAGCACAGCAGTCAGGAGGAATTTTGGTCCACTACACTTTTCAGATCATCTTTAAATCAATACATTTTTGAGACTGTCGCTTGGTAACATGGAGCTTCAACTCCCTCCATAAGTTTTCTATGGGAATAAGGTCTGGAGACTGGCTAGGCCACTCCATGATCGTAATGTGCTTCTTTTTGAGCCACTCATTTGTTTCCTTGGCTGTATGTTTTGGGTCATTGTCTTGCTGAAAGACCCAGCCATGGCCCATTTTTAATGTCCTGGTGGAGGGAAAGAGGTTGTCACTCAGGTTTTTACGGTACATGGCTCCATCCATGTTCCCATTGATGCAGAGAAGGGGTTCTGTGCCCTTAGCAGAGAAACACCCCCAAAACATAATGTTTCAAACCTCCATGCTTGACAGTGGGGACAGTGTTCTTTGGGTCATAGGCAGCATTACTTTTCCTCCAAACACGTCGAGTTGAGTTAATGCCAAATACCTTAATTTTTGACTCATCTGACCACAGCACCTTCTCACAATCACTCACAGAGTCATCCCGGTGTTCATTGGCAAACTTCATATGTGCCTGCACATGTGCCTTTTTGAGCAGGGGGACCTTGCGGGCACTGCACAATTTTAAACCTTTAAGGCGTAATGTGTTACCAATGGTTGTCTTGGTGAATGTGGTCCCAACTGCCTTGAGACTATTAACACATTCTCCCTGTCTAGTTTTAGGCTGATCTCTCACCTTCCTCATGCTCAAGGATACCCCAGGAGGTGCGATTTTTGCATGGTGCCCCAGATTGATGTCGATTGAAAGTCATTTTGTGCATGAAAAAATGGAGTGCACTCGCCGGTCCCGAAAACAATGATCCTTTATTAAGACATGTGCAATGTACAACAGGGAGAATGTGGACAAAGACGGACGATGGCCATTTCGCGCTACCGCGCTTCCAGCCGTTGTCCGTCTTTGTCCACGTTCTCCCTGTTTTACACTGCACATGTCTTAATAAAGGATCATTGTTTTCGGGACTGGGAGTGCACTCCATTTTTTCTTGCATTTTGTGTTTTGGATTACCATTGACATTTCCGGATTTGTGCACCCGAGTGTCCCATTTTGGGCAATAAAAAGCACGAGTAGCTGCACACAACTGAAGACTTCTTCATGTTGGACTATGAAAGTGATTTTGTATTTTTTCCATTTTCTTACTATTGCACCAACAGTTGTCTCCTTCTCACCCAGCATCTTACCTATGGTTTGTAGCCCATTCCAGCTTTGTGCAGGTCTATGATCTTGTCCCGAAGGCATATAATACACAGCCACACTCATGAGGGTTCCTTCAAAATATATACTTTTTATCATTCTGCACACAAGTCAGCCCAGGAATTTACAGGAACTGGAGGCTTTTTTGCCAAGAAGAGTGGGCAGATTTATCATCTGAGAAAATAAAGAGCCTCATCCACAACTACCACAAAAGACTTCAAGCTGTCATTGATGTTAGAGGGGGCAATACACGGTTTTAAGAAATGTGGACTGTGAACTTTTGATCAGGGTCATTTGGATATGAATGTTTTGGGTTGTCATTATGATTTAAATAGAGAAATCATGGTAGTTTCGCAATAAATGGCTTCACCCAACCACTAACCATGAGTGGAAAAAAAGTATTGGAGCTATTCATACTCTCTGAAAAAAAGGCCAAGAAAGCAAAAATTATGCCGGGGTAAGTAAACTTCTGAGCACAACTGTACATGTACAACATGGTTTACAAAGTGGTTATTAGTAGAGATGAGCGAATATGTTTGAAAAACGATCGCCAAACATAAATTCGTCGTGGATATGGCATATTCAGATTCGTGATCGGAAACACAAGCAAATTTTCATAAAATCTGTAAAAATCAGCAGGGCTAGGAAGTTGTTTCTATGTGAGATAGTTTAGATAGCTAGTGTCCTGTGTGGCTGTAAAATCGACCTTCCAGCAGATTTGTTTTAAGCTGTTAGTGAGGTCCACAGAAAAAGACAGCAGGACACATTTCCTAGAAGTGTGTTGTGCACTGCTTCTGTTGTGCTCCATGCATGAGTAGACCTTTCAAAAATCATATTTTTTCTGCTGCTATATGTGATACAGCACACCATATTCCATCTTGTCATATAGTGGCAGTGAAATTGTTATGTTATTTAACCTGTTGCACAGTAAAGAAAATATTTTTTGCAGTTGCTAACATGATTCAGCAAGACATGTCGGACCCTGTCATTTAGTGGCAGTAAAAATCATCTTTCTGCACAGCTGTTGTCACACAAAAAATATTTTTTTCTGTGACAAATGTGATATAGCAGGCAAGATCAGTTTGAAATTGTTTGGAGCATGTCTTCTATCTTATGCAGGCCTCATCCACACACAAAAAAATTCTTCTGTTACTAATGTGATACAGTAGGGGAGATCTCATTTTTTATAATTGTTTGGAGCATATCTTCTTTGTAATACAGGCTTCATCTACAGTGAAACAATCCTTTTTTCTGTGACTAATGCAATTGAGCACTCCATATTTCACTTTGTAATTTAGTGCCGCTGAAATTCAGCTGTGTGCAGAGCTAATATAGAGCAAAACATTTGATTTTTTTCATGCTAATACCATGCTCCTACCACAATATCTGAGCAATATAACTGGGAAAAAGTGAGGCCGTGTTGGAAGGGTGATTAGGCTTGTTGTTCAAGGTGTAGGTGGTAATGTTAGTGAAAGTACTAGTGAACCAACAATGTCACATCCTATACAAACACAACTGACAACGTCTGTTACTGGACAGGCTACTACACTACCTAGCTTTAGCAGCCACACAGTGGTGCGCCTTGTTGATCAGGCCCAGAAAGGACATGTGCTCAAATGGATGGCAAGAGCAGCTTCAAGTGTCCTCTCCTCCTCTTCCTCCACCTCAACATAATACCCAGTACAGTCCACAGAGGTGGCACCTAAATTACCCTTGCTTCTGACTGCGTCACAACTCTCCAACACCCCAACTGTCTGTGGGGAACCACAGATGGATGAGTCTGAAGAGCTGTTCACACATTCTGTGCCATGGACATCAGAAGTGTACCCCAAAGCTTCACAGTCAAGAGGAGGAAATCTGCACTGATGCACAACATTTTTTAGCTTTGATCTGGGGAAGGATTAAGTAGGGCCCAAGCAGCATCCCGACCCTTATCACCAGACATTAACCCCCATGGGGGTTTGTTATCATGATGAAGCTCAGATATCTGAGGCTCATGCAGATTTTACTGTGGTGTCAGGGCAGGAAGAGAGTTACTCTTAGGGCAAGGAATGTGATAGCACAGAGGATGATGATGAGGTTGTAGATCCTACTTGGTGTGAATATAGAGGCACGCAGCTGAGTAGGTCATCTGAGAAAGTGGAGGAGGAGGAAGGTGATGAGGGTATGTTGCGCCGTACGGTGCAGACACGGACTAATTCAACCACGACGAGCAATGTATCCTCAGCCACAACTGTAGCTGTAGCTTGCAGTGTTTGTGAGTCTGTGACTCTGAGGAGCGGCAAGGGTTGCTTTACCTGGGGTATTGTTGACACCACAAAGGATGAGCCAACTCATGTAATCTGCCAACTTTGCAAAAAAAACAGAGTAGAGGGAGAAAGTGCAATAATTTGACTACTACATGCATCATGCATGAACCTTGACATGCGCAATGAGCATGTGCTATTCTGGCAATCTGACTGCAATAAAATGCGTACCAGCAGACCTCAGCAACTATTAGCCGCCCCATGAACCCCATCTTCTGCTTCTTCCTACTCCTCTGTTACCATGCCAAGTATTGTCATACAGATCTGCAGCCACAGAAGCTGTTTTTTTATCTTCTCCAGTCAGGCTGTTGAGAGCCCATCAGATGTAACGGAAGTGGACATGCCAGCTATTTTTGACTGATGTCAGAGAATGAGCACACCACAACTTCCTCAATCCCTCAATCCCAATCCAGCAGTTTGTCTGGATCACCGTACTCTGCCCTCTCTCAGCACTGCAGCCAGCCCACGCTCCCACAGTTTTGGTCACATAAAAGATTGTTTCCTCCTACACATGACAAAGCTAGTGTTAGGGTTAGCGGAATGCACTGAGCATAGGAAGAATACAACAAGGTGGGTTCGCAGCCCGGGGTCCACCGTGCAGAGATATCTACTGCAAAGTAATTGACAGCACTATATGGCGGTATAAGCGAATTCTGTTAACTTCACAGAATCGCAAAGATATGAAAAAGCTGTGCCCTGTTAACCTCACAGAGGATCACAGCTACCTAACTGAGCAAAGCAAAGAGTGATCATGCAGTCAGCATAGCACACAAACAATTCCTCATCGGAGGTGCCGTATTCTAGGGGCTTATTTCAGCCGGGTCCTGAATCCAAGCATACAAAACTCCTCAACGGTGGTGCCAGTATTCTAGGGGCTTATTTCAGCCAACCCTGACCACATGCAGACATGACAACCAAGTAGCAAAGCTCATAACATAGGTTTATACTAGCACATGGCCGTGCGGCCATGTGAACCTTACATAGCTGCTGCAGGCAAGGACCTTCCTAGTGGTTGAATTGGAGCGTGTGACCCCCGACCTCCAATGAGAGGTCCTACTGTGGGCATGCTCAGTGTGTGCAAAGCAGGACTTAGTCCCAGAAAAGCCTGCTCACCGCTGGCTGCAAAAGCAGAGCCTGGAAAGGCAGCAGTAAACCTTTGCACAGTATCAGGCTGAGTGAGACGCTGGGACCGACATCTTCGCTGAGAAGGCTCCACTGTGGCTGATGCAGAATGTGAGACCGCAGCAGACATGGCCCGAGATTCCCCCTGTGCAGCGGCGGGAACTCGACCCCTAACAGCTAGAGCTAGAACTCTACCATTTCCAATCTGCTGGCCAGGAAATGCTGCCTTTCCACCTGGTAGATACAGATGGTTTCTGAAAGTTGATGGCTGTCACAATCCCCCAGTACTAGTTGCCCAGTCACCATTGCTTCTCTAAGAAAGCTGTGCCTGTACTACACTAGCATTTCTCAGACAATAACACCTGTTTTTTGACTAAATCTCTGTCTGCAGGTGCATTTCACCACAGACACTTGGACAAGTTAGCATGGCCAAGGGCGTTACATCTCACTGACTGGGCACTGGGTGACTGATGGCTGTGAGGGCAAGCAGGAAAGGGGCTGTAAAACATGTCTTGGAATCCCCAAGGCTTGCAGCATAAACCTCTGTATTTCACACTTCTTCCACTGCTTCTGCCTCCTCCATCTCCTCTAGGGCCTCCACCTGGGCCCTCAACTTCTTCCATAAAGAGACACGCTTTCCAACAGTGCAAAGCGAATCCTTACCACCTCTGTATCGCGCAGCGATGGATCACCATAATCAGGCAGTGTTAAACTTGATATGCCTTGGAGATCGCATTCATACAGCTGAAGAGTTGTGGACAGCTCTCTAGGCCGTGTTTAAGCAATGGCTGTATCAGCTGAACCTGGATCCACGGAAGGCCATGACCGATAACAGTGTGAACCTGGTGGTGGACATATGCTGAGGCAAGACCACACATGTGACTTGTAAGGCTCACATCCATAACCTGGTGGTACAGTGACCTCCCCACCACTCTCCCGACTAGGGTGAGCTGCTGCAGAAAGCACAGAAGCTGTGGGCACACTTCCACCGTTCACACCTCTCAGGTCATCAACTTTCATCGATACTGAGGTCTTTGTTGATGCCAGTTAACAGGTTGATATGTGATGTGCCTGCATGGTAGAATTCCACTCTGCACATGTTGCAGCAATGAGCAGCATGGCAGCAGCAATGAGCCCTGATGCAGCATGTCATGTCATATAGCCTAGGCCAATGCAGTATGGACGTGGCACATATCACGGTAATGGAGTGGGCCCAGATTAAGGACCTTTGCACCCTTCTGCACAGTTTCACAATGGCTAATAAGTTGGTTAGCACTGGCAATGCCATTATCAGCATCACTATTCTGGTCATCTACATGTTGGAGCAGACTTTGAATAGCCTGCGGGAGGTTGTGGTCCCAGAGGAAAAGGAAGAAGCAAAGGAGGATAAGGAAGGGATAACAATGTCTCAAAGTTTCAGACTGTCATCTCACTGGCGGGTGCCAAGTTAGTGTGGATTAGGGTTGAGCGAAACGGGTCGAAAATATTCAAAAGTCGCCGACTTTTGGCAAGGTCGGGTTTCATGAAACCCGACCTGACCCCTGTGTGGGGTCGGCCATGAAGTCGGCGATCTTTTGAATCTAGAATCGGAATTCTGATACCGATTCCCGATATGTTTATATCGGGAATTGGTATTGGAATTCAGATTTAAGTGTAAAATAAAGAATTAAAATAAAAAATATCGCAATACTTACCCTCTGACGCGCCCTGGTACTAACCGGGAACCTTCCTTCCTTAGAATCAGCCTTCCAGGACCTTGCGGTGACGTCGCGGTGACGTCGCGGCTTGTGATTGGCCGCACGGCCGCCCATGTGACTGCTCGCGCGACTAATCACAAGCCGCGACGTCACCAAGACGTCACCGAAGGTCCTGGAAGGGCTGATTCTTAGGAAGGAAGGATGCCGGAAAGAAGCAGGGCGCGTCCGAGGGTGAGTATATTCCTATTAGGTATATCTAAAGATTACTCCGATTGAAACGCGTTGCCGTTTAGTCTCTGTCACCTAAAGGCACTTACCGGTGGGAGTCTGTTCACTATGAACATTTGGATTTTATGCGTGGATTCAATAAACAGATTGTTTTAAGGAGCTGGAACTCAATCCCTTTCTTTTCTCTGATGAACATTACGTCTGCCTGCAGCGGAGTTCCGTGCACCTGCGGTGATTACTGGTGAGCTGGCTACAAACCTTTTTTCTGTATATTTATATAGCGTGGATTACTGCAATTGAGGGGCGCTGGTGATACCAGGCAAACTGCCAGTGAAGGTGCAAGAGCCAACGAACAAATGGAGAAAGAAGAGGTGATGGGTGAGCAATTCTCAGGAGATGAAGAGGATAATCATCCCCTTTCTGCTGTTCATGCTTGGCGGGAGGAGATGGAAGAAACAAGCATCAGTGCTACCCATCCACCAACACAGCATGGGCTTGGACCTCATGGAAGAGCCAACAAATTAGTGCCTTCCTGCTGCACTATCTGCAACATAATGCCTGTATAGTTACGATTTGAAAAAGTGCTGACTACTGGGTTGCCACTTTTTTAGATCCACATTGTAAGAGTAAATTTTGCCAGATACTTCCCACCCTAGAAAGGGACATCCCAATGCTGGAGTATTGAAACACACTTTTACACACAACCTTAAGAGAAATTTTCCCCAAGACAGCAGTGAGGCACAGAGTGTGCATCGCAGCTTTAGACTTCCAACCTCCGGCACGTCAATTTGTCAATGCCAAAACATTAGCAGCAGCTGTAGCATAAGTGGAAAAAGCAATCTCTGTGAGTTGTTTAACACATTTATAGACCAGTTTGTGCACCAGCACAACATAGTCCAAATTTGACACGTGTTGAACAAATGGAGAGGATGGTGCAGGAGTATCTAGAACTCAATATCAATACCATCAGGGAGGGTTTGGACCATTTCACATTTTAGTCTTCAAAAATGGAAGAGTAGCCTGAGTTGGCCTCTCACACCTTGGAGGTTTTATCATGCCCTGCAGCCAGCATTTTATCAGAACGTGCCTTCAGTGTGCTGGTGGAGTCCTGATGGATAAGTGCAGTCAGTTGGCCCCTGAAAGTGTAGACCTGCAAACTTTCATCAAGATGAACAAGTTATGGATCTCCTAAATACTTTTGCACTGCAATCACAGACTGTACAAACAATGCAATGTTGTAGTCTTTAGTGTGCTGCATTGATCTCGCATAATTGCAGTCTGTGATATCTGTAGTGCAGCTTCTGTGGCTGCTGTTGCAGATATTAATACTAATTTGTGGAAATATTAACAGTCCTGGTTGGATTTCCATCTGCTGGGCTGTAGTGGAAGACATGTTGGTCCCTATTGTACTATTTCTACTCTTGAGAAATTGATGCCACTTTGGTGGTGTCAGGTCTTAATCATTTTAAATTTGAAGTCTCCTCTTTGGCTCTCCATCTGCTGGGTTGGCTGGAGTGGGAGGCATGTCAGTCCCTATTATACTATTTCCACTGTAGTTAAATTAATGCCACTTTGTTGGTGTGTGCCACTAATTGTTGGAAATGTGAACACTCCTGGTTGGGTCTTCATCTGCTGGGCTGGCTGTAGTGTAAGAGAAGATGCTCCCCATTATGATATTTCTACTCTGGTAAAATTGATGCGACTTTTATGGTGTCTGCCACTAATTTTTGGAAATGTGAGGAGTCCCTATTGGGTCTCTCCATCTGCTGGGTTGGCTGCAGTGGAAAAGATGTCACGCCCCATTATATTATATCTACTCTGGTGAAATTAATGCCATTTTGTTGGTGTCTCCTACTACTTGTTGGAAATATGAATACCTTTTTGGGTCTACATCTGCAAGGTTGGCTGTACTGGAAGAGAGATTGCTTCCCATTATACTATTTCTACTCTGTGAAATTGATGCCACTTTTGTGGTATCTGCCCCTAATTATTTTAAATTTGAAGACTCATGGTTGGGTCTCCTTCATGTGTGTTGCCTGTAGCAGAGGCCTCCGAGACTGGTAGGTCTCCACTTCCTTTGAGTCTAATACCTGTGCTACTACCCTTGACTCCAATGGCCTTCAGATATTTTAGGCAAATTTTCGACAAATAAGTCGGTGAATATTGCAAAATTGGCGATCGTAATCCGAACCAAACATTGAAATATTCACTCATATCTAATTATTTGTACTACAAACAATGCCAAAGTCGCTATCAGATAAAAAAATACATAATGCAACCATTTACAGTATAGACCAAAAGTTTGGACACACCTTCTCATTTAAAGATTTTTCTGTATTTTCATGACTATGAAAATTGTACATTGACACTGAAGGCATCAAAACTATGAATTAACACAAGTGGAATTATATACTTAACAAAAAAGTGTGAAACAACTGAAATTGTGTCTTATATTCTAGGTTCTTCAAAGTAGCCACCTTTTGCTTTGATGACTGCTTTGCACACTCTTGGCATTCTCTTGATGAGCTCCAAGAAGTAGTCACCGGGAATGGTTTTCACTTCACAGGTGTGCCCTGTCAGGTTTAATAATTGGGATTTCTTGCAACATAAATGAGGTTGGGACCATCAGTTGTGTTGTGCAGAAGTCAGGTGGATATACAGCTGATAGTCCTACTGAATAGACTGTTAGAATTTGCATTATGGCAAGAAAAAAGCAGCTAAGTAAAGCAGTGGGCCCCACGCCCGTCATCGCAGGGTAAGCTGTTTTGGCATTTAGTTGATACAGCTGACTGCATTGATGAAGGAAGGAACGCTGCACTACGCTCCTTCTCCTATCATCTCCCTGTCAGCGTCTAACGTCATAGACGCCAACACTGACAGTGGGCGCAATGACATCACTACCTGGCGCCCACTGTCAGGAGATGAGGGGGAGCTCGTAGCACCGCGGGAACAAGGAGGAAGAGAGTTGTTTTTTAAATTGGGTTCTGCCTTATACTACAAGGTCTGCATATGTGGGTGCTGCCTTATACTACAGGGTCTGCCTATGGGGGTGCTGCCTTATACTGCAGGGTATGCCTATGGGGTGATGCCTTATACTACAGGGTCTGCCTATGGGGTGCTGCCTTATACTACAGGGTATGCCTATGAGGGTGCTATCTTATATTACAGGGTCTGCCTATGGGATGCTGACTTATACTACAGAGTCTGCCTATAGGGTGCTGCCTTATGCTACAGAGTCTGCCTATGGGGGTGCCGTCTTATACTAAAGGGTCTGCCTATGGAGTGATGCCTTATACTACAGGGTCTGCTAATGTGGGTGCTGCCTTATACTACTGGGTATGCCTATGGGGTGCTGACTTATACTACAGAGTCTGCCTATGTGGGTGTTGCCTTATACTACAGAGTCTGCCTATGGGGGTGCTGCCTTATACTACAAGGTCTGCCTGTGGGGGTACTGTCTTATTCTAAAAGGTCTGCCTATAGGGGTGCTGCATTATATTACAGGGTCTGCCTATGGGGGTGCTGCCTTATACTACAGGGTCTGCCTATAGGGTGCTGCCTTATACTAAAGGGTCTGCCTATAGGGGCTGCTTTATGCTATAGAGTCTGCCTGGGGGTGCATTATACAATGTAGAGTAGGCCTATGGGGAGTGCATTATACAACGTTCCTTAAATTATAATAATAATGATACTGGGTTCTCACTGCCGGACCCTGCTCTATATATCACTCAGGTATTTTCTAATATTTACTCTGCTTATCAATGAAGGCTCCCTTTAATGTGGCACACAGTATATGTAGAGATTTTCATGTGGGGATCCTATTCATTTAGCCAACTGAATAGTCAGTGGTTTGCAAATTAACAATTTCTCCTCCCATCAAAGGCCTTGAGATCAGCACTTGGCATCTGAAATTAGGAATTTTCTGCACATTTCTTTCGCTGTAAATTCAGCTTCTCTCTCCTGAAAGCTAGAAAATTCATTGTATTTTAAAGGCTTAAGTTTCGCTAATATTCGCTAATAACTTTTCATTGCCTATTAAAGCTGAACTTGTGGAAAAGGGTTCACAACGAATGAGTAGTGGTAAATAACACTATCACAATATGTATTTTGCTTATCCCTTGTTCTCATTATTTCTCATTCATCATTTCCAGAGAGAATTATCTATGAATTACTAAACCAATTTGCTAGTCTCTCAGGGAAGAGGAGTTAACCAGAGAATAAAATAGTTCTATAATTAAGAATACAAGGCTGAAAAATACCATGGCAACCATTAATAAATATACAGCAATTCCAGTGCAAGATTTTATACGTTCTTATGTCTCTTAATTACTGTGATTTTCAGTAGTGTTGATGATAGATAGATACCGTATATACTCGAGTATAAGCCGAGATTTTCAGCCCAAATTTTTGGGCTGAAAGTGCCCCTCTCGGCTTATACTCGAGTCAAGGTGGGTGGCAGGGTCGTCGGGTGAGGGGGTGAGGGCGCTGAGGCATACTTACCTGCTTCCAGCGATCCCGGCGCTCCCCCTGCCGTCCCACGCTCTTCTGTGCTGCAGCTTCTTCCCCTCTTCAGTAGGGTTGAGCGAAACGGATCGTTCATTTTCAAAAGTCGCCGACTTTTGGCAAAGTCGGGTTTCATGAAACCCGACCCGACCCCTGTGTGTGGTCTGCCATGCGGTACGCGACTTTCGCGCCAAAGTCGCGTTTCAATGACGTGAAAAGTGCCATTTCTCAGCCAATGAAGGTGGACGCAGAGTGTGGGCAGCATGATGACATAGGTCCTGGTCCCCACCATCTTAGAGAAGGGCATTGCAGTAATTGGCTTGCTGTCTGCGGCGTCACAGGGGCTATAAAGAGGCGTTCCCGCCGACCGCCATCTTACTGCTGCTGATCTGAGCCTAGGGAGAGGTTGCTGCCGCTTCGTCAGAAGCAGGGATAGCGTTAGGCAGGGTCCATTAACCACCAAACCGCTTGTGCTGTAGCGATTTCCATTGTCCAACACCACCTTTTGTTTGCAGGGACAGTGGAAGCTACATTTTTTTTTCCTCAGCGCTGTAGCTCATTGGGCTGCCCTAGAAGGCTCCCTGATAGCTGCATTGCTGTGTGTACGCTGCTGTGCAAACCAACTACTTTTTTCAAAGCACAAATCCTGTTGTTCCTTCCTTTCTGCACAGCTATATTGTTTGTTTGTCCACACTTTTTATTTAATTTGTGCATCAGTCCACTCCTTATTGCTGCCTGCCATACCTGGCTGAGATTACTGCAGGGAGATAGTAATTGTAGGACAGTCCCTGTTTTTTTTTGTTTGTTTTTTTAATTCTCCCTAAAAAAATAAGTTGTGGGAGATTAAGATTGGCATTTCTGCTCGAGTGCCATCCCTGTGTATGCCATCTCTCTCACATAGTGGGCCATAGAAAGCCTTTTTATTTTTCTGTTTTTTTTGGGGGGGTTTATAAATTCTAGCTGAAAAAAAAAACAGTGGGAGATTAATATTGGCTTTTGGGCTTGTGTGCCAGTCCTGAGTGTGCCATCTCTCTCTCAAATAGTGGGCCATAGAAAGCCTATTTATTTTTTTTTTATTTGGTTTCTAAATTCTCCCTGAAAAAATAACAAAAAACAGTGGGAGATTAATATTGGCCTTTCTGCTTGTGTGCCAGTCCTGACTCCTGGGTGTGCCATCTCTCTCTCTCAAATAGTGGGCCATAGAAAGCCTATTTTTTTTTTATTTGGTTTCTAAATTCTCCCTGAAAAAATAAAAAAAAACAGTGGGAGATTAATATTGGCCTTTCTGCTTGTGTGCCAGTCCTGACTCCTGGGTGTGCCATCTCTCTATCTCAAATAGTGGGCCATAGAAAGCCTATTTTTTTTTACTTGGTTTCTAAATTCTCCCAGAAAAAAATAAAAAAAAAACAGTGGGAGATTAATATTGGCCTTTCTGCTTGTGTGCCAGTCCTGACTCCTGGGTGTGCCATCTGTTGTGGATTCTGTTTTTGGGCTCCATATGGTGGTTACAGATGGTACTGGGTGACTTGTGTTCTCTGCGGTCTCTGGTGTCCACCTGTTCTATCAGGATATGGGAGTTTCCTATTTAACCTGGCTTTCTTGTCATTTCCTCGCCGGCTATCAATGTAATCAGTGTGTCTTGTTACCTCTGCTTCCCGCTTCTGTATTCTTCTGGACAAGCTAAGTTTTTGATTTTCCTGTTCCACGTTTTGCTTAATTTTTGTCTTAGTCCAGCTTGCAGATATGTGATTCCTTTTTGCTGGTTGCTCTAGTGGGCTGATATTACTCCTCATGTTCCATGAGTTGGAACATGAGTTCAAGTAATTTCAGGATGGTTTTTTGTAGGGTTTTTCGCTGACCGCGCAGTTCACTTTTGTATCCTCTGCTATCTAGCTTTAGCGGGCCTCATTTTGCTGAATCTGTTTTCATAACTACGTATGTGCTTTCCTCTCATTTCACCGTCATTACATGTGGGGGGCTGCTATTTCTGTGGGGTGTTTCTCTGGAGGCAAGAGAGGTCTGTGTTTCTTCTAATAGGGAAAGTCAGTTCTTCGGCTGGCGCGAGATGTCTAGAATCATCGTAGGCACGTTCCCCGGCTACAGCTAGTTGTGTGTTGAGGTTCAGGATCGCGGTCAGCTCAGTTTCCATCACCCTAGAGCTTGTTTTGTTTTTTGTGCTTGTCCTTTTGTGATCCCCTGCCATTGTGATCATGACAGTATAGCCGGCCAAAAAGTGGTAATCGTATTGGCTGAAGTAGGAGGAAAAGTAGTCTGAGGAAGTTTTTTTTTTTTTTTTTTTTCCCCTCAGAGTTTGCTGCATAGCCTTAATTGCAGCCTGGCTGCGTCTTTCCTCCTCTTAATCCTTGAATGGCTCTGACCTCAGCTGTTTATCATGGACGTCCAGAGTTTGGCTTCCAGCCTGAATAATCTTGCTGCTAAGGTTCAAAATATACAAGATTTTGTTGTACATGCTCCTATGTCTGAACCTAGAATTCCTATCCCAGAGTTTTTTTCTGGAGATAGATCTAGTTTTCTGAATTTTAGGAACAATTGCAAGTTGTTTCTTTCTTTGAAATTTCGCTCTTCTGGAGACCCTGCTCAGCAAGTCAAGATTGTTATATCTTTCCTGCGGGGTGACCCTCAGAATTGGGCATTTGCATTGGCACCAGGGGATCCTGCGTTGCTCAATGTGGATGCGTTTTTTCTGGCATTAGGTTTGCTCTATGAGGAACCTAACCTAGAGATTCAGGCTGAAAAAGCTTTATTGGCTCTCTCTCAGGGGCAAGATGAAGCAGAAATATATTGTCAGAAATTTCGGAAATGGTCGGTGCTTACTCAGTGGAATGAGTGCGCCCTGGCTGCAAGATTCAGAGATGGCCTTTCTGAGGCCATTAAAGATGTCATGGTGGGGTTCCCTGCGCCTACAGGTCTGAATGAGTCTATGACTATGGCTATTCAGATTGATCGGCGTTTACAGGAGCGCAAACCTGTGCACCATTTGGCGGTGTCTTCTGAACAGGCACCTGAGACAATGCAATGTGATAGAATTCAGTCCAGAAGTGAACGGCAAAACTATAGGCGGAAAAATGGGTTGTGTTTTTATTGTGGTGATTCAGCTCATGTTATATCAGCATGCTCTAAACGCACAAAAAAGGTTGATAAGTCTGTTGCCATTAGTACTTTACAGTCTAAGTTCATTCTGTCTGTGACTCTGATTTGTTCATTATCAGCCATTTCCGTCGATGCCTATGTGGATTCAGGCACTGCCCTGAGTCTTATGGATTGGTCATTTGCCAACCGCTGTGGGTTTAGTCTGGAGCCTCTGGAAGTCCCTATTCCTTTGAAAGGAATTGACTCTACACCTTTGGCTATGAATAAACCTCAGTACTGGACACAAGTGACCATGCGTATGACTCCCGTTCATCAGGAGGTGATTTGCTTCCTGGTACTGTATAATTTACATGATGTCTTAGTGCTTGGTCTGCCATGGTTACAAACTCATAACCCAGTCTTGGACTGGAAAACGATGTCTGTGTTAAGCTGGGGATGTCAGGGGGTTCATGATGATGCACCTCCGATTTCTATCGCTTCATCTACTCCTTTTGAGGTTCCGGTATTTTTGTCTGATTATCGGGATGTTTTTGAGGAGCCTAAGCTCAATTCGCTTCCTCCTCACAGGGATTGCGATTGTGCTATAGATTTGATTCCTGGCAGTAAATTTCCTAAAGGACGTTTGTTCAATCTGTCAGTGCCAGAGCATACTGCTATGCGGGATTATGTTAAGGAGTCCTTGGAAAAGGGACATATCCGTCCATCTTCGTCCCCTTTGGGAGCAGGTTTTTTTTTTGTGGCCAAAAAAGATGGTTCCTTGAGGCCTTGTATAGATTACCGTCTTTTGAATAAGATTACAGTTAAATATCAGTATCCTTTGCCATTGTTGACTGATTTGTTCGCTCGCATTAAGGGGGCTAAATGGTTCACTAAGATTGATCTTCGGGGTGCGTATAATCTTGTGCGGATAAAGCAGGGTGATGAGTGGAAAACCGCATTTAATACGCCTGAGGGCCATTTTGAGTATTTGGTGATGCCTTTTGGACTTTCTAATGCTCCTTCTGTCTTCCAGTCCTTTATGCACGATATTTTCCGTGAATATCTGGATAAATTTATGATTGTGTATTTGGATAATGTTTTGGTTTTTTCGGATGACTGGGAGTCCCATGTTCAGCAGGTCAGGAAGGTGTTTCAGGTCCTGCGGGCCAATTCTTTGTTTGTAAAAGGTTCAAAGTGTCTCTTTGAAGTCCAGAAGATTTCTTTTTTGGGGTATATTTTTTCCCCTTCTACTATTGAGATGGATCCCGTCAAGGTTCAGGCTATTTGTGACTGGACGCAGCCTACATCTCTTAAGAGTCTACAGAAGTTCTTGGGCTTTGCTAATTTTTATCGTCGTTTCATAACTAATTTTTCTAGTGTTGTTAAGCCTTTGACGGATTTGACTAAGAAGGGTGCTGATGTTGCTGATTGGTCTCCTGCGGCTGTGGAGGCCTTTCAGGAACTTAAGCGCCGGTTTTCTTCTGCTCCTGTGTTGCGTCAGCCAGATGTTTCGCTTCCTTTTCAGGTTGAGGTTGATGCTTCCGAGATTGGAGCGGGGGCGGTTTTGTCACAGAGAAGCTCCGATTGCTCAGTGATGAAGCCATGTGCGTTCTTTTCTAGAAAGTTTTCGCCCACTGAGCGGAATTATGATGTTGGTAATCGGGAGCTTTTGGCCATGAAGTGGGCATTTGAGGAGTGGCATCATTGGCTTGAGGGTGCTAGACATCGTGTGGTGGTCTTGACTGATCACAAAAATCTGATTTACCTTGAGTCTGCCAAGCATCTGAATCCTAGACAGGCTCGTTGGTCACTGTTTTTCTCCCGTTTCGATTTTGTGGTTTCATACCTGCCAGGTTCAAAGAATGTGAAGGCGGATGCTCTTTCTAGGAGTTTTGTGCCTGACTCCCCTGGAAATTCTGAGCCTACTGGTATCCTTAGGGATGGGGTGATTTTGTCGGCTGTCTCCCCAGACTTTGGACGTGCTTTGCAGGAGTTTCAGGCGGATAAACCTGATCGTTGTCTGCCTGAAAGACTGTTTGTTCCGGATAATTGGACCAGTAGAGTCATCTCCGAGGTCCATTCTTCTGCGTTGGCAGGTCATCCTGGAATATTTGGTACTAGAGACTTGGTGGCCAGGTCTTTTCGGTGGCCTTCCTTGTCGAGGGATGTGCGTTCTTTTGTGCAGTCTTGTGAAGTTTGCGCTCGGGCTAAGCCTTGCTGTTCTCGGGCCAGTGGATTGTTGTCACCTTTGCCTATTCCGAAGAGGCCTTGGACGCACATTTCCATGGACTTTATTTCGGATCTCCCTGTATCTCAAAAAATGTCCGTCATCTGGGTTGTGTGTGACCGCTTTTCTAAGATGGTTCATCTGGTACCCTTGCCTAAGTTGCCTTCCTCCTCCGAGTTGGTCCCTCTGTTATTTCAGAACGTGGTTCGTTTGCATGGGATTCCGGAGAACATCGTTTCTGACAGGGGATCCCAGTTTGTGTCTAGATTTTGGCGGACGTTCTGTGCTAAGATGGGCATTGATTTGTCCTTTTCGTCTGCATTCCATCCTCAGATGAATGGCCAGACGGAACGAACTAATCAGACCTTGGAAACTTATTTAAGGTGTTTTGTTTCTGCTGATCAAGATGACTGGGTTACCTTTTTGCCGCTTGCCGAATTTGCCCTTAATAATCGGACTAGTTCTGCTACCTTGGTTTCTCCTTTCTTTTGTAATTCGGGGTTTCATCCTCGTTTTTCCTCTGGTCAGGTGGAGCCTTCTGATTGTCCTGGAGTGGACATGGTGGTGGATAGGTTGCATCAGATTTGGAGTCATGTGGTGGACAATTTGAAGTTGTCCCAGGAGAGGGCTCAGCAGTTTGCTAATCGCCGTCGCCGCGTGGGTCCTCGACTTCGTGTTGGGGACTTGGTGTGGTTGTCTTCTCGTTTTGTTCCTATGAAGGTCTCTTCTCCTAAGTTCAAGCCTCGGTTCATCGGTCCCTATAGGATCTTGGAAATTCTTAACCCTGTGTCGTTTCGTTTGGATCTCCCGGCATCGTTTGCTATTCATAATGTGTTCCATCGGTCGTTGTTGCGGAGGTATGAGGTACCTGTTGTTCCTTCGCCTGAGCCTCCTGCTCCAGTGCTGGTGGAGGGAGAATTGGAGTATGTTGTGGAGAAGATCTTGGATTCTCGTGTTTCCAGACGGAAACTCCAAAATTTGGTCAAGTGGAAGGGTTATGGTCAGGAGGATAATTCTTGGGTGGTTGCCTCTGATGTTCATGCTGCTGATTTGGTCCGTGCATTTCATAGGGCTCATCCTGGTCGCTCTGGTGGTTCTCGTGAGGGTTCGGTGACCCCTCCTCAAGGGGGGGTACTGTTGTGGATTCTGTTTTTGGGCTCCCTCTGGTGGTTACAGATGGTACTGGGTGACTTGTGTTCTCTGCGGTCTCTGGTGTCCACCTGTTCTATCAGGATATGGGAGTTTCCTATTTAACCTGGCTTTCTTGTCATTTCCTCGTCGGCTATCAATGTAATCAGTGTGTCTTGTTACCTCAGCTCCCTGCGTCTGTTATCTTCAGGACAAGCTAAGTTTTGATTTTCCTGTTCCACGTTTTGCTTAATTTTTGTCTTAGTCCAGCTTGCAGATATGTGATTCCTTTTTGCTGGTTGCTCTAGTGGGCTGATATTACTCCTCATGTTCCATGAGTTGGAACATGAGTTCAAGTAATTTCAGGATGGTTTTTTGTAGGGTTTTTCGCTGACCGCGCAGTTCACTTTTGTATCCTCTGCTATCTAGCTTTAGCGGGCCTCATTTTGCTGAATCTGTTTTCATAACTACGTATGTGCTTTCCTCTCATTTCACCGTCATTACATGTGGGAGGCTGCTATTTCTGTGGGGTGTTTCTCTGGAGGCAAGAGAGGTCTGTGTTTCTTCTAATAGGGAAAGTCAGTTCTTCGGCTGGCGCGAGACGTCTAGAATCATCGTAGGCACGTTCCCCGGCTACAGCTAGTTGTGTGTTGAGGTTCAGGATCGCGGTCAGCTCAGTTTCCATCACCCTAGAACTTGTTTTGTTTTTTGTGCTTGTCCTTTTGTGATCCCCTGCCATTGGGATCATGACAGCCATCTCTCTCTCTCTCAAATAGTGGGCCATAGAAAGCCTATTTTTTTTATTTGGTTTCTAAATTCTCCCTGAAAAAATAAAAAAAAAACAGTGGGAGATTAATATTGGCCTTTCTGCTTGTGTGCCAGTCCTGACTCCTGGGTGTGCCATCTCTCTCTCTCTCAAATAGTGGGCCATAGAAAGCCTTTTTTTATTATTATTTGGTTTCTAAATTCTCCCAGAAAAAAAAAAAAAAGTGGGAGATTAATATTGGCCTTTCTGCTTGTGTGCCAGTCCTGACTCCTGGGTGTGCCATCTCTCTCAAATAGTGGGCCATAGAAAGCCTATTTTTTTTTAATTTGGTTTCTAAATTCTCCCTGAAAAAATAAAAGAAAAACAGTGGGAGATTAATATTGGCCTTTCAGCTTGTGTGCCATTCCTGACTCCTGGGTGTGCCATCTCTCTCTCTCAAAAAGTGGGTCATGGAAAGCCTATTTTTTTTTTGGTTTCTAAATTCTCCCTGAAAAAATCAATTTTGTTTATTTGGTCTCTAAATTTTCCCTGAAAAAATAAAAAAAAAAACAGTGGGATATTAATATTGGCCTTTCTGCTTGTGTGCCAGTCCTGACTCCTGGGTGTGCCATCTCTCTCAAATAGTGGGCCATAGAAAGCCTATTTTTTTTATTTGGTTTCTAAATTCTCCCTGAAAAAATAAAAAAAAACAGTGGGAGATTAATATTGGCCTTTCTGCTTGTGTGCCAGTCCTGATTCCTGGGTGTGCCATCTCTCTCAAATAGTGGGCCATAGAAAGCCTATTTTTTTTTTTTAAATTTGGTTTCTAAATTCTCCCTGAAAAAATCAATTTTGTTTATTTCGTTTCTAAATTGTCCCTGAAAAAATAAAAAAAAAGTGGGAGATTAATATTGGCCTTTCTGCTTGTGTGCCAGTCCTGACTCCAGGGTGTGCCATCTCTCTCTCTCAAATAGTGGGCCATAGAAAGCCTATTTTTTTTATTTGGTTTCTAAATTCTCCCAGAAAAAATAAAAAAAAAAAGTGGGAGATTAATATTGGCCTTTCTGCCTGTGTGCCAGTCCTGACTCCTGGGTGTGCCATCTCTCTCTCTCTCAAATAGTGGGCAATAGAAAGCCTATTTTTTATTATTTGGTTTCTATATTCTCCCAGAAAAAATAAAAAAAAAGTGGGAGATTAATATTGGCCTTTCTGCTTGTGTGCCAGTCCTGACTCCTGGGTGTGCCATCTCTCTCAAATAGTGGGCCATAGAAAGCCTATTTTTTTTTATTTGGTTTCAAAAATTTCCCTGAAAAAATAAAAAAAAACAGTGGGAGATTAATATTGGCCTTTCTGCTTGTGTGCCAGTCCTGACTCCTGGGTGTGCCATCTCTCTCTCTCAAATAGTGGGCCATAGAAAGCCTATTTTTTTTTTTTTAATTTGGTTTCTAAATTCTCCCTGAAAAAATCAATTTTGTTTATTTGGTTTCTAAATTCTCCCTGAAAAAATAAAAAAAAACAGTGGGAGATTAATATTGGCCTTTCTGCTTGTGTGCCAGTCCTGACTCCTGGGTGTGCCATCTCTCTCTCTCAAATAGTGGGCCATAGAAAGCCTATTTTTTTTATTTGGTTTCTAAATTCTCCCTGAAAAAATAAAAAAAAACAGTGGGAGATTAATATTGACATTTGTACTTGAGTGACAGTCCTGCGTGTGTGGCATCTCTCTCATTTGGTGCCACCGAAAACAGAGTGTGTAACATTGTGCCTGATTTTCCTTGTGGTCTCACCCACCTGTAAAGGGATATCTAAATCATACTGAAGTTATAGCTCACCGTGTAACTTGTTTGACAGCAACAAATACCGTTAGTTTGGTTACGTTTTTAAAACAATGAGGAAGTCTGGTGGAAGAGGTCGTGGCCGTGGGCGTTCATTGTCAGCTGGTAATGATGGTAGTGGTAGTGGAGCATCAGGTGGTCGTGGGAAAAAAAATATAGCACCTAAGTCTGGAGCTGTGGAGCCAGGTTCGTCGTCTGGCTACACAAGGCTTCGAACTCTCCCTTTTCTGGGAGTAGGAAAACCGCTTTTAAAGCCGGAGCAGCAAGAGCAAGTTTTGGCTTACCTTGCTGATTCAGCCTCTAGCTCTTTTGCCTCCTCTTTTGAAACTGGTAAATGTAAAAACAGCGCGTCGTTAGTGGATGTTCACGGTCAGGGACAAGTCGCTTCCTTGTCCTCTTCAGCAAAAACAACAACAGAGAAGGATGCAGCAGGCGACACAACGGGTTACTCCATGGAGCTCTTTACACATACCGTCCCTGGCTTAGAAAGTGAAACAGTTAACAGGCCATGCCCATTACAAGTTGAATCTGACATAGAGTGCACTGATGCACAGCCACAGCCAGACTACTATGATGGTCCTTTGACTCAGACCACAACATTGCCCTCGCAGGGTACTGATCCAGAATCAGACCCTGATGAGACTATGTTGCCCCGTCACGAACGCTATACCACCGACTTACACGGTGACACAGACGAAGTTGCACACGAGCTAGAAGAGGAGGTTATAGATGACCCAGTTGTTGACCCCGATTGGCAGCCATTGGGGGAACAGGGTGCAGGCGGCAGTAGTTCTGAAGCGGAGGAGGAGGGGCCGCAGCAGGCATCAACATCGCAACAGATTCCATCTGCCAGGCCCGTAGATGGGACAAAATGCGTGGCAAAGCCAAAACCTGTTGGAGGACTGCGTGGCCATCCGGTTAAAGCTCAGTCTGCAATGCCTGAAAAGGGATCCGATGCTCGAAAGAGTGCAGTCTGGCATTTTTTTAAACAACATCCAATTGATCAGCGCAAAGTCATCTGTCAAAAATGTTCAACTACCTTAAGCAGAGGTCAGAATCTGAAAAGTCTCAATACAAGTTGCATGCATAGACATTTAACCACCATGCATTTGCAAGCCTGGACTAACTACCAAACGTCCCTTAAGGTTGTAGCACCCTCGGCCAATGAAGCTAGTCAGCAACACTACATCCCTTCCGTCACTGTAAGGCCACCATTTTCCGCACCACCTGCAGTATCTGTGCAGGTTTCTTTGCCAGGCCAAAGCAGTCAGGGTCAGGGAATCACCAGTTTCGTAGTAGGAAACACTGCATCTAGGGCACCGGCGGAAACAATACCGTCTCCAAACGTCTCTCAGTCTGCCATGTCCACCGGCACACCCGCTAGTTCCACGATCTCCAGCTCTCCAGTCCAGCTCACATTACATGAGACTCTGGTTAGAAAAAGGAAGTACTTATCCTCGCATCCACGTACACATGGTTTGAACGCCCACATAGCTAGACTAATCTCGTTAGAGATGATGCCCTACCGGTTAGTTGAAAGCGAAGCTTTCAAAGCCCTGATGGACTACGCTGAACCACGCTACAAGCTACCCAGTCGACACTTCTTTTCGCGAAAAGCCATCCCAGCCCTCCACCAACATGTTAAAGAGCGCATCGTCCATGCACTCAGGCAATCTGTGAGTACAAAGGTGCACCTGACAACAGATGCATGGACCAGTAGGCATGGCCAGGGACGTTACGTGTCCATCATGGCACACTGGGTGAAAGTGGTGGATGCAGGGTCCACAGAGGACAGCAATTTCGGGACAGTTCTGCCTAGCCCACGGTCTAGGAAACAGTTGGCTGTAGGCGTTCGCACCCCCTCCTCCTCCTCCTCCTCGTCCTACTGCAGAAGCGAGAGCTCGTCCACAGACCGCAGTTGCTCAACCACTCCATCCGCAGCTGCCACTGTTGCACACCAGTTGTCCCATCATGGGGCAGCTACTGGCAAGCGTCAGCAGGCTGTATTGGCTATGAAGTGTTTGGGCGACAACAGACACACCGCGGAAGTTCTGTCCGAGTTCTTGCAGAAAGAAACGCAGTCGTGGCTGGGCACAGTAGATCTTGAGGCAGGCAAGGTAGTGAGTGATAACGGAAGGAATTTCATGGCTGCCATCTCCCTTTCCCAACTGAAACACATTCCTTGCCTGGCTGACACCTTAAACCTGGTGGTGCAGTACTTCCTTTAAAGTTATCCGGGGTTATCCGACCTGCTCCTCAAAGTGCACAGACTTTGCTCACATATCCGCCGTTCGCCCGTACACTCCAGCCGTATGCAGACCTATCAGTGGTCTTTGAACCTTTCCCAGCATCGCCTAATCATAGACATTGCAAAAAGGTGGAACTCAACACTGCACATGCTTCAGAGACTGTGCGAACAGAGGCGGGCTGTTATGTTTTTGTGGGAGGATACACATACACGGGCAGGCAGTAGGATGGCAGACATGGAGTTGTCAGGTGTGCAGTGGTTGAAGATACAAGACATGTGTCAAGTCCTTCAGTGTTTTGAGGAATGCACACGGCTGGTTAGTGCAGACAACGCCATAAAAAGCATGAGCATTCCCCTAATGCGTCTGCTGATGCAAAGTTTGACGCACATAAAAGAGCAGGCGTCTGCAGCAGAGGAAGAGGAAAGCCTTGATGACAGTCAGCCATTGTCTGGTCAGGGCAGTCTACAGGACGAGGTAGCGGGCGAAGAGGAGGTGGAGGATGAGGAGGATGATGGGGATGAGTATATTTGTAATCAGCAAGCTTTTCCGGGGCCACTGGAAATTGGTGGCGTGGCAAGGCCGGGTTCTGGTTTTTTGAGGGACACAAGTGACGTAGATTTGCCTGAAACTGCCCCTCAACCAAGCACAACCGCAGATTTGAGAACTGGAACTTTGGCCCACATGGCGGATTATGCCTTACGTATCCTCAAAAGGGACACACGCATTACTAAAATGTTGAACGATGACGATTACTGGTTGGCCTGGCTCCTTGATCCTCGCTATAAAGGCAAATTGCAAAATATTATGCCACATGAGAACTTGGAACTAATATTAGCAGCCAAACAATCAACTCTTGTTGACCGTTTGCTTCAGGCAATCCCAGCACACAGCGCCTGTGATCGTTCTCACACGAGCTGCAGGGGGCAGCAGACCAGAAGTGTTAGAGGTGCAGAAATCAGAAGTGGCGTTGGACAGAGGGGTTTTCTGAACAGGTTGTGGAGTGATTTTGCTATGACCGCAGACAGGACAGGTACTGCTGCATCAATTCAAAGTGACAGGAGACAACATTTGTCCAGTATGGTTACTAACTATTTTTCATCCCTTATCGATGTTCTACCTCAACCGTCATTCCCATTTGATTACTGGGCATCCAAATTAGACACCTGTCCAGAATTGGCAGAATATGCATTGCAGGAGCTCGCTTGCCCGGCAGCTAGTGTCCTATCAGAAAGAGTATTCAGTGCTGCAGGTTCAATATTAACCGAAAAAAGGACTCGTCTGGCTACCCAAAATGTTGATGATCTAACCTTCGTTAAAATGAACCACAACTGGATTTCGAATTCTTTTGCCCCACCTTGCCCGGCCGACACCTAGCTTTCCTATGAAAAGGTCTTGCCTGTGGACTATTCTGAATGACTTTACCAATCTCATAATTTGCAGCACCTGATTGTCCAGCATACGACATGTGTACACCTCCCTAAATGGCCAAACTCCCCACACGGGGCCGTGGTATCGCCACTTGGCGCAAGCACCCGTGAGAGTGCTGTTTGTCTGAAGAGGTGGGTGTGCCCACTTTTGGTCGACGGCACACCCACTGGGTCCCTCATAGTACAATAAAGTGTCTCTGGTGGTGGTGGTGCGCACCCAACGTCAGACACACTGTTGTAATATGAGGGGCCCTGGGCCTGTACCGCCGGCCACAAGAGAGTTCCCTCACCCCAGCTCAAACATTGCTCTACCAGTTGCACAATTATCTCTCACAGTTCCACCAATGTTTAGTCTATGCGCTGACATCCTTAAATTCCTGCCACTGACAATACCGTTGTGTTGACATGTATGATGGTACTTAACATAGTCAGGGGCAGTGTCCTATATTTACCCAAGTAAATACTTTGCGCCAAATTACTAGGTCTGAAACTACGCGGAGGAGCCCACCCTTGTACCTAATGATTGCACCCTTTTGTGTTTTCGTTTTGTTGTAATGCGGGACATTAACATGTATTTATTGTTTGGGACTACTAACTGGCAGACACTCATTACAATCGGCCTCCGCTGACAACACCAATGCAGCCTGTGTACGCCTGCAAGAGAATTCCAAGTGTCTACAGCCATATTTTATTATGTTAGGCCTTCGAAGCCTGTCTGCGGTCCCTCCTTACACTTGTCCTCCACTGACCAGACCACTGCTGCCCGTGTACCCCTGGAACCAATTTTAAAGTGCCTACAGCCATATTTTATTATGTTAGGCCTACTACGCCTGTCTGTGGTCCCTCCTTACACTTGTCCTCCACTGACCAGACCACTGCTGCCCGTGTACCTCTGGAACCAACTTTAAAGTGCCTACAGCCCAATTTTATTATGTTAGGCCTTCGAAGCCTGTCTGCGGTCCGTCCTTCCACTAGTCCTCCACTGACCAGACCACTGCTGCCCGTGTACCCCTGGAACCAATTTTAAAGTGCCTACAGCCATATTTTATTATGTTAGGCCTACTACGCCTGTCTGCGGTCCCTCCTTCCACTAGTCCTCCAGTGACCTGTCTACTGCTGCCCGTATACCCCTGGAACCAATTTTAAAGTGCCTACAGCCCAATTTTATTATGTTAGGCCTTCGAAGCCTGTCTGCGGTCCCTCCTTCCACTAGTCCTCCACTGACCAGACCACTGCTGCCCATGTACCCCTGGAACCAATTTTAAAGTGCCTACAGCCATATTTTATTATGTTAGGCCTACTACGCCTGTCTGCGTTCCCTCCTTACACTTGTCCTCCACTGACCAGACCACTGCTGCCCGTGTACCCCTGGAACCAATTTTAAAGTGCCTACAGCCATATTTTATTATGTTAGGCCTTCGAAGCCTGTCTGCGGTCCCTCCTTCCAATAGTCCTCCACTGATCAGACCACTGCTGCCTGTGTACCTCTGGAACCAATTTTAAAGTGCCTACAGCCATATTTTATTATGTCAGGCCTTTGAAGCCTGTCTGCGGTCCCTCCTTCCAATAGTTCTCCACTGACCAGACCAATGCTAGCCGTGTACCCCTGGAACCCAGCTGAAAGTGCATGGAGCATACTTTTTTTCTTTGTTTTATATCTATAAAGCCCAGATTAACTACGCTGTACCACGGTTCAAGCTACCCAGTCGACACTTCTTTTGCGAGAAAAGCCATCCCAGCCCTCCACTGGCATGAAAAAGTCTGCATTGTCATAGCACTCAGGCAATCAAACAGTAGAAAGGTGCACCTGACAAGAGACGCATGGACCAGTAGGCATGTCCACAAAAAGTTATGTGTCCATTACGGCGCACTGGGTTAATGTGTTGGATGCATGGTTCACAGGGGACAGCCTACAAAGTCTGTCTGCAGTCCCTAATTAAAATTGTCCTCCGCTGACCACACCACTGCTGCCAGTGTACCCCTGGAACCAATTTTAAAGTGCCTACAGCCATATTTTATTATGTTAGGCCTTCGAAGCCTGTCTGCGGTCCCTCCTTCCAATACTCCTCCACTGACCACACCACTGCTGCCCGTGGATCCCTGGAACCTGTTTTTAATTGCATAGAGCATCCTTTTTTTAATAGTAGGCGTACAAAGTCTGTCTGCGGTCCATAATTGAAATTGTCCTCCACTGACCAGACCAATGCTGCCTGTGTACCCCTGTAACATTTTTTAAACTGCATTGAGCCACATTTTTGGTTTAAGGCCTACTACCTGTGTCTGTCTGCGCCAATCAATAGAGCTGTCCTCCTTTGAAAAAACCTGAGCGTCAATAGTCTTGTTTTCAGCCTCTAGGAATTTGAAAACTGCATTGGGGCTACTACTTTGGTAGGGCCTACTAACGGTGTCTGCCGCTCCAAGGTGTTCCCCAGGTTTCCTCGCCATTGCTTCGGTCTTCCGACTCTCGTTTAGTAGTTGTTGAAAAATACACTAAATTAGGCCCACAAATTGGGTATGGGGTGTAGAGACGGTGTGTTACACTCCAAGGTGTACCCCAGGTTTCCTCTCCATTGCTTCGGTCTTCCAACTCTCGTTTAGTAGTTGTTGAAAACTACACTGCATTAAGCCTACAAATTGGGTATGGGGTGTAGAGACGGTGTGTTCCACTCCAAGGTGTTCCCCAGGTTTCCTCTCCATTGCTTCGGTCTTCCGACTCTCGTTTAGTAGTTGTTGAAAACTACACTGCATTAGGCCTACAAATTGGGTATGGGGTGTAGAGACGGTGTGTTCCACTCCAAGGTGTTCCCCAGGTTTCATCTACATTGCTTCGATCTTCCGACTCTCGTTTAGTAGTTGTTGAAAACTACACAGCATTAGGCCTACAAATTGAGTATGGGGTGTAGAGACGGTGTGTTCCACTCCAAGATGTTCCCCAGGTTTCCTCTCCATTGCTTCGGTCTTCCGACTCTCGTTTAGTAGTTGTTGAAAACTACACTGCATTAGGCCTACAAATTGGGTATGGGGTGTAGAGACGGTGTGTTCCACTCCAAGGTGTTCCCCAGGTTTCCTCTCCATTGCTTCGGTCTTCCGACTCTCGTTTAGTAGTTGTTGAAAACTACACTGCATTAGGCCTACAAATTGGGTATGGGGTGTAGAGACGGAGTGTTCCACTCCAAGGTGTTCCCCAGGTTTCCTCTCCATTGCTTCGGTCTTCCGACTTTCGTTTAGTTGTTGTTGAAAACTACACTGCATTAGGCCTACAAATTGGGTATGGGGTGTAGAGACGGTGTGTTCCACTCCAAGGGGTTCCCCAGGTTTCCTCTCCATTGCTTCGGTCTTCCGACTCTCGTTTAGTAGTTGTTGAAAACTACACTGCATTAGGCCTACAAATTAGATATGGGGTGTAGAGACGGTGTTTTCCACTCCAAGGTGTTCCCCAGGTTTCCTCTCCATTGCTTCGGTCTTCCGACTCTCGTTTAGTAGTTGTTGAAAACTACACTGCATTAGGCCTACAAATTGGGTATGGGGTGTAGAGACGGTGTGTTCCACTCCAAGGTGTTCCCCGGGTTTCGTCTACATTGTTTCGATCTTCCGACTCTCGTTTAGTAGTTGTTGAAAACTACACTGCATTAGGCCTACAAATTGGGTATGGGGTGTAGATACGGTGTGTTCCACTCCAAGGTGTTCCCCAGGTTTCCTCTCCATTGCTTCGGTCTTCCAACTCTCATTTAGTAGTTGTTGAAAACTACACTGCATTAGGCCTACAAATTGGGTATGGGGTGTAGAGACGGTGTGTTCCACTCCAATGTGTTCCCCAGGTTTCCTCTCCATTGCTTCGGTCTTCCGACTCTCGTTTAGTAGTTGTTGAAAACTACACTGCATTAGGCCTACAAATTGGGTATGGGGTGTAGAGACGGTGTGTTCCACTCCAAGGTGTTCCCCAGGTTTCCTCTCCATTGCTTCGATCTTCCGACTCTCGTTTAGTAGTTGTTGAAAACTACACTGCATTAGGCCTACAAATTGGGTATGGGGTGTAGAGACGGTGTGTTCCACTCCAAGGTGTTCCCCAGGTTTCGTCTACATTGCTTCGATCTTCCGACTCTCGTTTAGTAGTTGTTGAAAACTACACTGCATTAGGCCTACAAATTGGGTATGGGGTGTAGAGACGGTGTGTTCCACTCCAAGGTGTTCCCCAGGTTTCCTCTCCATTGCTTCGGTCTTCCGACTCTCGTTTAGTAGTTGTTGAAAACTACACTGCATTAGGACTACAAATTGGGTATGGGGTGTAGAGACGGTGTGTTCCACTCCAAGGTGTTCCCCAGGTTTCCTCTCCATTGCTTTGGTCTTCCGACTCTCGTTTAATAGTTGTTGAAAACTACACTGCATTAGGCCTACAAATTAGGTATGGGGTGTAGAGACGGTGTGTTCCACTCCAAGGTGTTCCCCAGGTTTCCTCTCCATTGCCTCGATCTTCCGACTCTCGTTTAGTAGTTGTTGAAAACTACACTGCATTAGGCCTACAAATTGGGTATGGGGTGTAGAGACGGTGTGTTCCACTCCAAGGTGTTCCCCAGGTTTCCTCTCCATTGCTTCAGTCTTCTGACTCTCGTTTAGTAGTTGTTGAAAACTACACTGCATAAGGCCTACAAATTGGGTATGGGGTGTAGAGACGGTGTGTTCCACTCCAAGGTGTTCCCCAGGTTTCCTCTCCATTGCTTCGGTCTTCCGACTCTCGTTTAGTAGTTGTTGAAAACTACACTGCATTAGGCCTACAAATTGGGTATGGGGTGTAGAGACGGTGTGTTCCACTCCAAGGTGTTCCCCAGGTTTCCTCTCCATTGCTTCGGTCTTCCGACTCTCGTTTAGTAGTTGTTGAAAACTACACTGCATTAGGCCTACAAATTGGGTATGGGGTGTAGAGATGGTGTGTTCCACTCCAAGGTGTTCCCCAGGTTTCCTCTCCATTGCTTCGGTCTTCCGACTCTCGTTTAGTAGTTGTTGAAAACTACACTGCATTAGGCCTACAAATTGGGTATGGGGTGTAGAGACGGAGTGTTCCACTCCAAGGTGTTCCCCAGGTTTCCTCTCCATTGCTTCGGTCTTCCGACTTTCGTTTAGTAGTTGTTGAAAACTACACTGCATTAGGCCTACAAATTGGGTATGGGGTGTAGAGACGGTGTGTTCCACTCCAAGGTGTTCCCCAGGTTTCCTCTCCATTGCTTCAGTCTTCCGACTCTCGTTTAGTAGTTGTTGAAAACTACACTGCATTAGGCCTACAAATTAGATATGGGGTGTAGAGACGGTGTTTTCCACTCCAAGGTGTTCCCCAGGTTTCCTCTCCATTGCTTCGGTCTTCCGACTCTCGTTTAGTAGTTGTTGAAAACTACACTGCATTAGGCCTACAAATTGGGTATGGGGTGTAGAGACGGTGTGTTCCACTCCAAGGTGTTCCCCGGGTTTCGTCTACATTGTTTCGATCTTCCGACTCTCGTTTAGTAGTTGTTGAAAACTACACTGCATTAGGCCTACAAATTGGGTATGGGGTGTAGAGACGGTGTGTTCCACTCCAAGGTGTTCCCCAGGTTTCCTCTCCATTGCTTCGGTCTTCCGACTCTCATTTAGTAGTTGTTGAAAACTACACTGCATTAGGCCTACAAATTGGGTATGGGGTGTAGAGACGGTGTGTTCCACTCCAATGTGTTCCCCAGGTTTCCTCTCCATTGCTTCGGTCTTCCGACTCTCGTTTAGTAGTTGTTGAAAACTACACTGCATTAGGCCTACAAATTGGGTATGGGGTGTAGAGACGGTGTGTTCCACTCCAAGGTGTTCCCCAGGTTTCCTCTCCATTGCTTCGATCTTCCGACTCTCGTTTAGTAGTTGTTGAAAACTACACTGCATTAGGCCTACAAATTGGGTATGGGGTGTAGAGACGGTGTGTTCCACTCCAAGGTGTTCCCCAGGTTTCGTCTACATTGCTTCGATCTTCCGACTCTCGTTTAGTAGTTGTTGAAAACTACACTGCATTAGGCCTACAAATTGGGTATGGGGTGTAGAGACGGTGTGTTCCACTCCAAGGTGTTCCCCAGGTTTCCTCTCCATTGCTTCGGTCTTCCGACTCTCGTTTAGTAGTTGTTGAAAACTACACTGCATTAGGACTACAAATTGGGTATGGGGTGTAGAGACGGTGTGTTCCACTCCAAGGTGTTCCCCAGGTTTCCTCTCCATTGCTTTGGTCTTCCGACTCTCGTTTAGTAGTTGTTGAAAACTACACTGCATTAGGCCTACAAATTGGGTATGGGGTGTAGAGACGGTGTGTTCCACTCCAAGGTGTTCCCCAGGTTTCCTCTCCATTGCCTCGATCTTCCGACTCTCGTTTAGTAGTTGTTGAAAACTACACTGCATTAGGCCTACAAATTGGGTATGGGGTGTAGAGACGGTGTGTTCCACTCCAAGGTGTTCCCCAGGTTTCCTCTCCATTGCTTCAGTCTTCTGACTCTCGTTTAGTAGTTGTTGAAAACTACACTGCATAAGGCCTACAAATTGGGTATGGGGTGTAGAGACGGTGTGTTCCACTCCAAGGTGTTCCCCAGGTTTCCTCTCCATTGTTTCGGTCTTCCGACTCTCGTTTAGTAGTTGTTGAAAACTACACTGCATTAGGCCTACAAATTGGGTATGGGGTGTAGAGACGGTGTGTTCCACTCCAAGGTGTTCCCCAGGTTTCCTCTCCATTGCTTCGGTCTTCCGACTCTCGTTTAGTAGTTGTTGAAAACTACACTGCATTAGGCCTACAAATTGGGTATGGGGTGTAGAGACGGTGTGTTCCACTCCAAGGTGTTCCCCAGGTTTCCTCTCCATTGCTTCGGTCTTCCGACTCTCGTTTAGTAGTTGTTGAAAACTACACTGCATTAGGCCTACAAATTGGGTATGGGGTGTAGAGACGGTGTGTTCCACTCCAAAGTGTTCCCCAGGTTTCCTCTCCATTGCTTCGGTCTTCCGACTCTCGTTTAGTAGTTGTTGAAAACTACACTGCATTAGGCCTACAATTGGGTATGGGGTGTAGAGACGGTGTGTTCCACTCCAAAGTGTTCCCCAGGTTTCCTCTCCATTGCTTCGGTCTTCTGACTCTCGTTTAGTAGTTGTTGAAAACTACACTGCATTAGGCCTACAAATTGGGTATGGGGTGTAGAGACGGTGTGTTCCACTCCAAGGTGTTCCCCAGGTTTCCTCTCCATTGCTTCGGTCTTCCGACTCTCGTTTAGTAGTTGTTGAAAACAACACTACATTAGGCCTTCTAGTTGGGTTGGGGCCTTTTATCTGTGTCTGCCGCTCCTTGCTGTTCTCCTCCAGTGAACAAAGCTATGCCGCCGGTTTACTACTGTTGCCAATTTTGAACTGCATTTAGAATACTTACTGATTTGGGCCTACTCTCTGTGTCAGCCTCTCATTCCAGTTGTCCTCCACTGAACAAAGCAATGCCCCTTGGTTAGTCCTGTTACCAATTTTGAACTGCATTTAGCCCACTTTATTCTTTGGGCCCATATCTGTTTCCCCCTCATCCTGCCCATTGCCCAGCCAGTGATAGATGAGTCTGCTGGTACATTGACCCATAACACAACATTCCCCGTGCACGCTGCACTGCAAGATTGTGACCCTGCTGAAAGTCAGGTCCCCCTTCCCGCATACCATACCACATTACACGGGGACAAAGAGGAAGGTGCAGATGAAGGTGCAGGTTCCTTCATCAGGTAGGGGGAGGAATACTCATTGGCGACGTCACTGGCACAGGGCCTCTCATAGTACGCAAAAGTGTTGCTGCCAGTGGGAGGCGCCCCCGCCGTGCAAACACACCGCTGTACTTTGAGGGGTCCTGTGCTAGTGCCAATGCCAACGAGTGGGCCCCCCCTGCTTGCTCAGGATCACAGCACTTGCAAAGTTGAAATACTTACCTCTCCCTGCTCCACTGCCGTGACGTGGTCCAGGTGTCCTTGGCCCACTAATTGCTTGAACAAGCCCTACCCCCCACAACTTTAGCCAAATGACCCCCAATTTCAAATGCCTTACAATTATTATAAGCTAAATTACGATTGACAAGCTTCAGTAGCAAGAATGGATGTTTTTGCCAATACAATGGGCTCTGTACATGTTTTCCTGGCCTCTACTCACTGCCGACTATGCTCCCCCATTGACTTGCATTGGGTTTCGTGTTTCGGTCGATCCCCAACTTTTCGCCATAATCGGCCGATTCCACTCGACTCGACTTTTGAGATAGTCGGGTTTCGCGAAACCCGGCTCGACTCTAAAAAAGGTCAAGGTCGCTCAACTCTACTCTTCAGCGGTCACGTGGGACCGCTCATTAGAGAAATGAATAGGTGGCTCCACCTCCCATAGAGGTGGAGCTGCCTATTCATTTCTCTAATCAGCGGTAACGGTGACCGCTGATAGAGGAAGAAGCTGCGGCACCGAAGACAGCTGTGCGGGGGAAGGAGCCGGACGCCGGGACCAGGTAAGTATGTAATATTCACCTGTCTGCGTTCCAGCCGCCGGGCGTTGCTCCATCTTCCCGGCATCTGCGCTCTGACTGTGCAGGTCAGAGGGCGCGATGACGCATATAGTGTGCGCGGCGCCCTCTGCCTGATCAGTCAGAGCGGAGAGACGCTGGGACCGGACGCTGGGAGCTGCAATCAAGAGAGGTGAGTATGGCTTTTTTTTTTTTACTGCAGCAGCAGCGGCAATGGCAGAGCCTTCTATGGGGAACTATGAACGGTGCAGAGCACTATATGAGGCACAGCTATAGGGAACTATGAACGGTGCAGAGCACTATATGAGGCACAGCTATAGTGAACTATGAACGGTGCAGAGCACTATATGAGGCACAGCTATAGAGAACTATGAATGGTGCAGAGCACTATATGAGGCACAGCTATAGGGAACTATGAACGGTGCAGAGCACTATATGAGGCACAGCTATAGGGAACTATGAACGGTGCAGAGCACTATATGAGGCACAGCTATAGGGAACTATGAACGGTGCAGAGCACTATATGAGGCACAGCTATAGGGAACTATGAACGGCGCAGAGCACTATATGAGGCACAGCTATAGGGAACTATGAACGGTGCAGAGCACTATATGAGGCACAGCTATAGGGAACTATGAACGGTGCAGAGCACTATATGGCACAGCTATAGGGAACGATGAACGGTGCAGAGCACGATATGGCAGCTATAGGGAACTATGAACGGTGCAGAGCATTATATGGGGCACAGCTATGGGGAACTATGAACGGTGCAGAGCACTATATGGGGCACCGCTATGGGGCAATAATGAACGGTGCAGAGCACTATATGGCACAGCTATGGGGAAATAATGATCTATTTTTATTTTTGACATTCACCGGTAGCTGCTGCATTTCCACCCTAGGCTTATACTCGAGTCAATAAGTTTTCCCAGTTTTTTGTGGCAAAATTAGGGGGGTCGGCTTATACTCGGGTCGGCTTATACTCGAGTATATACGGTAAATAGATAGATAGACTGTTGCTCAAATACAATCTGTAACAGGGCCCCCATCTATTTTGTGTAATTTTAAAGATAGTGTTAGCAGAACTACAATTTGGTTTCTCCAAGTCTAGAATTACTGCACCTCTTAACCCTCAAAATCTTACCATATATACTCAAGTATAAGCCAAGATTTTCAGCCCATCTTTTTAAGCTAAAAATGCCCCTCTCGGCTTATACTCAAGTCATTGTCCAAAGAGTTCAGTGGGGAGCGACGGCTGACACACCATACTCACGTGCTCCTGGCGCGTCTCTGCATGTCCCTGCTTCTCCGACACCCGCAGCTCTTCCTGTGTTCAGTGGTCACATGGTATCACTCATTAAAGTAATGAATATGGACGCGACTCCACTCCCATAGGGGTCGAGCGCATATTCATTACTTTAATGACCGGTACCATGTGACCGCTGAAGACAGGAGCAAGCTGCCGGCACTACAGACCATTGCATCAGAGAAGCAGGGACCGCGCAAGCAGGGGGTGTGTATAATGGGGGGAGGTGAGCCATGCAATATTCACCTGTCCTCGTTCCACTGCCGGGCTCCGTCTTCCGCGTCCTCTGGCTGTGACGTTCAGGTAAGAGGGCGCGATGACGTGGTTAGTGCCCGCCTCTGCCTGAACAGTCACTGCAGAGACCTGGAAGACACAGCAGCGCGTGGCGGTGGAATGGGGATAGGTGAACATTGCAAGTGCCGGGGGCCTGAGCAACGAGAGGTGAGTATATCTTATTTTTATTGCAGCAGCATATGGGGCATAATATGCTATAGAACATCTTATGGGGCTATTAACCATTGTGCAGCATTATATGGGGCATAATCTATGGAGCATCTTATGAGGCCATCAACCTTTGTGCAGCATTACGTATACGGGGCATAAAATTCTATGGAGCATCGTATGGGACCTTCAACCTTTGTGCAGCATTATATAGGGCATAATATTCTATGGAGCATCTTATGGGGCCATCAACCTTTTATTCAGCATTATATGGGGCATAATATTCGATGAAGTATCTTATGGGGCCATCAACCTTTGTGCAGCATTATATGGGGCATAATCTATGGAGCATCTTATGGGGCCATCATTAACTTTTTATGCAGCATTATATGGGGCATATTTTAATATGGAGCATCTTATGGGGCCCTTCATGAACTTTATGGAGCATTATACGGGGCATATTTTGTATGGTGCAACTCATGGGGCTCCTGATTCAATATGGATATTCAAAAACACTTAACCTACTGATGTCTCAATCAATTTTACTTTTATTGGTATCTATTTTTATTTTTTAAATTTACCAGTAGCTGATGCATTTCCCACCCTTAGGCTTATACTTGAGTAAATAAGTTTTCCCAGCTATTTGGGAATTGGGAGAGGGACTCCGTGGTAGGTATTCCTATCCTCTCTCAAGTGAGGTTTGACAAAGACCCACAACAGGGTCGAAACGTTACCTACTTACCTACTTTATACCTACCACGTAGTCCCTCTCCCTATTGCCTTAACATTGTGGTGACTTGAATAAACTTTTTGCTCCTGTTATGCATTCAAAAAATCCAAACCTGAGTGTGGCTGTTTTATTCAATATTTGACTTTGTTTGGATCATTTCCACATCCAGCAAGCACCGATATAACCATTCACTGAGTGCACGTCTTCTTCTCTATAACTAGTGCAAATGGAATAGACAGCAGATGGAAATCATTGGCAATTATCAAGATGCACTCAATAAAGGAATGTTTCTGTAGGTGGGGACCACAGAACACGTCTCAGTAACAATGCTTTCTGGCTGATGTTTACATCACTTTTGAATGTTGGTTGTTCTTTCACACTCATGGTAGCACGAGACGGACTCTACAACCCACACATGTGGCTCAGGTAGGGCAGCTCATCCAGAATGGCACATCAATGCAAGCTGTGGCAAGAAGGTTTGCTGAGTCTGTCAGCGTAATGACCAGAGGCTGGAGGCGCTACCAGAAGACAGGCCAGTACACTAGGAGATGTGGTGGGGGCCGCAGGAGGGCAACAACCAAGCAGCAGGACCGCTGCTTCAGCCTTTGTGTAAGAAGGAACAGGAGGAGCACTTCCAGAACCCTGCAAAATGACCTCCAGCAGGCCACTAATGTACATGTGCCTGCACAAATGGTTAGAAACCAACTCCATGAGGATGGTCTGAGTGCCCAACATCTACACATGGGGTTGTGCTCACAGCCTGACACTGTGCAGGATGCCTGGCATTTGCCACAGAACACCAGGATTGGCAAATTCACGACTAGCACCCTGTGCTCTTAATAGATGAAAGCAAGTTCTCACTGAGCACATGTGACAGACGTGACAAAGTCTGGAGATGCCACGGAGAATGATCTGCTGCCTGCAACATCCTTCAGCATGACCTGTTAGGCATTGGGTAAGTAATGGTGTGAGGTGGCATTTCTTTGGAGGGCCGCACAGCCCTCCATGTGCTCGCTAGAGGTAGCCTGACTGCCAATAGGTACCGAGATGAGATACTCAGACCCCTTGTGAGACCATATGCTAGTGCAGTTGGCCCTGGGTTCCTTCTAATTCAGGACAATGCCAGACCTCATGTGGCTGGAGTGTGTCATCAGTTCCTGCAAGATGAAGGCATTAAAGCTATGGACTGGCCCACCCGTACTCCAGACCTAAATCCAACTGAACACATCTGGGACATCATGTCTCGCACCATCCACCAACGTCACGTTGCATCACAGACTGTCCAGGAGTTGGCAGATGCTTTAGTCCCGGTCTGGGAGGAGATCCCTCAGGAGACCATCCGCTGACTCATCAGGAGCATGCCCAGGCATTGTAGGGAGGTCATACAGACATGTTGAGGCCACACACACTACTGAGCATCAATTTCTTCAAAAATAGCCTGAAGACCCACCTCTTCCGACAATCCTACAACCTGCAGTAACCACCGATCAACCAAACCGCTGCATGACCAGCTCTATCCTCGCCTACTGTAATCTCACCCATCCCTTGTAGATTGTGAGCCTTCGCAGGCAGGGTCCTTTCTCCTCCTGTACCAGTTATGACTTGTATTGTTTAACATTATTGTGCTTGTTTTTATTCTGTATACCCCTCCTCACATGTAAAGCGCCATGGAATAAATGGTGCTATAACAATAATTAATAATAATAATTTCCTTGTCTTGCATTTCCACTGAGGTTGTATAAGCCTGTAACTTCATTTTCCACTTTGATTTTGAGCATCATTCAAACTCCAGACCTCCGTGGGATATTATTTGTGATTTACGTTGATAAATTTTAGGTTTTATAGTTGTTAACACATTCCACTATGTAATGAATAAAGATTTACAACTGGAATATTTCATTCAGTGATATCTAGGATGTGGGATTTTAATGTTTCCTTTATTTTTTTGAGCAGTGTATATGTAAAGATATGGGCATACATCATCTTACCAGTTTCTTGAGGTACGCCACAAAAGTTTCTGAACAACCCTGGTGTGCGTTTCACCCGCTAATACACCATGCCTTCTCAAGGAGAGGTGTTCTTTTACTTCCCAACAAGGACCTTTTGTATCCTACACTCCCTGACAGAAGTTATGTCGCTTATCCATGTTATGCAAATAAAAGCTTATAACCTAACATTAAATTCATCCATTGGTTGTATAAATTATTCTTTTGAAAGCTGAAACCCTCCGAAATGTGGTTTAGGTTAAGAAAATAAATTGTCATCAATGCAGAAATATTGATCAGTTAATGGACACAGAATGGTCAGATTTTGGCAAGACAAAAGTTTTGTCGCCCAGAGAAAGTAATGTGATATTCAAACAAATAATTAACTTAATATACAAATATATGTTGCATAACATTGGTGAATGAAGTTGTGTGTCAAGATACTAGTGGATTCAACTGGACACCAGTGTCTAGGTCAAAGAGACTGCAGACACAATGGTTTGAACAAGCAATATTGTATTTGTGATCTGAATGCAATATAGCATAAAAGTCCAGATAAATGTTCAGTCAATCTGATAAACTTTAATAGCAGAGCTGATACTATGCGACACAGCATGCAAAGTCACTGAGCAATGAGTGCACAAGACACAGTCTCTTGCAGATGAGAGGAACACATTAGCAGGCTGGAGTTCTTACTTCACCACAGGTGTCGTCAGGCAGAGGTTTCTGAAGTCAGGTGTTCAGCAATCACTCGGTCAACAGGCAGGGATCCAGATGTGCAGGTTTGCAGAGGACTCCGCCATTAGGAAAGGACCAACAGGGATCGTAAGTCCAGGCTTGGTACAGCAAAGGAACAAGGTCCAAAACATAATACACAAGCAATGAAACAGAACAGGTGCTGGCTTTATATACAGCTTTGGCAGGAAGCAAGATGGCCGAAGTGAAACATCAAGATCCATATTAACTAAGGGCAAGTCTAAGGGCAAGAGAAACAGATTCCAGGACTAGATACTGACATTGTGGTGCTATTTGAGTCATCTTTAATATTTTGTGTGACTTCCATGAGCTCGAAGGACTGCATCCATGCAGTTCAAAAATGATTGATACAATTTATTAATGAAGTCATCAGCAAAGAATGCAGTCTTACATGCCTCCCAGAGTTCATCTAGATTCTTTTGTTTTCTCTTCCAAGCTTCCTCTTTCATCCTACCCCAAACATGCTCAATGATGTTCATGTCTAGTGACTGGGCTGGTCAGTCCTTGAGCACCTTTATTTTTTTTGCCTGGAGGAACTTTGTTGTAGAGATGGATGTATGAGATGGAGCACCATCCTGCTGCAGAATTTGACCCTTTTTATGATTTGGAATATAAGAGGTAGCTAATACTTCTTGATATTTTAGGCTATTGATATTGTCTTCCACCTTGCAAATGTTTCACACACCTCCTGTTAGGAGTCGAGTTTCCTCTGCTGCACAGAGGGAATCTCGATCCGTGTCTGCTGCGGTCTCCCATTCAGCATCGGCCGCAGTGGGGTCTGCTCAGCGGAGACGTCGCTCCCAGCGTCTCGCTGAGGCTGATTCGGTGCATAGGGTCACTACTGCCTTTTCTGGCTTTCCTATGGTACCCTGCACTGATCTGCGGCGAGCAGGCCTCTCTGGGACTAAGTCCTTATTTACACACACTGAGCATGCCCAGGGCAAGGTCTCCCATTGGAGGTCGAGGGTCACATGTTCGGTCACATGTTCAGGTACTGCAGCGCATCCCATTGGTCCTCCAGTAAGGTCCTGAAAGGGCAAAACTTTGGTAGCAGCTTCCTGTGCTGTAACTATATAAACTGCGCATGACCGCACGGCCATGCGCTAGTATCATCTTTTGTCATATGCTTTGCGCCAATGTGGTCATGCGTTTGTATGTGTTCAGGGACCCGGCTGAAATAAGCCCCTAGAATGCTGGCACCTCCGGCGAGGAGATTGTGTATAAGTGTGTTCAGGGACCCGGCTGAAATAAGCCCCTAGAATGCTGGCTCCTTCGGCGAGGAGATTGTGTATGCATGCATGACCACTCACTGCTCACATCTGGGTAGTTGGCCTGTGCCTCTGTGAAAGTCTAACAGGGCACAGAGCCTGCCTCTCGCGGTTACTCTGTGAAGCTAACAGAGTTGGTATATACCGCCATATAGAGCCGCCATTATTTAGCAGCAGGTACTTTCCTGCACGGTGGATCCCGGGTTGCGAACGCACCAATTCCATTTAATAAACAATATATTTGGTGCGTTCCGCCAACCCTAACAGTATACTAGCGCCAGGATCTGGCTAAGTAATGGCGGATGAACAGCGATTGCAGGGGTACATCCAGCTGCTGGAGGGCCGGTTGGCGTCTCTTGAGCGTGCAACCTCGGCGGTGGATGTTACCGCAATAGCTTTTCAGGCTGCTAGCGTGGCTGCAGCAGCCTTACCCACTGCCACCTCTGTTCGGACCCTATCTCACCTTCCTTTGCCTGAGAGATACTCTGGGGACAGTAAGTCCTGTAGGGGTTTCGTGAGCCAATGTGGTATACACCTCGAGCTCCTGGCTGCACGTTTCCCTACTGAGCGGGCAAAGGTGGGATTCATAATCTCCCTCTTGTCGGACAGAGCGTTGGAGTGGGCTACGCCGCTGTGGGAGCGCAACGATCATGTGGTGCGGAGTGTTCCTCGGTTTCTGGACTCTCTGAAACAGGTCTTTTTAGTACCTCAAGTCACCCATGATACAGCGCTCCAACTGCTGGCTTTGACTCAGGGTTCAACCATGGTCAGCCATTTTGCTGTTCTCTTCCGGACATTAGCGTCTGAGTTGGAATGGCCAGATAAAACCCTCATTCCCGTATTTTGGAGGGGGCTGGCTGACCATGTAAAGGACGCTTTGGCCACTAGGGAGATTCCCGCCACACTGGAGGAGCTCATAGCCATATCTACTCGCATAGACCTTCGTTTTCACGAGCGAAGGTTGGAGCGAGCCCAGTGTAGGCAGAGGTTTCGGCTGGCTCCCAACTTCGCCAAACCTTTGGAATCTCCAGTCCAGGCGTCCGAGTCACATGAGGCCTTAGAGGTGAGACGAGCGGGATCCAAGTCTCAGTCCGCTCGTGCACATAAGGTCCGTCATGTTTGCCGGCAGTCAGGACATCTTGCCTCCAAGGGTCCTCAGCGGTCGGGGAAACGTCAGCGTCTAGTGGCAGTTGGAGGAGGTACACTAGACACGGCGACGTTTGCCTCAAAGTTGTCCTTCAAGGGGACAATTACCAAAGGCCCATCCACTCTTATGGTCGAGCTATGCATGGATTCTGGGGCAGAGGGTAATTTTATGTCTTCCTCTTTTGCCCAGCGTCACGCAATACCCTTGGTGATGCTCGCCAAGCCTGTAACTGTTCGAGTGGTAAATGGGTCAACACTACCCTCACAGATTACCCACCAAACCATTCCTTTCACGCTTTCTGTGTCTCCATCACATCAGGAGATAATCTCCCTATTAGTCATTCCTGAGGGAATTGATGAGGTCCTGTTGGGGATACCATGGCTTCGCTACCATTCTCCTCATATTGAGTGGTCCTCTGGGAGAATTTTGGGATGGAGTAAATCCTGCGAGGGTAGATGTCAGAGGGAGTGCGTTCAGATTGCTACTACACAGGTACCCGCAGATCTTTCCTCTCTCCCCAAGCACTATTGGCCCTATGCAGACGTGTTCTCCAAAAGAGCTGCGGAGACCCTTCCGCCTCACCGCCCCTATGACTGTCCTATTGACCTCTTGCCTGGTGCTGAGCCTCCCCGGGGTCGAGTCTATCCGTTATCTCTCCCGGAGACGGAGGCAATGTCTCAGTACATCCAAGAAAATCTGGCAAGAGGATTCATTAGGAAGTCAGTGTCACCGGCAGGGGCTGGGTTCTTCTTCGTACAAAAGAAGACTGGAGACTTACGTCCATGCATAGACTACAGGGGTCTTAACGCCATCACCGTTAAGAACAAGTACCCATTACCCCTGATATCTGAGCTGTTTGATAGGCTACGGGGAGCGAGGGTATTTCCGAAGTTAGATCTGCGGGGTGCTTACAACCTGATTCGCATCCGTGAGGGGGATGAATGGAAGACGGCTTTTAACACCAGGGATGGGCACTATGAATATCTGGTGATGCCCTTTGGGCTCTGTAATGCCCCAGCCGTTTTCCAAGACTTTGTGAACGACATCTTCCGGGATATGCTCACCACCTCGGTCGTAGTCTATCTGGATGATATTCTCATCTTCTCTCCAGATATTGACTCCCATCGGAGAGATGTTCGCAAAGTCTTTGACCTCTTACGGGCAAACTCCCTCTATGCCAAGTTGGAGAAGTGTGTGTTTGAGCAGGAGTCCTTGCCTTTCCTTGGTTACATCATCTCTGCCCAGGGTTTGGCTATGGATCCTGCCAAGCTACAGGCTGTAATGGACTGGCAGGAACCCCATTCTCTTAAAGCGGTGCAGAGCTTTATGGGGTTCATTAATTACTATCGCCAGTTCATCCCACACTTCTCAACTTTGGTAGCTCCCTTGGTTGCCCTCACCAAAAAGGGAGCAAATCCCAAGTTGTGATCAGAGGAGGTCTCCAAAGCCTTTCTCTCGATCAAGTCACACTTTGCTAGCGCTCCCATCCTACATCGCCCCGATGTTGATAAACCATTTATCTTGGAGGTGGATGCCTCATCCGTTGGTGCTGGAGCAGTCCTTTTCCAAAAGGATGCTCAAGGTTGGAAGCATCCTTGCTTCTTCTTCTCCAAGACCTTCACACCAGCGGAGAGGAATTATTCCATCGGGGAGAGGGAGTTGCTAGCCATGAAGTTGGCTTTTTCAGAGTGGAGACATCTCTTGGAGGGAGCTCGCTTTCCCTTCCAAGTCTTCACTGACCACAAGAACTTGGTATATCTACAAACGGCCCAGCGGCTGAATTCTCACCAGGCTAGATGGTCCCTGTTCTTCTCCCGGTTCCATTTTACTCTCCATTTCCTCTCCGGGGAGAAGAACGTTCGTGCTGACGCTCTCTCCCGCTCCGTAGTGTCACCGGAGGAGGAGGAGGAGGAGCCTCGGCTTATTGTCCCTTCTGAGAGCCTGAGAACTGTAGCTCCGGTTTCGCTAGAGTCTGTGCCCCCGGGCAAGACTTTCGTACCAGCTAACCTGCAACCGGAGGTTCTCTCTTGGGCTCACTCCTCCAGAGTGGGTGGTCATTTTGGGACCAAGAGGACATCAGAGCTTTTGGCGAGAACATACTGGTGGCCGCATATGGCCCGAGATGTCAGGGACTATATTCAGGCGTGCGTTTCTTGCGCCCAGAATCGGTCTCCTCGGCAACGGCCTGCTGGGTTGCTTTACCCTCTACCGGTGGCAGACAGGCCCTGGGAGATGGTCGGGATGGACTTTGTGGTGGGCCTACCCAAGTTGCGTGGCTGCTCCATTATTTGGGTTGTCACCGACCATTTCTCTAAGATGGTGCATTTGGTGCCGCTTCCTCGGTTACCCTCAGCACGGGCCTTGGCGGTGTTGTTCATTAAGCACGTTTTCCGATTGCATGGTATGCCTGATAAGATTGTCAGCGATCGGGGTCCCCAGTTCGTGTCTCGGTTTTGGAGAGAGCTCTGCCGTTTACTCAGCATAGAGTTAAACCTCTCCTCTGCATACCATCCCGAGACGAATGGGTTGGTGAAGAGAACCAACCAGACTCTGGTGACATATTTGCGACATTTCATCTCTGCTAGGCAGGATGACTGGGCATCTTTGCTACCTTGGGCGGAATTTGCCTTGAACAACGCCGTAGCCGATTCCACTGGTCAAACTCCTTTTCTCCTTAATTTCGGCCAGCATCCGCGTGTCCCTGTGCCCATGCCCGTGTCATCCACCGATTCTAGGGTGGCAGACTGGGCGGTGGACACACGTGACATCTGGGACCGCACACAGGATGCCATCCGGGCCTCCAAGGAGAGAATGAGGGTTTCGGCTGATACACACCGGCGCCCCGCTCCGGTTTTTGCTCCTGGTGACTTAGTGTGGCTCTCCGCCCGTAACATCAGGCTGCGAGTTGAGTCCACTAAGTTTGCTCCTCGCTACATTGGCCCGTTTAAGGTTCTGGAACAAGTCAACCCTGTGGTCTACCGTTTGGCTATTCCTCCACGCCTTGGTATCACCGATACTTTTCACATTTCCCTCTTAAAGCCCGTTCATTTGTCCCGGTTTTCTGAGTCATCTGCTGGGACATCGGGTTCATCCACGGATGAGTTTGAGGTGAATGCTATTGTGGGGTGCAAGGTGGTACGTGGCAAGAAATTTTATCTGGTGGACTGGAAGGGTCAGGACCCAGAGGATAGAACCTGGGAGCCTGTGGAGCACATTCGGGCTCCGCTGCTCATTGCAGCTTTTGAGCGTAGTGAGGCTCAAGGAGGGGGGGCCCTAGGAGGGGGGGTAATGTTAGGAGTCGAGTTTCCTCTGCTGCACAGGGGGAATCTCGATCCATGTCTGCTGCGGTCTCCCATTCAGCATCGGCCGCAGTGGGGTCTGCTCAGCGGAGACGTCGCTCCCAGCGTCTCGCTGAGGCTGATTCGGTGCATAGGGTCACTACTGCCTTTTCTGGCTTTCCTATGGTACCCTGCACTGATCTGCGGCGAGCAGGCCTCTCTGGGACTAAGTCCTTATTTACACACACTGAGCATGCCCAGGGCAAGGTCTCCCATTGGAGGTCGAGGGTCACATGTTCGGTCACATGTTCAGGTACTGCAGCGCATCCCATTGGTCCTCCAGGAGGTCCTGAAAGGGCAAAACTTTGGTAGCAGCTTCCTGTGCTGTAACTATATAAACTGCGCATGACCGCACGGCCATGCGCTAGTATCGTCTTTTGTCATATGCTTTGCGCCAATGTGGTCATGCGTTTGTATGTGTTCAGGGACCCGGCTGAAGTAAGCCCCTAGAATGCTGGCACCTCCGGCGAGGAGATTGTGTATAAGTGTGTTCAGGGACCCGGCTGAAATAAGCCCCTAGAATGCTGGCTCCTCCGGCGAGGAGATTGTGTATGCATGCATGACCACTCACTGCTCACATCTGGGTAGTTGGCCTGTGCCTCTGTGAAAGTCTAACAGAGCACAGAGCCTGCCTCTCGCGGTTACTCTGTGAAGCTAACAGAGTTGGTATATACCGCCATATAGAGCCACCATTATTTAGCAGCAGGTACTTTCCTGCACAGTGGATCCCGGGTTGCGCACGCACCAATTCCATTTAATAAACAATATATTTGGTGCGTTCCGCTAACCCTAACACCCCCATACTGAATGTAACCCCAGACCATGATCTTTCCACAACCAAATTTAACTGTTTTCTGCATGTATTTTGGATCCATACTGCTCCAATGGGTCTCCTGCAGTACTTGCGGGGGCTTTGGTGTAATTCTACTGAAGATTCATCAGAGAAATTCACCTTCTGCCACTTTTCCAGCGTCCATCTGTCTAGCGGGCTGTGGGACTTTGCAAATGCCTTTTGTCTAGTGCTGGCTTCTGGGCACTGATTCAACCATAGAGGCCATTTTGAGACAGAATCCTCCAAACTGTTCTAGTTGACACAGGGACTTGAGGTGACCAGGCCTGTTGGAGCTCTGCTGCAGTAGAAAAGGGGCTTGCTTTGGATTTTCTAACCAACAAATGTTCCTCCAGAGCAGCTGTCTTGTGGGGTCTGCCGGACCTGGACTTGTCAAACACATCTGCAGTCTCTTCAAATTTTTTTTAATTCTTTGTACTTGACGCTGAGACACATTAAAGGTGCCAGCCACCTCTGCAGTGGATCTGGTCTTCAGCCTCTTGATAATCCAGGCTTTGATCACAGAGTGGATTTTTGGCATGTTGTCAGAGCTCAAGTTGCAGTTCAAGTGAAGGTCTGGGCTGCTGGGTTTATTTTTATACACATACACTAATTAACTGATCATTTACTGGGCACAGGTGAGGGTGTAAACTAGGATTGGGTGCATTATATGACCGGGCGACAAAACTTTTGTCTTGCCAAAATCGCACCATTCTGTGTTCATTAACTGATCAATATTTCTACATTGATGCCAATTTATTTTCTTAACCTAAACCCCATTTCGGAGGGTTTCAGCTTTCAAAACAATAATTTATACAACCAATGGATGAGTTTCACGTCAGGTTATAAGCTTTTATTTACATAACATGGATAAGCGACATAACTTCTGTCAGGGAGTGTAAGTTACCGGTCATGTGTGTATCACGTGACCTGGTTGCTAAAAGGTTGAATCAATGGCTCATGTGCCTGCAGCCAGCCATGACGCAACCACGCGACCCGGCCAAGCGTCTAAGTGTGCACGAGCGGGAGCAAAGCAGTTGCTATGGTTGGTAGCTTCAATAGAGGCACGGTCTTGCAGAAAAATGACGTAACATTCATATTTTACATCTTACCAGCACAAATATATGTGCACTGTAATAGGACGCTTTAAATTTACATATTGCTGGGTGCCACCACTGTGTGTTCTTAATTGCACTTTTTATAGACATAATGTTATGTATTGTTCAATGTGTCAATAAAGATTTTTTGTATTTTTATAAACACTTCTATGTTTCTCCTTTTTGACTATTTATATGAGAAGGTATGATCCTGCTGTAGTTAAAAAAAATGGGGCTGAGGGGTGGAGTGTTCAGTCAGGGAGTCTATATATAAAAATATCAAAAGAGTTACCGTCACTTCCAGTCAGAAATCAGGTTTTAACAGGTGCTTACTAAGAGTAGCCATCTCCATATATAACCAACAAATAAAGTAACATTCTGTAGCGCTGTAGCATGCAAACATGAAATATATGAAATTTTAATTGCATTGCTGAACTAGAAAATATGAAAAATTGAGAATACCTAGTGCATAAATTGGCCAATTCATGTGTACCTGGCAGGCAGCCACGATAAGGCACCATTTTGCTGGGTTCTAAGGGCTGTGAAAAGTAAAAATACTGTACTCATAACTTAGTTCTTGGCCTTACCCATACCTGTATCACCACTTCTGGTCCTCCATTCAGTTCCTTTGTCTTTCCTGTGTCTTCTGTCTTCAACTATTTTTAAACTCTGGCTTTGCCGATCTTCACTAGGCTCTAAAGTGTCACACAGGGTCTGATGCACGTCGTTGAGATTAGTAACATGCATCATATCCCATGTGATAGTTTGAGGCCTAGTGAAGACAAGCAACGAGTGAGGCCCAAATAGGAGAGAGAAGACAGAAGACACAGGAGCTGATCGGTAGGCATGAGGAATGCCAAGGAGAGAAAAGTATAAGATTCCCTCAACTCTAGTAATAATTAATTAGGGTAGTTTTATTATACATCTTGCACAGGTATTGTTGAAACTTCTGGAAATGCTCATTATTTTGTTATTTTTTTAATTCAATCATTCCGCAAAAGCAATGTTTCCCTACTGTGCTAGCAATAAATATAATATTCAACTACTACAGGGCCATAAACAATGAGGAAATGCTTCTGTCAATATGTCTTTCTGTGCCCGCAATGAAAATACATGTGTCACTTAAAGGAACTGAAAAATCATTATTTCTAAATGAATGGTGCATCTGTTGGGTAGTTGATGATGTTTTACGGTGCATCATTTATTTAACTGATGTAGTTGCCTCATATACTACACTGTGCACTCCAGAAACTTCCTTTTTCCACTGTCTCATTAGGCATTATTGATGCAATAGGCATTCAACAACGCATGTGTTTGGGAATATTGTATCAATACAATATTGCCTCTGTACAAATCCCTAGTTAGACCGCACATGGAGTACTGTGTCCAGTTTTGGGCACCGGTGCTCAGGAAGGATATAATGGAACTAGAGAGAGTACAAAGGAGGGCAACAAAATTAATAAAGGGGATGGGAGAACTACAATACCCAGATAGATTAGCGAAATTAGGATTATTTAGTCTAGAAAAAAGACGACTGAGGGGCGATCTAATAACCATGTATAAGTATATAAGGGGACAATACAAATATCTCGCTGAGGATCTGTTTATACCAAGGAAGGTGACGGGCACAAGGGGGCATTCTTTGCGTCTGAAGGAGAGAAGGTTTTTCCACCAACATAGAAGAGGATTCTTTACTGTTAGGGCAGTGAGAATCTGGAATTGCTTGCCTGAGGAGGTGGTGATGGCAAACTCAGTCGAGGGGTTCAAGAGAGGCCTGGATGTCTTCCTGGAGCAGAACAATATTGTATCATACAATTAGGTTCTGTAGAAGGACGTAGATCTGGGGATTTATTATGATGGAATATAGGCTGAACTGGATGGACAAATGTCTTTTTTCGGCCTTACTAACTATGTTACTATGTTACTATGTTACTATCACATGTCTACTGCATTTTACGGTGGTAATCTGTTGTCATAATTGCTTCTGCATAATTTTAAATTAGTCATGACGAGTAGTGTTGAGCATTCCGATACCGCAAGTATCGGGTATCGGCCGATACTTGCGGTATCGGAATTCCGATACCGAGATCCAATAATTTTGTGGTATCGGGTATCGGTATCGGATCAATAGGGATGTGTAAAATAAAGAATTAAAATAAAAAATATTGATATCCGATACCAATACAAGTCAATGGGACATCAAGTATCGGAATGTATCCTGATGGTTCCCAGGGTCTGAAGGAGAGGAAACTCTCCTTCAGGCCCTGGGATCCATAGTGAGGTGTAAAATAAAGAATTAAAATAAAAAATATTGATATGCTCACCTCTCCGGCGGCCCCTGGACATCACGCTGGTAACCGGCCGGCTTCTTTGTTTAAAATGAGCGCGTTTAGGGCCTGCGAATGACGTCGTGGCTTCTGATTGGTCGCGTGCCGCTCATGTGACCGCCACGCGACCAATCAGAAGCCGCGATGTCATTCGCAGGTCCTAAATTCCTAGAATTAGGAATTTAGTGAATGAGAATGACGTCGCGGCTTCTGATTGGTCGCGTGGCGGTCACATGAGCGGCACGCGACCAATCAGAAGCCGCGACGTCATTCTCAGGTCCTAAAGGAGCTCATTTTAAACAAAGAAGCCGGCCGGTTACCAGCGTGATGTCCAGGGGCCGCCGGAGAGGTGAGCATATCAATATTTTTTATTTTAATTCTTTATTTTACACCTCACTATGGATCCCAGGGCCTGAAAGAGAGTTTCCTCTCCTTCAGACCCTGGGAACCATCAGGATACATTCGATACTTGATGTCCCATTGACTTGTATTGGTATCGGATATCAGTATCGGCGATATCCGATATTTTTCGGGTATCGGCCGATACTATCCGATACCGATACTTGAAAGTATCGGACGGTATCGCTCAACACTAATGACGAGCGAATAATGAAATATTCGGATTTGGGAAATTCGGCATGAATAATTTCTAATGTCCGTGTATTTGTACCAAATAGCAAGTCCACTGCAAGTCAATGGTAAAGCTGAATACTTTTCAGCTGGACCCAGCAAACAAGTCTGGGGCATGAGAAAAAGCTGAAATGGTTGGGAAAGAGCTAAAATTAAATTGGAACAGCATGGGGAAGATGCCTGCATGCCTTTCTGGCTCATATATGGCATCTGGGAATAATGTTGTCAGACTATTTCACCACTTTTTCGGATTTATAAGAAGACCTACCAACCAAACCTATTTTTTTTTTAAAGGGAAAAATGCTAAGAAACATTTTTTCCTTCATAATTACATGTCTATAATGCAAAAAATAAAAAATTATACCTCCCCTTTAGCATATGTTCACACATTTTAGCTTTAGTTTTTCCTTTTACATTTGTGAGGACTTTCACTCCTACATTTGGGAGGTCCCTCCCTCATTCCAAATTGTTAGCTAGAGAGAGGAATACATATTCCCTATCAATTTACAATGCCAGCTAAAACATGCCCATTTGAATTTTGGGCTTCACCCGCCACCACCACATCCACAGCCATGTCATTATATGACCCCCGCTTCACATTTTCAGAAGGCCAGCAGGTGATGTGAAACATGAGTTTCGGAAGAGACCTTAGGTGGCCCTGTATCACATATTTGAGAGGTCCCTTCCTCATTCAAAATTGTTATCTATATAGAAGAATACATATTCCCCATCACTTTACAATGCCAGCTAAATTATGCCCATTAGAATAATGGGCTTCTCCCGCTACCACCACCAACGCCATGTCATTATGGATATGGAGTGCCCCCAAGGGCAGCGGGGTACTCGGTACAGGGTCCTTCGGTTCTCAGGGGGATGTCACGGTGGCTGACCCAGTCCATGGCTCTTGGGACGTCCGAGTTAAAAGGAAAGGTCTTTAAGTGGAATGTTTGTGACACCACCTGTGGTATTCGGTGAGGGTGACCGACGCTGCTTTAAGGGGTCCGCTGAGGTTATGTTATGGCAGCTAAATGGTATACCTTCCCACAGGTGAAGTATGTCCCCAGGGCTTCCCACTGTATAGATGGTGGATGGTGAGAGGCGCAGTGACTAACGAGGACACAAGGTTGCAGTGTCTTTACCTTTTACTGAAGGCTTCAGCATCCACAGTCAAGAGCACCAGATCACAGGGCAGGCAGAGTCCGACCGGTTTGGAGGCAAGTCGAGAGTCCTCTTTTCCTAGTAGAAATCAGTAGCCTTCCTCTAGCGCCGTGGTGTTGTAGTCCCTTACTGCTAAGCTTCTCATTAGGTCCTCACAGATGTTGTAGATGTTATGTCTCTCTTTCTCTGTTCCCCAGATGGATAGGACAAACCCTTGTGACCGGTGGCTTGAGGCAGTTTACAGGGTCTCTATCATGCCCCAGCCTCTAAGGGGTGCCACCTTGCCTCCTGGGTGTAGGGGCGAACAGGTAATGTGAAATTAGCTGTCCCTTCGGTCTCTGGAGCAAGGCATAAAGAATCGTTGCTCCCTCGGTGTTCTGGCTACCGGGATCCTGCGCCTCAGAAGGAGGCATACTGTGTAGTTCAGAACTCCTCCTGGTTTCCACTCCTTTGCTACGACTTCTTCACCCTCTCTACAATACAATTCTCCTTCAGTGTCTCCTTCTATAGGCTGCCACACTTAGGGCAGGCACAGCTCTGTGTCCTTTTGTCTCGATCTCTGACAGGCTCCCACCCCTGTCAAGGACCAACTACCTGAGCGAATCTCAGCCAGCAACTAACTTCCTCCCCAGGCAACCAGTTTTACCTAAGTGTGAAGAGTGCCCTAATAAATAGGAGCAGAGCTCCCCCTGGTGGCCTCGATTGTGAAATGTGTTGCATGTTTGTGATACCTGGATTCAGTTGTCCTTCTTTGCCTCCAAATGTAATGTCACTCCCCCCTAGAGGAGAATGACATTACTGCAACAACCAGGACCCTTGGGCGTTGCACTTCCCCCCGTTAAATCCAATACTCCCGGACTGGAAAAAGAAAGCAACAATACATTAGCAAGAGACATACAAATTTTTGAGATACTGTAAATCAAGTTAATGTAACTGTGCTTCCCTTTATGGGAGGTGAGAACACTTGAACATTGCATAATAAACGTATTTACATTGTGAAATGGAACAATTTTGCAAAACTGTATACTAACTAACTATGGAACGCAATTACCCATACAGGTATACTATCTCAAAACTTTAAAGTGCAAATCGACATTTTCCTTTATTCTTCTTCACGTGCAGGACTGTCTATCAACCCCCACGGGCTCACTGCATCTCCCTTCAGTTTATTCAAAAGTGCATCATTAAACATTTTCTATCATACTAACTAACTATGGAACGCAATTACCCATACAGGTATACTATCTCAAAACTTTAAAGTGCAAATCAACATTTTCCTTTATTCTTCTTCACGTGCGGGACAGTCTATCAACCCCCACGGGCTCACTGCATCTCCCTTCAGTTTATTCAAAAGTGCATCATTAAAAATTTTCTATCGTCTAACTCAATCTCAATTTTATTCAAAGTGCTCAATATTCTCAACTACATACTATCGACTATGTAAACCACAATTCTATCTGTATTCAAATTTTTAACTTTATCTGCTATATTAACCCTGTAATATGTTAACGTTCTGGCAAAGTGCAACAATTCGACATTCCCCTTAAGGATTCAATCAACTTACTGAGGTATTGCAAAATATTAAGACTCAAGTCAATGAATATTATTTTAACAGCAGGAACTTTCACGATGTCATCAGGAACAGGCTCTTCGAAAAGCTCCTCTTGTAAAACCAGTAGGGAGCACCTTTAAGAAGGCGCAAACTATCTACAGCAAAGTTTGTGAGCCACTCACTGTCCATGACTCCAGTGTCTTTGACGCAAGGCAACTGTGCAAACTAAGGATCTCTTAAACACGGGACACCTTTTAGAAATACCCTGGATCGGTGCAGAATTTGGAATCCTCCTATAACTGAGGACCCCTTTAAGGCATAACCCTAGACGGTTTAAAGCAGCAAAAGAATGAACAGTCAACTATATTGTTGTGAATTCTGTGATCAAGCTCCCTCCTGTGGTCACGAGTGGTACTGCGGCTTCTGAGTTTCCTTCCTCAGGTGATGAGGTTAAGTCGTTAGGTGCTGCTCTATTTAACTCCACCTAGTGCTTTGATCCTGGCCTCCAGTCAATGTTCTAGTATTGGTCTTGCTTCCTCCTGGATCGTTCCTGTGGCCTGTCTGCTCAGCACAAGATAAGTTCTGCTTGTGTCCTTTTGTTGCTATATTTTCTGTCCAGCTTGCTTTTTTTGTTCTGCTTGCTTGCTGGAAGCTCTGAGACGCAGAGGGAGCACCTCCGTATCGTTAGTCGGTGCGGAGGGTCTTTTTGCCCCTCTGCGTGGTTGTTTGTAGGTTTTTGTGTTGACCGCAAAGCTATCTTTCCTATCCTCGGTCTATTCAGTAAGTCGGGCCTCACTTTGCTAAATCTATTTCATCTCTGTGTTTGTATTTTCATCTTAACTCACAGTCATTATATGTGGGGGGCTGCCTTTTCCTTTGGGGAATTTCTCTGAGGCAAGGTAGGCTTATTTTTCTATCTTCAGGACTAGCTAGTTTCTCAGGCTGTGCCGAGTTGCATAGGGAGCGTTAGGCGCAATCCACGGCTACCTCTAGTGTGGTTTGATAGGTTTAGGGATTGCGGTCAGCAGAGTTTCCACGTCTCAGAGCTCGTTCTATGTTTTGTGGTTTTTGTCAGGTCACTTGTGTGCTCTGAACTTCAAGGTCCATTGTGGTTCTGAATTACCTATTCATAACAGTACTGGAGGCCCAAAGTACTATGCTTCTCAATAGAGGGAAAAAAGAAGTTCTGAGACCATTTTTTTTTCATTGCACTGTGTTTTGCCTTTTTTTTCCCCTAGACATTTGGGTGGTTCACGACACAGGTGTGGTGATGGACATTAAAGGTCTGTCTTCATGTGTGGATCTTCTCACTGCAAGAGTACAAAATATTCAAGACTTTGTGGCTCAGAATTCTATGTTAGAACCAAGAATTCCTATTCCTGATTTGTTTTCTGGAGATAGAGCTAAATTTCTGAGTTTCAAAAATAATTGCAAACTGTTTCTGGCGTTGAAACCTTGCTCCTCTGGTGACCCAGTTCAACAAGTTAAGATTATTATTTCTTTATTACGTGGCGACCCTCAAGACTGGGCATTTTCCCTTGCGCCAGGAGATCCTGCATTATGTAATATTGATGCGTTTTTTCTGGCGCTCGGATTACTGTACGATGAACCTAATTCAGTGGATCAGGCAGAGAAAAATTTGCTGGCTCTGTGTCAGGGTCAGGATGAGATAGAGATTTATTGTCAGAAGTTTAGAAAGTGGTCTGTGCTCACTCAATGGAATGAATGTGCTTTGGCAGCAATCTTCAGAAAGGGTCTCTCTGAAGCCCTTAAGGATGTCATGGTGGGATTTCCTTTGCCTGCTGGTCTGAATGAGTCTATGTCTTTGGCCATTCAGATCGGTCGACGCTTGCGTGATCGTAAATCTGTGCACCATTTGGCGGTATTATCTGAGCATAAACCTGAGCCTATGCAGTGCGATAGGACTTTGACCAGAGCTGAAAGGCAGGAACACAGACGTCAGAATGGGCTGTGTTTCTACTGTGGTGATTCCACTCATGCTATCTCCGATTGTCCTAAGCGCACTAAGCGGTTCGCTAAGTCTGCCACCATTGGTACGGTACAGTCGAAATTTCTTTTGTCCGTTACTTTGATCTGCTCTTTGTCTTCTTATTCTGTCATGGCATTTGTGGATTCAGGCTGTCATGATTCCAATGGCAGGGAATCACAAAAGGACAAGCACCAACGAGCTCTAGGGTGATGGAACCTGAGCGGACCGCGACCCTAAACCTGAACACACAAATAACAATAGCCGGGGAACGTGCCTACGTTGATCCTAGACGTCTCGCACCAGCCGAAGATCTAACTTCCCCTATTAGAAGAAACACAGACCTCTCTTGCCTCCAGAGAAATACCCCACAGAAATAGCAGCCCCCCACATATAATGACGGTGAAATGAGAGGAAGGCACATACACAGTATGAAATCAGATTCAGCAAAATGAGGCCCGCTAAAACTAGATAGCAGAGGATACAAAAGTAAACTGCGCGGTCAGCAAAAAAACCTTCAAAAAACCATCCTGTAATTACTTGAACTCATGTTCCAACTCATGGAACATGAGGAGCAATTACAGCCCGCTAGAGCAACCAGCAGCAAAGAAACAATTATATGCAAGCTGGACAAGACAAAAATAAATCAAAACGTGGAACAAGAAAATCAAAAACTTAGCTTGTCCTGAAGATTACTGAAGCCAGAAGCTGAGGTAACAAAACACTCTGATAACCTTGATAGCCGGCGGGAAAATGACAAGAAAGCCCGGTTAAATAGGAAACTCCCAAATCCTAATAGAACAGGTGGACACCAGAGACAGCAGAACACAAATCACCCAGTACCATCAGTAACCACCAGAGGGAGCCCAAAAACAGAACTCACAACAGTACCCCCCCCTTGAGGAGGGGTCACCGAACCCTCACGAGAACCACCAGGGCGACCAGGATGAGCCCTATGAAAAGCGCGGACCAAATCATCAGCATGAACATCAGAGGCAACCACCCAAGAATTATCCTCCTGACCATAACCCTTCCACTTGACCAAATATTGGAGTTTCCATCTGGAAACACGAGAATCCAAGATCTTCTCCACAACATACTCCAATTCTCCCTCCACCAGCACCGGAGCAGGAGGCTCAGGCGAAGGAACAACAGGTACCTCATACCTCCGCAACAACGACCGATGGAACACATTATGAATAGCAAACGATGCCGGGAGATCCAAACGAAACGACACAGGGTTAAGAATTTCCAAGATCCTATAAGGACCGATGAACCGAGGCTTGAACTTAGGAGAAGAGACCTTCATAGGAACAAAACGAGAAGACAACCACACCAAGTCCCCAACACGAAGTCGAGGACCCACGCGGCGACGGCGATTAGCAAACTGCTGAGCCTTCTCCTGGGACAACTTCAAATTGTCCACCACATGACTCCAAATCTGATGCAACCTATCCACCACCATGTCCACTCCAGGACAATCAGAAGGCTCCACCTGACCAGAGGAAAAACGAGGATGAAACCCCGAATTACAAAAGAAAGGAGAAACCAAGGTAGCAGAACTAGCCCGATTATTAAGGGCAAACTCGGCCAGCGGCAAAAAGGTAACCCAGTCATCCTGATCAGCAGAAACAAAACACCTCAAATAAGTTTCCAAGGTCTGATTAGTTCGCTCCGTCTGGCCATTCGTCTGAGGGTGGAATGCAGACGAAAAGGACAAATCAATGCCCATCTTAGCACAGAACGTCCGCCAAAATCTAGACACAAACTGGGATCCCCTGTCAGAAACGATGTTCTCCGGAATCCCATGCAAACGAACCACGTTCTGGAAAAACAGAGGGACCAACTCAGAGGAGGAAGGCAACTTAGGCAAGGGTACAAGATGAACCATTTTAGAAAAGCGGTCACACACAACCCAGATGACGGACATTTTTTGAGAGACAGGGAGATCCGAAATAAAGTCCATGGAAATGTACGTCCAAGGCCTCTTCGGGATAGGCAAAGGTGACAACAATCCACTGGCTCGAGAACAGCAAGGCTTAGCCCGAGCACAAACCTCACAAGACTGCACAAAAGAACGCACATCCCTAGACAAGGAAGGCCACCAAAAACACCTGGCCACCAAGTCTCTAGTACCAAATATTCCAGGATGACCTGCCAACGCAGAAGAATGGACCTCAGAGATGACTCTACTGGTCCAGCTATCCGGAACAAACAGTCTCTCAGGCGGACAACGATCAGGTTTACCCGCCTGAAACTCCTGCAAAGCACGTCGCAAGTCTGGGAATACGGCCGACAAAATCACCCCATCCCTAAGGATACCAGTGGGCTCAGAATTTCCAGGGGAGTCAGGCACAAAACTCCTAGAAAGAGCATCCGCCTTCACATTCTTTGAACCTGGCAGGTATGAAACCACAAAATTGAAACGAGAGAAAAACAGTGACCAACGAGCCTGTCTAGGATTCAGACGCCTGGCAGACTCAAGGTAAATCAGATTTTTGTGATCAGTCAAGACTAGAGTTGAGCGACCTTGACCTTTTTAGAGTCGAGCCGGGTTTCGCGAAACCCGACTATCTCAAAAGTCGGGTCGAGTGAAATCGGCCGATTATGACGTAAAGTCGGGATCGACCGAAACACGAAACCCAATGCAAGTCAATGGGGCAGCATAGTCGGCAGTGAGTGGGGGCCAGGAAAACACCTAGAGTGCCCATTTTAATGTCAAAACCATCCATTCTTCTTAATGAAGCTTGTCAAGCGTAATTTACCTTATAATAATTGGAAGGCATTTGAAATTGGGGGTCATTTGGCTAAAGTTGTGGTGGGTAGGGCTGGTTCAAGTAATTAGTGGGCCCAGGAAATCTGGACCACGTCACGGCAGTGGAGCAGGGAGAGGTAAGTATTTCAACTTTGCAAGTGCTGTGAACCTGAGCAAGCAGGGGGGGCCCACTCGTTGGCATTGGCACTGGCACAGGGCCCCTCAAAGTACAGCGGTGTGTTTGCACGGCGGGGGCGCCTCCCACCGGCAGCAACACTTTTGCGTACTATGAGAGGCCCTGTGCCAGTGACGTCGCCAACTAGTATTCCTCCCCCCACCTGATGAAGGAACCTGCACTTTCATCTGCACCTTCCTCTTTGTCCCCGTGTAAGGTGGTATGGTATGCGGGAAGAGCAACCTGACTTTCAGCAGGGTCACAATGTTGTTGTGTAGCGTGCACGGGGAATGTTGCATTATGGGTCAATGTACCAGCAGACTCATCTATCACTGGCTGGGCAATGGGCAGGATGAGGAGGAAACACAGATATAGGCCCAAAGAATAAAGTTGGCTAAATGCAGTTCAAAATTGGTAACACAGGAATAACCAGGGGGCATTGCAGTGGAGGACAACTGGAATGAGAGGCTGACACAGAGAGTAGGCCCAAATCAGTAAGTAGTCGAAATGCAGTTCAAAATTGGCAACCGTAGTAAACAGGCGGCACAGCTTTGTTCAGTGGAGGAGAACAGCAAGGAGTGGCAGACACCGATAGTAGGCCCCAACCCAACTAGTAGGCCAAATGCAGTCTAACATTAACAACTACTTAACGAGCGCCTGAAAACGGAATTTCAGAACAGGAAACCAGGAGAACAGCAAGGAGTGGCAGACACCGATAGTAGGCCCCAAACCAACTAGTACGCCAAATGCAGTTGTTCCGTTTAACCACAATTTAATGAGAGCCTGAAGATAGAAGTTCAGAAAAGGCAACCTGGAGAACACCTTGGAGTGGAACACACCATCTCTCTACACCCCATACCCAATTTGTAGGCCTAATGCAGTGTAGTTTCCAACAACTACTAAACGAGAGCATGAAGATCGAAGCATTGGCGAGGAAACCTGGGGAACACCTTGGAGTGGAACACACCATCTCTCTACACCCCATACCCAATTTGTAGGCCTAATGCAGCGTAGTTTCCAACAACTACTAAACGAGAGCCGGAAGATCGAAGCTCAGGAAAGGCAACCTGGAGAACACCTTGGAGGGGAACACACCATCTCTCTACACCCCATACCCAATTTGTAGGCCTAATGCAGTGTAGTTTCCAAGAACTACTAAACGAGAGCCGGAAGATCGAAGCTCAGGAAAGGCAACCTGGAGAACACCTTGGAGTGGAACACACCATCTCTCTACACCCCATACCCAATTTGTAGGCCTAATGCAGCGTAGTTTCCAACAACTACTAAACGAGAGCATGAAGATCGAAGCATTGGCGAGGAAACCTGGGGAACACCTTGGAGTGGAACACACCATCTCTCTACACCCCATACCCAATTTGTAGGCCTAATGCAGCGTAGTTTCCAACAACTACTAAACGAGAGCCGGAAGATCGAAAGGCAACCTGGAGAACACCTTGGAGTGGAACACACCATCTCTCTACACCCCATACCCAATTTGTAGGCCTAATGCAGTGTAGTTTCCAAGAACTACTAAACGAGAGCCGGAAGATCGAAGCTCAGGAAAGGCAACCTGGAGAACACCTTGGAGTGGAACACACTATCTCTCTACACCCCATACCCAATTTGTAGGCCTAATGCAGCGTAGTTTCCAACAACTACTAAACGAGAGCCGGAAGATCGAAGCATTGGCGAGGAAACCTGGGGAACACCTTGGAGTGGAACACACCATCTCTCTACACCCCATACCCAATTTGTAGGCCTAATGCTGCGTAGTTTCCAACAACTACTAAACGAGAGCCGGAAGATCGAAGCTCAGGAAAGGCAACCTGGAGAACACCTTGGAGTGGCACACACCATCTCTCTACACCCCATACCCAATTTGTAGGCCTAATGCAGCGTAGTTTCCAACAACTACTAAACGAGAGCATGAAGATTGAAGCATTGGCGAGGAAACCTGGGGAACACCTTGGAGTGGAACACACCATCTCTCTACACCCCATACCCAATTTGTAGGCCTAATGCAGCGTAGTTTCCAACAACTACTAAACGAGAGCATGAAGATCGAAGCATTGGTGAGGAAACCTGGGGAACACCTTGGAGTGGAACACACCATCTCTCTACACCCCATACCCAATTTGTAGGCCTAATGCAGCGTAGTTTCCAACAACTACTAAACGAGAGCCGGAAGATCGAAGCTCAGGAAAGGCAACCTGGAGAACACCTTGGAGTGGAACACACCATCTCTCTACACCCCATACCCAATTTGTAGGCCTAATGCAGTGTAGTTTCCAAGAACTACTAAACGACAGCCGGAAGATCGAAGCTCAGGAAAAAGGCAACCTGGAGAACACCTTGGAGTGGAACACACCATCTCTCTACACCCCATACCCAGTTTGTAGGCCTAATGCAGTGTAGTTTCCAACAACTACTAAACGAGAGCCGGAAGATCGAAGCTCAGGAAAGGCAACCTGGAGAACACCTTGGAGTGGAACACACCATCTCTCTACACCCCATACCCAATTTGTAGGCCTAATGCAGCGTAGTTTCCAACAACTACTAAACGAGAGCATGAAGATCGAAGCATTGGCGAGGAAACCTGGGGAACACCTTGGAGTGGAACACACCATCTCTCTACACCCCATACCCAATTTGTAGGCCTAATGCAGCGTAGTCTCCAACAACTACTAAACGAGAGCCGGAAGATCGAAGCTCAGAAAAGGCAACCTGGAGAACACCTTGGAGTGGAACACACCATCTTTCTACACCCCATACCCAAATTGTAGGCCTAATGCAGTGTAGTTTCCAAGAACTACTAAACGAGAGCCGGAAGATCGAAGCTCAGGAAAGGCAACCTGGAGAACACCTTGGAGTGGAACACACCATCTCTCTACACCCCATACCCAATTTGTAGGCCTAATGCAGCGCAGTTTCCAACAACTACTAAACGAGAGCATGAAGATCGAAGCATTGGCGAGGAAACCTGGGGAACACCTTGGAGTGGAACACACCATCTCTCTACACCCCATACCCAATTTGTAGGCCTAATGCAGCGTAGTTTCCAAGAACTACTAAACGAGAGCCGGAAGATCGAAGCTCAGGAAAGGCAACCTGGAGAACACCTTGGAGTGGAACACACCATCTCTCTACACCCCATACCCAATTTGTAGGCCTAATGCAGTGTAGTTTCCAACAACTACTAAACGAGAGCCGGAAGATCGAAGCTCAGGAAAGGCAACCTGGAGAACACCTTGGAGTGGAACACACCATCTCTCTACACCCCATACCCAATTTGTAGGCCTAATGCAGCGTAGTTTCCAACAACTACTAAACGAGAGCATGAAGATTGAAGCATTGGCGAGGAAACCTGGGGAACACCTTGGAGTGGAACACACCATCTCTCTACACCCCATACCCAATTTGTAGGCCTAATGCAGCGTAGTTTCCAACAACTACTAAACGAGAGCATGAAGATCGAAGCATTGGTGAGGAAACCTGGGGAACACCTTGGAGTGGAACACACCATCTCTCTACACCCCATACCCAATTTGTAGGCCTAATGCAGCGTAGTTTCCAACAACTACTAAACGAGAGCCGGAAGATCGAAGCTCAGGAAAGGCAACCTGGAGAACACCTTGGAGTGGAACACACCATCTCTCTACACCCCATACCCAATTTGTAGGCCTAATGCAGTGTAGTTTCCAAGAACTACTAAACGAGAGCCGGAAGATCGAAGCTCAGGAAAGGCAACCTGGAGAACACCTTGGAGTGGAACACACCATCTCTCTACACCCCATACCCAATTTGTAGGCCTAATGCAGTGTAGTTTCCAAGAACTACTAAACGACAGCCGGAAGATCGAAGCTCAGGAAAAAGGCAACCTGGAGAACACCTTGGAGTGGAACACACCATCTCTCTACACCCCATACCCAGTTTGTAGGCCTAATGCAGTGTAGTTTCCAACAACTACTAAACGAGAGCCGGAAGATCGAAGCTCAAGAAAGGCAACCTGGAGAACACCTTGGAGTGGAACACACCATCTCTCTACACCCCATACCCAATTTGTAGGCCTAATGCAGCGTAGTTTCCAACAACTACTAAACGAGAGCATGAAGATCGAAGCATTGGCGAGGAAACCTGGGGAACACCTTGGAGTGGAACACACCATCTCTCTACACCCCATACCCAATTTGTAGGCCTAATGCAGCGTAGTCTCCAACAACTACTAAACGAGAGCCGGAAGATCGAAGCTCAGAAAAGGCAACCTGGAGAACACCTTGGAGTGGAACACACCATCTTTCTACACCCCATACCCAAATTGTAGGCCTAATGCAGTGTAGTTTCCAAGAACTACTAAACGAGAGCCGGAAGATCGAAGCTCAGGAAAGGCAACCTGGAGAACACCTTGGAGTGGAACACACCATCTCTCTACACCCCATACCCAATTTGTAGGCCTAATGCAGCGCAGTTTCCAACAACTACTAAACGAGAGCATGAAGATCGAAGCATTGGCGAGGAAACCTGGGGAACACCTTGGAGTGGAACACACCATCTCTCTACACCCCATACCCAATTTGTAGGCCTAATGCAGCGTAGTTTCCAAGAACTACTAAACGAGAGCCGGAAGATCGAAGCTCAGGAAAGGCAACCTGGAGAACACCTTGGAGTGGAACACACCATCTCTCTACACCCCATACCCAATTTGTAGGCCTAATGCAGTGTAGTTTCCAACAACTACTAAACGAGAGCCGGAAGATCGAAGCTCAGGAAAGGCAACCTGGAGAACACCTTGGAGTGGAACACACCATCTCTCTACACCCCATACCCAATTTGTAGGCCTAATGCAGTGTAGTTTCCAACAACTACTAAACGAGAGCCGGAAGATCGAAGCTCAGGAAAGGCAACCTGGGGAACACCTTGGAGTGTAACACACCATCTCTCTCCACCTGATACCCATTTTGTAGGCCTAATGCAGTGTAGTTTTCTACAACTACTAAACGAGAGTCGGAAGACCGAAGCAATGGCAAGGAAACCTGGGGAACACCTTGGAGTGTAACACACCATCTCTCTCCACCCCATACCCAATTTGTAGGCCTAATGCAGCCTACTTTCCGACAACTACTAAACGAGAGCATGAAGATCGAAGCTCAGGAAAGGCAACCTGGGGAACACCTTGGAGTGTAACAAACCCTCTCTCTACACCACGGAAGGGCTGATTCTTAGGAAGGAAGGCTGTCGGAAAGAAGCAGGGCGCGTCCGAGGGTGATTATATTCTTATTAGGTATATACTCACCCTCGGACGCGCCCTGCTTCTTTATTTGTAATGAATGTTTATTTGCAATGTGGTTTTGACTTACTCTATTTTTTTGGTAAATAATGATTTTATTATTTTCATTGTTTTGCATCTTCTTGGCAATAATATAAAGAAGACGCGACAGGACAACACTCGGTGGATGCCATATCTGTGTTTTAAATTGAAAAAAACGTTCAGTTAACTACTTGCAGGAGAAAGTTATTGTAGCTGGTGGCCATTTTTAGTACTGTACCAGATTTTTGTTGTATGTGTTTGTTTTTAATGTTAAAATGTCTGCATTTGATATCTCTCCAGTATTTTCTTTTTTATAAGCAAAATACTTATTTTTATATTTTCTGATGTTGGTTCCAGGGGTACACGGGCAGCAGTGGTGTGGTCAGTGGAGGCCTAGTGGAAGGAGTGACCGCAGACAGGCATCGAAGGCCTAAAATAATAACACATGGCTGTAGGCAATTTTAAATTGGTTCCAGGGGTACACGGGCAGCAGTGGTGTGGTCAGTGGAGGCCTAGTGGAAGGAGTGACCGCAGACAGGCATCGAAGGCCTAAAGTAAAAAAATTGGGCTGGCTGTAGGCAATTTTAAATTGGTTCCAGGGGTACACGGGCAGCAGTGGTGTGGTCAGTGGAGGCCTAGTGGAAGGAGTGACCGCAGACAGGCATCGAAGGCCTAAAATAATAACACATGGCTGTAGGCAATTTTAAATTGGTTCCAGGGGTACACGGGCAGCAGTGGCCTGGTCAGTGTAGTAGTAGTAGAAAGAACGGACCACAGACAGGCATCGAAGGCCTAAAATAAAAAAATTGGGCTGGCTGTAGGCAATTTTAAATTGGTTCCAGGGGTACACGGGCAGCAGTGGTGTGGTCAGTGGAGGCATATTGTAAGGAGTGACCGCAGACAGGCATCGAAGGCCTAAAATAATAACACATGGCTGTAGGCAATTTTAAATTGGTTCCAGGGGTACACGGGCAGCAGTGGTGTGGTCAGTGGAGGCCTAGTGGAAGGAGTGACCGCAGACAGGCATCGAAGGCCTAAAGTAAAAAAATTGGGCTGGCTGTAGGCAATTTTAAATTGGTTCCAGTGGTACACGGGCAGCAGTGGCCTGGTCAGTGTAGTAGTAGTAGAAAGAACGGACCGCAGACAGGCATCGAAGGCCTAAAATAAAAAAATTGGGCTGGCTGTAGGCAATTTTAAATTGGTTCCAGGGGTACACGGGCAGCAGTGGTGTGGTCAGTGGAGGCCTAGTGGAAGGAGTGACCGCAGACAGGCATCGAAGGCCTAAAATAATAACACATGGCTGTAGGCAATTTTAAATTGGTTCCAGGGGTACACGAGCAGCAGTGGCCTGGTCAGTGTAGTAGTAGTAGAAAGAAAGAACGGACCGCAGACAGGCATTGAAGGCCTAAAATAAAAAAATTGGGCTGGCTGTAGGCAATTTTAAATTGGTTCCAGGGGTACACGGGCAGCAGTGGTGTGGTCAGTGGAGGCATATTGTAAGGAGTGAACGCAGACAGGCATCGAAGGCCTAAAATAATAACACATGGCTGTAGGCAATTTTAAATTGGTTCCAGGGGTACACGGGCAGCAGTGGCCTGGTCAGTGTAGTAGTAGTAGAAAGAATGGACCGCAGACAGGCATCGAAGGCCTAAAATAAAAAAATTGGGCTGGTTGTAGGCAATTTTAAATTGGTTCCAGGGGTACACGGGCAGCAGTGGTGTGGTCAGTGGAGGCATAGTGGAAGGAGTGACAGCAGACAGGCTTCGAAGGCCTAACATAACAAAAATGTCAATACAATGGTATTGTCAGTGGCAGGCATTGAAGGATGTCAGCGCATAGACTAAACATTGGTGGAGCTGTGAGATAATTTTGCAAGTGGTAGAGCACTGTTTGAGCTGGGGGGGGAACTGTCTTGTGGCCGGCGGTACAGGCCCAGGGCCCCTCATATTACAACGGTGTGTCTGACGTTGGGTGCGCACCACCACCGCCAGAGACACTTTATTGTACTAGGAGGGACCCAGTGGCAGTGCCGTCGACCAAAAGCGGGCACACCCACCTCTTCAGACAAACAGCACTCTCACGGGTGCTGTCGCCAAGTGTCGATACCACGGCCCCGTGTGGGGAGTTTGGTCATTTAGTGAGGTGTAAACATGTCGTATGCTGGACAATCAGGTGCAGAAAATTACGAGATTGGAAAAGGCATTCAGAATAGTCCACAGGCAAGACCTTTTCATAGGAAAGCAAAAGATTTCGAAATCCAGTTGTGGTTCATTTTAATGAAGGTTAGATCATCTACATTTTGGGTAGCCAGACGAGTCCTTTTTTCTGTTAGTATTGAACCTGCAGCACTGAATACTCTTTCTGATAGGACTCTAGCTGCCGGGCAAGCAAGCTCCTGCAATGCATATTCTGCCAATTCTGGCCAGGTGTCTAATTTTGATGCCCAGTAATCAAATGGGAATGACGGTTGAGGGAGAACATCGATAAGGGATGAAAAATAGTTTGTAACCATACTGGACAAATGTTTTCTCCTGTCACTTTGAATTGATGCTGCAGTACCTGTCCTGTCTGCGGTCATAGCAAAATCACTCCACAACCTGGTCAGAAAACCCCTCTGGCCAACGCCACTTCTGATTTCTGCCCCTCTAACTCCTCTGGTCTGCTGGCCCCTGCAGCTCGTGTGAGAACGATCACGGGCGCTGTGTGCAGGGAATGCCAGAAGCAAACGGTCAACAAGAGTTGATTGTTTGGTTGCTAATATTAGTTCCAAGTTCTCATGTGACATTATATTTTGCAATTTGCCTTTATAGCGAGGATCAAGGAGGCAGGCCAACCAGTAATCGTCATCGTTCATCATTTTAGTTATGCGTGTGTCCCTTTTGAGGATACGTAAGGCATAATCCGCCATGTGGGCCAAAGTTCCAGTTCTCAAATCTGCGGTTGTGCTTGGTTGAGGGGCAGTTTCAGGCAAATCCACGTCACTTGTGTCCCTCCAAAAACCAGAACCCGGCCTTGCCGCGCCACCAATTTCCAGTGGCCCCGGAAAAGCTTCCTCATTAAAAATATAATCATCCCCATCATCCTCCTCGTCCTCCTCCTCCTCTTCGCCCGCTAACTCGTCCTGTACACTCCCCTGGCCAGACAATGGCTGACTGTCATCAATGCTTTCCTCTTCCTCAGCTGCAGACGCCTGATCCTTTATGTGCGTCAAACTTTGCATCAGCAGACGCATTAGGGGGATGCTCATGCTTATTATGGCGTTGTCTGCACTAACCAGCCGTGTGCATTCCTCAAAACACTGAAGGACTTGACACATGTCTTGAATCTTCGACCACTGCACACCTGACAACTCCATGTCTGCCATCCTACTGCCTGCCCGTGTATGTGTATCCTCCCACAAAAACATAACAGCCCGCCTCTGATCGCACAGTCTCTGAAGCATGTGCAGTGTTGAGTTCCACCTTGTTGCAACGTCTATGATTAGGCGATGCTGGGGAAGGTTCAAAGAACGCTGATAGGTCTGCATACGGCTGGAGTGTACGGGCGAACGGCGGATATATGAGCAAAGTCCACGCACTTTGAGGAGCAGGTCGGATAACCCCGGATAACTTTTCAGGAAGCACTGCACCACCAGGTTTAAGGTGTGAGCCAGGCAAGGAATGTGTTTCAGTTGGGAAAGGGAGATGGCAGCCATGAAATTCCTTCCGTTATCACTCACTACCTTGCCTGCCTCAAGATCTACAGTGCCCAGCCACGACTGCGTTTCTTTCTGCAAGAACTCGGACAGAACTTCCGCGGTGTGTCTGTTGTCGCCCAAACACTTCATAGCCAATACAGCCTGCTGACGTTTGCCAGTAGCTGCCCCATAATGGGAGACCTGGTGTGCAACAGTGGCAGCTGCGGATGGAGTGGTTGTGCGACTGCGGTCTGTGGACGAGCTCTCGCTTCTGCAGGAGGACGAAGAGGAGGAGGAGGGGGTGCGAACGGCTACAGCAAACTGTTTCCTAGACCGTGGGCTAGGCAGAACTGTCCCAAACTTGCTGTCCCCTGTGGACCCTGCATCCACCACATTTACCCAGTGTGCCGTGATGGACACGTAACGTCCCTGGCCATGCCTACTGGTCCATGCATCTGTTGTCAGGTGCACCTTTGTGCTCACAGATTGCCTGAGTGCATGGACGATGCACTCTTTAACATGCTGGTGGAGGGCTGGGATGGCTTTTCTGGAAAAAAAGTGTTGACTGGGTAGCTCATAGCGTGGTACAGCGTAGTCCATCAGGGCTTTGAAAGCTTCGCTTTCAACTAACCGGTAGGGCATCATCTCTAACGAGATTAGTCTAGCTATGTGGGCGTTCAAACCCTGTGTACGCGGATGCGAGGCTAAGTACTTCCTTTTTCTAACCATAGTCTCATGTAGGGTGAGCTGGACTGGAGAGCTGGAGATCGTGGAACTAGCGGGGGTGCCGGTGGACATGGCAGACTGAGAGACGGTGGGAGATGGTATTGTTGCCGCCGGTGCCCTAGATGCAGTGTTTCCTACTACGAAACTGGTGATTCCCTGACCCTGACTGCTTTGGCCTGGCAAAGAAACCTGCACAGATACTGCAGGTGGTGCGGAAAATGGTGGCCCTACACTGCCGGAAGGGATGTTGCGTTGCTGACTAGCTTCATTGGCCGAGGGTGCTACAACCTTAAGGGACGTTTGGTAGTTAGTCCAGGCTTGCAAATGCATGGTGGTTAAATGTCTATGCATGCAACTTGTATTGAGACTTTTCAGATTCTGTCCTCTGCTTAAGGTAGTTGAACATTTTTGACAGATGACTTTGCGCTGATCAATTGGATGTTGTTTAAAAAAATGCCAGACTGCACTCTTTCTAGCATCGGATACCTTTTCAGGCATTGCAGACTGAGCTTTAACCGGATGGCCACGCTGTCCTCCAACAGGTTTTGGCTTTGCCACGCGTTTTGGGCAAGATACGGGCCCGGCAGATGGAACCTGTTGCGATGTTGATGCCTGCTGCGGCCCCTCCTCCTCCGCTTCCGAACTGCTGCCGCCTGCACCCTGTTCCCCCAATGGCTGCCAATCGGGGTCAAGAACTGGGTCTTCTATTACCTTTTCTTGTAGCTCGTGTGCAACGTCGTCTGTGTCACCGTGTCGGTCGGTGGTATAGCGTTCGTGATGGGGCAACATAGTCTCATCAGGGTCTGATTCTTGATCATTACCCTGCGAGGGCAATGTTGTGGTCTGAGTCAAAGGACCAGCATAGTAGTCTGGCTGTGGCTGTGCATCAGTGCACTCCATGTCAGATTCAACTTGTAATGGGCATGGACTGTTAACTGCTTCACTTTCTAAGCCAGGGACGGTATGTGTAAAGAGCTCCATGGAGTAACCCGTTGTGTTGCCTGCTGCATTCTTCTCTGTTGTTGTTTTTGCTGAAGAGGACAAGGAAGCGACTTGTCCCTGACCGTGAACATCCACTAACGACGCGCTGCTTTGACATTTACCAGTTTCACGAGAGGAGGCAAAAGAGCTAGAGGCTGAGTCAGCAAGATAAGCCAAAACTTGCTCTTGCTGCTCCGGCTTTAAAAGCGGTTTTCCTACTCCCAGAAAAGGGAGCGTTCGAGGCCTTGTGTAGTCAGACGACGAACCTGGCTCCACAGCTCCAGACTTAGGTGCAATATTTTTTTTCCCACGACCAGCTGATGCTCCACCACTACCACTACCCTCATTACCAGCTGACAATGAACGCCCCCGGCCACGACCTCTTCCACCAGACTTCCTCATTGTTTTAAAAACGTAAACAAACTAACGGTATTTGTTGCTGTCACACAAATTACACGGTGAGCTATAACTTCAGTATGATTTAGCTACCCCTTTACAGGTGAGTGAGACCACAACGAAAATCAGGCACAATGTTACACACTCTGTTGTTGGTGGCAACAAATGAGAGAGATGCCACACACGCAGGACTGTCACTGAAGCACAAATGTAAATATTAATCTCCCACTGATTTGATTTTTTTTTTTTTTCAGGGAGACTTTAGGAAAAAAAAATAATAGAATAAAATGATTTTTTCAGGAAGAATTTAGAAACCAAATAAAATAAAATGATTTTTTCAGGGAGAATTTAGAAAACAAATAAAACAAAAAAAGGCTTTCTATGGCCCACTGAGTGAGAGATGACGCACACAGGAGTCAGGAGTGGCACACAAGCCCAGAGGCCAATATTTATCTCCCACTGATTGATGTAGTGATTTTTTCAGGTAGATTTTGGAACCCAAATCAAGCTAAAAAAATAATAGGCTTTCTATGGCCCACAATTGGAGAGAGAGAGAGAGATGGCACACCCAGGAGTCAAGACTGGCACACAAGCAGAAAGGGCAATATTAATCTCCCACTGATTTGTTTGTTTTTTTTTTTTTTTCAGGGAGACTTTAGGAAAAAAAATAATAGAATAAAATGATTTTTTCAGGAAGAATTTAGAAACCAAATAAAATAAAATGATTTTTTCAGGGAGAATTTAGAAAACAAATAAAACAAAAAAAGGCTTTCTATGGCCCACTGAGTGAGAGATGACGCACACAGGAGTCAGGAGTGGCACACAAGCCCAGAGGCCAATATTTATCTCCCACTGATTGATGTAGTGATTTTTTCAGGTAGATTTTGGAACCCAAATCAAGCTAAAAAAATAATAGGCTTTCTATGGCCCACAATTGGAGAGAGAGAGAGAGATGGCACACCCAGGAGTCAAGACTGGCACACAAGCAGAAAGGGCAATATTAATCTCCCACTGATTTGTTTTTTTTTTTTTTTTCAGGGAGACTTTAGGAAAAAAAATAATAGAATAAAATGATTTTTTCAGGAAGAATTTAGAAACCAAATAAAATAAAATGATTTTTTCAGGGAGAATTTAGAAAACAAATAAAACAAAAAAAGGCTTTCTATGGCCCACTGAGTGAGAGATGACGCACACAGGAGTCAGGAGTGGCACACAAGCCCAGAGGCCAATATTTATCTCCCACTGATTGATGTAGTGATTTTTTCAGGTAGATTTTGGAACCCAAATCAAGCTAAAAAAATAATAGGCTTTCTATGGCCCACAATTGGAGAGAGAGAGAGAGAGATGGCACACCCAGGAGTCAAGACTGGCACACAAGCAGAAAGGGCAATATTAATCTCCCACTGATTTTTTTTTTTTTTTTTTTTTCAGGGAGACTTTAGGAAAAAAAATAATAGAATAAAATGATTTTTTCAGGAAGATTTTAGAAACCAAATAAAATAAAATGATTTTTTCAGGGAGAATTTAGAAAACAAATAAAACAAAAAAAAGGCTTTCTATGGCCCACTGAGTGAGAGATGACGCACACAGGAGTCAGGAGTGGCACACAAGCCCAGAGGCCAATATTTATCTCCCACTGATTGATGTAGTGATTTTTTCAGGTAGATTTTGGAACCCAAATCAAGCTAAAAAAACAATAGGCTTTCTATGGCCCACAATTGGAGAGAGAGAGAGAGAGATGGCACACCCAGGAGTCAAGACTGGCACACAAGCAGAAAGGGCAATATTAATCTCCCACTGATTTGTTTTTTTTGTTTTTTCAGTAAGACTTTAGGAAAAAAAAATAATAGAATAAAATGATTTTTTCAGGAAGAATTTAGAAACCAAATAAAATAAAATGATTTTTTCAGGGAGAATTTAGAAAACAAATAAAACAAAAAAAGGCTTTCTATGGCCCACTGAGTGAGAGATGACGCACACAGGAGTCAGGAGTGGCACACAAGCCCAGAGGCCAATATTTATCTCCCACTGATTGATGTAGTGATTTTTTCAGGTAGATTTTGGAACCCAAATCAAGCTAAAAAAATAATAGGCTTTCTATGGCCCACAATTGGAGAGAGAGAGAGAGAGATGGCACACCCAGGAGTCAAGACTGGCACACAAGCAGAAAGGGCAATATTAATCTCCCACTGATTTGTTTTTGTTTTTTTTTCAGGGAGACTTTAGGAAAAAAAATAATAGAATAAAATGATTTTTTCAGGAAGAATTTAGAAACCAAATAAAATAAAATGATTTTTTCAGGGAGAATTTAGAAAACAAATAAAACAAAAAAAGGCTTTCTATGGCCCACTGAGTGAGAGATGACGCACACAGGAGTCAGGAGTGGCACACAAGCCCAGAGGCCAATATTTATCTCCCACTGATTGATGTAGTGATTTTTTCAGGTAGATTTTGGAACCCAAATCAAGCTAAAAAAATAATAGGCTTTCTATGGCCCACAATTGGAGAGAGAGATGGCACACCCAGGAGTCAAGACTGGCACACAAGCAGAAAGGGCAATATTAATCTCCCACTGTTTTTTTTTTTTTTTTTCAGGGAGACTTTAGGAAAAAAAAATAATAGAATAAAATGATTTTTTCAGGAAGAATTTAGAAACCAAATAAAATAAAATGATTTTTTCAGGGAGAATTTAGAAAACAAATAAAACAAAAAAAGGCTTTCTATGGCCCACTGAGTGAGAGATGACGCACACAGGAGTCAGGAGTGGCACACAAGCCCAGAGGCCAATATTTATCTCCCACTTTTTTTTTTTTGTTCCAGGGAAAATTTATAAACCCAATAAAAAAAATAATAAATAGGCTTTCTATGGCCCACTATCTGAGAGAGAGAGAGAGATGGCACGCTTAGGACTGGCACACAAGCCCAAAGGCCAATATTAATCTCCATTTTTTTTTTCAGGGAGAATTTATAAAACCAAAAAAAAATAAATAAATAGGCTTTCTATGGCCCACTATTTGTGAGAGAGATGGCACGCTCAGGACTGGCACACAAGCCCAGAGGCCAATATTAATCTCCCACTTTTTTTTTTTTTTTCCAGGGAAAATTTATAAACCCAATAAAAAAAATAATAAATAGGCTTTCTATGGCCCACTATCTGAGAGAGAGAGATGGCACGCTTAGGACTGGCACACAAGCCCAAAGGCCAATATTAATCTCCCACTGATTGATTTATTGATTTTTTCAGGTAGAATTTAGAACCCAAATAAAGCAAAAAAAAAAAAAAAAGGGCTTTCTATGGCCCACTGAGTGAGTGATGATGCACACAGGAGTCAGGAGTGGCACACAAGCCCTGATATTTTTCTCCCACTGATTGATGTAGTGATTTTATCAGGTACATTTTAGAACCCAAATCAAGCAAAAAAATAAATAGGCTTTCTATGGCCCACTATTTGTGAGAGAGATGGCACGCTCAGGACTGGCACACAAGCCCAGAAGCCAATATTAACCCCTTACCGGCATCGGACGTACTATACCGTCCGATGCCGGCTCCCCTGCTTTGATGCAGGGCTCCGCGGTGAGCCCGCACCAAAGCCGGGACATGTCAGCTGTTTTGAACAGCTGATATGTGCCCGTAATAGGCGCGGGCAGAATCGCGATCTGCCCGCACCTATTAACTAGTTAAATGCCGCTGTCAAACGCAGACAGCGGCATTTAACTACCGCTTCCGGCCGGGCGGCCGGAAATGACGTCATCGCCGACCCCCGTCACATGATCGGGGATCGGCGATGCTTGTGAATGGTAACCATAGAGGTCCTTGAGACCTCTATGGTTACTGATTGCCCGTCGCTGTGAGCGCCACCCTGTGGTCGGCGCTCACAGCACACGTGCAATTCTGCTACATAGCAGCGATCAGCAGATCGCTGCTATGTAGCAGAGCCGATCGTGCTATGCCTGCTTCTAGCCTCTCATGGAGGCTATTGAAGCATGGCAAAAGTTAAAAAAAAAGTTTAAAAAAATGTGAAAAAAATAAAAAAAACATAAAAGTTTAAATCACCCCCCTTTCGCCCTAATCAAAATAAATCAACAAAAAAAATATCAAATCTACACATATTTGGTATCGCCGCGCTCAGAATCGCCCGATCTATCAATTAAAAAAAAGTATTAACCTGATCGCTAAACAGCGTAGCGGGAAAAAAATTCGAAACGCCAGAATTACGTTTTTTTGGTCACCGCGACATTGCATTAAAATGCAATAACGGGCGATCAAAAGAACGTATCTGCACCGAAATGCTATCATTAAAAACGTCATCTCGGCACGCAAAAAATAAGCCCTCAACCGACCCAGATCACGAAAAATGGAGACGCTACGAGTATCGGAAAATGGCGCAATTTTTTTTTTTTTTTTTTAGCAAAGTTTGGAATTTTTTTTCACCACTTAGATAAAAAATAACCTAGTCATGTTTGGTGTCTATGAACTCGTAATGACCTGGAGAATCATAATGGCAGGTCAGTTTTAGCATTTAGTGAACCTAGCAAAAAAGCCAAACAAAAAACAAGTGTGGGATTGCACTTTTTTTGCAATTTCACCGCACTTGGAATTTTTTTCCCGTTTTCTAGTACACGACATGCTAAAACCAATGATGTCGTTCAAAAGTACAACTCATCCCGCAAAAAATAAGCCCTCACATGGCCAAATTGACGGAAAAATAAAAAAGTTATGGCTCTGGGAAGGAGGGGAGCGAAAAACGAACACGGAAAAACGAAAAATCCCCCGGTCATGAAGGGGTTAATCTCCCACTTTTTTTTTTTTTGTTCCAGGGAAAATTTATAAACCCAATAAAAAAAATAATAAATAGGCTTTCTATGGCCCACTATCTGAGAGAGAGAGAGATGGCACGCTTAGGACTGGCACACAAGCCCAAAGGCCAATATTAATCTCCCACTGATTGATTTATTGATTTTTTCAGGTAGAATTTAGAACCCAAATAAAGCAAAAAAAAAAAAAATGGGCTTTCTATGGCCCACTGAGTGAGTGATGATGCACACAGGAGTCAGGAGTGGCACACAAGCCCTGAGGCCAATATTTTTCTCCCACTGATTGATGTAGTGATTTTTTCAGGTAGATTTTAGAACCAAAATCAAGCAAAAAAATAAATAGGCTTTCTATGGCCCACTGACTGAGAGATGGCACACACAGGAGTCAAGAGTGGCACACAAGCCCTGAGGCCAATATTTTTCTCCCACTGATTGATGTAGTGATTTTTTCAGGTAGATTTTATAACCCAAATCAAGCAAAAAAATAAATAGGCTTTCTATGGCCCACTGAGTGAGAGATGGCACACACAGGGATGGCACTCTAGCAGAAATGTCAATCTTAATCTCCCACAAAAAAAAAAAAAAAAAAAACAGGGAGTGTCCTTCAATTACTATCTCCCTGCAGTAATCTCAGCCAGGTATGGCAGGCAGCAATAAGGAGTGGACTGATGCACAAATTAAATAAAAAGTGTGTACAAACAAAAAAGATAGCTGTGCAGAAAGGAAGGAACAAGAGGATTTGTGCTTTGAAAAAAGCAGTTGGTTTGCACAGCGGCGTACACACAGCAATGCAGCTATCAGGGAGCCTTCTAGGGCAGCCCAATGAGCTACAGCGCTGAGGGGAAAAAAAAAAAAATGTAGCTTCCACTGTCCCTGCACACCGAAGGTGGTGTTGGGCAGTGGAAATCGCTACAGCACAAGCGGTTTGGTGGTTAATGGACGCTGCCTAACGCTATCCCTGCTTCTGACGAAGCGGCAGCAACCTCTCCCTAAGCTCAGATCAGCAGCAGTAACATGGCGGTCGGCGGGAACGCCCCTTTATAGCCCCTGTGACGCCGCAGACAGCAAGCCAATCACTGCAATGCCCTTCTCTAAGATGGTGGGGACCAGGACCTATGTCATCACGCTGCCCACACTCTGCGTTTACCTTCATTGGCTGAGAAATGGCGCTTTTCGCGTAATTGAAACGCGACTTTGGCGCGAAAGTCGCGTACCGCATGGCCGACCCCGCACAGGGGTCGGATCGGGTTTCATGAAACCCGACTTTGCCAAAAGTCGGCGACTTTTGAAAATGAACGACCCGTTTCGCTCAACCCTAGTCAAGACCACCACACGATGTCTAGCACCCTCCAGCCAATGACGCCACTCCTCAAATGCCCACTTCATGGCCAAAAGTTCCCGATTACCCACATCATAATTCCGCTCAGCGGGCGAAAATTTTCTAGAAAAGAACGCACATGGCTTCATCACCGAGCAATCGGAGCTTCTCTGTGACAAAACCGCCCCCGCTCCAATCTCGGAAGCATCAACCTCAACTTGGAAAGGAAGCGAAACATCAGGCTGACGCAACACAGGAGCAGAAGAAAACCGGCGTTTAAGTTCCTGAAAGGCCTCCACAGCCGCAGGAGACCAATCAGCAACATCAGCACCCTTCTTAGTCAAATCCGTCAAAGGCTTAACAACACTAGAAAAATTAGTTATAAAACGACGATAGAAATTAGCAAAGCCCAAGAACTTCTGCAAACTATTAAGAGATGCAGGCTGCGTCCAGTCACAAATAGCCCGAACCTTGACGGGATCCATCTCAATAGTAGAAGGGGAAAAAATATACCCCAAGAAAGAAATCTTCTGGACTCCAAAGAGACACTTTGAGCCCTTTACAAACAAGGAATTAGCCCGCAGGACCTGAAACACCTTCCTGACCTGCTGAACATGAGACTCCCAGTCATCAGAAAAAAACAAAATATCATCCAAATACACAATCATAAATTTATCCAGATATTCACGGAAAATATCGTGCATAAAGGACTGGAAGACTGAAGGAGCATTAGAAAGTCCGAAAGGCATTACCAAATACTCAAAATGGCCCTCAGGCGTATTAAATGCGGTTTTCCACTCATCACCTTGCTTTATTCGTATAAGATTATACGCACCCCGGAGATCAATCTTAGTGAACCATTTAGCCCCCTTAATGCGAGCAAACAAATCAGTCAACAAAGGCAAAGGATACTGATATTTTACGGTAATCTTATTCAAAAGACGATAATCTATACAAGGTCTCAAGGACCCATCTTTCTTGGCCACGAAAAAAAAACCTGCTCCCAAAGGGGACGAAGATGGACGGATATGTCCCTTTTCCAAGGACTCCTTAACATAATCCCGCATAGCAGTATGCTCTGGCACTGACAGATTGAACAAACGACCTTTAGGAAATTTACTACCAGGAATTAAATCTATAGCACAATCGCAATCCCTGTGAGGAGGAAGCGAACTGAGCTTAGGCTCCTCAAAAACATCCCGATAATCCGACAAAAATACAGGAACCTCAGAAGGAGTAGATGAAGCGATAGAAATCGGAGGTGCATCGTCATGAACCCCCTGACATCCCCAGCTTAACACAGACATTGTTTTCCAGTCAAGGACTGGATTATGAGTTTGTAACCATGGCAGACCAAGTACTAGAACATCATGTAAATTATACAACACCAGGAAGCGAATCACCTCCTGATGAACGAGAGTCATACGCATGGTCACTTGTGTCCAGTACTGAGGTTTATTCATAGCTAAAGGTGTAGAGTCAATTCCCTTCAAAGGAATAGGGACTTCCAGAGGCTCAAGACTAAACCCACATCGCTTGGCAAATGACCAATCCATAAGACTCAGGGCAGCGCCTGAATCTACATAGGCATCGACGGAAATGGATGATAATGAGCAAATCAGAGTCACAGACAGAATGAACTTAGACTGTAACGTACTAATGGCAACAGACTTATCAACCTTTTTTGTGCGTTTAGAGCATGCTGATATAACATGAGCTGAATCACCACAATAAAAGCACAACCCATTTTTCCGCCTATAGTTTTGCCGTTCACTTCTAGACTGAACTCTATCACATTACATTGTCTCAAGTGCCTGTTCAGAAGACACCGCCAAATGGTGCACAGGTTTGCGCTCCCGTAAACGCCGATCAATCTGAATAGCCATAGTCATAGACTCATTCAGACCCGTAGGCGCAGGGAACCCCACCATAACATCTTTAATGGCCTCAGAAAGGCCATCTCTGAACTTTGCAGCCAGGGCGCACTCATTCCACTGAGTAAGCACTGACCATTTCCGAAATCTTTGACAATATATTTCTGCTTCATCTTGCCCCTGAGAGAGAGCTAATAAAGCTTTTTCAGCCTGAATCTCTTGGTTAGGTTCCTCATAGAGCAAACCCAATGCCAGAAAAAACGCATCCACATTAAGCAACGCAGGATCCCCTGGTGCCAATGCAAATGCCCAATTTTGAGGGTCACCCCACAGGAAAGATATAATAATCTTAACCTGCTGAGCAGGGTCTCCAGAAGAGCGAGATTTCAAAGAAAGGAACAGCTTGCAATTGTTCCTAAAATTCAGAAAACTAGATCTATCTCCAGCAAAGAACTCTGGAATAGGAATTCTAGGTTCAGACATAGGAGCATGTACAACAAAATCTTGTATATTTTGAACCTTAGCAGCAAGATTATTCAAGCTGGAAGCTAAATTCTGGACGTCCATGATAAACAGCTAAGGTCAGAGCTATTCAAGGATTAAGAGGAGGAAAAAAAAAAAAATCAGCCAGGCTGCAATTAGGGCTAGGAAGCAACCTCAGAGGAGAAAAAAAAAAAAACTTCCTCAGACTACTTTTCCTCCTACTTCAGCCCAAACATTTTGTGGCCGGCTATACTGTCATGATTCCAATGGCAGGGAATCACAAAAGGACAAGCACCAACGAGCTCTAGGGTGATGGAACCTGAGCTGACCGCGACCCTAAACCTGAACACACAAATAACAATAGCCGGGGAACGTGCCTACGTTGATCCTAGACGTCTCGCACCAGCCGAAGATCTAACTTCCCCTATTAGAAGAAACACAGACCTCTCTTGCCTCCAGAGAAATACCCCACAGAAATAGCAGCCCCCCACATATAATGACGGTGAAATGAGAGGAAGGCACATACACAGTATGAAATCAGATTCAGCAAAATGAGGCCCGCTAAAACTAGATAGCAGAGGATACAAAAGTAAACTGCGCGGTCAGCAAAAAAACCTTTAAAAAACCATCCTGTAATTACTTGAACTCATGTTCCAACTCATGGAACATGAGGAGCAATTACAGCCCGCTAGAGCAACCAGCAGCAAAGAAACAATTATATGCAAGCTGGACAAGACAAAAATAAATCAAAACGTGGAACAGGAAAATCAAAAACTTAGCTTGTCCTGAAGATTACTGAAGCCAGAAGCTGAGGTAACAAAACACTCTGATAACCTTGATAGCCGGCGGGGAAATGACAAGAAAGCCCGGTTAAATAGGAAACTCCCAAATCCTAATAGAACAGGTGGACACCAGAGACAGCAGAACACAAATCACCCAGTACCATCAGTAACCACCAGAGGGAGCCCAAAAACAGAACTCACAACATCAGGCGCTGCCCTGAATTTGATGGACTTGGAGTTTGCTAGGCGCTGTGGGTTTGTCTTGGAGCCCTTGCAGTGTCTTATTCCATTGAGAGGAATTGATGCTACGCCTTTGGCCAAGAATAAGCCTCAGTATTGGACCCAGCTGACCATGTGCATGGCTCCTGCGCACCAGGAGGATATTCGCTTTCTGGTGTTGCAAAATCTGCATGATGTGGTCGTGTTGGGGTTGCCATGGCTACAAGTCCATAACCCAGTATTAGATTGGAAATCAATGTCTGTGTCCAGCTGGGGTTGTCAGGGGGTACATGGAGATGTTCCATTTCTGTCTATCTCATCATCCACCCCTTCTGAGGTCCCAGAGTTCTTGTCTGATTACCGGGATGTATTCAATGAGCCCAAGTCCAATGCCCTACCTCCGCATAGGGATTGTGATTGTGCTATCGAGTTGATTCCTGGTAGTAAGTTTCCTAAGGGTCGACTGTTTAATTTATCTGTACCTGAGCACGCCGCTATGCGGAGTTACATAAAAGAATCCTTGGAGAAGGGTCATATTCGGCCGTCGTCGTCGCCATTGGGAGCAGGGTTCTTTTTTGTGGCCAAGAAGGATGGTTCGCTGAGACCTTGTATTGATTACCGCCTTCTAAATAAAATCACGGTCAAATTTCAGTACCCCTTGCCGCTGCTATCTGATTTGTTTGCTCGGATTAAAGGGGCTAGTTGGTTCACCAAGATAGATCTTCGTGGTGCATATTATCTTGTGCGTATTAAACGGGGCGATGAATGGAAAACTGCATTTAATACGCCCGAGGGCCATTTTGAGTACCTAGTTATGCCATTCGGACTTGCCAATGCTCCATCAGTATTTCAGTCCTTTATGCATGACATCTTCCGAGAGTACCTGGATAAATTCCTGATTGTATACTTGGATGATATTTTGGTCTTCTCGGATGATTGGGAGTCTCATGTGAAGCAGGTCAGAATGGTGTTCCAGGTCCTGCGTGCTAATTCTTTGTTTGTGAAGGGATCAAAGTGTCTCTTTGGTGTTCAGAAGGTTTCATTTTTGGGGTTCATTTTTTCCCCTTCTACCATCGAGATGGACTCTGTTAAGGTCCAGGCCATTTATGATTGGACTCAGCCGACATCTCTGAAGAGTCTGCAAAAGTTCCTTGGCTTTGCTAATTTTTATCGTCGCTTCATCTGTAATTTTTCTAGTATTGCTAAACCATTGACCGATTTGACCAAGAAGGGTGCTAATGTGGTCAATTGGTCTTCTGCTGCTGTGGAAGCTTTTCAAGAGTTAAAGCGTCGTTTTTCTTCTGCCCCTGTGTTGTGTCAACCAGATGTTTCGCTTCCGTTCCAGGTTGAGGTTGATGCTTCTGAAATTGGAGCGGGGGCTGTTTTGTCGCAAAGAGGTGCTGATTGCTCGGTGATGAAGCCATGCGCCTTCTTTTCCAGGAAGTTTTCGCCTGCTGAGAGAAATTATGATGTTGGCAATCGAGAGTTGCTGGCCATGAAGTGGGCATTCGAGGAGTGGCGTCATTGGCTTGAAGGAGCTAAGGATCGCGTGGTGGTCTTGACTGATCACAAGAACTTGACTTATCTCGAGTCTGCCAAACGGTTGAATCCTAGACAGGCTCGTTGGTCACTGTTTTTCTCCCGTTTTGACTTTGTGGTTTCGTACCTTCCGGGCTCTAAAAATGTGAAGGCGGATGCCCTGTCTAGGAGTTTTGTGCCCGACTCTCCGGGTTTGCCTGAGCCGGCGGGTATTCTCAAAGAGGGAGTAATTGTGTCTGCCATCTCCCCTGATTTGCGGCGGGTGCTGCAAAAATTTCAGGCTAATAAACCTGATCGTTGCCCAGCAGAGAAACTGTTTGTCCCTGATAGGTGGACGAATAAAGTTATCTCTGAGGTTCATTGTTCGGTGTTGGCTGGTCATCCTGGAATCTTTGGTACCAGAGATTTGGTGGCTAGATCCTTTTGGTGGCCGTCTCTGTCGCGGGATGTGCGTTCTTTTGTACAGTCCTGTGGGATTTGTGCTCAGGCTAAGCCCTGCTGTTCTCGTGCCAGTGGGTTGCTTTTGCCCTTGCCGATCCCGAAGAGGCCTTGGACACATATCTCTATGGATTTTATTTCGGATCTCCCCGTCTCTCAAAAAATGTCGGTCATTTGGGTAGTTTGTGATCGCTTCTCTAAGATGATCCATTTGGTACCCTTGTCTAAATTACCTTACTCCTCTGATTTGGTGCCATTGTTCTTCCAGCATGTGGTTCGTATACATGGCATTCCAGAGAACATCGTTTCTGACAGAGGTTCCCAGTTTGTTTCGAGGTTTTGGCGAGCCTTTTGTGCTAGGATGGGCATTGATTTGTCTTTTTCCTCGGCTTTCCATCCTCAGACAAATGGCCAGACTGAACGAACCAATCAGACCTTGGAAACATATCTGAGATGTTTTGTTTCTGCTGATCAGGATGATTGGGTGTCCTTTTTGCCGTTGGCTGAGTTCGCTCTTAATAGTCGGGCCAGCTCGGCTACCTTGGTTTCACCGTTTTTCTGCAATTCTGGGTTCCATACTCGTTTCTCTTCAGGGCAGGTTGAGTCTTCGGACTGTCCTGGTGTGGATATTGTGGTGGACAGGTTGCAGCGGATTTGGACTCATGTAGTGGACAATTTGACCTTGTCCCAGGAGAAGGCTCAACGTTTCGCTAATCGCAGACGCTGTGTGGGTCCCCGACTTCGTGTTGGGGATTTGGTTTGGTTGTCATCTCGTTATATTCCTATGAAGGTTTCCTCTCCTAAGTTTAAGCCTCGTTTCATTGGCCCGTATAGGATTTCTGAGGTTCTTAATCCTGTGTCTTTTCGTTTGACCCTTCCAGATTCTTTTTCCATCCATAACATATTCCATAGTTCATTGTTGCGGAGATACGTGGCGCCTGTGGTTCCATCTGTTGATCCTCCTACCCCGGTTTTGGTGGAGGGGGAGTTGGAGTATATAGTGGAGAAGATTTTGGATTCTCGTGTTTCGAGACGGAAACTCCAGTATCTGGTTAAGTGGAAGGGTTATGGTCAAGAAGATAATTCCTGGGTCTTTGCCTCTGATGTCCATGCTGCTGATCTTGTTTGTGCCTTTCATATGGCTCATCCTGGTCGGCCTGGGGGCTCTGGTGAGGGTTCGGTGACCCCTCCTCAAGGGGGGGTACTGTTGTGAATTCTGTGATCAAGCTCCCTCCTGTGGTCACGAGTGGTACTGCGGCTTCTGAGTTTCCTTCCTCAGGTGATGAGGTTAAGTCGTTAGGTGCTGCTCTATTTAACTCCACCTAGTGCTTTGATCCTGGCCTCCAGTCAATGTTCTAGTATTGGTCTTGCTTCCTCCTGGATCGTTTCTGTGGCCTGTCTGCTCAGCATAAGCTAAGTTTTGCTTGTGTCCTTTTGTTGCTATAATTTCTGTCCAGCTTGCTTTTTTGGTTCTGCTTGCTTGCTGGAAGCTCTGCGACGCAGAGGGAGCACCTCCGTACCGTTAGTCGGTGCGGAGGGTCTTTTTGCCCCTCTGCGTGGTTTGTAGGTTTTTGTGTTGACCGCAAAGCTATCTTTCCTATCCTCGGTCTATTCAGTAAGTCGGGCCTCACTTTGCTAAATCTATTTCATCTCTGTGTTTGTATTTTCATCTTAACTCACAGTCATTATATGTGGGGGGCTGCCTTTTCCTTTGGGGAATTTCTCTGAGGCAAGGTATGCTTATTTTTCTATCTTCAGGACTAGCAAGTTTCTCAGGCTGTGCTGAGTTGCATAGGGAGCGTTAGGCGCAATCCACGGCTACCTCTAGTGTGGTTTGATAGGTTTAGGGATTGCGGTCAGCAGAGTTTCCACGTCTCAGAGCTCGTTCTATGTTTTGTGGTTTTTGTCAGGTCACTTGTGTGCTCTGAACTTCAAGGTCCATTGTGGTTCTGAATTACCTATTCATAACACTATATATAGTCATTTTCCGATTTGTTAATTATTGGAACAGTTCGGGCAGTAGCACTGATGGAGGCAGTCCTCTTGGATACGAATGGCTACCCATTACATATATTACATACATTACATATAGTGCATCTGCACTCTGGATTGGCTTCTGCGTGCTCACAGTTCTATGCTCCACCAGGGCTCCGGTACATCTGGAGCACAGAACGGCAGGTGCTCTTTCAGGGGCGGCTGCTGTGTCTCTCACCTGACCAGGTGAGGGCGGTGTTGGGCAATGTGGAGCCTCCGGTGATAACGGCTCCAAGTCTCGAGATGGCGAACTTCCTTCATTCAACTTGCGCTTGTACACGAGGAGAGCATATCATCCCTTGTCTCCTCAGTGACTGGTGTAGGTGACGCGATCACCAAGGTAGAGGTCCCTACCAGGGTGACCCTCCATCAAGTGCGCCTCCACATCTCACCTGTTCACAAAGACCTCAGGGTAAAGGTCTGGTTCTTTAATGAACTAGCAAAGAAGAAAAAAAGCCAGCTCACCAAGTAGCCACCGCAGGAGCACGGAACCCAACGCTGATCCACGCTGTCATCTCATGAAGAAAAGAAAAAATCGTTCCAGCTCCAAATAGTAAAATCCAAATTCCAACTTTATTAAGCCAATATAAAAACAACGGTGGACATATGCTCTACATGTGCATATCAGGACACGAGCGACGCATTTCGATCCTACACGGATCTTTATCAAAGCTTTGATAAAGATCCGTGTAGGATCGAAACGCGTCGCTCGTGTCCTGATATGCACATGTAGAGCATATGTCCACCGTTGTTTTTATATTGGCTTAATAAAGTTGGAATTTGGATTTTACTATTTGGAGCTGGAACGATTTTTTCTTTTCTTCTTTAATGAACCCCCAGCCAGCATCAAGGCGAAACACCACCACAGTCCCGCATCTCCGTGGGCCCCGGTGTCCATGGCCTATCTTTCGGGCCCGGGCTTTGGCCTGCAGATCTCTTTCATGCGCGGCCTGGCACAGCACTTAAGCTGTTTCCTCCTCTCACTCTCCTCACGCTGCAGGGCCAGCTGCTGGCGGTATTCCTGCTGAGTGACGATCTCAATGCTCTCTCCCTCCTGCTGAGCCTCCCCAGGGAACCCAATCAGATCGGTTGTGGTATGGGTCCACCTGAAGGTCACCCACTCTCCTTGGACGTCCACAGTCTGCCTAGTGGGTTGCAGCAGGGCGTCGGACGTCCTCAGGGTCTCCCAGGGCACCCGATCACAGGGCAGGCAGAGTCCGACCGGTTTGGAGGCATGTCCAGAGTCCTTTTATCCAAGTAGAAATCAGTAGCCTTCCTCTAGCGCCGTGGTGTTGTAGTCCCTTACTGCTAAGCTTCGCATAAGGTCCTCACAGATGTTATAGATGTTATGTCTCTCTCTCTCTCTCTGTCCCCCAGATGGATAGGACAAACCGGTATGACCGGTGGCTTGAGGCCTTTTACAGGGACTCTATCATGCCCCAGCCTCTAAGGGGGGCCACCTTGCCTCCTGGGTGTAGAGGCGAACAGGTAACGTGAAATTAGCTGTCCCTTAGGTCTCTGGAACAAGGCATAATGGATCGTTGCTCCCTCGGTGTTCCGACTACCGGGATCCTGCGCCTCAGAAGGAGGCAGCCTGTGTAGTTCAGAACTCCTCCTGGTTTCCACTCCTTTGCTATGACTTCTACCCCGTCTCTATAATACAGTTCTCCCCCTGGTGGCCTCGAGTGTGAAATGTGTTGCATGTTTGTGATACCTGGATTCAGTTGTCCTTCCTTGCCTCCAAACGTAATATCACTTCCCCCTAGAGGAGAATGACATTACTGCAACGACCAGGACCCTGGGGCGTTGCAAATCCCCTGCTTCACATTTTCAGAGGGCCAGCAGGTGCAGTGAAACCTGAGTTTTCTAAGCTCCACAGTTCATTTTGGCCACCGGATCCCAATGGAGCCACTGTCATAGCCGCTGTAAAGTGATTATAATACAGGAGTTGAGGGAGCTGTGAGCTCAATATCAGTAAATTGGATTCTACCACACACCAAAAGCATTAGAATTAAATTCTGAATAAATTGCATGCAAGCAATGGTCTGTATTGGGGTCAGTCTGTAAGGTCTGAAACCCATTCCTGAAACATGTACAAGCCTCATTTTATTTGGAAGCAGCCTCAAGGGAGTCAGGACTACCATTGACCAATCTGCACAAGCTTATGCACTTCTTCTGTAAACCAGACAATCAGGTAAAAAATATTTCTGCATGATATCGAGTAATAATAGAATAATCACAGGATATGTCCCAGAGAGTGAAGAGGTCTGTGGAGTGTATAACTCAGTTGACAGGAAGTGCTACAGAGCTAATGTAAAGGCCTTAGCGTGGCAATGACCATGTTCCAATATGTGTATGGCTGCGGCCTGAATAGGCTGTGGAACGTATTAACCCAGTCTCTTTGACCAGCTTGAAATGTACAGAAACTGGCCAATACCCCCACCACAATTTTTTTAGACCAAAATTTTAAAAATTTAAGGGAAGCAACAGTTTTATAAAGAGACACAAGTTTCATTTAGGAGCCTGAAAAGCCAGAAATAATCTTTGTCCAGCACCGGACAATGTAAAGTGTTAACAAATATGTATGGCCTATCTAACTAACAATTTGGGAAGAGATATATATGCTGACAAGGGACAGCTGAATGCTGCGCTGGGACAACGACCTGGACATGGTTGCTGACTGTTGTGACTGTGCAACTACAAGTTGCAATAGGTATCAGTGCCTCCTTCCTGTACAGCAGATTGGGAAGGACGTAACACAGGGGAAGGGCCAGTGGTTTCACCTTCAGACACATATTTTGTACCCAGGCGTTCCACCCACCCACTGGGGTGCTGCACATGTCAGCAGTATATGGCGCATGCTAACAGGGGTATTACGTCGAATTTCCCTCTATAAAGGGATGCGTGGGTAAGATTTTCGAACTAGCAGAATATACTGTATATAGAGCATGCTGTATTACACATATTAATATTCTGTGTAAGGCTGAAAACTGAAGAAGTGTGTGGAACATATTAATGCATTGATGTTCCAGAATGTCCAAGTGCAGACCCAAAAATATACATCAGACTCCCAAATACACAGTTAAAAAAACAGAGAAGAGAAGGGCAACACAATAAAATAATTATAATAATGGAACTTGTAGAGATAGGGAGTACAAGCTTCACCATGGCACAATGTACAAAATTACCCAAGGGGTCTGTATTATACACCCTGAAAGAGACCGTGATGGTGACCTCACAATACATTTTGCAGTTATTAGAATAGCTAGAGATAGGAGGTACAATTTTCTTCATTGCAAAGGTTTCCAAAAATGTAAAAACATAACCCACGTGAGGTATACAGTGGGGCAAAAAAGTATTTAGTCAGTCAGCAATAGTGCAAGTTCCACCACTTAAAAAGATGAGAGGCGTCTGTAATTTACATCATAGGTAGACCTCAACTATGGGAGACAAACTGAGAAAAAAAAATCCAGAAAATCACATTGTCTGTTTTTTTAACATTTTATTTGCATATTATGTTGGTAAATAAGTATTTGGTCAGAAACAAAATTTCATCTCAATACTTTGTAATATATCCTTTGTTGGCAATGACAGAGGTCAAACGTTTTCTGTAAGTCTTCACAAGGTTGCCACACACTGTTGTTGGTATGTTGGCCCATTCCTCCATGCAGATCTCCTCTAGAGCAGTGATGTTTTTGGCTTTTCGCTTGGCAACACGGACTTTCAACTCCCTCCAAAGGTTTTCTATAGGGTTGAGATCTGGAGACTGGCTAGGCCACTCCAGGACCTTGAAATGCTTCTTACGAAGCCACTCCTTTGTTGCCCTGGCGGTGTGCTTTGGATCATTGTCATGTTGAAAGACCCATCCACGTTTCATCTTCAATGCCCTTGCTGATGGAAGGAGGTTTGCACTCAAAATCTCACGATACATGGCCCCATTCATTCTTTCATGTACCCGGATCAGTCGTCCTGGCCCCTTTGCAGAGAAACAGCCCCAAAGCATGATGTTTCCACCACCATGCTTTACAGTAGGTATGGTGTTTGATGGATGCAATTCAGTATTGTTTTTCCTCCAAACACAACAAGTTGTGTTTCTACCAAACAGTTCCAGTTTGGTTTCATCAGACCATAGGACATTCTCCCAAAACTCCTCTGGATCATCCAAATGCTCTCTAGCAAACTTCAGACGGGCCCGGACATGTACTGGCTTAAGCAGTGGGACACGTCTGGCACTGCAGGATCTGAGTCCATGGTGGCGTAGTGTGTTACTTATGGTAGGCCTTGTTACATTGGTCTCAGCTCTCTGCAGTTCATTCACTAGGTCCCCCCGCGTGGTTCTGGGATTTTTGCTCACCGTTCTTGTGATCATTCTGACCCCACGGGGAGGGATTTTGCGTGGAGCCCCAGATCGAGGGAGATTATCAGTGGTCTTGTATGTCTTCCATTTTCTAATTATTGCTCCCACTGTTGATTTCTTCACTCCAAGCTGGTTGGCTATTGCAGATTCAGTCTTCCCAGCCTGGTGCAGGGCTACAATTTTTTTTCTGGTGTCCTTTGACAGCTCTTTGGTCTTCACCATAGTGGAGTTTGGAGTCAGACTGTTTGAGGGTGTGCACAGGTGTCTTTTTATACTGATAACAAGTTTAAACAGGTGCCATTACTACAGGTAATGAGTGGAGGAAAGAGGAGACTCTTAAAGAAGAAGTTACAGGTCTGTGAGAGCCAGAAATCTTGATTGTTTGTTTCTGACCAAATACTTATTTTCCACCATAATATGCAAATAAAATGTTAAAAAAACAGACAATGTGATTTTCTGGATTTTTTTTTCTCAGTTTGTCTCCCATAGTTGAGGTCTACCTATGATGTAAATTACAGACGCCTCTCATCTTTTTAAGTGGTGGAACTTGCACTATTGCTGACTGACTAAATACTTTTTTGCCCCACTGTACATAGATGAACACTACGTACTTGTTACAGAAACAGGAGGAGTGGGGTGTGATTTCCAGAACAAAATGGGTTTGGATGGTAAGGGATGGCCGTTAAGACAACTTCCAAAAAATAGCATTTGGGCTGCATTTACTTTGGGTTGCTGTCATCCATAGGGCTCACAAAGTTGCAGATAATCCAGCCCTTGTTCAATTTTAGCCTGCCTTCTTTATCCATTGACAGGCATGCGCGCCTATCCGTTATGATTGCACCAGCAGAACTAAAAACCCGCTCGGATAACACACTTGTGGCAGGACATGACAGCATCTCCATGGTGTGCAAGAAGAGGTCGGACCAAGTGTGCAGCTTGGACAACCAATGGTTAAAGGGCACTGAAGAATCAGAAAGGAAGTTGGTATGGTCACGTAAGAAGTCCTTCACCATCTTGGTCAACATTTCCCTTCTCATCATAGTTACACCTACAGATAGCCCTTGCTGATGTGACAGTTTCATGAAAACAGTCCAGTCGGTGGACATTTCCCCCCTTTTCCGAGTTGCACCTGGAGTGCTTGTTCCTCCCCTGTAATCCTTGTGGGTGAAAAAAGTCAGGATCTCTGCCAGCAGCATTGTCTGAGGATAACTTTTTCATCAAGTCTTCAACAACAGACCTCTGGCATGTGCAGCGCCCCAGAGATCTGGTCGTTGCAGTATGATGCTCTGCCACTAAGGGGAGTGATGGTACGTCTGATGGCACTAAAGGAGTTCTTCTGACCAGGTATCACCAGCAAACATTACACTTCACACTCCGGCCACTAGGGGGAGAAAAAGGCTTTATTTATTGGGCCACTCCTCACACTGGTAAAGCTAGGGGTTGGATAGGAAGTTAGTCAGAAGCTGACTGGGTTGGATTCAGGCAACATCCCGTGGCAGGGGGTGTTGCAGGGAGAAGACACAGGGAGTCCCTGTCAGGCGTGGGAACCTGGCAGGTGCCTAGCGAACAGAGCAGAACGTTACGGAACCGCGCCTGCACACCCCGCGGCGGTATCCTAAGAAAGAGACACGAAGGGAAGGATATTGTGGAACAGTGAGAAACGAGATCAAGCACAAAGGAGAACCAGAAGGAGTCGTGCCGTGAGACCGAGGCAACATCCTACTGAGGCGCGTAGCCGGTGGCCAGAACACCACGGGAGTAACTGACTCTAGGCCTTACTTCGAACTCCGCAGGACAGTTAATTATAGGTTGGCTGTCTACCTTAAATTTCCTACGAAGACGTAGGGGGAAACGCGTGGAGAGGGGCATCTCTCGGGTCCCGGAAGAGCTCCGAGCCTTCCCGTCATTAGGGTGCGTCCTAGCCATAACATACCTGGGGGACGAGAAACTAGTAACATCTGGAACTAAAGAGAGAGAGAGCTGTAGAGAACGAACGAGAACAGCAGTTGTGAGGACTATTCCGAATGCTCAGCAGGGTAGCACTACAACACACAGGCGCTAGTGGTAGGCAACGATTTCCACCTGCAAAGGGAACTCTGGATGTGCCCATCGGACCGACCGGTCTCAGACAGCCCTGTTAAGTGTGCTCTGGATTGAGGATCCTGAAGTCTTCAGTAAAGAGGTAAAGAGACTGCAACCTTGTGTCCTCGTTATTGACTGCACCTCACACCATCACCATCCACCTTATGGGAAGCCCTGGGGACATACTTCACCTGTGGGAAGGTATACCATCCAGCTGCCATTCCATCACCCCAGCGGACCCCACAGCAGCGTCGGTCACTCTGACCGAAGACCACAGGTGGCGTCACGAATCCCTGACAGACTGTACCACCTTTATTGGACGCCCCTTAGCAGGGTCGCGGACCAGGTCTAGCCACCGTGACAGCCTCAGAACCGAACCAGAGAGGCCCGGTACTGAGAACTCGTGGCCCTGTGTCTGGGGGCGCTCCACATGCATGCACTGAAAATGGCATGCCTGTCGCCGACATTAGAGAAGCAAATTTCTCCTTGTACCTTGAGTCAAGAAAGGTGTACAGCCAGAATTTCGTGGTAGACAAAATGTCTTTCAAGCGAGGGTCTTGGGAAAGGTATCTGGACATGAAGTGTGCCATGTGTGGCAGACTACAAAGAGTCAAACAATAAGTGTCCCCTCCAGGACGAACACTAACCATCCTCTCCTCACAGCGCATTGCCACCTCCTCCTCTTCATGCCATCCGTGCAGGTCAAGCATGAAGCTGGGATTGAGATTCCTCTCTGTAGCGCAGACCAAAAACTTCTGTTCCTCCTCCTCCTCTTGTTCCTCGTCATCACCCAATGTGGCCTGAGGATATTGTATGAGGCTGGACTATGTGGTATCAGTCACAGTAAAATCTTGCTCCACAGCCACTTGCTCAGCATTCAAAGCTTCCTCTTTGAGATTTTGCAGCAAATGTTTTAATAGACAGATCAGTGGGATGGTTATGCTGATAATAGTCTCATCAGCGCTCACCATCTTGGTGCAGTACAGTTTTGAAGAACCTCAGGTATATCAACGATCCACATGCACTTGGCAGTTGTTTTGTATGGGGACTGAGTGTTACTCTGACAGGCATTGAGCAGCTGAAATTCAGACACTGCCCTCTGCTGCTCACGAAGCCTTGCCAATATATGAAAGGTCGAATTCCAGAATGTGGACAAGCAACAAATCAGTTGGTGATGAGGCAAATTAAACCACTGCTGCAGCGCAGTCAGACCAGCGAAAGCCTGAGATGTCTTTCGGAAATTGTCGCTGACACCGCGTACCTTGGCAAGTAGGTCAGGCAAGTCAGTGTATGTTTTTAAAAACCTCTGCACAACCAAGTTCAGCACGTTGGACATGCATGGAATGTGTAGAAGCCTGCCGAGCTTTAAAACTGCCACCAAGTTACTCCCATTATAGCACACAACCAGACCTGGTTGGAGGTTCAACACGGACAGCTACTGATCAGTCTGGCCTTTTATCCCTTTTAAAAGGTCTGGTGCGTTGTGAGCTTTATCACTCAAAGAGATGAGCTTTAGCAGAGCGTGCTGCCGCTTCGCCAAGGCAGAGCTGCAGAGCTCCCAGCTGGGGAGTGATGGCGAGGCTACTTCAGCTGAGGATGAAGAGGAGGAGGAAAGACAGGAACTGAAATAGAAGGAGACAAACCCTGATGGAATTTGGGCATGCCAGTCTTGCTGTGGGTAAGATGTGTGATGTCCCAGCCTCTGACTCTGTCCGAGACTCCACCAGGTTCACCCAGTGTGCCTTCAGAGAAAGAACTTGTCCACGTGTCTGTGATTAGGTAGACCTTCCCTGTGACTACATTGGTCACAGCACTGCTGATATTGTATAACACGTGCTTATGTAACGCAGGGACAGTATAGTGTAAAAAATTGTGGCTGCTGGGAATCGAGTATCTTGTGGTTGCCACCGCCAACAGGTCACGGAAAGATTGAGTTCCCACAAGCCGAAATGACAACATTTCCAGGGCTAGCAATCTGGCAATGTGGGTGTTTAGCGTTTGAGCCTGTGGGTAGGTGGGTGGATATTTCTGCTTCTTGTGAGGTAGGGACAACCGAATGCTGCGCTGGGACAATGGGCTGGTTGTGGTTGCTCACTGTTGTGTTTGTGCAATTGTAGGTTGTGGGCTTGAGGCATCAGTGCCTGATTCATGGACAGCAGATTGGGAAGGCAGTAACACAGAGAAGGGGCAGTGGTTTCACCCTCAGACACAGATTTTGTACCCAACTGTTCCGCCAACCTACCGGGGTGCTTGGCTGCTTTGTGCTTCTGCATGCTGGTGGTTCACAGGTTGGCAGTGTTCTTAAATGTTCTCAGCTTGGTATGGCAGATGCTGCAAATTACATAAAGCCAAAAAAAGAAAAACGGCTAACAAAAGCCGCAGCCAGCTCACCAACCAGACCATCAGATGTGGAGCACGAAAGTAAGTCCTGACCCGGGACTCCAAGCAGCAGCAGATCCAACCATGTATATACTCCAGCTCCAGATGAATGGTAAAAAACTTTTTCTTTATTGATCCAACGTAATAAAAACAGGATAATCCTTACAGGTGACAGACAGAATAAGTGATTGCGCAGAGAACGGCTACGCGTTTCGACCACAACGGGTATTACTCATGCCTAGATAATCTCAGAAATGGTAGCTATATATATAGCACCCTAGAACCTATCACAAGCATTTCATCCGTCACATGACTAAATACACAGGTCCTGGAAGTGCAATAAAGACAAATGCAGATAGTATGGTAGCTATATATATAGCACCCCAGAACCTATCACAAGCATTTCATCTGTCACATGACTAAATACACAGGTCCTGGAAGTGCATAAAAGACAAATACAGATAGTGCATATAAAAGTAAAATAACGCATACATGAATGCAAAATATAAAATTGTCAAACCTACCTATTGCCCTAATTAGCGATAATGGTAAAGTATTTTGTTTCTTTTATTCATACCCGCGGGGAAGCGAGTGTTCAGACTGTACATCCAAAACGCCTCCCTAGTAAGTAGGCGTCTTTTTATATCACCCCCGCGGCTTTGAGGAAAAACTCTCTCTATGCCGTGTACTCTAAGAGCTGCAGTGTCTCCATTATGTGTCATACCGAAGTGTTTGGATACCATTGAGATATTCCTATTAATCATGTTGTAATTTTTTGCGTCCCTGAGATGTTCGGAGACGCGTGTTTTCAACTTTCCTGATGTGCACCCTACGTATGAAATTTGGCAAATTAAACAGTCTATTTTGTAGATCACATTTTTATTGTGACAATTTATAAAACTATTAATTTTGTAACTTTTAGTTTTTTCGGTATTTTGAAAGGTGTTGCCTACACAAGAATGCGCACAGGTACTGCAAGCCGCAGTGCCGCATCTAAAGAAACCCTTGCATTCAAGCCAGGTTTTGGATCCTGATTTAGTCAGAAACGAATTCGGAGCTACTAGATCCCCGATAGTTGGAGCCCTTCTCGCCACCACATTAACCCCATCTTTCAGAATATTCATGAGTGTATGGTCTTCATATAAAATAGGTAATCTATGATTGATAATTTTTTTGATATGATTAAACTGAGAACTGAACTGTAAACATACATGAGGTTTATCACTTAATCTCTTTTTATTAGATCCACTCATAGCACTATTTACCAAAAGATCTTCTCTGCCTTTTTTGTCCACTATATTTTTGGCCCTATTAATCGACCAATTGGGGTATTTACGGGCTTTTAATTTTTCGTTAAGTTCACTGAATTCTTTTAGTTTATCCTCATCCCTACTGCAATTACGTTTTAACCTAGTGAACTCACCCACAGGTATAGATTTTATTGTGTGGGCTGGGTGGCTACTGGTCGCATGGAGAATAGTATTTCCACTGATGGGCTTTACATAGGTTTTACTAGCTATAGGTTCATCAACTATACCGTACAGATTTAAATCAAGAAAGGAAATGTTACTTTGATCAAAAACATGAGTGAACCTAATACTAAAATCATTTGTATTAATATAGTCAACAAATCCTGGTATGGCAGACACATCACCCCCCCAAATAATGAGCGTATCATCGATGTATCTGCCATACCAGGAGATGTGATCAACAAAGGGATTGTCTGGAGAATACAAATATTGCTGTTCCCAATGGGCCATTGTCAAATTAGCTAAAGATGGCGAATATTTAGCCCCCATAGGAACTCCTGACTTTTGAACAAATATTTCATCACCAAATGAAAAAACATTGTGTCTCATAAGGAAGAAAATAACCTGCAACGCAAAATTAATTAGGTCCTGTGAATAATGTCCATAATCTGTTAGATGAAACTGTAAAGCTCTCATAGCTACATCATGAGGTATATTTGTGTACAAAGACACAACATCACAGCTCAGCCAGACATAATTCTTTCTCCAAGTCCAGTTTGAAAGTATTTTTAACACCTCTCTTGAGTCTTTGATATAACCTGGCATTTTTGTGACTACAGGTTGCAGCAGTGAGTCAACCCACTCACACAGGTGTTCCGTCACGGATCCGATCCCGGATATGATGGGACGCATTGCTGGAAATCCATCACCCTTATGCATCTTAGGCAACCCATACATGATGAGTAATTTGGGGGATTGTACAAACAGATAGTCAGCCTGTTTTTTATTAATAACTGACAAATTTTGACCTTCCTCAATAATTTCTGCAATTTCTTCATTAAATTCTTTAGTTGGATTTCTTCCCAGTTTTTCATATATAGTTGTGTCTGACAATAGTTCACACATTTTATTTTTGTAGTCATTCTCATTCATCACAACGATGGTACCACCCTTATCACTTCTTTTAATTGTGATGTTTTTTAGTTGTTTCAATTCTTCCAATGCTTCCCATTGTTGCTGAGTTAAATTTCTCCGATTTTGTTTGTAATTCCAATCTTCCTGTAACTTTTTTAGATCTTTTTCAACCAATTCTTGGAACCTATCCATGCATTTCTGAGATTATCTAGGCATGAGTAAGACCCGTTGTGGTCGAAACGTGTAGCCGTTCTCTGCGCAATCACTTATTGTGTCTGTCACCTGTAAGGATTATCCTGTTTTTATTACGTTGGATCAATAAAGAAAAAGTTTTTTACCATTCATCTGGAGCTGGAGTATATACATGGTTGGATCTGCTGCTGCAAATTAGTTGTTTTGTCTGAAGTACTTTCAGAAAAAAAAACTGCCATACAGGGGTATAACGCCCCTTTGGCCTGTTATTAAGATGAGTAGGGGTGCTTTTTGGAACAGCTGACTGAGTTCGCCCTCTGGTCAAATCACTATTTCTTCTTGCCTGTTTTCGCACTACGGATCCATCCTTCTCTGCAGTGCTGTGCTCGCTATGTGTGCACTGTGCCAGTTTGGATCAGTGACCTCATCATCGACCATGTTGTCCTTCAATTCAATCAATCTAATCCTCCTTCTAAGTTGCGATTTTAGGCTGAACTGATGGCAACTGTGCATCATGTTTATCCTCCACCTCTTCAGACATGAATTGACCTTCCCAAAAGTGGCTTTCTTCTGGCCAGAGTTGCTCAAATGTTTATGCATCACCGAACTCCACCTCTTCATGACCCTCTTTAATGGTGCACTGTGAGAGATCAGAATATTTAAAAGGGAACATAAACAGTTCCTCCAAGTGAACAGCGCTGGGGTCATATGTCTCCTGGGACTCTTGATGGGGTGAGGAAGGAGGATCAAGTTGAGAATTGTGAGGCCCAGCCTCTTGACTACTGAGACTGGACCATGTGGAAGACTTTGTGGTGCTGCTTGTCGATACACTGGAGCCATTGTCTGCCATCCAACCCACAACAGCTGCGCACTTGTCTGGGTTTGACAGTGGTATAGCGCGCAAACCAAATCTTGACAGGAAGCTAGAACGAGATAAAGTAACCTTCTGATTTGTCACACGGCCTTGGCGGGCACCACCACATACACAGTCCTGTTATGTAGGCAATCCAGTGACACAGTGTGCCAGCAATCAGAGCACATACAGTGATCTGACAATAACCCAAAAACAATAGAACGAGCTCTGAGACGTGGAATCTCTGTAGACCGCAATACCTGAACCTAACCTAAACACAACTAAAGGCAGCTGTGGATTGCGCCTGACACTACCTATGCAACTCGGCACAGCCTGAGGAGCTGACTAGCCTGAAGACAGAAAAACAAGCCTGACTTGCCTCAGAGAAATACCCCAAAGGAAAAGGCAGCCCCCCACATATAATGACTGTTAGCAAGATGAAAAGACAAACGTAGGGATGAAATAGATTCAGCAAAGTGAGGCCCGATATTCTAGATAGAGCGAGGATAGCAAAGAGAACTTTGCAGTCTACAAAAAACCCTAAAGCAAAAAACCACGCAAAGGGGGCAAAAAGACCCACCGTGCCGAACTAACGGCACGGCGGTACACCCTTTGCGTCTCAGAGCTTCCAGCAAAACGAAATGACAAGCTGGACAGAAAAAGTAGCAACAAAAGCAAAGATGCACTTATCTAAGCAGAGCAGCAGGCCACAGGAAAGATCCAGAAGCTCAGATCCAACACTGGAACATTGACAAGGAGCAAGGAAGACAGAATCAGGTGGAGTTAAATAACAAAGCAGCCAACGAGCTCACCAGAACACCTGAGGGAGGAAGCTCAGAAGCTGCAGTACCAGTTGTGACCACAGGAGTGAATTCAGCCACAGTCACAACACAGTCCTATTCCTAAACATCAACCTTTTTCATATTGAATGCCTTAGAAAAAAAAATTCCTGGCTTTATTTTTCACAAGTACTCACACAGAGGTGTTATGTACAAATTCAAATATATATAGAAATATGTGGCAATTTTTTTCAGCTTTATTACACATGGCAACAGCAGACTCAGGAAAATTGCTGGTAAATAGAGACGTTTGCAAATCTCTGCAGGCTTTGCGCCAGTCGTACAACTGCTATTTATTAAACCAATAGAAAATTATAATTTTGTATATTGCCTTTATGACACATGCCAACAACAGACCCAGGGAAATTACTTGTAAATAGTGACGTTTACGTATCTCTGCAGGCTTTGCACAAGTTACACAACTGCTAAATAAATATATTGTTAGGACTGGCAGAACACACCAAATAATAATTAGAAATGATATAAGGTGTGTTTGCAATCCAGGGTCCACTGTGCAGATAAGACACCTGCTGCTTGGTAATGACAGACTATATGGTGGTATAATGAGAGTACACACACGGGTTAGCTTCACCCGGTATGAAGGAAGCGAACCCTGTTCCTTCACAGGGCCGCGATACCACACAGAGAGCACAAGCAAGGCGACACAGAACTCTCCCAAGACTCAGGGTAAGAGTCCCTGTAAATCAATGTGTTCGACACCGCTACTGTGGTGCCAGGGAATCAACTTAAACTAAATATTAGCCACACAGGAGTGCATGCAGCACCGCTCTGGCGGACGCCACTAACCACTCTAACAAAGGCCAAAAAAGCGCACTATCTGCGCACGGCGCCACTCTGGCGGTCGCTGCTAACTAGAAACAGATTCTTGTGCTAATGTGCAGGATAGCACTTTCAGGCTCTAGGTAGCTCTACCATTCGCGAGCAGGCAACAACACTAGGGATGGGAATGATTCAGAGCTTTCATCCATCGACAGGCATTCATCCACACACAAGTCAAACAGTTTACACTAGCTCATGGCCCAGAGGCCATGTGAACCTTTTATAGTAGTAGCACTCCCGGACTTCCTGATGGTCCAATAGGAGCCGCAACAGTACCTAAGCATGTGACCCCGACCTCAACCTACAATGGGAGTCATCCCATGGGCATGCTCAGTGTGGGAAAAGCAGGACATAGTCCCTGAAACACCTGCTTACTGCTGATCAGTGCTGGATACACGGACAGAGCCTGGAAAGGCAGCAGTACCCAAGTGCACAGTATCAGCTTAAGCCAGACGCTGGGATCGACATCTCTGCTGAGCAGGTTCCACTGTGCCTGGAGGAGAATTGAAGACCGCAGCGGAAATGGTTCGAGATTCCCCCTGTGCAGCAGCGGGAACTCGATACCTAACATTAGCCCCCTTCCTAGGGCCCCTGTTCTGAAAGGCAATTCAGTACCACAATGGAAATAGCGGTCAGAGCACATACAGTGATCTGACAATAACCCAAAATCATAGAACGAGCTCTGAGACGTGGGAACTCTGCAGACCGCAATCCCTAATCCTCTCCAAACAACACTAGAGGCAGCCGTGGATTGCGCCTAACTCTGCCTATGCAACTCGGCACAGCCTGAGAAACTAACTAGCCTGAAGATAGAAAACAAGCCTACCTTGCCTCAGAGAAATACCCCAAAGGAAAAGGCAGCCCCCCACATATAATGACTGTGAGTTAAGATGAAAAGACAAACGTAGAGATGAAATAGATTCAGCAAAGTGAGGCCCGACTTACTTAACAGAGCGAGGATAGAAAAGGTAACTTTGTGGTCTACACAAAACCCTAAAGAAAACCACGCAAAGGGGGCAAAAAGAACCTCCGTACCGAACTAACGGCACAAAGGTACACCCTTTGCATCCCAGAGCTTCCAGCAACAAATTAGACAAGATGGACAGAAAAAATAGCAAACAAATAGCAAAGAAGAACTTAGCTATGCAGAGCAGCAGGCCACAGGAATGATCCAGGGAAAAGCAAGTCCAACACTGGAACATTGACAGGAAGCCAGGATCAAAGCCTTAGGTGGAGTTAAGTAGAGAAGCACCTAACGACCTCACCAGATCACCTGAGGGAGGAAACTCAGAAGCCGCAGTACCACTTCCCTCCACCAACAGAAGCTCACAGAGAGAATCAGCCGAAGTACCACTTGTGACCACAGGAGGGAGCTCTGCCACAGAATTCACAACAGGCCCCCCTCCTTGGGCCTCGCTATGTTCAAAGGCTGCAATGAGCAGCGGAGCCTGAATGTGCTTGACAGGTTCCCAGATTCTGTCCTCTGGGCCTTGACCCTTCCAGTCCACCAGATAGTACTTTTTGCCACGTACCACCTTGCACCCCAAGATAGAATTCACCTCGTACTCATGCGTGGATGAACCATATGTCCTGGCAGATGACTCAGAAAACCAGGACATGTAAACGGACTTTAAGAGGGACACATGAAAGGTGTCGGTGATACCCAGACATGGAGGAAGAGCCAGACGGTAGACCACAGGGTTAACCTGTTCTAGAAACTTGAAGGGCCCTAAGTAGCGAGGCATATACTTAATGAACTCAACTCACAGACTGATATTACGGGCGGAGAGCTGTTGTGAATTCTGTTATCAAGCTCCCTCCTGTGGTCATGAATGGTACTTCGGCTGGTTCTGTCCATGGGCTTCCTCTGGTGGTTGTGAGTGGGGCTGCGGCTTCTGAGTTTCCTTCCACAGGTGATGAGGTTAATTCGTTAGCTGGCTGCTCTATTTAACTCCACTTAGATCATTGCTCCATGCCACCTGTCAATGTTCCAGTATTGGTCTGTTCGCTCCTGGATAGTGTTGAGCGATACCGTCCGATACTTGAAAGTATCGGTATCGGATAGTATCGGCCGATACCCGAAAAATATCGGATATCGCCGATACCGATATCCGATACCAATACAAGTCAATGGGACATCAAGTATCGGAAGGTATTCTCATGGTTCCCAGGGTCTGAAGGAGAGGAAACTCTCCTTCAGGCCCTGGGATCCATAGGGATGTGTAAAATAAAGAATTAAAATAAAAAATATCGATATGCTCACCTCTCCGGCGGCCCCTGGACTTCACACTGCTAACCGGGAGGCTTCTTTGTTTAAAAAGCGCGCCTTTCGGACCTGTGAATGACATCCCGGCTTCTGATTGGTCGCGTGCCGCCCATGTGACTGGCACGCGACCAATCAGAGGCCGCGATGTCATTCGCAGGTCCTCAATTCCTATAATTAGCAGTTTTGTGAATGAGAATGACGTCGCGGCTTCTGATTGGCCACGTGCCGGTCACATGGGCGGCACGCGGCCAATCAGAAGCCGCGACCCTCAGGACTGGGCATTCTTCTCTCCCAGAGCTGGTCCTGTATTATTGTAACTATCAGGTCTTTCCGTGTGCTCTTAACCACCAGGTCCATTATTGTCCTAACCACCAGGTCATAACAGTACAGGTGGCCCAAAGTATTAATGCATCTCAATAGAGGGATAAGAGAAGTTCTGAGACCATTTTTTTTTCTTTGCACTGTGTTTTGCCTTTCTTTTCCCCTAGACCTCTGGGTGGTTCAGGATACTGGTGTAGATATGGACATTCAAGGTCTGTCCTCTTCGATGGATAATCTCACTGCAAGGGTACAAAACATTCAAGATTTTGTGGTTCAGAATCCGATGTCAGAGCCTAGGATTCCAATTCCTGATTTGTTTTTTGGGGATAGATCTAAGTTTCTGAATTTCAAAAATAATTGTAAATTGTTTCTTGCTTTGAAACCTCGCTCCTCAGGTGACCCTGTTCAACAAGTGAAAATCATTATTTCTTTGTTACGTGGCGACCCTCAAGACTGGGCATTTTCCCTTGCGCCAGGAGATCCGACATTGCGTGATGTTGATGCGTTTTTTCTGGCACTTGGATTGCTTTATGATGAACCTAATTCAGTGGATCAGGCAGAGAAAATCTTGCTGGCTCTGTGTCAGGGTCAGGATGAGGTAGAGATATATTGTCAGAAGTTTAGGAAATGGTCTGTACTCACTCAGTGGAATGAATGTGCCCTGGCAGCAATTTTCAGAAAGGGTCTCTCTGAAGCCCTTAAGGATGTCATGGTGGGATTTCCCATGCCTGCTGGTCTGAATGAGTCTATGCCTTTGGCCATTCAGATCGATCGACGCTTGCGTGAGCGTAAAGCTGTGCACCATTTGGTGGTATTATCTGAGCATAGACCTGAGCCTATGCAATGTGATAGGACTTTGACCAGAGCTGAACGGCAAGAACACAGACGTCGGAATGGGCTGTGTTTTTACTGTGGTGATTCCACTCATGCTATCTCCGATTGTCCTAAGCGCACTAAGCGGTTCGCTAGGTCTGCCACCATTGGTACGGTACAGTCGAAATTTCTTTTGTCCGCTACTCTGATTTGCTCTTTGTCATCCTATTCTGTTATGGCATTTGTGGATTCAGGCGCTGCTCTGAATTTGATGGACTTGGAGTTTGCTAGGCGCTGTGGTTTTTTCTTGGAGCCCTTGCAGTATCCTATTCCATTGAGAGGAATTGATGCTACGCCTTTGGCCAAGAATAAGCCTCAGTACTGGACCCAATTGACCATGTGCATGGCTCCTGCACATCAGGAGGATATTCGCTTTTTGGTGTTGCATAATCTGCATGATGTGGTCGTTTTGGGGTTGCCATGGCTACAAGTCCATAATCCAGTATTGGATTGGAAATCTATATCGGTGTCCAGCTGGGGTTGTCAGGTGGTACATGGTGATGTTCCATGTTTGTCTATTTCGTCATCCACCCCTTCTGAAGTCCCGAAGTTTTTGTCGTATTACCGGGATGTATTTGATGAGCCCAAATCCAGTGCCCTACCTCCTCATAGGGATTGTGATTGTGCTATTAATTTGATTCCTGGTAGTAAGTTTCCTAAGGGCCGACTGTTCAATTTATCTGTGCCAGAACACGCCGCTATGCGGAGTTATATAAAGGAATCCTTGGAGAACGGTCATATTCGCCCGTCGTCATCACCGTTAGGAGCAGGGTTCTTTTTTGTGGCCAAGAAGGATGGTTCTTTGAGACCTTGTTTTGATTACCGCCTTCTTAATAAAATTACAGTCAGGTTTCAGTATCCTTTGCCACTGCTTTCTGATTTGTTTGCTCGTATTAAAGGGGCTAGTTGGTTCACCAAGATAGATCTTCGAGGGGCGTATAATCTTGTGCGTATTAAACAGGGCGATGAATGGAAAACGGCATTTAATACGCCCGAGGGCCATTTTGAGTACCTGGTTATGCCATTCGGGCTTTCCAATGCTCCATCAGTATTTCAGTCCTTTATGCATGACATCTTCCGAGAGTACCTGGATAAATTCCTGATTGTATACTTGGATGATATTTTGGTCTTCTCGGATGATTGGGAGTCTCACGTGAAGCAGGTCAGAATGGTGTTCCAGGTCCTTCGTGCGAATTCTTTGTTTGTGAAGGGGTCAAAGTGTCTCTTTGGAGTTCAGAAGGTTTCATTTTTGGGTTTCATTTTTTCCCCTTCTACTATCGAGATGGACCCTGTTAAGGTCCAGGCCATTTATGATTGGACTCAGCCGACATCTGTGAAGAGTCTGCAAAAGTTCCTGGGCTTTGCTAATTTTTATCGTCGCTTCATCAGTAATATTTCTAGTGTTGCTAAACCGTTGACTGATTTGACCAAGAAGGGTGCCGATGTGGTCAATTGGTCTTCTGCAGCTGTGGAAGCTTTTCAGGAGTTGAAGCGTCGTTTTTCTTCTGCCCCTGTGTTGTGCCAGCCAGATGTTTCGCTCCCGTTTCAGGACGAGGTTGATGCTTCTGAGATTGGAGCAGGGGCTGTTTTGTCGGAAAGAAGTTGTGATGGCTCGGTGATGAAACCATGTGCCTTCTTTTCTAGAAAGTTTTCGCCTGCTGAGCGCAATTATGATGTTGGCAATCGAGAGTTGTTGGCCATGAAGTGGGAATTCGAGGAGTGGCGTCATTGGCTTGAAGGAGCCAAGCATCGCGTGGTGGTCTTGACGGATCACAAGAATTTGACTTATCTCGAGTCTGCCAAACAGTTGAATCCTAGACAGGCTCGTTGGTCGCTATTTTTCTCCCGTTTTGATTTTGTGGTTTCGTACCTTCCGGGCTCTAAGAATGTGAAGGCTGATGCCCTGTCAAGGAGTTTTGTGCCTGACTCTCCGGGTGTTCCTGAGCCGGCGGGTATTCTCAGAGAGGGGGTAATTTTGTCTGCCATCTCCCCTGATTTGCGGCGGGTGCTGCAAAAATTTCAGGCTGATAGACCTGACCGTTGCCCAGCGGAGAAACTGTTTGTCCCTGATAAATTGACTAGTAGAGTTATCTCTGAGGTTCATTGTTCGGTGTTGGCTGGTCATCCTGGAATCTTTGGTACCAGAGATTTGGTGGCTAGATCCTTTTGGTGGCCGTCTTTGTCACGGGATGTGCGTTCTTTTGTGCAGTCCTGTGGGACTTGTGCTCGGGCTAAGCCCTGCTGTTCTCGTGCCAGTGGGTTGCTTTTGCCCTTGCCGGTCCCGAAGAGGCCCTGGACGCATATTTCTATGGATTTTATTTCGGATCTCCCTGTCTCTCAAAGGATGTCGGTCATTTGGGTGGTTTGTGATCGCTTCTCTAAGATTGTCCATTTGGTACCCTTGTCTAAATTGCCTTCCTCCTCTGATTTGGTGCCATTGTTTTTCCAGCATGTGGTTCGTTTACATGGCATTCCGGAGAACATCGTTTCGGACAGAGGTTCCCAGTTTGTTTCGAGGTTTTGGTGATCCTTTTGTGCTAGGATGGGCATTGATTTGTCTTTTTCCTCGGCTTTCCATCCTCAGACTAATGGCCAAACCGAACGAACTAATCAGACTTTGGAAACATATCTGAGATGCTTTGTTTCTGCTGATCAGGATGATTGGGTGTCCTTTGTGCCTTTGGCTGAGTTCGCCCTTAATAATCGGGCCAGCTCGGCTACTTTGGTTTTGCCGTTTTTCTGCAATTCTGGTTTCCATCCTCGTTTCTCTAAAGGGCAGGTTGAGTCTTCGGACTGTCCTGGTGTAGATACTGTGGTGGATAGGTTGCAGCAGATTTGGACTCATGTGGTGGACAATTTGACATTGTCCCAGGAGAAGGCTCAACGTTTCGCTAACCGCCGGCATTGTGTTGGTCCCCGACTTCGTGTTGGGGGTTTGGTTGTCATCTCGTCACGTTCCTATGAAGGTTTCCTCTCCTAAGTTTAAGCCTCGTTTCATTGGTCCGTATAAGATTTCTGAGGTTCTCAATCCTGTGTCATTTCGTTTGACCCTTCCAGCTTCTTTTGCCATCCATAATGTGTTCCATAGGTCGTTGTTGCGGAGATACAGTACGTGGTGCCTATGGTTCCCTCCGTTGATCCTCCTGCCCCGGTGTTGGTCGAGGGGGAGTTGGAGTATGTGGTAGAGAAGATTTTTTTTTCCAGTACCTGGTCAAGTGGAAGGTTTATGGTCAGGAAGATAATTCCTGGGTTTTTGCCTCTGATGTTCATGCTGCCGATCTTGTTCGTGCCTTTCATTTGGCTCATCCTGATCGGCCTGGGGGCTCTAGTGAGGGTTCGGTGACCCCTCCTCAAGGGGGGGGGGTACTGTTGTGAATTCTGTTGTCAAGCTCCCTCCTGTGGTCATGAATGGTACTTCGGCTGGTTCTGTCCATGGGCTTCCTCTGGTGGTTGTGAGTGGGGCTGCGGCTTCTGAGTTTCCTTCCACAGGTGACGAGGTTAATTCGTTAGCTGGCTGCTCTATTTAACTCCACTTAGATCATTGCTCCATGCCACCTGTCAATGTTCCAGTATTGGTCTGTTCGCTCCTGGATCGTTCTTGTGACCTGTCTTCTCCAGCAGAAGCTAAGTTCATGCTTGTTTTTCTCTTGTTTGCTATTTTTCTGTCCAGCTTGCTATTTTGATTTATTGTCTTGCTTGCTGGAAGCTCTGGGACGCAGAGGGGTGCATCCGCACCGTGAGTCGGTGCGGAGGGTCTTTTTGCGCCCTCTGCGTGGTTTTTTTTGTAGTCTTTGTGCTGACCGCAAAGTCACCTTTCCTATCCTCTGTCTGTTCAGTAAGTCGGGCCTCTCTTTGCTAAATCTATTTCATCTCTGTGTTTGTGATTTTCATCTTAACTCACAGTCATTATATGTGGGGGGCTGCCTTTTCCTTTGGGGAATTTCTCTGAGGCAAGGTAGGCTTTATTTTTCTATCTTTAGGGTTAGCTAGTTCCTTAGGCTGTGACGAGTTGCATAGGGAGCGTTAGGAGCAATCCACGGCTATCTCTAGTGTGTGATAGGATTAGGGATTGCGGTCAGCAGAGTTCCCACGTCCCAGAGCTTGTCCTGTATTATTGTAACTATCAGGTCTTTCCGTGTGCTCTTAACCACCAGGTCCATTATTGTCCTAACCACCAGGTCATAACAGAGAGCCACAGCAAGTCGCCAGGAGCAAAGGTCAGTGCAGGGCACCGATGTGCATCGGCGGAGACCTTCATTCTCTCCTTAGAGGCCCGGATGGCATCCTGTGTGCGGTCCCAGATGTCCCGTGCTTCCAATGCCCAGTCAGCCATCCTAGAATCGGCGGAAGACATGGGAATGGGCACAGGAATCCACGGATGCTGGCCAAAATTAAATAGGAATGGGGTCTGCCCTGTGAAGTCAGCTATGGTGTTGTTCAAGGCAAACTCCGCCCCAGTAGCAGGGATGCCTAGTCATCCCGCCTGGCCGAGACAAAATATCGTAGGTATGTGACCAGGGTCTGGTTGGACCTCTCTACCAACCCATTCATCTTAGGATGGTACACTGAAGAGAGATTCAGCTCAATACTATGTAGGCGACAAAGCTCTCTCCAGAACTGAGACGCAAAGTGGGGACCCCGGTCACTGACAATCTTGTCAGGCATACCGTGTAAGTGGAAGACATGTTTGACAAACAACACCGCCAAGGCCCTTGCAGAAGGTAACCGTTGGAGAGGCACCAAATGCACCATTTTAGAGAAATGATTGGTAAGTACCCAAATAATGGTGCAGCTAACGGACTTCGGTAAGCCAACCACAATGTCCTTCCCGACCATCTCCCAGGGCTTATCAGCCACCGGTGGGGGGTAAAGTAGCCCAGCAGGCCATTGTCGATGAGACCTATTCTTGGCGCGAGAGACACACGCCCGAATATAGTCTTCGACATCATGGGCCATATGCAGCCACCAGTACGTCCTCGCCAGAAGCTCTGATGTCCTCTTGATCCTGAAATGTCCACTCACCCTGGAAGATTAAGCCCAACAGAGAACCTCCAGTCCCAAATTAGATTGCATGAAAGTCTTGCCCGGGGGCACAGAATCTAGCGACACCGGACCCACAGTTCTCAGACTCTCAGAGGGGACAATTTGCCGAGGCTCCTCTTCCTGTGATGACACCATGGAGTGGGAGAGAGCGTCAGCGTGAATGTTCCTCTCCCCAGATAGGAAATGAAGGGTGAAGTGGAACCGGGAGAAGAACAGGGACCACCTAGCCTGGCGAGAATTTAGCTGCTGGGCAAATACACAAAATTCTTGTGGTCAGTGTAAACTTGGAAGGGAAAGCGAGCCCCCTCCAGGAGGTGTCTCCACTCTGAAAAGGCCAACTTCATTGCAAGCAACTCCCTGTCCCCGATGGAATAATTCCTCTCTGCCGGACTGAAGGTCTTGGAGAAAAAGAAGCAAGGATGCTTCTGACCTTGAGTGTCCTTTTGGAAGAGGACTGCTCCAGCACCAATGGATGAGGCATCCACCTAAAAAATGAAGGGCTTATCTACATCGGGACGATGCAGAATGGGAGCGCTAGCAAAATGAGACTTAACAGATAAAAAGGCCTTTGTGACCACCTCCGACCACAATTTGGGATTTTCACCCTTCTTGGTGAGGGCTACCAAGGGAGCTACCAAAGTGGAGAAGTGGGGATTGAATTGGCGTTAATAATTAATGAACCCCATAAAGCGCTGCACCGCTTTGAGAGAATGAGGTCCCTGCCAGTCCTTCACTGCTTGTAGCTTGGCAGGATCCATGGGTAATCCTCAGGCTGAGATATTATAGCCAAGGAAAGGCAAGGACTCCTGCTCAAACATACACTTCTCCAACTTGGCATAGAGGGAATTTGCCCGTAGGAGGTCGAAGACTTAGCAAACATCTCTCCGGTGGGAATCTATATTTGGAGAGTAGATGAGAATATCATCCAGATAGACTACCATTGAGGTGGAGAGCATATCACAGAAGATATCATTCACAAAGTCTTGGAAGATGGCTCGGGCATTACAGAGCCCAAAGGGCATCACCAGGTACTCATAGTGCCAATCCCTGGTATTAAAAGCCGTCTTCCAATCGTCACCCTCACAGATGCGAATCAGGTTGTAAGCACCAAGCAGATCTAACATAGTAAATACCCTCGCCCTTCGTAGTCTATCGAAGAGCTCAGATATCAAAGGCAGAGGGTACTTATTCTTAACGGGGATGGCGTTAAGACCCTGGTAGTCAATATACGGACACAATTCTCTGTTCTTCTGTTGCACAAAGAAGAACCCTGCCCCCGCAGGTGACACTGACTTCCTAATGAATCCTCTTGCCAGATTTTCCTGGATGTATAGTGATATTGCCTCCATCTCTGGGAGAGACAGGGGATAGATGCATTCTCGAGGAGGCTCTGACCCTGGCAAGAGATCAATAGGACAGTCATAGGGGCAGTGAGGTGGAAGAGTCTCTGCATCTCTCTTGGGCAATACTTCCGGATAAGACCAATAGTGTTTGGTGGAGAGGTAAGATCTGTGGGTACCTCTGTTGTGGCAACCTGAATGCACTCCCTCAGACATCTGGCCTCACAAGATTTACTCCATCCCAGAATTCTCCCAGAGGACCACTCTATATGTGGGGAGTGGTAACGCAACCAAGGTATCCCTACAGAATCTCGTCAATTCCCTCAGGAATGATAAGAAGGGAAACGATCTCCTGATGGGATGGAGACATGGATAACATAAACGGGATATTTTGGTGTGTAATTTGTGAAAGCAGTGTTAACCCATTCACCACTCTTACGGTCACTGGTTTGGCTAGCATAACCAGGGGTATTGCATGCCGTTGGACGAAGGCTGAGGACATGAAATTTCCCTCTGCCCCGGAATCCACGCAAAGCTCGACCATAAAAGTGGAAGGGCCAAAGGTGATTGTCCCCTTAAAGGACAATTTGGAGGAAAACACCGCTGTGTCTAGAGAACCTCCTCCTACAGTTACTAGTTGCGGTTGTTTTCCCTGCCGCTGTGAACATTTCTTGGTATAATGTCCTGACTGCTGGCAGACATTACAGACCATGGGTATTCGAGCAGCCCGAGACTTAAGACCCGCTCAAGAGAGCCTCATAGGGTTCGGACATCTGAACAGGAGACTCTAGAGGCTTGGCGAAGGTAGGTGCCAGCCGAAACCCCTGCCTACACTGGGCTGGCTCTAACACCATGAAAATGGAGGTCAGTGTGAGTGGATAGAGCTATCAGCTCCTCCAGTGTGGCGGGAATCTCCCTAGTGGCCAAGGCATCCTTCACATGGTCAGCCAGTCCTTTCCAGAACACAGGGATAAGGACTTTATCCAGCCACTACAGCTCAGATGCCAAAGTCCGGAAGTGGACTACCATGGACGAACCCTGTGTCAATGCCAGCAGTTGGAGCGCCGAATCATGGGTGACATGAGGTCCCAAAAAGACCTGTCTCAGAGAGTACAGAAACCTTGGAGCACTCTGCACCATATGATCATCATGCTCCCACAGCGGCGTTGCCCACTCCAACGCCCTGCCCGACAAGAAAGATACAATAAATCCCACCTTCGGCCATTCCGTGAGAAAACGTGCAGCCAGGAGCTCGAGGTGTATGGCACACTGGCTCATGAATCCCCAACAAAGCTTACTGTCACCAGTAAACTTATCTGGTAGCGGGAGACAGGATAAGGTCGGAGCAGAGGTGGCAGTGGAGAAACTGACTGCAGCTATGCTAGCAGCCTGAACAGCAACCGCGGTAACATCCACAGCCGAGTTTGTATGCTCAAGAGCTGCCAACCTACCCTCCAGCTGCTGGATGTACCGGTGCAGATGCTGTTCATCCGCCATTACAAGCCAGACCCTGGTGCTAGTGTAATGTTAGGACTGGCGGAAGGCACCAAATAATAATTAGAAATGATATAAGGTGTGTTCGCAGTCCTGGGTCCACTGCGCAGCTAAGACACCTGCTGCTTGGTAATGACGGACTATATGGCGTTATAATGTGATAACACCCACGGTTAGCTTCACCCGGTATGAAGGAAGCGAACCTTGTTGCGTAACAGGGCCGCAAAACCGCACAGAGAGCGCAAGCAAAGCAACACATAACTCTGTCCCAAGACTCAGGGTAAGAGTCCCTCTAGGTCACTTGCGCTCGACACCGTTATTGTGGTGCCAGGGAATCAACTTAAACTAAATATTAACTGCACAGGAGTGCGTGCCGCGCCGCTCTGGTGGACGCCACTAACCACCCTAACAAAGGCCAGGAAAGCGCACTATCTGTGCACGGCGCCGCTCTGGCGGTCGCTGCTAACTCAAAACAGTATCTTGTGCTAATGTGCAGGATAGCACTGTCAGGTGCTTGGTAGCTATACCATTCGCGAGTAGGCAACAACACTGTGGATGGGAATGATTCGGAGCTTTCATCCATCGACAGGCATTCATCCACACACACAAGTTAAACAGTTTACATTCAGCCATGTGAACCTTTTATAGTGGTAGCACTCAGGGACCTTCCTGGTGGTTCAATAGGAGCCGCAACAGGACCTGAGCATGTGACCCCCGACCTCCAATAGGAGGTTGTCCCGTGGGCATGCTCAGTGTTGGAAAAGCAGGACTTATTTCCTGAAACGCCTGCTCGCTGCTGGTCAATGCTGGCTACAAAGGCAGAGCCTGGAAAGGCATCAGTACCCAAGAGCACAGTATCAGCTAGAGCCAAACACTGGGATCGATGTTTCTGCTGAGCAGGTGAGTAGGTTACACTGCGGCTGGAGGAGAATGGGAGACTGCAGTGGACATGGTTCGAGATTCCTCCTGTGCAGCAGTGGGAACTTGACACCTAACATATATGCTATTTATTTAATCAATAGAAAATGTTTATTTTGTTTTATTATTGCCTTTATGACACACGCCAACAGAACAGTAAGGGAAATTATTGGCATTGGTAAATGGTGACTTTGAGTATCTCTGCAGGCTTTGCTCAAGTCGCACATCTGCTAGATAAATATATGCTATTTATTTAACCAATAGGTAATTTTAGTTTTTATATCACCTTTATGACACATGCCAAGAGCAGAGTAAAGAAAATTATTGGCACTGGTAAACAGTGTCTCTGATTTCCATTAACAGTGGAAACCCTCCACAAGTGGCACCAATTTGGAAACTAGACCTCTCAGGGAACTTGCTCGGGTTGAACAATTTGTAATACTCGGGAACAACGAGCCCAATGTAAGTCTATGGGAGACTCGAGCATTTTTACCGTGATCTCCCCCGTGGGCCCTTTTAAGGTCTAAAAATATCTGAAAATGATGGAAACACTGCTCAAATGACACGGGAACATCATGGTAAATGTCCCTGGAAGCATTTCTGACTCCTAGGTCACAGCTGTAAACAATGTTGTCAGAGTTTCACGCCATTTTTACAGGCGCACCAAAAAACATACAAAAATGAAACCAAAATGGATTTTGCTAGGAAATATGTTAAGGAACATCCTTTACAGGGTAATGACTTGCATGTAAGGCAAAATAACTAACCCCAAACAAAATGCTCCTCCAACACTTGGGCTATGTTCACACACAGCATTTTTGATGCCTTTTTCACCATTAGCATTGCTTTAAAAGTGAAACAAATGCATTCACCAGGTAATTGTGTGACACATAAGCAGATAAGCAGACACATCTTGATTCATTTATGAAGGAGGGACTTTTAAAGTCACAGAGCCAATTTTTAGAGGGGCATTCCCATTAGAAGAAAGTGTGTCTCCCATACTGTTTGCTTATGCACTGAATGCAAGGCCTGCCATGCACCAATGTTACATGCACCCCAATAACCCTTTCACCAGACGTACTTTACCGCCTCATGACAAAATTGTTCCCATTAGAAGAAGGTGTGTCTTGCATACTGTTTGCTTATACATTGAATTCAAGGCCTGGCCTGCCCCAAAGTTGCATGCACCCCAATACCATTTCGGCAGACATACTTGAGGGCCTCATGACAAATTTGTTCCCATTAGAAGAAAGTGTGTCTCCCATACTGTTTGCTCATGCAGTGAATGCAAGACCTGCCCTGCACCAATGCTACATTCACTCCAATAACCCTTTGGACCCACATACTGGATGGCAACATGAAACAAAATTTCCCATCATTATTTTTTATTATTACCATAAATTTTGTCCATGAAGTGAATGCAAAGCCTGGCCGTAATTTGCATGCACCATAATCCCCCTTGGAAGAAATGAGGAGGGTCTCATTAAAAAAGTTCACATTACAATGGAGCGCTTTACATATACAGTGGGGCAAAAAAGTATTTAGTCAGTCAGCAATAGTGCAAGTTCCACCACTTAAAAAGATGAGAGGCGTCTGTAATTTACATCATAGGTAGACCTCAACTATGGGAGACAAACTGAGAAAAAAAAATCCAGAAAATCACATTGTCTGATTTTTTAACAATTTATTTGCATATTATGGTGGAAAATAAGTATTTGGTCAGAAACAAAATTTCATCTCAATACTTTGTAATATATCCTTTGTTGGCAATGACAGAGGTCAAACGTTTTCTGTAAGTCTTCACAAGGTTGCCACACACTGTTGTTGGTATGTTGGCCCATTCCTCCATGCAGATCTCCTCTAGAGCAGTGATGTTTTTGGCTTTTCGCTTGGCAACACGGACTTTCAACTCCCTCCAAAGGTTTTCTATAGGGTTGAGATCTGGAGACTGGCTAGGCCACTCCAGGACCATGAAATGCTTCTTACGAAGCCACTCCTTCGTTGCCCTGGCGGTGTGCTTTGGATCAATGTCATGTTGAAAGACCCAGCCACGTTTCATCTTCAATGCCCTTGCTGATGGAAGGAGGTTTGCACTCAAAATCTCACGATACATGGCCCCATTCATTCTTTCATGTACCCGGATCAGTCGTCCTGGCCCCTTTGCAGAGAAACAGCCCCAAAGCATGATGTTTCCACCACCATGCTTTACAGTAGGTATGGTGTTTGATGGATGCAACTCAGTATTCTTTTTCCTCCAAACACGACAAGTTGTGTTTCTACCAAACAGTTCCAGTTTGGTTTCATCAGACCATAGGACATTCTCCCAAAACTCCTCTGGATCATCCAAATGCTCTCTAGCAAACTTCAGACGGGCCCGGACATGTACTGGCTTAAGCAGTGGGACACGTCTGGCACTGCAGGATCTGAGTCCATGGTGGCGTAGTGTGTTACTTATGGTAGGCCTTGTTACATTGGTCCCAGCTCTCTGCAGTTCATTCACTAGGTCCCCCCGCGTGCTTCTGGGATTTTTGCTCACCGTTCTTGTGATCATTCTGACCCCACGGGGTGGGATTTTCCGTGGAGCCCCAGATCGAGGGAGATTATCAGTGGTCTTGTATGTCTTCCATTTTCTAATTATTGCTCCCACTGTTGATTTCTTCACTCCAAGCTGGTTGGCTATTGCAGATTCAGTCTTCCCAGCCTGGTGCAGGGCTACAATTTTGTTTCTGGTGTCCTTTGACAGCTCTTTGGTCTTCACCATAGTGGAGTTTGGAGTCAGACTGTTTGAGGGTGTGCACAGGTGTCTTTTTATACTGATAACAAGTTTAAACAGGTGCCATTACTACAGGTAATGAGTGGGGGAAAGAGGAGACTCTTAAAGAAGAAGTTACAGGTCTGTGAGAGCCAGAAATCTTGATTGTTTTTTTCTGACCAAATACTTATTTTCCACCATAATATGCAAATAAAATGTTAAAAAAACAGACAATGTGATTTTCTGGATTTTTTTTTCTCAGTTTGTCTCCCATAGTTGAGGTCTACCTATGATGTAAATTACAGACGCCTCTCATCTTTTTAAGTGGTGGAACTTGCACTATTGCTGACTGACTAAATACTTTTTTGCCCCACTGTACTTGGAATGCCCATACATTAAGTGCATGGGCTGACAAACATTTCCCCCTGGGGGGTACATTTTGTAAAAAATTTGTTACGGGCATCATACATCCTTGCAAAAAACTAAAGTGACTGTAGCATCATGGAATACGTTCACCATTGTGCTCTAGTGTTGGTGTCTGAAGAGACATGGAAGATGTCCTCCTATGAAAGTTTTATACTTGGAATGCCCATACACTAAGTGCATGGGCAGACAAACATTTCCACATGGGAGGTACATTTTTTTTAAAATTTTTACGGGCCTCATAGACACCTTTCCAAAAATTAGACTGGCTGTAGTATCACAGAACACGTTCACCCTGGCGTTCTAGTGGTGGTGTCTGAAGAGACGTAGAGGATGTACTCCTATGAATCTTTTCACAATTTAAAAGCGGATCTCCTATGCTTGGAATGCCCATACACTAAGTGCATGGGCTGACAAACATTTCCCCATGGGAGATCATTTGTTTTTCAAAATTTTACGGACCTCACAGACAACCATGCAATAAAAAACAACCTGGATGTAGTATCACAGAAAATGTTCACCCTGGTGTTCTAGTGGAGGTGGATGATGAGGATGAGGAGAAGGAGGAGGAGAACACCAAATAGCCAAAATCAGGAAGCGTATACGCATGTGTAGGTGTCAAGAGGTGCATGGGAATACACCTCCAAAAAGGCACTATTTGAGGTTATGTTTTGCTGTCATTTGGTGGTGTAGTGAAGTCTTGCCCAATCCAGCCCTTGTTATTTTTTATAAGAGTTAGCCTGTCTGCATTTACATTTGACAGGCGAATGCGCTTATCTGTTATAATTCCACCAGCAGCACTAAAAACCCGCTCTGACAAAACTCTAGCGGCAAGGCAGGCCAGGAACTCCAAAGCATAGAGAGCCAGCTCATGCCACGTGTCCAGCTTGGATATCCAATAATTAAAAGGCACAGAGGAATCACAGAAGACGTTGGTACGGTCAGCAGGGTACTACCTCATGATGTTCCCAAACATTCCATTCTTTGTGACATTACCCCATGCCTCTCAGCCAGGGCGATGGGTGGGTCTGAGAAAACTGTTCCAGAACATTGCCAGTATTACACTGCCACTGCTTTATTGGAGTTGTGTCTCTCTTGCATGTACGCCTTGGTTGTCCAACACACTGTGACGTCTGCCACCAGCGTTTTCAGATGGGAATTCTTTTAATAATTCCGCAACAATGGCCCTCTGGTACTGCACCATTTTAATACATCTGTCTGCCTCTGGAAGAAGAAAGTTCTCCTTATAGTGTGGGTCTAAAAGTGTCACTACCAGTAATGACTGTGACCCAAAAGTTTTACAATTTGAGGGTCATGGCAAAGGCAGTGCAACATAATGTCAGCCATGTGTGTCAGACTGGTAACAGGAAAGCTGTGTCCCCAACAGCAGGATGAGTGACCAAGGTGTCCTCCTCCTCCTTCCTGTCCTCAGGCCATCCCCGTTGAACAGATGGTATGACAGTTGTGCTTGTAGTACCGTCTATACCGCATGAAAGTAGCTCCTGTTCTTCCTCCTCTTCCTCATTGTCAACCAATCCACGTTGGGAAGACATGAGGCTGGGCTGTGTGTAATCACCATACATTGTTCTTTGCTCCATGTCCTCGTGTTCCACCTGCAATGCATCCTCTTTCATTGTGAGAAGAGAGCTTTTCTTAATGCAGAGAAGCAGGATGGGGATGCTAATTATGGCGTCATCACCACTCACCATCTTGGTGGACTCCTCAAAGTATAGTACGGATGTCTGACATCCATGTCCACTCCTGAGGTCTTATGTGTGGAGTCTGAACTGGATAACAATGGCCTTATTGATGCTGGTTGTCAACAACTGCCTTCTTCTGCTCACAATCCTTTCCAACATATGCAGTGTAGAGTTCCAAAGCATGGGGACATCACACACCAGTTGGTGAGCTGGAAGCTGCAAGTGCTGCTGAAGCACGGCAAGAGCGCCTGAAGCTGTAGCTGACTTTCTAAAATAGGCACACAGTCGGCGTACTTTCATAATCATATCCGGAAGCCCCGGGTAGGTTTTGAGAAACCGCTAAACCATGTGGTTAAGTACATGGGCCAGGCATGGAACGTGTTTGAGCTCAGCTCGCCTTTAGAGCTGCCACCCGGTGCCAGCCATTGTCCTACACAACCATGCCTGGCTGTAGGCTCAGTGGTGTCAGCCTGAGGCAGTGCTGCAGTGCTTCCAGCTTTTGACTGATGTGCTACTTTTGGAGATGGATGCTGAAGAGGAGGCGAAGGAGGAGGTGCAGGAGCTGTAGACTGTGGGGGCAACCCAGATTGACTTAGGTCTTGCAATCCTCGGGTTTGGGAGGACATGCACCATCCCAAGGTCTGACTAGGTCTGGGCTTCCACTATTTTAACCCAGTGTGCCATCGGCGAGATGTACCATCTCTGTCCACAAGCACTTGTCCACCTATCCGTGGTTAGGTGGACTTTCCCAGTAACAGCACTATTGAGGGCATTGCTAATGTAGTGGGACACATACTTGTGTAATGCCGGGACAGCACACTGGGACAAATAGTGGCGGCTGGGGACCAAATACCTTGGGATGGCCACCATCACCAGGTTGTGGAAATCTTCTGTCTCCACGAGCCTAAAAGGCAACATTTCGAGTGCAAGCAGATGAGAAATTTGTGAATTTAGTACTGTGGCTTGTGGGGTGTTGGAGGCGTACTTCCGCTTGCGTTCCAATGACTGTGGTATGGACTGAGGGACGGCTGTGATGAGACAAGGACGTGGATGTGGTCGATGATGATGCTAGTTAAGTCTGGGTAATGGCAGGTGCAGGGTAGGAGGCATCTTCACATGCACCATGGACAGGGGATTGGCTTTCACACACAACATTGCAAGAAGTAGTGGTACCTGCAGACACTGTTCCTGGTGCCTGTGGTTCAGCCCACAAATTCAGGTGCTTTTCTGCCATGTGCCTGATCATGCTGGCGGTGGTCAGGCTGGTAGTTTTGCTACCCCTGCTGTTGCAGGCATGGCAGGTGTTGCAAATGGCCTGTTTGGGGTTATCGGCAAAGGCAATAAAAAACAACCAGACTCAGGTGGACCTTACAGTTGGACTGGCAACTTCTGTCATGTTAGTGTTGCATAGAACGGTTGCCCGCCTTCTGTCTGTGGCCACCACACTGGATCTTCCTGCTTGTTGGGGTGCTGCGCTTTCACCCCCCTGTGTGATGCTGTCCTCGATCTGCATGTCCTTCTGCCAGTTTGGGTCCATTACTATATCATCCAGCACATCTTCTTCCACTTCTGCACCCTGGTCCTCCTCCTGAGTTTCTGGCAATTGTGTCTCATCATTGGCCACCTCTTGTGACGCGTTCCCACCATCACCTTTGTGGGACCATGGCTGCTCAAATATTTGGGCATCACTAGATGGAATCTTATCTTGCCCCACTTCTAGTGGAGCGGGAGAGAGGCCCAAAACAAAAATAAATGGAAAAGTAAACAACTTTTCGGAGTGTACAAATTTTGGAACAGTTGTCTCAGGGCACTCAGCATGGTGGGAGGAAGGAGAATCAGGGTGAGGAATATACGATCCAGAGTCAAGGCTACTCAGACTTGACCGTGTGGAAGACAGGCTGCTGGTGGTGGTGGCAAAGTGAATGAAGCATTTTCCACCATCCAACCAACTAACTTTTCACGCTGCTCTTGTGTCAAGAGTGTTTTTCTGCTGTGCCCTATGAATTCTGACAGGAATCTCTTGCGAGAAGATGTGGGTGTTTGTTGTGGACCACTTTCATCTTGCCCACGGCCTCCACCTCTGCATCACATCCACTTCCCCAACCCTTGCCATGCGCCTTGTGAATTTTAATAAAAAGGTGAATGCATGCCTCGACTCTAGTCTAAGGACACAATTTGTAGGCCACAGATAGATGAGGCGTGTCACAGAGATACCACACTGTTCATATGAGGTCGGTATTTTTTTTATTTTTTACCCCAAAATAGTGTTTTGAGCTAGGGTAACACACAGCAAAAAAAAGTGGAATGTAGGCCTGAAAAGCAACTATTTGTAGAGCACAGATAGACCAGGAGTCTGACAGAGATAACAGACTGTCCAATATGTGGCCTATTTTTTTATTTTTTACTCCAAAATACTGTGTAGACCTAGGGTAGCAGACAGCTAAAAAAGTGGAATGTACACCCGAAAATGATGAGAGTTATATTAAAGTCCGAACGATGACAGCAGGTGGGGGCTTTTGGGACTCTTGCTCCCATCATCAGACACCTGCGCTGCTAATGAAAGTGACAGTAGGAGCAGATGATCGGGATATTCTTCAGCCGCCTCCTGCGATCTAACGGTTGCCACACGTGTGCCGCACGTATTACACACACGGACAAACGGACACATGGACACAGATATCTCCGGTACTGGTTTATCCTGTACCAGAAATAAACAGACGTGTGAAACCGGCCTGGCCTGCAAGATCTCTAGACTTGTCTACTATTGATTACATCTGGTTGCTAAGTGTAAACATAGCTGCAGGCAGAAAATCATGATATTATGTGTTGCCAAGTGTAATCAGTATGGCAGAACATTTCTCTGGCCACTATTAATCTTATTGATTGCATGAAAAGTCCTGCAAGTGAGTATATTTCTGTGTGTGGCTCTCATTCTTAATATTGAATAAATTGAAATACGATTATGTACCCCAAAGTGGTATCAATAAAAACATCAGATCAAGCTGTAAAAAATCAGCCATCACCCAGATCTAGATCCCTAAAAAATGGAAACGGTAAGGGTCTCAGAAAATGGCAACAAAGGAAAAAACTTTTTTTTCATACAAAATATTGAATTTTATTTCACCTCTTAAATAAAAAAAAAGTATCTCTGTACTCATACTTCCCTGGGGGAATCATATTGTGAAGTCAGATTTACTATATAGTGAATATGGTAAATATTTGTCCCATTTTCCAGTACACTATATGATTAAACCAATAGGATCATTCAAAAGTAGAATTTGCCTCTTTTGGCTATATTGTCAGAATAAAAAAGTTATGGCTGTATGCCCCCAATTAATTTTTGGTGAGTTTTTAACATTGCGCATTTTCACTGAGACAAAAGCACATCATCTTAACCCCTTAATGACAGAGCCAATTTGGTACTTAATTACAGAGCCAATTTTTACAATTCTGACAACTGTCACTTTATGAGGTTATAATTCTGGAATGCTTTAACGGATCCCCTGATTCTGAGAAAGTTTTTTCGTGACATATTGTACTTCACGTTAGTGGTAACATTTCTTCGATATTACTTGCGATTATTTAAAAAAAAATGGAAATATGGCGAACATTTATAAAATGTTGCAGTTTTCAAACTTTGTATTTTTTGCCCTTAAATCAGAGAGATATGTCACAAAAAATAGTTAATAAAAAACATTTCCCACATGTCTACTTTACATCAGCACAATTTTGGAAATACATTTTTTTTGTTAGGGAGTTATAAGGGTTAAAAGTTGACCAGCAATTTCTCATTTTTACAACACAATTTTTTTTTAGGGACCACATCACATTTGAAGTCATTTTGAGGGGTCTATATGATAGAAAATAACCAAGTGTGACACCGTTCTAAAAACTGCACCCATCAAGATGCTCAAAACCATATTCAGGAAGTTTATTAACCCTTTAGGTGCTTCACAGGAACTGAAACAATGTGGAAGGAAAAAATGAACATTTAACTTTTTTGCAAACATTTTACTTCAGAGCCAATTTTTTTATTTTCACAAGTGTAAAAACAGAAAATTAACCACAAATTTTGTTGTGCAATTTCTCCTAAATACGTTGATACCCCATATGTGGGGGTAAACCAATGTTTGGGCGCACCGCAGAGCTTGGAAGAGAAGGAGCGCCGTTTGACTTTTTCAATGCAGAATTGGCTAAAATTGAGATCGGATGCCATGTCACATTTGGAGAGCCCCTGATGTGCCTAAACAGTAGAAACACTCCACAAGTGACACCATTTTGGAATCTAGACCCATTAATGAACTTATCTAGATGTGTGGTGAGCACTTTGAACCCCCAAGTGATTCACAGAATGTATTAAGTAGAGCCGTGAAAATAAAAAATCCTTTTTTTTTCCTCAAAAAATAATTTTTTTAGCCCCCAAGTTTTTATTTTCACATAGGTATCAAGAGAAATTGGACCCCAAAAGTTTTGTCCAATTTGTCCTGAGTACACTGATACCTCATGTGTGGGGAGACCACTGTTTGGAAGCACGACAAAGCTCAGAAGGGAAGGAGCGCTGTTTTAAAATGCAGACTTTAATAGAATGGTCTGCGGGGTAATGTTGCGATTGCAGAGCCCCTGATGTACCTAAACAGTGGAAACCCCCCACAAGTGACCCCATTTTGGAAACTAGACCACCCAAGGAACTTATCTAGATGTGTGGTAAGAACTTTGAATGCCCAAGTGCTAAAGAGAAGTTTATAATATAGATTTGTGAAAATAAAAAATATTTTTTTCCACAAAAAAGATTTTTTAGCCCCCAAGTTTTTATTTTCACAAGGGTAACAGGAGAAATTGGACCCCAAAAGTTGTTGTCCAATTTATCCCGAGTATGCTGATGCCCCATATGTGGGAGTAAACCTAATCTCAATACACCCCTAACCCTAATCCCAACCCTAACCTTAACCCTAATCCCAAACCTAGCCCTAATCCCAAACTTAACCCTAATGCCAACCCTAACCCTAATACCAACCCTAATCCAAACCCTAACCCTAATCCCAACTATAACCCTAACTTTATCCGCAACACTAGCCCTAACTTTAGCCCTAACCTTAGCCCCAACTTTAGCCCCAACCCTAACCCTAGCCCAAACCCTAGCCCTAACTTTAGCCCCAACCCTAACCCTAGCCCTAACCCTAGCCCTAACCCTAACCCTAGCTTTAGGCCAACTCCTCTAGCTGCCAGCCGGCAGATCATGGCACTGCGCAAGCGCCTGCCATTTTCTTGCCGGATGAAGAAGCTGGCGGCCAGAAGGGGATGCAGGAAGACCCAGGGACACAGGTAAGTATAACAATGTCCCTGAATCCCCCTGTTTCTCTGTCCGCTGATGTGTGATCACATCAGAGGACAGAGAATGACACATCACTTTTTTTGCGGCTGCTGGTAAACAGTTAATTACCGGCGATCGCAAAACAGGGGTCAGTAAAAACCGACCCTGATCATGTTCTTTGGGGTCTCGGCTACCCCCAGCAGCCGAGATGCCAAAGATCTTCCAGGTGCCGGCCGGCGGGTGCACTGCGCATGCGCCCGCCATTTTTTGGACGGAACAAGATTGTGGCGCCCATCGGGAGCCACGAAGAGCATCGGGGGAGACAGGTGAGTATCGGGGGGTGATCGGGGACCCCTTTTCTCGGTCCTCTGATGTGTGATCACATCGGAGGACAGAGAGATTAAATGGGAAATCATGGTTTTTTTTTTGCGACCACCATTAAACGGCTAAGTACCGGCGATCGCAACCTGGGGGTCGGTAAAAACCCTGCGAATCATGTTCTCTGGGGTCTCAGCTACCCCCGGCAACGGAAACCCCAGGAAAAGCTGTCTCTGGGGGGGCGCTATTCACTTTTTCCACAGCGCTGTTTGGTTTAAGTACCCTTAACTGCCGCTGTTAAAAGGCATATCGGCGGTCGTTAAGGGGTTAATGTTCTAGGAAAGTAGATGGAATTTATGCAAATATCTTCCCTGCTCTGCTTTTTTTTATTCAGAATAAACTGACCTGCAATGTGTGTTTCAAATTCGCAATATGGCCATTTCTCCTGCAGATACTCTGCTTTATGTGCAGATTTTTTCCATAGATTTGCATGAAATGCAAAAGATCTACAGGTAAAAAACGCACATACATTTTTAGCACATTTCTGCAGTGGAAACATTTAAAAAAAAAAAGTTTGGAATCTGCACATGACTTTGTCAAAAAAGTTTTGCCAGAGCCAAATACTAAGAAATACTAAAAATAAAGCAGGTTTGTTTAAAACATAACATGCAAAAAAACAAGATGAAAACGCATGTAAAAACGCAACAACAAAAAAATGCCACTAATCTAATTTACATAATAGGTGCAGACATGGTGCAGAAATTCTGCAACACCAAAAATTCACCAAAATCTCATCATGGGTAATTCCACGGATCTTTTGTATTCCATTATGTTGCTAATTTAGATGTCCAGGACTTTTATATTGGTGGCAATCCTCATTTTGCACACACGGATCCAAATTCATCCTCGTATTTTGCACAACATTGTGCTCTAAGAAGCAAATCCAAAGTCCTTAAGAGGAGTCCACCTCATAATTAAACTAGTGCATCTTTTAGCTGCTTTTGCTGCTATAAGGCTCGCATCACACTATAGTTTAAAAAGATCAGTCCAATGTTGATCCAGAAAAGGATGAGTGTCATGTGAGTGTCATGCGAAAAAAAATGCAATTTTCTCACCAAGCTTCCGTATGCATTGCGTTTTTAGCATCAACTTTTAGATACTGTAATTCCCTGTTTTTAAAAGCTAGGTTGCAAACAAATAAAGCAATCTTATTAACAGAGAATGAATAAATAGGATAGATACCCTGTAGGTATTTAATGTCACAAGCCCCCTACATATAATAAACTAAAATCCACTATTTCCTTTCATGTGGCATTGAAAGGTATTTAGCCTTATTAACCTATTAAACAAATAATTAATTGTAAAAAAAATGATATAGGATTTCCCTTCTTTTTAACCCCTTCACCCCCGGAGCTTTTTCCGTTTTTTCATTTTCGTTTTTCGCTCCCCTCCTTCCCAGAGCCATAACTTTTTTATTTTTCCGTCAATATGGCCATGTGAGGGCTTATTTTTTGCGGGACGAGATGTAGTTTTGAACGACATCATTGGTTTTACCATGCCATGTAACAGAAAACAGGAAAAAAATTCCAAGTGTGATGAAATTGCAAAAGAAGTGCAATATCACACTTGTTCTTTGTTTGGCTTTATTGCTAGGTTCACCAAATGCTAAAACTGACCTGCCATTATGATTCTCCAGGTCATTACGAGTTCATAGACATCTAACATGTTTAGGTTATTTTTTATCTAAGTAGTGAAAAAAAATTCCAAAGTTTGCTAAAAAGAAATAAAAAAATTGCGCGATGTTCTGATACCCGTAGCGTCTCCAATTTTCATGATCTGGGGTCATTTGAGGGCTTATTTTTTGCGTGCCGAGCTGACGCTTTTAATGATACCATTTTGGTGAAGATACGTTCTTTTGATCACCCGTTATTGCATTTTAATTTCGGCGTTTTGATTTTTTTTTCGCTACGCCATTTAGCGATCAAGTTAATTCTTTGTTTTTATTGATAGATTGGGCGATTCTGAACGCAGCGATACCAAATATGTGTATTTTTGAACTTTTATATATTTTTTATTTTTTTATATTTTTAAACACTTTTTTAAAAATTTTGGCATGCTTCAATAGCCTCCATAGGAGGCTAGAAGCATGCACTACACAATCGGCTCTGCTACATAGAGGTGAAGTACAGATCACCTCTATGTAGCAGAAAGACAGGTGTACTTTGAATGCCGACCACAGGGTAGCGATCAAAGCAATCGGCCATCAACAACCATAGAGGTCTCAAGGAGGCCTCTGGTTGTTATGGCAATGCACCGCTGACCCCCGATCATGTGACGGGGTCAGCGGTGTGAGAATTTCTGGCTGCGCGGCCGGGAGTGCTAGTTAAATGCCGCTATCAGCGCTTGATGGCGGCATTTAACTAGTTAATGGGCGCAAGCGGATCGCGATTCCACTCGTGCTCTTTGCGCGCACATGTCAGCTGTACAAAACAGCTGACATGTCACGGCTTTGAGGTGGGCTCACCGCCGGAGCCCACCTCAAAGCGGGGGATCTGCCAGCTGATGTGCTATTCCATCAGCTGGCAGAAAGGGGTTAATAATCAGCTGAGGGAAAGCAGACAGTTGGGGGCAGGTGTTATTATTCTGGAAAGGGGCAAATATCCATGGATCTTCCCAGACTATTATTATCTGCTCACACTTGTCTGCGTAGCCTTTACTTGTTAGAAGGAACCTTCCAAAAAATGATGCTGGGTCCCCCCTAATTTTAATAACCAGCAAAGGCTAAGCAAACAGCTGTGGGGTACTGTTAATATGCTGGTAAGGGGCCATTGATATTGGCCCCTTCCCTGACTAATAACACCAACTTTCAGCCACCTCTGATACGGCGCATACATTAAATGTGCCAATTCTGGCATTTAATCTTGGCTCTTCCCGATTGCCCTGGTGCATTGGCAATTAGGGTAATGATTTTGGGGTTGATGTTAGTTGTGTACTGTCCGCTGACATGAAGTCTAGGGGATACTAATAATCCAAAGGGGTCAGCTGTAAATCCATGACAAGGAGGTCCCACAACGATCAACAACTCTATGGGACCTCCTTCTTATGGATTTACGGCTGACCCCATCTGATTCAATTTATTTTTAAATGGTACTAAATGGGTAAAATTAAGTTGAGGAGTGCTTTTTACATTTGAAGGACTTTTCTCTGTGTGTGATGTCTTTTAGACATCTTTCTATTACTAACCCCCTGGCTTGATGACAGCGGACATTGCATAGCTGACATCAACCCCAAAACCATTACCCCAATTTCCAGTGCACCAGGTCAATCAGAAAGAGCTGAGTATAAGAGCCAGAATTAGCTCATCTAACGCATGCACCACTTCTGGGGCAGCTGAGGGCTGGTGTTATTAGTCTAGGAAGGGGCCAATATTAATGGCCCCTTAGCAGCCTATTATTATCAGCCAAGAGTTGTCTGCTTAGCCCTTGCTGGGTATTAGAAATAGGGGGTATCACTTGTCATATTTTGGGAGTCACACCTTTTTAACCAGCATAGTCTAAGCAGAAAGAAATGAGCTGATATTAATAGCCTGGAAATTTCCATGTTTATTACCTCCTTCGCAGAATAATAACACCAGCCACCAGCTTTCTGCTTTCCCTCGGCTGGTTATTAAAAATAAGGGGTCCTTGCGCCATTTTTTTCATTTTTTAATGTTTATTAGCTAAGTACATTTACAGTACATTTAAATTACACACACACCAATTATGATATATCTAACTGACATTTCCATGTATTCTATTTATATATCTATTCTACTTATTCTATTCTGAAAGTTCAGGCTGTGAATTTATTGTACTTGGCTAATGAAATGTTTATTTTTTCTTGAGATGGCACAGACATGGTTCATGTGCAGTGGGATTTTTTCTCGCACCCATTGACTTGCATTGGCAAGTGCGATCCGATTCTCTCAGACAATTGCAATAAGCTGCAATTTTTTTCTCAGTCTGAAACAGGCTGAGAAAAAACTCACAGCTCAGCACTGTCTCATTTACTAACATTGGTCAGAGTGCAATGCAATGTTTTCTCGCACTGCGCGCCTCCAATTTATGCGCTCAAGTAAGTGAGCCCTAATAAACATACTCTAGATGGAGATTGGAGTACACGTCTGTCATACCTTATGAGTAGTTGTTTTCTATGTAGATTATGATGAATTTGTGGGCAATGCTTGTCCACGCTCTTTCCAAGCTAAGCTCTGTGCATTTTTTAAGATGTTGGCAGAGTTGAGCTGAAGTCATAAATTTGCAAAAAAATAAATTCTTTGCCCAGCTATGAGTTATATTTAATTTCTGTGACATTTTTACCCCTTTCTGACATTGTCAGTAAAAATATGTCCCTGCGCCCTGGTACTTATTGATGCGAGACGTATTATTAAGTCCACATGATCTTGCAAGCACACAGGCTGTGTGCGCTTGCGATCGCCGTGGGGTGTCAACTGATTCTGACAGCTGACATCCGGCACTAAGTGTCAGAAATGGTCCCGTATGGGGAATCGGCGTACTCAGGAGAAATTGCAAAAAAAATTGTATGATGCAATTTATCCTCTTACCCTTATGAAAATGGAAGATTTGGGGCCAAAATAAATTTTTTGTGGGGAAAATGTTATTTTTTATTTTCATACCTCAACATTATAAACTTCTGCGAAGCACCTGGGCATTCAAGGTGCACACCACACATCTAAATACATTCCTTAAGGGATCTAGTTTCCAAAATAGGGGGGTCACTTGTGGTGGTTTCCACTGTATCACTTTTGGGTATTTTCTATCATATAGACACCTCAAAGTGACTTCAAATGTGATATGGTCCCTAAAAAATGGTTTTGTAAATTTTGTTGGAAAAATGAAAAATCTAGTCAACTTTTAACCCTTATAACATCCAAAACAAAAAATGTTTGGTTCCAAAAATTGTGCTGATGTAAAGTAAGCATGTGTGAAATGTTATTTATTAACTATTTTGAATTACATATTTCTTTGATTTAAGGGCATGTAAATTCAAAGTTTGAAAATTGCGAAATTGTAAATATTTTTGCCAAATTTCCATTTTTTTTCACAAATAAACAAGACATATTGAAGTTATTTTACCACTATCATGAAGAACAATATGTCACAAAAAAACATTCTCAGAGTCAGCATGAAACATTAAAGCGTTCCAGAGTTATTACCTCATAAATTGACAGTGGTCAGAGTTGCAAAAAATGGCCTGGTCATAATGTGCAAACCACCTTCTGGGGTAAAGGGGTTACACAGTTTTGTGCAAGGATTCCGGTGAAAGCTGTTCGATAAATCTATTCCATACATTTTTAAGCAACCACATAAATTAACCAGTTCATTAGAAATGTGTGTTTTACCTGCATTAGCCAAAATGGGCAATCTGCTATAAAGAGTGACAATGTTTACATCAAATGGTTTCTGTCCATTTTTTTAAATAGCCATTGAGTTCAGAAAAGCAGTTTCATCTTTGAGTAAAATTTCCTCAAATTCACACTTGAACACTTTGAAATTTGAATCATTAGAACTGAAAAAACATGCCCATCATCATGTCACACACTGCTGAAGACTGCAGCAACCAGAGAGCAGGCTAATGACATCAATTGCATCCACACAGGCTTCCACATAATGTCTTACAGCTAACACATCACATGGTCTAGCACAGTGTTCCTCAAGTCCGGTCCTCAAGAGCCACCAACAGGTCATGTTTTCAGGATTTTCTTAGTATAGCACAGGTGATAATTGCATCACCTGGACAGGCAAGCATTCAATGGCCTGTGCAATACTAAGGAAATCCTCAAAACATGACCTGTTGGTGGCTCTTGAGGACCAGAGTTGGGGAATACTGGTCTAGCACAACCAATTGGATGGACTATCACAGGGACTATAAAACGCGAGGGCCAGCCAAGCAGTGCCATTTTAGGTTTTACAGTGTATGGATAGATGATAGACATACCCAGCTTATTATTGTAGATAGGGAATATAAAAATCTAAATCTAATTGTGGTGTACTACTGCAGGGCTGAAACACAAAGAAAATGGGAGTGTTATTCTCAGTCTTTGAATAATAATCCAAATCTCAATTGATATATGAAGGAACTATAACTGCACATTCTGTGTGACTGTGAATTGATTGATTTGGGATATACTGTAATAACAGGATCTTAGTGACAGCAATTTTTTTATTTTTTACACACGGCAAAAAAGGGCATTTTAATATGTATCTGTCTAAAATGTATAATAAACAAGAATCCTGAAACCAAGGCTTTTGTGCCATAAAGTATGCTTCTCAGCTTGTGAGATGGAAGATTTTTTTTTATTTTAAAGACAAACGTATCATTTTGAGAATGCAGAAATTTAAACACAACTGTCTACTTCAGGGGTGTCAAACTGCATTCCTCGAGGGCCGCAAACCATGCGTGTTTTCAAGATTTCCTTAGCATTGCACAAGGTGCTGCAATCATTATGTGTGTAGGTGATTAAATTATCACCTGTGCAGTACAAGGAAATCCTGAAAACATGACCTGGTTGCAGCCCTCGAGGAATGCAGTTTGACACCCCTGGTCTACTTCACAAAGTGTTTTATAATTTTTTTTTGCTCACTTCCTTGCTCTACAGTAGCAATATAACATTAAATCTTCCATTTGCACTGCATTTGTACAAATTCTGGCCAAAGTGGCAATTGCCCTCAAAATTAATTTGTTTGGACCATTTTTTAAATCAAGTAGTGTAAAATATCTGATGCTACAGTACATTGCTAAATAGGCTGAATTTTACAAAAAACTACATTCTGGAGAAAAATTATTTTATTTTATTTGCTCCATGCATATTCAGCAAAATATTGACAAGCTATAGTCACCATCTTGCTGAATAGTAAACGACCGGCAAAAGGTTAAAAAGAAAAACATAGACACATCAGCACTCACCTCTTTGTACGTCCCTGCCCCCGTCTAGTCCTCCACACCTCCATCGCATCACTCGATGTTCACTCTTGGCCACAAAATTTGATGCAGTAGCAGAGTTAAAATTTTAAAAGATCAGCTAATTGCTATTTAGGAGTCATCATAGTGCACTTAGCCATTCTTATGTCCCCTATGTGTAAAGAGGGAATTTATGAACAAGAGAACAATCCTGAGAAATATGTTCCAGTGCTAAAATCTTATTTTCTCTGTTTTGCCATCATAGGGCCTAATGATTTATGGATTTGTTTTTTCCTTATTCTTGATACCCATGGCAGCATTTTATTCATATGCTATCCGCTGTACTGGAAGCCATATAGCAATTTTTCATTATTCATTTTCTAGCAAATCCATCATGGAACAGCTTCTCCTCAGAGGAACTGGCCTTTTCAGATTGTATGTCACTTTACAAGAAACAAGAGGCTGTTCATTTTGGAATCGAATGAGCACTCCTTATCAGAAAATTTCTGTCTGCACCAATAGCCATACTCAATGCTTCTCTGTCATAGTCCATTTATCTTCCTGCTTGCCACTTATTTACAGTGCACTTTCTTCTTAATACTGTAATCCACTGAGACACGTAAGGACTGCAACATAGGGGGAAGAGACAAAAAGAAATGGAGCCCATTGTTAATTTGCACTTCCAGGTATTTGAGGAGAAGCTGCAACTGCAAGGCATATCAGACAAAGGCAGTTGACCTCAAAACTGAGATGATTTTCTTTCCTCCTAAGGCTACTTTCACACTAGCGTTAACTGCAATCCGTCACAATGCGTCGTTTTGCAGAAAAAACGCATCCTGCAAAAGTGTTTGCAGGATGCGTTTTTTCTCCATTGACTAACATTACGAGACGCATTGCGACGGATTGCCACACGTCGCGCGACGGTTGCGCTGTGTTGTGGCGGACCGTCGGCCGCAAAAAACGTTCCATGTAACGTTTTTTGCAGCCGACGGACCGTCTTTTCCGACTGCGCATGCGCGGTCGGAACTCCGCCCCCACCTCCCCGCACCTCACAATGGGGCAGTGGATGCGCTGAAAAGCAGCATCCGCTGCACCCGTTGTGTGGCAGAGACAACGCTAGCATCGGTAACCTCGGCCCGACGCACTGCGACGGGCCGAGCCCGACGCTAGTGTGAAAGAAGCCTTAGGGCAAAGCACCTGAGCTCAGTTATTGGTTGCAGCACTGTCAATGTGACATCAGCGCTGCAGACAAGCAACACACACTTGAGTGTCCAAAATCCAGAGCTAATCCCAGTACTTATGCATGCAACTATTGCAGCTTAAAGCCCCAATTTTTCTGAATGGAAATATTAAAATAAAATGTTAGCAGAAAAAGGACATTAATGTTTCAGAATAAACCACACTGCTGTATAAAGGAAGCAGTTCCATAGTAGAATAGTAATTTTGTCGATTTTATTTTTACGCATTTCATGCTCTCACCAAGATTTTTTTCAAAAACAGACAGCATAACACAAAGTTTTATACAGCAGCATGGTTTGGTAACGATGTGACTGGAGCAGTGTGAAACGACCTCAGGATTGGTCAGTCACCAGACGGCACAACACACCAGGGGACACCAAGGAAACTTTAACAACGGTGGGCCCTGTGGGTAGGGAATGGGGAATGGACACCTCCTGCATTCACCTGAGGATGTGCCCTGCTCTTACTAACGTCCCTATACTGGTTCTTTCACCCTGTTGCCGAGCTGGATACCTAATCCCTCACTTGCCCTGCTCCTATCCCTAAGCAGGGAATTGGCAAGTGGGAACACTGGTCCCACCTCTGCACTAGGACAACACAAGGTAAGGTAAGACAAATACTGAAAGGGACAGGGTATTAAAAATACCACACTTAGCTTTCTGTTGCAAATCACCGCACAGCAAGATAATGACACCAGAGAAATCGAACACAGCTGTAGAATCACTGCACCCAGAAAGCTCCTTCTCCCAGCAAGGTCATTGCAGAATGAACTAACACCAACAGTCAGCTGATGTATACTTGTTTCTTGGGGGGCTGTTTTACTAGTTTAACTAAATGCTAAAACTTCAATTATGATTCTCTAGATCATTACGAGTTCATAGACAGCAAGCATGTCTAGGTTATTTTTTATGTAAGTGATGAAAAAAATTCCAAAATTGTGCCATTTTCCAATATTCGTAGCGTCTCTATTTTTCGTGATCTCAGGTCGGGTGAGGGCTTTCTTTTTACATTCTGAGCTGACATTTTTAATTATGCCATTTTTGAAAAAATGTAATTTTGGCGTTTTGACTTTTATTTTATCGCGATGTTTAGTCATCAGGTTAATCCTTTTTTTCATTGATAGATAGGGCGACTCTGAACGCGGCAATAACAAATATGTGTATGTTTTATTTGTGTTGTTTTATTTTTAATGGGGTGAACGGGGGGCAATTTGAAATTTTATATTTTTCATTTTTTTTATATTTTTAAAAATATTTGTTTTACTTTTGACATGTTTCAATAGTCTCCATAGGAGACTAGAAGCTGTCACAACCCGATCGGCTTTGCTACATAGAGGAAATGTTCAGATCATCTCTATATAGCAGAATTGCTCACTTGTTATGATAGCTGACCACTGAGTGTCGCTCACAGCAAGCTGGCACTGACAACCATAAATGTCTCAAGGAGACCTCAGAGTGTCATGGCAACACATCGGTGACCCGTGATCACATGATGGGGGTCACCGATGTGCGTATTTCCTGCCTGATGGCCGGAAGCATGATTTAAATGCCGCTGTCAGAGTTTGACACCAGCATTTAACTGGTTAATAGCTGTGGATGAATCACGATTCCACCCACAGATATTGCGGGCACATGTCAACTGTTCAAAATAGCTGACATGTCCCCAGAAAGATGTGGGATCACCACCAGAGCCCACATCAAAGGGAAGGACCCCAACATCGGTGTAAATGTATGCCCGATGTCGGTAAGGGGTTAAACCTGTGGGGTGTAACAAGCTCATAATAACTGATACAATAAGACAAAGAACTTAAGGAAACCTACTAAGCCGTTTAACTCTTGCAGAAAATGAGCAAAGAAAGTCAGAACTACCAATAGGATGGTGAAGCACAACTGCAGGTGTAAGTGTCACCAGCTGCTGCGATTGTCTGACCACGCTCTGTCGTGGTATACTTGTGACAGTACCCACCTCCTAAGAGGGGATTCCGTACCCTCAAAACTTGGTTTATCAGGATGTGAGGTGTGAAAGGCCCAAACCAACCTGGTAGCATATAATTCTGACACAGGCACCCACATTCTTTCCTCCCAAATGTACCCCTTCTAAAGCATTAAATACTGAAGAAACCAACGAACTAAGTGAAGATCAACAATTTTAGGTATCTGGTATTCTTGATTTCTATTAAAAATGACAAGAGAAGGTGGTGGTAGGGATGATTCTGAGGTGGCCATATATTATATGAGAAGAGATCTGTGAAATACATTATGGATTTTGAAAGTAGGTGGTAGAGGAAGGCAAAATACACTGGCCTGATGCCCTCAACAATCTTATAAGGACCAATGAACCTGGATCCCAGTTTACAAGGAACTTTCAGCTTAATAGCCTTCAAGGACAACTGTTGTGAATTCTGTGGCAGAGCTCCCTCCTGTGGTCACAAGTGGTACTTCGGCTGATTCTCTCTATGAGCTTCCGTTGGTGGAGGAAAGTGTGTCATGATCCCAATGGCAGGGGATCACAAAAGGACAAGCACAAAAACAAAACAAGCTCTAGGGTGATGGAACCTGAGCTGACCGCGATCCTGAACCTAAACACACAACTAGCAGTAGCCGGGGAACGTGCCTACGATGATTCCTAGACGTCTCGCGCCAGCCGAAGGATTAACTTCCCCTATAAGAAGAAACACAGACCTCACTTGCCTCCAGAGAAACACCCCACAGAAATAGCAGCCCCCCACATGTAATAACGGTGAAATGAGAGGAAAGCACATACGTAGTTATGAAAATAGAATCAGCAAAAATGAGGCCCGCTAAAGCTAGATAGCAGAGGATACAAAAGTGAACTGCGCGGTCAGCGAAAAACCCTTCAAAAAACCATCCTGAAATTACTTGAACTCATGTGCCAACTCATGGAACATGAGGAGTAATTTCAGCCCACTAGAGCAACCAGCAGCAAGGAATCACATCTCTGCAAGCTGGACTAAGACAAAAATTAAGCAAAACGTGGAACAGGAAAATCAAAACTTAGCTTGTCCTGAAGATAACAGACGCAGGGAGCAGAGGTAAAAAGACACGCTGATTACATTGATAGGCGGCGAGGAAATGACAAAAAAGCCAGGTTAAATAGGAAACTCCCATAACCTGATGAAACAGGTGGACACCAGAGACCGCAGAGAACACAAGTCACCCAGTACCATCAGTAACCACCAGAGGGAGCCCAAAAACAGAACTCACAACAGTACCCCCCCTTGAGGAGGGGTCACCGAACCCTCACGAGAACCACCAGGGCGACCAGGATGAGCCCTATGAAAAGCACGGACCAAATCGGCAGCATGAACATCAGAGGCAATCACCCAAGAATTATTCTCCTGACCATAACCCTTCCACTTGACCAAATACTGGAGTTTCCGTCTGGAAACACGAGAATTCAAGATCTTCTCCACAACATACTCCAATTCACCCTCCACCAGCACCGGAGCAGGAGGCTCAAGCGAAGGAACGACAGGTACCTCATACTTCCGCAACAACGACCGATGGAACACATTATGAATAGCAAACGATGCCGGGAGATCCAAACGAAACGACACAGGGTTAAGAATTTCCAAGATCCTATAGGGACCGATGAACCGAGGCTTGAACTTAGGAGAAGAGACCTTCATAGGAACAAAACGAGAAGACAACCACACCAAGTCCCCAACAAGAAGTCGAGGACCCACGCGGCGACGGCGATTAGCAAACTGCTGAGCCCTCTCCTGGGACAACTTCAAATTGTCCACCACATGACTCCAAATCCGATGCAACCTATCCACCACCATGTCCACTCCAGGACAATCAGAAGGCTCCACCTGACCAGAGGAAAAACGAGAATGAAACCCCGAATTACAAGAGAAAGGAGAAACCAAGGTAGCAGAACTAGCCCGATTATTAAGGGCAAACTCGGCAAGCGGCAAAAAAGAAACCCAGTCATCTTGATCAGCAGAAACAAAACACCTTAAATAAGTTTCCAAGGTCTGATTAGTTCATTCCGTCTGGCCATTCGTCTGGGGATGGAATGCAGACGAAAAGGACAAATCAATGCCCATCTTAGCACAGAACGTCCGCCAAAATCTAGACACAAACTGGGATCCCCTGTCAGAAACGATGTTCTCCGGAATGCCATGCAAACGGACCACGTTTTGAAAAAACAGAGGGACCAACTCAGAGGAGGAAGGTAACTTAGGCAAGGGTACCAGATGAACCATCTTAGAAAAGCGGTCACACACAACCCATATGACAGACATTTTTTGAGAGACAGGGAGATCCGAAATAAAGTCCATGGAAATGTGCGTCCAAGGCCTCTTCGGGATAGGCAAAGGTAACAACAATCCACTGGCCCGAGAACAGCAAGGCTTAGCCCGAGCGCAAACTCCACAAGACTGCACGAAAGAACGCACATCCCTCGACAAGGAAGGCCACCAAAAAGACCTGGCCACCAAGTCTCTAGTACCAAATATTCCAGGATGACCTGCCAACACAGAAGAATGGACCTCGGAGATGACTCTACTGGTCCAATTATCCGGAACAAACAATCTTTCCGGCGGACAACGATCAGGTTTATCCGCCTGAAACTCCTGCAAAGCACGTCGCAAGTCTGGGGAGACAGCCGACAAAATCACCCCATCCCTAAGGATACTAGTGGGCTCAGAATTTCCAGGGGAGTCAGGCACAAAACTCATAGAAAGAGCATCCGCCTTCACATTCTTTGAACCTGGCAGGTATGAAACCACAAAATTGAAACGGGAGAAAAACAGTGACCAACGAGCCTGTCTAGGATTCAGACGCTTGGCAGACTCAAGGTACATCAGATTTTTGTGATCAGTCAAGACCACCACACGATGTCTAGCACCCTCAAGCCAATGACGCCACTTCTCAAATGCCCACTTCATGGCCAAAAGCTCCCGATTACCAACATCATAATTCCATTCAGCGGGCGAAAATTTTCTAGAAAAGAACGCACATGGCTTCATCACTGAGCCATCGGAGCTTCTCTGTGACAAAACCGCCCCCGCTCCGATCTCGGAAGCATCGACCTCAACCTGAAAAGGAAGCGACGTATCTGGCTGACGCAACACAGGAGCAGAAGAAAACCGGCGCTTAAGTTCCTGAAAGGCCTCCACAGCCGCAGGAGACCAATCAGTAACATCAGCACCCTTTTTAGTCAAATCCGTCAAAGGCTTAACAACACTAGAAAAATTAGTTATGAAGCGACGATAAAAATTAGCAAAGCCCAAGAACTTCTGTAGACTCTTAAGAGATGTAGGCTGCGTCCAGTCACAAATAGCCTGAACCTTGACGGGATCCATCTCAATAGTAGAAGGGGAAAAAATATACCCCAAAAAAGAAATCTTCTGGACTCCAAAGAGACATTTAGAACCCTTTACAAACAAAGAATTGGCCCGCAGGACCTGAAACACCTTCCTGACCTGCTGAACATGAGACTCCCAGTCATCAGAAAAAACCAAAACATCATCCAAATACATGATAATAAATTTATCCAGATATTCACGGAAAATATCGTGCATAAAAGACTGGAAGACAGAAGGAGCATTAGAAAGTCCAAAAGGCATCACCAAATACTCGAAATGGCCCTCAGGCGTATTAAATGCGGTTTTCCACTCATCACCCTGCCTTATCCGCACAAGATTATACGCACCCCGAAGATCAATCTTAGTGAACCATTTAGCCCCCTTAATGCGAGCGAACAAATCAGTCAACAATGGCAAAGGATACTGATATTTGACTGTAATCTTATTCAAAAGACGATAATCTATGCAAGGCCTCAAGGAACCATCTTTTTTGGCCACAAAAAAAAAACCTGCTCCCAAAGGGGACGAAGATGGACGGATATGTCCCTTTTCCAAGGACTCCTTAACATAATTCCGCATAGCAGTATGCTCTGGCACTGACAGATTGAACAAACGACCTTTAGGGAATTTACTGCCAGGAATCAAATCTATAGCACAATCGCAATCCCTGTGAGGAGGAAGCGAACTGAGCTTAGGCTCCTCAAAAACCTCCCGATAATCAGACAAAAATACCAGAACCTCAGAAGGAGTAGATGAAGCGATAGAAATCGGAGATGCATCATCATGAACCCCCTGACATCCCCAGCTTAACACAGACATTGTTTTCCAGTCCAGGACTGGGTTATGAGTTTGTAACCATGGCAGACCAAGCACTAAGACATCATGTAAATTATACAGTACCAGGAAGCGAATCACCTCCTGATGAACGGGAGTCATACGCATGGTCACTTGTGTCCAGTACTGAGGTTTATTCATAGCCAAAGGTGTAGAGTCAGTTCCTTTCAAAGGAATAGGAACTTCCAGAGGTTCCAGACTAAACCCACAGCGATTGGCAAATGACCAATCCATAAGACTCAGGGCAGCGCCTGAATCCACATAGGCATCGACGGAAATGGATGATAATGAACAAATCAGCGTCACAGACAGAATGAACTTAGACTGTAAAGTACCAATGGCAACAGACTTATCAACCTTTTTTGTGCGCTTAGAGCATGCTGATATAACATGAGCTGAATCACCACAATAAAAACACAATCCATTTTTCCGCCTATAATTTTGCCGTTCACTTCTGGACTGCATTCTATCACATTGCATTATCTCAGGTGCCTGTTCTGAAGACACCGCCAAATGGTGCACAGGTTTGCGCTCCCGTAAACGCCGATCAATCTGAATAGCCATAGTCATGGACTCATTCAGACCTGTAGGCGCCGGGAACCCCACCATAACATCTTTAATGGCCTCAGAAAGGCCATCTCTGAATTTTGCAGCCAGAGCGTACTCATTCCACTGAGTAAGCACCGACCATTTCCGAAATTTCTGACAATATATTTCTGCTTCATCTTGCCCCTGAGAGAGAGCCAATAAAGCTTTTTCAGCCTGAATCTCTAGGTTAGGTTCCTCATAGAGCAAACCCAATGCCAGAAAAAACGCATCCACATTGAGCAACGCAGGATCCCCTGGTGCCAATGCAAATGCCCAATTCTGAGGGTCACCCCGCAGGAAAGATATAACAATCTTGACCTGCTGAGCAGGGTCTCCAGAGGAGCGAGATTTCAAGGAAAGAAACAACTTGCAATTGTTCCTAAAATTCAGAAAACTAGATCTATCTCCAGAAAAAAACTCTGGGACAGGAATTCTAGGTTCAGACATAGGCGTATGTACAACAAAATCTTGTATATTTTGAACCTTAGCAGCAAGATTATTCAGGCTGGAAGCCAAACTCTGGACGTCCATGATAAACAGCTGAGGTCAGAGCCATTCAAGGATTAAGAGGAGGAAAGAAGCAGTCAAGCTGCAATTAAGGCTAGGCAGCAAACACTGAGGAGGGGAAAAAAAAAAAACTTCCTCAGACTACTTTTCCTCCTACTTCAGCCAAAACGATGACCAATTTTTTCGGGCCGGCTATACTGTCATGATCCCAATGGCAGGGGATCACAAAAGGACAAGCACAAAAACAAAACAAGCTCTAGGGTGATGGAACCTGAGCTGACCGCGATCCTGAACCTAAACACACAACTAGCAGTAGCCGGGGAACGTGCCTACGATGATTCCTAGACGTCTCGCGCCAGTAGAAGGATTAACTTCCCCTATAAGAAGAAACACAGACCTCACTTGCCTCCAGAGAAACACCCCACAGAAATAGCAGCCCCCCACAAGTAATAACGGTGAAATGAGAGGAAAGCACATACGTAGTTATGAAAATAGAATCAGCAAAAATGAGGCCCGCTAAAGCTAGATAGCAGAGGATACAAAAGTGAACTGCGCGGTCAGCGAAAAACCCTTCAAAAAACCATCCTGAAATTACTTGAACTCATGTGCCAACTCATGGAACATGAGGAGTAATTTCAGCCCACTAGAGCAACCAGCAGCAAGGAATCACATCTCTGCAAGCTGGACTAAGACAAAAATTAAGCAATACGTGGAACAGGAAAATCAAAACTTAGCTTGTCCTGAAGATAACAGACGCAGGGAGCAGAGGTAAAAAGACACGCTGATTACATTGATAGCCGGCGAGGAAATGACAAAAAAGCCAGGTTAAATAGGAAACTCCCATAACCTGATGGAACAGGTGGACACCAGAGACCGCAGAGAACACAAGTCACCCAGTACCATCAGTAACCACCAGAGGGAGCCCAAAAACAGAACTCACAACAAAAGTGGTACTGCGGCTTCTGAGTTTCCTTCCTCAGGTGTTGTGGTGAAGTCATTAGGTGCTGCTCTATTTGACTCCACCTGGTGCTTTGATCCTGGCTTCCAGTCAATGTTCTAGTATTGGACTTGCTTCCTCCTGGATTGTTCCTGTGGCCTGCTGCTCTGCATAGCTAAGTTCCGCTTTTGTGATTTTGTTTGCTGTTTTTTCTGTCCAGCTTGCTTATTTGTTTTTTTCTTGCTTGCTGGAAGCTCTGGGACGCAGAGGGTGTACCTCGGTGCCGTTAGTCGGTACGGAGGGTCTTTTTGCCCCCTGGTTGTTTGTAGGGTTTTGTGTTGACCGCAAAGTTACCTTTCCTATCATCGCTCTGTTCAGAAAGTCGGGCCTCACTTTGCTAAATCTATTTCATCTCTACGTTTGTCTTTTCATCTTACTCACAGTCATTATATGTAGGGGGCTTCCTTTTCCTTTGGGGTATTTCTCTGAGGCAAGGTAGGCTTATTTTCTATCTTCAGGCTAGCTAGTTTCTCAGGCTGTGCCGAGTTGCATAGGGAGCGTTAGGCGCAATCCACGGCTGCCTTTAGTGTGGTTGGAGAGGATTAGGGATTGCGGTCAGCAGAGTTCCCACGTCTCAGAGCTCGTTCTATGTTTTTGGGTTATTGTCAGGTCACTGTATGTGCTCTGACTTCTATGTCCATTGTGGTACTGAATTACCTAATCATAACAGTACTGGAAGCCTAAAGTACTAATGATTCTCAATAGACATTTGGGTGGTTCAGGACCCAGGTGTAGCGATGGACATTAAAAGTCTGTCTTCATGTGTGGATCAGCTCACGGCAAGAGTACAAAATATTCAAGACTTTGTGGTTCAGAATTCTATGTTGGAACCAAGAATTCCTATTCCTGATTTGTTTTTTGGAGATAGAACTAAATTTCTGAGTTTCAAAAATAATTGTAAACTATTTCTGGCTTTGAAACCTCGCTCCTCTGGTGACCCAGTTCAACAAGTTAGGATAATTATTTCTTTTTTACGTGGCGACACTCAAGACTGGGCGTTTTCTCTTGCGCCAGGAGATCCTGCATTGTGTAATATTGATGCGTTTTTCCTGGCGCTCGGATTGCTGTACGATGAACCTAATTCAGTGGATCAGGCAGAGAAAAATTTGCTGGCTCTGTGTAAGGGTCAGGATGAGATAGAGGTATATTGTCAGAAATTTAGAAAGTGGTCCGTACTCACTCAATGGAATGAAGGTGCGCTCGCAGCTATTTTTAGAAAGGGTCTCTCTGAAGCCCTTAAGGATGTCATGGTGGGATTTCCTATGCCTGCTGGTCTGAATGAGTCTATGTCTTTGGCTATTCAGATCGGTCGACGCTTGCGTGAGTTTAAATCTGTGCACCATTTGGCGGTATTATCTGAGCATAAACCTGAGCCTATGCAGTGCGATAGGACTTTGACCAGAGTTGAACGGCAAGAACACAGACGTCAGAATGGGCTGTGTTTCTACTGTGGTGATTCCACTCATGCTATCTCTGATTGTCCTAAGCGCACTAAGCGGTTCGCTAGGTCTGCCACCATTGGTACGGTACAGTCAAAATTTCTTTTGTCCGTTACCTTGATCTGCTCTTTGTCATCTTATTCTGTCATGGCATTTGTGGATTCAGGCGCTGCCCTGAATTTGATGGACTTGGAGTATGCTAGGCGATGTGGGTTTTTCTTGGAGCCCTTGCAGTGTCCTATTCCATTGAGAGGAATTGTTGCTACGCCTTTGGCCAAGAATAAGCCTCAGTACTGGACCCAGCTGACCATGTGCATGGCTCCTGCACATCAGGAGGTTATTCCCTTTCTGGTGTTGCATAATCTGCATGATGTGGTCTTGTTGGGGTTGCCATGGCTACAAGTCCATAATCCAGTATTAGATTGGAAATCCATGTCTGTGTCCAGCTGGGGTTGTCAGGGGGTACATGGTGATGTCCCATTTCTGTCTATTTCGTCATCCACCCCTTCTGAGGTCCCAGAGTTCTTGTCTGATTACCGGGATGTATTTGATGAGCCCAAGTCCGATACCCTACCTCCGCATAGGGATTGTGATTGTGCTATCGATTTGATTCCTGGTAGTAAATTCCCAAAAGGTCGACTGTTTAATTTATCTGTGCCTGAGCACGCCGCTATGCGGAGTTACGTGAAGGAGTCCTTGGAGAAGGGGCACATTCGCCCGTCATCGTCACCATTAGGAGCGGGGTTCTTTTTTGTGGCCAAGAAGGATGGTTCGCTGAGACCTTGTATAGATTACCGCCTTCTAAATAAGATCACGGTTAAATTTCAGTACCCCTTGCCGCTGTTATCCGATTTGTTTGCTCGGATTAAGGGGGCTAGTTGGTTCACCAAGATAGATCTTCGTGGTGCGTATAATCTTGTGCGTATTAAGCAAGGCGATGAATGGAAAACTGCATTTAATATGCCCGAGGGCCATTTTGAGTACCTAGTAATGCCATTCGGACTTGCCAATGCTCCATCAGTGTTTCAGTCCTTTATGCATGACATCTTCCGAGAGTACCTGGATAAATTCCTGATTGTATACTTGGATGATATTTTGGTCTTCTCGGATGATTGGGAATCTCATGTGAAGCAGGTCAGAACGGTGTTTCAGGTCCTGCGTGCTAATTCTTTGTTTGTGAAGGGATCAAAGTGTCTCTTTGGTGTTCAGAAGATTTCATTTTTGGGGTTCATTTTTTCCCCTTCTACTATCGAGATGGACCCTGTTAAGGTCCAAGCCATCCATGATTGGACTCAGCCGACATCTCTGAAAAGTCTGCAAAAGTTCCTGGGCTTTGCTAATTTTTATCGTCGCTTCATCTGCAATTTTTCTAGTATTGCTAAACCATTGACCGATTTGACCAAGAAGGGTGCTGATGTGGTCAATTGGTCTTCTGCTGCTGTGGAAGCTTTTCAAGAGTTGAAGCTTCATTTTTCTTCTGCCACTGTGTTGTGTCAACCAGATGTTTCGCTTCCATTCCAGGTCGAGGTTGATGCTTCTGAGATTGGAGCAGGGGCTGTTTTGTCGCAGAGAAGTTCTGATTGTTCGGTGATGAAACCATGCGCCTTCTTTTCCAGGAAGTTTTCGCCTGCTGAGCGAAATTTTGATGTTGGCAATCGAGAGTTGCTGGCCATGAAGTGGGCATTCGAGGAGTGGCGTCATTGGCTTGAAGGAGCTAAGCATCGTGTGGTGGCCTTGACTGATCATAAGAACTTGACTTATCTCGAGTCTGCCAAGCGGTTGAATCCCAGACAGGCTCGTTGGTCGCTGTTTTTTGCCCGTTTTGACTTTGTGGTTTCGTACCTTCCGGGCTCTAAAAATGTGAAGGCGGATGCCCTGTCTAGGAGTTTTGTGCCCGACTCTCCGGGTTTATCTGAGCCGGCGGGTATTCTCAAAGAGGGAGTAATTGTGTCTGCCATCTCCCCTGATTTGCGGCGGGTGCTGCAAAAATTTCAGGCTAATAAACCTGATCGTTGCCCAGCGGAGAAACTGTCCCTGATAGGTGGACGAATAAAGTTATCTCTGAGGTTCATTGTTCGGTGTTGGCTGGTCATCCTGGAATCTTTGGTACCAGAGAGTTAGTGGCTAGATCCTTTTGGTGGCCATCTCTGTCGCGGGATGTGCGTTCTTTTGTGCAGTCCTGTGGGATTTGTGCTCGGACTAAGCCCTGCTGTTCTCGTGCCAGTGGGTTGCTTTTGCCCTTGCCGGTCCCGAAGAGGACTTGGACACATATCTCTATGGATTTTATTTCAGATCTTCCCGTCTCTCAAAAGATGTCAGTCATTTGGGTGGTCTGTGATCGCTTCTCTAAGATGGTCCATTTGGTACCCTTGTCTAAATTACCTTCCTCCTCTGATTTGGTGCCATTGTTCTTCCAGCATGTGGTTCGTTTACATGGCATTCCAGAGAATATCGTTTCTGACAGAGGTTCCCAGTTTGTTTCGAGGTTTTGGCGAGCTTTTTGTGCTAGGATGGGCATTGACTTGTCTTTTTCCTCGGCTTTCCAGCCTCAGACCAATGGCCAGACCGAACGAACCAATCAGACCTTGGAAACATATCTGAGATGCTTTGTTTCTGCTGATCAGGATGACTGGGTGTCCTTTTTGCCTTTGGCTGAGTTCGCCCTTAATAATCGGGCCAGCTCGGGTACCTTGGTTTCGCCGTTTTTCTGCAACTCTGGGTTCCATCCTCGTTTCTCTTCAGGGCAGGTTGAGTCTTTGGACTGTCCTGGTGTGGATACTGTGGTGGACAGGTTGCAGCAGATTTGGACTCATGTAGTGGATAATTTGACCTTGTCCCAGGAGAAGGCTCAACGTTTCGCTAATCGCAGACGCTGTGTGGGTCCCCGACTTCGTGTTGGGGATTTGGTTTGGTTGTCTTCTCGTCATATTCCTATGAAGGTTTCCTCTCCTAAGTTTAAACCTCGTTTCATTGGTCCGTATAGGATTTCTGAGGTTCTTAATCCTGTGTCTTTTCGTTTGACCCTTCCAGATTCTTTTTCCATCCATAAAGTATTCCATAGGTCATTGTTGCGGAGATACGTGGCACCTATGGTTCCATCTGTTGATCCTCCTGCTCCGGTTTTGGTGGAGGGGGAGTTGGAGTATATTGTGGAGAAGATTTTGGATTCTCGTGTTTCAAGACGGAAACTCCAGTATCTGGTTAAGTGGAAGGGTTATGCTCAGGAAGATAATTCCTGGGTCTTTGCCTCTGATGTCCATGCTCCCGATCTTGTTCGTGCCTTTCATATGGCTCATCCTGGTCGTCCTGGGGGCTCTGGTGAGGGATCGGTGACCCCTCCTCAAGGGGGGGGTACTGTTGTGAATTCTGTGGCAGAGCTCCCTCCTGTGGTCACAAGTGGTACTTCGGCTGATTCTCTCTATGAGCTTCCGTTGGTGGAGGAAAGTGGTACTGCGGCTTCTGAGTTTCTTTCCTCAGGTGATGTGGTGAAGTCGTTAGGTGCTGCTCTATTTGACTCCACCTGGTGCTTTGATCCTGGCTTCCAGTCAATGTTCTAGTATTGGACTTGCTTCCTCCTGGATCGTTCCTGTGGCCTGCTGCTCTGCATAGCTAAGTTCCGCCTTTGTTATTTTTGTTTGCTGTTTTTTCTGTCCAGCTTGCTTATTTGGTTTTTTCTTGCTTGCTGGAAGCTCTGGGACGCAGAGGGTGTACCTCCGTGCCGTTAGTCGGTACGGAGGGTCTTTTTGCCCCCTTTGCGTGGTTGTTTGTAGGGTTTTGTGTTGACCGCAAAGTTACCTTTCCTATCCTCGCTCTGTTCAGAAAGTCGGGCCTCACTTTGCTAAATCTATTTCATCTCTACGTTTGTCTTTTCATCCTACTCACAGTCATTATATGTGGGGGGCTGCCTTTTCCTTTGGGGTATTTCTCTGAGGCAAGGTAGGCTTATTTTCTATCTTCAGGCTAGCTAGTTTCTCAGGCTGTGCCGAGTTGCATAGGGAGCATTAGGCGCAATCCACTGCTGCCTGTAGTGTGGTTTGAGAGGATTAGGGATTGCGATCAGCAGAGTTCCCACGTCTCAGAGCTCGTTCTATGTTTTTGGGTTATTGTCAGGTCACTGTATGTGCTCTGACTTCTATGTCCATTGTGGTACTGAATTACCTAATCATAACAGACAACTACATCAAATCACCCACAAATGGGTTCAGACCCAGCAAGTGCTTCCTGTGAACCATACTCTTATATTCAGACACCATCCTCCTTATATTATTAAAGGGAACCTGTCAGCAGTATTGTTCACGTTACAGAGGCTGTCAGCTTGGCACCGTTTTACTGATTAAAATGAAACCTTGGTTGATGAAATCCATCTTGTGGTTGCTGTTTAATCTTTATTTTCAGTTTTGAGTTAAAGATATGCTTGTCCTTCAGCGCTGGCCTGTGGGAGATGTCTTCATGTGGGACTCTGCTTAGATATTCACCAGTATGGCTTCTGACAGGTCACTGATCCCTCAGTGACCTGCCCCCACTTTACATAGTGAATATTATATATATTAAAGAAAAATCAGTTTCTGCAGTCAGACGGTGGTGACGACTGCACTGCACCATGATCGCATCAATATTGTGCATTTAATTATTCTTCTTGACAGTATCTATAAATTGATTAAAAAAAAATCAGTTTGGAAATGTTTTAAAGAGATTAAACAGCAACCACAAGACGAATTTCATCAACCAAGGTATCATTTTAATCAGATTAAAAATTAGATTAGATTTTTTACTCTGCACCACCTATGCACAAAAATGAGTTTTAGCAGCACTAAAAGAGAAGGTGAAATGTTGTGAATTCTGTGGCCAAGCTCCCCCCTGTGGTCGAGAGTGGTACTTCGGCTGGTTCTGTCTATGAGCTTCCTTTGGTGGATGAGAGTGGTACTGCGGCTTCTGAGTTTCCTTCCTCAGGTGATGAGGTTAAGTCGTTAGGTGCTGCTCTATTTAACTCCACCTGGTGCTTTGATCCTGGCCTCCAGTCAATGTTCTAGTATTGGTCTTGCTTCCTCCTGGATCGTTCCTGTGGCCTGTCTATCCTGCATAAGCTAAGTTTGGCTTGTGTTATTTTGGCTTGCTATTTTTTCTGTCCAGCTTGCTTTATTGGTTTTTCTTGCTTGCTGGAAGCTCTGAGACGCAGAGGGAGCACCTCCGTACCGTTAGTCGGTGCGGAGGGTCTTTTTGCCCCTCTGCGTGGTTGTTTGTAGGTTTTTGTGTTGACCGCAAAGCTATCTTTCCTATCCTCGGTCTATTCAGTAAGTCGGGCCTCACTTTGCTAAATCTATTTCATCTCTGTGTTTGTATTTTCATCTTACTCACAGTCATTATATGTGGGGGGCTGCCTTTTCCTTTGGGGAATTTCTCTGAGGCAAGGTAGGCTTATTTTTCTATCTTCAGGGCTAGTTAGTTTCTCAGGCTGTGCCGAGTTGCATAGGGAGCGTTAGGCGCAATCCACGGCTACCTCTAGTGTGGTTTGTTAGGATTAGGGATTGCGGTCAGCAGAGTTCCCACGTCTCAGAGCTCGTCCTTTGTTTTTGGTAATTGTCAGGTCACTTTGTGTGCTCTGAACTTCAATGTCCATTGTGGTTCTGAATTACCTGATCATAACAGTGAAATATGGAGTGCTGAATCGTGTTAGAAATTAAAGAATAATTTCAGTGTGGATAAGGCCTGAATAGCAGACTAGATGCTCCAAACAATTTCAAAGTAAGATCTCCCCTACTGTATGATGTTAGTAACAGAAGAATGAATTGTTTAAGTGTGGATGAAGCCTGTATGACAAAGAAGATATGCTCAAAACTATTTTAAAATTAGATCTTCTCTACGTATAACATTAGTAACCAGCAACATTTTTCTGTGGAAGAGGCTTGTATAACATTGACTAGAAGTTACCAGCAATTTCAAAGTGAGATGTCCCCTACTGTATGACGACAGTAACAGAAAAAAAATTGTTTTTAGTGTGGATGAGACCTGTATAATCTAGAAGTTAGGCTCAAAACAATTTCAAACTCTGATCTCGGTTGCTGTATCACGTTTGTAATAAAAAAAAGATTTAATGTACAATAACTCGGCAAACAGAACAATTTCAATGTCACTTAATGTCAAGATGGCATATGGCAGACTGCATCACGTTTAGCAACAGATTTTTTTTATGTGTGTTAGGTCTGCAGACAGCTTCTTTTCACCACCACAAAATTACAATGTGGGATACTGCGGGCTCTATCACGTTTGGCAACAGAATAATGTTTTTTTAATGTGCATGATGTATGAAGTCTGTGGAATTTCAGTGCCACTAAATAACAAGGTGAGATATGGCATAGTGAATCACGGTAGCAAGTGCCAAAATTATTTTTCATGCACAACAGCTCAAACACAGAAGAATGTCACCACACCACTAAATGACAATGTGGGATATGGCATGCTGTTTCACATTCAGTTAGTTAAAAAATAAGATTTAGAATGGTCTACTCGAGCATGGATCAAAATAGAAACAGTGCCCAACACACATGTATGAAATGTGCCCTGCTGTCTTTGTCTGTGAATCTCAATATTACACAAAAAATCTGCTGGAAGGTAAATTACACAGCCACACAGGACACTAGTTAGCTGAATTATCTGACTAATAAACAACTGCCTAGCTAACTACCTAAAATCTAACTGCAAACAGTGCCAGCGTCAAGAATAGCCTCTCTGCGCTTTTACAGTGTCAAAATGGTGCTAAAACAAGATGTTCGCCCTTTATATGGGGAAATACATGTGATTTCAGCAGCCAATGACACAAGCCATTGTGTCTGGACATTGTGGATGTTTACTGTGCCCTGATTGGCTAGGCGCAATGTGCACACTGTGAGGAAGTGACCGGTGTCACAGGTAGGAGTCGCTGTGTGGTCTCCCAAGGTTGGCATGGAGGCATATTGAGGACATGGAGGTGCATTGCAGTCACATGCATAGCTATGATTGCAATTGTGAGGCAGTGACTGATGTCACAGGTAGGAGTCACTGTGTGTTCCCCCTAGGATGTGCACATAGGCGAATAGAGGCTATGAGAGTGCATTGCAGTCACATGAGTAGCTGTGATTGCAATGCAGACTAAAAATAAGTGTTAGTCTTTGGCATGTTAACGTCCAGGGCAGAGTTGGGAAAACCTGCTCTGGGGTTTTTGTATTTTGAAACAGACTGCAGGAGTAGTCATGCAATCTGTTTCATTCCAGGCCTTGGTTTTTCACGTGGCTGAAGGCCACAGATCCCAGTTAAAATCCCTGCAGTAAAAGGTTTGGGTGTGTAATTATCAGTTTGAGTGTCAGTCTGCTGTGTGCTAGAGGGCAGAGCAATCAGCTCTGAAGTGCTCCATCTGGGTGAGGTAACACAGACAAGTGGAGCAAAGTAGCCAATGCAACTGAGGGGCTGGTGTATACTGGTGTGAATTGGACATTAATGTTGTGAAATAAACACATTAAAGAGACTTTGGTTTGGAACTTTGTTGAGTCACTGCCTCATCACTGCACAGAGTGCTACCACTGTACTACAACAAGTAAAGTTAGAAAAAAAAATACTGTTAACAAGCCACTCCTCTGAGCTCTGCAAAACCACTACACTCATCAAACACATGCGCCACGCTCATCATACACCACCATTATCATAGCCAAAGTGCTTAAAATATTTTAGTAGCAACGCAAATCTTTTCCATAGTTTTCACAGAATTTATCTGATTTTTTCCTATTTTATAAAAAAAAATATTGCTTGAAGGTCAAATTCACAGCCACACAGGATACTACCTAGCTAAACTATCTGAGTAAGGCCGGGGTCACACTTGCGAGTGCAATGCGAGAAACTTGTACAAGTCTCTCGCATCAATAGAAGGCAGAGCTCCTGTCCCGAGAACTGGCGGCTGTGCCGGGTAATGATGCGAGAGACTCATGCAATCGCAAGTGTGACCCCGGCCCAAAAAACAGAATTCTGATCACGAATCCGAATGTGACATATTTGTGTCAAATTTATTTTGGAGATCGTTATTCGAACAAATTCACTCATCACTATTCATGACAACAATTATTTACAGTGAACTCAGCTAGGGGTAAAAACTGGACCTACTCCTCCTTATTCTAGGACACAAAGCACCTAAGATATCTCTCAAGATTCTGGTTCACTCACTCAGTTTGCCCATTAGACTATGGATGAAAGGCAAATGAAAATGAAACACTAAGGCTAGTTTCACATTTGAGTTAGAATCCACAGCGTTTAATCTGCAACCACAAATGAAGGAAAAACCACTTTGAAACGCGTACAAACGCAGCGTTAACGCATGCATTTAAATAACGCGGCATTTTCACGCTTTTCCATGCGTTTAGCATGCGTTTGCGTTTTTTGTACGCATGGTGAAAAATTTAGCACAAGCAAAATCTAGATAAACAGACACCGCCAATGGAACTACAGTGGGCGTGCATTATGGGATGTCTTTATATAGACCCTTGGACTGCTGAAATCTTCACAGTTTGCTACTGTATCCTGTGTCATGATGGATCTTTGCATGGAGAGCTTTTATTTCAACCTGGATCTAAGCATAAAGCTGTTTCTTGCCTGTGCATTTGCTTGGGAGCAACAAAGAAATAGAGAACGACAGAGAAGGACATGGCGTAGGCATTTTTGGAGACACCCCATTATTGAACTCCGGGAGAGCCGTGGAGCCTACCACACGCTATATAGCGAGCTTAATGCCAATGCGGAGAAATTCCCGGAATATACCAGGATGTCTCAAGACTATTTCCAGGAATTCTTGGTTGTGTCAAAGGAGCCATCCGGAGACAGAACACCCAGTTCCGTAGAGCGATTCCAGCAGAGGAACGTCTCCTGGTTACATTAAGTTACGTAATAATTCTAAACAAATGCCAGTCATAATTATTATTGGTCTGCCATGTATTATTTGTATTTTCCTTTAGGTCTTTAGCTAAACACCACCATAAATGGAATTGATTGTAAATTTATTTTTTTATTCTTATTTCAGATTTCTGGCCACCGCAGAGAGTTTATCATCCCTCCACTTTCAGTACCGGCTTGGAATTTCCACCCTGTCTGGAATAGTTGTGGACACCTGCCGGGCTTTGTGGAATGTTCTCCGGGATGAGTTTATACCCCTACCCATGGAGGACATGTGGATTGAAATTGCTGAAAAATTCTGGAGTGTGTGTGATTTCCTCAACTGTTTGGGAGCGGTGGATGGAAAGCATATACGCATTATCAAACCTGCCAGAACTGGATCGGAGTACTTCAACTACAAAAAATATTTTTCAGTTGTGCTCATGGCAATAGCAGATGCGGACTGTCGCTTCATCGCCGTGGACTTTCAAGAACTCAGATATGGGCCGACATGTGTATGGAAGAAATTTTAATTTTCCACTGCCACGACCTCTCCCCAACACTCAAGGCCCACGATGCCATTTGTTATGGTTGGGGATGAGGCCTTTCAGATGTGTAAAAAACCTACTGAAGCCATATTCCAGTCGGGACTTGAACCACCGTAAAAGGATTTATAACTACAGACTGACCAGGGCCCGAAGAACAGTGAAGTGTACCTTTGGGATTCTTGTCTCAAAATGGCGCATTCTTGCGACAGCCATTAATCTAAAAATGGAGACAGTCGATCAGGTGGTCAAACCCTGTGTGGTTCTCCACAATTACATAATGGCTAAGGAGCGACCCAACATTGAACTGGATGAACCAGTTGCACACCCATTGCCAGATTACCAGCATCACTTGCTGCGGTCAACAGTTGAAGTTGGCCACATGTGGGACCAATTTGCTGCCTATTTTGATTCTGATATTGGACGTGTAGCATGGCAAGACAATATTGTGTAATATTTCCTGTTGGGTTTTGGCCTGTACCAGTTATGTTTTAAATGCTAATAATATTTTTTCTTAATAAAATTTGTGTTTTGCTATCTTGACCGAGTCTCCTATGTATTTCCTCTAAAAACCACTTATGTTGATAGTGGAAAGGTAGTTGACGTCATTACATCCAGATTCTGTTCTTCAGTATCTATTGGATGCAGACTGAAAAGAAGATGGAGGTATAATAAAAAGCAAATCTACACTCATCAAATCAGGTGTCAGAAATAATGAATAACAGCCTCATGAATTCACTATTTCTGACAACTGTCCAGGTGAGTATAGATATTTCTTGTATGACCTCCATCGTCTCTTCAGTTTGTGTGAAATAGATTACGTGCACTGAAGAAAAAATGAAGGTTATACATATCAGTTCTCTACTCACCAAGTAAGGTGTCATATATAATTAATGAGTTCATGACGCAGAGTTTTGTGCATCATGAACTCACTTTTTATGACATATGACCTGTTGAGTATAAATCTGCTTTGTATTACCACCATTTTCTCTTCAGTCTGCGACACAGATTAATCAGACTGAAGAGATTATGGAGAAAATACAAGTTATATTTTTTTTTGCCACCTTATAGCTCTATACCAAACACACAAAGCTTGAAGACACAAAAGAGCATAGTAGAACCATGTGTTCCTGTTTCTATAATTGTTCTCTTGTGTCTACAAGACTAGGGAGTAACCCACCACTCCTCTCGGGCTATCTGCACAAAAGCTGTTCCACTCAGCATGTCCACATGGATATTTCCTCACTGAACCCTGTTCACACAGGTAATTGTTATGATACGGTGGTCTAGGAGCAACATGGAACGAGCTCTGAAGGAAGTGGTAACTGTACTGACCGCAGTCCCTAAGCTCAACACAACACTAGAAGTAGCCGTGGAATGCTCCTAACTCTCCCTAGGCATCTCGTCACAGCCTAAGAGCTAACTACCCCTAAAGATAGAAGCAGGAAAGCTATCTTGCCTCAGAGAAAATCCCCAAAGGATAGATTAGCCCCCCACAAATAATGACTGTGAGTGGAGAGGGAAAAGACATACACAGAATGAAACCAGGATGAGCACAGGAGGCCAGTCTAACTAAATAGATAGGACAGGATGGAATACTGTGTGGTCAGTATAAAACACTACAAAAATTCATGCAGAGTTTACAAAAAATCTCCACACCTGACTAAAGGTGTGGAGGGCAAATCTGCCTCCCAGAGCTTCCAGCAAGACAGAACCAACTCACACTGATAAGCTGGACAAACATAGAAAGCACAGAATGGAAAAGTCCACAATCTATGAACAGAAAAGGGCAAGCAAAAACTTAGCTTAGCTGAACTGGTCAGGATAACAGGGAACTCCAAAGAGATGTGAATCCAACCAGGAACCATTTACAAGTGGCACTGGCTGAAGATAGAGCCAGACTTAAATAGCGGAGCAGAAGAGACGATAAGTGGAGGCAGCTGATGACAGCTAACTCCAAGGAGCAGCCATACCACTAGAAACCACAAGAGGGAGCCCAAGAGCAGAACTCACAAAAGTGCCACTTACAACCACCGGAGGGAGCCCAAGAGCGGAATTCACAACAGGTAATATACAGATGATCAGGTTTTTAAATACATCAGACAGAGATTGCATACATCAGTTAGGACTGTCTGATATGGGTATACCTTGACTTTTGGTGGAGCAGCTTAGTATACATTTTTTGCAAAAAACATATCAACCAAATACCCTGTTTTTTATATCTTTTTACTAGCACTTGCGGATTACTGTGATTTTTTGAAACTGAGTGTTTTTGGTTCTACTATGCTCTTTTGTGTCTTCAAGTTTCTTGGTGGTGTGTGAACATTTTCCTACAGACTTGTTGACTATGCAGGTAGCCCATGTGTTCCTGTTTCTATAATTGATCTCTTGTGTCTACAAGACTAGGGCGTTACCCACCACTCCTCTTGGGCTATCTGCACAAAAGCTGTTCCACTCAGCATGTCCACATGGATTTTTCCTCTCTGAACCCTTGTTCACACAGGTAATATACAAATGATCAGGTTTTTAAATACATCAGACAGGGATTGCATACATCAGTTAGGACTGCTCTGTTATGGGTATACCTTGACGTTTGGTGGAGCAGCTTAGTATTCATTTTTTGCAAAAAAAGTATCAACCAAATACCCTGTTTTTTTAAATCTTTTTACTAGCACTTGCGGATTACTGTGATTTTTTGAAACTGAGTGTTTTTGGTTCTACTATGCTCTTTTGTGTCTTCAAGTTTCTTGGTGGTGTGTGAACATTTTCCTACAGACTTGTTCACTGTGCAAGTAGCCCATGTGATCCTGTTTCAAACACACAAAGCTGCAGTGTTGTACTTAATAACTACTGGAGCTATGAGTTAGCAAAAAAATATAGTGTGCAGCGCAATATTTTATTAGGCACACGGTGTGTGTTGCCAGCGGCGAAATACACAAATAACCAAACATTATTGGGGGCAAAAAACATTATTTATTTTTTAACAAAAAAAAATTAACTGCGCCTGCTTGGGGTAGAGTGATGGAACTGGGATGTGTGTAGCTGTGAGGCCTGGCTAAGTGTGGACGACGCAGAGGTGTCAGGAGAAGGGGCAATCAACATAGTGGGATCTGGGAGTTCGGGGATGGGGTTTGATGCATGAGAGGGCTGAGACACACTGGAAGGGTGAGACAAACCTAACATTACAGACACATTGGGAGGTGAGGGGGGAGGAATAGAGATAGTCCGGTGTTTCTTTTTCCCTCTTTTGGATCGGCGCTGCGGTCTGGGGAGCCTCGGCAGGGTCATTTCTTGTGGCCTGGTCATAGTGGCTGAATTGTCAGGGTCTTTGTGCTGCTGCTGCTGCATGGTTGCGGTTGGAGGTTGGAAGGCCATGCCAGGGTCCTGCTGCTGTGGCATGGTTGTGGAGTGAAAGGCCATGCTAGGGTTCTGCTGCTGCATGATGGAGAGGAAGGCCATGCCAGGGTCCTGCTGCTGCATGGTGGAGCGGAAGGCCATGCTGGGTCCTGCTGCATCATGGTGGTGGAGCGGAAGGCCATGCCAGGGTCCTGCTGCTGCATGGTGGTGTCAGTGAAGGAGGTCCAAGCAGGAGCAGCAGTTGTCATAGTGGTGGCAGTGGGCTGTCCAACAGCACCTGGCATGGTGGTGGTGCTGTAGTGGTGTCCGGCAGTGCTTGGAATGGAGGTGGCCGTGCAGTGGTATACAGCAGAGCTCGGCATTGATGTCAAGTGTGACAGTGTTGGCACAGATAGATATGCCGCCACTGTCTGCTGAAAATACCGACTCTGCTGCACAGCCTGCACGTAAGCTGCATTGCAGGCCTGCATTACACTAAGCTGGAGATCAGGAGTAGGATGTTCCGACATGCCCTGTTCAATTTGATTGAAAAAATGATGTGCTGGCCTCTGGAGGTCAGCTTTCACTTGGTCAAGGCTTTTGGTGACCTCCAGGATACATGTATTCATATGGCTAATGGCAGTATCCAGTTGGTTACCCATCGCCTTGAGTCCATCATGAAAGACCGAGCTCAAGTGCAAAAACTCGGACATGGGAGACCTGTCCGAGGCCCTCTGCCGCTGCCGGGAAGAGCCCCCCAAAAAAGGGGGAGAGGCAGAGGACTGGGAAAGGGGAACACCTGCTGGACCAGCTTCCTGGTCTCCAGTTTGTGTGGCAGGCCCACTTGCTGCAGTGCTGCTGGATGGATGGGACGGGTCCGTGGCTGTCTGATGAAGGACCGCTCGAGAACCAGGGTCAAGAGTTCTGCTCCATGTGCTGTGAAAAAAGGAGAAAAAACTGAATACCAAACATTTACAAAACGCCAACTCCTGTGGAATAGAAACATACAGATTATGGCAATACAACACAACCTAATACATCAAAAAAATACTTATGTTCTCTGGGCAAGGACCGGTCTCAAAAATGCCAGAATGCGGTGGTATTTATATTTTTGGATTCTTGCTCCCGAACAACTAGGAAGCCGGCTCTCTTGACGAAGGTCCTTGTTGAAGCGATCCTTCATCGAATGCCAACGTGTTTTGAATTTGAGCACAGTTGAAAAAACAAAAAAGAATGGTTAGACAATGGACTTTTTGGCCGTGATCACACAACTGTGTGTGATGAGAGAAACTCCTTAGAGTTTCTCTCATCACACACAGTTGTGTGATCCCGGCCAAGGTCACTGCAGCAGCACACCGCATTGCAATACTTCCAAAATGCATTTCGGACCTGAGTCGGGGCATTGTCCCAGCCATCCCACATCGCTTTGGCCATCTCATTCCATAGCCGCCAGATTGTCACGTTGTTCGAGTGCTGCGTAATCCGGGTGTTCCACAAAGGGACTCGCTCATGGACCAGGGAGATTAGGAGGTCATTTTTAATGAGGTCCTCACCCCGTTCTGGAACCTAAAATAGAAAAAATATATATTAATGTTGGAGAGATTAACATAAGAAAAAGAAAGAAAACAGAGACAGAAAACTGGCATGAATATTGAAAGTCAAGAAAAAAAAGAGTCAAGAAGAAAAAGGTAAAGAAAGAGGAAAGTAAAGAAATGAACATTCAAGAATAGTAAAGTGAGGATACAATAAACAGTCAGCCAGGTATACTTACACGCTGCTGCCTTGCCACCCGACCGTGAACCCGCTGCTCCCGCTTTGCCTCTGCCGCAGTGGAAAAAGTGCTCTAAAAAAGGAAAAAAAAATTGTCACATGTGTAGATATGACAGTGAATAACCAATCTGAGGGGGTGAGTACTCACTTCACTGACATGTTCGGCTTGTGCAGGCCCAGGACGTTGCTCCTCCTCAGAAGAAGATGGCATTCTGATGCATGCAAAAAGAAAAAAATGGCAGAAATTAGGACATATAGAAACAGAACATAGAATATAAAGGCATTGGCTTTGATATACTCACATTGTTCAGAGTCTTGTTCCCTCAAAGGTGCTTTTCTCTGTCTGGTCTGCTTCCCAGTCTGCTGTATAGTGACCTGCAAATACCCGCTCCTTCCTTTTATCAGTTTGTATGTGGGGGGTGGCTAATCAGTGTCTAGACATGTTTTCCTGTGATGCAACGCATGCGTTCACATAGACCGTAATGCGTTTTTTTGCCGCATTCCTTCTGCTAACAACCGCATACGTTTCTAGGTGGCAAATTGACACCTCTAAAATTACTACATGTAGCGTTTATTGCGCCAAACCATAGACGACGAAACGACGCATGCGTCGTCAAATGCGGCAAAACGCAACCGATTGCAGACACATGCATCCCTAATGTTAAATATAGGAACACACGACACATGCAGATAATTGTGGAAGAAACACTGCGTACGCAACCACAAATGTGAAACCAGCCTAAGCGAGCACAAAATCCTTTTCAAAATTTTAAATAAATTGAATCCCAGGTCAGAAGCAACCTCTTGTAATCCCATGTAACTTTACAATCTCCTTTAAAAAATTTGCACAAAAAGCATTCATTAATGCAGGTGGAGTAATTAAATGAGCCACTTTGCTGAATCTATTCACCACCATCATTATTACCTGCTATGTCCTGCTCATCAAGCCAAAAATTTCAGATTAAATGTAAGTTGTTGCTCTGTAATACCACTAGAGATCAGCAGGTGCTGGTATAAGGTTTGGAAAGAGACTGTATTGAAGATGTCTGATCAACATCCTCTTTAGTCTGGTTACTATGGTGACCAGAGGTTGTTGGCTATTGAAGAAAACAGGCCCGACAAGAGGTGAGGTGTAGGGTACAAGGGCCACTAAGATTGACTACCTTGCCAGACAATCTTTTCAGAGCCCTGACAACCAAGAGCTGACAACAGAGGAAATATAAAGACATATTACAAAAACCTTTGTAAAGCTTTAAAGTTTTCAGGACAATCCCAATCCAGTACCTCCCAGACATTTGCAGGATCTATGCGAAAACTAATGAATGATAATAAATCCACCAGAAAAGGGATCTCCTGAAATGAAAACATATACTTCATGATTTGATATATCATTTATTTTCCCTGAGTATTTGTAAGACCTGCCTGACATGTACCTGGTATGACTTGAGGTCAGTCGAATAAATCATATTTATCCAGATAGACTACCACAAATTTACCTGCCAGATGACAGAAAATGGGTTTTGACTACAATTTTGTCCAGACAATTTTTTAAGTTTTGTGTGAATGATGTCCAATTTGCCTTTTTTTCTCTATGGGTATTGGAAAAAAAATGAAAAAAAGCAATCGTAAATAAACATGTATATAACAAAATATGTGTAATTGAAATAATTTTCTGGGAAAAATACTGACATTTCTGGAACAATTTCAAGGGTGCCAAGACTTTTGACCACAAATGTACATATCATACATGTCAACATGATTTACTGAGCTATTTAATGTTTGTGCCTACAAATTAGTTATTATTTAACTGCAACCTACGTTGCCAGAGATTTATAAAACGTTAATAAAAGGAATTTAAAAAAGAAAAGAAAAATAAGAAGTGTGGATTTGTCCAATCAAACATGGTGCTGAGGTCTTGATCTTTGGTAACTGAATGGCATTGGACAGAAATGAGAATTTATTGTAGAATGGGAGGCTATAAGGTTTTGAAAAGTTGCAAGTTTGGTTTCTTATGTGCTAAATATGAAGATGTATTCATAAAAATATTAATCATAATGCATTTTCTTGTTAAATATGTAATGCATTTCCTTGCAGCTTGACTTTAATAATGCATGAATGAAATGGATATTGAACCAAATAGCTGTGGTTGCAAATCCTATTTTACAAATGAAATGCTAATTTTCAGGAAAAGATTTCCATATAGACTGTAGGAAGAACATTTATGAAGGCAGATATAATACTTTTTAATTGAAAGGCTTTTAAGTAGAAGCGGAATGAAGCCTTACCTCACAATAGTGCATACAAACAGCTGTTTAATTTCACAAATATATAAAAGCTCTGTTTTGCTCCCTCACAACATTTATTTAAAACATAACAAACTTATGATACCTTTTTTAAGAAATAAAAAAAATTCTTAAAGGGAATCTGTTGGTATTATTGCACCCCCCAAAAAAAAAAAACTATTTATATGCGCATTTAGCTCTTTCTAAGACAAGTCCAGCAATAACTTTACATGGCCAGTCAATTTAGCCTTTTTTAAGAAATTAGCATTGAAATTTTAAGATAATGAGGCCACAGAGTTATTGCAGATCTGAAGACTGTAACTCCAGATCTATTCTATGCTTGCAACTTGGCTGACAGCCTCCATACTGTGTGACTTCAAGAAAAAGAGCTGTCTAGAAAGGTTTTAGAACAAATTGAGTCAGATTAACGTTTAGATGCCTCTGTCAATTGTGACTCTGACATGTAGATGGTTACAAGATGGCTACTTCTTTAACACAATGGATGCTGCTGTTGCAATCCAAAGCCCTGTATCAACCTCAGGGTGCAGTGGTCTGTTAGAACCTGTCATTAGCAGTGAAAAACTACAATGCATGAGACCTGCAATCAAATGAAAAATACTCACAGTGGGACAAAGTAAAAAGGTTTTTTAAAAAAAATGTGTAAACAAAAATAACCAATAAACCATACACAAAACTAGTATCACCGAATCTGTATTTTTTCCAGACAGTGGACAGTGTTTTTTAAAAAAACAAATGCCCCAAAAATTAGATTTTTCTTCACACTGACACAAAAAAATGGAATAAATAGAGAAAAAGACTAGCACATCCAAGCTAGTGGGAACTGGTGCCAACCCAAAAAGCATAGAAGTTGAAAAACAATAAAGGTTGCACCATGATTTACCAATACTACTTACTTTAGCACATTGAAACTGCATAACAGCCAAAGAAAATGGAAAAAAAGGAAAAAATAAAGAAAAAAAAAACAGTTAAAAAGAAGATACTTAGCATAGATTGGACAATCTATGTGCTAAGTACCTTCTTTTTTTATATTTTTCGAAGCAAATTTTGCAAATTAATATTTTATATATACATTATACAGCACTTGTTTCCTTTTTTCCTATTTTCTATGGCAGTAATGCAGTTTCAATGTTCTAGAGTAATAATTCTTGGTGCACCATGTTGTAACCTTTATTGTTTTTCAACTTATATGCTTTTAGTATGTTAGCTTGGATGTGCTGGTCTTTTTCTTTTTTCTATTTGTATCAAAGCCTTTTTGGACATGTGCACTCCCACTTCCATTAGCCACAGTTGATTGTAAATAGCTAGCTGGTCCATTGCTGCCCCATAAATTGTAGGCTTTTTTGCCCAGGAGAGGTGACATATCATTATAGGGACCCAATTTTTAAAGGACGCCTTGACATGGCAATTGAACTCACATATATTGGCCAATCTATGGGCTAAGTACAGTGGGGAAAAAAAAGTATTTAGTCAGCCACCAATTGTGTAAGTTCTCCCATTTAAAAATATAAGAGAGGCCTGTAATTGACAACATAGGTAGACCACAACTATGAGAGTCAAAATGAGAAAACAAGTACAGAAAATCACCTTGTCTAATTTGGCAAGATTTATTTTGCAAATTTTGGTGGAAAATAAGTATTTGGTTGCCTAAAAACATGCAAGATTTCTGCTCTCACAGACCTGTAACTTCTTTAAGAGGCTCCTCTGTCCTCCACTCCACTCCACGATCTCTCTTTGTATGCCTTGGAGGTGCTGTCATGCCCTGCCACAAGTGTGTTATCTGAGCAGGTTTTTAGTTCAGCCGGTGCAATCGTAACTGATAAGTGCATACACATGCCTGTCAACGGAAAATGCAGACAGGCTGACCATTCTAAATTTGAACAAGGGCTGGATTTCCTCCTACTTTGTAAGCCATACATATGACAGCAATCTAACGTAAATGCAGCCCAAATGTTCTTTTTTGGGAGTTGTCTTAACGTCCATGCCTTATCATGAAAAACCTTTTTTGTTCAGGAGATCATGTCCTACTCCTCCTGCTTCTGCAATAAGAGCTTAGTGGTCATGTATGTATACACCACGTGAGTAATGTTTTAACATTTTTGAAAACATTTGTACATTGTGCAATGGTGAAACTTGATCCCCCTATCACTACATATTCTAATAACTGCAAAATATATTTTGAGGTCCCTTTCACAGTATCTTTCAGTGTGTATGATGCAAACCCCTGGGTAATTTTTGGAAACCTTTGCACACTGTGTAATGGTGAAACTTGTACTCTCTATCTTTATGAATGATAATAACAGCAAAATTTATTGTGAGGTCCCCATCACAGTATCTTTCAGCATTTATGATGCAGACCCCTTGACTAATTTTTGGAAAACTTTGCACATCCCTTTATAAAGGGAAATTCAACATAATAACTCTGTCAGCATACACCATATACTGCTCACATACGCAGCACCCCAGTAGGTGGGCATAATGCCTGGGTGTAAAAACTGAGTGTGAGAATGAAACCACTGGCACTTCCCCTGTGTTACATCCTTCCCAATCTGCTGTTCTGGAAGTAGGCGCTGATGCCTCTTGCCCACAACCTGCTGCAGTTGTACATACAGTAAGAGCAGTCAGCAATCACGTCCAGTTTGTTGTCCCAGTGCAGTGTTCAGTTGCATCTTGTCAGCATATGTCTCTTCCCAAATTGTTAGTTAGATAGGGCATACATATTCGTTAGCACTTTACATTGTCTGATGCTGGACAAAGACCATTCTTTGCTTTTCCAGGCTCCTTGGTTAATACGCTCCACAGACCTATTCAAGCTGCAGCCATACACATATTGGAACATGGTCATTGCCATACATTGGCTTTTACTTGAGCTCTGTAGCCCTGCCTTTCCAGTGCGCAGTACACTCCACAGACATCGTCACTCTCTGGGACGTATTCTGTAATAACTCCATTGTTGATCAAAACCATGCAAAAGAGAAATTCTGTCTGGTTGGATAGTTTCCAGAAGAAGTGTATAGGCTTGTGCAGATTGGTCAATGGCACTTCTGTCTCTCTCCCTTGAGGAGGCTGCTTACAAGTAAAATGAGGCTTGTATATGTTCATGACATGGGTTTCAAGCCTGACAGACTGACCACAATACAGGCAATCGCATGCATACATTGCATTTAGAATTTAATTCTAATACTTTAGGTGTCTGGTAGAATCTAATTTACTGACAATGAGCATGCAGCGCCACCAACTACTGTATTATATTTCCCTTACAGCGGCTTCACCCAATATGTCAGTGGCTTCATTGGTACCCAATGGCCAAAATGATCTGTGGAGCTCACAAAACTCAGGTTTCAGGGCACCTGCTGGCTCTCCGAAAATGTGAAGCGAAGGCTCCTTAATCACATGGTGGTTGATGTGTTGGTGGCAGGCAAAGCCAAAAATTCAAAAGGGCATGTTTTAGCCGGCATTGCAAAGTGATGGGGAATATGTATTCCATCATCTAGCTAAAAATTTGGAATGAGGGAGGGACTTCCCAAATGTTGGAATGAGAGCCCTCCCACATATATGATACAGGACCTTCCCAAAATCAGGTTTCATGGCACTTGCTGGCCCTCTGAAAATGTGATACGAGGACTGCATAATCATATAGCAGTGGACGTCATTGTGATGGCGGGCGAAGACCAAAATTCAAATGGCCATGTTTTAGCTCGCATTGCAAAGCGATGAGAAATATGTATTCCACTATCTAGCTAACAATTTGGAAAGAGGGAAGGACTTCCCGAATGTAGAAGTGAGAGCCCTTACAAATCTAAATGGAAAAACAAAACCCTAAAATTTATGCTTTCATACTGCTCTGCTAATCAAAAAGTTAAAAAGTTATAGCTCTCAGAATATGTAAAAAAAAAAATCACATTTCTTTATAAAGACATTTTTTTTTCTGTCTGCAAAAGTAGCAAAACATAAAATTATATGAATCTGGTTTCAGTGTAATTATAGTGACCTTAAAAATAAAAGTGATGATGAATGACATAGAACAATGAAAATGAAAGCAAGTTTTGAATTGTTAATTTGTTCAGTCTGATTGCCAAAAACATGTCATGTGCTCTACGCTGATCACTTTCCTCTGGATTTCCTTGTAAATCACCTAAGAAGCGTATTGCATTTTTTGGGAATTTTGATGTAAACTCTGATTTAACCCCTTTACCTCCAAGGGTGGTTTCAGTGGCGTATCCGGGGGGGCAGCTGGGGCATGTGCCCTGGGCGCACCTGACAGGGGGTGCCATCCAGCCGCCTGATGCGGCGGTCCAAGGAGGAGGCTCCCCGTCGGCAGGATTCTGCCGCCCCCACACTGAGATTCTTCCGTTCTCTGAGACGGCTGTCAATTTGACTCAGAGAAAGTGCTGTGCGTCGGTTCCCAAGGATGTACTAGTGTCTTCAGATGCTAGTACCCTTGATCTATGCCCTGACCACCGCTGGCACTTCCGCCTCAGTGAAGCGCCAGCAGGCAGCAGCATGATCAGGTCACATGATCCCGCTGCTGACATCACTCGCCGCCTCTTCACAGGCAGCCTTGCGGTTTGTGGTAAGTGCTTCAGCTCCAGACAGCTGGGTAATGGAGGCTGGAGCTGAAGACACCAAAGGCTTAATGTTGGAAATTTAAGGGGGCTGCTAAGTACCCAGCTAGGAAGGGATGGTTGTAGTCGGTGGGGACGCTATTTGTCAGCAGACATCACACAAGGTCACCAGGATAGGGAGGGAGCAGGGCAGGGGGAGAAAATTGTGTGAGGACTGAAGCAAGGCCAGAGGACTGGATGGGTGCAATGTCCTGATTTCTGCCCCCATAATGTGCTCAGATTTCTTCTGCCCCCCTAATGTCCTGATTTCTGCCCCCATCCCCCCATATGTTCCCCAGATTTCTCCACCACATGCAACTGCACCCTGGAAGGGGGGGGATGAGGGCAGAAATCTGAGCACATTATGGAGGCAGAAATCAGGACATTATGTGGGCAGAAATCTGAGGATATTATAGGGGGCAGAAATCTGAGGGGGTGCCAAACTAATCCTTTGCTCTGGGTGCAGGAAGAGCTAGATACACCTTTGGGTGGTTTGCACGTTAATGACCGGACCAATTTTTACAATTCTGACCACTGTTCCTTTATGAGGTTATAACTCTGGAATGTTTCAATGGATCCCAGTAATTCCGACACTTTTTCTCAGGACATATTGTATTTCGTGATAGTGGTAAACTTTATTTGATATTACCTGCGTTTATTTGTGAAAAAAATGAAAATTTGAAGAAAATGTTGAACATTTAGCAATTTTTCAACTTAATAAGTAACATTGCCCACATGTCTACTTTACAATAGCACAATTTTGGAACCAAAATTTTTTTTGTTAGGGAGTTATAAGGGTTAAAAGTTGACCAGCAATTTCTCATTTTTACAACACCATATTTTTTTAGGGACTACATCACATTTGAAGTCACTTTGAGGTGTTTATATGATAGAAAATACCCAAGTGTGACACCATTCTAAAAACTGCACCCCTCAGTGTGCTCAAAACCACATTCAAGAAGTTTATTAATCCTTCTGATATTTCACAGGAATTTTTTAAATATTTTAAAAAAATGAACATTTAACTTTTTTCACAAAAAATTTATTTTAGCTCCAATTTGCATTATTTTACCAAGGGTAACAGGAGAAATTGGACCCCAAAAGTTGTTGTACAATTTGTTTTGAGTATGCTGATACCCCATTTGTGGGGGTAAACCACTGTTTGGATGCACGGCAGAGCTCAGAATAGAAGGAGCGCCGCTTGACTTTTCAATGCAAAATTGACTGAAATTGAGATGGGAAGCCATGTCATATTTGGAGAGCCCCTGATGTGCCTAAACATTGAAACCCCCCACAAGTGACACCAATTTGGAAAGTAGACCCCCTAAGAAACTTATCTAGATGTGTGGTGAGCACTTTGACCCACCAAGTGCTTCACAGAAGTTTATAATGAAGAGTTGTAAAAATAAAAAATCGTATTTTTTCACAAAAGTGATCTTTTCGCCCCAATTTTTATTTTCCCAAGGGTAACAGAAGAAATTGGACCCTAAGAGTTGTTGTGCAATTTGTCCTGAGTACGCTGATACCCCATCTATGGAAGAAAACTGCTGTTTGGGCGCATGGCAGAGTTTGGAAGGTAAGTAGCGCTGTTTGGAATGCAGACTTAGATGGAATGGTCTGCAGGCATCACATTGCGTTTGCAGAGCCCCTGATGTACCTAAACAGTAGAAATCCCCCACAAGTGACCATATATTGGAAACTAGACCCCCCAATGAACTTATCTAGATGTGTTGTGAGAACTTTGAACCCTAAATTGTTTCACTGCAGTTTATAATGCAGAGATGTGAAAATAAAAAAATCATTTTTTTTGCCACAAAAATGATGTTTTAGCCCCCCCAAGATTATTATTTTTCCAAGGTTAACAAAAGAAATTGGACCCCAAAAGTTGTTGTACAATTTATTTTGAGCATGCTGATACCCCATATGTGAGGGTAAACCACTGTTTGGGCGCACGGCAGAGCTCAGAAGGGAAGGAGCGCCATTTTACTTTTTAATGCAAAATTGACTGGAATTGAGATGGGATGCCATGTCGCGTTTTGAGAGCACCTGATGTGCCTAAACATTGAAACCCTCCACAATTGAAAACATTTTGGAAAGAAGACCCCCTAAGAAACTTATCTAGATGTAAACCAAAAAACAAACAGATAGATGCCGCGCTAGCAAATGTGGAAAACAATATCGGGGAGTTTTGTCTGTTTGCTTTCTGTCTTTGTTTATTGCTTTTAGTCGGTTATCGTGTGCTATAACCCATAAGTGATATTGTTTTCCACATTTGCTAGCGCGGCATCTATCTGTTTGTTTTTTGGTTTATATTGTTACACAGGGGGGCACTACCCTGACTGATGCCAGCAGCTGCAATATCACTAGGCAGTTTCTCTGGGTGAGCGCCAGTGTTTATAATATAGTAAAATTATCTAGATGTGTGGTGAGCACTTTGACCCACCAAGTGTTTCACAGAAGTTTATAATGTAGAGCTGTAAAAATAAAAAATCATATTTTTTCACAAAAATGATATTTCACTCCCAATCTTTTATTTTCCCAAGGGTAACAGAAGCAATTAGACCCCAAAAGTTGTTGTGCAATTTGTCCTGATTACACTGATACCCCATGTGTGGGAGTAAACTACTGTTTGGACGCATGGCAGAGCATGGAATGGAAGGAGTGCCTCCTGACTTTTCAATGCAAAATTGACTGAAATTGAGATGGGATGCCATGTCACATTTGGAGAGCCCCTGATGTGCCTAAACATTGTAACCCCCCACAAGTGACACCATTTTGGAAAGTAGACCCCCAAGAAACTTATCTAGATGTGTGGTGTTAGGTCTCGAGTTCCCGCTTCTGCACAGGGGGAATCTCGAGCCATCTCCGCTGCGGTCTCCCATTCTTATCCAGCCGCAGTGGAGTCTGCTCAGCAGGGACGTCGGTCCCAGCGTCTTGCTCAGTCTCACTCTGTACAGAGAGTTACTGCTGCTTCTTCAGCTTCTGCCATTAAAGCCAGTGCTGGTCAGCAGCGAGCGGACTTCTCTGGGACTAAGTCCTTGTCTGCACACACTGAGCATGCCCAGGGCAAGATCTCCCGTTGGAGATCGAGGGTCATGTGCTCAGGCCCTGCAGCACATTCCATTGGTCCTCTTGGCAGGTCTTGGAAGGGCAAAGTTTCTGTGGCCACTTCCTGTGCTGCAGCTATATAAACTGCGCATGACCGCACGGCCATGCGCTAGTGTACAATTGTTAATGTGTGTATGTTGTGAGTGAAAGTCGCTCTTTAAATAACCCTCCCTATTGAATGTCTGTTCGTGGAAGGTGTATGTTTGCTGTCTAGCGCCCGACTTATCCTACAGCACGAATCACACATTACAGCGTCCAGTTGCTGTGACCGCCAGTACGGCACCGTGCACTTCCTCTGTGCTTTCCTTACCCAAGCCTGGGTGGTTAGTGGCGTTCGTCAGTGCGGCACCGCATGCACTCTTGTGCCTTAATATTATTATTTAGTTTCCTTACACGCCCAGTTGCGGTGTTGTGCCAGCAAGTGTCTAATCGGACTTCAATCCTAGTTGGGGTTGAGTTCGCTGACTATTTGCTCGCACTCTATGTGCGGTACCGCGGTCCTGTGACGCAACAGGATCGCTTCCTTCACGCTGGGTGAAGTTTAACCCACGTGTGTATACTTATGAGTACCGCCATATAGTCCGTCATTACTTGGCAGCAGGTTCCATCTCTGCACGGTGGACCCTGGGTTGCGAACGCACCATACTCTATCTGTCTTATTATTTGGTGCGTTCCGCTAGCCCTAACATTACACTAGCGCCAGGGTCTGGCTAGTAATGACGGACAAACAGCAATCCTTGCGGTATATCCAGCAGCTGGAGGGTAGGTTGGCGGCTCTTGAGAGCGCAACCTCAGCTGTGGATGTTACCGCAGTTGCTGTACAGGCTGCTAGCGTGGCTGCAGCAACCCTGTCCATTGCCACCCCTGCTCCGACATTTTCTTGCCTCCCGCTGCCAGAAAAATTTTCTGGTGATAGCAAATTTTGTAGGGGATTTGTGAGTCAGTGCTCTATTCACCTCGAGCTCCTGGCTGCACGTTTTCCCACAGAGCGGGCTAAGGTGGGATTTATAGTGTCTCTCTTGTCAGACAGGGCGTTGGAATGGGCTATGCCGCTGTGGGAGCGTGGCGATCATGTGGTGCAGAGTGCTCCGCTGTTTCTGAGCACTCTGAAACAGGTCTTTTTAGGACCTCAAGTCACCCATGATACTGCGCTCCAACTGCTGGCATTAACTCAGGGTGAGTCCTTGGTCAGTCATTTTGCCGTCCAATTCCGCACTTTAGCTTCTGAGCTGGATTGGTCGGATAAAGCTCTTATCCCCATATTTTGGAGGGGCCTGGCTGACCACGTTAAGGACGCTCTGGCCACTAGGGAGATTCCTGACACACTGGAGGAGTTAATAACTGTCTCCACTCGAATTGACCTCCGTTTTAACGAGCGGAGGTTAGAGCGAACCCAGTGTAGGCCGAGGTTTCGGCTGGCTCCTACCTTCGCCAAACCTCTGGAATCTCCGGTCCTGGTTCCTGAGTCACATGAGGCCAGGGAAGTGTCACTAGCGGGATCTAAATCCCGGACCGCTTGTGCACTCAAGGTCTGTCATGTTTGCCAGCAGTCAGGACATCTAGCCACCATATGTTCTCAGCGGTCGAGGAAACGTCAGCGTCTAGTGGTAGTAGGTGGAGGTACACTAGACACGGCGACATTTGCCTCTAAATTGTCCTTTAAGGGGACAATTACTATAGGCTCATTCTCCCACTCGGTAGAGCTCTGCGTGGATTCTGGGGCGGAGGGCAATTTTATGTCTTCTGCCTTCGCCCAACGTCACGCAATACCCCTGGTTATGCTAGCTCAACCAGTAACGGTGCGAGTGGTGAATGGGTCGACACTGCCCTCACAGATAACACACCAGACCATCCCTTTTACTCTGTCCATGTCGCCATCTCATCAGGAGATGATATCTCTGCTCGTCATTCCTGAAGGAATTGATGAGGTCCTGTTGGGAATACCTTGGCTACGGTACCACTCTCCTCATATTGAGTGGTCCTCTGGCTGAATCCTGGGATGGGGCGAATCTTGTGGGGGTAGGTGTCAGAGGGAGTGCGTTCAGGTTGCTACTACAGAGGTACCCGCAGATCTTTCCTCTCTCCCCAAGCAGTATTGGTCTTATGCAGACGTGTTCTCCAAAAAGGCGGCGGAGATCCTTCCGCCCCATCGCCCCTATGACTGTCCTATCGATCTCTTGCCTGGTGCGGAGCCTCCCCGGGGTCGAGTTTATCCATTATCTCTCCCGGAGATGGAGGCAATGTCACAGTACATCCAGGAAAATCTGGCAAGAGGATTCATTAGGAAGTCAGTGTCACCTGCTGGGGCAGGGTTCTTCTTCATGCAGAAGAAGAATGGGGAATTGCGTCCATGCATAGACTACAGGGGTCTTAATGCCATCACCGTTAAGAATAAGTATCCTTGGCCCTTAATATCTGAGCTCTTCGATAGGCTTCGGGGAGCAAGGGTATTTACTAAACTAGATCTGCGGGGTGCTTACAACCTGATTTGCATCCGTGAGGGGGACGAATGGAAGACGGCTTTTAACACCAGGGATGGGCACTATGAATATCTGGTGATGCCCTTCGGGCTCTGTAATGCCCCAGCCGTTTTCCAAGACTTTTTGAACGATATCTTCCGGGATATGCTTTCCACCTCGGTCGTAGTCTATCTGGATGATATTCTCATCTACTCTCCAGATATTGACTCCCACCGGAGAGATGTTTGCAAAGTCTTCGACCTCCTACGGGCAAACTCCCTCTATGCCAAGTTGGAGAAGTGTATGTTTGAGCAGGAGTCCTTACTTTTCCTAGGCTACATCATCTCTGCCCAGGGATTGGCTATGGATCCTGCCAAACTACAGGCTGTGATGGACTGGCAGGAACCCCATTCTCTTAAAGCGGTGCAGCGCTTTATGGGGTTCATTAATTATTATCGCCAGTTCATTCCGCACTTCTCAACTTTGGTAGCTCCCTTGGTTGCCCTCACCAAGAAGGGGGCGAATCCCAAATTGTGGTCTGAGGAGGTCTCCAAGGCCTTTAACTCTATAAAGTCACACTTCGCTAGCGCTCCCATCCTACATCGCCCCGATGTTGATAAGCCATTTATCATGGAGGTGGATGCCTCTTCTGTTGGTGCTGGAGCAGTCCTCTTCCAAAAGGATGCTCAAGGTCGGAAGCATCCTTGCTTCTTTTTCTCCAAGACCTTCTCACCAGCAGAGAGGAATTATTCCATCGGGGACAGGGAGTTGCTAGCCATGAAGTTGGCTTTCTCGGAGTGGAGACATCTCTTGGAGGGAGCACGTTTTCCCTTCCAAGTCTTCACAGACCATAAAAATTTGGTGTACCTGCAGACAGCCCAGCGGTTGAATTCTCGCCAGGCCAGATGGTCCTTATTCTTCTCCCTGTTTCATTTCACCCTCCATTTTCTTTCTGGGGAGAAGAACATTCGGGCCGACGCTCTCTCTCGCTCCGTTGTGTCATCTGCGGAGGAGGAGGAGGAGCCTCGGCCTATTGTCCCCACCGAGAGCTTGAGAACTGTGGCCCCGGTTTCGCTAGAGTCTGTGCCCCTGGGCAAGACTTTTGTTCCATCCAGTTTGCGACCGGAGGTTCTCTCTTGGGCACACTCGTCCAGGGTGAGTGGACATTTTGGTACCAAAAGGACATCTGAGTTACTGGCGAGGACATACTGGTGGCCGCATATGGCTGGTGATGTCGCAGAGTATGTTCGGGCGTGTGTCTCTTGCGCCAAGAACAAGACTCCTCGGCAACGGCCAGCTGGTTTGCTTTATCCTCTGCCGGTGGCGGACAGGCCCTGGGAGATGGTCGGGATGGACTTTGTGGTGGGCTTACCCAAGTCTCGTAACTGCACCATTATCTGGGTGATCACCGACCATTTTTCCAAAATGGTGCACTTGGTGCCTCTTCCACGGCTACCTTCTGCACGGGTCTTGGCTGTCTTGTTCGTCAAGCATATCTTTCGCCTACACGGTATGCCAGACAAAATTGTTAGTGACCGGGGTCCCCAGTTTGCGTCTCGATTCTGGAGAGAGCTTTGTCGTCTACTCAGTATTGAGTTGAATCTCTCTTCGGCATATCATCCCGAGACGAATGGGTTGGTAGAGAGGGCCAACCAGACCTTGGTCACATATTTACGACATTTTGTTTCTGCCAGGCAGGATGACTGGGCATCCTTGCTACCGTGGGCAGAGTTTGCACTTAACAATGCCGTAGCCGACTCCACCGGTCAGACTCCATTCCTCCTATATTACGGCCAGCATCCGCGTGTTCCTGTACCCATGCCTGTGTCTTCTGCTGACTCCAGGGTGGCAGACTGGGCTGTGGAGGCACGGGACATTTGGGACCGCACGCAGGATGCCATTCGGGCCTCCAAGGAGAGAATGAGGTCTTCCGCCGATGTTCATTGGCGTCTCGCTCCGACCTTTGCTCCTGGCGACTTGGTGTGGCTCTCCGCCCGTAACATCAGGCTGCGAGTTGAGTCCACTAAGTTTGCTCCTCGCTACTTGGGTCCCTTCAAGGTTCTCGAACGGGTTAATCCTGTGGTCTACCGTTTGGCTCTTCCACCATGCTTGGGTATCACCGACACCTTTTATGTGTCCCTCTTGAAACCCGTATACATGTCCCGGTATTCTGAGTCATCTGCCGGGACATCGGGTTCGTCTACGGACGATTACGAGGTGAACGCTATTTTGGGGTGCAAGGTGGTACGCGGCAAAAAGTTCTATCTGGTGGATTGGAAGGGTTATGGCCCAGAGGACAGGTCATGGGAGCCTGCTGAAAACATTCGGGCCCCACAGCTCATTGCTGCCTTCGAGCGTAGCGAGGCCCAAGGAGGGGGGGGCCCTAGGAGGGGGGGTAATGTTAGGTTTCGAGTTCCCGCTTCTGCACAGGGGGAATCTTGAGCCATCTCCGCTGCGTTCTCCCATTCTTATCCAGCCGCAGTGGAGTCTGCTCAGCAGGGACGTCGGTCCCAGCGTCTTGCTCAGTCTCACTCTGTACAGAGAGTTACTGCTGCTTCTTCAGCTTCTGCCATTAAAGCCAGTGCTGGTCAGCAGCGAGCAGACTTCTCTGGGACTAAGTCCTTGTCTGCACACACTGAGCATGCCCAGGGCAAGATCTCCCGTTGGAGATCGAGGGTCATGTGCTCAGGCTCTACAGCACATTCCATTGGTCCTCTTGGCAGGTCTTGGAAGGGCAAAGTTTCTGTGGCCACTTCCTGTGCTGCAACTATATAAACTGCGCATGACCGCACGGCCATGCGCTAGTGTACAATTGTTAATGTGTGTATGTTGTGAGTGAAAGTCGCTCTTTAAATAACCCTCCCTATTGAATGTCTGTTCGCGGAAGGTGTATGTTTGCTGTCTAGCGCCCGACTTATCCTATAGCACGAATCACACATTACAGCGTCCAGTTGCTGTGACCGCCAGTACGGCGCCGTGCACTTCCTCTGTGCTTTCCTTACCCAAGCCTGGGTGGTTAGTGGCGTTCGTCAGTGCGGCACCGCATGCACTCTTGTGCCTTAATATTATTATTTAGTTTCCTTACACACCCAGTTGCGGTGTTGTGCCAGCAAGTGTCTAATCGGACTTCAATCCTAGTTGGGGTTGAGTTCGCTGACTACTTGCTCGCGCTCTATGTGCGGTACCGCGGTCCTGTGACGCAACAGGATCGCTTCCTTCACGCTGGGTGAAGTTTAACCCATGTGTGTATACTTATGAGTACCGCCATATAGTCCGTCATTACTTGGCAGCAGGTTCCATCTCTGCACGGTGGACCCCGGGCTGCGAACGCACCATACTCTATCTGTCTTATTATTTGGTGCGTTCCGCTAGCCCTAACATGTGGTGAGCACTTTGACCCACCAATTGCTTCACAGAAGTTTATAATGAAGAGCTGTAAAAATAAAAAATCATATTTTTTCACAAAAGGGATCTTTTCGCCCCCAATTTTTATTTTCCCAAGGGTAACAGAAGAAATTGGACCCTGACAGTTGTTGTGCAATTTGTCCTGATTACGCTGATACCACATATATGGGGTAAACCACTGTTTGTGTGCATGGCAGAGCTCAGAAGGGAAGGAGCGCAATTTGGCTTTTCAATGAAAAATTGACTGGAATTGAGATGGGACGCCATGTCGCGTTTGGAGAGCCCCTGATGTGCCTAAACATTGAAATCCCCCACAAGTGACACCATTTTGGAAAGCAGGCCCCTAAGCAACTTATCTAGATGTGTGGTGAGCAATTTGAAACCCCAAGTGTTTCACTACAGTTTATAACGCAGAACCGTTAAAATAAAAATTCTTTTTTTTCCATAAAAATTATATTTAAGACCCAGTTTTGTATCTTCACAAGGGTAACAGGAGAAATTGGACCTCAAAAGTTGATGTCCAATTTGTCCTGAGTACGCTGATACCCCATCTGTGGGAGAAAACTACTGTTTGGGCACATGGCAGAGCTCGGAAGGTAAGGAGCGCCGTTTGGAATGCAGACTTAGATGGAATGGTCTGCAGGCATCACATTGCGTTTGCAGAGCCCCTGATGTACCTAAACAGTAGAAATCCCCCACAAGTGATGCTATATTGGAAACTAGGCACCCCAAGGAACTTATCTCGATGTGTTGTGAGAATTTTGAACCCCCAATTGTTTCACTGCAGCTTATAACGCAGAGCTGTGAAAATAAAAAAATCAATTTTTTGCCACAAAAATGATGTTTTAGCCCCCAAAATTGTTATTTTTCCAAGGTTAACAAGAGAAATTGAACCCCAAAAGTTGTTGTTCAGATTGTCCTGAGTACGCTGATACCCCATATGTTTGTTTTGGCACACGGGAGAGCACTGTTTTACTTTTTCAATGCATAATTGGCTGTGATTGAGATCGGACGCCATGTCGCATTTGGAGAGACTCTGATGTGCCTAAACAGTGGAAACCCCCAATTCTAACTGAAACCCTAATCCAATCAAACCCCTAACCCTAATCCCAACCTTAACCCTAACCACACCCCTAACCCGGACATGCCCCTAACCCTAATCCCAACCACACCCCTAACCCCAACACACCCCTAACCCTAATCCCAACCCTAACCACAACCCTAACTCCAACACACTCCTAACTCTAATCCCAAAAATAACCCTAACCACACCCCTAACCCTGACACACCCATAACCCTAATCCCAACCCTAATCCAAACCGTAAATGTAATCCCAACACTAACCCTAACTTTGGCCCCAACCCTAACTTTAGCCATAACCCTAACTTTAACACTAGCCCCAACCCTAACTGTAGCCCCAACCCTTACTGTAGCCCTAACCCTAACTCTAACTTTAGCCCCAACCCTAACCCTAACTTTAGACCCAACCCTAGCCCTTACTTTAGCCCCAACCCATTCCCTAATTTTAGCCCCAACCCTAGCCCTAATTTAGCCCCAACCCTAACCCTAACTGTAGCCCCAACCCTAACCCTAACTTTAGACCCAACCCTAGCCCTTACTTTAGCCCCAACCCATTCCCTAATTTTAGCCCCAACCCTAGCCCTAATTTAGCCCCAACCCTAACCCTAACTGTAGCCCCAACCCTAACCCTAACTGTTGCCCCAGCCCTAACTGTAGCCATAATCCTAACTTTAGCCCCAACCCTAGCCCTAATTTAGCCCCAACCCTAACCCTAACTTTAGCCCCAACCTGTTGTGAATTCTGCTCTTGGGCTCCCTCTGGTGGTTATGAGTGGTAGTGCTGCGGTAGTTGGATCGCAGCATTTATCAGGTGTATCTATTTTTTGCAATTTCTGCTGGGCTATATAGCCTTGCTTGATCCTTTACTCTGTGCCAGTTGTCCATTGTTTTTGGAGGATTCACATCTCTTCTGGTCTCTCCTGTTTGCTGTGCTTTTCTTCAAAGATAAGTCCTGGCTTTGTTTTTGCTGTCCACCTGCTGTGGACCTTATAGTTCTGTGCATTTTCATGTTTTTGTCTTGTCCAGCTTTGTCTGTGAAGGATTATTTGCAGCCTAGCTATTTCTCTGGAGATGCAGATATACCCTCCATGTCTTTAGTCAGATGTGGTGTTTTGTATTTTCTGTGGTGGATATTTTCTAGTGTTTTAATACTAACCGCATAGTACTCTGTTCTATTCTTTCCTTTAGCTAGTATGGCTTCCTATGCTAAATCCTGATTTCATTTCTGCATATGTTATTTCCCTCTCCTCTCACAGTCAATATTTGTGGGGGGCTGTCTTTCCTTTGGGGATTTTCTCTGAGGCAAGATAGGTTTCCTGTTTCTGTCTTTAGGGGTAGTTAGATGTTAGGCTGTGTCGAGGGGTCTAGGGAGTGTTAGGTACCCCCCACGGCTACTTCTAGTTGCGCTGTTAAGTTCAGGGTTTGTGGTCAGTACAGGTTCCACCTTCTCCAGAGTACGTCTCATGCTGCTCCAAGGCCACCAGATCATAACAGTACAACTGGCCAACAATGAGTTAATTGCATCTCAGAAGAAGGGAGGAAAGATTTTGAGCCATTTTTTTTCCTTTGCCTGTTTGGTCTGTTCCTCCCTCTTAATCTCTTGGTGGCTGCGGAACCTAGTAATAACATGAGTGTTCAGGAGTTAGTTTCTCGTGTGGATCAGCTTGCTGCTAGGGTACAGGGTATTTCAGATTATATTGTTCAGACTCCTGCCTTAGAACCTAGGATTCCCACTACTGATTTATTCTTTGGTGACAGATCCAAATTTTTGAGTTTCAAAAATAATTGTAAACTGTTTTTTGCATTGAGACCCCGGTCTTCTGGTGATCCCATTCAGCAGGTTAAAATCATCATATCCCTGCTGCGTGGTGACCTACAGGATTGGGCATTTTCCCTGGAAACTGGCAATCCTGCTTTGCTTAATGTTGATTCTTTCTTTCAAGCATTGGGGTTATTGTATGATGAGCCTAATTCTGTGGATCAAGCTGAGAAAATCTTGCTGGACCTGTGTCAAGGTCAAGAAGCGGCAGAATCGTATTGCCAGAAATTTAGAAAATGGTCTGTACTGACTAAATGGAATGAGGATGCCTTGGCGGCAATTTTCAGAAAGGGTCTTTCTGAATCCGTTAAAGATGTTATGGTGGGGTTCCCCACGCCTGCTAGTCTGAGTGATTCTATGTCTCTGACCATTCAGATTGTTCGGCGCTTGCGCGAGCGCAGAGTTGTGCACACTGTGGCGTTGTCCTCTGAGCGGAGCCCTGAGCCTATGCAGTGTGATAGGATTTTGTCTAAAGCTGAACGTCAAAGATTCAGGCGTCAGAATAGGTTGTGTTTTTACTGCGGCGATTCTGCTCATATTATTTCTGATTGCCCTAAGCGTACAAAGAGAATCGCTAGTTCTGATACCATCAGTACTGTACAACCTAAATTTCTGTTATCTGTGACCTTGAACTGCTCATTATCATCATTTTCTGTTAAGGCCCCTTCACATTTAGCGACGCTGCAGCGATACCAACAACGATCCGAATCGCTGCAGCGTCGCTGTTTGGTCGCTGGAGAGCTGTCACACAGACCGCTCTCCAGCGACCAACGATGTCGGTAACCAGGGTAAACATCGGGTAACTAAGCGCAGGGCCGCGCTTAGTAACCCGATGTTTACCCTGGTTACCATGCTAAAAGTAAAAAAAAACAAACACTAGATACTTACCTACAGCCGTCTGTCCTCCAGCGCTGCGCTCTGCTTCTCTGCTCTCCTCCTGTTCTGTCTGGGAGCCGGAAAGCAGAGCGGTGACGTCACCGCTCTGCTTTCCGGCTCACAGCCAGTACAGGAGGAGTGCAGAGCACAGCGCTGGAGGACAGACGGCTGTAGGTAAGTATCTACTGTTTGTTTTTTTTTACTTTTAGCATGGTAACCAGGGTAAACATCGGGTTACTAAGCGCGGCCCTGCGCTTAGTTACCCGATGTTTACCCTGGTTACCAGTGAAGACATCGCTGGATCGGTGTCACACACGCCGATCCAGCGATGTCTCCAGGGAGTCCAGCGACGAAATAAAGTTCTGGACTTTATTCAGCGACCAACGATCTCCCAGCAGGGGCCTGATCGTTGGTCGCTGTCACACATAACGATTTCATTAACTATATCGTTGCTACGTCACAAATAGCAACGATATCGTTAACAATATCGTTATGTGTGAAGGTACCTTTATGGCATTTGTGGATTCAGGCGACGCTCTGAACTTAATGGACTTAGAATTTGCCAGACGTTGTGGTTTCCCCTTGCAGCCTTGCATAACCCTATTCCTTTAAGGGGCATTGATGCTACACTGTTGGCTCTGAAATGGGCATTTGAGGAGTGGCAACATTGGCTTGAGGGGGCCAAGCACCGTATTGTGGTCCTGACCGATCATAAGAATCTGATTTACCTTGAGTCTGCCAAACGGCTGAATCCTAGACAGGCTCGATGGTCCCTGTTTTTCTCCCGTTTTGATTTTGTGGTCTCGTACATTCCTGGTACTAAGAATGTTAAGGCGCATGCCCTCTCTAGGAGTTTTTTCTTGATTCCCCTGGGGTTCTTGAGCCGGTCGGCATTCTGAAGGAAGGGGTGATTCTTTCTGCCATCTCCCCTGATTTACGACGGGTTCTTCAGGAGTTTCAGGCTGATAAACCTGACCGCTGTCCAGTGGGGAAACTGTTTGTTCCTGATAGATGGACTAGTAAAGTGATTTCTGAGGTTCATTGTTCAGTGTTGGCTGGTCATCCTGGGATTTTTGGTACCAGAGATTTGGTTGGTAGGTCCTTTTGGTGGCCTTCTTTGTCACGGGATGTGCGTTCTTTTGTGCAGTCCTGTGGGATTTGTGCGCGGGCTAAGCCTTGCTGTTCCCGCGCTAGTGGGTTGCTTTTGCCTTTGCCGATCCCTGAGAGACCTTGGACGTATATTTCTATGGATTTTATTTCAGATCTTCCGGTTTCCCAGAGGATGTCAGTTATCTGGGTGGTTTGTGACCGGTTTTCTAAGATGGTTCATTTGGTACCATTGGCTAAATTGCCTTCCTCTTCTGCTTTGGTTCCGTTGTTTTTTCAGCATGTGGTTCGTTTGCATGGCATTCCGGAGAATATTGTGTCCGATAGAGGTTCCCAGTTTGTTTCTAGGTTTTGGCGGGCCTTTTGTGCTAGGCTGGGCATTGATTTGTCTTTTTCTTCCGCATTTCATCCTCAGACAAATGGCCAAACTGAGCGAACTAATCAGACTTTGGAAACTTATTTGAGATGCTTTGTGTCTGCTGATCAGGATGATTGGGTGGCTTTCTTGCCATTGGCCGAGTTTGCCCTTAATAATCGGGCTAGTTCTGCTACCTTGGTTTTGCCTTTTTTTGTAATTTTGGTTTTCATCCTCGTTTTTCTTCAGGGCAGGTTGAGCCTTCTGATTGTCCTGGTGTGGATTCTGTGGTTGACAGGCTGCAGCAGATTTGGGCTCATGTGGTGGACAATTTGGTGTTGTCTCAGGAGGAGGCTCAAGGTTTTGCTAACCGTCGTCGGTGTGTTGGTTCCCGGCTTCGGGTTGGGGATTTGGTCTGGTTGTCTTCCCATCATGTTCCTATGAAGGTTTCTTCCCCTAAGTTCAAGCCTCGGTTTATTGGTCCTTATAGGATTTCTGAGATTATCAATCCAGTGTCTTTTCGTTTGGCCCTTCCAGCCTCTTTTTCCATCCATAATGTGTTCCATAGATCTTTGTTGCGGAAGTATGTAGTGCCCGTTGTTCCCTCTGTTGATCCTGCGGCCCCGGTGTTGATTGATGGGGAGTTGGAGTATGTGGATGAGAAGATTTTGGATTCTCGTTTTTCGAGGAGGAGGCTTCAGTATCTGGTCAAATGGAAGGGTTATGGCCAGGAGGATAATTCTTGGGTTGTTGCCTCCAATGTTCATGCTGACGATTTGGTTCGTGCCTTTCATTTGGCTCGTCCAGATCGGCCTGGGGGCTCTGGTGAGGGTTCGGTGACCCCTCCTCAAGAAGGGGGTACTGTTGTGAATTCTGCTCTTTGGCTCCCTCCGGTGGTTATGAGTGGTAGTGCTGCGGTAGTTGGATCGCAGCATTTATCAGGTGTATCTATTTTTTGCAATTTGGGCTGGGCTATATAGCCTTGCTTGATCCTTTAGTCTGTGCCAGTTGTCCATTGTTTTTGGAGGATTCACATCTCTTCTGGTCTCTCCTGTTTGCTGTGCTTTTCTTCAAAGATAAGTCCTGGCTTTGTTTTTGCTGTCCACCTGCTGTGGACTTTATAGTTCTGTGCATTTTCATGTTTTTGTCTTGTCCAGCTTAGTCTGTGAAGGATTTTTTGCAGCCTAGCTTTTTCTCTGGAGATGCAGATATACCCTCCATGGCTTTAGTCAGATGTGGTGTTTTGTATTTTCTGTGGTGGATATTTTCTAGTGTTTTAATACTGACCGCATAGTACTCTGTTCTATTCTTTCTTTTTAGCTGGTATGGCCTCCTATGCTAAATCCTGATTTCATTTCTGCGTATGTTATTTCCCTCTCCTCTCACAGTCAATATTTGTGGGGGGCTGTCTTTCCTTTGGGGATTTTCTCTGAGGCAAGATAGGTTTCCTGTTTCTGTCTTTAGGGGTAGTTAGATCTTAGGCTGTGTCGAGGGGTCTAGGAAGTGTTAGGTACACCCCACGGCTACTTCTAGTTGCGCTGTTAAGTTCAGGGTTTGTGGTCAGTACAGGTTCCACCTTCTCCAGAGTACGTCTCATGCTGCTCCAAGGCCACCAGATCATAACACCAACCCTCACCCTAACTTTAGCCCCAACCATAACCCTAACCCTAATGGGAAAATGGAAATAAATACATTTTTTAAATTTTATGATATATACCTAACTAAGGGGGTGATGAAGAGGGGTTTGATTTACTTGTATAGCTGTTTTTTAGCGGATTTTTATGATTGGCAGCTGTCACACACTAAAAAACGCTTTTTATTGCAAAAAATAGTTTTTGCATCTCCACATTTTGAGTGCTATAATTTTTCCATATTTTGGTCCACAGAGTCATGTTAGGTCTTGTTTTTTGCGGGACAAGTTGACGTTTTACTGGTACCATTTTCGGGCACGTGACATTTTTTGATTGCTTTTTATTCCGATTTTTGTGAGGCAGAATGAACAAAAACCAGCAATTCATGAATTTCTTTTTGGGGAGGCAATTATACAGTTCCACGTTTGAAAAAATTGATAAAGCAGTTTTATTCTTCAGGTCAGTATGATTGCAGCAATACCTCATTTATATCATTTTTATGTTTTGGCGCTTTTATACGATAAAATCTATTTTATATAAAAAAATTAATTATTTTTGCATTGCATTATTCTGAGGACTATAACTTTTTTATTTTTTGCTGATGATGCTGTATGGTGGCTAATTTTTTGCGGGACTAGATGATGTTTTCAGCGGTACCATGTTTATTTGTATCCGTCTTTTTGATCTCGTGTTATTCCTCTTTTTGTTTGGCGGTATAATAATAAAGCGTTGTTTTTTTCCTCGTTTTTTTTTACCGTGATCACTGAAGGGGTTAACTAGTGAGACAGTTTTAAAGGTCGGGTTGCTATGGACGCAGCGATACTTAATATGTGTACTTTTATTTTTTGTTTTTTTCATTTAGATAAAGAAATGTATTTATTGAAACAATTTTTTTTTCTTTATTTAGGAATTTTTTTTTTTAACAAATGTAAATTTTTTTTTTCTTTTTTACTTAGTCCCGGGGGGGAGGGGGACATCATGATAAATTGTCATATCGCTGATCTGACACATTGCAGTGTGCTGTGTCAGATCAGCGATCTGACAGACACTGAAGGAGGCTTGCCGGCGCCTGCTCTGAGCAGGCGCTTGCAATCCACCTCCCTGCAGGACCCGGAAGGAGCCCCGTGGCCATTTTGGATCCGGGGTTTGCAGGGAGGATGAGGTAGGAGACCCTTGGAGCAATGCTATCACATCACATTGCTCCGAGGGTCTCAGGGAGGCACACATACAGGGAGTTTACATACATCATCCTGTAATTTAAAATTGTCCTCATCTGTATTGATTACCCTGAAGAGTTTAGGGTCATCTGCAAATATTGAAATTCTACTCTGAATGCCCCATACAAGGTCATTAATAAATATGTTAAAAACAAGAGGGCCCAATACTGACCCCTGTGGTACCCCACTGCTAACCGCTACCCAGTCCGAGTGTGCTCCATTAATAACCACCATTTGTTTCCTATCCCTGAGCCAGCTCTCAACCCACTTACACATATTTTCCCCTATCCCCATTATTCTCATTTTATGTATCAACCTTTTGTGTGGCACCGTATCAAAAGCTTTTGAAAAGTCCATATACACTACATCCACTGGGTTCCCTTGGTCCAATCCGAAACTTACCTCTTCATAGAAACTGATCAAATTAGTCTGACATGAACGGTACCTAGTAAACCCGTGCTGATACTGGGTCATGAGGTTATTCCTCTTCAGATACTCCAGTATAGCATCCCTTAGAATGCCCTCCAGGATTTTACCCACAGTAGAGGTTAAGGTTACTGGCCTATAATTTCCGAGTTCAGTTTTTGTCCCCTTTTTGAATATTGGCACCACATTTGCTATACGCCAGTCCTGTGGTACAGACCCTGTTATTATGGAGTCTTTAAAGATTAAAAATAATGGTCTACCAATGACTGTACTTAATTCCTGCAGTACTCGAGGGTGTATCCCATCCGGGCCCGGAAGTGACATGGCTCCCTCTTCAGTGCATCCAGTACAATCTGCATGCCTAATCCATATAATCTCCTCTCTCTGAGCCCGACAGTGTGTTTAAACTGCACTTATTTACCAGTGTGGCATTCCTGTAGTGGGAAGAGGCAATTTAAGAATTTATGGTGTGCTTTTCTCCAAAAGTACAAGTTGGGTACAATGTATGAGCATAAAACTGTCATATTTGCAATTCTCCAGAAAAAAACACAGTCGATCACTGAGCAGTAGAAACCATTATGGGGCCAAAATAGCCACTGCAGCCATGCATTAAATTATTGAGGGCTGAAATTTATAAAACGGGGTCACTTTGAGGAGTTTTCCACTGTTTTGGTACATTTGGGGCTCTGCAATTTTCACCTGCAAATTAGTTTAGCAAAATCTGAGCTCAATAGTCCAAATAGTACTTCTTCCTAAATTTCAAAGCCCTGCCATGTAGCCAAACAGTAGTTTCTGGCAAAATATGGGGCATCACCACTAGGGTTGAGCGAAACGGATCGTTCATTTTCAAAAGTCGCCGACTTTTGGCAAAGTCGGGATTCATGAAACCCGACCCGATCCCTGTGTGGGGTCGGCCATGTGGTACGCGACTTTCGCGCCAAAGTCGCGTTTCGTATGACGCGCTTGGCGCCATTTTTTTTTCAGCCAATGAAAGGGCGTGGGCAGAGTGATGACATAGGTCTTAGGGGCGTGGACGCCTATCGCCATGTTGTCGCTTGTGCGCTGTAGCGATTTGCACTGTGTAACACCAGCTTTTCAGTTCAGGGACGGACGGACGGAGAGAGAGAGAGAGAGAGAGAGAGAGAGAGAGAGAGAGAGAGAAAAAAAAAAAAATCCCATTGGCTTTGCATTGGGTTTTGTGTTTCGGTCGATCCTCGACTTTTCGCCATAATCGGCCGATTTCACTCGACTCGACTTTTGAGATAGTCGGGTTTCGCGAAACCCGGCTCGACCCTAAAAAAGTCAAGGTCGCTCAACCCTAATCACCACTAAAACATGTGGTTCAAATTCAGCAATTACTTATGTGTGAATGAAAAATGTGCAGCTAATAAATACATTAAACCAATAAGAAGTTTTATTTCCATGACTTAATATTATAAAATTCCCTCAGACACTTGTGGATTCAAAATTAGTGATGAGCGAATAGTGAAATATTCGGATTCGGGAAAATCGGCACAAATACTTTCTAAGATACATTATTCGTACCAAATACCAGATCTAACGCAAGTCAATGGGAAAGCCGAATATTTTTCTGCTGGACCCAACAAACAGATTTGGGGGCATGCGAAAGCTGAAATGGATGGGATAGAAAGATAGATATAGATCAAAAGCCAGCAGTTCATCTGCCGTGTGCAGTAAAATTACAGCGTAACAGGTTAGAATAGAATAGATAGAATAGATATATGCACATAAAATAGATAGATACATAGATGTCAGTGACACACATATATATGCATATATATTTCATAGATATATGGATAGAAGAAAAGCCAGCAATTCAGCAGCCACATACTGTAAAATCACAGCAGGAACCAACAGGATAGAATAAATGGATTAGACACAGGATATACAAATAGATAAATAGATATTCAGAAGTCAGTGACATACTGTATACAATTAGTACAGTGCGTGTGCAACTTACTGTACATGTATTTCATTCTTAAAAGATTATTTTTCAGAAAAAAATGGCATGGGCTCTCACGTAATTACTGATTTTCTTAACCAGCAGAGGGAAAGCCGATGGCTGGAGCACAGGTTTTTAGCCTGGGAAGGGGATAATACCCATGGAGCTTCCCAGGCTATTAATATAATATCTCAGCTTTATACTTAGCCTTTTCTGCCTATTAAAATGGGGGACCTCCCAAAAAAAGTTAAAGGGTCCCCTTAGAATTAATAACCAGCAAATTCTATCTAGACAGCTGTGGGCTGATATTAATAGCCTAGGAAGGGGACATGGATACTTCCCTCCCCCAGGCTAAAAACATCAGCTCTCAGCAGCCCCAGAAAAGGCGCATCTCTAAGATGTGCCAATTCTGGCGCTTAGCCTCGCTCTTCCCACTTGCTCTGTAGCAATGGCAAATGGGGTGATAGTTGAGGGGTTGATGTCACCTTTGTATTGTCAGGTGACATCAAGCCCAGAGGTTAGCAATGGAGAGATGTCAGAAAGAAACCCCCATTACTAACCCCATAGTCATATTGTACAAAAACACACACACCCAAAAAAGTCCTATAATTGAAAGAATAACACAAATTTTTTTTTTAAATAAATCTTAATTAAAACATACTTACCACATCGCCTATTCCACCGATGCCATTGTCTTCTGCAAAAGAGTTAGAATAACAAACAACAATATTCCTCAACTTTCCACATAGTAGATGGTAACACTGGTCAACACAAAAAATCAGCAGCAAAGGTAATATGTCTGTTTTATGGAGTTTGATGTGCTGATTCCAAAAATATGCTTAGTTTTGCTCCTGCTCTCACTACTATTAGTGGCAGCAGGCGGCAGCTAATGGGAGCTGTTGTCCCATCAGTTGACACCAGTGATTGGAGGTAAACTTCATACCTCCAATCAAATCTGCGCACCCGTGCTGTCTTTTGACAGCGTGGGAATCACTGACCAGCGAGGATGATTTCACCGCCGATCAGTAGCGGTGTTTGCCATGTTGTCATGCACATGACGGTGTGTGTAACACCCAGTGTTCAGTCAGCCAATCACATAATGCCACGCCAAAGATGGTGCCAGCATTACTGTGAATTGCAAGCAAATAAAGCACCAAACATGCTGGGCGAGTCACTCGAATATCCTGTGGCGAATACAACATTACTAGCCTGAATAGCATACTATTCGTGCGAGTAACGAATAGTGCCAAATGTATTCGCTCGTCATCAGTGATCGGGTATCAGCCGATACTTGCGGTATCGGAATTCCGATACCGAGATCCGATACTTTTGTGGTATCGGGTATCGGTATCGGATCCATAGGGATGTGTAAAATAAAGAATTAAAATAAAAAATATTGATATATTCACCTCTCCAGGGGCCCCTGGACATCACACTGGTAACCGGCAGGCTTCTTTGTTTAAAATGAGCGCCTTTAGGACCTGCGAATGACGTCGCGGGTTCTGATTGGTCGCGTGCCGCTCATGTGACCGCCACGCGACCAATCAGAAGCCGCGACGTCATTCTCATTCACTAAACTCCTAATTCTAGGAATTAAGGACCTGCGAATGACGTCGCGGCTTCTGATTGGTCGCGTGGCGGTCACATGGGTGGCACGCGACCAATCAGAACCCGCGACGTCATTCGCAGGTCCTAAAGGCGCTCATTTTAAACAAAGAAGCCTGCCGGTTACCAGCGTGAAGTCCAGTGGCCGCCGGAGAGGTGAATATATCAATATTTTTTATTTTAATTCTTTATTTTACACCTTAATATGGATCCCAGGGCCTGAAGGAGAGTTTCCTCTCCTTCAGACCCTGGGAACCATCAGAATACCTTCCGATACTTGGTGTCCCATTGACTTGTATTGGTATCGGATATCGGTATCGGCGATATCCGATATTTTTCGGGTATCGGCCGATACTATCCGATACCGTTACTTTCAAGTATCGGACGGTATCGCTCAACACTAGTCATCACTATTCAAAATACTCACGGTACTCACCATACCCCTTAATACTGTCAAAATTCCTTAAGCAATGTAGTTTCCAGTATGTGGTTACTTGTGGTTGGTTTTTATGCTGTTCTGCACCTCAGAGGCTTTGCTAATGGTGCCCACAATATATTGATGCAAAATCTGCATTTTTAAGCCAGCCAAATGGCACTGCTTCTCATCCTATTCCTTCAGTGTACAAACATGTATGGTGTACTGCTATATATATATATATATATATATATATATATATATATATATATATATATATATTATAACAAGTTATGGTATCCATTTTCTCCTCTCTATGTTTTCACTGCGCTATCTTATAAAATTTTGTGATGTACTTTTTGGATTAAATCCCTTAAAAACGCAGATGTGCAGTAAAACGGCAATCCTTAAGGGTGCTTATTCCTTCGCTGCTGTTTTAAAATGGCTATGGGGAATAAGGGCCTAGTGCTGCCTGGTGGTGCCGATTCCTGCGGTTGTCAGATGTACATGACTGCTGACACACCGTGGTATCAGTCCATGGTATCATGGTACTGTGAGGTGATGTTATGACCCCAGAGTATGGTGGCCTCTGAGAGCACATTAAACACATTAAAGAGACTTTTGTGTTGGAACTTTGTGGGTCACTGCCTCTTCAATACGTACGATGCTACTATAATCTTACAATATATATAATTTATTTATCTTCTTTTTTACCTAAAATACAAAGGAGATGTGGAGATGTGTCATCTTTAACTTTAGGCCTTTTAAAGAACATTTAATCTTCAACTTGCTTAACTGTTCACAATAAAAATAGTTTTGACTAGGGTTGTCAAAACTTTTACATGCCACTGTATGCCATAATTGATATGAACCTGTTCACATGATGAATGATATATTTCAATTAGAATCAAATGCATTCTTCTAAAGAAACAATTTATTCATTTTTGTGCATTTGTCAAACTTTTGATAAGCCTCGTAGTCTGGTGTATGTCATCAAGCTTGAAATTCAGCAGCTGATCACGCTGTTAAAAATCGATAATGGATGAGGAGATTTGTTTTCCTATCCTGATAGGAGACATAAAGAATTTGATGGTTTAATTAAAGGCAGTCTTAATAAGAAATGGCAGGAATAGTGGGACAAATAAACCAGAGCAGACTCATATAAAATCAATGAAATGAAGAACAAAGAGATAATCACGTCAAATGGTTGCAGAGATGAGGCATTTGTTTTAAAGCAAGCCTAAAAAACAGGTCCTAATGACTAAAATGTATGGATTATTTAAACCTCTTCTCTTATGAATTTAATGCTTCTTACATGAAAATACCCATGCATGTCCACAGGCATACTTTACATTGAAGTAATGCAACAATATTCCTCTGTGTAATGTTAGATATGTGTTTGTAAAGGGAAATCATCACTTTCTTACAATACATTATGAAACAACTTGCTGAAGACAGTCAGAAAAAAATGCATGTGTGTCTTTGCAAAATGGAAGGGTATATTTTTTAAATGGAGATGTCCAGTTAACTCTTGCCTGAAATATAACCATTGGCAATACGTCAATCTTGGGAGGAAAACTTGAAATGTATTTGCTTGACTTGAATTGCTTAGGGCCCTAAAATACATAGCCTATCCTTGTAAATTAGAGATGTGACAGATCTAGTCAAGCTAAAGGGAATCTAGTTGTCCTAATTGCAGCAATGTGTCCCTTATTGGTCGACTTGTTGCAAATTTGATAAAAAACTCAGATTTTTTCTGCTGCAGATCTCTGAATACTGAACTCTGTATAACGTCGCCCACACCACTAATTGTCAGCCTTCTGTGCACACTGTGCATTGGCAGAAAACTGCCAATCAATGATGGTGGCATGGTTTCACAAAGCAGGAGTACTTCATGGCATGAGACTAGTCCTCTGCTAATAAAACACTGATGTTATTGAAACTACAACAAATAGCCCAGCACGTGACACATCTCTGTCCCTACATCATGTTGATCTCAGAATAAATATTATAACATATATTCAAAATGTAGTGCACATCAACACAGTACTATAGAAATATATTTTCTTTTCTTTATTATAACATGAAAAAATAAACACAGAATGTAAGAGAGTTCAGATACAGAGAAAATTGGCCATGATGCAGAGGGCAAATAAATGTTACATCTAAGTAATTTAATTAGAATATAGGGGGATGCAATTAAGGCCTGCAAAACAAATTAATGGGTAAAATATTACATATACTGTACCTTCTATGAGGCAATGGAGTTTGTAAAAGTGTGTATAGCTTGCAGAAAAGATTATCTGTAGCTTAGGATAAGTGCTTATCCGAATAGTCATAGAGCTTACCTAATAGCTACCTCGGTAACCCGGAAACCTGGATCGCTCCCGATAATCAGCTTTTCGGAGCCGCAGCTGCATGCGTCACGGCTGTGTGAAAGTCACAGCACATATATGGAGAGCCCAGCAAACAAGGTAAGCGCTATAGCTCTTCGGAAAACCACTTATGGAAAGCTATTCGATCAACCTTAATTATCAGTAAATCGACCCATTTGCAAAAAAGTATAAGAATGCAGTGTCAAGGCAAGGAATGAGCGTGGATGTTCGGGTTTGACTGGTGTGGCCAAACTAGAGTAAAAAGTTTTGTTCGATATACGAACTTGACCCCGAACTTGAACCTGGACCCAAACCCAATACAAGCCAATGGGGACCCGAACTTCAGTGCTATAAAATGGCTGTAAAATCGTCATAGTGAAAGCTAAGGTGCTGCAAAATGAAGCCAAATGGGGTTAAGAGCAGGACAAGTGCCCTGCAAACAAATATGGATAGGTAAATGACATAATATTACATAGAATAATAACATGATAAAAAAAGTCTTGAACCATAAGCCATAGGTCCAAATAGAGGAGGAAGTGGAGGTAGATGTGACATTATAGTTGGAAGAGGCAAGCGAAGAGTAATCCAACACTGTTTATTTGAACTTTGTGTACATTTTCTTTTTTTCAGTGTTTTTTTTTAATGGAACGGACTTCAAACAACTTAAAATTAACAAGATTAAGACTAGCAATCTAGAACCAGGAGGCGTAGGTCCAAGTGAAGGAAGAGGTGGATGTGGTGGTATACCTGGAAGAGGTAAGGGAGGAATGATGCAACACTGATATATATTTTTTTAATTTGGAGAGGAGAAATACAGTAGTGATGAGCAAATTTGTTCAGAAAATGATCGAAAAACATAAATTCTGCACAAATATGGCACATTTGGATTCATGAAACAAGAGAAAAATGTTATTAAATCGGTAAAAATTGGTAACATTCGGTAATAAGTGCGGGAAAATATTTGTGTTGCCACAAAAGTATTTTCAGCACTTTTGCATCGATAACAATGGTGTATCATGAGCTTTTTGCATGTGTTTCATGAGGAAAGGTTGTTTGCAGAGCTCAGAGGCACAGCGTTCTTGTAAAAAAAAAATTTCCTAGCTAGCCCAGTGTTTCTCAAGTCCAGTCCTCAAGACCCCACAACAGGTCACGTTTTCAGGATTTCCTTAGTATTGCACAGGTGATAATTTCATCACCTGCTCAAGCATTAATTCCATCGCCTATGCAATGCTAAGGAAATCCTGAAAACATGACCTGTTGTGGGGTCTTGAGGACTGGACTTGAGAAACACTGAGCTAGCCAATCAGGGCGCAGAAAAAATCCACAATGTCCTGACACCACGGCTTGTGTCACGGGCTGCTGAAATCACATGTTCATCTAAATATAACGAGTGGCCAACTTGTTATAGCGCCATTTTAACACTGTAACAGCGCAGAGAGGCTGCTCCTGATGCTGGCACTGTTGGCAGCAAGGTATTAGCTAGTTAGCTAGGCGGTTGTATCAGTCAGGTAGAATAGCTTGCTAGTGTACAGTGTGGCTGGTAACTTTGTTTTCCAGCATTTTTTTAGCCATTACTGAGGTCCACAGACAAAGCCAGCACATGTCCTACAAGTGAGTTGTGTACTGCTTCTATTGTGCTCCATGCACGAGCATAGCATTCTAAATAATATTTTTTCCTTAACTAAATAGGAAACGGCAAGCTATATCCCATGTCATTTAGTGCTGTGGTGATATGAAACTGTCTGCAGACCTAACACACATTAAAAAAATTGAAATTTTTAAGTTGCAAAAAGTTAGACAGCCCGCCAAATCACACTTTGTCATTTTGTTTAGTTGAAATTAAGCTGTCTGTAGATCTCACGCACATAACCAATTTTTTTTTTCTGTTGCTAAATGTCATACAGTAAGGGACATTACTTTGAAATAGTTTGCTGCATCTAGAGTGTTATAGATGCCTGAACCAGAGGCCACCAAAAAATCTTCTGTTCCTAGTGTCATACAATTGGGGACCTGACTTTAAAATGGTTTGTAGCTAGGGTTGAGCGAAACGGGTCTTTCATTTTCAAAAGTCGCCGACTTTTGGCAAAGTCGGGTTTCATGAAACCCGATCCGACCCCTGTGCGGGGTCGGCCATGCGGTACGCGACTTTCGCGCCAAGGTCGCGTTTCAATGACGCGAAAAGCGCCATTTCTCAGCCAATGAAGGTAAACGCAGAGTGTGGGCAGCGTGATGACATAGGTCCTGGTCCCCACCATCTTAGAGAAGGGCATTGCAGTGATTGGCTTGCTGTCTGCGGCGTCACAGGGGCTATAAAGCGGTGTTCCCACCGACCGCCATCTTACTGCTGCTGATCTGAGCTTAGGGAGAGGTTGCTGCCGCTTCGTCAGAAGCAGGGATAGCGTTAGGCAGGGTCCATTAACCACCAAACCGCTTGTGCTGTAGCGATTTCCACTGTCCAACACCACCTTCGGTGTGCAGGGACAGTGGAAGCTACATTTTTTTTTTTCCTCAGCGCTGTAGCTCATTGGGCTGCCCTAGAAGGCTCCCTGATGGCTGCATTGCTGTGTGTACGCCGCTCTGCAAACCAACTGCTTTTTTCAAAGCACAAATCCTCTTGTTCCTTCCTTTCTGCACAGCTATCTTGTTTGTTTGTCCACACTTTTTATTTAATTTGTGCATCAGTCCACTCCTTATTGCTGCCTGCCATACCTGGCTGAGATTACTGCAGGGAGATAGTAATTGAAGGACAGTTCCTTTTTTTTTTGTGGGAGATTAAGATTGGCATTTCTGCTAGAGTGCCATCCCTGTCTGTGCCATCTCTCACTCAGTGGGCCATAGAAAGCCTATTTATTTTTTTGCTTGATTTGGGTTCTAAAATCTACCTGAAAAAATCACTACATCAATCAGTGGGAGAAAAATATTGGCCTCAGGGCTTGTGTGCCACTCCTGACTCCTGTGTGCATCATCACTCACTCAGTGGGCCATAGAAAGCCTATTTTTTTGTTGCTTTATTTGGGTTCTAAATTCTACCTGAAAAAATCAATAAATCAATCAGTGGGAGATTAATATTGGCCTTTGGGCTTGTGTGCCAGTCCTAAGCGTGCCATCTCTCTCTCTCAGATAGTGGGCCATAGAAAGCCTATTTATTTTTTTTATTGGGTTTATAAATTTTCCCTGAAAAAAAAAAAAAGTGGGAGATTAACCCCTTCATGACCGGGGGATTTTTCATTTTTCCGTGTTCGTTTTTCACTCCCCTCCTTCCCAGAGCCATAACTTTTTTATTTTTCCATCAATTTGGCCATGTGAGGGCTTATTTTTTGCGGGACGAGTTGTACTTTTGAACGACATCATTGGTTTTAGCATGTCGTGTACTAGAAAATGGGAAAAAATTCCAAGTGCGGTGAAATTGCAAAAAAAGTGCAATCCCACATTGGTTTTTTGTTTGGCTTTTTTGCTAGGTTCACTAAATGCTAAAACTGACCTGCCATTATGATTATCCAGGTCAGTACGAGTTCATAGACACCAAACATGACTAGGTTATTTTTTATCTAAGTGGTGAAAAAAAATTCCAAACTTTGCTAAAAAAAAAAAAAAAAAAATTGCGCCATTTTCCGATACTCGTAGCGTCTCCATTTTTCGTGCTCTGGGGTCGGTGGAGGGATTATTTTTTGCGTGCCGAGATGACGTTTTTAATGATAGCATTTTGGTGCAGATACGTTCTTTTGATCGCCCGTTATTGCATTTTAATGCAATGTCGCGGTGACCAAAAAAACGTAATTCTGGCGTTTCGAGTTTTTTTCCCGCTACGCTGTTTAGCGATCAGGTTAATACTTTTTTTTATTTGATAGATTGGGCGATTCTGAGCGCGGCGATACCAAATATGCGTAGATTTGATATTTTTTTTATTGATTTATTTTGATTGGGGCGAAAGGGGGGTGATTTAAACTTTTATGTTTTTTTTATTTTTTTCACATTTTTTTAAACTTTTTTTTTTAACTTTTGCCATGCTTCAATAGCCTCCATGAGTGGCTAGAAGCAGGCACAACCCGATCGGCTCTGCTACATAGCAGCGATCTGCTGATCGCTGCTATGTAGCAGAATTGCACGTGTGCTGTGAGCGCCGACCACAGAGTGGCGCTCACAGCGACGGGCAATCAGTAACCATAGAGGTCTCAAGGACCTCTATGGTTACAATATACAAGCATCGCCGACCCCCGATCATGTGACGGGGGTCGGCGATGACGTCATTTCCGGCCGCCCGGCCGGAAGCGGTAGTTAAATGCCGCTGTCTGCGTTTGACAGCGGCATTTAACTAGTTAATAGGTGCGGGCAGATCGCGATTCTGCCTGCGCCTATTACGGGCACATGTCAGCTGTTCAAAACAGCTGACATGTCCCGGCTTTGGTGCGGGCTCACCGCGGAGCCCTGCATCAAAGCAGGGGAGCCGGCATCGGACGGTATAGTACGTCCGATGCCGGTAAGGGGTTAATATTGGCCTCTGGGCTTGTGTGCCAGTCCTGAGCGTGCCATCTCTCTCACAAATAGTGGGCCATAGAAAGCCTATTTATTTATTTTTTTTGGTTTTATAAATTCTCCCTGAAAAAAAAAAGGGAGATTAATATTGGCCTTTGGGCTTGTGTGCCAGTCCTAAGCGTGCCATCTCTCTCTCTCAGATAGTGGGCCATAGAAAGCCTATTTATTATTTATTTTATTGGGTTTATAAATTTTCCCTGAAAAAAAAAAAAAAAGTGGGAGATTAATATTGGCCTCTGGGCTTGTGTGCCAGTCCTGAGCGTGCCATCTCTCTCACAAATAGTGGGCCATAGAAAGCCTATTTATTTTTTTGGTTGATTTGGGTTCTAAATTCTACCTGAAAAAATCAATAAATCAATCAGTGGGAGATAAATATTGGCCTCTGGGCTTGTGTGCCACTCCTGACTCCTGTGTGCGTCATCTCTCACTCAGTGGACCATAGAAAGCCTATTTTTTGTTTTATTTGTTTTCTAAATTCTCCCTGAAAAAATAATTTTGTTTTATTTGGTTTCTAAATTCTTCCTGAAAAAATCATTTTTTTTTATTATTTTTTTTTTTCTAAAGTCTCCCTGAAAAAAAATAAATAAAATCAGTGGGAGATTAATATTGCCCTTTCTGCTTGTGTGCCAGTCTTGACTCCTGGGTGTGCCATCTCTCTCTCTCTCTCCAATTGTGGGCCATAGAAAGCCTATTATTTTTTTTGCTTGATTTGGGTTCCAAAATCTACCTGAAAAAACCACTAAATCAATCAGTGGGAGATAAATATTGGCCTCTGGGCTTGTGTGCCACTCCTGACTCCTGTGTGCGTCATCTCTCACTCAGTGGGCCATAGAAAGCCTATTTTTTGTTTTATTTGTTTTCTAAATTCTCCCTGAAAAAATCGTTTTATTTTATTTGGTTTCTAAATTCTTCCTGAAAAAATCATTTTTTTTTTTTTCTAAAGTCTCCCTGAAAAAAAAAAAATCAAATCAGTGGGAGATTAATATTGCCCTTTCTGCTTGTGTGCCAGTCTTCTCCTCGGTGTGCCATCTCTCTCTCTCTCTCCAATTGTGGGCCATAGAAAGCCTATTATTTTATTAGCTTGATTTGGGTTCCAAAATCTACCTGAAAAAATCACTACATCAATCATTGGGAGAACAATATTGGCCTCTGGGCTTGTGTGCCACTCCTGACTCCTGTGTGTGTCATCTCTCACTCAGTGGGCCATAGAAAGCCTATTTTTTGTTTTATTTGTTTTCTAAATTCTCCCTGAAAAAATCATTTTATTTTATTTGGTTTCTAAATTCTTCCTGAAAAAATCATTTTTTTTATTATTTTTTTTTTCTAAAGTCTCCCTGAAAAAAAAAAAAAAATCAAATCAGTGGGAGATTAATATTGCCCTTTCTGCTTGTGTGCCAGTCTTGACTCCTGGGTGTGCCATCTCTCTCTCTCTCTCCAATTGTGGGCCATAGAAAGCCTATTGTTGTGAATTCTGTGGCTGAGTTCACTTCTGTGGTCACAAGTGGTATTGCAGTCTCTGGGCTTCCTCCCTCAGGTGTTTTGGTGAGCTCGTTGGCTGCCTTGCTATTTAGCTCCACCTGAGTCTGTCTTCCTTGCTCCTTGTCAATGTTCCAGTGTTGGATCTGAGCTACTGCATCTTTCCTTGGGCCTGCTGCTCTGCTAGATAAGTGCTTCTAGTTTGTTTTCTGTTTTTTTCTGTCCAGCTTGCTATTGTCTTTTGCTGGAAGCTCTGAGAAGCAGAGGGGTGCACCGCCGTGCTGTTAGTTCGGCACGGTGGGTCTTTTTGCCCCTTTGCGTGGTTTTCGTTTTAGGGTTTTTTGTAGACTGCATAGTTCTCTTTGCTATCCTCGCTCTGTCTAGAATATCGGGCCTCACTTTGCTGAATCTATTTCATTCCTACGTTTGTCTTTTCATCTTGCTAACAGTCATTATATGTGGGGGGCTGCCTATTCCTTTGGGGTATTTCTCTGAGGTAAGTCAGGCTTGTATTTCTATCTTCAGGCTAGTCAGCTCCTCAGGCAGTGCCGAGTTGCATAGGTAGTTGTTAGGCGCAATCCACTGCTGCTTATAGTTGTGTGAGGATAGATCAGGTACTGCAGTCTACAGAGATTCCACGTCTCAGAGCTCGTCCTATTGTTTTTGGTTATTGCCAGATCTCTGTATGTGCGCTGATTACTGCACGCTGTGTTGCCTGATTGCCAGCCATAACAGTACAAGGAGCCACACCAATGATTCCCAATAGAGGGAAAAAAGAAATCCTGACATCATTTTTTTTTCTTAGCTCTGTCTTCAGTCTTTTTTTTCCCCTAGACATTAGAGTGCTTCAGGACACAGCTGTGGACATGGATATTCAGGCTCTGTGCTCCTCAATGGATAATCTCGTTGTAAATGTACAAAAGATTCAAGATACTATTGATCAGAAATTGATGCTAGAACCAAGAATTCCAATTCCTGATTTGTTTTTTGGTGACAGAACTAAGTTCCTGAGCTTCAGAAATAATTGTAAGCTATTTTTGGCCTTGAAACCTCATTCTTCTGGTAATCCTATTCAACAGGTTTTGATTATTATTTCTTTTTTGCGCGGCGACCCACAGGACTGGGCGTTTTCTCTTACACCAGGAGATTCTGCATTGAGTAATGTTGATGCATTTTTCCAGGCGCTGGGATTGCTTTACGATGAGCCTAATTCAGTGGATCAGGCTGAGCAAAATCTGCTGGCTTTATGCCAGGGTCAGGATGATGTAGAAGTATATTGTCAGAAATTTAGGAAATGGTCAGTACTCACTCTGTGGAATGAATCTGCACTAGCGGCTTTGTTCAGAAAGGGTCTCTCTGAAGCTCTTAAGGATGTAATGGTGGGATTTCCTATGCCTGCTGGTTTGAATGAGTCTATGTCCTTGGCCATTCAGATCGGTCGTCGCTTGCGCGAGCGTAAATCTGTGCACCATCTGGCGGTACTTCCTGAGAGTAAACCTGAGCCTATGCAGTGCGACAGGACTATGACTAAAGTAGAACGGCAAGAACACAGACGTCTGAACAGACTGTGTTTCTATTGTGGTGATTCTACTCATGCTATTTCTAATTGTCCTAAACGCACTAGGCGGTTCGATAGCTCTGCCGTTATTGGTACTGTACAGTCCAAATTCCTTTTGTCCATTACCTTAATGTGCTCTTTGTCATCGTATTCTGTCATGGCGTTTGTGGATTCAGGCGCTGCCCTGAATCTGATGGATTTGGATTATGCTAAACGTTGTGGATTTTTCTTGGAGCCTTTGCGGTGTCCTATTCCGTTGAGAGGAATTGATGCTACACCTTTGGCCAAGAATAAGCCTCAGTACTGGGCCCAGCTGACCATGTGCATGGCTCCTGCACATCAGGAAGTTATTCGCTTTCTGGTACTGCATAATTTGCATGATGTGGTCGTGTTGGGGTTGCCATGGCTACAAACCCATAATCCAGTATTGGATTGGAACTCTATGTCGGTAACCAGCTGGGGTTATCAGGGAGTACATGGTGATGTTCCATTTTTGTCTATTTCGTCATCCATTCCTTCTGACATCCCAGAGTTCTTGTCGGACTTTCAGGATGTATTTGAAGAGTCCAAGTCTGATGCCCTACCTCCGCATAGGAATTGTGATTGTGCTTTCGATTTGATTCCTGGTAGTAAATTCCCTAAGGGTCGTTTATTTAATTTGTCCGTACCTGAACACACCGCTATGCGCAGTTATGTGAAGGAGTCCCTGGAGAAGGGACATATTCGCCCATCGTCGTCACCATTGGGAGCAGGGTTCTTTTTTGTAGCCAAGAAGGATGGTTCGCTAAGACCGTGTATTGATTACCGCCTTCTTAATAAGATCACTGTTAAGTTTCAGTATCCCTTGCCATTGATTTCTGACTTGTTTGCTCGGATTAAGGGGGCTAGTTGGTTTACTAAGATTGATCTTCGTGGTGCGTATAATCTGGTGAGAATCAGGCAGGGAGATGAATGGAAAACGGCATTTAATACGCCCGAGGGTCATTTTGAGTATCTGGTGATGCCGTTCGGACTTGCCAATGCTCCATCTGTTTTTCAGTCTTTTATGCATGACATTTTCCGTGAGTATCTGGATAAATTCTTGATTGTTTACTTGGATGACATTTTGATCTTCTCAGATGATTGGGAGTCTCATGTGAAGCAAGTCAGAATGGTTTTCCAGGTACTGCGTGCTAATTCCTTGTTCGTGAAGGGATCAAAGTGTCTCTTCGGTGTGCAGAAAGTTTCATTTTTGGGGTTCATCTTTTCCCCTTCTACTATCGAGATGGATCCGGTTAAGGTTCAGGCCATCCAGGATTGGACTCAGCCGACATCTCTAAAAAGTCTGCAGAAATTCCTGGGCTTTGCTAATTTTTATCGTCGCTTCATCTGTAATTTTTCTAGCATTGCCAGACCATTGACCGATTTGACCAAGAAGGGTGCTGATTTGGTTAATTGGTCTTCTGCTGCCGTGGAAGCTTTTCAGGAGTTGAAGCGTCGTTTTTGCTGTGCCCCTGTGTTGTGTCAACCTGATGTTTCTCTTCCGTTCCAGGTCGAGGTTGATGCTTCTGAGATTGGTGCAGGGGCGGTTTTGTCACAGAGAGGTTCTGGTTGCTCAGTGTTCAAACCATGTGCTTTCTTTTCCAGGAAATTTTCTGCTGCTGAGCGTAATTATGATGTGGGCAACCGAGAGTTGCTGGCCATGAAGTGGGCATTCGAGGAGTGGCGTCATTGGCTTGAGGGTGCTAAGCATCGCGTGGTGGTATTGACTGATCATAAGAACTTGACTTATCTCGAGTCTGCCAAGCGCTTGAATCCTAGACAGGCCCGTTGGTCGTTATTTTTTGCTCGTTTTGATTTTGTGATTTCATACCTTCCGGGCTCTAAAAATGTGAAGGCGGATGCTCTGTCTAGGAGTTTTGTGCCCGACTCTCCGGGGTTATCTGAGCCGGCGAGTATCCTCAAGGAAGGAGTCATTGTGTCTGCCATCTCCCCTGATTTGCGGAGAGTGTTGCAGAAATTTCAGGCTAATAAACCTGATCGTTGTCCGGCCGAGAAACTGTTCGTCCCTGATAGGTGGACTAGTAAAGTTATCTCTGAACTTCATTGTTCGGTGCTGGCCGGTCATCCAGGAATCTTTGGTACCAGGGACTTGGTTGCTAGATCCTTCTGGTGGCCATCTCTGTCACGGGATGTGCGTGCTTTTGTGCAGTCCTGTGGAATTTGTGCTAGGGCTAAGCCCTGCTGTTCACGTGCCAGTGGGTTGCTTTTGCCCTTGCCGGTCCCGAAGAGGCCTTGGACACATATTTCGATGGATTTCATTTCTGACCTTCCCGTTTCTCAAAAAATGTCGGTCATTTGGGTGGTCTGTGATCGCTTTTCTAAAATGGTCCATCTGGTGCCCTTGGTTAAATTGCCTTCCTCCTCTGATTTGGTGCCTTTGTTCTTCCAGCATGTGGTTCGTTTACATGGCATTCCTGAGAATATTGTTTCTGACAGAGGTTCCCAGTTTGTCTCGAGGTTCTGGCGAGCCTTTTGTGGTAGGATGGGCATTGACCTATCTTTCTCCTCGGCCTTCCATCCTCAGACTAATGGCCAGACCGAACGAACCAATCAGACCTTGGAAACATATCTGAGATGTTTTGTTTCCGCTGACCAGGATGATTGGGTGTCATTTTTGCCGTTGGCTGAGTTCGCCCTTAATAATCGGGCCAGCTCGGCTACCTTGGTCTCTTCATTTTTCTGCAATTCTGGGTTCCATCCTCGTTTCTCTTCAGGACAGGTTGAGTCTTCGGACTGTCCTGGTGTGGATTCTGTGGTGGACAGGTTGCAGCAGATCTGGACTCAGGTAGTGGACAATTTGACCTTGTCCCAGGAGAAGGCTCAGCTTTTCGCTAATCGCAGACGCCGTGTGGGACCCCGACTTCGTGTTGGGGATTTGGTTTGGTTATCTTCTCGTCATATTCCTATGAAGGTTTCCTCTCCTAAATTTAAACCTCGTTTTATTGGTCCGTATAGGATTTCTGAGATTCTCAATCCGGTGTCTTTTCGTCTGACCCTCCCAGACTCCTTTTCCATACATAATGTATTCCATAGGTCGTTGTTGAGGAGATACGTGGCACCTATGGTTCCATCTGTGGAGCCTCCTGCCCCTGTTTTGGTGGAGGGGGAATTGGAGTATATTGTGGAGAAGATTTTGGATTCTCGTGTCTCTAGACGGAAACTCCAGTATCTGGTCAAATGGAAGGGTTATGCTCAGGAAGATAATTCCTGGGTTTTTGCCTCTGATGTCCATGCCCCAGATCTTGTTCGTGCCTTTCATGTGGCTCATCCTGGTCGGCCTGGGGGTTCTGGTGAGGGTTCGGTGACCCCTCCTCAAGGGGGGGGTACTGTTGTGAATTCTGTGGCTGAGTTCACTTCTGTGGTCACAAGTGGTATTGCAGTCTCTGGGCTTCCTCCCTCAGGTGTTTTGGTGAGCTCGTTGGCTGCCTTGCTATTTAGCTCCACCTGAGTCTGTCTTCCTTGCTCCTTGTCAATGTTCCAGTGTTGGATCTGAGCTACTGCATCTTTCCTTGGGCCTGCTGCTCTGCTAGATAAGTGCTTCTAGTTTGTTTTCTGTTTTTTTCTGTCCAGCTTGCTATTGTCTTTTGCTGGAAGCTCTGAGAAGCAGAGGGGTGCACCGCCGTGCTGTTAGTTCGGCACGGTGGGTCTTTTTGCCCCTTTGCGTGGTTTTCGTTTTAGGGTTTTTTGTAGACTGCATAGTTCTCTTTGCTATCCTCGCTCTGTCTAGAATATCGGGCCTCACTTTGCTGAATCTATTTCATTCCTACGTTTGTCTTTTCATCTTGCTAACAGTCATTATATGTGGGGGGCTGCCTATTCCTTTGGGGTATTTCTCTGAGGTAAGTCAGGCTTGTATTTCTATCTTCAGGCTAGTCAGCTCCTCAGGCAGTGCCGAGTTGCATAGGTAGTTGTTAGGCGCAATCCACTGCTGCTTATAGTTGTGTGAGGATAGATCAGGTACTGCAGTCTACAGAGATTCCACGTCTCAGAGCTCGTCCTATTGTTTTTGGTTATTGCCAGATCTCTGTATGTGCGCTGATTACTGCACGCTGTGTTGCCTGATTGCCAGCCATAACAGCCTATTATTGTTTTTGCTTGATTTGAGTTCCAAAATCTACCTGAAAAAATCACTACATCAATCATTGGGAGAACAATATTGGCCTCTGGGCTTGTGTGCCACTCCTGACTCCTGTGTGCGTCATCTCTCACTCAGTGGGCCATAGAAAGCCTATTTTTTGTTTTATTTGTTTTCTAAATTCTCCCTGAAGAAATCATTTTATTTTATTTGGTTTCTAAATTCTTCCTTAAAAAATCATTTTATTCTATTATTTTTTTTTCTAAAGTATCCCTGAAGAAAAAAAAAAAAAAAAATCAAATCAGTGGGAGATTAATATTTACATTTGTGCTTCAGTGACAGTCCTGCGTGTGTGGCATCTCTCTCATTTGTTGCCACACACGCAGAGTGCCTGCGTGTGTGGCGCAGAGTGTGTAACATTGTGTGTAACAGAGTGTGTAACATTGTGCCTGATTTTCCTTGCGGTCTCACCCACCTGTAAAGGGGTAGCTAAATCATACTGAAGTTATAGCTCACCGTGTAAGTTGTGTGACAGCAACAAATACCGTTAGTTTGTTTACGTTTTTAAAACAATGAGGAAGTCTGGTGGAAGAGGTCGTGGCCGGGGGCGTTCATTGTCAGCTCGTAATGAGGGTAGTGGTAGTGGTGGAGCATCAGGTGGTCATGGGAAAAAAAATATTGCACCTAAGTCTGGAGCTGTGGAGCCAGGTTCGTCGTCTGGCTACACAAGGCCTCGAACGCTCCCTTTTCTGGGAGTAGGAAAACCGCTTTTAAAGCCGGAGCAGCAAGAGCAAGTTTTGGCTTATCTTGCTGACTCAGCCTCTAGCTCTTTTGCCTCCTCTCGTGAAACTGGTAAATGTAAAAGCAGCGCGTCGTTAGTGGATGTTCACGGTCAGGGACAAGTCGCTTCCTTGTCCTCTTCAGCAAAAACAACAACAGAGAAGAATGCAGCAGGCGACACAACGGGTTACTCCATGGAGCTCTTTACACATACCGTCCCTGGCTTAGAAAGTGAAGCAGTTAACAGTCCATGCCCATTACAAGTTGAATCTGACATGGAGTGCACTGATGCACAGCCACAGCCAGACTACTATGCTGGTCCTTTCACTCAGACCACAACATTGCCCTCACAGGGTAATGATCAAGAATCAGACCCTGATGAGACTATGTTGCCCCATCACGAACGCTATACCACCGACCGACATGGTGACACAGACGAAGTTGCACACGAGCTACAAGAAGAAGTAATAGATGACCCAGTTCTTGACCCCGATTGGCAGCCATTGGGGGAACAGGGTGCAGGCGGCAGCAGTTCTGAAGCGGAGGAGGAGGGGCCGCAGCAGGCATCAACATCGCAACAGGTTCCATCTGCCGGGCCCGTATCTTGCCCAAAACGCGTGGCAAAGCCAAAACCTGTTGGAGGACAGCGTGGCCATCCGGTTAAAGCTCAGTCTGCAATGCCTGAAAAGGTATCCGATGCTAGAAAGAGTGCAGTCTGGCATTTTTTTAAACAACATCCAATTGATCAGCGCAAAGTCATCTGTCAAAAAATGTTCAACTACCTTAAGCAGAGGGCAGAATCTGAAAAGTCTCAATACAAGTTGCATGCATAGACATTTAACCACCATGCATTTGCAAGCTTGGACTAACTACCAAACGTCCCTTAAGGTTGTAGCACCCTCGGCCAATGAAGCTAGTCATCAACGCAACATCCCTTCCGGCAGTGTAGGTCCACCATTTTCCGCACCACCTGCAGTATCTGTGCCGGTTTCTTTGCCAGGCCAAAGCAGTCAGGGTCAGGGAAACAACCAGTTTCGTAGTAGGAAACACTGCATCTAGGGCACTGGCGGCAACAATACCATCTCCCACCGTCTCTCAGTCTGCCATGTCCACCGGCACCCCCGCTAGTTCCACGATCTCCAGCTCTCCAGTCCAGCTCACCCTACATGAGACTATGGTTAGAAAAAGGAAGTACTTAGCCTCGCATCCGTGTACACAGGGTTTGAACGCCCACATAGCTAGACTAATCTCGTTAGAGATGATGCCCTACCGGTTAGTTGAAAGCGAAGCTTTCAAAGCCCTGATGGACTACGCTGTACCACGCTACGAGCTACCCAGTCGACACTTTTTTTCCAGAAAAGCCATCCCAGCCCTCCACCAGCATGTTAAAGAGCGCATCGTCCATGCACTCAGGCAATCTGTGAGCACAAAGGTGCACCTGACAACAGATGCATGGACCAGTAGGCATGGCCAGGGACGTTACGTGTCCATCACGGCACACTGGGTAAATGTGGTGGATGCAGGGTCCACAGGGGACTGCAAGTTTGGGACAGTTCTGCCTAGCCCACGGTCTAGGAAACAGTTGGCTGTAGCCGTTCGCACCCCCTCCTCCTCCTCCTCGTCCTCCTGCAGAAGCGAGACCTCGTCCACAGACCGCAGTCACACAACCACTCCATCCGCAGCTGCCACTGTTGCACACCAGGTCTCCCATTATGGGGCAGCTACTGGCAAACGTCAGCAGGCTGTATTGGCTATGAAGTGTTTGGGCGACAACAGACACACCGCGGAAGTTCTGTCTGAGTTCTTGCAGAAAGAAACGCAGTCGTGGCTGGGCACTGTAGATCTTGAGGCAGGCAAGGTAGTGAGTGATAACGGAAGGAATTTCATGGCTGCCATCTCCCTTTCCCAACTGAAACACATTCCTTGCCTGGCTCACACCTTAAACCTGGTGGTGCAGTGCTTCCTGAAAAGTTATCCGGGGTTATCCGACCTGCTCCTCAAAGTGCGTGGACTTTGCTCACATATCCGCCATTCGCCCGTACACTCCAGCCGTATGCAGACCTATCAGCGTTCTTTGAACCTTCCCCAGCATCGCCTAATCATAGACGTTGCAACAAGGTGGAACTCAACACTGCACATGCTTCAGAGACTGTGCGAACAGAGGCGGGCTGTTATGTTTTTGTGGGAGGATACACATACACGGGCAGGCAGTAGGATGGCAGTCATGGAGTTGTCAGGTGTGCAGTGGTCGAAGATTCAAGACATGTGTCAAGTCCTTCAGTGTTTTGAGGAATGCACACGGCTGGTTAGTGCAGACAACGCCATAATAAGCATGAGCATCCCCCTAATGCGTCTGCTGATGCAAAGTTTGACGCACATAAAGGATCAGGCGTCTGCAGCTGAGGAAGAGGAAAGCCTTGATGACAGTCAGCCATTGTCTGGCCAGGGCAGTGTACAGGACGAGGTAGCGGGCGAAGAGGAGGAGGAGGACGAGGAGGATGATGGGGATGATTATATTTTTAATGAGGAAGCTTTTCCGGGGCCACTGGAAATTGTTGGCGCGGCAAGGCCGGGTTCTGGTTTTTTGAGGGACACAAGTGACGTGGATTTGCCTGAAACTGCCCCTCAACCAAGCACAACCGCAGATTTGAGAACTGGAACTTTGGCCCACATGGCGGATTATGCCTTACGTATCCTCAAAAGGGACACACGCATTACTAAAATGATGAACGATGACGATTACTGGTTGGCCTGCCTCCTTGATCCTCGCTATAAAGGCAAATTGCAAAATATAATGCCACATGAGAACTTGGAACTAATATTAGCAACCAAACAATCAACTCTTGTTGACCGTTTGCTTCTGGCATTCCCTGCACACAGCGCCCGTGATCGTTCTCACACGAGCTGCAGGGGCCAGCAGACCAGAGGTGTTAGAGGGGCAGAAATCAGAAGTGGCGTTGGCCAGAGGGGTTTTCTGACCAGGTTGTGGAGTGATTTTGCTATGACCGCAGACAAGACAGGTACTGCAGCATCAATTCAAAGTGACAGGAGACAACATTTGTCCAGTATGGTTACAAACTATTTTTCATCCCTTATCGACGTTCTCCCTCAACCGTCATTCCCATTTGATTACTGGGCATCCAAATTAGACACCTGGCCAGAATTGGCAGAATATGCATTGCAGGAGCTTGCTTGCCCGGCAGCTAGTGTCCTATCAGAAAGAGTATTCAGTGCTGCAGGTTCAATACTAACAGAAAAAAGGACTCGTCTGGCTACCCAAAATGTAGATGATCTAACCTTCATTAAAATGAACCACAACTGGATTTCGAAATCTTTTGCCCCACCTTGCCCGGCTGACACCTAGCTTAACTATGAAAAGGTCTTGCCTGTGGACTATTCTGAATGACTTTTCCAATCTCGTAATTTTCTGCACCTGATTGTCCAGCATACGACATGTACACCTCACTAAATGGCAAACTCCCCACACGGGGCCGTGGTATCGCCACTTGGCGCCAGCACCCGTGAGAGTGCTGTTTGTCTGAAGAGGTGGGTGTGGCCCGCTTTTGGTCGACGGCACTGCCACTGGGTCCCTCATAGTACAATAAAGTGTCTCTGGCGGTGGTGGTGCGCACCCAACGTCAGACACACCATTGTAATATGAGGGGCCCTGGGCCTGTACCGCCGGCCACAAGACAGTTCCCCCCCCCAGCTCAAACAGTGCTCTACCACTTGCAAAATTATCTCTCACAGCTCCACCAATGTTTAGTCTATGCGCTGACATCCTTCAATGCCTGGCACTGACAATACCATTGTATTGACATTTTTGTTATGTTAGGCCTTCGAAGCCTGTCTGCGGTCCCTCCTTCCACTAGGCCTCCACTGACCATTGTACTGCTGCCCGTGTACCCCTGGAACCAATTTTAAATTGCCAACAGCCCTATATTTTTATGTTAGGCCTTCGAAGCCTGTCTGCGGTCCCTCCTTCCACTAGGCCTCCACTGACCATTGTACTGCTGCCCTTGTACCACTGGAACCAATTTTAAATTGCCAACAGCCCTATTTTTTTATGTTAGGCCTTCGAAGCCTGTCTGCGGTCCCTCCTTCCACTAGGCCTCCACTGACCACACCAATGCGGCCCGTGTACCCACGGAACCAATTTAAAATTGCCTACAGCCATGTGTTATTATGTTAGGCCTTCGATGCCTGTCTGCGGTCCCTCCTTCCACTAGGCCTCCACTGACCATTGTACTGCTGCCCTTGTACCACTGGAACCAATTTTAAATTGCCAACAGCCCTATTTTTTTATGTTAGGCCTTCGAAGCCTGTCTGCGGTCCCTCCTTCCACTAGGCCTCCACTGACCACACCACTGCTGCCCGTGTACCCACGGAACCAATTTAAAATTGCCTACAGCCATGTGTTATTATGTTAGGCCTTCGATGTCTGTCTGCGGTCACTCCTTCCACTAGGCCTCCACTGACCACACCACTGCTGCCTGTGTACCCCTGGATCCAATTTAAAATTGCCTACAGCAGCCCAATTTTTTTATTTTAGGCCTTTGATGCCTGTCTGCGGTCCGTTCTTTCTACTACTACTACACTGACCAGGCCACTGCTGCCCGTGTTCCCCTGTAACCAATTTAAAATTGCCAACAGCAATGTGTTATTATGTTAGGCCTTAGATGCCTGTCTGCGGTCACTCCTTCCACTAGGCCTCCACTGACCACACCACTGCTGCCCGTGTACCCCTGGAACTAATTTAAAATTGCCTACAGCCATGTGTTATTATGTTAGGCCTTCGATGCCTGTCTGCGGTCCCTCCTTCCACTAGGCCTCCACTGACCATTGTACTGCTGCCCTTGTACCACTGGAACCAATTTTAAATTGCCAACAGCCCTATTTTTTTATGTTAGGCCTTCGAAGCCTGTCTGCGGTCCCTCCTTCCACTAGGCCTCCACTGACCACACCACTGCTGCCCGTGTACCCACGGAACCAATTTAAAATTGCCTACAGCCATGTGTTATTATGTTAGGCCTTCGATGCCTGTTTGCGGTCACTCCTTCCACTAGGCCTCCACTGACCACACCACTGCTGCCCGTGTACCCACAGAACCAATTTTAAATTGCCTACAGCCATGTGTTATTATGTTAGGCCTTCGATGCCTGTCTGCGGTCACTCCTTCCACTAGGCCTCCACTGACCACACCACTGCTGCCCGTGTACCCCTGGAACCAATTTAAAATTGCCTACAGCCAGCCCAATTTTTTTATTTTAGGCCTTCGATGCCTGTCTGCGGTCCGTTCTTTCTACTACTACTACACTGACCAGGCAACTGCTGTCCGTGTTCCCCTGGAACCAATTTAAAATTGCCAACAGCAATGTGTTATTATGTTAGGCCTTCGATGCCTGTCTGCGGTCACTCCTTCCACTAGGCCTCCACTGACCACACCACTGCTGCCCGTGTACCCCTGGAACCAATTTAAAATTGCCTACAGCCATCTGTTATTATGTTAGGCCTTCGAAGCGTGTCTGCGGTCCTTCCTTCCAATAGTTCTCCACTGACCAGACCAATGCTGGCCGTGTACCCCTGGAACCCAGCTGAAAGTGCATGTAGCCTCCTTTTTTTCTTTGTTTTATATTTAGAAAGCCCAGATGAACTACGCTGTGCAACGGTTCAAGCTACCCAGTCGACATTTCTTTTGCGAGAAAAGCCATCCCAGCCCTCCACCGGCATGAAAAAGTCTGCATTGTCATAGCACTCAGGCAATCAAACAGTAGAAAGGTGCACCTGACAAGAGACGCATGGACCAGTAGGCATGTCCACAAAAAGTTATGTGTCCATTACGGCGCACTGGGTTAATGTGTTGGATGCATGGTCCACAGGGGACAGCCTACAAAGTCTGTCTGCAGTCCCTAATTCCAATTTTCCTCCGCTGACCACACCACTGCTGCCCGTGTACCCCTGGAACCAATTTTACAGTGTCTACAGCCTAATTTTGTTATGTTAGGCCTACTACGCCTGTCTGCGGTCCCTCCTTCCAATACTCATCGACTGACCACACCACTGCTGCCCGTGGACCCCTGGAACCTATTTTTAATTGCATAGAGCATCCTTTTTTTAATAGTAGGCGTACAAAGTCTGTCTGCGGTCCACTATTGAAATTGTCCTCCACTGCCCAGAGCACTGCTGCTTGTGTACCCCTGTAACTTTTTTAAGCTGCAGTGAGCCACATTTTTGGTTTAAGTCCTACTACCTGTGTCTGTCTGCGCCACTCAATTCAGCTGTGTTCCTTTGAAAAAAGCTGAGCATCAATAGTCTTGTTTTCAGCCTCTAGGAATTTTAAAACTGCATTGGGGGTACAACTTTGGTAGGGCCTACTAACGGTGTCTGCCTCCCCAAGGTGTGCCCCAGGTTTCCTCGCCATTGCTTCGATCTTAATGCTCTCGTTTAGTAGTTGTTGGAAACTACACTGCATTAGGCATACAAATTGGGTATGGGGTTTAGAGAGATGGTGTGTTCCACTCCAAGGTGTTCCCCAGGTTTCCTCTCCATTGCTTCGATCTTCATGCTCTCGTTTAGTAGTTGTTGAAAACTACACTGCATTAGGCCTACAAATTGGGTATGGGGTGTAGAGAGATGGTGTGTTCCACTCCAAGGAGTTCTCCAGGTTGCCTTTCCTGAGCTTCGATCTTCTGGCTCTCGTTTAGTAGTTGTTGGAAACTACGCTGCATTAGGCCTACAAATTGGGTACGGGGTGTAGAGAGATGGTGTGTTCCACTCCAAGGTGTTCCCCAGGTTTCATCCACATTGCTTCAGTCTTCCGACTCTCGTTTAGTAGTTGTAGAAAACTACACTGCATTAGGCCTACAAATTGGGTATGGGGTGTAGAGAGATGGTGTGTTCCACTCCAAGGTGTTCCCCAGGTTTCCTCTCCATTGCTTCGATCTTCATGCTCTCGTTTAGTAGTTGTTGGAAACTACGCTGCATTAGGCCTACAAATTGGGTATGGGGTGTAGAGAGATGGTGTGTTCCACTCCAAGGTGTTCTCCAGGTTGCCTTTCCTGAGCTTCGATCTTCCAGCTCTCGTTTAGTAGTTCTTGGAAACTACACTGCACTAGGCCTACAAATTGGGTATGGGGTGCAGAGAGATGGTGTGTTCCACTCCAAGGTGTTCTCCAGGTTGCCTTTCCTGAGCTTCGATCTTCCGGCTCTCGTTTAGTAGTTCTTGGAAACTACACTGCATTAGGCCTACAAATTGGGTATGGGGTGTAGAGAGATGGTGTGTTCCACTCCAAGGTGTTCTCCAGGTTGCCTTTCCTGAGCTTCGATCTTCCGGCTCTCGTTTAGTAGTTGTTGGAAACTACGCTGCATTAGGCCTACAAATTGGGTATGGGGTGTAGAGAGATGGTGTGTTCCACTCCAAGGTGTTCCCCAGGTTTCCTCGTCAATGCTTCGATCTTCATGCTCTCGTTTAGTAGTTGTTGGAAACTACACTGCATTAGGCCTACAAATTGGGTATGGGGTGTAGAGAGATGGTGTGTTCCACTCCAAGGTGTTCTCCAGGTTGCCTTTCCTGAGCTTCGATCTTCCGGCTCTCGTTTAGTAGTTGTTGGAAACTACGCTGCATTAGGCCTACAAATTGGGTATGGGGTGTAGAGAGATGGTGTGTTCCACTCCAAGGTGTTCCCCAGGTTTCCTCGTCAATGCTTCGATCTTCATGCTCTCGTTTAGTAGTTGTTGGAAACTACACTGCATTAGGCCTACAAATTGGGTATGGGGTGTAGAGAGATGGTGTGTTCCACTCCAAGGTGTTCTCCAGGTTGCCTTTCCTGAGCTTCGATCTTCCGGCTCTCGTTTAGTAGTTCTTGGAAACTACACTGCATTAGGCCTACAAATTGGGTATGGGGTGTAGAGAGATGGTGTGGTCCACTCCAAGGTGTTCTCCAGGTTGCCTTTCCTGAGCTTCGATCTTCCGGCTCTCGTTTAGTAGTTGTTGGAAACTACGCTGCATTAGGCCTACAAATTGGGTATGGGGTGTAGAGAGATGGTGTGTTCCACTCCAAGGTGTTCCCCAGGTTTCCTCGTCAATGCTTCGATCTTCATGCTCTCGTTTAGTAGTTGTTGGAAACTACACTGCATTAGGCCTACAAATTGGGTATGGGGTGTAGAGAGATGGTGTGTTCCACTCCAAGGTGTTCTCCAGGTTGCCTTTCCTGAGCTTCGATCTTCCGGCTCTCGTTTAGTAGTTGTTGGAAACTACGCTGCATTAGGCCTACAAATTGGGTATGGGGTGTAGAGAGATGGTGTGTTCCACTCCAAGGTGTTCCCCAGGTTTCCTCGCCAATGCTTCGATCTTCATGCTCTCGTTTAGTAGTTGTTGGAAACTACGCTGCATTAGGCCTACAAATTGGGTATGGGGTGTAGAGAGATGGTGTGTTCCACTCCAAGGTGTTCCCCAGGTTTCGTCCACATTGCTTCAGTCTTCCGACTCTCGTTTAGTAGTTGTAGAAAACTACACTGCATTAGGCCTACAAATTGGGTATGGGGTGTAGAGAGATGGTGTGTTCCACTCCAAGGTGTTCCCCAGGTTTCCTCTCCATTGCTTCGATCTTCATGCTCTCGTTTAGTAGTTCTTGGAAACTACACTGCATTAGGCCTACAAATTAGGTATGGGGTGTAGAGAGATGGTGTGTTCAACTCCAAGGTGTTCTCCAGGTTGCCTTTCCTGAGCTTCGATCTTCCGGCTCTCGTTTAGTAGTTCTTGGAAACTACACTGCATTAGGCCTACAAATTGGGTATGGGGTGTAGAGAGATGGTGTGTTCCACTCCAAGGTGTTCTCCAGGTTGCCTTTCCTGAGCTTCGATCTTCCGGCTCTCGTTTAGTAGTTGTTGGAAACTACGCTGCATTAGGCCTACAAATTGGGTATGGGGTGTAGAGAGATGGTGTGTTCCACTCCAAGTTGTTCCCCAGGTTTCCTCGCCAATGCTTCGCTCTTCATGCTCTCGTTTAGTAGTTGTTGGAAACTACACTGCATTAGGCCTACAAATTGGGTATGGGGTGTAGAGAGATGGTGTGTTCCACTCCAAGGTGTTCTCCAGGTTGCCTTTCCTGAGCTTCGATCTTCCGGCTCTCGTTTAGTAGTTGTTGGAAACTACACTGCATTAGGCCTACAAATTGGGTATGGGGTGTAGAGAGATGGTGTGTTCCACTCCAAGGTGTTCCCCAGGTTTCCTCTCCATTGCTTCGATCTTCATGCTCTCGTTTAGTAGTTGTTGGAAACTACGCTGCATTAGGCCTACAAATTGGGTATGGGGTGTAGAGAGATGGTGTGTTCCACTCCAAGGTGTTCTCCAGGTTTCGTCCACATTGCTTCGGTCTTCCGACTCTCGTTTAGTAGTTGTAGAAAACTACACTGCATTAGGCCTACAAATTGGGTATGGGGTGTAGAGAGATGGTGTGTTCCACTCCAAGGTGTTCCCCAGGTTTCCTCTCCATTGCTTCGATCTTCATGCTCTCGTTTAGTAGTTGTTGGAAACTACGCTGCATTAGGCCTACAAATTGGGTATGGGGTGTAGAGAGATGGTGTGTTCCACTCCAAGGTGTTCTCCAGGTTGCCTTTCCTGAGCTTCGATCTTCCGGCTCTTGTTTAGTAGTTCTTGGAAACTACACTGCATTAGGCCTACAAATTGGGTATGGGGTGTAGAGAGATGGTGTGTTCCACTCCAAGGTGTTCTCCAGGTTGCCTTTCCTGAGCTTCGATCTTCCGGCTCTCGTTTAGTAGTTGTTGGAAACTACGCTGCATTAGGCCTACAAATTGGGTATGGGGTGTAGAGAGATGGTGTGTTCCACTCCAAGGTGTTCCCCAGGTTTCCTCGCCAATGCTTCGATCTTCATGCTCTCGTTTAGTAGTTGTTGGAAACTACACTGCATTAGGCCTACAAATTGGGTATGGGGTGTAGAGAGATGGTGTGTTACACTCCAAGGTGTTCTCCAGGTTGCCTTTCCTGAACTTCTATCTTCAGGCTCTCATTAAATTGTGGTTAAATGGAACAACTGCATTTGGCGTACTAGTTGGTTTGGGGCCTACTATCGGTGTCTGCCACTCCTTGCTGTTCTCCTGGTTTCCTGTCCTGAAATTCCATTTTCAGGCTCTCGTTAAGTAGTTGTTAATGTTAGACTGCATTTGGCCTACTAGTTGGGTTGGGGCCTACTATCGGTGTCTGCCATTCCTTGCTGTTCTCCTCCACTGAACAAAGCTGTGCCGCCTGTTTACTACGGTTGCCAATTTTGAACTGCATTTCGACTACTTACTGATTTGGGCCTACTCTCTGTGTCAGCCTCTCATTCCAGTTGTCCTCCACTGCAATGCCCCCTGGTTAGTCCTGTGTTACCAATTTTGAACTGCATTTAGCCAACTTTATTCTTTGGGCCTATATCTGTGTTTCCTCCTCATCCTGCCCATTGCCCAGCCAGTGATAGATGAGTCTGCTGGTACATTGACCCATAACGCAAAATTCCCCGTGCACGCTACACAGCAAGATTGTGACCCTGCTGAAAGTCAGGTTCCTCTTCCCGCATACCATACCACCTTACACGGGGACAAAAGGAAGGTGCAGATGAAAGTGCAGGTTCCTTCATCAGGTGGGGGGAGGAATACTAGTTGGCGACGTCACTGGCACAGGGCCTCTCATAGTACGCAAAAGTGTTGCTGCCGGTGGGAGGCGCCCCCGCCGTGCAAACACACCGCTGTACTTTGAGGGGCCCTGTGCCAGTGCCAATGCCAACGAGTGGGCCCCCCCTGCTTGCTCAGGTTCACAGCACTTGCAAAGTTGAAATACTTACCTCTCCCTGCTCCACTGCCGTGACGTGGTCCAAATTTACTGGGCCCACTAATTACTTGAACCAGCCCTACCCCCCACAACTTTAGCCAAATGACCCCCAATTTAAAATGCCTTCCAATTATTATAAGCTAAATTACGATTGACAAGCTTCTGTAACAAGAATGGATGTTTTTGCCATTAAAATGGGCAGTGTAGGTGTTTTCTTGGCCTCCACTCACTGCCGACTATGCTCCCCCATTGACTTGCATTGGGTTTCGTGTTTCGAGCGATACCCGACTTTTCGCCATAATCGGCCGATTCCACTCGACTCGACTTCTAAGATAGTCGGGTTTCGCGAAACACGACTCGACTCTAAAAAGGTCAAGGTCGCTCAACCCTATTTGTAGCATCCAGTGTGTTATAGAAGCCTAATCCAGTGCCGCAAAAAATGTTCTGCTCCTAGTTTGATACTGCAAATTGAGATACTGATTTGGCTCTTATCCTAAGTCATATTGCAAGACTTGCTAAAGGGTTGGTTGTGATTTGTAGGATCGCTACTTCCAACAGGTGGCGCTATAGAGTTCAAGTCCATTTTTTCTCTGAAGAGGCAATTTGCATATTAAATTTCCCAGAAGAGCATGGCACAGCGAATAAGCCTCCTTACCTTGACAAGCCAGAGCGGGTATGTCACTCTCCACAAGGAGAAACCTTACCCCTTAGACCTAAGACCAGAGCCTCTCACCTAGCCAAATCAGTTCTCATGTTTCGCACTGACGAGGGCCAAAAGCCTGAAACACCATGTCTGTGAATTGAGATACTCATTAGGCTCTTATTCTAAGTCATATTGCAAGACTCATTAAAGGGTTGATTGTGACTTGTAGTATAGCTACTTCCAACAGGTGGTGTTATAGAGTTCAAGTCCTCTTTTTCTCTGGAGGCAATTTGCATATTAAATTTCCCAGAGGAGCATTGCATGGCGAATAAGCCTCCTTACCTTGACAAGCCAGAGCTGATATGTCACTCTCCGCAGGGAGAAACCTTACCCCTTAGACCTCAGTCCAGAGCCTCTCACCTAGCCAAATTAGTTCTCATACTTCACACTGATGAGGGCCAACAGCCTGGAACACCGTGTCTGTGAATTGAGGTACTGATCTGGCTCTTATCCTAATTCATATTGCAAGACTTGCTAAAGGGTTGATTGTGACTTGTAGGATCGCTACTTCCAACAGGTGGCGCTATAGAGTTCAAGTCCTCATTTTCTTTGAAGAGGCAATTTGCATATTAAATTTTCAGGAGGAGCATTGCATGGAAAATAGGCCTCCTTACCTTACCAAGCTAGAGCTCTCGACAAGGAGAAACTTTTCCCCTATAGACCTCAGTCTAGAGCCTCTCATATAGCCAAATCACATCTTCTGCTTCATCCTCCTCCTCTGTTATCGTGCCAACTATTGAGACGCAGGTCTTTGACCGCAGAACCTTGGGTTCTTTATCAGCTACAGTCATGCTGACTGAGAGCTCACCTTCAGCTGTAACGGAAGCGGACATGCCTGATGATTTTGACCGATCTCAGAGAGCGATCACACCACAACTTTCTGAATCCACCTTAACATCTCTGCCTGCACCTCTCTCATGGTTTAGCAGTTTGTCAGATTCACTGTACTCCACACTCTCTCAGCACAGCAGCCAGCCCACGGTTCTGCAGTTTTGGTGATGTAAAAGATTGTTTCCTCCTACGCTTGACAAAGCTAAGAAGTTGAACTCTAACATTTCCAATCTGTTGGCCACGGAAATGTGGCCTTTCTACATGGTAGATACGGATGGCTTCCGAAAGCTGATGTCCATCGCATTTCCGCAGCACCAAATGCCTGGTCACCATTACCTTTCTAAAAAAGCTGTGCCTGCGCTACACCAGTATGTCGCAGACAACATCACCTGTTCCTTCACCAAATCTGTCTGCCAGAGTGCATTTCACCACAGATACTTGGATGAGTAAGCATGGCCAAGAATGTTACATCTCGCTGACTTGGCACTGAGTGACTCTGGTGTCTGTGGGGGCAGGTGCTGCTCCACAAATCTTGAAATCTCCAACATTGTGCTTCTTTCTGAGTCACTCCTTTGTTGCCTTTGCTGTATGACCATAGCACCTTCTCCTAATCATTCATAGAATCATCCAGGTGTTCATTGGCAAACTTCTGATAGGCCTGGACACATGCCTTCTTGAAAAAGGGGACCTTGAGGGCAATTCAGGATTTTAAACTTTTACGGCAAAATGTGTTACCAATGGTTTTCGTGGTGACTGTGTTCCCAACTGCTTTGAGACACGTTCACCCTGCGTAGTTTTAGGCTGATCACTCACCTTCCTCATGATCAAGGATACTACAAGAGGTGAGATTTTGCATGGTGCCCCAGATCGATGTCAATTGAAAGTCATTTTGTATTTCATCCATGTTCTTACTATTGCACCAACAGTTGTCTTCTTCTCACCCAGAGTCTTACTTATGGTTTTGCAGCCATTCCTGCTTTGTGAAGGTCTATAATCTTGTCCCTGACATCCAAATAAAGCTCTTTGGTCTTGCCCTTGTTGTAGAGGTTAGTGTCTGACTGCTTAATTGAGTCTGTGGACAGGAGACTTTTATAAAGGTGACTATGTAAAACAGCTGTCTTTATCGCTCACTATAACCTTCTATCACTCCCCTTATGCTACTTTCACTCTCACAACACTGAAATTATGCTCTCCCTATGCTGTTTCCGGCTGCAATGTACGCAAAATTGTGCCGGCAGTCTTTAAATAGTCCCTATGAAGCTGTAAGGCCAGCCAATCACAATAATGCCACACCAAAGATGTCACTGACATTACTGTGATTGGCAAGCCTTCCCAACTTGTTCATTGGCTACAAATAAAGTGCCAAACATGCTGGGCGGGTCACTCGAATATACTGAGGAGAATACCTAATTACTCGTTGAGTAACGAATAGCCTGAATACCGTACTATTCGTGCGAGTAACAAATAGTGCCAAATGTATTCACTCATCACTAGTAGCAAACCTATATCTGCATCAATTATGTTACTAATAGTGTTGAGCATTCCGATATTGCAAATATCGGATATCGGCCAATATTCGAAGTATTGGAATTCAGATACCGAGTTCCGATACTTTCTTAATATCGGATACCAGAATCGGAAGTTCCCATAATTCAATAAGCCAGTTTCACTTAATTCAGCCAATGAGGAATCTCCTAAGAAGTGTAAGCACATCCTGTTATGCATATTAGTAACTACTGGCATGGCTGTGAATGGCTGCTGAAATGATGTCATGATGCACTATAAAAGTCGCCGCCGCCATTTTGGGTTCACTCTGCTGTGAATTCAGTTAGGGACAGGACGCTGTGTTCTGACTGAGGCCCAGTTTGAGATAGCGATTTGTTTCATTGTGCTTTACCAAGGATAATTTAGCAACCGCTGTGTGAGAACCTTGTTTTTGCCTTGCAGCGCTGTTCACGGCTGTCTGCAAAGTCTCTGTGTGAGTGCAGCTCACTCTGCAGTCTGTTCTGCAGCCACAGCCGGTTGTAGACAGCTCAGTGTGCATCACTGCCTCATACTGTTCCATTGTCCTTTTTTCAATTAGTGCTGCCTGCTGCACATTTTATCTTGATTTATCTTATTAGTTGGTTTCCATCCGAATCCTGCTAGATTGTGGAAAAACACTATATAGGAGAACATAGAGGAGCTTTTTTAGGCCTTGCAGCACCATTCACGGCTGTCTGCAAGGTCTATGTGTGAGTGCAGTTCACTCTGTAGTCTGTTCTGCAGCCACAGCTGGTTGTAGTCAGCTCAGCGTGCGTCACTGCCTCATACTGTTCCATTGTCCTTTTTTCAATTAGTGCTGCCTGCTGCACATTTTGTTCAGATTTATCCTATTAGTGGGTTTCCATCCGTATCCTGCTCGATTGTGGAAAAACACTATATAGGAGTACATAGAGGAGCTTTTTTTGGCCTTGCAGCGCCGTTCACGGCTGTCTGCAAGGTCTCTGTGTGAGTTCAGCTCATGCTGTAGTCTGTTCTGCGAAAAAAACAAAAAGTAAATAAATTTCACCAAACACTCCACTTTACAGTTGTGTAGGCCACATTAGCTCATATTAAAGTCTAGTCCAAACTTTATAAAATTAGTGTTTCTTATACCTGTTAGCACCTGTTCAGGAATAAGCACTCTAAGCCCTTAGTACTTTTCTGCCTATCTTTATTAGTCTACCAAAATGAAGAAGGCAGGGAGTAAGGCACGTGGTCGTGGGCATAGATGTGGAGCAGGGAGAGGACATGGGGATTCTGTGTCTGCTGCGGGCACCGGTGACTCATCATTCCCCAGTTTTAGCAGGGAACAGTCCTTCATGCGCAGCTGCTGCGGGACGAACAAATTGAAGCTGTTGTCAGATTGATGGCAGCTAACGCATCAACATCAATTAGTGCCACATCCTCCCATGCACAGAGCACTGAAGAGCATCCATCTGTCTCTTCACCACCTGCCAAATTGCCAAGGCAGTCAGAGCGCCCAGGACAGGAGCCATCTTTACTTCTGTTCTCTGAATCTCTTGGCTTGGAAAGAGGGGGCCATGCAAGTAGCATTCGAGAAACTGAAGAAGAGGCAGTATGCAGTGATGCGCAACTGCTTTGTCTCTCTGAATCTGAAGAGGCGGGTGGGTCAGTGCCTATGGTCAGCATACCACAGTACGCATCTGATGATGAGACTCAGGTGCCACTTTCTGGTGCATACTGTGCTGCCCAGACTACCCAGGAGAAGCAGTTGTTGGAAGAGGATAGTGCAGATGATGAGGTCCTTGACCCATCATGGCATGAGATACAGGAAGGTGGTGGGAGCAGCTCTAAAGAAGAGATTCCCCGAACGGCCCAAAGAGGGAGAGGGAGGGGGAAGTCTGCGTTGCCTGTAGCCTCCACTTCGGCACCCATTTGGAGCATGCCTCTTCCAAAACCCAAAATGGGCGCTCCCAAGACTTGCAGTGCCTGGTCCTTTTTTGACACAGTTGCAGATGACATTTGCTTTGTCAAATGCAAGCTGTGTAATCAGAAAGTCAAAAGAGGGAAAAGTGTCAGCAACCTCAATACCACAAATATGTGGAAAAATGTGTGGATCAAGCACGTGGTGGAGTTACAAAAACAAACTGAAGACCTAGGCCAACCTACAGCGGCACCTACCACCTCCTCAGCTCGTGTTGTAGCCTCTTCTTCCTGCTCTCACACAGCTGGTTCGGCTTCCTCACAGGATCGCCAAGAAAAAACATCTGGGACTGTTGTACAGAGATCCAGTGTAATTCCACCCACAGCACCATGTTCCCTGTCATCCTCACACTCCCAGCCCAGTCTACAGCCATCGGTAGCACGGGCATGGGAGAAAAGGTGGTCATTCTCGGCAAACCACCCCCGAGCACAGGCTCTGAATGCTGGCAATGCAAAACTACTTTCCCTTGAAATGCTGTCATTCAGGCTGGTGGAGACTGACACCTTCTGTAACTTGATGGCATTGGCAGTCCCACAATATAACGTGCCCAGCCGCTTTTATTTCAGCAGGCAAGCCGTCCCTGCCCTGCAAAAGCATGTGGAGGGAAACATTAAACATGCACTACTAAACGCCGTCAGTAGCAAGGTCCACCTCACCACCGATGCGTGGACCAGTCACCATGGACTGGGACGATACCTTTCCCTCACTGCCCATTGGGTAAATGTTGTGGTGCCGGGTACAGATCTTGCGAGTGGCGCTGTATATGTTCTGCCAACTCCAAGGATTGCAGGAATCCAGTCTGTACACATTGACTCCTCCTCATACTCCAGTTCCTCTGAATCAGCGCTGCAGGAGCCATAACAGTCCACCTCCACATAGACCCGTGAACGCTTACCTGTTACGACCGATATGAGCACAGCCATGGCCAAACGTCAACAGGCCGTATTGAAATTAATTTCTTTGGGGAATCGAAGCCACACTGCAGGAGCCCTGGAATGCCATCAAGCAGGAGAGAGAAATGTGGTTTGTGCCAGCGAATCTCCAGCCAGGCATGGAAGTGTGTGACAATGGCCGAAATCTGGTGGCAGCTCTGGCCCTGGGCAACCTCACTCACATCCCATGTATGGCATATGTGCTCAACTTGGTCGTGCAGAGTTTTTGAGGGACTATCCAGATCTTGATGCACTGCTGCACAAAGTCTGCATAGAGTGTGCTCACTTGCGGCGTTCCAGCATGGCAAGATCACGCATTGCTGCTCTGCAGCGCCGATTCCGCCTTCTGGAACATCGCATCATATGTGACCTACCCACCAGGTGGAATTCAACGTTACATATGTTGGAGCGGTTGTGTGAGCAGCAGCCAGCAGTAATGGAGTACCAGCTGCATCAGGCGCAAAAAAGTTGCACTGCACGCCATTCAGACTTCACAACCACTGAGTGGGCCACTATGATGGACATCTGCCAGGTTTTGCGTGCCTTCGATGATTCCACGTGGATGGCACTAGTCAGCATGACAATCCCCCTTATCTGCCTGCTTGAAAAAACACTGCAAGCGCTAAGGGATGAGATTGTGGAAGAGGTGCAGGATGAGGAGTCACAAATGCCATCTGCTTCTGGACAGTCTGCGCAACATGGTTCCTCACAAAGGCCTGGACATGGGACACTTTGTGAGGAGGATGAGGAGGAGTCAATGGAGGAGAAAGACATCTGTCCAGAGGAGGGAGTTACACAATGCTCCAGTAGTCAGTATGTAGAGTGAGGGTGGAGTGATGCAGAGCAGGCAGAGATCACGCCTCAAGCAGGGGACAGCGTTTCTTGGCCAGTTGGCAGTCTGCAGCACATGGTTGATTTCATGCTGCAGTGCCTGAGAAACGACCACCGCATCGCCCACATTCTCAACACGGCTGATTATTGGGTATACACCCTCCTAGATCCTCGCTACCGGGACAACTTACAAAGCCTCATAACACCGTTGAACCGGGAGCATAAAATGCGGGAGTACCAAGACACACTGGTGCATTCCATCATCTTCTCCAGTCCAACCGAGAGTAGTGCTGCTAGAACTTTACAAAGCTGCTCAGTGCGTCGAGGCAGTGGAGGAAGCTCAGCACAAAGAGGGAGTAGAAGCAATGCCTCAGCACAAGGCAAGACCAGTATGGCCCAACTGTGGCAAAGTTTTGTGAGCCCGCCATAAATGTCTACACCATCACAGATGGCTCCAGTCAGCAGGAGAAAACGTTTCCGTCATATGGTGACAGACTACATGTCTTGCCCTCTCAGAGTACTCCCAGATGGCTCTTCCCCTTCAACTTTTGGGTCTCTAAGCTGAATACATGGCCAGAGCTTAGCCAGTATACATTAAAGTTGCTGGTTTGCTCTGCTGCTAGTGTATTATCGGAACACGTCTTTAGTGCTGCAGGTGGTGTACTAACAGACCGTCGCATGCAACTATCCTCCGATAACGTTGACCGGCTTACTTTTCTGAAAATGAACAAGTCCTGGATCTTGCAGGAATTCGCCACTCTTCTTCCAGAGTAAATAATTGGTTGGCAACAGTATCCAGGTCTCCTGTTTTGTTCATGTTTCTACCACCTGAACTGTAATCCCTGGGCTCCAACACTGCAAGTTGCTGCTCAGAAGAGTCTTTGGCATGGGTACTCCCTCATGCCCAGCCTGGTTCCAGCATGATAGCTGTTTCCGGGTAGTGTCAAGGTTACTTTGCCTCCAATACATAGTCCTGTCAGGTTGCGGTCGGGTTAGCCAACTCTTTGGTGCCTGCAGTTTAGGTGCTTCCTATGTGGGCTGCGGGAACTGGCAATCAAGGCTGGTTCCGTAGTGTAAATAGGGCAAGCTCCCCCTGTAGGACTGTTGGTTTTCGGTAACTATGGCCGGCTCACGGCTTAGGAATTTTTTTTTCCTGTGGATCTTCTGCAGCCAATCTGAGTTCCAGCACGATTAGCTGGTTCTTTGGAAGACAATCTTGAATAGGTCCCCCTGGTTCCAGTACCGTCAGCTGGTTCCAGGCAGAGCCTTTGGCTTAGGTGCCTCCTTCTGGGTATCTGAGTTCCACCAATGTCTGATGGTCCTTGGTAGTGCTTTCTGGCACGGGTACCTCCTGCTTAGGAACCGGATTCCAGTACCGTCAGCTGGTCCTCGGTAGTTCCATTGGCTCTTGTACCTTCGGCTACTCATCCGGGTTCCAGCACCGTCAGCTGTTTCCCAGCAGTTTCTTTGGCACGGGTACTCTCTCCTACCCAGCCTGGTTCCGGCACACCAGCTGTTTCCCAGTAGTGTCAAGGTCACTTTACCTCCAATATGTTGTCCTGTCGGGTTTCGGTCGAGTTAGCCAACTCTATGATGCCTGCAGTTTAGGTGTTTCCTATATGGGCTGTGGGAACTGGCTATCAAGGCTGGTTCCATAGTGCCAATAGGACAAGCTCCCCCTTTAGGACTGTGGGTTTTCGGTAACTACAGCCGGCTTGCGGCCTAGGAATTTTTTTTTCCTGTGGACCTTCTGCTGCCTATCTGAGTTCCAGCACCTTTCTCTGGTTCTTTGGAAGACAATCTTGAATAGGCCCCCATGGTTCCTGTACCGTCAGCTGGCTCCAGGCAGTGCCTTTTGCTTAGGTGCCTCCTTCTGGGTATCCGAGTTCCACCAACGTCTGGTGGTCCTTGGTAGTGCTTTCTGGCACGGGTACCTCCTGCTTAGTAACCGGGTTCCAGTACCTTCAGCTGGTCCTTGGTAGTTCCATTGGCTCTTGTACCTTCTGTTACCAATCCGAGTTCCAGTACCATCAGCTGGTTCTCGGCAGTGTATTTTTCTCTTGTACCTTCTGCTCCCCATCCTGGCTCTTGTACCGTCAGCTGGTTCCAGGCAGAGCCTTTGGCTTAGGTGCCTCCTTCTGGGTATCCGAGTTCCACCAACGTCTGGTGGTCCTTGGTAGTGCTTTCTGGCATGGGTACCTCCTGCTTAGTAACCGGGTTCTAGTACCGTCAGCTAGTCCTCGGTAGTTCCATTGGCTCTTGTAACTTCTGTTACCAATCCGAGTTCCAGTACCGTCAGCTGGTTCTCTGCAGTGTATTTTTCTCTTGTACCTTCTGCTCCCCATCCTGGCTCTTGTACCGTCAGCTGGTTCCAGATGGAGCCTTTGGCTTAGGTGCCTTCTTCTGGGTATCTGAGTTCCACCAACATCTGGTAGTCCTTGGTAGTACTTTCTGGCATGGGTACCTCCTGCTTAGTAACCAGATTCCAGTACCATCAGCTAGTCCTCGGTAGTTCCATTGGTTCTTGTACCTTCTGCTACCCATCCGGGTTCCAGTACCATTAGCTGGTTCTCGGCAGTGTCTTTTGCTCTTGTACATTCTGCTCCCCATCCTGGTTCCAGTACCGTCAGCTAGTTCCAGGCAGAGCCTTTGTCCTAGGTGACTCCTTCTGGGTATCCGAGTTCCACCAATGTCTGGTTGTCCTTGGTAGTGCTTTCTGGCACGGGTAACATAGTAACATAGTAACATAGTTAGTAAGGCCGAAAAAATACATTTGTCCATCCAGTTCAGCCTATATTCCATCATAATAAATCCCCAGATCTACGTCCTTCTACAGAACCTAATAATTGTATGATACAATATTGTTCTGCTCCAGGAAGACATCCAGGCCTCTCTTGAACCCCTCGACTGAGTTCACCATCACCACCTCCTCAGGCAAGCAATTCCAGATTCTCACTGCCCTAACAGTAAAGAATCCTCTTCTATGTTGGTGGAAAAACTTTCTCTCCTCCAGATGCAAAGAATGCCCCCTTGTGCCCGTCACCTTCCTTGGTATAAACAGATCCTCAGCGAGATATTTGTATTGTCCCCTTATATACTTATACATGGTTATTAGATCGCCCCTCAGTCATCTTTTTTCTAGACTAAATAATCCTAATTTCGCTAATCTATCTGGGTATTGTAGTTCTCCCATCCCCTTTATTAATTTTGTTGCCCTCCTTTGTACTCTCTCTAGTTCCATTATATCCTTCCTGAGCACCGGTGCCCAAAACTGGACACAGTACTCCATGTGCTGTCTAACTAGGGATTTGTATAGGCAGTATAATACTCTCATCATGTGTATCCAGACCTCTCTTAATGCACCCCATGATCCTGTTTGCCTTGGCAGCTACTGACTGGCACTGGCTGCTCCAGGTAAGTTTATCCTACTTAGTAACCGGGTTCCAGCACCGTCAGCTGGTCCTCGGTAGTTCCATTGGCTCTTGTACCTTCTGCTACCCATCTGGGTTCCAGTACCGTCAGTTGGTTCCAGGCAGAGCCTTTGGCTTAGGTGCCTTCTTCTGCGTATCCGAGTTCCACCAACGTCTGGTGGTCCTTGGTAGTGATTTCTGGCATGGGTACCTCCTACTTAGTACCCGGGTTTCAGTACTGTCTGCTAGTCCTCGGTACTTACATTGGCTCTTGTACCTTCTGCTACCCATCCGGGTTCCAGTACCGTCAGCTGGTTCTCGGCAGTGTCTTTTGGTCTTGTTCCTTCTGCACCCTATCCTGGTTCCAGTACCATCAGCTGGTTCTAGGCAGAGCCTTTGGCTTAGGTGCCTCCTTCTGGGTATCTGAGTTTCACCAACGTCCGGGGGTCCTTTGTAGTGCTTTCTGGCACGGGTACCTCCTGCTAAGTAACCAGGTTCCAGTACCGTCAGCTGGTCCTCGGTAGTTCCATTGGCTCTTGTACCTTCTGCTATCCATCCGGGTTCCAGTACCGTCAGCTGGTTCTCGGCAGTGTCTTTTGCTCTTGTTCCTTCTGCTCCCCATCCTGGTTCCAGTACCATCAGCTGGTTCCAGGCAGAGCCTTTGGATTAGGTGCCTCCTTCTGGGTATCTGAGTTCCACCAATGTCGGGAGGTCCTTGGTAGTGCTTTCTGGCATGGGTACCTCCTGCTTAGTAACTGGGTTTCAGTACCGTCAGCTAGTCCTCGGTAGTTCCATTGGCTCTTGTACCGTCTCCTACTCATCCGGGTTCCAGTACCGTCAGCTGGTTCTCGGCAGTGTCTTTTGCTCTTGTTTCTTCTGCTCCCCATCCTGGTTCCAGTACCGTCAGCTGGTTCCAGGCAGAGTCTTTGGCTTAGGTGCCTCCTTCTGGGTATCCGAATTCCACCAACGTCTGGTGGTCCTTGGTAGTGCTTTCTGGCACGAGTACCTTCTGCTTAGTAACCGGGTTCCAGTATCGTCAGCTGGTCCTCGGTAGTTCCATTGGCTCTTGTACCTTCGGGAAGCCATCCGGGTTCCAGTACCGTCAGCTGGTTCTCGGCAGTTCCTCAGCCTTTTTGTACCTTCTGCTACATTTCCAAGTTCATTTCATTTCCAAGTTTCTAAAACAATCCACAGCGAGGAGATTGGAACAAAACAAAATCCTCTAAACTGCATGCTCGCAAACGCCAGAAGCCTGACAAACAAGATGGAAGAACTAGAAGCCGAAATATCTACAGGTAACTTTGACATAGTGGGAATAACCGAGACATGGTTAGATGAAAGCTATGACTGGGCAGTTAACTTACAGGGTTACAGTCTGTTTAGAAAGGATCGTAAAAATCGGAGAGGAGGAGGGGTTTGTCTCTATGTAAAGTCTTGTCTAAAGTCCACTTTAAGGGATGATATTAGCGAAGGAAATGAGGATGTCGAGTCCATATGGGTCGAAATTCATGGAGGGAAAAATGGTAACAAAATTCTCATTGGGGTCTGTTACAAACCCCCAAATATAACAGAAACCATGGAAAGTCTACTTCTAAAGCAGATAGATGAAGCTGCAACCCATAATGAGGTCCTGGTTATGGGGGACTTTAACTACCCGGATATTAACTGGGAAACAGAAACCTGTGAAACCCATAAAGGCAACAGGTTTCTGCTAATAACCAAGAAAAATTATCTTTCACAATTGGTGCAGAATCCAACCAGAGGAGGAGCACTTTTAGACCTAATACTATCTAATAGACCTGACAGAATAACAAATCTGCAGGTGGTCGGGCATCTAGGAAATAGCGACCACAATATTGTACAGTTTCACCTGTCTTTCACTAGGGGGACTTGTCAGGGAGTCACAAAAACACTGAACTTTAGGAAGGCAAAGTTTGACCAGCTTAGAGATGCCCTTAATCTGGTAGACTGGGACAATATCCTCAGAAATAAGAATACAGATAATAAAGCGGAATTACTTAGAAAATTCCCATGTGAGAACGCTGGCAGCAGACGTCAGAGTTTGTTGTACAACCAAGGACTCCAAGCGAAAGACAGAAGTACAATCCGGCTCAGGCAGGGGAACAATGGACAAGTTCTGGGACAGTTTCCTCAGACCCTCCCATCGTGGTGGCACAGAGGCAAGGGGTGCTTTCACAAGAAGTGCAATGTTTGGGAAGATGGTGAGGAAATGTTTAAGAACATCCTAAATAGGCAGTGTAAGCGGTTTATACCTTGTGGGAATAAAAGGACTAGAAATAGGAAAAACCCAATGTGGCTAAACAAAGAAGTAAGACAGGCAATTAACAGTAAAAAGAAAGCATTTGCACTACTAAAGCAGGATGGCACCAATGAAGCTCTAAAAAACTATAGGGAGAAAAATACTTTATCTAAAAAACTAATTAAAGCTGCCAAAAAGGAAACAGAGAAGCACATTGCTAAGGAGAGTAAAACTAATCCCAAACTGTTCTTCAACTATATAAATAGTAAAAGAATAAAAACTGAAAATGTAGGCCCCTTAAAAAATAGTGAGGAAAGAATGGTTGTAGATGACGAGGAAAAAACTAACATATTAAACACCTTCTTCTCCACGGTATTCACGGTGGAAAATGAAATGCTAGGTGAAATCCCAAGAAACAATGAAAACCCTATATTAAGGGTCACCAATCTAACCCAAGAAGAGGTGCGAAACCGGCTAAATAAGATTAAAATAGATAAATCTCCGGGTCCGGATGGCATACACCCACGAGTACTAAGAGAACTAAGTAATGTAATAGATAAACCATTATTTCTTATTTTTAGTGACTCTATAGCGACAGGGTCTGTTCCGCAGGACTGGCGCATAGCAAATGTGGTGCCAATATTCAAAAAGGGCTCTAAAAGTGAACCTGGAAATTATAGGCCAGTAAGTCTAACCTCTATTGTTGGTAAAATATTTGAAGGGTTTCTGAGGGATGTTATTCTGGATTATCTCAATGAGAATAACTGTTTAACTCCATATCAGCATGGGTTTATGAGAAATCGCTCCTGTCAAACCAATCTAATCAGTTTTTATGAAGAGGTAAGCTATAGGCTGGACCACGGTGAGTCATTGGACGTGGTATATCTCGATTTTTCCAAAGCGTTTGATACCGTGCCGCACAAGAGGTTGGTACACAAAATGAGAATGCTTGGTCTGGGGGAAAATGTGTGTAAATGGGTTAGTAACTGGCTTAGTGATAGAAAGCAGAGGGTGGTTATAAATGGTATAGTCTCTAACTGGGTCGCTGTGACCAGTGGGGTACCGCAGGGGTCAGTATTGGGACCTGTTCTCTTCAACATATTCATTAATGATCTGGTAGAAGGTTTACACAGTAAAGTATCGATACTTGCAGATGATACAAAACTATGTAAAGCAGTTAATACAAGAGAAAATAGTATTCTGCTACAGATGGATCTGGATAAGTTGGAAACTTGGGCTGAAAGGTGACAGATGAGGTTTAACAATGATAAATGTAAGGTTATACACATGGGAAGAAGGAATCAATATCACCATTACACACTGAATGGGAAACCACTGGGTAAATCTGACAGGGAGAAGGACTTGGGGATCCTAGTTAATGATAAACTTACCTGGAGCAGCCAGTGCCAGGCAGCAGCTGCCAAGGCAAACAGGATCATGGGGTGCATTAAAAGAGGTCTGGATACACATGATGAGAGCATTATACTGCCTCTGTACAAATCCCTAGTTAGACCGCACATGGAGTACTGTGTCCAGTTTTGGGCACCGGTGCTCAGGAAGGATATAATGGAACTAGAGAGAGTACAAAGGAGGGCAACAAAATTAATAAAGGGGATGGGAGAACTACAATACCCAGATAGATTAGCGAAATTAGGATTATTTAGCCTAGAAAAAAGACAATACAAATATCTCGCTGAGGATCTGTTTATACCAAGGAAGGTGATGGGCACAAGGGGGCATTCTTTGCATCTGGAGGAGAGAAGGTTTTTCCACCAACATAGAAGAGGATTCTTTACTGTTAGGGCAGTGAGAATCTGGAATTGCTTGCCTGAGGAGGTGGTGATGGCGAACTCAGTCGAGGGGTTCAAGAGAGGCCTGGATGTCTTCCTGGAGCAGAACAATATTGTATCATACAATTATTAGGTTCTGTAGAAGGACGTAGATCTGGGGATTTATTATGATGGAATATAGGCTGAACTGGATGGACAAATGTCTTTTTTCGGCCTTACTAACTATGTTACTATGTTACTATGTAAGACCCTAAAAACGACGACCCTGAAGACCACCCCGAAGAAGACGACGACCCCTGAGACGACGACCCTGGAGATGACGACCCTGGAGACGACGACCCTGAAGACCAAGAAGCAGAAGAACAAGAAGCTGAAGAACAAAAAGCAGAAGAACATTAAGCATAAGACTAAAATTCAGAGCAAAAGATATTATCTAAATTATAAGCAGAAGAAGACTAAGGCTACTTGCCCACTAGCGTCGTACTCGACCGGTCGCAGTGCGTCGGGCCAAGGTACCGACGCATACTGTTTAAGCACTGCTCAACGGGGCAGCAGATGCATTTTTCCAATACATCCATTGCCCCATTGTGAGTTGCGGGGAGGTGGGGGCGGAGTTCTGACCGTGCATGCGCGGTCGGAAATGGCGGACACGACGCTCAAAAAAACATTGCAAGCAACGTTTTTTTGTTCGGACAGTCCGCCACAACACGACGCAACCGTCGCACGATGGTTGCGACGTGTGGCAATGCGCTGCAATGCGTCGCTAATGTTAGTGTATGGGGAAAAAACGCATCCTGCAGACAACTTTGCAGGATGCGTTTTTTTCCCAAAATGACGCATTGCGACGTATCCCAAACGGCGCTAGTGTGAAAGTAGCCTAAGCAGTATATGGGGGTGAGTCCGTTCCTCCTCGTGGTGCTCCTGAAAAAAACCTGCTGCTGCAGGCCAAACTGAACGCGGACAAATCCTGTTGTAAATCTTTTGTGACAGGCAGAACGGAAGGTGTAATCTTCAAACTTTTATCGATAACAACTACAGGAATGCCTGTCACAAATAAGAATATGATGAAAAAGAAGAATATGAAGAAGATGAAGAAGTAGAATATGAAGAAGAAGAATGGTTGAATAAAAAGAATGTAAAGAATGTAAAAAAAAATAATAGGACGAAGGTGAAGAAGATGAATAAGGTGAAGGAGAAGTTGATGAAAAAGATGCTGCTGCTGAGGATGATGAAGAAGAAAGTGTGGGAGAAGTAAAAAATAAGGTGAAGAGCATGGAAGTAGTGAAACATAAATATCTGACAAAATATAAAAAATCTTAACATAGTCAATATCTTTGTAACTCCAAACGTCTTAAAAAAATTAATTCCTGCTATTCCACTTGATTGGGCTAAACCTCTATGCCTTTAATGTCTCCTCCACCTCCCCCAATGCATTCTACATTATTCTTAGTTGTTTTCCTTCATGTAGAATTAACCTACAAGGAAAGAAAGGATTTATTTTAATTTCAATATTTTTGTCCCATTGACTTGCATTGGTATCAGTATCGGCGATATCCAATATTTTTTGGATATCGGCCGATCCAATCCGATACCGATATTTCCGAATATCGGAAGGTATCGCTCAACACTAGGGTTGAGCGACCTTGACCTTTCTAGAGTCGAGTCGTGTTTCGCAAAACCCGACTATCTTAGAAGTCGAGTCGAGTGGAATCGGCCGATTATGGCGAAAAGTCGGGTATCGCCCGAAACACGAAACCCAATGCAAGTCAATGGGGGAGCATAGTCGGCAGTGAGTGGAGGCCAGGAAAACACCTACACTGCCCATTTTAATGGCAAAAACATCCATTCTTGTTGCAGCAGCTTGTCAATCGTAATATAGCTTATAATAATTGGAAGGCATTTGAAATTGGGGGTCATTTGGCTAAAGTTGTGGGGGGTAGGGCTGGTTCAAGTAATTAGTGGGCCCAGTAAATCTGGACCACGTCACGGCAGTGGAGCAGGGAGAGGTAAGTATTTCAACTTTGCAAGTGCTGTGATCCTGAGCAAGCAGGGGGGCCCACTCGTTGGCATTGGCACTGGCACAGGGCCACTCAAAGTACAGCGGTGTGTTTGCACGGCGGGGGCGCCTCCCACCGGCAGCAACACTTTTGCATACTATGAGAGGCCCTGTGCCAGTGACGTCGCCAACTAGTATTCCTCCCCCCACCTGATGAAGGAACCTGCACTTTCATCTGCACCTTCCTCTTTGTCCCCGTGTAAGGTGGTATGGTATGCGGGAAGAGGAACCTGACTTTCAGCAGGGTCACAATCTTGCTGTGTAGCGTGCACGGGGAATTTTGCGTTATGGGTCAATGTACCAGCAGACTCATCTATCACTGGCTGGGCAATGGGCAGGATGAGGAGGAAACACAGATATAGGCCCAAAGAATAAAGTTGGCTAAATGCAGTTCAAAATTGGTAACAGAGGACTAACCAGGGGGCATTGCAGTGGAGGACAACTGGAATGAGAGGCTGACACAGAGAGTAGGCCCAAATCAGTAAGTAGTCGAAATGCAGTTCAAAATTGGCAACCGTAGTAAACAGGCGGCACAGCTTTGTTCAGTGGAGGAGAACAGCAAGGAGTGGCAGACATCGATAGTAGGCCCCAACCCAACTAGTAGGCCAAATGCAGTCTAACATTAACAACTACTTAACGAGAGCCTGAAAATGGAATTTCAGGACAGGAAACCAGGAGAACAGCAAGGAGTGGCAGACACTGATAGTAGGCCCCAATCCAACTAGTATGCCAAATGCAGTTGTTCCATTTAACCACAATTTAATGAGAGCCTGAAGATAGAAGTTCAGGAAAGGCAACCTGGAGAACACTTGGAGTGTAACACACCATCTCTCTACACCCCATACCCAATTTGTAGGCCTAATGCAGAGTAGTTTCCAACAACTACTAAACGAGAGCCGGAAGATCGAAGCTCAGGAAAGTCAACCTGGAGAACACCTTGGAGTGGAACACACCATCTCTCTACACCCCATACCCAATTTGTAGGCCTAATGCAGCATAGTTTCCAACAACTACTAAACGAGAGCCGGAAGATCGAAGCTCAGGAAAGGCAACCTGGAGAACACCTTGGAGTGGAACACACCATCTCTCTACACCCCATACCCAATTTGTAGGCCTAATGCAGTGTAGTTTCCAACAACTACTAAACGAGAGCATGAAGATCGAAGCATTGGCGAGGAAACCTGGGGAACACCTTGGAGTGGAACACACCATCTCTCTACACCCCATACCCAATTTGTAGGCCTAATGCAGTGTAGGTTCCAACAACTACTAAACGAGAGCATGAAGATCGAAGCATTGGCGAGGAAACCTGGGGAACACCTTGGAGTGGAACACACCATCTCTCTACACCCCATACCCAATTTGTAGGCCTAATGCAGCGTAGTTTCCAACAACTACTAAACGAGAGCTAGAAGATTGAAGCTCAGGAAAGGCAACCTGGAGAACACCTTGGAGTGGAACACACCATCTCTCTACACCCCATACCCAATTTGTAGGCCTAATGCAGTGTAGTTTCCAACAACTACTAAACGAGAGCCGGAAGATCAAAGCTCAGGAAAGGCAACCTGGAGAACACCTTGGAGTGGAACACACCATCTCTCTACACCCCATACCCAATTTGTAGGCCTAATGCAGCGTAGTTTCCAACAGCTATTAAACGAGAGCCAGAAGATTGAAGCTCAGGAAAGGCAACCTGGAGAACACCTTGGAGTGGAACACACCATCTCTCTACACCCCATACCCAATTTGTAGGCCTAATGCAGCGTAGTTTCCAACAACTACTAAACGAGAGCCAGAAGATGGAAGCTCAGGAAAGGCAACCTGTAGAACACCTTGGAGTGGAACACATTATCTCTCTACACCCCATACCCAATTTGTAGGCCTAATGCAGTGTAGTTTCCAAGAACTACTAAACGAGAGCCGGAAGATCGAAGCTCAGGAAAGGCAACCTGGAGAACACCTTGGAGTGGAACACACCATCTCTCTACACCCAATACCCAATTTGTAGGCCTATTGCAGTGTAGTTTCCAAGAACTACTAAACGAGAGCATTAAGATCGAAGCAATGGCGAGGAAACCTGGGGCACACCTTGGGGAGGCAGACACCGTTAGTAGGCCCTACCAAAGTTGTACCCCCAATGCAGTTTTAAAAGTCCTAGAGGCTGAAAACAAGACTATTGACGCTCAGCTTTTTTCAAAGGAACACAGCTGAATTGAGTGGCGCAGACAGACACAGGTAGTAGGACTTAACTCAAAAATGTGGTTCACTGCAGCTTAAAAAAGTTACAGGGGTACACAAGCAGCAGTGCTCTGGGCAGTGGAGGACAATTTCAATAGTGGACCGCAGACAGACTTTGTACGCCTACTATTAAAAAAAGGATGCTCTATGCAATTAAAAATAGGTTCCAGGGGTCCACGGGCAGCAGTGGTGTGGTCAGCGGAGGAAAATTGGAATTAGGGACTGCAGACAGACTTTGTAGGCTGTCCCCTGTGGACCATGCATCCAACAAATTAACCCAGTGCGCCGTAATGGACACGTAACTTTTTGTGGACATGCCTACTGGTCCATGCGTCTCTTGTCAGGTGCACCTTTCTACTGTTTGATTGCCTGAGTGCTATGACAATGCAGACATTTTCATGCCGGTGGAGGGCTGGGATGGCTTTTCTCGCAAAAGAAATGTCGACTGGGTAGCTTGAACCATTGCACAGCGTAGTTCATCTGGGCTTTCTAAATATAAAACAAAGAAAAAAAGGTGGCTACAAGCACTTTCAGCTGGGTTCCAGGGGTACACGGCCAGCATTGGTCTGGTCAGTGGAGAACTATTGGAAGGAAGGACCGCAGACACGCTTCGAAGGCCTAACATAATAACAGATGGCTGTAGGCAATTTTAAATTGGTTCCAGGGGTACACAGGCAGCAGTGGTGTGGTCAGTGGAGGCCTAGTGGAAGGAGGGACCGCAGACAGGCATCGAAGGCCTAACATAATAACTAGTGTTGAGCATTCCGATACCGCAAGTATCGGGTATCGGCCGATATTTGCGGTATCGGAATTCCGATACCGAATTCCGATACTTCCCGCGTATCGGATACCGGAATCGGAAGTTCCCAGAATTCTAACAGAACGCAGCAGCCAATGAAGAATGATTGGAAGTGTGGGCACATCCTGTTTAGCATGGTGGGCATGTAAGTACTGGCAAGGCTGTGATTGGCTGCTGAAATGATGTCACTCTGCACTATAAAAAACGCTGCCGCCATTTTGCGCTCACTCTGCTGTGATTTCAGTTAGGGACAGGACGCTGTGTTCTAACTGAGGGCCAGTTGAGCTAGCTAATTGCTTTATTTTCCTTTCCAAAGGCTAATTTAGCAAAACGCTGTGTGTTCTTCACTGTTCACCTTGCTCTTGCCTTGCAGCGCTGTTTTAACAGCGTTCTGCAAGGTCTCTGTGTGTGTGTGCAGCTCACTCTGTAGTCTGTGTGCAGCCATATACCCGGTTGTATTCAGCTCAGGGGGGGTTCACACTGCCTCACACAGTTGTCCTTTTTTGCTCATAGTGCAGCCTGCTGCACATTTTTTCTCAAATTTCCTATTAGTGTTTTTCCACCCGTCTCCAGCTAAATTGTGGAAAAACACTACATAGGATAACCTAGAGGGGGTTTTTTGGGCCTTGCAGCGCCGTTTACGGCTGTCTGCACGGTCTCCGTGTGAGCCCAGCTCGCCCTGTAGTCTGTGTGCAGCCATAGCCGGTTGGATTCAGCTCAGGGTGCGTTACTGCCTCATACCTTGAAAAACAATTTCCTTTTTTTCAAATAGTGCAGCCTGTTTAAAATTAAAAAAAAAAAATTCCTATTAGTGTCTTTCCACCCGTCTCCAGCTAAATAGTGGAAAAACACTACATAGGATAACCTAGAGGAGGGTTTTTTGGCCTTGCAGCGCCGTTTACGGCTGTCTGCACGGTCTCTGTGTGAGCGCAGCTCGCCCTGTAGTCTGTGTGCAGCCATAGCCGGTTGGATTCAGCTCAGGGTGCGTTACTGCCTCATACCTTGAAAAACAATTTCCTTTTTTTCAAATAGTGCAGCCTGTTTAAAATTTAAAAAAAAAATTCCTATTAGTGTTTTTCCACCCGTCTCCAGCTAAATAGTGGAAAAACACTACATAGGATAACCTAGAGGGGGTTTTTTGGGCCTTGCAGCGCCGTTTACGGCTGTCTGCACGGTCTCCGTGTGAGCCCAGCTCGCCCTGTAGTCTGTGTGCAGCCATAGCCGGTTGGATTCAGCTCAGGGTGCGTTACTGCCTCATACCTTGAAAAACAATTTCCTTTTTTTCAAATAGTGCAGCCTGTTTAAAATTTAAAAAAAAAAATTCCTATTAGTGTCTTTCCACCCGTCTCCAGCTAAATAGTGGAAAAACACTACATAGGATAACCTAGAGGAGGGTTTTTTGGCCTTGCAGCGCCGTTTACGGCTGTCTGCACGGTCTCTGTGTGAGCGCAGCTCGCCCTGTAGTCTGTGTGCAGCCATAGCCGGTTGGATTCAGCTCAGGGTGCGTTACTGCCTCATACCTTGAAAAACAATTTCCTTTTTTTCAAATAGTGCAGCCTGTTTAAAATTTAAAAAAAAAATTCCTATTAGTGTTTTTCCACCCGTCTCCAGCTAAATAGTGGAAAAACACTACATAGGATAACCTAGAGGAGGGTTTTTTGGCCTTGCAGCGCCGTTTACAGCTGTCTGCACGGTCTCCGTGTGATTTAAACTAGCTCTGTAGCCCGATCTGCACAAAAAAAAAGTAAAGTTCACCAAACACAACTTAACACTTGTGTAGGCCACATTTGAAAAATAATAAAGTTTAGTCCACACGTTACAACATTAGTGTTTCTTACACCTGTTAGAAGGAGCATTTCAGGAATAAGCACGCTAAGGCCTTAGTACTTTTCTGCTTATCTTTATCTGTCAACCAAGATGAAGAGGGCAGGGAGTAAGGCACGTGGGCGTGGGCGCGGAGCAGGGAGAGGAGCAGGGAGAGGACGTGGTGATTCTGTGCCTGCTGCGGGCGCCGGTGACTCGTCGTCACTCAGTTTCAGCAGGGAACAGTCCTTCATGCGCAGCTTTGTCGGAGAGCGCCGTGCACCGCTGCTGCGTGAAGACCAAATTGAAGCCGTTGTCGGGTGGATGGCAGCTAACGCCTCGGCATCGACTTCAGTTAGTGCCACATCCTCTCAGGCACAGAGCACTGGAGAGCAGCCATCTGTCTCTTCACCACCTGCCAAATTAGCCAGGCAGTCAGAGAGCCCAGGACAGGAGCCGTCTCTACTTCTGTTCTCTGAATCTCTTGGCTTGGAAACAGGGGGCCAGCCAAGCAGCATTGGAGAAATGGAAGAAGAGGCAGTGTGCAGTGATGCCCAACAGCTTTTTCTCTCTGACTCTGAAGAGGCAGGTGGGCCAGTGCCTCCGGTGACCACAGCGCAGTACGCATCTGATGATGAAACTCAGGTGCCGCTTTCTGATGCGTACTGTGCTGCCGAGACTACCCAGGAGGAGCAGTTGGTGGCAGAGGGTAGTGGAGATGATGAGGTCCTTGACCCATCGTGGCGTGAGGAACAGGAAGGTGGTGGGAGCAGCTCTGAGGAAGAGCTTCCCCTTACGGGCCAAAGAGGGAGAGGGAGGGGGAAGACTGCGGAGCCTGTAGCCTCCACTTTGGCACCCGTTAGGAGCCTGTCTCTTTCCAAAGCCAAAAAGGGCGCTCCCAAGACTTGCAGTGCCTGGTCCTTTTTTGACACAGTTGCAGATGACATTTGTTTTGTCAAATGCAAGCTGTGTCATCAGAAAGTAAAAAGAGGTAAAAGTGTCAGCAACCTCAATACCACAAATATGTGGAAACATGTGCGGACCAGGCACGCGGTGGAGTTACAGAAACACAGTGAAGACGTAGGCCAACCAACAGCGGCAGCTACCACCTCTTCATCTCGTGTTGCCTCTTCCTCCACTGTTGTCCAGAGACCTAGTGTAATTCCACCCACAGCACCACCTTCCCAGTCATCCTCACACTCCCAGTCTACTCTACAGCCATCGGTAGTCCAGGCATGGGAGAAAAGGCGGGCATTCTCGGCCAACCACCCCCGAGCACAGGCTCTGAATGCAGGCATTGCCAAACTGTTGTCCCTGGAAATGCTCTCGTTCAGGCTGGTGGAGACTGACAGCTTCCGTGACTTGATGGCATTGGCAGTCCCACAGTACAAGGTGCCCAGCCGCTTTTACTTCAGCAGGCAGGCTGTCCCTGCCCTGCACAGGCATGTTGAGGCAAACATAAAACATGCGCTACTGAACGCCGTCAGTAGCAAGGTCCACCTCACCACCGATGCGTGGACCAGTCAGCATGGACAGGGGCGATATGTTTCCCTCACTGCCCATTGGGTTAATGTTGTTGAGCCAGCTACAGATCGTGCGAGTGGCGCAGGACGTGTCCTGCCCACTCCAAGGATTGCAGGAATCCAGTCTGTACGCATCGACTCCTCCTCTTACACCAGTTCCTCAGATTCCTCTCTGTAGGATCCGTCACAGTCCACCTCCACATGGACCCGTGAACGTTTACCTATGACCGACATGAGCACAGCCGTGGCCAAACGTCAGCAGGCCGTCTTGAAACTAGTTTCATTGGGGCATCGAAGCCACACAGCGCAGGAGCTCTGGAATGCCATCAAGCAGGAGAGCGATGTGTGGTTACTGCCAGCGAATCTCCAGCCAGGCATGGTAGTGTGTGACAATGGCCGAAATCTGGTGGCAGCTTTGGCCCTTGGCAACCTCACTCACATCCCATGTCTGGCACATGTGCTCAATTTGGTTGTGCAGAGTTTTCTGAGGGACTATCCGGATCTTGATGCCCTGCTGCACAAGGTCCGCCTAGAGTGTGCTCACTTGCGGCGTTCCAGCTTGGCCAGATCCCGCATTGCTGCTCTGCAGCGCCGATTCCGCCTTCCGGAACACCGTATCATATGTGACCTACCTACCCGGTGGAATTCCACGTTACATATGTTGGAGCGGTTGTGTGAGCAGCAGCAAGCAGTTATGGAGTACCAGCTGCATCAGGCGCAAAGAAGTCGCAGTCAGCGCCGATCAGACTTCACAACCACAGAGTGGGCCACTATGAAGGACGTCTGCCAGGTTTTGCGTCCTTTTGATTATTCCACGCGGATGGCAAGTGCAGATGATGCACTAGTCAGCATGACTGTCCCCCTTATCTGCCTGCTTCAGCAAACTTTGCAAGGGTTAAGGGATGATGTTGTGGAAGAGGTGGAGGATGAGGAGTCACCTTTTCCATCAGCTTCTGGAGAGTCAGCGCCACGTGGTTCCTCACAAAGGGGTACGCAGGGGCCAATTTGTGAGGAGGATGAGGAGGAGTCAATGGAGGAGGAAGAACTCCGTCCAGAGGAGGGAGCGACACAATTGTCCAGTGGTCAGTGTGTACAGCGAGGGTGGGGTGATGACGAGCGGGCAGAGATCATGTCTCAAGCAGGGGACAGCGTTTCTGGGCCAGTTGGCACTCTGCAGCACATGGTGGATTTCATGCTGCAGTGCCTGAGAAACGACCGCCGCATCGACCACATTCTCAACATGCCTGATTATTGGGTGTTCACCCTCCTCGATCCTCGCTACCGGGACAACGTCCAAAACCTCATCCCTGCGTTGACCCGGAAGCGTAAATTGCGGGAGTACCACGACACACTGGTGAATTCCATCATCTTCTCCTGTCCAACTGAGAGGAGTGCTGCTAGTGCTTTACAAAGCAGCTCAGTGCGTCGAGGCAGTGGGGGAGGCTCTGCCCAAAGAGGGAGCAGAAGCAGTGCCTCTGCCCAAGGCAAGCCCAGTATGGCACAACTCTGGCACACTTTTGTGTGCCCGCCCCAAATGTCTACACCATCACCGGCGGCTCCAGTCAGCAGGAGGCAACGGTTCCGTCAGATGGTGACAGACTACATGGCTTGCCCTCTTACTGTACTCCCAGACGGCTCTTCCCCGTTCAAGTTTTGGGTCTCTAAGCTGGATACATGGCCAGAGCTAAGCCAGTATGCATTGGAGGTGCTGGCTTGCCCTGCGGCTAGTGTCTTATCGGAACGTGTCTTTAGTGCCGCAGGTGGTGTACTAACAGACCGTCGCATGCGACTATCCTCCGATAACGTTGACCGGCTTACTTTCCTGAAAATGAACCAGGCCTGGATCTCGCAGGAATTTGCCACTCCTCTGCCTGATTAAGTAATTGGGTGTCATCCAGGTCTCCTGCTGTGTTCATCTTTCTACCACCTGAACTGCTATTCCTGGGCTCCAACACCGCCAGTTGCGGCTCAGAAGTGCAGGCTGCACAGTAAAAACATACGACCCAGTGTTATTGGGTTTCAGTAACGTCAGCTGATCCCCAGCTGTGTAGCCGGCAATGTGTCCTGCGACCGCCACGCTGGCACAACAACCTAAATGTAAGGGAACCTGTCCCCCCCCCCCCCCCGTCGTTTGTTACTGAAAGAGCCATCTTGTGCAGCAGTAATGCTGCACAAGGAAAAGGTAGCTCTTTTTTTTTAGCTCCTTGCACACGCAGAACTTAACACTTATAAAATGTGTTCACTGATACCGTTATACTGTCCCGGAGCTGGGACTTTCCTTCGCAATGTGACGCAGCATAGCCGTCATTCCTACCCCCTTGGTGCCATGCGCTGCCTCCTCAGCGTTGTTTTAAGCTGTCACGGAGCCTGCACTGTTCTGTTATCCCTTGGGCATGCCCTATTTGCGCTGCCTGTCTTCTGACATAATTTGGTGTCAGGCTGGCTGCGCCTGTGCGGCCGCGCTGCCCGAGATCCCTCCTCGCTGTGTCTTCTGATTGAGTCACACTGCGGGCCTGGGATCCATGGCCATGCGCAGTGCATATCTTCCCCTCGGGCTCTCGCTCATTTCCCTCCGCCTTCTTTAGACTGTGCGCCGTCAGCTGACCCCTAATAGCATGCCACGGCCGTGACACCGCACAGTCTGAAGAAGAGGGAAGGAGGGGAGTGAGAGTCGAGGATATGCACTGTGCATGTCCATGGTTCCAAGGCCCGCAGTGGGATTACGTTGGACGAGACTGCGAGGTGGGATCTGGAGCAGCGTGGACGCACAGGCAGTAACAGCCTGACACCAAATTATGTCAGAAGACAGGCAGCGCTAATTGGGCATGGCCAAGGGCTAACAGAACAGCGCAGGCTCCGTGACAGCTTAAAACAACGCTGAGGAGGCAGCGCACGGCACCAAGGGGATAGGAATGTCAGCTGTGCTGTGTCCCATTACGAAGGAAATTCGCACCTCCGGGACGGTTTAACGGTATAAGGGGACACATTTTTAGTGTTTACTTCGGTGTTTGCAAGGAGCATAATTAAAAGAACCACCTTTTCCTTTTGCATCGTTAGTGCTGCACAAGATGGCTCTTTCAGCTACAAACGTCTTGGGGGGGGGGGGGTTAAAGGTTCCCTTTCAACTTGCTCCAATCAGGCTTCGGCCTACACTCTGTTCCTCTGCTCCTCCTGCTGTCCCTGGGCTCTAACACCGCCAGTTGGTGCCTGGAAGTGCTGTGTGCACAGTCAACAGTCGCTCCTCTGTTATTGGGGTTCAGTAACGTCAGCTGATCCCCAGCTGTGTGTGCGACAATACCTCCAATCTGCTCCTCCTGCTGTCCCTGGGCTCTAACACCGCCAGTTGGTGCCTGGAAGTGCTGTGTGCAGAGTCAACAGTCGCTCCTCTGTTATTGGGGTTCAGTAACGTCAGCTGATCCCCAGCTGTGTGTGCGGCAATACCTCCAATCTGCTCCTCCTGCTGTCCCTGGGCTCTAACACCGCCAGTTGGTGCCTGGAAGTGCTGTGTGCACAGTCAACAGTCGCTCCTCTGTTATTGGGGTTCAGTAACGTCAGCTGATCCCCAGCTGTGTATCCGGCAACGTGTCATGCGACCGCCACGCTGGCACAACTAAAATGTAAGGGGACCTGTCCCCCCCCCCCCCCCCTAGGCGTTTGTTACTGAAAGAGCCACCATGTGCAGCACTAATACTGCACAAAGGAAAGGTCGCTCTTGAAATTATGCTCCTTGCAAACGCTGAACTACACACTCATGTAATGTGTCCCTTCACACCGTCCAACCGTCCCGGAGGTGGGACTTTCCTTTGTAATGTGACGCAGCACAGCCGTCATTGCTACCCCCTTGGCACCGTGCGCTGCCTCCTTAGCGTTGTTTGATTCCGTCATGGACCCTGCGCTGTTATGTTATCCCTTGGCCATGCACAGTTTGCGCTGCCCATCCTCTGACATCATTTGTTGTCGTCCTGGCTGCGCCTGTGCGTCCACGCTGCCCGAAATCACACCTCGCAGTGTCGTCTAATGTGATCCCACAGTGGGCCTGGTATCCATGGCCATGCGCAGTGCATATACTAGCCTCTCACTCCCCTTCTTCACGCTTCTTCAGACTAGGCGGCGTCAGCTGATCCCTAATACCATGCCACGGCCGTGACGCCGCACAGTCTGAAGAAGCAGGAAGGAGGTGAGTGAGAGGCGATGATATGCACTGCGCATGCCCATGGATCCCTGGCCCGCAGTGGGACTACATTAGATGACACTGCAAGGTTGGATCTAGGGCAGCTTGGACGCACAGGCACTGCCAGCCTGACACCTACATGATGTCAGAAGACGGGCACCGCTAACTGTGCATGGCCAAGGGATAACATTACAGCGCGGGCTCCGTGACAGAACCAAACAACGTTGAGGAGGTGGCGCCCGGCACCAAGGGGGTTGGAATGACGGCTGTGCTGTGTCACATTACAAAGGAAAGTCCCACTTCCGGGATGGTTTGACGGTGTGAGGGGACATATTATATGAGTGTGTACTTCAGCGTTTGCAAGGAGCATAATTTTCGGAGCCACCATTTTCCATGTGCAGTATTACTGCTGTACAAGATGGCTCTTTCAGCAACAAATGCCTGGGGGGGGGGGGGGTTAAAGGTTCCCTTTCAACTTGCTCCACTGCAGGCTTCGGCCTACACTCTGCTCCTCTTTGATTCCCTGGGTTTCAACACTGTCAGTTGCCACCTGGAAGTGTTGTCTACACAGAAAAAACACTAGGTGATGTGTCAGTGGGGTTCAGCACCGCCAGCTGTTCCCCTGCTGTGTAGTCGGCAACGTGTCCAGCACAAGCCACGCTGGCACAACAGAACAAAAGCTGCCACCAGTGCAGGCTTCGGCCTACACTCTGCTCCTCTCCTCCTCCTGCTGACCCTGGGCTCAAACACCGCTAGTTTTTGCCCGGAAGTGCTAGCTGCACAGAGAAAAACACCAGCCAATGTGTTAGTGGGGTTCAGCACCGCCAGCTGTTCCCCTGCTGTGTAGCCGGCAACGTGACCTGCAAACGCCACGCAGGCACATGAACTGAAATTAAAGGGAACCTGGCCCCACCCCCCCAGGTGTTTCTATGTATAACAGCCACCTTGTACAGCAGTACTGCTGCATTTGTACAAGGTGGCTGACTTTTTCTCCTTGCCCACATGGAACTCAACACGTACAAAATGTGTCTCATTGAGACCATTCCACTGTCCCTGAGGTGTGACTTTCCTTTCTAATGATAAGCAGCACCCCCCTTGGTAGCGTTTCCCATCTTTTGTCATCATGGTTAGCTGGCTGCGCCTGTGCATCCGCCCTGCTAGAAACAACGCCCCTCGTTGTCATATTTATTTTGTCAGCGAGGGTGTGGTTTATGGGCACCAGCAGTGCATATGTTCGCCTGTCTTAACTCATCTCCTTCCGCCTTCTTCAGACTGTGCGGCCTCCTGGCCGTGGTAGGCGATAAGGGATCAGCTGAGGCCGCCCAGTCTGAAGCAGGTGTAAGGACATGTGTGAGCGGCAAACCTATTTACTGCACAAGGCCACGAATCCCAGCCACGCAGTGTGATTTTTTGAAAACACACTGTGGGTCTGGGATTCATGTCCATCGCTAACCGCAACGGCCGACATGAAATGAGGTCAGAAGACAGGAAGCGCTCACAGCGCATGGCCAAGGGATCACAATAGCGCAGACTCCTGTACAGCAAATAACAACGCTCAGGAATCTGCGCCCAGTACCTAGGTGCAAATTTTGACACCTGTGCTGCGTCTCCTTAAAAAGACAAGTCACGCCTCCACAACTGTTTGACAGTATAATGGGCTAAATAGTGTACGTGTTTTATTCAGCGTGTGCAAGGAGCAAACTAAATAGAGCAACCTTTTACTTGTGCAGCATTAATGCTGCACAAGGTGTGGCTCTTGTACCTTGCAACACCTGAGGGGGGGTTAAAGGTAACCTTTGAAATTGGTTCAACTAGGCTTCGGCCTACACTCTGCTCCTCTCCTCCTCCTGCTGACCCTGGGCTCTAACACCGCCAGTTTTTGCCCGGACATGCGATCTGCACAGAGAAAAACACCAGTCAATGTGTCAGTGGGGTTCAGCAACGCCAGCTGTTCCCCTGCTGTGTAGCTTGCATCGTGTCCAGCACAAGCCACGCTGGCACAACCGACCAAAAGCTGCCAACAGTGCAGGCTTCGGCCTACACATTGCTCCTCTCCTCCTCCTGCTGACCCTGGGCTCTAACACCGCCAGTTTTTGCCCGGACAAGCGAGCTGCACAGAGAAAAACACCAGTCAATGTGTCAGTGGGGTTCAGCAACGCCAGCTGTGCCCCTGCTGTGTAGCTTGCATCGTGTCCAGCACAAGCCACGCTGGCACAACCGACCAAAAGCTGCCACCAGTGCAGGCTTCGGCCTACACATTGCTCCTCTCCTCCTCCTGCTGACCCTGGGCTCTAACACCGCCAGTTTTTGCCCGGACATGCGAGCTGCACAGAGAAAAACACCAGTCAATGTGTCAGTGGGGTTCAGCAACGCCAGCTGTTCCCCTGCTGTGTAGCTTGCAACGTGACCTGCAAACGCCACGCAGGCACATGAACTGAAATTGAAGGGAGCCTGCCCCCCACCCCCAGGTGTTTCTATGTATAACAGCCACCTTGTACAGCAGTACTGCTGCATTTGTACAAGGTGGCTGACTTTTTCTCCTTGCCCACGTGGAACTCAACACGTACAAAATCTGTCTCATTGAGACCATTCCACTGTCCCTGAGGTGTGACTTTCCTTTCTAATGATAAGCAGCACCATCCTTGTTAGCGCTGCCCGTCTTTTGACATCATTGGTTAGCTGGCTGCGCCTGAGCGTCTGCCCTGCTCGAAACAACGCCCCTCGGTGTCTTATTTTTTTGGACAGCGAGGGTGTGATTGATGGGCATGTGCAGTGCATATGTTTGCCTGTGTTCACTCATCTCCTTCCGCCTTCTTCAGACTGGGTGTCCTCATGGCCGCGGCAGGCGATAAGGGATCAGATGAGGTCGCCCAGTCTGAAGCTGGTGTAAGGACATGTGTGAGTGTCAAACATATTTACTGCACAAGGCCACGAATCCCAGCCACGCAGTGTGATTTTTTGAAAACACACTGTGGGTCTGGGATTCATGTCCATCGCTAACCGCAACGGCCGACATGAAATGAGGTCAGAAGACAGGAAGCGCTCACAGCGCATGGCCAAGGGATCACAATAGCGCAGACTCCTGTACAGCAAATAACAACGCTCAGGAATCTGCGCCCAGTACCTAGGTGCAAATTTTGACACCTGTGCTGCGTCTCCTTAAAAAGACAAGTCACGCCTCCACAACTGTTTGACAGTATAATGGGCTAAATAGTGTACGTGTTTTATTCAGCGTGTGCAAGGAGCAAACTAAATAGAGCAACCTTTTACTTGTGCAGCATTAATGCTGCACAAGGTGTGGCTCTTGTACCTTGCAACACCTGAGGGGGTGTTAAAGGTAACCTTTGAAATTGGTTCAACTAGGCTTCGGCCTACACTCTGCTCCTCTCCTCCTCCTGCTGACCCTGGGCTCTAACACCGCCAGTTTTTGCCCGGACATGCGATCTGCACAGAGAAAAACACCAGTCAATGTGTCAGTGGGGTTCAGCAACGCCAGCTGTTCCCCTGCTGTGTAGCTTGCATCGTGTCCAGCACAAGCCACGCTGGCACAACCGACCAAAAGCTGCCAACAGTGCAGGCTTCGGCCTACACATTGCTCCTCTCCTCCTCCTGCTGACCCTGGGCTCTAACACCGCCAGTTTTTGCCCGGACAAGCGAGCTGCACAGAGAAAAACACCAGTCAATGTGTCAGTGGGGTTCAGCAACGCCAGCTGTGCCCCTGCTGTGTAGCTTGCATCGTGTCCAGCACAAGCCACGCTGGCACAACCGACCAAAAGCTGCCACCAGTGCAGGCTTCGGCCTACACATTGCTCCTCTCCTCCTCCTGCTGACCCTGGGCTCTAACACCGCCAGTTTTTGCCCGGACATGCGAGCTGCACAGAGAAAAACACCAGTCAATGTGTCAGTGGGGTTCAGCAACGCCAGCTGTTCCCCTGCTGTGTAGCTTGCAACGTGACCTGCAAACGCCACGCAGGCACATGAACTGAAATTGAAGGGAGCCTGCCCCCCACCCCCAGGTGTTTCTATGTATAACAGCCACCTTGTACAGCAGTACTGCTGCATTTGTACAAGGTGGCTGACTTTTTCTCCTTGCCCACGTGGAACTCAACACGTACAAAATCTGTCTCATTGAGACCATTCCACTGTCCCTGAGGTGTGACTTTCCTTTCTAATGATACGCAGCACCATCCTTGTTAGCGCTGCCCGTCTTTTGACATCATTGGTTAGCTGGCTGCGCCTGAGCGTCTGCCCTGCTCGAAACAACGCCCCTCGGTGTCTTATTTTTTTGGACAGCGAGGGTGTGATTGATGGGCATGTGCAGTGCATATGTTTGCCTGTGTTCACTCATCTCCTTCCGCCTTCTTCAGACTGGGTGTCCTCATGGCCGCGGCAGGCGATAAGGGATCAGATGAGGTCGCCCAGTCTGAAGCTGGTGTAAGGACATGTGTGAGTGTCAAACATATTTACTGCACAAGGCCACGAATCCCAGCCACGCAGTGTGATTTTTTGAAAACACACTGTGGGTCTGGGATTCATGTCCATCGCTAACCGCAACGGCCGACATGAAATGAGGTCAGAAGACAGGAAGCGCTCACAGCGCATGACCAAGGGATCACAATAGCGCAGACTCCTGTACAGCAAATAACAACGCTCAGGAATCTGCGCCCAGCAGCTAGGTGTAAATTTTGACACCTGTGCTGCATCTCCTTAAAAAGACAAGTCACGCCTCCACTACTGTTTGACAGTATAGTGGGCTAAATAGTGTACGTGTTTTATTCAGCGTGTGCAAGGAGCAAATTAAATAGAGCAACCTTTTACTTGTGCAGCATTAATGCTGCACAAGGTGTGGCTCTTGTACCTTGCAACACCTGAGGGGGGGTTAAAGGTAACCTTTGAAATTGGTTCAACTAGGCTTCGGCCTACACTCTGCTCCTCTCCTGCTGACCCTGGGCTCAAACACCGCTAGTTTTTGCCCGGAACTGCTAGCTGCACAGAGAAAAACACCAGCCAATGTGTTAGTGGGGTTCAGCACCGCCAGCTGTTCCCCTGCTGTGTAGCCGACATCGTGTCCAGCACAAGCCACGCTGGCACAACCGACCAAAAGCTGCCACCAGTGTAGGCTTCGGCCTACACTCTGCTCCTCTCCTCCTCCTGCTGACCCTGGGCTCAAACACCGCCAGTTTCTGCCCGGACATGCTAGCTGCACAGAGAAAAACACCAGCCAATGTGTTAGTGGGGTTCAGCACCGCCAGCTGTTCCCCTGCTGTGTAGCCGACATCGTGTCCAGCACAAGCCACGCTGGCACAACCGACCAAAAGCTGCCACCAGTGCAGGCTTCGGCCTACACTCTGCTCCTCTCCTCCTCCTGCTGACCCTGGGCTCAAACACCTCCAGTTTCTGCCCGGAAGTGCTAGCTGCAAAGAGAAAAACACCAGCCAATGTGTCAGTGGGGTTCAGCACCGCCAGCTGTTCCCCTGCTGTGTAGCCGGCAACGTGACCTGCAAACGCCACGCAGGCACATGAACTGAAATTAAAGGGAACCTGGCCCCACCCCCCCAGGTGTTTCTATGTATAACAGCCACCTTGTACAGCAGTACTGCTGCATTTGTACAAGGTGGCTGACTTTTTCTCCTTGCCCACGTGGAACTCAACACGTACAAAATGTGTCTCATTAGAGACCATTCCACTGTCCCTGAGGTGTGACTTTCCTTTCTAATGACACGCAGCACCCCATTGTTAGCGCTGCCCGTCTTCTGACATCATTGGTTGGCTGGCTGTGCCTGTGCGTCCGCCCTGCCCGACACAACGCCCCTCATTGTCTCATATATTTTGACTGCGAGGGTGTGATTGATGGGCACGAGCAGTGCATATGTTCCCCTGTCTTCACTCCCCTCCTTCCGCCTTCTTCTGACTGTGCGGCCTCATGGCCGCGGCATGCGATAAGGGATCAGCTGAGGCCGCCCAGTCTGAAGCAGGTGTAAGGACATGTGTGAGCGGCGGACATATTTACTGCACAAGGCCACGAATCCCAGCACCGCAGTGTGACTTTAGGAAAAGGCACTGTGGGTCTGGGATTTATGGCCATCGTTAACCGCACCGGCCAACATGAAAAGAGGTCATGAGACGGCCTGCACTAACAGGGTATTGCCAAGGGATAACACAAGAGCGCAGTTTCCTGTACTGCAAATAACAACGGTAAGGAATCTGCGCCCAGCACCTAGGTGTAAATTTGTACACCTGTGCTGCGTCTCCTTAAAAAGACAAGTCACGCCTCCACTACTGTTTGACAGTATAATGGGCTAAATAGTGTACGTGTTTTATTCAGCGTGTGCAAGGAGCAAAATTAAGAGAGCAACCTTTGACTTGTGCATCATTAATGCAGTTCAAGGTGTGGCTCTTGTACCTTGCACCACCTGAGGGGGGGTTAAAGGTAACCTTTGAAATTGGTTCAACTAGGCTTCGGCCTACACTCTGCTCCTCTCCTCCTCCTGCTGACCCTGGGCTATAACACCGCCAGTTGTAGCCTGGAAGTGCTAGCTGCACAGAGAAAAACACCAGCCAATGTGTTAGTGGGGTTCAGCACCGCCAGCTGTTCCCCTGCTGTGTAGCCGACATCGTGTCCAGCACAAGCCACGCTGGCACAACAGAACAAAAGCTGCCACCAGTGCAGGCTTCGGCCTACACTCTGCTCCTCTCCTCCTCCTGCTGACCCTGGGCTCAAACACCGCCAGTTTCTGCCCGGACATGCTAGCTGCACAGAGAAAAACACCCACCATTGTGTCAGTGGGGTTCAGCACCGCCAGCTGTTCCCCCGCTGTGTAGCCGGCATCGTGTCCAGCACAAGCCACGCTGGCACAACTGACCAAAAGCTGCCACCAGTGCAGGCTTCGGCCTACACTCTGCTCCTCTCCTCCTCCTGCTGACCCTGGGCTCAAACACCTCCAGTTTCTGCCCGGAAGTGCTAGCTGCACAGAGAAAAACACCAGCCAATGTGTCAGTGGGGTTCAGCACCGCCAGCTGTTCCCCTGCTGTGTAGCCGGCAACGTGACCTGCAAACGCCACGCAGGCACATGAACTGAAATTAAAGGGAACCTGGCCCCACCCCCCCAGGTGTTTCTATGTATAACAGCCACCTTGTACAGCAGTACTGCTGCATTTGTACAAGGTGGCTGACTTTTTCTCCTTGCCCACGTGGAACTCAACACGTACAAAATGTGTCTCATTAGAGACCATTCCACTGTCCCTGAGGTGTGACTTTCATTTCTAATGACACGCAGCACCCCCATTGTTGGCGCTGCCCGTCTTCTGACATCATTGGTTGACTGGCTGTGCCTGTGCGTCCGCCCTGCCCGACACAACGCCCCTCGTTGTCTCATATATTTTGACTGCGAGGGTGTGATTGATGGGCACGAGCAGTGCATATCTTCGCCTGTCTTAACTCATCTCCTTCCGCCTTCTTCAGACTGTGCAGCCTCATGGCCGCGGCATGCGAGAAGGGATCAGCAGAGGCCGCCCAGTCTGAAGCAGGTGTAAGGACGTGTGTGAGCGGCCAAAATATTTACTGCTCAAGGCCACGAATCCCAGCACCGCAGTGTGACTTTATGAAAAGGCACTGTGGGTCTGGGATTTATGGCCATCGTTAACCGCACCGGCCAACTTAAAATGAGGTCATAAGACGGGCAGCTCTAACAGGGCATTGCCAAGGGATAACACAAGAGCGGAGACTCCTGTACAGCAAATAACAACGCTCAGGAAGCTGCGCCAAGCACCAAGGCGTTATTTGGGACACCTGTGCTGCGTCTCCTTAAAAAGCCAAGTCACGCATCCACTACAGTTTGACTGTAGAATGGGCTAAATTGTGTACGTCTTTCATTCAGCGTGTGCAAGTAGACAAATTAATAGAGCAACCTTTCACTTGTGCAGCATTAATACTGCACAAGGTGTGTCTCTTGTAGTTTGTAACACCTGAGGGGGGGTTAAAGGTTTCCTTTGAAATTGGTTCAACTAGGCTTCGGCCTACACTCTGCTCCTCTCCTCCTCCTCCTGCTTCACCACGGGCTCTAACATCGCAAGTTTTTGCCCGCAAGTGCTAGCTGCACAGAGAAAAACACCCGCCATTGTGTTAGTGGGGTTCAGCAACGCCAGCTGTTCCCACACTGTGTAGCCGGCAAAGTGTCCTGCAAACGCAACGCTGACACAAAGCTGCCTCCAGTGCAGGCTTCGGCCTACACTCTGCTCCCCCTGCTTACCCTTTGCTCCAGCACCGCTAGTTGGGGCTCTAGGAAGACAATCTTTAATAGGCAACGCATCTGGGTTCCAGCACCGCCAGCTGGTTCTCGGCAGTGTTTTTGTCACTGGTACTCCCTCGTGCCAAACCTGGTTCCAGCACCGTCAGCTGTTTCCGGGTAGTGTCAAGCTCACTGAGACGCCTATGCTTGCCCCGTCGTGTTGCGGTCGGGTTAGCCAACTCCAGGGTGCCTCCAGTTTAGGAGCTTCCTATGTGGGCTGCGTGAACTGGTAGTCAAGGCTGGTTCTGTAGTGCCAGTAGGCCCAGCTCCCCCTGTAGGACTGTTGGGGTTCGGTAACTGCGGCTGCCTCGCGGCCTAGCTGTTCTCTCCTCTCCTGTGGGCCTTGGGGTCCACCACCTGGTTCCAGCACCGTCAGCTGGTTCCGGGCCGAGCCTTTGGCTTAGGTGCCTCCTCCTGGGTATCCGAGTTCCGCCAACGTCAGGCGGTCCTTGGTAGTGCTTTTAAGCGCGGGCACCTACAGCTTAGTAACCGGGTTCCAGCACCGCCAGCTGGTCCTCGGTCGTGCCATTGGCTCTTGCACACTGGAGCAACGCATCTGGATTCCAGCACCGCCAGCTGGTTCTCGGCAGTGTTCTTGTCACAGGTACTCCCTCGTGCCAAGCCAGGTTTCAGCACCGTCAGCTGTTTCCGGGTTGTGTCAAGCTCACTGAGACGCCTATGCTTGCCCCGTCGTGTTGCGGTCGGGTTAGCCAACTCCAGGGTGCCTCCAGTTTTGGAGCTTCCTATGTGGGCTGCGTGAACTGGTAGTCAAGGCTGGTTCTGTAGTGCCAGTAGGCCCAGCTCCCCCTGTAGGACTGTTGGGGTTCGGTAACTGCGGCTGCCTCGCGGCCTAGCTGTTCTCTCCTCTCCTGTGGACCTTCGGGTCCACCACCTGGTTCCAGCACCGTCAGCTGCTTCCAGGCCGAGCCTTTGGCTTAGGTGCCTCCTCCTGGGTATCCGAGTTCCGCCAACGTCAGGCGGTCCTTGGTAGTGCTTTTAAGCGTGGGCACCTACAGCTTAGTAACCGGGTTCCAGCACCGCCAGCTGGTCCTCGGTCGTGCCATTGGCTCTTGCACACTGGGGCAACGCATCTGGGTTCCAGCAACGCCAGCTGGTTCTCGGCAGTGTTTTTGACACAGGTACTCCCTCGTGCCAAGCCTGGTTTCAGCACCGTCAGCTGTTTCCGGGTTGTGTCAAGCTCACTGAGACGCCTATGCTTGCCCCGTCGTGGTGCTGTCGGGTTAGCCAACTCCAGGGTGCCTCCAGTTTAGGAGCTTCCTATGTGGGCTGCGTGAACTGGTAGTCAAGGCTGGTTCTGTAGTGCCAGTAGGCCCAGCTCCCCCTGTAGGACTGTTGGGGTTCGGTAACTGCGGCTGCCTCGCGGCCTAGCTGTTCTCTCCTCTCCTGTGGACCTTCGGGTCCACCACCTGGTTCCAGCACCGTCAGCTGCTTCCAGGCCGAGCCTTTGGCTTAGGTGCCTCCTCCTGGGTATCCGAGTTCCGCCAACGTCAGGCGGTCCTTTGTAGTGCTTTTAAGCGTGGGCACCTACAGCTTAGTAACCGGGTTCCAGCACCGCCAGCTGGTCCTCGGTGCCATTGGCTCTTGCACACTGGGGCAACGCATCTGGGTTCCAGCAACGCCAGCTGGTTCTCGGCAGTGTTTTTGACACAGGTACTCCCTCGTGCCAAGCCTGGTTTCAGCACCGTCAGCTGTTTCCGGGTTGTGTCATGCTCACTGAGACGCCTATGCTTGCCCCGTCGTGGTGCTGTCGGGTTAGCCAACTCCAGGGTGCCTCCAGTTTAGGAGCTTCCTATGTGGGCTGCGTGAACTGGTAGTCAAGGCTGGTTCTGTAGTGCCAGTAGGCCCAGCTCCCCCTGTAGGACTGTTGGGGTTCGGTAACTGCGGCTGCCTCGCGGCCTAGCTGTTCTCTCCTCTCCTGTGGACCTTCGGGTCCACCACCTGGTTCCAGCACCGTCAGCTGGTTCCAGGCCGAGCCTTTGGCTTAGGTGCCTCCTCCTGGGTATCCGAGTTCCGCCAACGCCAGGCGGTCCTTAGTAGTGCTTTTAAGCGCGGGCACCTACAGCTTAGTAACCGGGTTCCAGCACCGCCAGCTGGTCCTCGGTGCCATTGGCTCTTGCACACTGGGGCAACGCATCTGGGTTCCAGCACCGCCAGCTGGTTCTCGGCAGTATTCTTGTCACAGGTACTCCCTCGTGCCAAGCCTGGTTTCAGCACCGTCAGCTGTTTCCGGGTTGTGTCAAGCTCACTGAGACGCCTATGCTTGCCCCGTCGTGGTGCTGTCGGGTTAGCCTACTCCAGGGTGCCTCCAGTTTAGGAGCTTCCTATGTGGGCTGCGTGAACTGGTAGTCAAGGCTGGTTCTGTAGTGCCAGTAGGCCCAGCTCCCCCTGTAGGACTGTTGGGGTTCGGTAACTGCGGCTGCCTCGCGGCCTAGCTGTTCTCTCCTCTCCTGTGGACCTTCGGGTCCACCACCTGGTTCCAGCACCGTCAGCTGGTTCCAGGCCGAGCCTTTGGCTTAGGTGACTCCTCCTGGGTATCCGAGTTCCGCCAACGTCAGGCGGTCCTTGGTAGTGCTTTTAAGCGCGGGCACCTACAGCTTAGTAACCGGGTTCCAGCACCGCCAGCTGGTCCTCGGTCGTGCCATTGGCTCTTGCACACTGGGGCAACGCATCTGGGTTCCAGCAACGCCAGCTGGTTCTCGGCAGTGTTTTTGACATAGGTACTCCCTCGTGCCAAGCCTGGTTTCAGCACCGTCAGCTGTTTCCGGGTTGTGTCAAGCTCACTGAGACGCCTATGCTTGCCCCGTCGTGGTGCTGTCGGGTTAGCCAACTCCAGGGTGCCTCCAGTTTAGGAGCTTCCTATGTGGGCTGCGTGAACTGGTAGTCAAGGCTGGTTCTGTAGTGCCAGTAGGCCCAGCTCCCCCTGTAGGACTGTTGGGGTTCGGTAACTGCAGCTGCCTCGCGGCCTAGCTGTTCTCTCCTCTCCTGTGGACCTTCGGGTCCACCACCTGGTTCCAGCACCGTCAGCTGGTTCCAGGCCGAGCCTTTGGCTTAGGTGCCTCCTCCTGGGTATCCGAGTTCCGCCAACGTCAGGCGGTCCTTGGTAGTGCTTTTAAGCGCGGGCACCTACAGCTTAGTAACCGGGTTCCAGCACCGCCAGCTGGTCCTCGGTCGTGCCATTGGCTCTTGCACACTGGGGCAACGCATCTGGGTTCCAGCAACACCAGCTGGTTCTCGGCAGTGTTTTTGACACAGGTACTCCCTCGTGCCAAGCCTGGTTTCAGCACCGTCAGCTGTTTCCGGGTTGTGTCAAGCTCACTGAGACGCCTATGCTTGCCCCGTCGTGGTGCTGTCGGGTTAGCCAACTCCAGGGTGCCTCCAGTTTAGGAGCTTCCTATGTGGGCTGCGTGAACTGGTAGTCAAGGCTGGTTCTGTAGTGCCAGTAGGCCCAGCTCCCCCTGTAGGACTGTTGGGGTTCGGTAACTGCGGCTGCCTCGCGGCCTAGCTGTTCTCTCCTCTCCTGTGGACCTTCGGGTCCACCACCTGGTTCCAGCACCGTCAGCTGGTTCCAGGCCGAGCCTTTGGCTTAGGTGCCTCCTCCTGGGTATCCGAGTTCCGCCAACGCCAGGCGGTCCTTGGTAGTGCTTTTAAGCGCGGGCACCTACAGCTTAGTAACCGGGTTCCAGCACCGCCAGCTGGTCCTCGGTGCCATTGGCTCTTGCACACTGGGGCAACGCATCTGGGTTCCAGCACCGCCAGCTGGTTCTCGGCAGTGTTCTTGTCACAGGTACTCCCTCGTGCCAAGCCTGGTTTCAGCACCGTCAGCTGTTTCCGGGTTGTGTCAAGCTCACTGAGACGCCTATGCTTGCCCCGTCGTGGTGCTGTCGGGTTAGCCAACTCCAGGGTGCCTCCAGTTTAGGAGCTTCCTATGTGGGCTGCGTGAACTGGTAGTCAAGGCTGGTTCTGTAGTGCCAGTAGGCCCAGCTCCCCCTGTAGGACTGTTGGGGTTCGGTAACTGCGGCTGCCTCGCGGCCTAGCTGTTCTCTCCTCTCCTGTGGACCTTCGGGTCCACCACCTGGTTCCAGCACCGTCAGCTGGTTCCAGGCCGAGCCTTTGGCTTAGGTGCCTCCTCCTGGGTATCCGAGTTCCGCCAACGTCAGGCGGTCCTTGGTAGTGCTTTTAAGCGCGGGCACCTACAGCTTAGTAACCGGGTTCCAGCACCGCCAGCTGGTCCTCGGTCGTGCCATTGGCTCTTGCACACTGGGGCAACGCATCTGGGTTCCAGCAACACCAGCTGGTTCTCGGCAGTGTTTTTGACACAGGTACTCCCTCGTGCCAAGCCTGGTTTCAGCACCGTCAGCTGTTTCCGGGTTGTTTCAAGCTCACTGAGACGCCTATGCTTGCCCCGTCGTGGTGCTGTCGGGTTAGCCAACTCCAGGGTGCCTCCAGTTTAGGAGCTTCCTATGTGGGCTGCGTGAACTGGTAGTCAAGGCTGGTTCTGTAGTGCCAGTAGGCCCAGCTCCCCCTGTAGGACTGTTGGGGTTCGGTAACTGCGGCTGCCTCGCGGCCTAGCTGTTCTCTCCTCTCCTGTGGACCTTCGGGTCCACCACCTGGTTCCAGCACCGTCAGCTGGTTCCAGGCCGAGCCTTTGGCTTAGGTGCCTCCTCCTGGGTATCCGAGTTCCGCCAACGCCAGGCGGTCCTTGGTAGTGCTTTTAAGCGCGGGCACCTACAGCTTAGTAACCGGGTTCCAGCACCGCCAGCTGGTCCTCGGTGCCATTGGCTCTTGCACACTGGGGCAACGCATCTGGGTTCCAGCACCGCCAGCTGGTTCTCGGCAGTGTTCTTGTCACAGGTACTCCCTCGTGCCAAGCCTGGTTTCAGCACCGTCAGCTGTTTCCGGGTTGTGTCAAGCTCACTGAGACGCCTATGCTTGCCCCGTCGTGGTGCTGTCGGGTTAGCCAACTCCAGAGTGCCTCCAGTTTAGGAGCTTCCTATGTGGGCTGCGTGAACTGGTAGTCAAGGCTGGTTCTGTAGTGCCAGTAGGCCCAGCTCCCCCTGTAGGACTGTTGGGGTTCGGTAACTGCGGCTGCCTCGCGGCCTAGCTGTTCTCTCCTCTCCTGTGGACCTTCGGGTCCACCACCTGGTTCCAGCACCGTCAGCTGGTTCCAGGCCGAGCCTTTGGCTTAGGTGCCTCCTCCTGGGTATCCGAGTTCCGCCAACGCCAGGCGGTCCTTGGTAGTGCTTTTAAGCGCGGGCACCTACAGCTTAGTAACCGGGTTCCAGCACCGCCAGCTGGTCCTCGGTGCCATTGGCTCTTGCACACTGGGGCAACGCATCTGGGTTCCAGCACCGCCAGCTGGTTCTCGGCAGTGTTCTTGTCACAGGTACTCCCTCGTGCCAAGCCTGGTTTCAGCACCGTCAGCTGTTTCCGGGTTGTGTCAAGCTCACTGAGACGCCTATGCTTGCCCCGTCGTGGTGCTGTCGGGTTAGCCAACTCCAGGGTGCCTCCAGTTTAGGAGCTTCCTATGTGGGCTGCGTGAACTGGTAGTCAAGGCTGGTTCTGTAGTGCCAGTAGGCCCAGCTCCCCCTGTAGGACTGTTGGGGTTCGGTAACTGCGGCTGCCTCGCGGCCTAGCTGTTCTCTCCTCTCCTGTGGACCTTCGGGTCCACCACCTGGTTCCAGCACCGTCAGCTGGTTCCAGGCCGAGCCTTTGGCTTAGGTGCCTCCTCCTGGGTATCCGAGTTCCGCCAACGTCAGGCGGTCCTTGGTAGTGCTTTTAAGCGCGGGCACCTACAGCTTAGTAACCGGGTTCCAGCACCGCCAGCTGGTCCTCGGTCGTGCCATTGGCTCTTGCACACTGGGGCAACGCATCTGGGTTCCAGCAACACCAGCTGGTTCTCGGCAGTGTTTTTGACACAGGTACTCCCTCGTGCCAAGCCTGGTTTCAGCACCGTCAGCTGTTTCCGGGTTGTTTCAAGCTCACTGAGACGCCTATGCTTGCCCCGTCGTGGTGCTGTCGGGTTAGCCAACTCCAGAGTGCCTCCAGTTTAGGAGCTTCCTATGTGGGCTGCGTGAACTGGTAGTCAAGGCTGGTTCTGTAGTGCCAGTAGGCCCAGCTCCCCCTGTAGGACTGTTGGGGTTCGGTAACTGCGGCTGCCTCGCGGCCTAGCTGTTCTCTCCTCTCCTGTGGACCTTCGGGTCCACCACCTGGTTCCAGCACCGTCAGCTGGTTCCAGGCCGAGCCTTTGGCTTAGGTGCCTCCTCCTGGGTATCCGAGTTCCGCCAACGCCAGGCGGTCCTTGGTAGTGCTTTTAAGCGCGGGCACCTACAGCTTAGTAACCGGGTTCCAGCACCGCCAGCTGGTCCTCGGTGCCATTGGCTCTTGCACACTGGGGCAACGCATCTGGGTTCCAGCACCGCCAGCTGGTCCTCGGTCGTGCCATTGGCTCTTGCACACTGGGGCAACGCATCTGGGTTCCAGCACCGCCAGCTGGTTCTCGGCAGTGTTCTTGACACAGGTACTCCCTCGTGCCAAGCCTGGTTTCAGCACCGTCAGCTGTTTCCGGGTTGTGTCAAGCTCACTGAGAAGCCTATGCTTGCCCTGTCGTGGTGCTGTCGGGTTAGCCAACTCCAGGGTGCCTCCAGTTTAGGAGCTTCCTATGTGGGCTGCGTGAACTGGTAGTCAAGGCTGGTTCTGTAGTGCCAGTAGGCCCAGCTCCCCCTGTAGGACTGTTGGGGTTCGGTAACTGCGGCTGCCTCGCGGCCTAGCTGTTCTCTCCTCTCCTGTGGACCTTCGGGTCCACCACCTGGTTCCAGCACCGTCAGCTGGTTCCAGGCCAAGCCTTTGGCTTAGGTGCCTCCTCCTGGGTATCCGAGTTCCGCCAACGCCAGGCGGTCCTTGGTAGTGCTTTTAAGCGCGGGCACCTACAGCTTAGTAACCGGGTTCCAGCACCGCCAGCTGGTCCTCGGTGCCATTGGCTCTTGCACACTGGGGCAACGCATCTGGGTTCCAGCACCGCCAGCTGGTTCTCGGCAGTGTTCTTGTCACAGGTACTCCCTCGTGCCAAGCCTGGTTTCAGCACCGTCAGCTGTTTCCGGGTTGTGTCAAGCTCACTGAGACGCCTATGCTTGCCCCGTCGTGTTGCGGTCGGGTTAGCCAACTCCAGGGTGCCTCCAGTTTTGGAGCTTCCTATGTGGGCTGCGTGAACTGGTAGTCAAGGCTGGTTCTGTAGTGCCAGTAGGCCCAGCTCCCCCTGTAGGACTGTTGGGGTTCGGTAACTGCGGCTGCCTCGCGGCCTAGCTGTTCTCTCCTCTCATGTGGACCTTCGGGTCCACCACCTGGTTCCAGCACCGTCAGCTGGTTCCAGGCCGAGCCTTTGGCTTAGGTGCCTCCTCCTGGGTATCCGAGTTCCGCCAACGTCAGGCGGTCCTTGGTAGTGCTTTTAAGCGCGGGCACCTACAGCTTAGTAACCGGGTTCCAGCACCGCCAGCTGGTCCTCGGTCGTGCCATTGGCTCTTGCACACTGGGGCAACGCATCAGGGTTCCAGCAACGCCAGCTGGTTCTCGGCAGTGTTTTTGACACAGGTACTCCCTCGTGCCAAGCCTGGTTTCAGCACCGTCAGCTGTTTCCGGGTTGTGTCAAGCTCACTGAGACGCCTATGCTTGCCCCGTCGTGGTGCTGTCGGGTTAGCCAACTCCAGGGTGCCTCCAGTTTAGGAGCTTCCTATGTGGGCTGCGTGAACTGGTAGTCAAGGCTGGTTCTGTAGTGCCAGTAGGCCCAGCTCCCCCTGTAGGACTGTTGGGGTTCGGTAACTGCGGCTGCCTCGCGGCCTAGCTGTTCTCTCCTCTCCTGTGGGCCTTCAGGTCCACCACCTGGTTCCAGCACCGTCAGCTGGTTCTCGGCAGTGTCTTTTGCTCTTGTACCTTCTGCTCCCCATCCTGGTTCCAGTAACGTCAGCTGGTTCCGGGCAGAGCCTTTGGCTTAGGTGCCTCCTTCTGGGTATCCAAGTTCCACCAACGTCAGGTGGTCCTTGGTAGTGCTTTCGGGCACGGGTACCTCCTGCTTAGTAACCGGGTTCCAGTAACGTCAGCTGGTCCTCGGTAGTTCCATTGGCTCTTGGACCTTCGGCTACCCATCCGGGTTCCAGTACCGTCAGCTGGTTCTCGGCAGTGTCTTTTGCTCTTGTACCTTCTGCTCCCCATCCTGGTTCCAGTACCGTCAGCTGGTTCCGGGCAGAGCCTTTGGCTTAGGTGCCTCCTTCTGGGTATCCGAGTTCCGCCAACGTCAGGCGGTCCTTGGTAGTGCTTTTTAGCACGGGTACCTCCTGCTTAGTAACCGGGTTCCAGTAACGTCAGCTGGTCCTCGGTAGTTCCATAGGCTCTTGAACCTTCGGGTAGCCATCCGAGTTCCAGTTCCATCAGCTGGTTCTTGGCATTTTCTCAGCCTTCTTGTACCTTCTGCTACATTTCCAAGTTGAACACCCTAAAGTCGACGACCCGGAAGACCACCCCGATGACGACGACGACGACCCGGAAGACCACCCCGATGACGACAACGACGACGGCGGAGACGACGATGGCGGAGACGACGACTGCGGAGACGACGAAGGCTGAGACGACGACGGCGGAGATGACGACACTGGAGACGACGACCCTGGAGAGGACGACATGGAAGACCGAGAAGCAGAAGAACAAGAGGCTGCATAACAAAGAGCAGAAGAACATTAAGCATAAGACTTAATATCAGAGCAAAAGATATTATCTAAATTATATGCAGAAGAAGACTAAGCAGTGTATGGGGGTGAGTCCGTTCCTCCTCGTGGTGCCCCTGGATAAAGCCTGATGCTGCAGGCCAAACTGAACGCGGACAAATTTAACTTTTGTGACTGGCAGAACGGAAGGTGTAATCTTCCAACTTTTATAGATAACAACTACGGGAATGCCTGTCACAAATGAGAATATGATGAAGAAGTAGAATAGGAAGAATAATAACAGTGGAATAAAAAGAATATGTAGAATAGGAAGAATAATAATAGTTGAATAAAATGAATATGAAGAATGTAATAAAAAAAAAAAAAAAGGTAAAGGATGAAGAAGAAGATGAATAAGGTGAAGAAGAAGTTGATGTCAAAGATGCTGATGATGATGAAGATGAAAGTGTGGGAAAAGAAAAAAAAAAAAGAAAAAAAAGAAGGGGAAGGGCGTGGAATAGTGAAACATCAATATCTGACAAAATAAAAAAAAAAATGTACATAGTCAATATCTTTGTCACTCCGAACGTCTTAAAAAAAAAAAAGAAACATGCTATTCTATTTGATTGGGATAAACCTCTATGACTTTAATGTCTCCGCCACCTCCCCAAATACATCCGGCATTATTCTTAGTTGTTTTCCTTCATGTAGAATGAACCTACAAGGCAAGAAAGGGTTAAACCCTTCATGACCCAGCCTATTTTGACCTTAAAGACCTTGCCGTTTTTTGCAATTCTGACCAGTGTCCCTTCATGAGGTAATAACTCAGGAACGCTTCATTGGATCCTAGCGGTTCTGAGATTGTTTTTTCGTGACATATTGGGCTTCATGTTAGTGGTAAATTTAGGTCAATAAATTCTGTGTTTATTTGTGATAAAAACGGAAATTTGGCGAAAATTTTGAAAATTTCGCAATTTTCACATTTTGAATTTTTATTCTGTTAAACCATAGAGTTATGTGACACAAAATAGTTAATAAATAACATTTCCCACACGTCTACTTTACATCAGCACAATTTTGGAAACAAAATTTTTTTTTGCTAGGAAGTTATAAGGGTTAAAATTTGACCAGCGATTTCTCATTTTTACAACGAAATTTACAAAACCATTTTTTTTAGGGACCACCTCACATTTGAAGTCAGTTTGAGGGGTCTATATGGCTGAAAATACCCAAAAGTGACACCATTCTAAAAACTGCACCCCTCAAGGTGCACAAAACCACATTCAAGAAGTTTATTAACCCTTCAGGTGCTTCACAGCAGCAGAAGCAACATGGAAGGAAAAAATGAACATTTAACTTTTTAGTCACAAAAATGATTTTTCAGCAACAATTTTTTTATTTTCCCAATAGTAAAAGGAGAAACTGAACCACGTAAGTTGTTGTCCAATTTGTCCTGAGTACGCTGATACCTCATATGTGGGGGTAAACCACTGTTTGGGCGCACGGCAGGGCTTGGAAGGGAAGGAGCGCCATTTGACTTTTTGAATGAAAAATTGGCTGCACTCTTTAGCGGACACCATGTCACATTTGGAGAGCCCCCGTGTGCCTAAAAATTGGAGCTCCCCCACAAGTGACCCCATTTTGGAAACTAGACGCCCCAAGGAACTTATCTAGATGCATAGTGAGCCCTTTAAACCCCCAGGTGCTTCACAAATTGATCCGTAAAAATGAAAAAGTACTTTTTTTTCACAAAAAAATTCTTTTAGCCTCAATTTTTTCATTTTCACATGGACAACAGGATAAAATGGATCCTAAAATTTGTTTGGCAATTTCTCCTGAGTACACCGATACTTCACATGTGGGGGTAAACCACTGTTTGGGCACATGGTAAGGCTCGGAAGGGAAGGAGCGCCATTTGACTTTTTGAATGAAAAATTATCTCCATAGTTAGCGGACACCATGTCGCGTTTGAAAGACCCTGTGTGCTTAAACATTGGAGCTCCCCCACAAGTGACCCCATTTTGGAAACTGGACCCCCCAAGGAACTTATCTAGATGCCTAGTGAGCACTTTAAACCCTCAGGTGCTTCACAAATTGATCCGTAAAAATGAAAAAGTACTTTTTTTTCACAAAAAATTTATTTTCGCCTCAATTTTTTCATTTTCACATGGGCAATAGGATAAAATGGATCCTAAAATTTGTTGAGCAATTTCTCCCGAGTACGCCGATACCTCATATGTGGGGGTAAACCACTGTTTGGGCACACGGCAGGGCTCGGAAGGGAAGGCGCGCCTTTTAACTTTTTGAATGGAAAATTAGCTCCAATTGTTAGCGGACACCATGTCGCATTTGGAGAGCCCCTGTGTGCCTATGCAATGGAGCTCCCCCACAAGTGACCCCATTTTGGAAACTAGACCCCCCAAGGAACTTATCTAGATGCATACTGAGCACTTTAAACCCCCAGGTGCTTCACAGAAGTTTATAATGCAGAGCCATGAAAATAAAAAATAATTTTTCTTTTCTCAAAAATGATTTTTTAGCCTGGAATTTCCTATTTTCCAATGGTAATAGGAGAAATTGGACCACAAATGTTGTTGTCCAGTTTGTCCTGAGTATGCAGATACCCCATATGTGGGGGTAAACCACTGTTTGGGCGCACGGCAGGGCTCAGAAGGGAAGGCACGCCATTTGGCTTTTTAAATGGAAAATTATCTCCAATCATTAGCGGACACCATGTCGCGTTTGGAGAGCCCCTGTGTGCTTAAACATTGGAGATCCCCCACAAATTACCCCATTTTGGAAACTAGACCCCCAAAGGAACTAATCTAGATGTGTAGTGAGCACTTTGAACCCTCAAGTGCTTCACAGAAGTTTATAACGCAGAGCCATGAAAATAAAAAAAAAAAATTATTTTCTCAAAAATGAATTTTAGCCCGCAATTTTTTATTTTCCCAAGGGTAACAGGAGAAATTTGACCCCAAAAGTTGTTGTCCAGTTTCTCCTGAGTACGCTGATACCCCATATGTGGTGGTAAACCACTGTTTAGGCACATGCTGGGGCTCGGAAGTGAAGTAGTGACGTTTTGAAATGCAGACTTTGATGGAATGCTCTGTGGGCGTGACGTTGCGTTTGCAGAGCCCCTGATGTGGCTAAACAGTAGAAACCCCCCACAAGTGTCCCCATTTTGGAAACTAGACCCCGAAAGGAACTTATCTAGATGTGAGGTGAGCACTTTGAACCCCCAAGTGCTTCACAGAAGTTCATAACACAGAGCAGTGAAAATAATAAATACGTTTTCTTTCCTCAAAAATAATTTTTTAGCCCAGAATTTTTTATTTTCCCAAGGGTTACAGGAGAAATTGGACCACAAAAGTTGTTGTCCAGTTTCTCCTGAGTACGCTGATACCCCATGTGTGGGGGTAAACCACTGTTTGGGCACACGTGGGGCCTCAGAAGGGAAGTAGTGACTTTTGAAATGCAGACTTTGATGGAATGGTCTGCGGGCGTCACATTGCGTTTGCAGAGCCCCTGGTGTGCCTAAACAGTAGAAACCCCCCACAAGTGACCCCATTTTGGAAACTAGACCCCCAAAGGAACTTATCTAGATGTGTGGTGAGCACTTTCAACCCCCAAGTGCTTTACAGAAGTTTATAACGCAGAGCCGTGAAAATAATAAATACGTTTTCTTTCCTCAAAAATAATTTTTTAGCCCAGAATTTTTTATTTTCCCAAGGGTTACAGGAGAAATTGGACCACAAAAGTTGTTGTCCAGTTTCTCCTGAGTACGCTGATGCCCCATGTGTGGGGGTAAACCACTGTTTGGGCACACGTGGGGGCTCAGAAGGGAAGTAGTGACTTTTGAAATGCAGACTTTGATGGAATGGTCTGCGGGCGTCACGTTGCGTTTGCAGAGCCCCTGGTGTGCCTAAACAGTAGAAACCCCCCACAAGTGACCCCATTTTGGAAACTAGACCCCCCAAGGAACTTATCTAGATATGTGGTGAGCACTTTGAACCCCCAAGTGCTTCACAGACGTTTACAACGCAGAGCCGTGAAAATAAAAAATCATTTTTCTTTCCTCAAAAATGATGTTTTAGCAAGCAATTTTTTTATTTTCTCAAGGGTAACAGGAGAAATTGGACCCCAGTAATTGTTGCGCAGTTTGTCCTGAGTATACTGGTACCCCATATGTGGGGGTAAACCACTGTTTGGGCACACGTCGGGGTTCGGAAGTGAGAGAGCACCATTTGAATTTTTGAATACAAGATTGGCTGGAATCAATGGTGGCGCCATGTTGCGTTTGGAGACCCCCTGAAGTGCCTAAACAGTGGAAACCCCTCAATTCTACCTCCAACACACCCCTAACCCTTATCCCAACTGTAGCCGTAACCCTAATCACAACCCTAACCCCAACACACCCCTAACCACAACCCTAACCCCAACACACCCCTAACCCTAACCACAACCCTAATTCCAACCCAACCCTAAGGCTATGTGCCAACGTTGCGGATTCGTATGAGATTTTTCAGCACCATTTTTGAAAAATCCGCGGGTAAAAGGCACTGCGTTTTACCTGTGGATTTACCGTGGATTTCCAGTGTTTTTTGTGCGGATTTCACCTGTGGATTCCTATTGAGGAACAGGTGTAAAACGCTGCGGAATCCGCACAAAGAATTGGCATGCTTTGGAAAATACAACGCAGCGTTCCCGCGCGGTATTTTCTGCACCATGGGCACAGCGGATTTGGTTTTCCATATGTTTACATTGTACTGTAAACCTGATGGAACACTGCTGCGGATCCGCAGCCAAATCCGCACCGTGTGCACATAGCCTAATTCTAAAGGTATGTGCACACGCTGCAGAAAATGCTGCGGATCCGCAGCAGTTTCCCATGAGTTTACAGTTCAATGTGAACCTATGGGAACCAAAAATCGCTGTACACATGCTGCGGAAAAACTGCACGGAAACGCAGCGGTTTACATTCCGCAGCATGTCACTTCTTTCTGCGGATTCCGCAGCGGTTTTACAACTGCTCCAATAGAAAATCGCAGTTGTAAAACCGCAGTGAAATGCGCAGAAAAACCGCGGTAAATCCACGATAAATCGGCAGCGGTTTAGCACTGTGGATTTTTCAAATCCGCTGCGGAAAAATCCGCATAGGACCAGAATACGTGTGCACATACCGAAACCCTAACCCTAGCCCTAACCCTACCCCTAACCCTACCCCTAACCCTACCCCTAACCCTAACCCTAGCCCTAACCCTAGCCCTAACCCTACCCCTAACCCTACCCCTAACCCTACCCCTAACCCTAACCCTAACCCTACCCCTAACCCTAACCCTACCCCTACCCCTAACCCTACCCCTAACCCTAACCCTAGTTCTTACCCCAACCTTAGTGAAAAAAAAAAAAATTCTTTATTTTTTTTATTGTCCCTATCTATGGGGGTGACAAAGGGGGGGGGGTCATTTACTATTTTTTTTATTTTGATCACTGAGATAGGTTATATCTCAGTGATCAAAATTCACTCTGGAACGAATCTGCCGGCCGGCAGATTCGGCGGGCACATGCGCCCGCCATTTTGGAAGATGGCGGCGCCCAGGAAAGAAGACGGACGGACCTCGGGCGGCTAGGTAAGTATAAGGGGGGGGAGATCAGGGCACGGGGGGGGCGTCGGAGCACGGGGGGTGGATCGGAGCATGGGGGGGTGGATCGGAACACGGGAGGGAGGATTGGAGCACGGGGGAGGATTGGAGCACGGGGTGAGGGATGGCTGTGCGGGGGGGTGGATCGGAGCACGGGGGGGGGTCGCTGTGTGCGGGGGGGGGATCGGAGTGCGGGGGGGTTTGATTGGAGCGCGGGGGGTGTGATTGGTGCACGGGGGAAGCGGACAGGAGGACGGGGGAGCGGAGCACAGGACCGAGGGGAGCGGACCACAGATCGGGGGGCTGGGGGGGCGATCGGTGGGGTGGGGTGGGTGCACATAAGTGTTTCCAGCCATGGCCGATGATATTGCAGCATCGGCCATGGCTGGATTGTAATATTTCACCAGTTTTTTAGGTGAAATATTACAAATCGCTCTGATTGGCAGTTTCACTTTCAACAGCCAATCAGAGCGATCGTAGCCACAGGGGGGTGAAGCCACCCCCCCTGGGCTAAACTACCACTCCCCCTGTCCCTGCAGATCGGGTGAAATGGGAGTTAACCCTTTCACCCGATCTGCAGGGACGCGATCTTTCCATGACGCATATGCTGCGTCATGGGTCGGAATGGCACCGACTTTCATGACGCAGCGTATGCGTCAAAGGTCGGGAAGGGGTTAATTCCGATATTTTGGTCCCATTGACTTGCATTGGGATCGGGTATCGGTATCGGTGATATCCGATATTTTTTGAATATCGGCCGATCCTATCCGATACCGATACTTTCCGATATCGGAAGGTATCGCTCAACACTAATAATAACACATTACTGTTGGCAATTTTAAATTGGTTCCAGGGGAACACGGGCAGCAGTGGCCTGGTCAGTGTAGTAGTAGTAGAAAGAACGGACTGCAGACAGGCATCGAAGGCCTAAAATAAACAAATTGGGCTGGCTGTAGGCAATTTTAAATTGGTTCCAGGGGTACACGGGCAGCAGTGGTGTGGTCAGTGGAGGCCTAGTGGAAGGAGTGACCGCAGACAGGCATCGAAGGCCGAACATAATAACACATGGCTGTAGGCAATTTCAAATTGTTTCCGTGGGTACACGGGCAGCAGTGGTGTGGTCAGTGGAGGCCTAGTGGAAGGAGTGACCGCAGACAGGCATCGAAGGCCTAACATAATAACACATTGCTGTTGGCAATTTTAAATTGGTTCCAGGGGAACACGGGCAGCAGTGGCCTGGTCAGTGTAGTAGTAGTAGAAAGAACGGACCGCAGACAGGCATCGAAGGCCTAAAATAAAAAAATTGGGCTGGCTGTAGGCAATTTTAAATTGGTTCCAGGGGTACACGGGCAGCAGTGGTGTGGTCAGTGGAGGCCTAGTGGAAGGAGTGACCGCAGACAGGCATCGAAGGCCTAACATAATAACACATTGCTGTTGGCAATTTTAAATTGGTTCCAGGGGAACACGGGCAGCAGTGGCCTGGTCAGTGTAGTAGTAGTAGAAAGAACGGACCGCAGACAGGCATCGAAGGCCTAAAATAAAAAAATTGGGCTGGCTGTAGGCAATTTTAACTTGGTTCCAGGGGTACACGGGCAGCAGTGGTGTGGTCAGTGGAGGCCTAGTGGAAGGAGTGACCGCAGACAGGCATCGAAGGCCTAACATAATAACACATTGCTGTTGGCAATTTTAAATTGGTTCCAGGGGAACACGGGCAGCAGTGGCCTGGTCAGTGTAGGAGTAGTAGAAAGAACGGACCGCAGACAGGCATCGAAGGCCTAAAATAAAAAAATTGGGCTGGCTGTAGGCAATTTTAACTTGGTTCCAGGGGTACACGGGCAGCAGTGGTGTGGTCAGTGGAGGCCTAGTGGAAGGAGTGACCGCAGACAGGCATCGAAGGCCTAACATAATAACACATTGCTGTTGGCAATTTTAAATTGGTTCCAGGGGAACACGGGCAGCAGTGGCCTGGTCAGTGTAGTAGTAGTAGAAAGAACGGACCGCAGACAGGCATCGAAGGCCTAAAATAAAAAAATTGGGCTGGCTGTAGGCAATTTTAACTTGGTTCCAGGGGTACACTGGCAGCAGTGGTGTGGTCAGTGGAGGCCTAGTGGAAGGAGGGACCGCAGACAGGCTTCGAAGGCCTAACATAACAAAAATGTCAATACAATGGTATTGTCAGTGCCAGGCATTGAAGGATGTCAGCGCATAGACTAAACATTGGTGGAGCTGTGAGAGATAATTTTGCAAGTGGTAGAGCACTGTTTAAGCTGGGGGGGACTGTCTTGTGGCCGGCGGTACAGGCCCAGGGCCCCTCATATTACAACGGTGTGTCTGACGTTGGGTGCGCACCACCACCGCCAGAGACACTTTATTGTACTATGAGGGACCCAGTGGCAGTGCCGTCGACCAAAAGCGGGCACACCCACCTCTTCAGAAAAAAAACAGCACTCTCACGGGTGCTGGCGCCAAGTGGCGATACCACGGTCCCGTGTGGGGAGTTTGGCCATTTAGGGAGGTGTAAACATGTCGTATGCTGGACAATCAGGTGCAGCAAATTGGGATATTGGAAAAGTCATTCATAATAGTCCACAGGCAAGACCTTTTCATAGGAAAGCTAGGTGTCAGCCGGGCAAGGTGGGGCAAAAGATTTCGAAATCCAGTTGTGGTTCATTTTAATGAAGGTTAGATCATCTACATTTTGGGTAGCCAGACGAGTCCTTTTTTCTGTTAGTATTGAACCTGCAGCACTGAATACTCTTTCTGATAGGACACTAGCTGCCGGGCAAGCAAGCTCCTGCAATGCATATTCTGCCAATTCTGGCCAGGTGTCTAATTTGGATGCCCAGTAATCAAATGGGAATGACGGTTGAGGGAGAACGTCGATAAGGGATGAAAAATAGTTTGTAACCATACTGGACAAATGTTGTCTCCTGTCACTTTGAATTGATGCTGCAGTACCTGTCCTGTCTGCGGTCATAGCAAAATCAATCCACAACCTGGTCAGAAAACCCCTCTGGCCAACGCCACTTCTGATTTCTGCCCCTCTAACACCTCTGGTCTGCTGGCCCCTGCAGCTCGTGTGAGAACGATCACGGGCGCTGTGTGCAGGGAATGCCAGAAGCAAACGGTCAACAAGAGTTGATTGTTTGGTTGCTAATATTATTTCCAAGTTCTCATGTGGCATTATATTTTGCAATTTGCCTATATAGCGAGGATCAAGGAGGCAGGCAAACCAGTAATCGTCATCGTTCATCATTTTAGTAATGCGTGTGTCCCTTTTGAGGATACGTAAGGCATAATCCGCCATGTGGGCCAAAGTTCCAGTTCTCAAATCTGCGGTTGTGCTTTGGTTGAGGGGCAGTTTCAGGCAAATCCACGTCACTTGTGTCCCTTCAAAAACCAGAACCCGGCCTTGCCGCGCCAACAATTTCCAGTGGCCCCAGAAAAGCTTCCTCATTAAAAATATAATCATCCCCATCATCCTCCTCGTCCTCCTCCTCCTCTACGCCTGCTACCTCGTCCTGTACACTGCCCTGGCCAGACAATGGCTGACTGTCATCAAGGCTTTCCTCTTCCTCAGCTGCAGACGCCTGATCCTTTATGTGCGTCAAACTTTGCATCAGCAGACGCATTAGGGGGATGCTCATGCTTATTATGGCGTTGTCTGCACTAACCAGCCTTGTGCATTCCTCAAAACACTGAAGGACTTGACACGTCTTGAATCTTCGACCACTGCACACCTGACAACTCCATGTCTGCCATCCTACTGCCTGCCCGTGTACGTGTATCCTCCCACAAAAACATAACAGCCCGCCTCTGTTCGCACAGTCTCTGAAGCATGTGAAGTGTTGAGTTCCACCTTGTTGCAACGTCTATGATTAGGCGATGCTGGGGAAGGTTCAAAGAACGCTGATAGGTCTGCATACGGCTAGAGTGTACGGGCGAACGGCGGATATGTGAGCAAAGTCCACGCACTTTGAGGAGCAGGTCGGATAACCCCGGACAACTTTTCAGGAAGCACTGCACCACCAGGTTTAAGGTGTGAGCCAGGCAAGGAATGTGTTTCAGTTGGGAAAGGGAGATGGCAGCCATGAAATTCCTTCCGTTATCACTCACTACCTTGCCTGCCTCAAGATCTACAATGCCCAGCCACGACTGCGTTTCTTTCTGCAAGAACTCGGACAGAACTTCCGCGGTGTGTCTGTTGTCGCCCAAACACTTCATAGCCAATACAGCCTGCTGACATTTGCCAGTAGCTGCCCCATAATGGGAGACCTGGTGTGCAACAGTGGCAGCTGCGGATGGAGTGGTTGTGCGACTGCGGTCTGTGGACGAGCTCTCGCTTCTGCAGGAGGACGAGGAGGAGGAGGAGGGGGTGCGAACGGCTACAGCCAACTGTTTCCTAGACCGTGGGCTAGGCAGAACTGTCCCAAAATTGCTGTTCCCTGTGGACCCTGCATCCACAACATTCACCCCGTGTGCCGTGATGGACACGTAACGTCCCTGGCCATGCCTACTGGTCCTTGCATCTGTTGTCAGGTGCACCTTTGTACTCACAGATTGCCTGAGTGCATGGACGATGCGCTCTTTAACATGCTGGTGGAGGGCTGGGATGGCTTTTCTGGAAAAAAAGTGTCGACTGGGTAGCTCGTAGCGTGGTACAGCGTAATCCATCAGGGCTTTGAAAGCTTCGCTTTCAACTAACCGGTAGGGCATCATCTCTAACGAGATTAGTCTAGCTATGTGGGCGTTCAAACCCTGTGTACGCGGATGCGAGGCTAAGTACTTCCTTTTTCTAACCATAGTCTCATGTAGGGTGAGCTGGACTGGAGAGCTGGAGATCGTGGAACTAGCGGGGGTGCCGGTGGACATGGCAGACTGAGAGACGGTGGGAGATGGTATTGTTGCCGCCGGTGCCCTAGATGCAGTGTTTCCTACTACGAAACTGGTGATTCCCTGACCCTGACTGCTTTGGCCTGGCAAAGAAACCTGCACAGATACTGCAGGTGGTGCGGAAAATGGTGGCCCTACACTGCCGGAAGGGATGTTGCGTTGATGACTAGCTTCATTGGCCGAGGGTGCTACAACCTTAAGGGACGTTTGGTAGTTAGTCCAAGCTTGCAAATGCATGGTGGTTAAATGTCTATGCATGCAACTTGTATTGAGACTTTTCAGATTCTGCCCTCTGCTTAAGGTAGTTGAACATTTTTGACAGATGACTTTGCGCTGATCAATTGGATGTTGTTTAAAAAAATGCCAGACTGCACTCTTTCTTGCATCGGATACCTTTTCAGGCATTGCAGACTGAGCTTTAACCGGATGGCCACACTGTCCTCCAACAGGTTTTGGCTTTGCCACGCGTTTTGGGCAAGATACGGGCCCGGCAGATGGAACCTGTTGCGATGTTGATGCCTGCTGCGGCCCCTCCTCCTCCGCTTCAGAACTGCTGCCGCCTGCACCCTGTTCCCCCAATGGCTGCCAATCGGGGTCAAGAACTGGGTCATCTATTACCTCTTCTTGTAGCTCGTGTGCAACTTCGTCTGTGTCACCGTGTCGGTCGGTGGTATAGCGTTCGTGATGGGGCAACATAGTCTCATCAGGGTCTGATTCTTGATCATTACCCTGCGAGGGCAATGTTGTGGTCTGAGTCAAAGGACCAGCATAGCAGTCTGGCTGTCGCTGTGCATCAGTGCACTCCATGTCAGATTCAACTTGTAATGGGCATGGACTGTTAACTGCTTCACTTTCTAAGCCAGGGACGGTATGTGTAAAGAGCTCTATGGAGTAACCCATTGTGTTGCCTGCTGCATTCTTCTCTGTTGTTGTTTTTGCTGAAGAGGACAAGGAAGCGACTTGTCCCTGACCGTGAACATCCACTAACGACGCGCTGCTTTGACATTTACCAGTTTCACGAGAGGAGGCAAAAGAGCTAGAGGCTGAGTCAGCAAGATAAGCCAAAACTTGCTCTTGCTGCTCCGGCTTTAAAAGCGGTTTTCCTACTCCCAGAAAAGGGAGCGTTCGAGGCCTTGTGTAGCCAGACGACGAACCTGGCTCCACAGCTCCAGACTTAGGTGCAATATTTTTTTTCCCACGACCACCTGATGCTCCACCACTACCACTACCCTCATTACCAGCTGACAATGAACGCCCCCGGCCACGACCTCTTCCACCAGACTTCCTCATTGTTTTAAAAACGTAAATAAACTAACGGTATTTGTTGCTGTCACACAACTTACACGGTGAGCTATAACTTCAGTATGATTTAGCTACCCCTTTACAGGTGGGTGAGACCGCAAGGAAAATCAGGCACAATGTTACACACTCTGTTTTTGGTGGCAACAAATGAGAGAGATGCCACACACGCAGGACTGTCACTGAAGCACAAATGTAAATATTAATCTCCCACTGATTTGTTTTTTTCTTTTTTTTTCAGGGAGACTTTAGAAAAAAAAATAATAGAATAAAATGATTTTTTAAGGAAGAATTTAGAAACCAAATAAAATAAAATGATTTTTTCAGGGAGAATTTAGAAAACAAATAAAGCAAAAAATAGGCTTTCTATGGCCCACTGAGTGAGAGATGACGCACACAGGAGTCAGGAGTGGCACACAAGCCCAGAGGCCAATATTGTTCTCCCAATGATTGATGTAGTGATTTTTTCAGGTAGATTTTGGAACCCAAATCAAGCTAAAAAAATAATAGGCTTTCTATGGCCCACAATTGGAGAGAGAGAGAGAGAGATGGCACACCCAGGAGTCAAGACTGGCACACAAGCAGAAAGGGCAATATTAATCTCCCACTGATTTGATTTTTTTTTTTTTCAGGGAGACTTTAGAAAAAAAAATAATAAAAAAAAATGATTTTTTCAGGAAGAATTTAGAAACCAAATAAAATAAAACGATTTTTTCAGGGAGAATTTAGAAAACAAATAAAACAAAAAATAGGCTTTCTATGGCCCACTGAGTGAGAGATGACGCACACAGGAGTCAGGACTGGCACACAAGCCCAGAGGCCAATATTAATCTCCCACTTTTTTTTTTTTTTCAGGGAAAATTTATAAACCCAATAAAAAAAATAAGTAGGCTTTCTATGGCCCACTATCTGAGAGAGAGAGATGGCACACTTAGGACTGGCACACAAGCCCAAAGGCCAATATTAATCTCCCACTGATTGATTTATTGATTTTTTCAGGTAGAATTTAGAACCCAAATAAAGCAAAAAAAAAAAAAAGGCTTTCTATGGCCCACTGAGTGAGTGATGATGCACACAGGAGTCAGGAGTGGCACACAAGCCCTGAGGCCAATATTTTTCTCCCACTGATTGATGTAGTGATTTTTTCAGGTAGATTTTGGAACCCAAATCAAGCAAAAAAATAAATAGGCTTTCTATGGCCCACTGAGTGAGAGATGGCACACACAGGAGTCAGGAGTGGCACACAAGCCCTGAGGCCAATATTTTTCTCCCACTGATTGATGTAGTGATTTTTTCAGGTAGATTTTAGAACCCAAATCAAGGAAAAAAATAAATAGGCTTTCTATGGCCCACTGAGTGAGAGATGGCACAGACAGGGATGGCACTCTAGCAGAAATGGCAATCTTAATCTCCCACAAAAAAAAAAAAAAAATAGGAACTGTCCTTCAATTACTATCTCCCTGCAGTAATCTCAGCCAGGTATGGCAGGCAGCAATAAGGAGTGGTCTGATGCACAAATTAAATAAAAAGTGTGGACAAACAAACAAGATAGCTGTGCAGAAAGGAAGGAACAAGAGGATTTGTGCTTTGAAAAAAGCAGTTGGTTTGCACAGCGGCGTACACACAGCAATGCAGCTATCAGGGAGCCTTCTAGGGCAGCCCAATGAGCTACAGCGCTGAGGAAAAAAAAAAAAATGTAGCTTCCACTGTCCCTGCACACCGAAGGTGGTGTTGGACAGTGGAAATCGCTACAGCACAAGCGGTTTGGTGGTTAATGGACCCTGTCTAACGCTATCCCTGCTTCTGACGAAGCGGCAGCAACCTCTCCCTAAGCTCAGATCAGCAGCAGTAACATGGCGGTCGGCGGGAACGCCCCTTTATAGCCCCTGTGACGCCGCAGACAGCAAGCCAATCACTGCAATGCCCTTCTCTAAGATGGTGGGGACCAGGACCTATGTCATCACGCTGCCCACAATCTGCGTTTACCTTCATTGGCTGAGAAATGGCGCTTTTCGCGTCATTGAAACGCGACTTTGGCGCGAAAGTCGTGTACCGCATGGCCGACCCCGCATAGGGGTCGGATCGGGTTTCATGAAACCCGACTTTGCCAAAAGTCGGCGACTTTTGAAAATGAACGACCCGTTTCGCTCAACCCTACTCAACACTAGTTACTAATACTAATAATACTCCTTTCAATATATCTGACCTACACACTAATTCAGCCTGTAATAAAATGTACAATTGGTCCTGGTGGCTTTTTCCATCAGACACTGAATAGTTTTTTCAGCCAAGTACAGCATCTTATTGCAGACAGTGGTAAACTTTGCACTACAGAGGTTGCACACAGTAATACAGTGCATTATCATCTCTGTTTCAAATGGGGTGCACAATCTAGAATCCCTATTAGTTTATCTTTGCAGTGTGGGAGAGACCGGAGAACCTGGAGGAAACCCAAGTAAACAAGGGGAGAACATACTAACTCCATGCAGATGTTGTCTTTGGTGGGATTTGAACCCAGGACCCTAGCGCTGCAAAGCTGCAGTGCTAGCCATTGAGCCACTGTGCAGTCCTAAGTCATAAGGCTGATGTATTTCAGCTTATGAATGGTAAAAAGCAAATAGTAGAAACAAGCTCATATGTTCAGGAGATAAATAGTAGATGAAAAAAAAAGAATGAGGAGGACGTGGAGAAAAGGGATATGCTGAGAGTCTGAGGAGGGATAGAGATGAATGACAATAGGACAGGAGGGAGTGACTGATGATGGAGGGTGCCATTCTCACTTCACATGTTGCCTCTTTATGCTTGGAACTATGCCAGCATTATCTGCATATATACACACACAACAAAAGGTGCCTGCCAGCTGAGTTTTCTAGTTTTTAGCGGTCATCTGGAAGTAAGTGGCTGTTTTCTTCCACCTAAATAACCAGCTTCAGATAGGAGGCATTGAAGTGGATACAATGCCTTCTTCCCGGGGATATCTGGGCATGGTTAATGCTTTTTTAATCATTACCTGTGTCATAACTGATAACATTCTAATGCCAATTGAATTCGCTGTCTAACTAGTTAGGAAATCAGATGTCAAGGGAACCTCTTACAAATATATCATTGGAATTTCCCCTAAAAACGAATTAGTCTCTAGAAATAAATTTAATAAAGATTTTCCCGAGTGATTCCATTTCCATTGCCCTTTGTACTTTTACGGTGGAAAAACTGCAGCAAAGGAAAAGACAGGATTTAAATTGACATGAAGCTACAGTGAAAAAACACATTTTACTCAGCAGATTGCTGTGGGAGTGATGGCTGAGAATTTGACTTGCCTGAATAGCAAGTACATGGCTTTATTTGATACACACAAATGTGCCTTTCTTGGCAGACGGATAAAGATATAACTCCTTGAGACTGGGTGGCATGTCTTTGTTACTGCAAGCTGAAAGGCTTTCGTCTTGGCTACGTAGTGATCAGCAGGTTGTCAACCATGGCTAGAGGTCTAAGGCAGACAAAGCATGTACCAAAATGTACTTGCAGAGTGGATATATATGAAGGCTGCTCTATGTGGTTAACTGGGAGGAGCAGGGTTTTCCCATATCATTATAAAGGGGAACCGATAGAGTGAAGTTATCTTTACATGCTTTTAGTTCAGTTTCAGATTTTCTCTGTCGTCTTGTACAGATCTCCAAAATATTTACAAGTGAAAAATTTTAGAAATCTGTTGGAAGAGTAGTTTTACTGTAAAATTGCAATAATGTCCTGCAATTGCCTGTATCTGAATATACGTATTAATGTCTAAAGCATATTGAAATCAAGTTACAGTAAGTGTCTAAATGCAAAAGGAGTGTAATGAATAACAAAAAATTATAAATAAAATTATAATTATAAAGAAGCTTTTCTTTTCTTTAAAATCCACTCAAGACAGAAAATCGCCTACATAACTAAGACATAAAAATATGTAGCTATTGGCCACCATGAGATCATGGAGTATTTGCTGCATGACTGGTCTTACTTTAAGTAATTTACTACTAAGTGATTGTTTCATAATTTATATACTACAATAAAAGGAGAGCTATGTTTGTTTTAGGAGTACTGATGTTGGATATACAACATATATATACAGTATGTACCCTTGTATATATGTATATACAAGGGTACATGTCATACAAGTGTGTTGTGCTTCATGCACACGTAGACCATTCTAAATCCTTTTTTTTCACTTGGTAAATGTGAAACAGCATGCCATATCCCACGTTGTCGTTTAGTGCTCTGATGACATAGTTCTGTGATTTGAGCTGTTGTGCATGAATAAATATTTTTTTTTGGGGGGGGCAGTTGCTACCATGATTCACCATGCCATATCTCACCTCTTTATTTAGTGGCAGTGAAATTGCACAGGGTGCATAGCTCATGAACATAAAAAAAATATTATTTTCTGTTGTTAAAAGTGATACAGCCCGCCATATTCAATGCTGCAATTTTGTGGTGGTCATATGAATCTGTCTGCAGATCTCACGCACATTAAAAAAAACATTTTTTTTCCGTTGGTAAATGTGATACAGCATGCCATATTCAACATTGTAATTTTGTGGCGATAATATGAAGCTGTCTGCAGACCTAGCGCATATTAAAAAAATAATATTTCTTTCTGCTGAAAAACGTGATACAGCCAGCAGTATCCCACGTTGTCATTTTGTGGCAGTGATATGAAGCTGTCTGTAGACCTCAATCACATAAAAAAAGTTTTTTCTGTTGATAAATGTGATACAGCCCGCCGTATCCCACGCTGAAATTATAGGTGTTAAAATTAAGCTGTTTGCAAACATCACACACATTAAAAAAACTGCTTTATTTTCTCTGTTGCTAAGCATGATACAGCCCATCATATCCCATGTTCTAATTTTGTAGCAGTGAAATTGTTGTGTGTACACAGCTGTTGCACATAAAAAAACATTTTGGGGGTTTTACATACTTAAAACAGCAGGGCAAATCTGATTTGCAAATTGTTTGGAGCATATCTTCTATTTTATACAGGCGCCACTCACAGTAAAAAAAAAGCATTTTCAGTTACTTACGTTGTTCAGTAGAGACATCTCATTTTCAAATGGTTTGTCGCATCTACTTTGTTATGGAAGCCTTATCCACAGGTCCAAAAAATTTCTTCTGTTACTGACATCATACAGTAGGGGATATCTCACTTTCAAATTGTTTGTAGCATCTACTCTATGTTATAGAAGCCTCATCCACAAGTACAAAAAAGTATTGCGTTACTGACGTAATAAAGTAAGGGACATCTCACTTTCAAATTCTTTGCAGCAACTAGTCTATGCTATAGGGGCCTCATCCAACAGGCTAAAAATATTTCTTGTGTTACTATTGTCATACAGTAGTGGACTTCTCACTTTCAAATTGTTTGTAGCATCTAGTCTATGTTATATAGGCCTCGTCCACAAGTCAAAAAAAATTTTGTGTTACAAACTTCATACAGTAGGGAAGATCTAATTTTAAAATTGTTTTGAGCATATCTTCTTTTTCATAGAGGCCTCATCCACACTCAAACAATTCTTTCTTCTGTGACTAACTTAATTCGGCACGCCATATTTCACCTTGTCATTTACTGCCACTGAAATTTAGCTGTTTGCAGAGCTGGTGCAGAGTTTAAAATCTAATTTTTTTGCTAATATTGTGCTCCTTCCACACTATCTGTGCAACAAGACTGGGAAAAAGCAAGGTCATGGTGGAAGGGGGATTAGGCTTAGTGTTCAAATTGTACTTGGAGAAGGTGGTAATGTTTGTGAAAGTGAAAGCACTAGTAAACAAACAATGTCTCCACAAAGGCAACTGACAACTTCTGTTACTGGATGGGCTACCCCAGTACCTTTCTTTTCCAGATGAACAGTGGTATGCCTTGTGGATGTGGCACAGAAAGAGCATGTGCTGGAACGGATGACAAGCGCAGCTTTAAGTGGCCTCTCCTCCTCTTCCTCCACCTCAACATCGCACCCAGTACAGTCCACAGAAATGGCACCCAAATTACCCTTGCTTCCCCTTGCATTACAACTCCAACCGTAGAACTGACTGTAGGGAACCACAGATGGATAGTCTGAAGAGCTGTTTACACACTCTATGCCATGGACATCAGAAGTGTACTCAAAAGCTTCATAGAATCAAGAGCAAGAAATCTGCACCGATGACCAAAATTTTTTGCAGCATCCTTACTAGATGTTAACCTCCGGGGGGAGGTCATCATGATGAAACTAAGATATCTGAGGCTCATGTGGACTATAATGTGCAATCAGGGCAGAAAGAGGAGGAGGGCAAGGAATGTAATAGCACAGAGGATGATGAGGTGTTAGATCCCAATTGACTTGAACACAGAGGCACACAGCTGAGTAGGTCATCTGAGGAGGTAGATGGGGAGGTTATGCTGCATCGTACATCGAAGACGCACAGTGATGCCGCCACGAGGAGCATTGCATCCTCAGAAACAACTATGTGTGTGACCAACAGCATTCATGGGTCTGCAGCTTGCAGAGATGGCAAGGGTAACCTAGCGGGGGCCTTTCTTAACACGGAAAGGATGAGCAAACTCACGTAATCTTCCAACTTTGCAAAAAACTTAGTAGAAGGAAAAAGAGCCATAATTTTACTATGTATGAACCATCACATGTGCAATCAACATGTGTTACTCTGAGAATCCCACTGTGCAAAAATGTGGACCAGCAGACCTCAACAGCCATCAGCTGCCCTTTCAATCGTATCTGCTGCTTCTTCCTCCTCCTCTGTTACCGTGCCAAATATTGTGATGCAGATCTCTGACCTCAGAACAATCGGTTCTTTACCCGCTCCAGTCATGTTGATTGAAAACCTACCATAAGCTGTAATGGAAGCAAACATGCTTGATGTTTTTATCCGATGTCAGGGAATGAGCACACCACAACTTTCTCAATCCACAGTAACTTCTCCACCTGCACCTGCCTCACGGTCCATAAGTTTGTCCAGTTCACAGTACTCTGCCCTCTCTCAGCACTGCAGCCAGCCCACGGTCCCGCAGTTGTCATAATGTAATACATTTTTTTCTTCCTACCATGACAAAGCTAAGAGTTTGAACTCCACCATCTCCAATCTGTTGGCCATGGAAATGCTGCCTTTGCACCTCGTAGATACAGACGGTTTCCAAGAACTGATGGCGATCGCAGTCCATTAGTACCAGTCACCATTACTTTTCTAAGAAAGCTGTGCCTGTGCTAAAACAGCATGTCGCAAACAACATTACCCATTCCATGACTAAATCTGTGTCTGCCAGGGTGCATTTCACCACAGACAATTGGATGAGTAAGCATGGCCAAGGATGTTACATCTCACTGACTGGGCACTGGGTTACTCTGGTGGCTGTGGGGGCAGGCAGGGAAGGTGCTGCCCGACAAGTTTTGGAATCCCCAAGGTTTGCAGGGAAAACCTCTATGTTTCACATTTTCTCCACTGCTTCTGCCTCCTCCTCTACCTCTTCTTGGGCATCCACCTGCACCCTCATCCTCTGCCTTATTGAGACACACGTTCCAAGAGTGCAGAGTGAATCCTTTCCACCTCGGTACTGTGCAGCCAGGGCTCAACGCAATCAGGAACTGTTAAAATTGATATGCCTTGGAGATCACAGTTATATACCTGAAGAGTTGTGGACAGCTGTCCAGGCTGTGTTTGATCAATTGCTGTCTACGCCGAACCAAAATTGTGCTAATGTAAAGTTGACATGTGGGAAATGCTATTTATTAACTATTTTGTGTACAAATTTAAGGGTACAAAACTTAAAAGTTTGAAAATTGCTAAATTTTCTAAATGTTTGCCAAATTTCCATTTTTTTAATCAAAAAATGCAAGTTATATCGAAGAAATTTTACCACTAACAAGAAGTACAATATGTTACAAAAAACAGTCTCAGAATTAGTGGGCAGTACGGTAGCTCAGCAGATAGCACTGCATCCTTGCAGCGCTGGAGTCCCATCAAGGACAAAATCTGCAAGGAGTTTGTATGTTCTCCCCATGTTTGCGTGGGTTTCCTCCGGGTACTCCGGTTTCCTCCCACATTCCAAAGACATACTGATAGGGAATTTAGATTGTGAGCCCTAACGGGGACAGCAATGATAATGTGTGCAAAACTGTAAAGTACTGCGGAATAAGTTAGCGCTATATAAAAATAAAGATTATTATAATACGTTGAAGAATTCCAGAGCTATAACTTCATAATGTGACAGTGGTCAGAATTGTAAAAATTAGCTTCATCACTAAGTAGCAAATTGGCTCTGTCACTAAGAAGTTAAAAAACTGTGCTCTAGAGGCAGTATTTGGTCAGCAAGACTGGAGAGAGGATTCTCCTGCGGGTTTGTGTGTCCTGAAGAAAGTCTGAACCTGTGTCGTTCCGGAGCGGGATGTTACCCGCATAATTATGGATTGCGTTGCGACATTTTGTTTTCTTTGTTGTTTTACCCTGAAGGGTTTTGTTTCTTTTCCCTTCTTGTTGGTTTATGCCACATAACCAACTGAAAATTTAAAGAGACAGTGTTCAAACTTTCTACCTCCGTATGCCGCCAAATTAGTTGAACTACCCCACAAGTGGTATTTTGAATGCAGGCAACGTCCTGGAGACACCATTCTAAGCCAAGGTCAAACTGCGTGTCCTGAGTAAAGGAGGCCACAAGCCTGCGGACGATGTCAGGCAAAATGGTTGTCTTGCTCAAGCATCTGGTGAGAGCGCAGCAGCAATGACAGCTGACAAATCAGGAGACGAGTAAGTTGTTTATCTAGCAGGAGCAACAGCAGCAGCAACACTATCAGGACCAGTTCAGACAACAGCAGCAGCAGATCGAGTTGCTTGCCAAGGCAGTTCATGGGAGAACGAAAGCCCACTCCACAAGTCCAGGTAATGACATACATGTCTGGAAGGCGGTAAGATGAGCAATGCGAAAACTGACCCCGGGTGATGATATAGAGGCATTTCTGACTGCTGTTGAGTGAGTATCGGTGTGACAGACTGCCGCCAGACCAATGAGTGGAGGTGCTGGCCCCTATCTAATTGGTGAGCTCCAGAAGGCATATTACGACCTGTCTTTATAAAACGCATGGGAATATGAAAAACTATAAATTGAGATACTGGCACACTCAGGGGTGACTATGTCTGTCCAAGCGCAAAGGTTTCATCACTGGGCGTATTGCAGTGATAAACCTCCTTGGCATACGGCTATGCCCTCTTTATATTCTCATGTTTGGGAGCTGCCATCCATCCTCACTGTGCCCTGACATCTGCTGTTCAGCGTCACACACTTGACCACTTACACAGTTCTTAAGTTGCACAGCAGCAACTGTCCGGACACAATACAGTAGCTGTGTTTACTGCACTTCATCACCAGTCACACACTACACAGTAACACAAGTCTCCAAAATAATAAGTTTAAAAAAGAGAAATAAATGCCCAAACATAAAGTGATATAAAAAAAATGAATGATACCTGCTGTCACCTATGAGTATAATGTGTTAGGGCTAGCGGAGCGCACCAAATAATAAGACAGATGGAGTAAGGTGCGTTTGCAGCCCGGGGTCCACCATGCAGAGATGGAACCTGCTGCCAAGTAATGACGGACTATATGGTGGTACAATATGAATACACACATGGGTTAACCTCACCCTGTGTGAAGGAAGCGAACCCTGTTGCATCACAGGACCGCGGTACCGCACCAAAAGCGCAAGCAAGGAGTCTTAGAACTCAATCCCAAGACACAGGATTTGAGTACATATAGACCTCATGCGCTCGACACCGCTACTAAGGTGTCAGAGTGACTGAAATAATTATAATAAAGAAGCACGAGAGTGCATGCGGTGCCGCACTGGCGAACCCCACTAACCACCCAGGCTTGGGTCAGGAAAGCACTGTGAAAGCGCACGGCGCCGCACTGGCGGTCACAGCAATTAGAGGCTGCAATGTGTGTAACATGCTGATGGTTAAGTCGAGCGCTAGGTAGCAATCATCCACCTTCCGCGAGCAGTCATACAATAGGGAGGGGATTTTAAAGAATGACTTTCATCCATCGACATACATCCATCAACACACACACATTATCAAGACTATACTAGCGCATGGCCTTGCGGCCATGCGAGCCTTAAATAGTTGCAGCGCGTTTAGGACCTTCAGAGAAGGACCAATGGAGTTGCTGCAGTACCTGAGCATGTGACCCCAGATCTCCACTAAGAGATCTTGCCCTGGGCATGCTCAGAGTGCAAAACAGGACTTAGTCCTAGCACCCACAAGGACCTTCCAAGAAGGACCAAATGAGCTAGCTGCAGTATCTGATCATGTGACCCTCGATCTCCACTGAGAGATCTCACTCTGGACATGCTCAGAACGCGAAAAGCAGGACTTAGTCCCAAAAGCGTCTGCTGGCCGCTGCCCAGCACTGACTACAATGGCAGAAGCAGGAAACGCAGCAGTAACTCTATTAACAGAGTGAGACTGAGCAAGATGCTGGGATCGACGTTTCCGCTGAGCAGACTCCACTGCGGCTGGAGAAGAATGGGAGACCGCAGCAGAGATGGTTCGAGATTCCCCCTGTGCAGAAGTAGGAACTCGACACCTAACATCCTGCACAGCTGGTTTTGTGCTGGTACCAGGAGCAATGATGTCACTGTGCTCTCTAGCCCAGGACCATTTCAGCGTATGGGCCCCACTTTGAATTTTGCTCAAGATCACAATTTGTCTTAAACTGGTCATGGCAATATCACATCGTCAGCACACGTTGCAGCTGAAACCAGTTACTGAGCTTAGTGTCTTGGGCCAGCTATCTCAGCAATTAGCTACAGCAGTCATATGCACTGGTAATGGGATGTCACCACTACAGCCAAACACTAGAACCGGAGCAAAGGTTGGATGTCATCATTGGACTCAGGGTAGGTGAGAACCCGATGTGTTTGCCATTTTAGGAAATATACAGTGTTTGGGGTCCATTTTCCTTATAGTTTACAACCCCTTCAAGTCAAACTGATGGTTTCCTAGTGGCAAACAGTCACAGTTGGATAGAATTAGTGCTTATATTGTCCCAGCCAATCTAAAATCTCTCCCTACTACTGCAATAATGATAGCAATTTTTATGACAGTGTAATTTGGCACGGAGCGGTAGCCGCAGTTGAGGCACTTTTATGTGGCGCACCAACACGTTACATAAAAGTGAAGTTCCTGGCTGGGTGTGTGGACTTGTGCTGTGAGAGCATTATACCCCTGAAGGTGCATCTAACCGATGTTGCTGGTTTACCAGGAACAGATGTTTCACAGTTCAATGAGGGATACCACCATTCAAAAATAAACTCTTTACTAAACAGAAAATTGGTAAGGCTTGTATACAAGGGATAGTGGGTACAAAGTCTTCTGGAAATTTCCTGTGCAACATGAAGCATTTTCCACACAGTATCCTTATTTAGTAGTATACTCCATGGATATTTATGTCTGCTGTTTCTCACTTCTTCGCCACAACCCAGCTTTAATGCTACTGACCTGATCTCCTTTACTTGTGCAGCAGTTCCACGTCCTATTTCTTCCAATACTGATGCCCTGGATACTGATGCCCTGGAATGTCCACTTGGGACCCTTTACTGGTCCCCCATAATCAATCCTGTTAGGCCCGCTACCCCTCACCACTACAAGCCCAAAGTCTCAGGACCAGTCTCTGGAAGGCCACTCTGTCTCCCTCTTAGTCACTTATCTTCAGGATTTCCCTATCCCTCCTGACCAGTCACCTCACAATTAGGGTCACCACTGTGAGCAGCACTGTTCAATCTGCCCTCCAGACCTTATCTTCCTTCCTAGCAGGAAGTAGTCATCCCTCCTAAAACTAGCCACTCCCACTGTGGGTTTGTGAACTATTACATCTAAATGTTCCTTACACTATGCATTACATTACTACACACTTTACATTATACAGGCAAAAATCACAATACAATACAATTCACATAGCACAATATGAACATAAGATGCAAGAAACACTTACATCATAGTGACGTGATTGGAGTCTTCAGGTGTAGGGATATGACATATGCTGTTATGTTCTTTTGAGATATTCAGTACCCTGACAGGAGTATATGAATAGTTGTTGCATTATCTATGCTTTCTCATTTAAAATCTTCTTCTTACAGGTGGCAGACAGAAGACAAACTGAGAGGAAGGCAGATAATTCAGATTAACATGGTTTACACCGGCCAGCCAGCCATAGATATTTGCCCTCCGAGAGACATAATACTGAAGCTGCACTAATACAAATTTAAAGACCAACTTCTACAAGCGGCAAGATATTCGTCACCACTGGTCTTCCAGGGCCACCCCTACGAACTGTTCCCAGACTTAGCTCCTACTACTATTGCTAAACAACGGGCAATGAGGCCTTATTTAGAAGTTCTCCATTCTAAAAATATTAAATACTGCTGGGGATTCCCCTTTAAGCTGATGTTTACCCATCATGATGTGGTTCATACGGTCCTTTCTCCCGAGGGCGCAAGCCGCTGCCTCACCAAATTGCAGCTCATGAATCTCCCCTTGCCTAAATCACCGCTATCATCATCAGGGTCGCGGCCTGGGAATAGTCGCCCTGAACCTCAAGCTTCATCTGCCCCCCCTTTGAGACACCACAACTATTCTAGTTCTACCTGGAGCTCGGAACCGAATCTGAGATATTTTATATGCTGTCTTACAGTCCCTTGGTGAAACAGTTACCTTATAACTTGTTCTTATCTTACAGTTTGATAAGCCATATGTGCCTAAGTCACTGTTGTATACTATTATCTTTTATATTACGATTTATAATTGACTTTCTGGTTTATTTCTTAAGGCTCTTCAGAGCACACGGCCTTAACTAGGCATTTTTTCGTTTTCAAAACACGCTGGGTTACATTACCCATCACAAGTTCTTGTGATAGCTTATTTTTCTCACCATGTATTAACGATCTATTCCTAACCTCATGTTATTGCTGTTGAATTTACGTTACGCCTTTTTAGATTCTATTCCTCTCCCAGCTCTTGGTTCGAATATGGTTGAATTATTAAATCAAACTATCTCTCCTAACGACATAGAATTGGCCATCCAGCAACTGAAAGTTATTAAAAAACCCGGACGAGACGGATTTACGGCCTTATACTATAAAAAATATGCCTCATTCCTAATTCCTCATCTTACCAACTACTTTAATTCCCTGAGAAACGGTAATACCCAGGAGAAGCCTCTTTAATATCAGCCATATCTATGATACCAAAACCCAATACTGATCAATTATTATGTTCCAACTATAGACCAATATCTCTAATAAATGTTGACCTTAAAATATTAGCCAAAATTTTATCTCAACGCCTAAATTTGGGCCTGGGTGCTTTGATACATGGGGATCAAGTGGGTTTTGTCCCCAATAGACAAGCTTCAGATAATATACGCAGGGTCTCTCATCTGCTGCATCAGTGCAAACAACGCCGTATACCAAGCATGTTATTATCGCTTGATATCAAAAAAGCTTTCGATTCTATTTCTTGGCCTTACCTGTTTGTGGTCTTGCAAAGATGGGGATTCCCTGATCATTTCCTCTCCTGCATTCATGCCCTTTATAACTCCCCCTTGGGATATGTACGATACAATGGCTTCTCCTCCACAAGCTTCTCTATCCATAGAGGCACACGCCAAGGCTGTCCCTTATCACCACTATTATTTGTCCTGGCATTTGAGCCCCTAGCGATATACCTTCGACTTAACTCAAACATTCAGGGTGTCAACATAGCATCAGTTCCCCACAAACTTTTTTGTTCGCCGACGATATACTGCTTCTTCTAACGACTCCCCAATCATCCTTACCAGCCCTTCTTCAAACTCTTAACAACTTTGAACACATTTCTGGCCTACAAGTCAGTCCTTCTAAATCTTATGCAATGAATATATCTCTTTCCTCTTCTACAGTCACACAACTAAAGCATGAGTTGCCGTTCCAATGGACTACCAAGCATTTGGACTACTTGGGAGTGAAACTAACCCCCGACTATAACTCTTTATATACTGCTAATGATCCTCACATGCTTCGTAAAATCCGTTTAATACTTCATTCATGGGGTAAACTGCATCTTTCTTGGCTTAGCCGAATACGCACATTAAAGATGACAATCCTCCCTAAACTACTTTACCTATTTTGAGTTTTGCCAGTCCTGGTACCAACCCAGTATTTTAAAATAGCTCAACAAGCATTCAATACCTTTGTCTGGAAGGGCGGCCTCCTCAGAGTTAATAGGGCCACCATTACCGCCACCGTCTTAAGGGTGGCCTGGGGGTTCCAAACCTCTCTAAATACTATCAAGCAGCCCAACTGGGCCAACTGACTCTATACCATGCTTATTCTGAACCCCCCTTATGGCTTGCCTTAGAGGCCTCCGAGTTACACTCGAACACTCTTGACACGATCTTATGGATTCTCCCAGCACAACGTAGAAATATTTCAAATCCTATATTAGTCCACTCGCTTAAAATTTGGGACTCATTGAAATATTCTTCACAGCTAATATCACCATTTCTGCCCTTGGCCCCCTGTTATGACCTGGTGGTTAGGAGCACCCGGCACGACCTGATAGTTAAACTCACACAGGACAAGCTCTGGGATGTGGGAGCTCTGCTGACCGCAGGCCCTAATCCTATCACAACAACTAGAAATAGCCGTGGAGCGTTCCTGACTCTCCCTAGACGCCTCTTCACAGCCTAAGAGCTAGCTAGCCCTATAGATAGAAAATAAAGCCTACCTTGCCTCAGAGAAATTCCCCAAAGGAAAAGGCAGCCCCCCACATATATTGACTGTGAGTAAGATGAAAGTCACAAACGCAGGAATGAAACAGGTTTCAGCAAAGGGAGGCAAGACTTTACTAAACAGACAGAGGATAGGAGAGGTATCTTTGCGGTCAGCACAAGAAACTACAAAAGACCACGCAGAGTGTGCTAAAAGATGCCACTCTGCATCCCAGAGCTTCCAGCTAGCAAGACAAAATCATGATAACCAGCTGGACAAGGAAACAATGAACAAATAATAACTATCAGGAACTTAGCTTCTGCTGGAGAAGACAGGTCACCAGAAAGATCCAAGAGCGAACTGAACCAATGCAGGAACATTGACAGCTGGCATGGAGTAACGATCTGAGTGGAGTTAAATAGAGCAGCCAACTAAAGGATAAACCACGTCACCTGTGTAAGGAACCTCAGAAGCAGCAGCTTCACTCACAGCCACCAGAGGGAGTCCATGGACAGAACTCGCCGAAGTACCATTCACAACCACAGGAGGGAGTTCGACAACAGAATTCACAACAGCCCCCCTCTGGGGTAATACCCAGTTTCTCCCGGGGGTAGAATCTCTCAGAAATTTTCTCTTATGGGTTGCGGCGGGAATAACAAAAGTTCACCATCTTTTCAATATAGATGGGATTATCCCGTTTTCAGCCCTGAGTGAAAAACATCATCTCCCTCTGGGAGAAATATTCCGCTATTTACAACTTAAAAATTTTGTCCAATCACTTTTTAAAAATTCTACTCCCCCTTATTCTTTTACTCCCTTTGAACAGAGATGCTGTCAAAATCCACATGCTCCAGGCATTATAACTCTCCTTTATTTGCATATTAACTCACCCTCCCATAGGCAAAGCCTAGGCTACACATCTCGCTGGGAGTCTGTTGTGAATTCTGCTCTTGGGCTCCCTCCGGTGGTTGTTGATGGTAATGCAGGTATTCCTGAGCAGCAGTCTTGGACAAGTGTTTCTGCTAATTGCAATTCTGACTGGGGTATTTAGCTGTGCAGGACTCCTTACTCCTTGCCAGTAGTCAATGTTCCTTTGGAAGTGTTGGTCCTCTGCCTGGCCTCTCCTGCTTGCTGCCAATTCTGCAAAGATAAGTGTTTGCTTCATTTTTTTAGACACACTGCTGTGTGTTTATTTTCTGTGCTGATCTTGTTCCTATTTTGTTCCTGCTAGACTGTGCCTGATGTTTTTCTCAATCTAGTTGGATTCGCTGGAGTCGCAGATATACTCTCCACACCTTTAGTTAAGTGGTGGAGTTTTTGTATTTTTCTGCTGTGGATATTTTGTAGTATTTTATGCTGACCGCATAGTGTCCTGTACTATCCTTTCCTATCTAGATAGAAGTGGCCTCCTTTGCTTATCCGTGTTTTCTGTCTGCGTGTGTCTTTTCTTCTCCTACTCACAATCATTATTTGTGGGGGGCTACCTATCCTTTGGGGGTCTACTCTGAGGCAAGAGAGTTTTCCTATTTCCATCTTTAGGGATATTTAGTTCTCCGGCTGTGTCGAGGTGTCTAGGTCTGGTTAGGCACACCCTACGGCTACTTCTAGTTGCGGTGATAGGATCAGGGTTTGCGGTCAGTAAAGTTACCACTGCTCCAGCAAAGGTCATTTCATGCTGCTCCATGGCCACCTGATCATAACAGGAGTCCGATATTGGTTCTACCCTGTCAGACTCAGAGTGGACCCAAATATGGTCCTCCTCCACTGGAGGTATGCTAAACACTCTCATGCAAGAGATCAATTATAAAGTGCTAACTAGATGGTATTTGACCCCAGCCAGAGTTACTAGAGCAGACGCTAATTACTCCCCAAACTGTTTTAGAGGTTGTAACTCTGCAGGGGATATGATGCACATCTGGTGGCTATGCCCAATAGTACGCTGGTTTTGGACCACGATATACTTCCTGATCCTCTCTATAACAAATGTCAATCTCAGGAAAAACCCTTGGGAAGCCCTATTAAATAAGTGTATCCCCAATATTCCCAAATATTCCCGAGTCCTCATCACATTTATATTTCTAGCAGCCAAACAAACTATAGCAGCGGCATCGAAAAAAACAAACGTAGAGCTATCTGAGGTTTAATCATGCCTCTCTTGGTACATGATAAATGAAAAGCTATCAGCCATACTCACAGACAAAGTGGGCAAATTTGAGCTTACTTGGCTTCCATGGAAAGAATATGCAAACCATACCCCGTTCGCCATACCGAAATCTCGGATGACATACTCTGATTCTCAGAATTCCAATTGAACTGGCCAACTGGGTATGGACATAATACAATTTCCTCTCGTGTCTTTCCTACCCCCCCTATTATGTTGTTTGTTTGTTTGTATGTTAACTGGGTATACTTTCCTGTTCTTCGTTGTATACTGTAATATAATATACCACAGTTTTCTTTCTTTTCTGTACCAAATTTGAAAATTCCAATAAAAACTTATTGAAAAGAAACTCACTTGACTTGGCTCCCCAATGACAGTAGAGAGCAAAAGTTATTATTCATTATTTCTTTTCACTATAAAAAAATGAAGGACTACTGTTTGTGGTTCTCAACAGATTTTACAGACTTAATCTAACAACAACTATCTACTAATTTAAATTGGGATGTTAATTTCTTTGATAATAATACAAACCTAAACTGCTCTTTGTATGGTCTTCTTAACCAAAACTATATTTCTATATGTATATGACTGCATAAACTCTATCTTTTTCCTATGTTTACCTTGTCCTTGTCTCATCACACTATAATTAAAAAAAAGACACAAAATACTGTGTTTCTATGTGTTGTCAATCAAAAGCTCAAAACTAAAGTGTTGCCATTGTTAAACACCCTTATAAAAGGACTTGGAGGAGGACAGACTAATTGAGAGGTATTACGGGCTAGGCAAATATCTGAATCAGAGAATGTGGTGTTTTTTGTCCTCATTCACTTTATATACTATATACTCCATTATGTTCCTTGACTGGGAATTTGTCATTTAATAGTTAACACTATATTATTTTCTAAAATTATATATGTGCTCTAAATAATTGACTATTATGCTCTTAAGATAAATAGCATGTCTACCTACGCACTTTACTGTGCTTTAAAATTGTCCTTTTATTTTTTCATGGAAAATGTCAACAATAGCTTATAATACCTTCAAAATGTGACATAATTGCTCTTTTTGTACTTAAGTTTCTGGTCTCTACTTCTGGTCAATTTTTATAACACAGAACTACCAACATAATTTTTCACTGTATCCCAATTCCAAAAAAGTTGTGATGCTATGTTAAAGATAAAGAAAACAAGAATGCATTGATTTGGAAATCTCTTACAGCCATATTTTATTTACAATAGAACATAGATATGACGTTGAAAGTAAGACATATTTCCATTTTATTTGAAAAAAATAGCTCATTTAGAAATGTATTGCTGCAGCACATTTACCAATTGTGATCATTAACAAAAACTACTGTACTAAGGACCAATATTATTACCATACAGTGATCATATAGCAGTACAGTAGATAGTAGTCATACACCAGCACTTTGCGTATTTTACAAGCGATTACATTACAAGTAACCAGACCAGACCAACCAGAGGAGCAGCACTTTTAGACCTAATACTATCTAATAGACCTGACAGAATAACAAATCTGCAGGTGGTCGGGCATCTAGGAAATAGCGACCACAATATTGTACAGTTTCACCTGTCTTTCACTAGGGGGACTTGTCAGGGAGTCACAAAAACACTGAACTTTAGGAAGGCAAAGTTTGACCAGCTTAGAGATGCCCTTAATCTTGGTAGACTGGGACAATATCCTCAGAACTAATAATACAGATAATAAATGGGAAATGTTTAAGAACATCCTAAATAGGCAGTGTAAGCGGTTTATACCTTGTGGGAATAAAAGGACTAGAAATAGGAAAAACCCAATGTGGCTAAACAAAGAAGTAAGACAGGCAATTAACAGTAAAAAGAAAGCATTTGCACTACTAAAGCAGGATGGCACCATTGAAGCTCTAAAAAACTATAGGGAGAAAAATACTTTATCTAAAAAACTAATTAAAGCTGCCAAAAAGGAAACAGAGAAGCACATTGCTAAGGAGAGTAAAACTAATCCCAAACTGTTCTTCAACTATATCAATAGTAAAAGAATAAAAACTGAAAATGTAGGCCCCTTGAAAAATAGTGAGGAAAGAATGGTTGTAGATGACGAGGAAAAAGCTAACATATTAAACACCTTCTTCTCCACGGTATTCACGGTGGAAAATGAAATGCTAGGTGAAATCCCAAGAAACAATGAAAACCCTATATTAAGGGTCACCAATCTAACCCAAGAAGAGGTGCGAAACCGGCTAAGTAAGATTAAAATAGATAAATCTCCGGGTCCGGATGGCATACACCCACGAGTACTAAGAGAACTAAGTAATGTAATAGATAAACCATTATTTCTTATTTTTAGGGACTCTATAGCGACAGGGTCTGTTCCGCAGGATTGGCGCATAGCAAATGTGGTGCCAATATTCAAAAAGGGCTCTAAAAGTGAACCTGGAAATTATAGGCCAGTAAGTCTAACCTCTATTGTTGGTAAAATATTTGAAGGGTTTCTGAGGGATGTTATTCTGGATTATCTCAATGAGAATAACTGTTTAACTCCATATCAGCATGGGTTTATGAGAAATCGCTCCTGTCAAACCAATCTAATCAGTTTTTATGAAGAGGTAAGCTATAGGCTGGACCACGGTGAGTCATTGGACGTGGTATATCTCGATTTTTCCAAAGCGTTTGATACCGTGCCGCACAAGAGGTTGGTACACAAAATGAGAATGCTTGGTCTGGGGGAAATTGTGTGTAAATGGGTTAGTAACTGGCTTAGTGATAGAAAGCAGAGGGTGGTTATAAATGGTATAGTCTCTAACTGGGTCGCTGTGACCAGTGGGGTACCGCAGGGGTCAGTATTGGGACCTGTTCTCTTCAACATATTCATTAATGATCTGGTAGAAGGTTTACACAGTAAAATATCGATATTTGCAGATGATACAAAACTATGTAAAGCAGTTAATACAAGAGAAGATAGTATTCTGCTACAGATGGATCTGGATAAGTTGGAAACTTGGGCTGATAGGTGGCAGATGAGGTTTAACAATGATAAATGTAAGGTTATACACATGGGAAGAAAGAATCAATGTCACCATTACACACTGAATGGGAAACCACTGGGTAAATCTGACAGGGAGAAGGACTTGGGGATCCTAGTTAATGATAAACTTACCTGGAGCAGCCAGTGCCAGGCAGCAGCTGCCAAGGCAAACAGGATCATGGGTGCATTAAAAGAGGTCTGGATACACATGATGAGAGCATTATACTGCCTCTGTACAAATCCCTAGTTAGACCGCACATGGAGTACTGTGTCCAGTTTTGGGCACCGGTGCTCAGGAAGGATATAATGGAACTAGAGAGAGTACAAAGGAGGGCAACAAAATTAATAAAGGGGATGGGAGAACTACAATACCCAGATAGATTAGCGAAATTAGGATTATTTAGTCTAGAAAAAAGACGACTGAGGGGCGATCTAATAACCATGTATAAGTATATAAGGGGACAATACAAATATCTCGCTGAGGATCTGTTTATACCAAGGAAGGTGACGGGCACAAGGGGGCATTCTTTGCGTCTGGAGGAGAGAAGGTTTTTCCACCAACATAGAAGAGGATTCTTTACTGTTAGGGCAGTGAGAATCTGGAATTGCTTGCCTGAGGAGGTGGTGATGGCGAACTCAGTCGAGGGGTTCAAGAGAGGCCTGGATGTCTTCCTGGAGCAGAACAATATTGTATCATATAATTATTAGGTTCTGTAGAAGGACGTAGATCTGGGGATTTATTATGATGGAATATAGGCTGAACTGGATGGACAAATGTCTTTTTTTCGGCCTTACTAACTATGTTACTATGTTACTAAGTATATCAATGGGTTTGCACACTTTCCCCCACATTTTCAACTTGTTATAGACTGCCATGATGACTTCTTCTATCCATATCTCAACTCTGCATAATGTACAGTCATGTTTGACTCTTCACTCATCCAGCATTCTCTTCACTTTTTCCTTACCTGAATAAAATTGTATAGCCAAGCAGAGTTCCTTCAGTAGTAATAATTGGTCCACAGTGACCTTCATAGTAATGCTTCAAACAGCAACAGTGCCCCTCTCTTTCTCTTTATCCTAATGATACCCTCTATGTGACTTCACTTAGTAATTAAACCATCGCTGAGCTCCACATAACAATATTGGCCCCCTTGTACCTTTATATAGTGAAGATGCCATTGGCATGCCTCCCCTATAGAAATCTTTTCTCAAGGGTCACTTCCTTGAAAGAGTTCCAGAAACATGATGTGGCTCCTAGTTGCCAAGGACACCAGGTTGGCAAGTAAGGTGAGCATGTCCTTAATTTTCCTGGAAAGGCCCTCCCAGAAGGCAGCCACTGGCGCATCATTTTTCCAGGGGAGCTCACAGGACAGGATATGAAATCAGATGACGTATTGGCCCACTGTGAGGTTTCTCTGGTGCAATCTGAGGAGGGAGGATAATGCGGAGGAGCTGCAACCACGATCATGTGGAAGGCTGCAAGAAACAATTTGAGGCAAGAAACTAGTGGACCCCATCTGTCCCAGAGGAGATAGAGCCAGAGTAAGGTGGGAAATGATGAATGCCAATTTGGCCAGATCTGAAGCAAAATGATGTGCCAAGAGCTTAAAGTGCAGAGAACATTGATTAATGAACCCTCATCATAAGGCAGGAATACCATCATAGAATGATGGATACAACAGACAAGGTCCAGATCGAGGAACATAACTAGGAGGTTGATGAGTCACAGCTGATGTTTCTGAAGCTTGGACAGAAGTGGATGTAGCCACAGTTGTTAGCATGTCCAAGCGGGTACTTATGGTCTTCAGATATGAGAAGATTTGCCCTCCTGGTCTTTCTGGTGGGAGACCTCCTTACACAGATGTATTGCCAAGTTTTTAACACTAAGGTTAGTATATGACTTTAAAGAAGGCTACTACTTGCAATGTAATGCAATTTTATTTATTAAGTATAAAATTAAATGAATAGTCTGATTGCATACACTTTTGTATATTTTAACATACAAAGGTTAAGTACATATAAAGATTAAGTACATATAAAGATTAGGTACATATGCTGACATCATCACCAAGGAGCTATATAAACATCCTCCATCTGGAATATTAGAGAACCAACCATCAAGACAGAAAACTTCTGGAAATTTCACAACACTGCAGGGGTGTCCCCACTTATGCAGGTATCACAACACTGTACACATATAATTACAGATACCAAATTTTTGCTTCTGTCTTAGTAATTTTTCTCTGGATTTATATAGTGATTTGCACTATGTGGAAAGTCTGGTTCACCCTTGCCCTCCAGTGGCCAGCCTTTGGAATAAGACATAAAAGGCATACATCAGACAATGGGGGCAATAGACCCACACAATTCAAAAGCTACAAAGGATAACATAAATCGTTGAGCGTTGAGTTCAGGCAGTTAAACAAACGTGATGGACAATATTGAAGTTGTTCGACGCTTGTTGCCCAGTCTCTTTACAGAGGAAGAATGATGGCCCATGGGCACAAACGATCACTAGTAGTTCAATCTGTTACCATACAGTATCATGCTATCAGCAGCATATCTGTATCTATATGTTTTCACCCAGGGATATGCTGCTGAGAACAATGCTTTTAGCTGAGCCATAAACAATCCAATAACACATGAATCAGCAGCATTTTGTTCATTTAGTGTAATGCACTCCATAGTCCTCCACATAGTATAATGCACCCGGTATTCTTCCACATAGTACAATGCACACCCCATAGAACTCCATATAGTAAATGTACTCCCCATAGTCTTCCATATAGTTTAACACACTCCTCATAGTCTTCAATATAGTATAATGCATCCCATAGTTCTCCATATTGTATAATTATTATTATTATTATTTATTTATATAGCACCATTAATTCCATGGTGCTGTACATGAGAAAGGGTTACATAGAGGGTTATAGATATCATTTACAGTACACACAAATTTACGATGACAGACTGGTACAGAGGGGGGAGAACCCTGTCCTTGCAGACTTACATTCTAGGGGATACTGGGGAAGAGAAAGAAGGTCGTGGGGTGCGGTAGCTCTGGTGGCGGTGAGGTGGCAGGGCTGGTGGTTGGTGAGGCGGCAGCATGAGTGGTTGGTGAGGAGGCAGCTCGCGTGGTTGGTGAGGCGGCAGCTCGGGTGGTTGGTGAGGCGGCAGAATGGTTATTGCAGGCTGTAGGCTTTCCTGAAGAGATGGGGTTTCAGGTTCCATCTGAAGGATCTGAGGGTGGTGGATATTCGGATGTGTTGAGGCATGGAATTCCAGAGGATAGGGATATTCGGGAGAAATCTTGGAGGCGGTTGTGTGAGGAACAAATAAGTGTGGAGGAGAGTAGGAGGACTTGGGAGGATCGAAGATTACGTGAGGGAAGATAGTGGGAGACTAGTTTCTGAGATATAGGTAGGGGACAGGTTTGATGGCTTTGTAGATCAGTGTTAGTACTTTGAACTGGATTTGTTGGGGACTTGGGATCCAGTGGAGGGATTTGTAGAGGGGAGAAGCAGGGGAGTAGCGATGAGAGAGGTGGATTAGCCGGGCAGCAGAGTTGAGGGCAGACTGGAGTGGTGCAAGGGAGTTAGTGGGGAGGCCACAGAGGAGGGTGTAGTAATCGAAGCGGGAGATGAAGAGGGCATGCACAAGAGATTTAGTAGATTGTGGGGTGAGGAAGGGACGGATTCTGGCAATATTTTTGAGTTGGAGGCAACAGGAGGTGGCAAGAGTTTGGATGTGCAGTTTGAATGACAATGCAGAGTCGAGAGTTACCCTGAGGCAGCGGATTTCAAGTGCGGGAGAGAGTGTGATGCCTTTTACCATAATAGATAGATCAGGTAAGAGGGATATGCGAGATGGGGGAAAGACAATGAGTTCGGTTTTGTCTACATTGAGTTTTAGGAAGCGAACGTTGAAGAAGGAGGATATGGCTGCTAGACACTCTGGGATTCTGGACAGCAGAGAGGTGATATCTGGGCCAGAGAGGTAGATCTGAGTGTCGTCCGCATACAGGTGGTACTGGAAGCCATCAGACTTTATAAGTTGTCCTAGGCCAAGGGTATAGATGGAAAAAAGTAGGGGCCTAGGACAGAGCCTTGAGGGACTCCAACAGAGAGAGGGCAGGATGAGGAGGTAGTGTGGGAGGGGGAAACGTTAAATGTGTGGTCGGAAAAGGTATGAGGCAATCCATGCACGGACATGCTGCTCAAGGAGTTTTGAAGCAAATGGGAGCAGTGATATGGGGCGATAGCTGGACATAGCAGTTGGGTCAAGGTTATCTTTTTTGAGGATGGGTGTGATGGTGGCATATCTTAAGACAGAGGGGAAGGTACCAGAAGATAACGATAGGTTGAAGAGATGGGTTAGGGCTGGAATGAGCATGTTAGTGAGGTTGGAGAGCAGGTGGGAAGGGATGGAGTCAAGTGCACAGGTGGTGAGGTGTGATTTGGAAAGGAGGTGAGTAAGTTCTTCAGTGATGTTGGAGAGGGAAGTTATTAGGGAAGGGCAGAGGTCATGTATATGGAGTGGTTGGGGAGATGGAACAGTACAGGTTTGCCTTGTTTGGTCAATCTTGCTTATGAAGTAGGTGGCAAAGTCCTCAGAAGAGATGAGGGGAATTGGAGATGGCAGTGGTGGGCGGAGGAGAGAGTTAAATGTGCTGAACAGTTGTTTTGGGTTGTAGGATAGTGAGGATAAAAGGTTAGTGAAATAGGTCTGTATAGCAGAAGTGAGGGCTAACTTGAAGGCAAGTATAGCTTGTTTGAAAGCAGTGAAGTCATCTGGCAGGCGTGTTTTCTTCCAACGCTGCTCCGCGACTCTGGATGCTTATCGGAGTTTTTTGGTGAGGTTGTTATGCCAGGGTTGCCTATTGATTTGTCGCACTTTGCCATGCATGAGAGGGGTGACTGAGTCTATAGCTGATGTGAGGGTGGAGTTATAGAAAGTGGTGGCGCTGTCCATGTTGTGGAGTGAAGATATGGAGGCCAGGGATAGAAGAGAGTCTGAGAGTCTGTGAATGTCTTGGTGTGCAAGGTTTCTGCGAGGGTGTGGTAGTGGCTGGACATGGGGGGCAGGTGAGGAGGACAAGGATGAGAAGGTGAGTAGATGATGGTCAGATAGGGGGAAGTGAGAGGACGTGAGATTAGATAAGGAACAGAGGCAGGTGAGGATGAGGTCTAGTGTATGTCCATCTGCGTGGGTGGCTGTGGAGGACCACTGAGTAAGTCCAAAGGATGAGGTAAGGGCCAGGAGCTTGGAGGCTGCTGGCTGGTGGGTGTCAATAGGGATATTAAAGTCACCCATTATGATGGTGGGGATGTCAGCAGAGATAAATTGAAGAAGCCAGGTGGAGAATTGGTCAATGAAGGCAGTGGCTGAGCTCGGTGGTCGGTATATGACAGCCATTTGGAGATTAGAGGGAGAGTAGAAACGGACAGTGTGAACCTCGAAAGAAGGGAGGATAAGGGAGGGTGGGGGCTAGATAGGGTTAAAGTATCAGTTTTTAGAAAAAAGGAAACCCACTCCTCCACCATGTCTGTTGCCAGATCAAGGAGTGTGGGCAACATGGAGGCCACCATAACTCAGTGCAGCAGGGAAGGCCGCATCAGGGGGCATCAGCCAAGTCTCAGTGAGGGCCAGGAAGGAAAGGCTTGCGGGAAGTGAAGAGATTGTGGATCATGTGGAGATTGTTGCAGATGGAGTGGGCATTCCAGAGTGCACCAGAGTGAGGAAGCTGGGGGTGGGGGTCAGTGGCATAGATTTTAAGTGTGAGGGGTTGCGGCAGTTTCTTTTAGTGTGAGAAGGATAGGGGTGAGGATTATTGGGATATATGAGGCGGCAGTGAGAATGAGAAGAAAAACGGAAAGAAAGTTGGGTGAAGGAGAGCAATCAGCTCATATTATATTTTAGGTGAGGTCAGAAGTTAAAGAGCTGGTCTGCGGATGAAGCGAGGTAGAGGGGTGGGAGAGAAAGGGAGATAGCTATTTGGTTTTAGGATGCAGGGGTAAGGGGTTAGCGATGGAGAGTGAGGATTAGTGGAGCAGAAACAGCGAGGGCAAATGTGAGTATGGTTAAGGAGCAGTGAAGAAAAGAAAAGCAAGTAAATTTAGAAGACAGTGAATAGTCTTACTGTCTGGCTGATTTCTGTACTATTTCTGACGATACACTCAAAAGATGTCACTTCAAATGATGTCACATCTGACTAAAGTCAGATATGACCAGCTCCATTCAACTTATACCAATCAAGTGTCAGGTGAGAGAGGGAGGGGGAGGAGGAAGGAGGTGGAGGACAGTTCACAGCAGGGAACAATTAGCAGATTGAAGTTAAAAGAAACATTTGACTACCATCAAAACTGAAGAAAGATAAAATAGGATAGAAGGAGAGTTAGGTGTGAAGAGCATGGATATATCAATCTGCACGCCGTAAATTAGAGTATGATACATGGAATTAAAGTCAGGGAAAAAGTAACAGAGTACTAGGTAGAACAGAGGGGGAGAGGTGCATGGATTCAGGGGAGCAGTGGGTAACCCATTTTAGGAGACAGTTCAAACATACCAGGTAGAACAGAGGGGGAGAGGTGCATGGATTCAGGGGTGCAGTGGGTATTCCTGGTTAGTAGACAGTTCAAACGTTCCAGGTAGAACACAGGGGGAGGGGTGCATGGTGTTAGGATTCAGTGAGGGAAACCCAAGAAGTGGACCCTATGGGTCATGGCTACAGAGCCTCTGAGGACAAGTGGACCAGATAGAGCCACCCCTATACAGGGAGTGTTTGCAACAAGCCCAAGGAGGATGAAGCCGCAACTGCCGAAGCCAAAGGGGTGATCAAGGACTGGACTAAGGAAGAGGAGAAGACGAGATGAAGTCAGAAACAGCAGAGACACAGGAGTGGCTAGGACGGCGGAGACACTGGAGTAGCAGGGGCGACAGAGACACAGGACTGGCAGGGACAGCAGAGACACAGGACTGGCAGGGAAGGCAGAGACACAGGATCAGCAGGGACCACAGAGACAAAGGACCGGCAGGGACAGCAGAGACAAAGGACCGGCAGGAACAACCTGAAACCAAGGCAGAGTCACAGCGAAGAGAACAGAGACAGGGAGCCAAGGGACCAAAAGAAGCACCAGCCAAAACTAGCGACAATCATAGACACTAAGGCGTCTTACCTGGGAAGACGCAGGGAAGAAATACCCAACGGACACCACCATATTGGGGGTGGAGCCACCAGGTCACGACCTCCCAGAAGCCCCAGCAGTGAGAGGAGCTCGTCTGTGCATGCGCAGACCACCGAAGGGATGAGCACACGAGAATCCAGATGGAGAGGAGCGAGGAGGAGCGTCAGGAGCGCGCCGGCCGGAAAGGTAAGTATTAGGCGGTGTATTAGGCAGCAAAACACATGGATTCAGGGGTGCAGTGGGTATTCCAGGTTAGGAGACAGTTCAAACGTACCAGGTGGAACAGATGGGGAGAGGTGCATGGATTCAGGGGTGCAGTGGGTATTCAAGGTTAGGAGACAGTTCAAACGTACCAGGTAGAACAGAGGGGAGAGGTGCATGGATTCAGGGGTGCAGTGGGTATTCCAGATTAGGAGACAGTTCAAACGTACCAGGTAGAACAGAGGGGAAGAGGTGCATGGATTCAGGGGTGCAGTGGGTATTCCAGGTTAGGAGACAGTTCAAACATACCTGTGGATGGAAGCAGATGGGTCAGGGCATGACAGCATGAAGGAGAATATACCATGGGTTACCATTGTGGCATATTTCTGACGATACACTTAAAAGATGTCACTTCAAACACCTCCCCTAGTTCTCCATACAGTATAATGCACTCCCCATAGTCCTTCATATAGTATAATACAATCCACATAGTCCTCCATATAGTATAATACAGTTCCTATTGTCCTCCATGTAGTATTGTAGTCTCCCCATAGTTCTCAATATAGTATCATACACTCCATATAGTCCTCAATATAGTATAATGCATCTCATAGTCTTACATATTGTATAATGCACCCCACATAATACTCCTTATAGTACAATGCACTCCCAATAGTATAATCTTCCCCACAGTCCTTCATATAGTATAATGAATTCCCCATAATCCTCCATAAAGTATAATGCATAATAGTACATGAGAGAGTATAATGCAGTCACCATTTAGTGTACATAGTCTAATGCACTCACCATAGCCATTGATAGAGTATCATGCAGCCCCTATACAGTATATACAGTATAATAGAAAGTCTATAGTCCTTCATAGAGTAAAATGCAGTCCCCATACAGTACGTACAGTATAATACACAGCCTATAGTCCTTGATAAAGTATAATGCACCCCCTATATAGCATAATAAAGCCTCCATATAGTATACATAGTATACTGCACTCCATGTAGTCCTTGATAAAGTGTAATGCAGCCCCCTATAGCACATAGAGTATAATGCACTCTACATAGAGTATAATTCAGCCCCACACAGTATAATGCAGCCCCACAGAGTATAAGCCTCTATAGAGTAAATATAGTATAATGCAGGCTGCTGCTGATTCAGCCACAGAGGGGGAATGATGGGAGATGGAGCATCACATGACACTCTCTCCTCCATCCTAGCTTTCAACTCTATCAGCAGTGTAATGCATGATGCGGGTGGGAGGCCGGAGCCGGCACTGGCACCGGGCCCCCCAGATTCACAGGCCCCATACCGGACAGCGGCATGCCACTGGCTGGAGGCCCTTGGGGAGGTGAGGATCCTGGGAAAATGCCTGGTTTGCCTGCTTTTAACGCTGACGCTGGCTCTACCACATATTTCACAAATATCCACATGCAAGGGCACAGTTATCAATGAAAGTGATGCCAGGTTTCATGTCAGGCCAATAACACAATTTGCACTCTCCAGAATATAAATTGGTCAGCATGAGAAATGAGTGAACTTATTAGATAAAAGTTAAATTATTCTCAAATTTCACAAAAAGTTGTATTCTCCAGGATAATATTTTTTTGCTCAATGCAAATTAAGCAAAATGGCAGCCAACAGTAGCTGCAATTTTGCTTAGTAGTAGAGGGCCAGGCAAACAGAAAAAAAACAAAAACATTTATCTCACCACTCACCTCTCCTGCCACCCCCTAACTTTCCCTGTCTTGTGCATCCACTAAGACCGCTTCACCTCATGTAATGGCTTCCATCACTGACTAGGCCTCTGACATCACTGTTTGCCATGCTGTGATGATGCAAGTATCACAGTGTTACGGATGTATGTCACCTGAGGCTTAGTCCTAGATGGCAGCCATGGAATGGAGTGAAGTGGCAAAAGATGATTCCTTAACAGAGAAAGGGTAATAGAAGATCTGCAGAAGATCAGACCGCAAGCTGAACAATGGCCGGAAAGGTGAGTGGTAAAGTTAATAATTATTATTTTTTGGATCTTTCATTTATTATACATTTTGGCATGTAGAGAAACCAGAGCATAATAAAGAACATGCAATTTGCATCAATTAACTTACCTGCAAATTAAATTTAGCTAAAAGAAAAATGTATAAATGGTGGAGGAACATAGTGCCTGAACATCTAACCCTCTACAAACAATATTAATTTATTTGCATTCATTATAAAACATCATTCCCAGCGTAGTGTGGATAAAAAAGTATACAAATGGTAACAAGGGAAGAAGGATCACCGTATTATCATTAATATTATTATCAACAAAATTCCTTCATGTTAAACCATACAGCTAACCAACAATATTCTTATGATTCCCTATTCTTTGCTTGAACTGATACTGCCTATCACAGTGGTTTGTACCCTAGTATAGGCTGTCGCTCACTCCCCTTGTTATGTCCTGAAATTGTGAGTTTAAACAGAGAATAAGTGACAAATCTAAAACAGAGACCTTTCTAACAATGAAGTATAAAAAAAGGACTTAGTGTTGGTTGTGAAAACTGCCTCAAATCATTTCCCCATCCATTCAGTTCATCAGGAGGCTTGATATATGGATGATATGAATAATAACCCAAGTTCATGATGACCAGTCACAGGCTAAGATGGTCTATCTGCTGAAACAGAGTCTGGGCTTTAAATCTGCACCCATATTGACTCTTTTGCCAGTTATCATATACCCACTTGGCCTGTTAATCTGTAATGAATTTCCCTGTAATGGATTTAATTAGATCCTAGGCTCTGCGTTCCACCTATATGCCATACTACATATGTTGCTATGTCACTTCCAGAGGCAGAAGGGAAGTGTGCGTTCCAGGCTGGAGAGAACCATCTCTAATACAAGTGCACATGGTGGTGGCGCAACCAGATGCGCAGCAATATAACCTGATGCAATGTATGCACTCCATACTAGAGTGCAAATAAATACCCAGAAATCAGGTATGATTTAGTCACTGAAAAGGAGATGAACCAGCTTCCAAATTTGCTAACTTTTTATTGAATTAAAAGGAGGGTTCCATCATGAATGTAGACACAGCTACGCGTTTTGAACATCCATTGCATTCTTTAACTAAGAACTGGAACATATGGGAATTAAACATCAGTCCTACTGGGCATATTTGTTATAATAAAATACTAATAAACCCAGAGGCATTAGCTGTTTTGAAAGACCACGATAATAAATCATCATATCCACATGTCTGGTCCCATACAGTCAGGGAAAGCCTACTTATAATACGAGATCATCAATGGGGAAGGAAATAGGAGTAAGATTCTATAAAAAAAAAACCTTGATGTAAGTACATCCAATTATGTCTTAAATTGTAATAACCAACATACTGTTAGGGCTAGCAGAATGCACCGAGTAATAGGTAGGTAGCTACAAGGTGCGTTCGCAGCTCGGGGTCCATCGTGCAGAGATATCTGCTGCTAAGTAATGGCGGATGGACTCTGAGCTCACACGTGGGTTAAGCTTCACCCCGTGTGAACTGGTAGCGAACTCTGTTGCCTCACAGAGTCGCGCTGTACACAAAACTAATACCCTAACTAGGTTTGTGCTTGCTCTGGAATTCTTCTGTGCTAACCGCACACAAGAAGGAACCAGATGCTAAGCCAAGGCAAATTGCCTCCACTGACGCTAGCTACTTGCCTGAGTGTACAGTCCCAATGCTAACAGCTTCAGACCACATAAGAACAGACTGGTATCGTATCCACTGGCATAAGCCAAAACACTCTTGATACTAGCGCATGGCCGTGCGGCCATGCAAGCCATAAATAGCTGCAGCAATTAAAAGACCTTCCTAGAAGGACCAATGACAGACTGCCATACCTGAGCATGTGACCCTAAATCTCCACTGAGAGATCTTGCCCTGGACATGCTCAGTGTGTGCAAAGCAGGACTTAGTCCTAGCACCTACAGGACCTTCCTGAAAGGACCAATGGACTTAGGTGCCGTATCTGACCATGTGACCCTCGATCTCCACTGAGAGATCTTACTCAGGGCATGCTCAGAACGAGAAAAGCAGGACTTAGTCCCTGAAGCGTCTGCTTGCCGCTGCCCAGCACTGACTTCAATGGCAGAAGCAGGAAAAGCAGCAGTAACTCTTTGTACAGAGTGGGACTGAGCAAGATGCTGGGACCGATGTCTCCGCTGAGCAGGCTCCTAATGCGGCAGGAGAAGAATGGGAGACCGCAGCGGAGATGGCACGAGATTCCCCCTGTGCAGAGGCGGGAACTCGACCCCTAACACATACTGTAACAGGACTACCACTGGTACAGTCTGGCGCTGTCCTTATTTTCCATTGGATGTTACCACTGATATAGTGGCATCAAGGCATTGCATTCTAGATGGACATTAAATCTTGTCTTGAAACAACTGGTGGAGACATGACCAAGAAACCTCTGCCAATCAGAGGGAGGATAGGGAAGACCACAAGGGAGCCAGATTCTTATAGAAAGCATGTAAAAGAAAGTTGTTCATTGAGTCCTTTTGGGGATTAAAAGCACACTAAGAGCGACATTGTGAACAAGACCCAAAATGTTTGGTCACATTCATAATTTGCTTTTTATGCTTAATCTGAGCCTTTGTCTACTTGCACTTGAATTTAGAAATAAAAAGGAATTGCATTAGACACAAGAGTGTGCATTGAATTACCTCACTAGGTGACTCAGGGGCTCACTACCACCATCCCCCTGCTCCTTGCCTCTACCACTGTGTCCTCTGGCAGCATACAGTGGGACCCATAAACACCCAAATGCTGTTTGGAGAAACCCTACCAGAAGTGGTCTTCATGGAAAAATTGTGACTAAAAAGCCTTAGGCTAGGTTCACATTGCGTTAGTGGGTGTCCGCTAACAGAATCCGTTACATGGTGCAATTGTCGCAATTAACGCTATGTAACAAATCCGTTAGCATACACATTGACTGCAATGTGCTAATGGATCACTAACGCATCGCTAACGTATGCCTTTTTGGCATGCGTCAGCGATGTCCCATTATTTTCAGACGGACCTCGAACGCTGCTTGCAGCGTTCAGGGTCCGTTCTTCACTAGCGCAGATCGGGCATCTGCGCTAGCGAGATTGCCAAACGCAATCCCTTTTTGGACATTGCATTAGCACATTCCGTTAGCGTATCCGCTAAATGGATTGCACTAACGCAATGTGAACCTAGCCTTACCATTGACATGAAAACAAGGCCAAGTGACTGAACTAGGCATGAAATCATATAAATTGGGATACAGAAAATTGGCAGCTTGTGCTCTAGATTGTTGAGTCAAAGCTTTAAATATTTGGCTTCAGCAGAATAATTTTTCACTAAAGGGCTAAAGGGTGGTACAATGAATGTCTGGAGGCAAAAGTTAAGCAAAGTGGATGTTCCTTGCAAGTTTGGGACTGCATTTTAGCTAATGGAGATAAGAGTTGAGAGCACCTGTTTCAGTCCCTATGTTTTCATGCATAGCTGATTTGCTTTGCCATGTTTCCATATTGATGTTATTGCATTTTGGCCACAATTCTTTCATAATGACTACTTCTAGCTAGACTTCACAGAGCATTAAATGGATGTTGCTGGATCCCACTGGTTGCTGCCAGTTTTGAGCCGATAGCTCACTATAGGACATCTTCTGATTTCAGAGGGAAGTAAGCATGATGTGCCTTTCATCTGCTGTACCATGTTTTCTTGGATGAACACTACTTCCGTGGTCCGCAAACTTTCACATTTTATGGAGCTTCTTCTAAAGAGCTTTAACAGTACAGCTTGAACCCCTAGAATGCTTTGAAATCCTTGCCTGGGAGAAACTTTGCTAATGAAATATAACTACCTTGTGTCCTGTTGCTGGGCTTAGTCTGGCCATATTGCATGAAATGTGACATGAAATTGCTACAAGGCAAAGGTTATGGAAAATAAAGTTTGTATTTTCCTAACTCAGTTTTAAGCCTTTTACGCAGCTTTTTCTGCTTCAGTTAATGACTGTCTTTCCACCTGCATATGAATAAGATTTTCATTATCACCTGTTGGGTATAATTGGTTACTCCTACACATGACTACAGTATAATCCTAAAAAAAAACTGTGATTTTGTGTATGTGTACCTAGAAGAATGTGTTCTGTTTTGAAGGGAAAGGACGATCACATCAAAAATTGAATTGATTTCAATGTCTTTTTTGTTAATTTATTTTGAATGTTGTTAATTAAAGAAAATATACTATTACTATTTCTAATTATTAAAACATTCAAATTTTGCAAAACTTTTAGGCTAGTATGGAAAAATACTGTATAGTAGTGTGTGTAATTATGAATGAGCATCGAAAGCTAAATGAAATATGGAATCTATGGACACAAACCCATGCTGGTTAGCTTTCAAAGTTTTAGCTATTAAATTTATAAAAAGTATTTTTTTTATTTCTTAAGAAAAAGTGGAAAAATAATAAAAGTTAATCTTGTTTCTGTTTTGATCCCTCTATTGAAGTTGATGGGTCTACTTTCATTCTAGCTCTATTTATTTTTGACATATAGATTTCCAGAGGGCTATTTCGGCATGTAGCAACAAAACTGATTCTTCCGGAAATGTGCATTCTATCAGGGTTCAGATCGAGAGTAGCTCAGTCTGTGATATATGACTCTGGAGAGATGTTCCATTGATGTCGGGTGTAAATCCCAGCAGGCACAGATACCACACTGTCCTGACTGTACACACTAGATTGACAGCTCCTGTCTGACTTGCTAAGTGCATAAAGCTGTCAAATACTGAAGTGCCTGCCCCAGAGATTCACAGACTAAACAAGTGTAATACAAATCTTCATGTTATAAGTTCGGGACATTGCTATGCCTACTAGTACATGCAAAAAAACTAACAGTATTTTCCATTAATGAAAATCAATTACGTTGAGAAGTTGTAATTTGAATGATCCAACATATTGACTATCCCTAATAATAAAAATATAAAAAATAGTTCTATTCTTTCCCCACCTTACCCTACCTTACCATCCAAAAGCTCCTACAGGATTTAGATGTGTTGTAAGTAGACATAATCAATCGCACATTCTTCTTTATGAACTGTCCTTAATGTCCTCTTTGAGAGATGAGTGACCAAACAAGCGTTGAAAGTATTGGAGTTCAGCAAAAAGGAAACCGAGGTAATTTATGTGAAAGTAAATCTGTGTTCTTAAAATGCTTACCACAAGATTAGCAGGAAGTCAATACCTATACTGGTGAATTGCACTACTGCATGGATTGAATGGTTATAAATTGCAAGCAATTAAAGAGGTTGTCGAGTCTAAACTGAAATGTCAAGAAAAGATTAACCTGCACCCTGAATTGCTAAGAATAATAACTTTTGAACATTGGAACTGCATTACTGCCATGGAAAACAGAAAAATGCTACATTATGTTCGTATGGAATATTAGAAAAATGAAGCTGCAATCTTGGTATGAAAAATTACAGTAAATAACAAAGTACAAAGAGCAAAAATTGGCCAATATATGTGATCCCAACAGTCAACATCATGGTGTCCTTCTTTGTTGGGTCCCTCTCCTGATAAGAAACTTCTCCTGGGCAAGAGGCATGCTACATGTACATAATGTAGCATTTTCTGATATTTTATGGCAGTAATGCAGTTCCAATTTTCTAAAGTTATTCTTAGCAATTCAGGGTACAACTTAATCTTTTCTTGTAGTTATATTTTTTGGTTGGCACCTGTACACACTAGTTAGGATGTGCTGGTCATTTTTTCCTATTTAAAATGAAAAGTCTGGAGTCACTCTGTGTGACTTCAGGCTTTTGAAACCTCCAGCGGACGTACTTTTCTCTGCCAGGATTCCCGGCTTCTGAGCCAGGAACAGGGGTTATGTATGCAATATGCATATTCCCGGGCAAAATACATCAAGTGGGCGTGGCCTAACTCCATACAAGGGTATTGAGCTAGTCTGCGCCCACTTGATGGCCGCATCCACTAGACAGCAGCACCCTCGCTGCAAACACTCACCTTCGATTTTTGGATTTGACTGCAGCTTTCAATGTTTGTGGAGGGTTGTGCCAAGTTTGCACGAGCTGTGTAGTAGTTCAAGAAATATACTTTGATGAATGTCAGGGAGATAGATATCCAGCCCATAGATCTTAATAGCATACAGAGTAAGAAAAATGTGGATATCTATAGAACGGATCGCAGATATCAAGGTATCATTTTATTACATTTTCTATTACCTACATGTTCATACAGACAGCTTAAGATGGTTGATACCACTGACAGATGCCCTTTAAATTTATCACAAAGGGGGTGTGGTTATGCTTGTTAGCTGAGATGTCACACCAGAACAGAGCTCCAATAATCCTGACTAAAATCTGCCAGAAATTCTGATTTAATTGGACTCACCATTGGTGGGAGATCGCCTGAGGGTGAGGAGATCCTGTGGCACTGTGCAGAATTTTTGGAGTTGAAGGAGGATCCAGAATCTCATGGGGGCTTTCTGCCTGCCACAAGCTGCTGAGAGATCGGCGACCATCTTAGAGTAGTGATTTGGTAACGCGGAAGAAGAAGATGGGCCATAGTGAGGGACATCACACTATTCCCCTGCACCACTGAGAGTACAGCTGTTCTGGAGGTCCTGGGATCTGTGGCTTGGCTGGGAAATCAGTAATTCTGTCATGAGGCCGGAGAATCTGCCGGATTGGGGAGATACTGCTAGGTGCTAATGCTATCATATTCTTGCTACTACAGTCAGTGAAGTGTCGATCCAGAGTAGAGGTCTGCCAATGGGACCAGGAGATTGCTGCTGAGGAAACAATCCTCGTCTACCTTGACTGTAGAAGGCAGGGGTAAGTGTGAGGTGGTCAGTCTAAACTTTTAGCCCTGGGAAGAAGTTTTGGCCCCATTTTTGCACAGCTGCTTACCCCCTGTAATACATTGGCCCCAGGAAATATCTCCAAGCAGGGAGAAGAGGTTTACCTAGTGCAAAAGAGACTCTAGAGATGCCAGAGGTTGGCAGTGTCCATGCAGATATCCATAAACATGTTCCCAAAAGCCTCCTGTAACTGGAGATACTCCAGGGTAAATGAGAGTGTTCCTGTAGGAATTTCCTTGGGAGAGACACCCTCTTGGATGGATGTTATCAATACTGTCAATTTGTGCAATTCTACTCTTTCTACACTGACTGGCCAGATTCTGGACCCGTCGAAGCACTTATTGTGCGAAATGGCCGTCGTCCGTACTCCAATACCGCACCCTCCTATATACCTGATGTCCTGACGGATGTACTTCACATATCTTCTCCAATAAAGTTCACGATTTTCACTGCTATCTTGGGGTGAGTGTCGCATATGTTCTCTCTTCTTGGTTGCAAATATTTCCACATATCTGTTTTTTTCAGTCAAGATGGGGTGCAGAATGTACATTAATGAGAAAAAAATGAACTTTTTTGAATTTACCAAATGGCTGCATTGAAAGGTTTTCCTGAGAGGGGTATTAATGAGCAAAATAAAAATGGTTAAAGATAATTCAAGGAAAAAGGGGGATGATTTTGAGAATATGGTGCGAAGATTGAACGAACAGAATAATTGCTCTGAAAATTTGACGTGATGAAAGGAGGCACAAAAGCAATTATGTATATTTTAAATAGAACAAGTGGATAGTAAGCAATTGTTTTTAAAACAGTAGTTTTACGAGGACGGAGAAACCACTAGCACAATCCCAGAGAGAGAATGCACTTATGTAATAACTAAAGGATAAGAAAAGAAAAGTAAGCAATCAGAATACTAACATAGGGCAGATATTACAAAAATTTTTACTCTAGTCTATATTCATCTAGGGTTAATTACTGCCATAAGGAGTTAACCAAATATCCAGCTGGGATTGGTCTCCCATCCCTAAATTAAAAAGATAAGGATTTTTTGAATATGCCAATCTTGATGGATGAAGTTCAACAAGCTGTGGGGAATGTCAAAGTACAAAGCCCTGGGGTCAGATAGCCTTCGGATAGAAATCTATAAGTTGCTTCAGGGGGAACTATTACAACCTTATCTAGATATGTTAAAGGAAGTGTTTGTGTCAGGGAGCTCCCCAAATCCCTGTATGGTCGATAATTGTGGTTTAACCCAAATAGGTAAAGGACAGAGATTCACTTGATTCATATAGGCCCACTTCATTGCTGACATCAGATGTTGAGAGTCTCTCCCAAATCCTTGCCATACTTTTGAGTACAATTATCGCCTCTGTATTTCACCCGGATCAGGCAGGTTTAATGCCATAAAAAACCAACAGATAATTAACCCCTTCATGACCTGAGGTATTTTCGTTTTTGTTTTTTGCTCCCCTTCTTCCCAGAGCCATAACTTTTTTATTTTGTGGTCAAAATGGCAACATAAGAGTTTGTTTTTTGTGGGACAAGCTGTACTTTTGAAATACACCAATGGCTTTAGCATATCTTGTACTAGAAAATGGGAAAAAAATTCCAAGTGCGATGAAATTGGAAAAAAAGTACAATTCCACAGTTGTTGTTTTTTAGCATGTTCTCTAAATGCTAAAACTGGCCTGACATTATGATTCTCTCGGTCATTAGGAGGTCATAGACACCAAGCATATCTAGGTTCTATTTTATTTAAGTAATATGGGGCTGGGTGAGGGCTTATTTTTTGCTCGCCGAGCTGACAATTTTATTGATACATCTTTGGTGTAGATACAATCTTTTGATATTCTATTATTGCATTTTATTGCAATGTAGTGGCGACCCAAAAAAAGTAATTCTGATGTTTTGAATTTTTTCTAGTTATGCTGTTTAGCGATCAGGTTAGTTCTTTTTTTTTATATTGATAAATTTGGGTGATTCTGAGAGCGGCGATACAGATCGACTGTGTGTATCTGAAATGCTCACTTGCTATGAGCGCTGACCACTGGACGGTGCTCATAGCAATCCAGCTATGGCAATTATAGAGGTCTGCTGGAGACCTCTTGTTGTCATGTCAACCCATCGGTGACCCGGAATCACGTTACGGGGTCACTAATGGTTCAGAATCAGGAGAAAAACATGAGAGTTACTCGAATTAAGGTATATAGAAAAGTATAAATTTTATTAGACAAAATTATTAAAAAAACACATAAAGTGTCATGAATATTCAGGATATACAGTATAAGGTAATGTGCACAAGTCAGTAATCAAATAATGTATCAATAACTTCAGTGCTTCAATGGTTATATGTCAGGTAAGTAATGATATGATCATGGCTACAGACCGCTATGGACGATAAGGGAAACAAGTGAAGTCTAACAAATAGCCTAGTATAGCCCTAATAGGCATAGAGTAGGCACATATTATGCTATGATAAGAGACCCTATATAACTAGCCATGCATGCTAAATAACATATGGATAAGGCTGGAATAATGTCAGCAAAACTTACCGCTGTGTGCACAAATGACCCTCACTAGATGGTGAGTGACCCGACGCGCGTTTCATGTCCACGCTGGACACTTCTTCAAAGGATCACTAATGGGTGGTATTTCTGGCGTGCTTAAGGTAAGCGTGAGTTAAATGCAGCTGTCAGAGATTGACAGCAACATTTAACAGGTTAACAGCTGCGGGTGGATTGCACTTCCACTCTCGGCTGTTAGAGGCACATGTTGTCAGCTGTTTAAAACAGCTGACATGTGCAGTGATGGATGTGGGCTCAGTGCCAGAGCCCACATCAAAGGCAGGGATTTGACATGGGAGTACTATTATGCACAACGTGCAAAGGGGTTAACCTAGCCTGTATTATTAGAAGATATCCCAGATTAGAAGGTTATAAATTTCGAAATAAGGAAGAAAGGATCGCTTTGTGTAAGGACGACCTATTATTGTTTATATAATAAATCTACTATCTATCTTAGCATTATTATGCAATTAATAGGAAGATTTGAAGATTTGGGACTTTCTCGGAGTTAACTTTAACTGGTCAAAACCTGTATTGCTCCCATTGGATGTTGGTAATACACTAGTTTTAAAGAGAGAGACTAATGCTTATATCACTTTATATCTGAACCCCTTGGTAACTAAGGCTAGGAATAAGGTGACTCATCTCTGGGGAGAACTAATCTTATGAAGATGTGTCTCATGCTCTGTATACTATATGCACTTGGTCTGGTTTTGGATTTCTAAATTATTGTTCAGGAAAATGCATAACATTTTCAGAGATTTGGTTTGGAAGAGGGGCATATCAAGAAACAAAACTGGACAAATTACAGTTACCTAAAGATCAAGGAGGGTTAGCATTGCTACATACCCGGGGATGTTTTTTAGCTTCCTAATTCTAGCACTTTAGAGGATGGTTATTGGATGAGATTCAAAAAGCAGGGACAGTAGTTTTGAAATATTTAAGAGAGAGAGAAATTTGCTAGAACTTTTAAAATCTCATAACTTTAAGGTCCCTTCAGGATGCTTTCCCACTTTTGCTGCTTATACATAAAATCTGGACCTGCGAAAAGTTACTGGGAATGCAGAACTGCTCTAAATACACTCCCATCTGGCATAATCCCTGTTTGAGGGAATTACAACATTTAAATGGATTTGGTCAATGGAAAAAACAGGTCTTGAGCAATAGTAGAAGCATAGGACTTAATAAGAACAATGTATTAGATGGTACAATACATAGGGAAAGGACACCACTAGGAGGGGAGCTCAACCACACGTACGTCCTATGCTTCTAGTTTTGCCGCTTGCTTATTGTCTTTTTTAACTTTTGGCAACTAGCCACTTGGCTCTAATGACAGGCAAGTATAAATATTAATATAGATATTAACTGATAGACAAGTGATAGACATCAGTATGAAGTTACTCATACATATATATATATATAGCTCTTTACTCTAGTTCTGTGTGTCACATGCACTTTTGTACCGTGCATATGCACTTTCTTGGTCCCTTTGCCTGTAGATTATAAATTTCAATAAATTGATTCAATTTTTGTACCAGACTCTGGACTTTGTGATCATTCCTTAAGATACGTATACCAATTGTATCTGGTTGGCCATTTCTAGTAACATAGTTATTAAGGTTGAAGGTAGACTTTAAGTCCATCTAGCTCAACCCATAGCCTAACCTAACATGCCCTAACATGTTGATCCAGAGGAAGGCAAAAAAAACCCATGTGGCAAAGAGTAAGCTCCACATTGGGCACAAAATTCCTTCCCGACTCCACATACGGCAATCAGACTAATTCTCTGGATCAACACCCTAACAAGGAATCTAGTGTATATACCCTGTAACATTATACTTTTCAAGAAAGGTATCCAGTCCCCTCTTAAATTTAAGTAATGAATCACTCATTACAACATCATATGGCAGAGAGTTCCATAGTCTCACTGCTCTTACAGTAAAGAATCTGTTATTATGCTTAAACCTTCTTTCCTCCAGATGTAGAGGATGCCCCCTTGTCCCTGTCTCAGGTCTATGATTAAAAAGATCATCAGAAAGGTCTTTGTACTGTCCCCTCATATATTTATACCTTAACATAAGATCACCCTTAGCCTTCATTTTTCCACACTAAATAGCCCCAAGTGTAATAACCTATCTTGGTATTGCAGACTCCCCAGTCCTCTAATAACCTTGGTCGCTCTTCTCTGCACCCGCTCCAGTTCAGCTATGTCTTTCTTATACACCAGAGACCAGAACTGTGCACAGTATTCTAAGTGTGGTCGAACTAGTGACTTGTATAGAGGTAAAATTATGTTCTCCTCATAGTAACCATAGAGAAAAACAGGTACATGCATATAAATGTAGGATCACCACACAAAACAAGAGTAGTTACAAAAAATAAGCAAATTTTATTTGACACACCAAAAGCACAAACAGTACACACTTTTTTTAAAAACATTTAAAACTTGTTCCACATTGGACAATAACTGTTAGATCCAAACAATTCAAGTATCACATACACAAATATATAGATATAGTGATAATAACAATGCCCGACTGTTAGGTACCATTATATAAAGGAGAAACCAATGATATACTCCTAATCAACCAATGCACATAGTTATACGTATAGATAAATAAACCATACGATGTGGACTAGGGTGATCTAGAGAGGGTGGACCGGAGCCCTAAGAGCGCCCTGAAAGAACGTGCCTCAGAGCATTACATACATGTTCTAATAACAAAGAAAATGTGTACTGGTATCACATGCCCCAATATGCATAGCAGTCCCCAGCATTGTATACACATAAGTAAGTAATACTATAGACTGCCCAGGGAAACAGACATCCAGAAATATACTCCCCTAAATTCTAGAAATGACAGGCTGATCATGCAGCTAAAGTGCTGTGCATACTTCACCCTATACCGTCTCAAAGTCCACTAGAGTCCTCATGGTCCTAAGTGCAGGATACAGTCAGAGCAAAGTAACAGGACCCACGTGTTCCGACACACCCTGTGGAGCACATTTCCTAATGGGGATTGCACCAGACAGAAAAGTTAAATAAAAAATAAATGCAAAGTATCAATAAAAACACAGACAGCAATTTAGTAATTCCTCCCTTGGAAACTCCCTGAATCCAAAGTCACTGAATCTCAAGTCACACTTACCGCCATTCACACTTACACTCAGGTCACACTCAGCTCGCTCACACTCGCTAAGCTGAAGATTTAAAGAATTTTTTTTTCTCTTTCCCCTCAGCAGCAATCCACCTTGCTGTTCAATGCACTTCCAAAAAGTGCTATTTTAAACATTTTATACATTATACAGTATTAGGCTAATTGATCATGTGGTAAGGCTTGAAACTACTAAAGGCATTATTTTATTAATGTATAATTCTCTGTTACCAGGTATTCTGGGAGATCCAATGGCTGTGGTTACAGCAAGGTGGAAGAAGGATATGGAACATATATCATCTGAGAAATGGGAGGATGTATCAGAATCAATTGAAAATGTGTCAAATAATACAGCCCAGAGAGAATCTAAATTATTTCTGGTACACATGGTTTATAGATTTCCAAAGGCTTTATGTAAAATGGGCCTCAGAGTAGATGATTGCAGTCCTCGCTGTGGGGAGTATGGAGCTGACTTGATCCATATGTTTTGGGCATGTTCTCCAGTGGGTGGGTTATGAGAGAGCGTTGACAGACTAGTTAGTTTTAAAATTCCCCTTAGTCTTAAATCTTATGTCCTGGGCCTGCTGGGGGATATAAGGAGTACCTTTCAAGTGCATGTAGCTATAGCTAAAATACTATACCAGACCAAGAAAGATTATAACTAAATACTGGTTGGCAAATGGTCCTCCCTTGTTGGATGAAATACTTCTGTGTTTAAATAATACCGTTCTGATGGAAAAGATGGTCTATATCAAAAGAGGAGCAATTGCTAAATTTTTCGGATCTGAAATGTTTGCAAACAATGTAATTTTCACTTTATTAGTACTCTGATGAGTCTAAACTACTTTAGTGCCAGGATTACGAGATGGATACTATTGAATTCTTATGTACTAGTTTTTCTGCAATTAGTCTCGAGCCGTATTGTGTTCACCAAAAAGGAAGGGGATGTTGTTTCAGTGGGGAGGGTAGATTAGATGGGATAAATAGGAATGTTTTAAATATGTACAGTGGGTAAAAAAGTATTTAGTCACCCACCAATTGTGCAAGTTCTCTCACTTAAAAAGATGAGAGAGGCCTGCAATTGACATCATAGGTAGACCACAACTATGAGAGTCAAAATGAGAAAACAAATCCAGAAAATCACCCTGTCTGATTTGGCAAGTTTTATTTTGCAAACTATGGTGGAAAATAAGTATTTGGTCATCTAAATGCATGCAAGATTTCTGGCTCTCACAGACCTGTAACTTCTTCTTTAAGAGGCTCCTCTGTCATCCACTCATTACCTGTAGTAATGGCACCTGTTTGAACTTGTTATCAGTATAAAAGACACCTGTCCACAACCTCAAACAGTCACACTCCAATCTCCAGTAGGTGAACAATAGGTATATTCTTTTGCAGTTTGTTTGCATGCACTGTAAATAACCCGTTATTGTCTGTGCTGCTGTTAATTCTGAGAGTTGTTTCAATAAAAGTTATCTGATTTTTTTTTTACGTTTATCAGAGATATACAGGTAGTTTGAGCACTGTTTTATAAAAGGTGAGTGTGGTTGTCTGTATAAGACCACATATTTAAGGCTTGTTTCAAAAAAAGTTTTAGATAATACTGAATTTCTAAAAAGTTTAATATCAAAATAATTTGAACACATTTAATATAAACCAACTAATAAGTTCACCCACTAAGCAAACTGGTAAATGTGATTTATGTGCATAGGTCTCTAATATCAGAGATGCAAAGCTGAACAGCATACACACTTTTAGAAGTCTTTAATTAAACAGAAAAGTAAGGTAATTTATTTAAAAATTTCATCTTTCACAAGTTTCCCAAAAAATATTGTTTACTTTTTACTTATCTGATTCACATACTTTTATGGCGGGATACCGTTTATGGAGCATGTGTATATCCAACTAGACCCAATGCTATAATCTGATCCAATTGCTAATTCTGGTGGTGCACAGGGTTTAATAATACTTTTTTTTATAAGAAAAAGTAACCTATGACTAACCAAAGTGTGATTTAAACAACTTATATAGTTATTAACTTCCAAAAACAATTCTGAATATTTGTTCCCATAATATTATTTGATTGATACCTTCATTCTCCCTTCTAATCAGTCAATCCATAATCTACAAGGACGATTAATAAAGTAATCTGGGAAATGTGGTCACCTAAATCTATTTGATTAATCAGGATAAATGACAACTTTAAAATGAATTCTTAGGACTATACTCATACTGCTCTGATTTCTTTGTCAGATTTATACTTATTTTTTTTTACATTTCGGCCATTTTGCTACTTGATTATCAGCAACTTCTTTGGGGGGGGGGGGGTGGTTAAACGATGCATTAAGATACATCCTTAATATTTACTGGAAAGCCTTCTTTAAGCAGAAATTATTCACAAAAAATGTTCTTCCTTGTATTTGAGCACAACATGCTTCCTGCCTTATGCCTCCTCTTGTTTAAAGGAAAAATGACATGGTGGTCTATATAGGCGAGTACTTGATTGCTTAACACTAGGGCTACTTGTATAGTCATTTTGACTACTTGCACTTCAGTAGTTCTAGTCGGGGTCATGAGTCCAGTAGTCCTAGTGTTAAACATCAAACAATTCCTCAAAAGAGAAGCCTATTGATTCTTTTAATGACATTTCAATGGAAAGAGATCAACGTAAACTGTCTTAAATTAAAGATTAAGAAAGGTCAATTAATGTTGCTTTATTTGCGTGAATCCTTTCCCATTTGGTTAGGACCTTTATAACAGCCCTATTGCTAGGAGCGTGCAGTGGTTGAACTCTTGAGACAGGGTAACTGTTAAAATTCATTTTTATCTTGGCCAAATCAACGCTGCCAAGCCAGGAATGCATGTTAAACTGTTAGTGGATGTGACAGACAAAGAAGGTTACCAAATGTTCATGACAATTAAGAAGCCCGAGCACATTGACACGCAGATTCGGAAATAGAAAAACAGTTTTCCTATTATAGTTTTGAGCAACAATTAGACTGAGCTCCTAACGCGACAGATCGCCTCAAGCTACCGGAAAATGACAGACACTGCAAATTGGTTGCCGGTTCATTCCTAATTAAAAGGAAAGACGTACTTTGCAATATAGTTCTGCTTACAGTTAGTTTTAAATTTAGCCATAATAGATAGCTCATGTAGCATTCTCGAGAGAAAAAGCAAGTATATCTGTATCTGTTCACCACTTGAACATTTTATGAAAGGAATATGTTTACAAGTTGTGCTGTGGATGAGTTTCTATACAAGCAAAACACATTTGGCCAGCCGGATACCATACATATTGACAAGTAAAAAAAACATGCAGAACATGTTTCAAGTTTGTTAACATTTCATTTAATAATGTTGTATTTGTCTGTGTAAGACAAATTATGAGATAATATAGTGATGTTTCAATTTTAGAATATACCCTGCTACCACTACTTTTCCTAATGTTATATCCATTTTGAGCAATTAAATAGCACTTTTTTACCTTTAACTGGTGTGCTGCCTCCATTGTTTTTCTTCTATGTCGAAGGTTTGGTATCTACCTGGGGGGCACAGCATCCAGGTATGTTTTTACCTGTTGCTGCTTTTCGTTTTTTTCTTTTTAAATGTGAATTAGTAACAATTATTTTCAAAAGTAATTAATGCCTGCTTCTAATAATGTGCATTAATGCATAGTATATGCATTGCACATCATATTTTAATTGCTAACTATTTTTATGTGTCTCAAGTAACTCTATGGTAACAGACAATACCAAAAGCTATGTAGGCTGACCCTAAAATTATAGGACCGAATTCACCAAGACTTTCAAGCCAGAATTCCGGCATAAAAGCTTTGAAAAGTCACAAAATATAACCACAACTCGTAGTTGCACCTACATTTTTGTAACTCTTGATGTCTTCACTCCAGGTTTTTCCATCTCCGCCAACATTGATGGAGCTGGGGTGTGATGGGGGCACTATGGAGGCGTGATGCCACACTGCATGTAATTCATGACAAGCTGTGGTTTTCATTACATTAGAAATCTCACTCCTGTAAGGCTACGTTCACATTAGCGTCTTTGGGCGCAGCGTTCTCGACGGATACCGACGCATGCGTCATGCGCCCCTATCTTTAACATGGGGGCGCATGCGTTGTCAAGCGTTGTACGACGCATGCGTCATTTGGGCGCACCAGACAGGGCGCGGCCAACGCTACATGTTGCATTTTTCCTGCACCAAATTTCCGGTAAACAACGCATGCAACGCACTTGCGTCATAAATGCGCCAAAAAAGCACATTAGTGTCTATGTAAAACGCATAGGGTGCAGGTGCCTGCGTTGACCCGCGTTGTTCGACACATGCGTCTTTTGAGTAAAAAACAAGTTATGAAGTGTCTAGACAGTGACAAGAGCATAAGCATTAGCCAAGGCAAAATCCAACTCCATATTCATGTAGATACTCTCCATGGGACGCTCCATCTTGATGCTGGAAAAACAAGCAAAATGGGAGGAATTCATCTCTGCAAGGGTATATACAGTGGGGCAAAAAAGTATTTAGTCAGTCAGCAATAGTGCAAGTTCCACCACTTAAAAAGATGAGAGGCGTCTGTAATTTACATCATAGGTAGACCTCAACTATGGGAGACAAACTGAGAAAAAAAAATCCAGAAAATCACATTGTCTGTTTTTCTAACATTTTATTTGCATATTATGGTGGAAAATAAGTATTTGGTCAGAAACAAAATTTCATCTCAATACTTTGTAATATATCCTTTGTTGGCAATGACAGAGGTCAAACGTTTTCTGTAAGTCTTCACAAGGTTGCCACACACTGTTGTTGGTATGTTGGCCCATTCCTCCATGCAGATCTCCTCTAGAGCAGTGATGTTTTTGGCTTTTCGCTTGGCAACACGGACTTTCAGCTCCGTCCAAAGGTTTTCTATAGGGTTGAGATCTGGAGACTGGCTAGGCCACTCCAGGACCTTGAAATGCTTCTTACGAAGCCACTCCTTCGTTGCCCTGGCGGTGTGCTTTGGATCATTGTCATGTTGAAAGACCCAGCCACTTTTCATCTTCAATGCCCTTGCTGATGGAAGGAGGTTTGCACTCAAAACCTCACGATACATGGCCCCATTCATTCTTTCATGTACCCGGATCAGTCGTCCTGGCCCCTTTGCAGAGAAACAGCCCCAAAGCATGATGTTTCCACCACCATGCTTTACAGTAGGTATGGTGTTTGATGGATGCAACTCAGTATTCTTTTTCCTCCAAACACGACAAGTTGTGTTTCTACCAAACAGTTCCAGTTTGGTTTCATCAGACCATAGGACATTCTCCCAAAACTCCTCTGGATCATCCAAATGATCTCTAGCAAACTTCAGACGGGCCCAGCCATGTACTGGCTTAAGCAGTGGGACACGTCTGGCACTGCAGGATCTGAGTCCATGGTGGCGTAGTGTGTTACTTATGGTAGGCCTTGTTACATTGGTCCCAGCTCTCTGCAGTTCATTCACTAGGTCCCCCCGCGTGGTTCTGGGATTTTTGCTCACCGTTCTTGTGATCATTCTGACCCCACGGGGTGGGATTTTGCGTGGAGCCCCAGATCGAGGGAGATTATCAGTGGTCTTGTATGTCTTCCATTTTCTAATTATTGCTCCCACTGTTGATTTCTTCACTCCAAGCTGGTTGGCTATTGCAGATTCAGTCTTTCCAGCCTGGTGCAGGGCTACAATTTTGTTTCTGGTGTCCTTTGACAGCTCTTTGGTCTTCACCATAGTGGAGTTTGGAGTCAGACTGTTTGAGGGTGTGCACAGGTGTCTTTTTATACTGATAACAAGTTTAAACAGGTGCCATTACTACAGGTAATGAGTGGAGGAAAGAGGAGACTCTTAAAGAAGAAGTTACAGGTCTGTGAGAGCCAGAAATCTTGATTGTTTGTTTCTGACCAAATACTTATTTTCCACCATAATATGCAAATAAATTGTTAATAAAACAGACAATGTGATTTTCTGGATTTTTTTTTCTCAGTTTGTCTCCCATAGTTGAGGTCTACCTATGATGTAAATTACAGACGCCTCTCATCTTTTTAAGTGGTGGAACTTGCACTATTGCTGACTGACTAAATACTTTTTTGCCCCACTGTATACACAAATTCCATTACACCCACCCTCTTCTTTCCCATTGGTGGTCTTTCTCTTTATAGTGTCTAGACACTTTTTGGGCGTTTTTTATCTTCAATTGTGTCAAGAATAATAAAATTTTAGGACAACGCATGCATCAAAAAACGCTGCATTGTGTATGCGGTTTGACATGTGTTTTGGGTTGCGTCGACGACGCTGCGCCCACAGACGCTAATGTGAACGTAGCCTAACTTCTCTTATACCTCTTCATGAATCAAGAGCATCTATCTTCATTATTCCCCTCACTAAGACCGTCCTGAACAAAGCCGGGCTTGCTTAATTGGGCCCATACCACTTTTTCTGTCTTTTACATAAAGTTCAGATTTGGCTTCAGGGGCATAGCTTTGAGGGATGCAGAAATATCAATCGTATCTGGGCTACAGTATGTGCCAAATGTTTGATTCTACTGTAGGGCACGTTGAAGGTAAAACTGCTTGCTATCATGGAACAGTCACAACACACAGTTCATCACAGTTTGATGCATATAAAGCTACATAGATGCAGATTAATTAGGGTTCCCATGCTGAACACTGTCTATCACAGTTGAAAATCAGAACTGGACCATGGAGAAACAGAAGTAAGTCCAATGGTTTGATGTTGCACACTCCTTAATGATAACCACATTGTCTAATGGCAATGGCTTCTTTTAGCAGTGTAACTGGCCCTGATGCCCAGTAAAATTTGCTCTGAATTTTTTCATTGAACTTAGCAAAGAGCTACAAGTCTGATTTATGGAGGAGTCATCTCACAACTTCAGGTTCTTCTGCTAACTAAAAATGATCAAATCTTTTGTTATTCAATTTAACATACATAGTAACATAGTAACATAGTTAGTAAGGCCGAAAAAAGACATTTGTCCATCCAGTTCAGCCTATATTCCATCATAATAAGTACCCAGATCTACGTCCTTCTACAGAACCTAATAATTGTATGATACAATATTGTTCTGCTCCAGGAAGACATCCAGGCCTCTCTTGAACCCCTCGACTGAGTTCGCCATCACCACCTCCTCAGGCAAGCAATTCCAGATTCTCACTGCCCTAACAGTAAAGAATCCTCTTCTATGTTGGTGGAAAAACCTTCTCTCCTCCAGACGCAAAGAATGCCCCCTTGTGCCCGTCACCTTCCTTGGTATAAACAGATCCTCAGCGAGATATTTGTATTGTCCCCTTATATACTTATACATGGTTATTAGATCGCCCCTCAGTCGTCTTTTTTCTAGACTAAATAATCCTAATTTCGCTAATCTATCTGGGTATTGTAGTTCTCCCATCCCCTTTATTAATTTTGTTGCCCTCCTTTGTACTCTCTCTAGTTCCATTATATCCTTCCTGAGCACCGGTGCCCAAAACTGGACACAGTACTCCATGTGCGGTCTAACTAGGGATTTGTACAGAGGCAGTATAATGCTCTCATCATGTGTATCCAGACCTCTTTTAATGCACCCCATGATCCTGTTTGCCTTGGCAGCTGCTGCCTGGCACTGGCTGCTCCAGGTAAGTTTATCATTAACTAGGATCCCCAAGTCCTTCTCCCTGTCAGATTTACCCAGTGGTTTCCCGTTCAGTGTGTAATGGTGATATTGATTCCCTCTTCCCATGTGTATAACCTTACATTTATCATTGTTAAACCTCATCTGCCACCTTTCAGCCCAAGTTTCCAACTTATCCAGATCCATCTGTAGCAGAATACTATCTTCTCTTGTATTAACTGCTTTACATAGTTTTGTATCATCTGCAAATATCGATATTTTACTGTGTAAACCTTCTACCAGATCATTAATGAATATGTTGAAGAGAACAGGTCCCAATACTGACCCCTGCGGTACCCCACTGGTCACAGCGACCCAGTTAGAGACTATACCATTTATAACCACCCTCTGCTTTCTATCACTAAGCCAGTTACTAACCCATTTACACACATTTTCCCCCAGACCAAGCATTCTCATTTTGTGTACCAACCTCTTGTGCGGCACGGTATCAAACGCTTTGGAAAAATCGAGATATACCACGTCCAATGACTCACCGTGGTCCAGTCTATAGCTTACCTCTTCATAAAAACTGATTAGATTTGTTTGACAGGAGCGATTTCTCATAAACCCATGCTGATATGGAGTTAAACAGTTATTCTCATTGAGATAATCCAGAATAACATCCCTCAGAAACCCTTCAAATATTTTACCAACAATAGAGGTTAGACTTACTGGCCTATAATTTCCAGGTTCACTTTTAGAGCCCTTTTTGAATATTGGCACCACATTTGCTATGCGCCAGTCCTGCGGAACAGACCCTGTCGCTATAGAGTCACTAAAAATAAGAAATAATGGTTTATCTATTACATTACTTAGTTCTCTTAGTACTCGTGGGTGTATGCCATCCGGACCCGGAGATTTATCTATTTTAATCTTATTTAGCCGGTTTCGCACCTCTTCTTGGGTTAGATTGGTGACCCTTAATATAGGGTTTTCATTGTTTCTTGGGATTTCACCTAGCATTTCATTTTCCACCGTGAATACCGTGGAGAAGAAGGTGTTTAATATGTTAGCTTTTTCCTCGTCATCTACAACCATTCTTTCCTCACTATTTTTTAAGGGGCCTACATTTTCAGTTTTTATTCTTTTACTATTGATATAGTTGAAGAACAGTTTGGGATTAGTTTTACTCTCCTTAGCAATGTGCTTCTCTGTTTCCTTTTTGGCAGCTTTAATTAGTTTTTTAGATAAAGTATTTTTCTCCCTATAGTTTTTTAGAGCTTCAATGGTGCCATCCTGCTTTAGTAGTGCAAATGCTTTCTTTTTACTGTTAATTGCCTGTCTTACTTCTTTGTTTAGCCACATTGGGTTTTTCCTATTTCTAGTCCTTTTATTCCCACAAGGTATAAACCGCTTACACTGCCTATTTAGGATGTTCTTAAACATTTCCCATTTATTATCTGTATTCTCATTTCTGAGGATATTGTCCCAGTCTACCAGATTAAGGGCATCTCTAAGCTGTTCAAACTTTGCCTTCCTAAAGTTCAATGTTTTTGTGACTCCCTGACAAGTCCCCCTAGTGAAAGACAGGTGAAACTGCACAATATTGTGGTCGCTATTTCCTAAATGCCCAACCACCTGCAGATTTGTTATTCTGTCAGGTCTATTAGATAGTATTAGGTCTAAAAGTGCTGCTCCTCTGGTTGGATTCTGCACCAATTGTGAAAGATAATTTTTCTTGGTTATTAGCAGAAACCTGTTGCCTTTATGGGTTTCACAGGTTTCTGTTTCCCAGTTAATATCCGGGTAGTTAAAGTCCCCCATAACCAGGACCTCATTATGGGTTGCAGCTTCATCTATCTGCTTTAGAAGTAGACTTTCCATGCTTTCTGTTATATTTGGGGGTTTGTAACAGACCCCAATGAGAATTTTGTTACCATTTTTCCCTCCATGAATTTCAACCCATATGGACTCGACATCCTCATTCCCTTCGCTAATATCCTCCCTTAAAGTGGACTTTAGACAAGACTTTACATAGAGACAAACCCCTCCTCCTCTCCGATTTTTACGATCCTTTCTAAACAGACTGTAACCCTGTAAGTTAACTGCCCAGTCATAGCTTTCATCTAACCATGTCTCGGTTATTCCCACTATGTCAAAGTTACCTGTAGATATTTCTGCTTCTAGTTCTTCCATCTTGTTTGTCAGGCTTCTGGCATTTGCGAGCATGCAGTTTAGAGGATTTTGTTTTGTTCCAATCTCCTCACTGTGGATTGTTTTAGAAATGTTCTTACCTCCCTTCTGAGTATGTTTTCCTGGGTCGTCTTTGTTCGAGTCTAATGTTTTTCTTCCCGTCCCCTCTTCTTCTAGTTTAACGACCTCCTGATGAGTGTAGCGAGTCTTCTGGCGAATGTGTGTTTCCCAGGTTTGTTGAGGTGTAGTCCGTCTCTGGCGAGGAGTCCATCATACCAGTAATTCACACCGTGGTCCAGGAATCCAAATCCTTGTTGTCTGCACCATCGTCTTAGCCAGTTGTTTGCATCAAGGATCCTGTTCCATCTCCTGGTGCCATGCCCATCTACTGGAAGGATAGAAGAAAAAACTACCTGTGCATCCAGTTCCTTTACTTTCTTCCCCAACTCTTCAAAGTCCTTGCAGATTGTCGGTAGGTCCTTCCTTGCCGTGTCATTGGTGCCAACATGTATCAGAAGAAATAGGTGGACGTCCTTGGAGCTGAAGAGCTTTGGTATCCTATCGGTCACATCCTTGATCATCGCACCTGGAAGGCAGCATACTTCTCTTGCAGTTATGTCCGGTCTGCAGATGGCTGCTTCGGTGCCTCTCAGTAGTGAGTCTCCCACCACCACCACTCTTCGTTGCTTCTTGGCTGTACTTTTTGCTGTCACTTGTTGCTGTGTGCCCTTTTCTTTTTTGCTTGCTGGTATTGCTTCATTCTTAGGTGTGCCATCTTCATCCTCTACAAAGATTTGATATCGGTTCTTCAGTTGTGTGGTTGGTGATTTCTCCATGGTCTTCTTGCTTCTTTTGGTCACATGCTTCCACTCATCTGCTTTTGGAGGTTCTCTGACACTTTTTGCACCTTCTGTGACCAGTAGAGATGCTTCTGTTCTGTCTAGAAAGTCTTCATTCTCTTTGATGAGTTTCAAAGTTGCTATTCTTTCTTCCAGACCCCGCACCTTTTCTTCTAAAAGGGCCACTAGTCTACACTTCTGACAGGTGAAATTGGATTCTTCTTCTGGTCGATCTGTGAACATGTAGCACATGCTGCAGCTCACCATGTAGGTTGTCACATCTGCCATGTTGCTCCTAGATCCTGCTGACTTGCTGTGTGTTTTCCTTCTTGTGTAATCTACTCAGCCAAGCTCTCTTGCAATAATGTCCTACAGGCAAAAATTCGCGCGCCGTAAGGCGCGCGGTTTGGTGATGCTTTCGAAGCAGCTGGTCCCGGCTGTATCCAACGATCTTCTAGCTTAGGGAGACTTCGCTTCTCCCAGAAGGCACCTGGAATATGCAAATTAGCCTCCTGAAGCTTGAATCCCTGGTTTGGTGATGCTTTCGAAGCAGCTGGTCCCGGCTGTATCCAACGATCTTCTAGCTTAGGGAGACTTCGCTTCTCCCAGAAGGCACCTGGAATATGCAAATTAGCCTCCTGAAGCTTGAATCCCTGGTTTGGTGATGCTTTCGAAGCAGCTGGTCCCGGCTGTATCCAACGATCTTCTAGCTTAGGGAGACTTCGCTTCTCCCAGAAGGCACCTGGAATATGCAAATTAGCCTCCTGAAGCTTGAATCCCTGGTTTGGTGATGCTTTCGAAGCAGCTGGTCCCGGCTGTATCCAACGATCTTCTAGCTTAGGGAGACTTCGCTTCTCCCAGAAGGCACCTGGAATATGCAAATTAGCCTCCTGAAGCTTGAATCCCTGGTTTGGTGATGCTTTCGAAGCAGCTGGTCCCGGCTGTATCCAACGATCTTCTAGCTTAGGGAGACTTCGCTTCTCCCAGAAGGCACCTGGAATATGCAAATTAGCCTCCTGAAGCTTGAATCCCTGGTTTGGTGATGCTTTCGAAGCAGCTGGTCCCGGCTGTATCCAACGATCTTCTAGCTTAGGGAGACTTCGCTTCTCCCAGAAGGCACCTGGAATATGCAAATTAGCCTCCTGAAGCTTGAATCCCTGGTTTGGTGATGCTTTCGAAGCAGCTGGTCCCGGCTGTATCCAACGATCTTCTAGCTTAGGGAGACTTCGCTTCTCCCAGAAGGCACCTGGAATATGCAAATTAGCCTCCTGAAGCTTGAATCCCTGGTTTGGTGATGCTTTCGAAGCAGCTGGTCCCGGCTGTATCCAACGATCTTCTAGCTTAGGGAGACTTCGCTTCTCCCAGAAGGCACCTGGAATATGCAAATTAGCCTCCTGAAGCTTGAATCCCTGGTTTGGTGATGCTTTCGAAGCAGCTGGTCCCGGCTGTATCCAACGATCTTCTAGCTTAGGGAGACTTCGCTTCTCCCAGAAGGCACCTGGAATATGCAAATTAGCCTCCTGAAGCTTGAATCCCTGGTTTGGTGATGCTTTCGAAGCAGCTGGTCCCGGCTGTATCCAACGATCTTCTAGCTTAGGGAGACTTCGCTTCTCCCAGAAGGCACCTGGAATATGCAAATTAGCCTCCTGAAGCTTGAATCCCTGGTTTGGTGATGCTTTCGAAGCAGCTGGTCCCGGCTGTATCCAACGATCTTCTAGCTTAGGGAGACTTCGCTTCTCCCAGAAGGCACCTGGAATATGCAAATTAGCCTCCTGAAGCTTGAATCCCTGGTTTGGTGATGCTTTCGAAGCAGCTGGTCCCGGCTGTATCCAACGATCTTCTAGCTTAGGGAGACTTCGCTTCTCCCAGAAGGCACCTGGAATATGCAAATTAGCCTCCTGAAGCTTGAATCCCTGGTTTGGTGATGCTTTCGAAGCAGCTGGTCCCGGCTGTATCCAACGATCTTCTAGCTTAGGGAGACTTCGCTTCTCCCAGAAGGCACCTGGAATATGCAAATTAGCCTCCTGAAGCTTGAATCCCTGGTTTGGTGATGCTTTCGAAGCAGCTGGTCCCGGCTGTATCCAACGATCTTCTAGCTTAGGGAGACTTCGCTTCTCCCAGAAGGCACCTGGAATATGCAAATTAGCCTCCTGAAGCTTGAATCCCTGGTTTGGTGATGCTTTCGAAGCAGCTGGTCCCGGCTGTATCCAACGATCTTCTAGCTTAGGGAGACTTCGCTTCTCCCAGAAGGCACCTGGAATATGCAAATTAGCCTCCTGAAGCTTGAATCCCTGGTTTGGTGATGCTTTCGAAGCAGCTGGTCCCGGCTGTATCCAACGATCTTCTAGCTTAGGGAGACTTCGCTTCTCCCAGAAGGCACCTGGAATATGCAAATTAGCCTCCTGAAGCTTGAATCCCTGGTTTGGTGATGCTTTCGAAGCAGCTGGTCCCGGCTGTATCCAACGATCTTCTAGCTTAGGGAGACTTCGCTTCTCCCAGAAGGCACCTGGAATATGCAAATTAGCCTCCTGAAGCTTGAATCCCTGGTTTGGTGATGCTTTCGAAGCAGCTGGTCCCGGCTGTATCCAACGATCTTCTAGCTTAGGGAGACTTCGCTTCTCCCAGAAGGCACCTGGAATATGCAAATTAGCCTCCTGAAGCTTGAATCCCTGGTTTGGTGATGCTTTCGAAGCAGCTGGTCCCGGCTGTATCCAACGATCTTCTAGCTTAGGGAGACTTCGCTTCTCCCAGAAGGCACCTGGAATATGCAAATTAGCCTCCTGAAGCTTGAATCCCTGGTTTGGTGATGCTTTCGAAGCAGCTGGTCCCGGCTGTATCCAACGATCTTCTAGCTTAGGGAGACTTCGCTTCTCCCAGAAGGCACCTGGAATATGCAAATTAGCCTCCTGAAGCTTGAATCCCTGGTTTGGTGATGCTTTCGAAGCAGCTGGTCCCGGCTGTATCCAACGATCTTCTAGCTTAGGGAGACTTCGCTTCTCCCAGAAGGCACCTGGAATATGCAAATTAGCCTCCTGAAGCTTGAATCCCTGGTTTGGTGATGCTTTCGAAGCACCTGGTCCCGGCTGTATCCAACGATCTTCTAGCTTAGGGAGACTTCGCTTCTCCCAGAAGGCACCTGGAATATGCAAATTAGCCTCCTGAAGCTTGAATCCCTGGTTTGGTGATGCTTTCGAAGCAGCTGGTCCCGGCTGTATCCAACGATCTTCTAGCTTAGGGAGACTTCGCTTCTCCCAGAAGGCACCTGGAATATGCAAATTAGCCTCCTGAAGCTTGAATCCCTGGTTTGGTGATGCTTTCGAAGCAGCTGGTCCCGGCTGTATCCAACGATCTTCTAGCTTAGGGAGACTTCGCTTCTCCCAGAAGGCACCTGGAATATGCAAATTAGCCTCCTGAAGCTTGAATCCCTGGTTTGGTGATGCTTTCGAAGCAGCTGGTCCCGGCTGTATCCAACGATCTTCTAGCTTAGGGAGACTTCGCTTCTCCCAGAAGGCACCTGGAATATGCAAATTAGCCTCCTGAAGCTTGAATCCCTGGTTTGGTGATGCTTTCGAAGCAGCTGGTCCCGGCTGTATCCAACGATCTTCTAGCTTAGGGAGACTTCGCTTCTCCCAGAAGGCACCTGGAATATGCAAATTAGCCTCCTGAAGCTTGAATCCCTGGTTTGGTGATGCTTTCGAAGCAGCTGGTCCCGGCTGTATCCAACGATCTTCTAGCTTAGGGAGACTTCGCTTCTCCCAGAAGGCACCTGGAATATGCAAATTAGCCTCCTGAAGCTTGAATCCCTGGTTTGGTGATGCTTTCGAAGCAGCTGGTCCCGGCTGTATCCAACGATCTTCTAGCTTAGGGAGACTTCGCTTCTCCCAGAAGGCACCTGGAATATGCAAATTAGCCTCCTGAAGCTTGAATCCCTGGTTTGGTGATGCTTTCGAAGCAGCTGGTCCCGGCTGTATCCAACGATCTTCTAGCTTAGGGAGACTTCGCTTCTCCCAGAAGGCACCTGGAATATGCAAATTAGCCTCCTGAAGCTTGAATCCCTGGTTTGGTGATGCTTTCGAAGCAGCTGGTCCCGGCTGTATCCAACGATCTTCTAGCTTAGGGAGACTTCGCTTCTCCCAGAAGGCACCTGGAATATGCAAATTAGCCTCCTGAAGCTTGAATCCCTGGTTTGGTGATGCTTTCGAAGCAGCTGGTCCCGGCTGTATCCAACGATCTTCTAGCTTAGGGAGACTTCGCTTCTCCCAGAAGGCACCTGGAATATGCAAATTAGCCTCCTGAAGCTTGAATCCCTGGTTTGGTGATGCTTTCGAAGCAGCTGGTCCCGGCTGTATCCAACGATCTTCTAGCTTAGGGAGACTTCGCTTCTCCCAGAAGGCACCTGGAATATGCAAATTAGCCTCCTGAAGCTTGAATCCCTGGTTTGGTGATGCTTTCGAAGCAGCTGGTCCCGGCTGTATCCAACGATCTTCTAGCTTAGGGAGACTTCGCTTCTCCCAGAAGGCACCTGGAATATGCAAATTAGCCTCCTGAAGCTTGAATCCCTGGTTTGGTGATGCTTTCGAAGCAGCTGGTCCCGGCTGTATCCAACGATCTTCTAGCTTAGGGAGACTTCGCTTCTCCCAGAAGGCACCTGGAATATGCAAATTAGCCTCCTGAAGCTTGAATCCCTGGTTTGGTGATGCTTTCGAAGCAGCTGGTCCCGGCTGTATCCAACGATCTTCTAGCTTAGGGAGACTTCGCTTCTCCCAGAAGGCACCTGGAATATGCAAATTAGCCTCCTGAAGCTTGAATCCCTGGTTTGGTGATGCTTTCGAAGCAGCTGGTCCCGGCTGTATCCAACGATCTTCTAGCTTAGGGAGACTTCGCTTCTCCCAGAAGGCACCTGGAATATGCAAATTAGCCTCCTGAAGCTTGAATCCCTGGTTTGGTGATGCTTTCGAAGCAGCTGGTCCCGGCTGTATCCAACGATCTTCTAGCTTAGGGAGACTTCGCTTCTCCCAGAAGGCACCTGGAATATGCAAATTAGCCTCCTGAAGCTTGAATCCCTGGTTTGGTGATGCTTTCGAAGCAGCTGGTCCCGGCTGTATCCAACGATCTTCTAGCTTAGGGAGACTTCGCTTCTCCCAGAAGGCACCTGGAATATGCAAATTAGCCTCCTGAAGCTTGAATCCCTGGTTTGGTGATGCTTTCGAAGCAGCTGGTCCCGGCTGTATCCAACGATCTTCTAGCTTAGGGAGACTTCGCTTCTCCCAGAAGGCACCTGGAATATGCAAATTAGCCTCCTGAAGCTTGAATCCCTGGTTTGGTGATGCTTTCGAAGCAGCTGGTCCCGGCTGTATCCAACGATCTTCTAGCTTAGGGAGACTTCGCTTCTCCCAGAAGGCACCTGGAATATGCAAATTAGCCTCCTGAAGCTTGAATCCCTGGTTTGGTGATGCTTTCGAAGCAGCTGGTCCCGGCTGTATCCAACGATCTTCTAGCTTAGGGAGACTTCGCTTCTCCCAGAAGGCACCTGGAAATTATGCATATGCATATGCATTAGGCATATGCAAATTAGCCTCCTGAAGCTTGAATCACCTGGTTCTGCAAATTTATCAAAAACTTTTAATAGAATTGCTGTGAATCATACATACTTCAGTTGTCTTGATGTGTATAACACTTTGAAGTCTCCTAGAATGGAATCCAATACATTTTATTTACTTTAACGCAATTACAGTCTTAGTATTGTCAATGTGACCACACCATAGAAATGGATGGTAACCCAGAAGGGTAGGCAGCACACGTGCAAAATACTTAAGAAGCAGCAACTCACATACCTACCATTAATGGGAGTTATTGCCTAGTATTATCAATGCCAAAAGATAAGGTTTTTCAGTCGCTCATATATGTGTATTGCTCTATGCCGGCTAACAGCCTATCGGTCATGCCCATACTTTTTGAACAGGAGGGCTGCTCAACATGATGAAAATGTACCTTACAGAGACAGGCTAACCCAAATTCCCTTAGCCATCTGTTAGGAGTCGAGTTTCCTCTGCTGCACAGGGGGAATCTCGATCTGTGTCTGCTGCGGTCTCCCATTCGGTATCGGCCGCAGTGGGCTCTGCTCAGCGGAGACGTCGCTCCCAGCGTCTCGCTGGGGCTGATTCGGTGCATAGGGTCACTACTGCCTTTTCTGGCTTTCCTATGGTACCCTGCACTGATCTGCGGCGAGCGAGCCTCTCTGGGACTAAGTCCTTGTTTACTCACACTGAGCATGCCCAGGGCAGGGTCTCCCATTGGAGGTCGAGGGCCACATGTTCGGTCACATGCTCAGGTGCTGCAGTACATTCCATTGGTCCTTCTGGAAGGTCCTGAAAGGGCAAAAACTTCAGTAGCAGCTTCCTGTGCTGCAACTATATAAACTGCTCATGACCGCACGGCCATGCGCTAGTATTGTCTTATGTTATGTGCTTTGCGCCAGTGTGGTCACATGTATGTGTGTTCAGGGACCCGGCTGAAATAAGCCCCTAGAATGCTGGCTCCTCCGGCGAGGAGATTGAGTCTGAGTGTATTCAGGGACCCGGCTGAAATAAGCCCCTAGAATGCTGGCATATCCAGCGAGGAGTTTTGTGTGTTTGTGTGACCACTGACTGCTCTCTGTTTGGGCAGTTAGCCTGTGCCTCTGTGGAGTCTAACAGGGCACAGTGCTTTCCTTTCACGGCTACTCAGTGAATTAACTGAGTTAGTCTATACCGCCATATAGCTCCGCTGTTTGCTAGCAGCAGGTACTCCTGCACGGTGGACCCCGGGCTGCGAACGCACCAATATCAATAAACATCTCTATTTACTTGGTGCGTTCCGCTAGCCCTAACAGAATACCAGCGCCAGGGTCTGGCTAGTAAATGGTGGACATTCAGCAATCTTTGCGGTATATCCAGCAGCTGGAGGGTAGGTTGGCTGCTCTCGAGAGCTCAACCTCAGCTGTGGATGTTACCGCAGTTGCTGTACAGGCTGCTAGCGTGGCTGCAGCAACCTTGTTCACTGCCACCCCTGTTCCGACGTTATCTCGCCTCCCGCTGCCAGAAAAATTTTCTGGAAATAGCAAAACTTGTAGGGGATTCGTGAGTCAGTGCTCTATTCACCTCGAGCTCCTGGCTGCACGTTTTCCTACAGAGCGGGCTAAGGTGGGATTTATTGTGTCTCTTTTGTCGGACAGGGCGTTGGAGTGGGCTACGCCGCTGTGGGAGCGTGGTGATCATGTGGTGCAGAGTGCTCCGTTGTTCCTGAGCACTCTGAAAAAGGTCTTTTTAGGACCTCAAGTCACCCATGACACAGCGCTCCAACTACTGGCATTAACTCAGGGTGAGTCCTTGGTCAGCCATTTTTCTGTCCGCTTCCGTACTTTCGCTTCCGAGCTGGAGTGGTCGGATAAAGCCCTTATCCCCATATTTTGGAGGGGCCTGGCTGACCACATTAAGGACGCTCTGGCCACTAGGGAGATTCCTGCCACACTGGAGGAGTTAATAACTGTCTCTACTCGTATTGACCTCCGTTTTAACGAGCGGAGGTTGGAGCAAGCCCAGTGTAGGCAGAGGTTTCGGCTGGCTCCCACCTTCGCCAAACCTTTGGAATCTCCAGTCCAGGCATCCGAGTCACATGAGGCCTTAGAGGTGACACGAGCGGGATCCAAGTCTCAGTCTGCCCGTGCACATAAGGTCCGTCATGTTTGCCAGCAGTCAGGACACCTTGCCTCCAAGGGTCCTCAGCGGTCGGGGAAATGTCAGCGTCTAGTGGCAGTTGGAGGAGGTACACTAGACACGGCGACGTTTGCCTCAAAGTTGTCCTTCAAGGGGACAATTACCATAGGCCCATGCACTCTTAAGGTCGAGCTATGCGTGGATTCTGGGGCAGAGGGTAACTTTATGTCTTCTGCTTTTGCCCAGCGTCACGCAATACCCTTGGTGATGCTCGCCAAGCCGGTAATTGTTCGAGTGGTAAATGGGTCAACACTACCTTCACAGATTACCCACCAAACCATTCCTTTCACGCTATCTGTGTCTCCATCACATCAGGAGATAATCTCCCTATTAGTTATTCCTGAGGGAATTGATGAGGTCCTGTTGGGGATACCATGGCTTCGCTACCATTCTCCTCGTATTGAGTGGTCCTCTGGGAGAATTTTGGGATGGAGTAAATCTTGCGAGGGTAGATGTCTGAGGGAGTGCGTTCAGGTTGCTACTACACAGGTACCCGCAGATCTTTCCTCTCTCCCCAAGCACTATTGGCCCTATGCAGACGTGTTCTCCAAAAGAGCTGCGGAGACCCTTCCGCCTCACCGCCCCTATGACTGTCCTATTGACCTCTTGCCTGGTGCTGAGCCTCCCCGGGGTCGAGTCTATCCGTTATCTCTCCCGGAGACGGAGGCAATGTCCCAGTACATCCAGGAGAATCTGGCAAGAGGATTCATTAGAAAGTCAGTGTCACCGGCAGGGGCAGGGTTCTTCTTCGTACAGAAGAAGACTGGAGACTTACGTCCATGCATAGACTACAGGGGTCTTAACGCCATCACCGTTAAGAACAAGTACCCACTACCCCTGATATCTGAGCTGTTTGATAGGCTACGGGGAGCGAGGGTATTTACAAAGTTAGATCTGCGGGGTGCTTACAACCTGATTCGCATCCGTGAGGGGGATGAATGGAAGACGGCTTTTAACACCAGGGATGGGCACTATGAATATCTGGTGATGCCCTTCGGGCTCTGTAATGCCCCAGCCGTTTTCCAAGACTTTGTGAACGACATCTTCCGGCATATGCTCACCACCTCGGTCGTAGTCTATCTGGATGATATTCTCATCTTCTCTCCAGATATTGACTCCCATCGGAGAGATGTTCGCAAAGTCTTCGACCTCTTACGGGCAAACTCCCTCTACGCCAAGTTGGAGAAGTGTGTGTTTGAGCAGGAGTCCTTGCCTTTCCTTGGTTATATCATCTCTGCCCAGAGTTTGGCTATGGATCCTGCCAAGCTACAGGCTGTAATGGACTGGCAGGAACACCATTCTCTTAAAGCGGTGCAGCGCTTTATGGGGTTCATTAATTACTATCGCCAGTTCATTCCACACTTCTCAACTTTGGTAGCTCCCTTGGTTGCCCTCACCAAGAAGGGAGCAAATCCCAAGTTGTGGTCAGAGGAGGTCTCCAAAGCCTTTCTCTCGATCAAGTCACACTTCGCTAGCGCTCCCATCCTACATCGCCCCGATGTTGATAAGCCATTTATCTTGGAGGTGGATGCCTCATCCGTTGGTGCTGGAGCAGTCCTTTTCCAAAAGGATGCTCAAGGTCGGAAGCATCCTTGCTTCTTCTTCTCCAAGACCTTCACACCAGCGGAGAGGAATTATTCCATCGGGGACAGGGAGTTGCTGGCCATGAAGTTGGCTTTTTCGGAGTGGAGACATCTCTTGGAGGGAGCTCGCTTTCCCTTCCAAGTCTTCACTGACCACAAGAACTTGGTGTATCTGCAAACGGCCCAGCGGCTGAATTCTCGCCAGGCTAGATGGTCCCTGTTCTTCTCCCGGTTCCATTTTACTCTCCATTTCCTCTCCGGGGAGAAGAACGTTCGTGCTGACGCTCTCTCCCGCTCCGTGGTGTCATAGGAGGAGGAGCCTCGGCTTATTGTCCCTTCTGAGAGCCTGAGAACTGTAGCTCCGGTTTTGCTAGAGTCTGTGCCCCCGGGCAAGACTTTCGTACCAGCTAACTTGCGACCGGAGGTTCTCTCTTGGGCTCACTCCTCCAGAGTGGGTGGGCATTTTGGGACCAAGAGGACATCTGAGCTTCTGGCGAGAACATACTGGTGGCCGCATATGGCCCGAGATGTCAAGGACTATATTCAGGCGTGTGTTTCTTGCGCCCAGAATCGGTCTCCTCGGCAACGGCCTGCTGGGTTGCTTTACCCTCTACCGGTGGCAGACAGGCCCTGGGAGATGTTCGGGATGGACTTTGTGGTGGGTCTACCCAAGTCGCGTGGCTGCTCCATTATTTGGGTTGTCACCGACCATTTCTCCAAGATGGTGCATTTGGTGCCGCTTCCTCGGTTACCCTCAGCACGGGCCTTGGCGGTGTTGTTCATTAAACAAGTTTTCCAATTGCATGGTATGCCTGATAAGATTGTCAGCGATCGGGGTCCCCAGTTCGCATCTCGGTTTTGGAGAGAGCTCTGCCGTTTACTCAGCATAGAATTAAACCTCTCCTCTGCATACCATCCCGAGACGAATGGGTTGGTGGAGAGAACCAACCAGACTCTGGTGACATATTTGCGACATTTCATCTCTGCTAGGCAGGATGACTGGGCATCTTTGCTACCTTGGGCGGAATTTGCCCTGAACAACGCCGTAGCCAATTCCAATGGTCAAACACCTTTTCTCCTTAATTACGGCCAGCATCCGCGTGTCCCTGTGCCCATGCCCGTGTCATCCACCAATTCTAGGGTGGCAGACTGGGCGGTGGAGGCACGTGACATCTGGGACCGCACACAGCATGCCATCCAGGCCTCCAAGGAGAAAATGAGGGTTTCGGCTGATACACACCGGCGCCCCGCTCCGGTCTTTGCTCCTGGCGACTTAGTGTGGCTCTCCGCCCGTAACATCAGGCTGCGAGTTGAGTCCACTAAGTTTGCTCCTCGCTACATTGGCCCGTTTAAGGTTCTGGAACAGGTCAACCCTGTGGTCTACCGTTTGGCTATTCCTCCACGCCTTGGTATCACCGATACTTTCCACGTTTCCCTCTTAAAGCCCATTCATTTGTCCCGGTTTTCCGAGTCATCTGCTGGGACATCGGGTTCATCCACGGATGAGTTTGAGGTGAATGCTATTGTGGGGTGCAAGGTGGTACGTGGCAAGAAATTTTATCTGGTGGACTGGAAGGGTCATGGCCCAGAGGATAGAACCTGGGAGCCTGTGGAGCACATTCGGGCTCCGCTGCTTATCGCAGCTTTTGAGCGTAGTGAGGCTCAAGGAGGGGGGGGCCCTAGGTGGGGGGGGTAATGTTAGGAGTCGAGTTTCCTCTGCTGCACAGGGGGAATCTCGATCCGTGTCTGCTGCAGTCTCCCATTCGGTATCGGCCGCAGTGGGCTCTGCTCAGCGGAGACGTCGCTCCCAGCGTCTCGCTGGGGCTGATTCGGTGCATAGGGTCACTACTGCCTTTTCTGGCTTTCCTATGGTACCCTGCACTGATCTGCGGCGAGCGAGCCTCTCTGGGACTAAGTCCTTGTTTACTCACACTGAGCATGCCCAGGGCAGGGTCTCCCATTGGAGGTCGAGGGCCACATGTTCGGTCACATGCTCAGGTGCTGCAGTACATTCCATTGGTCCTTCTGGAAGGTCCTGAAAGGGCAAAACATGCTCAGGTACTGCAGCACTTTCCATTGGTCCTTCTGGAAGGTCCTGAAAGGGCAAAAACTTCAGTAGCAGCTTCCTGTGCTGCAACTATATAAACTGCGCATGACAACACGGCCATGCGCTAGTATTGTCTGATGTTATGTGCTTTGCGCCAGTGTGGTCACATGTATGTGTGTTCAGGGACCCGGCTGAAATAAGCCCCTAGAATGCTGGCTCCTCCGGCGAGGAGATTGAGTCTGAGTGTATTCAGGGACCCGGCTGAAATAAGCCCCTAGAATGCTGGCATCTCCGGCGAGGAGTTTTGTGTGTTTGTGTGACCACTGACTGCTCTCTGTTTGGGCAGTTAGCCTGTGCCTCTGTGGAGTCTAACAGGGCACAGTGCTTTCCTTTCACGGCTACTCAGTGAATTAACTGAGTTAGTCTATACCGCCATATAGCTCCGCCGTTTGCTAGCAGCAGGTACTCCTGCACGGTGGACCCCGGGCTGCGAACGCACCAATATCAATAAACATCTCTATTTACTTGGTGCGTTCCGCTAGCCCTAACACCATCAATAAAGGGCTCTACTGCATTCTGCAAAAAAGAAAAGGTGTGCAACTTGCAACACAATGAGGACTCATGACGTGGGTTTCAAACCTGCATATCTTGGGCAAAATATTAACCAGTACTTTATAAAGGTTTACATTTTTTTCATCTTTGATTTTTTTTTTGCACATTCTTACATCTTATGGGGTTCTTTTATATGGTGCTGGACAGACTGCTTGATGTAATAGTTTGTGTGTGACCAATAGGCTGTAAGCCAAGCACGTACCTATGTAACTGGCGTCTATAAAACATCATCAATATGCATTTTTTAATATTAGACAATAACCCTCACCATGAATTGATAGGTGTGCGAGTGATTGTTTCGTCAGTATTTTGCTCATGTGCTGCCTCCACCTTTATTATGTGGGCTTTCTGCATCCTGTGGTGCACTAGTATTGCAAGCCAGTGTTGGTAACTATGACCACAATTTTTCTTTCACTTTTTTTTATTTTAAGTCATTTTATGTCCCTTTTGGTAAATTTCATGTAATATTTTAATTTGTTTTAACATATCATGTACTAAAAAACAGGAAGAAAAAATTCCAAGTGCGGTGAAATTGCAAAAAAAGTGCAACTGCACACTTTTTTTTTTACCATGTTTACTAAATGATAAAATTTGCCTACTTCTATGAATCTCCAGGTTATTGCGAGTTCATAGACACCAAATATATCTAGGTTCTTTTTTATTTAAGTACTGAAAAAAAAATCCAAACTTTGGTTAAAAAAGTGGTGCCATATTCCAAGACCTATCACGTCTCCATTTTTCATGATTTGGGGCTGGGTGAGGACTTATTTTTTGCACACTGAGCTGACGTTTTTATTGATACCATTTCAATTTATATATGATCTTTTGATCACCCATTATTGCATTTTATTTAACAGCTGCAGGTGGATCGTGATTCCACCACAGCTGTCAGAGGCATATGTCAGCTGTTTTCGGGAAAGATGTGGGCTCAGTGCTGGAGCCCACATCAAAGAAAGGGATTCCGACATGGAAGTACTATTATGCCCAATGTCTGAAAGGGGTTAAACACATCCAAAAGTGGAACTTATTTTTATTCCAAGATCTATTGATCAAAATGTACTCGTTTTTTGGGAAAACCCCTTTAAGTTCTAGAAAATGCACATGGTGGGTAGGAGGCCCTGATATACATTTATTATTGTGGCCCAGATTAGGCCTCTGTTAGGTTAGTTTGAAGCAGCATATGTGCTGAGGTATGTGACAAATGTAACTTCCTACATATTTCTCTATGTTTATATTAGTTAGTTCTAATTGAGTGAATTGTTTAGGTTTCATACACAGTATTTAGCAAGCATGAATATTATGCATGTTCATTGTTTTATAGGGTTAATAGATCCTTCTGAACATATAAGGGCCGGTACATTTCCAATGCTAAGCAGTTGTGAAAAATGAAAATGGTTGCCTAAATATTTTACTTTTCCACTATTATAGGATTTCCAAAAAAGACGAATTATGTGTTTATAATTACTTGCAGGATGAGGCGATTTAGCACAGCTAGCTCGCATCCTCCAAGGAACCTAAGATTTATATAGTCCATAAACTTATGTAATTAAAACATTAAATTGTGCAAATGCAAAACATCAAATGCAGATAGTCCCAATGTCCCTTATTTCTGGGACTTGTTTCAGGCATAAATAATACTCAGTCATAATTGTATAACTAAGGTTTGGTCAAAGATTTGTAGCTGGCAATTTCCATGATTGTTCACATGCACAAAACTATTGTACTCTAAATTTATAGATGTCAGCAAATGATCAACTCAACCTATACTGTACAACAGAAGTGGATTCTATATAATTCATAAGATTTGATGGGACACTACCTGTAGACATTCTATCTAGTTAGAGGGAAACTGTCACCAGAAAATACGGCTATTATCCTGCAGATATTAGGTTAAAAGCTCATTTTGGATAGAATAGAAGTACTAAATTGCTCGTATATAAGAAAAATTAGTCTCTTTAGAGGCTACCATGTAGTTATTCGTCAGGAAAGGAGAACCTGATCCCCGGTCCCGCCCTGCTAATCCCTTCTAGGAACCCTCATAAATAAGAAACCTTGGAGGTTGTAACATCACTTTATAGTGCTTATTGTATGTCTGTTCTTTTTAGGGTTTTTTTTTGTTTTTTTTTGCTATCTGATGAAGGCTGCACTGTAATAATAGCAGCCGAAACGCATTGTACTGTTTTTTAAAAAATATTTTACAAATATATTTTATTTTTTTATTTTGAGAAAAGAAATGAATTTTTATTAATATTTTTCACTGGAAGTGGATGCATTTGAAAAATCCGTAGGTGCTTAGCGCCACATATGCCTGGAGTTTATTTTCCCTTTGAAGTCGCCACCTATGTGGATCCAAAGCAGGATCAACACATAGTTCTCCAAAGTGAGCTGCACACCTTATTGGAATATACAACATACGGAGAAGAGTTGCCTAAAGAATTGATTCCTTGAGAATCTCAACGTGCATTTCTTACCATTAAAAGGTGAGCATAACCACAATTAAAATAATTTGTTTTAACTGTTGGTAAAAACGTAGTACGCTCAGAGGAAGCGCCGCACTTGTCTCTTTTTTTCCCTCTTTCCCTAAACCAGGGTATTTCTAAGGATTTATATTCTCGTGACAGTTATTCCACATCGGTGGTGTCAGGCCCCCATTTTTTAAAATGTGAAAACACCAGATTGGGTGTCCATCTACTGGATTGGGTGCAGTGGAAGACCTGTCTGTCACTAATATACTATATCTACTGTGGGGAAATTGATGTCACTTCTGTGGTGTAAGGCCCTCATTTGTGTAAATGTGAACACTCCTGATTGGGTGTCCATCTGCTAGATTGTGTGTAGTGGAAGAACTGTTGATCTCTATTATACTATCTATACTGTGGTGAAATTGATACCACTTTGATATTATCTGCTAACAATGTTTGGAAATGTGAACATTCCTGTCCTAGTTGGGTGTCCATCTGCTCGATTAGGTGTAGTGGAAGACTTGTCGGTCCCTATTGTACTATTTCTACTGTGGTGAAATTATTGCCACTTCTGTGGTGTCTGCCAGTATTTTTTGGAAATGTGAACACTCCTGGTTGGGTGTGCATCTGCTAGATAGGGTGTAGTGGACGACCTGTCTGTCCTTATTATACTATGTCTACTGTGGTGAAATTGATGCCAATTCTGGGGTGTAAGGCCCTCATTTGTTTAAATGTAAACACTCCTGACTGGGTGTCCAGCTGCTGGATTGGGTGTAGTGGAAGACTTGTCGATCCCTATTATACTATCTATACTGTAGTTAAATTGATGCCACTTTGATATTGTCTGTCAATAATTTTTTTAAATGTGAACACTCCGGGTTGGGTGTTCATCTGCTCGATTAGGTGTAGTGGAAGACTTGTTGGTCCCTATTGTACTATTTCTACTGTGGTGAAATTGATGCTACTTTTGCGGTGTCTGCCAGTCATTTTTGTAAATGTGAACACTCCTGGTTGTGTGTCCATCTGCTGGATTGGGTTTAGTGGGAGACATATTGGTACCTAGTATACTATTTCTACTCTCGTGAAATTGATGCCACTTTTGTGGTGTAAGGCCCTCATTTGTTTAAATGTGAACACTCCTGGTTGGGTGTCCATCTGCTGGATTGCGTGTAGTGGAATACCGTTGGTCCCTATTGTAATATCTATATTGTGGTGAAATTGTTGCCACTTTTGTGGTGTCTGCCAATAATTTTTGGAAATGTGAATACTCCTGGATCGGTGTCCATCTGCTGGATTAGGTGTAGTGGAAGACCTGTCGGTCCCTATTAAACTATTTCTACTGTGGTGAAATTGTTGCCACTTTTTTGGTGTCTGCCAGTTTCTTTGGAAATGTGAACACTCCTGGTTGGGTGTGCATCTGCTAGATTGGGTGTAGTGAATGACCTGTCGGTCCTTATTATACTATGTCTACTGTGTTGAAATTGATGCCATTTCAGTGATGTAAGGCCCTCATTTGTTTAAATGTAAACACTCATGGTTGGGTGTCCATCTGCTCGATTGGGTGTAGTGGAAGACTTGTCGGTCCCTATTATACTATTTTTACTGTGGTGAAATTGATGCCACTTTTGTGGTGTCTGCCAATAATTTTGTGAAATGTGAACACTCTTGGTTGGGTGTCCATCTGCTGGATTGGTTGTAGTGGAAGACTCGTCAGTCCCTATTATACTATTTCTTCTCTCATGAATTTGATACCACTTCTGTGGTGTAAGGCCCCCATTTGGTTAAATCTGAACACTCCTGGTTGGGTGTACATTTGCTGGATTGGGCACACTGGAAGACCTTTCAGTCCTTATTATACTATTTCTACTCTGGTGAAATTGATGCCACTTTGGTGGTTTGTGCCAATAATTTTTGGAAATGTGAACACTCCCGGTTTGGTCACCTTCATGCGTGTTAACTGTAGAAGTAGGCCTCTGAGACAGTCAGGCCTCCACTTACTTGGAATCAACTACCTGTGTTACTATCCTTAAATTTTTCTGTCAATGTTAGTCTGCAAAACTGAAAATTGTGCCAAATGAGTGTGGCTCAGCATGAAAGCAGTTAGAGGTGTTGCATGTGGTATCAGGGCTCCCAGCAAAGGAGGCCTATACTGATACCTCACCCATCTCGTGACGTTCAATCGAAAGCTGTAAATGCTGTCCCAGACCACGATACCTCATGCCTGGCTGATTCCTGCAGTGCCATGCTAAAATTTGTACTGTGGGTGAATTGAGGCCACTTCCCTGGTGTCTGTCACTCATTTGATGTGTTTTGGCAGCATTTGGGGCCATTATAAGGTGTTGTGCATGCGTTTGTTTTTTGCTCCCATTGACATGAATGGCATTCGAATATGTTCGGCGAATATTCGACAAATTAATCTGTCAATATTGTAAATTCGGCCATCATAATCCGAACCGAACATTGAAATATTCGCTCATCTCTAGTCTGCACCCATCCCCCATACTGTTTCCTCATACATGCCGCCCATCTCCTTGCTCCTCATACAGTTTCTTCAATTTTCTCCCACTCCCCATATTGTGCCTGCTCCTGTCAATTCCCAAACTGTCCTTAAATCTTCCTCCTCCATTACACTAAGTATTACCCACTCCTCCCCCACACTAAATCCCCCCATCCTCCCCATTCACTAAATATTGCCCTTGCAATAAATCTACCCCCACACACTATAGCTGTCCTCACACACTATATACCCCGATACATCCCCCCTGCATGACCTGAACACGCTGCTGACGTCATCCTGACCCAGCGGTCAGAGCCTCATTTGTACTTACGTCTGAAAGTCGCTAGCACAATTGTTCACTGGGAGCCAGCATCCTGCACTTTCTGTGAGCCGACTATCAGCTTAATAATCTTAATAATCTTTATTTTTTATATAGTGCTAACATATTCCGCAGCGCTTTACAGTTTTACACACATTATCTAAATACCCTATCAGTATGTCTTTGGAATGTGGGAGGAAACTGGAGGAAACCCACGCAAACACGGAGAGAACATACAAACTCTTTGCAGATGTTGTCCTTGGTGGGGTTTGAACCCAGGACTCCAGCGCTGCAAGGCTGCAGTGCTAACCACTGCGCCACTGTGCTGCCCTTAACAGCTGAATCTGAGAATGGCTGACTCCCAGTCTGGGGAACAGCAATCTGCAGGCCCCAGGTGAGACCCTTCAAACCACTAAGTGAGGTGTCTTGATGCTGGTTTGTTGCCAGGTGTGCCTGGGGCACAAGCCCCACCTGCCCCCTATATAAGTCTCTGGACTACAGACTACTGACATGACCAGTAGACCAGATCTTTGAAAAATGATTGGCTCATCTCTATTGCCCAGACTTATGTACCTTATTATCATATTATTTTATAATAAAACATATTGTAAACAGATAAACATGCTCAGATGATCATATGCAGGGTGTTGGATAGCTTTTCGCCTTCTCACATAAGAGAAATATTTAATACTAGATTGTGGCCCGATTCTAACGCATCGGGTATTCTAGAATATACATGTCCCCGTAGTATATGGACAATGATGATTCCAGAATTCGCGGCAGACTGTGCCCGTCACTGATTGATCGAGGCAACCTTTATGACATCATCGTCGCCATGGCAACCATTATGACATCTACTCCACACTGTTGAGGGGCAAAAACCCCGAAACAGCTGTCTGTGGATGGATACCATGCTTGGCATAGGTGGCTTTCCTTCATAGGATGCTGCCCTTCCCGTCGTTGTTCCTTCCCGGGGAAAGGCCTGGCTATTCACTGCTTGCGTCGAGAAACACGTGATGGTGTCTCCGCAGCTTCTTTACATGCATCTGCATATTTCCCATAAGGGATGGGGGCAGTGTTCTGGAATCACTGCGTTGAGAAACACGTGATGGTGTCTCCGCGGTGTTGGATGTTTTGGTCTCCCCGAGGCCAATCATCTGTGCCTTTATAGCCTTTTTACTAGGCACTGCTCCTAATAGCCAGATTCCTACTCCACACTGATGAGGGGCAAAAACCCCGAAACAGCTGTCTGTGGATGGATACCATGCTTGGCATAGGTGGCTTTCCTTCATAGGATGCTGCCCTTCCCGTGGTTGTTCCTTCCCGGGGAAAGGCCTGGCTATTCACTGCTTGCGTCGAGAAACACGTGATGGTGTTTCCGCAGCTTCTTTACATGCATCTGCATATTTCCCATAAGGGATGGGGGCAGTGTTCTGGAATCACTGCGTTGAGAAACACGTGATGGTGTCTCCGCGGTGTTGGATGTTTTGGTCTCCCCGAGGCCAATCATCTGTACCTTTATAGCCTTTTTACTAGGCACTGCTCCTAATAGCCAGATTCCTACTCCACACTGATGAGGGGCAAAAACCCCGAAACAGCTGTCTGTGGATGGATACCATGCTTGGCATAGGTGGCTTTCCTTCATAGGATGCTGCCCTTCCCGTGGTTGTTCCTTCCCGGGGAAAGGCCTGGCTATTTACTGCTTGCGTCGAGAAACACGTGATGGTGTCTCCGCAGCTTCTTTACATGCATCTGCATATTTCCCATAAGGGATGGGGGCAGTGTTCTGGAATCACTGCGTTGAGAAACACGTGATGGTGTCTCCGCGGTGTTGGATGTTTTGGTCTCCCCGAGGCCAATCATCTGTGCCTTTATAGCCTTTTTACTAGGCACTGCTCCTAATAGCCAGATTCCTACTCCACACTGATGAGGGGCAAAAACCCCGAAACAGCTGTCTGTGGATGGATACCATGCTTGGCATAGGTGGCTTTCCTTCATAGGATGCTGCCCTTCCCGTGGTTGTTCCTTCCCGGGGATAGGCCTGGCTATTTACTGCTTGCGTCGAGAAACACGTGATGGTGTCTCCGCAGCTTCTTTACATGCATCTGCATATTTCCCATAAGGGATGGGGGCAGTGTTCTGGAATCACTGCGTTGAGAAACACGTGATGGTGTCTCCGCGGTGTTGGATGTTTTGGTCTCCCCGAGGCCAATCATCTGTGCCTTTATAGCCTTTTTACTAGGCACTGCTCCTAATAGCCAGATTCCTACTCCACACTGATGAGGGGCAAAAACCCCGAAACAGCTGTCTGTGGATGGATACCATGCTTGGCATAGGTGGCTTTCCTTCATAGGATGCTGCCCTTCCCGTGGTTGTTCCTTCCCGGGGAAAGGCCTGGCTATTCACTGCTTGCGTCGAGAAACACGTGATGGTGTCTCCGCAGCTTCTTTACATGCATCTGCATATTTCCCATAAGGGATGGGGGCAGTGTTCTGGAATCACTGCGTTGAGAAACACGTGATGGTGTCTCCGCGGTGTTGGATGTTTTGGTCTCCCCGAGGCCAATCATCTGTGCCTTTATAGCCTTTTTACTAGGCACTGCTCCTAATAGCCAGATTCCTACTCCACACTGATGAGGGGCAAAAACCCCGAAACAGCTGTCTGTGGATGGATACCATGCTTGGCATAGGTGGCTTTCCTTCATAGGATGCTGCCCTTCCCGTGGTTGTTCCTTCCCGGGGATAGGCCTGGCTATTTACTGCTTGCGTCGAGAAACACGTGATGGTGTCTCCGCAGCTTCTTTACATGCATCTGCATATTTCCCATAAGGGATGGGGGCAGTGTTCTGGAATCACTGCGTTGAGAAACACGTGATGGTGTCTCCGCGGTGTTGGATGTTTTGGTCTCCCCGAGGCCAATCATCTGTGCCTTTATAGCCTTTTTACTAGGCACTGCTCCTAATAGCCAGATTCCTACTCCACACTGATGAGGGGCAAAAACCCCGAAACAGCTGTCTGTGGATGGATACCATGCTTGGCATAGGTGGCTTTCCTTCATAGGATGCTGCCCTTCCCGTGGTTGTTCCTTCCCGGGGATAGGCCTGGCTATTTACTGCTTGCGTCGAGAAACACGTGATGGTGTCTCCGCAGCTTCTTTACATGCATCTGCATATTTCCCATAAGGGATGGGGGCAGTGTTCTGGAATCACTGCGTTGAGAAACACGTGATGGTGTCTCCGCGGTGTTGGATGTTTTGGTCTCCCCGAGGCCAATCATCTGTGCCTTTATAGCCTTTTTACTAGGCACTGCTCCTAATAGCCAGATTCCTACTCCACACTGATGAGGGGCAAAAACCCCGAAACAGCTGTCTGTGGATGGATACCATGCTTGGCATAGGTGGCTTTCCTTCATAGGATGCTGCCCTTCCCGTGGTTGTTCCTTCCCGGGGAAAGGCCTGGCTATTCACTGCTTGCGTCGAGAAACACGTGATGGTGTCTCCGCAGCTTCTTTACATGCATCTGCATATTTCCCATAAGGGATGGGGGCAGTGTTCTGGAATCACTGCGTTGAGAAACACGTGATGGTGTCTCCGCGGTGTTGGATGTTTTGGTCTCCCCGAGGCCAATCATCTGTGCCTTTATAGCCTTTTTACTAGGCACTGCTCCTAATAGCCAGATTCCTACTCCACACTGATGAGGGGCAAAAACCCCGAAACAGCTGTCTGTGGATGGATACCTGTTGTGAATTCTGTGGCTGAGTTCACTTCTGTGGTCACAAGTGGTATTGCAGTCTCTGGGCTTCCTCCCTCAGGTGTTTTGGTGAGCTCGTTGGCTGCCTTGCTATTTAGCTCCACCTGAGTCTGTCTTCCTTGCTCCTTGTCAATGTTCCAGTGTTGGATCTGAGCTACTGCATCTTTCCTTGGGCCTGCTGCTCTGCTAGATAAGTGCTTCTAGTTTGTTTTCTGTTTTTTCTGTCCAGCTTGTTATTATCTTTTGCTGGAAGCTCTGAGAAGCAAAGGGGTGCACCGCCGTGCTGTTAGTTCGGCACGGTGGGTCTTTTTGCCCCTTTGCGTGGTTTTCGTTTTAGGGTTTTTTGTAGACTGCATAGTTCTCTTTGCTATCCTCGCTCTGTCTAGAATATCGGGCCTCACTTTGCTGAATCTATTTCATTCCTACGTTTGTCTTTTCATCTTGCTAACAGTCATTATATGTGGGGGCTGCCTATTCCTTTGGGGTATTTCTCTGAGGTAAGTCAGGCTTGTATTTCTATCTTCAGGCTAGTCAGCTCCTCAGGCAGTGCCGAGTTGCATAGGTAGTTGTTAGGCGCAATCCACTGCTGCTTCCAGTTGTGTGAGGATAGATCAGGTACTGCAGTCTACAGAGATTCCACGTCTCAGAGCTCGTCCTATTGTTTTGGGTTATTGCCAGATCTCTGTATGTGCGCTGATTACTGCACGCTGTGTTGCCTGATTGCCAGCCATAACAGTACAAGGAGACATTCAATGATTTCCAATAGAGGGAAAAAAGAAATCCTGACATCATTTTTTTTTCTTAGCTCTGTCTTCAGTCTTTTTTTTCCCCTAGACATTAGAGTGCTTCAGGACACAGCTGTGGACATGGATATTCAGGCTCTGTGCTCCTCAATGGATAATCTCGTTGTAAATGTACAAAAGATTCAAGATACTATTGATCAGAAATCGATGCTAGAACCAAGAATTCCGATTCCTGATTTGTTTTTTGGTGACAGAACTAAGTTCCTGAGCTTCAGAAATAATTGTAAGCTATTTTTGGCCTTGAAACCTCATTCTTCTGGTAATCCTATTCAACAGGTTTTGATTATTATTTCTTTTTTGCGCGGCGACCCACAGGACTGGGCGTTTTCTCTTGCACCAGGAGATTCTGCATTGAGTAATGTTGATGCATTTTTCCAGGCGCTGGGATTGCTTTACGATGAGCCTAATTCAGTGGATCAAGCTGAGAAAAATCTGCTGGCTTTATGCCAGGGTCAGGATGATGTAGAAGTATATTGTCAGAAATTTAGAAAATGGTCAGTACTCACTCTGTGGAATGAATCTGCACTAGCGGCTTTGTTCAGAAAGGGTCTCTCTGAAGCTCTTAAGGATGTAATGGTGGGATTTCCTATGCCTGCTGGTTTGAATGAGTCTATGTCCTTGGCCATTCAGATCAGTCGTCGCTTGCGCGAGCGTAAATCTTTGCACCATCTGGCGGTATTGTCTGAGAGTAAGCCTGAGCCTATGCAGTGCGACAGGACTATGACTAAAGTAGAACGGCACGAACACAGACGTCTGAACAGACTGTGTTTCTATTGTGGTGATTCTACTCATGCTATTTCTAATTGTCCTAAACGCACTAGGCGGTTCGATAGCTCTGCCGTTATTGGTACTGTACAGTCCAAATTCCTTTTGTCCATTACCTTAATGTGCTCTTTGTCATCATATTCTGTCATGGCGTTTGTGGATTCAGGCGCTGCCCTGAATCTGATGGATTTGGATTATGCTAAACGTTGTGGATTTTTCTTGGAGCCTTTGCGGTGTCCTATTCCGTTGAGAGGAATTGATGCTACACCTCTGGCCAAGAATAAGCCTCAGTACTGGGCCCAGCTGACCATGTGCATGGCTCCTGCACATCAGGAAGTTATTCGCTTTTTGGTACTGCATAATTTGCATGATGTGGTCGTGTTGGGGTTGCCATGGCTACAAACCCATAATCCAGTATTGGATTGGAACTCTATGTCGGTAACCAGCTGGGGTTGTCAGGGAGTACATGGTGATGTTCCATTTTTGTCTATTTCGTCATCCATTCCTTCTGACATCCCAGAGTTCTTGTCGGACTTTCAGGATGTATTTGAAGAGTCCAAGTCTGATGCCCTTCCTCCGCATAGGAATTGTGATTGTGCTATCGATTTGATTCCTGGTAGTAAATTCCCTAAGGGTCGTTTATTTAATTTGTCCGTACCTGAACACACCGCTATGCGCAGTTATGTGAAGGAGTCCCTGGAGAAGGGACATATTCGCCCATCGTCGTCACCATTGGGAGCAGGGTTCTTTTTTGTAGCCAAGAAGGATGGTTCGCTAAGACCGTGTATTGATTACCGCCTTCTTAATAAGATCACTGTTAAGTTTCAGTATCCCTTGCCATTGATTTCTGACTTGTTTGCTCGGATTAAGGGGGCTAGTTGGTTTACTAAGATTGATCTTCGTGGTGCGTATAATCTGGTGAGAATCAGGCAGGGAGATGAATGGAAAACGGCATTTAATACGCCCGAGGGTCATTTTGAGTATCTGGTGATGCCGTTCGGACTTGCCAATGCTCCATCTGTTTTTCAGTCTTTTATGCATGACATTTTCCGTGAGTATCTGGATAAATTCTTGATTGTTTACTTGGATGACATTTTGATCTTCTCAGATGATTGGGAGTCTCATGTGAAGCAAGTCAGAATGGTTTTCCAGGTACTGCGTGCTAATTCCTTGTTCGTGAAGGGATCAAAGTGTCTCTTCGGTGTGCAGAAAGTTTCATTTTTGGGGTTCATCTTTTCCCCTTCTACTATCGAGATGGATCCGGTTAAGGTTCAGGCCATCCAGGATTGGACTCAGCCGACATCTCTAAAAAGTTTGCAGAAATTCATGGGCTTTGCTAATTTTTATCGTCGCTTCATCGGTAATTTTTCTAGCATTGCCAGACCATTGACCGATTTGACCAAGAAGGGTGCTGATTTGGTTAATTGGTCTTCTGCTGCCGTGGAAGCTTTTCAGGAGTTGAAGCGTCGTTTTTGCTGTGCCCCTGTGTTGTGTCAACCTGATGTTTCTCTTCCGTTCCAGGTCGAGGTTGATGCTTCTGAGATTGGTGCAGGGGTGGTTTTGTCACAGAGAGGTTCTGGTTGCTCAGTGTTCAAACCATGTGCTTTCTTTTCCAGGAAATTTTCTGCTGCTGAGCGTAATTATGATGTGGGCAACCGAGAGTTGCTGGCCATGAAGTGGGCATTCGAGGAGTGGCGTCATTGGCTTGAGGGTGCTAAGCATCGCGTGGTGGTTTTGACTGATCATAAGAACCTTACTTATCTTGAGTCTGCCAAGCGCTTGAATCCTAGACAGGCCCGTTGGTCGTTATTTTTTGCTCGTTTTGATTTTGTGATTTCATACCTTCCGGGGTCTAAAAATGTGAAGGCGGATGCTCTGTCTAGGAGTTTTGTGCCCGACTCTCCGGGGTTATCTGAGCCGGCGAGTATCCTCAAGGAAGGAGTCATTGTGTCTGCCATCTCCCCTGATTTGCGGAGAGTGTTGCAGAAATTTCAGGCTAATAAACCTGATCGTTGTCCGGCCGAGAAACTGTTCGTCCCTGATAGGTGGACTAGTAAAGTTATCTCTGAACTTCATTGTTCGGTGCTGGCCGGTCATCCAGGAATCTTTGGTACCAGGGAGTTGGTTGCTAGATCCTTCTGGTGGTCATCTCTGTCACGGGATGTGCGTGCTTTTGTGCAGTCCTGTGGAATTTGTGCTAGGGCTAAGCCCTGCTGTTCACGTGCCAGTGGGTTGCTTTTGCCCTTGCCGGTCCCGAAGAGGCCTTGGACACATATTTCGATGGATTTCATTTCTGACCTTCCCGTTTCTCAAAAGATGTCTGTCATTTGGGTGGTCTGTGATCGCTTTTCTAAAATGGTCCATCTGGTGCCCTTGGTTAAATTGCCTTCCTCCTCTGATTTGGTGCCTTTGTTCTTCCAGCATGTGGTTCGTTTACATGGCATTCCTGAGAATATTGTTTCTGACAGAGGTTCCCAGTTTGTCTCGAGGTTCTGGCGAGCCTTTTGTGGTAGGATGGGCATTGACCTATCTTTTTCCTCGGCCTTCCATCCTCAGACTAATGGCCAGACCGAACGAACCAATCAGACCTTGGAAACATATCTGAGATGTTTTGTTTCCGCTGACCAGGATGATTGGGTGTCATTTTTGCCGTTGGCTGAGTTCGCCCTTAATAATCGGGCCAGCTCGGCTACCTTGGTCTCTCCATTTTTCTGCAATTCTGGGTTCCATCCTCGTTTCTCTTCAGGACAGGTTGAGTCTTCGGACTGTCCTGGTGTGGATTATGTGGTGGACAGGTTGCAGCAGATCTGGACTCAGGTAGTGGACAATTTGACCTTGTCCCAGGAGAAGGCTCAGCTTTTCGCTAATCGCAGACGCCGTGTGGGACCCCGACTTCGTGTTGGGGATCTGGTTTGGTTATCTTCTCGTCATATACCTATGAAGGTTTCCTCTCCTAAATTTAAACCTCGTTTTATTGGTCCGTATAGGATTTCTGAGATTCTCAATCCGGTGTCTTTTCGTCTGACCCTCCCAGACTCCTTTTCCATACATAATGTATTCCATAGGTCGTTGTTGAGGAGATACGTGGCACCTATGCTTCCATCTGTGGAGCCTCCTGCCCCTGTTTTGGTGGAGGGGGAATTGGAGTATATTGTGGAGAAGATTTTGGATTCTCGTGTCTCTAGACGGAAACTCCAGTATCTGGTCAAATGGAAGGGTTATGCTCAGGAAGATAATTCCTGGGTTTTTGCCTCTGATGTCCATGCCCCAGATCTTGTTCGTGCCTTTCATGTGGCTCATCCTGGTCGGCCTGGGGGTTCTGGTGAGGGTTCGGTGACCCCTCCTCAAGGGGGGGGTACTGTTGTGAATTCTGTGGCTGAGTTCACTTCTGTGGTCACAAGTGGTATTGCAGTCTCTGGGCTTCCTCCCTCAGGTGTTTTGGTGAGCTCGTTGGCTGCCTTGCTATTTAGCTCCACCTGAGTCTGTCTTCCTTGCTCCTTGTCAATGTTCCAGTGTTGGATCTGAGCTACTGCATCTTTCCTTGGGCCTGCTGCTCTGCTAGATAAGTGCTTCTAGTTTGTTTTCTGTTTTTTCTGTCCAGCTTGTTATTATCTTTTGCTGGAAGCTCTGAGAAGCAAAGGGGTGCACCGCCGTGCTGTTAGTTCGGCACGGTGGGTCTTTTTGCCCCTTTGCGTGGTTTTCGTTTTAGGGTTTTTTGTAGACTGCATAGTTCTCTTTGCTATCCTCGCTCTGTCTAGAATATCGGGCCTCACTTTGCTGAATCTATTTCATTCCTACGTTTGTCTTTTCATCTTGCTAACAGTCATTATATGTGGGGGCTGCCTATTCCTTTGGGGTATTTCTCTGAGGTAAGTCAGGCTTGTATTTCTATCTTCAGGCTAGTCAGCTCCTCAGGCAGTGCCGAGTTGCATAGGTAGTTGTTAGGCGCAATCCACTGCTGCTTCCAGTTGTGTGAGGATAGATCAGGTACTGCCTTTTACAGAGATTCCACGTCTCAGAGCTCGTCCTATTGTTTTGGGTTATTGCCAGATCTCTGTATGTGCGCTGATTACTGCACGCTGTGTTGCCTGATTGCCAGCCATAACAGATACCATGCTTGGCATAGGTGGCTTTCCTTCATAGGATGCTGCCCTTCCCGTGGTTGTTCCTTCCCGGGTAAAGGCCTGGCTATTCACTGCTTGCGTCGAGAAACACGTGATGGTGTCTCCGCAGCTTCTTTACATGCATCTGCATATTTCCCATAAGGGATGGGGGCAGTGTTCTGGAATCACTGCGTTGAGAAACACGTGATGGTGTCTCCGCGGTGTTGGATGTTTTGGTCTCCCCGAGGCCAATCATCTGTGCCTTTATAGCCTTTTTACTAGGCACTGCTCCTAATAGCCAGATTCCTACTCCACACTGATGAAGGGCAAAAACCCCGAAACAGCTGTCTGTGGATGGATACCATGCTTGGCATAGGTGGCTTTCCTTCATAGGATGCTGCCCTTCCCGCGGTTGTTCCTTCCCGGGGAAAGGCCTGGCTATTCACTGCTTGCGTCGAGAAACACGTGATGGTGTCTCCGCAGCTTCTTTACATGCATCTGCATATTTCCCATAAGGGATGGGGGCAGTGTTCTGGAATCACTGCGTTGAGAAACACGTGATGGTGTCTCCGCGGTGTTGGATGTTTTGGTCTCCCCGAGGCCAATCATCTGTGCCTTTATAGCCTTTTTACTAGGCACTGCTCCTAATAGCCAGATTCCTACTCCACACTGATGAGGGGCAAAAACCCCGAAACAGCTGTCTGTGGATGGATACCATGCTTGGCATAGGTGGCTTTCCTTCATAGGATGCTGCCCTTCCCGTGGTTGTTCCTTCCCGGGGAAAGGCCTGGCTATTCACTGCTTGCGTCGAGAAACACGTGATGGTGTCTCCGCAGCTTCTTTACATGCATCTGCATATTTCCCATAAGGGATGGGGGCAGTGTTCTGGAATCACTGCGTTGAGAAACACGTGATGGTGTCTCCGCAGTGTTGGATGTTTTGGTCTCCCCGAGGCCAATCATCTGTGCCTTTATAGCCTTTTTACTAGGCACTGCTCCTAATAGCCAGATTCCTACTCCACACTGATGAGGGGCAAAAACCCCGAAACAGCTGTCTGTGGATGGATACCATGCTTGGCATAGGTGGCTTTCCTTCATAGGATGCTGCCCTTCACGTGGTTGTTCCTTCCCGGGGAAAGGCCTGGCTATTCACTGCTTGCGTCGAGAAACACGTGATGGTGTCTCCGCAGCTTCTTTACATGCATCTGCATATTTCCCATAAGGGATGGGGGCAGTGTTCTGGAATCACTGCGTTGAGAAACACGTGATGGTGTCTCCGCGGTGTTGGATGTTTTGGTCTCCCCGAGGCCAATCATCTGTGCCTTTATAGCCTTTTTACTAGGCACTGCTCCTAATAGCCAGATTCCTACTCCACACTGATGAGGGGCAAACACCCCGAAACAGCTGTCTGGAGTGAGGTTTTCTGGAGCAATCCAGACCCTTTTGCAGAGAATTCTGTTTTTTTCTGTGGTCGTTCGTACCGACAGCTTTAAAGATGAGTTATGTGAAGAACACCATCCGAGTGACGTTGGAGCCATCTATCCGGGCAAGGAACAGCGTGGTCTTTATTGTACGTGACCTTATTGAGGAAAAGGCTGGAGGAAAGCGGGAGAACATCTATAGCATCAATGAGTTCCCTAATCAAGGTAACTATGATGTTACTTTTATGTCGGAGCATTATTGCCTGAATGTCTATGAGTGGTTTCGGAATCATGCCGGAGATCCCTGTTTGAAGGGAGTCAAATGTGAACCACTGTTTGGTCTTCAGGAAAGGCAGGTGACTATCACTGTCTATAACCCCTTTACTGAACCTGCATTGTTGGAGAGCTTCCTCTCACAGTATTGTGACTTTGTTTCAAAGGGAGAGAAGCAAGTGAACTGTTTAGGAATCTTCAATTGTCGATACAAATATCGTGTAAAGTTCAGAAGAGATCCTGGCAGTGTGGGTGGGTTCAGACACCCTCCGGCGAACTTCTCTGTGGCAGGGCATAGGGGTTTCCTCACGTACCCTGGGCAGCCTCTGTTTTGCAGGAGATGTTTCTCTTTTGGACATGTCCAGGCAGACTGCCAGAAGGGGCAGTGTTGCCGAAACTGCAAGAAGGAGGGGCATATGGCTGGTGATTGCCCGATGGCTAAGACCTGTGACGTGTGTGGTAGTAGTGACCACATGTATAAGGATTGTCCGTGGAGGGCGCCTAGACGCTCAGAGAGTGAATGGAGAGAGGAGGAGGAGAGAAGGAGGAGGTTGGCGACTATCAGGAAGGAAACTGAAAGAATGGAGAGAGAGGAAAGGAGGGAGAGGGAGAGGGAAAGACGCTCTGTGACTCCAGATGACATTGTGCTAGCACCCCGTGGTACTATGAGTGATGCACAGAAGGAAGATAAGGAGTTTTGGTTGGCGGCAAAAAAAGTAGAGAAGGGGTTTAAGAAGAAGGAAGAAGATCAGGAAGAAGATGAGGAAGAAGATGATGACTCTACTGTGCCTGAAATGTTTTCTCTTGAGGAAGCAATGGATGCAACGGAGGAAGACGTGCGTATTTCTGAAGCTGAGAGCCCTGTGCACCCCTCAGATCCTCAGAATATTAGAGGGCTTTCTTCAGATCAGGACAGGGGTGCGAATAAGTGTCAGAGGGAGGAGGATGGGGAAAGTGATGAGGCATGCAGTAGTATGCCTAAGAGGAAAATTGGGCCAGCTAAAAAAAAATGGAGTGAGCACGAAGGGGCTAGTGGTTCAGAGACTTGCTGTTCAGTCCGAATGGCAGAGGAGGACAATGGTGATACTGGGTAAAATGAAAGCTCAGTGGATCTGTTGTTTTTTTTTTTTTTTCTCTCCTTTCTGTGAGTCTTGACCTTTGTCAAGGGCTTTTTGTGTAATGTGTGTAGTTTTGTGGTAATTTTTGCATTGTTTTTTGTTTTTATAGTATGGGTTTTTCTATAGTTTCTCAAAATGTGAGAGTTTTTAAGAAAGCGAGGAGGAGAGCAGCAATTTTGGATTTTTTAGCTATGCAGAGTGCATCTATTTTTTGTTTGCAAGAATGTGGGATTGTGGATGGTGTGAAAGGGGATGAGTGGTCTTATGGTGCGTCTGTGTGGTCTGGTAGTGCAAATAATAGAAATGATGGTGTGGGTATTTTAGTTAAGGGGCAGGAGGTGGTTTTGAATAATTATTTGGTGGTGGAGGTGGGGAGGTGTATCTTAGCGAATTTTGAATATAAAAATGCTAAGTTTTGTGTTATCAATATTTATGCGCCAGTAGAAAAAAATGAGCGTAAGTTATTATTTGAAAAAGTGAAGCTTTTTGTTCCAGGAAGAGTGCCTGTGGTGATTGTGGGTGATATGAATTGTGATGTGGGGGGAGTGAATGTGGATGTGTCTGGAAAAGTTTTGCTGGAGTTAGTTACTGACTTTGATTTGAGTGATATGCAGCGTGTGTGTAAGGTTAACCCTTTGTTAGATACCTTTTTTTCTGATAGTGGAAGAGCACAGTCCAGGTTGGATTATTGTTTTATTTCTAAAAATATTATTCCTGTTGGATATAAGCAGGATAGGGTCGTTTTTTTCGGACCATGTTTGTGTGTTGTGCGAGTTAGATATTAATGTTAGTGGTGTGTTTGGAAAGGGTTTGTGGAAATTAAATGTGAAATTGTTGGAAAATGAAGCTGTGAGGAAGGAGTATGTGAGAAAGTATGAACAGTGGTGTAAAAGTAAGGAAAGTTTTGGGAATGTTTGTGAGTGGTGGGATTGGGTTAAGAGGCAGACAAAAAAGTTTTTTAAAAGTGTGGGGTATGAATTTGCGGCAATTAAGAGGGAAAAGTTTGTTAAGTTGAATGCCCGTTTATGTTTATTGTATAAATTGAGGGAAGGAGGAATGGAGGTGGAGGAGGGGATAAAAAAGGTTAAAAAAGAAATTAAAGAGTTTTTGGAAGAGAAAGGGAAGAGTATTATTTTTAGGGCAAAAATTGATAGAATGGAGCAAGATGAAAGGTGTTCAAGGTTTTTCTTTAAAAAGGTTTTTGGGAAAAAGCAGAGTATGGGTGTTTTGAATGCAGAGGATGGAAGAGAGGTAAGTGGGGAGGATATGTGTGAACATGTGGCTAAGTTTTATGAGGAGCTGTATGCAGTGAAGTGGAGGGATGAGGCTTTGGAGGAGGATGTACTAAGTGTATTAGAAAATAAATTGAGTGAGATGGAGAGAGAGAGAGTGATGGGTGAGGTGACAGGTGATGAGGTATGGAAGGTAATGAATAGCATGGCGTTAAATAAGACTCCAGGAGAGGATGGTCTTCCCATAGAGTTTTATAGGGTGATGTGGCATGTGATTGGTAAGGATTTTGTGGATGTGTGTAAGTATATGTGGTCTAGTATGGAGGTGGCTGAGAGTATGCGTGCAGGTATGGTTGTGTTAATACCTAAAAAAGGAGATTTGAAGAGTTTAAAAAATTGGAGACCGATAACGTTGTTGAATTGCGATTATAAGATCTATGCGAAAGTAATGGCGAATAGGATGCGTGATGTGATAGAGAGTGTGATTGGGGATGAACAGTGTTGTGCGGTGCCTGGGAGACGTATACATGAGTGTGTGTGTATGTTGAGAGATTGTTTGTGGGACTGTATGAGTCGGAAGAAGAGTGTATTTGTTTTGAGTTTGGACTTTGAAAAGGCGTATGATCGGTTATCACATAGTTTTTTGTTCCGGGTATTATTGAGAATGGGGTTTCCGCCTGATTTTGTTTGGAGGGTGAGGAGCTTATATAAAGACATTTATAGTTGTGTTTTGATGAATGGTTCTGTGGGTAGAAGAGTGAATGTTTTTTCAGGTGTGCGACAAGGTTGTCCTTTGTCTCCTGTGGTTTTTATTTGTGCGATTGAACCGTTGCTTTGTATGTTGAGGAAAGATAAAGTGATTAGAGGAGTACAAGTGCCAGGAGGTGGAGGGAGGGAATGGAAGGTTAGTGCTTATATGGATGACGTGTGTGTGTTGTGTGATTCAGAGTATTCTGTGAGGCGGGTGAAGTTATTAGCGTCTATTTTTTGTGGTGCGTCAGCATTTAAGGTGAATTGGGAGAAGAGTGAGTGTAAGGTTTTTGGGGGAGGGGTTTTAAGTAAGGATGTAGGAGTGAATGAGGTGACTGGGTCTATTAAGGTTTTGGGGGTGAAATTTTCAGAGAGTTTGGATGGGAAAGAAAGTTGGGATGATGCAAAAGGAAAGGTTGAGCGGAAGTTATGTTTTTGGAAGATGAGAAGTCTTTCGTTTTTTGGAAAAATCTTAGTTATTAAAAGTGTGATTTTGCCTATTTTCTTATATATTGCAGTGGTCTTTCCGCCGGGGTATATGTGTATGAGAGGGTTAAATAGGATTCTGTTTGTGTTTTTGTGGAATTCTAGAATGGAGAGGGCTAGGAGGGAGGTTTTGGTGAAACGTTTAGAAAAAGGTGGGTTGGGTTTTCCAAACCTTGAGGTGTTTCTTGGTGTAAATATTGTGGTTTTTGTGTTGAGGGTGATTAGGATGGATGGCAAGTTTTCTTGTCTGTGTAGGTTTTTGTTTGGGGCGTATTTATTTCGTTTGAAGTGGCGAGAGAGGGATCTGAGGTATCCGGTTGCTTTTGACGTGCCTAGATGGTATGTGTGGGTTTATAAATTTTTGGTGAAGTATGAGTTATGTGATGTGGATGTTAGGTTGTTGAGTAATAAGAAGGCTGTATATAGGATGATTGAATGTAGAGAGACAGAGTGTGGAATAAACATGGTAAGAGGGAATGATATAGAAAAAGTATGGAAGAAAGTGCGGTTAGACGGTATGACGAATAGGCAGAGTGAGATTGTGTGGCAGTCTTTGCATGGAGTGTTACCAGTTAGAGAATTTCAGAAGAATCGTGGGTTGGGGAGAAATGATATGTGTCCGAGAGGTGGGTGTGGTGGAAAGGAAAGTGTAATACATGTGTTTTGGAATTGTCATTATGCTAGGGAGGTGATTGGAAGAATGGGACCGTTGTGTAAAGAATTGTGTGGTGTGAGCTTGTTATCATTCGAGTTGTTCATGTTTGGCTTGGGAATGTGTGATGGAGTGAAGGAGAGAGTGTTGTGGTTAATAGTTGCATGTATAAAAGAAGTATTATGGGATGTGAGGAATGTGTATGTTTTTAAGAGAAAGGAAATTGTAGTAAAGAATAGTCTAAAAGTGATTTTGGGGAAGATGTATGTGTGTTTTCTATGGGATAAAAGAATAAGGGGGGAGGTGGATGCCGAAGGGATTTGGAAGGTGAAGAAGTGGAGATACCTTGTAAATATGTCTTGACTTGCTTTTTCTGATGTTGTATTAAACTGAAATTTTCCGATGATGATGGGAACAGCTTTTGTGTTTTGGATTTGACGCAGCTGTTTGGGATTTTTCTTTGGTCTTGGATTTCTGGACTGTGGATTTTCCCATCTGAGGGAAAAAAAAAAAAAAAAAAAAAAAGAAACAGCTGTCTGTGGATGGATACCATGCTTGGCATAGGTGGCTTTCCTTCATAGGATGCTGCCCTTCCCGTGGTTGTTCCTTCCCAGGGAAAGGCCTGGCTATTCACTGCTTGCGTCGAGGAACACGTGATGGTGTCTCCGCAGCTTCTTTACATGCATCTGCATATTTCCCATAAGGGATGGGGGCAGTGTTCTGGAATCACTGCGTTGAGAAACACGTGATGGTGTCTCCGCGGTGTTGGATGTTTTGGTCTCCCCGAGGCCAATCATCTGTGCCTTTATAGCATTATGACTAGTGTTGAGCGATACCTTCCGATATCGGAAAGTATCGGTATCGGTTGGGATCGGCCGATATTCAAAAAATATCGGATATCGCCGATACCGATACCCGATCCCAATGCAAGTCAATGGGACCAAAATATCGGAATTAAAATAAACCCTTTCTTTCCTTGTAGGTTCATTCTACATCAAGGAAAACCACTAAGAATAATGTAGGATGTATTGTGGGAGGTGGCGGAGACATTAAAGGCAATGAGGTTTAGCCCAATCAAATAGAATAGCATGTTTTGTTTTTTTTTAAAGACGTTCGGAGTGAAAAAGATATTGAGTATGTAATTTTTTTTTTATTTTGTCAGATATTGATGTTTCACTATTCCACGCCCTTCCCCTTCTTTTTTTTCTTTTTTTTTTTTTTACTTTTCCCACACTTTCATCTTCATCATCATCAGCATCTTTGACATCAACTTCTTCTTCACCTTATTCATCTTCTTCTTCATCCTTTACCTTTTTTTTTTTTTTTGATTACATTCTTCATATTCATTTTATTCAACTATTATTATTCTTCCTATTCTACATATTCTTTTTATTCCACTGTTATTATTCTTCCTATTCTACTTCTTCATCATATTCTCATTTGTGACAGGCATTCCCGTAGTTGTTATCTATAAAAGTTGGAAGATTACACCTTCCGTTCTGCCAGTCACAAAAGTTACATTTGTCCGCGTTCAGTTTGGCCTGCAGCATCAGGCTTTATCCAGGGGCACCACGAGGAGGAACGGACTCACCCCCATACACTGCTTAGTCTTCTTCTGCATATAATTTAGATAATATCTTTTGCTCTGATATTAAGTCTTATGCTTAATGTTCTTCTGCTCTTTGTTCTGCAGCCTCTTGTTCTTCTGCTTCTCGGTCTTCCATGTCGTCGTCTCCAGGGTCGTCGTCTCCAGTGTCGTCATCTCCGCCGTCGTCGTCTCAGCCGTCGTCGTCTCCGCCGTCATCGTCTCCGCCGTCGTCATCGGGGTGGTCTTCCAGGTCGTCGTCGTCGTCATCGGGGTGGTCTTCCGGGTCGTCGTCATCGGGGTGGTCTTCCGGGTCGTCGACTTTAGGGTCTTAAACTTGGAAATGTAGCAGAAGGTACAAGAAGGCTGAGAAAATGCCAAGAACCAGCTGATGGAACTGGAACTCGGATGGCTACCCGAAGGTTCAAGAGCCTATGGAACTACCGAGGACCAGCTGACGTTACTGGAACCCGGTTATTAAGCAGGAGGTACCCGTGCTAAAAAGCACTACCAAGGACCGCCTGGCGTTGGCGGAACTCGGATACCCAGAAGGAGGCACCTAAGCCAAAGGCTCTGCCCGGAACCAGCTGACGTTACTGGAACCAGGATGGGGAGCAGAAGGTACAAGAGCAAAAGACACTGCCGAGAACCAGCTGACGGTACTGGAACCCGGATGGGTAGCCGAAGGTCCAAGAGCCAATGGAACTACCGAGGACCAGCTGACGTTACTGGAACCCGGTTACTAAGCAGGAGGTACCCGTGCCTGAAAGCACTACCAAGGACCACCTAACATTGGTGGAACTTGGATACCCAGAAGGAGGCACCTAAGCCAAAGGCTCTGCCCGGAACCAGCTGACGGTACTGGAACCAGGATGGGGAGCAGAAGGTACAAGAGCAAAAGACACTGCCGAGAACCAGCTGACGGTGCTGGAACCAGGTGGTGGACCCGAAGGCCCACAGGAGAGGAGAGAACAGCTAGGCCGCGAGGCAGCCGCAGTTACCGAACCCCAACAGTCCTACAGGGGGAGCTGGGCCTACTGGCACTACAGAACCAGCCTTGACTACCAGTTCACGCAGCCCACATAGGAAGCTCCTAAACTGGAGGCACCCTGGAGTTGGCTAACCCGACTGCAACACAACGGGGCAAACATAGGCGTCTCAGCGAGTTTGACACACCCCGGAAACAGCTGACGATGCTGAAACCAGGTTTGGCACGAGGGAGTACCTGTGACAAAAACACTGCAGAGAACCAGCTGGCGGTGCTGGAACCCAGATGCGTTGCCCCAGTGTGCAAGAGCCAATGGCACGACCGAGGACCAGCTGACGGTGCTGGAACACGGTTACTAAGCTGTAGGTGCCCGCGCTTAAAAGCACTACCAAGGACCGCCTGACGTTGGCGGAACTCGGATACCCAGGAGGAGGCACCTAAGCCAAAGGCTCGGCCCGGAACCAGCTGACGGTGCTGGAACCAGGTGGTGGACCCCAAGGCCCACAGGAGAGGAGAGAACAGCTAGGCCGCGAGGCAGCCGCAGTTACCGAACCCCAACAGTCCTACAGGGGGAGCTGGGCCTACTGGCGCTACAGAACCAGCCTTGACTACCAATTCACGCAGTCCACATAGGAAGCTCCTAAACTGGAGGCACCCTGGAGTTGGCTAACCCGACCGCACCACGACGGGGCAAGCATGGGCGTCTCAGTGAGCTTGACACAACCCGGAAACAGCTGACGGTGCTGAAACCAGGCTTGGCACGAGGGAGTACCTGTGACAAGAACACTGCCGAGAACCAGCTGGCGGTGCTGGAACCCAGATGCGTTGCCCCAGTGTGCAAGAGCCAATGGCACGACCGAGGACCAGCTGGCGGTGCTGGAACCCGGTTACTAAGCTGTAGGTGCCCGCGCTTAAAAGCACTACCAAGGACCGCCTGACGTTGGCGGAACTCGGATACCCAGGAGGAGGCACCTAAGCCAAAGGCTCGGCCTGGAACCAGCTGACGGTGCTGGAACCAGGTGGTGGACCCCAAGGCCCACAGGAGGGGAGAGAACAGCTAGGCCGCGAGGCAGCCGCAGTTACCGAACCCCAACAGTCCTACAGGGGGAGCTGGGCCTACTGGCACTACAGAACCAGCCTTGACTACCAGTTCACGCAGCCCACATAGGAAGCTCCTAAACTGGAGGCACCCTGGAGTTGGCTAACCCGACCGCACCACGACGGGGCAAGCATAGGCGTCTCAGTGAGCTTGACACAACCCGGAAACAGCTGACGGTGCTGAAACCAGGCTTGGCACGAGGGAGTAACTGTGACAAGAACACTGCCGAGAACCAGCTGGCGGTGCTGGAACCCAGATGCGTTGCCCCAGTGTGCAAGAGCCAATGGCACGACCGAGGACCAGCTGGCGGTGCTGGAACCCGGTTACTAAGCTGTAGGTGCCCGCGCTTAAAAGCACTACCAAGGACCGCCTGACGTTGGCGGAACTCGGATACCCAGGAGGAGGCACCTAAGCCAAAGGCTCGGCCTGGAACCAGCTGACGGTGCTGGAACCAGGTGGTGGACCCCAAGGCCCACAGGAGAGGAGAGAACAGCTAGGCCGCGAGGCAGCCGCAGTTACCGAACCCCAACAGTCCTACAGGGGAAGCTGGGCCTACTGGCACTACAGAACCAGCCTTGACTACCAGTTCACGCAGCCCACATAGGAAGCTCCTAAACTGGAGGCACCCTGGAGTTGGCTAACCCGACCGCACCACGACGGGGCAAGCATAGGCGTCTCAGTGAGCTTGACACAACCCGGAAACAGCTGACGGTGCTGAAACCAGGCTTGGCACGAGGGAGTACCTGTGACAAGAACACTGCCGAGAACCAGCTGGCGGTGCTGGAACCCAGATGCGTTGCCCCAGTGTGCAAGAGCCCATGGCACGACCGAGGACCAGCTGGCGGTGCTGGAACCCGGTTACTAAGCTGTAGGTGCACAGCTGGGGGAACAGCTGGCGTTTCTGAACCCCACTAACACAATGGCGTGTGTTTTTCTCTGTGCAGCTAGCACTTGCGGTCAAAAACTAGCGATGTTAGAGCCCGTGTTGAAGCAGGAGGAGGAGGAGAGGAGCAGAGTGTAGGCCGAAGCCTATTTGAACCAATTTCAAAGGAAATCTTTAACCCCCCCTCAGGTGTTACAAAGTACAAGAGACACACCTTGTGCAGTATTAATGCTGCACAAGTGAAAGGTTGCTCTATTAATTTGTCTACTTGCACACGCTGAATGAAAGACGTACACAATTTAGCCCATTCTACAGTCAAACTGTAGTGGATGCGTGACTTGGCTTTTTAAGGAGACGCAGCACAGGTGTCCCAAATAACGCCTTGGTGCTTGGCGCAGCTTCCTGAGCGTTGTTATTTGCTGTACAGGAGTCTGCGCTCTTGTGTTATCCCTTGGCAATGCCCTGTTAGAGCTGCCCGTCTTATGACCTCATTTCATGTTGGCCGGTGCGGTTAACGATGGCCATAAATCCCAGACCCACAGTGCCTTTTCATAAAGTCACACTGCGGTGCTGTGATTCGTGGCCTTGAGCAGTAAATATTTTGGCCGCTCACACACGTCCTTACACCTGCTTCAGACTGGGCGGCCTCTGCTGATCCCTTCTCGCATGCCGCGGCCATGAGGCTGCACAGTCTGAAGAAGGCGGAAGGAGATGAGTTAAGACAGGTGAAGATATGCACTGCTCGTGCCCATCAATCACACCCTCGCAGTCAAAATAAGACAACGAGGAGCATTGTTTCAGGCAGGGCGGACGCACAGGCGCAACAAGCCAACCAATGATGTCAGAAGACGGGAAGCGCTACCAAGGGGGGTGCTGCGTATCATTAGAAAGGAAAGTCACACCTCAGGGACAGTGGAATGGTCTCAATGAGACACATTTTGTACGTTTTGAGTTCCACGTGGGCAAGGACAAAAAGTCAGCCACCTTGTACAAATGCAGCAGTACTGCTGTACAAGGTGGCTGTTATACATAGAAACACCTGGGGGTGGGGGGCAGGCTCCCTTCAATTTCAGTTCATGTGCCTGCGTGGCGTTTGCAGGACACGTTGCCAGCTACACAGCAGGGGAACAGCTGGCGGTGCTGAACCCCACTAACACATTGGCTGGTGTTTTCTGTGCAGCTAGCATGTCCGGGCAGAAACTGGCGTTGTTTGAGCCCAGGGTCAGCAGGAGGAGGAGAGGAGCAAAGTGTAGGCCGAAGCCTGCACTGGTGGCAGCTTTTGGTCAGTTGTGCCAGCGTGGCTTGTGCTGGACACGATGCCGACTACACAGCAGGGGAACAGCTGGCGGTGCTGAACCCCACTAACACATTGGCTGGTGTTTTTCTCTGTGCAGCTAGCATGTCCGGGCAGAAACTGGCATTGTTTGAGCCCAGGGTCAGCAGGAGGAGGAGAGGAGCAAAGTGTAGGCCGAAGCCTGCACTGGTGGCAGCTTTTGTTCTGTTGTGCCAGCGTGGCTTGTGCTGGACACGTTGCCGACTACACAGCAGGGGAACAGCTGGCATTGCTGAACCCCACTAACACATTGACTGGTGTTTTTCTCTGTGCAGCTAGCAGTTCCGGGCAAAAACTAGCGGTGTTTGAGCCCAGGGTCAGCAGGAGGAGTAGAGGAGCAGAGTGTAGGCCGAAGCCTAGTTGAACCAATTTCAAAGGTTACCTTTAACCCCCCCTCAGGTGTTGCAAGGTACAAGAGCCACACCTTGAACAGCATTAATGATGCACAAGTCAAAGGTTGCTCTATTTAATTTTGCTCCTTGCACACGCTGAATTAAACACGTACACTATTTAGCCCATTATACTGTAAAACAGTAGTGGAGGCGTGACAACTAGTCTTTTTAAGGAGACGCAGCACAGGTGTACAAATTTACACCTAGGTGCTGGGCGCAGATTCCTTACCGTTGTTATTTGCAGTACAGGAAACTGCGCTCTTGTGTTATCCCTTGGCAATACCCTGTTAGTGCAGGCCGTCTCATGACCTCATTTCATGTTGGCCGGTGCGGTTAACGATGGCCATAAATCCCAGACCCACAGTGGCTTTTCCTAAAGTCACACTGCGGTGCTGGGATTCGTGGCCTTGTGCAGTAAATATGTTCGCCGCTCACACATGTCCTTACACCTGCTTCAGACTGGGCGGCCTCAGCTGATCCCTTATCGCATGCCGCGGCCATGAGGCCGCACAGTCAGAAGAAGGCGGAAGGAGGGGAGTGAAGACAGGGGAACATATGCACTGCTCGTGCCCATCAATCACACCCTCGCAGTCAAAATATATGAGACAACGGGGGGCGTTGTGTCGGGCAGGGGGGACGCACAGGCACAGCCAGCCAACCAATGATGTCAGGAGACGGGCAGCGCTAACAATGGGGGTGCTGCGTGTCATTAAAAAGGAAAGTCACACCTCAGGGACATTGTAATGGTCTGTAATGAGACACATTTTGTACTTGTTGAGTTCCACGTGTGCAAGGAGAAAAAGTCAGCCACCTTGTACAAATGCAGCAGTACTGCTGTACAAGGTGGCTGTTATACATAGAAACACCTGGGGGGGTGGGGGGCAGGCTCCCTTCAATTTCAGTTCATGTGCCTGCGTGGCGTTTGCAGGACACGTTGCCAGCTACACAGCAGGGGAACAGCTGGCGGTGCTGAACCCCACTAACACATTGGCTGGTGTTTTTCTCTGTGCAGCTAGCATGTCCGGGCAGAAACTGGCGTTGTTTGAGCCCAGGGTCAGCAGGAGGAGGAGAGGAGCAAAGTGTAGGCCGAAGCCTGCACTGGTGGCAGCTTTTGGTCAGTTGTGCCAGCGTGGCTTGTGCTGGACACGATGCCGACTACACAGCAGGGGAACAGCTGGCGGTGCTGAACCCCACTAACACATTGGCTGGTGTTTCTCTCTGTGCAGCTAGCATGTCCGGGCAGAAACTGGCGGTGTTTGAGCTCGGGGTCAGCAGGAGGAGGAGAGGAGCAGAGTGTAGGCCGAAGCCTGCACTGGTGGCAGCTTTTGGTCGGTTGTGCCAGCGTGGCTTGTGCTGGACACGATGCCAACTACACAGCAGGGGAACAGCTGGCGGTGCTGAACCCCACGAACACATTGACTGGTGTTTTTCTCTGTGCAGCTAGCAGTTCCGGGCAGAAACTAGCGGTGTTTGAGCCCAGGGTCAGCAGTAGGAGTAGAGGAGCAGAGTGTAGGCCGAAGCCTAGTTGAACCAATTTCAAAGGTTACCTTTAACCCCCCCTCAGGTGTTGCAAGGTACAAGAGCCACACCTTGAACAGCATTAATGATGCACAAGTCAAAGGTTGCTCTATTTAATTTTGCTCCTTGCACACGCTGAATTAAACACGTACACTATTTAGCCCATTATACTGTCAAACAGTAGTGGAGGCGTGACTACTAGTCTTTTTAAGGAGATGCAGCACAGGTGTCAAAATTTACACCTAGCTGCTGTGCGCAGATTCCTGAGCGTTGTTATTTGCTGTACAGGAGTCTGCGCTATTGGGATCCCTTGGCCATGCGCTGTGAGCGCTTCCTGTCTTCTGACCTCATTTAATGTCGGCCGTTACGGTTAGCGATGGACATGAATCCCAGACCCACAGTGTGTTTTCAAAAAATCACACTGCGTGGCTGGAATTCGTGGCCTTGTTCAGTAAATATGTTTGACGCTCACACATGTCCTTACACCTGCTTCAGACTGGGCGGCCTCATCTGATCCCTTATCGCCTGCCGCGGCCATGAGGACACCCAGTCTGAAGAAGGCGGAAGGAGATGAGTGAACACAGGCAAACATATGCACTGCACATGCCCATCAATCACACCCTCGCTGTTCAAAAAAATAAGACACCGAGGGGCGTTGTTTCGAGCAGGGCAGACGCACAGGCGCAGCCAGCTAACCAATGATGTCAAAAGACGGGCAGCGCTAACAAGGGTGGTGCTGCGTATCATTAGAAAGGAAAGTCACACCTCAGGGACAGTGGAATGGTCTCAATGAGACACATTTTGTACATGTTGAGTTCCACGTGGGCAAGGAGAAAAAGTCAGCCACCTTGTACAAATGCAGCAGTACTGCTGTACAAGGTGGCTGTTTTACATAGAAACACCTGGGGGTGGGGGGCAGGCTCCCTTCAATTTCAGTTCATGTGCCTGCGTGGCGTTTGCAGGTCACGTTGCAAGCTACACAGCAGGGGAACAGCTGGCGGTGCTGAACCCCACTGACACATTGACTGGTGTTTTTCTCTGTGCAGCTCGCATGTCCGGGCAAAAACTGGCGGTGTTAGAGCCCAGGGTCAGCAGGAGGAGGAGAGGAGCAATGTGTAGGCCGAAGCCTGCACTGGTGGCAGCTTTTGGTCAGTTGTGCCAGCGTGGCTTGTGCTGGACACGATGCCGGCTACACAGCGGGGGAACAGCTGGCGGTGCTGAACCCCACTAACACATTGGCTGGTGTTTTTCTCTGTGCAGCTAGCACTTCCGGGCAGAAACTGGCGGTGTTTGAGCCCAGGGTCAGCAGGAGGAGGAGAGGAGCAGAGTGTAGGCCGAAGCCTGCACTGGTGGCAGCTTTTGGTCAGTTGTGCCAGCGTGGCTTGTGCTGGACACGATGCCGACTACACAGCAGGGGAACAGCTGGCGGTGCTGAACCTCACTAACACATTGACTGGTGTTTTTCTCTGTGCAGCTAGCAGTTCCGGGCAAAAACTAGCGGTGTTTGAGCCCAGGGTCAGCAGGAGAGGAGCAGAGTGTAGGCCGAAGCCTAGTTGAACCAATTTCAAAGGTTACCTTTAACCCCCCTCAGGTGTTGCAAGGTACAAGAGCCACACCTTGTGCAGCATTAATGCTGCACAAGTAAAAGGTTGCTCTATTTGTTTTGCTCCTTGCACACGCTGACTAAAACACGTACACTATTTAGCCCATTATACTGTCAAACAGTTGTGGAGGCGTGACTTGTCTTTTTAAGGAGGCGCAGCACAGGTGTCAAAATTTGCACCTAGGTACTGGGCGCAGATTCCTGAGCGTTGTTATTTGCTGTACAGGAGTCTGCGCTATTGTGATCCCTTGGCCATGCGCTGTGAGCGCTTCCTGTCTTCTGACCTCATTTCATGTCGGCCGTTGCGGTTAGCGATGGACATGAATCCCAGACCCACAGTGTGTTTTCAAAAAATCACACTGCGTGTGTTAGGACTGGCGGAACGCACCAAGACAGATGATAAAGGTGCGTTCGCAGTCCGGGGTCCACCGTGCAGGTGAGAACCTGCTGCTAGCAATTAGCAGACAATATGGCGGTACACTAAAGTATACACGCGTGGGTTAAACCTCACCCAGCGTGAAGAAAGCGATCCTGTTAATTCACAGGACCGCAGTACCGCACTAGTGCGCGAGCAAGTGGTCAGCGGACTTAACCCCAGAAGGGATTGGAGCCCGATTAGACCCTTGCTGGCGTAACACCGCAACTGGGTGTGTAGAGAACCTTAAGCAATCTATGTGCACAAGAGTGCGAGCGATGCCGCACTAACGGACGCCACTAACCACCCAGACTCGGGTATGGAAAGCGCAAGGCAGGCGCACGGCGCCGTACTGGCAGGCACAGCTACAGGACGCTGTGATGTGTGTTAGTGCTGTAGGCTAAGTCGGGCGCTAGGTAGCAGCCATACACCTTCCGCGAACAGACATTCAATAGGGTAGGGGTTTCCAAGGACGACTTGCACTCACAACATACACACATAAGCAATTGTAAAACAATACTAGCGCATGGCCGTGCGGTCATGCGCAGTTTATATAGCAGCAGCACAGGAAGTGGCCACAGCACTTTTGCCCTTCTAGGACCTGCCAAGAGGACCAATGGAATGTGCTGCAGAGCCTGAGCACATGACCCTCGATCTCCAATGGGAGACCTTACGCTGGGCATGCTCAGTACATGCAGACAAGGACTTAGTCCCAGAGAAGTCCGCTCGCTGCTGACCAGCACTGACTTTAAAGGCAGAGACTGGAGAAGCAGCACTAACTCTCAGAACAGAGTGAGAATGAGCAAGACGCTGGGACCGACGTCCTTGCTGAGCAGGCTCCACTGCGGCTGGACAAGAATGGGAGACCGCAGCGGAAGTGGCTCGAGATTCCCCCTGTGCAGAAGCGGGAACTCGACCCCTAACAGCGTGGCTGGGATTCGTGGCCTTGTGCAGTAAATAGGTTTGCCGCTTACACATGTCCTTACACCTGCTCCAGACTGGGCGGCCTCAGCTGATCCCTTATCGCCTACCACGGCCAGGAGGCCGCACAGTCTGAAGAAGGCGGAAGGAGATGAGTTAAGACAGGCGAACATATGCACTGCTCGTGCCCATAAACCACACCCTCGCTGACAAAATAAATATGACAACGAGGGGCGTTGTTTCTAGCAGGGCGGATGCACAGGCGCAGCCAGCTAACCATGATGACAAAAGACGGGAAACGCTACCAAGGGGGGTGCTGCGTATCATTAGAAAGGAAAGTCACACCTCAGGGACAGTGGAATGGTCTCAATGAGACACATTTTGTACGTGTTGAGTTCCACGTGGGCAAGGAGAAAAAGTCAGCCACCTTGTACAAATGCAGCAGTACTGCTGTACTAGGTGGCTGTTATACATAGAAACACCTGGGGGGGTGGGGCCAGGTTCCCTTTAATTTCAGTTCATGTGCCTGCGTGGCGTTTGCAGGTCATGTTGCCGGCTACACAGCAGGGGAACAGCTGGCGTTGCTGAACCCCACTAACACATTGGCTGGTGTTTTTCTCTGTGCAGCTAGCACTTCCGGGCAAAAACTAGCGGTGTTTGAGCCCAGGGTCAGCAGGAGGAGGAGAGGAGCAGAGTGTAGGCCGAAGCCTGCACTGGTGGCAGCTTTTGTTCTGTTGTGCCAGCGTGGCTTGTGCTGGACACGTTGCCGACTACACAGCAGGGGAACAGCTGGCGGTGCTGAACCCCACTGACACATCACCTAGTGTTTTTTCTGTGTAGACAACACTTCCAGGTGGCAACTGACAGTGTTGAAACCCAGGGAATCAAAGAGGAGCAGAGTGTAGGCCGAAACCTGCAGTGGAGCAAGTTGAAAGGGAACCTTTAACCCCCCCCCCAGGCATTTGTTGCTGAAAGAGCCATCTTGTACAGCAGTAATACTGCACATGGAAAATGGTGGCTCCGAAAATTATGCTCCTTGCAAACGCTGAAGTACACACTCATATAATGTGTCCCCTCACACCGTCAAACCATGCCGGAAGTGGGACTTTCCTTTGTAATGTGACACAGCACAGCCGTCATTCCAACCCCCTTGCCGGGCGCCACCTCCTCAACGTTGTTTGGTTCTGTCACGGAGCCCGCGCTGTAATGTTATCCCTTGGCCATGCACAGTTAGCGGTGCCCATCTTCTGACATCATGTAGGTGTCAGGCTGGCAGTGCCTGTGCGTCCAAGCTGCCCGAGATCCAACCTTGCAGTGTCATCTAATGTAGTCCCACTGCGGGCCAGGGATCCATGGGCATGCGCAGTGCATATCATCGCCTCTCACTCACCTCCTTCCTGCTTCTTCAGACTGTGCGGCGTCACGGCCGTGGCATGCTATTAGGGATCAGCTGACGCCGCCTAGTCTGAAGAAGCGTGAAGAAGGGGAGTGAGAGGCTAGTATATGCACTGCGCATGGCCATGGATACCAGGCCCACTGTGGGATCACATTAGACGACACTGCGAGGTGTGATTTCGGGCAGCGTGGACGCACAGGCGCAGCCAGGACGACAACAAATGATGTCAGAGGACGGGCAGCGCAAACTGTGCATGGCCAAGGGATAACATAACAGCGCAGGGTCCATGACGGAATCAAACAACGCTAAGGAGGCAGCGCACGGTGCCAAGGGGGTAGCAATGACGGCTGTGCTGCGTCACATTACAAAGGAAAGTCCCACCTCCGGGACGGTTGGACGGTGTGAGGGGACACATTACATGAGTGTGTAGTTCAGCGTTTGCAAGGAGCATAATTTCAAGAGCGACCTTTCCCTTGTGCAGTATTAGTGCTGCACATGGTGGCTCTTTCAGTAACAAACGCCTAGGGGGGGGGGGGGACAGGTCCCCTTACATTTTAGTTGTGCCAGCGTGGCGGTCGCATGACACGTTGCCGGATACACAGCTGGGGATCAGCTGACGTTACTGAACCCCAATAACAGAGGAGCGACTGTTGACTGTGCACACAGCACTTCCAGGCACCAACTGGCGGTGTTAGAGCCCAGGGACAGCAGGAGGAGCAGATTGGAGGTATTGCCGCACACACAGCTGGGGATCAGCTGACGTTACTGAACCCCAATAACAGAGGAGCGACTGTTGACTGTGCACACAGCACTTCCAGGCACCAACTGGCGGTGTTAGAGCCCAGGGACAGCAGGAGGAGCAGATTGGAGGTATTGCCGCACACACAGCTGGGGATCAGCTGACGTTACTGAACCCCAATAACAGAGGAGCGACTGTTGACTGTGCACACAGCACTTCCAGGCACCAACTGGCGGTGTTAGAGCCCAGGGACAGCAGGAGGAGCAGATTGGAGGTATTGCCGCACACACAGCTGGGGATCAGCTGACGTTACTGAACCCCAATAACAGAGGAGCGACTGTTGACTGTGCACACAGCACTTCCAGGCACCAACTGGCGGTGTTAGAGCCCAGGGACAGCAGGAGGAGCAGATTGGAGGTATTGCCGCACACACAGCTGGGGATCAGCTGACGTTACTGAACCCCAATAACAGAGGAGCGACTGTTGACTGTGCACACAGCACTTCCAGGCACCAACTGGCGGTGTTAGAGCCCAGGGACAGCAGGAGGAGCAGATTGGAGGTATTGCCGCACACACAGCTGGGGATCAGCTGACGTTACTGAACCCCAATAACAGAGGAGCGACTGTTGACTGTGCACACAGCACTTCCAGGCACCAACTGGCGGTGTTAGAGCCCAGGGACAGCAGGAGGAGCAGAGGAACAGAGTGTAGGCCGAAGCCTGATTGGAGCAAGTTGAAAGGAAACCTTTAACCCCCCCCCCCCCAAGACGTTTGTAGCTGAAAGAGCCATCCTGTGCAGCACTAAGGATGCAAAAGGAAAAGGTTGCTCTTTTAATTATGCTCCTTGCAAACACCGAAGTAAACACTAAAAATGTGTCCCTTTATACCGTTAAACCGTTCCGGAGGTGCGAATTTCCTTCGTAATGGGACACAGCACAGCTGTCATTCCTATCCCCTTGATGCCGTGCGCTGCCTCCTCAGCGTTGTTTTAAGCTGTCACAGAGCCTGCGCTGTTCTTTTAGCCCTTGGCCATGCCCAATTAGCGCTGCCTGTCTTCTGACATAATTTGGTGTCAGGCTGTCAGTGCCTGTGCGTCCACGCTGCTCCAGATCCCACCTCGCAGTCTCGTCTAACGTAATCCCACTGCGGGCCTTGGAACCATGGGCATGCACAGTGCATAACCTCGACTCTCACTCCCCTCCTTCCCTCTTCTTCAGACTGTGCGGTGTCACGGCCGTGGCATGCTAGGGATCAGCTGACGGCGCACAGTCTAAAGAAGGCGGAGGGAAATGAGCGAGAGCCCGAGGGGAAGATATGCACTGCGCATGCCCATGGATCCCAGGCCCGCAGTGTGACTCAATCAGAAGACACTGCGAGGCGGGATCTCGGGCAGCGCGGCCGCACAGGCGCAGCCAGCCTGACACCAAATTATGTCAGAAGACAGGCAGCGCAAATAGGGCATGCCCAAGGGATAACAGAACAGCGCAGGCTCCGTGACAGCTTAAAACAATGCTGAGGAGGCAGCGCATGGCACCAAGGGGGTAGGAATGACGGCTGTGCTGCGTCACATTACGAAGGAAAGTCCCAGCTCCGGGACGGTATAACGGTATCAGTGAACACATTTTATAAGTGTTAAGTTCTGCGTGTGCAAAGAGCTAAAAAAAAAGAGCTACCTTTTCCTTGTGCAGCATTACTGCTGCACAAGATGGCTCTTTCAGTAACAAACGACGGGGGGGGGACAGGTTCCCTTACATTTAGGTTGTTGTGCCAGCGTGGCGGTCGCAGGACACATTGCCGGCTACACAGCTGGGGATCAGCTGACGTTACTGAAACCCAATAACACTGGGTCGTATGTTTTTACTGTGCAGCCTGCACTTCTGAGCCGCAACTGGCGGTGTTGGAGCCCAGGAATAGCAGTTCAGGTGGTAGAAAGATGAACACAGCAGGAGACCTGGATGACACCCAATTACTTAATCAGGCAGAGGAGTGGCAAATTCCTGTGAGATCCAGGCCTGGTTCATTTTCAGGAAAGTAAGCCGGTCAACGTTATCGGAGGATAGTCGCATGCGACGGTCTGTTAGTACACCACCTGCGGCACTAAAGACACGTTCCGATAAGACACTAGCCGCAGGGCAAGCCAGCACCTCCAATGCATACTGGCTTAGCTCTGGCCATGTATCCAGCTTAGAGACCCAAAACTTGAGCGGGGAAGAGCCGTCTGGGAGTACAGTAAGAGGGCAAGCCATGTAGTCTGTCACCATCTGACGGAACCGTTGCCTCCTGCTGACTGGAGCCGCCGGTGATGGTGTAGACATTTGGGGCGGGCACACAAAAGTGTGCCAGAGTTGTGCCATACTGGGCTTGCCTTGGGCAGAGGCACTGCTTCTGCTCCCTCTTTGGGCAGAGCCTCCCCCACTGCCTCGACGCACTGAGCTGCTTTGTAAAGCACTAGCAGCACTCCTCTCAGTTGGACAGGAGAAGATGATGGAATTCACCAGTGTGTCGTGGTACTCCCGCAATTTACGCTCCCGGGTCAACGCAGGGATGAGGTTTTGGACGTTGTCCCGGTAGCGAGGATCGAGGAGGGTGAACACCCAATAATCAGGCATGTTGAGAATGTGATCGATGCGGCGGTCGTTTCTCAGGCACTGCAGCATGAAATCCACCATGTGCTGCAGAGTGCCAACTGGCCCAGAAACGCTGTCCCCTGCTTGAGACATGATCTCTGCCCGCTCGTCATCACCCCACCCTCGCTGTACACACTGACCACTGGACAATTGTGTCGCTCCCTCCTCTGGACGGAGCTCTTCCTCCTCCATTGACTCCTCCTCATCCTCCTCACAAATTGGCCCCTGCGTACCCCTTTGTGAGGAACCACGTGGCGCTGACTCTCCAGAAGCTGATGGAAAAGGTGACTCCTCATCCTCCACCTCTTCCACCACATCATCCCTTAACCCTTGCAAAGTTTGCTGAAGCAGGCAGATAAGGGGGACAGTCATGCTGACTAGTGCATCATCTGCACTTGCCATCCGCGTGGAATAATCAAAAGGACGCAAAACCTGGCAGACGTCCTTCATAGTGGCCCACTCTGTGGTTGTGAAGTCTAATCGGCGCTGACTGCGACTTCTTTGCGCCTGATGCAGCTGGTACTCTATAACTGCTTGCTGCTGCTCACACAACCGCTCCAACATATGTAACGTGGAATTCCACCGGGTAGGTAGGTCACATATGATGCGGTGTTCCGGAAGGCGGAATCGGCGCTGCAGAGCAGCAATGCGGGATCTGGCCAAGCTGGAACGCCGCAAGTGAGCACACTCTAGGCGGACCTTGTGCAGCAGGGCATCAAGATCCGGATAGTCCCTCAGAAAACTCTGCACAACCAAATTGAGCACATGTGCCAGACATGGGATGTGAGTGAGGTTGCCAAGGGCCAAAGCTGCCACCAGATTTCGGCCATTGTCACACACTACCATGCCTGGCTGGAGATTCGCTGGCAGTAACCACACATCGCTCTCCTGCTTGATGGCATTCCAGAGCTCCTGCGCTGTGTGGCTTCGATGCCCCAATGAAACTAGTTTCAAGACGGCCTGCTGACGTTTGGCCACGGCTGTGCTCATGTCGGTCATAGGTAAACGTTCACGGGTCCATGTGGAGGTGGACTGTGACGGATCCTGCAGAGAGGAATCAGAGGAACTGGTGTAAGCGGAGGAGTCGATGCGTACAGACTGGATTCCTGCAATCCTTGGAGTGGGCAGGACACGTCCTGCGCCACTCGCACGATCTGTACCTGGCTCAACAACATTAACCCAATGGGCAGTGAGGGAAACATATCGCCCCTGTCCATGCTGACTGGTCCACGCATCGGTGGTGAGGTGGACCTTGCTACTGACGGCGTTCAGTAGCGCATGTTTTATGTTTGCCTCAACATGCCTGTGCAGGGCAGGGACAGCCTGCCTGCTGAAGTAAAAGCGGCTCGGCACCTTGTACTGTGGGACTGCCAATGCCATCAAGTCACGGAAGCTGTCAGTCTCCACCAGCCTGAACGAGAGCATTTCCAGGGACAACAGTTTGGCAATGCCTGCATTCAGAGCCTGTGCTCGGGGGTGGTTGGCCGAGAATGCCCGCCTTTTCTCCCATGCCTGGACTACCGATGGCTGTAGAGTAGACTGGGAGTGTGAGGATGACTGGGAAGGTGGTGCTGTGGGTGGAATTACACTAGGTCTCTGGACAACAGTGGAGGAAGAGGCAACACGAGATGAAGAGGTGGTAGCTGCCGCTGTTGGTTGGCCTACGTCTTCACTGTGTTTCTGTAACTCCACCGCGTGCCTGTTCCGCACATGTTTCCACATATTTGTGGTATTGAGGTTGATGACACTTTTACCTCTTTTTACTTTCTGATGACACAGCTTGCATTTGACAAAACAAATGTCATCTGCAACTGTGTCAAAAAAGGACCAGGCACTGCAAGTCTTGGGAGCGCCCTTTTTGGCTTTGGAAAGAGACAGGCTCCTAACGGGTGCCAAAGTGGAGGCTACAGGCTCCGCAGTCTTCCCCCTCCCTCTCCCTCTTTGGCCCGTAAGGGGAAGCTCTTCCTCAGAGCTGCTCCCACCACCTTCCTGTTCCTCACGCCACGATGGGTCAAGGACCTCATCATCTCCACTACCCTCTGCCACCAACTGCTCCTCCTGGGTAGTCTCGGCAGCACAGTACGCATCAGAAAGCGGCACCTGAGTTTCATCATCAGATGCGTACTGCGCTGTGGTCACCGGAGGCACTGGCCCACCTGCCTCTTCAGAGTCAGAGAGATAAAGCTTTTGGGCATCACTGCACACTGCCTCTTCTTCCATTTCTCCAATGCTGCTTGGCTGGCCCCCTGTTTCCAAGCCAAGAGATTCAGAGAACAGAAGTAGAGACGGCTCCTGTCCTGGGCTCTCTGACTGCCTGGCCAATTTGGCAGGTGGTGAAGAGACAGATGGCTGCTCTCCAGTGCTCTGTGCCTGAGAGGATGTGGCACTAACTGAAGTCGATGCCGAGGCGTTAGCTGCCATCCACCCGACAACGGCTTCAATTTGGTCTTCACGTAGCAGCGGTGCACGGCGCTCTCCGACAAAGCTGCGCATGAAGGACTGTTCCCTGCTGAAACTGAGTGACGACGAGTCACCGGCGCCCGCAGCAGGCACAGAATCACCACGTCCTCTCCCTGCTCCTCTCCCTGCTCCGCGCCCACGCCCACGTGCCTTACTCCCTGCCCTCTTCATCTTGGTTGACAGATAAAGATAAGCAGAAAAGTACTAAGGCCTTAGTGTGCTTATTCCTGAAATGCTCCTCCTAACAGGTGTAAGAAACACTAATGTTGTAAATTGTGGACTAAACTTTATTATTTTTCAAATGTGGCCTACACAAGTGTTAAGTTGTGTTTGGTGAACTTAACTTTTTTTTTGGTGCAGATCGGGCTACAGAGCTAGTTTAAATCACACGGAGACTGTGCAGACAGCCGTAAACGGCGCTGCAAGGCCAAAAAACCCTCCTCTCGGTTATCCTATATAGTGTTTTTCCACTATTTAGCTGGATACGAGTGGAAAGACACTAATAGGAATTTTTTTTTTCAAATTTTAAACTGGCTGCACTATTTGAAAAAAAGGAAATTGTTTTTCAAGGTATGAGGCAGTAACGCACCCTGAGCTGAATCCAACCGGCTATGGCTGCACACAGACTACAGGGAGAGCTGCGCTCACACAGAGACCGTGCAGACAGCCATAAACGGCGCTGCAAGGCCAACAAACCCTCCTCTAGGTTATCCTATATAGTGTTTTTCCACTATTTAGCTGGATACGAGTGGAAAGACACTAATAGGAATTTTTTTTTTCAAATTTTAAACAGGCTGCACTATTTGAAAAAAAGTAAAATTTTTCTCAAGGTATGAGGCAGTAACGAACCCTGAGCTGAATCCAACCGGCTATGGCTGCACACAGACTACAGGGCGAGCTGGACTCACACGGAGACCGTGCAGACAGCCGTAAACGGCGCTGCAAGGCCAAAAAAACCTCCTCTAGGTTATCCTATATAGTGTTTTTCCACTATTTAGCTGGATACGAGTGGAAAGACACTAATAGGAATTTTTTTTTTCAAATTTTAAACTGGCTGCACTATTTGAAAAAAAGGAAATTGTTTTTCAAGGTATGAGGCAGTAACGCACCCTGAGCTGAATCCAACCGGCTATGGCTGCACACAGACTACAGGGCGAGCTGCGCTCACACAGAGACCGTGCAGACAGCCGTAAACGGCGCTGCAAGGCCAAAAAACCCTCCTCTAGGTTATCCTATATAGTGTTTTTCCACTATTTAGCTGGATACGAGTGGAAAGACACTAATAGGAATTTTTGTTTTTCAAATTTTAAACAGGCTGCACTATTTGAAAAAAAGTAAAATTTTTCTCTAGGTATGAGCCAGTAACGAACCCTGAGCTGAATCCAACCGGCTATGGCTGCACACAGACTACAGGGCGAGCTGGGCTCACACGGAGACCGTGCAGACAGCCGTAAACGGCGCTGCAAGGCCAAGAAACCCTCCTCTAGGTTATCCTATATAGTGTTTTTCCACTATTTAGCTGGATACGAGTGGAAAGACACTAATAGGTTTTTTTTTTTTTCAAATTTTAAACAGGCTGCACTATTTGAAAAAAAGTAAAATTTTTCTCAAGGTATGAGCCAGTAACGAACCCTGAGCTGAATCCAACCGGCTATGGCTGCACACAGACTACAGGGCGAGCTGGGCTCACACGGAGACCGTGCAGACAGCCGTAAACGGCGCTGCAAGGCCCAAAAACCCCCCTCTAGGTTATCCTATGTAGTGTTTTTCCACAATAGAGCTGGAGACTGGTGGAAAAACACTAATAGGAAATTTGAGAAAAAATGTGCAGCAGGCTGCACTAAGAGCAAAAAAGGACAACTGTGTGAGGCAGTGTGAACCCCCCCTGAGCTGAATACAACCGGGTATATGGCTGCACACAGACTACAGAGTGAGCTGCACACACACACACACACACAGAGACCTTGCAGAACGCTGTTAAAACAGCGCTGCAAGGCAAGAGCAAGGTGAACAGTGAAGAACACACAGCGTTTTGCTAAATTAGCCTTTGGAAAGGAAAATAAAGCAATTAGCTAGCTCGACTGGCCCTCAGTTAGAACACAGCGTCCTGTCCCTAACTGAAATCACAGCAGAGTGAGCGCAAAATGGCGGCAGCGTTTTTTATAGTGCAGAGTGACATCATTTCAGCAGCCAATCCAAGCCTTGCCAGTACTTACATGCCCACCATGCTAAACAGGATGTGCCCACACTTCCAATCATTCCTCATTGGCTGCTGCGTTCAGTTTGAATTCTGGGAACTTCCGATTCCGGTATCCGATACGCGGGAAGTATCGGAATTCGGTATCGGAATTCCGATACCGCAAATATCGGCCGATACCCGATACTTGCGGTATCGGAATGCTCAACACTAATTATGACATCTACGTCGATACTGTGCCCGTCGCTGATTGGTCGAGGCCGCGGGATGTCTACGTCCTTTATCAGATGCGGGATGTCTACGTCCTTTATGACATCATCGTCGCTGTGCCCGTCGCTGATTGGTCGAGACCAATCAGAGACGCGGGATTTCTACGTCGATACTGTGCCCGTCGCTGATTGGTCGAGGCCTAGCGGCCTCGACCAATCAGAGACGCGGGATTTCCAGGACAGACAGACAGACAGACGGAAAAACCCTTAGACAATTATATATATAGACAAGCTAGTTCAAAAAACATTGCTTTCAGCTTATTTAGGAGAGAATTTTGGTAAGGTTCCAGCCTTTTCTGAAATGGATGCCATTCCGTACTTATCTCTAAATTATTATCCCTGAATATACATTACAGACCAAAAGTTTGGACACACCTTCTCATTTAAAGAATTTTCTGTATTTTCATGTCTAAGAAAATTGTACATTCACACTGAAGGCATCAAAACTATGAATTAACACATGTGGAATTATATAATTAACAAAAAAGTCTGAAACAACTGAAATTATGTCTTATATTCTAGGTTCTTCAAAGTAGCCACCTTTTGCTTTGATGACTACTTTGCACACTCTTAGCATTCTCTTGATGAGCTTCAAGAGGTAGTCGCCGGGAATGGTTTTCAATTCACAGGTGTGCCCTGTCAGGTTTAATAAGTGGGATTTCTTGCCTTATAAATGGGTTTGGGACCATCAGTTGTGTTGTGCAGAAGTCTGGTGGATGCACAGCTGATAGTCCTACTGAATAGACTGTTAGAATTTGTATTATGGCAAGAAAAAGCAGCTAAGTAAAGAAAAATGATTGGCCATCATTACTTTAAGAAATGAAGGTCAGTCAGACCGAAAAATTGGGCAAACTTTGAAAGTGTTCCCAAGTGCAGTGGCAAAAACCATCAAGCGCTACGAAGAAACTGGCTCACATGAGGACCGCCCCAGGAAAGGAAGACCAAGAGTCACCTCTGCTTCTGAGGATAAGTTTATCTGAGTCACCAGCCTCAGAAATCGCAGGTTAACAGCAGCTCAGATTAGAGACCAGGTCAATGCCACACAGAGTTCTAGCAGCAGACACATCTCTACAACAACTGTTAAGAGGAGACTTTGTGCAGCAGGCCTTCATGGCAAAATAGCTGCTAGAAAACCACTGCAAAGGACAGGCAACAGGCAGAAGAGACTTGTTTGGGCTAAAGAACACAAGGAATCGACATTAGACCAGTGGAAATCTATGCTATGGTCTGATGAGTCCAAATTTGAGATGTTGGTTCCAACCACAGTGTCATTGTGCAACGCAGGAAAGGTGAACGGATGGACTCTACATGCCTGGTTCCCACCATGAAGCATGGAGGAGGAGGTGTAATGGTGTGGGGGTGCTTTGCTGGTGACATTATTGGGGATTTATTTCAAACTGAAGACATACTGAACCAGCATGGCTACCACAGCATCTTGCAGCGGCATGCTATTCCATCCGGTTTGCGTTTAGTTGGATCATCATTTATTTTTCAACAGGACAATGACCCCAAACATACCTCCAGGCTGTGTAAGGGCTATTTGACGAAGAAGGAGAGTGATGGGGTGCTACGCCAGATGACCTGGCCTCTACAGTCACCAGACCTGAACCCAATCGAGATGGTTTGGGTGAGCTGTACCGCAGAGTGAAGGTAGAAGGGCCAACAAGTGCTAAGCATCTCTGGGAACTCCTTCAAGATTGTTTGAAGACCATTCCCGGTGACTACCTCTTGAAGCTCATCAAGAGAATGCCAAGAGTGTGTAGAGCAGTCATCAAAGTAAAAGGTGGCTACTTTGTAGAACCTAGAATATAAGACATACTGTAATTTCAGTTGTTTCACACTTTTTTGTTAAGTATATAATTCCACATGTGTTAATTCATAGCTTTGATGCCTTCAGTGTGAATGTACAATTTTCTTAGGCATGAAAATACAGAAATATCTTTAAATGAGAAGGTGTGTCCAAACTTTCTGTGCTGTAAATTAGCAACCCTCGGATTATGAAGATCCATTTAAGACATGTATAAAAACAGTAGCAACGTTTCATCAGATTGCTGATTTAGGTTTTTTTTTAACCCCTTCAAGACCCAGCCTATTTTGACCTTAAAGACCTTGCCGTTTTTTGCAATTCTGACCAGTGTCCCTTTATGAGGTAATAACTCAGGAACGCTTCAACGGATCCTAGCGGTTCTGAGATTGTTTTTTCGTGACATATTGGGCTTCATGTTAGTGGTAAATTTAGGTCAATAAATTCTGCATTTATTTGTGATAAACACGGAAATTTGGCGAAAATTTTGAAAATTTCGCAATTTTCACATTTTGAATTTTTATTCTGTTAAACCAGAGAGATATGTGACACAAAATAGTTAATAAATAACATTTCCCACATGTTTACTTTACATCAGCACAATTTTGGAAACAAAATTTTTTTTTGTTAGGAAGTTATAAGGGTTAAAATTCGACCAGCGATTTGTCATTTTTACAACGAAATTTACAAAACCATTTTTTTTAGGGACCACCTCACATTTGAAGTCAGTTTGAGGGGTCTATATGGCTGAAAATACCCAAAAGTGACACCATTCTAAAAACTGCACCCCTCAAGGTACTCAAAACCACATTCAAGAAGTTTATTAACCCTTCAGGTGCTTCACAGCAGCAGAAGCAACATGGAAGGAAAAAATGAACATTTAACTTTTTAGTCACAAAAATTATCTTTTAGCAACAATTTTTTTATTTTCCCAATGGTAAAAGGAGAAACTGAACCACGAAAGTTGTTGTCCAATTTGTCCTGAGTACGCTGATACCTCATATGTGGGGGTAAACCACTGTTTTGGCGCACGGCAGGGCTTGGAAGGGAAGGAGCGCCATTTGACTTTTTGAATCAAAAATTGGCTCCACTCTTTAGCGGACACCATGTCACGTTTGGAGAGCCCCCGTGTGCCTAAAAATTGGAGCTCCCCCACAAGTGACCCCATTTTGGAAACTAGACGCCCCAAGGAACTTATCTAGATGCATAGTGAGCACTTTGAACCCCCAGGTGCTTCACAAATTGATCCGTAAAAATGAAAAAGTACTTTTTTTTCACAAAAAAATTCTTTTAGCCTCAATTTTTTCATTTTCACATGGGCAACAGGATAAAATGGATCCTAAAATGTGTTGGGCAATTTCTCCTGAGTACACCAATACCTCACATGTGGAGGTAAACCACTGTTTGGGCACATGGTAAGGCTCGGAAGGGAAGGAGCGCCATTTGACTTTTTGAATGAAAAATTATTTCCATCGTTAGCGGACACCATGTCGCGTTTGGATAGCTCCTGTGTGCCTAAACATTGGCGCTCCCCCACAAGTGACCCCATTTTGGAAACTAGACCCCCCAAGGAACTAATTTAGATGCCTAGTGAGCACTTTAAACCCTCAGGTGCTTCACAAATTGATCTGTAAAAATGAAAAAGTACTTTTTTTTCACAAAAAAATTCTTTTCGCCTCAATTTTTTCATTTTCACATGGGCAGTAGGATAAAATGGATCATAAAATTTGTTGGGCAATTTCTCCCGAGTACGCCGATACCTCATATGTGGGGGTAAACCACTGTTTGGGCACTCGGCAGGGCTCGGAAGAGAAGGCGCGCCATTTGACTTTTTGAATGGAAAATTAGCTCCAATTGTTAGCGGACACCATGTCGCGTTTGGAGAGCCCCTGTGTGCCTAAACATTGGAGCTCCCGCACAAGTGACCCCATTTTGGAAACTAGACCCCCCAAGGAACTTATCTAGATGCATATTGAGCACTTTAAACCCCCAGGTGCTTCACAGAAGTTTATAACGCAGAGCCATGAAAATAAAAAATAATTTTTCTTTCCTCAAAAATGATTTTTTAGCCTGGAATTTCCTATTTTGCCAAGGATAATAGGAGAAATTGGACCCCAAATATTGTTGTCCAGTTTGTCCTGAGTACGCTGATACCCCATATGTGGGGGTAAACCACTGTTTGGGCGCACGGCAGGGCTCGGAAGGGATGGCACGCCATTTGGCTTTTTAAATGGAAAATTAGCTCCAATCATTAGCGGACACCATGTCACGTTTGGAGAGCCCCTGTGTGCCTAAACATTGGAGATCCCCCAGAAATGACACCATTTTAGAAACTAGACCCCCAAAGGAACTAATCTAGATGTGTGGTGAGGACTTTGAACCCCCAAGTGCTTCACAGAAGTTTATAACGCAGAGCCATGAAAAAAAAAAAAAAAATTATTTTCTCAAAAATGATCTTTTAGCCTGCAATTTTTTATTTTCCCAAGGGTAACAGGAGAAATTTGACCCCAAAAGTTGTTGTCCAGTTTCTCCTGAGTACGCTGATACCCCATATGTGGGGGTAAATCACTGTTTGGGCACATGCCGGGGCTCGGAAGTGAAGTAGTGACGTTTTGAAATGCAGACTTTGATGGAATGCTCTGTGGGCGTCACGTTGCGTTTGCAGAGCCCCTGATGTGGCTTAACAGTAGAAACCCCCCACAAGTGACCCCATTTTGGAAACTAGACCCCCAAAGGAACTTATCTAGATGTGTGGTGAGCACTTTGAACCCCCAAGTGCTTCATAGAAGTTTATAATGCAGAGCCGTGAAAATAATAAATACGTTTTCTTTCCTCAAAAATAATTATTTAGCCCAGAGTTTTTTATTTTTCCCAAGGGTAACAGGAGAAATTTGACCCCAATATTTGTTGTCCAGTTTCTCCTGAGTACGGTGATACCCCATATGTGGGGGTAAACTACTGTTTGGGCACATGCCGGGGCTTGGAATTGAAGTAGTGACGTTTTGAAATGCAGACTTTGATGGAATGCTCTGCGGGCGTCACGTTGCGTTTGCAGAGCCCCTGATGTGCCTAAACAGTAGAAACCCCCCACAAGTGACCCCATTTTGGAAACTAGACCCTGAAAGGAACTTATCTAGATGTGTGGTGAGCACTTTGAACCCCCAAGTGCTTCATAGAAGTTTATAATGCAGAGCCGTGAAAATAATAAATACGTTTTCTTTCCTCAAAAATAATTATTTAGCCCAGAATTTTTTATTTTCCCAAGGGTTACAGGAGAAATTGGACCCCAAAAGTTGTTGTCCAGTTTCTCCTGAGTACGCTGATACCCCATATGTGGGGGTAAACCACTGTTTGGGCACACGTCGGGGCTCAGAAGGGAAGTAGTGACTTTTGAAATGCAGACTTTGATGGAATGGTCTGCGGGTGTCACGTTGCGTTTGCAGAGCCCCTGGTGTGCCTAAACAGTAGAAACCCCCCACAAGTGACCCCATTTTAGAAACTAGACCCCCCAAGGAACTTATCTAGATATGTGGTGAGCACTTTGAACCCCCAAGTGCTTCACAGACGTTTACAACACAGATCCGTGAAAATAAAAAATCATTTTTCTTTCCTCAAAAATTATGTTTTAGCAAGCATTTTTTTAGATTCACAAGGGTAACAGGAGAAATTGGACCCCAGTAATTGTTGCGCAGTTTGTCCTGAGTATGCTGGTACCCCATATGTGGGGGTAAACCACTGTTTGGGCACACGTCAGGGCTCGGAAGTGAGGGAGCACCATTTGACTTTTTGAATACGAGATTGGCTGGAATCAATGGTGGCGCCATGTTGCGTTTGGAGACCCCTGATGTGCCTAAACAGTGGTAACCCCTCAATTCTACCTCCAACACTAACCCCAACACACCCCTAACCCTAATCCCAACTGTAGCCATAACCCTAATCACAACCCTAACCCCAACACACCCCTAACCACAACACTAATTCCAACCCTAACCCTAAGGCTATGTGCCCACGTTGCGGATTCGTGTGAGATATTTCCGCACCATTTTTGAAAAATCTGCGGGTAAAAGGCACTGTGTTTTACCTGCGGATTTTCCGCGGATTTCCAGTGTTTTTTGTGCGGATTTCACCTGCGGATTCCTATTGAGGAACAGGTGTAAAACGCTGCGGAATCCGCACAAAGAATTCACATGCTGCGGAAAATACAACGCAGCGTTCCCGCGCGGTATTTTCCGCATCACGGGCACAGCGGATTTGGTTTTTCATATGTTTACATGGTACTGTAAACCTGATGGAACACTGCTGCGAATCCGCAGCCAAATCCGCACCGTGTGCACATAGCCTAATTCTAAAGGTATGTGCACACGCTGCGGAAAACGCTGCGGATCCGCAGCAGTTTCCCATGAGTGTACAGTTCAATGTAAACCTATGGGAAACAAAAATCGCTGTACACATGCTGCGGAAAAACTGCACGGAAACGCAGCGGTTTACATTCCGCAGCATGTCACTTCTTTGTGCGGATTCCGCAGCGGTTTTACAACTGCTCCAATAGAAAATCGCAATTGTAAAACCGCAGTGAAATGCGCAGAAAAAAACGCGGTAAATCCACCATAAATCCGCAGCGGTTTAGCACTGCGGATTTATCAAATCCGCAGCGGAAAAATCCGCAGAGGACCAGAATACGTGTGCACATTCCTAACCCTAACCCTACCCCTAACCCTACCCCTAACCCTAGCCCTAACCCTAACCCTACCCCTAACCCTACCCCTACCCCTACCCCTACCCCTACCCCTAACCCTACCCCTAACCCTACCCCTAACCCTAACCCTACCCCTAACCCTAACCCTATTCTAACATTAGTGGAAAAAAAAAAATTTCTTTATTTTTTTATTGTCCCTACCTATGGGGGTGACAAAGGGGGGGGGTCATTTATTATTTTTTTTATTTTGATCACTGAGATAGATTATATCTCAGTGATCAAAATGCACTTTGGAACGAATCTGCCGGCCGGCAGATTCGGCGGGCGCACTGCACATGCGCCCGCCATTTTGGAAGATGGCGGCGCCCGGGAGAAGACGGACGGGACCACGGCTGGATCGGTAAGTATGATAGGGTGGGGGGGGACCACGGGGGGGGGGATCGGAGCACGGGGGGGGGGATCGGAGCACGGGGGGGGGAATCGGAGCGCGGGAGGGGTGGAACGGAGCGCGGGGGGCGTGGAACGGAGCACGGGGGGGCTGGAATGGAGCACGGGGGGGTGGAACGGAGCACGGGGGGGGGTGGATCGGAGTGCAGGGGGGGTGATTGGAGCACGGGGGGGTGATTGGAGCACGGGGGGAGCGGACACGAGCACGGGGGGGAGCGGAGCACAGGGCGGAGGGGAGCCGGAGCAGTGTACCGGCCAGATCGGGGGGGTGGGGGGGGCGATCGGAGGGGTGGGGTGGGGGAACACTAGTATTTCCAGCCATGGCCGATGATATTTCAGCATCGGCCATGGCTGGATTGTAATATTTCACCCGTTATAATGGGTGAAATATTACAAATCGCTCTGATTGGCAGTTTCACTTTCAACAGCCAATCAGAGCGATCGTAGCCACGAGGGGGTGAAGCCACCCCCCCTGGGCTAAACTACCACTCCCCCTGTCCCTGCAGATCGGGTGAAATGGGAGTTAACCCTTTCACCCGATCTGCAGGGACGCGATCTTTCCATGACGCCGCATAGGCGTCATGGGTCGGATTGGCACCGACTTTCATGACGCCTACGTGGCGTCAAAGGTCGGGAAGGGGTTAAGCACTAAAAATAAGCTGAAACTTCATTGTATCTATGTGTACCTACTCCTTCCTAACTTTCTCATATTTTTGCTAACTTATTACTAAAGAGTATGCTGTGCAAACAACAATTCTGTGAATATCAGATATGTCAAATTCAGGCAAAACATCCAGCAGACAAATTATAAAATATTTATTTACAAAGTGTTAATTAAAATGTAAACTTGTAAGCCCCAAGCCTAAAGTGCTATGTCGGAATTTATGTTTATAGTAGCACTGCTACCCATTGCAAACATTAAGGTTATAATATTTTTTTATGAGAAGTTCTAAAATTAAAGCAGCAATCCATTTGATTGCCGTGGAAAATTAATAGTTACCCTAAGTTATATTTCTTTTGGGTTTTTCTGATGTTTATCATGTCTATGAGTAGATCTATTATATGACTATCTTACATAACATCTGTGTGTTATCTTGTAGAATGTTAACAAAACATATTTTTAAAGTTTTGTAATTTTAAAAAAATAGACATACAGAAAACTTTTTGAAATACCAAATAAAAAAATTATAACTTTATGTTTATTTTCCTAGTCTATTTATTGTCCCTAAAGATCATTAATCATTCTCTTTCCTTGTAAACTGTTTTCAAAGAGGCAGAATTTACGATAAAACTTTTCATTATCCCTACAAATGTGCATATAGATGTCCCTTATCTGTTGTGTCAATAAATTAAACGGTAGAAAAGACAACACTGTTTAAACATCTTCCCTGTCAGGTCTTCATATTGTTCTTCAGCTGCAGCCTGGAAAATAAGTATCCCAGACTTAAGGCTAGAGAACTTTCTGTTCAGAAGTGTGGGAATGCTGCATGGGGAAAAAAAGGCTTTTATTAAATGCTTAAAAGAATTGGGGGCAAGCACACAAGAGAGGTCAGATTCCACCAAACGAGAACCAAGCAGAATGTATTCTTCTGACCTTTTAAAATGCAGGCTGTGTTCAAATTGTAAAGGGCATCTTAAATCAATATTGAAAGCGTATCTGCAAACCCATTCCCGAGGAAACCATGTGGTATGAATAGTCATGGGCATTTACGTTCAGAAATATCTTTCAGTATTTTGATTTTTTTTCATGATAGGGAAGTGCTTCCGTGTGATGCATGGATCACTCTCATCTGTACCATACAATAAAATGAAGTGTTTCACTCTTTACATCATATTAAGTTATGTTTTCATACATGTAACTTCACAAAAGTTTTCACTCTACAAAATGCTTTAGGAGTATTTCCTGTATATTTGAAGAACATATTAAGTACAACATTCATTGCATAATAGGTATGTTTTTGTTCAAACCTCTACCACTTTACAATTTATATTGCATCTAAATTTCGAACGAAACCATCTTCTTGCCATCAGTATTTGAATTTTGTTATGGTCTCAATAAACTATTTTAGAGAGTTTAGTTGAAATTTTGGGCCAGCCTCATGCCTCAAGTATATATCACTGCATGCCCATACTGTTATATATGACTGGCAATAACTTCAGTTACTAAAAATGTGTAGCTGTATTGAAAAGTGTGGTCTATTTCGGTATTAATAATGCAAACACCAAAGAACTGAGCCAGAACACATGTTGGTATAAGTGTAATGTGTTGGTGTATGTTCCCACTGCGGCCATTTAGTGTTCAGAACCTCAGATAAAACAAAATGATCAAATAACTTACACTAATTAAACGAACAGTAAAAGTATATGTAAATAACAGAGCAGTTACTTGACACTATTCTGGTCAAAAGAATGTAAAAACCATCCCACCATGACAAGGTGTACCCAGTAAGAAGAGTCCCTAAGGGATATCCTTTAGGCTAATGTTTGTGTAGTGAACATCTATAGGTTTTCTTGATGTAAAAGTCAGCATAATGTGTGAAATATTTTCTGGGACAATGCCAAAATGTGCTGCACACATCTCGAGGTTCTTAGGCTGGCAAGAAGGGGACTCATGTGAAGCGGTTCTCTGGCAATCCACTGCCCCAAGGTTCTAGGCTCATGCTGTCCCTAGCAGCCCATGACCTGAGCCTGCTGCTTGTCACTACTCACAATTGACTGTCACTTCCTGTACTTTACACTAATTCTAAGTTCCCCCTCTCAAACTGAGCCAGCCATTACAGTTAACCCTACCTAAGCTAAACTACAGCCCCAGTGAGTGTTTTATAACATACATGAACATTAAATATATTTAACTCTTTAGAGCAGGCCATCAGCTCCAACACTTCTACACAAGACTGAGGCCACCTGTGTTACTGATGCAGGGAACAGTCCTAATCCCCATTTATTTGATGCATCCTTATACAGCCATCGCGATGATGATCATGTAGCAGGTGGGGTGAGGGGGTTATGCGCTGCTCATTTTAAGATTCTGGCCTTAGCTAGCAAAAAAGCTTGTTCTATTCATGTGTTTTGATATGCTGTATTGATATGTTTAAATTAAACAAATATTATCTGTGGAAAATATAACAAAACATTTTAAGGAGTTTTAAATTGCTTTAGAGAGAACCTAGTTTAGTGTCATTTATATGCACAGAAAATGAGCATCACAGTCAGTAAGTGATGTCTTGTAATAAACCACATGTTCCAAATACCTATGTTAAGTTTTAATGATACATTCATGTCTTGTCTGATTCCACTGAAACTTTTCATTAAATATCAGTTTGTGTTATTGCTGGATCAAAACATGAATATATGTACACTAATGGGACTACTAACGCACAATCATAGAATCATAGAATGCTAGAGTTGGAAGGGATGTTCAGGGTCATGATGGCCAAACCCCTTGTCAGGACTCTGGATTCCCTGTTTAACACCTTTCTGCCATTGGACGGAATAGAACGTCTGATGGCAGAAACCCCGCTTTGATGCGGGCTTCAGCGGTCAGCCAGCATCAAAGCAGGGACACGTCAGCTTTTATAACAGCAGACATGTGCCCGCAAAATGCACAAGCAGGATCGCAATCCACCCGCGCCTATTATCTAGCTCAATGCCTCTGTCAAACTCTGACAGTGGCATTTAACAAGCGCTTCTGGCCATGCGGCCGGAAATGCATGCACCGCTGACCCCTGTCACGTAATCGGGGTCCACGGTGTGTCGGCATAACAACCAGAGGTCTCCTGCAGACCTCTATGCTTGGTGATGGCAGATTGCTATGTGCGCCACCCAGTGGCCGGCGCTCATAGCAAACCAGTACTTTTGCTATATGGTGGGCAATCTGAGAATCGCCCCTATGTAGCAGAGCAGATCAGGCTATGCCAGCTTCTAGCCTCCCATGGAGGTTACTGAAACATTGCAAAAGTAAAAAAAATGTTTTTAAAAATATGAAAAAAATATATAAAAGTTAAAATCACCCCCCTTTCGCCCCATTCAAAATAAAATTTTTAAAAAATCAAACCTATATATATATATTTGGTATCGCCACGTTCAGAATTGCTCGATCTATCAAGAAAAAAAAAGGATTAACCTGACCGCTAAATGGCATAGCGAGAACAAAATGTAAAAATCCAGAATTACGTTTTTTTTGGTCGCCGCGACATTGCATTAAAATGCAATAATGGGCGATCAAAAGAACTTATCTGCACCAAAATGGTATAATTAAAAACATCAGCTCAGCATGCAAAAAATAAGCCCTCACCCGACCCCAGATCACGAAAAATGGAAACGCTACGAGTATTGGAAAATTGCTCACTTTTTTTTAAAGCAAAGTTTGGAATTTTATTTCACTACTTACATAAAAAATAACCTAGACATGTTTGGTGTCTATGAACTCATAATTACTTGGAGACTCATAATGATAGGTCAGTTTTAGCATTTAGCAAACGTAGTAAAAAAGCAAAACGAAAAACAGTGTGGGATTGTACTTTTTGCGCAATTTCATCGCACTTGGAATTTTTTTCCTGTTTTCTAGCTAAAACCAATGGTGTCGTTCAAAAGCAGTACCATTGTGTGAACAACGCCCTATGTGGGCCTTTAGGCCGGCCTCACACTAGCGAGTTTTACGGATGTAAGAGAGGTGCAGAAAATACTGATTGCACACGGTACAATGCATCTCTATGGCCAAGCTTCTACCTGCCGTATTTTACGGATCCGTATTATACGGGCTTCTACGGCCGTAGAAAATCGCAGCATGCTGCGTTTGTCACCGTATTGCGCAAAAAAATCGCCAATGAAAGTCTATGGGGGCGAGAAATATACGCATTACACACGGACCAACAGTGTGACTTGCGTGAAATACGCCAGACATCTCCAGACATCGCCAGGTGCAAGGAATTGAGACAAGCCCTCAATCATGAATCTCAGACATGCTAATTAGCTCAAAAAGCCACACAGACATCCCGGAAGTCTGGTGCTCGCCTCCACAGAGTTCCAAGCAGCATGGCATCCATCATTAACGTGGATATGCTCCTCATCCTGGTCCAAGAAAGGCCAGAAATATGGGACCAGCGGGATCCCAACTACTCCAACCGGGCCAGGAAAGAGGCAGCTTGGAGGGCCATCTGTGGGCTCATATTCCCCAATTATGCCCAACGGCCACGTGCGGAGCAGACAAGTCTATGTAAGTACACTCATGTATTCACAAGATTGAACTTTACAAGATGCTTTCCCTACATGATTACTTGAGCAATCATTTTTATCTTTCTATGTCATTTATGGCCATTTTTGGCAATTTCTAAAGCTGAGTAACATGCCAAAGTGTTTCTGGACATAGTTAATCTTGATCTTGCCCTGCTAAATATTTTCTTGGCCTCATACCCCGTCCAGAGGGGCGTTGTCCCTTGTCTTATTTTGACATAATTTCGCACATTAGGCTCATTATTGCACAAGTCATTTTCCTTTCCTATCCTATCTTACCTAATGTATGTTTGCAAGAACAGGGTTCTCTCCCCTCTCTACCAGTCTGTTACTGTCAAGTTATTAACTGTGACCGATATATAGACCTCTGCATGTAACCCCTTTATCATCTGCATCACCATGGAAATTATGGTGCTATAACAAATTTTTACACAAAAATACAAAATATCACTGACAACTGGAATAAGCTATGTTCAGAATGATATTGAACAATATTTCTGACCATGTAATTGCAGTGGATGATGTTGTGACACGATGGCGCAGCATCCGGGACCAATACCGGCGGGAAAGACAGCAGCGGGCTAGAAGTGGGTCAGCAGCCCCACTGAAGAAGCGCAAATATATTTATTATGACCGTCTTTCCTTTTTGGATGTCAGTATGGATCTTAGGCAGTAAGTAAAAACCACTCAACACATTTGTAATGAAACTAAATCTTAGTCTGTTTTGTGGTTTAGGGTTATTACATTGCGAATTACGTGTAAGGATGTGTCAATCTAGTGCAAACAATAATGTAAACAAGCATAAATTCCAAAAGGGTCCTGGAGGAGAGAGGACCCTGGCCGCAAAGCATCCCAAGCTTCAACAAGGGATGGGTGAGAATGTAGTATGCGAGTTTAGAGATGTTCAGGCAGTGTTTTGTTGGATGGGTTGTTACTGCATGTTATCTGATTGTTTGAAGAGGTGGGTCTTCATGGTTTTGGTCTAGCTTGAAATGGTATGCCACATTATGATGTGTTGTAATAGTGTTTGGTACATTTGTGGGGATTCACAAGACAAATCTTGTATATTCTTTTGTGAATATGAGATAAGAGGGGAGTAGAGAAGGAGATGTTGTGCTGATCTGAGGTTGTGTTTTTTTTTGTGGTAATATTGCTCACAGATGTGTAATTAAGCAATGGCCACAAAATAATTACCGTTTATTGTTTTATTAACAGAACACAGTCTAACCTCACAGAGAGGGAAACCGGATCTGAATCTGAGGCTCTCATAGATCCTGTAAGTGTGGATGAAGAGGTTGCAGGACCATCTTTGGCTTCATCAGCATCCATCCTTGAGGACCCATCAGCATCAGCATCACTGCAGGCAGCAGCAAGTGAAGAAGATGCAGCACCACCACCCTCAGCAGCACATGATGCGGAAAGGCTTGAGGAACATGCCCAGAGCAGCAGCCCTACAGGCCCACTAGTGTCATCCCCACAGGCAGCTGGGCCTTTATGGAGATCCTGCCGAAGGAGAGAGCTGGAAGCCAGAAGAAGTGATGTTGATGCTGGGGTCCTCAATTATTTGGCCAGGGCAGCCACGGATGATGGAGAGGAGGCCTTTGCCCGCAGCCTTGCCCGTTACCTTAGACCCCTTCCCTGTGAGGTGAGGCTATGTGTGAGAGGGTGTATGCAAATCCTGATTGATTTAAGCACCCCTCCAAATAACCCCTATGAGGTTTTTGAATATCTGGAGCGAAGGCAGCTTGGCCAAACCAACCTCTTGCGCCTTCAATTCCCTCAACAGGAGCACAATCAATCAGGATTTGCAGCATCTACTCCACGTATGCCTCCACCTCAACCCCTCCCACCCCAAAATCTACAAAGGCCATCAGACTACCAAATGGCAGGCTACAACCCCCAATCCCAATATGGCCACTTTTCCAGACCCAGTGATGTTGGCTGGTCCCAACCTGGGTTTGGACAACATGGCCATTTTGGGTTGGGGTATGATGTAAGCCAATATGTACGTCAGCATGATGCACAGAGACAATCGGCTTATGGTCACAACACAACTGGCCAATATGGACAGGGCCAGTATTCTGGCCCATAAGCCACTGCACCCTCACAGGATGAACTCCCATCGGCCCAACAAAGGCCCCCTGACCAGGACCCAGAGCTGTCAACATCTCCTCCACCAACTTACAGGGATCTGTAATTGTTTTTTGTTTTTGCTGCTTTTTTTTAAATTTTGGTAGCTGACTACCATGTTAATTTTGTGTTTGCCCACCATTTCCACTTTCTCGTGGATCCTTGTTTGAAAGCCACTCAAAAAAAAGGGTTATACAAACCATATGCCAAAAATATGGTTTAAAGATACAAAAAAAGGGTTGCTATGTTAGTAAAAAGTTATCACCAAAGCCAATTGATGTTTGTGGATTAATCATTTTTGCATCACACACATATTCAGAAAACATAAACATATGGTCAGTAAGGAAACAAAACACACACAGTACTGTTTCAGTGGATGAAAATAATATATTTCGCAAACATATCTTTAAAATAATGAAATCACAACTGAGAAACAGCATAATCTTGCCAGCGAGTAGAACCCTGAGGAGAAACAAAAAAAATTGGTCAATACATCCCTAACTTTTAGGCCAGAAAGGGGACGGCGCGGAGGAGGGCCATGTGGTGTTGGCCTAATTACACTACGCAACATGTGTTCATCATTACCATCTGAGAAGCAATCATGTATGCGGGTATATTTGTGGAAAATTACTGATGCTTTGATTACTTCATTTACTGTAGCCTCACTGAGCTGTATGGCAGTCTGTAGGACACGCCATTTGGCCACCAGAATACCAAAGGCGCACTCCACCAGTCTGCGCGCCCTAGAAAGGCTCAAATTAAATATCCTCCGATGGTGGTCCAGGTTGCGCCGGGGATAAGGCCTCATGACGTGTCTGGTGAGTTGGAAGGCCTTATCTCCAACAAAAAAAAGGCAGTGCTTCTGCAGTGGAGCCTGGGAGTTGTTGTGGTGGTGGGAGGTCTAACTGGTTGTCACATAGCCGCCGACCCATTATAGACGAATTGAAGACCCTAGAGTCTCCAGTTCGGCCATAGGCCCCAATGTCTACAATTATAAACCTGTAGTTACTGTCAACTACAGCTAACAGAACTACAGAGAAAAAAAGCTTATAGTTGTAGAATTGGGAGCCAGAGTTCGGCGGCTTACGTACCCTAATATGTTTCCCATCCACCGCTCCAATGCAGTTTGGGAAGTCACAATTGACCTGGAACCCACAGGCTATTTTGAGCCAATCAGCCTGTTTTGGCTCAGGCATCACAAGGTCCTTGAGTCTATCCCATATTTGGTGACAGGTTATCCGCACAATGCCAGAAATGGTGGAGCGGCCAATCAAAAATTCAAGGTGGAGACCCGCAAAGGACAATCCAATGGACAGGACAATCCAGTGGACAGGAATCTGTAAGTGAAAAACAAAAAAAAAAAAGTATGTTTCAAGAGTGAACACAAAACATGAATAAGCACAATCATATTTGCATTTGTCTGGTACTAGATTAACGCTGGAAAGGGAAAAATGTCCTTAAGAGGCTTAACTATAACAGTTACGTCACTTTGTCACATCTGCTTGGGACATAATGTACACATATTCCGGCAAAAAACAGATTAAAACAAAAAAAACGAAAAGAAAAAAGATCATCAACATACAGTATGTGAGGATGTAGAATACATACCGTAACATGAGGAGAAGACGCTCCTCAGCGGAGATGGCTTTGCGCATCCTTGTGTCCTGAAATGTTATTCCCAGGCGTAATATCTCCAACAATCTGTCAAATGTTTGGATTGTCATGCGACAGTAGAGATAAAACTTTTCAGGATGTTCCCGCAGAGCTGTATATAGCCGATGAAAATGGCCTTTAGTGAGGCGTTTAGTCAGAAGAGGATCCACAATCACAGGGTATGGGTGCCCAAACCGACGAGACAATAGCCAGTTAAACAAAACCAGCTGCGTTGGGGTGAACTGCAGGTGGTCAGACATGGTACAAATGTTACCACAACACTACAACAGTTGACAAACCACAAAATGACCATATGGGAGTGAGCCACCTGTTGTAGAGGCCTTAAATAGGGTTGATGAGGGTAATTTAAATCAATTTCACCCTCCAAAACCGTTAAATGTCCTTTTTGTCAGGTTGCATGAAAAATACACATTACGGTGGGCATACGGATTACATACGTAACATTACATGCGTAAAATACGTGACCACACCTTGCCTACGGAGTTCTTACGGATCACCGTACTTCTAATTTTGAGGCATATTACGGCTGTAAAATACGGACCGTATTTTTCAACGCTGAGTGTGAGGCCGGCCTTATTGTGCAATTATATACTGGGCAGTCACCCCCTCCAGGAGTGGGTATGTGGAGAGTGGCTGTTGATCTGGTATTTTGCACCTGTGTTGCTAACATCTTTCTTTGTGGGCTGGCTGCACCCTGCAGTGCATTTGTTCTAAGATCTGGGCAGGTAAGTGTTGCTGCCTTTTTTTTTTTTTTTCTGCTGTTGAAAATTGAATTTTTGTAGACCTTGATTCTCTAGTGGCTTTGCTATTTAGTTTAGTGTAGGACTCGTAAGCGTGGGGACCCTTGGCGCGGCTTACGAGCTTGCGTATTTTGGCCAAAATATCAACCAATACCTCACTATTTTTGAATATTTTTTGCACTATATTTTTCGTGGTGCAGCCAAGCCCAAACACGTTCGGTCTCGCATGAGGGGTGTTCGCACTGGGATGCATTGAGAGTGTACTGGCCAGCCCGCCTAATGGAAAAGTAGGGGCGTGACTAATGGGCTGTGAACCAGACACTATGCAGTACCATTGTGTGAACAACGCCCTATGTGGGCCTTTATTGTGCAATTGTATACTGGGCAGTCACCCCCTCCCGGAGTGGGTATGTGGAGAGTGGCTGTTGATCTGGTATTTTGCACCTGTGTTGCTAACATTTTGCTTTGTGGGCTGGCTGCACCCTGCAGTGCATTTGTTCTAAGATCTGGGCAGGTAAGTGTTGCTGCCTTTTTTTTTTTTCTGCTGTTGAAAATCGTTCAAAAGCATGACTCGTCCCACAAAAAAAGCACTCACATGGCCTTACTTGCGGAAAAATAAAAAAGTCATGGCTCCGAGAAGGAGGGGAGCGAAAAACAAAGACGCAAAAACAAAAAATGCTCCAGTCATTAAGGGGTTAATCAGTGATGCTGTAGTGCCCTTTTCCAAGATGGTGTTTGTAGCCTCACTTCTGCTCATGTGATCTGCCTTCCCTGTCTTCATAAACTTGGTTTACCTATCAGTCCTCGCTTGTGTATTCTGCTAGAACTCCTGGCTTTGTGCTACATGAGACTTTCCCTCTCCTGAGAATCCAGCTCCGCCTTTTTCGACGAACCTTCTTAGCTCACAGTGGTGCTCCTGCTACAAGTTGAGTGTCTGTGTTAGGGTTAATACTCACTTGCGAGCAAAACGGATGAGTGCAATCCGATAAAAAATCGGATTGCACTCTGACCAATGTTATTCAATAGGTGACATCTCATTTGCGATTATTTTCTCAGCCGAAATTGGACTGAGAAAAAAATCACAGCATGCCAATGCAAGTCAATGGGTGCGATAAAAAAAATGCACAGAATATCCATCCGTTTTCCGTCCATTTTTTACAGATGCCTTACCATTCTGTGGCATAGAACACTGTAAATGGTCCTGTAAATGATTGTATAAAAATAGTTGCAGAGAAAAACAACGCATTGCATACGGATGTCATATGAATGTAAAACGGATGGTGCGATTAAAAATCGCATTGAACTCGCATGACAATCGCATAGTTTGGATCCAATTTTTTCGGCCCAGATTACGGACTGTTTTTTTTTCTTGCAAGTGGGTATGAGCCCTTACTCTGCATCTGCAACACTGTAATTGGGAATATCGGACATACAGGTATATACAATCTTCCAATTCTTGTATGTAAATCTTGGTGTGCGCACTAAAATATGGAGATGTGATGCATGAGTATGTGCATATATATATATACATTGTGCTGTTTTTACCTTTGCCTTTTTGCACATAATATGATTAATTATCCATGCTTTATTTATACACTAATATACAGTTAGGTCCATATATATTTGGACAGAGATAACATTTTTTAATTTTGGTTATAGATATTACCACAATTAATTTTAAACAAAACAATTCAGATGCAGTTGAAGTTCAGACTTTCAGCTTTCATTTGAGGGTATCCACATTAATATTGGATAAAGGGTTTAGGAGTTTTAGCTCCTTAACATGTGCCACCCTGTTTTTTAAGGGACCAAAAGTAATTGGACAGATTCAATAATTTTAAAGAAAATGTTAATTTTTAGTGCTTGGTTGAAAACCCTTTGTTGGTAATGACTGCCTGAAGTCTTGAACTCATGGACATCACCAGACGCTGTGTTTTCTCCTTTTTGATGCTCTGCCAGGCCTTCACTGCTGTGGTTTTCAGTTGCTGTTTGTTTGTCGGCCTTTGTGTCTGAAGTTTAGTCTTTAACAAGTGAAATGCATGCTCAATTGGGTTGAGATCAGGTGACTGACTGGGCCATTCAAGAATATTCCACTTCTTTGCTTTAATAAACCCCTGGGTTGCTTTGGCTTTATGTTTTGGGTCATTGTCCATCTGTAGTATGAAACGATGACCAATCAGTTTGGCTGCATTTGGCTGGATCTGAGCACACAGTATGGCTCTGAATACCTCAGAATTCATTCGGCTGCTTCTGTCCTGTATCACATCATCAATAAACACTAGTGACCCAGTGCCACTGGCAGCCATGCATGCCCAAGCCATCACACTGCCTCCGCCGTGTTTTACAGATGATGTGGTATGCTTTGCATCATGAGCTGTACCAAGCCTTTGCCATACTTTTCTCTTTCCATCATTCTGGTAGAGGTAGATCTTGGTTTCATCTGTCCAAAGAATGTTCTTCCAGAACTGTGCTGGCTTTTTTAGATGTTTTTTAGCAAAGTCCAGTCTAGCCTTTTTATTCTTGATGCTTATGAGTGGCTTGCACCGTGCAGTGAACCCTCTGTATTTACTTTCATGCAGTCTTCTCTTTATGGTAGATTTGGATATTGATACGCCTACCTCCTGGAGAGTGTTGTTCACTTGGTTGGCTGTTGTGAAGTGGTTTCTCTTCACCATGGAGATTATTCTGCGATCATCCACCACTGTTGTCTTCCGTGGGAGCCCAGGTTTTTTTCATTGATGAGTTCACCAGTGCTTTCTTTCTTTCTCAGGATGTACCAAACTGTAGATTTTGCCACTCCTAATATTGTAGCAATTTCTTGGATGGGTTTTTTTCTGTTTTCACAGCTTAAGGATGGCTTGTTTCACATGCATGGAGAGCTCCTTTGACCGCATGTTTACTTCACAGCAAAACCTTCCAAATGCAAGCACCACATCTCAAATCAACTCCAGGCCTTTTATCTGCTTAATTGAGAATGACATAACGAAGGGATTGCCCACACCTGTCCATGAAATAGCCTTGCAGTCAATTGTCCAATTACTTTTGGTCCCTTTAAAAACAGGGTGGCACATGTTAAGGAGCTGAAACTCCTAAACCCTTCATCCAATTTTAATGTGGATACCCTCAAATGAAAGCTGAAAGTCTGAACTTCAACTGCATCTGAATTGTTTTGTTTAAAATTCATTGTGGTAATGTCTATACCCAAAATTAGAAAAATGTTGTCTCTGTCCAAATATATATGGACCTAACTGTATATACTTATTCATATATTCCTTGCATGTGCACTTTAGGTTTGCCCACATTGTTTGTTTTATAGTACAATATTTATCACACTTATTCAAATTACATATAATTTTTTATTTTTATAAAGATATTTTTTTACACAAAAAATTGTTTTTTAGTTGTGTATGCGTGCACATATTATTTAAAATTGACCAAATTTATATACACATTTTGTAATATACTGTTGAGGGAGGATCTAAAGTGATCCTTCACGGTTGACTCAGTGATTTCCAGATTAATTTACAGGGTGTTGCCGGCAACTGAAAATGACCAGACGGAGACTCATGCCTCTGTGTGGGGGATCGAGCAGATCTCTGGGCCCCCGTTTTATTGTCTGACTTTTCATAGTCATAGAAATTATACTTCAACCAATCACAGTTCTTAACCTATAAGAATACAGGAAAAACTTAACCCATGAGGATACAGGAAAAATGGGAACTACAGATATGGTCATGTCTATTTGGCATAGAAAAACATACCGTATTTTTCGGACTATAAGACGCACCGGACCATAAGACGCACCCCAAATTTGGGGTGAAAATTGCAGAAAAAAAGATTTTTTATAACATGGGGGTCCGTCTTATTGTCCGAATTTACAGTATCTTATGGCGGTGGCAGAGCAGGGTCACAGGAGGCAAGGTGGGGTGATGCTGGGATGAGGAGGTGTTGGGATGAGAAGGTGCTGGGATGAGAAGGTGCTGGGATGAGAAGGTGCTGGGATGAGGAGGTGCTGGGATGAGGAGGTGCTGGGATCAGGAGGTGCTGGGATCAGGAGGTGCTGGGATCAGGAGGTGCTGGGATGAGAAGGTGCTGGGATCAGGAGGTGCTGGGATCAGGAGGTGCTGGGATCAGGAGGTGCTGGGATCAGGAGGTGCTGGGATGAGAAGGTGCTGGGATCAGGAGGTGCTGGGATCAGGAGGTGCTGGGATCAGGAGGTGCAGTGAGAGGTATGGCGTGAGAGGGGTCCCTGGCGTACCATGCAGGCTTACCTAGGTGGCAGAGGTGCGGTGGCAGAGGTCCGGTGGCAGAGGTGCGGTGGCGGGGGTGTGGCAGCAGAGGAGGCGCAGGAAGCGGGGTCCCTTTCCCCGGTATGGTGATGCAGCAGGCCCGGTATGCAGCAGAGCCGGGTGAATCCTCTTGTTATCGGTGGGCGCGGCCATCTTCCTGAGGCCGCGCGTGTGCAGATGAAGTGCTCTGCTCCCGGGGCTTCAGGAAAATGGCCGCGGGAGGCCGCGCGTGCGCAGATGGAGATCGCGGCGGCCATTTTCCTGAAGCCCCGGGAAGCAGAGCGCTCCATCTGCGCACGCGCGGCCTCCGGAAAATGGCCGCCACCACCGATAACAAGAGGATTCACCCGGCTCTGCTGCATACCGGGCCTGCTGCATCACCATACCGGGGAAAGGGACCCCGCTTACTGCGCCTCCTCTGCCGCCACACCCCCGCAACTGCACCTCTGCCACCGGACCTCTGCCACCGCACCTCTGCCACCTAGGTAAGCCTGCATTGCGACTATTAGACGCACCCCCCATTTTCCCCCCTTTTTTGGGGGGGAAAAAGTGCGTCTTTTAGTCCGAAAAATACGGTATTAACAGATGCCTCAGTCTTGTATAGCGATACCCCCACGAGTCTCTTATCTGGCTCGGCTCCAATTAGAACACTCAAGGTCTTTATACCAATTATGAACCATAGACTAGCTGAATAACAAAATGTTATCTTCGTGAGAAACAGGACAGAATTATTTCATAGCCACAGTAACCTTCTACCTAAGTAAATAACAGAATTTATCTTTAACCAACAACAAAATGGAGTCAAAGCACAAAATGGAGAATCTTTCATAATTTGTTCCTTCACATTCCCCCCTAGATAAATTTTGTTAATTAATGTCCAGCATCAGAGGTACTATCCCAAGCTATAAGCTCGAGGGGTACTGGTCTTCACATGACTGGTGCCATGTTACCAGCCATGGCTGTTGCGGCGTACCCGTCCCCCCTGTATACTAGAATTTACGAATAACAATTATTGATAACAGTAGTTGGGATCTTTTGAAGATAGCCATGTGCTTGGCTTCAACATCTTCATCAGGTAACTTTGTAAAATCGGTGTAGAGAAGAGCAGGGGTGGCAAGGCTTTTGGTTTCATCATTAGTTGTCTTAGTGCAGAATTTCCTAATACAGAAATACACCAAAAAACAAGTTTTAGTATTACATACATAACAAGGATAAAGGCAGCGACATGTAACAAACTTTGTAAGATTCCAGCTATCCAGCCGCAAGTCCCTCAAACCAATTGGCTGGATTAAGAAAGGAGAAGGTGTCTACCAACCAACTGTCCTTATTACGGTCATTGTCTTTATCATATTAATCTCTGAGTCTTTGAATATCTTCTAACTTATGTGAATACTGGCAGCCATCTTAAATACAGTTACATTTGCATTAGCAAACATAAGGGGAAAAACTTATTGTTTCACAGCATAAGAATATATAAAAGTACAAAAGAGTATAAAGATATATATTTTCACCTTGACAATCCCCCCTAAACACTAAGTTTTTCCCTAAAAAGAAAGATCCTTTGAGACTGTCCATGTGATTGGGGAAAGGGGAGGTGGATTTCTTCATCCAGACACCTCAGAAGCTCTCCCCTTGTGAGAGGCCTCCAGGCAGCTGAACCCTTCACTAGTCTCACATGGAGTTCTCCTACTGTCCCTAAACTAAATCTCCTAGCATCATCTGAGAATTGGGGGTATTGTCTATCTTCTTGAGGGGACGTACTTGGGGATCTCCCCTGGATCAGTGCCATCGTACTCTGGTGGGTCTACTTCTTGGTTGAGGAAGGTGCCAGTCGGAGTTGCCTCAGTAATAACCTTTTTATACAGGGGAATAACACAACAGAGGATTATCGATCCAACTACAAGGAGAGCAATCAGTACCAGACAAGCTTGTTGAAGGAATCCTTTAAGCCCACCCAACCAGCCGGAAAAGGAAGATATGTCTACTCCTGCATTAGTTTTTAATTCTGCTGCTAACCCATTTATCTTCTTAAGGGCTATCATGGTCTTTCCATTTACCCCAGAGTTCTGAGGGGTACAGGTACAACATTCCTCTCCCACCATCCCACAGACTCCTCCTTTCTCAGCTAAGATCATATCAAGGGCTAGTCGGTTTTGGAGGGTCATTCTAGAGTTAGGGCTCAACTCCTCAACTATACCTTGGAAAGCATCACAGGTAAAATTGACAAACCTTTGTTCACTGTAATATATATATATATAATTGATCCAAACAACATTTTTATTAATCTGCACCTGTGGGATTACAGAAGCAAAACCAGCATAGATCTGGTTCTGGGCTTTAAATTGGTCAGGCACCCCCCTTGGCACTCCAATGCCATCGACATACACTAATGGATCTTCTTCATAACTCATGTGGAGCTGATCGAGACTTCTCCTCTTTCTGGTATATTCATCAGGTGTCTCCGGATCCCAAGGTAAAATCTTGAACTGCATAGCTAGTTTAACAAGGGTGCATTGACCTGTCCAGGCATTAGGCAACCTAGGACAGAGCTTACCATCTCCACATAACCAATAAATGTCGTACATATACTGTGTATGATTAGCTAGCAAGTCAGTATCCAGGGAATTGTTCTCTTTACAGAAACCTGTCTCGAAGACCCCTACTGGTGTACCTGTAGTGTCGTGGGAATTATAGCAGGTATAATTATCAGCTATATAAACATAATGACCATAGAGTAATTAAACTACATTCAGTCATGAAGTGTTTAAATACTAATCCAACCTTTATTAACACATAAACAGTACAAAACATTAAAACAGTGCCTCAAAGTCAGATAAAACTTTAAATTTCAAGATAAGCGAACAGAGCAGCAGGTATATCCCACCTAAATAATTAAAATTCATCCTTTATGGAATACACATTGCACATATCCATATACTGCTTCAGTGGAGCCTGGGACGAGAAATCCCGCCTAACAACCAATGTCACCCAGGCACATGCTACAAAATATTCTGTCCACCGTAGGGTAACTTCCCTGTCACATTACAAAAAGGCATTGCACAAGGATAAATAAGCGATCTGTTCAATACATATTACCTTGGTTGAAACCGCTGCTCTCCTGCCTCGTGGCACGCTATATCTTGACTGCCCCGACGCGCGTTTCGCCTCTGCTTCCTCCTGGGGGCAGGAGAGCAGCGGTTTCAACCAAGGTAATATGTATTGAACAGATCGCTTATTTATCCTTGTGCAATGCCTTTTTGTAATGTGACAGGGAAGTTATCCTACGGTGGACAGAATATTTTGTAGCATGTGCCTGGGTGACATTGGTTGTTAGGCGGGATTTCTCGTCCCAGGCTCCACTGAAGCAGTATATGGATATGTGCAATGTGTATTCCATAAAGGATGAATTTTAATTATTTAGGTGGGATATACCTGCTGCTCTGTTCGCTTATCTTGAAATTTAAAGTTTTATCTGACTTTGAGGCACTGTTTTAATGTTTTGTACTGTTTATGTGTTAATAAAGGTTGGATTAGTATTTAAACACTTCATGACTGAATGTAGTTTAATTACTCTATGGTCATTATGTTTATATTAATTGTGGAGTGTGGCCCATTCACTACCTGAGGAAATGGGTTGGTGCGTGGTGTTCATAATTATCAGCTAATACGGTTATCCCTCCTGGGACCTTTAGTTTAGGTGCTTCATGAATTAGTGGGACATAATCTGAGCAATCAGTGGACTTTAAACCCTTCAACAGATTCATATCACAGGCAGTGGTATTAAGTATATCCAATATATCCCAAATTTGATCATCTGGATAATCTGTGGCCCTAACCAATTTATCCCACATTTGTATAACTGACAATTTTATTGGCTATACCCATCTGTACTACTAAATTTTCATGATATTGTACAAACTTATTATTCAAGGATGTTGTGGAATTTAGGCTGTCCCATGCGGTTACCAATATTATTATATGGAAATACGAAAAACCAAAACATCATGTCCCCTTATTTGCCACTAGTCTGTTTGACCAGCTTGCACTGCGATACGTGGATCCACGAAGGCCTTCCTTCCAGCTTTACTGACATAGGAGTGATGAGGAGGACTTGGTAGGGACCGTCATACAAGGGTTCTAGTCCGTGTTTTCTGACATAGCTTTTCACGACCATAAAACCATCAGGCTTCAAATTATAACCAATATCGGTTTCTGCTGAATCTGGAAGGAAAGAAGAAACTAAAACATGGGTGTTAGCAACATTTTTACTAAACTGAATAACATATTGAACAACACGGTCAGTTTCTTCTGACAACTACTGAGACTGAAAATTTACAACTGAGAACCTAGCACCAAACAATATCTCATATGGGGACAGGCCATGTTTTGCAATAGGGGTAGTACGAATATATAAGAGCACTGGCCATGGAGCCGTAGTCTCCTGCATCATTTTGGTCAATTGTCCCTTCAGTGTGCCGTTCAGCCTCTTAACTTTCCCACTAGATTGTGGATGGTACGGAATATGGACAGCTACAGTGGATCCAAGCATTGTCAGAACCTCCTGATACACATGAGCCTTGGTCACTTTCAACAACTTCTGGAACACCATATCTGCATATAACTTCCATCACCAGTTTCTTTGCTGTGGTCTTTGCAGTCACGTTGGTAACGGGGAATGCTTCTGGCCAATTGGAGAACATATCGACAACCACCAGACAATAATCATACCTTCAGACTTAGGCAACGTGATGTGGTCCACCTGGAGCCTTTGGAAAGGATAGTCGGGCTTAGCAAGATGCTTTGGGGGTACACGTTGAAGTTGACCGGGATTGCAGGTCTGACAGATACCTCGATGTGTGGGCCCATGCGCCCACGTGGCAATAGCAGGGTACATCCGCTTAGGGAGACACACAAGTTGGTCCTTTTTCCAGCAACCATTGTCCATACGTGCTCCATCAGCATTCCAGTGCTTCACTTCTTCCTTTGGAGACATTCTCTGCATCGTCATTAAGCGGTCTTGCGGGTTCCGGCAGAAAACCTCAGTCTGGCATAGATCATCAGGTTCCTGTAGAGTCAGTGTTTCTTGTAACTGTTTACGCTGAGAGCGTGTGGTCACCATAGCTGGTATGGTCTGTTCAACGGGTAGGAGAGCAGCAGCTTTTGCTTGCATATCTGCAGAGGCGTTACCAACAGTCTGTGGCCTGTTCCATAGTACCGTGCTCCTTAACTTTGATAATGGCCACCTGAGTAGGTAATTTGATTGAGTCCATGAGGGCTTTAACAGCTTCAACATTCTTCACTGAGTCCCGGCAGTAGTAACAAACCTTCTATTGGTCCATAGGGCTCCAAAATCATGAGCAATAACAAATGCATACTGTGAGTCCGTATATATTAGCCGCCTGTCTTTGGCCAAAGTACATGTAGTAGACAGATCCTGAAGTTCTGCTTCTTGTCCTGACAGGGAGGGAGGGAGTGCAGCTCCGAGCAATACAGTATCTTCCGTGGTAACAGCTTATCCGGTGTGGAATCTGCCAAAATCATCACCATTTCGTGAACCGTCTTTCAGGGCATTGTAGAGAGGTTGCATTATGCGGGATGCGTCCGGTATCCACTGACAACAATAAGTACATAGTCCAAGGAAACGCTGGAGTTCAGTCTCATCTTTTGGGAAAGGAAGGGAGCCGACGGCTATTTTTTTTTTTTTTTTTTTCTGTGAGGTGTCTGGCACCCTGAAGGAGACAGTGACCCAAAAATATCACTTGACCAAGGCAGAACCGAAGTTTTGAGGCCGAAACCTGACAGTTCAGATCTGCCAGATACTTGCGAAGGCTAACAGTGGCAACAATGGCTTCCTGCTCTGTCTGTGCACACAACAAAAGATTATCCACATACTGAAGCAGCGTGACATAAGGATATTCTAACTGCCAGGGTAAAAGACACTCGCCCATATATTTTTTGCAAACTGATTGGGACTGTTTTGGGCCCCTTGTGGCATAACTGTCCACATCAATTGTCATCCCTGATAAGTGAATGCAAACAAACTGGCAATCTGGGTGTAATGGAATGCTGAAGAAGGCATTGGCGAGGTCGATGACTGTGAACCAAGCAGCATCCTGAGATATCTGGGACAAGAGTATATGGATTAGGCACCACCGGAGTTTCTAGAACAGTAGCTGCATTAACTGCCCGTAGGTCTGTGTACCGGCAGGGGGTTGGCCGGGTGGGGTCTTTTTCTTAACGAGAAACAAGGGCGTGTTACATGGGGAAACACAGGGTACCAGGGAACCATTATCGAGTAACGTTTGTATTTGCCCCTTGAGGCCTTGCTCCTAATCATATTTCAAAGGGTACTGATGGACTTTGGGAAAAGGGGCACCGGGTTTGAGAAACACTTTTACTGGTTTTACAGGCATTATTGGGGGTGGATCTGGGCCTATCAGGGCCATCATAACTGTGGGAAGGGCATGTAAGATATACATCTCATTATGCTCATCTGCATAGGGGTTATATAACGTAAATACAATTTGACCATCATCTTGGAATTATATTCTGGAGCGGAACTGTGATAATAAAATCTGTCCCCAGTAAATTTACCGGACATGAGGGAGAGATTATGAACTGAGCAGTGACTTCAGGGAAAGGTCCCACAGGGATGGGTTTTGTGAGAGTATATTTATTGGGTCTGCCATCTACTCTAATTAAAACAAACTCTTGGTCTGAGAATTAACATAGCGAGGGAGATTTCCAGACACAGGGTTAAAATAGATATTGGAGCGTAAGACTGGATTTGTGTAAGGGAGGGGGGCTGGAGCTAAAGTCTGGGCCACTGATAAGGAACCGAGCTGCGTCCTTGAAGCTGCGGCGGGGGGGCTAGAGAGCGAGCAGAGATCGCTGCAGCTGCTGATTTAGAGTGGGTTAAGTTCTTCTGAAAACTTAGTAGTACTTTTTTCAATGCATCGTCCAGAATGGAAGTCTCAATATCGGATCTAACTGACATTATTGCCTCTTTCAATTCAGATTTAAGGCTGGACATCAAAGCTACTACAAAAAAGATGTGTATGGGCTTTATTATACAGTGAAAACCCCAGATCTTTAAATACTACCATAAGACGCCCATAGAACTTCTCGGCAGTCTCCCCCTTGTCCTGTGTGACATCTATGAGGGAGGTAGCTTGGTCCGCTAATCTATCTTGTGCCCAAACCTTTAAAGCATTACAGAAATCAACACCACTCTCATAGGTTCCCCCGTCCAGGTTATACATCATGCCACCCTCAATCACTTTCTCAATTTCTTCCTGCACCACAAAACATTCAGCCACTTTCTCAGTCTTTGTCATAGTAGTAGACAGCTTCCCTTTTTCAACGTAACAAAAACAAATCCGAATTCACTTTCTCTGTTAATCCTTAATTTACTATATATCAACCACTCAACGTGAAGCAGGTGAATCTTTTACCAATCTTTTAATTACTTACACTGATAACCAAACAATCTCTTACATGTTTTCTTCTAAAATAGGCACAATTCTTTCACTTTCAAATTCCAACTTGAACTTACGATATTTCTTTCTAATTCAATACAACATTGTATTATTGCACATACTACACAACACATGGATAGAAAATTCCGAGAGGACGCAGCGACTCGCCCCCTCCATACCAGAAACACAGAACAGATAAGAACATCACAGCATTCCTCAACACAAAACAAAGCAATAGCGCAGATGTTTGACCCCTCCCATCCCAAATTTCACACAGAAACGGAATTCAGCAGTTCTCAGACTTAATTAATTTCTACAAAACCTTCATTACACAATTCATATAAAAAACCAGACCCCCTTAGAAAAACCAATGATTGAGAATATTTTCTCCATCTTTGGGCTAACAATATCAGATTCAACACACAAATTCAAAGTCTTCTCTTACTTCCATGGAAACATGATTCTCCTTTAGAGCTAAATATCCTTACTTTGTCGTGCATAGTACCAGAGCGGCCGTATATAGTCTATTCCACTAGGTTTACCTGTCCCCCACTGGGACAACCCAAAAACGCGGTACTCAGTGAAAGGAGGAGGGAGTCTTAAACTTCCCTCCGAATACCTCTGGATATATATACTGTATACTTCTATATATTCCTGAGTTACGTATCCTACCCAATCTTCGATCACCTCACCGCGCCTGATTCTAACAATGATCAGGAATTCAGGATATTTTGACTATAAAGAGAATTACATCACTGGTCAATCCGGGGTGTCCGTCCCTTATGAGGTACGGTTCGAGCACTGGGCTCCCAACGGAACTACACCTCTATATGATTCCACCCAAAAATCACCCACCATCGGGGACAAACCTCAGATCCTCTTTGCAGCAACAAACACAGGAAAACCACATCAAACGGTCAGTCTGGACAGTATAACTGCCAACTTACCATGGTTGTTGTGGGGGATGATCAGTCCCAATTTTCCAGTGCCTGTGTCTGCTCCGAGGGTCCTTTGTCTGGTTGTCCTCCGGGGGGCAGAGGCGTTCCTGGTTGGGGCCCCACGTTTTTGGGCGCCAAGCTGTTGAGGGAGGATCTAAAGTGATCCTTCACGGTTGACTCAGTGATTTCCAGATTAATTTACAGGGTGTTGCCGGCAACTGAAAATGACCAGACGGAGACTCATGCCTCTGTGTGGGGGATCGAGCAGATCTCTGGGCCCCCGTTTTATTGTCTGACTTTTCATAGTCATAGAAATTATACTTCAACCAATCACAGTTCTTAACCTATAAGAATACAGGAAAAACTTAACCCATGAGGATACAGGAAAAATGGGAACTACAGATATGGTCATGTCTTTTTGGCATAGAAAAACATATTAACAGATGCCTCAGTCTTGTATAGCGATACCCCCACGAGTCTCTTATCTGGCTCGGCTCCAATTAGAACACTCAAGGTCTTTATACCAATTATGAACCATAGACTAGCTGAATAACAAAATGTTATCTTCGTGAGAAACAGGACAGAATTATTTCATAGCCGCAGTAACCTTCTACCTAAGTAAATAACAGAATTTATCTTTAACCAACAACAAAATGGAGTCAAAGCACAAAATGGAGAATCTTTCATAATTTGTTCCTTCACAATACAATGTATGTTTATATGTATATAATATATGCGCGCACCATTGTATACCTTTTTCAAATGATTGTATAATATTCTATAATAAAATTTTGATTTTTGTTTATCCTTTTACCTTCTGTCCGTTTTACTACTAATATATTTTTATCTATTTTTTTGGAATATATATTTTAATTAATTTGTTGTGGTAACATTTCCAAGTACGTGCACAGTTGTGCCATTAATTGCCTTAATATAATAAAGGCATATTTTATTATACCCAATTTTGTTTTTTTGTGTTCTATATATTTATTTCTATTTTTCAATTTTTGAACTTCCATATGACGGTATTTAGTATCTTGTATAAGTTCCGAGTGGTTGGCCACTCCCTTTCCTTTTAGTAATTCTAATTCTCTTGTCTATTTATCTATTTTTATGTGATATATATATATATATATATATATATATATATATATCTACTATATAAAGCTGAATGTGTGTGTGTGTGTGTGCGTGTGTGTGTGTGTGTGTATGTGTGTATGTCCGGGATTGGAATCTGCACCGTCGCAGCTACAGCCACAAAATTTTGCACAGTCACACATCTAGACCCCGAGAGCGTCATAGGCTATATTGTGAGGCGAAATTTTAACCCCGCGCGTTCCAATTCACCAAACAATTTTGCCCCTATCTACATAATGGGGAAAAAAGTGAAAGGAAAAGTGTTGGAGGCGTCGCAGCTACAGCAACAAAATTTTGCACAGTCACACATCTGGACCCTGAGAGCGTCATAGGCTATGTTGTGAGGTGAAATTTTAACCCCGCGCTTTCCATTTCACCAAACTATTTTTCCCCTATCTACATAATGGGGAAAAGTGAAAGGAAAAGTGTTGGAGGCAAATTGACAGCTGCCAGATGTGAACAAGGGGGACTTAAAGAATGAGAGCGATGGCGCAAAAGAGTATATACCGTACAGTTGCTAAGGTGGGGCCCCGACATGAGATACTCACCACACACGGGGATATGAACACACACACAAAATGCGCCACACACTACCACGTGCTTGAACACATATACCCCCCTCAGCACACATTTCACCACACATACACCAACCTCGCCACATAAAAGTCGAAACACAAAAGTCGCCGCTCAAAACTCGCCACGCGCAAAACTCGCCACATGTAAAAACTAGGCTCACGCAAAACTCGCCACAAGTGCAAAACTCACCTCATGGAAAACTCGCCACACGCAAAACTTGCACACGCGGAAAAATTGCCACATGCACAAAATTTGTAACACATGCAAAAGTTGCCTCACACAAAACTTGCACATACTGAAAAGGCACCACACATAAAACTCGCCATGCGCAAAACTTGCTGCACACAACTTGCTACACTAACCTGTAACATGCAATTCGACACACAAAAAGTTGCTACACGCATGTTGCCACACAAAACTCATCTCACAAAAGTCGCTACATGCATGTCGCCACACACAACTCAACACACACAACTTGACAAACGAAACTCACCCTAAAACACACACAAGTCTGGTATTATCCTTCAAAAATAAAAATCTGATTAATAAGCAGACAAACTACAAGAGCAACAAATGTACCATATAGGAAATATGGCAGCTGTCAGTCACATGACCTGTCTATTATGTGTATGTGTGAGCTAATATATACTGCCAGGGGGAGGGCTTCCTGTTGACTGGGGATTTATCAGGCTGCCAATTTATCTTACAAATACTGAGGTAAAAATACTGAGCAAATAACGTGTGAACGAAGTCTAATACAGGTGATCACACAGGTATATACTATATACAGGGGAGATGACACACAGATATATACTATATACAGGAGAGATGACACACAGGTATATACTATATAGAGGAGGAGATGACACACAGGTATATACTATATACAGGAGGAGATGACATACAGGTATATACTATATACAGGAGGAGATGACACAGGTATATACTATATACAGAAGCAGATTACCTACAGGTATATACTATATACAGGAGGAGATGACATACAGGTATATGCTATATATAGAAGATGACAAACAGGTATATACTATATACAGGAGGAGATGACACACAGATATATACTATATACAGGGGAGATGACACACAGGTATATACTATATATAGAAGGAGATGACATACAGGTATATACTATATATAGGAGGAGATGACATACAGGTATATACTATATGTAGGAGGAGATGAAATACAGGTATATACTATATACAGGGGAGATGACACAGCAGGTATATAATATATACAGGGGAGATGACATACAGGTATATACTATATACAGGAGATGACATACAGGTGTATACTATATATAAGGGAGATGACAAACATGTATATACTGAGGTGAAAATGAGAGGTGTGAGGTGAAAATGAAATAGTGTGAGTGCAAAATGAGAGGAGTGAGGGAAAATAGTGGAGTGATCGGAAAATGACAGATGTGAGGTCGAAATGACAAGTCTTAGGGGGGAATGAGAGGAGTGAGGGAGAAAATGAGAGGTGTGAGGGAGAAAATGAGAGATGTGAGGGGGAAAATTAAAGATGTGATTGGGAAAATGAGATGCGTGATGGGAAAATAAGAGAAGTGAGGTGCTATAACTAACCACAGATATTTACTATGCCCAGGCAACGCCGGGCTCTTCAGCTAGTATATATATATATATATATATATATATATATATATATACAGTATATACATATATATACGTGTTGTTATACCCATTATTGATTGGGAAATAGAGTTGCTATTATATTCCATCTCATACAGATGTTTGTCCAGTCTCTGAAGAATTCCATTGAAGGAGAACTCACCACCTCTCATGGCAGCCGGGTCCACTCATTGATCGCTCTCACTGTCAAAAACTTTTTCTGATATCTAATCTTTATCTTCTCCCTTTCAATTTCATTCCATTGCTTCTTGTATTTCCATGTGCAAATGAGAATGAGGCCGGGATCACACATACGCGAAATATGGCTCATAGAGTCTCACAGGTGAAAACCCAGCTATGGGCCGGTATTCCAGAGCGGAGCATGCAGCTGCACAGCATTACATGGAGCTGCACGCTCCGCTCCGGAGTGCCGGTGCCACAGCTGGGATTTCACCTGCGAGACTTGGCCATATCTCGCGTATGTGTGATCCCGGCCTAAGGATGATTTCGCTAGACTATGACATCCCTTCAGAAATGTGTAGACAGCTATTAATTCTCCTCTTGGACTTTTTTTGCGAGCTAAACATTCCCAGATCCTTTAACCATTCCTCGTAGGACATACTTTGCAGTCTGCTCACCATTCTGGTCGCTCTTCTCTGAACTTCCTCCAATTTTTCAAAGTTTTTTTTAAATGTAGTTCCCAGAACTGGACACAGTATTCCAGATGAGGCCTGACCAAGGAGGAGCAGAGGGGGATAATTACTTCATTTGATCTAGACTCTATGCATCTGTTAAAGACACTGATAATGCCATAAGGCTCCTTTCACACATCAGGTTTTTGCCGTTAGGCAGGATCCGGCAAATTTGTAAAAAAATGGATCCGCTGCAAATTGTCAAAAACTGATGCAACGATCTGTTTTTTTTTCTGGATCAGTTTTTTTTTTTTTTTTAATGAACCCAGGGATAGAGTTTGGACGAGAGAGAGACACCCCGGATATTTTGCATGATTGTATGGAGAATGCATGGAAAATCTGATTAGGAGGCCGGATTCATCATTTCACATGTTACAGTAGTTTCATCCGTTTATCGCTGGAATCGTCGCTTGGCGTTTTTTCGCTGCACAGAAAATACTTTACTATGAATGTTTTCTCCAGCGCCGGAAAAATAATTTTAGACGGATCCGGCAAAAACAGATGAAACGTGTAGAAATCAGGCGCAATCCGTCACTAATACAACTCTATGAGAAAAATACGGATCTGGCAAAAAAACAAAAACGGATCCATATTTTTCAAAACTTGCCGGATTGTGCCTGATGGCAAAAACATGATGTGTGAAAGTAGCCTAATATGTAACTTTTCTATTGGATTTGGTACCCTACAAAGGTCTAACTTCATGATTCAAGAGCCTAAGGGCAGAAACTAAAAGAGGTCATACTATCTAAATGTTGCTAATGTCAAAACTGAATTGCTAATGATAATTTTAAACAAATAAAGGGTTGCCTAGTAAATTACGCTCTTTTGCCCTGGCTGATCTAGTTCACCATTTTAAAGTCTGGCAAATGTGACCTTCTTTGCTAGAATTTAGAGAACATAGACCTCTTGTGTTCATCTGATTGTTGGGCTGATTTCTGTTTAAAATTAGTAAATCTTTATGAGAAAAGACTTTACAAACCATTGTTTAGTTAGACTGTTCCAATGTGCATTTTTTTGGCATTATTCTGCAGCTGGTGTAGAACATGATGGTAGTGTTGATTCTGTCTTATTACACTTATATCCTAAAAAGTATATAAAACATCTTTACAAAATTTTATTTTATTTTATGCAAAAAACTATGGAAAATTATTGAAGAATTGCGTGTGAATAGAATGTAAGGCTGATCTGAAATACCAGACAGACCTGTGGAGTGGCACAGTTTCTATATTAAACATGCCTTCTTAGGGTATGTGAACACTGTCTTTGAGGCCGGTTTCACACATCAGTGGCTCCGATACGTGAGGTGACAGTTTCCTCACGTACTGGAGACACTGACTCACGTAGACACATTAAAATCAATGTGTCTCTGCACATGTCAGCGTGTTTTCACGGACCGTGTGTCTGTTTGGAAAACACGGAGACATGTCAGTGTTCGTGGGAGCGCACGTATTACACGGACCCATTAAAGTCAATGGGTCAGTGTAAAACACGTACCGCACACGGATGTTGAACCATGTGTAGTCCGTGTGCCGTGCAGGAGACAGCGCTACAGTAAGCGCTGTCCCCCCAGCGTGGTGCTGAAGCCGCTATTCATTTCTTCTCTCCAGCATTGTTCGCTGGAGAGAAGATATGAAAAAATTTTTTTTTTTTTTTTTGGGGTGTTTAAAATAAAGATCCTTGTCCCCAACTCCCTTCCACCCCCTGTGCGCCTCCCCCCCCCGCTGTTAATAAAATACTTACCTGGCTCCCTCGCTGGCACTGCTTCCTGTCCTCGCCGCAGCTTCTCCTGTATAAGCGGTCACGTGGTGCCGCCCATTACAGTGATGAATATGCGGCTCCACCCCTTTGGGTGGAGCACGTGAGCACACGGACACATGGACACGGATAATTCCGGTACCGATTTTTCCGGTACCAGAATTATCTGGACGTGTGAGTCTGGCCTTAGCTGGTGGTGTACCTGCATAGTTCTGAAACTAAAAGATGTTTCAAGAAAATGCCAGCAGCAAATTTCCTGAAACATCTTTTTTGTCATCATTGTTATTGTTTTTGTAGCTTTCGAAGTTTAAAGAAGGTAAAATAAGTTAGAAGAAACTGAACATTTGCACAGCAAGTAATTTTCACATTGTTGTGCATATGTTTAATATTTTTAACATTTATTAAAAGCTTCCACCTGAAGAAGTCATTTTGAGCACATGTCCTAATCCTTGAAAACCCCATTTTATAGTGCTTTTGTCCCAATAAAAACATTGTAAAGCCAATAGGAAATTTTATATAAATAAAAGATTTGCAGTGGCAGCATCGCTAGTCTGTCTCTGCTGGACCAGAGCCACATGACGCCATGATGGACCTACTAATCGAAAAGGGATGCCATCAGATACAAAGCGGTTCGCAGAGCTTTGGTCCAGAAGTCATAGAATAATGACATGGTCCCTGGTACAGGGTCTTGCATATCAGCTCAAATTCATATCCAAAAGATGTTGCAGAAAAGTTTCTATGAGCTAAACTTTCTTTGGACATTTTGGATGATGTTCAGTTTTTAGTCTGCTTGATATTCAATTTGTTCATGATGGACAGCTTTGGAGCATAAGGCACTTCTCTTTTTAGAAATGCAGCTGAAACGTACAGCCAAAACAAATTTAGTAGATACATTTTTTTTAGATTTTGTCCCTGGCTATAAAAAGAAGTGATATTTAACATAAATCATATTAGACTTCAGAGGACAGTTATTTTAATAATGTAAATGGTCTGAATAATTCATAAGTGATATACTGCTGTGCTGAAAATTAGATTGTCATGATATACATGTTGATTATTATTTTAAAATTTATCAAACCACCTCAAGCGATCATAATAGTAAATAGTAAAAGTTATAGATTTAAGAAAAAGGGTTGAATAAATGTGGACTGTCTTTGTCTTGGAAAGCAGCATCCCTTCTGTCCATACAGTAGATTATTAAAGTGAATGGGATTGAGAAATATTTATAGCCATCTGCAGTTTTTACCTGCAATTTTAAATCAAGTTTGCTGGGTGATTGTCATGAAAACTTTTTTCCACCACTTGTCGGAGCAGCATGTCTTCAAAAATTTCACCAGGGTAAGCAATATTTTAATACTGTTTCTTATACACTGCAACTATTAAACAAACAATAAGTATATTTGGATTTCAGTGCCATCTCTATTCTAATGACACCCAATTATACACATCGTCTCCTGACATCACCCCTGCATTACTACAAAATACTAGCGATTGTCTTTCAGTTGCCTCTAACACCATCTCTTGCATCTAAAACTGAATCTGTCAAAAACTGAACTCCTTGTGTTTCCTTCCTCTGCTAACCTATCTATGCCTGATATTGCATTTTCCATGTGTGGTTCCTACATTAAACTGAAAATCAAAGTTGGTGCCCCAATCAATTTAGAAACCACAAACAAAATAGACCCCTAAAATATAACCTTTATTAGTTAAGTTACACATTTAACAGCCAAGATACATAACGTTCATAGCAAGCCTGTAATTAACCCCTTAAGCCCCAAGGGTGGTTTGCACGTTAATGACCGGGCCAATTTTTACAATTCTGACCACTGTCCATTTATGCGGTTATAACTCTGGAACGCTTCAACGGATCTTGGTGATTCTGACACTGTTTTCTCAGGACATATTGTACTTCATGAGAGTGGTAACATTTCTTCGATATAACTTGCGTTTATTTGTGAAAAAAATGGAAATTTGGCGAAAATTTTCAAAATTTTGCAATTTTCCAACTTTGAATTTTTATGCCCATAAATCACAGAGATATGTCATGTAAAATAATTAACAAGTAACATTTCCCACATGTCTACTTTACATCAGCACAATTTTGGAACCACATTTTTTTTGTTAGGGAGTTATAAGGGTTAAAAGTTGACCAGCAATTTCTCATTTTTACAACACCAATATTTTTTAGGGACCACATCACATTTGAAGTCATTTTGAGGGGTCTATATCATAGAAAATAACCAAGTGTGACACCATTCTAAAAACTGCACCCCTCAAGGTGCTCAAAACCACATTCAAGAAGTTTATTAACCCTTCAGGTGTCTTACAGGAATTTTTGGAATGTTTCACTTCAGCTCCAATTTGTTTTATTTTCCCAAGGGTAAGAGAAGAAATTGGACCCCAGAAGTTGTTGTGCCATTTGTTCTGAGTACGCGGATGCCCCACATGTGGGGGTAAACCACTGTTTGGGCGCATGGCAGAGCTCGGAAGGGAAGGAGTGCTGTTTGACTTTTCTTCGCTTAATTGACTGGAATTGAGATGGGACGCCATGTTGGGTTTGGAGAGCCCCTGATATGCCTAAACATTGAAAACCCCCGCAAGTGACACCATTTTGGAAAGTAGACCCCCTAAGGAACTTATCTAGATGTGTGGTGAGCACTTTAACCCACCAAGTGCTTCACAGAAATGTATAATGCAGAGCCATAAAAATAAAAAATCATATTTTTTCACAAATATGATCTTTTCGCCCCCATTTTTTTTATTTTCCCAAGGGTAAGAAAAGAAATTGGACCCCAAAAGTTGTTGTGCCTTTTGTACTGAGTATGCTGATACCCCACAAGTGGGAGTAAACCACTGTATGGGCACACGGCAGAGCTCGGAAGGGAAGAAGCGCCGTTTGACTTTTCAATGCAAAATTGACTGGAATTGAGATGGGATGCCATGTTGCGTTTGGAGAGCCCCTGATGTGCCTAAGCATTGAAACCCCCCACAGGTGGCACCATTTTGGAAAGTAGACCCACTAAGGAACTTATCTAGCTGTGATTTGACAGCTTTGAACCCCCAAATGTTTCACTACAGTTTATAATGCAGAGCCGTGAAAATAAATTTATTTTTTTTTCACAAAAATTATTTTTTAGCCCCCAGTTCTGTATTTTCCCAAGAATAACAGGAGAAATTCGACCCCAAAAGTTGTTATGCAATTTGTCCTGAGTACGCTGATACCCCATATGTGGGGGACAACCACTGTTTGTGCGCATGGCAGAGCTCGGAAGGGAAGGAGCGCCATTTGGAATGCAGACTTAGATGGATTGGTCTGCAGGCGTCACGTTGAATTTGCAAAGTCCCTGATGCACCTAAGCAGTAGAATTCCCCCAGAAGTGACACCATTTTGGAAACTAGACCCCCCAAGGAACTTATCTAGATGTGTTGTGAGAACTTTGAACCCCCAAGTGTTTCACTACAGTTCTTAACGCAGAGCCATGAAAATAAAAAAATCTTTTTTTTCCACAAAAATTATTTTTTAGCCCTCAGTTTTGTATTTGTTCAAGGGTAACCGGAGACATTGTACCCCAAAAGTTGTTGTCCAATTTGTTCTGAGTACTCTTATACCCCATATGTGGGGGGAACCACTGTTTGGGCGCATGGCAGAGCTCGGAAGGGAAGGAGCGCCATTTGGAATGCAGACTTAGATGGATTGGTCTGCAGGCGTCATGATGCATTTGCAGAGCCCCTGATGCACCTAAACAGTAGAAACCCCCCACAAGTGACACCATTTTGGAGACTAGACCCCCTAAGGAACTTATCTACATGTGTTTTGACAGCTTTGAACCCCCAGGTGTTTCACTACAGTTTATAATGCAGTCGTGAAAATAAAAATTAATATTTTTCCCACAAAAATGTTTTTTTAGCCCCCAATTTTTTATTTTCCCATGGGTAACAAGAGAAACTGGACCTCAAAAGATTTTGTCCAATTTGTCCTGAGTACACTGATACCTAATATGTGGGGGGAACCACCATTTGGGCGCATGGCAGAGCTCGGAAGGGAAGGAGTGCCATTTGGAATGCAAACTTAGATGGATTGGTCTGCATGCGTCACGTTGCATTTGCAGAGCCCCTGATGCACCTAAACAGTAGAAACCCTTCACAAGTGACACCATTTTGGAAACTAGATCCCTCAAGGAACTTATCTAGATGTGTTTTGACAGCTTTGAACCCCCAAATGTTTCACTACAGTTTATAACACAGAGTCGTGAAAATAAAAATTATTTTTTTTCCCACAAAAATGTTTTTTTGCCCCCTAAATTTTTATTTTTCCAAGGGTAACAAGATAAATTGGACCCCAATAGTTGTTGTCCAATTTATCCTAAGTATGCTGATACCCCATATGTTGGGGTAAACCCCTGTTTGGGCACACAGGAGAGCTCAGAAGGGAAGGACCACTGTTTTACTTTTTCAACGCAGAATTGGCTGAAATTGAGATCGGACGCCATGTCGTGTTTGGAGAGCCCTGATGTGCCTAAACAGTGGAAACCGACAAATTCTAAAAGAAACCCTATCCTAAACACACCCCTAACCCTAATCCCAATCATAACCCTAACCACACCCCTAACCCTGACACACCCGTAACCCTAACCCCAACTGTAAATGTATTCCAAACCCTTACCCTAACTTTAGCCCCAACCCTAACTTTAGCCCCAACCCTAATTTTTGCCCCAACCCTAACTTTAGCCCCAACCCTAACTTTAGCCGCAACCCTAACTTTAGCCTTAACCCTAACCCTAACTTTAGCCCCAACCCTAACTCTAACTTTAGCCCCAACCCAAACTTTAGCCCCAACCCTAACTTTAGCCCCAACCCTAACTCTAACTTTAGCCCCAACCCTAACCCTATCTTTAGCCCCAACCCTAACTTTAGCCCCAGCCCTAATCCTAACTTTAGCCCCAACCCTAACTGTAGCCCTCACCCTAGCCCAACCCTAACACTAACCCTAGCCCTAACCCTAGCCCTAACCCTAATAGGAAAATGGAAATAAATACATTTTTTAAATTTTTTTTATGTTTCCCTAACTAAGGGGGAGATGAAGGGGGGTTTGATTTACTTTTATAGCTGGTTTTCTAGCGGATTTTTATGATTGGCAGCCATTACACACTAAAAGACGCTTTTAAATTGCAAAAAAAAATTTTTGCATTACCACATTTTGAGACCTATATTTTTCCATATTTTGGTCTACAGAGTCATGTGAGGTCTTGTTTTTTGCGGGACGAGTTGACGTTTTTATTGGTAACATTTTCGGGCACTTGATATTTTTTGATCGGTTTTTATTCCGATTTTTGTGAAGCAGAATGACCAAAAACCAAATATTCATGAATTTCTTTTTTTTTGGGGGGGAGGCGCTTATACCGTTCCGCGTTTGGTAAAATGGATAAAGCAGTTTTATTCTTCGGGTCAGTACGATTACAGCGATACCTCATTTACATCATTTTTTATGTTTTGGCACTTTTTATACAATAAAAACTATTTTATAGAAAAAATAATTATTTTTGCATTGCTTTATTCTGAGGACTGTAACTTTTTTATTTTTTCGCTGATGATGCTGTATGGCAGCTCGTTTTTTGCGGGACAAGATGACGTTTTCAGCGGTACAATGGTTATTTATATCCGTCTTTGTTATCGCATGTTATTCCACTTTTTGTTCAGTGGTATGATAATAAAGCATTGTTTTTTGCCTCGTTTTTTTTTTTACGGTGTTCACTGAAGGGGTTAACTAGTGGGACAGTTTTATAGGTTGGGTCGTTGCAGACGCGGCAATACTAAATATGTGTACTTTTATTGTTTTTTTATTTAGATAAAGAAATGTATTTATGGGAACAATATATATATATATATTTTTCTTTACTTAGGAATTTTATTTTTATGTTTTTTTTACACATCTCAAAAAAATTTTTTTTAACTTTTTTACTTTGTTCCAGGGGGGACATCACTGTATAGTGACAGATCACTGATCTGACACTTTGCAGAGCACTGTGTCAGATCAGCGATCTGGCGTGCCCTGCTCCTGGCTTACCAGCACCTGCTCTGGACCTGGAAGTAGTCCCTGCAGTACCCGGAAGTAGCCATGCGGCCATTTTGGATTCGGGGCCTGCATGGAGGAGATGCTCAGGACAAGGTGAGCACATTGCCTTGTACCGATCGTCTCAGGGAAGCCCGCAGGGAGCCCCCTCCATGCACAATGCTTCCCTATACTCATGTTTGATCGCGGTGTGCCGGGGGTTAATGTGCCGGGAGCAGTCCGTGACCGCTCCTGGCACATAGTGCCGGATGTCAGCTGCGATAGTCAGCTGACACCTGGCCGCGATCAACCGCGCTCCCCCCGTGAGCGTGGCCGATCGCATATGACATACTATACCGTCACTTGGGAATTAAGTCCCACATCACCTTGACAGGATAGTATGTCATATGGGATTAAGGGGTTAAGCTACATACGAGTGATCTGATGATCACTGCTATGTAGCAGACCTGATCAGGTTATGCCAGCTTCTAGCCTCCCATGGAGGCTATTAAAGCATGGAAAAAGTAAAAAAAAATGTTTAAAAAAATATGAAATAAATAAAAAAAATATAAAAGTTTAAATCACCCCACTTTCGCCCCATTGAAAATAAAATAATAAAAATAAAATCAAATATACACATATTTGGTATTGCCGTGTTCAGAATCGCCTGATCTATCAATAAAAAAAAGGATTAACCTGATTGCTAAACGGCGTAGCGAGAAAAAAATTCAAAACACCAAAATTGCATTTTTTTGGTCGCCACAACATTCCATTAAATAGCAATAAACGGGCGATCAAAACAGCGTATCTGTACCAAAATGGTATCACTAAAAACGTCAGCTCGGCATGCAAAAAATAAGCCCTCAATCGACCCCAGATAACGAAAAATGGAGACGCTACGGGTATCGGAATATGGCGCAATTAGTTTTTTTTTAGCAAAGTTTGGAATTTTTTTCACCACTTAGATAAAAAATAACCTAGACATGTTTGGTGTCTATGAACTCATAATGACCTGGAGAATCATATTGTCAGTTCAGTTTTAGCATTTAGTGAACCTAGCAATAAAGCCAAAAAAAAAAAACACGCATGGGATTGCACTTTTTTTGCAATTTCACAGCACTTGGAATTTTTTTCCCATTTTCTAGTACATGTCATGGTAAAACCAATGATGTCGTTCAAAAGTACAACTCATCACTAGTGTTGAGCGATACTGTCCAATACTTGAAAGTATCGGTATCGGATAGTATCGGCCGATACCCAAAAAAGTTCGGATATCGCCGATACCGATATCCGATACCAATACAAGTCAATGGGACACTAAGTATCGGAAGGTATCCTGATGGTTCCCAGGGTCTGAAGGAGAGGAAACTCTCCTTCAGGCCCTGGGATCCATAGGGATGTGTAAAATAAAGAATTTGCAGGTCCTTAATTCCTAGAATTAGGAGTTTAGTGAATGAGAATGACGTCGCGGCTTCTGATTGGTCGCATGGCGGTCACATGAGCGGCACGCGACCAATCAGAAGCCGCGACGTCATTCGCAGGTCCTAAAGGTGCTCATTTTAAACACAGAAGCCTGCCGGTTACCAGCGTGATGTCCAGGGGCCGCCGGAGAGGTGAATATATCAATATTTTTTATTTTAATTCTTTATTTTACACATCCCTATGGATCCGATACCGATACCCGATACCACAAAAGTATCGGATCTCGGTATCGGAATTCCGATACCGCAAGTATCGGCCGATACCCGATACTTGCGGTATCGGAATGCTCAACACTACTCATCACACAAAAAATAAGCCCTCACATGGCCATATTGATGGAAAAATAAAAAAGTTATGGCTCTGGGAAGGAGGGGAGCGAAAAACGAACACGGAAAAACGGAAAATCCCAAGGTCATGAAGGGGTTAATACGCTATTAGTAACCATTGGTTACCATCTATTTTCCCTTGGACGGGTATGTTGAGGCCCCTTGGGACATTTATATGGCTTTGTTTGCAATAAAAAAAAGTTTCAATATAATCCTAGGAGACCACAGAGTTTTATACACATATTTTCTGATCAATTAGAGGTTCTGCAATATTGAGCTTTGTGGTACATTTATTCACCGTAAATGTAATTTTTTAGGAAAATTCAGCAAAGCTGGTAAATTTGTATTTCAAAACATCCACTCATCTGAGGTAATAAGTATATTAAGAGCTAATTATTCTGCAGTAAATAAACAACTCTAGGAAATCAGCCTTATTTGAAACCAGTGTGCAGCTAATGAGGTTTTCTCAAGTCAACACCTACCCCTTTCACTATAAGCCTGCCAGGGTCTCATAATTTCTTGGGTCACTGCTATTTTAGCAGACAGTTCTGTTTTCCTTTCCACCCATCCTTACTATGGATGATGTAAAGGAAGTTTTTTATTTAAAAAAAAGTCCCAATAATAACCAAATATTTTTAGCAAACCTTGTTAAAAATGTAATTCCTAATGTCTATTTGGTGACCTTGGTGAATGCTGTAAAAGACCAAAAATCAAAATATACATATATTTTAAGACAAAGGTGTGGCTTCAATGTTAGCAGGCATACTAATTACCATGCTTAGGAATTGTTTTAGAATGTCTGAATGGGACATCTCCAGACGCCATAAAAAGCTGGCAAATTTCCCAAATGCTGATATATTCTCCAAAACTCTCATGAAAAGCAGCTTTTTGACAGCTGACAATAGGCGCGGGCGGAATCGTGATCTGCCCACGCTTATCAACTAGTTAAATGCCTCTGTCAAACTCTGACAGTGGCATTTAATAAGCTTTGCCGGCCATTCAGCTGGAAATGTGCACATCGGTGATCCCTGTCACATGATCGGGGTTAATTGGTGCATCGGCATAACATCCAGAGGTCTCCTGCAGACCTCTATGGTTGTTGATGCTGGATTGCTATGAGCACCATCCTGTGGTTGGTACTCATAGCAATGCAGTAATTCTACTACATAGAGGCAATCTGAGCATCGCCTCTATGTAGCAGAGGAGATCGAGTTATTGCAGCTTCTAGGCTATTGAAGCATGCCAAAATTTTTTACATTTTTTTTAAAAACATGAAAAAATATATATAAATGTTTAAATCACCCCCCTTTCGCCCCATTCAAAATAAAATAATACAAAAATTCAAACCTACACATATTTGGTATCGCTGCATTCAGAATCACCCGATCTAACAATAAAAAAAGGATTAATCTGATTGCTAAATGGCGTAGCAAGAAAAAAGTCGAATTGCCAGAATTATGTTTTTTTCTGGTCACCATGACATTGCATTAAAATGCAATAACGGCTGATCACAAGAAGATATCTGCACCAAAATGGTATCATTAAAAACATCAGTTCAGCATGCAAAAAAATAAGCCCTCACCCAAACCCAGATCACGAAAAATTGACATGCTATGGGTGACGGAAAATTGAGCATTTTTTTTAGCAAAGCTTGGAATTTTTTTTCACCACTTAGATAAAATTAACCTAGATATTTTTGGTGTCTAGGAACTCGTAATGACCTGGAGAAGCATAGTCATAATGACAGGTCTGTTTTAGCATTTAATGAATCTAGAAAAAAGCCAAACACAAAACAAGTGTGGGATTGCCCTTTTTATGCAATTTCACCGCACTTGGAATTTTTTCCCTTTTTCTAGTACACGACATGCTAAAACCAATGGTGTTTTTTTTAAAAGGACAACTCATCCCGCAACTAATAAGCCCTCACATGGCCATATTGACGGCAAAATAAAAAAGTTATGGCTCTAGGAAGGAGGGGAGCGAAAGACGAAAATGCAAAACCGAAAAAAGCTCCGGTCATTAAGGGGTTAAGGAAATCCTGAAAGCATGACCTGTTGGGGGCCAAGAGGACTGGAGTTTGTTAAACAAGGCTTTAGTGCAGTGTTCCCCAACTCCGGTCCTCAAGAGCCACCAACAGGTCATGTTTTCAGGATTTCCTTAGTATTGCCCAGGTGATAATTGCATTACCTGGAAAGGCAAGAATTCCATCACCTGTGCAATACTAAGGAAATCCTGAATACATGACCTGTTGGTGGCTCTTGAGGACTGGAGATGGGGAGCACTGCTTTAGTGTATGCTTATAGGGTGTCCTAAAGAACAGTATTTATGCTGAAATCATGTCTACTTATGAACATTTTTAAAAAGCTTGATGCATCATCTGAAATATTACACTCTTTACAATTACAATTACAGTTATCTTTTTCAAACGGAAAGATGAAAAGTCTTAGTAATAAAAAGTTTATTATTCAGTGCTTGTAAATATTGGGTGTATTGTAGCATCACTTGGCTGATGTTTTAGTGCTAATGAATCGGGAATTACACAGTTGTTCTTATCTTCTAATAGAAGTCTGGATCTTTAACAGATGTATGTGTACTCAGATCCCGCTTATTACCAGGCTGGCAGACGGCTCTGCATCTCAAGTCTGTCTCCTGTCATACATATTCTCAATTACCTTTACAGCACATCAGAGGAGCTTGAAATGTATCGTAATTATGCTTCTCAAGTGCAGACACGAAAGTAATAATTCAAATGGTATGATTCTCTCTTGTAGAATAAAGATGTTGTGCTCACAACAATCAGGCTTCCCAACAAGTGACTGACAGGTAATAATAATTAGGTGTCTGATGTACGCTGCAATTTCAATACCCTCTCAACAAATTTACTATGATAGAAAAAGGCAGAAATTTGGGGTATTCTGAATAGAAAAAAAGTATGATGTGCTGGGAGTTGAATCTACTTCTGTAAGCCTGCTCTACAAAATGAAAACTAATAGTTATTTTGCTGCAATTTTATAAAAAAAAAAAAAAAATTTTGCAAAATAAATGTGAACCATACTTTATTGAGATGTAGATTTTATAAGTAACTCAGTGTGTGCACCACTTTGGAGCACTCTTATGGGAATTCTTGTGAAGGTGTACAGCATATGTAAAAATGACCACAACCTAACCTCTCAACAATTTTGAGGCTACATATTTTTATTCCAGACACATAAATCCAAATTATTATACTGGAGATTGACAATCTTAAAGTATTGTCAACCCCCCTCCACCCTGTATATTACTGACCTCTTACTTGACCAGCAGCATAACATTTGCCTATTAATTTGGAGACTTAGGCTGGAGTCACACTTACAGTATAAAAAAATCGGTCCGATTTTGACTGCCGAGAATTGCACAAATGTTCCCAAACAGTGATCTATATGTAATACGTTTGCAATGCAAGGATGCAATTTCCTCACATCTAGTAACAGTGTGACATCCATATGGCATCCATATGCAATGCGATTTTAACATGAGCTTTTACATACAGCAGTTCTCTCTATGTAAATGCTCATGTGAAAATCACATTGTAAAACACAACTGTAAAAATCGTTTTAATGCCAAATAATCTTCAAAACATATACCGTATATACTCGAGTATAAGCCAACCCAAGTATAAGCTGACCCCCCTAATTTTGCCACAAAAAACAGGGAAAACTTAATGCCTCGAATATAAGCCTAGGGTGGGAAATGCAGCAGCTACTGGTAAATGTCAAAAGTAAAAATAGATACCAATAAAAGTAAAATTAATTTAGACATCAGTAGGTTAAGTGTTTTTGAATATCCATATTGAATCAGGAGCCCCATATAATGCTCCATAAAGTTTATGATGGCCCCATAAGATGCTCCCTGCATAAAGGTTAGTGACACATATATAAACAAGCGGCTCAAAAAGCCATAGCCAGCTCACCGACCAGACCAGCAGGCACGGAGCACGGGAGTTCGTCCTGACCCAGATGTCCAGCAGCAGCAAATCCAAATAGAAGATAGATACTCCAGCTCCAATAAAAATGTGAAATCTTTATTTATCCAAAATGGTTAAAATAGAAAATCCTTACATGCGATGGACCAAACAGGTGTTTGCAATGGTATTGGCTACGCGTTTCGACCTGAATCGGTCTTACTCATGCCTATGCCACAGTACAAATGAAGACTACACATATAGTGTTCAGAGACAAAGGCTCTGCCCTCTCCACATCACATGATCTTTTGTAAAAGGTCCTACGAACATACATGTGAGTATAACAAACAATTTAAAACAGTGACGCTAAACAATTAGCAATAATAGTACAATAATTCGTTTCTTTTGTTTAAGCCTAAAGGAAATCGAGTGTTTAGATTAAAAATCCAAAACGCCTCTCTTGTGAGTAGGCGTCTCTTTATATCCCCTCCCCGATTAGACGGATAGATTTTTTCAATGCCATGCACCTTGAAAGATGAAACATCACCATTATGTATCATGCGAAAGTGTTTTGCCGCCATTGACATATTTCTATTAGTTGTATTGCACATATTGGCATCTCTAAGGTGCTCTGTGATACGTGTTTTTAATTTGCGTGATGTGCAACCCACATAAGATTTTTGACACACCGTGCACTCTATTTCGTAAACTACATTTTTTGTATGGCAATTTATAAAGCTATTGATATTATAGCTCTTGAACTTGTCAGAATTCCAAAATTTATTTCCCAATTGCGCGAGTGCTGCAAGCTGCGGTACCGCTTTTAAAAAAGCCCTTACAGTCTAACCAAGTGTTAGATTTGGATTTACTTTTGAATTGAAATGAATTAGGGGCAATTATGTCACCTATCGTTTGTGCCTTTCTTGCAACTATGTTTACACCGTCCTTTAGTAAGTGTGACAGTACTTGATCTTCATAAAGAATAGGTAATCTTTTATTGATAATTTTTCTAATTAAATCGAATTGTGGAGAAAATTGTAGGCATAGATGTAAATTATTTGCATGTATCCTATTTTTATTTTTATTATCATTTGCGCACTTTTTGCTTTTAACGGGGACTAATAAGTCCTCCCTTTGTTTTTTCTCTACTATGTTGATAGCTCTATTTAACGTCCAATTTGGGTAATTTCTGGCTTTCAACTTAGTTTTTAATTCATGAAACTCTTTTGTTTGATCCTCTTTTTTACTGCAATTTCGTTTTAGACTCCCCTACTGGTATGGATTTTATAGTATGGGCTGGGTGACTGCTTTTAGTGTGTAGAATTGTGTTGCCGCTGATTGGTTTTATATGAGTTCGACTGGTAATTGTTTCACCTACAACACCACTCAGCTCCAAATCTAAAAAGGAGATAAATTTATTATTTTGAACGTAAGTCAGATTAGCCAGAGATGGCGAGTAATCTCGCTATACACAAGTATACCCCATGAAATAGCCATGAAAGCGCTAGAGTTCCATTTAAAGGATTATGGCCAATATTCCCAAAGTCTGATAGATTTTTTATTAAGAGTAACATTCTTTCTTATGGAACATAATATTTTTTCATTTGATGGTGAAATGTATGTTCAAAAGTCGGGAGTCCCAATGGGGGCGAAATACTCGCCATCTCTGGCTAATCTGACAATGGCACATTGGGAACAGGAATTCATTTATTCTGTTGAGAATCCTTATGTTGACCACATCTCCTGGTATGGCAGATACATAGATGATACCCTCATTATTTGGGGGGGTGATGTGTCTGCCATACCGGGATTTGTGGAATGCATCAATTCTAATAATTTTGGCATAAAATTTACTTACGTTCAAAATAATAAATTTATCTCCTTTTTAGATTTGGAGCTGAGTGGTGTTGTAGGTGAAACAATTACCAGTCGAACTCATATAAAACCAATCAGCGGCAACACAATTCTACACGCTAAAAGCAGTCACCCAGCCCATACTATAAAATCCATACCAGTAGGGGAGTTTACTAGGCTAAAACGAAATTGCAGTAAAAAAGAGGATCAAACAAAAGAGTTTCATGAATTAAAAACTAAGTTGAAAGCCAGAAATTACCCAAATTGGGCGTTAAATAGAGCTATCAACATAGTAGAGAAAAAACAAAGGGAGGACTTATTAGTCCCCGTTAAAAGCAAAAAGTGCGCAAATGATAATAAAAATAAAAATAAAAATAGGATACATGCAAATAATTTACATCTATGCCTACAATTTTCTCCACAATTCGATTTAATTAGAAAAATTATCAATAAAAGATTACCTATTCTTTATGAAGATCAAGTACTGTCACACTTACTAAAGGACGGTGTAAACATAGTTGCAAGAAAGGCACAAACGATAGGTGACATAATTGCCCCTAATTCATTTCAATTCAAAAGTAAATCCAAGTCTAACACTTGGTTAGACTGTAAGGGCTTTTTTAAATGCAGTACCGCAGCTTGCAGCACTTGCACTCGCGCAATTGGGAAATACATTTTGGAATTCTGACAAGTCCAAGAGCTATATTATAGCAGCAAAATGGAGTAAGAAAATCCCAGATATCATAATAAAAACAAGTAGCTTTATTAACATACAAAAATTACAAAGAATTGGACATCAATAAAATTGCAAATATGCACCATAACAGATGGAACTAAGGAAAAACTCCAGCAGTACAGGTGTGCGTGGGGAACACAGCGTATTTCCGGGGGTAAAGATATAGCTAGTAGTATACGGCCATAGATGTAATCATATCATAGGATTAAGTCCTGCATATGTCCCCCGCTGTCACAAACAGCACCTTATGGGGTGAATACTGAGACCATCAACAAGTCAATAGTGACCACTGCGTGCTTACCCATATATAAACCGGACAGCTCACCCACTGCACACCAGGAACCCCTTAATCCTATGATATGATTACGTCTATGGCCGTATACTACTAGCTATATCTTTACCCCCGGAAATACGTTGTGTTCCCCACGCACACCTGTACTGCTGGAGTTTTTCCTTAGTTCCATCTGTTATGGTGCATATTTGCAATTTTATTGATGTCCAATTCTTTGTAATTTTTGTATGTTAATAAAGCTACTTGTTTTTATTATGATATCTGGGATTTTCTTACTCCATTTTGCTGCTATAATATATGATTCCTGGAGTGGCCCTGTTAAACCAGTTTATCTGGATATTACGAGTGGGAGAGGTACACTGCATTACTCTCGACCCTGTAACATTGTTATGCGTCATGATTTTTTGTTGAACAAGTCCAAGAGCTATAATATCAATAGCTTTATAAATTGCCATACAAAAAATGTAGTTTACGAAATAGAGTGCACGGTGTGTCAGAAATCTTATGTGGGTTGCACATCACGCAAATTAAAAACACGTATCACAGAGCACCTTAGAGATGCCAATATGTGCAATACAACTAATAGAAATATGTCAATGGCGGCAAAACACTTTCGCATGATACATAATGGTGATGTTTCATCTTTCAAGGTGCATGGCATTGAAAAAATCTATCCGTCTAATCGGGGAGGGGATATAAAGAGATGCCTACTCACAAGAGAAGCGTTTTGGATTTTTAATCTAAACACTCGATTTCCTTTAGGCTTAAACAAAAGAAATGAATTATTGTACTATTATTGCTAATTGTTTAGTGTCACTGTTTTAAATTGTTTGTTATACTCACATGTATGTTCGTAGGACCTTTTACAAAAGATCATGTGATGTGGAGAGGGCAGAGCCTTTGTCTCTGAACACTATATGTGTAGTCTTCATTTGTACTGTGGCATAGGCATGGATAAAGGTTAATAATGGCCCCATAAGATGCCACATAAACAAATTTGCCCAATATAATACAGCACAAATGTTGATTATGGCCCCATAAGATGCTCCATACAGACACTTGCCCCATATAGTGCAGCACAAACGTTGATTAGTTGATTATGGCCCCATAAGATGCTCCATACAGACACTTGCCCCATATAGTGCTGCACAAACGTTATGGCCCCATACAGACACTTGCCCCACATAGTGCTGCACAAATGTTATGGCCAAATGCAGACACTTTCCCCATATAGTGCTGCACAAACGTTATGGCACCATGCAGACACTTGCCCCATATAATGCTGCACAAACGTTATGGCCCCATAAGATGCTCCATACAGACACTTGCCCCATTTGCTGTTGCTGCGATAAAAAAAAATCACATACTCACCTCTTATCGCTCAGGCCCCCGGCAATTTCAATATTCACCTGACTTCGTTCCGGTGCAGCTCCATTTTCAGCGTCTTCTGCACTGATGTTCAGGCAGAGGGCACGCACTATCCATGTCTATCCTCTGACCTGAGCGTCACTGCAGAAGATGCTGAAGATGGAGCGGCGCCGCAACGAGGAGCAGGTGAATGTCGCGCAGCGCTCCCCCTCCCCATTATTCTCACCTGCTCCTGGCGCTGTGCAGTCCCTGTTTCCCCGATGCCGGCAGCTTCTTCCTGTACTGAGCGGTCACCGTTACCGCTCATTACAGTAATGAATATGCAGCTCCACCCCTGTGAGAGGTGGAGCCATATATTCATTACTGTAATGAGCGGTACCATGTGATTCCTCAGTACAGGAAGAAGCTGGGGTGCAGAGCAGCCAGGGACCCGCAAGGACCGTGCCAGGAGCAGGTGAGTATAATTAGACAGCCCCCGCTCCCCTTCCCCTGCCGACCCCTGGGTATGACTCGAGTATAAACCGAGAGGGGGACTTTCAGCCCAAAAATGGGCTTAAAATCTCGGCTTATACTTGAGTATATGCGGTATATATATCTATAGAGAGAGAGAAACAGATAGATAGATAGATAGATAGATAGATAGATAGATAGATTGATCTAGATATAAATAGATTAAAAGCTGGCAAATGATCTGCCGCGTACAGTATTGAATAGTATAGGTTAGAATAGCATAGATAGAATAGAAATATACACGTAGAATAGATATACACACCTTCTCATTTAAAGATTTTTCTGTATTTTCATGACTATGAAATTTGTAAATTCACACTGAAGGCATCAAAACTATGAATTAACACATGTGGAATTATATACTTAACAAAAAAGTGTGAAACCACTGAAAATATGTCTTATATCCTAGGTTCTTCAAAATAGCCACCTTTTGCTTTGATGACTGCTTTGCACACTCTCGGCATTCTCTTGATGAGCTTCAAGAGGTAGTGATCGGAAATGGTCTTCAAACTATCTTGAAGGAGTTCCCAGGGATGCTAAGCACTTGTTGACCCTTTTGCCTTCACTATGCGGTCCAGCTCACCCCAAACCATCTCGATTGGGTTCAGGTCTGGTGACTGTAGAGGCCAGGTCATCTGGCGTAGCACCCCATCACACTACTTCTTGGTCAAATAGCCCTTACACAGCCTGGAGGTGTGTTTGGGGTCATTGTCCTGTTGAAATATAAATGATGATCCAACTAAATGCAAACTGGATGGAATAGCATGCCGCTGCAAGATGCTGTGGTAGCCATGCTGGTTCAGTATGCCTTCAATTTTGAATAAATCCTCAACAGTGTCAACAGCAAACCACCCCCACATGATCACACCTCCTCCTCCATGCTTCACGGTGGGAACCAGGCATGTAGATTCCATCCGTTCACCTTTTCTGCACCGCACAAAGACATGGTGGTTGGAACCAAAGATCTCAAATTTGGACTCATCAGACCAAAACACAGATTTCCACTGGTCTGATGTCTATTCCTTGTGTCCTTTAGCCCAAACAAGTCTCTTCCGCTTGCTGCCTGTCCTTAGCAGTCGTTTCCTAGCAGCTATTTTACCATGAAGGCCTGCTGCACAAAGGCAAGAAAAAAGCAGCTAAGTAAAGAAAAAACGAGTGGCCATCATTACTTTAAGAAAAGAAGGTCAGTCAGTCTGAAAACTTTGAAAGTGTCCCCAAGTGCAGTTGCAAAAACCATCAAGCACTACAAAGAAACTGGCTCACATGAGGATCGCCCCAGGAAAGGAAGACCAAGAGTCACCTCTGCTTCTGAGGATAAGTTTATCCGAGTCACCAGCCTCAGAAATCGCAGGTTAACATCAGCTCAGATTAGAGACCAGGTCAATGCCACAAAGAGTTCTAGCAGCAGACACATCTCTACAACAACTGTTAAGAGAAGACTTTGTGCAGCAGGCCTTCATGGTGAAATAGCTGCTAGGAAACCACTGCTAAGGACAGACAACAAGCAGAAGAGACTTGTTTGGGCTAAAGAACACAAGGAATGGACAATAGACCAGTTTAAATCTGCTTTGGTCTGATGAGTCCAAATTTGAAATCTTTGGTTCCAACCACTGTGTCTTTGTGCGACGCAGAAAAGGTGAATGGATGGACTCTACATGCCTGATTCCCACCGTGAAGCATGGAGGAGGAGGTGTGATGGTGTGGGGGTGCTTTGCTGGTGACACTGTTGGGGATTTATTCAAAATTGAAGGCATATTGAACCAGCATGGCTACCACAGCATCTTGCAGCGGCATGCTATTCCATCCGGTTTGCTTTTAGCTGAACCATCATTTATTTTTCAACAGGATAATGACCCCAAACACACCTCCAGGCTGTGTAAGGGCTATCTGACCAAGAAGGAGTGTGATGGGGTGCTATGTCAGATGACCTGATGGTTTGGGGTGAGCTGGACCACAGAGTGAAGACAAAAGGGCCAACAAGTGCTAAGCATCTCTGGGAACTCCTTCAAGATTGTTGGAAGACCATTTCCGGTGACTACCTCTTGAATCGCATCAAGAGAATGCCAAGAGTGTGCAAAGCAGTCATCAAAGCAAAAGGTGGCTACTTTGAAGAACCTAGAATATAAGACATATTTTCAGTTGTTTCATACTTTTTTGTTAAGTATATAATTCCACATGTGTTAATTCATAGTTTTGATGCCTTCAGTGTGAGTTTACAATTTTCATAGTCAGGAAAATACAGAAAAATCTTTAAATTAGAAGGTGTGTCCAAACTTTTGGTCTGTACTGTATGTATATATATCTTTATATTTCATAGACAGATAGATAGCAGAAAAGCCGGTAATTCATGTGTTGGCTTCTGTGAAATAATTGCAGAAATTGACAGGATAGGAGACATGGTTTTCATAAGTAAACCATTGCAGAACATTTAGATTTATATATGTCAGTGTCTAATACTGTTAGTACTATGTGTGTGTAAAATTTGGGACCTGTATGTATTTACTAAAAGAATGTAATCACGGAAAAAACTGGCATGGGCTCCCACGCAATTTTCAGCACCAGAGAGGGAAAGCCAGTGACTGAGGACAGATATTAATAGCCAAGAGAGAGACCATGGTAATTGACCTCCCTGGCTAAAAACACCTGCCCCCAGCTACCCCAGATAAGGCGCATGTGTAAGATGCGCCAATTCTGGCACTTAGCCTCTCTCTTCCCACTGCCCTGTAGTGGTGGCATATGGGGTGATAAGGGGTTAATGTCTCCTTTGTATTGTAAGGTGGCATTAAGCCCATTAGTAATGGAGAGATGTCAATAAGACACCTATCCATTACTAATCCTAAAGTTTGTAAAGGGTTAAATAAACACACACACATGCAGAATAAAGTATTTTAATGAAATGAAAGAAAGCACAGTTTTGCCATCTTTACTCTTCTGCCATTCCAAACAATTCCCTCAATCTCCTTTAATAAATGATAAAATAACAAACCAACAATATACACATACCTGTCCAGCTTACAGTCAGTCCCACGCCACAATCCATATCTAGGGTATATACAGTTTACAACCAGGACTGGTGTTAATGCGACTGTCCTGGTTGTAAACTACTGGGAAATGAATAGCTGGCATTTTCTCATGATCAAGAGTTCATTTGAGTTCATCCCGGCAGGGAGTGCAGCTTCGGTGATGTCACCACTAGTCACTGAAGCTCCGCTTCCAAATTTCCACTTAAAAATTGTTAGGCCTAATAAATGGGGTGCAGCCACGAGACCCAATTAACTACTCCAAATTGTTAGTGCTAAAACTTTATTTCCGTGACAAATTAGAAGGCCAGATTCCCACTTAAAAATTGTGAGACCTAATATAGTGGTATCGCCGCAAGGCCCAATTAGCTATTCCAAATCGTTTTTGCTAAAACTGTGTTTCAGTGGCAAATCAGAAGACTACTCTACTTAAGGCTACGTTCACATTTGCGTTGTGCGGTGCAGCATCAGCGACGCAACGCACAATGCAAATATAAACACATGCACAACGCAGCATTTTGTGACGCATGTGGCCACTTTTGCATGGTTTTTGGCACAGAAAAAACTGCATCATGCAGCGTCCTCTGCTCCCTGACGCATGCACCACAGTGACGCATGCGTCACAAAACGCAAGTGCAACGCATGTCCATGCGCCCCCCCATGTTAAATATAGGGGCGCATTACGCATGCGTCACCGCGGCTGCCCCCGACGCAACGCTAATGTGAACGTAGCCTTACTCATTTGTGAGAAAACTGCACTTCAGAGACAAATCAGAAGGCCAGATTTCCACTTAAAAATTGTTAGGACTAAAATTGCAGCCTCGAGGGTCAGTTAGCTACTCCAAATAGTTTGTGATAAAACTGTGTTTCAGTGCAAACCAGAAAGCCAGTTTTCCACTTAAAAATTATTAGGCCAAATATATTGGTGCAGCGTTGGGGCCAAATTAACTGCTCCAAATAGTTTGTGCTAAAACTGTGTTTTAGCGACAAATTAGAAGGGCAGATTTCCACTAAAAAATTGTTAGGCCTAATATAGTGGTGCAGCCATGAGGCCCAATTACCTACTCCAAATCGTTTGTGCTAAAACTGTGTTTCAGTGGCCAATCAGAAGATTTCCACTTCATTATTGTTAGGCCTAATATAGTAGTGCAGCCACAAGGACCAATTAGCTACATCTGTCCTAGATGCTGAAGCCAGGATCATATTCCTCACCAATCGTAATACCGATGCCTCTGCCATGTGCCAGTCATTACACTGGTTACCCATCCACTCCATAATCCAGAACAAAACTATTACCCTCATCCACAAAACACTCCATGGCTCAGCACCACCTATATCTCCTCCCTGGTCTCAGTCTACCACCCTACCCATGCTCTCTGTTCTGCTAATGACATGAAGATAACATCCTCAATAATCAGAACCTTTCACTCCCGTCTCCAAGACTTTTCACGTGCTGTGCCAATTCTTTGGAATGCACTACCCAGGTTAATACGATTAATCCCCAATCCCCACCGTTTTAAGCGTGTCCTAAAAACGCATTTGTTCAGACTGGCCTACCGCCTCAATTCATTAACCTAACTATTCCTGGGTGGCCCATTCAAAAAAATTAAACTATAAGCAGATTCCTCGTATCATGTTCTCATACACTTTATGCAGTTAATAGCCCTCTGTGTCTGTACTGTTACATATTTAGGCTGTTAACTGGTTCATGCAGCATTACATGAACACCCGATTCTTACACTATGGCTGGTTCAAACAATGAAAGCAATTGTTACCATCCACCTCTCGTGTCTCCCTTTTTCCTCATAGTTTGCAAGCTTGCGAGCAGGGCCCTCACTCCTCTTGGTATCTGTTTGGAACTGTGATTATTGTTATGCTGTAATGTCTATTATCTGTACAAATCCCCTCTATAATTGTAAAGCTATGCGGAATATGTTGGCTCCATATAAATAAAATTATTATTATTATTACATCAAATCATTTGTGCTAAAACTTTGTTTCAGTAGCAACTCAGAAGGCCAGATATCCACCTTAAAATCATTAGGCCTAATATTGTGGTGCAGGTAGGAGGCCCAATTAGCTACTCCAATTCTTTTGTACTAAAATGCTGTTTCAGTGGCAAATCAGAGGGCTAAATTTCCATTTAAAAATCGTCATGCAGATTATAGTGGTGCAGCCACGAGGCCCAATTACCTAATCCAAATCGTTTGTGCTAAAGCTAGAGTTGAGCGACCTTGACCTTTTTAGAGTCGAGCCGGGTTTTGCGAAACCCGACTATGTCCAAAGTCGGGTCGAGTGAAATCGGCCGATTATGACGTAAAGTCGGGATCGACCGAAACACGAAACCCAATGCAAGTCAATGGGGCAGCATAGTCGGCAGTGAGTGGGGGCCAGGAAAACACCTAGAGTGGCCATTTTAATGTCAAAACCATCCATTCTTCTTAATGAAGCTTGTCAAGCGTAATTTACCTTATAATAATTGGAAGGCATTTGAAATTGGGGGTCATTTGGCTAAAGTTGTGGGGGGTAGGGCTGGTTCAAGTAATTAGTGGGCCCAGGAAATCTGGACCACGTCACGGCAGTGGAGCAGGGAGAGGTAAGTATTTCAACTTTGCAAGTGCTGTGAACCTGAGCAAGCAGGGGGGGCCCACTCGTTGGCATTGGCACTGGCACAGGGCCCCTCAAAGTACAGCGGTGTGTTTGCACGGCGGGGGCGCCTCCCACCGGCAGCAACACTTTTGCGTACTATGAGAGGCCCTGTGCCAGTGACGTCGCCAACTAGTATTCCTCCCCCCACCTGATGAAGGAACCTGCACTTTCATCTGCACCTTCCTCTTTGTCCCCGTGTAAGGTGGTATGGTATGCGGGAAGAGCAACCTGACTTTCAGCAGGGTCACAATGTTGTTGTGTAGCGTGCACGGGGAATGTTGCGTTATGGGTCAATGTACCAGCAGACTCATCTATCACTGGCTGGGCAATGGGCACGATGAAGTGGAAACACAGATATAGGCCCAAAGAAGAAAGTGGGCTAAATGCAGTTCAAAATTGGTAACACAGGAATAACCAGGGGGCATTGCAGTGGAGGACAACTGGAATGAGAGGCTGACACAGAGAGTAGGGCCAAATCAGTAAGTAGTCGAAATGCAGTTCAAAATTGGCAACCGTAGTAAACAGGCGGCACAGCTTTGTTCAGTGGAGGAGAACAGCAAGGAGTGGCAGACACCGATAGTAGGCCCCAAACCAACTAGTACGCCAAATGCAGTTGTTCCATTTAACCACAATTTAATGAGAGCCTGAAGATAGAAGCTCAGGAAAGGCAACCTGGGGAACACCTTGGAGTGTAACACACCATCTCTCTCCACCCCATACCCATTTTGTATGGCCTAATGCAGTGTACTTTTCTACAACTACTAAACGAGAGTCGGAAGACCGAAGCAATGGCAAGGAAACCTGGGGAACACCTTAGAGTGTAACACACCCTCTCTCTACACCCCATACCCAATTTGAAGGCCTAATGCAGTGTAGTTTCCAAGAACTACTAAACGAGAGCCGGAAGATCGAAGCTCAGGAAAGGCAACCTGGGGAACACCTTGGAGTGTAACACACCCTCTCGCTACACCCCATACCCAATTTGAAGGCCTAATGCAGCGTAGTTTCCAACAACTACTAAACGAGAGCCGGAAGATCGAAGCTCAGGAAAGGCAACCTGGGGAACACCTTGGAGTGTAACAAACCCTCTCTCTACACCCCATACCCAATTTGTAGGCCTAATGCAGCGTAGTTTCCGACAACTACTAAACGAGAGCATGAAGATCGAAGCTCAGGAAAGGCAACCTGGGGAACACCTTGGAGTGTAACACACCCTCTCTCTACACCCCATACCCAATTTGTAGGCCTAATGCAGCGTAGTTTCCGACAACTACTAAACGAGAGCCGGAATATCGAAGCTCAGGAAAGGCAACCTGGGGAACACCTTGGAGTGTAACACACCCTCTCTCTACGCCCCATACCCAATTTGTAGGCCTAATGCAGCGTAGTTTCCGACAACTACTAAACGAGAGCCGGAATATCGAAGCTCAGGAAAGGCAACCTGGGGAACACCTTGGAGTGTAACACACCCTCTCTCTACACCCCATACCCAATTTGAAGGCCTAATGCAGTGTAGTTTCCAAGAACTACTAAACGAGAGCCGGAAGATCGAAGCTCAGGAAAGGCAACCTGGGGAACACCTTGGAGTGTAACACACCCTCTCTCTACACCCCATACCCAATTTGTAGGCCTAATGCAGCGTAGTTTCCGACAACTTCTAAACGAGAGCATGAAGATCGAAGCTCAGGAAAGGCAACCTGGGGAACACCTTGGAGTGTAACACACCCTCTCTCTACACCCCATACCCAATTTGTAGGCCTAATGCAGCGTAGTTTCCGACAACTACTAAACGAGAGCCGGAATATCGAAGCTCAGGAAAGGCAACCTGGGGAACACCTTGGAGTGTAACACACCCTCTCTCTACGCCCCATACCCAATTTGTAGGCCTAATGCAGCGTAGTTTCCGACAACTACTAAACGAGAGCCGGAATATCGAAGCTCAGGAAAGGCAACCTGGGGAACACCTTGGAGTGTAACACACCCTCTCTCTACACCCCATACCCAATTTGAAGGCCTAATGCAGTGTAGTTTCCAAGAACTACTAAACGAGAGCCGGAAGATCGAAGCTCAGGAAAGGCAACCTGGGGAACACCTTGGAGTGTAACACACCCTCTCGCTACACCCCATACCCAATTTGAAGGCCTAATGCAGCGTAGTTTCCAACAACTACTAAACGAGAGCCGGAAGATCGAAGCTCAGGAAAGGCAACCTGGGGAACACCTTGGAGTGGAACACACCATCTCTCTACACCCCATACCCAATTTGAAGGCCTAATGCAGAGTAGTTTCCAAGAACTACTAAACGAGAGCCGGAAGATCGAAGCTCAGGAAAGGCAACCTGGGGAACACCTTGGAGTGTAACACAACGTCTCTCTACACGACGGAAGGGCTGATTCTTAGGAAGGAAGGCTGTTGGAAATAAGCATTGCGCGTCCGAGGGTGATTATATTCTTATTAGGTATATACTCACCCTCGGACGCGCCCTGCTTCTTTATTTGGAATGAATGTTTATTTGCAATGTGGTGTTGACTTTCTCTATTATTTTGGTAATTAATGATTTTATTATTTTCATTATTTTGCATCTTCTCGGCAATAATATAAAGAAGACGCGACAGGACAACACTCGGTGGATGCCATATGTGTGTTTTCAATTTAAAAAAACTTTCAGTTAACTACTTGCAGGAGAAAGTAATTGTAGCTGGTGGCCATTTTTAGTACTGTACCAGATTAGAGTTGTGTGTTTGTTTTTAATGTTAAAATGTCTGCATTTGATATCTCACCAGTATTTTCTTTTTTATAAGCAAAATACTTATTTTTATATTTTCTGATGTTGGTTCCAGGGGTACACGGCCAGCAGTGCCCTGGTCAGTGTAGTAGTAGTTGAAAGAATGGACCGCAGACAGGCATCGAAGGCCTAAAATAATAACACATGGCTGTAGGCAATTTTAAATTGGTTCCAGGGGTACACGGACAGCAGTGGTGTGGTCAGTGGAGGCCTAGTGGAAGGAGTGACCGCAGACAGGCATCGAAGGCCTAAAATAATAACACATGGCTGTAGGCAATTTTAAATTGGTTCCAGGGGTACACGGGCAGCAGTGACCTGGTCAGTGTAGTAGTAGTTGAAAGACTGGACCGCAGACAGGCATCGAAGGCCTAAAATAAAAAAATTGGGCTGGCTGTAGGCAATTTTAAATTGGTTCCAGGGGTACACGGGCAGCAGTGGTGTGGTCAGTGGAGGCCTAGTGGAAGGAGTGACCGCAGACAGGCATCGAAGGCCTAAAATAATAACACATGGCTGTAGGCAATTTTAAATTGGTTCCAGGGGTACACGGGCAGCAGTGACCTGGTCAGTGTAGTAGTAGTTGAAAAAATGGACCGCAGACAGGCATCGAATGCCTAAAATAATAACACATGGCTGTAGGCAATTTTAAATTGGTTACAGGGGTACACGGACAGCAGTGACCTGGTCAGTGTAGTAGTAGTTGAAAGAATGGACCGCAGACAGGCATCGAAGGCCTAAAATAAAAAAATTGGGCTGGCTGTAGGCAATTTTAAATTGGTTCCAGGGGTACACGGACAGCAGTGGTGTGGTCAGTGGAGGCCTAGTGGAAGGAGTGACCGCAGACAGGCATCGAAGGCCTAAAATAATAACACATGGCTGTAGGCAATTTTAAATTGGTTCCAGGGGTACACGGACAGCAGTGGTGTGGTCAGTGGAGGCCTAGTGGAAGGAGTGACCGCAGACAGGCATCGAAGGCCTAAAATAATAACACATGGCTGTAGGCAATTTTAAATTGGTTCCAGGGGTACACGGACAGCAGTGACCTGGTCAGTGTAGTAGTAGTTGAAAGAATGGACCGCAGACAGGCATCGAAGGCCTAACATAACAAAATTGGGCTGGCTGTAGGCACTTTAAATTGGTTCCAGGGGTACATGGGCAGCAGTGTATGGTCAGTGGAAGTCTAGTGGAAGGAGTGACGGCAGACAGTCTTCGAAGGCCTAACATAACAAAATTGGGCTGACTGTAGGCACTTTTAAATTGGTTCCAGGGTAACACGGCCAGCAGTGGCCTGGTCAGTGTAGTAGTTGTAGAAAGAAGGGACCGCAGACAGGCTTCGAAGGCCTAACATAACAAAAATGTCAAAACAATGGTATTGTCAGTGCCAGGCATTGAAGGATGTCAGCGGCTAGACTACACATTGGTGAAGCTGTGAGAGATAATTTTGCTAGTGGTAGAGCACTGTTTGAGCTGGGGGGGGGAACTGTCTTGTGGCCGGCGGTACAGGCACAGGGCCCCTCATATTACAACGGTGTGTCTGACGTTGGGTGCGCACCACCACCGCCAGAGACACTTTATTGTACTATGAGGGACCCAGTGGCAGTGCCGTCGACCAAAAGCGGCCACACCCACCTCTTCAGACAAACAGCACTCTCAAGGGTCCAAGCGCAAAGTGGCGATAGCACGGCCCCGTGTGGGGAGTTTGGCCATTTCGTGAGGTGGAAACATGTCGTATGCTGGACAATCAGGTGAAGAAAATTACGAGATTGGAAAAGTCATTCAGAATAGTCCACAGGCAAGACCTTTTCATAGGAAAGCTAGGTGTCAGCCGGGCAGGGTGGGGCAAAAGATTTTGAAATCCAGTTGTGGTTCATTTTAATGAAGGTTAGATCATCTACATTTTGGGTAGCCAGACGAGTCCTTTTTTCTGTTAGTATTGAACCTGCAGCACTGAATACTCTTTCTGATAGGACACTAGCTGCCGGGCAAGCAAGCTCCTGCAATGCATATTCTGCCAATTCTGGCCAGGTGTCTAATTTGGATGCCCAGTAATCAAATGGGAATGACGGTTGAGGGAGAACGTCGATAAGGGATGAAAAATAGTTTGTAACCATACTGGACAAATGTTGTCTCCTGTCACTTTGAATTGATGCTGCAGTACCTGTCCTGTCTGCGGTCATAGAAAAATCACTCCACAACCTGGTCAGAAAACCCCTCTGTCCAACGCCACTTCTGATTTCTGCCCCTCTAACACCTCTGGTCTGCTGGCCCCTGGAGCTCGTGTGAGAACGATCACGGGCGCTGTGTGCAGGGAATGCCAGAAGCAAACGGTCAACAAGAGTTGATTGTTTTGTTGCTAATATTAGTTCCAAGTTCTCATGTGGCATAATATTTTGCAATTTGCCTTTATAGCGAGGATCAAGGAGGCAGGCCAACCAGTAATCGTCATCGTTCATCATTTTTGTAATGCGTGTGTCCCTTTTGAGGATACGCAAGGCATAATCCGCCATGTGGGCCAAAGTTCCCGTTGTCAAATCTGCGGTTGTGCTTGGTTGAGGGGCAGTTGCAGGCAAATCTACGTCACTTGTGTCCCTCAAAAAACCAGAACCCGGCCTTGCCACGCCACCAATTTCCCGTGCCCCCGGGAAAGCTTCCTCATTAAAAATATACTCATCCCCATCATCCTCCTCATCCTCCACCTCCTCTTCGCCCGGTACCTCGTCATGTACACTGCCCTGACCAGACAATCGCTGACTGTCATCAAGGCTTTCCTCTTCCTCTGGTGCAGACGCCTGATCCTTTATGTGCGTCAAACTTTGCATCAGCAGACGCATTAGGGGGATGCTCATGCTTATTATGGCGTTGTCTGCACTAACCAGCCGTGTGCATTCCTCAAAACACTGAAGGACTTGACACATGTCTTGAATCTTCGACCACTGCACACCTGACAACTCCATGTCTGCCATCCTACTGCCTGCCCGTGTATGTGTATCCTCCCACAAAAACATAACAGCCCGCCTCTGTTCGCACAGTCTCTGAAGCATGTGCAGTGTTGAGTTCCACCTTGTTGCAACGTCTATGATTAGGCGATGCTGGGGAAGGTTCAAAGAACGCTGATAGGTCTGCATACGGCTGGAGTGTACAGGCGAACGGCGGATATGTGCGCAAAGTCCACGCACTTTGAGGAGCAGGTCGGATAACCCCGGATAACTTTTCAGGAAGCACTGCACCACCAGGTTTAAGGTGTGAGCCAGGCAAGGAATGTGTTTCAGTTGGGAAAGGGAGATGGCAGCCATGAAATTCCTTCCGTTATCACTCACTACCTTGCCTGCCTCAAGATCTACAGTGCCCAGCCACGACTGCGTTTCTTGCTGCAAGAACTCGGACAGAACTTCCGCGGTGTGTCTATTGTCGCCCAAACACTTCATAGCCAATACAGCCTGCTGACGTATGCCAGTAGCTGCCCCATAATGGGAGACCTGGTGTGCAACAGTGGCAGGTGCGGATGGAGTGTTTGTGCGACTGCGGTCTGTGGACGAGCTCTTGCTTCTGCAGGAGGACGAGGAGGAGGAGGAGGAGGGGGTGCGAACGGCTACAGACAACTGTTTACTAGACCGTGGGCTAGGCAGAACTGTCCCAAACTTGCTGTCCCCTGTGGACCCTGAATCCACCACATTTACCCAGTGTGCCGTGATGGACACGTAACGTCCCTGGCCATGCCTACTGGTCCATGCATCTGTTGTCAGGTGCACCTTTGTGCTCACAGATTGCCTGAGTGCATGGACGATGCGCTCTTTAACATGCTGGTGGAGGGCTGGGATGGCTTTTCTGGAAAAAAAGTGTCGACTGGGTAGCTCGTAGCGTGGTACAGCGTAGTCCATCAGGTCTTTGAAAGCTTCGCTTTCAACTAACCGGTAGGGCATCATCTCTAACGAGATTAGTCTAGCTATGTGGGCGTTCAAACCCTGTGTACGCGGATGCGAGGCTAAGTATTTCCTTTTTCTAACCATAGTCTCATGTAGGGTGAGCTGGACTGGAGAGCTGGAGATCGTGGAACTAGCGGGGGTGCCGGTGGACATGGCAGACTGAGAGACGGTGGGAGATGGTATTGTTGCCGCCGGTGCCCTAGATGCAGTGTTTCCTACTACGAAACTGGTGATTCCCTGACCCTGACTGCTTTGGCCTGGCAAAGATACCTGCACAGATACAGCAGGTGATGCGCTAAATGGTGGTCCTACACTGCCGGAAGGGATGTTGCGTTGATGACTAGCTTCATTGGCCGAGGGTGCAACAACCTTAAGGGACGTTTGGTAGTTAGTCCAAGCTTTCAAATGCATGGTGGTTAAATGTCTATGCATGCAACTAGTATTGAGACTTTTCAGATTCTGACCTCTGCTTAAGGAAGTAGAACATTTTTGACAGATGACTTTGCGCTGATCAATTGGATGTTGTTTAAAAAAATGCCAGACTGCACTCTTTCTAGCATCGGATACCTTTTCAGGCATTGCAGACTGAGCTTTAACCGGATGGCCACGCTGTCCTCCACCAGGTTTTGGCTTTGCCACGCGTTTTGGGCAAGATACGGGCCCGGCAGATGGAACCTGTGGCGATGTTGATGCCTGCTGCGGCCCCTCCTCCTCCTCTGCTTCAGAACTGCTGCCGCCTGCACCCTGTTCCCCCAATGGCTGCCAATCGGGGTCAAGAACTGGGTCATCTAATAACTCTTCTTGTACCTCCTGCGCAACTTCGTCTGTGTCACCGTGTCGTTCGGTGGTATAGCGTTCGTGATGGGGCAACATAGTCTCATCAGGGTCTGATTCTTGATCAGCACCCTGCGAGGGCAATGTTGTGGTCTGAGTCAAAGGACCAGCATAGTAGTCTGGCTGTGGCTGTGCGTCAGTGCACTCCATGTCAGATTCAATTTGTAATGGGCATGGACTGTTAACTGCTTCACTTTCTAAGCCAGGGACGGTATGTGTAAAGAGCTCCATGGAGTAACCCGTTGTGTCGCCTGCTGCATTCTTCTCTGTTGTTGTTTTTGCTGAAGAGGACAAGGAAGTGACTTGTCCCTGACCGTGAACATCCACTAACGACGCGCTGCTTTTACTTTTACCAGTTTCACGAGATGAGGCAAAAGAGCTAGAGGCTGAGTCAGCAAGATAAGCCAAAACTTGCTCTTGCTGCTCCGGCTTTAAAAGCGGTTTTCCTAATCCCAGAAAAGGGAGCGTTCGAGGCCTTGTGTAGCCGGACGACGAACCTGGCTCCACAGCTCCAGACTTAGGTGCAATATTTTTTCCCCCACGACCACCTGATGCTCCACCACTACCACTACCCTCATTACCAGCTGACAATGAACGCCCCCGGCCACGACCTCTTCCACTAGACTTCCTCATTGTTTTAAAAACGTAACCAAACTAACGTTATTTGTTGCAGTCACACAACTTACACGGTGAGCTATAACTTCAGTATGATTTAGCTACCCCTTTACAGGTTGGTGAGACCACAGCGAAAATCAGGCCCAATGTTACACACTCTTTTTTTGGTGGCTGCAAATTAGAGAGATGCCCCACACGCAGGACTGTCACTGAAGCACAAATGTTAATATTAATGTCACACTATTATTTTTTTTTTATTTTTATTTTTTTCAGGAACACTTTAGAAACCCCCCAAAAAAAAAAAAATAGATTTTTGCAGGGAGAATTTAGAAAACAAATGTAACAAACTATATGCTTTCTATGGGCCACTGAGTGAGAGATGACGCACACAGGAATCAGGAGTGGCACACAAGCCCAGAGGCCAATATTTTTCTACCAATGATTGATGGAGTTATTTTCTCTGGTAGATTTTGGAACCCAAATCAAGGAAAAAAAATGTAGGCTTTCTATGGACCACAATTGGAGAGAGAGAGAGAGAGAGATGGCACACCCAGGAGTCAAGACTGGCACACAAGCAGAAAGGCCAATATTAATCTCCCACTGTTTTTTTTTTGTTTTTTTTTTTTTTTTTTTTTTTCAGGGAGACTTTAGAAAAAAAAATAATAAAAAAAATATGATTTTATCAGGAAGAATTTAGAAACCAAATAAAATAAAATGATTTTTTCAGGGAGAATTTATAAAACAAATAAAAACAAAAATAGGCGTTCTATGGCCCACTGACTGAGAGATGACGCACACAGGAGTCAGGAGTGGCACACAAACCCAGAGGCCAATATTTTTCTACCAATGATTGATGTAGTTATTTTCTCTGGTAGATTTTAGAACCCAAATCAAGGAAAAAAAATATAGGCTTTCTATGGACCACAATTGGAGAGAGAGAGAGAGAGAGAGAGAGAGAGAGAGAGAGAGATGGCACACCCAGGAGTCAAGACTGGCACACAAGCAGAAAGGCCAATATTAATCTCCCACTGTTTTTTTTGGTTGTTTTTTTTTTTTTTTTTTCAGGGAGACTTTAGAAAAAAAAATAATAAAAAAAATATGATTTTATCAGGAAGAATTTAGAAACCAAATAAAATAAAATGATTTTTTCAGGGAGAATTTATAAAACAAATAAAACCAAAAATAGGCGTTCTATGGCCCACTGACTGAGAGATGACGCACCCAGGAGTCAAGACTGGCACACAAGCAGAAAGGCCAATATTAATCTCCCACTGTTTTTTTTGGTTGTTTTTTTTTTTTTTTTTTCAGGGAGACTTTAGAAAAAAAAATAATAAAAAAAATATGATTTTATCAGGAAGAATTTAGAAACCAAATAAAATAAAATGATTTTTTCAGGGAGAATTTATAAAACAAATAAAACCAAAAATAGGCGTTCTATGGCCCACTGACTGAGAGATGACGCACCCAGGAGTCAAGACTGGCACACAAGCAGAAAGGCCAATATTAATCTCCCACTGTTTTTTTTTTTTTTTTTCAGGGAGACTTTAGAAAAAAAAATAATAAAAAAAATATGATTTTATCAGGAAGAATTTAGAAACCAAATAAAATAAAATGATTTTTTCAGGGAGAATTTAGAAAACAAATAAAACCAAAAATAGGCGTTCTATGGCCCACTGACTGAGAGATGACGCACACAGGAGTCAGGAGTGGCACACAAACCCAGAGGCCAATATTTTTCTACCAATGATTGATGTAGTTATTTTCTCTGGTAGATTTTAGAACCCAAATCAAGGAAAAAAAATATAGGCTTTCTATGGACCACAATTGGAGAGAGAGAGAGAGAGAGAGAGAGAGAGAGATGGCACACCCAGGAGTCAAGACTGGCACACAAGCAGAAAGGCCAATATTAATCTCCCACTGTTTTTTTGGTTGTTTTTTTTTTTTTTTTTTCAGGGAGACTTTAGAAATAAAAATAATAAAAAAAATATGATTTTATCAGGAAGAATTTAGAAACCAAATAAAATAAAATGATTTTTTCAGGGAGAATTTAGAAAACAAATAAAACCAAAAATATGCGTTCTATGGCCCACTGACTGAGAGAGAGAGAGAGATGGAACGCTTAGTACTGGCACACAAGCCCAAAGGGCAATATTAATCTCCCTTTTTTTTTCCAGGGAGAATTTCTGAAACCCAAAAAAAAAATAAAATAGGCTTTCTATGGCCCACTATTTGTGAGAGAGATGGGACGCTCAGGACTGGCACAGATGGCACGCTCAGGACTGGCACAGAAGCCCAGAGGCCAATATTAATCTCCCTTTTTTTCTGGGAGAATTTATAAAACCAAAAAAATATTTAAATAGGCTTTCTATGGCCCACTATTTGTGAGAGAGATGGCACGCTCAGGACTGGCACAGATGGCACGCTCACAACTGGCACACAAGCCCAGAGGCCAATATTAATCTCCCTTTTTTCAGGGAGAATTTCTAAAACCCAAAAAAAAAATAAAATAGGCTTTCTATGGCCCACTATTTGTGAGAGAGATGGGACGCTCAGGACTGGCACAGATGGCACGCTCAGGACTGGCACAGAAGCCCAGAGGCCAATATTAATCTCCCTTTTTTTCTGGGAGAATTTATAAAACCAAAAAAATATTTAAATAGGCTTTCTATGGCCCACTATTTGTGAGAGAGATGGCACGCTCAGGACTGGCACAGATGGCACGCTCACAACTGGCACACAAGCCCAGAGGCCAATATTAATCTCCCTTTTTTCAGGGAAAATTGATAAAACAAAAAAAAAAATTAAATAGGCTTTCTATGGCCCACTATTTGTGAGAGAGATGGCACGCTCAGGGCTGGCTGGCACAGATGGCACGCTCAGGACTGGCACACAAGCCCAGAGGCCAATATTAATCTCCCTTTTTTTCTGGGAGAATTTATAAAACCAAAAAAATATTTAAATAGGCTTTCTATGGCCCACTATTTGTGAGAGAGATGGCACGCTCAGGACTGGCACAGATGGCACGCTCACAACTGGCACACAAGCCCAGAGGCCAATATTAATCTCCCTTTTTTCAGGGAAAATTTATAAAACAAAAAAAAAAATTAAATAGGCTTTCTATGGCCCACTATTTGTGAGAGAGATGGCACGCTCAGGGCTGGCACAGATGGCACGCTCAGGACTGGCACACAAGCCCAGAGGCCAATATTAATCTCCCTTTTTTTCAGGGAGAATTTATAAAACCAAAAAAAAAAATAAATAGGCTTTCTATGGCCCACTATTTGTGAGAGAGATGGCACACTCAGGACTGGCACACAAGCCCAAAGGCCAATATTAATCTCCCACTGTATTTTTATCAGGGAGAATTTATACACCCCACAAAAAAAAATACAGAAAAATGAAAAGGCTTTCTATGGCCCACTATGTGAGAGAGATGGCACACACAGGGATGGCACTCTAGCAGAAATGCCAAATTGCCAATCTTAATCTCCCACCAAAAAAAAAAAAAAAAAAAAAACAGGGAATGTCCTACAATTACTATCTCCCTGCCTGCAGTAATCTCAGCCAGGTATGGCAGGCAGCTACTATCTCCCTGCCTGCAGTAATCTCAGCCAGGTATGGCAGGCAGCAATAAGGAGTGGACTGATGCACAAATGAAATAAAAAGTGTGGACAAACAAAAAAGATAGCTGTGCAGAAAGGAAGGAACAAGAGGATTTGTGCTTTGAAAAAAGCAGTTGGTTTGCACAGCGGCGTACACACAGCAATGCAGCTATCAGGGAGCCTTCTAGGGCAGCCCAATGAGCTACAGCGCTGAGGGGAAAAAAAAAAAAAAAAAAACTTCCACTGTCCCTGCACACCGAGGGTGGTGTTGGACAGTGCAAATCGCTGCAGCACAAGCGGTTTTGTGGTTAATGGACCCTGCCTAACGCTATCCCTGCTTCTGACAAAGCGGCAGCAACCTCTCCCTAAGCTCAGATCAGCAGCAGTAAGATGGCGGTCGGCGGGAACGCCTCTTTATAGCCCCTGTGACGTCGCAGACAGCAAGCCAATCACTGCAATGCCCTTCTCTAAGATGGTGGGGACCAGGACCTATGTCATCACGCTGCCCACACTCTGCGTTTACCTTCATTGGCTGAGAAATGGCGCTTTTCGCGTCATTGAAACGCGACTTTGGCGCGAAAGTCGCGTACCGCATGGCCGACCCCGCACAGGGGTCGGATCGGGTTTCATGAAACCCCGACTTAGCCAAAAGTCGGCGACTTTTGAAAATGTTCGACCCGTTTCGCTCAACCCTAGCTAAAGCTATGATTCAGTGGCAAATCAGAAGGCCAAATTTCCACGTAAAAATCGTTAGGCCTAATAGTGTGTTGCAGCTACGATGCCCACTTAGCTACTCCAACTCATTTGCAAGAAAACTGCACTTCAGAGACAAATTAGAAGGCCAGATTTCCACTTAAAAATTGTTTGGACTAATATTGCAGCCTGGAGGTTCAATTAGCTACTCCAAATAGTTTGTACTAAAACTGTGTTTCAGTGGCAAATCAGAAGGCCAGATTTCCTCTAAAATAATGTTAGGCCTAATATAGAGGAGCAGCCATGATGCCCAATTACCTACTACAGATAGTTTGTGCTAAAACTTTGTTTCAATAGAAAATCAGAAGGCCAGATTTCCAAGTAAAAATCATTAAGCCTAATATTGTGATGAAAAAACAACACAAGAAATAGACCATAAAAGGGGATCACCCAAGGCAATGGATTAAATATGAAAATTACAAATTTTATTAGAATAACACTCATGGACATAGGAAACAACCACATGGAGCACACAATTAAAAGCATTTAAAATTGGTCACACATAGGACCTAGAAACATGAACAAATGGCCCATGATAGAACCCTCCTCCTAGATGCGATCCCTCCCCAAACGCACTGTAATGGCTAATAATAATATATAGTACAGTGTAAGATGTCTGCATGAACAGCACTATTGGCATATAGGGTAAAGCAACACAACCTAAGGAGTATAGTTGTGACCATGATATATAATGCACCAGTCTGTGAATACCTCACACCAGCAGGATTACCTATGTAACACAAATAAGCAGATATGCAAAAAAAAAAAAAAAAAAAAAACCTTTTTGCAATAACGTAAGACATAGACAAAAGCTTAATAAAGCATACACAGTGAATCAGATTAACCCCAAACCACACATATGGCATGTAGGTCTACTCCATTAAGGTATAGAGTTGTATATAATGCAGAGTTAGTTGTGTAGCGATTCCACTGGTCTAGTCTAACGTGGTATATAACCATTGCCATTAAATTGCAAAAGCTCCCATAGTAAGGGAAATAAAAGATCTGCTGAGGAGTGAGGATTCAGATCACCAATAACAAAAAACCAGTATGCAAACCCAGGAGCTGTTCAAGCTCTGTACATAGCCAAGGGGGGTATCAACAGGAGGAGCAGAGACCCTACGCGTGTCGCCACACCAGTGTTACCACGTTAGACAGTATTCACAGACTGGTGCATTATATATCATGGTCACAACTATACTCCTTAGGTTGTGTTGCTTTACCCTATATGCCAATAGTGCTGTTCATGCAGACATCTTACACTGTACTATATATTATTATTAGCCATTACAGTGCGTTTGGGGAGGGATCGCATCTAGGAGGAGGGTTCTATTATGGGCCATTTGTTCATGTTTCTAGGTCCTATGTGTGACCAATTTTAAATGCTTTTAATTGTGTGCTCCATGTGGTTGTTTCCTATGTCCATGAGTGTTATTCTAATAAAATTTGTAATTTTCATATTTAATCCATTGCCTTGGGTGATCCCCTTTTATGGTCTATTTCTTGTGTTGTTTTTTCATGGCTTAGTATAGCATAGACCAGGTTGGATCCCCGTTTCCTATGTGGTGCCCCCGCTCTAGTTATTAGGCCTAATATTGTGATGCAGCCACGAAGCCCAATTAGCTACTTAAAATTGTTTCTGAGAAAACTGTGTTTCAGTGGCCAATCAGAAGGCCAGATTTCCACATAAAAATCATTAGGCCTAATATAGTCTCAATTACCTACTCCAAATAGTTTGAGCTAAAACAGTTACAGTGGGAAATCAGAAGGCCAGATTTCAACTTAAAAATTGTTAGGCCTTTTATAGTGGTGCAGCCATGTAAAAATCATAGTAACATACAGTATAACTGCCGTTGAACTAAAAAACAAGTACCCTATGCTCCTCCAGAACATCACAACTAGGACAATTCGTCACCACCTGCAGAAGTACCTGGGTCTACCAAGTTGCCGTGCTGCAAAGAAGCCCCTGCTCACATCAGCAATGAAGAAGAAAAGACTTGCCTTTTGTAAGAAATATCAAGATTGGACATCTGAAGAGTGGAAGAAAGTGATGTTTAGTGATGAGAGCACTCTCAGGATGGTCAGGGGAGGCTCAAAGGACACGAGACATGACCCATCAACATCAACAATCTAAAGGAGGTGCTGAAGACACTGTGGGTAAACATGGACTCCACATACAGTTAGGGCCAGAAATATTTGGACAGTGACACAATTTTCGTGAGTTGGGCTCTGCATGCCACCACATTGGATTTGAAATGAAACCTCTACAACAGAATTCAAGTGCAGATTGTAACGTTTAATTTGAAGGGTTGAACAAAAATATCTGATAGAAAATGTAGGAATTGTACACATTTCTTTACAAACACTCCACATTTTAGGAGGTCATAAGTAATTGGACAAATAAACATAACCCAAACAAAATATTTTTATTTTCAATATTTTGTTGCAAATCCTTTGGAGGCAATCACTGCCTTAAGTCTGGAACCCATGGACATCACCAAACGCTGGGTTTCCTCCTTCTTAATGCTTTGCCAGGCCTTTACAGCCGCAGCCTTCAGGTCTTGCTTGTTTGTGGGTCTTTCCGTCTTAAGTCTGGATTTGAGCAAGTGAAATGCATGCTCAATTGGGTTTAGATCTGGAGATTGACTTGGCCATTGCAGAATGTTCCACTTTTTGGCACTCATGAACTCCTGGGTAGCTTTGGCTGTATGCTTAGGGTCATTGTCCATCTGTACTATGAAGCGCCGTCCAATCAACTTTGCAGCATTTGGCTGAATCTGGGCTGAAAGTATATCCCGGTACACTTCAGAATTCATCCGGCTACTCTTGTCTGCTCTTATGTCATCAATAAACACAAGTGACCCAGTGCCATTGAAAGCCATGCATGCCCATGCCATCACGTTGCCTCCACCATGTTTTACAGAGGATGTGGTGTGCCTTGGATCATGTGCCGTTCCCTTTCTTCTCCAAACTTTTTTCTTCCCATCATTCTGGTACAGGTTGATCTTTGTCTCATCTGTCCATAGAATACTTTTCCAGAACTGAGCTGGCTTCTTGAGGTGTTTTTCTGCAAATTTAACTCTGGCCTGTCTATGTTTGGTATTGATGAATGGTTTGCATCTAGATGTGAACCCTTTGTATTTACTGTCATGGAGTCTTCTCTTTACTGTTGACTTAGAGACAGATACACCTACTTCACTGAGAGTGTTCTGGACTTCAGTTGATGTTGTGAACGGGTTCTTCTTCACCAAATTAAGTATGCGGCGATCATCCACCACTGTTGTCATCCGTGGACGCCCAGGCCTTTTTGAGTTCCCAAGCTCACCAGTCAATTCCTTTTTTCTCAGAATGTACCCAACTGTTGATTTTGCTACTCCAAGCATGTCTGCTATCTCTCTGATGGATTTTTTCTTTTTTTTCAGCCTCAGGATGTTCTGCTTCACCTCAATTGAGAGTTCCATTGACCGCATGTTGTCTGCTCACAGCAACAGCTTCCAAATGCAAAACCACACACCTGGAATCCACCCCTGACCTTTTAACTACTTCATTGATTACAGGTTAACGAGGGAGGCGCCTTCAGAGTTAATTGCAGCCCTTAGAGTCCATTGTCCAATTACTTTTGGTCCCTTGAAAAAGAGGACGCTATGCAATACAGAGCTATGATTCCTAAACCCTTTCTCCGATTTGGATGTGGAAACTATCATATTGCAGCTGGGAGTGTGCACTTTCAGCCCATATTATATATATAATTGTATTTCTGAACATGTTTTTGTAAACAGCTAAAATAACAAAACTTGTGTCACTGTCCAAATATTTCTGGCCCTAACTGTACTTAGCCAGCCTTGCTGAATCCATCCTAAACGACTGCAGATGGTGATAAAATGTAAGGGTGACATGACAAAATACTAATTGTAATAAAATATCCACAATAAAACACTTGAATCCACTTGCATATTAAGATTTTGTGGTTTCATTGAACTTGTAAAGATTTTTTTTCCAGCACTGTAGTAACATAGTTCGCAAGGCCGAAAAAAGACATTTGTCCATTAGGTTCAGCCTATATTCTGTCAGAATAAATCCCCAGATCTACGTCCTTCTAAGGAACCTAATAACTAGAAAATTCAAAACACCCAAAAGCATGGTAGAAACTATAAAGTATTTATGAACAATTAATTATATATATATCAGTGATAATGACTACCCTTGGTGTTAAAGCAAAAATGGAAAAGTGGCAACCACTCACAACCAGAAGCCAAACCAACCACCAGAACTAAGGATGCACCAGGAAGACTATACACTATATGCACTTAGCACTTTGTTTTGGTGTAGCACTGTTCAGTGTCTAAGGGAGGTTCCTATATGTATTAGTGGACCCTTTCCCTAGGTTACTTCTCTTGTACTAAAGCACTTCATACTTTTTTGCAACATTGCACATTGTTTTATGGTTGATTATTCCCCTTAGCATTTATTTTTTTCTTTTATAAAAAAAAATTTCAGGGAACTATTTACCCCGATTCTGGGGATTAATTACCTTGCACAGATATATGAGTGATCATTATACTAATTGTGCTTAAGGGTTTATATTTCCTTTTAATTATCGAATATAGACTGTCCTGTTTCGCACACAATTTGCTTATCTATTGATTTTATTTATTCTGTATTGCTGCTATTTATTAATAAAGATATTATTTTATATGATTCAGTTTGGTCCTCCTGGTGCATCCTTTGTTCTGGTGGTTGGTTTGGAACCTAATAACTGTAAGATACAATATTGTTACGCTCCAGAAAGACATCCAGGCCTCTCTTGAACCCCTCGACTGAGTTTGCCATCACTACCTCAGGCAAGGAATTCCAGATTCTCACTGCCCTAAAGTGTAAAGAATCCTCTTCTATGTTGGTGGAAAAACCTTCTCTCCTCCAGATGCAGAGAATACCCCCTTGTGACCGTCACCTTCCCTGGTATTAACAGATCCTCGGAGAGATATTTGTTTTGTCCTGTCTACTAATCAGTAGGGATGGGTGAGCACTAAAATGCTAAAATGCTCGGGTGCTCGCTGCTCTGGTTGAGCAAATTGGAATACTCGGGTACTCGACCCGAGGAACGAGCCCAAAGTAAGTCTATGGGAGTATTTTTACTGTGATCTGAAAATGATGGAAACACTGCTCAAATGACATCGGAACATCATGCGGATCGCCCGTGGAAGCATTTCTGACTCCTAGGTCACAGCTGTAAGCAATGTTGTCAGAGTTTCATGACATTTTTACAGGTGCACAAAAAAACATACAAAAACGAAACCAATATGGATTTTGCTGGGAAATATGTTAAGGTACATCCTTTCCAGGGTAAGGTGTTGTATATAAGGCAAAATAATTAATCCCAGACCAAAATGTTCCTCCACCACGCAGTGTTTTTGATGCATTTTTCAACTTTAATATTGCTTTCAACCAATACAAATGCATTCACTGGGAAACGTCATTGTAACATGTAACAACCCTAGCTGGTCATGTGTTGTGTGACACATAAGGAGACACATCTTGTTTCATTTATGAAGGATGGACTCTTAAAGTCACAAAGCCTATTTTTAGAGGGGCATCAGGCAGCACTAATATTCTTAAAGGGCCATAATTAAACAGTGGGTTTCCTATGCTGTTATTGCCTATGCAGCAGGTGGCTGGGCTGCCAAGAATTATGAGGCACCCCAATACCCCTTTCACGAGAGGTACAGGAGGGCTTCCTGAAAAAAAATGTTGCACTGAATGCAAGGCCTGCCCTGCTATCAAGTCATATGCACACCAAGAATCCTTTGAACCCAGGTACTGGATGGCCACAGAAAACCCACTTCACATGCAGGCGTCTGCTCCAGAGGTAGTCTGCTCCATTCATCTTTTAACTTCCATCTTTTAAATTACATCTTTTTAATTGCTTTGAATTAGACTGAATTATAGAATGCATTTGGCCAGTCATCACTGCTACAATATTATCATCATCATCATCATCATTATCTGTACTATCTAACTCGAGCTGTTCTCCTCTTCCCACAGGTATGCACTGAATGTCTCCAAGACGCTGAATGTCTATCTGATCTCCATTTTTTTTCCTCTGGTATGCACTGAAATGTCTTCAGCTTCCTCTAGATCCTGAATGTCTATCTGATCTCCATTTTTTTCCTCTGATATGCATTTCTCACTAGTGATGTGCGAGTGTACTCGTTGCTCAGGTTTTCCCGAGCACGCTAGGGTGGTCTCTGAGTATTTATGACTGCTCAAAGATTAAGTTTTCATTGCCTCAGCAGAATGATTTACAGCTAGCATGATTTACAGCTAGCAGCCAGCTTGATTACATGTGGGGATTACCTTGTAACCAGGCAACCCCAACATGTACTCAGCCTGGCTAATAGCTGTAAATCATTCAGCTGCCATGATGAAAACTAAATCTCCAAACACTAACAAATACTTGGAGATCACCCGAGCATGCTCGGGAAAACCCGAGCAATGAGTACACTCGCTCATCACTACTGCTCACCCTTAACTTTTGTTCCATAATGTACTTCACTTCTCTGGTGTATTCCATGCATACCTCTGAGTGGTCAGTCTAATCCCTCCTCCCCTTTTATGATCTTTGTTTTACTCTGAACATGCGTTCTGGACACACATGCTCTCACAGCTGAACACACTTACCTGCTCCAGACGTAGTCTGCTCCATTCATCATTTAACTTCCATCTATTAAATAACATCTTTTTAATTACTTTGAATTAGTCTGAATTGGACTGGAATTGACTGGAATGTAACAGAATAGCAAACCTCCACAATGTTTCGGTTTCTTTTCTCTTTCACTCCCATACTACTTTCCTTCTTACAATCTCCTGCAATCCCTCTACCTAGTAAAGAACTAGTCATTTATCCCTCCATCCTCCCCAGCCATCTCACCTTCTCCTCAGAACTGTTCCTCCACATACAATCCTCTTTCTCCAGACAAACACGGCCACACCATGTCCTATCCTGCTCCCACCTTCTAACGCTCTGTCTGCTACTCCTCATCTTTGGTGATGTATCCCCAAGTCCCAGCCCTCCTCAACACATCCCCACACTCATTTCTAACCCCCACCATGATCCTCTGCATGTTTTCTCAACCATGATAACCTCATACCCATTCATCCAGCCCCCACTTCCCCAGTCCCTCTACCTGGAGCACCATGGAACGCACGCTCTGTCTGCAACAAACTGCCAAGAATCCATGACTTCTTCATCACCAACAAAGTCTCCTTCCTTGGCATCACTGAAACGTGGCTCACCCCCTCTGACTGACCTCTCGAGCTATGCTTTCCTATGGCAGATTCCCCAGCAACAAACGTGGAGGAGGAGTTGGCTTGCTCCTATCCAACAACTGCTCCTTTACTCCAATCGCACTACCACCCTCTGCTGCTTTTCCCTCTTTGAGGTGCATTCCATCCCCATCTATTCCCTCTCCAGCCTCCAGCTGGCTGTCATCTACTGCCCCCCAGAACTAGCCATCTCCACCTTTATTGACCACCTCACCACCTGGCTCCTTCATTTCCTCTCTGCTGACATCTCCACTATCATCATGGGTGACTTCAACATCCCCATTGACACTTCCACCTCAGGTACCTCTAAAATTTTATCACTGACTGCCTCCTTTGGCCTCACTCAATGGTCCTCTGAGGCCACTCACAATGATGGCCACATGCTGGACCTCATCTTCACCCGCCTCAGCTCCCTTACTAATCTCGCTAACTGTCCCCCCGTCTGAAAACAACCTACTGACATTCTCTTCCCTCTCCTCTCCTAGTGTGCAACCCCAGCTCTATAAACTCACTCACCCGCGCAGAAATCTCAAACATCTCAACTTACATTCACTTTCTGAGTCCTTTTTCCCTCGTACAGACATAGCCTCCCTTCATGACACAGATGCTGCTGACACTTTTTATAACACTAAAATAGCAGCTACACTTGATTCTGCTGCCCCGCTCATGCATAGCAAAACTCATACACTCAACAGGCAGCCCTGGCTGACCAGCCTGATTAAAGAACTGAGACGGGCTTCCAGGATCGCTGAGCGGAGATGGAAGTGATCACGCTCTGCCGACCACTTCACTGCATACAAGCAGTCCCTCGCCGACTTTAAGTCCACGCTCACTGCCGCAAAACAAACTTACTTCTCATCTCTCATATCCTCCCTGTCTCACAACCCTAAACAGCTTTTCAACACTTTCAATTCTCTACTCTGTCCCCCCACAACTCCTCCCTCCCCTCTCATTTCTGCTGGAATCTTTGCCTCTTTCTTTAAACAGAAGATCAATACGATCAGAGAAAGCTTTGGCCTGCAGCACACAATGCCCCTCTTGGCTGCTCAACCCTGTTTCCCCCAAAACCAGCTTCTCCACAATGACAGAAGATCAGCTCTCCACCCTCCTGTCAAGAACACACCTCACTACTTGACCGCTTGACCCGCTACTGTCCCACCTCATCCCTAACCTTGCAACGGTCTTCAAACCAACCCTATCACACCTCTTCAACCTCTCATTCACAACAGGTGTCTTCCCCTCATCCTTCAAGAATGCCAAGATCACACCCATCCTCAAAAAGCCCTCCCTCGACCCATCCTCTGTGTCTAGCTATCGCCCGATATCTCTTCTCCCTTACGCCTCCAAATTACAGGAACAACATGTCTATCTTGAACTGTCCTCCCACCTCTCCTCCTGCTACCTCTTTGACTGGTTACAATCTGGCTTCCGACCCCATCACTGAACTGAAACTGCCCTAACTAAAGTCACCAATAACCTACTAACTTCCAAGAGCAAGCGACACTACGCTGTCCTCCTTCTCCTGGACCTGTCTTCTGCCTTTGACACTGTGGTCCACTCACTTCTGCTACAGATCCTTTCATCTCTTGGCATCACAGACCTGGCCCTATCCTGGATCTCGTCATATCTGACAGACCAAATATTCAGTGTCTCCCTCCCCCACACCACCTCCTCACTCCGCCCCTTGTCTGTCGGTGTTCCTCAAGGCTCTGTTCTAGGACCCCTACTCTTCTCCATCTACAACTTCATCCTGGGTAGTGTTGAGCGATACCTTCCGATATTTAGAAATATCGGTATCGGATTGAATCAGCCGATATTCAAAAAATATCGGATATCGCCGATACCGATACCCAATACCAATGCAAGTCAACGGGACAAAAATATCGGAATTAAAATAAACCCTTTCTTTCCTTGTAGGCTAATTCTACATGAAGGCAAACAACTAAGAATAATGAAGACACAAAAGAGCATAGTAGAACCAAAAACACTCAGTTTCAAAAAATCACAGTAGTCTGCAAGTGCTAGTAAAAAGATGTAAAAAACAGGGTATTTGGTTGATACGTTTTTTGCAAAAAATGTATACTAAGCTGCTCCACCAAACGTCAAGGTATACCCATATCAGAGCAGTCCTAACTGATGTATGCAATCCCTGTCTGATGTATTTAAAAACCTGATCATCTGTATATTACCTGTGTGAACAGGGTTCAGAGAGGAAAAATCCATGTGGACATGCTGAGTGGAACAGCTTTTGAGCAGATAGCCCAAGAGGAGTGGTGGGTAACTCCCTAGTCTTGTAGACACAAGAGAACAATTATAGATACAGGAACACATGGGCTACTTGTTCACTGAACAAGTCTGTAGGAAAATGTTCACACACCACCAAGAAACTTGAAGACACAAAAGAGCGTAGTAGAACCAAAAACACTCAGTTTCAAAAAATCACAGTAATCCGCAAGTGCTAGTAAAAAGATGTAAAAAACAAGGTATTTGGTTGATACGTTTTTTGCAAAAAATGTATACTAAGCTGCTCCACCAAATGTCAAGGTATACCCATATCAGAGCAGTCCAAACTGATGTATGCAATCCCTGTCTGACGTATTTAAAAACCTGATCATCTGTATATTACCTGTGTGAACAGGGTTCAGAGAGGAAAAATCCATGTGGACATGCTGAGTGGAACAGCTTTTAAGCAGATAGCCCAAGAGGATTGGTGGGTAACTCCCTAGTCTTGTAGACACAAGAGAACAATTATAGACTTTCCATCGTAATGAGATGCAGCACAGATGTCATTCATACCCCCTTGGCGCCAAGCGCCACCTCCTCAGTGTAGTTTGAATCTGACCCGGTGCCTGCGCTTTTATGTTATCCCTTGGGCATGCGCAGTTAGGGCTGCCCGTCTTCTGACATAATTTCTTGTCAGGCTGACTGCGGCTGTGCGGCCGCGTTTCCCGAGATCCCGCCCGGCAGTGTCTTCTGAGTTATTCACACTGCGGGGCTGGGATTCATGGGCATGCGCAGTGCATATCTTCGCCTCTCACTCATCTCCTTTTGCCTTCTTCAGACTGTGCGGCGTCAGCTGATCCCTAAGCGCATGCCACGGTGATTAGGGATCAGCTGACGCCGCACAGTCTGAAGAAGGTGGAGGGAGATGAGTGAGAGGTGAACATATGCACTGAGCATGCCCAGGAATTCTAACCCCACAGTGTGAATAAATCAGAAGAGACTGCGGGGTGGGATTTCGGGCAGCACGGCCGCACAGGTGCAGTCAGCCTGACATCAAATGATGTCAGAAGACGGGCAGAGCTAACTGCGCATGGCCAAGGGATAACATAACAGCGCAGTCTCCAGGACAGATTCAAACAATGCTCTGGAGGCGGCGCACGGTGCCAAGGGGGTACAAATGACAGCTGTGCTGCGGCTGATTAGGAAGGAAAGTCCTGCGCTCCGGGACTTTCACGGTATGAGGGGACAATTTTTATGAGTGTTTAGTTCAGCGTGTGCAAGGAGCATAACTAAAAGAGCCACCTTTTCCTTGTGCAGAATTAGTGCTGCACAAGGTGGCTCTTTTAGTTACAAACGCCTGGGGGGGACAGGTGTTATGAACTGGTGATTCAGAACCACAATGGACCTAGTGGTTAAGAGCACACAAAGTGACCTGATAGTTACTATTAACATAGGACGAGCTCTGAGACGTGGGAACTCTGCTGACCGCAATCCCTAATCCTATCATACCACACTAGAGGTAGCCGTGGAGCGCTCCTGACCAGACCTAGGCGCCTCGGGCACAGCCTGAGAAACTAGCTAGCCCTGAAGATAGAAAAATAAGCCTACCTTGCCTCAGAGAAATTCCCCAAAGGAAAAGGCAGCCCCCCACATATAATGACTGTGAGTAAAGATGAAAATACAAACACAGAGATGAAAAAGATTTTAGCAAAGTGAGGCCCGACTTACTGAATAGACCGAGGATAGGAAAGATAGCTTTGCGGTTAGCACAAAAACCTACAAACAACCACGCAGAGGGCGCAAAAAGACCCTCCGCACCGACTAACGGTACGGAGGTGCTTCCTCTGCGTCTCAGAGCTTCCAGCAAGCAAGAAAAACCAATATAGCAAGCTGGACAGGAAAAATAGCAAACAAAAGTAACACCAGCAAAACTTAGCTTATGCAGGGCAGACAGGCCACAAGAACGATCCAGGAGAGAGCAAGACCAAAACTGGAACATTGACTGGAGGCCAGGAACAAAGAACTAGGTGGAGTTAAATAGAGCAGCACCTGACGACTTAACCTCGTCACCCGAGGAAGGAAACTCAGAAGCTGCAGCCCCACTCACATCCACCAAAGGAAGCTCAAGGACAGAACCAGCCGAAGTACCACTCATGACCACAGGAGGGAGCTTGACCACAGAATTCACAACAGTACCCCCCCCCTTGAGGAGGGGTCACCGAACCCTCACCAGAGCCCCCAGGCCGACCAGGATGAGCCAAATGAAAGGCACGAACCAGATCGGCAGCATGAACATCAGAGGCAAAGACCCAGGAATTATCTTCCTGACCATAACCCTTCCACTTAACCAGGTACTGGAGTTTCCGTCTCGAAATACGAGAATCCAAAATCTTCTCCACTATATACTCCAACTCCCCCTCAACCAAAACCGGGGCAGGAGGATCAATGGATGGAACCACAGGTGCCACGTATCTCCGCAATAACGACCTATGGAACACATTATGGATGGAAAAAGAAGCAGGAAGGGTCAAACGAAAAGACACAGGATTAAGAACCTCAGAAATCCTATACGGACCAATGAAACGAGGCTTAAACTTAGGAGAGGAAACTTTCATAGGAATATAACGAGACGACAACCAAACCAAATCCCCAACACGAAGTCGGGGACCCACATAGCGCCTGCGGTTAGCGAAACGTTGAGCCTTCTCCTGGGACAATGTCAAATTGTCCACTACATGAGTCCAAATCTGCTGCAAGCTATCCACCACAGTATCCACACCAGGACAGTCCGAAGACTCAACCTGCCCTGAAGAGAAACGAGGATGGAAACCAGAATTGCAGAAAAACGGCGAAACCAAAGTAGCCAAGCTGGCCCGATTATTAAGGGCGAACTCAGCCAAAGGCAAAAAGGACACCCAATCATCCTGATCAGCTGAAACAAAACATCTCAGATATGTTTCCAATGTCTGATTGGTTCATTCAGTTTGGCCATTTGTCTGAGGATGGAAAGCCGAGGAAAAAGACAAATCAATGCCCATCCTAGCACAAAAGGCTCACCAAAACCTCGAAACAAACTGGGAACCTCTGTCAGAAACGATGTTCTCCGGAATGCCATGTAAACGAACCACATGCTGGAAAAACAATGGCACCAAATCAGAGGAGGAGGGCAATTTAGACAAGGGTACCAAATGGACCATCTTAGAGAAGCGATCACAAACCACCCAAATGACTGACATCTTTTGAGAGATGGGGAGATCCGAAATAAAATCCATAGAGATATGTGTCCAGGGCCTCTTTGGGACTGGCAAGGGCAAAAGCAACCCACTGGCACGAGAACAGCAGGGCTTAGCCCGAGCACAAATCCCACAGGACTGCACAAACGAACGCACATCCCGCGACAGAGACGGCCACCAAAAGGATCTAGCCACTAAATCTCTGGTACCAAAGATTCCAGGATGACCAGCCAACACCGAACAATGAACCTCAGAGATAACTCTACTCGTCCATTTATCAGGGACAAACAGTTTCTCCGTTGGGCAATGGTCAGGTCTATTAGCCTGAAATTTTTGCAGCACCCGCCACAAATCAGGGGAGATGGCAGACAAAATTACCCCCTCCTTGAAAATACCCGCCGGCTCAGGCAAACCCGGAGAGTCGGGCACAAAACTCCTAGACAGGGCATCCACCTTCACATTTTTAGAGCCCAGAAGGTACGAAACCACAAAGTCAAAACGGGAGAAAAACAGCGACCAACGAGCCTGTCTAGGATTCAACCGTTTGGCAGACTCAAGATAAGTCAAGTTCTTGTGATCAGTCAAGACCACCACGCGATGCTTAGCTCCTTCAAGCCAATGACGCCACTCCTCGAATGCCCATTTCATGGCCAGCAACTCTCGATTGCCAACATCATAATTATTCTCAGCAGGCGAAAACTTCCTGGAAAAGAAGGCACATGGTTTCATCACCGAGCCATCAGAACTTCTTTGCGACAAAACAGCCCCTGCTCCAATCTCAGAAGCATCAACCTCGACCTGGAACGGGAGCGAAACATCTGGCTGGCACAACACAGGGGCAGAAGAAAAATGACGCTTCAACTCCTGAAAAGCTTCCACAGCAGCAGAAGACCAATTGACCACATCAGCACCCTTCTTGGTTAAATCAGTCAACGGTTTAGCAATACTAGAAAAATTATTGATGAAGTGACGATAAAAATTAGCAAAGCCCAGGAACTTTTGCAGACTCTTCAGAGATGTCGGCTGAGTCCAATCATAAATGGCCTGAACTTTAACAGGGTCCATCTCGATAGTAGAAGGGGAAAAAAATGAAACCCAAAAATGAAACCTTCTGAACACCAAAGAGACACTTTGACCCCTTCACAAACAAAGAATTTGCACGCAGGACCTGGAACACCATTCTAACCTGCTTCACGTGAGACTCCCAATCATCCGAGAAGACCAAAATATCATCCAAGTATACAATCAGGAATTTATCCAGGTACTCTCGGAAGATGTCATGCATAAAGGACTGAAATACTTATGGAGCATTAGCAAGCCCGAATGGCATAACAAGGTACTCAAAATGGCCCTCGGGCGTATTAAATGCTGTTTTCCATTCATCGCCCTTTTTAATACGCACAAGATTATACGCACCACGAAGATCTATCTTGGTGAACCAACTAGCCCCCTTAATCCGAGCAAACAAATCAGACAGCAGCGGCAAGGGGTACTGCAATTTGACTGTGATTTTATTTAGAAGGCAGTAATAAATACAAGGTCTCAGCGAACCATCCTTCTTGGCCACAAAAAAGAACCCTGCTCCCAATGGCGACGACGACGGGCGAATATGACCCTTCTCCAAGGATTCCTTTACGTAACTCCGCATAGCGGCGTGCTCAGGTACAGACAAATTAAACAGTCGACCTTTAGGAAACTTACTACCAGGAATCAAATCGATAACACAATCACAATCCCTATGCGGAGGTAGGGCACTGGACTTGGGCTCATCAAATACATCCTGGTAATCTGACAAGAACTCTGGGACCTCAGAAGGGGTGGATGATGAAATAGACAGAAATGGAACATCACCATGTACCCCCTGACAACCCCAGCTGGACACAGACATAGATTTCCAATTGAATACTGGGTTATGGACTTGTAGCCATGGCAACCCCAACACGACCACATCATGCAGATTCTGCAACACCAAAAAGCGAATATCCTCCTGATGCGCAGGAGCCATGCACATGGTCAGTTGGGTCCAATACTGAGGCTTATTCTTGGCCGAAGGCGTAGCATCAATTCCTCTCAATGGAATAGGATGCTGCAAGGGCTCCAAGAAAAACCCACAGCGCCTAGCAAACTCCAAGTCCATCAAATTCAGGGCAGCGCCTGAATCTACAAATGCCATGACAGAATAGGATGACAACGAGCAGATCAAAGTAACGGACAAAAGAAATTTCGACTGTACCATACCAATGGTGGCAGACCTAGCGAAACGCTTAGTGCGCTTCGGACAATCGGAGATAGCATGAGTGGAATCACCACAGTAAAAACACAGCCCATTCCGACGTCTGTGTTCTTGCCGTTCAGCTCTGGTCAAAGTCCTATCACATTGCATAGGCTCAGGTTTATACTCAGATAATACCGCCAAATGGTGCACAGTTTTACGCTCATGTAAGCGTCGATCGATCTGAATGGCCAAAGACATAGACTCATTCAGACCAGCAGGCATAGGAAATCCCACCATGACATCCTTAAGGGCTTCAGAGAGACCCTTTCTGAAAATTGCTGCCAGAGCACATTCATTCCATTGAGTGAGCACAGACCACTTCCTAAACTTCTGACAATATATCTCTACCTCATCCTGACCCTGACACAGAGCCAGCAAGATTTTCTCTGCCTGATCCACTGAATTAGGTTCATCATAAAGCAACCCGAGCGCTAGAAAAAACGCATCAATATCACATAATGCAGGATCTCCTGGCGCAAGGGAAAATGCCCAGTCTTGAGGGTCGCCACGTAATATAGAAATAATGATCTTTACTTGTTGAACTGGGTCACCAGAGGAGCGGGGTTTCAAAGCCAGAAATAGTTTACAATTATTTTTAAAATTTAGAAACTTAGCTCTATCTCCAGAAAATAACTCAGGAATAGGAATTTTAGGTTCTAACATAGGATTCTGAACCACTAAATCTTGAATGTTCTGTACACTTATAGCGAGATTATCCATCAAAGAGGACAGACCTTGAATGTCCATGTCTACACCTGTGTTCTGAACCACCCTGATGTAAAGGGGAAAAGAAAGACAAAACACAGTGCAAAGAAAAAAAAATGGTCTCAGAACATCTCTTTTCCCTCTATTGAGAAGCATTAGTACTTTGGGCCTCCAGTACTGTTATGAACTGGTGATTCAGAACCACAATGGACCTAGTGGTTAAGAGCACACAAAGTGACCTGATAGTTACTATTAACATAGGATGAGCTCTGAGACGTGGGAACTCTGCTGACCGCAATCCCTAATCCTATCATACCACACTAGAGGTAGCCGTGGAGCGCTCCTGACCAGACCTAGGCGCCTCGGGCACAGCCTGAGAAACTAGCTAGCCCTGAAGATAGAAAAATAAGCCTACCTTGCCTCAGAGAAATTCCCCAAAGGAAAAGGCAGCCCCCCACATATAATGACTGTGAGTAAAGATGAAAATACAAACACAGAGATGAAAAAGATTTTAGCAAAGTGAGGCCCGACTTACTGAATAGACCGAGGATAGGAAAGATAGCTTTGCGGTCAGCACAAAAACCTACAAACAACCACGCAGAGGGCGCAAAAAGACCCTCCGCACCGACTAACGGTACGGAGGTGCTCCCTCTGCGTCTCAGAGCTTCCAGCAAGCAAGAAAAACCAATATAGCAAGCTGGACAGGAAAAATAGCAAACAAAAGTAACACCAGCAAAACTTAGCTTATGCTGGGCAGACAGGCCACAAGAACGATACAGGAGAGAGCAAGACCAATACTGGAACATTGACTGGAGGCCAGGAACAAAGAACTAGGTGGAGTTAAATAGAGCAGCACCTGACGACTTAACCTCGTCACCCGAGGAAGGAAACTCAGAAGCCGCAGCCCCACTCACATCCACCAAAGGAAGCTCAAGGACAGAACCAGCTGAAGTACCACTCATGACCACAGGAGGGAGCTTGACCACAGAATTCACAACAGACAGGTTCCCTTTAATTTCTGTAGTAGTGTGAGTGTGGAGGGAGCAGAAAAATTTGCCGGATACACAGAAGGGGATCAGCTGACATTACTGAACCCCAATAACACGGCAGCAAGTGTTGACTGTGCAGACAGCACTTCCGGGCAGCAACTGGCGGTGTTGGAGCCCAGGGTCAATGCTAGACGTAGAGTGTAGGCCGAGGCCTAATTGGAGCAAGTTTTATATCTGTTGTAGTCTTAGTGTGGAGGGAGCAGGAGACATTGCCGCACACACAGCAGGGGAGCAGCTGGCGTTACTGAACCCCAATAACAGGAGCAACTGTTGACTGTGCAGACAGCACTTCCGGGTAGCAACTGGCAGTGTTGGAGCCCAGGGTCAATGCTGGAAACTGAGTGGAGAAATTGCCACACACAAAGCAGGGGAGCAGCTGGCGTTACTGAACCCCAATAACAGAGGAGCAACTGTTGACTGTGCAGACAGCACTTCCGAGCAACAACTGACGGTGTTGGAGCCCAGGGTCAATCAGAATGTTGGACGAGGCCTAATTGGAGCGAGTTTAATATCTGAAGTAGTATGAGTGTGGAGGTAGCAGGAGACATTGCCGGACACACAACAGGGGAGCAGCTAACATTGGTGAACCCCACTAACACAGGAGCTAGTGTTTTTCTCTATGCAGACAGCACTTCCGAGCTGCAATTGGCGGTTTTGGAGCCCAGGGTCAATCAGGGTTTAAGCCGAGGCCTAATTGGAGCAAGTTTAATATCTGATGTAATGTGAATGTGGAGGTAGCAGGAGCAATTGCTGGATACACAGCTGAGGATCAGCTGACGTTACTGAAACCCAATAACACTGGGTCATGTGTTGACTGTGCAGACGGCAATTCTGAGCAGCAATTGGCGGTGTTGGAGCCCAGGGACTACAGTTCAGGTGGTAGAAACAAGAACACAACAGGAGACCTGGATACTGTTGCCAACCAATTATTTAATCTGGAAGAGGAGTGGCAAATTCCTGTGAGATCCAGGCCTTGTTCATTTTCAGAAAAGTAAGCCGATCAACGTTAATGGAGGATAGTCACATGCGAAGGACTGTTAGTACACCACCTGTGGCACTAAAGACGCATTCCGATAATACACTAGCAGCAAGACAAGCCAGCGCCTCCAATGCATACTGGCTAAGCTCTGGCCATGTATCCAGCTTAGAGACCCAAAACTTGAAGGGGAAAGAGCTGTCTGGGAGTACACTGAGAGGGCAAGACATGTAGTCTGTCACCATCTGACGGAAACGTTGCCTCCTGCTGACTGGAGCCGACTGTGATGGTGTAGACATTTGTGGCGGGTACACAAAAGTTTGCCACAGTTAGGCCATACTGGTCTTGCCTTCTGCTGAGGCACTGCTTCTGCTCCCTCTTTGTGCAGAGCTTCCTCCACTTCCTCGATGCACTGAGCTTCTTTGTAAAGCACTAGCAGCACTGCTCTCGGTTGGACTGGAGAAGATGATGGAATGCACCAGTGTGTCTTGGTACTCCCGCTTTTTACGCTCCTGGTTCAATGGTGTTATGAGGCTTTGTAAGTTGTCCCGGTAGCGAGGATCTAGGAGGGTGTACACCCAATAATCAGCCGTTTTGAGAATGAAGGCAATGCGGCGGTCGTTTCTCAAGCACTGCAGCATGAAATCAACCATGTGCTGCAGACTGCCAACTGGCCAAGAAATGCTGTCCCCTGCTTGAGGTGTGATCTCTGCCTGCTCTGCATCACCCCACCCCCACTCTACATACTGACTACTGGAGTATTGTGTAACTCCCTCCTCTGGACAGATTTATCCCTCCTCACAAAGTGTCTCCTGCCTAGGCCTTTGTGAGGAACCACATTACGCAGACTATTCAGAAACAGATGGCATTTGTGACTCCTCATCCTCCACCTCTTCCACAACCTGCTCCCTTAGCGCTTCCAGTGTTCTTTCAAGCAGGCAGATAAGGGGGATAGTCATGCTGACTAGAGTTGAGCGACTATTGCTTTTTTCAGATCGAGTCAGGTTTCGCAAAACCCGACTTTGTCAAAAGTCAGGTCGGGTGAAATTGGCCGATTATTGCAAAAAGTCGGGGGCCGACTGAAACACGAAACCCAATGCAAGTCAATGGGGAATCAAAGTTGGCAGTGAGTGGAGGACAGGGAAACACCTACAGTGCCCATTTTAATGCCAAAAACATCAATTCTTATTACTTAAGCTTGTCAATCTTAATTTACTTTATAATAATAGTTAGGCATAGAAAACTGGGGGTCATTTGGCTAAAGTTGTGGGGGGTAGGGCTGGCTCAAGATTTTTGTGGACCCAGGAAAACCAAAATACATCACGGCAGGGGAGCAGGGAGAGGTAAGTATTTCAACTTTGCAAGTGCTGTGATCCTGAGCAAGCAGGGGGGCACTAATTGGCAATGGCACTGACACAGGGCCCCTCATAGTACTGCGGTGTGTTTGATGGCGGGTGTTGCCTCCCACTGGCAGAGACACTTTTGCATACTATGAGGGGCCCTATGCCAGTGACGTTGTCAACGAGTATGCCCCCCACCTGATAAAGGAACCTGCACTTTCATCTGCACCTTCCTCTTTGTCCCCGTGTAAGGTGGTATAGTATGCGGGAAGGAGAATCTGACTTTCAGTAGGGTCAGATTCAGGCTGTGTAGAGAGCATGGGGAATGTAGTGGTCTGAGTCAATGTACCAGCAGACTCATCTAACAGTGGCTGGGCAATGGGCAGGATGAGGAGGAAACACAGATATAGGCCCAAATAATAAAGTAGGCTAAATGCAGTTCAAATGTGGTAACAGGACTAAACAGGCGGCATTGCTTTGTTCAGTGGAGGAAAACTGTAATGAGTGGCAGGCAGACACAGTTAGTAGGCCCAAATAATAAAGTAGGCTAAATGCAGTTCAAAATTGGTAACAGAACTAAACAGGTGGCATTGCTTTGTTCAGTGGAGGACAAGTGTAATGAGTGGCAGCCAGACAGTTAGTAGGCCCAAATACTAATGTAGGCTAAATGCAGTTCAAAATTGGTAACAGGACTAAACAGGCGGCATTGCTTTGTTCAGTGGAGGACAACTGTAATGAGTGGCAGCCAGACGCAGTTAGTAGGCCCAAATAATAAAGTAGGCTAAATGCAGTTCAAAATTGGTAACAAGACTAAACAGGCGACATTGCTTTGTTCAGTGGAGGACAACTGTATTGAGTGTCAGCCAGACACAGTTAGGAGGCCCAAATAATAAAGTAGGCTAAATGCAGTTCAAAATTGGTAACAAGACTAAACAGGCGGCATTGCTTTGTTCAGTGGAGGACAACTGTAATGAGTGGCAGCCAGACACAGTTAGTAGGCCCAAATAATAAAGTAGGTTAAATGCAGTTCAAAATTGGTTAGAAGACTAAACAGGTGGCATTGCTTTGTTCAGTGGAAGACAACTGTAATGAGTGGCAGCCAGACACAGTTAGTAGGCCCAAATAATAAAGTAGGCTAAATGCAGTTCAAAATTGGTAACAGGACTAAACAGGCGGCATTGCTTTGTTCAGTGGAGGACAACTGTATTGAGTGGCAGCCAGACACAGTTAGTAGGCCCAAATAATAAAGTAGGCTAAATGCTGCTGTGTGCTGGGAATGCCTGAACCAAACAGTCTGCATCAGTTGCTTTTTTGGTAGCCAAAATTTGCTCAAGGTTCTCATGTGGCATGATATTTTGTAATTTTCCTTTATATCGTGGATCCAGGAAGCAGGCCAACCAGTAATCATCATCGGTCATCATTTTGATAATGCGGGGGTACCTTTTTAGGATATGCAAGGCATACTCAGCCATGTGGGCCAATGTTCCAGGTGTCAATTCACTGCTTGTGCTGGGTTGAGGAGCCCGTTCTTGCAAATCAACATCAGTTGTGTTCCGGAAAAACCCTGTACCTGACCTTGCAACGCCACCAGTTTGTATTGTCCTCTGAGAAGCATCCTCCTTCCATAAATATTAATCCCCATCATCCTCCTCCTCCTCCTCCTCTTTTGGAGGAGACTAAACCAAACCTCAGGCCCTGTGCATAAAACAACACTATGTAAGTGGCAGAAAGTGGCTGGCTGATATACCACAAACTAACAGGACTAAAATATATCCACTTTGTGATAATTTGAATCTCACTTTTTTTGGGTGGGAGACTAAACCAAGCCTCAGGCCCTGTGCATAAAACAACACAATGTAACTTGGCAGAAAGTGTCTGGCTGATATACCACAAACTAACAGGACTAAAATATATCCACTTTGTGATAATTTGAATCTCACTTTTTTTGGGGGGAGACTAAACCAAACCTCAGGCCCTGTGCATAAAACAACACAATGTAAGTGGCAGAAAGCGGGTGGCTGATATACCACAAACTAACAGGACTGAAATATATCCACTTTGTGATAATTTGAATCTCACTTTTTTGGGGGGGCGACTAAACCAAACCTCAGGCCCTGTGCATAAAACAACATAATGTAAGTGGCAGAAAGTGACTGGAAGATATATGAAAAAATACAAGGACTGTAGTACAATTTCAATATCCCTATAATGATCTCAGGACAAGTATGGCAGCACTGAAAAGGACTGCTGTACACAAAAGTGTGGACAAATAAACAAGATAACTGCAGAAAGGAGCAACAGAATTTTTGCTTTTAAAAAAGCAGTTGGTTTGCACAGCAGCGTGCAAACAGCAATGCAGCGATCAGGGAGCCTTATAAGGCAGCCTAATATGCTACAGAGCTGATGCACAAAAATATAGCCTTCACTGTGCCTGCAAAAAAAAAGGTGGTGTTGGACAGTGGAAATCGCTACAGCACAAGCAGTTTGGGGGTTAATCTTCCCTCCCTAACTATATCCCTCTTCTGATGAAGCTGCAGCAACCTCTCCCTATGCTATGATCAGCACAAGCAAGATGGCGGTCGGCGTGCACGCCCCTTTATAGCCCCTGGGGTGGGGACCGAGGCTTATGTTATCACACTGCCCACACTCTGCGTCCTCCTTCATTGGCTGAAAAATGGCGCTGAACGCGTCATACGAAACGCAACTTTGGCGCGAAGATCGCCGACCTCATGGCCGATCCCACACTAGGATCGGGTCGGGTTTCATGAAACCTGACTTTGCCGAAAGTCGGCAATTTTTGAATTTGTCCGATCCGTTACGCTCAGCCCTAATGCTGACTAGTGCATCATCTGCACTCGCCATCCACGTGGAATCATCAAAGGCACACAAAACCTGGCAGATGTCCTTCATAGTGGCCCACTCAGTGGTTGTGAAGTCTGAATGGCGCGCAGCGTGACTTCTTTGCGCCTGATGCAGCTGGTACTCCATTACTGCTGTCTGCTGCTCACACAACCGCTCCAACATATGTAATGTTGAATTCCACCTGGTGGGGAGGTCACATATGATGCAATGTTTCAGAAGGCGGAATTAGCGCTGCAGAGATGCAATGCGCGATCTTGCCTTGCTGGAATGCCGCAAGTAAGCACACTCTAGGCGAACCTTGTGCAGCAGTGCATCAAGATCCAGATAGTCCCTCAAAAAACTCTGCATGACCAAGTTGAGCACATGGGCAAGACATGGGATGTGAGTAAGGTTGCCTAGGCCCAGAGCTGCCACCAGATTTTGGCCATTGTCACACACTACCATGCTTGGCTGTACTGTAGATTCGCTGGCACAAACCACACGTTGCTCTCCTGCTTGATGGCATTCCAGAGCTCCTGCGCTGTGTGGCTTCGATTCCCCAAAGAAATTAATTTCAATATGGCCTGTTGACGTTTGGCCATGGCCGTGCTCATATCAGTCATAACTGGTAAGCATTCACGGTTCCATGTAGAGGTGGACTGTGACGGCTCCTGCAGCGATGATTCAGAGGAACTGGAGTGTGAGGAGGAGTCAATGTGTACAGACTGGATTCCTGCAATCCTTGGAGTTTGCAGAACACGTACAGCGTCAGATCTGTACACGGCTCCACAACATTTACCCAATGGGCAGTGAGGGAAAGGTATCGTCCCTGTCCATGGTGACTGTTACACGCATCGGTGGTGAGGTGGACATTGCTACTGACGGCGTTTAGTAGCGCATGTTTAATGTTTCCTGTTGTGACCTGGTGGTCAGGACAATAATGGACCTGGTGGTTAAGAGCACACGGAATGACCTGATAGTTACTGATAATAAAGGACGAGCTCTGTGACGTGGGAACTCTGCTGACTGCAATCCCTAATCCTATCAAACACACTAGAAATAGCCGTGGATTGCGCCTAACGCTCCCTATGCAACTCGGCACAGCCTAAGGAACTAGCTAGCCCTGAAGATAGAAAAATAAAGCCTACCTTGCCTCAGAGAAATTCCCCAAAGGAAAAGGCAGCCCCCCACATATAATGACTGTGAGTAAAGATGAAAATACAAACACAGAGATGAAATAGATTTAGCAAAGTGAGGCCCGACTTACTGAACAGACCGAGGATAGGAAAGGTTACTTTGCGGTCAGCACAAAAACCTACAAAAAGACCACGCAGAGGGCGCAAAAAGACCCTCCGCACCGACTCACGGTGCGGTGGCGCTCTGTTGTGAATTCTGTGGCTGAATTCACTCCTGTGGTCACAAGTGGTACTGCAGCTTCTGAGCTTCCTCCCTCAGGTGTTCTGGTGAGCTCGTTAACTGCTTCATTACTTAACTCCGCCTGATGCTGCTATCCTTGCTCCTTGTCAATGTTTCAGTGTTGGATCTGAGCTTCTCCTGATTGTTCCTGTGACCTGCTGCTCTGTATAGCTAAGTGCTTTTTGCTTTTTTGTTGCTTTTTTTCTGTCCAGCTTGTCTTTTGTTTTGCTGGAAGCTCTGAGACGCAAAGGGTGTACCGCCGTGCCGTTAGTTCGGCACGGTGGGTTTTTTTTGCCCCCTTTGCGTGGTTTTGCTTTAGGGTTTTTTGTAGACTGCAAAGTTCGCTTTACTGTCCTCGCTCTGTCCTAGAATATCGGGCCCCACTTTGCTGAATCTATTTCATCCCTACGTTTTGTCTTTTCATCTTACTCACAGTCATTATATGTGGGGGGCTGCCTTTTCCTTTGGTGAATTTCTCTGAGGCAAGTCAGGCCTATTTTTCTATCTTCAGGCTAGCTAGTTTCTTAGGCTGTGCCGAGTTGCCTAGGTAGTTGTTAGGCGCAATCCACAGCCGCTTTTAGTTGTGTTTAGGATAGGATCAGGTGTGCAGTCTACAGAGTTTCCACGTCTCAGAGCTCGTTCTTGTATTTTTGGGTATTTGTCAGATCACTGTGTGCGCTCTGATCGCTAAGCACACTGTGTTTCTGGATTGCCTTCATAACACCTGTCATTAGCAAACATAACAGTACAAGGAGCCAAACTAATGATTCTCAATAGAGGGAAAGAAAAAGTTCTGACATCATTTTTTTTTTTTTTCTGCTCTGTGTTCATTTTTTTTTTTTTTTTCCCCTAGACATTTGGGTGATTCTGGACACAGGTGTGGACATGGATATTCAGGGTCTGTGCTCTTCAATGGATAATCTCGTTATAAATGTACAAAAAATTCAAGATACTATTGATCAGAAATCTATGTTAGAACCAAGAATTCCTATTCCTGATTTGTTTTTTGGAGATAGAACTAAGTTTCTAAGTTTCAAAAATAATTGTAAGCTATTTCTGGCCTTGAAACCTCATTCTTCTGGTAATCCTATTCAACAGGTTTTGATTATTATTTCTTTTTTGCGCGGCGACCCTCAAGACTGGGCATTTTCTCTTGCGCCAGGAGACCCTGCATTGAGTAGTGTCGATGCGTTTTTCCTGGCGCTCGGATTGCTGTACGATGAGCCTAATTCAGTGGATCAGGCTGAGAAAAATTTGCTGGCTTTGTGCCAGGGTCAGGATGATATAGAAGTATATTGTCAGAAATTTAGGAAATGGTCAGTACTCACTCAGTGGAATGAATCTGCGCTGGCAGCTTTGTTCAGAAAGGGTCTCTCTGAGGCTCTTAAGGATGTCATGGTGGGATTTCCTATGCCTGCTGGTTTGAATGAGTCTTTGTCTTTGGCCATTCAGATCGGTCGACGCTTGCGCGAGCGTAAATCTGTGCACCATTTGGCGGTACTGCCTGAGGTTAAACCTGAGCCTATGCAGTGCGATAGGACTATGACTAGAGTTGAACGGCAGGAATACAGACGTCTGAATGGTCTGTGTTTCTACTGTGGTGATTCCACTCATGCTATTTCTGATTGTCCTAAGCGCACTAAACGGTCCGCTAGGTCTGCCGTCATTGGTACTGTACAGTCCAAATTCCTTCTGTCATTACCTTGATATGCTCTTTGTCGTCGTTTTCTGTCATGGCGTTTGTGGATTCGGGCGCTGCCCTGAATCTGATGGATTTGGATTATGCTAAACGTTGTGGGTTTTTCTTGGAGCCTTTGCGGTGTCCTATTCCATTGAGAGGAATTGATGCTACACCTTTGGCCAAGAATAAACCTCAATACTGGGCCCAGCTGACCATGTGCATGGCTCCTGCACATCAGGAAGTTATTCGCTTTCTGGTGTTGCATAATCTGCATGATGTGGTCGTGTTGGGGTTGCCATGGCTACAAACCCATAATCCAGTATTGGATTGGAATTCCATGTCGGTATCCAGCTGGGGTTGTCAGGGGGTACATGGTGATGTTCCATTTTTGTCGATTTCGTCATCCACCCCTTCTGAGGTCCCAGAGTTCTTGTCTGATTATCAGGATGTATTTGAAGAGCCCAAGTCCGATGCTCTACCTCCGCATAGGGATTGTGATTGTGCTATCAATTTGATTCCTGGTAGTAAATTCCCTAAAGGTCGATTATTTAATTTATCCGTGCCCGAACACGCCGCAATGCGCAGTTATGTGAAGGAATCCCTGGAGAAGGGACATATTCGCCCATCGTCATCACCACTGGGAGCAGGGTTCTTCTTTGTAGCCAAGAAGGATGGTTCGCTGAGACCGTGTATTGATTACCGCCTTCTTAATAAGATCACTGTTAAATTTCAGTATCCCTTGCCATTGTTATCTGACTTGTTTGCTCGGATTAAGGGGGCTAGTTGGTTCACTAAGATAGATCTTCATGGTGCGTATAATCTGGTGAGAATCAGGCAAGGAGATGAATGGAAAACTGCATTCAATACGCCCGAGGGTCATTTTGAGTATCTAGTGATGCCGTTCGGACTTGCCAATGCTCCATCTGTGTTTCAGTCTTTTATGCATGACATCTTCCGTGAGTATCTGGATAAATTCCTGATTGTTTACTTGGATGACATTTTGATCTTCTCAGATGATTGGGAGTCTCATGTGAAGCAGGTCAGAATGGTTTTTCAGGTCCTGCGTGCTAACTCTTTGTTTGTGAAGGGATCAAAGTGTCTCTTCGGTGTGCAGAAAGTTTCATTTTTGGGGTTCATCTTTACCCCTTCTACTATAGAGATGGATCCAGTTAAGGTCCAAGCCATCCAGGATTGGATTCAGCCGACATCTCTGAAAAGTCTGCAAAAGTTCCTGGGCTTTGCTAATTTGTATCGTCGCTTCATCTGTAATTTTTCTAGCATTGCCAAACCATTGACCGATTTGACCAAGAAGGGTGCTGATTTGGTTAATTGGTCTTCTGCTGCTGTGGAAGCTTTTCAGGAGTTGAAGCGTCGTTTTTGTTCTGCCCCTGTGTTGTGTCAGCCAGATGTTTCTCTTCCGTTCCAGGTCGAGGTTGATGCTTCTGAGATTGGAGCAGGGGCGGTTTTGTCACAGAGAGGTTCTGATTGCTCGGTGATGAAACCATGCGCCTTCTTTTCCAGGAAGTTTTCGCCCGCTGAGCGTAATTATGATGTGGGCAATCGAGAGTTGCTGGCCATGAAGTGGGCATTCGAGGAGTGGCGTCATTGGCTTGAAGGAGCTAAGCATCGCGTGGTGGTATTGACTGATCATAAGAACTTGACTTATCTCGAGTCTGCCAAGCGCTTGAATCCTAGACAGGCCCGTTGGTCGTTATTTTTTGCCCGCTTCGACTTTGTGATTTCGTACCTTCCGGGCTCTAAAAATGTGAAGGCGGATGCTCTGTCTAGGAGTTTTGTGCCCGACTCTCCGGGTTTATCTGAGCCAGCGGGTATCCTCAAGGAAGGAGTCATTGTGTCTGCCATCTCCCCTGATTTGCGGCGGGTGCTGCAAAAATTTCAGGCGAATAAACCTGATCGTTGTCCAGCAGAGAAACTGTTCGTCCCTGATAGGTGGACTAATAAACTTATCTCTGAACTTCATTGTTCGGTGTTGGCTGGTCATCCTGGAATCTTTGGTACCAGAGAGTTAGTGGCTAGATCCTTCTGGTGGCCATCTCTGTCACGGGATGTACGTACTTTTGTGCAGTCCTGTGGGATTTGTGCTAGGGCTAAGCCCTGCTGTTCTCGTGCCAGTGGGTTGCTTTTGCCCTTGCCGGTCCCAAAGAGGCCTTGGACACATATTTCGATGGATTTCATTTCTGACCTTCCCGTTTCTCAAAAGATGTCAGTCATTTGGGTGGTCTGTGATCGCTTTTCTAAAATGGTCCATCTGGTGCCCTTGGCTAAATTGCCTTCCTCCTCTGATTTGGTACCTTTGTTCTTTCAGCATGTGGTTCGGTTGCATGGCATTCCTGAGAATATTGTTTCTGACAGAGGTTCCCAGTTTGTTTCAAGGTTTTGGCGAGCCTTTTGTGGTAGGATGGGCATTGACCTATCCTTTTCCTCGGCTTTCCATCCTCAGACTAATGGCCAGACCGAACGAACCAATCAGACCTTGGAAACATATCTGAGATGTTTTGTTTCTGCAGACCAGGATGATTGGGTGTCCTTTTTGCCGTTGGCTGAGTTCGCCCTTAATAATCGGGCCAGCTCGGCTACCTTGGTTTCTCCATTTTTTTGCAATTCTGGGTTCCATCCTCGTTTCTCTTCAGGACAGGTTGAGTCTTCGGACTGTCCTGGTGTGGATTCTGTGGTGGATAGGTTGCAGCAGATCTGGACTCAGGTAGTGGACAATTTGATCTTGTCCCAGGAGAAAGCTCAACTTTTCGCCAATCGCAGACGCCGTGTGGGTCCCCGACTTCGTGTTGGGGATCTGGTTTGGTTATCTTCTCGTCATATTCCTATGAAGGTTTCCTCTCCTAAATTTAAACCTCGTTTTATTGGTCCGTATAGGATTTCTGAGGTTCTCAATCCTGTGTCTTTTCGTTTGACCCTCCCAGACTCCTTTTCCATACATAATGTATTCCATACGTCGTTGTTGCGGAGATACGTGGCACCTATGGTTCCATCTGTTGAGCCTCCTGCCCCGGTTTTGGTGGAGGGGGAATTGGAGTATATTGTGGAGAAGATTTTGGATTCTCGTGTTTCTAGACGGAAACTCCAGTATCTGGTTAAATGGAAGGGTTATGCTCAGGAAGATAATTCCTGGGTTTTTGCCTCTGATGTTCATGCTTCCGATCTTGTTCGTGCCTTTCATGCGGCTCATCCTGGTCGGCCTGGGGTCTCTGGTGAGGGTTCGGTGACCCCTCCTCAAGGGGGGGGTACTGTTGTGAATTCTGTGGCTGAATTCACTCCTGTGGTCACAAGTGGTACTGCAGCTTCTGAGCTTCCTCCCTCAGGTGTTCTGGTGAGCTCGTTAACTGCTTCATTACTTAACTCCGCCTGATGCTGCTATCCTTGCTCCTTGTCAATGTTTCAGTGTTGGATCTGAGCTTCTCCTGATTGTTCCTGTGACCTGCTGCTCTGTATAGCTAAGTGCTTTTTGCTTTTTTGTTGCTTTTTTTCTGTCCAGCTTGTCTTTTGTTTTGCTGGAAGCTCTGAGACGCAAAGGGTGTACCGCCGTGCCGTTAGTTCGGCACGGTGGGTTTTTTTTGCCCCCTTTGCGTGGTTTTGCTTTAGGGTTTTTTGTAGACTGCAAAGTTCGCTTTACTGTCCTCGCTCTGTCCTAGAATATCGGGCCCCACTTTGCTGAATCTATTTCATCCCTACGTTTTGTCTTTTCATCTTACTCACAGTCATTATATGTGGGGGGCTGCCTTTTCCTTTGGGGAATTTCTCTGGGGCAAGTCAGGCCTATTTTTCTATCTTCAGGCTAGCTAGTTTCTTAGGCTGTGCCGAGTTGCCTAGGTAGTTGTTAGGCGCAATCCACAGCCGCTTTTAGTTGTGTTTAGGATAGGATCAGGTGTGCAGTCTACAGAGTTTCCACGTCTCAGAGCTTGTTCTTGTATTTTTGGGTATTTGTCAGATCACTGTGTGCGCTCTGATCGCTAAGCACACTGTGTTTCTGGATTGCCTTCATAACACCTGTCATTCATTAGCAAACATAACAGCGCTCCCTCTGCGTCCCAGAGCTTCCAGCAAGCAAGACAACAAAAAAAAAATAGCAAGCTGGACAGAAAAATAGCAAACCAAAGAAATACAAGCTGGAACTTAGCTTCTGCTGGGAAGACAGGTCACAAGAACGATCCAGGAGTGAACTAGACCAATACTGGAACATTGACAGGTGGCATGGAGCAAAGCTCTAAGTGGAGTAAAATAGAGCAGCCAGCTAACGAATTAACCTCGTCACCTGTGGAAGGAAACTCAGAAACACCCACCAGAGGAAGTCCATGGACAGAACCAGCCGAAGTACCATTCATGACCACAGGAGGGAGCCCGACAACAGAATTCACAACAGTTTCCCTCCACATGCTTTGCAGGGCAGGGACGGCTTGCCTGCTGAAAGAAAAGCGACTGGGCATGTTGTATTGTGGGACTGTCAATGCCATCAAGTTATGGAAGGTGTCAGTCTCCACCAGCCTGAATGACAGCATTTCAAGGGACAGTAGTTTTGCAATGCCAGCATTCAGAGCCTATGCTAGGGGGTGGTTTGCCGAGAATGGCCGCCTCTTCTCCCATGCCTGTGTTACTGATGGCTGAAGACTGGGCTGGGAGTGTGAGGATGACAGGGAACGAGGTGCTGTGGGTGGAATTACACTGGGTCCCTGTACAACAGTTCCAGAGGTTCTTCCATGGTGATCCTGTGAGGAAGCCGAGCCAGCTGTGTGTGATCAGGAGGAAGAGGCTACAACACGAGCTGAAGATGTAATAGGTGCCGCTGTAGGTTGGCCTAGGTCTTCAGTGTGCTTTTGTAACTCCACCACGTGCTTGGTCCGCACATGTTTCCACATATTTGTGGTATTGAGATTGCTGACACTTTTCCCTCTTTTGACTTTCTGCTGACACAGCTTGCATTTGACAAAGCAAATTTCATCTGCAACTGTGTCAAAAAAAGACCAGGCACTGAAAGTCTTGGGAGCGCCCATTTTGGCTACTGGAAGAGGCATGCTCCTAATGGGTGCCGAAGTGGAGGCTACAGGCAACGCAGTCTTCCCCCTCCCTCTCCCTCCTTTTTGGGCCGTTCGGGGAATCTCTTCCTCAGAGCTGCTCCCACTAAATTCCTGTACCTCACGCCATGATGGGTCAAGGACCTCATCATCTACACTACCCTCTTCCAATGACTGCTTCTCCTGGGTAGTCTCGGCAGCACAGTATGCACCAGAAAGTGGCACCTGAGTCTCATCATCAGATGCGTACTGAGGTGTGATGACCGGAGTCACTGGCCCACTCGCCTCTTCAGATTGAGAGAGACAAAGCAGATGTGCATCACTGCTTACTGCCTCTTCTTCAGTTTCTCGAATGCTGCTTGGCTGGCCCCCTCTTTCCAAGCCAAGAAATTTAGAGGACAGAAGTAGAGATGGCTCCTGTCCTGGGCTCTCTGACTGCCTGGGCACTTTGGCAGGTGGTGAAGAGGTGAAGAGACAGATGGGTGCTCTTCAGTAGGGTTGAGCGAAACGGATCGGACAAATTCAAAAATCGCCGACTTTCAGCAAAGTCGGGTTTCATGAAAACCAACTCGATCCTAGTGTGGGATCGGCCATGAGGTCGACGATCTTCGCGCCAAAGTCGCGTTTCGTATGACCCTTTCAGCGTCATTTTTCAGCCAATGAAGGAGGGCGCAGAGTGTGGGCTAGACTTTAATATGAGCTAATGTGGCCTAAACAAATGTAAAGTGGAGTGTTTGGTGAACTTTATTTAATTTTTTCTTTTTTCACAGAGCAGACTACAGCGTGAGCTGCACTCACACAGAGACCTTGCAGACAGCCGTGAACGGCGCTGCAAGCCTAAAAAAGCTCCTCTATGTACTCCTTTATAGTGTTTTTACACAATCTAGCAGGATACGGATGGAAACCCACTAATAGGATAAATCAGGACAAAATGTGCAGCAAGCAGTACTAATTGAAAAAAAGGACAATGGGACAGTATGAGGCAGTGACGCACACTGAGCTGTCTACAACCGGCTATGGCTGCAGAACAGACTACAAATTGAGCTGCACTCACACAGAGACCTTGCAGACAGCCGTGTACGGCACTGCAAGGCCTAAAAAAGCTCCTCTATGTAATCCTATATAGTGTTTTTCCACAATCTAGCAGGATACGGATGGAAACCCACTAATAGGATAAATCAGGACAAAATGTGCAGCAGGCAGGATTAATTGAAAAAAGGACAATGGAACAGTATGAGGCAGTTGGATCACCCCCAGACACAGGGCCACGAGTTCTTGGTACCGGGCCTCTCTGGTTCGGTTCTGAGACTGTCACGGTGGTTAGACCCGGTCCGTGACCCTGCTAAGGGGCGTCCAGTAAAGGGATTTGTACAGTCTGTCAAGGGTTCGTGACGCCACCTGTGGTGTTCGGTCAGGGTGACCGACGCTGCTGTGGGGTCCGCTGGGGTGATGGAATGGCAGCTGGATGTTATAACTTCCCACAGGTGAAGTATGTCCCCAGGGCTTCCCAGTAAGGTGGATGGTGATGATGTAAGGCGCAGTCAATAACGAGGACACATGGTTGCAGTCTCTTTACCTCTTTACTGAAGGCTTCAGGATCCTTAATCTAGAGTACGTTCAACAGGGCTCTCTGAGACTGGCCGGTCCGGTGGGCACATCCAGAGTTTCCCTCGCAGATGGAAATCGTTGCCTACCAATAGCGCCTGTGTGTTGTAGTCCTACCCTGCTGAGCATTCAGAATAGTTCTCACAACTGCTGTTCTCGTTCGTTTGTTCTCTACAGCTCTCTCTCGTTCTTTGGTTCCAGATGTTACTAGTTTCTAACGTCCCCCAGGTATGTTATGGCTAGGATGCCACCCGTTTGACGGGAAGGCTTGGAGGTCTTCCGGGACCCTAGAGACGCCCCTCTCCCAATGTTGCCCCCTATGTCTTCGTAGGTGTGAAAGGTAGACAGCCAACCTATAATTAACTGTCCAGCGGAATTTGAAGTAAGGCCTGAAGTCAGTTACTCCTATGGTGATCCGGCCACCGACTACACGCCTCAGTAAGATGTTGCCTTCCTCTCTCAGCACGACTCTTACTGGCTCTCCTTTGTGCTGATCTCATTTACACTGTTTCACAATATCCTTCCCCTCGTGTCTCTCTCCTGGACACCGCCGCAGGGTGTGCAGGCGCGGTTCCGTTACGTTCTGTTCTGTCGCTAGGCACCTGCCAGGTTCCCACGCCTGACAGGGACCCCCTGTGCCTTCTCCCTGCAACACCCCCTGCCAACCCAGTCTGATGTTGCCTGGTTCCAACCCAGTCAGCTTCTGACTAACTTCTTCCCCAGCCCCTAGTTTTACCAGTGTGAGGAGTGGCCCAATAAATAAAGCCTTTTTCTCCCCCTAGTGGCCGGAGTGTGAAGTGTAATGTGTTCTGGTGATACCTGGTCAGGATAACTCTTTAGTGCCATCAGACGTACCGCTGCTCCCCTTAGTGGCAGAGCGCTATACTGCAACGACCAGGTCTCTGGGGCGCTGCACAGTGACGCGCACTGAGCTGGCTACAACCAGCTGTGGCTGCAGAACAGACTACAGAGTGAGCTGCACTCACACACACAGAGACCTTGCAGACAGCCGTGAACAGCGCTGCAAGGCAAAAACAAGGTTCTCACACAGCGGTTGCTAAATTAGCCAGGGTAAAGCACAATGAAGCAAATTGTTATCTCAAACTGGCCCTCAGTCAGAACACAGCGTCCTGTGCCTAACTGAATTCACAGCAGCGTGAACCCAAAATGGTGGCGGTGACTTTTATAGTGCATCATGACATCATTTCAGCAGCCAATCACAGCCATACCAGTAGTTACATGACTAACATGCATAACAGGATGTGCTTACACTTCTTAGGCTTCCTCATTGGCTGAATTAAATCAAACAGGCTCATTGAATTATGGGAACTTCCGATTCCGGTATCCGATATTGAGAAAGTATCGGAACTCATTATCGGAATACCGATACCGCGAATATTGGCTGATACCCGATATTTGCAGTATCAGAATGCTCAACACTAGTCCTGGGACAGCTCATAGAATCCCACGGTATGCAGTACCATCTCTACGCCAATGACACGCAGATCTACCTGACCTCACCTACTTGCTTACCAAAATCCCACACTGTCTGTGTGCTATCTCGGCCTTCTTTTCTGCTCGATTTCTAAAACTGAACATGGACAAAACAGAATTCCCCCATCTCACTCTACCCCTCCACCAGACCTATCCTTCAATGTTAACGGTTGCTCACTTTCCCCAGTCCCACACGCCCGGTGCCTCGGGGTGATCCTCGACTCTGCCCTCTCTTTCAAGCCACATATCCAAGCCCTTGCCTCCTTCTGCCATCTCAAACTCAAAAATGTTTCCCGGATCCGCGCATTCTTTGACCACAAAGACACTAGTGCCTGCCCTCATCATCTCCCGCCTTGACTACTGCAACCTCCTACTTTCTGGCCTCCCCTCTAGCACTCTGGCACCACTCCAATCCTTCTACACTCTGCTGCCTGACTAATCTACCTGTCTCCCCGCTATTCCGCAGCCTCTCTCCTATGCCAAGCCCTTCACTGGTTTCCTGTCGCCCAGAGACTCCAGTTCAAAACCCTTACAATGACATACAAAGCCATCCACAACCTGTCTCCTCCATACATCTGTGATATGGTCTCTCGGTACTTACCTACACACAACCTCCGATCCTCTCAAGATCTCCTTCTCTACTCCCCTCTCATCTCTTCTTCCCATAACCGCATCCAAGACTTCTCCTGTGCTTCCCCCATAATCTGGAACTCTCTACTCCAACACATCAGACTCTCGCCCACCATAGAAATTATCAAAAAGAACCTGAAGACTAACTTCTTCCTACAAGCCTACAGCCTGCAGTGATCCTCAACCTACTAAACCGCCACACAACCAGCTCTACCCTCTCCTAGTGTATCCTCACCCATTCCCTGCAGACTGTGAGCCCTCGTGGGCAGGGTCTTCCCTCCTTATGTACCTGTGTGCCTTGTTTTTTGCTCAGGTTTAATGTATTTGTCTATATTTGCCCCCTTTTCCACATGTAAAGCGCCATGGAATAAATGGCGCTATAAAAATGTATAATAATAATAAATTCTTGAGTTGGTCCCGCTTTACTGTATCCTTATGCATTGAATGCAAGGGCCACCTGGACCCAAATTTGCATGCAACTCCATCCCCCTTTGAAGAAACATGGAGGAAGGCCTCATAAAAAACTGTCCCTTTACAAAGGAGCAGGTCTCCTAGACTTGTAGTGCCCATACACTAAGTGCATGGGCTAACAAACATTTCCACATGGGGGGTATATTTTTAAGAACTATTTTATGGGCATCATAGACACCCTTGCCAAAAATTGGACTGGCTGTAGCAGCACTGAACACGTTAACCCTGGTGATCTAGTGGCAGTGGATGATGAGATGTTGAGGAAGGCCTCATTAAAATCTTAGCCCAATTTAAAGTAGTGGGTATCCTAGACTTGTAATGCCCATACACGAAGTGCATGGGCTGACAAACATTTACCCCTGGGAGATCAAAATTTTTTTGGGTTTAAAATTATTAACGGGCATCATGAAAGCACCTTTGCACAAAAAATGAGTAACTTTTGCATCACGGAATACGTTCACCCTGATGTTCATATGGTTGTGAATGATGAGGATGAGGATGAGGATAAGGAGGAGGATAACACCAAACAGACCAAATCAGGAGCGTATACCCATGTGTGGTTGTGAAGAGATGCATGAGAATTTATCTCCACAAAAAAGACAATGTATTTGAGGTTATGTTTCACTGTTTTCATTTGGTGGTGTACAGAAGTCTTGCCCAATCCAGCCCTTGTTCATTTTAATAAGAGTCAGCCTGTCAGCATTTTCAGTTGACAGGCGGATACGCTTATCTGTTATAATTCCACCGGTAGCACTAAAAACCCGCTCTGACAGAATGCTAGCAGCAGGGCAGGCCAAGACCTCCAAGGCGTAGAGAACCAGTTCATGCCACATGTCCAGCTTGGATACCCAATAATTAAAAGGCACAGAGGAATCACAGAGGACGTTTCTACAGTCAGCAAGGTACTCCCTCAGCATCTTCACACTTTTCTGCCTCTGGAAGAAGAGATTGAAATTTCTTCTTGTAGCATGAGTCTAGAAGTGTCACCAACCAGTAATGAGTGTCACCAAAAATTTTAATAAGGCGAGGGTCACATGAAATGCAGCACAACATAAAGTCAGCCATACATGCCAGATTGCTAAGAGGCAAGACTTCCATATCCTCACCAACAGGATGACTGACCAAGCTGTCCTCCTCCTCCTCCTCTTCCTCTTCCTCCTCCCTGTCCTCAGGCCATCCATGCAGAACAGACGGTATGACAGCTGTGCTTATAGTACTCTCTATAGCGCATGAAAGTAGCTCCTGTTGTGTCAGCCAAAAATCTGACATGCTCTTTCAGCACTGTCCTCAGCATTGTGCGGTTTGTCACCTAAGCAAATTAGCTTCAGCACAGCCTGTTGCCACTTGGCTGATGCAATGCTGCAGTGCTTTCAGCTTCTGACTGATGTGCCCCAGTTAGAGATGGAAGCTGAAGAGGAGGAGGATGTGCAGGAGCTGTAGACTGTGGGGGCAACCCTGATTGACGTAGGGCCCGCAATCCTCAGCGTCGGGAGGATTGGTTCCATCCAAAGGTCTGACAGGGTCCTGGCTTCCACTCTGTTAACCCATTGTGCCATCAATGAGATGTACCATCCCTGCCCACAAACACTTGTCCACATGTCCATGGTTAGGTAGACTTTCCCAGTAAGAGCATTGTTGAAGACATGGGTAATGTTGTGGGACACATGCTGGTGTAATTGCGGTACTGCACACCAGGAGAAATAGTGGCGACTTACAACCGAGTACCTTGGGATGGCCGCCGCCATCAGGTTGTGGAAAGCTTTTGTCTCAATGAGCCTAAAATGCAACATTTCGAGTGCAAGCAGAAGAGAAATGTTAGAATTTAGTACTGTGGCCTTCGGGGCATTGGCTGGGTATTTCCACTTGTGTTCCAATGACTGAGGTATGGACAACTGAAGGCTATGCTGGGACAAGGACATGGACGGGCTTGATAATGGTGTTGCTTGACTGTGGGCAACAGGTGCAGGGCTGGAGGCATCTTCACATGCACGGTGGACTGGGGATTGGCTTTTACGTGAAACAGTGGAGGAAGCAGTGGTGTCACCTGCAGACAGTGTTCCTGGAGCCTGGGGTTCGGCCCACAAAGTCGGGTGCTTTGCTGTGCCTGATCATGCTGGTGGTGTTCAGGCTGGTAGTTTTGCTACCCCTGCTGATGTGGGCATGGCAGGTGCTGCAAATGGCCTTTTTGGCAGAGTCTTTAAAAAATAATTAGACTCGGGAAGATCTAGCAGTTGGAATGGCAACTTCCCTTATGTTGGTGTTATGGGGAACAATTGCATGCCTTCTGTCTGCAGCCACCGCACTGCTTCTTCCTGCCTGTTGGGATGATATGCCTCCTTCCCCATACTGTATGTGCTGCTGTCCTAGCTCTGCCTGTCCTCCTGCCAGGTTGGGTCAGTCACTATGTCATCCAATACCTCATCTTCCACATTCGCAACCTGGTCCTCTTCCTGACTTTCCGGCAATTGTATCTCATCATTGTCCACCTCTTGTGACACTTTCCCACCATCTCCTTCATGTGACCATGGTTGGTCAAAGCTTTGGGCATCGCTACATGCGATCTCATATGTCTCCACCAGGTTGAGAGGCTGAGAGTCCAGAATCTTGAAAGGGAAAACTGAACAGTTCTTCGGAGTGTCCAAGTGTGGGATCATTTGTCTCAGGGCACTCGGCATGGTGGGAGGAAGGAGGATTAGAGTGAGGAATATCTGGCCCACACTCATGGCTACTCAGACTTGACTGTTTGGAAGACATGGTGGTGGAGGTGGTGGCTAAGTGATTGGAAGCATTATCCGCTGTAAAACCAACAACCGTTTCACACTGCTCTGACTTCAATAGTGGTGTGCTGCGATCCCTTAGAAACTGGGACAGGAAGGTCGAGCGAGAAGATGTGGGTCTTTGTTGTGGCCCACTTTCAGCTTGGCAACGGCCTTGTCCTCTGCATGCACCATCAGCATCACGTCCACTTCCCTGTCCCTTACTCCCTTGCCTTGCCCATTTTAAATGGACTACTGAACTATTTCAAAAACTCAACACAAATGTATTTATTTGGAGCAAAATTGTATCTGATCAGTATGCCTTCAAAGCTACGCTTTTTCCACCACAGATACAACAGACCGCAGCCACAGATAACAGTCAGTATAACTATTTGTTCTGTTCTATGTCAAATAAAAAAAAAAGAGTAGAACAAGGCTAGCACACAGAACTATGCTATGTATGCCTGCGAGACTACCATTTTTTCACCACAGATACAACAGGCCTCTCAGCCTGACATAACAGACTGTATAAAAAATTTGGGTTTTTTTTTGTGAATTTTTGAAAAAAATAAAAGAAGAGAAAAACAAAGCTAGCACAAAGAAATATGCTATGTACGCCTGCGAGACTACAATTTTTCCACCACAGATACAACAGGCCTCAGCCTGACATAACAGACTGTATGAAATATTTTTTTGTTTTTTGGTGAATTTTTTAAGCAGTAAAAAGTAGGCTAGCACACAGAACTATGGTACGTATGCGTGCGAGACTACGATTTTTCCACCATAGATTCACAAGGCCTCAGCCTGACATAACAGACTGAGCTAAATGTGGCCTTGATTTTTTTGGGCACAACTAAATTGTGTCAACAAGTTGGCTATGACAGAAAAAAAATTTTTTTTTGGTGCACTCACATATGCCTGGGACAAAAAAAATAAATAAACTAGATTTGCACGCTCTTCGATTAGAATTACCTGGCTGTAGTCTGCAGCGTGACCAAGCAAATAAATGTAGAAATAAGGGGGCTATGGATTGCTTTAGAATAAAAGGAGCAGGTATAAGGTGAAGAAAAACAAAATTGCCACAGATAACTGCAGCTAGGCATATATGAAATAAGCAGCAGCAGAAGACAGTAATGGAACTTTTGGAGGTATGCAGTGAGAGCTACAGTTAGGTCCATATATATTTGGACAGAGACAAAATTTTTCTAATTTTGGTTATAGACTAGGGATGAGCGACCTTTACTTTTATAGGATCGGGTCGGGTTTCACGAAACCCGACTTTTTCAAAAGTCGGGTCGAGTGAAATCGGCCGATCCTATAAAAAAGTCGGGGTCGGGGTCGTCCGAAACTCGTCCGAAACAATGCAGTGCATTGGGTTTCCATGGTTCCCAGGGTCTGAAGGAGTGGAAACTCTCCTTCAGGCCCTGCGATCCATATTTTAGTGTAAAATAAAGAATTAAAATAAAAAATATCGCAATACTTACCCTCTGACGCGCCCTGGTACTAACCGGCAGTCTTCCTTCCTTAGAATCAGCCTTCCAGGACCTGGCGGTGACGTCGTGGTGACGTCGCGGCTTGTGATTGGCCGCGCGGCCGCCCATGTGACTGATCGCGCGACCAATCAGAAGCCGTGACGTCACCGAAGGTCCTTCAAGCGCTGATTCTTAGGAAGGAAGGCTGTCGGAAGGAAGCAGGGCGCTTCCGAGGGTGAGTATATACCTAATAGGAATATACTCACCCTCGGAAGCGCCCTGATTCCTTCCGACAGCCTTCCTTCCTAAGAATCAGCGCTTGAAGGACCTTCGGTGACGTCACGGCTTCTGATTGGTCGCGCGAGCGGTCACATGGGCGGCGGCGCGGCCAATCACAAGCCGCGACGTCACCGCGACGTCACCGCCAGGTCCTGGAAGGCTGATTCTAAGGAAGGAAGACTGCCGGTTAGTACCAGGGCGAGTCAGAGGGTAAGTATTGCGATATTTTTTATTTTAATTCTTTATTTTACACTTTAATCTGAATTCCGATACCAATTCCCGATATCTTAAACATATCGGGAATCGGTATCGGAATTCCGATTCCAGATTCAAAAGATCGCCGACTTCATGGCCGACCCCACACTGGGGTCGGGTCGGGTTTCATGAAACCCGACCTTGCCAAAAGTCGGCGACTTTTGAAAAATCTTGACCCATTTCGCTCCACCCTATTATAGACATTACCACAATGAATTTTAAACAAAACAATTCAGATGCAGTTGAAGTTCCGACTTTCAGCTTTCATTTGAGGGTATCCACATTAAAATTGGATGAAGGGTTTAGGAGTTTCAGCTCCTTAACATGTGCCACCCTGTTTTTAAAGGGACCAAAAGTAATTGGACATATTCAATAATTGTAAATAAAATGTTCATTTTTAGTACTTGGTTGAAAACCGTTTGTTGGCAATGACTGCCTTAAGTCTTGAACTCATGGACATCACCAGACGCTGTGTTTCCTCCTTTTTGATGCTCGGCCAGGCCTTCACTGTGGTGGTTTTCAGTTGCTGTTTGTTTGTGGGCCTTTCTATCTGAAGTTTAGTCTTTAACAAGTGAAATGCATGCTCAATTGGGTTGAGATAAGGTGACTGACTTGGCCATTCAAGAATATTCCACTTCTTTGCTTTAATAAACTCCTGGGTTGCTTTGGCTTTATGTTTTGGGTCATTGTCCATCTGTAGTATGAAACGACGACCAATCAGTATTGCTGCATTTGTCTGGATCTGAGCACACAGTTTGGCTCTGAATACCTCAGAATTCATTCAGCTGCTTCTGTCCTATGTCACATCATCAATAATCACTAGTGACCCAGTGCCACTGGCAGCCATGCATACCCAAGACATCACACTGCCTCCGCCGTGTTTTACAGATGATGTGGTATGCTTTGGATCATGAGCTGTACCACGCCTTTGCCATACTTTTCTCTTTCCATCATTCTGGTAGAGGTTGATCTTGGTTTCATCTGTCCAAAGAGTGTTCTTCCAGAACTGTGCTGGCTTTTTTAGATGTTTTTTAGCAAAGTCCAGTCTCGCCTTTTTATTCTTGATGCTTATGAGTGGCTTGCACCGTGCAGTGAACCCTCTGTATTTACTTTCATGCAGTCTTGTCTTTATGGTAGATTTGGATATTGATCCGCCGACCTCCTGGAGAGTGTTGTTCACCTGGTTGGCTGTTGTGAAGGGGTTTCTCTTCACCATGGAGATTATTCTGTGAGCATCCCCCACTATTGTCTTCCGTGGGCGCTCAGGTCTTTTTGCATTGATGAGTTCACCAGTGCTTTCTTTCTTTCTCAAGATGTACCAAACTGTAGATTTTGCCACTCCTAATATTGTAGCAATTTCTCGGATGGGTTTTTTCTGTTTTCGCAGCTTAAGGATGGCTTGTTTCACTTGCATGGAGAGCTCCTTTGACAGCATGTTTACTTCACAGCAAAACCTTCCAAATGCAAGCATCACACCTCAAATCAACTCCAGGCCTTTTATCTGCTTAATTGAGAATGACATAACGAAGGGATTGCCCACACTTGTCCATGAAATAGCCTTGGAGTCAATTGTCCAATTACTTTTGGTCCCTTTAAAAACAGGGTGGCACATGTTAAGGAGCTGAAACTCCTAAACCCTTCATCCAATTTTAACGTGGATACCTTCAAATGAAAGCTGAAAGTCTGAACTTCAACTCCATCTGAATTGTTTTGTTTAAAATTCATTGTGGTAATGTCTGTAACCAAAATGAGAAAAATGTTGTCTCTGTCCAAATATATATGGACCTAACTGTATGTACATGTATGGGAATATAGAGCAGAATTTCAATATTTGCAGATGACACTAAACTCTGTAGGGTAATCAATATAGAGGAGGACAATTTTATATTACAGGATGATTTATGTAAACTAGAAGCTTGGGCTGATAAATGGCAAATGAGCTTTAATGGGGATAAATGTAAGGTCATGCACTTGGGTAGAAGTAATAAGATGTATAACTATGTGCTTAATTATAAAACTCTGGGCAAAACCATCAATGAAAAAGACCTGGGTGTATGGGTGGAGGACAAACTCACATTTAGTGGCCAGTGTCAGGCAGCTGCTACAAAGGCAAATAAAATAATAAGATGCATTAAAAGAGGCATATGATGAGGACATAATTTTACCTCTATACAAGTCACTATTTCGACCACACTTGGAATACTGTGTACAGTTCTCATCTCCGAAGTATAAGAAAGACATAGCTGAACTGGGGGGTCTGCAATACCAAGATAGGTTATTACACTTGGGCTATTTAGTTTGGAAAAACGAAGACTAAGGGGTGATCTTATTTTAATGTATAAATATATTAGGGGACAGTACAAAGACCTTTCTTATGATCTTTTTAATCATAGACCTGAGAAAGGGACAAGGGGCTATCCTCTACGTCTGGAGGAAAGAAGTTTTAAGCATAATAACAGATGCGGATTCTTTACTGTAAGAGCAGTGAGACTATGGAACTCTCTGCCATATGATGTTGTAACCGGAGTATCCTGCAACTCACTGTTTATTCCTCTCCTGAGGCACCTGGCAAGAGCTGCATCGGACCTTTCTCCATCAACATCTCCCCTGACCGCCAGCTTGGCGCTCTGTTAGCCTGTCTTCTCTGGATCTATTTGTATGATGTTGTAATGAGTGATTCATTGCTAAAATTTAAGAGGGGACTGGATACCTTTTTGAAAAGCATAATGTTACAGGTTATATATACTAGATTCCTTGATAGGGCGTTAATCCAGGGAACTAGTCTGATTGCCGTATGTGGAGTCGGGAAGGAAATTTTTCCCCAATGTGGAGCTTGCTCTTTGCCACATGGTTTTTTTTTGCCTTCCTCTGAAGCAACATGTTAGGGCATGTTAGGTTAGGCTATGGGTTGAACTAGATGTACTTATAGTCTTCCTTCAACCTTAATAACTATGTTACTATGCTACTATGCTTTCTGATGTTTTTAGACACTAAAAAGACCCCCGGGGCCGTGGCAAAAATGCTTGGTTTTCTCACATACTTACACTGGGCTTGTTGCTCAGGTCGAGGACCCGAGCATTCCAATTTGTTCAACCCTTGTAACGAGCACCCAAGCATTTTAGTGCTTGCCCATGACTTCATTACATCATGACAACATTGGAGTTTAAATGGTTTTGCCAGGGAAATTGCCAAACTGCATTATGTGAATGCTATGGCAGTTGGAAGAACAGAAAATGAAGTCCGTCCATCCATTCAGAAGCCAAAAGGTGGACATCCAGGAAAAAAATCACAGTCAAAAAGTTGGATCATCCCAATGTCTATCAGTTCTGCAGTGAAAAATATGGCAGTGGAGGTGGCTCATATGCTTCATAATAGTGAGATCACAGACATCGATGCATGCACTGTGCGACACATTACACAAGTCTGGAATGGTGGCCTGAAAAAAAGGTGAAGAAACATCGACTTCAATATTGTCATAAGAAGCATCGGTTTCAGTTTGGAAAAGTATGAAAAGTGAACATTTAAAGATTTGAAATGGGTGACTTGGAGCGATGACGCAGAAGTCAATAGAATGGGATCTGATAGGTGCAAGTGGGTCTGAAGGAAACAAGGAAAAATGGGCTAATAGATTGAGAAATTAAAGGAAATGTCAAGGTTGGTTGATGATAAAGTATCCTACTAATGAGTTACTTCGTGCACTCCAGTGCTATGGGTATGAAATGGACATCATAGTGTTCCAACAGGGCAAGAACACGAAGCATATTTCGAGATTGGGGAAGAAATGGTTCAATGACAATGAAGTAGAGGTGCTGGAATCACCCCTACAGTCCCCAAACCTCAACACAATCAAACACTTGTGGGTAGAATTGAAGGAAAAACCGTATACATAGGGAGTCGACCAGTATCCACCAAGTTTGGGAACATCTAGAAGAGACCTGAAATCAAATTTCAGTCTATACATGTTTGAAACTAATCGAGAGAATGCCCAGAAGGATTTAGGCAGTGTTGAAAGCGAAAGGTGGATTTACAAACAACTAGCAAAATAATAAAAATTGAAATTTAGATCTTTAGGAGCAAAGCAGTAACAATGCAGTGACATGACAAGAATCTGCATAACTAATCATATGCTAAATAGCTGCAAGTCAAATTTAAGTATCAGATATCCAAGATGATTGTCTATAAAATGATGGCATCTCAAGTTCAAAGCAGAAGTGGATGGTGAGATATGGAGCCTGAAAGTCAAAAGTTCAAAACATTGTTAGCCTTTTGCTCTTCACTCTACCTCAGCAGAAATGTTACTACAGTTAGAAACTCTATGGAATCCAACAATTATTAATATCCACCTTGTAAATTACAAACCAAAGCATAGCATACAGTTTTTCCTACTAACCAGATGTATGGTATAAATAGACTTTACCAGGGATGTAAACACTTGACTGTGTACATTTTTCCATATTGTTCCACTGGCCACCCCTTGGTTCAGAAATCAATTCTATAGATCTGGTTGCTTTACTCATAAAACTAATTACATCTAGCATTTTCTATTTATTCTGCAGTGAGAACATTCTTTGTTACATAGTGCAGAAATGTTTATCATGGTCAAAACTGAAAGCCCGGGTTAATACTGCAGAGAGTTTCTACAAGAAATCTCATGATCAATGGCTTCTATTTTTTGTATAAGTCAAGGACAGCTGGGTGAACTGAAAAGATACAGTGTTTCTTGAAAAGGTAATAAAAAAAAATATGATCCAACCTGGGAAGTAGAAAAATAAAAAAATATAAATATACTGTATATACAACATACGGAGGACGTTGAAAAGATTGAAATTTTGTCACATTTTCTATATGTTATTGATGTTCTATCACAAACTTCTGAATCAAACAGTATACAGCAATGTGTCCTCTAAAAAACAATCTTACAATAATGCAATTAAATATATCCCACGTCATTTCTGAAAATCAATGCTAAGCAGATATATAGAAAGCTAATTTGTTAGGCTTCATTCACATCTCATTTATGATGTATGCTTGATCTATAAATAAGTAGCATGTGATATATAGGCTGATGTGTTTATCATTTATTAGACAGGAAAATGTCTTAAGGCATTCTAGAAGTTTCAGATGTTAAGAATAAGCTCTCATTTACACTTACATTAAGAATAATAGTATTTGTGGAGATTATTTGAGGCATTTTTCACCAGTTTTACCCTATGCAGATTTTATATCAAATTTTAGTTGTCTCTGGGCTAGTGGGTGAAGACTAGCTGCTATGATGTCACTTATGCAGAGTACACAGAGACAAAGGATTCCTGCTCTCCTGGAAAAAATAAGCCCTCATTTGGCTATGTTGACAGAAGAATATAGCAATTATTACTTTTGGAAACAATTAAAGAAAGGAAAAAAATGAAAATCCTCCCAGCTGCTAAATGAGAAATTAGAATCATTAATTGAATTCAGAAGGTAAAATTATGAATAATGGATATTCATATGCCTTAGCCTATCTTTAAAGGGAATCTATCAGCAGGTTTTTGCTATGTAATGTGGGAGTACATGATGTACTGGCAGATATCCTGAATCCAGTGACGTGTCACTTACACGGCTGTGTTTCTATTTCAGTGCTTTACAATCAGCGATTTATCTGCAGGATGTTATCACAATAGAAGTGGCCTAATCTGTGCTAGTCCAACCATGCCCCCCCGAACTGATGATCAACTCTTGGTCACTATACAATGTACACAGAAAGCTGTGGTGTTAGTGGTGTTGTACACAAATCAACAATTTAGCACTGCTAAATCTGCAGCAGGGTAAACTGTGACTCTATCATAACTGCTGCACCCAGTGAACTAAGAGATACATCACTGGAATAAGGGTTTCTGTAACTACTCCATACTGCTTTCAGATTATATAGAAAAAAATCTGCTGATAGATTCCTTATAAGAAACTGCATGTACAAACTGCACGCATGAAGAATACATAAAGATCTACTATCAAGTTAGTTACAGTATTAGAAAGGTCAAAGAGGTTAATTAAATACAATGGGGAGTTTTGTTCATCAGTCTTAGTCCAGAACAAAGTAAAGTACAATTTTAATTGTCACATCTTTCATTGCCACCCAACTATGTCATGCTACTCTTTTCAAAAGGGCTGATAGTGGAATAAAATTGAAAAAAGTTACAATTATGTGAGCAAAACAAATGTGTGGCAAAATGTGCTACCTTTTTATGCACCAAAACTATTTGCGCAATAAAGGTCCACCATCTGTAAGTAATGAAAAATAACAATGTTTAAGGGGATGTCTGGTCACAACATATTTATGACTAGTGTTGAGCATTCCAATACCGCAAGTATCGGGTATCGGCCGATACTTGCGGTATCGGAAATCCGATACCGAATTCCGATACTTCACGCGTATCGGATACCGGAATCGGAAGTTCCCAGAATTCAAACTGAACGCAGCAGCCAATGAGGAATGATTGGAAGTGTGGGCACATCCTGTTTAGCATGGTGGACATGTAAGTACTGGCAAGGATGTGATTGGCTGCTGAAATGATGTCACTCTGCACTATAAAAAACGCTGCCGCCATTTTGCGCTCACTCTGCTGTGATTTCAGTTAGGGACAGGACGCTGTGTTCTAACTGAGGGCCAGTTGAGATAGCTAATTGCTTTATTTTGCTTTTCCAAGGCTAATTTAGCAAACGCTGTGTGTTCACCTTGCTCTTGCCTTGCAGCGCTGTTTTAACAGCGTTCTGCAAGGTCTCTGTGTGTGTGTGTGTGTGTGCAGCTCACTCTGTAGTCTGTGTGCAGCCATATACCCGGTTGTATTCAGCTCAGGGGGATTTCACACTGCCTCATACAGTTCTATCCATTGTCCTTTTTTGCTCATAGTGCAGCCTGCTGCACATTTTTTCTAAAATTTCCTATTAGTGTTTTTCCACCCGTCTCCAGCTAAATTGTGGAAAAACACTACATAGGATAACCTAGAGGGGGGTTTTTGGGCCTTGCAGCGCCGTTTACAGCTGTCTGCACGGCCTCCGTGTGAGCGCAGCTCGCCCTGTAGTCTGTGTGCAGCCACAGCCGGTTGTATTCAGCTCAGGGTAAGTCTCTGCCTCATACCGTGAAAAAACTTTTCCTTTTTTTCAAATAGTGCAGCCTGCTGAAAATTTTTCCAAAAATTTCCTATTAGTGTCTTTCCACCCGTCTCCAGATAAATAGTGGAAAAACACTAAATAGGATAACCTAGAGGAGGGTTTTTGGGCCTTGCAGCGCCGTTTACGGCTGTCTGCATGGTCTCCATGTAAGTGCAGCTCGCCCTGTAGTCTGTGTGCAGCCACAGCCGGTTGGATTCAGCTCAGGGTGCGTTACTGCCTCATACCGTTAAATAACTTGTCCTTTTTTTGAAATAATGCAGCCTGTTGAAAAATTTTAAAAAAATTTCCTATTAGTGTCTTTCCACCCGTCTCCAGCTAAATAGTGGAAAAACACTACATAGGATAACCTAGAGGAGGGTTTTTGGGCCTTGCAGCGCCGTTCACGGCTGTCTGCACGGTCTCCGTGTGAGCGCAGCTCGCCCTGTAGTCTGTGTGCAGCCACAGCCGATTGGATTCAGCTCAGGGTGCGTTACTGCCTCATACCGTTAAATAACTTGTCCTTTTTTTGAAATAGTGCAGCCTGTTGAAATTTTTTTTTTAAATTTCCTATTAGTGTCTTTCCACCCGTCTCCAGCTAAATAGTGGAAAAACACTACATAGGATAACCTAGAGGAGTGTTTTTGGGCCTTGCAGCGCCGTTTACGGCTGTCTCTGTAGCCCGATCTGCAGAAGAAAAAAAAGGAAAGTTCACCAAACACCACTTAACACTTGTGTAGGCCACATTTTATCAATAATAAACTCTAGTCCACACTATACAACATTAGTGTTTCTTACACCTGTTAGGAGGAGCATTTCAGGAATAAGCACACTAAGGCCTTAGTACTTTTCTGCTTATCTTTATCTGTCAACCAAGATGAAGAGGGCAGGGAGTAAGGCACGTGGGCGTGGGCGCGGAGCAGGGAGAGGAGCAGGGAGAGGACGTGGTGATTCTGTGCCTGCTGCGGGCACCGGTGACTAGTCATCACTCAGTTTCAGCAGGGAACAGTCCTTCATGCGCAGCTTTGTCGTAGAGCGCCGTGCACCGCTGCTGCGTGAAGATCAAATTGAAGCCGTTGTCGGATGGATGGCAGCTAACGCATCGGCATCGACTTCAATTAGTGCCACATCCTCTCAGGCACAGACCACTGGAGAGCAGCCATCTGTCTCTTCACCACCTGCCAAATTGGCCAGGCAGTCAGAGAGCCCAGGACAGGAGCCGTCTCTACTTCTGTTCTCTGAATCTCTTGGCTTGGAAACAGGGGGCCAGCCAAGCAGCATTGGAGAAATGGAAGAAGAGGCAGTGTGCAGTGATGCCCAACAGCTTTGTCTCTCTGACTCTGAAAAGGCGGGTGGGCCAGTGCCTGCGGTGACCACAGCGCAGTACGCATCTGATGATGAAACTCAGGTGCCGCTTTCTGGTGCGTACTGTGCTGCCGAGACTACCCAGGAGGAGCAGTTGGTGGCAGAGGGTAGTGGAGATGATGAGGTCGTTGACTCATCATGGAGTGAGGAACAGGAAGGTGGTGGGAGCAGCTCTGAGGAAGAGATTCCCCTTACGGGCCAAAGAGGGAGAGGGAGGGGGAAGACTGCGGAGCCTGTAGCCTCCACTTTGGCACCCTTTAGGAGCCTGTCTCTTTCAAAAGCCAAAAAGGGCGCTCCCAAGACTTGCAATGCCTGGTCCTTTTTTGACACAGTTGCAGATGACATTTGTTTTGTCAAATGCAAGCTGTGTCATCAGAAAGTCAAAAGAGGTAAAAGTGTCAGCAACCTCAATACCACAAATATGTGGAAACATGTGCGTACCAGGCACGCGGGTGGAGTTACAAAAACACACTGAAGACGTAGGCCAACCAACAGCGGCAGCTACCACCTCTTCAGCTCGTGTTGCCTCTTCCTCCAGCTCACGCACAGCTGGTTTGGCTTCCTCCCCAGGATCACCATGGAAGAACCTCTGGCACTGTTGTCCAGAGACCTAGTGTAATTCCACCCACAGCACCACATTCCCAGTCATCCTCACACTCCCAGTCTACTCTACAGCCATCAGTAGTACAGGCATGGGAGAAAAGGCGGGCATTCTCGGCCAACCACCCCCGAGCACAGGCTCTGAATGCAGGCATTGCCAAACTTCTGTCCCTGGAAATGCTCTCATTCAGGCTGGTGGAGACTGACAGCTTCCGTGACTTGATGGCATTGGCAGTCCCACAGTACAAGGTGCCCAGCCACTTTTACTTCAGCAGGCAAGCTGTCCCTTCCCTGCACAAGCATGTGGAGGGACACATAAAACACGCGCTACTGAACGCCGTCAGTAGCAAGGTCCACCTCACCACCGATGCGTGGACCAGTCAACATGGACACGGGCGATACATTTCCCTCACTGCCCATTGGGTTAATGTTGTTGAGCCAGGTACAGATCGTGCGAGTGGCGCAGGACGTGTCCTGCCCACTCCAAGGATTGCAGGAATCCAGTCTGTATGCATTGACTCCTCCTCATACACAAGTTCCTCAGAATCATCGCTGCAGGAGCCGTCACAGTCCACCTCCACATGGACCCGTGAACGTTTACCTGTTACGACCGACATGAGCACAGCCGTGGCCAAATGTCAACAGGCCGTCTTGAAACTAGTTTCTTTGGGGAATCGAAGCCACACAGCGCAGGAGCTCTGGAATGCCATCAAGCAGGAGAGCGATGTGTGGTTAGTGCCAGCAAATCTCCAGCCAGGCATGGTAGTGTGTGACAATTGCCGAAATCTGGTGGCAGCTTTGGCCATTGGCAACCTCACTCACATCCCATGTCTTGCACATGTGCTCAATTTGGTTGTGCAGAGTTTTCTGAGGGACTATCCGGATCTTGATGCACTACTGCACAAGGTCCGCCTAGAGTGTGCTCACTTGCGGCGTTCCAGCTTGGCAAGATCCTGCATTGCTGCTCTGCAGCGCCGATTCCGCCTTCCGGAACACTGCATCATATGTCACCTACCTACCAGGTGGAATTCCACCTTGCATATGTTGGAGCGGTCAGCCAGCCTGACACCAAATTATGTCAGAAGACAGGCAGCGCAAATTGATCATGGCCAAGGAATAACAGACCAGCGCAGGCTCCGTGACAGCTTAAAACAACGCTGAGGAGGCAGCGCACGGCACCAAGGGAATAGGAATGACAGCTGTGCTGCGTCCCATTACGAAGGAAATTCCCACCTCCGGGACGGTTTTACGGTATAAGGGGACACATTTTTAGTGTTTACTTCTGTGTTTGCAAGGAGCATAATTAAAAGAGCAACCTTTTCCTTTTGCATCCTTAGTGCTGCACAAGATGGCTCTTTCAGCTACAATCATCTTGGGGGGGGGTTAAAGGTTCCCTTTCAACTTGCTCCAATCAGGCTTCGGCCTACACTCTGTTCCTCTGCTCCTCCTGCTGTCCCTGGGCTCTAACACCACCAGTTGGTGCCTGGAAGTGCTGTCTGCACAGTCAACAGTCGCTCCTCTGTTATTGGGGTTCAGTAACGTCAGCTGATCCCCAGCTGTGTGTGCGGCAATACCTCCAATCTGCTCCTCCTGCTGTCCCTGGGCTCTAACACCGCCAGTTGGTGCCTGGAAGTGCTGTCTGCACAGTCAACAGTCGCTCCTCTGTTATTGGGGTTCAGTAACGTCAGCTGATCCCCAGCTGTGTGTGCGGCAATACCTCCAATCTGCTCCTCCTGCTGTCCCTGGGCTCTAACACCACCAGTTGGTGCCTGGAAGTGCTGTGTGCACAGTCAACAGTCGCTCCTCTGTTATTGGAGTTCAGTAACGTCAGCTGATCCCCAGCTGTGTATCCGGCAACGTGTCATGCGACCGCCACGCTGGCACAACAAAAATGTAAGGGAACCTGCCCCCCCCCTAGGCGTTTGTTACTGAAAGAGCCACCTTGTGCAGCACTAATACTGCACAAGGAAAAGGTCGCTCTTGAAATTATGCTCCTTGGAAATGCTGAACTACACACTCATGTAATGTGTCCCCTCACACAGTCCAACCATCCCGGAGGTGGGACTTTCCTTTGTAATGTGACGCAGCACAGCCGTCATTCCTACCCCCTTGGCTCCATGCGCTGCCTCCTTAGCGTTGTTTGATTCTGTCATGGACCCTGCGCTGTTATGTTATCTCTTGGCCATGCACAGTTTGCTCTGCCCGTCCTCTGACATCATTTGTTGTCGTCCTGGCTGCGCCTGTGCGTCCACGCTGCCCGAAATGCCACCTCGCAGTGTCGTCTAATGTGATCCCACAGTGGGCCTGGTATCCATGGCCATGCGCAGTGTATATACTACCCTCTCACTCCCCTTCTTCACGCTTCTTCAGACTAGGCGGCGTCAGCTGATCCCTAATAGCATGCCACGGCCGTGACGCCGCACAGTCTGAAGAAGCAGGAAGGAGGTGAGTGAGAGGCGATGATATGCACTGCGCATGCCCATGGATCCCAGGCCCGCAGTGGGATTACATTAGATGACACTGCGAGGTTGGATCTCGGGCAGCTTTGATGCACAGGCACTGCCAGCCTGACACCTAAATGATGTCAGAAGACGGGCACCGCTAACTGTGCATGGCCAAGGGATAACATTACAGCACGGGCTCCGTGACAGAACCAAACAACATTGAGGAGGTGGCGCACGGCACCAAGGGGGTTGGAATGACGGCTGTGCTGTGTCACATTACAAAGGAAAGTCCCACTTCCGGGATGGTTTAACGGTGTGAGGGGACACATTATATGAGTGTGTACTTCAGCGTTTGCAAGGAGCATAATTTTAGGAGCCACCATTTTCCATGTGCAGTATTACTGCTGTACAAGATGGCTCTTTCAGCAACAAATGCCTGGGGGGGGTTAAAGGTTCCCTTTCAACTTGCTCCACTGCAGCCTTCGGCCTACACTCTGCTCCTCTTTGATTCCCTGGGTTTCAACATTGTCAGTTGCCACTTGGAAGTGTTGTCTACACAGAAAAAACACTAGCTGATGTGTCAGTGGGGTTCAGCACCGCCAGCTGTTCCCCTGCTGTGTAGTCGGCAACGTGTCCAGCACAAGCCACGCTGGCACAACAGAACAAAAGCTGCCACCAGTGCAGTCTTCGGCCTACACTCTGCTCCTCTCCTCCTCCTGCTGACCCTGGGCTCTAACACCGACAGTTGGGGCCCGGATGTGCTAGCTGCACAGAGAAAAACACCAGCCAATGTGTTAGTGGGGTTCAGCACCACCAGCTGTTCCCCTGCTGTGTAGCCGGCATCGTGTCCAGACACTGCGGGTCAGGGATTCATGGCCATCGCTAACCGCACCGGCCAACATGAAATGAGGTCATAAGACGGGCAGCGCTAACTGGCAATGGCCAAGGGCTAACGAGAGCGCAGACTCCTGTACAGCAAATAACAACGCTCAGCAGGCTGCGCCCAGCACCAAGGCGTTATTTTTGGACACCTGTGCTGCGTCACCTTAAAAAGACAAGTCACGCCTCCAATACAGTTCTACTGTACAATGGGCAAAATTGTGTATGTCTTTCATTCTGCGTGTGCAATGAGCAAAATTCAAATACAGCTCAGGGTTCGTTACTGGCTCATACCTTGAGAAAAATTTTCCTTTCTTTCAAATAGTGCAGCCTGTTTAAAAATTTTAAAAAAAATTCCCTATTAGTGTTTTTCCACCCGTCTCCAGCTAAATTGTGGAAAAACACTACATAGGATAACCTAGAGGGGGGTTTTTGGGCCTTGCAGCGCCGTTTACGGCTGTCTGCACGGTCTCCGTGTGAGCCCAGCTCGCCCTGTAGTCTGTGTGCAGCCATAGCCGGTTGGATTCAGCTCAGGGTTCGTTACTGGCTCATACCTTGAGAAAAATTTTCCTTTCTTTCAAATAGTGCAGCCTGTTTAAAAATTAAAAAAAAAATTCCCTATTAGTGTTTTTCCACCCGTCTCCAGCTAAATTGTGGAAAAACACTACATAGGATAGCCTAGAGGGGGGTTTTTGGGCCTTGCAGCGCCGTTTACGGCTGTCTGCACGGTCTCCGTGTGAGCCCAGCTCGCCCTGTAGTCTGTGTGCAGCCATAGCCGGTTGGATTCAGCTCAGGGTTCGTTACTGGCTCATACCTTGAGAAAAAAATTCCTTTTTTTCAAATAGTGCAGCCTGTTTAAAATTTAAAAAAAAAAATTCCTATTAGTGTCTTTCCACCCGTCTCCAGCTAAAAAGTGGAAAAACACTACATAGGATAACCTAGAGGGGGTTTATTGGGCCTTGCAGCGCCGTTTACGGCTGTCTGCACGGTCTCTGTGTGAGCGCAGCTCGCCCTGTAGTCTGTGTGCAGCCATAGCCGGTTGGATTCAGCTCAGGGTGCGTTACTGCCTCATACCTTGAAAAACAATTTCCTTTTTTTCAACTAGTGCAGCCTGTTTAAAATTTTAAAAAAAAAATTCCTATTAGTGTCTTTCCACCCGTCTCCAGCTAAATAGTGGAAAAACACTACATAGGATAACCTAGAGGAGGGTTTTTTGGCCTTGCAGCGCCGTTTACGGCTGTCTGCACGGTCTCTGTGTGAGCGCAGCTCGCCCTGTAGTCTGTGTGCAGCTATAGCCGGTTGGATTCAGCTCAGGGTGCGTTACTGCCTCATACCTTGAAAAACAATTTCCTTTTTTCAAATAGTGCAGCCTGTTTAAAATTTTAAAAAAAAAATTCCTATTAGTGTCTTTCCACCCGTCTCCAGCTAAATAGTGGAAAAACACTACATAGGATAACCTAGAGGAGGGTTTTTTGGCCTTGCAGCGCCGTTTACGGCTGTCTGCACGGTCTCCGTGTGATTTAAACTAGCTCTGTAGCCCGATCTGCACAAAAAAAAAAGTAAACCTTTCACTTGTGGAGCATTACTGCTGCACAAGGTGTGGCTCTTCTACTTTGTAACACCTCAGGGAGGGTTAAAGGTTACCTTTGAAATTGGTTCAATTAGGCATCGGCCTACACTCTGCTCCTCTCCTCCTCCTGCTGACCCTGGGCTCAAACACCGCCAGTTTCTGCCCGGATGTGCTAGCTGCACAGAGAAGAACACCAGCCAATGTGTTAGTGGGGTTCAGCACCGCCAGCTGTTCCCCTGCTGTGTAGCCGGCATCGTGTCCAGCACAAGCCACGCTGGCACAACAGACCAAAAGCTGCCACCAGTGCAGGCTTCGGCCTACACTCTGCTCCTCTCCTCCTCCTGCTGACCCTGGGCTCTAACACCGCCAGTTTTTGCCCGGACGTGCTAGCTGCACAGAGAAAAACACCAGCCAATGTGTTAGTGGGGTTCAGCAACGCCAGCTGTTCCCCTGCTGTGTAGCCGGCAACGTGACCTGCAAACGCCACGCAGGCACCTGAACTGAAATTAAAGGGACCCTGACCCCCAACTCCAGGTGTTTCTATGTATAACAGCCACCTTGTACAGCAGTACTGCTGCATTTGTACAAGATGGCTGACTATTTCTCTTTGCCCACGTTGAATTTAACACGTACAAAATGTGTCTCATTACAGACCATTTCAGTGCCCCTGAGGTGTGATTCTCCTTTTTAAATGACACGCAGCACCCCCCTTGGTAGCGCTGCGCGTCTTCTGACATCATTGGTTGCCTGCCTGTGCCTGTGCGTCCGCCCTGCCCGACACAACGCCCCTCGTTGTCTCATATATTTTGACTGCGAGGGTGTGATTGATGGGCATGTGCAGTGCATATGTTCGCCTGTCTTCACTCATCTCCTTCCACCTTCTTCAGACTGTGCGGCCTCATGGCCGCGGCATGCGATAAGGGATCAGCTTAGGCCATCCAGTCTGAAGCAGGTGTAAGGACATTTGTGAGCGGCGAACAGATTTACTGCACAAGGCCATGAATCCCAGCCCCGCAGTGTGAATTATTGAAAACACACTGGGGGTCTGGGATTCATGGCCATCGATAACCGCACCGGCCAACATGAAATGAGGTCATAAGACAGGCAGCGCTCACAGCGCATGACCAAGGGCTAACAAGAGCGCAGACTCCTGTACAGCAAATAACAACGCTCAGGAGGCTGCGCCCAGCACCTAGGTGTAATTTTTGACACCAGTGCTGCGACTCCGTAAAAACACAAGTCACGCCTCCACTACAGTTTGACTGTATACTGGGCTAAATTGTGTACGTGTTTCATTCAGCGTGTGCAAGTAGACAAATTCATAGAGCAACCTTTGACTTGTGCAGCATTAATGCTGCACAAGGTGTGGCTCTTGTACTTTGTAACACCTGAGGGGGGTGTTAAAGGTTACCTTTGAAATTGGTTCAATTAGGCTTCGGCCTACACTCTGCTCCTCTCCTCCTGCTGACCCTGGGCTCTAACACCGCCAGTTGGGGCCCGGAAGTGCTAGCTGCACAGAGAAAAACACCAGCCAATCTGTTAGTGGGGTTCAGCACCGCCAGCTGTTCCCCTGCTGTGTAGTCGGCAACGTGTCCAGCACAAGCCACGCTGGCACAACAGAACAAAAGCTGCCACCAGTGCAGGCTTCAGCCTACACTCTGCTCCTCTCCTCCTCCTGCTGACCCTGGGCTCTAACACCGCCAGTTTTTGCCCGGACGTGCTAGCTGTACAGAGAAAAACACCAGCCAATGTGTTAGTGGGGTTCAGCAACGCCAGCTGTTCCCCTGCTGTGTAGCCGGCAAAGTGACCTGCAAACGCCACGCAGGCACCTGAACTGAAATTAAAGGGACCCTGACCCCCACCCCCATGTGTTTCTATGTATAACAGCCACCTTGTACAGCAGTACTGCTGCATTTGTACAAGGTGGCTGACTTTTTCTCCTTGCCCACGTTGAATTTAACACGTACAAAATGTGTCTCATTACAGACCATTTCACTGCCCCTGAGGTGTGATTCTCCCTTTTAAATGACACGCAGCACCCCCCTTGGTAGCGCTGCCCGTCTTCTGACATCATTGGTTGGCTGCTTGTGCCTGTGCGTCCGCCCTGCCCGACACAACGCCCCTCGTTGTCTCATATATTTTGAGTGCGAGGGTGTGATTGATGGGCATGTGCAGTGCATATGTTCGCCTGTCTTCACTCATCTCCTTCCACTTTCTTCAGACTGTGCGGCCTCATGGCCGCGGCATGCGATAAGGGATCAGTTGAGGCCGCCCAGTCTGAAGCAGGTGTAAGGACATTTGTGAGCGGTGAACAGATTTACTGCACAAGGCCATGAATCCCAGCCCCGCAGTGTGAATTATTGAAAACACACTGGGGGTCTGGGATTCATGGCCATCGATAACCGCACCGGCCAACATGAAATGAGGTCATAAGACAGGCAGCGCTCACAGCGCATGGCCAAGGGATAACAAGACCGCAGACTCCTGTACAGCAAATAACGCTCAGGAGGCGGTGCCCAGCACCAAGGCATTATTTTTGGATACCTGTGCCGCGTCTCCTTAAAAAGACAAGTCACGCCTCCAATACAGTTCTACTGTACAATGGGCAAAATTGTGTACGTCTTCCATTCTGCGTGTGCAATGAGCAAAATTTAAAGAGCAACCTTTCACTTGTGGAGCATTACTGCTGCACAAGGTGTGGCTCTTCTACATTGTAACACCTGAGGGTAGGTTAAAGGTTACCTTTGAAGTTGGTTCAATTAGGCTTCAGCCTACACTCTGCTCCTCTCCTCCTCCTGCTGTCCCAGGGCTCTAACACCGCCAGTTTTTGCCCAGAAGTGCTAGCTGCACAGAGAAAAACACCAGCCAATGTGTCAGTGGGGTTCAGCACCGCCAGCTGTTCCCCCGCTGTCTAGCCGGCATCGTGTCCTGCAAACGCAACGCAGACAGAAACCTGCCTCCAGTGCAGGCTTCGGCCTACACTATGCTCCCCCTGCTTACTCTTTGCTCCAACACCGCTAGTTCTGGCTCTAGGAAGACAATCTTGAATAGGCAACGCATCCGGGTTCCAGCACCGCCAGCTGCGGCTCGGCAGTGTTTTTGTCACGGGTAGTGTTGAGCATTCCGATACCGCAAGTATCGGGTATCGGCCGATATTTGCGGTATCGGAATTCCGATACCGAATTCCGATACTTCCCGCGTATCGGATACCGGAATCGGAAGTTCCCAGAATTCAAACAGAACGCAGCAGCCAATGAGGAATGATTGGAAGTGTGGGCACATCCTGTTTAGCATGGTGGGCATGTAAGTACTGGCAAGGCTGTGATTGGCTGCTGAAATGATGTCACTCTGCACTATAAAAAACGCTACCGCCATTTTGCGCTCACTCTGCTGTGATTTCAGTTAGGGACAGGACGCTGTGTTCTAACTGAGGGCCAGTTGAGCTAGCTAATTGCTTTATTTTCCTTTCCAAAGGCTAATTTAGCAAAACGCTGTGTGTTCTTCACTGTTCACCTTGCTCTTGCCTTGCAGCGCTGTTTTAACAGCGTTCTGCAAGGTCTCTGTGTGTGTGTGTGTGTGTGCAGCTAACTCTGTAGTCTGTGTGCAGCCATATACCCGGTTGTATTCAGCTCAGGGGGGGTTCACACTGCCTCACACAGTTGTGCTTTTTTGCTCATAGTGCAGCCTGCTGCACATTTTTTCTCAAATTTCCTATTAGTGTTTTTCCACCCGTCTCCAGCTAAATTGTGGAAAAACACTACATAGGATAACCTAGAGGGGGTTTTTTGGGCCTTGCAGCGCCGTTTACGGCTGTCTGCACGGTCTCCGTGTGAGCCCAGCTCGCCCTGTAGTCTGTGTGCAGCCATAGCCGGTTGGATTCAGCTCAGGGTTCGTTACTGGCTCATACCTTGAGAAAAATTTTCCTTTCTTTCAAATAGTGCAGCCTGTTTAAAAATTTTAAAAAAAATTCCCTATTAGTGTTTTTCCACCCGTCTCCAGCTAAATTGTGGAAAAACACTACATAGGATAACCTAGAGGGGGTTTTTTGGGCCTTGCAGCGCCGTTTACGGCTGTCTGCACGGTCTCCGTGTGAGCCCAGCTCGCCCTGTAGTCTGTGTGCAGCCATAGCCGGTTGGATTCAGCTCAGGGTTCGTTACTGGCTCATACCTTGAGAAAAAATTTCCTTTTTTTCAAATAGTGCAGCCTGTTTAAAATTTTAAAAAAAAAATTCCTATTAGTGTCTTTCCACCCGTCTCCAGCTAAATAGTGGAAAAACACTACATAGGATAACCTAGAGGGGGTTTATTGGGCCTTGCAGCGCCGTTTACGGCTGTCTGCACGGTCTCTGTGTGAGCGCAGCTCGCCCTGTAGTCTGTGTGCAGCCATAGCCGGTTGGATTCAGCTCAGGGTGCGTTACTGCCTCATACCTTGAAAAACAATTTCCTTTTTTTCAACTAGTGCAGCCTGTTTAAAATTTAAAAAAAAAAATTCCTATTAGTGTCTTTCCACCCGTCTCCAGCTAAGTAGTGGAAAAACACTACATAGGATAACCTAGAGGAGGGTTTTTTGGCCTTGCAGCGCCGTTTACGGCTGTCTGCACGGTCTCTGTGTGAGCGCAGCTCGCCCTGTAGTCTGTGTGCAGCTATAGCCGGTTGGATTCAGCTCAGGGCGCGTTACTGCCTCATACCTTGAAAAACAATTTCCTTTTTTCAAATAGTGCAGCCTGTTTAAAATTTAAAAAAAAAAATTCCTATTAGTGTCTTTCCACCCGTCTCCAGCTAAATAGTGGAAAAACACTACATAGGATAACCTAGAGGAGGGTTTTTTGGCCTTGCAGCACCGTTTACGGCTGTCTGCACGGTCTCCGTGTGATTTAAACTAGCTCTGTAGCCCGATCTGCACAAAAAAAAAAGTAAAGTTCACCAAACACAACTTAACACTTGTGTAGACCACATTTGAAAAATAATAAAGTTTAGTCCACACTTTACAACATTAGTGTTTCTTACACCTGTTAGGAGGAGCATTTCAGGAATAAGCACGCTAAGGCCTTAGTACTTTTCTGCTTATCTTTATCTGTCAACCAAGATGAAGAGGGCAGGGAGTAAGGCACGTGGGCGCGGAGCAGGGAGAGGAGCAGGGAGAGGACGTGGTGATTCTGTGCCTGCTGCGGGCGCCGGTGACTCATCGTCACTCAGTTTCAGCAGGGAACAGTCCTTCATGCGCAGCTTTGTCGGAGAGCGCCGTGCACCGCTGCTGCGTGAAGACCAAATTGAAGCCGTTGTCGGGTGGATGGCAGCTAACGCCTCGGCATCGACTTCAGTTAGTGCCACATCCTCTCAGGCACAGAGCACTGGAGAGCAGCCATCTGTCTCTTCACCACCTGCCAAATTGGCCAGGCAGTCAGAGAGCCCAGGACAGGAGCCGTCTCTACTTCTGTTCTCTGAATCTCTTGGCTTGGAAACAGGGGGCCAGCCAAGCAGCATTGGAGAAATGGAAGAAGAGGCAGTGTGCAGTGATGCCCAACAGCTTTTTCTCTCTGACTCTGAAGAGGCAGGTGGGCCAGTGCCTCCGGTGACCACAGCGCAGTACGCATCTGATGATGAAACTCAGGTGCCGCTTTCTGATGCGTACTGTGCTGCCGAGACTACCCAGGAGGAGCAGTTGGTGGCAGAGGGTAGTGGAGATGATGAGGTCCTTGACCCATCGTGGCGTGAGGAACAGGAAGGTGGTGGGAGCAGCTCTGAGGAAGAGCTTCCCCTTACGGGCCAAAGAGGGAGAGGGAGGGGGAAGACTGCGGAGCCTGTAGCCTCCACTTTGGCACCCGTTAGGAGCCTGTCTCTTTCCAAAGCCAAAAAGGGCGCTCCCAAGACATGCAGTGCCTGGTCCTTTTTTGACACAGTTGCAGATGACATTTGTTTTGTCAAATGCAAGCTGTGTCATCAGAAAGTAAAAAGAGGTAAAAGTGTCAGCAACCTCAATACCACAAATATGTGGAAACATGTGCGGACCAGGCACGCGGTGGAGTTACAGAAACACAGTGAAGACGTAGGCCAACCAACAGCGGCAGCTACCACCTCTTCATCTCGTGTTGCCTCTTCCTCCACTGTTGTCCAGAGACCTAGTGTAATTCCACCCACAGCACCACCTTCCCAGTCATCCTCACACTCCCAGTCTACTCTACAGCCATCGGTAGTACAGGCATGGGAGAAAAGGCGGGCATTCTCGGCCAACCACCCCCGAGCACAGGCTCTGAATGCAGGCATTGCCAAACTGTTGTCCCTGGAAATGCTCTCGTTCAGGCTGGTGGAGACTGACAGCTTCCGTGACTTGATGGCATTGGCAGTCCCACAGTACAAGGTGCCCAGCCGCTTTTACTTCAGCAGGCAGGCTGTCCCTGCCCTGCACAGGCATGTTGAGGCAAACATAAAACATGCGCTACTGAACGCCGTCAGTAGCAAGGTCCACCTCACCACCGATGCGTGGACCAGTCAGCATGGACAGGGGCAATATGTTTCCCTCACTGCCCATTTGGTTAATGTTGTTGAGCCAGGTACAGATCGTGCGAGTGGCGCAGGACGTGTCCTGCCCACTCCAAGGATTGCAGGAATCCAGTCTGTACGCATCGACTCCTCCTCTTACACCAGTTCCTCAGATTCCTCTCTGCAGGATCCGTCACAGTCCACCTCCACATGGACCCGTGAACGTTTACCTATGACCAACATGAGCACAGCCGTGGCCAAACGTCAGCAGGCCGTCTTGAAACTAGTTTCATTGGGGCATCGAAGCCACACAGCGCAGGAGCTCTGGAATGCCATCAAGCAGGAGAGCGATGTGTGGTTACTGCCAGCGAATCTCCAGCCAGGCATGGTAGTGTGTGACAATGGCCGAAATCTGGTGGCAGCTTTGGCCCTTGGCAACCTCACTCACATCCCATGTCTGGCACATGTGCTCAATTTGGTTGTGCAGAGTTTTCTGAGGGACTATCCGGATCTTGATGCCCTGCTGCACAAGGTCCACCTAGAGTGTGCTCACTTGCGGCGTTCCAGCTTGGCCAGATCCCGCATTGCTGCTCTGCAGCGCCGATTCCGCCTTTCAGAACACCGCATCATATGTGACCTACCTACCCGGTGGAATTCCACGTTACATATGTTGGAGCGGTTGTGTGAGCAGCAGCAAGCAGTTATGGAGTACCAGCTGCATCAGGCGCAAAGAAGTCGCAGTCAGCGCCGATCAGACTTCACAACCACAGAGTGGGCCACTATGAAGGACGTCTGCCAGGTTTTGCGTCCTTTTGATTATTCCACGCGGATGGCAAGTGCAGATGATGCACTAGTCAGCATGACTGTCCCCCTTATCTGCCTGCTTCAGCAAACTTTGCAAGGGTTAAGGGATGATGTTGTGGAAGAGGTGGAGGATGAGGAGTCACCTTTTCCATCAGCTTCTGGAGAGTCAGCGCCACGTGGTTCCTCACAAAGGGGTACGCAGGGGCCAATTTGTGAGGAGGATGAGGAGGAGTCAATGGAGGAGGAAGAGCTCCGTCCAGAGGAGGGAGCGACACAATTGTCCAGTGGTCAGTGTGTACAGCGAGGGTGGGGTGATGACGAGCGGGCAGAGATCATGTCTCAAGCAGGGGACAGCATTTCTGGGCCAGTTGGCACTCTGCAGCACATGGTGGATTTCATGCTGCAGTGCCTGAGAAACGACCGCCGCATCGACCACATTCTCAACATGCCTGATTATTGGGTGTTCACCCTCCTCGATCCTCGCTACCGGGACAACGTCCAAAACCTCATCCCTGCGTTGACCCGGGAGCGTAAATTGCGGGAGTACCACGACACACTGGTGAATTCCATCATCTTCTCCTGTCCAACTGAGAGGAGTGCTGCTAGTGCTTTACAAAGCAGCTCAGTGCGTCGAGGCAGTGGGGGAGGCTCTGCCCAAAGAGGGAGCAGAAGCAGTGCCTCTGCCCAAGGCAAGCCCAGTATGGCACAACTCTGGCACACTTTTGTGTGCCCGCCCCAAATGTCTACACCATCACCGGCGGCTCCAGTCAGCAGGAGGCAACGGTTCCGTCAGATGGTGACAGACTACATGGCTTGCCCTCTTACTGTACTCCCAGACGGCTCTTCCCCGTTCAAGTTTTGGGTCTCTAAGCTGGATACATGGCCAGAGCTAAGCCAGTATGCATTGGAGGTGCTGGCTTGCCCTGCGGCTAGTGTCTTATCGGAACGTGTCTTTAGTGCCGCAGGTGGTGTACTAACAGACCGTCGCATGCGACTATCCTCCGATAATGTTGACCGGCTTACTTTCCTGAAAATGAACCAGGCCTGGATCTCGCAGGAATTTGCCACTCCTCTGCCTGATTAAGTAATTGGGTGTCATCCAGGTCTCCTGCTGTGTTCATCTTTCTACCACCTGAACTGCTATTCCTGGGCTCCAACACCGCCAGTTGCGGCTCAGAAGTGCAGGCTGCACAGTAAAAACATACGACCCAGTGTTATTGGGTTTCAGTAACGTCAGCTGATCCCCAGCTGTGTAGCCGGCAATGTGTCCTGCGACCGCCACGCTGGCACAACAACCTAAATGTAAGGGAACCTGCCCCCCCCCCCCGTCGTTTGTTACTGAAAGAGCCATCTTGTGCAGCAGTAATGCTCCTCCTGCTGTCCCTGGGCTCTAACACCGCCAGTTGGTGCCTGGAAGTGCTGTGTGCACAGTCAACAGTCGCTCCTCTGTTATTGGGGTTCAGTAACGTCAGCTGATCCCCAGCTGTGTGTGCGGCAATACCTCCAATCTGCTCCTCCTGCTGTCCCTGGGCTCTAACACCGCCAGTTGGTGCCTGGAAGTGCTGTCTGCACAGTCAACAGTCGCTCCTCTGTTATTGGGGTTCAGTAACGTCAGCTGATCCCCAGCTGTGTGTGCGGCAATACCTCCAATCTGCTCCTCCTGCTGTCCCTGGGCTCTAACACCGCCAGTTGGTGCCTGGAAGTGCTGTGTGCACAGTCAACAGTCGCTCCTCTGTTATTGGGGTTCAGTAACGTCAGCTGATCCCCAGCTGTGTGTGCGGCAATACCTCCAATCTGCTCCTCCTGCTGTCCCTGGGCTCTAACACCGCCAGTTGGTGCCTGGAAGTGCTGTGTGCACAGTCAACAGTCGCTCCTCTGTTATTGGGGTTCAGTAACGTCAGCTGATCCCCAGCTGTGTGTCCGGCAACGTGTCATGCGACCGCCACGCTGGCACAACTAAAATGTAAGGGGACCTGTCCCCCCCCCCCTAGGCGTTTGTTACTGAAAGAGCCACCATGTGCAGCACTAATACTGCACAAGGGAAAGGTCGCTCTTGAAATTATGCTCCTTGCAAACGCTGAACTACACACTCATGTAATGTGTCCCCTCACACCGTCCAACCGTCCCGGAGGTGGGACTTTCCTTTGTAATGTGACGCAGCACAGCCGTCATTGCTACCCCCTTGGCACCGTGCGCTGCCTCCTTAGCGTTGTTTGATTCCGTCATGGACCCTGCGCTGTTATGTTATCCCTTGGCCATGCACAGTTTACGCTGCCCGTCCTCTGACATCATTTGTTGTCATCCTGGCTGCGCCTGTGTGTCCACGCTGCCCGAAATCACACCTCACAGTGTCGTCTCATGTGATCCCACAGTGGGCCTGGTATCCATGGCCATGCGCAGTGCATATACTAGCCTCTCACTCCCCTTCTTCACGCTTCTTCAGACTAGGCGGCGTCAGCTGATCCCTAATAGCATGCCACGGCCGTGACGCTGCACAGTCTGAAGAAGCAGGAAGGAGGTGAGTGAGAGGCGATGATATGCACTGCGCATGCCCATGGATCCCTGGCCCACAGTGGGACTACATTAGATGACACTGCAAGGTTGGATCTCGGGCAGCTTGGACGCACAGGCACTGCCAGCCTGACACCTACATGATGTCAGAAGACGGGCACCGCTAACTGTGCATGGCCAAGGGATAATATTACAGCGCGGGCTCCGTGACAGAACCAAACAACGTTGAGGAGGTGGCGCCCGGCACCAAGGGGGTTGGAATGACGGCTGTGCTGTGTCACATTACAAAGGAAAGTCCCACTTCCGGGATGGTTTGACGGTGTGAGGGGACACATTATATGAGTGTGTACTTCAGCATTTGCAAGGAGCATAATTTTCGGAGCCACCATTTTCCATGTGCAGTATTACTGCTGTACAAGATGCCTCTTTCAGCAACAAATGCCTGGGGGGGGGTTAAAGGTTCCCTTTCAACTTGCTCCACTGCAGGCTTCGGCCTACACTCTGCTCCTCTTTGATTCCCTGGGTTTCAACACTGTCAGTTGCCACCTGGAAGTGTTGTCTACACAGAAAAAACACTAGCTGATGTGTCAGTGGGGTTCAGCACCGCCAGCTGTTCCCCTGCTGTGTAGTCGGCAACGTGTCCAGCACAAGCCACGCTGGCACAACAGAACAAAAGCTGCCACCAGTGCAGGCTTCGGCCTACACTCTGCTCCTCTCCTCCTCCTGCTGACCCTGGGCTCAAACACCGCTAGTTTTTGCCCGGAAGTGCTAGCTGCACAGAGAAAAACACCAGCCAATGTGTTAGTGGGGTTCAGCACCGCCAGCTGTTCCCCTGCTGTGTAGCCGGCAACGTGACCTGCAAACGCCACGCAGGCACATGAACTGAAATTAAAGGGAACCTGGCCCCACCCCCCCAGGTGTTTCTATGTATAACAGCCACCTAGTACAGCAGTAGTGCTGCATTTGTACAAGGTGGCTGACTTTTTCTCCTTGCCCACTTGGAACTCAACACGTACAAAATGTGTCTCATTGAGACCATTCCACTGTCCCTGAGGTGTGACTTTCCTTTCTAATGATACGCAGCACCCCCCTTGGTAGCGTTTCCCGTCTTTTGTCATCATGGTTAGCTGGCTGCGCCTGTGCATCCGCCCTGCTAGAAACAACGCCCCTCGTTGTCATATTTATTTTGTCAGCGAGGGTGTGGTTTATGGGCACGAGCAGTGCATATGTTCGCCTGTCTTAACTCATCTCCTTCCGCCTAATTCAGACTGTGCGGCCTCCTGGCCGTGGTAGGCGATAAGGGATCAGCTGAGGCCGCCCAGTCTGAAGCAGGTGTAAGGACATGTGTGAGCGGCAAACCTATTTACTGCACAAGGCCACGAATCCCAGCCACGCAGTGTGATTTTTTGAAAACACACTGTGGGTCTGGGATTCATGTCCATCGCTAACCGCAACGGCCGACATGAAATGAGGTCAGAAGACAGGAAGCGCCAACACAGCGCATGGCCAAGGGATCACAATAGCGCAGACTCCTGTACAGCAAATAACAACGCTCAGGAATCTGCGCCCAGTACCTAGGTGCAAATTTTGACACCTGTGCTGCGTCTCCTTAAAAAGACAAGTCACGCCTCCACAACTGTTTGACAGTATAATGGGCTAAATAGTGTACGTGTTTTATTCAGCGTGTGCAAGGAGCAAACTAAATAGAGCAACCTTTTACTTGTGCAGCATTAATGCTGCACAAGGTGTGGCTCTTGTACCTTGCAACACCTGAGGGGGGGTTAAAGGTAACCTTTGAAATTGGTTCAACTAGGCTTCGGCCTACACTCTGCTCCTCTCCTCCTCCTGCTGACCCTGGGCTCTAACACCGCCAGTTTTTGCCCGGACATGCGATCTGCACAGAGAAAAACACCAGTCAATGTGTCAGTGGGGTTCAGCAACGCCAGCTGTTCCCCTGCTGTGTAGCTTGCATCGTGTCCAGCACAAGCCACGCTGGCACAACCGACCAAATGCTGCCACCAGTGCAGGCTTCGGCCTACACTCTGCTCCTCTCCTCCTCCTGCTGACCCTGGGCTCAAACACCACCAGTTTCTGCCCGGACATGCTAGCTGCACAGAGAAAAACACCCACCATTGTGTCAGTGGGGTTCAGCACCGCCAGCTGTTCCCCCGCTGTGTAGCCGGCATCGTGTCCAGCACAAGCCACGCTGGCACAACTGACCAAAAGCTGCCACCAGTGCAGGCTTCGGCCTACACTCTGCTCCTCTCCTCCTCCTGCTGACCCTGGGCTCAAACACCTCCAGTTTCTGCCCGGAAGTGCTAGCTGCACAGAGAAAAACACCAGCCAATGTGTTAGTGGAGTTCAGCACCGCCAGCTGTTCCCCTGCTGTGTAGCCGGCAACGTGACCTGCAAACGCCACGCAGGAACATGAACTGAAATTAAAGGGAACCTGGCCCCACCCCACCAGGTGTTTCTATGTATAACAGCCACCTTGTACAGCAGTACTGCTGCATTTGTACAAGGTGGCTGACTTTTTCTCCTTGCCCACGTGGAACTCAACACGTACAAAATGTGTCTCATTAGAGACCATTCCACTGTCCCTGAGGTGTGACTTTCCTTTCTAATGATACGCAGCACCCCCCTTGGTAGCGCTGCCCGTCTTCTGACATCATTGGTTGGCTTGTTGCGCCTGTGCGTCCGCCCTGCCTGAAACAATGCTCCTCGTTGTCTTACTTATTTTGACTGCGAGGGTGTGATTGATGGGCACGAGCAGTGCATATCTTCGCCTGTCTTAACTCATCTCCTTCCGCCTTCTTCAGACTGTGCAGCCTCATGGCCGCGGCATGCGAGAAGGGATCAGCAGAGGCCGCCCAGTCTGAAGCAGGTGTAAGGACGTGTGTGAGCAGCCAAAATATTTACTGCTCAAGGCCACGAATCCCAGCACCGCAGTGTGACTTTATGAAAAGGCACTGTGGGTCTGGGATTTATGGCCATCGTTAACCGCACCGGCCAACATGAAATGAGGTCATAAGACGGGCAGCTCTAACAGGGCATTGCCAAGGGATAACACAAGAGTGCAGACTCCTGTACAGCAAATAACAACACTCAGGAAGCTGCGCCAAGCACCAAGGCGTTATTTGGGACACCTGTGCTGCGTCTCCTTAAAAAGCCAAGTCACGCATCCACTACAGTTTGACTGTAGAATGGGCTAAATTGTGTACGTCTTTCATTCAGCGTGTGCAAGTAGACAAATTAATAGAGCAACCTTTCACTTGTGCAGCATTAATACTGCGCAAGGTGTGTCTCTTGGACTTTGTAACACCTATGGGGGGGTTAAAGGTTTCCTTTGAAATTGGTTCAACTAGGCTTCGGCCTACACTCTGTTCCTCCCCTCCTCCTCCTGCTTCACCACGGGCTCTAACATCGCAAGCTTTTGCCCGCAAGTGCTAGCTGCACAGAGAAAAACACCCGCCATTGTGTTAGTGGGGTTCAGCAACGCCAGCTGTTCCCACACTGTGTAGCCGGCAAAGTGTCCTGCAAACGCAACGCTGACACAAAGCTGCCTCCAGTGCAGGCTTCGGCCTACACTCTGCTCCCCCTGCTTACCCTTTGCTCCAGCACTGCTAGTTGGGGCTCTAGGAAGACAATCTTTAATAGGCAACGCATCTGGGTTCCAGCACCGCCAGCTGGTTCTCGGCAGTGTTTTTGTCACAGGTACTCCCTCGTGCCAAACCTGGTTCCAGCACCGTCAGCTGTTTCTGGGTAGTGTCAAGCTCACTGAGACGCCTATGCTTGCCCCGTCGTGGTGCGGTCGGGTTAGCCAACTCCAGGGTGCCTCCAGTTTAGGAGCTTCCTATGTGGGCTGCGTGAACTGGTAGTCAAGGCTGGTTCTGTAGTGCCAGTAGGCCCAGCTCCCCCTGTAGGACTGTTGGGGTTCGGTAACTGCGGCTGCCTCGCGGCCTAGCTGTTCTCTCCTCTCCTGTGGGCCTTGGGGTCCACCACCTGGTTCCAGCACCGTCAGCTGGTTCCAGGCCGAGCCTTTGGCTTAGGTGCCTCCTCCTGGGTATCCGAGTTCCGCCAACGTCAGGCGGTCCTTGGTAGTGCTTTTAAGCGCGGGCACCTACAGCTTAGTAACCGGGTTCCAGCACCGCCAGCTGGTCCTCGGTCGTGCCATTGGCTCTTGCACACTGGGGCAACGCATCTGGGTTCCAGCACCGCCAGCTGGTTCTCGGCAGTGTTCTTGAAACAGGTACTCCCTCGTGCCAAGCCTGGTTTCAGCACTGTCAGCTGTTTCCGGGTTGTGTCAAGCTCACTGAGACGCCTATGCTTGCCCCGTCGTGGTGCGGTCGGGTTAGCCAACTCCAGGGTGCCTCCGGTTTAGGAGCTTCCTATGTGGGCTGCGTGAACTGGTAGTCAAGGCTGGTTCTGTAGTGCCAGTAGGCCCAGCTCCCCCTGTAGGACTGTTGGGGTTCGGTAACTGCGGCTGCCTCGCGGCCTAGCTGTTCTCTCCTCTCCTGTGGGCCTTGGGGTCCACCACCTGGTTCCAGCACCGTCAGCTGGTTCCAGGCCGAGCCTTTGGCTTAGGTGCCTCCTCCTGGGTATCCGAGTTCCGCCAACGTCAGGCGGTCCTTGGTAGTGCTTTTAAGCGCGGGCACCTACAGCTTAGTAACCGGGTTCCAGCACCGCCAGCTGGTCCTCGGTCGTGCCATTGGCTCTTGCACACTGGGGCAACGCATCTGGGTTCCAGCACCGCCAGCTGGTTCTCGGCAGTGTCCTTGACACAGGTACTCCCTCGTGCCAAGCCTGGTTTCAGCACCGTCAGCTGTTTCCGGGTTGTGTCAAGCTCACTGAGACGCCTATGCTTGCCCCGTCGTGGTGCGGTCGGGTTAGCCAACTCCAGGGTGCCTCCAGTTTAGGAGCTTCCTATGTGGGCTGCGTGAACTGGTAGTCAAGGCTGGTTCTGTAGTGCCAGTAGGCCCAGCTCCCACTGTAGGACTGTTGGGGTTCGGTAACTGCGGCTGCCTCGTGGCCTAGCTGTTCTCTCCTCTACTGTGGGCCTTGGGGTCCACCACCTGGTTCCAGCACCGTCAGCTGGTTCCAGGCCGAGCCTTTGGCTTAGGTGCCTCCTCCTGGGTATCCGAGTTCCGCCAACGTCAGGCGGTCCTTGGTAGTGCTTTTAAGCGCGGGCACCTACAGCTTAGTAACCGGGATCCAGCACCGCCAGCTGGTCCTCGGTCGTGCCATTGGCTCTTGCACACTGGGGCAACGCATCTAGGTTCCAGCACCGCCAGCTGGTTCTCAGCAGTGTTCTTGACACAGGTACTCCCTCGTGCCAAGCCTGGTTTCAGCACCATCAGCTGTTTCCGGGTTGTGTCAAGCTCACTGAGACGCCTATGCTTGCCCCATCGTGGTGCGGTCGGGTTAGCCAACTCCAGGGTGCCTCCAGTTTAGGAGCTTCCTATGTGGGCTGCGTGAACTGGTAGTCAAGGCTGGTTCTGTAGTGCCAGTAGGCCCAGCTCCCCCTGTAGGACTGTTGGGATTCGGTAACTGCGGCTGCCTCGCGGCCTAGCTGTTCTCTCCTCTCCTGTGGGCCTTGGGGTCCACCACCTGGTTCCAGCACCGTCAGCTGGTTCCAGGCCGAGCCTTTGGCTTAGGTGCCTCCTCCTGGGTATCCGAGTTCCGCCAACGTCAGGCGGTCCTTGGTAGTGCTTTTAAGCGCGGGCACTTACAGCTTAGTAACCGGGTTCCAGCACCGCCAGCTGGTCCTCGGTCGTGCCATTGGCTCTTGCACACTGGGGCAACGCATCTGGGTTCCAGCACCGCCAGCTGGTTCTCGGCAGTGTTCTTGACACAGGTACTCCCTCGTGCCAAGCCTGGTTTCAGCACCGTCAGCTGTTTCCGGGTTGTGTCAAGCTCACTGAGACGCCTATGCTTGCCCCGTCGTGGTGCGGTCGGGTTAGCCAACTCCAGGGTGCCTCCAGTTTAGGAGCTTCCTATGTGGGCTGCGTGAACTGGTAGTCAAGGCTGGTTCTGTAGTGCCAGTAGGCCCAGCTCCCCCTGTAGGACTGTTGGGGTTTGGTAACTGCGGCTGCCTCGCGGCCTAGCTGTTCTCTCCTCTCCTGTGGGCCTTGGGGTCCACCACCTGGTTCCAGCACCGTCAGCTGGTTCCAGGCCGAGCCTTTGGCTTAGGTGCCTCCTCCTGGGTATCCGAGTTCCGCCAACGTCAGGCGGTCCTTGGTAGTGCTTTTAAGCGCGGGCACCTACAGCTTAGTAACCGGGTTCCAGCACCGCCAGCTGGTCCTCGGTCGTGCCATTGGCTCTTGCACACTGGGGCAACGCATCTGGGTTCCAGCACCGCCAGCTGGTTCTCGGCAGTGTTCTTGACACAGGTACTCCCTCGTGCCAAGCCTGGTTTCAGCACCGTCAGCTGTTTCCGGGTTGTGTCAAGCTCACTGAGACGCCTATGCTTGCCCCGTCGTGGTGCGGTCGGGTTAGCCAACTCCAGGGTGCCTCCAGTTTAGGAGCTTCCTATGTGGGCTGCGAGAATTGGTAGTCAAGGCTGGTTCTGTAGTGCCAGTAGGCCCAGCTCCCCCTGTAAGACTGTTGCGGTTCGGTAACTGCGGCTGCCTCGCGGCCTAGCTTTTCTCTCCTCTCCTGTGGACCTTCAGGTCCACCACCTGGTTCCAGCACCGTCAGCTGGTTCTCGGCAGTGTCTTTTGCTCTTGTACCTTCTGCTCCCCATCCTGGTTCCAGTACCGTCAGCTGGTTCCGGGCAGAGCCTTTGGCTTAGGTGCCTCCTTCTGGGTATCCAAGTTCCACCAACGTCAGGTGGTCCTTGGTAGTGCTTTCGGGCACGGGTACCTCCTGCTTAGTAGCCGGGTTCCAGTAACGTCAGCTGGTCCTCGGTAGTTCCATTGGCTCTTGGACCTTCGGCTACCCATCCGGGTTCCAGTACCGTCAGCTGGTTATCGGCAGTGTCTTTTGCTCTTGTACCTTCTGCTCCCCATCCTGGTTCCAGTACCGTCAGCTGGTTCCGGGCAGAGCCTTTGGCTTAGGTGCCTCCTTCTGGGTATCCGAGTTCCGCCAACGTCAGGCGGTCCTTGGTAGTGCTTTCGGGCACGGGTACCTCCTGCTTAGTAACCGGGTTCCAGTAACGTCAGGTGGTCCTCGGTAGTTCCATAGGCTCTTGAACCTTCGGGTAGCCATCCGAGTTCCAGTTCCATCAGCTGGTTCTTGGCATTTTCTCAGCCTTCTTGTACCTTCTGCTACATTTCCAAGTTGAAGACCCTAAAGTCGACGACCCGGAAGACCACCCCGATGACGACGACGACGACGACCCGGAAGACCACCCCAATGACGACGGCGGAGACGACGACGGCGGAGACGACGACAGCGGAGACGACGACGGCTGAGACGACGACGGCGGAGATGACGACACTGGAGACGACGACCCTGGAGACGACGACATGGAAGACCGAGAAGCAGAAGAACAAGAGGCTGCAGAACAAAGAGCAGAAGAACATTAAGCATAAGACTTAATATCAGAGCAAAAGATATTATCTAAATTATATGCAGAAGAAGACTAAGCAGTGTATGGGGGTGAGTCCGTTCCTCCTCGTGGTGCCCCTGGATAAAGCCTGATGCTGCAGGCCAAACTGAACGCAGACAAATGTAACTTTTGTGACTGGCAGAACGGAAGGTGTAATCTTCCAACTTTTATAGATAACAACTACGGGAATGCCTGTCACAAATGAGAATATGATGAAGAAGTAGAATAGGAAGAATAATAACAGTGGAATAAAAAGAATATGTAGAATAGGAAGAATAATAATAGTTGAATAAAATGAATATGAAGAATGTAATAAAAAAAAAAAAAGGTAAAGGATGAAGAAGAAGATGAATAAGGTGAAGAAGAAGTTGATGTCAAAGATGCTGATGATGATGAAGATGAAAGTGTGGGAAAAGAAAAAAAAAAAGAAAAAAAAGAAGGGGAAGGGCGTGGAATAGTGAAACATCAATATCTGACAAAATAAAAAAAAAAATTTACATAGTCAATATCTTTGTCACTCCGAACGTCTTGAAAAAAAAAAAAAACATGCTATTCTATTTGATTGGGATAAACCTCTATGACTTTAATGTCTCCGCCACCTCCCCAAATACATCCGGCATTATTCTTAGTTGTTTTCCTTCATGTAGAATGAACCTACAAGGCAAGAAAGGGTTTATTTTAATTCCGATATTTTGGTCCCATTGACTTGCATTGGGATCGGGTATCGGTATCGGCGATATCCGATATTTTTTGAATATCGGCCGATCCTATCCGATACCGATACTTTCCGATATCGGAAGGTATCGCTCAACACTAGTCACGGGTACTCCCTCGTGCCTAGCCTGGTTCCAGCACCGTCAGCTGTTTCCGGGTAGTGTCAAGCTCACTGAGACGCCTATGCGTTGCCCCGTCGTGTTGCGGTCGGGTTAGCCAACTCCAGGGTGCCTCCAGTTTAGGAGCTTCCTATGTGGGCTGCGTGAATTGGCAGTCAAGGCTGGTTCTGTAGTGCCAGTAGGCCAAGCTCCCCCTGTAGGACTGTTGGGGTTCGGTAACTGCGGCTGCCTCACGGCCTAGCTGTTCTCTCCTCTCCTGTGGACCTTCTGGTCCACCACCTGGTTCCAGCACCGTCAGCTGGTTCCGGGTAGAGCCTTTGGCTTAGGTGCCTCCTCCTGGGTATCCGAGTTCCGCCAACGCCAGGCGGTCCTTGGTAGTGCTTTTAAGCGCAGGCACCTACAGCTTAGTAACCGGGTTCCAGCACTGTCAGCTGGTCCTCGGTGCCATTGGCTCTTGCACAAAGGGGGAACGCATCCGGGTTCCAGCACCGCCAGCTGGTTCTCGGCAGTGTTTTTGTCACAGGTCCTCCCTCGTGCCCAGCCTGTTTCCAGCACCGTCAGCTGTTTCCGGGTAGTGTCAAGCTCACTGAGACGCCTATGCTTGCCCCGTCGTGTTGCGGTCGGGTTAGCCAACTCCAGGGTGCCTCCAGTTTAGGAGCTTCCTATGTGGGCTGCGTGAATTGGCAGTCAAGGCTGGTTCTGTAGTGCCAGTAGGCCAAGCTCCCCCTGTAGGACTGTTGGGGTTCGGTAACTGCGGCTGCCTCGCGGCCTAGCTGTTCTCTCCTCTCCTGTGGGCCTTGGGGTCCACCACCTGGTTCCAGCACTGTCAGCTGGTTCCGGGTAGAGCCTTTGGCTTAGGTGCCTCCTCCTGGGTATCCGAGTTCTGCCAACGCCAGGCGGTCCTTGGTAGTGCTTTTAAGCGCTGGCACCTACAGCTTAGTAACCGGGTTCCAGCACCGTCAGCTGGTCCTCGGTGCCATTGGCTCTTGCACACTGGGGCAACGCATCCGGGTTCCAGCACCGCCAGCTGGTTCTCGGCAGTGTTTTTGTCACAGGTCCTCCCTCGTGCCCAGCCTGGTTCCAGCACCGTCAGCTGTTTCCAGGTAGTGTCAAGCTCACTGAGACGCCTATGCTTGCCCCGTCGTGTTGCGGTAGGGTTAGCCATGGCTTAGGTGCCTCCTCCTGGGTATCCGAGTTCCGCCAACGCCAGGCGGTCCTTGGTAGTGCTTTTAAGCGTGGGCACCTACAGCTTAGTAACCGGGTTCCAGCACCGTCAGCTGGTCCTCGGTGCCATTGGCTCTTGCACACTGGGGCAACGTATCCGGGTTCCAGTACCGCCAGCCGGTTCTCGGCAGTGTTTTTGTCACGGGTACTCCCTCGTGCCCAGCCTGGTTCCAGCACCGTCAGCTGTTTCTGGGTAGTGTCAAGCTAACTGAGACGCCTATGCTTGCCCCGTCGTGTTGCGGTCGGGTTAGCCAACTCCAGGGTGCCTCCAGTTTAGGAGCTTCCTATGTGGGCTGCGTGAATTGGCAGTCAAGGCTGGTTCTGTAGTGCCAGTAGGCCAAGCTCCCCCTGTAGGACTGTTGGGGTTCGGTAACTGCGGCTGCCTCGCGGCCTAGCTGTTCTCTCCTCTCCTGTGGACCTTCTGGTCCACCACCAGGTTCCTGCACCGTCAGCTGGTTCCGGGCAGAGCCTTTGGCTTAGGTGCCTCCTCCTGGGTATCCGAGTTCCGCCAACGCCAGGCGGTCCTTGGTAGTGCTTTTAAGCGCGGGCACCTACAGCTTAGTAACCGGGTTCTAGCACCGTCAGCTGGTCCTCGGTGCCATTGGCTCTTGCACACTGGGGCAACGCATCCGGGTTCCAGCACCGCCAGCTGGTTCTTGGCAGTGTTTTTGTCATGGGTACTCCCTCGTGCCCAGCCTGGTTCCAGCACTGTCAGCTGTTTCCGGGTAGTGTCAAGCTCACTGAGACGCCTATGCGTTGCCCCGTCGTGTTGCGGTCGGGTTAGCCAACTCCAGGGTGCCTCCAGTTTAGGAGCTTCCTATGTGGGCTGCGTGAATTGGCAGTCAAGGCTGGTTCTGTAGTGCCAGTAGGCCAAGCTCCCCCTGTAGGACTGTTGGGGTTCGGTAACTGCGGCTGCCTCGCGGCCTAGCTGTTCTCTCCTCTCCTGTGGACCTTCTGGTCCACATCTTGGTTCCAGCACCGTCAGCTGGTTCTCGGCAGTGTCTTTTGCTCTTGTACCTTCTGCTCCCCATCCTGGTTCCAGTACCGTCAGCTGGTTCCGGGCAGAGCCTTTGGCTTAGGTGCCTCCTTCTGGGTATCCAAGTTCCACCAACGTCAGGTGGTCCTTGGTAGTGCTTTCAGGCACGGGTACCTCCTGCTTAGTAACCGGGTTCCAGTAACGTCAGCTGGTCCTCGGTAGTTCCATTGGCTCTTGGACCTTCGGCTACCCATCCGGGTTCCAGTACCGTCAGCTGGTTCTCGGCAGTGTCTTTTGCTCTTGTACCTTCTGCTCCCCATCCTGGTTCCAGTAACGTCAGCTGGTTCTGGGCAGAGCCTTTGGTTTAGGTGCCTCCTTCTGGGTATCCGAGTTCCGCCAATGTCAGGCGGTCCTTGGTAGTGCTTTTTTAGCACGGGTACCTCCTGCTTAGTAACCGGGTTCCAGTAACGTCAGCTGGTCCTCGGTAGTTCCATAGGCTCTTGAACCTTCGGGTAGCCATCCGAGTTCCAGTTCCATCAGCTGGTTCTTGGCATTTTCTCAGCCTTCTTGTACCTTCTGCTACATTTCCAAGTTGAAGACCCTAAAGACGACGACCCGGAAGACCACCCCTAAGATGACGACGACACCAGAGACGACAACCAGTGAGATGACGACGACCCTGGAGATGACGACCCTGAAGACCACCCCAATGACGACGACGACGCCGGAGACGATGACGGCGGAGACGACGACGGCAGAGACGACGACCCTGGAGACGACGACCCTGGAGACGACGACATGGAAGACTGAGAAGCAGAAGAACAAGAGGCTGCAGAACAAAGAGCAGAAGAACATTAAGCATAACACTTAATATCAGAGCAAAAGATATTATCTAAATTATATGCAGAAGAAGACTAAGCAGTGTATGGGGGTGAGTCCGTTCCTCGTCGTGGTGCCCCAGGATAAAGCCTGATGCTGCAGGCCAAACTGAACGCGGACAAATGTAACTTTTGTGACAGGCAGAACGGAAGGTGTAATCTTCAAACTTTTATAGATAACAATTACGGGAATGCCTGTCACAAATGAGAATATGATGAAGAAGTAGAATAGGAAGAATAATAATAGTTGAATAAAATGAATATATAGAATAGGAAGAATAATAATAGTTGAATAAAATGAATATGAAGAATGTAATAAAAAAAAATAGGTAGAAGATGAAGAAGAAGATGAATAAGGTGAAGAAGAAGTTGATGTCAAAGATGCTGATGATGATGAAGATGAAAGTGCGGAAAAAGTAAAAAAAAAAGGTGAAGGGCGTGGAATAGTGAAACATCAATATCTGACAAAATAAAAAAAATCTTAACATAGTCAATATCTTTGTAACTCCGAACGTCTTAAAAAAAAATTAAAATTCCTGCTATTCTATTTGATTGGGCTAAACCTCTATGCCTTTAATGTCTCCGCCACCTCCCCAAATACATCCTGCATTATTCTTAGTTGTTTTCCTTCATGTAGAATGAACCTACAAGGAAAGAAAGGGTTTATTTTAATTCCGATATTTTGGTCCCATTGACTTGCATTGGGATCGGGTATCGGTATCGGCGATATCCAATATTTTTTGAATATCGGCCGATCCAATCCGATACCGATACTTTCCGATATCGGAAGGTATCGCTCAACACTATTTATGACCTTTACATACAGTTGGTCGTCAATATCAGATAATGAGGTACGGCAACCAACAACCCCAGCAATACGTTATAATATTTTTAGGAAGCCGGATGTAAACACATTGAACAAGCAAAACTTAGCTTCACTCAAAGTTTAGCAGTGTCACGCTCACGCCCTGACTGGTGGGCATGAGCCAGGGGGTTTGTGAACCCACTGTGCCACAAACCAGTCTACCCTGGAAGAGGTGTGACTAGGACAGCTGCCTTGATTTTCACTGGAGCCTCTGATGGTGGGGTCAGGCTTGTGCGGCAGGCAGCTGCTAGGTGCCACTCCAGGGTGATGTCTGGCTGTGGCTGCTGATCCCACTTGGGAGACAGAAACACTAGGACAGGTGCAGGCGACAGGCAGGACTGGCAGATGAGCACGGCTGAAACTCGGATGAGTAGGCAAGCAGGCACAGCTGAAACACAGGGCAGGCTGGTGTGGTGTATGAAGGAACAGGGAGAGACCTGTTCACACATCGGATGCTAGTACTGGAACAGACAGGAGCGAGTGGAGTATGAAGGGACAAGTTGGGACCTGTTCACACAGGAGATGCAGGAACGGATACAAGCAGGAAGGAATGAAGTATAAAGGAACAGGTTGAGACCTGTTCACACAGGACGTGCAGGTACGGATACAAGCAGGAAGGAATGAAGTATGAAGGAACAGGTTGAGACCTGTTCACACAGGAGGAGAACGGCAAGGCTGCAGATAAGAGCAGTAGTGCAGCAAGAGATTCTGCAGCATCAGGAGTAAATCAGAGAGGAACCGCAAGGTATGCAGATAGGAGCTGCAGCAAGAGATTTCTGCAGGAGTGGAGCAGAGTAGAATGGAGCAGAACCGCAGGAGTGCAGAGCAATGGTAAAGATGCAAGAGAGCGGAGCACAGGCAAAGTCAAAAGGGTATAGAGCAGGCAGAGCTGCAAGAGTGCGGAGCATAAGCAAACAGAGAGGACACAAGGAAAGACACAGCAGGGAAAGAAGCCACAGACAAAGAGACAAAGGTAGGACAAAGTTTAGACAAGGTAATGGAACGAGAGGGTGGCTGGGGGCAGATGTTTTTAGCCAGGGGGGCCAAAAACCGTGGACCCTCTCTAGGCTATTAATATCTGCCCTCAGTCACTGGTTTTACTACTCTGGCGGAGAAAATTGCGCGGGAGCCCACGCCAATTTTTTCAGTGATTTAACCCTTAAATTGCTTTTAACCCTTAAATTTAATAGCTTTCAGCAATTTAAGGGTTAAATCGCTGAAAAAATTGGCGTGGGCTCCCGCGCAATTTTCTCCGCCAAAGTGGTAAAGCCAGTGACTGAGGGCAGATATTAATAGCCTAGAGAGGGTCCACGGTTTTTGGCCCCCCCTGGCTAAAATATCTGCCCCCAGCCACCCCAGAAAAGGCACATCTGGAAGATGCGCCTATTCTGGCACTTGGCCACTCTCTTCCCATTCCCGTGTAGCGGTGGGATATGGGGTAATGAAGGGTTAATGTCACCTTGCTATTGTAAGGTGACATTAAGCAAGATTAATAATGGAGAGGCGTCAATTCTGACACCTATATATTATTAATCCAGGCTATTAATATCTGCCCTCAGTCACTGGCTTTACTACTCTGGCGGAGAAAATTGCATGGGAGCCCACGCCAATTTTTTCCCTGATTTAACCCTTAAATTTAAGAGCTAGAGCGCTGAAATTTTGCACATACACACTACTAACATTAGTAGTGTGGAATATGCAAAAAAAAGGGGATATGAGATGGTTTACTGTATGTAAACCATGTCTCAAATCATGTCGGGTTTTGGCAGGAGAAATGAAAAGCCGGTAATTGAATTACCGGCTTTTCTGCTATATCGCGCTGAAGTTAATATAAATATATATATATATATGTATATATATATACTGTATATATGTGTGTCTGAATGACATATATATATATATATATATATATATATATATATAAAACGAAACCCGACTTTTAATTAGAGATCGCCGACCGCAGACCCGATCCCAGAGTGGGATCGGGTCGGGTTTCACGAAACCCAACTTTGCTAAAAGTCGGCGACTTTTGAAAAGTGCCGATCTGTTTCGCTAAACCCTACTCTTGGCAATTTGTCAGGGACACATTAGACAGGTGCGCCCAGATTCCATAAGAACCAGAGAATTCTGGTGCCACCCCCCTATGCACACAGCCAGGAAGCATGCAGAGAGCAGGCAAAAAGCAAGAGACACAGAACATGGAGCCGGCACCAGACATAGACCACAACATCACCTGGAGCAGTGAGTAAGATGTTGTGTGTGGGATGGGAGGCCATGCAGTGGTACCGGCAGAGTTATTACAAGCAGCCACTGCTGGGTTTTTCAGGACAGCTCTTCTTTTGATTTTGTTTTAAAATATTTACAAAAATTTGTAAATGTTTGTACTTTTCTAATCGTTCAGGAATTTACTCAAAGAATAACTGGGCAGTCTAATAGTTTATTTTGCCAGATCGATCATATATTCTGTTTCTTAATAGTGTTGATTGGAAACAACGTGATGATAACCAATCACTGACCAGCTTTTATTTGCTCCGGAAGTGGCTAAAGAATAAGAACTGTTCTGTAGTAAAAAGGCTAAGTATTGAATAGGGTTGAGCGACTTTTACTTTTATAGGATCGGGTCGGGTTTCACGAAACCCGACTTTTTCAAAAGTCGGGTCGAGTGAAATCGGCCGATCCTATAAAAAAGTCGGGGTCGGGGTCGGCCGAAACACGAAACCCAATGCAGTGCATTGGGTTTCCAATGGTTCCCAGGGTCTGAAGGAGAGGAAACTCTCCTTCAGGCCCTGGGATCCATATTTAAGTGTAAAATAAAGAATTAAAATAAAAAATATTGCTATACTCACCCTCGGACGCGCCCTGGTACTAACCGGCAGCCTTCCTTCCTTAGAATCAGCGCGTGAAGGGCCTTAGATGACGTCGCGGCTTGTGATTGGTCGCGCGACCGCCCATGTGACCGCTCACACGACCAATCACAAGCCGCGACGTCACCGAAGGTCCTTCAAGCGCTGATTCTTAGGAAGGAAGGCTGCCGGAAAGAAGCAGGGCGCGTCCGAGGGTGAGTATATTCCTATTAGGTATATACTCACCCTCGGACGCGCCCTGCTTCTTTCCGGTTAGTACCAGGGTGCGTCAGAGGGTGAGTATAGCAACATTTTTTATTTTAATTCTTTATTTTACACTTAAATATGGATTCCGATACCGATTTCCGATATTGCAAACATATCGGAACTCGGGATCGGAATTCCGATACCAGATTCAGAAGATCGCCGACCTCATGGCCGACCCCACACAGGGGTCGGGTCGGGTTTCATGAAACCCGACTTTGCCAAAAGTCGTCGACTTCTGAAAATGGCCAACCCGTTTCGCTCAACCCTAGTATTGAACAAAACTGTGCTTTGTAGCCTTGTTCAATGGTCACCAGTGTAAATAAAAGCTGACTGGTAAGCATGATGGGTGTCAGACCCCCCAGCAAACTGATATTGATGATCTATCCAACAGTCATCCGGAAGTATATAAATCGCTAGAATGTTCAGTTCATCTTGGGGTAAATTACTAAATGCTTACAAAATCCCAAATTATTATAAAGTTTCTCTACTTGGCTTAAATCAATAACCATCAATGCAACCAGAACCAACTGTGGCATGGAATTTCCATGACTCGCATTTACAGTGGGAAAAAAAGGATATATTCAGCCACCTATTGTGCAAGTTCTCCCACTGAAAAAAAGATGAGAGAGTAATTGACATCATAGGTAGAGCACAACTATGGGAGTCAAAATGAGAAATCAAATCCAGAAAATCACCTTGTCTGATTTGGCAAGATTCGTTTAGCAAATTATGGTGGAAAATAAGTATTTGGTCAATAACAAAAGTTAATCTCAGTATTTTGTTATATATCCTTTGACAGAGGTCAAACTTTTTCTGTAAGTCTTCACAAGGTTGGCACACACTGTTGGTGGTATGTTGGCCCCTTCTTCCATGCAGATCTCCTTTAGAGCAGTGATGTTTTGGGACTGTCACTGGGAAACATGGACTTTCAACTTCCTCCAAAGGTTTTCTATGGAGTTGAGATCTGGAGACTGGCTAGGCCACTCCAGGACCTTCATATGCTTCTAACGATGCCACTCTTTCATTGCCCTGGTGCCGTGCTTAGGATCATCAGACAAGGTGATTTTCTGGATTTGTTTTCTTATTTTGACTCTCATAGTTGTGGTCTACTTATGATGTCAATTACAGTCCTCTCTCATCTTTTCTAAGTGGGAGAACTTGTACAATTGGTGGCTGACTGAGTACTTTTTTTCCCCACTGTACTTTTGAGTACTTTGATTTCCAAGCAGCCTTCCAACAACATACCAATAGGTCAGATCACTTTGTGCAAAATTTCAAATTCTGCAAATCACTTTAAAATATATCATCTTCATTGTTTATAAGTTGCAAATTGATGTGTAAGTATTCTGATGTGATTTTTTTCTATGTCAGCTTTTCAGCACTATAATGCATAAATTATTGCTGCGTATGGCACCACTATTGAAAATAATGCACATTTTGCTGAAGTACAAATTAAATTTGCTAAGTACTAGACGCTGATTGATTTAAATGCATATTGTAAATAGCTGGTAACATCTTAGCTGATTGTGGTATGCAACACAGCATTTTAGTCATATACTATATAAGAAGTCAACAATATGAAAAGTGTCTTGGAGCACAAAGCTAACTTATATAAAACTCATGTTGTATGTCTATTACTTGTAAACAATTATGTCACTCCTGGAAACACAATGTGTATGTACAGAACACTGCTGTTCATTTTCTTTCTCTAGAATAGTTCAGTATTTACAGTCTATTTCTGATGTAGCTCAGTACACACAGTACAGCTCTGACATCAATCAGAAATATTGTTTTTGCTGCTCTATTGTAAATGTGTAAGAGTATTGTACATCTCCCATGTTGACGCCTATTAAGGACATTCCTTTGAGTGAATATGCTCTTTCATAGGTGTTTATTGCTATTTAGTTTGATGAGAAAATTTCATTAAAATAGGTATTCTGTCTGTTTTACATTATAGCAATATGCATTCACAGCTTTCCCTTGCTTTTCATTTGGCATTATGTTAGCTTCATAAAATCATAGAATCATAGAATGGTAGAGTTGGAAGGGACCTCCTGGGTCATCTGGTCCAACGAACTGCTGAAAGCAGGATTCGCTAAATCATCCCACACAGATGTCTGTCCAGCCTCTGTTTGAAAACTTGCATTGAAGGAGAACTCACTGAGTCGCCCCACGGGCTAGGGGTACTTGGTACCGGGTACTGCGGTTCACAGGGGGATGTCACGGTGGCTGTGACCCTGCCCGTGACCCTGGGCGCCCATGTAAAAGGGAAAGGTCTTTAAAGGGATAAATTATATGTTCGTGATGCCACCTGTGGTATTAGGTCAGGGTGACCGATGCTGCTTTAACCCCTTTACCCCCAAGGGTGGTTTGCACGTTAATGACCAGGCCAATTTTTACAATTCTGACCACTGTCCCTTTATGAGGTTATAACTCTGGAACGCTTCAACGGATCCCAGTGATTCTGACATTGTTTTCTCAGGACATATTGTACTTCATGATAGTGGTAAAAAGTCTTTGATAGTACCTGCGTTTGTTTGTGAAAAAAATGGAAATTTGGCGAAAATTATGAAAATTTCGCAATTTTCCAACTTTGAATTTTTATGCAATTAAATCACAGAGATATGTCACACAAAATGCTTAATAAGTAATATTTCCCACATGTTTACTTAACATCAGCACAATTTTGGAACCAAAATTTTTTTTTGTTAGGGAGTTATAAGGGTTAAAATTTGACCAGTCATTTCTCATTTTTACAACACCATTTTTTTAGGGACCACATCTCATTTGAAGTCATTTTGAGGGGTCTATATGATAGAAAATACCCAAGTGTGACACCATTCTAAAAACTGCACCACTCAAGGTGCTCAAAACCATACTCAAGAAGTTTATTAACCCTTCTGGTGCTTCACAGGAATTTTTGGAATGTTTAAATAAAAATGAACATTTAACTTTTTTTCACAAAAAATTTACTTCAGCTCCAATTTGTTTTATTTTACCAAGGGTAACAGGAGAAAATGGACTCCAAAAGTTGTTGTACAATTTGTCCTGAGTACGCTGATACCCCATATGTGGGGGTAAACCACTGTTTGGGCGAATGGGAGAGCTCGGAAGGGAAGGAGCGCCGTTTCACTTTTCAATGCAAAATTGACAGGAATTGAGATGGGACACCATGTTGCGTTTGGAGAGCCACTGATGTGCCTAAACATTAAAACCCCCCACAAGTGACACCATTTTGGAATGTAGACCCCCTAAGGAATTTATCTAGATGTGATTTGAGCGCTTTGACCCACCAAGGGCTTCGCAGAAGTTTATAATGCAGAGCCGTAAAAATAAAACAAAAATTTTTTCCAACAAAAATTATTTTTTAGCCCCCAGTTTTGTATTTTCCCGAGGGTAACAGGAGAAATTGGACCCCAAAATTTGTTGTACAATTTGTCCTGAGTGCGCTTATACCCCATATGTGGGGGGGGAAACCACTGTTTGGCCGCATGGGAGGGCTCGGAAGGGAAGGAGCGCCATTTGGAATGCAGACTTAGATGGAATGGTCTGCAGGTGTCACATTGCGTTTGCAGAGCCCCTAATGTACCTAAACAGTAGAAACCCCCCACAAGTGACCCCATATTGGAAACTAGACCCCCCAGGGAACTCATCTAGATGTGCTGTGAGAACTCTGAACCCCTAAGTGTTTCACTACAGTTTATAACGCAGAGCAGTGAAAATAAAAAATCTTTTTTTCCCACAAAAATTATTTTTTAGCCCCCAGTTTTGTATTTTCCCAAGGGTAACAGGACCCCAAAAGTTGTTGTCCTATTTGTCCTGAGTACGCTGATACCCCATATGTTGGGGTAAATCCCTGTTTGGGCAAACGGGAGAGCTCGGAAGGGAAGGAGCACTGTTTTACATTTTCAACACAGAATTGGCTGGAATTGAGATCGGACGCCTTGTCGCGTTTGGAGAGCCCCTGATGTGCCTAAACAGTGGAAACCCCCCAATTATAACTGAAACCCTAATCCAAACACACCCCTAACCCTAATCCCAACAGTAACCCTAACCACACCTCTAACCCTGACACACCCCTAACCCTAATCCCAACCCTATTCCCAACTGTAAATGTAATCTAAACCCTAACCGTAACTTTAGCCCCAACCCTAACTGTAGCCCCAACCCTAACCCTAGCCCTAACCCTAGCCCTAACCCTAGCCCTAACCGTAGCCCTAACCCTAGCCCTAATGGGAAAATGGAAATAAATACATTTTTTTTATTTTTCCCTAACTAAGGGGGTGATGAAGGGGGGTTTGATTTACTTTTATAGTGGGTTTTTTAGCGGATTTTTATGATTGGCAGCCGTCACACACTGAAAGACGCTTTTTATTGCAAAAAATATTTTTTGCGATACCACATTTTGAGAGCTATAATTTTTCCATATTTTGGTCCACAGAGTCATGTTAGGTCTTGTTTTTTGCAGGACGAGTTTATGTTTTTATTGGTAACATTTTCGGGCACGTGACATTTTTTGATCGCTTTTTATTCCGATTTTTGTGAGGCAGAATGACCAAAAACCAGCTATTCATGAATTTCTTTTGGGGGAGGCGTTTATACCCTTCCGTGTTTGGTAAAATGGATAAAGCAGTTTTATTCGTCGGGTCAGTACGATTACGGCGATACCTCAATTATATCATTTTTTTATGTTTTGGCGCTTTTATACGATAAAAACTATTTTATAGAAAAAATAATTATTTTTGCCTCGCTTTATTCTCAGGACTATAACTTTTTTATTTTTTTGCTGATGATGCTGTTCGGCAGCTAGTTTTTTTGCGGAACAAAATGACGTTTTCAGCGGTATCATGTTTATTTATATCTGACTTTTTGATCGCGTGTTATTCCACTTTTTGTTCGGCGGTATGATAATAAAGCGTTGTTTTTTGCCTCGTTTTTTTTTTTTTTTTTCTTACGGTGTTTACTGAAGGGGTTAACTAGTGGACCAGTTTTATAGGTGGGGTCGTTACGGACACGGCGATACTAAATATGTGTACTTTTATTGTTTTTTTTTATTATTTAGATAAAGAAATGTATTTATGGGAATAATATTTTTTTTTCCATTATTTAGGAATATTTTTTTTTTTTTTTTTTACACATTTGGAAAATTTTTTTTTAAACTTTTTTACTTTGTCCCAGAGGGGGACATCACAGATCGGTGATCTGACAGTTTGCACAGCACTCTGTCAGATCACCGATCTGACTTACAGCACTGCAGGCTTCACAGTGCCTGCTCTGAGCAGGCTCTGTGAAGCCACCTCCCTCCCTGCAGGACCCGGATGCCGCGGCCATCTTGGATCCGGGTCCTGCAGCGAGGAAGGAGGTAGGAGACCCTCGCAGCAACGCGATCACATCGCGTTGCTGCGGGGGGCTCAGGGAAGCCCGCAGGGAGCCCCCTCCCTGCGGGATGCTTCCCTATACCGCCGGCACATCGCGATCATATTTGATCGCGGTGTGCCGAGGGTTAATGTGCCGAGGGCGGTCCGTGACCGCTCCTGGCACATAGTGCCGGATGTCAGCTGCGATAGGTAGCTGACACCCGGCCGCGATCTGCGGCGCTCCCCCCGTGAGCGCTGCCGATCGCATATGACGTACTATCCCGTCGAGGGTCAGATAGGCCCAGGGCACCTCGACGGGATAGTATGTCTAAGGTCAGAAAGGGGTTAAGGGGTCCGCAGGGGTGATGTTATGGCAGCTAGATGGTATACCTTCCCACAGGTGAAGTATATCCTCAGGGCTCCCGTTTGTGTAGATGGTGGCATGGTGAGAGGTGCAGAGCAGAATGAGGACACAGGATTGCAGTCTCTTTACCTTGTTTACTGTTGGTTTCAGCAGCCACAGTCCAGGGCACTGGATCACAGGGCAGGCAGGGTCTGGCTGGTTTGGAGGTAAGTCCAGAGTCCCCTTATCCAGGTGGAGAATAAAAGCCTTCTTTGCGCTGTAGTGGTTTAGTCCCTTACTGCTAAGCTTCACATAAGGTCCTCACAGATGTTATCTCTCTCTCTCTGCCCCCCCTGTTAGGATAAGACAAACCCGTATAACTGGTGATTTGAACCTGTTTATAGGGTCTCTTAGATGACCTGGCTCTGTGGGGTGTCACCGTGCCTCCTGGGTGTGAGTGCGGACAGGGGTTAAAATTTCACCTCACAACATAGCCTATGACGCTCTCGGGGTCCAGATGTGTGAGTGTGCAAAATTTTGTGGCTGTAGCTGCGACGGTGCAGATGCCAATCCCAGACATACACACATACATAAACACACACACAAATTCAGCTTTATATATTAGATGGGGAGTCACCTAGTAAATAGGATCAAAAGCTCCCCCTGATGGCCTTCAGTGTGAATGTGTTGCATGTTTGTGGTACCTGGTTACAGTAATCCTTTCTTGCCTCCAAACGTAGCATCACTCTCCCCGGGAGGAAAGCGACATTACTGTGGCAACCAGGACCCTGGGGCGCCTCATCACCATCTCTCGTGGCAGCCTGTTCCACTCATTGATCGCCCTCACTGTCAAAATGCTTTTTTCTAATATCTAATCTGTGTCTCCTATCATTCAGTTTCATTGCATTGCTTCTAGTCTTTCCTTTTGCAAATGAGAATAAAATCCTTCTACAATGTGACAGCCAATGAGATATGTGTAGACAGCTATTAAGTCTCCTCTCAGTCTTCTTTTTCGCAAGCTAAACATTCCCAAATCCTGTAACCATTCCTCATAGGACATGGTTTGCAGACTGGTCACCATTCTGGTTGCTCTTCTCTGAACTGTCTCCACTTTTTTAATGTCTTTTTTTAAATGTGGTGCCAAAAACTGGACACAGTATTCCAGATGAGGTCTGACCAAAGAAGAGTAGAGTGCAATAATGACTTCGCGTGATCTAGACTGTATGCTTCTGTTAATACATCCCAGAACTGTATTTGCTTTTTTGCTGCTGCATCACACTATTGACTCATGTTCAGTCTGTGATCTATTAGTATACCCAAGTCTTTTTCACATGTGCTGTTGCTTAGCCTTATTCCTCCCATTCTGCATATGCTTTTTTATTTTTATTGCCCAAATGTAGTACTTTGCATTTTTCCCTGTTAAAAAGCAGTCTGCTGGTTCCTGGCCCATGCTCCAGTTTATTTATATTTATTTGAATCCGCTCTCTCTTCTCTAGCATTAGCTATATTTCCTAGCTTTGTGTCATCAGCATATTTAATCAGTTTACCCTCAATCTCTTCATCTAAATCATTGTTAAAGATTTTGAAAAATACAGGGCCCAGGACGGTGCCCTGTGGTACCCCACTCAAGACATTCTTCCAACTGGATGTGCAGCCTTTTATGACCACTCTTTGGGACTGATCACTAAGCCACTTATGAATTCAACTAACAGTTGCCTTGTCCATTCCATTCTTAGTCATTTTTTCAATAAGGATGGTGTGAGATACTTTGTCAAGTGCCTCATTTATGTATAAGCTGGCAATGGCTAATATCTAATTAGTAGTGTTGAGCATTCCGATACCGCAAGTATCGGGTATCGGCCGATACTTGCGGTATCGGAATTCCGATTCCGAGATCCGATACTTGTGTGGTATCGGGTATCGGTATCGGATCCATAGGGATGTGTAAAAAAAGAATTAAAATAAAAAATATTGATATATTCACCTCTCCGGCGGCCTCTGGACATCACGCTGGTAACCGGCAGGCTTCTTTGTTTAAAATGAGCGCCTTTAGGACCTGCGAATGACGTCGCAGCTTCTGATTGGTCGCGTGCCGCTCATGTGACCGCCACGCGATCAATCAGAAGCCGCGACGTCATTCTCATTCACTAAACTCCTAATTCTAGGAATTAAGGACCTGCGAATGACGTCGCGGCTTCTGATTGGTCTCGTGGCGGTCACATGAGCGGCACGCGACCAATCAGAAGCCGCGATGTCATTCGCAGGTCCTAAAGGCGCTCATTTTAAACAAAGAAGCCTGCCGGTTACCAGCGTGATGTCCAGGGGCCGCCGGAGAGGTGAATATATCAATATTTTTTATTTTAATTCTTTATTTTACACCTTAATATAGATCCCAGGGCCTGAAGGAGAGTTTCCTCTCCTTCAGACCCTGGGAACCATCAGGATACCTTCCAATACTTGGTGTCCCATTGACTTGTATTGGTATCGGATATCGGTATCGGCGATATCCGATATTTTTCGGGTATCGGCCGATACTATCCGATACCGATACTTTCAAGTATCGGACGGTATCGATCAACACTACTAATTATGTCATGATTCCAATGGCAGGGAATCACAAAAGGACAAGCACCAACGAGCTCTAGGGTGATGGAACCTGAGCTGACCGCGACCCTAAACCTAAACACACAAATAACAATGGCCGGGGAACGTGCCTACGTTGATCCTAGACGTCTCGCACCAGCCAAAGATCTAACTTCCCCTATTAGAAGAAACACAGACCTCTCTTGCCTCCAGAGAAATACCCCACAGAAATAGCAGCCCCCCACATATAATGACGGTGAAATGAGAGGAAGGCACATACACAGTATGAAAACAGATTCAGCAAAATGAGGCCCGCTAAAACTAGATAGCAGAGGATACAAAAGTAAACTGCGCGGTCAGCAAAAAACCCTTCAAAAAACCATCCTGTAATTACTTGAACTCATGTTCCAACTCATGGAACATGAGGAGCAATTACAGCCCACTAAAGCAACCAGCAGCAAAGAGACAATTATATGCAAGCTGGACAAGACAAAAATAAAGCAAAACGTGGAACAAGAAAATTAAAACTTAGCTTGTCCTGAAGATTACTGAAGCCAGAAGCTGAGGTAACAAAACACTCTGATAACCTTGATAACCGGCGGGGAAATGACAAGAAAGCCCGGTTAAATAGGAAACTCCCAAATCCTAACAGAACAGGTGGACACCAGAGACAGCAGAACACAAATCACCCAGCACCATCAGCAACCACCAGAGGGAGCCCAAAAACAGAACTCACAACAGTACCCCCCCCTTGAGGAGGGGTCACCGAACCCTCACGAGAACCACCAGGGCGACCAGGATGAGCCCTATGAAATGCGCGGACCAAATCATCAGCATGAACATCAGAGGCAACCACCCAAGAATTATCCTCCTGACCATAACCCTTCCACTTGACCAAATATTGGAGTTTCCGTCTGGAAACACGAGAATCCAAGATCTTCTCCACAACATACTCCAATTCTCCCTCCACCAGCACCGGAGCAGGAGGCTCAAGCGAAGGAACAACAGGTACCTCATACCTCCGCAACAACGACCGATGGAACACATTATGAATAGCAAACGATGCCGGGAGATCCAAACGAAACGACACAGGGTTAAGAATTTCCAAGATCCTATAAGGACCGATGAACCGAGGCTTGAACTTAGGAGAAGAGACCTTCATAGGAACAAAACGAGAAGACAACCACACCAAGTCCCCAACACGAAGTCGAGGACCCACGCGGCGATGGCGATTAGCAAACTGCTGAGCCTTCTCCTGGGACAACTTCAAATTGTCCACCACATGACTCCAAATCCGATGCAACCCATCCACCACCATGTCCACTCCAGGATAATCAGAAGGCTCCACCTGACCAGAGGAAAAACGAGGATGAAACCCCGAATTACAAAAGAAAGGAGAAACCAAGGTAGCAGAACTAGCCCGATTATTAAGGGCAAACTCGGCCAGCGGCAAAAAGGTAACCCAGTCATCCTGATCAGCAGAAACAAAACACCTCAAATAAGTTTCCAAGGTCTGATTAGTTCGCTCCGTCTGGCCATTCGTCTGAGGATGGAATGCAGACGAAAAGGACAAATCAATGCCCATCTTAGCACAGAACGTCCGCCAAAATCTAGACACAAACTGGGATCCCCTGTCAGAAACGATGTTCTCCGGAATCCCATGCAAACGAACCACGTTCTGGAAAAACAGAGGGACCAACTCAGAGGAGGAAGGCAACTTAGGCAAGGGTACAAGATGAACCATTTTAGAAAAGCGGTCACACACAACCCAGATGACAGACATTTTTTGAGAGACAGGGAGATCCGAAATAAAGTCCATGGAAATGTGCGTCCAAGGCCTCTTCGGGATAGGCAAAGGTGACAACAATCCACTGGCTCGAGAACAGCAAGGCTTAGCCCGAGCACAAACCTCACAAGACTGCACAAAAGAACGCACATCCCTCGACAAGGAAGGCCACCAAAAAGACCTGGCCACCAAGTCTCTAGTACCAAATATTCCAGGATGACCTGCCAACGCAGAAGAATGGACCTCGGAGATGACTCTACTGGTCCAACTATCCGGAACAAACAGTCTCTCAGGCGGACAACGATCAGGTTTACCCGCCTGAAACTCCTGCAAAGCACGTCGCAAGTCTGGGAAGACGGCCGACAAAATCACCCCATCCCTAAGGATACCAGTGGGCTCAGAATTTCCAGGGGAGTCAGGCACAAAACTCCTAGAAAGAGCATCCGCCTTCACATTCTTTGAACCTGGCAGGTATGAAACCACAAAATTGAAACGAGAGAAAAACAGTGACCAACGAGCCTGTCTAGGATTCAGACGCCTGGCAGACTCAAGGTAAATCAGATTTTTGTGATCAGTCGAGACCACCACACGATGTCTAGCACCCTCCAGCCAATGACGCCACTCCTCAAATGCCCACTTCATGGCCAAAAGTTCCCGATTACCCACATCATAATTCCGCTCAGTGGGCGAAAATTTTCTAGAAAAGAACGCACATGGCTTCATCACCGAGCAATCGGAGCTTCTCTGTGACAAAACCGCCCCCGCTCCAATCTCGGAAGCATCAACCTCAACTTGGAAAGGAAGCGAAACATCAGGCTGACGCAACACAGGGGCAGAAGAAAACCGGCGTTTAAGTTCCTGAAAGGCCTCCACAGCCGCAGGAGACCAATCAGCAACATCAGCACCCTTCTTAGTCAAATCCGTCAAAGGCTTAACAACACTAGAAAAATTAGTTATAAAACGACGATAGAAATTAGCAAAGCCTAAGAACTTCTGCAGACTCTTAAGAGATGCAGGCTGCGTCCAGTCACAAATAGCCCGAACCTTGACGGGATCCATCTCAATAGTAGAAGGGGAAAAAATATACCCCAAGAAAGAAATCTTCTGGACTCCAAAGAGACACTTTGAGCCCTTTACAAACAAGGAATTAGCCCGCAGGACCTGAAACACCTTCCTGACCTGCTGAACATGAGACTCCCAGTCATCAGAAAAAACCAAAATATCATCCAAATACACAATCATAAATTTATCCAGATATTCACGGAAAATATCGTGCATAAAGGACTGGAAGACTGAAGGAGCATTAGAAAGTCCGAAAGGCATTACCAAATACTCAAAATGGCCCTCAGGCGTATTAAATGCGGTTTTCCACTCATCACCTTGCTTTATTCGTATAAGATTATACGCACCCCGAAGATCAATCTTAGTGAACCATTTAGCCCCCTTAATGCGAGCAAACAAATCAGTCAACAAAGGCAAAGGATACTGATATTTTACGGTAATCTTATTCAAAAGACGATAATCTATACAAGGCCTCAAGGACCCATCTTTTTTGGCCACGAAAAAAAAACCTGCTCCCAAAGGGGACGAAGATGGACGGATATGTCCCTTTTCCAAGGACTCCTTAACATAATCCCGCATAGCAGTATGCTCTGGCACTGACAGATTGAACAAACGACCTTTAGGAAATTTACTACCAGGAATTAAATCTATAGCACAATCGCAATCCCTGTGAGGAGGAAGCGAACTGAGCTTAGGCTCCTCAAAAACATCCCGATAATCAGACAAAAATACAGGAACCTCAGAAGGAGTAGATGAAGCGATAGAAATCGGAGGTGCATCATCCTGAACCCCCTGACATCCCCAGCTTAACACAGACATTGTTTTCCAGTCAAGGACTGGATTATGAGTTTGTAACCATGGCAGACCAAGTACTAGAACATCATGTAAATTATACAATACCAGGAAGCGAATCACCTCCTGATGAACGGGAGTCATACGCATGGTCACTTGTGTCCAGTACTGAGGTTTATTCATAGCTAAAGGTGTAGAGTCAATTCCCTTCAAAGGAATAGGGACTTCCAGAGGCTCAAGACTAAACCCACATCGCTTGGCAAATGACCAATCCATAAGACTCAGGGCAGCGCCTGAATCTACATAGGCATCGACGGAAATGGATGATAATGAGCAAATCAGAGTCACAGACAGAATGAACTTAGACTGTAACGTACTAATGGCAACAGACTTATCAACCTTTTTTGTGCGTTTAGAGCATGCTGATATAACATGAGCTGAATCACCACAATAAAAGCACAACCCATTTTTCCGCCTATAGTTTTGCCGTTCACTTCTAGACTGAACTCTATCACATTGCATTGTCTCAAGTGCCTGTTCAGAAGACACCGCCAAATGGTGCACAGGTTTGCGCTCCCGTAAACGCCGATCAATCCGAATAGCCATAGTCATAGACTCATTCAGACCCGTAGGCGCAGGGAACCCCACCATAACATCTTTAATGGCCTCAGAAAGGCCATCTCTGAACTTTGCAGCCAGGGCGCACTCATTCCACTGAGTAAGCACTGACCATTTCCGAAATTTTTGACAATATATTTCTGCTTCATCTTGCCCCTGAGAGAGAGCTAATAAAGCTTTTTCAGCCTGAATCTCCTGGTTAGGTTCCTCATAGAGCAAACCCAATGCCAGAAAAAACGCATCCACATTAAGCAACGCAGGATCCCCTGGTGCCAATGCAAATGCCCAATTTTGAGGGTCACCCCGCAGGAAAGATATAATAATCTTAACCTGCTGAGCAGGGTCTCCAGAAGAGCGAGATTTCAAAGAAAGGAACAGCTTGCAATTGTTCCTAAAATTCAGAAAACTAGATCTATCTCCAGCAAAGAACTCTGGAATAGGAATTCTAGGTTCAGACATAGGAGCATGTACAACAAAATCTTGTATATTTTGAACCTTAGCAGCAAGATTATTCAAGCTGGAAGCTAAACTCTGGACGAACATGATAAACAGCTAAGGTCAGAGCCATTCAAGGATTAAGAGGAGGAAAAAAAAAAAAAAAAATCAGCCTGGCTGCAATTAAGGCTAGGCAGCAACCTCAGAGGAGAGAAAAAAAAAAAAAACAACTTCCTCAGACTACTTTTCCTCCTACTTCAGCCCAAACATTTTGGCCGGCTATACTGTCATGACTCCAATGGCAGGGAATCACAAAAGGACAAGCACCAACGAGCTCTAGGGTGGTGGAACCTGAGCTGACCGCGACCCTAAACCTGAACACACAAATAACAATAGCCGGGGAACGTGCCTACGTTGATCCTAGACGTCTCGCACCAGCCGAAGATCTAACTTCCCCTATTAGAAGAAACACAGACCTCTCTTGCCTCCAGAGAAATACCCCACAGAAATAGCAGCCCCCCACATATAATGACGGTGAAATGAGAGGAAGGCACATACACAGTATGAAAACAGATTCAGCAAAATGAGGCCCGCTAAAACTAGATAGCAGAGGATACAAAAGTAAACTGCGCAGTCAGCAAAAAACCCTTCAGAAAACCATCCTGTAATTACTTGAACTCATGTTCCAACTCATGGAACATGAGGAGCAATTACAGCCCACTAAAGCAACCAGCAGCAAAGAGACAATTATATGCAAGCAGGACAAGACAAAAATAAAGCAAAACGTGGAACAAGAAAATCAAAACTTAGCTTGTCCTGAAGATTACTGAAGCCAGAAGCTGAGGTAACAAAACACTCTGATAACCTTGATAGCTGGCGGGGAAATGACAAGAAAGCCCGGTTAAATAGGAAACTCCCAAATCCTAACAGAACAGGTGGACACCAGAGACAGCAGAACACAAATCACCCAGCACCATCAGCAACCACCAGAGGGAGCCCAAAAACAGAACTCACAACATAATTAGTAATGGCTAATGTCCAGGGGAATGTGAGACTAGCAGTGTAGGCCATCATCACTCAATGCTGGACTTGTGCTTGAAAAAAACATGAGTCTAGCATTGAAAAGCATTGTGGAAATAAAAGCTGGTCAATTCATCTTGGTCCTAAGGATTCTTCATTACAACAGTGCAGCCTGATAATTTGTGTTTGCACAAATTGTTCAACTATCCTGGAAGAGATCATCCTACAACCACGAGGCAGCAGCAGCTGATATCGTCAGATGTTCATAGGAGTTGTGCCTGCACTCAACCTGCTCAGATAAGCACCTGTATTTTAATTACCCTGCATCCAAAAGAGCGTCAGCCGATGGTATTGCACACTTTTGTTCCCCGACAATTATCCTACCATTATTCCCAATTAGCTGACCTAATGAGAATGCAAGAATTGTCCTAATTCTGGTTTTCTCAAAAACCTAGTCAGATGGGCAGATAAAGTATGTTTTATAGGTCAAAAAAGTAATGCAGGTAAAAAGTGACTGCTGAGATGCCCAAAGAGAGGGCCATTGATTTAGCTGTCAAAAAATAGAGAAAAGAGACTCCAAATTGGTTTGAGAAAACCAAATTGAACTGAAATTCGCAACCATTGAGTGAAAGAATGAATTTGTTGGTAGACATTTAGGACAAATTAACCTGGAAACTAAATACATGGGCACCGATTCATCAGGACTGGTTGTGTTTATACCAGTCTTAAAAAGGAGGCATGTTTAAATCAGAAATGCCTAATTCACCTCTGTGCGCCTTGCAAGAAATCTTTCTCCAACCAGTCAGTGGAGTAAGACATATGGTAAGGAACATGGTAAGGAACACTACGGCAAAACATGAAATAGAAAACTGGGCATCTGTCATGAGTGTGTCACACCATCCTGGGAGATCTTGGGGTAGAAGATCACTGCATATTTTGAATCACAGATCTTCCATTTAACTTGTGTGCTTGGATCTCATATTAAATAAATTTGGTTTCCTTTGGTGCTGAAGAGGTTAATGACCCTTTCTATGCTGGTCAGAATCATGCAGATCCATTTCAGCTGCTTATGATCTGGCCGTTAACTCTTCCTATAAAACCTGGTCAGTGAAAGCTCTGCTCCCTTGCTCTTAGGAGATGCTTTGCTGAATAGGAGTTCATTGCTGCTATTGGAGATTCATCTTCCTATGCAATGTGCTTAAACTAAGTGTTTTGTAGAAAAGTTGTTGTAGAGATGTTCTGCTGTATGTGTGTGTTTATCTCCTGGTCCCTGTTCCAGTTTAGTTTATTCCTCCCTGTTTATATCTTCCTTCTTATTGTTGGTTGGTGCTTTTGTCTGATAGAGGGTTTATTTTATCCCTGTTTTTACTTGTGTGCCTTGTTTACATTACATTTTTGTCACAAAATCCATGAGGTGTGGCAGGGGGACACACCAGGGATTAAAAGGAACATAGTGAGGTCAGAGACTCAGGCCTCTCTACTATCAAGAGTACCCCTGGAACAGAGATAGTTATGGTACCAGTACCAGGAACAGTTAGAGCCCCCCTCCCCTACCTAAGACCATCACAGCATGACATTTTCACTGGACCCACATTTTGTATCTTGGTATGGATCCCATTGTAGTCCTTGCCAAACAATTGCAGTTCCTGTCGCTTGAAGTGACAGACCTGCAATCTAGGGTCTCTATAATGTGCTCTTTTTGTTTTTAAAAGAGAAGTCTCCATAATAATGACAATTAAACACAAAAATGTTTACTTATCAAAGTATGTGCGATCTTTAAAATAATTTTAGGTGCCACGTCATTGCTCTTTCTGTCTAATATCAGATATATACCCACGCCACCTAAATATAGCGGCCAGTCTCAAGTGCTCTATTTTGGGATATGATTCTACAAAGATTTTATGGTCCCATCCATGACCTTTTTTCAGCTTTAACATAAATTGTCTCTTTCCTTCTATTTTTGGAATACCTGTTTTAATTGTCTACTTTTTCTACCATATAAACCATGACAATATTACTCAAAAATTGGGTAATCCTCCTTCCTATTGTTGGTTGGTGCTTTTGCATAATAGAGGGTTTCTGTTGTGTGGCTTGTTCACATTACATTTCTGTCCAAGGCTCCATGGGGTGAGGGAGGGGACAAACCAGGGATTAACAATTTTGTCCAGCCCATTTTGAGTGAAATTATTTCCAATTTGCCTTTTTTCTTAGGTTTTTTTTTAGTGTTGTTCCAGTATACACAAATGAATTAAACATGTCTATAACAAAACGTGTGTAATTGCAATAATTTTATGGGATAAATGCTTTATTTTCTGGAACAATTTCAAGAATGCCAACTATTTTTATCACTTGTCTATTCACAGACTGAGACTATGACTTTAATTTCAATCTATATCAGAAATGGGAAGAAAAAACTGTTGTTCTGCTTTGGTTTTCCTGATGAAGGAGTCTTTTGAATTCTGAAACGTGTTGAATAAAGCCATGAATATTATTATGCCTGGATTTTCAGTGATTTAGTAGCACAGAACAACAGCCACGTTTTTTCTTCCCATTTCTGAAATCTATTGCTCGGTCTTGTTGGACCCGTGGATCTATTGCAGCAAATCTCCATTATGCCTGATTTGAGCTACATCTGGTGAGTGCAATCATTTGCATCGACCACTTACATCCCAGATAACACCCTATTTTGTGCTATTCCCTCCTATAGCTTTCATCCAGTTTCAATCTGATACATGAGCATTGAAGTTTATCACAATCAAATTAGGTCTTTTTCTATTCCTATTATATGAGCTATAAGCTCTTATTTACATCTATACTGTACAAGCCTAAAATGGTGTTCTTTGGCCAGACCCTTTGTTTTAAAATGTCTATCATAGATCCCCTGATAGGCTGCTGTGCCTGATACCATTAGCCTGCTCACTGAGTGTGCAGCATACACAAAATGGCAGTAGTCTTTCTTTGTTGTCGATCCTCGTGAACAGTATTGCAGATTGTTCTGATTAATGTGACAACGCAGATTTCATTAAATTTGACTAAAGGCCCCTTCACATTAAGCGATGCTGCAGCGATACCGACAACGATCCGGATCGCTGCAGCGTCGCTGTTTGGTCGCTGGAGAGCTGTCACACAGACCGCTCTCCAGCGACCAACGATGCCGGTAACCAGGGTAAACATCGGGTAACTAAGCGCAGGGCCGCGCTTAGTAACCCGATGTTTACCCTGGTTACCATCCTAAAAGTAAAAAAAACAAACAGTACATACTTACCTAACGCTGTCTGTCCTCCAGCGCTGTGCTCTGCACTCCTCCTGTACTGTCTGTGTGAGCACAGCGGCCGGAAAGCAGAGCGGTGACGTCACCGCTCTGCTTTCCGGCTGACCGACGCTCACAGCCAGTACAGGAGGAGTGCAGAGCAGAGCGCCGGGGACAGACAGCGGTAGGTAAGTATGTAGTGTTTGTTTTTTTTTACGTTTAGGATGGTAACCAGGGTAAACATCGGGTTACGAAGCGCGGCCCTGCGCTTAGTTACCCGATGTTTACCCTCGTTACCAGTGAAGACATCACTGGATCGGTGTCACACACGCCGATCCAGCGATATCCACGGGAGATCCAGCAACGAAATAAAGGTACCTTCACACATAACGATATCGTTAACGATATCGTTGCTTTTTGTGACGTAGCAACGATATCGTTAAGGAAATCGTTATGTGTGTCAGCGACCAACGATCAGGCCCCTGCTGGGAGATCGTTGGTCGCTGAACAAAGTCCAGAACTTTATTTCGTCGCTGGATCTCCCGTGGACATCGCTGGATCGGCGTGTGTGACACCGATCCAGCGATGTCTTCACTGGTAACCAGGGTAAACATCGGGTAACTAAGCGCAGGGCCGCGCTTAGTAACCCGATGTTTACCCTGGTTACCAGCGTAAAAGTAAAAAAAACACTACATACTTACCTACCGCTGTCTGTCCCTGGCGCTGTGCTCTGCACTCCTCCTGCTCTGACTGTGAGCGTCGGTCAGCCGGAAAGCAGAGCGGTGACGTCACCGCTCTGCTTTCCGGCCGCTGTGCTCACAGCCAGTACAGGAGGAGTGCAGAGAAGCTGAGCGCCGGGGACAGACAGCGGTAGGTAAGTATGTAGTGTTTGTTTTTTTTTACTTTTACGCTGGTAACCAGGGTAAACATCGGGTTACTAAGCGCAGCCCTGCGCTTAGTTACCCGATGTTTACCCTGGTTACCCGGGGACTTCGGGATCGTTGGTCGCTGGAGATCTGTCTGTGTGACAGCTCTCCAGTGACCAAACAGCGACGCTGCAGCGATCCGGATTGTTGTCGGTATCGCTGCAGCGTCGCTAAATGTGAAGGGGCCTTAAAGTTCTGGACTTTGTTCAGCGACCAACGATGGCACAGCAGGGGCCTGATCGTTGGTCGCTGTCACACATAGCGATTTCCTAAACGATATCGTTGCAACGTCACCAAAAGCAACGATATCATTAACGATATCGTTATGTGTGAAGGTACCTTAAAACTCAAGCCTTTACCGATCGAGACCCTCATCTCTACTCTTCAGTGTGGCATAAAAGAATATGCACTTGACGTTCACAAAAAAATACAAAATAAGTGGTAAAAGGTGAACCAAATGGAACACAGTTTAATTCTAAGAAGTATGCATGAATCATAGAATCATAGAATGTTAGATTTGGAAGGGACCTGCAGGGTCATCGCGTCCAACCCCCTGCTCAATGCAGGATTTACTAAATTATCTCAGACAGATGTCTGTCCAGCCTCTAATTGAAGATTTCCATTGAAGGAGAACTCAGCATCTCTAGTGGCAGCTTGTTCCATTCATTGATCACCCTCACTGTCAAAAAATGTTTTAATATCTGTATCTACTCCCTTTCAGTTTCATTCCATTGCTTCTCGTGTTTCCATGTGCAAATGAGAAATAGAGAATAATGATGATCCCTCTACACTGTGACATCCCTTCAGATATTTGTAGACAGCTATTAAAGGGACTCTGTCACCTGAATTTGGAGGGAACATTTTTCAGCCATAGGAGCGGGGTTTTTGGGTGTTTGATTCACCCTTTCCTTACCCGCTGGCTGCATGCTGGCTGCAATATTGGATTGAAGTTCATTCTCTGTCCTCTATAGTACACGCCTTAGCTTTTCGTGAGACCACTAAGTCATCTGGGTAATTTTGCAATGTATTTCTGGGAACGGAAGCTGGTGGCAGCCTTGCCGCTCGCGCGCATCTGTGGACACAGGAGGGTGAGAATAGCACCATTTTTTAGTTTCTTTTTATTATTTTTAACATTATATCTTTTTACTATTGATGCTGCATAGGCAGCATCAACAGTAAAAAGTTTGTCACACAGTGTTAATAGCAGCGTTAACAGACAGCGTTACACCGTGTTATGCCGCGGTGTAACGCAGTCGGTTTAATGGACTGCTAAAACACTATGTGGGCGGCGGGCGCTGACTGGGGGGGAGTATGGAGGGGGCACTGACTGCAGGGGAGTAGGGAGCAGGCATTTTGCTGCCGGACTGTGCCCGTCGCAGATTGGTTGCGACCGCTGGTCGCGACCAATCAGTGACTTGGGATTTCCGTGACAGAAAGACTGACAAACAGACGTAAGTGCCCCTTAGACGATTATATAGATAGATTAAAAGTTTGTGTGAAATTCTGTCAGCAATATGCTATTCATATAATGAACTCTGTATGCGGTGAAAATCAGTTCAATGATACAGTGGTAAAAGTATACTGAGTATGGAGGAAGTCACAAGAATCATAAAGACAACCCTTGGGGGTTATCTAAAAACTTTTTTGCAGTTCTTAATTAAAATTATCATCTAGAAGTTTAGGAAGCCAGGCTGCCACAAGGCAAAAGTGATAATTATGAAAATGTTGTCTTGCCAGTAAGAAAATTATAAAATTATTAATAGCACTTTGAGAAATATTTCGACATTTTACCTCACATTAACCCAAATTGTAGCAATATTTGACACCGAAGATATCAGTAAAGCTGAAAAAAGAGTATGTCCTGCAAATTCAACTTGATATCTAAAGAAAGGTAAAATGATTTACAATTTTAGAAAAATTAGAGTTCTTTGTCAATAAGAATAGGATCAATTACTTTTCTCACATAATCAATTGCACATTCTAGGGATAAGAGTAGCTCAACAAAAAACATCTATCCTGTGCTGATTCACTCTCGATGGTGTCACTCCCACTGGATCAACTGCCCCTAGAAGTGATATTTGCAGAAAAACTGTGCATTGTTACCCTCGTACAGGGGGTTTCTGTGTTCTAGCAGTTAGTCATGATCATCAACCCAAAAAATATCAGAAAGTTACATTTCGCACTCAACACTAATGCCTGATCTTATAAAGATTCCTTGGCGGAATAGGCATAATTTCACATTGACTCTATCTATTCATCTTTATTTATTTTACTCACTTATATTGCGCCATTCCACAGCGCTTTACAGACATTATCATTACTATTCCCATTGGGTCTCACAATTTAGATTCCCTAACAATATGTTATTGGGGTGTGGGAGAAAACCCATACAAATAAGGCGAGAATATACAAATTCCCAGATGTGATGTCCATGTCCATGATGCTGTGATCAGGGATACAAAAATGTTTGGCCACAGGTAGATTTATTCTTTTTTTCTTTTATTGTGTGGCAGTGAGAATTCATCCCTGTTCTAAATTTTTGCTCAAATTGTTCTAAATTAAGCACGCCATATAAGATGTGATGCAGCTAAAAGTACCTGGGATCTTGTAGTCCTGATGTGAGCTGGGAATCTTTATCTTGTCCATAGTCATTATAAATGGACAGGTTTTACATTTATAATTTCATAGTTAGAGAATCTAGAAAATCGCTGGACATCATGGGAACACTGAGGATTACGCCGGAACTGCTGGGATTATTTTTTAATAATATATGGTAAACCAGAGAATGTGTGTGGAAGTCTTTATTCAAATACATTTTTTATCCTGTGTATCTATTTTTTTTACTTAGTGGCTGATACCAAAATTCCAAGTGAACACCCTCTTTTGGCTATGTCCTTATGTCTACCTTGATAATATTTGTTTGGAGATTTGCTCCTGATATACAACTGGAATGTTCCTAGAAATAATGTTCCTAATAATATTAAATGGTAAACTGATTGTAAACTGGAATAAGAACTAAAATTACCTTATCCATAAACTTTGTTTTGTAATTGTTATTTTTAGTTTCTTTGGAATATATATGGAAACTGTTATTCATTTCTGTCTTTGATTTTGTAATCAGTATATAACGTATCATTTCTGTCAGCAGGTTTTTTCTATGTAATCTAAAGCCAGAAGGAGATAGAGGCTGTAACACAGAATTCAGGTATGTGTCACTTCTCAATGTGTGTGCTGTTGTTTACTAAAGGTACCGCGACGCTGCAGCGATATAGACAACGAACCGACCTAAACTAGATCGCTGGAGCGTCGCTGTTTAGGACGCTGTAGAGACGTCAAACACGGCAACTCCAGAACGATGCAGGAGCGATCCAGTGATGTAACGGCGACTCACTTCTCGTTCTCGCTGGCTGTTAGCTCCATGTCAAACAGCCGGAGTGTACCGATCCGACCACATCTAGGGGCCCTATGCGCTCGTTGCTGGCGTCGTTGCTTTTGATGTCAAACAAGATGATACACGCCGACCTGGCGACAAAATAAAGTTCTGGACTTCTAGCTCCGACCAGCGATGTCACAGCGGGATCCAGATCGCTGCTGCGTATCAAACATATCGAGATCACTATCCAGGACGCTACAATGTCACGGATTGTTGTCGTTCTCTTTGCAAAGTTGCTGAGTGTGACGGTACCTTTACTGTGAAGGATTTATCAGCAAGAGATTAATATTGCCAGACTACACTAGTCCAGCAACGCCCCCTCGCCCTGTGATAAGCAGCTCACTGTTTATAACCATTGTACACTGAGAGACTGAGCAAGTTTAGCTTTCTCATCTCTGCTTCATTCTGCATAATTTTGTCAGTTTTGCTGCACCCAATAAATTAAGTGATACATCATTGGATTCAGCTTCTGTTTACCTATATTACATTGCTCTCTGATATGGTAGCAAAAGTTTGTGTACAAATTCACATTAAAGGGAACCTGTCATATCCTCTACGTGTTTCAAACCGCTCTTAGTGTGCTGTTAGTACTAACATTGTTTTTTTCAAAGTAAGGAATCCAATATACAGTGGGGAAAATATATTTATTTATTTAGTCAGCCACCAATTGTGCAAGATCTCCCTCTTAAAAAGATGTGAGAGGCCTGTAATTGACATCATGGGTAGACCACAACTATGAGAGTCAAAACGATAAAACAAACCCAGAAAATCACCGTGTCTGATTTCGCAAGATTTATTTTGCAAATTATGGTGGAAAATAAATATTTGATCACCTAAAAACATGAAAGATTTCTGGCTGTCACAGACCTGTAACCTCTTCTTTAAAGGGAAGGTGCCATAAAAAAAAATTTTTTTTCAGAAATTGTAAAAATGTAAAGAATTAATGATTACATTTTCTTAAGAAATATTATCATTTGTTTATAATTTATTAAAATATGAAAAATGATTTGAAAAGTTTTGGAATTTCCACTTTTAAACACTAGGGGGAGCAGCTGCTCAAATTTCAGAAAAACCTAGTGTACAACTAGCTCACATTACTGCACTGCAGTAATTATGGGCGGAGTCTGCTGACGTGTGTGATGTCTCCTCTCCTCTCCTTCTGGGTGTTTGCTAAGGGATTAGAGAGGATGATATTCAGGAACCCAGTGAGCAGCCATTTTGTTGGTGACTGCAGAGTATGGCTGCCGTCACACTATCAGTATTTGGTCAGTATTTTACATCAGTATTTGTAAGCCAAAACCAGGAGTGGAACAATTAGAGGAAAAGTATAATAGAAACATATGCACCACTTCTGTATATATCACTCTCTCCTGGTTGTGGCTTACAAATACTGAGGTAAAATACTGACCAAATACTGATAGTGTGAAGGCAGCCTTATACTGACAAGTAGACAGTCACCAAGGATGGCAGGCAGCAAGGATTCTGGGAGATATGTGGTGGAGGGAGCAGGGTGACAGCAGCACAGAGTATTTCAGGAGAGCAGTGTGCTGGTCTATGGGGGCCCCCTGTTCGGTGTGCGGAGCAGCCAGGGATTGTACATAGAGCGCTGTCTTTTATACACATGGATGGACCATCTGCTTGTCTGCTCCACAGAAATCCAGGAAACATTTCTGCAGATTGATGGCCTGGTCTGATCCAGACTTTGCATACAGACCCCATTCCCCTCCTCAGATCCTGTCTTCCCCATCCTGTCCTGGCAATGTGTGAAACCGAGGCGACAGGTGCAGTCTGGGGTGACGCTGGGAAGGAAATGTAGCCATATAGTAACGATAAAAATGAGACCCCTCTCTTCAGCTACCTCACCAGCCTTCCCCTGACTACACCTAACTGGAGGTCATGCTGCCCCCTCTATTACCCCAGACCCGTGTGCAGGTGCTCAGCCAGAACCACCATAGAATGGGTCCGCTTTCTGAAGATAATACTGCCATAGTGTTCTCACATAATACCGCCATATAGATCACACACAATACTATCAAATAGATCACACAATACTGTCATACAGTTCTCACATAATACCACCATATAGATCACACATAATACCGCCAGTGTTCTCACATACCACCATATAGATCACACATAATACCGCCAGTGTTCTCACATACCACCATATAGATCACACATAATACCGCCAGTGTTCTCACATACCACCATATAGATCACACATAATACCGCCAGTGTTCTCACATACCGCCATATAGATCACACATAATACCACCAGTATTCTCACATACCACCATATGCTTCTCACGTAATACCACCATATAGATCACCCATAATGCCGCCACATAGATCTCACATGTATTGTAAATACTCGGCCAGAATAAAGTCCTTTATTAATCTTTTCTGAACCATACCGAACGCATAATCCTCAACTCCCTCATCTCCCACATCAAAAATAATAAACCACAATGGGGAAAGACACGCAAGGGTGAGAGGAGTGCATAGGAGAGGATTAGATACTGACTGCTGAGCCGTGTATCTAATCCTGTCCTGTGTGATACTGTGCTGCGCCGTGTATCTAATCCTATCTTGTGTGATACTGTACACAGGACAGGATTAGCTACACAGGACTAGATTAGCTACACAGGACAGAGGTAGCAGTGGTAGATGGTATATAGAGGCAGGTAGCAGTGGTAGATGGTATATAGAGGCAGGCAGCAGTGGTATATAGGGGCAGGTAGCAGTGGTAGATGGTATATAGGGGCAGGTAGCAGTGGTATATAGGGGCAGGTAGCAGTGGTATATAGGAGCAGGTAGCAGTGGTATATAGGAGCAGGTAGCAGTGGTATATAGGGGCAGGTAGCAGTGGTATATAGGAGCAGGTAGCAGTGGTATATAGGGGCAGGTAGCAGTGGTATATAGGGGCAGGTAGCAGTGGTATATAGGGGCAGGTAGCAGTGGTATATAGGAGCTGGTAGCAGTGGTATATAGAGACAGGTAGCAGTGGTATATAGGGGCAGGTAGCAGTGATATATAGGGCCAGGTAGCAGTGGTATATAGGAGCAGGTAGCAGTGGTATATAGGGGCAGGTAGCATTGGTATATAGGGGCAGGTAGCAGTGGTATATAGGGGCAGGTAGCAGTGGTATATAGGAGCAGGTAGCAGTGGTAGGTGGTATATAGGGGCTGGTAGCAGTGGTAGATGGTATATAGGGGCAGGTAGCAGTGGGATATAGGAGCTGGTAGCAGTGGTAGGTGGTATATAGGAGCAGGTAGCAGTGGTATATAGGGGCTGGTAGCAGTGGTATATAGGGGCTGGTAGCAGTGGTATATAGGGGCTGGTAGCAGTGGTATATAGGGGCAGGTAGCAGTGGTACATGCATAAGAAAATAAAAACTCTGTACTTACCTTCCATCCTCTCCCAGGAAGTGCTGAATCCTGTTCAGGGCAGAGCGGTGTGACAATGTCCCTGCTCTGCTCAGAACAGGTCGGCAGTGAGCAGTGATTGCAGCCTGTACTGTAATAATAAGTACAGGCCGCAATCACAGCTCCTGGCTGCAGATACTCAACCTGAACCTCTCTTCCCAGCAGCAGCTTCTCTTTGGCAGCTCCTGCTATGATCGCACACACTGAGCTGTGTGTGCGATGACAGAGAAAAATAAAAAACAAAATGGCCGCGATCTCCTCTCACAGCTGTGACGTTGCAGCTCAGTGGGCGTGCCCAAGTCACAGCTGAGAGGCAGGAGAAGCAGCCTCAATGAAAGAGATGCGGTCGGGTCCGACCGTTGGCTCCTATGTCCATGGCTGCCGTAAGTGAGGTGTGCAAGTGTCGTTCCCAGACACACACACCCACACTAATGAAAATGTCGGCCTCCAGTGGTAAAAGTAAAAATGAATAAATAAAAAAGTATGAAAGTAGTACATTTACTTTTGTATTAAAAATAATTGATTATATAATCAATAATTATTAATAGAAAAACTAAAATCACGGCACCCTCCCTATAAGAGGCTCCTCTGTCCTCCACTCATTACCTGTAGTAATGGCACCTGTTTGAACTTGTTATCAGTATAAGAGACACTTGTCCACAACCTCAAACAGTCACACTCCAAACTCCACTATGGTGAAGGCCAAAGAGCTGTCGAAGGACACCAGAAAGAAAATTGTAGCCCTGCACTAAGCTGAGAAGACTGAATCTGCAATATGCAAGCAGCTGGGTGAGATGAAATAAACTGAGGGAGTAATAATAAGAAAATGGAAGACATACAAGACCATGTACTAGGCACGCGGCACAGCCATGGGCGCGGCTTCCATGCCCTCGTATGCCAATCTCTTCCTTGGGTCGTGGGAGAGATCTTTGCTTGGCAATGGGCGCCCGCCGGCCGCTTCCCATGTGCTGTAATGGCACCGATATATAGATGAAGTTTTTTTTCTCATGGGATGGGATGGTGCGGAAGCTCGAGGATTTCATGGGAACGCTGAATAAAAAATTCTCTCAATATTCATCTTGCCTACACATTTTATTCCAGAAAGATTCACTTTCTGGATGTCACCTTTGAGGTTGATCATAGTGGCTGTATTCAGACTGACGTGTATCGCAAACCCACGTCAGTTAACTCCCTGATTCATGCGTCCTCATCTCACAATCCTTCAACAATTAGGGCCATCCCGGTCGGATAGTTCCTCCAGATGAGGCGGATTTGCTCGTCTGACGATAAATTCAAAGTACAGGCCTCTGATTTAAAAGCAAGAATTAGTGCATGCGGTTATTCCAACCGATGCCTAAAACAGGGTTATCAGAGAGCCAGGGCTACTCCACGCAGCTACCTCCTTAAATCTTCCAGGGCCCGACCATTTACCAAGAATATAGGTCCTATTAGATTTATTTCCACATTTAATCATGGTTGGGAGGATATGAGGCAGATCCTCAAAAAAGACTTGTCCATTTTGGGTGCAGAACCCTCCCTGGGAGCAACTCTGGGGGATTGTCCTCTTATGACTGCCAGGAGGTCCAAGAAACTCAGTGACCTCTTGGTCAATAGCCATTACATTCCTAACTCTACTCATCCTTTTGGCTCTAGGGGCCCTATATAAAGGTACCGTTACACTAAACGATTTACGAACGATCACGACAAGCGACACGACCTGGCCGTGATCGTTGGTAAGTCGTTGTGTGGTCGCTGGGGAGCTGTCACACAGACAGCTCTCTCCAGCAACCAACGATCAGGGGAACAACTTCGGCATCGTTGAAACTGTCTTCAACGATGCCGAAGTCCCCGGGTAACCAGGGTAAATATCGGGTTACTAAGCGCAGGGCCGCGCTTAGTAACCCGATATTTACCCTGGTTACCATTGTAAAAGTAAAAACAAAAAAAACAGTACATACTCACATTCCGATGTCTGTCACGTCCCCCGGCGTCAGCTTCCCTGCACTGTGTAAGCGCCGGCCGTAAAAAGCAGAGGGGTGACGTCACCGCTGTGCTCTGCTTTGCGGCCGGCCGGCGCTGACACAGTCAGTGCGGGAAGCTGACGCCGGGGGACGTGACAGACATCGGAATGTGAGTATGTACTGTTTTTTTTTTTAACTTTTACAATGGTAACCAGGGTAAATATCGGGTTACTAAGCACGGCCCTGCGCTTAGTAACCCAATATTTAACCTGGTTACCAGTGAACACATCGCTGAATCGGCGTCACACACGCCGATTCAGCGATGATAGCGGGTGATCAGCGACCAAAAAAAGGTCCTGATCATTCCCCAGCGACCAACGATCTCCCAGCAGGGGCCTGATCGTTGGTCGCTGTCACGCATAACGATTTTGTTAACGATATCGTTGCTACGTCACAAAAAGCAACAATATCGTTAACGAAATCGTTATGTGTGCAGGTACCTTTAGGCTCCATACTGTGCGGTCACTGTCTTGCCTGCACAAATGTCATGCGCTGCACCACATTTTGTTCCTCTGATGGCAAAAAACAATTTGACATCAGGCATCGGATCTCATGCAATAGTACAAATGTCATCAACTATGCTTCTTGTGGTTGCTCCAAGGTGTATATTTGCCTTATATCTAGAGAATTACGAGTATGCATACGGGAGCATGTGCATGACATTTGTGTGGCCAAGACAGTGACCGATCCCTCCCTCCTTAAAATAATCCCTCTGCATTTTATGCAGTATCACAATAGTGAACCGTCCACCTTTATGGTGAGAGAGATTAATGTTATTCATCTAGGAATTAGAGGTGGCAATTACAAAAAGATTTTGGCTCAAACAGAAGCCAAATGAATTGTGACGCTAGACACCATGACCCTTAGGGGTCTGAATGAATCTCTATCTTTTGCATCCTTCCTATGAATTATCCTCCTATTGATATGTGATTCCTGATGTTTAGATGCATCTGTCTGTAATTATCCAAATCTATTGTATATATGTGCATTTTTTTTTGCTGGTCTTCATTTATCCTTTGCTTGGTGTGGCTTGTTTTTTATTTTTATTTTTGTATTTTACCTTTTATTATTAATTTTTTTATTGGTGATTAATGTTTTATTATGTTATGTGGTGTTTTGGCACTACAGCAGGACTTCTCCACCTCCTATTCATGACCGACCGATTGATCCGACCGATTGATCCATCTTTCAACTGACCACCATATCCATTTGCCTACCATGTCTGTTTCCGGATACATATACGACTTGTCTGATATTGGTATTATGTGATTGTTACTTTTGAATGCTCTGCTGTCACCTGCCTTGGGACTCTATATGTCATTATATACTGAATGATTCCCTTACATATTTACATTTGATTGAAGTTCCTGGCTATTCTCTATACTGTGACAGTGGGGCTGGCTTCTCTTTATGAATCATTGGTGGGTCATATCATGTGGCATGCTTATTGGCATCATTGGTGCCAAGTTGCAACTATGGATCCCCTGGGTTCCTCTGTCTCTATCCTGCTTTGGTTTTATCATGTGCAATCTCTTAATGGTCACTGTTTATGTACACGTTTTTGTTACTAATAAAAAGACTTGCTTTGTTACTATATATGCCTATTTGCTCCTTTTCCTCCTTCATTCCTAAGTTTTGGAGTAGGTATTCGCTCTTGCTGTATGTGGTTAGGCTTTGCATAAGCCCCACTCTTTTGACATATGATTTGTCACTGAAGTCTCTGCATCTATCATGTACTAGACATGTACAACTTTCATAGTTGTGGTCTACCTATAATGTCAATTACAGGCCTCTCTCATCTTTTTAAGTGAGAGAACTTGCACATTTGGTGGGTGACTAAATACTGTTTTCCCCACTGTGCGTATGTGCGCATGCTCAACGGCAGAGAGCGAGGAGAGAGTGGCGCATAGCATGCCCACTCAGAGACTATCATGTGGTCATTGACACACAATGGCTCCAGAGCATGCGCATATGTGAAGTGAAGCTGGGGACATACTTGCAGAATCAGTGCTTATGCTCAGAGAGCTGATGGGCAGTGCTCAAGCATGAGATTTCAGAGGCGGTTGCCATGACACCAGGCAAGTCACACCAATCAATCACAATGCTGTGGGCATGAATAATTTTGAACAAGACCAATTACTGACTGTGACTGAAGAGGTAAAAAGTGCTACCCGTATGACTGAAATGATGTGATTCAATCTGCTAATGATATAAAGTGTTTTTACACATATACTGGGAGTTTTTCTTTTAGATGCACATTGCATCACTAGCAACACATTGGGGGCAGATAAAAAAAGAAATGACAGATAAACTTTAAGGAACTTAAGAATAAAATGTTCTTTATAACCCCTATCCTTTAACCCCTTAAGGACCAGGGGTACTTCTGTTTTTGCATTTCCATTTGTTGCTCCCCTTCTTCCCATGGCCATAACTATTTTATGTTTTGGTCAAAATGGCCATGTGAGGGCTTATTTTTTATGGGACGAGTTGTACTTTTGAACAGCACCATTGGTTTTACCATGTCGTGTATTCGAAAATGGAGGAAAAATGTTCAAGTGTAGTGAAATTGCCAAAAAGTGCAATCCCACACTAGTTTTTTGTTTGGCTTTTTTTACTAGGTTCACTGAATGCTAAAACTGGCCTGCCATTATGATTTTCCAGGTCATTACGAGTTCATAGACACCAAAAATATCTAGGTTCTTTTTTATCTAAGTGGTGAAAAAAATTCCAAATTTTGTTAAAGAAAAAAAATTGTCCCATTTTCTGATACCCGTAGCATCTCCACTTTTTGTGATCTTGGATTGGGTGAAGGTTTATTTTTTGTGCACCGAGCTGACTTTTTTAATGATACCATTTTGGTGCAGATACAATTTGATCGCCCATGAACAATTTGTAGTCTAGATCAGTTATGCGGTTGGAGAGATGTGACGTGGGGGAAAACAAGGGTGATTGGGGTGCCATCTCTGAGGATTGTACTGTGTATTAGTGTTGAGCGATACCGTCCGATACTTGAAAGTATCGGTATCGGATAGTATCGGCCGATACCCGAAAAATATCGGATATCGCCGATACCGATATCCGATACCAATACAAGTCAATGGGACATCAAGTATCGGAAGGTATTCTCATGGTTCCCAGGGTCTGAAGGAGAGGAAACTCTCCTTCAGGCCCTGGGATCCATAGGGATGTGTAAAATAAAGAATTAAAATAAAAAATATTTATATATTTACCTCTCCGGCGGCCCCTGAACTCAGCGCGGGTAACCGGCAGGCTTCTTTGTTCAAAATCAGCGCTTTTAGGACCTGAGAATCACGTCCCGGCTTCTGATTGGTCGCGGGCCGCCCATTTGACCTCCACGCGACCAATCACAAGCCGCGACGTCACCGCAAGCTATTAGCGTGCTCATTTTTGAAAAATGAGCGCGTTAATGACTTTCAAAGACGTAGCGGCTTGTGATTGGTCGCGGCCACGCGACCAATCACAAGCCGCGACGTCACCGCAAGCTATTAACGCGCTCATTTTTAAAAATGAGCGCGTTAATGGCTTTCAAAGACGTAGCGGCTTGTGATTGGTCGCGTGGCCGCGACCAATCACAAGCCGCGACGTCACCGCAAGCTATTAACGCGCTCATTTTTAAAAATGAGCGCGTTAATGACTTTCAAAGACGTAGCGGCTTGTGATTGGTCGCGTGGCCGCGACCAATCACAACCCGCTACGTCTTTGAAAGCCATTAACGCGCTCATTTTTAAAAATGAGCGCGTTAATAGCTTGCGGTGACGTCGCGGCTTGTGATTGGTCGCGTGGCCACGACCAATCACAAGCCGCTACGTCTTTGAAAGTCATTAACGCGCTCATTTTTCAAAAATGAGCGTGCTAATAGCTTGCGGTGACGTTGCGGCTTGTGATTGGTCGTGTGGCGGTCACATGGGCGGCCCGCGACCAATCAGAAGCCGGGACGTGATTCTCAGGTCCTAAAAGCGCTGATTTTGAACAACGAAGCCTGCCGGTTACCCGCGGACTCACCAGGGGCCGCCGGAGAGGTAAATATATCAATATTTTTTATTTTAATTCTTTATTTTACACATCTCTATGTATCCGATACCGATACCCGATACCACAAAAGTATCGGATCTCGGTATCGGAATTCCGATACCGCAAGTATCGGCCGATACCCGATACTTGCGGTATCGGAATGCTCAACACTACTGTGTATGATGTTAAAGGGACTCTGTCACCTAGCTTTGGAGGGAACAATCTTCAGCTATGGAGGCGGGGTTTTGTTGTTTTTGATTCACCCTTTCCTTACCCGCTGGCTGCAATATTGGATTGAAGTTCATTCTCTGACCTCCATAGGACACGCCTGTGCAAGGCAAGATTGCCTTGTGCAGGCATGTACTACGGAGGATAGAGAATGAACTTCAATCCAATATTGCAGCCAGCATGCAGCCAGCGGGTAAGGAAAGGGTGAATCAAAAACCCCAAAACCCCGCCTCCATGGCTGAAGATTGTTCCCTCCAAATTCAGGTGACAGTGTCCCTTTGAGGTGGAAGAAGAGGATAAGAGGACATGTGATGCAGCGCTTGCCATCCTCTGGAGTATGTGCTTTTTCTAGCTCTTATCAACCAAGCATACTGCTCTGCAGCTGCCAAAGAAAGGGAGTCGAGTAGCCTGTCCAGTAACAGAAGTTGTCTGTTTTCTTTGTATTGGACAAGCCAGTATTTGCTCACTAGAGCTTTCAATAACATTAGCCTCTACCCCACATTCACCTTGACCATCAAGCCTGTTCTCCCTTCAACCATGACCTCGCTTTTTTCCACTCATGTTAGCTGTACCCTTCCTTTCTTTTCGCCATCATTTTGACAACACTATACTTACACCTGTTAGTAAATTAACAATCTCTATTTGCTGAGATAGTGTGGCTGGTAGGGTTGAGCGAAAAAGATCGGCACTTTTCAAAAATCGCCGACTTTTAGCAAAGTCGGGTTTCGTGAAACCCGACCGGATCCCACTCTGGGATCGGGTCAGCGGTCGGCGATCTCTAATTAAAAGTCGGGTTTCGTTATATATATATATATATATATATATATATGTCATTCAGACACATATATATATATATTAACTTCAGCGCGATATAGCAGGAAAGCCGGTAATTCAATTACCGGCTTTTCATTTCTCCTGCCAAAACCCGACATGATTTGAGACATGGTTTACATACAGTAAACCATGTCATATCCCCCTTTTTTTACATATTCCACACTACTAATGTTAGTAGTGTGTATGTGCTAAATTTCAGCCCTCTAGCTCTTAAATTTAAGGGTTAAATCGCAGAAAAAATTGGCGTGGGCTCCCGCGCAATTTTCTCCACCAGAGTAGTAAAGCCAGTGACTGAGGGCAGATATTAATAGCCTGGAGAGGGTCCACGGTTTTTGGCTCCCCCTGGCTAAAAACATCTGCCCCCAGCCACCACAGAAAAGGCACATCTGGAAGATGCGCCTATTCTGGCACTTGGCCACTCTCTTCCCATTCCCGTAGAGCGGTGGGATATGGGGTAATGAAGGGTTAATGTCACCTTGCTATTGTAAGGTGACATTAAGCCAGATTAATAATGGAGAGGCGTCAATTCTGACACCTATCCATTATTAATCCATTTGCATTAAATGGTTAAAAAAACACACACACACATTATTAAAAAGTATTTTAATGAAATAAAAACACAGGTTGTTTTAATATTTTATTGTACGCTCAATCCACTCACTAAAGACCCTCGCTCTGTAACAAATAATGCGCCCCCTGCTGGATGTCCTCATATGACCTCGAGCCTGGGAACTTTTCCCACACTCCAGAGACATCCAGCAGGGGGCGCATCACCACGAATGAAGGTAACTACAGGTCATTGACCTACATTACCTTCATTCGCTGGGGTTTACAGCCATGAGCAGCGCTGCATTAGAGTATGGTTAGGGTTAGGATCCCTTAGGGTTAAGGCTAGGGGTAGGGTTAGGGTTAGGGGTAGGGTCAGGGTTAGGGTTAGGATCGCTTTATCACTTTTATGTTGGGGGGTGGCATATTAGTGTGTTTTCTGTTTTTTTAATATAAAAACGCATGCGTTTTTAACGCAAAAAAACGCATGCACAAAAAAACGCATGCGTCCCCATTGACTCCAATGTATTTTTTTACCCCAAAAAAACGCATGAAAACGCATGCTTTTTTTGGTCCAAAAAACGCCTCTCAAAAATACTACAGGTTGCATTTCTGAAAATGAACGCATGCAGTAAAAAAAGCATGCGTTTCAAAACGCGACCAAACGCGTACAACAAAAAACGCATGCGTTTTCAATGTTAAATATAGGAAAAAAAAACGCATGCATTTTTTTGAAAAAAAACGCTGAAGACAAAAACGCAAGTGTGAAACCACCCTTATAGATGTGCCTTTTCTGGGGTGGCTGAGGGCAGATGTTTTTAGCCAGAGGGGGGACAAAAACCGTGGACCCTCTCCAGGCTATTAATATCTGCCCTCAGTCACTGGCTTTACTTCTCTGGTGGAGAAAATTGCGCGGGAGCCCACGCCAATTTTTTCTGCGATTTAACCCTTAAATTTAAGAGCTAGAGCTCCGAAATTTTGCATATACACACTACTAACATTAGTAGTGTGGAATATGCAAAAAAGGGGGATATGACATGGTTTACTGTATGTAAACCATGTCTCATATCATGTCGGGTTTTGGCAGGAGAAATGAAAAGCCGGTAATTTCTGCTATATCGCCCTGAAGGAAATGTTAAAAAAAAACAAAAAAACCCCATAGACTTACATTAGGTTTCGAGTTTCGGCCGATCCCTGACCCCGACTTTTCAATAGGATCGGCCGATTTCACTCGACCCGACTTTTGAGAAAGTCGGATTCTGTGGCACCCGACTCGACCCTGAAAAACTAAAAGTCGCTCAACCCTAGTGGCTGGACCTCTTAATTAATTTGCACAAAAGATTCAGATGCTGAAATGAGGACTGAAGTAGTGACAACACAATTAGCACAAAGGATTTAGATGCTGGATTTTATACTGCTGGCTGGATCACACAATTTGAACAAAGGATTTTTATCATGAAATATGGACTCTTAGCTGGACCACACTATTAACACAAACTATTTAGATTCTGAAATGTGGACTCCTGGCTGGACCACACTATTAGCAGAAAGGATTTAGATTTGGAAATGTGGACTCACGGCTGGACCACACTATTATTATTTAGATTGTGAATTGTGGACTCTTGGCTTGATCACACTAATAGCACAAGCATTCTGAAATGTGGACTCCTGGCTGCAGCACACTATTAGCACAAGCAATTTTGATTTTCAAATGTGGACTCCTGGCTGCACCAAACTATTAACACAAACTATATAGATGCTGGAAGGTTGATTTGATACAGGATCCTATCTAGCTGAACTAGTTAACAATAAATCACCTAGCTAACTATCTGACTAATTTCAGTAACAGCAGGAGCATCCTCTTTGTGCTATTACAATGACAAAATGCATCAAAAACAACATGTCCACTTTTTATATGGAGAGGGACATGTGACTTCGGCAGCCAATGACAGAAGCCCTTTTGGAGGGGGAGCTCAAACCCGGTTTCAGGGCAACTTCCCTATAAATTCTAGTCTGGAGGAGGAGTTAAGTAGTCAGTCTGTATGAGGGACAGTGATAGGACAGAAGCCTGGGGTCTGGAGCTATGAGTGGGCTCACCCAAGAGGAAAGTGTCAAGAGACTGGACACCGGGTCCGTGGTGGTGTGGGAATTGCAGACCCAGCCACTGAACCCAGAGGGCAGGAGATTGCAAGTCTGGAAGAGAAAAACCTGTGGCCAGAGAAGTTGCCGGACTTGGTAGATCTGTACAATCATATTCCCATTAATTCCACCAACTGCACCCCAGCCTACCTAATGAGAGGGAGACCTGGCAAGTTACCTGTTGACTTCGACATGGGAGTCTTGACACCTGACACAACATCACCAGATACAGATTGGGATGCAGAGCGTCAGCAGCAATACCGCAAAGTACAAGAATGCGTTGAAAGAAGTTTGTCCCAAGCAAAACAGAGGCAGGAGAGAAACTAGAATCAGCTCGCCTCTGTAGTTCCCTTGTCACCTGGAGAACAAGTTCTCAAAGGAAAAAGAAGAACTAGATGATCAGTAAGAGGCTGAACCATACACCATCATGCCCTCAGACTTTGATAACACCAAGGTGTGTCTCACCAGTAAAGATGGAGGAGAAACCACAACAGCAGTATTGAGGAATGATCTGAAGGTATGCCCTGACCAACTGAGAGACAGAGAGAAAGAAAGACTAAGACACTGAAATGTACCACAGACCACGTAGTAGAGTTGTGCAATGACATCAGTGTGCCAAGCCTGGCGGCAGGTGTCTTTTTATGACCCCTAATCATGTCATACCGGTCACAACCAGTCACAGTAGTGCCACTAGCAAGATGGCTACGGCATTACAGTGATTCGCAGGTAATTCCTGCATACTTATTGGCTGTGTAACAGGCGCCAATCATGTGATACTGCGATTCAAGTTTGAAATCGAGCACCAGCTAATGCTTGCCAAGTAACAAGCACATCCGAGCACCCAGATAGTCAAGTGATATCTGAGTATCAGCTACCATGTTCGCTCACCTCTATTGGTGATCAGTTCAGATCATTAAGGTACCGTCACACTAGACGATATCGCTAGCGATCCGTGACGTTGCAGCGTCCTGGCTAGCGATATCGTCCAGTGTGACAAGCAGCAGCGATCAGGCCCCTGCTGTGATATCGCTGGTCGGGGAAGAAAGTCCAGAACTTTGTTTCGTCGCTGGACTCCCTGCAGACATCGCTGAATCGGCGTGTGTGACACCGATTCAGCGATGTCTTCACTGGTAACCAGGGTAAACATCGGGTTACTAAGCGCAGGGCCGCGCTTAGTAACCCGATGTTTACCCTGGTTACCATCGTTAAAGTAAAAAAAAAAAACACTACATACCTACCTACCACTGTCTGTCCTCGGCGCTCTGCTTCTCTGCTCTGGCTGTGAGCACAGCGGCCGGAAAGCAGAGCGGTGACGTCACCGCTCTGCTTTCCGGCTGCCCGGCGCTCACAGCCAGAGCAGAGAAGCACAGCGCCGGGGACAGACAGCGTTTGTTTTTTTACTTTTAGGATGGTAACCAGGGTAAACATCGGGTTACTAAGCGCGGCCCTGCGCTTAGTAACCCGATGTTTACCCTGGTTGCCCGCATCGTTGGTCGCTGGAGAGCTGTCTGTGTGACAGCTCTCCAGCGACCAAACAGCGACGCTGCAGCGATCCGGATCGTTGTCGGTATCGCTGCAGCGTCGCTTAGTGTGACGGTACCTTAACAGTTAGACACCCACCAATCAAAAAGTTACCACCTATTGCAAACACAGAGGGAATGTGCACACCTCTATGTACTGTAAGATTACCGTTCTCTGGTAGCAGGTTCGATATGCAGTCACAGAGTTTTTTATATATCAAAACAGCATACATTTTACTGTTCACCATAAATTTTACAGCTGCATAACAAAAACAGATTTTTCTCCAGAACAAATGAACATAAGCAGTCTTTCTTCAGGCACAATGAAACAAGATAAATGCAGCAGCCTCACCAATCTTGATATTTCAGGCCGTAGATGCTTCAGTAGTTTAATAAAAGTGTTCCGCAGACAACCACATCTCTATTCAGCTCCATCCCAATCTCCACATTGCTGAGTTAACCCAGCTGCTGTATTTAAGCCTATAAGCCCAAGGCTGGATTATGGTAACAACCTTTTCCAACTAAACTCTTTTAGTTGCTCCTAAATTACAGTCCTAAAATCCAGTCGAATTAAAACTCTTTCAGTAACCTAGTGTTACTGGTACAGACTTTTGATTACCAAGGTCAACCACCTTGGTGACACATATCTGCCATCCAGAACCTTATCTCCTGCTATCTTACAGTACAAAATCAAATTTTAAGCGGTACAACAATACTTCAAAATTAAGAACAAGTAAAACAAGACTATTCACATCAACATCCAATGATAATATAAACCAATAAAAAGCTAATATGTGGTAGTTTGGTATTACATGGCATTTAAATGTATTATTTTTTTGTATCCAATAGTGCCTTGTTCCCCTATTCATATTTAATTCTGTGAGACTTACAGCTGGCTATACTATTTAACATATTTATACTTATTAAATTAATCCCTTAAAGGGAGCCTGTCACCCCCAAAATCGAAGGTGAGCTAAGCCCACCAGCATCAGGGGCTTATCTACAGCATTCTGGAATGCTGTAGATAAGCCCCCAATGTATCCTGAAAGATGAGAAAAAGAGGTTAGATTATACTCAGCCAGGGGAGGTCCCGGTACTATGGGCATCGTGGTCCGGTCCGGGGCCTCCCATCTCCTTACAATGACGTCCTCTTCTTGTATTCACGCTGCGGCTCCGGCGCAGGCGTACTTTGTCTTTCCTGTTGAGGGCAGAGCAAAGTACTGCAGTGCGCAGGTGCCGGGCCTCTCTGAGCATAGTGCTTCGGATCGGTGGTAACGTTACCTCCGGTAGATTGTTACTGTCGTCAGAGCCCTGGGCGTCATGCTGTCAGATGTCGGCATGACCCCGAAGAGATGCGGTGACCCATGTACCACTGGTCAGTAGGCACTCGCTAATGAGATTACTCCTCCCATCAGGCTAGGTCTGCTTTCACTGATATCACTTACAGTATATACCACTATAGATAGGCAAATTTATTCCAGTGGAATTGATTTCTAATCGAATTATACAAAAACATGCATTCTCCAGAATACAGAATTTCTGTAATTTGCGCTATGCGAATTCATCAGAATGGCAGCAGCTGTGAGTACCATATTATTGTACAGTAGAGGGCCTGCAAGAGGTAGAAAAGAAAATTATGCCTCAACGTTCACCTGTCACAGAACCTCCACTGCTCATTCATCAGGGCCTCTTATTTCTGCAAAAGCACACAAGTGTCTTCGCTCTAGAATAGAGCATTCGGCCGCAACTAGACCTTGGAGGTCATAATACTTCTTACCCTCATGATTTCTCGAAGTGCGCCATGATGTTAACATGCACTGTGATTTCTGAGGTCTGGTACATGCCAAAAGATCTATCCCAGAGGAGGGAGGTCACCAGAGTACAATTGCGGAAATAAGATGCCCTGAATACAGGACTGTGGGCAGCAGTCCCAGCAGCAGGGGTGTCAAACACGTGAACGGTGAAGTGAGCATTAGAGGGTTTTTTCTATTTTTTACATTGTAGATTTATTTTTTACAGGCATTGCTCTGTGGCTTGGAGAGACACCAGAGGCTAATATGCAATATTTAAGACACGAATTTCCAGTTAAATTTCCAGAAATGTAAGTGTTGTCAGGTCTGATCATCTATATTTATCACCACATTTACTTACTATACTACATAAAAAGCTGTCAGAAGCCATAGGGCAACTGTTTCATACTAGCAATCGGTGGGGAATTAAAAGCTGGGAGCTACACTGATCACAGCACCACTCACAACTTTAGAGACATCTCAAATTTTTTTTACTGAAAATGAATGCGACTATCAAAACTGCTTGAATTGATGCACTGGGAGAATTTTCATTGTGTTATTGTGTGTGAATATGTGAATGTACCATTGAAGTTTCATTCAGTTGTAAAATGAAAAGTGTACCTTGACTGAAAGGTAAGTAAAGACTTGAAGCTGAGGTCCTCTGAATGCTTTTACTACACAGCTCTGGCAAAAATTAAGACACCACTGCAAAATATTGATATAGTTTTGAATAAAATGTGAATTGTTCTTTTATTCAATTAACTTCTGACAACATGTCTCCAAATTTCCAAGCAATAAATTTTGTATTTTTTCTGAAAACGAGAAATGGTCAAAATTACAAAAAAAAACCACAGTGCTTTCAGACCTCAAATAATGCAAAGAAAACAAGTTCATAATCATTTAGAAATAACAATACTAATGTTTTAACCCCTTTACCCCCAAGATTGGTTTGCACGTTAATGACCAGGCCAATTTTTACAATTCTGACCACTGTCCCTTTATGAGGTTATAACTCTGGAACGCTTCAACGGATCCTGGTGATTCTGACAACGTTTTCTCTTGCCATATTGTACTTCATGATATTAGTAACATTTCTTTGATATTACCAGCGTTTATTTGTGAAAAAAATGGAAATTTGGCAAAAATTTTGAAAATTTCGCAATTTTCAAACTTTGAATTTTTATACAATTATATCACAGAGATATGTCACACAAAACACTTAATAGATAAAATTTCCCACATGTCTACTTTACATCAGCACAATTTTGGAACCAAATTTTTTTTTGGCTAGGGAGTTATAAGGCTAGGTTCAGATTGCGTTAGAGCAATCCGTTTAGCGCTAAGCGCTAGAGGGTTGCGCTAACGCAATGTGATTTTCGGGGTCGCGTTTAACGTCCCCGCTCTCGCAGATCCCTGATCTGTGAGAGCGGGGAACGGACCTCGTGCGCGCCGCGGACGCGGCGCGCTACAAAACACCGACACATCGCTAGCGCGGGCCGAAAATGGCACGCGCTAGCGATGCGCGTTCCCATTGCCTTGAATGGGCGCGCTAACGGACGCGTTGCACGGCGTTAATTTCGCCGTGCAACGCTGTCCGTTAAACGCGATCCCATAATGCAATGGGAACCCAGCCTAAGGGTTAAAATTGACCAGCAATTTCTCATTTTTACAACACCATTTTTTTAGGGACCATATCTCATTTGAAGTCATTTTGAGGGGTCTATATGATAGAAAATAACCAAGTGTGACACCATTCTAAAAACTGCACCCCTCAATGTGCTCAAAACCACATTCAAGAAGTTTATTAACCCTTCAGGTGTTTCACAGGAATTTTTGGAATGTTTAAAAAAAATGAACATTTTACTTTTTTTCACAAAAAATTTACTTCAGCTCCAATTTGTTTTATTTTACCAAAGGTAACAGGAGAAAATGGACCCCAGAAGTTGTTGTACAATTTGTCCTGAGTACGCTGATACCCGATATGTGGGGGGAACCACCGTTTGAGCGCATGGCAGAGTTCGGAAGGGAAGGAGTGCCATTTGGAATGCAGACTTAGATGGAATGGTCTGCAGGTGTCACATTGCGTTTGCAGAGCCCCTAATGTACCTAAACAGTAGAAACCCCCCACAAGTGACCCCATATTGGAAACTGGACCCCCAAGGAACGTATGTAGATGTGTTGTGAGAACTTTGAACACCCAAGTGTTCTTTTTTCCCACAAAAAATATTTTTTAGCCCCCAGTTTTGTATTTTCCCAAGGGGAACAGGAGAAATTGGACCCCAAAAGTTGTTGGCCAATTTGTCCTGAGTACGCTGATACCCCATATGTTGGGGTAAACCCCTGTTTGGGCACAGGGGAGAGCTCGGAAAGGAAGGAGCACTGTTTTACTTTTTCAACGCAGAATTGGCTGGAATTGAGATCGGACGCCATGTCGCGTTTGGAGAGGCCCTGATGTGCTTAAACAGTGGAAACCCCCAATTATAACTGAAACCCTAATCCAAACACACCCCTAACCCTAATCTCAATGGTAACCCTAACCACACCCCTAACCCTGACACACCCCTAACCCTAATCCCAACCGCAAATGTAATCCAAACCCTAACCCTAATTTTAGCCCCAACCCTAGCCCTAACTTTAGCCCCAACCCTAACTATAGCCTTAACACTAGCCCCAACCCTAACCTTAGCCCTAACCCTAGCCCTAGCCCAAACCCTAGCCCTAAACCTAGCTCTAACCTTAACCCTAGCCCCAACCCTATCCTTAGCCCTAACCCTAGCCCTAGCCCTAGCCCTAACCCTAGCTCTAACCCTAACCCTAGCCATAGCCCTAACCCCAACCCTAGCCCTAATGAGAAAATGGAAACAAATACATTTTTTTAATTTTTCCCTAACTGAAGGGGGGTTTGATTTACATTTATTGCGGGTTTTTTAGCGGATTTTTATGATTGGCAGCCGTCACACACTGAAAGACGCTTTTTATTGCAAAAAAAAAATTTTTGCGTTACCACATTTTGAGAGCTATAATTTTTCCATATTTGGGTCCACAGAGTCATATGAAGTCTTGTTTTTTGCGGGACGAGTTGATGTTTTTATTGGTAACATTTTCAGGCATGTGACATTTTTTGATCGCTTTTTATTCCGATTTTTGTGAGGCAGAATGACCAAAAACCAGCTATTCGTGAATTTATTTTGGGGAGGCGTTAATACCGTTCCGCGTTTGGTAAAATTCATAAAGCAGTTTTATTCTTCAGGTCAGTACGATTACAGTGATACCTCATTTATTTCATTTTTTTATGTTTTGGCGCTTTTATACGATAAAAACTATTTTATAGAAAAAATAATTATTTTTGCATCGCTTTATTCTGAGGACTATAACTTTTTTTATTTTTTCGCTGATGATGCTGTATCGTGGCTTATTTTTTGCAGGATAAGATGAAGTTTTCAGCGGTGCCATGGTTATTTATATCAGTCATTTTGATTGCATGCTTTTTTTACTTTTTGTTTTGTGGTATGAGAATAAAGCGTTGTTTTTTGCCTCTTTTTTTGTTGTTTTTTTACGGTGTTCACTGAAGGGGTTAACTAGTGATATAGTTTTATAGGTGGGGTCGTTACGGACATGGCGATACTAAATATGTGTACTTTTATTGTTTTTTTTATTTAGATAAAGAGATGTATTTATAGGAACAATATATATATATATTTTTTTTTTTTTTGGAATTTTTTTTACATTTTTTTTACACATGCAAATATTTTTTTTTTACACTATAACATTTCTCCGGGGGGGGAGGCATCATGTTATAGTGTAATATCGCTGATCTGACACTTTTCTGTGCACTGTGTCAGATCAGCGATCTGACGTGCACTTCCCCATGCCTCCCGGCGCCTGCTCTGAGCAGGCGCAGTATAGCCTCCTCCCAGGACCCAGATACCTCGGCCATCTTGGATCCGGGCCTGCTGCAGGGAGGAGGAGGTAAGAGACCCTTGGATCAATACGATTACATCACATTGCTCCAGGGGTCTCAGGGAAGCCCTCAGGGAGCCCCCTCCCTGCGCGATGCTTTCCTATACCGCCGGAACAACGCGATCATGTTTGTTCGTGGTGTGCCGGGGGTTAATGTGCCGGGGGCGGTCCGTGACTGCTCCTGGCACATAGTGTCGGATGTCAGCTGCAATAGTCAGCTGACACCCAGCCGCGATCGGCCGCGCTCCCCCCGTGAGCGCGGCTGATCGCGCTGGACGTACTATTCCGTCCTTGGGAAGTAGGGCCCACCCCACATGGACGGAATAGTACATACAATGACAGAAAGGGTTAACCAAGGAAGAGTTCAGAAATCAATATTTTGTGGAATAACCATGATTTTTAATCACCGCTTTCATGCATCTTGGCATGCTTTCCACAAGTCTTTCACACTACTTTTGATGCAAAAATTTAAGCAGCTCTTCTTTGTTAGCTTGTGACTATCCATCATCCTGATTACATTCCAGAAGTTTTCAATGGGGTTCAGGTCTGGAGATTGGGCTGCCCATGACAGGGTTTTGATGTGGTGGCCTCTTAATTTTTGCCAGAGCTGTATATTGCAATACAGATTGGTGATGACGAGTATTCTCTAACTGGCATTGTACAGCAAGTGAGACAGAATGACAACTTGTTGTTTCAGTGGCCAATAATTTGGGAATTCTTCAGAATGAAAACATTAATTTGGGTTAATGTAGAACTTTGCAATTCAGTTGTTGCCTTTGCTATCAAATGAGTCAAATGTGTCGAAGTTGAAATGACATTGACCATTAACTTATGCACTGGTGACCAAACAGTATCTGCAATTCAATATTTTCATCAACTGCTGGTGCCTATATCATTTGCTTGACTGCAATCAAAATGGTAACACCTCAGTTATTAACCTACATTGTGCTATAGAGCATCAGTTTGTGATGAATCATTTGTGTATTAAGAAATGTTAATGTCTTTTGTACAGATTTGAAGAAATTCAATGCATACCGTTCTTTATATTTTTTAAAACATTTTTAAATGGTTATAAAAAACATTCAGAATTTCAAGTTTTTTCAAACCCTTTTTTTACACTTTTGCATTACAAGCTTTATAATTCTGAATTAATAATTTGATTAATTTTTTCCAGGTTATTTTTTAAGTCCTATGGGAAAAAATGTATTTAAAATAAGGATGAGCAAATGTGCTTGGTGATACTCGGTTACCACTCGTGCATCTGGGTGCTCGGATGTGCTCGGCACTTGACGGGCACTGGCTGGTACTCTGGTTTGAAGCTTGAATTCTTGCCCCACATGTTTGCCATGTATTACACAGACAATAAATATGCGAGAATTGTGTGATGGTCACTGTAATCCTGTAGACATCTTGGTAGTGGCATTACTGTTTGGGTGCATTAACTCATAAGAGGTTATAAAAGGACAGGTGCTGCCATGCTCAGCACACTAAAGGTACCTTCACACTGAACGATATCGCTAGTGATCCGTGACGTTGCAGCGTCCTGGCTAGCGATATCGTTCCGTTTGACACGCAGCAGCGATCAGGATCCTGCTGTGATGTTGTTGGTCGCTGCAGAAAGTCCAGAACTTTATTTCGTCGCTGGACTTCCTGCAGACATCGCTGAATCGGCGTGTGTGACGCCGATTCAGCGATGTCTTCACTGGTAACCAGGGTAAACATTGGGTTACTAAGCGCAGGGCCGCACTTAGTAACCCGATGTTTACCCTGGTTACCAGCGTAAACGTAAAAAAAACAAACACTACATACTTACCTTCTGCTGTCTGTCCCCGGCGCTGTGCTTCTCTGCACTGGCTGTGAGCGCCGGCCAACCGGAAAGCACAGCGGTGACGTCACCGCTCTGCTTTCCGGCCGCTGTGCTCACAGTCAGTGCAGGAAAGCACAGCGCCGGGGACAGACAGCAGAAGGTAAGTATGTAGTGTTTGTTTTTTTCACGTTTTTACGCTGGTAACCAGGGTAAACATCGGGTTACTAAGCGCGGCCCTGCGCTTAGTAACCCGATGTTTACCCTGGTTACCAGGGGACTTCGGGATCGTTGGTTGCTGGAGAGCTGTCTGTGTGACAGCTCTCCAGCGACCAAACAGCGACGCTGCAGCGATCGACATCGTTGTCGGTATCGCTGCAGCGTCGCTGAGTGTGTAGGTACCTTAACACCATTGCGCAGCTGAGGGATACTTCTGAATGGAGGAAGAGAGCAGTTTTCTAGGCCTGTGTATTTAACAGTCTTGCAGTGTTGATACTTGTGCTGATAAGAATATTATATATTGCTATACTCACCCTCGGACGCGCCCTGGTTGTAACCGGGAGCCTTCCTTCCTAAGAATGACATGGGCGTCACGCGACCAATCACAAGCCGTGACGTCATCGAAAGGTCCTTCAAGCGCTGATTCTTAGGAAGGAAGGCTGCGGGTTAGAACCAGGGCGCGTCCGAGGGTGAGTATATTCCTAGTAGGTATATACTCACCCTCGGACATGCCCTGGTTCTAACCCACAGCCTTCCTTCCTAAGAATCAGCGCTTGAAGGACCTTTCGATGACGTCGCGGCTTGTGATTGGTCGCGTGACGCCCATGTGACCGCTCACGCGACCAATCACAAGCCGCGACGTCATCGAAAGGTCCTTCAGGCGCTCATTCTTAGGAAGGAAGGCTCCCGGTTACAACCAGGGCGTGTCCGAGGGTGAGTATAGCAATATTTTTTATTTTTATTCTTTATTTTACACTTAAATCTGAATTCCGATACCGATTCCCGATATCTTAAACATATTGGGAATCGGTATCAGAATTCAGATTCCAGTTCAGAAGATCGCCGACCTCATGGCCGACCCCACACAGGGGTCGGGTCGGGTTTCATGAAACCTGACTTTTGGCAAAGTCGGCGACTTCTGAATCTGGCCGACCCGTTTCGCTCAACCCTAGTTAGAATAATTGAAAATGCAGTGAAAAAAACTCTGCGAGATTCTCTATGTAAATTCAGGTTGAGGCCACATTCACACATTCAATATTTGGTCAGTATTTTACATCAATATTTGCAAGCCAAAACCAGGAGCGGAATAATCAGAAGAAAATGAAAATTATATTAGAAACATGTCACCATATGTGTATTTTTCACACATTCCTTTTTTGTCTTACTGATGTAAAATACTGACCAAATACTGATTGTGTGACTGTGGATTCAAAGACATTTTGAAAATGAATCCTTTTCATTGGCTGAACTGAACACTTGTGTCAAGATAAAAGCTTATGCACCTACTGCAACATAAACGCCTATTAACTATTCTCTGGCAAAAAAACATTGATTTTTTTCTTGACCAATCCATGTTTCATATTGTTTTGAGTGTACAGCACATCTTCACCTGAAAAAACCTGCCTTACAATCCCGAGATAGTGTTATATCAAAGTACATACAGCACTTGCGTGGTATTGGAAAACAACTAAACTCTAATGTTTTCTGGTTTGCCAGCTTTACCGAATACGGTTATTAATATGGACTGTGAAGAAGACCAGCTTTCTGAGAGGTTGGAGCAATGACTTGTTGGTCATTATTCACCTGCAATACATTTTCTTTGCAGCCTGTAAAAATACAAGTGTGTTTTTCCCGGGAGATAATCCATATCACCAGTAACGAGTCTGTCTCACATACAAAATTTAGAAATCTTCATTTCAGTATAAGATTCCAATGTCTAGTAGGATCTTGAGTGTCAAGTCGGAACATTTAGCTTTTTCTTCTAACAGGTATGTACTTTTCTGTTTTAAAGTTTCTTCCAGATTTAGTATTCTCTTGTTGAGCACAGCTGAGTGTTACATGACAGCAGAAATTCCTTGGAGTAGAATTACAGTAACATCTTAACACTTCAGAAATTTCATATAATAATAACCTAATCTGTTGCTTCTCTATTAGAAAAATTGCAAACAAAAAAGTATTAATTTTCTCAGTGTGCTGCTTCTTCATCTTTGCTCATATGGCAAAGTAACTGATACTGGCAGCATTTTGCCATTAGAAGATACCTGTTATTTCTTAGAGTTTTTGTGTATTATCAAGTCTAAAAAAATACTGAGTATTGTAATGGGTTACCGATTTCTACAACTAAGGGCAGAGTCTTATGGCTTTATAAATTTGAGGAAGATCAGAGTACAGTGCGCGGATTGGTCGGTGGCTCTCCGAACCCAAGTGTGACAGCTGCATAAAAATACATGCACCTATCAAGTTCAGGTCAGGAGAGCCGCTGGTCAGTCCTTGCACTGTGTTGCAATATTTTTCTGATTTATACAGCCGATTGACTATGTCCTAAAGCATATTTATTAGTGATGATAATGAGTGAATTGATCTGATGCAAAACAAACTTGTATCAAACTTTTAGGAATTAGCTAAATTAACTCGAACATTTTGGAATTTGGATCATGCAAATTGTCATTTTACACATTGCAGAAGATTACATCAGACAGAGAAATATCAAATGACCTCAGGTGGGCCTCTCCATAATGTCTTGGAGCTCTCGCATCAAATGGCAGAGCACTGCCAATTAAATATACTATCATAGACTGTAGAAAAGCAGAAGCAGGGAATGCATGTGCCAGTGCAACTTACACCTTAGCTATAGAGAAAAAGCCACAAAACACTAAGGAAACTGTAAAGATAGAGCGTGTATGTATGACAGCACAGTAGTGAAGAAGATCAGTGTGTAAGGAAAAAAAGAATAGTTTCATACATGTTTATTAGGACAAATTAATGCTTTGTAGTACTTTAAAATTATTGCAAATCAAATTTCCTTGAGGTTTTTAACAAATACAAATTTCAAAAGCTGAACGTTTTAGAATTGCTCTCACAGAACTGTAAGAATTTCCTAAGGAAAAATGGATGAAAACAGGTACGGACTGGGGCTGAAATTCAGTCCTGGCATTTGAAATCACACAGGCCCATGTTGTCCCTGTCCCCATTCAAAAGATGGGATATATTACTAATATCACCCTGGATGGAGGAAAGGAAGATCTTCTACAAGACCAATATTTCTAATGATACCCGTGGCTTGTGGAGGTAAGTGATGACGGAGTCAGCGACTTTATGCTCCATCACAACTCTTAACAGTATGGGTATCTTGAGAATACCGATTTTGTTAACAATGTAGCAGACAAGGCAGCCCCCCGACCAGGCAGGCCCTTCTGGCATTTGCCAGAATTGCCAGATGGCCAGTCCGGCCCTGGATGAAAATCCCTCACAAAAAAATTGAAAACTGTTGTCTGGCTATAAAAAAAAAGTTTACAAGCTGTGATACTTTCTAAATTGGGAGCTACTAGGTAATGAACATGGTGCCCAAACTTTTGAATCAGCCCATTTTACTTTTTGTAACTATTAAAATGGAGAAAGATGAATATATATATATATATATATATATATATATATATATACACTAGATGGTGGCCCAATTCTAACATATTGGTCCAAATTTGAGATCTTTAGTTCCAACCACCGTTTCTTTGTGCGACGCAGAAAAGGTGAACGGATGGCCTCTACATGCCTGGTTCCCACTGTGAAGCATGGAGGAGGAGGTGTGATGGTGTGGGGGTGCTTTGCTGGTGACACTGTTGGGAATTTATTCAAAATTGAAGGCATACTAAACCAACATGGCTACCACAGCATCTTGTAGTGGCATGCTATTCCATCCGGTTTGCATTTAGTTGGACCATCATTTATTTTTCAACAGGACAATGACCCCAAACACACCTCCAGGCTGTGTAAGGGCTATTTGACCAAGAAGGAGAGTGATGGGGTGCTACGCCAGATGACCTGGCCTCCACAGTCACCACACCTGAAACCAACCGAGATGGTTTGGGGTGAGCTGGACCGCAGAGTGAAGGCAAAAGGGCCAACAAGTGCTAATCCTCTCTGGGAACTCCTTCAAGATTGTTGGAAGACCATTCCCGGTGACTACCTCTTGAAGCTCATCAAGAGAATGCCAAGAGTGTGCAAAGCAGTCATCAAAGCAAAAGGTGGCTACTTTGAAGAACCTAGAATATAAGACATATTTTCAGTGGTTTCACACTTTTTTGTTAAGTATATAATTTCACATGTGTTAATTCATACTTTTGATGCCTTCAGTGTGAATGTACAATTTTCATAGTCATGAAAATACAGAAAAATCTTTAAATGAGAAGGTGTATCCAAACTTTTGGTCTGTACTATCTATCTATCTATATATCTATCTATAAATAGATATAACTATAGATAGCTAGATCGATAGATAGATCTATCTATACATCTATCTATAGATCTATGTATCTATAGATATATCAAATCTATCTAGCTATCTGTGTGTGTAAACATTGTTCTTCAATGGAGTATGTAAAACAAGAGGTTGGACAAGGAAATTACATCACAATTCTTTTTTTTGGGTGTATAATAGATCTTTATTTTGCCTACAAAAACGCATACAAATCCGCATGAAAAAAACGCAGGAAAATCTGCATCAACAATGTATCAAATCCACACAGATTTTTACCTGCATTTTCTGCTATGAGATGCAGAGTCTGCACAGAAAATTCCACAGGAAAATCTGCAATGTGTGCACATACCCTTAATCTTCATAGATTGTAAAAATTGGTAAAGAAATTTCCAATCCTGGTAACTGGGATCTGTTTAATCTCAACAGATTGTCTTTGTCAGTGTGTTGGGCGAAAAGGTAAAAGACAGTTTATACCCAGTTACCTGCATCAGAACATCAAGAAAGGGAAAAGCAAGAGAGGGCAATCTATACAAAATGATTTGGGGGAGATTTGTTTTGCTGTAATCAGCAGGTTTTCCTCACCTATACAGTAGATCAAACAATATTGCATTCCAAGACAATATCAATGACTTCCTTGTCTCTCTGTGATCCATTCTACCTTACCTGGAACATACAGTATATACAGTATAGTTCAAACATGAGCCCAGCAGCTGCAACAGAGCTTCTTGAGGATTGACACAAATTAATTATGGAGGCCAATAAGGGACAGATCTACTTACAATTCCACAAAAATCTAATCCCAGAAACTCTGCAAACTATGTTATCCAAAAAGCGTAACAATACCAATTTTCTTTATCTCACCCAACTTTTATTGAAGAGATATACCTGACCCCAAAACCTCTCCTGCTGTGGTATCATATTGTGCATGGCGATATTTCCTTAAGACACAAGATCCTCCTTCCTATTGATAGGACTGCAGAAAAATACCAACTGGTGGATTCTAGCTTTCACAGTAGAAGTTGGAAAAATCTCCATGGAATATTTTCAATAATCTGCAAATTACTATATATGCAAAAACTTCAAGCAGTTGTTTAACTAAAATGTGATGGCAACTAGCAATCATCAACGAGCCACTCATTATCATTTTGTCAGTTTTTGCAGTATTTTTCTACTTTTGCATATTTCAGCAGCCAGAGTTAATGGATGCCTTTTGCCCTATATGTGTATTGCACTCAACCCTTGATAAAACATCAAATATTTATAGATTTTAAAAAGATTTCCTTCCATACTTAGATGTCAGTATGTCAAGATTACTTGTTTCCTTGATTCTTCAATAACCCTGAACGTCAGTCAAATCTCAGGGTTATGGGTCATGTGCAAACTTTTTTTCTATTTTAGGTATAAATGCATGATGTTTACGAGCAACTTTTTTCAATCTATCTACAGTGGAGAAAAAAAAGTATTTAGTCAGCCACCAATTGTGCAAGTTCTCCCACTTTTGAACTTTTGTCAATGACCGAATACTTATTTTCCACCATAATTTGCATAATAAATCTTGCCAAATCAGACAAGGTGATTTTCTGGATTTGTTTTCTCATTTTGACTCTCATAGTTGTGGTCTACCTGTGATGTCAATTACAGGCCTCTATTATCTTTTTAAGTGGGAGAACTTGCACAATTGGTGGCTGACTAAATACTTTTTTCCCCACCGTATCTGCTTCTTTTGGGTAATGCTTATGTGCTATTTCTGTGCCATAGGTGCAACATCAGCCTTCCCAAAAGCTCTAGTTGCTTTTCTATACCACCACCAAGCTTTAAAGGTCAGTTCACGCTACAGTTAGTACATTGATTAATGTTTCTACCATCGAAACCTTCAAAAAGAACCTGAAGACCCACCTCTTCCGACAAGCCTACAACCTGCAGTAACCACCGATTGACCAAACCGCTGCACGGCCAGCTCTACCCTCACCTACTGTATCCTCACCCATCCCTTGTAGATTGTGAGCCCTCGCGGGCAGGGTCCTCTCTCCTCCTGTACCAGTTGTGACTTGTATTTTTCAAGATTATTGTACTTGTTTTATTATGTATACCCCTCCTCACATGTAAAGCGCCATGGAATAAATGGCGCTATAATAATAAATAATAATAATAATGTTGAATATTCGCATCCTACAGCAAAATAATCTCTAAGCATATATATGAAAAGAATAATGCTGGTGTGTACAGCCAAACGCCATACAATTGCATGCAATATAGCAACCGTTGACTTCCTTTGTTTGATAGATATACAGTACAGTCATTTATTTTTATTTTGTTGCAGGATCCCCTTGTAATGTAAACTTACATGAATGTCAAAAGGGCACATTTAGCATATATTTCGAACTTTTCCAAATGTTTATCATAAGCGCATCTTTTACACACGTGGTCAAAATTGTTGGCACCCTTCGTTTAATGACAGAAAAACTCACAATGGTCACATAAATAACTTGATTCTGACAAAAGTAATAATAAATAAAAGATCCATGAAAATGAACAAATGAAAGCCAGACATTGCTTTTCAACCATAATTCCACAGAATAAAAAAAAACCTCATGATATAAGCGTGGACAGAAATGATGGAACCCCTGAAAATAATGTGACAAAAGCAACATATCAAATCAAAGTTTGTCCACTAACTAGCATCACAGGTGTCTACAACCTTGAAATCAGTGAGTGGGCCTGTATATAGGGCTACAGATACTCACTGTGCTGTTTGGTGACATGGATTGTATCACACTCAACATGGACCAGAGGAAGAGAAGGAACGAGTTGTCTCAGGAGATTAGAAGGAAAATTATAGACAAACATTTAAAGGTAAAAGTTATAAGACCATCTCCAAGAAGCTTGTTGTTCCTGTGACTACAGTTGCACATTTTATTCAGAAATTTAAGATCCATGGGACTGTAGCCGAACTCCCTGGACATGACCGCAGGAGGAAAATTGATGACAAATCAAAAAGACGGATAATACGAATGGTAACAAAAGAGCCCAGAAAAACTTAATAAAATAATAATCTTTATTTTTATATAGTGCTAACATATTCCACAGCACTTTACAGTTCGCACACATTATCATCACTGTCCCCAAGGGGGCTCACAATCTAAATTCCCTATCAGCATGACTTTGGAATGTGGGAGGAACTGGAGTACCCAGAGGGAATCCACGCAAACATGGGGAGAACATACAAACTCCTTGCAGATGTTGTCCTTGGTGGGATTTGAACCCAGGACCCCTGCGCTGCAAGGCTGCAGTGCTAACCACTGAGCATCCGTGCTGCCTCTAAACAGATTAAAAGTGAACTTCAAGCTCAAGGAACACCAGTGTCACATCACAACATCCGTCATTGTATGAGCCAAAGTAGACTTCATGGCAGACGACCAAGGAGGACATCATAGTTGAAAAAAAATCATAAAAAAACAGATTGGAATTTGGCAATCTACATGTTGACAGGCCACAAAGCTTCTGGGAGAATGTCCTATGGACAAATGAGATAAAAATATAACTTTTTGGCAAGGCCCATTAGCTCCTTGTTCACAGACCGAGAAATGAAGCATATCAAGAAAAGAACACTGTCCCTACTGTGAAACATGGAGGAGGCTCTGTTATGTTCTGGGGCTGTTTTGCTGCATCTGGCACAGGGTGTCTGGAATCTGTGCAGGGTACAATGAAATCTCACTCAAGACTATCAATGGATTCTAGAGAGAAATGTGCTCCCAAGTGTCAGAAAGCTTAGTCCTAGTCGTAGGTCATGGGTCTTGCAACAGGATAATGACCCAAAACACACAGCTTGAAACACCCAAGAATGGCTAAGAGGAAAACATTGGACTATTCTTAAGTGGCCTTCTATGAGCCCTGGCTTAAATCCTATTGAGCATCTTTGGAAATAGCTGAAACATGTCTTCTGGAAAAAGGTAACCTTCAAACACGAGACAACTGGAGCAGTTTGCTCTTGGGAGTGGGCCAAAATATCTGTTGAGAGGTGCAGAAGTCTCATTGACAGTTACAGGAATCGTTTGATTGCAGTGATTGCCTCAAAAGGCTGTGCAACAAAATATTAAGTTAAGGGTACCATCATTTCTGTCCAGGCCTATTTCATGAGTTTTATTTATTTATTTTTTTTATTCTATGGTTGAAAAGCAATGTCTGACTTTCATTTGTTCAATTTCATAGATTTTTTATTTATTATTACTTTTGTCAGATTCAAAGTGACCATTGTGGGTTTTTCTGTCATTAAACGAGGGGTACCAACAATTTTGACCACGTGTGTACATCAAGTGACTAAAAGCCATAAAATGGTAGGCAAGGGGATTTACTTTGATTTAACAGGATCAGAATTAAATTAAACTAGATATATACATAAAAATTTGGAGACTGCCAAATATAGGTCAGACGATGCCAGTGGCTGGCTGGCATTTTTCAGCCTGGGGGGCAATCACAAGGCAGTGGCCCTTCAGTTGCGGTGGCCCTCCTTTTCCCTAATAATCTCTGGCCACGGCATAAAAGTAGCAGAGATAACAGGCTTTAAAAAGAGGCTGGTTCATAGATATGGGACCAGAACGGAGCTTGCTGCATAGATATGGTAGCAGAACCAAGCTTACACCGGAGATATGGGAGCAGAACCGAGCTTACTCCAGAGATATGGGAGCAGAACCGAGCTTACTACAGAGATATGGGAGCAGAACCGCGCTTACTCCGGAGATATGGGAGCAGAACCAAGCTTACTACTGAGATATGGGAGCAGAACCGAGCTTGCTCAAGGGATATGGGAGCAGAATGGAGCTTACTGCAGAGATATGGTAGCAGAACCGAGCTTACTCCGGAGATGTGGGAGCAGAAGAGAGCTTACTACAGAGATATGTGAGCAAAACAGAGCTTACTACAAAATTATGGGTGCAGAACGTGGCTTACTACAGAGATAGGGGAGCAGAACAGAGCTTACTGCAGAGATATGGGAGCAGAACAGAGCTTACTACAGAGATATGGGAGAAAAATTAAGCTTACTACAGACATATGGGAGCAGAGCAGAGCTTACTGCAGAGATAAGGGAGCAGAACCGAGCTTACTTCAGAGATATATGAGCAGAATGGAGCTTACTACAGAGATAAGGGAGCAGAGCCGAGCTTACTACAGAGATATGGGAGCAGGACCGAGCTTACTACAGAGGTATAGGAGCAAAACAGAGCTTACGACAGAGATATGGGAACAGAACGAAGCTTACTACAGAGATAAGGGAACAGAACCGAGCTTAATAAGTCTACTACATGGAAACAAGCCTGCTACATAGAAACTGGTGCAGAACCGAGATTACAACATACATACGGTACCATAATCTAAATTACTACATTGATACAGTACTAGAACCAAGTTTACTGCTTAGATATGGTGCCATAACAGAGCTTGCTTACAAACATACATACAACAATACAGCTACACAGTGCCTAGTACTGTCACCACTACACAGCGAATACATAATATTATAATATCACCATTATTTCTATATGAAACTACATTCTATACAAAGACCAATGATACCACCATACACCCTTTACTATGACTGAATTACATTTAGCTGCTACTAAATAAAAAAAATGTTACCTAAAAAGAGCAATATTACAACCTAACAGTAACCATATATTGGTAGATACCACTTCCGCATAACAAGTGATTACAGTACAGTTATATATAGTAACTTACTATATACTATATATATATATGGCCCCACAACCCCCTACTATATAAAGCTGAATGTGTGTGTGTGTGTATGTGTGTGTGTATGTCCGGGATTGGCATCTGCACCGTCGCAGCTACAGCCACAAAATTTTGCACAGTCACACGTCTGGACCCCGAGAGCGTCATAGGCTATGTTGTGAGGTGAAATTTTAACCCCGCGCGTTCCAATTCACCAAACAATTTTGCCCCTATCTACATAATGGGGAAAAAAGTGAAAGGAAAAGTGTTGGAAGCGTCGCAGCTACAGCAACAAAATTTTGCACAGTCACACGTCTGGACCCTGAGAGCGTCATAGGCTACGTTGTGAGGTGAAATTTTAACCCCGCACTTTCCAATTCACCAAACAATTTTGCCCCTATCTACATAATGGGGAAAAAAGTGAAAGGAAAAGTGTTGGAGGCGTCGCAGCTACAGAAACAAAATTTTGCACAGCCACACGTCTGGACCCTGAGAGCGTCATAGGCTACGTTGTGAGGTGAAATTTTAACCCCGCGCTTTCCAATTCAGCAAACAATTTTTCCCCTATCTACATAATGGGGAAAAGTGAAAGGAAAAGTGTTGGAGGCAAATTGACAGCTGCCAGATGTGAACAAGGGGGACTTAAAGAGTGAGAGCGATGGCGCCAAAGAGTATATACCGTACAGTTGCTAAGGTAGGACCCCGACATGGGATACTCACCACACGGGGATATGAACACACACACAAAATGCGCCACACACTACCACGTGCTTGAACACATATACCACCCTCAGCACACATTTCACCACACATACGCCAACCTCGCCACATAAAAGTCGAAACACAAAAGTCGCCGCTCAAAACTCACCACGCGCAAAATTCGCCACATGCAAAAAATAGGCTCACGCAAAACTCGCCACAAGTGCAAAACTCTCCTCATGGAAAACTCGCCACACGCAAAACTTGCACATGCGGAAAAATTGCCATATGCACAAAATTTGCAACACATGCAAAAGTTGCCTCACACAAAACTTGCACATACTCAAAAGGCACCAGACATAAAACTCACCACGCGCAAAACTCGCCATGCGCAAAACTTGCTGCACACAACTTGCTACACTAACCTGTCACATGCAACTCGACACACAAAAAGTTGCGACACGCATGTTGCCACACAAAACTCATCTCACAAAAGTCGCTACATGCATGTCGCCACACACAACTCAACACACACAACTTGACAAACGAAACTCGCCCTAAAACACACACAAGTCTGGTATTAGCCTTCAAAAATAAAATTCTGATTAATAAGCAGACAAACTACAAGAGCAACAAATGTACCATATAGGAAATACGGCAGCTGTCAGTCACATGACCTGTCTATTATGTGTATGTGTGAGCTAATATATACTGCCAGGGGGAGGGCTTCCTGTTGGCTAGGGATTTATCAGGCTGCCAATTTATCTTACAAATACTGAGGTAAAAATACTGAGCAAATAACGTGTTAACGAGGTCTAATACAGGAGATCACACAGGTATATACTATATACAGGAGAGATGACACACAGGTATATACTATATAAAGGAGGAGATGACATACAGGTACATACTATATACAGGAGGAGATGACATACAGGTATATACTATATACAGGAGGAGATAACACACAGGTATATACTATATACAGGAGCAGATTACCTACAGGTATATACTATATACAGGAGGAGATGACATACAGGTATATGCTATATATAGAAGATGACATACAGGTATATACTATATACAGGAGGAGATGACACACAGATATATACTATATACAGGGGAGATGACACACAGGTATATACTATATACAGGAGGAGATGACATACAGGTATATACTATATATAGAAGGAGATGACATACAGGTATATACTATATATAGGAGGAGATGACATACAGGTATATACTATATATAGGAGGAGATGACATACAGGTATATACTACATATAGGAGGAGATGACATACAGGTATATACTATATACAGGGGAGATGACACACAGCAGGTATATACTATATACAGGGGAGATGACATACAGGTATATACTATATACAGGAAATGACATACAGGTGTATACTATATATAAGGGAGATGACTAACATGTATATACTGAGGTGAAAATGAGAGGTGTGAGGTGAAAATGAAAAGGTGTGAGTGCAAAATGAGAGGAGTGAGGGAAAATAGTGGAGTGATCGGAAAATGACAGATGTGAGGTCGAAATGACAAGTGTTAGGCGGGAATGAGAGGAGTGAGGGAGAAAATGAGAGGTGTGAGGGAGAAAATGAGAGATGTGAGGGGGAAAATTAAAGATGTGATTGGGAAAATGAGAGGCGTAATGGGAAAATAAGAGAAGTGACGTGCTATAACTAACCACAGATATTTACTATGCCCAGGCAACGCCGGGCTCTTCAGATATGAGACTGAGATATGGGAGCAGAACCGAGCTTGCTCAAGGGATATGTGAGCAGAATGGAGCTTACTGCAGAGATATGGTAGCAGAACCGAGCTTACTCCGGAGATGTGGGAGCAGAAGAGAGCTTACTACAGAGATATGTGAGCAAAACAGAGCTTACTACAAAATTATGGGTGCAGAACGTGGCTTACTACAGAGATAGGGGAGCAGAACAGAGCTTACTGCAGAGATATGGGAGCAGAACAGAGCTTACTACTGAGATATGGGAGAAAAATTAAGCTTACTACAGACATATGGGAGCAGAGCAGAGCTTACTGCAGAGATAAGGGAGCAGAACCGAGCTTACTTCAGAGATATATGAGCAGAATGGAGCTTACTACAGAGATAAGGGAGCAGAGCCGAGCTTACTACAGAGATATGGGAGCAGGACCGAGCTTACTACAGAGGTATAGGAGCAAAACAGAGCTTACGACAGAGATATGGGAACAGAACGGAGCTTACTACAGAGATAAGGGAACAGAACCGAGCTTAATAAGTCTACTACATGGAAACAAGCCTGCTATATAGAAACTGGAGCAGAACCGAGATTACAACATACATACGGTACCATAATCTGGATTACTACATTGATACAGTACTAGAACCAAGTTTACTGCTTAGATATGGTGCCATAACAGAGCTTGCTTACAAACATACATACAACAATACAGCTACACAGTGCCTAGTACTGTCACCACTACACAGCGAATACATAATATTATAATATCACCATTATTTCTATATGAAACTACATTCTATACAAAGACCAATGATACCACCATACACCCTTTACTATGACTGAATCACATTTAGCTGCTACTAAATAAAAAAAATGTTACCTAAAAAGAGCAATATTACAACCTAACAGTAACCATATATTGGTAGATACCAGTTCCGCATAACAAGTGATTACAGTACAGTTATATATAGTAACTTACACATGACGTTCTTTCTGATTCGGATCGTTCACATTTCTATCTGGCCCAGACCGACATGACCACTTCTCCAGCCAGGACTCGTCTGCACAGATTACAACAAAGGTACATTTGACTTCTCACTAGTGTTGAGCATTCCGATACCGCAAGTATCGGGTATCGGCCGATATTTGCGGTATCGGAATTCCGATACCGAATTCCGATACTTCCCGCGTATCGGATACCGGAATCGGAAGTTCCCAGAATTCAAATTGAACGCAGCAGCCAATGAGGAATGAATGAAAGTGTGGGCACATCCTGTTTAGCATGGTGGGCATGTAAGTACTGGCAAGGCTGGGATTGGCTGCTGAAATGATGTCACTCTGCACTATAAAAAAGCGCTGCCGCCATTTTGCGCTCACTCTGCTGTGATTTCAGTTAGGGACAGGACGCTGTGTTCTAACTGAGGGCCAGTTGAGCTTGCTAATTGCTTTATTTTCCTTTCCAAAGGCTAATTTAGCAAAACGCTGTGTGTTCTTCACTGTTCACCTTGCTCTTGCCTTGCAGCGCTGTTTTAACAGCGTTCTGCAAGGTCTCTGTGTGTGTGTGTGTGTGTGTGTGCAGCTCACTCTGTAGTCTGTGTGCAGCCATATACCCTGTTGTATTCAGCTCAGGGGGGGTTCACACTGCCTCACACAGTTGTTCTTTTTTGCTCTTAGTGCAGCCTGCTGCACATTTTTTCTCAAATTTCCTATTAGTGTTTTTCCACCAGTCTCCAGCTCTATTGTGGAAAAACACTACATAGGATAACCTAGAAGGGGTTTTTAGGGCCTTGCAGCGCCGTTTACGGCTGTCTGCACGGTCTCCGTGTGAGCCCAGCTCGCCCTGCAGTCTGTGTGCAGCCATAGCCGGTTGGATTCAGCTCAGGGTTCGTTACTGGCTCATACCTTGAGAAAAATTTTCCTTTTTTTCAAATAGTGCAGCCTGTTTAAAATTTGAAAAAAAAAATTCCTATTAGTGTCTTTCCACTCGTATCCAGCTAAATAGTGGAAAAACACTATATAGGATAACCTAGAGGAGGGTTTTTTGGCCTTGCAGCGCCGTTTACGGCTGTCTGCACGGTCTCCGTGTGAGCCCAGCTCGCCCTGTAGTCTGTGTGCAGCCATAGCCGGTTGGATTCAGCTCAGGGTTCGTTACTGGCTCATACCTTGCGAAAAATTTTCCTTTTTTTTCAAATAGTGCAGCCTGTTTAAAATTTGAAAAAAAAAATCCTATAAGTGTCTTTCCACTCGTATCCAGCTAAATAGTGGAAAAACACTATATAGGATAACCTAGAGGAGGGTTTTTTGGCCTTGCAGCGCCGTTTACGGCTGTCTGCACGGTCTCCGTGTGAGCCCAGCTCGCCCTGTAGTCTGTGTGCAGCCATAGCCGGTTGGATTCAGCTCAGGGTTCGTTACTGGCTCATACCTTGAGAAAAATTTTCCTTTTTTTGAAATAGTGCAGCCTGTTTAAAATTTGAAAAAAAAAAATTCCTATTAGTGTCTTTCCACCAGTCTCCAGCTCAATTGTGGAAAAACACTACATAGGATAACCTAGAGGGTTTTTTTGGGGCCTTGCAGCGCCGTTTACGGCTGTCTGCACGGTCTCTGTGTGAGCGCAGCTCGCCCTGTAGTCTGTGTGCAGCCATAGCCGGTTGGATTCAGCTCAGGGTGCGTTACTGCCTCATACCTTGAAAAACAATTTCCTTTTTTTCAAATAGTGCAGCCAGTTTAAAATTTGAAAAAAAAAATTCCTATTAGTGTCTTTCCACTTGTATCCAGCTAAATAGTGGAAAAACACTATATAGGATAACCTAGAGGAGGGTTTTTTGGCCTTGCAGCGCCGTTTACGGCTGTCTGCACGGTCTCCGTGTGATTTAAACTAGCTCTGTAGCCCGATCTGCACCAAAAAAAAAGTTAAGTTCACCAAACACAACTTAACACTTGTGTAAGCCACATTTGAAAAATAATAAAGTTTAGTCCACAATTTACAACATTAGTGTTTCTTACACCTGTTAGGAGGAGCATTACAGGAATAAGCACACTAAGGCCTTAGTACTTTTCTGCTTATCTTTATCTGTCAACCAAGATGAAGAGGGCAGGGAGTAAGGCACGTGGGCGTGGGCGCGGAGCAGGGAGAGGAGCAGGGAGAGGACGTGGTGATTCTGTGCCTGCTGCGGGCGCCGGTGACTCGTCGTCACTCAGTTTCAGCAGGGAACAGTCCTTCATGCGCAGCTTTGTCGGAGAGCGCCGTGCACCGCTGCTGCGTGAAGACCAAATTGAAGCCGTTGTCGGGTGGATGGCAGCTAACGCCTCGGCATCGACTTCAGTTAGTGCCACATCCTCTCAGGCACAGAGCACTGGAGAGCAGCCATCTGTCTCTTCACCACCTGCCAAATTGGCCAGGCAGTCAGAGAGCCCAGGACAGGAGCCGTCTCTACTTCTGTTCTCTGAATCTCTTGGCTTGGAAACAGGGGGCCAGCCAAGCAGCATTGGAGAAATGGAAGAAGAGGCAGTGTGCAGTGATGCCCAACACCTTTTTCTCTCTGACTCTGAAGAGGCAGGTGGGCCAGTGCCTCCGGTGACCACAGCGCAGTACGCATCTGATGATGAAACTCAGGTGCCGCTTTCTCGTGCGTACTGTGCTGCTGAGACTACCCAGGAGGAGCAGTTGGTGGCAGAGGGTAGTGGAGATGATGAGGTCCTTGACCCATTGTGGCGTGAGGAACAGGAAGGTGGTGGGAGCAGCTCAGAGGAAGAGCTTCCTCTTACGGGCCAAAGAGGGAGAGGGAGGGGGAAGACTGCGGAGCCTGTAGCCTCCACTTTGCACCCGTTAGGAGCCTGTCTCTTTCCAAAGCCAAAAAGGGCGCTCCCAAGACTTGCAGTGCCTGGTCCTTTTTTCACACAGTTGCAGATGACATTTGTTTTGTCAAATGCAAGCTGTGTCATCATAAAGTAAAAAGAGGGAAAAATGTCAGCAACCTCAATACCACAAATATGTGGAAACATGTGCGGACCAGGCACGCGGTGGAGTTACAGAAACACACTGAAGATGTAGGCCAACCAACAGCGGCAGCTACCACATCTTCAGCTCGTGTTGCCTCTTCCTCCAGCTCACGCACAGCTGGTTTGGCTTCCTCCCAGAGACCTTGTGTAATTCCACCCACAGCACCACCTTCCCAGTCATCCTCACACTCCCAGTCTACTCTACAGCCATCGGTAGTACAGGCATGGGAGAAAAGGCGGGCATTCTCGGCCAACCACCCCCGAGCACAGGCTCTGAATGCAGGCATTGCCAAACTGTTGTCCCTGGAAATGCTCTCGTTCAGGCTGGTGGAGACTGACAGCTTCCGTGACTTGATGGCATTGGCAGTCCCACAGTACAAGGTGCCCAGCCGCTTTTACTTCAGCAGGCAGGCTGTCCCTGCCCTGCACAGGCATGTTGAGGCAAACATAAAACATGCGCTACTGAACGCCGTCAGTAGCAAGGTCCACCTCACCACCGATGCGTGGACCAGTCAGCATGGACAGGGGCGATATGTTTCCCTCACTGCCCATTGGGTTAATGTTGTTGAGCCAGGTACAGATCGTGCGAGTGGCGCAGGACGTGTCCTGCCCACTCCAAGGATTGCAGGAATCCAGTCTGTACGCATCGACTCCTCCTCTTACACCAGTTCCTCTGACTCCTCTCTGCAGGATCCGTCACAGTCCACCCCCACATGGACCCGTGAACGTTTACCTATGACCGACATGAGCACAGCCGTGGCCAAACGTCAGCAGGCCGTCTTGAAACTAGTTTCATTGGGGCATCGAAGCCACACAGCGCAGGAGCTCTGGAATGCCATAAAGCAGGAGAGCGATGTGTGGTTACTGCCAGCGAATCTCCAGCCAGGCATGGTAGTGTGTGACAATGGCCGAAATCTGGTGGCAGCTTTGGCCCTTGGCAACCTCACTCACATCCCATGTCTGGCACATGTGCTCAATTTGGTTGTGCAGAGTTTTCTGAGGGACTATCCGGATCTTGATGCCCTGCTGCACAAGGTCCGCCTAGAGTGTGCTCACTTGCGGCGTTCCAGCTTGGCCAGATCCCGCATTGCTGCTCTGCAGCGCCGATTCCGCCTTCCGGAACACCGCATCATATGTGACCTACCTACCCGGTGGAATTCCACGTTACATATGTTGGAGCGGTTGTGTGAGCAGCAGCAAGCAGTTATGGAGTACCAGCTGCATCAGGCGCAAAGAAGTCGCAGTCAGCGCCGATCAGACTTCACAACCACAGAGTGGGCCACTATGAAGGACGTCTGCCAGGTTTTGCGTCCTTTTGATTATTCCACGCGGATGGCAAGTGCAGATGATGCACTAGTCAGCATGACTGTCCCCCTTATCTGCCTGCTTCAGCAAACTTTGCAAGGGTTAAGGGATGATGTTGTGGAAGAGGTGGAGGATGAGGAGTCACCTTTTCCATCAGCTTCTGGAGAGTCAGCGCCACGTGGTTCCTCACAAAGGGGTACGCAGGGGCCAATTTGTGAGGAGGATGAGGAGGAGTCAATGGAGGAGGAAGAGCTCCGTCCAGAGGAGGGAGCGACACAATTGTCCAGTGGTCAGTGTGTACAGCGAGGGTGGGGTGATGACGAGCGGGCAGAGATCATGTCTCAAGCAGGGGACAGCGTTTCTGGGCCAGTTGGCACTCTGCAGCACATGGTGGATTTCATGCTGCAGTGCCTGAGAAACGACCGCCGCATCGACCACATTCTCAACATGCCTGATTATTGGGTGTTCACCCTCCTCGATCCTCGCTACCGGGACAACGTCCAAAACCTCATCCCTGCGTTGACCCGGGAGCGTAAATTGCGGGAGTACCACGACACACTGGTGAATTCCATCATCTTCTCCTGTCCAACTGAGAGGAGTGCTGCTAGTGCTTTACAAAGCAGCTCAGTGCGTCGAGGCAGTGGGGGAGGCTCTGCCCAAAGAGGGAGCAGAAGCAGTGCCTCTGCCCAAGGCAAGCCCAGTATGGCACAACTCTGGCACACTTTTGTGTGCCCGCCCCAAATGTCTACACCATCACCGGCGGCTCCAGTCAGCAGGAGGCAACGGTTCCGTCAGATGGTGACAGACTACATGGCTTGCCCTCTTACTGTACTCCCAGACGGCTCTTCCCCGTTCAAGTTTTGGGTCTCTAAGCTGGATACATGGCCAGAGCTAAGCCAGTATGCATTGGAGGTGCTGGCTTGCCCTGCGGCTAGTGTCTTATCGGAACGTGTCTTTAGTGCCGCAGGTGGTGTACTAACAGACCGTCGCATGCGACTATCCTCCGATAACGTTGACCGGCTTACTTTCCTGAAAATGAACCAGGCCTGGATCTCGCAGGAATTTGCCACTCCTCTGCCTGATTAAGTAATTGGGTGTCATCCAGGTCTCCTGCTGTGTTCATCTTTCTACCACCTGAACTGCTATTCCTGGGCTCCAACACCGCCAGTTGCGGCTCAGAAGTGCAGGCTGCACAGTAAAAACATACGACCCAGTGTTATTGGGTTTCAGTAACATCAGCTGATCCCCAGCTGTGTAGCCGGCAATGTGTCCTGCGACCGCCACGCTGGCACAACAACCTAAATGTAAGGGAACCTGTCCCCCCCCCCCCCGTCGTTTGTTACTGAAAGAGCCATCTTGTGCAGCAGTAATGCTGCACAAGGAAAAGGTAGCTCTTTTTTTTTAGCTCTTTGCACACGCAGAACTTAACACTTATAAAATGTGTTCACTGATACCGTTATACCGTCCCGGAGCTGGGACTTTCCTTCGTAATGTGACGCAGCACAGCCGTCATTCCTACCCCCTTGGTGCCATGCGCTGCCTCCTCAGCGTTGTTTTAAGCTGTCACGGAGCCTGCGCTGTTCTGTTATCCCTTGGGCATGCCCTATTTGCGCTGCCTGTCTTCTGACATAATTTGGTGTCAGGCTGGCTGCGCCTGTGCGGCCGCGGTGCCCAAGATCCCGCCTCGCAGTGTCTTCTGATTGAGTCACACTGCGGGCCTGGGATCCATGGGCATGCGCAGTGCATATCTTCCCCTCGGGCTCTCGCTCATTTCCCTCCGCCTTCTTTAGACTGTGCGCCGTCAGCTGATCCCTAGCATGCCACGGCCGTGACACCGCACAGTCTGAAGAAGAGGGAAGGAGGGGAGTGAGAGTCGAGGTTATGCACTGTGCATGCCCATGGTTCCAAGGCCCGCAGTGGGATTACGTTAGATGAGACTGCGAGGTGGGATCTGGAGCAGCGTGGACGCACAGGCACTGACAGCCTGACACCAAATTATGTCAGAAGACAGGCAGCGCTAATTGGGCATGGCCAAGGGCTAACAGAACAGCGCAGGCTCCGTGACAGCTTAAAACAACGCTGAGGAGGCAGCGCACGGCATCAAGGGGATAGGAATGACAGCTGTGCTGTGTCCCATTACGAAGGAAATTCGCACCTCCGGAACGGTTTAACGGTATAAAGGGACACATTTTTAGTGTTTACTTCGGTGTTTGCAAGGAGCATAATTAAAAGAGCAACCTTTTCCTTTTGCATCCTTAGTGCTGCACAAGATGGCTCTTTCAGCTACAAACGTCTTGGGGGGGGGGTTAAAGGTTTCCTTTCAACTTGCTCCAATCAGGCTTCGGCCTACACTCTGTTCCTCTGCTCCTCCTGCTGTCCCTGGGCTCTAACACCGCCAGTTGGTGCCTGGAAGTGCTGTGTGCACAGTCAACAGTCGCTCCTCTGTTATTGGGGTTCAGTAACGTCAGCTGATCCCCAGCTGTGTGTGCGGCAATACCTCCAATCTGCTCCTCCTGCTGTCCCTGGGCTCTAACACCGCCAGTTGGTGCCTGGAAGTGCTGTGTGCACAGTCAACAGTCGCTCCTCTGTTATTGGGGTTCAGTAACGTCAGCTGATCCCCAGCTGTGTGTGCGGCAATACCTCCAATCTGCTCCTCCTGCTGTCCCTGGGCTCTAACACCACCAGTTGGTGCCTGGAAGTGCTGTGTGCACAGTCAACAGTCGCTCCTCTGTTATTGGGGTTCAGTAACATCAGCTGATCCCCAGCTGTGTGTGCGGCAATACCTCCAATCTGCTCCTCCTGCTGTCCCTGGGCTCTAACACCGCCAGTTGGTGCCTGGAAGTGCTGTGTGCACAGTCAACAGTCGCTCCTCTGTTATTGGGGTTCAGTAACGTCAGCTGATCCCCAGCTGTGTGTGCGGCAATACCTCCAATCTGCTCCTCCTGCTGTCCCTGGGCTCTAACACCGCCAGTTGGTGCCTGGAAGTGCTGTGTGCACAGTCAACAGTCGCTCCTCTGTTATTGGGGTTCAGTAACGTCAGCTGATCCCCAGCTGTGTGTGTGGCAATACCTCCAATCTGCTCCTCCTGCTGTCCCTGGGCTCTAACACTGCCAGTTGGTGCCTGGAAGTGCTGTGTGCACAGTCAACAGTCGCTCCTCTGTTATTGGGGTTCAGTAACGTCAGCTGATCCCCAGCTGTGTATCCGGCAATGTGTCATGCGACCGCCACGCTGGCACAACTAAAATGTAAGGGGACCTGTCCCCCCCCCCCCCCCCTAGGCATTTGTTACTGAAAGAGCCACCATGTGCAGCACTAATACTGCACAAGGGAAAGGTCGCTCTTCAAATTATGCTCCTTGCAAACGCTGAACTACACACTCATGTAATGTGTCCCCTCACACCGTCCAACCGTCCCGGAGGTGGGACTTTCCTTTGTAATGTGACGCAGCACAGCCGTCATTGCTACCCCCTTGGCACCGTGCGCTGCCTCCTTAGCGTTGTTTGATTCCGTCATGGACCCTGCGCTGTTATGTTATCCCTTGGCCATGCACAGTTTGCGCTGCCCGTCCTCTGACATCATTTGTTGTCGTCCTGGCTGCGCCTGTGCGTCCACGCTGCCCGAAATCACACCTCGCAGTGTCGTCTAATGTGATCCCACAGTGGGCCTGGTATCCATGGCCATGCGCAGTGCATATACTAGCCTCTCACTCCCCTTCTTCACGCTTCTTCAGACTAGGCGGCGTCAGCTGATCCCTAATAGCATGCCACGGCCGTGACGCCGCACAGTCTGAAGAAGCAGGAAGGAGGTGAGTGAGAGGCGATGATATGCACTGCGCATGCCCATGGATCCCTGGCCCGCAGTGGGACTACATTAGATGGCACTGCAAGGTTGGATCTCGGGCAGCTTGGACGCACAGGCACTGCCAGCCTGACACCTACATGATGTCAGAAGACGGGCACCGCTAACTGTGCATGGCCAAGGGATAACATTACAGCGCGGGCTCCGTGACAGAAATAAACAACGTTGAGGAGGTGGCGCCCGGCACCAAGGGGGTTGGAATGACGGCTGTGCTGTGTCACATTACAAAGGAAAGTCCCACTTCCGGGATGGTTTGACGGTGTGAGGGGACACATTATATGAGTGTGTACTTCAGCGTTTGCAAGGAGCATAATTTTCGGAGCCACCATTTTCCATGTGCAGTATTACTGCTGTACAAGATGGCTCTTTCAGCAACAAATGCCTGGGGGGGGGGGGTTAAAGGTTCCCTTTCAACTTGCTCCACTGCAGGCTTCGGCCTACACTCTGCTCCTCTTTGATTCCCTGGGTTTCAACACTGTCAGTTGCCACCTGGAAGTGTTGTCTACACAGAAAAAACACTAGGTGATGTGTCAGTGGGGTTCAGCACTGCCAGCTGTTCCCCTGCTGTGTAGTCGGCAACGTGTCCAGCACAAGCCACGCTGGCACAACAGAACAAAAGCTGCCACCAGTGCAGGCTTCGGCCTACACTCTGCTCCTCTCCTCCTCCTGCTGACCCTGGGCTCAAACACCGCTAGTTTTTGCCCGGAAGTGCTAGCTGCACAGAGAAAAACACCAGCCAATGTGTTAGTGGGGTTCAGCAACGCCAGCTGTTCCCCTGCTGTGTAGCCGGCAACGTGACCTGCAAACGCCATGCAGGCACAGGAACTGAAATTAAAGGGAACCTGGCCCCACCCCCCCAGGTGTTTCTATGTATAACAGCCACCTAGTACAGCAGTACTGCTGCATTTGTACAAGGTGGCTGACTTTTTCTCCTTGCCCACGTGGAACTCAACACGTACAAAATGTGTCTCATTGAGACCATTCCACTGTCCCTGAGGTGTGACTTTCCTTTCTAATGATACGCAGCACCCCCCTTGGTAGCGTTTCCCGTCTTTTGTCATCATGGTTAGCTGGCTGCGCCTGTGCATCCGCCCTGCTAGAAACAACGCCCCTCGTTGTCATATTTATTTTGTCAGCGAGGGTGTGGTTTATGGGCACGAGCAGTGCATATGTTCGCCTGTCTTAACTCATCTCCTTCCGCCTTCTTCAGACTGTGCGGCCTCCTGGCCGTGGTAGGCGATAAGGGATCAGCTGAGGCCGCCCAGTCTGGAGCAGGTGTAAGGACATGTGTAAGCGGCAAACCTATTTACTGCACAAGGCCACGAATCCCAGCCACGCAGTGTGATTTTTTGAAAACACACTGTGGGTCTGGGATTCATGTCCATCGCTAACCGCAACGGCCGACATGAAATGAGGTCAGAAGACAGGAAGCGCTCACAGCGCATGGCCAAGGGATCACAATAGCGCAGACTCCTGTACAGCAAATAACAACGCTCAGGAATCTGCGCCCAGTACCTAGGTGCAAATTTTGACACCTGTGCTGCGTCTCCTTAAAAAGACAAGTCACGCCTCCACAACTGTTTGACAGTATAATGGGCTAAATAGTGTACGTGTTTTAGTCAGCGTGTGCAAGGAGCAAAACAAATAGAGCAACCTTTTACTTGTGCAGCATTAATGCTGCACAAGGTGTGGCTCTTGTACCTTGCAACACCTGAGGGGGGGTTAAAGGTAACCTTTGAAATTGGTTCAACTAGGCTTCGGCCTACACTCTGCTCCTCTCCTGCTGACCCTGGGCTCAAACACCGCCAGTTTCTGCCCGGACATGCTAGCTGCACAGAGAGAAACACCAGCCAATGTGTTAGTGGGGTTCAGCACCGCCAGCTGTTCCCCTGCTGTGTAGTCGGCATCGTGTCCAGCACAAGCCACGCTGGCACAACTGACCAAAAGCTGCCACCAGTGCAGGCTTCGGCCTACACTTTGCTCCTCTCCTCCTCCTGCTGACCCTGGGCTCAAACAACGCCAGTTTCTGCCCGGACATGCTTGCTGCACAGAGAAAAACACCAGCCAATGTGTTAGTGGGGTTCAGCACCGCCAGCTGTTCCCCTGCTGTGTAGCTGGCAACGTGTCCTGCAAACGCCACGCAGGCACATGAACTGAAATTGAAGGGAGCCTGCCCCCCACCCCCCCAGGTGTTTCTATGTATAACAGCCACCTTGTACAGCAGTACTGCTGTATTTGTACAAGGTGGCTGACTTTTTCTCCTTGCACACGTGGAACTCAACAAGTACAAAATGTGTCTCATTACAGACCATTACAATGTCCCTGAGGAGTGACTTTCCTTTTTAATGACACGCAGCACCCCCATTGTTAGCGCTGCCCGTCTCCTGACATCATTGGTTGGCTGGCTGTGCCTGTGCGTCCCCCCTGCCCGACACAACGCCCCCCGTTGTCTCATATATTTTGACTGCGAGGGTGTGATTGATGGGCACGAGCAGTGCATATGTTCCCCTGTCTTCACTCCCCTCCTTCCGCCTTCTTCTGACTGTGCGGCCTCATGGCCGCGGCATGAGATAAGGGATCAGCTGAGGCCGCCCAGTCTGAAGCAGGTGTAAGGACATGTGTGAGCGGCGAACATATTTACTGCACAAGGCCACGAATCCCAGCACCGCAGTGTGACTTTAGGAAAAGCCACTGTGGGTCTGGGATTTATGGCCATCGTTAACCGCACCGGCCAACATGAAATGAGGTCATGAGACGGCCTGCACTAACAGGGTATTGCCAAGGGATAACACAAGAGCGCAGTTTCCTGTACTGCAAATAACAACGGTAAGGAATCTGCGCACAGCACCTAGGTGTAAATTTGTACACCTGTGCTGCGTCTCCTTAAAAAGACTAGTAGTCACGCCTCCACTACTGTTTGACAGTATAATGGGCTAAATAGTGTACGTGTTTAATTCAGCGTGTGCAAGGAGCAAAATTAAATAGAGCAACCTTTGACTTGTGCATCATTAATGCTGTTCAAGGTGTGGCTCTTGTACCTTGCAACACCTGAGGGGGGGTTAAAGGTAACCTTTGAAATTGGTTCAACTAGGCTTCGGCCTACACTCTGCTCCTCTACTCCTCCTGCTGACCCTGGGCTCAAACACCGCTAGTTTTTGCCCGGAACTGCTAGCTGCACAGAGAAAAACACCAGCCAATGTGTTAGTGGGGTTCAGCAACGCCAGCTGTTCCCCTGCTGTGTAGTCGGCAACGTGTCCAGCACAAGCCACGCTGGCACAACAGAACAAAAGCTGCCACCAGTGCAGGCTTCGGCCTACACTTTGCTCCTCTCCTCCTCCTGCTGACCCTGGGCTCAAACAACGCCAGTTTCTGCCCGGACATGCTAGCTGCACAGAGAAAAACACCAGCCAATGTGTTAGTGGGGTTCAGCACCGCCAGCTGTTCCTCTGCTGTGTAGTCGGCATTGTGTCCAGCACAAGCCACGCTGGCACAACTGACCAAAAGCTGCCACCAGTGCAGGCTTCGGCCTACACTTTGCTCCTCTCCTCCTCCTGCTGACCCTGGGCTCAAACAACGCCAGTTTCTGCCCGGACATGCTAGCTGCACAGAGAAAAACACCAGCCAATGTGTTAGTGGGGTTCAGCACCGCCAGCTGTTCCCCTGCTGTGTAGCTGGCAACGTGTCCTGCAAACGCCACGCAGGCACATGAACTGAAATTGAAGGGAGCCTGCCCCCCACCCCCCCCAGGTGTTTCTATGTATAACAGCCACCTTGTACAGCAGTACTGCTGCATTTGTACAAGGTGGCTGACTTTTTCTCCTTGCACACGTGGAACTCAACAAGTACAAAATGTGTCTCATTACAGACCATTACAATGTCCCTGAGGTGTGCCTTTCCTTTTTAATGACACGCAGCACCCCCATTGTTAGCGCTGCCCGTCTCCTGACATCATTGGTTGGCTGGCTGTGCCTGTGCGTCCCCCCTGCCCGACACAACGCCCCCCGTTGTCTCATATATTTTGACTGCGAGGGTGTGATTGATGGGCACGAGCAGTGCATATGTTCCCCTGTCTTCACTCCCCTCCTTCCGCCTTCTTCTGACTGTGCGGCCTCATGGCCGCGGCATGCGATAAGGGATCAGCTAAGGCCGCGCAGTCTGAAGCAGGTGTAAGGACATGTGTGAGCGGCGAACATATTTACTGCACAAGGCCACGAATCCCAGCACCGCAGTGTGACTTTAGGAAAAGCCACTGTGGGTCTGGGATTTATGGCCATCGTTAACCGCACCGGCCAACATGAAATGAGGTCATGAGACGGCCTGCACTAACAGGGTATTGCCAAGGGATAACACAAGAGCGCAGTTTCCTGTACTGTAAATAACAACGGTAAGGAATCTGCGCACAGCACCTAGGTGTAAATTTGTACACCTGTGCTGCGTCACCTTAAAAAGACTAGTAGTCACGCCTCCACTACTGTTTGACAGTATAATGGGCTAAATAGTGTACGTGTTTAATTCAGCGTGTGCAAGGAGCAAAATTAAATAGAGCAACCTTTGACTTGTGCATCATTAATGCTGTTCAAGGTGTGGCTCTTGTACCTTGCAACACCTGAGGGGGGGGTTAAAGGTAACCTTTGAAATTGGTTCAACTAGGCTTCGGCCTACACTCTGCTCCTCTACTCCTCCTGCTGACCCTGGGCTCAAACACCGCTAGTTTTTGCCCGGAAATGCTAGCTGCACAGAGAAAAACACCAGCCAATGTGTTAGTGGGGTTCAGCACCGCCAGCTGTTCCCCCGCTGTGTAGCCGGCATCGTGTCCAGCACAAGCCACGCTGGCACAACCGACCAAAAGCTGCCACCAGTGCAGGCTTCGGCCTACACTTTGCTCCTCTCCTCCTCCTCCTGCTGACCCTGGGCTCTAACACCGCTAGTTTTTGCCCGGACATGCAATCTGCACAGAGAAAAACACCAGTCAATGTGTCAGTGGGGTTCAGCAACGCCAGCTGTTCCCCTGCTGTGTAGCTTGCAACGTGACCTGCAAACGCCACGCAGGCACATGAACTGAAATTGAAGGGAGCCTGCCCCCCACCCCCAGGTGTTTCTATGTATAACAGCCACCTTGTACAGCAGTACTGCTGCATTTGTACAAGGTGGCTGATGTTTTCTCCTTGCCCACGTGGAACTCAACACGTACAAAATGTGTCTCATTAGAGACCAATGCTAATGTCACTGAGGTGTGACTTTCCTTTTTAATGACACGCAGCACCCCCATTGTTAGCGCTGCCCGTCTTCTGACATCATTGGTTGGCTGCCTGTGCCTGTGCGTCCGCCCTGCCCGACACAACGCCTCTCGTTGTCTCATATTTTGGATGCGAGGGTGTTATTGATGGGCATGTGCAGTGCATATGTTCGCCTGTTTTAAGTCACCTCCTTCCGCCTTCTTCAGACTGGGTGTCCTCATGGCCGCGGCATGCGATAAGGGATCAGATGAGGCCGCCCAGTCTGAAGCAGGTGTAAGGACATGTGTGAGCGGCAAACATATTTAGTGCACCAGGGCACGAATCCCAGCACCGCAGTGTGATTTTTTAAAAACACACTGTGGGTCTGGGATTCATGTCCATCGCTAACCGCAACGGCCAACATGAAATGAGGTCATAAGACAGGAAGCGCTCACAGCGCATGGCCAAAGGATCACAAGAGCGCAGACTCCTGTACAGCAACTAACAACGCTCAGGAAGCTGCGCCCATGCAAAAAGGTGTTGTTTTCGACACCTGTGCTGCTTTTCTTTAAAAAGACAAGTCACGCCTCCACTACTGTTTAACAGTATAATGGACTAAATAGTGTACGTGTTGCATTCAGCTTGTGCAAGTAGACAAATTAATAGAGCAACCTTTTACTTGTGCAGCATTAATGCTGCAGAAGGAGTGGCTCTTGTACTTTGTAACACCTGAGGGGGGGTTAAAGGTAACCTTTGAAATTGGTTCAACTAGGCTTCGGCCTACACTCTGCTCCTCTCCTCCTCCTGCTGACCCTGGGCTCTAACAACGCTAGTTTTTGCCCGGAAATGCTAGCTGCACAGAGAAAAACACCAGCCAATGTGATAGTGGGGTTCAGCACCGCCAGCTGTTCCCCCGCTGTGTAGCCGGCATCGTGTCCAGCACAAGCCACGCTGGCACAACCGACCAAAAGCTGCCACCAGTGCAGGCTTCGGCCTACACTTTGCTCCTCTCCTCCTCCTCCTGCTGACCCTGGGCTCAAACACCGCTAGTTTTTGCCCGGAAATGCTAGCTGCACAGAGAAAAACACCAGCCAATGTGTTAGTGGGGTTCAGCACCGCCAGCTGTTCCCCCGCTGTGTAGCCGGCATCGTGTCCAGCACAAGCCACGCTGGCACAACCGACCAAAAGCTGCCACCAGTGCAGGCTTCGGCCTACACTTTGCTCCTCTCCTCCTCCTGCTGACCCTGGGCTCAAACACCGCCAGTTTTTGCCCGGACATGCGATCTGCACAGAGAAAAACACCAGCCAATGTGTTAGTGGGGTTCAGCAACGCCAGCTGTTCCCCTGCTGTGCAGCTTGCAACGTGACCTGCAAACGCCACGCAGGCACATGAACTGAAATTGAAGGGAGCCTGGCCCCCACCCCCAGGTGTTTCTATGTATAACAGCCACCTTGTACAGCAGTACTGCTGCATTTGTACAAGGTGGCTGATGTTTTCTCCTTGCCCACGTGGAACTCAACACGTACAAAATGTGTCTCTTTGAGACCATTCCACTGTCCCTGAGGTGTGACTTTCCTTTCTAATGATACGCAGCACCCCCCTTGGTAGCGCTTCCCGTCTTCTGACATCATTGGTTGGCTACTTGCGCCTGTTCGTCCGCCCTGCCTGAATAAAATGCTCCTCGTTGTCTTAATTATTTTGACTGCGAGGGTGTGATTGATGGGCACGAGCAGTGCATATCTTCGCCTGTCTTAACTCATCTCCTTCCGCCTTCTTCAGACTGTGCAGCCTCATGGCCGCGGCATGCGAGAAGGGATCAGCAGAGGCCGCCCAGTCTGAAGCAGGTGTAAGGACGTGTGTGAGCGGCCAAAATATTTACTGCTCAAGGCCACGAATCCCAGCACCGCAGTGTGGCTTTATGAAAAGACACTGTGGGTCTGGGATTTATGGCCATCGTTAACCGCACCGGCCAACATGAAATGATGTCATAAGATGGGCAGCGCTAACAGGGCATTGCCAAGGGATAACACAAGAGCGCAGACTCCTGTACAGCAAATAACAACGCTCAGGAAGCTGCGCCAAGCACCAAGGCGTTATTTTGGACACCTGTGCTGCGTATCATCAAAAAACCAAGTCACGCATCCACTACAGTTTGACTGTAGAATGGGGTAAATTGTGTATGTCTTTCATTCAGCGTGTGCAAGTAGACAAATTAATAGAGCAACCTTTCACTTGTGCAGCATTAATACTGCACAAGGTGTGTCTCTTGTACTTTGTAACACCTGAGGGGGGGGTTAAAGGTTTCCTTTGAAATTGGTTCAACTAGGCTTCGGCCTACACTCTGCTCCTCTCCTCCTCCTCCTGCTTCAACACGGGCTCTAACATCGCTAGTTTTTGCCCGCAAGTGCTAGCTGCACAGAGAAAAACACACGCCATTGTGTTAGTGGGGTTCAGCAACGCCAGCTGTTCCCCCAGTGTGTAGCCGGCAAAGTGTCCTGCAAACGCAACGCAGACACAAAGCTGCCTCCAGTGCAGGCTTCGGCCTACACTCATCTCCCCCTGCTTACCCTTTGCTCCAACACCGCTAGTTGGGGCTCTAGGAAGACAATCTTTAATAGGCAAGGCAACGCATCTGGGTTCCAGCACCGCCAGCTGGTTCTCGGCAGTGTTCTTGTCACAGGTACTCCCTCGTGCCAAGCCTGGTTTCAGCACCGTCAGCTGTTTCCGGGTTGTGTCAACTTCACTGAGAAGCCTATGCTTGCCCCGTCGTGGTGCGGTCGAGTTAGCCAACTCCAGGGTGCCTCCAGTTTAGGAGCTTCCTATGTGGGCTGCGTGAACTGGTAGTCAAGGCTGGTTCTGTAGTGCCAGTAGGCCCAGCTCCCCCTGTAGGACTGTTGGGGTTCGGTAACTGCGGCTGCCTCGCGACCTAGCTGTTCTCTCCTCTCCTGTGGACCTACGGGTCCACCACCTGGTTCCAGCACCGTCAGCTGGTTCCGGGCCGAGCCTTTGGCTTAGGTGCCTCCTCCTGGGTATCCGAGTTCCGCCAACGCCAGGCGGTCCTTGGTAGTGCTTTTAAGCGCGGGCACCTACAGCTTAGTAACCGGGTTCCAGCACCGTCAGCTGGTCCTCGGTCGTGCCATTGGCTCTTGCACACTGGGGCAACGCATCCGGGTTCCAGCACCGCCAGCTGGTTCTCGGCAGTGTTCTTGTCACAGGTACTCCCTCGTGCCAAGCCTGGTTTCAGCACCGTCAGCTGCTTCCGGGTTGTGTCAACTTCACTGAGACGCCTATGCTTGCCCCGTCGTGGTGCGGTCGAGTTAGCCAACTCCAGGGTGCCTCCAGTTTAGGAGCTTCCTATGTGGGCTGCGTGAACTGGTAGTCAAGGCTGGTTCTGTAGTGCCAGTAGGCCCAGCTCCCCCTGTAGGACTGTTGGGGTTCGGTAACTGCGGCTGCCTCGCGGCCTAGCTGTTCTCTCCTCTCCTGTGGGCCTTCGGGTCCACCACCTGGTTCCAGCACCGTCAGCTGGTTCTAGGCAGTGTCTTTTGCTCTTGTACCTTCTGCTCCCCATCCTGATTCCAGTAACGTCAGCTGGTTCCGGGCAGAGCCTTTGGCTTAGGTGCCTCCTTCTGGGTATCCAAGTTCCACCAACGTCAGGTGGTCCTTGGTAGTGCTTTCAGGCACGGGTACCTCCTGCTTAGTAACCGGGTTCCAGTAACGTCAGCTGGTCCTCGGTAGTTCCATTGGCTCTTGGACCTTCGGCTACCCATCCGGGTTCCAGTACCGTCAGCTGGTTCTCGGCAGTGTCTTTTGCTCTTGTACATTCTGCTCCCCATCCTGGTTCCAGTAACGTCAGCTGGTTCCGGGCAGAGCCTTTGGCTTAGGTGCCTCCTTCTGGGTATCCGAGTTCCGCCAACGTCAGGCGGTCCTTGGTAGTGCTTTTTAGCACGGGTACCTCCTGCTTAGTAACCGGGTTCCAGTAACATCAGCTGGTCCTCGGTAGTTCCATAGGCTCTTGAACCTTCGGGTAGCCATCCGAGTTCCAGTTCCATCAGCTGGTTCTTGGCATTTTCTCAGCCTTCTTGTACCTTCTGCTACATTTCCAAGTTGAAGACCCTAAAGTCGACGACCCGGAAGACCACCCCGATGACGACGACGACCCGGAAGACCACCCCGATGATGACGACGACGACGGCGGAGACGACGACGGAGACGACGACGGCGGAGACGACGACGGTGGAGATGACGACACTGAAGACGACGACCCTGGAGACGACGACATGGAAGACCGAGAAGCAGAAGAACAAGAGGCTGCAGAACAAAGAGCAGAAGAACATTAAGCATAACACTTAATATCAGAGCAAAAGATATTATCTAAATTATATGCAGAAGAAGACTAAGCAGTGTATGGGGGTGAGTCCGTTCCTCCTCGTGGTGCCCCTGGATAAAGCCTGATGCTGCAGGTCAAACTGAACGCGGACAAATGTAACTTTTGTGACTGGCAGAACGGAAGGTGTAATCTTCCAACTTTTATAGATAACAACTACGGGAATGCCTGTCACAAATGAGAATATGATGAAGAAGTAGAATAGGAAGAATAATAACAGTGGAATAAAAAGAATATGTAGAATAGGAAGAATAATAATAGTTGAAGAAAATGAATATGAAGAATGTAATAAAAAAAAAAAATAGGTAGAAGATGAAGAAGAAGATGAATAAGGTGAAGAAGTTGATGTCAAAGATGCTGATGATGATGAAGATGAAAGTGTGGGAAAAGGAAAAAAAAGAAGGGGAAGGTCGTGGAATAGTGAAACATCAATATCTGACAAAATAAAAAAAAATTTACATAGTCAATATCTTTTTCAATCCGAACGTCTTTAAAAAAAAAAAAAATCATGCTATTCTATTTGATTGGACTAATCCTCATTGCCTTTAATGTCTCCGCCACCTCCCCCATACATCCTACATTATTCTTAGTTGTTTTCCTTCATGTAGAATGAACCTACAAGGAAAGAAAGGGTTTATTTTAATTCCGATATTTTGGTCCCATTGACTTGCATTGGGATCGGGTATCGGTATCGGCGATATCCGATATTTTTTGAATATCGGCCGATCCAAACCGATACCGATACTTTCCGATATCGGAAGGTATCGCTCAACACTACTTCTCACATTTCTAGCGCCGTCCCCATCTATTCCCAACCTACAAAAATAGAATCATGTCCCCACAGCCCCCTATATGAAATATGGTGGCCCCACAACCCCCATATGATGTATGATGATTAGTGTTGAGCATTCCGATACTGCAAGTATCGGGTATCGGCTGATATTTGCTGTATCGGAATTCCGATACCGAGTTCCGATATTTTTGTGATATCGGAAATCGGAATCGGAAGTTCTCAGTCATCTTCGGTGTGTGCGGTGCTTATGGTTCCCAGGGTCTGGAGGAGAGGAAACTCTCCTTCAGGCCCTGGGATTCATATTTATGTAAAAAATAAAGAATAAAAATAAAAAACATGGATATACTCGACCCTCAGGCGAACCCTGGCTGTCACCTCTGCAAGCGTCTGCCTCCGTTCCTAAGAATGCAGAGAGTGAAGGTCCTTCGATGACGTTGCGGTCAGGTGAGCAGTCAGGTGACCGCTCACCTGATCGCGACGTCATCGAAGGTCCTTCACTCACAGCATTCTTAAGGACGGAGGCAGACGCTCGCAGCGGTGACAGCCAGGGTTCTTCGAAGGGTTGAGTATATCCATATTTTTTATTTTTATTCTTTATTTTTTACATGAATATGGATCCCAGGGCCTGAAGGAGAGTTTCCTCTCCTTTAGACCCTGGGAACCATCCAGGATACATTCCGATATTTGTGTCCCATTGACTTGCATTGGTATCGGCTATCGGTATCGGCGAGATCCGATATTTTGCCGGTATCGGCTGATACCGTCCGATACCGATACTTTCAAATATCAGAAGGTATCGCTCAACACTAATGATGATATATATAGTACTAGCTGAAGAGCCCGGCGTTGCCTGGGCATAGTAAATATCTGTGGTTAGTTATAGCACGTCACTTCTCTTATTTTCCCATTACGCCTCTCATTTTCCCAATCACATCTTTAATTTTCCCCCTCACATCTCTCATTTTCTCCCTCACACCTCTCATTTTCTCCCTCACTCCTCTCATTCCCGCCTAACACTTGTCATTTCGACCTCACATCTGTCATTTTCCGATCACTCCACTATTTTCCCTCACTCCTCTCATTTTGCACTCACACCTTTTCATTTTCACCTCACACCTCTCATTTTCACCTCAGTATATACATGTTTGTCATCTCCCTTATATATAGTATCACCTGTATGTCATCTCCTGTATATAGTATATACCTGTATGTCATCTCCCCTGTATATAGTATATACCTGCTGTGTGTCATCTCCCCCTAATATAGTATATACCTGTATGTCATCTCCTCCCATATATAGTATATACCTGTATGTCATCTCCTCCTATATATAGTATATACCTGTATGTCATCTCCTCCTATATATAGTATATACTTGTATGTCATCTCCTTCTATATATAGTATATACCTGTATGTCATCTCCTCCTGTATATAGTATATACCTGTGTGTCATCTCCCCTGTATATAGTATATATCTGTGTGTCATCTCCTCCTGTTTATAGTATATACCTGTATGTCATCTTCTATATATAGCATATACCTGTATGTCATCTCCTCCTGTATATAGTATATAACTGTAGGTAATCTGCTCCTGTATATAGTATATACCTGTGTGTCATCTCCTCCTGTATATAGTATATACCTGTATGTCATCTCCTCCTGTATATAGCATGTACCTGTATGTCATCTCCTCCTTTATATAGTATATACCTGTGTGTCATCTCTCCTGTATATAGTATATATCTGTGTGTCATCTCCCCTGTATATAGTATATACCTGTGTGATCTCCTGTATTAGACCTCGTTAACACGTTATTTGCTCAGTATTTTTACCTCAGTATTTGTAAGATAAATTGGCAGCCTGATAAATCCCTAGCCAACAGGAAGCCCTCCCCCTGGCAGTATATATTAGCTCACACATACACATAATAGACAGGTCATGTGACTGACAGCTGCCGTATTTCCTATATGGTACATTTGTTGCTCTTGTAGTTTGTCTGCTTATTAATCAGAATTTTATTTTTGAAGGCTAATACCAGACTTGTGTGTGTTTTAGGGCGAGTTTCGTTTGTCAAGTTGTGTGTGTTGAGTTGTGTGTGGCGACATGCATGTAGCGACTTTTGTGAGATGAGTTTTGTGTGGCAACATGCGTGTAGCAACTTTTTGTGTGTCGAGTTGCATGTGACAGTTTAGTGTAGCAAGTTGTGTGCAGCAAGTTTTGCGCATGGCGAGTTTTGCGCGTGGTGAGTTTTATGTCTGGTGCCTTTTGAGTATGTGCAAGTTTTGTGTGAGGCAACTTTTGCATGTGTTGCAAATTTTGTGCATATGGCAATTTTTCCGCATGTGCAAGTTTTGCGTGTGGCGAGTTTTCCATGAGGTGAGTTTTGCACTTGTGGCGAGTTTTGCGTGAGCCTATTTTTTGCATGTGGCGAGTTTTGCGCGTGGTGAGTTTTGAGAGGCGACTTTTGTGTTTCGACTTTTATGTGGCGAGGTTGGCGTATGTGTGGTGAAATGTGTGCTGAGGGTGGTATATGTGTTCAAGCACGTGGTAGTGTGTGGTGCATTTTGTGTGTGTGTTCATATCCCCGTGTGGTGAGTATCCCATGTCGGGGTCCTACCTTAGCAACTGTACGGTATATACTCTTTGGCGCCATCGCTCTCACTCTTTAAGTCCCCCTTGTTCACATCTGGCAGCTGTCAATTTGCCTCCAACACTTTTCCTTTCACTTTTCCCCATTATGTAGATAGGGGAAAAATTGTTTGGTGAATTGGAAAGCGCGGGGTTAAAATTTCACCTCACAACGTAGCCTATGACGCTCTCAGGGTCCAGACGTGTGGCTGTGCAAAATTTTGTTTCTGTAGCTGCGACGCCTCCAACACTTTTCCTTTCACTTTTTTCCCCATTATGTAGATAGGGGCAAAATTGTTTGGTGAATTGGAAAGCGCGGGGTTAAAATTTCACCTCACAACATAGCCTATGATGCTCTCAGGGTCCAGACGTGTGACTGTGCAAAATTTTGTTGCTGTAGCTGCGACGCTTCCAACACTTTTCCTTTCACTTTTTTCCCCATTATGTAGATAGGGGCAAAATTGTTTGGTGAATTGGAATGCGCGGGGTTAAAATTTCACCTCACAACATAGCCTATGACGCTCTCGGGGTCCAGACGTGTGACTGTGCAAAATTTTGTGGCTGTAGCTGCGACGGTGCAGATGCCAATCCCGGACATACACACACACATACACACACACACATTCAGCTTTATATAGTAGATGAAGGTATCCCACTGCCCTACATATATAGTATATGTAGTGCGATGGCCCCAATTCCAACAATAAATATAGGACAATGGCGCAAGTTGCATATATGTACCCGTATATACTCGAGTATAAGCCGCCCCCCCTAATTTTGCCACAAAAAACTGGGAAAACTTAATGACTCGAGGATAAGCCTAGGGTGGAAATGCAGCAGCTACCGGTAAATGTGAAAAGTAAAAATAGATACCAATAAAAGTAAAATTAATTGAGATATCAGTAGGTTAAGTGTTTTTGAATATCCATATTGAATCAGGAGTCCCATATAATGCTCCATAAGGTTTATGATGGGCCCCATAAGATGCTCCATATTAAAATATGCCCCATATAACCCTGCATAAAGGTTAATAATGGCCCCATAAGATGCTCCATAGACACATTTGCACAATATAATGCTGCACAAATGTTGATTATGGCCCCGTAAGATGCTCCATAAAGATATTTGCCCCATATAGTGCTGCACAAACGTTGATCATGGCTCCATACAGACACTTTCCCCATATAGTGCTGCACAAACGTTATGGCCCCATATAGTGCTGCACAAACGTTATGACCCCATGCAGACACTTGCCCCATAGTGCTGCACAAATGTTATGCGCCCCATATAGTGCTGCACAAATGTTATGGACCAATACAGTGCTGCACAAACGTTATTGCCCCATACAGTGCTGCACAAACTTTATGGCCCCATACAGTGCTGCACAAACGTTATGGCCCCATACAGTGCTGCACAAACGTTATGGCCCCATATAGTGCTGCACAAACATTATGGCCCCATACAGTGCTGCACAAACGTTATGGCCCCAAATAGTGCTGCACAAACGTTGTGGCCCCATATGGTGCTGCACAAACATTATGGCCCCATATAATGCTGCACAAACATTATGGCCCCATAGATGCTCCATACAGACACTTGCCCCATTTGCTGTTGCTGCGATAAAAAAAAAAAAAAAAAAAATCACATACTCACCTCTTCATCACTCAGGCCCCCCGACACTTTCAATATTCACCTGCTCCTCATTCTGGCGCCGCTCTATCTTCAGCGTCTCCTGCACTGATGTTCAGGCAGAGGGCGTGCACTAAGCACGTCACCGCGCCCCCTGACCTGAGCATGACTGTTGAAGACGGAGCGGCACCGGAACGAGGAGCAGGTGAATATCACGCAGAGCTCCCCTCCCCGTTATACTCACCTGCTCCTGGTGCGGTCCCTGCATGTCTGTTCCCTGGCGCCGCAGCTTCTTCCTGTACTGAGCGGTCACCGTTGCCACTCATTACAGTAATGAATAGTGTTGAGCGATACCTTCCGATATCGGAAAGTATCGGTATCGGATAGGATCGGCCGATATTCAAAAAATATCGGATATCGCCGATACCGATACCCGATCCCAATGCAAGTCAATGGGACCAAAATATCGGAATTAAAATAAACCCTTTCTTGCCTTGTAGGTTCATTCTACATGAAGGAAAATAACTAAGAATAATGCCGGATGTATTTGGGGAGGTGGCGGAGACATTAAAGTCATAGAGGTTTATCCCAATCAAATAGAATAGCATGTTTTTTGTTTTTTTTTAAGACGTTCGGAGTGACAAAGATATTGACTATGTAAATTTTTTTTTTTTTTTTTGTCAGATATTGATGTTTCACTATTCCACGCCCTTCCCCTTCAACTTCTTCTTCACCTTATTCATCTTCTTCTTCATCCTTTACCTTTTTTTTTTTTTTGGTTACATTCTTCATATTCATTTTATTCAACTATTATTATTCTTCCTATTCTACATATTCTTTTTATTCCACTGTTATTATTCTTCCTATTTTACTTCTTCATCATATTCTCATTTGTGACAGGCATTCCCGTAGTTGTTATCTATAAAAGTTGGAAGATTACACCTTCCGTTCTGCCAGTCACAAAAGTTACATTTGTCCGCGTTCAGTTTGGCCTGCAGCATCAGGCTTTATCCAGGGGCACCACGAGGAGGAACGGACTCACCCCCATACACTGCTTAGTCTTCTTCTGCATATAATTTAGATAATATCTTTTGCTCTGATATTAAGTCTTATGCTTAATGTTCTTCTGCTCTTTGTTCTGCAGCCTCTTGTTCTTCTGCTTCTCGGTCTTCCATGTCGTCGTCTCCAGGGTCGTCGTCTCCAGTGTCGTCATCTCCGCCGTCGTCGTCTCAGCCGTCGTCGTCTCCGCCGTCGTCGTCTCCGCCGTCGTCATCTCCGCCGTCGTCGTCGTCATCGAGGTGGTCTTCCGGGTTGTCGTCGTCGTCATCGGGGTGGTCTTCCGGGTCGTCGACTTTAGGGTCTTCAACTTGGAAATGTAGCAGAAGGTACAAGAAGGCTGAGAAAATGCCAAGAACCAGCTGATGGAACTGGAACTCGGATGGCTACCCGAAGGTTCAAGAGCCTATGGAACTACCGAGGACCAGCTGACATTACTGGAACCCGGTTACTAAGCAGGAGGTACCCGTGCTAAAAAGCACTACCAAGGACCGCCTGACGTTGGCGGAACTCGGATACCCAGAAGGAGGCACCTAAGTCAAAGGCTCTGCCTGGAACCAGCTGACGGTACTGGAACCAGGATGGGGAGCAGAAGGTACAAGAGCAAAAGACACTGCCGAGAACCAGCTGACGGTACTGGAACCCGGATGGGTAGCCGAAGGTCCAAGAGCCAATGGAACTACCGAGGACCAGCTGACGTTACTGGAACCCGGTTACTAAGCAGGAGGTACCCGTGCCTGAAAGCACTACCAAGGACCACCTGACGTTGGTGAAACTTGGATACCCAGAAGGAGGCACCTAAGCCAAAGGCTCTGCCCGGAACCAGCTGACGGTACTGGAACCAGGATGGGGAGCAGAAGGTACAAGAGCAAAAGACACTGCCGAGAACCAGCTGACGGTGCTGGAACCAGGTGGTGGACCCCAAGGCCCACAGGAGAGGAGACAACAGCTAGGCCGCGAGGCAGCCGCAGTTACCGAACCCCAACAGTCCTACAGGGGGAGCTGGGCCTACTGGCACTACAGAACCAGCCTTGACTACCAGTTCACGCAGCCCACATAGGAAGCTCCTAAACTGGAGGCACCCTGGAGTTGGCTAACCCGACCGCACCACGACGGGGCAAGCATAGGCGTCTCAGTGAACTTGACACAACCCGGAAACAGCTGACGGTGCTGAAACCAGGCTTGGCACGAGGGAGTACCTGTGACAAGAACACTGCCGAGAACCAGCTGGCGGTGCTGGAACCCAGATGCGTTGCCCCAGTGTGCAAGAGCCAATGGCACCGAGGACCAGCTGGCGGTGCTGGAACCCGGTTACTAAGCTGTAGGTGCCCGCGCTTAAAAGCACTACCAAGGACCGCCTGGCGTTGGCGGAACTCGGATACCCAGGAGGAGGCACCTAAGCCAAAGGCTCGGCCCGGAACCAGCTGACGGTGCTGGAACCAGGAGGTGGACCCGAAGGCCCACAGGAGAGGAGAGAACAGCTAGGCCGCGAGGCAGCCGCAGTTACCGAACCCCAACAGTCCTACAGGGGGAGCTGGGCCTACTGGCACTACAGAACCAGCCTTGACTACCAGTTCACGCAGCCCACATAGGAAGCTCCTAAACTGGAGGCACCCTGGAGTTGGCTAACCCGACCGCACCACGACGGGGCAAGCATAGGCGTCTCAGTGAACTTGACACAACCCGGAAACAGCTGACGGTGCTGAAACCAGGCTTGGCACGAGGGAGTACCTGTGACAAGAACACTGCCGAGAACCAGCTGGCGGTGCTGGAACCCAGATGCGTTGCTCCAGTGTGCAAGAGCCAATGGCACCGAGGACCAGCTGGCGGTGCTGGAACCCGGTTACTAAGCTGTAGGTGCCCGCGCTTAAAAGCACTACCAAGGACCGCCTGGCATTGGTGGAACTCGGATACCCAGGAGGAGGCACCTAAGCCAAAGGTTCGGCCCGGAAGCAGCTGGAACCAGGAGGTGGACCCGAAGGCCCACAGGAGAGGAGAGAACAGCTAGGCCGCGAGGCAGCCGCAGTTACCGAACCCCAACAGTCCTACAGGGGGAGCTGGGCCTACTGGCACTACAGAACCAGCCTTGACTACCAGTTCACGCAGCCCACATAGGAAGCTCCTAAACTGGAGGCACCCTGGAGTTGGCTAACCCGACAGCACCACGACGGGGCAAGCATAGGCGTCTCAGTGAACTTGACACAACCCGGAAACAGCTGACGGTGCTGAAACCAGGTTTGGCACGAGGGAGTACCTGTGACAAAAACACTGCCGAGAACCAGCTGGCGGTGCTGGAACCCGGATGCTTTGCCTATCAAACATTGTCTTCCTACAGCCCCAACTAGCGGTGTTGGAGCAAAGTGTAAGCAGGGGGAGCAGAGTGTAGGCCGAAGCCTGCACTGGAGTCAGCTTTGTGTCTGCGTTGCGTTTGCAGGACACTTTGCCGGCTACACAGTGGGGGAACAGCAGGCGGTGCTGAACCCCACTAACACATTGGCTGGTGTTTTTCTCTGTGCAGCTAGCACTTCCGGGCAAAAACTAGCGGTGTTTAAGCCCAGGGTCAGCAGGAGGAGAGGAGCACAGTGTAGGCCGAAGCCTAGTTGAACCAATTTCAAAGGTAACCTTTAACCCCCCTCAGGTGTTGCAAGGTACAAGAGCCACACCTCGTGCAGCATTAATGCTGCACAAGTAAAAGGTTGCTCTCTTAATTTTTCTCCTTGCACACGCTGAATAAAACACGTACACTATTTAGCCCATTATACTGTCAAACAGTAGTGGAGGCGTGACTTGTCTTTTTAAGGAGATGCAGCACAGGTGTCAAAATTTACACCTAGGTGCTGGGCGCAGATTCCTGAGCCTTGTTATTTGCTGTACAGGAGTCTGCGCTCTTGTTATCCCTTGGCCATGCGCTGTGAGCGATGCCTGTCTTCTCACCTCATTTCATGTTGGCCGGTGCGGTTAGCGATGGCCATGAAACCCAGACCCGCAGTGTCTTTTAATAAAGTCACACTGCAGAGCTGGGATTCGTGACCTTGCGCAGTAAATTTTGTCGCCTGTCCCTCATGTCCTTACACCTGCATCAGACTGGGCGGCCTCATCTGATCCCTTCTCGCATGCCGCGGCCATGAGGCCGCACATTCTGAAGAAGGCGGAAGGAGATGAGTAAAGACAGGCGAAGATATCCACTGCTCATGCCCATCAATCACACCCTCGCAGTCAAAATAAGTAAGACAACGAGGAGCGTGGTTTCAGGCAGGGTGGACGCACAGCCGCAGCCAGCCAACCAAAGATGTCAGAAGACGGGCAGCGCTAACAAGGGGGGTGCTGCGTGTCATTAAAAAGGAAAGTCACACCTCAGGGACATTGTAATGGTCTGTAATGAGACACATTTGTTACGTGTTTAATTAAACGTGGGCAAGTAGACAAAGTCAGCCACCTTGTACAAATGCAGCAGTACTGCTGTACAAGGTGGCTGTTATACATAGAAACACCTTGGGGTGGGTGGCAGGGTCCCTTTAATTTCAGTTCATGTGCCTGTGTGGCGTTTGCAGGTCACGTTGCCGGCTACACAGCAGGGGAACAGCTGGTGTTGCTGAACCCCACTGACACATTGGCTGGTGTTTTTCTCTGTGCAGCTCGCATGTCCGGGCAAAAACTGGCGGTGTTAGAGCCCAGGGTCAGCAGGAGGAGGAGAGGAGCAAAGTGTAGGCCGAAGCCTGCACTGGTGGCAGCTTTTGTTCTGTTGTGCCTGCGTGGCGTTTGCAGGTCACGTTGCCGGCTACACAGCAGGGGAACAGCTGGCGGTGCTGAACCCCAATAACAGAGGAGCGACTGTTGACTGTGCACACAGCACTTCCAGGCACCAACTGGTGGTGTTAGAGCCCAGGGACAGCAGGAGGAGCAGATTGGAGGTATTGCCGCACACACAGCTGGGGATCAGCTGACGTTACTGAACCCCAATAACAGAGGAGCGACTGTTGACTGTGCACACAGCACTTCCAGGCATCAACTGGCGGTGTTAGAGCCCAGGGACAGCAGGAGGAGCAGATTGGAGGTATTGCCGCACACACAGCTGGGGATCAGCTGACGTTACTGAACCCCAATAACAGAGGAGCGACTGTTGACTGTGCACAAAGCTCTTCCAGGCACCAACTGGCGGTGTTAGAGCCCAGGGACAGCAGGAGGAGCAGATTGGAGGTATTGCCGCACACACAGCTGGGGATCAGCTGACGTTACTGAACCCCAATAACAGAGGAGCGACTGTTGACTGTGCACACAGCACTTCCAGGCACCAACTTGCGGTGTTAGAGCCCAGGGACAGCAGGAGGAGCAGAGGAACAGAGTGTAGGCCGAAGCCTGATTGGAGCAAGTTGAAAGGGAACCTTTAACCCCCCCCCAAGACGTTTGTAGCTGAAAGAGCCATCTTGTGCAGCACTAAGGATGCAAAAGGAAAAGGTGGTTCTTTTAATTATGCTCCTTGCAAACACCGAAGTAAACACTAAGAATGTGTCCCCTTATACCGTTAAACCGTCCCGGAGGTGCGAATTTCCTTCGTAATGGGACACAGCACAGCTGTCATTCCTATCCCCTTGGTGCCGTGCGCTGCCTCCTCAGCGTTGTTTTAAGCTGTCACGGAGCTTGCGCTGTTCTGTTAGCCCTTGGCCATGCCCAATTAGCGCTGCCTGTCTTCTGACATAATTTGGTGTCAGGCTGTCAGTGCCTGTGCGTCCACGCTGCTCCAGATCCCACCTCACAGTCTCGTCTAACGTAATCCCACTGCGGGCCTTGGAACCATGGGCATGCACAGTGCATATCCTCGACTCTCACTCCCCACCTTCCCTCTTCTTCAGACTGTGCGGTGTCACGGCCGTGGCATGCTATTAGGGATCAGCTGACGGCGCACAGTCTAAAGAAGGCGGAGGGAAATGAGCGAGACCCCGAGGGGAAGATATGCACTGCGCATGCCCATGGATGTGACTCAATCAGAAGACACTGCGAGGCGGGATCTCGGGCAGCGCGGCCGCATAGGCGCAGCCAGCCTGACACCAAATTATGTCAGAAGACAGGCAGCGCAAATAGGGCATGCCCAAGGGATAACAGAACAGCGCAGGCTCCGTGACAGCTTAAAACAACGCTGAGGAGGCAGCGCATGGCACCAAGGGGGTAGGAATGACGGCTGTGCTGCGTCACATTATGAAGGAAAGTCCCAGCTCCGGGACAGTATAACGGTATCAGTGAACACATTTTATAAGTGTTAAGTTCTGCGTGTGCAAGGAGCTAAAAAAAAAGAGCTACCTTTTCCTTGTGCAGCATTACTGCTGCACAAGATGGCTCTTTCAGTAACAAACGACGGGGGGGGGGGACAGGTTCCCTTACATTTAGGTTGTTGTGCCAGCGTGGCAGTCGCAGGACAAATTGCCGGCTACACAGCTGGGGATCAGCTGACGTTACTGAAACCCAATAACACTGGGTCGTATGTTTTTACTGTGCAGCCTGCACTTCTGAGCCGCAACTGGCGGTGTTGGAGCCCAGGAATAGCAGTTCAGGTGGTAGAAAGATGAACACAGCAGGAGACCTGGATGACACCCAATTACTTAATCAGGCAGAGGAGTGGCAAATTCCTGCGAGATCCAGGCCTGGTTCATTTTCAGGAAAGTAAGCCGGTCAACGTTATCGGAGGATAGTCGCATGCGACGGTCTGTTAGTACACCACCTGCGGCACTAAAGACACGTTCCGATAAGACACTAGCCGCAGGGCAAGCCAGCACCTCCAATGCATACTGGCTTAGCTCTGGCCATGTATCCAGCTTAGAGACCCAAAACTTAAACGGGGAAGAGCCATCAGGGAGTACAGTAAGAGGGCAAGCCATGTAGTCTGTCACCATCTGACAGAACCGTTGCCTCCTGCTGACTGGAGCCGCCGGTGATGGTGTAGACATTTGGGGCGGGCACACAAAAGTGTGCCAGAGTTGTGCCATACTGGGCTTGCCTTGGGCAGAGGCACTGCTTCTGCTCCCTCTTTGGGCAGAGCCTCCCCCACTGCCTCGACGCACTGAGCTGCTTTGTAAAGCACTAGCAGCACTCCTCTCAGTTTGACAGGAGAAGAAGATGGAATTCACCAGTGTGTCGTGGTACTCCCGCAATTTACGCTCCCGGGTCAACGCAGGGATGAGGTTTTGGACGTTGTCCCGGTAGCGAGGATCGAGGAGGGTGAACACCCAATAATCAGGCATGTTGAGAATGTGGTCGATGCGGCGGTCGTTTCTCAGGCACTGCAGCATGAAATCCACCATGTGCTGCAGAGTGCCAACTGGCCCAGAAACGCTGTCCCCTGCTTGAGACATGATCTCTGCCCGCTCGTCATCACCCCACCCTCGCTGTACACACTGACCACTGGACAATTGTGTCGCTCCCTCCTCTGGACGGAGCTCTTCCTCCTCCATTGACTCCTCCTCATCCTCCTCGCAAATTGGCCCCTGCGTACCCCTTTGTGAGGAACCACGTGGCGCTGACTCTCCAGAAGCTGATGGAAAAGGTGACTCCTCATCCTCCACCTCTTCCACAACATCATCCCTTAACCCTTGCAAAGTTTGCTGAAGCAGGCAGATAAGGGGGACAGTCATGCTGACTAGTGCATCATCTGCACTCGCCATCCGCGTGGAATAATCAAAAGGACGCAAAACCTGGCAGACGTCCTTCATAGTGGCCCACTCTGTGGTTGTGAAGTCTGATCGGCGCTGACTGCTACTTCTTTGCGCCTGATGCAGCTGGTACTCCATAACTGCTTGCTGCTGCTCACACAACCGCTCCAACATATGTAACGTGGAATTCCACCGGGTAGGTAGGTCACATGATGCGGTGTTCCGGAAGGCGGAATCGGCGCTGCAGAGCAGCAATGTGGGATCTGGCCAAGCTGGAACGCCGCAAGTGAGCACACTCTAGGCGGACCTTGTGCAGCAGGGCATCAAGATCCGGATAGTCCCTCAGAAAACTCTGCACAACCAAATTGAGCACATGTGCCAGACATGGGATGTGAGTGAGGTTGCCAAGGGCCAAAGCTGCCACCAGATTTCGGCCATTGTCACACACTACCATGCCTGGCTGGAGATTCGCTGGCAGTAACCACACATCGCTCTCCTGCTTGATGGCATTCCAGAGCTCCTGCGCTGTGTGGCTTCGATGCCCCAATGAAACTAGTTTCAAGACGGCCTGCTGACGTTTGGCCACGGCTGTGCTCATGTCGGTCATAGGTAAACGTTCACGGGTCCATGTGGAGGTGGACTGTGACGGATCCTGCAGAGAGGAATCTGAGGAACTGGTGTAAGAGGAGGAGTCGATGCGTACAGACTGGATTCCTGCAATCCTTGGAGTGGGCAGGACACGTCCTGCGCCACTCGCACGATCTGTACCTGGCTCAACAACATTAACCCAATGGGCAGTGAGGGAAACATATCGCCCCTGTCCATGCTGACTGGTCCACGCATCGGTGGTGAGGTGGACCTTGCTACTGACGGCGTTCAAAACAAATGTCATCTGCAACTGTGTCAAAAAAGGACCAGGCACTGCAAGTCTTGGGAGCGCCCTTTTTGGCTTTGGAAAGAGACAGGCTCCTAACGGGTGCCAAAGTGGAGGCTACAGGCTCCGCAGTCTTCCCCCTCCCTCTCCCTCTTTGGCCCGTAAGGGGAAGCTCTTCCTCAGAGCTGCTCCCACCACCTTCCTGTTCCTCATGCCACGATGGGTCAAGGACCTCATCATCTCCACTACCCTCTGCCACCAACTGCTCCTCCTGGGTAGTCTCGGCAGCACAGAACGCATCAGAAAGCGGCACCTGAGTTTCATCATCAGATGCGTACTGCGCTGTGGTCATCGGAGGCACTGGCCCACCTGCCTCTTCAGAGTCAGAGAGAAAAAGCTGTTGGGCATCACTGCACACTGCCTCTTCTTCCATTTCTCCAATGCTGCTTGGCTGGCCCCCTGTTTCCAAGCCAAGAGATTCAGAGAACAGAAGTAGAGACGGCTCCTGTCCTGGGCTCTCTGACTGCCTGGCCAATTTGGCAGGTGGTGAAGAGACAGATGGCTGCTCTCCAGTGCTCTGTGCCTGAGAGGATGTGGCACTAACTGAAGTCGATGCCGAGGCGTTAGCTGCCATCCACCCGACAACGGCTTCAATTTGGTCTTCACGCAGCAGCGGTGCACGGCGCTCTCCGACAAAGCTGCGCATGAAGGACTGTTCCCTGCTGAAACTGAGTGACGACGAGTCACCGGCGCCCGCAGCAGGCACAGAATCACCACGTCCTCTCCCTGCTCCTCTCCCTGCTCCGCGCCCACGCCCACGTGCCTTACTCCCTGCCCTCTTCATCTTGGTTGACAGATAAAGATAAGCAGAAAAGTACTAAGGCCTTAGAGTGCTTATTCCTGAAATGCTCCTCCTAACAGGTGTAAGAAACACTAATGTTTTAAAGTGTGGACTAAACTTTATTATTTTTCAAATGTGGCCTACACAAGTGTTAAGTTGTGTTTGGTGAACTTTACTTTTTTTTTTGTGCAGATCGGGCTACAGAGCTAGTTTAAATCACACGGAGACCGTGCAGACAGCCGTAAACGGCGCTGCAAGGCCAAAAAACCCTCCTCTAGGTTATCCTATGTAGTGTTTTTCCACTATTTAGCTGGAGACGGGTGGAAAGACACTAATAGGGAATTTTTTTTTTTAAATTTTAAACAGGCTGCACTATTTGAAAAAAAGGAAATTGTTTTTCAAGGTATGAGGCAGTAACGCACCCTGAGCTGAATCCAACCGGCTATGGCTGCACACAGACTACAGGGCGAGCTGCGCTCACACAGAGACCGTGCAGGCAGCCGTAAACGGCGCTGCAAGGCCCAAAAAAACCCCTCTAGGTTATCCTATGTAGTGTTTTTCCACTATTTAGCTGGAGACGGGTGGAAAAACACTAATAGGGAATTTTTTTTAAAATTTTTAAACAGGCTGCACTATTTGAAAAAAAGGAAAATTTTTCTCAAGGTATGAGGCAGTAACGAACCCTGAGCTGAATCCAACCGGCTATGGCTGCACACAGACTACAGGGCGAGCTGGGCTCACACGGAGACCGTGCAGACAGCCGTAAATGGCGCTGCAGGGCCCAAAAACCCCCCTCTAGGTTATCCTATGTAGTGTTTTTCCACAATTTAGCTGGAGACGGGTGGAAAAACACTAATAGGGAATTTTTTTTAAAATTTTTAAACAGGCTGCACTATTTGAAAGAAATGAAAATTTTTCTCAAGGTATGAGCCAGTAACGAACCCTGAGCTGAATCCAACCGGCTATGGCTGCACACAGACTACAGGGCGAGCTGGGCTCACACGGAGACCGTGCAGACAGCCGTAAACGGCGCTGCAAGGCCCAAAAAACCCCCTCCAGGTTATCCTATGTAGTGTTTTTCCACAATTTAGCTGGAGACGGGTGGAAAAACACTAATAGGAAATTTGAGAAAAAATGTGCAGCAGGCTGCACTATGAGCAAAAAAGGACAACTGTGTGAGGCAGTGTGAACCCCCCCTGAGCTGAATACAACCGGCTATATGGCTGCACACAGACTACAGAGTGAGCTGCACACACACACACACACACAGAGACCTTGCAGAACGCTGTTAAAACAGCGCTGCAAGGCAAGAGCAAGGTGAACAGTGAAGAACTCACAGCGTTTTGCTAAATTAGCCTTTGGATAGGAAAATAAAGCAATTAGCTAGCTCAACTGGCCCTCAGTTAGAACACAGCGTCCTGTCCCTAACTGAAATCACAGCAGAGTGAGCGCAAAATGGCGGCAGCGTTTTTTATAGTGCAGAGTGACATCATTTCAGCAGCCAATCACAGCCTTGCCAGTACTTACATGCCCACCATGCTAAACAGGATGTGCCCACACTTCCAATCATTCCTCATTGGCTGCTGCGTTCAGTTTGAATTCTGGGAACTTCCGATTATATAGTATACAGTGTATAGTGCATAGTGTCAGTGTACAGGTAAAACACTGACTCTCCAGTGACGTCTGTAGCTGAAGTCCTTCATGTTTGCTTTTCTCATTCATGCAGCACAGACCGCCGTCGCTTCTTCCAGCCAGGACTCGCCTCTGCATAAAATAACACAGTTACTTAGGCTACGTTCACATTAGCGTTGCGCCGCCGTGCGTCGGCGACGCAACGCGCGACACACGCTAAAACGCGCGCAAACGCGCGCAAAAACGCGCGCGTTTTGCGACGCGTGCGTCGTTTTCCGACGAAAATCGGACGCACAGAAAATGCTACATGTAGCGTTTTCTTGCGTCCGACGCTAGCGTCGGAAACGACGCACGTGGCGAAAAACGCCACCAAAACGACGCACGCGTCCCCTATGTTAAACATAGGGGCGCGTCGCCGCTGCGTCGCCGCTGCGTCGCCGGCGCAACAGCGACGCACATTGGCGGAACGCCAATGTGAACGTAGCCTTAGTGCACCGCTTCCAGAGCACATTCCCCACTTTTTCCCTTTTTTCTACACTACACATCTGAATACAGAGGTCCACCCACAATCAATATATAATTGGTTATTATACAACCTCATAAATTGCAAGCTTACGAGTCCCCATAAAATGTTTAGTCCCCCTTACCTCCCATTTCATGTGCAGTCCCCCTTACCCCCCACTTCATCATGTGCAGCCCAACTCCCCCACTTCATCATGTGCAGCCCAACTCCTCCTTCATCATGTGCAATCCTCCTTAACCCCCAAATTCCATCATGTGCGGCCCCACTCACCTCATCATGTGCAGTCTCCTTAACCCCCAAACTCCATCATGTACAGCCCCACTCCCCTTTCATCATTTGCAGCCTCCTTTAACCTCCAAACTCCATCATGTGCGGCCCCACTCCCCTTCATGATGTGCATTCTCCTTAACCCCCAAATTCCATCATGTTTGGCCCCAATTCCCTTCATCATGTGCAGTCTCCTTTAACCCCCAAATTCCATCATGTGCAGCCCCACTCCCCTTCATCATGTTCAGTCTCCTTAACCCCCAAATTCCATCATGTGTGGCCCCACTCCCCTTCACCATGTGCAGTCTCCTTAACCCCCAAATTCCATCATGTGCGGTCCCTCTCCCCTCATCATGTGCAGCCTCTTTAAACCCCCCAAATTCCATCATGTGCAGCCCCACTCCCCTTCATCATGTGCAGTCTCCGTAACCCCCAAATTCCATAATGTGCAGCCTCTTTTAGCCCCGCAAATTCCATCATGTGCAGCCTCCTTTACAACCCAAATTCCATCATGTGCAGCCTCCTTTAACCCCCTAAGTTCCATCATTTGCAGCCTCCTTTAACCCCCCAAATTCCATCATATGCAGCCTCCTTTAACTCCCAAATTCCATCATGTGCAGCCTCCTTTAACCCCCAAATTCCATCATGTGCAGCCTCCTTTAACCCCCCAAATTCCATCATGTGCAGCCTCCTTTAAGCCCCCAAATTCCATCTTGTGCAGCCTCCTTTATCCCCCCAAATTCCATCATGTGCAGCCTCCTTTAATCCCCCAAATTCCATCATGTGCAGCCTCCATTAACTCCCCCAAATTCCATCATGTGCAGCCTCCTTTAACCCCCAAAATTCCATCATGTGCAGCCTCCTTTAACCCCCAAATTCCATCATGTGTAGTCTCCTTTCACCCCTCCCCACTTCTTCATTTGCTGTCACCCACCATTTAATTAAAAAAAAAAGTTCTTTTCATACTTACATCACCACTCGCTCCCCTGCAGCGCCTCTCTGCTTCAAGCGTCCTGGTCGGGATGATGTCACCTGACCCAGAAGCATAGAGAGATCATGGAGGGACCAGGAGCTGTGCAGCCGTCAAGATGACAGCCGCGCACAGATCCCGGACCCGGCATGGACACGTGTACCGACTGTGACTGCTGCCGGCTGCGTCACAGTGCAGCGCACACAGCTGCACACAATTTGATGTGCGGCTGTACAGCCACCACCAGCAGCTGCTGGGGGAGTCGCCCGGGGGGCATTTGCATCTTTGCCACCCAGCCCAGTCCGCCCCTGGACGATGCCTCATGGGGAGAAAAGTATGCAAATTATGCTCTTCTCTAGACACAATAAATCGGCCTCTCAAGTGTCACTTACTGAAAATTATTCATCATTTTAAGATGGATCATCAAATTATTGATACATGCTGAACGTAAATGACCACAAAATGTTTTCTGTGCTACAATCTCTGTCCTATCTGCAGCTAGTAATTATCACTGTGACTTGTCAGTGACAAAATGACAGTTGATGAAATCCTACCCAGGAAGACCTTTCTGCTATGAACACAGCATCAAATTTGAGCTGTTAGTGAGAAATGGTATCTACCAATCTATTATGTGATTTTTTTTACATACTCTCTCTACACATCCCCCAAAGAAAAGACTGTAATTACAATGCCAGCACACTAAATATATAGAATGGAAAAGCTATCAATACATTTTAATACATGTTCTTGATGTAAGGTAGGAGTTAATAGGAAAGCCATTCACTATTCATCCCCATAGGGGCTGTGACTGCCCCATGAAAGCATGTGTGATTACTGTAAGATATCTCTTGGTTTACTTTTAATTCATTCAAGAAGTCAAGATAAAAGAGTGTGTAACTGAATGTTATCACTAGGACATCTTATGATGACAGACATTGTTCCCTCTGAACTCCATCTGCTATCTTTCTCTTTTTAAGACTGGAAGATGGAGACAAGAATTCTGCTTCCCTTAGAGCAGCAGATTGCATTGAACCAACATCATCTCTAATATGACAGCTTCACATTTTAAAATTAAAAAAAAAAAAAAGAAAATCTGACAAGCAATTTGACATGTGAATAATTTTTGAAAAATCTCAACTTTTCTGATCCTCATGAAACGTATTGAAGTTAATGCTTGTTTTTCAGAATTTGTGGACCTAATATGTAAAAAAGTAAAATATTCCTAATGCATTTTAAACATTTCATTCAGCATTAAAACTTGTAAGGCATCCAGGCATAAAAATTGATTTTAGCTCAAAGATTAGTATTTCCTTTTTTTGGCAGAATTAATTGATATTATATATTTTAGCCGGTTTATTTGTATTATCTTGTTGGATATTTAACATTTTATTCATTTATGAATATAGAATTTAACTTTTTGTTATACCTGTTTATTTCTTTCTCATTTTACTACTGGGGTATATATATAGCACGCACCCAAAGCTTTGGCATCCCCAATGGCCATGTTTACAGGGATAATACAATGTTTTGGCATCCCCAGTGGCCATGGTGACTGGGATATCATGATCAGAATGAGTTCTGATTGGATGTTCCTTTAATGGTTCTATTCTTTTACCTATAAAAGGTCTCCATCAGGAGCAGCATGTTATCACAAGTTTAGTCACAGCCTAGGGATCAAGAAATGGCACCCGGGCAGCGCATGCACAGATTAAGATCTCAGATTAATGCAATCTCTAAGGGCTCTCTCACACGAGGGAATAAATCGGACAACTGCAATTCAATAAAAAAATGGTATTGCACTGGGACCAATGTTAATTAATGAGGCAAAGTAGATCAATTAATTTTTTTCTCAACTGTATTTGGTTTAAGGAAAAAAGTTGCAGCATGCTGCAAGTAGACCCAGAAATAGGATGAGAGTTACCAATGCAAGTCTATGGGTTCGAGAAAAAATCGAACTATCATCTATATTGTGTGTGAATCTCCATAAGAGCAGAATCTCAAATAGAGCAAAGAAATTGCATCAGTCAAGAACAGGAAGTTGGGATATAGAATTGTCCTGGCAAACAATAAAAAAGAAGAAAAACATATCTCCACAGAGATCAAGACCATGTTTAGACATCTAAACGTTGAAATTATCATTGTGTTGGTTCAAGGAAGGTCTGAAATATGGAACAATCGGGACTCTGGCTATGTGCACCATGTATGCAGGTATGCCTTGTGGACACATATCTGCCAGTTTTGATATGAGTTTTGAGCAGCACATGAGAGGTTCTACAAACAATAAGTAATAAGTAATGGTTCAATATACCCAATAGCTTGTACCCATGATCATTTTGTGTGGCTTCATAAACAGGTTTAAGTTAGGTTTAGCGCACATTATGCCAAAGGCACATTCTACCACTCTCTTTGCAGGTGACAAACATTAGTTAAAAACACGTCAACAGTGGTTCATGGAAAGGGCATCCTAACTTGCTGAATTAATTGGAAGGCCTCGTCTACAACCAGGACGTAAAGAGCACAACCAAAAAACACATTTTGTTATTGAAATATTGGGACCCTGAGCTCGGTGGCATGCAGATGTGATTTTTATTTAGTACCCCTATACAGTTTAAGAATTCCAGAATTACATAAATGATGAACTTGCCCAGGAGGAACTCAAGGTGTAAGGCAACATATTACAGGCCTGTAGAAAGAAACCTACAGAGTAACAACTAAAACAACACATAATTACATTTTTTTAGTTAGTGAAAAATGCTTCAAAAAGGAAATTGCCCATTTGATCACAAAAAGCGTCAGTTACTTCATTCAACAGTGACATCAGTAATACCGATAATGTTTTTAAATAGGATTTTAAAAAACAATATTTTGTGTTATGTTGTAACACTAGATAACCTTTGTGGTTTGGTCTTGTACAAGCACACAGATTCTACATTGTTTCATGATGTAGTCCCGAGAATGCCTCCCATGAAGGTTCGCAAACAGCAAAATAAAATTATGAATAAAAAATATAGTATTGAGAAAAAAACAGAGATAGACACATTGTCAAACAACAAGAATTCAGAGACAGGAAACCACAAAAATTATAGAAATCATGCAGTGTGAACATACCTCAGGGTGACGAGAAGACGTTCTTCAGTGGAAATATTTCTCCGCATGTTTCTATTTTTGAACGTAAGTCCAGGTCGTAGGTCCTCCAAGAGATGGTCAACTGTGGTAATGGTTATGTGACAATATGCAAAGAATTTGATTAGTGGATGAACCCACATTTTGCGCTGCCTTGTCACATTCACTGTTGATGGGTCCTGTTCCCCAAACTGTTGAGACAGCACCCAGTGTAACAGAGCATGTCCAGTTAGGTTCAGTATCAGATAGAAAGACATCATTAGAGACCGAGGAAAGAAAGCCAGAACTAGTACAAATAATGTAGGGGATAGCTTATCAAAATAATGAAAGTGCTCCCATTATGAGGCCTAGGAAAGTGTCTTTTTACAGGTTTCAAACCAAACCGGCACTAATATTGCATTTGATTGAAAATGCATGTTCAAAATTGCAAGGCATACAGATGGTATGGGGATAACATATGAAAGCGAAACGGATAGAATGGTAGAAAATAATTGATTTCTTGCCTTGCATTCACATTACACATTGAATACCATATTGATTTCACTCATACCATTCTCCTGAATGAGAATGGGATTGTTTTTTTCAACCCTCGTGTGACTCCAGCCTTAAATGCATACCGTATATACTCGAGTATAAGCTGACCCGAGTATAAGCCGAGACCCCTAATTTTGCCACAAAAACTGGGAAAACTTAATGACTCGAGTATAAGCCTAGGGTGGAAAATGCAGCAGCTACTGGTAAATGTCAAAAATAAAAATAGGTACCAAAAACGTAAAATTAATTGAGACATCAATAGGTTAAGTGTTTTTGAATATCCATATTGAATCAGGAGCGTCATATAATGCTCCATACAGTTCATGATGGGTCCCATATAATGCTCCATACAAAATACGCCCCATATAATGCTCCATACAGTTTATGATGGGCCCCATAAGATGCTCCATATTAAAATATGCCCCATATAATGCTGCACAAATGCTGATTATGGCCCCATAAGATGCTCAATACAGACATTTGCCCCATATAATGCTGCACAAATGCTGATTATGGCCCCATAAGATGCTACATAGACACATTTGCCCCATATAATGCTGCACAGATGCTGATTATGGCCCCATAAGATGCTCCATAGAGACATTTGCCCCATATAATGCTGCAGAAATGCTGATTATGGCCCAATAAGATGCTCCATAGAGATATTTGCCCCATATAATACTGCACATGGCCCCATAAGATGCTCCATAGAAATATTTGCCCCATATAACGCTGCACACGGCCCCATAAGATGCTCCATAGAGATATTTGCCCCATATAATGCTGCACATGGCCCCATAAGATGCTCCATAGAAATATTTGCCCCATATAACGCTGCACATGGCCCCATAAGATGCTCCATAGAGATATTTGCCCATATAATGCTGCACATGGCCCCATAAGATGCTCCATAGAAATATTTGCCCCATATAACACTGCACACGGCCTCATAAGATGCTCCATAGAGATATTTGCCCCATATAATGCTGCACATGGCCCCATAAGATGCACCATAGAAATATTTGCCCCATATAACGCTGCACATGGCCCCATAAGATGCTCCATAGAGATATTTGCTCCCATATAATGCTGCACATGGCCCCATAAGAGGCTCCATAGAAATTTTTGCCCCATATAATGCTGCACATCGCCCCATAAGATGCTCCATAGAGATATTTGCCCCATATAATGCTGCACACGGCCCCATAAGATGCTCCATAGAAATATTTGCCCCATATAATGCTGCACATGGCCCCATAAGATGCTCCATAGAAATATTTGCCCCATATAACGCTGCACATCACCCCATAAGATGCTCCATAGAGATATTTGCCCCCGTATAATGCTGCACATAGCCCCATAAGATGCTCCATAGAGATATTTGCCCCATATGCTGTTGCTGCGATAAAATAAAAAATCACATACTCAACTCTCGTCGCTCAGGCCCCAGACACTTGCTATAATCACCTTTCCCGTTCCACCAGTGGCGCCACTGTGTCTTCCGCGTCCTGTGCACTGACTGTTCAGGCAGAGGGCGGCGCATACACTAATCCCATCATTGCGCCCTCTGACCTGAGCATCACTGCACAGGACGCGGAAGACTGAGTGGCGCCAATGGTGGAACGTGGGACAGGTGAATATGCTCCCGTTATACTCACCTGCACCTGGCGTGGTCCTTGCAGGTGCCTGGTTCTCTGGGCGCTGACAGCTTCTTCCTGTATTGAGTGGTCACATGGTACTGCTCATTACAGGAATTAATATGCAGCTCCACCACTATGGGAGTGAAGTGAGGTCCATATTCATTACTGTAATGAGCGGTACCATGTGACCGCTCAGTAGAGGAAGAAGTTGCCGGCACCCAGAGAACCAGGGACCTGCAGAGACCGCGCCAGGAGCAGGTGAGTATTATTAGACAGCTGCCACTCCCCCTCCCCTGCCGACCCCTCGAGTATAAGCCAAGAGAGGCAATTTCAGCCTAAAAAATGGGCTGAAATTCTCGGCTTATATTATAGTATATATCAGGGGTGTCAAACTGTATTCCACGAGGGCCGCAAACCATGCGTGTTTTCAAGATTTCCTTAGCATTGCACAAGGTGCTGCAATCATTATGTGTGTAGGTGATTAAATTATCACCTGTGCAGTACAAGGAAATCCTGAAAACATGACCTGTTTGCAGCCCTCGAGGAATGCAGTTTGACACCCCTGGTATATTTGCTAATTGAGCTGAGATTTGTGTTGGGCAGGGGCCATTCACATGTCTTGATGTCGACAAATTCAAGAATTGGTATTGCAAGTCCTGTCCCAACTGTCAGTTAACAGCTCCCAATTTTCACTTCTGAAATCCCCTCGTGCAACTTACCATCAAGGCATGGCAAGAAAGGGACTCCATTGAAACTCCATGTTTGCTGGTTAAGCCAGAAAGGGACATTGAAGATGTCACAATAGCCAAGATGCTGTTGAAGACCAAAAAACAGCAATGTCAGCAATTGCTGCAATAAAACCGGGACCTGTTCTCAGATTTTACAGGGTGTACCGATGTCATAGAACACAAGTTTCTAACAAAACCCCATGTGTGGGTAAATTCAAAGCCCTACCTAATTCAATAGGCCCACCAAGAAGTGATCACCAAGGAACTAAAGCGTATGCTGAATCTCAGAGGTATTGAGGAATTTAAGAGCAGGTGTTCTAACTAGATTGTTTTCAATCCAAAACCCAATGCCGAATAGAGATTCTGTAATGATTATCTTATAAGCTGAATGATAGTCTCCAAATTCGACGCATATCCGATGAAGCATGTCCATGAGCTGATCGAGATACTTGGGCAGGCAAGGTATATAATCACATTGGATCTAACAAAAGGAGATTGGAAAATTTCCTTGTCTCAAGAAGCCAATGAGGAGACGGCTTTCTCTTAGCCCGATGGTTGCTTCCAATGTGTCTGGATGCTGGCCACTTTCCAGAGGACCATTGACCGGATCCTCACACACCACAAGAATTACGCTGTGGCATACTGTCCTGTACAATATTGCAATCTTCAGCCCAGACTGCGGAAGTTATCTGGAAAAGGTCCATTCAGTATTTGATGCTCTCAGGAAGGCAGGGTTCTTTCGAAATCCAAACAAATATGCCATGGGGAGAGAGGAGGCCAAATACTTGGATATGTAGTAGGTACAGGTGAAATCAAACCCCAGATTAATAAAGTGGATGCAATCCAGAACTGGCAGAAATGACTCTCAAAAAAGCAAGTTATGGCCTTTCTTGGAATTGTGGGGTACTACCTGAGGTTCATTGCAAACTTTGCCATGTGGCCAGACCCCTGTCATGGCCAAATGGACGTAGACGGCGGAGATGGCCTTTCAAGAACAGAAAATAGCTTTTGTTAATTTATATAGGACAAATTTGTACAATCATGACCACCATATCTGACAGAGGGAAAATGCTTGCTCTATCTGTTATTATGATTACATATATGCACATTATACATCCTGAATATAAAATACAAAGACTGCTACAGATGGATCTGGATAAGTTGGTAACTTGGGCTGAAAGGTGGCAGATGAGGTTTAACAATGATAAATGTAAGGTTATACACATGGGAAGAAGGAATTAATATCACCATTACACACTGAACGGGAAACCACTGGGTAAATCTGACAGGGAGAAGGACTTGGGGATCCTCTTATGACCTGGTGGTAAGGACAATAATGGACCTGGTGGTTAAGAGCACACGGAAAGACCTGATAGTTACTAATAATATAGGACGAGCTCTGAGATGTGGGAACTCTGCTGACTGCAATCCCTAATCCTATCACACACACTAGAAATAGCCGTGGATTGCTCCTAACGCTCCCTATGCAACTCAACACAGCCTAAGAAACTAGCTAACCCTAGAGATAGAAAAATAAAGCCTACCTTGCCTCAGAGAAATTCCCCAAAGGAAAAGGCAGCCCCCACATATAATGACTGTGAGTAAAGATGAAAATTACAAACACAGAGATGAAGTAGATTTAGCAAAGTGAGGCCCGACTTACTGAACAGACAGAGGATAGGAAAGGTAACTTTGCGGTCAGCACAAAAAACTACAAAAAGACCACGCAGAGGGCGCAAAAAGACCCTCCGCACCGACCGAGTGCGGAGGCACTCCCTTTGCATCCCAGAGCTTCCAGCAAGCAAGACAAAATCAAAATAGCAAGCTGGACAGAAAAACAGCAAACCAGAGAAAAACAAGCAGGAACTTAGCTTCTGCTGGGAAGACAGGTCACAAGAACGATCCAGGAGAGAACTAGACCAATACTGGAACATTGACAGGTGGCATGGAGCAATGATCTAAGTGGAGTTAAATGGAGCAGCCAGCTAACGAATTAACCTTGTCACCTTTTGAAGGAAACTCAGAAGCCGCAGCTCCACTCACAACCACCAGAGGAAGCCCATGGACAGAACCAGCTGAAGTACCATTCATGACCACAGGAGGGAGCTTGACAACAGAATTCACAACAGTCCCCCCCCCCCTTGAGCAGGGGTCACCGAACCCTCACCAGAGCCCCCAGGGCGACCAGGACGAGCCAAATGAAAGGCACGAACCAGATCGGCAGCATGAACATCGGAGGCAAAGACCCAGGAATTATCTTCCTGACCATAACCCTTCCACTTGACCAGGTACTGGAGTTTCCGTCTCGAAATACGAGAATCCAAAATCTTCTCCACCACATACTACAACTCCCCCTCAACCAACACCGGGGCAGGAGGATCAACGGATGGAACCACAGGCGCCACGTATCTCCGCAACAATGACCTATGGAATACATTATGGATGGCAAAAGAAGCTGGAAGGGTCAAACGAAACGACACAGGATTGAGAACCTCAGAAATCTTATACGGACCAATGAAACGAGGCTTAAACTTAGGAGAGGAAACCTTCATAGGAACATAACGAGACGACAACCAAACCAAATCCCCAACACGAAGTCGGGGACCCACACAGCGCCGGCGGTTAGCGAAACGTTGAGCCTTCTCCTGGGACAATGTCAAATTGTCCACCACATGAGTCCATATCTGCTGCAACCTATCCACCACAGTATCTACACCAGGACAGTCCGAAGACTCAACCTGCCCTGAAGAGAAACGAGGATGGAAACCAGAATTGCAGAAAAACGGCGAAACCAAAGTAGCCGAGCTGGCCCGATTATTAAGGGCGAACTCAGCCAAAGGCAAAAAGGACATCCAATCATCCTGATCAGCAGAAACAAAGCATCTCAGATATGTTTCCAAAGTCTGATTAGTTCGTTCGGTTTGGCCATTTGTCTGAGGATGGAAAGCCGAGGAAAAAGACAAATCAATGCCCATCCTAGCACAAAATGCTCGCCAAAACCTCGAAACAAACTGGGAACCTCTGTCCGAAACGATGTTCTCCGGAATGCCATGTAAACGAACCACATGCTGGAAAAACAATGGCACCAAATCAGAGGAGGAAGGCAATTTAGACAAGGGTACCAAATGGACCATCTTAGAGAAGCGATCACAAACCACCCAAATGACCGACATCTTTTGAGAGACAGGGAGATCCGAAATAAAATCCATAGAGATATGCGTCCAGGGCATCTTCGGGACCCGCAAGGGCAAAAGCAACCCACTGGCACGAGAACAGCAGGGCTTAGCCCGAGAACAAGTCCCACAGGACTGCACAAAAGAACGCACATCCCGCGACAAAGACGGCCACCAAAAGGATCTAGCCACCAAATCTCTGGTACCAAAGATTCCAGGATGACCAGCCAACACCGAACAATGAACCTCAGAGATAACTCTACTAGTCCATTTATCAGGGACAAACAGTTTCTCCGCTGGGCAACGGTCAGGTCTATCAGCCTGAAATTTTTGCAGCACCCGCCGCAAATCAGGGGAGATGGCAGACAAAATTACCCCCTCTTTGAGAATACCCGCCGGCTCAGGAACACCCGGAGAGTCGGGCACAAAACTCCTTGACAGGGCATCAGCCTTCACATTCTTAGAGCCTGGAAGGTACGAAACCACAAAATCAAAACGGGAGAAAAATAGCGACCAACGAGCCTGTCTAGGATTCAACCGTTTGGCAGACTCGAGATAAGTCATATTCTTGTGATCCGTCAAGACCACCACGCGATGCTTGGCTCCTTCAAGCCAATGACACCATTCCTCGAATGCCCACTTCATGGCCAACAACTCTCGATTGCCAACATCATAATTGCGCTCAGCAGGCGAAAACTTTCTAGAAAAGAAGGCACATGGTTTCATCACCGAGCCATCAGAACTTCTTTGCGACAAAACAGCCCCTGCTCCAATCTCAGAAGCATCAACCTCGACCTGAAACGGAAGCGAAACATCTGGCTGGCACAACACAGGGGCAGAAGAAAAACGACGCTTCAACTCCTGAAAAGCTTCCACAGCCGCAGAAGACCAATTGACCACATCAGCACCCTTCTTGGTCAAATCAGTCAACGGTTTAGCAACACTAGAAAAATTACTGATGAAGCGACAATAAAAATTAGCAAAGCCCAGGAACTTTTGCAGACTCTTCACAGATGTCGGCTGAGTCCAATCATAAATGGCCTGGACTTTAACAGGATCCATCTCGATAGTAGAAGGGGAAAAAATGAAACCCAAAAATGAAACCTTCTGAACTCCAAAGAGACACTTTGACCCCTTCACAAACAAAGAATTTGCACGAAGGACCTGAAACACCATTCTGACCTGCTTCACGTGAGACTCCCAATCATCCGAGAAGACCAAAATATCATCCAAATATACAATCAGGAATTTATCCAGGTACTCACGGAAGATGTCATGCATAAAGGAATGAAATACTGATGGAGCATTGGAAAGCCCGAATGGCATAACCAGGTACTCAAAATGGCCCTCGGGCGTATTAAATGCTGTTTTCCATTCATCGCCCTGTTTAATACGCAGAAGATGATACGCACCACGAAGATCTATCTTGGTGAACCAACTAGCCCCCTTAATCCGAGCAAATAAATCCGACAGCAGCGGCAAAGGGTACTGAAATTTGACTGTGATCTTATTAAGAAGGCGGTAATCAATACAAGGTCTCAAAGAACCATCCTTCTTGGCCACAAAAAAGAACCCTGCTCCCAATGGTGACGACGACGGGCGAATATGACCCTTCTCCGAGGATTCCTTTATATAACTCCGCATAGCGGCGTGCTCTGGCACAGATAAATTGAACATTCGACCCTTAGGAAACTTACTACCAGGAATCAAATTGATAGCACAATCGCAATCCCTATGAGGAGGTAGGGCTCTGGATTTGGGCTCATCAAATACATCCCGGTAATCCGACAAAAACTCCGGGACTTCAGAAGGGGTGGATGACGAAATAGACAAAAATGGAACATCACCATGTACCCCCTGACAACCCCAGCTGGACACAGACATAGATTTCCAATCCAATACTGGATTATGGACCTGTAGCCATGGCAACCCCAAAACGACCACATCATGCAGATTATGCAACACCAAAAAGCGAATATCCTCCTGATGTGCAGGAGCCATGCACATGGTCAATTGGGTCCAGTACTGAGGCTTATTCTTGGCCAAAGGCGTAGCATCAATTCCTCTCTATGGAATAGGATACTGCAAGGGCTCCAAGAAAAAACCACAGCGCCTAGCAAACTCCAAGTCCATCAAATTCAGGGCAGCGCCTGAATCCACAAATGCCATAACAGAATAGGATGACAAAGAGCAAATCAAAGTAACGGACAAAAGAAATTTCGACTGTACCGTACCAATGGTAGCAGACCTAGCGAAACGCTTAGTGCGCTTAGGACAATCGGAGATAGCATGAGTGGAATCACCACAGTAAAAACACAGCCCATTCCGACGTCTGTGTTCTTGCCGTTCAGCTCTGGTCAAAGTCCTATCACATTGCATAGGCTCAGGTCTATGCTCAGATAATACCGCCAAATGGTGCACAGCTTTACGCTCACGCAAGCGTCGATCGATCTGAATGGCCAAAGACATAGACTCATTCAGACCAGCAGGCATGGGAATTCCCACCATGACATCCTTAAGGGCTTCAGAGAGACCCTTTCTGAAAATTGCTGCCAGGGCACATTCATTCCACTGAGTGAGTACAGACCACTTCCTAAACTTCTGACAATATATTTCTACCTCATCCTGACCCTGACACAGAGCCAGCAAGATTTTCTCTGCCTGATCCACTGAATTAGGTTCATCATAAAGCAATCCGAGCGCCAGAAAAAACGCATCAACATCACGCAATGCCGGATCTCCTGGCGCAAGGGAAAATGCCCAGTCTTGAGGGTCGCCACGTAACAAAGAAATAATGATTTTCACTTGTTGAACAGGGTCACCTGAGGAGCGAGGTTTCAAAGCAAGAAACAATTTACAATTATTTTTGAAATTCAGAAACTTAGATCTATCCCCAAACAACAAATCAGGAATTGGAATCCTAGGCTCTAACATCGGATTCTGAACCACAAAATCTTGAATGTTTTGTACCCTTGCAGTGAGATTATCCATACAAAAGGACAGACCTTGAATGTCCATATCTACACCTGTATCCTGAACCACCCAGAGGTAAAGGGGAAAAGAGAGACAAAACACACTGCAAAGAAAAAAAAATGGTCTCAGCACTTCTCTTATCCCTCTAGTGAGATGCATTAATACTTTGGGCCACCTGTACTGTTATGACCTGGTGGTAAGGACAATAATGGACCTGGTGGTTAAGAGCACACGGAATGACCTGATAGTTACTAATAATATAGGACGAGCTCTGAGACGTGGGAACTCTGCTGACCGCAATCCCTAATCCTATCACACACACTAGAAATAGCCGTGGATTGCTCCTAACGCTCCCTATGCAACTCGACACAGCCTAAGAAACTAGCTAACCCTAGAGATAGAAAAATAAAGCCTACCTTGCCTCAGAGAAATTCCCCAAAGGAAAAGGCAGCCCCCACATATAATGACTGTGAGTAAAGATGAAAATTACAAAGTCCAATAGTAGAAAAAACACACATCCGCACTGCTCAAAGGTCAAACTCAATGACCGCATAATATTATTGGTCTAGCACCACAGAAAGTGATACTGGCTGTATGAATCCTTTACACCTGAATCAACGGGGTGCTGCTGCCAGAAAAAATGTATACAGAATCCATGGCAAAATAGAAAAAGTAGGCGCGCACTTACCCTGTTGCGGTGAATATCACTTTATTAGGACATATAAACAAACGGATAGCAGGGAGGGATAGAGTCAGCCACGGACAACGATCGTTTTGTGCTCTACGGCACTTCAACGGGTCCTAACGCTGAGTGGAACAGGAAGGAGTTTTATAGACCCATCCGGATCCCAAACTCCTCCCCCTGGACTCCAAACATAAACAGTGTTACATTTAAAACAAAATGATGGTAAAAACAACAATGATAAAATAGCACATGCTGAGAACTACAAATAAACCGAATATAGCTTTTAGAAACAAAGATTGAGACACTTTTATAAGAAAACCGACATGTTGACTTTGTCATTCAAACCAGATGGTCCTGCTGCGTCTGCGCGCAGGATCCATCTGGCTTCCCTGCGCAGCAGGAGGCGGCGCAAATCCCCTCCTCCCTCAGGCAACGAAACCCGCTCCAAACCTGCAAATCTCAGTACTTGGGCATCTCCTGCATGGTAAGTGTGTAGATGGTCTATTAACCTCGGAGCTCCTTTCCCTGTTCTAATGGAATAAAAATGCTCCCTAATCCGAACAAATAGCAGGCGAAATATTTTGCCAATGTAGAAACGTCTACACGGACAAAAAAGAACGTAGACGACATGGGTAGTCCTACAAGAAATAAAGTCCCGTACAGTATGCTGGATATGACCTACTCTAATTCTAGTACCTGTATGATGGTACTTGCAGAAATTGCAACCCCCACATGTGAAGTTGCCTTTAGGGATACTATCCGTGAGCCAATTATTTTTGGTAGTAACAAAGCGGTTGCGGACTATGCTGTCTCTAATGTTACTACTGCGACGGCTAGCGAAGAGAGGTCCCCTATCTATTATTTCTTTAAGGTCAGTATCTTGTCGTAAAATACACCAATTTTTACGTATGACGGTTCTGATGTGGTTGTCAAGAGGGCCAAATTTAAAACTAAAGACAAACTTTTTTTCTTCTTTTTGTCTTTTTTTAGAGGTGGTGGAAACATCCGTGGCTGCTGCTTTATCGTAGGCAGTTTTTAAAATGGACGGGGGGTACCCACGTTTCTTAAATCTTCCAATCAAATCGACTGACTGCTGCGCAAAACCTGCAGGATCACTATTGATTCTCTTAACCCTAAGAAGTTGACTATAGGGCAGAGATCCCTTCATGTATGGCGGATGAGCACTTTTATAATGTAATAAATTATTACATGCCGAGGGTTTACGATGTACTCTGGTGGAGATCCCCCCGTCTTTAATATGTAACTGGACATCCAAAAAGACCAAATTGGTACCTCAAAATTGCGAGGTAAACCCCATGTTCATGGTATTGGATGTCCCCAGGTACCTCACGAACTCCGTGAAGGCATCCTGGTGCCCATCCCACACCATGAACATGTCATCGACATACCTAGCATATAGCTTGATATTCGAAGAAATGGGTTTTTGTTGGAATAAATATATTCCTCCTCAAACCTCGCAAGAAAAAGGTTTGCCAGGGTACCCATAGCGGTACCCACCGTCTGCAGGTACCACTGGCCATCAAAAGAAAAAGCATTGTGTTCTAAAATGAACGAGAGTCCATCACAAATGAATTCCACAGTGTCATGACCAGTGACATCAATCGAAGTCAAAGCATATGACTCCTGCCATTCAAAATCCTTAATCACATTCAGAAAGTCTCCCGTGTCTTTAATAAATGTAGGGACATCCAATAGCAGGGAGCGCAGAAGCCAGTCGATGTAAGAGGAGATAGGCTCAGTTAAAGAACCAACCCCTGACACTATGGGACGGCCAGGGGGGGCTTCCACTGATTTGTGTAATTTCGGTATGTGATACCAATGTGGGCGTCTCGGAAAGTCCGGTAATAGCTTTTCAGCCTGTTTACAAGAAAACACCTTTTTATTCACAAAATTTCTTAGCAAAGAACGCAAAAGATTTTAAAATTTTACCGTAGGGTCCCCCTTAAGCTTCAAATATGTTGTATCATCTGACTAGGGTTGAGCGACCTTTACTTTTATAGGATCGGGTCGGGTTTCACGAAACCCGACTTTTTCAAAAGTCGGGTCGAGTGAAATCGGCCGATCCTATAAAAAAGTCGGGGTCGGGGTCGGCCGAAACTCGAAACCCAATGCAGTGCATTGGGTTTCTAATGGTTCCCAGGGTCTGAAGGAGCGGAAACTCTCCTTCAGGCCCTGCGATCCATATTTAAGTGTAAAATAAAGAATTAAAATAAAAAATATTGCTATACTTACCCTCTGACGCGCCCTGGTACTAACCGGGAACCTTCCTTCCTTAGAATCAGCCTTCCAGGACCTTGCGGTGACGTCGCGGTGACGTCGCGGCTTGTGATTGGCCACGTGGCCGCCCATGTGACCGCTCGCGCGACCAATCACAAGCCGCGACGTCACCGCGACGTCACCGAAGGTCCTGGAAGGGCTGATTCTTAGGAAGGAAGGCTGCCGGAAAGAAGCAGGGCGCGTCTGTGGGTGAGTATATTCCTATTAGGTATATACTCACCCTCGGACGCGCCCTGCTTCTTTCCGGCAGCCTTCCTTCCTAAGAATCAGCCCTTCCAGGACCTTCGGTGACGTCGCGGTGACGTCGCGGCTTGTGATTGGTCGCGCGAGCGGTCACATGGGCGGCCGCGCGACCAATCACAAGCCGCGACGTCACCGTGACGTCACCGCAAGGTCCTGGAAGGCTGATTCTAAGGAAGGAAGGTTCCCGGTTAGTACCAGGGCGCATCAGAGGGTAAGTATGGCGATATTTTTTATTTTAATTCTTTATTTTACACTGAAATATGTATTTCGATACCAATTCCCGATATCTTAAACATATCGGGAATCGGTATCGGAATTCCGATTCCATATTCAGAAGATCGCCGACTTCATGGCCGACCCCACACAGGGGTCGGGTCGGGTTTCATGAAACCCGACTTTGCCAAAAGTCGGCGACTTCTGAAAATTGCTGACCTGTTTCGCTCAACCCTACATCTGACAACTGTCTCAATGCCTCTGTTTTGTAGTATTCTCTTGTAAGCAGCACCACGTTGCCACCTTTATCCGCACTGCGGACAACCACATCAGACCAGCCCTGTATTTCACCTAAAGCTTGTTTTTCCTTTAAAAGAAGGTTTTCTATGGGCTTTTCATATATTAAAGCCTCCATGTCTTTTAAAACCTGCGATTGAAAAACGTCTACAAGATTGCCTCGGGCTACTGGGGGCATGTAGGTAGATTTATTACCTCCAGTGAAAGGTGCAATTACTCTATCTTTATGACTTACAGAAACCGGTGTAATACTCATAGAATCCAGAAGGTCACAGGTCTACTCCCGCACATCACCAAATGGGTCCTCTGTAACAAAAAAGCCCAGGGGACCCACATGGCAAGGTGACTCACCTGGGAACACTTCACGGGGGGTCGCATGATTATTAACTGCAGAAAACGACTTACACAAATGAATCTTGCGAACCGCCTTGAAAAGGTCGATTTTAAAATCTACCAGATTGAATGGTTCTGCTATACAAAAATTTAATCCTTTGGACAAAACCGACAGATGTGCTTCACTCAAGGTTCGTGGGGTTAAATTAACAACCGCTACTTCGTTGGTCGCCACGAAACTTGTCACCTTTTCTTTGGATTTTCTTCTGCCATTTCTCCTACCCCCTCGGCGCGTCCTGCGTCTAAAGGGGAAACACCTGAAATAGATGCTGGTGGCAAAGGCGTTTGACTATTAGATGTACAAGGATCCTCTGTAGCACTTGAGTCTGAGTCTGTTGTAAGGTAATCTTTTTTATTTTTGTTCTTTTTAAACAGGGACTTGTTACGTCCTTGTCCCTTGTTCTGATTCCATTTGTTGCGGGATCTACGATGACCTTCTGATAGGCTGCCTTTTTTCCAAGTAAAAATTCTCTCTGTTTCAAAATCAATTTTGTCCCTTATAAATTTGTCTCTTTTCCTTTGCTTTATCTCATTTTGCAGAATAACCAGTTTTGTGTCAAGTCAAAATTACAAACACAGAGATGAAGTAGATTTAGCAAAGTGAGGCCCGACTTACTGAACAGACAGAGGATAGGACAGGTAACTTTGCGGTCAGCACAAAAAATTACAAAAAGACCACGCAGAGGGCGCAAAAGACCCTCCGCACCGACTCACGGTGCGGAGGCGCTCCCTCTGCGTCCCAGAGCTTCCAGCAAGCAAGACAAAATCAAAATAGCAAGCTGGACAGAAAAATAGCAAACCAGAGAAAAACAAGCAGGAACTTAGCTTCTGCTGGGAAGACTGGTCACAAGAACGATCCAGGAGAGAACTAGACCAATACTGGAACATTGACAGGTGGCATGGAGCAATAATCTAAGTGGAGTTAAATAGAGCAGCCAGCTAACGAATTAACCTCGTCACTTGTGGAAGGAAACTCAGAAGCCGCAGCTCCACTCACAACCACCAGAGGAAGCCCATGGACAGAACCAGCCGAAGTACCATTCATGACCACAGGAGGGAGCTTGACAACAGAATTCACAACAGGATCCTAGTTAATGATAAACTTACCTGGAGCAGCCAGTGCCAGGCAGCAGCTACCAAGGCAAACAGGATCATGGGGTGCATTAAGAGGTCTGGATACACATGATGAGAGCATTATACTGCCTCTGTACAAATCCCTAGTTAGACCGCACATGGAGTACTGTGTCTAGTTTTGGGCACCGGTGCTCAGGAAGGATATAATGGAACTAGAGAGAGTACAAAGGAGGGCAACAAAATTAATAAAGGGGATGGGAGAACTACAATATCCAGATTGAAGACACAAAAGAGAATAGTAAAACCAAAAACACTCAGTTTGAAAAAATGTTGCAGTAATCCGCAAGTGCTAGTAAAAGATGTAAAAAACAGGGTATTTGGTTGATACGTTTTTTGCAAAAAATGTATACTAAGCTGCTCTACCAATCTTCACGGTATACCCTTATCAGAGCAGTCCTAACTAATGTATGCAATCCCTATCTGATGTATTTAAAAACCTGATCATCTGTATATAACCTGTGTGAACAGGGTTCAGAGAGGAAAAATCCATGTGTGCATACAGGGTAGAAAAGCTTTTGTGCAGATAGCCCAAGAGGAGTGGTGGAACTCCCCAGTCTTGTAGACACAAGAGAACAATTATGGAAACAGGAACACATGGGCTACTTGCACAGTGAACAAGTCTGTATGATCATGTTCACACACCACCAAGAAACCTGAAGACACAAAAGAGAATAGTAAAACCAAAAACACTCAGTTTGAAAAAATGTTGCAGTAATCCGCAAGTGCTAGTAAAAGATGTAAAAAACAGGGTATTTGGTTGATACGTTTTTTGCAAAAAATGTATACTAAGCTGCTCTACCAATCTTCACGGTATACCCTTATCAGAGCAGTCCTAACTAATGTATGCAATCCCTATCTGATGTATTTAAAAACCTGATCATCTGTATATAACCTGTGTGAACAGGGTTCAGAGAGGAAAAATCCATGTGTGCATACAGGGTAGAACAGCTTTTGTGCAGATAGCCCAAGAGGAGTGGTGGAACTCCCCAGTCTTGTAGACACAAGAGAACAATTATGGAAACAGGAACACATGGGCTACTTGCACAGTGAACAAGTCTGTATGATCATGTTCACACACCACCAAGAAACCAGTCTTCAGGTTTCTTGGTGGTGTGTGAACATGATCATACAGACTTGTTCACTGTGCAAGTAGCCCATGTGTTCCTGTTTCCAATATCCAGATTGAATAGCAAAATTAGGATTATTTAGTCTAGAAAAAAGACGACTGAGGGGCGATCTAATAACCATGTATAAGTATATAAGGGGACAATACAAATATCTCGCTGAGGATCTGTTTATACCAAGGAAGGTGACGGGCACAAGGGGGCATTCTCTGCGTCTGGAGGAGAGAAGGTTTTTCCACCAACATAGAAGAGGATTCTTTACTGTTAGGGCAGTGAGAATCTGGAATTGCTTGCCTGAGGAGGTGGTGATGGTGAACTCAGTCGAGGGGTTCAAGAGAGGCCTGGATGTCTTCCTGGAGCAGAACAATATTGTATCATACAATTATTAGGTTCTGTAGAAGGACGTAGATCTGGGGATTTATTATGATGGAATATAGGCTGAACTGGATGGACAAATGTCTTTTTTCGGCCTTACTAACTATGTTACTATGTTACTATGACATTATTCAGGCTATTTCTAACAAAAAAACTACAGCCTCCAAGAAATAAGCTTTCATAAAGCTAAGTTAATGGAAAATGAATAATGTTATTGCTAGTGTTGAGCGATACCGTCCGATACTTGAAAGTATCAGTATCGGATAGTATCGGCCGATACCCGAAAAGTATCGGATATCGCCGATACCGATATCCGATACCAATACAAGTCAATGGGACACCAAGTATCAGAAGGTATCCTGATGGTTCCCAGGGTCTGAAGGAGAGGAAACTCTCCTTCAGGCCCTGGGATCCATATTAATGTGTAAGATAAAGAATAAAAATAAAAAATATTGATATATTCACCTCTCCGGCGGCCCCTGGACATCACCGCGGGTAACCGGCAGGCTTCTTTGTTTAAAATGAGCACGTTTAGGACCTGAGAATGACGTCGCGGCTTCTGATTGGTCGCGTGCCGCTCATGTGACCGCCACGCGACCAATCAGAAGCCGCGACGTCATTCGCAGGTCCTAAATTCCTAGAATGAGGAGTTTAGTGCCTGAGAATGACGTCGCGGTTTGTGATTGGTCGCGTGGCGGTCACATGAGCGGCACGCGACCAATCAGAAGCCGCGACGTCATTCTCAGGTCCTAAACGCGCTCATTTTAAACAAAGAACCCTGCCGGTTACCAGCGGTGATGTCCAGGGGCCGCCGGAGAGGTGAATAAATCAATATTTTTTATTTTAATTCTTTATTTTACACATCACTATGGATCCGATACCGTTTCCCGATACCACAAAAGTATCGGAACTCGGTATCGGAATTCCGATACCGCAAGTATCGGCCGATACCCGATACTTGCGGTATCGGAATGCTCAACACTAGTTATTGCTAATCTTTATGGCTAAAGATTAGTTCTGCAAAGTTACTAAAACACATACAGTATATATTGTACTACTGTACTTAAACCGACCCCTAGAAGTATAATGAAATTTATATTGCAAAACTAAATAAAAGTTAATTAACAAATGAATTACCGTATATACTCGAGCATAAGTGTTATGAAAGGCAATTCAGAATCACAATGGACATGGAGGTCAGAGCACATACAGTGATCTGACAATAACCCAAAATAATAGAACGAGCTCTGAGACGTGGGAACTCTGCAGACCGCAATCCCTAATCCTATCAAACCACACTAAAGGTAGCCGTGGAGCGCTCCTGACCAGAACCTAGGCGCCTCGTCACAGCCTGAGAAACTAGCTAGTCCTGAAGATAGAAAAATAAGCCTACCTTGCCTCAGAGAAATTCCCCAAAGGAAAAGGCAGCCCCCCACATATAATGACTGTGAGTAAGATGAAAACACAAACATAGAGATGAAACAGATTTAGCAAAGTGAGGCCCGACTAGCTGAACAGAACGAGGATAGGGAAGATAACTTTGCGGTCAGCACAAAAACCTATAAATAACCACGCAGAGGGGACAAAAAGACCCTCCGCACCGACTAACGGTACGAAGGTGGTCCCTCTGCGTCTCAGAGCTTCCAGCAGGCGAGAAAAACCAATAAAGCAAGTTGGACTGAAAAATAGCAACAAAATAACATAAGCAAAACTTAGCTTTGCAGAGCAGCAGGCCACAGGAATGATCCAGGGAAAAAACAAGTCCAAAACTGGAACATTGACAGGAAGCATGGATCAAAGCATCAGGTGGAGTTAAGTAGAGAAGAAGCTAACGAGCTCACCAGATCACCTGAGGGAGGAAACTCAGAAGCTGCAGTACCACTTTCCTCCACAAACGGAAGATCCCAGAGAGAATCAGCCGAAGTACCACTTGTGACCACAGGAGTGAACTCTGCCACAGAATTCACAACATATAAGCCAACCCCCCTAATTTTGCCACAAAAATCTGGGAAAACTTAATGACTCGAGTATAAGCCTAGGGTGGGAAATGCAGCAGCTACCGGTAAATGTCAAAAGTAGTGTTGAGCGATACCGTCCGATACTTGAAAGTATCGGTATCGGATAGTATCGGCCGATACCCGAAAAATATCGGATATCGCCGATACCGATATCCGATACCAATACAAGTCAATGGGACATCAAGTATCGGAAGGTATTCTCATGGTTCCCAGGGTCTGAAGGAGAGGAAACTCTCCTTCAGGCCCTGGGATTCATAGGGATGTGTAAAATAAAGAATTAAAATAAAAAATATTGATATATTTACCTCTCCGGCGGCCCCTGAACTCAGCGCGGGTAACCGGCAGGCTTCTTTGTTCAAAATCAGCGCTTTTAGGACCTGAGAATCACGTCCCGGCTTCTGATTGGTCGCGGGCCGCCCATGTGACCGGCACGCGACCAATCACAAGCCGCGACGTCACCGCAAGCTATTAGCGCGCTCTTTTTTGAAAAATGAGCGCGTTAATGACTTTCAAAGACGTAGCGGCTTGTGATTGGTCGCGGCCACGCGACCAATCACATGCCGCTACGTCTTTGAAAGCCATTAACGCGCTCATTTTTAAAAATGAGCGCGTTAATAGCTTGCGGTGACGTCGCGGCTTGTGATTGGTCGCGGCCACGCGACCAATCACCAGCCGCTACGTATTTGAAAGCCATTAACGCGCTCATTTTTAAAAATGAGCGCGTTAATAGCTTGCGGTGACGTCGCGGCTTGTGATTGGTCGCGTGGCCACGACCAATCACAAGCCGCTACGTCTTTGAAAGCCATTAACGCGCTCATTTTTAAATATGAGCGCGTTAATAGCTTGCGGTGACGTCGCGGCTTGTGATTGGTCGCGTGGCCGCGACCAATCACAAGCCGCTACGTCTTTGAAAGTCATTAACGCGCTCATTTTTCAAAAAAGAGCGCGCTAATAGCTTGCGGTGACGTCGCGGCTTGTGATTGGTCGCGTGCCGGTCACATGGGCGGCCCGCGACCAATCAGAAGCCGGGACGTGATTCTCAGGTCCTAAAAGCGCTGATTTTGAACAAAGAAGCCTGCCGGTTACCCGCGCTGAGTTCAGGGGCCGCCGGAGAGGTAAATATATCAATATTTTTTATTTTAATTCTTTATTTTACACATCTCTATGTATCCGATACCGATACCCGATATCACAAAAGTATCGGATCTCGGTATCGGAATTCCGATACCGCAAGTATCGGCCGATACCCGATACTTGCGATATCGGAATGCTCAACACTAGTCAAAAGTAAAAATAGATACGAATAAAAGTAAAATTAATTGAGACATCAGTAGGTTAAGTGTTTTTGAATATCCATATTGAATCAGGAGCCCCATATAATCCTGCATAAAGATTAATAATGGCCCCATGAGATGCTCCATAGACACATTTGCCCAATATAATGCTGCACAAATGCTGATTATGGCCCCATAAGATGCTCCATAAAGATATTTGCCACATATAGTGCTGCACAAACCTTGAGTATGGCCCTATAAGATGCTCCATACAGACACTTGCCCCATTTATCGTAATGCTCCACAAACGTTAATTATGGCCCCATACAGACACTTGCCCCATATAGTGCTCCACAAACGTTAATTATGGCCCCATACAGACACTTGCCCCATATAGTGCTCCACAAACGTTAATTATGGCCCCATACAGACACTTGCCCCATACAGTGCTGCACAAACGTTATGGCCCCATAGATGCTCCATACAAACACTTGCCCCATATAGTGCTGCACAAACGTTAAGGCCCCATATAGTGCTGCAAACGTTATGGCCCCATATAGTGCTGCACAAACGTTATGGCCCCATAGATGCTCCATACAGACACTTGCCCCATTTGCTGTTGCGGCGATAAAAAAAAAAAAATCACATACTCACCTGTCCGTCGCTCAGGGCCCCGGCACTTTCAATATTCACCTGACTTCGTTTCGGCGCCACTCCATCTTCAGCATCTTCTGCACTAACGTTCAGGCTGAGGGCGCGCACTAACCACATCACCGCGCCCTCTGACCTGAGCATCACAGCTGAAGAGGGAGCGGCGCTCAGAATGAGGAGCAGGTGAATATCGCGCAGCGCTGCGCTCCTCTCCCCGTTATACTCACCTGGTCCTGGCGCTATACAGTCCCTGCTTCCCCGATGCCGCAGCTTCATCCTGTACTGAGTGGTCACCGTTACCACTCATTACAGTAATGAATATGTGGCTCCACCTCTATTGGAGGTGGAGACGCATATTCATTACTCTAATGAGCAGTACCAGTACTGCTCAGACAGGAAGAAGCTGGCGGCGCCGGGGAAGCCAGGGACGAGCAGGGACCGCGCCAGGAGTAGGTGAGTATAATTAGACAGCCCCCACTCCCCCTCCCCTGCCTGACTCCTGGGTATGACTCAAGTATAAGCCTAAAGGGGGACTTTCAGCCCAAAAAAGTGGGCTGAAAATCTCAGCTTAAACTCGAGTATATACGGTATATTACTATTTAACCCTTTCACATCAGAGCCTATTTTTTGTCTTCATGACTGGGCCAATTTTTTCAACTCTGGTCTGTGTCACATTATAAGGTAATAATTCTGTTATTTCTGTTATGCTGTAATGTCTATTGTCTGTACAAGTCCCCTCTATAATTTGTAAAGCGCTGCAGAATATGTTGGCGCTATATAAATAAAAATTATTATTATTATTATATAAAATTATTATATTCTGGAATGCTTCAACGTACAACACTGATTCTGAGACTGTTTTTTCATTGCATATTGTACTTCATGATAGTGGTAAAATGTGCTCTTTATGACGTGTTTATTTTAAAAATTTTCATTTTTATGCACTTAAACCATAGCGTTATGTCTCACAAACTAGTTAATAAACAACATTTCCCACACATCTACTTTACCACAGCACAATTTTTTAAACTTATTTTTTTTTTGTTAGGAAATTATAAGAGTTAAAATTTTATCAGCAATTTCTAATTTTTACGACAAAATTTACAAAACCATTTTTTTTACTCACCACATCACATTTGAAGTGACTTTGAGGGGCCTATTTGGCAGAAAATACCCAAAATTTACACCTTTTTATAAGCTGCACCCCTCAATTTGCTCAGAACTATATTCAAGAACTTTATTAAGCCTTCAAGTGCTTCACAGGAATTAATTAAATTTGGAAAGAAAAAATGAAAGTTTTATATTTTCCCACAAAAATTTTACTTTTGCCCAAATTTTTCATTTTACAAAGGAAACAGGAGAAAATGCACCATAAAATTTGTTGTGCGATTTATACGCTGATACCCCATAAATGGTGGAAAGCTACTGTTTGGGCACATGGCAGGGCTCAGAAAGGAAGGAGCACCATTTGACTTTTGTAATGCAAAATTGTCTGAAATCGATAGTGGATGCCATGCCGCGTTCTGAGCGTCTCTGAGGGGCCTAAAAAATGGAAACACGAAAAATTTTACCCCATTTTGGAAACTAGACCCCTCAAGGAATTTATCCAGATGCCCTGTGAGCACCTTGAATCCTCAGGCGCTTCACAAAATTTTATAATGTTGAGCCATGACAGTTAAAAAACACATTGTTACCACATAAATGCTATTATAGCCCCATTTTTTTTTATTTCACAAGACTAGCAAGATAAAATAGACACCAAAATTTGTTGTGCAATTTCTCCTGAGTGTGCTGATACCCAATATGTGGTGGAAAACTAATGTCTGAGAGTACGATACGGCTAAGTAGGGAAAGAGCGCAATTTGACTCTTGGAATGCAAAGTTGGCTGAAATCGATAGAGGATGCCATGTAGCATTTAGAGAGCCCCTGAAGTGCCTAAACAGTGGAAACCCCCAACAAGTGACCCAAGCTTCAAAACTAGACCCCTTGAGGAATCCATAAGTCTGTGTGATGACAATCTTTATACCACAAGTGCCTCACATAATTTTTAAATATTGGGACGTGAAAATGAAGTATTATTTTTTTTTTTCATGAAAAAGTTGATTTAGTCTCAAATTTCCTATTTTCACAAGGGTAAAAGGAGAAAATGGACCCCACAGTCAATTGTACAATTTTTCCTGAGTATGCCAATACCCCATATGAGGCAGTAAACTACATTTCAGCCAGAAGGGAAGGAGCGCCATATTGGAGAGCAGATTTTCCTTGAATTGTTTGTGAGTGACATGTCACATTGTCAGACCCCCTGAGGTGCCAGAACAGCAGAAGCCCCCAAAAGTGACTGCATTTTCCAAAATACTTCCCTGAATGAATTCATCTAGTGGTGCATTGAGCATGCTGACACCACTGCTGTTCCATAGAAATGTATATCATTGGGTGGTGAAGAAAAAATAATTACGTTTTTACCACTAAAATGTTGTTTTGTTCCAAAAGAATTTATTGGGTTTTCCAAACTTTTTAACTGGGGAGGGTAGATCAGAGGGGGGGGAAGGGAGGGAAAGGGAGGGATATGAGTGTAGGGAAAGTACCCCTATAAAGATAGTGGAGACGGACCGTCACACAATACAGTAAGAATATACAAAGTTGGAGTGGCATAGAGATAAAGCATCATAGTAGGCTTGTAGAGCAATATAGTGGCCATTATTTTACATATAAGAAACAAATATATGAAAGCCACACCTAAACTTGATTAGATAAATCTGACGATGTGTTGCAGCTCCAAAAATACAACCTAAAAACAAAAAGGTTAGTTAAGAAATGCATAGACATAAATAATGCATTAGCTCTGAAGCTGTTCAGTGATGGCATATTATACACGTAAGTATAGATGGCTCAAAAGCTGTCCAGTAGAAATGAAGATTATGTGAAGGCCTGTCGGCTCCCGGTCATCATCAGATGACCTATGGACCTTGTGGGCAAAATGTTCGGTTCAAACACAGGCTGTGACGTGGACTAAACGTAAAGAAGTGAGATGTCCCTCAAAGTTCTCAATTTGGTTTGGGTTTGGACGTAGGGCCAGGAGGAGATCTAGGAGGACCAATTCCTGCACAATCCAGGAAGTCCGCCGCCCCATCTGGAGATGTGAAGGTGCGCCACTTTGCTGCAAAATAGAATCTTAGGCTGGAGAACTGATGCCAAATGTACTGCATTCCAGCCTGCTGCAGTCTATAGGTGACGTGTTGGAATGATTTTCGTTTTTGTAGAGTATCCTTACACAAGTCCCTGTAGAAGGACAAGTGGCTGTATGGGGAAGAGAGAAATTTTGATTCCCTTGCGACATCAAGCAATGAGTCTCTTAACCAGTTGGGATAGAATGAGACAATTACGTCTGCAGCTAGATTTGATGAGAGAGACGGTGGTCTGGGTATCCTGAATGCTTTCGCAACTAAGTTTTTCCCTTTCGTATCAGGGAGCAGGTAAGATATCATAGATGAGACATAGTCTCCCAGTTGAGATTTTCCCACAGATTCTGGGATTCCTCGGATTTTCAGGTTGTTCTTTCTTTTAAAGTTTTCAAAATCTGATAAGTTGTTCTTAAATGTGACTATATCCTTTTTTAGATTGGTCATAGGATCTGGTTGTATAGGTTCACCCCCTGTATTATGGGAAGACTTCAACTCGTGATGTTCCCTAGAGGCGTCAGACTTTTTCAGGGTGACGGGAGGTTTGACAGAGGACACTTTAAAGTTAGAGGTTGGAACAGCATTAATTTGTGAAAAAATGTCTTTAAATAGTTTTTTGAAGATTTTCTCAGATGTTCTGGTTCCCGTTATGTCCATAGATGTTAGGAGAGCCTTACATAGATTAACCATGAATTTCACTAAGGGGTAGCTGTCAGAGGCTGAGATTTTGTCTATCAAGGAGTAATTAGGGACCTCATAGCAAGACTGTTCCTGCTCCATGTCGCTATTATCTGAGGACTTTGACATGTTGTCTGAGCCGCCCAAATCCTCAGTGTCGCTAGACCCCTCTGAGTACCCGTCTGAGCCTGATAGGCCCTCATTGTCAAAGTCATCAGAGGAACCGTTGTAGTCAATGTCGTTGGAAACTGAAGATTCCATACGGTTGTCTGGGTGTGCATATTTCTCTTCTAATGGTGACATAGGAGGGTCAGGGGTTAACTGAGAATAGTCAGTAGTGGGCTGATCTTTAGATATCCCTCCAGTAAGGGTTTCAAGTTGTGCATTGAGTGAGTCAATAAGTGCCTGGGGCATCGTTGCAGCAAGTTCTGCTATTTCTCTTAGTGAAGAGGATTTATTCCTACACATATTGGATTTATTTATTGAGGATACACAGTCATTGGTGGTGTTGAGCTGGATCCCCAGCTCCAGTGATAGTACCTCTTCCTCCTCAAAATTCAGCAATGGAGGTGATAGGGAGTTGTCTCTGTGATTGTGCCCCTGTTGTGGGTACGATTCTGTCCCATCGCTAAGGGGTCTGTCCCAGTCTGATGAATTACACTTATTGCCGCTTCTTTTATCATTAGGCAGTTTCCCCCTCCTGCTCTGGAGGGGTGTGCGGCACCCGTAATGCTTTCTCTCAGGGTGTAATGTAGCGGTTAAGCCTTGCCGCTGCTCTCCGGCTTCACCATCCTCTGCCGCCACGCCCCGTGATTGATCCCCTCTGCCCCCTTTATATCCAGGTACGAACTCTTGGGCATCGTACCTTAGTGTGCTCCGGTGTGTCAGGGGGATCTCTCCGCGGCTGGGCTGCTGAGCTGCCTGTGTCTCCTCTGTCGGCTTCCTCAGCGATGCCAGGGCTTGCGACGCTGGGGCGGACTCTCGGCGTCCTCTATCCACTTCCCCGCCTGTCATCGGTAGCTGGATGGGTGCAGGGATCCTCGTCGCTGGCGCCGCTGCACTATTTGCGGTATACCTCCACCGCGTCGCTGCGTAGTGGACCCCGTGGTCTCTTTGCCTCTTACCGGCTTATCCGCAGTCTGTGCCGGGGTAGAGGCAGGGACAGGGGACCTCCACACAGCCGCTTGGGTGGTCTTTGGTAATCTTTGGGGCTGCAGGACCGCCGTGTTCCGACCAGCCGCTCCGCTGCTCTGAGTCACGGAACTACTTCCTCTCTCTCCAGAGGGAAGCTTGCGGCCGCCATTACTGAGATTCTCCCGGGTACTTCTGAGCCCAAATGAGGGAGATTTCGTCGGAGTGCCGGCATTTTTCTTCATCCCTCCTGGTCCTGACATGTTCTCGTTGGTTGAGGAATAAGATAGTCCACGTTTAAACCCTGCTGTTCTGTTGGTCAAAAATGACCGACTTTGAACTTCAATATTCTTTAAAATATTCAAGATGCGGCTCTGAAACCCGTGGCCGACCGACCCATCCTCATTTAAGTCAATCAACCACAAGTTTCAGAACTGCATCTTGAACACCCCAAAAAATACCAAAGTTCAAAATAGGTCTCCCCAGAGCGAACAGAACAGCAGGGTTAAGTATGTTTGAATAGTAGCAAACAAGGGAATAGCAGGAGCTTCAGACAAGCACGTCTGCTCCTGTCCCTTGGCAAACCACGCCCCCACTAAAATGTTGTTTTAACCTCAGATTTTACATTGGAAAATAGGTATGTTAGGTGTCGAGTTCCCGACGCTGCACAGGGAAAATCTCGAACCATTTCCTCTGTGGTCTCCCATTCCTCCCCAGCCTCAGAGGAGTCTGCTCAGCAGAGATATCAGTCCCAGCATCTTGCTCAAGCTGATGCTGTACGTCTGGTTACTGCCGCCATCGCAGGTCCAGCTATTGTAACCAGAATTAGTCAGCAGCAAGCAGATGTTCTTGGGACTAAGTCCTGCTTTTTGCGTACTGAGTATGCCCGTGGGACAACCTCTCATTGGATGTTGGGGGTCACATGCCCAGGTCCTCAAGCTGCTCCGATTGGACCACTGGCAATTTCCCGGAAGGCTGCGCCCATAAAACGTTTGCATGGCCATTCAGCCATCTGCTAGTATAACCTCAAAACGTGGTGTGTATGGATGCATGTATGTTCTGGTGAAAGCTCCTAATTGATCCCCTTCCCTAGGGTTGTTGTCTATGTGTGATTGGAGCTGACTAGCGCCAGTTAAGTGCCATCCAGCACTAAGCATGTTTCCTACAGCGTCATTAGCAGTGTTTGCCAGTGCAGTGCCATGCGCATCTAGTGCGCTTTCCTGTCCCTAGTCATATCCAGGACATGGGCTACAAGTGTCACATTCCTTATGTCAGGACACTCATGACCAATAGACAATGCCAGAAGCGTCTCACCTCGGCCAAGGAGAAAAAAAACTGGACTGTTGCTCAATGGTCCAAGGTGTTGTATTCAGATGAAATTAAATTCTGCATTTAATTTGGAAATCAAGGTCCCAGAGTCTGGAGGAAGAGTGGAGAGGCACACAGTCCAAGCTGCTTAAGGTCTAGTATGAAGTTTCCACAATCAGTGATGGTTTGGGGAGCCATGTCATCTGCTAGTGTAGGTTCACTATTTTGTATTAAGACCAAAGTCAGCACAGGAAACTTTAGAGCTTTTAGGAGATGGAAATGTCATTCTCCATCAGAACATGGCACCTGTCCACACTGCCAAAAGTACTAATACCCGGTTTAAAAATAACAGTATCACTGTGCTTGATTGCCCAGCAAATTCACCTGACCTTATCCCCATAAAGAATATATGAGGTATTGTCAAGAGGAAGATGAGAGACACCAGACCCAACAATGCGGACAAGCTGAAGGCTGCTATCAAAGCAACCTGGGCTTCCATAACACCTCAGCAGTGCCACAGGCTGATCGCCTCCATGCCACACCGCATTGATGCAGTCATTGATGCAAAATGAGCCCCGTCCAAGTATTTCAGTAGGCCAGCATTTCAGATTTTAAAATAATTTCTCAAGCTGGTGTTATAAGGTATTCTAATTTACTGAGATAATGACTTTTGGGTTTTCATTGGCTATAAGCCATAATCATTAACATTAACAGAGATAAACACTTGAAATAGATCACTCTGTTTGTAGTTACTCAATATTATATGAGTTTCACCTTTTGTAATGAAGAACAGAAAAAAAACTAACTTTTTGTTGATATTCTAATTTTGTAAGAAGCACCTGTATATTGATTTTAGGAATTCTTATAGCCTCTCAAGATACATTGTTTTCATAGTTTACCGGCTTCCTTCACAACTGTCATATCTTCCAACTACAGATGAGTAATGTACTTGTGCCTAAAAAAAAATAAAGGTTGCTGCTGACACAGTTCTTGCTGATCCAGATATAAGAGGATAAAGGTGTTTCATCTCTCTCACTCTGCCACTCTGCTTATTGGCATTGAGCATGGAAGCTAAAATACGAGAGGCCTGGAGTGCACGACTTTCAATTTATCTCTGTATCCTTCTTACTTATGTTCTTTAGGCTTCCTGTACCAGCTGTGCAGATTACACCTGAGCGGGGAAGCAGGGGTTCCCATGCAGTTCAAATGAATTGTCAATTTTTTTTCCTCCATTTTTCACTGAAATAAAGCAAAAAATGTAGAAAATGGTTACATTGAGCCTTAAGTTAAAAAGGAAAGAAAATAGGATTAAATGAAAGGAAAACAGTCAGTCTGACCCACGAGAATACCAGAGGATTCTTAAGTGGGCCCTGGTTCCGAAACAATTATGGGTTCTGAAATTCTAGCAGAAAACAAATCTATTTGAAGATTACTTTGGAGGCAATCACTTACAACTAGGATTTAGTAATTATGTGTTTATTTCAAAATAGCTTTTTAGTAGAATTAATTAAATCTGCCAAAATCCTATTCATCAACAATTGCTCAGTTAAGTCGAAGAGATTTAACTTGCATCAAATGAATTAGCAAATTGTATCTCTCAGGAAGGGCTTAAAAAAACAAACTATTATACTCATCATCACTCCTCAGCTCCCCGCCCGGTCATCTGATCACTCCACTTCGACCTTCATCTCATCATGGGTCTTTCTTGTGTGTCATATAGGACATTCCATTAACATCTATGGCAAGTGTTGCACATTATGTGCCCAAGTGGATCCTAGTCAATAGTGGCTGAGGAATTCCTGGAATGGGAAGGTCATAGAGGAGTGATTCTAGCATTGGGCTGGGAGATTGGTAGGCGGAGTCAGTATGGAGAGGGCCAAGGAGATGTGAGTAAAGTAGGTTGTTTTTTATCCTCTTTTGAGCCCTCGGATTACTAGCTGTCCTTCAATTTGCTGTAGTTACATAAAAATGTTCAATGAAATCCTAAAAAAAGATTCTGATTTTTGGGGAAAATATTTAGAATTGACAGTCCTCAGTGGTTGATACCTTTTAGTGGCTAACTGAAAAGATGGTAACAAATTGCAAACTTTTGAGACTAATCAGGCCTCTTCAGGCATAGACAAATACAACATCTGAAGAATCACATATTTGTACACAACACAGCACAGAAATGTCATTATGGGAGAGTGAGAAGTGATAAACAGTTGTGTCCATAAATATTGGAACAGTTCCTAGATTAGGAGTGAATGTTTTGTTGTCCTCTGATTGGGGTCTGGTTCTGTTATGATGACCAAACATGGTCTGAAGTGCAAATTTCTTAATTGATGTAAAAAGGCATAAATCCATGCGACACATTCATTCCTGCACTAAGTGTGTCAAAGGTTGTCATAAATTTATACTCCCAAATTCTCCTGTCTCTCTGAGATTTGAAGTTACCTTTCAATACAAGTCAGTTCAGGTCCATGGTGCTATGATCAGGCATACAAAAATGTTTGGCCACAGGTAGATCCATTTATTTCTCTTATTGTGTGGCGGTCAGAATTTATTCTTGTTCTCAGTTTCTGCCCTGTCTCCCCTACATACAGACCCCCAGTGGGACATTTAGTACAAATAATTAAGTACACCACATTAGAAGTGATGCAGCTGAATGTATTATTATTATTATACATTTTTATAGCGCAATTTATTCCATGGTGCTTTACATGTGAAAAGAGGGCAAATATAGACAAATACATTAAACATGAGCAGAAAACAAGGCAAACATGTACATAAGGAGGGAGGACTCTGCCCGCGATGGCTCACAGCCTGCAGGGAATGGTTGAGGATACATTAGGAGTGGGTAGAGCTGTTTTGCGGCGGTTCAGTAGGTTGAGGATCACTGCAGGCTGTAGGATTGTCGGAAGAGGTGAGACTTCAGGTTCTTTTTGAAGGTTTCTATGGTAGGCGAGAGTCTGATGTGTTGGGGTAGAAAGTTCCAGAGTATGGGGGAAGCACGGGAGAAGTCTTGCATATGGTTATGGGAAGAAGAGATGAGAGGGGAGTAGAGAAGGAGATCTTGTAGTCCTAATGTCAATTGGAGATCTTTATCTTGTCCGTGGTCATTATAAATGGACAGGTTTTACATTTTTTCTGGTTGCAAGGAAAAGTTCCTGCAGCTGTTGGAGAGGACAGGGAGCTTCTGACAATGATGCTTCTAAGATTTGGGGGCTGATTAAAACACAGTAGTGGGGGGTCTGGAAAAATGGATTGTAAGCGGGCATCTTTTTGTAGTAAAGGTTGTAATTTCCATGCAGCTCCACTTAGCACCTCCAGATTTGGATTGTAGATGACTACTAGAGGTGCCCGGTTATTTTCTTCTTTAGCTTTGTAATGTAGCAGGTGATTCCTTGATATTCTTGTGGCTCTTGTAATTTGGTTTTGAATTGTTCTTGGATGGTAGCCCTGATTCAAAAAGGTCTTTCTGATTTTTGGGAGAAATTCATAGTGAAATTTATTCTTTTAGATTCAATTCAATGATTCCTACTAATTAGTTTTTATTGATTATACTGTATGTCCCATGTGTGCAGTGATAACCGCAAGGATCATGATGTAATCTGTATGTACTCTAATGCAGCGGTGTCCACACTGTGCAGTGATTAGGCAGTTACCCAGCAAAGTTCAAAACAAACATGTTTAATGTCCAAACTCACACAGTGTACTGCGCAAGGCATCCTCTGGATCGCAGCTGGGAAACAAGACAGTCCATAAATGTGTTCGGTTGTCGAGGGCGACTGCACCACCATATCATTCTGCGGGGTGCCAGGAGTTTGCTCTGCTTGTCTCGGTGTTCCATCACACAGGCTGAGCTTTTGCAGAGCCGACTGCTCTGCTCGCTGCAAACTCCACACTGACACACCCAACCCTCTACTGCAAGGGTTTCTTTACAAGTGAACCTGTGGCCATAGGCCACATGGAAAACCCAGCCCGGAGAGGAATCAGACTGCCCCACTACCTCCTGTAGTCCATTGAAAAAATAAAAGCCCTTGACAGCTTTTCTTAAATCTGCCTTGGACATTAGCTTGTCCAGGTCAACACAAACTTTTATTCTGCATTGCAACCACAGCTATGCCTGTGACTGCATTGAACTTCCACAGCCGCAATATGCTTGTGTGCGCATCCTGGGGGACGCATAGCAACCCTCGCATTTGACCCTGGTCACTATCTCACAGTAGTATAATTTCCTTCACTGGCCCAAAGAATCTCAGCCTAAGGCTAAGAGAGAAATACGGTAGCCATTGCAGAGTATTTTTCCAAGTGCATTTTCAATGCTCGGTCTTTCATTAGGGACCTATGTGGTTAAATATATAGATATAAATCAAGCCTGTTATTTTGGAAGGCTGCAGAAAATAATGGGCTGAATGTTGGAGAACCAAAATACAGAAAATAATAGCTTGCAACAAAAGACAGTGCTTTAAACTGCTGTTTTAATAAGTCCCATTGTTTGAGTAAGGTGCCTTTTTTGAAATAACTCACATCCAGTTACTAAGCACCTGGTAGTTTTTCAGATCCATACAATAATCCCTTCTGGCCACTTTAATGTTTGCTAAGTGCTTTTGTTCTCTGAGTTTCTGTGGCAGTTACAATAAGAAAAATACAGGGAAAGAATACTCTGAGGGTTGCCGCACAATGCTAGGTTCAGATTAATATTATCTTCACATGCATCCTTTTCAACAAGATTATTTTTATCCAAAGTATAACTGTGCTATATTTTTAGCATTACAAAATCAATTTATTTGCTTTCTACATATCTTATATTTTAGAAACAATATGTATAATCTTTGTGTTTTCCTATTATTAGCTAACATAGAAAAACTCAAAAAAACACAACATGAAGAGCAGACTCACCACAACTTTGTCAAATGCACTCGCAGGGTGCAGCAGGCCACCGATAATAAATGCTAAAGCAGCACAGGTGCAAGCTACTGATGAGAACAACCACCCACTCGCCCAAACATTAGAGGGGTTGGCTGCCTCGTAGCAAAAACGCACACAGGTAAGGCTGGCATAAGACACTATTCACACAGATAAATGTGATGAACAAGTGTCTGGACAACCTATTGTCCAGACAACCGATTCCCTAGCAACCAGGCAACCCCCACATGTACTTATGCTGGCTAACAGATGTAAATCATTCAGCTGCAGCAAGAAAAACTAAATCTCCGAGTACTTACAAATACTAGGAGGACCCCCGAGCGTGCTCGGAAAATCTCGAGTAACGAGTATATTCGCTCAACACTATTTTTTATCTATTATTTTGAAATAATTGTGGGCTAAATACTTTGATTGCTAATATCTCCACAATGGAGAGGTGAAATAATAAAAAAAAGAAAAAAAACCATTTTATTCTATAACCACCCACTCACCCAAACATTAGAGAGGTTGGCTGCCTAGTAGCAAAAATGCACACAGATAAGGCTGGCATAAGACACTATTCACACAGATAAATGTGATGTACAAGTGTCTGGACAACCTATTGATCACGCCCATAGTATTAGCAGGCGGGCCATCCAGCACTATATATATACATGCAACACACAGGGAGCAACATAAAGGGACCCTGCCGCACCCTGCAAAAAGATGATAAAAAGTGCAAAGAAGATGAAAAATTAAATAATGTATATAATACATTAGATGAGGTATTAGTTCCAATTTTGGCCAAAATGGATAAGCTTGCAACCCAACGTCAAGGGTCCTCATCAACTTGCTAGTCCTACTCTAATATCAAAAACAGCTAACATAGAAAAACTCCAAAAAAAACACCTGTGCTGCTTTAGCATTTATTATCGGGGTCCTGGTGCACCCTGCGAGTGCATTTGTCATTTGACAAGGTTGTGGTGAGTCTGTTCTTCATGTTGTGTTTTTTTGAGTTTTTCTAAATTTGCAACACATGCAAAAGTTGCCTCACACAAAACTTGCACATACTCAAAAGGCACCAGACATAAAACTCACCACGCGCAAAACTCGCCATGCGCAAAACTTGCTGCACACAACTTGCTACACTAACCTGTCACATGCAACTCGACACACAAAAAGTTGCTACACGCATGTTGCCACACAAAACTCATCTCACAAAAGTCGCTGCATGCATGTCGCCACACACAACTCAACACACACAACTTGACAAACGAAACTCGCCCTAAAACACACACAAGTCTTGTATTATCCTTCAAAAATAAAAATCTGATTAATAAGCAGACAAACTACAAGAGCAACAAATGTACCATATAGGAAATACAGCAGCTGTCAGTCACATGACCTGTCTATTATGTGTATGTGTGAGCTAATATATACTGCCAGGGGGAGGGCTTCCTGTTGGCTGGGGATTTATCAGGCTGCCAATTTATCTTACAAATACTGAGGTAAAAATACTGAGCAAATAACGTGTTAACGAGGTCTAATACAGGAGATCACACAGGTATATACTATATACAGGGGAGATGACACACAGATATATACTATATACAGGAGAGATGACACAGGTATATACTATATAGAGGAGGAGATGACATACAGGAACATACTATATACAGGAGGAGATGACATACAGGTATATACTATATACAGGAGGAGATGACACACAGGTATATACTATATACAGGAGCAGATTACCTATAGGTATATACTATATACAGGAGGAGATGACATACAGGTATATACATAGTAACATAGTTAGTAAGGCCGAAAAAAGACATTTGTCCATCCAGTTCAGCCTATATTCCATCATAATAAATACCCAGATCTACGTCCTTCTACAGAACCTAATAATTGTATGATACAATATTGTTCTGCTCCAGGAAGACATCCAGGCCTCTCTTGAACCCCTCGACTGAGTTCGCCATCACCACCTCCTCAGGCAAGCAATTCGAGATTCTCACTGCCCTAACAGTAAAGAATCCTCTTCTATGTTGGTGGAAAAACCTTCTCTCCTCCAGACGCAAAGAATGCCCCCTTGTGCCCGTCACCTTCCTTGGTATAAACAGATCCTCAGCGAGATATTTGTATTGTCCCCTTATATACTTATACATGGTTATTAGATCGCCCCTCAGTCGTCTTTTTTCTAGACTAAATAATCCTAATTTCGCTAATCTATCTGGGTATTGTAGTTCTCCCATCCCCTTTATTAATTTTGTTGCCCTCCTTTGTACTCTCTCTAGTTCCATTATGTCCTTCCTGAGCACCGGTGCCCAAAACTGGACACAGTACTCCATGTGCGGTCTAACTAGGGATTTGTACAGAGGCAGTATAATGCTCTCATCATGTGTATCCAGACCTCTTTTAATGCACCCCATGATCCTGTTTGCCTTGGCAGCTGCTGCCTGGCACTGGCTGCTCCAGGTAAGTTTATCATTAACTAGGATCCCCAAGTCCTTCTCCCTGTCAGATTTACCCAGTGGTTTCCCGTTCAGTGTGTAATGGTGATATTGATTCCCTCTTCCCATGTGTATAACCTTACATTTATCATTGTTAAACCTCATCTGCCACCTTTCAGCCCAAGTTTCCAACTTATCCAGATCCATCTGTAACAGAATACTATCTTCTCTTGTATTAACTGCTTTACATAGTTTTGTATCATCTGCAAATATCGATATTTTACTGTGTAAACCTTTTACCAGATCATTAATGAATATGTTGAAGAGAACAGGTCCCAATACTGACCCCTGCGGTACCCCACTGGTCACAGCGACCCAGTTAGAGACTATACCATTTATAACCACCCTCTGCTTTCTATCACTAAGCCAGTTACTAACCCATTTACACACATGTTCCCCCAGACCAAGCATTCTCATTTTGTGTACCAACCTCTTGTGCGGCACGGTATCAAACGCTTTGGAAAAATCGAGATATACCACGTCCAATGACTCACCGTGGTCCAGCCTATAGCTTACCTCTTCATAAAAACTGATTAGATTGGTTTGACAGGAGCGATTTCTCATAAACCCATGCTGATATGGAGTTAAACAGTTATTCTCATTGAGATAATCCAGAATAACATCCCTCAGAAACCCTTCAAATATTTTACCAACAATAGAGGTTAGACTTACTGGCCTATAATTTCCAGGTTCACTTTTAGAGCCCTTTTTGAATATTGGCACCACATTTGCTATGCGCCAGTCCTGCGGAACAGACCCTGTCGCTATAGAGTCACTAAAAATAAGAAATAATGGTTTATCTATTACATTACTTAGTTCTCTTAGTACTCGTGGGTGTATGCCATCCGGACCCGGAGATTTATCTATTTTAATCTTATTTAGCCGGTTTCGCACCTCTTCTTGGGTATATATGCTATATATAGAAGATGACATACAGGTATATACTATATACATTAGGAGATGACACACAGATATATACTATATACAGGGGAGATGACACACAGGTATTTACTATATACAGGAGATGACATACACATATATACTATATATAGAAGGAGATGACATACAGGTATATACTATCTATAGGAGGAGATGTGTTATGACCTGGTGGTTAGGAGCACCCGGAATGACCTGATAATTAAACCTCATACAGGACGAGCTCTGGGATGTGGGAGCTCTGCTGACCGCAAGCTCTAATCCTATCACACACACTAGAAATAGCCGTGGAGCGCTCCTGACCAGACCTAGGCGCCTCGACACAGCCTAAGAACTATCTAGCCCTAGAGATAGAAAATAAAGCCTAGCTTGCCTCAGAGAAATTCCCCAAAGGTAAAGGAAGCCCCCCACATATATTGACTGTGAGTAAAGATGAAAGTCACAAACGCAGAGATGAAACAGGTTTCAGCAAAGGGAGGCCAGACTTACTAAATAGACAGAGGATAGGAAAGGTAACTTTGCGATCAGCACAAAAACCTACAAAAGACCACGCAGAGTGTGCAAAAAGGACCTCCGCACCGACTCACGGAGCTTCCAGCTAGCTAGACAAAATCATGATAACCAGCTGGAAAAGAAAACAGTGAACAAATAATTACTATCAGGAACTTAGCTTCTGCAGGAGAAGGCAGGTCACCAGAGAGATCCAGGAGCGAACTGAACCAATGCAAAAACATTGACAGCTGGCATGGAGTAACGATCTGAGAGGAGTTAAATAGAGCAGCCAACCAAAGGATAAACCACGTCACCTGTGTAAGGAACCTCAGAAGCAGCAGCTTCACTCATAGCCACCAGAGGGAGCCCATAGACAGAACTCGCCGAAGTACCATTCACGACCACAGGAGGGAGTTCGACAACAGAATTCACAACAGAGATGACATACATGTATATACTATATATAGGAGGAGATGACATACAGGTATATACTATATACAGGGGAGATGACACACAGCAGGTATATACTATATACAGGGAAGATGACATACAGGTATATACTATATACAGGAGATGACATACAGGTGTATACTATATATAAGGGAGATGACAAACATGTATATACTGAGGTGAAAATGAGAGGTGTGAGGTGAAAATGAAAAGGTGTGAGTGCAAAATGAGAGGAGTGAGGGAAAATAGTGGAGTGATCGGAAAATGACAGATGTGAGGTCGAAATGACAAGTGTTAGGGGGGAATGAGAGGAGTGAGGGAGAAAATGAGAGATGTGAGGGGGAAAATTAAAGATGTGATTGGGAAAATGAAAGGCGTGATGGGAAAATAAGAGAAGTGACGTGCTATAACTAACCACAGATATTTACTATGCCCAGGCAACGCCGGGCTCTTCAGCTAGTCTTGTAATATGTCCGTTATCCTGGTGTCTCCTGGATTCATGGCTGAGTGGTCGCATCATGCTAAGGCCGGAGTCACACACAGCGAGATACGGCCGAGTCTCGCAGGTTAAAACCCAGCTCCGGGACCGGCACTCCAGAGCGGAGCGTGCGGCCGCACAGCAATACATGGATGCTCAGCCATGAATCCAGGAGACACCAGGATAAGGGACATATTACAAGATGGAGCCCAGGATAAGGGACATATATTAGGATTATAGACACATTACTAGGATGGGGCTAAGGATAAGGAATATATACCAGGATAATGCGCATATTACCAGCATGGGGTCTTGAATGAGGGACATAAAGCAAGGCAATGAAATTATAGCCAGGATGTGGCCCAGGAAAGGGGATATATACCAGGATATAGGATATATTACCAAGATGTGGCCCAAGATAAGAGACATATATACCTGGATGGGGGTTATACAGGTCCTTCTCAAAAAATTAGCATATAGTGTTAAATTTCATTATTTACCATAATGTAATGATTACAATTAAACTTTCATATATTATAGATTCATTATCCACCAACTGAAATTTGTCAGGTCTTTTATTGTTTTAATACTGATGATTTTGGCATACAACTCCTGATAACCCAAAAAACCTGTCTCAATAAATTAGCATATTTCACCCATCCAATCAAATAAAAGTGTTTTTTAATAACAAACAAAAAAACCAACAAATAATAATGTTCAGTTATGCACTCAATACTTGGTCGGGAATCCTTTGGCAGAAATGACTGCTTCAATGCGGCGTGGCATGGAGGCAATCAGCCTGTGACACTGCTGAGATGTTATGGAGGCCCAGGATGCTTCAATAGCGGCCTTAAGCTCATCCAGAGTGTTGGGTCTTGCGTCTCTCAACTTTCTCTTCACAATATCCCACAGATTCTCTATGGGGTTCAGGTCAGGAGAGTTGGCAGGCCAATTGAGCACAGTAATACCATGGTCAGTAAACCATTTACCAGTGGTTTTGGCACTGTGAGCAGGTGCCAGGTCGTGCTGAAAAATGAAATCTTCATCTCCATAAAGCATTTCAGCCGATGGAAGCATGAAGTGCTCCAAAATCTCCTGATAGCTAGCTGCATTGACCCTGCCCTTGATGAAACACAGTGGACCAACACCAGCAGCTGACATGGCACCCCACACCATCACTGACTGTGGGTACTTGACACTGGACTTCAGGCATTTTGGCATTTCCTTCTCCCCAGTCTTCCTCCAGACTCTGGCACCTTGATTTCCGAATGACATGCAAAATTTGCTTTCATCAGAAAAAAGTACTTGGGACCACTTAGCAACAGTCCAGTGCTGCTTCTCTGTAGCCCAGGTCAGGCGCCTCTGCCGCTGTTTATGGTTCAAAAGTGGCTTTACCTGGGGAATGCGGCACCTGTAGCCCATTTCCTGCACACGCCTGTGCACGGTGGCTCTGGATGCTTCCACACCAGACTCAGTCCACTGCTTCCTCAGGTTCCCCAAGGTCTGGAATCGGTCCTTCTCCACAATCTTCCTCAGGGTCTGGTCTCCTCTTCTCGTTGTACAGCGTTTTCTGCCACATTGTTTCCTTCTAACAGACTTACCATTGAGGTGCCTTGATACAGCACTCTGGGAACAGCCTATTTGTTGAGAAATTTCTTTCTGGGTCTTACCCTCTTGCTTGAGGGTGTCAATGATGGCCTTCTTGACATCTGTCAGGTCGCTAGTCTTACCCATGATGGGGGTTTTGAGTAATGAACCAGGCAGGGAGTTTATAAAAGCCTCAGGTATCTTTTGCATGTGTTTAGAGTTAATTAGTTGATTCAGAAGATTAGGGTAATAGGTCGTTTAGAGAACCTTTTCTTGATATGCTAATTTATTGAGACAGGTTTTTTGGGTTATCAGGAGTTGTATGCCAAAATCATCAGTATTAAAACAATAAAAGACCTGACAAATTTCAGTTGGTGGATAATGAATCTATAATATATGAAAGTTTAATTGTAATCATTACATTATGGTAAATAATGAAATTTAACACTATATGCTAATTTTTTGAGAAGGACCTGTATATACCTGGATGGGTCCCAGTATAAGAGACATACAGCTCTGGCAAAAATTAAGAGACCACTGTAAAATGTTCAGTTTGTCTGATTTTTCTCTTTATAGGTATATTTTTGAGAAAAATGTAAATTGTTCTTTTATTCTATAAACTTCTGACAACATGTCTCCGAATTTCCAAGAAATATTTTTTTTTTTCTGAAAAGGAGAAATGGTCAACATAAAAAACAGTGTTTCAGACCTCAAATAATGCAAAGACAACAAGTTCGGAATCACTTAGAAAAACAATACTAATGTTTTAACTCAGGAAGAGTTCACAAATCAATATTTTGTGGAATAACCATAATTTTTAATCACAGTTTTCATTCGTCTTGACATGATTTCCTCTACTCTTTCACACTGCTTTTAGGACAAAAATTTAAGCAGTTCTTCTTTAGCAGTTCTTCTTTGTTTGATGACTTGTGACTATCCATCATCCTCTTGATTACATTCCAGAGGTTTTCAATGGGGTTCAGGTCTGGAGATTGGGCTGGCCATGACAGGGTTTGGCTGTGGTGGTCTCTCAATTTTTGCCACAGCTTTATATATGGAGACTTTTATCCTGAAGAATTAAAAGAGCAGGGAATAAAAAAAACACTAATGTACCTCTTTTTATGTGCCTCGCATATTACAAAAGATACTGTGTTTTTATTAATGGAATATGGAAAGAAGGGTACATCAAAGACATACGGTACTTACTTTTGTTATTGGTCTAGCACAGTGTTTCCCAATCTCCAGTCTTCCTGGCCCCCATCATGTCATATTTCCAGGATTTTCTTAGCATTGGACGGGTGATGGAAGTTATCATCAAGGCATCAGGAATTCTTTCACCTGTGCAACACTTTGGAAATCCTGAAAACATGATCTGTTGGCGGTCGTGAGGACTGGAGTTTGGGAAACTGACAGAATAACAAATCTGCAGGTGGTTGGGCATTTAGGAAATAGCGACCACAATATTGTGCAGTTTCACCTGTCTTTCACTAGGGGGACTTGTCAGGGAGTCACAAAAACATTGAACTTTAGGAAGGCAAAGTTTGAACAGCTTAGAGATGCCCTTAATCTGGTAGACTGGGACAATATCCTCAGAAATGAGAATACAGATAATAAATGGGAAATGTTTAAGAACATCCTAAATAGGCAGTGTAAGCGGTTTATACCTTGTGGGAATAAAAGGACTAGAAATAGGAAAAACCCAATGTGGCTAAACAAAGAAGTAAGACAGGCAATTAACAGTAAAAAGAAAGCATTTGCACTACTAAAGCAGGATGGCACCATTGAAGCTCTAAAAAACTATAGGGAGAAAAATACTTTATCTAAAAAACTAATTAAAGCTGCCAAAAAGGAAACAGAGAAGCACATTGCTAAGGAGAGTAAAACTAATCCCAAACTGTTCTTCAACTATATCAATAGTAAAAGAATAAAAACTGAAAATGTAGGCCCCTTAAAAAATAGTGAGGAAAGAATGGTTGTAGATGACGAGGAAAAAGCTAACATATTAAACACCTTCTTCTCCACGGTATTCACGGTGGAAAATGAAATGCTAGGTGAAATCCCAAGAAACAATGAAAACCCTATATTAAGGGTCACCAATCTAACCCAAGAAGAGGTGCGAAACCGGCTAAATAAGATTAAAATAGATAAATCTCCGGGTCCGGATGGCATACACCCACGAGTACTAAGAGAACTAAGTAATGTAATAGATAAACCATTATTTCTTATTTTTAGTGACTCTATAGCGACAGGGTCTGTTCCGCAGGACTGGCGCATAGCAAATGTGGTGCCAATATTCAAAAAGGGCTCTAAAAGTGAACCTGGAAATTATAGGCCAGTAAGTCTAACCTCTATTGTTGGTAAAATATTTGAAGGGTTTCTGAGGGATGTTATTCTGGATTATCTCAATGAGAATAACTGTTTAACTCCATATCAGCATGGGTTTATGAGAAATCGCTCCTGTCAAACCAATCTAATCAGTTTTTATGAAGAGGTAAGCTATAGACTGGACCACGGTGAGTCATTGGACGTGGTATATCTCGATTTTTCCAAAGCGTTTGATACCGTGCCGCACCAGAGGTTGGTACACAAAATGAGAATGCTTGGTCTGGGGGAAAATGTGTGTAAATGGGTTAGTAACTGGCTTAGTGATAGAAAGCAGAGGGTGGTTATAAATGGTATAGTCTCTAACTGGGTCGCTGTGACCAGTGGGGTACCGCAGGGGTCAGTATTGGGACCTGTTCTCTTCAACATATTCATTAATGATCTGGTAGAAGGTTTACACAGTAAAATATCGATATTTGCAGATGATACAAAACTATGTAAAGCAGTTAATACAAGAGAAGATAGTATTCTGCTACAGATGGATCTGGATAAGTTGGAAACTTGGGCTGAAAGGTGGCAGATGAGGTTTAACAATGATAAATGTAAGGTTATACACATGGGAAGAGGGAATCAATATCACCATTACACACTGAACGGGAAACCACTGGGTAAATCTGACAGGGAGAAGGACTTGGGGATCCTAGTTAATGATAAACTTACCTGGAGCAGCCAGTGCCAGGCAGCAGCTGCCAAGGCAAACAGGATCATGGGGTGCATTAAAAGAGGTCTGGATACACATGATGAGAGCATTATACTGCCTCTGTACAAATCCCTAGTTAGACCGCACATGGAGTACTGTGTCCAGTTTTGGGCACCGGTGCTCAGGAAGGATATAATGGAACTAGAGAGAGTACAAAGGAGGGCAACAAAATTAATAAAGGGGATGGGAGAACTACAATACCCAGATAGATTAGCGAAATTAGGATTATTTAGTCTAGAAAAAAGACGACTGAGGGGCGATCTAATAACCATGTATAAGTATATAAGGGGACAATACAAATATCTCGCTGAGGATCTGTTTATACCAAGGAAGGTGACGGGCACAAGGGGGCATTCTTTGCGTCTGGAGGAGAGAAGGTTTTTCCACCAACATAGAAGAGGATTCTTTACTGTTAGGGCAGTGAGAATCTGGAATTGCTTGCCTGAGGAGGTGGTGATGGCGAACTCAGTCGAGGGGTTCAAGAGAGGCATGGATGTCTTCCTGGAGCAGAACAATATTGTATCATACAATTATTAGGTTCTGTAGAAGGACGTAGATCTGGGTACTTATTATGATGGAATATAGGCTGAACTGGATGGACAAATGTCTTTTTTCGGCCTTACTAACTATGTTACTATGTTACTATGTATGTTACTGGTATAGCATATGTACAGTATATAATATATCACGCCTTTATCAAATGTAAAAATAAAATACTCTAAAGTACCACATGCTAACAGTACAGATGGCATGCCACTCTATTTTTATAGTGTGTGACAGCACGCTATGCTATTTAGGTAGTTGACCATTCTAATAGTAAGCGCATTATAAGAGCGCCCTAAGTAAATAGTATAAAGTAGAGTAAACACAGTATTGAACCATATGTACTGTTGGCAATAACCTTTATATTTTTTGTAAGAGACCAGCTACATACAAAGATTTTTTTTTGTTTTTTGGATAACTAGATCTTGTAATATGTATTCTGTGCAGATCGACGATAAGAAAAATGTAAATAAGTGGAGTAAATTCTGCATGCCGCATTATTCTGCATAATGTAAGCTTCATTTCTTTACACGCCAAGATTTTTTAGCCTCTATCATCTGCAGTTTCCAAGAATTCAGGACACTGCAGTGACAGTAATCAGGTCATTTTTTATCTTGGTCAACTGTAGCATCTGCAGTTTGTTTCCATTTCTACTAAAATGCTGATATACATCAGCGGCTGATGAAATATTATGGGCTCTGGTCTTCTCCAATATACACACATTTTAAGTTCCTCTAAATCTTTTAGTCTGCAAATTTCACTATTCTGCAGATATGCATCTGTATTTTCTCAGAAGTCTCAGGTAATTTGAGTTATACTACACAGAATTAATTTGTAGAGTTATACAGGTTTTTTTTGGAAGGTCATCTTTCGAACTGTAGCTGTTGTCCATTGTTTCTCGGTTATAAAATACAACAAACGTTTGTTCTTACGTTAGTCTTTGATTATACTTCTTAACATAAGGATTTATAATTTTGTGATTTTATGTAGTGAAATGAATTTTTAGGTTTTAATATATCCATTTTCATTAGAGAATGTAGGATATGTTCCTGTTTTATTCAGCAGTATTGTATGTGCAAATAGTGTCTTTTAAATGACAGTTTACCAGTATTATTTTGGAAGCAGAAAACATTTTAGGGAAATATGCTGGCTTTTTCTCCTTTCTGTTGTCTTTATGGTACCATATTTGTATTATGCTTTGTGTATTGACTAGACATCATCATTGGCGACCATTGTTTTCAGCTCAGCCTGAATTGACTTTCAATATTGAACAGCCCTGAGTGTCACGGGTGTGTCAGAAGCTGCAGACAGTCACACTGCATCTAGCTGCAGAAGGTCTCTGCCTTTGGCTTTGCAGACACTTTTTTAACCCTTCTGACTCTTTAACCCAGTGACAAACTTTCTCTAGCTCTAATTGGCACACCTGAACCTGGGTAATTATAGATTCCCAACCTGCTGCTGGGAGTCGCCAGTGATATTTCCATTACTCCCTGTTGAGGCTTGGAGCTATAGCAGTCAGCTATCTTCCTCTTTGGTGTTGCTGGAGTAGGTCTGTGTTACATCTCTGAGTTTACTCAAGATAAGTAATCCCATTTTTCTTCTCTTCCAGCTGTCTTTAGTGGTAGTGGGGATCGACTAGTACTCACCTTGTCATTCCTTAAGCAGAGCTTATTGCCAGGATCAGGCAGGGATTAGGTTTCTGCTTATTGATAAGTGCATAACCTTTATAGTGCAGATGGGTGACTTCTGATGTGCCTAGGGGTCCCCACTCCCCCCTTCCCTAGTGTTGGGCTCCCTTCCCCTCATCACTTCGTGTTGTTTTTAGTCTTTTCTAGACTGTGCGTGACACTAAGTCAAACTGGTCCCTTGTCCAGCATAGATGCTTCATAGCCCATGAAAGATGATGATGCCTGTGCCTGGTTTTGTTGTCAGGTACCCTTGCTGGCCATCTAGCATTCAAATAAACTTGGCACTCAAATAGATGATGTGAAGAAATTTTTTTTAATGCAGTCCACATAAAGTGGTATAGGTAGAGACGCTTCGGTCCATAGGACCTTCCTCAGTGTACTACAGTAAAGATACAAAAAATCTATATATAAAAAAATAAAGTATATACATTAAGATTAGTGTTTAGTCATAGTTTAGATATAAGCATATATGCAGAGGATATTCTAACATTATTGGTCAATAGACACGAGTCCCCTCTGATGGGGGGGCAGTTTGTATAAAGACAATAATATAACATCCTTGAAGAGGAAGGGGTAGGGAAAAAGGGTAATGAAAAGGACCTACCTGACTGCTTGTGAAGGTAGTAGTAAAAGGTTTTGTAAACATGCCCTATGGCATAAATAATCTGCATAAGGAGATGACCATACATAATCTAGGTAATACATAGCTTTTGCAAATTTAGCATGGGGACGGCGCTAATGTAAATGATTTCAAACCGTCTTAACGTGTTCCCTTATGTTCCCTGGCAAAATGCTTGGATGCGGCTGAGGTACCCACAGCTGTGATATTAGTGGAATCAGAGAGATGGTGACAAAAGCAGGTTTTTAAAGGACAACTTATGCATCCCGTATACTGCAATTTACATTGGGTGCATTCTATGATGTATACAACATAAGCTGTGTTACAATTTATATAGTCCTTGATTTGATAAATTGATGAATTATGAAAAGAACTGAATTCTTTTGTTTTCATCGCATGATAACATGTTGTGCAGCGATTTGCTCTGCATTTAAAGAACCCTTTATAGTCTAGCCATTTTTTGTTTTTAGATGTTTGTTCCATCTGACTGGAAAATAAACTGGGAGTTTGTCATCTTGGTTCAACAGTGGTATATATTTCTGTATAATATTAACTATTTCCTGGTACTGTGAACTATAATTAGTAGAAAATGTCATATTATTGTTATTTTGTAGTAATTTTCTTTTTTTTATCAGTCAATAAATCTCTTCTACCCATATCAGAAACAAGTTTTTTGGCTGTGTTCAGTGACCATGTGGGATAACCTCTATTTTTCAGCCTAGAGCAAGTTTTTTCTGATTCTATGTTAAATGTTTGTTCTATGGAGCAATTTTGTTTAGTTCTGATTAATTCTCCATATGGAATGTTATTTATAATGTGTGGTGGGTGACACGATGTTGCTTTAAGTATAGAATTGCTTGCTGTTGGTTTTTTATATGGAGATATCATTATTCTTCCATCATTTTTATCTCCTATAAGATTTAGATCCAAAAAAATTAAAATTTGTTCCATGATATATTGAAGTTCATTTTAAATTGAAATTATTGTTATTAGTATGATTAGTGAATTTAGCGGCTTCCTCCTCGGTGCTCCCCCCCCATATAAAGAGGAAGTCATCTATGAAACGGCCATACCACATTATATTATGACTGTAATTATTTTCATTATTGTAAATATAAATGATTAAAGCACCCACATTGGTATCACTTTTATCCCCAGTTTATTTTCCAGTCAGAAGGAACAAACATCTAAAAACAAAAAATGGCTTGATTATACAGGGTTCTTTAAATGCGGAGCAAATCGATGTACAACATGTGAACATGCGATGAAAACATAAGAATTCAGTTCTTTTCATAATTCATCAATTTATCAAAGCAAGGACTAAATAAATTGTAACACAGCTTATGTTACATACGTCATAGAATGCACCCAAATTGCAGTATACGGGATGCATAAGTTGTCCTTTAAAAACCCGCATTCGCCGCCATCTCTCCCATGCCACTAATATCGCAGCTTTGGGTACCTCAGCCTCATCCAAGCATTTTGCCAGGGAACATAAGGGAAATACCACATTTTTTAAATGTTATGGTATAGAGAAGGTTTATAAACCTCACAGAGAAGGCAATTATAAAAAAAGCTATTAGAGAATCCTATTGGATCTATATGTTAAATACCCGAGTTCCTTATGGCTTAAATGTGAGGCATGATCTAATTAATAATTAATCGATATTAATTATTTACTGCGTCGGAAATATGCCTTCAGTCTCTCTTAATCATGTATAAAATGTATGTAATATTATTTTTATGATGTTTTTAACTATGTACATGCATTGTATATGGGCAGGTGGAATTGATTGTGTGCAGATATCCACCAATGAAAGTCTCAGAGGAAACTTCTTAATTGTAATACCTTACTTCTAATGCAGATCATGACTAAGACCACCAGGATGAAACGCGTAGATCATCATTAGGTTCTATAGCCAGTACGTACTGAGTGCTGGATACCATGTATATGGATATATTTTTTATTTATGTTCATTAAAAGTTATTTTTTTACCTTCACCACTCGCTGGACACACCTGCTTTTCTGTTATATTTTAAATGAACCACAAATTTCACTTCTGTCCAAAGGACTTTCCTTTTATCTCACTAATGAATTTGATGTTTATAGAACATTCCTGGACATTAATAAGTTTACCAGATCTTTAAAAATAAAATTTAATTTTCTAAATGCTGATGCTGTAATTCAAGAGGTTTCTATATAAATAGAAACTATTGTAGATCTTATGTGTCAGAAAATTGTTCATTTTAAAGAGCAATTGAATCATTTATATTTGAAACATTTATTCCGTGAATCATAAGAGGAAAATATTAATTTAAATATGATTTTTCAATTAAGAAAATCTATTTTCCTATGCACTCATGTTCTCCTATCTTGCATCAATTTCAATAAATCATATAAAAAGAGCTTCTATTAAAGGATAAGATTCAATCTTATCCTATTTTTCCAAATTTTAGCAAAAAAAACCCAACAACTATACAATATTTGAAAGACAACAAAGATCTTCTTAGCAGATCAGCAGACAAAGCGGGTGATGTAGTGGTTTTGAGTAGAGTTGAGCGACCTTGACCTTTTTAGAGTCGAGCCGGGTTTCGCGAAACCCGACTATCTCAAAAGTCGGGTCGAGTGAAATCGGCCGATTATGACGTAAAGTCGGGATCGACCGAAACACGAAACCCAATGCAAGTCAATGGGGCAGCATAGTCGGCAGTGAGTGGGGGCCAGGAAAACACCTAGAGTGCCCATTTTAATGTCAAAACCATCCATTCTTCTTAATGAAGCTTGTCAAGCGTAATTTACCTTATAATAATTGGAAGGCATTTGAAATTGGGGGTCATTTGGCTAAAGTTGTGGTGGGTAGGGCTGGTTCAAGTAATTAGTGGGCCCAGGAAATCTGGACCACGTCACGGCAGTGGAGCAGGGAGAGGTAAGTATTTCAACTTTGCAAGTGCTGTGAACCTGAGCAAGCAGGGGGGGCCCACTCGTTGGCATTGGCACTGGCACAGGGCCCCTCAAAGTACAGCGGTGTGTTTGCACGGCGGGGGCGCCTCCCACCGGCAGCAACACTTTTGCGTACTATGAGAGGCCCTGTGCCAGTGACGTCGCCAACTAGTATTCCTCCCCCCACCTGATGAAGGAACCTGCACTTTCATCTGCACCTTCCTCTTTGTCCCCGTGTAAGGTGGTATGGTATGCGGGAAGAGCAACCTGACTTTCAGCAGGGTCACAATGTTGTTGTGTAGCGTGCACGGGGAATGTTGCGTTATAGGTCAATGTACCAGCAGACTCATCTATCACTGGCTGGGCAATGGGCAGGATGAGGAGGAAACACAGATATAGGCCCAAAGAATAAAGTTGGCTAAATGCAGTTCAAAATTGGTAACACAGGAATAACCAGGGGGCATTGCAGTGGAGGACAACTGGAATGAGAGGCTGACACATTATTATTTTCATTGTTTTGCATCTTCTTGGCAATAATATAAAGAAGACGCGACAGGACAACACTCGGTGGATGCCATATCTGTGTTTTAAATTGAAAAAAACTTTCAGTTAACTACTTGCAGGAGAAAGTTATTGTAGCTGGTGGCCATTTTTAGTACTGTACCAGATTTTTGTTGTATGTGTTTGTTTTTAATGTTAAAATGTCTGCATTTGATAACTCTCCAGTATTTTCTTTTTTATAAGCAAAATACTTATTTTTATATTTTCTGATGTTGGTTCCAGGGGTACACGGGCAGCAGTGGTGTGGTCAGTGGAGGCCTAGTGGAAGGAGTGACCGCAGACAGGCATCGAAGGCCTAAAATAATAACACATGGCTGTAGGCAATTTTAAATTGGTTCCAGGGGTACGCGGACAGCAGTGGTGTGGTCAGTGGAGGCCTAGTGGAAGGAGTGACCGCAGACAGGCATCGAAGGCCTAAAGTAAAAAAATTGGGCTGGCTGTAGGCAATTTTAAATTGGTTCCAGGGGTACACGGGCAGCAGTGGTGTGGTCAGTGGAGGCCTAGTGGAAGGAGTGACCGCAGACAGGCATCGAAGGCCTAAAATAATAACACATGGCTGTAGGCAATTTTAAATTGGTTCCAGGGGTACACGGGCAGCAGTGGCCTGGTCAGTGTAGTAGTAGTAGAAAGAACGGACCGCAGACAGGCATCGAAGGCCTAAAATAAAAAAATTGGGCTGGCTGTAGGCAATTTTAAATTGGTTCCAGGGGTACACGGGCAGCAGTGGTGTGGTCAGTGGAGGCATATTGTAAGGAGTGACCGCAGACAGGCATCGAAGGCCTAAAATAATAACACATGGCTGTAGGCAATTTTAAATTGGTTCCAGGGGTACACGGGCAGCAGTGGCCTGGTCAGTGTAGTAGTAGTAGAAAGAATGGACCGCAGACAGGCATCGAAGGCCTAAAATAAAAAAATTGGGCTGGCTGTAGGCAATTTTAAATTGGTTCCAGGGGTACACGGGCAGCAGTGGTGTGGTCAGTGGAGGCATATTGTAAGGAGTGACCGCAGACAGGCATCGAAGGCCTAAAATAATAACACATGGCTGTAGGCAATTTTAAATTGGTTCCAGGGGTACACGAGCAGCAGTGGTGTGGTCAGTGGAGGCCTAGTGGAAGGAGTGACCGCAGACAGGCATCGAAGGCCTAAAGTAAAAAAATTGGGCTGGCTGTAGGCAATTTTAAATTGGTTCCAGGGGTACACGGGCAGCAGTGGTGTGGTCAGTGGAGGCCTAGTGACCGCAGACAGGCATCGAAGGCCTATAGTAAAAAAATTGGGCTGGCTGTAGGCAATTTTAATTGGTTCCAGGGGTACACGGGCAGCAGTGGTGTGGTCAGTGGAGGCCTAGTGGAAGGAGTGACCGCAGACAGGCATCGAAGGCCTAAAATAATAACACATGGCTGTAGGCAATTTTAAATTGGTTCCAGGGGTACACGGGCAGCAGTGGCCTGGTCAGTGTAGTAGTAGTAGAAAGAACGGACCGCAGACAGGCATCGAAGGCCTAAAAGAAAAAATGTGGGCTGGCTGTAGGCAATTTTAAATTGGTTCCAGGGGTACACGGGCAGCAGTGGTGTGGTCAGTGGAGGCATAGTGGAAGGAGTGACCGCAGACAGGCTTCGAAGGCCTAACATAACAAAAATGTCAATACAATGGTATTGTCAGTGGCAGGCATTGAAGGATGTCAGCGCATAGACTAAACATTGGTGGAGCTGTGAGATAATTTTGCAAGTGGTAGAGCACTGTTTGAGCTGGGAACTGTCTTGTGGCCGGCGGTACAGGCCCAGGGCCCCTCATATTACAACGGTTTGTCTGACGTTGGGTGCGCACCACCACCGCCAGAGACACTTTATTGTACTAGGAGGGACCCAGTGGCAGTGCCGTCGACCAAAAGCGGGCACACCCACCTCTTCAGACAAACAGCACTCTCACGGGTGCTGTCGCCAAGTGTCGATACCACGGCCCCGTGTGGGGAGTTTGGCCATTTAGTGAGGTGTAAACATGTCGTATGCTGGACAATCAGATGCAGAAATTTACGAGATTGGAAAAGGCATTCAGAATAGTCCACAGGCAAGACCTTTTCATAGGAAAGCTAGGTGTCAGCCGGGCAAGGTGGGGCAAAAGATTTCGAAATCCAGTTGTGGTTCATTTTAATGAAGGTTAGATCATCTACATTTTGGGTAGCCAGACGAGTCCTTTTTTCTGTTAGTATTGAACCTGCAGCACTGAATACTCTTTCTGATAGGACACTAGCTGCGGGGCAAGCAAGCTCCTGCAATGCATATTCTGCCAATTCTGGCCAGGTGTCTAATTTTGATGCCCAGTAATCAAATGGGAATGACGGTTGAGGGAGAACATTGATAAGGGATGAAAAATAGTTTGTAACCATACTGGACAAATGTTGTCTCCTTTCACTTTGAATTGATGCTGCAGTACCTGTCCTGTCTGCGGTCATAGCAAAATCACTCCACAACCTGGTCAGAAAACCCCTCTGGCCAACGCCACTTCTGATTTCTGCCCCTCTAACTCCTCTGGTCTGCTGGCCCCTGCAGCTCGTGTGAGAACGATCACGGGCGCTGTGTGCAGGGAATGCCAGAAGCAAACGGTCAACAAGAGTTGATTGTTTGGTTGCTAATATTAGTTCCAAGTTCTCATGTGGCATTATATTTTGCAATTTGCCTTTATAGCGAGGATCAAGGAGGCAGGCCAACCAGTAATCGTCATCGTTCATCATTTTAGTTATGCGTGTGTCCCTTTTGAGGATACGTAAGGCATAATCCGCCATGTGGGCCAAAGTTCCAGCTCTCAAATCTGCGGTTGTGCTTGGTTGAGGGGCAGTTTCAGGCAAATCCACGTCACTTGTGTCCCTCCAAAAACCAGAACCCGGCCTTGCCGCGCCACCAATTTCCAGTGGCCCCGGAAAATCTTCCTCATTAAAAATATAATCATCCCCATCATCCTCCTCGTCCTCCTCCTCCTCTTCGCCCGCTAACTCGTCCTGTTCACTGCCCTGGCCAGACAATGGCTGACTGTCATCAAGGCTTTCCTCTTCCTCAGCTGCAGACGCCTGATCCTTTATGTGCGTCAAACTTTGCATCAGCAGACGCATTAGGGGGATGCTCATGCTTATTATGGCGTTGTCTGCACTAACCAGCCGTGTGCATTCCTCAAAACACTGAAGGACTTGACACATGTCTTGAATCTTCGACCACTGCACACCTGACAACTCCATGTCTGCCATCCTACTGCCTGCCCGTGTATGTGTATCCTCCCACAAAAACATAACAGCCCGCCTCTGTTCGCACAGTCTCTGAAGCATGTGCAGTGTTGAGTTCCACCTTGTTGCAACGTCTATGATTAGGCGATGCTGGGGAAGGTTCAAAGAACGCTGATAGGTCTGCATACGGCTGGAGTGTACGGGCGAACGGCGGATATGTGAGCAAAGTCCACGCACTTTGAGGAGCAGGTCGGATAACCCCGGATAACTTTTCAGGAAGCACTGCACCACCAGGTTTAAGGTGTGAGCCAGGCAAGGAATGTGTTTCAGTTGGGAAAGGGAGATGGCAGCCATGAAATTCCTTCCGTTATCACTCACTACCTTGCCTGCCTCAAGATCTACAGTGCCCAGCCACGACTGCGTTTCTTTCTGCAAGAACTCGGACAGAACTTCCGCGGTGTGTCTGTTGTCGCCCAAACAGTTCATAGCCAATACAGCCTGCTGACGTTTGCCAGTAGCTGCCCCATAATGGGAGACCTGGTGTGCAACAGTGGCAGCTGCGGATGGAGTGGTTGTGCGACTGCGGTCTGTGGACGAGCTCTCGCTTCTGCAGGAGGACGAAGAGGAGGAGGAGGGGGTGCGAACGGCTACAGCCAACTGTTTCCTAGACCGTGGGCTAGGCAGAACTGTCCCAAACTTGCTGTCCCCTGTGGACCCTGCATCTACCACATTTACCCAGTGTGCCGTGATGGACACGTAACGTCCCTGGCCATGCCTACTGGTCCATGCATCTGTTGTCAGGTGCACCTTTGTGCTCACAGATTGCCTGAGTGCATGGACGATGCGCTCTTTAACATGCTGGTGGAGGGCTGGGATGGCTTTTCTGGAAAAAAGTGTCGACTGGGTAGCTCGTAGCGTGGTACAGCGTAGTCCATCAGGGCTTTGAAGCTTCGCTTTCAACTAACCGGTAGGGCATCATCTCTAACGAGATTAGTCTAGCTATGTGTGCGTTCAAACCCTGTGTACGCGGATGCGAGGCTAAGTACTTCCTTTTTCTAACCATAGTCTCATGTAGGGTGAGCTGGACTGGAGAGCTGGAGATCGTGGAACTAGCGGGGGTGCCGGTGGACATGGCAGACTGAGAGACGGTGGGATATGGTATTGTTGCCGCCAGTGCCCTAGATGCAGTGTTTCCTACTACGAAACTGGTGATTCCCTGACCCTGACTGCTTTGGCCTGGCAAAGAAACCTGCACAGATACTGCAGGTGGTGCGGAAAATGGTGGCCCTACACTGCCGGAAGGGATGTTGCGTTGCTGACTAGCTTCATTGGCCGAGGGTGCTACAACCTTAAGGGACGTTTGGTAGTTAGTCCAGGCTTGCAAATGCATGGTGGTTAAATGTCTATGCATGCAACTTGTATTGAGACTTTTCAGATTCTGTCCTCTGCTTAAGGTAGTTGAACATTTTTGACAGATGACTTTGCGCTGATCAATTGGATGTTGTTTAAAAAAATGCCAGACTGCACTCTTTCTAGCATCGGATACCTTTTCAGGCATTGCAGACTGAGCTTTAACCGGATGGCCACGCTGTCCTCCAACAGGTTTTGGCTTTGCCACGCGTTTTGGGCAAGATACGGGCCCGGCAGATGGAACCTGTTGCGATGTTGATGCCTGCTGCGGCCCCTCCTCCTCCGCTTCAGAACTGCTGCTGCCTGCACCCTGTTCCCCCAATGGCTGCCAATCGGGGTCAAGAACTGGGTCATCTATTACCTCTTCTTGTAGCTCGTGTGCAACTTCGTCTGTGTCACTGTGTCGGTCGGTGGTATAGCGTTCGTGATGGGGCAACATAGTCTCATCAGGGTCTGATTCTTGATCATTACCCTGCGAGGGCAATGTTGTGGTCTGAGTCAAAGGACCAGCATAGTAGTCTGGCTGTGGCTGTGCATCAGTGCACTCCATGTCAGATTCAACTTGTAATGGGCATGGACTGTTAACTGCTTCACTTTCTAAGCCAGGGACGGTATGTGTAAAGAGCTCCATGGAGTAACCCGTTGTGTCGCCTGCTGCATTCTTCTCTGTTGTTGTTTTTGCTGAAGAGGACAAGGAAGCGACTTGTCCCTGACCGTGAACATCCACTAACGACGCGCTGCTTTGACATTTACCAGTTTCACGAGAGGAGGCAAAAGAGCTAGAGGCTGAGTCTGCAAGATAAGCCAAAACTTGCTCTTGCTGCTCCGGCTTTAAAAGCGGTTTTCCTACTCCCAGAAAAGGGAGCGTTCGAGGCCTTGTGTAGCCAGACGACGAACCTGGCTCCACAGCTCCAGACTTAGGTGCAATATTTTTTTTCCCACGACCAGCTGATGCTCCCCACTACCACTACCCTCATTACCAGCTGACAATGAACGCCCCCGGCCACAACCTCTTCCACCAGACTTCCTCATTGTTTTAAAAACGTAAACAAACTAACAGTATTTGTTGCTGTCACACAAATTACACGGTGAGCTATAACTTCAGTATGGTTTAGCTACCCCTTTAAAGGTGGGTGAGACCACAACGAAAATCAGGCACAATGTTACACACTCTGTTGTTGGTGGCAACAAATGAGAGAGATGCCACACACGCAGGACTGTCACTGAAGCACAAATGTAAATATTAATCTCCCACTGATTTGATTTTTTTTTTTTCCAGGGAGACTTTAGGAAAAAAAAATAATAGAATAAAATGATTTTTTCAGGAAGAATTTAGAAACCAAATAAAATAAAATGATTTTTTCAGGGAGAATTTAGAATACAAATAAAACAAAAAAAGGCTTTCTATGGCCCACTGAGTGAGAGATGACGCACACAGGAGTCAGGAGTGGCACACAAGCCCAGAGGCCAATATTTATCTCCCACTGATTGATGTAGTGATTTTTTCAGGTAGATTTTGGAACCCAAATGAAGCTAAAAAAATAATAGGCTTTCTATGGCCCACAATTGGAGAGAGAGAGAGAGAGATGGCACACCCAGGAGTCAAGACTGGCACACAAGCAGAAAGGGCAATATTAATCTCCCACTGATTTGTTTTTTTTTTTTTTTTCAGGGAGACTTTAGGAAAAAAAAAAAATAGAATAAAATGATTTTTTCAGGAAGAATTTAGAAACCAAATAAAATAAAATGATTTTTTCAGGGAGAATTTAGCAAACAAATAAAACAAAAAAAGGCTTTGTATGGCCCACTGAGTGAGAGATGACGCACACAGGAGTCAGGAGTGGCACACAAGCCCAGAGGCCAATATTTATCTCCCACTGATTGATGTAGTGATTTTTTCAGGTAGATTTTGGAACCCAAATCAAGCTAAAAAAATAATAGGCTTTCTATGGCCCACAATTGGAGAGAGAGAGAGAGATGGCACACCCAGGAGTCAAGACTGGCACACAAGCAGAAAGGGCAATATTAATCTCCCACTGATTTGTTTTTTTTTTTTTTTCAGGGAGACTTTAGGAAAAAAAAATAATAGAATAAAATGATTTTTTCAGGAAGAATTTAGAAACCAAATAAAATAAAATGATTTTTTCAGGGAGAATTTAGAAAACAAATAAAACAAAAAAAGGCTTTCTATGGCCCACTGAGTGAGAGATGACGCACACAGGAGTCAGGAGTGGCACACAAACCCAGAGGCCAATATTTATCTCCCACTTTTTTTTTTTTGTTCCAGGGAAAATTTATAAACCCAATAAAAAAATAATAAATAGGCTTTCTATGGCCCACTATCTGAGAGAGAGAGAGAGAGAGATGGCACGCTTAGGACTGGCACACAAGCCCAAAGGCCAATATTAATCTCCCTTTTTTTTTCAGGGAGAATTTATAAAACCAAAAAAAATAAAATAAATAGGCTTTCTATGGCCCACTATTTGTGAGAGAGATGGCACGCTCAGGACTGGCACACAAGCCCAGAGGCCAATATTAATCTCCCACTTTTTTTTTTTTTTCCAGGGAAAATTTATAAACCCAATAAAAAAAATAATAAATAGGCTTTCTATGGCCCACTATCTGAGAGAGATGGCACGCTTAGGACTGGCACACAAGCCCAAAGGCCAATATTAATTTCCCACTGATTGATTTATTGATTTTTTCAGGTAGAATTTAGAACCCAAATAAAGCAAAAAAAAAAAAAAAATGGGCTTTCTATGGCCCACTGAGTGAGTGATGATGCACACAGGAGTCAGGAGTGGCACACAAGCCCTGAGGTGTTGTGAATTCTGTGGCTGAATTCACTTCTGTGGTCACAAGTGGTATTGCAGTCTCTGGGCTTCCTCCCTCAGGTGTTTTGGTGAGCTCGTTGGCTGCCTTGCTATTTAGCTCCACCTGAGTCTGTCTTCCTTGCTCCTTGTCAATGTTCCAGTGTTGGATCTGAGCTACTGCATCTTTCCTTGGGCCTGCTGCTCTGCTAGATAAGTGCTTCTAGTTTGTTTTCTGTTTTTTCTGTCCAGCTTGCTATTAACTTTTGCTGGAAGCTCTGAGAAGCAAAGGAGTGCACCGCCGTGCTGTTAGTTCGGCATGGTGGGTCTTTTTGCCCCTTTGCGTGGTTTTCGTTTTAGGGTTTTTTGTAGACTGCATAGTTCTCTTTGCTATCCTCGCTCTGTCTAGAATATCGGGCCTCACTTTGCTGAATCTATTTCATTCCTACGTTTGTCTTTTCATCTTGCTAACAGTCATTATATGTGGGGGGCTGCCTATTCCTTTGGGGTATTTCTCTGAGGTAAGTCAGGCTTGTATTTCTATCTTCAGGCTAGTCAGCTCCTCAGGCGGTGTCGAGTTGCATAGGTAGTGATAGGCGCAATCCACTGCTGCTTATAGTTGTGTGAGGATAGATCAGGTACTGCAGTCTACAGAGATTCCACGTCTCAGAGCTCGTCCTATTGTTTTGGGTTATTGCCATATCACTGTATGTGCGCTGATTGCTGCACGCTGTGTTGCCTGATTGCCAGCCATAACAGTACAAGGAGCCACTCCAATGATTCCCAATAGAGGGAAAAAAGAAATCCTGACAGCATTTTTTTTTCTTAGCTCTGTCTTCAGTCTTTTTTTTCCCCTAGACATTAGAGTGCTTCAGGACACAGCTGTGGACATGGATATTCAGGCTCTGTGCTCCTCAATGGATAATCTCGTTGTAAATGTACAAAAGATTCAAGATACTATTGATCAGAAATCGATGCTAGAACCAAGAATTCCGATTCCTGATTTGTTTTTTGGTGACAGAACTAAGTTCCTGAGCTTCAGAAATAATTGTAAGCTATTTTTGGCCTTGAAACCTCATTCTTCTGGTAATCCTATTCAACAGGTTTTGATTATTATTTCTTTTTTGCGCGGCGACCCACAGGACTGGGCGTTTTCTCTTGCACCAGGAGATTCTGCATTGAGTAATGTTGATGCATTTTTCCAGGCGCTGGGATTGCTTTACGATGAGCCTAATTCAGTGGATCAGGCTGAGAAAAATCTGCTGGCTTTATGCCAGGGTCAGGATGATGTAGAAGTATATTGTCAGAAATTTAGGAAATGGTCAGTACTCACTCTGTGGAATGAATCTGCACTAGCGGCTTTGTTCAGAAAGGGTCTCTCTGAAGCTCTTAAGGATGTAATGGTGGGATTTCCTATGCCTGCTGGTTTGAATGAGTCTATGTCCTTGGCCATTCAGATCGGTCGTCGCTTGCGCGAGCGTAAATCTGTGCACCATCTGGCGGTATTGTCTGAGAGTAAACCTGAGCCTATGCAGTGCGACAGGACTATGACTAAAGTAGAACGGCAAGAACACAGACGTCTGAACAGACTGTGTTTCTATTGTGGTGATTCTACTCATGCTATTTCTAATTGTCCTAAACGCACTAGGCGGTTCGATAGCTCTGCCGTTATTGGTACTGTACAGTCCAAATTCCTTTTGTCCATTACCTTAATGTGCTCTTTGTCATCGTATTCTGTCATGGCGTTTGTGGATTCAGGCGCTGCCCTGAATCTGATGGATTTGGATTATGCTAAACGTTGTGGATTTTTCTTGGAGCCTTTGCGGTGTCCTATTCCGTTGAGAGGAATTGATGCTACACCTTTGGCCAAGAATAAGCCTCAGTACTGGGCCCAGCTGACCATGTGCATTGCTCCTGCACATCAGGAAGTTATTCGCTTTCTGGTACTGCATAATTTGCATGATGTGGTCGTGTTGGGGTTGCCATGGCTACAAACCCATAATCCAGTATTGGATTGGAACTCTATGTCGGTAACCAGCTGGGGTTGTCAGGGAGTACATGGTGATGTTCCATTTTTGTCTATTTCGTCATCCATTCCTTCTGACATCCCAGAGTTCTTGTCGGACTTTCAGGATGTATTTGAAGAGTCCAAGTCTGATGCCCTACCTCCGCATAGGAATTGTGATTGTGCTATCGATTTGATTCCTGGTAGTAAATTCCCTAAGGGTCGTTTATTTAATTTGTCCGTACCTGAACACACCGCTATGCGCAGTTATGTGAAGGAGTCCCTGGAGAAGGGACATATTCGCCCATCGTCGTCACCATTGGGAGCAGGGTTCTTTTTTGTAGCCAAGAAGGATGGTTCGCTAAGACCGTGTATTGATTACCGCCTTCTTAATAAGATCACTGTTAAGTTTCAGTATCCCTTGCCATTGATTTCTGACTTGTTTGCTCGGATTAAGGGGGCTAGTTGGTTTACTAAGATTGATCTTCGTGGTGCGTATAATCTGGTGAGAATCAGGCAGGGAGATGAATGGAAAACGGCATTTAATACGCCCGAGGGTCATTTTGAGTATCTGGTGATGCCGTTTGGACTTGCCAATGCTCCATCTGTTTTTCAGTCTTTTATGCATGACATTTTCCGTGAGTATCTGGATAAATTCTTGATTGTTTACTTGGATGACATTTTGATCTTCTCAGATGATTGGGAGTCTCATGTGAAGCAAGTCAGAATGGTTTTCCAGGTACTGCGTGCTAATTCCTTGTTCGTGAAGGGATCAAAGTGTCTCTTCGGTGTGCAGAAAGTTTCATTTTTGGGGTTCATCTTTTCCCCTTCTACTATCGAGATGGATCCGGTTAAGGTTCAGGCCATCCAGGATTGGACTCAGCCGACATCTCTAAAAAGTCTGCAGAAATTCCTGGGCTTTGCTAATTTTTATCGTCGCTTCATCTGTAATTTTTCTAGCATTGCCAGACCATTGACCGATTTGACCAAGAAGGGTGCTGATTTGGTTAATTGGTCTTCTGCTGCCGTGGAAGCTTTTCAGGAGTTGAAGCGTCGTTTTTGCTGTGCCCCTGTGTTGTGTCAACCTGATGTTTCTCTTCCGTTCCAGGTCGAGGTTGATGCTTCTGAGATTGGTGCAGGGGCGGTTTTGTCACAGAGAGGTTCTGGTTGCTCAGTGTTCAAACCATGTGCTTTCTTTTCCAGGAAATTTTCTGCTGCTGAGTGTAATTATGATGTGGGCAACCGAGAGTTGCTGGCCATGAAGTGGGCATTCGAGGAGTGGCGTCATTGGCTTGAGGGTGCTAAGCATCGCGTGGTGGTTTTGACTGATCATGAGAACCTTACTTATCTTGAGTCTGCCAAGCGCTTGAATCCTAGACAGGCCCGTTGGTCGTTATTTTTTGCTCGTTTTGATTTTGTGATTTCATACCTTCCGGGCTCTAAAAATGTGAAGGCGGATGCTCTGTCTAGGAGTTTTGTGCCCGACTCTCCGGGGTTATCTGAGCCGGCGAGTATCCTCAAGGAAGGAGTCATTGTGTCTGCCATCTCCCCTGATTTGCGGAGAGTGTTGCAGAAATTTCAGGCTAATAAACCTGATCGTTGTCCGGCCGAGAAACTGTTCGTCCCTGATAGGTGGACTAGTAAAGTTATCTCTGAACTTCATTGTTCGGTGCTGGCCGGTCATCCAGGAATCTTTGGTACCAGGGAGTTGGTTGCTAGATCCTTCTGGTGGCCATCTCTGTCGCGGGATGTGCGTGCTTTTGTGCAGTCCTGTGGAATTTGTGCTAGGGCTAAGCCCTGCTGTTCACGTGCCAGTGGGTTGCTTTTGCCCTTGCCGGTCCCGAAGAGGCCTTGGACACATATTTTGATGGATTTCATTTCTGACCTTCCCGTTTCTCAAAAAATGTCGGTCATTTGGGTGGTCTGTGATCGCTTTTCTAAAATGGTCCATCTGGTGCCCTTGGTTAAATTGCCTTCCTCCTCTGATTTGGTGCCTTTGTTCTTCCAGCATGTGGTTCGTTTACATGGCATTCCTGAGAATATTGTTTCTGACAGAGGTTCCCAGTTTGTCTCGAGGTTCTGGCGAGCCTTTTGTGGTAGGATGGGCATTGACCTATCTTTCTCCTCGGCCTTCCATCCTCAGACTAATGGCCAGACCGAACGAACCAATCAGACCTTGGAAACATATCTGAGATGTTTTGTTTCCGCTGACCAGGATGATTGGGTGTCATTTTTGCCGTTGGCTGAGTTCGCCCTTAATAATCGGGCCAGCTCGGCTACCTTGGTCTCTCCATTTTTCTGCAATTCTGGGTTCCATCCTCGTTTCTCTTCAGGACAGGTTGAGTCTTCGGACTGTCCTGGTGTGGATTCTGTGGTGGACAGGTTGCAGCAGATCTGGACTCAGGTAGTGGACGATTTGACCTTGTCCCAGGAGAAGGCTCAGCTTTTCGCTAATCGCAGACGCCGTGTGGGACCCCGACTTCGTGTTGGGGATCTGGTTTGGTTATCTTCTCGTCATATTCCTATGAAGGTTTCCTCTCCTAAATTTAAACCTCGTTTTATTGGTCCGTATAGGATTTCTGAGATTCTCAATCCGGTGTCTTTTCGTCTGATCCTCCCAGACTCCTTTTCCATACATAATGTATTCCATAGGTCGTTGTTGAGGAGATACGTGGCACCTATGGTTCCATCTGTGGAGCCTCCTGCCCCTGTTTTGGTGGAGGGGGAATTGGAGTATATTGTGGAGAAGATTTTGGATTCTCGTGTCTCTAGACGGAAACTCCAGTATCTGGTCAAATGGAAGGGTTATGCTCAGGAAGATAATTCCTGGGTTTTTGCCTCTGATGTCCATGCCCCAGATCTTGTTCGTGCCTTTCATGTGGCTCATCCTGGTCGGCCTGGGGGTTCTGGTGAGGGTTCGGTGACCCCTCCTCAAGGGGGGGGTACTGTTGTGAATTCTGTGGCTGAATTCACTTCTGTGGTCACAAGTGGTATTGCAGTCTCTGGGCTTCCTCCCTCAGGTGTTTTGGTGAGCTCGTTGGCTGCCTTGCTATTTAGCTCCACCTGAGTCTGTCTTCCTTGCTCCTTGTCAATGTTCCAGTGTTGGATCTGAGCTACTGCATCTTTCCTTGGGCCTGCTGCTCTGCTAGATAAGTGCTTCTAGTTTGTTTTCTGTTTTTTCTGTCCAGCTTGCTATTAACTTTTGCTGGAAGCTCTGAGAAGCAAAGGAGTGCACCGCCGTGCTGTTAGTTCGGCACGGTGGGTCTTTTTGCCCCTTTGCGTGGTTTTCGTTTTAGGGTTTTTTGTAGACTGCATAGTTCTCTTTGCTATCCTCGCTCTGTCTAGAATATCGGGCCTCACTTTGCTGAATCTATTTCATTCCTACGTTTGTCTTTTCATCTTGCTAACAGTCATTATATGTGGGGGGCTGCCTATTCCTTTGGGGTATTTCTCTGAGGTAAGTCAGGCTTGTATTTCTATCTTCAGGCTAGTCAGCTCCTCAGGCGGTGTCGAGTTGCATAGGTAGTGATAGGCGCAATCCACTGCTGCTTATAGTTGTGTGAGGATAGATCAGGTACTGCAGTCTACAGAGATTCCACGTCTCAGAGCTCGTCCTATTGTTTTGGGTTATTGCCATATCACTGTATGTGCGCTGATTGCTGCACGCTGTGTTGCCTGATTGCCAGCCATAACACTGAGGCCAATATTTTTCTCCCACTGATTGATGTAGTGATTTTTTCAGGTGCATTTTAGAACCTAAATCAAGCAAAAAAATAAATAGGCTTTCTATGGCCCACTATTTGTGAGAGAGATGGCACGCTCAGGACTGGCACACAAGCCCAAAGGCCAATATTAATCTCCCACTGATTGATTTATTGATTTTTTCAGGTAGAATTTAGAACCCAAATAAAGCAAAAAAAAAAAAAAAAAGGGCTTTCTATGGCCCACTGAGTGAGTGATGATGCACACAGGAGTCAGGAGTGGCACACAAACCCTGAGGCCAATATTTTTCTCCCACTGATTGATGTAGTGATTTTTTCAGGTAGATTTTATAACCCAAATCAAGCAAAAAAATAAATAGGCTTTCTATGGCCCACTGAGTGAGAGATGGCACACACAGGGATGGCACTCTAGCAGAAATGTCAATCTTAATCTCCCACAAAAAAACAAAACAAAAAAAAAAAAAACAGGGAGTGTCCTTCAATTACTATCTCCCTGCAGTAATCTCAGCCAGGTATGGCAGGCAGCAATAAGGAGTGGACTGATGCACAAATTAAATAAAAAGTGTGTACAAACAAAAAAGATAGCTGTGCAGAAAGGAAGGAACAAGAGGATTTGTGCTTTGAAAAAAGCATTTGGTTTGCACAGCGGCGTACACACAGCAATCCAGCTATCAGGGAGCCTTCTAGGGCAGCCCAATGAGCTACAGCGCTGAGGGAAAAAAAAAAAAAAGTAGCTTCCACTGTCCCTGCACACCGAAGGTGGTGTTGGGCAGTGGAAATCGCTACAGCAGAAGCGGTTTGGTGGTTAATGGACCCTGCCTAACGCTATCCCTGCTTCTGACGAAGCGGCAGCAACCTCTCCCTAAGCTCAGATCAGCAGCAGTGACGCCGCAGACCGCAAGCCAATCACTGCAATGCCCTTCTCTAAGATGGTGGGGACCAGGAACTATGTCATCACGCTGCCCACACTCTGCGTTTACCTTCATTGGCTGAGAAATGGCGCTTTTCGCGTCATTGAAACGCGACTTTGGCGCAAAAGTCGCGTACCGCATGGCCGACCCCGCACAGGGGTCGAATCGGGTTTCATGAAACCCGACTTTGCGAAAAGTCGGCGACTTTTGAAAATGAACGACCCGTTTCGCTCATCCCTAGTTTTGAGTGCTAGTCTATATGATAAGCACAATATGGACAAAATACAGAAATATGTCAGGAGATGAGTTTGATTCCACTTTAACCTACCACAATGACTTGAAACAACTATTACATGAAGGTTTATCAATAGCTGCTCTCGTGGAGAAACTGGTGGAAGTTCTATTTGATAAATTTCCCATCACATCAGCATATCCGACCTTACCTAAAATATATAAAAATGTAAAAATTCTTGTCTTCCTCCTTTCAGACCTTTAGTTGCTGGTCTTAGTCATTTGGGAGAAAAGTTCAGCTCATTTGTGGTGGGTGGATATGAATGCTCAACCTGTGGTTAGAGATCTACCAAGTTATGTGAGGGCACTAGTATATCTTCATTAAATCAATCACCCAATTTTATTTTGTTATCATGCGATATGGTTGTACTTTCTCCTTCCATACTCCTTGCATTGTCACTCCAAGCATTTTCTCGTCATCTGGAAATGTCTAGCACCTACTGGCTATAAAGCAATTTGTTACATTACTCTTGAAGTTTTTATTTAAACACAACTTTTTTTACATTTAACAATGCAAACTGCCTCATCAGAGAGGATGAGGACTAGAACTATATTGCCACTTACTGGATGCAGCAATCCTAAAAGTCACTATCAACCCTTTAGCTGGCTTTGCCATATGACTTAAAAGCCAAATGAGAATCTCAATTTTCAGACATGGTGATTTGGGGTATTGCTCCTCATCAGTGCAAAGTATGAAATCTGATTTGACTGGGTGAGAGACTAGGACCTAAGGGGTAACGTTTTTCAAGGTGGAGAGTGACAAGCTAGGTCTGGCATGTCAAAGTGAGGAGACTTATATATGCCATGCATGCTCCTCTAGGAAATTAAATATTCAAGGTGCATCTTCAGCGAGGAAGAAGACTAGAACTCTAGTGCCACCTATTGGAAGTAGCAATCCTAAAAAGTCACTATTAACCCTTGTCTTATTACGTAAGATAAAAGCCAAACCTCAATTTGCAGACATGGTGTTTTGGAAGTAGTAATCCTGGAAGTCACTATCAACCCTTTATCGAGCCTCGTCATATGACATATACCTGGGTTGATATAGTGAATCCTGCTTTGAGCAGGGGGTTGTACCAGATGACCCAGGAGGTCCCTTCCTACTCTACCATTCTATGATCCTAGGATTCTATGACCTAGAAAACAATTCCCCAAAACACTGTGTCTGCAAATTGATATCCTGATTTGGCTTTTAATCTAGGACATGTTACCCCTTAGATTACATTTAACAATATTTTGTCCTCCAGAAACAAGGTGAACTGATGGGGGTCATTTTTTTCACATTTAATAGCTAATATATAAAGGTCCAGATGAGAGGAATAATTTTGGTTTTCTTCTAGCAATAGTTTTGCCTCCCTTATCAGATGGTATAGTCACTCTATAGATGACCTGAATCTGATATTGGAGGGCGGAATGGATCAAGCTTTCATTTTTATTTCTTTTTAAATCAGAATGACATATTACATAGTTACATAGGTTAAAAAAAAGACTTAGGGCCATCAAACTCAACCTGTCTTAATCTTAAATCAATCATGAATTTTAAATTTACCTTTAACCATTTCACAACATATAAAGTAAACTTACGTCATATGTCGTGTCCCTGCCTTTGATGCAAGCTCACAAACTGAGCCTACAGCATTCCCAGCACATGACGGCTGATATAATAAAAAATGACGTGTTTTGCATGTGTTTTTCATGCGATTTTCAAGCGTTTTTCTAATGCATATCTATGGGTGCGGAATTGCCGCGATTCCGCATAAATAATGAACATGCTGTGTTTTTTTACTGCGATGCGTTTCCGCTGTGGAAAAAACTCAGCATGGGCACATCAATTGTGGAATGCATTAGAAATTAATGGCATGCTGTTTGTAAGCGTTTTTTCAGCGTTACTGCAGTAGAAAATAGTGGCAAAAACGCTTAAAAAACGCAACATGAGCACATAGCCTTAGTCTTAATGAATCCAGAGCCTCTGACAAGTGGCGTGCACCTCTGTGCATCATTATGATTAGGTCACCAAAGTTTGGTTATATACTAATGTATTTAACTTTTGGTGTATTTCTATGTAATCATGCGTCCTGTCCAATTTTTAACATTCCATCATATTTCATTGGATTATTTTTTCATGTGTGAATACACACAATATGATTTAAATCACTGAATAGTTAACTTGTTTTTTTATGTAAGGAATAAAGAATTTGTCTGAAGTGCATTTGTCAATTTTACTGGTATTGGATTTGTATTAGGTGACTTTTTATACAGGTCCTTCTCAAAAAATTAGCATATAGTGTTAAATTTCATTATTTACCATAATGTAATGATTACAATTAAACTTTCATATATTATAGATTCATTATCCACCAACTGAAATTTGTCAGGTCTTTTATTGTTTTAATACTGATGATTTTGGCATACAACTCCTGATAACCCAAAAAACCTGTCTCAATAAATTAGCATATTTCACCCATCCAATCAAATAAAAGTGTTTTTTAATAACAAACAAAAAAACCATCAAATAATAATGTTCAGTTATGCACTCAATACTTGGTCGGGAATCCTTTGGCAGAAATGACTGCTTCAATGCGGCGTGGCATGGAGGCAATCAGCCTGTGACACTGCTGAGATGTTATGGAGGCCCAGGATGCTTCAATAGCGGCCTTAAGCTCATCCAGAGTGTTGGGTCTTGCGTCTCTCAACTTTCTCTTCACAATATCCCACAGATTCTCTATGGGGTTCAGGTCAGAGTTGGCAGGCCAGTTGAGCACAGTAATACTATTGGTCAGTAAACCATTTACCAGTGGTTTTGGCACTGTGAGCAGGTGCCAGGTCGTGCTGAAAAATGAAATCTTCATCTCCATAAAGCATTTCAGCCGATGGAAGCATGAAGTGCTCCAAAATCTCCTGATAGCTAGCTGCATTGACCCTGCCCTTGATGAAACACAGTGGACCAACACTAGCAGCTGACATAGCACCCCACACCATCACTGACTGTGGGTACTTGACACTGGACTTCAGGCATTTTGGCATTTCCTTCTCCCCAGTCTTCCTCCAGACTCTGGCACCTTGATTTCCGAATGACATGCAAAATTTGCTTTCATCAGAAAAAAGTACTTGGGACCACTTAGCAACAGTCCAGTGCTGCTTCTCTGTAGCCCAGGTCAGGCGCCTCTGCCGCTGTTTATGGTTCAAAAGTGGCTTTACCTGGGGAATGCGGCACCTGTAGCCCATTTCCTGCACACGCCTGTGCACGGTGGCTCTGGATGTTTCCACACCAGACTCAGTCCACTGCTTCCTCAGGTTCCCCAAGGTCTGGAATCGGTCCTTCTCCACAATCTTCCTCAGGGTTCGGTCTCCTATTCTAGTTGTACAGCGTTTTCTGCCACATTGTTTCCTTCCAACAGACTTACCATTGAGGTGCCTTGATACAGCACTCTGGGAACAGCCTATTTGTTGAGAAATTTCTTTCTGGGTCTTACCCTCTTGCTTGAGGGTGTCAATGATGGCCTTCTTGACATCTGTCAGGTCGCTAGTCTTACCCATGATGGGGGTTTTGAGTAATGAACCAGGCAGGGAGTTTATAAAAGCCTCAGGTATCTTTTGCATGTGTTTAGAGTTAATTAGTTGATTCAGAAGATTAGGGTAATAGGTCGTTTAGAGAACCTTTTCTTGATATGCTAATTTATTGAGACAGGTTTTTTGGGTTATCAGGAGTTGTATGCCAAAATCATCAGTATTAAAACAATAAAAGACCTGACAAATTTCAGTTGGTGGATAATGAATCTATAATATATGAAAGTTTAATTGTAATCATTACATTATGGTAAATAATGAAATTTAACACTATATGCTAATTTTTTGAGAAGGACCTGTATATCTTCAGTAAATCTATATTTATTCAGGATTCATATGTTGGATTTGTTCTATTTATTCTGTCTAGGACTTTTTCAGAAATCTGTATGAAATAAAAATGCCATGAACCCATAGATTAAATGTCCACTCACAACAGTTTTCTTACATAAAAGAGGGCGACACACCTCCTGCTGCTCCATTGTGTTTGTTCTATAGCTATACTGTTTGGCTGTTTGGAATCCTACCCTTTCCAGAGTTAACAGAATGGGATAATTTTTGCTAAGCTAAGCTTTTTAAGAAGCCCCTGTTTCTTCACTTTCGAAATAGCTATTATGTTCCACCTCCCCCAAAAAGATAATATTTGGAAGGCTTAATATAAAGCTATTGTTTAATCATATTGCAAACATCAAATCTGTTGTTGATCCCAATATAATAGTTCCATATACACTCGAGAATAAGCCAAGATTTTCAGCCAATTTTTTTAGGCTGAAAGTGCCCCTCTCGGCTTATACTCGAGTCATTGTCCCAGGGAGTCGGCGGGGGAGGGGGAGTGGCAGGAATGGCCACTGTCACATCATACTCACCTGCTCCCAGAGCGATCTCTGCATGTCCCTGCTTCTCAGATGGTCTCTAGTGCCTGCAGCTCTTCCAGTGTTCAGCTGTCACATAGTACCGCTCATTATAGTAATGATTATGGACGCGACTCCACTCCCATAGATGTGTCGTGCATATTCATTACTTTAATGAGCAGTATCATGTGACCGCTGAACACAGGAGCAAGCTGCCGGTGCACGCTAGAGACCATCGGAGAAGCAGGGACCGCACCAGGAGAGTGAGTATGATGGGGAGGGTGAGCCATGCGACATTCAAATGTCCCCGTTTCACTGCCGGGCTCTGTCTTCAACATCCTCTGGCTGTGATGTTCAGGTCAGAGGGCCCTATGATGTGTTTAATGCGTGCCCTCTGCCTGAAGAGTCACTGCAGAGAGCCGGAAGACACAGCGGCGCATGGCAGTGGAACAGGGACAGGTGAATATTGCTAGTGCCAGGGGCCTGAGCCAATGGCGACTCCAGCACCTGGCCCCCATAGCGCAGCGGTGTCCCCGCCTGCTCAAGACACCAAACTCGGCACCCAGACATGAGAGAGGTGAGTATGTAATTTTTTTTTCTAATTGCAGCAGAATATGGGGCATATTATGCTATGGAGCATCTTATGGGGCCATCAACCTTTATGGAGCATTATATGGGGCATATTATGCTATGGAGCATCTTATGGGGCATTCAACCTCTATGGGGCAGCATATGGGGCATATTATGCCGTGGAGCATCTTATGGGGCCATCAACCTTTATGGAGCAGCATATGGGGCATATTATGCTATGGAGCATCTTATGGGGGCATCAACGTTTATGGGGCAGCATATGGAGCACATTATACTATGGAGCATCTTATGGGGGCATCAACCTTTATGGGACAGCATATGGAGCATATTATGCTATGAAGCGTCTTATGGGGCCATCAACCTTTATGGAGCAGCATATGGGGCATATTATGTTATGGAGCATCTTATGGGCCATCAACCTTTATGAAGCAGCATATGGGGCATATTATAATACTAGATTGTGGCCCGATTCTAATGCATCAGGTATTCTAGAATATGCATGTCCCCGTAGTATATGTACAATGATGATTCCAGAATTCACGGCAGACTGTGCCCGTTGCTGATTGGTCGAGGCAACCTTTATGAAATCATCGTCGCCATGGCAACCATTATGACATCATTGTCGCTGTGCCCGTTGCTGATTGGTCGAGGCCTGGCGGCCTCGACCAATCAGAGACGCAGGATTTCTACGTCGATGCTGTGCCGGTCTCTGATTGGTCGAGGCCTACCGGCCTCGACCAATCAGAGAGCCGGGATTTCCAGGACAGACAGACAGACAGACGGAAAAACCCTTAGACAATTATATATATAGATGGACAATCTTATAGGGCCATCAATTTTTATGGAGCATTATATGGGGCATATTATTCTATGGAGCATCTTATGGGGCCATTATTAACCTTTGTACAGCATTATATGGGGCATATTATTGTATGGAGCATCTTATGGAGCCCATTATGAACAGTATGGAGCATTATATGGGGCTCTTGATTCAATATGGATATTCAAAAACATTTAACCTGATGTCTCAATCAATTTTACTTTTATTGGTTTTCTATTTTTATTTTTGAAATTTACCAGTAGCTGCTGCATTTCCCACCCTAGGCTTATACTCGAGTCAATACATTTTCCCAGTTTTTTTGTGGCAAAATTAGGGTCTTGGCTTATACTCGGGTCGGCTTATACTCAAGTATGTACAGTAATAATTTTTGCATGACTTCTTATGATGTCATGGTTTATTCTCTTTTCAAACAGCAAATTTGATACTAAAAATAGGAATAATTTTGGAAGGCATGTTGAAAAGTTATAGCTTTTTCACTTAACAAACTACAAACATTTTGCCACTTCCTACACAGGGATAATTTTGGATTGCTGTTCGAGAAATTGTTAATAGTATACGGAAAAATTTAGATTGGAGTGGTTTGTGCTGGATTTTACTACATAATTCATTGAAATGTAAGTGTCCATATATAGCTATACAGGTGAGGGGTATATATATATAAAAATATTAGTGATGATCAAATACATTCTGCACTATTTGCTACTCTCACAAATAGTACACTATTCGGGCTATTCGATACTCGGTGAGTAATTTGCTATTCGCCTTGGTATATTTGAGTGACCCGCCCAGCATGTTTGCCGCTTTATTTGCAGCCAATGCACATGCTGGGCTGGCTTGCCAATCACAGTAATGGTGGCGCCATCTTTGGTGCGGTGTTACTGTGATTGGCTTGACTTACAAATTCATAGGGGATATTTAATTCCTCCCGGTGCCATCTTGCTCACATTACAGCCGGAAACAGTGTAGTGTAAGCATAGTGTGAGCACAGAGAGAGTGAAAGCAGCATATAGGGAGAGTTTGTGATTATTAAAAGCTGTTTTAAGAGCTACTAAGAGTAAAGATTAGTTCTCTATTAGGTGGAGATATCATAGGGAGAGATTTAATGCGAGGGAGAGGGAAAAGCAGGGAGGGTGTTATCATTGCAAGTACATACTGCAGATCTCTGCTTGTTTGCATTGTATTTTATAGTGTAGGAATTAGGGAGAGAGGTAGGGTTTCATTCTTTGTATCAGAATATGCAAAACAGCTCTTTTCAGAGCCAAATAATATTGCTCAGTACCAGCATATACTGAACAAATTTTTTGGAGCTGCAAAATATTCCTGCGTACCAGAATATACTAAACTGCTTTTTTTACAGTTAAATAATTTTCCTCAGTGCCAGCATTTCCTAAACATCTTTTTAAAAAGCTAATTGCTATATAATATTCCTCTCCTATTGCAGAAATAGCTAATATTTATCTAGCAGTTGAGCAACTGATGCAAAACCTGCAAAGATACGCAAACATCACTATTTACCACTAATTTCTCTGAGTCTGCTGTTGGTGTGTGTCACAAAGGTGATATAAAAGAAATTCTTTTAGTTAAATAAATAACATATATTTACCTAGCAGCCTGCAGAGGTAGGCAAACATCACTATTCACCAATGCCAATAATTTTCCTAAGGGTACCGTCACACAGTGGCATTTTGATCGCTACGACGGCACGATCCGTGACGCTCCAGCGTCGTAACAATATCGCTCCAGCGTCGTAGACTGCTGTCACACTTTTCATGACGTAATTTCATGACGTATGTGCGATGTAGAAGCCGTTGGTTACTATGCGCACATCGTATACAATATCGTGCACACCTTTGTTACACCATGCGATCATGCCGCCACAGCGGGACACTAGACGACGAAATAAAGTTTCAAACGATCTGCTACGACGTACGATTCTCAGCGGGGTCCCTGATCGTAGGATCGTGTCAGACACAGCGAGATCGCTGGAACGTCACGGATATATCGCTGGAACATCACAAATCGTGCCGTCGTAGCGATCAAAATGCCACTGTGTGACGGTACCCTTATTCTGCTGTTGGTGTGTCTCATAAAGGAGATATAAAAAATTATATTGGTTAAATAAATAGCATTACATTTTTCTAGCAGTTGTGCGACTGTCGAAAAGCATACAGAGATATGCAAACATCACTATTTATCAGTAATTTCCCTGAGTCTACTGTTGGCATGTGTAGTTACAGTGATATAACAGAAAATTACTCTGCTATTGGCTAAATAAATTGTTAGTTAGATATGTATGCCCTATTTGTTAGCATTTTACATTGCTGGTGCTGGACAAAAACCTTTCCTGGCTTTCCAGGCTCCAAAATGAGACTTCTGTTTCTTCATTAAACTGTTGCTTCCCTTAATTTTTATAAATTTTGGTAAGAAAAATGGTGGGGTATTGGCCAGTATCTTCACATTTAACCCTGCTGTGGAACCATGGGAACATATAGAGCCCAGCGCTGAATAAATTGAAATATTTCTAAAACTGGTCAATCTCAGACATTGACCTTCTATGTATTTTCAAGTAACATACTTATGCTTATGTTGATGATATTTTTAATTTGTTTTTCAATTTTGTTTCAAAGTTATTTTCAATTTTATGTGTTTGGGACTCTCCTGACCCCATAGTACCTTTATTGTCTGACATTTTTTTTTTAATATTTTCTGTTCATTCACAGGTTTTGTAATATAATTGTAAATAAACAATGGCTAGTTCCAAGTGACACCAGCAGTGTTACAGGACAGCACAAGCGGTGCTATGTTTGTCCTTGATCGAAGGACAAAAAGACGAAATTTGAATGTGTCACATGGATTTATGTCTTTTTACATCAACTAAGGAACTTGCCCCTCAGACTATGAGGGGTCATCACAACAGAACCAGACCCCAATCAGATGACAATAAAACATTCCTTATCTAAGAACTAGTCCAACATTTATGGACATAACTGTTTATCACTCATGGTAATTCTGCTTCATGTCACCTGTCTTATCCATGGTTTTTATTTTTTTTTCTGTGCTAAGTTGTGCATAAATATGTGATTCTTCAGAATTTCTTTTAGTGTTTGCCTGATGAAGAGACCTGTGTAGTCTCGAAAGCTTGGTACCAAAGCAATGATATTTTTCATGGTTCCCTCAGAGTTAAGCAGGTCTAAGAGAGTTAATAAGCTCCACAGACCTATTCAGGTTGCAGCCTTACACTTATTGGAACATGGTCATTGTCATGCTAAGACATGCTAAGACCTTTACCTGAGCTATGTAGCACTGCCTATCACCTGAGTAATACATTCCACAGACCTCATCACTCTCTGGGATATATCCTGTAATTGCACGATTGTCGCTCAAAATCATGAAAAAATAAATTCTGCCTAGTTGGGTAGTTAACAGAAGAAGTGCATAGGCTTGTGTAGATTGGTCAATGGCAGTTATTTCCTTGAGGAGGCTGCTTCCAAGTAAAATGAAATGGGGCGTGTACATGTTCCTGATATGGGTTTTAGGCCTCAGAGACTGACCACAATACAGGTCCTCACTTGCATACACTGTATTCAGAATTTTATTCTAATGCTTTTAGTTTCTGGTAGAATCCACTTTACTGATTCTGAGCATGCAACTCACCCAACTCCTGCATTATATTCACCTTACAGTGGCTTCACTCACTATCACAGTGGCTCCAATGAGCTACGGAGGCCAAAATGAATCGTAAATCTCACAAAACTCATATTTCACAGGTACCTGCTGGCCCTCTGCTAATTGTCAGCGAGGGTCGTATAATGACATGGCGGTGGACATGGTGGTGGATGTGGGCAAAGCCCAAAATTCAAATAGGCATGTTTTACCTGGCATTGTATAGTGCTGGGGAGTATGTATTCCACTATCTAGCTTACATATTTGAAAGAGGGAGGGACCTCCCAAATGTAGAAGTGAGAGCCCTCCCTAATGTTATGATACAGAACCACCTGAGGACCCTTCCCAATCTCAATTTTCATGGCACAATTTGAAAATGTCAAGCAAGGGCCACACAATAACATGGTGGTGGACGTCGTGGTGGCAGTCAAAGCCCAAAATTCAAAAAAGGCTTGTTTTAGCGAGCATTGTAAAGTCATGGGGAATATGTATTCCACTATCTAGCTACTGTAACTATTTGGCATGAAGGAGGGACCACCCAAATGTAGAAGTGAGAGCCCTTACAAATGAAAAAAAGAAAAACTAAAGCCAAAACGCTCTGTGTGAACATATGCTAAAGGGGAGTAATATATATGTATATACAGTATACACTGCTCAAAAAATAAAGGGAACACTTAAGCAACAGAATATAACTCCAAGTAAATCAAACTTCTGTGAAATCAAACTGTCGACTTAGGAAGCGACACTGTATGACAATCTACTTCACATGCTTTTGTGCAAATGGAATAGACAACAGATGGAAATTATTGGCAATTACCAAGATACACTCAATAAAGGAGTGGTCCTGCAGGTGGGGACCACAGACCACATCTCAGTACCAATTCTTTCTGGCTGATGTTTTGGTCACTTTTGAATGTTGGTTGTGCTTTCACACTCGTGGTAGCATGAGACGGACTCTACAACCCACACAAGTGGCTCAGGTGGTGCAGCTCATCCAGGATGGCACATCAATGCGAGCTATGGCAAGAAGTTTTGTGTCTGTCAGCGTAGTGTCCAGAGGCTGGAGGCACTACCAGGAGACAAGCCAGTACACCAGGAGATGTGGAGGGGGCTGTAGGAGGGCAACAACCCAGCAACAGGACCGCTACCTCAGCCTTTGTGCAAGGAGTAGCAGGAGGAGCACTGCCAGAGCCCTGCAAAATGACCTCCAGCAGGCCAATCATCTGTGCCTTTATAGCCTTTTTACTAGGCACTGCTCCTAATAGCCAGATTCCTACTCCACACTGATGAGGGGCAAAAACCCCAAAACAGCTGTCTGTGGATGGATACCATGCTTGGCATAGGTGGCTTTCCTTCATAGGATGCTGCCCTTCCCGTGGTTGTTCCTTCCCGGGGAAAGGCCTGGCTATTGACTGCTTGAAACACAGATGTGCATGTGTCTGCACACACGGTTAGAAACTGACTCCATGAGGATGGTCTGGGTACCCGACGTCTACAGATGGCGGTTGTGCTCACAGCCCAACACCGTGCAGGATGCTTGGCATTTGCCACAGAACACCAGGATTGGCAAGTTCGAAACTGGTGCCCTGTGCTCTTCACAGATGAATGCAAGTTCACACTGGAGACCTCATGTGAGACCATATACTGGTGCGGTTGGCCCTGGGTTCCGCCTAATGCAGGATATTGCCAGACCTCATGTGGCTGGAGTGTGTCAGCAGTTCCTGCAAGATGAAGGCATTGAAGCTATGGACTGGCCCGCCCGTTTCCCAGACCTGTATCCAATTAAACACATCTGGAACATCATGTCTTGCACCATCCACCAATGTCACGTTGCACCACAGACTGTCCAGGAGTTGGCGGTTGCTTAAGGGTATGTGCACACATTGCGGATTCTCTGCGGATCCGCAGCGTTTCTCGAGGTGCAGAAATGCTGCAGATCCGCAATTGATTTACAGTACAATGTAAATCAATGAGAAAAAAAAAATGCTGTGCACACTTTGTGGAAAATCCGCTGCGGAAACGCTGCGGTTTAAAAGAAGTAGCATGTCACTTCTTTTTTGTGAATCTGCAGCGTTTTTGTACCCATTCCATTATAGAAAACTGCAGAGGTAAAAAACGCTGCAAATCCGCAAAAAAGAGCAGCAAAAATGCACAAAAAATGCTGCGGATCCACACAAAAAAAGCGACAAATCCGCAGCTGCGTTTTCTCCCAGGAGAGGCAGAATCCGCACCAGAAATTCCTAAGCCTAATCCGCAACGTGTGCACATAGCCTTAGTCCAGGTCTGGGAGGAGATCCCTCAGTAGACCATCCGCCGCCTTATCAGGAGCATGCCAAGGTGTTGTAGGGAGGTGATACAGGCACATAGAGGCAACACACACGCAACTATACATCATTTCCTTGTCTTGAGGCATTTCCACTGAAGTTGGATCAGCCTATAATTTGATTTTTGACTTTGATTTTGAGTATCATTCCAAATTCAGACCTCCATGGGATATTCATTTTGATTTACATTGATCATTTTTATGTTTTATTGTCCTCAACACATTCCACTATGTAATGAATAAAGATTTGCAACTGAAATATTTTATTCAGTGATATCTAGGATGTGGCATTTTAGTGCTTCCTTTATTTTTTCGAGCAGTATATATATATATATATATATATATATATATATGTCAGGGGCATCTCTACCATGAGGCGAGTTGAGCTCTTTGGCTCAGGCGGCACTGCCGTCCCTGAAGAGAGGGGGCGGCAGATTCTGTCGCTGTAGTAACTGGATTTGTGTCAGAGACGCAGGTTCAGTTACTACGCTATTAAGTCTATTCAGGGCTCCATCCTGGATCTCTTCATCCAGCCCTCCCCTCACGTGACATCATCACAGGTCCTAATTTCGTGTTTTCAAGTTTACATGTTTTAGCGCTGCAGTGTGCTGCCTTATTTACTTAACTATATACGAGTTGGCGACTCTAGGTTCAGCACCTGTTCACACTTAGTCTATGTTTGGATGTGCCGGTCAGGTTTTTGAAATGTATTCTTTAGCCTTCTGATCGTGCACTCCGCCTCCTAGCTTCAGGTGTTTTAATTACAGCAGGTCCCATACCCCTCCACAGAGAGAGAGAATTTTAGTCTAAGAAGAGGTTTCACATGTACCCATTCAGATGGAGACGTTTATTCTCAGCGAGGTAAAGCAAGTTTAGGACCTGATACTAAGAGAGGTGTGGAAACCACAGAAGAAACGACCAATACTGGGTATATCACATATAAAGATAATTTTTATTAGTACAGTGACGAAGGAGCTTCCGCTCCGAAACGCGCGTCGGGCGGACGTGTGCACCAGACCTAAGCTATCTTTTGACCTCCCTGCTACAGGTAATGTACAGCTGTATTTATGGCCACGCCGCCTTGTTACATTTTTGGCAGCTATAAGTGTACGATAGGATTGATGGTCGTGTTCGGCCATGGGGGAGAGATAATATTATGGTAGGCAGTCATTGTCACACGGATTTTTTTTTTTTTTTTTGCTGCTTTATTGGTTGGTTAATACGTGGTGGTCCTGCGCTGTATAGTACATCTGGACATTAAACCCATTGTGGTAATACTTTGGATACAGCATTTTACTGCATGATCCTTGGACTTACAGCGCAGGCACACAATATAACTTTCTAGCTAGCATTATTTACGTGTATTTGCATCTACTAACGAGTGTTTCTACCATATGGTAGCTTGGGGTCTTTTCGGTCTACACGTCCTTTTGTACAGTGGCGACTTGCTGCGGCGACCGCCACCATTAGTTCACTATGCTTCATTGCTGTCCAGGAACTAGTATGCTTTTAAATTTGTTGTATTTGTACTAATAAAAATTATCTTTATATGTGATATACCCAGTATTGGTCGTTTCTTCTGTGGTTTCCACACCTCTCTTAGTATTTGGTTCTTTAACGACTGGGCGTAATTATATCCATTATTTGGCAACAGAGATATATACATTGGAGATTTACGTGATGTTGCCATTGAATACCTTTATTGTTTCAAGTTTAGGACCTGGTATAAGAGAGATGCCGTAAAGGGGCTACCCGGTACACATAAAATTGGCCATTTTTATGTGCTAAAAGCTCTCATTTTTCATATTTATAGTGCAGTAATGCAGTTCAAATTTCGTGTTTTCAAGTTTACATGTTTTAGCGCTGCAGTGTGCTGCCTTATTTACTTAACTATATACGAGTTGGTGACTCTAGGTTCAGCACCTGTTCACACTTAGTCTATGTTTGGATGTGCCGGTCAGGTTTTTGAAATGTATTCTCTAGCCTTCTGATCGTGCACTCAGCCTCCTAGCTTCAGGTGTTTTAATTACAGCAGGTCCAATACCCCTCCACAGAGAGAGAGAATTTTAGTCTAAGAAGAGGTTTCACATGTACCCATTCAGATGGAGACGTTTATTCTCAGCGAGGTAAGGCAAGTTTAGGACCTGGTATAAGAGAGATGCTGTAAAGGGGCTACCAGGTACACATAAAATTGGCCATTTTTATGCGCTAAAAGCTCTCATTTTTCATATTTCTAGTGCAGTAATGCAGTTCAAATTTCGTGTTTTCAAGTTTACATGTTTTAGCGCTGCAGTGTGCTGCCTTATTTTCTTAACTATATACGAGTTGGCGACTCTAGGTTCAGCACCTGTTCACACTTAGTCTATGTTTGGATGTGCCGGTCAGGTTTTTGAAATGTATTCTTTAGCCTTCTGATCGTGCACTCCGCCTCCTAGCCTCAGGTGTTTTAATTACAGCAGGTCCTATACCCCTCCACAGAGAGAGAGAATTTTAGTCTAAGAAGAGGTTTCACATGTACTCATTCAGATGGAGACGTTTATTCTCAGCGAGGTAAGGCAAGTTTAGAACCTGGTATAAGAGAGATGCCGTAAAGGGGCTACCAGGTACACATAAAATTGGCCATTTTTATGCGCTAAAAGCTCTCATGTTTCATATTTCTAGTGCAGTAATACAGTTCAAATTTCGTGTTTTCAAGTTTACATGTTTTAGCGCTGCAGTGTGCTGCCTTATTTACTTAACTATATACGAGTTGGCGACTCTAGGTTCAGCACCTGTTCACACTTAGTCTATGTTTGGATGTGCCGGTCAGGTTTTTGAAATCATCACAGGTCCTGACGCTGAAGTCGCTCTTCTGCATGCATCTCCTGGGGTTGCTCATGGATGGCTGCTCTGTGCACACAGGACCTGTGATGAGGTCACACGAGGGGAGGAGTCAGCGGTCACATGATCAGGGTCCTCGTGTATGTAGGACTCTGCTGTGCTGGTTGTCTCATGGTGCTGGATGAGGGGAAGGGTATATGTGGGGTCAGGAGGGGTTTGCAGGGTGGATGTAGCAGAGCCACGTGTGTACGAGGTATACAGAGCGGAGACGCGTGTGTACTTGGTGTATGGAGCGGAGCCGTGTAAGTACTTGGTGTACAGAGTGGAGCTGTTTGTGTACTTGGTGTACGGAGCGGAGCCATGTGTGTATGAGATGTACGGAGTCGAGCCGTGTGTGTACGAGGTGTATGGAGCGGAGCCATGTGTGTGCGAGGTGTACGGAGTGGAGCCGTATGTGTATGAGGTGTATGGAGAGGAACCATGTGTGTACAAGGTGTGCGGAGCGGAGCCGTATGTGTACGAGTTGAACGGAGCGGAGCCGTGTGTGTACGAGGTGTACGGAGGGGAGCCGTGTGTGTACGAGATGTACGGCGCGGAGCCGTGTGTGTACGAGGTGTACGGAGCAGAGCCGTGTGTGTATGTGGTATACAGAGTAGAGCCGTGTGTGTACGAGGTGTGTGGAGCGGAGCCGTGTGTGTACGAAGTGTACGGAGGGGAGCCGTGTGTGTATGTGGTGTACGGAGCGGAGCCGTGTGTGTACATGGTGTGTGGAGCGGAGCCGTGTGTGTACATGGTGTGTGGAGCGGAGCCGTGTGTGTACAAGGTGTGCGGAGCGGAGCTGTGCGTGTATGTAGTGTACAGAATTCACCGCACACTCTGATTAAATTCTGTACAATTAATTCATGCAAAATAAAAGTGTGGATTTATTTATACAATTGGGAGCATAACAGAATAGAGCAGCTCATGCGATCTGACACAACGTTTCGGCTCCGCCGGAGCCTTTTTCACGTGATCGCTTATTCCAGTGTGAAGGGAACATACGGAGGAGGGAAAAGATCCCCGTAGTGACACTAACACTAATGAAGATGCAATGTCCTATGTATGGCTGCTGGCCAGATAAGGGTACTCTGTCTGGATCGCTGTGACACGCCAGCACAAGCAGGGCGCGGGAGCGCCGCTTAACACAGCGATCCAGACAGAGTACCCTTATCTGGCCAGCAGCCATACATAGGACATTGCATCTTCATTAGTGTTAGTGTCACTACGGGGATCTTTTCCCTCCTCCGTATGTTCCCTTCACACTGGAATAAGCGATCACGTGAAAAAGGCTCCGGCGGAGCCGAAACGTTGTGTCAGATCGCATGAGCTGCTCTATTCTGTTATGCTCCCAATTGTATAAATAAATCCACACTTTTATTTTGCATGAATTAATTGTACAGAATTTAATCAGAGTGTGCGATGAATTACGAATATTTACCATTTAGGACCTATTGGTCCATTACACCAGCACCTCGCCTCCAGCAGACTGAGTGCACGCTAAAATTTCTCTCTATGTAGTGTACAGAGCGAAGCTGTGTGTGTACGAGGTGTACGTAGCGGAGCCGTGTGTGTATGTGGTCTACGGAGCGGAGCCATGTGTGTACGATGTGTGAGGAGCGGAGCCGTGTGTGTACGAGGTGTACGGAGCGGAGCCGTGTGTGTATGTGATGTACGGAGCAGAGCCATGTGTACCAGGTGTATGGAGCGGAGCTGTGTGTGTGTACGAGGTGTATGGAGGGGAGCCGTGTGTGTACGAGATGCACGGAGCGGAGCCGTGTGTGTATGAGGTTTACGGAGTGGAGCCATGTGTGTACGAGGTGTGTGGAGCGGAGCCGTGTGTGTACTTGGTGTACGGAGTGGAGCCGTGTATGTACGAGGTGTGTGGAGTGGAGCCGTATGTGTACTTGGTGTACGGAGTGGAGCTGTGTGTGTACTTGGTGTATGGAGCGGAGCCATGTGTGTATGAGGTTTGTGGAGCGAAGCCGTGTGTGTATGAGGTGTACGGAGCGGAGCCGTGTGTATACGAGGTGTGTGGAGCGGAGCCATGTGTGTACTTGGTGTACGGAGGGGAGCCGTGTGTGTACGAGATGTACAGAGCGGAGCCGTGTGTGTAAGAGGTGTGCGGAGCGGAGCCGTGTGTGTACGAGGTGTGCGGAGCGGAGCCGTGTATGTACGAGGTGTACAGAGTGGAGCCGTGTGTGTACGAGGTGTATGGAGCGGAGCCGTGTGTACAAGATGTATGGAGCGGAGCCATGTGTGTACGAGGTGTACGGAGCAGAGCCGTGTGTGTACTTGGTGTACGGAGCGGAGCCGTGTGTGTACAAGATGTACGGAGCAGAGCCATGTGTGTACGAGGTGTACGGAGCGGAGCCGTGTGTGTATGAGGTGTGTCGAGCGGAGCCGTGTGTGTACGAGGTGTACGGAGGGGAGCCGTGTGTGTATGTGGTGTACGGATTGAAGCAGTGTGTGTACGGAGCGGAGCCATGTGTGTATGTGGTGTACGGAGTGGAGCTGTGTGTGTACAAGGTGTGTGGAGCAGAGCCATGTGTACGAGGTGTACGGAGGGGAGCCATGTGTGTATGTGGTGTACGGAGCGGAGCCGTGTGTGTACGAGGTATGTGGAGCGGAGCTGTGTGTATGAGGTGTACGGAGTGGAGCCGTGTGTGTATGTGATGTACAGAGATGTACAGAGCGGAGCCGTGTGTGTGCGAGGTGTGTGGAGCGGAGCCGTGTGTGTACTTGGTGTACGGAGTGGAGCCGTGTGTGTACGAGGTGTGTGGAGCGGAGCCATGTGTGTACTTGGTGTACGGAGTGGAGCCGTGTGTGTACTTGGTGTACGGAGGGAAGCCGTGTGTGTACGAGGTGTACGGAGCGGAGCCGTGTGTGTACGAGGTGTGAGGAGCGGAGCCGTGTGTGTACGAGGTGTACGGAGCGGAGCCGTGTGTGTATGTGGTGTACGGAGCGGAGCCATGTGTGTACGAGGTGTGAGGAGCGGAGCCGTGTGTGTACGAGGTGTGAGGAGCGGAGCCGTGTGTGTACGAGGTGTACGGAGCGGAGCCGTGTGTGTATGTGATGTACGGAGCAGAGCCGTGTGTACCAGGTGTATGGAGCGGAGCTGTGTGTGCACGAGGTGTATGGAGCGGAGCTGTGTGTGTACTTGGTGTATGGAGGGGATCCGTGTGTGTACGAGATGTACGGAGCAGAGCCGTGTGTGTATGAGGTGTACGGAGTGGAGCCGTGTGTGTATGAGGTGTGTGGAGCAGAGCCATGTGTGTACAAGGTGTGCGGAGCGGAGCCGTGTGTGTACGAGTTGTACGTAGCGGAGCCGTGTGTGTACGAGGTGTACGGAGGGGAGCCGTGTGTGTACGAGATGTACGGCGCGGAGCCATGTGTGTACGAGGTGTACGGAGCAGAGCCATGTGTGTATGTGGTATACAGAGTAGAGCCGTGTATGTACGAGGTGTGTGGAGCGGAGCCGTGTGTACGGAGGGGAGACGTGTGTGTATGTGGTGTACGGAGCGAAGCTGTGTGTACGAGGTGTGCGGAGCGGAGCCGTACGTGTAAGTGGTGTACAGAGCGAAGCTGTGTGTGTACGAGGTGTGAGAAGCGGAGCCGTGTGTGTACGAGGTGTACGGAGCGGAGCCGTGTGTGTATGTGATGTATGTAGCGGAGCCGTGTGTGTATGTGGTGTACGGAGCAGAGCCATGTGTGTACGAGGTGTGAGGAGCGGAGCCGTGTGTGTACGAGGTGTGAGGAGCGGAGCCGTGTGTGTACGAGGTGTACGGAGCGGAGCCGTGTGTGTATGTGGTGTACGGAGCGGAGCCATGTGTGTACGAGGTGTGAGGAGTGGAGCCGTGTGTGTACGAGTTGTACGGAGGGGAGCCGTGTGTGTACGAGTTGTACGTAGCGGAGCCGTGTGTGTACGAGGTGTACGGAGGGGAGCCATGTGTGTACGAGGTGTACGGAGCAGAGCCATGTGTGTATGTGGTATACAGAGTAGAGCCGTGTATGTACGAGGTGTGTGGAGCGGAGCCGTGTGTACGAAGTGTACGGAGGGGAGACGTGTGTGTATGTGGTGTACGGAGCGAAGCTGTGTGTGTACGAGGTGTGCGGAGCGGAGTCGTACGTGTAAGTGGTGTACAGAGCGAAGCTGTGTGTGTATGAGGTGTGAGAAGCGGAGCCGTGTGTGTACGAGGTGTACGGAGCGGAGCCGTGTGTGTATGTGATGTATGTAGCGGAGCCGTGTGTGTATGTGGTGTACGGAGCGGAGCCATGTGTGTACGAGGTGTGAGGAGCGGAGCCGTGTGTGTACGAGGTGTACGGAGCGGAGCCGTGTGTGTATGTGATGAATGGAGCGGAGCTGTGTGTGTACGAGGTGTGTGGAGCGGAGCGGTGTGTGTACTTGGTGTACGGAGTGGAGCCGTGTATGTACGAGGTGTGTGGAGCGGAGCCGTGTGTGTACTTGGTGTACGGAGTGGAGCTCTGTGTGTACTTGGTGTACTGAGGGGAGCCGTGTGTGTACTAGGTGTATGGAGCGGAGCCGTGTGTGTATGTGGTGTGTGGAGCAAAGCCGTGTGTGTACGAGGTGTACGTTGCGGAACCGTGTGTGTACGATGTGTGTGGAACGGAGCCATGTGTGTACTTGCTGTACGGAGGGGAGCCATGTGTGTACGAGATGTACAGAGCGGAGCCGTGTGTGTACGAGGTGTGCAGAGCGGAGCCATGTGTGTACGAGGTGTGCGGAGTGGAGCCGTGTGTGAACGAGGTGTACGGAGTGGAGCCGTGTGTGTACGAGGTGTATGGAGCGGAGCCGTTTGTACAAGATGTATGGAGCGGAGCCGTGTGTGTGCGAGGTGTACGGAGCAGAGCCGTGTGTGTACTTGGTGTACGGAGCGGAGCCGTGTGTGTACAAGATGTAAGGAGTGGAGCCGTGTGTGTATGAGGTGTGTCGAGCGGAGCCGTGTGTGTACGAGGTGTACGGAGTGGAGCCGTGTGTGTATGTGGTGTACGGAGTGAAGCAGTGTGTGTACGGAACGGAGCCATGTGTGTATGTGGTGTACGGAGTGGAGCCGTGTGTGTACGAGGTGTGTGGAGCGGAGCTGTGTGTGTATGAGGTGTACGGAGTGGAGCCGTGTGTGTACGAGGTGTGTGGAGCGGAGCCATGTGTGTACTTGGTGTACGGAGTGGAGCCATGTGTGTACTTGGTGTACGGAGGGAAGCCGTGTGTGTACGAGGTGTACGGAGCGAAGCCGTGTGTGTACGAGGTGTGTGGAGCGAAGCCGTGTGTGTACGAGGTGTACGGAGCGGAGCCGTGTGTATATGTGGTGTACGGAGTGGAACCGTGGGTGTACGAGGTTTGTGGAGCAGAGCCGTGTGTGTACTTGGTGTACGGACTGGAGCCGTGTGTGTACGAGGTGTGTGGAGCGGAGCCGTGTGTGTATGAGGTGTGTGGAGCCGTGCGTGTACGATGTCGGTGTATGGTGGGGAGCAAATTTCATACCTCCCAACCGTCCCGGATCCAGCGGGACAGTCCCGATTTTGAGAGGCTGTCCCGGCCGGGAGCTTACTTTTCCTGTGGACACAGGAGTACACGGCGGAGCCCCGAGGAGCACTTTAAAGCTCGCACTTGACGTTCCACCAGAAGTGACGTGCTGGAAGCTGACTGGAAATGATGTAATTTCGGGAGGAGATTGTAGCGGAACCATGGAGGTACTTTAGGGAATGTTTCAGATCCATCACCGTGTCCTCCTCCGACAGCGCGGACAGCGGGATCGCCTTGGAATCGGGGATGCCGGCCATGTGAGCGGATCATGATATGTCCTGCAGCGGGATGCTCAGGTGGAAATTACAATGGGGGCCAGGCCACTACAGTATCTTTATAGAATCTTTCTTTCTCTCGCTCTTTCTTTCTCTCTCTCTGTTTTTTTTTCCTCTCTAATCTTTTTTTTCTTTTTCTCTGTTCTTTCTCTCTCTGTTCTTTCGTTCTCTGTGTTCTTTATTTCCCTCTCTAATCTTTTTTTCTCTCTTCTTTCTTTTTTCTCTGTTCTTTCTTTCTTTCTTTCTCTCTGTTCGTTCTTTCTTTCTTTCTTTCTTTCTTTCTTTCCCCTGTTTCTTTCTCTCTCTCTCTGTTCTTTCCCCTCTTTCTTTCTCTCTCTCTCTCTGTGTTCTTTATTTCTTTCTTTCCCCTCTTTCTTTCTCTTCTGGTCTTTCTTTCATTCCCCTCTTTCGTTCTCTTTCTCTCTCTGTTCTTTCTTTCCTTTCTTTTCTTTCTTTCTTTTTCTCTTTCTTTCTTTCTCTCTTTCTTTCTTTCTTTCTTTATTTCTTTCTTTCTTTCTCTCCTTCTTTCTTTCTCTCTCTGTTCTTTCTTTCTGTTCTTTCCCCTTTCTTTCTATTTTCTTTCACCTCCTTCTTTCTCTCTCCTTCCTTCCTTCCTTCCTTCCTTCCTTCCTCTCTCTCTCTCTGTTCTTCCTTTCCCTATAACCAACAAACAGAAAAAGGGGGCGGGGTGTTAAAAAGGTACTACTGGCCTCTCAGATCTTCAATATTAATCTGACCTGATAGCAAAATGACTATATTTGCCCCTAGGATGAATAGTATATACATGATCTTATTTATATGGTACAAATAAGTGGTGCTTATAAGAAAAGGATGTTATACCCATACATGTTATTGTGACTTATTTGGGCAAGTGGAGGACATATCCTATGGGCAACTATAGTCATTTTGCTATCAGGTCAGATTAATATTGAGGATCTGAGAGGTCAGTAGTACCTTTTTAAAGGGAACCTGTCACCCCAAAAATCGTATATGAGCTGTGGCCACCGGCATCAGGGGCTTATCTACAGCATTCTGTAATGCTATAGATAAGCCCCGATGTAGCCTAAAAGATGAGAAATAAAGGTTATATTATACTCACCCAGGGGCGGCCCCGGTCCGTTACGGGTCAGATGGGCGTTGCGGTCCGGTCCAGCTCCAGCTGTTTGCGGGAAGTCAGAAGTAACAGAAACACGCTATCAGGCCACGTTCACATGTTCACATGTTCAGTATGTTATCTCAGTATTTGTAAGCCAAAACCAGGAGAGTAACAATCAGAGGAAAAGTATAAAGAAACACGTCACCACTTCTGGATCTCTCACCCACTCCCGATTTGGCTTACAAATACTGAGGTAAAATACTGACCAAATACTGAACGTGTGAATGTGGCTTTAGGCTGGTTTCACGCATCCTGATATTTCCGGTACCGGAAAAAACGGTACTGGAGATATTTGTGTCCGTGTGTTTTAATACGTATGGCAACTGTGTGCTGCATCTGTAAAACACGGACACCTGCCGGGGAAGAAGCGCTACAGAAAGCACTGTTCCCCGGCCAAGGGCACACTTAAAATGAAGCAAGTTGATCACTTCACCTCAGGCGGCATTTAGTCCCTAAAGAAGTGTAAAGATCGATGTTTCAAATATATTCCTATTTAAAAGTGTATGTATTTTCCATGTGCATCAGGTTAGGCTAGTAAAGAGTAAACCAGATTTATTTGTACTGATTTTACTACGGTTTGGGCGCCATTTTGCCATTCGCCTCAGGCAGCAGAGAGGCTAGGTTCACCCTTGTATACTGTATTTATTTTTTTTTTTTTCATTTTGCTTTATATACATGTAATTATGAAGGAAAAAAGTTTCTTATCATTTTTGCCTTCAAAAAAATTGTTTTGGTTTGGTTGATCTACTAATAAATCTGTAAAGCCAGCGAAATAGTCTGACAACATTATTCCCAGATGCATCTCCATGCTGTTCCCATTTAGTTTTAGCACTTTCCTATCCATTTCAGCTTTTTTCTCAGGCCCCCAGACCTGTTTGTTGGGAAAAATATTCAGCATTTCCATTGTCTTGCATTAGATTTGTTGTTCGGCATCAATACACAGATATTAGAAATTATTTATGACGAATTTTTTTAATGATGTAGCTCTGTATGGCTTTTAACATTTTCTCGATAATTTAGAACATTTAATCATTTAACTGGATAAAATTGCTATATTTTATTACATTGTGTTTATGGAGGTTTCTTTAGCTGCAAAGTGAATTTCGTAAACTACTTACGGTATCTCACCATAAGCACAATCTTAAGAGTTTCAATTAATGCACTTACCATAAATAAATGAAAATTTGGTAATTCCATTCATAAAGCTTTTCTGTGTAAAAACAATACTTGCCATTATAGTTAAACCAATTATGTACTGTATGTTAGGGTTGGCGGAACGCACCGAATATATGTTTATTAGAAGTAGTAGGTGCGTTCGCAACCCGGGATCCACAGTGCAGGAAAGGACCTGCTGCTAAGTATGGCGGTACAATATAGTAGTATAAACAAACTCTGTTACTTCACAGAGTCTGTTAGCAAAGAGAACGCTGTGCCCTGTTTAGCTCACAGAGGAACACAGCTACTTAGTAGAGCAGATAGTGGTCATGCAGTCAAATGCAAACACGCAGCTCCTCTCCGGTGGAGCCAGAATTCTAATGGCTATACGCCAGCCCTGAATCCACTCACATGAAACTCCTCACCGGAGGTGCCAGCATTCTAGGGGCTTATTTCAGCCAGGTCCCTGACTGCATACAAACACGACCACACTGGTGCTGAGCTCATACATAAATTGACACCAGCTCATGGCCGTGTGGACCTGCGGATGTTTTATAGTTGCAGCTCTACAGGACCTTCCTGGAGGACCAATGAGAGCTGCTACAGGACCTGAGCGTGTAACCCCCGACCTCCAATGAGAGGTCCACCCGTGGGCATGCTCAGTGTGTGCAAAGCAGGACTTAGTCCCAGAAAAGCCTGCTTGCCGCAAACCAGTAAAGGGTACAATAGCAGAGCCTGGAAAGGCAGCAGTAACCCTTTGTACAATATCAATCTGAGTGAGACACTGGGACCAACATCTCCGCTGAGTGGGTTCCACCACGGCTGATGCAGCATGGGAGACCGCAGCAGACATGGTTTGAGATTCCCACTGTGCAGCAGTGGGAACTCGACTCCTAACAATGTTTTGCTTATATAGATGAAATTGAAAAGACAAATGCAAGATGAGTATACCACGGGCAACCCATCAGTCATCTACCCTCTCCACCTCCCCTTCCCTTACTATCCTGTACCTTCAGTATCTGTAAATTTTCCTTTCTTCCAACCTCAGACCCATTCATATCAAAGGCCACAGCTCACGTACTCCACAACCTCAAGACTCTTCCCCCACCAGTACCACGCCTGGCCATCATGAACAATACACAACCAGAACAATATGGACCATTTTTTAAAAGGAACCTGAAGACCCACCTCTTCCAACACTGAACCTCGGCATGACCAGCTCTACCCTCTCCTAATATTTCCTCACCCATCCCCTGTAGGCTGTGAGCGCTCGCGGGCAGGATCCTCTCTCCTCCTGTACTAGCGTGTGCATTGTTTTACTCATGTTTATTGTACTTGTCTAAATTTCCCCCTGTTCATATGTAAAGCACCATGGAATAAATGCTGCTATAAAAATGTATAATAATAACATAGTGCCATAATATTCTACAGCACTTTTCAGACATTATCCCAAATGTGACTCACAATCTAAATACCCTATCACTATGTTTTTGGAAAGTGGGAGGAAACTGGAGATCCTGGATGAAATCTACACAAACACAGTGTTAGGTGTCAAGTTCCCACCGCTGCCAAGGGGGAATCTCAAGCCACCTTCGCTGCGGTCTCCCATTCTTCTTCAGCCACAATGGAGCCTGCTCAGTGGAGATGTCAGTCCCACCGTCTGGATCAGTCAGATTCTGTGCGCTTGGTTACTGCTGGTCTTCCAGGCTCAGCCATTGTAACCAGCACTGTTCAGCAGCGAGCAGATGCTCCTGGGACTAAGTCCTGCTTCTCTGCTACTGAGCATGCCCAAGGGACGACCTCTCATTGGAAGTCGGGGGTCACATGCTCAGGTCCTGAAGCAGCTCCTATTGGACCACTAGGAAGGTCCTAGAGAGCTTTCCCTATAAAAGGTTTGCATGGCCGCACGGCCATGCGCTAGTATCAACTTATGTTTATGAGCATATTAGCTTAGCTACTTGGTGGTCTGTGTCAGAATGTGCTCAGGGTCAGCTGTATAGCCACTAGAATTCCAGCACCTCCAGAGAGGAATTTGTGTGTGTGAATTTAGGGCTGGCATATAGCCACTAGAATTCCGGTGCCTCTGGAGAGGAGTTGTTTGTGTGCTGTTGCTGACTGAATGACCACTGTATGCTACCTGCTCTGTTATTGAGCTGTGATCCTCTGTGAGGTTAACAGAGCACAGCATTTCCTTTAATCCTGGCGACTCTGTGAAGCAACAGGGTTCGCTCCTATACAGACCGGGTGACCGAACCTGTGTCTATTCAGGCGTAGGACCGCCATATAGTGCTGCCATATACTAGCAGCAGGTTCCACTCTTGCACGGTGAACCCCAAGCTGCGAATGCACCTATACTATCTCCATATTTACTCGGTGTGTTACGCCAGCCCTATCACACAGGGAGAACATTGTAATGTTTTGTACACAGTCTATTTAGAGTCTTGTGCTTGGGTGCGAGGAAGACACAGGAGATACAGGTTTAGTTAGGACTTGCTTGCATTACTTCATACAAGTATGCCACAGAGAAACAGGTTTTACATAATTGCAGGTACAGAGGTACAAAGGCTGGAGACACGGCGGGCGACACAGCAGACCAGAGTAAACCTTAAGTTTAGTATTAAGCACAAAGCAGGTTCATAGTCTCTCTGTTACTTCCCTGGTAAATGTAGATTAGCATGCAGCAGAGTTCCAGTGTCCACAAGTGTCCCAGAGATCCACAGTAGGAGATGGCTGGATTACTAAGTCCAAGACTTCCATGAGCATGTCACAGGCTGACTGCAGACATGATTCAGAAGCACTGATTGAACAGCTGAGGCTGCTTAAAAACAGGGCGGAAACATAGAAGCTAGAAACTCCATACTGACTCAGGGCAAAGTAGCTGCAGCAATACAAAGCAAAATGGCCGACGGAAAAGCCAGGTTACAAAAACAGAAAATCACAGCAGATATAGCAAAGAGACTAAGAACCTTACAAACATACAAACTCCTTTCAGATGTTGTCATTGGTTTGATTTGAACCCAGGACCCCAGCGCTGCAGTGCTAACCACTGAGCCACCATGCTGCCTTGTTTGGAATGAACATGTCAGGTTATGTCACTCTTGGTCTACTTCATATTCAATAATTTCAAGTGATATATAAATAGAAAGATTACCCAGATGAAGATGACTAAGGCCAGAACTTTAATTTACAGCAGTAAAGTAAGTGGTCCTGAGTCCTGACCAGAGAATAATTGCATAATAAGGTTTATCATAAGCAAAACTTATAGACTGGCAATGGAAGTCTGAGCTTTATGGGTTTAAATATGCAACAGTCCAGAGCTCTGAGCAAGGAGCAATCAAAACCAAATAATTACTACCCTCTTACTGTAGCTCTCTGATTTAGTGGCATCAGAAGTCTGAAGAATGAAATAGAACTGCCACTATCACATGTTGCTTGCGACAAAGGCACTGCTCTGCCCAGCGACCAAAGCGAAAGCAGAGGGTACTGGAACTGGCAAAGATGTTGCAATAGCCAATTTTGTTTTATAACATGTACCTATTTACTACATTTTCTAATAACAATTGAAATTCTATATTTTATAAAATGCAATGTATTATACGTTTTACTTTTGTTCATGGGATCCTATTTTCTTGTCATGAAGTTAGAAATAGAATTGTTTAGGTTTAACAGAAATAATCACTTGAAATAGATCACTCTGTTTGTAATGACTCTGTATAATATATGAGATTCTCTTTTTGTACTGAAGAACTGAGAAGCACCTGTATATTACCTATTTACAGTACCATGGTTCCAGAAAAGCTTTTTAGGATTTCAGAATGAATGACTTGACATAATTTAGTGATTTCTGTCACCATATTGGCAGTGACAGCATAAAGGTCATCATTTTAGTTATTTCTGTTTTGGAGGAAAATTAAAGCAATCTATTTAGTGCTTCCGGAGGAACCATTGACCCAACCGATCTTTAGATCAATGAACCATTAATTGGATTTTCGGCATTCTAATTTAGGGTATGAAACCGGCATTAACTAGAGATAATAAGGGGTATTCCAAGAAGTCATTTCTATTTTTTTTTGCATTTTAAACAACTCTGAATTCATAAATATAAGGCAGCACTCAGCGTCTCCTTTATAAAATATATTACAAACTCTGAATGACACTTCGTCGCCATTGCACTGACAACACTGCAGGATTATACAGCTCTACTGTTTAATAACTAGACCTCTATAAATTCCTTTCCGCCAAAGCTGGCAATACTCTGTCATGATTTATCTTTCTCACTTGTCTTTGTTACTTGACATCATCATAAAGTTTCACCATTTATTGGGATTCAGAGGGGTGTGTAGTTACTCTGCTGCTTGAGATTACACTGTGCTCATTATGTGTAGTTTTATAATTGTTCTGTTTTATGCATTATTATTATAGCTGCAGACTCAACAGCTAACACTCATTTAGCCTTTTACATCAAGATTTATTTTGTATTTTTCTTTTAAATGAATTTATTTCATATTGTTGCACAGCAACACTTGCGCCCTGAGGTACTGTAGCTGCCTCATGAGGCCTCATTATAGGCAAATCCCTAGGAGGTAAAATAATTTTAAATGAAATAGATGTGTTCATCTCGAAATATATTAAGACGAGTGAGAGTCAAATTAACAGTTATATTAGTAATTGTTACTGAAGTTTTATTTTTTAAGAAATGATTGGTTAAGCACATTTGTACTGAAGTTCTGACATCCTAGGAAAAGGGAATTAAATGTATCTGTCATAAGGAAAAGTGTTATTGTAGCCGGCCTTCCAAGTTTTAATGTTAAGTACTTTTTTGTGTAAAATGGACGATGGCACAGTGACAGCTGGCTGCCGCCACCAATTGCAATCACTATATCATTGCTTGATACAGAGCCAGTTCCAGCAATGATTCTGCTGTCTGTAAATTTGCCCTTGTACCCTAAATAAAGGTTAATCCATAGCTACATTTTCGACCACCATGCTGTTGGGATTTACATGATCACTGGACTTTCAGACAACTGGATCTCACAAAGTAGATATTGTGACGATTATGCAATCTACAAATAACTTTATCTAAAGATTATATTGTTAACCTCTAAATTTCACTTCGAATTGCTGGCCACTAGATGTCTCCTTTTTATTTCCAACTTGCTGCCTGTTGTCAAGTCTAATCATTCTCCAGCAACATAGACATTACAATGGATTGCAGAAAAAGAGTATAGGGTTTGCTTCCTTTCGCTGTCTGTCAGACTATAGAGAGGCATAACAAAGAGGTGGGCTTTCATTTCAGGCAGGCACATTGGACAAAGGCAGTAGCACTGCATGATGCAAAGCAAGAAATAGATAGTTCCAGCATCTAACGTGCAGGTGACATGTTGATAAAGAGCATTTTCCCTTTTGAAAACAGGGGAAAGAAAAAGAATTAGGACTGTTCCAAACAGGCTTTGTGTGAAAGGAAAGACAAACTGTTATAATAACGTAACTTTTTTTCACATTAAGTGAATATTTTATCTCAGAAAAGAATACAGTTTATGAGTTTAGAGTGTACCCTGGACACATAAACAAAGTTCCTAAAAATAAAAAATAACTGTTCTACTGAAGACTTAATTGACACCCCATAAAACTGTTATAATGGTGGCAGTACTGTCGTGATCCCTACTGATCAGAACACAACAACAGTAGGAAAGTACCACTTCTTTTTAGCTCTGTGGCTTCTCCATTATAATTGTTAACTTAACCCCTTCATGACCTAGCCTATTTTGACCTTAAAGACCTTGCCGTTTTTTGCAATTCTGACCAGTGTCCCTTTATGAGGTAATAACTCAGGAACGCTTCAACGGATCCTAGCGGTTCTGAGATTGTTTTTTCGTGACATATTGGGCTTCATGTTAGTGGTAAATTTAGGTCAATAAATTCTGCGTTTATTTGTGATAAAAACGGAAATTTGGCAAAATTTTGAAAATTTCGCAATTATCACATTTTGAATTTTTATTCTGTTAAACCAGAAAGTTATGTGACACAAAATAGTTAATAAATAACATTTCCCACATGTTTACTTTACATCAGCACAATTTTGGAAACAACATTTTTTTTAGCTAGGAAGTTATAAGGGTTAAAATTTGACCAGCGATTTCTCATTTTTACAACAAAATTTACAAAACCATTTTTTTTAGGGACCACCTCACATTTGAAGTCAGTTTGAGGGGTCTATATGGCTGAAAATACCCAAAAGTGACACCATTCTAAAAACTACACCCCTCAAGGTACTCAAAACCACATTCAAGAAGTTTATTAACCCTTCAGGTGCTTCACAGCAGCAGAAGCAACATGGAAGGAAAAAATGAACATTTAACTTTTTAGTCACAAAAATTATCTTTTAGCAACAATTTTTTTATTTTCCCAATGGTAAAAGGAGAAACTGAACCATGAAAGTTGCTGTCCAATTTGTCATGAATACACTGATACCTCATATGTGGGGGTAAACCACTGTTTGAGCGCACGGCAGGGCTTGGAAGGGAAGGAGCGCCATTTGACTTTTTGAATCAAAAATTGGCTCCACTCTTTAGCGGACACCATGTCATGTTTGGAGAGCCCCCGTGTGCCTAAAAATTGGAGCTCCCCAACATGTGACCCCATTTTGGAAACTAGACGCCCCAAGGAACTTATCTAGATAAATAGTAAGCACTTTGAACCCCCAGGTGCTTCACAAATTGATCCGTAAAAATGAAAAAGTACTTTTTTTTCACAAAAAAATTCTTTTAGCCTCAATTTTTTTATTTTCACATGGGCAACAGGATAAAATGGATCCTAAAATTTGTTGGGCAATTTCTCCTGAGTACACTGATACCTCATATGTGGGGGTAAACCACTGTTTGGGCACCTGGTAATGCTCGGAAGGGAAGGAGCGCCATTTGACTTTTTGAATGAAAAATTATCTCCATCGTTAGCGGACACCATGTCGCGTTTGGAGAGCTCCTGTGTGCCTAAACATTGGTGCTCCCCCACAAGTGACCCCATTTTGGAAACTAGACCCCCCAAGGAACTTATTTAGATGCCTAGTGAGCACTTTAAACCCTCAGGTGCTTCACAAATTGATCTGTAAAAATGAAAAAGTACTTTTTTTTCACACAAAAATACTTTTCGCTATATTTTTTCATTTTCACATGGGCAATAGGATAAAATGGATCATAAAATTTGTTGGGCAATTTCTCCTGAGTACGCCGATACCTCATATGTGGGGGTAAACCACTGTTTGGGCACTTGGCAGGGCTCGGAAGGGAAGGCGCGCCATTTGACTTTTTGAATGGAAAATTAGTTCCAATTGTTAGCGGACACCATGTCGCGTTTGGAGAGCCCCTGTGTGCCTAAACATTGGAGCTCCCCCACAATTGACCCCATTTTGGAAACTAGACCCCCAAGGAACTTATCTAGATGCATATTGAGCACTTTAAACCCCCAGGTGCTTCACAGAAGTTTATAACGCAGAGCCATGAAAATAAAAAATAATTTTTCTTTCCTCAAAAATGATTTTTTAGCCTGGAATTTCCTATTTTGCCAAGGGTAATAGGAGAAATTGGACCCCAAATTTTGTTGTCCAGTTTGTCCTGAGTACGCTGATACCCCATATGTGGGGGTAAACCACTGTTTGGGCGCACGGCAGGGCTCGGAATTGAAGGAGTGACGTTTTGAAATGCAGACTTTGATGGAATGCTCTGCGGGCGTCACGTTGCGTTTGCAGAGCCCCTGATGTGGCTAAACAGTAGAAACCCCCCAAAAGTGACCCCATTTTGGAAACTAGACCCCGAAAGGAACTTATCTAGATGTGTGGTGAGCACTTTGAACCCCCAAGTGCTTCATAGAGGTTTATAATGCAGAGCCGTGAAAATAATAAATACGTTTTCTTTCCTCAAAAATAATTATTTAGCCCAGAATTTTTTATTTTCCCAAGGGTTACAGGAGAAATTGGACCCCATATGTTGTTGTCCAGTTTCTCCTGAGTACGCTGATACCCCATGTGTGGAGGTAAACCACTGTTTGGGCGCACGTCGGGGCTCAGAAGGGAAGTAGTGACTTTTGAAATGCAGACTTTGATGGAATGGTCTGCGGGCGTCACATTGCGTTTGCAGAGCCCCTGGTGTGCCTAAACAGTAGAAACCCCCCACAAGTGACCCCATTTTAGAAACTAGACCCCCCAAGGAACTTATCTAGATATGTGGTGAGCACTTTGAACCCCCAAGTGCTTCACAGACGTTTACAACGCAGAGCCGTGAAAATAAAAAATCATTTTTCTTTCCTAAAAAATGATGTTTTAACAAGCATTTTTTTATTTTCACAAGGGTATCAGGAGAAATTGGACCCCAGTAATTGTTGCGCAGTTTGTCCTGAGTATGCTGGTACCCCATATGTGGGGGTAAACCACTGTTTGGGCACACGTCGGGGCTCGGAAGTGAGGGAGCACCATTTGACTTTTTGAATACAAGATTGGCTGGAATCAATGGTGGCGCCATGTTGCGTTTGGAGACCCCTGATGTGCCTAAACAGTGGTAACCCCTCAATTCTACCTCCAACACTAACCCCAACACACCCCTAACCCTAATCCCAACTGTAGCCATAACCCTAATCACAACCCTAACCGCAACACACCCCTAACAACAACCCTAACCCCAACACACCCCTAACCCTAAGGCTATGTGCCCACGTTGTGGATTCGTGTGAGATTTTTCAGCATCATTTATGAAAAATCCGCGGGTAAAAGGCACTGCGTTTTACCTGCGGATTTTCCGCGGATTTCCAGTGCTTTTTGTGCGGATTTCACCTGCGGATTCCTATTGAGGAACAGGTGTAAAACGCTGCGGAATCCGCACAAAGAATTGACATGCTGCGGAAAATACAACGCAGCGTTTCCGCGCGGTATTTTCCGCAGCATGGGCACAGCGGATTTGGTTTTCATATGTTTACATGGTACTGTAAACCTGATGGAACACTGCTGCGGATCCGCAGCCAAATCTGCACCGTGTGCACATAGCCTAATTCTAAAGGTATGTGCACACGCTGCGGAAAACACTGCGGATCCGCAGCAGTTAACCATGAGTTTACAGTTCAATGTAAACCTATGGGAAACAAAAATCGCTGTACACATGCTGCGGAAAAACTGCACAGAAACGCAGAGGTTTACATTCCGCAGCATGTCACTTCTTTGTGCAGATTCCGCAGTGGTTTTACAACTGCTCCAAATCAGCCATAAATCCGCAGCGGTTTAGCACTGCGGATTTATCAAATCCGCAGCGGAAAAATCCGCAGAGGACCAGAATACGTGTGCACATACCGAAACCCTAACCCTAGCCCTAACCCTAACCCTAACCCTACCCCTAACTCCACCCCTATCCCTACCCCTAACCCTAACCCTAACCCTAGCCCTAACCCTAACCCTACCCCTAACCCTATTCTAACATTAGTGAAAAAAAAAATTCTTTATTTTTTTATTGTCCTTACCTATGGGGGTGACAAAGGGGGGGGTCATTTATTTTTTTTTTTATTTTGATCACTGAGATATAATCTATCTCAGTGATCAAAATGCACTTTGGAACGAATCTGCCAGCCGGCAGATTCGGCGGGCGCACTGCGCATGCGCCCGCCATTTTGGAAGATGGCGGCGCCCGGGGAGAAGACGGACGGACCCCGGCAGGATCGGTAAGTATGATGGGGGGGATCGGAGCATGGGGGGGTGAATCGGAGCGCAGGAGGGGTGGAACGGAGCACGGGGGGGTGGAGCGGAGCACGGGGGGGTGGAACGGAGCACGGGGGGTGAAACGGAGCACGGAGGGGGGTGGATCGGAGTGCAGGGGGGGTGATTGGAGCACGGGGAGGGTGATTGGAGCACGGGGGGAGGGGACAAGAGCACGGGGGGAGCGGAGCACAGGACGGAGGGGAGCCGGAGCAGTGTACCGGACAGATCGGAGGGCTGGGGGGGTGATCGGTGGGGTGGGGTGGGGGTACATTAGTGTTTCCAGCCATGGCCGATGATATTGCAGCATCGGCCATGGCTGGATTGTAATATTTCACCAGTTATAATAGGTGAAATATTACAAATCGCTCTGATTGGCAGTTTCACTTTCAAGAGCCAATCAGAGCGATCATAGCCACGGGGGGGTGAAGCCACTTCCCCTGGGCTAAACTACCACTCCCCCTGTCCCTGCAGATCGGATGAAATGGGAGTTAACCCTTTCACCCGATCTGCAGGGACACGATCTTTCCATGACGCCACATAGGCGTCATGGGTCGGATTGGCACCGACTTTCATGACGCCTACGTGGCGTCAAAGGTCGGGAAGGGGTTAAAATGCAAATATATGGCTAAAGGTAGTAAATACACTAATATTCTTTGATAACATTATGTATTTCATCAATCACCTGTCTTTTTAATGCCGCTGCTGCAATCACATGCAGTTTACCTTTTTTACTGCTGCGGTCAATCACTCTCAGCAATCTTGTGGAATCTGCATCACCGCTGAGGTCTGTGGATTTCTGCAGTGGTCATGTGGATAGAAGATACATGATCACAGCAGAGAAGGAAACAGAGACCTGCAGGGAACACTAAAGTAGGGCCACTGGAGTGACATAGACAAGTGTTAGTTTGTTATTTTATTATTATTCTATAGTATTTACTGCCTTTTGCTAAATGTTTGCTGATCATGAGAAATGCCCTGACCTTGTCTGATGGTGCACTAAAATATTTATCCCTTATTTAGCCTATATTTTTGCAGGTTAATAGCGATTTTGCTGGTGACAGGTTCCCTTTATTAGTTTCAACATGTTTTTATTTTTTCAAAGAAAAACCAAGAAAGTTTCACAACAAAATCCCACGCAGTGGAATATACATGAATATAATCAAATTCTAGATTCACCTTGATGGTATTTAAACAATACAGTTAAACACGCAGACAAAGACAGGTGGTTGAAAAAGACAAGAGGAGGGGGGGGGGGGGGTAAGAGATCCATTACTGCATCAGAGTACTATCAATGGTCGGGTATAAGGAAGACTATTGGGCATTAAATTGGCCTCATAGTGATAGTGTTAAGACTTGGTCAAGATTGCTGCTAGAGTTCCTTTCAATTTACGGTCTTCATATTTGATAGTAAGGCTCCCATGAGTCTTCTCTTGTAGCTTGTATTTGTTCACATAGCATGATAGTGTTCATTTTGTCAATTACTGAGGAAAGAGATAGTGTAGTTGTTTTCCATTTCGTTGCAATGTGTAGCTTAGTGGCGAGGAACAGCTGATTGATGAAATTCTGGAGTTTGTTGGAGAAGCCCGGGTATCTGGCTCCCAATAGGAACACCGTTGCATCTAACTGAATCGCCCCACCATATAGCTCCTCCACAATAGATTTGATCCTTGACCAAGGAGCGGATACAACCGGACAATCCCACCACGTGTGCTTCAAATCGCCCAGGGCTCCACACCCCCTGAAACACCGATCCGATAAATTTGGGTAGATGGCATGTAATTTGCTTGGAACCAAATATGTTCTATGTAGGAGCTTGATGGATGTCTCAACTAAAGAGATTTGGAGACTGCCCTTAGAGAGAGAGCAGCAACATTTTTGTCACTCCAATAGGGACATTATCTTAATAAAGTCTCTTTCCCATTGTATCATATATTCGAGTTTTACATCCTCTGATATTGCGTTCAGGTTTGAGTATATTAGAGAGATAGCTCCCCTGCCCAGTGGGTCATTCAAACATATTTGCTCATAACCTGTTGGGCGGTGGGTGACACCATGTCCTAAGATTTGTTCAGCAAAGTGAAAAATTTGGATGATACGCAATATTTCAGAGTTTGGTGGGGAGTACTTTTGGATGAACTCTTGCTTGGTGAGTAGAATGTTAAATGGCGAAGTAAGATGTTTAAGGGTAATTAAACCCCTAGATACCCACCAATGGAAAGGCCGAGGCTCGAACCCTGGTGGAAAAGCTGGATTATGAAAAATATGCGTCATTAATGAAGTTTTGGATTGTAGGGAATGTTTAAATCTTTCCTTCCTCCATAACATCAGGGAGTGTGCTGTGAAAGGGGCTGATGTATGGATCCCTTTCGGGAGGCTCTGCAACGACCACATGAGGCCCGGTAGGGTGAGTGGGGTCAGGAAGTGAGATTCGAGATTCACCCATCTGGGCGTGCTATGTTTGTCCGCGTTAGCACTTATTAGCTGGGCTAGTTGGGCCGCTCTATAGTATAAAGTGAAGTTGGGCAGAGACATACCTCCTCGTCTTCTACTAATAGACATGGTTTTAAGTCTTATCCTAGGTCTTTTCCCCTGCCATATAAATTTAGAGATCGTGTTATGGATATCTAGTAACGTTTTGGCAGGTAGAGGAATGGGCAAAGATCGGAAAACATACAGAAATCATGGTAAGGAAACCATCTTAATGGCGTGTAGTCTACCTAACCAGGATAAGGACATAGATGACCATCTGGTAAGGTCCGATTTGAGATTTCTAATTAAGGGGGCATAGTTCCATTTAAATAAAGTCGACCTATGGGAGGTTAGATTGATGCCGAGATAGGTTAGGTACTGCTCATTTCTGGTAAACTTAAATTGTGCTGTTATGTTGTTTTGCGTTTCCCTGGGGGTGTTGATGAACAAGGCTTCAGATTTGTCAACGTTAATCTTGAGGCCAGAGACCAGTTCAAATTCATGGAGGGAAACAAAAAGGTTTGGGAATGTAATTGTGGGATTGACTATGGATAATAGTAGATCATCCGCAAAAAGGCTAGCCTTGTATTGATCATCTCTTACTATAGGTCCATTAATGTTGGGGTTGGCTCTAATAGCTTCCACCAGGGGCTCCATGGCTAGGACGAATAAGGCTGGGGAAAGCGGACATCCCGGCCTGGTACCACGTTGTATGTTAATAGGGGTGGGCTGGTTTGAGGGTAATTTCAGATAGGCCATGGGGTGATCATACAGATGTTTAAGGCAGGAGGTAATACCACTCGGGAAACCAAACTTAGCGAGGACTTCGAACAAGTATGACCATGATACCGAGTCAAAGGCCTTCTCTATATCGAGTGCTAACAAGAGCAAGGATTGCTTGGAGTGATTAGCTGAATGTAATAAATTAAGGTTCCTCCTAATATTGTCAGGACCCTGTCTCTTAGGGATGAACCCTACCTGATCCCGGTGAATTAGAATGGGCAGTATTTTATTTAGTCTGGCCGTGATTATGGATGTAAAAATTTTTAAATCTATGTTTAGCAATGAAATAGGTCTATAGTTTTTGGGGTAGAGGTGATCCTTCTTCGGTTTTGGGATTACAGCTACGTGGGCGATGTAAAATTCAGGTGGCATTTGAGCTCCGTTTAGTAGAGAATTACAAAAGCTCTGTATATGAGGTATGAGTAAGCTGTCAAATTTTTTGTAGTACTGTGCCGTGAGCCCATCAGGCCCAGGAGCCTTGTTTTTTTTTAAATTTTTAATCGTTGCCTTTATTTCGTCAGAGTTGATTGGTGCTTGGAGATGTGCTATGTCTGATTCCGGGACTTTAGGTAGTGTCAGATCTTTGAGGAAGCTCTGGATGCGAGTCGGGGAAGGGGGCTGCGGGAGGGAGTATAGGTTTTGATAATATTGCTGAAACGTTTTATATATTACATCTGGGTGGGCAGTAATACGGCCTGTAGGATCTTTAATGGAGGGAATATTATTCAGGAGCTCTCTACTCCTAAGTTTACGGGCCAACATGCTGCTTGGTTTGTTAGCATATTTGTGAAAAGTAGATTTAGTCCATGTCAGGGCCCTTTCTGATCTATTTGGTAAAATGGTATTGAGTTGTAATTTAGTTTCACAAATTTTCTTGATTAGATAAAGTGAAGGGAGGTTTTGGTTTGCCTGTTCTAATTTTGAGAGTTTATTTTCTAATTGCAATTGCAGTTCAGACCTTTGCTTTTTCCTGTTAGAGGCAATTTTGATCAGGGTCCCTGTTATAAATTTTTTGTGTGCCATCCACACAGTTCCCGGGGACACGTCTGTGGTATTGTTAGTTTGGAAATATAGGATCAGCTCATCCTTTATAGTAGATAAGACCGATGGGTCTGTTAGTAGGGACTCGTTCAATCTCCTCCTGAACAGCCTAGAAGTGGTAATGTTAAAGATAAATGCAGAAAGGACGGCATCATGGTCTGACCAAGACGATACTATATGTCGGGAGTATAGGACCGAGGGGTGTGTTTTGGAAGAGGTGAGGTGTAAGTCAATTCTGGAATAGGATTTTTGTGCGGGGGAGAAATATGTATATCCCCTCTGAGGGCCATTTTGCTCTCGCCAAATATCTGCCAAACAATTTACTTTCAGCATTTGTAGGATTTTTTTCCTGTCTGTTTTTGATATGTCTGCTCGATTCAGTGAACTGCTGTCAAGTGACGGGCTCAAAGTGAGATTGAAGTCGCCACACCTTATAAGGTGATGATATGAGAGTAGAGCTAATTTTGATAAGATTAGACGTATGACCCGAGTCTGAGTGGCAGTTGGCAGGTAGCTATTAACAATGCATTTATTTAGACCCTGCAAGGTTCCCAACAGGATAATGAACCTGCCCTTAGGGTCTGAGTACATGTTAGTGGGTTGGAATGGAAGTCTGTTTTTAATTAGTATAGCCACGCCCCTCGTTTTGCGGTCCCAGGTTGAAAGGAAGAATTTCGAATAATGTGCATCCAGGAATTTGGGGTGGGAAGAATTGGAAAAATGGGTTTCCTGAAGGCAGATTACATCTGGGTTGTGCTTCCGATAATCGAGGAAGGCCTTTTTACGTTTCAGAGGCGAGTTGAAGCCCCGCACATTATGGGAGAGCACTCTACACATGCTTAATTAAGTGGACACTGCTAATAAGAGGCAAACCATCACCCTCCACCCGACCTCGGTCCACAGATTCACTATCACAGCAATAATCTCTATGTGGAAACGAAAGGAAAGAGACAAACAGGGGGAAGACGTCGACACAAAACATAACATAAGTTTTCCAAAGGGCATTGAGCCCACAAGATGCGGCGATCTGGGGTCCCATATTAAGAAGGACACCAAAATTCGCCGAGGTTGGGCAGGATGTTGCAACCCCGAGAACCCCAACCCTTGAATCATATAAGGTTGACTTTATAATATGGGGAAGAGGGGAGAGAGGGAGGGAGAAAAAGAGAGATGAGAAAGGGAAAAGAGAGAGAGAAAATAAAAAAAAAGGGGGGAAGGGGGATAAGGAGGGGGGAGTAATGAAGAAGGGGGGTGGGGAAAGGGTACTTGATAATGTAATAGTAGGTAGTTCATCTGTAAGTAGACCGAGCGTTAACTGCTAGGTAGATGACCTAGTTTCAGAGCAGGGCAGAACCAACATCCGGCCCCACAGCAGAACCCAAAGTTACATAGAACATTTTGGGGATGCCAAATCCTGTGTTATGCGAGTCAAGTGACCTGAGTATTTTGGCTTCTTGTTCTGGGAGGGTTCCTCCACTCCATTACAGGCCTGTTTTTTCTCTGTGGGAGCAAGGAGGTCTCTGAAGATAGTGGGATACCAGCCTTAATTAGGGCCTGAGTTCCTTCCTCTAGGGACCGGCAGGTAGAGAGTTGGGATTTGAATGTGAAGATAAGGGCGAATGGGTAGCCCCACCTGTATTTGACCTGGCCTTTTGTACAGAGGTCGTAATTGACCTGAGGGCCCTTCTCCTGGCCAGTGTGGTGGGCGCAATGTCTGCATAAATGTGCACTGAGTCTGGCAGGCCAGGTAAGATAGGATGGTATCTAGCCGCCAGCAAGATCTGATCACGTGTCTCCTCATAGTGCATCTTTAATATTATATCTCTGGGCATATCTGTTATGATCTGGTAATTCAGTACCACAATGGACATAGAAGTCAGAGCACATTCAGTGACCTGACAATAACCCAAAATTATAGAACGAGCTCTGAGACGTGGAAACTCTGCTGACCGCAATCCCTAATCCTCTCCAACCACACTAGAGGCAGCCGTGGATTGCGCCTAACGCTCCCTATGCAACTCGGCACAGCCTGAGAAACTAGCTAGCCTGAAGATAGAAAATAAGCCTACCTTGCCTCAGAGAAATACCCCAAAGGAAAAGGCAGCCCCCACATATAATGACTGTGAGTTAAGATGAAAAGACAAACGTAGAGATGAAATAGATTTAGCAAAGTGAGGCCCAACTTTCTGAACAGAGCGAGGATAGGAAAGGTAACTTTGCGGTCAACACAAAACCCTACAAACAACCACGCAAAGGGGGCAAAAAGACCCTCTGTACCGGACTAACGGCACGGAGGTACACCCTCTGCGTCCCAGAGCTTCCAGCAAGCAAGAAAAAACAAATAAGCAAGCTGGACAGAAAAAACAGCAAACAAAATAGCAAAAGCGGAACTTAGCTATGCAGAGCAGCAGGCCACAGGAACGATCCAGGAGGAAACAGGTCCAATACTAGAACATTGACTGGAGGCCAGGATCAAAGCACTATGTGGAGTTAAATAGAGCAGCACCTAGCGACTTCACCACATCACCTGAGGAAGGAAACTCAGAAGCCGCAGTACCACTCTCCTCCACCAACGGAAGCTCACAGAGAGAATCAGCCGAAGTACCACTTGTGACCACAGGAGGGAGCTCTGCCACAGAATTCACAACAGTACCCCCCCTTGAGGAGGGGTCACCGAACCCTCACCAGAGCCCCTAGGACGACCAGGATGAGCCATATGAAAGGCACGAACAAGGTCGGGAGCATGGACATCAGAGGCAAAGACCCAGGAATTATCTTCCTGAGCATAACCCTTCCACTTAACCAGATACTGGAGTTTCCGTCTTGAAACACGAGAATCCAAAATCTTCTCCACAATATACTCCAACTCCCCCTCCACCAAAACCAGGGCAGGAGGATCAACAGATGGAACCACAGGTGCCACGTATCTCCGCAACAATGACCTATGGAATACGTTATGAATGGAAAAAGAATCTGGAAAGGTCAGATGAAAAGACACAGGATTAAGAACCTCAGAAATCCTATACGGATCAATGAAACGAGGTTTAAACTTAGGAGAGGAAACCTTCATAGGAATATGACGAGAAGACAACCAAACCAAATCCCCAACACGAAGTCGGGGACCCACACAGCATCTGCGATTAGCGAAACGTTGAGCCCTCTCCTGGGACAAGGTCAAATTGTCCACTACATGAGTCCAAATCTGCTGCAACCTGTCCACCACAGTATCCACACCAGGACAGTCCGAAGACTCAACCTGCCCTGAAGAGAAACAAGGACGGAACCCAGAGTTGCAGAAAAACGGCGAAACCAAGGTAGCCGAGCTGGCCCGATTATTAAGGGCGAACTCAGCCAAAGGCAAAAAGGACACCCAGTCATCCTGGTCAGCAGAAACAAAGCATCTCAGATATGTTTCCAAGGTCTGATTGGTTCGTTCGGTCTGGCCATTAGTCTGAGGATGGAAAGCCGAGGAAAAAGACAAGTCAATGCCCATCCTAGCACAAAAGGCTCGCCAAAACCTCGAAACAAACTGGGAACCTCTGTCAGAAACGATATTCTCTGGAATGCCATGTAAACGAACCACATGCTGGAAGAACAATGGCACCAAATCAGAGGAGGAAGGTAATTTAGACAAGGGTACCAAATGGACCATCTTAGAGAAGCGATCACAAACCACCCAAATGACTGACATTTTTTGAGAGACGGGAAGATCTGAAATAAAATCCATAGAGATATGTGTCCAAGGCCTCTTCGGGACCGGCAAGGGCAAAAGCAAACCACTGGCACGAGAACAGCAGGGCTTAGCCCGAGCACAAATCCCACAGGACTGCACAAAAGAACGCACATCCCGCGACAGAGATGGCCACCAAAAGGATCTAGCCACTAACTCTCTGGTACCAAAGATTCCGGATGACCAGCCAACACCGAACAATGAACCTCAAAGATAACTTTATTCGTCCACCTATCAGGGACAAACAGTTTCTCCGCTGGGCAACGATCAGGTTTATTAGCCTGAAATTTTTGCAGCACCCGCCGCAAATCAGGGGAGATGGCAGGCACAATTACTCCCTCTTTGAGAATACCCGCCGGCTCAGATAAACCCGGAGAGTCGGGCACAAAACTCCTAGACAGAGCATCCGCCTTCACATTTTTAGAGCCCGGAAGGTACGAAATCACAAAGTCAAAACGGGCAAAAAACAGCGACCAACGAGCCTGTCTAGGATTCAACCGCTTGGCAGACTCGAGATAAGTCAAGTTCTTATGATCAGTCAAGACCACCACGCGATGCTTAGCTCCTTCAAGCCAATGACGCCACTCCTCGAATGCCCACTTCATGGCCAGCAACTCTCGATTGCCAACATCATAATTTCGCTCAGCAGGCGAAAACTTCCAGGAAAAGAAGGCGCATGGTTTCATCACCGAGCAATCAGAACTTCTCTGCGACAAAACAGCCCCTGCTCCAATCTCAGAAGCATCAACCTCGACCTGGAATGGAAGCGAAACATCTGGTTGATACAACACAGGGGCAGAAGAAAAACGACGCTTCAACTCTTGAAAAGCTTCCACAGCAGCAGAAGAGCAATTGACCACATCAGCACCCTTCTTGGTCAACTCGGTCAATGGTTTAGCAATACTAGAAAAATTGCAGATGAAGCGACGATAAAAATTAGCAAAGCCCAGGAACTTTTGCAGACTTTTCAGAGATGTCGGCTGAGTCCAATCATGGATCGCTTGGACCTTAACAGGGTCCATCTCGATAGTAGAAGGGGAAAAGATGAACCCCAAAAATGAAACCTTCTGAACACCAAAGAGACACTTTGATCCCTTCACAAACAAAGAATTAGCACGCAGGACCTGAAACACCGTTCTGACCTGCTTCACATGAGACTCCCAATCATCCGAGAAGATCAAAATGTCATCCAAGTACACAATCAGGAATTTATCCAGGTACTCTCGGAAGATGTCATGCATAAAGGACTGAAACACTGATGGAGCATTGGCAAGTCCGAATGACATTACTAGATACTCAAAATGGCCCTCGGGCGTATTAAATGCAGTTTTCCACTCATCGCCTCGCTTAATACGCACAAGATTATACGCACCACGAAGATCTATCTTGGTGAACCAACTAGCCCCCTTAATCCGAGCAAACAAATCAGATAACAACGGCAAGGGGTACTCAAATTTAACCGTGATCTTATTTAGAAGGCGGTAATCTATACAAGGTCTCAGCGAACCATCCTTCTTGGCCACAAAAAAGAACCCTGCTCCTAATGGCGACGATGACGGGCGAATATGCCCCTTCTCCAAGGACTCCTTCACGTAACTCCACATAGCGGCGTGCTCAGGCACAGGTAAATTAAACAATCGACCCTTTGGGAATTTACTACCAGGAATCAAATCGATAGCACAATCACAATCCCTATGCGGAGGTTGGGTATCGGACTTGGGCTCATCAAATACATCCCGGTAATCAGACAAGAACTCTGGAACCTCAGAAGGGGTGGATGACGAAATAGACAGAAATGGGACATCACCATGTACCCCCTGACAACCCCAGCTGGACACAGACATGGATTTCCAATCTAATACTGGATTATGGACTTGTAGCCATGGCAACCCCAACACGACCACATCATGCAGATTATGCAACACCAGAAAGCGAATAACCTCCTGATGTGCAGGAGCCATGCACATGGTCAGCTGGGTCCAGTACTGAGGCTTATTCTTGGCCAAAGGCGTAGCATCAATTCCTCTCAATGGAATAGGACACTGCAAGGGCTCCAAGAAAAACCCACAACACCTAGCATACTCCAAGTCCATCAAATTCAGGGCAGCGCCTGAATCCACAAATGCCATGACCGAATAAGATGACAAAGAGCAGATCAAGGTAACGGACAAAAGAAATTTTGACTGTACCGTACCAATGGTGGCAGACCTAGCGAACCGCTTAGTGCGCTTAGGACAATCAGAGATAGCATGAGTGGAATCACCACAGTAGAAACACAGCCCATTCAGACGTCTGTGTTCTTGCCGTTCAACTCTGGTCAAAGTCCTATCGCACTGCATAGGCTCAGGTTTATGCTCAGATAATACCGCCAAATGGTGCACAGATTTACGCTCTTGCAAGCGTCGACCGATCTGAATGGCCAAAGACATAGACTCATTCAGACCAGCAGGCATAGGAAATCCCACCATGACATCCTTAAGGGCTTCAGAGAGACCCTTTCTGAAAATAGCTGCGAGCGCACCTTCATTCCATTGAGTGAGTACGGACCACTTTCTAAATTTCTGACAATATACCTCTATCTCATCCTGACCCTGACACAGAGCCAGCAAATTTTTCTCTGCCTGATCCACTGAATTAGGTTCATCGTACAGCAATCCGAGCGCCAGGAAAAACGCATCGATATTACTTAATGCAGGATCTCCTGACGCAAGAGAAAATGCCCAGTCTTGAGGGTCGCCACGTAAAAAAGAAATAATGATCCTAACTTGTTGAACTGGGTCACCAGAGGAGCGAGGTTTCAAAGCCAGAAATAATTTACAATTATTTTTGAAACTCAGAAATTTAGTTCTATCTCCAAAAAACAAATCAGGAATAGGAATACTTGGTTCTAACATAGAATTCTGAACCACAAAGTCTTGAATATTTTGTACTCTTGCCGTGAGCTGATCCACACATGAAGACAGACCTTTAATGTCCATCGCTACACCTGTGTCCTGAACCACCCAAATGTCTAGGGAAAAAAAAAAAAGGCAAAACACAGTGCAGAGAAAAAAAAATGGTCTCAGAACTTCTTTTTTCCCTCAATTGAGAATCATTAGTAATTTCGGCCTCCAGTACTGTTATGATCTGGTAATTCAGTACCACAATGGACATAGAAGTCAGAGCACATACAGTCTATAAAGGCACAGATGATTGGCCTCGGGGAGACCAAAACATCCAACACCGCGGAGACACCATCACGTGTTTCTCAACGCAGTGATTCCAGAACACTGCCCCCATCCCTTATGGGAAATATGCAGATGCAAGTAAAGAAGCTGCGGAGACACCATCACGTGTTTCTCGACGCAAGCAGTGAATAGCCAGGCCTTTCCCCGGGAAGGAACAACCACGGGAAGGGCAGCATCCTATGAAGGAAAGCCACCTATGCCAAGCATGGTATCCATCCACAGACAGCTGTTTCGGGGTTTTTTGCCCCTCATCAGTGTGGAGTAGGAATCTGGCTATTAGGAGCAGTGCCTAGTAAAAAGGCTATAAAGGCACAGATGATTGGCCTCGGGGAGACCAAAACATCCAACACCGCGGAGACACCATCACGTGTTTCTCAACGCAGTGATTCCAGAACACTGCCCCCATCCCTTATGGGAAATATGCAGATGCAAGTAAAGAAGCTGCGGAGACACCATCACGTGTTTCTCGACGCAAGCAGTGAATAGCCAGGCCTTTCCCCGGGAAGGAACAACCACGGGAAGGGCAGCATCCTATGAAGGAAAGCCACCTATGCCAAGCATGGTATCCATCCACAGACAGCTGTTTCTTTTTTTTTTTTTTTCTTTTTTTTTTTTTCCCTCAGATGGGAAAATCCACGGTCCAGAAATCCAAGACCAAAGAAAAATCCCAAACAGCTGCGTCAAATCCAAAACACAAAAGCTGTTCCCATCATCATCGGAAAATTTCAGTTTACTACAACATCAGAAAAAACAAGTCAAGACATATTTACAAGGTATCTCCACTTCTTCACCTTCCAAATCCCTTCGGCATCCACCTCCCCCCTTCTTCTTTTATCCCATAGAAAACACACATACATCTTCCCCAAAATCACTTTTAGACTATTCTTTACTACAATTTCCTTTCTCTTAAAAACATACACATTCCTCACATCCCATAATACTTCCTTTTTACATGCAACTATTAACCACAACACTCTCTCCTTCACTCCATCACACATTCCCAAGCCAAACATGAACAACTCGAATGATAACAAGCTCACACCGCACAATTCTTTACACAACGGTCCCATTCTTCCAATCACCTCCCTAGCATAATGACAATTCCAAAACACATGTATTACACTTTCCCTTCCACCACACCCACCTCTCGGACACATATCATTTCTCCCCAACCCACGATTCTTCTGAAATTCCCTAACTGGTAACACTCCATGCAAAGACTGCCACACAATCTCACTCTGCCTATTCGTCATACCGTCTAACCGCACTTTCTTCCATACTTTTTCTATATCATTCCCTCTTACCATGTTTATTCCACACTCTGTCTCTCTACATTCAATCATCCTATATACAGCCTTCTTATTACTCAACAACCTAACATCCACATCACATAACTCATACTTCACCAAAAATTTATAAACCCACACATACCATCTAGGCACGTCAAAAGCAACCGGATACCTCAGATCCCTCTCTCGCCACTTCAAACGAAATAAATACGCCCCAAGCAAAAACCTACACAGACAAGAAAACTTGCCATCCATCCTAATCACCCTCAACACAAAAACAACAATATTTACACCAAAAAACACCTCAAGGTTTGGAAAACCCAACCCACCTTTTTCTAAACGTTTCACCAAAACCTCCCTCCTAGCCCTCTCCATTCTAGAATTCCACAAAAACACAAACAGAATCCTATTTAACCCCCTCATACACATATACCCTGGCGGAAAGACCACTGCAATATATAAGAAAATAGGCAAAATCACACTTTTAATAACTAAGATTTTTCCAAAAAACGAAAGACTTCTCATCTTCCAAAAACATAACTTCCGCTCAACCTTTCCTTTCGCATCATCCCAACTTTCTTTCCCATCCAAACTCTCTGAAAATTTCACCCCCAAAACCTTAATAGACCCAGTCACCTCATTCACTCCTACATCCTTACTTAAAACCCCTCCCCCAAAAACCTTACACTCACTCTTCTCCCAATTCACCTTAAATGCTGACGCACCACAAAAAATAGACGCTAATAACTTCACCCGCCTCACAGAATACTCTGAATCACACAACACACACACGTCATCCATATAAGCACTAACCTTCCATTCCCTCCCTCCACCTCCTGGCACTTGTACTCCTCTAATCACTTTATCTTTCCTCAACATACAAAGCAACGGTTCAATCGCACAAATAAAAACCACAGGAGACAAAGGACAACCTTGTCGCACACCTGAAAAAACATTCACTCTTCTACCCACAGAACCATTCATCAAAACACAACTATAAATGTCTTTATATAAGCTCCTCACCCTCCAAACAAAATCAGGCGGAAACCCCATTCTCAATAGTACCCGGAACAAAAAACTATGTGATAACCGATCATACGCCTTTTCAAAGTCCAAACTCAAAGCAAATACACTCTTCTTCCGACTCATACAGTCCCACAAACAATCTCTCAACATACACACACACACTCATGTATACGTCGCCCAGGCACTGCACAACACTGTTCATCCCCAATCACACTCTCTATCACATCACGCATCCTATTCGCCATTACTTTCGCATAGATCTTATAATCGCAATTCAACAACGTTATCGGTCTCCAATTTTTTAAACTCTTCAAATCTCCTTTTTTAGGTATTAACACAACCATCCCTGCACGCATACTCTCAGCCACCTCCATACTAGACCACATATACTTACACATATCCACAAAATCCTTACCAATCACATGCCACATCACCCTATAAAACTCTATAGGAAGTCCATCCTCTCCTGGAGTCTTATTTAACGCCATGCTATTCATTACCTTCCATACCTCATCACCTGTCACCTCACCCATCACTCTCTCTCTCTCCATCTCACTCAATTTATTTTCTAATAAACTTAGTACATCCTCCTCCAAAGCCTCATCCCTCCACTTCACTGCATACAGCTCCTCATAAAACTTAGCCACATGTTCACACATATCCTCCCCACCTACCTCTCTTCCATCCTCTGCATTCAAAACACCCATACTCTGCTTTTTCCCAAAAACCTTTTTAAAGAAAAACCTCGAACACCTTTCATCTTGCTCCATTCTATCAATTTTTGCCCTAAAAATAATACTCTTCACTTTCTCTTCCAAAAACTCTTTAATTTCTTTTTTAACCTTTTTTATCCCCTCCTCCACCTCCATTCCTCCTTCCCTCAATTTATACAATAAACATAAACGGGCATTCAACTTAACAAACTTTTCCCTCTTAATTGCCGCAAATTCATACCCCACACTTTTAAAAAACTTTTTTGTCTGCCTCTTAACCCAATCCCACCACTCACAAACATTCCCAAAACTTTCCTTACTTTTACACCACTGTTCATACTTTCTCACATACTCCTTCCTCACAGCTTCATTTTCCAACAATTTCACATTTAATTTCCACAAACCCTTTCCAAACACACCACTATCATTAATATCTAACTTGCACAACACACAAACATGGTCCGAAAAAACGACCCTATCCTGCTTATATCCAACAGGAATAATATTTTTAGAAATAAAACAATAATCCAACCTGGACTGTGCTCTTCCACTATCAGAAAAAAAGTTATCTAACAAAGGGTTAACCTTACACACACGCTGCATATCACTCAAATCAAAGTCAGTAACTAACTCCAGCAAAACTTTTCCAGACACATCCACATTCACTCCCCCCACATCACAATTCATATCACCCACAATCACCACAGGCACTCTTCCTGGAACAAAAAGCTTCACTTTTTCAAATAATAACTTACGCTCATTTTTTTCTACTGGCGCATAAATATTGATAACACAAAACTTAGCATTTTTATATTCAAAATTTGCTAAGATACACCTCCCCACCTCCACCACCAAATAATTATTCAAAACAACCTCCTGCCCCTTAACTAAAATACCCACACCATCATTTCTATTATTTGCACTACCAGACCACACAGACGCACCATAAGACCACTCATCCCCTTTCACACCATCCACAATCCCACATTCTTGCAAACAAAAAATAGATGCACTCTGCATAGCTAAAAAATCCAAAATTGCTGCTCTCCTCCTCGCTTTCTTAAAAACTCTCACATTTTGAGAAACTATAGAAAAATCCATACTATAAAAACAAAAAAACAATGCAAAAATTACCACAAAACTACACACATTACACAAAAAGCCCTTGACAAAGGTCAAGACTCACAGAAAGGAGAGAAAAAAAAAACAGATCCACTGAGCTTTCATTTTACCCAGTATCACCATTGTCCTCCTCCGCCATTTGGACTGAACAGCAAGTCTCTGAACCACTAACCCCTTCGTGCTCACTCCATTTTTTTTTAGCTGGCCCAATTTTCCTCTTAGGCATACTACTGCATGCCTCATCACTTTCCCCATCCTCCTCCCTCTGACACTTATTCGCACCCCTGTCCTGATCTGAAGAAAGCCCTCTAATATTCTGAGGATCTGAGGGGTGCACAGGGCTATCAGCTTCAGAAATACGCACGTCTTCCTCCGTTGCATCCATTGCTTCCTCAAGAGAAAACATTTCAGGCACAGTAGAGTCATCATCTTCTTCCTCATCTTCTTCCTGATCTTCCTTATTAAACCCCTTCTCTACTTTTTTTGCCGCCAACCAAAACTCCTTATCTTCCTTCTGTGCATCACTCATAGTACCACGGGTTGCTAGCACAATGTCATCTGGAGTCACAAAGCGTCTTTCCCTCTCCCTCTCCCTCCTTTCCTCTCTCTCCATTCTTTCAGTTTCCTTCCTGATAGTCGCCAACCTCCTCCTTCTCTCCTCCTCCTCTCTCCATTCACTCTCTGAGCGTCTAGGCGCCCTCCACGGACAATCCTTATACATGTGGTCACTACTACCACACACGTCACAGGTCTTAGCCATCGGGCAATCACCAGCCATATGCCCCTCCTTCTTGCAGTTTCGGCAACACTGCCCCTTCTGGCAGTCTGCCTGGACATGTCCAAAAGAGAAACATCTCCTGCAAAACAGAGGCTGCCCAGGGTACGTGAGGAAACCCCTATGCCCTGCCACAGAGAAGTTCGCCGGAGGGTGTCTGAACCCACCCACACTGCCAGGATCTCTTCTGAACCTTACACGATATTTGTATCGACAATTGAAGATTCCTAAACAGTTCACTTGCATCTCTCCCTTTGAAACAAAGTCACAATACTGTAAGAGGAAGCTCTCCAACAATGCAGGTTCAGTAAAGGGGTTATAGACAGTGATAGTCTCCTGCCTTTCCTGAAGACCAAACAGTGGTTCACATTTGACTCCCTTCAAACAGGGATCTCCGGCATGATTCCGAAACCACTCATAGACATTCAGGTAATGATGCTCCGACATAAAAGTAACATCGTAGTTACCTTGATTAGGGAACTCATTGATGCTATAGATGTTCTCCCGCTTTCCTCCAGCCTTTTCCTCAATAAGGTCACGTACAATAAAGACCACGCTGTTCCTTGCCCGGATAGATGGCTCCAACGTCACTCGGATGGTGTTCTTCACATAACTCATCTTCAAAGCTGTCGGTACAAACGACCACAGAAAAAAACAGAATTCTCTGCAAAAGGGTCTGGATTGCTCCAGAAAACCTCACTCCAGACAGCTGTTTCGGGGTGTTTGCCCCTCATCAGTGTGGAGTAGGAATCTGGCTATTAGGAGCAGTGCCTAGTAAAAAGGCTATAAAGGCACAGATGATTGGCCTCGGGGAGACCAAAACATCCAACACCGCGGAGACACCATCACGTGTTTCTCAACGCAGTGATTCCAGAACACTGCCCCCATCCCTTATGGGAAATATGCAGATGCAAGTAAAGAAGCTGCGGAGACACCATCACGTGTTTCTCGACGCAAGCAGTGAATAGCCAGGCCTTTCCCCGGGAAGGAACAACCACGGGAAGGGCAGCATCCTAATAGCCAGATTCCTACTCCACACTGATGAGGGGCAAAAACCCCGAAACAGCTGTCTGGAGTGAGGTTTTCTGGAGCAATGAAGCAATGAAGAGGTAAGCTATAGGCTGGACCACGGTGAGTCATTGGACGTGGTATATCTCGATTTTTCCAAAGCGTTTGATACCGTGCCGCACAAGAGGTTGGTACACAAAATGAGAATGCTTGGTCTGGGGGAAAATGTGTGTAAATGGGTTAGTAACTGGCTTAGTGATAGAAAGCAGAGGGTGGTTATAAATGGTATAGTCTCTAACTGGGTCGCTGTGACCAGTGGGGTACCGCAGGGGTCAGTATTGGGACCTGTTCTCTTCAACATATTCATTAATGATCTGGTAGAAGGTTTACACAGTAAAATATCGATATTTGCAGATGATACAAAACTATGTAAAGCAGTTAATACAAGAGAAGATAGTATTCTGCTACAGATGGATCTGGATAAGTTGGAAACTTGGGCTGAAAGGTGGCAGATGAGGTTTAACAATGATAAATGTAAGGTTATACACATGGGAAGAGGGAATCAATATCACCATTACACACTGAACGGGAAACCACTGGGTAAATCTGACAGGGAGAAGGACTTGGGGATCCTAGTTAATGATAAACTTACCTGGAGCAGCCAGTGCCAGGCAGCAGCTGCCAAGGCAAACAGGATCATGGGGTGCATTAAAAGAGGTCTGGATACACATGATGAGAGCATTATACTGCCTCTGTACAAATCCCTAGTTAGACCGCACATGGAGTACTGTGTCCAGTTTTGGGCACCGGTGCTCAGGAAGGATATAATGGAACTAGAGAGAGTACAAAGGAGGGCAACAAAATCAATAAAGGGGATGGGAGAACTACAATACCCAGATAGATTAGCGAAATTAGGATTATTTAGTCTAGAAAAAAGACGACTGAGGGGCGATCTAATAACCATGTATAAGTATATAAGGGGACAATACAAATATCTCGCTGAGGATCTGTTTATACCAAGGAAGGTGACGGGCACAAGGGGGCATTCTTTGCGTCTGGAGGAGAGAAGGTTTTTCCACCAACATAGAAGAGGATTCTTTACTGTTAGGGCAGTGAGAATCTGGAATTGCTTGCCTGAGGAGGTGGTGATGGCGAACTCAGTCGAGGGGTTCAAGAGAGGCCTGGATGTCTTCCTGGAGCAGAACAATATTGTATCATACAATTATTAGGTTCTGTAGAAGGACGTAGATCTGGGTATTTATTATAATGGAATATAGGCTGAACTGGATGGACAAATGTCTTTTTTCGGCCTTACTAACTATGTTACTATGTTACTATGTAATCCAGACCCTTTTGCAGAGAATTCTGTTTTTTTCTGTGGTCGTTTGTACCGACAGCTTTGAAGATGAGTTATGTGAAGAACACCATCCGAGTGACGTTGGAGCCATCTATCCGGGCAAGGAACAGCGTGGTCTTTATTGTACGTGACCTTATTGAGGAAAAGGCTGGAGGAAAGCGGGAGAACATCTATAGCATCAATGAGTTCCCTAATCAAGGTAACTACGATGTTACTTTTATGTCGGAGCATTATTGCCTGAATGTCTATGAGTGGTTTCGGAATCATGCCGGAGATCCCTGTTTGAAGGGAGTCAAATGTGAACCACTGTTTGGTCTTCAGGAAAGGCAGGTGACTATCACTGTCTATAACCCCTTTACTGAACCTGCATTGTTGGAGAGCTTCCTCTCACAGTATTGTGACTTTGTTTCAAAGGGAGAGAAGCAAGTGAACTGTTTAGGAATCTTCAATTGTCGATACAAATATCGTGTAAGGTTCAGAAGAGATACTGGCAGTGTGGGTGGGTTCAGACACCCTCCGGCGAACTTCTCTGTGGCAGGGCATAGGGGTTTCCTCACGTACCCTGGGCAGCCTCTGTTTTGCAGGAGATGTTTCTCTTTTGGACATGTCCAGGCAGACTGCCAGAAGGGGCAGTGTTGCCGAAACTGCAAGAAGGAGGGGCATATGGCTGGTGATTGCCCGATGGCTAAGACCTGTGACGTGTGTGGTAGTAGTGACCGCATGTATAAGGATTGTCCGTGGAGGGCGCCTAGACGCTCAGAGAGTGAATGGAGAGAGGAGGAGGAGAGAAGGAGGAGGTTGGCGACTATCAGGAAGGAAACTGAAAGAATGGAGAGAGAGGAAAGGAGGGAGAGGGAGAGGGAAAGACGCTCTGTGACTCCAGATGACATTGTGCTAGCACCCCGTGGTGCTATGAGTGATGCACAGAAGGAAGATAAGGAGTTTTGGTCAGCGGCAAAAAAAGTAGAGAAGGGGTTTAATAAGGAAGATCAGGAAGAAGATGAGGAAGAAGATGATGACTCTACTGTGCCTGAAATGTTTTCTCTTGAGGAAGCAATGGATGCAACGGAGGAAGACGTGCGTATTTCTGAAGCTGAGAGCCCTGTGCACCCCTCAGATCCTCAGAATATTAGAGGGCTTTCTTCAGATCAGGACAGGGGTGCGAATAAGTGTCAGAGGGAGGAGGATGGGGAAAGTGATGAGGCATGCAGTAGTATGCCTAAGAGGAAAATTGGGCCAGCTAAAAAAAAATGGAGTGAGCACAAAGGGGTTAGTGGTTCAGAGACTTGCTGTTCAGTCCAAATGGCAGAGGAGGGCAATGGTGATACTGGGTAAAATGAAAGCTCAGTGGATCTGTTGTTTTTTTTTCTCTCCTTTCTGTGAGTCTTGACCTTTGTCAAGGGCTTTTTGTGTAATGTGTGTAGTTTTATGGTAATTTTTGCATTGTTTTTTGTTTTTATAGTATGGGTTTTTCTATAGTTTCTCAAAATGTGAGAGTTTTTAAGAAAGCGAGGAGGAGAGCAGCAATTTTGGATTTTTTAGCTATGCAGAGTGCATCTATTTTTTGTTTGCAAGAATGTGGGATTGTGGATGGTGTGAAAGGGGATGAGTGGTCTTATGGTGCGTCTGTGTGGTCTGGTAGTGCAAATAATAGAAATGATGGTGTGGGTATTTTAGTTAAGGGGCAGGAGGTTGTTTTGAATAATTATTTGGTGGTGGAGGTGGGGAGGTGTATCTTAGCAAATTTTGAATATAAAAATGCTAAGTTTTGTGTTATCAATATTTATGCGCCAGTAGAAAAAAATGAGCGTAAGTTATTATTTGAAAAAGTGAAGCTTTTTGTTCCAGGAAGAGTGCCTGTGGTGATTGTGGGTGATATGAATTGTGATGTGGGGGGAGTGAATGTGGATGTGTCTGGAAAAGTTTTGCTGGAGTTAGTTACTGACTTTGATTTGAGTGATATGCAGCGTGTGTGTAAGGTTAACCCTTTGTTAGATACCTTTTTTTCTGATAGTGGAAGAGCACAGTCCAGGTTGGATTATTGTTTTATTTCTAAAAATATTATTCCTGTTGGATATAAGCAGGATAGGGTCGTTTTTTCGGACCATGTTTGTGTGTTGTGCGAGTTAGATATTAATGTTAGTGGTGTGTTTGAAAAGGGTTTGTGGAAATTAAATGTGAAATTGTTGGAAAATGAAGCTGTGAGGAAGGAGTATGTGAGAAAGTATGAACAGTGGTGTAAAAGTAAGGAAAGTTTTGGGAATGTTTGTGAGTGGTGGGATTGGGTTAAGAGGCAGACAAAAAAGTTTTTTAAAAGTGTAGGGTATGAATTTGCGGCAATTAAGAGGGAAAAGTTTGTTAAGTTGAATGCCCGTTTATGTTTATTGTATAAATTGAGGGAAGGAGGAATGGAGGTGGAGGAGGGGATAAAAAAGGTTAAAAAAGAAATTAAAGAGTTTTTGGAAGAGAAAGGGAAGAGTATTATTTTTAGGGCAAAAATTGATAGAATGGAGCAAGATGAAAGGTGTTCGAGGTTTTTCTTTAAAAAGGTTTTTGGGAAAAAGCAGAGTATGGGTGTTTTGAATGCAGAGGATGGAAGAGAGGTAAGTGGAGAGGATACGTGTGAACATGTGGCTAAGTTTTATGAGGAGCTGTATGCAGTGAAGTGGAGGGATGAGGCTTTGGAGGAGGATGTACTAAGTGTATTAGAAAATAAATTGAGTGAGATGGAGAGAGAGAGAGTGATGGGTGAGGTGACAGGTGATGAGGTATGGAAGGTAATGAATAGCATGGCGTTAAATAAGACTCCAGGAGAGGATGGACTTCCTATAGAGTTTTATAGGGTGATGTGGCATGTGATTGGTAAGGATTTTGTGGATATGTGTAAGCATATGTGGTCTAGTATGGAGGTGGCTGAGAGTATGCGTGCAGGGATGGTTGTGTTAATACCTAAAAAAGGAGATTTGAAGAGTTTAAAAAATTGGAGACCGATAACGTTGTTGAATTGCGATTATAAGATCTATGCGAAAGTAATGGCGAATAGGATGCGTGATGTGATAGAGAGTGTGATTGGGGATGAACAGTGTTGTGCGGTGCCTGGGAGACGTATACATGAGTGTGTGTGTATGTTGAGAGATTGTTTGTGGGACTGTATGAGTCGGAAGAAGAGTGTATTTGTTTTGAGTTTGGACTTTGAAAAGGCGTATGATCGGTTATCACATAGTTTTTTGTTCCGGGTATTATTGAGAATGGGGTTTCCGCCTGATTTTGTTTGGAGGGTGAGGAGCTTATATAAAGACATTTATAGTTGTGTTTTGATGAATGGTTCTGTGGGTAGAAGAGTGAATGTTTTTTCAGGTGTGCGACAAGGTTGTCCTTTGTCTCCTGTGGTTTTTATTTGTGCGATTGAACCGTTGCTTTGTATGTTGAGGAAAGATAAAGTGATTAGAGGAGTACAAGTGCCAGGAGGTGGAGGGAGGGAATGGAAGGTTAGTGCTTATATGGATGACGTGTGTGTGTTGTGTGATTCAGAGTATTCTGTGAAGCGGGTGAAGTTATTAGCGTCTATTCTTTGTGGTGCGTCAGCATTTAAGGTGAATTGGGAGAAGAGTGAGTGTAAGGTTTTTGGGGGAGGGGTTTTAAGTAAGGACGTAGGAGTGAATGAGGTGACTGGGTCTATTAAGGTTTTGGGTGTGAAATTTTCAGAGAGTTTGGATGGGAAAGAAAGTTGGGATGATGCAAAAGGAAAGGTTGAGCGGAAGTTATGTTTTTGGAAGATGAGAAGTCTTTCGTTTTTTGGAAAAATCTTAGTTATTAAAAGTGTGATTTTGCCTATTTTCTTATATATTGCAGTGGTCTTTCCGCCGGGGTATATGTGTATGAGAGGGTTAAATAGGATTCTGTTTGTGTTTTTGTGGAATTCTAGAATGGATAGGGCTAGGAGGGAGGTTTTGGTGAAACGTTTAGAAAAAGGTGGGTTGGGTTTTCCAAACCTTGAGGTGTTTTTTGGTGTAAATATTGTGGTTTTTGTGTTGAGGGTGATTAGGATGGATGGCAAGTTTTCTTGTCTGTGTAGGTTTTTGTTTGGGGCGTATTTATTTCGTTTGAAGTGGCGAGAGAGGGATCTGAGGTATCCGGTTGCTTTTGACGTGCCTAGATGGTATGTGTGGGTTTATAAATTTTTGGTGAAATATGAGTTATGTGATGTGGATGTTAGGTTGTTGAGTAATAAGAAGGCTGTATATAGGATGATTGAATGTAGAGAGACAGAGTGTGGAATAAACATGGTAAGAGGGAATGATATAGAAAAAGTATGGAAGAAAGTGCGGTTAGACGGTATGACGAATAGGCAGAGTGAGATTGTGTGGCAGTCTTTGCATGGAGTGTTACCAGTTAGAGAATTTCAGAAGAATCGTGGGTTGGGGAGAAATGATATGTGTCCGAGAGATGGGTGTGGTGGAAGGGAAAGTGTAATACATGTGTTTTGGAATTGTCATTATGCTAGGGAGGTGATTGGAAGAATGGGACCGTTGTGTAAAGAATTGTGTGGTGTGAGCTTGTTATCATTCGAGTTGTTCATGTTTGGCTTGGGAATGTGTGATGGAGTGAAGGAGAGAGTGTTGTGGTTAATAGTTGCATGTATAAAAGAAGTGTTATGGGATGTGAGGAATGTGTATGTTTTTAAGAGAAAGGAAATTGTAGTAAAGAATAGTCTAAAAGTGATTTTGGGGAAGATGTATGTGTGTTTTCTATGGGATAAAAGAAGAAGGGGGGAGGTGGATGCCGAAGGGATTTGGAAGGTGAAGAAGTGGAGATACCTTGTAAATATGTCTTGACTTGCTTTTTCTGATGTTGTATTAAACTGAAATTTTCCGATGATGATGGGAACAGCTTTTGTGTTTTTGGATTTGACGCAGCTGTTTGGGATTTTTCTTTGGTCTTGGATTTCTGGACCGTGGATTTTCCCATCTGAGGGGAAAAAAAAAAAAAAAAGAAACAGCTGTCTGTGGATGGATACCATGCTTGGCATAGGTGGCTTTCCTTCATAGGATGCTGCCCTTCCCGTGGTTGTTCCTTCCCGGGGAAAGGCCTGGCTATTCACTGCTTGCGTCGAGAAACACGTGATGGTGTCTCCGCAGCTTCTTTACTTGCATCTGCATATTTCCCATAAGGGATGGGGGCAGTGTTCTGGAATCACTGCATTGAGAAACACGTGATGGTGTCTCCGCGGTGTTGGATGTTTTGGTCTCCCCGAGGCCAATCATCTGTGCCTTTATAGCCTTTTTACTAGGCACTGCTCCTAATAGCCAGATTTCTACTCCACACTGATGAGGGGCAAAAACCCCGATACAGCTGTCTGTGGATGGATACCATGCTTGGCATAGGTGGCTTTCCTTCATAGGATGCTGCCCTTCCCGTGGTTGTTCCTTCCCGGGGAAAGGCCTGGCTATTCACTGCTTGCGTCGAGAAACACGTGATGGTGTCTCCGCAGCTTCTTTACTTGCAAGAGCACATACAGTGACCTGACAATAACCCAAAAATATAGAACGAGCTCTGAGACGTGGAAACTCTGCTGACCGCAATCCCTAATCCTCTCCAACCACACTAAAGGCAGCCGTGGATTGCGCCTAACGCTCCCTATGCAACTCGGCACAGCCTGAGAAACTAGCTAGCCTGAAGATAGAAAATAAGCCTACCTTGCCTCAGAGAAATACCCCAAAGGAAAAGGCAGCCCCCACATATAATGACTGTGAGTTAAGATGAAAAGACAAACGTAGAGATGAAATAGATTTAGCAAAGTGAGGCCCGACTTTCTGAACAGAGCGAGGATAGGAAAGGTAACTTTGCGGTCAACACAAAACCCTACAAACAACCACGCAAAGGGGGCAAAAAGACCCTCCGTATCGAACTAACGGCACGGAGGTACACCCTCTGCGTCCCAGAGCTTCCAGCAAGCAAGAAAAAACAAATAAGCAAGCTGGACAGAAAAAACAGCAAACAAAATAGCAAAAGCGGAACTTAGCTATGCAGAGCAGCAGGCCACAGGAACGATCCAGGAGGAAACAGGTCCAATACTAGAACATTGACTGGAGGCCAGGATCAAAGCAATGGGTGGAGTTAAATAGAGCAGCACCTAACGACTTCACCACATTACCTGAGGAAGGAAACTCAGAAGCCGCAGTACCACTCTCCTCCACCAACGGAAGCTCACAGAGAGAATCAGCCGAAGTACCATTTGTGACCACAGGAGGGAGCTCTGCCACAGAATTCACAACACATATCATTAGATCGTGGCTTGCCCAGTGCCCTGTGTATTCTTGTAATATGAAGTAGGGTCGGGTCCAGGTCAGGCAGAAGGGCTGTAAAGAGGGCTGCTGCTGTATCTTTAAGGGCAACAACATGTTCAGGAAGTCCTTTAATTCGTATGTTGCTCCTTCTGGATCTATTCTCATAGTCCTCACATCTTAATTCTAGCTCAGTAATGCGGTCAGTATGCAGCTTGAGAGTTTCCTGAGTCTCCTCCAGCGCATCTGAGACGACATCCATTTTTTCCTCCAAGTCGTTTGTGCGCTGCGCTAGATCTTGCAACTGGGATGAGATTCCCTGCATAGCGGTGGTAAGTTCCTCTCTAAAGGTTTCTTGCAGTGACCTCGTGAGGGCAGCCGTTGAGATCATCGCTTCAGATTGCGGGGAAATGTCATCCCGCTCTGTGCTCCCGTCACCATGAGTTGCAGAGGCAGGTGGAGGATTAGCTGCCGCAGCCATTTTGGAAGGGGTGCCGCTCATAAGGAGATCTGAAATGGTGCGGCCCGCCGGCTGTGCCGCGCTTCCCTTTTTCGGCATTACAGATCGTCCCGCTCTTAAAGGTGTGCTGTCCCCGGGGGGGGCATTTTTACTGCGCTCCGGTCGCTGGAAAGGGTTTAATGGGGTCTGTCGGGTAGCAGAGCTCAGCACAACATGTCTGCCATTGCCGTACTCCGAGCATGCGCCCCGTCAATAAAGTTTTATCTCCTAACTCACTTCACTTAGTTGCGGGATGAGTTGTATACAGTGGATAGCAGTGCAGTCTGAGAGCTATTGTTACGGTGTTTAGTGTGGTCAGCCCCAGTTACGACGTTGCGGCCTGCTGCTTTCTGCTGCTTAAAAGTACCGCGTTCCCAGGGCGTCAATAGGGCTCTGTAGGACCTATATGGTTTGTGACCCAATTACCGTTGCCTCCGGAGGGGGGATTAACACAACCCCTGCCTATAGCTGTGCTATTAGTGTTCACAGTGACTTATCCCTCCGGAGCCTGCTCACCCCTGCAGGGGAGGGTGTCTGGCCCTCAAGCACAGAGATGTGTAATATGGAGCGTTCGAGCGCCGGGGTTAATCGGCAGCCACGCAGTTGTTAGGCTTTTACCGAGTGCTGGTCCCGGGACCTCTTACCTCCGGTGCATCCGGTCTGATCTGCGGCACCGAGGTGACGCTCTGGTCAGTCCGTGCGCCCTCAGGGATCTTCACCTCCCCCCTTAGATGTCCTCTGTGTTCAGCCGCCCTGCCGCACCAGGCTTCAGCGCAGGCATGGAGGCTCTTTACTCTCGTGCCGGGATGCTGTGGAGGAGGGGGAGGGGGCGCTTACCGCCGCATCGGTCCTCTCTGGGTCCCGGGGGCTCTGGGATGACGAGGATCCGGCGGGGCTTCCTGCTCTGCTCGGGGCTTGCTTGTCGCTCCGGTGCGGGCCTCTCCCAGCTGGTCCTCTGGCTTGGTTCCAGCGTTGAGAAAGCTAGTGGCTCCGGTGAGGTATATCCAGGGAGTCACGCGGCAAGATGGTGCCAGCCAGGTAATGGCGCCGAAACCTCCCGGACTCTCTCCTCTCTCATATGGCCGCCCGGTTCTTCTGTTTTCCCCGCAGCTTTCCTGGCAGTGTGGGGACGCTGCAGTAAGTTTTTTATCCCATCTATAGGGATTATAAAAGTGGACTTTAGCGGGCTGAAAGCGGGAGCTACAGTGAGCTGCGTCCTCTCTGCTAGGGATCCAGACCACGCCCCTAAGTTCCCTTTATTATATGGCAATCATCATATTATAAAGCACTGTGCACTTACCATTGCTTATTTTGCCTTTCTGCCCAGATCATTCTTCTCTTTTCCATGAGGTCTATGACATCACGTGACTAAAAACTGACTACTGAAACATTCTAAGCTCTATGTAGAAATGGACGGTCTATTTTCCCTGTATGAATCATAAGTTACTGCAAAAGTCCTTGGCATGGGGGGAAGAGGGAGCAGCTGGGTCAGGAGTTGAAGAGGGGATTGATAAGTACAGGGAAATAGACTTCCTGTTATTACATACAGCAGAGAAAAGAGAAGAATTAACTGGGTTGAATGGCAAAATGAGCAATTGTAATTAAACAGTGCCACATAATATGATGATTGCAATATATTAAGAAGATAAAAACTTTTATGGCAGCACTTAATTAAGAGGAGAATGGACAGAGGGATTAAATAGCAAATAATGGCAGGATACACCTGCAAATGGCTTGTTTGTTGTATATAGTCATGATGACACATGGGCCAAAGAAGGAGTTTGAAAAACAAATTACCGTATATACTCGAGTATAAGCTGACCCGAGTATAAGCCGACCCCCCTAATTTTGCCACAAAAAACTGGGAAAACTTATTGACTCGAGTATAAGCCTAGGGTAGGAAATGCAGCAGCTACCGGTGAATTTTAAAAATAAAAATAGATGCTCCATACCGTTCATTATTGCCCCATAGGATGCTCCATATAAAGCTGTGCCACATATAATTCTCCATATCGTTCATTGTTGCCCCATAGATGCTCCATATAAAGCTGTGCCACATATAATGCTCTGCACCGTTCATTATTGCCCCACAGATGCTCCATATAAAGCTGTGCCACATATAATGCTCTGCACCGTTCATTATTGCCCCACAGATGCTCCATATAAAGCTGTGCCACATATAATTCTCCATATCGTTCATTATGGCCCCATAGATGCTCCATATAAAGCTGTGTCACATTTAATGCTCTGCACCGTTCATTATTGCCCCACAGATGCTCCATATAAAGCTGTGCCACATATAATGCTCTGCAACGTTCATTATGGCCCCATAGATGCTCCATAGAAAGCTGTGCCCCACATATAATGTTCTGCACCGTTCATTATGGCCCCATAGATGCTCTATATAAAGCTGTGCCCTATATATAATGCTCTGCACCGTTCATTATGGCCCCATAGATGCTCCATAGAAAGCTGTGCTCCATATAGAATGCTCTGCACCGTTCATTATGGCCCCATAGATGCTCCATAGAAAGCTGTGCCATATATAATGCTCTGCACCGTTGATTATGACCCCATAGATGCTCCATAGAAAGCTGTGCCATATAGAATGCTGCTGCTGCAATAAAAAAAAAATCACATACTCACCTCTCTTCACTCAGGACGCCGGTGCTTTCAATATTTACCTGCTCCTCGTGCAGCTCCGTCTCCAGCACTGACGCTTAGCAGAGGGCGCGCACTGACTACGTCACCGCGCCCTCTAACCTGAGCGTCACTGCTAGAGGACGCTGGAGACGGAGCCGCACCGGAGCGAGGAGCAGGTAAATATCGTGCAGCGCTGCACTCCCCGTATACTTACCTGCTCCCGGCGCGGTCCCTGCAGTCCCGGCTTCTCCCGGCGCTGCATCTTCTTCTGTACTGAGCGGTCACAGTTACCGCTCATTTACAACAATGAATATGTGGCTCCACCCCTATGGGAGGTGGAGCCACATATTCATTTCTGTAATGAGCGGTGCCATGTGACCACTCAGTACAGGAAGATTCTGCAGCGCCGGGGAAGCCAGGGACTGCAGGGACCGCGCCGGGAGCAGGTAAGTATATCTACACAGCCCCCGCTCCCCCTCCCCTGCTGACCTCCCGGTATATGACTCGAGTATAAGCCGAGAGGGGGACTTTCAGCCCAAAAAAATGTGCTGAAAATCTCGGCTTATACTCGAGTATATACTGTAGTTTCATAGTTTTAAAACAGACTATTTGTAAAGTTTCTTAGTGTGCTAAACAATAAAATAACATTTTGAATGCATTGACTGCAAAAATATAAATATCATATATGGTATATGAACGTCATAATAGGAAAGTTCCAATTGGTGACTCCCATATAAGAGACAGAGATGAAAGCATCTTTGAGCTTTCATGCAGCACTGTAAGAAATGTTCTTCATTCATTGACTGGAGTACTGTATATTTCTATTGTAATTAATGCCATTTATGTGATATAAATTATGTTGAATTTATCAACTATCTTTGGCCACATCCTCATCTTGGCTAAATTCTGCCCAATTTAAAAAAAATAAGCAAAGCTGGTGTTAAAAAAAAAGGAAAATAATTTTGGCAAAAACTGTTTGATGAATCAGGACCAATTTCTTTTTTTATATACCTGCTAATTTAAAATTGTACTTTGTCTAAATGTGTTACTCTCATGGTGAGTACTGCTTGTAGATAAATAATAAAATACAAAAATTGGAAAAAAGTAAATAATTAACAGAATATGCAGGAAATAATCTTTGGCAATACAAATTGAAATTACTCTGTTGTTAAAAATTTGTACTGAAAGGAACCAGTGTCTCATAGAAGATGGGGCATTAGGGCATGACATTGATTTTGTCCATATTGCGACTCACTTCCATCCTGTCAAAACTGAATGAAAAAGTCACAAAAACACAGTTGTTCTGAAAAAAGTTTACATACCCAGGCAAAATTTTTGCTTTCTTGGCCTTTTTTCAGAGAATATGAATGATAAAACCAAAACATTTTCTCCACTCATGGTTAGTGGTTGGGTGAAGCCATGTATTGTCAAACATTTTTTCTGTTTTTAAATAATAATGACAACCCAAAACATCCAAATGACCCTGATCAAAAGTTTGCATACTCCATTTCTTAATACTGTGTATTGCCCCCTCCTCTGACATTATTATTTTATTATTATTATTATTTATTTATATAGCACCATTAATTCCATGGTGCTGTACATGAGAAAGGGGTTACATACAGGGTTATAGATATTGTTTACAGTAAACAGGTTTATAGTGACAGACTGGTACAGAGGGGAGAGGACCCTGTCTTGCGGACTTACATTCTATGGGCATCAATGACAGAATGAAGTATTTTGTGGTAGTTGTGGATGAGGTTCTTTATTTTCTCAGATGGTAAAGCTGACCATTCTTCTTGGCAAAAAGCTTCTAGTTCCTGAAAATTCCTGGGCTGTCTAGGTCTAGGACGAACTGTGAGCTTGAGATCTCCCAAGAATGACTCAATGACATTGAGATCAGGAGACTGAGATGGCCACTCCAGAACCTTCACTTTGTTCTGCTGTAGCCAATGACAGGTCGACTTGGCCTTGTGTTTTGAATCGTTTTCATGTTGGAACGTCCAAGTACGTGCCATGTGCAGCTTCTGGGCTGATGACTGCAAATTTGCCTCCAGTATTTGCTGATAACATGCTTCATTCATCTTTCCTTCAACTTTTGACCAAGTTTCCTGTGTCTTTGTAGCTGACACATCCCCCAAAAAAATCAGCAATCCAGCTCCGTGCTTTACAGTAGGAATGGTGTTACTTTCATCATAGGCCTTGTTTACCTCTCTCCAAATGTAACGTTTATGGTTGTGGCCAAAAAGTTCAATTTAGATCTCATCACTCCAAATTACCGAAGTAATTTGAGGCTTATCTCTGAGCTGTTTGCGCATTGTAGGCGGGATACTTTGTGGCATTTGCGCAGTTGTGGCTTTCTTCTGGCGACTTGACCATTCAGCCCATTTTTCTTCAAGTGCCTCCTTATTGTGCATCTTGAAACAGCTACACCACTAGTTCTCAGAGTTCTGTATTTCAGCTGATGTTATGTGTAGGTTTTTCTTTGCATCTCAAACTTTTTTCCTGGCAGTTATGGATGGAATTTTTGTTGGTTTACCTGGCCATGGTTTTGTTTTTCCAGAGCCCTTGATTTTCCATTTGTTAATCACAGTTTGAACTCTGCTGACTGGCATCATCAATTCCTTGGATATCTTTTTGTATCCCATTCATGTTTTCTACAGTTCAACTACCTTTTCCCATAGATTCATTGACAATTCTTTTGCTTTCCCCATGTCTCACAATCCAGAAACGTCAGTGGCTGGATGAAAGATGCAAGAGTCTGTCTGAATCCCAGAAACTCACTCAGCTTTTAGGCACACACTGATTACAAGCAAACAGGTCACAGGTGAGGATGTTACCTTTAGTAGCCATTCAAACACATTTGTGTCAACTTTTGCGCATGTTATCAGGATGTAAACCAAAAAGGATCAAAAAGAATACCCCTAAAATATAACCATTAATTAAAAGGATAGAGACTAATGTGGTGGTGGTGGGGGGGTAATCTCTCCCTGCTCATCCTACCTCACAGTGGAGGTTGACACCCTAAATTTGACATGGCGCGCACACTCACCGACAACTCTCCCTTCAGACCCTAAGGGGAAACTTAACAGAGAAACACCACCACCAACATCTATAGTTACTTAAAGTGCATTTGTGCAAAAGTGCTTATCAAGAGACTGCATAAGTTTGTTTTGGGTAGTTTCCAAACTTTCTTAGGGTGTTCAAATTCACACAAACCCTGGTAACTTAGGTGTGCTAGGGGATAATTTGTGCACAATACCAAAAATAGAGACAATTCTCAAAGATAACAATAGCCATTCAATTCTTTTCCTTGTTAACCCTTCATCAGATAATACATAACAAGGTATAACCAATAGCATATATGTGCATCCTCAAGATGTTACACCTTCTATGTCCCCTAGTTTCACAAGTCAGACAAATGCAGGGAAATAATCAAAAAAATAGATGAGTGAGATTTATACTCATCCAAAATGAAGCCCATCCTGACGCGTTTCTCCACAGGACAGTTAAAAATAAGAATAGTGGCGGGTGCACCACTAGAATATAAGCAAGTATATAATGAGGTAACAGGGTGCTACATTAGGCATGGAAACAGCAAATATAATCAAAGAAGAAAAAGAGCCAAAAAGAACGTGCACACCTACTACAAAATATATAGCAAAATATAGAATACATTTTATTACAAGCATGTAATAAAATTTATTCTATATTTTGCTATATATCTCCCCAGGACAGTATCCCAGGGTTCATCAGGGGAAGGAACAGGGCTTCTCCCAACACGAGGCAGCTATAATAAACCGCGTCTAGCCATCACTGCTTGCAATAAAGGGCTAATACGCATGTTATCAGGCCAAAATCACCAGGGTATGTAAACTTATGATCAGGGCAATTTGTATGTTTTGGGTTGTCATTATGATTTAAAAAGAGAAAACACAGTAGTTTGACAATAAATGGCTTCATCCAACCATTAACCATTAGTGGAGAAAAAGTTTTGGTGATTCATATTCTCTGAAAAAAGGCCAAAAAAGCAAAAATTCTGACGGGGTATGTAAACTTTTGAGCACAACTGTAGTATCATCAACCAAATAATATGAATGTAATACCCTTTTTCTCTCTTAAAACAGCATTATCTGACCTCTGTATTATTACAGTTTACATGCCTTTGTAGTTTCTTCATAGTCATGACCTCTTAGATACAGATTCATGTGTTCTTGATTTTATCTTATTATAGCACTGAACAGATGCATAAAAGTTTGCTGCCAGGATACATGTGATAGACACTCTGGAAATTCTGCAATTATTGGTTTGAAAGAGTGAAGATATAGTGCGTAAATAAACCAGTGTTTTCCAAGCCTGCAGCAAATTCCTATACCATGATGACTGCTAAATAAGGACCATAAAAGGATCATAAGCATGAAAATGACACATAATTAGGTTCCAAAGAGACAGAGCTCTGCGTAAAAAAAGACAAATAAGTGTTTTATAAAGTTTATAAGGTTACATGGGCCAACTTATAGAATCTTTCAGACTGTCTTTACTTCTTTAAAAACCATAAAGTCGCTGTCAGACCCTAATGAGCTCTTTATCAAAGTTACAGCAGGTTTGGCTATTATCCTAAGTCATGTGACAAGGCTCGTTAAAGGGTCAACATTGCCTTGTAGGATTGCTACCTTCCAATAGGTGGCACTAGAGTTCTAGCTCTCTTCCTCTCTGAAGAGACAATTTGCATAATTGGCAAGTACTGAATAAATGGTCATAGACAGGGGCAAACGTACCATTGGCACAACCTGTACAGCTGCACAGGTGCCCAAAAGGTAAGGGGACCCACTGCCACATCAAAGCAGCAAAAGCTTTTTATCACAGACACAAATAGGGGCCAATATACTGTAATTGAACAGGGGCCCACTTCTATCTCTGTCTACTACTGGTCAGAGACAATGATTACCAAGCTTAAAGCTAAAACGGGAAGGTATTGCATTGACTCCAGAAGATAGGACAAGTTGACTGTAAGAAAAATATCAAATTAGGACTTTAATGTAATATTCCCGTAATGATATTTAGTATACAAAGGTAATATTGAGTATTAAAGGAGCTACAGTTATACTATATTTATTTTATATCCACAACCAAAAATATTTATTGACTAAATGCATTATATTTAACCCCTTACTGCCAATGGACGTACTATTACACCAATGGCAGTATCCCCGATTTGATGTGGGCTTCGGCGGTGAGCCCACCTCAAAACCGGGACATGTCAGCTGTTGTGAACAGCTAACATGTGCCCGCAATAGGTGCAGGTGGAATCATGATCTACCCTCTCCTATTAACTAGTTAAATGCCACTGTCAAATTCTGGCATTTAACAAATGCTTCTGGCCATCCGGACAGAAATGCGCACACATGATCGGGGGGTCATCGGTGCGTCGTCGTGGCAACTGGATGTCTCCTTGAGACCTCTATGGTTGTTGATGTCGGATTGCTGTGAGCGCCACCCAGTGGGCAGCTCTAATAGCAAGTCTGCAATTCAGCTACATAGAGGCGATCTGAGCATCATCTCTACGTAGCAGAGCTGATCAAGTTGTGACAGCTTGTAGCCTCCCATGGAGGCTATTGAAGCATGCTAAAAGTAAAAAAAAAGTGTTTTTAAAAATATGAAAAAAATAAAAAAGTTCAAATCACCCACCCCTTCGCCCCATTCAAAATAAAACAATAAAAAAATCAAACCTACATATTTGGTATCATCGGGTTCAGAACCACCAGATCTATCAATAAAAAAAGGGATTAACCTGATTGCTAAATGGCGTAGCGATAAAAAAGTCAAAACGCCAGAAGTACGTTTTTTTGGTCTCCACGACATTGCATTAAAATGCAATAATGGGCGATCAAAATAACGTATCTGCACCAAAATGGTATCATTAAAAATGTCAGCTCAGCATGCCAAAAATAAGCCCTAACCCAACCCCAGATCACGAAAAATGGATACACTACGAGTATCGGAAAATGGCACAATATTTTTAAGCAAAGTTTGGAATTTATTTTCATCACTTTGATAAAAAACAACCTAGACATGTTTGGCATCTATGAACTCATAATAATCATAATCATAATGGCATGTCAGTTTAAGCATTTAGTAAACCTAGCAAAAAATCCAAACAAGTGTATGATTGCACTTTTTTTGCAATTTCACCGCACTTGGAATTTTTTTCCCATTTTCTAGTACATGACATGGTAAAACCAATGTTGTCGTTCAAAAGTACAACTTGTTCCGCAAAAAATAAGCCCTCACATGGCAATATTGATGGAAAAATAAAAGAGTTATGGCTCTGGGAAGGAAGGGGGTGAAAAATGAAAAGAAAAATGGAAAAAGCTCTTGGTGGAAGGGTTGAAGTTGCACTACCGTTTGATAGATGTCGAGTTCCCTCCGCTGCACAGGGGGAATCTCAAACCATGTCCGCTACGGTCTCCCATTCTCCTTCAGCTGCAGTGGAGCCTGCTCAGCAGAGATGTCAGTCCCAACTTCTGGCTCAAGCAGATACTGTGCGTTTGATTACGGCTGCCATTCCAGGCTTAGCCTCGGTAACCAGCATTGATCAGCGACGAGCAGATGTTCCAGGGACTAAGCCCTGCTTTTCTTCTACTGAGCATGCCCATGGGACGACCTCTCATTGGTGGTTGGGGGTCACATGCTCAGGTCCTGTAGCAGCTCTGATTGGAGCACTAGGATGGTCCTGGAAGGCTACAGATATAAAAGGTTTGCATGGCCACTTGTCCATGTGCTAGTATAAAACTGAAACTGTGTGTTTGTGGATGTATGACTGAATCTGGTGAAAGCTCCTTAATCATTTGAATCCCTAGTGTTGTTGAAAGTACTTAGGTGATTGAGCTACCTAGCGTCAGACTGCACTAGGCACAAGCACTAGGCACTAGGCACAAGCTATAGCGTCTATTAGAAGCGACCTCCAGTGTGGTGCCGTGCACAGTCAGTGCGGTTTCCTCACAACCGGTCACTGTAGGGTGTGAATTCCCACTTGGACTCAGCATCTGACTCAGGGTGTCCTCAGGTGCAGGCTCAAAGCTACCCAGGGTCAGAGAGAGTCCAATCACCAGTTTAGTGGGGTGATTCATAGGGATCCCACTTGCGTCTTTCATCTGCACCCTGTGACTGCTAACAGGGCGCAGCATATATTTGGCGACTCTGTGAAGCAACAGTTTGCTTCCATTCACACTGGGTGAGATCTAAACCCACGTGTGAGCAAGCATCCATCCGCCATTACTCAGCAGCAGGTTCCATCTCTGCATGGTGGACCCCGGGCTGCGAACGCACATCTTATCTCCCTTTATATTATTTGGTGTGTTCCGCTAGCACCCTAACACCATGAGAGTTTTTATCCTCTCAATATATTGCAATCATCATATTATTTGGCACTTACAACTGTTCATTTTAACTTTCTACCCAGTTAATTCTTCTCTTTTCTCTGTTTTATGTAGAAACAGGAAGTTTCTTGTCCCTGCAGAAATCATTCCGCTCTTCAACTCCTGACTCAGCTGTTCTGCTGCTCCCCCCTTTCATTGACTATTGCAGTGACTGGTGACTTAGGCGGGTTTCACACGTGCGTTTTGATCTGCAGCGTTTTAAACGCAAACGCATTTGGTGCAAAAACGCGTTTAAATGCGTTTAAACGCTGTGTTTTTTAGGCACATGCGTTTTTGCATGTTTTAACGCAAACGCGACGTTTTTTCCTGCGTTTGCGTTTTTGAAACGCATGATGAGAAGTGTGTGACAGCTGCCAATCATCAAAGTCAACTAGAAAACCCACTATAAACAGAAATACCTAGGGTTAGGGTTAGGGTTAGGATCCCTAGTAACCCTAAAACACAAACTCTAACCCTAACCCTAACCCAAACTCTAACCCTAACCCTAACACAAACTCTAACACAAACTCTAACACAAACTCTAACCCTAACCCTAACCCTAACACAAACTCTAACACAAACTCTAACACAAACTCTAACCCTAACCCTAACCCTAAAACACAAACTCTAACCCTAACCCTTACCCAAACTCTAACTCTAACCCTAACACAAACTCTAACATAAACTCTAACCCTAACCCTAACACAAACTCTAACACAAACTCTAACCCTAACCCTAAAACACAAACTCTAACCCTAACCCTAACACAAACTCTAACCCTAACCCAAACTCTAACCCTAACCCTAGTGATCCTAACCCTAACCCTTAGGGATAGGGTTAGGGTTAGGATCCCTTAGGGTTAGGGTTAGGGTTTTGGGGTGGCTTATCAGTGTGTATTCTTGTGTTTTTCTATAAAAACGCATGCAAACGCATGTGCTTAAAAACGCATGCGTTGACATAGACATCAATAGGTTTTTTTGCCGCAAAAAAAGCATGCTTTTTTTGCGGCAAAAAAACGCTGCTAAAATTACTACATGTTGCATTTCTGCAACACAATGCATGCAGAGAAAAAACGCATATGTTGCAAAAACGCGTCAAAATGCATGCGTTTTTAATGTTAAGTATAGGGAAAAAACGCATGCTTTTTTTGCGTTTTTTTGCGCAAAAACGCAAAAAAAAGCAAATGTGAAACCAGCCTTATACAGGAAAAAACTGACCTCCTGTCTCTACATCGAACTTTAATAGGACTCAGCTAGTCAGTTTTTAATCATGTGATGTCATAGACCTAAAAGCTATGACTGGGCAGTTAACTTACAGGGTTACAGTCTGTTTAGAAAGGATCGTAAAAATCGGAGAGGAGGAGGGGTTTGTCTCTATGTAAAGTCTTGTCTAAAGTCGACTTTAAGGGAGGATATTAGCGAAGGGAATGAGGATGTCGAGTCCATATGGGTCGAAATTCATGGGGGGAAAAATAGTAACAAAAATTCTCATTGGGGTCTATTACAAACCCCCAAATATAACAGAAACCATGGAAAGTCTAGCTGCAACCCATAATGAGGTCCTGGTTATGGGGGACTTTAACTACCCGGATATTAACTGGGAAACAGAAACCTGTGAAATCTATAAAGGCAACAGGTTTCTGCTAATAACCAAGAAAAGTTATCTTTCACAATTGGTGCAGAATCCAACCAGAGGAGCAGCATTTTTAGACCTAATACTATCTAATAGACCTGACAGAATAACAAATCTGCAGGTGGTCGGGCATCTAGGAAATAGCAACCACAATATTGTACAGTTTCACCTGTCTTTCACTAGGGGGACTTGTCAGGGAGTCACAAAAACACTGAACTTTAGGAAGGCAAAGTTTGACCAGCTTAGAGATGCCCTTAATCTGGTAGACTGAGACAATATCCTCAGAAATAAGAATACAGATAATAAATGGAAAATGTTTAAGAACATCCTAAATAGGCACTGTAAGCGGTTTATACCTTGTGGGAATAAAAGGACCAGAAATAGGAAAAACCCAATGTGGCTAAACAAAGAAGTAAGACAGGCAATTAACAGTAAAAAGAAAGCATTTGCACTACTAAAGCAGGATGGCACCATTGAAGCTCTAAAACACTATAGTGAGAAAAATACTTTATCTAAAAAACTAATTAAAGCTGCCAAAAGGAAACAGAGAAGCACATTGCTAAGGAGAGTAAAACTAATCCCAAACTGTTCTTCAACTATATCAATTGTAAAAGAATAAAAACTGAAAATGTAGGCCCCTTAAAAAATAGTGAGGAAAGAATGGTTGTAGATGACGAGGAAAAAGCTAACATATTAAACACCTTCTTCTCCACGGTATTCACGGTGGAAAATGAAATGCTGGGTGAAATCCCAAAAAACAATGAAAACCCTATATTAAGGGTCACCAATCTAACCCAAGAAGAGGTGCGAAACCGGCTAAATAAGATTAAAATAGATAAATCTCCGGGTCCGGATGGCATACACCCACGAGTACTAAGAGAACTAAGTAATGTAATAGATAAACCATTATTTCTTATTTTTAGGGACTCTATAGCGACGAGGTCTGTTCCGCAGGACTGGCGCATAGCAAATGTGGTGCCAATATTCAAAAAGGGCTCTAAAAGTGAACCTGGAAATTATAGGCCAGTAAGTCTAACCTCTATTGTTGGTAAAATATTTGAAGGGTTTCTGAGGGATGTTATTCTGGATTATCTCAATGAGAATAACTGTTTAACTCCATATCAGCATGGGTTTATGAGAAATCGCTCCTGTCAAACCAATCTGATCAGTTTTTATGAAGAGGTAAGCTATAGGCTGGACCACGGTGAGTCATTGGACGTGGTATATCTCGATTTTTCCAAAGCATTTGATACCGTGCCACACAAGAGGTTGGTACACAAAATGAGAATGCTTGGTCTGGGGGAAAATGTGTGTAAATGGGTTAGTGACTGGCTTAGTGATAGAAAGCAGAGGGTGGTTATAAATGGTATAGTCTCTAACTGGGTCGCTGTGACCAGTGGGGTACCGCAGGGGTCAGTATTGGGACCTGTTCTCTTCAACATATTCATTAATGATCTGGTAGAAGGTTTACACAGTAAAATATTGATATTTGCAGATGATACAAAACTATGTAAAGCAGTTAATACAAGAGAAGATAGTATTCTACTACAGATGGATCTGGATAAGTTGGAAACTTGGGCTGAAAGGTGGCAGATGAGGTTTAACAATGATAAATGTAAGGTTATACACATGGGAAGAAGGAATCAATATCACCATTACACACTGAACGGGAAGCCACTGGGTAAATCTGACAGGGAGAAGGACTTGGGGATCCTAGTTAATGATAAACTTACCTGGAGGAGCCAGTGCCAGTCAGCAGTTGCCAAGGCAAACAGGATCATGGGGTGTATTAAAAGAGGTCTGGATATACATGATGAGAGCATTATACTTCCTCTGTTCAAATCCCTAGTTAGACCGCACATGGAGTACTGTGTCCAGTGTTGGGCACCGGTGCTCAGGAAGGATATAATGGAACTAGAGAGAGTACAAAGGAGTGCAACAAAATTAATAAAGTGGATGGGAGAACTACAATACCCAGATAGATTAGCGAAATTAGGATTATTTAGTCTAGAAAAAAGATGACTGAGGGGCGATCTAATAACCATGTATAAGTATATAAAGGGGACAATACAAATATCTCGCTGAGGATCTGTTTATACCAAGGAAGGTGACGGGCACAAGGGGGCATTCTTTGCGTCTGGAGGAGAGAAGGTTTTTCCACCAACATAGAAGAGGATTCTGTACTGTTAGGGCAGTGAGAATCTGGAATTGCTTGCCTGAGGAGGTGGTGATGGCGAACTCAGTTGAGGGGTTCAAGAGAGGCCTGGATGTCTTCCTGGAGCAGAACAATATTGTAACAACAATTATTAGGTTCTGTAGAAGGACGTAGATCTGGTGATTTATTATGATGGAATATAGGCTGAACTGGATGGACAAATGTCTTTTTTCGGCCTTACTAACTATGTTACTATGTTACTATGTTACTAATGGAAAACAGAAGAATTAACTGAATAGAACAGCAAAATAAGCAATTGTAAGTGCATAGTACCATATAATATGATTCCAATATATTAAAAATATAAAAATTTGGATGGGAGTATTTCTTTAATGATGAATTGTCAAGTTTGAACGTTTTCCCCTATCTATAGAACAATAATTTTCTCATCTCTGGGGTTGCTATCTCCGTAGCCCCAATAAATCTGATAATCAGGACTTTGAAGACCCCTGCTTAATGGAACAGAGGCGGAGGTAGATCATGTGTGCTGTCGAACAATTCATTATATTGGGAGTGCCTAAGATCATCCGAGTGCAACAATCAACAAGTGTGAATGACTGACTATCCTTCCCTTCACAGAGAGGTCTTAAGAGTCTTGGTTCTTGGGATAGCTATGGGCAACTGTGGTTGGACCAACAGCAATAAGAAAGTTATCTCTCTCTACTGAATAGAGGATAACTTCCAAATTTAACCCTTTCAAGACCTTAGACGTACACATACATCCAAGTTGGGAAGGACTTCCCCACTTTGGATGTATGGATACGTCCTGGCAATTATGCGAGTACAGGTTCTGTGCACTCTGTGCAAGCACAATCGCCGCCGGGTGTTCAGCGTATCTCACAGATGACACCCAGCTCTCACTGACAGACCAGCACAACTCCCGGAAGTTTAACCCCCTCGATATCAATCGCAGTATTTAGAAGGCAGTGAGAGGGAGGAGGCTCCCTTTTCCCTCTGATCGGCCCCCCGCGAGGGGCTGATCACTGCTATGGTGACTCTGTGTTTTCATCACGACATCTGGATAACCAGCGCTAGCAAGCTCATTAGATCATGGGCAGTGTATGGTCTAACAAGCTTGCGTCAGTGCAGCACTGACTGTTTATAAAGCATAATAAAACTTGTGCATTGCAATGCTTTATAAAGCAATCAAACCTCAAAAAGTGAAAGTCCCATAAAGGCACTAAGTAAAAAAGTAAAAAAAAAATCTTTATCCTGCTCTCCATGCTGAGCACCAAAACAGGAGTTTCCGTGTAAATCTCTGAAATATGTGATTCAGACACAATACCTGGTGGAAGATTCCCTATAATGAGGCAGATGGAGTCCCTTTGGATGTCGTTTTTAGGCATGCATAAAAATGCCGCGGCCAGAGTTTTGTACACCTCAGAAAAAAAGGACTCCTGAACAGAGGCCAGACAGAGTCCAGACTAACAATACTGCCTATCCCTAATTTTAAACTTCTGCTCAAGATGCTCCCCACACATCTAGATAAATTCCTTATGGGGCTTAGTTTCAAAAGTTCTGTCACTTGTGGGGGGTTTTCACTGTTTAGAAACATCAGGGGCTCTCCAAATACAATTTTGTGTCCGTTATCGATTTCAGCTTTTTTTGTGTTCAAAAAGTCAAATGGTGCTCCTTCTCTTCCGATTTTTGTCATGCACCCAAACAGTAGTTTGTCCCCACATATCAGGTATCTGTGAACTCAAGAAAAATTGCACGACAAATTTGGGGGTCCATTTTCTCCTGTTATGTTTGTGAAAACAGAAAATTGGGGGCTAAAGTAATTTTTTGTGAAAAAATGTAAAGTGTTCATTTTTTCCTTCCACATTCCATTAATTCCTGTGAAGCACCTAAAGTAAATAAAGTTCTTGAATGTGGTTTTGATGACTTTGAGGGGTGCAGTGTTTAGAATGGTACCACTTTGTGTATTTTCTGCCATATAGGCATCCCAAAGTCACTTTAAATGTGATGTGGTCCCTAAAAAAATGGTTTTGTTAATTTTGTTGAAAAAATTTGAAATTGCTGATCAAATTTTAACCCTTATAACTTCCTAAAAAATGCTTTAAAAATGATGCAGATATAAAGTAGATACAAGTGCTTCTCACTAAATTAGAACATCATCAAAAAGTTAATTTATTTCAGTTCTTCAGTACAAAAAGTGAAACTCATATATTAAATAGAGTCATTACAAACAGAGTGATCTTGTCACGCCGTCAACGGCGATAAAGGGGCAGGACGGCGTACTAGGACCCACACCTGTCCCTGCCACTATAATGGGGCCCTGACTTTCCCTTATCTCAGGGGTACCTATAATGGATAGGAGGCCTGAGCCACCAGCGTATCCCTGTCTTCTGTGCAGGCCCTATCAGTGGCCCCCTCCCCCCCAAGGGAGGTGGACTGCACCAGTGTATAAATACGACAATTAAACAGGGTATGCAGACAAGGTAACTAAAATCTCAAACTCACCAAATGCTCACACAACCACAGAGGAAACACAGAGAAGGGAAGAAAAGGAAAAAACTAGGAAGGAAAACAGGTTTAACATGCAACCAAAACAGCAGACACCAATCTCTGTAAATAAACCTCCAAGCTCCTAATACCACGCTTCTTCCCACTTCAAGCCAGGCAGCAGAACTGATCACTGACAACAGTTGTAGTCAAAGCTCAGTCTATATAGGAGCAGAGATTACAAAAACCAAATCAGCTGAGAGACCAAGCTCTCAGTAACTTCAGTAACAAGGTTTAACTCCTGCCCTGCTGGCACAAGACAGCCAGGTCAGAATTCAGGAGACGAGCTTCTGTTCATCGTGTGTGAACGAGGCCCAGAGCGCTGCGGTTCTCTGGGACCTCTCTGTCACAGTAGCCCCGTGACAGATCTATTAGGCTATGTTCACATTTGCGTTGTTGGGCGCAGCGTCGTCGATGCAACCAACAACGCATTACACAACGCTGCGCTTTTTGACGCATGCGTTGTCATAAAGTACTAATGTTCATGCATTTTGACGCAGGGAAAACGCTACAAGTAGCGTCGTCCGCGCCCTGTCTGGTGCGTCAAATTGACGCATGCGTCGTAAAACACAATACAACGCATACCGGCACATGTCCATGCGCCCCCCATGTTAAAGATAGGGCGCATGACACATGCGTCGGTATGCGTCGATGACGCTGCGCCCAACACCGCAAATGTGAACATAGCCTTACAAGTGTTTATTTCTGTTAGCGTTGATAATTATGGCTTACAGCAAATGAAAACCTAAAAGTCATTTTCTCTGTAAATAAGAATACTTTATAACACCAGCTTGAAAAATTATTTTAAAATCCGGAATGTTGGCCTACTGAAATGTATGTTCAGTAAATTATTATTATTATTTATTATTATTATAGTGCCATTTATTCCATGGCACTTTACATACTGTATGAGGAGGGGCATACATAATAAAAACAAGTACAATAATCTTAAACAATACAGGTCACAATTGGTACAGGAGGAGAGAGGGCCCTGCCCATGAGGGCTCACAATTTACAAGGGATGGGTGAGGATACAGTAGGCGAGCGTAGAGCTGATCGTGCAGTGGTTTAGTCGATCGGTGAATACTGCAAGTTTTAGGCTTGTCATAAGAGGTGGGTCTTCAAGTTCTTTTTGAAGGTTTCGATGGTAGGTGAGAGTCTGATATGTTGTGCTAGAGAGTTCCAGAGTAGGGGTGATGCGCGAGGGAAATCTTGTATGCGATTGTGGGAAGAAGAGATAAGAGGGGAGTAGAGAGAAGGAGATCTTGTGAGGATCGGAGGTTGCGTGCAGGAAAGTACCAGGAGACGAGGTCACAGATTAATGGAGGAGACAGGTTGTGGATGGCTTTGTATGTCATGGTTAGGGTTTTGTACTGGAGTCTCTGGGCATGGGGAGCCAGAGAAGGGATTGACAGAGGGGAGAGGCCGGGGAATAGCAGGGGACAGGTGGATTAGTTGGGCAGCAGAGTTTTGAATAGATTGGAGGGGTGCAAGAGTGTTAGAGGGAATGCCACAGAGTAGGTGGTTACAGTAGTCGAGGCGGGAGATGATGAGGGCATGGCCTAGGGTTTTTGCATATTCTTGGTTTAGCAATGTACAGATCCGTGAAATATTTTTGAGTTGAAGGTGGCAGGAAGTGGAAAGGGCTTGGATATGTGGTTTGAAGGAGAGATCAGTGTCAAGGATTACTCCCAGACAGCAAGCTTTTGGGACTGGGGAGAGTGGGCAGCCATTTACTGTAATGGATATGTTTGTTGGGAGGGTTCCGTGAGATGGGAGAAAGATGATGAGTTCTTTTTTGCCCATGTTAAGTTTTAGAAATCTAGAGGAGAAGAAGTATGAAAAACATTAGACTCGAACAAAGAAGACCCAGGAAAACATACTCAGAATGGAGGTAAGAACATTTCTAAAACAATCCACAGCGAGGAGATTGGAACAAAACAAAATCCTCTAAACTGCATGCTCGCAAATGCCAGAAGCCTGACAAACAAGATGGAAGAACTAAAAGCAGAAATATCTACAGGTAACTTTGACATAGTGGGAATAACCGAGACATGGTTAGATGAAAGCTATGACTGGGCAGTTAACTTACAGGGTTACAGTCTGTTTAGAAAGGATCATAAAAATCAGAGAGGAGGAGGGGTTTGTCTCTATGTAAAGTCTTGTCTAAAGTCCACTTTAAAGGAACCTGTCACCCCGAAAATCGCGGGTGAGGTAATCCCACCGGCATCAGGGGCTTATGTGCAGCATTCCATAATGCTGTAGATAAGCCCCCGATGTTACCTGAAAAAGGAGAAAAAGACGTTAGATTATACTCACCCAGGGGCGGTCCCGCTGCTGGTCAGGTCGGATGAGCGTCTCCGGTCCTCTCCGGCGCCTCCTATCTTCTTTCCATGACGTCCTCTTCTGATCTTCAGCCACGGCTACGGCGCAGGCGTACTTTGCTCTGCCCTGTTGAGGGCAGACAAAGTACTGCAGTGCGCAGGCGCCGGGCCTCTGACCTTTCCGGCGCCTGCGCACTGCAGTACTATCCTCTGCCCTCAAGAGGGCAGAGCAAAGTACGCCTGCGCCGGAGCCGTGGCTGAAGATCAGAAGAGGACGTCATGGAAAGAAGATAGGAGGCGCCGTAGCGGACCGGAGACGCCCATCCGACCTGACCAGCAGCGGGACCGCCCCTGGGTGAGTATAATCTAACGTCTTTTTCTCCTTTTTCAGGTAACATCGGGGGCTTATCTACAGCATTACAGAATGTTGCAGATAAGCCCCTGATGCCGGTGGGATTACCTCACCCGCGATTTTCGGGGTGACAGGTTCCCTTTAAGGGAGGATATTAGCGACGGGAATGAAGATGTCGAGTCCATATGGGTCGAAATTCATGGAGGGAAAAATGGTAACAAAATTCTCATTGGGGTCTGTTACAAACCCCCAAATATAACAGAAATCATGGAAAGTCTACTTCTAAAGCAGATAGATGAAGCTGCAACCCATAATGAGGTCCTGGTTATGGGGGACTTTAACTACCCGGATATTAACTGGGAAACAGAAACCTGTGAAACCCATGAAGGCAACAGGTTTCTGCTAATAACCAAGAAAAATTATCTTTCACAATTGGTGCAGAATCCAACCAGAGGAGCAGCACTTTTAGACCTAATGCTATCTAATAGACCTGACAGAATAACAAATCTGCAGGTGGTCGGGCATCTAGGAAATAGCGACCACAATATTGTACAGTTTCACCTGTCTTTCACTAGGGGGACTTGTCAGGGAGTCACAAAAACACTGAACTTTAGGAAGGCAAAGTTTGACCAGCTTAGAGATGCCCTTAATCTGTTAGACTGGGACAATATCCTCAGAAATAAGAATACAGATAATAAATGGAAAATGTTTAAGAACATCCTAAATAGGCACTGTAAGCGGTTTATACCTTGTGGGAATAAAAGGACTAGAAATAGGAAAAACCCAATGTGGCTAAACAAAGAAGTAAGACAGGCAATTAACAGTAAAAAGAAAGCATTTGCACTACTAAAGCAGGATGGCACCATTGAAGCTCTAAAAAACTATAGGGAGAAAAATACTTTATCTAAAAAACTAATTAAAGCTGCCAAAAAGGAAACAGAGAAGCACATTGCTAAGGAGAGTAAAACTAATCCCAAACTGTTCTTCAACTATATCAATAGTAAAAGAATAAAAACTGAAAATGTAGGCCCCTTAAAAAATAGTGAGGAAAGAATGGTTGTAGATGACGAGGAAAAAGCTAACATATTAAATACCTTCTTCTCCACGGTATTCACGGTGGAAAATGAAATGCTAGGTGAAATCCCAAGAAACAATGAAAACCCTATATTAAGGGTCACCAATCTAACCCAAGAAGAGGTGCGAAACCGGCTAAATAAGATTAAAATAGATAAATCTCCGGGTCCGGATGGCATACACCCACGAGTACTAAGAGAACTAAGTAATGTAATAGATAAACCATTATTTCTTATTTTTAGGGACTCTATAGCAACGGGGTCTCTTCCGCAGGACTGGCGCATAGCAAATGTGGTGCCAATATTCAAAAAGGACTCTAAAAGTGAACCTGGAAATTATAGGCCAGTAAGTCTAACCTCTATTGTTGGTAAAATATTTGAAGGGTTTCTGAGGGATGTTATTCTGGATTATCTCAATGAGAATAACTGTTTAACTCCATATCAGCATGGGTTTATGAGAAATCGCTCCTGTCAAACCAATCTAATCAGTTTTTATGAAAAGGTAAGCTATAGGCTGGACCACGGTGAGTCATTGGACGTGGTATATCTCGATTTTTCCAAAGCGTTTCATACCGTGCCGCACAAGAGGTTGGTACACAAAATGAGAATGCTTGGTCTGGGGGAAAATGTGTGTAAATGGGTTAGTAACTGGCTTTGTGATAGAAAGCAGAGGGTGGTTATAAATGGTATCGTCTCTAACTGGGTCGCTGTGACCAGTGGGGTACCGCAGGGGTCGGTATTGGGACCTGTTCTCTTCAACATATTCATTAATGATCTGGTAGAAGGTTTACACAGTAAAATATCGATATTTGCAGATGATACAAAACTATGTAAAGCAGTTAATACAAGAGAAGATAGTATTCTGCTACAGATGGATCTGGATAAGTTGGAAACTTGGGCTGAAAGGTGGCAGATGAGGTTTAACAATGATAAATGTAAGGTTATACGCATGGGAAGAAGGAATCAATATCACCATTACACACTGAATGGGAAACCACTGGGTAAATCTGACAGGGAGAAGGACTTGGGGATCCTAGTTAATGATAAACTTGCCTGGAGCAGCCAGTGCCAGGAAGCAGCTGCCAAGGCAAACAGGATCATGGGGTGCATTAAAAGAGGTCTGGATACACATGATGAGAGCATTATACTGCCTCTGTACAAATCCCTAGTTAGACCGCACATGGAGTACTATGTCCAGTTTGGGGCACCGGTGCTCAGGAAGGATATAATGGAACTAGAGAGCGTACAAAGGAGGGCAACAAAATTAATAAAGGGGATGGGAGAACTACAATACCCAGATAGATTAGCGAAATTAGGATTATTTAGTCTAGAAAAAAGACGACTGAGGGGCGATCTAATAACCATGTATAAGTATATAAAGGGACAATACAAATATCTGGCTGAGGATCTGTTTATACCAAGGAAGGTGACGGGCACAAGGGGGCATTCTTTGCGTCTGGGGGAGAGAAGGTTTTTCCACCAACATAGAAGAGGATTCTTTACTCTTAGGGCAGTGAAAATCTGTAATTGCTTGCCTGAGGAGGTGGTGATGGCGAACTCAGTCGAGGGGTTCAAGAGAGGCCTGGATGTCTTCCTGGAGTAGAACAATATTGTATCATACAATTATTAGGTTCTGTACAAGGACGTAGATCTGGGGATTTATTATGATGGAATATAGGCTGAACTGGATGGACAAATGTCTTTTTTCGGCCTTACTAACTATGTTACTATGTTACTATGTTAGGGTGGTGATATTTGGTCCAGAGATGTAGATCTGCGTGTCGTCAGCATAGAGATGATACTGAAAACCGTGAGATTCTATGAGCTGCCCCAGGTCAAAAGTGTAAATGAAGAAAAGCAGGGGCCCTAGGACTGAACCTTGCGGGACTCCAACAGATAGGGGGTGAGGAGAGGAGGTAGTGTGTAAGTGAGAGATGCTGAATGTCTGGTCTGTTAGGTGTGACAAGATCCAGGATATGGTCAAGTCTGTGATGCCAAGGGATGAGAGGGTCTCTAATAATAGGGAATGGTCCACTGTGTCAAACACAGAGGACAGGTCCAGGAGGAGGAGGACAGAGTAGTGTCGCTTGCTCTTGGCGGTTAAGAGGTCATTGGTGACCTTAGTTAGGGCAGTTTCAGTAGAGTGGTGTGACCAAAAGCCTGATTGTAAGCGGTCGAAGAGGGAGCAGGAAGAGAGACGGGCGGACAGTTCAAGATAGATGTGTTGTTCCAGTAGTTTTGAGGCATAGGGGAGAAGTGATATGGGGCGATAGGTAGTCACAGGGCTTTTTGAGGATAGGTGTGATTGAGGCATGCTTAAAGCTTGAAAGGAAAACATCAGTTTTTAGTGATAGGTTGAAGAGGTGGGTTAGGGTTGGGATAAAGACTGTGGCGAGGTTTGGGATAAAGTGGGATGGGAACGGGTTAAGTGCACATGTGGTGAGATGCAAATGCACTCAATGCTTTGTCGGGGCTCCTTTTGCATCAATTACTGCATCAATGCGGCATGACATGGAAGCGATCAGCCTATAGCACTGCTGAGGTGTTATGAAAGCCCAGGTTTCTTTGACAGCAGCCTTCAGCTAGTCTGCATTGTTGGGTCTGGTGTCTCTTATCTTCCTCTTGACAATACCCAGTAGATTCTATGTGGGGATAAGGTCAGGCTAATTTGGTGGCCAATTAAGCACAGTGACACTGTTGTTTTTAAACCATGTATTGGTACTTTTGGCACTGTGGACAGGTGCCAAATCCTGCTGGAGAGTGAAATTTCCATCTCCAAAAAGCTAGTCGGTAGAGGGAAGCATGAAGTGCTATAAAATTTCCTGGTAAACGAATGTGCTTACTTTAGTCTTGATAAAACACAGTGGACCTACACCAGCAGATGACATGGCTCCCCAAATCTTCACTGATTGAGGAAACTTTATGCTAGACTTCAAGCAGCTTGGATTGCATGCCTCCCCATTCTTCTTTAAGAATCTGGGACCTTAATTTCCAAATGAAATGCAAAATTTTCTTTAATCTGAAAACCACACCTTGGACTACTGTGCAACAGTCCAGTTCTTTTTCTCCTTGGACCAGGTAAGATGCTTCTGGCATTGTCCATTGGTCATGAGTGACTTGACACAAGAAATGCGACACTTGTAGCCCATTTCCTGGATACGTTTGTGTGTGCTGCCTCTTGAAGCAATGACTACAGCAGCACTCCACTCCTTGTGAATCTCCCCCAAATTTTTAAATGGACTTTTCCAAACAATCCTTTCAAGGCTGCAGTTATTCCAGTTGCTTGTGCACCTTTTTCTGCCACAATTTTTCCTACCACTCGACTTTCCAATAATATGCTTGGATACAGCACTCTATGAACAGCCAGTTTCTTTAGCAATGGCCTTTTGTGGCTTACCCTCTTTGTGGAGCATGTCAATGACTGCCTTCTCGACATCTGTCAAGTCAGCAGTCTTCCCCATTATTTTGGAGCCTACTGAAACAGACTAAGGGACCTTTTTAATGCTTAGGAAGTCTTTGCAGGTGTTTTTGTTAGTTATTCTAATTTACTGAGATAATGACTTTTGAGTTTTCATTGGCTGTAAGCCATAATCCTCAACATTAACAGAAATAAACACTTGAAATAGATCACTCTGTTTGTAATGGCTCTATACAACAGTGTTCCCCAACGTCGGTCCTTAAGAGCCACCAACAGGTCATGTTTTCAGGATTTCCTTAGTATTACACAGGTGATACTTGCATAAGCTGGACGGGCAAAAATCCCATCACCTGTGTAATAAAGCTAAGGAAATCCTGAAAACATGATCTGTTGGTGGCTCTTGAGGGCCGGAGTTGGGGAACACTACTATATAATATATGTGTTTCACTTTTTGTATTGAAGAACTGAAATATATTAACTTTTTGATGATATTCTAATTTAGTGAGAAGCAAATGTTTGTGTTAAATGTTATTTATTAATCACTTTGTGTAACATAACTCTCTAGTTTAAGAATTAAATCTTTGAAAATTGAGACACTTTCAAATTTTTTGCCAAATTTCCTATATTTTAAAAAATAAAAGCAAGTTTTATCTAACAAATTTTACCACTATCCTGTTGTATAAGAAAAAACATTCGCAGAATAAATTGGATTTGATGAATCGTTCCATAGTTATTACCACAAAATATTGCACTGGTCAAAATTGGTCTGGTTATGAAGGTGAAAACTGACTGAGGGTGCAGGAATTAAAGATTAACTGTTGTTTTAATGTTTATTTTGTAAATCGATAGTACATATGAAAATGAGAAACTTTGCAATGTGTATTATCAGAAAAATCTGCTTCTTTTTCCTTACAGGGCTGATCATTCATTTCAAAATTCTCAATTCTTGATTAGTATCTGCATAAAATGAAGACAGATATTTACATTACTGAAAAAGATGATGATGGGTACTCTTTAAGAATACCTCTTTAAATTATATAATTTGGTCTGTCTTAAGTAACCACTAGAGGGCCCTCATTGTTCCGTAAATACATGTTTGTGGTTGCAAGCAGACAGAATTGTATTGTTTCAAAAGTAGTTAAATCATATGAAGCCATGGTGCATAGCTGGAATTTGGAATCCAGTCAATGGATTGCAACATCTGAATGGTAATGCCCTTGGAGCGCCCGCTAGGCCCGTGGGGTACTTGGGAAGAGTCCAACGGTTCTTCAGGGAGTTGTCACGACAGCAGCCACCCGGTCTGTGGCCCTGGACGTCCAAGAAAATTGAAATGAAGGGGAATAAAGTTTATAGGGGATTAGTTTGTGACACCACACATGGTGTTTAGTAGGGTTGAGCGAAACGGGTCGTTCATTTTCAAAAGTCGCCGACTTTTGACAAAGTCGGGTTTCATGAAACCCGATCCGACCCCTGTGCGGGGTCGGCCATGCGGTACGCGACTTTCGCGCCAAAGTCGCGTTTCAATGACGTGAAAAGCGCCATTTCTCAGCCAATGAAGGTGAACGCAGAGTGTGGGCAGCGTGATGACATAGGTCCTGGTCCCCACCATCTTAGAGAAGGGCATTGCAGTGATTGGCTTGCTGTCTGCGGCGTCACAGGGGCTATAAAGAGGTGTTCCCGCCGACCGCCATCTTACTGCTGCTGATCTGAGCTTAGGGAGAGGTTGCTGCCGCTTCGTCAGAAGCAGGGATAGTGTTAGGCAGGGTCCATTAACCACCAAACCGCTTGTGCTGTAGCGATTTCCACTGTCCAACACCACCTTCGGTGTGCAGGAACAGTGGAAGCTACATTTTTTTTTTTTTTCTCAGCGCTGTAGCTCATTGGGCTGCCCTAGAAGGCTCCCTGATAGCTGCATTGCTGTGTGTACGCCGCTGTGCAAACCAACTGCTTTTTTCAAAGCACAAATCCTGTTGTTCTGCACAGCTATCTTGTTTGTTTGTCCACACTTTTTATTTAATTTGTGCATCAGTCCACTCCTTATTGCTGCCTGCCATAACTGGCTGAGATTACTGCAGGGAGATAGTAATTGAAGGACAGTTCCTTTTTTTTTTTTGTGGGAGATTAAGATTGGCATTTCTGCTAGAGTGCCATCCCTGTGTGTGCCATCTCTCACTCAGTGGGCCATAGAAAGCCTATTTATTTTTTTGCTTGATTTGGGTTCTAAATCCTACCTGAAAAAATCACTACATCAATCAGTGGGAGAAAAATATTGGCCTCAGGGCTTGTGTGCCACTCCTGACTCCTGTGTGTGCCATCTCTCACTCAGTGGGCCATAGAAAGCCTATTTATTTTTTTTTGCTTGATTTGGGTTCTAAAATCTACCTGAAAAAATCACTACATCAATCAGTGGGAGAAAAATATTGGCCTCAGGGCTTGTGTGCCACTCCTGACTCCTGTGTGTGCCATCTCTCACTCAGTGGGCCATAGAAAGCCTATTTATTTTTTTGCTTGATTTGGGTTCTAAAATCTACCTGAAAAAATCACTACATCAATCAATGGGAGAAAAATATTGGCCTCAGGGCTTGTGTGCCACTCCTGACTCCTGTGTGTGCCATCTCTCACTCAGTGGGCCATAGAAAGCCTATTTATTTTTTTTGCTTGATTTGGGTTCTAAAATCTACCTGAAAAAATCACTACATCAATCAGTGGGAGAAAAATATTGGCCTCAGGGCTTGTGTGCCACTCCTGACTCCTGTGTGTGCCATCTCTCACTCAGTGGGCCATAGAAAGCCTATTTATTTTTTTGCTTGATTTGGGTTCTAAAATCTACCTGAAAAAATCACTACATCAATCAATGGGAGAAAAATATTGGCCTCAGGGCTTGTGTGCCACTCCTGACTCCTGTGTGTGCCATCTCTCACTCAGTGGGCCATAGAAAGCCTATTTATTTTTTTGCTTGATTTGGGTTCTAAAATCTACCTGAAAAAGTCACTACATCAATCAGTGGGAGATAAATATTGGCCTCAGGGCTTGTGTGCCACTCCTGACTCCTGTGTGTGCCATCTCTCACTCAGTGGGCCATAGAAAGCCTATTTATTTTTTTGCTTGATTTGGGTTCTAAAATCTACCTGAAAAAATCACTACATCAATCAGTGGGAGAAAAATATTGGCCTCAGGGCTTGTGTGCCACTCCTGACTCCTGTGTGTGCCATCTCTCACTCAGTGGGCCATAGAAAGCCTATTTATTTTTTTGCTTGATTTGGGTTCTAAAATCTACCTGAAAAAATCACTACATCAATCAGTGGGAGAAAAATATTGGCCTCAGGGCTTGTGTGCCACTCCTGACTCCTGTGTGTGCCATCTCTCACTCAGTGGGCCATAGAAAGCCTATTTATTTTTTTGCTTGATTTGGGTTCTAAAATCTACCTGAAAAAATCACTACATCAATCAGTGGGAGAAAAGTATTGGCCTCAGGGCTTGTGTGCCACTCCTGACTCCTGTGTGTGCCATCTCTCACTCAGTGGGCCATAGAAAGCCTATTGATTTTTTTGCTTGATTTGGGTTCTAAAATCTACCTGAAAAAATCACTACATCAATCAGTGGGAGAAAAATATTGGCCTCAGGGCTTGTGTGCCACTCCTGACTCCTGTGTGTGCCATCTCTCACTCAGTGGGCCATAGAAAGCCTATTTATTTTTTGCTTGATTTGGGTTCTAAAATCTGCCTGAAAAAATCAGTACATCAATCAGTGGGAGATAAATATTGGCCTCAGGGCTTGTGTGCCACTCCTGACTCCTGTGTGTGCCATCTCTCACTCAGTGGGCCATAGAAAGCCTATTTATTTTTTTGCTTGATTTGGGTTCTAAATCCTACCTGAAAAAATCACTACATCAATCAGTGGGAGAAAAATATTGGCCTCAGGGCTTGTGTGCCACTCCTGACTCCTGTGTGTGCCATCTCTCACTCAGTGGGCCATAGAAAGCCTATTTATTTTTTTGCTTGATTTGGGTTCTAAAATCTACCTGAAAAAATCACTACATCAATCAATGGGAGAAAAATATTGGCCTCAGGGCTTGTGTGCCACTCCTGACTCCTGTGTGTGCCATCTCTCACTCAGTGGGCCATAGAAAGCCTATTTATTTTTTTGCTTGATTTGGGTTCTAAAATCTACCTGAAAAAATCACTACATCAATCAGTGGGAGATAAATATTGGCCTCAGGGCTTGTGTGCCACTCCTGACTCCTGTGTGTGCCATCTCTCACTCAGTGGGCCATAGAAAGCCTATTTATTTTTTTGCTTGATTTGGGTTCTAAAATCTACCTGAAAAAATCACTACATCAATCAGTGGGAGAAAAATATTGGCCTCAGGGCTTGTGTGCCACTCCTGACTCCTGTGTGTGCCATCTCTCACTCAGTGGGCCATAGAAAGCCTATTTATTTTTTTGCTTGATTTGGGTTCTAAAATCTACCTGAAAAAATCACTACATCAATCAGTGGGAGAAAAATATTGGCCTCAGGGCTTGTGTGCCACTCCTGACTCCTGTGTGTGCCATCTCTCACTCAGTGGGCCATAGAAAGCCTATTTATTTTTTTGCTTGATTTGGGTTCTAAAATCTACCTGAAAAAATCACTACATCAATCAGTGGGAGAAAAATATTGGCCTCAGGGCTTGTGTGCCACTCCTGACTCCTGTGTGTGCCATCTCTCACTCAGTGGGCCATAGAAAGCCTATTGATTTTTTTGCTTGATTTGGGTTCTAAAATCTACCTGAAAAAATCACTACATCAATCAGTGGGAGAAAAATATTGGCCTCAGGGCTTGTGTGCCACTCCTGACTCCTGTGTGTGCCATCTCTCACTCAGTGAGCCATAAAAAGCCTATTTATTTTTTGCTTGATTTGGGTTCTAAAATCTGCCTGAAAAAATCAGTACATCAATCAGTGGGAGATAAATATTGGCCTCAGGGCTTGTGTGCCACTCCTGACTCCTGTGTGTGCCATCTCTCACTCAGTGGGCCATAGAAAGCCTATTTATTTTTTTGCTTGATTTGGGTTCTAAATCCTACCTGAAAAAATCACTACATCAATCAGTGGGAGAAAAATATTGGCCTCAGGGCTTGTGTGCCACTCCTGACTCCTGTGTGTGCCATCTCTCACTCAGTGGGCCATAGAAAGCCTATTTATTTTTTTTGCTTGATTTGGGTTCTAAAATCTACCTGAAAAAATCACTACATCAATCATGGGAGAAAAATATTGGCCTCAGGGCTTGTGTGCCACTCCTGACTCCTGTGTGTGCCATCTCTCACTCAGTGGGCCATAGAAAGCCTATTTATTTTTTTTGCTTTATTTGGGTTCTAATATCTACCTGAAAAAATCACTACATCAATCAGTGGGAGAAAAATATTGGCCTCAGGGCTTGTGTGCCACTCCTGACTCCTGTGTGTGCCATCTCTCACACAGTGGGCCATAGAAAGCCTATTGATTTTTTTGCTTGATTTGGGTTCTAAAATCTACCTGAAAAAATCACTACATCAATCAGTGGGAGAAAAATATTGGCCTCAGGGCTTGTGTGCCACTCCTGACTCCTGTGTGTGTTTCATCTCTCACTCAGTGGGCCATAGAAAGCCTATTGATTTTTTTGCTTGATTTGGGTTCTAAAATCTACCTGAAAAAATCACTACATCAATCAGTGGGAGAAAAATATTGGCCTCAGGGCTTGTGTGCCACTCCTGACTCCTGTGTGTGCCATCTCTCACTCAGTGGGCCATAGAAAGCCTATTTATTTTTTTGCTTGATTTGGGTTCTAAAAAATACCTGAAAAAATCACTACATCAATCAGTGGGAGAAAAATATTGGCCTCAGGGCTTGTGTGCCACTCCTGACTCCTGTGTGTGCCATCTCTCACACAGTGGGCCATAGAAAGCCTATTGATTTTTTTTGCTTGATTTGGGTTCTGAAATCTACCTGAAAAAATCACTACATCAATCAGTGGGAGAAAAATATTGGCCTCAGGGCTTGTGTGCCACTCCTGACTCCTGTGTGTGCCATCTCTCACTCAGTGGGCCATAGAAAGCCTATTTATTTTTTTGCTTGATTTGGGTTCTAAAATCTACCTGAAAAAATCACTACATCAATCAGTGGGAGAAAAATATTGGCCTCAGGGCTTGTGTGCCACTCCTGACTCCTGTGTGTGCCATCTCTCACTCAGTGGGCCATAGAAAGCCTATTTATTTTTTTGCTTGATTTGGGTTCTAAAATCTACCTGAAAAAAATCACTATATCAATCAGTGGGAGAAAAATATTGGCCTCAGGGCTTGTGTGCCACTCCTGACTCCTGTGTGTGCCATCTCTCACTCAGTGGGCCATAGAAAGCCTATTTATTTTTTTGCTTAATTTGGGTTCTAAAATCTACCTGAAAAAATCACTACATCAATCAGTGGGAGAAAAATATTGGCCTCAGGGCTTGTGTGCCACTCCTGACTCCTGTGTGTGCCATCTCTCACTCAGTGGGCCATAGAAAGCCTATTGATTTTTTTGCTTGATTTGGGTTCTAAAATCTACCTGAAAAAATCACTACATCAATCAGTGGGAGAAAAATATTGGCCTCAGGGCTTGTGTGCCACTCCTGACTCCTGTGTGTGCCATCTCTCACTCAGTGGGCCATCGAAAGCCTATTTATCTTTTTGCTTGATTTGGGTTCTAAAATCTACCTGAAAAAATCACTACATCAATCAGTGGGAGAAAAATATTGGCCTCAGGGCTTGTGTGCCACTCCTGACTCCTGTGTGTGCCATCTCTCACTCAGTGGGCCATAGAAAGCCTATTTATTTTTTTGCTAGATTTGGGTTCTAAAATCTACCTGAAAAAATCACTACATCAATCAGTGGGAGAAAAATATTGGCCTCTGGGCTTGTGTGCCACTCCTGACTCCTGTGTGTGCCATCTCTCACTCAGTGGGGCATAGAAAGCCTTTTTTTTTTTTTTTTAATTTGGTTTCTAAATTGTCCTTGAAAAAATCATTTTATGTTATTTGGTTTCTAAATTCTTCCTGAAAAAATCATTTTATTTTATTTTGTTTCTAAAGTCTCCCTGAAAAAAAAATAAAAAATAAAACAGTGGGAGATTAATATTGCCCTTTCTGCTTGTGTGCCATTCTTGACTCCTGGGTGTGCCATCTCTCTCTCTCTCTCTCTCAAATTGTGGGCCATAGAAAGCCTATTTATTTTTTTGCTTGATTTGGGTTCCAAAATCTACCTGAAAAAATCACTACATCAATCAGTGGGAGAAAAATATTGGCCTCTGGGCTTGTGTGCCACTCCTGACTCCTGTGTGTGCCATCTCTCACTCAGTGGGGCATAGAAAGCCTTTTTTTTTTTTTTTTTTTTTAATTTGGTTTCTAAATTGTCCTTGAAAAAATCATTTTATTTTATTTGGTTTCTAAATTCTTCCTGAAAAAATCATTTTATTTTTTTTTGTTTCTAAAGTCTCCCTGAAAAAAAAAAAAAAAATAAAACAGTGGGAGATTGATATTGCCCTTTCTGCTTGTGTGCCAGTCTTGACTCCTAGGTGTGCTATCTCTCTCTCTCTCTCTCTCTCTCTCAAATTGTGGGCCATAGAAAGCCTATTGATTTTTTTGCTTGGTTTGGGTTCCAAAATCTACCTGAAAAAATCACTACATCAATCAGTGGGAGAAAAATATTGGCCTCTGGGCTTGTGTGCCACTCCTGACTCCTGTGTGTGCCATCTCTCACTCAGTGGGGCATAGAAAGCCTTTTTTGTTTTTCTTTTTTTTTTTTTTTGGTTTCTAAATTGTCCTTGAAAAAATCATTTTATTTTATTTGGTTTCTAAATTCTTCCTGAAAAAATCATTTTATTTTATTTGGTTTCTAAATTCTTCCTGAAAAAATCATTTTATTTTATTTTGTTTCTAAAGTCTCCCTGAAAAAAAATAAATAAAAAAATAAAACAGTGGGAGATTAATATTGCCCTTTCTGCTTGTGTGCCAGTCTTGACTCCTGGGTGTGCCATCTGTCACTCAGTGGGCCATAGAAAGCCTTTTTTTGTTTTTTTATTTGGTTTCTAAATTCTTCCTGAAAAAATCATTTTTTTTTATTTTGTTTCTAAAGTCTAAAGTGGGAGATTAATATTGACATTTGTGCTTGAGTGACAGTCCTGCGTGTGTGGCATCTCTGTGATTTGGTGCCACAGAAAACAGAGTGTGTAACATTGTGCCTGATTTTCCTTGTGGTCTCACCAACCTGTAAAGGGATATTGAAATCATACTGAAGTTATAGGTCACCGTGTAAGTTGTTTGACAGCAACAAATAAAGTTACTTTGGTTAAGTTTTTAAAACAATGAGGAAGTCTGGTGCAAGAGGTCGTGGCCGTGGGCGTTCATTGTCAGCTGGTAATGATGGTAGTGGTAGTGGAGCATCAGGTGGTCGTGGGAAAAAAAATATTCCACCTAAGTCTGGAGCTGTGGAGCCAGGTTCGTCGTCTGGCTACACAAGGCCTCAAACGCTCTCTTTTCTGGGAGTAGGAAAACCGCTTTTAAAGTCGGAGTAGCAACAGCAAGTTTTGGCTTACCTTGCAGACTCAGCCTCTAGCTCTTTTGCCTCCTCTTCTGAAACTGGTAAATGTAAAAGCAGCGCGTCGCTTGTGGATGTTCACGGTCAGGGACAAGTCGCTTCCTTGTCCTCTTCAGCAAAAACAACAACAAGAGAGAAGGATGCAGCAGGCGACACAACGGGTTACTCCATGGAGCTCTTTACACATACTGTCCCTGGCTTAGAAAGTGAAACACTTAACAGGCCATGCCCATTACAAGTAGATTCTGACATGGAGTGCACTGATGCACAGCCACAGCCTGACTACTATGCTGGTCCTTTGACTCAGACCACAACATTGCCCTCTCAGGGTACTGATCCACAATCAGACCCTGATGAGACTATGTTGCCCCGTCACGAACGCTATACCACTTACCGACACGGTGACACAGACGAAGTTGCACACGAGCTAGAAGAGGAGGTAATAGATGACCCAGTTGTTAACCCCGATTGGCAGCCATTGGGGGAACAGGGTGCAGGCGGCAGTAGTTCAGAAGCGGAGGTGGAGGAGGGGCCGCAGCAGGCATCAACATCGCAACAGGTTCCATCTGCCGGGCCCGTATCTGGCCCAAAACGCGTGTCAAAGCCAAAACCTGTTGGAGGACAGCGTGGCCATCCGGTTAAAGCTCAGTCTGCAATCCCTGAAAAGGGATCCGATGCTAGGAAGAGTGCAGTCTGGCATTTTTTTAAACAACATCCAATTGATCAGCGCAAAGTCATCTGTCAAAAATGTTCAACTAGCTTAAGCAGAGGTCAGAATCTGAAAAGTCTAAATACAAGTTGCATGCATAGACATTTAACCACCATGCATTTTCAAGCCTGGACTAACTACCAAACGTCCCTTAAGGTTGTAGCTCCCTCGGCCAATGAAGCTAGTCAGCAACGCAACATCCCTTCCGTCACTGTAAGGCCACCATTTTCCGCACCACCGGCAGTATCTGTGCAGGTTTCTTTGCCAGCCAAAAACAGTCAGGGTCAGGGAATCACCAGTTTTGTAGGAGGAAATATTGCATCTAGGGCACCGGCGGAAATAATACCGTCTCCAACCGTCTCTCAGTCTGCCATGTCCACCGGCACACCCGCAAGTTCCACGATCTCCAGCTCTCCAGTCCAGCTCACCCTACATGAGACTCTGGTTAGAAAAAGGAAGTACTTATCCTCGCATCCGCGTACACAGGGTTTTAACGCCCACATAGCTAGACTAATCTCGTTAGAGATGATGCCCTACCGGTTAGTTGAAAGTGAAGCTTTCAAAGCCCTGATGGAGTACGCTGAACCACGCTACGAGCTACCCAGTCGACACTTTTTTTCCAGAAAAGCCATCCCAGCCCTGCACCAGCATGTTAAACAGCTCATCGTCCATGCACTCAGGCAATCTGTGAGTACAAAGGTGCACCTGACTACAGATGCATGGACCAGTAGGCATGGCCAGGGACGTTACGTGTCCATCACGGCACACTGGGTGAATGTGGTGGATGCAGGGTCCACAGGGACATCAATTTCGGGACAGTTGTGCCTAGCCCACGGTCTAGGAAACAGTTGGCTGTAGGCGTTCGCACCCCCTCCTCCTCCTCCTCGTCCTCCTGCAGAAGCGACAGCTCTTCCACAGACCGCAGTCGGCCAACCACTCCATCGGCAGCTGACACTGTTGCACACCAGTTGTCCCATTATGGGCCAGCTACTGGCAAGCGTCAGCAGGCTGTATTGGCTATGAAGTGTTTGGGCGACAACAGACACACCGCGGAAGTTCTGTCCGAGTTCTTGCAACAAGAAACGCAGTCGTGGCTGGGCACAGTAGATCTTGAGGCAGGCAAGGTAGTGAGTGATAACGGAAGGAATTTCATGGCTGCCATCTCCCTTTCCCAACTGAAACACATTCCTTGCCTGGCTCACACCTTAAACCTGGTGGTGCAGTGCTTATTGAAAACTTATCCTGGGTTCTCCGACCTGCTCCTCAAAGTGCGTGGACTTTGCTCACATATCCGACTATCGCCTGTACACTCCAGCCGTATGCAGACCTATCAGCGGTCTTTGAACCTTCCCCAGCATCGCCTAATCATAGACGTTGCAACAAGGTGGAACTCAACACTGCACATGCTTCAGAGACTGTGCCAACAGAGGCGGGCTGTTATGTTTTTGTGGGAGGATACACATACACGGGCAGGCAGTAGGATGGCAGACATGGAGTTGTCAGGTGTGCTGTGGTCGAAGATACAAGACATGTGTCAAGTCCTTCAGTGTTTTGAGGAATGCACACGGCTGGTTAGTGCAGACAACGCCATAATAAGCATGAGCATCCCCCTAATGTGTCTGCTGATGCAAAGTTTGACGCACATAAAGGATCAGGCGTCTGCACCAGAGGAAGAGGAAAGCCTTGATGACAGTCAGCCATTGTCTGGTCAGGGCAGTGTACAGGACGAGGTAGCGGGCGAAGAGGAGGTGGAGGACGAGGAGGATGATGGGGATGAGTATATTTTTAATGAGGAAGCTTTCCCGGGGGCACTGGAAATTGGTGGCGTGGCAAGGCCGGGTTCTGGTTTTTTGAGGGACACAAGTGACGTAGATTTGCCTGAAACTGCCCCTCAACCAATCACAACTGCAGATTTGACAACTGGAACTTTGGCCCACATGGCGGATTATGCCTTACGTATCCTCAAATGGGACACACGCATTACTAAAATGATGAACGATGATGATTACTGGTTGGCCTGCCTCCTTGATCCTCGCTATAAAGGCAAATTGCAAAATATTATGCCACATGAGAACTTGGAACTAATATTAGCAACCAAACAATCAACTCTTGTTGACCGTTTGCTTCAGGCATTCCCAGCACACAGCGCCCGTGATCGTTCTCACATGAGCTCCAGGGGGCAGCAGATCAGGAGTGTTAGGGGTGCACACATCAGAAGTGGCGTTGGACAGAGGGGTTTTCTGACCAGGTTGTGGAGTGATTTTGCTATGACCGCAGACAGGACAGGTACTGCTGCATCAATTGAAAGTGACAGGAGACAACATTTGTCCAGTATGGTTACTAACTATTTTTCATCCCTTATCGATGTTCTCCCTCAACCGTCATTCCCATTCGATTACTGGGCATCAAAATTAGACACCTGTCCAGAATTGGCAGAATATGCATTGCAGGAGCTTGCTTGCCCGGCAGCTAGTGTCCTATCAGAAAGAGTATTCAGTGCTGCAGGTTCAATATTAACTGAAAAAAGGACTCGTCTGGCTACCCAAAATGTTGATGATCTAACATTCATTAAAATGAACCACAACTGGATTTCGAATTCTTTTGCCCCACCTTGCCCGGCAGACACCTAGCTTTCCTACGAAAAGCTCTTGCCTGTGGACTACTGTGAATTTCTTTTCTAATGTCTAATTTGCTGCAGCTGATTGTCCAGCATACGACATGTTTACACCTCCCTAAATGGCCAAACTCCCCACACGGGGCCGTGGTATCGCGACTTGGCGCAAGCACCCGTGAGAGTGCTGTTTGTCTGAAGAGGTGGGTGTGCCCGCTTTTGGTCGACGGCACTGCCACTGGGTCCCTCATAGTACAATAAAGTGTCTCTGGCGGTGGTGGTGCGCACCCAACGTCAGACACACTGTTGTAACATGAGGGGCCCTGGGCCTGTACCGCCGTCCACAAGAGAGTTCACCCACCCCCAGGTCAAACATTGCTCTGCCACTTCCACAATTATCTCTCACACTTCCACCAATGTTTAGACTATGCGCTGACATCCTTCCATTCCTGCCACTGACAATACCATTGTGTTGACATGTATAATGGTACTTAACATAGTCAGGGGCAGTGTCCTCTATTTACCCAAGTAAAAACTTAGCGCCAAATTAGTAGGTCAGAAACAACGCAGAGGATCCCACCCCTGTACCTAAAGATTGCACCCTTTAGTGTTTTCGCTGGATTTTAATGTGAGACATTCACATTTATGTATTGTTTTGGACTACTAACTGGCAGACACTCATTACAATCATCCTCCGCTGACCAGGCCACTGCTGGCCGTGTTCACCTGGAACCAATTTAAAATTGCCTACAGCCATATGTTATGTTAGGCCTTTGATGCCTGTCTGCGGTCACTCCTTCCACTAGGCCTCCACTGACCAGACCACTGCTGCCCGTGTACCCCTGGAACCAATTATAAAGTGCCTACAGCCCAATTTTTTTATGTTAGGCCTTCGAAGCCTGTCTGCGGTCCCTCCTTCCACTAGGCCTCCACTGACCTGTCTACTGCTGCCCGTGTACCCCTGGAACCAATTATAAAGTGCCTACAGCCCAATTTTTTTATGTTAGGCCTTCGAAGCCTGTCTGCGGTCCTTCCTTCCAATAGTTCTCCACTGACCAGACCAATGCTGGCCGTGTACCCCTGGAACCCAGCTGAAAGTGTATGGAGCCTCCTTTTTTTCTTTGTTTTATATTTAGAAAGCCCAGATGAACTACACTGTACAACGGTTCAAGCTACCCAGTCGACATTTCTTTTGCGAGAAAAGCCATCCCAGCCCTCCACCGGCATGAAAAAGTCTGCATTGTCATAGCACTCAGGCAATCAAACAGTTGAAAGGTACACCTAACAAGAGATGCATGGACCAGTAGGCATGTCCACAAAAAATTACGTGTCCATTACGGCGCATTGGGTTAATGTGTTGGATGCATGGTCCACAGGGGACAGCCTACAAAGTCTGTCTGCAGTCCCTAATTCAAATTTTCCTCCGCTGACCACACCACTGCTGCCCGTGTACCCCTGGAACCATTTTTAAAGTGCCTACAGCCTAATTTTGTTATGTTAGGCCTACTACGCCTGTCTGCGGTCCCTCCTTCCAATACTCGTCCACTGACCACACCACTGCTGCCCGTGGACCCCTGGAACCAATTTTTAATTGCATAGAGCATCATTTTTTTAATAGTAGGCATACAAAGTCTGTCTGCGTTCCACTATTGAAATTGTCCTCCACTGCCCAGAGCAATGCTGCCTGTGTACCCCTGTAACTTTTTTAAGCTGCAGTGAGCCACATTTTTGGTTTAAGGCCTACTACCTGTGTCTGTCTGCGCCACTCAATTCAGCTGTGTTCCTTTGAAAAAAGCAGAGCGTCAATAGTCTTGTTTTCAGCCTCTAGGAATTTTAAAAGTGCTTTGGGGGTACAACTTTGGTAGGGCCTACTAACGGTGTCTGCCGCCCCAAGGTGTGCCCCAAGTTTCGTCCACATTGCTTCAGTCTTCCGACTCTCGTTTAGTAGTTGTAGAAAACTACACTGCATTAGGCCTACAAATTGGGTATGGGGTGTAGAGAGATGGTGTGTTCCACTCCAAGGTGTTCCCCAGGTTTCCTCTCCATTGCTTCGATCTTCATGCTCTCGTTTAGTAGTTGTTGGAAACTACACTGCATTAGGCCTACAAATTGGGTATGGGGTGTAGAGAGATGGTGTGTTGCACTCCAAGGTGTTCCCCAGGTTTCCTCTCCATTGCTTCGATCTTCATGCTCTCGTTTAGTAGTTGTTGGGAACTACACTGCATTAGGCCTGCAAAATGGGTATGGGGTGTAGAGAGATGATGTGTTACACTAAAAGGTGTTCCCCAGGTTTCGTCCACATTGCTTCGGTCTTCCGACTCTCGTTTAGTAGTTGTAGAAAACTACACTGCATTAGGCCTACAAATTGGGTATGGGGTGTAGAGAGATGGTGTGTTCCACTCCAAGGTGTTCTCCAGGTTGCCTTTCCTGAGCTTCTATCTTCAGGCTCTCGTTTAGTAGTTGTTGGAAACTACACTGCATTAGGCCTACAAAATGGGTATGGGGTGTAGAGAGATGGTGTGTTCCACTCCAAGGTGTTCCCCAGGTTTCCTCTCCATTGCTTCGATCTTCATGCTCTCGTTTAGTAGTTGTTGGAAACTACGCTGCATTAGGCCTACAAATCGGGTATGGGGTGTAGAGAGATGGTGTGTTGCACTCCAAGGTGTTCCCCAGGTTTCCTCTCCATTGCTTCAATCTTCATGCTCTCGTTTAGTAGTTGTTGGGAACTACACTGCATTAGGCCTACAAAATGGGTATGGGGTGTAGAGAGATGGTGTGTTCCACTCCAAGGTGTTCCCCAGGTTTCCTCTCCATTGCTTCGATCTTCATGCTCTTGTTTAGTAGTTGTTGGGAACTGCACTGCATTAGGCCTACAAAATGGGTATGGGGTGAAGAGAGATGGTGTGTTACACTAAAAGGTGTTCCCCAGGTTTCGTCCACATTGCTTCGGTCTTCCGACTCTCGTTTAGTAGTTGTAGAAAACTACACTGCATTAGGCCTACAAATTGGGTATGGGGTGTAGAGAGATGGTGTGTTCCACTCCAAGGTGTTCCCCAGGTTTCCTCTCCATTGCTTCGTTCTTCATGCTCTCGTTTAGTAGTTGTTGGAAACTACACTGCATTAGGCCTACAAATTGGGTATGGGGTGTAGAGAGATGGTGTGTTCCACTCCAAGGTGTTCCACAGGTTTCCTCTCCATTGCTTCGATCTTCATGCTCTCGTTTAGTAGTTGTTGGAAACTACACTGCATTAGGCCTACAAAATGGGTATGGGGTGTAGAGAGATGGTGTGTTCCACTCCAAGGCGTTCCCCAGGTTTCCTCTCCATTGCTTCGATCTTCATGCTCTCGTTTAGTAGTTGTTGGAAACTACACTGCATTAGGCCTACAAATTGTGTATGGGGTGTAGAGAGATGGTGTGTTCCACTCCAAGGTGTTCCCCAGGTTTCCTCTCCATTGCTTCGATCTTCATGCTCTCGTTTAGTAGTTGTTGGAAACTACACTGCATTAGGCCTACAAATTGGGTATGGGGTGTAGAGAGATGGTGTGTTACACTCCAAGGTGTTCCCCAGGTTTCCTCTCCATTGCTTCGATCTTCATGCTCTCGTTTAGTAGTTGTTGGAAACTACACTGCATTAGGCCTACAAATTGGGTATGGGGTGTAGAGAGATGGTGTGTTCCACTCCAAGGTGTTCCCCAGGTTTCCTCTCCATTGCTTCGATCTTCATGCTCTCGTTTAGTAGTTGTTGGGAACTGCACTGCATTAGGCCTACAAAATGGGTATGGGGTGAAGAGAGATGGTGTGTTACACTAAAAGGTGTTCCCCAGGTTTCGTCCACATTGCTTCGGTCTTCCGACTCTCGTTTAGTAGTTGTAGAAAACTACACTGCATTAGGCCTACAAATTGGGTATGGGGTGTAGAGAGATGGTGTGTTCTACTCCAAGGTGTTCCCCAGGTTTCCTCTCCATTGCTTCGATCTTCATGCTCTCGTTTAGTAGTTGTTGGAAACTACACTGCATTAGGCCTACAAATTGGGTATGGGGTGTAGAGAGATGGTGTGTTCCACTCCAAGGTGTTCCACAGGTTTCCTCTCCATTGCTTCGATCTTCATGCTCTCGTTTAGGAGTTGTTGGAAACTACACTGCATTAGGCCTACAAATTGGGTATGGGGTGTAGAGAGATGGTGTGTTCCACTCCAAGGTGTTCCCCAGGTTTCCTCTCCATTGCTTCGATCTTCATGCTCTCGTTTAGTAGTTGTTGGAAACTACACTGCATTAGGCCTACAAATTGGGTATGGGGTGTAGAGAGATGGTGTGTTCCACTCCAAGGCGTTCCCCAGGTTTCCTCTCCATTGCTTCGATCTTCATGCTCTCGTTTAGTAGTTGTTGGAAACTACACTGCATTAGGCCTACAAATTGTGTATGGGGTGTAGAGAGATGGTGTGTTCCACTCCAAGGTGTTCCCCAGGTTTCCTCTCCATTGCTTCGATCTTCATGCTCTCGTTTAGTAGTTGTTGGAAACTACACTGCATTAGGCCTACAAATTGGGTATGGGGTGTAGAGAGATGGTGTGTTACACTCCAAGGTGTTCCCCAGGTTTCCTCTCCATTGCTTCGATCTTCATGCTCTCGTTTAGTAGTTGTTGGAAACTACACTGCATTAGGCCTACAAATTGGGTATGGGGTGTAGAGAGATGGTGTGTTCCACTCCAAGGTGTTCCCCAGGTTTCCTCTCCATTGCTTCGATCTTCATGCTCTCGTTTAGTAGTTGTTGGAAACTACACTACATTAGGCCTACAAATTGGGTATGGGGTGTAGAGAGATGGTGTGTTCCACTCCAAGGTGTTCCCCAGGTTTCCTCTACATTGCTTCGATCTTCATGCTCTCGTTTAGTAGTTGTTGGAAACTACGCTGCATTAGGCCTACAAATTGGGTATGGGGTGTAGAGAGATGGTGTGTTACACTCCAAGGTGTTCCCCAGGTTTCCTCTCCATTGCTTCGATCTTCTGGCTCTCGTTTAGTAGTTGTTGGAAACTACTCTGCATTAGGCCTACAAATTGTGTATGGGGTGTAAAGACGGTGTGTTCCACTCCAAGGTGTTCTCCAGGTTGCCTTTCCTGAGCTTCTATCTTCAGGCTCTTGTTAAATAGTGGTTAAATGGAACAACTGCATTTGGCGTACTAGTTGGTTTGGGGCCTACTAACAGTGTCTGCCGCTCCTTGCTGTTCTCCTGGTTTCCTGTCCTGAAATTCCATTTTCAGGCTCTCGTTAAGTAGTTGTTAATGTTAGACTGCATTTGGCCTACTAGTTGGGTTGGGGCCTACTATCGGTGTCTGCCACTCCTTGCTGTTGTCCTCCACTGAACAAAGCTGTGCCGCCTGTTTACTACGGTTGCCAATTTTGAACTGCATTTCGACTACTTACTGATTTGGGCCTACTCTCTGTGTCAGCCTCTCATTCCAGTTGTCCTCCACTGCAATGCCCCCTGGTTAGTCCTGTGTTACCAATTTTGAACTGCATTTAGCCCACTTTATTCTTTGGGCCTATATCTGTGTTTCCTCCTCATCCTGCCCATTGCCCAGCCAGTGATAGATGAGTCTGCTGGTACATTGACCCATAACGCAAAATTCCCCATGCACGCTACACAGCAAGATTGTGACCCTGCTGAAAGTCAGGTTCCTCTTCCCGCATACCATACCACCTTACACGGTGACAAAGAGGAAGGTGCAGATGAAAGTGCAGGTTCCTTCATCAGGTGAGGGGAGGAATACTAGTTGGTGACGTCACTGGCACAGGGCCTCTCATAGTACGCAAAAGTGTTGCTGCCGGTGGGAGGCGCCCCTGCCGTGCAAACACACCGCTGTACTTTGAGGGGCCCTGTGCCAGTGCCAATGCCAACGAGTGGGCCCCCCCTGCTTGCTCAGGATCTCAGCACTTGCAAAGTTGAAATACTTACCTCTCCCTGCTCCACTGCCGTGATGTGTTCCAGATTTCCTGGGCCCACTAATTACTTGAACCAGCCCTACCCCCCACAACTTTAGCCAAATGACCCCCAATTTCAAATGCTTTCCAATTATTATAAGGTAAATTACGATTGACAAGCTTCTGTAACAAGAATGGATGTTTTTGCCATTAAAATGGGCAGTGTTGGTGTTTTCCTGGCCTCCGCTCACTGCCGACTATGCTCCCCCATTGACTTGCATTGGGTTTCATGTTTCGGGCGATATCCGACTTTTCGCGATAATCGGCCGATTCCACTTGACTCGACTTCTAAGATAGTCGGGTTTCGCGAAACACGGCTCGACTCTAAAAAGGTCAAGGTCGCTCAGCCCTAGTGTTTAGCAATAAGAAAATGGCCGACACTGTGATTCAGGTCCGCTGGGGCGGTTGGTGATGCAGCTGAGATGTTGCAGCTCTCCATGGGTAGAGCTAGGCCCCAGGGCAGTTAAAGTGTTAAAATCAATTATGAACTGTTGTAGTGCAGGGCAGGTGCCGCAGTAATAATTCTGAGGACACAGCAGGGTGCAGTTTTCACTCTTTAATCACAGTTGTTAGGTTACAATCTCTAGCCAGGTGCTCTGTTCTCCGGGTCTGTGGTCCAGCCAGCTTTCAGGTAATTTGGGTGCACTTTTCTAAGACTCCCTTTCTTGTGTAACTTCCCAGGCCATCTCTCTGCGTTGGCTTCACCCTCCTGCCCTGCACCTCACCCACATTGTCCCAAGCCAGCAGCCTCGGGTCCTGTCGGGCGACGTCCTCCTGGTCCTCTTGACTCTATGTGACTGCCTTTTCAGTGAATGTGTGTAGATTTGGCTGTGGCACATACAGATTCCACAGCTTCCGGTTTGCTAGCTGAGTCCTACAGTTTCTCCACTAATCTGGGGCCGGTCGCCCCAACTGGCGTGGATTCAGGTGCCACAGGTGGATTCTTCACTTTCCTGGCCCCTAGGACCTCACCTCTCACTGGAGCTCCTTTCTTCACGTCTTCTCCGATCAACTCCTCCCCACCAACTCCTCTGACTACTTTCCCTCTAACTGTCCCACCACTCCCCGCCAGAGATGGGGCCTCTCTCCCCTAGCCTGGAGCAGTGTTGTGTTGGATGCACATGTGCGAGTCCCAGGTAGTGCACCCTCCTTACCGAGAGCAGAGAACCACACCTCTGGCTGAGGTGCAGTACCTCTTTGGCGACAGGACTTTTAGGGGCACCACACCCTTGCCAACCAATACCAATATTCAAGGGAACTGCAGATTTTTTCCATTCATGTAAAATGGGCCTGCAACATTTACAGTAGCTGCACAGCAGCACTCAAAATCACTGGTGATCTGACCTCTGGAAACGCTACCAACAGTGGCGTATCTAGGGGGGGCAGCCCTCAAATAAACATATCCAGGTGACCTGGCCTTCAAAGTCACCAGACCTGAACCCAATACAGATGGTTTGGGGTGATCAGGACCCCAGAGTGAAGGCAAAAGGGCCATCTCTGGGAACTCCTTCAAAATGGCCACTCGCTTTTCTTTACTTAGCTGCTTTTTTCGTGCCAGAATATATATTCTAACAGTCTATTCAGTAGGACTATCAGCTGTGTATCCACCAGACTTCTGCACAACACAACTGATGGTCCCAACCCCATTAATAAGGCTCGAAATCCCACTTTTTAAACCTGACAGGGCACACCTGTGAAGTGAAAACCATTTCCAGTGACTAGCTCTTGAAGCTCATCAAGAGAATGCCAAGAGTGTGCAAAGCAGTCATCAAAGCAAAAGGTAGCTACTTTGAAGAACCTAAAATATAAGACGTACCGTATATACTCTAGTATAAGCCGACCCGAGTATAAGCCGACCCCCCTAATTTTGCCACAAAAAACTGGGAAAACCTATTGACTCGAGTATAAGCCTAGGGTGGAAATGCAGCATTTACCGGTGAATTTCAAAAATAAAAATAGATCATTATTTCCCCATAGCTGTGCCATATAGTGCTCTGCACCGTTCATATTCACCCTTGGCTGTGCCCCATATAGTGCTCTGCACTGTTCATATCTCCCCATAGCTGTGCCCCATACAGTGCTCTGCACTGTTCATATTCCCCATAGCTGTGCCCCATATAGTGCTCTGCAGCGTTCATATCTCCCCCTTGGCTGTGCCCCATATAGTGCTCTGCACCATTCATATCTCCCCCTTGGCTGTGCCCCATATAGTGCTCTGCAGCGTTCATATCTCCCCCTTGGCTGTGCCCCATACAGTGCTCTGCAGCATTCATATCTCCCCCTTGGCTGTGCCCCATATAGTGCTCTGCAGCGTTCATATCTCCCCCTTGGCTGTGCCCCATATAGTGCTCTGCAGCGTTCACATATCCCCATAGATGCTCCACATAAATCTGTGCCATGGCCGCTGCTGCTGCAATAAAAAAAAAAAAGCCATACTCACCTCTCTTGATTGCAGCTCCCAGCGTCCGGTGCCGGCATCTCCCCGCTCTGACTGATCAGGCAGAGGGCGCCGCACACACTATATGCGTCATCGCGCCCTCTGACCTGAACAGTCAGAGCGCAGAGACGCCGGGAAGATGGAGCGGCGCCCGGCGGCTGGAACGTGGACAGGTGAATATCACATACTTACCTAGTCCCAGCGATCCTCGCGCTGTCCCCGCCTGTCACAGCTGTCTTCGGTGCTGCAGCTTCTTTCTCTATCAGCGGTCACCGTTACCGCTGATTAGAGAAATGAATAGGTGGCTCCACCCCTATGGGAGGTGGAGCCGCCTATTCATTTCTCTAATGAGCGGTCCCACGTGACCGCTGAAGAGGGGAAGAAGCTGCAGCACAGAAGACCGTGGGACGGCAGGGACAGCGCGAGGATCGCTGGGACTAGGTGAGTATGCCTCGGCGCCATCACCCCCTCACCCGCCGACCCCACCGCTACCGTGACTCGAGTATAAGCCGAGAGGGGCACTTTCAGCCCAAGAATTTGGGCTGAAAATCTCGGCTTATACTTGAGTATATACGGTATTATTATGGGGGACTTCAAGTACCCTGAAATAGATTGGGGAACAGAAACTTGCAGTTCCAGCAAAGGTAATCGGTTTTTGACAACTATGAGAGACAATTACCTTTCACAACTGGTTCTGGACCCAACAAGAGGGGGGGCACTGCTAGACCTAATATTAACCAACAGGCCAGACCGCATATCAAATATAAGGGTTGGGGGTCACTTGGGTAATAGCGATCACAAAATAATAAGTTTTCATGTATCCTTTAAAAAGATGTGTAATAGAGGGGTTACAAAAACACTAAGCTTCAGGAGAGCAAATTTCCAACGGATGAGAGAGGATCTTGGTGCAATTAACTGGGACGATATCCTGAGACACAAAAATACACAAAGAAAATGGGAGACATTTATTAGCATCCTGGATAGGACCTGTGCACAGTATATACCGTATGGGAATAAACATACTAGAAATAGGAGGAAACCAATATGGCTAAATAGAGCTGTAAGGGGCGCAATAAGTGACAAAAAGAAAGCATTTAGAGAATTAAAGGAAGTAGGTAGTGAGGAGGCATTAAATAAATACAAACAATTAAATAAATTCTGTAAAAAGCAAATCAAGGCAGCAAAGATTGAGACAGAGAGACTCATTGCCAGAGAGAGTAAAAATAATCCTAAAATATTCTTTAACTACATAAATAGTAAGAAACTAAAAAATGATAGTATTGGCCCCCTTAAAAATAGTCTGGGTGAAATGGTGGATGAGGATGAGGAAAAAGCCAATATGCTAAATGACTTTTTTTCATCAGTATTTACAAAAGAAAATCCCATGGCAGACAAAATGACTAGTGATTAGTGTTGAGCATTCCGATACCGCAAGTATCGGGTATCGGCCGATACTTGCGGTATCGGAATTCCGATACCGAGATCCGATACTTTTGTGGTATCGGGTATCGGTATCGGATCCATAGTGAGGTGCAAAATAAAGAATTAAAATAAAAAATATTGATATATTCACCTCTCCGGCGGCCCCTGGACATCACCGCGGGTAACCGGCAGGCTTCTTTGTTTAAAATGAGCGCGTTTAGGACCTGAGGAATGACGTCGCGGCTTCTGATTGGTCGCGTGCCGCCCATGTGACCGCGACGCGACCAATCAGAAGCCGCGACGTCATTCCTCAGGCCCTAAATTCCTAGAATGAGCGCGTTTAGGACCTGAGGAATGACGTCGCGGCTTCTGAATGGTCGCGTGCCGCCCATGTGACCGCGACGCGACCAATCAGAAGCCGCGACGTCATTCTCAGGCACTAAACTCCTCATTCTAGGAATTTAGGACCTGAGGAATGACGTTGTGGCTTCTGATTGGTCGTATCGCGGTCACATGGGCAGCACGCGACCAATCAGAAGCCGCGACGTCATTCCTCAGGTCCTAGACGCGCTCATTTTAAACAAAGAAGCCTGCCGGTTACCCGCGGTGATGTCCAGGTGCCGCCGGAGAGGTGAATATATCAATATTTTTTATTTTAATTCTTTATTTTACACATTAATATGGATCCCAGGGCCTGAAGGAGAGTTTCCTCTCCTTCCGACCCTGGGAACCATCAGAATACCTTCTGATACTTGGTGTCCCATTGACTTGTATTGGTATCGGATATCGGTATCGGCGATATCCGATACTTTTCGGGTATCGGCCGATACTATCCGATACCGATACTTTCAAGTATCGGACGGTATCGCTCAACACTACTAGTGATAAAAATTCCCAATTAAATGTCACCGGCTTAACCCAGCAGGAAGTGTGGCGGCGTCTAAAAATCACTAAAATTGACAAATCTCTGGGCCTGGATGGGATACACCCTCGAGTACTGCAGGAATTAAGTACAGTCATTGATAGACCGTTATTTTTAATCTTTAAAGACTCCATAATAACAGGGTCTGTACCACAGGATTGGCGTATAGCAAATGTGGTGCCAATATTCAAAAAGGGGACAAAAACTGAACTCGGAAATTATAGGTCAGTAAGCTTAACCTCTACTGTGGGTAAAATCCTGGAGGGCATTCTAAGGGATGCTATACTGGACTATCTGAAGAGGAATAACCTCATGACCCAGTATCAGCACCGGTTTACTAGGGACCGTTCATGTCAGACTAATTTGATCAGTTTCTATGAAGAGGTAAGTTCCGGATTGGACCAAGGGAACCCAGTGGATGTAGTGTATATGGACTTTTCAAAAGCTTTTGATACGGTGCCACACAAAAGGTTGATACATAAAATGAGAATAATGGGGATAGGGGAAAATATGTGCAAGTGGGTTGAGAGCTGGCTCAGGGATAGGAAACAAAGGGTGGTTATTAATGGAGCACACTCGGACTGGGTAGCGGTTAGCAGTGGGGTACCACAGGGGTCAGTATTGGGCCCTCTTCTTTTTAACATATTTATTAATGACCTTGTAGGGGGCATTCAGAGTAGAATTTCAATATTTGCAGATGACACTAAACTCTGCAGGGTAATCAATACAGAGGAGGACAATTTTATATTACAGGATGATTTATGTAAACTAGAAGCTTGGGCTGATAAATGGCAAATGAGCTTTAATGCGGATAAATGTAAGGTCATGCACTTGGGTAGAAGTAATAAGATGTATAATTATGTGCTTAATTCTAAAACTCTGGGCAAAACCTTCTATGAAAAAGACCTGGGTGTATGGGTGGATGACAAACTCATATTCACTTTCCAGTGTCAGGCAGCTGCTACAAAGGCAAATAAAATAATGGAATGCATTAAAAGAGGCATAGATGCTCATGAGGAGAACATAATTTTACCTCTATACAAGTCACTAGTTCGACCACACTTAGAATACTGTGCACAGTTCTGGTCTCCGGTGTATAAGAAAGACATAGCTGAACTGGAGCGGGTGCAGAGAAGAGCGACCAAGGTTATTAGAGAACTGGGGGGTCTGCAATACCAAGATAGGTTATTACACTTGGGGCTATTTAGTTTGGAAAAACGAAGACTAAGGGGTGATCTTATTTTAATGTATAAATATATGAGGGGACAGTACAAAGACCTTTCTGATGATATTTTTAATCATAGACCTGAAACAGGGACAAGGGGGCATCCTCTGCATTTGGAGGAAAAAAGGTTTAAGCATAATAACAGACGTGGATTCTTTACTGTAAGAGCAGTGAGACTATGGAACTCTCTGCTGTATGATGTTGTAATGAGTGATTCATTACTTAAATTTAAGAGGGGACTGGATACCTTTCTGGAAAAGTATAATGTTACAGGGTATATACACTAGATTCCTTGATAGGGCATTGATCCAGGGAACTAGTCTGATTGCCGTATGTGGAGTCGGGAAGGAATTTTTTTCTCCAATGTGGAGCTTACTCTTTGCCACATGGGTTTTTTTTCCTTCCTCTGGATCAACATGTTAGGGCATGTTAGGTTAGGCTATGGGTTGAACTAGATGGACTTATAGTCTTCCTTCAACCTTAATAACTATGTAACTATATAACTATGTATTTTCAGTTGTTTCACACTTTTTTGTTAAGTATATAATTCCACATGTGTTAATTAATAGTTTTGATGCCTTCAGTGTGAATTTACAATTTTCATGGTCATGAAAATACAGAAAAATCTTTAAATGAGAAGGTGTGTCCAAATTTTTACTCTGTACTAATATATATATATATTGTATATACTCGAGTATAAGCCGACCCGAGTATAAGCCGACCACCCTAATTTTGCCACAACAAACTGGGAAAACTTAATGCCTTGAGTATAAGCCTAGGGTGGAAAATGCAGCAGCTACCGGTAAATGACAAAAGTAGAAATAGATACAAGTAAAGTTAAAATTAATTGAGACATCAGTAGGTTAAGTGTTTTTGAATATCCATATTGAATCAGGAGCCCCATATAATGCTCCATAAAGTTTATGATGGCCCCATAAGATGCTCCATATTAAAATATGCCCCATATAATCCTGCACTAAGGTTAATAATGGCCCCTTAAGATGCTCCATAGACACATTTGCCCAATATAATGCTGCACAAATGTTGATTATGGCCCCATAAGATGCTCCATAAAGATATTTGCCCCATATAAGGCTGCACAAACGTTGATTATGGCCCCATAAGATGCTCCGTACAGACACTTGCCCCATTTGCTGTTGCTGCGATAAAAAAAAGAAATCACATACATCTTGTTGCTCAGGCCCCCGACACTTTCAATATTCACCTAACTTCGTTCCGGCGCCGCTCCATCTTCAGCGTCTTCTGCGCTGACGTTCAGGCAGAGGGCGCGCACTAACCACGTCATCGCGCCCTCTGACCTGAGCGTCACTGCAGAAGATCCTCATTATACTCACCTGCTCCTGGCGCTGTGCAGTCCCTGTTTCCCTGAAGCTGGCAGCTTCTTCCTGTACTGAGCGGTCACCGTTACCGCTCATTACAGTAATGAATATGCGGCTCCACCCCTATGGGAGGTGGAGCTGCATATTCATTACTGTAATGAGTGGTACCATGTGACCGCTCAGTACAGGAAGAAGCTGTGGCGCCGGGGAAGCAGGGACCTGCAGGGACCACGCCAGGAGTAGGTGAGTATAATTAGACAGCCCCCGCTCCCCCTCCCTGCCAACCCCTGGGTATGACTCGAGTATATGGGCTGAAAATCTTGGCTTCTAATCGAGTATATAAGGTATATGAATTCTTCTATTTTATTTTTTTTTATTAAATAATGTTCAAGGTTTGATGTAACTTTCTAAATTGTTGCTTGTAAAAATGTAAAAATGGAAAATGAAAATACATCTCTAATTTTTAACTTGTCATCTTTCTTTTCTCATCTGTAATCAACTTGGTTTATTCCTCTCTCCTATTTTTATTTATTTTTTGGGGGGGAAATATTATGATGACTTTTTATTTACATATCCATTTAGTGTCCAATTAGGGTATGTGTCCACGTTCAGGATTGCATCAGGATTTGGTCAGGATTTTTCATCAGTATTTGTAAGCCAAAACCAGGAGTGGAACAATTAGAGGAAAAGTATAATAGAAACATATGCACCACTTCTGTTTTTATCACCCACTCCTGGATTTGGCTTACAAATACTGATGAAAAATCCTGACCAAATCCTGATGCAATCCTGAACGTGGACACATACCCTTATATGTTTTGCTATCTTACCTTTGTTATTTATTTTTCCTATTTACCGTACTTTATAATATTGGCGTTTTTGGACACTGTATATTTTATTTTTATTTTCCTTCTGTTCCCAAATATATATATATATTATCATCTCCAAAAAAAGAAAAAACTATAGGAAAAGACATCTTTGCAAATAAGAATACTTAGTCAATGTAATTAGCAGAATACCCTAAAGCCCAGGTGAATGTCTGATTTCAATATTAAGTAATCAGATACACAACACTGTATTTTCCTAGGACATTCTACAGCTGCAGAATAAATAACATACACACTAACTAAAGCTTCTATTCAACAGTTTCAACTTCCCACACTACTTCCTGCTGCCTACAGAAAACACCAGACATGTGTTTTATTAATTCATATGTCAATGCTACTGGCTTTAATCACCACTCTTTTTTTTTGCTTAGAATGTTGGCAGTACTGGGAGAACCACACAAAGTGCTAAGGATGCTAATTGCAGCTTTGACAGCGAGATGTCTTACAACTGCACCAGCCAAACAAATTTTCAAACTATGAACTCTGCATATCTCGTTACATGACATTCCAATGAGAGAAGCCCTGGTGACAGTTTAATGATAGAGAACATCAATCAAAGAGATCAATGGGACTAGAATGGAAATGACAGATCTTCAACCGCCTGTGATAGCCATGAATTTCATAATTAGAATTTAAGCCAAAGTACTGTTTTGGCATATCCTACCCTGGCAAGCAGAGTTGACAGGCAAACCTTTGGAAAAACATGTAATTTCAACCCCATGCGTAAGAAATACACAGTATTTCAAAGTGTATACTATGCAACATCTTTAGGAAGTAGTAAAAAATACAAAGTAAGAATGCTTTCAAAAATAAATGTGGTAATAGTTTATTTTTATCAATTGTTAAAATGCAAAGAGCTTAAAAAGGAGACATTTATCTCAAATCGATATTTGATGTGTCCTCACATTGCCTTTAAAAGAGCATACATCCTTCTAGGTACACTAGCAGAAAGTCATGGATTTTGTTCAATTATAGTAAGGTCTATGAAAAAACAATTAGATCCCACAGGTGATACTAATCATCGTTTTCATATGTAGGTTAAAGCACAGTGTAAGAAACAAGAGCTAAGTACCTGGAGTGAAGAGATGTGTTACTGAGATGGTTTTAATTTTGACTAGCTTTTGGGTTCTGGTTTTAGAAGTGACTAAAAAAGCCTGGGTGGGAAAGGTTACTCCCATACTCCAGGCCAGGTCTTAGGCCTCTTTTCCACTTGAGAGAAAAAAAACGGTCCGTAATCTGGACCGAAAAAAAGGGATGATATATGCATTTGTCATGCGAGTTCAATGCGATTTTTTAATCGCACCATCCGTTTTACATCCGTATGACATCCGTATGCAATCCGTTTTTTTTCTCTGCGACTATTTTTATACAAAAATATTTAGAATTGAGAGTCCTCAGTGGTTGATACCTTTTAATGGCTAACTGAAAAATTTTTCAGTTAGCCATTAAAAGGTATCAACCACTGAGGACTCTCAATTCTAAATATTTTTCTATACACTGGCTAACACGGTACCAAGATATATTTCTTTCCTGTATTTTTATACAGTCATTTATAGGATTTTTACAGTGTTCTATGCCACAGAATGGTAAGGTATCCGTAAAAAACGGATGGAATACGGATGGTTCGTATTCCATTTGTTTTTTTCTCACACCCATTGACTTGCATTGGCGAGTCTCGTCCGAGACTCACAGCAAATCGCAGCATGCTGCGATTTTTTTCTCAGTCCGATTTCAGCTGAGAAAAAAAATCGCAAATGGAATGTCACCTATTGAATAACAAGTGGAAAAGAGGCCTTAGAGACCTAATAACAGTCAGCTGCATATAGCAAAGTCTGTTCATGGTGGATAGCATAAGCTAGACACTGAGAAGTGCCTGTAATGCCAAATTGGAAAGACCAGTCGATTTATTTTGCCTTACCCAGAAAAGAGACTGTTTTGTTATTCATTTGTACTGAAGAAAGGCTCAGAATTGACGCCTCTCCATTATTAATCTGGCTTAATGTCACCTTACAATAGCAAGGTGACATTAACCCTTCATTACCCCATATCCCACTGCTACACGGGAATGGGAAGATAGTGGCCAAGTGCCAGAATAGGCGCATCTTCCAGATGTGCCTTTTCTGGGGTGGCTGGGGGCAGATGTTTTTAGCCAGGGGGGCCAATAACCATGGACCCTCTCCAGGCTATTAATATCTGCCCTCAGTCACTGGCTTTACTACTCTGACGGAGAAAATTGCGCGGGAGCCCACGCCATTTGTTTCCGCAATTTAACCCTTAAATTTAATAGCTACAGCGCCAAAATTTTGCACATACACACTACTAACATTAGTAGTGTGGAATATGCAAAAAAATGGGGATATGACATGGTTTACTGTATGTAAACGATGTCTCATATCATGTCGGGTTTAGGAAGGAGAAATGAAAAGCCGGCAATTGAATTACCGGCTTTTCAGCATTATCGCGCTGAAGTAAATATAAATATATATATCTATAGATATATATATATATGTGTCTCTATGACATATATATATATATAAATATATATATATATAAAAATGAAACCTGACTTTCGAGAAAAGATCGCCGACCGCCGACCTGATCCCACAGTGGGATCGGGTCGGGTTTCACGAAACCCGACTTTGCCAAAAGTCGGTGACTTTTGAAATTGGCTGATCGGTTTCGCTCAACCCTATTCTCCACCATCTTTATTTTGTTTTTATATTGTCCAAGTGCTGTCAGATGTTTTCCATGGATCCATAGACTTTGCCAATTTTGATCCAATACTCTGAAGAAAATTGGACGTCTCCTATTTTTTCTCCTCAGTCTGAAGAAAAAAAAGGACATGTGGTCAGCCTCATAGATTATCATGGGTACGAGCACCATCCATGAAAACCATGGATAGTGTGAAAGACTGGTGGAAAGCATGCCAGGACGCATGAAAGCTATTTTTAAAAATCATGGCTATTCCACAAAATATTGATTTCTGAACTCTTCCTGAGTAAAGACATTAGTATTGTTGTTTCTAAATGATTATGAACTTGTTTTCTTTGCATTATTTGAGGTCAGAAAGCACTTGTATTTTTTTATTTTTTTTATTTTGACCATGTCTCATTTTTAGAAAAAAAAAAAAGCAAAGTGTATTGCTTGGAAATTTGGAGACATGTTGCCAGAACTTTGTAGACTAAAAGAACAATTTACATTTTACCTATAAAGAAAAAAATCAGACACTGACAAATGTATACCCATTCAAATTAATGGGTCTATGCACGTCAGTATGTTATCATGGACCGTTTGTCCATGTGCAAAACAAGCTGACTTGTCCGTTTTTGAGCAACAGCACAGATCACACGAACCAATACAAGTCAATGCGTCCATGTAAACAAGTACTGCACATGGATGCCGTCTGTGTGACGTCTGTGTGCCGTCCGTGTGCCATCCGTGTGCACTTTTAAAGTCATGGGGTTAAAATTGAAACAAATTGTTTTAATACATGGACACACAGACAGCACATGGATGCCACACGACTGGTACAAACGGACACACGGATAGCACACAGATGCCACACGGATGTGACAAATGGACACATGGACACGGATTTCTCCGGTACCCATTTTTCCGGTACCGGAAATATCAGGACTATTGTTGAGCATTCCGATACTGAAATATCAGGTATCGACCAATATTCGCTGTATCGGAGTTCCGATACTGAGTTCCGATACTTTTAGAATATCGAATACCGGAATCGGAAGTTCCCATAATGCAATGAGCCAGTTTGATTTTCTTCAGCCAATGAGTATTCTAAGAAGTGTGGGCACACCCTGTTAGGCATGTTAGGCATGTTAACTAATGGCATGGCTGTGATTGGCTGCTGAAATGATGTCATGATGCACAATAAAAGCCGCCACCATTTTGGGTTCACTCTGCCGTGAATTTACTTAGGGACAGGACGCTGCTGTTCTGACTCTGAGGGACAGTTTGAGCTCGAGATTTGATTTATTGCGCTTTACACAGGCTACTTTAGCAACCGCTGTGTGAGAAGCTATCTTTTGCCTTGCAGCGCTGTTCATGGCTGTCTGCGAGATCTGTGTGTGTGACGGCAGCTCACGCTGTAGTGTGTTCTGCAGCCACCTCCGGTTGTAGTCCGCTCAGCGTGCGTCACTGCCTCATAGATTGTCCTTGTTTGCATTAGTGCTGCTCATTTTTCCTGATTTTTCCTATTAGTGTGGTTCCATCTGTATCCAGCTAGATTGCTTGCAAACACTATATAGGAGTAGATAGAGGAACCTTTCTGCTGCCTTGCAGCGCTTTTGCACAGTTCTCTGCACTGTTCACGGCTGTCTGCGAGGTCTGTGTGTGTAAGTGCAGCTCATGCTGTAGTGTGTTCTGCAGCCACCTCCAGTTGTAGTCCACTCAGTGTGCATCACTGCCTCATACATTGTCCTTTTTTGCATTAGTGCTGCTCATTTTTCCTGATTTCTCCTATTAGTGTGGTTCCATCCGTATCTGCTAGATTGCTTGCAAACACTATATAGGAGTAGATAGAGGAGCCTTTCTGCTGGCTTGTGCCCTGCAGCCCCAGCCAGATTAGTATTAGCCTATTTTTTGGAGCCTCATCAGATGCATTGTAGGTTACGTTCCTGCATTGTAATAGCTACAAAAAGTTTGTGGTACTATTGGTTTTACATCTTGGGGCACATCCAGTGTCTTTTTGTGAAAAAAAAGGAAATAAAGTTCACCAAACACTCCACTTTACAGTTGTGTAGGCCACATTAGCTCATATTAAAGTCTAGTCCACACTTTATAAAATTAGTGTTTCTTATACCTGTTAGCAGCTGTTCAGGAAAAAGCACACTAAGCCCTTAGTACTTTTCTGCCTATCTTTATTAGTCTACCAAGATGAAGAAGGCAGGGTTTAAGGCATGTGGTCGTGGGCGTGGAGTTTCTGCAGCGCCATTCACGGCTGTCTGCATGGTCTGTCTGTGACTGCAGCTTGCTCTGTAGTCTGTTCTACCGCCACAGCCGGATGTAGTCAGCTCAGGGTGCGTCACTGCCTCATACCGTTCCATTGTCCATTTGTCAATTAGTGCAGCCTGCTGCACATTTATTCAAATGTATCCTATTAGTGGCTTTCCCTCTGTATCCAGCTAGATTGTGGAAAAACACTATATAGGATTACATAGAGGATGTTGTTTTGGCCTTGCAGCGCCGTTCACGGCTGTCTGCATGGTCTGTCTGTTACTGCAGCTCACTCAGTAGTGTCTGTTCTGCAAAAAAAAAAAAATAATAAAGTTCACCAAACACACCACTTTTCAGTTGTGTAGGCCACATTAACTCATATTAAAGTGTAGTCCACACTTGATAAAATTAGTGTTTCTTATACCTGTTAGCAGCTGTTCTGGAATAAGCACACTAAGCCCTTAGTACTTTTATGCCTATCTTTATCAGTCTACCAAGATGAAGAAGACAGGGAGTAAGGCACGTGGTCGTGGAGCAGGGAGAGGACGTGGGGATTCTGTGCCTGCTGCAGGCACCAGTGACTCAGCATCCCCCAGTGTTTTACCAGGGAACAGTCCTTTATGTGCAGCTTTGTAGGAGCTCGCCGTACCCACTGCTGCGGGAGGACCAAATTGAAGCCATTGCCGGATGGATGGCAGCTAACACATCAACTTCAATTAGTTCCAGATCCTCTCAGGTCCTGAGCACTGAAGAGCACCCATCTGTCTTTTCACCACCTGCATAATTGCCCAGGCAGTCAGAGAGCCCTGGACAGGAGCCATATCTACTTCTGTTCTCTGAATCTCTGGGCTTGGAAAGAGGGGTTCAGCCAAACAGCATTCTAGAATCTGAAGAAGAGGTAGTATGCAGTGATGCGCAACAGCTTTGTCTCTCTGAATCTGAAGAGGCAGGTGGGCCAGTGCCTATGATGAGCACTAGGGTTGAGCGAAATGGGTCAGCCATTTTCAGAATGGCTGTGTGGGGTCGGCCATGAGGTCGGCGATCTTCTGAATCTGGTATCGGAATTCCGATACCGAGTTCCGATATGTTTGCAATATCAGAAATCGGTAGTGGAATCCATATTTAAGTGTAAAATAAAGAATTAAAATAAAAAATATTGCTATACTTACCCTCTGACGCGCCCTGGTACTAACCGGCAGCCTTCCTTCCTTAGAATCAGCGCGTGAAGGACCTTAGATGACGTCGCGGCTTGTGATTGGTCGTGCGACCGCCCATGTGACCGCTCACGCGACCAATCACAAGCCGCGACGTCACCGAAGGTCCTTCAAGCGCTAATTCTTAGGAAGGAAGGCTGCCGGAAAGAAGCAGGGCGCGTCCGAGGGTGAGTATATACCTAATAGGAATCGAAGCCACACAGCGCAGGAGCTCTGGAATGCCATCAATCAGCAGAGCGACGTGTGGTTTGTGCCAGTGAATCTCCAGCCAGGCATGGTAGTGTGTGACAACGGCCGAAATCTGGTGGCAGCTCTGGGCCTAGGCAACCTCACTCGCATCCCATGTCTGGCACATGTGCTCAACTTGGTTGTGCAAAGTTTTCTAAGGGACTATCTGGATTTTGATGCACTGCTGCACAAGGTCCGCATAGAGTGCGCTCACTTGTGGCGTTCCAGCATGGCAAGATCGCGCATTGCAGCTCTGCAGTGCCGATTCTGCCTTCCGGAACATGGCATCATATGTGACCTCCCCACCAGGTGGAATTCAACGTTACATATGTTGGAGAGGTTGTGTGAGCAGCAGGCAGCAGTAATGGAGTACCAGCTGCATCAGGCGCAAACAAGTCACACTGCACGCCGTTCACACTTCACCAGCACTGTGTGGGCCTCTATGAAGGACATCTGCCATGTTTTGCGTGCCTTCGATGATTCCACGTGGATGTCGAGTACTGATGATGCCCTAGTCAGCATGACTATCCCCCTTATCTGCCTGCTTGAAAAAACACTGCAAGCACTAAGGGAGGAGGTTTTGGAAGAGGTGGAGGATGAGGAGTCACAAATGCCATCTGCTTCTGGACAGTCTGCGCAACGTGGTTCCTCACAAAGGCCTAGAGAGGGGACACTATGTGAGGAGGATGAGGAGGAGTCATTAGAGGAGGAAGACATCTGTCCAGAGAAGGGAGGTACACAATGCTCTAGTAGTCAGTATGTAGAGCGAGGGTGTGGTGATGCGGAGCAGGCAGAGATCATGCCTCAAGCATTGGACAGCACTTCTTGGCCAGTTGGCAGTCTGCAGCACATGGTTGATTTCATGTAGCAGTGCCTGAGAAACGACTGCCGCATCGCTCACATTCTCAACATGGCTGATTATTGGGTGTCCATCCTCCTAGATCCTCGCTACCGGGACAAATTACAAAGCCTCATAACACTGTTGAACCGGGAGCGTAAAATGCGGGAATACCAAGATGCACTGGTGCATTCCATCATGTTCTCCATTCCACCCGAGAGCAGTGCTGCTAGTGCTTTACAAAGCAGCTCAGTGCATCGAGGCAGTGGAGGAAGCTCTGCACAAAGAGGGAGCAGAAGCAGCGCCTCAGCACAAGGCAAGACCAGTATGGCCTAAATGTGGCAAAGTTTTGTGTCCCCGCCACAAATGTCTACAAAATCACAGACGGCTCCAGTCAGCAGGAGGCAACGTTTCGGTCAGATAGTGACAAACTACATGTCTTGCCCTCTCAGTGTACTTCCAGACGGCTCTTTCCCCTTCAAGTTTTGGGTCTCTAAGCTGGATACATGGCCAGAGCTTAGCCAGTATGCATTGGAGGTGCTGGCTTGCCCTGCTGCTAGTGTACGTGAACGTGTCTTTAGTGCCGCAGGTGGTGTACTAACAGACTGCTGCATGCGACTATCCTCCGATAATGTTGACTGGCTTACTTTTCTGAAAATGAACAAGGCCTGGATCTCGCAGGAATTTGCCAGTCCTCATCCAGATTAAATAATTGGCTAGTAACAGTATCCAGGTCTCCTGTTGTGTTCATGTTTCTACCACCTGAACGGTAATCCCTGGGCTCTAACACCGCCAGTTGCTGCTCAGAAGTGCCGTCTGCACAGTCAACACATGCTCCAGTGTTATTGGGGTTCAGTAACGTCAGTTGATCCCCTGCTGTGTGTCCGGCAATTTCTCCTGCTCTATTCACATTCACACTACTGCTGATTTTAAACTTGCTCCAATTGGGCATCTGCCTCCACTCTGTTTCTAGTATTTACCCTGGGCTCCAACACTACCAGTTGCTGCTCAGAAGTGCCGTCTGCACAGTCAACCTTTGCTCCTGTGTTATTCGGGTTCAGTAACGTCAGCTGATCCCCTGCTGTGTGTCCGGCAATTTCTCCTGCCCTGTCCACATTCACACTGCTACTGATTTTAAACTTGCTCCAATTAGGCCTCTGCCTCCACTCTGTTTCTAGTATTTACCCTGGGCTCCAACACCACCAGTTGCTGCTCAGAAGTGCCCTCTGCACAGTCAACCCTTGCTCCTGTGTTATTCGGGTTCAGTAACTTCAGCTGATCCCCTGCTGTGTGTCCGGCAATTTCTCCTGCTCTGTCCACATTCACACTACTACTGATTTTAAACTTGCTCCAATTAGGCCTATGCCTCCACTCTGTTTCTAGTATTTACCTGGGCTCCAACACTGCCAGTTGTTGCTCAGAAGTGTCGTCTGCACAGTCAACACTTGCTCCTGTGTTATTGGGGTTCAGTAACATCAGCTGATCCCCTGCTGTGTGTCCGGCAATTTATCCTGCTCTGTCCACATTCACACTACTACTGATTTTAAACTTGCTCCAATTAGGCCTCTGCCTCCACTCTGTTTCTAGTATTTACCCTGGGCTCCAGCACTGCCAGCTGTTTCCTGGCAGTGTCTTTGCACGGGTACTCCCTCCTCCCAGCCTGGTTCCAGCAAGCCAGCTGTTTCCGGGTAGTGTTAATGTCACATTTGCCTCCAATACGTTGTCCTGTCGTGTTGCGGTCGGGTTAGCCGACTCTATGGTGCCTGCAGTTTAGTTGCTTCCTACCATATGTGGGCTGCAGGATCTGGCAATGAAGGCTGGTTCCATAGTGCCAATAGGACAAGCACCCCTGTAGGACTGTTGGTTTCGGTAACTCTGGCCGGCTCGCGTCCCTGCAACTTTTTTTTTCATGTGTACCTTCTGCTGCCTATCTGAGTTCCAGTACCATTAGCTGGTTCTTTGGAAGTCTATCTTGAATATGTCCCCCTGGGTTCCAGTAACATCAGCTGGTTCCAGGCAGTGTCTTTGGATTAGGTGCCTCCTTCTCGGTATCCGAGTTCCAACAACATCTGCTGGTCCTTGGTAGTGCTTTCTGGCACTGGTACCTCCTGCTTAGTAACCGGTTCCAGTACCATCAGCTGGTCCTCGGTAGTTCCATTGGCTCTTGTACCTTTGCTACCCATCTAGGTTCCAGTACCGTCAGCTGGTTCTCAGCAGTTCCTCAGCCTTCTTGTACCTTCTGCTGCATTTCCAAGTTCAAGCTTTTTTAAATGGTTTTTGGTAATCACTCTGGATCTCCCTGACGACGACCCTAAAGACGATGACCCTGAAAACCACCCCGAAGAAGACAACGACCTCGAAGACGACGACCCTGAAAACGACGACCCTGAAGACCACCCCGAAGAAGATGACCCCGAAGTCGACGACCCTGATGACGACGACCCTGAAGACCACCCCGAAGAAGATGACAACCCTGAAGACGATGACCCTGATGATGACAACCCTGAAGACCACCCCAAAGAAGACCAAGAAGATGACCCTGAAGAAGATGACCAAGAGGACAAAGAACAAGAAGACAACCACCAAGATACAAAAGAACAAGAGACAGAAGACCAAGAAGCAGAAGAACAAGAAGCTGCAGAAAAAAAAGCAGAAGAACATTAAGCATAAGACTAAAAAACAGAGCAAAATATATTATCTAAATTATAAGCAGAAGAAGACTAAGCAGTGTATTGGGGTGAGTCCGTTCCTCCTCGTTGTGCCCCTGGAAAATACCTGCTTGCTGCAGGCCAAACTGAATGCGGACAAATCCTGTTGTAAATATTTTGTGGCAGGCAGAACGGAAGGTGTAATCTTCAAACTTTAATAGATAACAACTACAGGAATGCCTGTCACAAATAAGAATATGATGAAGAAGAAGAATATGAAGAAGATGAAGAAGTAGAATATGAAGAAGGATAATAGTTGAATAAGAAGAATATGAAGAATGTAAAAAAAAAAGAATAATAGGAAGAAGGTGAAGAAGAAGAAGATGAATAAGGTGAAGAAGAAGTTGATGAAAAAGATGCTGCTGAGGACGATGAAGGAGAAAGTGTGGGAGAAGTAAAAAAGAAGGTGAATAGCATGGAAGTAGTGAAACATTAATATCTGACAAAATATAAAAAAGCTTAACATACAGTAGTCAATATATCTTTGTAACTCCGAACGTCTTAAAAAATTTTAATTCCTGTTATTCCATTTGATTGGGCTAAACCTTTATACCTTTAATGCCTCCTCCACCTCCCCCAATACATTCTACATTATTCTTAGTTGTTTTCCTTCATGTAGAATTAACCTACAAGGAAAGAAAGGGTTTATTTCTTTCCGATATTTGTGTCCCATTGACTTGCATTGGTTTCCTGTATCGGAATCGGCGATATCCGATATTTTTTGGGATATCAGTCCGATCCAATCCGATTCGATATTTCCCGATATCTGAAGGTATCGCTCAACACTAATCAGGACGCGTGAAACCAGCCTTATAGTCTGAAAAATACGGTAGCTGCTATAATGTCGTCTGCTGCTCTATCTGCCTGTCTCTGCAAGGTTTCTCACTGTTGTGAGTGTTGCTCACTGTTTCCCCTGTTATGACCTGGTGGTCAGGACAATAATGGACCTGGTGGTTAAGAGCACACGGAATGACCTGATAGTTACTGATAATATTGGACGAGCTCTGGGACGTGGGAACTCTGCTGACCGCAATCCCTAATCCTATCAACCACACTAGAAATAGCCGTGGATTGCTCCTAACGCTCCCTATGCAACTCGGCACAGCCTAAGGAACTAGCTAGCCCTAAAGATAGAAAAATAAAGCCTACCTTGCCTCAGAGAAATTCCCCAAAGGAAAAGGCAGCCCCCCACATATAATGACTGTGAGTAAAGATGAAAATACAAACACAGAGATGAAATAGATTAAGAAAAGTGAGGCCCAACTTACTGAACAGACTGAGGATAGGAAAGGTAGCTTTGCGGTCAGCACAAAAACCTACAAAAAGACCATGCAGAGGGCGCAAAAAGACCCTCCGCACCGACTCACGGTGCGGAGGCGCTCCCTCTGCGTCCCAGAGCTTCCAGCAAGCAAGACAACAATCCAAATAGCAAGCTGGACAGAAAAATAGCAAACCAGAGAAAAACAAGCAGTCACTTAGCTTCTGCTGGGAAGACAGGTCACAAGAACGATCCAGGAGTGAACTAGACCAATACTGGAACATTGACAGGTGGCATGGAGCAAAGATCTAAGTGGAGTTAAATAGAGGAGCCAGCTAACGAATTAACCTCATCACCTGTGGAAGGAAACTCAGAAACACCCACAGCAACAAGAGAAAGTCCATGGACAGAACCAGCCGAAGTACCATTCATGACCACAGGAGGGAGCCCGACAACAGAATTCACAACATTCCCCTTTCCAATGTGTTTGAAGACAGATTTGAGCTAGTTTTATTTTTCAGATTGGATGATGAGTTCAGAAAGGAGGGGGAGAGAAAGATATGCACATAAAGGGAGAAAAAGCATATATCTCACATAAGATAAAGGTATTTTATATACTACTAGATGGTGGCCCGATTCTAACGCATCGGGTATTCTAGAATATGTATGTATATCGTGCTTAGCACAGCCATGTAGTATGTAGCACAGCCACATAGTATATAACACAGCCACATAGTATATAACACAGCCACATAGTATATAACACAGCCACGTAGTGTATAACACAGACAGCTACGTAGTATATAGCACAGCCACGTAGTATATAGCACAGCCACGTAGTATATAGGACAGCCACGTAGTATATAGCTACCACATAGTATATACACAGCCCTCGTAATATATAGCGCAGCTCACGTAATGTATAGCACATCCCACATAATATATAGCACAGCCCACACAATATATAGCACAGCCCACGCAGTATATAACACAGGCCATGTAGTATATAACACAGCCACCTAGTATATAGCACAGCCACGTAGTGTATTGCACAGCCAGGCAGTATATAACACAGCCCATGTAATATATAGCACAGCCCACATAGTACATAACACAGCCCACGCAGTATATAACACAGCCCACGCAGTATATAACACAGCCCACGTTGTATATAGCAGTGTGGGCACCATATCCCTGTTAAAAAAAATTAAAATAAAAAATAGTTATATACTCACCCTTTGGCGTCCACCGATGCTGTCCCGATGCGCGCGATGCTGCTGCCAGCTTCCGTTCCCAGAGATGCATTGCAAAATTACCCAGATGACTTAGCGGTCACTGGGAACGGAAGCTGGCAGCAGCATCGAGCGCATCGGTGGATGACGGACCAATCAGCGACGCAGGATTTCCGTTACAGAAGTTAGTTACAGACAAACAGACGGAAGTACCCCTTAGAAAATTATATATATAGATATTACCGAGTTATACCAAGTTTGTTGAAACATCAGTGACAATTTTAACCCCTTTCTGACCTCGGACGGGATAGTACATCCGAGGTCAGAAGCCCCGCTTTGATGCAGGGCTCCGCGGTGAGCCCGCATCAAAGCCGGGACATGTCAGCTGTTTTGAACAGCTGACATGTGCCCGTAATAGGCGCGGGCAGAATCGCGATCTGCCCGCACCTATTAACTAGTTAAATGCCGCTGTCAAACGCAGACAGTGGCATTTAACTACCGCTTCCGGCCGGGTGGCCGGAAATGACGTCATCGCCGACCCCCGTCACATGATCGGAAGTCGGCGATACGTCACCATTGTAACATAGAGGTCCTTGAGACCTCTATGGTTACTGATCGCCGGTGGCTGTGAGCGCCACCCTGTGGTCGGCGCTCACAGCACACCTCCATTTCTGCTACATCGCAGCGATCAGCAGATCGCTGCTATGTAGCAGAGGTGATCGTGCTGTGCCTGCTTCTAGCCTCCCATGGAGGCTATTGAAGCATGGCAAAAGTAAAAAAAAAAAGTTGAAAAAAATGTTAAAAAAATAAAAAAAATATAAAAGTTTAAATCACCTCCCTTTCGCCCCAATCAAAATAAATCAATAAAAAAATATAAAATCTACGCATATTTGGTATCGCCGCGCTCAGAATTGCCCGATCTATCAACTAAAAAAAAGCATTAACCTGATCGCTAAACAGCGTAGCGGGAAAAAAATTCAAAACGCCAGAATTACGTTTTTTTTGGTCGCCGCGACATTGCATTAAAATGCAATAACGGGCGATCGAAAGAACGTATCTGCACCGAAATGCTATCATTAAAAACATCATCTCAGCACGCAAAAAATAAGCCCTCAACCGACCCCAGATCACGAAAATGGAGACGCTACGGGTATCGGAAAATGGCGCAATTTTTTTTTTTTTTACCAAAGTTTGGAATTTTTTTTCACCACTTAGGTAAAAAATAACCTAGTCATGTTTGGTGTCTATAAACTCGTACTGACCTGGAGAATCATAATGTCAGGTCATTTTTAGCATTTAGTGAACCTAGCAAAAAAGCCAAACAAAAAACAAGTGTGGGACTGCACTTTTTTTGCAATTTCACCGCACTTGGAATTTTTTTCCCGTTTTCTAGTACATGACATGCTAAAACCAATGATGTCGTTCAAAAGTGCAACTCGTCCCGCAAAAAATAAGCCCTCACATGGCCAAATTGACGGAAAAATAAAAACGTTACGGCTCTGGGAAGGAGGGGAGCGAAAAACGAACACGGAAAAACAAAAAATCCCAAGGTCATGAAGGGGTTAAAAAGAATGGAAACTTCCCAGATGAATGAAAAGAAAAAGCTAAATTTAGCTGTCAACTCAGGATTGACAACTAATGTGAGAAGAAAAATAAAGAGTTCATTATCTGTTACCCAGCATACAGCAAAATTACAAGTGGGATTATTAATGAGGAAAATCATTGCTAGAGATTATTATAGAATCACCTAATGGACATTGTCAGGAGCTGATTAGCGAAAATAGGAAAATCAATGTGGCTGAATCTAAAGTTCACACAAATTTAGATGATTTTGCATTAGAAAATAAAGGAATTAATCAGTTCTGATTTATTTAACATTTATTACAGCTGAACTAATTCAAGTCCAGGATATGTAGTCAAGGCAGTTACAGTCGAAGTATAGTTATGAGATCAGCATCACCTATTCTTTGTACCACATATTATGTAAAAATTTCTTTGCCACTTAAATAAGCACTGGCATCAAATTTTCATCTTATTAATGTATGGCAATAATCATATTATATAGCACTGTGTACATAGAATTTCTCATTTTACCTTTCGGCCCAGCTCATTTCTGTCTTATCCATTAAGTCTATGACATCACATGATTAAAAACTGACTAGCTGAATCCTTATACACAAATGGTCAAAATTGTTGGTACCCCTCATTTAATGACAGAAAAACCCACATTGGTCACAGAAATAACTTAAATCTGACATGAGTTTTATTTGTTTTTTAAATTCTGTGGAAGCATGGTTGAAAAGCACTGTCTGAATTTTATTTGTTCATTTTTATAAATTTTTTATTTATTATTACTTTTGTGATATTCAAGTTATTTCTGTGACCATTGTGGGTTTTCCTGTCATTAAATGAGGGGTACCAACAATTTTGACCACGTGTGTAAGGTCTATGTAGAAACAGGGAGACAATTTTCCTTGTTTGAGTAATCAGTCACTGCCAAAGTTCCTGGCAGGTAGAGGAGAGGAGCAGCTAGGTCAGGAATTGAGGAGGGAGATGGTAAATGCAGGGAAGAGAGACTTCCTGGCTAGAAACATAAAATAAGCAATTGCAAGTAGAGATAAGCGAACTTGTTCAGAAAACATTCATCAATCTCTAATTCGGCACAGACGAAGCACATTAGGATTCGTGTTCCGTTTCCCGAGCATTTTTCCTCAAAGTCAGCAAAGTTTGGTCAAAGATTGGTAAATAGGTTTCCACTACTGCTTTTGTTTTGACTTTGTCTAGGATAGTGGTGCTGTATGATAAGTGATGAGCCGAGGGAATGTGTTTTAGGGGGTGTGTCTAGGTCAGAGGAGCAGAGGAGTGTGATTTTTTTTACATAATAACTTAATGTATGTACATTTTCAGCAGCCAATCATTGCCAGAAACCATCTACAACGTCATGACGCAACAGCTTCTTTGATTGGCTGCCGAAGTCACATCTCCCTGTCCATGTTAAAAGCAGACATCTTGTTTTGCTGGTGACATTTTCTCAGTGTAAAAGCACAAAGAGACAGCTCCTGATGCTGATGCAAGTGAACTTATCGTTTAGTTAGATAAGATTCTGTCCTGTGTGAAAGCGAGCTTCCAGCATCTAACTAGTTTGTGCTAATACTATTGCACGGGCAGAAGTCTACATTTCCAACTCAAAATCATTTGCGCTAAACCTGTGTTTCAGTCAGGAATAAGAAGGCCCCATTTGCTAATAAAAATAGTTAAGCCTAGTATTGAGGTTCAGCCAGGATGCCCAACAATAACATTAGGGTTAAACCACCAAGGTGAATGTCTACTTATTTCTCTACATTTCAGTTCACTTGTTGTGTATGTCCTATTCTAATGTATAATGTCCTTCTGTCAACAAACTGTCATGTCAACTATGTAATTCCTTTATGATTTTTATGTTTTAAGTCGTGCTGCTGTGATACCATAATTTCCCACGGGATCAATAAAGTGTATCGTATCGTATCGTATCGTATCGTATCGTATGTGCTAATCCAAATAGTTTGCGCTTAAATTGTGCTTCCATCAGGAATCAAGAGGTCCCATTTGCTAATCCTAATAGTTAAGCCTAAAATTGGAGTTCAGCAAGGATTACCCATTTGCTAATCAAAATCTTTAGACCTAAAATTGAAGTTAAGCCAGGATGTGCTATTTGCGAATCCAAATTGTTTGGGCTAATATTGAGTTTCAGTCAGGAATCAGGTGGCACTATTTGCTAATCCAAATTGTTAACTCTAATATTGGGCTTCAGCAAGGAGTCCCCATTTGCTAATCCAAATCATTTGGGCTAAAACTGTGTTGCAATCAGGAATCAAGAGGCTCATTTGCTAATCAAAATCATTAGGACTAATTTTGGGGTTCAGCCAGGAGAACCCATTTGTTGATCTAAATTGTTTAGGCAAAAACTGTGTTGCAGTCAGGAATCAGGGGGGGGGGGGGCCTTTTGCTAATGTAAATCTAGGCCTAATATTGAGGTTCAGCAGGAGGCCCTATTTGCTAATCCAAGTTGTTTCAGACAAAATTGTGTTGCAGTAAGAAATCAGGAAGCCCCAAATGCTAATCAAAATCATTAAGCCTAATATTGGGGTTCAGCCAGGATGCCCCATTTGCTAATCAAAATTTGTAGGCCTAATATTGGGGTTCAGCTAGGAGACTCCATTTGCTAATACAAACTGTTTGGGCTAAAACTGTGTTGCATTCAGGAATCAGGAGGTCCCATTCACTAATCAAAATCATTAGGCCTAATATTGTGGTTCAGCTAAGAGCCCTCATGTGCTAATACAAATTGTTTGGGCTAAAACTATGTTGCAGTCAGGAACCAGGAGGCCCCACTCGCTAATCAAAATTATTAGGCCTAATATTGGGGTTCAGCTAGGAGGCAACATTTGCTAATCCAAATTGTTATGGCTAATAATGTTGTTCAGGCACACTATCTAAGAAAATAAATGCTAATTATTCATTTAGTGACAGGTGACTGACAGGTTTGGGCCTAAGGTTTTGAAACAGCTGGTTAAAAGAGGGGAAAGGTACAAACAACATGAGTGGGAAAAAGCGAGGTTGTGGTGGAAGAGGGAATAGGCTTGATATTCGTCATGTATGTGGGTTAAGTGATAATGTTACTGAAAGCTCAACTGAACAAATGCCATCTGGTCCTGTCCAAAGACAACTGACAATATCTGTTACTGGACGGACTACTCGAATTCCTTTCTTTGGCAGCCGCAAAGAGGCACACGTTGTAGATGAGGGCCAGAAAAACCATGTGATCCAGTGTATGGCAAGAGCTGCATCAAGTGGTCTCTCCTCCTCATCCTCCACCTTAACATTAAATACAAAACAATCCCCAAATGTGGCACCCCAATCACTGTTGTTTATACCTGCGTCACAAATTTCCAACTACCTAACTGACTGTGGGGAACCACAGAAGGGCCAGTCTGCAGAGCTGTCCATACATTGTATTGCATGGGCATCAGATATCTGCTCCAAAGATTGACAGAACCCAGAGAAGGTAAGCATCAACACCAATGCCTAAAATTTTTCCTGTTTGATCAAAGTAGGGTCCGAGTAGAATTTAGACACTCATCACCAGACGTTAACCCTTGGGGGATGGAGGTGACATTGAAGATATTCAGATATCAAAAGCACATGTCGATTGCACTGCGGTGTCAGGGCAGGAAGAGGAGGAGGGTGACTGTCAGGGCTAGGAGAGGGAGAACAAAGACGATGATGATGAGGTTTGTAGATCCCACTGCGTGTGAACCCAGAGGCATGCAGGGGAGTAGCTCAGCAAGGGAAGTGGATGAGGAGGAAGATGAGAAGATTGCATTGTGGCTGGCAGTACAGAAACAGAGTGATGCAACCATGACAAGCACTGCATCATCAGCCAGAACTGTGGCCGTGGACAGCGCAGGTTACGGGTCTGCAGCTCGCAGGGGTGGCAAGGGTTACCTTGCCAGGGCCTTCCTTGAAACCGCAATCGATGGTACAAGTCACTTTATCTGCCAACTTTGCAAAAAACGACTCACTAGAGGCAACAATTGCAATAATTTGACTACTATATACATGAAGCAGCACATGAGAGTTCAACATGCCTTTGTCTGGGCCATCTCATCCACCACATCTGCTGCTTCTTCCTTCTCCATCATCATGCCAAGTGTTCTCACAAAGGTCTTCGCAGAACGTCTACTTGTTTACCACCTACATTTAAGTGAGAGACCATCAGCTTTTATGGAAGTGGACATGCCAGTTTTTTTGTTTCAACGAGCACACCACATCTTTCTCAACCCACCATAGTATTCCTGCCTGCACCTCACTCACAGTCCAGCTGTTTGTCCTGTTCACCCTATTCCACCCCCTGTCAGCACAGCAGCCAACCCTCTGTCCCACAGTTGTGGTCACATCTGTTGTCCATGAGATGCTGATTTTCTACCTGGTGCATACAGATGATTTCCAAAAGTTTAATGCCATCGCAGTCCCCGGTACCAGTTGCCCAGTCTCCATTACTTCTCTACTTCTGTAAGAAAGCTGTGCCTGCACTACCACAGCATGTCACAAATAACATCACCCATTCATTGAAAGAATCTATGTTTGCTAGGGTGCATTTTACCATTGATGCCTGAACAACCAAACATGGGCAGGGACATTACATCTCGCTGACTGGGCATTGTGTGACTCTGGTGGCTATGGGGGCAGGAGGTCAAGGGGCTGCTCCACAAGTCTTGGAATCCCCAAGGCTTGCAGGACAAACCTCTGTATCTAACAGTTCCATCACTGCTTTTAGCTCCTCTAAGGCCTCCAACTGTGCCCTCAACCTGTCCTTTAATGAGACATGCATTTCAACAGTGCAGAGAGAATTCCTCCACCTCTGTACTGCACAGCCAGTGCTCACCGCAATTAGGCAGTGTTTAAATTAATATGCCTTGGAGATCGCAGTAACACAGCTCTCCAGGCCGAGTAAGAGCAATAGCTGTCTGAACCTGGAGCCATGGAGGGCCGTGTGTGATAACGGTGCGAACTTACTTCCAGCGTAGCCTCACACAGGTGCCTTGCATAGCTCACATCCTCAATTTCAGGAATTTCTTCTCCACTATTTCAGCCTGGATGTGTTGCTGCAGAAAGCACGGTCGCTGTGTTCTCACTTTCACTGATCGCACCTCCAGGTCATCTACTTGTTCCACTTCTTTGCTTCCTGTTGCGCCGGGAAAGGTCAGAGAGGCCCAGTGCCTACACACTGCAGTACTTTGCTCAACAGGGCAGGCAAAGTATGCCTGTGTAGGAGCCGCGACAGGAAGCAAAGAAGAGGACGTCATCGTATTAAGATGGGAGGTGCTGGACCCGTACCGCAATGCCCATCGGACCGCACCTGGACCGCCCCTGGGTGAGTATAATCTAACTTGTTTTTCTTATCTTTCAGGTTACATCGGGGGCTTATCTACATTATAGAATGCTGTAGACAAGCCCTTGATGGCGGTGGCCGAAGCTTATAGGGCCAAAATGGGGTGACAGATTCCCTTTAACATAAAGCTGTAGTAATCATTGTTTTAACTAATGCTGAGACTAATCAATTCAAAATTAATCACATTTCTTAAGAATTTCCCCAATCTTTTGAAGTCTGGTGGCTATTAATTTTTTTTTTCAATTTAAAAGTATCCATCTAAATAATAGTCACCTATCTTATGTTTTACGGGATTCTTTTGAGCACTTGAAAAGTGTGGAATAATAGCGAAAGAATATATTCATTGGCCCTAGGCAGGGGAGCAGAACGTACTAAATAGTGTTAGGAGAGCAGGAATCCTGTCTCTAGCTGCTTTGATGTCTTCCATACATTGAGCACAGACTCCAACCACTAAATCATACAAAACTAATGATTAGAGAGAAAGCATGGAGAGAAGAAAATTGGTGAAAAATGCAAGATACAACATATTTAATGACCAGAATTAGTTTTATTCCCAATGAACACATAACAGCTTATTATGAAAAGTCACCTGAAATAACAGGTACACTTTAAGACCAAATAATAGCAGCCTGTTATTGTGTTTTGACACTGGAGACATTAAAAATATTTTGGAAAGTTCATTTCGGAAAACATGATAGATCTCCATTTTTATTTTATCAAGTAATAATATTTGAATTGTGCACCTCATATTATAAATACTTATTCTACATACAAATAAAGAACTTGCCTATCATCAATGGCTATGTATAAAATTTTCAGAGTACAGATACATTTTAGAGAAAAAAAGCCTATATGTCTGTACTTGCCTACTTTTCAAAATGTATATTGTCATTACATTGCTACAGCCTGAAAAGAATACATAGATTTTTGCATCTCAGTACCTTGTAAAAACCTTATTTTGGTACTGTAACTCAAATAAATACGCGACCCAAAGGTATAAAACTCCTAATATTACATTGTAAACCTGCTGACAAATGCATAATAAATAGAATTTGTGAAAATCATTCAAAAAACAGCAGCATTGTAGCAATGAACAATTCACATGGTTTATACCTCACTATATCTAAGGCACAATATTTCATTATTCTGCATGGTTTTCTTTTGCATTTTTTTTTCTAGAAATCTATTAGCATGCAGGCTATAGTATTTTCCAAACCTAAAAGAAAGGCATAAACACTAGATAAAAATAAAGATTTCATTAACTTAAAATGCAAACACATTTATTATTATTATCATTATTATTATTATTTTTATTTTTTTCTGATACATTTGTTTATTGCAAAAAATTGGCTTCAAAATAGTTTTTTTTGACTATTGACTATTTTATTCTTCTTTATAAAACAACACTTATTAAATTCTGTTGGCAGCTGTATGGCAAAAACTCACAAAAATGCATTTATTCATGCAGCTGTTGACAGATATCTGCTTTAAATTTAATTCAAATGTGAAAAACCGGGTTTTCATTTGAAATATATAACTTTTGTAAAGAAATAGATGTCTAATAACAATGTCAGGCTAGGTTACAAACAAATGTGATTACACAAAAACTTCAATGATCATTTGTTGAAATGTGATTATATTAATAAAATGGGACAACAAGTTGCATCCTATTAATAAGAAAATATACTATGGATAGGTAACTATCTAATGCACAGTTCTTCAGAATGCATCATTGCAACAGTCATTCTTAACTAGATTATGTTACTCTTGATATGTACAGACGCGCCCATTAGAGATGATAGGCTCTTTTGAAATTCAAATTTGTCAGTTTTGTTGAATATGCCAAAAAATATTTAATTTCCAGCAAATAAGTTTAACACAAATCTCAGTTCTGCAAAACCTCTTGTTGTCCAGAAAATGCATGCATAATACTCTAAATTCCTCTTGGAGTCTATTGAATCCTTTTTGAACTGCGCAATTCAAACACAATCTTGTTAGGTACAGATTACTTTGACACTATCTGGCAAGGGAAAATAATAACTGATGATAACCAACAGACTACTTCACAACATAATTCAGTATCAGACATTTTACTTAGATTGTAAAAACTATCCAAAAATTAATCTTTTTTGAAGCAAGATGTCTGCTTTGCTGGTGTTTACACACAGGCGATGCAAACAGAAGACATTGTGGCTTTTCACACATAGTGGTGCAAAAATATCCCTGTTTTGAGAGTGTCAAGTGATTTATGAAAGTAACAATAGTTTTTTAACAAGCCATTCAAAAATTATCCTTTTATTAAGAGATCAAATGCAGATGTATTATTTTGCAAAGAATGTAAAAATATACACTAGCGCTCTGAAGATACAGATGGACTGAGGGTAAAAATAATAATAATAATAATAATAATCTTTATTTATATAGCGCCAACATATTCCGCAGCGCTTTACAGTTTAACAGTTTCAAACACAACAGTCATAAGTAACAACGTTAACAATACAATAATTAAAGTGAAATAAGACGACCCTGCTCGTGAGAGCTTATAATCTACAATGAGGTGGGGGAGATACAAAGTACAGGTGTGTATTTACAATGATGTATTTACAATGATGGTCCAGCCATCTTCATGGGGTGGGGGATGGATGGGGATAGTGAATGGGCTACACACACACACAAACATAACATGCCTTTGATTACTGAATGTGATAGGCTGCTCTGAACAAATGTATTTCGAGCGAGCGCCTAAAACTATGCAAATTGTGGATGGTCCTAATATCTTGGGGTAGAGCATTCCAGAGGATTTGCGCAGCATGGGAGAAGTCTTGGAGTCGGGAGTGGGAGGTACGGATTAGTGCAGAGGTTAGTCGAAAGTAATTTGCAGAGCGCAGCGGTCGGCTAGGCCGATAGACCGAAATGAGGGAGGAGATGTAAGGGGGCGCCGCACTGGGGAGAGCTTTGTGGGTGAGAACAAGTACTTTGAATTGTATCCTGTAATGAATGGGCAGCCAGTGTAACGACTGGCGAAGAGCGGACGCGTCCGAGTAATGACTAGCCAGATGGACGACCCTGGCTGCTGCATTAAGCATTAAAAAAGCTTCAGAGAGATACACAGACTTGTATGGTAATCTGTGAGGACAAGTCAAGAGAAATAAATATGGAGAAATCTGTCACTCAGCAAAAGATACAAAAGTGGAACTATAATTTTATAAAATGTCAGACAAGCATGTGTTTATGTGTAAAAACAGACCTATTAAGCCAAACACAGTAATTATTGGAAAATTCATTATTATCTGAGAGGAACAGTAATTATAAAATTAAGAGTCTTGCTGGAAATGTCATTCAATTTCCATATATCTGCAGTGAAGACTGTCACTGTGCTCCATGCCAGAAATAGTTAAAAGACAATAGTAGTAGCTTCAATAAAGTGCTATTTGCTTAATTGTATAACTTTTCCTTATCAGTGGTGCATTGTTAAACTCTTTACAAGATTTAGTTCTCACTGAACCTTCTGTCTGACCCTGTCAGTGGATCACACATGGAGGCTCACTGCGGAAGAAAATGCTGTCTCTGTGGAATCGAGGAGATGTGCAAACGCAAGCTGGCAAAGGATGACAGATCAGAGGAGAAAGCCACATGTGTAGAGCCAGGGGTGCTCCGGCCAGCACCATCCCTGAACATTAAAGCAAAGATGGGCATGTGACATCATGGAATATGGAGTCCAGATGGAGCTTGAAAGAAGAAAAACAATTTGTTTAGTGGAATGCTCCTTTCCCCTTCACCAGGGTGTTTGCTCCAGATGGTGCAGAGGAGCAGTTTATAGTCATCAACTCCACCCCCCCTCCAGGGTGTCCATGGTTCCTCCAAGTAAATGGGGCATTTTTACAGAAATACTACTAGAATCCTGCAGAAAACTTATATCTTCTGGTAATAAAATGTCAAAGAATAAAAAAAACATTATTGATGAATAAGACAGTACAAAGTTTAATAATAAAAAACAAAGGGCATTCAAAATCTTGAAAGCTGAGAATACTGAAATAGTATTTCAAGAGTCTAATGATCTAAATAAGAAATGTAAAAATAAATCAAAGTTATCAACTGAGAAACAAATTGCCAACAATAAAATAAATCCCAATTTTTTTTTATAAATACATTAATGCCAAAAAGAAAAAACTTGATGGTATTGACCCCTTAAATGATGACAACAGTAAGATAATCACAGAGGATAAAGAAAAGGCTGAGATATTAAATAGCACTTTTCATCTTTGTTCACCAGTGAACTGTCTGTTACAGGGATCATTCAATGAGACAAAAATCTAAATTCACAACCTGATATAACACAAAAAGAAGTGCATCTACATCTGAGCAATTTAAACACTGACAAATTCCCTGTCCCAGCTGGCATTTATCCATGGATACTGAGGGAATTGAGCTCAATAATTGACAGACCACTGCATCTCATATTCTTAGACTCTCTTGTAACAGCGATAGCGCCACAGGATTGGAGAATGGCTCACGTGGAACTGACATTTAGGAAAGGTAAGAAGGTGTTTGCAGGCAACTACCATCAGGTAAGCCTGATATCAGTAGTGTGCAAAATTTTTGAGGGCATTATAAGAGATGACCTGTAGAAATATATTGTAGATAATAATATAGTAACTGACAACCAGCATGGATTCATGAAGAATACGTGGTGTGTAACTAATATGTTGGGTTTCTATGGGGAGGTACAGTGGATCCGGAAAGTATTCATACCCCTTTACATTTTTCATTCTTTGTTTCAATACAGCCTTTTCGTAAATTCAAATAAGTTCATTTTTTCACATTAACGTACACTCTGCACCCCATCTTGACTGAAAAAAACAGAAATGTAGTAATTTTTGCAAATGTATTAAAAAAGAAAAACTGAAATATCACATGTTCATAAGTATTCAGACCCATTGCTCAGTATTGAGTAGAAGCAACCTTTTGAGCTAGTACAGCCATAAGTATTCTTGGGAATGATGCAACAAGTTTTTCACACCTTGATTTGGTGATACTCTGCCATTCTTCCTGGCAGATCATCTCCAGTTCCGTCAGGTTGGATGGTGAGCGTTGGTGGGCAGCCATTTTCAGGTCTCTCCAGAGATGCACAATTGGGTTCAGGTCAGGGCTCTGGCTGGGCCAGTCAAGAATGGTCACAGAGTTGTTCTGAAGCCACTCCTTTGTTATTTTAGCTGTGTGCTTAGGGTCATTGTCATCTTGGAAGGTGAACCTTCGGCTAAGTCTGAGGTACAGAGCACTCTGAAAGAGGTTTTCATCCAGGATAACTCTGTTCTTGACCGCATTCAGGTTTCCTTCAATGACAACCAATTGTCCCGTACCTGCAGGTGAAAAACACCCTCATTGCATGATGCTGCCACCACCATGTTTCACTGTTGGGACTGTATTGGGCAGGTGATGAGCAGTGCCTGGCTTTCTCCACACATACCACTTAGAATTATCACCGAATTGGTCTATCTTCATCTCATTCTTCGTCTCATCAGACCAGAGAATCTTATTTATCATATTCTGGGAGGCTTTCATGTGTTTTTTCTATGCGGGCTTTCATATATCTTACACTGAGGAGAGGCTTCCATAGGGCCACTCTGCCATAAAGGCCTGACTGGTGGAGGGCTGTATTGATAGTTGACTTTGTGGAACTTTCTCCCATCTCCCTACTGCATCTCTGGAGCTCAGCCACAGTGATCTTGGGGTTCTTCTTTACCTCTCTCACCAAGGCTCTTCTCCCACAATTGCTCAGTTTGGCTGGATGGCCAGGTCTAGGAAGACTTCTGGTTGTCCCAAACATATTCCATTTAAGTATTATGGAGGCCACTGTGCTCTTAGGAACCTGGAGTACTGCAGAAATTGTGTTGTAACCTTTGCCAGATCTGTGCCTTGCCACAATTATGTCTCTGAACTCCTTGGCCAGTTCCTTTGACCTCATGATTCTCATTTGGTCTGGCATGCACTGTGAGCTGTGGGGTTTTATATAGACAGGTGTGTGCCTTTCCAAATCAAGTCCTATCAGTTTAATTAAACACAGCTGGACTCCAATGAAGGAGTAGAACTATCTCAAGGAGGATCACAAGGAAATGGACAGCATGTGACTTAAATATAAGTGTCTGAGCAAAGGGTCTGAATACCTATGACCATGTGATATTTCAGTTTTTCTTTTTTTATTAAATTACTACATGTCTGTTTTTTCAGTCAAGATAGGGTGCAGAATGTACATTAATTTGAAAAAATGAACTTTTTTGAATTTACCAAATGGTTGCAATGAAGCAAAGAGTGAAAAATTTAAAGGGATATGAATACTTTCCATTCCCACTGTAAGTGCAAATCTGGATTTAGGTAATGCGGCTGATGTGATTTATATGGATTTTGCAAAGGCATTTGGTACAGTTCCACACAATAGCCTTATAGTGAGGCTGCCTATGATAAAGCAGCAGCCATGGATGTTCCCACCACCTCCAAAAAAGACAAAAAGAAGAAAAAAAGTTTGTCTTTAGTTTTAAATTTGGCCCTCTTGACAACTACATCAGGACCATCATACGTAAAAATTGATGTATTTTACGACAAGATACTGACCTTAAAGAAATAATAGATAGGGGACCTCTCTTCGCTAGCCGTCGCAGTAGAAACATTAGAGACAGCATAGTCCGCAACCGCTTTGTTACTACCAAAAATAATTGGCTCACGGATAGTATCCCTAAAGGCAACTTCACATGTGGGGGTTGCAATTTCTGCAAGTACCATCATACAGGTACTAGAATTAGAGTAGGTCATATCCAGCATACTGTACGGGACTTTATTTCTTGCAGGACTACCCATGTCGTCTACGTTCTTTTTTGTCCGTGTAGACGCTTCTACATTGGCAAAACATTTTGCCCGCTATTTGTTCGGATTAGGGAGCATTTTTATTCCATTAGAACAGGGAAAGGAGCTCCGAGGTTAATAGACCATCTACACACTTACCATGCAGGAGATGCCCAAGTACTGAGATTTGCGGGTTTGGAGCGGGTTTCGTTGCCTGAGGGAGGAGGGGATTTGTGCCGCCTCCTGCTGTGCAGGGAAGCCAGATGGATCCTGCGCGCAGACGCAGCAGGACCATCTGGCTTGAATGACAAAGTCGACATTTCAGTTTTCTTATAAAAGTGTCTCAATCTTTGTTTCTAAAAGCTATATTCGGTTTATTTGTTGTTCTCAGTATGTGCTATTTTATCATTGTTGTTTTTAACATCATTTTGCTTTAAATGTAACACTGTTTATGTTTGGAGTCCAGGGGGAGGAGTTTGGGATCCGGATGGGTCTATAAAACTCCTTACTGTTCCACTCAGCGTTAGGACCCGTTGAAGTGCCGTAGAGCACGAAACGATTGTTGTCCGTGGCTGACTCTATCCCTCCCTGCTATCCGTTTGTTTATATGTCCTAATAAAGTTATATTCACCGCAACAGGGTAAGTGCGCGCCTACTTTTTTCTATTTTGCCATTGGATTCTGTATACATTTTTTCTGGCAGCAGCACCCCATTGATTCAGGTGTAGAGGATTCATACAGCCAGTATCACTTTCTGTGGTGCTAGACCGATAATATAATACGGTCATTGAGTCTGACCTTTGAGCAGTGCGGATGTGTGTTTTTTCTACTATTGGACTACAGAAGCAAGGACTGGGGAAAACTATATGCAGATGGGTAAGGAATTGGCTAAATGACAGGAAACAAAGTTGTAATAAAAGGAACATTCTCTAAGCGGGATATAGTCAGCAGTGGGATACTGCAGGGATCTGTGCTAGGACCGATTCTTTTTAACCTCTTTATTAATGACCTTGTGGATGGGATTGAGAATAAAGTGTTAGTCTTTGCTGACGACACCAAACTATGTAGGATATTAAAATCTCATCTTGACATTACAATATTGCAACACAATCTGAATGAGATTACTGAATGGTCAAACTCTTGGCAAATGAGATTTAATATAGATAAATGTAAAGTAATGCACCAAGGACAGAGTAATCCTATTTGCTGCGTATACATTAAATGGGAGTATACTGTGGACTACAGAACAAGAGAAGGACTTGGGTAATCTGGTTACAAGTAAGCTGAGCAGCAGTACTCAATGTCAAGCAGCAGCCACAAAAGCAAGCATGTTTTGGGCGGTGTTCGAGTCGTTCGACGAACTCGAACAATTTGCTTAAAATTCTGCTGTTCGAGTTTCTGTTTGATAACTGTTTGTTCACCAAAAGCCTCACTTGATTTGCACATTAAAACTGTTTATCAATGTTAATTGTCTGTTTCAGTGTATAGTGGGTGGGGGGAGCGGGGGATAGATCTGTGCTGAAATAACGCCGATCTCCTTTTTTTTTCTTTCCCGCATTTACAGTGGGGCGGGGCAGTCTCTCAGCCTATCAGCAGTGCACACACACACAGAGCTAAGTGCATGTGATGCACACAAGCAGAGGCAGGGCATGTGTCATTGGCTGTGTATGTCCTTGCCCTATAAGAACCAGCCACTTTCCCCATCGCCACCATTTCCTCAATGCTGCAGCTTAGTGTTAGATGGCACCACTGCTGCTGTGGGTGCCATAGAGTATAAGAGTGTTTTTTGTGAGCGAATTTTCAGTTAGATAGAGAGATATAGGTTTAGGGAGTCGGGGTTGGGACTTGTTGTAATATCAGCCCTTTTCAGGGCAGGTTACAGCAGTTCGTAGCACTTTTTTACAGGCAGGACTGTGCCAGTGCTGTGCAAGTGTTTATCACAGCATTTGGTGTAATCTAGCTCAGCCAATCCTTTTGGGCTACTAGCATTGTATGGTAGTCATCTGAGTAGCCTGCCTGTGTATCTAAATTTTTACTGCATCTAACCCAGTAAATCATTTTGGGTCTAGTAGCAGTGTCTGCACGTCAGCGGAGTAGCCCGCTTGTGAAGCTAGATACACCACTTGTGTATCTAAATTTTTACTGCGGGTACTTTCACACTGGCGTTTTTTGGAATACGTCGCAATGCGTCGTTTAGGGGAAAAAACGCATCCTGCAAAGTTGTTTGCAGGATGCGTTTTTGCCCCATAGAGCAACATTACTGACTCATTGCGACGTATTGACACACATCGCAACCGTCGTGCGACAGTTGCGCCGTGTTGTGGCGGACCGCCGGGAGCAAAAAACGTTAAATGTAACGTTTTTTGCTGCCGATGGACCGCTTTTTCTGACCGCGCATGTGTGGCCGGAACTCCGCCCCCACCTCCCCGCACCTCACAATGGGGCAGCGGATGCGCCGGAGAAATGCATCCGCTGCACCCGTTGTGCGGCGCATCAAACTCTAGCGTCGGAATCTTGGCCCGACACAATGCGACGGGCCGAATCCGACGCTAGTGTGAAAGTAGCCTAAATCATTTTGGGCCTAGTAGCAGTGTCTGCACGTCAGCAGAGTAGCCCGTCTGTGAAGCTAACTACAACGCCTGTGTATCTAAATTTTTGCTGCATCTAACCCAGTAAATCATTTTGGGTCTAGTAGCAGTGTCTGCACATCAGCGGAGTAGCCCTCCTGTGAAGGTAGCTACACCACCTGTGTATCTAAATTTTTACTGCATCTAACCCAGTAAATCATTTTGGGCTTAGTGGCAGTGTCTGCACGTCAGCGCAATAGCCCGCCTGTGAAGCTAGCTACACCGCCTGTGTATCTAAGTTTTTACTGCATCTAACCCAGTAAATCGTTTTGGGCCTAGTAGCAGTGTCTGCACATCAGCAGAGTAGCCCGCCTGTAAAGCTAGCTACACCGCCTGTGTATCTAAATTTTTATTGCATCTAACCCAGTAAGTCATTTTGGGTCTAGGAGCAGTGTCTGCACATCAGTGGAGTAGCTTGCCTGTGAAGCTTGCTACACCGCCTGTGTATCTAAATTTTTACATCATCTAACCCAGTAAATCGTTTTGGGCATAGTAGTAGCAGTGTCCGCATGTCAGCGGAGGAGCCCGCCTGTGAAGCTACCTACACCGCCTTTGTATCTAATATTTTTTTACTGCATCTAACTCAGTAAATCGTTTTTGGCCTAGTACCACAGTTTTGGCCACTAAGCTCTGCTCGGCTACCGTCCATTGTTTTTTGTGCCAACAACTACACAGTTGCCAATTAGTAATGCACAAAAATGAGTGGCAAAGGGCCTGCTGCTGGTGGAAAGGGGAATAGGTGTGTTGGAAAGGGAAAAAAGGCTAGGTTTGTGGGGTAGGCGGTAAAGCAACAGTAACATCTACATAAGAAAGACCATCTTCAAGCCAAAGTAAGATGTCTACTTCATTTAGTGGACAATCTGATATGATCCCTTTCTTACGACCATCGCTACAAGCATTGCTACAAATTCCAGATGAGGCACAAAAACAGCAGGTGCTTGAACGGATATCAAGTGCTCGTTTAAGTGGACTCTCCTCCACCTCAACTTCAGCATAACAAATACTCCAGTCTTCAGAGGTATCACCCCAATCGCACTTGCTTCCTCACAGCTCCCAAGACTCCAGCAGCCCGTCTGAGTATGGGGTAACACAGATGGTTGAGTCTGCAGAGCTGTTTACTCATACTATAGCCTGGGAATCAGAGGTCTGCTCCAGAGCTTCTGTGAATCTAGACGAGGAATGATCTGCACTTATGCCCAGAATCTTTGTGAGTTGGATCCAGGCCCAGATGAAGAAGGTTCTGAGCATAATGTAGGCCCTCGTTGCCAAACTGTAACTCCTGTTGGTGGAGACAATGAGGAAGATGATGATGAGACTGAGATACCTGATTGGAACGAAAACTTGAATTTTCGGTCAGGGCAGGAAGAGGTTGGCTCTGAGGACGACGGGTGTGAGAACACACAGGGTGATGATGATGAGTTTGGAGACCCCACTCACTGTCAACCCACAGTCCGCCAGTCCATGAGGTCAGCAGAGGAGGTGGAGGAGGATGTTAGTGATGACAAGGTTAGGTTGCGCCTTCCTGGACAGAGATGGAGTACTGGAAGCACATCAACAACTGCATCCTCAACCACAACTGTGCCTCTGAGCACAAGTCATGGTGGCTCTTCAAGTTGCATGGGCTCTAAGCCTTGCATTGCCTGGGCATTTTTTGAGATCGCAAAGGATGACCCAACTCATGTTGTCTCTAAGATTCGTCACCACAATCTCAGTAGAGGCCAAAAAATGAATAGTTTGAGTACTTCTTGCATGAACCGTCACATGGATATGAGGCATAATTTGCAGTGGGAAGCTCACTGTGCTACAATGCGATCTAGTGGGCCAGGCCAACCACTGTCTGCTTGCCCATTAAGTGCATCCATGGCCTCTTCATCCTCTGTGACTGTGGGGACAGCAGTCGCACACGGTTTTGGATGCAGACCTTTCACCTCTTTACCTGCAACAGCCAGTGTGATTGGCAGGTTGTCAGTAGATTTGCAAGTGGAAACACCTGCTGGGGTTGAGCGCTCTCTGACATCGAGACCACCACATTTTAGTAACATAGTAACATAGTTAGTAAGGCCGAAAAAAGACATTTGTCCATCCAGTTCAGCCTATATTCCATCATAATAAATACCCAGATCTACGTCCTTCTACAGAACCTAATAATTGTATGATACAATATTGTTCTGCTCCAGGAAGACATCCAGGCCTCTCTTGAACCCCTCGACTGAGTTTGCCATCACCACCTCCTCAGGCAAGCAATTCCAGATTCTCACTGCCCTAACAGTAAAGAATCCTCTTCTATGTTGGTGGAAAAACCTTCTCTCCTCCAGACGCAAAGAATGCCCCCTTGTGCCCGTCACCTTCCTTGGTATAAACAGATCCTCAGCGAGATATTTGTATTGTCCCCTTATATACTTATACATGGTTATTAGATCGCCCCTCAGTCGTCTTTTTTCTAGACTAAATAATCCTAATTTCGCTAATCTATCTGGGTACTGTAGTTCTCCCATCCCCTTTATTAATTTTGTTGCCCTCCTTTGTACTCTCTCTAGTTCCATTATATCCTTCCTGAGCACCGGTGCCCAAAACTGGACACAGTACTCCATGTGCGGTCTAACTAGGGATTTGTACAGAGGCAGTATAATGCTCTCATCATGTGTATCCAGACCTCTTTTAATGCACCCCATGATCCTGTTTGCCTTGGCAGCTGCTGCCTGGCACTGGCTGCTCCAGGTAAGTTTATCATTAACTAGGATCCCCAAGTCCTTCCCCTGTCAGATTTACCCAGTGGTTTCCCGTTCAGTGTGTAATGGTGATATTGATTCCCTCTTCCCATGTGTATAACCTTACATTTATCATTGTTAAACCTCATCTGCCACCTTTCAGCCCAAGTTTCCAACTTATCCAGATCCATCTGTAGCAGAATACTATCTTCTCTTGTATTAACTGCTTTACATAGTTTTGTATCATCTGCAAATATCGATATTTTACTGTGTAAACCTTCTACCAGATCATTAATGAATATGTTGAAGAGAACAGGTCCCAATACTGACCCCTGCAGTACCCCACTGGTCACAGCGACCCAGTTAGAGGCTATACCATTTATAACCACCCTCTGCTTTCTATCACTTAGCCAGTTACTAACCCATTTACACACATTTTCCCCCAGACCAAGCATTCTCATTTTGTGTACCAACCTCTTGTGCGGCACGGTATCAAACGCTTTGGAAAAATCGAGATATACCACGTCCAATGACTCACCGTGGTCCAGCCTATAGCTTACCTCTTCATAAAAACTGATTAGATTGGTTTGACAGGAGCGATTTCTCATAAACCCATGCTGATATGGAGTTAAACAGTTATTCTCATTGAGATAATCCAGAATAACATCCCTCAGAAACCCTTCAAATATTTTACCAACAATAGAGGTTAGACTTACTGGCCTATAATTTCCAGGTTCACTTTTAGAGCCCTTTTTGAATATTGGCACCACATTTGCTATGCGCCAGTCCTGCGGAACAGACCCTGTCGCTATAGAGTCACTAAAAATAAGAAATAATGGTTTATCTATTACATTACTTAGTTCTCTTAGTACTCGTGGGTGTATGCCATCCGGACCCGGAGATTTATCTATTTTAATCTTATTTAGCCGGTTTCGCACCTCTTCTTGGGTTAGATTGGTGACCCTTAATATAGGGTTTAATATAGGGATTTTGATCAAGGCAACATAATATCTCCAGCTGCACCTTCATCACAGACCAGCAGTTTGGGACACCCGACTTAACCCGGTCTAGGCACAAAAGCCAGCCATCGGTCACTCAGATGTGGACAAGTAAAAGACCATTTCCTCCTGGCCATGACAAAGCTAAGAGGTTGAATTTCACCATCTGCAAGCTGTTGGCTACAGAAATGCTGCCTTTCCACCTGGTGGACGCAGAGGATTTTCGGGTTCTTATGTCCGTCGCAGTGCCCCAGTACCATATGCCCAGTCACTACTACTCCTCAAAGAAAGCTGTGCCTGCGTTACACCAGCATGTCACACACAACATCACCGCTTCCTTGAGAAACTCTGTGTGTGACAGAGTGCATTTCTCCACAGACACTTGGACGAGTAGACATTGACAGGGGCATTACATGTCTTTGACTGGGCACTGGGTAACTATAGTGACATCAGGAGAAGGGGCTGCTGTCCAAGTCTTGCCGTCCCCATGAGTTGCGCGTCGATCCTCTGTATCTATAAGTTCCTCCACTGCTTCTGCCTCCTCAACCTCATCTCGGTCCTCCACCTGCACCCAAAGCCTGTGTGGTAATGCTACCCACGTTCTAACTGCGAAGAAGGAATCCTGCACACCTCTTTACTATGCTGTTACCAGGGCTCAATGGCATCAGGTAATGTTTACCTTGAAATGTCTGGGAAATGTGAGTCACACAGCTGAGGAGTTGTGGTCAGCTCTGGAGACCGAGTTCCATCATTGGTTGTCTCCAGTGAACCTGCAGCCAGGGAAGGCCATGTGCGACAATGCTGAAAACCTGGGTGCGGCCCTTCGCCGGGGCAATGTCACACACGTGCCTTGTATGGCTCACATTTTGAACCTGGTTGTCCAACAATTTTTATCCTACTATCCCAGACTAGATGGGCTTCTGCAGAGGGCACGGTCGCTGTCTGCTCACGTCCGCTGTTCACATCCCACAGCTCAACGATTTACATCTCTACAAAAGTTGTTGGGCCTGCCAGTTCACCAGCTGAAAAGCGATGTGCCCACACAGTGGAATTCAACTCTTCACATGTTGCAGTGACTGTGGCAACACCGACGAGCCCTGGTGCAATACCTTATGTATATCCTGGGCCAATGAGATCAAGAGGTGGGGCAAATCACGCTGCAGGAGTGGTCTCAGATCAGGGACCCTTCTGCACAGTTATGAAATAGCGATGAAGATGTTTAGTGCTGACGATGCCATTATCAGCATGACTATTCCAGTCATTTACATGCTGGAGCACACCTTAACCCCTTCACCCCGAAGCCTGTTTTCACCTAAGTGACAGGGCCAATTTTAACAATTCTGACCACTGTCCCTTTATGAGGTTATAACTCTGAAACGCTTCAATGGATCCTGGCGATTCTGACATTGTTTTCTCGTGACATATTGTACTTCATGATAGTGGTAAAATGTATTTGATATTACCTTTGTTTATTTGTGAAAAAAATGGAAATTTGGCAAAAATTTTGAAAATTTTGCAATTTTTAAACTTTGAATTTTTATACCCTTGCATTAGAGACTCATATCGCACAAATTAGTTAATAAATAACATTTCCCACATGTCTACTTTACATCAGCAACATTTTGGAACCAATTTTTTTTTCGTTAGGGAGTTATAAGGGTTAAAAGTTAAACAGCGATTTCTCATTTTTTCATCAACTTTTATAAAACCATTTTTTGTAGGGACCACATCATATTTGAAGTCACTTTGAGAGGCTTATAGGATTTAAAATACCCAAAAGTGACACCATTCTAAAAACTACACCCCCCGAGGTACTCAAAACCACATTCAAGAAGTTTATTAACCATTCAGGTGCTTCACAGGAATTAACGGAATGTGGAAGGAAAAAAATAACATTTAACTTTTTTTTCCACATAATGATCTTTTAGCAACATTTTTTTTATTTTCACAAGGGTAAAAGAAGAAAATGGACCACGAAAGTTGTTGTGCAATTCCTTCTGAATACACTGATACCCCATATGTGGGAGAAAACCACTGTCTGGGTGCACGGCAGGGCTCGGAAGGGAAGGAGCGCCTTTTGACTATTTCAAACCAAAATTGGCTGGAATTGAGATCGGACACCATGTCCCGTTTGGAGAGCCCCTGATGTACCTAAACAGTGGAAAACTGCCACAAGTGACCCCATTTTGGAAACTAGACCCTTCAAGGAACTTATCTAGCTATGTGGTGAGCACATTGAACCCCCAGGTGCTTCACAAAAGTTTAGAACGTGGAGGCGTAAAAATAAAAATTCACATTTTTCCCCCAAAAATGATCTTTTAACAACAATTTTTTTATCTTCACAAGTGTAAAAGGAGAAAATGGACCACTAAAGTTGTTGACCAATTTATCCTGAATACACTGATGCCCCATATGTGGGGGAAAACTACTGTTTGGGCACACGGCAGGGCTCGGAAGGGAAGGAGCGCCATTTGACTTTTACAAACCAAAATTGGCTGGAATTGAGATTGGACACCATGTCCCGTTTGGAGAGCCACTGATGTGCCTAAACAGTGGAAAACCGCCACAAGTGACCCCATTTTGGAAACTAGACCCTTCAAGGAACTTATCTAGCTATGTGGTGAGCACATTGAACCCCCAGGTGCTTCACAAAAGTTTAGAACGTGGAGGCGTAAAAATAAAAATTCACATTTTTCCCCCAAAAATGATCTTTTAACAACAATTTTTTTATCTTCACAAGTGTAAAAGGAGAAAATGGACCACTAAAGTTGTTGACCAATTTATCCTGAATACACTGATACCCCATATGTGGGGGAAAACCACTGCTTGGGCACACGGCAGGGCTCGGAAGGGAAGGAGCGCCATTTGACTTTTACAAACCAAAATTGGCTGGAATTGAGATTGGACACCATGTCCCGTTTGGAGAGCCACTGATGTGCCTAAACAGTGGAAAACCGCCACAAGTGACCCCATTTTGGAAACTAGACCCTTCAAGGAACTTATCTAGCTATGTGGTGAGCACATTGAATCCCCAGGTGCTTCACAAAAGTTTAGAACGTGGAGGCGTAAAAATAAAAATTCACATTTTTTCCCCAAAAATGATATTTTAACAACAATTTTTTTATCTTCACAAGTGTAAAAGGAGAAAATGGACCACTAAAGTTGTTGACCAATTTATCCTGAATACACTGATACCCCATATGTGGGGGAAAACCACTGTTTGGGCACACGGCAGGGCTCGGAAGGGAAGGAGCGCCATTTGACTTTTACAAACCAAAATTGGCTGGAATTGAGATTGGACACCATGTCCCGTTTGGAGAGCCACTGATGTGCCTAAACAGTGGAAAACCGCCACAAGTGACCCCATTTTGGAAACTAGACCCTTCAAGGAACTTATCTAGCTATGTGGTGAGCACATTGAACCCCCAGATGCTTCACAAAAGTTTAGAACGTGGAGGCGTAAAAATAAAAATTCACATTTTTCCCCCAAAAATGATCTTTTAACAACAATTTTTTTATCTTCACAAGTGTAAAAGGAGAAAATGGACCACTAAAGTTGTTGACCAATTTATCCTGAATACACTGATACCCCATATGTGGGGGAAAACCACTGCTTGGGCACACGGCAGGGCTCGGAAGGGAAGGAGCGCCATTTGACTTTTACAAACCAAAATTGGCTGGAATTGAGATCGGACACCATGTCCCGTTTGGAGAGCCCCTGATGTGCCTAAACAGTGGAAAACCACCACAAGTGACCCCATTTTGGAAACTAGACCCTTCAAGGAACTTATCTAGCTATGTGGTGAGCACATTGAACCCCCAGGTGCTTCACAAAAGTTTAGAACGTAGAGGCGTAAAATTAAAAATTCAAATTTTTTCCCCAAAAATGATCTTTTAACAACAATTTTTTTATCTTCACAAGTGTAAAAGGAGAAAATGGACCACTAAAGTTGTTGACCAATTTATCCTGAATACACTGACACCCCATATGTGGGGGAAAACCACTGCTTGGGCACACGGCAGGGCTCGGAAGGGAAGGAGCGCCATTTGACTTTTACAAACCAAAATTGGCTGGAATTGAGATCGGACACCATGTCCCGTTTGGAGAGCCCCTGATGTGCCTAAACAGTGGAAAACCGCCACAAGTGACCGCATTTTGGAAACTAGACCCTTCAAGGAACTTATCTAGCTATGTGGGGAGCACATTGAACCCCCAGGTGCTTCACAAAAGTTTAGAACGTAGAGGCGTAAAAATAAAAATTCACATTTTTTTCCCAAATATGATCTTTTAACAACAATTTTTTTATCTTCACAAGTGTAAAAGGAGAAAATGGACCACTAAAGTTGTTGACCAATTTATCCTGAATACACTGACACCCCATATGTGGGGGAAAACCACTGCTTGGGCACACGGCAGGGCTCGGAAGGGAAGGAGCGCCATTTGACTTTTACAAACCAAAATTGGCTGGAATTGAGATCGGACACCATGTCCCGTTTGGAGAGCCCCTGATGTGCCTAAACAGTGGAAAACCGCCACAAGTGACCCCATTTTGGAAACTAGACCCTTCAAGGAACTTATCTAGCTATGTGGTGAGCACATTGAACCCCCAGGTGCTTCACAAAAGTTTAGAACGTAGAGGCGTAAAAATAAAAATTCACATTTTTTTCCCAAAAATGATCTTTTAACAACAATTTTTTTATCTTCACAAGTGTAAAAGGAGAAAATGGACCACTAAAGTTGTTGACCAATTTATCCTGAATACACTGATACCCCATATGTGGGGAAAAACCACTGTTTGTGCGCATGGCAGAGCTCGGAAGGGAAGGAGCACCATTTGGAATGCAGACTTAGATGGATTGGTCTGCAGGCGTCACGTTGCATTTGCAGAGCCCCTGATGTGCCTAAACAGTGGAAAACCGCCACAAGTGACCCCATTTTGAAAACTGGACCTCCCAAGGAATTTATTTAGATATGTGGTGAGCACCGTAAACCTCCAAGTGCCTCACTCCACAAGTGACCCCATTTTGAAAACTGGACCTCCCAAGGAATTTATTTAGATATGTGGTGAGCACCGTAAACCTCCAAGTGCCTCACTCCACAAGTGACCCCATTTTGAAAACTGGACCTTCCAAGGAATTTATTTAGATATGTGGTGAGCACCGTAAACCTCCAAGTGCCTCACTCCACAAGTGACCCTATTTTTAAAACTGGACCTCCCAAGGAATTTATTTAGATATGTGGTGAGCACCGTAAACCTGCAAGTGCCTCACTCCACAAGTGACCCCATGTTGGAAACTACACAGTGTGTTGTGTCAACAGGGTGTAAACTAATTTTTATTAATTTGTGGACGTGTGGTATGCTTTGAAGCAATCCTTAATGCAAAGGCCAGGTTTCTCAGGGCAGGTTTCACAATGGTAAATTGTGTCCTTTCGGATTCCCCTCTTGGAACATACTCTGCACCGTTTTTGTGATCGTCCTGTCCTCGCTGTTTGGGGAACCTGTCCTGGGAAATGTTGACCTTGGACAATACGGGCACTATCAGATTCAGAAGTACTGGGACCCTCACCTCCCTGAGTGCCAAACATTAGGGCCTTGATGACTACCTCCTGAAACTGAAGGAAGGTCCCCGTATTGCCTGCAGATCGAGACAGCACAAAAGCATTGTACAGTGCCATCTGTACAATGTGCACGGCCAATTTTTTGTACCATACGTAAGCTTTTCGCATGGCACTGTATGGTTGGAGAACCTGATCTGAGAGATCCACACCACCCATGTACCGATTGTAATCCAGGATACAATCTGGCTTTGGGACTTGTGTTGTGGTCCCACGAACAGTGACAAGGGTGCTGTTGTCACGGTGTATGGTGGTCAGGATAAGGACATCCCTTTTGTCCTTATACTTGACCACCAGCATGTTGTCGCTGCATTTGGCTCTGCTTTCCCCTTTTCTTAGCGTTTGCCCAATTAGCGGCTTAGGGAGGCCTCGCTGATTTTTTCGCACGGTGCCACATGCAGCTGTACCTCTGGCAGAGAGGGCCTTGAAGAGTGGGATGCTGGTGTAAAAGTTGTCAATGTAGAGGTGATAACCCTTATCCAGCAGTGGGTGCAGCAATTCCCACACAATTTTCCCACTCACCCCCAGGATGGGGGGGCATTCAGGGGGGTTAATCTGGGTGTCCTTACCCTCGTAGACCCTAAATCTGTGGGTGTACCCTGAGGTACTCTCGCACAGTTTGTACAACTTTATTCCGTACCTGGACCTCTTACTGGGCAGGTACTGTCGGAATTTTAGCCTCCCTTTGAAATGAACGAGAGATTCATCAATAGCGATGTCCCTCTGGGGTGTGTACGCCTCAGCAAATTTTCTGCTGAAGTGTTCAACCACTGGACGAATTTTATATAGACGATCAAAGTTTGGATCGTCTCGGGGAGGACACTGCGCATTATCACTGAAATGCAAAAATTTTTGGATCGCTTCAAATCGTGTCCTTTTCATGGCCATGCGGAATACCGGTGTACTGTAGAGAATGTCAGTACTCCAGTATTGCCGAAGCTTTGGCTTTTTGATTAGGCCCATATGCAGCACAATTCCCCAAAATGTCATCATCTCTGCTGCATTTACGGGGGTCCATCTGGCATAAAATGACGTGGGATTTTGGGTGAAAAATTGTTGGGCATACAGGTTCGTCTGGGCCACCATAATATTTATTATTTCATCACTGAAAAAGAATTTGAAGAAATCAATTTCAGTGAGGCCAGTCGTGTCAAACTGGATTCCTGAGCTGCTGCTGAAATCCGGAATGACGGGCTGAAAATTTTCCGGGGGTGCAATCCATACGGGATCGATTGCTGCAGGAGTTGCCTGGGTCCTACGGCGCCTTATTAGGGGTCTTTCCTCACCAGATGAGGAGGAGGATGAGGAGGAGGAGGAGGAGGAGGAGGAGGAATAGAGGAACGTGGGATCTTCCTCACTGGCTGAATCTGTGTCGGACGCAAGGATGGCGTAAGCCTCCTCTGGTGAATAGTGCCTTGTTGACGAATGGGCCATTTTTTTTTTCCCAAACGCACTAAAAATTAGACGACGCAACTAATTATTCTTTTTACAAAAGAAAAGCGAACGCCACTAACAGTGTGACGTACGCTCCCCTAATGCACTAGAGATTATCCGGCGATAGCAGATTTTTTTTATGCACAAGACGCTACCTCCCTACCTATAAAACTCAGTACGATTTTTTTTTTCTAAAAGATGATCGGTCGTCACTAACGCTGTGACGCCGGCTACACTAACACGCTACCACTAAACTACTCTGTACAATTTTTTTTTTTCTCTAAAAAAAAAAAAAGACCGGTCGTCACGAACGCTGTGACACCAGCTAATCTACGTCTAAGACTACACTGTACTAACTACTATTATATTTTTGTAAAAGAAAAAAAAAAAAATCGGACGTCGCTTAGACTGCGAAGTCCGTTACACTAACTAGCTAAAAAATAAAAGTCCTGTGGCGCAGTCTCTGATCAGCAGCGATACTGATCAGAGCGCTGCGGACACAGGAAGAGCACGAATGCTCTGCGCGGGACGCCGCGCACAGGAAAAAAGCGCAAAAAAGTGCGCACAAAATTGAATTGGAGGGGGCTACTTGAACAGGGATGGAGGGACGTCACCAAACACTGACGCCGGCTACGCTACCTTGTTACGTCTAAAACTACACTGTACTAACTACAATTTTTTTTCTAAAAAAAAAACGGACGTCGCTTAGACTGCAATGTCCGCTACACTAACTAAAAAAAAAAAGTCCTGTGGCGCAGTCTCTGATCAGCAGCGATACTGATCAGAGCGCTGCGGACACAGGAAGAGCACGAATGCTCTGCGCGGGACGCCGCGCACAGGAAAAAAAGCGCAAAAAAGTGCGCAAAAATTGAATTGGAGGGGGGTACTTGAACAGGGATGGAGGGACGTCACCAAACACTGACGCCGGCTACGCTACCTTGTTACGTCTAAAACTACACTGTACTAACTACAATTTTTTTTCTAAAAAAAAAAAAACGGACGTCGCTTAGACTGCAATGTCCGCTACACTAACTAACTAAAAAAAAAAAAGTCCTGTGGCGCAGTCTCTGATCAGCAGCGATACTGATCAGAGCGCTGCGGACACAGGAAGAGCACGAATGCTCTGCGCGGGACGCCGCGCACAGGAAAAAAAGCGCAAAAAAGTGCGCAAAAATTTCAATTGGAGGGTGGGGGAGGGAGGGGGTACTGGAACAGGGATGGGGGGATGGGAAAGGGGTGGGGGAGGTGCTGCTGCTGCTGTGATCACAGGAGTCACACAGCAGGCAGATGGCAGCAGAGAGCACACAGCACTGGAGCACAAGCTGGAGCACAAGCTGGAAGCAGGAGATCGCAGGGACGATCGCACTGGCCACCAATGGATTATTTGACTAAGGTGACAGAGGGGCTTAGACCACCGCTCTGCACGCCAAATCTGAGAGAATGATGGCGTGCAGGGCGGTGATCGGTATTTTAAATTAACCCCTTTGGCGCTGATTGGCTAGAAGCTATTGTTCAGCCAATCAGCGCCATAGGGGTTAATCAGGTGAGGTGACGTGGTGATCACCCCACCTACTGTGACGGCTGTGATTGGTGTGACGTCACACAGCATCAATCACAGCCTGTCACATGCTTTTTTTTTTTTTTTTTTAAACTTTATTGTCAAATCGCTGTGATTGGCTGGTCAGAATTGACCAGCCAATCACAGCGATCGCTGATGCGGGGGGGCGGTGCAGGCACTCGGGGCTGCGTGCACGGATGGTCTGCTGTCAGGGACAGCAGACACCGGAACCCGATCACCGCGCGGTGCCGCGCGGTGACCGGAAAATGGCGGCGCCGTACTAGTACTGCGGCTGGCACTAATGCAGTGCCGGCAGCGCAGTACTAGTACGGCGCATGGCGCGAAGGGGTTAAACAGCATGCGGAGTGAGGTGGTGGGACAAGAGGAGTAGGAGGAGGAACAGGAGGGCACGTGGTAGCAGCCAAACTATTGAGGAAGGTGCAGGAGCTGAGGAAGAAGAGGAGGACGAACTGATGCTGCGCATGGAAGACTCATCAGATGAGGGAGACCTTGATCAAATTTCTGTTGTGCGAGGTTGGGGGGAGAGGGCAGAGGAAGGAAGCATGATTCTCACCTCGCCGCCACCAATACAACAAGGACTTGGTCCTCTTGGATGCGCAAGACACATGAGTGCTTTCTTGCTGCACTACCTGCAACATGACCCTCGGATTGTCAGAATCCGAAGTAATGCCGACTACTGAGTTGCCACACTCTTAGATCCCCGGTACAAAAGTAAATTTGGCGAAATAATTCCTGCCATAGAAAGGGATTCGCGTATGCAGGAGTATCAGTAGAGACTGTTACAGAATCTTACATTTGCTTTTCCACAAAACACCAGTGGTGCACATAGTAAATCTTTGAGTTCTAACTTGCCAACCATGGGACTGTCGAGTTATCACTCAAACCGTTACAGTATTATCTTATCTGGTGGTAACAGCAATTTTTTCCAATCGTTTAAAGAATTTTTTAGACCATACTTTGCAAGGCCATAGGAGACAAGAAATCTGACGCATAGCCAACGCCTAGAGAGGATGGTACAGGAGTATCTCCAAGTTAACATCGATGCCATGACTGTGGAACTGGACCCTTGCTCAATTTGGTCTTCCAATCTGGAAAAATGGCCTCAGCTTGCCACTCACGCCTTGGAGATCTTGTCTTGCCCCGCAACCAGCATTCTCTCTGAACATGTGTTCAGCGCTGCTGGTGGTGTGCTGACAGATAAGCGCACGCGGCTGTCCAGTGTCAATGTAGACATACTAACGTTCATCAAGATGAACAAATCCTAGATCCGCAAGGACTTTTCTACCCCTGTGTCATCCTGGGGAGAGTAAAAGCTTGATGACTTTTGAAAATTACCACACCAACCATTTTTAGAAACTTTGGCGAAATTGATGCCACTAAAGTGGTGTCTGTGGCCCAATTTTTGGAAAAAATGGAGACTCTTTTTGGAGTCCCCTTGCTGTGTTTTACATGACATTGCCATCATTAATTCCAGGTGGGTGGGGTCTCTCCCCCCATTTTAACCTTTAGAAACTACATACACTATGGCTTGGGGTAACACAGATGGTTGAGTCTGCAGAGCTGTTTACTTATACTATGGCATGGGATTCAGAGGTCTGCTCCAAAGCTTCAGTGTCTGCTAGTCAGCATAGTAGCCCTCCCATGAAGCAAGCTACACTGCCTGTTTATCTAGTTACTAATTTTTAACTGCATGTAGCCCAGGCAATACTTTGGGCCTAGTAGCAGTGTCTGCTACTCAGCAGAGTAGCCCACCCATGAAGCAAGCTACACTGCCTTCTTCTTCTCTCAATCTTAACTCCTCGGCTCTGGGGTGTCTGCTCTCCCTCCAGCTTTCTCCTTCTCTCAGGTGGACTACCACATGTATTCACACTGTGGTGAATCTTTTGGGCCCAGGCAAAAGAATCATCGAGGTAATGAAAAATATGTCAAGGAAACAACTAAACGCCTCAAATATTGAGCAGGATATGGAGCACCCCATGGCAAACAGTGATCTATGTAGTATGCTCCTTTACAGAAGCAGCCCAATAGGCGGACACTATTCGGAGGCATAGGTATTAACCGGAACACCCCCTCAATGTCTGTTTTGGCCTGATTGCCTCGTCAAAGGAGGTACAATATATAGTACTGTACTTGGTTCCGCATTGATGTTGTCGTTTACTGACCTGCCCCTTGGATATCACAAATGGTGGCTTAGTCTGAATGTATTGCATTCCTTTATTGGCATGACTCCCAACGAGGATACCACTATGTCTTCTAAGGACAGTGTTCTGAATGGACCCACCATTCTACCTAAAGATATTTCCTTTTTAAAAAATTTTTGTCACGACTAGGGTTGAGCGACTTTTCTTTTTATAGGATCGGGTCGGGTTTCACGAAACCCGACTTTTTCAAAAGTCGGGTCGAGTGAAATCGGCCGATCCTATAGAAAAGTCGGGGTCGGGGTCAGCCGAAACATGAAACCCAACTCTCCTTCAGGCCCTGGGATCCATATTTTAGTGTAAAATAAAGAATCAAAATAAAAAATATTGATATACTTACCCTCGGACGCGCCCTGGTTCTCACCGGCAGCCTTCCTTCCTGAGAATGAGCACCTGAAGGACCTTCGATGACGTCGCGGCTTGTGATTGGTCGCATGAGCGGTCACATGAGCATCATGCAACTAATCACAAGCTGCGACGTCATCTAAGGTCCTTCAGGCGCTCATTCTTAGGAAGGAAAGCTGCCGGTGAGAACCAGGGCGCGTCTGAGGGTGAGTATATCAATATTTTTTTATTTTTATTCTTTATTTTACACTTAAATATGAATTCCGATACCGATTCCTGATATCTTAAACATATCGGAACTTGGTATCCGAATTCCGATTCCAGATCAGAAGATCGCCGACCTCATGGCCGACACAGGGGTTGGGTTTCATGAAACCCGACTTTGCCAAAAGTCGGCGACTTCTGAATCTGGCCGACCCATTTCGCTCAACCCTAGTCATGACGTCTAGCTGTTGGTAGGCTGATTTTAGATTTTTGCTCCAGCCTTTCTTGATTTTAGTAGGGCATGACATGCCTATATCTTTGTCTCCTCCTCCTTTTACTTCTCCACCTCTTCTATTTTCGCATGACTATATGTACTTGTGACTTTTCCATGTGTTTGTTGTGTCTTCTGAGCAGTTTGTCAGCTTTTGGGCACACTTTAAGGTGTTTTCTATATGTTTTCTATGTGTCTGTATGTGTTTTTGTTTGCCTGCCATTGGTTTCAATGGGGTTTGATGGTGTTTGTTGAACGTTTGACGGACATTCATCGAACACGCCCCAATTCGACAAACAGAACCAAACTCGAACACTAGGGGGGTGGCTCAACACTAATAAAAACAGAGATAAAATCCCGCAATCCCAACGTATTATTACCCCTTTATAAATCACTGGTGAGGCCACATCTAGAATATGGGATCCCGTTTTGGGCTCCACATTTTAAAAATGATAATCAGAAGTTAGAATCAGTTCAAAGATGGACAATTAGATTATTGCAAGGGTTGGAAGGCCTCTCATATGAGGAGAGGTTGGAAAAGTTGGGCTTGTTTAGCTTAGAAAAAAGACGCCTCAGAGGGGATCTCATTTACAGGTGTAGTAGGTGGAAGAGGCAGGGGAGGATATATCCAGCACTGTTTTTGTGTTTTTTTTTTTGTTTTTTTAAGCAACAGACTTAAAAGGACATAGAATTAAAAAAAATAAAGAAGAACAATCTAGAACCAGGAGGTGGAGATCCAAGTGGAGGAGGTGGAAGTAGACATGGCGGTCTAGGTTGAAGATGCATTTAACACTGTTTTTGTAGGTTTCTTTTTTTTTCTTTTAGAGAACTTACTAAAAGAACACAAGAATAAAATAAACAGTCTAGGACCAGGAGGCAGAGTTTCAAATGGAGGATGAGGTGTAGCAGGTTGAGGAGGACATGGCAGAATAGGTTAAAGAGGCTGTTTGTTTGTTTTTATTTTTGGTTTTTGTTTTGTGCTTTTTTTTTATTTCATGACACTCCAAAATTAAACAGCTGGCATATGGAGTGTAACAATGGCTGGGTGCAGCTGGCAAAGTTGTCTAGTCAGCTAAAGGTACGGATTAGTCCTGTGCGATCTATGCCTGATTCATTTTAATGAATATTAGCTTCCCCATATTGGCCATGGACAGGAAATGTGCCTGTCTGTAATCACACCCTTTGCTGTGATAATCATATGTTCCAACAGTAGACTTGACACAGGGAAGGGCAGGCCAGCACCTTAAAGGCATAAAGGGCAAGCTCAGTCTATGTGTCCAATTTGGAGACCCAGAACATTATTATTATTATTTATTATTATAGCCCCATGGTGCTTTACATGTGATGAGGGGTATACATAATAAAAACAAGTACAATAATCTAGAACAAGTCACAACTGGTACAGGAGGAGAGAGGACCCTGCCCACGATGGCTCACAATCTACAAGGGATGGGTGAGGATACAGTAGGTGAGGGTAGAGCTGGTCGTTTGGTCGTTTGGTGGTTACTTCAGGTTGTAGGCTTGTCAGAAGAGGTGGGTCTTCAGGTTCTTTTTGAAGGTTTCGATGGTAGGCAAGAGTCTGATGTGTTGTGGTAGAAAGTTCCAGAGTAGGGGTGATGCGCGAGAGAAATCTTGAATGCGATTGAAGGAAGAGGAGATAAGAGGGGGGTAGAGAAGGAGATCTTGTGATTTATCAGAAGATAAATGGGGCAGACCCATCAGTTAGTATGTGTAGACATGTGGACAGGTACTCTTACACTGTGCCAGATGTTGTGGCATGCTGAGAAAGTCTATACACATTTCTGTCATGCCTTACCCTACGTTCTTAGGTATTGACAGTGCCCCAGCTTCATTGGCGACTTCCTCCTCCTCTGCCTTGTTCTTCCACTGAGCCTCGGCTGGCAGGTAGTTACTCCATCAGAAGTGCCTCTACCAGCATACGCATGTATTTGCGGTCCCACTCCAGTGATGAAATTATTGATAGTATGTTGTTTTTGTAGTGGGGATCCAGCAGGGTAGCCACCCAGTAATCTACACTGGTAATAATATGGGCAACTAGGCAGTATTTACTCAGGTGCAGCAGAATGTATTGACTCCCATGCAACAGACTGCCCAGAGGCGATGACAAGCTGTCCTTCTTGGTAAGTGTATGATCTTGGTGCTCTGTATCCCCCCAGTCATGCTCCAATGATGTCTGTAAGCTGCTTTGAGTGCTACCCTGCTGTGAATACTGTTCCTTTTCCTCACCTCCAAACTGTCCCCTGGCTGAATAGTTGGGTACCTGGCCACTGTTGGTACAGGAACAGACCCTCCAAGCCATGTGTGGATGACAGGCCTGATAACAGTGTGAATTGGTACTGTTCACCCTGCTCCTCTTTCTCCTTTGCCACCACCTTATCCATCATTGCATGTGTTTTTTCCAACAGGCATAGTAGTATAGTAACACTCATAATGGCATCATTAGTGCTGGCCTTTTTGGACTGTTTGGAGGCACCCTCCTTGATGGTGAAGTGGTGTTGTTCCATAAAGCAACTCACTTGTGCATGCTGCAGCTGAAACTCCACCACTGTGTGCTGCCTGCATAGTCTACCCAGCACATGCAAAGTGGTTTTTCATTTTGTTGGTATGTCATATATGAGACAGTAAGAGGGAAGGCTGGGCTTGAGTTTGACCAGCACCAACCACTCATATGCTGTTTGATCTGTGTCCATAGTCCCTGCGCAGTATGGGATTTGACCGAAAAACAGAGGAATTTCAGAACAGCCTGCTGTCAATTCCCTCCGTCTGTGCAGATGTTTGTGGTGCAGGTCTGACTGTGACCAGATGAGATGGCAATGGAGGAAGTGGAGTAGAAAGAAGAGGCAACCTGACAGAGAAACATCCAGTAATCCTTATTGGTGGTAGGACATTTTCTAGAATGCCTTCCACCTCTGTCCCAGCAGCTACAACATTTACCCAGTAGGCAGGGAGATATAACATCCCTGGCCATGTTTACTGGTTCACAAATTAGTGACTGTGTGGACCTTGCCACTGATGGTATTGTGCAGTGCTGTCTTCAACATTTTTGTGAAGGGCAGGGATGGCCATCAAGGAAAAGTAGTGGCACCTGGGAACATCATGCAGCAGGACAGCCACCGCTATCAGTTTTTTAAAACTGCCCATCTACACCAGCCAGAATGGTAGCATTTTAAAGGTCAGTAATTTGGAAGTGCTGTCATTCAGGTAATGGCTCGTGGGTGGATAAGAGAGTATTTCCTAATTTTGTCAAGGGTTTGGGGGATGGAGAACTGAACACTTCTATGGGGCGATGTAGAGATGCAATGGTGACATTGCTGGTGGTAGTTGTGATGCTATCATATCCTCTCTTTATGGGGAGGCAGTTGGCCCTGTTGATGTTGAGCAGTAGGAAGAGGTCGAGGCTGCAGCAGAAGAGGGAGCAGGAGGAGGCTCAGATCTATCATGTTTTTTAAGTAGTATACTTCACTGCACCTCATGCTTGGAATTAGGATGCCTTGTGATATAGGTGGTGCTTAGGTTTAAAAGATTTATATCTCGCTTCAGGCTCTGATGACACAGTCTGCAAACCACCTGTGTGTTGTTGTCAGCACATTGGCTGAAGAAATGCAATGCCAGGGAGCTCCTTTTAGATGTTCTTTGGTTTGCTCATTTTCTCAGCGCTGTGGGCAGCAGCAGCCAACTTACTGGCTGATTTTGTGCCCTCTTTTGCTGTGCTGTTGTGGCAGCATAACAACTTCCTCCACCTCCAAACTGTGCATGTCACAAGGATGGAATTTGCTCCATTCACTCCCTCACCCCTGCACTAATTGAAGGTATGTACACAACAGTAAGATGCTGCAGTTGGCAACAGTGTTTTGTCATCATCTGAGATATGCTGTGGTCATGGTTTACTGACAGTGTGCACTATCCCACCCAGAAACTTATTCTCTAACACAGTGTTTCTCAACTCCAGTCCTCAAGACCCACCAACAGGCCAAGTTTTCAGGATTCCCATAGGTGATAGAGTTAATGCTGAAGCAGGTGATGAAATTATCACCTGTGAAATGCTAAGAGATCCTAAAAACTTGCCCTGTTGGTGGGTCTTGTGGACCGGAGTTGAGAAGCACTGCTCTAACATGACAAGTGGTTGGGCATCAGTGTCTCTTCCACTTCTGGGCCATGTAGATGGGCCTCCAAACCCTATCCAGTGAAGTCATCAAAATAAAAACAGACTGCGGGAAGACTTGGGGCTCAGACTGCTTGGCTGATTTGCAAGGGGGTGACATGGAAGCTGGATGACCATGATCCTCAGTTACAAACTCTGCACTTTCTGCAGGGGACCAGGTGGAAAAAAAAGCGAAGGAATAGGAGGCACTCTCAGCCATCCAAACTAAAACCACTTCAACCATTTCTGGCCTTATCATTTGTGTAGCGGTACTTGGCCCTACGAAATGACACAGAATGTCTTGACACCTGTGTGCACCAGAACACAACAAGCAGCAGCAGTTGCAGAGTATAAAAATGAGTGTTTACTCACAGTACTCCCACAGACACAGGAGGCAGTTAACTTCCGACGGTATTCACTGCACTCGGCACATTAACTTCCAGCGGTATTCACTGCACTCGGCAGTCTTGGGCTTTTTCCGGCTGTGTTCCTGCGGCACAAACACTGCCGGAAAAAGTCGAAGACTGCCAAGTGCAGTGAATACCACCAGAAGTTAATGAGCAACCACTGAAGTGGATGCGGCCGGGAGACAGCGGGACGGGATGACGCGTTGCTGGACAGGTAAGTATAATTATAATGTTTATTATTAATTTTATTCTTTTACAACCTACAGAACTTTATTGTTCGGTACAGGTCCAGAACTTTACAGTTCGGGTTCGCCTATCCCTACTTGTCAGTTCTGCAGGCAGTTCAATTCATTTTTCATTCAAACTCTATTATTGGTTTCTTTTTTAATCATCTTTCACTGTTTTGTAACATGTAATGTAATCTTCCAAAATAGTAATATTTATACTCATTAATTACCCTTATTTGGCCTGTCTTTCACTTTTCCTCCTTCAGACATGTCCAATTAGACTGCAGTTGATGTGATGTGCTCTACCTTTTCACACTCTGCCTCATTGCAGAGTAGCCTCCTGGCGACATGATAAGCGTCGCCATGGTGACTGGCATGCTACATCACTGGCTTACACAATCCACGTCATACTATCTGATCTCAAACACGTCTTACTATCACGCAAATCGTCTCATCTGAAATGTATTTACCCTGTCAAAAGACTCAGTATCCGCCCACACTGACGAGCCTTCTAATGATGCACTCAGCATCATTATGGTCATACTTGTGAGGTCACGCCCTCAGCTGATGTAATGAAAGTTGCTATTTATGATAATTATTTTTCCCTTTAGGGTCCAAAGTACATGAATAAACTGTATATACTATAGCGATCCTTACCCTTTTCCCTTGTAGCATCTACATACATCAGGATTAATACATGGTCTGAAATATGGTATACAGCTCTGGCAAAAATTAAGAGACCACCACATCAAAACCCTGTCATGGGCAGCCCAATCTCCAGACCTGAACCCCATTGAAAACCTCTGGAATGTAATCAGGAGGATGATGGATATCCATAAACCATCAAGCAAAGAAAAACTGCTTACATTTTTGTGCCAGAAGCAGTGTGAAAGACTGGTGGAAAGCATGCCAAGACTCATGAAAGCTGTGATTAAAAATCATGGTTATTCCACAAAATATTGATTTCTGAACTGTTCCTGAGTTAAAACATTAATATTGTTGTTTCTAAATTATTATGAACTTGTTTTTTGTGTGCATTATTTGAGGTTTGCAAGCAATGTATTTTTTGGTTACTTTGACCGTTACTCATTTTCAGAAAAAAAATACAAAATGTATTGCTTGGAAATTCGGAGACATGTTGTCAGAAGTTTGTAGAATAAAAGAACAATTTACATTTTACTTAAAAATATACCTATAAAGATTAAAAACAGACAAACTGAACATTTTGCAGTGGTCTCTTAATTTTTGCCAGAGCTATACTTTATATTGACAAAATCCAGTGCATACCATTGCATCTGGTGCAAACCCTTTTTTTCTCTTTTCTCCTTTTAGTCCTCCTCCCCTTGATAGCACACTATAGAAACACACACATGTCCAATTAATCTCACTAAACATGGCTGCCACTATGCCTTGAGCAGTTGTTTCTCTGTTATTCCCTGTTGCCTGCAGCTATTTGGTGTATTTCTGGGTGTTTTTCTACCTTATCAACAATGTGGTGTGTCAAGATTTGATGACCAAGTACTAGGTTTATATTTACCCTATTATCAGTTTATCCTGGTTGCATTGTTGCATAAACTCTGGATTTATTGCATGTGCTTTTTTATCCAGCTAGATTTAGTTTGTAGGCCATTTTTGCTTGGCAATTATAAGTGGATGTATTCAGACCCTCTTTTCATGATTAGCTTTATGTCCCACATGTTGCTAATGTTTATATCTGTTTTTGGTGACTATTTGCGAACAAAGCTCAGGAGGAGCTGTAACATCAAGTTCGACAGTCATATTTTGTGTGAAAAGTCACAACACAATACTCTATGTTCAATTACACAAGTTAATCACTGCATAATTTGTGTTTTTAAATTAATTATCTAAAATTAAACACTTGTAAGAGCACTTTTTTTCACTTTACGCACAGTGCTCTCGCAGACACGGGTGCAAAGTAGAAAAATTAGTATTTACGTATAGTATTTCCACAGCCACAGATGCAGAGGAAAAGTGTCGTAGGCCGGGATCACACATATGCGAGTTACGGCCGAGTCTCGAAGGTGAAAACCCAGCTCTGGCGCTGGCACTCCGGAGCGAAGCGTGCAGCTCCATGTATTGCCGTGCGGCTGCACGCTCCGTTCCGGTGTGCCGGCGCCAGAGGTGGGTTTTCACCTGCGAGACTCGGCCGTATCTCGCGTATGTGTGATCCCGGCCTAAAAAGCACACTATTCCCACAGTCACGGGTGCAAAGTAGAAACATTTTTTACCCACAGTACCCTCATACATGACTGCAAAGTATACAGAGACTTTTTGGCACAGTACTCCCACAGACAAAGGTGCAGAGTAGAACATTTTGTTTTTATACACAGTATTCCCACACACACACAGGTGCAGAGTACACACTGAGGCTTCTTGGCATAGAGTTCCAACAGACATGGATGAAGAGTACGTAGATTCTGAAAGGCACAGTACTCCCACAGACATGGGTACAACGTACACAGAGGCTTTTTGTCACAGTACTCCTACAGACACAAGTGCAGAATACACACACATAGGTTCTGTGTGCACATGCAGCAAAATAAGTCTCTAACACTGTCCCTCATTCCAGCTGCATCCTGTCACTACACTAGGGCAGAATGGCGGCTGCACCAGTTATGCAGCAGTTATACAGACCAAGTCACGTTGTGCGCCGGCCAATCACAGCTATGTCAATACTTAAAGGGACTCTGTCACCTGAATTTGGAGGGAACAATTTTCAGCCATAGGGGCGGGGTTTTCGGGTGTTTGATTCACCCTTTCCTTACCCGCTGGCTGCATGCTGGCTGCAATATTGGATTGAAGTTCATTCATAGCCCTCTGTGTCTGTACTGCTACATACTTAGGCAGTTAACTGGTTCATGCAGCTTTACATGAACACCCGACCCTTACACTATGGCCGGTCTGAATAACTAAAGCAATTGTTACCGTCCACCTCTCGTGTCTCCCCTTTTCCTCATAGTTTGTAAGCTTGCGAGCAGGGCCCTCATTCCTCCTGGTATCTGTTTTGAACTGTATTTCTGTTATGCTGTAATGTCTATTGTCTGTACAAGTCCCCTCTATAATTTGTAAAGCGCTGCGGAATATGTTGGCGCTATATAAATGTAGTGAGCTGGCCGGCTGTGACTGTTCTGTTATCATTGACATAGAATCTGTGACAGACACTGCCCCCGTGTGGCCAGAAGTTATACCTATGCCAAATGTGATTACAGAGGGACAAACTGTATTGGCAAAACTTCCCCCTGTGATGTCATGTGAACAGGAAGGGGAGGAAAAGAGAAAGCCCGGGAAACTGGTGTGTGCAGAGAGAGGTCTGTGTCTGCTGGCGTCCTACTGTAGAGGCGATATAGAAGATTGCCTGGATGACCGCTATCTCTTGGAAGCTGACATCCAGATTGTTCCCAGCTCCCACACTGCGGAGCACCCAACGGTGACATCTTCACAGACCCTGGAGCCCATGAACTGTAAGCGGGTCCTCTGTTGAGAGGCCGAACATTCCACCCTTACCTGGCAAAAAAGAAAAAGTAGGCGCGCACTTACCCTGTTGCGGTGAATATCACTTTATTAGGACATATAAACAAACGGATAGCAGGGAGGAATAGGGTCAGCCACGGACAACGATCGTTTCGTGCTCTACGGCACTTCAACGGGTCCTAATGCTGAGTGGAACAGGAAGGAGTTTTATAGACCCATCTGGATCCCAGACTCCTCCCCCTGGACTCCAAACATAAACAGTGTTACATTTAAAACAAAATGGTATTAAAAACAACAATAATAAAATAGCACATGCTGAGAACTACAAATAAACCGAATACAGCTTTTAGAAACCAAGATTGAGACACTTTTATAAGAAAACCGACATGTCGACTTTGTCATTTAAACCAGATGGTCCTGCTGCGTCTGCGCGCAGGATCCATCTGGCTTCTCTGCGCAGCAGGAGGCGGCGCAAATCCCCTCCTCCCTCAGGCAACGAGACCCGCTCCAAACCCGCAAATCTTAGTACTTGGGCATCTCCTGCATGGCAAGTGTGTAGATGGTCTATTAACCTTGGAGCTCCTTTCCCTGTTCTAATGGAGTAAAAATGCTCCCTAATCCGAACAAACAGTGGGCGGAAGGTTTTGCCAATATAGAAGCGTCTGCACGGACAAAAAAGAACATAGACGACATGGGTAGTCCTGCAAGAAATAAAGTCCCGTACAGTGTGCTGGATATGACCTACTCTAATTCTATTACCTGTATGATGGTACTTGCAGAAGTTGCAACCCCCGCATGTGAAGTTGCCTTTAGGGATACTATCTGTGAGCCAATTATTTTTGGTAGTGACAAAGCGGTTGCGGACTATGCTGTCTCTAATGTTTGTGCTGCGACGGCTAGCAAAGAGAGGTCCCCTATCTATTATTTCTTTGAGGTCAGTATCTTGACGTAAAATACACCAATTTTTACGTATGACGGTTCTGATGTGGTTGTCAAGAGGGCCAAACTTAAAACTGAAGACAAACTTTTTTTCTTCTTTTTGTCTTTTTTTGGAGGTGGTGGAAACATCCGTGGCTGCTGCTTTATCGTAGGCATTTTTTAAAATAGATGGGGGGTACCCACGTTTCTTAAATCTTCCAATCAAATCGACTGACTGCTGCGCAAAACCTGCAGGATCACTATTGATTCTCTTAACCCTAAGAAGTTGACTATAGGGCAGAGATCCCTTCATGTATGGCGGATGAGCACTGTTATAATGTAATAAAGAATTACATGCCGAGGGTTTACGATATACTCTAGTGGAGATCCCCCCGTCCTCAATGCATAACTGGACATCCAAAAAGACCAAGTTGGTGCCTCCAAATTGCGAGGTAAACCCCATGTTCATGGTTTTGGATGTCCCCAGGTACCTCACGAACTCCGTGAAGGCATCCTGGTGCCCATCCCACACCATGAACATGTCATCCACATACCTAGCATATAGCTTGATATGTCGAAGAAATGGGTTTTTGTTGGAATAAATATATTCCTCCTCAAACCTCGCAAGAAAGAGGTTTGCCAGGGTACATGCGACGGGGGTACCCATAGCGGTACCTACCGTCTGCAGGTACCACTGGCCGTCAAAAGAAAAAGCATTGTGTTCTAAAATGAACGAGAGTCCATCACAAATGAACTCCACAGTGTCATGACCAGTGGGAGTATTCTCCAAAATGCTTCTAATTGTTTCCACCCCCAACTTTTGTGGAATACGTGTATAAAGACTTTCGACATCAATCGAAGTCAGAGCATATGATTCCTGCCATTCAAAATCCTTAATCACATTCAGAAAGTCTCCCGTGTCTTTAATAAACGAAGGGACATCCAACAGCAGGGGGCGCAGCAGCCAGTCGATATAAGAGGAGATAGGCTCAGTTAACGAACCAACCCCTGACACTATGGGACGGCCAGGGGGGGCTTCCACTGATTTGTGTAATTTCGGTATGTGATACCAATGTGGGCGTCTCGGAAAATCCGGTAGTAGCTTTTCAGCCTGTTTACAAGAAAACACCTTTTTATCCACAAAATCTCTTAGCAACGAACGCAAGAGATTTTTAAATTTTACCGTAGGGTCCCCCTTAAGCTTCAAATACGTTGTATCATCTGACAACTGTCTCAATGCCTCTGTTTTGTAATATTCTCTTGTAAGCAGCACCACGTTGCCACCTTTATCCGCACTACGGACAATCACATCAGACCAGCCCTGTATTTCACCCAAAGCTTGTTTTTCCTTTAAAAGAAGGTTTTCTATGGGCTTTTCATATATTAAAGCCTCCATGTCTTTTAAAACCTGCGATTGGAAAACATCTACAAGATTACCTGGGGCTACTGGGGGCATATAGGTAGATTTATTACCTCCAGTAAAAGGTGCAGTTACTTTATCTTTATGACTTGCAGAAACCGGAGTAATGCTCATAGAATCCAAAAGGTCACGGGTCTCTTCCCGCACATCACCAAATGGGTCCTCTGTGACAAAAAAGCCCAGGGGACCCACATGGCAAGGTGACTCACCTGGGAACACTTCACGGGGGGTGGCATGGTTACTAACTGCAGAAAACGACTTAAACAAATGGATCTTGCGAACCGCCTTGAAAAGGTCGATTTTAAAATCTACCAGATTAAATGGTTCTGCTATACAAAAATTCAATCCTTTGGACAACACCGACAGATGTGCTTCACTCAAGGTTCGTGGGGTTAAATTAACAACCGCTACTTCGTTGGCCGCCACGAAACTTGCCGCCTTTTTTTTTGAGTTTCTTCTGCCATTTCTCCTACCCCCTCGGCGCGTCCTGCGTCTAAAGGGGAAACACCTGAGATAGATGCTGGTGGCAATGGCATTTGGTTTTTAGATGTACAAGGATCCTCGGTAGCACTTGAGTCTGAGTCTGTTGTAAGGTAATCTTTTTTATTTTTGTTCTTTTTAAACAGGGACTTGTTACGTCCTTGTCCCTTGTTCTGATTCCATTTGTTGCGGGATCTGCGATGGCCTTCTGATAGGCTGCCTTTATTCCAAGTAAAAATTCTGTCTGTTTCAAAATCAATTTTGTCTCTTATAAATTTGTCTCTTTTCCTTTGCTTTATCTCATTTTGCAAAATGACCAGTTTTGTATCCAGTTTTTTGTCAATAATTGACCATTGTGTGTCAGACAACCTGGTTCTCAATTCTTCTTTAGTTTTAGTAAGTTCGGCTTTAGTGGCTTCATAATTAATAATGTTTTGCTTCAACACGAGGCGGAGTAATTCCTGGGAGCATTGTAGTAAGATTTTCTCCCACTCTTTAATGAAGGATACATTATCTTTATATTGAGCCATTTCTTTTATGACACGCAGTCCTCGCGGTACTCGACCGCACTCCATGTAGGACTTCAAAGAATTATTTGTCCAAAACAAATTTACCTCTCTTTCTGCGGCCATAAATAGTTTGTGTTCCAGCGTCTTTGTGCTAAGTGAAAAAACGTTGTCGTGTAGTTCACATTCAGAAAAATAAGCATCCACATTTTCCCTCCCTGCTAGGAGTCCATGTGATAAGGAAACAGCCTCGGGCTCCATAGCTATGGAGATCCGAACAGTGCTAACAAGCAAAAGTCTGTTAATGATCACCTGGTGCAAGGGTGTGAGCGACCAAGCGTGCTGGTAGTGTGTACAAAGAAAATCAAAATGCAAAGTCCAATAGTAGAGAAAACACACATCCGCACTGCTCAAAGGTCCAACTCAGTGACCGTATTATAATATCGGTCTAGCACCACAGAAAGTGATACTGGCTGTATGAATCCTTTACACCTGAATCAACGGGGTGCTGCTGCCAGGAAAAATGTGTGCAGAATCCAAATGGCAAAAAAGAAAAAGTAGGCGCGCACTTACCCTGTTGCGGTGAATATCACTTTATTAGGACATATAAACAAACGGATAGCAGGGAGGAATAGGGTCAGCCACGGACAACGATCGTTTCGTGCTCTACGGCACTTCAACGGGTCCTAATGCTGAGTGGAACAGGAAGGAGTTTTATAGACCCATCTGGATCCCAGACTCCTCCCCCTGGACTCCAAACATAAACAGTGTTACATTTAAAACAAAATGGTATTAAAAACAACAATAATAAAATAGCACATGCTGAGAACTACAAATAAACCGAATACAGCTTTTAGAAACCAAGATTGAGACACTTTTATAAGAAAACCGACATGTCGACTTTGTCATTTAAACCAGATGGTCCTGCTGCGTCTGCGCGCAGGATCCATCTGGCTTCTCTGCGCAGCAGGAGGCGGCGCAAATCCCCTCCTCCCTCAGGCAACGAGACCCGCTCCAAACCCGCAAATCTTAGTACTTGGGCATCTCCTGCATGGCAAGTGTGTAGATGGTCTATTAACCTTGGAGCTCCTTTCCCTGTTCTAATGGAGTAAAAATGCTCCCTAATCCGAACAAACAGTGGGCGGAAGGTTTTGCCAATATAGAAGCGTCTGCACGGACAAAAAAGAACATAGACGACATGGGTAGTCCTGCAAGAAATAAAGTCCCGTACAGTGTGCTGGATATGACCTACTCTAATTCTATTACCTGTATGATGGTACTTGCAGAAGTTGCAACCCCCGCATGTGAAGTTGCCTTTAGGGATACTATCTGTGAGCCAATTATTTTTGGTAGTGACAAAGCGGTTGCGGACTATGCTGTCTCTAATGTTTGTGCTGCGACGGCTAGCAAAGAGAGGTCCCCTATCTATTATTTCTTTGATTACCTTACAACAGACTCAGACTCAAGTGCTACCGAGGATCCTTGTACATCTAAAAACCAAATGCCATTGCCACCAGCATCTATCTCAGGTGTTTCCCCTTTAGACGCAGGACGCGCCGAGGGGGTAGGAGAAATGGCAGAAGAAACTCCAAAAAAAAGGCGGCAAGTTTCGTGGCGGCCAACGAAGTAGCGGTTGTTAATTTAACCCCACGAACCTTGAGTGAAGCACATCTGTCGGTGTTGTCCAAAGGATTGAATTTTTGTATAGCAGAACCATTTAATCTGGTAGATTTTTAAATCGACCTTTTCAAGGCGGTTCGCAAGATCCATTTGTTTAAGTCGTTTTCTGCAGTTAGTAACCATGCCACCCCCCGTGAAGTGTTCCCAGGTGAGTCACCTTGCCATGTGGGTCCCCTGGGCTTTTTTGTCACAGAGGACCCATTTGGTGATGTGCGGGAAGAGACCCGTGACCTTTTGGATTCTATGAGCATTACTCCGGTTTCTGCAAGTCATAAAGATAAAGTAACTGCACCTTTTACTGGAGGTAATAAATCTACCTATATGCCCCCAGTAGCCCCAGGTAATCTTGTAGATGTTTTCCAATCGCAGGTTTTAAAAGACATGGAGGCTTTAATATATGAAAAGCCCATAGAAAACCTTCTTTTAAAGGAAAAACAAGCTTTGGGTGAAATACAGGGCTGGTCTGATGTGATTGTCCGTAGTGCGGATAAAGGTGGCAACGTGGTGCTGCTTACAAGAGAATATTACAAAACAGAGGCATTGAGACAGTTGTCAGATGATACAACGTATTTGAAGCTTAAGGGGGACCCTACGGTAAAATTTAAAAATCTCTTGCGTTCGTTGCTAAGAGATTTTGTGGATAAAAAGGTGTTTTCTTGTAAACAGGCTGAAAAGCTACTACCGGATTTTCCGAGACGCCCACATTGGTATCACATACCGAAATTACACAAATCAGTGGAAGCCCCCCCTGGCCGTCCCATAGTGTCAGGGGTTGGTTCGTTAACTGAGCCTATCTCCTCTTATATCGACTGGCTGCTGCGCCCCCTGCTGTTGGATGTCCCTTCGTTTATTAAAGACACGGGAGACTTTCTGAATGTGATTAAGGATTTTGAATGGCAGGAATCATATGCTCTGACTTCGATTGATGTCGAAAGTCTTTATACACGTATTCCACAAAAGTTGGGGGTGGAAACAATTAGAAGCATTTTGGAGAATACTCCCACTGGTCATGACACTGTGGAGTTCATTTGTGATGGACTCTCGTTCATTTTAGAACACAATGCTTTTTCTTTTGACGGCCAGTGGTACCTGCAGACGGTAGGTACCGCTATGGGTACCCCCGTCGCATGTACCCTGGCAAACCTCTTTCTTGCGAGGTTTGAGGAGGAATATATTTATTCCAACAAAAACCCATTTCTTCGACATATCAAGCTATTTGCTAGGTATGTGGATGACATGTTCATGGTGTGGGATGGGCACCAGGATGCCTTCACGGAGTTCGTGAGGTACCTGGGGACATCCAATACCATGAACATGGGGTTTACCTCGCAATTTGGAGGCACCAACTTGGTCTTTTTGGATGTCCAGTTATGCATTGAGGACGGGGGGATCTCCACTAGAGTATATCGTAAACCCTCGGCATGTAATTCTTTATTACATTATAACAGTGCTCATCCGCCATACATGAAGGGATCTCTGCCCTATAGTCAACTTCTTAGGGTTAAGAGAATCAATAGTGATCCTGCAGGTTTTGCGCAGCAGTCAGTCGATTTGATTGGAAGATTTAAGAAACGTGGGTACCCCCCATCTATTTTAAAAAATGCCTACGATAAAGCAGCAGCCACGGATGTTTCCACCACCTCCAAAAAAAGACAAAAAGAAGAAAAAAAGTTTGTCTTCAGTTTTAAGTTTGGCCCTCTTGACAACCACATCAGAACCGTCATACGTAAAAATTGGTGTATTTTACGTCAAGATACTGACCTCAAAGAAATAATAGATAGGGGACCTCTCTTTGCTAGCCGTCGCAGCACAAACATTAGAGACAGCATAGTCCGCAACCGCTTTGTCACTACCAAAAATAATTGGCTCACAGATAGTATCCCTAAAGGCAACTTCACATGCGGGGGTTGCAACTTCTGCAAGTACCATCATACAGGTAATAGAATTAGAGTAGGTCATATCCAGCACACTGTACGGGACTTTATTTCTTGTAGGACTACCCATGTCGTCTATGTTCTTTTTTGTCCGTGCAGACGCTTCTATATTGGCAAAACCTTCCGCCCACTGTTTGTTCGGATTAGGGAGCATTTTTACTCCATTAGAACAGGGAAAGGAGCTCCAAGGTTAATAGACCATCTACACACTTGCCATGCAGGAGATGCCCAAGTACTAAGATTTGCGGGTTTGGAGCGGGTCTCGTTGCCTGAGGGAGGAGGGGATTTGCGCCGCCTCCTGCTGCGCAGAGAAGCCAGATGGATCCTGCGCGCAGACGCAGCAGGACCATCTGGTTTAAATGACAAAGTCGACATGTCGGTTTTCTTATAAAAGTGTCTCAATCTTGGTTTCTAAAAGCTGTATTCGGTTTATTTGTAGTTCTCAGCATGTGCTATTTTATTATTGTTGTTTTTAATACCATTTTGTTTTAAATGTAACACTGTTTATGTTTGGAGTCCAGGGGGAGGAGTCTGGGATCCAGATGGGTCTATAAAACTCCTTCCTGTTCCACTCAGCATTAGGACCCGTTGAAGTGCCGTAGAGCACGAAACGATCGTTGTCCGTGGCTGACCCTATTCCTCCCTGCTATCCGTTTGTTTATATGTCCTAATAAAGTGATATTCACCGCAACAGGGTAAGTGCGCGCCTACTTTTTCTTTTTTGCCATTTGGATTCTGCACACATTTTTCCTGGCAGCAGCACCCCGTTGATTCAGGTGTAAAGGATTCATACAGCCAGTATCACTTTCTGTGGTGCTAGACCGATATTATAATACGGTCACTGAGTTGGACCTTTGAGCAGTGCGGATGTGTGTTTTCTCTACTATTGGACATTCCACCCTTACCTGTTGAACCCCAAGGACTACAGTCTGGACCTGAGAGACGGAGTTTTGTTCAATCCCTGTTGTTTTTCTCTTCGGCTGGAGCGTCCCCCTGCAGTGACAGACAGGCCTGCGTCGTGGGAAGATAACCTCTTGGGACAAAGGAACTGGTAACGTGTGGATAGGGAAAGTGAGGGACAGTTTGTTATTACACGTTATCTCTGTGAATAGGCATATTTTGTACTGTATATTATTGTGTTCCGCTGTGTTAAAGAAAATGTATAACAGTAAAGATACGATTGTTAAAATAGAATCTGAGTGTGGAAGTTTTGCTGGGCCAGATCATGGATATACATGGGCGACCTTGCCCTCGGTCACTTCATCTGGCGTAGTCGGCAGGATCTGTGCCCAGCAGGATTCCCACCCAGTGTACAGTCAGAAACCGCCGCCGGTGTCCATTGTAAACCAGGTCAGGAAGTTTGGCGGGCGAAACTACCCCGTACCAGAATGGGCGGAACAAGTGCGGATACTGGGAGAAATGTATAATATTGACCCTAAGACCTTGGCAGAAATGGCGGTACTGACGCTAGAGGGGGAGGCATGGACGACAGTCAGACTGGAGACGGTCAGGGGGCAGCGTACGTTGGAGGACTTGGTGCGGGTGCTGGAAAAGACCTATGGACCTACTACGTACCAGGGAACACTGCGATACCTGTTCTTTAGACGGACACAGCTTGAATGGGAAGACATCCCCCAATATGCAAATGCCCTTCAGGTACTCCTTGAACAAGTCTGTGCAAAAGGGGAACAACTGACTACTATAGCTCCTCGTCACCTGGTACTGAGAGACCAATTCGTTATAGGGCTGAGAGACCAGTATCTTAACCGTACGCTACAGGACTTGATTCGGATGACGCCGACTCTCACCTTCGCTGAAGTCAAGCAGGAGGCCATAGAACGTTCTAGGGGACCCGTCATGGATGTGGGGACTCAAAGCGCTGCGTGCAGATCCATTTTAGATGTTAAACTGCCCAACAGTGACACCGAGGAGCTGAAACAGATGGTAGAAGATTTACAGCAACAGGTGTCACAGTTAACACTAGAACGACAGAGAGACCAGCGGATGCAACCTAGCCGTCCCGCAGGACCGTGTTGGTCATGTGGTGATCCTCGTCATAGGGCGAATCGTTGTCCTCAACGAACAAACCATCAGTTACCACGACGAACAGAATATCAGCTACATCCACGAGCAGAGCAGCCACGCCAGGTCTCACCACAATGGCCGCCGTTAAACTAGACACCCCTGCAGCTGAGGTTCGAGCAGCAGGGGGGGACAGAGAATGGGGTGTAGAAAAACAGAGCCAGCAACGGAGTACTCTTGCCTCGAGTAGTCCTACACTTGAAGTTATTCTGGAGGGAGTTGCAGTACAAGGATTGATGGACACTGGGTCGCAAGTGACCACGATCTCTGAACAGTTTTATGAAAGTACCTCAAACCAAGGACTGCTTGTGATCCAGATACCGCCATTAAGATAATTGCGGCTAATAACCTACCCATTCCAGTAACCGGAGTCGCCTGGATGGATACGAAGGCCTGCGGACAAGACCTAGGGAAACGAGGAATCGTCATTGTCAAGGAAGGCTTCGGCTCCGAGACCCCAGTAATAATCGGAATGAATATCTTGAAAGACCTGGATCTTATGCTGTTGACAAGAAAAGGGCCCAAGTACTGGCAGAAAGTTACGAAACATAAACCGACTCGTCTGGCGTTCCAGCGCGTAATCCGGACCGTTGGACTCCAACAGATGGCAAAGGAACAACTACCCCTAGCAGCCATTAAAGTGCCCCGCTGTACCCGGATTACTTTGCCCGCTGAAAAAGAGACAGTCATTTCCCTGCCTCTTAACACCAACCGACAGCTTGAAGGAGTTGAAGTGTTAATCGAGCCGAGGGCTCCAAGTGGGGGTAAGCTAAACCCACTGGTCGCCCGCACCCTAGCCGTCGTGAGGAACGGAAGAGTCCCTGTCCGGCTGAACAACACTGCAGACGTAGGTGTAGCCCTCAAAGCTGGCACGCAACTTGCCAGAGTATATGCTCTACCCACAGAAGTGAACCCCATGGGGCCCTTACAATTCACCCCGTCTACAGAAGATGGCTGGACGGTAACTGTCTCAGCCATAAATGCTCAAGCAGATGATGAAGATATTGGGCGAAAATTACTGGAAAAAGTGCAACTGGACCCGTCCCAGTACACCAAACAGGAAGTGTCTCAAGTGGAGGGACTACTTGAACCAGGGCTTCAAGCTTCAGGAGGCTAATTTGCATATTCCAGGTGCCTTCTGGGAGAAGCGATGTCTCCCTAAGCTAGAAGATCGTTGGGTACAGCCGGGACCAGCTGCTTCGAAAGCATCACCAAACCAGGGATTCAAGCTTCAGGAGGCTAATTTGCATATTCCAGGTGCCTTCTGGGAGAAGCGAAGTCTCCCTAAGCTAGAAGATCGTTGGGTACAGCCGGGACCAGCTGCTTCGAAAGCATCACCAAACCAGGGATTCAAGCTTCAGGAGGCTAATTTGCATATTCCAGGTGCCTTCTGGGAGAAGCGAAGTCTCCCTAAGCTAGAAGATCGTTGGGTACAGCCGGGACCAGCTGCTTCGAAAGCATCACCAAACCAGGGATTCAAGCTTCAGGAGGCTAATTTGCATATTCCAGGTGCCTTCTGGGAGAAGCGAAGTCTCCCTAAGCTAGAAGATCGTTGGGTACAGCCGGGACCAGCTGCTTCGAAAGCATCACCAAACCAGGGATTCAAGCTTCAGGAGGCTAATTTGCATATTCCAGGTGCCTTCTGGGAGAAGCGAAGTCTCCCTAAGCTAGAAGATCGTTGGGTACAGCCGGGACCAGCTGCTTCGAAAGCATCACCAAACCAGGGATTCAAGCTTCAGGAGGCTAATTTGCGTATTCCAGGTGCCTTCTGGGAGAAGCGAAGTCTCCCTAAGCTAGAAGATCGTTGGGTACAGCCGGGACCAGCTGCTTCGAAAGCATCACCAAACCAGGGATTCAAGCTTCAGGAGGCTAATTTGCGTATTCCAGGTGCCTTCTGGGAGAAGCGAAGTCTCCCTAAGCTAGAAGATCGTTGGGTACAGCCGGGACCAGCTGCTTCGAAAGCATCACCAAACCAGGGATTCAAGCTTCAGGAGGCTAATTTGCGTATTCCAGGTGCCTTCTGGGAGAAGCGAAGTCTCCCTAAGCTAGAAGATCGTTGGGTACAGCCGGGACCAGCTGCTTCGAAAGCATCACCAAACCAGGGATTCAAGCTTCAGGAGGCTAATTTGCGTATTCCAGGTGCCTTCTGGGAGAAGCGAAGTCTCCCTAAGCTAGAAGATCGTTGGGTACAGCCGGGACCAGCTGCTTCGAAAGCATCACCAAACCAGGGATTCAAGCTTCAGGAGGCTAATTTGCGTATTCCAGGTGCCTTCTGGGAGAAGCGAAGTCTCCCTAAGCTAGAAGATCGTTGGGTACAGCCGGGACCAGCTGCTTCGAAAGCATCACCAAACCAGGGATTCAAGCTTCAGGAGGCTAATTTGCGTATTCCAGGTGCCTTCTGGGAGAAGCGAAGTCTCCCTAAGCTAGAAGATCGTTGGGTACAGCCGGGACCAGCTGCTTCGAAAGCATCACCAAACCAGGGATTCAAGCTTCAGGAGGCTAATTTGCATATTCCAGGTGCCTTCTGGGAGAAGCGAAGTCTCCCTAAGCTAGAAGATCGTTGGGTACAGCCGGGACCAGCTGCTTCGAAAGCATCACCAAACCAGGGATTCAAGCTTCAGGAGGCTAATTTGCATATTCCAGGTGCCTTCTGGGAGAAGCGAAGTCTCCCTAAGCTAGAAGATCGTTGGGTACAGCCGGGACCAGCTGCTTCTAAAGCATCACCAAACCAGGGATTCAAGCTTCAGGAGGCTAATTTGCATATTCCAGGTGCCTTCTGGGAGAAGCGAAGTCTCCCTAAGCTAGAAGATCGTTGGGTACAGCCGGGACCAGCTGCTTCGAAAGCATCACCAAACCAGGGATTCAAGCTTCAGGAGGCTAATTTGCATATTCCAGGTGCCTTCTGGGAGAAGCGAAGTCTCCCTAAGCTAGAAGATCGTTGGGTACAGCCGGGACCAGCTGCTTCGAAAGCATCACCAAACCAGGGATTCAAGCTTCAGGAGGCTAATTTGCATATTCCAGGTGCCTTCTGGGAGAAGCGAAGTCTCCCTAAGCTAGAAGATCGTTGGGTACAGCCGGGACCAGCTGCTTCGAAAGCATCACCAAACCAGGGATTCAAGCTTCAGGAGGCTAATTTGCGTATTCCAGGTGCCTTCTGGGAGAAGCGAAGTCTCCCTAAGCTAGAAGATCGTTGGGTACAGCCGGGACCAGCTGCTTCGAAAGCATCACCAAACCAGGGATTCAAGCTTCAGGAGGCTAATTTGCGTATTCCAGGTGCCTTCTGGGAGAAGCGAAGTCTCCCTAAGCTAGAAGATCGTTGGGTACAGCCGGGACCAGCTGCTTCGAAAGCATCACCAAACCAGGGATTCAAGCTTCAGGAGGCTAATTTGCGTATTCCAGGTGCCTTTTGGGAGAAGCGAAGTCTCCCTAAGCTAGAAGATCGTTGGGTACAGCCGGGACCAGCTGCTTCGAAAGCATCACCAAACCAGGGATTCAAGCTTCAGGAGGCTAATTTGCGTATTCCAGGTGCCTTCTGGGAGAAGCGAAGTCTCCCTAAGCTAGAAGATCGTTGGGTACAGCCGGGACCAGCTGCTTCGAAAGCATCACCAAACCAGGGATTCAAGCTTCAGGAGGCTAATTTGCGTATTCCAGGTGCCTTCTGGGAGAAGCGAAGTCTCCCTAAGCTAGAAGATCGTTGGGTACAGCCGGGACCAGCTGCTTCGAAAGCATCACCAAACCAGGGATTCAAGCTTCAGGAGGCTAATTTGCATATTCCAGGTGCCTTCTGGGAGAAGCGAAGTCTCCCTAAGCTAGAAGATCGTTGGGTACAGCCGGGACCAGCTGCTTCGAAAGCATCACCAAACCAGGGATTCAAGCTTCAGGAGGCTAATTTGCATATTCCAGGTGCCTTCTGGGAGAAGCGAAGTCTCCCTAAGCTAGAAGATTGTTGGGTACAGCCGGGACCAGCTGCTTCGAAAGCATCACCAAACCAGGGATTCAAGCTTCAGGAGGCTAATTTGCATATTCCAGGTGCCTTCTGGGAGAAGCGAAGTCTCCCTAAGCTAGAAGATCGTTGGGTACAGCCGGGACCAGCTGCTTCGAAAGCATCACCAAACCAGGGATTCAAGCTTCAGGAGGCTAATTTGCATATTCCAGGTGCCTTCTGGGAGAAGCGAAGTCTCCCTAAGCTAGAAGATCGTTTGGTACAGCCGGGACCAGCTGCTTCGAAAGCATCACCAAACCAGGGATTCAAGCTTCAGGAGGCTAATTTGCATATTCCAGGTGCCTTCTGGGAGAAGCGAAGTCTCCCTAAGCTAGAAGATCGTTGGGTACAGCCGGGACCAGCTGCTTCGAAAGCATCACCAAACCAGGGATTCAAGCTTCAGGAGGCTAATTTGCATATTCCAGGTGCCTTCTGGGAGGAGCGAAGTCTCCCTAAGCTAGAAGATCGTTGGGTACAGCCGGGACCAGCTGCTTCGAAAGCATCACCAAACCAGGGATTCAAGCTTCAGGAGGCTAATTTGCATATTCCAGGTGCCTTCTGGGAGAAGCGAAGTCTCCCTAAGCTAGAAGATCGTTGGGTACAGCCGGGACCAGCTGCTTCGAAAGCATCACCAAACCAGGGATTCAAGCTTCAGGAGGCTAATTTGCATATTCCAGGTGCCTTCTGGGAGAAGCGAAGTCTCCCTAAGCTAGAAGATCGTTGGGTACAGCCGGGACCAGCTGCTTCGAAAGCATCACCAAACCAGGGATTCAAGCTTCAGGAGGCTAATTTGCATATTCCAGGTGCCTTCTGGGAGAAGCGAAGTCTCCCTAAGCTAGAAGATCGTTGGGTACAGCCGGGACCAGCTGCTTCGAAAGCATCACCAAACCAGGGATTCAAGCTTCAGGAGGCTAATTTGCATATTCCAGGTGCCTTCTGGGAGAAGCGAAGTCTCCCTAAGCTAGAAGATCGTTGGGTACAGCCGGGACCAGCTGCTTCGAAAGCATCACCAAACCAGGGATTCAAGCTTCAGGAGGCTAATTTGCATATTCCAGGTGCCTTCTGGGAGAAGCGAAGTCTCCCTAAGCTAGAAGATCGTTGGGTACAGCCGGGACCAGCTGCTTCGAAAGCATCACCAAACCAGGGATTCAAGCTTCAGGAGGCTAATTTGCATATTCCAGGTGCCTTCTGGGAGAAGCGAAGTCTCCCTAAGCTAGAAGATCGTTGGGTACAGCCGGGACCAGCTGCTTCGAAAGCATCACCAAACCAGGGATTCAAGCTTCAGGAGGCTAATTTGCATATTCCAGGTGCCTTCTGGGAGAAGCGAAGTCTCCCTAAGCTAGAAGATCGTTGGGTACAGCCGGGACCAGCTGCTTCGAAAGCATCACCAAACCAGGGATTCAAGCTTCAGGAGGCTAATTTGCATATTCCAGGTGCCTTCTGGGAGAAGCGAAGTCTCCCTAAGCTAGAAGATCGTTGGGTACAGCCGGGACCAGCTGCTTCGAAAGCATCACCAAACCAGGGATTCAAGCTTCAGGAGGCTAATTTGCATATTCCAGGTGCCTTCTGGGAGAAGCGAAGTCTCCCTAAGCTAGAAGATCGTTGGGTACAGCCGGGACCAGCTGCTTCGAAAGCATCACCAAACCAGGGATTCAAGCTTCAGGAGGCTAATTTGCATATTCCAGGTGCCTTCTGGGAGAAGCGAAGTCTCCCTAAGCTAGAAGATCGTTGGGTACAGCCGGGACCAGCTGCTTCGAAAGCATCACCAAACCAGGGATTCAAGCTTCAGGAGGCTAATTTGCATATTCCAGGTGCCTTCTGGGAGAAGCGAAGTCTCCCTAAGCTAGAAGATCGTTGGGTACAGCCGGGACCAGCTGCTTCGAAAGCATCACCAAACCAGGGATTCAAGCTTCAGGAGGCTAATTTGCATATTCCAGGTGCCTTCTGGGAGAAGCGAAGTCTCCCTAAGCTAGAAGATCGTTGGGTACAGCCGGGACCAGCTGCTTCGAAAGCATCACCAAACCAGGGATTCAAGCTTCAGGAGGCTAATTTGCGTATTCCAGGTGCCTTCTGGGAGAAGCGAAGTCTCCCTAAGCTAGAAGATCGTTGGGTACAGCCGGGACCAGCTGCTTCGAAAGCATCACCAAACCAGGGATTCAAGCTTCAGGAGGCTAATTTGCGTATTCCAGGTGCCTTCTGGGAGAAGCGAAGTCTCCCTAAGCTAGAAGATCGTTGGGTACAGCCGGGACCAGCTGCTTCGAAAGCATCACCAAACCAGGGATTCAAGCTTCAGGAGGCTAATTTGCGTATTCCAGGTGCCTTCTGGGAGAAGCGAAGTCTCCCTAAGCTAGAAGATCGTTGGGTACAGCCGGGACCAGCTGCTTCGAAAGCATCACCAAACCAGGGATTCAAGCTTCAGGAGGCTAATTTGCGTATTCCAGGTGCCTTCTGGGAGAAGCGAAGTCTCCCTAAGCTAGAAGATCGTTGGGTACAGCCGGGACCAGCTGCTTCGAAAGCATCACCAAACCAGGGATTCAAGCTTCAGGAGGCTAATTTGCGTATTCCAGGTGCCTTCTGGGAGAAGCGAAGTCTCCCTAAGCTAGAAGATCGTTGGGTACAGCCGGGACCAGCTGCTTCGAAAGCATCACCAAACCAGGGATTCAAGCTTCAGGAGGCTAATTTGCGTATTCCAGGTGCCTTCTGGGAGAAGCGAAGTCTCCCTAAGCTAGAAGATCGTTGGGTACAGCCGGGACCAGCTGCTTCGAAAGCATCACCAAACCAGGGATTCAAGCTTCAGGAGGCTAATTTGCATATTCCAGGTGCCTTCTGGGAGAAGCGAAGTCTCCCTAAGCTAGAAGATCGTTGGGTACAGCCGGGACCAGCTGCTTCGAAAGCATCACCAAACCAGGGATTCAAGCTTCAGGAGGCTAATTTGCATATTCCAGGTGCCTTCTGGGAGAAGCGAAGTCTCCCTAAGCTAGAAGATCGTTGGGTACAGCCGGGACCAGCTGCTTCGAAAGCATCACCAAACCAGGGATTCAAGCTTCAGGAGGCTAATTTGCGTATTCCAGGTGCCTTCTGGGAGAAGCGAAGTCTCCCTAAGCTAGAAGATCGTTGGGTACAGCCGGGACCAGCTGCTTCGAAAGCATCACCAAACCAGGGATTCAAGCTTCAGGAGGCTAATTTGCATATTCCAGGTGCCTTCTGGGAGAAGCGAAGTCTCCCTAAGCTAGAAGATTGTTGGGTACAGCCGGGACCAGCTGCTTCGAAAGCATCACCAAACCAGGGATTCAAGCTTCAGGAGGCTAATTTGCATATTCCAGGTGCCTTCTGGGAGAAGCGAAGTCTCCCTAAGCTAGAAGATCGTTGGGTACAGCCGGGACCAGCTGCTTCGAAAGCATCACCAAACCAGGGATTCAAGCTTCAGGAGGCTAATTTGCATATTCCAGGTGCCTTCTGGGAGAAGCGAAGTCTCCCTAAGCTAGAAGATCGTTGGGTACAGCCGGGACCAGCTGCTTCGAAAGCATCACCAAACCAGGGATTCAAGCTTCAGGAGGCTAATTTGCATATTCCAGGTGCCTTCTGGGAGAAGCGAAGTCTCCCTAAGCTAGAAGATCGTTGGGTACAGCCGGGACCAGCTGCTTCGAAAGCATCACCAAACCAGGGATTCAAGCTTCAGGAGGCTAATTTGCATATTCCAGGTGCCTTCTGGGAGAAGCGAAGTCTCCCTAAGCTAGAAGATCGTTGGGTACAGCCGGGACCAGCTGCTTCGAAAGCATCACCAAACCAGGGATTCAAGCTTCAGGAGGCTAATTTGCATATTCCAGGTGCCTTCTGGGAGAAGCGAAGTCTCCCTAAGCTAGAAGATCGTTGGGTACAGCCGGGACCAGCTGCTTCGAAAGCATCACCAAACCAGGGATTCAAGCTTCAGGAGGCTAATTTGCATATTCCAGGTGCCTTCTGGGAGAAGCGAAGTCTCCCTAAGCTAGAAGATCGTTGGGTACAGCCGGGACCAGCTGCTTCGAAAGCATCACCAAACCAGGGATTCAAGCTTCAGGAGGCTAATTTGCATATTCCAGGTGCCTTCTGGGAGAAGCGAAGTCTCCCTAAGCTAGAAGATCGTTGGGTACAGCCGGGACGAGCTGCTTCGAAAGCATCACCAAACCAGGGATTCAAGCTTCAGGAGGCTAATTTGCATATTCCAGGTGCCTTCTGGGAGAAGCGAAGTCTCCCTAAGCTAGAAGATCGTTGGGTACAGCCGGGACCAGCTGCTTCGAAAGCATCACCAAACCAGGGATTCAAGCTTCAGGAGGCTAATTTGCATATTCCAGGTGCCTTCTGGGAGAAGCGAAGTCTCCCTAAGCTAGAAGATCGTTGGGTACAGCCGGGACCAGCTGCTTCGAAAGCATCACCAAACCAGGGATTCAAGCTTCAGGAGGCTAATTTGCATATTCCAGGTGCCTTCTGGGAGAAGCGAAGTCTCCCTAAGCTAGAAGATCGTTGGGTACGGCCGGGACCAGCTGCTTCGAAAGCATCACCAAACCAGGGATTCAAGCTTCAGGAGGCTAATTTGCATATTCCAGGTGCCTTCTGGGAGAAGCGAAGTCTCCCTAAGCTAGAAGATCGTTGGGTACGGCCGGGACCAGCTGCTTCGAAAGCATCACCAAACCAGGGATTCAAGCTTCAGGAGGCTAATTTGCGTATTCCAGGTGCCTTCTGGGAGAAGCGAAGTCTCCCTAAGCTAGAAGATCGTTGGGTACGGCCGGGACCAGCTGCTTCGAAAGCATCACCAAACCAGGGATTCAAGCTTCAGGAGGCTAATTTGCGTATTCCAGGTGCCTTCTGGGAGAAGCGAAGTCTCCCTAAGCTAGAAGATCGTTGGGTACGGCCGGGACCAGCTGCTTCGAAAGCATCACCAAACCAGGGATTCAAGCTTCAGGAGGCTAATTTGCGTATTCCAGGTGCCTTCTGGGAGAAGCGAAGTCTCCCTAAGCTAGAAGATCGTTGGGTACAGCCGGGACCAGCTGCTTCGAAAGCATCACCAAACCAGGGATTCAAGCTTCAGGAGGCTAATTTGCATATTCCAGATGCCTTCTGGGAGAAGCGAAGTCTCCCTAAGCTAGAAGATCGTTGGGTACAGCCGGGACCAGCTGCTTCGAAAGCATCACCAAACCAGGGATTCAAGCTTCAGGAGGCTAATTTGCATATTCCAGGTGCCTTCTGGGAGAAGCGAAGTCTCCCTAAGCTAGAAGATCGTTGGGTACAGCCGGGACCAGCTGCTTCGAAAGCATCACCAAACCAGGGATTCAAGCTTCAGGAGGCTAATTTGCATATTCCAGGTGCCTTCTGGGAGAAGCGAAGTCTCCCTAAGCTAGAAGATCGTTGGGTTGCCTGTAGGACATTATTGCAAGAGAGCTTGGCTGAGTAGATTACACAAGAAGGAAAACACACAGTAAGTCAGCAGGATCTAGGAGCAACATGGCAGATGTGACAACCTACATGGTGAGCTGCAGCATGTGCTACATGTTCACAGATCGACCAGAAGAAGAATCCAATTTCACCTGTCAGAAGTGTAGACTAGTGGCCCTTTTAGAAGAAAAGGTGCGGGGTCTGGAAGAAAGAATAGCAACTTTGAAACTCATCAAAGAGAATGAAGACTTTCTAGACAGAACAGAAGCATCTCTACTGGTCACAGAAGGTGAAAAAAGTGTCAGAGAACCTCCAAAAGCAGATGAGTGGAAGCATGTGACCAAAAGAAGCAAGAAGACCATGGAGAAATCACCAACCACACAACTGAAGAACCGATATCAAATCTTTGTAGAGGATGAAGATGGCACACCTAAGAATGAAGCAATACCAGCAAGCAAAAAAGAAAAGGGCACACAGCAACAAGTGACAGCAAAAAGTACAGCCAAGAAGCAACGAAGAGTGGTGGTGGTGGGAGACTCACTACTGAGAGGCACAGAAGCAGCCATCTGCAGACCGGACATAACTGCAAGAGAAGTATGCTGCCTTCCAGGTGCGATGATCAAGGATGTGACCGATAGGATACCAAAGCTCTTCAGCTCCAAGGACGTCCACCCATTTCTTCTGATACATGTTGGCACCAATGACACGGCAAGGAAGGACCTACCGACAATCTGCAAGGACTTTGAAGAGTTGGGGAAGAAAGTAAAGGAACTGGATGCACAGGTAGTTTTTTCTTCTATCCTTCCAGTAGACGGGCATGGCACCAGGAGATGGAACAGGATCCTTGATGCAAACAACTGGCTAAGACGATGGTGCAGACAACAAGGATTTGGATTCCTGGACCACGGTGTGAATTACTGGTATGATGGACTCCTCGCCAGAGACGGACTACACCTCAACAAACCTGGGAAACACACATTCGCCAGAAGACTCGCTACACTCATCAGGAGGGCGTTAAACTAGAAGAAGAGGGGACGGGAAGAAAAACATTAGACTCGAACAAAGACGACCCAGGAAAACATACTCAGAAGGGAGGTAAGAACATTTCTAAAACAATCCACAGTGAGGAGATTGGAACAAAACAAAATCCTCTAAACTGCATGCTCGCAAACGCCAGAAGCCTGACAAACAAGATGGAAGAACTAGAAGCAGAAATATCTACAGGTAACTTTGACATAGTGGGAATAACCGAGACATGGTTAGATGAAAGCTATGACTGGGCAGTTAACTTACAGGGTTACAGTCTGTTTAGAAAGGATCGTAAAAATCGGAGAGGAGGAGGGGTTTGTCTCTATGTAAAGTCTTGTCTAAAGTCCACTTTAAGGGAGGATATTAGCGAAGGGAATGAGGATGTCGAGTCCATATGGGTTGAAATTCATGGAGGGAAAAATGGTAACAAAATTCTCATTGGGGTCTGTTACAAACCCCCAAATATAACAGAAAGCATGGAAAGTCTACTTCTAAAGCAGATAGATGAAGCTGCAACCCATAATGAGGTCCTGGTTATGGGGGACTTTAACTACCCGGATATTAACTGGGAAACAGAAACCTGTGAAACCCATAAAGGCAACAGGTTTCTGCTAATAACCAAGAAAAATTATCTTTCACAATTGGTGCAGAATCCAACCAGAGGAGCAGCACTTTTAGACCTAATACTATCTAATAGACCTGACAGAATAACAAATCTGCAGGTGGTTGGGCATTTAGGAAATAGCGACCACAATATTGTGCAGTTTCACCTGTCTTTCACTAGGGGGACTTGTCAGGGAGTCACAAAAACATTGAACTTTAGGAAGGCAAAGTTTGAACAGCTTAAAGATGCCCTTAATCTGGTAGACTGGGACAATATCCTCAGAAATGAGAATACAGATAATAAATGGGAAATGTTTAAGAACATCCTAAATAGGCAGTGTAAGCGGTTTATACCTTGTGGGAATAAAAGGACTAGAAATAGGAAAAACCCAATGTGGCTAAACAAAGAAGTAAGACAGGCAATTAACAGTAAAAAGAAAGCATTTGCACTACTAAAGCAGGATGGCACCATTGAAGCTCTAAAAAACTATAGGGAGAAAAATACTTTATCTAAAAAACTAATTAAAGCTGCCAAAAAGGAAACAGAGAAGCACATTGCTAAGGAGAGTAAAACTAATCCCAAACTGTTCTTCAACTATATCAATAGTAAAAGAATAAAAACTGAAAATGTAGGCCCCTTAAAAAATAGTGAGGAAAGAATGGTTGTAGATGACGAGGAAAAAGCTAACATATTAAACACCTTCTTCTCCACGGTATTCACGGTGGAAAATGAAATGCTAGGTGAAATCCCAAGAAACAATGAAAACCCTATATTAAGGGTCACCAATCTAACCCAAGAAGAGGTGCGAAACCGGCTAAATAAGATTAAAATAGATAAATCTCCGGGTCCGGATGGCATACACCCACGAGTACTAAGAGAACTAAGTAATGTAATAGATAAACCATTATTTCTTATTTTTAGTGACTCTATAGCGACAGGGTCTGTTCCGCAGGACTGGCGCATAGCAAATGTGGTGCCAATATTCAAAAAGGGCTCTAAAAGTGAACCTGGAAATTATAGGCCAGTAAGTCTAACCTCTATTGTTGGTAAAATATTTGAAGGGTTTCTGAGGGATGTTATTCTGGATTATCTCAATGAGAATAACTGTTTAACTCCATATCAGCATGGGTTTATGAGAAATCACTCCTGTCAAACCAATCTAATCAGTTTTTATGAAGAGGTAAGCTATAGACTGGACCACGGTGAGTCATTGGACGTGGTATATCTCGATTTTTCCAAAGCGTTTGATACCGTGCCGCACAAGAGGTTGGTACACAAAATGAGAATGCTTGGTCTGGGGGAAAATGTGTGTAAATGGGTTAGTAACTGGCTTAGTGATAGAAAGCAGAGGGTGGTTATAAATGGTATAGTCTCTAACTGGGTCGCTGTGACCAGTGGGGTACCGCAGGAGTCAGTATTGGGACCTGTTCTCTTCAACATATTCATTAATGATCTGGTAGAAGGTTTACACAGTAAAATATCGATATTTGCAGATGATACAAAACTATGTAAAGCAGTTAATACAAGAGAAGATAGTATTCTGCTACAGATGGATCTGGATAAGTTGGAAACTTGGGCTGAAAGGTGGCAGATGAGGTTTAACAATGATAAATGTAAGGTTATACACATGGGAAGAGGGAATCAATATCACCATTACACACTGAACGGGAAACCACTGGGTAAATCTGACAGGGAGAAGGACTTGGGGATCCTAGTTAATGATAAACTTACCTGGAGCAGCCAGTGCCAGGCAGCAGCTGCCAAGGCAAACAGGATCATGGGGTGCATTAAAAGAGGTCTGGATACACATGATGAGAGCATTATACTGCCTCTGTACAAATCCCTAGTTAGACCGCACATGGAGTATTGTGTCCAGTTTTGGGCACCGGTGCTCAGGAAGGATATAATGGAACTAGAGAGAGTACAAAGGAGGGCAACAAAATTAATAAAGGGGATGGGAGAACTACAATACCCAGATAGATTAGCGAAATTAGGATTATTTAGTCTAGAAAAAAGACGACTGAGGGGCGATCTAATAACCATGTATAAGTATATAAGGGGACAATACAAATATCTCGCTGAGGATCTGTTTATACCAAGGAAGGTGACGGGCACAAGGGGGCATTCTTTGCGTCTGGAGGAGAGAAGGTTTTTCCACCAACATAGAAGAGGATTCTTTACTGTTAGGGCAGTGAGAATCTGGAATTGCTTGCCTGAGGAGGTGGTGATGGCGAACTCAGTCGAGGGGTTCAAGAGAGGCCTGGATGTCTTCCTGGAGCAGAACAATATTGTATCATACAATTATTAGGTTCTGTAGAAGGACGTAGATCTGGGGATTTATTATGATGGAATATAGGCTGAACTGGATGGACAAATGTCTTTTTTCGACCTTACTAACTATGTTACTATGTTACTATGTTACTGCGAGAACACCAAGACTCCTTTGCAAAGCATGACACCGACTTCGGGTACACCACCAGTATCCAACACAAGATTCCCACGGGCGATACTGCCCCTATTCGCGAGAGGTACCGACAAATACCACCTCAACAATACCAGGAGGTGAAAAGCCTCTTAGAATCTATGCTACACGCTGGAGTGGTGCAGGAGAGCCAGAGCCCATGGGCTGCACCCGTGGTGATAGTCAAAAAGAAAGATGGGTCCCTGAGATTTTGCGTAGACTACCGTCGGCTGAACGCGTGCACGATCCGGGACGCCTATCCACTCCCCCGGATCGAAGAGTCACTGACCGCCCTGAAGAAGGCCAAATATTTTTCGTCTCTAGACTTGGCCAGTGGATATTGGCAGGTCCCCATGAGTGAGAAGGACAGAGAAAAGACCGCCTTCATCCTTCCCATGGGCCTGTACGAGTTTGACCGGATGCCATTCGGCTTGAGTAACGCACCAGGGACCTTTCAGAGACTGATGGAACGCTGTCTGGGAGATTTCAACTTCGAATTCACTCTGATATACCTTGATGACATCGTGGTATACTCCGCCACCTTTGAGGATCATCTTCACAAGCTTGGCAAAGTGCTCCAGCGCTTGAAGAGACACGGCTTGAAGTTGAAGCCCAGCAAGTGCCGTCTATTCCAGCAGGAGATCGATTACCTGGGACACCGGATCTCAGCCGAAGGTGTCCAACCCTCTCCAGAGAAGATAGCAGCTGTCCGAGAGTGGCCACAACCAACTACCATCAAAGAAGTCCAGGCTTTCCTGGGACTAGCGGGCTATTACCGCCGATTTGTCAAGGACTTTGCCCGGCTTGCGGAACCACTGCATGAGACTCTCCGAGGGACCGCGAACAGTCCCAGAGGACGACGCATCAGCTGGGGGCCCGACCAAGAAAAATCCTTCCGGGCGCTTCAAGCTGCTTTGACATCGCCCCCTATTCTGGCATTTGCAGATTACACCCTGCCGTTCCAGTTATACACAGACGCCAGCCTTCAAGGTCTCGGGGCGGTCCTCTCCCAAGTCCAAGATAACAAGGAACGCGTAATAGCCTATGCCAGTAGATCCCTCCGTGACACCGAAAAGAACCCCGTCAACTACAGCTCTTTCCGCCTGGAACTCCTGGCCCTGACCTGGGCTATGACAGAGAAATTTGCTGGCTACCTGACAGGGGCGGAGGTGCTGGTCGTGACAGACAACAATCCTCTTGCCCACCTAGAAAATGCCAAACTAGGGGCAATGGAACAGCGCTGGATGGCAAGGCTCTCTAGATTCCAATACAAAATTAAATACAGAGCGGGGACGGAGAATCAGAATGCTGACAGCCTTTCCAGAGTGACATCATCCTCGCCAGTGGGGGACCGGGATGAAGAGTTGGAGGAAGATGAACTGCCCGACTTTGCCCGGCTAGCTAAACAAATAGAAGATAGCCGCCAGTATGCTGTAGGCGGGATCGAAGCCATAGTGGGGTCCCCCCTGTCCCAACAAGAATGGGCCAAGCTTCAAGATCGAGACCCTGAACACGTCTTACTGAAACAGTACGTGAAGACACAAGAGAAACCACCCTCCGAAGTAAGAGCTCGACTCTCAACCAGGACCTCTGCCCTACTTGCCCAATGGGATCGGCTGATCGTGAAGGATGGAGTCTTGTATCGCAGGGCCCTTTTATCCCATATGCTGGAAGAATGTTTGCAGATTGTCGTCCCGGTGCAGCTGGCCCATGAGATGGTGGCTGAAGCCCACAGAAGGAACGGCCACTTCGGCATAGACAAGACCCTCCGGTGGACCCAGCAATTCATTTTTTGCCCAGGACTCCGTAAGCTGGTTGAAAACGTCTGCCTGGGATGTCGTACATGTGAACTCCACAAGTCTACTGAGCAGCGTGCACCCGTCCAGACTATTAGCACATCCTCGAATTGTTGATGGTGGACTATCTGTTGATTGGAATGGCGAATAGTGGCTACCAGTACTGTCTGGTGATGGTAGACCACTTCACGAAATTCGCCGTCGCTGTTGCTACCAAAGATCAGACTGCCGAATCAGCTGCACAGGCCATCTGTCAGCACTTCGTTCGGGTCTACGGGTGTCTGGAGCGGCTACACTCTGATCAGGGGGCGTGATTCGAAGGGCGAGTCATTGAAGAACTCCAGCAGATGTATGGAATCAAGAAGTCCAGGACCACCCCGTATCATCCGCAAGGGAATGGCGCGTGTGAACGTTTCAACCGGACCCTCTTACAACTGATCCGAACCTTAGCAGAAGACAAAAAGCCCGACTGGCCTCGATTCCTCCCAGAACTGCTGTGGGCCTATAACAATCAAGTTCATTCTGTCACCGGATACACGCCTTACACCCTCCTTTTTGGCCGCCCAGGCAAAGGCATCCATGAGCTACACCTGTCTAACTCTGATGAAGACACCTGTGGTACCTATCCTTCCTGGCTACAAGCACACCGTCAAAGGATGGAAACTGTCTACCGGCTGGTGGAACAGCAGATCCAGGACCAGGTCCACGCTGATCCACTTCCAGTACAAGAAGACCTACTGAGTGTGGGTCAACTGGTCCTAGTTCGTATAAAGAAACCGCAAGAAAAACTCCGGCCCAAGTGGGAGACCGAAGTCTATCGAATAATTGGACACCCGTACCCTGGTGGCCCCGTCTACCAAGTACAAGGCGAAGACAGCGGCAGCCTCCGCACCCTGCACCGCAACATGTTGCGCCCCTGTCGTTCTCAGCCTGACTCCCCTCCTGTGATACCTAGAGAGATGGATATCACTAATACTGTGGGAGACACCGATACCGGGGATGTAGAGGTGGAAGACATCCCTACCCCTGCTCGCCTGACTGAAGCGTCTGAACCCCTTACCTCCTCGACTGACTTACCGACTGGGACAGAGAGTGGGGTGACTGATCGGGAAGAGAGGTTAGCACCCGTTAGGCGGACAACGAGGACCACCGCAGGAGTGCCCCCGGGACAGTCCTACAGAGACCAATATGTGTGGCCCTTTTCGCAGCCGGGTCCTACAACCTCCACAGCCATCGCCGCCCTGGAGACAGTCGTTGACAGGGACTGCCAACCTTTAAGCGGAGGGGCGTGTAGTGAGCTGGCCGGCTGTGACTGTTCTGTTATCATTGACATAGAATCTGTGACAGACACTGCCCCCGTGTGGCCAGAAGTTATACCTATGCCAAATGTGATTACAGAGGGACAAACTGTATTGGCAAAACTTCCCCCTGTGATGTCATGTGAACAGGAAGGGGAGGAAAAGAGAAAGCCCGGGAAACTGGTGTGTGCAGAGAGAGGTCTGTGTCTGCTGGCGTCCTCCTGTAGAGGCGATATAGAAGATTGCCTGGATGACCGCTATCTCTTGGAAGCTGACATCCAGATTGTTCCCAGCTCCCACACTGCGGAGCACCCAACGGTGACATCTTCACAGACCCTGGAGCCCATGAACTGTAAGCGGGTCCTCTGTTGAGAGGCCGAACATTCCACCCTTACCTGTTGAACCCCAAGGACTACAGTCTGGACCTGAGAGACGGAGTTTTGTTCAATCCCTGTTGTTTTTCTCTTCGGCTGGAGCGTCCCCCTGCAGTGACAGACAGGCCTGCGACGTGGGAAGATAACCTCTTGGGACAAAGGAACTGGTAACGTGTGGATAGGGAAAGTGAGGGACAGTTTGTTATTACACGTTATCTCTGTGAATAGGCATATTTTGTACTGTATATTATTGTGTTCCGCTGTGTTAAAGAAAATGTATAACAGTAAAGATACGATTGTTAAAATAGAATCTGAGTGTGGAAGTTTTGCTGGGCCAGATCATGGATATACATGGGCGACCTTGCCCTCGGTCACTTCATCAATAAAAATTATTATTATTATTCTCTGTCCTCCGTAGTACATGCCTGCACAAAGCAATCTTGCCTTGCGCAGGCGTGTACTATGGAGGACAGAGAATGAATTTCAATCCAATATTGCAGCCAGCATGCAGCCAGCGGGTAAGGAAAGGGTGAATCAAACACCCGAAAACCCCGCCTCTATGGCTGAAAATTGTTCCCTCAAATTCAGGTGACAGAGTCCCTTTAACATGGCTGTGATGTTTCTGTGTCTCCTTACAAGAGTAAAATAGAGAGATTTTTAATTTTACTTTTTACCGGTCTTAGCTTAGGTTACTGTTGACCTTTGCATTCTCGCATAAATGTGCATTGCTTACAATCCCTTTCCAATAAAGTTTGTAAGCACGGCTTTGAAGCTGGTAGACATGATTAGCTGAGGATCTGGTCAGCTATAGTGCTCCTGTGTTCCTCAAATACTACAAAGCAAAGCTGCCTCTGCTTGCATTATCAGAGAGTTCAAAACTATGCCACTGGTCCGAAATATCAATTAAGCAGTAGGGATGTGCCTTGAGCAATCAGGATGCTAAAGCTTGAGGAGCTATGTGCTTCTGATGATTAATGATACAACCACTTTAAGGGGTTAAAGGTGTTGTGCAGGATTTACAAATGCACTGTTGCTTCAAAATATAACCAGTAAGCATTAACATCCTTTTTCACACAGTGCAAGCTATTGAAAATGTTACACTAGGGTGTATATATATTTTTTGTGGAAAGTGTCAAGTTAATGTTTGTAAGTAGCTGTTGTAGATCAGCTATATCACACGATAAACTACAATCGCAGTGAAACTGTGAATTCTGTTATTTTTTTAGCTGTGTTTTTCACTCCTCCTGTTAATTGTGTACAACATTAGTCGTATTTATATCTAAGTGTTCAGTGAGCAAACTAGGGCATACATCAAGTCAACAAAGTAAACTGCAATAATAGCTATAATGGCTCGGAGCTACAGTGTAAAATTAGAGTCAGTCACTGGAATGAACGCAGGATCAAAAATGGCTAACATGGGACAATGTAAAAAAAAACACAGAAAAAGATACAGCCCTACCAACACCAGGTCAGATTATCAATACAGTAGCAGAATGAAGCAGACCAGGTGGGGGCAGAACAGCTGCAAAATACTTATGCAAACACTCAAAAACCTACCAGGTCACAGAGGGAATGGCTGTGCAGTATTAAACATGCACCCAGATGAAGCTTGTATGGGACGCCAGTCAAACAGATGTGTCTGATGCACAGTGTTTGGGTTAAAGCCTTTTGATGACTTGCATATTATTATATCAGGTGGGATGCCCAGCACTATATAAGCGCATCCCACAAGGAAAGACACCCCAAATCACTCAACCAACACTAAAGGGCCTGGCTGCACCCTGTATAATAGTGGAAAACTGTGGAATAAAAAGCTGAAAAATAAAGTATAAAATACGTACATTACATGAGGTATTGGTTGATATTTTGGTCAAGATACGTAAGCTCGCAACTCAACATCAATGGTCTTCATTGGCCATCTGACCTGGTGAACACAAGATCTCAGTGTTTGATACAAAACTTGTAATAATGACTGGGCATGTTCTTCCTTCCATTCTGTACAAGCATAAGACAAAATGGAATATAAAAGCTCTCCATTATCCCTGTGATACAGTAGCTGACATTTCCTGCCATCTCTCCATCACTATCAGATAGCTGGAGAACAGTTTTGCTAATTTTACTAATATTTTTTTTCTTCAATGTCAAACAAGTTTTAGATTCTGCTTTATATGCTCATAGGATTTGGGAAAATTGGTTTTGTTGAATCTATTTTAAGTTTATATTTCATCCTGATTGAGGTTAATAATGGCAGTGGAATCGCTGAAGTGACATGCATGGCAATTAGATTTAGTGCATTTGGTACTTTAACAGCTTGTAATACTATGGGAGACAGCTAAATACAGCTGTGTCAGTCATGAATGTCGCGGTAATGTTGATTTATAAATAGTTTGTAGTGTCAAATACTGACCATACATTCCTTACATATGTTAACTGACAATGATCCATATGCTGTAGTGGTAATACATGGTGGGCCAAGATTGGCAGACCCCTGTTTCTGCAGTGTGATTTATACAAGATAATGCACCTAATATTAACCAACAGGCCATACCGCATATCAAATATAAGGGTTGGGGGTCACTTGGGGAATAGTGATCACAAAATAATAAGTTTTCATGTATCCTTTAAAAAGATGTGTAACAGAGGGGTAACAAGGACACTAAACTTCAGGAGGGCAAATTTCCAAAGGATGAGAGTGGATCTTGGTGCAATTAACTGGGACGATATCCTGAGACACAAAAATACACAAAGAAAATGGGAGACGTTTTTTAGCATCCTGGATAGGACCTGTGCACAGTATATACCGTATGGGAATAAACATACTAGAAATAGGAGGAAACCAATATGGCTAAATAGAGCTGTAAGGGGTGCAATAAGTGACAAAAAGAAAGCATTTAGAGAATTAAAGGAAGTAGGTAGTGAGGAGGCATTAAATAAATACAAAAAAATTAAATAAATTCTGTAAAAAGCAAATCAAGGCAGCAAAGATTGAGACAGAGAGACTCATTGCCAGAGAGAATAAAAATAATCCCCAAATATTCTTTAACTACATAAATAGTAAGAAACTAAAAAATGATAGTGTTGGCCCCCTTAAAAATAGTCTGGGTGAAATGGTGGATGAGGATAAGGAAAAAGCCAATATGCTAAATGACTTTTTTTCATCAGTATTTACAAAAGAAAATCCCATGGCAGACAAAATGTCTAGTGATAAAAATTCCCAATTAAATGTCACCTGCTTAACCCAGCAGGAAGTGCGGCGGCGTCTAAAAATCACTAAAATTGACAAATCTCCGGGCCCGGATGGGATACACCCTCGAGTACTGCAGGAATTAAGTACAGTCATTGATAGACCATTATTTTTAATCCGGAAAGACTCCATAATAACAGGGTCTGTACCACAGGACTGGTGTATAGCAAATGTGGTGCAAATATTCAAAAAGGGGACAAAAACTGAACTCGGAAATTATAGGCCAGTAAGCTTAACCTCTACTGTGGGTAAAATCCTGGAGGGCATTCTAAGGGATGCTATACTGGAGTATCAGAAGAGGAATAACCTCATCACCCAGTATCAGCACGGGTTTACTAGGGACCTTCATGTAAGACTAATTTGATCAGTTTCTATGAAGAGGTAAGTTCTGGACTGGACAAAGGGAACCCAGTTGATGTAGTGTATATGGACTTTTCAAAAGCTTTTGATATGGTGCCACACAAAAGGTTGATACATAAAATGAGACTAATGAGGATAGGGGAAAATATGTGTAAGTGGGTTGAGAGCTGGCTCAGGGATAGAAAACAAAGGGTGGTTAATAATGGAGCACACTCGGACTGGGTAGCGGTTAGCAGTGGGGTACCACAGGGGTCAGTATTGGGCACTCTTCTTTTTAACATATTTATTAATGACCTTGTAGGGGGCATTCAGAGTAGAATTTCAATATTTGCAGATGACACTAAACTCTGCAGGGTAATCAATACAAGGGAGGACAATTTTATATTACAGGATGATTTATGTAAACTAGAAGCTTGGGCTGATAAATGGCAAATGAGCTTTAATGGAGATAAATGTAAGGTCATGCACTTGGGTAGAAGTAATAAGATGTATAATTATGTGCTTAATTCTAAAATTCTGGGGAAAACCGTCAATGAAAAAGACCTGGGTGTATGGGTGGATAACAAACTCATATTCAGTGGCAAGTGTCAGGCAGCTGCTACAAAGGCAAATAAAATAATGGGATGCATTAAAAGAGGCATAGATGCTCATGAGGAGAACATAATTTTACCTCTATACAAGTTCGACCACACTTAGAATACTGTGCACAGTTCTGGTCTCCGGTGTATAAGAAAGACATAGCTGAACTAGAGCGGGTGCAGAGAAGAGCGACCAAGGTTATTAGAGGACTGGGGTGTCTGCAATACCAAGATAGGTTATTACACTTGGGGCTATTTAATTTGGAAAAACGAAGACTAAGGGGTGATCGTATTTTAATGTATAAATAAATGAGGGGACAGTACAAAGACCTTTTTGATGATCTTTTTAATCATAGACCTGAAACACGGACAAGGGGGCATCCTCTACGTCTGGAGGAAAAAGGTTTATGCATAATAACAGACGCGGATTCTTTACTGTAAGAGCAGTGAGACTATGGAACTCTCTGCCATATGATGTTGTAATGAGTGAGTCATTACTTAAATTTAAGAGGGGACTGGATACATTTCTGGAAAAGTATAATGTTACAGGGTATATACACTAAATTCCTTGATAGGGCATTGATCCAGGGAACTAGTCTGATTGCCGTATGTGGAGTCGGGAAGGAATTTTTTTCCCCAAGGTGGAGCTTACTCTTTGCCACATGGGTTTTTTTGCCTTCCTCTAGATCAACATTTTAGGGCATGTTAGGTTAGGCTATGGGTTGAACTAGATGGACTTATAGTCTTCCTTTAACCTTAATAACTATGTAACTATGTAACTATTGAGCATTATTCATAGAACTATCTTGCAGAAAATGTCTCTTAGGTTTCATTCACACATCAGTGGAATGTACGGAAAAAAATTATAATTTTTTTCGAGAGATTGACACTAGTGATAAGCTCAGGTGGTCTCCGAGTATTTTGAGCATGCTCGTAGATTGTTAGAGTCGTCCCAACTCCATGATTTGTGGCTAATAGACAGCCTGAATACATGTGTAGATTGCCTGTTTGTTAGGGAATCTCCACATGTATTCAGGCTGTTTAGCAGCTACAAATCATACAGCTTCGGCGACTCACATATAATCTCCGAGCACACCCAAAATATTCGGAGACCACCCGAGCATGTTCAGAAAACCTGAGTAATGAGCACACTCTCTCATCACTAATTGACACGGGTTCTGTGTTTTGGAGACGCTCATGGTTTTGGCATACAATTACTGGTGAAATACTAATGTGTGAATGAGGCCTTTACCCATAGCATCCAGAGTTTGGCTTTAATTTTATCAGAGAAGTGTTAAGAATGAATGAGGACCATCATATCCTTCCCTCTCTGTCAAGTGGTACTCTGCAAAGTGCAGTAACGCTGTGTGTAAGATCAACATGAGTTCCACATGCCATATTCAATTCATCAAAGAATTGTGATGGGATAGTGGAGACCAATGTAAACACAGGATCATTCACCGAAACGCCTGACTGTATTGCTGATCAATTCTAGGACCTTTCCATTTCAGCAAAAAAAAATGGCTTGGCACAGAAGTGAAAAAACACTGGATCTGTGGTGACTGGTTAAAAAAAAAAACACACGTGTTCAGACGCCCATCACATCCTTGTTTCAGTCATTCAGGAGAGGATTAAGAGAAACCAGAGGATGCAAATGTTATCTCACCAAGCATAGGTCAGCAGAATATGTCATTGTGTACTGAAAAGACTTCATCTCAAGGCATAACTATAGAGATTAGCGATCAGGCCCGATGTAAATCAAATTCAATTAGAATTTTGTGAAATTTGTAGATTCGAGAAATATGCGACTCGCTCCATGCAAATTGACAAAAACAATGCTCACCATTGCTTTGCATATTACAGAAAATTGCATTAGCCACAGAAGGCTGACATGAAATCAGACATAAACACATAAGTTCCCCATAATGCCTTGCAGCTATCATATCACACTATATAGCGCAGGTAAACCAGACGGAATATCATAATCTGTATAAAAGTCTAGGTAAGGAATGCAGCAGCCATTTTAGGGTGATTTAGAATAGTGCTTACAGCTCAGCACTATGGAAGCAGAAAGAGAAAGGTCTAAAACATTGGAGAAATACTCCAGACAGTACTGTGTTGTACAACATTAGCAATGAAGAAGATGAGTGGAATAGTATGTGAATAATACATAGATTCAATTAATCGTTGAAGCGTGGGATAGGAGAGGTGCTAGCAGCTGAGCTAACTCAGTGTAATTGATCAATTATATGATGTAGCTGGCATCTGTCCTGCTGCATTTCAAAAGTCAATTTATCAGGACAGACAGGACAGCAGACCACTGATCAATCATACTGAGTCTTAGGATTTTATACAAGTCAAGTCCCACTGGGTTGGCTGTGCTATACTATGTAATGTTATAGCTGACCAGCCTCATAGGATAACATGTGGTCGTACATGACGTTATGCCATCCTTCTGTTGCAGATATTGAATAAAGTAGGGGTTAGTGTCAGACAGTTGCTGGCACTCATTAGTTTTTGTTTTTTTTACTAGATTGTTTCTAGATTCTTTTTTTCATCTCTGAATAAAAGGTTTACATCTAACACATTTACACTCTCACACACACACTCACACACACACACGTAAATAAAATTTGGTATACAGACAAACACTGCAGAGGTGAATAAATGTCCCGCTCTTCCCAATCATGGTGTTTAGCAATGTAGACATACAGTATGCCTTCTGTGCCACCGACCATGATAGTGAGGGAGAGGACGCTACCTCCTCCTCCTCTTCCTTAAGTGATGCTGAACCGCTATGTAGATGCCCAAGGACAGAAAATGAACCAGCACCTACCGTTACTGAGTCCATTGGGACTTCACCCCCGAAGAATATGAGCCATAGATTCCTGATTTTGTGGCACAATCAGGAATCAAATTTTACACCACTGGCTTCAAAGAAGTAGACTTTTTCAAAGCCTTTTATTTTGAGGATTTTGTAAACATCATGGTAGTCCAGAATAATTTGTACACCCAGCAATTTTTGGCACAAAACCGCCCTATATAATTTTCTAACTGGAACCCTGTAGCTGCAGTTGAAATGATGATATTTTGAGGCCTTGTCCTTCACATGGGAATAGTAAAGAAGCCAGAATGTCGACAATATTGGAGTGTTGACGTTTTATACAACATTCCCCTGTTTTGCATTGATATGATAGGCAAATAATTTGTGGCAATCCACAATTGTTTCCATTAAAGTAATAATGCACATTGTTCTCCCTGAGAAGACGCCAATTTTGACCGACTTTTCAAAGTTCAGCCAGTCACTGATCATTTTAGAAGCAAGTTTGCTGAGGTGTATGTTCTTGTTCATGTCCGGTGGGTTTGGCTGAACAAATTAAATAAAATTGGATTCAAGTACCAGAACAGTAATTGAATCTGGAGCACATTCACTTGAATAAGGGGCCCAAACATCCAGTGTTTGCCACGTTGTTATGTGCATGAAAGAGCAGCAAACACTGCCTCTGATCGATGATAAAATCATTTCCGCCAATCAGACAACCCCTGCTGCCACGCTGTCAATTGACAGTGTGAGTCCGTAGCTGTAATCAGAGGTAAAAAATTCACCTCTGGTCACTGGCGTTGGCTGATGTAACTACTAGGGTTGAGCGACTTTTAGTTTTTTAGGGTCGAGTCGGGTTTCGCGAAACCCGACTATCTCAAAAGTCGAGTCGAGTGAAATCGGCCGATTATCGCAAAAAGTCGGCGATCGACCGAAACACGAAACCCAATGCAAGTCAATGGGGAAGCATAGTCGGCAGTGAGTAGAGGCCAGGAAAACACCTACAGTGCCCATTTTAATGGCCAAAACATCCATTCTTAGTACTGAAGCTTGTCAATCTTAATGTACCTTATAATAATAGTTAGGCATTGGACATTGGGGGTAATTTAGCTAAATTTGTGGGGGGTATGGCTGGGTCAAGTATTTAGTGGGCCCAGGAAACGTGGACCACGTCACGGCAGTGGAGCAGGGAGAGGTAAGTATTTCAACTTTGCAAGTGCTGTGATCCAGAGCAAGCATGGGGGGGGCCCACTCGTTGGCATTGGCACTGGCACAGGGCCCCTCAAAGTACGGCGGTGTGTTTCCACGGCGGGGGCGCCTCCCACCGGCAGCAACACTTTTGCGTACTACGAGGGGCCCTGTGCCAGTGGCAATGCGAACGAGTGGGCCCCCTTCACCTGATGAAGGAACCTGCACTTTCATCTGCACCTTCCTCTTTGTCCCCGTGTAAGGTGTTATAGTATGCGGGAAGGGGAACCTCACTTTCAGCAGGGTCAGAATCTGGCTGTGTAGCATGCAAGGGGAATGTAGCAGTCTGGGTCAATGTACCAGCAGTGTCATCTAGCACTGGCTGGGCAATGGGCAGGATGAGGAGGAAACACAGATCTAGGCCCAAATAATAAAGTGGGCCAAATGCAGTTCAAAATTGGTAACAGGACTAACCAGGTGGCATTGCTTTGTTCAGTGGAGGACAACTGTAATGAGAGGCTGACACAGAGAGTAGGCCCAAATCAGTAAGTAGTCTAAATGCAGTTCAAAATTGGCAACAGTAGTAAACAGGCGGCACAGCTTTGTTCAGTGGAGGAGAACAGCAAGGAGCGGCAGGCACCGTTAGTAGGCCCCAACCCAACTAGTAGGCCAAATGCAGTGTAACATTAACAACTACTTAACGAGAGCCTGAAGATCGAAGTTCAGGACAGGAAACCAGGAGAACAGCACGGAGCGGCATACACAGTTAGTAGGCCCCAACCACACTAATAGGCCAAATGCAGTGTAATATTAACAACTACTTAACGAGAGCCTGAAGATCGAAGTTCAGGACAAGAAACCAGGAGAACAGCAAGGAACAGCAGACACCGTTAGTAGGCCCCAACCCAACTAGTAGGCCAAATGCAGTGTAATATTAACAACTACTTAACGAGAGCCTGAAAATGGAAGTTCAGGACAGGAAACCAGGAGAACAGCAAGGAGCCGCAGACACCGTTAGTAGGCCCCAACCCAACTAGTAGGCCAAATGCGGTGTAATATTAACAACTACTTAACGAGAGCCTGAAAATGGAAGTTCAGGACAGGAAACCAGGAGAACAGCAAGGAGCGGCAGAAATCGTTAGTAGGCCCCAACCCAACTAGTAGGCCAAATGCAGTGTAATATTAACAACTACTTAACGAGAGCCTGAAAATGGAAGTTCAGGACAGGAAACCAGGAGAACAGCAAGGAGCGGCAGACACCGTTAGTAGGCCCCAACCCAACTAGTAGGCCAAATGCAGTGTAATATTAACAACTACTTAACGAGAGCCTGAAAATGGAAGTTCAGGACAGGAAACCAGGAGAACAGCAAGGAGCGGCAGACACCGTTAGTAGGCCCCAACCCAACAAGTAGGCCAAATGCAGTTGTTCCATTTAACAACTATTTAACAAAAGCCTGAAGATAGAAGCTCAGGAAAGGCAAACAGGAGAACACTGTTAGTAGGCCCCAACCAAACTAGTAGCCCCACTGCAGTTTTAAAATTTCGATAGGCTGAAAACCTGATAATTGCAGGTCATTTTTTTTTAAAGAGGACAGCTGTATTGAGTGGCGCAGCCAGACACTGCTAGTAGGCCTTACACCACAAAGTTGGCTCGACGCATGTTTAAAAAGGTTACATGGGTACACGGTCTGCATTGGTGTGCTCAGTGGAGGACAATTGGAAGGAGGGACCGCAGAAAGACTTAGTAGGCCTAAAATAAAAAAAGTAGGCTCTATGCACTTTTAAATAGGTTCCAGGTGTACACAGGCAGCATTGGTGTGGTCAGCGGAGGACAATTTGAAGGAGGGATCGCAGACAGACTTAGTAGGCCTAAAATAAAAAAATTAGACTCAATGCAGTTTGAATTATCTTGCAGGGGTACACAGGCAGCATTGGTGTGGTCAGCGGAGGACAATTGGAAGGATGGACCGCAGACAGACTAAGTAGGCCTAAAATAAAAAAAAATTGGGCTCAATGCAGTTTGAATTATCTTGCAGGGGTACACAGGCAGCATTGGTGTGGTCAGCGGAGAAGAATTTGAAGAAGGGACCGCAGACAGACTTAGTAGGCCTAAAATTAAAAAAAATAGGCTCAAAGCAGCTTCGATTATGTGGCAGGGGTACACAGGCAGCATTGGTGTGGTCAGCGGAGGACGATTGGAAGGAGTGTCTGACACAGTTAGTACTCCCCAAAAAAAATAGATGTTAATGTCTCGCAAAACAACTAAACCAAAAAAAAAGGGTGGCATACTTAGGTACAGGGGTGGGCTCCTCTGCTGAGTTTCAGACATAGTAATTTGGCGCTAAGTATTTACTGGTGTCAATATAGGACACTGACCCTGACTATTTTAACTAGCATCATACATGTCAACAAATTGGTATTGTCAGTGCCAGGCATTGAAGGATGTCAGCGCATAGACTAAACATTGGTGGAGCTGTGAGAGATAATTTTGCAAGTGGTAGAGCACTGTTTGAGCTGGGGGGGAAACTCTCTTGTAGCCGGCGGTACAGGCCCAGGGCCCCTCATGTTACAACGGTGTGTCTGACGTTGGGTGCGCGCCACCACCGCCAGAGACACTTTGTTGTACTATGCGGGACCCAGTGGCAGTGCCGTCGACCAAAAGCAGGCACACCCACCTCTTCAGACAAACGGCACTCTCATGGGTGCTTGCGCCAAGTGGCGAGACCACGGCCCCGTGGGGGGAGTTAGCCCATTTAGGGAGGTGTAAACATGTCGTATGCTGGACAAACAGCTGCTGCAAATTAAGAGATTGGAACAGTCAGTAAGACCAGTCCACAAGCAAGACCTTTTTATAGGAAAGCTAGGTGTCAGCCGGGAAAGATGGGGCAAAATAATTTGAAATCCATGAGTGGTTCATTTTAATGAAGGTTAGATCATCAACATTTTGGGTAGCCCTTTTTTCGGTCAATATTGAACCAGCAGCACTGAATACTCTTTCTGATAGCACACTAGTTGCTGGGCAAGCAAGCTCCTGCAATGCATATTCTGCCAATTCAGGCCAAGAGTTGCTTGTTTGGTTGATAATATTTGTTCGATGTTCTCATGTGGCATGATACTTTGCAATTTGCCTTTATAGCGAGGATCAAGGAGGCAGGCCAACCAGTAATCGTCATCGGTCATCATTTTAATAAAGCGTGGGTCCCTTTTGAGGATACGTAAGGCATAATCCGCCATGTGGGCCAAAGTTCCAGTCGTCAAATCTGCGCTTGTGCTGGGTTGAGGGGCAGTTTCTGGCAAATCTATGTCACTTGCCTCCCTCAAAAAGCCTGAACCCGGCCTTGCAACGCCACCAGTTTCTATTGGCCCCGGAGAAGCTTCCTCATTCAAAAAATACTCATCCCCATCATCCTCCTCATCCTCCTCCTCTTCGCCCGCTACCTCGTCCTGTAGACTGCCCTGACCAAACAATGGCTGACTGTCATCAAGGCTTCCCTCTTCCTCGGCTGCAGACGCCTGCTCCTTTATGTGCGCCAAACTTTGCATCAGCAGACACATTAGGGGGATGCTCATGCTTATTATGGCGTTGTTTGCACTAACCAGCCATGTGCATTCCTCAAAACGCTGAAGGACTTGACACAGGTCTTCTACCTTCGACCACTGCACACCTGACAACTCCATGTCTCCCATCCAACTGCCTGCCCGTGTATGTGTATCCTCCCACAAATACATAACAGCACGCCTCTGTTCACACAGTCTCTGAAGCATGTGCAGTGTGGAGTTCCACCTTGTTGCAACGTCGATGATTAGGCGATGCTGTGGAAGGTTCAAAGACCGCTGATGGTTCTGCATATGGCTGGAGTGCACGGGCGAACGGCGGATATGCGAGCAAAGTCTGCACACTTTGAGGAGCTGGTCGGGTAACCCCGGATAACTTTTCAGGAAGCACTGCACCACCAGGTTTAAGGTGTGAGCCAGGCAAGGAATGTGTTTCAGTTGTGAAAGGGCTATGGCAGTCATAAAATTCCTTCCGTTATCACTCACTACCTTGCCTGCCTCAAGATGTACAGTGCCCAGCCATGACTGAGTTTCTTGCTGCAAGAACTCGGACAGAACTTCCGCGGTGTGTCTGTTATCGCCCAAACACTTCATTGCCAATACAGCCTGCTGACGCTTGCCACTAGCTGTCCCATAATGGGACACCTTGTGTGCAAAAGTGGCAGCTGCGGATGGAGTGCTCATGCGACTGCAGTCTGTGGACGAGTTCTCGCTTCTGCAGGAGGACGAGGAGGAGGAGGAGGGGGGGTCAACGCCTACAGCAAACTGTTTCCTAGACCGTGGGCTAGGCAGAACTGTCCCAATATTGCTGTCCCCTGTGGACCCTGCATCCACAACATTCACCCAGTGTGCCGTGATGGACACGTAATGTCCCTGGCCATGCCTACTGGTCGATGCATCTGTTGTCAGGTGCACCTTTGTACTCACAGATTGCTTGAGTGCATGGACGATGCGGTGTTTTACATGCTGGTGGAGGGCTGGGATGGCTTTTCTCGAAAAGAAGTGTCGACTGGGTAGCTCGTAGCGTGGTACAGCGTAGTCCATCAGGGCTTTGAAAGCTTCACTTTCAACTAACCGGTAGGGCATCATCTCTAACGAGATTAATCTAGCAATGTTGGCATTCAAACCCTGTGTACGCGGATGTGAGGATGAGTACTTTTCCTAACGAGATTCTCATGTAGGGTGAGCTGGACTGGAGAGCTACAGATCGTGGAACTAGCGGGGGTGCCAGTGGACATGGCAGCCTGAGAGAGGGTTGGAGATGGTATTCTTGCTGGTGCCTTACATGCAGTGTTTCCTACCACAAACCTGGTGATTCCCTGACTGCTTTGGCCTGGCGACGAAACCTGCACATTTAATGCAGGTGGTGTGGGAAATGGTAAGATTACAGTGAGGGAATGGATGTAGCGTTGCTGACTAGCTTCATTGGCCGAGGGTGCTACAACCTTAAGGGACGTTTGGTAGTTAGTCCAGGCTTGCAAATGCATGGTGGTTAAATGTCTACGCATGTAACTTGTATTTAGACTTTTAAGATTCTGACCTCTGCTTTAGGTAGTTGAACATTTTTGACAGATGACTTTGCGCTGATCATTTGGATATTGTTTAAAAAAATGCCAGACTGCACTCTTTCTAGCATCGGATACCTTTTCAGGCATTGCAGACTGAGCTTCTTTAACCGGATGACCACGCTGTCCTACAACTGGTTTTGGTTTTGCCACGAGTTTTTGGCCAGATACAGGCCTGGCAGATGGAACCTGTTGCGATGTTGATGCCTGCTGCGGCTCCTCCTCCTCCGCTTCAGAGCTACTGCCGCCTGCACCCTGTTCCCCCAATGGCTGCCAATCGGGGTCAACAACTGGGTCATCTATGTCCGCCTCTTCTATCTCGTGTGCAACTTCGTCTGTGTCACCATGTAAGCCGGTGGTATAGCGTTCGTGACGGGGCACCATAGTCTCATCAGGGTCAGATTCTGGATCAGTACACTGCGAGGGCAATGTTCTGGTCTGAGTCAAAGGAACAGCATAGTAATCTGGCTGTGGCTGTGCATCTGTGCACTCCATGTCCGATTCAACTTGTAATGGGCATGGCCTGTTAACTATTTCACTTTCTAACCCAGGAACGGTATGTGTAAAGAGCTCCATGGAGTAACCCGTTGTGTCACCTGACGCATCCTTGTGTAGCCAGACGACGAAGCTGGCTCAACAACTCGAGACTTAGGTGCTATATTGCTTTTCCCACGACCACCTGATGCTCCACCACCACTACCATCATTACCAGCTGCCATGGACCGCCCACGGCCACGACCTCTTCCACCAGACTTCCTCATTGTTTGAAAAACGTAACCAAACTAACGGTATTTGTTACTGTAAAACCAATTACAAGGTGAACTCAAACTTCTGTTGGATTTATATATCCCTTTATAGATGGGTGAGACTGCAGGGAAAATCAGGCCCAATGTATAACAGTATACAGCTTCAGTGGCAGACAGGTATGCCACTAACAGGACTGACGCAGATGCACACTGTTAGGGTTGGCGGAACGCACCAAATATATTGTTTATTAAAAGGAATTGGTGCGTTCGCAACCCGGGATCCACCGTGCAGGAAAGTACCTGCTGCTAAATAATGGCGGCTCTATATGGCGGTATATACTAACTCTGTTAGCTTCACAGAGTAACCGCGAGAGGTGAGCTCTGTGCCCTGTTAGACTTTCACAGAGGCACAGGCCAACTACCCAGATGTGAGCAGTGAGTGGTCATGCATGCATACTCAATCTCCTCGCCGGAGGAGCCAGCATTCTAGGGGCTTATTTCAGCCGGGTCCCTGAACACATTTATACACAATCTCCTCGCCGGAGGTGCCATCATTCTAGGGGCTAATTTCAGCTGGTCCCTGAACACATACAAACACATGACCATATTGGCGCAAAGCATATAGCAAAAGACGATACTAGCGCATGGCCGTGCGGTCATGCGCAGTTTATATAGTTGCAGCACAGGAAGCTGCTACTGAAGTTTTTGCCCTTTCAGGACCTTCCAGAAGGACCAATGGAAGGTGCTGCAGTACCTGAGCATGTTTTGCCCTTTCAGGACCTTCCAGAAGGACCAATGGAATGTACTGCAGCACCTGAGCATGTGACTGAACATGTGGCCCTCGACCTCCAATGGGAGACCCTGCCCTGGGCATGCTCAGTGTGAGTAAACAAGGAATTAGTCCCAGAGAGGCTCGCTCGCCGCAGATCAGTGCAGGGTACCATAGGAAAGCCAGAAAAGGCAGTAGTGACCCTATGCACCGAATCAGCCCCAGCGAGACGCTGGGAGCGACGTCTCCGCTGAGCAGAGCCCACTGCGGCCGATACCGAATGGGAGACCGCAGCAGACATGGATCGAGATTCCCCCTGTGCAGCAGAGGAAATGCGACTCCTAACATTACCCCTCTCCTAGGGCCCCCCCTCCTTGAGCCTCACTACGCTCAAAAGCTGCGATAAGCAGCGGAGCCCGAATGTGCTCCACAGGCTCCCAGGTTCTATCCTCTGGGCCGTGACCCTTCCAGTCCACCAGATAAAATTTCTTGCCACGTACCACCTTGCACCCCACAATAGCATTCACCTCAGACTCATCCGTGGATGAACCCAATGTCCCAGCAGATGACTCGGAAAACCGGGACAAATGAACGGGCTTTAAGAGGGAAACGTGGAAAGTATCGGTGATACCAAGGCTTGGAGGAATAGCCAAACGGTAGACCACAGGGTTGACCTGTTCCAGAACCTTAAACGGGCCAATGTAGCGAGGAGCAAACTTAGTGGACTCAACTCACAGCCTGATGTTACGGGCGGAGAGCCACACTAAGTCGCCAGGAGCAAAGACCGGAGCGGGGCGCCGGTGTGTATCAGCCGAAACCCTCATTCTCTCCTTGGAGGCCCGGATGGCATCCTGTGTGCGGTCCCAGATGTCACGTGCCTCCACCGCCCAGTCTGCCACCCTAGAATCGGTGGATGACACGGGCATGGGCACAGGGACACGCGGATGCTGGCCGTAATTAAGGAGAAAAGGAGTTTGACCAGTGGAATCGGCTACGGCGTTGTTCAGGGCAAATTCCGCCCAAGGTAGCAAAGATGCCCAGTCATCCTGCCTAGCAGAGACGAAATATCGCAAATATGTCACCAGAGTCTGGTTGGTTCTCTCCACCAACCCATTCGTCTCGGGATGGTATGCAGAGGAAAGGTTTAACTCTATGCTGAGTAAACGGCAGAGCTCTGTCCAAAACCGAGATGCGAACTGGGGACCCCGATCGCTGACAATCTTATCAGGCATACCATGCAAACGGAAAACGTGTTTAATGAACAACACCGCCAAGGCCCGTGCTGAGGGTAACCGAGGAAGCGGCACCAAATGCACCATCTTGGAGAAGTGGTCGGTGACAACCCAAATAATGGAGCAGCCACGCGACTTGGGTAGACACACCACAAAGTCCATCCCGACCATCTCCCAGGGCCTGTCTGCCACCGGTAGAGGGTAAAGCAACCCAGCAGGCCGTTGCCGAGGAGACCGATTCTGGGCGCAAGAAACGCACGCCTGAATATAGTCCTTGACATCTCGGGCCATATGCGGCCACCAGTATGTTCTCGCCAGAAGCTCAGATGTCCTCTTGGTCCCAAAATGCCCACCCACTCTGGAGGAGTGAGCCCAAGAGAGAACCTCCGGTCGCAAGTTAGCTGGTACGAAAGTCTTGCCCGGGGGCACAGACTCTAGCGAAACCGGAGCTACAGTTCTCAGGCTCTCAGAAGGGACAATAAGCCGAGGCTCCTCCTCCTCCTCCTCCGATGACACCACGGAGCGGGAGAGAGCATCAGCACGAACGTTCTTCTCCCCGGAGAGGAAATGGAGAGTAAAATGGAACCGGGAGAAGAACAGGGACCATCTAGCCTGGCGAAAATTCAGCCGCTGGGCCGTTTGCAGATACACCAAGTTCTTGTGGTCAGTGAAGACTTGGAAGGGAAAGCGAGCTCCCTCCAAGAGATGTCTCCACTCCGAAAAAGCCAACTTCATGGCCAGCAACTCCCTGTCCCCGATGGAATAATTCCTCTCCGCTGGTGTGAAGGTCTTGGAGAAGAAGAAGCAAGGATGCTTCCGACCTTGAGCATCCTTTTGGAAAAGGACTGCTCCAGCACCAACGGATGAGGCATCCACCTCCAAGATAAATGGCTTATCAACATCGGGGCGATGTAGGATGGGAGCGCTAGCGAAGTGTGACTTGATCGAGAGAAAGGCTTTGGAGACCTCCTCTGACCACAACTTGGGATTTGCTCCCTTCTTGGTGAGGGCAACCAAGGGAGCTACCAAAGTTGAGAAGTGTGGAATGAACTGGTGATAGTAATTAATGAACCCCATAAAGCGCTGCACCGCTTTAAGAGAATGGGGTTCTTGCCAGTCCATTACAGCCTGTAGCTTGGCAGGATCCATAGCCAAACCCTGGGCAGCGATGATATAACCAAGGAAAGGCAATGACTCCTGCTCAAACACACACTTCTCCAACTTGGCGTAGAGGGAGTTTGCCCGTAAGAGGTCGAAGACTTTGCGAACATCTCTCCGATGGGAGTCAATATCTGGAGAGAAGATGAGAATATCATCCAGATAGACTATGACCGAGGTGGTGAGCATATCCCGGAAGATGTTGTTCACAAAGTCTTGGAAAATGGCTGGGGCATTACAGAGCCCGAAGGGCATCACCAGATATTCATAGTGCCCATCCCTGGTGTTAAAAGCCGTCTTCAATTCATCCCCCTCATGGATGCGAATCAGGTTGTAAGCACCCCGCAGATCTAACTTTGTAAATACCCTCGCTCCCCGTAGCCTATCAAACAGCTCAGATATCAGGGGTAGTGGGTACTTGTTCTTAACGGTGATGGCGTTAAGACCCCTGTAGTCGATGCATGGACGTAAGTCTCCAGTCTTCTTCTGTACGAAGAAGAACCCTGCCCCTGCCGGTGACACTGACTTCCTAATGAATCCTCTTGCCAGATTCTCCTGGATGTACTGGGACATTGCCTCCATCTCCGGGAGAGATAACGGATAGACTCGACCCCAGGGAGGCTCAGCACCAGGCAAGAGGTCAATAGGACAGTCATAGGGGCGGTGAGGCGGAAGGGTCTCCGCAGCTCTTTTGGAGAACACGTCTGCATAGGGCCAATAGTGCTTGGGGAGAGAGGAAAGATCTGCGGGTACCTGTGTAGTAGCAACCTGAACGCACTCCCTCAGACATCTACCCTCGCAAGATTTACTCCAACCCAAAATTCTCCCAGAGGACCACTCAATATGAGAATGGTAGCGAAGCCATGGTATCCCCAACAGGACCTCATCAATTCCCTCAGGAATGACTAATAGGGAGATTATCTCCTGATGTGATGGAGACACAGATAGCGTGAAAGGAATGGTTTGGTGGGTAATCTGTGAAGGTAGTGTTGACCCATTTACCACTCGAACAGTTACTGGCTTGGCGAGCATCACCAAGGGTATTGCGTGACGCTGGGCAAAAGCGGAAGACATAAAGTTACCCTCTGCCCCAGAATCAACGCATAGCTCGACCATAAGAGTGGATGGGCCTATGGTAATTGTCCCCTTGAAGGACAACTTTGAGGCAAACGTCGCCGTGTCTAGTGTACCTCCTGCAACTGCCACTAGACGCTGACGTTTCCCCGACCGCTGAGGACCCTTGGAGGCAAGGTGTCCTGACTGCTGGCAAACATGACGGACCTTATGTGCACGGGCAGACTGAGACTTGGATCCCGCTCATGTCACCTCTAAGGCCTCATGTGACTCGGATGCCTGGACTGGAGATTCCAAAGGTTTGGCGAAGGTGGGAGCCAGCTGAAACCTCTGCCTACACTGGGCTCGCTCCAACCTCCGCTCGTTAAAACGGAGGTCAATACGAGTAGATACGGCTATGAGCTCCTCCAGTGTGGCGGGAATCTCCCTAGTGGCCAAAGCGTCCTTCACATGGTCAGCCAGCCCCCTCCAAAATACGGGAATGAGGGTTTTATCTGGCCATTCCAACTCAGACGCTAATGTCCGGAAGTGAACAGCAAAATGGCTGACCATGGTTGAACCCTGAGTCAAAGCCAGCAGTTGGAGCGCTGTATCATGGGTGACTTGAGGTCCTAAAAAGACCTGTTTCAGAGTGTCCAGAAACCTAGGAACACTCCGCACCACATGATCGTTGCGCTCCCACAGCGGCGTAGCCAACTCCATCGCTCTGTCCGACAGGAGAGAGATTATGAATCCCACCTTTGCCCGCTCAGTAGGGAAACGTGCAGCCAGAAGCTCGAGGTGTATACCACATTGGCTCACGAAACCCCTACAGGACTTACTGTCCCCAGAGTATCTCTCAGGCAAAGGAAGGTGAGATAGGGTCGGAACAGAGGTGGCAGTGGGTAAAGCTGCTGCAGCCACGCTAGCAGCCTGAACAGCTATTGCGGTAACATCCACTGCCGAGGTTGCACGCTCAAGAGACGCCAACCGGCCCTCCAGCAGCTGGATGTACCCCTGCAATCGCTGTTCATCCGCCATTACTTAGCCAGATCCTGGTGCTAGTATACTGTTAGGGTTGGCGGAACGCACCAAATATATTGTTTATTAAAAGGAATTGGTGCGTTCGCAACCCGGGATTCACCGTGCAGGAAAGTACCTGCTGCTAAATAATGGCGGCTCTATATGGCAGTATATACTAACTCTGTTAGCTTCACAGAGTAACCGCGAGAGGTTAGCTCTGTGCCCTGTTTGACTTTCACAGAGGCACAGGCCAATTACCCAGATGTGAGCAGTGAGTGGTCATGCATGCATACTCAATCTCCTCGCCGGAGGAGCCAGCATTCTAGGGGCTTATTTCAGCCGGGTCCCTGAACACATTTATACACAATCTCCTCGCCGGAGGTGCCAGCATTCTAGGGGCTTATTTCAGCCGGGTCCCTGAACACATACAAACACATGACCATATTGGCGCAAAGCATATAGCAAAAGATGATACTAGCGCATGGCCGTGCGGTCATGCGCAGTTTATATAGTTGCAGCACAGGAAGCTGCTACTGAAGTTTTTGCCCTTTCAGGACCTTCCAGAAGGACCAATGGAAAGTGCTGCAGTACCTGAGCATGTTTTGCCCTTTCAGGACCTTCCAGAAGGACCAATGGAATGTACTGCAGCACCTGAGCGTGTGACTGAACATGTGGCCCTCGACCTCCAATGGGAGACCCTGCCCTGGGCATGCTCAGTGTGAGTAAACAAGGACTTAGTCCCAGAGAGGCTCGCTCGCCGCAGATCAGTGCAGGGTACCATAGGAAAGCCAGAAAAGGCAGTAGTGACCCTATGCACCGAATCAGCCCCAGTGAGACGCTGGGAGCGACGTCTCCGCTGAGCAGAGCCCACTGCGGCCGATACCGAATGGGAGACCGCAGCAGACACGGATCGAGATTCCCCCTGTGCAGCAGAGGAAACTCGACTCCTAACACACACACTACCAATAAAAATCTCCCCTTTTTTATTTTTTCTGGGAGAATATTGAAGAAATGTGGCCCACTCTTATACAGTATATGTTCTGTGGCATAAAATGAAAGACAGATGCCACAGACAGGACAGGAACTGAGGCAGAAATGCCAATCTTAATCTCCCACTATTTTTTTTTTCCTGGGAGAATTGTCAAAAAATCTGGCCCGGTGTTACACACTAGGTTTTCTGTGGCACAAAATGAGAGACAGATGCCACACACAGGACTGGAACTGAGGCAGAAATGCCAATCTTAATCTCCCACTAGTTTTTTTTCCTTGGAGAATTGTCAAGAAATTAGGCCCAGTGTTACACACTAGGTTTTCTGTGGCACAAAATGAGATACAGATGCCACACACAGGACTGGCACAGAGGCAGAAATGCCAATCTTAATCTCCCACTTTTTTTTTTCTGGGAGAATTGTCAAAAAATCTGGCCCAGTGTTACACACTAGGTTTTTAGGTTTTCTGTGGCACAAAATGAGAGACAGATGCCACACACAGGACTGGCACTGAGGCAGAAATGCCAATCTTAATCTCCAACTTGTTTTACTTTATTGTGGGAGAATTGTCAAGAAATCAGGCCCAGTGTTACACACTAGGTTTTCTGTGGCACAAAATGAGAGACAGATGCCACACACAGGACTCGCACTGAGGCAGAATTGCCAATCTTAATCTCCCACTATTTTTTTTTTCCTAGGAGAATTGTCAAAAAATCTGGCCCAGTATTACACACTAGGTTTTCTGTGGCACAAAATGAGAGACAGATGCCACACACAGCATTGGCACTGAGGCAGAATTGCCAATCTTAATCTCCCTCTATTTTTTTTTTATTTATGGGAGAATTGGCAACAAATCAGGCCCACTGTTAGACTGTATGTTTTCTGTGCCAGAAAATGAGACACAGATGCCACACACAGGACTGCCACTGATGCAGATTTGCCAATTTTCATCTGCACCCTTTTTTTTTTCTTCAGGGAGACTAGTGAATAAATCTGGGCCACTGTATTAGAGTATATTTTCTGTGGCAGAAAGTGGCTTGAAAAGATATAACGAAAAAAAAAAAAAGGACTGTACTACAATTACTATCTCTCTGCAGTAATCTCAGCAAAGTATGGCAGGCAGCAATAAAAAGGAGTGGACTGCTGCACAAAAAAGTCAAATGTGTGGACAAACAAACAAGATAGCTGTGCAGAAAGGAAGGAGCAACAGGATTTGTGCTTTGAAAATAGCAGTTGGTTTGCACAGCGGCGTACAAACAGCAATGCAGCTATCAGGGAGCCTTCTAGGGCAGCCCAATGAGCTACAGCGCTGAGGAAAAAAAAATGAAGCCTCCACTGTCCCTGCAAACAAAAGGTGGTGTTGGACAGTGGAAATCGCTACAGCACAAGCGGTTTGGGGGTTAATGTAGCCTGTCTAACGCTATCCCTGCTTCTGACGAAGCGGCAGCAACCTCTCCCTATGCTCAGATCAGCAGCAGTAAGATGGCGGTCAGCGGGAATGGCGATTTATAGCCCCTGTGACGCCGCAGAAATCAAGCCAATCACTGCCATGCCCTTCTCTAAGATGGTGGGGACCAGGAACTATGTCATCACGCTGCCCACACTCTGCGTCCACCTTCATTGGCTTAGAAATGGCGCTGAACGCGTCATTGAATTGCGACTTTGGCGTGAAGGTCGCCGACCGTGTGGCCGACCCCACACAGGGATCGAGTCGGGTTTCATGAAACCCGACTTTGCCAAAAGTCGGCAACTTATGAAAATGACCAATCCGTTTCACTCAACCTTAGTGACTACTACTCCCATTAGCCTATGCTTGCTGCCGCTACTAATAGGGAGAGCAGGCACAAAAGATGGGAGTATTCATCAGCCAGTGCCTGTGTTCTAAATAAAAAATTAAAATAAACGGTGTGGGTTCCCTTGTATTTTTGATAACTATCCATTCAAAACTGACAGCTGTGGGCTGCAACGTTCCCCTGTCAGTATTAGAAAGTCTGGTTATCAAGAATGGAGGGGTCCCCACGCCTTTTTATTAGTTACTTAAATAAATCATTAAAAAAAATGGCGTGGGTTCTCACCCATTTTTTACAACCAGCCAAGCTAAACCAGACAGCTGGGGGCTGGTATTCTCAGGCTAGCAAAGGGAAATGGATATTGACTCTCCAGCCAAAAATAGCAGCCTGCAGCTTCCCAGAAAAGGTATATCTATTACTTGTAGATGTACCATTTCTGGTGCTTTGCCCGGCTCTTCCCACCTGCACTATGGCAGTGGCAAGTGAGGTTATTATTTGTAGGTTGATGTCACCTTTGTATTGTCCAGTGACATCAAGCCCATAGCTTAGTAATGGAGAGATGTCTATAAGATTTAAATAATTTAAAAAAATGGCATGGAGACCTCCTTTATTCTTTAAAGCCAGCCAGTTCGCAGCCCAAAGATGTCAGTTTGGTTGTCAATAATACAACCCATACTATTTTTTAAATCTATTTTTAGCATAGCTGCCTGCTGATGAATGCTCCCATCAGCCACTGCCTGCTCTCAGTGTTATAAGCGGCAGCAGGTGTAGACTGATGGGATTAGTAGTCCCATCAGCTGATGCCAGTGACCAAAGGTAAACTTTTTACCTCCGATCACTGCTGTGGGCTCACGCTGTCATTTGACAGTGTTGGAACCACGGCTGTCTAACCAGTGGTAACAGTGTGAGAAATGCACAATGTTCTGTGTGCTGAACCCGAACAGTTACACGGACTTCTCAATGAAGTCTGTGTTCAGGGTCTGTGACCGAACGGTAGGTTTTCGGTATTAACCCCGAACTTTTCTGTTCAAGTTTGCCCATCTTTAGTCCCTGATACAATTCAAGCACTGGAACTCAATAATTCACATGCAATGCTTTGTGAGCAGAAGAGGCCAGTGGTTGAGTAGTGGCTCCAACACGTCCTATGGTATTCTGGTCAGCCTGTGCACATAACAACTGAAGAGTGGGCATGGATCTTTGATGTTTGTGTGGTTCTCCAAGGCTTTGATGACTCCACAAAGATGGTGAGCAGCGATGATGCCATAGTCAGCGCAACTATCCTGCTTCTGCTCCTACTTAAACAGTCACTGCTCACAATTCATCATGAAGCTTTGCATGTGGACAAGGTTGAGATGGAGGAAGACATAACACAGAGAGATTGTAGCCAGCCCAGTCTCAAATCATCTGTTAGTGCAGATTGGATAACAATGAGGAGGTGGACACCTAGGAAGATGAACAGGAGCTGGTGGCTAGTGCAACGGAGGCTAGTAGTTATACAACCATCGTTCGTTCTCTCCTATGTGGATGGTCTGAGGATGGGAATGAGGAGGAAGAAAGAGAGGAGGAGGAGATGGAGAGTCATCATCATGGTGAAGAAAGAGAAGTGTTGGCTGTACGGAGCTTGGAACATATGGCGGACTATATGTACCAATGCCTTTCCCGTGACCCTCGCGTTACATTCTTCTTTGCAGAAAAAAGAATACTGGTTGATCACTCTGCTAGACCCATGCTACAAGGAGAACTTTGCATGTTTTCATCCTGAGGTGGACAGGTCTTCTAAAATGGTGCTATACCAGAAAGCCATTGTGTAAAATGTGCTGAAAAAATTCCCATCAGAAAATGCTGGTGGGAAGCTTCCTTGTCCAATCAAGGAGCAGACACAAGGGAGACAGACAGCAGAGGCAGGGATACACTGTCAAAGGCGTAGGCCAATTTCATGACACCAGCCCAGCGTCCTAGGCCTGATGACCTGGTATATTTGGCAATTAGAGAAAGGTTTTTAAAGATGGTCAAGCAACACCTGACCGACCAAACTAGCATACTCCCTAATTCCGCTGTGACTTTCAACTATTGGGTCACAAAGCTGGACACCTGGAATAAGCTGTCCCTCTATGTCTTGGGGGTGTTGTGCTGCCCTTCCACTAGCACCTTGTCTGAGTGGGTTCTTAGTGCTTTTGCCTGTCAACAGAGAATGCTTCTCGAAGATGGCTCATTTTATTCCATTATCCGGTCTTCCATCTCCTCCTGAGCTCGATGACCATTTCATACAGCACATCTTCGGTCTTCATAGGTTTCCTCTCTGCATTGTGTCTGATAGGGGCATCCAGATCACCTCCAAGTTCTGGAGAGCGGTTTGTAAATTAGTGAAAGTGGAACTGGACCTTTCTTCTGCATACCACCCTCAATCCAAAGGTCAAGTAGAGAGTCTTGACCGGATTCCTGCATCACTTCGTCAATTTGCATCAAGATGACTGGGTCAAGTTGCTGCCTTGGGCGGAATTCTTGTATAACAACCAACCAAGTGAATCCTCAGGAATATCTCCCTTTCAGATTGTGTTTGGACTCCAACCCGGGATCCCTCTTCCCATCTCTGGGCCTTCAGTCGTCCCTGCAGCTAATACCTTTACAGAGGAATTCTCGAAATCGTGGAGCGACACCAAGGTCGCCTTGGAGAAAGCCTTACAACATATGAAGAAGCATGCGAACAAAAGATGCATGGATGCTCCAATCTTTCGGCCTGGAGATAAGGTGTGACTCTCCTCTAGGTACATCCATCTGAAGGTGCCCTCCTACAAACTGGGTCCCCTCTTCATTTGTCCTTGAAGTCTTGAAACTAGTGTTGAGCGATACCGTCCGATACTTGAAAGTATCGGTATCGGATAGTATCGGCCGATACCCGAAAAATATCGGATATCGCCGATACCGATATCCGATACCAATACAAGTCAATGGGACATCAAGTATCGGAAGGTATTCTCATGGTTCCCAGGGTCTGAAAGAGAGGAAACTCTCCTTCAGGCCCTGGGATCCATAGGGATGTGTAAAATAAAGAATTAAAATAAAAAATATTGATATGCTCACCTCTCCGGCGGCCCCTGGACTTCACGCTGGTAACCGGCCGGCTTCTTTGTTTAAAATGAGCGCCTTCAGGACCTGCGAATGACGTCACGGCTTCTGATTGGTCGCGTGCCGCCCATGTGACCGGCATGCGACCAATCAGAAGCCGCGACGTCATTCGCAGGTCCTTAATTCCTAGAATTAGGAGTTTTGTGAATGAGAATGAGCGGTGGGTAAAGGAGAGAGTGGCGGCAGAAGCTAGACTAGCTATACTAGCACACCTGTCCTCTTTAGCCCCGTAGCGTGGTGACGTCACCAGCAGCTCTGCCCACCCTCTCCGACCGCTACCTCAGCGCTGCATCCGGCCGGGGCACGCAAGGTTTCGCGGTCGCACGGCTTCTGTCGCCACTCTCTCCTTAACCCACCGCTCTGTCATAGTGGTACACCTAGCGGTGGCTCAGACTTTCCGGAACCGCTTCCCTCCGCACTAAGCACCACAGTGAGTATAGCATATTTTATGTGCACATAGCAATTGTGGCATATTAGTGCTCCAACATACTAGGGGAGAATTTCTCCTCATCTCAACATATGGGCAATCAATTCTAATCACAGTAATCCTTGTCAGCCAGCATCTGATGGTCATCTTACAACCTTAACCTAACGGAATCCTGCGCTACTCCCACCAGCAGTAAGTTTATTGTGTACTGGGAAAACTAGACCACATTTATTTAAAACCACCATTACCTATAAAGGTTGTACATTTATCTAAGCAGGGGCATCTACTATAAACCTCTGAAGATTAAGCAACCGTGGTCATCACAATACCCGCATCAATTGCAGATACACAGGGATCACGTCTCTTCATTGCACATTTCCATTTAATATCTGAGTGAGTATATATTATAAATCTATTTAGTCTCACTATATTCACCAATACAAACATTTACCCCTTTTTTTTTTTTTTTTTCTCTCCTCATTCCCCTAAGATTCTGGTAGTACTTTAAGGACCCATTGCAACATCCACTGCATAACCAATGATTACTCATTAAGTAAGTGCTCTCTTATTCATTTATTCATCTATTTTTCATTTTATTGTTCGTTTTTGTAGACAGCGCAGGTGAATACCACTCTTTTTCATTTTAGAAGACAAAAACTGCTTCGTATTCTGCATATGCTTGCAGCATGTGCAGACTGTTTGTCTGTTTGTCCACATTTGTTCTCAGCCATACAATATTGTGTGCTATTTGGTATAATTCACTGGTATATGACCCTTCAAAAACTTTCTCAAATGTTATTGTTATGATATTAATCACCCATAGACTATTTGGTGGTCTGGAGTGCATTTGTAGTTATATAAGCCTCAAAATTGTTTTGGCATTATTATATTGCTCACCTATAAGGTATTCTGTGGTCTAGATTACATTTTGTTGGTATATTACCCTCAAAGAACTTGTTCAAAATGAATCTGTATCATATTGCTTACCCAAAGGGTATTACATCTTCTTGGGTACGTTTAGTTGCTATAAAAGTCTCAAAACTTGTTCAAAATGTATCCTTATTATATTCCACACCCATAAACTATTCCAAGGTCTGGAGTCAAATTCGTTGGCATATTACCCTTAAAAAACTTGTTTAAAAATGTATCAGTATTATATTGCTCACCCATAGACTATTCCGTAGTCTAGCATTCATTTCATTGCTATATAAGCCTCAAAAAACCTGCTCAATATTTTATCATTATTGCATTGCTCACCCATAGGGTATTTCATGTTCTGGATTACATTTTGTTGGTATAAAATTCTCAAAAAACTTGTTAAAAATGTATCGGTATTATATTGCGCACTCATACAATATTCCATGGTCCATTGCAGTCCTACACCTGTCACTCATCCGCCTGTTACTGTTCAATGTTTCAGCTGGAAATGCTGGTCCAAGTCCCGTCACAGGCTTTGTCCCATGCATCTATGCTATGCAATTATACTATTTGTACTCTGGGTAAATTTATGCCACCTTTCCTGGTGTCTGCCTCTAATTTGAGGTGTTTTTGACCCCCCTTAAGGTGTGGTCTATGCATTTGGTTATCCCTCCCATGGAATTAAATGGAATTCAGGTATGTTCTAGGAACCAAACCTAGAAAGGTTTACTCATCTCTATTCTGGAGTCCATTTTGTTGCTGTAAAAGCCTCAAGAAACTTGTTAAAAAATGTATTGATATTATATTGCTCATCCTTAGGGTATTAAATCTTCTTGGGTATATTTTGATGATATATGCATCAAAAAACTTGTTAAAAAATTGATAGGCAAAATATATTGGTCATTCAAGGACTTTTACATATTCTTAGGTAGATTTTGTTACTATGTAAACCTCCAAAAACTTGTTCAAAATTTTAAGCTCATGTAGCAGATTTCGTGCATTTTTTTTCACTTTTTTTATTGTGGATTTGTGACAAAGCCTGAAGGAAATTTTAATGACAGCAAAGTGAATGAAAAACATAAAGTGTCATGCGCACGTTGAGTATTTTTGACTTGCAGACTTGGTGCAGCAAATAATCTTCAGCATGTCAATTCTTTGAGCATTTTTGCCCCGCGTTTTACACCATTAACAAAAATCAGCCAATAACGCGGCAAAAACTAGCATTTTTGCAGCTGCATTTTTCCAGCTGCATTTTTCCTGCCAAATTTTACTCAACGAGTGCACACACCCTTACTAGTATTATGCTCATCCATAGACTATTCTGTGGTCTGTAGTACATTTCATTGGTATGTATCCCTCTAAAAACTTTTAAAAATGTATCGGAATTATATTGCTCACCCATAGACTATTCCATGGTCTGGAGTACATTTACTTGGTATATAACCCTCAAAACTGCATAGCCTTTATGAGTCTAGGAGTACCAATAGATGACAATTCTAACAGAATGTGTATGAGGCAAGCCTTTAAAAATCATGGCTGTAATTTTTACTGCACTTCTGGCTTTAAAATAGTCATTTTGGGTCAAAACGTTGTTTCACTTGTCTACCTCAATTGTATTTCACTATGTGATTTTTAAGGATGGAATAATGAAATAAAGGTTATGTTTTATCCCCATTTTCTCTGATGCCTCGGAATCTTGGATTTTCTATAGCTTTGGACCTTGGGAGGGGACTAACCAAGTCAGCACAGAGCTGCTAGTGGTGCATGAGAAGGACTCTTGGACTAAGTGAGGCCCTCCTTTATGTCTAAGGCCGGGTTCACATTGCGTTAACAGCAGCCCGTTAAACACATACGTTAATGGGCTGCTGTTAACGCAAGTGCCGTTATGGCAGCACGATAGCGCAGATAGAGCATCTGCTAGCTCTATTTGCGCTAGCGGTGACGGACCCTGAAACGCTGCAGCCCGCGTCTCAGGGTCCGTCACTGAATGACGGCACATGGCTAGCACACGCCCATTGTGGGCGTGCGCTAGCGATGCGTCTGACATTGCTTTCAATGGCGGCGTTAATGGACTATGTTACACTGCATTATGCCGCGGTGTAACGTAGCCCATTTAACGGAGGAGCAGAACCCAGCCTAATACAGGGTGTATCTGTGTATCTGAGTCTCTCTGAGTCCCTTTTTTTGTCAGTCCTTGCTTCTTTCATATATTCAACTAAAATTCCCTATTTTTTAAATATAAAAATTAAATTTTGGTTTACTTAAAGTTTATAAAGTGGAGTAAAAGCATGACACCATTGTTCTCAGCAGCGATCTGGGAGTCAGAGATGCTTCCAGTGGTCTTCCCCATGCTGTTCTCCCTCCATTCACCACTTTTCCCATACATTTGAACATTTTCACTGCCCCCCAGACCTCTTTGTTGGGTCTGTCAGAAAAAAAGCTTGGCTTTCTTATTGACTTCCTTTATGCTCGTTGCATAGGAATTATTCCGTTTGAGCAACGAGCACCCGAGCATTTTAGTGCTTCCGCATCCCTAATCCCAACCTGATTCAATATACACTACTTACGAATGCCAACCTGATACATTCTATGCTACTCACATATGCCAACCTGACGCACTGTACACTACTCACATACAGTTGGTATGGAAAGTATTCAGACCCCTTTAAATTTTTCACTCTTTGTTTCATTGCAGCCATTTGGTGAATTCAAAAAAGTTCACCTTTTCACATTAATGTACACTCTGCACCCCATCTTGACTGAAAAAAACAGAAATGTAGAAATTTTTGCAAATTTAATAAAAAAAAGTTGAAATATCACATTTTCATAAGTATTCAGACCCTTTGCCCAGACACTCATATTTAATTTACATGCTGTCAAATTCCTTGTGATCCTCCTTGAGATGGTTCTACTCCTTCATTGGAGTCCAGCTATGTTTAATTAAACTGATAGGACTTGATTTGGAAAGGCACACACCTGTCTATATAAGATCTCACAGCTCAAAGTGCTTGTCAGACCAAATGAGAATCATGAGGTCAAAGAAACTGGCAAAGGAGCTCAAAAACAAAATTGTGGCAAGGCACAGATCGGGCAAAGGTTACAACAGAATTTCTGCAGTATTCCATTATTCTTAAATGGAAGAAGTTTGGGACCACCAGAAGTCTTCCTAGACCTGGCCATCCAGCCAAACTGAGCTATCGTGGGAGAAGAGCCTTGGTGAGAGAGGTAAAGAAGAACCCCAAGATCATCGTGGCTGAGCTCCAGAGATGCAGTAGGGAGATGGGAGAAAGTTCCACAAAGTCAACTATCACTGCAGCCCTCCACCAGTCAGGCATTTATGGCAGAGTGGCCAGATGGATGCCTCTCCTTAGTGCAAGACATATGAAAGTCCGCATAGAGTTTGCTAAAAAACACATGAAGGACTCCCATACTATGAGAAACAAGGTTCTCTGGTCTGATGAGATGAAGATAGACCTTTTTTATGATAATTCTAAGCAGTATGTGTGGAGAAAACCAGGCACTGCTCATCATCTGACCAATACAACCCCAACAGTGAAACATGGAGGTGGCAGCATAGTGCTATTGGGGTGTTTTTCAGCTGCAGGGACAGGACAACTGGTTATCATTGAAGGAAACATGAATGGGGCAAAGAATAGAGGTATCCTGGATAAAATCCTCTTCCAGGGTGCTCTGGACCTCAGACTGGGCCAAAGGTTCACCTTCCAAGAAGACAATGACCCTAAGCACACAGCTAAAATAACAAAGGAATGGCTTCAAAACAACTTTGTGACCGTTCTTGACTGGCCCAGCCAGAGCCCTGACTTAAACTCAATTGAGCATCTCTGGAGAGATTTGAAAACAGGCTGTCCATCAACGTTCACCATCCAACCTGACAGAACTGGAGAGGATCTGCAAGAAAGAATTGCAGAGGATCCCCAAATCCAGATGTGAAAAACTTGTCTCATCATTCCCAAGAAGACTCATGGCTATACTAGCTCAAAAGAGTGCTTCTACTCAATCCTGAGCAAAGAGTCTGAATACTTATGACCATGTGATATTTCAGTTTTTCTTTTTTAATAAATTTGCAAAAACTACTACATTTCTGTTTTTTTCAGTCGAGATGGGGTACAGAATGAATATTAATGAGAAATAAATGAACTTATTGGAATTTACCAAATGGCTGCTATGAAGCAAAGAGTGAAAAATTTAAAGGGGTCTGAATACTTTCCATACCCACTGTATGCCAACCTGATGCACTCTATCTACACTACTCATGTACGTAAAACTGATGCACTTTACACAACTTACGTATGACAGTACATTATAAAATTAACATACCAGGAAACACTGGATCAACTGTTTAGGCGCATCTGGGGGTCTCTAAATGCAACATGACGCATGTAGACCATTCCATCAAAGCCTGCAAACGTCACTTCTTTCTTTTCTGAGCCCTGCCAAGCACTCACATATGGGGTATCAGCATACTCAGAAGAAATTGCACAACAAATTTTGGATTCCATTTCTCTTGATACCCTTGTAAAAATAAAAAAATTGGAATTGAAAGAACATTTTTGAGGAAAAATTTAGATTTTTTTTTTCTCGACTCAAAGTTATAAATTTCTATGAAGCACCTGGGGATTCAAGGTGCTCACCACACATCAAAATAAATTCTTTGGGGGATCTAGTTTGCAAAATGGGGTTGATTTTTTTTAGGTTTCCACTGTTTAGGCATATCAGGGGTTCTCCAAAAGTGATATGACACCCTCAGACCATTCTATCAATGTCTGCATTCCAAAATGTCACTCCTTCCCTGCTGTGTGCCCGAAGAAACGTTTTCCCTCACATATGGGGTTTTGTTGTACTCAGGACAAATAGCACAACAATTTTATGGGATATGTTTTTTCCTTTTACCTTTGTGAAAATAAAAAAATGTGTGGTTAAAAGAACATTTTTGTAAAAAAGTTAAAGGTTGATTTTTTCCCCTTCCACATTACTTCAATTCATATGAAGCATCTGGAGGGTTAATAAACTTCTTGAATGTGGTTTTGAGAACTTTTAGAGATGCAGTTTTTAGACTGATGTCACTTTGGGGCATTTTATGTATCATAGGCCCTTCAAAGTCACTTCAAATGTGATGTGGTACCCAAAAAATAATAGTTTTGGAAAATTTTGTTTAAAAAATGAGAAATCGCTGGTCAACTTTAACTCTTCTAACTTCCTAACAAAAAAAAAATATATGTTTCAAAAATTGTGCTGATGTAAAGTAGACATGTGAGAAATGGTGTTTATTAACTATTTTGTATGTCGTAACTATCTGATTTAAAGGGAACCTGTCACCCCGTTTTTTCAAGAAGAGCTAAAAATAGCGTTAAATAGGGGCAGAGCTGGGCTTTACATTAGTGTATTTTGGAGCCTTTATTCCCCACCTATGCTGCCAAAATACCTTTGTAAAGTCGCCGTTTTGGGCTGTCACTCACGCTGGTCAGGTCATATGGGCGTGGTGACAGCGTTGTTTCTCCCCCAGATCTCCGTTGGTGGCGTAGTGGTGTGCGCATGTCCAATTGGCGAATCCACTGCGCAGCTTCAAGGAAAATAGCGCGATCTGCGTTATTCAGGCATTTATTGGTGGGCACGGCCATCTTTGTGAGGCCGCACGTGCGCAGATGGTTCTTCTCGGCTTCCCGGGGCTTCAGGAAAATGGCCGCGAAATGCCGCGCGTGCGCAGATGGCGATCTCGACAGCCATTTTCCTGAAGCCGAGTTCGCATCTCGGCTGCAGGAAAATGGCCGCCGCGATCTCCATCTACGCACGCGCGGCATCCCGCGGCCATTTTTCTGAAGCCCCGGGAAGCCGAGAAGAACCATCTGCGCACGCGCGGCCTCACAAAGATGGCCGTGCCCACTGATAAATGCTTGAATAGCGCAGATCGCGCTATTTTCCTTGAAGCTGCGCAGTGGATTCGCCACTTGGACATGAGTGAAAGTTAAAGCTTTTTTTATTATGCTCCTAGCCTAGATCTTCAAGAATGATTTTTTGTGGTTGACCCAAGGTACTCCAGTCTGATACTTTACTTGTTATGCTATTTGTGTCTTAATGTGGACTTCAAGTGGTTGTGATATAAATTTCAACTGTTGAGCATTTGCTAGTCTGAAATAATATATTGAATTTGTATTGTGATAAATTGCAGTCCTTAGAGCTCGCTCACATGAGTGTATACATTGGATGAGTGCTAGCCACTGTTTTATTGGATAGCACTTTGAATAATGTTATACTCTGCTGCAGTAGAGATCTGCATTTTTTTCTCATAACAAATCGGAGCACGCACACCCATTCAAGTTTATGAGTCCATCCGAGTGCAGTCCAATTTATGCGGACATAGACAATGGAGAAGATGGAGAAATTAAGTTTTCCATTTTACCCTCAGCTGTGATGCGGTTCTCTAATGTGGGAGAATCGAATCACAGTAAGCTGACACTCAGCTCAAACTCGGACAGAGTTTGAAACGATTAGCATTACCATATTCAATCTCATTTTCTCGGAATGGAAATTTATTGCTTGTATTTCAGGAAAGATTGGAAACATCAGTACTGTAAGAAATGAATACAATTTATAAAAGTTATAAAGCCAAAGAATATGCTTTAATAAAGTTACTGTCGAGAGTAGGGCAAATTTATGAAAGTGTAACATACCGGGTATACTCGAGTATAAGCCGAGATTTTCAGCCCATTTGTTTGGGCTGAAAGTCCCCCTCTCGGCTTATACTCGAGTCATACCCAGGGGTCTGCAGGGGAGGGGGAGCGGGGGATGTCTAATTATACTCACCTTCTGCTGGCGTGGTCCCTGCAGGTCCCTGGTTCCCAGGCACCACAGCTTCTTCCTGTACTGAGCGGTCACATGGTACCGCTCATTACAGTAATGAATATGCGGCTCCACCTCCCATAGGGGTGGGGCCGCATATTCATTACTGTAATGAGCGGTAACAGTGACCGCTCAATACAGGGAGAAGCCGCGGCGCCGGGGAACCCTGGACCTGCAGGGACCGTGCCAGGAGCAGGTGAGTATAATGGGGAGGGGGAGCACTGCGCAATAGTCACCTTTCCTCATACCAGGCGCCGATCCGTTAGAGGGCACCGATCCGTTACCGCTCAAGTCATAGGACGCGGTGACCGGGTTAGTGCGTGCCCTCTGCCTGAATGTCAGTGCAGAAGACGCTGAATATGGAGCGGCACCGGAATGTGGGGCAGGTGAATATAGCAAGTGTCGTGGGCCTGAGCGATGAGAGGTGAGTATGTTATTTTATTTTTTTTTCTCATCGCAGCAACAGCAAATGGGGCAAGTGTCTGCATGGAGCATTTTATGGGGCCATAATTAACATTTGTGGAGCATTGTATGGGGCAAGTGTCTGTATGGATGAACTTATGGGGCCATAATTAACGTTTGTGCAGCACTATATGGGGCAAATGTGTCTATGGAGCATCATCCTATAGGGCCATTATTAACGTTTATGAAGGATTATATGGGGCATATTTTAATATAGAGCATCTTATGGGGCCCATCATAAACTTTATGGAGCATTAAATGGGGCTCCTGATTCAATATCAATATTGAAAAACACTTAACCTACTGATGTCTCAATTAATTTAACTTTTATTGGTATCTATTTTTACTGTTGACATTTACCGGCAGCTGCTGCATTTTCCACCCTAGGCTTATACTCGAGACATTAAGTTTTACCAGTTTTTTGTGGCAAAATTAGGGGGGTCGGCTTATACTCGGGTTGGCTTATACTTGAGTATATACGGTATATAGAATATATAGAACATAGTATGTTGTGGGGTATACTAGGAGTAGTAAAAAATTGCATTTAATTTGTACCTATGAGGACATAAATTTAGTGTCCACGAAGTCCACTAAAATATTATGGATCCTCCAAGCAAAGTTTCTTTCAGTGACACTGGACTCATCCTACAAAAAAGGCCCATTTGCAACTAGCTCTTTTACTCTGTTCCTTTATCAAAAAGGTTCTTCAGAATACATAATGAATTTCCCAGGCTTGAGAGTTAAACCATAAAAGCTAGCAATGACCCTTGCTGTTTAGAGACTATGAAAATGTCCAATAGGCTTTAGTTTAATATGTGTTCATGAATCTAACAGATGAATATAAATTAGGCCATGGCTTAATACATCCTGCAAAGTTGCAATTACATTGCTGAGAGCCCATCAGCTCATGGCAAATGATTTATAAGAATTCTATGCTACATTTCTGTGAATGACAGCCTCACTTACTTCGCCTTAAGCACTTAATATTTTTGCTTCGCCAGTCAAACTTTGTCGATTTTTTAAAATATAATGTTCTTCTTCCTTCTTTGTGTACTTTGGCTGTAATGCAATAACCAAAGCATATATTTATCATTTCAGTTGTGTTGTATACAGATGATTAAATCTATTTGATGCAAATCAAATGTTATGAAATTCACAGGTCCTGGTGAATTCTAACAATTTGCAAATGTATTTGCTCAAATCGCCCAAAAAATACTTGCCACCTTTTTTTTTGCACTGCAGAAGATTGCATCAGTCACAGAAGGTTTACATGACCTAAGGGCACAAATGTGTAGGCTTCTCCTTAATGCCTTGCAAATATCACATCCCATGATAGAGGGCAACCTATTAGAGAAATGTACCATTGCTTATATAAAAACCTAAACAGGGAATGAATAAGCCATTTTAGGATAATTTGAGGACAGTGAGTGATTGTTAGAACTCAAAGCTCAGTAGACATCAGTCCGTTTTTTGAACCTTAATGCACTCAAAGCAGAAGCAAGATAGCACAATATTATTACAGAAAACTGAATTCAGTATCAGATGGTGAGCTAGTTTGTAATCGACTGTAATATGTTTTTGCATCTTTTGTGCAATTGTTTTTCTAACGGGAAAAAATGTTTTCTTTTTTAAATGCAAAAGAAAGTTTCACAAAATCTTGACATTTATTTGTAACTGTCTACCTCACAAAATTGATATTTAGGATTTTTTTTTTGCTACGGTGCTTTGTTGCTGGTGCTTGTTTTTTGGTTGTGAGCCTACCAATCATTTTGTATCATGTAATTTTTGGGAAGGGCATTGAATTTTAACTCTGCTAAAGAAGAAGCATTGTCACTGTGCCACATGCACTCAGCACTAGGAAAACACGTTTCCTACCTAGGTATTTGAAGGGAACAAAATGTAGATTCAACTTTAGAAAGTTATGATGCAAATATACCTGTGTCGATAGGCTGACTAAATAAACTGTGAAGTTCCGGTAAGTACAATGTCTCTTCATTCTTCGGGAGCACCTCACTGCTGCACATTCCAAGTGAATATTACAATACCTGTACAGTGAGCTTATTCGGAAGAGTGCCAATACCATCCAATTGATGTAATACTCATGGACAATTCTAAGGTTGGGCCATGAATTTATTAGTAGTAGAAAACCGCTGTAATTTAAGTAAATAAGGGATTGATATAAATTAAGGATAAATGAGCTGGTTCTAAACAAATAGAATTAATTTGAAATCCAAGTTTTTAGGAACTTGATTTACACAAATCATATGTGCTAGAAAAAGGTTAAAAAAGCTGTAAAAATTCTTACTTCCCCATTTCTCATCTGTCTTACCACTACAGCTCCCAGCCAATCCTCTGCTACCTATCTGAGGCCCCACTCTGTGCTTGTACCCTAATCAGTTTGTCAGCACTCCTGGCTGGGTCTCGTCATCATGAAAAGGATTGAAAACTAATGATTAACGGATCTTTTGAAATTATAGCTTCCTGACTTTGTTGAATTTTCCCATAAAAATTCAATTTGTGGTGAATGCATTCATGTGAATCTCATCAAAGGAAAGCTTCTAATTGCTCACAAAATACACATGGGGGAGAAGAGAGAGAGGACCACTCTGATTATAACAGCTTACACTCTACAGGAGAGTGAAAGAGGACCCCGAAGACCATAATAGCTGCAGTCTATATTAGAGAGAGAACCTTGCTGTTCATAATTGCTTACAGTCTATTAGAGAGAGCTTAAATTCTACAGGTGGAGAGAGGATCTAGCTGACCATAAGAGCTTTAAACACTACAGGAGAGAGGATGTTACTGACTATAAAAGCTTACATGTTACAGTTGAAAGCGAGAAGACCCCTCTGAGTATAAGAGCTTACACTCTACTGGAGGGAGAGACTTATCCAGTGACACTAAAGATGGAAAATGACTCTGCTATGCAAACTGGGAACTGTTGATCTATGGTGGCCCAGGTACTGACTACCACTGTGCAAGGTATGATAATCCACTAGATGTTACAGCAGCAGGACATTATGTGGGGGCAGACACAGCAACACATAATTACATTGGCCAGCTGTCTGGTGCTTCAGCAATGTGGAAAATGATGCCACCCAAGTTTTTTTCTCTTTTGTGAACCACATATTGAATCTCAAGTTTTTACATTCCTGCTAAATTGTGAATTTTGGGATATTTAAATTGAACTTGCTTCTCTCCTCAGATAAATCAGGTCAACTCTAATGATGACTAGTGATGATGAGCGAGCATGCTCGCCATGTGTCCATACTCGATCGAGCATTGGGGTTCTCAGGTACACTCATTATTTGTTTGAGTCTCATGAGTGCTCAAGCTCCAATATCGGGTCCTCACCCTCCATTTTTCATGGCTGTTAGGTGGCCAATAAACTTACAGGCATTGCCTGCCCTACACGGTAATGATGTAGCCAGGTTACTGTGATTGGCTGGCAATATCGAGTCATTGGGTGTTATATAACACGCGATACTTGGCACACTCTCTGGAAGCAGTTCAGGGAGATTTGATCCATGAGGGAGAGCTTAGATTAGCGCAGGCATATAGGCAGCGTTTAATTGCTATTTCAATACTTGTATACCGCTGCACCATTAAAACAAAAGTCCCTTTCAAAGCTTCATACTTTCCCTTCTTTTGTAAAACCGCTGAAACCTGCATTCCGTGTAAGGATATCTGGTGAAAGAGGGATAGTTTTTGATTAGAGGCATATAGGCAGGGTTTATTGCCTAACAGTTTTTATTAGGTATACTGCTGCTGTAACCTAAAATCAAAAGTCCTTTTCCAGGACTACATATTTTCTTTTCCCTATTAATATGAGAAGGTTTGCAAGCATATCTTATAATCCTCACCCTTATGCTTCTTCCTCACACCATGGTGAGTTATAGGAGACAAGTTATCCCACACTCGGACACTCTGAGGAGCTCTTTACTTAGTAACATAGTAACATAGTTTTTAAGGTTGAAGGAAGACTTTAAGTCCATCTATTTCAACCCATATCCTAAGGCTATTTTCACATATCCGTCTTTTGTTCTCTGTCGTAATCCGTCGTTATGGGCAAAAAACGGATCCTGCAAATGTGCTTGCAGGATGCGTTTTTTGCCCATACACTTGTATTAGCGACGGATGGGCACACGTCACATCCGTCGTGCGACGGATCCGTCATGTTTTGGTGGATGTGACGCACAAAAAAAGTTCAATGTAACTTTTTGTGTGCAACGTGTCCGCCATTTTCGACCGTGCATGCGCAGCCGAAACTCCACCCCTTCCTCCCTGGAATGCAGAATGGGCAGTGGATGCGTTGAAAAACTGCATCCGCTGCCCACGTCTTGCAGTTATTTCACAACTTCCGTCGGTACGTCGGCCCGACACATTGCGATGGGCCCATACCGACGAAAGTGTGAAAGTAGCCTAACCTAACATGCCCTAACATGTTGATGCAGAGGAAGGTAAAAAAAAACCCATGTGGCAAACAGTAAGCTCCACATTAGGGGAAAAAAATTCCTTCCCGACTCCACATACGGCAATCAGACTAGTTCCCTGGATCGATGCCCTGTTAAGGAATCTAGTGTATATAATCTGTAACATTATACTTTTCAAGAAAAGGCATCCAGTCCCTTCTTAAATTTTAGTAATGAATCACTCATTACAACATCATGCGGCAGATTGCTCCATAGTCTCACTGCTCTTAAAGTAAAGAATCAGCATCTGTTATTATGATTAAACCTACTTTTCTCCAGATATACCATAAATAACCCCAGATGTAATAACCTATCTTGTCTCAGCTATGTTATAAACTATGTTATGAACTATGCTATAGTTCAGCTATGTCTTTCTTATACACCAGAGACCAGAACTGTACACAGTATTCTAAGTGTGGTCGCACTACTTGGTTGAATAAAGGTAAAATGATGTTCTCCTCATGAGCATCTATGCCTCTTTTAATGCATCCCATTATTTTATTTGCCTTTGCAGCAGCTGCCTGACACTGGTCACTAAATGTGAGTTTGTCATCCACCCATACACCTAGGTCTTTTTCAGTGACAGTTTTGCCCAGTGTTTTACAATTAAGCACATAATTATACATCTTATTTCTTCTGCCCAAGTGCATGACCTTACATTTATCCCCATTAAAGCTCATTTGCCATTTATCAGCCCAAGCTTCTAGTTTACATAAATCATCCTGTAATATAAAATTGTCCTCCTCTGTATTGATTACCCTGCAGAGTTTAGTGTCATCTGCAAAAATTTAAATTCTACTGTGTATGCCCCCTACAAGGTCATTAATGAATATGTTAAAAAGAAGCGGGCCTAATACTGACCCCTGTGGTACCCCACTGTTAACTGTGACCTAGTCCAAGTGTGCTCCATTAATAACCACCCTTTTTTTCCTATCCCTGAGCCAGCTCTGAACCCACTTACAAATATTTTCCCCTATTCCCATTGCTATCATTTTATGTATCAACCTTTTCTGTGGCAATTATTGATTCTGGCCTCTCGCCCAGCACGTTTCAAGAGGCACATGAGGAGATCATGTGTAGTTTTGGCCAAATATTTGAGCAGCCACAGTCAGAATAAGGCTGGTTTCACATTTACGGTTGCGTCCACAGCGTTTCTGACGCATACATCCGCATGCATCTTGATTTCCTATCTTTAACATTGTAGAGGCAGGTGCATGCGTTCGCCTGTGTTTGCTTACACATGCATCTTTTCGCAGTGTGCGGTGGGGTGCAGCTAATGCACCACATTGCATTACTGTTTATGGGAATGCATGTCTTTGCGTACTCATGTGTTCGCTGCGTTTGCATACTTCGGACTGCGCATGTCCAGGAACTGATTTAGACACGCCCATTGAGCCATGCCCTCCTGGAAATATTGAACGCATGCGCATAAAAAGAGCAGGCACATGCAAAACCGCATGCAAATGCTGCATTTTTTGCTGTCATTAAGCTGATGTGGATAAAAACGCTGCATCATGCGTTTGCATGCGTTTTTGCATGCGGTTGCGGTTGCGGACGTTATGCTGCGGACTCAACTGCAAATGTGAACCTAGCTTAAGACACCGGTGGGGAACGTCAATTAATGTCTCAATAGGTAGATGATGATGAGACACAGTGTATGAGGTCCTCTTTTATATCTAGTACAGTGTGTATTGCAGTCCCTCTTCCTTCTGAGTTTTGGCAGTACTTGAATTGTCCGCATAGGCTTTGTGAGTTTCAGTGTCCCTACTTTAAAAATTACACAGAATGTGTCTGACCATTTTACACACCCCACATGCCCAGGTAAGGTAGTAAAATATTAAAATTACATTTGCCTGTGACTACCCATTGGTGTAGTTTTATTTCATCCAATCACTCTAGCATTTTAGTGCTTTATGATCACTAGTGATGACGAATCTGGCACTGGTGTCAAGCAATGGCCATGAACATTAGTTGACAACCAAAGAGGAGCTGAGGCAGTCACAATTGAGGGGCTTATTGAGTGGGATTTTTATATATTTTTTTTACCTTTTCTCAGTCCATCCCCTTATTTTGCTTTGAGATTGGGAGAAATCAGAGGATATAAAATAGCTTTTTTGAAATAGCAAACGCGGTTCATTTGCTTTGCATCAAATATATTCAATGCAAATTGAATTTCTGAGCCAATAGCCTGAATTCAAATTTTAGCAGATTTGCTTATCTTTACATTATATGTTTTTTAATATTGAATAAAGACTTTGATTCTTAGCTAAAGCTATATTTTCAGCTATACACAACACATTATGTGCAGGAAAAGAAAGCCTGAATGAATGTATAGACGTGATCTTGGAAGGCTATGAGCAAATGAGTAAAGATGAAAAAAATAGCTGCATAATTTTCTCATTCTGTGTTTCCCTCTTACATAAACAATGAGGCATTATATATTTCACTATGGAGTGTTTGTGTGGTTTATGAGTGAATTATTTACTGGCTGTTAAGAAATGCACAAAAGGCACCAATGCACCATTTGCATTCTTTATATTAACTACTACAATCCTTTTGTTTGCCATTATGCACCAAATATTCCATTATCTTTTGTTTGTATTTTAAGTTTGCTTCAGTGTGACTTTATACGATGCTTTGAATGTGCTCTTAGCTTACGCATACATAATGACATTTTTTCGCCTTCTGTACTCTTATAGAAAATGGAAGGAACACCAAGTTAATTTTGTCTACGACAGTATCTAGACAATACTTTCTACAAGCACATTGGAAGAAAGTAATAAATCATAAAAAATCCTAAATATTAAGACATCAGTAGCAGTGACTGTGATCTGAAAAATTATGATAATTACAATCACAATTATCTGCACATGGTCCTCCAAATTAAAAAAAACTCTGACTCATGAAATTTTAATTTGCGAAAAATAGCAAATATTCTTTTATTTTTTCAGGCTGTCCAGGAATTTAAGGATATCAATAAGTGTATAATCAACAAGAGGTCGATATACAATTGTGCTCAAAAGTTTACATACCCCGGGCAGAATTTTTGCTTCTTTGGCCTTTTTTCAGAGAATATGAATGATAACACCAAAACTTTTTCTCATGGTTAGTGGTTGGGTGAAGCCATTTATTGTCAAACTACTGTTTTTTTTTTTATTTTTAAATCTTGATGACAATCCAAAACATCCAAATGATCCTGATCAAAAGTTTATATACCCTGGTAATTTTGGCCTGATAACATGCACAGAAGTTAACACAAATGGGTTTGAAATGCTACTAAAGGTAACATCCTCACCTGTTTGCTTATAATCAGTGTGTGCATAAAAGCTGAGTGAGTTTCTGGGATCCAGATAAACGCTTTCATCTTTCATCCAGCCACTGACGTTTCTGGATTGTGTGTCATGGGGAAAGCAAAAGAATTGTCAACGGATCTACAGGAAAAGGTAGTTGAACTGCATAAAACAGGAAAGCGATACAAAAGGATAATCAAGGCTTTGATAATGCCAGTTAGCAGCATTCAAACTGTGATTAACAAATGGAAAATCAGGAACTTTGTAAAAACAAAACCACGGTCATATAGACTAACAGAAATGTGATCCACAACTGCCAGGAAAATTGTTCGCGATGCAAAACCCCCCACAAATAACATCAGCTGAAATACAGGATTCACTGAAAACTGGTGGTGTGGCTGTTTCAAGATGCACAATAAGGAGGCACTTGAAGAAAAATGGTCTGCATTGTTGAGTTGCTAGAAGAAAGCCATTACTGCACAAATGCCACACAGTATCTCGCCTACAATACGCAAAACAGCACAGAGACAAGCCTTAAAACTTCTGGAACAAGGTAATTTGGAGTGATGAGACCAAAATTGAACTTTATGGCCAAAGCGTAAACATTACATTTGGAGAAAGGTCAACAAGGCCTATGATGAAAGGAACACCATTCCTGCTGTAAAGCATGGGAGGTAAATCGCAGAGGTATTGGGGACGTATGAGCTACAAAGGCACAGGAAACTTGGTCAAAGTTGAATGAAAGTTGAATGTAGCACATTATCAGCAAATTTGCACTCATCAGTCCCGAAGATGCGCATGGGACGTACTTGAACGTTATAACATGACAAAGATTCAAAACACAGGGCCAAGTCCACCTGTCATTGGCTACAGCAGAACAAAGTGAAGGTTCTGAAGTGGTCATCTCAGTCTCTTGACCTCAATATCATTGAGCCATTCTAGGGAGATCTCAAGTGCGCACTTCTTGCTAGACAGCCCAAGAATTTACAGGAACTGGAGGCTTTTTGCCAAGAAGAGTGGGCAGCTTTACTATCTGAGAAAATTATTATTATTATTATTATTATTATTATTATTATTTATTTATATAGCACCATTGATTCCATGGTGCTTTACATGAGAAGGGGTTACATACAAGTTACAGATATCACTTACAGTAAACAAACTAACAATGACAGACTGATACAGAGGGGTGAGGAACCTCATCCACAGCTCCACCAAAAGACTTCAAGATGTCATTGATTTTATAGGGGGCAATACACGGTATTAAAACATGGGGTATGTGAACTTTTGATCAGGGTTATTTGGATGTTTTGGGTTGTCATTATGATTTAAAAAGAGAAACACAGTAGTTTGACAATAAATGGCTTCACCCAACAAATTAACCATGAGTAGAGAAAAGGTTTAGGTGTTATTACTCATATTCTCTGAAAAAAGACAAAGAAAGCAAAAATTATGTCGAGGTATGTAAACTTTTGAGCACAACTGTATATTCACATGACCCAGTTGAGGAGAAAGACTCAACACATTTTCTAGCATAAAAGAAAGATTAGTTTAATTATATATAATGGGAGTGTACTGAAAGGATGAATTTCAAATAAAATCATTGGAGCCCCCATTATAAACTTGTTAATATTTTAGTAAATCAGAAGGCAGAGAGCAATTTGGTAATTATGTTTGAGGAGAAATATTGTGAGCATACATTATCAATAAGAAAATTATACATCTGATTAAATGATGACATACAATATGTCTGCACTTTCTGGTAAAAAATGTCACTGTAACAAAAAAGAAAAAAGCAAATACACTCCTCAACATTGAATGTCCAGCATCAAGAAGGAAAACTCATGAAATTATGAAAATCACAGGATTGATTGACATGATAATAATAAGCTGTTAGGGGTCGAGTTCCTGCCTTTGCACAGGGGGAATCTCGGGCCATCTCCGCTGCGGTCTCCCATTCTTCTCCAGCTGCAGTGACGTCGATCCCAGCGTCTCGCTCAGTCTGACTCTGTGCTAAGAGTTACTGCTGCATTTCCTGCTTCTGCCATTGAAGTCGGTGCTGGGCAGTGGCGAGCAGACGCTTCTGGGACTAAGTCTTGCTTTTCACGTTCTGAGCATGCCCAAAGTAAGATCTCTCAGTGGAGATCGAGGGTCACATAATCAGATACTGGAGCTAAGGTCATTGGTCCTTCTTGGAAGGTCCTTGTAGGTGCTAGGACTAAGTCCTGCTTTGCACTCTGAGCATGCCCAGGGCAAGATCTCTCAGTGGAGATCTGGGGTCACATGCTCAGGTACTGCAGCAACTCCATTGGTCCTTCTTTGAAGGTCCTAAACGTGCTGCAACTATTTAAGGCTCGCATTGCCACACGGCCATGCGCTAGTATTGTCTTTTGTTATGTGCTTTGCGCCAGTGTGGTCACATGAGAGTGTGTTCAGGGACCCGGCTGAAATAAGCCCCTAGAATGCTGGCACCTCCGGTGAGGAGTTTGTGTTTGAATGTATTCAGGGACCTGGCTGAAATAAACCCCTAGAATGCTGGCTCCTCAGGCGAGGAGTTTTGTGTACATGCGTGACCACTGACTGCTCTCAGTTTGGGCAGTTAGCCTGTGCCTCTGTGGAGTCTAACAGGGCACAGTGCTTCTCTTTCACGGCTACTCAGTGAATTAACTGAGTTAGTCTATACCGCCACATAGTACCGCCGTTTGCTAGCAGCAGGTACTCCTGCACGGTGGACCCCGGGCTGCGAACGCACCAATATCAATATAAACATCTCTATTTACTCGATGCATTCCGCTAGCCCTAACATAAGCAAATATTGAAAAATAGAAACAAAATTTTGAAAAATATTTATTCAGTGTTGACTATGAATCATTTTTAAAACAACAAAGCCAGGCTACATGCTGCTTGTGCTGTTATCACCAGTCTGTGTAGACAAAATATGCTACAATGGCCTGCTGTGTCTCCCCTCAAGGATGTCTGTGCCCTCATTTGTCAGCAATTCCAGAAGGGAGCTGTCGCTAGTGAAACTTGTTGCTTTGTACATCCACATGCATTCAGATTGGCAGGATGTTAGGTGTCGAGATCCCGACCATCTCTGCTGTGGTCTCCCATTCTCCTCCAGCCACAGTGGAGCCTGCTCAGCAGAGACATCAATCCCAGCATCTGGCTCAAGCTGATACTGTGCGGCTGGTTACTGCTATCCTTCCAGGCTCAGCTATTGCAAACAGTACTGATCAGCGGCGAGCAGGCATCCCTGGGACTAAGTCCTGCTTTTTCTTCTTCTGAGCATGCCCAAGGGACGACCTCTCATTGGAGGTCGGGTGTCACATGCTCAGGTCCTGTAGCAGCTCCCATTGGAACACTAGGAAGGTCCTGGAGAGCTTCTGCTATAAAAGGTTCGCATGGCAGAAGTATAGTATAGACTATTATTGTGTGTGTCTGGATGTATGCCTGTCGATGGATAAAAGCTCTGAATCATTCCCATCCCTAGAGTTGTTGACTGTTCACAAATGGTGGAAGCTACCTAGTGCCTGACAGTGCAATCCCGCACAGCTAGCACACAATACAGCTTCAGATAGCAGTGACCACCAGTGCGGCACCATGCCCTAATAGAGTGCTTTCCTGGCCCAAGTCTGGGTGCTTAGTGGCGTCCGCCAGAGCGGCACTGCATACACTCTTGTGCAGTAAATTATTAGTTCTTTTAATCTCTGACACCCCAGTAGCAGTGTCGAGCACAAGAGGTCTAGAGGAACTCTTTCCCCGAGTCTTGGGACAGAGTTCTGTGACTCTTTGCTTGTGCTCTTTGAGCGGTTCCACGACCCTGTGTCGCAACAGGGTTCGCTTTCTTCATACCTGGTGAAGCTAAGCCGTGTGCGTATCCACATTATACCACCATATAGTCTGTCATTACTCAGCAGCAGGTTCCATCTCTGCACGGTGGACCCCGGGCTGCGGACGCACCTTATACCATCCTAATAATTATTTGGTGCGTTCCGCTAGCCCTAACACAGGACATTCCTCAGACACCATTTAACCTCATTGATGTGTACATATATTTCTGCATTTGGCACTCATTCATGCTGAATATATTACAAAATGTTTTTTCATCATTTACATATCAATAACATGTCTATCCTGAGATTTTCTGAGAAGAAACATAAATACTACTACTAATACTACTACTGCATTAACTAACATCTCTGCACACATCACACCTGAGTATCCCAGTTGAGTACATCGAATTTGGGGCCCAGCATTGTGCTACATCATTCAATGCATCACTAAAATTGTAGCACAATAAGGAACTAGCAATCAACACCAAGAAGGAGTTGAAGTGAAGTGGTTTCAGTGATAACAGTGAGAGCACTTGCATGGCTTTGAAAAATCTTGGAGACAAATATATGTAAACTAGTTTGCATTTACAATAAAATATTGTTTTCCCTAGAATGTGTTTTAGTCTTATCCAGCACTGGTATACATTTCTTATGCAAATATTATCTGACAGAGTACGTTTAGCTTTAAATATATGATAATGCACTATATGAACAGTGTGTACCTAACTATTGAATCTTAAGTATGCCGAACGAAAGGCTGTATGAAATCCAGTTCTTTTATATAAGCCTTTGCCTATAGGGTATAGGCAGGGCCAGCATCACCACCCGTCACATCTAAGCAAGTGCGCCAGGGCCCTGAACAGGCAGGGAGCCCACTCGCCATCGGGGACACCGGCACACTATGGGGCCCGAGAGTCGGGGTAGCCCGATGCCAGCACCTGTGAATGTACCACCCCCGCTTGCTCAGGTCCCCGACACTTGAAATACCTGTCCCTGTTTCTGCACAGCACTTGTGTCATGATGTCTCTATGCAGAGGGTGCCAAAACATCACTAGTGTATGTCCCCTGCTCTTAGCCGTCAGACTGCAGAGAGTTGGAAGATGGCAATGCTGAGGAGTTCGGACCATGGCCAGTGAGGAGTGGTATTTCTTTTTTTTCATGTATGGAGCATTATATGGGGCCCATCCTGTATGGAGAATTATATGGGGCCCATACTCTATGGAGCATTATATAAGGCCCACTCTGTATGGAGCATTACATAGGTCCCATACTGTATGGAGCATTATATGGGATCCAATCTGTATGAAGCATTATATGGGTATCATACTGTATGGAGCATTATATGAGGCCGATTCTGTATGGAGCATTATATGTTGCTCATTCTGTATGGATCAATATATGGGACCCATTCTGTATGAAGCATAATATGGAGTCCATTCTGTATGGACCATTATATGGGGCCCATTATTCTTTTTGGAGCATTACATGAGGCTCATCATACTGTACTGAGTAATATATGGTGCCCATTATACTTTATGGAGCAATATATTGGGTCCATTATTCTGCATGGAGCATTGCATGGGGTGCATTATACTCTATGGAGCAATATATGGGGCTCATTATACTCTATGGAGCACTATGTGGGCTTCATTATACTGTATGGGGCAATATATGGGGCCCATTATACTGTATGGAGGAAAATATAGGAGGTAATTGACTTTTGTATAGTATACACTGCTGAGGACCATTTCTACTGGTAGGGTACATTTATCAATATCTTGTTTACTTCTAATTCTACAGCTACTGAAACCCTGAAACCTGTGGACCCTTGATCACCTGAATCTCCTGTGCTGTATGGTATATGTATATGTATATATAGAATTTACAATAGATATAACTCATGAAATGTAAAAAGTACGTGAAATCTTTATCATTTTTTATCACCTAGATTTCTCTGCCGTATCTGTGCATCATGAATCGTGGCAGGTGTTAAAGGGGCCCACTGACACTCTATTGCACGGGGCCCACAAAACATGGAGCCGGCCCTGGGTACAGGGTATAGGCTGTTCGTGTAGTGTATTGCCTTGGCTTTTCTGACTCCAATAGGACACGATTAGATCAAGTCCTTTACACCGTATATACTGTAAGTGTAATACATATTACTTACAGAAAGTGCATGCATGAGTGCATAGTCAGAAATGAAATGTGCTAAGTGTTTGTTCTACTTCTAACATCAACCTAGATCATCTTACTGCTGGTAGGGTAATCGTCAGTGGTGTTTTTACTTCAGTCTTGACTAATTGTTTGCTGCAGTAAGATGCACCAACTTCACCCAACTTAATCAAAGTTGGCAGAGCCGACTGGAAATGGCATAAAAACATCAAAAGTTACAACATTTTTGGTGCAATTTTCCAAAATTTTAAAGTGTTGTACACCAGAATTCTGGTGAAGACACCTTAAGGTATCAGACCCATAGTTTATAGATTTAGTAGTGATAATTATTGGAGGCTATATGTTGCAACAACCTTTAGATATTACTTATTTTTCATTGTATGTTAATGTACATTTAATGTTATAAGATATTATGCATGAAATATTCAGATGGTTACTGTCCCTGTATCTGTATATTATGAAAAATCAATTTTAAAGCCTCTCTGGATATTCATAAAAGGAATTGTAATGGATGATGAATATTATTTTAATTTTTTTAAGCCCATGAGTCATGATTGATTAAGGGAGCATAGTTACAGTTTAGGACAAGGGAAACATTTTTCACATTTATAAATGACATACAGTTATATGAAAAAGTTTGGGCACCCCTATTAATCTTAAGCTTAATGTTTTATAAAAATTGTTTTTTTTTGCAACAGCTATTTCAGTTTCATATATCTAATAACTGTTGGACACAGTAATGTTTCTGCCTTGAAATGAGGTTTATTGTACTAACAGAAAATGTGCAATCTGCATTCATACAAAATTTGACAGGTGCATAAGTATGGGCACCCTTATCATTTTCTTGTTTTAAATACTCCTACCTACTTTTTACTGACTTACCAAAGCACTGCTTCATATAACTATATATAGCTTTGATATTACAACTCACTTGTCAATGAAAGGATCATAAGTCTATGCACAGAAACCTTATACTAGATATCTATAATATAACGCTGGGAGTGTCACTCTGTCCGAAGCCTTTATAGACTGCGCAAGCGCAAGCGCCAGCGCAGTCTGTCCCTCACAGAGTGACGCTCCCAGGAGATCGCGGTATGCGTAAACACTGAACGCACACCGCAATCTCCACCGGAGAGGAAGGGACCGCCAGGAGGGTAAGTATATTCACCTGTCCCCCGTTCCAGCGCTGCGTGCGGCTCCATCTCCCGGGTCCTCTGCTGTGACATTCACAGTTCAGAGGGCGCGATGACGCACTTAATGCGCAGCGGTGGAATGGGACAGACAGGTGAGTATAGCAAGTGCTGGGGGGCCTGAGCTAGCAGTGACTCCGGCACCTGACCCCCACAGCGCGTCGGTGTCCCCGCCTGCTCAGGCCCCCCAGCACTCGGCGCCCAGCGACCTTAGGCGAGTATGGTATTTTTTTTTATATATATGGCAGCAGCATATGGGGCATATACAATGGAGCATCTTAAGGGGGGCATATAATACAATGGAGCATCTTATGGGGGGCATATAATACAATGGAGCATCTTATGGGGACATATACAATGGAGCATCTTATCGGGGGCATATAATACAATGGAGCATCTTATGGGGGCATATACAATGGAGCATCTTATGGGGGGCATATAATACAATGGAGCATCTTATGGGGCCATCAACCATAATGGAGCAGTGTACGGGGGCATATATTATGGAGCATCTTATGGGGGCCATAAACCTTTATGGAGCAGTGTACGGCACATATACTATGGAGCATCTTATGGGGGCCATAAACCTTTATGGAGCAGTGTACGGGGCATATATTATGGAGCATCTTATGGGGGCCATAAACCTTTATGGAGCAGTGTATGGGGGCATACACACTGGAGCATCTCATGGGGGCCATAAACCTTTATGGAGCAGTGTACGGAGGCATACACTATGGAGCATCTTATGGGGGCCATCAACCTTTATGGAGCAGTGTACGGGGGGCATACACTATGGTGCATCTTATGGGGGCCATAAACCTTTATGGAGCAGTGTACAGGGGGCATACACTATGGAGCATCTTATGGGGGCCATAAACCATAATGGAGCAGTGCACGGGGCATACACTATGGAGCATCTTATGGGGGCCATCAACCATAATGGAGCAGCTTATGGGGCATATGCATGGGAGAAGCAAATTTAAGAATGGTGGCGCAGGATGGAAGCAGCACATGACAGAACGGGCGCAAGATGGGAGCAGCACATGACAGAACAGGGGCACAGGATGGAGCAGCACATGACAGAGCGGGGGCACAGGATGGGAGCAGCACATGACAGGATGGGGGCGCAGGATGGGAGCAGCAAATGACAGAATGGAGGCGCAGGATGGGTGCAGAACATGTCAGAATGGAGGCGCAGGATGGGTGCAGCACATGTCAGAATGGGGGCGCAGGATGGGAGCACATGTCACAATGGGGGCGCAGGATGGGAGCAGCATATGACAGAATGAGGGCGCAGGATGGGTGCAACACATGACAGAATGGGGGCGCAAGATGGGTGCAACACATGGCAGGATAGGGGCGCAGGATGGAGCAGCACATACCAGGATGGAGACCATATACCATTATAGATGCTCGCCACCCGGGCGTAGAACGGGTTCAATAGCTAGTGCATATATAATAATAATAATAATCTTTATTTATATAGCGCCAACATATTCCGCAGCGCTTTACAGTTTAACAGTTTCTAACACAAACGTCATCAGTAACAACGTTAACAATACAATAATTAAAGCAAAATAAGACGACCCTGCTCGTGAGAGCTTACATTCTACAATGAGGTGGGGGAGATACAAAGTACAGGTGCGTATTTACAATGATGTATTTACAATGATGATCCAGCCATCTTCAGGGGTTGGGTAATAGATAGGGATAGTGAAAGGGCTACACACACACAAACATAAAATGACTTTGATTAGTGAATGTGATAGGCCGCTCTGAACAAATGTGTTTTGAGCGAGCGCCTAAAACTATGCAAATTGTGGATGGTCCTAATATCTTGGGATAGAGCATTCCAGAGGATTGGCGCAGCACGGGAGAAGTCTTGGAGTCGGGAGTGGGAGGTACGGATTAGTGCAGAGGTTAGTCGAAAATCATTTGCAGAGCGCAGTGGTCTGTTAGGCCGATAGACAGAAATGAGGGAGGAGATGTAAGGGGGTGCCGCACTGTGGAGAGCTTTGTGGGTGAGAACAAGTACTTTCAATTGTATCCTGTAATGAATGGGCAGCCAGTGTAACAACTGGCGAAGAGCGGACGCGTCCGAGTAACGATTAGCCAGATGGACGACCCTGGCTGCTGCATTAAGGATGGACTGGAGAGGGGAAAGTCGAGTGAGGGGGAGGCCAATTAATAGAGCATTGCAGTAGTCCAGGCGGGAGTGGATCAGGGCGACAGTGAGGGTTTTAGTTGTCTCCATGGTGAGAAAAGGGCGGATTCTAGAGATGTTCTTTAGGTGTAAGCGGCACGAGCGGGCAAGAGATTGTATATGGGAGGTGAAGGAGAGATCGGAGCCAAACATAACACCCAGACTGCGCGCCTGTTGCCGGGGTGTTATTATGGTGCCACCCACAGAGAGGGAAATGTCAGATTTAGGGAGGTTAGTAGATGGCGGGAGCAGAAGAAGTTCAGTTTTGGAGAGGTTGAGTTTCAAATAGAGAGCAGACATGATGTTGGAGACTGCAGACAGACAGTCAGTGGCGTTCTGTAGTACAGCAGGGGTAAGATCAGGGGATGACGTGTATAGTTGTGTGTCATCAGCATAAAGATGGTACTGAAAGCCAAATCTGCTGATGGTCTGTCCAATTGGGGCTGTGTAGAGGGAGAAGAGAAGGGGGCCAAGGACTGAGCCCTGAGGTACCCCGACAGCAAGAGGAAGAGGAGCTGAAGTGGAGCCGGAGAACAGAACACTGAAGGAGCGGTCAGAAAGATAGGAGGAGAACCAGGAGAGAGCAGTGTCCTTAATGCCTAGTGACTGGAGCCTAGAGAGTAAGAGAGGGTGGTCAACAGTGTCAAAAGCTGCAGAAAGATCGAGAAGAATGAGCAGAGAGTGGTCACCATTACGTTTTGCTGTCAGAAGGTCATTGGTCACATTGATGAGTGCAGTTTCTGTCGAATGTAGGAGGCGGAAGCCAGACTGTGAAGGGTCTAGGAGGGAGTGAGTGGAGAGGTAACGGGTAAGGCGGGAGTATATCAGGCGCTCCAAGAGTTTAGAGATGAAGGGGAGATTTGAGACTGGTCTGTAGTTGTTTGTGCAGGATGGGTCGAGAGTGGGTTTCTTTAGTAATCGAGTAATGATAGAGTGTTTGAAGGAGGAGGGGAAAATGCCAGAGGAGAGGGAGAGATTAAAGATTGTAGTTAGGTGACTTGTGACGACTGGGGAGAGAGACTGGAGGAGATGTGAGGGAATAGGGTCGGTAGTGCATGTAGTCAGACGAGAAGAGGAGAGGAGCTTGGAGACTTCTTCTTCTGTGATGGGATCGAATGTGGAGAGTGAGCCAGGGGAAATAAGGGGAGGGATGGGAGTCACTGAACTTAGTGGTTGGGAGCGGATTTCCGGACGGATATTGTCTATTTTCTCTATAAAGTGGGAGGCCAGGTCATCAGCACATATGTCTGTGATAGGGGATTGTGCTTTTGGCCTGAGGAGGGAGTGAAAGGTGTCAAAAAGTTTCTTGGGGTTGTTGGATAGTGAGGAGATCAGGGCGGTGAAGTAGGTCTGTTTGGCGAGGTGAAGGGCAGAGTTATAGGTCCTTAACATAAATTTGAAGTGTACAAAGTCTTTTGGTGTGCGAGTATTCCTCCATAAGCGTTCAGCACACCTAGAGCATCGCTGGAGAAATCGGGTTTGGAAAAATAAGAGATTGGGGACAATGATGAGCGTAGGGAGTCTGAAAGTGTATGAGGGTTAATGGCTTGTAGATTTCAGACTGAATGGTAGGTAGGAGGGTGCTGGGATGAGCGAGGATTTGTGAGTGTGAAGGAGAGAATGTTGTGGTCAGAGAGGGGAAGCGGTGAGTTATCTAGGTAGGAGATTGAGCAGAGCCGGGCGAAAACCAGCTCCAGGGTGTTACCGTCTTTGTGTGTTTCAGAGGTTGAGAGCTGTGAGAGGCCGAGAGAAGTGGTTAGTGATAGAAGCTGGGATACAGATGTGGAAGTGGGGCTGTTAATGGGGATATTGAAGTCTCCCAGGATAAGAGTTGGAAGTTCTGAGGACATGAAGCGCGGCAGCCAGGCAGAGAAATGGTCCAGGAAGTGGGTGGGTGAGCCTGGGGGCCGGTATATGATGGCTACTCTGAGGGAGAGGGGACGAAAGAGCCTGATGGTGTGGACCTCAAAGGAAGGGAATGAGAGTGATGGAACTGGGGGGATGACCTGGAAATTGCATTGTGGGGACAGGAGTATGCCAACTCCACCACCAGGTCTGTTTGTTGGTCTCGGGGAATGGGAGAATTGTAAGCCACCATGGGTAATCGCGGCAGGAGAGACAGAATCCTGAATCCAGGTTTCCGTGAGGGCCAGCAGATTCAGAGAGTTTTTCAGAAAGTAATTGTGTAGAAAAGGAAGCTATATATATATGAGCCACTAATGCCTTTATCTGCTCTTCCACTGAACAATATGACTAAAGAAACCTGTTCCATCAGAAACATTATTCAGCACAATTTAATGTAGGGTATGCATCATGCACAAACACATTACTTACCGTGACAGCAGGTTGTCAATTATGCTTTAAAATAGAGCACAATAGGAGATATTTATACACTGCAATATGACTTCTGTGCAATATCTATGCAAGCTACTTTTCACTATTATCCCCAGGTGTAGAGAGCTCAGTAAGGTGACAATTGTCTGCTTGAGGCTATATTTATTGCACCTACTCTACAACGTGGATTATTATTATTATTATTATTATTATTATTATTAAAAGTCAGTTCAACACATGCGGTACTTACCGAGTGATCTAGTCTTTACCCAGGAACCTTATAGGCGTTTACCAATATATTCAAACAGCTGATCTGCAATGACTGACTACTTGTCAATCCGTGAGTTTTATAATTTGCATTGTTAGCAAGGTCAATATGTATCCTTCTATATTCCTGTTTAAACTTTGTACTCCTAACATCTAACAGGACGTTCATTAAAGATTTCCCCTGACCCACTTCCTGTGGACTGAGAGCACAGTTATTAGCCCTTCTCTACATAGGTGCCACCAAGGGACACATGCTTCTTCCATCTCTTTAAGCAACTGTAAACACTTTGCTTGTAGATGTCAACAGTAGTGATCAGCAAACTTGCTCGCCACTATTTGTTACTCGCCCAAGTATCGGATTATTCGACGATAACTGCAGTCTCCCCCCCGCGTTTTTGGCGGACTTTAGACACCCAATCATGATGCAGGGATTGTCTTCCAGGCCATGAAACGCTGCAGCCATCTTTGTTGTGGTCGTGCAGTGATTGGCTGTGCTGTACAACATCATCCCGAGTATAAGAGACCAGGCGCCGCCCTGCTAGCCGCATTCTGTTCCTGTTTCAGCGAGAGTAGGGAGAGCTGCTGCCTAGATAGGGTCAGAATCATGGCTTTAGAGTTAGTGTAGGTCTGCAACTCTTACATGCACAACTACTGAGAAACCAACAGTACTTTTTAGTGAGAATTCGTGGGTCCCGATATTGCAGCGCTAGGCAGGCAGGGCACAGCATATCCACATCAGTGTAAGGCCTGCAGGCACTGTATGTGCATCCATTGGTCCCACTGCATCCTTCCAGAGCTCCATAACTGCCTGCTGCTGCAGCTTATTTACTGTCTATATACCTATTTTTTCCACCACAAATTCCCCCCCCCCCCCAAAGAAAAAAATATACAGGCTGTTCTGTCAGACTGAGGCCTGTTGAAAAGTGATACAGTCATGGCCAACAGTATTAACACCCCTGCAATTCTGTCAGATAATACTCATTTTCTTCCTGAAAATGATTGCAAACACAAATTCTTTGGTATTTTTATCTTCATTTAATTTGTCTTAAAGGGACACTGTCACCTGGATTTGGAGGGAACAATCTTCAGCCATGGAGGCGGGGTTTTGGGGTTTTTGATTCACCCTTTCCAATCTTGCCTTATGCAGGCATGTACTATGGAGGACAGAGAATGAACTTCAATCCAATATTGCAGCCAGCATGCAGCCAGCGGGTAAGGAAAGGGTGAATCAAAAACCCAAAAACCCCGCCTCCATGGCTGAAGATTGTTCCCTCCAAATCCAGGTGACAGTGTCCCTTTAAATGAAAAAACACAAAAAGAATTGTCCTAAAGCCAAATTGGATATAATTCCACACCAAACATAAAAAAGGGGGGTGGACAAAAGTATTGGCACTGTTCGAAAAATCATGTGATGCTTCTCTAATTTGTGTAATTAACAGCACCTGTATTAGGAGTCGAGTTTCCTCTGCTGCACAGGGGGAGTCTCGATCCATGTCTGCTGCTGTTTCCCATTCTGTATCAGCCGCAGTGCAGCCTGCTCAGCAGAGATGTCGTTCCCAGTGTCTCACTGGGACTGATACTGTGCAAAGGGTTACTACTGCCTCTCCAGGCTCTGCTATTGTACCCTGCACTGATCTGCGGCGAGCAGGCTTTTCTGGGACTAAGTCCTGCTTTGCACACACTGAGCATGCCCAGGGCAAGATCTCTCAGTGGAGATCTAGGGTCACATGCTCAGGTGCTGCAGCAACTTCCATTGGTCCTTCTCGGAAGGTCCTTGTAGGTGCTAGGACTAAGTCCTGCTTTGCACTCTGAGCATGCCCAGGGCAAGATCTCTCAGTGGAGATTTAGAGTCACATGCTCAGGTACTGCAGCAACTCCATTGGTCCTTCTTTTAAGGCCCTGTATGCGCTGCAACTATTTAAGGCTTGCATGGCCGCACGGCCATGCGCTAGTATCAAATGTGTTTTGGCTTATGCCAGTGGATACTATACCACTCCGTTCTTATGTGGTGTGAAGCTGTAGCATTGGGACTGTACACTCAGGCAGGCAGCTAGCGTCATTGGGGGCAATTAGCCATTGGCTTAGCATCTGGTTCCTTCATGTGTGCGGTTAGCACAGAAGACTTCCAGAGCAAGCACAACCCTAGTTAGGGTTTTAGTTTTTTGTACAGCGCGATTCTGTGAGGCAACAGAGTTTGCTATCTGTTCACACGGGGTGAAGCTTATCCCACGTATGAGCTCAAAGTCCATCCGCCTTTACTTAGCAGTAGATATCTCTGCACGGTGGATCCCGGGCTGCGAACGCACCTTGTAGCTATCTACCTATTACTCGGTGCATTCCGCTAGCCCTAACAGTATACTAGCGCCAGGATCTGGCTAAGTAATGGCGGCTGAACAGCGATTGCAGGGGTACATCCAGCTGCTGGAGGGCCGGTTGGTGTCTCTTGAGCGTGCAACCTCGGCAGTGGATGTTATCGTAATAGCTGTTCAGGCTGCTAGCGTGGCTGCAGCAGCTTTACCCACCGCCACCTCTGTTCCGACCCTATCTCACCTCCCATTGGCTGAGAGATACTCAGGGGACAGTAAGTCCTGTAGGGGTTTTCGTGAGCCAGTGTGGTATACACATCGAGCTTCTGGCTGCACGTTTTCCCACTGAGCGGGCAAAGGTGGGATTCATAATCTCTCTCTTGTCGGACAGAGCGTTGGAGTGGGCTACGACGCTGTGGGAGCGCAACGATCATGTGGTGCGGAGTGTTCCTCGGTTTCTGGACACTCTGAAACAGGTCTTTTTAGGACCTCAAGTCACCCATGATACAGCACTCCAACTGCTGGCTTTGACTCAGGGTTCAACCATGGTCAGCCATTTTGCTATTCACTTCCGGATTTTAGCGTCTGAGTTTGAATGGCCAGATAAAACCCTCATTCCCGTATTTTGGAGGGGGCTGGCAGACCATGTGAAGGACGCTTTGGCTACTAGGGAGATTCCCGCCACACTGGAGGAGTGTTGTGAATTCTGTGGCAGAGCTCCCTCCTGTGGTCACAAGTGGTACTTCGGCTGATTCTCTCTGTGAGCTTCCGTTGGTGGAGGAGAGTGGTACTGCGGCTTCTGAGTTTCCTTCCTCAGGTGATGTGGTGAAGTCGTTAGGTGCTGCTCTATTTAACTCCACCTAGTGCTTTGATCCTGGCCTCCAGTCAATGTTCTAGTATTGGACCTGTTTCCTCCTGGATCGTTCCTGTGGCCTGCTGCTCTGCATAGCTAAGTTCCGCTTTGCTATTTTGTTTGCTGTTTTTTCTGTCCAGCTTGTCTATTTGTTTTTTCTTGCTTGCTGGAAGCTCTGGGACGCAGAGGGTGTACCTCCGTGCCGTTAGTTCGGTACGGAGGGTCTTTTTGCCCCTTTGCGTGGTTTTTTGTAGGGTTTTGTGTTGACCGCAAAGTTACCTTTCCTATCCTCGCTCTGTTCAGAAAGTCGGGCCTCACTTTGCTAAATCTATTTCATCTCTACGTTTGTCTTTTCATCTTACTCACAGTCATTATATGTGGGGGCTGCCTTTTCCTTTGGGGTATTTCTCTGAGGCAAGGTAGGCTTATTTTCTATCTTCAGGCTAGCTAGTTTCTCAGGCTGTGCCGAGTTGCATAGGGAGCGTTAGGCGCAATCCACGGCTGCCTCTAGTGTGGTTGGAGAGGATTAGGGATTGCGGTCAGCAGAGTTCCCACGTCTCAGAGCTCGTTCTATGTTTTTGGGTTATTGTCAGGTCACTGTATGTGCTCTGACCTCTATGTCCATTGTGGTACTGAATTACCTTATCATAACATAGGAGCTCATAGCTGTATCAACTCGCATAGACCTTCGTTTTCACGAGTGAAGGTTGGAGCGAGCCTAGTGTAGGCAGAGGTTTCGGCTGGCTCCCACCTTCGCCAGACCTTTGGAATCTCCAGTCCAGGCGTCCGAGTCACATGAGGCCACAAAGGTGACATGAGCGGGATCCAAGTCCCAGTCCGCTCGTGCACATAAGGTCTGTCATGTTTGCCGGCAGTCAGGACATCTTGCCTCCAAGTGTCCTCAGCGGTCGGGGAAACGTCAGCGTCTAGTGGCAGTTGGAGGAGGTACACTAGACACGGCGACGTTTGCCTCAAAGTTGTCCTTTAAGGGGACAATTACCATCGGTCCATCCACTCTTATGGTAGAGCTATGCGTGGACTCTGGGGCGGAGGGTAATTTTATGTCATCCGCTTTCGCCCAGCGTCACGCAATACCCCTGGTGATGCTCGCCAAGCCAGTAACCGTTCGAGTGGTAAATGGGTCGACACTACCCTCACAGATCACCCACCAAACCATTCCTATCACGCTTTCTGTGTCTCCATCACATCAGGAGATTATCTCCCTATTAGTCATTCCTGAGGGAATTGATGAGGTTCTGTTGGGGATACCATGGCTACGCTATCATTCTCCTCATATAGAGTGGTCCTCTGGGAGAATTTTGGGATGGAGTAAATCCTGCGAGGGTAGATGTCAGAGGGAGTGCGTTCAGGTTGCTACAACACAGGTACCCGCAGATCTTTCCTCTCTCCCCAAGCACTATTGTCCCTATGCAGACGTGTTCTCCAAAAGGGCTGCGGAGACCCTGCCACCTCACCACCCCTATGACTGTCCTATTGACCTCTTGCCTGGTGCTGAGCCTCCCCGGGGTCGAGTCTATCCGTTTTCTCTCCCGGAGATGGAGGCAATGTCTCAGTACATCCAAGAGAATCTTGCAAGAGGATTCATTAGGAAGTCAGTGTCACCTGCAGGGGCTGGGTTCTTCTTTGTACAGAAAAAGACTGGAGACTAGGGTTGAGCGAAACGAATTGGTCATTTTCATAAGTCGCCGACTTTTAGCAAAGTCGGGTTTCATGAAACCCGACCCGATCCCTGTGTGGGGTCGGCCACGCGGTACACGACTTTCGCGCCAAAGTCGCATTTCAATGACGTGAAAAGCGCCATTTCTCAGCCAATGAAGGTGGACGCAGAGTGTGGGCAGCGTGATGACATATGTCTCAGTCCCCACATCTTAGAGAAGGGCATTACAGTGATTGGCTTGCTTTCTGCGGCGTCACAGGGTCTATAAAGGGGCGTTCCCGTCGACCGCCATCTTACTGCTGCTGATCTGAGCATAGGGAGAGGTTGCTGCCGCTTCGTCAGAAGCAGGGATAGCGTTATGCAGGGTACATTAACCCCCAAACCACTTGTGCTGTAGTGATTTCCACTGTCCAACACTACCTTTTGTTTGCAGGGACAGTGGAGGCTACATTTTTTTACTCAGCGCTGTAGCTCATTGGGCTGCCCTAGAAGGCTTCCTGATAACTGCATTGCTGTTTGTATGCCGCTGTGCAAACCAACTGCTTTTTTTAAAGCACAAATCATGTTGCTCCTTCCTTTCTGCACAGCTATCTTGTTTGTTTGTCCACACTTTTGACTTTTTTGTGCTGCAGTCCACTCCTTGTTATTGCTGCCTGCCATACTTTGCTGTGATTACTGCAGGGAGATAGTAATTGTAGGACAGTCCCTTTTTTTTTTCGTTATATCTCTTCAAGCCACTTTCTGCCACAGAAAATATACTCTAATACAGTGGCCAAGATTTATTCACTAGTCTCGCTGAAGAAAAAAAAAAGGGTGCAGATTAAAATTGGCAAATCTGCATCAGTGGCAGTCCTGTGTGTGGCATCTGTGTCTCATTTTCTGGCACAGAAAACATACAGTCTAACAGTGGGCCTGATTTCTTGCCAATTCTCCCATAAATAAAAAAAAAATAGTGGGAGATTAAGATTGGCAATTCTGCCTCAGTGCCAGTTGTGTGTGTGGCATCTGTCTTTAATTTTGTGCCACAGAAAACCTAGTGTGTAATACTGGGCCAGATTTTTTTTAAATTCTCCCAGAAAAAAAAATAGTGGGAGATTAAGATTGGCCATTCTGCCTCTGTGCCAGTCCTGTGTGTGGCATCTGTCTCTCATTTTGTGCCACAGAAAACCTAGTGTGTAACACGGCCTGATTTCTTGGCAATTCTCCCACAATAAAGTTACAAAAAAGTGGGAGATTAAGATTGGCAATTCTGCCTCAGTGCCAGTCGTGTGTGTGGCATCTGTCCTTAATTTTGTGCCACAGAAAACCTAGTGTGTAATACTGGGCCAGATTTTTTTAAAATTCTCCCAGAAAAAAAAAATAGTGGGATATTAAGATTGACCATTCTGCCTCTGTGCCAGTCCTGTGTGTGGCATCTGTCTCTCATTTTGTGCCACAGAAAACCTAGTGTGTAATACTGGGCCTGATTTTTTTATAATTCTCCCTGGATAAAAAAAAAAGTGGGAGATTAAGATTGTCATTTCTGCCTCAGTGCCAGTCTTGTGTGTGGCATCTGTCTCTCATTTTGTGCCACAGCAAACATAGTCTAACAGTGGGCCTGATTTCTTGCCAATTCTCCCATAAATAAAAAAAAAAATAGGAGATTAAGATTGGCAATTCTGCCTCAGTGCCAGTCGTGTGTGTGGCATCTGTCTTTCATTTTGTGCCACAGAAAACCTAGTGTGTAATACTGGGCCAGATTTTTTTTAAATTCTCCCAGAAAAAAAAAATAGTGGGAGATTAAGATTGGCAATTCTGCCTCAGTGCCAGTCGTGTGTGTGGCATCTGTCTTTAATTTTGTGCCACAGAAAACCTAGTGTGTAATACTGGGTCAGATTTTTTTTAAATTCTCCCAGAAAAAAAAAGTGGGAAATTAAGATTGGCATTTCTGCCTCTGTGGCAGTCCTGTGTGTGCCATCAGTCTCTCATTTTGTGCCACATTAAACCTAGTGTGTAACACTGGGCCAGATTTTTTGACAATTGTCCCAGAAAAAAAATTTTTTGGGATATTAGGATTGGCAATTCTGCCTCAGTGCCAGTCATGTGTGTGGCATCTGTCTTTAACCCCTCTGTGACCTTAGACGTACTATCCCGTCGAGGTGCCCTGGGCTTATCTGACCCTGGACGGGATAGTACGTCATAGCCGATCGGCCGCGCTCACGGGGGGAGCGCGGCCGATCGCGGCCGGGTGTCAGCTGCTTATCGCAGCTGACATCCGGCACTATGTGCCAGGAGCGGTCACGGACCGCCCCCGGCACATTAACCCCTGGCACACCGCGATCAAAGATGATCGCGATGTGCCGGCGGTGCAGGGAAGCACCGCGCAGGGAGGGGGCTCCCTGCAGGCTTCCCTGAGACCCCCGGAGCAACGCGATGTGATCGCGTTGCTGCGAGGGTCTCACCTCCCTCCCTGCTCCCTCCAGCCCCGGATCCAAGATGGCCGCGGATCCGGGTCCTGCAGGGAGGGAGGTGGCTTCACAGAGCCTGCTCAGAGCAGGCACTGTGAAGCCTGCAGCGCTGCATGTCAGATCAGTGATCTGACAGAGTGCTGTGCAAACTGTCAGATCACTGATCTGTGATGTCCCCCCCTGGGACAAAGTAAAAAAGTAAAAAAAAAATTTTCCAAATGTGTAAAAAAAATAAAAAAAAATATTCCAAAATAATGAAAAAAAAAAAAATATTATTCCCATAAATACATTTCTTCATCTAAATAAAAAAACAAAACAATAAAAGTACACATATTTAGTATCGCCGTGTCCGTAACGACCCGACCTATAAAACTGTCCCACTAGTTAACCCCTTCAGTAAACACCGTAAGAAAAAAAAAAAAAAAACGAGGCAAAAAACAACGCTTTATTATCATACCGCCGAACAAAAAGTGGAATAACACGCGATCAAAAAGACAGATATAAATACCCATGGTACCGCTGAAAGCGTCATATTGTCCCGCAAAAAAAGAGCCGCCATACAGCATCATCAGCAAAAAAATAAAAAAGTTATAGTCCTGAGAATAAAGCGATGCAAAAATAATTATTTTTTCTGTAAAATAGTTTTTATCGTATAAAAGCGCCAAACCATAAAAAAAGATATAAATGAGGTATCGCTGTAATCGCACTGACCCGAAGAATAAAACTGATTTATCAATTTTACCAAACGCGGAACGGTATAAACGCCTCCCCCAATAGAAATTCATGAATAGCTGGCTTTTGGTCATTCTTCCTCACAAAAATCGGAATAAAAAGCGATCAAAAAATGTCACATGCCCAAAAATGTTTTCAATAAAAACGTCAACTCGTCCCACAAAAAACAAGACCTCACATGACTCTGTGGACCAAAATATGGAAAAATTATAGCTCTCAAAATGTGGTATTGCAAAAAATATTTTTTGCAATAAAAAGGGTCTTTCAGTGTGTGACGGCTGCCAATCATAAAAATCCGCTAAAAAACCCGCTATAAAAGTAAATCAAACCCCCCTTCATCACCCCCTTAGTTAGGGAAAAATAAAAAAAAATGTATTTATTTCCATTTTCCCATTAGGGCTAGGGTTAGGGCTAGGGTTAGGGCTAGGGCTAGGGTTAGGGCTAGGGTTAGGGCTAGGGTTAGGGCTAGGGTTAGGGCTAGGGCTAGGGTTAGGGTTAGGGCTAGGGTTAGGGCTAGGGTTAGGGCTAGGGTTAGGGCTAGGGCTAGGGTTAGGGCTAGGGTTAGGGCTAGGGTTAGGGCTAGGGTTAGGGTTGGGGCTACAGTTAGGGTTGGGGCTAAAGTTAGGGTTAGGGTTTAGATTACATTTACAGTTGGGAATAGGGTTGGGATTAGGGTTAGGGGTGTGTCAGGGTTAGAGGTGTGGTTAGGGTTACCATTGGAGTTAGGGTTAGGGGTGTGTTTAGATTAGGGTTTCAGTTATAATTGGGGGGTTTCCACTGTTTCGGCACATCAGGGGCTCTCCAAACACGACATGGCGTCCGATCTCAATTCCAGCCAATTCTGCGTTGAAAAAGTAAAACAGTGCTCCTTCCCTTCCGAGCTTTCCTGTGTGCCCAAACAGGAGTTTACCCCAACATATGGGGTATCAGCGTACTCAGGACAAATTGGACAACAACTTTTGTGGACCAATTTCTCCTGTTACCCTTGGGAAAATACAAAACTGGGGGCTAAAAAATAATTTTTGTGGGAAAACAAAAAGATTTTTTATTTTCACGGCTCTGCGTTATAAACTGTAGTGAAACACTTGGGGGTTCAAAGTTCTCACAACACATCTAGATAAGTTCATTGAGGGGTCTAGTTTCCAATATGGGGTCACTTGTGGGGGGTTTCTACTGTTTAGGTACATTAGGGGCTCTGCAAACGCAATGTGACGCCTGCAGACCAATCCATCTAAGTCTGCATTCCAAATGATGCTCCTTCCCTTCCGAGCCCTCCCATGCGCCCAAACGGTGGTTCCCCCCCACATATCGGGTATCAGCGTACTCAGGACAAATTGGACAACAACATTTAGGGTCCAATTTCTCCTGCTAACCTTGGAAAAATACAAAACTGGGGGCTAAAATATAATTTTTGTGGAAAAAAAAATATTTTTTATTTGCATGGCTCTGCGTTATAAACTGTAGTGAAATACTTGGGGGTTCAAAGCTCTCACAACACATCAAGATGAGTTCCTTAGGGGGTCTACTTTCCAAAATGGTGTCACTTGTGGGGGGTTTCTACTGTTTAGGTACATTAGGGGCTCTGCAAACGCAATGTGACGCCTGCAGACCATTCCATCTAAGTCTGCATTCCAAATGGCGCTCCTTCCCTTCCGAGCCCTCCCATGCGCCCAAACGGTGGTTCCCCCCCACATATGGGGTATCAGCGTACTCAGGACAAATTGGACAACAACTTTTGGGGTCCAATTTCTCCTGTTACCCTAGGGAAAATACAAAACTGGGGGCTAAAAAATAATTTTTGTGGGAAAAAAATTTTGTTTTATTTTTATGGCTCTGCATTATAAACTTCTGTGAAGCCCTTGGTGGGTCAAAGTGCTCACCACACATCCAGATAAGTTCCTTAGGGGGTCTACTTTCCAAAATGGTGTCACTTGTGGGGGGTTTCAATGTTTAGGCACATCAGTGGCTCTCCAAACGCAACATGGCGTCCCATCTCAATTCCTGTCAATTTTGCATTGAAAAGTCAAACGGCGCTTCTTCCCTTCCGAGCTCTCCCATGCGCCCAAACAGTGGTTTACTGCCACATATGGGGTATCAGCGTACTCAGGACAAATTGTACAACAACTTTTGAGGTCCAATTTCTTCTCTTACCCTTGGAAAAGTAAAAAATTGGGGGCAAAAATATAATTTTTGTGAAAAAATATGATTTTTTATTTTTACGGTTCTGCATTATAAACTTCTGTGAAGCACTTGGTGGGTCAAAGTGCTCACCACACCTCTAGATAAGTTCCTTAGGGGGTCTACTTTCCAAAATGGTGTCACTTGTGGGGGGTTTCAATGTTTAGGCACATCAGTGGCTCTCCAAACGCAACATGGCGTCCCATCTCAATTTCTGTCAATTTTGCATTGAAAAGTCAAACTGCGCTCCTTCCCTTCCGAGCTCTCCCATGCGCCCAAACAGTGGTTTACTGCCACATGTGGGGTATCAGCGTACTCAGGACAAATTGGACAACAACTTTTGAGGTCCAATTTCTTCTCTTACCCTTGGAAAAATAAAAAATTGGGGGCAAAAATATAATTTTTGTGAAAAAATATGATTTTTTATTTTTACGGTTCTGCATTATAAACTTCTGTGAAGCACTTGGTGGGTCAAAGTGCTCACCACACATCCAGATAAGTTCCTTAGGGGGTCTACTTTCCAAAATGGTGTCACTTGTGGGGGGTTTCAATGTTTAGGCACATCAGTGGCTCTCCAAACGCAACATGGCGTCCCATCTCAATTCCTGTCAATTTTGCATTGAAAAGTCAAATAGCGCTCCTTCCCTTCCGAGCTCTCCCATGCGCCCAAACAGTGGTTTAGTGCCACATATGGGGTATCAGCGTACTCAGGACAAATTGGACAACAACTTTCTGGGTCCAATTTCTCCTGTTACCCTTGGTAAAATAAAACAAATTGGAGCTGAAGTAAATTTTTTGTGTAAAAAAGTTAAATGTTCATTTTTATTTAAACATTCCAAAAATTCCTATTAAACACCTGAAGGGTTAATAAACTTCTTGAATGTGGTTTTGAGCACCTTGAGGGGTGCAGTTTTTAGAATGGTGTCACACTTGGGCATTTTCTATCATATAGACCCCTCAAAATGACTTCAAATGAGACGTGGTCCCTAAAAAAAAATGGTGTTGTAAAAATGAGAAATTGCTGGTCAACTTTTAACCCTTATAACTCCCTAACAAAAAAAAAAATTGGTTCCAAAATTATGCTGATGTAAAATAGACATGTGGGAAATGTTACTTATTAAGTATTTTGTGTGACATATCTCTGTGATTTAATTGCATAAAAATTCAAAGTTTGAAAATTGCGAAATTTTCAAAATTTTCGCCAAATTTCCGTTTTTTTCACAAATAAACGCAGGTACTATCAAAGAAATTTTACCACTATCATGAAGTACAATATGTCACGAGAAAACAATGTCAGAATCACCAGGATCCGTTGAAGCGTTTCGGAGTTATAACCTCATAAAGGGACAGTGGTCAGAATTGTAAAAATTGGCCTGGTCATTAACGTGCAAACCACCCTTGGGGGTAAAGGGGTTAATATTGTGCCACAGAAAACCTAGTGTGTAATACTGGGCCTGTTTTTTTTATAATTCTCCCTGGAAAAAAAAATAGTGGGAGATTAAGATTGGCATTTCTGCCTCAGTGCCAGTCCTGTGTGTGCCATCTGTCTCTAATTTTGTGCCACATTAAACCTAGTGTGTAACACTGGGACAGATTTTTTGACAATTCTCCCAGAAAAAAAAGTGGGAGATTAAGATTGGCAATTCTGCCTCAGTGCCAGTGCTGTGTGTGACATCTGTCTCTAATTTTGTGCCACAGAAAACCTAGTGCGTAATACTGGGCCAGATTTTTTTTTAAATTCTCCCAGGAAAAAAAAATAGTGGGAGATTAAGATTGGCAATTCTGCCTCAGTGCCAGTCATGTGTGTGGCATATGTCTTTTATTTTGTGCCACAGAAAACCTAGTGTGTAACAATGGGCCTGATTTCTTGACAATTCTCCCACAATAAAGTTACAAAAAAAGTGGGAGATTAAGATTGGCATTTCTGCCTCAGTGCCAGTCAGTGTGTGTGGCATCTGTCCTTAATTTTGTGCCACAGAAAACCTAGTGTGTAATACTGGGCCAGATTTTTTTAAAATTCTCCCAGAAAAAAAAAATAGTGGGAGATTAAGATTGGCAATTCTGCCTTAGTGCCAGTCGTGTGTGTGGCATCTGTCTTTAATTTTGTGCCACAGAAAACCTAGTGTGTAATACTGGGTCAGATTTTTTTATAATTCTCCCTGGATAAAAAAAAAAAGTGGGAGATTAAGATTGGCATTTCTGCCTCAGTGCCAGTCTTGTGTGTGGCATCTGTCTCTCATTTTGTGCCACAGAAAACATACAGTCTAACAGTGGGCCTGATTTCTTGCCAATTCTCCCATAAATAAAAAAAAATAGTGGGAGATTAAGATTGGCAATTCTGCCTCAGTGCCAGTCGTATGTGTGGCATCTGTCTTTCATTTTATGCCACAGAACATATACTGTATAAGAGTGGGCCACATTTCTTCAATATTCTCCCAGAAAAAATAAAAAGGGGGAGATTTTTATTGGTAGTGTCTGCATCTGCGTCAGTCCTGTTAGTGGCATATTTGTCTGCCACTGAAGCTGTGTACTGTTAAACATTGGGCCTGATTTTCCCTGCAGTCTCACCAACCTATAAAGGGATATATAAATCCAACAGAAGTTTGAGTTCACCTTGTAACTGGTTTTACAATAACAAATACCGTTAGTTTGGTTACATTTTTAAAACAATGAGGAAGTCTGGTGGAAGAGGTCGTGGCCGTGGGCGGTCATTGGCAGCTGGTAATGATGGTAGTGGTGGTGGAGCATCAGGTGGTCGTGGGAAAAGCAATATAGCACCTAATTCTCGAGTTGTTGAGCCAGGTTCGTCGTCTGGCTACACAAGGCCTCGAACGCTCCCTTTTCTGGGAGTAGGAAAACCACTTTAAAAGCCAGAGCAGCAAGAACAAGTTTTGGCTTTCCTTGCTGACTCTAGCTCTTTCGCCTCCTCTTCTGAAACTGCTAAATGTAAAAGCAGCGCGTCGTTAGTGGATGTTCACGATCAGGGACAAGTCGCTTCCTTGTCTTCTTCACCAAGAACAACAGAGAAGGATGCGTCAGGCGACACAACGGGTTACTCCATGGAGCTCTTTACACATACCGTTCCTGGGTTAGAAAGTGAAATAGTTAACAGGCCATGTCCATTACAAGTTGAATCAGTCATGGAGTGCCCAGATGCACAGCCACAGCCAGATTACTATGCTGTTCCTTTGACTCATACCAGAACATTGCCCTCGCAGTGTGCTGATCCAGAATCAGACCCTGATGAGACTATGGTGCCCCGTCACGAACACTATACCACCGGCTTGCATGGTGACACAGACGAAGTTGCACATGAGATAGAAGAGGAGGTCATAGATGACCCAGTTGTTGACCCCGATTGGCAGCCATTGGGGGAACAGGGTGCAGGCAGCAGTAGCTCTGAAGCAGAGGAGGAGGAGCCGCAGCAGGCATCAATATCGCAACAGGTACAATCCGCCAGGCCCGTATCTGGCCAAAAACGCGTGGCAAAACCAAAACCAGTTGTAGGACAGCATGGCCATCTGGTTAAAGAAGCTCAGTCTGCAATGCCTAAAAAGGTATCCGATAGTAGAAAGAGTGCAGTCTGGCATTTTTTAAACAACATCCAAATGATCAGCGCAAAGTCATCTGTCAAAAATGTTCAACTACCTTCAGCAGAGGTCAGAATCTTAAAAGTCTAAATACAAGTTGCATGCGTAGACATTTAAGCACCATGCATTTGCCAGCCTGGACTAACTACCTAACGTCCCTTAAGGTTGTAGCACCCTCGGCCAATGAAGCTAGTCAGCAACGCTACATCCCTTCCCTCACTGCAAGCCCACCATTTCCCCCACCACCTGCAGTAAATGTGCAGGTTTCATCGCCAGGCCAAAGCAGTCAGGGAATCATCAGGTTTGTGGTAGGAAACACTGCATGTAGGGCATCAGCAAGAATACCGTCTCCAACCCTCTCTCAGTCTGTCATGTCCACTGGCACCCCCGCTAGTTCCACGATCTGCAGCTCTTCAGTCCAGCTCACCCTACATGAGACTCTCGTTAGGAAAAGGAAGTACTCATTCTCGCATCCGCGTACACAGGGTTTGAACGACCACATTGCTAGACTAATCTCGTTAGAGATGATGCCCTACCAGTTAGTTGAAAGTGAAGTTTTCAAAGCCCTGATGGACTACGCTGTACCATGCTACGAGCTACCCAGTCGACACTTCTTTTCGAGAAAAGCCATCCCAGCCCTCCACCAGCATGTAAAAGACCGCATCGTCCATGCACTCAGGCAATCTGTGAGTACAAAGGTGCACCTGATAACAGATGCATGGACCAGTAGGCATGGCCAGGAATGTTACGTGTCCATCACGGCACACTGGGTTAATGTGGTGGATGCAGGGTCCACAGGTGACAGCAATATTGGGACAGTTCTGCCTAGCCCACGGTCTAGGAAACAGTTGGCTGTAGGTGTTCACCCCCCTCCTCCTCCTCGTCCTCCTGCAGAAGCGAGAGCTCGTCCACAGACCGCAGTCGCACGAGCACTCCATCCGCAGCTGCCACTGTTGCACATGAGGTGTCCCATTATGGGACAGCTAGTGGCAAGAGTCAGCAGTCTGTATTGGCAATGAAGTGTTTGGGTGACAACAGACACAACGCGGAAGTTCTGTCCGAGTTCTTGCAGCAAGATACTCAGTCATGGCTGGGCAGTGTACATCTTGAGGCAGGCAAGGTAGTGAGTGATAACGGAAGGAATTTTATGGCTGCCATAGCCATTTCACAACTGAAACACATTCCTTGCCTGGCTCACACCTTAAAACTGGTGGTGCAGTGCTTCTTGGAAAGTTATCCGGGGTTACCCGTCCTGCTCCTCAAAGTGCGCAGACTTTGCTCTCATATCCGCCGTTCGCCCGTACACTCCAGCCGTATGCAGAACCATCAGCGGTTTTTGAACCTTCCCCAGCATCACCTAATCATTGACGTTGCAACAAGGTGGAACTCCACACTGCACATGCTTCAGAGACTGTGCGAACAGAGGCGTGCTGTATTTGTGGGAGGATACACATACACGGGCAGGCAGTTGGATGGCAGACATGGAGTTGTCAGGTGTCCAGTGGTCGGAGGTACAAGACCTGTGTCAAGTCCTTCAGTGTTTTGAGGAATGCACACGGCTGGTTAGTGCAGACAATGCCATAATAAGCATGAGCATCCCCTAATGCGTCTGCTGATGCAAAGTTTGATGCACATAAAGGAGCAGGCGTCTGCAGCCGAGGAAGAGGGAAGCCTTGATGACAGTCAGCCATTGTCTGTCAGGGCAGTCTACAGGATGAGGTAGCGGGCGAAGAGGAGGAGGATGAGGAGGATGATGGGGATGAGTATTTTTTGAATGAGGAAGCTTCTCTGGGGCCAATAGAAACTGGTGGCATTGCAAGGCCAGGTTCAGGTTTTTTGAGGGAGACAAGTGACGTAGATTTGCCTGAAACTGCCCCTCAACCCAGCACCATCGCAGATTTGACAACTGGAACTTTGGCCCACATGGCGGATTATGCATTACGTATCCTCAAAAGGGACCCACGCATTATTAAAATGATGACCGATGACGATTACTGGTTGGCCTGCCTCCTTGATCCTCGCTATAAAGGCAAATTGCAAAATATCATGCCATATGAGAACCTCGAACAAATATTAGCAACCAAACAATCAACTCTTGTAGACTGTTTGATTCAGGCATTCCCAGCACACAGTGCCGGTGATGGTTCTCACACGAGCTGCAGGGGGCAACAGGGCAGAGGTGTTAGAGGTGCACAAATCAGAAGTGGTATTGGATAGAGGGGTTTTCTGACCAGGTTGTGGAGTGATTTTGCAATAACCGCAGACAGGACAGGTACTACAGCATCAATTCAAAGTGACAGGAGACAACATTTGTCCAGTATGGTTACTAACTATTTTTCATCCCTTATGGATGTTCTCCCTCAACCGTCATTCCCATTTGATTACTGGGCATCCAAAATAGACACCTGGCCTGAATTGGCAGAATATGCATTGCAGGAGCTTGCTTGCCCAGCAGCTAGTGTGCTATCAGAAAGAGTATTCAGTGCTGGTTCAATATTGACTGAAAAAAGGACTCGTCTGGCTACCCAAAATGTTGATGATCTAACCTTCATTAAAATGAACCACTCATGGATTTCTAATTATTTTGCCCCACCTTTCCCGGCTGACACCTAGCTTTCCTATAGAAAGGTCTTGCTTGTGGACTGGTCTTACTGACTGTTCCAATCTCTTAATTTGCAGCAGCTGTTTGTCCAGCATACGACATGTTTACACCTCCCTAAATGAGCTAACTCCCCCCACGGGGCCGTGGTCTCGCCACTTGGCGCAAGCACCTGTGAGAGTGCCGTTTGTCTGAAGAGGTGGGTGTGCCTGCTTTTGGTCGACGGCACTGGGTCCCTCATAGTACAATAAAGTGTCTCTGGCGGTGGTGGCGCGCACCCAACGTCAGACACACAGTTGTAACATGAGGGGCCCTGGGCCTGTACCGCCGGCCACAAGAGATTTCCCCCCCCAGCTCAAACAGTGCTCTACCACTTGCAAAATTATCTCTCACAGCTCCACCATTGTTTAGTCTATGCGCTGACATCCTTCAATGCCTGGCACTGACATTATTAATTTGTTGACATGTATGATGCTAGTTAAAATAGTCAGGGTCAGTGTCCTATATTGACACCAGTAAATACTTAGCGCCAAATTACTATGTCTGAAAGTCAGCAGAGGAGCCCACTCCTGTACCTAAGTATGCCACCCTTTCTTTTGGTTTTGTTGTTTTGCGAGACATTAACATCTATTTTTTTTTCGGGAGTATTAACTGTGTCAGACACTCCTTCCAATCGTCCTCCGCTGACCACACCAATGCTGCCTGTGTACCCCTGCCACATAATCGAAGGTGCTTTGAGCCTTTTTTTTTAATTTTAGGCCTACTAAGTATGTCTGTGGTCCCTCTTTCAAATTTTCCTCCACTGACCACACCAATGCTGCCTGTGTACCCCTGCAAGATAATTCAAACTGCTTTGAGACTCTTTTTTTAAATTTTAGGCCTACTAAGTGTGTCTGCAGTCCCTCCTTCAAATTGTCCTCCACTGACCACACCAATGCTGCCTGTGTACCCCTGCAAGATAATTCAAACTGCTTTGAGCCTATTTTTTAAAATTTTAGGCATAATAAGTGTGTCTGCGGTCCCTCCTTCCAATTGTCCTCCACTGAGCACACCAATGCAGACCGTGTACCCATGTAACCATTTTTAAACCTGCGTCAAGCCAACTTTGTGGTGTAAGGCCTACTAACAGTGTCTGGCAGCGCCACTCAATACAGCTGTCCTCTTTAAAAAAAATTACCTGCACTTATCAGGTTTTCAGCCTATCGGAATTTAACAACTGCAGTGGGGCTACTAGTTTGGTTGGGGCCTACTAACAGTGTCTGCCGCTCCAAGGTGTTCTCCTGGTTGCCTTTCCTGAGCTTCTATTTTCAAGCTCTTGTTAAATAGTTGTTAAATGGAACAACTGCATTTGGCCTATTAGTTGGGTTGGGGCCTACTAACGGTGTCTGCCGCTCCTTGCTGTTCTCCTGGTTTCCTGTCCTGAACTTCCATTTTCAGGCTCTCGTTAAGTAGTTGTTAATATTACACTGCATTTGGCCTAGTAGTTGGGTTGGGGCCTCCTAACGGTGTATGCCACTCTGTGCTGTTTTCCTTGTTTCCTGTCCTGAATGTCCATTTTCAGGCTCTCGTTAAGTAGTTGTTAATATTACACTGAATTTGGCCTACTAGTGTGGTTGGGGCCTACTAATGGTGTATGCCGCTCCGTGCTGTTCTCCTGGTTTCCTGTCCTGAAATTCCATTTTCAGGCTCTCGTTAAGTAGTTGTTGAAACAACACTGCATTAGGCCTACAAGTTGGGTCTGGGTTGTAGAGACGGTGTCTGCCGCTCCAAGGTGTTCTCCAGGTTGCCTCTCCCTAGCTTCTATCTTGAATCTCTTGTTAAGTAGTTGTTGAAACAACACTGCATTAGGCCTACAAGTTGGGTCTGGGTTCTACAAACGGTGTCTTCCACTCCAAGGTGTTCTCCAGGTTGCCACATAATCGAAGCTGCATAGAGCCTATTTTGTTATTTTAGGCCTACTAAGTCTGTCTGTGGTCCCTCCTTCCAATCGTCCTCCACTGACCACACCAATGCTGCCTGTGTACCCCTGGAACCTATTTAAAAGTGCATAGAGCCTATTTTGTTATTTTAGGCCTACTAAGTCTGTCTGCGGTCCCTCCTTCCAATAGTTCTCGACTGACCACACCAATGCTGCCTGTGTACCCCTGGAACCTATTTAAAAGTGCATAGAGCCTACTTTTTTATTTTAGGACTACTAAGTGTTTCTGCGGTCCCTCCTTCCAATTGTTTCCTGAGCTTCTATTTTCAAGCTCTGGTTAAATAGTTGTTAAATGGAACAACTGCATTTGGCCTACTAGATGGGTTGGGGCCTACTAATGGTGTCTGCCGCTCCTTGCTCTTCTCCTGGTTTCCTGTCCTGAACTTCCATTTTCAGGCTCTCGTTAAGCAGTGGTTAATATTACACTGCATTTGGCCTACTAGTTGGGTTGGGGCCTACTAACGGTGTATGCCACTCCGTGCTGTTCTCCTGGTTTCCTGTCCTGAAATTCCATTTTCAGGCTCTCGTTAAGTAGTTGTTAATATTACACTGAATTTGGCCTACTAGTGTGGTTGGGGCCTACTAACGGTGTATGCCGCTCCGTGCTGTTCTCCTCGCTTCCTGTCCTGAACTTCCATTTTCAGGCTCTCGTTAAGCAGTGGTTAATATTACACTGCATTTGGCCTACTAGTTGGGTTGGGGACTACTAACGGTGTATGCCGCTCCGTGCTGTTCTCCTGGTTTCCTCTCCTGAAATTCCATTTTCAGGCTCTCGTTAAGTAGTTGTTAATATTACACTGAATTTGGCCTACTAGTGTGGTTGGGGCCTACTAACGGTGTATGCCGCTCCGTGCTGTTCTCCTGGTTTCCTGTCCTGAAATTCCATTTTCAGGCTCTCGTTAAGTAGTTGTTAATATTACACTGAATTTGGCCTACTAGTGTGGTTGGGGCCTACGAACGGTGTATGCCGCTCCATGCTGTTCTCCTCGTTTCCTGTCCTGAACTTCCATTTTCAGGCTCTCGTTAAGCAGTGGTTAATATTACACTGCATTTGGCCTACTAGTTGGGTTGGGGACTACTAACGGTGTATGCCGCTCCGTGCTGTTCTCCTGGTTTCCTCTCCTGAAATTCCATTTTCAGGCTCTCGTTAAGTAGTTGTTAATATTACACTGAATTTGGCCTACTAGTGTGGTTGGGGCCTACTAATGGTGTATGCCGCTCCGTGCTGTTCTCCTGGTTTCCTGTCCTGAAATTCCATTTTCAGGCTCTCGTTAAGTAGTTGTTGAAACAACACTGCATTAGGCCTACAAGTTGGGTCTGGGTTGTAGAGACGGTGTTTGCCGCTCCAAGGTGTTCTCCAGGTTGCCTCTCCCTAGCTTCTGTCTTGAATCTCTTGTTAAGTAGTTGTTGAAACAACACTGCATTAGGCCTACAAGTTGGGTCTGGGTTCTACAAACGGTGTCTTCCACTCCAAGGTGTTCTCCAGGTTGCCACATAATCGAAGCTGCATAGAGCCTATTTTGTTATTTTAGGCCTACTAAGTCTGTCTGTGGTCCCTCCTTCCAATCGTCCTCCACTGACCACACCAATGCTGCCTGTGTACCCCTGGAACCTATTTAAAAGTGCATAGAGCCTATTTTGTTATTTTAGGCCTACTAAGTCTGTCTGCGGTCCCTCCTTCCAATAGTTCTCGACTGACCACACCAATGCTGCCTGTGTACCCCTGGAACCTATTTAAATGTGCATAGAGCCTACTTTTTTATTTTAGGCCTACTAAGTGTTTCTGCGGTCCCTCCTTCCAATTGTTTCCTGAGCTTCTATTTTCAAGCTCTTGTTAAATAGTTGTTAAATGGAACAACTGCATTTGGCCTACTAGATGGGTTGGGGCCTACTAACGGTGTCTGCCGCTCCTTGCTGTTCTCCTGGTTTCCTGTCCTGAACTTCCATTTTCAAGCTCTCGTTAAGCAGTGGTTAATATTACACTGCATTTGGCCTACTAGTTGGGTTGGGGCCTACTAACGGTGTATGCCACTCCGTGCTGTTCTCCTGGTTTCCTGTCCTGAAATTCCATTTTCAGGCTCTCGTTAAGTAGTTGTTAATATTACACTGAATTTGGCCTACTAGTGTGGTTGGGGCCAACTAACGGTGTATGCCGCTCCGTGCTGTTCTCCTCGTTTCCTGTCCTGAACTTCCATTTTCAGGCTCTCATTAAGCAGTGGTTAATATTACACTGCATTTGGCCTACTAGTTGGGTTGGGGACTACTAACGGTGTATGCCGCTCCGTGCTGTTCTCCTGGTTTCCTCTCCTGAAATTCCATTTTCAGGCTCTCGTTAAGTAGTTGTTAATATTACACTGAATTTGGCCTACTAGTGTGGTTGGGGCCTACTAACGGTGTATGCCGCTCTGTGCTGTTCTCCTGGTTTCCTGTCCTGAAATTCCATTTTCAGGCTCTCGTTAAGTAGTTGTTGAAACAACACTGCATTAGGCCTACAAGTTGGGTCTGGGTCGTAGAGACGGTGTCTGCCGCTCCAAGGTGTTCTCCAGGTTGCCTCTCCCTAGCTTCTATCTTCAAGCTCTCGTTAAGTAGTTGTTGAAACAACACTGCATTAGGCCTACAAGTTGGGTCTGGGTTCTACAAACGGTGTCTCCCACTCCAAGGTGTTCTCCAGGTTGCCTTTCCCTAGCTTCTATCTTCAGGCTCTCGTTAAATTGTTTTTAACATAACACTGCATTTGGCCTACTTGTTTTGTTGGCCCTACTAACGGTGTCTGCCGCTCCTTGATGTTCTCCTACACTGAACAAACCAGTGCCGCCTGTTTACTTCTGTTACCAATTTTGAACTGCATTTAGCCTACTTACTGATTTGGGCCTACTCATTGTGTCAGCCTCTCATTACAGTTGTACTCCCCTGAACAAAGCAATGCCCCCTGGTTAGTCCTGTTACCAATTTTGAACTGCATTTAGCCCACTTTATTCTTTGGGCCTATATCTGTGTTTCCTCCTCATCCTGCCCATTGCCCAGCCAGTGATAGATGAGTCTGCTGGTACATTGACCGATAACGCTACATTCCCCATGCACGCTACACAGCAAGAATGTGACCCTGCTGAAAGTCAGGTTCCCCTTCCCGCATACCATACCACCTTACACGGGGACAAAGAGGAAGGTGCAGATGAAAGTGCAGGTTCCTTCATTAGGTGGGGGGGGAAACTCATTGGCGACGTCACTGGCACAGGGCCCCTCATAGTACGCAAAAGTGTCGCTGCCGGTGGGAGGCGTCCCCCGCCGTGCAAACACACCGCCGTACTTTGAGGGGCCCTGTGCCAGTGCCAATGCCAACGAGTGGGCCCCCCCCTGCTTGCTTAGGATCACAGCACTTGCAAAGTTTAAATACTTACCTCTCCCTGCTCCACTGCCGTGACGTGGTCCAGATTTCCTGAGCCCACTTGAAACCAGGGATTCAAGCTTCAGGAGGCTAATTTGCATATTCCAGGTGCCTTCTGGGAGAAGCGAAGTCTCCCTAAGCTAGAAGATCGTTGGGTACAGCCGGGACCAGCTGCTTCGAAAGCATCACCAAACCAGGGATTCAAGCTTCAGGAGGCTAATTTGCATATTCCAGGTGCCTTCTGGGAGAAGCAAAGTCTCCCTAAGCTAGAAGATCGTTGGGTACAGCCGGGACCAGCTGCTTCGAAAGCATCACCAAACCAGGGATTCAAGCTTCAGGAGGCTAATTTGCATATTCCAGGTGCCTTCTGGGAGAAGCGAAGTCTCCCTAAGCTAGAAGATCGTTGGGTACAGCCGGGACCAGCTGCTTCGAAAGCATCACCAAACTAGGGATTCAAGCTTCAGGAGGCTAATTTGCATATTCCAGGTGCCTTCTGGGAGAAGTGAAGTCTCCCTAAGCTAGAAGATCGTTGGGTACAGCCGGGACCAGCTGCTTCGAAAGCATCACCAAACCAGGGATTCAAGCTTCAGGAGGCTAATTTGCATATTCCAGGTGCCTTCTGGGAGAAGCGAAGTCTCCCTAAGCTAGAAGATCGTTGGGTACAGCCGGGACCAGCTGCTTCGAAAGCATCACCAAACCAGGGATTCAAGCTTCAGGAGGCTAATTTGCATATTCCAGGTGCCTTCTGGGAGAAGCGAAGTCTTCCTAAGCTAGAAGATCGTTGGGTACAGCCGGGACCAGCTGCTTCGAAAGCATCACCAAAATTTTTGCCTGTAGGACATTATTGCAAGAGAGCTTGGCTGAGTAGATTACACAAGAAGGAAAACACACAGCAAGTCAGCAGGATCTAGGAGCAACATGGCAGATGTGACAACCTACATGGTGAGCTGCAGCATGTGCTACATGTTCACAGATCGACCAGAAGAAGAATCCAATTTCACCTGTCAGAAGTGTAGACTAGTGGCCCTTTTAGAAGAAAAGGTGCGGGGTCTGGAAGAAAGAATAGCAACTTTGAAACTCATCAAAGAGAATGAAGACTTTCTAGACAGAACAGAAGCATCTCTACTGGTCACAGAAGGTGCAAAAAGTGTCAGAGAACCTCCAAAAGCAGATGAGTGGAAGCATGTGACCAAAAGAAGCAAGAAGACCATGGAGAAATCACCAACCACACAACTGAAGAACCGATATCAAATCTTTGTAGAGGATGAAGATGGCACACCTAAGAATGAAGCAATACCAGTAAGCAAAAAAGAAAAGGGCACACAGCAACAAGTGACAGCAAAAAGTACAGCCAAGAAGCAACGAAGAGTGGTGGTGGTGGGAGACTCACTACTGAGAGGCACAGAAGCAGCCATCTGCAGACCGGACATAACTGCAAGAGAAGTATGCTGCCTTCCAGGTGCGATGATCAAGGATGTGACCGATAGGATACCAAAGCTCTTCAGCTCCAAGGACGTCCACCCATTTCTTCTGATACATGTTGGCACCAATGACACGGCAAGGAAGGACCTACCGACAATCTGCAAGGACTTTGAAGAGTTGGGGAAGAAAGTAAAGGAACTGGATGCACAGGTAGTTTTTTCTTCTATCCTTCCAGTAGATGGGCATGGCACCAGGAGATGGAACAGGATCCTTGATGTAAACAACTGGCTAAGACGATGGTGCAGACAACAAGGATTTGGATTCCTGGACCACGGTGTGAATTACTGGTATGATGGACTCCTCGCCAGAGACGGACTACACCTCAACAAACCTGGGAAACACACATTCGCCAGAAGACTCGCTACACTCATCAGGAGGGCGTTAAACTAGAAGAAGAGGGGACGGGAAGAAAAACATTAGACTCGAACAAAGAAGACCCAGGAAAACATACTCAGAAGGGAGGTAAGAACATTTCTAAAACAATCCACAGTGAGGAGATTGGAACAAAACAAAATCCTCTAAACTGCATGCTCGCAAACGCCAGAAGCCTGACAAACAAGATGGAAGAACTAGAAGCAGAAATATCTACAGGTAACTTTGACATAGTGGGAATAACCGAGACATGGTTAGATGGAAGCTATGACTGGGCAGTTAACTTACAGGGTTACAGTCTGTTTAGAAATGATCGTAAAAATCGGAGAGGAGGAGGGGTTTGTCTCTATGTAAAGTCTTGTCTAAAGTCCACTTTAAGGGAGGATATTAGCGAAGGGAATGAGGATGTCGAGTCCATATGGGTTGAAATTCATGGAGGGAAAAATGGTAACAAAATTCTCATTGGGGTCTGTTACAAACCCCCAAATATAACAGAAAGCATGGAAAGTCTACTTCTAAAGCAGATAGATGAAGCTGCAACCCATAATGAGGTCCTGGTTATGGGGGACTTTAACTACCCGGATATTAACTGGGAAACAGAAACCTGTGAAACCCATAAAGGCAACAGGTTTCTGCTAATAACCAAGAAAAATTATCTTTCACAATTGGTGCAGAATCCAACCAGAGGAGCAGCACTTTTAGACCTAATACTATCTAATAGACCTGACAGAATAACAAATCTGCAGGTGGTTGGGCATTTAGGATATAGCGACCACAATATTGTGCAGTTTCACCTGTCTTTCACTAGGGGGACTTGTCAGGGAGTCACAAAAACATTGAACTTTAGGAAGGCAAAGTTTGAACAGCTTAGAGATGCCCTTAATCTGGTAGACAGGGACAATATCCTCAGAAATGAGAATACAGATAATAAATGGGAAATGTTTAAGAACATCCTAAATAGGCAGTGTAAGCGGTTTATACCTTGTGGGAATAAAAGGACTAGAAATAGGAAAAACCCAATGTGGCTAAACAAAGAAGTAAGACAGGCAATTAACAGTAAAAAGAAAGCATTTGCACTACTAAAGCAGGATGGCACCATTGAAGCTCTAAAAAACTATAGGGAGAAAAATACTTTATCTAAAAAACTAATTAAAGCTGCCAAAAAGGAAACAGAGAAGCACATTGCTAAGGAGAGTAAAACTAATCCCAAACTGTTCTTCAACTATATCAATAGTAAAAGAATAAAAACTGAAAATGTAGGTCCCTTAAAAAATAGTGAGGAAAGAATGGTTGTAGATGACGAGGAAAAAGCTAACATATTAAACACCTTCTTCTCCACGGTATTCACGGTGGAAAATGAAATGCTAGGTGAAATCCCAAGAAACAATGAAAACCCTATATTAAGGGTCACCAATCTAACCCAAGAAGAGGTGCGAAACCGGCTAAATAAGATTAAAATAGATAAATCTCCGGGTCCGGATGGCATACACCCACGAGTACTAAGAGAACTAAGTAATGTAATAGATAAACCATTATTTCTTATTTTTAGTGACTCTATAGCGACAGGGTCTGTTCCGCAGGACTGGCGCATAGCAAATGTGGTGCCAATATTCAAAAAGGGCTCTAAAGGTGAACCTGGAAATTATAGGCCAGTAAGTCTAACCTCTATTGTTGGTAAAATATTTGAAGGGTTTCTGAGGGATGTTATTCTGGATTATCTCAATGAGAATAACTGTTTAACTCCATATCAGCATGGGTTTATGAGAAATCGCTCCTGTCAAACCAATCTAATCAGTTTTTATGAAGAGGTAAGCTATAGACTGGACCACGGTGAGTCATTGGACGTGGTATATCTCGATTTTTCCAAAGCGTTTGATACCGTGCCGCACAAGAGGTTGGTACGCAAAATGAGAATGCTTGGTCTGGGGGAAAATGTGTGTAAATGGGTTAGTAACTGGCTTAGTGATAGAAAGCAGAGGGTGGTTATAAATGGTATAGTCTCTAACTGGGTCGCTGTGACCAGTGGGGTACCGCAGGGGTCAGTATTGGGACCTGTTCTCTTCAACATATTCATTAATGATCTGGTAGAAGGTTTACACAGTAAAATATCGATATTTGCAGATGATACAAAACTATGTAAAGCAGTTAATACAAGAGAAGATAGTATTCTGCTACAGATGGATCTGGATAAGTTGGAAACTTGGGCTGAAAGGTGGCAGATGAGGTTTAACAATGATAAATGTAAGGTTATACACATGGGAAGAGGGAATCAATATCACCATTACACACTGAACGGGAAACCACTGGGTAAATCTGACAGGGAGAAGGACTTGGGGATCCTAGTTAATGATAAACTTACCTGGAGCAGCCAGTGCCAGGCAGCAGCTGCCAAGGCAAACAGGATCATGGGGTGCATTAAAAGAGGTCTGGATACACATGATGAGAGCATTATACTGCCTCTGTACAAATCCCTAGTTAGACCGCACATGGAGTACTGTGTCCAGTTTTGGGCACCGGTGCTCAGGAAGGATATAATGGAACTAGAGAGAGTACAAAGGAGGGCAACAAAATTAATAAAGGGGATGGGAGAACTACAATACCCAGATAGATTAGCGAAATTAGGATTATTTAGTCTAGAAAAAAGACGACTGAGGGGCGATCTAATAACCATGTATAAGTATATAAGGGGACAATACAAATATCTCGCTGAGGATCTGTTTATACCAAGGAAGGTGACGGGCACAAGGGGGGATTCTTTGCGTCTGGAGGAGAGAAGGTTTTTCCACCAACATAGAAGAGGATTCTTTACTGTTAGGGCAGTGAGAATCTGGAATTGCTTGCCTGAGGAGGTGGTGATGGCGAACTCAGTCGAGGGGTTCAAGAGAGGCCTGGATGTCTTCCTGGAGCAGAACAATATTGTATCATACAATTATTAGGTTCTGTAGAAGGACGTAGATCTGGGGATTTATTATGATGGAATATAGGCTGAACTGGATGGACAAATGTCTTTTTTCGGCCTTACTAACTATGTTACTATGTTACTATGTTACTAAATACTTGAACCAGCCCTACCCCCCACAACTTTAGCCAAATGACCCCCAATTTCCAATGCCTTACTATTATTATAAGGTAAATTAAGATTGACAAGCTTCAGTTAAATGTATGGATGTTTTTGCCATTAAAATGGGCACTGTACGTGTTTTCCTGGCCTCCACTCACTGCCGACTATGCTTCCCCATTGACTTGCATTGGGTTTCATGTTTCGGTCGATCCCCAACTTTTCGCGATATTAGGCCGATTTCACTCGACTCGACTTTTGAGATAGTCGGGTTTCGCAAAACCTGACTCGACCCTAAAAAACTAAAAGTCGCTCAACCCTACTGGAGACTTATGTCCATGCATAGACTACAGAGGTCTTAACGTCATCACCGTTAAGAACAAGTACCTATTACCCCTGATATCTGAGCTTTTTGATAGGCTACAGGGAGCAAGGGTATTTACAAAATTAGATCTGTGGGGTGCTTACAACCTGATTCGCATCCGTGAGGGGTACAAATGGAAGACGGCTTTTAACACCAGGGATGGGCACTATGAATATCTGGTGATGCCCTTCTGGCTCGGTAATGCTCCAGCCATTTTCCAAGACTTTGTGAACGACGTTTTCCGGGATATGCTCACCACCTCGGTCGTAGTCTATTTGGATGATATTCTCATCTACTCTCCAGATATTGACTCCCATCGGAGAGATGTTTGCAAAGTCTTCGACCTCTTACGGGCAAACTCCCTCTATGCCAAGTTGGAGAAGTGTGTGTTTGAGCAGGAGTCCTTGCCTTTCCTTGGTTATATATCATCTCTGCCCAGGGTTTGGCTCTGGATCTTGCCAGGGTCGGACTGGGACTAAAATTCAGCCCTGGCATTTGAAGTTACACAGGCCCACTTGTCACATGGTGACTGTATAATATCTTTGTACACTTGTAGGTTACAAGAAGTGAGGGGAGTGTAACACGACTATATAACATATAATTACAGCTGTATATCCAGCATTACAGCTCAGTCCTATTTATTGCTTTTAGTTGCAGTACGAAGAAAAGCCGCTACTTTACCTACATTACTGGATCTCGTAGATTATGAATGGATGAGACGACCAAAGGCTTTGGAACCTCATTCTGATTCTCCATAAATATTGCCTACAGCCACTTTTGGTTCCGCTGAGCAGCACGAGACCTGGTGACTCTGAAGAGCGGTGACATCAGTAACGTCACCACTCTTCAGATATTCCGGTTCTTGTGCTGAGCTCGGCGACTGTGAAGAGCAGTATTGTTATTACTGTCACCGCTCTTCAGAGCCGCTGGGTCTCGGCAGGTCTGAGCTAGTAGTGGAGGTGTCTAATAGACACCTCTCCATTACTTAAACCAGGGATTGATAGCAGCTGACATCAACCCTAAAAACCATTAGGGTATGTGCACACGTTGCGGATTTGCCTGTGGAATTTTCGGTGCAGATTCTTCCTCTCTTGGCAGAGGTAAAAATCCACTTTTTTTATGCGTTTTTTGTGCGGATTTTAATGCGTTTTTTTTTTCATTAGAAACCACCAGGAACACAGATGCATATACTATGGTCCAAGAAGTGCCACAAAAATATTCATAAAATGAACATATTTTATTACATGTAGATTAAAATATACAACGTACATATATACAAAAACGTGACAGACAAGGTGCCTCTATGCAACCAGAAAAAGCGGTCAGCACGAGTGAAGTACTCATTAAATGCACAAATCAGCTGAATCTAGGTGTGACAATACCATGTCTGTCCAGTTATAGCGCTGCATATATCTGTTTTGTAACTAAATAATTAAACTAGACGAAAATTGTACCTTCAAGTATATAGACAGGTGCTAGTAAGCGTTGCTAAATTGCTACCGCTTAGATCTAATGCACAGCGTTACAACTGGTAGACCATATAGTACACTATTACAAGTACAGACCAAGGTTTTTATCCCATTCACCGCCATCTACTAACTGTCAAAACACCTATGCCATGATGGCAATATCCTCAGCAGACTCTCGATGGTTCACGTGAATAGTCCCTCGCCCCGTACATATTACCTGCTGAAGGTCTTCACTGGAACGTGCTCAACCTGGTGGCGTGCTGATACCGCATACCCCGACGCGCGTTTCGCGTGATGCTTCTTCCTGGGGGCGTGTCTTAAACGGTACGTATCATTGGTCTTTATATGGTAACCGTCCAATCAAAAACCTTGTGGGTGGTGCCTGAATGTCTATGTCATGCCAAACATGCGCACATGCTTCGCGCAGTCCCGGCAATCCTAGACGCTAATAAGCCTGCATACGTCAGCCGGCTGTGAAAAGGGGGAGTAATCAAGATCTCAGCACCAGTCAATGCCGATCCATCATCTTGCACAGGTTGGACAGCGTATCCTTACTGGCCCCTTGCTACCGACCATCTAACAGTGGAGCCTGATGTGCGGCAAATATAAAACGCCTGCAAAGCTGGCAGTGGCATTACCCTGGAAACCCGGTTACATCCCGATCACAAAGCACAACAAAACCCTATAGGGGGAATCGTCATTAAGCCCTATTGCCAACCTAAATCAGCCATTGTTATAACAGAGTACAACAATGTGAGTGTGTGGGTAAAGCATGAAGCCACTAATATACACACCAATAGATTGCCCGAAAAAGGATGATCTGGCAAATGCAAACACAATTAGATTGCCAGAATGAACAAAGGAAAAGTGACTGCTCAAAACAGCAGTGAATGAATATTTATTAATATATTATCTATAAATAACATGTAGAGCCCGAGTGCAATTATTTAGATTACCGTAGTGAAAGAAATAGGACTCTCATGTAAGTGAACGCTCGATGTATATAACTACACTACTGGCATACATATCCGGATAGATGAAGGGCGACATCCCTCCACTGCAGTTAGGGGGCAAAAGTCGCCACTATCATCCAATACTGGACGTTGCCATGTGTGTCCATCAGCGTATAATATGTATATTTATTTCATAATAATGGTAAAAAATAAAATAAAATGAAACAGTGCATGTGAAGTGAGAAGTGAAAAGAAACGAAAACCGTGATAAAGTGATAAATACAATCTGCGTCTTTAATAAAATCAAATGTGATCTAGATCTAGCAGTATAATGCTCTCATCATGTGTATCCAGACCTCTTTTAATGCACCCCATGATCCTGTTTGCCTTGGCAGCTGCTGCCTGGCACTGGCTGCTCCAGGTAAGTTTATCATTAACTAGGATCCCCAAGTCCTTCTCCCTGTCAGATTTACCCAGTGGTTTCCCGTTCAGTGTGTAATGGTGATATTGATTCCCTCTTCCCATGTGTATAACCTTACAATGATAAATGTAAGGTTATACACATGGGAAGAGGGAATCAATATCACCATTACACACTGAACGGGAAACCACTGGGTAAATCTGACAGGGAGAAGGACTTGGGGATCCTAGTTAATGATAAACTTACCTGGAGCAGCCAGTGCCAGGCAGCAGCTGCCAAGGCAAACAGGATCATGGGGTGCATTAAAAGAGGTCTGGATACACATGATGAGAGCATTATACTGCCTCTGTACAAATCCCTAGTTAGACCGCACATGGAGTACTGTGTCCAGTTTTGGGCACCGGTGCTCAGGAAGGATATAATGGAACTAGAGAGAGTACAAAGGAGGGCAACAAAATTAATAAAGGGGATGGGAGAACTACAATACCCAGATAGATTAGCGAAATTAGGATTATTTAGTCTAGAAAAAAGACGACTGAGGGGCGATCTAATAACCATGTATAAGTATATAAGGGGACAATACAAATATCTCGCTGAGGATCTGTTTATACCAAGGAAGGTGACGGGCACAAGGGGGCATTCTTTGCGTCTGGAGGAGAGAAGGTTTTTCCACCAACATAGAAGAGGATTCTTTACTGTTAGGGCAGTGAGAATCTGGAATTGCTTGCCTGAGGAGGTGGTGATGGCGAACTCAGTCGAGGGGTTCAAGAGAGGCCTGGATGTCTTCCTGGAGCAGAACAATATTGTATCATACAATTATTAGGTTCTGTAGAAGGACGTAGATCTGGGTATTTATTATGATGGAATATAGGCTGAACTGGATGGACAAATGTCTTTTTTCGGCCTTACTAACTATGTTACTATGTTACTATGTTACATATAAGTGCATGCGGGTAAAGTGAAATACATTATTAGGGCAAAATGTTGAAAAATGGGATCACATTTTAAACAGGCCCCCAATACCAACATATTGATATAGGATATGTTACAGTCCTCGGTGTCCATATGCATCCACAGAGTCCGTAATTAGATCCAATAGGGTAAATCTCAAGGGATGTACACATGACCCATCCCATTCTGAGGCACAGCATATCCTCAAGAGTCCAAACTGTCCAATGCATGTCCAATTTATAACCTGTGCTAAAGATAAGATTCCTCTGCGCAGATGTTTGTAGTCCTCATCCCGTACCCGAATCAACAGGTGGTATCACAGCGAAGGACCAACAGAGATGCCAGTGAAAATATCCAAAATAAGTATAAAAATGTCTGGCATAATCAAGCAATGCCCATAGGTAAATAAAAGATGTCTGGTATAATTCATGGCCTTTATATAAAGGAACCTGTCCTCGGATGTCCCGGATATCCATAGTGCTATCTCCACATAAGATGAAAGATGAAAAAATGAAAACTCTTCACCCAGATGCAGCCGGCTTGTTACAGTTCTCAGACGACATCCAAATGCACTTTAAAGCATACGGCCACCAACAAACGATATCCATATCAAAGACCAAAATATATACCTAAAAGAGTAAACAACAATTAAAAATTGCACCTATAACAAACAATACAATAAAATAGCAATGGGACAACCCACCGTCTAAGACTAAAAACTGATGAAACAAGTATCTTCAAAGAGAATAATGCTTATAATAGCCGTATACAAATTAACCGTAGTATTTCACATGTACACAGAAAAACTATTCACAGAAAGGCACTAAAGACACCACAGCAGCGTTACGCAGACTTGATAATTTACATCTCGGCCCAAACAGTGTCATGGTTACGGCAGATGTCGAGGCCCTGTACACGTCGATTAAACATACTGACGGTATCAGGGCTGTCGCATCCTATTTAGAGTCTAGCAGTTTGGATAAAAATCTGATCCAATTGCTTTTGAAACTTTTAGAGTTTGTGTTGACACATAATGTGTTTGTGTTTGGGCGGGACACGTATCTGCAGATGCAGGGGACTGCCATGGGTGCCTGCTGTGCTCCCTCCTATGCGAACCTCTTCCTGGGGGCATGGGAGAGGGATATTTTCCTCTGCAATCCCATCCCCCAGTCATGTTTCATCCAGGAATGGATGAGATATATCGATGATATTTGGTTCGTATGGGAGGGTAGCACGGAGGACCTAGACTTCATGATGAAATATCTCAATCAAAACTGCCTTAATATCAAGCTCACCTTCACTTGTGGCAGGGTGGTAGATTTCCTGGATCTGCGGATACGTGCCCTGCCCAGTGGTGATATTACCAACGATGTGTTTCGAAAGACAACAGCTACAAATTCGGTACTACACGCACAATCGGCCCACTTACAGTCTACCATACAGGGAATTCCCATCGGGCAATTCTTGCGAGTAAAACGCATTTGTTCGGACACAAATGATTTTGAAAATCAATCGAAAGAACTGACTGCTAGATTCAAAGAACGGGGCTACAGCCATAAAATGATTCATAAAGGGTATATTAGGGCCAAGAATACGCCAAGAAATATGCTTTTATATAACCACCAGATTAAAAACTTGAAAACAAAGGATAACCCGATCCGATATATCACTGGATACCACAATAAATGGTTCAAATTCAGACAAATAATTCAGAAGCACTGGGCAGTATTATATACGGATCCCACTTTAAAACTTCTTTTACCCTCGACTCCATCTATAGTGGCTAAAAGATCTAGGAATCTTGGAGATATTTTGGTACATAGCCACTATATGGAAAAAAGGAATACAACAAGTGGATGGGAATCTAAAATGGCTGGCTTTTTCCCGTGCGGCAGATGCAAGGCATGTGCCAATTGTGTTAGGGCCAAGACTTTTACTAACTTCAATGGGTCCAGGAACTATAACATCAGAAAATTCATCACGTGTACAACGAAAGGGGTTATTTATCACTCTACGTGTCCGTGTGGCAAGATATATGTGGGCCTCACCACCAGAGAATTAAGAATTCGTGTCCGGGAACATCATTTGGATATTGCCAAAGCTAAAACAATAGATGACATTTCAAGTTTGAAGACTTTACCTCGACACTATAAAAAATTCCATGACTGCAATCCGTATTTGATGCAGGTGAAAGGTATTGATGTAGTCTCAGTGGGACCGAGAGGTGGCGATCTGGGCAAGGCTCTTGCCCAGGTCGAAAGTAGATGGATCTACAGATTAGGCACATTGACTCCACAAGGCCTGAATGAAAATTTGGGCTTTAGTGCCTTTCTGTGAATAGTTTTTCTGTGTACATACTATATGGTCTACCAGTTGTAACGCTGTGCATTAGATCTAAGCGGTAGCAATTTAGCAACGCTTACTAGCACCTGTCTATATACTTGAAGGTACAATTTTCGTCTAGTTTAATTATTTAGTTACAAAACAGATATATGCAGTGCTATAACTGGACAGACATGGTATTGTCACACCTAGATTCAGCTGATTTGTGCATTTAATGAGTACTTCACTCGTGCTGACCGCTTTTTCTAGTTGCATAGAGGCACCCTGTCTGTCATGTTTTTGTATATATGTACGTTGTATATTTTAATCTACATGTAATAAAATATGTTCATTTTATGAATATTTTTGTGGCACTTCTTGGACCATAGTATATGCATCTGTGTTCCTGGTGGTTTCTAGTGTATTATATGAAGTGTTACCCACCCCCTGTTTTGCGTTATGGGTTTGGGCATTGTGCTTACAGTTTTTTTTTTCATGCAGATTTGTATGTGTTTTTGAAAGCTAAATAAAGATCTATTATTGAACAAAAAAAAAGAATTGTGATATCATTTCTTGACCAACCTCTTCATTTACATACTCCATTCAAGAATGTTTACACACACAGATAGATCTATAGATAGATAATAGTGATGAGCAAATATACTCATTGCTCAGGTGGTCTCTGAGTATTCATGACTGCTTGGAGATTTAGTTTTCTTCACCGCAACTAGATGATTTGCGGCTACTAGCCAGCTTGATTACATGTGGGGATTCCCTAGCATCCAGGCAACCCCCACATGTACTCAGGCTGGCTAATAGCTGTAAATTTTTCATCTGAGGTGATGAAAACTAAATCTCAACACTAACAAATACTTGGAGACCACCCAAGCGTGCTCATGGAAAACCCGAGCAACGAGTATACTCGCTCATCACTAATATATAATAGATAGATGGATAGATATTTAGATCGATACTATATGCTATATACATAAGTCCTCGCTATATACTTAAAGGGAACCTGTCAGCAGGATTGAGCACAGTAACCTATACTCACTGTCAGGTGTGCGCTGTTATACTGATTAAAATGATACCTGGGGTGAAGGAATCCATTTTGTGCTTTTGGTTGAATGTTCATTTTCAGTTTTGAGTTAATGATTTGCTTGTGCGGGACTGAAGGGGGGGTCTTCATGTGGTGCTCAGATTAGATATTCATCGGTATGGCTCCTGACAGGTCACTGATCCCTCACTGACCTGCCCCCTATTTTACATAATGAAAAAAAAAAATTATAAGTAATGCATTGCGGCTTGAGCATTGTGGCTTTAAGTCTCCTCACCTCAACATGCTTATCATGTCACTCTCCGCAAGGAGAAACGATACTTCTTGGATCCCGGTCAGACGCCTCTCAATCAGCCAAACCAGATCTCCGCTTTGCACTGACGAGGGGCAGTACTCCGAAACACAGCGTCTGCAAATTGAGATTCTGGTTTGGCTATTATCCTAAGTCATGTGACAAGGCTCGTTAAAGAGTCGACATTGACTGTTAGGATTGCTATTCCCAATAGGTGGCACTAGAGTTCTTGTCCTCTTCCTCTCTGAAGAGACAATTTTGATGTAATCCTGAAATTCATTAAAAAAAAAAAATCCATTTGAAAATGGCGCCCGCCGCACCTACACAATAGCAGCTATCAGTGTATATAGAGGTGATCAATAGCTGCTACTGCGCAGTCACCAGATTCGCCATGTGGAGGAGGGATTTTTTTTTTCTCTACAAAGATGGCGCCTCCTGCACAGTAGCAGCTGTCGGATCACCAATAGCTGCTACTGCACAGGCATGGCCAGAGCCATTTTCAAACGGATTTTTTTTTTTTTTTTTTAAGGAATTTCAGGATAACCTTAAACACATGAATTATATACACATCACATATGCCATCAGACTGCAGTGCGGGGGCTACTGCCGACACCGATCTGACACTGTGTAGGTTACTAAGCACAATCCTGCTGACAGGTTTTCTTTAATTATGCCATTTACATCACACGGTACACCCCGGAGCGACATGTACACACCACACAGGACATGCTGAGGCCGATGAGTGCCACCACACAGGACACGCTGAGGCCAATGAGTACCACCACACAGGACACGCTGAGGCCGATGAGTGCCACCACACGGGACACGCTGAGGCCAATGAGTACCACCACATGGGACACGCTGAGGCCGATGAGTACCACCACACGGGACACGCTGAGGCCGATGAGTGCCAACACACGGGACACGCTGAGGCAATGAGTACCACCACACAGGACACGCTGAGGCTGAAGAGTACCACCACATGGGACACGCTGAGGCCGATGAGTACCACCACATGGGACACGCTGAGGCCGATGAGTACCACCACACGGGACATGCTGAGGCAATGAGTACCACCACACAGGACATGCTGAGGCCGAAGAGTACCACCACATGGGACATGCTGAGGCCGATGGGTACCACCACACGGGACACGCTGAGGCCAATGAGTGCCACCACATGGGACACGCTGAGGCCAATGAGTACCACCACACGGGACACACTGAGGCCAATGAGTACCACCACATGGGACACGCTGAGGCCAATGAGAACCACCACACAGGACACTCTGATGCCAATGAGTACCACCACACAGGACACGCTGAGGCCGATGAGTACCACTGCACGGGACACGCTGAGGCCGATGAGTACCCGCCACATGGGACATGCCGGGGTCGACGAATACCTGCCACACGGGACACACCAGGGCTGACATGTACACAGCACACGGGACACGCCGGGGCTCACATGTACACTCCACACGGGACACGCTGAGGCTGATGAGTACCACAACCCGGCACATGCCGGGGTCGACGAGCACCCACCACACGGGACACACCAGGGCCGATGAATACCTACCACACGGGACACACCAGGGCCGACGAATACCCACCACAAGGGACACACCAGGGCTGACGTGTACCCACCACACGGGACACACCGATGAGTACCCGCCACATGGGACATGCCGGGGCTATTGATAATCTGCCACACGTGACATGCTGGGGCCGACTTGTACCCACCACACGGGACACACCAGGGCCGACGTGTATCCGCCACACAGGATATGCTGGTGCAGATACTGTATATATACGTTACATATTTGATATTTGAAAGTGCAATTATGGGTTGCCTACTCATACACATATATATGAAAACACACATGCACGTTCACTCACACTGCAAAACACAAGCACACACTGGAAAAAACACACACATGCACACTCACACACACATTGCAAAACACACACACACGCATGTTCACACGCATTGCAAAAGACATACATACACGCTCGCACACACTGCAAAAGACACACACATTGCAAAACACATACTGCAAAAGATGCACACAAAAGCAAGCTCGCACACATAGGAAAACACACATACTGTAACCTGCAGTTCTCTCATCTTGCCCAGATGTCCTGCTGTGCTGCTGCTCTGCAGGCTGATGCTCCTCCCCCTCACATTCAGAGATCTGCACACAGAGGAGGAGGATGCTGCCAGCGATCATGGTGTAAGTAATGAACCCTCCTCCTCTTCTTGTAGTTGTGGGTCAGGAGCTGCCCTCTCACCACTGCATGCACATCGCTGGGGCCGGCCATGGCTCCAGCTACATGTGCATGCTGCTCGTCCTGCCCCCTCTCCATCATGCTGCAACACTAGGTGCCTGAAAAATTAAAGGGGCTGGCAGCCAGAAAGCGGCCTACTACAGGCACCGGCTACTCTGGCATTTGCCAGAAGTGCCCGATGCTCAGTCCGGCCCTGGATCCTGCCAAGCTACAGGCAGTGATGGACTGGCAGGAACCCCATTCACTTAAAGCGGTGCATCGCTTTATGGGGTTTATTAACTACTATCATCAGTTCATCCCACACTTCTCAACTTTGGTAGCTCAATAGGGTTGCCCTCACCAAGAAGGGAGCAAATCCCAAGTTGTGGTCAGATGAAGTCTCCAAGGCCTTTCTCTCGATTAAGTCACACTACCCTAACGCTCCCATCCTACATCGCCCCGATGTAGATAAACCATTTGTCATGGAGGTGGATGCCTCATCTGTTGGTGCTGGAGCAGTCCTTTTCCAAAAGGATGTGCAAGGTCGGAAGCATCCTTGCTTCTTCATCTCCAAGACCTTCGCACCAGCAGAGAGGAATTATTCCATCGGGGAAAGGGAGTTGCTAGCCATGAAGTTGGCTTTTTCAGAGTGGAGACACCTCTTGGAGGGAGCTCGCTTTCCCTTCCAAGTGTTCACTGACCACAAGAACTTGGTATATACAGTATACTGTACAGACGGCCCAGCGGCTGAATTCTCGCCAGGCTATATGGTCCCTGTTCTTCTCCCGGTTCCATTTTATTCTCCATTTTCTCTCTGGGGAGAAGAACATTTGTGCCAATGATCTCTCCCGCTCCGTAGTGTCATCTGAGGAGGAAGAGCCTCGGCTTATTGTCCCTTCTGAGAGCCTGAGAACTGTGGCCCCCGGGCAAGACTTTCGTACCAGCGAATTTGCGACCGGAGGTTCTCTCTTGAGCTCACTCGTCCAGAGTGGGTGGACATTTTGGGACTAAGAGGACATCTGAGCTTTTGGCGAGGACGTACTGGTGGCCGCATATGGCCCGTGACATCGGGGACTATATTCGGGCGTGTGTCTCCTGCGCCCATAATCGGTCTCCGCAACAACGGCCTGCTGGGTTACTTTACCCCATGCCAGTGGCAGACAGGCCCTGGGAGATGGTCGGGATGGACTTCGTGGTGGGCTTACCCAAGTCTCGTAGCTTCACCATTATCTGGGTAGTCACCGATCAATTTTCCAAGATGGCGCATTTGGTGCCGCTGCCACGGTTACCTTCTGCACGGGCCTTGGCGGCGTTGTTCATAAAACATATTTTTCGCTTACATGGAATGCCTAATAAAATTGTCAGCGACCGGGGTCCCCAGTTTGCGTCTCGGTTTTGGAGAGAGCTCTGCCGTTTACTCAGCATAGAGCTGAATCTCTCCTCTGCTTAACATCCCAAGACGAATGGGTTGGTAGAGACAACCAACCAGACTCTGGCGACATACTTGCGACATTTTGTCTCTGCTAGGCAGGATGACTGGGCATCTTTGCTACCTTGGGTGGAATTTATAACCACAAGGAAAAAAGTGGAAAAATGTCCGCAAGTATAAAGATAGAAACAACTTTATTATTAAAACTATACAAAAAGGTATCAAACAGGGACATGACAAAATCAGGCAGCAGAGTACATCACCGCAAAAATAGCGAGAGCCCATATATTAGGGTGTAAGTAGATCATGAGCGCAAGTGCGCAACAAAGTATAGGCACAGAAATGCATAATGTAAGCCTTACCCAATCAAATATATATACACACCCGGCGAATATGGGCTCCCGCACTCCCCGACGTGCGTTTCGGAAGTATAACACTTCCTTCCTCAGGGGGCGTGTCATGCAGGACGACAGAGCGAGTATAAGAGCACCCGCGACCGGAAATGACCATGTCTATTGCGACGCCGATGATCCATCCGCCCGCCCACATACACTGACATCACCGCTGCTGCAAGATCACATGGGGCCCCATGTGACCAAAACAGCAAGCGGCAAGCAGCGACGGGCAGAGGGAGGGACCCACACTGCATCACAATAAACGGCGGCCATATTGACTGTGGGTAACATGCCAGCACCATACCGCAACAAGCAGAGCGGTGCTGCACCGCCATACAGGGGAATGAAAATACATAATACATAATGCAATTTAAAACATAAAAACCCCAAACCACAAACACATATGGTGGAGGTGCAAAACAAATATAACACACATTGTATAGACCCAGATTGTACAATATAATATATGTATAAGCACACAATAAAACAATGCTGTACATTAATCAATCAACATGACATTATAGTTAGAAGATGAAAAATACCATAACATCATACATCATACACTATTTGTATACCAATATACATTGTGGCTATTACCGTATCTAGATAGGCCACATAGTAACAACATGCATAGGGCCAATAATATACATATAACCAAACGGATACATATACAAAATATTTGTGCGGAATCCACCCCATCTTCATCTTAACAGCTCCACTCTCCATCACAAGCAACACGAATATGGCAAGAGTCACTGAAAAATAAAACAAAATTAGTAAAAGAATATAAAACCAAAGAGATGAATGCACAATGCAGCCCGCAAAATACATCAGCAAGGGGACCCCAGAAAAGGGACAAAGGAAAGGCACTCATTAAGCCCATTGGGATGAACAGTGTTCAGAGCCCAAATCCATCTTGTCTCCAGCTGGGACAGACGCTTAGACAGACCACCACCACGGATGTTAATATTTAAGGATTCAATACCACGTACCCTCAACAGTGTACCATCACAGTTGTGGAAGTCCTTAAAATGACGTGGTATTGTTTTTAAGGTGGAGGCGTCCGCATGACCGACTGCCGCCTGAATGCCCAATACGTGTTCCCTTATTCTAACCTTGAGCTGACGAGTAGTCAGCCCAACGTAAATAAGGTTACACGGGCACGTAGCATAGTAAATAACGTATCTTGTGGTGCATGTGATACGCTGACGAATATTAAATGATTTAGTACCATCGGCGTTCAAGAACCTATCACATCGCACCACATTCGGACAGGCGACACATCGGCCACACGGAGCACACCCACCACGACTAGCAAATCTATCAAGAAAAGTGGGCAACACCTGTTCAGGATAATGACTAGAGACCAAATGGTCTTTTAAGTTCTTCGCCCTTCTAAAGGACATCAATGGTGCTGGTGGAACCAATTTTTTCAATATAGGATCAACCTTAAGAATCGGCCATGCCCTTTGCAAACTGGAACGAACCATATCAGCACGGGAACTAAACGTAGTCACGAATCTCACCGTGTCATCCGCCTTTTGCCTAGGTGTATTATTATATAGGAGGCTGTGGCGGGAAGCATGCTTGGCTCGATGATATGCCATCTTAACCATCCTGCGACTGTACCCACGGGCAAGAAAACGCTGCCTCAGCTCCTCAGCTCTAGTCTCAAAGTCACCATCAGACGAGCAGATTCTGCGAAGACGGAGAAATTGCCCCACTGGCACAGAACGAATCATGTGCTTAGGATGACCCGAGGAGGCAAAAAGTAATGAATTGGTAGCCGTCTCCTTTCTAAAAATATCAGTTTGTAGATAACCAGAATTGTCTCGCCTGATGGTGACATCCAAGAAGTCAAGTGACTGAGAGTCAAAAACAAAGGTCAAATGCACATTGAGGTCATTGCTGTTCAAGGTCTGCATCACCTGCCCAAGGTCGACGGGGGTGCCCTGCCAAATGAAGAAGATGTCGTCAATGTAACGTGTCCATAAAGGGACACGGTCCATTAACCCCTGTTCATTAGACAGAAAAAGCTCCCTCTCCCACAACCCCAGGAAAAGACCAGCATAAGCGGGCGCAAAGGCCGCACCCATGGCGGTCCCCTGGAGCTGAAGGTAGAAGGACCCCTTAGACACAAAAAAGTTATGAGTTAGGGTGAACTCTAAAAGTTCCAGCAGAAGTTCTCGTAGGCCACGCGGCAATGATGATGTACCTAAAAAATAGCGTACAGCCGCAATGCCATCTTTATGTCTAATGTTGGTATATAACGATTCAACGTCTGCTGAAACCAGAAGAGAATCACCCTCCAAACACAACCCGTCGACCCTGCGCAGGAGATCACCCGTGTCCCGCAGAAAGGAAGGGAGGCTTATCACAAGAGGCTGAAGGTGGTAATCGATCCACTTATTAATATGGTCCAGGAAATTCCCTCTACCAGACACGATAGGTCTGCCGGGCGGTGTGGAGGCATTTTTGTGTATCTTGGGGAGGAGATATAGCGTCGCCACAGCTGGCTCAGGAACCACCAAAGCCGATACTAGCTCTTTGGTGACAATGCCGTCCTGAAGTGCCCGTTTAAGAATCTTATCCAGTTGGCCACAATATGCCGAGAGGGGGTTATATGTAAGACGTCTATAGCAGGTCGTATTATTTAGTTGACGATATGCCTCCCTCTCGTACATATTGGTGGGCCACAAGACGACATTGCCACCTTTATCAGCCAGTTTAATAACTGTATTTGGAAGTTCCTGCAGAAAACTCAACCTAAGCCTCTTTCAGAGTGGAGACACCTCTTGGAGGGAGCTCGCTTTCCCTTCCAAGTGTTCACTGACCACAAGAACTTGGTATATACAGTGGGGCAAAAAAGTATTTAGTCAGTCAGCAATAGTGCAAGTTCCACCACTTAAAAAGATGAGAGGCGTCTGTAATTTACATCATAGGTAGACCTCAACTATGGGAGACAAACTGAGAAACAAAAATCCAGAAAATCACATTGTCTGTTTTATTATCATTTTTTTTGCATATTATGGTGGAAAATAAGTATTTGGTCAGAAGCAAGCAATCAAGATTTCTGGCTCTCACAGACCTGTAACTTCTTCTTTAAGAGTCTCCTCTTTCCTCCACTCATTACCTGTAGTAATGGCACCTGTTTAAACTTGCTATCAGTATAAAAAGACACCTGTGCACACCCTCAAACAGTCTGACTCCAAACTCCACTATGGTGAAGACCAAAGAGCTGTCAAAGGACACCAGAAACAAAATTGTAGCCCTGCACCAGGCTGGGAAGACTGAATCTGCAATAGCCAACCAGCTTGGAGTGAAGAAATCAACAGTGGGAGCAATAATTAGAAAATGGAAGACATACAAGACCACTGATAATCTCCCTCGATCTGGGGCTCCACGCAAAATCCCACCCCGTGGGGTCAGAATGATCACAAGAACGGTGAGCAAATATCCAAGAACCACGCGGGGGGACCTAGTGAATGAACTGCAGAGAGCTGGGACCAATGTAACAAGGCCTACCATAAGTAATACACTACGCCACCATGGACTCAGATCCTGCAGTGCCAGACGTGTCCCACTGCTTAAGCCAGTACATGTCCGGGCCCATCTGAAGTTTGCAAGAGAGCATTTGGATGATCCAGAGGAGTTTTGGGAGAATGTCCTATGGTCTGATGAAACCAAACTGGAACTGTTTGGTAGAAACACAACTTGTCGTGTTTGGAGGAAAAAGAATACTGAGTTGCATCCATCAAACACCATACCTACTGTAAAGCATGGTGGTGGAAACATCATGCTTTGGGGCTGTTTCTCTGCAAAGGGGCCAGGACGACTGATCCGGGTACATGAAAGAATGAATGGGGCCATGTATCGTGAGATTTTGAGTGCAAACCTCCTTCCATCAGCAAGGGCATTGAAGATGAAACGTGGCTGGGTCTTTCAACATGACAATGATCCAAAGCACACCGCCAGGGCAACGAAGGAGTGGCTTCGTAAGAAGCATTTCAAGGTCTTGGAGTGGCCTAGCCAGTCTCCAGATCTCAACCCTATAGAAAACCTTTGGAGGGAGTTGAAAGTCCGTGTTGCCAAGCGAAAAGCCAAAAACATCACTGCTCTAGAGGAGATCTGCATGGAGGAATGGGCCAACATACCAACAACAGTGTGTGGCAACCTTGTGAAGACTTACAGAAAACGTTTGACCTCTGTCATTGCCAACAAAGGATATATTACAAAGTATTGAGATGAAATTTAGTTTCTGACCAAATACTTATTTTCCACCATAATATGCAAATAAAATGTTAAAAAAACAGACAATGTGATTTTCTGTATTTTTTTTTCTCAGTTTGTATCCCATAGTTGAGGTCTACCTATGATGTAAATTACAGACGCCTCTCATCTTTTTAAGTGGTGGAACTTGCACTATTGCTGACTGACTAAATACTTTTTTGCCCCACTGTATACTGTACAGACGGCCCAGCGGCTGAATTCTCGCCAGGCTATATGGTCCCTGTTCTTCTCCCGGTTCCATTTTATTCTCCATTTTCTCTCTGGGGAGAAGAACATTTGTGCCAATGATCTCTCCCGCTCCGTAGTGTCATCTGAGGAGGAAGAGCCTCGGCTTATTGTCCCTTCTGAGAGCCTGAGAACTGTGGCCCCCGGGCAAGACTTTCGTACCAGCGAATTTGCGACCGGAGGTTCTCTCTTGAGCTCACTCGTCCAGAGTGGGTGGACATTTTGGGACTAAGAGGACATCTGAGCTTTTGGCGAGGACGTACTGGTGGCCGCATATGGCCCGTGACGTCGGGGACTATATTCGGGCGTGTGTCTCCTGCGCCCATAATCGGTCTCCGCAACAACGGCCTGCTGGGTTACTTTACCCCATGCCAGTGGCAGACAGGCCCTGGGAGATGGTCGGGATGGACTTCGTGGTGGGCTTACCCAAGTCTCGTAGCTTCACCATTATCTGGGTAGTCACCGATCAATTTTCCAAGATGGCGCATTTGGTGCCGCTGCCACGGTTACCTTCTGCACGGGCCTTGGCGGCGTTGTTCATAAAACATATTTTTCGCTTACATGGAATGCCTAATAAAATTGTCAGCGACCGGGGTCCCCAGTTTGCGTCTCGGTTTTGGAGAGAGCTCTGCCGTTTACTCAGCATAGAGCTGAATCTCTCCTCTGCTTAACATCCCAAGACGAATGGGTTGGTAGAGACAACCAACCAGACTCTGGCGACATACTTGCGACATTTTGTCTCTGCTAGGCAGGATGACTGGGCATCTTTGCTACCTTGGGTGGAATTTGCATTGAACAACGCCGTAGCCAATTCCACTGGTCAGACTCCTTTTCTCCTTAATTACGGCCAACATCTGCGTGTCCCTGTGCCCATGCCTGTGTCATCCACCGATTCTAGGGTGGCAGACTGGGCGGTGGAGGCATGTGACATCTGGGACCGCACACAGGATGCCATCCGGGCCTCCAAGGAGAGAATGAGGGTTTCGGCTGATACACACCGGCGCCACGCTCCGACCTTTGCTCCTGGCGACTTAGTGTGGCTCTCCGCCCATAACATCAGGCTGCGAGTTGAGTCCACTAAGTTTGCACCTCGCTACATTGGCCCATTCAAGGTTCTGGAACAGGTCAACCCTGTGGTCTACCATTTGGCTATTTCTCCACGCCTTGGTATCACAGATACTTTTCACGTTTCCCTCTTAAAGCCCGTTCATTTGTCCCGGTTTTCTGAGTCATCTGCCAGGACATTGGGTTCATCCATGGATGAGTTTGAGGTGAATGTTATCGTGGGGTGCAAGGTGGTATGTGGCAAGAAATTTTATCTGGTGGACTGAAAGGGCCATGGTCCAGAGGATAGAACCTGGGAGCCTGTGGAGCACATTCGGGCTCCGCTGCTCATTGCAGCTTTTGAGCCTAGCGAGGCTCAAGGAGGGGGGCCCTAGGAGGGGGGTAATGTTAGGAGTCGAGTTTCCTCTGCTGCACAGGGGGAGTCTCGATCCGTGTCTGCTGTGGTCTCCCATTCTGCATCGGCCACAGTGCAGCCTGCTCAGTGGAGACTTCGCTCCCAGCGTCTCACTGGGACTGATACTGTGCAAAGGGTTACTACTGCCTCTCCAGGCTCTGCTATTGTACCCTGCACTGATCTGCAGCGAGCAGGCTTTGCACACACTGAGCATGCCCAGGGCAAGATCTCTCAGTGGAGATCTAGGGTCACATGCTCAGGTACTGCAGCCACTTCCATTGGTCCTTCTCTGACGGTCCTTGTAGGTGCTAGGACTAAGTCCTGCTTTGCACTCTGAGCATGCCCAGGGCAAGATCTCTCAGTGGAGATTTAGGGTCACATGCTCAGTTACTGCAGCAACTCCATTGGTCCTTCTTTTAAGGCCCTGTACGTGCTGCAACTCTTTAAGGCTTGCATGGCCGCACGGCCATGTGCTAGTATCAAATGTGTTTTGGCTTATGCCAGTGGATACTATACCACTCTGTTCTTATGTGGTGTGAAGATGTAGCATTGGGACTGTACATTCAGGCAGGCAGCTAGCGTCAGTGGGGGCAATTAGCCGTTGCGGTTAGCACAGAAGAGTTAAAGAGCAAGCACAACCCTAGTTAGGGTTTTAGTTTTGTGTACAGCGCGATTCTGTGAGGCAACAGAGTTTGCTATCCGTTCACACGGGGTGAAGCTTAACCCACGTGTGAGCTCAGAGTCCATCCGCCTTTACTTAGCAGCAGATATCTCTGCACAGTGGATCCCGGGCTGCGAACGCACCTTGTAGCTATCTACCTATTACTCGGTGCGTTCCGCTAGCCCTAATAACCTGTAACTTACCTGTGGCACCTAACAGGTGTTGGCAATAACTAAATCACACTTGCAGCCAGTTGACATGGATTAAAGTTGATTCCACCTCTTTCCTGTGTCCTTGTGTGTACCACATTGAGCATGGAGAAAAGAAAGAAGACCAAAGAACTGTCTGAGGACTTGAGAAACCAAATTGTGAGGAAGCATGAGCAATCTCAAGGCTACAAGTCCATCTCAAAAGACCTGAATGTTCCTGTGTCTACCGTGCACGTCAAGAAGTTTAAAGCCCATGGCACTGTGGCTAACCTCCCTAGATGTGGACGGAAAAGAAAAATTGACAAGAGATTTCAACACAAGATTGTGCGGATGTTGGATAAAGAACCTCGACTAACATCCAAACAAGTTCATGCTGCCCTGCAGTCCGAGGGTACAACAGTGTCAACCCGTACTATCCATCAGCGTCTGAATAAAAAGTAACTGTATGGTAGGAGACCCAGGAAGACCCCACTTCTTACCCCGAGACATAAAAAAGCCAGGCTGGAGTTTGCCAAAACTTACCTGAAAAAGCCTAAAACGTTTTGGAAGAATGTTCTCCTTTCAGATGAGCCAAAAGTAGAGCTTTTTGGGCAAAGGCATCGACATAGAGTTTACAGGAGAAATAAAAGAGGCATTCAAAGAAAAGAACACGGTCCCTACAGTCAAACATGGTGGAGGTTCCCTGATGTTTTGGGGTTGCTTTGCTGCCTCTGGCACTGGACTGCTTGACCGTGTGCATGGCATTATGAAGTCTGAAGACTACCAACAAATTTTGCAGCATAATGTAGGGCCCAGTGTGAGAAAGCTGGGTCTCCCTCAGAGGTCATGGGTCTTCCAGCAGGACAATGACCCAATACACACTTCAAAAAGCACTAGCAATTGTTTGAGAGAAAGCACTGGAGACTTCTAAGGTGGCCAGCAATGAGTCCAGACCTGAATACCATAGAACACCTGTGGAGAGATCTAAAAATGGCAGTTTGGAGAAGGCACCCTTCAAATATCAGGGACCTGGAGAAGTTTGCCAAAGAAGAATGGTCTAAAATTCCAGCAGAGCATTGTAAGAAACTCATTGATGGTTACCGGAAGCGGTTGGTCACAGTTATTTTGGCTAAAGGTTGTGCAACCAAGTATTAGGCTGAGGGTGCCAATACTTTTGTCTGACCCATTTTTGGAGTTTTGTGTGAAATCATCAATGTTTTGCTTTTTGCTTCATTCTCTTTTGTGTTTTTTCATTTTAAGACAAATTAAATGAAGATAATAATACCAAAGAATTTGTGATTGCAATCATTTTCATGAAGAAACTGAGTATTATCTGACAGAATAGCAGGGGTGTCAATACTTTTGCCACAACTGTAGTTTATACAGTCTGTTACGTCTGGCTGAGGCCTGTTGTATCTGTGGTGGAAAAATCGTAACTTCACAGGGAAAAGTTTTATTGTTCTGTCTGCTAGCCTTGTTCCACAGTTTTTTTGTTATTTTAAAAATTCTCAAAAACCTCCCCCAAAAATTATACTGTCTGTTATGTCAGGCTGAGGCCTGTAGTATCTGTGGTGGAACAATCATAGCTTTGCAGGCATAAGTCTCATAGTTATGTCTGCTAGCCTTGTTCCACTGTTTTTTTTTTGTTGTTATTTTAAAAATTCTCCAACCCCCCTAAAAAAATTATACAGTCTGTTATGTCAGGCTGAGGCCTGTTGTATCTGTGGTGGATAAATTGTAGCTTCGCAGGCATACATATCATAGTTCTGTGTGCTAGCCTTGAACTCCTTTTAAAAAAAAAAAAAAAACAATTTCAACCCCCCAAAAAAATATTTTATACAGTCTGTTATGTCTGGCTGAGGCCTGGTGTATCTGTGGTGGAAAAATCGTAGCTTAGAAATCATACTGATCAGATATAATTTGGCTCCAAATAAATACATTTGTGTTGACCTTTTGAAATAGTTCAGTAGTCTATTTAAAATTGGCAAGGCAAGGGGCAAGGGACAGGGAAGTGGACGTGATGCTGATGGTGCATGCAGAGGATTAGGCCGTGGCCAAGCTGAAAGTGGGCCACAACAAAGAACCATGTCTTCTAGCTCAACCTGTCCCAGTTTCTAGGGGATCGCAGCACACTACCATTGAAGCCAGAGCATTGTGAAATGGTTGTTGGTTGGATAGTGGATAATGCTTCCAGCCACTTAGCCACCACCACCACCATGTCTTCCACATGGTCCAATCTGAATAGCCATGAGTGTGGACTGGATATTCCTCACCCTGATCCTCCTTCCTTCTACCATGCCGAGTGCCCTGAGACAACTGATCCCACACTTGGACACTCCGAAGAGCTGTTCAGTTTTCCCTTTCAAGATTCCGTACTCCCAGCCGGTCAACTTGAAGTGGGGCCAGATGAGATAGTATGTAGCGATGCCCAAAGCTTTGACCAGCCACAATCACACGAAGGCAATGGAGGGAAAGTGTCAAAAGAGGTGGACGATGATGAGACACATTTGCCAGAAAGTCAGGAGGAGGAGCAGGTTGAGGATGTGGAAGAAGAAGAGGTGGATGACATAGTGACTGATCCAACCTGGCAGGAGGACATGCAGAGCGAGGACAGCAGCACACATGGGGAAGGAGGCATATCACCCCAACAGGCAGGAAGAAGCAGTGTGGTGGCCACAGACAGAGGGTGTGCATCCATTCCCTGTAACACCAACATAAGGGAGTTGCCATTCCAACTGTTAGATGTTTCTGAGCCTGGTTATTTTTTAAAAACTCTGGTGATATCCCCAAACAGGTAATTTGTAAAACCTGCCATGCCCGCATCAGCAAGGGTAGCAAAACTACCAGCCTGATCAGCACCAGCATGATCAGGCACATGGCAGCAAAGCACCCGTCTTCGTGGGCTGACCCCCCAGGCTCCAGTAACACTGTCTGCAGGGGACACCACTGCTTCTTCAACTGTTTGGCATAGAAGCCAATCCCCAGTCCACAAGGCATGTGAAGATGCCTCTAGCCCTGCACCTGTTGTTGCCCACTGTCAAGCAGCACCATCATCAAGCCAGTACATGTCCTTGTCCAAGCAAAATCTTCAGCTGTCTATGCCCCAGTCATTGGAATGCAAGCGGAAATACCCAGCCAACACCCCACAGGCCAGAGTCATACATTCTAACATTTCTCTTCTGCTTGCGCTCGAAATGTTGCCTTTTAGGCTCGTTGAGACGGAAGCTTTCCGCAACCTGATGGGGGCGGCCGTCCCAAGGTTCTCTGTCCCCAGTCGCCACTATTTCTCCCGGTGTGCCATACTGGCATTGCACCAGCATGTGTCACACATTACCCGTGCCCTCAACAATGCTGTTACTGGGAAAGTCCACCAAACCATGGACACATGGACAAGTGCTTGTGGGCAGGGATGGTACATCTCACTGACGGCACACTGAATTAACATAGTGGAAGCCAGAACCCAGTCAGACCTTGGGATGGAACACATCCTCCCCATGCCGAGGATTGTGGGCCCTACGTCAATCAGGGTTGCCCCCACAGTTTACAGCTCCTGCACCTCCTCCTCTTCATCCTCCATCTCTGAAATCAACTAGTGATGAGCGAATATACTCGTTACTCGACATTTCTCGAGCATGCTCGGGGGTCCTCCGAGTACTTTTAAGTGCTCGGAGATTTAGTTTTTCTTGCTGCAACTCAATGATTTACATCTGTTAGCCAGCATAAGTACATGTGGGGATTCCCTAACAACCAGGCAACCCCCACATGTACTTATGCTGGCTAACAGATGTAATTCCTTCAGCTGTGGCAAGAAAAATGAAATCTCCGAGCACTAAAAAATACTCGAAGACCCCCAAGCATGCTCAAGAAATCTCGAGTAATGAGTATCTTCGCTCATCACTAAAATCAATGCATCAGTCAGAAGCTGGAACCAATGCAGCACTGCCTCAGCCAAGCGGCAACAGGCTGTGCTGAAGCTAATCTGCATAGGTGACAAACCGCACAATGCAGAAGAGTTGTGGACAGCGTGAAAGAGCAGTCAGATATTTGGATGACACTGCTGAACCTACAGCCGGGAATGGTCGTGTTTGACAATGGCAGGAACCTGGTGGTGGCTCTGAGGCAAGGTGAGCTCACACACGTACCTTGCCTGGCCCATGTTCTTAATCTCATCGTTCAATGCTTTCTGAAAAGCTATCCAGAGCTGCCGGATCTGCTAGTGAAAGTACGCCGTCTGTCTGCCCATTTTAGAAAGTCAACTACAGATTCAGCCGCCCTTGCCGTGCTTCAGCAGCATTTGCAGCTTCCGGTTCACCGACTGGTGTGTGATGTCCGCACACGTTGGAACTCTACACTGCATATGTTGGAAAGGATTTGTGAGCAGAAGAGGGCAGTTGTTGACTACCAACATCAACAAGGCCGTCGATATTCAGTTCAGACTCCACACATAAGACCTCTGGAGTGGACATGTATGTTAGACATATGTACCATACTACAAAATTTTGAGGACTGAACCAAGATGGTGACCGGCGATAACGCCATAATTAGCATCACCATCCCGCTTCTCAGCATTTTAAAACCTCTCTGCTCACAATTAAAGAGGATGCATTACACTCAGCCCAGCCTCATGTCTTCCCAACTTGGATTGGTAGGCAATGAGGAGGAGGAGTTGGAGGAAGAACAGGAGTTACTTTCGTGCGCTATAGATGGTACTACAAGCACAGTTGTCACAAAACATAGTCAGTCGTCCTGTTGGTGAGGACACGAAAGTCTTGCCTGTTAGCAGTTTGGCACCCATGGCTGACTTTATGTTGTGCTGCGTTTCACGTGACCCTCACAGTCTAAAAATTTTTGGTAACACGCATTACTGGTTGGTGACACTTCTAGACCCACGCTACAAGGAGAACTTTCAATCTCTTCTGCTAGAGGCAGAGAGGTGTACAAAAATGTTGTAGTACCAGAGGGCTATTGTAGCGGAATTACTTAGAAAATTCCCATGTGAGAACGCTGGCAGCAGACATCAGAGTTTGTTGTACAACCAAGGAGTCCAAGCAAGAGAGACAGAAGTACAATCCAGCTCAGGCAGGGGAACAATGGCAAAGTTCTGGGACAAGTTCTCAGACCCTCCCATCGTGCAGAGGCAAGGGGTGCTGTCACAAGAAGTGCAATGTTTGGGAATATGCTGAGTGGTTACCTTGCAGATCATACAGACGTCCTCCAGGATTCCTCTGTGCCTTTTAATTATTGGGTATCCAAGCTGGACACGTGGCATGAACTGGCTCTCTACGCCTTGGAGGTCCTGGCCTACCCTGCTGCTAGCATACTGTCATAGCGGGTTTTTAGTGCCGCTGGTGAAATTATAACAGATAAGCGCATCCGCCTGTCAACTGACAGGCTGACTCTTATAAAAATGAACAAGGGCTGGATTAAGAAATATTTCTGTACATCACCAAGTGAAAACAGCAAAACATAACCTCTAATACATTCTCTTTTTTGGGGAGGTGTTTTCTCATGCACCTCTTTACAACCACACATGGGTATACGCTTCCAGATTTGGCCTGTTTGTTGTTATTCTTCTCCTTATCCTCATCCTCATCATCCACAACCAGTAGAACACCAGGTGAATGGATTCCATGATGCTAAAGTCACAATTTTTTTGTGCAAGGGTGTTTTTATGATGACCATTACAAATTGGAAACAAAACAAATGTTACTCCCACAGGGGGAAATGTCATAAAACATCTATTATTACCATTTATTCTTATGTTTTCCATTTTCCCTATCTCTAGACAGTTCTCTAATGAGGTAATGTATACTTCTATAATAGAAAATAATTCAAAGACTTTAATATTATATTTTTATTTATAGCCCTGTCTCCGAGCTGTTGCTAGGGACAAACATATCTCATTGGACACATTCTGGCTTCAAATCTATGAACCTGTGTTCGCCCCTGCCTTTTGTTATTTACTTTCATCGGTGGATTCACATTTTTTATGTATTTTTTTTTTCATTATGATTTATCTTTATGTCTCCTCATTCTCCACCACTAGATCACCAGGCTTAACATCTTCTGTGCTGCTACAGACAGTCAATATTTGGGCAAGGGCATAGTATATTTTTTAAAAATGTACCCCATATGGGGAACTGTTTGGCAGCCCATACACGTAGTGTATTGGCATTACAAGTCTAGGAGAGCCGCTCCTTTAAATTGGGCCTAGTTTGTAATGAGGCCTTCAGCAATGTCTCCTCATTCTCCACCACTAGATCAACAGGCTTAACGTCTTCTGTGCTGCTACAGACAGTCAATATTTGGGCAAGGATGTCTATGATGCCCATAGTATATTTTTTAAAAATGTACCCCATATGGGGAAATGTTTGTCAGCCCATACACGTAGTGTATGGGCATTACAAGTCTAGGAGACCCGCTCCTTTAAATTGGGCCTAGTTTTTGTAATGAGGCCTTCAGCAATGTCTCCTCATTCTCCACCACTAGATCACCAGGCTTAACGTCTTCTGTGCTGCTACTGACAGTCAATTCTTGGGCAATGGTGTCTATGATGCCCATAGTATATTTTTAAAAAATGTATCCCATATGGGGAAATGTTTGTCAGCCCATACACTTAGTGTGTGGGCATTACAAGTCAAGGAAACCTGCTCCTTTAAACTGGGCCTAGTTTGTAATGAGGCCTTCAGCAATGTCTCCTCATTGTCCACCACTAGATCACCAGGCTTAATGTCTTCTGTGCTGCTACAGACAGTCAATTTTTGGGCAAGGGTGTCTTTGATGCCCACAATAAATTTTTAAAAATGTACCCCATATGGGGAAATGTTTGTCAGTCCATACACTTAGTGTATGGGTGTTACAAGTCAAGGAGACCCGCTCCTTTAAACTGGGCCTAGTTTGTAATGAGGCCTTCAGCAATGTCTCCTCATTCTCCACCACTAGATCACCAGGCTTATCGTCTTCTGTGCTGCTACAGACAGTCAATTTTTGGGCAAGGGAGTCTACGAGTCCCATGAAATATTTAAAAAAAAATTACTTCCCTCCATAGGCAAATGCTTATCAGGTCTTGCACTCCATTACAAGTCTCAGAGACCCACACCCTACATTGGGCCTACTTCTTAACTCAGTTTCTTGCAGTGTCTCTTCCTTATCTCTGACTACGTAACCTGGGTGAATGTGTTCTGTACTGTTGTAGGCCACTGAATTTTGGGCAAGGGGGGCTGTAATGGCAATAGTATATTTTTTAAAAAAGGTACCCCCTATTGGGGAATTGTTTGTCAACTCATGCACTCCATTATAAGTCTCAGAGATCCACACCCCTACATTGGGCCTACTTCGTAACTCGGTTTCCTGCAATGTCTCTTCCTTATCTCCGACTACATGACCTGGGTGAACGTGTTCTGTACTGTCATAGGCCACTGAATTGTGGGCAAGAGGACCTGTGATGGCAATAATATATTTTTTTAAAAAGGTACCCCCATTGGGTAATTGTTTGTCAGCTCATGCACTCCATTACAAGTCTCAGAGACCCACACCCCTACATTGGGTGAAACTCAGTTTCCTGCAATATCCCTTCCTTACCTGCCAATAGATGACCAGGGCAAATGTGCTCTGTACTTTTATAGGCTGGTGAATTTTGGGCAAGTGGGGCTGTGATGGCAATAGTATATTTTTAAAAAAGGTACCCCACATTGGTGAAACCACATCCTTGTTGGCAAAGACTTCATAACATTTATGTACCTTAAATAGCTCACTTGAAAAGCTCCTTTTTGCGTTGCCTGGTTGCTCACATTAGACACAATACACTTCATATAAATTTGATAAAGCAATGCTGGTAGTTTGGACCAGTAGTTCCTTACAAATATTTCTTTGTCCACTATATTAGTTTGTCTCCTTGAGAGCCATAACTTTGTCTGCATCAAATGGTAAGAGTTCAATGCAAAAAAGTGATGGCTTAATGTCTGTAGATACAGAGGACTTGTTTTTGGCTGAGATAACTTGTATGAGGGAGACTGCATGTTCCTTCTTTCTTTCTAGGATAATAAACAGGAATAATAATAAATGCTCTTTTTATCTGTAAAGTAATTATATGAAAGGATGTCAGATCATCTATTGTGTCTCCAATATTTACTCCACAGCCGAGCAGAACAGTTATGGAAAATTGAGAATGGTCACAGTTATTTTTTAGAACATCTTCACATTCTTGCAGTTCTCACTTTTATTTCCAGAATACATAGTAGCAGCTATTTTTAACACTACTTACCTATAGATAGTGGTCAAGAAGATTGTCATGATTATCCAGAGAACTCAATGGGTTAATCTTAAGTTTTTCTAGAAAGGCTGAATGTAGATATGATTGCTGTTAATAGTGTAGTGCGAATATACAAATGGCGATTTTGAATCCAGATTGAAATATACGAATGGATTCAGAAAATGTAGCTGCATTTCTTGTAAAACATTTACAGATGTGACATACAATGCTCACAGTGACACAATCTTGAGAAATGTTTGTTTATTCACTTCACAAACAGTTCTAAGCTTCTATGTGTCTGTTGTTTGGCATTGTAAAACATTAAGGTTTACTGAACCTCTGCCTGTGGTGGTTTTATCTAAATCCTTGTGGGGTTCTCTGTCTTGGTGTTGCATCTCTGATATTCCAGACTGATGATGTTTAAAAGCCTCTTGCTGATGATGTAAGTATAATGTATGTAGTTAATCTTTATATATACTTAATCATTATATGTATTTAATCCTTAGATGTCCTTAACCTTTGTTTGTTAACATATACAAAAGTGTATGCACTCATGCTATTCAATCATACTATTCCTTGAATTTTGTACTTTGAAATAAAATTGCATTGAATTGCCAGTATTAGCCTTCTTTAAAGGGAATCTTTCACCTGAATTTGGCGGGTCCTTTTTTGGTCATATGGGCGGTGTTTTCGGGTCTTTTATTAACCCCTTTTTTTCTGGCCGCACGCTGGTCGCGAAATTGACCTGCCGTTGATTCGCTTTCCTCCCTAGTTAACGTGTGCGCAAACCAATCTTGCCTTGCGTATGCGTAGTATGCTTTGCCCAACTGCGGGCAAAGCCGAAAACCATTAGTGCGCATGCGCCGGTGCACTATGTCCCGGAACACAGCAAAATACTTAAGGGACATAGTGCGCCAGCGCATGCACACTAATGGTTTTCGGCTATGCCTGCAGTTGGGCAAAGCATACTGCGCGTGCGCAAGGCAAGATTGCTTTGCGCACGCGTTAACTAGGGAGGAAAGTGAATCAACGGCAAGTCAATTTTGCAACCAGCGTGCGGCCAGCGGGAAAAAAAGGGGTTAATAAAAGACCCGAAAACAGCGCCCATATGACCCAAAAAAGGACCTGCCAAATTCAGGTGACAGGTTCCCTTTAAAGCCGTATCTTAACCTTAGTGTTAAAAACTTGGCAAATAAAATTGCTAAATTCTCCTGTAAATAATTCTGCAAAGAGGGAACCATCATACCATTAAAAAATACAAAAAGTTGATCGTCCTTCAATGCAGTGCATCCTGCTCTCAACATATTATCGGGATTCTATTACCATTTGAAAACCAAGAAAGGGTTTGACAGCTTGAGGTTTCATGGTACACATTTCTTTTTTTTTTTTCAAACCAACAGTCTCCTGTCTCCAATCACGTCATTCAGACTGCATTTTTGGGTATCCTCAAATGCTTAACTGAAAACAGACATCATTTTGTGTCACATTAGTAAACTTTATAGTCTTGCAAGGATTTAAAATAATCTGTTTCACTCACTTTTGGACTAATTGGGGATATTTTTATTAGCCACAACTCTGAAATGTTAGCAAGTTTTGGTGGAAGAGGGACAGATTCTTTCCTTTTTTTTTCAGTTCTCCTTAACTCTGTGTGATTTTATATGTGATTTTTTTATTTGAACAATGAGAAACAGATTTGGTAGGGGAAGAACGCACTTTTCTGACATTTGAAAAAAATCTTTTGGAACCATGCCTTGTTTAACGTCCACCATCTTGCAATTTATAATCTTTGCCTACAGTTTAACAGTTCACTGAATGCTTTTCTTTTCCATCAGAAGACGATTTCAGGGAAGCAACATTATTTTCTTTATCTGATACAATAACAGTCAAAAATATATATATAATGATCTTCAAGTGTTTCTGTTGAGAAAACGGACACTTTGCATGGAGGTGTAATTAATTTTTTTGGCGTGGAAATAACATTTACTTTTTATGTTGGAAATCATGCACTGAAGCCCCATTAATAATCACTTGGGTAGTTTAACTTAGACCTTTTATGTCTATCATTGGCGACTTTTGGATGTACAAAATGCATATTGTAAAGTGGTTTTTCAGGGGCCCATCCAGTATGTGGGTTCCAAGGCGTAATGGAGTGCATATGACTATGCAGCAGGGCAGTCATTGCTGTCACTGTGTAAACAAAGGAGTATGGGAGTACAAAATGAATTTAGTGAAGTGGATTTTCAGGGGCCAATCGAGTATGTGGGTTTAAAGGCTTAATGGTGTGCATATGACTATGCAGCAGGGCTGGCCTTGCTGCCAATGTGTAAAACAAGAGTACAGGAGTACAAAATGAGGCTTGTGAAGTGGATTTTCATGGGCCCATCCAGCATGTGGGCTCGAAGGCGTAATGGTGTGCATATGAATATGCAGCAGTGCAGACATTGCTGTCACTGTGTAAACAAAGGAGTACGGGAGTACAAAATAAATACTGTGAAGTGGATTTTCATGGGCCCATCCAGCATGTGGGTTCCAAGGTGTAATGGGGTGCACATGACTATGCAGCAGGGCAGACACTGCTGTCACTGTGTAAACAAAGGAGTACGGGAGTACAAAATAAATACTGTGAAATGGATTTTCAGGGGCCCATCCAGTATGTGGGTTCAAAGGCTTATTGGGGTGCATATGAATTGGTAGCAGGGCAGGTCTTGCATTCACTGAAACATTTTTCAATAGGCCCTCCTGGACATCTTATGAAAGGGGTATTGTGGTGCGTCATAATTCTTGGCAACCCATCCACTCACAGTGTAGGCTACAACAGTTTTGGAGACACACTGTTTAATAATGGCCCTTTAAGAAGATTAATGCCACCTGATGCACCAGTAAATATAGGCTCTGTGACTTTAAGAGTCCCTCCTTCATAAATGAAACAAGATAGGATTGCATATGTGTCAAACACCAAATGGCCAGCTAGGGTTGTTAAATGTAACAATAACATTTCTCAGTGTATGCATTTGTAGTGTTTGAAAACAATGTTAAAGTTGAAAAACGCTTCAAAAACACTGCGTCTGAACTAAGCCCAAGTGGGGAGAAACATTTTGGTCTGGGGTTAATTATTTGGCCTTACAGGCAAGTCATTAACCTGCAAAGGATGTAGCTTAGCATACTCCCCAGCAAAATACATTTTGGTTTCATTTTAGTGTGTTTTTTGTTGCATTGGGAAAAACGGCATGAATCTCAGAAAAAATTGTTTACTGCTGTGAACTAGGAGTCAGGAATGCCTCCAGGGGCGATCCCCATGATGTCCCTGTGTCACTTGAGCAGTGTTTCCACCATTTTCAGACGTTTTTAGACCTTAAAAGAACCCCCAGGGGGAGCACGGTAAAAATACTCGGGTCTCCCATAGACTTACATTGGGCTCATTGCTCGAGTCGAGTACCCGAGTATTCCAATTTGCTCATCCGGAGCAATGAGCACCCAAGCTTTTTAGTGCTTGCCCCTCACTAATAAAGGGCCATCAAAGAGTTAAAAAAATTAAAAAGCTTCAGAGCCATTATGCTAGCTTGGGATCCCCGATTCTGTTGAGGACTGGAAACGTTCTCCACATGCACGCATAAGACCACAACGTTGTAACCTTTGTTGTGCTTGCAAAAAGCTCTACTGGGCCTCAGCAGAGCCATGAGAGCTGGCTTGCCATTAAAAGCCCAGGGACATCAATGTGAGTGGTGGTGATAAGAGGATGTGACGAGGACTGACGGGTGTTGTTGATGATATTAGGAGAAAAAGAGTTGACCAATAGGGCTAGTATAAAGATATTTCTATTTTTTACATCTTTAAATTTTTATGATCTGGGATGCCTTGGGCCTCATCAATGCTGAATGTCCTGGCAAAATGTGAAGGGCGTGGATTTCAGAGCGAGTAATAGTGAACTGAAGATGCAACGATGACTGGATGCGTGATGGTGAGGTGCATAGGAGTCAGCTATGTGAGTGGTAAGGTTAGTATTAGGACTTTCTTTACTTTTTCCATTTTAAGTTTATTATGCCCTGCTGTCTCAAGAGACCCAGTGTATAATAAATTACATTCCATTTACAGAGATTCACTTCTCTCTTAATTGAATTTCCCGGGAAAATCTGAAAAATATTTAGAATTGAGAGTCCTCAGTGGTTGATACCTTTTAATGGCTAACTGAAAAGATAGTAACAAATTGCAAGCTTTCGAGACTACTCAGGTCCCTTCATCAGGCATAGACTAATAGAAATTCTGAAGATCACATATTTATGCACAATACAGCACAGAATTAGTGCCTTAGATAAGACAGGTGACATGAAGCAGAACTACCATTATGTGAGTGATAAACTGTTATGTACATAAATATTGGAACAGTTCATAGATAAGGAGTGTGAATGTTTTATTGTCCTCTGATTGGGGTCTGGTTCTATGTTATGATGCCCCCACATGGCATGTCTAGTCTTAACAATGGAGTGTTGCCTAAAGGGTAATAATGCAGAGAAGCCTAATGACATGTCCCTAGAGAATCTTGAGAGTAATGCCCGTGTTACCATAAGGATCATAAAAATGAACAGTAAACAAAAAGGCTCATGAAATTGTATGGTGGTTTGAATTACATAAAAAACAATACTCAGGGGAGCAGTGGGAATAAAATATGAGTAAAAACTGGAAACTTTTGACCTCGAGACATGTTCTTTTTAAAGGAATTGTCCTTAGCATCAAATTTCCTAAGCCCTCTAAATGGGCACGCAGATAACCAGGTCATAGTATACTTGAATAACGAGATACCTTGATAATTTTACAATGCATTATCTCAGAGAAATCCATAATTTTATCATATGTAAATGAGTTGTTCTGATCTATGAGCAGGACACTGATCTGCTTGAGAATCTGCCTCTAGAGCTTATTTTACATAAGGGGTGAGTTACCATTGTGATGTGTAATGGCCAATCTCTGCTCTCCTGATTTCAATGCAGAGATGAGTGTGGTTATGCATGACACATCTACAGGTTCCTCTCAATTCCATCTCAGGCAGTCAGTATTGTAATAGTGTTGAAATTCAGCAGAGCTCAGAGAGCTGCATGCAGCTGCTTACCTGTTTGTTATGAAACAGCGTTCTCTTCCACTGTCCTGTGTTAGTTACATATCTCACACTGGTAATGCCTCCTTTCATTTAAAATAATCTCTGGAGGCAGATTCCCATGCAGATCAGCGTCCGGCCCATAGCCTGGAACAGCTCATTTACATATAAGAAAAACTTGGATTTCTCTGGAATAAAACATTGGATCACAGACATCAAGGTATCATTTTATTCAGCTTTCTGTGTCCTACATGCCCATATAGATGGATTAGGAACATTGATCCTACTGACAGACTCCCTTTAAGCTTGATTACTCATTTCTCAATTAATATACTTAAATACTTCTAAAAGACATGACTGGAAAGCCTTTGACCTAATAGGTCAACTATAATTCCATCCACTAAAAGCACTGTTAAAACCCCAGTAGTCAACAGTGGGATGATTTATCAGCTGAAAGCTCTTATCTATCTATAAATCCACTTAGACTCTGTAAACGCTCACCGTTTCAGACATTTTTTAGCAGGAACTATGCTAAAAAAAACCCTATTGATTTCAGCACTTTCATAAAAAGCAACATTCTTGCACTTATACTTAAAACACATTGGTTCAAAATAAAGTAGAACAGTTCTCAACGCTCCAGTATCATTAATGTGTGAACCTGACATAACACTTGATATTTCAGACATCTACGGTATTTGTATATATTAAGCATCTGCATTGCCAGCAAGGACACAAGCAAATTAATGTCGGATCCTAATTTTAAATGCAGTTCAGCGGAGTAGACTAGATTAATTAAATTATAGTATTCTGTAAAACCTTCTCTAGTATTTTGCAGTTTAAATTCTGAAAAGTTTTCTTCCTGTATATATCATTATGGAGCAGTGATATTTCAGAAGACGATAACCTTTACTCTTTAAGAAGGTGCCATTTATGAGGCAATGATATTATTTACCACCCTTCCATCATTGCAGACATTTTGTTCAAAATTTGATCTTTTTGGTATGAACTTTAGATGACCTAATGTACTCCATGATATAATTATTATGGATAATTTCATCACCTTTTCAGAAAAAGCTATGGTACTTAATACAGTATAGAGCAATTAGGTATACGTGAATTATTAAAGCATTTTCAGAGTTTTGAAATCACTAAAGAACGCTGTGGTTTGAAAAGGAACTTGGTAATAGCACATAATTTCATCAGCATTCAATGTGTATTTGTGCCGGCTCCATATTGCACTATGAATACCTGTGAAGAAATGCTTGAAAAATTCTATGTATATGGCTTCCATTATGAAAAAAAGCATGGTACAATTAGGCTTTAGTATAGTGTTCAGCAAAAACCAACATCAAAGGGAGAACCTTCAAAGTAGTTCTGCAGCAAGTACAAATGGTATCAATGAAATGCACCTAACATTTTAATTCACCAGACAAAGTGTAATAAGAGCAGAATGGAGACATGCAAAGAGAAAGTACAAAGACATCCTCATTGAAATAGAACAGCGTAGAATGGGATGTAATGATAAATATCTCTAATGACACAAGCTTAAACAGTGTTCTGACGAATGAAGAAAAAATATGAGGCTTGCCGTCTTCCATTGTGCATCGTGTTGCCATCTGTTGCCCTGGTGTGAGGCTTACCTTGTGAAGTGGACTCACTAGGCCTAAGGTCTAGGTGGGTACATGGACTCAGGGAGTGAGTGCAGCTGGTAGGATGGCGAGTACGTGGCACACTCTGGAATCTTGGTAGCGGCAGGAAGGATGAAGTGGAAGTCATCAAGGAATGAGGCAAATTAAAGCACGATGTGCACAGAAGTTGGAGCATACCAAACTAAAGTCTTAAATCTCAATACTAAAACACAGGCATCTGTCATAATAGGTCTTAAATAAAATCATGGAGATCATCACTAAGACACGCCAGGCAACCTGCAAAACACAATATGGAGCACAACCGAGGGCAGAGGAAAAGGTGAAGGAAGCAGAGCCAGGAATACCTGGGACAGGTGTGTAACAACTGTACAGTCATGGCCAAAAGTATTGACACCCCTGCAATTCTGTCAGATAATACTTATTTTCTTCCTGAAAATGATTGCAAACACAAATTATTTGGTATTATTATCTTCATTTAATTTGTCTTAAATGAAAAAACAAAAAGAGAATGAAGGAAACAGCAAAACATTGATCATTTCACACAAAACTCCAAAAATGGGCCAGACAAAAGTATTGGCACCCTCAGCCTAATACTTGGTTGCACAATTTTTAGCCAAACTAACTGCGACCAACCGCTTCCGGTAACCATCAATGAGCTTCTTACAAAGCTCTGCTGGAATTTTAGACCATTCTTCTTTGGCAAACTGCTCCAGGTCCCTGATATTTGAAGGATGCCTTCTCCAAACTGCCATTTTTAGATCTCTCCACAGGTGTTCTATGAGATTCAGGTCTGGACTCATTGCTGGCCCCCTTTCAAGTCTCCAGTGCTTTCTCTCAAACCATTTTCTAGTGCTTTTTGAAGTGTGTTTTGGGTCATTGTCCTGCTGGAAGACCCATGGCCTCTGAGGGAGACCCAGCTTTCTCACACTGAGCCCTATATTATGCTGCAAAATTTGTTGGTAGTCTTCAGACTTCATAATGCCATCCACACGGTCAAGCAGTCCAGTGCCAGAGGCCGCAAAGCAACCCCAAAACATCAGGGAACCTCCGCCATGTTTGACTGTAGGGACTGTGTTCTTTTCTTTGAATGCCTCTTTTTTTCCTCCTGTAAACTCTATGTTGATGTCTTTGCCCAAAAAGCTCTACTTTTGGCTCATCTGACCAGAGAACATTCTTCCAAAACGTTTTAGGCTTTTTCAGGTAAGTTTTGACAAACTCCAGCCTGGCTTTTTTATGTCTCGGGGTAAGAAGTGGGGTCTTCCTGGGTCTCCTGTTGTGAATTCCGCTCTTGGGCTCCCTCCGGTGGTTGTAAGTGGCATTTTTGTGAGTTCTGCTCTTGGGCTCCCTCCGGTGGTTTTAAGTGGAATGGCTGCTCCTTGGATTTAGCAGTCAGCAGCTGCTTCCACTGATTGTCTATTCTGCTCGGCTATTTAGCCTGGCTCTTTCCTTCAGCTTGTGCCACTTGTCAATGGTTCCTGGTTGGATTCACATCTCTTTGGATTTCCCTGTTATCCTGACCAGTTCAGCAAAGTTAAGTCCTTGCTTGCTCTTTTCTGTCAACAGGTTGTGGACTTATCTGTTCTGTGCTTTCTATGTTTGTCCAGCTTGTCAGTATGAATTAATTCTGTGATGCTGGAAGCTCTGGGAAGCAGATTTACCCTCCACACCTTTAGTCAGGTGTGGAGATTTTTGTAAACTCTGTGTGGATTTTTTGTAGTGTTTTATACTGACCGCACAGTATTCCATCCTGTCCTATCTATCTAGCTAGACTGGCCTCCTGTGCTCATCCTGGTTTCATTCTGTGTATGTATTTTCCCTCTCCACTCACAGTCATTACTTGTGGGGGGATATCTATCCTTTGGGGATTTTCTCTGAGGCAAGATAGTTTTCCTGTTTCTATCTTTAGGGGTAGTTAGATTTTAGGCTGTGACGAGGTGCCTAGGGAGTGTCAGGAGCATCCCACGGCTAATTCTAGTGTTGTGTTGAGCTTAGGGACTGCGGTCAGTACAGGTACCACTTAATTTAGAGCTCGTCCCATGTTGCTCCTAAACCACCAGATCATAACAGTACAAGTGGCCAAAAATGAATTAAATGCATCTCAAAAGAAGGAAAAAATTCTGAGCCATTTTTTTTCTGTGCTCTATTTTGTCTTTTTTTTACCCCTTGATCTCTGGGTGGCTCAGGATTTATGCTCTGGCATGGATGTTCAGGGTTTGTTTTCTCGTGTGGATCAACTTGCTGCAAGAGTACAGAGTATCCAAGATTATGTTGTCTAGACTCCGGCTTTGGAGCCTAGAATTCCTACTCCTGATTTGTTTTTTGGGGACAGATCCAAGTTTTTGAACTTTAAAAAGAACTGCAAATTGTTTTTTTGCTTTGCAACCCCGTTCTTCTGGTGATCCCATTCAGCAAGTTAAAATCATCATATCCTTGCTGCGTGGTGACCCTCAGGACTGGGCATTCTCCCTTGAATCAGGGGATCCGGCATTGCTGAATGTAGACGCATTTTTTCAAGTGCTCGGATTATTGTATGAGGAACCTAATTCTGTGGATCATGCAGAAAAAACCCTGTTGGCCCTGTGTCAAGGTCAGGAAGCGGCAGAATTATACTGCCAGAAATTTAGGAAATGGTCTGTGCTCACTAAATGGAATGAGGATGCTCTGGCTGCTATTTTCAGAAAAGGTCTTTCTGAAGCCCTTAAAGATTTTATGGTGGGCTTCCCTACGCCTACTGGTTTGAGCAAATCTATGTCTCTAGCCATTCAGATTCAGATAGCAACAGGGTCTGTTCCGCAGGACTGGCGCATAGCAAATGTGGTGCCAATATTCAAAAAGGGCTCTAAAAGTGAACCTGGAAATTATAGGCCAGTAAGTCTAACCTCTATTGTTGGTAAAATATTTGAAGGGTTTCTGAGGGATGTTATTCTGGATTATCTCAATGAGAATAACTGTTTAACTCCATATCAGCATGGGTTTATGAGAAATCGCTCCTGTCAAACCAATCTAATCAGTTTTTATGAAGAGGTAAGCTATAGACTGGACCACGGTGAGTCATTGGACGTGGTATATCTCGATTTTTCCAAAGCGTTTGATACCGTGCCGCACAAGAGGTTGGTACACAAAATGAGAATGCTTGGTCTGGGGGAAAATGTGTGTAAATGGGTTAGTAACTGGCTTAGTGATAGAAAGCAGAGGGTGGTTATAAATGGTATAGTCTCTAACTGGGTCGCTGTGACCAGTGGGGTACCGCAGGGGTCAGTATTGGGACCTGTTCTCTTCAACATATTCATTAATGATCTGGTAGAAGGTTTACACAGTAAAATATCGATATTTGCAGATGATACAAAACTATGTAAAGCAGTTAATACAAGAGAAGATAGTATTCTGCTACAGATGGATCTGGATAAGTTGGAAACTTGGGCTGAAAGGTGGCAGATGAGGTTTAACAATGATAAATGTAAGGTTATACACATGGGAAGAGGGAATCAATATCACCATTACACACTGAACGGGAAACCACTGGGTAAATCTGACAGGGAGAAGGACTTGGGGATCCTAGTTAATGATAAACTTACCTGGAGCAGCCAGTGCCAGGCAGCAGCTGCCAAGGCAAACAGGATCATGGGGTGCATTAAAAGAGGTCTGGATACACATGATGAGAGCATTATACTGCCTCTGTACAAATCCCTAGTTAGACCGCACATGGAGTACTGTGTCCAGTTTTGGGCACCGGTGCTCAGGAAGGATATAATGGAACTAGAGAGAGTACAAAGGAGGGCAACAAAATTAATAAAGGGGATGGGAGAACTACAATACCCAGATAGATTAGCGAAATTAGGATTATTTAGTCTAGAAAAAAGACGACTGAGGGGCGATCTAATAACCATGTATAAGTATATAAGGGGACAATACAAATATCTCGCTGAGGATCTGTTTATACCAAGGAAGGTGACGGGCACAAGGGGGCATTCTTTGCGTCTGGAGGAGAGAAGGTTTTTCCACCAACATAGAAGAGGATTCTTTACTGTTAGGGCAGTGAGAATCTGGAATTGCTTGCCTGAGGAGGTGGTGATGGCGAACTCAGTCGAGGGGTTCAAGAGAGGCCTGGATGTCTTCCTGGAGCAGAACAATATTGTATCATACAATTATTAGGTTCTGTAGAAGGACGTAGATCTGGGTATTTATTATGATGGAATATAGGCTGAACTGGATGGACAAATGTCTTTTTTCGGCCTTACTAACTATGTTACTATGTTACTATGTTACTAGATTGATCGGCGTCTGCGCGAGCGTAAAGCTATGCACCATATGGCAGTGTCCTCTGAGCAGAGTCCTGAACCTATGCAATGTGATAGGATTTTGACTAGAACAGAACGGCAGAAATTCAGACGTCAGAATAGGCTGTGTTTTTACTGTGGTGATTCTGCTCATGTTATTTCTGATTGCCCTAAACGTACTAGGAGGGTCGCTAGGTCTATTACCATTGGTACTGTACAGCCTAAATTTCTTTTATCTGTGACCCTGATTTGCTCATTGTCGTCCTTTTCTGTCATGGCATTTGTGGATTCAGGCACTGCCCTGAACTTAATGGACTTAGAATTTGCCAGGCGCTGTGGTTTTTCCTTGCAGCCTTTGCAGAGCCCTATTCCTTTGAGGGGCATTGATGCTACACCTTTGGCCAAGGATAAACCTCAGTACTGGACGCAGATGACTATGTACATGGCTCCAGCACATCAGGAAAATTGCCGTTTTCTGGTGTTGCATAACCTGCATGATGTTGTTGTACTGGGTTTTCCATGGCTACTGGAACATAATCCGGTGCTGGATTGGAAAACTATGTCTGTGACTAGTTGGGGTTGTCAAGGGGTACATAGTGATGTTCCTTTGATGTCAATTTCCTCCTCCCCCTCTTCTGAGGTCCCTGAGTTTTTGTCGGATTTCCAGGATGTATTTGATGAGCCCAAGTCCAGTTCCCTTCCTCCAAATAGGGACTGTGATTGTGCTATTAACTTGATTCCTGGTTGTAAGTTCCCTAAGGGCCGACTTTTTAATCTGTCTGTGCCAGAGCATGCCGCCATGCGAAGCTATGTTAAGGAATCTTTGGAGAAGGGGCATATTCGGCCGTCTTCGTCACCATTGGGAGCGGGTTTCTTTTTTGTTGCTAAGAAGGATGGCTCCTTGAGACCCTGTATAGATTATCGTCTTCTTAATAAGATGACGGTCAAATTCCAATACCCCTTGCCTTTGCTTTCTGATTTGCTTGCTCAGATTAAGGGGGCTAGTTGGTTTACTAAGATTGACCTCTGAGGGGCATATAATCTTGTTCGTATTAAACAGGGTGACGAATGGAAAACTGCATTTAATACGCCCGAAGGCCATTTTGAATACCTTGTGATGCTATTCGGGCTCTCTAATGCTCCATCTGTGTTCCAATCCTTCATGCATGATATATTCCGCAATTATCTTGATAAATTCATGGTTGTATATTTGGATGATATTTTGATTTTTTCCGATGATTGGGAGTCTCATGTGAAGCAGGTCAGGATGGTATTCCAGATCCTTCGTGGTAATGCTTTATTTGTGAAGGGGTCTAAGTGCCTATTCGGAGTTCAGAAGGTCTCTTTTTTGGGTTTTATTTTTTCTCCCTCGTCTATGGAAATGGTTCCTGTTAAGGTCCAAGCCATTCATGACTGGATTCAACCCACATTAGTGAATTGCCTTCAAAAATTTTTGGGCTTTGCTAATTTCTATCGCCGTTTCATTGCCAACTTTTCCAGTGTGATTAAGCCCCTTACTGATTTGACGAAGAAAGGCGCTGATGTGACGAATTGGTCCTCTGCGGCTGTTGAGGCCTTTCGGGAGCTTAAACGCCGATTTACTTCTGCCCCTGTGTTGCATCAGCCGGATATTTCTCTTCCTTTTCAGTTTGAGGTTGACGCTTCTGAGATTGGGGCAGGGGCCGTTTTGTCTCAGAGGGATTCTGATGGTTCTTTGATGAAACCGTGTGCTTTTTTTTCCAGAAAGTTTTCGCCTGTGGAACGCAATTATGATGTCAGCAATCGGGAGTTGTTGGCTATGAAGTGGGCGTTTGAGGAGTGGCGACATTGGCTTGAGGGAGCTAAGCACCGCGTTGTGGTCTTGACTGATCATAAGAATCTGATTTACCTCGAGTCGGCCAAGCGGCTGAATCCTAGACAGGCTCGATGGTCCCTGTTTTTCTCCCGTTTTGATTTTGTGGTCTCGTATCTTCCGGGATCTAAGAATGTTAAGGCTGATGCCCTCTCTAGGAGTTTTTCGCCTGATTCTCCTGGAGTCCTTGAGCCGGTTGTCATTCTTAAGGAAGGGGTGATTCTTTCTGCTATCTCCCCTGATTTGCAGCGGGTGCTTCGGGAATTTCAGGCTGATAGGCCTGACCGCTGTCCAGTGGGGAAGCTGTTTGTTCCTGATGGATGGACGAGTAAGGTGATTTCTGAGGTTCATTGTTCAGTGTTGGCTGGTCATCCTGGAATTTTTGGTACCAGAGATTTGGTTACTAGGTCTTTTTGGTGGCCTTCCTTGTCGCGCGATGTGCGTGCTTTTGTGCAGTCCTGTGGGACTTGCGCCCGGGCCAAGCCTTGCTGTTCCCGCACTAGTGGGTTGCTTTTGCCGGTCCCTGAGAGGCCCTGGACGCATATTTCCATGGATTTTATTTCGGATCTTTGTTATGAACAGGTGATTCAGAACCACAATGGACCTAGTGGTTAAGAGCACACAAAGTGACCTGATAGTTACTAACATAGGACGAGCTCTGAGACGTGGGAACTCTGCTGACCGCAATCCCTAATCCTATCATACCACACTAGAGGTAGCCGTGGATTGCTCCTAACGCTCCCTATGCAACTTGGCACAGCCTGAGAAACTAGCTAGCCCTGAAGATAGAAAAATAAGCCTACCTTGCCTCAGAGAAATTCCCCAAAGGAAAAGGCAGCCCCCCACATATAATGACTGTGAGTTAAGATGAAAATACAAACACAGAGATGAAATAGATTTTAGCAAAGTGAGGCCCGACTTACTGAATAGACCGAGGATAGGAAAGATAGCTTTGCGGTCAGCACAAAAACCTACAAACAACCACGCAGAGGGGGCAAAAAGACCCTCCGCACCGACTAACGGTACGGAGGTGCTCCCTCTGCGTCTCAGAGCTTCCAGCAAGCAAGAAAAACCAATAAAGCAAGCTGGACAGAAAATATAGCAAACAAAAGTAACACAAGCAAAACTTAGCTTATGCAGGGCAGACAGGCCACAAGAACGATCCAGGAGAGAGCAAGACCAATACTGGAACATTGACTGGAGGCCAGGAACAAAGAACTAGGTGGAGTTAAATAGATCAGCACCTAACGACTTAACCTCGTCACCTGAGGAAGGAAACTCAGAAGCCGCAGCCCCACTCACATCCACCAGAGGAAGCTCATAGACAGAACCAGCCAAAGTACCACTCATGACCACAGGAGGGAGCTTGACCACAGAATTCACAACAGTACCCCCCCTTGAAGAGGGGTCACCGAACCCTCACCAGAGCCCCCAGGCCGACCAAGATGAGCCAAATAAAAGGCACGAACCAGATCGGCAGCATGAACATCAGAGGCAAAGACCCAGGAATTATCTTCCTGACCATAACCCTTCCACTTAACCAGGTACTGGAGTTTCCGTCTCGAAATACGAGAATCCAAAATCTTCTCCACTATATACTCCAACTCCCCCTCAACCAAAACCGGGGCAGGAGGATCAACGGATGGAACCACAGGTGCCACGTATCTCCGCAACAATGACCTATGGAATACGTTATGGATGGAAAAAGAAGCTGGAAGGGTCAAACGAAAAGACACAGGATTAAGAACCTCAGAAATCCTATAAGGACCAATGAAACGAGGCTTAAACTTAGGAGAGGAAACTTTCATAGGAATATAACGAGATGACAACCAAACCAATTCCCCAACACGAAGTCGGGGACCCACACAGCGCCTGCGGTTAGCGAAACGTTGAGCCTTCTCCTGAGACAATGTCAAATTGTCCACCACATGAGTCCAAATCTGCTGCAACCTATCCACCACAGCATCCACACCAGGACAGTCAGAAGACTCAGCCTGCCCTGAAGAGAAGCGAGGATGGAAACCAGAATTGCAGAAAAACGGCGAAACCAAAGTAACCGAGCTGGCCCGATTATTAAGGGCGAACTCAGCCAAAGGCAAAAAGGACACCCAATCATCCTGATCGGCAGAAACAAAACATCTCAGATATGTTTCCAAGGTCTGATTGGTTCGTTCAGTCTGGCCATTTGTCTGAGGATGGAAAGCCGAGGAAAAAGACAAATCAATGCCCATCCTAGCACAAAAGGCTCGCCAAAACCTCGAAACAAACTGGGAACCTCTGTCAGAAACGATATTCTCCGGAATGCCATGTAAACGAACCACATGCTGGAAGAACAATGGCACCAAATCAGAGGAGGAAGGCAATTTAGACAAGGGTACCAAATGGACCATCTTAGAGAAGCGATCACAAACAACCCAAATGACCGACATTTTTTGAGAGACGGGGAGATCTGAAAAAAAATCCATAGATATATGTGTCCAGGGCCTCTTCGGGACTGGCAAGGGCAAAAGCAACCCACTGGCACGAGAACAGCAGGGCTTAGCCCGAGCACAAATCCCACAGGACTGCACAAACGAACGCACATCCCGCGACAGAGACGGCCACCAAAAGGATCTAGCCACCAAATCTCAGGTACCAAAGATTCCAGGATGACCAGCCAACACCGAACAATGAACCTCAGAGATAACTCTACTTGTCCATTTATCAGGGACAAACAGTTTCTCCGCTGGGCAACGGTCAGGTCTATTAGCCTGAAATTTTTGCAGCACCTGCCGCAAATCAGGGGAGATGGCAGACAAAATTACCCCCTCTTTGAGAATACCCGACGGCTCAGACAAACCCGGAGAGTCGGGCACAAAACTCCTAGACAGGGCATCCGCCTTCACATTTTTAGAGCCCGGAAGGTACGAAACCACAAAGTCAAAACGGGAGAAAAACAGCGACCAACGAGCCTGTCTAGGATTCAACCGTTTGGCAGACTCGAGATAAGTCAAGTTCTTGTGATCAGTCAAGACCACCACGCGATGCTTAGCTCCTTCAAGCCAATGACGCCACTCCTCGAATGCCCACTTCATGGCCAGCAACTCTCGATTGCCAACATCATAATTACGCTCAGCAGGCGAAAACTTCCTGGAAAAGAAGGCGCATGGTTTCATCACCGAGCCATCAGAACTTCTTTGCGACAAAACAGCCCCTGCTCCAATCTCAGCAGCATCAACCTCGACCTGGAACGGGAGCGAAACATCTGGTTGGCACAACACAGGGGCAGAAGAAAAACGACGCTTCAACTCTTGAAAAGCTTCCACAGCAGCAGAAGACCAATTGACCACATCAGCACCCTTCTTGGTTAAATCAGTCAACGGTTTAGCAATACTAGAAAAATTATTGATGAAGCGACGATAAAAATTAGCAAAGCCCAGGAACTTTTGCAGACTCTTCAGAGATGTCGGCTGAGTCCAATCATAAATGGCCTGAACTTTAACAGGGTCCATCTCGATAGTAGAAGGGGAAAAGATGAAACCCAAAAATGAAACCTTCTGAACACCAAAGAGACACTTTGACCCCTTCACAAACAAAGAATTCGCACGCAGGACCTGGAACACCATTCTGACCTGCTTCACGTGAGACTCCCAATCATCCGAGAAGACCAAAATATCATCCAAGTATACAATCAGGAATTTATCCAGGTACTCTCGGAAGATGTCATGCATAAAGTACTGAAACACTGATGGAGCATTAGAAAGCCCGAATTGCATAACCAGGTACTCAAAATGGCCCTCGGGCGTATTAAATGCTGTTTTCCATTCATCGCCCTGTTTAATACGCACAAGATTATACGCACCACGAAGATATATTTTGGTGAACCAACTAGCCCCCTTAATCTGAGCAAACAAATCAGACAGCAGCGGCAAGGGGTACTGAAATTTGACTGTGATTTTATTTAGAAGGCGGTAATCAATACAAGGTCTCAGCGAACCATCCTTCTTGGCCATAAAAAAGAACCCTGCTCCCAATGGCGACGACGACGGGCGAATATGACCCTTCTCCAAGGATTCCTTTACGTAACTCCGCATAGCGGCGTGCTCAGGCACAGACAAATTAAACAGTCGACCTTTAGGAAACTTACTACCAGGAATCAAATCGATAGCACAATCACAATCCCTATGCGGAGGTAGGGCACTGGACTTGGGCTCATCAAATACATCCCGGTAATCCGACAAGAACTCTGGGACCTCAGAAGGGGTGGATGATGAAATAGACAGAAATGGAACATCACCATGTACCCCCTGACAACCCCAGCTGGACACAGACATTGATTTCCAATCCAATACTGGGTTATGGACTTGTAGCCATGGCAACCCCAACATGACCACATCATGCAGATTATGCAACACCAAAAAGCGAATATCCTCCTGATGCGCAGGAGCCATGCACATGGTCAGCTGGGTCCAGTACTGAGGCTTATTCTTGGCCAAAGGCGTAGCATCAATTCCTCTCAATGGAATAGGATACTGCAAGGGCTCCAAGAAAAACCCACAGCGCCTAGCATACTCCAAGTCCATCAAATTCAAGGCAGCGCCTGAATCCACAAATGCCATGACAGAATAGGATGACAAAGAGCAGATCAAAGTAACGGACAAAAGAAATTTCGACTGTACCGTACCAATGGTGGCAGACCTGTTGTGAATTCTGTGGCTGAATTCACTCCTGTGGTCACAAGTGGTACTGCAGCTTCTGAGCTTCCTCCCTCAGGTGTTCTGGTGAGCTCGTTGGCTGCTTTGTTATTTAACTCCACCTGATTCTGTCTTCCTTGCTCCTTGTCAATGTTCCAGTGTTGGATCTGAGCTTCTGGATCTTTCCTGTGGCCTGCTGCTCTGCTTAGATAAGTGCTTTTTGCTTTTGTTGCTACTTTTTCTGTCCAGCTTGTCATTTCGTTTTGCTGGAAGCTCTGAGACGCAAAGGGTGTACCGCCGTGCCGTTAGTTCGGCACGGTGGGTCTTTTTGCCCCCTTTGCGTGGTTTTTTGCTTTAGGGTTTTTTTGTAGACTGCAAAGTTCTCTTTGCTATCCTCGCTCTATCTAGAATATCGGGCCTTACTTTGCTGAATCTATTTCATCCCTACGTTTGTCTTTTCATCTTGCTAACAGTCATTATATGTGGGGGCTGCCTTTTCCTTTGGGGTATTTCCGTGAGGCAAGTCAGGCTTGTTTTTCTATCTTCAGGCTAGTCAGCTCCTCAGGCTGTGCCGAGTTGCATAGGTAGTGTTAGGCGCAATCCACAGCTGCCTTTAGTTGTGTTAAGGTTAGGTTCAGGTATTGCGGTCTACAGAGATTCCACGTCTCAGAGCTCGATCTATTGTTTTTGGGTTATTGTCAGATCACTGTATGTGCTCTGATTGCTGGCACACTGTGTCACTGGATTGCCTACATAACACAGACCTAGCGAACCGCTTAGTGCGCTTAGGACAATCGGAGATAGCATGAGTGGAATCACCACAGTAAAAACACAGCCCATTCTGACGTCTGTGTTTTTGCCGTTCAGCTCTGGTCAAAGTCCTATCGCACTACATAGGCTCAGGTCCATGCTCAGATAATACCGCCAAATGGTGCACAGTTTTACGCTCACGCAAGCGTCAACCGATCTGAATGGCCAAAGACATAGACTCATTCAGACCAGCAGGCATAGGAAATCCCACCATGACATCCTTAAGGGCTTCAGAGAGACCTTTTCTGAAAATTGCTGCCAGCGCACATTCATTCCATTGACTGAGCACAGACCACTTCCTAAACTTCTGACAATATATCTCTACCTCATCCTGACCCTGACACAGAGCCAGCAAATTTTTCTCTGCCTGATCCACTGAATTAGGTTCATCATACAGCAATCCGAGCGCCAGAAAAAACGCATCAATATTACATAATGCAGGATCTCCTGGCGCAAGGGAAAATGCCCAGTCTTGAGGGTCGCCACGTAATAAAGAAATAATGATCTTAACTTGTTGAACCGGGTCACCAGAGGAGCGGGGTTTCAAAGCCAGAAACAGTTTACAATTATTCTTAAAGCTCAGAAACTTAGCTCTATCTCCAGAAAACAAATCAGGAATAGGAATTCTTGGCTCCAACATAGAATTCTGAACCACAAAGTCTTGAATATTTTGTACTCTTGCAGTGAGATGATCCACACAAGAAGACAGACCTTTAATGTCCATCACTACACCTGTGTCCTGAACCACCCAAATGTCTAGGGGAAAAGAAAGACAAAACACAGTACAGAGAAAAAAAAATGGTCTCAGAACTTCTCTTTTCCCTCTATTGAGAAGCATTAGTACTTTGGGCCTCCAGTACTGTTATGAACAGGTGATTCAGAACCACAATGGACCTAGTGGTTAAGAGCACACAAAGTGACCTGATAGTTACTAACATAGGACGAGCTCTGAGACGTGGGAACTCTGCTGACCGCAATCCCTAATCCTATCATACCACACTAGAGGTAGCCGTGGATTGCTCCTAACGCTCCCTATGCAACTCGGCACAGCCTGAGAAACTAGCTAGCCCTGAAGATAGAAAAATAAGCCTACCTTGCCTCAGAGAAATTCCACAAAGGAAAAGGCAGCCCCCCACATATAATGACTGTGAGTTAAGATGAAAATACAAACACAGAGATGAAATAGATTTTAGCAAAGTGAGGCCCGACTTACTGAATAGACCGAGGATAGGAAAGATAGCTTTGCGGTCAGCACAAAAACCTACAAACAACCACGCAGAGGGGGCAAAAAGACCCTCCGCACCGACTAACGGTACGGAGGTGCTCCCTCTGCGTCTCAGAGCTTCCAGCAAGCAAGAAAAACCAATAAAGGAAGCTGGACAGAAAATATAGCAAACAAAAGTAACACAAGCAAAACTTAGCTTATGCAGGGCAGACAGGCCACAAGAACGATCCAGGAGAGAGCAAGACCAATACTGGAACATTGACTGGAGGCCAGGAACAAAGAACTAGGTGGAGTTAAATAGAGCAGCACCTAACGACTTAACCTCGTCACCTGAGGAAGGAAACTCAGAAGCCGCAGCCCCACTCACATCCACCAGAGGAAGCTCATAGACAGAACCAGCCGAAGTACCACTCATGACCACAGGAGGGAGCTTGACCACAGAATTCACAACAGATCTTCCTGTTTCCCAGAAGATGTCTGTTATCTGGGTTGTTTGTGACCGGTTCTCTAAAATGGTCCATCTGGTACCTTTGCCTAAGTTGCCTTCCTCCTCAGATTTGGTTCCATTGTTTTTTCAGCATGTGGTTCGTTTGCATGGCATTCCGGAGAATATTGTGTCTGACAGAGGCTCTCAGTTTTTCTCTAGGTTTTGGCGGGCCTTTTGTGCTAGGATGGGCATTGATTTGTCTTTTTCTTCGGCGTTTCATCCTCAGACTAATGGCCAAACTGAGCGAACTAATCAGACCTTGGAGACCTATTTGAGATGCTTTGTGTCTGCTAATCAGGATGATTGGGTGGCTTTCTTGCCGTTGGCAGAGTTTGCCCTTAATAATCGGGCTAGTTCGACTACTTTGGTTTCACCTTTCTTTTGTAATTTTGGTTTTCATCCTCGTTTTTCTTCTGGGCAGGTTGAGCCTTCTGATTGTCCTGGTGTGGATTCTGTGGTGGACAGGCTGCAGCAAATTTGGACTCATGTGGTGGACAATTTGACATTGTCTCAGGAAAGGGCTCAACGTTTTGCTAACCGCCGTCGGTGTGTTGGTCCCCGGCTTCGTGTGGGGGATTTGGTTTGGTTGTCTTCTCGTCATGTTCCTATGAAGGTTTCTTCCCCTAAGTTTAAGCCTCGGTTTATTGGTCCTTATAAGATTTCTGAAATTATCAATCCGGTTTCTTTTCGTTTGGCTCTTCCAGCCTCTTTTGCTATTCATAATGTTTTCCATAGATCTTTGTTGCGGAGATATGTGGTGCCCGTTGTTCCCTCGGTTGATCTTCCTGCCCCAGTGTTGGTTTAGGGAGAGTTGGAATATGAGGTTGAGAAAATTTTGGATTCTCATTTTTCGAGGCGGAGGCTTCAGTATCTTGTCAAGTGGAAAGGTTATGGCCAGGAGGATAATTCTTGGTTGTTGCCTCTGGTGTCCATGCCGCCGATTTGGTTCGTGCTTTTCACTTGGCTCGTCCTGATCAGCCTGGGGGCTCTGGTGAGGGTTCGGTGACCCCTCCTCAAGGGGGGGTACTGTTGTGAATTCCGCTCTTGGGCTCCCTCCGGTGGTTGTAAGTGGCATTTTTGTGAGTTCTGCTCTTGGGCTCCCTCCGGTGGTTTTAAGTGGAATGGCTGCTCCTTGGATTTAGCAGTCAGCAGCTGCTTCCATTGATTGTCTATTCTGCTCGGCTATTTAGCCTGGCTCTTTCCTTCAGCTTGTGCCACTTGTCAATGGTTCCTGGTTGGATTCACATCTCTTTGGATTTCCCTGTTATCCTGACCAGTTCAGCAAAGTTAAGTCCTTGCTTGCTCTTTTCTGTCCACAGGTTGTGGACTTATCTGTTCTGTGTTTTCTGTGTTTGTCCATCTTGTCAGTATGAATTAATTCAGTGTAGCTGGAAGCTCTGGGAAGCAGATTTACCCTCCACACCTTTAGTCAGGTGTGGAGATTTTTGCAAACTCTGTGTGGATTTTTTGTAATGTTTTATACTGACCGCACAGTATTCCATCCTGTCCTATCTATCTAGCTAGACTGGCCTCCTGTGCTCATCCTGGTTTCATTCTGTGTATGTCTTTTCCCTCTCCACTCACAGTCATTACTTGTGGGGGGCTATCTATCCTTTGGGGACTTTCTCTGAGGCAAGATAGTTTTCCTGTTTCTATCTTTAGGGGTAGTTAGATCTTAGGCTGTGATGAGGTGCCTAGGGAGTGTCAGGAGCATCCCACGGCTACTTCTAATGTTGTGTTGAGCTTAGGGACTGCGGTCAGTACAGGTACCACTTCCTTTAGAGCTCGTCCCATGTTGCTCCTAAACCACCAGATCATAACAGTCTCCTACCATACAGTCCCTTTTCATTCAGACGCCGATGGATAGTACGGGTTGACACTGTTGTACCCTCGGACTGCAGGGCAGCTTGAACTTGTTTGGATGTTAGTTGAGGTTCTTTATCCAACATCCGCACAATCTTGCATTGAAATCTCTTGTCAATTTTTCTTTTTCGTCCACATCTAGGGAGGTTAGCCACAGTGCCATGGGCTTTAAACTTCTTGATGACACTGCACACGGTAGACACAGGAACATTCAGGTCCTTGAAGATGAACTTGTAGCCTTGAGATTGCTCATGCTTCCTCACAATTTCATTTTCTCAAGTCCTCAGACAGTTCTTTGGTCTTCTTTCTTTTCTCCATGCTCAATGTGGTACACACAAGGACACAGGACAGAGGTTGAGTCAACTTTAATCCATGTCAACTGGCTGCAAGTGTGATTTAGTTATTGTCAGCACCTGTTAGGTGCCACATGTAAGTTACAGGTGCTGTTAATTACACAAATTAGAGAAGCATCACATGATTTTTCGAACAGTGCCAATATTTTTGTCCACCCCCTTTTTTATGTTTGCTGTGGAATTAAATCCAATTTGGCTTTAGGACAATACTTTTTTGTGTTTTCTCATTTAAGAAAAATTAAATGAAGATAATAATACCAAATAATTTGCATTTGCAATCATTTTTAGGAAGAAAATGAGTATTATCTGACAGAATTGCAGGGGTGTTAATACTTTTGGCCATGACTATACATCCTTCCTTGGACCAATTTTTTTTTGGTATTTACATATACCTCATGAAGAGGATAGTCCATCTCCAGTATGCGCTGTATGTCAAACACCTTCAATATTAACCCCTTTCTGACATCAGACGTACTATCCCGTCGAGGTGGGGTGGGCCCCTATGACCACCGACGGGATAGTACGTCATACGCGATCGGCCACGCTCACGGGGGAGCGCGGCCGATCGCAGCCGGGTGTCAGCTGCCTATCGCAGCTGACATCCGGCACTATGTGCCAGGAGCGGTCACGGACCGCTCCCGACACATTAACCCCCGGCACACCGCGATCAAACATGATCGCGGTGTGCCAGCGGTGCAGGGAAGCATCGCACAGGGAGGGGGCTCCCTGCAGGATTCCCTGAGCCCCCCGCAGCAACGCGATGTGATCACCGATCTTTGATGTCCCCTCATGGGACAAAGTAAAAAAGTAAAAAAAATTTTTTCCAAATGTGTAAAAAAAAATAAAAAGAAATATTCCTAAATAATGAAAAAAAATAAATATTATTCCCATAAATACATTTCTTTATCTAAATAAAAAAACAAAACAATAAAAGTACACATATTTAGTATCGCCGCGTCGGTAACGGCCCGACTTATAAAACTGGCCCACTAGTTAACCCCTTCAGTAAACACCGTAAGAAGAAAAAAAAAAACGAGGCAAAAAACAACGCTTTATTATCATACCGCCGAACAAAAAGTGGAATAACACGCGATCAAAAAGACAGATATAAATAATCATGGTACCGCTGAAAGCGTCATCTTGTCCCGCAAAAAATGAGCTGTGATGCAGCATCATCACCAAAAAAATAAAAAAGTTATAGTCCTGAGAATAAAGCGATGCAAAAATAATTATTTTTTCTATAAAATAGTTTTTATTGTATAAAAGCGCCAAAACATAAAAAATGATATAAATGAGGTATCGCTGTAATCGTACTGACCCGAAGAAAAAAACTGCTTATCAATTTTACCAAACGCGGAATGGTTTAAACGCCTCCCCCAAAAGAAATTCATGAATAGCTGGTTTTTGGTCATTCTGCCTCACAAAAATTGGAATAAAAAGCGATCAAAAAATGTCACGTGCCCGAAAATTTTACCAGTAAAAACGTCAACTCGTCCCGCAAAAAACAAGACCTCACATGACTCTGTGTACCAAAATGTGGAAAAATTATAGCTCTCAAAATGTGGTAACGCAAAAAATATTTTTTGCAATAAAAAGCGTCTTTCAGTGTGTGACGGCTGCCAATCATAAAAATCAGCTAAAAAACCCACTATGAAAGTAAATCAAACCCCCCTTCATCACCCCCTTAGTTAGGGAAAAATTAAAAAAAATGTATTTATTTCCATTTTCCCATTAGGGCTAGGGTTAGGGTTAGGGCTAGGGTTAGGGTTAGGGCTAGGGTTAGGGCTAGGGTTAGGGCTAGGGTTAGGGTTAGGGCTAGGGTTAGGGTTAGGGCTAGGGTTAGGGTTAGGGCTAGGGCTAGGGTTAGGGCTACAGTTAGGGTTGGGGCTAAAGTTATGGTTAGGGTTTAGATTACATTTACAGTTGGGAATAGGGTTGGGATTAGGGTTAGGGGTGTGGTTAGGGTTACTGTTGGGATTAAGGTTAGGGGTGTGTTTGGATTAGTGTTTCAGTTATAATTGGGGGGTTTCCACTGTTTAGGCACATCAGGGGCTCTCCAAACGCAACATGGCGCCCGATCTCAATTCCAGCCAATTCTGCGTTGAAAAAGTAAAACAGTGCTTCTTCCCTTCCGAGCTCTCCCGTGCGCCCAAACAGGGGTTTACCCCAACATATGCAGTATCAGCATACTCAGGACAAATAGGACAACAACTTTTGGGGTCGAATTTCTCCTCTTACCCCCGGGAAAATACAAAACTGGGGGCTAAAAAATAATTTTGGGGGGAAAGTTTTTTTATTTTATTTTCACGGCTCTGCGTTACAAACTGTAGTGAAACACTTGAGGGTTCAAAGCTCTCACAACACATCTAGATAAGTTCCTTAGGGGGTCTAGTTTCCAAAATGGTGTCAGTTGTGGGGTTTCTACTGTTTAGGTACATTAGAGGCTCTGCAAACGCAATGTGACACCTGCAGACCATTCCATCTAAGTCTGCATTCCAAATGGAGCTCCTTCCCTTCCGAGCCCTCCCATGCGCCCAAACGGTGGTTCCCCCCACATATGGTGTATCATCGCACTCAGGACAAACTGGGCAACAAATTTTGGGGTCAAATTTCTAATGTTACCCTCGGGAAAATGCAAAACTGGGGGCTAAAAAAATAATTTTTGTGGGAAAAATTTTTTTGTTTTATTTTTACGGTTCTGCATTATAAACTTCTGTGAAGCACTTGGTGGGTCAAAGTGCTCACCACACCTCTAGATAAGTTCCTTAGGGGGTCTACTTTCCAAAATGGTGTCACTTGTTGGGGGGTTTCAATGTTTAGGCACATCAGTGGCTCTCCAAACGCAACATGGTGTTCCATCTCAATTCCAGTCAATTTTGCATTGAAAAGTCAAATGGCGCTCCTTTGCTTCCGAGCTCTGTCATGTGCCCAAACAGTGGTTTACCCCCATATATGGGGTATCGGTGTACTCAGGACAAATTGTACAACAACTTTTGCGGTCCATTTTCTCCTGTTACCCTTGGTAAAATAAAACAAATTGGAGCTGAATTAAATTTTTTGTGAAAAAAAGGAAATGTTCATTTTTATTTAAACATTCCAAAAAATCCTGTGAAGCACCAGAAGGGTTAATAAACTTCTTGAATATGGTTTTGAGCACCTTGAGGGGTGCAGTTTGTAGAATGGTGTCACACTTGGGTATTTTCTATCATATAGACCCCTCAAAATGACTTCAAATGAGATGTGGTCCCTAAAAAAAAATGGTGTTGTAAAATGAGAAATTGCTGGTCAACTTTTAACCCTTATAACTCCCTAACAAAAAAAAAATTTGGTTCCAAAATTGTGCTGATGTAAAGTAGACATGTGGGAAATGTTACTTATTAAGTATTTTGTGTGACATATCTCTGTGATTTAATTGCATAATAATTCAAATTTGGAAAATTGCAAAATTTTCATAATTTTCACCAAATTTCCGTTTTTTTTCACAAATAAACGCAGGTACTATCAAAGAATTTTTACAACTATCATGAAGAACAAGATGTCACGAGAAAACAGTGTCAGAATCACTGGGATCCGTTGAAGCGTTCCAGAGTTATAACCTCATAAAGGGACAGTGGCCAGAATTGTAAAAATTGGCCCGGTCATTAACGTGCAAACCACCCTTGGGGGTAAAGGGGTTAATAAAATAAGAAGACATTATTGTCTTCTGAAGTTCTGATCTCGGAGTAAAGCAATGACTAACAATCTCTGCTTTCCATAGACATACCCAGGGTCGAATTGACAGAAATGGATTGCGTCACAGTCGTAATAGGCCAACAACCTAGCAGAGGCAGATGGCTGACTTGTGTGCCCATCGAAGGCGGCGCATGACAGTGACGTCGCCAGCGTATGATGTCAATGCCAAGGGACCTAAGAGGCACAGCCAGGGGCATGGAACGTAATCCCCCTAGGTCCCTTGGCCCTGGCTAGGCCCCTTGCCCAGGCTAGACCCTTGGATAGGCCCTTTATCCCTGGCTAGGCCCCCTTGCCTTGGCTAGGCCCCTGGATAGGCCCCCTGGCCCTAGCTAGGTCCCTTTGCTCTGGCTAGACCCTCTGGCCCTGGATAAGCCCCCGGCTAGATTCTCTAGCCCTAGCTAGGCCCCCTGGCCCCTCGGTCATGCTCCTTAGGTTCTCCTGCTGTGCCCCTTAGGTCTCTTGGCCCTGGCTGTGCTCCTTAGGTCCCTTGTCCCTGGCTGTGCCCCCTATCATAGGGCCAAGGGATTTAGGGGCAAAGCCAGGGTCAAAAGACATAGGGGGCACATTACAAAGTAAAGGGGGCCAGGATGAGGCACTTAAGGGGAACCTGTCATGTCTCTCATGTCCTTCAATCTAGTAGCTTTCACTTAGTTATGAGTAAACTCCCTCCCAAAGCAGCCCTGTATAACGTTTTTCTGTAAAAATGAGGATTGAAAAAAGCATTTATATTGTCCCTTTTCCCATACTAATAAGGATTTTGACTAGTCAGGGGATCATTAGTTGCCCTAGACTACTCAACCTCTTTCCATGTTATTATGGGCCTCAGAGGTGTAGTGCGCATGTCAGGACGTTCAGAGGATGGCTTCCGGATATGCGTAGTGCGCCTCTCAAGCTGGGAAGCATACACCTGGCTGCAGAGGTGCAGTGATGGTGCCAAAATGTGCAGCGCATGTGCACGAGATTTGCAGTGGCTGTCAATGACGACAGCTCCTGCACTTTATATTATCACATGCAAGGGTGTAATAACTTGGAAAGAAGACTGACAAGTCAGGGGCAACTAACACCCCATTGACTAGTCAAAGCACTCATTAGTATAGGAAATTAGGGCAATATAAATGCTTTTTAAAACCTCCTTTTCACAGAAAAATACAGGGCTGTTTAGACAGGAAGTTTACTCATAAACAAGTGAATTCTGCTGAGTTGGAGGGCATGGGTGACTTGACAGGTTCCGTTTAATTACTGTATGGAGGCCAGAATGATCAACATACATTATTAGTTTATTACTGCTGTAATATAATTTACTTTTATGAGACTATTTGCCATGGGAGAACAAAAGGGGCTCCTGTCGCTTTTTTTCCTCATATGGCATAGTGTAGAAGCCAGAGAAAAAGTGGGGAATGTGCTCTGCAAGAAAACAGCTATAAATGACTGTAGAGACGAGTCCTAACAGGAACTTTTCTTTCCGGCATCACCTACTCTGCACCTCTATCTGTCCTTAGCAACATTGTCCCCTACATAACTTACAGCTCTGGGGACCAAGCTTCACCTGTGGGAAGCCATACCATCCTTGTTGCAGTACCTTCATCCCCAGTGGACCCCATTACACAGCGTCGGTCATCCCTGACCGAACACCACAGGTGGTGTCACGAACAAACTTTATTTCAAATAACCCCTTTAAAGTCCTTCCCTTTTACTTGGATGCCCAGGGCCACGGACCGGGTCACTGCCACCATGACCACCCCTTTAATGACCACTGGACCCGGCACCGAGTACCCCTTGGTCCTGGCTGGGTGTTCCAGTTACTTCTGGTGATCTAGTGAGTTAGGCTCTATCTTTGCCCAGTGGTTATCTACATGTGAGCAAACAGATGCAACTCAAGAGTAAGGGTCTATTCACATGGACCAAACACGGCCATGATACGATTGCTGACTGGTAGACTTTCACAGATCGGCGGCCATTTAAATGCCTGATTACATAGGCTGACCAAAGTAAATGATAGGCATTTAGTGATTTATACTACAAAGCTTAGTGCACAAAGGTTGCCATAGTTCTCATCAGTGCGAGTCTTGTTTATATAGTATGATGTGCTTCTGAGAACGATGATCTTTTGTGCTGCACAAAGATCATTTCACTCTATAAACAAGCGTTTTGCTCATTCATTGTGTGATTGATAGCCTGTTTACATGGCAAGATAATTGTGAAGCTAGCGTTTTTAACAATGCATGCTGCTTAAGAGAACACTTTATGAGATTTCAAGTACCACCAGAAATAAAGATATCATGCAAAATACCACTGCTGGGAACCTACATGATCACTTCTTTTTGCATAAAAGGATAACTGCTTTTCTAGAAACTAATTATAACTAACCAGTATGTGCATTATGGTCTCAGTGGGTGCCTCTGTCCTTCCAATTAGAACCATACAAGATACGTCTCTTCTCATCAGACAGTATCACCAGATGATTGCAGCGTTCTGGGGGCACAGGGAAGCATCGCGCAGGGAGGGGGTCACATTGCATTGCTCCGAGGGTCTCCTACCTCCTCCTCCCTGCAGGCCCAGATTCAAAATGCGGGGGGCCTTCAGGGTCCTGCAGGGAGGTGGCTTGCAAGTACCTCCTCAGAGCAAGCGCCGGCAAGCCTCCTTCAGTGCCTGTGTGATCGCTGATCTAACACAGTGCACTGCAAAGTGTCAGATTAGCAATCTGTCACTATAATGTGTAAAAAGTAAAAAAAAATATATATATATATATTTACATGTGTAAAAAAAATAAAATTCCTAAATAAAGAAAAAAAAATATTGTGCTAGGGTTCGAGTTCCTGCCTCTGCACAGGGGGAATCTCGGGCCATCTCCGCTGCGGTCTCCCATTCTTCTCCTGCCGCAGTGGAGCCTGCTCAGCGGAGACGTCGATCCCAGCGTCTCGCTCAGTCTGACTCTGTGCGAAGAGTTACTGCTGCATTTCCTGCTTCTGCCATTGAAGTCAGTGCTGGGCAGCGGCGAGCAGATGCTTCTGGGACTAATTACTGCTTTTCACGTTCTGAACATGCCCAGAGCAAGATCTCTCAGTGGAGATCGAGGTTCGCATGATCAGATACTGCAGCTAAGGTCATTGGTCCTTCTTGGAAGGTCCGTGTAGGTGCTAGGACTAAGTCCTGCTTTGCACTCTGAGCATGCCCAGGGCAAGATATCTAAGTGGAGATCTGGGGTCACATGCTCAGTTACTGCAGCTACGCCATTGGTCCTTCTTTGAAGGTCCTAAACGTGCTGCAACTATTTAAGGCTTGCATGGCCGCACGGCCATGCACTAGTATTGTCTTTTGTTATGTGCTTTGCGCCAGTGTGGTCACAAGAGAGTGTGTTCAGGGACCCGGCTGAAATACACCCCTAGAATGCTGGCTCCTCCGGCGAGGAGTTTTGTGTACATGCGTGACCACTGACTGCTCTCTGTTTGGGCAGTTAGCCTGTGCCTCTGTGGAGTCTAACAGGGCACAGTGCTTCTCTGTCACGGCTACTCGGTGAATTAACTGAGTTAGTCTATACCGCCATATAGTACCGCCGTTTGCTAGCAGCAGGTACTCCTGCACTGTGGACCCCGGGCTGTGAACGCACCAATATCAATAAAAACATCTCTATTTACTCGGTGCGTTCCACTAGGCCTAACATATTGTTCCAATAAATACATTTCTTTATCAAAATAAAAAAACAAAGGTACAAATATTTAGTTTTGCCACGTCCGTAACGACCCGACCTATAAAACTGTCCCACTAGTTAACCTCTTCTGTGACCATCATAAAAAACGAGGCAAAAAATGACACTTTATTATCATACCACTAAACAAAAAGTTGAATAATACGTGATCAAAAAGATGGACATAAATATCCATGGTACTGCAGAAAACGTCATCTTGTCCCTCAAAAATCGAGCCACCATACGGCATCATCAATGAAAAAATAAAAAAGTTATAGTCCTCAGAATAAAGCGATGCCAAAATAATTATTTTTTACATAAAATAGTTTTTATCGTATAAAAGCGCCGAAACATAAAAATAAATAAATGAGGTATCGCTGTAATCGTTCTGACCCGAAGAATAAAACTGCTTTATCAATTTTACCATACGTGGAACAGTATAAGCACCACCCCCAAAAGAAATTCATGAATAGTTGTTTTTTGTTCATTCTACCTCACAAAAATCAGAATAAAAAGCGATCAAAAAATGTCACGTGCCTGAAAATGGTACCAATAAAAACGTCAACTCGTCCCGCAAAAAAAAAAAAACCTCACATGACTCTGTGGACCAAAATATGGAAAAATTTAAGCTCTCAAAAAGTGGAGACGCAAAAACTATTTTGCAATTCCCTTTGTTTGTTAGGGAAAAATAATACAATTTAAAAAAAAATTATTTCCATTTTCCAATTAGGGTTAGGGTTAGGGTTGGGGCTAAAGTTAGGGTTAGGGTTGGGGCTAAAGTTAGGGTTAGGGTTGGTGCTAAAGTTAGGGTTAGGGTTGGGGCTTAAGTTGGGGTTAGGGTTGGGGCTAAAGTTAGGGTTAGGGTTGGGGCTAAAGTTAGGGTTAGGGTTGGGGCTAAAGTTAGGGTTGGTGCTAAAGTTAGGGTTAGGGTTGGGGCTAAAGTTAGGGTTAGGGTTGGGACTAAAGTCAGGGTTGGGGCTAAAGTTAGGGTTTGGATTACATTTAAGGTTGGGATTAGGGATGGGATTAGGGTTAGGGGTGTGGTTAGGGTTATGGTTGGGATAAGTGTTAGGGATGTGTTTGGGTTAGGGTTTTAGTTAGAATTTGGGGTTTCCACTGTTTAGGCACATCAGGGGCTCTCCAAATGTGACATGGCAGCCGATCTCAATTCCAGCCAAAATTAAACAGTGCTCCTTCCCTTCCGAGCTCTCCCGTGCGCCCAAACATGGGTTTACCCCAACATATGGGGTATCAGCGTACTCAGGACACATTGGACAACAACTTTTAAGGTCCAATTTCTCCTGTTACTGTTGGGAAAATGCAAAACTGGGGGCTAAAAAATTATTTGTTTGGGAAAAAAATGATTTTTTATTTTCATGGCTCTGCGTTATATACTGTAGTGAAACACTTGGGGGTTCAAAGTTCTCACAACACATCTAGATTAGTTCCTTGGGGGGTCTAGTTTCCAATATGGGGTCACTTGTGGGGGTTTCTACTGTTTAGGTACATCGGGGCTCTGCAAATGCAATGTGATGCCTGCAGACCAATCCATCTAAGTCGGCATTCTAAACGGCGCTCCTTCCCTTCTGAGCTCTGCCATGCGCCCAAACGGTGGTTCCCCCCTTATATGGGGTAACAGCGTACTCAGAACAAATTGGACAACAACTTTTGTGGTCCAATTTCTCCTGTTACCCTTGGGAAAATTCAAAACTGGGGGCTAAAGAAAATTTTTGTGTAAAAAAAATAATTTTTATTTTTACGTCTCTGCGTTATAAACTGTAGCGAAACACTTGGAGGTTTAAAGTTTTCACAACACATCTATGTAAGTTCCTTAGGGGGTCTTCTTTCCAAAATGGTGTCAATTGTGGAGGGTTTCAATGTTTAGGCACATCAGGGGCTCTCCAAACGCGAAGTGGGGTCCTATCTCAATTCCAGTCAATTTTGCATTGAAATGTCAAACGGCGCTCCTTCCCTTCTGAGCTCTGCCATGCACCCAAACAGTGGTTTACACCCACATATCGGATATCAGTGTACTCAGGACAAATTGCACATCTTTTGGGGTCCAGTTTCTTCCGTTACCCTTTGGAAAATATAAAATTGGGGTCAAAAAGATCATTTTTTTCAAAAAATATGTTTTTTATTTTTACGGCTCTACATTATAAACTTTTGGAGCTGAAGTACAGTACATTTTTGTGAAAAAAAAGTTAAATGTTCATTTTTTTAAACATTCTAAAAATTCCTATGAAATACCTGAAGGGTTAATAAACTTCTTGAATGTGATTTTGAGTACCTTGAGATGTTCAGTTTTTAGAATGGTGTCACACTTGGGTAATTTTCTATCATATAGACCCCTCAAAGTGACTTCAAATGTGATTTGGTCCTAAAAAAAATGGTGTTGAAAAAATCAGAAATTGCTGATCAATTTTTTGACCCTTATAACTCCCTAACAAAAAAAAATGTTGGTTCCAAAATTGTGCGGATGTAAAGTAAACATGTGGGAAATGTTACTTATTAAGTATTTTGTGTGACATATCTCTGTGATTTAAGGGCATTCAAATTCAAAGTTGGAAAATTGGAAAATTTTCAAAATTTTTGCCAAATTTCCATTTTTTTTTTTTCACAAATAAACGCAGGTAATATCAAATAAATTTTACCACTATCATGAAGTACAATATGTCACAAGAAAACAATGTTAGAATCATCAGGATCCGTTGAAGCGTTCCAGAGTTATAACCTCATAAAGGACAGTGGTCAGAATTGTAAAAATTGGCCCGGTCATTAACGTGCAAACCACCCTTGGGGGTAAAGGGGTTAAACTGTACTATTTATGTGTAGGTTGGCATAACCAAATCTGCCCCTTAGTTTTAGTTGTAGTATTTAGAGTTTGACAATGGTAAAAGTTCTTAGATAATGCTAACGGGCAGCAGACTGTAGCTCTACTAGGATTATGCATTGTTACTATATGACAGATTTAATTTCCTTTTAAAATGAGAAACTGGTTAGCATATCAGCAAAGTAATTTCAATGTTATTATTTCCATATCTACAATATCCATAGTGAATGGAGGAAATCATGTTTTGTTCCCATTCATCAGGAAAAGTTCAGGAACTATCAGCACTCTAATAACAGATATCACAGCCTTGTTTCATGATTATTATTTCATTTATGTATGCTTTCTGTATATAGATGGAAACAATCCTGGTCCGAGAAATGAATTAATCATATGCTGTCTCAATACACCCAGTAATACTGGGACATATCTAATTGTAATTGAGAGAAGGGAATGTAGAGGGTATTAAGGATATTTCCATCATTGCCGTTCTAGTGCATCGGCTAAAGATTGCCATCAATCAATTAATCAAATGTTATTTAAATACCTACAGGTACAAATGAGCTGCTGTTGAAAGAAAAACAGGATTAAGATAGAGAGGATGGTGCACAGTGTGTTTCGTGCAATCATTTCACCTGCTTGTTATCCTTTGTTCTAATAAGGCACACAGCTCTATGACGTGGCAGCAAGTTTCCTTACGCTGGGCAATGGCGCAGAACAGCATAGTTCAGAAGACTGCCAATTAGAATTAATGTAGATTAGTTCTTCTTGTCCGGGCATGGCAATCTGTAATCTAATTGCTTCCTGGGATTCTAGTTAGACCTATATCACTAAGACCCTTTTTATTCAGAAGTGCTCTAACACTTGTTCAGTGCCACCTGCAATGTATTTTAGATTAGCAAATGAAATAAATTACAGTGAAAGGCTGCTTATCCAAAGGTAAGATTTATATCATGCCGTTCATTTTCTCCTATTTTACACTTTACATCACTGCTTCTGAGATGAGAAAAAAGTAAATGTATCTGTACCACATTTACACAAAGGCTCTAACTATAGGTGCGTGCAGTGATGGTAGTGTACCACCAATAGCAATGTTAGCATAATAGTAATACACTGTTATTATTATACTTGGTGGATGAAAAGGAGCAGGTAAGACATGAAGGAAAGGAGCAACAAGGAAGGGATGGAGAAATGACAGAAGCTTTAGAATATTCACATGATATGCCGAGAGTACCTCATTGAGAAGACCACCTCTTTATTGAGACCAGATTTTCTACGACATATCTTCAGTTCCATCACATGCTATGCATACTGGCCATTTTGTTTGTGAGGACCATTCATCTAGAAGAATTCAAATTCAAAGGTTCATCTCAAACGGTTGTCAGTCAGTATACCGCATGGGAACCCGTCAGCTGGTTCGTGCTGCCCAACCCACGGGATGATGAATCCGAGACCGACTCTTGCATTCCAAAGATCTATGTTTTATTCTGAAATGTAGGAAGGTCTCTCTCCGTACACCACACATATGGACTAACTTAGCTCGGAGAAGCTGACCTGCTTCATGGGCAAATATTGCTCCTCTAAATATGTAATGAGTTCTAAATATCTGTGTAGCATAATACAACACAATTTATTGCAATAGTCTCAGAAAGACAAAATGCATCCAATCCCTTTCATACCTTTGGGTAGCTTGTAGATCTAGACATACTATTCCATCAAAGTTGATCTTGAGGGCACTACCAATGTAATTGTGGGTGGTAAGATGACTGCATTACACAGCCACTCTATCTCAGCAAATAAAACTCTTCATCCCGGATGTTACAGCTCTCAGTTCCATGATCAAGACTGATCTTGTCACTATGCAGAAATATATCAAAGGGTTGTCTCTTTAAAAGTCTGTTTGAGAGATCTAGTGGTATGCTTTAAAATGTATCCATGCATGCATATGTGTACAACTACAATATATTGGCATATATTTGTTAGGAAAATATGCTTTTACAGCTTATTGAAATTCCTTTATCGGATGAGAATAAAAGAATAAACATTTTGTAAAAAAAAAATCTAAAATATAACCCTTACATACTGTATTACACATATAAACACTAAATGTAGGCAAGTAATACCGGAATATTGTTTTTTTTTTTTTTTTTGCTTGTCTCTCCAAATTTAACTCATTAAAAATTAAACTCTAACTCATATGCACATGTAAAAACTACAGCGTGTCCCGCAAAACAAAAAGGCCCTATACTGATGCGTTTATGCAAAATTTATTTAAAAAAAAGATATTATTTCAGCAAAAGGGAGAATCCAAATATTTTGTGTGGTCAAGGCCAAAATTGACCACCAGGTGACACGATGTTAACTTAAAAACTTGGGATATGGCACAATCTTGTTCAATCTTGTTCTAATTTAATTTGTACCTGAAATTCAGAAATTAAAGTTTAGCAAAAATGTTGCAACTTTTGGTGGTGTCTCACCAGCACTGACCAGATCTGCTAGAAAATGTGGAGCATGGGTGGTATGAGGTGTGGCAAAGACCGCTTGCCAAATTCTTTAAACGTTACACTGTAACATCTCAGAGTAAAACGTTTAGCGAGGGAAGGACAGAGAGTTACAGGAGCAGGGAGAGTGGCTGAATACAGTGTCTAGGCAATGATTAGGGCTTGGCAGTTTGTTGCTAAATATATAACTGCTGTAGGTGACCATATTTTTTCGTGGTGGAAATAATGACTATATTGTCATCCATATAGTTTAAAGGGTTTTGTGTGAAAATATGATGTTTTGAAATTTGTAGAAGCCACTTGGCCGTCTACAGATGCCCAAATTTGTTTGTTCCAAAATTTGACTATTGGCATCCATACAGTTTAACATGCTGTGTCTGAAATTATTTTGGTTTTAAACTTTTAAAAACCGCTTGGCATGCTGCAAGTGGCCACATTTTTTGTACCAAAAATTGACTATTGTCATTCATACAGTTTAACGTGCTTTGTGTGAAATTTCGGTTCTGAAGCCACACAAGTGCGAACAGGTGGTTGGTTGGATAGCATATAATGCTTCCAGCATGCTTGCCAGTACCACCCAGTCTTCCATGAGGTCCAATCTCACCACCCGACAGTCTAGATTACTTAGGGTATGTGCACACGTTCAGGTTTTTTTGTGTTTTTTTTTTTGCGTTTTTTCACGATAAAATTGTGATAAAAACGCATTACAAACTGCAGACATATGCATCCTATCATTTAGAATGAATTCTGCAAGTTTTGTGCACATGATGCGTTTTTTTCCGCAAAAAAAACGCATTGCGGTAAAAAAGCAGCATGTTCATTAATTTTGCGGATTTTTCAAGTTTTTCACGCTATTCTATACATTTGGAAAAACGCACAAAAAAGCGTCAAAAACGCGAAAAAAACGCATGTGGATTTCTGGCAGAAATGTCAGTTTTTTGTCAGGAAATTTCTGCTAGAAAATCCTGACGTGTGCATATACCCTTAATCCTCACCTTCCTCCCATCATATTGAGTCCCAGGAGACCAGTGATTCCACAATACAACACTCTGAGGAGCTCTTTACATTATCATTTCTTGATTAAAGCATCTCACTCGGTATGTTCCAAGAGTGACAAAAGGACTTGTTTAGTTAAGCAGAAAACTTAGAGCGGCCACGGGCACAAGAAGATGACGGTGGGGAATGACAATTTTTTTCTATAGAGGTAGATGATGATGAGACACAGTTGCTGATTAGTCAGATTATTGTTAAGTCACCAACTCAGGAGGACCAGGGCGCTGCAGTGGAAGACAATGTCGATGATGTAATCACTGACTCAGCCTGTGAAACTTGCATGCAGAGCGAGGCCAGCCATGATGAGGGGGAGGGACAAGTTGTACAACTGTTCCGCAGAGCACTGACACTCGTGAATTTCTCTGTCAAAGGTTAGTTGTTTCCAGTCTGGGACATTTCTAAAGAGATTTCTGAGACAAAAAAAATGGTAATTTGCAACCTGTGCCGTGACAAGATCAGCAGAGGCCTAACCACTAAGAGCTTAACCACCACCAGAATGATCATGCACATGTCATCTAAGCACCTGACTCGATGGGCCGAACGCCTGGGTCCACAATTGCTGCCACCATGTAATACCATCTGCTCAGAATGGATTGGGTAAAAAGAAAGAGTTGAAGATTAAAGAGGAGGAGAAACATTAGCAGGTTTCTAGAAAACACACAAGCTTCGTCTCGTCTCTCCTATGTGGATGAGCTGAGAAGGTGAATGAGAAGGAATGGAAGGAGGAGATGAAAAGTTGGCAAGATGGTGGAGGCAAGGTAGTTTGGCTGTAGGGAGCTTTGCAAATATGGCTGCTTTTAAATACTGCTGCCTTTCCCGTTATGATCAAATTTCTGTATATTCATATACAGTAGCCTCCTCATCATCTTCTGTTCTCCCAAAGCATCACCCTCCACCTCTTCCTGCCTTGATAGCACAGTTCAGTCCACATACATATCTGAGTCTCATCAGGATCACAACCTCCAAAGGTTAACGTCGGGTGATGAGGGTATGGATTCTGCTTGGACTCTACTTAGTCAGGCTCTGGATCTAACTGAAAAAAAATTGGGACATCGGTTCAGATGCTTTCCTCCTCTTGATTCTGTGAATCTTTGTAGCAGACCTCTGATGTCCATGAAATAGAATGTATGAACAGCTCTACAGACTCGCCCATCTGTGGTTCCCCATAGTCAGTTGGACAATTGAAGAGTGGTGCCATCTCTGAGGATTGCACTGTGTTTGATGTTAAGGTGGAGGAAGAGGAGGAGAGGCCAATTGATGCAGTGCTTGCCATCCACTGGAGCACATGCTCTTTCTGGCCCTCATCTTCAAAGTATACAGCTGTGTGGCTGCCAAAGAAAGAAAGTCGACTAACTCATCCCGTTACAGATTTTGGCAGGTGTCTTTGTGTGTTTGTTTGTTTGTTCAGTAGAGCTTTCATTAACATTGTCAACTAACCCACGTAAACCTTGAACATCAAGCATATTCCCCCTTCCACCATGACCGCGCTTTTTCAAACTCATGTTGTTTGTACCCTTCCCCTCTTTTAACCAGCTGTTTCACAACCTTAGGCCCAGACCTGTTGGTTACCTGTCACTAAATTAACAATCAGTATTTATTTGCTTAGAAAGTGTGTTTGGACCACACTATTATCAGATAGGATTCACATTCAGAAACTTGGCCTGGTGTATGGAACACACTATTAGCAAAAAGGATTTAGATTCTGAAATATGGACTCCTGCCTCAAACATAGTGTTAGCACAAATGATTTTGATTTTGAAATGTGTACTCCTGCCTGCACCACAGTATTAGCACAAAGGATTTATATTTGGAAATATGGACTACTGTCTTCACCACAGTATTAGAACAAACGACTTATATTCTGAAATATAGACTCCTGCCTGAACCACAGTATTAGCACAAATTATTTCAATTCTGAAATGTGGACTCCTGCCTGCACCACATTATTAACACAAATTATTTGCATACTGAAATATGGACTCCTACCTGGACCACAGTATTAGCACAAATGATTTTGATTCTGAAATGTGGACTCCTGCCTGCCCCACAGTATTAGCACAAATGATTTAGATTATGAAGTGTGGACTTCTGCCTGCACCACGGTATTAGCACAAATGATTTAGATTTTGAAATGTGGACTCCTGCCTGCACCACAGTATTAGAACAAATGATTTAGATTCTGAAATATGGACTCTTGTCTACACCCCTTTTTAGAACAAACAATTTAGATTTTTAAATGTGAACTCCTGCCTGCACCACAGTATTAGCACAAATGATTTAGTTTCTGAAATGTCGACTCCTTACTACACCATGGTATTAGCATAAATGATGTACAATCTGAAATGTAGACTCCTGCCTGCACCACGGTGTTATCAAAAATGATCTGGATTATAAAATGTGGACTTAGATTCTGATATGTGGACTCTTGCCTGCACCACAGTATTAGACTTAACAATTTAGACTTTGAAATGTGGACTCCTGCCTTCACCACAGCATTAGCACAAACAACTTAGATTCTGAAATGTGGACTTCTGAGTTCACCACAGTATTAGACCAAACAATTTAGATTTTGAAATGTGGACTCCTGCCTGCACCACAGTATTAGCACAAACAATTTAGAATCTTAAATGTGAACTCCTGAGTTCACTACAGTATTAGAACAAATGATTTAGATTCTGAAATGTGGACTCCTGCCTACACCACAGTATTATCACAAATGATCTGGATTATAACATGTGGACTCTTGCCTGCATCACAGTATTAGCCCAAAGAATTTAGATTATGAAATATGGACTCCTGGCTGCACCACAACATTAGCACAACACATTTAGATTCTCAAATGTAGACTTCTGCTTGCACCACAGTATTAGCACAAATGACTTAGATTCTGAAATGTGGACTCTTGCCTGCACCACAGTATTAGACTAAACAATTTAGATTTTGAAATGTGGACTCCTGCCTGCACCACAGTATTAACACAAACAATTTAGATTCTGAAATGTGAACTTCTGTCTTCACTACAGTATTATCACAAATGATTTAGATTCTGAAATGTGGACTCCTGCCTTCACTGCAGTATTAGCACAAACGATTTAGATTATGAAATGAGGACTCCTGCCTGTTCCACGGTATTAGCACAAATGATTTAGATTACGAAATGTGGACTCCTGTCTGCACCACTGTATTAGCACAAATGATTTCTATTCTGAAATGTGGACTCCTGCCTTCACCACAGTGTAGCATAAGCGATTTTAGATTCTGAAATGTGGACTCCTTGCTACACCATGGTAGTAGCATAAATGATGGACAACCTAAAATATAGACTCCTGCCCGCACCACAGTGTTATCACAAATAATCTGGATTATGAAATGTGGACTCTTGCCTGCACCACAGTATTAGATAAAACAATTTAGATTTTGAAATGTGGACTCCTGCCTGCACCAGAGTAATAGCACAAACAATTTAGAATCTGAAATGTGAACTCCTGCTTTCACTATAGTATTAGCACAAATGATTTAGACTCTGAAATGTGTACTCATGCCTTCACTATAGCATTAGCACAAATGAGTTAGATTCTGAAATGTGGATTCCTACCTGCACCACATTATTATCACAAATGATCAGGATTATAAAATGTGGACTCTTGCCTGCCCCACAGTATTAACACAAAGGATTTCAATTCTGAAATGTGGACTCCTGTCTGTGCCACTGTATTAGCACAAATGATTTACATTCTGCAATGTGGACTCCTGCCTGAACCACAGTATTAGCACAAATTATTCAGATTCTTAAATGTGGACTCCTGCCTGCACCACAGCATTAGCACAAATTATTTAGATTATGAAATGAGGACTCCTGCCTACCTCACAGTATTAGCACAAATGAATTAGATTTTGAAATGTGAACTCCTGCCTGCACCACATTATTAGCACAAATGATTTAGATTCTGAAATGTAGACTCCTTACTATACCACGGTATTAACATAAATGATGTAGATTCTGAAATGTGGACTCATGCCTGCCCCACAGTGTTATCACAAATTATCTGAATTATAAAATGTGGCCTCCTGCCAGCAATTTAGATTCTGAAATGTGGACTCCTGCATTCACCACACTATTAACACAAACAATTTAGATGCTGGAAGGTTGATCTGACACATGATTCTTTCTAGCTGAACTAGCTGACAATAAATCACTTAACTAACTATCTGACTACTTGCAGCAGCAACAGGAGCAGCCTCTCTGTTCTGTTACACTGACAAAATGGTGTAAAAATAACATGTCTGCTTTTTATATGGAGAGGAACATGTGAATTTGGCAGCCAATGACAGAAGCCTTTGAGCCTGGACATTGTGGATGGTTTTGGCCCACTGATTGGCTGCTGGAATCTCTACATATTAACTTAATTAAAAAAATTACAAAAGCAGTCAATCATTACTCTGGTTTCTCTCCAACCCCTCCCCTTATCAAACACATCACACACCCCCCCCCCCCCCCCGCTCACCACGGAAGCGCTGCGGAATATGTTGGTGCTATATAAATAAAATTATTATTATTATATTATTACTATCCTAGCCAAAATCCTAACAGAAGCATTAGTGGAGGCCGATGATTTGCTGAGCTTTGCTAGAATTTTCCCGATTTTTAGGAAAAATGCTGGTGAATCCGAATACGAATCCAAATGTTCAACGTTCAGGCAGAATTTGATATTGGCGAACATTTTCCGAACAAGTTCGCTCATCGCCACTGAACATATTTGAAAATTTTGGAAAGTTCTCTAGATTAAAAAAATAATATTGGACAATGTCAACTCTAATTCCATTTAACTGTATCCTGCTATATGTCAGAGCAATGTAAACATTACGCCTCATATTGATCAGTTTAAATATTTAGAAATTAGTATTTTTGGTTATTTTTGCAATATTGAACTTTTAGAATATAATCTACAATCCAGCAGACATAATTGCCATCCTAACCTTTGTCTTACGCAGTATGCAAATTAAAATCCTCTTTGTTTCTTCGCCTAATATTTTAACAAATGTAACATTTTCCCCACTTTTCGAGGACAATCTGGCCCATTTAGTTGACACAAAGCCACATGTTGCACTGTATACCCTTTGTGACTTACACCGGAGGTCAAATAAGACATTGCTCCCATGGCAAACTGAGCCAGGTCTTCATACTTGTCCAATATGCTGACAAAGAAGTTCATGAAGTCAGGGTTCAGGAAAAAGGACACAGTTAAGTATCACTGAATCATGTTATTCAGATGATGCATCTTGGCTTGATGGTGTGCTTTAGATTGACAACGCATATGATAAATCATTTCTTCCATAATGCTCCAGCTGCTCTGGTCGCAAGCTGAAACCCTGGCATAGGCTGGGGAGTGCTGCCTCTGCACTGAGCGATTCTCTCATTTTACTTTTATAGCAACAGCATGGCTGATCACTAGTTATCCATTTGCTTGATTCTAGTGATATGTAACTCAACCCACAAGAAATCAACTACCGTATGTTGCTTGCCATGATCAATATCACGATTGAGGTCCCTGTTGAGGTCCCTGGGCAACTCTCCTGTGAAAGTTACAGATTATTGTCATCATAAATTTCACACTGATTGTCCACTTGTCTCCTTATTGTGCATTGTATAATGTCCATCTCTAGATCCACCTCCTGCATACAACACTTCTCCAACAGCCCCAGTTTGGCCACGAACATATATGAGTTGTTCTTCCTCGATCCATTCTTGCATCATTGTGAATGCATTCTCTAATATATATATATTATCTATATATATATATATATATATATATATATATATATATATATATATATATATACAGTGGGGCAAAAAAGTATTTAGTCAGTCAGCAATAGTGCAAGTTCCACCACTTAAAAAGATGAGAGGCGTCTGTAATTTACATCATAGGTAGACCTCAACTATGGGAGACAAACTGAGAAAAAAAAATCCAGAAAATCACATTGTCTGTTTTTTTATCATTTTTTTTGCATATTATGGTGGAAAATAAGTATTTGGTCAGAAACAAACAATCAAGATTTCTGGCTCTCACAGACCTGTAACTTCTTCTTTAAGAGTCTCCTCTTTCCTCCACTCATTACCTGTAGTAATGGCACCTGTTTAAACTTGTTATCAGTATAAAAAGACACCTGTGCACACCCTCAAACAGTCTGACTCCAAACTCCACTATGGTGAAGACCAAAGAGCTGTCAAAGGACACCAGAAACAAAATTGTAGCCCTGCACCAGGCTGGGAAGACTGAATCTGCAATAGCCAACCAGCTTGGAGTGAAGAAATCAACAGTGGGAATGTGGCACCCCTAGGGGTATTTGCCACAAAAATAGTTACTGACAGTAAGTACAAATACTAAAATAGCAAGACTGCACTACCACCTCCGGCCAGAAGGGGTAGCTCCAGAGACTCCCCTTGATCCATTCTGGTCTGAGAGAAGAAATGGCAGTTGGGCCAAGGAGCTGATAGTGAGAGGTCATACAGTTGAATCTCTAACAGCCCTGTGACTGTTACCAGGCCTAAATCACCGGCCTGAGGAGAAGAGGGATAGAGAAAAAGGACATTGTGAGAACCGGGTAGCATTAATCACTACCCAGAACAGGCGCAAAGACGGATACCGGATCCGTGGCTGTATTCATTATATATAATACAGCAACCGGAAAAACGTGAGGTGATATCAGCTTCACTAGGGTCGGATGCAGCAACAGACACAGAGTTCAGCGGTACTCCCAGAGGGGGTAAACCGATAAAAGGACTCGGGTTGCCCGTCGAACCAGGACCCGGAGGGGACAGATTGGGCCGGCAGCCAGTTCACATACAGCAGCAGGGCCACACAGAAATTGCGCACAATAAGAGGCGAAGACCCCGGCAGGGTCAAAGTAACTCAGAGTTCCCATACAGACTCCGATGACAGGACTGGTTGTAAATCCTTTTATGGTAAAGTAAACTGGTTAAACGTTTCAGTGCCTCAGTCTTTCATTTGGACAATAGCCATCTATCCAGGATCAGGATCGTCACCGCTGGGAGAACCTGCTGCTGATCAAGTAAGTGCTTGTCCCCTCATGATACCCCTTACACTGTGCATTGCCTGAGGCCACAGCACCGGGTCAAGCCACCCGTGACATCCCCCTCAAGAGACAGACTCCATTGGTCCGGTGCTGGGTATCCCGGTCTCCTGGGCGTCACAATTGGCGTCACGAACAGGATCTAGCCAGCCCGTATACCGGGTATTGTGTGCCGTGATTGGAGCCCAAAACTGTGAAAACTGGGATGAAAAATCTTGAAAATTGACTTTATTAAAGAAAAATCCATTCCCCATTGAAAACTATTGAAAGTGACTTTTCCCCATTGGTTATAATGGAGTAAAGATGGCCGCCATCCCCTGAGGTAATCACTTCATAACCGTTAGGCACGAGACTGTTAATTGAGCTACGCCATCACCTGAGCCCCAGTCTAACTGAAAAACTTCAGAATCCGCCATTACAGAGCGCGGTGGGTGGGAGCAGCAGGGGGCGTGTCATTGTGGGCGGCACCAAGCTGAGCGCTCTGACATCAGAGCAAGGGGAAAATCGATCCTGCTGCACAGCGGAACGAATCTACACTATCCCGACGGAAGCGGAGGACCGGAAGGGTCCGGATTAACTAAGGGGGCACAGTATGTCGCAGCACGGAGACGCCGCAGCACTCGGCAACGCTAATGCAGCGGAAAGACAGAGTGTCAATAGAGAGTCCGGCAGTGCAGCGGTGCAAGGAGTGGCGCCCATCATGCCGGTGCTGATGCCATATACCCCGGGTGGCCCATGGCTTCCAATGTATGAAGGTGAGCCTAATACCCTTGACGATTTCAGAGAAAAGATGCTGGCCCATTTTGACATGTTCCCTGTGGGTGAAGTTCAGCGTGTTAGTCTCCTGATGATGCAGTTAAGTGGCCATGCTAAGCAAGAAGTCACAGCATGGGCAGCTGATCTAAAAGGCAGGTTGAACGCATATTTGCTGGATTAAAAGCTACATTTGAAACCACGGCCAGCAGCAAAGCTAAAATACGATTCTTTAGTTGCAAACAAAAAGCTAATGAGGGCGTGAGAGACTTTGCCTTAAACCTGCAGGAAGCCCTTCAATCACTTACACTGGCTGAACCCATTTTTAACACCGGAGCGGATAAACTGCTAAGAGATCAATTTATTGAGGGACTCTACACCCCTTCTCACCGGGGGCATGTGAGCATGCTTGTTTTTAAGAACCCTGAATTGACATTTGCCCAATTAAAGGAGAGCGCTATACGTCTCCAGCTGGCAGAGGCACCTCGGGATCAGGATCCTGCGCAACCCATGGCAGAGGCACCTCAACAACAGGGAGTGCCAGTAACATCAGCTATGTCTGGGGCCATTGCTAAGCCCCTGGGGCCCAGTACTAATGAGGCTCTTCAACAAAAGCTTGACTCTTTAGCTGATGTTGTTGCTTCAATGGCTAAAACCATGCAGGAGATGAGAGGACACAAGATGGAGTTGGCAAACTGTAGAGAGGATGTTCCATGGATGAGACCCCGGAGATACCCGACATGGAGAGGACGACCCCGCGACCGCTACCAACCGGATGGACAGCCCATTTGCCGCCGTTGCCAGCAGCCGGGCCACTTTGCACGAGATTGTGATTTAAACGGGAATCCCCTGGGAATGCGGGCCGCTTCGCAGGAATGAACTTTCAAGGCCCAACACCCTGGCACGACAGGTACATCGGAGGACGACCCATTATCCCTATCGTGCTGGACGGAATTCCCCTCAACGCTTTGCTGGACACAGGTTCCCAGATTTCATCTATACCGTATATCCTTTATAAGAGGTACTGGGCTGATGCAGATATTGATAAAGGGCCCTCTGATTTTGAACTAGATATATGGGCCAGTAATGGTAAGTTGGTACCGAAACTAGGATTCAGGGAGATGACCATAAAGATTGGTAAAGTAGAATTGAAGAAACAGGGTATAATTGTTGTTGATGTTGACCGGCGGAACTGTGAACCAACTGTATTGATAGGAATGAATGTGTTAGAGAACTGCTTTTCCGAAGTCATTTCTGTCTTACAGCAAATTGCTGAAACTGCCCAATCCTGCCAGCAGAGAGTTCTCCGGAGGGAAATAAAAGTATTGATGTTAAGGCAACAGGTAGAAGTTGCAGGTGGAGAAATCGGCAGTGTGAGGGTAAGTGATCCAACGTCTATTGTAATCCCACCAAAAACAGAAATGCTGGTATGGTGTAGAGCAGCCATTGGTACTAAGGGACGAGATTATCAAGCCTTAATAGAACCAGTGTACACCGACAGCAGGCCCACTATACTCACAGCACGAGGGATAGTCGAGGTACACCGGGGACGAGTGCCGGTACGACTTTTGAACTGTGGAGAGGAAGAGGTCACTTTGCCAAGGTATGCTACAATGGCAAAGCTATATACTGTTGACAACAATGCCATCACAACCATTGAGCCCTTAGAACCAACCTGTCAGGTGGAAGGCAATGGCTCAGATGGAGAAATGGAGGATTGGTGCCAACAGCTACACGTGGGCATAAATTCAACACCTACCCATCAAAAACAAGGGGTGTATAGGCTAGTGACGGAATATGAACAAGTCTTCAGTAAACACCCATTGGACTTCGGACGGATAGAAGGGGTAGAACACACAATCCCCACAGGTGACCATCCCCCAATAAAAGAAAGATATAGACCCATACCGCCCGCTCACTATCAATGTGCAAAAGATATGCTGAGGGAAATGAAACAGGCCGGGGTAATAAGAGACAGCTGTAGCCCCTGGGCGGCCCCTCTAGTGATTGTCAAAAAAAAGGACGGAACCATGAGAATGTGCGTAGACTACCGGAAGATTAATAACATCACCCATAAAGACGCCTACCCCTTGCCTAGGATAGAAGAGTCCTTAACTGCTTTGAAATCTGCTAATTATTTTTCCACCTTAGACTTAACAAGCGGGTATTGGCAAGTCCCTGTGGCTGAGAGAGATAAGGAAAAGACGGCATTCACCACACCAATGGGTCTATGTGAATTTAATCGCATGCCGTTCGGACTCTGCAACGCATCCGGTACCTTCCAGCGGCTGATGGAATGCTGCCTCGGACACAAGAACTTCGAGACCGTCCTCCTGTACCTAGATGATGTGATCGTCTACTCAAAGACTTACGAACAACACTTAATAGACCTGGCAGAAGTGTTCGAAGCCTTATCCAGGTATGGCATGAAAGTCAAGCCATCCAAATGTCACCTTCTCAAGCCAAAGGTACAGTACCTGGGACACATCGTGAGTTCGGAGGGAGTAGCACCAGATCCCGAGAAAATAAGCGCCATAAGGGATTGGCCAAGACCTACCAGCGCAAAAGAAGTGAGACAATTCCTGGGATTGGTGGGTTACTATCGCAGATTTATAAAAGGATTTACCAAGTTGGCAGCACCCTTGCAAGACACCTTGGTAGGGCAGACGAAGAAACCTTCAAACCGAAACCCTCCTTTTCAGTGGAACGACGAAAGGGAAGACTCCTTTGAACAACTAAAGAAGGCACTAACCGGAGAAGAGGTTCTGGCATACCCAGATTACCATAAACCTTTCATCCTCTACACCGATGCCAGTAATGTGGGACTAGGAGCGGTGCTGTCACAAAAGCAAGAAGGTCGGGAGAAAGTCATCGCCTTTGCAAGTAGAAAGCTCCGGCCTACTGAAAGAAATTCAGAAAATTACAGCTCCTTCAAACTGGAACTACTGGCAGTAGTTTGGGCTGTGACGGAGCGTTTCAAACACTATCTGGCCGCTGCAGAATTTATTGTCTATACTGACAACAATCCGTTGACCCACCTGGACACAGCCAAATTAGGTGCGTTAGAACAGCGATGGATAGCCCGGTTATCTAATTACAACTTCATAATCAAGTATCGAGCAGGTCGCAAGAATGGAAATGCCGATGCCCTATCCCGGATGCCACACTTGAGAGATGTAGAAGAGGAAACGGGGGAGCTTGAAGAAATTGAACTACCAGCCTTCCATCGTCCCAAGGCAAAACATCATCAGTCAAGTACCTATCAGAAACAACAAGAGGTGAATTTTAATCCGTTAGCACACCATAGATGGGCTGACACCCAAGACAGCAATCCGGCTGTGAAGTTGGTGAAGGAACTGTTGACTGAGCAAAGTGCATATCCCTATGAGGATGCCCCAGAAGAGACGCATCAACTCTGGAAAGAGAGAGGCAAAATGTTCCTGTATCAAGGGAAGCTCTGTAGAAGATACACCAATCCGAAAACACATGAATTGGTTTGGCAGATTATTGTGCCTAAACAAGATGTGAAGATGGTCCTCGAAGCTTACCATAATGGTGCTGGTCACTTCGGTGGGAAAAAGTTAGAAGTACTTCTAAGAGAAAGATTTTATTGGGTCGGGATGAGAAAATCAATCGAACAGTGGTGCAGAAATTGTGGCCCGTGTAACCTCAGAAGAAACGATCAAAAGAACCAAAGAGCACCACTGCAGCCCATAATCACCAAACAACCACTTGAACTTGTAGCCATGGACCACGTGAAGTTGACACCAAGCCGGTCCGGCTATGTCTATGCCTTGACCATCGTGGACCATTATTCACGTTTCTTGGTAGTAGTACCCGTAAAAGATCTGACAGCAAAAACAGCAGCCAAAGCGTTCCAAACGTACTTTTGTAGACCCCATGGATATCCGGAACAGGTTCTCACCGACCAAGGTACAGCCTTTGAATCAGAGATCTTCAGAGAATTCTGTAATATGTATGGTTGCAAAAAGATCCGGACGACGGCCTATCATCCACAAACAAACGGCTTATGCGAGAAGATGAACCATATTGTAATAGACCTACTAAAGACTTTACCTGAGACAGAAAGGAATCAATGGCCAGAGAAATTGCCTGACTTGGTGGATCTGTATAATCATGTCCCGGTGAGCTCCACCAACTGCACCCCAGCTTACCTTATGCGTGCAAGACCCGGCCAATTACCAATCGATCTAGAAATGGGAATTCTGAAACCAGACGCAGAAGTTCAAGACTCCAATTGGGATATCATACGGCAAAAGCAGTATCGCCAAGTGCAAGAGAGTGTGGAAAGAAGCCTTCAGCAAACTAGAGAAAGACAAGAGCGAACTTTCAACCAGGATGCTCTAGCGACCCCATTAAGACCGGGTGACCAAGTGCTCAAGAGAAATCGTCGAACCAATAAACTGGACAATCAGTGGGAAGCCGTACCCTACACAGTTTTACCAACAAGAGTGGATAATCCTAAAATGTGTCTCATTAGTAAAAACGGAGGCTTAACATCTGTACTAGTGTCAAGAGACAATCTTAAATTATGTCCGGAAGCATTGAAAGAGCCAGACGTTGTCCAGCCAGAACCAGAAGTTATTCAACCCATACAGGTTCAACCAGTAAAGGAAAAAGAAGAGGAAGTGTATCACACCTGTATAGGAGACTTTCCCAAAACCCTACTAACATACCATGGTGCAGTAGTGGTTCCCATGGTGGCCTTTTACCCAACACCGAACCCAATACCAGAAGTCCCAAGACAGGAAGAGGCTGACCCCGTACTACAGGAGGTTCCAGGCCAGGAAGAACAGATTCCTGGTCAGAGTAATCCCATTCACGGTGGACTTGCCAACTCCATAGTCGTGGAATTATCTTTAGCAGAGCGGGCAGATACTACATCCGCAGTAGACAGTAGTACACCACATGAAGAAACACCGCTATTACGTAGATCACAGCGTAGTACCCAGGGTCAATTACCGGCCAGGTATGCAGATTACCAACTATAAAGCTCATAATGTGAATTGTATATAGTTAAACAGAAAATGTAGTATAGTCATTGCTATCAGTCTGCAACGTTTAAGCCCAGTGCCTACAGAGACTTGTCTGTATGAACTTATTGCATATTCTTGAACTTTTTATCAGCCCGGAGGCACTAAATCAAAGCTCCGGAAAGACTGCTTTTTGAACTTTGCTTTTTGCTCTTTTTGAACTTTCTTTAGACTTTATATTGATAACTCCATTGGAAAAATGGAACTAAATTCCTGGACACTAAGTACAGTGCCGTTCCTAATACCTTCAAGGATAGAACTGTATTAATGGACGCTATTTGAAGTGACTTTTTACAGAACTCTATTTTTGTTTCCTTGAGTGGTTTTTGTAACTTTTCATTTTTAAGACTGTACATATTAATTGTTATTTCAAAATGTTATTGTCCCACAGTCCCGGAGTACTGTTCTTAACTAAGGGGGAATGTGGCACCCCTAGGGGTATTTGCCACAAAAATAGTTACTGACAGTAAGTACAAATACTAAAATAGCAAGACTGCACTACCACCTCCGGCCAGAAGGGGGAGCTCCAGAGACTCCCCTTGATCCATTCTGGTCTGAGAGAAGAAATGGCAGTTGGGCCAAGGAGCTGATAGTGAGAGGTCATACAGTTGAATCTCTAACAGCCCTGTGACTGTTACCAGGCCTAAATCACCGGCCTGAGGAGAAGAGGGATAGAGAAAAAGGACATTGTGAGAACCGGGTAGCATTAATCACTACCCAGAACAGGCGCAAAGACGGATACCGGATCCGTGGCTGTATTCATTATATATAATACAGCAACCGGAAAAACGTGAGGTGATATCAGCTTCACTAGGGTCGGATGCAGCAACAGACACAGAGTTCAGCGGTACTCCCAGAGGGGGTAAACCGATAAAAGGACTCGGGTTGCCCGTCGAACCAGGACCCGGAGGGGACAGATTGGGCCGGCAGCCAGTTCACATACAGCAGCAGGGCCACACAGAAATTGCGCACAATAAGAGGCGAAGACCCCGGCAGGGTCAAAGTAACTCAGAGTTCCCATACAGACTCCGGTGACAGGACTGGTTGTAAATCCTTTTATGTTAAAGTAAACTGGTTAAACGTTTCAGTGCCTCAGTCTTTCATTTGGACAATAGCCATCTATCCAGGATCAGGATCGTCACCGCTGGGAGAACCTGCTGCTGATCAAGTAAGTGCTTGTCCCCTCATGATACCCCTTACACTGTGCATTGCCTGAGGCCACAGCACCGGGTCAAGCCACCCGTGACATCCCCCTCAAGAGACAGACTCCATTGGTCCGGTGCTGGGTATCCCGGTCTCCTGGGCGTCACAGGAGCAATAATTAGAAAATGGAAGACATACAAGACCACTGATAATCTCCCTCGATCTGGGGCTCCACGCAAAATCCCACCCCGTGGGGTCAGAATGATCACAAGAACGGTGAGCAAAAATCCCAGAACCACGCGGGGGGACCTAGTGAATGAACTGCAGAGAGCTGGGACCAATGTAACAAGGCCTACCATAAGTAACACACTACGCCACCATGGACTCAGATCCTGCAGTGCCAGACGTGTCCCACTGCTTAAGCCAGTACATGTCCGGGCCCATCTGAAGTTTGCTAGAGAGCATTTGGATGATCCAGAGGAGTTTTGGGAGAATGTCCTATGGTCTGATGAAACCAAACTGGAACTGTTTGGTAGAAACACAACTTGTCGTGTTTGGAGGAAAAAGAATACTGAGTTGCATCCATCAAACACCATACCTACTGTAAAGCATGGTGGTGGAAACATCATGCTTTGGGGCTGTTTCTCTGCAAAGGGGCCAGGACGACTGATCCGGGTACATGAAAGAATGAATGGGGCCATGTATCGTGAGATTTTGAGTGCAAACCTCGTTCCATCAGCAAGGGCATTGAAGATGAAACGTGGCTGGGTCTTTCAACATGACAATGATCCAAAGCACACTGCCGGGGCAACGAAGGCGTGGCTTCGTAAGAAGCATTTCAAGGTCCTGGAGTGGCCTAGCCAGTCTCCAGATCTCAACCCTATAGAAAACCTTTGGAGGGAGTTGAAAGTCCGTGTTGCCAAGCGAAAAGCCAAAAACATCACTGCTCTAGAGGAGATCTGCATGGAGGAATAGGCCAACATACCAACAACAGTGTGTGGCAACCTTGTGAAGACTTACAGAAAACGTTTGACCTCTGTCATTGCCAACAAAGGATATATTACAAAGTATTGAGATTAAATTTTGTTTCTGACCAAATACTTCTTTTCCACCATAATATGCAAATAAAATGTTAAAAAAACAGACAATGTGATTTTCTGGATTTTTTTTTCTCAGTTTGTCTCCCATAGTTGAGGTCTACCTATGATGTAAATTACAGACGCCTCTCATCTTTTTAAGTGGTGGAACTTGCACTATTGCTGACTGACTAAATACTTTTTTGCCCCACTGTATATATATATATATATATATAAGGGGACGACACCTTGCTTAGAAGGGCCTCAGGAGATAACAAGAACCCTCATCCGCTGCCAGCATATACAGAGTTGGATTCCATCGTGTTGAAATGTCACAAACCCGGGAGACAAGGTACCACCTTGTGCAAGAGAGTGTATTTAACCCCTTCAAGTCACGGCCCTTTTTCATTTTTACGTTTTCATTTTTCACTCCCCTCCTTCCCAGAGCTATAACTTTTTTATTTTTCCATCAATATGGTAATGTGAGGGCTTATTTTTTGCGGGACGAGTTGTACTTTTGAACGACATCATTGGTTTTACCATGTCTTTTACTAGAAAACGGGAAAAAAATTCCAAGTGCGGTAAAATTGCAAAAAAAGTGCAATCCCACACTTGTTTTTTGTTTGGATTTTTTGCTAGGTTCATTAAATGCTAAAACTATCCTGCCATTGTGATTCTCTAGGTCATTACGAGTTCATAGACATCTAACATGACTAGGTTATTTTTTATCCAAGTGGTGAAAAAAAAATTCCAAACTTTGCTTAAAAAACAAACAAAACAAAAGTGCCATTTTCCGATACCCAAAGCGTCTCCATTTTTCCTGATCTGGGGTTGGGTAAGGGCTTATTTTTTTGTGTGCCGAGCTGACGTTTTTAATGATACCATTTTGGTGCAGATACGTTCTTTTGATCGCCCGTTATTGCATTTTAATGCAATATCGCGATGACCAAAAAAATGTAATTCTGGCGTTTCGGATTTTTTTCTCGCTACGCTGTTTAGAGATCAGGTTAATGCTTTCTTTTTATTGATAGATCGGGCGATTCTGAACGCGGCGATCCAAATAGGTTTTTTTTTTAATTTGTTTTATTTAGGATGGGGCGAAAGGGGGGTGATTTAAACATTTTTTTTACTTGTGCCATGCTTCAATAGCCTCCATGGGAGGCTAGAAGCTGACATAGCCTGATCCGCTCTGCTACATAGCAGCGATCATCAGATCGCTGCTATGTAGGTGAAATGCAGGCTTGCCATGAGCGCCGACCACAGGGGGGCGCTCACAGCAGGCCGGCCTCAGTAACCAGAGAGGTCTCAAGGACCTCTATGGTTACCATCCTGATTACATCATTTCCAGCCGCCCGGCCGGAAGCGCCGGTTAAATGCCGCTGTCTGCGTTTGACAGTGGCATTTAACAGGTTAATAGCGGCGGGTGAATAGCGATTTCACCCGCCGCTATAGCGTGCACATGTAAGTACAAAACAGCTGACATGTCGCGAATTTGATGTGGGCTCACTGCCGGAGCCCACATCAAAGGGGGTAACACGGCATGCGCAGTAATAGTACGGCGCATGTCGTGAAAGGGTTAAAAAAAATGCACAATCAAATTTAAGATGTGACCAGGCAGTGACCATGTTTTTCTTTGCTTTAACATAGTGTAGTCATAATGTTTTGGGGCATTGTCGCTTATTATAGTGCCCAGTTGTAGTTGACTAGGAGCCATTCAACATAACATTTCTGCTTGATGCAGAGAAGTAACTTATCTACTTTATGGTATTTGTTGCCCATGCTAATAATTCGTTAAACAGTTTGACAGTGCTTAATCTTAGAATAAAGAAAAGTCTGTGTTTGGGGTGTGTATGCAGTGTTCAGTGGAGGTGAGAAATTGGCTGGAACTTCACCTAGAGCCCAACTCTGGAGACCTCAGAACTTTTCCTGGCTGCTGTGGTGAATTGTTGCCTTGTTGCCACTCAAGAAATTGTCCATATTTTGTGGATGGTTCAATGCACTTTTAAGCTTCATGGCATGTCTAGGGAGTGTCCCACATTTTCCTGCACATATGAGCAGAGATCACCACTTTCCCGGAGAAATAATGGTGGCTGGGTATCAGTGAGGCTGAGCATATGCTATAATTTCACAAAAGGCAGTGGAATTCACTAACTGATATGAAAGTGCCTGCACCGCCAGCAGTTTGACCAGATGGGAGTTCAGTTGGCACACAAGAGAATGACTGGGCACATATTTTGATCTCCTGGCACACAATCAGGTATGGATATCTCACTGTGTGACAGAGAAGTGGTAGAAGAGTGTAAAAAGTAGCATATGATGATGATTGATGACACCAACCAAGTATTTCTTGAAGATGTGGCCTGATTACCACAAAAATGATCACAAGGAGAAGGAGCACAAGTTGAGCTTTGTGTCTGGATGTGCAAGACTTATATTCTCCAGCACAGCTAATATGGTTTCCACATGTCCACCACACTATTATCTTCAGCCAGTGGCTTGACTGACCATTGTCATAGTGTCAGAATAGGTGTCAGAAAACACAAGGATGGTGTTAATGGAATTGACAGTCCACAATTGAAAGGCCCTCAATAGAAAGATCAACTGTTGCAGCAGAATAAAAATGTGCAGAACACTGACTATAAGGCTAGGTTCACATTGCGTTAGTGCAATCCGTTTAGCGCATTCGCTAATGGAATGCGCTAACGCAATGTCCAAAAAGGGATTGCGTTTGGCGATCCCACTAGCACAGATGCCCGATCTGCGCTAGCGAAGAACGGACCCTGAACACTGCAAGCAGCATTCGAGGTCTGTCCGAAAATAACGGGACATCGCTGACGCATGCCAAAAATGGTATACGTTAGCGATGCATTAGCGATGTGTTAGCACATTGCGGTCAAAGGGTGCACTAATGGATCCGTTACATAGCGTTAATTGTGCCAATTGCGCCATGTAACGGATTCCGTTAGCGGACACCCACTAACGCAATGTGAACCCAGCCTTATGGACTGCAATGGATTGCATCATATTAAGCAATAACACCATTCTACTATGACTGAGATGAATGATGTTCCATGTAGTCCATAACATTGTCCACTTTCTTATCATTAACACATTTGCCAGAAGCAAAAAGTATTACCAAGAAGTATTGTTTTCCAAATTCTTCTTCAGTTTCATAGTGCTACAGAAGTAAAGTATTCTTAATTTTGTCTTAAAATGAGGTCTCCTAAAATGAAGCACCTCTTCAATATACATTGAATTATGAAGATGTTTTTGAACTGTATATGAGAAAATGCTATATGATTTGTGAATCAAGCTACATAGATGATCATCTCTCACCACAAATAAATCATGCTATTCTTTTTATAAGTTAAATTTGCAGAGCATGGGAAAGTTTTGAGGCCATGCTTCTTTCCAAAATGGAATGTGATATACCACATCTTTTTATATTTTTTTAGGAACACAACATTTTTAGTAGGTAGCACTTTGGTGGATAAAGCATGCACTTTTTTTTAAGTTACCTAATTTATATATTGTGGAATGAAAAAAAAACCTTGTTGAGGGCTCATTTACCACAAATCTTTCAGAAGGTTTTTCAAGATAAGAGCAACAGGATGTGATCTTCCTCCAGTCACTTTTAGCTTTCATTGTCTTTTACAGAGACACAAAATCAGGAAGTAAAGCTTTTCATTATTTTTATTAGAGATAGGTGAATTGTTTCAAGCGTAATTGAATTCAACTTGATTTGCCAAAATGCGGATATTTTGTAATTTGCGCCAGCTGTCTGCTATTTGCTAATTGCAATCCGCTGGCCACCTTTCTTTTTAATTGTTATACTCACCTCACCACTGACCTCATCAGACCCTTCGCTACTCACTGCCACCTACCATCTTTAGATGCTCTGCCGCTTATGATGCAGAACCGTCCGTGGTGCCATGACACCCAGAAGTTCCATCAAATTTAGGGAGACATTAGATTTTCATTGTGAGTGGCGGGGAATCCAAAGATGCTGGCAGGACTATACAGTTGGCAGTGAATAGCAGAGTGGTTGGAAAGGTCAGCGTTGAGGTGAATATAACAATTTATTTATTTTTAGATGTCATGTTTATTATTCTCTGGGGTCTGGAGAGACACCAAAGTATGATAAGGGATATTAAAATGAAGAAATTATTCTTCATAAATCAAATGTCATGTGAAAAACCACACAAAAGGTAAATTCAAATTGTGCCTGATCTGTTCCTCTGTACTTTTCATAATGAACGTCGAATTAAAATAAGTGCAGAATGCAGTATTGTGCATTTAAATCTTGGATCCAGATATCATTTCAAATAAGGTTTCAAATTGTAGTAAAATCTAGCTGAATTATTTTTATTCCTAAACCTCCTGCCTTTCAGCCTGAACATTAACCTACTTGAGGAGGTGCATGCGCAGATTGAGATCTTGGCTTTGAGATCTCAATTGCACATGCACTGCCTCTGGCTGCCATTTTCTCAGAGTCCACTGCAATAGAAAGTATGGGAGGTGCGAGGCCCCGAGTCACACCACTGAATACCTCGCCATACCAGCCTGAGGCCAGCAGCTATGGCCCAACTCCTGCCGCCGCCAAACACCCAATCCTGAAGCCTGCAGCATCTTCTGCCTCCATCAGCAGAAACCCTGCCATCTGGGACCCCGCTCCACCACCGCTGTCCTCCAGGTAAGCAACCGCAAATGCAGGTTATAGCATGCATCATTCTATTTAAAAAGCAAACATTTTTTTTCCTATAATTTGGGGCACGTTTTATAAGCCAGTGCATCTTATAATCCACAAAATATGGTACTAAATAGATAAAGACGACTTGCATTAGATGCAAAAATTCCTAAGGTCAAAAACCACAAATGCACTTTTTGTGCATTTCCGAGGCAGAAATGCATCACAAACACTTGTAATCTGCACCCATGTATATCAATAAAGATTTGTCGAAGCCAAGGAAGTATCAAAAACAAAGCAGCTTTAAAGTGTGACAACACCAAAAGAGACAAAATACGCAGCATCAAAAATGCAATAAAAATACATGTTAAAAAAAACGCACACAAAAATGCAAAATAATCTAATCTAATTGATATAATTAGTGCAGAAATGGCACAGAAAATCTGCGGCGTCAAAAACTGAACAAAAGCTCATTGTGGGAACGTAGCCTAAAGCTTGTAATTTTGTTGGAAAACAGCTTGCTAATATAATTCTTTTGCCCTTTTTCCTACTATCATGTATGTAATTTCGCGTTACTTAATACAATGTCTGAATTGCTGAATAAAACTGTCACCTTTATTCTTTCGGCCTTCTTGTTGGGCTGATGCGGGACTTTAAAATTGATAGATCCTTAAACGCTGCCTTTTAAAGGTCTTATCAACAGGGAGATGCCTTTAAACTTGGAAAATGAATGACAAGTAGAACATTTCCATATGTACACTAGCAGATATTCTCTCCTATTGTGTTCAATTCCACACCGGTTCCTCTGCCTCTGCTCAGTGATAACATGTTATTATTCATATTCCCAAGGCCACCTGGGCTTCCATTTCTCCCACTGCGCTACCTCTCTTTTAAGGTGTGTGCCGAGGAAGATATGAAGGATATAGAATGTTGAGCGGAGAACTTTCATGTCAAGGTTGTGATTACATTTTCAGGCCTCCCTGCAGGATGAAAATGTATGAAAGAGACATGGATTTTCTGCTTTGAGCAGTTTCCCAGGTACTAACAAAACACTTGTATAGTCACTGATTAGTTCCTGCTCAGGTAATTGAATTTGGATTTGTAGAAAATTTAGATGACTTTTATGAAAGGCAGTTGGCATTAAATTACTTTGAACATTGGGAGTCCAACTTCAGGCCGGTGCATCTGTCCATTCTTCATTACGAAAAACCTTTATGAGCAGTGGCTGCATCTGAGAACTGCTATTTCATGAAGACCATTAGAGGAAACTGATTCTTTCATGCAATTCCCCTTAATTCCTTAGCTGCTACTCTGAAAAATAACTGCTACAAATTATTACACTCCTTTACCCTGAAGTCAATAATGAGCACAGAGGATCCAGGAGAAAATATTTATGAACTTTACTTCTTCCTACGCAATATTACGATCTCGTTAAACCAGAACAACAAGGACACTGTCCATCTTAGAAGATATGTTTACCATACAAATAAACCGAGTAGAAATGTTATAGAATCCTGACTTTGATACATTTTGATAAAGCGCATATAAATCTTTATAACAAGCTGTAAAGGGAAAGATAACGTCTTTAATACATTTCTTCTACAACATGTCATGTCTTGGAGAGTTTGTGAGACGTATTTATTATCAACAGGAAAAATGGATCAAAAGAAAAAAGTTTTGAACAACAAATTCATATTCTCTTTTAAAACATTGCTGGTATTAACCTCTTAGAGATGCGGCCATTTTTTGTTTTGTCACTTTTGTCTTTTTCTCCTTCCTTCCCAAGGTGAAACTTTTTTTTTCTTTTCCTCAACATAGCCACTTGAGAACTGTTTTATTTTTTTGCAGGACTGGTTATACTTTTGAATGCAATCTTACCAAATAATGTATGGAAATACTGGAAAAAATATCTAAGTTACCAAAGTTTGAATTTTAAAAAATGCTACTATTCCTTCATTGTTTTTTTTGCGTTTTGTTTTTAAAATATTCGCATTGCTGTCAAAATGACCTGACATTATTTTTACAACTTTGTGATATGGATTGATACAGCTATGGTGATGGCAAATGTAGTTAAAAAAGGGATGCGTGGCACTCTTTAAGAGTAGATGGGTGCTGAAGTAGGATTCCACTCTAAATGTAATAAACATAAGTAATTGACAATCCAAAGTTGACAAAAAAATTATAGCAATTTTATTTCAAAATAGCAATCCTCTGTATAGATTATTATGTATGTTTCAGCCACCACTCGGGCCTTCATCAGAAATTAAGAATAAACAAAATGAAAATAACAATAAACAATCAAGGTGGCACATGCTAATTACATGTTGATGCAAAAATCCATAATGAAATACATGAATATAAATTCCAAGGTCCAGACCACATGTAGGATAAAGTGGTAGGCAGTTACATAATATATCTTATATTATATAATGGATTTAGATATGTGAAGGCTAAATAAGGATTAGGGATCCTCCTATCAAATATTTTGTGCATTCCATTTTGTAGCGTATAATCTTTGAAAAAGGGTAGGGAGAAGCACCATGGTCACAGAAGCTATGCAACACTGAATACAAAAAAATCGGGAATGACAAGGAGATCAATAATGGTGTATAAGTAATTGTTGAACCTTCATTTTAAGAGATGAACAAATATCAGTATGCACGAGCTTATCCTGAAGGTTAGGTAGACATCGGAAGCAAGTTAAAAAGGGTTCCTTAAATTCCTCTACTTGTGGGTAACCATTCCTTAGGAGAGCTCTTTTACAGTGCATCAACATGCGTTTCTCTTAGCGCTTCCTCTCTTGGTCTCTGCCTACACTTTGCAATTCAGTGAGTTTATATGCCACTAGATGGTGGCCCGATTCTAACGCATCGAGTATTCTAGAATATGTATGTATGTATGTTCGTTGAGCTTAGCACAGGCACGTAGTATGTAGCACAGCCACGTATTATATAGCACAGCCACGTAGTATATAACACAGCCATGTAGTATTTAGCACAGCCACGTAGTATATAGCACAGCCACGTAGTATATAGCACAGCCATGTGTTATATAGCACGGCCACGTAGTATATAGCAGCCACATAGTATATAGCACAGCCCATGTAACACAGACAGCCACGTAGTATATAGCACAGCCACGTAGTATATAGCAGCCACGTAGCATATAACACAGCCCACGTAATATATAGCACAGCCCACGCAGTATATAACACAGGCCACGTAGTATATAACACTGCCCACATAGTATATAACACAGTCCACGCAGTATAAAACACAGCCCACATAGTATATAACACAGCCAACGCAGAATAAAACACAGCCCATGCAGTATGTAACACAGCCCACGTAGTATATAGCAGTGTGGACACCATATCCCTGTTAAAAAAATTGAAATAAAAAATTGTTATATACTTACCCTCCGGCGTCCAGCGAAGCTGTGCCGATGCGCGCAATGCTGCCGCCAGCTTCCGTTCGCAGTGACGCATTGCAAAATTACCCAGATGACTTAGTGGTCTCGCAAGAATGCATCACTGGGAAAGGAAGCTGGTGGCAGCATCGCACGCATCCGTGGATGGCGGAAGGTGAGAATAGCACAATTTTTTAGTTTTTTAATTATTTTTAACATTATATCTTTTTACTATTGATGCTGCATAGGCAGCATAAATAGTAAAAAGTTGGTCCGGGATGGGGTGACACACTGGCGCTGACTGGAGGGGAAGGGAGTGAGCACTGACTGGAGGAGAGTATGGAGGGGCCAATTCGAGGCCGGGCTAAGCCTGTGGCTGATTGGTCGTGGCCTGCCAACCGCGACCAATCAGCGACGCAGGATTTCCGTTACGGAAGTTGCAGACACACAGACAGACAGAATTACCCCTTAGACAATTATATATACTGTATAGATTAACTTGTTCATTACTTTTAAAAGCACCATTTGTTCAACATTATGCCCAATTGTGAACTCTGGAGTGGATGATGTGATCAGCTTCTATGACCATGAATTATTCTAGACATTATTCTTATTGATCTCTTTGTCATTCCCTATTTTGTACTCAGTGAAGCATAGCTTCTATTACTATGTTGCTTCCACTTCCGCCTTATTTTGAAGGGACCATGTGCTATAAAATCGAATACATACTACATACTATATTTCATTGGAGGATCCCTAATCTCTATTTCATCTTCATGTAATTAAATCCTATATTTAATATGAGATATATTGTGTAGCTGTCTACTGCTTTATCTTACATATGGTCTGGACATTGGATTGTATGCTCATGTATTTCATTATTAATTTTTACATATACTTTGTATATACATGTAATTAGCATGTCCCATCTTGGTTGTTCATTGTTATTTTCTTTTTGTTTACCCTTAGTTTCTGATGAAGGCCCGAGTGGTGACCAAAATGTAAACAAAAATACAGAGGATTGCTATTTTGAAATAAAATTTCCATAATTTTTGCATCCACTTTATAGTGACAACTTCTTATCTTTATTGTCAAATTTATTTAGGTTTTTTACTTGTTAAAAAATACCTCAAAATAAATAAAAATAAACTGCAAAAAATTGTCTTCATTCTGACCTCTGTAACTTTTTTTCTTTCAGTAGGGATATAAGAGAACTTGTTTTTATTGGTATAATTTTGAGGTCACTAGTAATTTTTAATATCTTTGTATGACATTTTTTGGACGAGGTGATAGCCAAAAAGTAGAATTTTTTTCATTTTTATCCCCTTTTGGTTTCCGTTTCAGCATTCATTGCATAAGATAATTTTTGTTTTGAACGTCTGGACAATTTGTAAACAGTTTTTAATGCTCTAGCATTGTAATTTATTGTATAATTGTTGGCCTCCTATGAAACTCATTCTTAGGTTAATCTTCATATGGTTAGTGTCATGGTAAACATGTACAACCGTCAGATGGCTGCCATGACATTCATCAGTATCCCCATTTCATACAGTAAATGTACACATTCATCATGAATGTACTGCAGATGCTGCCAAGGGATTAAATTACAAGTGTATGTGCCATTGGCTAAGGGTCCTTGTGCAAGAACAGTTTATGGGCCCTTTGGAGTCCAAAAGCTCGCCATTAAGTACAATTCCACCTGTTTTGAAGGTAGAAATAGTCCCCTTACCTACTGGGCACATGTGCGCCACACATGTTGCCCCAATGAAATATCCGCCCCGTTATCTGCAAACTTTGAGGATTTAGAGTAGAAAAATCTGCGTCAAATACTGATATGTTGGCAGAAAAAATGCAGCATGAAATCCGTTTTTTATACGTATTCCCCACTCATTATTATTGGTGAAATCTGCATCAAGAACACCAAAAGAACTGACATTCTGCAGATTTAAATCTGCAAGGAAAATATAAGCAATGTGTTGCATGAGGCATCATGAATCATATTCACTTTGCTGAGACTAGGAAATTCTTCAGGTTCTTTAACAAAAAAACACAACAAAAACATGACAAATAACATAATAAAATAACAAATAACAAAACGTGTGCACAGATCCTAGCACCTAGTGGGGGTAAATCATTTCAGAAGAAAATTCTGCATAAATCAATTCTCCTTAAAAGCGCAAATCTTTGCTACATTTTTTTGATATTATATCTAAAATGTACAGTTTATTTTAATTTTTATACATTGGTATAGGTAGCATGCTTGTCATGTATTCAATAATAAATGTACATGGTTGTATTAAGTTCACTTTTATATATTATGTAGATTAAAGGTTTATTTAAATGAGCCAATAATCAGGTATGAGTAGTTGGTTATAACTAGAGATGAGCGAATTTCCTCGGGTTCCCTTTTATTTGGCAAGCTATAGCGGTTGCTGAATAAGCTGCAGAGGAAACCTGGCTTCCTGGATGGTGGCGGCTGATCAGTTCATCAGCGCCGCAGCTGCATGTGTCACGGCTGTGTGAGACTCACGACACATGAATGGAAAGTCCAACAAACAGGCTCTCCATGCATGTGTTGTGACTGTGAAACAGCCGCGAAACATGCAGCTGCAGAGCCGAACAGCTGATCGGCCGGCATGATCCAGGAAGCCAAGTTCCCTCTGCAACTTATTCAGCAACCGTTATAGCTTGCCGAATAAGAGGGAACCCGAGCAAATTTGCTCATCTCTAGTTATAACACTCGTTCACCAATTATTGACTTATGTAAACAGGACAGCAATCACACGATGAATAATCACAATGCTTGTTTGTTGGGTGATTGGATTATTCATGCCAGTATTACAATCATTGTTTTCAGCAGCACATAGCTGAATGCAGCCCAGACTGAAACTTTGGTCATGGCATGAGTAACATGTCAAGCAAATATTTTATAAATATAGGTCATTCTATATTTTCTCTCAAAAACTGCGTACAACGTATTTTACAACGTGTCCTATCAATTAAGGCGGGGCAAAGCATCAACTGATGCACGACCAATGCCCTTATCTTTGTGTACTAAATTATTATCAATATTTCTACTTTTTAAATCTAAGCTTTGGTATATCAACAACACTTCTTCTTTAATGAGTCAGGTAAGAATGGCAGTGTATTATATTTCTCAAGTCTGTACAGAGGAATAAGACCGACCAGTTCATGATTATTCGTCATGTATGAAAGCTATTTTCTTCTGAATCACTAACTCTATAGAAATGTTGAAATGTGCAGCTATTTATTCTGCTTTTCCAATGAAATTTCTGATTGCTGAAAAACAATAAAAAAAAAATCACAGAGGAGCTATTGACCTGATGCTAACTGAAGTACATAGTCTATCTCTTCAATGCTGGTGATGTAATATGCCAAGGAGCTGAAATACCGAGCCGTTCTGCCGAGGAGAACATTTCAATACTTCAGCGCGGTAACGGAATGGAGCCGTATACATCATGATTATGTACAAAGGGTGATGAACATTTCCATAAAGCACTTTTTTTTATTTTATATAACTAAATTCAAGCTCTTTCCTATCTAAGCTGGAGGAAGGCATTTCAACAGTTTTTCTTTCTTTCAGTCAAAAAATTCATGTCAAAACTCACATTGCGAGAAGTTATTTGCAATGTTTTTTTGTCCCCTGTAATTTTTTTTATAGTGTAGCTCCATGTGGTTGATATTTAAATGGATGGAAAAATTCCAGTTTAAAGGGAACCTGTCACCCCCAAAATCGATGGTGAGGTAAGCCCAACAGCATCAGGGGCTTATCTACAGCATTCTGTAATGCTGTAGATAAGTCCCTGATGTATCCTGAAAGATGAGAAAAAGAGGTTAGATTATAGTCACCCAGGGGCGGTCCCAGTACGATGGGCGTCACGGTCCGGTCCGGGGCCTCCCATCTTCTTACGATGACGTCCTCTTTTTGTCTTCACACTGCGGCTCCTGCGCAGGCGTACTTTGTCTGCCCTCAACAGGGTAGACAAAGTATGCCTGCACTGGAGCCGCAGCATGACTACAAGAAGAGTACATCATCGTAAGAAGATGGGAGGCCCCGGACCAGACCACGACACCCATCGTACCGGGACCGCCCCTGGGTGACTATAATCTAACCTCTTTTTCTCATCTTTCAGGATACATCAGGGGCTTATCTACAGCATTACATAATGCTGCAAATAAGCCCCTGATGCTTGTGGGCTTAGCTCCTCTTTGATTTGGGGGTGACAGGTTCCCTTTAAGAAAGAATAATAATAATAATAATCTTTATTTTTATATAGCGCTAACATATTCCGCAGCGCTTTACAGGTTGCACACATTATCATCACTGTCCCCGATGGGGCTCACATTCTAGAATCCCTATCTGTATGTCTTTGGAATCATGTGTCATGTGCTAATTTTTCCTCTCTACACATGTCAGAGAGCATTTTATAACAATTATGTAACCTAATAAAAATATAAAACGTATGTACGCTATACTGGGGTTGCATGACACTTCTAGGTACTCTTGTTTATGGACTGCATTAGTTTTGCACTCAGCTCCATTCAAGTGAATGGGTCTTCGCTGTAACAACATAGAAAAATACTGTTTATAAAGAAGTGGTCCCTTATTACAAAAAAATCTCATTGAATACTTTTTACTATTTGAAGCCTTATGGCATCTTGTTGAAAGCCTACAGAGCACTTCTAAATATTACTGTAAATATTACTGTTAATATTAATTGTTGACAAGGCCAATGTTTCAAGTTCAAATAATCATAGCATGGTAAGTGGGTTGTTCCCATGAACTGCCCTATAACATATAACATTTTGATGATTCGGGCACCAGGACACTGTAATAGAAACATGAGACTGCAGCAAGTAAGTCATTTAATAAAGGAAGAGGACCCTCAAAAATAGTTTGTTGGGTGTAAATGAGTACTACAGTATCTCAGTGAAGCAATTGGCAGATTGCACATACATGTCCCACAGTGGAACAAAAAAAATAGCTTAAAAAAAAACAAAACTCAAGGCCTCATTCAGATGTTTGGGTTTCACGTGTAATTTTAACAGATAGAAAGCATACCCATATAGTCTATGCTGTCATTTACAAGTCCATGATTTTGGCACACACTGTGTCCTTGTAAAAATCATGGAGACATGTCCTATATTTTATTGGTACCATGGATAAAGAATGAGAGGGTTTTGCTGCACCATTGGAAGGGCCATGGAGTACAAATCTGAATATTGTGCACATGTAGCGTCACTGGTGCTGTTGAAGCAATGCTTGCTCTGGCCAAGTGTGCGCTGTCAATCAGAGTCAAGGTATGACTCAGTATGTAAAATGATTGGGGTAATGGTGCACCAAGCTCGTCATCCTCCCAAGGGTGCAACAAAGACTCATCTTTTTCATATGGTACATAAAGAGTTTTCAAACTAATTTCTACAATGAAATATGTACTGCTACTTTGATGTTTATAGGGGCAAAGTTTGCATTTCGGGGGAGCAAACGCACGTAACAACCTGATTTATTCCAACCAGCTTATGGCGTGAAAAAAATCCCATAAACAATAGTGAGTTTCTGTTTTAAAAAAGGTATATGAGTTATAAGTAACCCAAAATGGTACTGTGAAAAATATAACTAGCCTCACAAAAACACAAGCATAAAACTGCCATGAAAAAAGAGCAAAGAATATGTGCATAAAACAATCTGTATCTTTTGAATGCATGCCTTGCAGTGCGTTATCACAGATAGCTTCACATCCTTCTATTTGCTATTCCTCTGGAAAAACTCATAGTCACATGGCATTTATTACATTTGAAATAAATAATAACTAGTAGGCTTCTACTTATCTTTTCTTAAGTATGAGGGCCTGCCGTGTGCGCCTGGCAGGGGAACCTACTTATACATAAATAATTAAATCTTTTAGAGTCTGCAAACTTTCTAACTGGAGAGGGCATTATGTTAATTTTTTCCTTCATCTTGGAGAAGATCTATTGACAAATGTATTCTGCATTTCTAATGTTTAGAGACACACTCTTTGGATTCATTTGCAAATACTTACTGGAGCATGTCTTTAAGAAATATGCATATTACAAAGCGAAAACCCCTAAGCGTATAATATGTGAGCACAATGGTACATTTTTCGGTAAAAGAAAAAAATATATATATAAGCAAATGAACAAATGTAAAATTAATGAACAGCAAATACAAATCAGCAGCCCAGATGTATCTAATTTATGTTGATATATTGTGTTGATAGCAAATTCCCGCTGTGATCAAGTTCACGGCTGTCACTTCTAATAATGCCATGGTGTAGTTAACATTTGAAGAAGTGGCATTATGCTGTGACGGTTAAGAAAACGATGTGTGTGGTTCTGGAATATGTTCCAGCACAGAAGCATTTTTAAAGTAAAATACTGAGGGAATTCATTTTAAAATACAGACTAAAGTTAATATTTTACTACCGATGACCAAACTGGATTTTAAAAGAACGTGTATTATTGAAAGTGTATTATCAGGAAATTACTTATTTATCTCATTATTATCATACATTGCATTATGAATTTATGATACAAAAATAAGGGTAACATTTATATATAATTCACACAAATGACCATAGTCCACCTCCTACCATCCCTAACAAGCAAAAAAGCACAACCAGCTACTGGAATACCACATAATAAAAATAGATTATAGATAAAGGTAATCCATAGTCAGATTAACAGAACCATAAAGGACCCACTAAAGTCAAATAGAAACACACCACAGAGCAAAATAGTGGAAAAATTGTCCAAATAACATAACCAATGTATATAATGCAACAAGTTTAATAAATAGTACAAAGGCAATAAACAGAGACAGGGCTAAAAAAGCGGTGAACCAAGCCACAGCACAAGCGATAGGAGACCGCAAATTGTGCCCAACTATCACAGCAATAGAAGCAAGACCATTATTAATAGCGTGAGTACAAATGTAAATATCCTGTTTCTAGTAACATACCAAGTGGCGTGCGATCAGGGCACATGCAATCTCCCGCCCTCCCCGACGCGCGTTTCGGAAGAGAAACTTCCTTCTTCAGGGGGCGTACGCCACTTGGTATTGCACGCCACTTGGTATGTTACTAAAAGCAGGATATTTACATTTGTACTCACGCTATTGGATCAGACAGGTGACTGTGAGAAGCGGAGGGATCAGAAAGGTGAGTATAAGAGTTTTTTTATACTTTGACATTTTGATGCCTTTTATGATTCAGAAGAATGTTGGCAGGCAGACATCATTTTGCTGAATCCAAGTGAAACAGAAGTGCCAAAAATATGCATTTTGGCGAATGTGCTTTTTTTTGTAAAATTTCAGTAGATTTCAATTCCAATTGAATTTATTTGCTTATCTCTACTATCAGCCACAAGAGGCTTTGGCTATCTCTACTAACTAGGCCGTACACATGAATTATCATTTCAGATAAGACTTCATGTATTTAGTGGGGAAAAGGGAGTACGATGCTACCAGATATCTTGACAACAGGTTATTTCTAGTGAGAACAAAAGGATTGGGTGTTTGAAGATAATCTTCTCTAACCTAACATCATTTCAGGGGGAAGAATAGGAAGACCCCATATACATTACATGTTTGGCCATCTATTGTTTATTAGTACTCCTATAAATGTATGGGTCATCGCCACATAGAATGCAAAACTGGAAAATCATATAAATTAAGAATAAGAATCCTAAATGTGAACATTGGGGATTTCTGGGGAAGGGTAAAGGGCATTTTACTGATTATCAATCTGATGGCCATTAATGAATTAATGGCAGAAACTGAAAATGATAATGTTAGGAGTCGAGTTTCCTCTGCTGCACATGGGGAATCTCGATCCGTGTCTGCTGCGGTCTCCCATTCTGCATCGGCTGCAGTGGAGCCTGCTCAGCGGAGACGTCACTCCCAGTGTCTCGCTGAGACTGATACTGTGCAAAGGGTTACTACTGCCTCTCCAGGCTCTGCTATTGTACCCTGCACTGATCTGCAGCGAGCAGGCTTTTCTGGGACTAAGTCCTGCTTTGCACACACTGAGCATGCCCAGGGCAAGATCTCTCAGTGGAGATCTAGGGTCACATGCTCAGGAAGGTCCTGTAGGTGATAGGACTAAGTCCTGCTTTGCACACACTGAGCATGCCCAGGGCAAGATCTTTCAATGGAGATCTAGGGTCACATGCTCAAGTACTGTTGCAAATCCATTGGTCCTTCTTTGAAGGGTCCTGAACATGCTGCAGCTATATAAGCTTTGCATGACCGCACAGCCATGCGCTAGTATACAATTGTTATCGTGTGTGTGTTGATGAGTGCAAGTCGTTCCTTAAAAAAACCATCCCTTGTGTATGACTGTTTGCGTAAGGTGTATGGCTGAAATCTAGCGCCCGGCTGAACTCACAGCTTTAACACACGAAGCAGCGTCTAACTGCTGTGACCGCCAGTGCAGCGCCGTGCGCTATTAGAGCGCTTACCTTACCCAAGTCTGGGTGGTTAGTAGCGTCCGCTAGTGTGGCACAGCATGCACTTCTGTGCATAATAGTTACCTCTGATACCCCAATTGTGGTGTCGATCGCAAGAGGTCTACACTAACTCCAATCCTGTGTCCTGAGATAGAGTTCTGTGGTTCCTTACTTGCGTTCTCTGTATGGTGCAGCGACCCTGCGACTTAACAGGGATCGCTTCCTTCACACAGGGTGAAGTTAACCCGTGTGTGTAATCACATTGTACCGCCATATAGTGCCGCCATTCACTTAGCAGCAGGTTCTTTCCTGCACGGTGGATCCCGGGTGGCGAACGCACCAATCTTACTTAATAAATATATTTGGTGCGTTCTGCCAACCCTAACAGATAAGTTGCATTGTGTAACAGATTTACATAATTGTGCAAAATGAAAAATATTTTCAGCGTTGGACACTTATTGCATTAAGTTACTACATGCCTTTGATTAAAGAAAATTGTAATAGGAGCCTTAGGGGTAGTTGTATGACAGGTGAGCGCATATCATTTGCTACAATATTAGGAAAGAGCAGAAAAGTAAAACAGAAAACAAAATGTAGCAATAAAAGAGTCTGTGACTGACTCACTGTGGTCGTTTTACAGTTGTGTGAGCCTCAGCATCATTCTATTCTGTAACCAAACTTTGAATAAATAATGCTGTGATATGGTTCTTGTATAGATAGCATATGAAATTCCAGTTGTCATAGTCATTTGCATGATATATAGAAATATATTCTGGAGGCGGTATAAATAGGTGTAGTTTTAGAAATTTGTTTCCAAAAATAATGTATCAGACTTTTGGCTGAATATTGAGAAACCATGATATTGTATAATAAGGAATAGAGAGATAACGTAAATTAAAGTCTGTCTCCATTTTTTTTTATAATAATTGCACAGTTAGATTTATTTTTTACTTTTTAAAACAACACATGTTCTATAGATTCTTTATTTAAAGTTAAACTGTCATGTAAAAAACACTGTTAATCTGTAGATATTAGAACTCCAAATCTGTCACTGCAAAGTCCCTGGCCAGCCCAGCTCCAGCCCCTATATGTGGTTAAGTCTTGAGGAAGAGGTATGGAAATTTTGCAACGCTTCAACAAATAAAACCGCGATTATATATTTGGGCATCCTGTATCTGTATTCCTACTCATCAGCAGCGCGGACTATCCAAGTTTTTTCCTTTACTTCTGTACTAACACATTCAGCTCTGCTGCATGTCAATCAGGATAAAGAATGGTATGATCTAAAATATTATAATTATTATATATTATTATTATATATTACAAGTTCAAAACACATTTAAAACATTTCATTTAAAAAATTGACAATGCATGAAAATATGAGACAGAAGGTTGATCTTAGGACAAGCTAGTTGTCTTCCAAAAAGCAGTTACTTTCATTAAAAGTACAGGTAGATATACCCATGTAGACCTTAGGCTACGTTCACATTTGCATTGCGTCGGGCGCAACCGCGGCGACGCATGCGTCATGCGCCCCTATATTTAACATGGGGGCGCATGGACATGCGTTGTCTTGCGTTTTGTGACGCATGCATCATTTTTGGCGCAAGCGTCAGGGCGCAGAGAACGCTGCATGTTGCATTTTTGTGTGTCCAAAATCAAGCCAAAAATGGACGCATGAGTCACAAAACAATGCGTTTTTGCATGCGTTTTGCATGCGTTGTGCGTTGCGTCGCTGACGCAACGCCCAACAACGCAAATGTCAACGTAGCCTTACTGGACCTAATATTTAGTGTGTGCTACATTGAGAACAGAAGTTTTTTGCCAGGGTTTAGCTCTAAATAAACATAGGAGATTATAGACTAACGCAGTGCACAGTGAAAGGAACCAATGAGAAGACAATCCTGGCTCCAAATGATGGGTGTGAAAAACAAGAGAAATAAATCAAGCAGGTAATGTAGAATTATAGTTCTAATGATGACTAATGCAGGGAAAATTGACCTCCTGTTTCTACACAGAGCTTAGAAGGATTCAGTTAGTCAGTTTTTAATCATGTCTTTTCATAGACCTAATGGAAAAGAAAAGAATTAGTTGGTTAAAAAGGTAAAATTTAGCAATTGTAAGTACACAGAGCAATGTAAAATGATAACTGCAATATATTAAGATGATGAAAATGTTAATGGGAGTGCTTCTTTAAAGCGTTAGCAGGTGAAAGTCTTGGTATCATTTTCTTCTATATCTAAACCTTTGAATAAATAACGCTTTTGTATGTTTTCTGTATAGATTTTATGTGAACTTCCAATTGTCGTAGGAATAGCCATTTGTATGATATATAGAAAATTAGAAATGTGTTTCCAAAAATAATTGGAAATCTGTTTGTATAGAAAGGCATCAGAGAGATAATGTAAATTAAAGTCGGACTCCATTTTTTTAAATAATAAATACATAGTTTATTTTTATTTTTAACTTTTCAAAGCAATGCATGTTTTTATAGATCTTAATCAAAGAGCTTATCCAGCTTCAAATAAAGAAAAACTATTGCAAATGTTATAAAACCAAAAAGCAAGTACAGTATTTATCTTCTTTTCGATTCCTGGGCATTCCAGTATTATAAAGGAAACCTTGATAAAGCTTTAAAATGTTGAATATATGAGAGGGCTAACAAATAATCAGTAGGTGTATTTTAAAAATTAGAAGGCAGGGGTCACTATAAAAAGAAAAGGTCCGTTAAACGAGTTTTCTAACAGAGACAACCCTTTTAGAAAACAAAGCTTCCCATGTAATGTATGGACCCACTGGAAATACAAGAGTGGATCCTCATGTGGTTGAGAGGGGAGACCCAAGTTTGGAACTCCAATTTATGACATCCATTGGAATATGCACAAGATTTGTCTTTATCATAGAAGCCTTTGAGCTGATTCTCAGTACACAGACCAGTGTGATATGGCATGCTGGTATTCTTTCTATGAACATTCATGTACAGTATATCTGCTTAAATGATGGATCTCAGTACAAGAAATATTATTTTTTCTAGGCAACTAAAATGCATACAACCTGCAAATACTGTGTAACTCTAAGGGTATGTGCACACGGTCAGTATTTTGTAGCACTTTGGACGCAGCATATGTCCGCTGCGTCTAAAGTGCTGCCAGCTTTTGAACGCAGGTGAATATGCATGTGTTAATTGAACCGTGCAGAATCACCGCATCCAATGTATTGCATGGGTGAAATTTATCTTGCGCAGATTTGCTGCAGTCTGGAAAGATGTGCCACATGTCTGTCTCTGCAGGTAAGCTGCGGGTGTCAGTTTACATATAATGGACATGGGATTTCTTGAAATCCCATCTACTATGCTGTAGCATCTAGGCACTGTGGGTTGGATGCTGCGGATGTACGCAGCGTCCAACCCACAGCGCTTACTGACAATGGGAAAGTACCCTAATAAGTGGACTGAACTTCTGAATACTGTAGATATTTATTGCTATGTACAGTGGGGAAAAATTATTTAGTCAGCCACTAATTGTGCACGTTCTCCCACTTAAAAAGATGAGAGAAGCCTGTAATTGACATCATAGGTAGACCACAACTATGAGAGTCAAAATGAGAAAACAAATCGAGAAAATCACCTTGTCTGATTTGGCAAGACTTATTTTGCAAATTATGGTGGAAAATAAGTATTTGATCACCTAAAAATATGCAAGATTTCTGGCTCCCACAGACCTGTAACTTCTTCTTCATGAGGCTCCTCTGTCCTCCAATCATTACCTGTAGTAATGGCACCTGTTTGAACTTGTTGTCAGTATAAAAGGAACTTGTCCACAACCTCAAGCAGTCACACTCTAAACTCCACTATGGTGAAGACCAAAGAGCTGTTGAAGGACACCAGAAACAAAATTGTAGCTCTGCACCAGGCTGGGAAGACTAAATCTGCAATAGGCAAGCAGTTTGGTGTGATGAAATCAACTGTGGGAGCAATAATAAGAAAATGGAAGATATACAAGACCACTGATAATCTTCCTCGATCTGGGGCTCCATACAAGATCTCACCCCATGGGGTCAAAATGTTCACAAGAACGGTCAGCAAAAATCCCAGAACCATATGGGATACCTAGTAAATTACCTGCATAGAGCTGGGACAACCATAACAAAGGCTGCCATCAGTAACTCACTACGCCACCAGGGACTCAGATCCTGCAGTGCCAGACGTGTCCCCCTGCTTAAGCCAGTACATGTCCGGGCCCATCTGAAGTTTGCTAGAGAGGATTTGGACTATTCAGAAGAGTACTGGGAGAATGTCATATGGTCTGATAAAACTAATGTAGAACTGTTTGGTAGAAACAAAACACGTCATGTTTGGAGGAGATAGAATGCTGAGTTGCATCCACAGAACACCATACCTACTGTGAAGCATGGGTGGTGGCAACATCATGCTTTGGGGCTGTTTCTCTGTGAAGAGACCAGGATGACTGATCCGTGTACATGAAAGAATGAAAGGGGCTATGTATCATGAGATTTTGAGTGCAAACTTCCTTCCATCAGCAAGGGCATTGAAAATGAAATGTGGATCGGTCTTTCAGCATGATAATGATCCCAAGCACACTGCTGGGGCAATAAAGGAGTGGGTTCGTAAGAATCATATGAAGATCCTGGAGTGGCCTAACCTTTCACCCCATATCAACCCCATAGAAAACCTTTGGAGGGAGTTGAAAGTGCGTGTTGCCCAGTGACAGACCCAAAACATTACTGCTCTAGAGGAGATCTGCATGGAGGAATGGGCCGACATACCAACAACAGTGTGTGCCAGCCTTGTGAAGACTTACAGAAAATGTTTGACCTCTGTCATTGCCAACAAAGGATATATAACAACGTTTTGAGATTAACTTTTGTTAATGAACAAATACTTATTTTCCACCCTAATTTGCCAAATATATCTTGCCAAATCCGACAAGGTGATTTTCTGGATTTGTTTTCTCATTTGACTCACATAGTTGAGGTCTACCTATGATGTCAATTACTGGACTCTCTCATCTTTTTAAGTGGGAGAACTTGCACACTTGGTGGCTGACTTAATACGTTTTTCCCCCACTGTATAAGCAAATACTACCTTAAGTTTTTGCTTTGATACAATTGTCAAAGGATCTGTTGCTTAACATAATGTCCTAATTAGTGTTATGTTAAAGAAAGAAGAAGAGAAGTGTCATATAAAGTTTCTAGTTATTAAATGTCCGTATGTGTTAGGGGTCAAGTTCCCGCTTCTGCACAGGGGGAATCTCGAGCCACCTCCGCTGCGGTCTCCCATTCTTGTCCAGCCGCAGTGGAGTCTGCTCAGCAAGGACGTCGGTCCCAGCATCTTGCTCATTCTCACTCTGTTCTGAGAATTACTGCTGCTTCTCCAGTCTCTGCCATTAAAATCAGTGCTGGTCAGCAGCGAGCAGACTTCTCTGGGACTAAGTCCTTGTCTGCACGTACTGAGCATGCCCAGGGTAAGATCTCCCGTTGGAGATCGAGGGTCATGTGCTCAGGCTCTGCAGCACATTCCATTGGTCCTCTTGGCAGGTCTTGGAAGGGCAAAAGTGCTGTAGCCACTTCCTGTGCTGCAACTATATAAACTGCGCATGACCGCACGGCCATGCGCTAGTATTGTCTTACAAATGTTAATGTGTGTATGTTGTGAGTGCAAGTCGTCCTTGGATACCCCTACCCTATTGAATGTCTGTTCGCGGAAGGTGTATGGTTGCTATCTAGCGCCCGACTTATCCTACAGCACTAATCACACATTACAGCGTCCAGTTGCTGTGACCGCCAGTACGGCGCCGTGCACTTCCTCTGTGCTTTCCTTACCCAAGCCTGGGTGGTTAGTGGCGTTCGTCAGTGCGGCACCGCATGCACTCTTGTGCCTTAATATTGTTATTCAGTTTCCTTACACACCCAGTTGCGGTGTTGTGCCAGCAAGGGTCTAATCGGACTTCAATCCTAGTTGGGGTTGAGTTCGCTGACTACTTGCTCGCGCTTTAGGTGCGGTACCGCGGTCCTGTGACTTAACAGGATTGCTTCTTTCATGCTGGGTGAGGTTAACCCACGCGTGTATACATTAGTGTACCGCCATATAGTCTGCAAATTGCTAGCAGCATGCTGCATGGTGGACCCCGGACTGCGAACGCATCTATATCATCTGTCTTGGTGCGTTCCGCCAGTCCTAACAGAATACTAGCGCCAGGGTCTGGCTAGTAAAATGGCGGATGACCAGCGTTTACAGAGGTACATCCAGCAGCTGGAGGGAAGGTTGGCGGCTCTTGAGCGTACAACCTCAGCTGTGGATGTCACTGCTGTAGCTGTGCAGGCTGCAAGTGTAGCCGCAGCCAGTTTGTCCGCTGCCACCCCTGCTCCGACTTTATCCCGTCTCCCGCTTCCTGACAAGTTTGCTGGCGACAGTAAACATTGTCGCGGATTCGTGAGCCAGTGCTCTATACATCTTGAGCTCCTGGCGTCACGTTTTCCTACGGAGCGGGCGAGAGTGGGATTTATCCTATCTCTCTTGTCGGGCAGGGCGTTGGAGTGGGCAACGCCACTCTGGGAGCGAGATGATCGTGAGGTACAGAGTGCTCCTCTCTTCTTGGAAACTCTGAAGCAGGTCTTTTTAGGGCCTCGGGTTACCCACGACACCGCACTCCAATTGTTGTCTATTACACAGGGTACGTCCGTGGTCAGCCAGTTTGCCATCCAGTTCCGGACTCTAGCTTCAGAGTTAGAGTGGCCAGACAAAGTTCTTATTCTGGTGTTCTGAAGGGGACTGGCAGACCATGTGAAGGACGCCTTGGCCACTAGGGAGATACCGCATCGTGTGTCTACCCGCATCGACCTCCGTTTTCACGAGCGGAGGTTGGAGCGGACCCAGTGTAGGCAGAGGTTTCGGCTGGCTCCAACTTTCGCCAGACCTCTGGAATCCCCTGTCTTGGCGTCAGATTCCCATGAGGCCATGGAGGTTTCTCGAGCGGGACCTAAATCTCTAGCTGCTCGAGTACCCGTGATTTGTAATAACTGTCAACAACATGGACATTACGCCAATAAATGTCCGCGGCGGTCGGGAAACGATCGCGTCTAGTAACCATTGGGGGAGGTTCACTAGACACAGCAGCATTCTCCTCCAAACTGTCCTTTAAAGGGACAATCCTGTTAGGCTCCTCCACTCTAACAGTCGAGCTTTGTGTGGATTCAGGAGCAGAGGGAAACTTCATGTCCTCTGCTTTTGCTACACGTCATGCTATACCACTAGTTATGCTCGCCAAACCAATAACGGTTAGAGTTGTGAATGGGGCGACACTCCCACTGCAAATCACACACCAGACAGTTCCGTTCTCGCTGTCCATATCTCCTTCCCACCAGGAGATTATTTCCCTTCTTGTCCTTCCTGAGGGAATGGATGAGATTTTGCTGGGAATACCCTGGCTCCGTTTCCACTCCCCACATATTGAGTGGTCCTCAGGGAGAATATTGGATTGGAGTAAGTCTTGTTTGGGCAGGTGTGTGAGTGAGTGTGTACAGGTCTCTACTACCGAGGTACCCGCAGATCTTTCATCACTTCCCAGGTATTATTGGTGTTATGCAGACGTGTTCTCTAAAAAGGCTGCTGAGACTCTACCGCCCCATCGCCCTTACGACTGTCCTATCGACCTCTTGCCTGGAGCCGAACCTCCTCGGGGAAGGGTATATCCCCTCTCTCTCCCTGAGACGGAGGCTATGTCTCAATACATTCAGGAGAATTTGGCAAGAGGGTTTATAAGGAAGTCAGTGTCTCCGGCAGGGGCGGGATTCTTCTTCATGCAAAAGAAGAACGGGGAGTTACGTCCTTGCATCGATTACAGGGGTCTCAATGCTATCACTATTAAGAACAAATACCCGTTGCCCCTGATATCGGAGCTCTTTGACAGATTAAGGGGAGCTAAAATATTCACCAAATTAGATCTGCGGGGTGCCTACAATCTGATTCGCATCCGTGAGGGGGACGAGTGGAAAACGGCTTTCAATACCAGGGATGGGCACTATGAGTACCTGGTGATGCCTTTCGGGCTCTGTAATGCCCCAGCCATTTTTCAGGACTTTGTCAACGATATCTTCCGGGATATGCTTTCTACCTCGGTCGTAGTCTATCTGGATGATATTCTCATCTTCTCTCCAGATATTGACTCCCACCGGAGAGATGTTGGCAGAGTCTTCGAACTCTTACGGGCGAATTCCTTATATGCAAAGTTGGAGAAGTGTGTGTTTGAGCAGGAGTCCTTGCCTTTCCTGGGCTATATCATCTCGGCCCAGGGATTGGCTATGGATCCTGCCAAACAACAAGCAGTGATGGACTGGCAGGAACCCCATTCTCTTAAAGCGGTGCAGCGCTTTATGGGGTTCATAAATTATTGTCGCCAGTTCATTCCCCACTTCTCAACTTTGGTAGCTCCCTTGGTGTCCCTCACCAAGAAGGGAGCGAATCCCGAATCGTGGTCCGAAGGGGTCTCCAAGGCCTTCACTTCTATAAAGTCCCATTTTGCTAGCGCTCCCATCTTACATCGTCCCGATGTGGGTAAGCCATTCCTTTTGGAAGTGGATGCCTCATCCGTTGGTGCTGGAGCAGTCCTCTATCAAAAGGATGCTCAGGGTCGGAAGCACCCATGCTTCTTTTTCTCAAAGACCTTCACACCAGCGGAGAGAAATTACTCCATCGGGGATAGGGAGTTGCTGGCAATGAAGTTGGCCTTTTCGGAGTGGAGACATCTCTTGGAGGGTGCTCGGTTCCCATTCCAAGTTTTCACGGATCACAAGAATTTGGTCTATTTACAAACAGCCCAGCGGCTGAATTCTCATCAGGCCAGATGGTCCTTGTTTTTCTCCCGGTTCCACTTTACCCTACATTATCTCGCCGGGGAGAAGAACATTCGTGCTGATGCTCTCTCTCGCTCCTTCGTGTCAGCTGAGGAGGAGGAGGACGAGCCTCGGCTCATTGTCCCTTCGGAGAGTCTGAGATCTGTAGCTCCGGTTTCGCTAGAGTCTGTGCCCCCGGGCAAGACTTTTGTTCCCATCAATTTGCGTCCGGAGGTTCTCTCTTGGGCTCATTCGTCCAGAGTGGGTGGACACTTTGGGGCAAAAAGGACATCTGAGTTACTGGCGAGAATGCACTGGTGGCCACATATGGTTCGTGACGTCGGAGACTACGTTCAGACATGTGTCTCTTGTGCCAAGAATAAGTCTTCCCGACAACGGCCAGCTGGTTTGTTATACCCTCTGCCGGTGGCAGACAGGCCCTGGGAGATGGTCGGGATGGATTTTGTTGTGGGTCTGCCCAAGTCTCGTGGCTGTACCTTTATTTGGATAATCACCGACCATTTTTCTAAAATGGTGCATTTGGTGCCGCTTTCCCGGTTACCTTCTGCACGGGCCTTGGCAGCGTTGTTTGTCAAACACATCTTTCGTCTTCACGGTATGCCAGACAAAATTGTCAGTGACCGAGGTCCCCAGTTTGCGTCTCGGTTCTGGAGAGAGCTTTGTCGTCTTCTCAGTATAGAGTTGAATCTCTCTTCGGCTTATCATCCCGAGACGAATGGGTTGGTAGAGAGAGCCAACCAGACCTTGGTCACATATCTGCGACATTTTGTTTCTGCTAAGCAGGATGACTGGGCATCTTTGCTACCGTGGGCGGAGTTTGCTCTTAACAATGCTGTCGCTGATTCCACTGGACAGACTCCATTCCTCCTTAACTATGGTCAGCATCTGCGGGTACCTGTGCCCATGCCCGTGTCTTCCGCCGACATTTGGGATCGCACTCAGGATGCCATTCAGGCTTCCAAGGAGAGAATGAGGTCCTCCGCCGACGCACATCGGTGCCCCACTCCAACCTTTGCTCCTGGCGACTTAGTGTGGCTCTCCGCCCGTAACATCAGGCTGCGAGTTGAGTCTACCAAGTTTGCACCTCGCTACTTAGGTCCTTTTAAGGTCCTCGAACAGGTTAATCCTGTGGTTTACCGTCTGGCCCTTCCTCCACGCCTAGGTATCACCGACACCTTTCATGTGTCCCTCCTTAAGCCCGTCTACATGTCCTGGTTTTCTGAGTCATCTACTGGGACGTCGGATTCGTCTACGGACGATTACGAGGTGAACGCTATCTTGGGGTACAAGGTGGTTCGTGGCAAAAAATATTATTTGGTGGACTGGAGGGGTTACGGTCCTGAGGATAGATCCTGGGAGCCTGCTGAGCACATTCGGGCTCCGCAGCTCATTGCTGCCTTCAAACGTAGCGAGGCCCAAGGAGGGGGGGTAATGTTAGGGGTCGAGTTCCCGCTTCTGCACAGGGGGAATCTCGAGCTACCTCCGCTGCGGTCTCCCTTTCTTGTCCAGCCGCAGTGGAGTCTGCTCAGCAAAGACGTCGGTCCCAGCATCTTGCTCATTGTCACTCTGTTCTGAGAGTTACTGCTGCTTCTCCAGTCTCTGCCATTAAAGTCAGTGCTGGTCAGCAGCGAGCGGACTTCTCTGGGACTAAGTCCTTGTCTGCACGTACTGAGCATGCCCAGGGTAAGATCTCCCGTTGGAGATCAAGGGTCATGTGCTCAGGCTCTGCAGCACATTCCATTGGTCCTCTTGGCAGGTCTTGGAAGGGCAAAAGTGTTGTAGCCACTTCCTGTGCTGCAACTATATAAACTGCGCATGACCGCACGGCCATGCGCTAGTATTGTCTTACAATTGTTAATGTGTGTATGTTGTGAGTGCAAGTCGTCCTTGGATACCCCTACCCTATTGAATGTCTGTTCGCGGAAGGTGTATGGTTGCTATCTAGCGCCCGACTTATCCTACAGCACTAATCACACATTACAGCGTCCAGTTGCTGTGACCACCAGTACGGCGCCGTGCACTTCCTCTGTGCTTTCCTTACCCAAGCCTGGGTGGTTAGTGGCGTTCGTCAGTGCGGCACCGCATGCACTCTTGTGCCTTAATATTGTTATTCAGTTTCCTTACACACCCAGTTGCGGTGTTGTGCCAGCAAGGGTCTAATCGGACTTCAATCCTAGTTGGGGTTGAGTTCGCTGACTACTTGCTCGCGCTTTAGGTGCGGTACCGCGGTCCTGTGACTTAACAGGATTGCTTCTTTCACGCTGGGTGAGGTTAACCCATGCGTGTATACTTTAGTGTACCGCCATATAGTCTGTAAATTGCTAGCAGCAGGTTTTCACCTGCACGGTGGACCCCGGACTGCGAACGCATCTATATCATCTGTCTTGGTGCGTTCCGCCAGTCCTAACAGTATGTGCATGCAATGTATTTTGATTTTCTTAACCAGTTAATGACAAGGGGTATTTCAGTTTTTGAATGTCTGCTTTTTGCTCCAATTCTTCCCAAACCATTTTATTTTTTCAGTCAATATGACCATGTGAGGGCTTCTTTTTTGTGGACAAGTTGTACTTTTGAACAACACCATTGATTGGTTTTAACATATTGTATACTGGAAAATGGGAAAAAAAATTACAAGTGCGGTGAAAAAAAAGTGCAATTCCACAGTTGTTTTTTTTGTGCTTTTTTTTACTATGTTCACTAAATGCTAAAACTGACAGGCCATTATGATTCTCCAGGTCATTATGAGTTCACAGACACCAAATATGTCTAGGTTCTTTTTTATTTAAGTGGTGAAACAAAAATCTAAAATTTCTTTTTAAAAAAATGGCGCCATATTCCGAGACCTGTAGCATCTCCATTTTTCATGATCTGGGGTTGGGGGATGGCTTATTTTTTGTGCACCGAGCTGACATTTTTATTGTTGCCATTTTCATGTAGGTAAAATCTCTTAATCACCCATTATTGCATTTTATTGCAAAGTAGCGGAGACCAAAAAAAACTTAATTATGGCATTTTGAATTTTTTCTTGTTACGCTCTTTATTGATTGGGTTATTTCTTTTTTATATTGATATATCTGGTTATTCTGAACAAGGCAATACCAAATATGTGTATATTTGAGTTTTTATTTTGAATGGAGCAAAAATTGGGTGATTTGAATTTTTTTTAGATTTTTTAGATTTAAAAAATATATATATTTTTTACTTTTTGCATGGGAGACTAGAAGCTGCAGTACTTTGATCACCTTTGCTACACACAGGTGATGATCAGATTGCCTGTGTGTGCCTGAAATGCTCACTTCCTCTGCACTGAAAGAAGAACTATTCATACAGCAGCGCGGCCATTTACATTGTTCCCCTTCAACCTCTGGCAATCAGTTCTGATGATGGTCTGAATAAAAGACCAAAAATATTCACCTTTTTGATTGCAAGCATAAAAATTATTTGTTTCACCGTTCATCATCTTGAGTGCCAAGTTCTTCTTTCAGTCTATTGCAAGTGAGCTTTTCTGATCATTGCCGGTGATCAAAACAGAGTGCCAAGTTCTTCTTTCGGTGCTACATATGGGCTGGATACTCTACTTTTGCACCTACTCTCCAAAAAGGAGTGCCGTATAATACTTGTTATATTTCACATTTGCTATGAGTACCTACCACGGGGCAGCGCTCATAGCCATCTAGCAGTGACAACAATAGATGTCTGCTGCAGACCTCTGGTTGTCATGCCAACCCATCGGTGACTGTCTATCATGTGACAGGGTCACAGATGGGCAGAATTTGTGATGCGTCAAAGACTGACAGTGGCATTTAACTAGTTAAGAGCCATGGATGGATCGTGATTACACACGATGTTTCAGGCCCATGTCAGCTATATAGATCAGCTGTCATGTGCCCGGAAAGGTGCGGGCTCTGGCACTGATGGAGTCCAACATGTACATAGTATTATGCCACATGTCGGAAAGGGGTTAATATACTCACCTACTGCCACTTTCTCTGGTGTCCAGCACCATTCTGCTCCTCATATTAATGACATCAGCACAATTGTGAATAGCAGCCACACTCTATACTCTTTTTGGGAGCTTGAAGTCTCTTTCACAATCTAAGTCTATAGAGCCTCATTTTGATCCTCCATAGGCTTATATTTTATAGCGCAGTGCGACCTGGACAGTGTGCAGTGATGTTACTGAGAAGAGGTGAAAAACGGCACTGGAGACCGGACAGGGCAGCGGTAAGAGACTATATTAATACACTCACAGTACACTACATGCAAAAACACATTTAATTAATAACTGGGAGTGCTTCTTTAAAGGTGCAGGTCCACTATGCCTATAAACTAAATATTATTGAAAAATGTCCATTAAAATATTCCAGGTCTGAGCATTAAAACAGAAATTAATGTATAGTAATTTTGCTCTTGAAACTAAGTTAATGCCATTAATAACAAGTTGTTGGACTTTTTGATTTCGTTTTCTCTAAAAGAAACTTTGCCAACAACTCATCAAAACTTTAGTGCGATTTTCTCTAGCTTTATCCCTGACCACCTGGATGCATGCAGCTGCAAACTCTGTTACAAATGATTGAGTTTTGCTTTAAGGAATCAAATGCCAAGGGAGCTTTAACAGCTAAATACTAAACATAAATGTTGGCTGTTATAAAACGTCCACCCAATGGAACTATAAGTGATGTTTATGGCTAACACTATATTTTCCTGCAAACTGTGACACAACTCCTTAAATCAAAAGTGTGTTAAAAATGAAACAAAGAAATATTCTCCAATGCATATTGTCACTTCTTGTAAGGAAAGGCATTGTCGTGAGAGAAAGAATAAAGTAGGAGTTTGGATATATTTCTATATATAGATAGGAATCTAAGGGGTAAGGTTTCTCCTTATGGAGAGTAACATACCAGCTCTGGCTTGTCAAGGTAAGGAGGCTAATTTGCCGTGCAATGCTCCTCTGGGAAATTTAATATGCAAATTGCCTCTTCAGAGAAAAAGAGGACTTGAACTCTATAGTGCCACCTATTGAAAGTAGCGTGTCACTCTCCACAAGGAGAAACCTAACCCCTCACCTAGCCTAATCAGTTCTCATGCTTCACACTGACGAGGGCCAACAGCCTGAAACACTGTGCCTGCGAATTTAGATACTGATTTGGCTCTTATCCTAAGTCATATTCGAAGACTCGTTAAAGGGTTGATTGTGACTTGTAGGATTGCTACTTCCAATAGGTGGCGCTATAGAGTTTACGTCCTCTTTTTCCCTGAAGAGGCAATTTGCATATATATATATATATATATATATATATATATATATATATATATATATATATACAAATTATAGCAATTAAAAAAAAACAAACAAAAACATTTAAATATTGTATGTTAGTGGAATTTTATCCATTGATGGCCAGATGTTAAGACTAGAAATTAGCAGATCTGATGAGATTCAAATTTGCCAAGTCTGTTGAATTTTACCAGGAAATTTGATTTGCTATAACATTTATTCTCCATAAATTTAATGTTTCCTATTATGCTTTAGGGTCTGAAGAAAACAGAACATAGAAAATGTAAGCTATAGATTAGATATCAACCAAAAAAACCAATCAATACTTACCAAATTGCTCACCCCCGCTGCTGACTGTTCTACATATGGCCTTGGTGCCTTTTCTTACCATTGTCACACAATGAAATGACGGGCCTCTTCATTGTAAATTGGGACTTCTATCCCTGACTAAACCCATTTTTTGTAGATTATCTGTTATTGGTTACGTAATGGTGTTAACACTAGGACTACTGGACTCGTGACCCCGACTAGAACTACTGCAAGTAAGTAGTCAAAATGACTATACCATTAGTCCTAGTGTTAAGGTGACAGATTCTATAGGTTTGTTGTTAATCTTTCACATTTAAATCCAAACCTGGGGAACTGCACTATCACCTCTAGATTTAGTATAAAATAAACTCCCGACCTCTCAAATCCCTCTCCACCCATTTGATTTTAGCATTGCGAACTGATTATCCCTTGTTAGTTATACATCTGTTGAAAGTATCAGGTGTGGATTCTTAACTACTTTTGATGGTTTATGGCACCTCTGCTAATAGTCAGGGAATCATAAGGAGAATCTTGGGGTAGCCATCATTGAGCGGGGGCACCAATTTGTTTAAGGTAGGATGCTAACCTCCATGGCAAGGCAGGGGTGAACTTTGGAATATTAGGGTAACCTAGATATTTATTTGTGGTTTCCCTATTAGTATAGCATTTGTAACGGGGGTCTACCAAGCTGGGGTACCTCTTTCAGTATCACCCCATGTTTCAGGAGGTCCACTCTGCTTTGGCTGGAGTCTGAATGAAGGACGCTGGCTGGAATTGCTTGGTTACATGGGCGCATATAAAAGATCACTGCTTCTCCACGTATTTACGTATTTCCAGTCTGACAACACTTTACTCACAGGACACAGAATATATCACACAGATACAGAGGGCAGGCCAATAGAAAAGCGGCAGGCCAGACATACATTACAATAGCCGCAGGTGGCCGGAGCCTGACGATATTTACTGTGGGAGTTACAAAAGTGGGGGGTGGACAAAAGGGGAATATCGTGTCCCCTCTGCCCAGGGGCGCAGCCTGTGGGCTGATGCATTAGGGACATGCATCTCACATGGAACCTATTATACATACTGTACATATAACTTCCCTACATATTCTGGGTGCTGAGTGGTTCCATAACACGTAACATCATTATACAGTTTTTTGTCTTTTTTTCCTGGTAGGGCATTACTAGCTTTTGTTTGCTGTGTTTGCTTTAAATGGTTGAAATAAAGGTATATTTTAAAGGTAATAGGTTTTGGTGAGCCCCTTGTCTATTATAACCTGCCTCAGTGTGGGAATTCTAAGCTCCTTTCCTCCTTGGTTGTGTTGCAGCCAATGGCACAGGGAACATTTCAAGGGTAAAGGGAAGATTTTTGCATCAGCCAATTTTCATTTTTGTTATTTTTAAAATGTAAAAGATGAAAAAACATATATTTTTTGCCTAAAATATAAAGGAAATGAACCATCTTTTACTTTAGGCCTCTTAGATATCATTTAATCTTCAACTTGTTTAACTGTTCACAATAACAGTAATTTTGACAAGGGGTGCCCAAACAAACTTTTACATGCCAATATTTATATCAGGATGTGTAACATATGTACCAGGATGAGGAACATATATACCAGAATTGAGGTCATATATACCAGCATGGAGGTCATAGAAACCAGGATGGAGCCCAAGATGGGGGACATTACTACAGAATGGGAAGGCAGGCACAACTTCAATGTTATTATAGGATTTAGAATGCTACAAGGGCCCATACATCTAACATGCAGGGTCAGGCAGGTGAAGGGTCCTATGTCCAAATTGTAAACCAGGGCCCAGCGAACTCTAGTTACACCACTGCTAAGGGTGTATCTGTGCTAAAATGCTTGAAAAAAGTTGGATACAGTCTTAGGAGATCTCAGAGTGTTGCATGCATTTTTTTCAAGGCAATAAGAAGTTTTACAGTATTGGTTGCTCCTCAAATTTCAGAAGACTCATCTCTAATCTTATCGTGTAGTATTAAACCTACGTAGGGGTGGTGGACAATGACTGTTGAGTCAATGTATTATAATGTGAACAATGTCTGGCTTCTTATGTAAATATTGTGTACTGTGAATTGTAATGTATTGTGATACAGAGTGCGATAAGCGTTAATAATGTAATAGAGGTGCTATTCACAAAATTAGAAATCAAGAAATTAACTAATTTCGGTTCTTCAATACAAAATGTGAAACTCATTTCAAGTGTTTATTTCTGTTAATGTTGAAGATTATGGCTTACAGCCAATAAAAACCCAAGAGTCATTATTGTTAGGTGTCGCGTTTCCGCTGCAGCACAGGGGGAATCTTGAACCATCTCCACTGCAGTCTCCCATTCTCTTCCAGCTGCATTGGAGCCTGCTCAGCGGAGACATTGGTCCAAGCGCCTGGCTCGGACAGATGCTGCATGTTTGGTTACTGCTGCCCTTCCAGGCTCAGCCATTATAACCATTATTGTTAAGCGGCAAGCAGGCATCCCTGGGACTAAGTCCTGCTTTTCCCCTTCTGAGCATGCCCATGGGAAGATCTCTCATTGGAGGTCAGAGGTCACATGCTCAGGTCCTGTAGCAGCTCCTATTGGTTCACCAGGAAGGTCCTGAAGTACTGCAGCTACAAAAGGTTCGCATGGCCCCTCGACCATGCTCTACTATAATTCAGTATTTGTGTATGTGTGGATGTATGCCTGTTCTGGTGAAAGCTCCGAATCATTCCCATCCCTAGAGTTGTTGAATGCTCGTGAGTCTTGTAGCTGTCAAGTGCGAGAAAGTGCCATCCAGCACCAGGCACAAAATATACTGCATTTGTCCTGCAGTGATTGCCGCTGCGGTACTGTACGCACTCTGTGCGGCCATTTTTAGCGTCTCCTGACTATCCATCAGTGTAGGGTGGGAACTCCCATTTGATCCCACCATCTGACTCAGGGCATCCTCAGTCGCGGGCTCAAAAGCCACCAAGGGTCAGAACATGATCAACCACCAGCATACTGGGGGTGTGTTGCAGGGATCCCACTAGTATCCATTTCCTGCGCCCTGTGAATTCTAACAGGGCACAGCGTTATCTTTAATCATGGCGACTCTGTGAAGCAACAGAGTTCACTCCTATACTGTTGTGAGTTCTGTTTTTGGGCTCCCTCTGGTGGTTACTGATGGTACTGGGTGACTTGTCTTTCCTGGGTTTCTGGGTTCCACCTGTTCCATCAGCATATGGGAGTTTCCTATTTAACCTGGCTTTGCTGGCATTTCCTCGCCAGTTATCAATGTATCCAGTGTGTCTTGTTACCTCTGCTCCCTGCTCCTAGAACCTTCTGGTCAAGCTAAGTTTGGATTTTCCTGTTTTGGTGTTTTGCTTTATTTGTTTTCTAGTCCAGCCTGCAGATATGTGATTCTTGCTGCTGGTTGCTCTAGTGGGCTGAAATTGCTCCTCATGTACCATGAGTTGGCACATGAGTTCAAGTAATTTCAGGATGGTTTTTTGAAGGGTTTTTCGCTGACCGCGCAGTTCACTTTTGTATCCTCTGCTATCTAGCTTTAGCGGGCCTCATTTTGCTGAAACTGTTTTCATACTGCGTATGTGCTTTCCTCTCATTTCACCGTCATTATATGTGGGGGGCTGCTATTTCTGTGGGGGATTTCTCTGGAGGCAAGAGAGGTCTGTGTTTCTTCTAATAGGGGAAGTTAGATCTTCGGCTGGAGCGAGACGTCTAGGATCATCGTAGGCACGTTCCCCGGCTACTTTTATTTGTGTGTTAGGTTCAGGGTCGCGGTCAGCTCAGGTTCCATCGCCCTAGAGCTTGTTTGTATCTGTGCTTGTCCTTTAGTGATCCCCTGACATTGGGATCATGACATATACACACCGGGTGACTGTACCCATATCTATTCAGGCGTAGTACCGCCATATAGTGCCGTCATTTACTAGTAGCAGGTTCCACTCCTGCACGGTGGACCCCGGGCTGCGAACGCACCTATAATATCTCTATATTTTCTCTGTGCATTCCGCCAGCCCTAACAATTATCTCAATAAAATAAAACAATTAACAAAAACACCTGAAAAGGCTTCCTAAGCAATTAAAAATGTCTCTTATTCTGTTTTAATAGGATCCACAATCATGGGGAAGACTGCTGACTTGACAGAGGTCCAGAAGGCAATCACTGACACACTCCATAAGGAGGGTAAGCCACAAAAAGTCATTGCTAAAGAAGCTGGCTGTTCACAGAGTGCTGTATCCAATCATAATAATGGTAAGTTGAATGGAAGGAAAAAGTGTGATAGAAAAAGGTGCACAAGCAACCGGGATAACCACAGCCTTGAAATGATTGTTTTTGTATTGAAGAACTGAAATAAATTAACTTTTTGATGATATTATAATTTTGTGAGAAGCACCTGTATGTACCTCTATAGTATGAGGTAATATAGGATAAGTAATGTAATGTAATGCAAACTATAAGGTATAGTGTTATAAGTAGTGTTGTTGAGCGATACCCTCCGATATTCAAAGGTATCGGATGGTATCGGCCGATATCCAAAAAATATCGGATATCGCCGATACCGATACCTGATACCAATGCAAGTCAATGGGACACAAATATGGGAAGGTATCCTGGATGTTTCCCAGGGTCTGAAGGAGAAGAAACTCTCCTTCAGGCCCTGGGATCCATATTCATGTAAAAAATAAAGAATAAAAATAAAAAATATGGATATACTCACCACTCTGAAGGACCCTGGCTGTCACCGCTGCGAGCGCCATTGTTTTTCCTTTCCTTTCAAAATAGTGAAGTCCATTTACTTTGTAAATGAAAGTTACTGTTTCAGTCACCACGCAGCAGACATTACTAAGGACTAATTGCAATGAAATTAGTTTGCTTACCAAATGTTACTTGTGGGTTATGTAAGGACAAGATTCAACATTATGTCATGTGAATTCAGTTTGCACACAAAAAAAATGTTGAAAGACAACAGACCTGAATGCAGTTAAAGTGCATCTACAGCCAAATATCTTTGCATATAAATGTCACTGTGGCATTATGCACAACCTCACATTTTAAGGTCTGTATTACACATGTGAAATATAATTACCATGGCTACATAGAAATACAGCATTTAGGCACTTTGTGCCACCATTCTTTTATGGAGGCACCCAAATATTTTGTTTCCACAAACTCTATGGGATTCAGAAGCATTAATTTGTTCTAATTTGTATGAGGTCATACAGGATCCATGCAAATAACAATGTTGTAACCAAAATGACAGTCTGTACATCAGTATATTATTATATTTAATTGGTCACCAATCTTTCAATTCTGACAATCCATACTTAAAATGCCTTTACAGTAACCTCAGCAGTAAAAACATTATGATGCCTTAGGCTCAGTTCTTGCCAATTTGTACAAATTACCTTAATTTTTACATAAATTTGTGTCCGAACTCTAGAAAAGCTTAATTGAGAAGAAATAAAGCAAGTTATATCGATAAAACAAAGAATGGTGCAACCACCAAAATGGTTCTTAAGCTGTGCTTCATCAACAACCAGGGTTCCTTACCAGTAAGAGTGCCTCACCCTATGAGAAGTACTGTTGTAAATCATTATCAGGTTTTTTGAAGGCCATGGAGATTTTCTTTGATCATTCTATCAGCCCTCATGTTTTCTCTTGCCCATCTACTCTCTTAAGAAGTGTTGTATCAGCTTGTTAAATTTGACAACCTCCATACTGGATAAAGTATATGGGTAATGTTCCCACTGTCAGAAAACAGCAGCATTTTGGAAGCAGAACATGTCCGCTCCGTCCAAAGTGCTGTCGGCTTTTGACCACTGGTGATTCCACATATGTTCACTGAACCATGCAGAATCATCATGCTCTATAAATTGGACAGGAAATTTATCTTGTGGAGACTGAGCAACTGCCCAAGATAAATTTACATGCTTCAGTCTCAAAAGACGCAAAGCATGTGCATCTCCGCAGGGAAGCCGAAGGCATAGTGGGCACCCCAACATAGAAGAAAATGTAATGACTTTATTGAAATTTGTTTTTGAAAACATACATAATATCATCTTAAAAAGAGTATCAGGGGAATGCAGTTCAAATAAACTGGCACCAATTTAAAACCAAAGGATTAAAATGCCTCTCAAGTGTAAGTAAAGGACCAATAGATTATGGCATTAAACATGAATGCTATATCTCTATATCAATCATATTTGGAGTAATGAAGTAAAACATAGCGCAACATAATACAACATGGCATATGGCATCAGGATAAGAAGAGATTCCAACTCAGGTGATCTACAAACATAATATTTTATTGATCAATATATAAAAACATGTAGTATAAAAAAGACCAGGGAAACGTCCAAGAATGGGGTGCGGAGACACAGCATATCCACTAAAAGCCTGGTGGGGTGTCAAAATAAATACATTATATGCTCATAATAAGCGTACCAACCCACATATATAGGCTAAAGGATGGGTAACCACGTGGAACGCAAGACAAATATCATAAGATTTTTATATTATATTACATTTTTTTTTTCTTTATTACCATCTAGGTTCCACTGTTTATTTTCATTATCATGTTTAAAAAAAAATTTTAATCCTTATTTATTGCTAACATTTTCCAACACAGTTAAAGTAAAGAAGGTATAGCTAAAGTATGCAAAGCAAGTAGGTTCTGGGGGGCTAAACATAAAAAGAAAGGAGTAAAGGGACAATCCATTAGTTTCAACAGGGGCCATAGCTGCAATGAAGGATAATAAGGCAAGGTGAAATAAGGATCCTAAAAATAAGTAATAGACACAGATACAGGTGAAAATTAGAATATCATCAAAAAGTTAATTTATTGCAGTTCTTCAATATAAAAAGTGAAACTCATATATTATATAGAATCATTACAAACAGAGTGATCTATTGCAAGTGTTTATTTCTGTTGATGTTGAAGATTATGGATTACAGCCAATGAAAGCCCAAAAGTCATTATCTCAGTAAATTACAATACTTTACAACACCAGTTTGAAAAATGATTTTAAAATCTGAAATGTTGGCCTGCTGAAATGTATGTTCAGTAAATGCACTCAGTACTTGGTTGGGGCTCCTTTTGCATCAATTACTGCATCAATGCGGCGTGGCAGGTTGGTAGCTCCATCATAAAAAAAAATTGCATTCAAGTTGTGTAAAAGGAATGCATTATCTGCTGTTAGAGCTTTCATAGAACTAATGTCTTTGTGTATCCCTAGCCAGATTTGTTGTTTGAAAAAGACGGCAATGAAAAATGCTTAACGCTTCTATGAAGAAATAGAAAGGTGAACATTTGCGTGTTGCAGAGTACTGTTGATTTTATTTGAAGAAATCTGCTTACATAGCACTAAAAAGGAAACACATTCATAAGATCTGGACTATAGATTAAGTTTCTCAGTTTAAAAAATGTTCCAGCTCAGGTAGGTTGATGATGAAAAGATGCTGAAGGAAATCACTTATGGCTAAATTGAAAGATGATGGATAGCCTGCATCTGCTCAAGATAAAGTATGGTCCGGTGTCTTCACAGAAAATTCCGAAACCTATCAATTATTTCAGGTTTGTATCTTGTTTTGCGAACAGCACAAATATGAATAGCAAAGACATAAAAAAGTATATAGAGGAACTGAAAATTTAGAAATGAATGAGAAATAAAATTCAAATAAAACATCTATTAGTCTACAAACCCTACTAAATACTATGGAAACACAGTACTGATTCAGTGACTGATTAATTAAGAATGGTGTTGTTCACACCAGTCTTAATGAAAGGCCTGTTAGAGTAGAATGCACAAAATTGATTAAAAGGCACATGACAATTTTCTTATTGGCGTGATCCTTCATGCGTCCAAACAGAAATGCCACTCTAGTCAGGGCAATAACAAAAAAAAGGTAATGGTGAAACTTGATGAATTTGGCACCTTGGTGCCACCACGTCAAATCCCACACATGTTCCACCCACTTTGACAGAGCTAGCCGAAACTGGCATGAAGACTGCAGAAGTCGCAACATTTCGGCCCAGCTTCACATTACTCAAAGATTTTGTCACTCTTTAAAGTGTTTTCTGCCAGAAATCTGGTGTAAACACATTGAATCGACCCCAATGTCTTGGAAAATTTGACAAAACTATAGCAATCCCAGGGAGCAAATCTATAAGGGCTGCAGAGATAGCTATCAATACCAGACCCGAGTGGCAGAGCAGGTCCATAAATTTTAGGTCTCTCTTCTAGAGATTTATGTTTACTCAAAATGTTATTTGCTAAGCAATTCACTTGACTAACAAAACCAAAAACTAAAATCAGAAACTGATAGCAATTCTTTTCCCATTGATTTCTGTTACAAAAATTAACATTTGGAACTGATAGGCCATGTGCCTACATGGAATTGTTACAAGACTCAAAAAACATCTGCTCTCAAGCAAAAAGGCAGCACACTGTAGTGCCATAGCATGTAAATATGAAATATGAAAATGTAATTGAATTTACTGTATTAAAAATATGAAAAATTGAGAAAGTTTAGCGCATAAATAGGCCAATTCATGTGTACCTGGAAGCCACGATAAGATATTTCTCGATTCCAGGACCTAGCAATGCCTTTCCTCACTTAGAATAAAGTCTTCATCTTCATGGGAACTTAAATCCTCTGTTAGACTAAAATCTATAGCTCTGTGGAGGGGTAGTGGTCCTACTTGGATTAAAAACACCTGTGGCTAAAAGGCGGAGTGCTCAGTCAGAAGACTAATGAATACAAACGTCAAAAAACTGACCGTCACATTCAAACATAGACTAAGTGAGCTTAGTCAGTGTTTGGATGTGATGGTCAGTTTGTTGAAGTTTGCATTCAAAAAACATCTGCGGCACTTTCGGGAATTTGCCTATGGCAGTGAAAAGTGTGCTGAAAACATAAGAGCTTCTCATCTCTCTGGCTCCTCATTTCATACATCATATACCTCACAAAAGCACAAGAATGTCACTCACAACAGAAACAATTCCCAGCAACAATCACAATGTTCCACTACCAGTAATAATTTACTTATAACAAACAAATTGTTATGCAAGCCACAATCCTTTCAATGTCCCACATACCAATCACAATTAAGGGTGAGTTGGGCCAACAGGCAGAGGGGCATATATCCCTTTAGTCCCTGTCATCTTCCATCTGTATTGGGCAGCCCACTGCAATGTACCTTGCAAAATTGTACGGCAGACATGCTCACGCAGCACGCTGTGCGCCGCCAGGACTGATGAAGATGAACTGAATTGTTATCTAACCAAAAGACGCTTGTGGTCCCTGATGGAACACATCATGGTGCCTGGCTTGTGACTTGACAAAAAACAAAGTCTGATACTGTTGAGAGCACTGCTGTCAGTGTGCTACTATTTGGTAAAAAAAAGTATGTGTGTGACAAGTATTCTTATGTAACCAAGAAAATTACATTTTTTGCTTATCAAAGACTCTTGTGCTCAGTTTGTTTCTTCTTCTTATACCCTTTTCATCCTCTAAAAATCCTATAGCATCACTTAATTACCGGCTTTTATGTGTTCATCCATCCTGGTCTCTTTAAATGCTTCAAATTCTTTCTTCTTTTCTGGATTGTTACAGATTGTGCAGTGAGAATTTAATTTAGCAAAATCGGCCATCCTTTTTGGACACTTCTGTCCTTTAGAACATCTAGCCATTGGACCTTTCTTACCCTCTTTCTGAGTCCATTAAAATCTTTTTTTCTAAAGTCCAAACTTAAAGTCTGACGCCTCATTGGTCTTCCTCCTCTTATAATCTAAAATTTGAATATAGCATGAACACTGCCCCCTAAATTACCAGCCGCCATTACTTCCTCAACCATTTCCTTCCTGTTGGTAAGAATTAGTTCCAGAATGGCAGATCCTCTTGTTCTGTCTTTTACCTTTAGAAATGTGAAGTTGTCAGCAAGAGAAAATAAGAATTTTCTGGACCCATTACTCTTGCCTGAGAGAAATTCCCAACAAATATCTGGATAGTTAAAAAGATCCCATGATCACTATGTTGTACTTTTTTAAGAACAGAGGCATATGATGTAAAGAGTTGATCTGCTGTCCAGATGTCCTAGAGTAAATGCGTAGAATAGTGTCCTTTCTGTTCGTCTCTCTTTCAGTCTTACCCAAACAGTTTCTATAGAGCTACAGCCACTAGAGCTTTTATCTTTGTGGAAACATATGCTTTCCTAAAATACAATGCAATACCTCCTCCCCTCTTGTTTATCATGTTTCTAATAAATAAGTTGCACCCTTCAAGGTTTGTATTCCAATCATGTATATCATCCCATCAAGTTTCAGTGTTGCCTATTACATCATATTTCTCTTCCTGTGTTAGTAGCTCCAATTCTCCCTGTTTGTCTCCCATGCTTTGGGAATTTGTATAGACACATTTTAGTTTGTAGTCGGTTTCTCTTGCTCCTCTATTTTCAAACAGAATTTGTTGTGTTTGTTCTTTTTTTTCCACGTCTACAGTTCTAAAAAAAAAATAATTAGCTGCATATTTTTTCCTGGCTCTATATTTCCCATCTCATATTGCTCTAGTTTAAAACTCTTCTGATGAGTGTAGCAAGGATTCTACCAAATATGTGGTTCCCTGTTTTTGGAACATGCAACCCATCTCTAGCAAGGAGTCCATCATACAGGTAATTCACTTCATGTCAAGAAAACCAAAATGTTGCTCATGGCACCATAAATATAGCCAGTTGTTCATCTGTAGAATCCTGTACAATCTCCTTGATCCATTTCCATCCACTGGGAGGATGGATAAGAAGACTACCTGCACTCCCAGTTCCTTGACATTTCGGTCTAGGTCTTCAAAGCTTCTGCTTATAATTTCTAGGTCATTTTTTGCTGTGTTTGTTCCTACGTGTATTAGTAGACATGTGTACTCGTCTGTAGCACTGAAGAGTCGTGATACCCTATCGGACATATCTTTGATTTGGGCACCTTGTAGACAGCACACTTCTTCATTAAATGTGAGTCAAATTTGATTCACATTGAATTTATACGCTCATCTCAAATATCTTTCCATATCACTAAAGCCATAAATGATTGAGAAGTCCATGACCTAAGTGATTGTGCAGATGGCTGTATATTCTCTCATCTGAGAGAATCGGGCTGATTATTCAGAGAAATCTTCAGAACATGTATAACGCCTAAGGTAGGCCGCTTCCAATATATAAATTCATCAAAAAAGAGAGGAAAAAATGAAGCTATTAATTAATATGGGCTAATAAATGGATACAGAGTATCCAAGCACACCACTCACAAAAGAGAGTAATAGAAAAGTAATAAATTTTATTGAGATACAATTAATAAAAAATTCCAAGAGTCATAAATAACATGTAATAGTACTTATTAAGAGGAAAGGATTTTTTTTACCCAAGCATAGTGCTCAAAGTAGGATAGAGGGAATACATCCAGGCTCTGGGATCATGTGGCTTATATGAAGACACCAACACATTAACATGCATAATAAAAAACATAGCCAAACTTGGCTGTAAGGTGCACAGTGCAAATGCATAGAAAGTTAGTAAACACACACTGGCCAACACATACCCATATAGTACGCCCATCTTCAATAATGCAAAAGCCCCGACGCGCATTTCACGTACGGCTTTCCCAAGGGGAGAATGTGCATGTCATGTCTCAAAGAGTCCTGGTTTATTAAGCATTGATACTCACATAGCGACCAATGGTGCGTCGCGCACAGCACCGTCGCCCCTGGGTCCCAGGTGCAAAAGCCTCTGGCACACAACTTCGGCGTGCGTGGGAGCAAATCCTCCATGACGACACTTCCGCAACGCCGATGATACAAGACGCCTTAAGCAAAATGCCGGGTCCCAAGCGTGGTGCGCGTGCGCGTCGCCAAATTGTTGATGGTTTGGTTTTAAATGGCAGAGACACGCAGGAGCAAACAGCTCACCTAAAAGACCTCCTCCACAAGCATACTAAAGTGTGGTGGAATCGAGTTTTTCTGGAGTGCTACATTGCCTAGAATCTGATTCCATGTGGTTTGCGAGTCCAGATATTTCTATCTTTTTTGGTCAATGATGACACACTAAAAGATAAATGGGAAAAGGTTGCTTGTGATTGCTCTAAAGGGTTTATGGAAATTTTGATGCAAATAGATGATATGAAACTTAAGGACATTGAGAAGAACATTGAAGAGATCCAGAATGATCTTATGAAAGACTTATCTGTGACTGCTCTAGAAAAATTCAATAAAGATCTTGAACTATGTTTTCAAAAATGGGAAAAAGAAATTGTTAGTTTGAAGTCTCGGAAATTTCAAAGAGACAACCTTGATTCTCAAAATAGGACCATGTATAGATGGAGGAGAACCAACAAAATTCGTAGACCAAACAGATCAAGATCTGGATCAATGTCCTCCTTTACTTCCGTGGATGAACCACTGCACAATATCAATGACCTACCTGCTGAGAGTTTGTCGGTAAAGGTACCGTCACACTTAGCGACGCTGCAGCGATACCGACAACGATCCGGATCGCTGCAGCGTTGCTGTTTGGTCGCTGGAGAGCTGTCACACAGACCGCTCTCCAGCGACCAACAATGCCGGTAACCAGGGTAAACATCGGGTAACTAAGCGCAGGGCCGCGCTTAGTAACCCGATGTTTACCCTGGTTACCATCCTAAAAGTAAAAAAAAACAAACACTACATACTTACCTACAGCCGTCTGTCCTCCAGCGCTGTGCTCTGCACTCCTCCTGCACTGTCTGTGTGAGCACAGCGGCCGGAAAGCAGAGCGGTGACGTCACCGCTCTGCTTTCCGGCTGACCGACGCTCACAGCCAGTACAGGAGGAGTGCAGAGCACAGCGCTGGAGGACAGATGGCTGTAGGTAAGTATGTAGTGTTTGTTTTTTTTTACTTTTAGGATGGTAACCAGGGTAAACATCGGGTTACTAAGCGCGGCCCTGCGCTTAGTTACCCAATGTTTACCCTGGTTACCAGTGAAGACATCGCTGAATCGGTGTCACACACGCCGATTCAGCGATGTCTACGGGGAGTCCAGCGACCAAATAAAGTTCTGGACTTTCTTCCCCGACCAGCGACAGCACAGCAGGGGCCTGATCGCTGCTGCCTGTCACACTGGACGATATCGCTAGCGAGGACGCTGCAACGTCACGGATCGCTAGCGATATCGTCTAGTGTGACGGTACCTTAACACTAAATATCAGAGATCCTAGGAAGAACAACAAGCTAATAAGAGGAAAATTACTCCTCCACAGCAATATGCTAAGAAAACTCTTAGTTCCAATAATAATTTGGAGGTAATCAATCTCTCTACACATACCTTATCTCAGGCACAACATGAGGTCCTGAGTCTGGGCCTATCATTTTCTCCTACTAGTAATTTTCATTTCTTTACAGCGGTGAAGGACCTCCATCTCTTCTGCCGCAAGCTTGTCCTTAAAAGGTTGCACCATCGACTGGGGGAGGACATCGGTGTCTGCGGTGGGACTGAGCAGGAGGCATTGGAGGTATTGGAGGGATTACTCAATGAACATTCCCTCCCTTGTCCGTCTGCCCACAAATTAATATTTTTGCACGTCTGGTTAATGATGATTTTAAAAAAAGGATCTACAAAAATAAGGAGAGATAATCTCAGTCTCAATCATAGACGTGCCTTAAAGCAACGTAGAACTTTGGATGATATAGTTATCAAGCCAGCGGATAAGGGGGAAATGTCATGGTCTGGCCGATAGACAAATATGAGAGGGAAGCGTTTAAACAATTAAAAGATAAAAACTATTATTCTTTTCTTCCCCGGAATCCTTTGACCACATTCTCCAACCAACTTGACTCCATTCTGATCCAAGCTTGAGAGAAGGGGATTATCCCCAAAAAGATTTTGGATGGGCTATTGACAAAATTTCCCAAAATCCCTACCTTCTACCTCCTTCCCAAAATCCATAAGGACCCTGACGACCCCCCAGGGCGTCCCATAGTCTCTGGCATGGGAAGGCTGTGTGACCCAATATGTAAATTTATTGATCACTATCTTAAACCTTGAATCAAAACGCTGCCCTCTTATGTCAGGGACTCTTCGGATGTCATAGTTAGGGTTGATTGTCTCTCCTTGGACTCCGATATGCTCCTTGTCACTGCGGACGTCGAGTCCCTCTATACGTGCATCGACCATAATCATGGTCTAGATGCTGTACAATTATTCCTGGAGATGAGTAGTATGGATGGACCCCTTGTCGACTTGATATTGGAATTCTTGCAGTTCGTTTTGTACCACAATTTCTTCACCTTCAGGGACCGGTTCTACTTGCAGAAACATGGCAAGAGAGGAAGGTGTTTTGCGGGGACGGGGCATGTGCCGCCGACCATGTGCAGTGCTGGTTTCAATATATTGATGATCTACTGATTATTTGGCAGGGCCGGTCCCTGAATTGGAAAAATTTATGTCTATCCTGAATAACAACACTTATAATATCAGCCTAACATATAAGTGGCATGAACGTAAAATCGATTTCCTAGATATTGCTTTGTCAGTCGACGATTCCGGGTCTGTCCAGACTGACATTTACTGGAAGGAAACTTCGGTCAACTCATTTCTCCATGCTTCCTCTGGACATGCTTATTCCACTATCAAGGCCATCCCTTCTGGCCAGTTTCTCACAGCTAAACGAACTTGCTCTACAGTGGATATGTTTGAAGAACAGGCGAAAGATCTAAGGGATAATTTCTTAGAGAGAGGGTATAGCCAGAGGAACATAAAACACGGGTACCATCGGGCAAAACACACCCCACGACAGAAATTACTTTGTAAGTCTGGTAACTTTAAAACTAAGGGTGATACCCATACAAGATTCATTGCAACGTTTCATTGTTAATGGGACACCATTCGCCAGATTTTAACTAAGCACTGACATGTTCTTCAAACAGACTCTGAACCCTCGGCTCCTTCAGACCGAACCTGAAAACCCATCTCTTCAAGAAAGCCTATAGCCTGCAATAACCATTCTGCTGCCTCACCATCACCAGAGCTGCCGCCTTGCCATCGCCAGAGCCGCCGCCTCGCCCCTACCTTCTGTCTCTTCCCCACAGAATGTAAGTCCGCAAGGACAGGGTCCTCTACCCTCTGTACCAGTCTGTCACTGTAAACCTGCTTACTGTAATCGATATCTATAACCCTGTATGTAACCCCTTTCTCATGTACAGCACCATGGAATTAATGGTGCTATATAAATTAATAATAATAATAATAATAATAATACTGAACAAGGAAATTTCTAAAATACCTCTCATTACAGCAAGGAGGAGCAAAAACCTCAAAGATCAACTGGTGAGGAGCCACTATGTGGTTCCTCAGAAGATTCTGTTTGGTAATCCAAAACTGAGGAGTAGCTGTTTCCCCTGTGGAAGCTGTATCGCATGCAATTTACATAACATCATAAGAGCTAAGACTTTTATGACTACTGATGGTACCCGAGAATATACTATTACCCACTATATCTCCTGCACCACCTCTTATGTCATCTACTTTGCACAATGTCCCATTCTAAAACTTATATTGGCCTCACATCTAGGGAGCTACCCATCAGAGTAAGGGAGCATGTGAGGGACATTCTTGCGGCGAAGGAGGTGGAGGATCCTTCCTTATTTAAGACCCTACTTAGGCACTTCAGCCTATATCATAACTCTGACCCATGTGGTCTCAAATTCAGAGGTATTGATAGGATACATGGGGGCATAAGAGGGGGAAATTTGAAACAGATGTTGGCACAATCTGAAACTAAGTGGATTGTGGAACTTGGCACTATGTCCCCTGTTGGACGAAATGAAAAACTGAGCTTTGCTCCATTTTTACAGCTCTCTGCCTGTTTTAAATCTTTTGTTGTGTCTAATAGACCTGACAGAATAACAAATCTGCAGGTGGTCGGGCATTTAGGAAATAGCGACCACAATATTGTGCAGTTTCACCTGTCTTTCACTAGGGGGACTTGTCAGGGAGTCACAAAAACATTGAACTTTAGGAAGGCAAAGTTTGAACAGCTTAGAGATGCCCTTAATCTGGTAGACTGGGACAATATCCTCAGAAATAAGAATACAGATAATAAATGGGAAATGTTTAAGAACATCCTAAATAGGCAGTGTAAGCGGTTTATACCTTGTGGGAATAAAAGGACTAGAAATAGGAAAAACCCAATGTGGCTAAACAAAGAAGTAAGACAGGCAATTAACAGTAAAAAGAAAGCATTTGCACTACTAAAGCAGGATGGCACCATTGAAGCTCTAAAAAACTATAGGGAGAAAAATACTTTATCTAAAAAACTAATTAAAGCTGCCAAAAAGGAAACAGAGAAGCACATTGCTAAGGAGAGTAAAACTAATCCCAAACTGTTCTTCAACTATATCAATAGTAAAAGAATAAAAACTGAAAATGTAGGCCCCTTAAAAAATAGTGAGGAAAGAATGGTTGTAGATGACGAGGAAAAAGCTAACATATTAAACACCTTCTTCTCCACGGTATTCACGGTGGAAAATGAAATGCTAGGTGAAATCCCAAGAAACAATGAAAACCATATATTAAGGGTCACCAATCTAACCCAAGAAGAGGTGCGAAACCGGCTAAATAAGATCAAAATAGATAAATCTCCGGGTCCGGATGGCATACACCCACGAGTACTAAGAGAACTAAGTAATGTAATAGATAAACCATTATTTCTTATTTTTAGTGACTCTATAGTGACAGGGTCTGTTCCGCAGGACTGGCGCATAGCAAATGTGGTGCCAATATTCAAAAAGGGCTCTAAAAGTGAACCTGGAAATTATAGGCCAGTAAGTCTAACCTCTATTGTTGGTAAAATATTTGAAGGGTTTCTGAGGGATGTTATTCTGGATTATCTCAATGAGAATAACTGTTTAACTCCATATCAGCATGGGTTTATGAGAAATCGCTCCTGTCAAACCAATCTAATCAGTTTTTATGAAGAGGTAAGCTATAGGCTGGACCACGGTGAGTCATTGGACGTGGTATATCTCGATTTTTCCAAAGCGTTTGATACCGTGCCGCACAAGAGGTTGGTACACAAAATGAGAATGCTTGGTCTGGGGGAAAATGTGTGTAAATGGGTTAGTAACTGGCTTAGTGATAGAAAGCAGAGGGTGGTTATAAATGGTATAGTCTCTAACTGGGTCGCTGTGACCAGTGGGGTACCGCAGGGGTCAGTATTGGGACCTGTTCTCTTCAACATATTCATTAATGATCTGGTAGAAGGTTTACACAGTAAAATATCGATATTTGCAGATGATACAAAACTATGTAAAGCAGTTAATACAAGAGAAGATAGTATTCTGCTACAGATGGATCTGGATAAGTTGGAAACTTGGGCTGAAAGGTGGCAGATGAGGTTTAACAATGATAAATGTAAGGTTATACACATGGGAAGAGGGAATCAATATCACCATTACACACTGAACGGGAAACCACTGGGTAAATCTGACAGGGAGAAGGACTTGGGGATCCTAGTTAATGATAAACTTACCTGGAGCAGCCAGTGCCAGGCAGCAGCTGCCAAGGCAAACAGGATCATGGGGTGCATTAAAAGAGGTCTGGATACACATGATGAGAGCATTATACTGCCTCTGTACAAATCCCTAGTTAGACCGCACATGGAGTACTGTGTCCAGTTTTGGGCACCGGTGCTCAGGAAGGATATAATGGAACTAGAGAGAGTACAAAGGAGGGCAACAAAATTAATAAAGGGGATGGGAGAACTACAATACCCAGATAGATTAGCGAAATTAGGATTATTTAGTCTAGAAAAAAGACGACTGAGGGGCGATATAATAACCATGTATAAGTATATAAGGGGACAATACAAATATCTCGCTGAGGATCTGTTTATACCAAGGAAGGTGACGGGCACAAGGGGGCATTCTTTGCGTCTGGAGGAGAGAAGGTTTTTCCACCAACATAGAAGAGGATTCTTTACTGTTAGGGCAGTGAGAATCTGGAATTGCTTGCCTGAGGAGGTGGTGATGGCGAACTCAGTCGAGGGGTTCAAGAGAGGCCTGGATGTCTTCCTGGAGCAGAACAATATTGTATCATACAATTATTAGGTTCTGTAGAAGGACGTAGATCTGGGTATTTATTATGATGGAATATAGGCTGAACTGGATGGACAAATGTCTTTTTTCGGCCTTACTAACTATGTTACTATGTTACTATGTCTTGATTATGTGTTTTATTGCTTTTTTCCTTATTACTTTTTACTCTAGTAATTACTATGAAAAAAACCATTTTTTCAATATTTCTCTCGGTTTGAGATGTTATCTTCTCTACTAACTTTGCAATGACTGAGATCTTCAATCCATCAGTAGCTTAAGCGGACCGTGAAAGGGACTCCATCCAGCTCTATAGAAGACTGGTTTCCCATCGGCCCTATCTGGGGTCCAAGCAGGCTTATGGAGGGGATCCTTTATCTCCAAAAAGAAGTTAACCTTAACCTTCGTCAGGCTGCATAATTTTACAACGTTAACAGGCTGCATAGGTACAATTGTACCTTCATATATACCTCCACTGTGGGAAGACTTTCTCCTTTACTTGGTTTCAGAAACTAAAGTTCATTCAGCTACAAATGTTATGCTGATATCTATTGGCCAGTGTTGTTGCTGCTTACTTATGTTGCTGTCAATTAAGTTGATTCAAACTGGGAGGGGCTTCTACTTCTCTTCCTGCCTCCCTCCTCTCAGCAGCCATTTTGCTGTTCATCTCATTGCTGTGAGCACACACATTTCTAGGCTTGTAAAGTCTTCAATTTCTTGGATACGACGGTAGGAAAGTCTCACAGCATCTAACAGCCAGTTATACCTTCATTCGCCTTTTGTGGGGACAGAACAGTCAGAAATTGTCTTTGAGCCTGGACTTGGCTTACAAATATTTTGTATACAGGAAAGAAATATATCTTGGTACCGTGTTTATCACCCATGGTAATTCTGCTTCATGTCACCTGGCTTATCCATGTTTTTTTCCCCTTTTTTTCTATACTATGTTGTGCATAAATATGTGATTCTTCAGAATGTGTTTTAGTCTTTGCCTGATGAAGAGACGTATGTAGTCTTGAAAGCTTGCAATTTGTTACCATCTTTTCAGTTAGCCATTAAAAGGTATCAACCACTGAGGACTCTCAATTCTAAATATTTGGTATGAAACTTATCACTATGGGTATGATTTTTATACAAAAACGGATAATAATTAGTATCTACATATTGTTTTACAATGTTTTACTTATATTCAGCACAAAATAAAGATGGTGGCTCTGTTACATTTGGTCGAAAAAACAGTCGAAGATGGAATGAAAATTTGAAACCGTATACGGTTTACATAATATATAAATTACATTTATAAATCATTATCACTAGAAATAATTTACTTTTTTATCTGCATATTAGAATCGAGTTTAATTCTACTTGCCACGTATTACTGAACTAAATTACGAAGCCAAAATTCATCTACCAAGTCATCATGAGTGATAGTGATGCTTGATCTAGTTTCCGCCATAATTCAAGAAAACGTGTTTGCAGGTTAGTATCATTTTGTGAAAAACCAATAATGTAGTAATGTGTAGTATTTCGGAAAACTATTTAGTTTTCATTTTTTCATATTTACAGATTTACGTCTGACAAAATAATGCGAATGCTAGAAGAATCTGATTCTGAGCATGAGGGAAAACCATATGTTGCATAGGGCGCAGGTGCCTGCGTTGAGCCGTGTTTTTGACGCATGCGCCTTTTGAGTAAAATGCAAGTGATGTATTTTTTGGGGGGCGTTTTGATCTTCAATTGTATAGGACAACGCATGCGTCAAAAAACGCTGTGTTGTGTATGCGTTTGACATGCGTTGTACGTTGCGTCGACGACGCTGCGCCCAAAGACGCAAATGTGAACGTAGCCTTAATCATGTAAAAATCATACAATGTGATTTTCTAGTTTTTATTTTTAGATTCTGCCTTCACAGTTGGTTTGTACGTACAACAAAAAATTACAGACCTCTCCATTCTTTGTAGGTGGGAAAGGCTGTGAAATCGTCAGTGTTTCAAATACCTCACTGTGCGCTTGAATAACTTAGTTAACATAAAGTCCGGGCCTAGACTCAAGAGGCCAAGTACCAGATGGCGGTCAGTGGGATTGGTGAGCAGTGAAGTGAACTAAGCATTGTTATTCTTATTTTGCCCTCTATGGTTCAGCCAAATGGCGGCCGCAACTGACCATCATTTTTCTGAATAAATGTAGAGTGAATTTCTTTAATTTTCATATTCTGAAGAAGATGATTTTTTGGAAATTCATAGAGAATTTAATACCAGTCACATAAATTTTCTCATTTCTAATGATAAAGCAAAAAAAGAATATGAGCTTTTTGAAACTGTTTCTCAAAAGCCACAGCTTGGACGCAGGCTACACATGTCAAGTGCTGTCTGATATGCCAACCTAAGGATGGGTTGTTACTTACAATGGGCTAATGCTTCATTCTTGCTTCCCCATGCTAACATTTACCAATATTCTCCTCGTCAGAATGCCCCATGAAATACTGTACATTGTACCTCCATGATGTACCAAAATATAGGATTGATTAGTTTATTACATATTAGATACTGAAACACTGTATTTGTTTGACCCTGGCACAATTCTCCATTAATTATACAGTATATTTTATTATAGCGGTTAACACTGCAGCCTTGCAGTGCTGGAGAACTGGGTTCAAATCCCTCCAAAGACAACATCTGCAAGGAGTTTGTATGTTCTCTCCGTGTTTGCGTGGGTTTCCTCCTGGCACTCCGTTTTCCTCCCACATTCCAAAGACATACTGATAGGGAATTTAGTGAGCTCCAATGGACACAGCGATGATAATATATGCAAACTGTAAAGCGCTGCGGAATATGTTAGTGCTATATAAATAAAAAGATTATTATTATTATACGCTCTTTTGATGGAGCCATATTTCTTTTGGGAGAAATATCATTATTGTTTTAATTGTTTTGTCACACCTGAACACTCTCCTGGAATGTTTTGGACACTCCAGGAATGAAGACAGGTCAAATACTGTTAAATGGTCTGGGAAAGCAGAGCTTCCTGGTTTCCTGTAATGCCCCTGTTAGGTTTGATTCAAACTTGACCCTGTTACAGACTTAAGTCTGTCCATGCTTTAATTGTATAAATATGGCTAATTACACTAATTGAGTTTGAGTATTGTAACTGAGAAAGAGAGAAAAGCTGGGATAAAAATGCTTAGTCACATTATTCATACCTCTGGGTAGATGTAGTTACACCTATGTATAAGGGGAAAATGATAGTGGTTGGTGCTGACTGATAGCAGGTCTAGGAAGTGAGGTCATGTCCAGTGTCAGCAAAGGTGCTATATTGTTATGCTCGCGCCCAGACTGGTTAGCATGAACGTGGATCGTGGCCCTACTTTGCCACGAACCAGACTTACCCTAGAAAGACATAACTAAGCTGCTACCTTAATGTCCACTAGCTCCTCTAGTGGTGATGCCGGGCCTGTGCGGTAGGTAGCTGCCAGGTACCACTCCAGGAAGTAGCAGCTCCTCCCCAAGGAGACAGGACACTGTAATAACAGGTCAAAGCATATATACCTAGACCACACAATCACCTCAAATCGATTTAACACGGGTGCTGGGACATATATTACTAGTTCAGTGCAAAAGAGATAGAAGAAATCCTACAAGAAAGCAGCTCTACAAGAACCAATATAAAATGATTATCTTTAATTGGTCAAAAAATAAAATTAGAGGAAATATATACATAGGGATAGCATAGATGACAAAGATTCACCAAAAACAATGGCAACGCAGTGCCCAACAGGTATATAATGTCCCAATAATGTAAGCAAAGATATGACCACACAGTTAGCTCCAAAAGTGCAAGTGCATTGTGCAAGTACATCTTGGAGACTGCCAAAGAGGTTAATGTTGAGTATCTCAAAACGGTTCCTTGGCATTTTAAACTATACCATGTGTGAGATCCTTCAGGCTTTAGAATCGAAGGTATAGACCGGCTTATTGTCAACTTGCGGGGAGGGAACCTTGGTTGTCATTTGGCACAGAAAGAGGCATGATGGATTCAGAGGCTCTGGACATTGCAACCTCATGGTCTTAAAGGGAACCTGTCACCCCGTATTTTAAAGATGAGATAAAAATGGCATTAACAAGGGCCAGAGCTGAGCTTTACAGTACTGTCTTCTGTGTGTTTATATTCCGCACCTATCTTGCTGAAATACCTTTTGAAAGTCGGCGTTTGGTGCTGTCACTCAGTCAGGTCTGGTCAGATGGGCGTTGATAAGTTGCGGTTCCTCCCCCCTGCTCCTCGGCGTGTATGACTTAAATGCGCTCTGTGAATCACACAGATCGCGCACTTTTTTCGCAGTTGCGCATTAAATGAGCCTCTTGCGCCTGCGCATTATGCTGTGCCCAACTGTGGGCATAGCATACGTGACATCACTGCGCAGGCGCTTGTCGGCACTTTTACCTGTGTGCCCCGGAAGTGGTTATATGCGCATTTAATGTATAGCTGGATGCCGGTAAATTTTTCTCTGCACAACCTGCGAGCGTAAGTTTGGTGCCAAGATCGCTTACCTAGCTATCTATCTATCTATCGTTCTTTCTTTCTTTCTATCTATCTATTTATCTATCCTTTTTTCTATCTATCGATCGATCTATCTATCCATTATCTATCCTTCTTTCTATCTATCTATCTATCCTTCCTTCTTTCTATCTATCTTTCGTTCTTTCTATCTATTATCTATCCTTCTTTCTATCGATCTATGTATCTATTATTTATCTATCTATTGTTCTATCTATCTATCTATCTATCTATCCAATTCCATCTATCTATCTATGTATCTATATTTATCTATTGTTCTATCTATCTATAGATCTTTCTATCTATTATCTATTGTTCTTTCTATCTATCTATTGATCTTTCGAACTATCTGTTATCTATCTATCTATCTATCTATCGTTGTTTCTATCTATCAATATATCTATCTATCGATCTTTCCATTACATATGTATCTCTCTATCTATATATCTAGTTATCTATTATCTATCGATCTATTATCAATCTATCGTTCTTTCTTTCTATCTATGTATCTATCTATTATCTATCTATCGTTCTTTCTATCTATATATTATCTATATATCTCTCTATCGTTCTATCTATTTATTATCTATCTATCAATCGATGTATCTATCTATCTATCGATCAATCTTTCTATGCTTTTTTATCGATCTTTCTATCTATCTATGTATCTCTATCGTTCTATTATCTATCTATCGTTCTTTCTTTATATCATCTACCTATTATCTATCTATTTTTCTTTCTATCTATCTAACGCTCGAGCTTTCTATCTATCCTTTCTATATATCTTTCTATCGAACTATCTATCTAACTATCTATCTATCTATCTATCTATCTATCTAGCTATCTATTATCTATCTATCTATGTATCTATTATCTATATATCTATCTATTATCTAGCTATCTATCGTTCTATCTATTATCTATCTATTATCTATCTATCGATCTTTCTATCTATCTATTATCTATCTATCGATCTTTCTATCTATCTATCTATTATCTATCTATCTCTTTTCAGCTAGCTATCCGATTCTATCTATGGTATACCTTCTAACTTCCTTATTCCTTCTTTCTATTTATTTCTCTATCTCATCTATCTAACATCAGATTACATACAACATACACATGGCAACATAAACACTGTGACATACACCCATCGATATATGACTTTTAACCTACCACTTTTGACATGCAACATACGACTTTAAACATACTAAGTTCGACATGCAATGTGCGACAACAACATGCAACATACTAAAAAATGCAACACGCAACATGCTACTACATGAGATATGCAACAACAGGCGACATGCTATATGAGACTACATGTGAATACATGCGACATGCAACAACATGCACCATGCGACCACATGCGTCATGCAACAACATGGCACTACATGCGACATGCAACAACATATAAGTACATTACACATGCAACAACATGCAACTACATACAACATGCTGCAACATGCGATTACATGCGACATGCAGCAACATGCAAGAAAAATGTGACTACATGATACATGCGAATACATGCGACTTGCAACAACATGAGACGTTCTACAACATGTGACTACATGTGACATGTAGTCAACATGCGACATGCAACAACATGCGACTACATGCGACATGTAACTACATGCAAGATTCGACTACATGCGACATGCAACTACATGCAAGATTCGACTACATGCGACATGCAAATACATGCGAATACATGCAACACGATGCAACATGCAAGAACATGCAACAACAGTGTGTCACTGAGGGTCCTATAGAGCAGTGACATCACCCGATGTCACTGTTCTATAGGGGAGATCATCGTGGGACACTATTTAGTTGTTGGACTCCGTCGAAGACAGGTACTATACGGTTTACCATTTTCCTTTTTTTACAGGTGCAGAACTATGGTAAGTATGGTCAAAAGGAAGAATATTAAAAAAAAAAATTTTTGGAAAAATGTGTGTGTGGGTTTTTTTTTTAAACCAATACTATCATTGGATTACTAACGGATAGGCGTCTTATTGACGCCTCTCCGTTATTAACCAGGCTTAATGTCACCTTACGATAGCAAGGTGACATTAACCCCTTATTACCCCATATCCCACCGCTACACGGGAGTGGGAAGAGAGGGGCTAAGTGCCGGAAGTTGTGCATCTTATAGATGCGCCATTTCTGGGGCGGCTGCGTACTGGTATTTGTAGCCGGAGGGGGCCAATATCCATGGACCCTCTCTAGGCTATGAATATCAGACCGCAGCTGTCTGCGTAGCCTTTCTGGCTAAAAAATATAGGGGCACCCCACGTCTTTTTTTTTTGGGTGGGGGTCACCCATATTTTAATAGCCAGTAAAGGCTACGCAGACAGCTGCGGGCTGATATTCATAGCAGGCTATGAATATTGGTCCACGGCTGTCGGCTTTCCCCCTCTGGCGCAGAAAATTCCGCGGAAGCCCACGCCGTTTTTTTTTGTTATTTTATTTTTTTTTGTTTTTTGGGGAGGGGGGGGGCTCTGTCAAACTTCTAACATCGGGACTTGCTTTCCACCATGGGTTCATGAAGTTTTGATATCTGTTATTGTAATCCTGATACAGTTTGGATAATTGGACGTCAGTGCCATATATCCACTGTGGTACACAATAAGGGTAATATATTAATGGTCATATACATAATCACTGATTAGCTGTCTGTATTTCCTTTGATTGTTTGGTGGTACCTTTTGCGCATATCCTTTTTTTTTCCCCTTTATTACATTTCTTCTATATAGACATCTGTCATTCTATCTATCTCTGATTCCTTCTATCTATTCATCTTTATGCATTTAACTATGCTTCCGTTAATATTTATTATTCCTTATTTTTATCTATGTTCTCTATCTATTTCATTGATACATTTTATTCCTACATACATACATTAATTTACCAAGATTAATTTTACCTCTCCTCTTATATGGTGTGGTGGTGCTAGATTGCCTTTCAAGCATCCTTTTTAAAGAATGTTTGTATTACATTTTATCGATCTTAAATACATTAGTAACATTTTATACCTTTTTATATTTTTAACAAATTATTTTTCTAATTGACATTTTATTTTTATATTTTTATTATTAGAATGGAAAGCACTGAACAAGAAACAATAATTAATGCTGTAAGTACAATTAATAAAACATTAACACATAAATGGACATTTCGTGCAGGATGGAAACACATGGAGATTGAACAGCGCTGCCAGTTTCAGAGCAGCACTTTCCACACATAGGAATGGGGTGGTGGGGGGGCCTTTATTTTCACACACGGGACCTCGGGGATAAATAACTTTGCCCACACGGGACCATGGGTCCACTGACTTATCGCACACGGGCCTGGGGGTGCACTTACTTTTCACACACGGGCCTGTGGGTGCACTTATAACACATGGGCCTGGGGGTGCACTTACTTTTCACACACGGGAACAGGGGGGCACTTACTTTTCACAGGCACGATGAGGGGTCACTTACAGTTTAGTGTGTAAGAGTATAGGGGTGTCGGTTGTCGGAGTGTGTCAGTGTCATAGTCAATTTCTTTTGATGTTTGTTACTTTGATAAATGATCATGTACTTTTAAATGTGATCTTTGAAAAAACAAAAAATATTTGATCAACTCCTCAAATAAATAGCACACCTAGCCCCACCAAGGGCTTTGAAACGCCCCTTGAACGAGGTCTAAGCGCCGAGTGTTTCGGGCTGCATTAATTGTGGAAAACGTGTAGAAGAATAATAATAAAATATACGAAATCATATTACAATATGTTCATTGAACCTAGGGTAAAAGCATCATAATAATAAAAAATATAATTATATAAATTTTTTTAAGGGACTGGTAAATAAAATTTAGGATATCTCCTTATGTTTTTCTCATTACCAATTTAAAAAAAAAAAATGGAATTTTAAGCAGAGCAAATTTGACGCAATGTGTACGATTCCATGATGGTGAAGTATCAATACTTGTATTAGTAATACACCATTTTTTAAACACATATTTCACTAAAATAATTGTATATTTTAACATATATTTAGACGGTATTATTGTTGTCAGATAATTATGTCAACTACCTACTTTTCTAGTACATGTTAATTATGTTTTAAATTATAATTGTCACTGTCATTGTAACTACTTTGTCAATATCCTCATGCTATGGTTTCGATATAATATTAAACCTTGATTTTATTGATTGTAGGCAGAAAAAAACATTGTGCTAACTGACGGTGATGGTCTAATAATGCAAATATCAAGGGGAGCTGATTCAGAGTTGTTGTTGCAAACAAACTACAAAGTTTTGTCATGTATTGTAGAAGATCAATACGAACACATACAGGTATGTGAAATTCTAAATATTTATATTCAACATTCATATATATTCATTTAAAACAAATTACTGTTGGCATAATTTGCGTCTACAATTTTAATAATATTTTTTTTTTCCATACGGCCAAAAGAAAAATAAAACCTACAACTTTGAACATTTATAACAACACATATACCGTATATACTCGAGTATAAGCCGACCCGAGTATAAGCCGCCACCCCCCCATGTAATTTTGAAAAAAAAAAAATTTGGAAAACATATTGACTCGAGTATAAGCCTAGGGTGGAAATGCAGCATTTACCGGTGAATTTCAAACATAAAAATAGATCATTATTTCCCCATAGCTGTGCCATATAGTGCTCTGAACCGTTCATATTTACCCATAGCTGTGCCCCATACAGTGCTCTGCACCGTTCATTTTGTCCCATAGCTGTGCCCCATACAGTGCTCTGCACCGTTCATTTTGTCCCATAGCTGTGCCCCATACAGTGCTCTGCTCGGCACCGTTCATTATTGTCCCATAGCTGTGCCCCATATATGCTCTGCACCGTTCATTGTGCCCCATACAGTGCTCTGCACAGTTCATTGTGCCCCATACCGTGCTCTGCACCATTCATTGTGCCCCATACCGTGCTCTGCACCATTCATTGTGCCCCATACCGTGCTCTGCACCATTCATTGTGCCACATATATGCTCTGCACCGTTCATTGTGCCACATAGATGCTACACATAAATCTTTGCCGCTGCTGCTGCTGCTACAATATAAAAAAAAAAAACACATACTCACCTTTTTTTCTTGCAGCTCCCAGCGACCGGTCCCGGCACCTCCATCTTCCCGGCTTCTCTGCTCTGACTGATCTGGCAGAGGGCGCCGCGCACACTATAAAAGTCATTGCGCCATATGACCTGAACAGTCAGAGCGCAGACGCCAGGAAGATGGAGGCGCCGGGAAGATGGAGCGACGCCCGGCGGCTGGAACGCGGACAGGTGAATATAAAATACTTACCTAGTCCCGCCGCTCCTGACGCTCCCCCTGCCATCCCACGGTCTTCTGTGCCGCATCTTCTTCCTCTATCAGCGGTCATCGGCACCGCTGATTAGAGAAATTACTATGTGGCTCCGGCACTATGGGAGGTGGAGCCGCATATTCATTTCTCTAATGAGCGGTCCCACGTGACCGCTGAAGAGGGGAAGAAGCTGCAGCACAGAAGACCGTGGGACGGCAGGAACAGCTCCAGGATCGCTGGCGCTAGGTAAGTATACCTCAGCGCCCTCTCCCCCTCACACGCCGACCCTGCCGCCCACCTTGACTCGAGTATAAGCCGAGAGGGGCACTTTCAGCCTAAAAATTTTGGCGGAAAATTTTGGCATATACTCGAGTATATACGGTAGTTATGGTATAAGTCATACTGCTTATTCACCTTTTACACAATGTTCTTATTTTTCAGGCCTTGAAACACAGAATAATGTTTTTCTTTTTGTCCAACAATAAAATTGATAAAATACTTTTTAATTTTTTTAAAAATAAGTTAACTTTATTTTCACTTAATTTACATTTTATGTTAGTAAAAGCTATATTTTGAAATGTATATTTTTTTTTTTTAGAATTTATTTCATGAGGAAGAACATGTTTCAAGTAACTCAACAACAGATGTTATTGATAATAATTATCTTGATGATAGACCTTCCGATGAAGGATTTGTAATCACAGATAGTAACATGATGACTCATGCTGATAGCAGTGATGAAGAGGTGTGTGTAACGGATATACTCTTGTAGAATAGGCGATTTTAATTACATGGTGTAATGAAATTATCCTATAGACTTCTACACAATCTGTTATGGCTGTGGAGTGTGGCTGTGCTGCCAGAACACATTAGACTCACCCTCCTGGCCTCATTGCTACATGTATACAGTTAGGGTACCGTCACACAGTGCAATTTTGATCGCTACGAAGGCACGATTCGTGACGTTCGAGCGATATAGTGAAATATTTTTAAAGGGTTAACATTTGTTAATATATATGAATAAATATGTCTCTAGACATACATTAACATTACGATATGTCTATATCTAGATATATATACAGATAGACACCTACAGAAAACATATATGCAAGATTTATTGAAATGTTAAATTTACATATTTGTAAATATTAAAAATTAGAATTTACTATTACTTTACATTTATCCACAGATGAAAACGATGCTTGCTGAACTTCATAGAAAATTTGGTGGGGATTGTGAAAGTGAAGAGTGCTTTCCTTCCAACCCTTTGTGTATCAACAATCAAAATTACATTGAATTCAACGATGACACGGATGAAAATAGAAGTGGGAAAAATGATTGGTGTCACTGTGGAAACTGTGTTCCAATGCCAACCAATATTGAATCAATTTGTTGTCAAGAAATTCAAAATGCGGAACCATATATGTTGGATTTTAGTTGTGTAACTCAACACGAGTTTTTCCACACATTCTGTGAACGTAGTGAAACAGTTCACATTGTACTAAGAACTGTGGATCAGAATTTACATCCACCTCCATCAAAGGAAATGAAAAGGTTATTTACTTTTAAGTATTATTGTTACTCATGATCGAGCATATTATTCTATATGTTATTAAAAATTACGCTTGTGTTTTTTCATAAAAATTATAACTGCTTTGACTTATAATTTTTATTAGCTGTTTTTAATTTTTTGGGGGGATATTTTACACCTTGAATAAAGTATCGTAACTACAAACGTTATGGTCCACAGTGCAAAATTTCAAAAATTTCCCCACCACCATGCCAAAAATTTTTCCCTTAAAAAATAAGTTACTCAAACTTACTTTGGAACAATATACTGTTGTTTTATTGCACAGTTGTGTAGTGTGACCTCTGTAGCATAACTATCCAGTACACCATCCTGCCATATATTTTTTCCCACAGAATTACATTGTTATGTAATTTCAAAAATAAAGTAAATTATTATACTCATCCGGACATTACAAAAAAAAATTGGTGAGACATATAAGAAGTATAATGCACCCCCATAGTCCTCCTTATAGGACAATACACTCCCCATAGTCCCCCATATAGTATTGTACAATCCTCAGTCCTCTATATAGTATAATACACTCCTCCATATATTTTTATACACTCCTCATCGTGCGCCATATAGCATAATACACTCTTGATACTGCTCCATATAGTGTAATACACTGATCAATTCTCAATATAGTATTAAACAACCAACAATGTCCTCCATATAGTATAATACACTACTCAGTCCAACATTTAGTATTATACACTCCACATAGTCCTCCGTATATAAAAATACACTGCTAAGTGCTCCATATAGTGTAATATACTCCTCATAGCGCTCCATATAGTATAATGCTTCACCATCTTCTTCACTGTCCGACAATTCACCCTGATGCACCCTAGTTCTTCATATAGTATAATATATTTACCATAGTCCTCAATTGAGTATAATGCAGCCCACATATAGTATAATAACGCCAGCCCACAGAGTATACTGCAGCCCTGCCGTACAATAAAATGTAAACTCAAAACAATATAATGCAGCCCTCGTCATAGTGGAATGCAGCCCCTCCATACAGGGGCAGTGAGAAACACATGAGCAAATGGTGACTAGGGGTCAGGGGAGAAGGACACAAGGGGGCTAGGGGAGACAGGCACACTGGTAACGTAGAGTGGCTAGGGAGCAAGTAAGACAGGCATAAGGGGATAAATTGAGGGTTAGAAGGCAGGAGAGAAGCCTACAAGTGGACTAGTGGGCAAGGGAGACTGACACAAGTTGAGAATGGGAGATTTTTACAAGGGGCACACGGGGACTAGTTTGCCAAGAACAATGAAAAGGGGACACACAGGGACTAATGGGCAAGGGAGACTGGAACACGTGGACAAGGGACACAAGCATAAGGGGACAAGGCAGACAGGCGCAAGGTGACAAACGGACTAGTGTGCAAGAGACACTGACCCAAGGCTACACCCGCAGACAAGGAATACAAACAGAAGTGAACTACTAGGGACTAGTAGGAAGGGTACAAGGGCACAATGGGACACACGGGGAGTAGAGGGAAAGGTACACAGGCACAAGGGGACTCCGAGGGCACAGTGGATAGGGACACAATGCCTGCAAGGGGACAGAGGAAGACTGGACGGAGACTTGGGAGGAGGGAAGAAGGGGGCACAGGGATTACAAGGACAGGTTTGATGGAGAACACACGGTGAGAAAGGGGACAGGGGAGACTTGACAGCAGGGCAGACGAGTCACACGTGGACAAGGGACAGGGAATGCATTGGGGGTTCAGAAGGACTCAGTGCATGGGAGATGGGGATCAGTGGGAGACCAGGGGAGGAGGAACAAGGTGTGTACGGGGAACACAGAGGAGCAACATGACCTACTAGGGCATTGGCCATGGGAGAGCAGGGATTAAACGGGGCAGGTGTCACAGTGGGCCAGGGACGCTTGGGGGCAGAGACGGCGACACACGGGCAGCAGACACACCTCCCTTCCGCCGTTCCCGTACACCTACATGTTCATTCCAGGATCTAAAACATGGCTGATCCGCAGCGGCATGGCCCTCCTGTGAGTCTTAAAGGGAACCTGTCACCTGAATTTGGCGGGACTGGTTTTGGGTCATATGGGCGGAGTTTTCGTGTGTTTGATTCACCCTTTCCTTAACCTCTGGCTGCATGTTGGATGCAATATTGGATTGAAGTTCATTATTTGTCCTCCATAGTACACGCCTGCACAATGCAAGATTGTTCTGCGCAGGCTACTCATATTCTTATGACTACAACAGCTCTGTGATGTCCCGCACCTCCCCCGCTCTAGCCTTCTTTCACGGGGCTGCAGGGCAGGAGAAGCTCTCTCACCGTGCTAAATGGAGCTGCTTCCTAACTCGACTCTCAAATACCCCGGCTGCCCCCTCCCCCTAGATACTTCTCGGAATGTTGCCATGCGGGAGGCATCTCCTGCACTGCAACATGGTATGGATTGCCTCTGACCTTCCGATCCCGTTCACAGTGGCAAAGGCTGCCACCGTCTTAGTTATGCCACTGCATGAAGACATGAGTGTAATCAATATCAAACAGCCACTTAAAACAGGTACTCTGGCTGGATAGCACTCGTTAATCATGCAGTTCAATAACAAAAATACAAACTGTTAACTAATAATTATCTATCACTCGAGCATGCTTGGTAAAACACAACTAAATAGTATTATTGCTCTGCAATGAATATAATGTAATAAATAGAAATTTTGCAAAAAATAATAATTAATAATATATGTGTCAGACAAAGCCATTACTTTGTAATACTTCCCAAAAATACCCTTTGTATATTTCTTCCCATAAATACATTATTATTGTATATTACAACTGTAATCTTACAACATGAACTTAAATAATGTGTGACTGTATTATTGATTAATGCAGTCACATCCTGAAAAATGCATGTGCCTTCCTTATGTAACTGTAAAACTCTAATTGTTGTATTTCCTTTAGTCAAAAAGTGTATTAAAAAAAATATATACATTTTTTTTTTTTAAATATTTTACTGAGTAAAACTATATTTTGTGTAAATAATATAAACCATCCAAATATGATAAAAATTTGAATTTTATATAAAAAGGAAAAGTTATAACATGTTTTTGGTGAGTAAGTCAATATTAATGTAATTTTTTTATTATATATTGCAGAAAACTACGGAAAACAGCTTATAGAAGCTTTACAGCATGGATCCACGGGTACTTAGGTGCCGGAAACAGACGACCCATACCAGCCTGTGTTGTAAATAAAGTCCGTTTTGCTTTTCCAGACGATGATCATGAATATATGGGTTTTAAGCCTAGCAATGACTATGCTGCAGAATTTATGGCTTTAGAACAGTGATTACTTTATCTATTTTGTCTAACATTAAAAAAATTTTTTTTTTATTTTTCAAAAATTAGCTTATGTTGCGGTTCAAAATAATATAAAAAAGGGTTATATTTTTGGTATTTCCATGCCACGAGTTACAGTTAAAAACAGGGAAACACTGTCTACACTAATGATACAAGCATAAATATTCTAAAAAGGCTTGAATGTATATAAGTAACTGTTATTTAATGAGGTTTCTATATTTATTGTTATTTAAAATTCAATATTCAATTTTCAAAAATTGTATTTATTGGAAAGGCTTATAAATAAAGATGTTAAAAATCATCACAGTAAGGAGTATTTTTATAATCGACATTGTACCCTGGTTTTATTATGAAATCATAAACTGAATCCAGGATAACAAGTTCAGGTTATCTGTGGTTTGTCCGGCTTGTAGACATTAGGACATCTCTCTCCCAGGTGAGGTGCGTAATTCTTAACTAATTGCGCTAATGTGGTTTAGGTCCCTGCTGCTAGAACTTTACTTGAAAGTTCACTGTCTCTATTGTCGTAACACATAAGTCTGTACGAAACGGAGTGCTACTCTGTTTATAGTGTCTCGGTCATGACCTTGACTCACAGGTTACTGTCTCTACTTATACTACATGCAGGCAGTTGACACAGAGAGCGAGGGCCAACGGTTCTGTTTGGCGTCCAGGATAACCAAAACAAAAAATTGTGGTAACTTTACACTTCCTCCATGCACAATTTCCAACTGTGTCCTTCCCGTGTTCCCCTGCTGAGCCTCTACCTCCTCTGTGCTTCTTCCATCAAAGTTCCTTGACGATACAAGTATTTCTAAATATCTCTCTTTTCAGGTTTAGCACCCCCCTCGTGTATGCTTGCCCCCTATGTCAGCTCCATACGTCCTTCTACTCTCCTTTCTCCTCTACTCCTCTGTCTTACTGACTTGTCAACAAGACCATGATATATAAAATCGTAGGAAGATCCTATGAATCCGGTTCCTAAGCTGACCCTCCAGGCCTTTATGAAAATATGTATAATGTCAGTTCCTTACGTGACAGAGGTAATAGCCATTGTCTCCAAGCGTGATATCACCCTTCACAAAAGGAATGAAACATCACTGCAAACAACGTTATTTTTTTTTTCTTATTAACAAATTTAATATGATAATACAAATAAAAGTAACATTTATAACATTTAGAACATATGAGATTTGAAAAAAATAAAACCAATAAATACTATACATGAGATTTGCACATGAAATGTAATAAAAGGGAACCTGTCAACGTTAAATTTGCGGGTGAGGTAAGCCCACTGGCATCAGGCACTAAAGTGCATCATTCTGTAATGGTGTTTAAAATCCCCCGATGTTACCTAACAGAGGAGAAAAATACGTTACATTTAAGTCACCCAGGGGTGTTCCTGCTGTTGGTCCTGGTCAGGCACCTAACATCTTCATCAGATGAAGTCCTCTTCTTGGCTTCATGCTGCGGCTCCGGCTTACTTTGTGCGCCCTGTTGATGGCAGAGCAAAGTATTGCAGTGCGCAGGCGCCGGGCCTCTCTGACCTTTCCCGGCTGTACTGTAAGCCGGAGCCGCAGCATGAAGCCAAGAAGAGGACTTCATCTGATGAAGAGGTTAGACGCCTGACCCGGACCAACAGCAGGAACGCCCCTGGTGACTTAAATGTAACGTATTTTTCTCCTCTTTGAGGATACAGTCTTCCAAAATTCGTGCATATCTAAATTTTTTTAAATCTGAAAATTCTTTTATTTATTAAATCTTGCTTTTTTGGACGTTCTTTGTTGCTTATATTTGGGGGCATAGTAGGATTTCTGGAGATCCATGGGGAAGATATCTCTCCTTTAGCAATTCTTAGAACATTGACGGACAAATCCTCGATGTATTCAACAGATACTTTATCAAATACATCACGAACAATCCATCTTGTTTTTCCTTTAGGAAAGACAATTTTTGTGCGTTTTGTGCCAACTGCTTCGGTATTTTTTTTGGCAACCTTGACTGTTGCAATTTGTCTTCCCACATTACAATTGTGTGTTAACGCTGCGAGTTTTGTCCGTGCTTCCATCGAATCAATACCAAAATGGATGCGTTTGGGTCGGTATTTTAACACAAGGCTATGGAAGTTTTCCAGTGAACCTGTGTGACAATTGTGGACTAGGTGTGGCAAATCTTTCAACAATTGTGGGCTTGTCACAATTTTCTGAATATTCATGTAAGGTGGTGTATCTTTTTTTAACCAAAAAATTGGACCATCCTCCGTATCTTCTACCAGTGGTCCATGACTGCATTGGTGGTACATGTTGCAGCCATCCCAATCATGTGTGTTAGTAATATGTTGCAGGCACGACACCCATTTTTCCTGTAACAATTCAACATTGTCATTACAGGTTTTAATTGACCACCAGAGATGTAATGCAATTTTGTCGATCCAAGGTGTTATCTCCTTGCTTAGTTTAGATTGACTTGCCGCTTTTAGTTTTTTCTTTACAGATTTGGCATAATGCCACACATCAAACTGGTGGTTTATGTCTGAATATTCTTTTCGCATTCTGCTGCGTATGCTGACATGTCTATCTGAAGCAAAAATTTTGATTTTAAATCCAGAATTGAGTAGGCGATCCATACATACTTTGAAACCAAAATTTTCCATAGCAACAGACGATGTGCATTGTGTTTGTTGCACAACCTCAAAGTCTATAATTTTGTCAGATATGGTGTCCATGACGGTATAGACACAGTATTTTGCACTGTGTCCAGGACTGTCACATTGTCCATCACCGGAAACTATTATGTTCTTTGTGATGATTTCATTTTTAACATTTGCTTGTTCTGTTTTCCAAGCGATGTCAATAGCAGGGAATAAAAATTTGTTTTGGTACCTGTAAAAAGTTTTTTCAGATATTGACAACACTCCAAAAATGTTTAATAGTTCATGGACTTTTTGAAAATTCAGTCCACTGAATAGAATAGCTGAAGCCAGCAAGATGTTTCCAGCTGCAAAATTTCCTATTTTCGGCTGTGATTGAAAAATTTGACCTTGGTGACCCAGTCTGCATGTGCCAATTACTTTGATGTAACTACCATCTACTATTTTTCTTGTACTTACTATTAAATGTTTGCATCCGTTAACTTCTTGACATTTCACTTTTTTAAATAGATTATCTAAGCATGATTCAAAAACAATTAGTTTTCTTTCAGTAACAGTTTCATTTATGGTTTGAACACATTCCTCTCCATGCATTGGTAATTGTTCTTGAAAGCTTAGAGAGGCAAAACCAAACAGATCAGAATCTGCAGCACTGGGCAAATCTGGAATATAATCTGGATCTTCAGTAATATTAGTTTTCTGCTTTTCTCCAATAGAAATGTCATCACTGTACGCTAGTGGTGATAGTGGTGTTGTCCCCTGTAAAAATTCCTTTTCTAACATCAAGGATTTCTTTATATTTGACTTTTGAACATTTTGTTTTTTCTTCAATGGGGATTGTAACTCTGTCTCTAAATTTGGCGTTGAAAATAATGGTTGTTCTTCTCCCTTTCCAGAAGTTTCAATATCAGATATTACTTCATCACCCATATTTCCTTCACATCCCAACACTTGATGGAAGACTACGGCTGAATTTTCCAATGTAAATTCTGTCTGTGTGGCAATACTCTGAAATTGTTTTTCAGATGCATCTGATACTTCTATATTGACACTACAGGTATCAGTTGAAACTGATCTGCTACTTTCAGATGTTGGTCGTTGCCTTTTTCTATGACCCCGCTTACCCATAGTCAAATTCTCTTGAATAACAAATTGTACCTCTTCTAATGGAGGGAATATTGATGGTAGAGCATTTGGACGCAAGGTTCGTCCACAAACATTGTGAATGTAGGAATCAGATGAGAAGTGCTTAGAACACAAACGATATTTGTTGGTCTTCTTTCCATCCAATATATTCTGAGCTAATAGTTCAACATTGGAAAACACTTGACCAGTTTGGAGAAGCCATTGTGTAATTGCGTTAATATCATTTGGAAATGGGTGTAATATTATATCACGGCTCTGACCCTGTCTTCCTGTTCCACTACAGCACTCATTTACGATGCAGTTTGGCATTGTGTCTTTATAATTTGTCCTTTAAGAAATAAAAAATAAATATTAATTAATAGTTAATATTCAAAAAAAAAAAAAAATTTTTAGAACATTTAACGTAAAGATTAATGTTAAATAGATTAATATTTAGCTAGTTAGTATAGAGATAATGATATAACATATATTGACAAATAATTGAGAGATAGATTATACATAGATAAACTGTAGAGTTATGCAGTATGTGCAGAATTATTATTAAAGCTGTATTTGTAAGAATTATATTTATTAGTAATCAACAACTATGTTCACAATCAACCCTAAAGCATTTGCGAAGGTGTATTACACCTCTCTCACAACACTCCACACAGCTACAAATGTGTTTGTTGATTATTATTCATAATGAATGTCAAATGCTCCTTGACTTCAATCATGATAACAAGCCAACGCTGAACTTCAATGTTTTTAGGGGAACTCTGTCCGCCTCTACTCACCCTTCAGCCTACATGTGGCTGACATACAAGGACTACTTGACAGATGAAACATTATTTGTCTGTCACCCGTCGCCACCTACCAAGTTCCGCCCCTTGTTCGTCTGTGTTCATCAAGACCTGGTTCTAGGACACCTACTCTTCTCCATCAACATCTTAGTCCTAGTAGAGCTTATATGATCCCACGTATACATTATGATCTCAAAAACTATTACAAAAAGATTTACTAATCCAGACCGGACCAAGAAATGTTCATTCAAAAAATTTAAAAATATAAAATCTTTGATTATGTGCCTTCTGCTCTGCTCGCCTTGTAAAACAATAAGTTCAAAATACAGAATTACCGTATTCATTTTACCCCCTTAAAACATCTACCTCTACACCAGACTTATCCATCATGTGCAACGGCTAGTCTCTTTCCCATGACCCACATGCTTTGTTTATCATGGTTATACTCAATTCAGCATTCTCTTTCAAGCCACATATACAAGCCATTGACTCATTAGTTATATGTATGTGCTCATTATTATTTTTTATGTTCCGCACCTGCCTTGAAATCATCTCAATAAAAAAAAGGGTTGCATGTCATTATCTCCCTTAAAGATTACTGTAACATCAAATTCTATCGCCTCACCCCTAGAACTCTGTAAACACTACAACCCATGCTAAAGACAGCTTCACGAATAATCATCCTTCCTCCCAAAAAATACTCCTCAGTGTCTCCCCTATGCCAATCCTTTCACTGTCTTCCTATAGCTCAGAGACTCAAGTTACAAAACCCTGACAGTAACAGACAAAGCCTTTCACAACCTGATTAGTCTAAATATATATGTGAAATGTTGTCCCAGTACTTTGCTAAACGCAACCTCCATTAATCTCAAGAACTCCATCTCTACTCCCCTATCATGTGTTCTTCACAAAACCGCATTCAACACTTATCCCTTACTTCACCAAATAAATTGTACTGTCAAACATAAAAAACTGTCTCTCGCATAACAGTTATACCTTGTACACTAACATGAAAACTAAATTATTCTAAAAATGGTAAAGTCGGCATTGTTCCTCTCCCCTGTCCTACTGTATCCTTACCAATCCCATAAAAATTCTATTCCCTTGCGTGCATATTACAGGCGTGGTTAGCACGGTGGCGCAGTGGTTAGCACAGCAGCCTTGCAGTGCTAAAGTCGTGGCTTGTAACCCCACCAAGGACAACATCTGCAAGGAGTTTGTATGTTCTTCACGTGTTTGCGTGGGTTTAATCCTGGTACTCCTGTTTCTTCCCACATTCCATAGACATACTGATATTGAATTTAGATTTTGAGACCCAGCGGGGACAACGATGATAATATGTACAACCTGTAAAGCGTGGTCTAATAATTTAGCGCTATATAAAAATTATTATTATTATTATTATTATTAGTACTTAAACATTCTATATCTGTGTGTTTAGTTTTTTATTAAAGTGTAATTTGATTTCTTTAATTCGTTAGCGATTTCACCTGTTAACCTTTTTTTTTTCCAATGGAGCTCTAAAATTGTATAATACATCATTCAAATTAAGTATTTAAAACACACTCCTCCTCTCTCTCCGCTCTTTATGGTGATTCAGGCAGCACATTTTCTAAAATGTCATGAGCTGTGATTAAGTATGACGATAATGACGCCATCACACTATCACTATTTGTTCACACTTCTACATCAGCATTTTTTTTGTCAAACCAGGAGTGGAATAAATATAAGAAAAGTATAACATAAACTTATGCACCACTTATTCAGTTATCACCCACTCATGTTGTTGGCAGAGAAATGCTGATGTATAAAAGTGAACAAATACTGATTGTGTGACAGCAGACTAACAAACCGAGTAATTAAAATGTGGATGGTCATTGTGCAACCGCTGTGTGAAAAAGGCAAGGGATGGATTTAAAACTGATAGCGGGCAGTGTTAGCTGCAGCATGGGGCAAACGCTGCACGCTGTTATTGTTAAAAAAAAAATTAACTTATCTAAATGCCGAAGGTGTTGTGTTGAGGTCTGAATATTCATTACAGTTTTGCAGTGTCAACAGATTGTGGCTTACTGTCATCCTCTGCTGCTCCACTGACACCGTAGGCCCCATAGCTGTTAAATATATATTAATGGATGTGTACCAGTGTTCAAGGTTGGGCACTAGGCATTTTCTGCTCCTGTATGCCAGCTGGTGTCATGATCTTTTCTCAAAGGACAATCTTCTGGTTGTCTTCTGGTGAAGTTCAACACTGGACTCATAGCATGATGCTGACAACATTTATTTTTTACACATTTAAAGGTATTTGAGCTGGTGATGACCATTGCATGTTTTCTTCTACACATCTAGCTTAGATTTTTATTAAAAAAGTTATAACTTGTCGCCTTACATCATAAAACCTTATTATTCATAGCGTGTGAATTCTTCATGAGTCTGGCAACTCTATGATGTTTTTGCACATGTATTTCTGTAAGTAGAATCTTCACTCAGCCACTGTGTCCTAAATGGCAGAGTGTCAGAGGTCTGCATTGATATTTTAAGTTTGGATACTGTAAGAACATCTCCCTACTCAATCTGAACAGCAAAGTTAATGTGTTATTGTGTTTCTTATTTAACCATGTCAACAAGGCTGGTCATCTATGAAAGCTCATTCTCGCAAAACATTGATGATTGTCAAGAATGTTGTAGTAAAACTTATTTATTTTCTGACTTATGGATGCATCTATGTTCGAAGTAACATTAGGTCTTGCAGATGTTTTTATGTAACCTTGTCTATATCGGTTCTGTGCCAGAACTCTGTATATGAGCTCCTTGAACATTTCCTTTGACCTTATGATTATCTTTTTTTTTGACATTCACTTTGACCTTTGTTGTATTATATAAACAGGTGTGCCACTTTAAAAATGTTTTACAAATAATATCAAATGAAGGACGGAAAGGTGTAACCTCCTTTTCCGTACACAACAAGCGTCAAATAGATGTCGGTGACCTAGATGCATCATTCAGCAATGTAGCAGATAAGACCACACAGTGAAGGGAACCTGTCACCGTAATTTTGCGGGACAGGTTTGTGGTCATATGGGCAAGGTTTTCGGGGGTTTCATTCACCCTTTCCTAACCTGCTGGGAGTCTTGCCTTGCGTAGGCGTGTACTTTGGAGGACACACCATTAACTTCAACCCAATATTGCGGCCAACATGCAGCCAGTGCGTAAGGAAAGGGTGAATCAAACACCAGAAAAACCACACCCACATGACCGCAAACCTGTCCCTCCCAATACAGTTGTCAGGTTCCCTTTTAAGCTGTAAAACCAAAATTTTAAGTTGAAGTAAAACAACCAGCATCCGGGCTTATGTACAGCATTCCATGATGCTGTCTATAAAACCATGATGTATAATTAAATATAAGAAAAATGAGGTGATATTATAGTCACCTAGGGGCAGTACCGGTACAATTGGCGTTGCTGTCCGGCCCGTTGCCTCCCTTCTTCATCAGATGAGGTCATCTTCTTTCTTTGAGGCCGCTGTTGTTCTGGTGCAGGTGTAGTTTGTCTTCCCAGTTGAGGGCAGACCAAAGTACTGCAGTGAGCATCCGACGTGCCTCTCAGACCTTTCACATAAGCATGCCCACTGCAGTACTTTTGACTTCCAGGACCGACAAAGTACACCTGCGCCGGAGCAGCAGCATGAATAAAAGAAGGTGACGTCATGTGACTCCAGAGTCAGAGACTCCAGTACAAAAGCCTAACCATGACATATAAAGCCATCCACAACCTGTCTCCTCCATACATCTGTGACCTCGTCTCCCGGTACTTTCCTGCACGCAACCTCCGATCCTCACAAGATCTCATTCTCTACTCCCCTATTATCTCCTCTTCCCACAATCGCATACAAGATTTCTCTCGTGCATCCCCCCTACTCTGGAATGCTCTACCACAACATATCAGACTCTCGCCTACCATCGAAACCTTCAAAAAGAACCTGAAGACCCACCTCTTCCGACAAGCCTACAACCTGCAGTAACCACCGATTGACCAAACCGCTGCACGGCCAGCTCTACCCTCACCTACTGTATCCTCACCCATCCCTTGTAGATTGTGAGCCCTCGCGGGCAGGGTCCTCTCTCCTCCTGTACCAGTTGTGACTTGTATTTTTCAAGATTATTGTACTTGTTTTATTATGTATACCCCTCCTCACATGTAAAGCGCCATGGAATAAATGGCGCTATAATAATAAATAATAATAATAATAATGTGATAAAGATACTAGGCGCCGGACCGTAACACAACACCCATCGTACCGTCCCACAAACAGAATGGCCCGAAGCTCTTTATCTCTTCTTTCATGATACACCGGGGGCTTATCTGTTTAATTACAGAATGCTTAAGAGAATGCCCCGATGCTGTTGGGCTTAGCTCACCTTCGATGTTTATTTTGTTTAAAAATCCTTGTCCTCTCGACGCGCACCCCTTGTCTAGCCATTATCACATCCTCGCAGATACCTTGCACAACTTGACATTCCCATTCTCTCATACTGTCTTATACCCCTTTATCCGATATCTTCAGTAGACGATACGGACAGCGACATGGCTTTCTAAGAAACCACCCTCACATTAGCCTTCAACTCATGAGACCCTCTAATGCATGGCGAAGTTCAACAAACCCTGGCATAACAACTGCCCCAAAAAAATGCAACAAGCATCCTGGGTCGGGGTGCGTTATTGGAATTAAAATCTAATGCCAGGGGATTGAACTTTGTAAAACCAAGCTAAAGTTACCTTTCTAATAAACCCTAATTTAGAAAAAACATATCTTTCTCATTAACCTTGTCTCTTAATAAACATACAACCCAAATTAACTGTTGATCATACGTAACATATTTAGCAACTGCCTGTAAGATTTTTCCCAAATATAACACATCCTCTTTAACTCAATGCCTCAACATGTCCAATTGTCCATCACCCTCCTATGTTTTAGATGGAAATTGAAAGCCAATTTATTCCAGAAAGCATTCAGCCTTCAATAACCAGCCACCTGAGCTGCCGCATCACCATGCACAGGAGCTGAGACGTCACCACTGGCAGAGCTGTTGTTTCCACCACCTTCTGTCTCCTACCCATTATCCCATCGAATGTAAGTCCGGAAGTACAGTGTCTTCTCCACTCTGTACCAGACTTTACTTGTTAATTGTTTGAACTATAAAGTTAATTTAGATAACCTTTAATTATGTACATCACCATGAAAGTAATGGAGATATAAAAGTAAATAATAAATAATAGTAGTAATAATGATAATAATTATGAGAGCAAAGTACTGACAGAGAAGTAATGAGAGAAATGGAATCAGAGATAACAGTAATGATATAGAATGATTGTAAAATGTTATAAAAATGGAGATTGAATGATAGATAAAAATAATGATAGATATGGAATGGTAGTTATAAAGAATAAAAGCTTAAAATGTGTTATGAGAGATATATGATATGTGCACACGATGCAGATTTAGTGCCGAACTGCAGCAGATTTTTCTTCAGCAGAAACGCTGAACTGCACTTTGATTTACAGTACAATGTAAATCAATGTGAAAAAAAAGCTGTGCACATGGTGCATAAAAATCTGCGCAGAAACGCTGCAGATTTCAAAGAAGTGCATGTCACTTCTTTTGTGCAGTTCTGCAGTGTTTCTGCACCCTCCATAATAAAAATCCATTGTGAAAAAAAAACACTCAAAAATCCATAAAAAATGCTCCTGCGGATTCTGCCAGGAGATGCAGATTTAGTGCAGATTTTATGGCGAAAATTCTGCACCAAATCTGCATCGTGTGCACACAGCCATAAAGATGTATAGAGAACAAAAATGTAATAGTTAAACATAAATTTCAGAGATGTTTTATTAACTACTATTATTTGAATTCACTTTGTGATATTGACCTTTTCACACCGTAACTCTCCTTAGCTGTCCTTGTCTGCTCCTGCACTGTTATTTTCAAGGAAGTTCCTTGTAATAAAATCAGAAGGAGACATGTTTATTTATATGAGACATATAAATGATGTTTAGAAAGTTTTACAAACTTAACAAATGAAAGATTAACAAAATTTAATTTGTCAAAGCATTGTTTATTTAAACAATATTAATATTTTCCATTCTTTTTATTTTACTTTTATACGGTATTCTCTTGTGCTCTTGTCTTCTGATCTTGTCCTGTGCTCTTTTCTTCTGTTGAAGTAAAGACCGATTCAATGACGTTCCTGGTACAGTAATAAAAAAGTAAAATAAAATAATATATAAATGAAAGCACATAGATACATATAATTAATTAGTTAGATAAAGCAAAAAGATCATTTAGCAATATTTATGTGGATGTTAAATAACCCCTGGATATGTCATGGAGGGTACCAATGAGGGGGGCATGACCGGAGCAGGTAGCGAGTGACAGTTTAGATTTTGGAAAATGCTGGTTTATGACAGGGTAAAGGGTGGGGAGCAGAGAGGTAGGAAGTATAGGATTGGTTAAATTGGAAGTGTTTTTTGGGAAAGTGACGTAGGACCGTGTAAAAAGGCGGATGGCCAAAGGGTGATAAAAAGGCCGCATGTACTGTAGGAGACGTGATCAGATGTCGCTACCAAGACGGCTGAACATTCAACCACACCCACCCATCCAAGAGGAAAAGGACAACCGTGGAACAGTAGCCTGAAGAGAAATTTAAATGAGGACCTTAATGAAATTTATTCCAAATATATATATATCTATGTATATATATATATATATATATATATATATATATATATGTGTGTGTGTGTAAATAAGGTATGAAATAATTAGCAAAATAAATAAGGCTAGATGTAATCTATATACATAATTGTCTAAGGGTCACTTCCGTCTGTCTGTCTGTACTTCTGTCACGGATATTCATTGTTCCTGGCCTCTGTCTACCATGGAAATCCAAGTCGCTGATTGGTCGCTGCGAAACAGCCACGATCAATCAGCGACGGGCACAGTGCGGAAGAAAATGTCAGTGTCAGGCGCACGCACCACGCACTCACTGTCCCCACCACTACGCTCACCATAGTCAGTGGCCGGCGCACGCTCCCAGCACTGTGTCCCTGGCGCTACGCTCACCGCACTGTGTCCCCGGCGCTCCGCTCACCGTACTGTTTCACCGGCGCTCCGCTGACCGCACACTCCATACTCCCCTCAGCTCACCGCTAACACAGGGCTAATGCCGGCGGTAACGCATTACGTTAACGCCGCTATTAACACAGTGTGTCCCCAAGCCGCGTAGGCAGCATCAATAGTAAAATCAAGTAATGTTAAAAATAATAATAATAGTTTTATAAAAAAAAGGTATACTCACCCTCCGTTGTCCGCTGTGCCACTGTCGACCGCCGCCATCTTCCTTTCACAGCGATGCTTTTTGAAATTACCCATAAGACATAATGGTATTGCGACAACGCTAAGTCATATGTGTAATTTCGCAATGCATCCTGGTAAAGGAAGATGGCGGTGGCCGCCCGCCCATATGCACAGCGCCGTTGGATCCAAGGAAGTCGAGAGACAGGACGCTGAGGAGCAGCGACAAGAAGGGTGAGTATGTTCAACTCCAAGGGGCCCTCGTATCGTTAGGTGAGTATATTTCTTTTTAATTTTTTGAACCTGTGACAAACTTGGCTCGTTAATATACTACGTCACTGGTGAATATACTACATGGCTCTGTGCTGAATACTACAAGGCTGGGGAATATACTACGTCGCTATGTAATCTACTACGTGGCTCTGTGCTGTATACTACGTGAGAGGCCAATATACTACGTGACTGGGCAATATAGTAAGTGACTGGGCAATATACTACGTGACTGGGCAATATACTACGTGACTGGAAAATATACTACGTGACTGGGCAATATACTACGTGACTGGGCAATATACTACGTGACTGGGCAATATAGTACGTGGCTGGGCAATATACTACGTGAGTGGGAAATATACTACGTGACTGGGCAATATACTACGTGACTGGGCAATATACTACGTGACTGGCCAATATACTACATGGCCGGGCAATAGACTACGTGGCTCGGCAAAACCGTACGTGGCTGGGCAATATACTACGTGACTGGCCAATATACTACGTGACTGGGCAATATACTACGTGACTGGCCAATATACTACATGGCCGGGCAATAGACTACGTGGCTCGGCAAAACCGTACGTGGCTGGGCAATATAGTATGTAAATGGTCGATACACTACGTGGCTGTGCAATATACTACGTGGACATGCATACTGTAGAATACCCGATGCATTTGCATCGGGACACCATCTAGTGACAGATAAGGACTGAGTCACCTTTACTATTTTGCAGCTCTGCTCTTATGGTCTTGTAATCCTAATCCAGTATCTCCACATTCAATGATGTTCCTTTGAAAAAAAAAAAAAGCTAATGTTACTTATGATGCATTTTTGATTCAGATAGGTCAATGTAATCTGTTCAGTACAATAAATAATATAGATTCAATGAGTGATAGATCGATAGATAGATAGTTAGATAGATAGATAGATCTAATTACGTAAATAGATAAAATAATCAGCGCGATACATGGAATTATATAGATACATAGAAGTAAAATGTTAGATAGATGTAATGATAGATGGATATATAGAAACACTGAAAAATAAAATTGTATGCGCAGAGGCTATTTTCACACGTTTTGGATTAACAGCGGATCAACTTTATTTTATTGCACAAAATCAAAGCAGATCAACAAGTTATTGACAGTACAAATAAAATGATTTTTTTGTAAAAAAATGTGTGAATATGATGCGGAAAATTAAGCCATTAATACTCTGCGGATTAACCAATGTAGCATGGCATTAATTTTCCTGAATCTGCTTCCTCTTTGTATCGATTCCATGTTAAAAATTGTCTTATGTAAAACACCCAAAAGAAATACAAAATAATCAGCAGTAAATCACCATTAACTCCACACATAATCCTTAAGTTAAATACCAAAAAGTCAGCACCAACGTGATCTGGCAAGATATGCCTAAGCAGCACACAAATTTCCTGGCACAAATATGCAATATGTGCACGGACGCAAAATGTACCACCAAACAATCTAAGGATATGTGGGCAGCGAATCAGTGATTATGTATATATATTACCGTTAGGCCTTGTTCCCACGTCAGTATTTTTTGATCAGTATTTGACTGCCAAAACAAGGAGTGGAACTTGCATAGAAAAACTAAAAGTGTAGGATTGACAACTGTCCTCTGTTTTGGAGACACTCCTGGTTTTGGCATACAAATCCTGATCAAACATTACTGACGTGTGAATGAGGCCTTAACCACAGTGGATATATGGCACTGGCGTCCAATTATCCAAACTGTATCAGGATTACAATAACAGATATCAAAACTTCATGAACCCATGGTGGAAAGCAAGTCCCGATGTTAGAAGTTTGACAGAGCCCCCCCCTCCCCAAAAAACAAAAAAAAATAAAATAACAAAAAAAACGGCGTGGGCTTCCGCGGAATTTTCTGCGCCAGAGGGGGAAAGCCGACAGCCGTGGACCAATATTCATAGCCTGCTATGAATATCAGCCCGCAGCTGTCTGCGTAGCCTTTACTGGCTATTAAAATATGGGTGACCCCCACCCAAAAAAAAAAGACGTGGGGTGCCCCTATATTTTTTAGCCAGAAAGGCTACGCAGACAGCTGCGGTCTGATATTCATAGCCTAGAGAGGGTCCATGGATATTGGCCCCCTCCGGCTACAAATACCAGTACGCAGCCGCCCCAGAAATGGCGCATCTATAAGATGCACAACTTCCGGCACTTAGCCCCTCTCTTCCCACTCCCGTGTAGCGGTGGGATATGGGGTAATAAGGGGTTAATGTCACCTTGCTATCGTAAGGTGACATTAAGCCTGGTTAATAACGGAGAGGCGTCAATAAGACGCCTATCCGTTAGTAATCCAATGATAGTATTGGTTTAAAAAAAAAACCCACACACACATTTTTCCAAAAATTTTTTTTTTAATATTCTTCCTTTTGACCATACTTACCATAGTTCTGCACCTGTAAAAAAAGGAAAATGGTAAACCGTATAGTACCTGTCTTCGACGGAGTCCAACAACTAAATAGTGTCCCACGATGATCTCCCCTATAGAACAGTGACATCGGGTGATGTCACTGCTCTATAGGACCCTCAGTGACACACTGTTGTTGCATGTTCTTGCATGTCGCATGTAGTCAAATGTTTTTGCATGTCGCAACGTGTTGCATGTAGTCGAATGTCGCATGTAGTCGAAAGTTGTTGCATGTTGTTGCATGTCGCATGTTGTTGCCTGTCGGATGTAGTCAAATGTTTTTGCATGTCGCAACGTGTTGCATGTAGTCGAATGTCGCATGTAGTCGAAAGTTGTTGCATGTTGTTGCATGTCGCATGTTGTTGCCTGTCGGATGTAGTCGCATGTTGTTGAATGTCGCACGTTGTTGCATGTCACATGTGGCATGTAGCCACATGTCGCATGTATTCGCATGCTGCCGCTTGTCGCATGTAGTGCCATGTTTCATGTTGTCGCATAGTCAAATGTGGTATGTAGTTTCATGTTGCATGTTGTTTCATGTGACAGTTGAATGTTGTTGCATGTCGCATGTTGTTGCATGTCGCATGTATCAGCATGTTGTTGAATGTTGCATGTAGGCGCATGTTGCCGCATGTAGTATAATGTCACATGTAGTTGCTTGTTGTTGCTTGTGACATGTAGTCACATGTTGTTGCATGTCGCATGTTGTTGCATGTGACATGCAGTTGCATGTTGCATGTGGTGGCATGTTGTTGCATGTTGCATGTACTCGCATGTCACATGTATTCGCATGTTGTTGCATGTTGCTGCATGTGACATGTAGTCCCATGTTGTTGCATGTCGCATATAGTCTCATGTTGTTGCATGTTGTATGTGGTCGCATGTAGCCGCAAGTTGTGTAATGTTGCATGTAGTTGCATTTTGCCGCATGTCACATGTTTTTGCATGTCGCATGTTGCCGCATGTTGCTGCATGTGACATGTAGTCGCATGTTGTTGCATCTTGTTGCATATAGTCGCAGGTAGTTGCATGTCGCATGTAGTCGCATGTAGAATGTTGCATGTTGTCGCATGTAGCATGTTGCATGTAGTTTTGTGTCGCATGTAGTCGAATGTAGTATTGTGTTGCATGTCAAACTTAGTATGTTGAAAGTCGTATGTTGCATGTCAAATGTGTTAGGTTGCATGTCATATATCGCTTGGTGAATGTCACGGTGTTTATGTTGCAGGTTGTATGTTGTATGTAATTTGCTGGTAGATAGATAAATAGATAAAAAGAAGGAATAAGAAAGTTAGAAGTTATAACATCAATAGAATGTGTTGGCTAGCAGAAAAGAGATAGATAGATAATAGATAGATATAAAGAACGAAAGATAGATAATAGATAGAGCGAAATATTGATAGATAGATAGATAGATAGATAGATAGAAATAACAATAGATAGATAATAGCAAGATAGAAAGATCGATATATATATATAAGATAGATATATACAGATAGAAAGAACAATAGATAGATAATAGATAGATAATAAAAATCGATAGATAGATAATAGATAGAACTAACGATAGATAGAAGATAGATAGATAGATAGATAGAAAGATAGATAGATAGAAAGAACGATAGATAGATAATAGATAGATAGATAGATAATAGATAGATAGATAGATAGATAGATAGATAGAACGAACGATAGATTGATAATAGATAGATAGATAGATAATAGATAGAACGAACGATAGATAGATAGATAGATAGATAGATAGATAGATAGATAGATAGATAGATAGAAAGAACGATAGATAGATAGAAAGAACGATAGATAGATAATAGATAGAAAGAGCAATAGATAGATAATAGATAGAAAGATCGATAGAAATAACGATAGATAGGTAATAAATAGATAATAGATAAATAGATACATAGATAGATAGTTAGAAAGAATGATAGATAATAGATAGATAATAGATAAATAGATACAAAGATAGATAGATAGAATTTTCATTAGATAGATAATAGCTAGATAGAAAGATCGATATATACATATAAGATAGATATATACAGATAGAAAGAACAATAGATAGATAATAGATAGATATAAAGATCGATAGATAGATAATAGATATAACTAACGATAGATAGAAGATAGATAGATAGAAAGAACGATAGATAGATAATAGATAGATAGATAGATAGAAAGAACAATAGATAGATAATAGATAGATAGAAAGAGCGATAGATAGATAATAGATAGATAGATAGATAGATAGATAGAAAGAACGATAGATAGATAATAGATAGATAGAAAGAGCGATAGATAGAGAATAGATAGAAAGATCAATAGAAATAACGATAGATAGGTAATAGATAGATAATAGATAAATAGATACATAGATAGATAGTTAGAAATAATGATAGATAATAGATAGATAATAGATAAATAGATAAAAAGAAAGATAGTTAGATAGATAGAATTTTAGATAGATAATAGATTGATAGAAAGATCGATAGATTGAAAGAACAATAGATAGATAATAGATAGATTGATCGATAGATTTATATATATAGTTAGATAGATACATAGATAGATAGATAGATAGAAAGAAGGATAGATAGATAATAGATAGATGGAAAGAACAATAGATAGATAGATAGGTAGGTAGGTAGGTAGGTTGGTAATCGATTTTGGCACGAAACTTACGATCGCAGGTGGGGCTGAGAAACTGTTACCGGCATCCAGCTATACAGTATGCACATATGACCACTTCCGGGGCACACAGGTAAAAGTGCCGACACGCGCATGCGCAGTAATGTCCATTATGATATGCCCACAGTTGGGAAAACCATAATACGCAGGCGCCAAATTATACGTTAGTGCGCAGGCGCTAAGCACTACGCTGACGGCGGCAATAACATTCGCAGGGAAACGCAAGAGGTGGGGGAGGAACCGCAACTTATCAACGCCCATCTGACCAGACCTGACTGAGTGACAGCACCAAACGCCGACTTTCAAAAGGTATTTCGGCAAGATAGGTGCGGAATATAAACACACAGAAGACAGTACTGTAAAGCGCAGCTCTGGCCCTTGTTAATGCCATTTTTATCTCATCTTTAAAATACGGGGTGACAGGTTCCCTTTAATGAAACCTTAAAGGGCCACTGTCACCCCCCTCCAGCCGTTATAAACTAAAAGAGCCATTTTGTGCAGCAGTAATGCTGCATTCTAACAAGGTGGCTCTTTTAGTTTTTTGTTCATGTATTCCCAAATTAAAGCACTTTGAAATTTATCCAAAATACCTCTCTTTGTCCATGGAGGCGGGTCCTCACTCCCCAGCTTGAACCGGTACTCTGCCGTCACTCCAATCTTCAGGGGCTTTCGGCGCCGCAACCTCCGTGCTGTTTTCGCTTCAATCTCTGGGGTGGGTGTACTTACGGAAAACGCTGGTAAATACATTGATTCTTTTCTCTATCCCCTGGTGGAGACCATACCTTCTTAACTTAAAAATACATCTGATTTTCTTTAAAAAAATTGACTCCGTCCATGTTGAGGAGGACAAGCTCCTAGTCACATGCGACATGGAGTCACTTTACACCAATATTCACCACTAGAATGGTTTGAGAGCAGTCTCACACTTCTTATCAATGACCAGTCTCTCCCCCAGTGACACTGATTTTTTGATTGTTCTGTTGAAATTTCTTCTGACTCATGATTTCTTTCTTTCCAACGGATCCTTCTACCTACGGCTCCAGGGAACAGCCATGGGTGCCACTTGTGCGCCTTCGTATGCAAACCTGTTCCTGGGTCTGTGGGAGAGGGATCTTTTCTCGTCGGATCGGAGTTCATCGATGGAGCGGGTCATACTTTGGGCCCGCTACATTGCTTACATTTTTCTCATCTGCTGAGGTACTCCTTTTGAATTACAAACTTTTGTTCAGGATTTAAATAAGAATCATTTGAATATACATCTTACTTAAAAATTTGATTTTCATCAGATTGATTTTCTGGACATCCTGGTGGAGAGAGAGGTGGATGGCTTACTTCGTACCAGTGTTTTCCGTAAGGATACGGCAGTGAACTCTGCATTACACGCCTCTTCTTCCCATCCGCCCCATGTGAATAAGGCTATTCCTACTGGCCAGTTCCTCCACCTTAAGACAATTTGTATGTCTGCTGAAACTTTTAAAAGACAAGCTGAGGACTTGAAGAAACGTTTTCTGGATTGTGGATACAGCAAGAGGTGCATTAAAAAGGCATATAAAAGGGCAGGGAATGCCAGCTGTCATCAACTTCTTTTCTCTACTCCGGAAGTTAAAACTAACAACCAGGTAAGATTACATACATAGTAACATAGTAACATAGTTAGTAAGGCCGAAAAAAGACATTTGTCCATCCAGTTCAGCCTATATTCCATCATAATAAATCCCCAGATCTACGTCCTTCTACAAAACCTAATTGTATGATACAATATTGTTCTGCTCCAGGAAGACATCCAGGCCTCTCTTGAACCCCTCGACTAAGTTCGCCATCACCACCTCCTTAGGCAAGCAATTCCAGATTCTCACTGCCCTAACAGTAAAGAATCCTCTTCTATGTTGGTGGAAAAACCTTCTCTCCTCCAGACGCAAAGAATGCCCCCTTGTGCCCGTCACCTTCCTTGGTATAAACAGATCCTCAGCGAGATATTTGTATTGTCCCCTTATATACTTATACATGGTTATTAGATCGCCCCTCAGTCGTCTTTTTTCTAGACTAAATAATCCTAATTTCGCTAATCTATCTGGGTATTGTAGTTCTCCCATCCCCTTTATTAATTTTGTTGCCCTCCTTTGTACTCTCTCTAGTTCCATTATATCCTTCCTGAGCACCGGTGCCCAAAACTGGACACAGTACTCCATGTGCGGTCTAACTAGGGATTTGTACAGAGGCAGTATAATGCTCTCATCATGTGTATCCAGACCTCTTTTAATGCACCCCATGATCCTGTTTGCCTTGGCAGCTGCTGCCTGGCACTGGCTGCTCCAGGTAAGTTTATCATTAACTAGGATCCCCAAGTCCTTCTCCCTGCCAGATTTGCCCAGTGGTTTCCCATTCAGTCTGTAATGGTGATATTGATTCCTTCTTCCCATGTGTATAACCTTACATTTATCATTGTTAAACCTCATCTGCCACCTTTCAGCCCAAGTTTCCAACTTATCCAGATCCATCTGTAGCAGAATACTATCTTCTCTTGTATTAACTGCTTTACATAGTTTTGTATCATCTGCAAATATCGATAGTTTACTGTGTAAACCTTCTACCAGATCATTAATGAATATGTTGAAGAGAACAGGTCCCAATACTGACCCCTGCGGTACCCCACTGGTCACAGCGACCCAGTTAGAGACTATACCATTTATAACCACCCTCTGCTTTCTATCACTAAGCCAGTTACTAACCCATTTACACACATTTTCCCCCAGACCAAGCATTCTCATTTTGTGTACCAACCTCTTGTGCGGCACGGTATCAAATGCTTTGGAAAAATCGAGATATACCACGTCCAATGACTCACCGTTGTCCAGTCTATAGCTTACCTCTTCATAAAAACTGATTCGATTGGTTTAACAGGAGCGATTTCTCATAAACCTATGCTGATATGAAGTTAAACAGTTATTCTCATTGAGATAATCCAGAATAACATCCCTGAGAAACCCTTCAAATATTTTACCAACAATAGAGGTTAGACTTACTGGCCTATAATTTCCAGGTTCACTCTTAGAGCCCTTTTTGAATATTGGCACCACATTTGCTATGTGCCAGTCCTGTGGAACAGACCCTGTCGCTATAGAGTCCCTAAAAATAAGAAATAATGGTTTATCTATTACATTACTTAGTTCTCTTAGTACTCGTGGGTGTATGCCATCCGGACCCGGAGATTTATCTATTTTAATCTTATTTAGCCGGTTTCACACCTCTTCTTGGGTTAGATTGGTGACCCTTAATATAGGGTTTTCATTGTTTCTTGGGATTTCACCTAGCATTTCATTTTCCACCGTGAATACCGTGGAGAAGAAGGTGTTTAATATGTTAGCTTTTTCCTCATCATCTACAACCATTCTTTCCTCACTATTTTTTAAGGGGCCTACATTTTCAGTTTTTATTCTTTTACTATTGATATAGTTGAAGAACAGTTTGGGATTAGTTTTACTCTCCTTAGCAATGTGCTTCTCTGTTTCCTTTTTGGCAGCTTTAATTCGTTTTTTAGATAAAGTATTTTTCTCCCTATAGTTTTTTAGAGCTTCAATGGTGCCATCCTGCTTTAGTAGTGCAAATGCTTTCTTTTTACTGTTAATTGCCTGTCTTACTTCTTTGTTTAGCCACATTGGGTTTTTCCTATTTCTAGTCCTTTTATTCCCACAAGGTATAAACCGCTTACACTGCCTATTTAGGATGTTCTTAAACATTTCCCATTTATTATCTGTATTCTTATTTCGGAGGATATTGTCCCAGTCTACCAGATTAAGGGCATCTCTAAGCTGGTCAAACTTTGCCTTCCTAAAGTTCAGTGTTTTTGTGACTCCCTGACAAGTCCCCCTAGTGAAAGACAGGTGAAACTGTACAATATTGTGATCGTTATTTCCTAGATGCCCGACCACCTGCAGATTTGTTATTCTGTCAGGTCTATTAGATAGTATTAGGTCTAAAAGTGCTGCTCCTCTGGTTGGATTCTGCACCAATTGTGAAAGATAATTTTTCTTGGTTATTAGCAGAAACCTGTTGCCTTTATGGGTTTCACAGGTTTCTGTTTCCCAGTTAATATCCGGGTAGTTAAAGTCCCCCATAACCAGGACCTCATTATGGGTTGCAGCTTCATCTATCTGCTTTAGAAGTAGACTTTCCATGGTTTCTGTTATAAGATTGGTCACACAGTACCATTCTCAATGGTGGGATATGTCAGATGTTTTGGAAAAATACTGGCCTGTACTTCTTGCTGACCCTATCCTTAAGCAATATCTGCAGTCACATCCTTTGGTTACAGCCCGTAGGTCCAAAAACTTGACTGATCATTTGGTGAGGAGTTATTTTTCACCTAGCATCCCTCTTTCAATTTTTTCCACAAATTCTGGCCACCAGCTTCCTCGGGGGGGCTGTAGGCCCTGTGGTAAGAGTGTGGCATGTCCCAATATCGACTGTGCGACTCATTTAATGTCGTCTGATGCTCAGGAATTTACAATCACGCAGACAATCAATTGCTCCACCACTATAGTGATATACCACAGGACATGCCCCTGCAATAAGATCTATAAAGGACTTACATCGTGTGCCCTCAAGGTACGAGCACATGAACATGTTCGTGACATCTTGGCGGCTGCCAAAGTGGATAATGTTGAGTGTCTCAAAACAGTTCCTCTGCATTTTAAACTATATCATGCATGTGATCCTTCAGGCTTTAGAATCAAATGTATATACTGCCTTAATATCAACCAATATAATCCAAAATAAGCTTGTGATATATAATAAACATCTAGAATCCAAAAATATGCCCCAAAACTAACACATAGTAGGGGACATATAGCAATAACTACTATTATCAATGTGTTTGTTTAAAAAAATAACAATTTATTGAAAATATAATTAAAAAACACATGTATATAAAATTCACAAAATTCAACAATTTTATATACATGTGTTTTTTAAATATATTTTCAATAAATTGTTATTTTTTTTAAACAAACACATTGATAATAGTGGTTATTGCTATATGTCCCCTACTATGTGTTAGTTTTGGCGCATATTTTTGGATTCTAGATAGACCGCCTTTTTGTCAACTTGCGGGAAGGGAATCTTGGTCATCATTTGGCACAGAAAGAGGCACGATGGATATGGAGGCTCCGGACATTGCAACCTCATGGTCTTAATGAAACATTAAGCTTTTCTTCTTTTCTGTGAATCAGCCTTTCCATGCTTTTTAATTGGCATCTGTTTTATAATATTGTATTATTAATAGTGTTGAGCCTTCCGATACTGCAAATATCGGGTATCGGCTGATATTCACTGTATCGGAATTCCGATACCGAGTTCCGATACTTTTGTGATATGGGATACTGGAATCGGAAGTTCCCATAATGCAATGATGCACTATAATGGAGTGTGAGCGGTGCGTTGGCGGAGACTGCGTGTGTGTGTGCGGGCGGGGTCTGTGCGTGACCGTGGGTTGCCTGTGTGTGCCTGTTGGGGGTCTGAGTGTGCCTGCCGGGGGTCTGTGCGGGCTGCTGGGGGTCTGTACGGGCCTGCCGGGGGTCTGTACAGGCCTGCCGGGGCTCTGTGCGGGCTGCTGGGGCTCTGTGCGAGCTGCTGTGGGTCTGTGAGGGCCTGTCGGGGGTCTGTGCTGGGATCTGTATTGGCCTGCCGGGGCTTTGTGCAGGCTGGCGGGGCTCTGTACAGGCCTGCCGGGGCTCTGTGCGGGCTGCCGGGGCTCTGTGCAGGCTGCCGGGGCTCTGTGCGGGCTGCCGGGGCTCTGTGCGGGCTGCCAGGGTCTATGCATTTGTGCAGGCATCGTCCGATGGGACTACAAGTCCCATCAGATGATGCCTACTACAGTGACAGTGATTGACACATTAGCCATTGATGGGACAGTAGTAGTCACATCATCCGGCTAATGTGTTGAATGTAAAAAAAAAACATACTACATACATACTACATACATACTACATGCATACATACAACATACTACATGCATACTACATACTACATACATACTACATACTGCATACTACACACATACTACATACATCATACAAACTACATACATACTACATACATACTACATACATACTACATACATAATACATACATGCATACTACATACATACTACATACGTACTACATACTACATATATGCTACATACATACATACTGCATACTACATACTACATACATACTACATAATGCATATTACATACATGCATACTACATACATACTACATATATACTACATACATACTACATACTACATGCATGCATACTGCATACTACATACATGCATACTACATGCAAACTACATACTACATACATACTATATACATACATACTACACACATACTACATACATACTACATGCAGTACATTCATACATTACATACAATTCATACATATAGACATACAGTACTTTAAACATAGAGTATATACTCACCATAACTTGTCAATTTGTTCCCCGAAGCCAGTGTCATCTGTAAAAAATATTAAAATAACAAACAACCAATATACTCCCTGTCCGCAGAAATCCACGAGTTTCCCACGACGATCTCCCGTGGAGAACGGCAGCATCAGCTGATGCGACGACTCTCCAGGGGCTCCAGGAACACAATGACGGGAGGAAAGTATCCTTCTGCACGGCATTCCTACGCTGCTGTAAAAAAATAGTCCATAGTCTCACTTTTGGCATTCCTGTGTAAGAAATTTTCCCACGCAGCAATTGCCATAAAGTGAGACTTTGAACTATAGTACCCTCAGTGATGCACTGCAGGAGCCATTGTCTCCTGTCAGTGTGTCATTGAGGGTCCTATAGAGCAGTGACATCACCCAATGTCACTGTTCTATAGGGGAGATCCTCGTGGGACACTCGTTATTAATTGGACTACGGCGGACAGGTAGTCTATGGTTTATTATTTAACTTTTTTGGTGGCGCTGAAGTATGGTATGTGTGGTTAAATGAAGAATATTAAATTACTTTTTTCCTAATTTGGGCATGTTTTATTAACCCTTTATTACTATTGGATTAATAATGGATAGGTGTCTTATTGACGCTTCCCGTTATTAACCCAGCTTAATGTCACCTTACAATAGCAAGGTGACATTAACCCCTTATTACTCCATATCCCACCGCTACACGGGAGTGGGAAGAGAGGGGGGCTAAATGCCGGAATTGGTGCATCTTACAAATGCGCCATTTCTGGGGCGGCTGCGGACTGGTATTTGTAGCCAGGGGGCCAATATCCATGGCCCCTCTCTTGGCTACGAATATCATCCCGCAGCTGTCTGCATAGCCTTTCTGGCTATAAAATATAGGGGGACCCCACGTCATTTTTTTGGGGGGTCCCCCTATTTCAATTGCCAGTAAAGGCTATGCAGACAGCTGCGGGATGATATTCATAGCAGGCTACAAATATTGGCCCCCGGCCGTCGGCATTCCCCCTCTGGTGCAGAAAATTGCGCGGGAGCCCATGCCATTTTTTTAATTCAACGCTCATTAAGGCCTCTTTCACACTTGCATTGGTACGGGTCCATCGCTATACGTCGGGCCAACGTACCAACGCACATTGTGAAATTTATGCACAATGTGGGCAGCGGATGCAGCTTTTCAAGGCATCCGCTGCCCATTCTGAAGTCCGGGGAGGAGTGGGCGGAGTTTCGGCCGCGTATGCACGGTAGAAAATGGCGGACGCGACGGACAAATAAAGTTCACTTGAATGTTTTTTCGTGCGGACGGTCCGCCAAAACACGACGGATCCATTGCAGAATGGACGCGACGTGTGGCCATCCGTCGCGGTCCGTTGCTAATACAAGTCTATGGGTAAAAAACGAATCCTGCGGGCACATTTGCAGGATCCGTTTTTTTCCCAAAACAACGGATTGCGACGGATTCCTAAAAACGCAAGTGTGAAAGTAGCCTTCGAAACATCGGCCTTTTTATTATATATCTATGGATATATCTATCTATAGATATATTAATAGATAGATATATCTATAGATACATAGATGTATCAATCCATATATCTGGCTGCTTTCACACATCAGGTTTTTGCCGTCAGGCACAATCTGGCGAGTTTTGAAAAAAATGGATCGTTTTAGCCGCCGGATCCGTTTTTTTTCCGCTGGATCCGTTTTTCCCCCGGATCTGTTTTTTTTTCACCAGATCCGTTTTTTCTGCAGGATCCGTTTTTTTTGCCGGATCCGTTTTTTTCGCCGGATCCGTTTTTTTTCCACCAGATCGATTTTTTCAACCAGATCTGTTTTTTCCGCAGGATCCGTTTTTTTCCGCCGGATCCATTTTTTTCAAAACTCGCCGGATTGTGCCTAATGGCAAAAACCTGATGTGTGAGAGCAGCCAGCTATATGGATAGATACAGTACAGACCAAAAGTTTGGACACACCTTCTCATTTAAAGATTTTCCTGTAATTTCATGACTATGAAAATTGTAAATTCACACTGAAGGCATCAAAACTATGAATTAACACATGTGGAATTATATACTTAACAAAAAAGTGTGAAACAACTGAAATTATCTCTTATATTCTAGGTTCTTCAAAGTAGCCACCTTTTGCTTTGATAACTGCTTTGCACACTCTTGGCATTCTCTTGATGAGCTTCAAGAGGTAGTCACCGGAAATGGTCTTCCAACAATCTTGAAGGAGTTCCCAGAGATGCTTAGCACTTGTTGGCCCTTTTGCCTTCACTCTGAGGTTCAGCTCACCCCAAACCATCTCGATTGGGTTCAGGTCTGGGGACCACCCCATTACTATCCTTCTTGGTCAAATAGCCCTTACTCAGTCTGGAGGTGTGTTTGGGGTCATTGTCCTGTTGAAAAATAAATGATAGTCCAACTAAACGCAAACCGGATGGAATAGCATGCTGCTGCAAGATGCTGTGGTAGCCATGCTGGTTCAGTATGCCTTCAATTTTGAATAAATCCCCAACAGTGTCACCAGCAAAGCACCCCAACACCATCCCACCTCCTCCTCCATGCTCCACGGTGGGAACCAGGCATGTAGAGTCCATCCGTTCACCTTTTCTGCATCACACAAAGACACCGTGGTTGGAACCAAAGAGCTCAAATTTGGACTCACCAGACCAAAGCACAGATTTCCACTGGTCTAATGTCCATTCCTTGTGTTCTTTAGCCCAAACAAGTCTCTTCTGCTTGTTGCCTGTCCTTAGCAGTGGTTTCCTAGCAGCTATTTTACCATAAACGCCGGCTGCAGAAAGTCTCCTCTTAACAATTGTTGTAGAGATGTGTCTGCTGCTAGAACTCTGTGTGGCATTGACCTGGTCTCTAATCTGAGCTCCTGTTAACCTGCGATTTCTGAGGCTGATGACTCAGATAAACTTATCCTCAGAAGCAGAGGTGACTCTTAGTCTTCCTTTCCTGGGGCAGCCCTCATGTGAGCCAGTTTCTTTGTAGCGCTTGATGGTTTTTGCAACTGCACTTGGGGACACTTTCAAAGTTTTCCCAATTTTTCAGACTGACTGAACTTCATTTCTTATAGTAATGATGGCCACTCGTTTCTCTTTACTTAGCTGCTTTTTTCTTGCCATAATACAAATTCTAACAGTCTATTCAGTAGGACTATCAGCTGTGTATCCACCAGACTTCTGCTCAACACAACTGATGGTCTCAACCCCATTTATGAGGCAAGAAATCCCACTTATTAAACCTGACAGGGCCCACCTGTGAATTGAAAATTATTCCCGGTGTCTACCCCTTGAAGCCCATCAAGAGAATGCCTAGAGTGTGCAAAGCAGTCATCAAAACAAAAGGTGGCCACTTTGAAGAACCTAGAATATAAGACATATTTTCAGTTGTTTCACACTTTTTTGTTAAGTATATAATTCCACATGTGTTAATTCATAGTTTTGATGCCTTCAGTGTGAATTTACAATTTTCATAGTCATGAAAATACAGAAAAATCTTTAAATGAGAAGGTGTGTCCAAACTTTTGGTCTATACTGTACATCTATGTATCTATAGATATATGTATCCATAAATATATCTATAGACAAATATATCCATAGATATAAAATAGAAAGGCCGATGTTTCTAAGGCTACTTTCCCACTTGCGATTTTAGCAATCTGTCGCAATCCATCAGTTTGGGAAAAAAACGGATCCTGCAAATGTGCTCGCAGGATGCGTTTTTTACCCATAGACTTGTATTAGAGACGGATCGCGACAGATGGCCACACGTCGCGTCCGTCCGGTGTAACGGATCCATCATGTTTTGGCGGACCGTTGGCACGAGAAAACATTCAAGTGAATGTTTCTTTGTCCGTCACGTCTGCCATTTTCTACCGCGCATGTGCGGCCAAAACTCCCCTCCCTCCTCCCTGGACTTCAGAATGGGCAGTGGATGCGTTGAAAAACTGCATCCGCTGCCAACGTGGTGCAGAAATTTCACAAAGCGCGTTGGTACGTCGGCCCGACGTATAGTGACAGACCTGTACCGAAACAAGTGTGAAAGAGGCCTTAATGAGCGTTTAATTAAAAAAAATGGAAAAAAAATGGCGTGGGCTCCCGCGCAATTTTCTGTGCCAGAGGGGGAAAGCCGACGGCTGGGGGCCAACATTTGTAGGCTGCTATGAATTTCAGCCCGCAGCTGTCTGCGTAGCCTTTACTGGCTATTAAAATAGGGGGACCCCCCAAAAAAATGACATTGGGTCCCACCTATTTTTTATAGCCAGAAAGGCTACGCAGACAGCTGCAGGCTGATATTCATAGCCTAGAGAGGGGCCATGGATATTGGCCCCCGGCTACAAATACCAGTCCGCAGCCGCCCCAGAAATGGTGCATCTGTAAGCCCACGCACGGCCCACACTCTTCCCCCTCCGGACCAGGATGTACAAGGACAGAAAGGGCTTATTTACATTCTGATATTTGTGTCCCATTGACTTGCATTGGTATCGGGTATCGGTATCAGCGATATCTGATATTTTTTGGATATCGGCCGATCCAATCCAATACCTATACTTCTGGATATCGGAAGGTATCGCTCAACACTAATTATTAATTTTCTTTTTATATCTTTTTTAGTGTTCAATGGATTCTGTGTTCGTTTTGCTCAATTAGACGTCTTCTTTGCGGTGGGAATACGTTGCATCTCAATCTTGTGGATGACTACAATTGATTGCAGTGTCACTTTTCCTCTTTAAAGGGGCCTGTTTGTCACCATATCAGTGATAACATTTTTTATGTGTCTAATGTTATATAGCACTTTATGTGTTCATTCTTAGCCATGTCTGTTCATGGCTTTTATTAGATTATTAAGACTGTTGGTACCCTTACATACCTTAAGCATATATTTATTCTGATTGTTCCATATCTTTTGTACATTAGTTTCACGCATACATCACCAAATGCACATGAACCAGCACATTTCTACTTCACATCATATTTTCGTTATACTTTAGTTCTCTATTATGTAGTTCTATTATTGATTCTTATACGCGTTGGCGCTCCATCACCGGGCAACACTTACGGTGTCTTTTTGAGTTGAGTGGGCTCGTGTCTCTGTTCCTGCTCACACGTCATGCATGGGCGTATCCGGATGACGTGGTCCTCCTCTCCTGCGACGCCTTCGGTGTTGCTGGGTTTGGGTTGCGGACCAACTGCGCATGCGCCACCATGGCACAGTTTTATAATACCAGCACCCTGATTGTGTTTTTCACTCTGTGGCTGGCTCGGGTTGTGAACTGATTGCACATACGCCGCCATGTTGCAGGATTTTAAAATGAGCACCTTTATTGGCTTATCACCTTCATAAATAGTCCATCTATTCCCATGATGCCATACCCCTGGAATAAAGCACTATGCCGAAACGAGCGTTGGGGCAGGTGACAGCGCGGTTCCCCAGGTAACTACATTGACTGCCCATATTTCTTTTTTGTACTAACTTTGCACTGCATTCACTTTGAATTGCTACTATGACAGCCATGTTAGGATATAACTGCACTTCGTGCTTATATATTATTAAAATCCATTTATGACATGGTGGTTTGGTGTTGCTATTACTATATGTACTTGCATACTGCACTTGCACTTTTGGAGCTGTGTGGTCATATCTTTGCTTACATTATTGGGACATTATATACCTGTTGGGCACTGTGCTGCCGTTGCTTTTAGTGAATCTTTGTTATCTATGCTATCCCTATGTATATATTTCTTGTGATTTTATTTTTTGACCAAATAAAGATAATAATTTTATATTGGTTCCTGTAGTGCTGCTTTCTTGTAGGATTTCTATTGGAACAGCAGGTGCAGTCAGGTACTGTAGGTATAAAAAAGGGGAGGGATATAATCGATACCTCAACTTGTAACTAAAATCCAAAACATTTTTAGGATGTCAAGCCATGTTAAAAATCTTAAAAAGAAAACCTTAGGTGTTTCAGGTGTGACAATAGCTAAGGGCACTATTTTCACGCCAGAAACGCATCAGGTGTTTTATTTTAATATTTCTAACATGGGTTGACATCCAGACAAACTTTTGGATTTCAGTTGCAAGGTGAGGTGCTGACTATATCCCTCCCCTTCTTTCTACATGGCTGCGCTTCTCAGCGGGACCAGCACTCACCTGTTACACATTGGACCTTGCCTCATTTGGATTGGATTGCTTTGGCATGCATCTCCCTGACCCCCTCTTGCCTCCTTTCTGTAGGTATACTGTCTGTCTCAGCAGCTTCATTGACAGGCAAGCACTGGCAGCCACGGCCAGTATGCAGACAGTCGCTGGAGGAAACGGGTGATGTACAGGCAGACACAGCTGGTATGGTCAGTGCAGGCAGGCATGGCTGTTGTACTGTCAGGCATGCGTTCATGTCTGATACTCTGGCAGGAAGGTGGGCACTGATAATATACTGGCAGGAAGACGGGCACAGCTGATATATAGACAAGTTCAGGTGGGCAATGCTGATATACTGTACAGGCAGAAGTAGGAGCCAGTTCAGACTTGAGGAACTGGAACTGTTTAGGGAAGGACTAGATCACTGGCAGGTACGACTGGAATACAGGAATGGGTAGGACCCTGTTCAGACTGGACAGACAGGAGCAGTTTCAGGAAGGACTAAATCACAGGCAGGTATGACTGGAATACAGGAATGGGTAAGACCTAGTTCAGACTGGACAGACAAGGAACAGCAGATGTAGACAAGCAGGAAGTCAAAGATATGGAAAAGAAACCATATACGAGGTCAAGTAGGAAACCGCAGACCCGGTCAAGCAGGAAACTGCAGATGCGGTCAAGCAGGAAACTGCAGATGCGGTCAAGCAGGAAACTGCAGATGCGGCCAAGCAGGAAACCACAGATGGTGTCAAGCAGGAAACTGCAGACACGCTAAGACTAGGAACCACAGATGCAGACAAGTGAGACAGAACACGGTTCACATGCAAGATGAGAAACAGGACAGGAACTGGCAACTCAGTGTTTGCACACACACTGAAAGAGAATGTTATGTAGGCACCTCCTACACACTCCTGCACAGGTGGAGGTGCATTAAGTACCAAATGCCTCTCAGCAACAGGCTGAAGACACATTAAAGTGCAAGCACTGTCTCTTTAAAGGTACCGTCACACTAGACGATATCGCTAGCGATCCGTGACGTTGCAGCGTCCTGGCTAGCGATATCGTCCAGTGTGACAGGCAGCAGTGATCAGGCCCCTGCTGTGATATCGCTGGTCGGGGAAGAAAGGCCAGGACTTTATTTCGTCGCTGGACCTCCCGCAGACATCGCTGAATCGGCGTGTGTGACGCCGATTCAGCGATGTCTTCGCTGGTAACCAGGGTAAACATCGGGTTACTAAGCGCAGGGCCGCGCTTAGTAACCCGATGTTTACCCTGGTTACCATCGTTAAAGTTAAAAAAACAACCACTACATACTTACCTACCGCTGTCTGTCCCCGGCGCTGGGCTTCTCTGCTCTGGCTGTGAGCACAGCGGCCGGAAAGCAGAGCGGTGACGTCACCGCTCTGCTTTCCGGCTGCCTGGTGCTCACAGCCAGAGCAGAGAAGCCCAGCGCCGGGGACAGACAGCGGTAGGTAAGTATGTAGTGGTTGTTTTTTTTACTTTAACGATGATAACCAGGGTAAACATCGGGTTACTAAGCGCGGCCCTGCGCTTAGTAACCCGATGTTTACCCTGGTTACCGGCATCGTTGGTCGCTGGAGAGCAGTCTGTGTGACAGCTCTCCAGCGACCAAACAGCGAGGCTGCAGCGATCCGGATCATTGTCGGTATCGCTGCAGCGTCGCTTAGTGTGACGGTACCTTAAGAATCAGGAATTTCCTGCTCCCGCATCTTAAGCATATAGCAAATAAAGGACAAGGAGCTCACACAGTAGCTACTGTAAATGTATCAGTGTGTGCAGCGCGCCAATACAGTTACATTCTGCGGCAGAGCAGGGAGAATTGATCTCCCTGCTCTTCCGCTATGGGGCCCCTGAGCAGGTGGGGGGTCGGTGCCAGCAGTGGGCCCCCCGCCTTCATCGGAAAATCAGCTGTACCGGCATTTAGCCAATACAGCTGATCGCATTGATGGGAGAAGGAGCGATGCGCTCCTTCTCCCATCATCCGCCTGTCAGTGTCGGCATCTGACATCGCTGACACTTACAGCGGGTGCAATGACGTCACTGCCCTGAGCCCGCTGTCAGGAGATCAGTGGGAGCAGCGCAGGAACCAGGAAAAAGAGAGGTGAGTATTTTTTTTCTTTTTTCTATGGGATCTGCCACCTTATTACAGGGTCTGCCTATGGGGGGCTGCATTACTACAGGGTCTGACTATGGGGGGCTGCCTTATTACAGGGTCTGCCTATGGGGGGCTGCCTTATTACAGGGTCTGCCTATGGGGGATGTGTCTTATTACAGGCAATGCCTAAGGGGGCCTGTCTTATTACAGGGTCTGACTATGGGGAGCTGCCTTATTACAGGGTCTGCCTATGGGGGGCTGCCTTATTACAGGGTCTGACTATAGGGGTGCTGACTTATTACAGGGTCTGACTATGGGGGTGCTGCTTTATTACAGGGTCTGACTGGGGGTGCTGCCTTATTACAGGGTCTGACTATGGGGGTGCTGCCTTATTACAGGGTCTGCCTATAGGGGTGCTGCCTTATTACAGAGTCTGACTATGGGGGCTGCCTTATTACAGGGTCTGCCTATGGGGGACGTGTCTTATCACAGGGTCTGCCTAAGGGGTGGCCTGTCTTATTACAGGGTCTGACTATGGGGAGCTGCCTTATTACAGGGTCTGCCTATGGGGGGGCTGCCTTATTACAGGGTCTGACTATGGGGTGCTGCCTTATTACAGAGTCTGACTATGGGGGCTGCCTTACTACAGGGTCTGCCTATGGGGGGCTGCCTTATTACAGGGCCTGACTATAGGGGGGCTGCCTTATTACAGGGCCTGACTATAGGGGTGCTGCCTTATTACAGGGTCTGACTATGGGGGTGCTGCCTTATTACAGGGTCTGCCTATAGGGGTGCTGCCTTATTACAGAGTCTGACTATGGGGGCTGCCTTACTACAGGGTCTGACTATGGGGGTGCTGCCTTATTAAAGGGTCTGCCTATAGGGGTGTTGCCTTATTTCAGGGTCTTACTATGGGGGCTGCCTTATTACAGGGTCTGACTATGGGGGTGCTGCCTTATTACAGGGTCTGACTATGGGGTGCTGCCTTATTTCAGGGTCTTACTATGGGGGCTGCCTTATTACAGGGTCTGACTATGGGGGTGCTGCCCTATTACAGGGTCTGACTATGGGGGCTGCCTTATTTCAGGGTCTGACTATGGGGGTGCTGCCTTATTACAGGGTCTGACTATGGGGGCTGCCTTATTACAGGGTCTGACTATGGGGGTGCTGCCTTATTACAGGGTCTGCCTATAGGGGTGCTGCCTTATTTCAGGGTCTTACTATGGGGGCTGCCTTATTACAGGGTCTGACTATGGGTACTGCCTTATTACAGGGTCTAACTATGGGTACTACCTTTTTACAGGGTCTGACTATGGGGCTGCCTTATTACAGGGTCTGACTATGGATACTGCCTTAGTACAGGGACTGAATATGGGTGCTGCCTTATTACAGGGTCTGACTATAGGGGTACTCCCTTATTACAGGGTCTGACTATGGGGGCTGCCTTATTACAGGGTCAAACTATGGGGGCTGCCTTATTACAGGGTCTGACAATGGGTACTGCCTTATTACAGGGACTGACTATGGGGGTACTGCCTTATTACAGGGTCTGTCTATGGGAGTACTGCCTTATTACAGGGTCTGACTATGGGGGTGCTGCCTTATTAAAGGGTCTGACTATGGGGGCTGCCTTATTACAGAGTCTGCCTATAGGGGTGCTGCCTTATTACAGGGTCTGACTATGGGGGCTGCCTTATTAAAGGGTCTGACTATGGGGGTGCTGCCTTATTACAGGGTCTGACTATGGGGGCTGCCTTACTACAGGGTCTGCCTATATTAGTGCTGCCTTATTACAGGGTCTGACTATGGGGGTGCTGCCTTATTACAGGGTTGAACTATGGGGGTGCTGCCTTATTACAGGGTCTGACTATGGGGACTGCCTTACTACAGGGTCTGCCTACATTGGTGCTTCCTTATTACAGGGTCTGACTATGGGGGTGCTGCCTTATTCCAAGTCTGACTATGGGGGTGCTGCCTTATTACAGGGTCTGCCGTCTTACTACAGGGTCTGCCTATGGGGTGCTGTCTTATTACAGGGTCTGCCTATGGGGGTGCTGCCTTATTTCAGGGTCTGCCTATGGGGGTGCTGCCTTATACTACAGAGTATGCCAATGGGGGTACTGCCTTATTACAGGGTCTGCCTATATGGGGGTACTGCCTTATTACAGGGTCTGCCTATGGGGGCTGCCTTATGCTACAGAGTCTGCCTATGGGGAGTGCATTATACTATATTGTGCACTATTTGGTGCATTATGATACTGTATATAGAGGCTATCGAGGGGGCCATAATACAGTGTGGAGATTACATTGAGGGGGTCATCATACAGTGTTGGAGCCATCAAACAGTTTGGGGGCTACTAAGCAGTCAGTATACTGTGTGGGTGGTACTATACAGTGAGGGGGGCATTATACTGTGTATAAGAGAGCATCATGCTGTGTATAGGGGAGCTGTACAGGGGGGAGACTCGGGACATTATTAAATGTAAAATGGGCACTTATTGTTATAGGGGATCTCCGGTTACTGTTGCTATCAAAGGAGTACACAGGGCAATATTACTTTCTAGGGGGGAAACTATGGGCACTGTTTTCTAGGGCACTTGCACTCGGCATTATTATATTATAGAGGGGTGCTTTAGAATTAAGAGGACACAGAGAACCACACAGCAGGTGCAGTAAAAGAGACACATACGGCAGCAGCGGCTAAGTATTGGGGTATCAGGTGCAGTAATAGGGACACATACGGCAGCAGTGGCTCAGTATTTAGGTATCAGGGGCAGTAATAGGGAAACACATAGTAACATAGTAACATAGTAACATAGTTAGTAAGGCCGAAAAAAGACATTTGTCCATCCAGTTCAGCCTATATTCCATCATAATAAATCCCCAGATCTACGTCCTTCTACAGAACCTAATTGTATGATACAATATTGTTCTGCTCCAGGAAGACATCCAGGCCTCTCTTGAACCCCTCGACTGAGTTCGCCATCACCACCTCCTCAGGCAAGCAATTCCAGATTCTCACTGCCCTAACAGTAAAGAATCCTCTTCTATGTTGGTGGAAAAACCGTCTCTCCTCCAGACGCAAAGAATGCCCCCTTGTGCCCGTCACCTTCCTTGGTATAAACAGATCCTCAGCGAGATATTTGTATTGTCCCCTTATATACTTATACATGGTTATTAGATCGCCCCTCAGTCGTCTTTTTTCTAGACTAAATAATCCTAATTTCGCTAATCTATCTGGGTATTGTAGTTCTCCCATCCCCTTTATTAATTTTGTTGCCCTCCTTTGTACTCTCTCTAGTTCCATTATATCCTTCCTGAGCACCGGTGCCCAAAACTGGACACAGTACTCCATGTGCGGTCTAACTAGGGATTTGTACAGAGGCAGTATAATGCTCTCATCATGTGTATCCAGACCTCTTTTAATGCACCCCATGATCCTGTTTGCCTTGGCAGCTGCTGCCTGGCACTGGCTGCTCCAGGTAAGTTTATCATTAACTAGGATCCCCAAGTCCTTCTCCCTGTCAGATTTACCCAGTGGTTTCCCATTCAGTGTGTAATGGTAACATTGATTCCTTCTTCCCATGTGTATAACCTTACATTTATCATTGTTAAACCTCATCTGCCACCTTTCAGCCCAAGTTTCCAACTTATCCAGATCCATCTGTAGCAGAATACTATCTTCTCTTGTATTAACTGCTTTACATAGTTTTGTATCATCTGCAAATATCGATATTTTACTGTGTAAACCTTCTACCAGATCATTAATGAATATGTTGAAGAGAACAGGTCCCAATACTGACCCCTGCGGTACCCCACTGGTCACAGCGACCCAGTTAGAGACTATACCATTTATAACCACCCTCTGCTTTCTATCACTAAGCCAGTTACTAACCCATTTACACACAATTTCCCCTAGACCAAGCATTCTCATTTTGTGTACCAACCTCTTGTGCGGCACGGTATCAAACGCTTTGGAAAAATCGAGATATACCACGTCCAATGACTCACCGTGGTCCAGCCTATAGCTTACCTCTTCATAAAAACTGATTAGATTGGTTTGACAGGAGCGATTTCTCATAAACCCATGCTGATATGGAGTTAAACAGTTATTCTCATTGAGATAATCCAGAATAACATCCCTCAGAAACCCTTCAAATATTTTACCAACAATAGAGGTTAGACTTACTGGCCTATAATTTCCAGGTTCACTTTTAGAGCCCTTTTTGAATATTGGCACCACATTTGCTATGCGCCAATCCTGTGGAACAGACCCTGTCGCTATAGAGTCCCTAAAAATAAGAAATAATGGTTTATCTATTACATTACTTAGTTCTCTTAGTACTCGTGGGTGTATGCCATCCGGACCCGGAGTTTTATCTATTTTAATCTTATTTAGCTGGTTTCGCACCTCTTCTTGGGTTAGATTGGTGACCCTTAATATAGGGTTTTCATTGTTTCTTGGGATTTCACCTAGCATTTCATTTTCCACCGTGAATACCGTGGAGAAGAAGGTGTTTAATATGTTAGCTTTTTCCTCGTCATCTACAACCATTCTTTCCTCACTATTTTTTAAGGAATAGCAGCATGGCATGGCAGCAGCAGCTCAGTATTGGGGTATCAGGGGCAGTAATAGGGACACATACGGCAGCAGTGGCTCAGTATTTAGGTATCAGGGGCAGTAATAGGGACACATACGGCAGCAGCGGCTCAGTATTTGGGTATCAGGTGCAGTAATAGGGACACATACGGCAGCAGCGGCTCAGTATTGGGGTATCAGGTGTAGTAATAGGGTCACATACGGCAGTAGAGGCTCAGTATTGGGGAATCAGGTGCAGTAATAGGGACACATACGGCAGCAGCGGCACAGTATTGGGGTATCAGGTGCAGTAATAGGGACACATACGGCAGCAGCAGCTCAATATTGGGGTATTAGGGGCAGTAATGGGGACACATGTGGCAGCAGCGGCTCAGTATTTGGTGGGGTATCAGCAGGATGAGGAGTTTGTGCAGGTTGGGAATAGATGGTGATGGGGCTGGAATATGAGAAGTGAAATGTGTCTTTGTTGCATTCTCTGCAGACGAGTTGTAGCTGGAAGAAGTTGTCATGTCGGTCTGGGCCAGATGGAAAAGACGGGAAAAATTAACGATTCCATCAGAAAGGACGTCAGCGGTAAGACATTATCTGTAACTGTGCTGTGATCTCTTACATGTTCTGTAGGGCTGGTATCTACCACTGACCATATGGCGGTAATATCCATATTGTTTTTTATATAGAGATTATCTTCAGTAACAGTGTGGTCATCTGCAGAGGTTCTCCTCCACTATTAGGGCGCATCACCCAGCTGTAATCAAGGTTACCTGGTTAGGGGCCCACTCAGAAGTTTCGTCCCCCCCTGAACAAAAACCCTATCTACGCCTCTGAGCTCACAGCATGGCCTGGGGTGGTGAGTACATTGGTATCCCTGAATAGTGGGGGATGGGAAGCCATGCAGGGATGAAAACAGTGGTGTTACATATAGGTCCAGTTTTCTTGCATTTATAGGTCAGTTGCAGCAGACAAATGAGTGGGTGTGTGGTAGCCTTTGTCCAGTAAGCGCTTGCGACGTGATGATTTGATGGCACAGGTGCCCTTGACAGCTAACATGGAAAAAATGAAAAAAAAAACATCATAAAAAGTAGCCTCACCAAAACCTTGTCAAATGACAAATGCACTCGCAGGGTGCAGCAGGCCCCCACTGATAAAGGCTGGAGCAGCACAGGTGCAAGCTACTGATGACAACAACCACCCAGTCACCTGTATAATGGAGGGGTTGGCTGCCTAGTAGCAAAAATGCACACAAGATAGTGCTTGCATAGGACGCTAGTCACACAGGTAAGTGTGATGTAACATGTCTGGATAACAGCCTATTGATTACGCCCATAGTATTAGCAGGCACGCTGTCGTGCACTATATATATGCACCAAACAGAAACACTAAGCCAACATAAAGGAGCCTAACTGCATCCTGCAAAAAAATGATGAAAAGTGCAATAAAAACATGAAAAAATTAATGCCTATAATAAACACATTAAAGGAGGTATTGGTTACACAGGTTCCCTTGCCATTGGCATCTCGCTCCAATTTAAAGATCCTGCTCCTGCAGTTTATTCTGGGCAAAGAAACTGTTATTAGAATGAGAATCTTTTCTGTTCTTTCCAATGCTGTGAATAGGAAATTGCCAGACATTGTCCGTCCTGCAATACCTGAGATAGTGGTCCATTCTATTGCCAGCAGTGCACCCTTCTAACACACCCACCTGTTAAGGTTTTCTTAACTAAAACTGAGAATAATTGGATCTTATTCTTCTCTAGTCCATTTGAGGCATAGACAGAAAGAGAGGTGAATCTGCTTGTTACATGGACCCATCTAGAAGTCATCCCAAAGGCAGGCCTAATCAGTGACTTACAGCGATCTCTGTAGGCTACTTTCACACTAGCGTCGTTTGGCCTCCGTCGCAATGCGTTGTTTTGCAGAAAAAACGCATCCTGCAAAGTTGTCTGCAGGATGCGTTTTTTTCTCCATAGGCTTGTATTAGCGACGCATTGCGATGCATTCCCACACGTCGCAACCATCGTGCGATGGTTGCGTCTTGTTACGTCAGACCGTCGGCACCAAAAAACGTTGCTTGTAACGTTTTTTGGTGCGTCATGTCCGCCATTTCCGACCGCGCATGCGCGGCCGGAACTCCGCCCCCTCCTCCCCGCAACTCACAATGGGGCAGCGGATGCGTTGTAATAATGCATCCGCTGCCACCGTTGTGCAGCGTTGAGACAGGATGCGTCGGTACGTCGGCCCGACGCACTGCGACGGGCTGACTCCGACGCGAGTGTGAAAGTAGCCTAATACAGAGAAGACTGCCCATCTTTGACAGCACCAATGACAACATCCACTGGATTAAGCACGAAATAAGCAAAGATTAAAATGTACAAAATCAAGTTTATAATGAATCTTTGCCACCAATCTTTATATCAATTTGCACAGCATCTCCTGCTGGTAGACTGGACAGCATTTTCATGTTGAGGGGTTCACTGTAAATAAAAATAAGCATCTGCTTGGTCACAAGGCAATCTACTGTATTTTCCTTACATCAATATATTTTCAGAATTGAAGACTTATTGGAAATCTCTACAGTCAATATGAAATACTGATTTTTTTTTACTGCAAACTATGTAAGTACAAGCTTTGTCTCTCATATTGTGCCCATTGGAAAACATTGAAAGTCTGTTACGCTCAAACTTTTGTAACGAGAAGAAACATTTCCAGTCTGGAGGCTGGGTCTGCCATCTGTTTGAATGAGGAAACAGCAACATTGACTTTGTTTCCTCTTCTGACCTTGCAGATTATGATAAGAAAGACTCTAATCCACCAGCATTGACACGGTCAATTCTTTCAGCATATCTTTCCAGGAAGCCTCGAGAATTATTTATTTCAAAGCATGGTTCATGGTCTTTTTCACTTTCAAACTTTGTAGACTTCATCTACAATGTGAAATTCACAAAGGCATCCAACTTTAGCAAAAAAGGAAACTCCAGTTGTCTGTTCAATTTCTGGCATTCGCTCTGGGCAAAACATTCACCTTAACAGTTCTTTTTTTTTTGTACAATGTACAAGAAATGGGGGAACATAAATCGGTCTAGTATTTTCTTTTACATGGCAGCAAAAAGCAGAATAAAATGTTCAGACATAATTTGGTATATCCAGAAGACCTCTAGTAGTTGTCCATTGTTGATCTATAGGATTAAATCCGATCACGTAAAGGAGGGTGTTGTGAATTCTGTGGCAGAGCACCCTCCTGTGGTCACAAGTGGTACTTCGGCTGGTTCTCTCTGTGAGCTTCCGTTGGTGGAGGAAAGTGGTACTGCGGCTTCTGAGTTTCCTTCCTCAGGTGATGTGGTGAAGTCGTTAGGTGCTGCTCTATTTAACTCCACCTAGTGCTTTGATCCTGGCCTCCAGTCAATGTTCTAGTATTGGACCTGTTTCCTCCTGGATCGTTCCTGTGGCCTGCTGCTCTGCATAGCTAAGTTTTGCTTTGCTATTTGTTTGCTGTTTTTTTCTGTCCAGCTTGTCAATTTGTTTTTTACTGCTTGCTGGAAGCTCTGGGACGCAGAGGGTGTACCTCCGTGCCGTTAGTTCGGTACGGAGGGTCTTTTTGCCCCCTTTGCGTGGTTTTTGTAGGGTTTTGTGTTGACCGCAAAGTTACCTTTCCTATCCTCGCTCTGTTCAGAAAGTTGGGCCTCACTTTGCTAAATCTATTTCATCTCTACGTTTGTCTTTTCATCTTAACTCACAGTCATTATATGTGGGGGCTGCCTTTTCCTTTGGGGTATTTCTCTGAGGCAAGCTAGGCTTATTTTCTATCTTCAGGCTAGCTAGTTTCTCAGGCCATGCCGAGTTGCATAGGGAGCGTTAGGCGCAATCCACGGCTGCCTTTAGTGTGGTTGGAGAGGATTAGGGATTGCGGTCAACAGAGTTCCCACGTCTCAGAGCTCATTCTTGTTTTTTGGGTTATTGCCAGGTCACTGTATGTGCGCTGACCTCTATGTCCATTGTGGTACTGAATTACCTTTCATAACAGTACTGGAGGCCAAAAGTACTAATGATTCTCAATAGAGGGAAAAAAGAAGTTCTGAGACCATTTTTTTTCTTTGCACTGTGTTTTGCCTTTTTTTTCCCCTAGACATTTGGGTGGTTCAGGACACAGGTGTAGCAATGGACATTAAAGGTCTGTCTTCATGTGTGGATCAGCTCACGGCAAGAGTACAAAGTATTCAAGACTTTGTGGTTCAGAATTCTATGTTAGAACCGAGAATCCCTATTCCTGATTTGTTTTTTGGAGATAGAAATAAATTTCTGAGTTTCAAAAATAATTGTAAACTATTTCTGGCTTTGAAACCTCGCTCCTCTGGTGACCCAGTTCAACAAGTTAGGATCGTTATTTCTTTTTTGCGTTGCGATCCTCAGGACTGGGCATTTTCCCTTGAGCCAGGGGATCCTGCATTAAGTAATATCTATGCATTTTTCCTGGCGCTCGGATTGCTGTACGATGAGCTTAATTCTGTGGATCAGGCAGAGAAGAATTTGCTGGCTCTGTGTCAGGGTCAGGATGAAATAGAGGTACATTGTCAGAAATTTAGAAAGTGGTCCGTACTCACTCAGTGGAATGAAGGTGCGCTCGCAGCTATTTTCAGAAAAGGTCTCTCTGAAGCCCTTAAGGATGTCATGTTGGGATTTCCTATGCCTGCTGGTCTGAATGAGTCTATGTGTTATAAACTTAGTGCTAAGTGCAGTGGAGATCAGTATCATGGGTCAGAAAAGAGGCCAAGAGACAACAGGTTAAGAGTTCAATAATATTTATGATGGTATGCAGGTAAACAGCTATGACACAGCAAGTTAGTAGCAGACAGAGCTGGATAAGCAGTAAGCACGTGTACAGACCGTGGAAGTCCAAGTATGTGAGATCCAGAGACCTGGAGACCAGGCCAGCCTCCTAGCAGGGAACAGTCCAGCAGCAGAGATGAGTGCAGAGCAGATCCAGGGAAACAAGTCTTATGATGAAGAGATGTAGATCCGGAGACAGATGGGGTATCCCAAGGTAATGAAGAAACCAGCAAGATAGCAGTTCTTCCAGCTTGATCACAAGTCCAGGAACAAGATACTCAAGCAATGAGTAATATACAGAGCTCCCTTATATACGCCACAGACAGGAACAAGGAAAGTCTGACAGGAAGCAAGATGGCCCCCGTGAGGCCAGTGACTCCATCTTAGGTAAGGGCAAAAGTAACCGAACTGAGGGCAACAGCAGACAGGAACAGATGTACAGTCCAAATCCTTACATTACTCCCTTCTTAAAAGACGTCCTCTGGACGATCTTAAGTCTGGCTTATTGGGGTATCTGCTGTGAAACAGTCTGATCAGATGGGGAGCATTAATGTTCTCCAGAGGTTCCCAGGAATTTTCTTCAACAGAGTATCCCTGCCATTTCACCAGATACTGAAGACGTCCCCTATGAATCCGTGAATCCAAGATTTTCTCCACGACGAATTCTTCTTGCCCATCAATGAGGACTGGATCAGGAGGAGCAGAGGTGCGTCCGGGAAAAGAATTAGGCACTGCTGGTTTAAGCAGGGAAACATGGAAAACAGGATGAATTTTTAAAGAGTTAGGCAACTTGAGTCGACAGGCTACAGGACTCACAATACCGCTGATCTTATATGGGCCAACATATTTTTGCCCCAGCTTGGAAGTTGGAATTCTGAGTTTTAAGTTTTTTGTTGAGAGCCAGACCATGTCTCCTACCTTGTACGTTGGTGCTGGCTTACGGAATCTGTCTGCTGCCTTCTTGAATCTTTCCTGTGCTGAAACTAAGGTGTTTTTTAAAACGTCCAAATTTTGCTGTAAAGATGCAATGCGGTCAGCAACCGCAGGCACAGACATGTCTATGGGGAGTCGAGGGAGAATACTGGGATGATATCCCTTGTTAGCAAAGAACGGAGATAATTTGGTGGAAGCATTCTGAGAGTTGTTATACGTGAACTCAGCCAACGGCAGTAGACTCACCCAATCGTCTTGTAGATGACACACGTAGCAACGCAGATACTGCTCCAAGGTTTGATTGGTTCGCTCTGTTTGGCCGTTAGACTGTGGATGAAAAGCAGATGATAATTTAACTTTGATGTCCAGAGCAGCACAGAAGCTTTGCCAGAACCGTGAGGTGAATTGAACTCCACGATCAGATATGACTTCATCCGGAGCTCCGTGTAAACGAAAAACATTTTGCACAACAAGATCCGCTGTTTGCTTAGCTGTTGGGACACCAGCACAGGGAATAAAATGAGCAGCTTTAGTCAACCGGTCAACTACTACAAGAATCGTGGTTTTTCCCTGTGACAAAGGCAACTCCACAATAAAATCCATTGAAATTGACCCCCAGGGACGAGATGGAACAGGCAGAGGTTGCAACAGTCCTGTAGTTGAAGAACGAGGGACTTTTGACCTGGCACATACCTCACATGATGACACGTACCGAAGAACATCTTTCCGAAAAGTCGGCCACCAGAAAAAACGAGACAGAAATTCCTGAGTCTTCTGAACTCCCCTATGACCGGCAAACTTGGAGTCATGCATTAATTTCAACACACTCAGTTTTACTGTTTCTGGGATATACAGACGCTGTCCTTGAAACCAAAGTCCATTCTTGAAAGTCAGATTTACCCGAGTGGGTGGTTGACTCAAAAGTGAATCCGCAGCATATGCCTCCTTAATCTCAGTTAGAAGATCCTGATTATGCAAGACGCTTACAAAGTTTTTCTCAGATAGAATGGTCTTTGAAGACGAAGCCGAAGTTGCTTCATCTGAATGAATCCTGGATAGTGCATCAGCCTTCTTATTACGAGAGCCCGGCCTATAGGAAATGACAAAATCAAATTGATTAAGAAAAAGATTCCATCGAGCCTGTCTAGGTTTCAGACATCTTGCCGACCTCATAAATTCGAGATTCCGATGATCTGTGAGTATAACAATCTGTTGGGATGCTCCTTGTAACAGATGTCTCCATTCCTTAAATGCGGTTATGATGGCTAACAGTTCCTTGTTGCCAACGTCGTAATTCCTTTCTGCGGGTGACAATTTTTGCGAGAGAAAGGCACATGGATGCAAGAGATCTTTCTCACCTGTTCTTTGTGAGAGTATGGCCCCTACAGCACAGTCCGAGGCATCCACTTCCACTATGAAGGCTTTGTCTGGATCAGGGTGGATAAGAATGGGAGCTGTCGTAAATTTAGATTTCAATGTAGAAAATGCTGTTTGAGCTTGGGGAGACCAGACAAATGGCGTCTTCTTCTGGGTTAACTGAGTGATGGGTGCAACGATCGCTGAAAATTTTTTAATAAAGCGTCTGTAAAAATTGGCGAATCCAATGAATCGCTGTACTTCCTTTACTGACTTGGGAGTCGGCCAGTCCTGAATGGCTTGTGTCTTGCTTGCGTCCATGCTGAGACCCTGGGGAGAAATAACATATCCCAAGAATTGAATTTCTGTTTTGTGAAACTCACATTTCTCCAGTTTGATGTATAAATGATTCTGCCGTAGACGATCCAAAACTAATTTCACGTGTCGCTGATGGTCCTCGATGTTGCTGGAAAAAATCAAGATGTCATCCAAATAAATCACAACAAAAATATCGAGTATATCCCGGAAAACATCATTCGCCAAGTGCTGGAATGTAGCTGGTGCATTACGGAGACCGAAAGACATAACGAGGTACTCGAAATGTCCATAACGTGACCGAAAAGCCGTTTTCCACTCATCGCCAGGACGAATCCGTACTAAATTGTACGCTCCACGAAGATCCAATTTTGTGAAGATTTTGGCGTGTCGCACTCTCTCAAGTAATTCGGGAATTAGCGGGAGTGGATAAGAGTTCCTGATTGTGACTTTGTTGAGCTCCCGGTAGTCAATGCATGGTCGGAGTGAGCCATCTTTTTTTTTGACAAAGAAGATTGGAGCACCTGCTGGGGAGGAAGATGGTCGTATAAACCCCTTAGCTAGGTTTTCATCTATGTACTCCTTGAGAGCTTTTAATTCTGGCCCAGACAATGGATAAATACTCCCGAAAGGAATCGCGGCACCAGGCAATAATTCCACGGGACAGTCATATGGCCGATGTGGCGGTAATTTATCCGCATTTTTTTTGTCACACACATCACTGAAGTCCCGATACTCTACCGGCAATGTCGAGTCGACCGTGACTGCTGTCTTCACTGGAGCCAGCTCTCCGGACAACGCTGATTCATTTGGAAACTGTAATTCCTTCGTTGTCCAATTGATAGTCGGATTTCGCAGCCGCAACCAGGGCAAACCTAAAATAATAGGAAAATTAGGAGAAGAAATCAACAAAAAGGACATATTTTCAGAATGATCCGCGCCCATACGGATCTTTAATGGGACTGTTTCGAGTTTCACAGGCCCAGATATTAGTGGAGACCCGTCCACGGTCTCCATAAACACCGGAGAGTCTCTTTTTCGTGAGCGTATGCCATGTTTTTCAGCAAAGGAGATATCCATGAGATTGCTGCAAGCTCCAGAGTCTATCATGGCGGAGCAGGTGATCCAGCAGGAACACACCCAAATTTTGATGGAAACGCAGCAGAGCGAATCCCTCCTCGCCGTGGTAGAACTTACGGAAAGTAAGGCTATGTCCACAGGTGATGATGTTAATGATGAATCATCAGGAAAATCAAAGTTATCAGCGGATATTTCCTGTCTGTGCGGAAGAGAACACACTGAAGATACATCCGAAAAGTCAAGTCCAGTTACTGCAGCTGCGGACTTGCGATTTTTCCCAGGGCACTCTGAAATATAGTGACCCGATTTACCGCAGTAAAAACATAGATTCTCCTTGAAACGATATTCCTTACGTGCATCGATGGGTTTCCTCCGTACTGCGTCAACCTGCATAGGTTCCAGCTCTGTCTGAGATAAAGTCTTAGTCAGCGCCTCCTTGGTGGGGGATGGAAAAGGCATAAAGTTATTACGATTAGCATCAGCCCATTTTTCTTGACGACATTCGGTGAGACGAATATCAATCCGAATACAATGATGTATAAAGTCAGCCAAATTAGTAGGTGATTCACCTCGAGCTAGTTCATCTTTGATGGAAGCAGATAAACCTCTCCTGAACACTGCATATTTCGCTGAATCGCACCAAGTAGTATCCAGCACCCATTTCCGAAACTCCATTGCGTATTCCACAACAGGACGCTTCCCCTGACGTAGTGTCAGTAATGCAGTTTCAGCTGTGATACTCCGATTAGGGTCATCAAACATTTGACACATTGCTGCAGTAAAGTCTTTCAGGGAATTCAAGCACACATCATTAGTCTCAATCAGAGGATTAGCCCAGGCTAACGCTTTGTTTGTTAGCAACATGATTATAGTCAACACTTTATCCCGATCAGTTGCAAACTGGGCCGCACGTGCAGAGAAATACAGCTGACATTGATTCAAAAACCCCCGAAATTTCTCTCTTTCACCACCAAACCTGAATGGTGGGAGTTTAGGAAAAGCCGGACCAGGAGCCGGGATTGGAGCAGATACCATGTTTGCAGCTGTAATCTCCACATTTGAAAGTCGAGATGCTAAGGCCTGAATAGACGTATCGGCCACATTCGCATTATGATTAGTTTGCGATTCTAATGTCCCCAGTTTTGTTTTTATAGCCTGCAGCTCCCCATGAAGTCCAGAGACAAAAGAGCAAAGTTTTTTCATTCGCACCTCCATAGAATCTGACCCAGAGATCTCCATTTTTTTGGGCTTGAGTATTCTGTTATAAACTTAGTGCTAAGTGCAGTGGAGATCAGTATCATGGGTCAGAAAAGAGGCCAAGAGACAACAGGTTAAGAGTTCAATAATATTTATGATGGTATGCAGGTAAACAGCTATGACACAGCAAGTTAGTAGCAGACAGAGCTGGATAAGCAGTAAGCACGTGTACAGACCGTGGAAGTCCAAGTATGTGAGATCCAGAGACCTGGAGACCAGGCCAGCCTCCTAGCAGGGAACAGTCCAGCAGCAGAGATGAGTGCAGAGCAGATCCAGGGAAACAAGTCTTATGATGAAGAGATGTAGATCCGGAGACAGATGGGGTATCCCAAGGTAATGAAGAAACCAGCAAGATAGCAGTTCTTCCAGCTTGATCACAAGTCCAGGAACAAGATACTCAAGCAATGAGTAATATACAGAGCTCCCTTATATACACCACAGACAGGAACAAGGAAAGTCTGACAGGAAGCAAGATGGCCCCCGTGAGGCCAGTGACTCCATCTTAGGTAAGGGCAAAAGTAACCGAACTGAGGGCAACAGCAGACAGGAACATATGTACAGTCCAAATCCTTACACTATGTCTTTGGCCATTCAGATCGGTCGACGCTTGCGCGAGCGTAAATCTGTGCACCATTTGGCGGTATTACCTGAGCTTAAACCTGAGCCTATGCAGTGCGATAGGACTTTGACCAGAGTTGAACGGCAAGAACACAGATGTCTGAATGGGCTGTGTTTCTACTGTGGTGATTCCACTCATGCTATCTCTGATTGTCCTAAGCGCACTAAGCGGTTCGCTAGGTCTGCCACCATTGGTATGGTACAGTCAAAATTTCTTCTGTCTGTTACCTTGATCTGCTCTTTGTCATCATATTCTGTCATGGCATTTGTGGATTCAGGCGCTGCCCTGAATTTGATGGACTTGGAGTATGCTAGGCGTTGTGGGTTTTTCTTGGAGCCCTTGCAGTGTCCTATTCCATTGAGAGGAATTGATGCTACGCCTTTGGCCAAGAATAAGCCTCAGTACTGGACCCAGCTGACCATGTGCATGGCTCATGCACATCAGGAGGTTATTCGCTTTCTGGTGTTGCATAATCTGCATGATGTGGTCGTGTTGGGGTTGCCATGGCTACAAGTCCATAATCCAGTTTTAGATTGGAAATCCATGTCTGTGTCCAGCTGGGGTTGTCAGGGGGTACATGGTGATGTCCCATTTCTGACTATTTCGTCATCCACCCCTTCTGAGGTTCCTGAGTTCTTGTCTGATTACCGGGATTTATTTGATGAGCCCAAGTCCGATACCCTACCTCCGCATAGGGATTGTGATTGTGCTATCGATTTGATTCCTGGTAGTAAATTCCCAAAAGGTCGACTGTTTAATTTATCTGTGCCTGAGCACGCCGCTATGCGGAGTTATGTGAAGGAGTCTTTGGAGAAGGGGCATATTCGCCCGTCATCGTCGCCATTGGGAGCAGGGTTCTTTTTTGTAGCCAAGAAGGATGGTTCACTGAGACCTTGTATAGATTACCGCCTTCTAAATAAGATCACGGTTAAATTTCAGTACCCCTTGCCATTGTTATCTGATTTGTTTGCTTGGATTAAGGGGGCTAGTTGGTTCACCAAGATAGATCTTCTTGGTGCGTATAATCTTGTGCGTATTAAGCTAGGCGATGAATGGAAAACTGCATTTAATACGCCCGAGGGCCATTTTGAGTATCTAGTAATGCCATTCGGACTTGCCAATGCTCCATCAGTGTTTCAGTCCTTTATGCATGACATCTTCCGAGAGTACCTGGATAAATTCCTGATTGTATACTTGGATGACATTTTGATCTTCTCGGATGATTGGGAGTCTCATGTGAAGCAGGTCAGAACGGTGTTTCAGGTCCTGCGTGCTAATTCTTTGTTTGTGAAGGGATCAAAGTGTCTCCTTGGTGTTCAGAAGGTTTCATTTTTGGGGTTCATCTTTTCCCCTTCTACTATCGAGATGGATCCTGTTAAGGTCCAAACCATCCATAATTGGACTCAGCCGAGATCTCTGAAAAGTCTGCAAAAGTTCCTGGGCTTTGCTAATTTTTATCGTCGCTTCATCTGCAATTTTTCTAGTATTGCTAAACCATTGACCGATTTGACCAAGAAAGGTGCTGATTTGGTCAATTGGTCTTCTGTTTGTTTCGAGGTTTTGGCGAGCCTTTTGTGGTAGGATGGGCATTGACTTGTCTTTTTCCTCGGCTTTCCATCCTCAGACTAATGGCCAGACTTAACGAACCAATCAGACCTTGGAAACATATCTGAGATGCTTTGTTTCTGCTGATCAGGATGACTGGGTGTCCTTTTTGCCTTTGGCTGAGTTCGCCCTTAATAATTGGGCCAGCTCGGCTACCTTGGTTTCACCGTTTTTCTGCAACTCTGGGTTCCAACCTCGTTTCTCTTCAGGGCAGGTTGAGTCTTCAGACTGTCCTGGTGTGGATACTGTGGTGGACAGGTTGCAGCAGATTTGGACTCATGTAGTGGACAATTTGACTTTGTCCCAGGAGAAGGCTCAACGTTTCGCTAATCGCAGACGCTGTGTGGGTCCTCGACTTCGGGTTGGGGACTTGGTTTGGTTATCTTCTCGTCATATTCCTATGAAGGTTTCCTCTCCTAAGTTTAAACCTCGTTTTATTGGTCCGTATAGGATTTCTGAGTTTCTTAATCCTGTGTCTTTTTGTCTGACCCTTCCAGATTCTTTTTCCATACATAACGTATTCCATAGGTCATTGTTGTGGAGATACGTGGCACCTATGGTTCCATCTGTTGATCCTCCTGCCCCGGTTTTGGTGGAGGGGGAGTTGGAGTATATTGTGGAGAAGATTTTGGATTCTCGTGTTTCAAGGCGGAAACTCCAGTATCTGGTTAAGTGGAAGGGTTATGCTCAGGAAGATAATTCCTGGGTCTTTGCCTCTGATGTCCATGCTCCCGATCTTGTTCGTGCCTTTCATATGGCTCATCCTGGTCGTCCTGGGAGCTCTGGTGAGGGTTCAGTGACCCCTCCTCAAGGGGGGGTACTGTTGTGAATTCTGTAGCAGAGCACCCTCCTGTGGTCACAAGTGGTACTTCGGCTGGTTCTCTCTGTGAGCTTCCGTTGGTGGAGGAAAGTGGTACTGCGGCTTCTGAGTTTCCTTCCTCAGGTGATGTGGTGAAGTCGTTAGGTGCTGCTCTATTTAACTCCACCTAGTGCTTTGATCCTGGCCTCCAGTCAATGTTCTAGTATTGGACCTGTTTCCTCCTGGATCGTTCCTGTGGCCTGCTGCTCTGCATAGCTAAGTTCTTCTTTGCTATTTGTTTGCTGTTTTTTTCTGTCCAGCTTGTCAATTTGTTTTTTACTGCTTGCTGGAATCTCTGGGACGCAGAGGGTGTACCTCTGTGCCGTTAGTTCGGTACGGAGGGTCTTTTTGCCCCCTTTGCGTGGTTTTTGTAGGGTTTTGTGTTGACCGCAAAGTTACCTTTCCTATCCTCGCTCTGTTCAGAAAGTTGGGCCTCACTTTGCTAAATCTATTTCATCTCTACGTTTGTCTTTTCATCTTAACTCACAGTCATTATATGTGGGGGCTGCCTTTTCCTTTGGGGTATTTCTCTGAGGCAAGGTAGGCTTATTTTCTATCTTCAGGCTAGCTAGTTTCTCAGGCCGTGCCGAGTTGCATAGGGAGCGTTAGGCGCAATCCACGGCTGCCTTTAGTGTGTTTGGAGAGGATTAGGAATTGCGGTCAACAGAGTTCCCACGTCTCAGAGCTCGTTCTTGTTTTTTGGGTTATTGCCAGGTCACTGTATGTGCGCTGACCTCTATGTCCATTGTGGTACTGAATTACCTTTCATAACAGGAGGGTGAGTATGAGGAATACGTGGAGACTTCAGGCTTCTGATAATATTTAGGCATTACATTTGACAGACCAGTTTGTAACATCTCGCAATATACTAAGTTCTCCAAATGGATGCAACTAATACAAGGTATATATTATTTTTACATTCACATGTAAAGAGAAGTGTTATCAAATTTGTCTTTCAATACGAATTAAGCACGTCAGGAGGACCACATAATAGGCCACAATTCCTCATGGTGTTTATGCCAGAATTCTTCACCTTTAAATGTTGCAACATTTCTCCATATTCATCCCGCTCTGAGAAAATTGATGGGGCTGTGGAGGTACTGGTGCATGGCAAAGCTTGCCTAACAAATTCATTAAAAGTTGTGGAGTGTCTCATGCCAGAAATCTTAATCCAATCTCCAACTGGAGTAACAATTTCTGGTGAGGAATGTGGAGGTGCACGCCACTGATAAGATGCAATAAATCCACCAGGTAAGGTTCTATCCATGCACAAAACACAAGTCTTACTGAGCTGAGGCAATAGTGTCCTAAAGGATGTCAAAGAATCTTTTGGTATATGCTTGATTAAGGACCAGTCAATGGCAGAATAATTATGTGAGTTGGGCATCTCCTATAGTTGTTTTACGATCCAATCAGATTTTTGATGTGGCAAAAGGAAAATAAGGACTAGGTTATTGTTGATATAAGCACAAGTAAAAAAAAGACTAATGTTGGATCAATGGTCGTAGAATTTATATATTTTATCATAATTTATATATCCATATTGTTAAGGCAATAAAAAGTATTTCAGAACCTGTGCTTCGATTAACTATTTACTGTTTGGTGTCATATTTTAGGCAGCTCTAGTACTCGAAAGGTTAATATAACTAACACTTAATTTGCTAAATGCTCAGTCTTAACTTTCAATAAGAGTCTCTGATGTTTCAGCAGGTAAGCCTATATTAGAATTAGCAGGAGAGGAAGCACTTCCTTCAAAGCATCAAAGCACCTTAGGTTATGAATTAAATAGAACCGCGTCTGGCTGCATGCTTCATTAACTTTTCATTGGCTACTGTGCCTTTACATTGGCTGTACTGCCTAGAACACTTTATTAAAATTAGTCATGCATTACAGTAATATATTCCTTGCTATGGTTCATGTATTGTCTCCAAATTGTTAGTGGTCTGGTTTATATTGGAAGAGAAAACTTCACAAGTTATTAATGTTTATCTGCACAGCTCTTTAGTATGAATGTGTAATGTCTTGCAGTGTTAAAATCTCGACTACAAAATATGTAGGCCCTATGTATCAACTTGTAAGATCCAAAGAGGTCAAGCTTCTGAGTAGAGATGGGAAATAGGGTTGAGCGAAACGGGTCGCACATTTTCAAAAGTCGCCGACTTTTGGCGAAGTCGAGTTTCATGAAACCCGATCCGACCCCTGTGCGTTGTCGGCCATGCGGTACGCGACTTTCGCGCCAAAGTCGCGTTTCAATGATGCGAAAAGCGCCATTTCTCAGCCAATGAAGGTAAACGCAGAGTGTGGGCAGCGTGATGACATAGGTCCTGGTCCCCACCATCTTAGAGAAGGGCATTGCAGTGATTGGCTTGCTGTCTGCGGCGTCACAGGGGCTATAAAGGGGCGTTCCCGCCGACCGCCATCTTACTGCTGCTGATCTGAGCTTAGGGAGAGGTTGCTGCCGCTTCGTCAGAAGCAGGGATAGCGTTAGGCAGGGTCCATTAACCACCAAACCGCTTGTGCTGTAGCGATTTGCACTGTCCAACACCACCTTCGGTGTGCAGGGATAGTGGAAGCTACATTTTTTTTTTTTTTCTCAGCGCTGTAGCTCATTGGGCTGCCCTAGAAGGCTCCCTGATAGCTGCATTGCTGTGTGTACGCCGCTGTGCAAACCAACTGCTTTTTTCAAAGCACAAATCCTCTTGTTCCTTCCTTTCTGCACAGCTATCTTGTTTGTTTGTCCACACTTTTTATTTAATTTGTGCATCAGTCCACTCCTTATTGCTGCCTGCCATACCTGGCTGAGATTACTGCAGGGAGATAGTAATTGAAGGACAGTTCCTTTTTTTTTTTTTTTTTTTGTGGGAGATTAAGATTGGCATTTCTGCTAGAGTGCCATCCCTGTCTGTGCCATCTCTCACTCAGTGGGCCATAGAAAGCCTATTTATTTTTTTGCTTGATTTGGGTTCCAAAATCTACCTGAAAAAATCACTACATCAATCAGTGAGAGAAAAATATTGGCCTCAGGGCTTGTGTGCCACTCCTGACTCCTGTGTGTGCCATCTCTCACTCAGTGGGCCATAGAAAGCCTATTTATTTTTTTGCTTGATTTGGGTTCCAAAATCTACCTGAAAAAATCACTACATCAATCAGTGGGAGAAAAATATTGGCCTCAGGGCTTGTGTGCCACTCCTGACTCCTGTGTGCATCATCACTCACTCAGTGGGCCATAGAAAGCCTACTTTTTTTTTTTGCTTTATTTGGGTTCTAAATTCTACCTGAAAAAATCAATAAATCAATCAGTGGGAGATTAATATTGGCCTTTGGGCTTGTGTGCCAGTCCTAAGCGTGCCATCTCTCTCACAAATAGTGGGAAATAGAAAGCCTATTTATTTATTTTTTTTTGGTTTTATAAATTCTCCCTGAAAAAAAAAGGGAGATTAATATTGGCCTTTGGGCTTGTGTGCCAGTCCTAAGCGTGCCATCTCTCTCTCTCAGATAGTGGGCCATAGAAAGCCTATTTATTATTTTTTTTTATTGGGTTTATAAATTTTCCCTGAAAAAAAAAAAAAAAGTGGGAGATTAATATTGGCCTCTGGGCTTGTGTGCCAGTCCTGAGCGTGCCATCTCTCTCACAAATAGTGGGCCATAGAAAGCCTATTTATTTATTTTTTTTTGTTTTATAAATTCTCCCTGAAAAAAAAAGGGAGATTAATATTGGCCTTTGGGCTTGTGTGCCAGTCCTAAGCGTGCCATCTCTCTCTCTCAGATAGTGGGCCATAGAAAGCCTATTTATTATTTTTTTTATTGGGTTTATAAATTTTCCCTGAAAAAAAAAAAAAAAGTAAGAGATTAATATTGGCCTCTGGGCTTGTGTGCCAGTCCTGAGCGTGCCATCTCTCTCACAAATAGTGGGCCATAGAAAGCCTATTCATTTTTTTTTTGGGGTTTTATAAATTCTCCCTGAAAAAAAAAAGGGAGATTAATATTGGCCTTTGGGCTTGTGTGCCAGCCCTAAGCGTGCCATCTCTCTCTCTCAGATAGTGGGCCATAGAAAGCCTATTTATTATTTTTTTTATTGGGCTTATAAATTTTCCCTGAAAAAAAAAAAAAGTGGGAGATTAATATTGGCCTCTGGGCTTGTGTGCCAGTACTGAGCGTGCCATCTCTCTCACAAATAGTGGGCCATAGAAAGCCTATTTTTTATTTTTTTTTGGTTTTATAAATTCTCCCTGAAAAAAAAAGGGAGATTAATATTGGCCTTTGGGTTTGTGTGCCAGTCCTAAGCGTGCCATCTCTCTCTCTCAGATAGTGGGCCATATAAAGCCTATTTATTATTTATTTTATTGGGTTTAAAAATTTTCCCTGAAAAAAAATAAAAAGTGGGAGATTAATATTGGCCTCTGGGCTTGTGTGCCAGTCCTGAGCGTGCCATCTCTCTCACAAATAGTGGGCCATAGAAAGCCTATTTTTTTTTTTTTTTTTGGTTTTATAAATTCTCCCTGAAAAAAAAAAGGGAGATTAATATTGTCCTTTGGGCTTGTGTGCCAGTCCTAAGCGTGCCTTCTCTCTCTCTCAGATAGTGGGCCATAGAAAGCCTATTTATTATTTTTTTTATTGGGTTTATAAATTTTCCCTGAAAAAAAAAAAAGTGGGAGATTAATATTGGCCTCTGGGCTTGTGTGCCAGTCCTGAGCGTGCCATCTCTCTCACAAATAGTGGGCCATAGAAAGCCTATTTATTTATTTTTTTTGTGTTATAAATTCTCCCTAAAAAAAAAAAAGGGCGATTAATATTGGCCTTTGGGCTTGTGTGCCAGTCCTAAGCGTGCCATCTCTCTCTCTCAGATAGTGAGCCATAGAAAGCCTATTTATTTTTTTGGTTGATTTGGGTTCTAAATTCTACCTGAAAAAATCAATTAATCAATCAGTGGGAGATAAATATTGGCCTCTGGGCTTGTGTGCCACTCCTGACTTCTGTGTGCGTCATCTCTCACACAGTGGGCCATAGAAAGCCTATTTTTTGTTTTATTTGTTTTCTAAATTCTCCCTGAAAAAATCATTTTATTTTATTTGGTTTCTAAATTCTTCCTGAAAAAATCATTTTTTTTTATTATTTTTTTTTTCTAAAGTCTCCCTGAAAAAAAAAATTCAAATCAGTGGGAGATTAATATTGCCCTTTCTGCTTGTGTGCCAGTCTTGACTCCTGGGTGTGCCATCTCTCTCTCTCTCTCCAATTGTGGGCCATAGAAAGCCTATTATTTTTTTAGCTTGATTTGGGTTCCAAAATCTACCTGAAAAAATCACAACATCAATCATTGGGAGAAAAATATTGGCCTCTGGGCTTGTGTGCCACTCCTGACTCCTGTGTGCGTCATCTCTCACTCAGTGGGCCATAGAAAGTCTATTTTTTGTTTTATTTGTTTTCTAAATTCTCCCTGAAAAAATCATTTTATTTTATTTGGTTTCTAAATTCTTCCTGAAAAAATCATTTTTTTTTATTATTTTTTTTTCTAAAGTCTCCCTGAAAAAAAAAAATCAAATCAGTGGGAGATTAATATTGCCCTTTCTGCTTGTGTGCCAGTCTTGACTCCTGGGTGTGCCATCTCTCTCTCTCTCTCCAATTGTGGGCCATAGAAAGCCTATTATTTTTTTTGCTTGATTTGGGTTCCAAAATCTACCTGAAAAAATCACTACATCAATCATTGGGAGAAAAATATTGGCCTCTGGGCTTGTGTGCCACTCCTGACTCCTGTGTGATTCATCTCTCACTCAGTGGGCCATAGAAAGCCTATTTTTTGTTTTATTTATTTTCTAAATTCTCCCTGAAGAAATCATTTTATTTTATTTGGTTTCTAAATTCTTCCTGAAAAAATCATTTTATTTTATTTTGTTTCTAAAGTCTCCCTGAAAAAAAAATAAATAAATAAAAAAAAACAGTGGGAGATTAATATTTACATTTGTGCTTCAGTGACAGTCCTGCGTGTGTGGCATCTCTCTCATTTGTTGCCACCAAAAACAGAGTGTGTAACATTGTGCCTGATTTTCGTTGTGGTCTCACCCACCTGTAAAGGGGTAGCTAAATCATACTGAAGTTATAGCTCACCGTGTAAGTTGTGTGACAGCAACAAATACCGTTAGTTTGGTTACGTTTTTAAAACAATGAGGAAGTATGGTGGAAGAGGTCGTGGCCGGGGGCGTTCATTGTCAGCTGGTAATGAGGGTAGTGGTAGTGGTGGAGCATCAGGTGGTCGTGGGAAAAAAAATATTGCACCTAAGTCTGGAGCTGTGGAGCCAGGTTCGTCGTCTGGCTACACAAGGCCTCGAATGCTCCCTTTTCTGGGAGTAGGAAAACCGCTTTTAAAGCCGGAGCAGCAAGAGCAAGTTTTGGCTTATCTTGCTGACTCAGCCTCTAGCTCTTTTGCCTCCTCTCGTGAAACTGGTAAATGTAAAAGCAGCGCGTCGTTAGTGGATGTTCACGGTCAGGGACAAGTCGCTTCCTTGTCCTCTTCAGCAAAAACAACAACAGAGAAGAATGCAGCAGGCGACACAACGGGTTACTCCATGGAGCTCTTTACACATACCGTCCATGGCTTAGAAAGTGAAGCAGTTAACAGTCCATGCCCATTACAAGTTGAATCTGACATGGAGTGCACTGATGCACAGCCACAGCCAGACTACTATGCTGGTCCTTTGACTCAGACCACAACATTGCCGTCGCAGGGTAATGATCAAGAATCAGACCCTGATGAGACTATGTTGCCCCATCACGAACGCTATACCACCGACCGACACGGTGACACAGACGAAGTTGCACACGAGCTACAAGAAGAGGTAATAGATGACCCAGTTGTTGACCCCGATTGGCAGCCATTGGGGGAACAGGGTGCAGGCGGCAGCAGTTCTGAAGCGGAGGAGGAGGGGCCGCAGCAGGCATCAACATCGCAACAGGTTCCATCTGCCGGGCCCGTATCTTGCCCAAAACGCGTGGCAAAGCCAAAACCTGTTGGAGGACAGCGTGGCCATCCGGTTAAAGCTCAGTCTGCAATGCCTGAAAAGGTATCCGATGCTAGAAAGAGTGCAGTCTGGCATTTTTTTAAACAACATCCAATTGATCAGCGCAAAGTCATCTGTCAAAAATGTTCAACTACCTTAAGCAGAGGGCAGAATCTGAAAAGTCTCAATACAAGTTGCATGCATAGACATTTAACCACCATGCATTTGCAAGCTTGGACTAACTACCAAACGTCCCTTAAGGTTGTAGCACCCTCGGCCAATGAAGCTAGTCATCAACGCAACATCCCTTCCGGCAGTGTAGGGCCACCATTTTCCGCACCACCTGCAGTATCTGTGCAGGTTTCTTTGCCAGGCCAAGGCAGTCAGGGTCAGGGAATCACCAGTTTCGTAGTAGGAAACACTGCATCTAGGGCACCGGCGGCAACAATACCATCTCCCACCGTCTCTCAGTCTGCCATGTCCACCGGCACCCCCGCTAGTTCCACGATCTCCAGCTCTCCAGTCCAGCTCACCCTACATGAGACTATGGTTAGAAAAAGGAAGTACTTAGCCTCGCATCCGCGTACACGTTTGAACGCCCACATAGCTAGACTAATCTCGTTAGAGATGATGCCCTACCGGTTAGTTGAAAGCGAAGCTTTCAAAGCCCTGATGGACTACGCTGTACCACGCTACGAGCTACCCAGTCGACACTTTTTTCCAGAAAAGCCATCCCAGCCCTCCACCAGCATGTTAAAGAGCGCATCGTCCATGCACTCAGGCAATCTGTGAGCACAAAGGTGCACCTGACAACAGATGCATGGACCAGTAGGCATGGCCAGGGATGTTACGTGTCCATCACGGCACACTGGGTGAATGTTGTGGATGCAGGGTCCACAGGGGACAGCAATTTTGGGACAGTTCTGCCTAGCCCACGGTCTAGGAAACAGTTGGCTGTAGCCGTTCGCACCCCCTCCTCCTCCTCCTCATCCTCCTGCAGAAGCGAGAGCTCGTCCACAGACCGCAGTCGCACAACCACTCCATCCGCAGCTGCCACTGTTGCACACCAGGTCTCCCATTATGGGGCAGCTACTGGCAAACGTCAGCAGGCTGTATTGGCTATGAAGTGTTTGGGCGACAACAGACACACCGCGGAAGTTCTGTCCGAGTTCTTGCAGAAAGAAACGCAGTCGTGGCTGGGCACTGTAGATCTTGAGGCAGGCAAGGTAGTGAGTGATAACGGAAGGAATTTCATGGCTGCCATCTCCCTCTCCCAACTGAAACACATTCCTTGCCTGGCTCACACCTTAAACCTGGTGGTGCAGTGCTTCCTGAAAAGTTATCCGGGGTTATCCGACCTGCTCCTCAAAGTGCGTGGACTTTGCTCACATATCCGCCGTTCGCCCGTACACTCCAGCCGTATGCAGACCTATCAACGTTCTTTGAACCTTCCCCAGCATTGCCTAATCATAGACATTGCAACAAGGTGGAACTGAACACTGCACATGCTTCAGAGACTGTGCGAACAGAGGCGGGCTGTTATGTATTTGTGGGAGGATACACATACACGGGCAGGCAGTAGGATGGCAGACATGGAGTTGTCAGGTGTGCAGTGGTCGAAGATTCAAGACATGTGTCAAGTCCTTCAGTATTTTGAGGAATGCACACAGCTGGTTAGTGCAGACAACGCCATAATAAGCATGAGCATCCCCCTAATGCGTCTGCTGATGCAAAGTTTGACGCACATAAAGGATCAGGCGTCTGCAGCTGAGGAAGAGGAAAGCCTTGATGACAGTCAGCCATTGTCTGGCCAGGGCAGTGTACAGGACGAGGTAGCGGGCGAAGAGGAGGAGGAGGACGAGGAGGATGATGGGGATGATTATATTTTTAATGAGGAAGCTTTTCCGGGGCCACTGGAAATTGTTGGCGCGGCAAGGCCGGGTTCTGGTTTTTGGAGGGACCCAAGTGACGTGGATTTGCCTGAAACTGCCCCTCAACCAAACACAACCGCAGATTTGAGAACTGGAACTTTGGCCCACATGGCGGATTATGCCTTAAGTATCCTCAAAAGGGACACACGCATTACTAAAATGATGAACGATGACGATTACTGGTTGGCCTGCCTCCTTGATCCTCGCTATAAAGGCAAATTGCAAAATATAATGCCACATGAGAACTTGGAAATAATATTAGCAACCAAACAATCAACTCTTGTTGACCGTTTGCTTCTGGCATTCCCTGCACACAGCGCCTGTGATCGTTCTCACACGAGGTGCAGGGGCCAGCAGACCAGAGGTGTTAGAGGGGCAGAAATCAGAAGTGGCATTGGCCAGAGGGGTTTTCTGACCAGGTTGTGGAGTGATTTTGCTATGACCGCAGACAGGACAGGTACTGCAGCATCAATTCAAAGTGACAGGAGACAACATTTGTCCAGTATGGTTACAAACTATTTTTCATCCCTTATCGACGTTCTCCCTCAACCATCATTCCCATTTGATTACTGGGCATCCAAATTAGACACCTGGCCAGAATTGGCAGAATATGCATTGCAGGAGCTTGCTTGCCCGGCAGCTAGTGTCCTATCAGAAAGAGTATTCAGTGCTGCAGGTTCAATACTAACAGAAAAAAGGACTCGTCTGGCTACCCAAAATGTAGATGATCTAACCTTCATTAAAATGAACCACAACTGGATTTCGAAATCTTTTGCTTCACCTTGCCCGGCTGACACCTAGCTTTCCTATGAAAAGGTCTTGCCTGTGGACTATTATGAATGACTTTTCCAATATCGTAATTTGCTGCACCTGATTGTCCAGCATACGACATGTTTACACCTCCCTAAATGGCCAAACTCCCCACACGGGGCCGTGGTATCGCCACTTGGCGCCAGCACCCGTGAGAGTGCTGTTTTTTTTCTGAAGAGGTGGGTGTGCCCGCTTTTGGTCGACGGCACTGCCACTGGGTCCCTCATAGTACAATAAAGTGTCTCTGCCGGTGGTGGTGCGCATCCAACGTCAGACACACCGTTGTAATATGAGGGGCCCTGGGCCTGTACCGCCGGCCACAAGACAGTCCCCCCCCCCCAGCTCAAACAGTGCTCTACCACTTGCAAAATTATCTCTCACAGCTCCACCAATGTTTAGTCTATGCGCTGACATCCTTCAATGCCTGGCACTGACAATACCATTGTATTGACATTTTTGTTATGTTAGGCCTTCGAAGCCTGTCTGCGGTCCCTCCTTCCACTAGGCCTCCACTGACCATTGTACTGCTGCCCGTGTACCCCTGGAACCATTTTTAAATTGCCAACAGCCCAATTTTGTTATGTTAGGCCTTTGAAGCCTGTCTGCAGTCCCTTCTTTCTACTACTACTACACTGACCAGACCACTGCTGCCCGTGTACCCCTGGAACCAATGTTAAATTGCCTGCACCCCTATTTTTGTTATGTTAGGCCTTCGAAGCCTGTCTGCGGTCCCTCCTTCCACTAGGCCTCCACTGACCATTGTACTGCTGCCCGTGTACCCCTGGAACCAATTTTAAATTGCCAACAGCCCAATTTTGTTATGTTAGGCCTTCGAAGCCTGTCTGCAGTCCCTTCTTTCTACTACTACTACACTGACCAGACCACTGCTGCCCGTGTACCCCTGGAACCAATGTTAAATTGCCTGCACCCCTATTTTTGTTATGTTAGGCCTTCGAAGCCTGTCTGCGGTCCCTCCTTCCACTAGGCCTCCACTGACCATTGTACTGCTGCCCGTGTACCCCTGGAACCAATTTTAAATTGCCAACAGCCCAATTTTGTTATGTTAGGCCTTCGAAGCCTGTCTGCAGTCCCTTCTTTCTACTACTACTACACTGACCAGACCACTGCTGCCCGTGTACCCCTGGAACCAATGTTAAATTGCCTGCACCCCTATTTTTGTTATGTTAGGCCTTCGAAGCCTGTCTGCGGTCCCTCCTTCCACTAGGCCTCCACTGACCATTGTAATGCTGCCCGTGTACCCCTGGAACCAATTTTAAATTGCCAACAGCCCAATTTTGTTTTTTTAGGCCTTCGAAGCCTGTCTGCAGTCCCTTCTTTTTACTACTACTACACTGACCAGACCACTGCTGCCCGTGTACCCCTGGAACCAATGTTAAATTGCCTGCACCCCTATTTTTGTTATGTTAGGCCTTCGAAGCCTGTCTGCGGTCCCTCCTTCCACTAGGCCTCCACTGACCATTGTACTGCTGCCCGTGTACCCCTGGAACCAATTTTAAATTGCCAACAGCCCAATTTTGTTATGTTAGGCCTTCGAGCCTGTCTGCAGTCCCTTCTTTCTACTACTACTACACTGACCAGACCACTGCTGCCCGTGTACCCCTGGAACCAATGTTAAATTGCCTGCACCCCTATTTTTGTTATGTTAGGCCTTCGAAGCCTGTCTGCGGTCACTCCTTCCACTAGGCCTCCACTGACCATTGTACTGCTGCCTGTGTACCCCTGGAACCAATTTTAAATTGCCAACAGCCCAATTTTGTTATGTTAGGCCTTCGAGCCTGTCTGCAGTCCATTCTTTCTACTACTACTACACTGACCAGACCACTGCTGCCCGTGTACCCCTGGAACCAATGTTAAATTGCCTGCACCCCTATTTTTGTTATGTTAGGCCTTCGAAGCCTGTCTGCGGTCCCTCCTTCCACTAGGCCTCCACTGACCATTGTACTGCTGCCCGTGTACCCCTGGAACCAATTTTAAATTGCCAACAGCCCCAATTTTGTTATGTTAGGCCTTCGAGCCTGTCTGCAGTCCCTTCTTTCTACTACTACTACACTGACCAGACCACTGCTGCCCGTGTACCCCTGGAACCAATGTTAAATTGCCTGCACCCCTATTTTTGTTATGTTAGGCCTTCGAAGCCTGTCTGCGGTCCCTCCTTCCACTAGGCCTCCACTGACCATTGTACTGCTGCCCGTGTACCCCTGGAACCAATTTTAAATTGCCAACAGCCCAATTTTGTTATGTTAGGCCTTCGAAGCCTGTCTGCAGTCCCTTCTTTCTACTACTACTACACTGACCAGACCACTGCTGCCCGTGTACCCCTGGAACCAATGTTAAATTGCCTGCACCCCTATTTTTGTTATGTTAGGCCTTCGAAGCCTGTCTGCGGTCCCTCCTTCCACTAGGCCTCCACTGACCATTGTACTGCTGCCCGTGTACCCCTGGAACCAATTTTAAATTGCCAACAGCCCAATTTTGTTATGTTAGGCCTTCGAAGCCTGTCTGCAGTCCCTTCTTTCTACTACTACTACACTGACCAGACCACTGCTGCCCGTGTACCCCTGGAACCAATGTTAAATTGCCTGCACCCCTATTTTTGTTATGTTAGGCCTTCGAAGCCTGTCTGCGGTCCCTCCTTCCACTAGGCCTCCACTGACCATTGTACTGCTGCCCGTGTACCCCTGGAACCAATTTTAAATTGCCAACAGCCCAATTTTGTTATGTTAGGCCTTCGAAGCATGTCTGCAGTCCCTTCTTTCTACTACTACTACACTGACCAGACCACTGCTGCCCGTGTACCCCTGGCACCAATGTTAATTTGCCTGCACCCCTATTTTTGTTATGTTAGGCCTTCGAAGCCTGTCTGCGGTCCCTCCTTCCACTAGGCCTCCACTGACCATTGTACTGCTGCCCGTGTACCCCTGGAACCAATTTTAAATTGCCAACAGCCCAATTTTGTTATGTTAGGCCTTCGAGCCTGTCTGCAGTCCATTCTTTCTACTACTACTACACTGACCAGACCACTGCTGCCCGTGTACCCCTGGAACCAATGTTAAATTGCCTGCACCCCTATTTTTGTTATGTTAGGCCTTCGAAGCCTGTCTGCGGTCCCTCCTTCCACTAGGCCTCCACTGACTATTGTACTGCTACCCGTGTACCCCTGGAACCAATTTTAAATTGCCAACAGCCCTATTTTTTTATGTTAGGCCTTCGAAGCCTGTCTGCGGTCCCTCCTTCCACTTGGCCTCCACTGACCATTGTACTGCTGCCCGTGTACCCCTGGAACCAATGTAAAAGTGTCTACAGCCTGTCCAGTTTGTTATGTTGGGCCTTCGAAGCCTGTCTGCGGTCCCTTCTTTCTACTACAACTACACTGACCAGACCACTGCCGCCCGTGTACCCCTGTAACCTATTTTAAAGTGCATACAGCCAATTTTTTTTCTCTATTTTACAATTATAAAGCCCAGATGGACTACGCTGTACCACGGTAAGAGCTACCCAGTCGTCACTTCTTTTGCAAGAAAAGCCATCCCAGCACTACAGCATCATGTAAAAATCTGCATTGTCCATGCTCTCTGGCTATCTAATAGTAGAAAGGTGCACCTGACAACAGATGCATGGACCAGTAGGCATGTCCACGAAAGGTTAGATGTCCATTACGGCGCACTGGGTTAATGTTGTGGATGCATGGTCCACAGGGGACAGCCTACAAAGTCTGTCTGCAGTCCCAAATATAAATTGTCCTCCGCTTACCACACCAATGCTGCCTGTGTACCCCTGGAACATTTCATAAACTCCATTGACCAAAATTTGGGGTTTACAGCCTACTACCAGTGTCTGCCGCTCCAAGGTGTTCCCCGGGTTGCCTTTTCTGAGCTTTGATCTTCAGGCTCTTCTTAAGTAGTTGTTGAAAACAACACTGCATTCGGCCTACAAGTTGGGTCTGGGGTGTAGAGATGGTGTGTTCCACTCCAAGGTGTTCCCCAGGTTTCCTCGCCATTGCTGCGATCTTAATGCTCTCGTTTAGTAGTTGTTGGAAACTACAGTGCATTAGGCCTACAAATTGGGTATGGGGTGTAGAGAGACGGTGTGTTCCACTCCAAGGTGTTCCCCAGGTTTCCTCGCCATTGCTTCGATCTTCCTGCTCTCGTTTAGTAGTTGTTGGAAACTACACTGCATTAGGCCTACAAATTGGGTATGGGGTGCAGAGAGATGGTGTGTTCCTCGCCAAGGTGTTCCCCAGGTTTCCTCGCCATTGCTTCGATCTTCCTGCTCTCGTTTAGTAGTTGTTGGAAACTACACTGCATTAGGCCTACAAATTGGGTATGGGGTGTAGAGAGATGGTGTGTTCCACTCCAAGGTGTTCCCCAGGTTTCCTCGCCATTGCTTCGATCTTCCTGCTCTCGTTTAGTAGTTGTTGGAAACTACACTGCATTAGGCCTACAAATTGGGTATGGGGTGTAGAGAGATGGTGTGTTCCACTCCAAGGTGTTCCCCAGGTTTCCTCGCCATTGCTGCGATCTTAATGCTCTCGTTTAGTAGTTGTTGGAAACTACAGTGCATTAGGCCTACAAATTGGGTATGGGGTGTAGAGAGATGGTGTGTTCCACTCCAAGGTGTTCCCCAGGTTTCCTCGCCATTGCTGCGATCTTAATGCTCTCGTTTAGTAGTTGTTGGAAACTACAGTGCATTAGGCCTACAAATTGGGTATGGGGTGTAGAGAGATGGTGTGTTCCACTCCAAGGTGTTCCCCAGGTTTCCTCGCCATTGCTGCGATCTTAATGCTCTCGTTTAGTAGTTGTTGGAAACTACAGTGCATTAGGCCTACAAATTGGGTATGGGGTGTAGAGAGATGGTGTGTTCCACTCCAAGGTGTTCCCCAGGTTTCCTCGCCATTGCTGCGATCTTAATGCTCTCGTTTAGTAGTTGTTGGAAACTACAGTGCATTAGGCCTACAAATTGGGTATGGGGTGTAGAGAGATGGTGTGTTCCACTCCAAGGTGTTCCCCAGGTTTCCTCGCCATTGCTTCGATCTTCCTGCTCTCGTTTAGTAGTTGTTGGAAACTACACTGCATTAGGCCTACAAATTGGGTATGGGGTGTAGAGAGATGGTGTGTTACACTACAAGGTGTTCTCCAGGTTGCCTTTCCTGAGCTTCTATCTTCAGGCTCTCATTAAATTGTGGTTAAATGGAACAACTGCATTTGGCGTACTAGTTGGGTTGGGGCCTACTATCGGTGTCTGCCACTCGTTGCTGTTCTCCTGGTTTCCTGTCCTGAAATTCCATTTTCAGGCTCTCGTTAAGTAGTTGTTAATGTTAGACTGCATTTGGCCTACTAGTTGGGTTGGGGCCTACTATCGGTGTCTGCCACTCCTTGCTGTTCTCCTCCACTGAACAAAGCTGTGCCGCCTGTTTACTACGGTTGCCAATTTTGAACTGCATTTCGACTACTTACTGATTTGGGCCTACTCTCTGTGTCAGCCTCTCATTCCATTTGTCCTCCACTGCAATGCCCCCTGGTTAGTCCTGTGTTACCAATTTTGAACTGCATTTAGCCCACTTTATTCTTTGGGCCTATATCTGTGTTTCCTCCTCATCCTGCCCATTGCCCAGCCAGTGATAGATGAGTCTGCTGGTACATTGACCCATAACGCTAAATTCCCCGTGCACGCTACACAGCAAGATTGTGACCCTGCTGAAAGTCAGGTTCCTCTTCCCGCATACCATACCACCTTACACGGGGACAAAGAGGAAGGTGCAGATGAAAGTGCAGGTTCCTTCATAAGGTGGGGGGAGGAATACTAGTTGGCGACGTCACTGGCACTGGGCCTCTCATAGTACGCAAAAGTGTTGCTGCCGGTGGGAGGCGCCCCCGCCGTGCAAACACACCGCTGTACTTTGAGGGGCCCTGTGCCAGTGCCAGTGCCAACGAGTGGGCCCCCCCTGCTTGCTCAGGATCACAGCACTTGCAAAGTTGAAATACTTTCCTCTCCCTGCTCCACTGCCGTGACGCGTTCCAGATTTCCTGGGCCCACTAATTACTTGAACCAGCCCTACCCCCCACAACTTTAGCCAAATGACCCCCAATTTCAAATGCCTTCCAATTATTATAAGCTAAATTACGATTGACAAGCTTCAGTAAAAATAATGGATGTTTTTGCCATTAAAATGGGCAGTGTAGGTGTTTTCCTGGCCTCCACTCACTGCCGACTATGCTCCCCCATTGACTTGCATTGGGTTTCGTGTTTCGGGCGATACCCGATTTTTCGCGATAATCGGCTGATTCCACTCGACTCGACTTCTAAGATAGTCGGGTTTCGCGAAACACGACTCGACTCTAAAAAGGTCAAGGTCGCTCAACCCTAATGGGAAATTCAATTTGAGGCGCTTTGAATTTCACAATAAAATTTGGATTCTCCTGAAATATATTTTTTTTGCAATCTGCTTCATGCAAATATAGAAAAAGGACATCCGGCTGCCATTTTGCTGACTTCTAGATGACCAACATAAGGGGTGAAAAAAAATACCTTGCCGCTCACCTATCCTGCTGCTGCAGCCTCTCACATGGTCCTCTGCACAGCATCTGAACATCCTCTTTGGGCCTTCTGGAATCGTTATCTGGCACCAAGGTTTGCACCTCCAAACAGGTCTCTTATGTCATGACATACATGATGTGATTACAACGCTCATTGCGATATCAGAACACTCGCATAAGGTTGCATCATGTATTGCCTGAGGCCTGGAGAACACTTCAAGTGACGTGCATAATGATGCCAAGACAAGTTGCTAGAGCTTCTGTTTAGGCTACAGGTGGTTCACACTGCAACAATAGAGGATGTTGCACATGCAGTTCTGGAGAGAGCTGCAGATGAAGGGCATTTACATCATGCCTGACTGGTTTATTAGAGAAGATGCTACAGAGAGAAAAAGGAAGTTATATTCTCCCTGTAGCCGGGCCAATTTTTACAATTCTGACCACTGTCCCTTTATGAGGTTATAACTCTGGAACGCTTCAACGGATCTTGGCGATTCTGACACTGTTTTCTCGTGAGATATTGTACTTCATGATAGTGGTAAAATATATTTGATATATCTTGCGTTTATTTGAGAAAAAAATGGAAATTTGGCAAAAATTTTGAAAATTTTGCAATTTTTCAACTTTGAATTTTTATGCCCTTAAATCACAGAGATATGTCATGTAAAATACTTAATAAGTAACATTGTCCACATGTCTACTTTACATCAGCACAATTTTGGACCCAAAATTTTTTTTTGTTAGGGAGTTATAAGGGTTAAAAGTTGACCAGCAATTCATTTTGAGGGGTCTATATGATAGAAAATACCCAAGTGTGACACCATTCTAAAAACTGCACCCCTCATAGTGCTCAAAACCATATTAAAGAAGTTGATTAACCCTTCTGGTGTTTTACAGGAATTTTTGGAATGTTTAAATAAAAATGAACATTTAACTTTTTTTCACACAAAATTTATTTCAGCTCCAATTTGTTTTATTTTACCAAGGGTAACAGGAAAAAATGGACCCTGAAAGTTGTTGTACACTTTGTCCTGAGTACGTTGATATCCCATATGTGGGGGTAAACCACTGTTTGGGCGCATTGCAGAGCTCGGAAGGAATGGAGCGCCATTTGACTTTTCAATGCAAAATTGACTGGAATTGAGATGGGATGCCATGTTGTGTTTGGAGAGCCCCTGATGTGCCTAAACATTGAACCCCCCCACATGTGACACCATTTTGGAAAGTAGACCCCTTAAGGAACTTATATAGATGTGCGGTGAGCATTTTGACCCACCAAGTGCTTCATAGAAGTTTATAATGCAGAGCCATAAAAATAAAAAATCATATTTTTTCACAAAAATGATCTTTTTGCCCCCAATTCTTTATTTTCCCAAGGGTGAGAGAAGAAATTAGACCACAAAAGTTGTTGTGCAATTTGTCCTGAGTATGGTGATACCCCATATGTGGGTGTAAACCATTGTTTGGGCGCATGGCAGAGCTCGGAAGGGAAGGAGCGCCATTTGACTTTTCAATGCAAAATTGACTGGAATTGAGATGGGACACCATGTTGCGTTTGGAGAGCCCCTGATGTGCCTAAACATTGAAACCACCCACAAATGACACCATTTTGGAAAGCAGACCCCTAAGGAACTTACCTAGATGTGTTTTGAGAGCTTTGAACCCCCAAGTGTTTCACTACAGTTTATAACGCAGAGCCGTGAAAATAAAAATTCTTTTTTTTTTCACAAAAATGATTTTTTAGTCCCCAGTTTTGTATTTTCACAAGGGTAACAGGATAAATTGGACCCCAAAAGTTGTTGTCCAATTTGTCCTGAGTACGCTGATACCCCATATGTGGGGGGGAACCACTGTTTGGGCGCATGGCAGAGCTCGGAAGGGAAAGAGTGCCATTTGGAATACAGACTTAGATGGATTGGTCTGCAGGCGTCACGTTGCATTTGCAGAGCCCCTGATGTACCCAAACAGTACAAGTGACCCCATATTGGAAACTAGCCCTCCCAAGGAACTTATCTAGATGTGTTGTGAGAACTTTGAACCCCCAAGTTTTTCACTACAGTTTATAACGCAGAGCCGTGAAAATAAAAATTCTTTTTTTTTTCACAAAAATGATATTTTAGCCCCCAGTTTTGTATTTTCACAATGGTAACAGGATAAATTGGACCCGAAAAGTTGTTGTCCAATTTGTCCTGAGTACGCTGATACCCCATATGTGGGAGGGAACCACTGTTTGGGCGCATGGCAGAGCTCGGAAGGGAAGGAGCGCTATTTGGAATACAGATTTAGATGGATTGGTCTGCAAGTGTCACATTGCATTTGCAGAGCCCCTGATGTACCCAAACAGTAGAAACCCCCACAAGTGACCCCATATTGGAAACAAGACATCCCAAGGAACTTATCTAGATGTGTTGTGAGAACTTTGAACCCCCAAGTCTTTCACTGCAGTTTACAACGCAGAGCCGTGAAAATAAAAAAATCTTATTTTTCCCACAAAAATGATTTTTAGCCCCCCAAATTTTTATTTTCCCAAGGATAACAAGAGAACTTGGACCCTAAAAGTTGTTGTCCAATTTGTCCCGAGTACGCTGATACCCCATATGTTGGGGTAAACCCCTGTTTGGGCGCACCAGAGAGCTCGGAAGGGAAGGAGCACTGTTTTACTTTTTCAACGCAGAATTGGCTGGAATTGAGATCGGACGCCATGTCACGTTTGGAGAGCTCCTGATGTGCCTGAACAGTGGAAACTCCCCAATTCTACCTGAAACCCTAATCCAACAACACCCCTAACCCTAATCCCAACATTAACCCTAACCACACGCCTAACCCTGACACACCCCTAATTCTAATCCCAACCCTGATCCCAACCGTAAATGTAATCCAAACCCTAACCCTAACTTTAGCCCCAACCCTAACCCTAACTTTAGCCCCAACCCTAACCCTAACTTTAGCTCCAACCCTATCCCCAAACCCAACCCTATCCCTAGCCCTAACCCTAGCCCCAACCCTAACCCTAACCCTAGCCCCAACCCTAGCCCTAACCCTAGCCCTAGCCCTAACCCTAGCCCCAACCCTAGCCCCAACCCTAGCCCTAACCCTAACCCTAGCCCCAACCCTAGCCCCAACCCTAGCCCCAACCCTAGCCCTAACCCTAGCCATAACCCTAGCCCTAACCCTAACCCTAGCCCTAACCCTAGCCCTAACCCTAGCCCTAACCCTATCCCTAGCCCTAATGGGAAAATGGAAATAAATACATTTTTTTAATTTTATTATTTTTCCCTAACTAAGGGGGTGATGAAGGGGGGTTTGATTTACTTTTATATCGGGTTTTTTAGCGGATTTTTATGATTGGCAGCTGTCACAAACTAAGACGCTTTTTTATAGCAAAAAAGTTTTTGCGTCTCCACATTTTGAGACCTATAATTTTTCCATATTTTGGTCCATAGAGTCATCTGAGGTCTTGTTTTTTGCGGGATGAGTTGACGTTTTCATTGGTAACATTTTTGGACACGTGACAGTTCTTGATCACTTTTTATTCCGATTTTTGTGAGGCAGAATGACCAAAAACCAGCTATTCATGATTTTTTTTGGGGGGAGGCGTTTATACTGTTCCGCGTTTGGTAAAATTGATAAAGCAGTTGTATTCGTCGGGTCAGTACGATTACAGCGATACCTCATTCATATCATTTTTTTATGTTTTGGCGCTTTTATACGATAAAAACTTTTTTATACAAAAAATAATTATTTTGGCATCGCTTTATTCTGAGGACTATAACTTTTTAATTTTTTTGCTTATGATGCTTTGTGGTGGCTTGTTTTTTGCGGGACAAGATAACGTTTTCAGCGGTACCATGGTTATTTATATCCGGCTTTTTGATCGTGTGTTATTCCACTTTTTCTTTGGTGGTATGATAGAAAAGCGTTGTTTTTTGGCTTTTTTTTTTTTTTTTTCTTACGGTGTTCACTGAAGGGGTTAACCAGTGGGACAGTTTTATAGGTTGGGTCGTTACGGACGCGGCGATTCTAAATATGTGTACTTTTATTGTTTTTTTTTAAGATAAAGAAATGTATTTATGGGAATAATATTTTTTTTTATTTATTTATTTAGTAATTTTTTTTTCATTTTTTTTTACACATGTAGAATTTTTTTTTTTTACTTTTTTACTTTGTCCCAGGGGGGGACATCACAGATCGCTGATCTTACAGTTTGCATAGCACTCTGTAAGATCGGCGATCTCACTCACATCGCTGCAGGCTTGCCAGCACCTGCAGTTGACCTGGAAGTACTCCCTGCAGGACCCGGATGCAGCCCCGCGGCTATTTTGAATCCGGGGACTGCAGGGAGAAGACGCTCGGTACAAGGTGAGCACATCACCTTTTACCGATCGTCTCAGGTAAGCACGCAGGGAGCCCCCTCCCTGTGCGATGCTTCCCTGTACCGCCGGCACACCGCGATCAGGTTTGATCGCGGTGTACCGGGGGGGTTAATGTGCCGGGAGCGGTCCGTGACCGCTCCTGGCACATAGTGCTGGATGTCAGCTGCGATAGTCTGATAGTCTACCGTCGGTGGGAATTAAGGCCCACCCCACCTCGACTGGATAGTACGTCATATGGGATTAAGGGGTTAAAAAGCACCTCTCACCTTTAATAACTATAATTTTAGATATAGTGGTAATATGCAAGTAAATAGGACTTAAATCATGTCTAGCTGGTTTCCAGGAAGAGCAGATATAGGGAGGAAATAAAGTCCCTGATTTATCAATACCAGTGTTATTTAAGCCATTGGTCACAAACTTTTTGCTCACCTCCGCGTTGCACAAAAAAACCTAAAACTTTTCAAAGTGATTTATGCCAGAATACTAGTGAAATCATTTTAATGAATAGGGACCAAAGTTTTATTCCCCCTGTAGTCACTCACTTTTTGTCAGCCTTGATGTGAGTGTAAGGGTCAGACAGGGTGGTAGCCATGGCTGAGGTAAAAGTCTCTGGCACACCCGGACCTCCCCTCACATACACTCCACAACTTTCAGTCAGCATACCTGCTGCTCCTTTACTTCTGGGGCTTCCTATAATGCACTACACGTTCTCCTCAGCCGAAGTAGAATAAACCGAGTCACAGTCCCATTGAACGCTTCAACAATAAACTTTACTAAACACGGGCACATAACGGTTCTCTTCAGCATTTACAGCAGGCTTTACATTAAACAATTTCCTTGCTGTCCCTGTCTCTTCTCTGACTTTGTCAGCATTTATATCTGGCTTCGCTTTACACAGCTTCTTCTCTTTCTCTGCCTTTCCTTCATCTTTACTAAGCTCACTTCCAGAATGGACCGTGCCTATCATTGCTCCAGTGTCCTCTGTGCCCAGTCTTACTTTAGCAGGGAGTCCTCGAAACCATTTTGCCCCGGTCCTGAGCACATCCATCCACTTAGCAAGCTGCCACATTGCGACTGACCTGTCCATACTGCTTAGTTCTTTTCTCCTTGTCAGCCACAGCCTCACTTATACTGCACTGTCAGTGACTCTATCAATGTCCTTCTCTCTCATTGCCTTCCTGGCCCTGATGCTGCCTGACTGGACCTTGGACTTCTGCAGAGCTGACTGCCCTGACAGGGCGCTCCTGCCCAACTGATTCAAATTCTCAGCTGCTCTGAACCCTAACTGTCACTAGCTCCTCCCACATTAACCATCTACAGGCTAAGTCTCTCTAACCTCATCTAGTGGGCAAACTACGCTCTCCCTAATATCTGGAAACAATACACCATTTAAGAGTATAAATAAACATTATACATAACATGTTCATGGCAACCCCCTTACATGACTAAAATCACCACTCAAACTGCTTTGCACTCCCACACTGAGGAGCAAGTAAGGAGCATAGGAGTGATTGTAGCGCACTCATTGGGGTGACTGTAACCGCTCCCTACCCCACCTGGATGACCTATGAACCAAGATATACAGAAGCACGATATACCAAGATATATGTAAATATTGAATGTATTTAGTATATTACTGGAGGTGATGACTGCCTCCATATTTGACGGAGCACTCCTTCCATCATCTAAGGCTGTTTTTAATTAGTGCCAGATCCAACCTGCGCCTTTATATTTATAGGCTTTAGCCTTGGAGAGGCTTGTTTTATAAATATTAGGTTTAGGGTCCTATCAGAGAAACATACACCTTGTTGTGTCTGGTGGGCTCTCATGAATTGGCCAAATTATGCACTAAGTAACTAGAATTTATAAATATATTTTAGATTGAAGAAGTGCAGTTTAATTCTTATATTCAATGCATACATCTTGGTGTATATAGTGGGCTGCTGTATTCACTGGCTTGTATTTTCTGCACCTGTTCACACATGTATGAGATGCTGGTCAGTTTTTTTCTTTTTGTAATGCCATATAAAGTGGAGGTAAGGGACTGTTCATTGTATACTAGTACGGAAACGATCTGTAGGTCAATACAAAGCCTTTACTAATAAAGTAGGCAGAAAAGGATGAAGCACTTGATTTGCATTGTGACATACTTCATGTCATTCTTTTTCACTGCCAATACATCTTTTTAATGACCTGAGATATAAGAGAATATCATCCCCATACATATCACAATCCAGCATCTGTCAACTGTCCACTATAGCTGACAACTTGCTGCATCAGCCACGATCAGTGTTGGCACCGACCATATCTGTTTAACCCCTTAGATGCTGCTGTCAATAGTGACTACATCATATAAATGGTTAACAGAGTGTGGGGGCTTCCTCTTTATCCCCATTGCGAAATAGTGGCCTTAGATTCTGCAGTGGCCTGTTCAGAAGGTACCGACATTTAGGTGGTAAAAATAACATTTTTTATTTCTGGCATGCCACTTTACAATAATTCCTGAAGATCACATGAAGGGTTAATAAACTACCTGACAGCAGTTTTCAATATGAGGGGTGCTGTTTTTAAAACAGTATCACTTCCAATATATAGGAGAGTCAAAGTAACTTTAAACCTGGATAGGTCCCTAAAAAAATATGATTTTTACATTTTCTTGAAAAAATGAAAATTGACTGCTACATTTTTAAACCTCCTAAAATGCAGATAAAATTAAATAGCATTTTACAAGTGGTGCTAATGTAAAGCAGACATGAGGGAAATGTTATTTATTAATGTTTTCTTTGGTATGACTATCTGGATTAAAGGAGTAATCATTCAATATTTGAAAATTGCAATTTTTTTTACATTTTTTGTCAAATTCTTGATATTTTTTTTTATAAATAAACACAAAACATATTGACTGAAGTTTACCATTATCATAAATTATAATGTGCCATGAAAAAATAATCTCAAAATCACTGGGATTTGTTGAAGAATTCCAGAGTTATCACCACATAAAATGACACTGGTCAGATTCAAAAAATGTGGCCCTGTCACTAAGGAGTTAAATCCAAGTATCATTTTAAGCCTTTTCAGCTTCACCTTTCATTTTAGCCTAATACATTATTGGATTATGGCTTTTTTTCATTTCTACTACTATTCAAATTAAATGTTTGTAGCTGTGTTTTATATAGGGGCATCAATGGTGGTCTTCTGGCTTTTAGCCTCGGATTTTGTAACCTCTTAGCCAAATCATGACTCACTTGGCTTCCTTTTCTCTCACAATAGGCTTGTCTGAGGATTTAGTGATTTTTAATAGGGACAAAAGAACTGTCAGAAAAACATGCTGAGAACAGGGATAAGGTTGGCCCTGAAATATTTGCATTTCGGTTATATTTTTTTCACTCTTTTCCAGTAGGCTCTGATTAATAAGAAGCCCATGAGTCCTGGAAGACTTTATAGGCAAGCATGTTTTTGAAAAATTAATGTGAAACCCAATCATTTTTAATTCATACTGAATTAGTTTAAATTAAAAGTTGCTCACTACTAACCCTAGCAGTAATTATCATGGAACTCTATGATTCCCTTTAAAAGTTATAGTTGAACTGCATAATCTAAAAAAATATATTTTCAGCAAGCCTCCAAGTGTGTGCACACACATTAAGATGGTTTGATTTTTTAATTTCAAACTCTTCCTCCATGGCCAGGGGAGAACATAAAAATCAAGGTGCCCCAAAGCCAATGTCCTAATTAGGCTCTCAACACCCTCCATACAATAGATTGGCCTTCACACACTCTTTACTGCCCTCTATACAGCCCTTAAAGCAGTTTCATGGCCACATATAGCCTTCCAAACATAATAATGGCCCCACCTAGATCTCCAGTTATTATAATGGGCCCCACATAGCCCTCCAAATAGTATATTATCCCCCACATAGCCCTCCAAATTGTATAATTGCCCCCAAATAACCCTCTAAATAGTATAATGGGCCCCTCATAGCCCTCCAAATAGTAAATTGGCCCCCACATAAAACTCTCCAACAATGTACTTATTGATTTAAAAAAAAACCCTCACCTTTTTCCATTCTCCCATTGCTCTGTTATCTGCAGAATGTGATCTGAAGCTCTGCAAAGCGGACATGATGTAGTGATCTCATCATATCCACTGCGCTGACACACAAGGAACATGATGTAAAAGGGAGCTGATGGCTCTCTTTTCCATCATCATTTTCAACTGTATCTACATAAAGTTTGATGCCAGGCAGGAAGGAAGGCCCAATGTCTTTCAAGCCTCATATCCAAGCCCTTGCCTCCTCCTGCCGACTCAAACTCAAAAATATTCCCAGATCCGTGCATTCTTTGACCATGAAACCACAAAAACGCTAGTATACACCCTTATCATCTCCTGCCTCGATTAGTGCATGTCATGGTTTGGACAGAGTTAATGCCCTGCCCTCTCAGGGTTCATTGTTATGGCCTCTTTTTGGATCTGGGAGGGATATTTATATGCATGCTGGACTAGGATTCTCTGTCAGTCATACTTTCGCTTTGTCTGTGTGCCTGACCCCCTTGTGTGCATGTGCATACTGTGTTGTTTGTTTACTTTCCGTGCTTCATCTGGTCTGTATGATCCTCTAGGCTTCCCTGCTTTGTGTTTCTATTCATTTGCTTACTGGTTTTCTGACATCAGGCTTCCACCTGACAATCCTTCTGTCTCACCCTCCAGTACCTCGCTTGTCCCCTAGTTATTGACCTTGGCAAGTTTGACTACTCTCCGGTGCCATTCACCTCCTTTCCACCCCAGCGCCTAGCTCTGCCCCTGGCCACTCCCCCTCTGTCACATGGTTCGGGTCCTGCTTGCTACCCGTTGCATTTTCCCCCATTTGGCTTTGGGCTCCCTTACTGCGGTGAGTAGCCTTCTGGCAGTAGTTACACCCGGGAGCATTGACACTGCAAGCTCCTACTCCCTGGCCTCCCCTCTAGGACTCTGGAACCACTCCAATCCATCCTACGATCTGCTGCCTGACTAATCCACCTGTCTCCCCATTATTCCCCAGCCTCTCCTCTCTGACAATCCCTTCACTGGCTTCCTATTTTCCAGAGGCTCCAGTTCAAAACCCTGACTATGACATATAAAGCCATCCACAAACTGTCTCCTCCATACATCTGTTACATGGTCTCCTGGTACCTACCCACACGCAACCTTCGATCCTCTCAAGATCTCCTTCTCTACTCCCCTCTTTTTTCCTCTTCCCACAATCACATACAAGACTTCTCCCGTGCCTCCTCCATACTCTGGAACTCTCTAACCCAACACATCAGACTCTCACCTACCACGGAAACCTTCAAAAGAACCTGAAGACCCACCTCTTCCGACAAGCCTACAACCTGCAGTGATCCTTAGTCTGCTGAACCACTGCATAACCAGCTCTAGCCTCTCCCAGTGTATCTTCACCCTTCCCCTGTAGACTGTGAGCCCTCGCGGATAGGGTCCTCTCTCCTTCTGTACTTGTGTGTGCTTTGTTTTGCTCATACTTGTTGTGCTTGTTTATATTTGCCCTTTCACATGTAAAGCACCATGTTATAAAAATGTATAATGATAATAATAATAATAATACTAAAAGTAATGTCAGCGCTGGCACCAGGCCCTCTTGACTTACAGGCCCCATTGCAGCCAAATAGTCTGCTGATATTAGTCGTACAGCACTGTCCACAGCCAATTTTCATTTTTACACTTATTTTTTTCTCTCCTTCCAAGAAAGAAAACATTTTTACTTTTCTGTCGACATAATTTTATGAGGGTTTGATTTTTGAGGGGCGAGTTGTGGATGTGAATGATAGATATACAGTCATGGCCAAAAGTATTGACACCCCTGCAATTCTGTCAGATATTACTCATTTTCTTCCTGAAAATGATTGCAAACACAAATTATTTGGTATTATTATTTTCATTTAATTTGTTTTAAATGAAAAAACACAAAAAAGAATTGTCCTAAAGCCAAATTGGATATAATTAGTGCTGGCACGGTTCGAAAAATCATGTGATGCTTCTCTAATTTGTGTAATTAACAGCACCTGTAACTTACCTGTGGCACCTAACAGGTGTTGGCAATAACTAAATCACACTTGCAGCCAGTTGACATGGACTAAAGTTGACTCAACCTCTGTCCTGTGTCCTTGTATGTACCACATTGAGCATGGAGAAAAGAAAGAAGACCAAAGAACTGTCTGAGGACTTGAGAAACCAAATTGAGAGGAAGCATGAGCAATCTCAAGGCTACAAGTCCATCTCCAAAGACCTGAATGTTCCTGTGTCTACCGTACGCAGTGTCATCAAGAAGTTTAAAGCCCATGGCACTGTTGCTAACCTCCCTAGATGTGGACGGAAAGGAAAAATTGACAAGAGATTTCAATGCAAGATTGTGCGGATGTTGGATAAAGAACCTCGACTAACATCCAAACAAGTTCAAGCTGCCCTGCAGTCCAAGGGTACAACAGTGTCAACCCGTACTATCCATCGACGTCTGAATGAAAAGGGACTGTATGGCAGGAGACCCAAGAAGACCCCACTTCTTACCCCGAGACATAAAAAAGCCAGGCTGGAGTTTGCCAAAACTTACTTGAAAAAGCCAAAAACGTTTTGGAAGAATGGTCTTTGGTCAGATGAGACAAAAGTAGAGCTTTTTGGGCAAAGGCATCAACATAGAGTTTACAAGAGAAAAAAGAGGCATTCAAAGAAAAGAACACGGTCCCTACAGTCAAACATGGCGGAGGTTCCCTGATGTTTTGGGGTTGCTTTGCTGCCTCTGGCACTGGACTGCTTGACCGTGTGCATGGCATTATGAAGTCTGAAGACTACCGACAAATCTTGCAGCATAATGTAGGGCCCAGTGTGAGAAAGCTGGGTCTCCCTCAGAGGTCATGGGTCTTCCAGCAGGACAATGACCCAAAACACACTTCAAAAAGCACTAGAAAATGGTTTGAGAGAAAGCACTGGAGACTTCTAAGGTGGCCAGCTATGAGTCCAGACCTGAATCCCATAGAACAACTGTGGAGAGATCTAAAAATGGCAGTTTGGAGAAGGCACCCTTCAAATATCAGGGACCTGGAGCAGTTTGCCAAAGAAGAATGGTCTAAAATTCCAACAGAGCATTGTAAGAAGCTCATTGATGGTTACCGGAAGCGGTTGGTCGCAGTTATTTTGGCTAAAGGTTGTGCAACCAAGTATTAGGTTGAGGGTGCAAATACTTTTGTCTGGCCCATTTTTGGAGTTTTGTGTGAAATGATCAATGTTTTGCTTTTTGCTTCATTCTCTTTTGTGTTTTTTCATTTAAGACAAATAAATGAAGATTATAATACCAAATAATTTGTGTTTGCAATCATTTTCAGGAAGAAAATGAGTATTATCTGACAGAATTGCACGGGTGTCAATACTTTTGGCCATGAGTGTATATTATTATCTACAGTTAGGTCCATATATATTTGGACAGAGACAACATTTATCTAATTTTGGTTATAGACATTACCACAATGAATTTTAAACAAAACAATTCAGATGCAGTTGTAGTTCAGACTTTCAGCTTTCATTTGCAGGTATCCACATTAAAATTGAATGAAGGGATTAGGAGTATCAGCTCCTTAACATGTGCCACCCTGTTTTTAAAGGGACCAATAGTATTTGGACAGATTCAATAATTTTAAATAAAATGTTCATTTTTAGTACTTGGTTGAAAACCCTTTGTTGGCAATGACTGCCTGAAGTCTTGAACTCATGGCCATCACCAGATGCTGTGTTTCCTCCTTTTTGATGCTCTGCCAGGCCTTCACTGCGGTGGTTTTCAGTTGCTGTTTGTTTGTGGGCCTTTCTGTCTGAAGTTTAGTCTTTAACAAGTGAAATGAATGCTCAATTGGGTTGAGATCAGGTGACTGACTTGGCCATTCAAGAATAGTCCACTTCTTTGCTTTAATAAACTTCTGGGTTGCTTTGGCTTTATGTTTTGGGTCATTGTCCATCTATAGTATGAAATGACGACCAATCAGTTTTGCTGCATTTGGCTGGATCTGAGCACAAAATATGTCTCTGAATACCTCAGACTTCATTCCGCTGCTTCTGTCCTGTGTCACATCATCAATAAACACTAGTGACCCAGTGCCACTGGCAGCCACGCATGCCCAAGCAATCACACTGCCTCTGCTGTGTTTTACAGATGATGTGGTATGCTCTGGATCATGAGCTGTACCACGCCTTGGCCATACTTTTCTCTTTCCATCATTCTGGTAGAGGTTGATCTTGGTTTCATCTGTCCAAAGAATGTTCTTCCAGAACTGTGCTGGCTTTTTTAGATTTTTTTTAGCAAAGTCCAGTCTAGCCTTTTTATTCTTGATGCTTATGAGTGGCTTGCACCGAGCAGTGAACCCTCTGTATTTACCTTTATGCAGTCTTCTCTTTATGGTAGATTTGGATATTGATACGCCGACCTCCTGGAGAGTGTTGTTCACTTGGTTGGCTGCTGTGAAAGGGTTTCTCTTCACCATGGAGATTATTCTGCGATCATCCACCACTGTTGTCTTCCGTGGGCGCCCAGGTCTTTTTGCATTGATGAGTTCACCAGTGCTTTCTTTCTTTCTCAGGATGTACCAAACTGTAGATTTTGCCACTCCTAATATTGTAGCAATTTCTCGGATGGGTTTTTTCTGTTTTCGCAGCTTAAGGATGAATTGTTTCACCTTCATGGAGTGCTCCTTTGACCGCATGTTTACTTCACATCAACACCTTTCAAATGTAAGCACCACACCTCAAATCAACTCCAGGCCTTTCATCTGCTCAATTGATAATGACATAACGAAGGGATTGCCCACACCTGTCCATGAAATAGCCTTGGAGTCAATTGTTCAATTACTTTTGGTCCCTTTAAAAACAGGGTGGCACATGTTAAGGAGCTGAAACTCCTAAACCCTTCATCCAATTTTAATGTGGATACCCTCAAATGAAAGCTGAAAGTCTGAACTTCAACTGCATGTGAATTGTTTTGTTTAAAATTCATTGTGGTAATGTCTTTAACCAAAATTAGAAAAATGTTGTCTCTGTCCAAATATATATGGACCTAACTGTATATAATAGACCAAAAAATCGGAAAGAGATTGATAGCACATCAGTAGGAGAATTATAAACCCTTTATGGGATAGTTTTTGCAGATTCAGAAATAGAAAAAACATTTGAAACCTTTTCAAATACTTCAGGCAATTTATTGAGTAAGGTTTTTTACAAATTTACTGATAAAAACATACACATGTCTTGACACTTATATGCCCTTTGTGCCAGTCAATAATTGGCTCATAAGGGGGATGTGGCTATGTAGTGGAGCAGGATGGACGTGGCTGGCCGGAGCTCCGAGAATCCTGATTTAAACGCTGCATTTAATTTACCCATATGGCTCTCCACGGGTGTCGCTGAGCTCCCCTGGGCACCTGGAGGCATCCTGCTTCTGAGGCAGCGCAACGTGCGGCTCCGGTCGGGTGAGGTCCGGGGAATCCCGGGAGGAAGACGGCGTCTGCAGGAGACGGCGGCCATTTTCCTCACAATGAGCCCTGAGCCCTGACAGCAGAGGATGTGGAGCGAGGCAGGAAGAGTCGGCTGGGCAGTGCACGGAACTCCAGGAGGTACAAAGGGAGGATTGCGTGGTGTGAGCCCTGGAAGATGGGCCCCATGCTCCCTCTTCATTAAATACATAAAACGCCAGCCGGCCCTAACATTTGCACCAGTGTGGGTGTTTCTCCCTCCACTCCCACAGTGTGGACTGGGGCTGCATTAACTGGGGATCCAGTTTGACATTCATCAAGCTGGGACTGCTGTAACTCTTTATTACACTGTTCAGAGGAAGAGGCTGCAGTGAATGAGAGCTGAAGACATGTTGCATTCTATGCTGAGGTCTTTTTGCTTTTAATCTTGCTTCCCTGACCCTTCCCCCGATCCCCTGAGGCCATAACTGAAAGTGTTGTATCAAATCTTGAGGCTACAATATACCGACTTCTCTTTGGCAAGGAGCCTGCAAGCTACATAGCTACTCAACACGAATCTGCTTACACTGTCTACATTTTACTGAAACGTTATCTGTTATAAATGTAAAACATTAACTATGCACCGTTCAAGAAATTCAAGTGCAACTTAAAAGTTAAAAAAATATACGCGACCTGACCCCCATGATAACCCATGATCACATAAAGACGACCCATCTGGGGTTAAAACTGCAGGTTAGCAGAAAATCACAGCTCAGATAGTGAGGAAGGTGAGGATCGGGAAGATCTGACTTTAAAACAGGCATCTGAACAGTTGATGCAGGCGATATCTTTAACTAGGACATCCCTAACTGGGAAAATAGAGGAAGTACACTCTGAGGTGCGGCGCCTTTGACAGGATATGCAATCCATGAGTGGTCGGATTGCGGAAGTTGAATCACAGGTGTCTCGCTTGGAAGATAACTCTGCACCTATGGAGGCTAAACTGACAAAAGTATCTGGTTCCATTAATGCCTGGAAGCAAAAGGCAAATGACCTAGAGAACAGACTACGTCGGAATAATATCCATATCATTGGGCTAATAGAACGCTCAGAAGGTCAGTGACCTGAACAATTCTTGGAGAACTGGCTCAAGGATACTCTAGGGGATGAATTCTCCTCAACATTCTCTGTGGAGAGGGCTCACAGGGTACCTACAAGGCCTCTTCCTCCGAGCGCACCACCAAGACCCTTTTTGGCACGCATTCTAAACTGCAGAGACAGGGATGCTATACTTCGCATGGCAAGACAAAAGAGCCCCATTAAATTTGATAATGCTACTGTTTCAATATTCCCAGATTTTTTCTGCTCAAATCATGGAGATAAAGAAACAGCTCAGAGAAAAGAATATTCTCTATTCCATGGTCTACCCTGCCAGACTTCGAGTTGTTTATGGGGGTACTTCTTCCTTTTTGCGTCCCCAGCGGAAGCCGAGGAATGGATGCAAGGGAGCAGGTGTTAGGTGTCGAGTTCCCAACTCTGCACAGGGGGAATCTCGAACCATCTCTGCTGCGGTCTCCCATTCTTCTCCAGCCGCAGTGGAGTCTGCTCGGCGCAGACGTCAGTCCCAGTGTCTTGCTCAGTCTCACTCTGTGCATAGGGTTACTGCTGCTTCTTCAGCTTCTGCCATTGAAGCCAGTGCTGGGCAGCGGCGAGTAAACACTTCTGGGGCTAAGTCCTACTTTGCACACACTGAGCATGCCCAGGGCAAGATCTCTCAGTGGAGATCTAGGGTCACATGCTCAGGTACTGCAGCGACTTCCATTGGTCCTTCTCACAGAAGGTCCTGCAGGTATTAGGACTAAGTTCTGCTTTGCACACTGAGCATGCCCAGGGCAAGATCTCTCAGTGGAGATCTAGGGTCACATGCTCTGGTACTGCAGCAATTCCATTGGTCCTTCTTTGAAGGGTCCTGTACGTGCTGCAGCTATTTAAGGCGCGCATGGCCGCACGGCCATGCACTAGTGTACATTTGTAAACGTGTGTGTGTTGTGAGTGAAAGTCGCTCTTTAAATAACCCTCCCTATTGGATGACTGTTCGTGGAAGGTGTATGTTTGCTATCTAGCGCCCGACTTATCCAACAGCACGTTACACACTAATACAGCGTCTAGTTGCTGTGTCCGCCAGTGCAGCGTCGTGCACTTTCACAGCGCTTTCCTGACCCAAGCCTGGGTGGTTAGTGGCATCCGCCAGTGCGACACCGCATGCACTCTCGTGCATTCCTTTGTTATTATTTTGGTTACGCTGACACCCCAGTTGCGGTGTCGACCGCAAGTAGTCTTCACAGATTCAGATCCCAAGTCTTTGGTCTGAGCTCGGAGACTCCTTGCTTGTGCTCTTGTGTGTGGTACCGCGGCCCTGTGACTTAACAGGGTTTGCTTCCTTCACACAGGGTGAAGTTAACCCGTGTGTGTATTCACATTGTACCGCCATATAGTCCGTCATTACTTGGCAGCAGGTTCCATCTCTGCACGGTGGACTCCGGGCTGCGAACGCACCTTATTCTAACTATCTTATTATTTGGTGCGTTCCGCTAGCCCTAACATTACCCTAGCGCCAGGGTCTGGCTAGTAATGATGGACAAACAGCAATCCTTGCTGTACATCCAGCAGCTGGAGGGTAGGTTGGCGGCTCTCGAGCGCACAACCTCAGCTGTGGATGTAACCGCAGTTGCTGTTCAAGCTGCTAGCGTGGCTGCAGCAACCTTGTCCACTGCCACCCCTGTACCGACTCTATCACGCCTGGTGATAGTAACTCCTGTAGGGGTTTCGTGAGTCAGTGCTCTATATATCTCGAGCTTCTGGCCTCTTGTTTCCGTACAGAGTGGGCAAAGGTGGGGTTTATAGTGTCTCTCCTGTCGGACAGGGCGTTAGAGTGGGCTACGTCGCTGTGGGAGCATGGCGATCATGTGGTGCAGAGTCCTCCGTTTTTCCTGAGCACTCTGAAACAGGTCTTTTTAGGACCTCGTGTCACCCATGATATGGCGCTCCAACTGTTGGCATTGACTCAGGGCTCGTCCTTGGTCAGCCATTTTGCCATCCACTTCCGCACCCTAGCATCTGAGCTGGAGTGGTCGGATAAAGCCCTATTTCCAATATTTTGGGAGGAGTTAATAGCTGTGTCCACTCGTATTGACCTCCATTTTCACGAGCAGAGGTTAGAGCGAGCCCAGTGTAGGCAGAGGTTTCGGCTGGCTGCCACCTTCGCCAAACCTTTGGAATCTCCAGTCCAGGCTCCTGAGTCACATGAGGCCATGGAAATGTCACGAGTGGGATCTAAGTCCCGGACCGCTCGTGCACTCCAGGTTTGTCATGTTTGCCAGCAGTCAAGACATCTTGCCACCATATGTTCCCAGCGGTTGAGGAAACGTCAGCGTCTAGTGGTAGTAGGTGGAGGTACACTAGAAACGGCAACGTTTGCCTCCAAATTGTCCTTTAAGGGGACAATAACAATAGGCTCATTCACTCACTCGCTAGAGCTCTGCGTGGATTCTAGGGTGGAGGGCAATTTTATGTCTTCTGCCTTCGCCCAACGTCACACAATACCCCTGGTTATGCTAGCTCATCGAGTAACGGTACGAGTGGTGAATGGGTCGACACTGCCCTCACAGATAACACACCAGACCATCCCTTTTACTCTGTCCATGTCGCCATCCCATCAGGAGATTATATCTCTGCTTGTCATTCCTGAGGGAATTGATGAGGTCCTGTTGGGAATACCTTGGCTGCGGTACCACTCTCCTCATATCGAGTGGTCCTCAGGCAGAATTCTGGGATGGGGTGAATCTTGTGGGGGTAGGTGTCAGAGGGAGTGCGTTCAGGTTGCTACTACAGAGGTACCCGCAGATTTATCCTCTCTCCCCAAGCAATATTGGTCTTATGCAGACGTGTTCTCCAAAAAGGCGGCAGAGACCCTTCCGTCCCATTGCCCCTATGACTGTCCTATTGATCTCTTGCCTGGTGCTGAGCCTCCCCTGGGTCGAGTTTATTCGTTATCTCTCCCAGAGACGGAGGCAATGTCACAGTACATCCAGGAAAATCTGGCAAGAGGATTCATTAGGAAGTCAATGTCACCTGCTGGGGCAGGGTTCTTCTTCGTGCAGAAGAAGAATGGGGAATTGCGTCCATGCATAGACTACAGGGGTCTTAACGCCATCACCATTAAGAATAAGTATCCTTTGCCCTTGATATCTGAGCTCTTTGATAGGCTTCGGGGAGCAAGGGTATTTACTAAATTAGATCTGCGGGGTGCTTACAACCTGATTTGCATCCGTGAGGGGGACGAATGGAAGACGGCTTTTAACACCAGGGATGGGCGCTATGAATATCTGTTGATGCCCTTCAGGCTCTGTAATGCCCCAGCCGTTTTCCAAGATTTTGTGAACGACATCTTCCGGGATATGCTCTCCACCTCGGTCGTAGTCTATCTGGATGATATTCTCATCTACTCTCCAGATATTGACTCCCACCGGAGAGATGTTTGCAAAGTCTTCGACCTCCTACGGGCAAACTCCCTCTACGCCAAGTTGGAGAAGTGTATGTTCGAGCAGGAGTCCTTACCATTCCTGGGCTATATCATCTCCGCCCAGGGATTGGCTATGGATCCTGCCAAACTACAGGCTGTGATGGACTGGCAGGAACCCCATTCTCTTAAAGTAACATAGTTAGTAAGGCCGAAAAAAGACATTTGTCCATCCAGTTCAGCCTATATTCCATCATAATAAATCCCCAGATCTACGTCCTTCTACAGAACCTAATAATTGTATGATACAATATTGTTCTGCTCCAGGAAGACATCCAGGCCTCTCTTGAACCCCTCGACTGAGTTCGCCATCACCACCTCCTCAGGCAAGCAATTCCAGATTCTCACTGCCCTAACAGTAAAGAATCCTCTTCTATGTTGGTGGAAAAACCTTCTCTCCTCCAGACGCAAAGAATGCCCCCTTGTGCCCGTCACCTTCCTTGGTATAAACAGATCCTCAGCGAGATATTTGTATTGTCCCCTTATATACTTATACATGGTTATTAGATCGCCCCTCAGTCGTCTTTTTTCTAGACTAAATAATCCTAATTTCGCTAATCTATCTGGGTATTGTAGTTCTCCCATCCCCTTTATTAATTTTGTTGCCCTCCTTTGTACTCTCTCTAGTTCCATTATATCCTTCCTGAGCACCGGTGCCCAAAACTGGACACAGTACTCCATGTGCGGTCTAACTAGGGATTTGTACAGAGGCAGTATAATGCTCTCATCATGTGTATCCAGACCTCTTTTAATGCACCCCATGATCCTGTTTGCCTTGGCAGCTGCTGCCTGGCACTGGCTGCTCCAGGTAAGTTTATCATTAACTAGGATCCCCAAGTCCTTCTCCCTGTCAGATTTACCCAGCGGCTTCCCATTCAGTGTGTAATGGTGATATTGATTCCTTCTTCCCATGTGTGTAACCTTACATTTATCATTGTTAAACCTCATCTGCCACCTTTCAGCCCAAGTTTCCAACTTATCCAGATCCATCTGTAGCAGAATACTATCTTCTCTTGTATTAACTGCTTTACATAGTTTTGTATCATCTGCAAATATCGATATTTTACTGTGTAAACCTTCTACCAGATCATTAATGAATATGTTGAAGAGAACAGGTCCCAATACTGACCCCTGCGGTACCCCACTGGTCAGAGCGACCCAGTTAGAGACTATACCATTTATAACCACCCTCTGCTTTCTATCACTAAGCCAGTTACTAACCCATTTACACACATTTTCCCCCAGACCAAGCATTCTCATTTTGTGTACCAACCTCTTGTGCGGCATGGTATCAAACGCTTTGGAAAAATCGAGATATACCACGTCCAATGACTCACCGTGGTCCAGCCTATAGCTTACCTCTTCATAAAAACTGAAGTGGTGCAGCGCTTTATGGGGTTCATAAACTATTATCGCCAGTTCATTCCGCACTTCTCAACTTTGGAAGCTTCCTTGGTTGCCCTCACCAAGAAGGGGGCAAATCCCAAATTGTGGTCTGTGGAGTTCTCCAAGGCCTTTAACTCCATAAAGTCACACTTCGCTAGCGCTCCCATCCTACATCGCCCCGAAGTAGATAAGCCATTTATCATGGAGGTGGATGCCTCATATGTTGGTGCTGGAGCAGTCCTCTTCCAAAAGGATACTCAAGGTCGGAAGCATCCTTGCTTCTTATTTTCTAAGACCTTCTCACCAGCAGAGAGGAATTATTCCATCGGCGACAGGGAGTTGCTAGCCATGAAGATGGCTTTCTCGGAGTGGAGAAATCTCTTGGAGGGAGCTCGTTTTCCCTTCCAAGTCTTCACAGATCACAAAAATTTGGTGAACTTGCAGACAGCCCAGCGGTTAAATTCTCGCCAGGCCAGATGGTTCTTGTTCTTCTCCCGGTTTAATTTCACCCTCCATTTTCTTTCTGGGGAGAAGATCATTTGGGCCGACGCTTTCTCTCACTCTGTTGCGTCATCTGTGGAGGAGGAGGAGGAGCCTCGGCTTATTGTCCCTTCAGAGAGCCTGAGAACGGTGGCTCCGGTTTCGCTAGAGTCTGTGCCCCCAGGCAAGACTTTTGTTCCATCTAAATTGTGACCGAAGGTTCTCTTTGGGCTCACTCGTCCATGGTGGGTGGACACTTTGGGACCAAGAGGACATCTGAGTTCTTGGCGAGGATGTACTGGTGGCCGCATATGGCTCGTGACGTCGCAGACTATGTTCGGGCATGTGTTTCCTGCGCCAAGAACAAGTCTCCTCGGCAATGGCCAGCTGGGTTGCTTTACCCCATGCCGGTGGCGGACAGGCCCTGGGAAATGGTCGGGATGGATTTTGTGGTGGGCTTACCCAAGTCTCGTAACTGCACCATTATCTGGGTGATCACCGACCATTTTTCCAAAATGGTGCACTTGGTGGCTCTTCCATGGCTACCTTCTGCACGGGCTCTGGCTGTGTTGTTCATCAAGCATATCTTTCTCCTACACGGTATGCCAGACAAAATTGTTAGTGACCGGGGCCCCCAGTTTGCGTCTCGATTCTGGAGAGAGCTTTGTCGTCTACTCAGTATTGAGTTGAATCTCTCTTCGGCATATCATCCCTAGACGAATGGGTTGGTAAAGAGGGCCAACCAGACCCTGGTCACATATTTGCAACATTTTGTTTCTTCCAGGCAGGATGACTGAGCATCCTTGCTACCGTGGGAAGAGTTTCCACTTAACAACGCTGTAGCCGACTCCACCGGTCAGACTCCATTCCTCCAAAATTATGGCCAGCATCTGCGTGTCCCTGTGCCCATGCCCGTGTCTTCCGCCTACTCCAGGGTGGCAGACTGGGCTGTGGAGGCATGGGACATTTGGGACCGCACTCAGGATGCCATTTGGGCCTCCAAGGAGAGAATGAGGTCCTCCGCCGATGCTCATCGGCGCCCCGCTTTAACCTTTGCTCCTGGCGACTTAGTGTGGCTCTCCGCCCGTAACATCAGGCTGCATGTTGAGTCCACTAAGTTTGCACCTTGCTACTTGGGTCCCTTCAAGGTCCTCAAACAGGTTAATCCTGTGGTCTACCGTTTGGCCCTTCCTCCATGCCTTGGTATCACCGACACCTTTCATGTGTCCCTCTTGAAACCCGTATACATGTCCCGGTTTTCCGAGTCATCTCCCGGGACATCGGGTTCGTCTACGGATGATTATGAGGTGAACGCTATTTTGGGGTGCAAGGTGGTACGTGGCAAAAAATTCTATTTGGTGGATTTGAAGGGTTATGGCCCAGAGGACAGGTCCTGGGAGCCTGCTGAACACATTCGAGCTCCACAGCTCATTGCTGCCTTCAAGCGTAGTGAGGTCCAAGGAGGGGGGTAATGTTAGGAGTCGAGTTCCCGCTTCTGCACAGGGGGAATCTCGAACCATCTCTGCTGCGGTCTCCCATTCTTCTCCAGCCGCAGTGGAGTCTGCTCAGCGCAGTCGTCGGTCCCAGCATCTTGCTCAGTCTCACTCTGTGCCTAGGGTTACTGCTGCTTCTCCAGCTTCTGCCATTGAAGCCAGTGCTGGGCAGCAGCAAGCAGACGCTTCTGGGGCTAAGTCCTACTTTGCACACACTGAGCATGCCCAGGGCAAAATCTCTCAGTGGAGAGCTAGGGTCACATGCTCAGGTACTGCAGCGACTTCCATTGGTCCTTCTCACGGAAGGTCCTGCAGGTATTAGGACTAAGTTCTGCTTTGCACACTGAGCATGCCCACGGCAAGATCTCTCAGTGGAGATCTAGGGTCACATACTCTGGTACTGCAGCAATTCCATTGGTCCTTCTTTGAAGGATCCTGTACGTGCTGCAGCTATTTAAGGCTCGCATGGCCGCACGGCCATGCGCTAGTGTACATTTGTAAACGTGTGTTTGTTGTGAGTGAAAGTCGCTCTTTAAATAACCCTCCCTATTGGATGACTGTTCGTGGAAGGTGTATGTTTGCTATCTAGCGCCCGACTTATCCAACAGCACGTTACACACTAATACAGCGTCTAGTTGCTGTGTCCGCCAGTGCGGCGCCGTGCGCTTTCACAGCGCTTTCCTGACCCAAGCCTGGGTGGTTAGTGGCGTCCGCTAGTGCGGCACCGCATGCACTCTCGTGCATTCCTTTTTTATTATTTTGGTTACGCTGACACCCCAGTTGCGTTGTCGACCGCAAGTAATCTTCACAGACTCAGATCCCAAGTCTTTGGTCTGAGCTTGGAGACTCCTTGCTTGTGCTCTTGTGTGCAGTACTGCGGCCCTGTGAGTTAACAGGGTTCGCTTCCTTCACACAGGGTGAAGTTAACCCGTGTGTATTCACATTGTACCGCCATATAGTCCGTCATTACTTGGCAGCAGGTTCCATCTCTGCACGGTGGACCCCAGGCTGCGAACGCACCTTATTCTACCTATCTTACTATTTGATGCGTTCCGCTAGCCCTAACAGCGGGTGGGGGGGGGGAAATCCTAAACTGTCATCTTTGAATATGGGTATATGAGAATCGGAACTTCCTCACTGTGGGGGTTCCTTTTTTCTGCTTTTTTCTTTTTCTCTTTCCCCTTTTTAAGGAGGAGCTCTTATCAATAACGTCCGAGATAACAACCATACAGGACTCTGTGTTCAGAGATGGTACCCCTTTTTTGGACTGGTGTTATGAACAGGTGATTCAGAACCACAATGGACCTAGTGGTTAAGAGCACACAAAGTGACCTGATAGTTAATAACATAGGACGAGCTCTGAGACGTGGGAACTCTGCTGACCGCAATCCCTGATCCTATCATACCACACTAGAGGTAGCCGTGGATTGCGCCTAACGCTCCCTATGCAACTCGGCACAGCCTGAGAAACTAGCTAGCCCTGAAGATAGAAAAATAAGCCTACCTTGCCTCAGAGAAATTCCCCAAAGGAAAAGGCAGCCCCCCACATATAATGACTGTGAGTTAAGATGAAAATACAAACACAGAGAAGAAATAGATTTTAGCAAAGTGAGGCCCGACTTACTGAATAGACCGAGGATAGGAAAGATAGCTTTGCGGTCAGCACAAAAACCTACAAACAACCACGTAGAGGGGACAAAAAGACTCTCCGCACCGACTAACGGTACGGAGGTGCTCCCTCTGCGTCTCAGAGCTTCCAGCAAGCAAGAAAAACCAATATAGCAAGCTGGACAGAAAATATAGCAAACAAAAGTCACACAAGCAAAACTTAGCTTATGCAGGGCAGACAGGCCACAAGAACGATCCAGGAGAAAGCAAGACCAATACTGGAACATTGACTGGAGGCCAGGAACAAAGAACTAGGTGGAGTTAAATAGAGCAGCACCTAACGACTTAACCTCGTCACCTGAGGAAGGAAACTCAGAAGCCGCAGCCCCACTCACATCCACTAGAGGAAGCTCATAGACAGAACCAGCCGAAGTACCACTCATGACCACAGGAGGAAGCTTGATCACAGAATTCACAACAGTACCCCCCCCTTGAGGAGGGGTAATCAAACCCTCACCAGAGCCCCCAGGCCGACCAGGATGAGCCAAATGAAAGGCACGAACCAGATCGGCAGCATGAACATCAGAGGCAAAGACCCAGGAATTATCTTCCTGACCATAACCCTTCCACTTAACCAGGTACTGGAGTTTCCGTCTCGAAATACGAGAATCCAAAATCTTCTCCACTATATACTCCAACTCCCCCTCAACCAAAACCGGGGCAGGAGGATCAACGGATGGAACCACAGGTGCCACGTATCTCCGCAACAATGACCTATGGAATACGTTATGGATGGAAAAAGAAGCTGGAAGGATCAAACGAAAAGACACAGGATTAAGAACCTCAGAAATCCTATACGGACCAATGAAACGAGGCTTAAACTTAGGAGAGGAAACTTTCATAGGAATATAACGAGATGACAACCAAACCAAATCCCCAACACAAAGTCGGGGACCCACACAGCGCCTGTGGTTAGCGAAACGTTGAGCCTTCTCCTGAGACAATGTCAAATTGTCCACCACATGAGTCCAAATCTGCTGCAACCTATCCACCACAGTATCCACACCAGGACAGTCAGAAGGCTCAACCTGCCCTGAAGAGAAACGAGGATGGAAACCAGAATTGCAGAAAAACGGCGAAACCAAAGTAGCCGAGCTGGCCCGATTATTAAGGGCGAACTCAGCCAAAGGCAAAAAGGACACCCAATCATCCTGATCGGCAGAAACAAAACATCTCAGATATGTTTCGAACGTCTGATTGGTTCGTTCAGTCTGGCCATTTGTCTGAGGATGGAAAGCCGAGGAAAAAGACAAATCAATGCCCATCTTAGCACAAAAGGCTCGCCAAAACCTCGAAACAAACTGGGAACCTCTGTCAGAAACGATGTTCTCCGGAATGCCATGTAAACGAACCACATGCTGGAAGAACAATGGCACCAAATCAGAGGAGGAAGGCAATTTAGACAAGGGTACCAAATGGACCATCTTAGAGAAGCGATCACAAACAACCCAAATGACCGACATTTTTTGAGAGATGGGGAGATCCAAAATAAAATCCATAGAGATATGTGTCCAGGGCCTCTTTGGGACTGGCAAGGGCAAAAGCAACCCACTGGCACGAGAACAGCAGGGCTTAGCCCGAGCACAAATCCCACAGGACTGCACAAACGAACGCACATCCCGCGACAGAGACGGCCACCAAAAGGATCTAGCCACCAAATCTCTGGTACCAAAGATTCCAGGATGACCAGCCAACACCGAACCATGAACCTCAGAGATAACTCTACTCGTCCATTTATCAGGGACAAACAGTTTCTCCGCTGGGCAACGGTCAGGTCTATTAGCCTGAAATTTTTGCAGCACCGCCGCAAATCAGGGGAGATGGCAGACAAAATTACCCCCTCTTTGAGAATACCCGCCGGCTCAGACAAACCCGGAGAGTCAGCCACAAAACTCCTAGACAGGGCATCAGCCTTCACATTCTTGGAGACCGGAAGGTACGAAACCACAAAGTCAAAACGGGAGAAAAACAGCGACCAACGAGCCTGTCTAGGATTCAACCGTTTGGCAGACTCGAGATAAGTCAAGTTCTTGTGATCAGTCAAGACCACCACGCGATGCTTAGCTCCTTCAAGCCAATGACGCCACTCCTCGAATGCCCACTTCATGGCCAGCAACTCTCGATTGCCAACATCATAATTACGCTCAGCAGGCGAAAACTTCCTGGAAAAGAAGGCGCATGGTTTCATCACCGAGCCATCAGAACTTCTTTGCGACAAAACAGCCCCTGCTCCAATCTCAGAAGCATCAACCTCGACCTGGAAAGGGAGCGAAACATCTGGTTGGCACAACACAGGGGCAGAAGAAAAACGACGCTTCAACTCTTGAAAAGCTTCCACAGCAGCAGAAGACCAATTGACCACATCAGCACCCTTCTTGGTTAACTCAGTCAACGGTTTAGCAATACTAGAAAAATTATTGATGAAGCGACGATAAAAATTAGCAAAGCCCAGGAACTTTTGCAGACTCTTCAGGGATGTCGGCTGAGTCCAGTCATAAATGGCCTGAACTTTAACAGGGTCCATCTCGATAGTAGAAGGGGAAAAAATGAACCCCAAAAATGAAACCTTCTGAACACCAAAGAGACACTTTGACCCCTTCACAAACAAAGAATTCGCACGCAGAACCTGGAACACCATTCTGACCTGCTTCACGTGAGACTCCCAATCATCCGAGAAGACCAAAATATCATCCAAGTATACAATCAGGAATTTATCCAGGTACTCTCGGAAGATGTCATGCATAAAGGACTGAAACACTGATGGAGCATTAGAAAGCCCGAATGGCATAACCAGGTACTCAAAATGGCCCTCGGGCGTATTAAATGCTGTTTTCCATTCATCGCCCTGTTTAATACGCACAAGATTATACGCACCACGAAGATCTATCTTGGTGAACCAACTAGCCCCCTTAATCCGAGCAAACAAATCAGACAGCAGCGGCAAGGGGTACTGAAATTTGACCGTGATTTTATTTAGAAGGCGGTAATCAATACAAGGTGTCAGCGAACCATCCTTCTTGGCCACAAAAAAGAACCCTGCTCCCAATGGCGACAATGACGGGCGAATATGACCCTTCTCCAAGGATTCCTTTACGTAACTCCGCATAGCGGCGTGCTCAGGCACAGACAAATTAAACATTCGACCTTTAGGAAACTTACTACCAGGAATCAAATCGATAGCACAATCACAATCTCTATGCGGAGGTAGGGCACTGGACTTGGGCTCATCAAATACATCCCGGTAATCCGACAAGAACTCTGGGACCTCAGAAGGGGTGGATGATGAAATAGACAGAAAAGGAACATCACCATGTACCCTCTGACAACCCCAGCTGGACACAGACATTGATTTCCAATCCAATACTGGGTTATGGACTTGTAGCCATGGCAACCCCAACACGACCACATCATGCAGATTATGCAACACCAAAAAGCGAATATCCTCCTGATGCGCAGGAGCCATGCACATGGTCAGCTGGGTCCAGTACTGAGGCTTATTCTTGGCCAAAGGCGTAGCATCAATTCCTCTCAATGGAATAGGATACTGCAAGGGCTCCAAGAAAAACCCACAGTGCCTAGCATACTCCAAGCCCATCAAATTCAGGGCAGCGCCTGAATCCACAAATGCCATGACAGAATAGGATGACAAAGAGCAGATCAAAGTAACGGATAAAAGAAATTTCGACTGTACTGTACCAATGGTGGCAGACCTAGCGAACCGCTTAGTGCGCTTAAGACAATCGGAGATAGCATGAGTGGAATCACCACAGTAAAAACACAGCCCATTCTGACGTCTGTGTTCTTGCCGTTCAGCTCTGGTCAAAGTCCTATCGCACTGCATAGGCTCAGGTCCATGCTCAGATAATACCGCCAAGTGGTGCACAGTTTTACGCTCACGCAAGCGTCGACCGATCTGAATGGCCAAAGACATAGACTCATTCAGACCAGCGGGCATAGGAAATCCCACCATGACATCCTTAAGGGCTTCAGAGAGACCTTTTCTGAAAATTGCTGCCATCGCACATTCATTCCATTGAGTGAGCACAGACCACTTCCTAAACTTCTGACAATATATCTCTACCTCATCCTGACCCTGAGACAGAGCAAGCAAATTTTTCTCTGCCTGATCCACTGAATTAGGTTCATCATACAGCAATCCGAGCGCCAGAAAAAACGCATCAATATTACATAATGCAGGATCTCCTGGAGCAAGGGAAAATGCCCAGTCTTAAGGGTCGCCACGTAATAAAGAAATAATGATCTTAACTTGTTGAACTGGGTCACCAGAGGAGCGGGGTTTCAAAGCCAGAAACAGTTTACAATTATTCTTAAAACTCAGAAACTTAGCTCTATCTCCAGAAAACAAATCAGGAATAGGAATTCTTGGCTCTAACATAGAATTCTGAACCACAAAGTCTTGAATATTTTGTACTCTTGCAGTGAGATGATCCACACAAGAAGACAGATCTTTAATGTCCATCACTACACCTGTGTCCTGAACCACCCAAATGTCTAGGGGAAAAGAAAGACAAAACACAGTACAGAGAAAAAAAAATGGTCTCAGAACTTCTCTTTTCCCTCTATTGAGAAGCATTAGTACTTTGGGCCTCCAGTACTGTTATGAACAGGTGATTCAGAACCACAATGGACCTAGTGGTTAAGAGCACACAAAGTGACCTGATAGTTACTAACATAGGACGAGCTCTGAGACGTGGGAACTCTGCTGACCGCAATCCCTGATCCTATCTTACCACACTAGAGGTAGCCGTGGATTGCACCTAATGCTCCCTATGCAACTCGGCACAGCCTGAGAAACTAGCTAGCCCTGAAGATAGAAAAATAAGCCTACCTTGCCTCAGAGAAATTCCCCAAAGGAAAAGGCAGCCCCCCACATATAATGACTGTGAGTTAAGATGAAAATACAAACACAGAGAAGAAATAGATTTTAGCAAAGTGAGGCCCGACTTACTGAATAGACCGAGGATAGGAAAGATAGCTTTGCGGTCAGCACAAAAACCTACAAACAACCACGCAGAGGGGGCAAAAAGACCCTCCGCACCGACTAACGGTATTGAGGTGCTCCCTCTGCGTCTCAGAGCTTCCAGCAAGCAAGAAAAACCAATATAGCAAGCTGGACAGAAAATATAGCAAACAAAAGTCACACAAGCAAAACTTAGCTTATGCAGGGCAGACAGTCCACAAGAACGATCCAGGAGAAAGCAAGACCAATACTGGAACATTGACTGGAGGCCAGGAACAAAGAACTAGGTGGAGTTAAATAGAGCAGCACCTAACGACTTAACCTCGTCACCTGAGGAAGGAAACTCAGAAGCCGCAGCCCCACTCACATCCACTAGAGGAAGCTCATAGACAGAACCAGCCGAAGTACCACTCATGACCACAGGAGGGAGCTTGATCACAGAATTCACAACAGACTGGGTTGGGAGCATGAAACTTTGCTCCCTTTTGAAGCATTTTTTGCTCTTTATTGGTTTAGTGTTGTTAGTTGTTGTTTATATAGAAATTGCTGCCATGATTTTCTCCATTATATATAGGAAATGTGATCGGCGTGACAATGCATATCATATTTGGATGAGAGGGTATGGCATCTGATATTACATGTATGACTTGGAATGTGAGAGGCCTAGGAGCACCTCAAAAGTGAGTTAAAGTATTTTCTCAGATACAACGCTATCATCCTCATATTATAGCTTTGGTTGAAACGCACCTGACTAGGCACTCGACTCATCGTGTGCGAAAGCTTTGGGTGCAATGGTCTGTCCATGCATTTCACATTAGTTACTCCAGAGGAGTTTCTTTATTAATACACAAAGATATCAGATGGGAGGTTGGAGAGGTTCGGAGAGATCCAGAGGGACGTTTTGTGTTTGTACATGCGATGGTGAACTTGAAAGACTATGTTATAATATGTTTATATAATCCCCCCCAGCAAAAATGTCAATCATTAAAAAAGCGGTGAGCTTTGCCTTAAACTTTCTGGATGCATATGTTATGTGCATGGGATATTTTAATTTGACCATGGATGATTGCCTGGATAGGCTCAGGCTGGATGGTGGAGATTCGGGGGTGAACCCTCCTCCGTCTCGACTGTCAACATTTATGGAAGGTACTGGCTGGTTAGACTTATGGAGAATGCACCATCCTGATGTAAGAGAATTTACTTGTCATTCGTCCGTTAGAAGCACTTTATCTCGGTTAGATTATATATTTGCGGTGTAACTTAGCGGTGCGGGTGGGGAAGGTGAGGCATGGGAATAGGGGCATTTCCCATCATAGCCCGGTAATTCTTAAACTTAGGTTTGGTCAAATAAGAAACAATATAGCTTGGAAATTAAACCCATTTTGGCTAAAGCTAATAGGCCCCAATAACAGGACTATAGATCAACTGGACTTTTTCATTGCGGCCCATCCAGAGCCGCTAAATATTAATGTTTTCTGGGATGCTCTTACAGCATATCTGAGAGGATGTTTGTCCTCTCCAATCTCCTATATCAAACGTTTGACTACACAGGAAGATGATGACATGGAGAGGCATCTGAAGGACTCAGAGGCGGCTTATATAGCTACTCAGACAAGTGAAAATAGAGCTGAGTGGTTACATTCTTATAGTGTAGATTATATAGTCAATATGCTGATACCAAATCTAAATGTAAGCTGTTTTTTTACTAAACAGTCATATTTTTAACTGGGAAACCTGTCTAGTAAGCTTTTAGCATATATGGTACGCCATCATAATACATCTAATACTATACTTAAAATCCGGAACCCAGGCGGTTCAATAGTAAATTTGACGGACGACATACTTCAATGTTTCCATGACTACTATAAAGAATTGTATAGCTCCAAGGGGGATTCTGACACTCCGGAATGCCTAAACTATTTATCAGACATAGAGTTCCCTACACTGAGTCCCGCAAAGCAAGCTTTCTTAGATGCAGATTTTACTCCTGACAAGATAAATATAGCTATAGCAGATATGGCTTCTGGAAAGGCACCCGGCCCAGATGGATTCCCCATAGAGATGTATAGGAAATATCGAGACATTTTGGCGCCAATTCTTTTGAAAGTATTTTGGGGGATTTGGGAGGGGAGTTCTTTGCCAGACTCCTATTAAGAAGCAAAAACTATAATTTTAAAAAAAGAAGGGAAGGACCCCTTAGAATGTGGATCTTATCATCCTATCTCATTAGTAAATGTAAATTATAAAATTTTTACTAAAATCTTGGCCACCAGGTTAAATACAGTAATATTGGAAATAATACACTCAGACAAGACTGGATTCATGCTGGGTAAAAGCACATCTATTAATATAAGGAGAGTTCAGTCAATAGCTCAATATAGTACGTTGGCATTGGAGGACAGGTGGGCCATGGCCTCGCTGGACGCGGCCAAGGAATTTGACTCTCTCGAATGGCCTTTCCTATCTGCATGCTTACAGAGATATCGATTTGGTCCTAACTTTCAAAAATGGATTGGCGCCATATATATGAAACCAAAAGCCCAGATAATTATTATTAACTCTATATCTGAGGCATTCTCTTTGGGAAGGGGAACTTGTCAAAGATGCCCTCACTCTCCGGCCCTCTTTGTTCTTGCGATTGAAGCACTAGCAATACGTATGAGATCCACTCCAGCTATCAGAGGTATTAGTATAGCAGACCGCGCAGATTATTGGTTTATACGCGGATGACATGGTGATATTTATGGATGAAGTAGAAGAGACCCTACCACATGTGATCACCATTATAGAGGGATTTGGTAAGCACTCGGGACTACACATCAACTGGGATAAATCCGCCTTAATGCCTCTTTCCCATTTTTTAATAGATCACCTTGAAACGTTATCCCCATTACCGGTCATGTCTTATTTTAAATACCTAGGAATAATTGTACCAAAATGTAGTAGACTTGATCTACAATTTAATATTCTTCTGTTGCTGGACTTAGTTAAACATAAATTTGCTATATGGAGTAAATTACCACTGTCTGTTTCAGGTTGCATAAACTTGATTAAAATGATATTACTTCCGAAGCTTAATTACTCCTTTCAACATAGCGCAGTGCCAGTTCCTAGATCTTTTTTATCAAGCTTAAACTCGCTAGCCTCGTCTTTTATATGGGGGAAGGCTAGGCCTAAACTTAAGTTGTCTACCTTGCATAGGTCTAAACAAATGGGAGGAGCGGCGCTGCCAAAAATTTTTTATATTATTTGGCCGGACAACTTAGACCTTTGGGGAAATGGATGCCTGAGGGCTGTTTGCCAAATTCAGAGAGTCATCTGGTTCATGCCGCAAGGATTGATTGCCCATTGTGTTTTTTGGAAGTAAATAAAGCTAACACCCCTAGATTATTACCATTACTCCGGCTATCGAGGTTGATTTGGAGGCAGGTAAAAAAAAGTACTTCACTTTGATGGTATTGTAGCTGAAATGCCTTTATAGAATAATGAATACTTCCCGGGGCTACTGAACCACTCATCTGCTCAATTCTGGACATCATATGGTGTTCTCTCGGTTAATCATCTGTACGAACAGGGTGCCCTAATGTCTTTTGAACAATTGCAACTTAAATATGACATCCCACGGCCTCAGTTCTTTCGCTATTTGCAACTTAGATCAACGATTCAATCACATATGCGTAACATAAACCTCTCTTGTAAATATTCCAATTCCTCTGAATCCATTAGTCTGTCTATTTGGGGTACTAGAGGAAGAGACGTGGGGACAACATGCTCAAATTTTCTTGAGAGAGATACTTTTCTTGGCAAGGAAACTAATAGCCTTGCGCTGGATGGGCAATATGTATCCATCTCCTAGGGCATGGATTGAGCTGGTAAATTCAATCATACCATACGAGGGTACCTTATACCAGAATAGGGGCTGTTTAGAGAAATTTAATAAAATCTGGGATGTATGGAACTCGTCATACCTTACTATGTCATCACGTGGTTGATGGTCTTGTTCCAATGTGATAGAACTTAACCCCTTTCTGACATCGGACGTACTATCCCGTCCATGTGGGGTGGGCCCCTATGACCATGGACGGGATAGTACGTCCAGCGCGATCGGCGGCGCTCACGGGGGGAGCGCCGCCGATCGCGGCCGGGTGTCAGCTGCCTATCGCAGCTGACATCCGGCACTATGTGCCAGGAGCGGTCACGGACCGCCCCCGGCACATTAACCCCTGGCACACCACGATCATAGATGATCGCGATGTGCCGGCGGTGCAGGGAAGCACCGCGCAGGGAGGGGGCTCCCTGCGGGCTTCCCTGAGCCCCCCACAGCAACGCGATGTGATCGCGTTGCTGCGAGGGTCTTACCTCCCTCCCTCCCTGCTCGAGCCCTGGATCCAAGATGGCCGCGGATCCGGGTCCTGCAGGGAGGGAGGTGGCTTCACAGAGCCTGCTCAGAGCAGGCACTGTGAAGCAGCCTGCACTGCTCTCAGATCAGTGATCTGACAGAGTGCTGTGCAAACTGTCAAATCACCGATCTGTGATGTCCCCCCTGGGACAAAGTAAAAAAGTAAAAAAAAAATTTTTCAAATGTGTAAAAAAAAATAAAAAAAAATATTCCAAAATAATGAAAAAAAATATATATATTATTCCCATAAACACATTTCTTTATCTAAATAAAAAAAACAAAACAATAAAAGTACACATATTTAGTATCGCCGCGTCCGTAACGGCCCGACCTATAAAACTGGCCCACTAGTTAACCCCTTCAGTAAACACCGTAAGAAAAAAAAAAAAAACGAGGCAAAAAACAACGCTTTATTATCATACCGCCGAACAAAAAGTGGAATAACACGCGATCAAAAAGGCAGATATAAATAACCATGGTACCGCTGAAAACGTCATCTTGTCCCGCAAAAAACAAGCTGCAATACAGCATCATCAGCAAAAAAATAAAAAAGTTATAGTCCTGAGAATAAAGCGATGCCAAAATAATTATTTTTTCTATAAAATAGTTTTTATCGTATAAAAGCGCCAAAACATTAAAAAATGATATAAATGAGGTGTCGCTGTAATCGTACTGACCCGAAGAATAAAACTGCTTTATCAATTTTACCAAACGCGGAACGGTATAAACGCCTCCCCCAAAAGAATTTCATGAATAGCTGGTTTTTGGTCATTCTGCCTCACAAAAATCGGAATAAAAAGCGATCAAAAAATGTCACGTGCCCGAAAATGTTACCAATAAAGACGTCAACTCGTCTCGCAAAAAACAAGACCTCACTTTACTCTGTGGACCAAAATATAGGAAAATTATAGCTCTCAAAATGTGGTAACGCAAAAAATATTTTTTGCAATAAAAAGCGTCTTTCAGTGTGTGACGGCTGCCAATCATAAAAATCCGCTAAAAAACCCGCTATAAATGTAAATCAAACCCCCCTTCATCACCCCCTTAGTTAGGGAAAAATTAAAAAAATGTATTTATTTCCGTTTTCCCATTAGGGCTAGGGTTAGAGTTAGGGCTAGAGTTAGGGCTAGGGTTAGGGCTAGGGCTAGGGCTAGGGCTAGGGTTAGGGTTAGGGCTAGGGTTAGGGCTAGGGTTAGGGCTAGGGCTAGGGTTAGGGTTAGGGTTAGGGCTAGGGCTAGGGTTAGGGTTAGGGCTAGGGTTAGGGTTAGGGCTAGGGTTAGGATTAGGGTTAGGGCTAGGGCTAGGGCTACAGTTTGGGTTGGGGCTAAAGTTACAGTTAGGGTTTAGATTACATTTACAGTTGGGAATGGGGTTGGGATTAGGGTTAGGGGTGTGTCTGGGTTAGAGGTGTGGTTAGGGTTACTGTTGGGATTAGGGTTAGGGGTGTGTTTGGATTAGGGTTTCAGTTATAATTGTGGGGTTTCCACTGTTTAGGCACATCAGGGGCTCTCCAAACGCGACATGGCGTCCGATCTCAATTCCAGCCAATTCTGCGTTGAAAAAGTAAAACAGTGCTTCTTCCCTTCCGAGCTCTCCCGTGTGCCCAAACAGGGGTTTACCCCAACATATGGGGTATCAGCGTACTCAGGACAAATAGGACAACAACTTTTGGGGTCCAATTTCTCCTGTTACCCTTGGGAAAATACAAAACTCGGGGCTAAAACATATTTTTTGTGGGAAAAAAAAGATTTTTTATTTTCACAGCTCTGCGTTATAAACTGTAGTGAAACACTTGGGGGTTCAAAGTTCTCACAACATATCTAGATTAGTTCCCTGGGGGGTCTAGTTTCCAATATGGGGTCACTTGTGGGGGGTTTCTACTGTTTAGGTACATTAGGGGTTCTGCAAACGCAATGTGACGTCTGCAGACCATTCCATCTAAGTCTGCATTCCAAATGGCGCTCCTTCCCTTCCGAGCTCTGCCATGCGCTCAAACGGTGGTTTCCCCCAACATACGGGGTATCAGCGTACTCAGGACAAATTGGACAACAACTTTTGGGGTCGAATTTCTCCTCTTACCCTCGGGAAAATACAAAACTGGGGGCTAAAAAATAATTTTGGGGGGAAAGATTTTTTTTTTTATTTTCACGGCTCTGCGTTACAAACTGTAGTGAAACACTTGGGGGTTCAAAGCTATCACAACACATCTAGATGAGTTCCTTAGGGGGTTTAGTTTCCAAAATGGTGTCACTTGTGGGAGGTTTCTACTGTTTAGGTACATTAGGGGCTCTGCAAATGCAATGTGACACCTGCAGACCATTCCATCTAAGTCCTCATTCCAAATGGAGCTCCTTCCCTTCCGAGCCCTCCCATGCGCCCAAACAGTGGTTCCCCCCCACATATGGGGTATCAGCGCACTCAGGATAAATTGGACAACAAATTGTGGGGTCGAATTTCTCCTGTTACCCTCGGGAAAATACAAAACTGGGGGCTAAAAAATAATTTTTGTGGGAAAACATTTTTGTTTTATTTTTACGGCTCTCCATTATAAACTTCTGTGAAGCCCTTGGTGGGTCAAAGTGCTCAGCACACATCTAGATAAGTTCCTAAGGGGGTCTACTTTCCAAAATGGTGTAACTTGTGGGGGGTTTCTACTGTTTAGGTACATTAGGGGCTCTGCAAACGCAATGTGACACCTGCAGGCCATTCCATCTAAGTCTGCATTCAAATGGCACTCCTTCCCTTCTGAGCCCTCCCATGTGCCCAAACAGTGGTTCCCCCCACATATGGTGTATCATCGCACTCAGGACAAATTGGGCAACAAATTTTGGGGTCCAATTTCTCCTGTTACCCTCAGGAAAATACAAAACTGGGGGCTAAAAAAATAATTTTTGTGGGAAAAAAATTTTGTTTTATTTTTACGGCTCTGCATTATAAACTTCTGTGAAGCACTTGGTGGGTCAAAGTGCTCACCACACCTCTAGATAAGTTCCTTAGGGGGTCTACTTTCCAAAATGGTGTCACTTGTGGGGGGTTTCAATGTTTAGGCAGATCAGTGGCTCTCCAAACGCAACATGGGGTCCCATCTCAATTCCAGTCAATTTTGCATTGAAAAGTCAAACAGCGCTCCTTCCCTTCCGAGCTCTCCCATCCGCCCAAACAGTGGTTTACCCCCACATATGGGGTATCAGTGTACTCAGGACAAATTGTACAACAACTTTTGGGGTCCAATTTCTTCTCTTACCCTTAGGAAAATAAAAAATTGGGGGCGAAAAGATAATTTTTGTGAAAAAATATGATTTTTTATTTTTACGGTTCTACATTATAAACTTCTGTGAAGCACTTGGTGGGTCAAAGTGCTCACCACACCTCTAGATAAGTTCCTTAGGGGGTCTACTTTCCAAAATGGTGTCACTTGTGGGGGGTTTCAATGTTTAGCCACATCAGGGGCTCTCCAAACGAAACATGGCGTCCCATCTCAATTCCAGTCAATTTTGCATTGAAAAGTCAAATGGCACTCCTTCGCTTCCGAGCTCTGCCATGCGCCCAAACAGTGGTTTACCCCCACATGTGGGGTATTGGCATACTCAGGACAAATTGTACAACAATGTTTGGGGTCCATTTTCTCCTGTTACCCTTGGTAAAATAAAACAAATTGGAGCTGAATTAAATTTTTTGTGAAAAAACGTTAAATGTTCATTTTTATTTAAACATTCAAAAAATTCCTGTGAAGCACCAGAAGGGTTAATAAACTTCTTGAATATGGTTTTGAGCACCTTGAGGGGTGTTGTTTTTAGAATGGTGTCACACTTGGGTATTTTCTATCATATAGACCCCTCAAAATGACTTCAAATGAGATGTGGTCCCTAAAATAAAATGGTGTTGTAGAAATGAGAAATTGCTGGTCAACTTTTAACCCTTATAACTCCCTATCAAAAAAAAATTTTGGTTCCAAAATTGTGCTGATGTAAAGTAGACATGTGGGAAATGTTACTTATTAAGTATTTTGTGTGACATATCTCTGTGATTTAATTGCATAAAAATTCAAAGTTGGAAAATTGCGAAATTTTCATAATTTTCGCCAAATTTCCGTTTTTTTCACAAATAAACGCAGGTACTATCAAAGAATTTTTACCATTGTCATGAAGTACAATATGTCACGAGAAAACAATGTCAGAATCACCAGGATCCATTGAAGCGTTCCAGAGTTATAACCTCATAAAGGGACAGTGGTCAGAATTGTAAAAATTGGCCCGGTCATTAACGTGCAAACCACCCTTGGGGGTAAAGGGGTTAAGTTAAAATATGCATGGTTCGCGCTGAGCTTCAGTATTATTTTATAGATGAGATGGGGATTGTTTTGGCAGTAAAATGGTTTTAAGGTTTTAAGTACTGTAGGCATCCTGTAATTTCCTGAACCTATGTGATCCGGTCTATGTATTGAGACACACATTAATGCAAACTCTTTATATATTCTTACTGTGTTTTTTATGACTACTATGATGAGTGTATTTGACCTGGATATATGTGAACAATGTATGTCCAGTTGTTTTTGTTGTTGTTGTTTAATAAACAATTTTTTTTTTAAAAATCGGGTTATAATACACACACTCCCAGGAAGAAGCAATCGCGAAACACGCGTCAGGGATCTTGGAGGTACAGCGTGCCACGCGGCATCACAATTTTGGAAGTGATATAGAGCCAGGTAATATGTGTTCATTAGGGATTGCAACTCTTGATTATTGATAACCCTATGATGCGTATATTGTGGATAATGGTGCAGCGACTTGGGATGTTGTGAGCATTTCTCACTTGGCACAGCTACCAGTTATTTTGACTTATACTATATGCACCTTATACATGCTCCCATATGTGTCACTATGATAAAATGGGACTTGGATATTGAGGCTTTGATGCACTTTGCACTTTAAAAACACAATTTGACTAATCCAACAGGGAATTCCCATATAAATTCTGAAGAGTTGGGAGCGGATATGATGTGAATATTACTTTGACATTTTTCGGCTAGCATTCCATATCTGATCTGAGGAGCCAAAAAAAGGTTTTTTGCAAATCTCATTTGTATTTATTTGAATTTCCATATGTATATGCTTCAGCTGGCCCATGTAAAGAATTGTTTTTGGTTTATTATTTTATGTTTTTGCAGGCGCTGAAGTATGGTAAGTATGGTTAAATGAAGAATATTAAAATACTTTTTTCCTAATGTGTGTGTGTTTTATTAACCCTTTATTACTAGGGTTGAGCAAAACGGATCGGTCAAATTCATAAGTCGCCGACTTTCGGCAAAGTCGGGTTTCATGAAACCCGACCCGATCCCAGTGTGGGATCGGCCATGCGGTATGCGATCTTCGCGCCAAAGTCGCGTTTCATATGACGTGTTCAGCGCCATTTCTCAGCCAATGAAGGTGGACGCAGAGTGTGGGCAGTGTGATGACATAGGTCTCAGTCCCCACCATCTTAGAGAAAGGCATTACAGTGATTGGCTTGCTTTCAGCGGCGTCACAGGGGCCATAAAGGGGAGTGCACGCCGATCGCCATCTTACTTCTGCCGATCTGAGCATAGGGAGAGGTTGCTGCAGCTTCGTCAGAAGCAGGGATATTGTTAGGGAGGGAATATTAACCCCCAAACCGCTTGTGCTGTAGCAATTTCCACTGTCCAACACCACCCTTTCTTTGCAGGGACAGTGGAGGCTAGATTTCTGTGCATCAGCTCTGTAGCTTATAAGGCTCCCTGATAGCTGCATGGCTGTTTGTATGCCGCTGTGCAAACCAACTGCTTTTTTCAAAGCAAAAATCCTGTTGCTTCTTTCTGCACAGTTCTCTTGTTTCTTTGTTTGTCCACACTTTTGTGTGCAGCAGTCCTTTTTACTGCTGGCTGCCATACTTGTCCTGAGATGATTGTAGGGAGATTGGTATTGTAGCATAGTCCTATATATATATATAGATATATATATATATATATCTATATATATATATCTATATGTATATCTGCTAGCCTCTGTCTGCCACTGAAGCTGTGTAGTGTAATACAGTGGGCCTGATTTTCCCAACAGTCTCCCACACCTATAAAGGGAAATTTCTATTGCTACTAAGTGCATCTGCATGAGTCCTGTTTGTGGCATATCTGTCAGCCACTTTCTGACACAGAAACTGTCTAGTGTAATACAGTGGGCCTGATTTTCCCAGCAGTCTCCCACACCTATAAAGGGAAATTTCTATTGCCACTAAGTGCATCTGCGTGAGTCCTGTTTGTGGCATATGTCAGCCACTTTCTGACACAGAAACTGTGTAGTGTAATACAGTGGGCTTGATTTTCCCAGCAGTCTCACAGACCTATAAAGGGAGATTTAAATTCACAACAAGTTTACGTACACCTTCTAACTGGTTTTACAGTACCATATAACAATTGTTAGTTTGGTTACATTTTTCCAAGAATGAGGAAGTCTGGTGGAAGAGGTCGTGGCCGTGGACAGTCATTGCCAGTTGGTAATGATGGTTGTGGTGGTGGAGCATCAGGTGGTCGTGAGAAAAGCAATATAGCACCTAAGTCTCGAGTTGTTGAGCCAGCGTCATCGTCTGGCTACACAAGGCCTTGAACGCTCCCTTTTCTGGGAGTAGCAAAACCGCTTTTAAAGCTGGAGCAGCAGGAACAAGTTTTGGCTTTCCTTGCTGACTCTGGCTCTAGCTCTTTCGCCTCCTCTTTGGAAAGTGCAAAATTTAAAAGCAGCGCATCGTCAGTGGATGCTCCCGGTCAGGAACAAGTCGCTTCCTTGTGTCCTTCACCCAGAATAACAGAGAAAGATGCGTCAGGCGACACAACAGGTTACTCCGTGGAGCTCTTTACACATACCGTGCCTGGGTTAGAAAGGGAAATTGTTAACAGGCCATGCCCATTACAAGATCAATCGGACATGGAGTGCACAGATGCACAGCCACAGCTAGATTATTATGCTGTTCCATTGACTGAGATCACAACATTGGCCTCGCAGTGTACTGAGCCAGAATCTGACCCTGATGAGACTATGGTGCCCCGTCCCGAATGCTATAGCACCGGCTTACACGGTGACACAGAGGAAGGTGCACAGGACATAGAAGAGGAGGTGATAGATGACCCAGTTGTTGACCCCGATTAGCAGCCATTGGGGGAACAGGGTGCCGCTGGCAGTAGCTCTGAAGCGGAGGAGGAGGAGCCACAGCAGGCATCAACATCGCAACAGCTTTCATCTGGCAGGCCCGTATCTGGCCAAAAACGTGTGTCAAAACCAAAAACAGTTGTAGGACAGCGTGGCCATCCGGTTAAAGTAGCTCAGTGTGCAATGCCTGAAAAGGTATTCGATAGTAGGAAGAGTGAAGTCTGGCAATTTTTTAACAAAGATCCGAATGATCGGTGCAAAGTGATCTGTAAGAAATGCTCAAGGACCTTTAGCAGAGGTCAGAATGTAAAAAAATTAAATACAAGTTGCATGCGTAGACATTTAACCACCATGGACTTGCAAGCCTGGACTAAGTACCAAATGTCCTGTAAAGTTGTTGCACCCGCTCACAATGAATCTAGTCAGCAACGCTACATTTCTTCCCTCACTGTAAGCCCACCGTTTACGACACCACCTGCAGCAAATGTGGAGGTATCGCCGCAAGGCCAAAGCAATCAGGGAATCACCAGGTTCTTGGTAGGAAACCCTGTATATAGGCCAACAGTAAGAATACCATCACCAACCCTCTCTCAGTCTGCCATGTCCACCACCACCCCCGCTAGTTCCACCATATGCAGTTCTCCAGTCCAGCTCACCCTACAAGAGACTCTCCTTAGGAAAAGGATGTACTCATCCTCTTAACCGCGTACAGAGGTTTTGAACGCCCACATTGCTAGACTAATCTCGTTAGAAATGATGCCCTACCGGTAGGTTGAAAGCCAAAGCTTTCAAAGCCCTGATGGCCTACGCAGTACCACGCTATGACCTACCTAGTCAATACTTCTTTGCGAGAAAAGCTATCTCAGCCCTCCACAAGCATGTCAAAGACCGCATTGTCCATGCACTCAGGCAATCAGTCAGTAGAAAGGTGCACCTCACAACAGATACATGGACCAGTAGGCATGGCCAGGGACGTTACGTGTCTATCACAGCGCACTGGGTTAATGTGGTGGATGCAGGGTACACAGGGGACAGCCATAGTGGCACAGTTCTGCCTAACCCACGGTCTAGGAAACAGTTGGCTGTAGGCATTTGCCCCTCCTCCTCCTCCTCCAGAAGCGAAAGCTCATCCACAGAGCACAGTCACACGACCACTCCATCCACAGCTGCCAGTGTTGCAACCGTGGTGTCCCATTATGGAACAGCTTGTGGGAAGCGTCAGCAAGCTGTTTGAAATGAAGTGCTTGGGCGACAACAGACACACCGCGGAAGTTCTGTCCGACTTCTTGCAGCAAGAAACTAAGTCATGGCTGAGGCAGGCAAGGTAGTCAGTGATAACGGAAGGAATTTTATGGCTGCCATAGCCCTTTCACAACTGAAACACATTCCTTGTCTGGCTCACACCTTGAACCTGGTGGTGCAGTGCTTCCTGAAAAGTTATCCGAGGTTACCCGCCCTGCTCCTGAAGGTGCGAAGACTTTGCTCGCACATCCGCCGTTCGCCCGTACACTCCAGCCATATGCAGAACCACCAGCGATCTTTGAAGCTTCCCCAGCACCGCCTAATAATCGATGTTGCAGCAAGGTGGAACTCCACACTGCACATGCTTCAGAGGCTGTGCAAACAGAGGCATGCTGTTATGTATTTGTGAGAGGATACACATACACGGGCAGGCAGTTGGATGGCAGACATGGAGTTGTCAGGTGTGCAGTGGTCAAAGCTACAAGATCTGTGTCAAGTCTTTCAGTGTTTTGAGAAATGCATACGCCTGGTTAGTGCAGACAACACCATCATAAGCATGAGCTTCCCCCTAATGCGTCTGCATTGTTCTCCGCTGACCACACCAATGCTGCCTGTGTACCCCTGGAACCTATTTAAACCTGCATCGAGCCTACTTTTTTTATTTTAGGCATACTAAGTCTGTCTGCGGTCACTCCTTGCAATTGTCCTCCGCTGACCACACCAATGCTGCCTGTGTACATCTGTAACCTATTTAAACCTGCATTGAGACTACTTTTTTATTTTAGGCCTACTAAGTCTGTCTGCGGTCCCTCCTTGCAATTGTCCTCCGCTGGCCCACGAATGCTGCCCGTGTACCCCTGTAACCTTTTTTAAACTGCATTGAGCCAACTTTTTAGTTTAAGGCCTACTACCTGTGTCTGTCTGCGCCACTCAATACAGCTGATATTTTTAATCTGAAACTGCATTTGGGCTACTAGTTTGGTTGGGGCCTACTAATGGTGTCTGCCGCTCCTTGGTGTTCTTCTGGTTTGTTTTCCTGAGCTTCGATCTTCAGGTTTTCGGCCTATATTTTTCATAAGAAACTGCATTTGGGCTACTAGTTTGGTAGGGGCCTACTAACGGTGTCTGCCGATCCTTGGTGTTATCCTGGTTTGTTTTCCTGAACTTCGATCTTCAGGCTTTCGGCCTATATTTTAAATAGGAAACTGTATTTGGGCTACTAGTTTGGTTGGGGCCTACTAACGGTGTCTGCCGCTCCTTGGTGTTCTCCTGGTTTTTTTGCCTTAGCTTTAATCTTCAGGCTTTCGGCCTATATTTTTAATATTAAACTGCATTTGGGCTACTAGTTTGGTTGGGCCCCACTAACGGTGTCTGCCGCTCCTAGGTGTTCTCCTGGTTTACTTTCCTGAGCTTCAATCTTCAGGCTTTCGGCCTATATTTTTAATATTAACCCCTTCATGACCGGGGGATTTTTCATTTTTCCGTGTTCGTTTTTTACTCCCCTCCTTCCCAGAGCCATAACTTTTTTATTTTTCCATGAATTTGGCCATGTGAGGGCTTATTTTTTGCGGGACGAGTTGTACTTTTGAACGACATCATTGGTTTTAGCATGTCGTGTACTAGAAAACGGGAAAAAAATTCCAAGTGCGGTGAAATTGCAAAAAAAGTGCAATGCCACATTGGTTTTTTGTTTGGCTTTTTTGCTAGGTTCACTAAATGCTAAAACTGACCTGCCATTATGATTCTCCAGGTCAGTACGAGTTCATAGACACCAAACATGACTAGGTTATTTTTTATCTAAGTGGTGAAAAAAAATTCCAAACTTTGCTAAAAAAAAAAAAAAAAAAAAATTGCGCCATTTTCCGATACTCGTAGCGTCTCCATTTTTCGTGCTCTGGGGTCGGTTGAGGGCTTATTTTTTGCATGCCGAGATGACGTTTTTAATGATAGCATTTCGGTGCAGATACGTTCTTTTGATCGCCCGTTATTGCATTTTAATGAAATGTCGCGGCGACCAAAAAAACGTAATTCTGGTGTTTCGAGTTTTTTTCCCGCTACGCTGTTTAGCGATCAGGTTAATACTTTTTTTTATTTGATAGATCGGGCGATTCTGATCGCGGCGATACCAAATATGCGTAGATTTGATTTTTTTTTATTGATTTATTTTGATTGGGGCGAAAGGGGGGTGATTTAAACTTTTATGTTTTTTTTATTTTTTTCACATTTTTTTAAACTTTTTTTTTAAACTTTTGCCATGCTTCAATAGCCTCCATGAGAGGCTAGAAGCAGGCACAACCCGATCGGCTCTGCTACATAGCAGCGATCTGCTGATCGCTGCTATGTAGCAGAATTGCACGTGTGCTGTGAGCGCCGACCACAGGGTGGCGCTCACAGCGACGGGCAATCAGTAACCATAGAGGTCTCAAGGACCTCTATGGTTACAATATACAAGCATCGCCGACCCCCGATCATGTGACGGGGGTCGGCGATGACGTCATTTCCGGCCGCCCGGCCGGAAGCGGTAGTTAAATGCCGCTGTCTGCGTTTGACAGCGGCATTTAACTAGTTAACCCCTTCCCGACCTTTGACGCCACGTAGGCGTCATGAAAGTCGGTGCCATTCCGACCCATGACGCCTATGCGGCGTCATGGAAAGATCGCGTCCCTGCAGATCGGGTGAAAGGGTTAACTCCCATTTCACCCGATCTGCAGGGACAGGGGGAGTGGTAGTTTAGCCCAGGGGGGGTGGCTTCACCCCCTCGTGGCTACGATCGCTCTAATTGGCTGTTGAAAGTGAAACTGCCAATCAGAGCGATTTGTAATATTTCACCCATTATAGCGGGTGAAATATTACAATCCAGCCATGGCCGATGCTGAAATATCATCGGCCATGGCTGGAAATACTAGTGTGCCCCCACCCCACCCCTCCGATCGCCCCCCCAGCCCTCCGATCTGGCCGGTACACTGCTCCGGCTCCCCTCCGTCCAGTGCTCCGCTCCCCCCCGTGCTCTTGTCCGCTCCCCCCGTGCTCCAATCACCCCCCCGTGCTCCAATCACCCCCCCTGCACTCCGATCCACCCCCCCCGGTGCTCCGTTCCACCCCCCCGTGCTCCATTCCAGCCCCCCCGTGCTCCGTTCCACGCCCCCCGTGCTCCGTTTCACCCCTCCCGCACTCCGATTCCCCCCCCCCGTGCTCCGATCCCCCCCCGTGGTCCCCCCCACCCCATCATACTTACCGATCCAGCCGGGGTCCCGTCCGTCTTCTCCCTGGGCGCCGCCATCTTCCAAAATGGCGGGCGCATGCGCAGTGCGCCCGCCGAATCTGCCGGCCGGCAGATTCGTTCCAAAGTGCATTTTGATCACTGAGATATAATCTATCTCAGTGATCAAAATAAAAAAAATAATAAATGACCCCCCCCCCTTTGTCACCCCCATAGGTAGGGACAATAAAAAAATAAAGACATTTTTTTTTTCCACTAATGTTAGAATAGGGTTAGGGTTAGGGTTAGGGGTAGGGTTAGGGGTAGGGTTAGGGTTAGGGTTAGGGGTAGGGTTAGGGCTAGGGTTAGGGCTAGGGGTAGGGTTAGGGTTAGGGCTAGGGGTAGGGGTAGGGTTAGGGTTAGGGCTAGGGGTAGGGGTAGGGTTAGGGTTAGGGCTAGGGTTAGGGTTTCGGTATGTGCACACGTATTCTGGTCCTCTGCGGATTTTTCCGCTGCGGATTTGATAAATCCGCAGTGCTAAACCGCTGCGGATTTATGGCGGATTTACTGCGGTTTTTCTGCGCATTTCACTGCGGTTTTACAACTGCGATTTTCTATTTGAGCAGTTGTAAAACCGCTGCGGAATCCGCACAAAGAAGTGACATGCTGCGGAATGTAAACCGCTGCGTTTCCGTGCAGTTTTTCCGCAGCATGGGCACAGCGATTTTTGTTTCCCGTAGGTTTACATTGAACTGTAAACTCATGGGAAACTGCTGCGGATCCGCAGCGTTTTCCGCAGCGTGTGCACATACCTTTAGAATTAGGCTATGTGCACACGGTGCGGATTTGGCTGCGGATTCGCAGCAGTGTTCCATCAGGTTTACAGTACCATGTAAACATATGGAAACCAAATCCGCTGTGCCTATGGTGCAGAAAATACCACGCGGAAACGCTGCGTTGTATTTTCCGCAGCATGTCAATTCTTTGTGCGGATTCCGCAGCGTTTTACACCTGTTCCTCAATAGGAATCCGCAGGTGAAATCCGCACAAAAAACACTGGAAATCCGCGGAAAATCCGCAGGTAAAACGCAGTGCCTTTTACCCGCGGATTTTTCAAAAATGGTGCAAAAATATCTCACACGAATCCGCAACGTGGGCACATAGCCTTAGGGTTAGGGTTGGAATTAGGGTTGTGGTTATGGTTAGGGGTGTGTTGGGGTTAGGGTTGTGGTTAGGGGTGTGTTGCGGTTAGGGTTGTGTTTAGGGTTATGGCTACAGTTGGGATTAGGGTTAGGGGTGTGTTGGGGTTAGTGTTGGAGGTAGAATTGAGGGGTTACCACTGTTTAGGCACATCAGGGGTCTCCAAACGCAACATGGCGCCACCATTGATTCCAGCCAATCTCGTATTCAAAAAGTCAAATGGTGCTCCCTCACTTCCGAGCCCTGACGTGTGCCCAAACAGTGGTTTACCCCCACATATGGGGTACCAGCATACTCAAGACAAACTGCGCAACAATTACTGGGGTCCAATTTCTCCTGTTACCCTTGTGAATCAAAAAAAATGCTTGCTAAAACATAATTTTTGAGGAAAGAAAAATGATTTTTTATTTTCACGGCTCTGCGTTGTAAACGTCTGTGAAGCACTTGGGGGTTCAAAGTGCTCACCACATATCTAGATAAGTTCCTTGGGGGGTCTAATTTCTAAAATGGGGTCACTTGTGGGGGTTTCTACTGTTTAGGCACACCAGGGGCTCTGCAAACGCAACGTGACACCCGCAGACCATTCCATCAAAGTCTGCATTTCAAAAGTCACTACTTCCCTTCTGAGCCCCGACGTGTGCCCAAACAGTGGTTTACCCCCACTCATGGGGTATCAGCGTACTCAGGAGAAACTGGACAACAACTTTTGGGGTCCAATTTCTCCTGTAACCCTTGGGAAAATAAAAAATTCTGGGCTAAATAATTATTTTTGAGGAAAGAAAACGTATTTATTATTTTCACGGCTCTGCATTATAAACTTCTATGAAGCACTTGGGGGTTCAAAGTGCTCACCACACATCTAGATAAGTTCCTTTCGGGGTCTAGTTTCCAAAATGGGGTCACTTGTGGGGGGTTTCTACTGTTTAGGCACATCAGGGGCTCTGCAAACGCAACGTGACGCCCGCAGAGCATTCCATCAAAGTCTGCATTTCAAAACGTCACTACTTCAATTCCAAGCCCCGGCATGTGCCCAAACAGTAGTTTACCCCCACATATGGGGTATCAGCGTACTCAGGAGAAACTGGACAACAACTTTTGGGGTCCAGTTTCTTCTGTAACCCTTGGGAAAATAAAAAATTCTGGGCTAAATAATTATTTTTGAGGAAAGAAAACGTATTTATTATTTTCACGGCTCTGCATTATAAACTTCTATGAAGCACTTGGGGGTTCAAAGTGCTCACCACACATCTAGATAAGTTCCTTTGGGGGTCTAGTTTCCAAAATGGGGTCACTTGTGGGGGGTTTCTACTGTTAAGCCACATCAGGGGCTCTGCAAACGCAACGTGACGCCCACAGAGCATTCCATCAAAGTCTGCATTTCAAAACGTCACTACTTCACTTCCGAGCCCCGGCATGTGCCCAAACAGTGATTTACCCCCACATATGGGGTATCAGCGTACTCAGGAGAAACTGGACAACAACTTTTGGGGTCAAATTTCTCCTGTTACCCTTGGGAAAATAAAAAATTGCAGGCTAAAAGATCATTTTTGAGAAAATAATTTTTTTTTTTTTTTCATGGCTCTGCGTTATAAACTTCTGTGAAGCACTTGGGGGTTCAAAGTCCTCACCACACATCTAGATTAGTTCCTTTGGGGGTCTAGTTTCCAAAATGGTGTCATTTCTGGGGGATCTCCAATGTTTAGGCACACAGGGGCTCTCCAAACGTGACATGGTGTCCGCTAATGATTGGAGCTAATTTTCCATTTAAAAAGCCAAATGGCGTGCCATCCCTTCCGAGCCCTGCCGTGCGCCCAAACAGTGGTTTACCCCCACATATTGGGTATCTGCGTACTCAGGACAAACAGGACAACAATATTTGGGGTCCAATTTCTCCTATTATCCTTGGCAAAATAGGAAATTCCAGGCTAAAAAATCATTTTTGAGGAAAGAAAAATTATTTTTTATTTTCATGGCTCTGCGTTATAAACTTCTGTGAAGCACCTGGGGGTTTAAAGTGCTCAATATGCATCTAGATAAGTTCCTTGGGGGGTCTAGTTTCCAAAATGGGGTCACTTGTGGGGGAGCTCCAATGTTTAGGCACACAGGGGCTCTCCAAACGCGACATGGTGTCCGCTAACAATTGGAGCTAATTTTCCATTCAAAAAGTCAAATGGCGCGCCTTCCCTTCCGAGCCCTGCCGAGTGCCCAAACAGTGGTTTACCCCCACATATGAGGTATCGACGTACTCGGGAGAAATTGCCCAACAAATTTTATGATCCATTTTACCCTACTGCCCATGTGAAAATGAAAAAATTGAGGCGAAAAGAATTTTTTTGTGAAAAAAAAGTACTTTTTCATTTTTACAGATCAATTTGTGAAGCACCTGAGGGTTTAAAGTGCTCACTAGGCATCTAAATAAGTTCCTTGGGGGGTCTAGTTTCCAAAATGGGGTCACTTGTGGGGGAGCGCCAATGTTTAGGCACACAGGAGCTCTCCAAACGCGACATGGTGTCCGCTAACGATGGAAATAATTTTTCATTCAAAAAGTCAAATGGCGCTCCTTCCCTTCCGAGCCTTACCATGTGCCCAAACAGTGGTTTACCCCCACATGTGAGGTATTGGTGTACTCAGGAGAAATTGCCCAACACATTTTAGGATCCATATTATCCTGTTGCCCATGTGAACATGAAAAAATTGAGGCTAAAAGAATTTTTTTGTGAAAAAAAAGTACTTTTTCATTTTTACGGATTAATTTGTGAAGCACCTGGGGGTTCAAAGTGCTCACTATGCATCTAGATAAGTTCCTTGGGGCGTCTAGTTTCCAAAATGGGGTCACTTGTGGGGGAGCTCCAAGTTTTAGGCACACGGGGGCTCTCCAAACGTGACATGGTGTCCGCTAAAGAGTGGAGCCAATTTTTGATTCAAAAAGTCAAATGGCGCTCCTTCCCTTCCAAGCCCTGCCGTGCGCCCAAACAGTGGTTTACCCCCACATATGAGGTATCAGCGTACTCAGGACAAATTGGACAACAACTTTCGTGGTTCAGTTTCTCCTTTTACCATTGGGAAAATAAAAAAATTGTTGCTAAAATATAATTTTTGTGACTAAAAAGTTAAATGTTCATTTTTTCCTTCCATGTTGCTTCTGCTGCTGTGAAGCACCTGAAGGGTTAATAAACTTCTTGAATGTGGTTTTGAGTACCTTGAGGGGTGCAGTTTTTAGAATGGTGTCACTTTTGGGTATTTTCAGCCATATAGACCCCTCAAACTGACTTCAAATGTGAGGTGGTCCCTAAAAAAAATGGTTTTGTAAATTTCGTTGTAAAAATGACAAATCGCTGGTCAAATTTTAACCCTTATAACTTCCTAACAAAAAAAAATTTTGTTTCCAAAATTGTGCTGATGTAAAGTAAACATGTGGGAAATGTTATTTATTAACTATTTTGTGTCACATATCTCTCTGGTTTAACAGAATAAAAATTCAAAATGTGAAAATTGCGAAATTTTCAAAATTTTCGCCAAATTTCCGTTTTTATCACAAATAAACGCAGAATTTATTGACCTAAATTTACCACTAACATGAAGCCCAATATGTCACGAAAAAACAATCTCAGAACCGCTAGGATCCGTTGAAGCGTTCCTGAGTTATTACCTCATAAAGGGACACTGGTCAGAATTGCAAAAAACGGCAAGGTCTTTAAGGTCAAAATAGGCTGGGTCATGAAGGGGTTAATAGGTGCAGGCAGATCGCGATTCTGCCCGCGCCTATTACGGGCACATGTCAGCTGTTCAAAACAGCTGACATGTCCCGGCTTTGGTGCGGGCTCACCGCGGAGCCCTGCATCAAAGCAGGGGAGCCGGCATCGGACGGTATAGTACGTCCGATGCCGGTAAGGGGTTAAACTGCATTTGCCCTACTAGTTTGGTTGGGGCCTACTAACGGTGTCTGCCGCTCCTTGGTGTTGTTCTCCAAGGAAAAAAGCTGAGCTTCAATCTTCAGGCTTTCGGCCTATATCAGATATTTAACTGCATTTGGCCTACTAGTTTGGTTGGGTCCTACTAACGGTGTCTACCGCTCCTAGGTGTTCTCCTGTTTTTTTTGCCTTTGCTTCAATCTTCAGGCTTTCGGCCTATATTTTTAATATTAAACTGCATTTGTGTTGTGAATTCTGTGGCAGAGCTCCCTCTTGTGGTCACAAGTGGTACTTCGGCTGATTCTCTCTGTGAGCTTCCGTTGGTGGAGGAAAGTGGTACTGCGGCTTCTGAGTTTCCTTCCTCAGGTGATATGGTGAAGTCGTTAGGTGCTACCCTATTTAATTCCACCTAGTGCTTTGATCCTGGCTTCCAGTCTATGTTCTAGTATTGGACCTGTTTCCTCCTGGATCGTTCCTGTGGCCTGCTGCTCTGCATAGCTAAGTTCCTCTTTGCTATTTGTTTGCTGTTTTTTTTTTCTGTCCAGCTTGTCTTTTTGTTTTTTCTGCTTGCTGGAAGCTCTGGGACGCAGAGGGTGTACCTCCGTGCCGTTAGTTCGGTATGGAGGGTCTTTTTGCCCCCTTTGCGTGGTTTTTGTAGGGTTTTGTGTTGACCGCAAAGTTACCTTTCCTATCCTCGCTCTGTTCAGAAAGTTGGGCCTCACTTTGCTAAGTCTATTTCATCTCTACGTTTGTCTTTTCATCTTAACTCACAGTCATTATATGTGGGGGCTGCCTTTTCCTTTGGGGTATTTCTCTGAGGCAAGGTAGGCTTATTTTCTATCTTCAGGCTAGCCAGTTTCTCAGGCCGTGCCGAGTTGCATAAGCAGCGTTAGGCGCAATCCACGGCTGCCTCTAGTGTGGTTGGTTAGGATTAGGGATTGCGGTCAACAGAGTTCCCACGTCTCAGAGCTCGTTCTTGTTTTTTGGGTTATTGCCAGGTCACTGTATGTGCACTGACCTCTATGTCCATTGTGGTACTGAATTACCTTTCATAACAGTACTGGAAGCCAAAAGTACTAATGATTCTCAATAGAGGGAAAAAAAGAAGTTCTGAGACCATTTTTTTTTCTTTGCACTGTGTTTTGCCTTTTTTTTTCCCCTAGAAATTTGGGTAGTTCAGGACACAGGTGTGGACATGGATATTCAGGGTCTGTGCTCTTTATTGGATAATCTCGTTATAAATGTACAAAAGATTCAAGATTTGGTGGTTCAGAAGCCTATGTTAGAACCAAGAATTCCTATTCCTGATTTATTTTATGGTGATAGAGCGAAGTTTGTGAATTTCAAAAATAATTGCAAACTGTTTCTGGCCTTGAAACCTCGCTCCTCTGGTGATCCAGTTCAACAGGTGAGAATTGTTGTTTCTTTTTTGCGTGGCGATCCTCAGGACTGGGCATTTTCCCTTGCGCCAGGGGATCCTGCATTGAGTAATGTTGATGCGTTTTTTCTGGCGCTCGGATTGCTGTACGATGAGCCTAATTCAGTGGATCAGGCAGAGAAGAATTTGCTGGCTCTGTGTCAGGGTCAGGATGAGATAGAGGTATATTGTCAGAAATTTAGAAAGTGGTCTGTACTCACTCAGTGGAATGAAGGTGCGCTCGCAGCTATTTTCAGAAGAGGTCTCTCTGAAGCCCTTAAGGATGTCATGGTGGGATTTCCTATGCCTGCTGGTCTGAATGAGTCTATGTCTTTGGCCATTCAGATCGGTCGACGCTTGCGTGAGCGTAAATCTGTGCACCATTTGGCGGTATTACCTGAGCTTAAATCTGAGCCTATGCAGTGCGATAGGACTTGGACCAGAGTTGCACGGCAAGAACATGGACGTCTGAATGGGCTGTGTTTCTACTGTGGTGATTCCACTCATGCTAGCTCTGATTGTCCTAAGCGAACTAAGCGGTTCGCTAGGTCTGCCACCATTGGTATGGTACAGTCAAAATTTCTTCTGTCCGTTACCTTGATCTGCTCTTTGTCATCGTATTCTGTCATGGCATTTGTGGACTCAGGCGCTGCTCTGAATTTGATGGACTTGGAGTATGCTAGGCGTTGTGGGTTTTTCTTGGAGCCCTTGCAGTGTCCTATTCCATTGAGAGGAATTGATGCTACGCCTTTGGACAAGAATAAGCCTCAGTACTGGACCCAGCTGACCATGTGCATGGCTCCTGCACATCAGGAGGTTATTCGCTTTCTGGTGTTGCATAATTTGCATGATGTGGTCGTGTTGGGGTTGCCATGGCTACAAGTCCATAATCCAGTATTAGATTGGAAATCCATGTCTGTGTCCAGCTGGGGTTGTCAGGGGGTACATGGTGATGTCCCATTTCTGACTATTTCGTCATCCACCCCTTCTGAGGTTCCTGAGTTCTTGTCTGATTACCGGGATATATTTGATGAGCCCAAGTCCGATACCCTACCTCCGCATAGGGATTGTGATTGTGCTATCGATTTGATTCCTGGTAGTAAATTCCCAAAGGGTCGACTGTTTAATTTATCTGTGCCTGAGCACGCCGCTATGCGGAGTTATGTGAAGGAGACTTTGGAGAAGGGGCATATTCGCCCGTCATCGTCGCCATTAGGAGCAGGGTTCTTTTTTGTAGCCAAGAAGGATGGTTCACTGAGACCTTGTATAGATTACCGCCTTCTAAATAAGATTACTGTTAAATTTCAGTACCCTTTGCCATTATTATCTGATTTGTTTGCTCGCATTAAGGGGGCTAGTTGGTTCACCAAGATAGATCTTCGTGGTGCGTATAATCTTGTGCGTATTAAGCGAGGCGATGAGTGGAAAACTGCATTTAATACGCCCGAGGGTCATTTTGAGTATCTTGTAATGCCATTCGGACTTGCCAATGCTCCATCAGTGTTTCAGTCCTTTATGCATGACATCTTCCGAGAGTACCTGGATAAATTCCTGACTGTGTACTTAGATGACATTTTGATCTTCTCGGATGATTGGGAGTCTCATGTGAAGCAGGTCAGAACGGTGTTTCAGGTCCTGCGTGCTAATTCTTTGTTTGTGAAGGGATCAAAGTGTCTCTTTGGTGTCCAGAAGGTTTCATTTTTGGGGTTCATCTTTTCCCCTTCTACTATCGAGATGGACCCTGTTAAGGTCCAAGCCATCCATAATTGGACTCAGCCGACATCTCTGAAAAGTCTGCAAAAGTTCCTGGGCTTTGCTAATTTTTATCGTCGCTTCATCTGTAATTTTTCTAGTATTGCTAAACCATTGACCGATTTGACCAAGAAAGGTGCTGATGTGGTCAATTGGTCTTCTGCTGCTGTGGAAGCTTTTCAAGAGTTGAAGCGTCGTTTTTCTTCTGCCCCTGTGTTGTGTCAACCAGATGTTTCGCTTCCGTTCCAGGTCGAGGTTGATGCTTCTGAGATTGGAGCAGGGGCCGTTTTGTCGCAGAGAAGATCTGATTGCTCGGTGATGAAACCATGCGCCTTCTTTTCCAGGAAGTTTTCGCCTGCTGAGCGAAATTATGATGTGGGCAATTGAGAGTTGCTGGCCATGAAGTGGGCATTCGAGGAGTGGCGTCATTGGCTTGAAGGAGCTAAGCATCGCGTGGTGGTCTTGACTGATCATAAGAACTTGACTTATCTCGAATCCGCCAAGCGCTTGAATCCTAGACAAGCTCGTTGGTCGTTGTTTTTTGCCCGTTTTGACTTTGTGATTTCATATCTTCCGGGCTCTAAAAATGTGAAGGCGGATGCTCTGTCTAGGAATTTTGTGCCCGACTCTCCGGGTGTATCTGAGCCGGTGGGTATCCTCAAAGAGGGAGTAATTGTGTCTGCTATCTCCCCTGATTTGCGGCGGGTGCTGCAAAAATTTCAGGCTGATAAACCTGATCGTTGCCCAGTGGAGAAACTGTTTGTCCCTGATAGGTGGACGAATAAAGTTATCTCTGAGGTTCATTGTTCGGTGTTGGCTGGTCATCCTGGAATCTTTGGTACCAGAGAGTTAGTGGCTAGATCCTTTTGGTGGCCATCTCTGTCACGGGATGTGCGTACTTTTGTGCAGTCCTGTGGGATTTGTGCTCGGGCTAAGCCCTGCTGTTCTCGTGCCAGTGGGTTGCTTTTGCCCTTGCCGGTCCCGAAGAGACCTTGGACACATATCTCTATGGATTTTATTTCAGATCTTCCCGTCTCTCAAAAGATGTCAGTCATTTGGGTGGTCTGTGATCGCTTCTCTAAGATGGTCCATTTGGTACCCTTGTCTAAATTGCCTTCCTCCTCTGATTTGGTGCCATTGTTTTTCCAGCATGTGGTTCGTTTACATGGCATTCCAGAGAATATCGTTTCTGACAGAGGTTCCCAGTTTGTTTCGAGGTTTTGGCGAGCCTTTTGTGGTAGGATGGGCATTGACTTGTCTTTTTCCTCGGCTTTCCATCCTCAGACTAATGGCCAGACCGAACGAACCAATCAGACCTTGGAAACATATCTGAGATGCTTTGTTTCTGCTGATCAGGATGACTGGGTGTCCTTTTTGCCTTTAGCTGAGTTCGCCCTTAATAATCGGGCCAGCTCGGCTACCTTGGTTTCACCATTTTTCTGCAACTCTGGGTTCCATCCTCGTTTCTCTTCAGGGCAGGTTGAGTCTTCGGACTGTCCTGGTGTGGATACTGTGGTGGACAGGTTGCAGCAGATTTGGACTCATGTAGTGGACAATTTGACCTTGTCCCAGGAGAAGGCTCAACTTTTCGCTAATCGCAGATGCTGTGTGGGTCCACGACTTCGGGTTGGGGACTTGGTTTGGTTATCTTCTCGTCATATTCCTATGAAGGTTTCCTCTCCTAAGTTTAAACCTCGTTTTATTGGTCTGTATAGGATTTCTGAGGTTCTTAATCCTGTGTCTTTTCGTCTGACCCTTCCAGATTCTTTTTCCATACATAACGTATTCCATAGGTCATTGTTGCGGAGATACGTGACACTCGTGATTCCATCTGTTGATCCTCCTGCCCCGGTTTTGGTGGAGAGGGAGTTGGAGTATATTGTGGAGAAGATTTTGGATTCTCGTGTTTCTAGACGGAAACTCCAGTATCTGGTTAAGTGGAAGGGTTATGCTCAGGAGGATAATTCCTGGGTCTTTGCCTCTGATGTCCATGCTCCCGATCTTGTTCGTGCCTTTCATATGGCTCATCCTGGTCGTCCTGGGAGCTCTGGTGAGGGTTCGGTGACCCCTCCTCAAGGGGGAGGTACTGTTGTGAATTCTGTGGCAGAGCTCCCTCTTGTGGTCACAAGTGGTACTTCGGCTGATTCTCTCTGTGAGCTTCCGTTGGTGGAGGAAAGTGGTACTGCGGCTTCTGAGTTTCCTTCCTCAGGTGATATGGTGAAGTCGTTAGGTGCTACCCTATTTAACTCCACCTAGTGCTTTGATCCTGGCTTCCAGTCTATGTTCTAGTATTGGACCTGTTTCCTCCTGGATCGTTCCTGTGGCCTGCTGCTCTGCATAGCTAAGTTCCTCTTTGCTATTTGTTTGCTGTTTTTTTTCTGTCCAGCTTGTCTTTTTGTTTTTTCTGCTTGCTGGAAGCTCTGGGACGCAGAGGGTGTACCTCCGTGCCGTTAGTTCGGTACGGAGGGTCTTTTTGCCCCCTTTGCGTGGTTTTTGTAGGGTTTTGTGTTGACCGCAAAGTTACCTTTCCTATCCTCGCTCTGTTCAGAAAGTTGGGCCTCACTTTGCTAAGTCTATTTCATCTCTACGTTTGTCTTTTCATCTTAACTCACAGTCATTATATGTGGGGGCTGCCTTTTCCTTTGGGGTATTTCTCTGAGGCAAGGTAGGCTTATTTTCTATCTTCAGGCTAGCCAGTTTCTCAGGCCGTGCCGAGTTGCATAGGCAGCGTTAGGCGCAATCCGCGGCTGCCTCTAGTGTGGTTGGTTAGGATTAGGGATTGCGGTCAACAGAGTTCCCACGTCTCAGAGCTTGTTCTTGTTTTTTGGGTTATTGCCAGGTCACTGTATGTGCACTGACCTCTATGTCCATTGTGGTACTGAATTACCTTTCATAACACATTTGGCCTACTAGTTTGGTTGGGCCCCACTAACGGTGACTGCCGAGGTGTTCTCCTGGTTTGTTTTCCTGAGCTTCAATCTTCAGGCTTTCGGCCTATATTTTTTATTTTAAACTGCATTTGGCCTACTAGTTTGGTTGGGCCCCACCAACGGTGTCTGCCGCTCCTTGGTGTTGTCCTCCAAGGAAAAAAACTGAGCTTCAATCTTCAGGCTTTCGGCCTATATCAGATATTTCACTGCATATGGCCTACTAGTTTGGTTGGGGCCTACTAATGGTGTCTGCCGCTCCTTTGTGTTCTCCTGTTTTTTTTTCCTGAGCTTCAATCTTCAGGCTTTCGGCCTATATTTTTAATATGAAACTGCATTTGGGCTACTAGTTTGGTTGGGCCTACTAACGGTGTCTGCCTCTCCTTGCTTTTCTCCTCCACTGAACAAAGCTGACCTTCAATCTTCAGGCTTTCGGCCTATATTTACAAATTTTAAACTGCATTTTGCCTACTAGTTTGGTTGGGGCCTACTAACGGTGTCTGCCGCTCTTTGCTGTTCTCCTCCACTGAACAAAGCAGTGCCGCCTGTTTACTACTCTTACCAATTTTGAATCATAGAAAAATTATAGAAAAATTAGTTGGCGCACCACAATGATATCAAATAAATAAATATATATTGGGGGTGCAAAACAATGGCTAATATGCAGAGCAGATAATAAACAAGAAAAGAAAAGCCACTATAATGTATGCACACCACCAAAAGTTATAATAAGTCAAACAAGCTTTATTGGTAACATATAAAAACAATTAAAACCATACACACAAAACTCCCTCCATATACGTGTGCCCAACACTGCTCAATACACAATACTTCCATATAGTAGTAGAAAACATGCACCAAATATGGCAGATAATCAAATAGTATACACATATAATTAATTACTGGCCAAGCCGCCCTGTCCTGATCAGCAAAATATACAGTTAGGGCCAGAAATATTTGGACAGTGACACAAGTTTTGTTATTTTAGCTGTTTACAAAAACATGTTCAGAAATACAATTATATATATAATATGGGCTGAAAGTGCACACTCCCAGCTGCAATATGATAGTTTCCACATCCAAAAGGGAGAAAGGGTTTAGGAATCATAGCTCTGTAATGCATAGCGTCCTCTTTTTCAAGGGACCAAAAGTAATTGGACAATGGACTCTAAGGGCTGCAATTAACTCTGAAGGCGTCTCCCTTGTTAACCTGTAATCAATGAAGTAGTTAAAAGGTCAGGGGTGGATTCCAGGTGTGTGGTTTTGCATTTGGAAGCTGTTGCTGTGAGCAGACAACATGCGGTCAAAGGAACTCTCAATTGAGGTGAAGCAGAACATCCTGAGGCTGAAAAAAAAGAAAAAATCCATCAGAGAGGTAGCAGACATGCTTGGAGTAGCAAAATCAACAGTTGGGTACATTCTGAGAAAAAAGGAATTGACTGGTGAGCTTGGGAACTCAAAAAGGCCTGGGCGTCCACGGATGACAACAGTGGTGGATGATCGCCGCATACTTAATTTGGTGAAGAAGAACCCGTTCACAACATCAACTGAAGTCCAGAACACTCTCAGTGAAGTAGGTGTATCTGTCTCTAAGTCAACAGTAAAGAGAAGACTCCATGACAGTAAATACAAAGGGTTCACATCTAGATGCAAACCATTCATCAATACCAAAAATAGACAGGCCAGAGTTAAATTTGCAGAAAAACACCTCAAGAAGCCAGCTCAGTTCTGGAAAAGTATTCTATGGACAGATGAGACAAAGATCAACCTGTACCAGAATGATGGGAAGAAAAAAGTTTGGAGAAGAAAGGGAACGGCACATGATCCAAGGCACACCACATCCTCTGTAAAACATGGTGGAGGCAACATGATGGCATGGGCATGCATGGCTTTCAATGGCACTGGGTCACTTGTGTTTATTGATGACATAAGAGCAGACAAGAGTAGCCGGATGAATTCTGAAGTGTACCGGGATATACTTTCAGCCCAGATTCAGCCAAATGCTGCAAAGTTGATTGGACGGCGCTTCATAGTACAGATGGACAATGACCCCAAGCATACATCCAAAGCTACCCAGGAGTTCATGAGTGCCAAAAAGTGGAACATTCTGCAATGGCCAAGTCAATCTCCAGATCTAAACCCAATTGAGCATGCATTTCACTTGCTCAAATCCAGACTTAAGACGGAAAGACCCACAAACAAGCAAGACCTGAAGGCTGCGGCTGTAAAGGCCTGGCAAAGCATTAAGAAGGAGAAAACCCAGCGTTTGGTGATGTCCATGGGTTCCAGACTTAAGGCAGTGATTGCCTCCAAAGGATTTGCAACAAAATATTGAAAATAAAAATATTTTGTTTGGGTTATGTTTATTTGTCCAATTACTTTTGACCTCCTAAAATGTGGAGTGTTTGTAAAGAAATGTGTACAATTCCTACATTTTCTATCAGATATTTTTGTTCAACCCTTCAAATTAAATGTTACAATCTGCACTTGAATTCTGTTGTAGAGGTTTCATTTCAAATCCAATGTGGTGGCATGCAGAGCCCAACTCGCGAAAATTGTGTCACTGTCCAAATATTTCTGGCCCTAACTGTATATCTGTCAATAGCAAAACCCTGTCAGGCTGCAGCTTACCCACAGCAAATAGTCCTCCTGGTATATAATGAGTAGGGCACATGCAAATATGGCCAAATAATTACCCCAAATAGGAAGAAGGAGCACGGCTGTCACCCGTCCTGAGCAAAAGAGGGGAACATGCTGCGACAGCTAGAGGGTGATCCAGACAGAAGGCTCACAAAATATAGAGACAATATAGCAAGGAATGGGCAACGGAGGGAGAGCCCAACGCGTATCGCTGTTCAAGACAGCTTCGTCACTTGTCACTTCGTCACTTGTAAATCCAGAGTACCAGTAATACCAATAAGAAGGCTTTACTTACATAGCTAAGTGAAGAGTCCTGGTCCCTCTAACCCCAATGCGCGTTTCGTCCACACTTCTTCAGGGGGCGTATTTTCATTATGGCAGGCTTTGGTGGACCCCGGGTCACTCAATCAATGGTCATAATCAGGTGGTGTCTTATTGATTTGATTAGCTGAGAACTCATCCCACAGTTATGACATCACACCAGAAAAGAAATTACTCTCTAAGCAAGCATTCAGATATACAATACAGTATGCACTACAGTATCAGAAATTAACAAAGGAAAAGAAACAAAGATTTAAAATATAATGATTATATACAGCATTTCTTGGTGCAATTAAATATATCTTTAACAATTGTGTTTTTTATTTTCCTTTTAAAGACGGATGGGTATGCTAATTTGTCTACTGTTTTTCACATTATACTTTAAATTGTTATTTACAGCAAGCTTTTTAACAACCCAGGTTTTAAGTCGCTCTGTGCACACCTGATTTATGGGTTTTTTGAAAGCTTTGCTTTTGCTCTATTAGAATTTTTATTTGCATTGATGGATGTCCAAGAAAACTGCTTTATCTTTAATTAAGTTAATGCCAATGTAATTTTGTAATTTTTCCTACGTAAGATGTTTTACACCAGATGTGGAATGAAATTTTCCCATGCTGATGCCAGAACTTTTGTACCTGTTTGAAATTTATGAGTTACAGGAACATTTCTGAATTTCTTTTGGTCTGCTTTAGGCATTAGCTTCAAAGTTGGCAGCAGAAAAATTTGCTAATACTATTCTTCTTTCAATTTGTATTCTTAACCAGAGACTTACATTTGCTAGGATTACATTGAAAACAAATAAACTTAAACACATGATTCTAATTAGAGACTGGAGAAAGTTTTAAGTTATAGAGAGCTGAGATTTTCCTAAGAGTCTTATAAAATATTGTTGTAAGGAATTAAAGCCCTTTGTAATTTCAATAGATTTTCTTTAAGCAAACTTTGTATCTTATAGATTTGAATATTTCCTTGAGGAAATAGAAGAAGTAGGTTTTCAAATAGATTTCCACTACTAAACTAAAGTTTCTGTTTTGTACTCTGTTCTAGGCAAGTGAAATGCCTTTTTTCTTAAGGAGATATTCAATCAATGAGAAATGTTTAGTATATTACCGTATCAGCAAAGTGGATGAGATTTTTTGGCATTTCACCCTAGCCATTACAAATCATAAATAGACCTGATAAAAAATGTAAATGTGCATAGAAGTTGACCTGCAGTGTTGAGTTTAATCCCTTCCTGACACTGCAATTATCAGTACGTACTATTTTCAAAGTTCTTCCTGCAAATGGATGTACTGGTATATTCAGGTGATTATACAAGTAAAAGAGCTGTTCCCGAAGCGATCACCACTAGGAGCTTGGTTTAAAGGACTCATTCACTACAAGGACAATAACAAAAAAGGTTTCCAGGCTATTAATAACAGCTCACTGCCATTTGCTTAGCCTTTACTGGTTAGTTTATGGGGATCCTAGAGAAAAAATGTTGTAGGGTATCCCTACAAATTCAAACCAAGAAAGGCTAAACAGACAACTGTTAGTTAATATTAATAGCCTGGGAAGGGGCCAGGGATATTGCCCTCACTCCCAGGCTACCAACACCAGCCCTCTGCTGCCCCAGGAATGGTGCATCCAGATGTGCAAAATCTGGCACTTAGCCTCTTTCTTCCCACTTGCCCTGGTGCAGTGGACTATGGGGTAATAGGGTTGCGGTTGATGTCAGCTTTGTATTGTCAGCTGACATTAAGCCAAGAGGTTAGTAATGGAGAGGCGTCTATAAGACACCCCATTACTAACCCCATAGTAAGTTTTGAAGTAAACACACAGCAAGAACAAAATCCTTTACTTGAAATAAATACTCCCCAACCATCTTTTTCACATTTATTACTGTAAAAATGAAAATAATAAAAAACATTTTCCTCACCTGTCCAACGAGAAAATAATCAATATTTGAGCCATGCTATAATTCATCTCTGCTTCATATGGATGTCTTGATGAACGGTGGCATGATGCAACATTCACCATGGCATCCAGGAGACACTGACCTTAGCATCAGAGCGCAGCTTCAGTGATGAGCGGTAGCATCATAAAGGTTACCACCGGTCACTCTCAGCTGTTCCCACGCTCAGTTCACTGTGAGCCAGCAGATGAACTGGGGTAACCTTCATGATGTCACCGCAAGCACTGTGAGAACTTTCTCACAGTGCTAGAGGTGATCTCAATGAGGTCACCACATTTCATGTCTGCAGGTTTTTCACAAGGACTGCATATTGACACAAAAAACAGATGTATGAAGATAGCCTAAGGGCCTAAGTGTACTGCATGTGTGTGCATGTCTGCGTACTGTATGTGTGTGCATATCTGTGAATTGTATGTGTGTGCATCTCTGCATACTGCATGTGTGTGCATGTCTGCATACTGTATGTGTGTACATGTGGAAAAAAGGAAATCCAACTCCTAGAGATAAAATCACTTAACTTTAATAGCATTCATTTAAAATAGAAATAGGCTATAAGACATACAAAAAATGGATATACCGGAAGGAGAGTGCCTGTGTAAACTATATGCGTTTCGAACACACAACTGAAACTAAGAGCACATTGGATCAATCAGAGATCTACAATGAACTTCTGGAGAGAGTTTGCTGCACTGAAAGTAAAGGGGCCAAATAATATTGCACGCCCCACTTTTCAGTTTTTGAATTTCTGCAAAAATTTAAAATAACCAACTTCACAATTGTGTTCCACTTGTTGATTCTTCACCAAAAATTTACATTTGGTATCTGTTAGGAGTCGAGTTTCCTCTGTTGCACAGGGGGAATCTCGATCCGTGTCTGCTGCGGTCTCCCATTCTGCTTCAGCCGCAGTGGGCTCTGCTCAGCGGAGGCGTCGCTCCCAGCGTCTTGCTGGGACTGATTCTGTGCAGGGGGTTACTGCTGCCTTTTCTGGCTCTCCTGTTGTACCCTGCACTGATCTGCGGCGAGCGGGCTTCTCTGGGACTAAGTCCTTATTTGCACACACTGAGCATGCCCAGGGCAAGATCTCCCGTTGGAGATCGAGGGTCACATGCTCAGGCACTGCAGCACATCCCATTGGTCCTCTTGGCAGGTCCTGAAAGGGCAAAACTTCTGTAGCTACTTCCTGTGCTGCAACTATATAAACTGCGCATGACCGCACGGCCATGCGCTAGTATTGTCTTGATATAATGTGTGTGTGTAGATGGATGTATGTCGATGGATGAAAGCTCCTAAGTATCCCTCCCTAGTGTTGTTGACTGCTCGCGGATGATGGTAGCTATCTAGCGCCCGACTAGCCATCTACACGTAACACACATCACAGCGTCCAGTTGCTGTGTCTGCCAGTACGGCGCCGTGCGCTTCCTCTGTGCTTTCCTTACCCAAGCCTGGGTGGTTAGTGGCGTCCGTCAGTGCGGCACCGCACGCACTCTCGTGCCTCTGTTCACTATTTAATAGTTTCCTTACACACCCAGTTGCGGTGTTGTGCCAGCAAGTGGTCTAATCGGACTTCAATCCTGAGTTGGGGTTGTGTTCGCTGACTTCTTGCTCGTGCTCTATGTGCGGTACCGCGGTCCTGTGACGCAACAGGATCGCTTCCTTCACGCAGGGGGAAGTTAACCAAGGGGGTATATTTATAGTCCCGCCATATAGTCCGTCTTACTAGCAGCAGGGTTTATACCTGCACGGTGGACCTCGGACTGTGAACGCACCTCGTTTCATATCGTCTATACTTGGTGCGTTCCGCCAGTTCCTAACATAATACTAGCGCCAAGGTCTGGCTAGTAAATGGCGGAAATTCAGCAATCTTTGCGGTATATCCAGCAGCTGGAGGGTAGGTTGATGGCTCTCGAGAGCTCAACCTTAGCTGTGGATGTTACCGCAGTTGCTGTACATGCTGCTAGCGTGGCTGCAGCAACCTTGTCCACTGCCACCCCTGTTCCGACATTATCTCGCCTCCCGTTGCCAGAAAAATTTTCTGGAGATTGCAAAACTTGTAGGGGATTCGTGAGTCAGTGCTCTATCCACCTCGAGCTCCTGGCTGCACGTTTTCCTACAGAGCAGGCTAAGGTGGGATTTATTGTCTCTCTCTTGTCGGACAGGGCGTTGGAGTGGGCTACGCCGCTGTGGGAGCGTGGTGATCATGTGGTGCAGAGTGCTCCATTGTTTCTGAGCACTCTGAAAAAGGTCTTTTTAGGACCTCAAGTCACCCATGACACAGCGCTCCAACTGCTGGCATTAACTCAGGGTGAGTCCTTGGTCAGCCATTTTTCCGTCCGCTTCCGTACTTTAGCTTCTGAGCTGGAGTGGTCGGATAAAGCCCTTATCCCCATATTTTGGAGGGGCTTGGCTGATCACGTTAAGGACGCTCTGGCCACTAGGGAGATTCCTGCCACACTGGAGGAGTTAATAACTGTCTCTACTCGTATTGACCTCCGTTTTAACGAGCGGAGGTTAGAGCGAGCCCAGTGTAGGCAGAGGTTTCGGCTGGCTCCCACCTTCGCCAAACCTTTGGAATCTCCAATCCAGGCATCTGAGTCACATGAGGCCTTAGAGGTGACACGAGCGGGATCCAAATCTCAGTCTGCCCGTGCACATAGGGTCCGTCATGTTTGCCAGCAGTCAGGACATCTTGACTCCAAGGGTCCTCAGCGGTCGGGGAAACGTCAGCGTCTAGTGGCAGTTGGAGGAGGTACACTAGACATGGCGACGTTTGCCTCAAAGTTGTCCTTCAAGGGGACAATTACCATAGGCCCATCCACTCTTATGGTCGAGCTATGCGTGGATTCTGGGGCAGAGGGTAATTTTATGTCTTCCTCTTTTGCCCAGCGTCACGCAATACCCTTGGTGATGCTCGCCAAGCCTGTAACCGTTCGAGTGGTAAATGGGTCAACACTACCCTCACAGAGTACCCACCAAACCATTCCTTTCACGCTTTCTGTGTCTCCATCACATCAGGAGGTAATCTCCCTATTAGTCATTCCTGAGGGAATTGATGAGGTCCTGTTGGGGATACCATGGCTTCGCTACCATTCTCCTCATATTGAGTGGTCCTCTGGGAGAATTTTGGGATGGAGTAAATCCTGCGAGGGTAGATGTCAGAGGGAGTGCGTTCAGGTTGCTATTACACAGGTACCCGCAGATCTTTCCTCTCTCCCCAAGCACTATTGGCCCTATGCAGACGTGTTCTCCAAAAGAGCTGCGGAGACCCTTCCGCCTCACCGCCTCTATGACTGTCCTATTGACCTCTTGCCTGGTGATGAGCCTCCCCGGGGTCGAGTCTATCCGTTATCTCTCCCTGAGACGGAGGCAATGTCTCAGTACATCCAAGAGAATCTGGCAAGAGGATTCATTAGGAAGTCAGTTTCACCGGCAGGGGCTGGGTTCTTCTTCGTACAGAAGAAGACTGGAGATTTACGTCCATACATAGACTACAGGGGTCTTAACGCCATCACCGCTAAGAACAAGTACCCATTACCCCTGATATCTGAGCTGTTTGATAGGCTACGGGGAGCGAGGATATTTACTAAGTTAGATCTGCGGGGTGCTTACAACCTGATTCGCAACCGTGAGGGGGATGAATGGAAGACGGCTTTTAACACCAGGGATGGGCACTATGAATATCTGGTGATGCCCTTCGGGCTCTGTAATGCCCCAGCCGTTTTCCAAGACTTTGTGAACGACATCTTCCGGGATATGCTCACCACCTCGGTCGTAGTCTATCTGGATGATATTCTCATCTTTTCTCCAGATATTGACTCCCATCGGAGAGATGTTCGCAAAGTCTTCAACCTCTTACGGGCAAACTCCCTCTACGCCAAGTTGGAGAAGTGTGTGTTTGAGAAGGAGTCCTTGCCTTTCCTTGGTTATATCATCTCTGCCCAGGGTTTGGCTATGGATCCTGTCAAGCTACAGGCTGTAATGGACTGGCAGGAACCCCATTCTCTTAAAGCGGTGCAGCGCTTTATGGGGTTCATTAATTACTATCGCCAGTTCATTCCACACTTCTCAACTTTGGTAGCTCCCTTGGTTGCCCTCACCAAGAAGGGAGCAAATCCCAAGTTGTGGTCAGAGGAGGTCTCCAAAGCCTTTCTCTCGATCAAGTCACACTTCGCTAGCGCTCCCATCCTACATCACCCCGATGTTGATAAGCCATTTATCTTGGAGGTGGATGCCTCATCCGTTGGTGCTGGAGCAGTCCTTTTCCAAAAGGATGCTCAAGGTCGGAAGCATCCTTGCTTCTTCTTCTCCAAGACCTTCACACCAGCGGAGAGGAATTATTCCATTGGGGACAGGGAGTTGCTAGCCATGAAGTTGGCTTTTTCAGAGTGGAGACATCTCTTGGAGGGAGCTCGCTTTCCCTTCCAAGTCTTCACTGACCACAAGAACTTGGTATATCTACAAACGGCCCAGCGGCTGAATTCTCGCCAGGCTAGATGGTCCCTGTTCTTCTCCCAGTTCCATTTTACTCTCCATTTCCTCTCCGGGGAGAAGAACGTTCGTGCTGACGCTCTCTCCCGCTCCGTAGTGTCATCGGAGGAGGAGGAGCATCGGCTTATTTTCCCTTCTGAGAGCCTGAGAACTGTAGCTCCGGTTTCGCTAGAGTCTGTGCCCCCGGGCAAGGCTTTCGTACCAGCTAACTTGCAACCGGAGGTTCTCTCTTGGGCTCACTCCTCCAGAGTGGGTGGGCATTTTGGGACCAAGAGGACATCTGAGCTTTTGGCGAGAACATACTGGTGGCCGCATATGGCCCGAGATGTCAGTGACTATATTCAGGCGTGCGTTTCTTGCACCCAGAATCGGTCTCCTCGGCAACGGCCTGCTGGGTTGCTTTACCCTCTACCGGTGGCAGACAGGCCCTGGGAGATGGTCGGGATGGACTTTGTGGTGGGCTTACCCAAGTCGCGTGGCTGCTCCATTATTTGGGTTGTCACCGACCATTTCTCTAAGATGGTGCATTTGGTGCCGCTTCCTCGGTTACCCTCAGCACGGGCCTTGGCGGTGTTGTTCATTAAGCACGTTTTCCGATTGCATGGAATGCAAGATAAGATTGTCAGCGATCGGGGTCCCCAGTTCGCGCCTCGGTTTTGGAGAGAGCTCTGCCGTTTACTCAGCATAGAGTTAAACCTCTCCTCTGCATACCATCCGGAGACGAATGGGTTGGTGGAGAGAACCAACCAGACTCTGGTGACATATTTGCGACATTTCGTCTCTGCTAGGCAGGATGACTGGGCATCTTTGCTACCTTGGGCGGAATTTGCCTTGAACAACGCCGTAGCCGATTCCACTGGTCAAACTCCCTTTCTCCTTAATTGCGGCCAGCATCCGCGTGTCCCTGTGCCCATGCCCGTGCCATCCACCGATTCTAGGGTGGCAGACTGGGCGGTGGAGGCACGTGACATCTGGGACCGCACACAGAATGCCATCCAGGCCTCCAAGGAGAGAATGAGGGTTTCGGCTGATACACACTGGCGCCCCGCTCCGGTCTTTGCTCCTGGCGACTTAGTGTGGCTCTCCGCCCTTAACATCAGGCTGCGAGTTGAGTCCACTAAGTTTGCTCCTCGCTACATTGGCCCGTTTAAGGTTCTGGAACAGGTCAACCCTGTGGTCTACCGTTTGGCTATTCCTCCACGCCTTGGTATCACCGATACTTTTCACGTTTCCCTCTTAAAGGGAACCTGTCACCCCGTTTTTTCAGATTGAGCTATAAATACTGTTAAATAGGGCCTGCGCTGTGTTACTATAGTGTATGTAGTGTACCCTGATTCCCCATGTATGCTGAGAAATACATTACCAAAGTCGCCGTTTTCGCCTGTCAATCAGGCTGGTCAGGTCGGGTGGGCGTGTTCACAGCGCTCTTTTCTTCCCCAGCTTTCCGTTGGTGGCGTAGTGGTGTGCGCATGTCCAATTTCCGAATTCCCTGCGCCCACGTGAAGACACAGCGCGCGATTTGTGCTGTCATCCCTTTCATCGGTGGGGGCGGCCATCTTCCAGGGGCTGCGCGTGCGCAGATGGAGTGCTCTGCTGCACGGGGCTTCAGGAAAATGGCCGCGGGATGCCGCGCGTGCGCACAAGAGATCGCGGTGGCCATTTTCCCAAAGCCGAGTTTGCATCTCTTCACGTGGGCGCAGGGAATTCGGAAATTGGACATGCGCACACCACTACGCCACCAACGGAAAGCTGGGGAAGAAAAGAGCGCTGTGATCACGCCCACCCGACCTGACCAGCCTGATTGACAGGCGAAAACGGCGACTTTGGTAATGTATTTCTCAACATACATGGGGAATCAGGGTACACTACATACACTATAGTAACACACAGCGCAGGCCCTATTTAACAGTATTTATAGCTCAATCTGAAAAAACGGGGTGCAGGTTCCCTTTAAAACCCGTTCATTTGTCCCAGTTTTCTGAGTCATCTGCTGGGACATCGGGTTCATCCACGGATGAGTTTGAGGTGAATGCTATTGTGGGGTGCAAGGTGGTACGTGGCAAGAAATTTTATCTGGTGGACTGGAAGGGTCACGGCCCAGAGGATAGAACCTGGGAGCCTGTGGAGCACATTCGGGCTCCGCTGCTTTTGCAGCTTTTGAGCGTAGTGAGGCTCAGGGAGGGGGGGGGGCCTAGGAGGGGGGGTAATGTTAGGAGTCGAGTTTCCTCTGCTGCACAGGGGGAATCTCGATCCGTGTCTGCTGCGGTCTCCCATTCTGCTTCGGCCACAGTGGGCTCTGCTCAGCGGAGGCGTCGCTCCCAGCGTCTTGCTGGGACTGATTCTGTGCAGGGGGTTACTGCTGCCTTTTCTGGCTCTCCTGTTGTACCCTGCACTGATCTGCGGCGAGCAGGCTTCTCTGGGACTAAGTCCTTATTTGCACACACTGAGCATGCCCAGGGCAAGATCTCCCATTGGAAATCGAGGGTCACATGCTCAGGCACTGCAGCACATCCCATTGGTCCTCTTGGCAGGTCCTGAAAGGGCAAAACTTCTGTAGCTACTTCCTGTGCTGCAACTATATAAACTGCGCATGACCGCACGGCCATGCGCTAGTATTGTCTTGATATAATGTGTGTGTGTAGATGGATGTATGTCGATGGATGAAAGCTCCTAAGTATCCCTCCCTAGTGTTGTTGACTGCTCGCGGATGATGGTAGCTATCTAGCGCCCGACTAGCCATCTGCACGTAACACACATCACAGCGTCCAGTTGCTGTGTCTGCCAGTACGGCGCCGTGCGCTTCCTCTGCGCTTTCCTTACCCAAGCCTGGGTGGTTAGTGGCGTCCGTCAGTGCGGCACCGCATGCACTCTCGTGCCTCTATTCACTATTTAATAGTTTCCTTACACACCCAGTTGCGGTGTTGTGCCAGCAAGTGGTCTAATCGGACTTCAATCCTGAGTTGGGGTTGTGTTCGCTGACTTCTTGCTCGCGCTCTATGTGCGGTACCGCGGTCCTGTGACGCAACAGGATCACTTCCTTCACGCAGGGTGAAGTTAACCCGTGTGTGTATACTTATAGAACCGCCATATAGTCCGTCTTACTAGCAGCAGGGTTTATACCTGCACGGTGGACCTCGGACTGCGAACGCACCTAGTTTCATATCTTCTATACTTGGTGCGTTCCGCCAGTTCCTAACAGTATCTTTACGTTTCAAGCATGATATGTGGGAAAAGGTTGAAAAGTTCCAGGGTGCCGAATACTTTCGCAAGGCTCTGTATATATATAATTGTCTAAGGGGTACTTCCGCCTTTCTGTCCCGGAAATCCCGCATCGCTGATTGGTCTTGGCAGCTGCCTGTCATGGCTACCACGACCAATCCGCGACGGGGCACAGTCCGATTAGTCCCTCCCCTACTCCCCTGCAGTCGGTGCCCAGCACCCACTCCAGAATCCCCTCCAGTCACCGCTTACACAGGGTTAATGGCAGCGGTAACGGCCCGCGGGTACCGCACTCCGTTACCGCTGCTATTAACCCTGTGGGTCCCCAACTATTTACTATTGACTATTTACTCAGAGAAAATCCCCAAAGGATAGATTAGCCCCCCACAAATAATGACTGTGAGAGGAGAAGGAAATGACATACGTAGTATGAAACAAGATTTAGCACAGGAGGCCACTTCTAGCTAAATAGAAATAGTACAGAACAGAACGCTGTGCGGTCAGTAAAAAAAACTAGAAAAAGTCCACCGCAGAGAAATGCAAAAATCTCCACACCTGACTAAAGGTGTGGAGGGCAAACTCTGCTGCCCAGAGCTTCCAGCTTAACTGAATAGATCCATAGTGAAAAGCTGGACAAATAAACAAAAACAAAGAAAGTGCTGAGCAACAAAGTCCACAACAAGAGAACCGCCGAGCCAGAAAGACGATCAGTGAAAACAGCTGCTGAAGCTAAATCCAAGAAGCAGCCATACCACTCAAAACCACAGGAGGGAGCCAAAGAGCAGAACTCACAAAAATGCTACTTACAACCACCGGAGGGAGCCCAAGAACGGAATTCACAACAGTACCCCCCCTTAAGGAGGGGTCACCAAACCCTCACCAGAGCCCCCAGGCCGATCAGGATGAGCCAAATGAAAAGCACGAACCAAATCGGCGGCATGAACATCAGAGGCAACAACCCAAGAATTATCCTCCTGGCCATAACCCTTCCACTTGACAAGATACTGAAGCCTCTGCCTCGAAAAACGAGAATCCAAAATCTTCTCAACCACATTTTCCAACTCCCCCTCAACCAACACCGGGGCAGGAGGATCAACAGATGGAACAACGGGCACCACATATCTCCGCAACAAAGATCTATGGAAAACATTGTGGATGGCAAAAGAGGCTGGAAGGGCCAAACGAAAAGACACAGGATTGATATTCTCAGAAATCTTATAAGGACCAATAAACCGAGGCTTGAACTTAGGGGAAGAAACCTTCATAGGAACATGACGAGAGGACAACCAAACCAAATCCCCCACACGAAGCCGAGGACCAACACACCGACGGCGGTTAGCAAAACGCTGAGCCTTTTCCTGGGACAACGTCAAATTGTCTACCACATGAGCCCAAATCCGCTGTAACCTGTCCATCACAGAATCAACACCAGGACTATGAGAAGGCTCAACCTGCCCTGAAGAAAAACAAGGATGGAAACCAAAATTACAAAAGAAAGGCGAAACCAAAGTAGCCGAACTGGCCCGATTATTAAGGGCAAAATCGGGCATCGGCAAGAAAGTAACCCAATCATCCTGATCAGCAGACACAAAGCATCTCAAATAGGTTTCCAAGGTCTGATTAGTTCACTCAGTTTGGCCATTGGTCTGAGGATGGAACGCCAAAGAAAAAGACAAATCAATACCCATCCTAGCACAAAAGGCCCGCCAAAACCTAGAAACAAACTGGGAACCTCTGTCAGACACAATATTCTCCGGAATGCCATGCAAACGAACCACATGCTGAAAAAACAACGGAACCAAATCAGAGGAGGAAGGCAACCTAGGCAAAGGTACCAAATGGACCATTTTAGAGAACCGGTCACAAACCACCCAGATAACAGACATCCTCTGGGATACAGGAAGATCCAAAATAAAATCCATGGAAATATGCGTCCAAGGCCTCTCCGGGACGGGCAAAGGCAAAAGCAACCCACTAGCGCGGGAACAGCAAGGCTTGGTTCTGGCGCAAGTCCAACAGGACTGCACAAAAGCACGGACATCACGCGACAAGGAGGCCACCAAAAGGACCTAGCAACCAAATCTCTGGTACCAAAAATCCCAGGATGACCAGCCAACACTGAACAATGGACCTCAGAAATCACCTTACTCGTCCATCTATCAGGAACAAACAGCTTCCCCACAGGACAGCGGTCAGGCCTATCAGCCTGAAATTCCTGAAGCACCCGCCGCAAATCAGGGGAGATGGCAGAAAGAATCACCCCTTCCTTAAGAATGCCAACCGGCTCAAGGACTCCAGGAGATCCAGCAAAAAACTCCTAGAGAGGGCATCCGCCTTAACATTCTTAGATCCTGGAAGATATGAGACCACAAAATCAAAATGGGAGAAAAACAAGGACCACCGAGCCTGTCTAGGGTTCAGCCGCTTGGCCGACTCAAGGTAAATCAAATTCTTATGATCGGTCAAGACCACAATGCGGTGCTTGGCTCCCTGAAGCCAATGTTGCCACTCCTCAAATGCCCACTTCATAGCCAACAACTCCTGATTGCCGACATCATAATTGCGTTCCGCAGGCGAAAACTTTCGGGAAAAGAAGGCACATGGCTTCATCAAGGAACCATCAGTATTCCTCTGTGACAAAACGGCCCCTGCCCCAATCTCAGAAGTGTCAACCTCAACCTGAAAAGGAAGAGAAACATCCGGTTGACGCAACACAGGGGCAGAAGTAAATCGGTGTTTAAGCTCCTGAAAGGCCTCAACAGCCTCAGAGGACCAATTAGTCACATCAGCGCCTTTCTTCATAAAATCGGTCAGGGGTTTAACCACACTAGAGAAGTTGGCAATGAAACGGCGATAAAAATTAGCAAAGCCCAAATATTTCTGAAGGCTCTTCACAGATGTAGGTTGAATCCAGTCATGAATGGCTTGGACCTTAACAGGATCCATTTCTATAGACGAAGGAGAAAAAATAAACCCCAAAAAAGAGACCTTCTGAACTCCAAATAGGCACTTAGACCCCTTCACAAATAGTGCATTATCACGAAGGATCTGGAATACCATCCTGACATGCTTCACATGAGACTCCCAATCATCGGAAAAAATCAAAATATCATCCAAATACACAATCAGGAATTTGTCAAGATAATTGCAGAAAATATCATGCATGAAAGACTGGAACACAGATGGAGCATTAGCGAGCCCAAATGGCATCACATGGTATTCAAAATGGCCTTCGGGCGTATTAAATGCAGTCTTCCATTCGTCACCCTGTTTAATACGAACAAGATTATATGCTCCTCGAAGGTCAATCTTGGTAAACCAACTAGCCCCCTTAATCCTAGCAAACAAATCAGAGAGCAAAGGTAAAGGATATTGGAATTTGACCGTGATCTTATTAAGAAGGTGATAATCAATACAGGGTCTTAAGGAGCCATCCTTCTTGGCAACAAAAAAGAATCCCGCTCCCAATGGTGACGAAGACAGCCGAATATGCCCCTTCTCTAAAGACTCCTTAACATAGCTCCGCATGGCGGCATGCTCTGGCACAGACAGGTTGAAAAGTCGGCCCTTAGGGAACTTACAGCCAGGAATCAAGTCAATAGCACAATCACAGTCCCTGTGTGGTGGAAGGGAACTGGACTTGGGCTCATCGAATACATCCTGGAAATCTAACAAAAATTCAGGAACATCAGAAGAGGGGGAAGAGGAAATTGACATCAAAGGAACGTCACTATGTACCCCTTGACAACCCCAACTAGTCACAGACATTGATTTCCAATCCAGCACTGGATTGTGTACTTGTAACCATGGAAAACCCAGTACAACAACATCATGTAAATTATGCAACACCAGAAAACGGCAATCTTCCTGATGTGCAGGAGCCGTGTACATAGTCATCTGCGTCCAGTACTGAGGTTTATTCTTGGCCAATGGTGTAGCATCAATACCCCTCAAGGGTATGGGACTCTGCAAAGGCTGCAAAGAAAACCACAGCGCCTAGCGAATTCTAAGTCCATTAAGTTCAGAGCAGCGCCTGAATCCACAAATGCCATGACAGAAAAAGATGACAATGAGCAAATCAGGGTCACAGACAGGAGAAACTTAGGCTGCACAGTACTAATGGTAACAGATCTAGCGACCCTCTTAATACGCTTAGGCTAGGGTCACATTGCGTTAGTGCAATCCGTTTAGCGCAAGCGCTAGCGGATTGCGCTAACGCAATGTTTTCTATGGGGCTGCGGTCGGGGTCGCGGTAACATCCCCGCTCTTGCAGATCCCCGATCTGCGAGAGCGGGGAACGGACCGCGGGCGCGCCTCGGACGCTGCTTGCAGCGTCCGAGGCGCGCCAGGAATCACCGGCGCGTCGCTAGCGCGTGCCGAACATGGCACGCGCTAGTGAAGCGCGTTCCCATTGCCTTCAATGGGCGCGTTAACGGACGCGTTGCACGGCGTTAATTTCGCCGTGCAACGCTGTCCGTTAAACGCGGTCCCATAACGCAATGGGAACCCAGCCTTAGGGCAATCAGAAATAGTATGAACAGAATCACCACAGTAAAAAAACACAGCCCATTCTGACGTCTGTGTCCCCTCTGTTCCGCTCTAGTCAAAATCCTATCACATTGCATGGGCTCAGGACTTTGCTTAGAGGACACTGCCATATGGTGCACCACTTTGCGTTCGCGCAGGCGCCGATCAATCTGAATGGCCAGAGACATAGATTCGCTCAAACCAACAGGCGTGGGAAACCCCACCATAACATCTTTAAGGGCTTCAGAAAGACCCTTTCTGAAAATTGCTGCCAGAGCATCCTCATTCCATTTAGTGAGCACAGACCATTTTCTAAATTTCTGGCAGTATAATTCTGCCGCTTCCTGACCCTGACACAGGGCCAACAGTGTTTTCTCAGCATGCTCTACAGAGTTAGGTTCGTCATACAATAATCAGAGCGATTGAAAAAATGCATCTACATTAAGCAATGCCGGATTCCCTGACTCAAGTGAGAATGCCCAGTCCTGAGGGTCGCCACGCAGTAGAGAAATAACTATCTTTACTTGCTGAACGGGGTCACCAGAGGAACGGGGTTTCAGAGCAAAAAACAATTTGCAGTTATTTTTAAAGTTCAAAAACGTAGATCTATCCCCGTAAAACAAATCCAGAGTAGGAATTCTAGGCTCTAAGGCCGGAGTCTGAACCACATAATCTTGAATACTCTGTACTCTTACAGCAAGCTGATCCACACGAGAAAACAAACCCTGAACATCCCTGCCTGCATCCAAATCCAGAATCACCCAGAGATCAAGAGGAAGGAAAAAGACAAAACAAACTAAAGAAAAAAAATGGCTCAGAACTCTTTTTATCTTCCTTCTTTTGAGAGGCATTCAGCTCATTTTTGGCCAGTTGTACTGTTATGATCTGGTGATTAGGGAGCGACATGCGTCTAGCTCTGAGCAGGTGGCAACTATACTGACCGCAGTCCCTAAGCTCAACACAACACTAGAAGTAGCCGTGGAATGCTCCTAACTCGGCCTAGGCATCTCGTCACAGCCTAAGAGCTAACTACCCCTAAAGATAGAAGCAGGAAAACTATCTTGCCTCAGAGAAAATCCCCAAAGGATAGATTAGCCCCCCACAAATAATGACTGTGAGAGGAGAAGGAAATGACATACGTAGTATGAAACAAGATTTAGCACAGAAGGCCACTTCTAGCTAAATAGAAATAGTACAGAACAGAACGCTGTGTGTGGTCAGTAAAAAAAAAACTAGAAAAAGTCCACCGCAGAGAAATGCAAAAATCTCCACACCTGACTAAAGGTGTGGAGGGCAAACTCTGCTGCCCAGAGCTTCCAGCTTAACTGAATAGATCCATACTGAAAAGCTGGACAAATGAACAAAAACAAAGAAAGTGCTGAACAACAAAGTCCACAACAAGAGAACCGCAAAAGGACAAGCAAGGACTTAGCTTTGATGAACTGGTCAGAGTGTCAGGAAAGTACAAAGAGCAATGACTCCAGGCAGGAACAATTGACAACTGGCATTGAATGAGGGATAAGGCCAGACTAGTATAGCTGAGCCAGAAAGACGATCAGTGAAAACAGCTGCTGAAGCTAAATCCAAGAAGCAGCCATACCACTCAAAACCACAGGAGGGAGCCAAAGAGCAGAACTCACAAAAATGCTACTTACAACCACCGGAGGGAGCCCAAGGGTGGAATTCACAACAGTATGTGAGTATGTTTATTATGTGTATGTTTTATTTTTTATTTTAAGTCTCTATACTACGTGGCTCTGTGCTGCATACTCCGTCACTGTGCAATATACTACATGACTGGCCAATATACTACGTGGCTGGGCAATATACTATGTGTCTCTGTGCTGTATACTTCATAACTGTGCAATATGCTACGTGACTGGGCAATATACTACGTGGCTGGGCAATATACTATGTGACTGGGCAATATACTACGTGGCTGGGCAATATAGTACGTGACTGGGCAATATACTGCATGACTGGGCGATATTCTATGTGGCTGGGCAATATACTACGTGGCTGGGCAATATACTACGTGGATGAGCAATATACTACGTGACTGGGCAATATACTACGTGACTGGGCAATATACTACGTGGCTGGCCAATATACTACGTGGCTGGGCAATATACTATGTGGCTGTGCAATATACTGCCTGACTGGGCAATATACTACGTGGCTGGCCAATATACTACTTGGCTGGCAAAGACAGCACTCCAACTGTGTCAGATGGAAAAAAGGGTCTGCCCCACTCATCCTGGGCAATGTTTCAGCTCCTCCTGAGCCTTTGTATATATATATATATATATATATATATATACAGTGGGGCAAAAAAGTATTTAGTCAGTCAGCAATAGTGCAAGTTCCACCACTTAAAAAGATGAGAGGCGTCTGTAATTTACATCATAGGTAGACCTCAACTATGGGAGACAAACTGAGAAAAAAAAATCCAGAAAATCATATTGTCTGTTTTTTTAACATTTTATTTGCATATTATGGTGGAAAATAAGTATTGCAATGCATTAACCTAACGATCCCTGTGTGGCCTATTTATAATTAAAAAAAAAAAAAAAAGGTTCCTCGCATCATGTTCTCATACACTTTATGCAGTATTAGCCCTCTGTGTCTGTACTGCTACATACTTAGGCAGTTAACTGGTTCATGCAGCTTTACATGAACACCTGAGCCTTACACTATAGCTGGTCCGAATAACTAAAGCAATTGTTACCATCCACCTCTCGTGTCTCCCCTTTTCCCCATAGTTTGTAAGCTTGCGAGCAGGGCCCTCACTCCTCCTGGTATCTGTTTTGAACTGTATTTCTGTTATGCTGTAATGTCTATTGTCTGTACAAGTCCCCTCTATAATTTGTAAAGCGCTGCGGAATATGTTGGCGCTATATAAATAAAAATTATTATTATTATTATTATTATTATATTTGGTCAGAAACAAACAATCAAGATTTCAGGCTCTCACAGACCTGTAACTTCTTCTTTAAGAGTCTCCTCTTTCCTCCACTCATTACCTGTAGTAATGGCACCTGTTTAAACTTGTTATCAGTATAAAAAGACACCTGTGCACACCCTCAAACAGTCTGCCTCCAAACTCCACTATGGTGAAGACCAAAGAGCTGTCAAAGGACACCAGAAACAAAATTGTAGCCCTGCACCAGGCTGGGAAGACTGAATCTGCAATAGCCAACCAGCTTGGAGTGAAAAAATCAACAGTGGGAGCAATAATTAGAAAATGGAAGACATACAAGACCACTGATAATCTCCCTCGATCTGGGGCTCCACGCAAAATCCCACCCCGTGGGGTCAGAATGATCACAAGAACGGTGAGCAAAAATCCCAGAACCACGCGGGGGGACCTAGTGAATGAACTGCAGAGAGCTGGGACCAATGTAACAAGGCCTACCATAAGTAACACACTACGCCACCATGGACTCAGATCCTGCAGTGCCAGACGTGTCCCACTGCTTAAGCCAGTACATGTCCGGGCCCGTCTGAAGTTTGCTAGAGAGCATTTGGATGATCCAGAGGAGTTTTGGGAGAATGTCCTATGGTCTGATGAAACCAAACTGGAACTGTTTGGTAGAAACACAACTTGTCGTGTTTGGAGGAAAAAGAATACTGAGTTGCATCCATCAAACACCATACCTACTGTAAAGCATGGTGGTGGAAACATCATGCTTTGAGGCTGTTTCTCTGCAAAGGGGCCAGGACGACTGATCCGGGTACATGAAAGAATGAATGGGGCCATGTATCGTGAGATTTTGAGTGCAAACCTCCTTCCATCAGCAAGGGCATTGAAGATGAAACGTGGCTGGGTCTTTCAACATGACAATGACCCAAAGCACACCGCCAGGGCAACGAAGGAGTGGCTTCGTAAGAAGCATTTCAAGGTCCTGGAGTGGCCTAGCCAGTCTCCAGATCTCAACCCTATAGAAAACCTTTGGAGGGAGTTGAAAGTCCGTGTTGCCAAGCGAAAAGCCAAAAACATCACTGCTCTAGAGGAGATCTGCATGGAGGAATGGGCCAACATACCAACAACAGTGTGTGTCAACCTTGTGAAGACTTACAGAAAACGTTTGACCTCTGTCATTGCCAACAAAGGATATATTACAAAGTATTGAGATGAAATTTTGTTTCTGACCAAATACTTATTTTCCACCATAATATGCAAATAAAATGTTAAAAAAACAGACAATGTGATTTTCTGGATTTTTTTTTCTCAGTTTGTCTCCCATAGTTGAGGTCTACCTATGATGTAAATTACAGACGCCTCTCATCTTTTTAAGTACAGCACTATTGCTGACTGACTAAATACTTTTTTGCCCCACTGTATATATATATATATATATATATATATATATATATATATATATATACAGGTTGGGCCATTTATATGGATATACCTAAAAATAAAATGGTAATGGTTGGTGATATCAACTTCCTGTTTGCGACACATTAGTACATGGTAGGCGAAAAACTTTTCAAGATGGGTGGTGACCGTGGCGGCCATTTTGAAGTAGGCCATTTTGGATCCAACTTTATTTTTTACAATGGGAAGATGGTCATGTGACACATCAAACTTATTGTGAATTTTGCAAGAAAAACAATGGTGTGCTTGGTTTTAACCTCTCACATTTATGTAAATATTTTATTGTATCATTTCATGGGACAACAATGAAGAAATGAAGACCCAGGAAAACATACTCAGATGGGAGGTAAGAACATTTCTAAAGCAATCCACAGCGAGGAGATTGGAACAAAACAAAATCCTCTAAACTGCATGCTCGCAAACACCAGAAGCCTGACAAACAAGATGGAAGAACTAGAAGCAGAAATATCTACAGGTAACTTTGACATAGTGGGAATAACCGAGACATGGTTAGATGAAAGCTATGACTGGGCAGTTAACTTACAGGGTTACAGTCTGTTTAGAAAGGATCGTAAAAATCGGAGAGGAGGAGGGGTTTGTCTCTATGTAAAGTCTTGTCTAAAGTCCACTTTAAGGGAGGATATTAGCGAAGGAAATGAGGATGTCGAGTCCATATGGGTCGAAATTCATGGAGGGAAAAATGGTAACAAAATTCTCATTGGGGTCTGTTACAAACCCCCAAATATAACAGAAACCATGGAAAGTCTACTTCTAAAGCAGATAGATGAAGCTGCAACCCATAATGAGGTCGTGGTTATGGGGGACTTTAACTACCCGGATATTAACTGGGAAAGTGAAACCTGTGAAACCCATAAAGGCAACAGGTTTCTGCTAATAACCAAGAAAAATTATCTTTCACAATTGGTGCAGAATCCAACCAGAGGAGCAGCACTATTAGACCTAATACTATCTAATAGACCTGACAGAATAACAAATCTGCAGGTGGTTGGGCATCTAGGAAATAGCGACCACAATATTGTACAGTTTCACATGTCTTTCACTAGGGGGACTTGTCAGGGAGTCACAAAAACACTGAACTTTAGGAAGGCAAAGTTTGACCAGCTTAGAGATGCCCTTAATCTGGTAGACTGGGACAATATCCTCAGAAATAAGAATACAGATAATAAATGGGAAATGTTTAAGAACATCCTAAATAGGCAGTGTAAACGGTTTATACCTTGTGGGAATAAAAGGACTAGAAATAGGAAAAACCCAATGTGGCTAAACAAAGAAGTAAGACAGGCAATTAACAGTAAAAAGAAAGCATTTGCACTACTAAAGCAGGATGGCACCATTGAAGCTCTAAAAAACTATAGGGAGAAAAATACTTTATCTAAAAAACTAATTAAAGCTGCCAAAAAGGAAACAGAGAAGCACATTGCTAAGGAGAGTAAAACTAATCCCAAACTGTTCTTCAACTATATCAATAGTAAAAGAATAAAAACTGAAAATGTAAGCCCCTTAAAAAATATTGAGGGAAGAATGGTTGTAGATGACGAGGAAAAAGCTAACATATTAAACACCTTCTTCTCCACGGTATTCACGGTGGAAAATGAAATGCTAGGTGAAATCCCAAGAAACAATGAAAACCCTATATTAAGGGTCACCAATCTAACCCAAGAAGAGGTGCGAAATCGGCTAAATAAGATTAAAATAGATAAATCTCCGGGTCCGGATGGCATACACCCACGAGTACTAAGGGAACTAAGTAATGTAATAGATAAACCATTATTTCTTATTTTTAGGGACTCTATAGCGACAGGATCTGTTCCGCAGGACTGGCGCATAGCAAATGTGGTGCCAATATTCAAAAAGGGCTCTAAAAGTGAACCTGGAAATTATAGGCCAGTAAGTCTAACCTCTATTGTTGGTAAAATATTTGAAGGGTTTCTGAGGGATGTTATTCTGGATTATCTCAATGAGAATAACTGTTTAACTCCATATCAGCATGGGTTTATGAGAAATCGCTCCTGTCAAACCAATCTAATCAGTTTTTATGAAGAGGTAAGCTATAGGCTGGACCACGGTGAGTCATTGGACGTGGTATATCTCGATTTTTCCACAGCGTTTGATACCGTGCCGCACAAGAGGTTGGTACACAAAATGAGAATGCTTGGTCTGGGGGAAAATGTGTGTAAATGGGTTAGTAACTGGCTTAGTGATAGAAAGCAGAGGGTGGTTATAAATGGTATAGTCTCTAACTGGGTCGCTGTGACCAGTGGGGTTCCGCAGGGGTCGGTATTGGGACCTGTTCTCTTCAACATATTCATTAATGATCTGGTAGAAGGTTTACACAGTAAAATATCGATATTTGCAGATGATACAAAACTATGTAAAGCAGTTAATACAAGAGAAGATAGTATTCTGCTACAGATGGATCTGGATAAGTTGGAAACTTGGGCTGAAAGGTGGCAGATGAGGTTTAACAATGATAAATGTAAGGTTATACACATGGGAAGAAGGAATCAATATCACCATTACACACTGAATGGGAAACCACTGGGTAAATCTGACAGGGAGAAGGACTTGGGGATCCTAGTTAATGATAAACTTACCTGGAGCAGCCAGTGCCAGGCAGCAGCTGCCAAGGCAAACAGGATCATGGGGTGCATTAAAAGAGGTCTGGATACACATGATGAGAGCATTATACTGCCTCTGTACAAATCCCTAGTTAGACCGCACATGGAGTACTGTGTCCAGTTTTGGGCACCGGTGCTCATGAAGGATATAATGGAACTAGAGAGAGTACAAAGGAGGGCAACAAAATTAATAAAGGGGATGGGAGAACTACAATACCCAGATAGATTAGCGAAATTAGGATTATTTAGTCTAGAAAAAAGACGACTGAGGGGCGATCTAATAACCATGTATAAGTATATAAGGGGACAATACAAATATCTCGCTGAGGATCTGTTTATACCAAGGAAGGTGACGGGCACAAGGGGGCATTCTTTGCGTCTGGAGGAGAGAAGGTTTTTCCACCAACATAGAAGAGGATTCTTTACTGTTAGGGCAGTGAGAATCTGGAATTGCTTGCCTGAGGAGGTGGTGATGGCGAACTCAGTCGAGGGGTTCAAGAGAGGCCTGGATGTCTTCCTGGAGCAGAACAATATTGTATCATACAATTATTAGGTTCTGTAGAAGGACGTAGATCTGAGGATTTATTATGATGGAATATAGGCTGAACTGGATGGACAAATGTCTTTTTTCGGCCTTACTAACTATGTTACTATGTTACTATGTTAAATCACATTTTGGTATAATGTGAAGTAGTCTGGGTACAGCTTGTATAGCAGAGTACAGCGGTAGGGCAGTATTCCAAAATTAAAATGACCACAAACACACTTCCAAGATGACCACTGCCTTGCTAAAGAAACTGAGGTTAAAGGTGATGGACTGGGCAAGCAAGGCTGCAGACCTAAACATTACTGAGCATCTGTGGCTTCCTAAAATAATAGGTGGAGGAGCACAAGTTCTCTAACATCCACCAACTCCATGATGTTGTCATGCAGGAGTGGAAGAGAATTCCATTGGCCACCTAAGACGCTATAGTGAACTTCATGCCCAAGAGAGTTAAGGCAGTGCTTGTAAACAATGGTGGCCACTACGGTTGAGCGACTTTTCCTTTTTTGAGGTCGAGTAGGGTTTTGCGAAACCCGACTTTCTCAAAAGTCGAGTCGAGTGAAATCGGCCGATTATCTTGAAAAGTCGGGGTCGGGGGATCGGCCGAAACACGAAACCCAATGCAAGTCAATGGGAAATCTCCATATATTTATATTTACTTCAGCGCGATATAGCAGAAAAGCCGGTAATTCAATTGCTGGCTTTTCATTTCTCCTTCCTAAACCCGACATGATATGAGACATGGTTTACATACAGTAAACCATGTTATATTCCCATTTTTTTTTTGCATATTCCACACTACTAATTTTAGTAGTGTGTATGTGCAAAATGTGGGTGCTGTAGCTAATAAAATTAAGGGTTAAATAGCGGAAAAAATTGGCGTGGGCTCCCGTAATTTTCTCCGCCAGAGTGGTAAAGCCAGTGACTGAGGGCAGATATTAACAGCCTGGAGAGTTTCCACGGTTATTGGCCCCCCCTGGCTAAAAACATCTGCCCCCAGCCACCCCAGAAAAGGCACATCTGGAAGATGGGCCTATTCTGGCACTTGGCCACTCTCTTCCCATTCCCGTGTATCAGTGGGATATGGGGTAATGAAGGGTTAATGTCACCTTGCTATTGTAAGGTGACATTAAGCCAGATTAATAATGGAGAGGTGTCAATTATGACACCTATCCATTATTAATCCAATTGTATGAAATGGTTAAGAAAAACACACACACATTATTACAAAGTCTTTTAATGAAAGAAAGACACAGGTTGTTGTAATATTTTATTAGACTCTTAATCCACCTGAAGACCCTCGCTCTATAACAAAGGAAAAATAAAAAAAACAACAATATCCCATACCTTCCGATGATCTGTCCCGTCCCACGCTGTAAATCCATCTGAAGGGGTTAAATAATTTTACACCCAGGAGCTTTGCTAATGCAGCGGTGCTCGTGGCTGTAAAACCCCAGCAAATGAATGGAAACTAGGTCAATGACCTGTAGTTACCTTCATTCGCGGTGAAGGAGCCCATGATGCCACTCTTCAGAGGAGATTCAAACAGGAGAACAACTTGCAAGTGGCCACTTTAAGTAGCTTTTCTCCTGATTGCATACACCTGGCTATGAAGCTCAAACCTCAATGAGGTTAGAAAACAAAAAAAGTGCTTTAGTAAGTCAGTAAAAAGTAGGTAGGAGTATTTACATAGCAACATAGTAACATAGTTAGTAAGGCCGAAAAAAGACATTTGTCCATTCAGTTCAGCCTATATTCCATCATAATAAATCCCCAGATCTACGTCCTTCTACAGAACCTAATAATTGTATGATACAATATTGTTCTGCTCCAGGAAGACATCCAGGCCTCTCTTGAATCCCTGGACTGAGTTCGCCATCACCACCTCCTCAGGCAAGCAATTCCAGATTCTCACCGCCCTAACAGTAAAGAATCCTCTTCTATGTTGGTGGAAAAACCTTCTCTCCTCCAGACGCAAAGAATGCCCCCTTGTGCCCGTCACCTTCCTTGGTATAAACAGATCCTCAGCGAGATATTTGTATTGTCCCCTTATATACTTATACATGGTTATTAGATCGCCCCTCAGTCGTCTTTTTTCTAGAGTAAATAATCCTAATTTCGCTAATCTATCTGGGTATTGTAGTTCTACCATCCCCTTTATTAATTTTGTTGCCCTCCTTTGTACTCTCTCTAGTTCCATTATATCCTTCCTGAGCACCGGTGCCCAAAACTGGACACAGTACTCCATGTGTGGTCTAACCAGGGATTTGTACAGAGGCAGTATAATGCTCTCATCATGTGTATCCAGACCTCTCTTAATGCACCCCATGATCCTGTTTGCCTTGGCAGCTGCTGCCTGGCACTGACTGCTCCAGGTAAGTTTATCATTAACTAGGATCCCCAAGTCCTTCTCCCTGTCAGATTTACCCAGTGGTTTCCCGTGCAGTGTGTAATGGTGATATTGATTCCTTCTTCCCATGTGTATAACCTTACATTTATAATTGTTAAACCTTATCTGCCACCTTTCAGCCCAAGTTTCCAACTTATCCAGATCCATCTGTAGCAGAATGCTATCTTCTCTTGTATTAACTGCTTTACATAGTTTTGTATCATCTGCAAATATCGATATTTTACTGTGTAAACCTTCTACCAGATCATTAATGAATATGTTGAAGAGAACAGGTCCCAATACCGACCCCTGCGGTATCCCACTGGTCACAGCGACCCAGTTAGAGACTATACCATTTATAACCACCCTCTGCTTTCTATCACTAAGCCAGTTTCTAACCCATTTACACACATTTTCCCCCAGACCAAGCATTCTCATTTTGTGTACCAACCTCTTGTGCGGCACGGTATCAAACTCTGTGGAAAAATCGAGATATACCACGTCCAATGACTCACCGTGGTCCAGCCTATAGCTTAAAACATGAAAAATGATAAGGGTGCCCATACTTATGCACCTGTCAAATTTTGTTTGAATGCAGATTGCACATTTTGTGTTAGTACAATAAACCTCATTTCAAGGCAGAAACATTACTGTGTCCAACAGTTATTAGATATATGAAACTGAAATAGCTCCAAAAAAAACAATTTTTATAAAACATTAAGCTTATAATTAATAGTGGTGCCCAAACTTTTTCATATAACTGTGTATGTATATATATATATATATATATATATATATATATATATATATATATATATATATATATATATGTATATATGTATATATATATATATATATATATATATCTTGCAAGATCATTTTGAAATTCCTTTTTAAAATATGCAAAGGACCCTTGTAAATCTGCCATTCAAAAGAAAGTATTCTAAATAGCTTGGAGGAAGAACAAACCTTTCCTATTCTTCTTTGTACACAACATATTTCATCATTAGCACAATGCTTCCTTTAGGCTATAAAAAACAATCTTATAAGCACAGTAAGCTTCATGTCATCTTCAATATTCTATGTATAGTAGAGAAAGTCAAATATGTCAGTGTGCATAATATAGTTATAGTCCCAAAAAAAGTGGCCTGGAGTGATAGGGGTGAATCAGTTTCATTGAGTTTCACTACAGAGATGATATTTCTGCTTGCGTTCATTTACACAATACCAGAAGCACATAAGTCGCAGCATACAGGTAGTTGGGACAGCCTTGAATTAGAGTAGAAATATATTGTTCATATAAGTATACCTTATTTGATAGATATCATCCTAAACTGAGTAAACTATCTTGTATCCATCATCTGAGCTTATAGTATAAGCATATTGGCTACAATCACACATCCTTGTGTCATGTCAATGTACTGACCGTCTTTTTTTCCTTGGACACTATGGCTAGTTTCACATTTGCGTTTAAAAACGCAGCGTTTTAAACGCAAACGCAGGTGGAGAAAAAAACGCATGTAAACGCGTGCAAACACTGTGTTTTTTAGACGCATGCGTTTCTGCATGTGGTAAAAAAAACGCGGCGTTTTGACGCGTTTACATGCGTTTTTTCCTGCGTTTGCATTTTTTAAACACATGATGAGAAGTGTGTGACAGCAGCCAATCATCAAAATCAACTAGAAAACCCACTATAAACAGAAATAGCTAGGGTTAGGGTTAGGGTTAGGGTTAGGATCCCTAGGGTTAGGGTTAGGGTTAGGATCCCTAGGGTTAGGGTTAGGGTTAGGGTTAGGATCCCTAGGGTTAGGGTTAGGATCCCTAGGGTTTAGGGTTAGGGTTAGGGTTAGGATCCCTAGGGTTAGGGTTAGGGTTAGGATCCCTAGGGTTAGAGTTAGGGTTAGGGTTTGGATCCCTTTATCATCTTTATGGTGGGGGGTGGCTTATCAGTGTGTATTCTTGTTTTTTTCTATTGAAACGCATGCGTTTAAAAACGCAAGCAAACGCATGTGCTTAAAAACGCATGCGTTTACATAGACAGCAATACGTTTTTTTGCGGCAAAAAAAGCATGCGTTTTTTGCGGCAAAAAAAGCCTCTAGAAATTACTACATGTTGCATTTCTGCAACAAAACACAAGCATAGAAACGACGCATGCATCGTCAAACGCAGCAAAACGCATGCGTTTTTAATGTTAAGTATAGGAAAAAAAACGCATGCTTTTTTTTTATTGCGCTAAAACGCAGCCGCAAAAAACGCAAATATGAAACCAGCCTAACCCACAGAGTTTTCATTGTTTCATACACAATTGTCACTCATCTTCTTTCTTTAACCTCCTCTTTCAGCCTTGCACAACTTACTAACTTTCTTAATTATGAGGATAGGAATACTCTAGACCTGGTCTCCCAGCTCTGCTCTGTGTGTGACTTTACTAACTCCCCTCTCCAACTTTGTGAGTTCAACCTTCTTTCCTTCTCTGTCAGTAACTGTCAACCCGCACAGGACCCCACACCCCCAACTTACCACACATACAGAAATCTATGTGCCATCAATAGGCAGCAGCTTATGAACAATCTACAGTCCTTTTTAGCCCCAATCTCCTCCCTCTCCTGTCCAGACTCTGCATTGTCATATTATAATAATACAATGCAGAATATCCTGAATGAATCAGCACCTGCAACATGCAGAAAGACACCATACAGACAATGACACCCCTGGCACATACTGCAATCAGTTTCTCTCCAGTGTTGCTCTAGGTGCCCCTAGCACCAGTGGAGAAAATATCTTTCAGCAGAAGAATTCATCCAAAATTAGTTCATACATAAAATTTAGAACTCTCCTGTCCATCTCGCCCAACAAGTCTACCTCACCATCCTCATCATATCACTAGCCGACAATGCAAAATTACTCTTTAAAACTTTACACTCCCTCCTGAGCCCTAAAATACAAGGCCCCATCACCAACATCACCTAATCTAGCCACTTATTTCCTAGACAAAATCAACCATATGTGTCAGGATATTTTTGCATATTCCTCTCAGAGCTGGGATCCCCTTCCATTTGGCACCTTAAACCCATTTTCCACCTTTGAACCCATCACAGAAGAAGAAGTTACCAGACTTCTTGCTTTTTCATGCACTACAACTTGCACCAGTGACCCTGTTAAAATATGTGACCTCTCTCATTCTTCCGGTATTGATACACTGCTCAAAATAAATAAAGGGAACACATAAACAACAGAATATAAATCCAAGTGAATCAAACTTCTGTGAAATCTAACTGTCCACTTAGTAAACAACACTGTTTGACAATCAATTTCACATGCTGCTATGCAAATGGGATAGACAACAGATGGAAATTATTGGCAATTATCAAGACACCCACAATAAAGGAGTGGTTCTGCAGGTGGGGACCACAGACCACATCTCAGTACCAATGCTTTCTGGCTGATGTTTTGGTCACTTTTGAATGTTGGTTGTGCTTTCACTCTCGTGGTAGCATGAGACGGACTCTACAACCCACACGAGTCGCTCAGGTAGTGCAGCTCATCCAGGATGACACATCAATGCGAGCTGTGGCAAGTAGGTTTGCTGTGTCTGTCTGCGTATGTCCAGAGGCTGGAGGCGCTACCAGGAGACAGGCCAGTACACCAGGAGACATGGAGGGGGCTGTAGGGGTGCAACAACCCAGCAGCAGGAACGCTACCTTAGCCTTTGTGCAAGGAGGAACAGGAGGAGCACTGCCAGAGCCATGCAAAATGACCTCCTGCAGGCCACAAATGTGCATGTGTCTGCACAAACTGTTAGAAACCGACTCCATGAGGATGGTATGAGTGCCCGATGTCCAGAGATGGGGGTTGTGCTCACAGCCCACCATACACCGTGCAGGACGCTTGGCATTAGCCACAGAACACCATGATTGGCAAATTTGCCACTGGCGCCCTGTGCTCTTCACAGATGAAAGCAGGTTCACACTTAGCATGGTAGCATGAGACGGACTCTACAACCCACACAAGTGGCTCAGGTAGTGCAGCTCATCCAGGATGGCACATCAATGCAACCTGTGGCAAGAAGGTTTACTGTGTCTGTCAGCGTAGTATCCAGAGGCTGGAGGCGCTACCAGGAGACAGGCCAGTACACCAGGGGACATGGAGGGCGCAGTAGGAGGGTAATAACCCAGAAGGAGCACTGCCAGAGACCTGTAAAATTACCTTCTGCAGGCCACAAATGTGCATGTGTCTGCACAAACGGTTAGAATCAGGCTCCATGAGGATGGTCTGAGTGTCCAACGTTCACAGATGGGGGTGTGCTCACAACCCAACACCGTGCAGGATGCTTGGCATTTGCCACAGAACACCAGGATTGGCAAATTCACCACTGGCGCCCTGTGCTCTTCACAGATGATAGCAGGTTCACACTGAGCACATGTGACAGACGTGACAGAGTCTGGAGATGCCATGGAGAGTGATCTGCTGCCTGCAACATCCTTCAGCATGACCAGTTTGGCAGTGAGTCTGTAATGGTGTGGGGTGGCATTTCTTTGGAGGGCGCACAGCCCTCCATGTGCTCATCAGAGGTAGCCTGACTGCCATTAGGTACCGAGATGAGATCCTCAGACCTCTTGTGAAACCATATGCTGGTGTGGTTGGCCCTGGGTTCCTCTTAATGCAGAACAATGCCAGACCTCATGTGTCAGGAGTGTGTCAGCAGTTCCTGCAAGTTGAAGGCATTGAAGCTATGGACTGGCCCGCATGTTCCCCAGACCTGAATACGATTGAACACATTTGGGTCATCATGTCCTGCAGCATCCACCAACGTCACATTGCACCACAGACTGTCCAGGAGTTGGTGGATGCTTTAGTCCAGGTATAGGAGGAGATCCCTCAGGAGACCATCCGCTGCCTCATCATGAGCATGCCCAATCATTCTAGGGAAGTCACACAGGCACGTGGAGGCCATACACTCTTCTGAGCATCATTTCCTTCTCTGGAGGCATTTCCAGTGGAGTTGGATCAGCCTGTAACTTAATTTTCCACTTTGATTTTGAGCATCATTCCAACTCCAGACCTCCGTGGGATATTATTTGAGATTTACGTTTCTCATTTTTAGGTTTTATTGTTCTCAACACATTCCACTATGTAATGAATAAAGATTTACAACTGGAATATTTCATTCAGCGATATCTAGGATGTGGGATTTTAGTGCTCCCTTTATTTTTTTGAGCAGTGTATATGTATAAAACATTGTTTTACCAGAACTGCACTGCTAACTACAGATCTATCTCTAATCTTACCTTCTTTTCTAAACTCCTGGAATGATTGGTCTACTCTCAGCTAATCTATTGTCTCTCAGATCGTTCTCTTCTTGACCCTTAACAATCTGGTTTCTGTTCTTTACACTCTACCGAAACTGATCTCACTGAAGATTCTAATGATCTGCAAACAGAAAAACCAAATTGTCACTACTCCTTGCTGATTCCCCTGGATCTCTCTGCAGTATTTTACACTATGGATAACCAGCTCCACCTCATCATGCTTCATTCTATCAGCTTCAAGAATGTTGTTCTCTCTTGGTTCTCCTGCTACATACATGACCGCTGCATCACTGCATCTTTTGCCATCTCATGCTCCTCTAATCTTCACCTTACTATTTGGGCTCCTCAAGGCTTAGTCCTAGGCTCACTTCTCTTCTCTCTATACACTGCCATTATTGGATAAACCATCAGAAGATTTAGTTTCCAGTATCATCTACAGTATATGCTGATGACACACAATTATACACCTCCTTTCCTAACAATATCCCTACCTTAATACAAAATTTCAGAGATTGTCTGTCTGCTGTCTCTAACATCATGTCCTTATTCAACTTGTACCCGATATTGCAATTACCTTGGGTGGTTCAACTATAACTCCGAAGCAGCACACACTCTATCTTGGAAATGTTTTTGACACAGAGTTTTCTTTTATTCCCTATGTCCAATCACTCACTTGCTCATGTTACCTGCATCTTTAAAACATCTCCAGAATCCAACCTTTTCTCACCTTTGAAAACTGCAAAATCTCTGCTGCTCTTTTTCATTTTCTTCTGGGCTACAACAACTCTCTACTGATCAGTCTCTCTCTAACAAAACGTTCTCCTCTCCAATCCATCCCGAATGCAACAGCCAGGGTCCTATCTCTGTCCAGCCACTTCACCAGTTGGGCCAGTTAATGCACTGGTTGCCCATTCACTACAGATTACCATACAAACATATCTCTCTCTCACCTATAAAGCTCTCAACAATTCTGCACCACTCTATATCTCCTCACTCATCTTTTCCTGTCACCCTACCTGTGCTACCCTCTTCTCAACTGATCTAATATCTTTTAATTGATTATCATCAGACAGGTGAGGAATATGGTGTTTTATTATTTTTTATTTTACAGTAATAAATGCTTAAAATACATTGATGAGTTTGTATTTCAAATAAAGGAGTGTGTGTGTTTATTTAAAAAAAGGACTTTATTCTTATTGTGTCGTTATTACAATATGACTATGGGGTTAGTAATTGGGGAATCTTATAGAAGCTTCTCAATTACTAATCCATGGTCTTGATGTTAGCTGACATTACAAACCTAACATCAACCCTACAACTATTACCCAAATTTCTACCATACCAGGGCAAGTGGAAGAAAGTGCCAGATTTAGTGCATATAATGGATGCATCATTTCTGGGGTGCCTGAGATCTAATGTTTGTAGTTTGGGAGGGGCCCAATATTCATTGCTCTTTCCTAGGCTATTAATAACAGCCAACAGCTGTCAGTTTATCCTTTGCTAGTTATTGAAAATAGGGGGATACCAAGTCATTTTTTTGGGAGGGGGACTCCACTATAATAACCTGTAAAAACTAAGCAAATAACTGTTAGATGATATTAATAGCCTGTGAACCTCTTTGGCTATTAGCCCAGTCCCAAAATATTAACAACAGACCCTAGCCATCGGCTTTCACTCCGCTGTTTCAAAAAATTACGGGGGCCGCATGCCAATGTTTTCATTTTTTTTATTCATTCAATAAATACACAGATTGGTGCACCCGAACATCAATATTTGGGGTCCATACCAGATACCATGTGCTGTGTGCGGTACCGAACCCTGAATATGGATTTTAACACCTTCACTGCGAAGCCTTTTTCACCTTCCTGACCAGGCCATTTTTTTTCAATTCAGACCACTGTCACTTTATGAGCTCATAATTCTGGAACTCTGCAATGTATCCCACTGATTCTGAGACTGTTTTTTCGTGACATATTGTACTTCATGACAATGATAACATTTCTTTGATATGTTTATTAGTGAAAAAATTGGAAATTTTGTGAAAATTTAGCAATTTTCAAAATTTTATTTTTATGCCCTTAAATAGTGTTGACCCATCTCCCTAGTGTTCGGGTTCGGTTCGGTTCGTCGAACAGGGACGTGTTCAAGGAATTGTTTGTTGAATGTTCGACGAACACCGTTGAACCCCATTGAAGCCAATGGCAGGCAAACACAAAAACATACAAACACATGGAAAACACATAGAAAACACATTAAAAGGTGTCCAAAAGCTGACAAACTGCTCAGAAGACACAACAAACACATGGAAATGTCACAACTACATATAGTCATACAAAAAGAAAAGAGGTGGAGGAGTAAAAGGAGGAGAAGACACAGATATAGGCATGTCATGCCCGTCTAAAATCAAGAAAGACTGGAGTAAAAATGTAAACTCACTCTACCAACATCCAGACGTCTTGACAAAAAAAAGAAAAAAAAGAAATATCTTTACGTAGAATGGCAGCGTGTCCATTCAGAACACATTCCTTAGAAGACGTAGTGGTACCCCCATTGGGAGTTGTGCCAAAAAATGAACCCAATACATTCAGACTAATCCACCATTTGTCATATCCAAGGGGCAGGTCAGTAAATGAAAACATTGATGCGGAACCAAGTACAGTATTATGTACTGTACCTCCTTTGACGAGGCAATCAGGCGGGTCAAGAAGTTGGTAAGGGGCACCCTAATGGCCAAAACAGACATTGAGGGGTGTTCCGGTTACTACCTGTGCCTCCGAATAGTGTCCTCCCATTGGGCTGCTTCTGTGAAGGAGCATACTACATAGATCGCTGTTTGCCCATGGGGTGCTCCATATCCTGCTCACTATTTGAGGCGTTTAGTTGCTTCCTCGAATGTGGTGTCATGGATGTTTGTAAGGCGGCACATATTATCCATTACCTCGACGACTTCTTATGCCTGAGCCCAAAAGATTTGCCATAGTGGGAAAACACACGGTAGTCCACCTGTGAGAAGGAGAGAGCTGGAGGGAGAGTGGACACCCCAGAGCCGTTGGGTAAGATTGAGAAAGAAAGAAGGTAGTGTAGCTTGCTTCATGGGTGGGGTACTCTGCTGAGTAGCAGAAATTGCTACTAGGCCCAAAAGGATTTCCTGGGCCAAATGCCATTAAAAAAATAGTACTTAGGTAAACAGGCAGTGTAGCTTGCTTCATGGGTGGGGTACGCTGCTGAGTTGCACCAAATTCTACTAGGCCCAAAATGATTTCCTGGGCTAGATGCGATTAAAAATATTACTTAGGTAAACAGGCGGTGTAGCTTCCTTCATGGGTGAAGTACGCTGCTGAGTAGCACCAAATTCTACTAGGCCCAAAAGGATTTCCTGGGCTAGATGCCGTTACAAAATAGTAGTTAGGTAAACAGGCGGTGTAGCTTGCTTCATGGGTGGGGTACGCTGCTGAGTAGCACAAAATGCTATTAGGTACAAAACAATTTCCTGGGCTAGATGCAGTTAAAAATTAGTAATTAGAACAACAGGCGGTGTAGCTTGCTTCATGGGTGAAGTATGCTGCTGAGTAGCACCAAATTCTATTAGGCCCAAAAGGATTTCCTGGGCTAGATGCTGTTACAAAATAGTAGTTAGGTAAACAGGCGGTGTAGCTTGCTTCATGGGTGGGGTACGCTGCTGAGTAGCACCAAATTCTACTAGGCCCAAAGCATTTCCTGGACTAGATGGCGTTATAAAATAGTACTTAGATAAACAGGCGGTGTAGCTTGCTTTATGGGTGGGGTACGCTGCTGAGTTGTACCAAATTCTACTAGGCCTAAAAGGATTTCCTGGGCTAGATGCCGTTAGAAAATAGTAGTTAGGTAAACAGGCGGTGTAGCTTGCTTTATGGGTGAAGTACGCTGCTGAGTAGCACCAAATTCTACTAGGCCCAAAAGGATTTCCTGGGCCAGATGCCGTTAAAAATAGTACTTAGGTAAACAGGCGGTGGGTGGCTGGGCTACTCTGCTGACTAGCAGACACTAAGCTTTGGAGCAGACCTCTGAATCCCAGGCCATAGTATGAGGAAACAACTCTGCAGACGACCCCACCCACCTGGAATTGACGATGGCAGCGTCATGTAAAACTCAGCAAGGGGACTAAATGAATGAGTCTCCATTTTCTTGTTGGCAATTTAACTCTCCCTTTTTTGGGGGGAGAATGCAGCAAAAAACAGGCCCAGTGTATTACACTACACAATGTCAGTGGCAGAATGTGGCTGCCAGATATACGACCAACAGAACTGACGTATAGAAACTTGTTGGCAATTTAACTCTCCCTTTTTTGGGGGGGAGACTGCAGCAAAAAACAGGCCCTGTGTATTACACTACACAATGTAAGTAGCGGAAGGTGGCTGGCAGATATACGACAAACAGAACTGACGTATAGAAACTTGTTGGCAATTTAAATCTCCCTTTTTTGGGGGGAGACTGCAGCAAAAAACAGGCCCTGTGTATTACACTACACAATGTGAGTGGCACAACGTGGCTGGCAGATATACAACAAACAGAACTGACGTATAGAAATTTGTTGGCAATTTAAATCTCCCTTTTTTGGGGGGGAGACTGCAGCAAAAACCAGGCCCTGTGTTTTACACTACACAATGTAAGTGGCAGAGCATGGCTGGCAGATATATCAAAAAATACAAGGGCTGTAGTACAATTTCAATCTCCCTACAATGATCAAAGGACAATTATGTCAGCAATAAAAAGGACTGCTGCACACAAAAGTGTGGCAAAGAAACAAGAGAACTGTGCAGAAAGGAGCAACAGGATTTTTGCTTTTAGAAAAGCAGTTGGTTTGCACAGCGGCATACAAACAGCAATGCAGCTATCAGGGAGCCTTATAGGGCAGCCTAATAAGCTACAGCACTGATACACAAAAAAAAACTCCACTGTCCCTGCAAAGAAAAGGTGGTGTTGGACAGTGGAAATCGCTACAGCACAAGCAGTTTCGGGGTTAATCTTCCCTCCCTAACTATATCCCTTCTTCTGATGAAGCTGCAGCAACCTCTCCCTATGCTAAGATTGGTAGAAGTAAGGCTTCTTTCACACTAGCGTCGGAATCTCCCCGTCGCAATGCGTCGGGGAGAGATTCCGACGCTAGCGTTTGCGCATTGCACAATGGAGGCAGCGGATGCATTTTTCCGGCGCATCCGCTGCCCCATTGTAAGGTGCGGGGAGGTTGGGGCGGAGTTCCGGCCGCGCATGCGCGGTCGGAAAAAGCGGTCCGTTGGGAGAAAAAAACGTTACATGTAGGGTTTTTTTCTCCCGACGGTCCGCCAAAGCACGACGCATTCGTCGCAAGACGGATGCGAAGTGTGCAAATCCGTCGCAAATGCGTCATCAATAGAAGTGTATGGGGAAAAAACGCATCCTGCAAGCACTTTTGCAGGATGCGTTTTTCTGCAAAACGACGCATTGTGACAGATTTAAAAAAACGCTAGTGTGAAAGTACCCTAAGATGGAGGTCGACGTGCACGCCCCTTTATAGCCCCTGTGACGCCGCAGAAAGCAAGCCAATCACTGTAATGCCCTTCTCTAAGATGGTGGAGACCGAGACCTATGTCATCACGCTGCCCACACTCTGCGTCCTCCTTCATTGGATGAGAAATAGTGCTGAAAGCGTCATACGAAACGCGACTTTGGCACGAAGATCGCCGACCTCATGGCCGATGCCACACTAGGATCGGGTGGGGTTTCACAAAACCCGACTTTGCCAGCAGTGGGGAAATGTCAGCGTCTAGTGGTAGTAGGTGGAGGTACACTAGACACGGCAACGTTTGCCTCCAAATTGTTCTTTAGGGGGACAATTACCATAGGCTCATCCACTCATTCGCTAGAGCTTTGCATGGATTCCGGGGCGGAGGGCAATTTTATGTTTTTTGCCTTCGCCCAACGACATGCAATACCCCTGGTGATGCTCGCTCAACCAGTGACCGTACGAGTGGTGAATGGGTTGACACTGCCCTCACAGATAACACACCAGACCATCCCATTTATTCTATACATGTCGCCATCTCATCAGGAGATTATATCTCTGCTCGTCATTCCAGAGGGAATTGATGAGGTCTTGTTAGGGATACCTTGGCTACGGTACCACTCCCCTTATATAGAGTGGTCCACAGGCAGAATTTTGGGATGGAGTGAGTCCTGTGAGGGTAGATGTCAAAGGGAGTGCATTCAGGTTGCTACTACTGAGGTACCCGCAGATCTTTCCTCTCTCCCCAAGCACTATTTGCCCTATGCAGATGTGTTCTCCAAAAGGGTTGTGGAGACCCTTCCGCCTCACTGACCCTATGACTGTCCAATTGACCTCTTGCCTGGTGCAGAGCCTGCCCGGGGCCGTGTCTATCCGTTATCTCTTCCGGAGACGGAGGCAATGTCCCAGTATATCCAAAAAAATCTGGCAAGAGGATTCATTAGGAAGTCAGTGTCACCTGCAGGGGCTGGGTTCTTCGTGCAGAAGAAGAATGGAGAACTATGTCCATGTATAGACTACACCATTATGAATAAGTACCCACTACCCCTGATATCTGAGCTCTTTGATAGGTTATGGGGAACAAAGATCTAAACTAGATCTGTGGGGTGCTTACAACCTGATTTGCATCTGTGAGGGGGACGAATGGAGGACAGCTTTTAACACCAGGGATAGGCACTATGAATACCTGGTGATGCCCTTTGGGCTCTGTAATGCCCCAGCCATTTTCCAAGACTTTGTGAGTGACATCTACTGGGATATGCTCACCACATCGGTCATAGTCTATCTGGATGATATTCTCATCTACTCTCCAGATATTGACTCCCACCGGAGAGATGTTTGCATGCAAAGTCTTCGACCTCTTATAGGCAAACTCCCTCTATGCCAAGTTGGAGAAGTGTGTGTTTGAGCAGTAGTCCTTGCCTTTCCTTGGCTATATCATCTCTGCCCAGGGATTGGCTTTTGATCCTGCCAAGCTACAGGCTGCGAAGGACTGGCAGGAACCCCATTCTCTTAAAGCAGTGCAGCGCTTTAAGGGGTTCATTAATTACTATCGCCAGTTCATTCCCCACTTCTCAACTTTGGTAGCTCCCTTGGTAGCCCTCACCAAGAAGGGAGCAAATCCCAAATTGTGGTCGGAGGAGGTCTCCAAGGCCTTTCGCTTTGTTAAGTCACACTTTGCTAGCGCTCCCATTCTACATCGCCCCGATGTTGATAAGCCGTTTATTATGGAGGTGGATGCCTCATCCGTAGGTGCTGGAGCAGTCCTCTTCCAAAAGGATGCTCAAGGTCGGAAGCATCCTTGCTTTTTCTTTTCCAAAACCTTCACACCAGCAGAGAGGAATTATTCCATCGGGGACAGGGAGTTGCTGGCCATGAATTTGGCTTTCTCAGAGTGGAGACACCTCCTGGAGGGGGCTCATTTTCCCTTCCAAATTTTAACAGACCACAAAAATTTGGTGTACCTACAGACAGCCCAGCGGCTAAATTCTCGCCAGGCTTTATGGTCCATGTTCTTCTCCCGGTTTCATTTCACCCTCCATTTTCTCTCTGGGGAGAAGAACATTCGTGCCGACGCTCTCTCTTGCTCCGTTGTGTCATCTGAGGAGGAGGAATTGGAGCCTCGGCTTATTGTCCCCTCTGAGAGCCTGAGAATCATGGCTCTGGTTTTGCTAGAGTCTGTGCCCCCGGCAAGACCTTTGTACCTTCTCATTTGCGACCAGAGGTTCTCTCTTGGGCTCACTCGTCCAGGGTGGGTGGACACTTTGGAACCAAAAGGACACCTGAGCTTCTGGCGAGGACAAACTGGTGGCCGCATATGGCCCGTGACGTTGGAGACTATATTCGGGCGTGTGTCTCCTGTGCCAAGAATCAGTCTCCTCGACAATGGCCAGCTGGCATAACTTATCCCCTGCCGGTGGCAGACAGGCCCTGGGAGATGGTCAGGATGGACTTTGTGATGGACTTACCCAAGTCCCGTGGCTGCACCATCATTTGGGTAATCACCGACCATTTTTCTAAAATGGTGCACTTTTTGCCGCTTCCACGGCTACCTTCTGCATGGGCCTTGCACGGTATGCCGGACAAAATTGTCAGTGACCGGGGTCCCCAGTTTGCATCTCGGTTCTGGAGAGAGCTTTGTCGTCTACTCAGCATCGAGTTGAATCTCTATTCAGCATACCATCCCGAGATGAATGGGTTAGTAGAGATGGCCAACCAGACCTTAGTCACATATCTGCAACATTTTGTTTCAGCCAGGTGGGATGACTGGTCATCCTTGCTACCATGGGCATAGTTTGCACTGAACAACGCCGTAGCTGACTCCACTGGGCAGACCCCATTCCTCCTTAACTACGGTCTGCATCCGTGGGTTCCCATGCCTATGCCTGTGTCTTCTGCCAACTCCAAGGTGGCAGGCACAGAACATTTGGGACTGCACTCAGGATGCCATCCAGACCTCCAAAGAGAGAATGAGGTCCTCCGCCGATGCACATCGGCACCCCGCTCTGACCTTTGCTCCTGTCGATTTAGTGTGGCTCTCTGCCCGTAACATCAGGCTGCGAGTTGAGTCCACTAAGTTTGCACCTCGCTACTTGGGTCCCTTTAAGGTCCTGGAACAGGTTAACCCTGTGGTCTACCGTCTGGCCCTTCCTCCATGCCTAGGTATCACTGACACCATTCATGTGTCCCTCTTAAAGCCCGAATACATGTCCCGGTTTTCCGAGTCATCTGCCGGGACATCGGGTTTGTCTACGGACGATTACGAGGTGAACGCTATCTTAGGGTGTAAGGTGGTACGTGTTAAAAATTTTTATTTGGTGGATTGGAAGGGTTATGGACCAGAGGACATTCGAGCTTCGCAGCTCATTGCTGCCTTCGATTGTAGCGAGGTCAATGTTAGGTGTCGCGTTCCCGCCTCTTCACAGGGGGAATCTCGAACCATCTCCGCTGCAGTCTCCCATTCTTCTCCAGCCGCAGTGGAGCCTGCTCAGTGGAGACGTTGGTCCCAGCATCTGGCTCAGGCTGTCTCTGTGCGACTGGTTACTGCTACCCTTCCAGGCTCTGCCTTGGTAGCCAGCACTGATCAGCAGCGAGCAGGTCTTTCTGGGACAAAGTCCTGCTTTTCCCATACTGAGCATGCCCACTGGACGGCCTCCCATTGGAGGATGGGGGTCACATGCTCAGGTCCTGTTGCGGCTCCTATTGGACCATCTGGAAGATTTTGTAGCACTGCTGCTATAAAAGGTTTGCATGGCCTCTCGGAAGTGCGCTAGTGTATACTTGAAAATGTGTGTGTGTTGATGTGTGAAAGTCGCTCATTAATCATCCCCTCCCTTGTGTATGACTGCTCGTGTAAGGAGGATGATTGCTATCTAGTGCCCGACAGAGCCAGCAGTACTTATCACACGATACTGCGTCTATTGCTATGACCGCCAGTGCAGCGCCGTGCACTATTAGAGCGCTTTCCTGACCCAAGTCTGGGTGGTTACTGGCATCTGCCAGAGCGGCACTGCGCGCACTCTTGTGCATAAAAATTAATATTTAAGTTATACTCTGACACCCACAAGCGGTGTCGAGCGCAAGTGATCTAGACGAACTCTAATCCTGAGTCTTGGGATTGAGTTCTGTGACTACTTGCTTGCGCTCTTTGTGTGGTACCTGTGATGCAACAGGGTTCGCTTCTTTCATACAGGTGTGTATCCTCATTGTACCGTCACATAGTCCGTCATTACTCAGCAGCAGGTTCCATCTCTGCACGGTGGACCCTGGGCTGCGAACGCACCTTATACCATCTCTCTAATTATTTGGTGCATTCCGCTAGCCCTAATAATTATACTGTAGAAACTAAAAAAAAATCACTTTGTAAAGTCAATTAGTGAGTCTAAAAAAATAATTAAATTGGTTTCATTTTTAAAAAGTCAAAAATATTATTTCTACAAAATGTGTTTTTATTTTGCAAAAGTAGGAAGCATAAAAAAATAGACTTATTTGGCGCAGCCATAATCTTATCGACCAATAAAAAAAAAGGAACATGCTTTTTTATTCTATTTGGTGAATGGTGTAAGTTTGAAAAGCAAAAAAGGGCGCCATTGCTGTTTTCATTGTTTTTTTTTTTCAAAATGAGATCCATTTTAAAAATATGACTCATGCAACAAAAAAAAGCCTTTATAGAGATCAATGAAAAAAATAAATGTTACAGTCTCTGGATGCTGCAACAGAAAAGTAGAATAAATATCTGAGAAAAAGGCGAGATAAGGGTTGTAAACTCTCGAGTATATTAGTAAGTTGTGAATTTAATATTTGAAACATATGAAAAGATGTTTTCTTCATACTGGACAATCTATTTATTGTGAAACAATATTGATTTTGCGAATGAACTACTGATCTAATCTAATATCATTTAGGTATCTTTAACACTATTCCTATTTTTAATATTATACATCAACAGTTTAATTTCTGTTGTCACGTCAAATTTTCTTTTCTATAAGATGTCAAGTCTAGTGTATTTAAAATTCTGTGCTGAATGGTAAAAGAAGAGGTAATGGCTACCTGCCAACCGGACCTAATCCTACTGGTCAACAGTGTAATGACTGCCACATTAATACATAATGAGTTGGATGGTGACCAATTCATCTGAAAATTATTTTCTGAGCTGTCACAAAAGAAGGAAAGTATATTGCGAGTGTAAATGCTCTTTCCATGCTAAACAACAATGGGCCAATTCATTATTGTATCAAAGTACGGCTTTCATACTTTCCATATAAAAGGTGTTCATATTCAGAGCACTTTATTATACTGTAGAAGGAATAAAGCATAGCACTGATCTTGAAGTTTTGTGCAGTTACAGCACCATAAAAGTTTGTGATAAAATGTCTTGCGTTATCTAACGTCTGTATGTAGGGGAGACAGGGCAAAAACTGAGATCAAGGATGAACTCTTATCGCCACACAATAAGAGAAAAATTAATGGATCTACCTGTGGCCATACATTTTTGTCTTCCTAATCACAGCATTATTGACCTGAAATTACTTGTATTAAAAGGTAACTTCAAATCTCAGAGAGACAGAAGAGTCTGGGAATATAAGCTGATGATGACCTTTGACACACACAGTGCAGGAATGAATGTGTCACATGGATTTCTGTCTTTTTACATCAATTAAGGAATTTGCTCCTCAGACTGTATGGGGGCATCATAACATAGAACTAGACCCCAATCAAAGGACAATAAAACATTCACACTCCTTATCTATGAACTGTTCCAATATTTATGGACATAACTGTTTATCACTCACATAATGGTAGTTCTGCTTTACGTCACCTGTCTCATGTATGGAATTATTTATGTGATGTGTTTTGCATAAATATGTGATTCTTCCGAATTTCTATTAGTCTATTCCTGATGAAGGGACCTGAGTAGTCCTGAAAGTTTGCAATTTGTTACCATCTTTTCAGTTAGCCATTATAAGGTATCAACCACTGAGGACTCTCAATTCTAAATATTTTTCTTGCGTTATCTAAGACTTCAAAAATAATATATTCCTGTTACTAACATTTTGTTAAAGAATGCACTATACCAGGGGTCCCCAACCTGTAGCTCGAGAGCCACATGTGGCTCACGGTCCCATGAATTGTGGCTTGCGACTGTCAACCAGCTTGGTGCATTTGCTCCAGATTTAGTAAACAGGTATGAAGAGCACATCACAAAATGGTGAATTTTGTGAGTAGCCCTGCACAGAAGAGCAGATTTAGGTACTCATCTACTGGTCATATGGGTTTAGAGAAAATTTAAGTATGGTACACTGGAGACAGGATGATACTATCGGTCAGAGGAGGTGCTTGAAGATGGATGTCACTGTGGTGGGAGTGCGTCATGGAAAAATGCTGAATGGGGGTTTGGTGGGAATCATTGGATCTTGGTATAGTGCTTCAAGGTGATTTGTGTGGAAAAGCTTTCGTTATCATTATACCTGTAATAGGGGCTTTTGTGAGGGGGAGCAGGAGCTGGATGTGGCTCGTGACCCTCTTGCAGAGCTGAATGTGGCACTCAAGGTCAGAAAGGTTGGGGACCACTGCACTATACAATTCCTTTATCCCCTTCACGCCATTGCCAATTTATTTTTCTTTAATTTTTGCTTTTTCCTTCCCCTCCTTCCAAGAGCCATAACTTTTTATATTTCCATCACTATAGCCATGTGAGGGCATTTTTTGCTGGACGAGTTGCATTTTTTAATCACACATTCATTTTGCCACATAGTATACTGGAAAACGGGAAAGAAAGTGCTGTGATACTGAAAAAAAGTACAATTCCACAAATGTTTGGGGTTTATTATATTTTCCATGTTCACATTATGGTAAAACTGATCTGACAATATGATTCCCCAGGTCAGTATGAGTGTGCAGATACCAAACATGTATAGTTAATTTTTAATTTCTAAGTGGCGAAATTTTTTTTCAAAATTTGAAAGCAATTTTTTTTTGTGTTTTTGACAATTTTTCCCATAGCATTTTAATTTTTTCAGATCTGGGGCTGTGTGAGGTCTTAGTGCCCTGGTCAGATGTTTTATTGATATTATTTTGGGGTAGATATGAAGTTTTGATCGCCTCTTACTGCATTTCAGTGTGTTTGAATGTTTTTTCTCATTACACCGCTAAGAATATGATTAATTTATATTATATTTTGATAGATGGGACATTTCTGAATGCAGCAAAAACCAAAATGTTTATTTTTTTGTTTTATTTTCAATTTTGATATTTTTAAACTTTTTTTTCACTTTTTACTTTATTTATCCCATAGGAGACTTGAAGCTGGGATCGTCAGATCACCTGTTCTATAAATAGTGTTTGGGCACTGCTATGTATAGCAAAAATCACAATCTCCTACGAACACCAGTTACGAGCTGGCGTTCACAGAAGATTCATAATGACAACCTATCAGTGCTCTCCTGATCACATGATAGGGGCGCTGATGGGCGGGATTTGTGACGTGTTTCCTGCTGGCACATGTTAAATCCCGCTGTCAGAGATTGAAGAGCATGGATTAGAACTCCAATCCACCATGGCTGTTAAAGGCACATGACAGCTGATTATATCAGGTATCGTGTGCTGAGAAAGATGAGGGCTCAGTGCTGGAGCCCACATCAAAGTCTGGGACAGGACTTATGGCATAAATACACGTCATATTATGTGTAAGTGCTAAAGTCAGCTGAGATTAAGGTATTGTAAGTTTATTGGTTGTTCTGTTTTTTTTTTCTTTTTTTATTGTTTTTCACCTCTCATTTTATTAGGCCATGAAAATAAAATATATCTTTTTTTATGTTATGGCTGTCCGGTGTTAAGTGCTGACACTCATACTGGTTGCCAAATCATGGGCGAATAGCAAGGTTGCCAATCGTCCAAAAATTACAGGACAGTCCATAAAAATAGGGCATATTTTTTCCCTCTCCGCAAAAATAATTTAGGCGTCCGTGACTTTTTGAGGCTAAAGAAACTTTGACTGTAATCATCATTTTACAGTTTACAATGAAATCAGCTGAGGTCTTCATATCAGATTTATCAGCTGTAAACTTGCTATCATAATAATTTATTATAGTTTTTCAATGCGTCTGTAAAAAATATTATGTGTTCGTGAATTTTTCATAAGCTGTCCAGAGAATATAAGTCGAGTTGGCAACCCTGGTGATGAGTGGTACAAATCACATGGAGAGGTAGAAGATCTTGCTGTATCTAGGGGAATATTGAGAGCAAATATAGTTTGATGTATGTACCAGTAGATATATTTGTGCACGCATGTATATGAATATATACATGATTCTTTATAAAGCTGCTATTTAAACTATGTACAGGGCATTTGACTAAGATTTATATGTTTATGTCCAGGCATACCCACCATTTGGCTTATCTGTGGTGCTTCTTTTTTTGGATTTATGTATCTCTTGGTTTTATATATGTCTGCTTAATTAAAGTTCTTAAGTTTTACTTGGCCTATATATAATGCTCTCTTTTTAGTATAATTATTTTCATGCTTTATGGCTTATATATAAGGATTGCAGTTTAGATGTTTATCAGCACAAAAGTAGCGAGGCCTAGAGTGGGATAATGCTACAAGGATTGTCTGAATAATGGACAATGCAAGAGAAACTCCATATTGTGGAGAGAGAGGTATAATAAAGTAGTAGGGAAAAGATTGTAGATAGCACATGTAACACCCCAGGAAGCCGGTTGTTACAGTGATATTGCCTTCCTCACGGGGAGGATGATGCCATTCCTGGAAGTGACAGTGATCCCTTTAACAGGAAACATGTACATACATGACGCGTGTCGCCACCGCTAGGTGGCTTCGTGACGAAGGCGTGGCGACACGCGTCTGGCATCTCCACAGGCTCCCCCACCATATGGTTGTTTAAGTATCGTCACACCGGTTCTTTCTTTGCTGACCTCTGGCTATGCTTCTTTAGATATTTGCTGTACCTTGCCCATCTATTCTTTCATGGCTAGGACTCCCTTCTAGGATTTTGCTTTATTTCCGCCCTAAGGATTCTCTCTATATTGAAGCCCCCTTTATTCATCTAGGCCCGTTTTCTGAACTTGGGTATGTTCATTCTCATTAGGTCTTTTTTTGATTTTTACTTTATTCCATGCATATGCTTTTCATCTGCCATTTGTTTGTGAGCTCTGTTTTTTGTGTGTTTTGTTTGCCATATTAGAGGTATACAGACTATTCATCATCACTACATTGTATGGTTTACAATATTATTTAATCATTCATATATACATTTTTGCATGTTACTGTGTTGCCTTTGTTTGCACTTTGATACTTTGACACCTAGGGTGGGGGCCCTTTTGGCTTCATTATGAGCCATATCTGTTGTAATTATGTCACATGTTGGTGACTTTTTAAATGTTTTTATGTGTTTAGTCTGTTCTGTATCAATAAAATATTTTAATTGTTTATGGTGATCCCTGGTATTGGTCAGCAGCTTTTTTCTCTTTTTTTGTCTATATCTTGTATGTGTTGAGTGACCACGGGCGTATCCCTGTGTTATGGTGTGGTGCCCTCCCTTGACTAATTTCGCCATTTGACACCTGTAAAACAGCTCGACTTGCCTGCCATTTGGGTAGTGTCCACCTAAAAGGGACAGAGAGAAAGAGAGGACCTTGTGTGAAGTCTCAGACAGCAAGGAACTTAAAACACAGCACAGTAAGGAAGGCCTCCAACCCCACCTGGCTAGGGGGATTCCGAATCGCTTCTAGGCTGGCTGGACCTCACCATTACCTGTTGCCAGTATCCTGGAATGTGCCTGCATACTACCAGTGAAAGGTAAAGAGACTGCAACCTTGTGTCCTCTTGTTCTTTCCTGCACCTTACCATCTCTCATCCTTACCAACTACACCGGGAGCCCTAGGGACTGAGTTCTACCTGTGGGGAACTATTCCACCTCTGCTGCAATACCATTATCCCCAAAGGACCCCTTTAAGCAGCGTCAGCCATCCCTGGCAGAATACCGTAGGTGGCGTCACGAACACTACTACAATAGACTTTATTTCCCATTTCTATTAATCCGCTTTTATTGGACACCCAGGGCCATGGATCGGGTCACTGCCATTGTGACCACCCCTTTAAGAACAGTACCGACCCGGTACCGAGTACCCCACTGTCCTAGTGGGCACTAGACACACCATCTAGGTAAAATTTCACAAAAGTTTATTTAGTCCATAAAAAAAGAAGAAAAAAAACCCATAAAACAGTCTGACGCGTTTCTGATGCAGTGTGAACCCTTAGTCACAGGATAAGGGTGCACACTGCACCAGAAACGCATCAGGTTGTTTAATGGGGTTTTTTTCTTCTTTTTATGGACTAAATACATTTTTGCAAAATTTTACCTGGATGGTGTGCTATCTACAATCCTTTCTATACTGCATCCATTGCTGTGTTTCACTAGCGGGATTAACACTTACCTTTTTCCTCATGCTTTCTTCAGATAGTAAAGTACTGCTCAAGTCAGAGCCTAGACTAAGGCTGCTATAGAGAGGCAGTATATAGTTCAGCTGAGATGAAGATGTGCTGACACCCTGGGGAAAGACTGTTAGGACCCACTGGCTTGCTTCCATCTTTGAATAATGACCAGAAACTAATTAATCTTCAGATTAAGAGACTGCCTTTATTACTGCATGGTGTTCTGTTACAATTTTCAGACCGATAGTTATAGGTATTGTCCGATTGATAATATTGCCTTTTTACATATATTACCGCTGAGCTCAGTAGTCATAAACTACTGCTGCAGAAAGACCAGAGCAGCGGCAGAGAGGCAGTGCTGGACTTAGGGAGGGCATTTATTGGTGAGTTTATTGCTTTCAAAATGTGCAAATCTCTACAGTGGAAAAAGGTATTCCTGTGAAATCATTTTAAACATTTAAAGATCTTGACAGGGGTGTTCTCGAGAAAGATCAGAAGCTGAACCTGTTTCATACAGCTATGTCAAATAGTCAACATCTGCCTGTAACAGCAGCACCTGGAGCAAGCTCTTTTCGCTGCTGTTAACCATTTAGATTTTGCTGTAAAACAATGACTGCAGCACTTAAATTGCGATGTGATCATACGGACTCAGGGGATTGGCCATGGGGCCTGCTGAAGGTCCCTGTGGCAGTGGCTGCTATTGTTGGCTAAGGCTACTTTCACACTAGCCTCGGCGTCGGCCCGTCGCAGTGCGTCAGGCCGACGTACCGACGCATCCTGTGACAACGCAGCACAACGGGGGCAGCGGATGCAGTTTTACAACGCATCTGGTGCCCCATTGTGAGTTGCGGGGAGGAGGGGGCGGAGTTCCGGCCGCACATGCGCGGTCAGAAATGGCAGACACGACGCACAAAAAACGTTGCAAGCAACTTTTTTTGTTGCGACGGTCCGCCACAACACGACGCAACCGTCGCACGACGGTTGCGACGTGTGGCAATGTGTCGCAATGCGTTGCTAATTTTAGTCTATGGGGAAAAAACGCATCCTGCAGACAACTTTGCAGCATGCGTTTTTCCCCAAAACGACGCATTGCGATGTGCGTCGTACGATGCTAGTGTGAAAGTAGCCTAAGAGAGCCACAATTTCACTACATACTACAATACCATAGTTATGCAATGTATATATTATTTGCAATATCAGAGTCAAATCCAAAAAAGGCTAATAGACAAACATAAAAAAGGTTTTAAAATATAAAAAAACTAAATTATACGACACTTGAAAGCAATCACCATGTCACATTCAAAAATAAAAAATCTATATCATATTTGGTATCATCCTGTCAAAGCAAATCTGATATATAAAATGATTCAAACCATGTTAACAATGAAAAGAAAAAAAAAAATCAAAATGTAAAAATTGACATTTTTTAGTCTCCACCCATCTCTAAAAATGCATAATGAAAAGTGATCAAATTGTCATATGTACCCTAAAATAGTATCAATAAAAATATAAACTCAACATGTAAAAATCAAGCTGCCACATAGCTCCATGAATGGAAAACTAAAAAATTACTTGTTTCAGAAAATGGTGGCACAATCAAATTTTTTTTACAAGGTACTGAATTATTAATTGATTATAATATCAAGGTTGGTTTTCCCATAATCTGCCCTGAAGAATTATATTGCCATTTTTACCATTGAATTAACACCATACAAGTAAATCCTGAAAACAATGGCAGAATTTTGTTCTCTATTTTGTCATTTTTACATCTCAATGAACGGCATGAAAAAAAATCTTCAAAAACAATGGCAGAATTGTTTCTTGTTTTTCAGTAAAAAATAATTGAATGAATGGTGTCATTCAAAGTTACAAGTTACCCTGCAAAAAATAAGTTTGCAAACCTCTATGTTTATGAAAAAATGAAAAAATGGTGGCTCTTGGAACAAGGGGAAATAAACATGAAAGTGCAAAAACAAAATTTGTCTATAATAATAATAATAATAATTTTTATTTATATAGCGCCAACATATTCCGCAGCGCTTTACAAATTATAGAGGGGACTTGTACAGACAATAGACATTACAGCATAACAGAAATACAGTTCAAAACAGATACCAGGAGGAGTGAGGGCCCTGCTCTCAAGCTTACAAACTATGAGGAAAAGGGGAGACACGAGAGGTGGATGGTAACAATTGCTTTAGTTATTCGGACCAGCTATAACCTGTAAGGCTCAGGTGTTCATGTAAAGCTGCATGAACCAGTATGTAGCAGTACAGACACAGAGGGCTAATACTGCATAAAGTGTATGAGAACATGATGCGAGGAACCTTTTTTTTTTTTTTTTATTATAAATAGGCCACACAGGGATCGTTAGGTTAATGCATTGAGGCGGTAGGCCAGTCTGAACAAATGAGTTTTTAGGGTACGCTTAAAACTGTGGGGATTGGGGATTAATCGTATTAACCTAGGTAGTGCATTCCAAAGAATCGGCGCAGCACGTGTAAAGTCTTGGAGACGGGAGTGGGAGGTTCTGATTATTGAGGATGCTAACCTGAGGTCATTAGCGGAGCGGAGGGCACGGGTAGGGTGGTAGACTGACACCAGGGAGGAGATGTAGGGTGGTGCTGAGCCATGGAGTGCTTTGTGGATGAGGGTAGTAGTTTTGTACTGGATTCTGGACTGGATGGGTAGCCAGTGTAATGACTGGCACAGGGTAGAGGCATCGGTGTAACGGTTGGTGAGGAATATGATCCTGGCTGCAGCATTCAGGACAGATTGGAGCGGGGAGAGTTTTGCAAGAGGGAGGCCGATTAGTAGAGAGTTACAATAGTCCAGACGAGAATGAATAAGTGAAACAGTCAGAGTTTTTGCAGAGTCGAAAGTAAGAAAAGGGCGAATTCTAGAAATGTTTTTGAGATGCAGGTAAGAAGAGCGAGCCAGTGATCGGATGTAGGGGGTGAATGAAAGGTCAGAATCAAGGATGACCCCAAGGCAGCGGGCATGTTGCTTTGGAGTAATGGTGGAACCGCACACGGAGATGGCAATGTCAGGCAAAGGTAGGTTAGTAGAGGGAGAGAACACGAGGAGTTCAGTTTTTGACAGGTTTAGTTTCAGATAGAGGGAGGACATGATGTTAGAGACAGCGGTAAGACAATCACTGGTGTTTTCTAAAAAGGTCGGTGTGATATCAGGAGCAGAAGTGTATAATTGGGTGTCGTCAGCATAGAGATGGTACTGGAAACCAAATCTACTGATTGTTTGTCCAATAGGGGCAGTATACAACGAGAAGAGTAGGGGGCCTAGGACTGATCCTTGAGGAACCCCAACAGTAAGGGGAAGGTGAGAGGAGGAGGAACCAGCAAAACATACAGTGAAGGATCGGTCAGAGAGATAGGAGAACCAGGAGAGAACGGTGTCCTTGAGGCCGATGGAGCGGAGCATAGTGAGGAGGAGCTGATGATCCACAGTGTCGAATGCTGCAGAGAGATCCAAGAGAATTAGCATGGAGTAGTGACCATTAGATTTAGCTGTTAGTAGGTCATTAGAGACTTTAGTGAGGGCAGTTTCAGTAGAGTGTAAAGAGCGGAAGCCAGATTGAAGAGGGTCGAGAAGAGAGTTATCTGAGAGATAGCGGGTAAGACGGGAGTGGACCAGGCGTTCGAGGAGTTTAGAGATGAAGGGAAGATTAGAGACAGGTCTATAATTAGCGGCACAGTTTTGATCGAGGGATGGTTTTTTAAGTAATGGATGTATGATGGCATGCTTAAATGAGGAGGGAAAAATACCGGAAGTGAGGGAAAGGTTGAATATTTTTGTTAGGTGAGAGGTGACAGCCGGGGAAAGGGACTGGAGGAGATGTGATGGAATGGGGTCACTGGTGCAAGTGGTCGGGCGAGAAGATGCAAGGAGCCTGCTTACTTCTTCTTCTGTAACTGCTTCAAAGTCAGAGAGTGAACTAGATGCAGTGGGGGAGGGAGGACAGTGCATGGTATGAAGAGATTGGGAGATGATTTCCTGTCGAATGTGGTCAATTTTTTCTTTGAAGTAATTGGCCAGATCGTCAGCGCGGAGATCCGTGGTTGGGGCCTGCTCTCTTGGGTTGAGTAGGGACTGGAACGTGTCAAAGAGACGTTTAGGGTTATTGGACAGGGAGGTGATGAGGGTGTTGAAGTAGGTTTGTTTGGAGAGGTGAAGGGCAGAATTGTATGTCTTTAGCATGAACTTATAATGGATGAAATCTTCGGGTAGATTAGATTTTCTCCACAGACGTTCTGCGCACCTGGAGCACCGCTGCAGGAAACGTGTTTGCAGCGTGTGTCACGGTTGTTGCCGTCTGTGCCGAGTTGTTTTATGTATAGGAGGAGCAGCTTCATCCAGAGCACTTTGCAGGGTTTCATTGTAATGCTTCAATGCAGAATCAGGACATGAGATGGAGGAGATAGGGGCCAATGAGGACTGCAAGTTCTTCATAAGTTTCTGGGTGTTAATGGCCTGTATGTTTCTATAAGTGTGGAAAGTGGGGGTGACCTGAGCGGGATGGCAGTTCTTGATAGAGAATGAAAGAAGGTTGTGGTCAGAGAGCGGGAGAGGGGAGTTTGTGAAATCATCCACTGAGCAAAGTCGGGAGAAGACCAAGTCAAGGGAGTTTCCATCTTCATGTGTTGGAGAGTTAGTATGCTGCGAGAGGCCAAAAGAGGAGGATAGAGATAAAAGGTGAGAAGCAGATGGGGAGAGGGGAGAGGCAATGGGGATGTTGAAATCACCCATGATAAGGGTGGGGGTGTCACAGGAGAGAAAGTGTGGAAGCCAGGTGGCAAAGTGATCCAGGAACTGATGAGAGGGGCCGGGAGGACGATACACCACCGCCACTCGCATGGAGAAGGGGACGTAGAGTCTATAAAGGCCAAACAGTTGCATTTCTTACAAACTATTTGCAAAAATTATATAGAATTTTTAATGTATTTATGTCACCTTTTGTATGTACCCTGTTGTATGTTTCATATTGATAAACCTTCACAATATTCTGCCTTATCGGGTAAAGTGTTTCAATGCAAGCACCAAGAATGGATAAAATGAATATTTATTGCAGTATTTTAGAGGCTTTTTTCTTTTTTTTAAAGTGGCGTGTTATTTTCCAATGCATGGCCTGAAACACAGAGATTGTATAAAGAATTGCTGAATCAGAAAATAATTATAATATGATGAATGAAAGGCATACAGTATTCCATAAGGTCTTCTCTGCTGTTCGGCCCCCAGGCGAAAAAATACCCTCAATCATTTGTTACCACAGCAATCAAAACTCATTGATCCATCTGTTCAACATTGTAAGAAAGTGACAGTGCGACAAATGTCTGTTTCTTCATTTGTCTTCAGCGCCTGTAAAAAAATAGAATTGCTTTCATCAGTCTAGCGTCTAGTGACAGACTGAGCAGGGGCATATTTATTTCAGATACATTACAGCTTGTTGAGGAACAGTGCAACATGTATGGATGGTGCAAGTTGTAGGTAAGGCTAAGCTTTGATTAAGGGAACAACAAGATTCTAGATGAATTTTGACAAATGCAGATTTTTGGAAAATTCAATTAGAATTCAGTTCCACTTGAGTATATTCGTTCATCCTTAGTTAGCAGTCAAACCTGACAAGCAGCTCATTCTCACAGCAGTGTCTGGGTGTTATCTTAATTCTCATAAATTATCTTCTATCACATGAAAGTTTAACTTTCTACTGGTTGTACATCAGCTTAGAAGATCTTTCAGTTGAAGAAAGAGAAGAGTTTAAAGGGAATCTGTTACCTCACTTTTTGCATCTAACTTTTCTGTAATGCTGTAGATAAGCCCCAGATGTAACCTGAAAGATAAGAAAAACAAGTTAGATTGTACTCCCCCAAGGGCGGTCTGATGGGTGTCGCGGGTTCGATGGGCGTCGCAGGTCCGACGCCTCCCATCTACATATGATGTCATCATCCTCCTTGCTTCTGTCACGGCTCCTGGGCAGGTGTACTGATTTGCCCTGTTGAGGGCAACATAAAGTTCTGCAGTGCGCCGGCGCTGGGCTTCTCGGACCTTTCCCGGCACCTGCGCACTGCAGTACTTTACGCTGCCCTCAACAGGGCAGAGAATTACGCCTATGCAGGAGCTGCAGCAGAAGCAAGGAGGAAGGCGTCATCGCATGAAGATGGGAGTCAATGGACCCAGACCTGCGACGCTCAATGATTTTTAAAAAATGTTATTTCTTTTTTTAGCCAAAAAAATGTATTTGAGGGAAAAAATTACCTCTAAATATGTATATTTTTTTCTAATAATTAACCAGAAAGTTCAAATGTCTAAAAATATATAATACATACTGTATCTATTTATATAATTGCCTTATAATGTTTTAATTTCCTGTTCTATCCAGATGTCACCGTATCCCAGAATTCCAAGCGGAGGAAGTTCACCGACCGCCATATTGGGACACCCAAGTGATGGATGTCTCAATAAGGAAACTGCTGCTGGAACCAACCTATTGCTCGGTACCACCAGTCGAACACCGTCGCACCACACACACACACTCTATACGCCATACACAATCACACACACTCACTCACACACTGACTCACATACACTCTCACACACACTCACACACTCACACTAACATACTCACACTCTCACACACTCATACACACACACTCACAAACTCACAAACACTCATGCACACTCACTCACACTCTCACACACACACACTCTATACGCCGTAATCATCAGACACACACTCATACAAACATGCACTCACACACCGTTAGGGTTGGTGGAACGCACCGAATATATATTTATTAGAAGTAGTAGGTGCGTGCAAGATATGGCGGTACAATATAGTAGTATAAACAAACCCTGTTACTTCACAGAGTCTATTAGCAAAAAGAATGCTGTGCCCTGTTTAGCTCATCGAGGAACACAGCTACTTAGTAGAGCATATAGTGGTCATGCAGTCAAATGCAAACACGCAGCTCCTCTCCGGTGGAGCCGGAATTCTAATGGCTATACGTTATCGCTGAATCCACTTACATGAAACTCCTCTCCAGAGGTGCCAGCATTCTAGGGGCTAATTTCAGCTGGGTCCCTGAATACACACACACACGAAACTCCTCGCCGGAGGTGCCAGCATTCAAGGGGCTTATTTCAGCCAGGTCCCTGACTGCATACAAACATGAACACACTTGCGCTGAGCTCATACATAAATTGACAATAGCGCATGGCCGTGCGGACCTGCTGATGTTTTATAGTTGCAGCTCTACAGGACCTTCCTGGAGGACCAATGGAAGCTGCTACAGGGCTTGAGTGTGTGACCCCCGACCTCCAATGAGTGGTCCTCCCATGGGCATGCTCAGTGTGTGCAAAGCTGGACTTAGTCCCAGAAAAGCCTGCTTGCCGCAAACCAGTAAAGGGTACAATAGTAGAACCTGGAAAGGCAGCAGTAACCCTTTGCACAATATCAGACTGAGCGAGACGCTGGGACCGATGTCTCTGCTGAGCGGGCTCCACTGCGGCTGATGCAGAATGGGAGACCGCAGCAGACATGGTTTGAGATTCCCCCTGCGCAGCGGTGGGAACTCGACTCCTAACAAACACACACACACTCTATACCACAGACACACACACTCACACAGCCTCTTGTGCAGTACCACCAGCAGAAAATCATTGTGAACATGCCGCCACCGGGATCAGCCGAATGATTCACTGACTTCCACCATGTTTGTACAGGAGGAACGCATGCACAGTTTTCATGTGACTACCTCTATCTGTCTGCACAAAGATGGTGGTGGTCTCATTTACTGTACCTGCGTGAATTACGTGCAGGTGCAGTCAATCATTTGACTGATCCTGGCAGCAGATGTGCGACGTGTCTACAGGCAGAGGAAGCCGGTCACATTAAAGGGGTTTTCCCATGAACGAAAGTTCATTTTAAAAAGTGTCTGTGTCTGACTGTGTATGGAGCATACCACATCTCCTGGGCAGGGGAGGAAGCAAAAGACAATACTGACAATACAGCAGGGGGACATAGCGGATTCATTTTGTGAAGTTAGATATTTCACTGACTGTTTTTTAAACACCCACACTCACACACTCACTCACACACACACTCACTCACTCAATAACACACACACTCACATGCTCACACACTCTTTATGTTGTACGCTCCACACACACGCACATTCACACACTCACACATTCAGACTCACACACTCACACAATCACACACACACTCACAGTCATACACACACTAACACACACACATTTGCACACAATCACACACATGTACACCCACACACATACTCACACACACATTCACACACACTCTATATGTCGTACGCACCACACACACTCACTCACACACACACTCTATACGCCGTTTGCACCACACACTCACACACACTCACACACTCACACATTCACACGGTAACACAGCCTCTTGCGTGGTACCACCAGCAGAACACCATCGCAAACGTGCAGATGCAGTGAATCATTCGGCTGATCGGCAGACGTGAGATGTGTCTATAGGCAGAGGAAGCTGGTCACATTAAAGGAGTTTTCCCACGAATGAAAGTTCATTTTAAAAATTGACTGTGTCTGACCATGTATGGAGCATACCACATCTCCTGGGCAGGGAAGAAAGCCAAAGACAATACTGACACTACAGCAGGGGATCACAGTGGACTTATTTTGTGAGGTAAAATATTTCAATGACTGTTTTTAAAACACTCACACACACACACACTCACATACACTCACACATGCACACATACACTCTCACACACGCACACACACACACACACTCATCCACTCACCCACTCACACACACAATCTATACGCCATATGCACCACACACACACTCACACACTCACACACACACTCACCCACTCACTCACACACTCAGACACACACACACTTACACACTCACACAGCCTCGTGCACAGTATCACCAGCGGAACACTGTCGCGAAGACGCCGCCCCTAGGATCAGCCGAATGATTCACTGACTGCCACCATGTTTGTACAGGAAGAGTGAATGCACAGTTTTCATGTGACCGCCGCTGTCTGTCTGCACAAAGATGGCGGCGGTCTGATTTACTGCACCTGCGTGAATTACGCGCAGGTGCAGTGAATCATTCAGCTGACCCCAGCGGCAGATGTGTGACGTGTCTACAGGCAGAGGAAGCCAGTCACATTAAAGGGGTTTTCCCACAAGCGAAAGATCATTTTAAAAATTGACTGTGTTTGACCGTATATGGAGCATACCACATACCTTGGGCAGGGGAGGAAGCAAAAGACAATACTGACAATACAGCTGGGGAACACAGTGGATTCATTTTGTGAAGTAAAATATTTCACTGACTCACACACTCACACACTCACTCACTCACTCACTCACTCACACACACACACACACTCACACACACACACATACACATACTCTATGCACCGTATGCACCACACACATTCACAAACACTCACACACACATTCTATACGCCGTTTGCTCCACACACATACTCTCACACACTCACACATGCCCACACACAGTCACAATGGATCACAGTGGATGCATTTTGTGAAGTAAAATATTTCACTGACTGTTTTTTAAACACTCACACTCACACAGTCACTCACACACACTCACACACTCTATACGTCGTACGCACCACACACACGCACATTCACACACTCACACATTCACACACGCTCACACACAGTCACACAGTCACACAGCAAGGAAGCAAAAGACAATACTAACATTAAAGCAATGGATCACAGTGGATGCATTTTGTGAAGTAAAATATTTCACTGACTGTTTTTTAAACACTCACACTCACACATTCACTCACACACACTCACTCTATACGTCATACGCACCACAAACACACATTCACACATTCACACAATCACACACACTCAGTCACACACAAACACTTGAGGTCCTGGTTATGGGGGACTTTAACTACCCGGATATTAACTGGGAAACAGAAACCTGTGAAACCCATAAAGGCAACAGGTTTCTGCTAATAACCAAGAAAAATTATCTTTCACAATTGGTGCAGAATCCAACCAGAGGAGCAGCACTTTTAGACCTAATACTATCTAATAGACCTGACAGAATAACAAATCTGCAGGTGGTCGGGCATCTAGGAAATAGCGACCACAATATTGTACAGTTTCACCTGTCTTTCAATAGGGGGACTTGTCAGGGAGTCACAAAAACACTGAACTTTAGGAAGGCAAAGTTTGACCAGCTTAGAGATGCCCTTAATCTGGTAGACTGGGACAATATCCTCAGAAATAAGAATACAGATAATAAATGGGAAATGTTTAAGAACATCCTAAATAGGCAGTGTAAGTGGTTTATACCTTGTGGGAATAAAAGGACTAGAAATAGGAAAAACCCAATGTGGCTAAACAAAGAAGTAAGACAGGCAATTAACAGTAAAAAGAAAGCATTTGCACTACTAAAGCAGGATGGCACCATTGAAGCTCTAAACAACTATAGGGAGAAAAATACTTTATCTAAAAAACTAATTAAAGCTGCCAAAAAGGAAACAGAGAAGCACATTGCTAAGGAGAGTAAAACTAATCCCAAACTGTTCTTCAACTATATCAATAGTAAAAGAATAAAAACTGAAAATGTAGGCCCCTTAAAAAATAGTGAGGAAAGAATGGTTGTAGATGACGAGGAAAAAGCTAACATATTAAATACCTTCTTCTCCACGGTATTCACGGTGGAAAATGAAATGCTAGGTGAAATCCCAAGAAACAATGAAAACCCTATATTAAGGGTCACCAATCTAACCCAAGAAGAGGTGCGAAACCGGCTAAATAAGATTAAAATAGATAAATCTCCGGATCCGGATGGCATACACCCACGAGTACTAAGAGAACTAAGTAATGTAATAGATAAACCATTATTTCTTATTTTTAGGGACTCTATAGCGACAGGATCTGTTCCGCAGGATTGGCGCATAGCAAATGTGGTGCCAATATTCAAAAAGGGCTCTAAAAGTGAACCTGGAAATTATAGGCCAGTAAGTCTAACCTCTATTGTTGGTAAAATATTTGAAGGGTTTCTGAGGGATGTTATTCTGGATTATCTCAATGAGAATAACTGTTTAACTCCATATCAGCATGGGTTTATGAGAAATCGCTCCTGTCAAACCAATCTAATCAGTTTTTATGAAGAGGTAAGCTATAGGCTGGACCACGGTGAGTCATTGGACGTGGTATATCTCGATTTTTCCAAAGCGTTTGATACCGTGCCACACAAGAGGTTGGTACACAAAATGAGAATGCTTGGTCTGGGGGAAAATGTGTGTAAATGGGTTAGTAACTGGCTTAGTGATAGAAAGGAGAGGGTGGTTATAAATGGTATAGTCTCTAACTGGGTCGCTGTGACCAGTGGGGTACCGCAGGGGTCAGTATTGGGACCTGTTCTCTTCAACATATTCATTAATGATCTGGTAGAAGGTTTACACAGTAAAATATCGATATTTGCAGATGATACAAAACTATGTAAAGCAGTTAATACAAGAGAAGATAGTATTCTGCTACAGATGGATCTGGATAAGTTGGAAACTTGGGCTGAAAGGTGGCAGATGAGGTTTAACAATGATAAATGTAAGGTTATACACATGGGAACAAGGAATCAATATCACCATTACAGACTGAATGGGAAACCACTGGGTAAATCTGACAGGGAGAAGGACTTGGGGATCCTAGTTAATGATAAACTTACCTGGAGCAGCCAGTGCCAGGCAGCAGCTGCCAAGGCAAACAGGATCATGGGGTGCATTAAAAGAGGTCTGGATACACATGATGAGAGCATTATACTGCCTCTGTACAAATCCCTAGTTAGACCGCACATGGAGTACTGTGTCCAGTTTTGGGCACCGGTGCTCAGGAAGGATATAATGGAACTAGAGAGAGTACAAAGGAGGGCAACAAAATTAATAAAGGGGATGGGAGAACTACAATACCCAGATAGATTAGCAAAATTAGGATTATTTAGTCTAGAAAAAAGACGACTGAGGGGCGATCTAATAACCATGTATAAGTATATAAGGGGACAATACAAATATCTCGCTGAGGATCTGTTTATACCAAGGAAGGTGACGGGCACAAGGGGGCATTCTTTGCGTCTGGAGGAGAGAAGGTTTTTCCACCAACATAGAAGAGGATTCTTTACTGTTAGGGCAGTGAGAATCTGGAATTGCTTGCCTGAGGAGGTGGTGATGGCGAACTCAGTCGAGGGGTTCAAGAGAGGCCTGGATGTCTTCCTGGAGCAGAACAATATTGTATCATACAATTAGGTTCTGTAGAAGGACGTAGATCTGGGTATTTATTATGATGGAATATAGGCTGAACTGGATGGACAAATGTCTTTTTTCGGCCTTACTAACTATGTTACTATGTTACTTACACACACACACACACACTTGCACACATATGCACACCCACACACATATTCACACACACATTCACACACACTCTATACTCCGTACGCACCACACACACACTCACTCACACACACTCTATACGCCGTTCGCACCACACACACTCACACCCACACTCACACACTCACACATTCATACACTCACACATTAACACAGCCTCTTGCATGGTACCACAAGCAGAACACCATCGAGAGCGTGCAGGTGCAGTGAATCATTCGGCTGATCCTGGCGGCAGATGCGAGACGTGTCTACAGGCAGAGGAAGCTGGTCACATTAAAGGAGTTTTCCCACGAATGAAAGTTCATTTTAAAAATTGACTGTGTCTGACCGTGTACGGAGCATACCACATCTCCTTGGCAGGGAAGAAAGCAAAAGACAATACTGACATTACAGCAGGGGATCACAGTGGACTCCTTTTGTGAGGTAAAATATTTCAATGACTGTTTTTAAAACACTCACACACACTCACCCACTCACACACACAGTCTATATGCCGTACACACCACACACACACTCACACACACACACTCACCCACTCACACACACACTCAGACACACTCACACACACTCACACAGCCTCACACACTCACACAGCCTCTTGCATGGTACCATCCGGGGGAACAATGTTGCGAACACACCGCCAACAGGATCAGCCGAATGATTCACTGACTGCTACCATGTTTGAAGGACAGTTTTCATGTGACCACCGCTGTCTGTCTGCACAAAGATGGCGACAGTCTGATTTACTGCGCCTGCGTGAATTGCGTGCAGGTGCAGTGAATCATTCGGCTGGTCCCGGAGGCAGATACGTGACATGTCTACAGACAGAGGAAGCCAGTCACATTGAAGGGGTTTTCCCACAAGCGAAAGTTCATTTTATTTTTTACTGTGTTTGACCGTATATGGAGCATACCACATACCCTGGGCAGGGGAGGAAGCAAAAGACAATACTGACAATGCAGCAGGGGAACACAGTGGATTCATTTTGTGAAGTAAAATATTTCACTGACTCACACACTCACACACTCATTCACACACACACACACACACACACACTCACTCATTCACAGGCCGGCGTCACACTCAGCGTATAAAAATACGGTCTGTAATTTACGGCCGTAATACGCAGAAAAGTCCCCAAAATAGTGGTCCGTATCTCCTCCGTAGGCAGGGTGTGTCAGCGTATTTTGCGCATGGCATCCTCCGTATGTAATCAGTAAGGCATCCGTACTGCGAGATTTTCTCACAGGCTTGCAAAACCGACATACGGATATACAAGGGATCCATGTGCTCAAAAAATAATAAAAACATATGTACTGTCTCTCTCTCTCTCTCTCTCTCTCTCTCTCTCTCTATATATATGTTAGTGAGACACATATATATATATTAATATTTCATCGAGCGCGAGATAGCTTAAAAGCCGGTAATTCAATTGCCGGCTTTTGCTATCTCCTTCCAAAACCCGACATGATATGAGACATGGTTTACATACAGTAAACCATGTCATATCCCCATTTTTTTGCATATTCCACACTACCAATGTTAGTAGTGTGTATGTGCAGAATTTGGGCATTCTAGCTATTAAATTAAAGGGTTAAATGACGGAAAAAATTGGCGTGGGCTCCTGCACAATTTTCTCCGCCAGAGTAGTAAAGCCAGTGACTGAGGGCAGATATTAATAGCCTGGAGAGGGTCCACAGTTATTGCCCCCCCCCTGGCTAAAAACATCTGCCCCCAGCCACCCCAGAAAAGGCAAATCTGGAAGATGCGCCTATTCTGGCACTTGGCCACTCTCTTCCCATTCCCGTGTAGCGGTGGGATATGGGGTAATGAAGGGTTAATGTCACCTTGCTATTGTAAGGTGACATTAAGCCAGATTAATAATGGAGAGGCGTCAATTATGACACCTATCCATTATTAATCCAATAGTCTGAAATGGTTAAAAAAAACACAAACACATTATTACAAAGTGTTTTAATGAAATAAAAACACAGGATGTTTTAATATTTTATTATTCTGGTAATCCACCTGAAGACCCTCGCTCTGTGACAAAGAAAAAATAATAAACCAACAATATCCATACCTTCCGAGGATCTGTCACGTCCCACGATGTAAATCCATCTGAAGGGGTTAATTTTTTTTACAGTCAGGAGCTCTGCTATAATGCAGCTATGCTCCTGACTGTAAAACCCCAGCGAATGAATGGAAACTAGGTCAATGACCTGTAGTTACCTTCATTCGCGGTGGGGCGCCCTCTGCTGGATGTCCTTCGAGCGTGGGAAAAAATCAGAAAAATTCCCAGGCTCGAGTTTATATGAGGACAACCAGCAGAGGACAACCTGTGTTTTTATTTCATTAAAAGACTTTTTAATAATGTGTTTGTATTTTTTTTAACCATTTCAGACTATTGGATTAATAATGGATAGGTGTCATAATTGATGCCTCTCCATTATTAATCTGGCTTAATGTCACCTTACAATAGCAAGGTGACATTAACCCTTCATTACCCCATATCCCACCGCTACACGGGAATGGGAAGAGAGTGGCCAAGTGCCAGAATAGGCGAATCTTCCACATGTGCCTTTTCTGGGGTGGCTGGGGGCAGATGTTTTTAGCCGGGGGGGGCAATAACCGTGGACCCTCTCCAGGCTATTAATATCTGCCCTCAGTCACTGGCTTTACTACTCTGGCGGAGAAAATTGCGTGGGAGCCCACGCCAATTGTTTACGCCATTTAACCCTTTAATTTAATAGCTAGAACGCCCAAATTCTGCACATACACACTACTAACATTATTAGTGTGGAATATGCAAAAAAAAGGTTATATGACATGGTTTACTGTATGTAAACCATGTCACATATCATGTCAGGTTTTGGAAGGAGATAGCAAAAGCCGGCAATTGAATTACCGGCTTTAAAGCTATCTAGCGCTGGATGAAATATTAATATATATACATATATGTGTCTCACTGACATATATATATATATATATATATATATATATATATATACTCGAGTATAAGCCGAGATTTTCAGCCCAAATTTTTGGGCTCTTTTAATGCACCCCATGATCCTGTTTGCCTTGGCAGCTGCTGCCTGGCACTGGCTGCTCCAGGTAAGTTTATCATTAACTAGGATCCTCAAGTCCTGCTCCCTGTCAGATTTACCCAGTGGTTTCCCGTTCAGTGTGTAATGGTGATATTGATTCCTTCTTCCCATGTGTATAACCTTACATTTATCATTGTTAAACCTCATCTGCCACCTTTCAGCCCAAGTTTCCAACTTATCCAAATCCATCTGTAGCAGAATACTATCTGCTCTTGTATTAACTGCTTTACATAGTTTTGTATGATCTGCAAATATTGATATTTTACTGTGTAAACCTTCTACCAGATCATTAATGAATATGTTGAAGTGAACAGGTCCCAATACCGACCCCTGCGGTACCCCACTGGTCACAGCGACCCAGTTAGAGACTATACCATTTATAACCACCCTCTGCTTTCTATCACTAAGCCAGTTACTAACCCATTTACACACATTTTCCCCCAGACCAAGCATTCTCATTTTGTGTACCAACCTCTTGTGCGGCACGGTATCAAACGCTTTGGAAAAATCGAGATATACCACGTCCAATGACTCACCGTGGTCCAGCCTATAGCTTACCTCTTCATAAAAACTGATTAGATTGGTTTGACAGGAGCGATTTCTCATAAACCCATGCTGATATGGAGTTAAACAGTTATTCTCATTGAGATAATCCAGAATAACATCCCTCAGAAACCCTTCAAATATTTTACCAACAATAGAGGTTAGACTTACTGGCCTATAATTTCCAGGTTCACTTTTAGAGCCCTTTTTGAATATTGGCACCACATTTGCTATGCGCCAGTCCTGCGGAACAGACCCCGTCGCAGTGACGCAGGGGAGATCAGCGTCTTTTGGGGATCAGCGGGGCAGGGGGAGATCAGCATCGTGGGGGGATAAGCATCACAGGGGGTTGATCAGCGTTGCGGGGGGTTGATCAGCGTCGCAGGAGAGATCAGTGTCGCAGGGGGGTCAGCGTCACAGGGGATCATCATTGCAGGGGGAGATCAGCGTTGCAGGGGGAGATCAGCGTCGCAGGGGGAGATCAGTGTCGCAGGGGAATCAGCATTGCTGGGGGGGCAATCAGCGGGGTAGGGGGAGATCAGCATCGCAGGGGATCAGCATCGCAGGGGGAGATAAGCGTCACAGGGGGAGATCAGCATCGCAGGGGGGATATCAGCATCGCAGGGGGAGATCAGGGGCGAAGGGATCAGCATCTCAGGGGGCAGATCAGCATCGCAGGGGGGAGATCAGGGGGCGGGGGGTGATCACTGGTGCGGGGGGGTGATTACCGGGGCAGGAGGGGTCTGTCAGGTGCTGGGGGGCTGAGGATATGCAGGAGGAGATGGAGCCAGCAGAAGCAGTGATCAGTCAGGGGTTGATCACTGGTGCAGGGGGGAGGGAGCAAAGGATGGGGAGAAGGGGTGGAGATCGGGGGGAGCAGAGTTGAGGGAGGAAGGAGGGGAGGTCGGGGGGTAGGGAGCGGAGGTAGGGAGGTCTGGAATTGGACAGTAGGGGGAGCAGATGGGAGTACCTGAGGGGGCAGCGGCGGCAGTGCTGATGATGATCGAGATGAATATGTGGCAGGGAAGCCAGCAGGCACCTCGCTGTTCAGCTTGCACAGACACCATGAAGCTGGACAGCGAGGCAACCATAGCTTACTCTGCCCCTCACATCTGAATGGAGAGCTAGCATCATATGGATGCTAGCTCCAATTAGATCTGGGGGTGGTGACAAAAAGCGTCACCAGAGTGATCATAGCCAAGGTGGGCAAAGCCACCCCCCCTGCACTGAAGTACCACTCCCCCTGTCCCTGCAGGTTGGGTGAAATTGGAGTTAACCCTTTCACCCGATCTGCAGGAACACGATCATTCTATGACACAGCATATGCATCACAGGTCGGATTGGCACCGACTTTCATGACGCATACGCTGTGGCACAGGTCGGGAAGGGGTTCAAAAACTAATATCAATACCAACATGGCTCCTCCTAAAAATTATGCCAATGACAATGAAAGGAAAGCAGCAAAGGCACAATGTCGAAGACAACAAAGGGCAAATGAGACTCTTGAAGAGCAGCAGCATCGCTGGGACAAAAACAATGCATATAAGCCTAGGCTTCAAGCATATGATTCATTAGGTTATCACAGGATGCCATTAGGCAACAACAGCGCTGCATGCCTGCCCCCATCATGACATTATCACCCTCCTGATGCGATAGCATCGGGCCTCCATCTAGTTTATAATAAATTGTAAACTACAGAAATATTAGCGATACACAACTGCTTTCTTTCCTTTTGCTCTAACCTCTCTTTTCTAAGCATGCCCAACCATATACACACTGCTCCGAAAAAATAAAGAGTACATATAAATACCGCATCCGAGGTATCACTGAATTAAACATTCCAGTTGCAAATCTTTATTCATTACATGCTGGAATGCGTTGAGAACAATAAAACATAGAAAGGATCTATGTAAATTCAAAGTAATATCCCCGGGAGGTTTGGATTTGGATCAATACTCAAAATCAAAGTGGAAAATGAGTAGTGTGTGTGACCTTCTCGTGCCTGTATGCCCTCCATACAATGCCTGGGCATGGTCCTGCTCAAGCGGTGGATGTTCTCCTGAGTGATCTCCTCCCAGACCGGGAATAACCACATAACGACCAGAGGTATTTTTGGTTTTGCATTTTCATTTTTTGCTCCTCTTTTTCCCAGAGCCATAACTTTTTTATTTTGGGGGCAAAATGGCCATTGGAGGGCTTGTTTTTTGAGGGACAAGTTGTACTTTTGAACAACAACATTAGTTTTAACATATCATGTACTTGAAAATGGAAAAAAATTCCAAGTGTGGTGAAATTGCAAAAAAAAGTGCAATTCCACAATTGCTTTTTGTTTTGCTTTTTTCTAAAACTGACCTGCCATTATGGTTCTCCAGGTCATAAGGAGTTCATATATACCAAACATGTCTAGGTTCTTTTTTATCTAAGTGGTGAAAAGCATTCCAAAGTTTTTTTTTTAAAAATGCGTATCTCATCCTGGTACCTAATAGCAATCAGAGTTCCTCTGGCTTGCGCACAGAGGGTGCGGCCCTCCAAAGAAATGCCTCCTCACACCATTACTGACTGACTGCCAAACCGGTCATGGTGGAGGATGTTGCAGGCAGCAGAACATTCTCTACGGCATCTTCAGACTCTGTCACATATGCTCAGTGTATACCTGCGTTCATCCGTGAAGAGCACAGGGAATCAATTTTGAATCATCCAATCTTTGTGTTCACTGGCAAATGCCATTTGCCCTGCATGGTGTTGGGCTGTAAGCACAACACCCACTTGTGGATGTCAGGCCCTCAGGCTGCCCTATGAGGTCTGTTTCCGACAGTTTGAGCAGACACGCGGATGTTAGTGGTGTGCTGGAGGTCATTTTGAATGGTTTTGGCACTGCTCCACCTGTTCCTCCTTGCACAAAGAAGGAGGTATTTGTCCTGCTGCTGGGTTTTTGCCCTCCTATGACCCCCTCCATGTTTCCTGGTATACTAGCCTGTATCATGGTATCTGCTTCATGCTCTGGACACTGTGCACACAGACACAGCTTCCCCTCTTGCCACAGCTCGCATTGATGTGCCATCCTGGATGAGCTGCACTGCCTGTGGGTTGTAGAAACCGCTTCTTACTACTGTACAGTACCTCTAGAGGCAAGAGCAATGACAAAATGCAAAAGTGGCCAAAACAACAGCCAAAAAGGATGAGAACAGAGAAATGGTCTGTGGACATCCCCTGCAGAACCACTCCTCTATATGGGTTGTCTTGCTTATTGATATCATGTTTACCTGTTGCCTGTTCCATTTGCCCAACAGCAGGAGAAATTGATTCACAATTGGTGTTGATTCATAACTGGAAAGTTTGATCTCATAGAAGTGTGATTGACTTGGAATTACGTTGTGTTGTTTAAGTGTTCCCTTTATTTTTTTGAGCAGCGTATATATATACCGGTATACAGTGGGGCAAAAAAGTATTTAGTCAGTCAGCAATAGTGCAAGTTCCACCACTTAAAAAGATGAGAGGTGTCTGTAATTTACATCATAGGTAGACCTCAACTATGGGAGACAAACTGAGAAAAAAAAATCCAGAAAATCACATTGTCTGTTTTTTTTATCATTTTTTTTGCATATTATGGTGGAAAATAAGTATTTGGTCAGAAACAAACAATCAATATTTCTGGCTCTCACAGACCTGTAACTTCTTCTTTCAGAGTCTCCTCTTTCCTCCACTCATTACCTGTAGTAATGGCACCTGTTTAAACTTGTTATCAGTATAAAAAGACACCTGTGCACACCCTCAAACAGTCTGACTCCAAACTCCACTATGGTGAAGACCAAAGAGCTGTCAAAGGACACCTGAAACAAAATTGTAGCCCTGCACCAGGCTGGGAAGACTGAATCTGCAATAGCCAACCAGCTTGGACTGAAGAAATCAACAGTGGGAGCAATAATTAGAAAAAGGAAGACATACAAGACCACTGATAATCTCCCTCGATCTGGGGCTCCACGCAAAATCCCACCCCGTGGGGTCAGAATGATCACAAGAACGGTGAGCAAAAATCCCAGAACCACGCGGGGGGACCTAGTGAATGAACTGCAGAGAGCTGGGACCAATGTAACAAGGCCTACCATAAGTAACACACTACGCCACCATGGACTCAGATCCTGCAGTGCCAGACGTGTCCCACTGCTTAAGCCAGTACATGTCCGGGCCCGTCTGAAGTTTGCTAGAGAGCATTTGGATGATCCAGAGGAGTTTTGGGAGAATGTCCTATGGTCTGATGAAACCAAACTGGAACTGTTTGGTAGAAACACAACTTGTCGTGTTTGGAGGAAAAAGAATACTGAGTTGCATCCATCAAACACCATACCTACTGTAAAGCATGGTGGTGGAAACATCATGCTTTGGGGCTGTTTCTCTGCAAAGGGGCCAGGACGACTGATCCGGGTACATGAAAGAATGAATGGGGCCATGTATCGTGAGATTTTGAGTGTAAACCTCCTTCCGTCAGCAAGGGCATTGAAGATGAAACGTGGATGGGTCTTTCAACATGACAATGATCCAAAGCACCCCGCCAGGGCAACGAAGGAGTGGCTTCGTAAGAAGCATTTCAAGGTCCTGGAGTGGCCTAGCCAGTCTCCAGATCTCAACCCTATAGAAAACCTTTGGAGGGAGTTGAAAGTCCGTGTTGCCAAGCGAAAAGCCAAAAACATCACTGCTCTAGAGGAGATCTGCATGGAGGAATGGGCCAACATACCAACAACAGTGTGTGGCAACCTTGTGAAGATTTACAGAAAACGTTTGACCTCTGTCATTGCCAACAAAGGATATATTACAAAGTATTGAGATGAAATTGTGTTTCTGACCAAATACTTATTTTCCACCATAATATGCAAATAAAATGTTAAAAAAACAGACAATGTGATTTTCTGGATTTTTTTTTCTCAGTTTGTCTCCCATAGTTGAGGTCTACCTATGATGTAAATTACAGACGCCTCTCATCTTTTTAAGTGGTGGAACTTGCACTATTGCTGACTGACTAAATACTTTTTTTCCCCACTGTATATATATATATATATATATATATATATATATATACTAGATTGTGTCCCGATTCTAACGCATCGGGTATTCTAGAATATACATGTCCCCGTAGTATATGGACAATGATGATTCCAGAATTCGCGGCAGACTGTGCCCGTCACTGATTGGTCGAGGCAACCTTTATGACATCTTCGTCGCCATGCTGTGCCCGTCGTTGATTGGTCGAGGCCATTCAGAGACGCGGGATTTCCAGGACAGACAGACAGACAGAAAAACCCTTAGACAATTATATATATACTAGATGGCAGCCCGATTCTAAAGAATCGGGAGTTTAGAATCCATATATACTTTATTTATTCAAATGTAAGAATAATACAATTAATAAATAATAGTAAGAAAGAACAAAAAATGGCTGCACTCACCAGCTCTTGACAATTCTTGTTATTTAAGGTACAGTTACACAGGATCCATGAACATGCTTATGAGGGGAGGGATGAAAGACATCAGACGACAACTTTGCGTGTTGTGGGCAGTGTCAGGTAGTAGGAAAATAGCCAGTTAATAATAGGCAATAGTTCTTTGCAGGAATGCAGATATTAATAAATAGGCAGTTTATATTGCAGAGAAATTGCTGGGCAATAATGGACAATGTCCTTATGTGGCAAATAATAGAGCAATATACCCAATGTGGCAAAGAAGAGGTTAATAAACGGCAGTCTCTCAGTATAACAGTCAGTGAATAATAGGCAGTATATGGAGAAAACACCAAACAAAAGTTCAAAATTGGTGTGAAAATGTCACTGAACCACTTCACAACTAAATATATATAGTTTTGGTAAATGGTATTATCATTTTTTTGACGAAATTCGGCAGGAGCTTGAAGAGCAACGTCACTGGGCCCGCCTCCACGCAGTAGAAACTTGCTGTGAGGTAAAAATTCAAAAATCACACCAAAATGGCGGGCGGAGTGTGTCACAGTACGGCACGTTTCTGATTGGTCGCTCGCAGCAGGCGGCAACCAATCAGACACTGGACACTGTTGACGTCACTTATCTCCGGACATTAGCTCCGGACATTAGCTCCGGACATTAGCTTCGGACATTAGCTCCGGACATTATCTCCGCACATTAGCTCCGGACATTAGCTCCGGACATTAGCTCCGGACAAAGCCACGGAAGTTGGCACAAATTGCAGGAAGTAGTATTCTAGGCAATTAATCTCCGGACATTAGCTCCGGACATTAGCTCCGGACATTAGCTCCGGACATTAGCTCCGGACAAAGCCACGGAAGTTGGCACAAATTGCAGGAAGTAGTATTCTAGGCAATTATATATAAGAATAGATTGTGGCCCGATTCTAACGCATCGGGTATTCTAGAATATGCATGTCCCTGTAGTATATGGACAATGATGATTCGAGAATTCGCGGCAGACTGTGCCCGTCGCTGATTGGTCGAGGCAACCTTTATGGCATCATCGTCGCCATGGCAACCATTATGACATCTACGTCGATACTGTGCCCGTCGCTGATTGGTCAAGGCGAATTCGCTGCAGACTGTGCCCGTCACAGATTGGTCGAGGCAACCTTTATGACATCATCGTCGCCATGCTGTGCCCGTCGCTGATTGGTTGAGGCCTGGGGGCCTCGACCAATGAGAGATTCGGGATTTCCAGGACAGACAGACAAACAGACAGACAGAAAAACCTTTATACAATTATATATATAGATTTCCATGCTGGTATTGGGGCAGACAATTTATAATTAGCAACATTGTAAATAAAAGTAAAGAAAAAAAATGTCGTAAACCATTTCATGCAAAAATGGTCCGTTATTGGAAGATTTTTTTGTAAGACAGAAAGTTGGCATTCCAGCAGACTGTTTGAGAGGATATTAGGCTGCCGCTTTGATAAAATGGATCTGAGCCTTTCTGTCACTTTTGATCTGTCCCCTTGTTCATTTTGCTCATAAATGCCTTTTTGACAACTGATGCTTTTTCTGCTTCCAAGTTCCTTAAACTTCTGTCAACAGACACATGGGGATTTTATTTTTAATGGCGCTAATCTCTGGAATTAGAAAGTTCCACAGGTGTATTTTTTTTACACACAAAGAAACCACCTCACAGATGTTAACTACTTCTTTAATCCGTTCTCTGTTGGAGATGCTGGAATACCTTTGAAATGAGTTCTTTGATTTTACCTTCAGCTTGGATAGTATACTATTAATACTTTTTCTTGCAGATACAATGGCTGCCGTTCCCACCTCATTTCACATTCTTTCTATTCTTGAACTGTTCTTTGCCTCTAATCTATTCATCTATGAGCTTTGTAAAGCACATTAACTGTAGCTGATAATTAGGGCTGCATGTGCTATATATTTTTTGTCAGCACTTACCAGTGGGATCTCATATTGTATTAAAATAAAGTCTTTAAAGTCATTTTTGAGAAATTATAATTTAAGTGTTTATATTAATCTATTCGCTTTTAATGGCTTCTTTATTCCCTAATCATGTTTATTGGGCATTGTTTATCATCATAATGGATGATTCGGGTCTGAGAGACGTTAAGTAAGATACATCTACGGACTGGCTTAGTCTGCAGGTCATGTATCACATTTGACTTCTTATTTATTGGAAATGTAAAAAAAAGAACTGATGGGAGATACCCATCCCCTGTAGACTGTGAGCCCTCGCGGGCAGGGTCCTCTCTCCTCCTGTACTTGTGTGTGCCTTGTTTTACTCATGTTTATTGTACTTGTCTATATTTGCCCCGTTCACATGTAAAGCGCCATGGAATAAATGGCGCTATAAAAATGAATAATAATAATAATAATAATAATAATAATAATAATAATAATAAAGATTGTTGCGGCACCTGGAAGATTAGTTTACCTTTTTGCTTAAAAAAAAAAAGTATGACTAAGGCTGGGGTATGTGCTGATAATTTCAGTGTGTATTCAGGTGTAAGAACTGTAAGGAGGGCATTGGCTTTGAAATTAACAGAGTAATTCGATCAAGCGTGATGTTTGCTCTCATTGATAACATGTGCATTCGCAACTGTCTTTTCAAGGCATGTCGGCTTGGATATAGATGAACAAATTTGTATAAAGCTTTCATGTAACACTAACAGAATGTACTCTAGGGACTGATATTCTGAGCAAAATCGTAAAATAAGCAAGGCTTCTAAATCACACTTTTTAATTATGGCCTACTCCATGCGTTATTTTGTGAGTACTGATACTTTTTTAATAGGCAGCTTGAGAGGTCTTTTAGCAAATTAAATGTTTTATGTTTTTTTTTTTCCTTTCTGTAGAGTCGGGCGTTTTTTGTTCATTCTTCATTTTCCCATTAAGCAGATCATTTGTGCACTGTGGGGTTACGGTTCTGGGCAGAATCGCATTTGTGAAGGATATTCGAGAAGTGAGTTACCTGCTGTACAATGCACTTGTATTCAGAGGAGGGAACATTTTTTGCTAAAGAAAAAATAATAGCAAAAAATAGTCTAGGGGGTAGTGAATATATTCCTGTAAGGATATGAATGAATTAGGAGTAGGCCACACAGTTACTCTTATTGACAAGAAAGGGCCTGGAGTGTGTCTCGTGTGTTATGATAAGGTAATTCAGTACCACAATGGACATAGAAGTCAGAGCACATACAGTGACCTGACAATAACCCAAAAACATAGAACGAGCTCTGCGACGTGGGAACTCTGCTGACCGCAATCCCTAATCCTCTCCAACCACACTAGAGGCAGCCGTGGATTGCGCCTAACGCTCCCTATGCAACTCGGCACAGCCTGAGAAACTAGCCAGCCTGAAGATAGAAAATAAGCCCACCTTGCCTCAGAGAAATACCCCAAAGGAAAAGGCAGCCCCCACATATAATGACTGTGAGTAAAGATGAAAAGACAAACGTAGAGATGAAATAGATTTAGCAAAGTGAGGCCCGACTTTCTGAACAGAGCGAGGATAGGAAAGGTAACTTTGCGGTCAACACAAAACCCTACAAAAAACCACGCAAAGGGGGCAAAAAGACCCTCCGTACCAAACTAACGGCACGGAGGTACACCCTCTGCGTCCCAGAGCTTCCAGCAAGCAAGAAAAAACAAATAAGCAAGCTGGACAGAAAAAACAGCAAACAAAATAGCAAAAGCAGAACTTAGCTATGCAGAGCAGCAGGCCACAGGAACGATCCAGGAGGAAACAGGTCCAATACTAGAACATTGACTGGAGGCCAGGATCAAAGCACCAGGTGGAGTTAAATAGAACAGCACCCAACGACTCCACCACATCACCTGAGGAAGGAAACCCAGAAGCCGCAGCACCACTCTCCTCCACCAACGGAAGCTCACAGAGAGAATCAGCCGAAGCACCACTCGTGACCACAGGAGGGAGCTCTGCCACAGAATTCACATCAGTACCCCCCCTTGAGGAGGGGTCACCGAACCCTCACCAGAGCCCCCAGGACGACCAGGATGAGCCATATGAAAGGCATGAACAAGATCGGGAGCATGGACATCAGAGGCAAAGACCCAGGAATTATCTTCCTGAGCATAACCCTTCCACTTAACCAGATACTGGAGTTAGCGTCTTGAAACACGAGAATCCAAAATCTTCTCCACAATATACTCCAACTCCCCCTCCACCAAAACCGGGGCAGGAGGATCAACAGATGGAACCATAGGTGCCACGTATCTCCGCAAAAATGACCTATGGAATACGTTATGTATGGAAAAAGAATCTGGAAGGGTCAGACGAAAAGACACAGGATTAAGAACCTCAGAAATCCTATACGGACCAATGAAACGAGGTTTAAACTTAGGAGAGGAAACCTTCATAGGAATATGACGAGAAGATAACCAAACCAAATCCCCAACACAAAGTCGGGGACCCACACAGCGTCTGCGATTAGCGAAACGTTGAGCCTTCTCCTGGGACAAGGTCAAATTGTCCACTACATGAGTCCAAATCTGCTGCAACCTGTCCACCACAGTATCCACACCAGGACAGTCCGAAGACTCAACCTGCCCTGAAGAGAAACGAGGATGGAACCCAGAGTTGCAGAAAAACGGCGAAACCAAGGTAGCCGAGCTGGCCCGATTATTAAGGGCGAACTCAGCCAAAGGCAAAAAGGACACCCAGTCATCCTGATCAGCAGAAACACAGCATCTCAGATATGTTTCCAAGGTCTGATTGGTTCGTTCGGTCTGGCCATTAGTCTGAGGATGGAAAGCCGAGGAAAAAGACAAGTCAATGCCCATCCTAGCACAAAAGGCTCGCCAAAACCTCGAAACAAACTGGGAACCTCTGTCAGAAACGATATTCTCTGGAATGCCATGTAAACGAACCACATGCTGGAAGAACAATGGCACCAAATCGGAGGAGGAAGGTAATTTAGACAAGGGTACCAAATGGACCATCTTAGAGAAGCGATCACAGACCACCCAAATGACTGACATCTTTTGAGAGACGGGAAGATCTGAAACAAAATCCATAGAGATATGTGTCCAAGGCCTCTTCGGTACTGGCAAGGGCAAAAGCAACCCACTGGCACGAGAACAGCAGGGCTTAGCCCGAGCACAAATCCCACAGGACTGCACAAAAGAACGCACATCCCGCGACAGAGATGGCCACCAAAAGGATCTAGCCACTAACTCTCTGGTACCAAAGATTCCAGGATGACCGGCCAACACCGAACAATGAACCTCAGAGATAACTTTATTCGTCCACCTATCAGGGACAAACAGTTTCTCCGCTGGGCAACGATCAGGTTTATTAGCCTGAAATTTTTGCAGCACCCGCCGCAAATCAGGGGAGATGGCAGACACAATTTCTCCCTCTTTGAGAATACCCGCCGGCTCAGATAAACCCGGAGAGTCGGGCACAAAACTCCTAGACAGAGCATCCGCCTTCACATTTTTAGAGCCCGGAAGGTACGAAATCACAAAGTCAAAACGGGCAATAAACAGCGACCAACGAGCCTGTCTAGGATTCAACCGCTTGGCAGACTCGAGATAAGTCAAGTTCTTATGATCAGTCAAGACCACCACGCGATGCTTAGCTCCTTCAAGCCAATGACGCCACTCCTCGAATGCCCACTTCATGGCCAGCAACTCTCGATTGCCAACATCATAATTTCGCTCAGCAGGCGAAAACTTCCTGGAAAAGAAGGCGCATGGTTTCATCACCGAGCAATCAGAACTTCTCTGCGACAAAACAGCCCCTGCTCCAATCTCAGAAGCATCAACCTCGACCTGGAATGGAAGCGAAACATCTGGTTGACACAACACAGGGGCAGAAGAAAAACGACGCTTCAACTCTTGAAAAGCTTCCACAGCAGCAGAAGACCAATTGACCACATCAGCACCCTTCTTGGTCAAATCGGTCAATGGTTTAGCAATACTAGAAAAATTGCAGATGAAGCGATGATAAAAATTAGCAAAGCCCAGGAACTTTTGCAGACTTTTCAGAGATGTCGGCTGAGTCCAATTATGGATGGCTTGGACCTTAACAGGGTCCATCTCGATAGTAGAAGGGGAAAAGATGAACCCCAAAAATGAAACCTTCTGAACACCAAAGAGACACTTTGATCCCTTCACAAACAAAGAATTAGCACGCAGGACCTGAAACACCGTTCTGACCTGCTTCACATGAGACTCCCAATCATCCGAGAAGATCAAAATGTCATCCAAGTACACAATCAGGAATTTATCCAGGTACTCTCGGAAGATGTCATGCATAAAGGACTGAAACACTGATGGAGCATTGGCAAGTCCGAATGGCATTACTAGATACTCAAAATGGCCCTCGGGCGTATTAAATGCAGTTTTCCATTCATCGCCTCGCTTAATACGCACAAGATTATACGCACCACGAAGATCTATCTTGGTGAACCAACTAGCCCCCTTAATCCGAGCAAACAAATCAGATAACAATGGCAAGGGGTACTAAAATTTAACAGTGATCTTATTTAGAAGGCAGTAATCTATACAAGGTCTCAGCGAACCATCCTTCTTTGGCCACAAAAAAGAACCCTGCTCCTAATGGCGACGATGACGGGCGAATATGCCCCTTCTCCAAGGACTCCTTCACATAACTCCGCATAGCGGCGTGCTCAGGCACAGATAAATTAAACAGTCGACCTTTTGGGAATTTACTACCAGGAATCAAATCGATAGCACAATCACAATCCCTATGCGGAGGTAGGGTATCGGACTTGGGCTCATCAAATACATCCCAGTAATCAGACAAGAACTCTGGAACCTCAGAAGGGGTGGATGACGAAATAGATAGAAATGGGACATCATCATGTACCCCCTGACAACCCCAGCTGGACACAGACATGGATTTCCAGTCTAATACTGGATTATGGACTTGTAGCCATGGCAACCCCAACTCGACCACATCATGCAGATTATGCAACACCAGAAAGCGAATAACCTCCTGATGTGCAGGAGCCATGCACATGGTCAGCTGGGTCCAGTACTGAGGCTTATTCTTGGCCAAAGGCATAGCATCAATTCCTCTCAATGGAATAGGACACTGCAAGGGCTCCAAGAAAAACCCACAACGCCTAGCATACTCCAAGTCCATCAAATTCAGGGCAGCGCCTGAATCCACAAATGCCATGACAGAATAAGATGACAAAGAGCAGATCAAGGTAACGGACAAAAGAAATTTTGACTGTACCGTACCAATGGTGGCAGCCCTAGCGAACCGCTTAATGCGCTTAGGACAATCAGAGATAGCATGAGTGGAATCACCACAGTAGAAACACAGCCCATTCAGACGTCTGTGTTCTTGCCGTTCAACTCTGGTCAAAGTCCTATCGCACTGCATAGGCTCAGGTTTATGCTCAGATAAGACCGCCAAATGGTGCACAAATTTACGCTCACGCAAGCGTCGACCGATCTGAATGGCCAAAGACATAGACTCATTCAGACCAGCAGGCATAGGAAATTCCACCATGACATCCATAATGGCTTCAGAGAGACCCTTTCTGAAAATAGCTGCGAGCGCACCTTCATTCCATTGAGTGAGTACGGACCACTTTCTAAATTTCTGACAATATACCTCTATCTCATCCTGACCCTGACACAGAGCCAGCAAATTTTTCTCTGCCTGATCCACTGAATTAGGTTCATCGTACAGCAATCCGAGCGCCAGGAAAAACGCATCGATATTACTTAATGCAGGATCTCCTGACGCAAGAGAAAATGCCCAGTCCTGAGGGTCGCCACGCAAAAAGGAAATAATGACCCTAACTTGTTGAACTGGGTCACCAGAGGAGCGAGATTTCAAAGCCAGAAATAGTTTACAATTATTTTTGAAACTCAGAAATTTAGTTCTATCTCCAAAAAACAAATCAGGAATAGAAATTCTTGGTTCTAACATAGAATTCTGAACCACAAAGTCTTGAATATTTTGTACTCTTGCCGTGAGCTGATCCACACATGAAGACAGACCTTTAATGTCCATCGCTACACCTGTGTCCTGAACCACCCAAATGTCTAGGGGAAAAAAAAGGCAAAACACAGTGCAGAGAAAAAAAAATGGTCTCAGAACTTCTTTTTTCCCTCTATTGAGAATCATTAGTACTTTGGGCCTCCAGTACTGTTATGATAAGGTAATTCAGTACCACAATGGACATAGAAGTCAGAGCACATACAGTGACCTGACAATAACCCAAAAACATAGAACGAGCTCTGAGACTTGGGAACTCTGCTGACCGCAATCCCTAATCCTCTCCAACCACACTAGAGGCAGCCGTGGATTGCGCCTAACGCTCCTTATGCAACTCGGCACAGCCTGAGAAACTAGCCAGCCTGAAGATAGAAAATAAGCCCACCTTGCCTCAGAGAAATACCCCAAAGGAAAAGGCAGCCCCCACATATAATGACTGTGAGTAAAGATGAAAAGACAAACGTAGAGATGAAATAGATTTAGCAAAGTGAGGCCCGACTTTCTGAACAGAGCGAGGATAGGAAAGGTAACTTTGCGGTCAACACAAAACCCTACAAAAAAACCACGCAAAGGGGGCAAAAAGACCCTCCGTACCAAACTAACGGCACGGAGGTACACCCTCTGCGTCCCAGAGCTTCCAGCAAGCAAGAAAAAACAAATAAGCAAGCTGGACAGAAAAAACAGCAAACAAAATTGCAAAAGCAGAACTTAGCTATGCAGAGCAGCAGGCCACAGGAACGATCCAGGAGGAAACAGGTCCAATACTAGAACATTGACTGGAGGCCAGGATCAAAGCACCAGGTGGAGTTAAATAGAGCAGCACCCAACGACTCCACCACATCACCTGAGGAAGGAAACCCAGAAGCCGCAGCACCACTCTCCTCCACCAACGGAAGCTCACAGAGAGAATCAGCCGAAGCACCACTTGTGACCACAGGAGGGAGCTCTGCCACAGAATTCACAACACTCGTGTGCTTGTGTGCAGAATACAAGCATTTACAGCTCCTTTTTGCAGGCAGTGTATTAAAGTATAGTCAACCTTAAACATACATATATATTTATATAAATACTGTAGATAGAGAGATAGATCGATAGATACATTGACCAGCAGTATTATTAAACTGGTCAACTGGCCGGACTGGCCATCTGACAATTCTGGCAAATGCCAGATGGGCTACATGATCCACCATGGGCCTCATTAATTGAGACTCTGTTAACATTTTTGGTGTCCTTAGAATACCACTACTGTTAACAAATGTTGCAAAGCATGGAGCCATCGCTCTGCGTTGTGTCACATACTCCAGGTAATCTCCGGTTTGCTGGAGGCTGATGCCATGTCCATTGCAAGTTAGGATATGAAAGGAGACAGTGGCTATGGTGGATGCAGAGTCTTGGATAGGTTAGTATATATTTTGGGAGTTTTCTTTCTCATCATACTATATGGAAGGCTGTTGGGGCATAAATATGCTGTATTGGAACCATAATGCTATATGGGTGACTTTCGAGGGACCATCACACTGTAATCGAGCTGTGGGGTGACTATCACACTGCATTAGGGCTGTGGTGAACCATCAAGTTATGTTTGTGGACCATAATACCGTGTCTAGTGACAATCATACTTTGTGATGATCTTTGAGGCAACCATTAGATTATTTGCAGGGGCGTATCCAGGTGGGACTGGTGGAGCATTTGTGCCTAGGCAATCCCTTTTTGATCAAATAACACTCGTCAGAATTATAGGCTTGTGTGAGCAAAACAATACTGTCATGTGACAACCAGCTTCTCTTCCTGCTTCTCAATAAAGCAGAGACTGTAGTATTTCACCTAACATTGAGAGAATTAGGAAAAGCAGCTTGTCCGCATGTGTCTGTAAGGCCGGGCTCACACTTGTGTGTTCAAGGCGAGAAACTCGCGCAAGTCTCTCGCATCAATACCCGCCACTGCCACCGGCGGTTCGGACCAGAGCCTTCAGCTGCATAGAAATACATGCAGCCGCACACTCCGGTCCCGAGTGCCGGCGGCAGTGTCGGGTATTGATGCTAGAGACTCGCGCGAGTTTCTCGCATTGCACACGCAAGTCTGACCCTGGCCTACGTGTGCAAATCACATATGAGCAGTCACATTACTACCACTTAAACTGCTAAAGCTGCGTACAGGAGAGGACTATAAAATGAATTCTTGTCCCAGGTGCTGGAAAACCTAGATATGACTCTGGATACCAAAGAGTGCAGCAGTAGATGAGTATATTCATATACTCACACTACATTATATGCACATATACACACATTTAATTAAAAAAATACAGATGGCAGTGTTTCTTTAACCCCTTCATGACTGGAGGTAATTTTGTATTTGCGTTTTCATTTTTTGCTCCCCTTATTCCCAGAGCCATAACTTTTTTATTTTTTGGTCAAAATAGCAATGCGAGTTGTACTTTCGAATGAAGCCATTGGTTTTACCTATTGTGTACTAGAAAACAGGAAAAAATTCAAAGTGCAGTGAAATTGCAAAAAAGTGCAAACCCACACTTGTTTTTTGTTTTGCTTTTTTACTATGTTTACTAAATGCTAAAACTGACCTACCATTATGATTCTCCAGGTCATTATTCATAGTTCATAGACTACAAACATGTATAGGTTCTTTTTTATCTAAGCGGTGAAAAAAAATTCCAAACTTTGTTAAAAAATAATTGCACCATTTTCCGATACCCTTAGCGTGTTAAATTTTTGTGATCTCGGGTTGAGTGAGGGCTTATTTTCTGCGACCCGAGCTGACATTTTTAATGATACCATTTTGGTGCAGATACGATCTTTTGATCACCCTTTATTATATTTTCATGCAATGTCGCGGCCACCAAAAAAAACTTAATAGTGGCATTTTTGCTTTTTTTCTCTCCATGTCATTTAACGATCAGGTTAATCCTTTTTTGTTATTGATCGATCTGGCGATTGTGAATGCGGCAATACCAAACATGTGCATGTTGGATTTTATTATTGTTTTATTTTGAATAGGCAAAATTTGAACTTTTAGTTTTTCTAATTTTTAAAATATTTTATAAAACATTTTTATTTAACTTTTGGCTTGCTTCAATAGTCTCCATCAGAGACTAGAGGCTGCCATAACCCTATCGGCTCTGCTATATACATTCGATTATCAGATCAACTGTATGTTGCAGAATTGCTCACTTGCTATGTGTGCCGAATACCAGGCTGTAACCCATAATGAGGTCCTTGATTTGGGGGACTTTAACTACATGGATAATAACAGGGAAACAGAGACCTGCAAAACCCATGAAGGCAACAGGTTTCTGCTAATGACCAAGAAATATTATCTTTCACAATTGTTGTAGAATTCAACCAGAGCAGCAGCACTTTAGATATAATACTATCTACAACCCCTGGCAAAAATTATGGAATCACCGGCCTTGGAGGATGTTCATTCAGTTGTTTAACTTTGTAGAAAAAAAGCTGATCACAAACATGGCAGAAACTAAAGTCATTTCAAATGGCAACTTTCTGATTTTAAGAAACACTAAAATAAATCAACAAAAAAAATGTTGTAGTCAGTAATGGTTACTTTTTTTAACCAAGCATAGGGAAAAAATTATGGAATCACTCAATTCTGAGGAAAAAATTATGGAAACATCCTGTAAATTTTCATACCCAAAAATAACACCTGCATCAAATTAGATCTGCTCGTTAGTCTGCATCTAAAAAGGAGTGATCACACCTTGGAGAGCTGTTGCACCAAGTGGACTGACATGAATCATGGCTCCAACACGAGAGATGTCAATTGAAACAAAGGAGAGGATTATTAAACTCTTAAAAGAGGGTAAATCATCACTCAATGTTGCAAAAGATGTTGGTTGTTCACAGTCAGCTGTGTCTAAAATCTGGACCAAATGCAAACAACATGAGAAGGTTGTTAAAGGCAAACATACTGGAAGACCAAGGAAGACGTCAAGACCAAAGACATACAGCAATATGTCTCCAAAACAGGAAATGCACAACATAACAAATGAGGAACGAATGGGTGGAAACTGGAGTCAACGTCTGTGACCAAACTGTAAGAAACCACCTAAAGGAAATGGGATTTACATACAGAAAAGCTATACAAAAGCCATCATTAATACCTAAACAGAGAAAAACAAGGTTACAATGGGCTAAGGAAAAGCAATCGTGGACAATGTATGACTGGGTGAAAGTCATATTCAGTGATGAATCGCAAATCTGCATTGGGCAAGGTGATGATGCTGGAACTTTTGTTTGGTGTTGTTCCAATGAGATTTATAAAGATGACTGCCTGAAGAAAACATGCAAATTTCCACAGTCATTGATGATATGGGGTTGCATTTCAGGCAAAGGCACTGGGGAGATGGCTGTCATTACATCTTCAATAAATGCACAGGTTTATGTTGATATTTTGGGCAATTTTCTTATCCCATCGATTGAAAGGATATTTTGGGATGATGAAATAATTTTTCAAGATGATAATGCATCCTGCTATAGAGCAAAAGCTGTGAAAACATTCCTTGAAAAAAAGACACATAAGGTCAATATCATAGCCTGCAAATAGTCCGGATCTCAATCCAATTGAAAATCTTTCATGGAAGTTGAAGAAAATGGTCCATGACGAGGCTCCATCCTGCAAAGCTGATCTGGCAACAGCAGAGAAAGTTGGAGCCAGATTGATGAAGAGTACTGTTTGACACTCATTAAGTCCATGCCTCAGAGACTGCAAGCTGTTATAAAAGCCAGAGGTGCAACAAAATTCTAATGATGTTTTGTAGTGTTTTTTTGCTTGTTTGTTTGTTTTTCATGATTCCATAATTTTTTCCTCAGAATTCAGTGATTCCATAATTTTTTCCTCAGAATTGAGTGATCACATAATTTTTTCCCTATGCTTGGTTAAAAAAAGTAACCATTACTGACTACCACATTTTTTGTTCTTGATTTCTTTTAGTGTTTCTTAAAGCCAGAAAGTTGCCACTTGAAATGACTTTAGTTTTGTGCCATGTCTGTGATATGCTTTTTTTCTACAAAATTAAACAACTGAATGAACATCCTCCAACGCCGATGATTCCACAATTTTTGCCAGGGGTTGTAATAGACCTGACAGAATAACAAATCTGCAGGTCGTCGGGCATCTACGAAATAGCGACCACAGTATTGTACAGTTTCACTTGGCTTTTGCTAGGGGGACTTGTCAGGGAATCACAAAAAGTCTATACTTTAGGAAGGGAAAGTTTTATCAGCTTAGTGATGCCCTTAATCTGATTGACTGGGACAATATCCTCAGAAATAAGAATGCAGATAGTAAATGGGAAATGTTTAAGAACATCCTAAATAGGCACTGTAAGCGGTTTATACCTTGTGGGAATAAAAGGACAAGAAATAGAAAAAACTAAATATGGCTAAACAAAGAAGTAAGAGGGACAGTTGGAGCGCCCCCAGACACAGGGCCATGAGTTCTCGGTACCGGGCCTCTCTGGTTCAGTTCTGAGGCTGTCACGGTGGCTAGGCCTGGTCCGCAACCCTGCTAAGGGGCATCAAATAAAGGTGGTACAGTCTGTCAAGGGTTCGTGATGCCACCTGTGGTGTTCGGTCAAGGTGACCGACGCTGCTGTGGGGTCCGCTGGGGTGATGGAATGGCAGCTGGATGGTATACCTTCCCACAGGTGAAGTGTGTCCCCAGGGCTTCCCAGTAAAGTAGATGGTAATGGTGTGAGGTGCAGTCAATAACGAGGAAACAGGGTTGCAGTCTCTTTACCTCTTTACTGAAGACTTCAGGATCCACAATCCAGAGCACGCTTAACAGGGCTATCTGAGACCGGCTGGTCCGATGGGCACTTCCAGAGTTTCCTTCGCAGAAGGAAATCGTTGCCTACCACTAGCGCCTGTTTGTGTTGTAGTCCTACTCTGCTGAGCATTCGGAATAGTCCTCACAACTGCTGTTCTTGTTCGTTCATTCTCTACAGCTCTCTCTTTCTTTAGTTCCAGATGTTACTAGTTCAACGTCCCCCAGGTATGTTATGGCTAGGATGCACCCGTATGACGGGAAGGCCTGGAGTTCTTCCGGGACCCTAGAGACGCCCCTCTCCCACAGTTGCCCCCTATGTCTTCGTAGGTGTTTAGGTGAGACAGCCAACCTATAATTAACTGTCCTGCGGAGTTCAGAGTAAGGCCTAGAGTCAGTTACTCCCACTTTGTTCCGGCCACCGGCTACACGCCTCAGTAGGATGTTGCCTCGGTCTCACGGCTCGACTCCTACTGGTACTCCTTTGTGCTTGATCTCGTTTACACTGTTCCACAATATCCTTCCCTTCGTGTCTCTCTCTTGGATACCGCCGCGGGGTGTGCAGGCGCGGTTCCGTTACATTCTGTTCGCTAGGCACCTGCCAGGTTCCCACGCCTGACAATGACCCCCTGTGTCTTCTCCCTGCAACACCCCCTGCCACGGGATGTTGCCTGAATCCAACCCAGTCAGCTTCTGACTAACTTCCTCCCCGACCCCTAGTTTTACCAGCGTGAGGAGTGGCCCAAGAAATAAAGCCCTTTGCTCCCCCTAGTGGCAGGAGTGTGAAGTGTAAAGTGTTCTGGTGATACCTGGTCAGGAGAACTCCTTTAGTGCCATCGGACGTACCATCACTCTCCTTAGTGGCAGAGCGTCATACTGCAATGACCAGGTCTCTGGGGCGCTGCACAATTAACAGTAAAAAGAAAGCATTTAAGCTACTAAAGCAGGAAGGAACCGCTGAAGCTCTACAAAAACTATAGGGAGAAAAATGCTTTATATAAAAAATTAACTAAAGCTGTCAAAAAGGAAACAGAGAAGCACATTGCTAAGGAGAGTAAAAAAAAATACTAATCCCAAGTGTTCTTCAACTATTTCAATAGAAAAATAATCATAAGTGAAAGTGTAGGCCCCTTAAAATATTGTGAGGAAAGAATGGTGGTAGATGACGAGGAAAAAGCTAATATATTAAAAACCTTCTTATCCATGGTATTCACGGTGGAAAATTAAATGCTAAGTGAAATGCCGAGAGACAAAGAAAACCTTATATTAAGCGTCACCAATCTAACCCAAGAAGAGGTGTAAAACCGGCCAAATAAGATTAAAATAGATACATCTCCGTGTCCGGATGATATACTCCCATGAGTACTAAGAGAACGAAGTAATGTAATAGACAAACCATTATTTCTTATATTTAGGGACTCTATTGCGACGGGGTCTGTTCCACAGGACTGGCGCATAGCAAATATGGTACCAATATTCAAAAAGGGCTATAAAAGTGAACCAGGAAATTATAGGCCAGTAAGTCTAACCTTGGTAAAATATTTGAAGGGTTTCTGAGGGATGTTATTCTGGATTATGTCAATGAGAATAACTGTTTAACTCCATATCAGCATTGGCTTATTATTATTATTATTTATTGTTATAGCGCCATTTATTCCATGGCGCTTTACTTGTGAGGAGCGGTATACATAATAAAAACAAGTACAATAATCTTAAACAATCCAAGTCATAACTGGTACAAGAGGAGAGAGGACCCTGCCCGTGAGGGCTCACAATCTACAAGGGATGGGTGAGAATACAGTAGGTGAGGATAGAGCTGGTCATGCAGCGGTTTGGTCGATCGGTGGTTACTGCAGGTTGTAGGCTTGTCGGAAGAGGTAGGTCTTCAGGTTCTTTTTGAAGGTTTCGATGGTAGGCGAGAGTCTGATGTGTTGTGGTAGAGGGTTCCAGAGTAGGGTTCCAGAGTAGGGGCTTATGAGGAATTGCTCCTGTCAAACCAATCTGATCAGTTTTTATTAAGAGGTAAGCTATAGACTGGACCAAGGTGAGTGATAGAAAGCAGAGGGTTGTTATAAATGGTATATTCTCTTACTAAGTTGCTGTGACCAGTGGGGTACTGCAGGGTTCGGTGTTGGGACCTATTCTCTTCAACATATTTATTAAAGATCTGGTAGAAGATTCGCACAGAAAACATTTATATTTGCAGATGATACAAAACTATGTAAAGCAGTTAATACAAGAGAAGATAGTATTCTGCTACAGATGGATCTGGATAAGTTGGAAACTTGGGATGAAAGGTGACAGATGAGGTTTAACAATGATAAATGTAAGGTTATACACATGAGAAGAAGGAATCAATATCACCATTACACACTGAACTGGAAACCACTGGGTAAATCTAACATGGAGAAGGATTTAGTTAATGATAAACTTACTTGTAGCAGCCAGCGCCAGGCAGTAGCTGCCAAGGCAAACATGATCATGGGGTGCATTAAAAAAGGTCTGGATACACATGATGAGATCATTATACGGTCTCTGTACAAATCTCTGGTTAGACCGCACATGGAGTACTGTGTACAGCTTTGGGCACCAGTGCTCAGGAAGGATATAATGGAACTAGAGCGAGTAGAAAGGAGGGCAACAAAATTAATAAAAGGGATGGGGGAACTACAATACCCAGAGAGATTAGCAAAATTAGGATTATTTAGTCTAGAAAAAGATGACTGAGGGGCGATCTAATAACCATGTATAAGCATAAGAGGGGATAATACAAATATCTCTCCAAGGATCTGTTTATACCAAGGAACGTGATGTCACAAAGGGGCATTCTCTGCGTCTGGAAGAGAGAAGGTTTTTCACCAACATAGAAGAGGATTCTTTACTGTTAGGGCAGTGAGAATCTGGAATTCCTTGCCTGAGGAGCTGGTAATAGCAAGCTCAGTTGAGGGGTTCAAGAGAGGCCTGGATGTCTTCCTGGAGCCTACAAATATTGTACCTTTCAGTTATTAGGTCAAACATCTTTGACTGGGATTGGAAAGCTTACCACAGGTCACAGGTGTCAGCTGATGTGAGACTACTACTCCTATCATCCTATGCCTGCTGTTGCTGATAACAGCAGGAGCAGGCAATGGCTGATGTGCTGAAAGTAAAAGAAAAAAAGTTAAGATAGAGAAATAAATATTGAAATAAAGATACAAAACACAGTACATACTCACCTTACACCTAATCCCTGAAGCCTTTTTCTCCTGTAAAAAATAAAAAAACATCATATACTAATCTTAAAGGGACACTGTCACCTGAATTTGGAGGGAACAATCTTTAGCCATGGAGGCGGGGATTTTGGGTGTTTGATTCACCCTTTCCTTACCCGCTGGCTGCATGCTGGCTGCAATATTGGATTGAAGTTCATTCTCTGTCCTCCGTAGTACATGCCTGCACAAGGCAATCTTGCCTTGCCTGATGCTAATATAACCTGGAAAAGTGAAAAAAACAATAAACCACCATATCCCTCACCTATCTGCCGTAATACACACTGTCTCATGACAATTTGGATCACTTGTAGAGCAGTCACATCAACTGATGTGACTGCTGTACCCAGCAGTTGGCTACACACTGACAGGAGTGTGTATTCACTTCTGCAGTATATAGCGCTGAGCTGCGGTGATAAAGTTCACCAGAGTTCATCAGCTGAAAATACTCACGCAACAGAGGTGTTATAAGTGAGATCACCGGGACTGATGAACTCCGGTGAACTTTATCACCGCAGCTCAGCGTTACACACTGCAGAAGTAATTACATGCTCCTGTCAGTGCGTCACTGGCTGCTGGGTAGAGCAGTCACATTAGTGACTGCTCGCAAAGTTATCAGTATCGCCGTGGGACATTATGGATTATCTCTTCACTTCAGACAGGTGAGAAATATGGTTGTTTATTATCAGAATTCAAATTGCAGGGGATATTGGCTTCAGTGGACTGGGCAATGTGGCTTAATTTAGAGTCAACAAAGGAGTCTTTGTCATTATTTGGAAAAAAGGACTGTATTTATTTTCTGTGTGTGTTTTTAATATAATATCACTATGGGTTAGCAATGGGGGCATCATACAGATGCCTCTCCATTACACTGGTCTACAAAAAAAAATTTCTGGAATGGACTTTAAGAACAGTTTCAGACTAATTTGAGGGTGCTGAATTCAAATCTGTTCTTATAATTTCTCTATCACATCACATTTTTGCGCTATAGGTGTATAGACCATTTTCATGAATTCCATGATAAATATAAGCAATGTATGAAAATGCAGGTTTATACGGTTCACTAAGGTAAATTTAGTTTTTATTTAGTCTCCAAATACATGTGAGAATATCTTTGTTTTCTTTGAACATGCATAATTCCCACTGGGTGAAAACTGAACGGCCTCAGCGACAGAGTTTGGCACCTGGCGATAAGAATGTCATCCTCTAGTGGATAGGAAGGACATTGTCTTTCCTCCCTTACACATAAAACTTGGATTGATGAAGCAGTTCGTCAAAGCTCTCAATCACAGTGGAGAATGCTTTAACTATATATGTTCAACTTTTCCTGGTCTTAGTGAAGAGAAGAAAAAGGCTGGAATATTTGATGGACCTCAAATAAGAACACTTATGAGAGACTCAAATTAGATCACATCAATGAATGAGACAGAAGAAAGAGCTTGGAATGTATTTTGTAATGTGGTGCAGAATTTTCTAGGGAATAAGAAAGCAGACAACTATGAAGAGATTGTGGAAGAGCTACTAATGAGTCTCTGAAATCTTGGATGTAGAATAAATATCAAGATTCACTATATACACAGCCATTTGGACTTTTTTCCAGAGAACCTTGGTGATGTGAGCAAGGAACAAGGGGAGCGTTTTCATCAGGACATTAAAACAATGGAAGAACAGTATCAAGGCCTGTGGGACTCAAATATGATGGCTGACTATTGCTGGAGCTTGATGAGAGACAACCCAGAAGCTGTATATCACAGATCAGCCAAGAAAAGAAAATTCAAATAACTGCCATTTGTCATTCATCTGTGTGCCATATAGATGTGTTTTTATATTTTGTAGTTTAATTCTGTAAGTATATTTGATTCGCTGTACATAGACTTTGTAATCTTTGTTATTCCTTGATTAAAAAAGTACAAAATGTAGTACCAAAAATCATGTGTTTTTATCATAAAAAATTTGAAGTAATTTTCATGAAAAATTGAAAATATCTCGAAATCCTGATGTGATAGCCAAAAACAGAGTTCATATTCGTAACCAGCAGCCAAAATTGACTTAAAATATGTTTTAAATCCTTTTACTAGAAAAATTGCATTGACCAGTGTTATTAACTAGGGTTGAGCGACTTTTGTTTTTATAGGATCGGGTCAGATTTCATGAAACCCGACTTTTTCAAAAGTCGGGTCGAGTGAAATCGGCCGATCCTATAGAAAAGTCGGGGTCGGGGTTGGCCGAAACTCGAAACCCAATGCAGTGCATTGGGTTTCTAATGGTTCCCAGGGTCTGAAGGAGAGGAAACTCTCCTTCAGGCCCTGCGATCCATATTATTGTGTAAAATAAAGAATAAAAATAAAAAATATTGCTATACTCACCCTCGGATGCGCCCTGGTTGTAATCGGGAGCCTTCCTTCCTAAGAATCAGCGCTTGAAGGACCTTTCGATGACGTCGCGGCTTGTGATTGGTCGCGTGAGCGGTCACATGGGCGTCACGCGACCAATCACAAGCCGCAACGTCATCGAAAGGTCCTTCAAGCGCTGATTCTTAGGAAGGAAGGCTGCGGGTTAGAATCAGGGCGCGGCCGAGGGTGAGTATATTCCTAATAGGTATACACTCACCCTCGGACGCGCCCTGGTTCTAACCCGCAGCCTTCCTTCCTAAGAATCAGCGCTTGAAGGACCTTTCGATGACATCGTGGCTTGTGATTGGTCGCGTGACGCCCATGTGACCGCTCACGCGACCAATCACAAGCCGCGACGTCATCGAAAGGTCCTTCAGGCGCTCATTCTTAGGAAGGAAGGCTCCCGGTTACAACCAGGGCGCGTCCGAGGGTGAGTATAGCAATATTTTTTATTTTTATTCTTTATTTTACACTTAAATCTGAATTCCGATACCGATTCCCGATATCTTAAACATATCGGGAATCGGTATCGGAATTCCGATTCCAGATTCAGAAGATCGCCGACCTCATGGCCGACCCCACACAGGGGTCGGGTTGGGTTTCATGAAACCCGACTTTGCCAAAAGTCGGCGACTTCTGAATCTGGCTGACCCGTTTCGCTCAACCCTATTATTAACCTTTGGGCTTGATGTCACCTGACATTACAGAGGTGACATCAACCCCACAAATATGAACGCCACCGCCACATGACAAGTGGTAAGAGCTGGGCAAAGTGCCAGAATTAGCTAATTTAATAGATTAGCCTTTTCTGGGGTGGCTGCAGCCTGCTATTTTTAGTCTGGGGGGACAATATCCATGGCCCCTTATCAGCCTGGGAATACCAGTCCCCAGCTGTCAGCTTTAGCTTGGCTGGTCAAAAATGAGGGGGACCCCACGCCGTCTTTTTTTTAAATTGTTTATTTAAATAATTTAAAAAAAATGGCATTGGGACCCATATATTTTTGATAATCAGCCTTGTTAAAGTTGACAGCTGAGGGTCGCAACCTGCAGCTGTTAGGTTTGCCTTGCTGGTTATCAAATATACAAGGAAACATATGTAATTTTTTCTTTATTATTTATTGAGCAATTGATTGGTCATTTGATGCCACTGGTGTCTGCCCCTAATTTGAGCTGTTTTGGCAGCTTTTGGGTCCCCTGAAGATGTTTTCTACGTGTTTGGATTTGCTTTCCATTGAATTCAATGGTGTTGGTAATGTTCGGTGAACTGTTTGGCAAATATCGGGAAGTTCAGCAAACATAGCTGAACCGAACCTTAAGAGGTTAGCTCATCTCTAATTATCACTACTGTTTAAGCTGCTGTTAGTTGTCTACGTTGCAATATTACTATATTATATTGCAATATTATTATTATTACTACATGTTATTCAGTGTATAAGAAAATTTAGACCCCAATCAGGGGAAGGAGACAGAGCCTGCATGGGCCTTAGGGTTTTAAAATGCCCAGTCCGTCCCTGGATATCAGTCAAGGAGTGAGTAGAATACATGAAGCAGCAAGTGAACATTTAGCTTTTGTGGTGGCCATGCAAAATGCTTCCTGTGATGTAAATAAGAAAAATAAACGACTTTGACAAGGAGCAAAATTGGACAACTGGAATAAAGCATCTTCAAAATAGGAGATTTCTGATATGCAGCAGTTAGTAATTACGAAAAGTTAACCAAGGAATGACAACTAGTGGACCATGACGTTATCAAAGGCACCCAAAGCTCATTAATGTACATAGGAAACGGGGGTAGTCCTGGCCAATGCCCAAAGAAAAGCCACTTTAAACATATTGCAAAAACAATATGCAGTCCTACAGCTTTTTTGTCCATGCCCCAGACATCAAAAACTATTCAATGGAAGCGGTCAATGAGACACTATTATAGGTCTTTGGTCGTGCAACCTTTTGTAGTGCTCTGTCGATAAACATTACCTTATGGCTACAGTAAAGGCGATAGCTGTACTCCTGATAGGAATAGTCAAATTAAATTCTTCTGATAAAGTTATAATTAGAGTTGGGAGCATTTATTTGAGTGGAATTTGATTCGACTTGAATTTTACAAAATCAGTATTCTCCAGAAAGTGTTTTTCTTTTTGTGCTTTGATCTGTGCAAATTTCGCAAAATGGTGGCCAGGCAGGCATTATTTTGCTGAATTTTAGGGGGAATGCAAAAAGTTAAAAAACCTCACTTCTCCAGCAACCTCCACTACTCTTTCAACCCCACATGGTTTTCAGCGCATGTTTTTACTGCTGTTGTGTGCTACATATTCATGCTAAGTAGTCCAGTCTTCTGGTGCAAGTTGTAAGGTCACTGCGCACGTCATGACATCTCAACATCGCTGTTACCTTACAATGCAGAATGCATAGAGAAGTGCTGGATATAATTACTGACAGAAGTCTCGGCCTAGCAAAAATATATTGTACATAGTGTGAAAGAGTAGCTATCTCTAGCTTTTGTCACATAGCCTGAGAAGAACATAATATAGAGTTTTGGTAAAATCACGGTTTTCTCTTCTGCACATATAGCAGTTCTCTAATGCTGAGCACTATATAACCTTTCTCACAGCACTGATTGGCAGCTTTCTGTTTATATTGTACATTGACAGAAAGCACAGAGCTTTGGGACTTTATGGCATGAGCCAACTGGCCCTCTAGTGATAATCTCCCTTTAAAATTCTGATTTTATTGAAACTACAAACAGCAGATGAAACGCTGGAATAACGATCTCATGGTGACAAATGTGACATTACTTCAACAAAGTCATATAATGAAGTTCAGAATCTTTTTCTCATTTAAAGATTATTATAAATAAATCCTGCCTAAGGAATTTAGCTTTAAAAAGGTCTTAAGCCCCATCTCCATATACACTAAACAGTTGCAAGCCAAACGATTGTGGGGCCAACATCTGCTTTCCCTGACTTCTCCAAACACAAAAATACTCATCTCAACCAAGGATTCTAGTGTTCTCTTCGAGACAGCTACTACCAGATTTCTCTGGCAGAGGCTCATCTCCCCAATAACAATAAGGATCAGCCATGGAAACTCCAATGTCTGTATCTTTGCCTTCACTTACATTATTATAAAGGCCCCTATACACATTAGACTTTTGGCCAGTCTCACCAACACTAACAGGTTTGACTATTTTCGTCCAATGTGTATGGGTGTATGGGAGCATTTATGGTTGTACAGTCTATAAGTTTGAATTTTATGTAATAAGTATATCTTGTACACATGGTTCCAATTAATATTTGGAGTTAAGTGTCATTGTATCATAAAGTACAGTATAAGAAACGCATCAGCTGATATGTGGTGGGAGAGAAGTGGATCTGGAAAGTAGGAGGAAACATCAATCCCCATTTGGCCCTAATGTATCTTTAATCACATGAGTCTCCTGAGAAAAAGAATTGTAGCCTTTACAACTCACTTAATACAGACATATATTTAACACTGGTCTTCCCTGCATTAACATTCCCTATGATTTTATATTTATTTAGCAATTAAAGGTATGATTTTATTTTTACTGCTCAGTTTCTCAGGATATTTTCACCTCAAAAGCATTTTTTTGCATTGCAGAAACAAAGGAGTCAATTGATGAATGCCTTGCTGCACGGAAACAGGTTACATGGTAACATAGCTTGATCCGTGAAGGCTGCTAGGATCATCAGGTTTGGTTCTCTGCCCAGCTGGCACACAGCCGCCAGCTACTCTCCAGGCACATTCCCTAAGTACAGCTGATCTAAGCTCAATGATTGTATCCCCATACAACCCACTAGTATTTCTGAGAGGTTGGCTAACAGGCCCTGATGGACACTGCAGTACTAATCTACCATTGTCCCAAAGCAAAAATCCTTTCCGATGCTTGGCTCCCAATTAAACCTAATCCTAGAGAGAAAGAGTTCTCTGTGCGATCTGCCCTTCCGTCACCATCTCATTCATAAATGAATCTATGCTGAATTTCATGACTTCAGGGAGCAAACTGAAGAAAGTTTACAGGGAATATATCTCCAACAAAAAAAGACCTTGAAGCCGAAAAGTGGCTTGATTGCTATTGTTTTAGACAAATATATTGTGACATCTTGCTGTATTGCTTGTCTCAAAAATACATTTCACTTCACATTTATCTTCCTTCACAGAACTGCAGCTCTTTTTTTTTTAAATTGTTCTCTTGTCCATATTAATGTAGACTTTTGCCCTATTGCTTTTTTGTTCTTTTTGATTTTTATTACTTTTTTAAAAGTTAGAAATGTAGATATGACAAAAATACATGTTTTACTCCTGGAATTTCTAACCCCTTAGTGACAGAGCCAATATGACCAAGCCAATTTTTACAATTCTGACCACTGTCACTTTATGTGGTTATACATCTGGAACACTTTAACGTATCCCGCTGATTCTCAGAATGTTTCTTTGTGACATATTGTACTTCATGTGAGTGATAGAATTTCTTTGATATGACTTACATTTATTCATGAAAAAAAATGGAATTTGGCAAACATTTAAAAAATTTGGCAATTTTCAAACTTTTAATTTTTGTGCCCTTAAATCAGAGAGTCGTGTCACACAAAATAGTTAATAACTAACATTTCCCACATGTCTACTTTACATCAGAACAATTTTGGAAAAAATATTTTTTTATTGCCAGGATGTTATAAGGGTTAAAAGTTGACCAGCGATTTCCCATTTTTCCAAGAAAATTTAGAAAACAATTTTTTTAAGGGACCACATCACATTTGAATTGACGTTGAGGGGCCTGTATGTTAGAAAATACATAAAAATGACATCATTCTAAAAACTGCACCCCTCAAGGTTAACCCTTCAAGTGCTTCACAGGAGTTTTTGGAATGTGGATGGAAAAAATGAACATTTTACTTTTTTCACAAAAATTTACTTTGGACCCAAACTTTTGTATTTTCACACAGGTATCAGGAGAAAATGGACCACAAAATTTGTTGTGGGATTTCTCCTCAGCACCGCAATACCTCATATGTAGGGGAAAGCTACTGTTTGGGTGCATGGCAGAGCCCAGTAGGACGGGAGCACCGTTTGACTTTTTAAATGCAAAATTGTCTGGAATCAATGGAGGGCACCACATTTGGAGACCAGCCCACAATATTTTTCTGCAGAAATGTTGAATGCTTTCTGGAGCATGCTATTAAAACAAACAATTTATATTATCAGCACAAAATTATTAGCTACTGAAATGTACCCTGCTTTCTGGAACACAGTATTAGAACAAATTAGATTCTTAAATGTGGATTCTTGGTGCAATCACAATATTAGCAGCACAAAAGAGATATATGCTGAAATGTGCCATGGTGTCTCCGGACCACACAATTAGCGAAATAATTGATCTGCTGGAGGGTCAATTTCACAGTCACACTGGATCCGATCTATCTGAACTAGCTAACTGACAATCAACCGCCTACCTATCTACCTGACAATCCAGTTTCAGCAGCAAGAGCGAACTCTCTATACTGTTACTCTGACAAAATGGTGCCAAAACAACATGTCCACTATTTATATGGAGAGGGATATGTGACTTCGACAGCCAATGACAAAAGCTCTTGTGTCTGGACATTGTTAATGGTTTCTGTACCCTGATTGGCTACCTGACTCTCCACACATAAAGTTAAGAAAATAAAAACTGTCCACCGTTCCTCTAACATCTCCCCGCCTCCCTACTTCATCAAACACATCCCCCCCCCCCGCTCATGATACAGCACCTCTGTCCTAGCCAAAGTCTAAATAAACGCATTAGTGGAAAAGTGAGCATGTAACAAATACCACAAACAATATATCAGAATTACCCCAGGCCATAATAGGCACCAAGTACAATAGGCTAAACCAGCCTCAATATACAGGGGAATATACTGCAAGTAAAGCTGTTTTGTGGAGTGTATATTACCTGCTGCAGAGCTCCTAAAAGCTGGGGCCTGGGGTAATTCTGATATCCTGTTTATGGTATTTGGATCCAGATCTTCATAGGGTCCTGGGTATATGGATGTGCTGCAGGTCATGACCTATTTATTTCTTTGGAGTATAGACTTTAGCTGGTATATATTTTCAGCATTATTGATATAGGATCTCTTGTTATCCATCATTATGTACTAAATGTAGTTAGTCACTATATGCTTAGTACTGGTGTCAATATTGTTCTCTGGCGTCCCCTATTATGGTTATTATTGAGTATATCAACTGTTTTTTTACCTTTTATTTATTGTCAATACACATATTTTTATCTTTGAATTTTGTGGGATCTCTTTTTAGCCCCATTATGATGTTTATGGGACTAGCATTTTGAAGTGCCCTTAGTGATTGTTGGGACATTTGGTGATTTATTCATATTTTTTTATCTTCCAGTTTTTACATGGTTAATTATGCCATAATTTTTGTTGATTTCTGGAATTTGATTTGATAGCTTTAAAAATCATGGGAGGTGATACTTTCTAAATTATTACTATCAACATCGGACTGTGCATTGTGATCTTGTTCCAGCTTGGCATTTGAAAATAGAACTTGGAATAGACATTGTAATTAAGAATTCCAAACTGCATCTTTTCACAGGATGGAATTAGCATTTAAGAATAATTGGAGTAAGTAACTAACTGAGTGGATTAAAGCAGTCGTGCAGAATTGTCAGCATATACCAGAATGTATTCATTATGCATCTTTTAAATTGTTTAATTCGCAAAATGCTCTTTCGAATCTAACACAAGAACTTTACTCTTAATAGACAATCTTCTGGCATGTATCCTATAACCTTCTAAGTGAATGCAATGTATTGTTCATCTCTGTCTTAACAATCTCTCAGTTAATAAGGTTGTTAATTGAGTTTACTGAACTTTTCATAGTTCTGGCAGAAATATACATAGCTCTAGGGTGTAATGATCTGCACATCGTCCAATCGCCAGATATTATTTAGCTGAACATATCTAATTTAAAGGTCAAATTACAAGACTAAATGGAAAAACTTTAATATTTTTGTACTGGGGATGGAAGAGCAAGATTTGATTACATTTCTGGATTTTCTTTTACAGTAGTTAACGTTTAATTCAAAAAGAAGATATTGTTATCTTATATCTAAATGAATGGGTCAACACAATATGATCTACTAATAAAATGTCAACTAACTGAACAGTGCCGATTAGGGTTGAGCGACCTTGACCTTTTTAGAGTCGAGTCGTGTTTCGCGAAACCCGACTATCTTAGAAGTCGAGTCGAGTGGAATCGGCCGATTATGGCGAAAAGTCGGGTATCGCCCGAAACACGAAACCCAATGCAAGTCAATGGGGGAGCATAGTCGGCAGTGAGTGGAGGCCAGGAAAACACCTACACTGCCCATTTTAATGGCAAAAACATCCATTCTTGTTACAGAAGCTTGTCAATCGTAATTTAGCTTATAATAATTGGAAGGCATTTGAAATTGGGGGTCATTTGGCTAAAGTTGTGGGGGGTAGGGCTGGTTCAAGTAATTAGTGGGCCCAGTAAATCTGGACCACGTCACGGCAGTGGAGCAGGGAGAGGTAAGTATTTCAACTTTGCAAGTGCTGTGATCCTGAGCAAGCAGGGGGGGCCCACTCATTGGCATTGGCACTGGCACAGGGCCCCTCAAAGTACAGCGGTGTGTTTGCACGGCGGGGGCGCCTCCCACCGGCAGCAACACTTTTGCGTACTATGAGAGGCCCTGTGCCAGTGACGTCGCCAACTAGTATTCCTCCCCCCACCTGATGAAGGAACCTGCACTTTCATCTGCACCTTCCTCTTTGTCCCCGTGTAAGGTGGTATGGTATGCGGGAAGAGGAACCTGACTTTCAGCAGGGTCACAATCTTGCTGTGTAGCGTGCACGGGGAATTTTGTGTTATGGGTCAATGTACCAGCAGATTCATCTATCACTGGCTGGGCAATGGGCAGGATGAGGAGGAAACACAGATATAGGCCCAAAGAATAAAGTTGGCTAAATGCAGTTCAAAATTGGTAACACAGGACTAACCAGGGGGCATTGCAGTGGAGGACAACTGGAATGAGAGGCTGACACAGAGAGTAGGCCCAAATCAGTAAGTAGTCGAAATGCAGTTCAAAATTGGCAACCGTAGTAAACAGGCGGCACAGCTTTGTTCAGTGGAGGAGAACAGCAAGCAGTGGCAGACACCGATAGTAGGCCCCAACCCAACTAGTAGGCCAAATGCAGTCTAACATTAACAACTACTTAACGAGAGCCTGAAAATGGAATTTCAGGACAGGAAACCAGGAGAACAGCAAGGAGTGGCAGACACCGATAGTAGGCCCCAAACCAACTAGTACGCCAAATGCAGTTGTTCCATTTAACCACAATTTAATGAGAGCCTGAAGATAGAAGTTCAGGAAAGGCAACCTGTAGAACACCTTGGAGTGTAACACACCATCTCTCTACACCCCATACCCAATTTGTAGGCCTAATGCAGTGTAGTTTTCAACAACTACTAAACGAGAGTCGGAAGATCGAAGCAATGTGGACGAAACCGGGGGAACACCTTGGAGTGTAACACACCGTCTCTCTACACCCCATATCCAATTTGTAGGCCTAATGCAGCGTAGTTTCCAACAACTACTAAACGAGAGCCAGAAGATCGAAGCTCAGGAAAGGCAACCTGGAGAACACCTTGGAGTGGAACACACCATCTCTCTACACCCCATACCCAATTTGTAGGCCTAATGCAGTGTAGTTTCCAACAACTACTAAACGAGAGCATTAAGATCGAAGCAATGGACAGGAAACCTGGGGAACACCTTGGAGTGGAACACACCATCTCTCTACACCCCATACCCAATTTGTAGGCCTAATGCAGCGTAGTTTCCAACAACTACTAAACGAGAGCCAGAAGAGCGAAGCTCGGGAAAGGCAACCTGGAGAACACCTTGGAGTGGAACACACCATCTCTCTACACCCCATACCCAATTTGTAGGCCTAATGCAGTGTAGTTTCCAACAACTACTAAACGAGAGCATTAAGATCGAAGCAATGGCGAGGAAACCTGGGGCACACCTTGGGGAGGCAGACACCGTTAGTAGGCCCTACCAAAGTTGTACCCCAATGCAGTTTTAAAATTCCTAGAGGCTGAAAACAAGACTATTGACGCTCAGCTTTTTTCAAAGGAACACAGCTGAATTGAGTGGCGCAGACAGACACAGGTAGTAGACTTAAACCAAAAATGTGGCTCACTGCAGCTTAAAAAAGTTACAGGGGTACACAAGCAGCAGTGCTCTGGGCAGTGGAGGACAATTTCAATAGTGGACCGCAGACAGACTTTGTACGCCTACTATTAAAAAAAGGATGCTCTATGCAATTAAAAATAGGTTCCAGGGGTCCACGGGCAGCAGTGGTGTGGTCAGTGGACGAGTATTGGAAGGAGGGACCGCAGACAGGCGTAGTAGGCCTAACATAACAAAATTAGGCTGTAGACACTGTAAAATTGGTTCCAGGGGTACATGGGCAGCAGTGGTGTGGTCAGCGGAGGAAAATTGGAATTAGGGACTGCAGACAGACTTTGTAGGCTGTCCCCTGTGGACCATGCATCCAACACATTAACCCAGTGCGCCGTAATGGACACGTAACTTTTTGTGGCCATGCCTACTGGTCCATGCGTCTCTTGTCAGGTGCACCTTTCTACTGTTTGATTGCCTGAGTGCTATGACAATGCAGACTTTTTCATGCCGGTGGAGGGCTGGGATGGCTTTTCTCGCAAAAGAAATGTCGACTGGGTAGCTTGAACCGTTGCACAGCGTAGTTCATCTGGGCTTTCTAAATATAAAACAAAGAAAAAAAGGAGGCTACATGCACTTTCAGCTGGGTTCCAGGGGTACACGGCCAGCATTGGTCTGGTCAGTGGAGAACTATTGTAAGGAAGGACCGCAGACAGGCATCGAAGGCCTAACATAATAACAGATGGCTGTAGGCAATTTTAAATTGGTTCCAGGGGTACATGGGCAGCAGTGGTGTGGTCAGTGGAGGCCTAGTGGAAGGAGGGACCGCAGACAGGCATCGAAGGCCTAACATAATAACACATGGCTGTAGGCAATTTTAAATTGGTTCCGTGGGTACACGGGCAGCAGTGGTGTGGTCAGTGGAGGCCTAGTGGAAGGAGTGACCGCAAACAGGCATCGAAGGCCTAAAATAAAAAAATTGGGCTGGCTGTAGGCAATTTTAAATTGGTTCCAGGGGTACACGGGCAGCAGTGGTGTGGTCAGTGGAGGCCTAGTGGAAGGAGTGACCGCAGACAGGCATCGAAGGCCTAACATAATAACACATGGCTGTAGGCAATTTTAAATTGGTTCCGTGGGTACACGGGCAGCAGTGGTGTGGTCATTGGAGGCCTAGTGGAAGGAGTGACCGCAAACAGGCATCGAAGGCCTAAAATAAAAAAATTGGGCTGGCTGTAGGCAATTTTAAATTGGTTCCAGGGGTACACGGGCAGCAGTGGTGTGGTCATTGGAGGCCTAGTGGAAGGAGTGACCGCAGACAGGCATCGAAGGCCTAACATAATAACACATGGCTGTAGGCAATTTTAAATTGGTTCCGTGGGTACACGGGCAGCAGTGGTGTGGTCAGTGGAGGCCTAGTGGAAGGAGGGACCGCAGACAGGCTTCGAAGGCCTAACATAAAAAATAGGGCTGTTGGCAATTTAACATTGGTTCCAGTGGTACAAGGGCAGCAGTACAATGGTCAGTGGAGGCCTAGTGGAAGGAGGGACCGCAGACAGGCTTCGAAGGCCTAACATAAAAAAATAGGGCTGTTGGCAATTTAAAATTGGTTCCAGGGGTACACGGGCAGCAGTACAATGGTCAGTGGAGGCCTAGTGGAAGGAGGGACCGCAGACAGGCTTCGAAGGCCTAACATAACAAAAATGTCAATACAATGGTATTGTCAGTGGCAGGCATTGAAGGATGTCAGCGCATAGACTAAACATTGGTGGAGCTGTGAGAGATAATTTTGCAAGTGGTAGAGCACTGTTTGAGCTGGGGGGGGAACTGTCTTGTGGCCGGCGGTACAGGCCCAGGGCCCCTCATATTACAACGGTGTGTCTGACGTTGGGTGCGCACCACCACCGCCAGAGACACTTTATTGTACTATGAGGGACCCAGTGGCAGTGCCGTCGACCAAAAGCGGGCACACCCACCTCTTCAGACAAACAGCACTCTCACGGGTGCTGGCGCCAAGTGGCGATACCACGGCCCCGTGTGGGGAGTTTGGCCATTTAGTGAGGTGTAAACATGTCGTATGCTGGACAATCAGGTGCAGAAAATTACGAGATTGGAAAAGTCATTCAGAATAGTCCACAGGCAATACCTTTTCATAGGAAAGCTAGGTGTCAGCCGGGCAAGGTGGGCCAAAAGATTTCGAAATCCAGTTGTGGTTCATTTTAATGAAGGTTAGATCATCTACATTTTGGGTAGCCAGACGAGTCCTTTTTTCTGTTAGTATTGAACCTGCAGCACTGAATACTCTTTCTGATAGGACACTAGCTGCCGGGCAAGCAAGCTCCTGCAATGCATATTCTGCCAATTCTGGCCAGGTGTCTAATTTGGATGCCCAGTAATCAAATGGGAATGACGGTTGAGGGAGAATGTCGATAAGGGATGAAAAATAGTTTGTAACCATACTGGACAAATGTTGTCTCCTGTCACTTTGAATTGATGCTGCAGTACCTGTCCTGTCTGCGGTCATAGCAAAATCACTCCACAACCTGGTCAGAAAACCCCTCTGGCCAACGCCACTTCTGATTTCTGCCCCTCTAACACCTCTGGTCTGCTGGCCCCTGCAGCTCGTGTGAGAACGATCACGGGCGCTGTGTGCAGGGAATGCCAGAAGCAAACGGTCAACAAGAGTTGATTGTTTGGTTGCTAATATTAGTTCCAAGTTCTCATGTGGCATTATATTTTGCAATTTGCCTTTATAGCGAGGATCAAGGAGGCAGGCCAACCAGTAATCTTCATCGTTCATCATTTTAGTAATGCGTGTGTCCCTTTTGAGGATACGTAAGGCATAATCCGCCATGTGGGCCAAAGTTCCAGTTCTCAAATCTGCGGTTGTGCTTGGTTGAGGGGCAGTTTCAGGCAAATTCACGTCACTTGTGTCCCTCAAAAAACCAGAACCCGGCATTGCCTTGCCAACAATTTCCAGTGGCCCCGGAAAAGCTTCCTCGTTAAAAATATAATCATCCCCATCATCCTCCTCGTCCTCCTCCTCCTCTTCACCCGCTACCTCGTCCTGTACACTGCCCTGGCCAGACAATGGCTGACTGTCATCAAGGCTTTCCTCTTCCTCAGCTGCAGACGCCTGATCCTTTATGTGCGTCAAACTTTGCATCAGCAGACGCATTAGGGGGATGCTCATGCTTATTATGGCGTTGTCTGCACTAACCAGCCGTGTGCATTCCTCAAAACACTGAAGAACTTGACACATGTCTTGAATCTTCGACCACTGCACACCTGACAACTCCATGTCTGCCATCCTACTGCCTGCCCGTGTATGTGTATCCTCCCACAAAAACATAACAGCCCGCCTCTGTTCGCACAGTCTCTGAAGCATGTGCAGTGTTGAGTTCCACCTTGTTGCAACGTCTATGATTAGGCGATGCTGGGGAAGGTTCAAAGAACGCTGATAGGTCTGCATACGGCTGGAGTGTACGGGCGAACGGCCGATATGTGAGCAAAGTCCACGCACTTTGAGGAGCAGGTCGGATAACCCCGGATAACTTTTCAGGAAGCACTGCACCACCAGGTTTAAGGTGTGAGCCAGGCAAGGAATGTGTTTCAGTTGGGAAAGGGAGATGGCAGCCATGAAATTCCTTCCGTTATCACTCACTACCTTGCCTGCCTCAAGATCTACAGTGCCCAGCCACGACTGCGTTTCTTTCTGCAAGAACTCAGACAGAACTTCCGCGGTGTGTCTGTTGTCGCCCAAACACTTCATAGCCAATACAGCCTGCTGACGTTTGCCAGTAGCTGCCCCATAATGGGAGACCTGGTGTGCAACAGTGGCAGCTGCGGATGGAGTAGTTGTGCTACTGCGGTCTGTGGACGAGCTCTCGCTTCTGCAGGAGGACGAGGAGGAGGAGGAGGGGGTGCAAACGGCTACAGCCAACTGTTTCATAGACCGTGGGCTAGGCAGAACTGTCCAAAACTTGCTGTCCCCTGTGGACCCTGCATCCACAACATTCACCCAGTGTGCCGTGATGGACACGTAACGTCCCTGGCCGTGCCTACTGGTCTATGCATCTGATGTCAGGTGCACCTTTGTGCTCACAGATTGCCTGAGTGCATGGACGATGCGCTCTTTAACATGCTGGTGGAGGGCTGGGATGGCTTCTCTGGAAAAAAAGTGTCGACTGGGTAGCTCGTAGCGTGGTACAGCGTAGTCCATCAGGGCTTTGAAAGCTTCGCTGTCAACTAACCGGTAGGGCATCATCTCTAACGAGATTAGTCTAGCTATGTGGGCATTCAAACCCTGTGTACGCGGATGCGAGGCTAAGTACTTCCTTTTTCTAACCATAGTCTCATGTAGGGTGAGCTGGACTGGAGAGCTGGAGATCGTGGAACTAGCGGGGGTGCCGGTGGACATGGCAGACTGAGAGACGGTGAGAGATGGTAATGTTGCCGCCGGTGCCCTAGATGCAGTGTTTCCTCCTACGAAACTGGTGATTCCCTGACCCTGACTGCTTTGGCCTGGCAAAGAAACCTGCACAGATACTGCAGGTGGTGCAGAAAATGGTGGCCCTACACTGCCGGAAGGGATGTTGCGTTGATGACTAGCTTCATTGGCCGAGGGTGCTACAACCTTAAGGGACGTATATATAAATAAACATCAGTCGAAAATAACAACGAAAAATTGGCGACTCAACCATATATCACAAAAATAGGAGAACCATGAGCCAAAAAGTAGCCAAAAAAAATTATACCCAAAATATAAACTTTATTGAAAAACAATCAGTATCAGAAACATAATATTACCATATACATAAAAGTGACAGGTTTGTGACTAAATCCGTTGGCACAATAGTAACCATGAATCACAGACCGGGACAATGGCATAGTAAATTGCTGACTCATAAGCATGCAGCAAACGTGCTGCCAGTAAGTGCACACAAAAGCATTTGGTAATGTTCAAACAGCCAGGCTGAACAATGTCAGCGCATAGATAAGTGCTGTAATAGTGGCCGTAAACTGATGTGCACACATTACAAATATAAGAGTTCTAATTACCCATGTGGAGTAGAGTGGAATAAAGGTCCCGTCTGGATCCCGGTTACAAACCCCAACGCGCGTTTCGCGATCAAAAGTTGCCGCTTCCTCAGGGGGCCCCCTCTGGGGGCCCCCTCAGGGGTTTGTAACCGGGATCCAGACGGGACCTTTATTCCACTCTACTCCACATGGGTAATTAGAACTCTTATATTTGTAATGTGTACACATCAGTTTACGGCCACTATTACAGCACTTATCTATGCGCTGACATTGTTCAGCCTGGCTGTTTGAACATTACCAAATGCTTTTGTGTGCACTTACTGGCAGCACGTTTGCTGCATGCTTATGAGTCAGCAATTTACTATGCCATTGTCCCGGTCTGTGATTCATGGTTACTATTGTGCCAACGGATTTAGTCACAAACCTGTCACTTTTATGTATATGGTAATATTATGTTTCTGATACTGATTGTTTTTCAATAAAGTTTATATTTTGGGTATAATTTTTTTTGGCTACTTTTTGAACCTTAAGGGACGTTTGGTAGTTAGTCCAAGCTTGCAAATGCATGGTGGTTAAATGTCTATGCATGCAACTTGTATTGAGACTTTTCAGATTCTGCCCTCTGCTTAAGGTAGTTGAACATTTTTGACAGATGACTTTGCGCTGATCAATTGGATGTTGTTTTAAAAAATGCCAGACTGCACTCTTTCTAGCATCGGATACCTTTTCAGGCATTGCAGACTGAGCTTTAACCGGATGGCCACGCTGTCCTCCAACAGGTTTTGGCTTTGCCACGCGTTTTGGGCAAGATACGGGCCCGGCAGATGGAACCTGTTGCGATGTTGATGCCTGCTGCGGCCCCTCCTCCTCCGCTTCAGAACTGCTGCCGCCTGCACCCTGTTCCCCCAATGGCTGCCAATCGGGGTCAAGAACTGGGTCATCTATTACCTCTTCTTGTAGCTCGTGTGCAACTTCGTCTGTGTCACCGTGTCGGTCGGTGGTATAGCGTTCGTGATGGGGCAACATAGTCTCATCAGGGTCTGATTCTTGATCATTACCCTGCGAGGGCAATGTTGTGGTCTGAGTCAAAGGACCAGCATAGTAGTCTGGCTGTGGCTGTGCATCAGTGCACTCCATGTCAGATTCAACTTGTAATGGGCATGGACTGTTAACTGCTTCACTTTCTAAGCCAGGGACGGTATGTGTAAAGAGCTCCATGGAGTAACCCGTTGTGTCGCCTGCTGCATTCTTCTCTGTTGTTGTTTTTGCTGAAGAGGACAAGGAAGCAACTTGTCCCTGACCGTGAACATCCACTAACGACGCGCTGCTTTTACATTTACCAGTTTCACGAGAGGAGGCAAAAGAGCTAGAGGCTGAGTCAGCAAGATAAGCCAAAACTTGCTCTTGCTGCTCCGGCTTTAAAAGCGGTTTTCCTACTCCCAGAAAAGGGAGCGTTCGAGGCCTTGTGTAGCCAGACGACGAACCTGGCTCCACAGCTCCAGACTTAGGTGCAATATTTTTTTTCCCACGATTACCTGATGCTCCACCACTACCACTACCCTCATTACCAGCTGACAATGAACGCCCCCGGCCACGACCTCTTCCACCAGACTTCCTCATCATTTTAAAAACGTAACCAAACTAACGGTATTTGTTGCTGTCACACAACTTACACGGTGAGCTATAACTTCAGTATGGTTTAGCTACCCCTTTAAAGGTGGGTGAGACCGCAAGGAAAATCAGGCACAATGTTACACACTCTGTTTTTGGTGGCAACAAATGAGAGAGATGCCACACACGCAGGACTGTCACTGAAGCACAAATGTAAATATTTATCTCCCACTGATTGATTTAGTGATTTTTTCAGGTAGATTTTGGAACCCAAATCAAGCAAAAAAAATAATAGGCTTTCTATGGCCCACAATTGGAGAGAGAGAGATGGCACACCCAGGAGTCAAGACTGGCACACAAGCAGAAAGGGCAATATTAATCTCCCACTGATTTGTTTTTTTTTTTTTTTCAGGGAGACTTTAGAAAAAAAAAATAATAAAAAAAAATGATTTTTTCAGGAAGAATTTAGAAACCAAATAAAATAAAATGATTTTTTCAGGGAGAATTTAGAAAACAAATAAAACAAAAAATAGGCTTTCTATGGCCCACTGAGTGAGAGATGACGCACACAGGAGTCAGGAGTGGCACACAAGCCCAGAGGCCAATATTTATCTCCCACTGATTGATTTAGTGATTTTTTCAGGTAGATTTTGGAACCCAAATCAAGCAAAAAAAATAATAGGCTTTCTATGGCCCACAATTGGAGAGAGAGAGAGAGAGATGGCACACCCAGGAGTCAAGACTGGCACACAAGCAGAAAGGGCAATATTAATCTCCCACTGATTTGATTTTTTTTTTTTTCAGGGAGACTTTAGAAAAAAAAAATAAAAAAAATGATTTTTTCAGGAAGAATTTAGAAATCAAATAAAATAAAATGATTTTTTTCAGGGAGAATTTAGAAAACAAATAAAACAAAAAATAGGCTTTCTATGGCCCACTGAGTGAGAGATGACGCACACAGGAGTCAGGAGTGGCACACAAGCCCAGAGGCCAATATTTATCTCCCACTGATTGATTTAGTGATTTTTTCAGGTAGATTTTGGAACCCAAATCAAGCAAAAAAAATAATAGGCTTTCTATGGCCCACAATTGGAGAGAGAGAGAGAGAGATGGCACACCCAGGAGTCAAGACTGGCACACAAGCAGAAAGGGCAATATTAATATCCCACTGATTTTATTTATTTTTTTTTTTTCAGGGAGACTTTAGAAAAAAAAAATAATAAAAAAAAATGATTTTTTCAGGAAGAATTTAGAAACCAAATAAAATAAAATGATTTTTTTCAGGGAGAATTTAGAAAACAAATAAAACAAAAAATAGGCTTTCTATGGCCCACTGAATGAGAGATGACGCACACAGGAGTCAGGAGTGGCACATAAGCCCAGAGGCCAATATTTTTCTCCCAATGATTGATGTAGTGATTTTTTCAGGTAGATTTTGGAACCCAAATCAAGCAAAAAAAATAATAGGCTTTCTATGGCCCACAATTGGAGAGAGAGAGAGAGAGAGAGAGAGAGATGGCACACCCAGGAGTCAAGACTGGCACACAAGCAGAAAGGGCAATATTAATCTCCCACTGATTTGTTTTTGTTTTTTTTTTCAGGGAGACTTTAGAAAAAAAAAATAATAGAATAAAATGATTTTTTCAGGAAGAATTTAGAAACCAAATAAAATGATTTTTTCAGGGAGAATTTAGAAAACAAATAAAACAAAAAATAGGCTTTCTATGGCCCACTGAGTGAGAGATGACGCACACAGGAGTCAGGAGTGGCACACAAGCCCAGAGGCCAATATTGTTCTCCCAATGATTGATGTAGTGATTTTTTCAGGTAGATTTTGGAACCCAAATCAAGCTAAAAAAAAATAGGCTTTCTATGGCCCACAATTGGAGAGAGAGAGAGAGAGATGGCACACCCAGGAGTCAAGACTGGCACACAAGCAGAAAGGGCAATATTAATCTCCCACTGATTTTATTTATTTTTTTTTTTCAGGGAGACTTTAGAAAAAAAAAATAATAAAAAAAAATGATTTTTTCAGGAAGAATTTAGAAACCAAATAAAATAAAATGATTTTTTCAGGGAGAATTTAGAAAACAAATAAAACAAAAAATAGGCTTTCTATGGCCCACTGAGTGAGAGATGACGCACACAGGAGTCAGGAGTGGCACACAAGCCCAGAGGCCAATATTTATCTCCCACTGATTGATTTATTGATTTTTTTAGGTAGAATTTAGAACCCAAATCAACCAAAAAAATAAATAGGCTTTCTATGGCCCACTATTTGTGAGAGAGATGGCACGCTCAGGACTGGCACACAAGCCCAGAGGCCAATATTAATCTCCCACTTTTTTTTTTTTTTCAGGGAAAATTTTTAAACCCAATAAAAAAAATAAAAAATAGGCTTTCTATGGCCCACTATCTGAGAGAGAGAGATGGCACGCTTAGGACTGGCACACAAGCCCAAAGGCCAATATTAATCTCCCTTTTTTTTTTCAGGGAGAATTTATAAAACCAAAAAAAAATAAATAAATAGGCTTTCTATGGCCCACTATTTGTGAGAGAGATGGCACGCTTAGGACTGGCACACAAGCCCAAAGGCCAATATTAATCTCCCACTGATTGATTTATTGATTTTTTCAGGTAGAATTTAGAACCCAAATAAAGCAAAAAAAAAATAGGCTTTCTATGGCCCACTGAGTGAGTGATGATGCACACAAGAGTCAGGAGTGGCACACAAGCCCTGAGGCCAATATTTTTCTCTCACTGATTGATGCAGTGATTTTTTCAGGTAGATTTTGGAACCCAAATCAAGCAAAAAAATAAATAGGCTTTCTATGGCCCACTGACTGAGAGATGGCACAGACAGGGTTGGCACTCTAGCAGAAATGCCAATCTTAATCTCCCACAAAAAAAAAAAAAAAAGAAAAGGAACTGTCCTTCAATTACTATCTCCCTGCAGTAATCTCAGCCAGGTATGGCAGGCAGCAATAAGGAGTGGACTGATGCACAAATTAAATAAAAAGTGTGGACAAACAAACAAGATAGCTGTGCAGAAAGGAAGGAACAAGAGGATTTGTGCTTTGAAAAAAGCAGTTGGTTTGCACAGCGGCGTACACACAGCAATGCAGCTATCAGGGAGCCTTCTAGGGCAGCCCAATGAGCTACAGCGCTGAGGAAAAAAAAAATGTAGCTTCCACTGTCTCTGCACACCGAAGGTGGTGTTGGACAGTGCAAATCGCTACAGCACAAGCGGTTTGGTGGTTAATGGACCCTGCCTAACGCTATCCCTGCTTCTGATGAAGCGGCAGCAACCTCTCCCTAAGCTCAGATCAGCAGCAGTAACATGGCGGTCGGCGGGAACGCCCCTTTATAGCCCCTGTGACGCCGCAGACAGCAAGCCAATCACTGCAATGCCCTTCTCTAAGATGGTGGGGACCAGGACCTATGTCATCACGCTGCCCACACTCTGCGTTTACCTTCATTGGCTGAGAAATGGTGCTTTTCGCATCATTGAAACGCGACTTTGGCGTGAAAGTCGCGTACCGCATGGCCGACCCCGCACAGGGGTCGGATCGGGTTTCATGAAACCCGACTTTGCCAAAAGTCGGCGACTTTTGAAAATGAACGACCCGTTTCGCTCAATCCTAGTGCCGATTCAAAAGAAAACTGACTGATAGAAATATCAACTGATAATAAATAGACATGAGCGAGCACTAAGCTCATCGATATGCTATTAAAAGCTTAACACTGTAGTATCTCATTCAAATATTCTGAACAATGTGGTACTGCTTCACTCATAAAAGTTCTGCACAGCGAAAAGCCTGCCAAAAAGCAGGGTCATCCATACACCCTTGAAAACACCAACTGTAGTGCCTCATTCAAATATTGTGAACAAAGTATAGTTGTGGTACTCCTGCACTAATAAAGTTCTGCACAGTTATAAATTTGCAGTCATCATTAGCCCTAATCTCCTTCCTCTCAAGTCCTGACTTTGCACTGAAACATTATAATTAAACACTGCAATGTACCCTTCACAGAACAACTCGGCACAGATGGCATCAACCCTGGCACACGCTGTAAACACATTTTCCCCAGCGGTGCTCAAGTAGCACCAAATGTCTGTGGAGCAAATCCAATCTGGCTGAAGATTTCATTCATCATAAATTTATGCTTAAAACATACAATTCTGCCCTTAACCTCTCCACACAACCTACTTCCAGGGCCGGCGTTTGAGGCAGGTAAGCAAGGCAGATGCCTAGGGTCCCCACCCACAAAGTGGGCCCCCCTGGATCTGCAGCTCCTTTATGAAGTGCAGAGAGGGTGTACAGTATTACATACAGTGAATAATGCGGTGCATCCTCTGTATTCCTGGAGCATCTCTCCCAAACTCCCTCCACCCTCTACCCTTCTCTCCTCCCTGAAGTCAGGTTAGAAGGTGAGAGTGAGTGGGATGGGCTGTCTCACAGCACAGCAGAGGTCAGACACTGGAGCAGGAGGATGCCTGCAGCCCTGTCTGTTTCTGTGTCCCCTCCTACTCACCATGGCTGCTCCTAAACTTTTGTCCTGGGATATGCACAAGTGAAGCAGCAGGACCTGGTAAGTATACATATCCTTATATATTACTTCTAAACACTCTTTTTTTGGTGATTACTTTGCATCTCCGTTCATACTGAACCCACACACAAATGATACACCATTTGAAAGGTATACTTGCCCCCTTCAGCAAGAAAAGAGCCAAAAAAAACACACATCCACAATGTGATCACAAAATCAGTTTAAAGATTAATTTTCATAAACTGGCAGGTGGCACCACACTACCTCAAAGCACACTACCACAAAGCTTCTTACAGACATCACAAACAAATCCTAACATTTGCCTTGGGGGCTTTCCAGCTTGCTGAACTCCTTCCCCAGCCGATTTCAGGCACATTGGAGGATTGCACACTTTACTGCAGGTGAGTCACATATGCAAACACATTTGTAAACATGCACTGCTTATTCAATTGCACACTTGCTCCGTTTATACTCCACCAACACACAAATGATCCACCATTTTTAAGTTAAAATTACTTGCAGGTGGCATTTGCCTAGGGGTCTTTGCAGCTTGCTGAAGTGCTTGCCCAGCCTATTTCAGGCAAATTTGAGGATTGCACACTTCAGTGCAGGTGAGTCACATATGCAAACACATTTATAAACATGCACTACTTTTTCAGTGATTACTTCACCCCACACACAGAAATGGTGAGTCACATATGCAAACACATTTGTAAAAATGCACTGTTTTTTTGATGATTACTTTGCCCCACACACACAAATAATACACCAGTTGAAAGATAAACTTGCCCCTTTCAGCAAGAAAAGACACAAACAAAACACACATTCATGATTTGATCATTAAATACAGTCTAAACATTCACTTTCAGAAACCTGCAGAAAAAAACAATAACCTGCAGGTGGCACCACAACCTCAAGACATTTTTTTGCCTCTACTTATCAAATCAATTTATTGTATTACCAATCTACATATATAAATACCTATCTGTGTTCATCATCTCATTTAATACATTAACATTTGACCAGCTTGATTTTCCTGAAATTTCCTGCGCCCCTGACAACCAATGTGCGAAAATTTTGCACGGGCCAACTAGTATATGTGAATCTGTGTGTGAGTGTACATGTGGAGTATACAGTGTGTGTCTGTGTATATAGTATGTGTGTGTACATATACAGTATATAGTATGATTGTGTATATCTATGGTGCATTTATTTTTTACATATTTACATATAAGCATGAACATACAGTATATATTATGTTTGTCTGTGTATATTATGTATGTATATTGCATGTGTGCAGTATATTGTGTAAATATATATAAACTGTATATGTATGCAAGCATACTGCATATACACTGAATGTTTCTGTATGTATATACTTTATATATGTGCTTGTACACACTGCATGTGTCTATATGCTGTATATACAGTATATAGTGTATGTTTCTAAATTTCTAAGTATATAATATATATATAATAATGTGTTTCCATGTATAATGTAGATCTTTGTATATGTGCTGCATATATAGTTCTGTAATTGTAGTGTCAACATAATAGGGATCAGTAGTTAATGTCTAATGCCTGTGTTTTACATGAGGGCCTGTTCACACTTTCTTTCTTTACTGCGCCCGGTGGGTTCTGCCTGAATCCCTTAGAGAATCGTAGATTGCAATGACAGGAATGAAGTTCAAATGAATTTCAAATGCGATGGGGTTTTTTTTCTGAACTTGTCCGTCTGTTCCAACAGCCACACAAAAGTGTACATTTTTAGATGGAAAAAACACAAATAGACTCTGAGGGTATGTTCACATGATCAGTAATCGCTGGGGGTTGGACGCGGCGTACTTGTGCAGCACCCAGATGTTACAGTATAGGGGATAGGATTTCAAGAAATCCAATGCCACTATACGTGCACAGATGCCCGCGGATCACATGCGGCGCATCTTTCCAGATGGCAGCATGTCAATTTCTCTTGCGGAGACGTGATAAATTTCACCCGTACAATGCATTGGATGCAGTGAATGCGCACGGTCCAGTGATAACAGAGGATTCACCTATGTTCAATAACCAGCAGCGCTTTGGACGCTGCAGACATGTGCGACATCCAAGGTGCTGCCAATTGCTGAACATCTGCACATACTGTAAGAAAATAAATCAGACGGTCAATTTCAGAAGAAAAAACAAATTCATTTGAACTCTGCTTGTATCAGTGCAGTCTGTGGCCCCGTTAGGGATTTATGCGAATCCTTTTTTAGGGGCATTCAGGCAGAGTCCCCGACGCACTGCAGAAGCACAGGGAACTTAGTGTATTATTGTATGAAATAGTGCAGTCTACTATTCCATGCTGTCCCAGTACAGCAGCCAGACATGGACACTTTTTTATATAAATCTGTTGCCGTCGTCTTTCAGCATTTCTGCAGCATTTTTTTTTCTCTTTTCAAATGAATGGGACAAAAAAATGCAAGTGAAAAGGCTGCAAAAAAGCAGAATATTTCCTGCCAACACTGTATATCAATCCGCAGCAAAAATGGTGCGCGTGAACCGTCTCTACAGGAGTTTTCTGAGAATGCAAAATAATTAGCATGAAATGATAAATCCCCTGCGGCTTCAGCACTGATGCTCTGTGGGTCTCCCCTAGTCTTAACATTGGGTTGCAGTCGTCTTGTGGCTGCACCTCATAGTACAGCTGCAAAGTAAATAATAATAACAATCAGCGACCCCAAACCATCGGCCACGGAGCCAGATGGGATTTAGCAGAGTAGTTTCGGGGACATGTAGGACTTTTTCATTCGCATTTTATTCTGCTGTTTGTGAGGTAGGATGTAGAAAATGACTGCAATCCTGCTAATGTTTTCTATTTTGTGACTGTACGGCCCCTTCACACAACCGTGTATCATGTTTTTCACAGATACCACGTCTACCCTATTTAACCTACAGTGCTGCACTCATGTCCATATTTTCCCAGCAGCACTGATGGCAAGGTCCAATACAAGTCTATGAGTCCATGTAAACATGTTGTCCATGTGCCATACCTGTGCCATCCGTGTGCCATATGTGAGTCGTACGTGTGCTGTACATGTGCCGTACGTGTGCTGACTGTGTTTAACATGGAAAGCTTTTTTAATTTCATTTCCAGCATCCAAGCCGAAAAAACATGGATGGCACACGGATGGCACACTGATTGAAAACACTGGTGACACCGATATCGGTGTAACATGTATGTGTTTTATATGGACATGTGAAGGGGGCCTAACAGTGTTGTTGGTGGAATATTTCAGGATTGGGGGCCCCACTTTGAATTTTGCCCAGGGCTCCAATTTGTCTATAACCAGTCCTGCCTACTTCAACACCATCATCACCTCACTATCCAGTAATCCTATATGACTTATTGACACTTTTCACACTCTCCTCAAACAGTACAGGACCCCACCACCAACCTCAACGCTGATGGTCAGGTCAATTATTTCAAAGAAAAAAAATTACCATATCAGACAGCAAATATTCTCCCAATTCCCTAATGTTATGCATTCTCCTCTCTCCTGCACTGCATCATGCTCACTTTCTGTCTTTGAACCAGTCACACAAGAATAAGTGACCAGGCCCTTTCCATCTTCTTACCTTAGTACCTGCACCAGTGACCCTATTCCCTCACATCTCCTCCAGTCCCTTTCCACTCCTGTCACCACTCACCTTACTAACATATTTAATCTCTCCCTCTCATCTGGAATTTTTCCCTCATTTAAACACGCCAGCATATATCCATCATTTAAAAAAACATTCTTCGACAAGATCTGCGCTGCTAACTACAAACCTGTCTACAAACTTCCCTTCATCTCTAAACTCCTGCAATGCTTGGTCAATTCCTGTCTAATCCACTATCTCTCAGATAACTATTTTTTGACCCTTTACAATCTGATTTCCGCTCTATACATTCTAAATAATAGATAATAATCTATTTCAATAGCGCCAACATATTGCACAGCGTTTTATAGTTTTTGCACACATTATCATCCCTGTCCCCGATGAGGCTCACAATCTAAATTCCCTTTCAGTATGTCTTTGGAATGTGGGAGGAAACTTGAGACCCTGGAGGAAACCTACGCAAACACGGGGAGAACTTACAAACTTCTTGCAGATGTTGTCCTTGATGGGATCTGAACCCAGAACTCCAGTGCTGCAATGCTAACCACTGAACCACTACTGAAACTGTCCTCACTAAAGTCTCTAATGATCCACAAACAGCTACATCTAATGATCACTGCTCCCCAATAATTCTCCTGGATCTCTATGCAGCATTCAACACTGTGCATCACCAACTCCTCCTTATTATGCTCCTCTCTGGTTCAAGGATGCTGTTTTCTCCTTGTTCTCCTTCTACCTCTCTGACCTCTCCTTCACTGTATCTTTTTCTGGCTCCTCTTTGTCTTCCCTTCCCCTTACTGTTTGGGTTCCTCAAGGCCCCATCCTTTTCTCCTTGTATACTGCCCTTATTGTACAAAAAAACAGTAGATTCGGTTTTCAGTATTATCTCTATGCTGATGACACACAATTGTATAACTTGTTGCCTGACATTAACTCTGCAGTACTGTAAAATACCAGTGATTTTCTTTCTGCTGTCTCTAATATTAAGTCCTCAATCTATTTAAAACTGAATCTGTAGTAAAATGAACTCCTCATGTTCCCTCCTACCACTAACCTAGCCATGCCCGATATTGCCTTTTCTGCGTGTTGCACCATTAATCCCAAGCAACATGCCCGCTATCTTGGTGTCATCTTTGATTCAGATCTTTCCCTCACTCTCAACATCCGATCACTCACCTGCTCATGTCACCTAAACCTCAAAAATATCTCTAGAATTAGACCTTTTCTTATTTTTAACTCGGTAAAAACTCTTACCGTAGCTCTTATTCATTCTCGTCTGGACTATTGCAACTCTTTACTAATCAGTCTCCCTTTTACTAAATTCTCCCCTTTCTAATCCATCCTGAATGCAGTAGCCAGGATCATATTCCCTTCCAACCACTACACCAATGCCTCTACCCAGTGGCGTAACTAGAAAGTTATGGGCCCCGATGCGAATTTCAAATGGGGCCCCCCAACCATGCAAAAATATTTTCCACCCAAATTCAGATTTTCCCTATTCATTTCACACACTATAGATTTATTGCGAAGTTGTATAGTGTGACCTCAGTGGTGTAAGTATCCAGTGCCCCATCCTGGTATATATCTGTCCCCTGTACTGCCATTGTTATGTAATTTATAAAAGAAAATAAACCATTATACTCATCAGGGGCTTACATAGAAGTCATGGGGATCCATATAAGAAGTATAATGCACCCACATAGTACTCTATATAATATACTGCAAAGTTCATAGTCATCCATATAGTATAATTACACTATCCATAGTCATCCGTATAGTATAATACACTCTCCATAGTCATCCATATAGTATAATACACTCTCCATAGTCCTCCATATAGTATTATACACTCCTCAGTCCTCCATATAGTATAATACACTCCTCATAGTCCTCCATATATTAAAATACACTCCTCATAGTGCTCCATATACTGTAATACACTGCTCAATCCTCCATATAGTATATTACACTCCTCAGTCCTCCATATAGTATACTACACTGCTCATAGTGCTCCATATAGTATAATGCATCCCTCATAGTCCTCCATATAGTATAATACACTCCTCAGTCCTCCATATAGTATTATACACTCCTCATAGTCCTCCATATATTAAAATACACTGCTCAGTCCTCCATATAGTATAATACACTCCTCATAGTGCTCCATATAGTATAATGCACCGCCATCGTCATCCAAGTCGTACAATTTACTTCTCATAGTATAATGCACCCCATAGTATTTCATATACTGTATATACTCAAGTATATGCCGACCCAAGTATAAGCCGACCCCCCTAATTTTGCCACAAAAAACTGGGAAAACTTATTGACTCGAGTATAAGCCTAGGGTAGGAAATGCAGCAGCTATCGGTGAATTTCAAAAATAAAAATAGATGCTCCATACCGTTCATTATTGCCCCATAAGATGCTCCATATAAAGCTGTGCCACATATAATGCTGCATAACGTTCATTATTGCCCCTTAGATGCTCTGTATAAAGCTGTGCCACATATAATGCTCCATATTGTTCATTATTGCCCCATAGATGTGTGTTATGATCAGGTGGCCTTAGAGCAGCATGAAAAGACCTTCGCTGGAGCAGTGGTAACTTTACTGACCGCAAACCCTGATCCTATCACCGCAACTAGAAGTAGCCGTGGGGTGTGCCTAACCAGACCTAGACACCTCGACACAGCCTAAGGACTAAATATCCCTAAAGATGGAAATAGGAAAACTCTCTTGCCTCAGAGTAGATCCCCAAAGGATAGGTAGCCCCACACAAATAATGACTGTGAGTAGGAGAGGAAAAGACACACACAGACAGAAAACAGGGATAAGCAAAGGAGGCCACTTCTACCTAGATAGGAAAGGAAAGTACAGGATACTATGCGGTCAGCATAAAACACTACAAAATATCCACAGCAGAAAAATACAAAAACTCCACCACCTAACTAAAGATGTGGAGAGTATATCTGCGACTCCAGCGAGTCCAACTAGACTGAGAAAAACATCAGGCACAGTCTAGCAGGAACAAAATAGAAACAAGATAAGCACAGAAAATAAACACACAGCAGTGTGTCTAAAAAATGAAGCAAACACTTATCTTAGCTGAATTGGCAGCAAGCAGGAGAGTCCAGGCAGAGGACCAACACTTCCATAGGAACATTGACTACTGGCAAGGACTAATGAGTCCTGCACAGCTAAATACCCGTCAGAATTGAAATTAGCAGAAACACCTGTCCAAGACTGCTGCTCAGGAATAACTGCATTACCATCAACAACCACCGGAGGGAGCCCAAGAGCAGAATTCACAACAGATGTGCCATAGAAAGCTCTGCCATATAGTGCTCTTCACCGTTCATTATGGTCCCATAGATGCTCCATATAAAGCTGTGCCATATATAATGCTCTGCACCGATCATTATGGCCCCATAGATGCTCCATATAAAGCTGTGCTATATAGTGCTCTGCACCGTTCATTATTGCCCCATAGATGTGCAATAGAAAGCTCTGCCATATAGTGCTCTGCACCGTTCATTATTGCCCCATAGAAAGCTCTGCCATATAAAACTGTGACATATAGTGCTCTGCACTGTTCATTATTGCCCCATAGAAAGCTGTGCCATATAAAGCTGTGCCATATAGTGCTCTGCACAGTTCATCATTGCCCCATAGAAAGCTGTGCCATATAAAACTGTGCCATATAGTGCTCTGCACCGTTCATTATTGCCCCATAGATGTGCCATAGAAAGCTATGCTACCGGTATAATGCTGCGGCTGCTGCAATAAAAAAAAAACACACATACTCACCTTTCTTGCTTGCAGCTCCTCAGCGTCCGGTCCCGGCGTCTCTCCGCACTGACTGTTCAGGCAGAGGGCGCCACACACACTATATGCGTCATCGCGCCCTCTGACCTGCACAGTCAGAGCAGAGAGACGCCAGGAAGATGGAGCGGTGCCCGGCGTGTGGAACGAGAACAGGTGAATATGCGATACTTACCTGCTCCCGGTGTCCCGCTCCTTCCCCCGGACAGCTGGTCTCCGGGTGCCGCAGCTTCTTCCTCTATCAGCGGTCACCGTTACCGCTCATTAGAGAAATGAATATGCGGCTCCACCCCTATGGGAGTGGAGTCCATATTCATTTCTCTAATGAGCGGTCCCACGTGACCGCTGAACAGGGGAAGAACTGCGGCACCCGAAGACCGTGGGACGGCAGGGGGAGCGCCAGGAGCGCCGGGACTAGGTAAGTATGTCTCAGACCTCTGTCCCCCTCACCCGTCGACCCCACCGCCGACCGTGACTCGAGTATAAGCCGAGAGGGGCACTTTCAGCCCAAAAATTTGGGCTGAAAATCTCGGCTTATACTCGAGTATATACGGTAGTATAATGTATTCTCCATAGTCTTCGATACAGTATAATGCAGCCCACATATAGTATAATGCAGCCACCCCACAGAGTATAATGCAGCCATCCCACAAAAGTATAATGCAGCCCCACCATACAATATAATGTAACCCCCATAGAATATAATGCAGCCCCCCTCATAGTATAATGCAGCCCCTCCATACAGGTGCAGTGAGAAAGACACGGGCAAATGGTGATTATGGGGCAGGGGAGAAGGACACAAAGGGGTTAGGGGAGACAGGCACAATGGTGACACAGGGGGGCTAGGGAGCAAGGAAGACAGGAACAAGGGGACACATGTGGGCTAGGAGACAGGGGAGAAGGGCACAAGGGGACTAGTGGGCAAGGGAGATTGACACAAGGGGACACACGGGGACAAGGGACACAAGCACAAGGGGACAAAGGAGACAGGCACAAGGGGACACACAGGGACTAGTCGGCAAGGGAGACTGACACAAGGCTACACACGGGAACAAGGGACACAAGCACAAGGGGACTCATGGGGACCAGGAAGAAGAGGAAAAGGGCACAAGGGGACACACGGGGACTAGGGAGCAAGGGAGACAGGCACAAGAGGACACAAGGGGACTCCGAGGGCAGAGTAGATAGGGATGCAAGTAGACGGAGTTGCAAGGCGACAGGGGAAGATGGGGAGATGTGGGAGCAGGGAAGAAGTGGGCACAGGGATTACGAGGACAGGGTAGATGGGGAACAAACGGTGAGAAAGGGGACAGGGGAGACTTGAGAGCAGGGCAGATGGGTCACATGGGGACAAGGGTATGGGAATGCATGGGGGGAGCAGGAGGACTCAGGGCATGGGAAATGGGGAGCATTTGGGGACCAGGGGAGGAGTGACAAGGCACATACGGGGGCCTGGAGGAGCACAATGACCTGAACTTGGGGACCTACGAGGACATGGGGAACGAAAGAGCAGGGAGGAAATGGGGCTGGTGTTACAGGGGCCGGGGATGCTGGGGGCCGAAGACGGCGACACACAGGCAGCAGACACACCTCACTGCCGCCGGTCCCGTACACCTCCATGTTCATCCCTGGATCCTCCACATGGCTGAGCGGCTGCGGCATGCCCCTCCTAGGCGGATCGGTCCATGTGCCCCCCGCCAGATCCGGAGCCGAATGTTCCTTGGACCCAGCAGCCACCACAGGCTCTGCCGCCATCACCTGTGCAGATGCTGCACTGCCTGGGTCCTACAGAGAGCGGGTGTGCAATGAAGTGATGTCATCACGCACCCGCATTGTCAGACAGAGGCAGAGGGGAATGATGGGAGAGGGAGCGTTAACTGATGCTCTCTCCTCCATCATTGCTTTGAACTCTACCGGCGTCATAGATGCCAGCATAGTTCAATGCAGCGGCGGGGGGAGTCGGGTGCCCTGCCGGGCCCCTGACCTGCCAGGCCCAGTCCCAGTGGTATTTACGCCCCTGCCTCATACACACACACACATACTACAGATCAAACACACACACACTACAGATCACACACAGTACAGATCAAACGCACACACTACAGATCACACACGCACACACTACAGATCACAAACACACTACAGATCACACGCACACAGTACAGATCACACACTACAAATCACACACGCACACACTACAGATCACACGCACACACTACAGATCACACACGCACACACTATAGATCACACACACTAGAGATCATACACACACACTACAGATCACACACACACATACTACAGATCACACACACACATACTACAGATCACACACACACATACTACAGATCACACACACACTACAGATCACACACACACGTACTACAGATCATACACACACACACGTACACACTACAGAGCACACACACATACTACAGATCACATACATACACGCTACAGATCACTCACACATACTACAGATCACACAGACGCACACACTACAGATCACACACACATACACACTACAGATCACACACTACAGGTCACACACACGATACCAGCTCATACACACATCTCACACTCTCCTCTCTGGTACAGGGGAGGCTGATGTAAACGTGCAGTTCCTCAGCTTCTCCTGCTTACACAGCTCCGTTCTGTCCGCTCCTCCCCCTGCTCTCACCTTCTGTCCCAGGCCTGCAGAGCAGGAGAAGCTGTCTCACCATGCTGACCGGAGCTGCTTCCTTTCTCTCACATGCCCTGGCTGCCCCCTCCCCCTAGATACACCTCTGACTGTTGACGTGAGGGAGAAATCTCCTGCAATGCAACATGGTGTTGGGTGCCTCAGACCTTCCGGGCTCCTGACCCGTCGGGCCCGGTCGCAGCGGTCGCCACTGCGACCGTGGTAATTACGCTCCTGCCTCTACCCTTTTTCTTTGGACTGGTTGCCCATCTGATACAGAGTTCAATATAAACTTATCATTCTCATCCACAAAGCATTCCATGATTCAGCACCCCCTACATCTCCTCTCTTGTTTCAGTCTACCACCTTACCCATTCCGTCCATTCTACAAATGACTTAAAACTGAAATCTTCATTAATGCGAACCTCCCATTCTCTTCTCCAAAGACTTCTTGTGCGCTGTGCCAATTCTTTGGAATGCACTACCAGGACAATTCTATTAATTCCCAATACCCACAGTTTTAAGCATGGCCTAAAAAATTCATTTGTTTAGACTGGCCTATCTCCCCACCTATTTAACTATCACTGTTTGGTCCATATAACATTTTCTTCAAAATCATGAACCCCGTAGCATCTGTTCACACCCTCCATCCAATTAATAGCCCTCTATGTCTGTACTGTTTTCATACTGGCTGGCGACCAGTTCATGCAGCGTTATGTGCATACCCTATTTAGTATATTATGGCTGTGTTGTACAATATAAGCACACTATACCATTTACTTTCATGCCTATTTCCTCACAGATTGTAAGCTTGCAAGCATTGCTCTCACTCCTTTTGATATCGGAGTTATGCTTACTCTGTAAAGTCACTTTAAATTGCCACTATAAAAATAAATAATATTATATAAATTTTAAAGCCTGACAAAAAATGCAAGCAGGGTCATCCATATACCCTTGAATGCACCAACTGTACTACCTCATTCAAATATTCTGAACAAAATATAGCTGTGGTACTCCTATAATCATAGAAGCCCTACACAGTGCAATGTTTGCCAAAAATTACAAGCAGGGACATCCACATACCCCTAAAGTTATAAACTGTAGTACCTCATTCAGATATTCTGAACAAAGTGAAGTTGTGGCACTCCTAGAATCATAAAGCCTCAGCACACAGTGAAAAGCCAGGAAAAAATTATAAGCAGGCTCACCCATAGTCTCTTGAAGGCAACAACTGGAGGGATATTAAGAAAGTGTAGTTGAAGTATTCCTTCATCATAAAGGCTTTGCACAAAGTGCAATATAAGTAGAGTCATTCAGTCATCCATAGGCCCTAGAAAGATATAACTGGCGGGGCTCATTCAAATATTGAAGATTTAAAACACTGTATAGGCGGCTGTAATATGGTGGTGTGGAAAAGTTGTGTCTAATTCAAGTTTTCTTCATTTTTATCAAAGTGAGCCTGTCAGCACTTTCTGTTGACAGGCAAAAGTGCAGGTCTATTTTGAACCCCAGTGGCAGTAAAAAAAAAAGCTACTCGGACAAGACACTGGCAGCAGGGCAGCACAACCCCTCCAAGACTTAGATAGACAGCTCATGCCAGATGTCCAGCTTTGAGACTCAGTAGCTGGGTAATTAGGGAATACCCTGGTTTTATTGACAAGGTATCACTTGACCATCTTACAAAACTTTTCTCTCCTTGTCAAGAATGCCTGGTCATCAAGGCCTGAAAGCTGGGAGGATGTTGTAAAAATGACCCAGACATTTCATAGTGTACCCCTGACTCTGCTGTACCTGGTGTGTGTCTGCCTCTCCTCTCCTCCTTGATTGGGCAACAAAGCTTGCCCCCTGCCGCTAGAGTGGTCTGATAGTAATTTTTCCAACATATTTTCCAAAATGGCCTTTTCTTTAGCACCATTTTAGACTTCTACGCCTCCAGAAGGAGAAATCCAAAGTTCTCCTTGTACCGTGGGTCTAGCAGGGTGAACAACCAGTACTCTTTTTTGGCCAAGATGAATGTAACAGAAAAGGCAGCAGTACACATAGTTTGCTATATGTGTCAAGGTTCCAACAGCAAACACTTCTCTGTCTCCACCATGATGACTACTCTTCATCTCCTCCCCATTCACCCCTTCCATCTCTTCCTCTTCATTCCCCTCCTTGACCCATCCATGTCGGAGAGATGGGACGAAGCTGTAGTGCAATCAGCCAGCTCCTGTTCCTACTCCTCTTCAACCTCAGTGTTCTTAATGTTGCCCAATCTCTGCTGAGCCAATGACATGATGCTGGGCTGGGTAATAACTCCCTGTCACATGTCTTCCCCATCTCCACCTGGACCGCATGCAAAGCTTCAGGTTTAATTGTAAACAGCAATTGTTTAAGTAGGCAGAGAAGTGGGATTGTTGCGTTGATGATGGCGTCATCGACGCTTGCCATCGTTGTGGAGTCCTCAAATTCTTAAAGAACTGCACAAATGTCAGACATCCATTACCACACTCAGTTTTTATGTACGGAGGTTGACAGAATACTGATGGGTGTTTTGGAGCTGGTACTGTATTTCACAACTGACCTCTGCAGTTCACAAAGATTGGCCAGCATGTAGAGTGTGGAGTTCCAGTGTGTGATGACATCTCACACCAGTTAGTGAGCTGGCACTTGCATGCACTGCTGCAGCACTGCCAAAGCTGCGGCAGCTGTAGCTGACTTACGGGAATATGTGCTGTTGCAGCGTACCTTGACCAGAAGCTCTGGCAAATATAGGTAGGTTTTCATAAACCGCTGAACTACTTACTGTAGAGAAAAGGTGAACGGATGGACTCCACATGCCTGGTTCCCACAGTGAAGCATAGAGGAGGTGTGATGGTGTGGGGGTTCTTTGCTTGTGACACTGTTGGGGATTTATTCAAAATTGAAGGCATACTGAACCAGCATGGCTACCACAGCATCTTGCAGCGGCATGCTATTCCATCCAGTTTGCGTTTAGTTAGACCATCATTTATTTTTCAACAGGACAATGACCCCAAACACACCTCCAGGCTGTGTAAGGGCTATTTGACCAAGAAGTAAAGTGATGGGGTGCTACACCAGATGGCTTGGCCACCACAGTCACCAGACCTGAACCCAATCGAGATGTTTGGGGTGAGCTGGACCGCAGAGTGAAGGTAAAAGGGCCAACAAGTGCTAAGCATCTCTGGAAACTCCTTCAAGATTGTTTGAAGACCATTTCCAGTGACTACCTCTTGAAGCTCATCAAGAGAATGCCAAGAGTGTGTAAAGCAGTCATCAAACCAAAATATGGCTACTTTGAAGAACCTAGAATATAAAACATATTTTCAGTTGTTTCACACTTCTTTGTCAAGTATATAATTCCACATGTGTTAATTCATAGTTTTGATGCCTTCAGTGTGAATTTACAATTTTCATAGTCATGAAAATACAGAAAAATCTTTAAATGAGAAGGTGTGTCCAAACTTTTGGTCTGTACTGTAGTTGAGCATGTGGGTCAAGGATGGTATGTGTGTGAACTTGTCAGGTTTAACAGCTGCCAACAGGTTACGGCCATTTTCACACACGACCAAGCCTGGTTGTATGTTCAGCAGTGAGAGGCATAGATCTGCCTGGTCTGTTATTCCTTTCAATAACTATACCGTGTGGTGCGGTTTGTCTCCTCAGGGAAAGAAATAGCATGTTGTGTTGAACGTCCCTCAAATATATATACACACACTCATCATAGTTGAGAGCATTCATCTGAATAAGTAGCGTCAAGGAACCGTGCACATGAAGCGTAGTATGGTCGCGGCCATCTTGTGCATTGTCGAAATCAAGACTTAACAATTAAGTTCTGTGAAATTGCTACTGCGCATGCGCCAGGCTAAGAAACCGGCGCACGCCAGCAGAGCACAGACAATCGATATCGTGCCTACTACGCAAGCGCAGAAGAGAGGTCAAAGAAAGTGCAGTACTATTGTCAACACAGCGCAGTGACTGCACATATTTACTGTTATGACCTGGTGGTTAAGAGGCCACACTGATATGACCTGGTGGCTAAAACGCAACAGGGAACGAGCTCTGAGAAGGTGGTATCTCTACTGACCGCAGTCCCTAATCCTAACAACACAACTAGAAATAGCCGTGGGATGTTCCTGACACTCCCTAGACACCTCGTCACAGCCTCAGATATAGCTACCCCTAAAGAAGGAAATAGAAAGCTATCTTGCCTCAGAGAAACCCCCAAAAGGAAAGATAGCCCCCCACAAATATTGACTGTGAAAGAAGAGGGAAATGACGAACTCAGAAATGAAATTAGAATTCAGCAAAGGGAGGCCAAAACTAAACTAGATAGAGAGCAAAGGATACTGTGCGGTCAGTATTAAAAACTACAAAATCCACGCAGAGTTTACAAAAATGAACTCCACACCGACTCACAGTGTGGAGGGGCAAATCTGCTTCCCAGAGCTTCCAGCTAGCCTGAATAAGACATAGTGACAAGCTGGTCAAAAGAGACAAAGTGCAAAGCAATAGAGTCCAAACAAATGGACAAACAAAACTAGCAAAACTTATCTTTTGCAGACAAGGACTGGCCATATGAGAAATCAAAGGGAAGAATCAAAACCAACCAAGAACATTGACAGCAGGCATGGACTAAAGCCCAGAGCAGGTTTAAATAACAAACCCAGGCAAGGCGATTAGTGAAGGCAGCTGCTACAGCCACCTAACGGAGCAGCAGTTCCACTCGAAACCACCAGAGGGAGCCCAAGGGCAGAACTCATAGTAACATACATAGTTAGTAAGGCCGAAAAAAGACATTTGTCCATCCAGTTCAGCCTATATTCCATCATAATAAGTACCCAGATCTACGTCCTTCTACAGAACCTAATAATTGTATGATACAATATTGTTCTGCTCCAGGAAGACATCCAGGCCTCTCTTGAACCCCTCGACTGAGTTCGCCATCACCACCTCCTCAGGCAAGCAATTCCAGATTCTCACTGCCCTAACAGTAAAGAATCCTCTTCTATGTTGGTGGAAAAACCTTCTCTCCTCCAGACGCAAAGAATGCCCCCTTGTGCCCGTCACCTTCCTTGGTATAAACAGATCCTCAGCGAGATATTTGTATTGTCCCCTCGCAAAAATACCATTAGCAACCACAGGAGGGAGCTCCAGAACGGAACTCACAACAGTACCCCCCCTTAAGGAGGGGTCACCGAACCCTCACCAGAGCTCCCAGGCCGATCAGGACGAGCCAAATGGAAAGCATGAACCAAATCGGGAGCATGAACATCGAAGGCAACAACCCAAGAATTATCCTCCTGGCCATAACCCTTCCACTTGACCAGATACTGAAGCTTCCGCCTCGAAAAACGAGAATCCAAAATCTTCTCTACCACATATTCCAATTCCCCCTCAACCAACACCGGAGCAGGAAGATCAACGGAGGGAACCATAGGTACCACATATCTCCGCAACAAGGATCTATGGAACACATTATGAATGGAAAAGGAAGCTGGAAGGGCCAAATGAAAAGACACTGGATTGATAATTTCAGAAATCTTATAAGGCCCAATAAAGCGAGGCTTGAACTTAGGGGAAGAAACCTTCATAGGAACATGACGAGAAAACAACCAGACCAAATCCCCAACACGAAGCCGGGGACCAACACACCAATGACGGTTAGCAAAACGCTGAGCCTTCTCCTGAGACAACGTCAAATTGTCCACCACATGAGTCCAAATTTGCTGCAACCTGTCCACCACGGAATCCACACCAGGACAGTCAGAAGGCTCAAGCTGCCCTGAAGAAAAACGAGGATGAAAACCAAAGTTACAAAAAAAAGGCAAAACCAAGGTAGCCGAACTAGCCCGATTATTGAGGGCAAACTCGGCCAACGGCAAAAAGGTCACCCAATCATCCTCATCAGCAGACACGAAGCATCTCAAATAGGTTTCCAAGGTCTGATTGGTTCGCTCCGTTTGGCCATTTGTCTGAGGATGGAATGCAGAAGAAAAAGACAAATCAATGCCCATTCTAGCACAAAAGGACCGCCAAAACCTACAGACGAACTGGGAACCTCTGTCAGACACAATATTCTCCGGAATACCATGCAAACGAACCACATGCTGAAAAAATAATGGAACCAAATCAGAAGAGGAAGGCAACTTAGGCAACGGCACCAAATGGACCATCTTACAAAACCGATCACAAACCACCCAGATGACAGACATCTTCTGAGAAACAGGAAGATCAGAAATAAAGTCCATGGAAATATGCGTCCAGGGCCTCTCAGGAATAGGCAAAGGCAAAAGCAACCCACTGGCACGGGAACAGCAAGGCTTAGCCCGAGCACAGGTCCCACAGGACTGCACAAACGAACGCACATCCCGCGACAAGGAAGGCCACCAAAAGGACCTAGCCACCAAATCTCTGGTACCGAAAATCCCAGGGTGACCAGCCAACACCGAACAATGAACCTCAGAAATTACCCTACTAGTCCATCTATCAGGAACAAACAATTTCCCCACAGGACCGCGGTCAGGTTTATCAGCCTGAAACTCCTGAAGTACCCGCCGCAAATCAGGGGAGATGGCAGAAAGAATCACCCCCTCCTTAAGGATTCCAGTCAGCTCAAGAACTCCCGGAGAATCAGGCAAAAACTACTAGAAAGGGCATCAGCCTTTACATTCTTAGATCCAGGAATATACGAGACCACAAAATCAAAACGTGAGAAAAACAAAGACCACCGAGCCTGTCTAGGATTCAACCGCTTAGCAGACTCGAGGTAAATCAGATTCTTGTGATCAGTCAAGACCACCACGCGATGCTTGGCTCCCTCAAGCCAATGTCGCCACTCCTCAAATGCCCACTTCTTAGCCAACAACTCCCGATTGCCGACATCATAATTACGCTCAGAAGACGAAAATTTTCTGGAGAAGAAGGCACAAGGTTTCATCAAAGAGCCATCAGAATTTCTCTGAGACAAAACGGCCCCTGCCCCAATCTCAGAAGCATCAACCTCAACCTGAAAAGGGAGAGAAACATCTGGCTGACGCAACACAGGGGCAGAAGTAAAACGACGTTTAAGCTCCTGAAAGGCCTCAACAGCCGCAGAGGACCAATTCACCACATCAGCGCCCTTCCTCGTCAAATCGGTCAGAGGCTTCACAACGCTAGAAAAATTAGCAATAAAGCGACGATAAAAATTGGCAAAGCCCAAAAATTTCTGAAGGCTCTTTACAGATGTAGGTTGAGTCCAATCATGAATGGCCTGGACTTTAACAGGATCCATTTCCATAGCCGAGGGAGAAAAAATGAAACCCAAAAAAGAAACCCTCTGAACTCCAAAGAGGCACTTAGACCCCTTCACAAACAACGCATTAGTACGAAGGACCTGAAACACCATCCTAACCTGCTTCACATGAGACTCCCAATCATCGGAGAAAACCAAAATATCATCCAAATACACAATCATAAATTTATCCAGATAATTCCGGAAGATATCATGCATAAAGGACTGAAATACCGATGGAGCATTAGAGAGCCCGAATGGCATTACAAGATATTCAAAATGGCCTTCAGGCGTATTAAATGCTGTTTTCCATTCATCACCTTGTTTAATACGCACAAGATTATATGCCCCTCGGAGGTCGATTTTAGTAAACCAACTAGCACCCTTAATCCGAGCAAACAAATCAGAAAGCAAAGGTAACGGATACTGGAATTTGACAGTGATCTTATTGAGAAGGCGATAATCTATACAGGGTCTCAAGGAGTCGGAGCCATCCTTCTTGGCAACAAAAAAAAATCCCGCTCCCAACGGTGACGAAGACGGGCGAATATGCCCTTTCTCCAAGGACTCCTTTACATAACTCCGCATAGCGGCATGCTCTGGCACAGACAGATTGAAAAGTCGGCTCTTAGGGAACTTACAGCCAGGAATCAAATTAATGGCACAATCGCAGTCCCTATGAGGAGGTAGTGAACTGGACTTGGGCTCATCAAATACATCCTGGAAATCCGACAAAAACTCAGGAACTTCAGAAGAAGGGGACGAGGAAATGGACATCAAAGGAATATCATTATGTATCCCCTGACAACCCCAACCAGTCACAGACATAGATCTCCAATCCAGCACTAGATTATGTACCTGTAACCATGGAAAACCCAGCACAACAACATCATGCAAATTATGCAACACCAAAAAACGAATATTTTCCTGATGTGCTGGAGCCATACACATGGTTAACTGTGTCCAGCACTGAGGTTTATTCTTGGCCAATGGCGTAGCATCAATCCCCCTTAAGGGAATAGGACTCTGCAAAGGTTCCAAGGAAAAACCACAGCGCTTGGCAAATTCTAAGTCCATTAAGTTCAGGGCAGCGCCAGAATCCACAAATGCCATAACAGAAAAAGACGACAATGAGCAAATCAGGGATCAGGGTAACAGACAAGAGAAATTTAGGCTGCACAGTACTAATGGTAACAGAGCTAGGGACCCTCCTAGTACGCTTAGGGCAATCAGAAATAGCATGAGCTGAATCACCACAGTAAAAACACAGGCCATTCTGACGTCTGAATTCCTGCCGTTCTGCTCTAGTCAAAATTCTATCACATTGCATAGGCTCAGGACTTCGCTCAGAGGACACTGCCATATGGTGCACCGCCTTGCGCTCACGCAAGCGCCGATCAATCTGAATGGCTAGAGACATAGATTCGCTCAAACCGGTAGGCGTAGGAAAGCCCACCATAACATCTGTAAGGGTTTCTGTTGTGAATTCTGTGGCAGAGCTCCCTCCTGTGGTCACAAGTGGTACTTCGGCTGATTCTCTCTGTGAGCTTCCGTTGGTGGAGGAAAGTGGTACTGCGGCTTCTGAGTTTCCTTCCTCAGGTGATGTGGTGAAGTCGTTAGGTGCTGCTCTATTTAACTCCACCTAGTGCTTTGATCCTGGCCTCCAGTCAATGTTCTAGTATTGTACCTGTTTCCTCCTGGATCGTTCCTGTGGCCTGCTGCTCTGCATAGCTAAGTTTTGCTTTGCTATTTTGTTTGCTGTTTTTTTCTGTCCAGCTTGTCAATTTGTTTTTTCCTGCTTGCTGGAAGCTCTGGGACGCAGAGGGTGTACCTCCGTGCCGTTAGTTCGGTACGGAGGGTCTTTTTGCCCCCTTTGCGTGGTTTTTGTAGGGTTTTGTGTTGACCGCAAAGTTACCTTTCCTATCCTCGCTCTGTTCAGAAAGTCGGGCCTCACTTAGCTAAATCTATTTCATCTCTACGTTTGTCTTTTCATCTTAACTCACAGTCATTATATGTGGGGGCTGCCTTTTCCTTTGGGGTATTTCTCTGAGGCAAGGTAGGCTTATTTTCTATCTTCAGGCTAGGTAGTTTCTCAGGCTGTGCCGAGTTGCATAGGGAGCGTTAGGCGCAATCCACGGCTGCCTCTAGTGTGGTTGGAGAGGATTAGGGATTGCGGTCAGCAGAGTTCCCACGTCTCAGAGCTTGTTCTATGTTTTTGGGTTATTGTCAGGTCACTATATGTGCTCTGACCTCTATGTCCATTGTGGTACTGAATTACCTTATCATAACAGTACTGGAGGCCCAAAGTACTGTACTAATGATTCTCAATAGAGGGAAAAAAGAAGTTCTGAGACCATTTTTTTTCTCTGCACTGTGTTTTGCCTTTTTTTTCCCCTAGACATTTGGGTGGTTCAGGACACAGGTGTAGCGATGGACATTAAAGGTCTGTCTTCATGTGTGGATCAGCTCATGGCAAGAGTACAAAATATTCAAGACTTTGTGGTTCAGAATTCTATGTTAGAACCGAGAATTCATATTCCTGATTTGTTTTTTGAAGATAGAACTAAGTTTCTGAGTTTTAAAAATAATTGTAAAGTATTTCTGGCTTTGAAACCTCGCTCCTCTGGTGACCCAGTTCAACAAGTTAGGATCATCATTTCTTTTTTACGTGGCGACCCTCAGGACTGGGCATTTTCTCTTGCGTCAGGAGATCCTGCATTAAGTAATATCGATGCGTTTTTCCTGGCGCTCGGATTGCTGTACGATGAACCTAATTCAGTGGATCAGGCAGAGAAAAATTTGCTGGCTCTGTGTCAGGGTCAGGATGAGATAGAGGTATATTGTCAGAAATTTAGAAAGTGGTCCATACTCACTCAATGGAATGAAGGTGCGCTCGCAGCTATTTTCAGAAAAGGTCTCTCTAAAGCCCTTAAGGATGTCATGGTGGGATTTCCTTTGCCTGCTGGTCTGAATGAGTCTATGTCTTTGGCCATTCAGATCGGTCGACGCTTGCGTGAGCGTAAATCTGTGCACCATTTGGCGGTATTACCTGAGCTTAAACCTGAGCCTATGCAGTGCGATAGGACTTTGACCAGAGTTGAACGGCAAGAACACAGATGTCTGAATGGGCTGTGTTTCTACTGTGGTGATTCCACTCATGCTATCTCTGATTGTCCTAAGCGCACTAAGCGGTTCGCTAGGTCTGCCACCATTGGTACGGTACAGTCAAAATTTCTTCTGTCCGTTACCTTGATCTGCTCTTTGTCATCGTATTCTGTCATGGCATTTGTGGATTCAGGCACTGCCCTGAATTTGATGGACTTGGAGTATGCTAGGCGTTGTGGGTTTTTCTTGGAGCCCTTGCAGTGTCCTATTCCATTGAGAGGAATTGATGCTACGCCTTTGGCCAAGAATAAGCCTCAGTACTGGACCCAGCTGACCATGTGCATGGCTCCTGCACATCAGGAGGTTATTCGCTTTCTGGTGTTGCATAATCTGCATGATGTGGTCGTGTTGGGGTTGCCATGGCTACAAGTCCATAATCCAGTATTAGATTGGAAATCCATGTCTGTGTCCAGCTGGGGTTGTCAGGGGGTACATGGTGATGTCCCATTTCTGACTATTTCGTCATCCACCCCTTCTGAGGTTCCAGAGTTCTTGTCTGATTACCGGGATGTATTTGATGAGCCCAAGTCCGATACCCTACCTCCGCATAGGGATTGTGATTGTGCTATCGATTTGATTCCTGGTAGTAAATTCCCAAAAGGTCGACTGTTTAATTTATCTGTACCTGAGCACGCCGCTATGCGGAGTTATGTGAAGGAGTCCTTGGAGAAGGGGCATATTCGCCCGTCATCGTAGCCATTAGGAGCAGGGTTCTTTTTTGTAGCCAAGAAGGATGGTTCACTGAGACCTTGTATAGATTACCGACTTCTAAATAAGATCACGGTTAAATTTCAGTACCCCTTGCCGTTGTTATCTGATTTGTTTGCTCGGATTAAGGGGGCTAGTTGGTTCACCAAGATAGATCTTCGTGGTGCGTATAATCTTGTGCGTATTAAGCGAGGCGATGAATGGAAAACTGCATTTAATACGCCCGAGGGCCATTTTGAGTATCTAGTAATGCCATTCGGACTTGCCAATGCTCCATCAGTGTTTCAGTCCTTTATGCATGACATCTTCCGAGGGTACCTGGATAAATTCCTGATTGTGTACTTGGATGACATTTTGATCTTCTCGGATGATTGGGAGTCTCATGTGAAGCAGGTCAGAACGGTGTTTCAGGTCCTGCGTGCTAATTCTGTGTTTGTGAAGGGATCAAAGTGTCTCTTTGGTGTGCAGAAGGTTTCATTTTTGGGGTTCATCTTTTCCCCTTCTACTATCGAGATGGACCCTGTTAAGGTCCAAGCCATCCATGATTAGACTCAGCCGACATCTCTGAAAAGTCTGCAAAAGTTCCTGGGCTTTGCTAATTTTTATCGTCGCTTCATCTGCAATTTTTCAAGTATTGCTAAACCATTGACCGATTTGACCAAGAAGGGTGCTGATGTGGTCAATTGGTCTTCTGCTGCTGTGGAAGCTTTTCAAGAGTTGAAGCGTCGTTTTTCTTCTGCCCCTGTGTTGTGTCAACTAGAGTTGAGCGACCTTGACCTTTTTAGAGTCGAGCCGGGTTTTGCAAAACCCGACTATGTCCAGAGTCGGGTCGAGTGAAATCGGCCGATTATGACGTAAAGTCGGGATCGACCGAAACACGAAACCCAATGCAAGTCAATGGGGCAGCATAGTCGGCAGTGAGTGGGGGCCAGGAAAACACCTAGAGTGCCCATTTTAATGTCAAAACCATCCATTCTTCTTAATGAAGCTTGTCAAGCGTAATTTACCTTATAATAATTGGAAGGCATTTGAAATTGGGGGTCATTTGGCTAAAGTTGTGGGGGGTAGGGCTGGTTCAAGTAATTAGTGGGCCCAGGAAATCTGGACCACGTCACGGCAGTGGAGCAGGGAGAGGTAAGTATTTCAACTTTGCAAGTGCTGTGAACCTGAGCAAGCAGGGGGGGCCCACTCGTTGGCATTGGCACTGGCACAGGGCCCCTCAAAGTACAGCGGTGTGTTTGCACGGCGGGGGCGCCTCCCACCGGCAGCAACACTTTTGCGTACTATGAGAGGCCCTGTGCCAGTGACGTCGCCAACTAGTATTCCTCCCCCCACCTGATGAAGGAACCTGCACTTCCATCTGCACCTTCCTCTTTGTCCCCGTGTAAGGTGGTATGGTATGCGGGAAGAGCAACCTGACTTTCAGCAGGGTCACAATGTTGTTGTGTAGCGTGCACGGGGAATGTTGCGTTATGGGTCAATGTACCAGCAGACTCATCTATCACTGGCTGGGCAATGGGCACGATGAAGTGGAAACACAGATATAGGCCCAAAGAAGAAAGTGGGCTAAATGCAGTTCAAAATTGGTAACACAGGAATAACCAGGGGGCATTGCAGTGGAGGACAACTGGAATGAGAGGCTGACACAGAGAGTAGGGCCAAATCAGTAAGTAGTCGAAATGCAGTTCAAAATTGGCAACCGTAGTAAACAGGCAGCACAGCTTTGTTCAGTGGAGGAGAACAGCAAGGAGTGGCAGACACCGATAGTAGGCCCCAAACCAACTAGTACGCCAAATGCAGTTGTTCCATTTAACCACAATTTAATGAGAGCCTGAAGATAGAAGCTCAGGAAAGGCAACCTGGGGAACACCTTGGAGTGTAACACACCATCTCTCTCCACCCCATACCCATTTTGTATGGCCTAATGCAGTGTACTTTTCTACAACTACTAAACGAGAGTCGGAAGACCGAAGCAATGGCAAGGAAACCTGGGGAACACCTTAGAGTGTAACACACCCTCTCTCTACACCCCATACCCAATTTGAAGGTCTAATGCAGTGTAGTTTCCAAGAACTACTAAACGAGAGCCGGAAGATCGAAGCTCAGGAAAGGCAACCTGGGGAACACCTTGGAGTGTAACACACCCTCTCGCTACACCCCATACCCAATTTGAAGGCCTAATGCAGCGTAGTTTCCAACAACTACTAAACGAGAGCCGGTAGATCGAAGCTCAGGAAAGGCAACCTGGGGAACACCTTGGAGTGTAACACACCCTCTCTCTACACCCCATACCCAATTTGTAGGCCTAATGCAGCGTAGTTTCCGACAACTACTAAACGAGAGCCGGAATATCGAAGCTCAGGAAAGGCAACCTGGGGAACACCTTGGAGTGTAACACACCCTCTCTCTACACCCCATACCCAATTTGAAGGCCTAATGCAGTGTAGTTTCCAAGAACTACTAAACGAGAGCCGGAAGATCGAAGCTCAGGAAAGGCAACCTGGGGAACACCTTGGAGTGGAACACACCATCTCTCTACACCCCATACCCAATTTGAAGGCCTAATGCAGCGTAGTTTCCAACAACTACTAAACGAGAGCCGGTAGATCGAAGCTCAGGAAAGGCAACCTGGGGAACACCTTGGAGTGTAACACAACGTCTCTCTACACCACGGAAGGGATGATTCTTAGGAAGGAAGGCTGTTGGAAATAAGCATTGCGCGTCCGAGGGTGATTAGATTCTTATTAGGTATATACTCACCCTCGGACGCGCCCTGCTTCTTTATTTGGAATGAATGTTTATTTGCAATGTGGTGTTGACTTTCTCTATTATTTTGGTAATTAATGATTTTATTATTTTCATTATTTTGCATCTTATCGGCAATAATATAAAGAAGACGCGACAGGACAACACTCGGTGGATGCCATATGTGTGTTTTCAATTTAAAAAACCTTTCAGTTAACTACTTGCAGGAGAAAGTAATTGTAGCTGGTGGCCATTTTTAGTACTGTACCAGATTTTAGCTGTTTGTTTGTTTTTAATGTCAAAATGTCTGCATTTGATATCTCACCAGTATTTTCTTTTTTATAAGCAAAATCCTTTTTTTTTTATTTTATGATGTTGGTTCAAGGGGTACACGGGCAGCAGTAGACAGGTCAGTGGAGGCCTAGTGGAAGGAGGGACCGCAGACAGGCTTCGAAGCCCTAACATAATAAATTGGGCTGCCTGTAGGCAATTTAAAATTGGTTCCAGGGGAACACGGGCAGCAGTAGACAGGTCAGTGGAGGCCTAGAGGAAGGAGGGACCGCAGATGCGCCAATGTTTCCCCCATACCAAATTTGTAGGCCTAATGCAGTGTAGTTTCCAACAACTACTAAACGAGAGCCGGAATTTCGAAGCTCAGGAAAGGCAACCTGGGGAACACCTTGGAGTGTAACACACCCTCTCTCTACACCCCATACCCAATTTGAAGGCCTAATGCAGTGTAGTTTCCAACAACTACTAAACGAGAGCCGGAATATCGAAGCTCAGGAAAGGCAACCTGGGGAACACCTTGGAGTGTAACACACCCTCTCTCTACACCCCATACCCAATTTGAAGGCCTAATGCAGTGTAGTTTCCAAGAACTACTAAACGAGAGCCGGAAGATCGAAGCTCAGGAAAGGCAACCTGGGGAACACCTTGGAGTGTAACACAACGTCTCTCTACACGACGGAAGGGCTGATTCTTAGGAAGGAAGGCTGTTGGAAATAAGCATTGCGCGTCCGAGGGTGATTAGATTCTTATTAGGTATATACTCACCCTCGGACGCGCCCTGCTTCTTTATTTGGAATGAATGTTTATTTGCAATGTGGTGTTGACTTTCTCTATTATTTTGGTAATTAATGATTTTATTATTTTCATTATTTTGCATCTTCTCGGCAATAATATAAAGAAGACGCGACAGGACAACACTCGGTGGATGCCATATGTGTGTTTTCAATTTAAAAAAACTTTCAGTTAACTACTTGCAGGAGAAAGTAAATGTAGCTGGTGGCCATTTTTAGTACTGTACCAGATTTTAGTTGTGTGTTTGTTTTTAATGTTAAAATGTCTGCATTTGATATCTCACCAGTATTTTCTTTTTTATAAGCAAAATACTTATTTTTATATTTTCTGATGTTGGTTCCAGGGGTACACGGCCAGCAGTGCCCTGGTCAGTGTAGTAGTAGTTGAAAGAATGGACCGCAGACAGGCATCGAAGGCCTAAAATAAAAACACATGGCTGTAGGCAATTTTAAATTGGTTCCAGGGGTACACGGACAGCAGTGGTGTGGTCAGTGGAGGCCTAGTGGAAGGAGTGACCGCAGACAGGCATCGAAGGCCTAAAATAATAACACATGGCTGTAGGCAATTTTAAATTGGTTCCAGGGGTACACGGGCAGCAGTGACCTGGTCAGTGTAGTAGTAGTTGAAAGAATGGACCGCAGACAGGCATCGAAGGCCTAAAATAAAAAAATTGGGCTGGCTGTAGGCAATTTTAAATTGGTTCCAGGGGTACACGGGCAGCAGTGGTGTGGTCAGTGGAGGCCTAGTGGAAGGAGTGACCGCAGACAGGCATCGAAGGCCTAAAATAATAACACATGGGTGTAGGCAATTTTAAATTGGTTCCAGGGGTACACGGGCAGCAGTGACCTGGTCAGTGTAGTAGTAGTTGAAAGAATGGACCGCAGACAGGCTTCGAAGGCCTAACATAACAAACTTGGGCTGGCTGTAGGCACTTTTAAATTGGTTCCAGGGGTACACGGGCAGCAGTGGTCTGGTCAGTGGAAGTCTAGTGGAAGGAGTGACCGCAGACAGGCTTCGAAGGCCTAACATAACAAAATTGGGCTGGCTGTAGGCACTTTAAATTGGTTCCAGGGGTACATGGGCAGCAGTGTATGGTCAGTGGAAGTCTAGTGGAAGGAGTGACGGCAGACAGTCTTCGAAGGCCTAACATAACAAAATTGGGCTGACTGTAGGCACTTTTAAATTGGTTCCAGGGTAACACGGCCAGCAGTGCCCTGGTCAGTGTAGTAGTAGTTGAAAGAATGGACCGCAGACAGGCATCGAAGGCCTAAAATAAAAACACATGGCTGTAGGCAATTTTAAATTGGTTCCAGGGGTACACGGACAGCAGTGGTGTGGTCAGTGGAGGCCTAGTGGAAGGAGTGACCGCAGACAGGCATCGAAGGCCTAAAATAATAACACATGGCTGTAGGCAATTTTAAATTGGTTCCAGGGGTACACGGGCAGCAGTGACCTGGTCAGTGTAGTAGTAGTTGAAAGAATGGACCGCAGACAGGCATCGAAGGCCTAAAATAAAAAAATTGGGCTGGCTGTAGGCAATTTTAAATTGGTTCCAGGGGTACACGGGCAGCAGTGACCTGGTCAGTGTAGTAGTAGTTGAAAGAATGGACCGCAGACAGGCATCGAAGGCCTAAAATAAAAAAATGGGGCTGGCTGTAGGCAATTTTAAATTGGTTCCAGGGGTACACGGACAGCAGTGGTGTGGTCAGTGGAGGCCTAGTGGAAGGAGTGACCGCAGACAGGCATCGAAGGCCTAAAATAATAACACATGGCTGTAGGCAATTTTAAATTGGTTCCAGGGGTACACGGGCAGCAGTGACCTGGTCAGTGTAGTAGTAGTTGAAAGAATGGACCGCAGACAGGCATCGAAGGCCTAAAATAAAAAAATTGGGCTGGCTGTAGGCAATTTTAAATTGGTTCCAGGGGTACACGGGCAGCAGTGGTGTGGTCAGTGGAGGCCTAGTGGAAGGAGTGACCGCAGACAGGCATCGAAGGCCTAAAATAATAACACATGGCTGTAGGCAATTTTAAATTGGTTCCAGGGGTACACGGGCAGCAGTGACCTGGTCAGTGTAGTTGTAGTTGAAAGAATGGACCGCAGACAGGCATCGAAGGCCTAAAATAAAAAAATTGGGCTGGCTGTAGGCAATTTTAAATTGGTTCCAGGGGTACACGGGCAGCAGTGGTGTGGTCAGTGGAGGCCTAGTGGAAGGAGTGACCGCAGACAGGCATCGAAGGCCTAAAATAATAACACATGGCTGTAGGCAATTTTAAATTGGTTCCAGGGGTACACGGGCAGCAGTGGTGTGGTCAGTGGAGGCATATTGTAAGGAGTGACCGCAGACAGGCATCGAAGGCCTAAAATAAAAACACATGGCTGTAGGCAATTTTAAATTGGTTCCAGGGGTACACGGACAGCAGTGGTGTGGTCAGTGGAGGCCTAGTGGAAGGAGTGACCGCAGACAGGCATCGAAGGCCTAAAATAATAACACATGGCTGTAGGCAATTTTAAATTGGTTCCAGGGGTACACGGGCAGCAGTGACCTGGTCAGTGTAGTAGTAGTTGAAAGAATGGACCGCAGACAGGCATCGAAGGCCTAAAATAAAAAAATTGGGCTGGCTGTAGGCAATTTTAAATTGGTTCCAGGGGTACACGGGCAGCAGTGACCTGGTCAGTGTAGTAGTAGTTGAAAGAATGGACCGCAGACAGGCATCGAAGGCCTAAAATAAAAAAATTGGGCTGGCTGTAGGCAATTTTAAATTGGTTCCAGGGGTACACGGGCAGCAGTGGTGTGGTCAGTGGAGGCCTAGTGGAAGGAGTGACCGCAGACAGGCATCGAAGGCCTAAAATAATAACACATGGCTGTAGGCAATTTTAAATTGGTTCCAGGGGTACACGGGCAGCAGTGACCTGGTCAGTGTAGTAGTAGTTGAAAGAATGGACCGCAGACAGGCATCGAAGGCCTAAAATAAAAAAATTGGGCTGGCTGTAGGCAATTTTAAATTGGTTCCAGGGGTACACGGACAGCAGTGGTGTGGTCAGTGGAGGCCTAGTGGAAGGAGTGACCGCAGACAGGCATCGAAGGCCTAAAATAATAACACATGGCTGTAGGCAATTTTAAATTGGTTCCAGGGGTACACGGACAGCAGTGGTGTGGTCAGTGGAGGCCTAGTGGAAGGAGTGACCGCAGACAGGCTTCCAAGGCCTAACATAACAAACTTGGGCTGGCTGTAGGCACTTTTATATTGGTTCCAGGGGTACACGGGCAGCAGTGGTCTGGTCAGTGGAAGTCTAGTGGAAGGAGTGACCGCAGACAGGCTTCCAAGGCCTAACATAACAAAATTGGGCTGGCTGTAGGCACTTTAAATTGGTTCCAGGGGTACATGGGCAGCAGTGTATGGTCAGTGGAAGTCTAGTGGAAGGAGTGACGGCAGACAGTCTTCGAAGGCCTAACATAACAAAATTGGGCTGACTGTAGGCACTTTAAATTGGTTCCAGGGGTACATGGGCAGCAGTGTATGGTCAGTGGAAGTCTAGTGGAAGGAGTGACGGCAGACAGTCTTCGAAGGCCTAACATAACAAAATTGGGCTGACTGTAGGCACTTTTAAATTGGTTCCAGGGTAACACGGCCAGCAGTGGCCTGGTCAGTGTAGTAGTTGTAGAAAGAAGGGACCGCAGACAGGCTTCGAAGGCCTAACATAACAAAAATGTCAAAACAATGGTATTGTCAGTGCCAGGCATTGAAGGATGTCAGCGCCTAGACTACACATTGGTGAAGCTGTGAGAGATAATTTTGCTAGTGGTAGAGCACTGTTTGAGCTGGGGGGGGGAACTGTCTTGTGGCCGGCGTTACAGGCACAGGGCCCCTCATATTACAACGGTGTGTCTGACGTTGGGTGCGCACCACCACCGCCAGAGACACTTTATTGTACTATGAGGGACCCAGTGGCAGTGCCGTCGACCAAAAGCGGCCACACCCACCTCTTCAGACAAACAGCACTCTCAAGGGTCCAAGCGCAAAGTGGCGATAGCACGGCCCCGTGTGGGGAGTTTGGCCATTTCGTGAGGTGGAAACATGTCGTATGCTGGACAATCAGGTGAAGAAAATTACGAGATTGGAAAAGTCATTCAGAATAGTCCACAGGCAAGACCTTTTCATAGGAAAGCTAGGTGTCAGCCGGGCAGGGTGGGGCAAAAGATTTTGAAATCCAGTTGTGGTTCATTTTAATGAAGGTTAGATCATCTACATTTTGGGTAGCCAGACGAGTCCTTTTTTCTGTTAGTATTGAACCTGCAGCACTGAATACTCTTTCTGATAGGACACTAGCTGCCGGGCAAGCAAGCTCCTGCAATGCATATTCTGCCAATTCTGGCCAGGTGTCTAATTTGGATGCCCAGTAATCAAATGGGAATGACGGTTGAGGGAGAACGTCGATAAGGGATGAAAAATAGTTTGTAACCATACTGGACAAATGTTGTCTCCTGTCACTTTGAATTGATGCTGCAGTACCTGTCCTGTCTGCGGTCATAGAAAAATCACTCCACAACCTGGTCAGAAAACCCCTCTGGCCAACGCCACTTCTGATTTCTGCCCCTCTAACACCTCTGGTCTGCTGGCCCCTGGAGCTCGTGTGAGAACGATCATGGGCGCTGTGTGCAGGGAATGCCAGAAGCAAACGGTCAACAAGAGTTGATTGTTTTGTTGCTAATATTAGTTCCAAGTTCTCATGTGGCATAATATTTTGCAATTTGCCTTTATAGCGAGGATCAAGGAGGCAGGCCAACCAGTAATCGTCATCGTTCATCATTTTTGTAATGCGTGTGTCCCTTTTGAGGATACGCAAGGCATAATCCGCCATGTGGGCCAAAGTTCCCGTTGTCAAATCTGCGGTTGTGCTTGGTTGAGGGGCAGTTGCAGGCAAATCTACGTCACTTGTGTCCCTCAAAAAACCAGAACCCGGCCTTGCCACGCCACCAATTTCCCGTGCCCCCGGGAAAGCTTCCTCATTAAAAATATACTCATCCCCATCATCCTCCTCATCCTCCACCTCCTCTTCGCCCGGTACCTCGTCATGTACACTGCCCTGACCAGACAATCGCTGACTGTCATCAAGGCTTTCCTCTTCCTCTGGTGCAGACGCCTGATCCTTTATGTGCGTCAAACTTTGCATCAGCAGACGCATTAGGGGGATGCTCATGCTTATTATGGCGTTGTCTGCACTAACCAGCCGTGTGCATTCCTCAAAACACTGAAGGACTTGACACATGTCTTGAATCTTCGACCACTGCACACCTGACAACTCCATGTCTGCCATCCTACTGCCTGCCCGTGTATGTGTATCCTCCCACAAAAACATAACAGCCCGCCTCTGTTCGCACAGTCTCTGAAGCATGTGCAGTGTTGAGTTCCACCTTGTTGCAACGTCTATGATTAGGCGATGCTGGGGAAGGTTCAAAGAACGCTGATAGGTCTGCATACGGCTGGAGTGTACAGGCGAACGGCGGATATGTGCGCAAAGTCCACGCACTTTGAGGAGCAGGTCGGATAACCCCGGATAACTTTTCAGGAAGCACTGCACCACCAGGTTTAAGGTGTGAGCCAGGCAAGGAATGTGTTTCAGTTGGGAAAGGGAGATGGCAGCCATGAAATTCCTTCCGTTATCACTCACTACCTTGCCTGCCTCAAGATCTACAGTGCCCAGCCACGACTGCGTTTCTTGCTGCAAGAACTCGGACAGAACTTCCGCGGTGTGTCTATTGTCGCCCAAACACTTCATAGCCAATACAGCCTGCTGACGTATGCCAGTAGCTGCCCCATAATGGGAGACCTGGTGTGCAACAGTGGCAGGTGCGGATGGAGTGTTTGTGCGACTGCGGTCTGTGGACGAGCTCTTGCTTCTGCAGGAGGACGAGGAGGAGGAGGAGGAGGGGGTGCGAACGGCTACAGACAACTGTTTACTAGACCGTGGGCTAGGCAGAACTGTCCCAAACTTGCTGTCCCCTGTGGACCCTGAATCCACCACATTTACCCAGTGTGCCGTGATGGACACGTAACGTCCCTGGCCATGCCTACTGGTCCATGCATCTGTTGTCAGGTGCACCTTTGTGCTCACAGATTGCCTGAGTGCATGGACGATGCGCTCTTTAACATGCTGGTGGAGGGCTGGGATGGCTTTTCTGGAAAAAAAGTGTCGACTGGGTAGCTCGTAGCGTGGTACAGCGTAGTCCATCAGGTCTTTGAAAGCTTCGCTTTCAACTAACCGGTAGGGCATCATCTCTAACGAGATTAGTCTAGCTATGTGGGCGTTCAAACCCTGTGTACGCGGATGCGAGGCTAAGTATTTCCTTTTTCTAACCATAGTCTCATGTAGGGTGAGCTGGACTGGAGAGCTGGAGATCGTGGAACTAGCGGGGGTGCCGGTGGACATGGCAGACTGAGAGACGGTGGGAGATGGTATTGTTGCCGCCGGTGCCCTAGATGCAGTGTTTCCTACTACGAAACTGGTGATTCCCTGACTCTGACTGCTTTGGCCTGGCAAAGATACCTGCACAGATACAGCAGGTGGTGCGCTAAATGGTGGTCCTACACTGCCGGAAGGGATGTTGCGTTGATGACTAGCTTCATTGGCCGAGGGTGCAACAACCTTAAGGGACGTTTGGTAGTTAGTCCAAGCTTTCAAATGCATGGTGGTTAAATGTCTATGCATGCAACTAGTATTGAGACTTTTCAGATTCTGACCTCTGCTTAAGGAAGTAGAACATTTTTGACAGATGACTTTGCGCTGATCAATTGGATGTTGTTTAAAAAAATGCCAGACTGCACTCTTTCTAGCATCGGATACCTTTTCAGGCATTGCAGACTGAGCTTTAACCGGATGGCCACGCTGTCCTCCACCAGGTTTTGGCTTTGCCACGCGTTTTGGGCAAGATACGGGCCCGGCAGATGGAACCTGTGGCGATGTTGATGCCTGCTGCGGCCCCTCCTCCTCCTCTGCTTCAGAACTGCTGCCGCCTGCACCCTGTTCCCCCAATGGCTGCCAATCGGGGTCAAGAACTGGGTCATCTAATAACTCTTCTTGTACCTCCTGCGCAACTTCGTCTGTGTCACCGTGTCGTTCGGTGGTATAGCGTTCGTGATGGGGCAACATAGTCTCATCAGGGTCTGATTCTTGATCAGCACCCTGCGAGGGCAATGTTGTGGTCTGAGTCAAAGGACCAGCATAGTAGTCTGGCTGTGGCTGTGCGTCAGTGCACTCCATGTCAGATTCAATTTGTAATGGGCATGGACTGTTAACTGCTTCACTTTCTAAGCCAGGGACGGTATGTGTAAAGAGCTCCATGGAGTAACCCGTTGTGTCGCCTGCTGCATTCTTCTCTGTTGTTGTTTTTGCTGAAGAGGACAAGGAAGTGACTTGTCCCTGACCGTGAACATCCACTAACGACGCGCTGCTTTTACTTTTACCAGTTTCACGAGATGAGGCAAAAGAGCTAGAGGCTGAGTCAGCAAGATAAGCCAAAACTTGCTCTTGCTGCTCCGGCTTTAAAAGCGGTTTTCCTAATCCCAGAAAAGGGAGCGTTCGAGGCCTTGTGTAGCCGAACGACGAACCTGGCTCCACAGCTCCAGACTTAGGTGCAATATTTTTTCCCCCACGACCACCTGATGCTCCACCACTACCACTACCCTCATTACCAGCTGACAATGAACGCCCCCGGCCACGACCTCTTCCACTAGACTTCCTCATTGTTTTAAAAACGTAACCAAACTAACGTTATTTGTTGCAGTCACACAACTTACACGGTGAGCTATAACTTCAGTATGATTTAGCTACCCCTTTACAGGTTGGTGAGACCACAGCGAAAATCAGGCCCAATGTTACACACTCTTTTTTTGGTGGCTGCAAATTAGAGAGATGCCCCACACGCAGGACTGTCACTGAAGCACAAATGTTAATATTAATGTCACACTATTATTTTTTTTTTATTTTTATTTTTTTCAGGAACACTTTAGAAACCCCCCCAAAAAAAAAAAAAAGATTTTTGCAGGGAGAATTTAGAAAACAAATGTAACAAACTATATGCTTTCTATGGGCCACTGAGTGAGAGATGACGCACACAGGAATCAGGAGTGGCACACAAGCCCAGAGGCCAATATTTTTCTACCAATGATTGATGGAGTTATTTTCTCTGGTAGATTTTGGAACCCAAATCAAGGAAAAAAAATGTAGGCTTTCTATGGACCACAATTGGAGAGAGAGAGAGAGAGAGAGAGAGATGGCACACCCAGGAGTCAAGACTGGCACACAAGCAGAAAGGCCAATATTAATCTCCCACTGTTTTTTTTTTTTTTTTTTTTTTTTGTTTTTTTTTCAGGGAGACTTTAGAAAAAAAAATAATAAAAAAAATATGATTTTATCAGGAAGAATTTAGAAACCAAATAAAATAAAATGATTTTTTCAGGGAGAATTTATAAAACAAATAAAAACAAAAATAGGCGTTCTATGGCCCACTGACTGAGAGATGACGCACACAGGAGTCAGGAGTGGCACACAAACCCAGAGGCCAATATTTTTCTACCAATGATTGATGTAGTTATTTTCTCTGGTAGATTTTAGAACCCAAATCAAGGAAAAAAAATATAGGCTTTCTATGGACCACAATTGGAGAGAGAGAGAGAGAGAGAGAGAGAGAGAGAGAGAGAGATGGCACACCCAGGAGTCAAGACTGGCACACAAGCAGAAAGGCCAATATTAATCTCCCACTGTTTTTTTTGGTTGTTTTTTTTTTTTTTTTTTCAGGGAGACTTTAGAAAAAAAAAAAAAAAAAAAAAAATATGATTTTATCAGGAAGAATTTAGAAACCAAATAAAATAAAATGATTTTTTCTGGGAGAATTTATAAAACAAATAAAACCAAAAATAGGCGTTCTATGGCCCACTGACTGAGAGATGACGCACCCAGGAGTCAAGACTGGCACACAAGCAGAAAGGCCAATATTAATCTCCCACTGTTTTTTTTTTTTTTTTTCAGGGAGACTTTAGAAAAAAAAATAATAAAAAAAATGTGATTTTATCAGGAAGAATTTAGAAACCAAATAAAATAAAATGATTTTTTCAGGGAGAATTTAGAAAACAAATAAAACCAAAAATAGGCGTTCTATGGCCCACTGACTGAGAGATGACGCACCCAGGAGTCAAGACTGGCACACAAGCAGAAAGGCCAATATTAATCTCCCACTGTTTTTTTTTTTTTTTTCAGGGAGACTTTAGAAAAAAAAATAATAAAAAAAATGTGATTTTATCAGGAAGAATTTAGAAACCAAATAAAATAAAATGATTTTTTCTGGGAGAATTTATAAAACAAATAAAACCAAAAATAGGCGTTCTATGGCCCACTGACTGAGAGATGACGCACCCAGGAGTCAAGACTGGCACACAAGCAGAAAGGCCAATATTAATCTCCCACTGTTTTTTTTTTTTTTTTTTCAGGGAGACTTTAGAAAAAAAAATAATAAAAAAAATGTGATTTTATCAGGAAGAATTTAGAAACCAAATAAAATAAAATGATTTTTTCTGGGAGAATTTATAAAACAAATAAAACCAAAAATAGGCGTTCTATGGCCCACTGACTGAGAGATGACGCACCCAGGAGTCAAGACTGGCACACAAGCAGAAAGGCCAATATTAATCTCCCACTGTTTTTTTTTTTTTTTTCAGGGAGACTTTAGAAAAAAAAATAATAAAAAAAATGTGATTTTATCAGGAAGAATTTAGAAACCAAATAAAATAAAATGATTTTTTCAGGGAGAATTTAGAAAACAAATAAAACCAAAAATAGGCGTTCTATGGCCCACTGACTGAGAGAGAGAGAGAGAGAGATGGAACGCTTAGTACTGGCACACAAGCCCAAAGGGCAATATTAATCTCCCTTTTTTTTTCCAGGGAGAATTTCTAAAACCCAAAAAAAAAAATAAATAGGCTTTCTATGGCCCACTATTTGTGAGAGAGATGGGACGCTCAGGACTGGCACAGATGGCACGCTCAGGACTGGCACAGAAGCCCAGAGGCCAATATTAATCTCCCTTTTTTTCTGGTAGAATTTATAAAACCAAAAAAAAATTTAAATAGGCTTTCTATGGCCCACTATTTGTGAGAGAGATGGCACGCTCAGGACTGGCACAGATGGCACGCTCACAACTGGCACACAAGCCCAGAGGCCAATATTAATCTCCCTTTTTTCAGGGAAAATTTATAAAACAAAAAAAAATAATAAATAGGCTTTCTATGGCCCATTATTTGTGAGAGAGATGGCACGCTCAGGGCTGGCACAGATGGCACGCTCAGGACTGGCACACAAGCCCAGAGGCCAATATTAATCTCCCTTTTTTTCAGGGAGAATTTATAAAACCCCCAAAAAAAATAAAATAGGCTTTCTATGGCCCACTATTTGTGAGAGAGATGGGACGCTCAGGACTGGCACAGATGGCACGCTCAGGACTGGCACAGAAGCCCAGAGGCCAATATTAATCTCCCTTTTTTTCTGGGAGAATTTATAAAACCAAAAAAAAATTTAAATAGGCTTTCTATGGCCCACTATTTGTGAGAGAGATGGCACGCTCAGGACTGGCACAGATGGCACGCTCACAACTGGCACACAAGCCCAGAGGCCAATATTAATCTCCCTTTTTTCAGGGAAAATTTATAAAACAAACAAAAAAATTAAATAGGCTTTCTATGGCCCACTATTTGTGAGAGAGATGGCACGCTCAGGGCTGGCACAGATGGCACGCTCAGGACTGGCACACAAGCCCAGAGGCCAATATTAATCTCCCTTTTTTTCAGGGAGAATTTATAAAACCAAAAAAAAAAATTAATAGGCTTTCTATGGCCCACTATTTGTGAGAGAGATGGCACGCTCAGGGCTGGCACAGATGGCACGCTCAGGACTGGCACACAAGCCCAGAGGCCAATATTAATCTCCCTTTTTTTCAGGGAGAATTTATAAAACCCCAAAAAAAATAAAATAGGCTTTCTATGGCCCACTATTTGTGAGAGAGATGGCACACTCAGGACTGGCACACAAGCCCAAAGGCCAATATTAATCTCCCACTGTATTTTTATCAGGGAGAATTTATACACCCCACAAAAAAAAATACAGAAAAATGAAAAGGCTTTCTATGGCCCACTATGTGAGAGAGATGGCACACACAGGGATGGCACTCTAGCAGAAATGCCAAATTGCCAATCTTAATCTCCCACCAAAAAAAAAAAAAAAAAAAAACAGGGAATGTCCTACAATTACTATCTCCCTGCCTGCAGTAATCTCAGCCAGGTATGGCAGGCAGCTACTATCTCCCTGCCTGCAGTAATCTCAGCCAGGTATGGCAGGCAGCAATAAGGAGTGGACTGATGCACAAATGAAATAAAAAGTGTGGACAAACAAAAAAGATAGCTGTGCAGAAAGGAAGGAACAAGAGGATTTGTGCTTTGAAAAAAGCAGTTGGTTTGCACAGCGGCGTACACACAGCAATGCAGCTATCAGGGAGCCTTCTAGGGCAGCCCAATGAGCTACAGCGCTGAGGGGAAAAAAAAAAAAAAAAAAAAACTTCCACTGTCCCTGCACACCGAGGGTGGTGTTGGACAGTGCAAATCGCTGCAGCACAAGCGGTTTTGTGGTTAATGGACCCTGCCTAACGCTATCCCTGCTTCTGACAAAGCGGCAGCAACCTCTCCCTAAGCTCAGATCAGCAGCAGTAAGATGGCGGTCGGCGGGAACGCCTCTTTATAGCCCCTGTGACGTCGCAGACAGCAAGCCAATCACTGCAATGCCCTTCTCTAAGATGGTGGGGACCAGGACCTATGTCATCACGCTGCCCACACTCTGCGTTTACCTTCATTGGCTGAGAAATGGCGCTTTTCGCGTCATTGAAACGCGACTTTGGCGCGAAAGTCGCGTACCGCATGGCCGACCCCGCACAGGGGTCGGATCGGGTTTCATGAAACCCCGACTTAGCCAAAAGTCGGCGACTTTTGAAAATGTTCGACCCGTTTCGCTCAACCCTAGTGTCAACCAGATGTTTCGCTTCCGTTCCAGGTCGAGGTTGATGCTTCTGAGATTGGAGCAGGGGCTGTTTTGTCGCAGAGAAGTTCTGATTGCTCGGTGATGAAACCATGCGCCTTCTTTTCCAGGAAGTTTTCGCCTGCTGAGTGAAATTATGATGTGGGCAATCGAGAGTTGCTGGCCATGAAGTGGGCATTCGAGGAGTGGCGTCATTGGCTTGAAGGAGCTAAGCATCACGTGGTGGTCTTGACTGATCATAAGAACTTGACTTATCTCGAGTCTGCCAAGCGGTTGAATCCTAGACAGGCTCGTTGGTCGCTGTTTTTTGCCCGTTTTGACTTTGTGATTTCGTACCTTCTGGGCTCTAAAAATGTGAAGGCGGATGCTCTGTCTAGGAGTTTTGTGCCCGACTCTCCGGGTTTATCTGAGCCGGCGGGTATCCTCAAATAGGGAGTAATTGTGTCTGCCATCTCCCCTGATTTGCGGCGGGTGCTGCAAAAATTTCAGGCTAGTAAACCTGATCGTTGCCCAGCGGAGAAACTGTTTGTCCCTGATAGGTGGACGAATAAAGTTATCTCTGAGGTTCATTGTTCGGTGTTGGCTTGTCATCCTGGAATCTTTGGTACCAGAGAGTTAGTGGCTAGATCCTTTTGGTGGCCATCTCTGTCGCGGGATGTGCGTACTTTTGTGTAGTCCTGTGGGATTTGTGCTCGGGCTAAGCCCTGCTGTTCTCGTGCCAGTGGGTTGCTTTTGCCCTTGCCGGTCCCGAAGAGGCCTTGGACACATATCTCTATGGATTTTATTTCAGATCTTCCCGTCTCTCAAAAGATGTCAGTCATTTGGGTGGCCTGTGATCGCTTCTCTAAGATGGTCCATTTGGTACCCTTGTCTAAATTACCTTCCTCCTCTGATTTGGTGCCATTGTTCTTTCAGCATGTGGTTCATTTACATGGCATTCCAGAGAATATCGTTTCTGACAGAGGTTCCCAGTTTGTTTCGAGGTTTTGGCGAGCCTTTTGTGGTAGGATGGGCATTGACTTGTCTTTTTCCTCGGCTTTCCATCCTCAGACTAATGGCCAGACCGAACGAACCAATCAGACCTTGGAAACATATCTGAGATGCTTTGTTTCTGCTGATCAGGATGACTGGGTGTCCTTTTTGCCTTTGGCTGAGTTCGCCCTTAATAATCGGGCCAGCTCGGCTACCTTGGTTTCGCCGTTTTTCTGCAACTCTGGGTTCCATCCTCGTTTCTCTTCAGGGCAGGTTGAGTCTTCGGACTGTCCTGGTGTGGATACTGTGGTGGACAGGTTGCAGCAGATTTGGACTCATGTAGTGGACAATTTGACCTTGTCCCAGGAGAACGCTCAACGTTTCGCTAATCGCAGACGCTGTGTGGGTCCCCGACTTCGTGTTGGGGATTTGGTTTGGTTATCTTCTCGTCATATTCCTATGAAGGTTTCCTCTCCTAAATTTAAACCTCGTTTCATTAGTCCGTATAGGATTTCTGAGGTTCTTAATCCTGTGTCTTTTCGTCTGACCCTTCCAGATTCTTTTTCCATACATAACGTATTCCATAGGTCATTGTTGCGGAGATACGTGGCACCTATGGTTCCATCTGTTGATCCTCCTGCCCCGGTTTTGGTGGAGGGGGAGTTGGAGTATATTGTGGAGAAGATTTTGGATTCTCGTGTTTCAAGATGGAAACTCCAGTATCTGGTTAAGTGGAAGGGTTATGCTCAGGAAGATGATTCCTGGGTCTTTGCCTCTGATGTCCATGCTCCCGATCTTGTTCGTGCCTTTCATGATGCTCATCCTGGTCATTCTGGGGGCTCTGGTGAGGGTTCGGTGACCCCTCCTCAAGGGGGGGGTACTGTTGTGAATTCTGTGGCAGAGCTCCCTCCTGTGGTCACAAGTGGTACTTTGGCTGATTCTCTCTGTGAGCTTCCGTTGGTGGAGGAAAGTGGTACTGCGGCTTCTGAGTTTCCTTCCTCAGGTGATGTGGTGAAGTCGTTAGGTGCTGCTCTATTTAACTCCACCTAGTGCTTTGATCCTGGCCTCCAGTCAATGTTCTAGTATTGTACCTGTTTCCTCCTGGATCGTTCCTGTGGCCTGCTGCTCTGCATAGCTAAGTTTTGCTTTGCTATTTTGTTTGCTGTTTTTTTCTGTCCAGCTTGTCAATTTGTTTTTTCCTGCTTGCTGGAAGCTCTGGGACGCAGAGGGTGTACCTCTGTGCCGTTAGTTCGGTACGGAGGGTCTTTTTGCCCCTTTTGCGTGGTTTTTGTAGGGTTTTGTGTTGACCGCAAAGTTACCTTTCCTATCCTCGCTCTGTTCAGAAAGTCGGGCCTCACTTTGCTAAATCTATTTCATCTCTACGTTTGTCTTTTCATCTTAACTCACAGTCATTATATGTGGGGGCTGCCTTTTCCTTTGGGGTATTTCTCTGAGGCAAGGTAGGCTTATTTTCTATCTTCAGGCTAGCTAGTTTCTCAGGCTGTGCCGAGTTGCATAGGGAGCGTTAGGCGCAATCCACGGCTGCCTCTAGTGTGGTTGGAGAGGATTAGGGATTGCGGTCAGCAGAGTTCCCACGTCTCAGAGCTCGTTCTATGTTTTTGGGTTATTGTCAGGTCACTATATGTGCTCTGACCTCTATGTCCATTGTGGTACTGAATTACCTTATCATAACAGGTTTCAGAAAGACCTTTTCTGAAAATAGCAGCCAGCTCTTCTTCATTCCATTTAGTGAGCACAGACCATTTTCTAAATTTCTGGCAATATAACTCTGCCGCTTCCTGACCCTGACACAGGGCCAACAGTGTTTTCTCAGCATGCTCTACAGAGTTAGGTTCGTCATACAACAATCCGAGCGCCTGAAAGAATGCATCTACATTCAATAATGCCGGATTCCCTGTTTCAAGAGCAAATGCCCAGTCTTGAGGATCACCTCGCAGTAAGGATATGATGATTTTCACTTGCTGAATGGGATCACCAGAAGAACGGGGTTTCAAAGCAAAAAACTATTTGCAGCTATTTTTAAAGTTCAAAAACTTGGATCTGTCCCCAAAAAACAAATCAGGAGTAGGAATTCTTGGCTCTAGAGCCGGAGTCTGAACAATATAATCTTGGATACTCTAGACTCTTGCAGCAAGTTGATCCACACGAGAAAACAAACCCTGAACCTCCATACCAGAGCATGTATCCAGCACCACCCAGATATCAAGAGGAAAAAGAAGACAGAACACAGCACAGAAAAAAAATGGTTCAGAACTCTTTTTTTTTTCCTTCTTTTGAGATGCATTCAAATCATTCGCGGCCTGCTGTACTGTTATGACCTGGTGGTTAAGAGGCCACACTGATATGACCTGGTGGCTAAAACGCAACATGGAACGAGCTCTGAGAAGGTGGTATCTCTACTGACCGCAGTCCCTAATCCTAACAACACAACTAGAAATAGCCGTGGGATGTTCCTGACACTCCCTAGACACCTCGTCACAGCCTCAGATATAGCTACCCCTAAAGAAGGAAATAGAAAGCTATCTTGCCTCAGAGAAACCCCCAAAAGGAAAGATAGCCCCCCACAAATATTGACTGTGAAAGAAGAGGGAAATGACGAACTCAGAAATGAAATTAGAATTCAGCAAAGGGAGGCCAAAACTAAACTAGATAGAGAGCAAAGGATACTGTGCGGTCAGTATTAAAAACTACAAAATCCACGCAGAGTTTACAAAAATGAACTCCACACCGACTCACGGTGTGGAGGGGCAAATCTGCTTCCCAGAGCTTCCAGCTAGCCTGAATAAGACATAGTGACAAGCTGGTCAAAAGAGACAAAGTGCAAAGCAATAGAGTCCAAACAAATGGACAAACAAAACTAGCAAAACTTATCTTTTGCAGACAAGGACTGGCCATATGAGAAATCAAAGGGAAGAATCAAAACCAACCAAGAACATTGACAGCAGGCATGGACTAAAGCCCAGAGCAGGTTTAAATAAAAAACCCAGGCAAGGCGATTAGTGAAGGCAGCTGCTACAGCCACCTAACGGAGCAGCAGTTCCACTCGAAACCACCAGAGGGAGCCCAAGGGCAGAACTCACAAAAATACCATTAGCAACCACAGGAGGGAGCTCCAGAACGGAACTCACAACAATTTACCATGTGGGCATATATCTGGACCACTAACAATCCTAACCTCACATGGAACCCATGCATCCAGCGCAAGTCCATGCAAGAATAGGTAGATACATATGAGTGCATAGTGAGATGGAAAGATTATCTCCCATGATGACTGGAAAAGTCTCTTCTGCGCTTGCGTAGTAGGCACGATATCGATTGTCTTTGCTCTGCTGGCATGCGCCGGTTTCTTAACCTGGCGCATGCGCAGTAGCAATTTCACAGAACTTTATTGTTAAGTCTTGAATTCGACAATGCACAAGATGGCTGCGACCATACTACGCTTCATGTGTGCGGTTCCTTGGCACTCATTGTTTAAGTGAATGCTCTCAACTATGATGAGTGTGTGTATATATATTTGAGGGCCATTCAACACAACATGCTGTTTCTTTCCCTGAGGAAGTCGCAATTTGGGCAGCGATATGCGTGTGAACCTATCCCATACTCTGTTCTCCTACTGCTTACATGACTCTATTTTGGGTCTTTGGGAGTATTGGTATGAGGGCATATAGCTTTGAGGATTGGACTTATTTATTTACTTATTCTTTTTCAGTTCCCTCTCCTCTTGTCTTCTTTTTTTCATGTGCTTAATTCATTTGCCTTCTTTTTTGTTTGACAACATGCTCCCTGCCGATATTTTGCACCTTGTTTTGGGGGTATATGGTACTGTGATATCAACATAGTTATGTATTTTGTATAATGTAGCTTAAACTGTTTGCATTTTAGGAGCAGTACTGTATTGATTTCCTTATTGTAGGGGACATTGTCTGTGGGTTGTTACTGCCCCTATATTAGGGCATGATATCTGTATAGGTGTATGTTTGCATGTGTGCAATTTTTTAAGTGTTTTTAATATATCATTGTGTTCTGTCTTTCATGTACTTTTTTCATATTTGCCAATAAAATTTTGCATTGTTTATATATATTGAGGTGTTCCCGTTCATGTGGGCATGATCTTGTTTCTTGCTCTTTGCTATATTTGTTACCAAGTCCAAGGTGAACCCTCCTTTTTGAAGGTATTTGTGGTGCCCTCCTCCCCCTGTGTATATTATCTGCATGGAATGAGGCGCTAATGGGCCTCAGAGAATAAGATATTGTGTGGCGCCTGCCTACTATATAGCGTATCAGTGCTCCACTTATTGCTCATTGCAGCTGTGGAGTACAGCGTATATATGGCTGGGACAGGTAAAGCAAATGCATTTGCACATGCGCAGTGTGGAGCACAGTTATGTTCCATATACCAGAAGTGGATTACCATGGTGCAGCGCGGGACCTTTCATTGCGTGAACCCGGAAGTAGTGGATACAGCGGGTGTTACTGAGTGTCGGTGTGTCAGAAACCATGAGGAGGTTAGTGTGTGTATATAAGGCCGAGATAAGCACTAGTAACACAAGGCTGATTGAGACCGGCTATTTTGAATAGACATCGTTCCCCACTGCTACCTGAGGCACACACCTCCAATCTAATGTGGTCCTCACCCTTCTAATTCTAAGTTCAGATAAGTTTTTTTATATAATGCAGAGCATGTCTCCTGATGACCGACCTCAGGGAAACACGTTGAGATGAACATGCTTAATAATTGAGATGAATATGCCTACCAATTATGCTAATTAAGATGTATTAAATTACAAGGGAGAATTGTCAGTAATATTGTCAACTGAATATTTTGCACTGTGAATCTGGGGGCATCTACCCCTACCACTATAAGAAATGGCATACCGTTCCTATATCTTTAATGTCCCCCCTAGATAAATATTGATAGGGAATACTCTGGGCAGGCAACGACGAGTGGGGGGCGCCAATTGCGCAGGAATATAGGGTGTCAACCTCCCCAGGTAGGTAGGGTGAATCTAGGTACAGTGTATTTTTACTCCCCAGCATTTATTAGCATACCGGCCTCTGGGAGTAGGTGCAATAATATTAAGTGTGCATTGCAACTTGACACACAATATTGCACTGGGCAGTGTGCAATATATCTGAGCGCACAATTTAATATTGATGATAATCTCTTTTTTGTGTCGGTCTGTATTGTATGGTTTGCTGTTTGATTTGCTGTCTTTTCCTACATGACAGAGCCCATTAGGGCGAATGAGGAAAAACCTACGTTGAGCGGAGGCGCCACCGCACAGGACCTAGGGTGCCAACCTCTGCGGCAAGGTAGGGCACAGATAGATTGTTTACTAGGAATACTGTGCACCCTGTATCTTTCAGCCAAACAGCAGGCATTGTCTGAAGGTCGTATGTGTTATGTGGTTGTCATTTGAAATAAGAAGTCTATTAAATGTTAAGTTGTATTGGTATATTTAGTCTAATCCGTGTATATAGTGCTTAATGTCGGTGAAAAATTTGAATTTTTTGGAACTTATATTCTAATTTCTGTGAAAATTTCAGGATGGTAAGCAAAGCAAAGCAACAGATAAATCTCCAATTTTTTGCAAAACTTTATCCAGAATTTGGAGACAAACTGCAATATCACCACATGATTGATACATAACCTGGAAAACATCTCTGCATTAGGTAACCTTGATAATGGTGCAAAGGGAGCTTTTTTACTGAATCTGTCAACCATCACCAAAATAACAGTTTTCCCACTAGACAAAGGTAAATTAGTGCTGACTTCCATGGACACATGAGTGCATGGTCCAAGATCTTGCTGCTCCAACCTCCATTGGTTCCCTCTTAGGTAAGGAAACTGACTTGAGAAGACTGGCCGAAACCCCCTGTAGCTCATCCCATCTCTCCCGAATTTTATGATCCATACAAAGGGCCTGAGTTATGGCCTCCCCAAAGAGCAGGGTGTTGAATGCAAAGCCATAGCATCCCTAAGGGTATCCATATGGCCACAGTGAAACTGACAGCTAAGAGTAGCATCATTCCACAGTACTTCAGAGTACAATTGCCGGAACTCTGAACTAAAATCCTCAGCGATGTGGACCTCCTGCAACAGGTTCATGATCTTAGCCTCCGCGAAGCACCAAAAAGGATTAAACAGAAGATTATTTGGGGGCTAGTAGGGACAAAGAGAATGCCCAAGTCTGAAGACCACCATGCAACAGTGACTTGATTGTACCCACCCGTTGGGACTCATCCACAGAATACTGGGGTCGTAAAGTAAAACATAATTTACAGCTCTCCCTGAAAACTCTAAACTTATCGTTCTCCTCTGAAAATGTATCAGGAAGTGCCACAACTGGTTCGAGGGCACTCATAGTTACTACTGAAAGTGAAGAGATTTTGGATGCACCCAGAGTACTAAACTGACCTTTCACCTGGGACTGAGATGAGATCCTGAAACATCCGGGTCAGATTCATCATCTGCTCACAGAGTGCATGACCTGGATCCATTGGTGAGGGAAAAAAAGTATATGGCCAGACTTAAAATGTGATGTTAGTCACTGCTTACAGACAGACTCTAATACAGAGAAGTCAGACATTCCAGGGTCAATACCAAGAGAGAGCATAGATAACCAAGGGAAAAGACAAAGGCATAAGTCAGGTCACGGTCAAAGGGTCAAAATACCAGGATATAGCGAATCAAGCAAATGGACTAGACAAAGGGTTAGTTAGAACACTGTTCAATGGGTCAGGCAGCAGAAGATCAGAACTCAGTCAGAACAACAAAATCTGGCAAACACTCACCAGGAAGCACAAACTATGTCTGGCAGGGATCAGGGGCAGACACCAGTTAAATAGCTTGGGAAATCTATAGAACACCTGGAGAAAGTCTCACACCTCCCAGTCACAAATTAGACAGTCGAGCTGTCAATCAAAACACTGACAACTTGACATGACACAGTTTCCATAGGACAGCATTACAATCACTCTCTGAGCGGAGGGATAGTGACACCTAGAGACTGTATTCAGCTGTTCTCCTTGCTCCTGCAACTCTCTTCCTCTCTACACTAAATACAAAATGTATCTCATACAAACAGCAAAGCACAAAATTATCCCTTACAAGGGCTGTTTGTATGATGGTTCAGATTCAGCACCAGTATTAGCACTACATGACTCTGATCCGTTAAACTATGGACTCACATGCCTGGACAATCACCCTCTCCCTCCAATAGCAACTGCCATAGAGCTCTATACATATTAGTACATATATAAATGAACACATTCAAGATAACATAAACACACAAGAGCCTACCAAATAAATTAGACAGGCCACAAGAATGTAAAGTTCAAAAAATTGGTAAATTTTATTCATACAAAAATTGTTATTAAAACCCAACATTGGTATACAACCAATCAAATATAAAAAGTACCTCTGATCAAAATAACAACAGATCTCATGTAGACCACACCGTAATGCCTAAAAACAGCAATAATAGGCGAAAACACTAAGTGGTAAATAGCCTAATGGCAATGGAAATAATGTCTGAAGAAATCAACCTATAGATGTAACTCTATTACCATATACGTATATAATCAAGCGAATAGACTGAGTGGGCTGAGTCTGGCTAAACCCATAGTGCCATTAACATATCATATAAGAGTACCCATAAGCCAGGTGAAAAGAGCTACCACAACAAATCCATAAATAGGTAAATGTAATATAGCTAATGGAAGAAAACCTCAGAACATAATTACCACGGTGGAAGCTGCACGAGATCTGCTAAGTCCCCTACGCGCGTTTCGATAGAATTCTTCTTCCGGGGGCGTGGGGTCATTTGAAATTGGGGGTCATTTGGCTAAAGTTGTGGGGGGTAGGGCTGGTTCAAGTAATTAGTGGGCCCAGTAAATCTGGACCACGTCACGGCAGTGGAGCAGGGAGAGGTAAGTATTTCAACTTTGCAAGTGCTGTGATCCCGAGCAAGCAGGGGGGGCCCACTCGTTGGCATTGGCACTGGCACAGGGCCCCTCAAAGTACAGCGGTGTGTTTGCATGGCGGGGGCGCCTCCCACCGGCAGCAACACTTTTGCGTACTATGAGAGGCCCTGTGCCAGTGACGTCGCCAACTAGTATTCCTCCCCCCACCTGAGGAACCTGCACTTTCATCTGCACCTTCCTCTTTGTCCCCGTGTAAGGTGGTATGGTATGCGGGAAGAGGAACCTGACTTTCAGCAGGGTCACAATCTTGCTGTGTAGCGTGCACGGGGAATTTTGCGTTATGGGTCAATGTACCAGCAGACTCATCTATCACTGGCTGGGCAATGGGCAGGATGAGGAGGAAACACAGATATAGGCCCAAAAGAATAAAGTTGGCTAAATGCAGTTCAAAATTGGTAACACAGGACTAACCAGGGGGCATTGCAGTGGAGGACAACTGGAATGAGAGGCTGACACAGAGAGTAGGCCCAAATCAGTAAGTAGTCGAAATGCAGTTCAAAATTGGCAACCATAGTAAACAGGCGGCACAGCTTTGTTCAGTGGAGGAGAACAGCAAGGAGTGGCAGACACCGATAGTAGGCCCCAAACCAACTAGTACGCCAAATGCAGTTGTTCCGTTTAACCACAATTTAATGAGAGCCTGAAGATAGAAGTTCAGGAAAGGCAACCTGGAGAACACCTTGGAGTGTAACACACCATCTCTCTACACCCCATACCCAATTTGTAGGCCTAATGCAGCGTAGTTTCCAACAACTACTAAACGGGAGCATGAAGATCGAAGCATTGGCGAGGAAACCTGGGGAACACCTTGGAGTGGAACACACCATCTCTCTACACCCCATACCCAATTTGTAGGCCTAATGCAGCGTAGTTTCCAACAACTACTAAACGAGAGCCGGAAGATCGAAGCTCAGGAAAGGCAACCTGGAGAACACCTTGGAGTGGAACACACCATCTCTCTACACCCCATACCCAATTTGTAGGCCTAATGCAGTGTAGTTTCCAAGAACTACTAAACGGGAGCATGAAGATCGAAGCATTGGCGAGGAAACCTGGGGAACACCTTGGAGTGGAACACACAATCTCTCTACACCCCATACCCAATTTGTAGGCCTAATGCAGCGTAGTTTCCAACAACTACTAAACGAGAGCCGGTAGATCGAAGCTCAGGAAAGGCAACCTGGAGAACACCTTGGAGTGGAACACACCATCTCTCCACACCACATAACCAATTTGTAGGCCTAATGCAGTGTAGTTTCCAAGAACTACTAAACGAGAGCCGGAAGATCGAAGCTCAGGAAAGGCAACCTGGAGAACACCTTGGAGTGGAACACACCATCTCTCTACACCCCATACCCAATTTGTAGGCCTAATGCAGTGAAGTTTCCAAGAACTACTAAACGAGAGCCGGAAGATCGAAGCTCAGGAAAGGCAACCTGGAGAACACCTTGGAGTGGAACACACCATCTCTCTACACCCCATACCCAATTTGTAGGCCTAATGCAGTGTAGTTTCCAAGAACTACTAAACGAGAGCCGGAAGATCGAAGCTCAGGAAAGGCAACCTGGAGAACACCTTGGAGTGGAACACACCATCTCTCTACACCCCATACCCAATTTGTAGGCCTAATGCAGTGTAGTTTCCAAGAACTACTAAACGAGAGCCGGAAGATCGGAGCTCAGGAAAGGTAACCTGGAGAACACCTTGGAGTGGAACACACCATCTCTCTACACCCCATACCCAATTTGTAGGCCTAATGCAGCGTAGTTTCCAACAACTACTAAACGAGAGCCGGAAGATCGAAGCTCAGGAAAGGCAACCTGGAGAACACCTTGGAGTGGAACACACCATCTCTCTACACCCCATACCCAATTTGTAGGCCTAATGCAGTGTAGTTTCCAAGAACTACTAAACGAGAGCCGGAAGATCGAAGCTCAGGAAAGGCAACCTGGAGAACACCTTGGAGTGGAACACACCATCTCTCTACACCCCATACCCAATTTGTAGGCCTAATGCAGTGTAGTTTCCAAGAACTACTAAACGAGAGCCGGAAGATCGAAGCTCAGGAAAGGCAACCTGGAGAACACCTTGGAGTGGAACACACCATCTCTCTACACCCCATACCCAATTTGTAGGCCTAATGCAGTGAAGTTTCCAAGAACTACTAAACGAGAGCCGGAAGATCGAAGCTCAGGAAAGGCAACCTGGAGAACACCTTGGAGTGGAACACACCATCTCTCTACACCCCATACCCAATTTGTAGGCCTAATGCAGTGTAGTTTCCAAGAACTACTAAACGAGAGCCGGAAGATCGGAGCTCAGGAAAGGTAACCTAGAGAACACCTTGGAGTGGAACACACCATCTCTCTACACCCCATACCCAATTTGTAGGCCTAATGCAGTGTAGTTTCCAACAACTACTAAACGAGAGCATTAAGATCGAAGCAATGGCGAGGAAACCTGGGGCACACCTTGGGGAGGCAGACACCGTTAGTAGGCCCTACCAAAGTTGTACCCCCAATGCAGTTTTAAAATTCCTAGAGGCTGAAAACAAGACTATTGACGCTCAGCTTTTTTCAAAGGAACACAGCTGAATTGAGTGGCGCAGACAGACACAGGTAGTAGGACTTAACCCAAAAATGTGGCTCACTGCAGCTTAAAAAAGTTACAGGGGTACACAAGCAGCAGTGCTCTGGGCAGTGGAGGACAATTTCAATAGTGGACCGCAGACAGACTTTGTACGCCTACTATTAAAAAAAGGATGCTCTATGCAATTAAAAATAGGTTCCAGGGGTCCACGGGCAGCAGTGGTGTGGTCAGTGGACGAGTATTGGAAGGAGGGACCGCAGACAGGCGTAGTAGGCCTAACATAACAAAATTAGGCTGTAGACACTGTAAAATTGGTTCCAGGGGTACACGGGCAGCAGTGGTGTGGTCAGCGGAGGAAAATTGGAATTAGGGACTGCAGACAGACTTTGTAGGCTGTCCCCTGTGGACCATGCATCCAACACATTAACCCAGTGCGCCGTAATGGACACGTAACTTTTTGTGGACATGCCTACTGGTCCATGCGTCTCTTGTCAGGTGCACCTTTCTACTGTTTGATTGCCTGAGTGCTATGACAATGCAGACTTTTTCATGCCGGTGGAGGGCTGGGATGGCTTTTCTCGCAAAAGAAATGTCGACTGGGTAGCTTGAACCGTTGCACAGCGTAGTTCATCTGGGCTTTCTAAATATAAAACAAAGAAAAAAAGGAGGCTACATGAACTTTCAGCTGGGTTCCAGGGGTACACGGCCAGCATTGGTCTGGTCAGTGGAGAACTATTGGAAGGAGTGACCGCAAACAGGCATCGAAGGCCTAACATAATAACACATTGCTGTTGGCAATTTTAAATTGGTTCCAAGGGAACACGGGCAGCAGTGGCCTGGTCAGTGTAGTAGTAGTAGAAAGAACGGACCGCAGACAGGCATCGAAGGCCTAAAATAAAAAAATTGGGCTGGCTGTAGGCAATTTTAAATTGGTTCCAGGGGTACACGGGCAGCAGTGGTGTGGTCAGTGGAGGCATATTGTAAGGAGTGACCGCAGACAGGCATCGAAGGCCTAAAATAATAACACATGGCTGTAGGCAATTTTAAATTGGTTCCAGGGGTACACGGGCAGCAGTGGTGTGGTCAGTGGAGGCCTAGTGGAAGGAGTGACCGCAGACAGGCATCGAAGGCCTAAAATAATAACACATGGCTGTAGGCAATTTTAAATTGGTTCCAGGGGTACACGGGCAGCAGTGGTGTGGTCAGTGGAGGCCTAGTGGAAAGAGTGACCGCAGACAGGCATCGAAGGCCTAAAGTAAAAAAATTGGGCTGGCTGTAGGCAATTTTAAATTGGTTCCAGGGGTACACGGGCAGCAGTGGTGTGGTCAGTGGAGGCCTAGTGGAAGGAGTGACCGCAGACAGACATCGAAGGCCTAAAATAATAACACATGGCTGTAGGCAATTTTAAATTGGTTCCAGGGGTACACGGGCAGCAGTGGCCTGGTCAGTGTAGTAGTAGTAGAAAGAACGGACCGCAGACAGGCATCGAAGGCCTAAAATAAAAAAATTGGGCTGGCTGTAGGCAATTTTAAATTGGTTCCAGGGGTACACGGGCAGCAGTGGTGTGGTCAGTGGAGGCATATTGTAAGGAGTGACCGCAGACAGGCATCGAAGGCCTAAAATAATAACACATGGCTGTAGGCAATTTTAAATTGGTTCCAGGGGTACACGGGCAGCAGTGGTGTGGTCAGTGGAGGCCTAGTGGAAGGAGTGACCGCAGACAGGCATCGAAGGCCTAAAATAAAAAAATTGGGCTGGCTGTAGGCAATTTTAAATTGGTTCCAGGGGTACATGGGCAGCAGTGGTGTGGTCAGTGGAGGCATATTGTAAGGAGTGACCGCAGACAGGCATCGAAGGCCTAAAATAATAACACATGGCTGTAGGCAATTTTAAATTGGTTCCAGGGGTACACGGGCAGCAGTGGCATGGTCAGTGTAGTAGTAGAAGAAAGAACGGACCGCAGACAGGCATCGAAGGCCTAAAATAAAAAAATTGGGCTGGCTGTAGGCAATTTTAAATTGGTTCCAGGGGTACACGGGCAGCAGTGGTGTGGTCAGTGGAGGCATATTGTAAGGAGTGACCGCAGACAGGCATCGAAGGCCTAAAATAATAACACATGGCTGTAGGCAATTTTAAATTGGTTCCAGGGGTACACGGGCAGCAGTGGCCTGGTCAGTGTAGTAGTAGTAGAAAGAACGGACCGCAGACAGGCATCGAAGGCCTAAAATAAAAAAATTGGGCTGGCTGTAGGCAATTTTAAATTGGTTCCAGGGGTACACGGGCAGCAGTGGTGTGGTCAGTGGAGGCATATTGTAAGGAGTGACCGCAAACAGGCATCGAAGGCCTAAAATAATAACACATGGCTGTAGGCAATTTTAAATTGGTTCCAGGGGTACACGGGCAGCAGTGGTGTAGTCAGTGGAGGCCTAGTGGAAGGAGTGACCGCAGACAGGCATCGAAGGCCTAAAATAAAAAAATTGGGCTGGCTGTAGGCAATTTTAAATTGGTTCCAGGGGTACACGGGCAGCAGTGGTGTGGTCAGTGGAGGCATATTGTAAGGAGTGACCGCAGACAGGCATCGAAGGCCTAAAATAATAACACATGGCTGTAGGCAATTTTAAATTGGTTCCAGGGGTACACGGGCAGCAGTGGTGTGGTCAGTGGAGGCCTAGTGGAAGGAGTGACCGCAGACAGGCATCGAAGGCCTAAAATAATAACACATGGCTGTAGGCAATTTTAAATTGGTTCCAGGGGTACACGGGCAGCAGTGGCCTGGTCAGTGTAGTAGTAGTAGAAAGAACGGACCGCAGACAGGCATCGAAGGCCTAAAATAAAAAAATTGGGCTGGCTGTAGGCAATTTTAAATTGGTTCCAGGGGTACACGGGCAGCAGTGGTGTGGTCAGTGGAGGCATATTGTAAGGAGTGACCGCAGACAGGCATCGAAGGCCTAAAATAATAACACATGGCTGTAGGCAATTTTAAATTGGTTCCAGGGGTACACGGGCAGCAGTGGTGTGGTCAGTGGAGGCCTAGTGGAAGGAGTGACCGCAGACAGGCATCGAAGGCCTAAAATAAAAAAATTGGGCTGGCTGTAGGCAATTTTAAATTGGTTCCAGGGGTACACGGGCAGCAGTGGTGTGGTCAGTGGAGGCATATTGTAAGGAGTGACCGCAGACAGGCATCGAAGGCCTAAAATAAAAACACATGGCTGTAGGCAATTTTAAATTGGTTCCAGGGGTACACGGGCAGCAGTGGCCTGGTCAGTGTAGTAGTAGTAGAAAGAACGGACCGCAGACAGGCATCGAAGGCCTAAAATAAAAAAATTGGGCTGGCTGTAGGCAATTTTAAATTGGTTCCAGAGGTACACGGGCAGCAGTGGTGTGGTCAGTGGAGGCATATTGTAAGGAGTGACCGCAGACAGGCATCGAAGGCCTAAAATAATAACACATGGCTGTAGGCAATTTTAAATTGGTTCCAGGGGTACACGGGCAGCAGTGGTGTGGTCAGTGGAGGCCTAGTGGAAGGAGTGACCGCAGACAGGCATCGAAGGCCTAAAATAATAACACATGGCTGTAGGCAATTTTAAATTGGTTCCAGGGGTACACGGGCAGCAGTGGTGTGGTCAGTGGAGGCCTAGTGGAAGGAGTGACCGCAGACAGGCATCGAAGGCCTAAAATAATAACACATGGCTGTAGGCAATTTTAAATTGGTTCCAGGGGTACACGGGCAGCAGTGGCCTGGTCAGTGTAGTAGTAGTAGAAAGAACGGACCGCAGACAGGCATCGAAGGCCTAAAATAAAAAAATTGGGCTGGCTGTAGGCAATTTTAAATTGGTTCCAGGGGTACACGGGCAGCAGTGGTGTGGTCAGTGGAGGCATATTGTAAGGAGTGACCGCAGACAGGCATCAAAGGCCTAAAATAATAACACATGGCTGTAGGCAATTTTAAATTGGTTCCAGGGGTACACGGGCAGCAGTGGTGTGGTCAGTGGAGGCCTAGTGGAAGGAGAGACCGCAGACAGGCATCGAAGGCCTAAAATAAAAAAATTGGGCTGGCTGTAGGCAATTTTAAATTGGTTCCAGGGGTACACGGGCAGCAGTGGTGTGGTCAGTGGAGGCATATTGTAAGGAGTGACCGCAGACAGGCATCGAAGGCCTAAAATAATAACACATGGCTGTAGGCAATTTTAAATTGGTTCCAGGGGTACACGGGCAGCAGTGGCCTGGTCAGTGTAGTAGTAGTAGAAAGAACGGACCGCAGACAGGCATCGAAGGCCTAAAATAAAAAAATTGGGCTGGCTGTAGGCAATTTTAAATTGGTTCCAGGGGTACACGGGCAGCAGTGGTGTGGTCAGTGGAGGCATATTGTAAGGAGTGACCGCAGACAGGCATCGAAGGCCTAAAATAATAACACATGGCTGTAGGCAATTTTAAATTGGTTCCAGGGGTACACGGGCAGCAGTGGCCTGGTCAGTGTAGTAGTAGTAGAAAGAACGGACCGCAGACAGGCATCGAAGGCCTAAAATAAAAAAATTGGGCTGGCTGTAGGCAATTTTAAATTGGTTCCAGGGGTACACGGGCAGCAGTGGTGTGGTCAGTGGAGGCATATTGTAAGGAGTGACCGCAGACAGGCATCGAAGGCCTAAAATAATAACACATGGCTGTAGGCAATTTTAAATTGGTTCCAGGGGTACACGGGCAGCAGTGGTGTAGTCAGTGGAGGCCTAGTGGAAGGAGTGACCGCAGACAGGCATCGAAGGCCTAAAATAAAAAAATTGGGCTGGCTGTAGGCAATTTTAAATTGGTTCCAGGGGTACACGGGCAGCAGTGGTGTGGTCAGTGGAGGCATATTGTAAGGAGTGACCGCAGACAGGCATCGAAGGCCTAAAATAATAACACATGGCTGTAGGCAATTTTAAATTGGTTCCAGGGGTACACGGGCAGCAGTGGTGTGGTCAGTGGAGGCCTAGTGGAAGGAGTGACCGCAGACAGGCATCGAAGGCCTAAAATAATAACACATGGCTGTAGGCAATTTTAAATTGGTTCCAGGGGTACACGGGCAGCAGTGGCCTGGTCAGTGTAGTAGTAGTAGAAAGAACGGACCGCAGACAGGCATCGAAGGCCTAAAATAAAAAAATTGGGCTGGCTGTAGGCAATTTTAAATTGGTTCCAGGGGTACACGGGCAGCAGTGGTGTGGTCAGTGGAGGCATATTGTAAGGAGTGACCGCAGACAGGCATCGAAGGCCTAAAATAATAACACATGGCTGTAGGCAATTTTAAATTGGTTCCAGGGGTACACGGGCAGCAGTGGTGTGGTCAGTGGAGGCCTAGTGGAAGGAGTGACCGCAGACAGGCATCGAAGGCCTAAAATAATAACACATGACTGTAGGCAATTTTAAATTGGTTCCAGGGGTACACGGGCAGCAGTGGTGTGGTCAGTGGAGGCATATTGTAAGGAGTGACCGCAGACAGGCATCGAAGGCCTAAAATAATAACACATGGCTGTAGGCAATTTTAAATTGGTTCCAGGGGTACACGGGCAGCAGTGGTGTGGTCAGTGGAGGCCTAGTGGAAGGAGTGACCGCAGACAGGCATCGAAGGCCTAAAATAATAACACATGGCTGTAGGCAATTTTAAATTGGTTCCAGGGGTACACGGGCAGCAGTGGTGTGGTCAGTGGAGGCCTAGTGGAAGGAGTGACCGCAGACAGGCATCGAAGGCCTAAAATAAAAAAATTGGGCTGGCTGTAGGCAATTTTAAATTGGTTCCAGGGGTACACGGGCAGCAGTGGTGTGGTCAGTGGAGGCATATTGTAAGGAGTGACCGCAGACAGGCATCGAAGGCCTAAAATAATAACACATGGCTGTAGGCAATTTTAAATTGGTTCCAGGGGTACACGGGCAGCAGTGGTGTGGTCAGTGGAGGCCTAGTGGAAGGAGTGACCGCAGACAGGCATCGAAGGCCTAAAATAATAACACATGGCTGTAGGCAATTTTAAATTGGTTCCAGGGGTACACGGGCAGCAGTGGCCTGGTCAGTGTAGTAGTAGTAGAAAGAACGGACCGCAGACAGGCATCGAAGGCCTAAAATAAAATAATTGGGCTGGCTGTAGGCAATTTTAAATTGGTTCCAGGGGTACACGGGCAGCAGTGGTGTGGTCAGTGGAGGCATATTGTAAGGAGTGACCGCAGACAGGCATCGAAGGCCTAAAATAATAACACATGGCTGTAGGCAATTTTAAATTGGTTCCAGGGGTACACGGGCAGCAGTGGTGTGGTCAGTGGAGGCCTAGTGGAAGGAGTGACCGCAGACAGGCATCGAAGGCCTAAAATAATAACACATGACTGTAGGCAATTTTAAATTGGTTCCAGGGGTACACGGGCAGCAGTGGTGTGGTCAGTGGAGGCCTAGTGGAAGGAGTGACCACAGACAGGCATCGAAGGCCTAAAATAAAAAAATTGGGCTGGCTGTAGGCAATTTTAAATTGGTTACAGGGGTACACGGGCAGCAGTGGTGTGGTCAGTGGAGGCCTAGTGGAAGGAGTGACCGCAGACAGGCATCGAAGGCCTAAAATAATAACACATGGCTGTAGGCAATTTTAAATTGGTTCCAGGGGTACACGGGCAGCAGTGGCCTGGTCAGTGTAGTAGTAGTAGAAAGAACGGACCGCAGACAGGCATCGAAGGCCTAAAATAAAAAAATTGGGCTGGCTGTAGGCAATTTTAAATTGGTTCCAGGGGTACACGGGCAGCAGTGGTGTGGTCAGTGGAGGCATATTGTAAGGAGTGACCGCAGACAGGCATCGAAGGCCTAAAATAATAACACATGGCTGTAGGCAATTTTAAATTGGTTCCAGGGGTACACGGGCAGCAGTGGTGTGGTCAGTGGAGGCCTAGTGGAAGGAGTGACCGCAGACAGGCATCGAAGGCCTAAAATAAAAAAATTGGGCTGGCTGTAGGCAATTTTAAATTGGTTCCAGGGGTACACGGGCAGCAGTGGTGTGGTCAGTGGAGGCATATTGTAAGGAGTGACCGCAGACAGGCATCGAAGGCCTAAAATAATAACACATGGCTGTAGGCAATTTTAAATTGGTTCCAGGGGTACACGGGCAGCAGTGGCCTGGTCAGTGTAGTAGTAGTAGAAAGAACGGACCGCAGACAGGCATCGAAGGCCTAAAATAAAAAAATTGGGCTGGCTGTAGGCAATTTTAAATTGGTTCCAGGGGTACACGGGCAGCAGTGGTGTGGTCAGTGGAGGCATATTGTAAGGAGTGACCGCAGACAGGCATCGAAGGCCTAAAATAATAACACATGGCTGTAGGCAATTTTAAATTGGTTCCAGGGGTACACGGGCAGCAGTGGTGTGGTCAGTGGAGGCCTAGTGGAAGCAGTGACCGCAGACAGGCATCGAAGGCCTAAAATAATAACACATGGCTGTAGGCAAATTTAAATTGGTTCCAGGGGTACACGGGCAGCAGTGGTGTGGTCAGTGGAGGCCTAGTGGAAGGAGTGACCGCAGACAGGCATCGAAGGCCTAAAATAATAACACATGGCTGTAGGCAATTTTAAATTGGTTCCAGGGGTACACGGGCAGCAGTGGCCTGGTCAGTGTAGTAGTAGTAGAAAGAACGGACCGCAGACAGGCATCGAAGGCCTAAAATAAAAAAATTGGGCTGGCTGTAGGCAATTTTAAATTGGTTCCAGGGGTACACGGGCAGCAGTGGTGTGGTCAGTGGAGGCCTAGTGGAAGGAGTGACCGCAGACAGGCATCGAAGGCCTAAAATAAAAAAATTGGGCTGGCTGTAGGCAATTTTAAATTGGTTCCAGGGGTACACGGGCAGCAGTGGTGTGGTCAGTGGAGGCATATTGTAAGGAGTGATCGCAGACAGGCATCGAAGGCCTAAAATAATAACACATGGCTGTAGGCAATTTTAAATTGGTACCAGGGGTACACGGGCAGCAGTGGTGTGGTCAGTGGAGGCCTAGTGGAAGGAGTGACCGCAGACAGGCATCGAAGGCCTAAAATAAAAAAATTGGGCTGGCTGTAGGCAATTTTAAATTGGTTCCAGGGGTACACGGGCAGCAGTGGTGTGGTCAGTGGAGGCCTAGTGGAAGGAGTGACCGCAGACAGGCATCGAAGGCCTAAAATAATAACACATGGCTGTAGGCAATTTTAAATTGGTTCCAGGGGTACACGGGCAGCAGTGGCCTGGTCAGTGTAGTAGTAGTAGAAAGAATGGACCGCAGACAGGCATCGAAGGCCTAAAATAAAAAAATTGGGCTGGCTGTAGGCAATTTTAAATTGGTTCCAGGGGTACACGGGCAGCAGTGGTGTGGTGAGTGGAGGCATAGTGGAAGGAGTGACCGCAGACAGGCTTCGAAGGCCTAACATAACAAAATGTCAATACAATGGTATTGTCAGTGGCAGGCATTGAAGGATGTCAGCGCATAGACTAAACATTGGTGGAGCTGTGAGATAATTTTGCAAGTGGTAGAGCACTGTTTGAGCTGGGGGGGGGAACTGTCTTGTGGCCGGCGGTACAGGCCCAGGGCCCCTCATATTACAACGGTGTGTCTGATGTTGGGTGCGCACCACCACCGCCAGAGACACTTTATTATACTAGGAGGGACCCAGTGGCAGTGCCGTCGACCAAAAGCGGGCACACCCACCTCTTCAGACAAACTGCACTCTCACGGGTGCTGTCGCCAAGTGTCGATACCACGGCCCCGTGTGGGGAGTTTGGCCATTTAGTGAGGTGTAAACATGTCTTATGCTGGACAATCAGGTGCAGAAAATTACGAGATTGGAAAAGGCATTCAGAATAGTCCACAGGCAAGACCTTTTCATAGGAAAGCTAGGTGTCAGCCGGGCAAGGTGGGGCAAAAGATTTCGAAATCCAGTTGTGGTTCATTTTAATGAAGGTTAGATCATCTACATTTTGGGTAGCCAGACGAGTCCTTTTTTCTGTTAGTATTGAACCTACAGCACTGAATACTCTTTCTTATAGGACACTAGCTGCCGGGCAAGCAAGCTCCTGCAATGCATATTCTGCCAATTCTGGCCAGGTGTCTAATTTTGATGCCCAGTAATCAAATGGGAATGACGGTTGAGGGAGAACATCGATAAGGGATGAAAAATAGTTTGTAACCATACTGGACAAATGTTGTCTCCTGTCACTTTGAATTGATGCTGCAGTACCTGTCCTGTCTGCGGTCATAGCAAAATCACTCCACAACCTGGTCAGAAAACCCCTCTGGCCAACGCCACTTCTGATTTCTGCCCCTCTAACTCCTCTGGTCTGCTGGCCCCTGCAGCTCGTGTGAGAACGATCACGGGCGCTGTGTGCAGGGAATGCCAGAAGCAAACGGTCAACAAGAGTTGATTGTTTGGTTGCTAATATTAGTTCCAAGTTCTCATGTGGCATTATATTTTGCAATTTGCCTTTATAGCGAGGATCAAGGAGGCAGGCCAACCAGTAATCGTCATCGTTCATCATTTTAGTTATGTGTGTGTCCCTTTTGAGGATACGTAAGGCATAATCCGCCATGTGGGCCAAAGTTCCAGTTCTCAAATCTGCGGTTGTGCTTGTTGAGGGGCAGTTTCAGGCAAATCCACGTCACTTGTGTCCCTCCAAAATCCAGAACCCGGCCTTGCCGCGCCACCAATTTCCAGTGGCCCCGGAAAAGCTTCCTCATTAAAAATATAATCATCCCCATCATCCTCCTCGTCCTCCTCCTCCTCTTCGCCCGCTAACTCGTCCTGTACACTGCCCTGGCCAGACAATGGCTGACTGTCATCAAGGCTTTCCTCTTCCTCAGCTGCAGACGCCTGATCCTTTATGTGCGTCAAACTTTGCATCAGCAGACGCATTAGGGGGATGCTCATGCTTATTATGGCGTTGTCTGCACTAACCAGCCGTGTGCATTCCTCAAAACACTGAAGGACTTGACACATGTCTTGAATCTTCGACCACTGCACACCTGACAACTCCATGTCTGCCATCCTACTGCCTGCCCGTGTATGTGTATCCTCCCACAAAAACATAACAGCCCGCCTCTGTTCGCACAGTCTCTGAAGCATGTGCAGTGTTGAGTTCCACCTTGTTGCAACGTCTATGATTAGGCGATGCTGGGGAAGGTTCAAAGAACGCTGATAGGTCTGCATACGGCTGGAGTGTACGGGCGAACGGCGGATATGTGAGCAAAGTCCACGCACTTTGAGGAGCAGGTCGGATAACCCCGGATAACTTTTCAGGAAGCACTGCACCACCAGGTTTAAGGTGTGAGCCAGGCAAGGAATGTGTTTCAGTTGGGAAAGGGAGATGGCAGCCATGAAATTCCTTCCGTTATCACTCACTACCTTGCCTGCCTCAAGATCTACAGTGCCCAGCCACGACTGCGTTTCTTTCTGCAAGAACTCGGACAGAACTTCCGCGGTGTGTCTGTTGTCGCCCAAACACTTCATAGCCAATACAGCCTGCTGACGTTTGCCAGTAGCTGCCCCATAATGGGAGACCTGGTGTGCAACAGTGGCAGCTGCGGATGGAGTGGTTGTGCGACTGCGGTCTGTGGACGAGCTCTCGCTTCTGCAGGAGGACGAAGAGGAGGAGGAGGGGGTGCGAACGGCTACAGCCAACTGTTTTCTAGACCGTGGGCTAGGCAGAACTGTCCCAAACTTGCTGTCCCCTGTGGACCCTGCATCCACAACATTCAACCAGTGTGCCGTGATGGACACGTAACATCCCTGGCCATGCCTACTGGTCCATGCATCTGTTGTCAGGTGCACCTTTGTGCTCACAGATTGCCTGAGTGCATGGACGATGCGCTCTTTAACATGCTGGTGGAGGGCTGGGATGGCTTTTCTGGAAAAAAAGTGTCGACTGGGTAGCTCGTAGCGTGGTACAGCGTAGTCCATCAGGGCTTTGAAAGCTTCGCTTTCAACTAACCGGTAGGGCATCATCTCTAACGAGATTAGTCTAGCTATGTGGGCATTCAAACCCTGTGTACGCGGATGCGAGGCTAAGTACTTCCTTTTTCTAACCATAGTCTCATGTAGGGTGAGCTGGACTGGAGAGCTGGAGATCGTGGAACTAGCGGGGGTGCCGGTGGACATGGCAGACTGAGAGACGGTGGGAGATGGTATTGTTGCCGCCGGTGCCCTAGATGCAGTGTTTCCTACTACGAAACTGGTGATTCCCTGACCCTGACTGCTTTGGCCTGGCAAAGAAACCTGCACAGATACTGCAGGTGGTGCAGAAAATGGTGGCCCTACACTGCCGGAAGGGATGTTGCGTTGCTGACTAGCTTCATTGGCCGAGGGTGCTACAACCTTAAGGGACGTTTGGTAGTTAGTCCAGGCTTGCAAATGCATGGTGGTTAAATGTCTATGCATGCAACTTGTATTGAGACTTTTCAGATTCTGTCCTCTGCTTAAGGTAGTTGAACATTTTTGACAGATGACTTTGCGCTGATCAATTGGATGTTGTTTAAAAAAATGCCAGACTGCACTCTTTCTAGCATCGGATACCTTTTCAGGCATTGCAGACTGAGCTTTAACCGGATGGCCACGCTGTCCTCCAACAGGTTTTGGCTTTGCCACGCGTTTTGGGCAAGATACGGGCCCGGCAGATGGAACCTGTTGCGATGTTGATGCCTGCTGCGGCCCCTCCTCCTCCGCTTCAGAACTGCTGCCGCCTGCACCCTGTTCCCCCAATGGCTGCCAATCGGGGTCAAGAACTGGGTCATCTATTACCTCTTCATGTAGCTCGTGTGCAACTTCGTCTGTGTCACCGTGTCGGTCGGTGGTATAGCGTTCGTGATGGGGCAACATAGTCTCATCAGGGTCTGATTCTTGATCATTACCCTGCGAGGGCAATGTTGTGGTCTGAGTCAAAGGACCAGCATAGTAGTCTGGCTGTGGCTGTGCATCAGTGCACTCCATGTCAGATTCAACTTGTAATGGGCATGGACTGTTAACTGCTTCACTTTCTAAGCCAGGGACGGTATGTGTAAAGAGCTCCATGGAGTAACCCGTTGTGTCGCCTGCTGCATTCTTCTCTGTTGTTGTTTTTGCTGAAGAGGACAAGGAAGCGATTTGTCCCTGACCGTGAACATCCACTAACGACGCGCTGCTTTGACATTTACCAGTTTCACGAGAGGAGGCAAAAGAGCTAGAGGCTGAGTCAGCAAGATAAGCCAAAACTTGCTCTTGCTGCTCCGGCTTTAAAAGCGGTTTTCCTACTCCCAGAAAAGGGAGCGTTCGAGGCCTTGTGTAGCCAGACGACGAACCTGGCTCCACAGCTCCAGACTTAGGTGCAATATTTTTTTTCCCACGACCAGCTGATGCTCCACCACTACCACTACCCTCATTACCAGCTGACAATGAACGCCCCCGGCCACGACCTCTTCCACCAGACTTCCTCATTGTTTTAAAAACGTAAACAAACTAACGGTATTTGTTGCTGTCACACAACTTACACGGTGAGCTATAACTTCAGTATGATTTAGCTACCCCTTTACAGGTGAGTGAGACCACAACGAAAATCAGGCACAATGTTACACACTCTGTTGTTGGTGGCAACAAATGAGAGAGATGCCACACACGCAGGACTGTCACTGAAGCACAAATGTAAATATTAATCTCTCACTGATTTGATTTTTTTTTTTTTTTCAGGGAGACTTTAGGAAAAAAAAATAATAGAATAAAATGATTTTTTCAGGAAGAATTTAGAAACCAAATAAAATAAAATGATTTTTTCAGGGAGAATTTAGAAAACAAATAAAACAAAAAAAGGCTTTCTATGGCCCACTGAGTGAGAGATGACGCACACAGGAGTCAGGAGTGGCACACAAGCCCAGAGGCCAATATTTATCTCCCACTGATTGATGTAGTGATTTTTTCAGGTAGATTTTGGAACCCAAATCAAGCTAAAAAAATAATAGGCTTTCTATGGCCCACAATTGGAGAGAGAGAGAGAGATGGCACACCCAGGAGTCAAGACTGGCACACAAGCAGAAAGGGCAATATTAATCTCCCACTGATTTGTTTTTTTTTGTTTTTCAGGGAGACTTTAGGAAAAAAAAATAATAGAATAAAATGATTTTTTCAGGAAGAATTTAGAAACCAAATAAAATAAAATGATTTTTTTCAGGGAGAATTTAGAAAACAAATAAAACAAAAAAGGCTTTCTATGGCCCACTGAGTGAGAGATGACGCACACAGGAGTCAGGAGTGGCACACAAGCCCAGAGGCCAATATTTATCTCCCACTGATTGATGTAGTGATTTTTTCAGGTAGATTTTGGAACCCAAATCAAGCTAAAAAAATAATAGGCTTTCTATGGCCCACAATTGGAGAGAGAGAGAGAGATGGCACACGCAGGAGTCAAGACTGGCACACAAGCAGAAAGGGCAATATTAATCTCCCACTGATTTGTTTTTGTTTGTTTTTTCAGGGAGACTTTAGGAAAAAAAAATAATAGAATAAAATGATTTTTTCAGGAAGAATTTAGAAACCAAATAAAATAAAATGATTTTTTCAGGGAGAATTTAGAAAACAAATAAAACAAAAAAAAGGCTTTCTATGGCCCACTGAGTGAGAGATGACGCACACAGGAGTCAGGAGTGGCACACAAGCCCAGAGGCCAATATTTATCTCCCACTGATTGATGTAGTGATTTTTTCAGGTAGATTTTGAAACCCAAATCAAGCTAAAAATATAATAGGCTTTCTATGGCCCACAATTGGAGAGAGAGAGAGAGATGGCACACTCAGGAGTCAAGACTGGCACACAAGCAGAAAGGGCAATATTAATCTCCCACTGATTTGTTTTTTTTTTTTTTTCAGGGAGACTTTAGGAAAAAAAAATAATAGAATAAAATGATTTTTTCAGGAAGAATTTAGAAACCAAATAAAATAAAATGATTTTTTCAGGGAGAATTTAGAAAACAATTAAAACATAAAAAGGCTTTCTATGGCCCACTGAGTGAGAGATGACGCACACAGGAGTCAGAAGTGGCACACAAGCCCAGAGGCCAATATTTATCTCCCACTGATTGATTTATTGATTTTTTCAGGTAGAATTTAGAACCCAAATCAACCAAAAACATAAATAGGCTTTCTATGGCCCACTATTTGTGAGAGAGATGGCACGCTCAGGACTGGCACACAAGCCCAGAGGCCAATATTAATCTCCCACTTTTTATTTTTTTTCAGGGAAAATTTATAAACCCAATAAAAAAATAAATAAATAGGCTTTCTATGGCCCACTATCTGAGAGAGAGAGATGGCACGCTTAGGACTGGCACACAAGCCCAAAGGCCAATATTAATCTCCCTTTTTTTTTCAGGGAGAATTTATAAAACCAAAAAAATAAAAATAAATAGGCTTTCTATGGCCCACTATTTGTGAGAGAGATGGCACGCTCAGGACTGGCACACAAGCCCAGAGGCCAATATTAATCTCCCACTTTTTTTTTTTTGTTCCAGGGAAAATTTATAAACCCAATAAAAAAAATAATAAATAGGCTTTCTATGGCCCACTATCTGAGAGAGAGAGATGGCACGCTTAGGACTGGCACACAAGCCCAAAGGCCAATATTAATCTCCCTTTTTTTTTCAGGGAGAATTTATAAAACCAAAAAAAAAATAAATAAATAGGCTTTCTATGGCCCACTATTTGTGAGAGAGATGGCACGCTCAGGACTGGCACACAAGCCCAGAGGCCAATATTAATCTCCCACTTTTTTTTTTTTTGTTCCAGGGAAAATTTATAAACCCAATAAAAAAAATAATAAATAGGCTTTCTATGGCCCACTATCTGAGAGAGAGAGATGGCACGCTTAGGACTGGCACACAAGCCCAAAGGCCAATATTAATCTCCCACTGATTGATTTATTGATTTTTTCAGGTAGAATTTAGAACCCAAATAAAGCAAAAAAAAAAAAAAATGGGCTTTCTATGGCCCACTGAGTGAGTGATGATGCACACAGGAGTCAGGAGTGGCACACAAGCCCTGAGGCCAATATTTTTCTCCCACTGATTGATGTAGTGATTTTTTCAGGTAGATTTTAGAACCCAAATCAAGCAAAAAAATAAATAGGCTTTCTATGGCCCACTGAGTGAGAGATGGCACACACAGGGATGGCACTCTAGCAGAAATGTCAATCTTAATCTCCCACAAAAAAAAAAAAAAAAAAAAAAAAAAAAAAAAAAACAGGGAGTGTCCAACAATTACTATCTCCCTGCAGTAATCTCAGCCAGGTATGGCAGGCAGCAATAAAGAGTGGACTGATGCACAAATTAAATAAAAAGTGTGGACAAACAAAAAAGATAGCTGTGCAGAAAGGAAGGAACAAGAGGATTTGTGCTTTGAAAAAAGCAGTTGGTTTGCACAGCGGCGTACACACAGCAATGCAGCTATCAGGGAGCCTTCTAGGGCAGCCCAATGAGCTACAGCGCTGAGGGGAAGAAAAAAAAAATGTAGCTTCCACTGTCCCTGCACACCGAAGGTGGTGTTGGGCAGTGGAAATCGCTACAGCACAAGCGGTTTGGTGGTTAATGGACCCTGCCTAACGCTATCCCTGCTTCTGACGAAGCGGCAGCAACCTCTCCCTAAGCTCAGATCAGCAGCAGTAACATGGCGGTCGGCGGGAACGCCCCTTTATAGCCCCTGTGACGCCGCAGACAGCAAGCCAATCACTGCAATGCCCTTCTCTAAGATGGTGGGGACCAGGACCTATGTCATCACGCTGCCCACACTCTGCGTTTACCTTCATTGGCTGGGAAATGGCGCTTTTCGCGTCATTGAAACGCGACTTTGGCGCGAAAGTCGCGTACCGCATGGCCGACCCCGCACAGGGGTCGGATCGGGTTTCATGAAACCCGACTTTGCCAAAAGTCGGCGACTTTTGAAAATGAACGACCCGTTTCGCTCAACCCTACCTAAAAGGCTTCCAGCGCCACATGTGGGCGGGCTAGCATCACTTGTATTTGGGACGTCAGTGATCTGTGTCAGCAAGTGTTCAGGGGTGGCCCTGTGCCATCAGGATTCCGGCAAGTTTGCTGCGTGTTCTTGCTGAGTTTTTGCTATCTGTTTCCATCCTGTGTGTATGCTATACTTCACCACAGAGCAAGTTCAACCCATGTGTTCCTTTGCTTTGATTCTAATGGGGTATTGCACACTTCCTATTTTTCCCTGTACCCCTCCGTGGTTAGCTGAGCTGGTACTTACCTTCTCTGTACCCCTCAATGGTTAGCTGAGCTGGTACTTTCCTTCCCTTTACTCGTCAGTGGTTATCTGAGCTGGTACTTACTGTTCCCGTACCTCTCGGTGGTAAGCTGAGTAGGCACTCCTCTCCCTGTGCATCTCTGAGTAGTGCCTGGGTTTGTTTTTTGTGTTCCATTCACATTAGCAGCAGCAGTTTTATATCTCTGCACGGTGGACCCCGGGTTGTGATTGCACTTTAAAGTTTAATTTAATTTAGTGCAATCCACCAACCCAAGCAGAAGTCTACTTGGAAAAAATTCAATAGAAGAAAGAGACAACATCCAATTTAGGTGAAAAAAAACTTCAAGGTTCCATTTATTCTGCCATAAATGCATTTATTTCCATTATGTCATCCTATGTCGTTTACTTCTGACATGGTACAAAAATGGTGGAAGAAATATGTTTCTTGAATGTATCCTATTAATGTCTGTTGAATGATTCCCAATGATCTGATGCATTGATATGCCAGATTAGTCTTATAAACACGCAACTTTTGGATTAACATTAGCACAACAGATACATAGAAACTCAGTTAAAACCTAATGATGTGTCTAAAAATACATCCACGTAGATAAATAGACATACATTCGGCACTCCAGATTAGGGTTGAGCGAAACGGATCGGACATTTTCAAAAGTCGCCGAATTTCGGCAAAGTCGAGTATTCTGAAACCCGACCCGATCCTAGTGTGGGATCGGCCATGAGGTCGGCGATCTTCGCACCAAAGTTGCGTTTCTTATGACGCTTTCAGCACCATTTCTCATCCAATGAATGAGGACGCAGTGTGTGGGCAGCGTGATGACATAGGTCTCGGTCCCCACCATCTTAGAGAAGGGCATTACAGTGATTGGCTTGCTTTCTGCGGTGTCACAGGGGCTATAAAGGGGCGTGCACGCCTATCGCCATCTTACTTCTGCCAATCTTAGCATAGAGAGAGGTTGCTGCAGCTTCATCAGAAGGGATATAGTTAGGGATATAGTTAGGGAGGGAAGATTAACCCCGAAACAGCTTGTGCTGTAGCAATTTCCACTGTCCAACACCACCTATTCTTTGCAGGGACAGTGGAGTTTTTTTTTGTGCATCAGCTCTGTAGCTTATTAGGCTGCCCTATAAGGCTCCCTGATAGCTGCATTGCTGTTTGTACGCCGCTGTGCAAACCAACTGCTTTTTTAAAAGCAAAAATCCTATTGCTCCTTTCTGCACAGTTCTCTTGTTTCTTTGTCCACACTTTTGTGTGCAGCAGTCCTTTTTATTGCTGCCATACTTGTCCTGAGATCATTGTAGGGAGATTGAAATTGTACTACAGTCCTTGTGTTTTTTCATATATACTCCAGCCACTTTCTGCCACTTACATTGTGTTGTTTTATACACTGGGCCTGAGTTTAGTTTAGTCCTGTTACCAATTTCAAACTGCATTTAGCCTACTTTATTATTTGGGCCCACGAACTGTGTCTGCCACTCATTACAGTTTTCCTCCACTGAACAAAGCAATGCTGTCTGTCTAGTCCTGTTACCAATTTTGAACTGCATTTAGCCTACTTTATTATTTGGGCCCACTAACTGTGTCTGCCACTCATTACAGTTTTCCTCCACTGAACAAAGCAATGCCGTCTGTCTAGTCCTGTTACCAATTTTGAACTGCATTTAGCCTACTTTATTATTTGGGCCCACTAACTGTGTCTGTCACTCATTACAGTTTTCCTCCACTGAACAAAGCAATGCCGCCTGTTTAGTCCTGTTACCAATTTCGAACTGCATTTAGCCTACTTTATTATTTGGGCCCTCTAACTGTGTCTGCCACTCATTACAGTTTTCCTCCACTGAACAAAGCAATGCTGTCTGTCTAGTCCTGTTACCAATTTTGAACTGCATTTAGCCTATTTTATTATTTGGGCCCACTAACTGTGTCTGCCACTCATCACAGTTTTCCTCCACTGAACAAAGCAATGCTGCCTGTTTAGTCCTGTTACCAATTTTGAACTGCATTTAGCCTACTTTATTATTTGGGCCCACTAACTGTGTCTGCCACTCATTACAGTTTTCCTCCACTGAACAAAGCAATGCCGCCTGTTTAGTTCTGTTACCAATTTCGAACTGCATTTAGCCTACTTTATTATTTGGGCCCACTAACTTTGTCTGCCACTCATTACAGTTTTCCTCCACTGAACAAAGCAATGCCGCCTGTTTAGTCCTGTTACCAATTTTGAACTGCATTTAGCCTACTTTATTATTTGGGCCTACTATCTGTGTCTGCCACTCATTACAGTTGTCCTCCACTGAACAAAGCAATGCCGACTGTTTAGTCCTGTTACAAATTTGGATAAAAAATACCCAGAAATACTAATAAAAACCAGCACTGTGAAAAACAGGCATAAAACATACTCCAATAAGGATATAAACATAAAAGAGAAAGGAGTACCAGACCACCCGTAAATAAAATCTAATATTTATTGGTAATAAATCTAAAAATATGTAACATACACTATAGTACAGAATAGTATCAAAAAATGTATATTCTCATGGACAAACACATAAAATTGTGAAGGACACAAACAAAAGCCAACCACATTACATAGTGTACACAGGACCTTACATATCTGGTATTACATATAGGGGGCCTGAGGATGCCCACGCGAAACGTGCGTTGGGGCTACGACTGACCACACACGGATCTATCTGGGTGAGATATCTGTACATTTGATTGGCACACATCACACTGAGTCTGGGATACTTAGTTTTGGGCCACAATTGTGGTGATCTATGTGGTTTTTCCCTGGATCTTTCCTTTTAACTAGTGTTAGATGCTGCTATATGTAATACCAGATATGTAAGGTCCTGTGTACACTATGTAATGTGGTTGGCTTTTGTTTGTGTCCTTCACAATTTTATGTGTTTGTCCATGAGAATATACATTTTTTGATACTATTCTGTACTATAGTGTATGTTACATATTTTTAGATTTATTACCAATAAATATTAGATTTTATTTACGGGTGGTCTGGTACTCCTTTCTCTTTTATGTTTATACTGTTACAAATTTGGACTGCATTTAGCCTACTTTATTATTTGGGCCTATATCTGTGTTTCCTCCTCATCCTGCCCATTGTCCAGCCACTGCTAGATGAGTCTGCTGGTACATTGACCCAGACCACTACATTCCCTCTGCACTCTACCCAGCCAGAATCTGACCCTGCTGAAAGTCAGGTTCCCCTTCCCGCATACTATACCACCTTACATGGGAACAAAGAGGAAGGTGCAGATGAAAGTGTAGGTTACTTCATCAGGTGGGGGGCTGTTATGAATAGGTAATTCAGAAACACAATGGACCTTGAAGTTCAGAGCACACAAAGTGACCTGACAATAACCAAAAGACATAGGACGAGCTCTGAGACGTAACTCTGCTGACCGCAATCCCTAATCCTATCCAACCACACTAGAGGCAGCCGTGGATTGCGCCTAACGCTCCCTATGCAACTCGGCACAGCCTGAGAAACTAGCTAGGCCTAAGAAAGAAAAATAAGCCTACCTCAGAGAAATACCCCAAAGGAAAAGGCAGCCCCCCACATATAATGACTGTGAGTAGAGATGAAAATACAAACGCAGAGATGAAATAGATTTAGCAAAGTGAGGCCCAACTTACTGAACAGACCGATGATAGAAAAGATTGCTTTGCGGTCAACACAAAACCCTACAAACAACCACGCAAAGGGAGCAAAAAGACCCTCCGCACCGACTAAAGGTACGAAGGTGCTCCCTCTGTGTACCAGAGCTTCCAGCAAGCAAGAAAAACCAATCAAGCAAGCTGGACAGAAAAAATAACAAACAAAAATAACACAAGCAAAACTTAGCTTATGCAGGAAGACAGGCCACAGGAACGATCCAGGAGGAAGCAAGACCAATACTAGAACATTGACTGGAGGCCAGGAGCAAAGCACTAGGTGGAGTTAAATAGAGCAGCACCTAACGACTTCACCACATCACCTGAGGAAGGAAACTCAGAAGCCGCAGTACCACTCACATCCACCAATGGAAGCTCATAGACAGAATCAGCCGAAGTACCACTTGTGACCACAGGAGGGAGCTCTGCCACAGAATTCACAACAGTACCCCCCCTTGAGGAGGGGTCACCGAACCCTCACCAGAGCCCCCAGGCCGACCAGGATGAGCCATATGAAAGGCACGAACAAGATCGGCAGCATGAAAATCAGAGGCAAAGACCCAGGAATTATCCTCCTGACCATAACCCTTCCACTTAACCAGATTCTGGAGTTTCCGTCTCGAAACACGAGAATCCAAAATCTTCTCTACAATATACTCCAACTTCCCCTCCACCAAAACCGGGGCAGGAGGATCAACAGATGGAACCAGAGGTGCCACGTATCTCCGCAACAATGACCTATGGAATACGTTATGGATGGAAAAAGAATCTGGAAGGGTCAAACGAAAAGACACAGGATTAAGAACCTCAGAAATCCTATACGGACCAATGAAACGAGGCTTAAACTTAGGAGAGGAAACCTTCATAGGAATCTGACGAGATGACAACCAAACCAAATCCCCAACACGAAGTCGGGGATCCACACAGCATCTGCGATTAGCGAAACGTTGAGCCTTCTCCTGGGACAAGGTCAAATTGTTGTCCACTACATGAGTCCAAATCTGCTGTAACCTGTCCACCACAGTATCCACACCAGGACAGTCCGAAAACTCAACCTGCCCTGAAGAGAAACGAGGATGGAACCCAGAGTTGCAGAAAAATGGCGAAACCAAGGTAGCCGAGCTGGCCCGATTATTAAGGGCGAACTCCGCCAAAGGTAAGAAGGACACCCAATCATCCTGATCAGCAGAAACAAATCAATGCCCATCCTAGCACAAAAGTCTCGCCAAAACCTCGAAACAAACTGGGAACCTCTGTCAGAAACGATGTTCTCTGGAATGCCATGTAAACGAACCACATGCTGGAAGAACAATGGCACCAAATCAGAGGAGGAAGGTAATTTAGACAAGGGTACCAAATGGACCATCTTAGAGAAGCGATCACAAACCACCCAAATGACCGACATTTTTTGAGAAACGGGGAGATCCGAAATAAAATCCATAGAGATATGTGTCCAAGGCCTCTTCGGGACCGGCAAGGGCAAAAGCAACCCACTGGCACGAGAACAGCAGGGCTTAGCCCGAGCACAAATCCCACAGGACTGCACAAAAGAACGCACATCCCGCGACAGAGATGGCCACCAAAAGGATCTAGCCACTAACTCTCTGGTACCAAAGATTCCAGGATGACCAGCCAACACCGAACAATGAACCTCAGAGATAACTTTATTCGTCCACCTATCAGGGACAAACAGTTTCTCCGCTGGGCAACGATCAGGTTTATTAGCCTGAAATTTTTGCAGCACCCGCCGCAAATCAGGGGAGATGGCAGACAAAATTACTCCCTCTTTGAGAATACCCGCCGGCTCAGACAAACCCGGAGAGTCGGGCACAAAACTCCTAGACAGGGCATCCGCCTTCACATTTTTAGAGCCCGGAAGGTACGAAACCACAAAGTCAAAACGGGAGAAAAACAGCGACCAACGAGCCTGTCTAGGATTCAACCGTTTGGCAGACTCAAGATAAGTCAAGTTCTTGTGATCAGTCAAGACCACCACGCGATGCTTAGCTCCTTCAAGCCAATGACGCCACTCCTCGAATGCCCACTTTATGGCCAGCAACTCTCGATTGCCAACATCATAATTTCGCTCAGCAGGCGAAAACTTCCTGGAAAAGAAGGCGCATGGTTTCATTACCGAGCAATCAGAACCTCTTTGCGACAAAACAGCCCCCGCTCCAATTTCAGAAGCATCAACCTCGACCTGGAACGGAAGCGAAACATCTGGTTGACACAACACAGGGGCAGAAGAAAAACGACGCTTTAACTCTTGAAAAGCTTCCACAGCAGCAGAAGACCAATTGACCACATCAGCACCCTTCTTGGTCAAATCGGTCAATGGTTTAGCAATACTAGAAAAATTACAGATGAAACGACGATAAAAATTAGCAAAGCCCAGGAACTTTTGCAGACTCTTCAGAGATGTAGGCTGAGTCCAATCATAGATGGCCTGGACCTTAACAGGGTCCATCTCGATAGTAGAAGGGGAAAAAATGAACCCCAAAAATGAAACCTTCTGAACACCAAAGAGACACTTTGATCCCTTCACAAACAAAGAATTAGCACGCAGGACCTGGAACACCATTCTGACCTGCTTCACATGAGACTCCCAATCATCCGAGAAGACCAAAATATCATCTAAGTATACAATCAGGAATTTATCCAGGTACTCTCGGAAGATGTCATGCATAAAGGACTGAAACACCGATAGAGCATTGGCAAGTCCGAATGGCATAACTAGGTACTCAAAATGGCCCTCGGGCGTATTAAATGCAGTTTTCCATTCATCGCCCCGCTTAATACGCACAAGATTATACGCACCACGAAGATCTATCTTGGTGAACCAACTAGCCCCCTTGATCCGAGCAAACAAATCAGATAACAGCGGCAAGGGGTACTGAAATTTGACCGTGATTTTATTTAGAAGGCGGTAATCTATACAAGGTCTCAGCGAACCATCCTTCTTGGCCACAAAAAAGAACCCCGCTCCCAATGGCGACGATGACGGGCGAATATGACCCTTCTCCAAGGACTCCTTCACGTAACTCCGCATAGCGGCGTGCTCAGGCATAGATAAATTAAACAGTCGACCTTTAGGAAACTTACTACCAGGAATCAAATCGATAGCACAATCACAATCCCTATGCGGAGGTAGGGCATTGGACTTGGGCTCATCAAATACATCCCGGTAATCAGACAAGAACTCTGGGACCTCAGAAGGGGTGGATGACGAAATAGACAGAAATGGGACATCACCATGTACCCCCTGACAACCCCAGCTGGACACAGACATTGATTTCCAATCTAATACTGGGTTATGGACTTGTAGCCATGGCAACCCCAACACGACCACATCATGCAGATTATGCAACACCAGAAAGCGAATATCCTCCTGATGTGCAGGAGCCATGCACATGGTCAGCTGGGTCCAGTACTGAGGCTTATTCTTGGCCAAAGGCATAGCATCAATTCCTCTCAATGGAATAGGACACTGCAAGGGCTCCAAGAAAAACCCACAATGTCTAGCATACTCCAAGTCCATCAAATTCAGGGCAGCGCCTGAATCCACAAATTCCATGACAGAATAAGATGACAAAGAGCAGATCAAAGTAACGGACAAAAGAAATTTTGACTGTACCGTACCAATGGTGGCAGACCTAGCGAACCGCTTAGTGCGCTTAGGACAATCGGAGATAGCATGAGTGGAATCACCACAGTAGAAACACAGCCCATTCTGACGTCTGTGTTCTTGCCGTTCAACTCTGGTCAAAGTCCTATCGCACTGCATAGGCTCAGGTTTATGCTCGGATAATACCGCCAAATGGTGCACAGATTTACGCTCACGCAAGCGTCGACCGATCTGAATGGCCAAAGACATAGACTCATTCAGACCAGCAGGCATAGGAAATCCCACCATGACATCCTTAAGGGCTTCAGAGAGACCCTTTCTGAAAATAGCTGCCAGCGCACCTTCATTCCATTGAGTGAGCACGGACCACTTTCTAAACTTCTGACAATAAATCTCTATCTCATCCTGACCCTGACACAGAGCCAGCAAATTTTTCTCTGCCTGATCCACCGAATTAGGTTCATCGTACAGCAATCCGAGCGCCAGGAAAAACGCATCAATATTACATAATGCAGGATCTCCTGGCACAAGGAAAAATGCCCAGTCTTGAGGGTCGCCACGTAATAAAGAAATAATAATCCTAACTTGTTGAACTGGGTCACCAGAGGAGCGAGGTTTCAAAGCCAGAAACAGTTTGCAATTATTTTTGAAATTGAGAAACTTAGTTCTATCTCCAGAAAACAAATCAGGAATAGGAAACCTAGGTTCTAACATATATTTCTGAACCATAATGTCTTGAATTTTTTGTACTGTTGCAGTGAGATTATCCACACAAGAAGACAGACCTTTAATGTCCATCACTACACCTGTGTCCTGAACCACCCAAATGTCTAGGGGAAAAAAAGGCAAAACACAGTGCAAAGAAAAAAAAATGGTCTCAGAACTTCTTTTTTCCCTCTATTGAGAAGCATTAGTACTTTGGGCCTCCAGTACTGTTATGAATAGGTAATTCAGAAACACAATGGACCTTGAAGTTCAGAGCACACAAAGTGACCTGACAATAACCAAAAGACATAGGACGAGCTCTGAGACGTGGTAACTCTGCTGACCGCAATCCCTAATCCTATCCAACCACACTAGAGGCAGCCGTGGATTGCGCCTAACGCTCCCTATGCAACTCGGCACAGCCTGAGAAACTAGCTAGGCCTAAGAAAGAAAAATAAGCCTACCTTGCCTCAGAGAAATACCCCAAAGGAAAAGGCAGCCCCCACATATAATGACTGTGAGTTAAGATGAAAAGACAAACGTAGAGATGAAATAGACTTAGCAAAGTGAGGCCCAACTTTCTGAACAGATCGAGGATAGAAAAGATTGCTTTGCGGTCAACACAAAACCCTACAAACAACCACGCAAAGGGAGCAAAAAGACCCTCCGCACCGACTAACGGTACGGAGGTGCTCCCTCTGCGTCACAGAGCTTCCAGCAAGCAAGAAAAACCAATTAAGAAAGCTGGACAGAAAAAATAGCAAACAAAAATAACACAAGCAAAACTTAGCTTATGCAGGAAGACAGGCCACAGGAACGATCCAGGAGGAAGCATGACCAATACTAGAACATTGACTGGAGGCCAGTAGCAAAGCACTAGGTGGAGTTAAATAGAGCAGCACCTAACGACTTTACCTAGGGTTGAGCGAAACGGGTCGTTCATTTTCAAAAGTCGCCAACTTTTGGCAAAGTCGGGTTTCATGAAACCCGATCCGACCCCTGTGCGGGGTCGGCCATGCGGTACGCGACTTTCGCGCCAAAGTCGCGTTTCAATGACGCGAAAAGCGCCATTTCTCAGCCAATGAAGGTGAGCGCAGAGTGTGGGCAGCGTGATGACATAGGTCCTGGTCCCCACCATCTTAGAGAAGGGCATTGCAGTGATTGGCTTGCTGTCTACGGCGTCACAGGGGCTATAAAGGGGCGTTCCCGCCGACCGCCATCTTACTGCTGCTGATCTGAGCTTAGGGAGAGGTTGCTGCTGCTTCGTCAGAAGCAGGGATAGTGTTAGGCAGGGTCCATTAACCACCAAACCGCTTGTGCTGTAGCGATTTCCACTGTCCAACACCACCTTCGGTGTGCAGGAACAGTAGAAGCTACATTTTTTTTTTCTCAGCGCTGTAGCTCATTGGGCTGCCCTAGAAGGCTCCGTGATAGCTGCATTGCTGTGTGTACGCCGCTGTGCAAACCAACTGCTTTTTTCAAAGCACAAATCCTTTTGTTCTGCACAGCTATCTTGTTTGTTTGTCCACACTTTTTATTTAATTTGTGCATCAGTCCACTCCTTATTGCTGCCTGCCATACCTGGCTGAGATTACTGCAGGGAGATAGTAATTGTAGGACAGTCCCTGTTTTTTTTTTTTTTGTGGGAGATTAAGATTGGCATTTCTGCTAGAGTGCCATCCCTGTGTGTGCCATCTCTCACTCAGTGGGCCATAGAAAGCCTATTTATTTTTTTGCTTGATTTGGGTTCTAAAATCTACCTGAAAAAATCACTACATCAATCAGTGGGAGAAAAATATTGGCCTCAGGGCTTGTGTGCCACTCCTGACTGCTGTGTGTGCCATCTCTCACTCAGTGTGCCATAGAAAGCCTATTTATTTTTTTGCTTGATTTGGGTTCTAAAATCTACCTGAAAAAATCACTACATCAATCAGTGGGAGAAAAATATTGGCCTCAGGGCTTGTGTGCCACTCCTGACTCCTGTGTGTGCCATCTCTCACTCAGTGGGCCATAGAAAGCCTATTTATTTTTTTGCTTGATTTGGGTTCTAAAATCTACCTGGAAAAATCACTACATCAATCAGTGGGAGAAAAATATTGGCCTCAGGGCTTGTGTGCCACTCCTGACTCCTGTGTGTGCCATCTCTCACTCAGTGGGCCATAGAAAGCCTATTTATTTTTTTGCTTGATTTGGGTTCTAAAATCTACCTGAAAAAATCACTACATCAATCAGTGGGAGAAAAATATTGGCCTCAGGGCTTGTGTGCCACTCCTGACTCCTGTGTGTGCCATCTCTCACTCAGTGGGCCATAGAAAGCCTATTTATTTTTTTGCTTGATTTGGGTTCTAAAATCTACCTGGAAAAATCACTACATCAATCAGTGGGAGAAAAATGTTGGCCTCAGGGCTTGTGTGCCACTCCTGACTCCTGTGTGTGCCATCTCTCACTCAGTGGGCCATAGAAAGCCTATTTATTTTTTTGCTTGATTTGGGTTCTAAAATCTACCTGAAAAAATCACTACATCAATCAGTGGGAGAAAAATATTGGCCTCAGGGCTTGTGTGCCACTCCTGACTCCTGTGTGTGCCATCTCTCACTCAGTGGGCCATAGAAAGCCTATTTATTTTTTTGCTTGATTTGGGTTCTAAAATCTACCTGGAAAAATCACTACATCAATCAGTGGGAGAAAAATATTGGCCTCAGGGCTTGTGTGCCACTCCTGACTCCTGTGTGTGCCATCTCTCACTCAGTGGGCCATAGAAAGCCTATTTATTTTTTTGCTTGATTTGGTGTTAGGGCTAGCGGACCGCACCAAATATTAAGACAGATAGAGTATGGTGCGTTCGCAGCCCGGGGTCCACCATGCAGAGATGGAGCCTGCTGCCAAGTAACGACGGACTATATGGCGGTACTCATAAGTATACACACCTGGGTTAAACTTCACCCAATGTGAAGGAAGCGATCCTGTTGCATCACAGGACCACGTCCCACACATAGAGCGCGAGCAAGTAGTCAGCGAACTCAACCCCAACTAGGATTGAAGTCCGATTAGACCCTTGCTGGCATAACACCGCAACTGGGTGTGTAAGGAAACTAAATAACGATTTTAAGGCACAAGAGTGCATGCGGTGCCACACTGACGAACGCCACTAACCACCCAGGCTTGGGTAAGGAAAGCACAGAGGAAGTGCACGGCGCCGTACTGGCGGTCACAGCAACTGGACGCTGTAATGTGTGATTCGTGCTGTAGGCTAAGTCGGGCGCTAGATAGCAACCATACACCTTCCGCGAACAGACATTGAATAGGGTAGGGGTATCCAAGGACGACTTGCACTCACAACATACACACATTAACAATTGTATACTAGCGCATGGCCGTGCGGTCATGCGCAGTTTATATAGTTGCAGCACAGGAAGTGGCCACAGAAACTTTGCCCTTCCAAGACCTGCCAAGAGGACCAATGGAATGTGCTGCAGAGTCTGAGCACATGACCCTCGATCTCCAACAGGAGATCTTGCCCTGGGCATGCTCAGTGTGTGCAGACAAGGACTTAGTCCCAGAGAAGTCCGCTCGCTGCTGACCAGCACTGACTTAATGGCAGAAGCTGAAGAAGCAGCAGTAACTCTCTGTACAGCGTGAGACTGAGCAAGATGCTGGGACCGACGTCCCTGCTGAGCAGACTCCACTGCAGCTGGATAAGAATGGGAGACCGCAGCGGAGATGGCTCGAGATTCCCCCTGTGCAGAAGCGGGAACTCGAGACCTAACACTACCCCCCCCTCCTAGGGCCCCCCTCTCCTTTGGCCTCGCTACGCTCGAAGGCAGCAATGAGCTGTGGGGCCCGAATGTTTTCAGCAGGCTCCCATGACCTGTCCTCTGGCTATAACCCTTCCAATCCACCAGATAGAACTTTTTGCCGCGTACCACCTTGCACCCCAAAATAGCGTTCACCTCGTAATCGTCCGTAGACGAACCCGATGTCCCGGCAGATGACTTGGAAAACCGGGACATGTATACGGGTTTCAAGAGGGACACATGAAAGGTGTCGGTGATACCCAAGCGTGGAGGAAGAGCCAAACGGTAGACCACAGGATTAACCTGTTCGAGAACCTTGAAGGGACCCAAGTAGCGAGGAGCAAACTTAGTGGACTCAACTCGCAGCCTGATGTTACGGGCGGAGAGCCACACCAAGTCGCCAGGAGCAAAGGTCGGAGCGGGACGCCGATGAACATTGGCAGAGGACCTCATTCTCTCCTTGGAGGCCCGAATGGCATCCTGCGTGCGGTCCCAAATGTCCCGTGCCTCCACAGCCCAGTCTGCCACCCTGGAGTCAGCAGAAGACACAGGCATGGGCACAGGAACACGCGGATGCTGGCCGTAATTTAGGAGGAATGGAGTCTGACCGGTAGAGTCGGCTACGGCATTGTTAAGTGCAAACTCTGCCCACGGTAGCAAGGATGCCCAGTCATCCTGCCTGGCAGAAACAAAATGTCGTAAATATGTGACCAAGGTCTGGTTGGCCCTCTCTACCAACCCATTCGTCTCGGGATGATATGCCGAAGAGAGATTCAACTCAATACTGAGTAGACGACAAAGCTCTCTCCAGAATCGAGACGCAAACTGGGGACCCCGGTCACTAACAATTTTGTCTGGCATACCGTGTAGGCGAAAGATATGCTTGACGAACAAGACAGCCAACGCCCGTGCAGAAGGTAGCCGTGGAAGAGGCACCAAGTGCACCATTTTGGAAAAATGGTCGGTGATCACCCAGATAATGGTGCAGTTACGAGACTTGGGTAAGCCCACCACAAAGTCCATCCCGACCATCTCCCAGGGCCTGTCCGCCACCGGCAGAGGATAAAGCAAACCAGCTGGCCGTTGCCGAGGAGTCTTGTTCTTGGCGCAAGAGACATACGCCCGAACATACTCTGCGACATCACGAGCCATATGCGGCCACCAGTACGTCCTCGCCAGTAACTCAGATGTCCTTTTGGTACCAAAATGTCCACCCACCCTGGACGAGTGTGCCCAAGAGAGAACCTCCGGTCGCAAATTGGATGGAACAAAAGTCTTGCCCGGGGGCACAGACTCTAGCGAAACCGGGGCCACTGTTCTCAAGCTCTTGGTGGGGACAATAAGCCGAGGCTCCTCCTCCTCCGCAGATGACACAACGGAGCGAGAGAGAGCATCGGCCCGAATGTTCTTCTCCCCAGAAAGAAAATGGAGGGTGAAATGAAACCGGGAGAAGAATTAGGACCATCTGGCCTGGCGAGAATTCAACCGCTGGGCTGTCTGCAGGTACACCAAATTTTTATGGTCTGTGAAGACTTGGAAGGGAAAACATGCACCCTCCAAGAGATGTTTCCACTCCGAGAAAGCCAACTTCATGGCTAGCAACTCCCTGTCCCCGATGGAATAATTCCTCTCTGCTGGTGAGAAGGTCTTGGAGAAAAAGAAGCAAGGATGCTTCCGACCTTGAGCATCCTTTTGGAAGAGGACTGCTCCAGCACCAACAGAAGAGGCATCCACCTCCACGATAAATGGCTTATCAACATCGGGGCGATGTAGGATGGGAGCGCTAGCGAAGTGTGACTTTATAGAGTTAAAGGCCTTGGAGACCTCCTCAGACCAGAATTTGGGATTCGCCCCCTTCTTGGTGAGGGCAACCAAGGTAGCTACCAAAGTTGAGAAGTGCGGAATGAACTGGCGATAATAATTAATGAACCCCATAAAGCGCTGCACCGCTTGAAGAGAATGGGGTTCCTGCCAGTCCATCACAGCCTGTAGTTTGGCAGGATCCATAGCCAATCCCTGGGCAGAGATGATGTAGCCTAGGAAAGGTAAGGACTCCTGCTCAAACATACACTTCTCCAACTTGGCATAGAGGGAGTTTGCCCGTAGGAGGTCGAAGACTTTGCAAACATCTCTCCGGTGAGAGTCAATATCTGGAGAGTAGATGAGAATATCATCCAGATAGACTACGACCGAGGTGGAAAGCATATCCCGGAAGATATCGTTCACAAAGTCTTGGAAAATGGCTGGGGCATTACAGAGCCCGAAGGGCATCACCAGATATTCATAGTGCCCATCCCTGGTGTTAAAAGCCGTCTTCCATTCGTCCCCCTCACGGATGCGAATCAGGTTGTAAGCACCCCACAGATCTAGTTTAGTAAATACCCTTGCTCCCCGAAGCCTATCGAAGAGCTCAGATATCAAGGGCAAAGGATACTTGTTCTTAACGGTGATGGCGTTAAGACCCCTGTAGTCTATGCATGGACGCAATTTTCCATTCTTCTTCGGCACGAAGAAGAACCCTGCCCCAGCAGGTGACACTGACTTCCTAATGAATCCTCTTGCCAGATTTTCCTGGATGTACTGTGACATTACCTCCGTCTCCGGCAGAGATAGCGGATAGACTCGACCCCGGGGAGGCTCAGCACCAGGCAAGAGATCAATAGGACAGTCATAGGGATGATGGGGCGGAAGGATCTCCGCCGCCTTTTTGGAGAACACGTCTGCATAAGACCAATACTGCTTGGGGAGAGAGGAAAGATCTGTGGGTACCTCTGTAGTAGCAACCTGAACGCACTCCCTCTGACACCTACCCCCACAAGATTCGCCCCATCCCAGGATTCTGCCAGAGGACCACTCGATATGAGGAGAGTGGTACCGTAGCCAAGGTATTCCCAACAGGACCTCATCAATTCCCTCAGGAATGACGAGCAGAGATATAATCTCCTGATGAGATGGCGACATGGACAGAGTAAAAGGGATGGTCTGGTGTGTTATCTGTGAGGGCAGTGCCGACCCATTCACCACTCGTACCGTTACTGGTTGAGCTAGCATAACCAGGGGTATTGCGTGACGTTGGGCGAAGGCAGAAGACATAAAATTGCCCTCCGCCCCACAATCCACGCAATGCTCTACCGAGTGGGAGAATGAGCCTATAGTAATTGTCCCCTTAAAGGACAATTTAGAGGCAAACATCGCCGTGTTTAGTGTACCTCCACCTACTACCACTAAACGCTGACGTTTCCTCGATCGCTGAGAACATATGGTGGCTAGATGTCCTGACTGCTGGCAAACATGACAGACCTTGAGTGCACAAGCGGTCCGGGACTTAGATCCCGCTTGTAACACTTCCCTGGCCTCATGTGACTCAGGAACCAGGACCGGAGATTCCAGAGGTTTGGCGAAGGTAGGAGCCAACCGAAACCTCTGCCTACACTGGGCTCGCTCTAACCTCCGCTCGTTAAAACGGAGGTCAATTCGAGTGGAGACAGTTATTAACTCCTCCAGTGTGGCAGGAATCTCCCTAGTGGCCAGAGCGTCCTTAACGTGGTCAGCCAGGCCCCTCCAAAATATGGGGATAAGAGCTTTATCCGACCAATCCAGCTCAGAAGCTAAAGTGCGGAATTGGACGGCGAATTGACTGACCAAGGACTCACCCTGAGTTAATGCCAGCAGTTGGAGCACCGTATCATGGGTGACTTGAGGTCCTAAAATGACCTGTTTCAGAGTGCTCAGAAACAGCGGAGCACTCTGCACCACATGATCGCCACGCTCCCACAGCGGCGTAGCCCATTCCAACGCCCTGTCCGACAAGAGAGACACTATAAATCCCACCTTAGCCCGCTCTGTGGGAAAACGTGCAGCCAGGAGCTCGAGGTGAATAGAGCACTGACTCACAAATCACCTACAAAACTTGCTATCACCAGAAAATTTTTCTGGCAGCGGGAGGCGAGAAAATGTCGGAGCAGGGGTGGCAATGGACAGGGTTGCTGCAGCCACGCTAGCAGCCTGTACAGCAACCGCGGTAACATCCACAGCTGAGGTTGCGCTCTCAAGAGCCGCCAACCTACCCTCCAGCTGCTGGATATACAGCAAGGATTGCTGTTTGTCCGTCATTACTAGCCAGACCCTGGCCCTAGTGTAATGTTAGGGCTAGCGGAACGCACCAAATATTAAGACAGATAGAGTATGGTGCGTTCGCAGCCCGGGGTCCACCGTGCAGAGATAGAACCTGCTGCCAAGTAACGACGGACTATATGGCGGTACTCATAAGTATACATACCTGGGTTAAACTTCACCCAACGTGAAGGAAGTGATCCTGTTGCGTCACAGGACCGCGGTACCGCACATAGAGCGCGAGCAAGTAGTCAGCGAACTCAACCCCAACTAGGATTGAAGTCCGATTAGACCCTTGCTGGCATAACACCGCAACTGAGTGTGTAAGGAAACTAAATAACGATTTTAAGGCACAAGAGTGCATGCGGTGCCGCACTGACGAACGCCACTAACCACACAGGGTTGGGTAAGGAAAGCACAGAGGAAGTGCACGGCGCCGTACTGGCGGTCACAGCAACTGGACGCTGTAATGTGTGATTCGTGCTGTAGGCTAAGTCGGGCGCTAGATAGCAACCATACACCTTCCGCGAACAGACATTCAGTAGGGTAGGGGTATCCAAGGACGACTTGCACTCACAACATACACACATTAACAATTGTACACTAGCGCATGGCCGTGCGGTCATGCGCAGTTTATATAGTTGCAGCACAGGAAGTGGCCACAGAAACTTTGCCCTTCCAAGACCTGCCAGGAGGACCAATGGAATGTGCTGCAGAGTCTGAGCACATGACCCTCGATCTCCAACGGGAGATCTTGCCCTGGGCATGCTCAGTGTGTGCAGACAAGGACTTAGTCCCAAAGAAGTCCGCTCGCTGCTGACCAGCACTGACTTTAATGGCAGAAGCTGAAGAAGCAGCAGTAACTCTCTGTACAGCGTGAGACTGAGCAAGGCGCTGGGACCGACGTCCCTGCTGAGCAGACTCCACTGCGGCTGGATAAGAATAGGAGACCGCAGCGGAGATGGCTCGAGATTCCCCCTGTGCAGAAGTGGGAACTCGAGACCTAACATTTGGGTTCTAAAATCTACCTGAAAAAATCACTACATCAATCAGTGGGAGAAAAATATTGGCCTCTGGGCTTGTGTGCCACTCCTGACTCCTGTGTGTGCCATCTCTCACTCAGTGGGCCATAGAAAGCCTTGTTTCTAAAGTCTCCCTGAAAAAAATAAAAAAAATTTAAACAGTGGGAGATTAATATTGCCCTTTCTGCTTGTGTGCCAGTCTTGACTCCTGGGTGTGGCATCTCTCTCTCTCAAATTGTGGGCCATACAAAGCCTATTTATTTTTTTGCTTGATTTGGGTTCCAAAATCTACCTGAAAAAATCACTACATCAATCAGTGGGAGAAAAATATTGGCCTCTGGGCTTGTGTGCCACTCCTGACTCCTGTGTGTGCCATCTCTCACTCAGTGGGGCATAGAAAGCCTTTTTTTTTTTTGGTTTCTAAATTGTCCTTGAAAAAATCATTTTATTTTATTTGGTTTCTAAATTCTTCCTGAAAAAATCATTTTATTTTATTTTGTTTCTAAAGTCTCCCTGAAAAAATAAATAAATAAAACAGTGGGAGATTAATATTGCCCTTTCTGCTTGTGTGCCAGTCTTGACTCCTGGGTGTGGCATCTCTCTCTCTCTCTCTCTCTCAAATTGTGGGCCATACAAAGCCTATTTATTTTTTTGCTTGATTTGGGTTCTAAAATCTACCTGGAAAAATCACTACATCAATCAGTGGGAGAAAAATATTGGCCTCAGGGCTTGTGTGCCACTCCTGTGTGTGCCATCTCTCACTCAGTGGGCCATAGAAAGCCTATTTATTTTTTTGCTTGATTTGGGTTCTAAAATCTACCTGGAAAAATCACTACATCAATCAGTGGGAGAAAAATATTGGCCTCAGGGCTTGTGTGCCACTCCTGACTCCTGTGTGTGCCATCTCTCACTCAGTGGGCCATAGAAAGCCTATTTATTTTTTTGCTTGATTTGGGTTCTAAAATCTACCTGGAAAAATCACTACATCAATCAGTGGGAGAAAAATATTGGCCTCAGGGCTTGTGTGCCACTCCTGACTCCTGTGTGTGCCATCTCTCACTCAGTGGGCCATAGAAAGCCTATTTATTTTTTTGCTTGATTTGGGTTCTAAAATCTACCTGGAAAAATCACTACATCAATCAGTGGGAGAAAAATATTGGCCTCAGGGCTTGTGTGCCACTCCTGACTCCTGTGTGTGCCATCTCTCACTCAGTGGGCCATAGAAAGCCTATTTATTTTTTTGCTTGATTTGGGTTCTAAAATCTACCTGAAAAAATCACTACATCAATCAGTGGGAGATAAATATTGGCCTCTGGGCTTGTGTGCCACTCCTGACTCCTGTGTGTGCCATCTCTCACTCAGTGGGCCATAGAAAGCCTATTTATTTTTTTGCTTGATTTGGGTTCTAAAATCTACCTGAAAAAATCACTACATCAATCAGTGGGAGAAAAATATTGGCCTCAGGGCTTGCGTGCCACTCCTGACTCCTGTGTGTGCCATCTCTCACTCAGTGGGCCATAGAAAGCCTATTTATTTTTTTGCTTGATTTGGGTTCTAAAATCTACCTGGAAAAATCACTACATCAATCAGTGGGAGAAAAATATTGGCCTCAGGGCTTGCGTGCCACTCCTGACTCCTGTGTGTGCCATCTCTCACTCAGTGGGCCATAGAAAGCCTATTTATTTTTTTGCTTGATTTGGGTTCTAAAATCTACCTGGAAAAATCACTACATCAATCAGTGGGAGAAAAATATTGGCCTCAGGGCTTGTGTGCCACTCCTGACTCCTGTGTGTGCCATCTCTCACTCAGTGGGCCATAGAAAGCCTATTTATTTTTTTGCTTGATTTGGGTTCTAAAATCTACCTGGAAAAATCACTACATCAATCAGTGGGAGAAAAATATTGGCCTCAGGGCTTGTGTGCCACTCCTGACTCCTGTGTGTGCCATCTCTCACTCAGTGGGCCATAGAAAGCCTATTTATTTTTTTGCTTGATTTGGGTTCCTAAATCTACCTGAAAAAATCACTACATCAATCTGTGGGAGAAAAATATTGGCCTCTGGGCTTGTGTACCACTCCTGACTCCTGTGTGTGCCATCTCTCACTCAGTGGGGCATAGAAAGCCTTTTTTTTTTTTTTTTTTTGGTTTCTAAATTGTCCTTGAAAAAAATCATTTTATTTTATTTGGTTTCTAAATTCTTCCTGAAAAAATCATTTTATTTTATTTTGTTTCTAAAGTCTCCCTGAAAAAAATAAAAAAATAAAAAAATAAAACAGTGGGAGATTAATATTGCCCATTCTGCTCGTGTGCCAGTCTTGACTCCTGGGTGTGGCATCTCTCTCTCTCTCTCTCAAATTGTGGGCCATACAAAGCCTATTTATTTTTTTGCTTGATTTGGGTTCCAAAATCTACCTGAAAAAATCACTACATCAATCAGTGGGAGAAAAATATTGGCCTCTGGGCTTGTGTGCCACTCCTGACTCCTGTGTGTGCCATCTCTCACTCAGTGGGCCATAGAAAGCCTTTTTTTTTTTGTTTTTTTATTTGGTTTCTAAATTTTTCCTGAAAAAATCATTTTTTTTATTTTGTTTCTAATGTTTCCCTGAAAAAAAATAAAAAATAAAACAGTGGGAGATTAATATTGACATTTGTGCTTGAGTGACAGTCCTGCGTGTGTGGCATTTCTGTGATTTGGTGCCACAGAAAACAGAGTGTGTAACATTGTGCCTGATTTTCCTTGTGGTCTCACCAACCTGTAAAGGGATATTGAAATCATACTGAAGTTATAGGTCACCGTGTAAGTTGTTTGACAGCAACAAATAAAGTTACTTTGGTTAAGTTTTTAAAACAATGAGGAAGTCTGGTGCAAGAGGTCGTGGCCGTGGGCGTTCATTGTCAGCTGGTAATGATGGTAGTGGTAGTGGAGCATCAGGTGATCGTGGGAAAAAAAATATTCCACCTAAGTCTGGAGCTGTGGAGCCAGGTTCGTCGTCTGGCTACACAAGGCCTCGAACGCTCTCTTTTCTGGGAGTAGGAAAACCGCTTTTAAAGCCGGAGCAGCAACAGCAAGTTTTGGCTTACCTTGCAGACTCAGCCTCTAGCTCTTTTGCCTCCTCTTCTGAAAATGGTAAATGTAAAAGCAGCGCTTCACTTGTGGATGTTCACGGTCAGGGACAAGTCGCTTCCTTGTCCTCTTCAGCAAAAACAACAACAAGAGAGAAGGATGCAGCAGGCGACACAACGGGTTACTCCATGGAGCTCTTTACACATATCGTCCCTGGCTTAGAAAGTGAAACACTTAACAGGCCATGCCCATTACAAGTAGAGTCTGACATGGAGTGCACTGATGCACAGCCACAGCCTGACTACTATGCTGGTCATTTGACTCAGACCACAACATTGCCCTCTCAGGGTACTGATCCACAATCAGACCCTGATGAGACTATGTTGCCCCGTCACGAACGCTATACCACCGACCGACACGGTGACACAGACGAAGTTGCACACGAGCTAGAAGAGGAGGTAATAGATGACCCAGTTGTTGACCCCGATTGGCAGCCATTGGGGGAACAGGGTGCAGGCGGCAGTAGTTCAGAAGCGGAGATGGAGGAGGGGCCGCAGCAGGCATCAACATCGCAACAGGTTCCATCTGCCGGGCCCGTATCTGGCCCAAAACGCGTGTCAAAGCCAAAACCTGTTGGAGGACAGCGTGGCCATCCGGTTAAAGCTCAGTCTGCAATCCCTGAAAAGGGATCCGATGCTAGGAAGAGTGCAGTCTGGCATTTTTTTAAACAACATCCAATTGATCAGCGCAAAGTCATCTGTCAAAAATGTTCAACTACCTTAAGCAGAGGACAGAATCTGAAAAGTCTCAATACAAGTTGCATGCATAGACATTTAACCACCATGCATTTGCAAGCCTGGACTAACTACCAAACGTCCCTTAAGGTTGTAGCACCCTCGGCCAATGAAGCTAGTCAGCAACGCAACATCCCTTCCGTCACTGTAAGGCCACCATTTTCCGCACCACCGGCAGTATCTGTGCAGGTTTCTTTGCCAGCCAAAAGCAGTCAGGGTCAGGGAATCACCAGTTTTGTAGGAGGAAATATTGCATCTAGGGCACCGGCGGAAATAATACCGTCTCCAACCGTCTCTCAGTCTGCCATGTCCACCGGCACACCCGCAAGTTCCACGATCTCCAGCTCTCCAGTCCAGCTCACCCTACATGAGACTCTGGTTAGAAAAAGGAAGTACCATTTTTTTATGTTAGGCCTTCAAAGCCTGTCTGCGGTCCGTTCTTTCTACTACTACTACACTGACCAGGCCACTGCTGCCCGTGTTCCCCTGGAACCAATTTAAAATTGCCTACAGCCATCTGTTATTATGTTAGGCCTTCGATGCCTGTCTGCGGTCACTCCTTCCACTAGGCCTCCACTGACCAGACCACTGCTGCCCGTGTACCCCTGGAACCAATTATAAAGTGCCTACAGCCCAATTTTTTTATGTTAGGCCTTCGAAGCCTGTCTGCGGTCCTTCCTTCCAATAGTTCTCCACTGACCAGACCAATGCTGGCCGTGTACCCCTGGAACCCAGCTGAAAGTGCATGGAGCCTCCTTTTTTTCTTTGTTTTATATTTAGAAAGCCCAGATGAACTACGCTGTACCACGGTTCAAGCTACCCAGTCGACATTTCTTTTGCGAGAAAAGCCATCCCAGCCCTCCGCCGGCATGAAAAAGTCTGCATTGTCATAGCACTCAGGCAATCAAACAGTTGAAAGGTGCACCTGACAAGAGACGCATGGACCAGTAGGCATGTCCACAAAAAATTACGTGTCCATTACGGCGCACTGGGTTAATGTGTTGGATGCATGGTCCACAGGGGACAGCCTACAAAGACTGTCTGCAGTCCCTAATTCAAATTTTCCTCCGCTGACCACACCACTGCTGCCCGTGTACCCCTGGAACCATTTTTAAAGTGCCTACAGCCTAATTTTGTTATGTTAGGCCTACTACGCCTGTCTGCGGTCCCTCCTTCCAATACTCGTCCACTGACCACACCACTGCTGCCCGTGGACCCCTGGAACCAATTTGTAATTGCATAGAGCATCATTTTTTTAATATTAGGCGTACAAAGTCTGTCTGCGGTCCACTATTGAAATTGTCCTCCACTGCCCAGAGCAATGCTGCCTGTGTACCCCTGTAACTTTTTTAAGCTGCAGTGAGCCACATTTTTGGTTTAAGGCCTACTACCTGTGTCTGTCTGCGCCACTCAATTCAGCTGTGTTCCTTTGAAAAAAGCTGAGCGTCAATAGTCTTGTTTTCAGCCTCTAGGAATTTTAAAAGTGCATTGGGGGAACAACTTTGGTAGGGCCTACTAACAGTGTCTGCCACCCCAAGGTGTGCCCCAGGTTTCGTCCACATTGCTTCGGTATTCTGACTCTCGTTTAGTAGTTGTAGAAAACTACACTGCATTAGGCCTACAAATTGGGTATGGGGTGTAGAGAGATGGTGTGTTCCACTCCAAGGTGTTCCCCAGGTTTCCTCGCCATTGCTTCGATCTTCCGACTCTCGCTTAGTAGTTGTAGAAAACTACACTGCATTAGGCCTACAAATTGGGTATGGGGTGTAGAGAGATGGTGTGTTGCACTCCAAGGTGTTCTCCAGGTTGCCTTTCCTGAGCTTCTATCTTCAGGCTCTCGTTTAGTAGTTGTTGGAAACTACACTGCATTAGGCCTACAAAATGGGTATGGGGTGTAGAGAGATGGTGTGTTCCACTCCAAGGTGTTCCCCAGGTTTCCTCGCCATTGCTTCGATCTTAATGCTCTCGTTTGGTAGTTGTTGGAAACTACACTGCATTAGGCCTACAAATTGGGTATTGGGTGTAGAGATGGTGTGTTCCACTCCAAGGTGTTCTCCAGGTTGCCTTTCCTGAGCTTCTATCTTCAGGCTCTTGTTAAATAGTGGTTAAATGGAACAACTGCATTTGGCGTACTAGTTGGTTTGGGGCCTACTAACAGTGTCTGCCGCTCCTGGTTTCCTGTCCTGAAATTCCATTTTCAGGCTCTCGTTAAGTAGTTGTTAATGTTAGACTGCATTTGGCCTACTAGTTGGGTTGGGGCCTACTATCGGTGTCTGCCACTCCTTGCTGTTCTCCTCCACTGAACAAAGCTGTGCCGCCTGTTTACTACGGTTGCCAATTTTGGACTGCATTTCGACTACTTACTGATTTGGGCCTACTCTCTGTGTCAGCCTCTCATTCCAGTTGTGCTCCACTGCAATGCCCCCTGGTTAGTCCTGTGTTACCAATTTTGAACTGCATTTAGCCCACTTTATTCTTTGGGCCTATATCTGTGTTTCCTCCTCATCCTGCCCATTGCCCAGCCAGTGATAGATGAGTCTGCTGGTACATTGACCCATAACGCAAAATTCCCCATGCACGCTACACAGCAAGATTGTGACCCTGCTGAAAGTCAGGTTCCTCTTCCCGCATACCATACCACCTTACACGGGGACAAAGAGGAAGGTGCAGATGAAAGTGCAGGTTCCTTCATCAGGTGGGGGGAGGAATACTAGTTGGCGACGTCACTGGCACAGGGCCTCTCATAGTACGCAAAAGTGTTGCTGCCGGTGGGAGGCGCCCCCGCCGTGCAAACACACCGCTGTACTTTGAGGGGCCCTGTGCCAGTGCCAATGCCAACGAGTGGGCCCCCCCTGCTTGCTCAGGATCTCAGCACTTGCAAAGTTGAAATACTTACCTCTCCCTGCTCCACTGCCGTGACGTGTTCCAGATTTCCTGGGCCCACTAATTACTTGAACCAGCCCTACCCCCCACAACTTTAGCCAAATGACCCCCAATTTCAAATGCCTTCCAATTATTATAAGGTAAATTACGATTGACAAGCTTCTGTAACAAGAATGGATGTTTTTGCCATTAAAATGGGCAGTGTAGGTGTTTTCCTGGCCTCCACTCACTGCCGACTATGCTCCCCCATTGACTTGCATTGGGTTTCGTGTTTCGGGCGATACCCGACTTTTCGCGATAATCGGCCGATTCCACTCGACTCGACTTCTAAGATAGTCGGGTTTCACGAAACACGAAAAAGGTCAAGGTCGCTCAACTCTAACTTCACCCCATCACCTGAGGAAGGAAACTCAGAAGCCGCAGTACCACTCACATCCACCAACGGAAGCTCATAGACAGAATCAGCTGAAGTACCACTTGTGACCACAGGAGGGAGCTCTGCCACAGAATTCACAACAGGGGGCATACTCGTTGGCGACGTCACTGGCACAGGGCACCTCATAGTACGCAAAAGTGTCTCTGGCAGTGGGAGGCGCCACCCGCCATCAAACACACCGCCGTACTATGAGGGGCCCTGTTGTGAATTCTGCTTTTGGGCTCCCTCCGGTGGTTGTAGGTGGTAATGCAGTTGTCCCAGGGCTGCAGTCATGGTCAGGTGTTTCTGCTGATTGCAATTCTGACTGGGGTATTTAGGTTTGCAGGATTCATTAGTCCTTGCCAGTTGTCAATGGTTCTTGGGAGGTGTTGGACCTCTGTCTGGTTTCTCCTGCTTAGCTGCCAATTCAGCAAAGATAAGTGTCTGGTTTTTTTTCTATGGCACACATGCTGTGTGCTGGATTTTTGATTGTATTTCTGCTCTGTGTGTAGGATTCTCTGGAGTTGCAGATATACGTTCCACGTCTTTAGTTAGATGGAGGAATTTTTTGTATAATCTGCTGTGGATATTTTTGGAAGGGTTTTAATACTGACCGCACAGAACTCTGTCCTATCCTTTCCTATTTTAGCTAGAGTGGCCTCTTTTGCTAAATCCTGTTTTCTGCCTACGTGTGTCTTTCCTCTCCTACTCACAGTCAATATTCATGGGGGGCTGCCTATCCTTTGGGGTTCTGCTCTGAGGCAAGATAGTATTCCTATTTCAATCTATAGGGGTGTTTAGTTCTCTGGCTGTGACGAGGTGTCTAGGGTTTGTTAGGCACACCCCACGGCTACTTCTAGTTGCGATGTCAGATCAGGATTTGCGATCAGTACAGTTACCACCTACTCCAGTGAAAGTTATTCATGTGGCTCCAAGGTCACCGGATTATAACAGTACAACTGGCCCATAATGAGTTAAATGCATCTCAGAAGAAGGGAAGAAAGGTGTTGAGCAATTTTTTTTTCTGCAGTCTGCTTTGTCTTTTCTTCCCTCTTTATCTCTGGGTGGCTGAGGAGCCTTGTGCAAGCATGAATGTTCAGGAATTAGCTTCTCGTGTAGACCAGCTTGCTGCGAGGATAGAGGGTATTTCTGATTATATTGTTCAAACTCCTGTTTTAGAGCTGAAGATTCCTACTCCTGATTTGTTTTTTGGTGACAGGTCCACATTTTTGAGTTTTAAAAACAACTGTAAACTGTTTTTTGCTCTGAGACCTCGATTCTCTGGTGATTCCATTCAGCGGGTTAATATCGTAATCTCCCTGCTGCGTGGCGATCCACAGGATTGGGCATTTTCCCTGGAATCTGGGAATCCGGCTTTGCTTAATGTAGACTCCTTTTTTCAGGCTTTAGGATTATTATATGATGAACCTAATTCTGTGGATCAAGCGGAGAAGACCTTGCTGGCCCTGTCTCAGTGTCAAGAAGCGGCAGAATTGTATTGTCAGAAATTTAGAAAATGGTCTGTGTTGACTAAATGGAATGATGATGCTTTGGTGGCAATTTTCAGAAAGGGTCTTTCTGAATCCATTAAAGATGTTATGGTGGGGTTTCCCACGCCTTTCGGTCTGAGTGATTCTATGTCACTGGCCATTCAGATTGATCGGCGCTTGCGGGAGCTCAGAACTGTGCGCGCTGTGGCGTTGTCCTCAGAGTAGATTCCTGAGCCAATGCAGTGTGATAGGATTCTGTATAGAACGGAACGACAAGGATTCAGACGTCAGAATAGGTTGTGTTATTATTGTGGCGACGCTTCTCATGTCATTTCAGTCTGCCCAAAGCGGACAAAGAGGATCGCTAGTTCATTTACCATCAGCACTGTACAACCTAAATTTCTGTTATCTGTGTCCTTGATCTGCTCATTGTCATCATTTTCTGTCATGGCGTTTGTGGATTCAGGCGCCGCCTTGAACTTAATGGACTTTGAGTTTGCCAGGCGTTGTGGTTTTCCCTTGCAGCCTTTGCAGAACCCTATTCCTTTAAGGGGCATTGATGCTACACCCTTGGCTAAAAATAAGCCCCAGTTTTGGACACAGGTGACCATGCGCATGGCGCCAGCCCATCAGGAGGATTTTCGATTTCTGGTGTTGCATAATTTGCATGATGCTATCGTGCTGGGTTTTCCGTGGTTGCAGCTACATAATCCTGTGTTGGTTTGGAAGTCTATGTCTGTGACTAGTTGGGGTTGTCAGGGGGTTCATAATGATGTTCCTTTGATGTCAATCTCCTCTTCTTCCTCTTCTGAAATTCCTGAGTTTTTGTCTGATTTTCAGGATGTATTCGATGAGTCCAAGTCCAGTTTCCTTCCACCGCACAGAGACTGCGATTGTGCTATTGACTTGATTCCAGGCTGTAAGTTTCCTAAGGGTCGACTTTTCAACTTGTCTGTGCCTGAACATACCGCCATGCGGAGCTATATTAAGGAGTCTTTGGAGAAAGGGCATATTCGGCCATCTTCTTCACCATTGGGAGCGGGATTCTTTTTTGTTGCTAAAAAAGATGGCTCCTTGAGACCCTGTATTGATTATCGCCTCTTGAATAAGATCACGGTCAAGTTTCAATACCCTTTACCTTTGCTTACCGATTTATTTGCTAGGATTAAGGGAGCTAGTTGGTTTACGAAGATTGACCCTCGGGGGGCATATAATCTTGTTCGTATTAAGCAGGGTGATGAATGGAAAACTGCGTTTAACACGCCCGAAGGCCATTTTGAAAACCTAGTGATGCCATTCGGGCTCACTAATGCTCCATCTGTTTTTCAGTCCTTCATGCATGATATCTTCCAGACTTATATTGATAAGTTCTTGATTGTATATTTGGACGATATTTTGATTTTTTCTGATGATTGGGAGTCTCATGTGGAACAGGTCAGGATGGTATTTCAGATCCTTCGTGACAATGCTTTGTTTGTGAAAGGGTCTAAGTGTCTCTTTGGGGTGCAGAAAGTTTCTTTTTTGGGCTTCATTTTTTCTCCCCCGTCTATAGAGATGGATCCGGTTAAGGTTCAGGCCATTCATGATTGGATTCAGCCCACATCCGTGAAGAGCCTTCAGAAATTTTTGGGTTTTGCAAATTTTTATCGCCGTTTCATTGCTAATTTTTCCAGCGTGGTTAAACCCTTGACCGATTTGATGAAGAAAGGCGCTGATGGGGCGAATTGGTCCTCTGCGGCTGTCTCTGCCTTTCAGGAGCTTAAACGTCATTTTACTTCTGCTCTGGTGTTGCGCCAACCGGATGTTTCTCTTCCGTTTCAGGTTGAGGTTGATGCTTCTTAGATTGGGGCAGGGGCCGTTTTGTCCCAGAGGGATCCTGTTGGTTCCTTAATGAAACCGTGTGCCTTCTTTTCCCGTAAGTTTTCGCCTGCTGAGCGCAATTATGATGTCGGCAATTGGGAGTTGTTGGCTATGAAGTGGGCATTTGAGGAGTGGCGACATTGGCTTGAGGGAGCTAAGCATCGTATTGTGGTCTTGACCGATCATAAGAATTTGATTTACCTCGAGTCTGCCAAACGGCTGAATCCTAGACAGGCTCGATGGTCCTTGTTTTTTTCCCGTTTTGATTTCTTGGTCTCGTACCTTCCAGGTTCTAAGAACATTTAGGCTGATACCATCTCTAGGAGTTTTTTGCCTGATTCTCCTGAGGTCTTGGAACCGGTCGGTATTCTGAAAGAAGGGGTGGTCCTTTCTGCCATTTCCCCTGATTTACGACAGGTTCTTCAGGAATTTCAGGCTGACAAACCTGACCGCTGTCCTGTGGGGAAACTGTTTGTTCCTGACAGATGGACTAGTAGAGTGATTTCTGAGGTTCACTGTTCCGTGTTGGTTGGTCATCCAGGCATTTTTGGTACCAGAGACTTGGTTGGTAGGTCCTTTTGGTGGCCTTCTTTGTCGCGTGATGTGCGTTCTTTTGTGCAGTCCTGTGGGACTTGTGCGCGGGCCAAGCCTTGTTGTTCCCGTGCTAGTGGGTTGCTTTTGCCATTGCCGGTCCCTGAGAGGCCCTGGACACATATTTCTATGGATTTTATTTCGTATCTTCCGGTTTCCCAGAGGATGCCGGTTATCTGGGTTGTTTGTGACCGGTTCTCTAAGATGGTTCATTTGGTGCCTTTGCCTAAATTGCCTTCCTCTTCGGATTTGGTCCATTGTTTTTTCAGCATGTGGTTCATTTGCATGGTATTCCGGAGAATATTGTGTCCGACAGAGGTTCCCAGTTTGTTTCTAGGTTTTGGCGGGCCTTTTGTGCTAGGCTGGGCATTGATTTGTCTTTTTCTTCTGCATTTCATCCTCAGACAAATGGTCAGACTGAGCGAATTAATCAGACTTTGGAGACTTATTTGAGATGCTTTGTGTCTGCTGATCAGGATGATTGGGTGGCTTTCTTGCCATTGGCCGAATTTGCCCTTAATAATCGGGCTAGTTCGGCTACTTTGGTTTCGCCTTTCTTTTGTAATTTTGGTTTTCTTCTGGGCAGGTTGAGCCTTCTGACTGTCCTGGTGTGGATTCTGTGGTTGACAGGTTGCAGCAGATTTGGGCTCATGTGGTAGACAATTTGGTGTTGTCTCAGGAGGAGGCTCAACGTTTTGCTAACCGTCATCGATGTGTTCGTTCCCGGCTTCGGGTTGGGGATCTGGTCTGGTTGTCTTCCCGTCATGTTCCTATGAAGGTTTCTTCTCCTAAGTTTAAGCCTCGGTTTATTGGTCCTTACAGGATTTCTGAGATTATTAATCCGGTGTCTTTTCGACTGGAGCTTCCGGCCTCTTTTACGATCCATAATGTCTTCCATAGATCTTTATTGCGGAAATATGTGGAGCCCGTTGTTCCCTCTGTTGATCCTCCGCCCCCTGTGTTGGTTGATGGGCAGTTGGAATATGTTGTTGAGAAGATTTTGGACTCCCATTTTTCGAGGCGGAGGCTTCAGTACCTTGTCAAATGGAAGGGTTATGGCCAAGAGGATAATTCTTGGGTTTTTGCCTCTGATGTCCATGCCGCTGATTTGGTTCGTGCCTTTCATCTGGCTCGTCCTGATCGGCCTGGGGGCTATGGTGAGGGTTCGGGGACCCCTCCTCAAGGGGGGGGTACTGTTGTGAATTCTGCTTTTGGGCTCCCTCCGGTGGTTGTGGGTGGTAATGCAGTTGTCCCAGGGCTGCAGTCATGGTCAGGTGTTTCTGCTGATTGCAATTCTGACTGGGGTATTTAGGTTTGCAGGATTCATTAGTCCTTGCCAGTTGTCAATGGTTCTTGAGAGGTGTTGGACCTCTGTCTGGTTTCTCCTGCTTAGCTGCCAATTCAGCAAAGATAAGTGTCTGTTTTTTTTTCTATGGCACACATGCTGTGTGCTGGATTTTTGATTGTATTTCTGCTCTGTGTGTAGGATTCTCTGGAGTTGCAGATATACGTTCCACGTCTTTAGTTAAATGGAGGAATTTTTTGTATAATCTGCTGTGGATATTTTTGGAAGGGTTTTAATACTGACCGCACAGAATTCCCCCCCCCCCCTGCTTGCTCAGGACCACAGCACTTGCAAAGTTGAAATACTTACCTCTCCCTGCTCCACCTCTGTGATGTATTCCGCTTTTCCTGGGCCCACAAAAATCTTGAGCCAGCCCTACCCCCCACAACTTTAGCCAAATGACCCCCAGTTTTCAATGCCTAACTATTATTATAAAGTAAATTAAGATTGACAAGCTTAAGAAATAAGAATTGATGTTTTTGGCATTAAAATGGGCACTGTAGGTGATTTCCTGTCCTCCACTCACTGCCGACTTTGATTCCCCATTGACTTGCATTGGGTTTCATGTTTTAATCGGCCCCCGACTTTCGCAATTCTCGGCCGATTTCACCCGACCCGACTTTTGACAGTCGGGTTTTGCGAAACCCGACTCAATCCGAAAAAAGTAAAAGTCACTCAACTCTACTCCAGATAGGTGCATTGATGAAGTTTATTGTAAAAAGGAATCCAGAATGGTAATATACCTTCGTCAGTACACAAACTGTAATGTTGAGGCTGCTAGGAGCTCAGCGCTTGTGTGATGCTGTAGATCCACCGCTAGTAAAATGCAGGAGAGCGCTCTTTGTGCACCCACCCACAGAAGAGCTGTGGCTATATTCTATAAAAAATACATCCACAACGTTAATGATGACAGTTTTAAAGACTGTCCTTTGAGAAAACAGATAAACCCCTTCACCTCCTGGCCATTTTCTTTTTTTAATTTTTGTTTTGTACATTTCTGTCAAAATGTCTATATTAGGGCTTATTTTTTGCAGGAAAAGTTGTGGTTTTAAAAAGCACTATTCATTTTACCAAACATTGTACTGAAAAATTGAAAAATTGCAAAAAAAAAGTGTAATTCCAGAATTGTTTAATTTTTGTTTTTATTTACTATGTCCACTACAAGGTAAAACTGACATGGCAATATGATTACCCAGGTCAATACAAGTATTCGGATACCAAACATTTATATTTTTTTAAGTGGTCAAAAATTTTTTGTTAATTTGAAAACAAATATTTCCTTTGTCACCATATTCTGAGACCTGAAATGTTTTCATTTTTCCAGATACGGAACTGCTTGAAGGCTTATTTTTTGCACACTGAACTGACGTTTTTACTGATATCATTTGAGCGCAGAAACAATGTTTTTATCACATCTTATTGCATTTTATTTCAAAAAATGCAATTATAACGTTTCAATTTTTTTTTTCATTAGATCGGACATTTCTTAACATCAACACTGCTATGTATAGCAGATATCACGATCTCTTATGAACACCAGCCATAAGCCAGCATTAACAGGAGAATCATAATGACAGGCACGACGGCCTTCAGCAGTTTCCCGGCCATAATGACAACTCATCTGCACCACATGATCTTGTCATGGGCGGATAAATGGGAGCATGAAATGACATGGACCCCTCTCAGCGTGTGATAATTTCCACTGTAAGAAAATGACAGCGGATTTAACAGGTTAACATTCGAGGGCTTAAATGCTGAGTTCGCATCTTTCCCGACTCATGACGGCTGATTTAATCAACGATTATGTGTCTTTAACAGAGGTCCATGGCTGTTGAAGGCACATGATGGCTAATTAAATTAGTGTTTTGAAAGATGTGGGCTGAGCGTGTGAGCCCGTATCAAAGGCAGGGACATGAAATATGACAAAAATGTCATATAACGTGAAGGGGTTAATAATCCAAAAAGTGTGACTCTTTTGTTCAGTGGCATAAATTACAGCTTAATTACTGAAGTTATCTTTTGGGACCTTTTATGCATCAGGTATCAGCTGCAACCCCTAGACCCACATTAATTTTTCCCCTGCTGGTCTCCAACCTTACTCTTATGCGCTCAGTTAAGACCATAACACTTATCAGTCAATAACTCTGAGAGAGAAATATAAACACCATAACCATTGAGCTGTAGTTTAAGGGACTTATCTATTGCCCCCTAGAGCTACCTTGTGCATCAGAAGTGAGTAGCGCTGATGACAATACATACTTGTACAACAACCAAGAGGCACACACAATGAAGCATTATCATGAACAGGACCTAAGGACAATACCTGCAATAATCGGGAGATTGTAATTAATAAAGTGAAGCTTGTTCTGTTAATGCAACACCGTGTTATAATAGAACAACAGAATATCAGCATTGAATCAATGCAATTCATACTGTTAAAGTGAAACCATGCCATTATCAAGGTGTAAAAGTTCCTAATAAGGATGGTTCCAGTACACAGTAAGCGCCATATGATTTATCATATGTTAAAGTTTGACATATGGATACAATACCCAATGTATCAAATGTCAGGTCAATAAGTAATTATCACCAACCTTTAATCCTGTGATCTTATTGTAGTTGTACATATGTCTTCATCACTTTGCTGTATTGTTTTTTTAGCCAGTGCCTACTAAAACTTAACTGTTTGCAAAGCAGAATGCAAAATGAGCTAATTGTCTCTTCAGAGAGGAAGAGGACTAGAACTCTAGTGTCACCTATTGGAAGTAGCAATCCTAAAAGTCAATGTCAACCTTTTAACGAGCCTTATCACATGACTTAGGGTAAAAGCCACAACCAGTATCTCAAATTGCAGACACTGTGTTTTGGGGTACTGCCCCTCGTCAGTGAAAAGTGTGAGATCTGGTTTGACTGTGTGAGAGTCGTCTGACCGAGATCCAATAAGTATTGTATCTGAAGCGCCCGCTAGGGCCTAGGGTACTCGAGCCAGGTCCGGTGGTTGTAAAAGGAGTGGTCATGGTGGCAGTGAACCGGTCCATGGCCATGGATGTCCAAGTAAAAGGAAAGGACTTTAAAGGGGTTACTTGAATAAAGAGTGTTCGTGACGCCACCTGTGGTATTCAGTCGGGAATAACTGACACTGATTAATGGGGTCCTCTGGGGGTGATGGCACTACAGCAAGGATGGTATGGCTTCCCACAGGTGAAGCTGGGTCCCCAGGGCTCCCGATGTAATAAGCAAAGATGGTGTGGTGCCAGAAAGAATCAGAGGGCACAAGGTTGCAGTCTCTTTACCCGTTCACTGGTGGTGAAAAGTCACAGTCCAGGGTACTGGTAACAGGTGATGGTGAGGTCCAGGCAGCCTGGAAACATTTAGGGATGCCCTTAGCCATGTGGGATTAGGAGCCTTCCTTGCTGTGCTGTAAGGTGCAATCCTTGCTGTCTATGGCTTCTTACAAGGTCCTCTCTCTTTCTCTCTCTGTGTCCTAGGACAGTACCCGCATAGCAGGCAGAGCGAGACTTTTTACAGGTGTCTGAATTTACTGTGACTCCGGGCTCTGGGTGCTGCTGTTCCTTTGGGTGTAGATGTGGGCAAGTAACTTCCAATCTCCTGCCCTCCAGTTTCTGCTGTGAGGCATACAGTCCCACACAGCGTCGGACTCCTGGTGTCCGGTTCCCGCACATCAGCATGGAGGGAGCCCAGTCACGGGTCTCCTCCAGGTCCTCACTTCTCCTGTGCACCTTCCTCCTACACACTCTACAGACTACTTAACTCTTCCTCCAAGCCAGAACATATATCTAGGGCAGCTCCCCTGAAACCGGGTCCAGAGCTCCTGCTTATGGCCTGGAGACAGAACATGTTGCATGTGCAAATTACCTGTTAAAGGGATCCTCTTTGTTTCCAGGCATGGCATCACCCTCCCCAAAAGGAAGGCAATACCACTGTGGTACCCAAACTCCTGGGGTGCCACATCCCCACTCGTTAAATCCAGTACTCCGAGACTGGGAAAAGAAACAAAAATAATAACAGGTTAGATTGCAAACATTTTTGAAATCATAACAACAGGTTAAATAAACTTTTTCTTCCCCTTGTGGGAGGTTTCTTCCACTGAACATTGCAAAACATTATTTACAAGAGTACAACTGGTCTTATACCAGAATGTCCTTGTTAATCAACTGTAATGATGCGAGGGACCCGTTCTAAACCCCTAACGTAGGTCTCGGCCGGGCTGCAAGGCATAAATATCCAGACCTATCATCAGCCACGTCAAACAGTTTTCCTTCTAGTCTTTGGAAACAAACAGGGTTCTACTCACGCTGCCAGATGTTGTGAATTCTGTGGCTGAATTCACTCCTGTGGTCACAAGTGGTACTGCAGCTTCTGAGCTTCCTCCCTCAGGTGTTCTGGTGAGCTCGTTAACTGCTTCGTTACTTAACTCCGCCTGATGCTGCTATCCTTGCTCCTTGTCAATGTTTCAGTGTTGGATCTGAGCTTCTCCTGATTGTTCCTGTGACCTGCTGCTCTGTATAGCTAAGTGCTTTTTGCTTTTTTGTTGCTTTTTTTCTGTCCAGCTTGTCTTTTGTTTTGCTGGAAGCTCTGAGACGCAAAGGGTGTACCGCCGTGCCGTTAGTTCGGCACGGTGGGTTTTTTTTGCCCCCTTTGCGTGGTTTTGCTTTAGGGTTTTTTGTAGACTGCAAAGTTCGCTTTACTGTCCTCGCTCTGTCCTAGAATATCGGGCCCCACTTTGCTGAATCTATTTCATTCCTACGTTTTGTCTTTTCATCTTACTCACAGTCATTATATGTGGGGGGCTGCCTTTTCCTTTGGGGAATTTCTCTGGGGCAAGTCAGGCCTATTTTTCTATCTTCAGGCTAGCTAGTTTCTTAGGCTGTGCCGAGTTGCCTAGGTAGTTGTTAGGCGCAATCCACAGCCGCTTTTAGTTGTGTTTAGGATAGGATCAGGTGTGCAGTCTACAGAGTTTCCACGTCTCAGAGCTCGTTCTTGTATTTTTGGGTATTTGTCAGATCACTGTGTGCGCTCTGATCGCTAAGCACACTGTGTTTCTGGATTGCCTTCATAACACCTGTCATTAGCAAACATAACAGTACAAGGAGCCTAACTAATGATTCTCAATAGAGGGAAAGAAAAAGTTCTGACATCATTTTTTTTTTTTTTTTTTTTCTGCTCTGTGTTCACTTTTTTTTTTTTCCCCTAGACATTTGGGTGATTCTGGACACAGGTGTGGACATGGATATTCAGGGTCTGTGCTCTTCAATGGATAATCTCGTTATAAATGTACAAAAAATTCAAGATACTATTGATCAGAAATCTATGTTAGAACCAAGAATTCCTATTCCTGATTTGTTTTTTGGAGATAGAACTAAGTTTCTAAGTTTCAAAAATAATTGTAAGCTATTTCTGGCCTTGAAACCTCATTCTTCTGGTAATCCTATTCAACAGGTTTTGATTATTATTTCTTTTTTGCGCGGCGACCCTCAAGACTGGGCATTTTCTCTTGCGCCAGGAGACCCTGCATTGAGTATTGTCGATGCGTTTTTCCTGGCGCTCGGATTGCTGTACGATGAGCCTAATTCAGTGGATCAGGCTGAGAAAAATTTGCTGGCTTTGTGCCAGGGTCAGGATGATATAGAAGTATATTGTCAGAAATTTAGGAAATGGTCAGTACTCACTCAGTGGAATGAATCTGCGCTGGCAGCTTTGTTCAGAAAGGGTCTCTCTGAGGCTCTTAAGGATGTCATGGTGGGATTTCCTATGCCTGCTGGTTTGAATGAGTCTTTGTCTTTGGCCATTCAGATCGGTCGACGCTTGCGCGAGCGTAAATCTGTGCACCATTTGGCGGTACTGCCTGAGGTTAAACCTGAGCCTATGCAGTGCGATAGGACTATGACTAGAGTTGAACGGCAGGAATACAGACGTCTGAATGGTCTGTGTTTCTACTGTGGTGATTCCACTCATGCTATTTCTGATTGTCCTAAGCGCACTAAGCGGTCCGCTAGGTCTGCCGTCATTGGTACTGTACAGTCCAAATTCCTTCTGTCCATTACCTTGATATGCTCTTTGTCGTCGTTTTCTGTCATGGCGTTTGTGGATTCGGGCGCTGCCCTGAATCTGATGGATTTGGATTATGCTAAACGTTGTGGGTTTTTCTTGGAGCCTTTGCGGTGTCCTATTCCATTGAGAGGAATTGATGCTACACCTTTGGCCAAGAATAAACCTCAATACTGGGCCCAGCTGACCATGTGCATGGCTCCTGCACATCAGGAAGTTATTCGCTTTCTGGTGTTGCATAATCTGCATGATGTGGTCGTGTTGGGGTTGCCATGGCTACAAACCCATAATCCAGTATTGGATTGGAATTCCATGTCGGTATCCAGCTGGGGTTGTCAGGGGGTACATGGTGATGTTCCATTTTTGTCGATTTCGTCATCCACCCCGTCTGAGGTCCCAGAGTTCTTGTCTGATTATCAGGATGTATTTGAAGAGCCCAAGTCCGATGCTCTACCTCCGCATAGGGATTGTGATTGTGCTATCAATTTGATTCCTGGTAGTAAATTCCCTAAAGGTCGATTATTTAATTTATCCGTGCCCGAACACGCCGCTATGCGCAGTTATGTGAAGGAATCCCTGGAGAAGGGACATATTCGCCCATCGTCATCACCACTGGGAGCAGGGTTCTTCTTTGTAGCCAAGAAGGATGGTTCGCTGAGACCGTGTATTGATTACCGCCTTCTTAATAAGATCACTGTTAAATTTCAGTATCCCTTGCCATTGTTATCTGACTTGTTTGCTCGGATTAAGGGGGCTAGTTGGTTCACTAAGATAGATCTTCGTGGTGCGTATAATCTGGTGAGAATCAGGCAAGGAGATGAATGGAAAACTGCATTCAATACGCCCGAGGGTCATTTTGAGTATCTAGTGATGCCGTTCGGACTTGCCAATGCTCCATCTGTGTTTCAGTCTTTTATGCATGACATCTTCCGTGAGTATCTGGATAAATTCCTGATTGTTTACTTGGATGACATTTTGATCTTCTCAGATGATTGGGAGTCTCATGTGAAGCAGGTCAGAATGGTTTTTCAGGTCCTGCGTGCTAACTCTTTGTTTGTGAAGGGATCAAAGTGTCTCTTCGGTGTGCAGAAAGCTTCATTTTTGGGGTTCATCTTTACCCCTTCTACTATCGAGATGGATCCAGTTAAGGTCCAAGCCATCCAGGATTGGATTCAGCCGACATCTCTGAAAAGTCTGCAAAAGTTCCTGGGCTTTGCTAATTTTTATCGTCGCTTCATCTGTAATTTTTCTAGCATTGCCAAACCATTGACCGATTTGACCAAGAAGGGTGCTGATTTGGTTAATTGGTCTTCTGCTGCTGTGGAAGCTTTTCAGGAGTTAAAGCGTCGTTTTTGTTCTGCCCCTGTGTTGTGTCAGCCAGATGTTTCTCTTCCGTTCCAGGTCGAGGTTGATGCTTCTGAGATTGGAGCAGGGGCGGTTTTGTCACAGAGAGGTTCTGATTGCTCAGTGATGAAACCATGTGCTTTCTTTTCCAGGAAGTTTTCGCCCGCTGCGCGTAATTATGATGTGGGCAATCGAGAGTTGCTGGCCATCAAGTGGGCATTCGAGGAGTGGCGTCATTGGCTTGAAGGAGCTAAGCATCGCGTGGTGGTATTGACTGATCATAAGAACTTGACTTATCTCGAGTCTGCCAAGCGCTTGAGTCCTAGACAGGCCCGTTGGTCGTTATTTTTTGCCCGCTTCGACTTTGTGATTTCGTACCTTCCGGGCTCTAAAAATGTGAAGGCGGATGCTCTGTCTAGGAGTTTTGTGCCCGACTCTCCGGGTTTATCTGAGCCAGCGGGTATCCTCAAGGAAGGAGTCATTGTGTCTGCCATCTCCCCTGATTTGCGGCGGGTGCTGCAAAAATTTCAGGCGAATAAACCTGATCGTTGTCCAGCAGAGAAACTGTTCGTCCCTGATAGGTGGACTAATAAACTTATCTCTGAACTTCATTGTTCGGTGTTGGCTGGTCATCCTGGAATCTTTGGTACCAGAGAGTTAGTGGCTAGATCCTTCTGGTGGCCATCTCTGTCACGGGATGTACGTACTTTTGTGCAGTCCTGTGGGATTTGTGCTAGGGCTAAGCCCTGCTGTTCTCGTGCCAGTGGGTTGCTTTTGCCCTTGCCGGTCCCAAAGAGGCCTTGGACACATATTTCGATGGATTTCATTTCTGACCTTCCCGTTTCTCAAAAGATGTCAGTCATTTGGGTGGTCTGTGATCGCTTTTCTAAGATGGTCCATCTGGTGCCCTTGGCTAAATTGCCTTCCTCCTCTGATTTGGTACCTTTGTTCTTTCAGCATGTGGTTCGGTTGCATGGCATTCCTGAGAATATTGTTTCTCACAGAGGTTCCCAGTTTGTTTCAAGGTTTTGGCGAGCCTTTTGTGGTAGGATGGGCATTGACCTATCCTTTTCCTCGGCTTTCCATCCTCAGACTAATGGCCAGACCGAACGAACCAATCAGACCTTGGAAACATATCTGAGATGTTTTGTTTCTGCAGACCAGGATGATTGGGTGTCCTTTTTGCCGTTGGCTGAGTTCGCCCTTAATAATCGGGCCAGCTCGGCTACCTTGGTTTCTCCATTTTTTGCAATTCTGGGTTCCATCCTCGTTTCTCTTCAGGACAGGTTGAGTCTTCGGACTGTCCTGGTGTGGATTCTGTGGTGGATAGGTTGCAGCAGATCTGGACTCAGGTAGTGGACAATTTGATCTTGTCCCAGGAGAAAGCTCAACTTTTCGCTAATCGCAGACGCCGTGTGGGTCCCCGACTTCGTGTTGGGGATCTGGTTTGGTTATCTTCTCGTCATATTCCTATGAAGGTTTCCTCTCCTAAATTTAAACCTCGTTTTATTGGTCCGTATAGGATTTCTGAGGTTCTCAATCCTGTGTCTTTTCGTTTGACCCTCCCAGACTCCTTTTCCATACATAATGTATTCCATAGGTCGTTGTTGCGGAGATACGTGGCACCTATGGTTCCATCTGTTGAGCCTCCTGCCCCGGTTTTGGTGGAGGGGGAATTGGAGTGTATTGTGGAGAAGATTTTGGATTCTCGTGTTTCTAGACGGAAACTCCAGTATCTGGTTAAATGGAAGGGTTATGCTCAGGAAGATAATTCCTGGGTATTTGCCTCTGATGTTCATGCTTCCGATCTTGTTCGTGCCTTTCATGTGGCTCATCCTGGTCGGCCTGGGGGCTCTGGTGAGGGTTCGGTGACCCCTCCTCAAGGGGGGGGTACTGTTGTGAATTCTGTGGCTGAATTCACTCCTGTGGTCACAAGTGGTACTGCAGCTTCTGAGCTTCCTTCCTCAGGTGTTCTGGTGAGCTCGTTAACTGCTTCGTTACTTAACTCCGCCTGATGCTGCTATCCTTGCTCCTTGTCAATGTTTCAGTGTTGGATCTGAGCTTCTCCTGATTGTTCCTGTGACCTGCTGCTCTGTATAGCTAAGTGCTTTTTTGCTGCTTTTTTTCTGTCCAGCTTGTCTTTTGTTTTGCTGGAAGCTCTGAGACACAAAGGGTGTACCGCCGTGCCGTTAGTTCGGCACGGTGGGTTTTTTTTGCCCCCTTTGCGTGGTTTTGCTTTAGGGTTTTTTGTAGACTGCAAAGTTCGCTTTACTGTCCTCGCTCTGTCCTAGAATATCGGGCCCCACTTTGCTGAATCTATTTCATTCCTACGTTTTGTCTTTTCATCTTACTCACAGTCATTATATGTGGGGGGCTGCCTTTTCCTTTGGGGAATTTCTCTGGGGCAAGTCAGGCCTATTTTTCTATCTTCAGGCTAGCTAGTTTCTTAGGCTGTGCCGAGTTGCCTAGGTAGTTGTTAGGCGCAATCCACAGCCGCTTTTAGTTGTGTTTAGGATAGGATCAGGTGTGCAGTCTACAGAGTTTCCACGTCTCAGAGCTCGTTCTTGTATTTTTGGGTATTTGTCAGATCACTGTGTGCGCTCTGATCGCTAAGCACACTGTGTTTCTGGATTGCCTTCATAACACCTGTCATTAGCAAACATAACAGCCAGAGCTTGGTAAAACTAATAAGATTCACCTTAGGAGGTGCCAACTATTTACAAGGAAAGTTTTTAGGTAATTCACCATCCATTACCCTATTGTCCATTTAAACTTTCAATAAGCAAAATTAAACATTTTTAAACAGGTTACAATTATTTGCATCTTATGTCTTAGTCCCTGTATCGGGCTGGAATCTGACGTCTGGTATTATGGGTAGATCTAAGCAGCACAGGTACTGAGGGTGATCTGACTGGATTCACTAGACTTGCTATCACCGGTTTTGTGTCTTATGGCTACGCTACTGGTGATTGAATGTAGCACAGGTGCACCTGATCTCCTACTTGTAGTTCTGCTCACTGTGGGCATGACAGATTCACCGATAACAGGGAGTAACATAGTAACATAGTAACATAGTTAATAAGGCCGAAAAAAGACATTTGTCCATCCAGTTCAGCCTATATTCCATCATAATAAATCCCCAGATCTACGTCCTTCTACAGAACCTAATAATTGTATGATACAATATTGTTCTGCTCCAGGAAGACATCCAGGCCTCTCTTGAACCCCTCGACTGAGTTTGCCATCACCACCTCCTCAGGCAAGCAATTCCAGATTCTCACTGCCCTAACAGTAAAGAATCCTCTTCTATGTTGGTGGAAAAACCTTCTCTCCTCCAGACGCAAAGAATGCCCCCTTGTGCCCGTCACCTTCCTTGGTATAAACAGATCCTCAGCGAGATATTTGTATTGTCCCCTTATATACTTATACATGGTTATTAGATCGCCCCTCAGTCGTCTTTTTTCTAGACTAAATAATCCTAATTTGGCTAATCTATCTGGGTATTGTAGTTCTCCCATCCCCTTTATTAATTTTGTTGCCCTCCTTTGTACTCTCTCTAGTTCCATTATATCCTTCCTGAGCACCGGTGCCCAAAACTGGACACAATACTCCATGTGCGGTCTAACTAGGGATTTGCACAGAGGCAGTACAATGCTCTCATCATGTGTATCCAGACCTCTTTTAATGCACCCCATGATCCTGTTTGCCTTGGCAGCTGCTGCCTGGCACTGGCTGCTCCAGGTAAGTTTATCATTAACTAGGATCCCCAAGTCCTTCTCCCTGTCAGATTTACCCAGTGGTTTCCCGTTCAGTGTGTAATGGTGATATTGATTCCTTCTTCCCATGTGTATAACCTTACATTTATCATTGTTAAACCTCATCTGCCACCTTTCAGCCCAAGTTTCCAACTTATCCAGATCGATCTGTAGCAGAATACTATCTTCTCTTGTATTAACTGCTTTACATAGTTTTGTATCATCTGCAAATATCGATATTTTACTGTGTAAACCTTCTACCAGATCATTAATGAATATGTTGAAGAGAACAGGTCCCAATACCGACCCCTGCGGTACCCCACTGGTCACAGCGACCCAGTTAGAGACTATACCATTTAAAACCACTCTCTGCTTTCTATCACTAAGCCAGTTACTAACCCATTTACACACATTTTCCCCCAGACCAAGCATTCTCATTTTGTGTACCAACCTCTTGTGCGGCACGGTATCAAACGCTTTGACTCACTGTGGTCCAGCCTATAGCTTACCTCTTCATAAAAACTGATTAGATTGGTTTGACAGGAGCGATTTCTCATAAACCCATGCTGATATGGAGTTAAACAGTTATTCTCATTGAGATAATCCAGAATAACATCCCTCAGAAACCCTTCAAATATTTTACCAACAATAGAGGTTAGACTTACTGGCCTATAATTTCCAGGTTCACTTTTAGAGCCCTTTTTGAATATTGGCACCACATTTGCTATGCGCGAGTCCTGCGGAACAGACCCCGTCGCTATAGAGTCCCTAAAAATAAGAAATAATGGTGTATCTATTACATTACTCAGTTCTCTTAGTACTCGTGGGTGTATGCCATCCGGACCCGGAGATTTATCTATTTTAATCTTATTTAGCCGGTTTCGCACCTCTTCTTGGGTTAGATTGGTGACCCTTAACCCCTTCCCGACCCATGACGCCACGTAGGCGTCATGAAAGTCGGTGCCAATCCGACCCATGACGCCTATGTGGCGTCATGGAAAGATCGCGTCCCTGCAGATCGGGTGAAAGGGTTAACTCCCATTTCACCCGATCTGCAGGGACAGGGGGAGTGGTAGTTTAGCCCAGGGGGGGTGGCTTCACCCCCTCGTGGCTACGATCGCTCTGATTGGCTGTTGAAAGTGAAACTGCCAATCAGAGCGATTTGTAATATTTCACCTATTATAACTGGTGAAATATTACAATCCAGCCATGGCCGATGCTGAAATATCATCGGCCATGGCTGGAAATACTAATGTGCCCCCACCCCACCGATCGCCCCCGCAGCCCCCCGATCTGGCCGGTACACTGCTCCGGCTCCCCTCCGTCCAGTGCTCCGCTCCCCCCCGTGCTCTTGTCCGCTCCCCCCGTGCTCCAATCACCCCCCGTGCTCCAATCACCCCCTCTGTACTCCGTTCCACCCCCCCGTGCTCCATTCCAGCCCCCCCGTGCTCCGTTCCACGCCCCCCGTGCTCCGTTCCACCCCTCCCGCGCTCCGATTCCCCCCCCGTGCTCCGATCCCCCCCCCGTGGTCCCCCCACCCCATCATACTTACCGATCCAGCCGGGGTCCCGTCCGTCTTCTCCCTGGGCGCCGCCATCTTCCAAAATGGCGGGCGCATGCGCAGTGCGCCCGCCGAATCTGCCGGCCGGCAGATTCGTTCCAAAGTGCATTTTGATCACTGAGATAGATTATATCTCAGTGATCAAAATAAAAAAAATAATAAATGACCCCCTCCCTTTGTCACCCCCATAGGTAGGGACAATAAAAAATAAAGACATTTTTTTTTCCACTAATGTTAGAATAGGGTTAGGGTTAGGGGTAGGGTTAGGGGTAGGGTTAGGGGTAGGGTTAGGGGTAGGGTTAGGGTTAGGGGTAGGGTTAGGGTTAGGGGTAGGGTTAGGGTTAGGGGTAGGGTTAGGGTTAGGGTTAGGGCTAGGGTTAGGGTTTTGGTATGTGCACACGTATTCTGGTCCTCTGCGGATTTTTCCGCTGCGGATTTGATAAATCCGCAGTGCTAAACCGCTGCGGATTTATGGCGGATTTACCGCATTTTTTTCTGCGCATTTCACTGCGGTTTTACAACTGCGATATTGTATCGGAGCAGTTGTAAAACCGCTGCGGAATCCGCACAAAGAAGTGACATGCTGCGGAATGTAAACCCCTGCGTTTCCGTGCAGTTTTTCTGCAGCATGTGTACAGCGATTTTTGTTTCCCGTAGGTTTACATTGAACTGTAAACTCATGGGAAACTGTTGCGGATCCGCAGCGTTTTCCGCAGCGTGTGCACATACCTTTAGAATTAGGCTATGTGCACACTGTGCGGATTTGGCTGCGGATTGGCCGCTGCGGATTCGCAGCAGTATTCCATCAGGTTTACAGTACCATGTAAACATATGAAAAACCAAATCCGCTGTGCCCATGGTGCGGAAAATACCGCGCAGAAACGCTGCGTTGTATTTTCCGCAGCATGTCAATTCTTTGTGCGGATTCCGCAGCGTTTTACACCTGCTCCTCAATAGGAATCCGCAGGTGAAATCCGCACAAAAAACACTGGAAATCCGCGGAAAATCCGCAGGTAAAACGCAGTGCCTTTTACCCGCGGATTTTTCAAAAATGGTGCTGAAAAATCTCACACGAATCCGCAACGTGGGCACATAGGGTTAGGGTTAGGGTTGGAATTAGTGTTGTGGTTAGGGTTGTGATTAGGGTTATGGCTACAGTTGGGATTAGGGTTAGGGTTGGAATTAGGGTTGTGGTTAGGGTTGTGATTAGGGTTATGGCTACAGTTGGGATTAGGGTTAGGGGTGTGTTGGGGTTAGTGTTGGAGTTAGAATTGAGGGGTTACCACTGTTTAGGTATATCAGGGGTCTCCAAACGCAACATGGCGCCACCATTGATTCCAGCCAATCTCGTATTCAAAAAGTCAAATGGTGCTCCCTCACTTCCGAGCCCTGACGTGTGCCCAAACAGTGGTTTACCCCCACATATGGGGTACCAGCATACTCAGGACAAACTGCGCAACAATTACTGGGGTCCAATTTCTCCTGTTACCCTTGTGAATCTAAAAAAATGCTTGCTAAAACATAATTTTTGAGGAAAGAAAAATGATTTTTTATTTTCACAGCTCTGCGTTGTAAGCGTCTGTGAAGCACTTGGGGGTTCAAAGTGCTCACCACATATCTAGATAAGTTCCTTGGGGGGTCTAGTTTCTAAAATGGGGTCACTTGTGGGGGTTTCTACTGTTTAGGCACACCAGGGGCTCTGCAAACGCAACGTGACACCCGCAGACCATTCCATCAAAGTCTGCATTTCAAAAGTCACTACTTCCCTTCTGAGCCCCGACGTGTGCCCAAACAGTGGTTTACCCCCACTCATGGGGTATCAGCGTACTCAGGAGAAACTGGACAACAACTTTTGGGGTCCAATTTCTCCTGTAACCCTTGGGAAAATAAAAAATTCTGGGCTAAATAATTATTTTTGAGGAAAGAAAACGTATTTATTATTTTCACGGCTCTGCATTATAAACTTCTATGAAGCACTTGGGGGTGGGTTCAAAGTGCTCACAACACATCTAGATAAGTTCCTTTCGGGATCTAGTTTCCAAAATGGGGTCACTTGTGGGGGGTTTCTACTGTTTAGGCACATCAGGGGCTCTGCAAACGCAACGTGACGCCCGCAGAGCATTCCATCAAAGTCTGCATTTCAAAACGTCACTACTTCAATTCCAAGCCCCGGCATGTGCCCAAACAGTAGTTTACCCCCACATATGGGGTATCACCGTACTCAGGAGAAACTGGACAACAAATATTGGGGTCAAATTTCTCCTGTTACCCTTGGGAAAATTAAAAAATTCTGGGCTAAATAATTATTTTTGAGGAAAGAAAACGTATTTATTATTTTCACGGCTCTGCATTATAAACTTCTATGAAGCGCTTGGGGGTTCAAAGTGCTCACCACACATCTAGATAAGTTCCTTTCGGGGTCTAGTTTCCAAAATGGGGTCACTTGTGGGGGGTTTCTACTGTTAAGCCACATCAGGGGCTCTGCAAACGCAACGTGACGCCCACAGAGCATTCCATCAAAGTCTGCATTTCAAAACGTCACTACTTCAATTCCGAGCCTCGGCATGTGCCCAAACAGTGGTTTACCCCCACATATGGGGTATCAGCGTACTCAGGAGAAACTGGACAACAACTTTTGGGGTCCAATTTCTTCTGTAACCCTTGGGAAAATAAAAAATTCTGGGCTAAATAATTATTTTTGAGGAAAGAAAACGTATTTATTATTTTCACGGCTCTGCATTATAAACTTCTATGAAGCACTTGGGGGTTTAAAGTGCTCACCACACATCTAGATAAGTTCCTTTGGGGGTCTAGTTTCCAAAATGGGGTCACTTGTGGGGGGTTTCTACTGTTAAGCCACATCAGGGGCTCTGCAAACGCAACGTGACGCCCACAGAGCATTCCATCAAAGTCTGCATTTCAAAACGTCACTACTTCACTTCCGAGCCCCGGCATGTGCCCAAACAGTGATTTACCCCCACATATGGGGTATCAGCGTACTCAGGAGAAACTGGACAACAACTTTTGGGGTCAAATTTCTCCTGTTACCCTTGGGAAAATAAAAAATTGCAGGCTAAAAGATCATTTTTGAGAAAATAATTTTTTTTTTTTATTTTCATGGCTCTGCGTTATAAACTTCTGTGAAGCACTTGGGGGTTCAAAGTCCTCACCACACATCTAGATTAGTTCCTTTGGGGGTCTAGTTTCCAAAATGGTGTCATTTCTGGGGAATCTCCAATGTTTAGGCACACAGGGGCTCTCCAAACGTGACATGGTGTCCGCTAATGATTGGAGCTAATTTTCCATTTAAAAAGCCAAATGGCGTGCCATCCCTTCCGAGCCCTGCCGTGCGCCCAAACAGTGGTTTACCCCAACATATGGGGTATCAGCGTACTCAGGACAAACTGGACAACAATATTTGGGGTCCAATTTCTCCTATTATCCTTGGCAAAATAGGAAATTCCAGGCTAAAAAATCATTTTTGAGGAAAAAAAAATTATATTTTATTTTCATGGCTCTGCGTTATAAACTTCTGTGAAGCACCTGGGGGTTTAAAGTGCTCAATATGCATCTAGATAAGTTCCTTGGGGGGTCTCGTTTCCAAAATGGGGTCACTTGTGGGGGAGCTCCAATGTTTAGGCACACAGGGGCTCTCCAAACGCGACATGGTGTCCGCTAACAATTGGAGCTAATTTTCCATTCAAAAAGTCAAATGGCGCGCCTTCCCTTCCGAGCCCTGCCGAGTGCCCAAACAGTGGTTTACCCCCACATATAAGGTATCGACGTACTCGGGAGAAATTGCCCAACAAATTTTGTGATCCATTTTATCCTATTGCCCATGTGAAAATGAAAAAATTGAGGCGAAAAGAATTTTTTTGTGAAAAAAAAGTACTTTTTCATTTTTACAGATCAATTTGTGAAGCACCTGAGGGTTTAAAGTGCTCACTAGGCATCTAAATAAGTTCCTTGGGGGGTCTAGTTTCCAAAATGGGGTCACTTGTGGGGGAGCGCCAATGTTTAGGCACACAGGAGCTATCCAAACGCGACATGGTGTCCGCTAACGATGGAAATAATTTTTCATTCAAAAAGTCAAATGGCGCTCCTTCCCTTCCGAGCCTTACCATGTGCCCAAACAGTGGTTTACCCCCACATGTGAGGTATTGGTGTACTCAGGAGAAATTGCCCAACACATTTTAGGATCCATTTTATCCTGTTGCCCATGTGAAAATGAAAAAATTGAGGCTAAAAGAATTTTTTTGTGAAAAAAAAGTACTTTTTCATTTTTACGGATCAATTTGTGAAGCACCTGGGGGATCAAAGTGCTCACTATGCATCTAGATAAGTTCCTTGGGGCGTCTAGTTTCCAAAATGGGGTCACTTGTGGGGGAGCTCCAATTTTTAGGCACACGGGGGCTCTCCAAACGTGACATGGTGTCCGCTAAAGAGTGGAGCCAATTTTTGATTCCCTTCCAAGCCCTGCCGTGCGCCCAAACAGTGGTTTACCCCCACATATGAGGTATCAGCGTACTCAGGACAAATTGGACAACAACTTTCGTGGTTCAGTTTCTCCTTTTACCATTGGGAAAATAAAAAAATTGTTGCTAAAAGATAATTTTTGTGACTAAAAAGTTAAATGTTCATTTTTTCCTTCCATGTTGCTTCTGCTGCTGTGAAGCACCTGAAGGGTTAATAAACTTCTTGAATGTGGTTTTGAGTACCTTGAGGGGTGCAGTTTTTAGAATGGTGTCACTTTTGGGTATTTTCAGCCATATAGACCCCTCAAACTGACTTCAAATGTGAGGTGGTCCCTAAAAAAAATGGTTTTGTAAATTTCGTTGTAAAAATGAGAAATCGCTGGTCAAATTTTAACCCTTATAACTTCCTAACAAAAAAAAATTTTGTTTCCAAAATTGTGCTGATGTAAAGTAAACATGTGGGAAATGTTATTTATTAACTATTTTGTGTCACATATCTCTCTGGTTTAACAGAATAAAAATTCAAAATGTGAAAATTGCGAAATTTTCAAAATTTTCGCCAAATTTCTGTTTTTATCACAAATAAACGCAGAATTTATTGACCTAAATTTACCACTAACATGAAGCCCAATATGTCACGAAAAAACAATCTCAGAACCGCTAGGATCCGTTGAAGCGTTCCTGAGTTATTACCTCATAAAGGGACACTGGTCAGAATTGCAAAAAATGGCAAGGTCTTTAAGGTCAAAATAGGCTGGGTCATGAAGGGGTTAATATAGGGTTTTCATTGTTTCTTGGGATTTCACCTAGCATTTCATTTTCCGCCGTGAATACCGTGGAGAAGAAGGTGTTTAATATGTTAGCTTTTTCCTCGTCATCTACAACCATTCTTTCCTCACTATTTTTTAAGGGGCCTACATTTTCAGTTTTTATTCTTTTACTATTGATATAGTTGAAGAACAGTTTGGGATTAGTTTTACTCTCCTTAGCAATGTGCTTCTTTGTTTCCTTTTTGGCAGCTTTAATTAGTTTTTTAGATAAAGTATTTTTCTCCCTATAGTTTTTTAGAGCTTCAATGGTGCCATCCTGCTTTAGTAGTGCAAATGCTTTCTTTTTACTGTTAATTGCCGGTCTTACTTCTTTGTTTAGCCACATTGGGTTTTTCCTATTTCTAGTCCTTTTATTCCCACAAGGTATAAACCGCTTACAGTGCCTATTTAGGATGTTCTTAAACATTTTCCATTTATTATCTGTATTCTTATTTCTGAGGATATTGTCCCAGTCTACCAGATTAAGGGCATCTCTAAGCTGGTCAAACTTTGCCTTCCTAAAGTTCAGTGTTTTTGTGACTCTCTGACAAGTCCCCCTAGTGAAAGACAGGTGAAGCTGTACAATATTGTGGTCGCTATTTCCTAGATGCCCGACCACCTGCAGATTTGTTATTCTGTCAGGTCTATTAGATAGTATTAGGTCTAAAAGTGCTGCTCCTCTGGTTGGATTCTGCACCAATTGTGAAAGATAATTTTTCTTGGTTATTAGCAGAAACCTGTTGCCTTTATGGATTTCACAGGCTTCTGTTTCCCAGTTAATATCCGGGTAGTTAAAGTCCCCCATAACAAGGACCTCATTATGGGTTGCAGCTTCATCTATCTGCTTTAGAAGTAGACTTTCCATGATTTCTGTTATATTTGGGGGTTTGTAACAGACCCCAATGAGAATTTTGTTACCATTTTTCCCTCCATGAATTTCGACCCATATGGACTCGAGTAGAGTAGATTCTCTTGCTCTTCTGCTGATGTGATGTCTGCTGCTTGAGCCCGCAGGTGTAGTCTCTTCTGGTTCAGATTGGTTTTGAGTCACATCTTTATGGTACTTCCAACTGGGGAAAGGTCAAAACGGGCACCACTGTGGCCTGATTTACTTGAGTCCATGACTGGGGAAAATCTTCAAGAACAGTATAGATTCTCTTTTCCTCCTCTTCTGTGGGTTGAGGACTATCTTGGTCTTCCTCCTTGTCTCTCAGATGGTCAGGGCATACCTTCAGATGATCTCTTGATACCGCTGTTGAGGTTTCTCCTCCATCTTTGCTTATGAGACACACCTTGGTGTTATCAAAGTTTGATTGTAAGATGGTGTATTTTTCTGCCTCCCACTAATCATCAAGTTTGTTCATTCTTATTTTCCTCTTTAGAACTTGTTCACCTGGTGACAAGGGAATTGCAGAGGCATGCTGGTTATAGATTCTCTCCTGCCTCTGTTTTGCCTGGGACAGACTTCTTTCCACGCATTCTTGTACTTGTCGATATTTCTGCTGCCGCTCCGTATCCCAATCTACATCTGATAATGTTGTTTCTGGTGTTAGGACTCCCATATCAAAGTCAACAGGTAATTTTCTAGGTCTTCTTCTTATTAGGTAGGCTGAAGTGCAGTTGGTGGAATTCTCTGGGATATGATCATACAGATCTACCAAGTCCAGCAACTTTTCTGGCCACAGGTTTCTCTCTTCCAAAGGCAAGGTCTTCAGTAAAGTCAATTACCACCTGGTTCATCTTCTCACACATGCCATTTGTCTGTGGATGGTACGGCGTTGTTCTTATCTTCTTGCATCTGTACAGGTTACAGAACTCCTGGAACACTTCTGCTTCAAAGGTTGGGCCTTGATTGGTGAGTACATTTTCAGGGTAACCATGTGGTTGACAAAAGTGTTGCTGGAATGCCTTGGCTGCCGTCTTTGCTATTTGATCCTTAACAGGCACCACTACCAGGAATCTTGAGTAATGGTCCACTATAGTCAAAGCATAGACATAGCCTGACTGGCTTGGGGTCCAAAGTGACCAGTTCAAATGGCTGTTTGGTGACTATGGGCTGTAGGGGTGTCCTCTGGCTGTCACAGTCCTTTCTGCACAGGTTGCATGGGCCACACTCTCAGCACCACTTTTCAATGGCTCTCCTCATGCCAATCCAGTAGAATCTCCCACGAAGTAGGACCTCCAACTTTTACATTCGAAGTGTCCTGCTCCATCGTGGTAGGCTTCCAAAACCCTTGGCACATTTTGTCTGACTCGGGACTACCACCTGCCAGACCAGCTCGTAAGTGCTTGGGTCGATATTCCTTTGACCCAGCTTGCCATCGTAGATAAACAATTTGCTCTTCTCCTTCCACAACTGTTGAGTCTCTTGTGGAGCATCTGGACCAGGGTGTGAATCGGCTTGTGTCAGCAGCTCTTTTACCAGATCACTATCCTGTGTTTCTGCCCATCCATGGTGGGGCAATGGGTTCAGCGTGGCTTCTCGCCTGTCATTGCGCTTCTTCTTCACATAATGGGAGTACTGAGTCACCTCGGGGCGATGGAAGGCTGGTAACTCAATCTCTTCAAGTGGTTCTGGATCTTCTCCCACTTCTGGTCAATGGCGCATCCTGGAAAGCACATCGGCATTTGCATTTTTGTGTCCCACACAGTACTTAATGGTAAACTCGTAGTTAGATAACTGGTCCATCCATCGCTGCTCCAATGCACGTAGTTTTGCTATCTCCAGGTAAGTCAGCGGAATGTTGTCCATGTAAATGGTGAACATTCATGAAGCCAGGAAGTGCTTGAATCGCTCTGTTACCGCCCAGATTATGGCGAGGAACTCCAGCTTAAAGGAACTGTAGTTGTCGGGGTTCCTTTCGGTAGGACGAAGCTTCCTGCTGGCTTAGGCAATCACCCTCTCTCTGCTTTTCTGTACCTGGGACAGCACTGCTCCCTGTTAGGTGTCGAGTTCCTGCCACTACACAGGGGGAATCTCAAACCATTTCCCCTGCGGTCTCCCATTCTTCTCCAGCCGCAGTGGAACCTGATCAGTGGAGACATCGGTCCCAGCGCCTGGCTCCGACAAATACTGCACGTTTGGTTACTGCTGCCCTTCCAGGTTCAGTCATTATAACCAGTACTCTTCCGTGGTGAGCAGGCACTCCTGGGACTAAGTCCTTCATTTCCCCTTCTGAGCATGCCCAGGGGAGGACCTCTCATTGGAGGTCAGGGGTCACATGCTCAGGTCCTGTAGCGACTCCTATTGGTCCACTAGGAAGCTCCTGGAGAGCTACAACTATAAAATGTTTGCATGGCCGCATGGCCATGCGCTAGTATCATTATATCGGGCTGACAGGCAAAAAATGTGGTACAATACATATGTAGATAAAGTCATTAGAAATCAGCCATTATCACGATGATGCACTACAGTAAACACATAATACCTGGTATGTGAAAACGGTGAGGGACCCAGAGCCGACCTCGACGAGCGTTTCAGAGCACAGAAAGGCTCCTTTCTCAGGGGGTGTTTACTTTAGTGCATCATCGTGATAATGGCTGATTTCTAATGACTTTATCTACATATGTATTGCACCACATTTTTTGCCTGTCAGCCCGATATAATACTATTCGGTGTGTTTATACGGTGGGTGGTACCCTGTAGCCCAATGTGTATTGCTGGTACTGCCACATAGTGTTTCACTGTCCCCATCGTTTCCAGTGTAACTTTTTCCTTGGTTTAGTTTTTACTTCATATGTAATAAAAATGATTTTTTATGGGATTTATTGACTGTGTTTTCTGTGGTGTTTAGGATGTCAGGATGGTGGGCCTACTATCTGAATACACAGGTTCTACCAGGGCCTGGTAGTCTTTACCTCTGAGGCCTGTTGCTCCCCGACACCAGATTAACATTTTACTCCTGGGGGTATTGCAATGGGAATCGGATCACTCACTGTGACACTGCCATCTTCTTCAGACAGTTCTACTTGTTGTCTCTGCATCAGGGTTTTGATTTATTTTTGAAGGACACGCTGCTCACTGGAAGCAGCAGTTTTGGCCCACTGTTGTAACAAGACAATAACCTCGGTAAGACAGAATTGTATGACATTAGTACCTAAGGTCATCATCATCATTGGGTTACATTCTCGCTGGCCAATATCTACAATCAGCAGTCCTTGGGCTTTCAATCCTACCCGACCCACCTTAATGGTCACCTCCTTATACCCCACTTGTGGCAAAGGCTGACCATTGCTGGCTACTATTGTCAGGTCATTATCTGGGCCACGGGTAATATCAGAGTAAGCTCAGTACCGTTTCTAAAGAATTTATGGCATAGTCGTCACCTGAGAGCCGATGTCCAGTAAAGCGTTCATCGGCATGCCGTCAATCACAATTGGGAGGACAGGTCGTCCTCCGACATACTTGGCTCGCCAGCTTTGTGGGCCTGATCGTCTTACTCCTGGGGGTTGGCTCTCTGCCCAAGCGGTCGCTCGTTTAAATGGCAGAATCTTGCAATGTGTCCCACCTGGTTGCAGCGGCGACAAATAGGCTGTCAGTCCTGATGGTCGTATTCGTTGTCTCTTCCTCTGGTCAGTGGGATCCTCTTCTGTCATCACCAGGGGTTATCATCTGGACAGGAAGCCAGCTGGATCTTTTCCATTGGAGACTCCTGCAGGAACTGCAAGGTTTTGGCTGGTGCAGCTACGCTTTTGGTCAGCTCCTGAACCTGAAGGCGCAGTTCTGCGGAGGGATCATCATCCAGGGTCTGTGTGTTGGCCTCAACGGGGGTCTGATGAAAGGATGAAACATCCTGGTGGTAGATAATTGCTGGGCAGCTGGAATTTGGTTCATGCAGCATCCGGATGGCCCTGTCTTTAAAGTGTGCAAAGTCATGTCAGGATTTTGCAGGGCCAGGATGCGCAGCTGTGTCCTGTGGGTGCCAAACAGAAGTCCTTCAATAAACTGCTCCTTAAACAATTTGTCCCCATCCTGCACGCTGTTTGAGTTGACCTGCTTAATGGCCCGCAGTGTCTCCTGGAGATTAAGGACATAGTGCCGTATCTTTCCCCCATCTCACTCTACCCCTCCACCAGACCTATCCATCAATGTCAATGGCTGCTCACTTTCACCAGTCCCACATGCCCGGTGCCTTGGGGTAATCCTTGACTCTGCCCTCTCTTTCAAACCATATATCCAGCCCTTACCTCCTCCTGCCACCTCAAACTCAAAAATATTTCCCGGATCCGCGCATTCCTTGACTGCTACACCACAAAAACACTGGTGCATGCCCTTATCATCTCCCGCCTTGAAAGCTGCAACCTCCTACTCTCTGGACTCCCCTCGAGCACTCTGACACCACTCCAATCAATCCTACACTCTGCTGCTCGACTAATCTCCCTGCCTCCCCGCTATTCCCCAGCCTCCCCCCAATGCCAAGCCCTTCACTGGCTTCCTATCACCCAGAGACTCCAGTTCAAAACCCTCACAATGACATACAAAGCCATCTACAACCTTTCTCCTCCATACATCTGTGACATGGTCTCCCGGTACCTACTTACACGTAACATCCAATCCTCTCAAGACCTCCTTTTCTACTCCCCTCTCATCTCTTCTTCCCAACCGCATCCAAGAATTCTCCCGTGCTTCCTCCATACTCTGGAACTCTTCACCCCAACATATCAGACTCTCGCCTACCATAGAAACCTTCAAAAAGAACCTGAAGACTCACCTCTTCCAACAAGCCTACAGCCTGCAGTGATCCTCAACCTACTGAACCACCGCACAACCAGCTCTACCCTCTCCTAGAGTATCATCACCCATCTCCTGCAGACTGTGCGCCCTCGCTTGCAGGGTCCTCCTTCCTTATGTACCTATGTGCCTTGATTTTTGCTCATGTTTAATGTATTTGTCTATATTTGCCCCGTATTCACATGTAAAGCGCCATGGAAGAAATGGCGCAATAAAAAAGTATAATAATAATAAATAAAACTGTCCTGCACCCTTTGTTTGCACCCAAAGAACTTCATCTTGATTTCTGCAGCAGTGCGGGTGTCAAAAGTGTCCTTTAATTTGGCTAATATTTGCTTAACAGTCCCTTTTTCAGTATCAAGCCAGGATTTTACTTCTCTTTGTGCTGCACCAAATCATTGGCCAGTTGGAATGCTGACCTTTTGATGTTCTGTCAGGGAGTACACTTCAAATAGGCCTAAGAGTGTTTCTTTAAAGTCACTCAGCATGTGGGACTCCCCCGAGTATTGTGGCAGTCAGGCCGCTCCCGGTATATAGGGCAAGGATAACAGCATTATGGGGGCTGTAGCTGCATCTGGGTCTGGCCTGTTTACAGGGACTGTGGCCACCGGGGGGCCTGGTGTCATCATGGGTCCTGTGGCTGCAGCTGCCACTGGATCTTCTCCCGGGTCAGACATATCCCTTCCCCCGTGCTAACTTCAAACAGGCCTGACGTCTCATCACCAGAAGCTGCAGCAGTTCCACCGGCGCTCGGTATGGTGCTCCTTCCGGGTCTCCATTTGGGACTTCCTGCTTCTTCACTCTCGTATCCCTCAGCATGGAGCGCCGATTCCATTCGGTGCTCTTTTCCAGGCTCCGCCAAATGAAGGCATGCCTCCTTCTTCTCCCCACGCTCCACGGAAATGGCGGCTTATGCACAAATTTAACGCAGTCTATGGCACACAGTACCCGGTGATGCGAAGGCACATATGCTGTTCATGACACCAAGTTTGGCACACCCGCTAGGGCCCTGGGGTACTCAAACTGGGTCCAGTGGTCGTTAAAGGGGTGGTCACGATGGAAGTGATCCAGTCCTTGGCTGTGGGCGTCCAAGTAAAAGGAAAGGAATTTAAAGGAGTTATTTGAATAAAGAATGTTTGCAACGCCACCTGTGGCATTCGGGCAGGGATAACCATCGCTGCTTAAAGGGGTCCTCTGGGTGGGGTGATGGCACTACAGCAAGGATGGTATGGCTTCCCATGGGTGAAGCTGGTGAAGCTTCCCCAGGACTCCCGGAGTAATAGGCAAAGATGGTGTGGTGCCAGAAAGAATCAGAGGACACAAGGTGGCAGTCTTTTTACCTGCTTACTTGTGGTGAAAAGTCACAGTCCAGGGTATCAGTAACAGGTGATGGTGAGGTCCAGGCAGCTTGGATAAGATTAAGGATCCCCTTAGCCATGTGGGATTAGGAGCCTTCCTTGCTGCGCTGTAAGGTGCTTCCCTTGCTGCCTATGGCTTCTTACAGGGTCCTCACTCTTTCTCTGTGTCCTAGGACAGTACCCACATAGCAGGCAGCACAAGCCTTTTTACAGGTGTCTGTATTTACTGTGACTCTGGCCTCTGGGTGCTGCTGTGCCTTCAGGTGTAGATGTGGGCAAGTAACTTCCAATCTCCTGCCCTCCATTTTTTGCTGTGGGGCATACAGTCCCACACAGCCTTGGACTCCCAGTGTCCAGTTCCTGTGCTTCAATGTGGAGGGAGCCCAGTCGCAGCTTTCCTCCAGCTCCTCACTTCTCCTGTGCTCCTTCCTCCTACACACTCTCTACAGACTACTTAACTCCTCCTCCAAGCCAGAACATATATCTAGGGCAGCTCCCCTGAAACCGGGTCCAGAGCTCCCCCTTCTGGCCTGGAGTCAGAACATGTTGCATGTACAGATTACATGTTAAAGGGATCCTCCTCGTTTCCAGGCATGGCATCAGACTCCCCGAAAGGAAGGCAATACCACTGTGGTACCCGAACTCCTGGGGTGCCACATTTCTCCTTGCAGTCTGCTATGTGATGCATAAAGGCTGTAGAATACTGACAGCCCAATTTTTTTAATGAACCTCTGTTTCTAAAATACATGTGTTGAGTTAAGACCAATGCCCAAAGGTGTACATGTATGTGTCTTTTAAGACTAGATTGTCCAACTGGATTATCAGTGGATCCAGTGTTTGGCCAAGGAGAGGTGCATTGGGTGTAAGAAACCCCATTTTTCTCTTTATAGCCAGTTACCTTAATAGATTTGCAATCAGCCTCTTTTGTGAACCTTTCTATAATTTGTTATGGTATGGGATAAATTTGTACAGTAATATGTTTCTCGGTACAACACACTACATTCTTCTATGAAACTTGCTAAACCTAATACTCTATTTTTGGATTTTCTATTTGCACCTGTCTGCAATGATTGGTAAAGTACTGTATTTATATCACCACTGTTCTTTTGTTTTGGAGACAGAACATTAAGAACTGAATGTCAGTCATAATGAAACCAATGTAGGCACTTATAATCAATGAAAGCCCCCTTTTAATCTGCCTAGCATGTTGCTTATTTTAAACTTGTTTTCCATGCCAAACGTTGGTGCAGTGTAAGTAGGTTATTTGTGGTTGCGCACACCCTAAATCTGTTTTCACTACTTATAACCTCAAGATTACCCTCCAGCTGCTTTTCTGATTGCTATTTGTTCTCATCAAAGTCTCTGTCACTCTCCTGCAGAAGTTGCTTTTAATCACAGACACATGTCAAAGGCAGAGGTCATCACTTGGAAGAATCACTCCTGTGTTTTATTTATAACGATTTACTGAAAAGGTCTGAGCAGTATACTTTTATATTAATCATTATAAAAGCATTACAAAACACATTTTATTAGGTTTGGATTACTATTGGCTATCAGCAACAGAAGATACACAAAACATTTCAAGAAACAAGAAGAAGTAATACTATTCATAGGGGTTCATTTAACCAATCATTCAATTATGTTGTCGGAATCACAATCTAATATATAATTGCCTAGAATACTACTTCCTGCAATTTGTGCCAACTTCCTGTCCGGAGCTAGTGTCCGGAGCTAATGTCCGGAGCTAATGTCCGGAGCTAAGTGACGTCAACAGTGTCCAGTGTCTGATTGGTTGCCGCCTGCTGCGAGCGACCAATCAGAAACGTGCCGTACTGTGACACACTCCGCCCGCCATTTTGGTGTGATTTTTGAATTTTTACCTCACAGCAAGTTTCTACTGCGTGGAGGCGGGCCCAGTGACGTTGCTCTTCAAGCTCCTGCCGAATTTCGTCAAAAAAATGATAATACCATTTACCAAAACTATATATATTTAGTTGTGAAGTGGTTCAGTGACATTTTCACACCAATTTTGAACTTTTGTTTGGTGTTTTCTCCATATACTGCCTATTATTCACTGACTGTTATACTGAGAGACTGCCGTTTATTAACCTCTTCTTTGCCACATTGGGTATATTGCTCTATTATTTGCCACATAAGGACATTGTCCATTATTGCCCAGCAATTTCTCTGCAATATAAACTGCCTATTTATTAATATCTGCATTCCTGCAAAGAACTATTGCCTATTATTAACTGGGTATTTTCCTACTACCTGACATTGTTCTTAAGCAAAGAACCGTTGTTGTGGCATTTGCCACAACACGCAAAGTTGTCGTCTGATGTCTTTCATTGTCAAGAGCTGGTGAGTGCAGCCATTTTTTGTTCTTTCTTACTATTATTTATTAATTGTATTATTCTTACATTTGAATAAATAAAGTATATATGGATTCTAGACTCCCGATTCTTTAGAATCGGGCTGCCATCTAGTAAATAATAATAGACGTGATCAAATATTTTGCAATTCAAATTTACCAGCTTAAAAAAATTTAACAGAATTGCAGCAAATTAATTTGTAGTTAATAGCAATGATCAGTAGCGTAGCTACCAGGGGGGCAGGGGTGCGGCCGCCCCGGGCCCACAGCTCACAGGGGCCCACCTGGAGCTACACTTAATTATCTTGGTGATAGAGCAGGAGATATGATCTCCCTGCTCTACCTCAGGCAGGGGCTGGAGACAGGCAGTGAAGCTCCGCCCCCTCCCCCCAGTGCGGACACTGTACCTGTGTCCAGCAGACATGCCCACATTGCACGCTCAGTGAATGTGTCTGTGGCAGAGAAGTCAGGAGTGGACCATGGCGCTGGGGCTTCCCTCCAGAGAGGAGCAGGACAGGGGACACAGTGCTGGAAGTAACAGCTCACACTTCTGTCTGAAGTGGCCTGAGGTGTCTGCACTGTGCAGGGAGGAGGTGACAGGACGCTGCATCTCTCCAGAAGACCCAGCCACATACTGTATCTGCACTCTCTGAGACACTGGAGAGCAGCTGAATCTAATGGTTCCTCAGACAAGACTGGTCAGTAATGTGCACTGATAGACGTGACCCCGGCTGCAGGACCCCACGGATGAGGATATGTGTGTATATATATTATAGGAAAGAAACATATCCTCATCTGTGGGGTCCTGCAGTCGGGGTCACGTCTATCAGTGCACATCACTGACCAGTCTTGTCAGTATATATACCTTGGATTTACTGATATGAGATCATACAGACACTGGACTTATATATATATATATATATATATAATGCAGTCCTATAGCCGGGGTCAGGATCTATCAGTCCAGTGTCTGTATGATCTCATATCAGTAAATCCAAGGTTGTAAACACAAAACCCCCACTATAAAACCTTTTATTAAAATAAAAGTTTCAGTGAGTTTATACAGTGTGATAAATAGCCAGACAGAAGAAAAAAGCATCATAAGTAAGTGTGTATAGAAAATCACATATGGGTGCGGGCCCCTGAACATATACATACCTCCCAACCGTCCCTCATTGTGCGGGACTGCCCCGGATTTCATGCTTGTCCCGCTTGTCCTGCCCGGGACGCAGAGCTTCCCGCAGACAGAACAGTTGAAGCTGCTGTAACACGCCCCTTTTGTTAGGCCACGCCCCTTCCTCGTCGGTGTGTTCCTGAGTCTTCAGTGTGCCTCACAGTTCAGAGAGAGGACACCTGAGGGGACATAACACAGCCTGGGTGCCGGCGGCAATGTAAGCAGCAGACCGTGAGTGGACTGGAGGCTGCTAATGGGACAGATGCAGATCAGTGAGTAGTGGATGTCACAGAGATGACTCACTCCGTCCAGTGCATTGTGGAAGAGGAGGAGCAGCTGCATCAATGTGGCTGCTTTATTTCCCCAGGCATAAAAGTGCTAAGCCTAAGCCCCTATGACAGTCAGTCACTGTATCATCATGTGCTAATTACAAGCTGCAGCTCCGCTCGGTGCACACACACGGCTGAGGCTCCGCTCGGTACACTTCGTACACAGACACACACACGCGGCTCCGCTCGGTATACTTTGTACACAGACACGCACACGCGGCTCTGCTCGGTATACTTTGTACACAGACACGCACACGCGGCTCTGCTCAGTGCACCTCGTATACACACGCGGCTCTGCTCGGTGCACCTCGTATACACACGCGGCTCCGCTCGGTGCACCTCGTACACACGCGGCTCCGCTCGGTGCACCTCGTACTGTAAAAGGTGTACGGAGCAGAGTCGTGTGTAAGAGGTGTACGGAGCCATGTGTACGAGGTGTACGGAGCGGAGCCGCGTGTGTACGGAGCGGAGCAGCACGTGAAAGGTGTACGGAGCAGAGCAGCATGTGAAAGGTGAGCGGAGTCGTGTGTACGGAGCACAGCCGCGTGTGTGCGAGGTGTACGGAGCACAACCGCGTGTGTACGAGGTGTACGGAGCGGAGCAGCATGTGAAAGGTGTACGGAGCAGAGTCGTGAGTACGAGGTGTACGGAGCACAGCCGCGTGTGTACGAGGTGTACGGAGCGGAGTCATGTGTACGAGGTGTACGGAGCACAGCCGCGTGTGTACGAGGTGTACGGAGCAGAGCAGCATGTGAAAGGTGTACTGAGCAGAGTCGTGTGTACGAGGTGTACGGAGCACAGCCGCGTGTGTATGAGGTGTACGGAGCGGAGCAACATGTGAAAGGTGTACAGAGCAGAGTCGTGTGTACGAGATGTACTGAGCAGAGTCGTGTGTACAGAGTGGAGCAGCATGTGAAAGGTGTACTGAGCAGAGTCGTGTGTACGAGGTGTACAGAGCACAGCCGTGTGTACGAGGTGTACAGAGCACAGCCGCGTGTGTATGAGGTGTACGGAGCGGAGCAACATGTGAAAGGTGTACAGAGTAGAGTCGTGTGTACGAGGTGTACTGAGCAGAGTCGTGTGTACGGAGCACAGCCGCGTGTGTACGAGGTGTACGGAGCACAGCCGCGTGTGTACGAGGTGTACGGAGCAGAGTCATGTGTAAGAGGTCTACGGAACCATGTGTTCGAGGTGTACGGAGCGGAGCAGCATGTGAAAGGTGTACGGAGCGGAGTCGTGTGTAAGAGGTGTACGGAGCCGTGTGTACGAGGTGTACGGAGCACAGCCGCATGTGTACGAGGTGTACAGAGCACAGCCGCGTGTGTAAGAGGTGTACGGAGCACAGCCGCATGTGTACGAGGTGTACGAAGCACAGCCGCGTGTGTACGAGATGTACGGAGCGGAGTCGTGTGTAAGAGGTGTACGGAGCACAGCCGCGTGTGTACGAGGTGTACGGAGCGGAGCAGCGTGTGAAAGGTGTATGGAGCGGAGTCGTGTGTGTAAGAGGTGTGCGGATCAGAGCAGAGTGTGAAAGGTGTACGGAGCGGAGCCACGTGTGTACGAGGTGTACGGAGCGGAGCCACGTGTGTACGAGGTGTACGGAGCGGAGCCATGTGTGTACGAGGTGTACAGAGCAGAGCCACGTGTGTACGAGGTGTGCGGAGCAGAGCCATGCATGTACAAGGTATACGGAGCGGAGCAGCGTGTGCAATGTGTATAGAGCGGAGCCGTGTGTGTATGAGATGTATGGAGAGGAGCCGTATGTGTACGCAGCGGAGCCGTGTGTGTGGAAGGTATACGGAGCGGTGCAGCATGTGCAATGCGTATGGAGCGGAGCGGTGTGTGTATGAGGTGTACGGAGTAGTGCCATGTGTATGAGATGTATGGAGCGGAGCCGTGTGTGTATGAGGTGTATGGAGCGGAGCCGTGTATGAGGTGTATGGAGCGGAGCTGAATGTTTACGAGGTGTATGGAGCAGAGCTGAATGTGTACGAGGTGTACGGAGCGGAGCTGAATGTGTACGAGGTGTACGGAGCGGAGCCGTGTGTGTATGAGATGTATGGAGAGGAGCCGTATGTGTACGCAGCGGAGCCGTGTGTGTGGAAGGTATACGGAGCGGAGCAGCATGTGCAATGTGTATGGAGCGGAGCGGTGTGTTATGAGGTGTACGGAGTAGTGCCATGTGTATGAGATGTATGGAGCGGAGCCGTGTGTGTATGAGGTGTATGGAGCGGAGCCGTGTATGAGGTGTATGGAGCGGAGTTGAATGTTTACGAGGTGTATGGAGCAGAGCTGAATGTGTACGAGGTGTACGGAGCGGAGCCGTGTGTGTATGAGATGTATGGAGTGGAGCCGTGTGTACGGAGCGGAGCAGTGTGTGCAAAGTGTAGGAGTAGCTATGCGTGGCCATTATACGATACGAAGTATCATGTGCGGCCAATATACAGTATGGAGCATCATGTGCGGTCATTATACAGTATGGAGCATCATGTGCGGTCATTATACACTATGGAACATCATGTGCGGCTATTATACAGTATGGAGCATCATGTGCGGCCATTATACAGTATGGAGCATCATGTGTGGCCATTATGCAGTATGGAGCATCATGTGCGGTCATTATACACTATGGAACATCATCTGCGGCTATTATACAGTATGGAGCATCATGTGTGGCCATTATACAGTATGGAGCATCATGAGCGGTCATTATACAGTATGGAGCATCATGTGCAGCCAATATACAGTATGGAGCATCATGTGCGGCCAATATACAGTATGGAGCATCATGTGCGGCCAATATACAGTATGGAGCATCATGTGGGGTCATTATACAGTATTGAGCATCATGTGTGGCCATTATACAGTATGGAGCATCATGTGCGGTCATTATACAGTATGGAGCATCATGTGTGGCCATTATACAGTATGGAGCATCATGTGCGGTCATTATACAGTATGGAGCATCATGTGTGGTCATTATACAGTATTGAGCATCATGTGTGGCCATTATACAGTATGGAGCATCATGTGTGGCCATTATACAGTATGGAGCATCATGTGCGGTCATTATACAGTATTGAGCATCATGTGTGGCCATTATACAGTATGGAGCATCATGTGTGGTCATTATACAGTATTGAGCATCATGTGTGGCCATTATACAGTATTGAGCATCATGTGTGGCCATTATACAGTATGGAGCATCATGTGGGGTCATTATACAGTATGGAGCATCATGTGCAGCCAATATACAGTATGGAGCATCATGTGCAGTCATTATACAGTATTGAGCATCATGTGCGGTCATTATACAGTATGGAGCATCATGTGCGGTCATTATACAGTATGGAGCATCATGTGTGGCCATTATACAGTATGGAGCATCATGTGTGGCCATAATACAGTATGAAGCATCATGTGTGGTCATTATACAGTATGGAGCATCATGTGCGGCCATTATACAGTATGGAGCATCATGTGCGGCCATTATACAGTATGGAGCATCATGTGTGGCCATTATACAGTATGGAGCATCATGTGTGGCCATTATACAGTATGGAGCATCATGTGTGGCCATTATACAGTATGGAGCATCATGTGTGGCCGTTATACAGTATGGAGCATCATGTGCGGTCATTATACAGTATGGAGCATCATGTGCGGCCATTATACAGTATTGAGCATCATGTGGGGCCATTATACAGTATTGAGCATCATGTGCGGCCATTATACAGTATGGAGCATCATGTGGGGTCGTTGTACAGTATGGAGCACTGTATGGGCATTATACAGTATGGAGCACTATGTGTGGCCATTGTAGAGTATGGAGCATCATGTGTGGCCATTATACAGTATTGAGCATCATGTGTGGCCATTATACAGTATGGAGCACTGTGTGGCCATTATACAGTATGGAGCAGTGTGGCCATATTTTTTTGTTTATAATTATTCTTTATGAACAGTGTGATCAGCAGTGCTAAATGGGTGTGGTTGGGACGTGGATATGGGTGTGACTAGTGAATGGGTGTGGTCAGAGGCGTGGCCTAAAATTTGCCACGGCGCGCGTTGCGCGCCGCTAACTTTGTCCCTCTTTCCCAACTTCAAAAGTTGGGAGGTATGCATATACTCAGTCTAGACAACAAGATCCCAAAGGGGGAGAAGGGAAAAAGAGGGGAGTAGACGAGCCAGGGGGTGTACTTTCTTCTTTAGAAGTAATATTCTACCTCTCCCTCTTTCTTCTGGTTGGCTCCTTTCCTTTTCCCTCTTTGGGATCTTGTCCAGACAACAGTATTTTTTTAGGGTTAGGCTACTTTCACACTTGCGTTATTAGGCGTACATCGCAATGCGTCGTTTTGGAGAAAAAACACATCCTGCAAAGTTGCCCGCAGGATGCGTTTTTTCTCTATTGACTTGCATTAGCAACGCATTGCGACGTATGGCCACACATCGCATCCGTCGTGCAACGGATGCGTAGTGTTTTTGGCGGACGCGACGCACAAAAAAAGTTCAATGTAACTTTTTTTGTGCGTCGTGACCGCCATTTTCGACCGCGCATGCATGGCCGAAACTCTGCCCCCTCCTTCCCGCTAATCGCAATGGGCAGCGGATGCATTGTAAAACCGCATCCGCTGCCCACGTTGTGCTACATTTAACACACTGTCCAGCGGTACATCGGGCTGACGCATGGCGATGGCCCCATACCGATGCAAGTGTGAAAGTAGCCTTACCTGGATAAATTCTGGAAGCTATACCAATACACTGGCCTCTATAAGCACCCACTGGCTGTTTCTATTTTCTTCTATTTAGCTCTTTGTTATGTATATCAGGCCTGTAAAAGTAGCAGCCCACAGACAGGGACAGACAGTGACCAGATTCTAAAGAGTGGGAGCTATTGCAAGTTCCATTATACAGCATGGGAGCTACTGCGGGGGTCATTATACAGTGTGAGAGATAATGCAAGGGCCGTTATACAGTTTGGAAGCTGCTGTCGGGCCATCATACAGTGTAGGGGCGTATATACAGTGTTGGGACCACTGTGGGGGCTGTAAAGGGTTTGGGGCTACTGTGAAGGCACATAGACATTTTAGTATGTAAGGCTATGTTCACATTAGCGTCATGCGACGCAGCGTCGTCGACGCATGCGTCATGCGCCCCTATCTTTATCATTGGAAACGCATGCGTTGCATTGTCATGCATTTTTGTTAAAACGCACGACGCATGCGTCGTTTCACCGCACCTGGGTGGCGTCGGAGACGCTACATGTTGCATTTTTGTTGCGTCTATAAAACGCATGCGTCGCACTTGCGTCGCTCGTGCGTCGTCATTGCGTTACAATCTCCCATTGAAACCAATTGACAACGCACGAGACGCAAGTGCGTGCATCGTGCGTGCGTTGTGCGATGCATGCGTCGTTAAATAAAATTAAACAAAAAAGTGTCTAGACAGTGTCTAGACAGTGAAGACAGTGATAAAAACATCCCCCATATATAAAGAAAATGTTTGGATTGTTTGTCACTTCTGCTGCAGCATCTATAGGCAACACACCAGACCAGACATCTTCATCTGCTGTCCAGAGATGTAAATATAGAATGATTCTGTGCATTTTCTACATGTTTTATTTTTAAATTGTTTTTGCAAGTTGTGTATTATATTCTGCACTGTGGTTGTTTAAAGACATTGTTGTATTTTTAGTCTGGTTGTGATGTATGGCGTTGTATAGGATGGCGTTTCATTGTCTCCGGCCTTGATTATTGTTCTTTCCAGGATAGATTTTTCTTTTCCATTTATTGGTTTGGGGGTGTTTTTTGTATTCAGTTGTGATGTATTTTTCTTGCGTTATATGATGGCGTTTTATTGTCTCCGGCCCTGTCGGTTTTATTGTAAAGTATGGTAGTATAGAATGATTCTGCGCCCTTTTATTAAATGTAATAATTTTTATTGCAAGTTGTGTATTATGTTCTGCACTGTGGTTGTGTAAAGACATTGTTGTATGTTTCTGGTTGTGATGTATGGCTTGAATTAGCCTGGCTTTAACAAAAGGTCAAAAACCAAAAAATAGAAATACCATAGGCAGCAGGTTTTTGCAGAAATAAAGAAGTTAAAACGTAACTTTTACTCTATAGTCTTAATAAAAAATATTATAGACAAACTGTGCCACTAAGGTGCTAGTGCTAACATATACCACAAACAAACACAGAAACAGACAACCCATAAAAAAGTTTTTGCCACGGACCCCTTTGTTAGGGCCACAGACTGGTCACCAATTTATACAGAGAGAAAAATCCACCAAACCACTAATGGAGTCCACCGTACCGAATAAGCGGGAACCTCCCCCTACCAAAGCAAATGCAGCAGGGATACCATATGGCACCGTGTACACTGAGAACAGTACAGGATAGAGAGGGTGTAATAGGGGTAAGTGTAGTGTCACCCCCTTTTCTATCTTTTCCACTTTTGAGGGCCCGCTGTGTCACCTTGTGTAGAACGGGCATTATTCTGATTGCATTATGAATTATTTTTTCTTTTGGGTTTGGGTCTCTACTGATATGAATATTTCTATGTATGCCTTCTTTGTTGGTATCGTTAACAATAGTGTTTTTTTATGGATAGTTTTCTTTACCCGTACATACTTTTTTCAGCTTTAGGGTATTTTCTACCCGTCCTATAATAGAAGGGGGCAGCATTGGTTGAATGGTTCACTACAGATTGATGACCATATATATGCGCCTCACTCCTAAAGAATACATGCGCACATATCCCCGTGGTGCTATTATGCAGGAATGGCAAAGGTCCGGAAATGACGCTACTCTTTTTTGACTGTGAGCGTCTCGGTTGCCGGGGAGAATGTGCGCGTCACAATTTGGTTTTATTGTAAAGTATGGTGGTGTATCCAGGATTGCCGTTTCTGTCCTTAATTTTTGGGGGTTGTTAATTTTTTTCTTTCAAAAATCTATTGTGTTTTTTGGGTTGCTCCGTGCTTACTGTTGTTCCAAATTTTTTTTTGCTTTTTTAAATATAAATGTTTGCTTTTTTAATCAGTTTGGTATTTAAGGTCCTTATATTTAGTGTTTTTTTTTTTTTTATTTTTTTTTTAATTGTCACATATGGCGGTATGGTTTTGCTTTTCTTTTGACTTTTTGCAATCAATGTAGTAAACATTTTTTTAAACAAAACTGTCTTTTTGGATTACGACATAGGGTCTGTTGTGTATTTGTTTTGTTATCTTTAGGCTTTTGTTTACTCTGGCATTGTGTTGTCTCTGCCATTGTTTTTTGTTTCAATGTGGCAGTGTTGTTTGCTCAGCGTTAGTTCAGTTGGCATTAGTGCAATGTTCTTTGTGGTTGAAATGTAAATGTATTTTTTTTTTATATTTTACTATGTTCCGCTGTATTGTGCATAGGATAAATTTTATTTTGTTTTTTATTTCAGAATTGCATAGTAATGGCCAGCGAGTCAAGCCCCACCCGACCGCTGAGGAGTCCGGTGAGTACATGATCTACTGTTGCTTACTATTCGATGTCATTTGTAGATGGGTCACTCAACTTTTTTTAAACTATTTTACAGGCTTCTTCAAGTGAGGAGGAGAGCCAGGAGGAACATAGCCCTCAGGAGCAGAGACCACGGGACCAAGCTGTGGTGGCAGGACGGCGAGTAAGTTTTTATGTCAAACCTATTCCTTTTTTTTCTTTAACTTTCTTTTTGGGGGGGTATGGGGGGTGGTGGGAGGGGGGGTGGTGGAGGTGGGAGGGGGGGTGGTGGAGGTGGTAGGTGGTGGTGGTGGAGGAGGTAGGGAGAACAATTTTTATCTTGCAAACATTAATATTTTCCAATTATTCTAGGTTTCACAACGGGCCCATGATGACCCACTGGACATAGACCTCATGGTGGCATCCATACAGGAACGAGGCCCGTTGTGGGACAGCCGTGACCCCCGGCACGCGGACCAGGGCGTGTTGCGCCGTTTGTGGATTGAGATGGCAAAATCGCTGTGGGATGGCTTCGACAGCGCTTCCCCCGCGGGCAAAGATAAATTTTGTAAGTATTTCCGAAATGCTGCTCTGACCCATCATGCCAGGATACACAACCGTCTGTGATGTCTTCTATTGGGATTGCACACGGTTGCGTTATCAATTTCAATATTTTCTCTCAAACTAATTTTTTTTTTTTACTTTATACACAGTTAAACAATTGAAGACCAGATGGCGCTCCATGAAGGACCGTTTCAAGAGGGGCCTGAAAAAGGAGGGACAGATTCGTAGTGGTGCTGCAGCTTCAAGGACCTCAATCTACAAATACAATCGTATTTTGCAATTCCTGCGACCGGTCCTTGAAAGCAGAAAGTAAGTATAGTACCTATTCACACACCTAGTTTTGAAAACATGCATATTCACGTACTATATTCCAGCCACGTAGTTTATTGCCCAGCCATTTATTTTGGCAAGTACAAAGTATAGAAATGAAGAAAAAAATTCAAGCTCACCGAGGTGTGAAAAGTAAAAACTAAATACTTTATTCACTTCAATCAGAAGCAGAGGATGAAACATCAGCACAATACAATAAAAACACTATCTACGCGTTTCAGGTTACAGGGAACATCAGACATCATGATTAAGGGTGCCCTGTCACCTGAAACGCGTAGATAGTGTTTTTATTGTATTGTGCTGATGTTTCATCCTTTGCTTCTGATTGAAGTGAATAAAGTATTTAGTTTTTACTTTTCACGCCTCGTAGAGCTGGAATTTTTAATTCATTTCTGGTCTTCTCATGCTTGACGCAGCGTCTCCGTGCTCCGAGCCTTCTGGGATTACTACTATGGTGAGCTGGACTTCCTCTTTTTTTTCCTGAAGTACGAAGTATACAGAACACAAAAAGATAGTAGATTGGCCATGCCCGGGCAATATTTTATAGTGGAGTAGTATATTGCCAATCCAGGTGTATCCCAGATTTTTTTAAAAAAAGGAAAAATATAATCGACACGGCATACCTTCTACTCCAAGGCAGGTTATGTTCCCATGGTTGCTCAGCTCGCAGGACCTGTGATGACGTCTCGGTCACATGACCGTGACGTCATGGCAGTTCCGACGATAAGCGTAATTGTCGGGCGTTACAAACGGCAAACATGGGTGACTATTTTGAAATAAATAAATGTATTCTATTTTTAATATTGATGCGGCATATGCAGTGTCAATATTAAAAATTGGTTAACATTAACGGCGGCAATGGATACCGCCAGTAAAGTTAATTAGTGACAGGGGAGTATGCGGGCGACGGGCCTTCACTGCGGGGAGTAAGGAGCGTGCATTTTAATCAGGCCTGTCACCCGCGCTGATTGGTCGCATCAGCCATGTCAGGCAGCTGGCCGGTTCAATCAGCAAACCGTTACGACTGACTAAACAAACCCTTAACAGTAATAGTGTGTGATGCAATGTTTAGTTTTACACAGGTGGTGACGAATGTGAAATGTTATATTTAGTATACTAATGGTTTCCTTATGTTTTTTCACAGAACACACAGCAGCACCCGCGAGCCTGTCCGACCCTCTGGAGCGGTCCTTCGTGAATCGCCATCTGACCCGTCACAGCCATCCCACAGCGAGAGCAGGTCTGCACCACCACAATCTGGCGAACCGGCAGCCGGTCCATCAGATGTTCCCCTGGCCGAGGCCTCTGTCGCTCCTTCCTTCGGGTCTTCCCGACAGCGTCAGCGGGCCTCGGACAGGGCGGTCCTGCCCGAATTTTTACATTTGAGCACGGTCTTCCAGAATTGTTTCAAGGCGCTGGGCGATAGAATGGACACATCTCTGGCCAATATCGACCGGCGTCTTGAAAAAATGGAATCGGAGCTCTCGAGGCCGGCCAAACATTTTTTTAGTGCCATTGAGAAGGGCATGGTGGAACATCTTACGCCGGAACTCCAGATTTCGGTCATGCAGGCCTGCAACAACGCATACGTCACTGCTCTGCAGCAGGCTCGGGTCATGCAGTCAGCGACTACAATGCCCGCAGTACAATCGCTGGCTACCATGGCTCCGACTCCTGCTGCACAGCACCAACACAGAGCTCCGCGTGCCGAGGGCCACCGCCGCCGCCACCGCCACCACAGAACAGAGCCCCAAACTTCTGCTCCTGCCAGGCCTTCAAGGGCACAAAGACGGGAAGCCGACCCACACCCAGAGGGAGAGAGGAGAAAAAAAAGAAGAAGACCAGCACTACAACCTCGGTTATGGCTGCTCCAAAAACAAGCACACAAAGTACCCAGCCTGGGTCTACCCGGAGCACACCCAGTACCCAGCCTGGGTCTACCCGGAGCACACCCAGTACCCAGCCTGGGTCTACACGGAGCACACCCAGTACTCAGCCTGGGTCTACCCGGAGCAGGAGTAGCCAGCCTAGGACACTGGTCGTCCCTCCTCCTCCCTCACCTCCTGCGTTGGCAGTATCGCCACCGTCTACTGGCTGGATTGACGTTGGCATCCCGTCTAGTGTATTAGAGTATGCTGGTTCCTCCCCCTCGTCCTCCTCCTCGGTCTCCTCAACACACACCCAAAGTGGAGGATATAAATCCCCCTTAATCGCTGACATTGATACCCCATAACATTACCCATTTTTTATTTTTTGTCCCAAATAAATTTGTTAATTTGTTCAAAAATACTGAGTTTTTCTTTGTCTAAAATAAAGTTTGCACCAAATCACACCGTGCGCCGTATAAACAAATCTTGTGTTTGTAACACCTGATGTGCAATGTCTGACACTATTTTATCAATATTTTTTTTAAAAATTTTTAGGGCTGTCGCTCATTGTACTATGAGATGTTACAAACACAAAGAGCATTGCTCAATATATCAATTTTAAAAGGTACCATCACACAACGATTTCATTAACGATACGTTGGTTTTTGTCACTTAGCAACTTTATCTTTTCTGAAATCGTCCAACGATCAGGCCCCTGCTGGGAGATTGTAGGTCTCAGCGAATGATCAGGAACTTTTTTGGGTAACTGATCACACGCTGTCATTGTTGGATCGGCGTGTTTGACACCGATCCAGCGATGTCTTTGCTGTAAACAAGGTAATATTGGGTTACTAGCGCAGTGTTTTAAACAATCAAAAAATTGAACAATGCCCCCAAAAAAACATACTTATTACGGTGTCAACCACGTCCCTCGCTGTCATCTTCCTGCAGTGACTGACACTGTCATTCCCGGCCGTAAAGCAGAGCACACCGTTGACTTAATAATAAACGCTGTGCTGTGCTTTAGGGCTGGCACAGTACGGAAAGCTGACGGCGATGGACGTGTCACACACCGGAATGTAAGGGTATTTTTTTTTTTTTTACATTTACAATGGTAAACAGGGAAAACATCGTGAGTGCGGCCATGCGCTTCATAACACCATGTTTACCCAGATTACACGGGGACTTGCTATTTTTTGGTCGCTGGAGAGCTGTCTGTGTGACAGCTCTCCAGCAACCACACGACGACTAACAACGATCACGGTCCGGTCGTATCACTGGTCAGGATCGTTGGCTAATCGTTTTATTACGGTACCTTAAAGGGACATTGTCACCTGAATTTGGAGGGAACAATCTTCAGCCATGGAGGCGGGGTTTTTGTGTTTTTGATTCACCCTTTCCTTACCCGCTGGCTGCATGCTGGCTGCAATATTGGATTGAAGTTCATTCTCTGTCCTCCATAGTACACGCCTGCGCAAGGCAAGATTGCACCTTGCACAGGTGTGTACTACGGAGGACAGAGAATGAACCTCAATCCAATATTGCAGCCAGCGGGTAAGGAAAGGGTGAATCAAACACCCAAAAACCCCGCCTCCATGGCTGAAGATTGTTCCCTCCAAATTCAGGTGACAGTGTCCCTTTAAGAATATTGGTCAGGTGAGGTGGTAGCAATGTTCACAGTGTCGCCACTATTTGACTCTGGACGTATTCTAGCATCCTGAGTCCAATAGTGTTAACTCTGTAGAGTTTTGCAAACATGATCGTCTCCCTCCTTGTCAAGCCAGGTTCCATATGCAAATAGTCTGCAAGATTAAAAATGGTTGACAAGGTGGGAGCCGATCATGTTATATTTCAAAACTATGGAACACACGGCTGAACAATTTTTTTGTTTTGTCACAGTCAGTTTGGGTACTGGTGCTCACATAAATTTTGTGGGACACACATTAGTTTCTAGAACATTGGATTTTAAATTTTGTTTACTTTGGAAAAACATATGGGAGATTTGTTTTGTTGAAACGGAAAGGCACAAGAACTTTATTTCAAAACACAACGCATTAGAAATTCAGGGGACATTAACAACATTTAAATAACATTACATAGGCTGGTAAAATGTAATGGACTCAACAGTGTTTACATGACAGTGTTTTTATTGTATCATAATACCAAGATGAATTAAACCATTTGATCTTGCCATGAAACACGCCCAACATCTGAAACAAAGTATGCAGCAAATCGGTCCCTCATATGAGCAATGTCCAAAGTTGTCCTCAGAGGATGATCTTGATAATCAGGCAATGGATTTGGTATGGGTTCATCGAGTTCCACTTTGACTCTCTCTTTATCAATAATATAATTGTGGAGAACCACACAAGCCTTCACCACCTCATCCACTGTCTCAATTTTCAAATTTATAGCGGATCCTAAGATACGCCATTTGGAGACAAGGATTCCAAAGGCGCACTCCACAGTTCTTCTGGCCCTGGACAGTCTATAATTAAAAATACTTTTTGTGCGGTCCAACCTCCGACTGGAGTACGGTTTCAGTAGGTTGCCACTCATTTGAAAAGCCTCATCCCCAACCACAACAAATGGCATGGCCGGGCCTTTGGTGTTGGGAAGAGGTCGTGGCTGGGGGAAATTAAAATTGTTCTCGTATAATCTTCGGCCCATGTCAGACTCCTTAAATGTCCGTGAATCATTTGCATGGCCAAACGCTCCAATGTCCACGGTGAGAAACCTGCAGTCCGCACCTGCAATTGCCATGAGTACGGTGGAAAAGTATTTTTTATAATTAAAAAACAGAGATCCACTTCTTGCAGGCTTTGTAATCCTAATGTGCTTCCCATCCACTGCTCCAATACAGTTAAGGAAAGAACACAGTTGTTCAAATTTTTGGGCGTTGGCCTGCCATAATTCAGTTGTAGGGATGGGTAAAAATTCCTCCCGGAGGTTGTCCCACAATGCGCGGCATGTGTCGGCAATAATACCAGAAAGTGTGGAGACTCCAATCCGAAACTGGAAATGCAGTGATCTCAAGGTCTCTCCGGTAGCCAGGAAACTGACAAGAAGAAAAATAAAAAAATTTAATTAATTACATTGTTATCAAATAAATTTTCATTTTTAATTCCAATCCCCCACCCCACAAAACCAAAACACGTTACTTTAAAAAATGGCAAGAACATATAAATCCTTCACATTGCATTACGTACCGTAGAGTCACCAGCAGACGTTCCTCGGGGGAAATTGATTTACGGAGCTGCGTGTCCTGCCTGGAAATGGCTCCTTCCACCAGACGCAGCAGATATCGGAAGCTGTTTTGAGACATCCTGGTGTACTCAAAGTATTTCTCCTCGTTGTCATTTAACTCGCCAAACAAACAATGGTAGGCTCCACGACTCTCTCGGACTTCCACTATAGGGTGTAGCCAAAAACGCCGACGACTCCTTCTCCGTAGTTTTTCTCTTTTCCTCTGTTCATGACAGGCAATAGCGTAAGCAATAGCAATGGCAAAATCCAGCTCCATATTGAGGTAGATACTCTCCATGGGACGCTCCATCTTGATGCTGTATGGTAGGAATTTATCTATGCCGTGGTATATATACCACAATTCCATTATACCCACCCTCATCTATCCATTGGTGGCATTACCTAGTGTCTAGACACTAGACCCACCCTCTTCTATTCATTGGTGGTATTATCTAGTGTCTAGACACTAAATTGTGTTCAAAAATGACATCATTGTTTGACAACGCATGCGTTGTAAAACGCTGCGTTTTTCGGAAAAACGCAACAAAAACGCACAAAAAACGCAGCGTTTTACGACGCATCCGTTCAACGCATGCCTCAAAAATGGTGCGTTTTTGCGTGCGTTTCCGATGCGTCGTGCGTTACGTCGGCGACGCTGCGTCGCATGACGCTAATGTGAACGTAGCCTTAGAGCACAATGGTGGCATTACTATGTGAAGCAGTATGAGGAACAATGCTTTTGCACCACACAGCAGGTGCAGTAATAGGGACCTATATGGAGCAGCCGCTCAGTATTGGGGTATCAGGTGCAGTAATAGGGACACATACGGCAGCAGAGGCTCAGTATTGGGGCATCAGGTGCAATAATAGAGCACCTTCAGCAACCAGCTAATACTTCTGAGGTGTAAGAAGGAAAAATATAGGAAATCGTTTGTGCCAACTGCCATGGGGATGTACAACAATAACATTAGGGTTAAACCACCAAGGTGAATGTCTACTTATTTCTCTACATTTCAGTTCACTCGTTGTGTATGTCCTATTCTAATGTATAATGTTCTTCTGTCAACAAACTGTCATGTCAACTATGTAATTCCTTTATGATTTTTATGATTTAAGTTGTGCTGCTGTGATACCATAATTTCCCACGGGATCAATAAAGTGTATCGTGTATCGTATCGTATCGTAATAGGGACACATACGGCAGAGGCTCAGTATTGGGGTATCAGGTGCAGTAATAGGGACACATACGGCAGCAGTGGCTCAGTATTGGGGTATCAGGTGCAGTAATAGGGACACATACGGCAGAGGCTCAGTATTGGGGTATCAGGTGTAGTAATAGGGACACATACGGCAGAGGCTGAGTATTGGGGTATCAGGTGCAGTAATATGGACACATACGGCAGCAGTGGCTCAGTATTGGGGCATCAGGTGCAGTAATAGGGACACATACGGCAGCAGTGGCTCAGTATTGGGGCATCAGGTGCAGTAATAGGGACACATACAGCAGCAGCGGCTCAGTATTGGGGTATCAGGTGCAGTAATAGGGACACATACGGCAGAGGCTCAGTATTGGGGTATCAGGTGCAATAATAGGGACACATACGGCAGAGGCTGAGTATTGGGGTATCAGGTGCAGTAATATGGACACATACGGCAGCAGTGGCTCAGTATTGGGGCATCAGGTGCAGTAATAGGGACACATACGGCAGCAGTGGCTCAGTATTGGGGCATCAGGTGCAGTAATAGGGACACATACGGCAGCAGCGGCTCAGTATTGGGGTATCAGGTGCAGTAATAGGGACACATACGGCAGCAGCGGCTCAGTATTGGGGTATCAGGTGCAGTAATAGGGACACATACGGCAGCAGCGGCTCAGTATTGGGGTATCGGGGGCAGTAATAGGGACACATACGGCAGCAGCGGCTCAGTATTGGGGTATCGGGTGCAGTAATAGGGACACATGCGGCAGCAGTGGCTCAGTATTGGGGTATCAGGTGCAGTAATAAGGACACATATGGCAGCAGCGGCTCAGTAGATAGGGATGGGGCTGGAATATGAGAAGTGAAATGTGTCTTTGTTGTATTCTCTGTAGCCGAGTCGTTGCTGGAAGAAGTTGTCATGTCGGTCTGGGTCAGTTGGAAAAGACGGGAAAAGTGATGACTCCATCAGAAAGAACGTCAGTGGTAAGTCACCATCTGTAACTGTGCAGTGATCTATGTTCTGTAGGACTGGTAGTGATGGTCTTTGTGGAGTTTTTTTTAGTTACAGGGGGATCATCGGCTGAGGTTCTTATACACGCAATTACAGTGCCACACCGTAGTTGTAGGCAGGGGTTAGGGGCCCACTCAGATATCTCACCCCCCCTGAGCTGAACACCTAGCTACGCCTCTGGCAATGATGCAAAGCTTTCAACACTTTGAGGTCTCCAAGTTTTTCAATGCAAATACAGCCTTACCAATGTGTAAGGGTATGTGTCCACGTTCAGGATTGCATCAGGATTTGGTCAGGATTTTCCATCAGTTTTTGTAAGCTAAAACCAGGAGTGGATGACAAATGCAGAAGTGGTGCATATGTTTCTATTATACTTTTCCGCTAATTGTTCCACTCCTGGTTTTGGCTTACAAATACTGATGAAAAATCCTGACCAAATCCTGATGCAATCCTGAACGTGGACACATACCCTAAGTGACCTCAACATACTACAGTATATATGGTTACTGTGTTTCCCCTAAACTAAGACAATGTCTTGTAGTATTTTTTGCTCTGAAAGATAGATTAGGACTTATTTTCATTATACGGTATGTCTTTTTTTCCTTGAACAACAATCCATATTTATTCTTGAACAAAAAATCATCACTTATTCAAATATGATCATGTCATCATACAGTCACACTGCCCGTACAAATTTATAGATACACAATGCACATGTACACACGCACACATGTAGCACATTCACATGTATTTATTTTTAAAAATGTAAAAATGGTTTAAAAGTTTTTCGTTTAGACACAGGCAGTGTAGGTGGAAGAAGCAATTTTTAAATGAGGTAGTCCAAAAATTATCTGTTTCAGGAATAGTAACAGGTTTACTGTTGGCTAAATGATAAAGCTATATATAGCTTTATAGCAAACATATTGCAAAGAATCCCTTTTTGGAAGCAACAAAAGTTTTACTGTTTAGAAACATATTAAGCAATTGCGTTTTTATACGCATTCCAAAAATTATCATTTTTCATGGGAGCAGCAACAGGTTTTAAGATAGAAGTTTCATATTCATCTAGACTGTACAAGGTGCGGTTCTCAGCAGTAGTATAGTATTGCTATAGCACACAGTGGATAATCAGGAGCTATGTGGCTGTCTATTAGCAGTGGCAGTGTAAGCTGCAGAAACCACACTGTGTAGAATATGATGACACAATCCAGAAGATGTCCGACTATGTAGGGCCAGCAACGGTAGCCCTGGCAGCAGCAGTAACAGTGTAGCTATAGAACACAAATTACAGGCAGGAGATGTCAGGCAGACTGTCTCTTGGCATTGTTAGTGGGCATGGCAGCAGCTGTATTGTACATAATCTGAAGATACATATGTATTGTCAGCACTGGCATCCAGACATCAGAAGCAAAGTATAGATATATCATAATAGACAGGCAGGAGATGCTGGACAGGGAGCATTGGTACTGATAGCAGCAGTGTGGAATAAAATAGATAGGCAGATGCAGTGTTGGATTAGAGTGCCTAGGGCCCACAGGAACTGATTCCACAGGGCTCACCTTACTGCTACTCTACACAGACATTTTACGTGTTCCTTCTCCAGCTAACTGCACATGTACATGAGACACAAATCAATATGTAAAGCCTCTTAGGACACGTGTCCACATTTAGTATTTGGTCAGTATTTTATGTCAGTATTTGTATTGTAAGTAGTGTTGAGCATTCCGATACCGCAAGTATCAGGTATCGGCCGATATTTGCGGTATCAGAATTCCGATACCGAGTTCCGATACTTTCAGTATATCGGATACCGGAATCGGAAGTTCCCCTAATGCAAAAAGCCAGTTTCATTTTATTCAGCCAATATGGAATCATTAGAAATGTGGGCACATCCTGTTCTGCATGTTAGGCATGTAACTACTGGCATGGTTGTAATTGGCTGCTGAAATGATGTCATGATGCACTATAAAAGTCGCCGCCGCCATTTTGAGTTCACTCTGCTGTGAATTCAGTCAGGGACAGGGCGCTGTGTTATGACTAAGGGCCAGTTTTGAAATAGCGATTTGCTTCATTGTGCTTTACCCAGGCTAATTTAGCAACCGCTGTGTGAGAATCTTGTTTTTGCCTTGCAGTGTTGTTCACTGCTGTCTGCAAGGTGTCTGTGTGAGTGCAGCTCACTCTGTAGTCTGTTCTGCCGCCACCGCTGGTTGTAGTCAGCTCAGGGTGCGTCACTGCCTCATACTGTTTCATTCTCCTTTTTTAAATTAGTGCTGCCTGCTGCACATTTTTTCAAATTTATCCTATTAATGGGTTTCCATCTGCATCCTGCTAGATTGTGGAAAAACACTATATAGGAGTACATAGAGGAGCTTTTTTAGGCCTTGCAGTGCCGTTCACGGCTGTCTGCACGGTCTCTGTGTGAGTGCAGCTCACTCTGTAGTCTGTTCTGCGAAAAAAATAAAAAATTAATAAAGTTCACCAAATACTCCACTTTACAGTTGTGTAGGCCACATTAGCTCATATTAAAGTCTAGTCCACACTTTATAAAATTAGTGTTTCTTATAGCTGTTAGCAGCTGTTCAGGAATAAGCACACTTTTCTGCCTATCTTTATCAGTCTACCAAGATGAAGAAGGCAGGGAGTAAGGCACGTGGGCGTGGAGGTGGATCAGGGAGAGGACGTGGGGATTTTGTGTCTGCTGCGGGCACCGGTGACTCATCATCCCCCAGTTTTAGCAGGGAACAGTCCTTCATGCGCAGCTTTGTAGGAGCTCGCCGTACCCCACTGATGCGGGACGAACAAATTGAAGCCGTTGTCGGATGGATGGCAGCTAACGCATCGACTTCAATTAGTGCCACATCCTCTCAGGCACAGAGCACTGAAGAGCACCCATCTGTCTCTTTGCCACCTGCCAAATTGCCCAGGCAGTCAGAGAGCCCAGGATAGGAGCCATCTCTACTTCTGTTCTCTGAATCTCTTGGCTTGGAAAGAGGGGGCCAGCCAAGCAGCATTCAAAAAATGGAAGAAAAGGCAGTATGCAGTGATGCCCAACAGCTTTGTCTCTCTGAATCTGAAGAGGCGGGTGGGCCAGTGCCTCCGGTCAGCACACCTCAGTATGCATCTGATGATGAGACTCAGGTGCCACTTTCTGGTGCATACTGTGCTGCCGAGACTACCCAGGAGAGGCAGTTGGTGGAAGAGGGTAGTGTAGATGATGAGGTCCTTGACCCATCATGGCGTGAGGTATAGGAAAGTGGTGGGATCAGCTCTGAGGAAGAGATTCCCCGAACGGCCCAAAGAGGGAGAGGGAGGGGGAAGACTGCGTTGCCTGTAGCCTCCACTTCGGCACCCATTCGGAGCATGCCTCTTCCAAAACCCAAAATGGACGCTCCCAAGACTTGCAGTGCCTGGTCCTTTTTTGACACAGTTGCAGATTACATTTGCTTTGTCAAATGCAAGCTGTGTAATCAGAAAGTCAAAAGAGGGAAAAGTGTCAGCAAACTCAATACCACAAATATGTGGAAACATGTGCGGACCAAGCACGTGGTGGAGTTACAAAAACACACTGAAGACCTATGCCAACCTACATCGGCACCTACCACCTCTTCAGCTCGTGTTGTAGCCTCTTCCTCCAGCTCACACACAGCTGGTTCGGCTTCCTCACAGGATCGCCATGGAAGAACCTCTGGCACTGTTGTCCAGAGACCCACTGTAATTCCACCCACAGCACCATGTTCCCAGTCATCCTCACACTCCCAACCCAGTCTACAACCATCGGTAGCACAGGCATGGGAGAAAAGGCGGCCATTCTGAGCAAACCACCCCCGAGCACAGGCTCTGAATGCTGGCATTGCAAAACTACTGTCCCTTGAAATGCTGTCATTCAGGCTGGTGGAGACTGACACCTTCCGTAACTTGATGGCATTGGCAGTCCCACAATACAACATGCCCAACCGCTTTTATTTCAGCACGCAAGCCGTTCCTGCCCTGCAATAGCATGTGGAGGGAAACATTAAACATGCGCTACTAAACGCCGTCAGTAGCAAGGTCCACATCACCAACAATGCGTGGACCCGTCACGATGGACAGGGACGATACCTTTCCCTCACTGCCCATTGGGTAAATGTTGTGGAGCTGGGTACAGATCTTGCGAGTGACGCTGTACGTGTTCTGCCAACTCCAAGGATTGCAGGAATCCAGTCTGTTCACATTGCCTCCTCCTCATACTCCAGTTCCTCTGAATCATTGCTGCAGGAGCCGTCACAGTCTACCTCCACCTTGACCCGTGAACGCTTACCTGTTACGACCGATATGAGCACAGCCGTGGCCAAACGTCAACAGGCCGTATTGAAATTAATTTCTTTGGGGAATCGAAGCCACACAGCGCAAGAGCTCTGGAATGCCATCAAGTAGGAGAGCGACATGTGGTTTGTGCCAGCGAATCTCCAGCCAGGCATGGTAGTGTGTGACAATGCCCGAAATCTGGTGGCAGCTCTGGGCCAAGGCAACCTCACTCACATACCATGTCTGGCACATGTGCTCAACTTGGTCATGCAAAGTTTTTTGAGGGACTATCCGGATCTTGATGCACTGCTGCACAAGGTCCGCCTAGAGTGTGCTCACTTGCGGCGTTCCAGCATGGCAAGATCGCGCCTTGCAGCTCTGCAGCGCCGATTCCGCCTACCGGAACATCACATCATATGTGACCTACCCACCAGGTGGAATTCAATGTTACATATGTTGGAGCAGTTGTGTGAGCAGCAGCCAGCAGTGATGGAGTACCAGCTTCATCAGGCGCAAAGAAGTCGCACTGCACGACGTTCAGACTTCACAACTACTGAGTGGGCCACTATTAAGGACATCTGCCAGGTTTTGCATACCTTCAATGATTCCACGCGGATGGCAAGTGTAGATGATGCACTAGTCAGCATGACTGTCCCCCTTTATCTGCCTGCTTGAAAGGACACTGCAAGCGCTAAGGGATGAGGTTATGGAAGAGGTAGAGGATGAGGAGTCACAAATGCCATCTGCTTTTGGACAGTCTGCGCAACGTGGTTCCTCACAAAGGCCTATGCAGGGGACACTTTGTGAGGAGGATGAGGAGGAGTCAATGGAGGAGGAAGACATCTGTACAGAGGAGGGAGTTACACAATGCTCCAGTAGTCAGTATGTAGAGCGAGGGTGGGGTGATGCAGAGCAGGCAGAGATCACGCCTCAAGCAGGGGACAGCATTTCTTGGCCAGTTGTCAGTCTGCAGCACATGGTTGATTTCATGCTGCAGTGCCTGAGAAACGACCGCCGCATCGCCCACATTCTCAACACGGCTGATTATTGGGTGTACACCTTCATAGATCCGCGCTACCAGGACAACTTACAAAACCTTATAACACCATTGAACCGGGAGCGTGAAATGCAGGAGTACCAAGACACACTGGTGCATTCCATCATCTTCTCCAGTCCAACTGAGAGCAGTGCTGCTAGTTCTTTACAAAGCAGCTCAGTGCGTCGAGGCAGTGGAGGAAGCTCAGCACAAAAAGGGAGCAGAAGCAGTGCCTCAGCACAAGGCAAGACCAGTATGGCCCAACTGTGGCAAACTTTTGTTTGCCTGCCACAATTGTCTACACCATCACAGATGGCTCCAGTCGGCAGCATGTCTTGCCCTCTCAGTGTACTCCCACACGGCTTTTCCCCCTTCAAGTTTTGAGTCTCTAAGCTGGATACATGGCCAGAGTTAGCCAGTATGCATTGGAGGTGCTGGCTTGCCCTGCTGCTAGTGTATTATCGGAACGCGTCTTTAATGCTGCAGGTGGTGTACTAATAGACCGTCGCATGTGACTATTCTCTGATAACGTTGACCGGCTTACTTTTCTGAAAATGAACAAGGCCTGGAGCATGCAGGAATTTTCCACTCCTCTTCCAGATTAAATATTTGGTTGGCATTAGTATCCATGTCTCCTGTTGTGTTCATGTTTCTACCACCTGAACTGTAATCCCTGGGCTCCAACACCACCAGTTGCTGCTCAGAAGTGCCGTCTGCACAGTCAAGACATGACCCAGTGTTATTCGGTTTCAGTAACGTCAGCTGTGTATCCGGCAATTTCTCCTACTCCCTCCACACTCACACTACTTCAGATATTAAACTTGCTCCAATTAGGCCTCGGCCTGCACCCTAATTGACTCTGGGCAACAACACCGCCAGTTGGTGCTCGGAAGTGCTGTCTGCACAGAGAAAAATACTAGCTCCTGTGTTAGTGGGGTTCAGCAATGTCAGCTGCTCCCCTGCTGTGTGTGCGGCAATGTCTCCTGCTCCCTCCACATTCACAGAACATCAGATATTAAACCTGCTCCAACTAGGCCTTGGCCTACACTCTGTTTCTCCTGTAATCCCTGGGCTCAAACACCACCAGTTGGTGCTCGGAAGTGCTGTCTGCACAGTCAACACTTGCTGCCGTGTTATTGGGTTTCAGTAACATCAGCTGCTCTCCTGCTGTGTATTCGGCAATTGCTCCTGCTACCTCCACACTGACACTACTATAGAAATTAAAAAGAACCTGTCCCCCCAGGCATTTGTAACTGAAAGAGCCACCTTGTGCAGCACTAATGCTGCACCAGGAAAAGGTGGCTCTTTTAGTTATGCTCCTTGGACACGCTGAACTTAACACTTATAAAATATGTGTCCTCTCATTCCGTGAAACTGTCCCGGAGGTGGGAATTTCCTTCGTAATGAGACGCAGCACAGCCGTCATACATACCCGCTTGGCGCCGGGCGCCGCCTTCTCAGCATTGTTTGAATCTGTCCCGGAGCCTGCGCTGTTATGTTAAACCTTGGGCATGCGCAGTTAGCGCTGCCCATCTTCTGACATCATTTGATGCCAGGCTGACGGTGTCTGTGTGGTCGCGCTGCCCGAGATCCAGCCCCCAGTGTCTTCTGATTTATTTACACTGCGGGGCTGGGATTCATGGGCATGCGCCGTGCATATCTTCTCCTCAAGCTCTCACTCATCTCCCTCCGCCTTCTTCAGACTGTGCGCCGTCAGCTGATCCCTAATCACATGCCACGGCCGTGGCACCGAACAGTCTGAAGAAGGTGGAAGGAGATGAGTGAGAGGTGAAGATATGCACTGCGTATGCCCATGAATCCCAGCCCCGCAGTATGAATAAATCAGAAAACACTGCGGGTAGTGATCTCAGGCAGCGCGGCGGCACAGGTGCAGTCAGCCTGACACCAAATGGTGTCAGAAGACGGGCAGCGCTATCTGCGCATGCCCAAGGTTTAACATAACAGCACAGGCTCCGGGATAGATTCAAACAACGCTGAGGAGGCAGCTGTGCTGCTTCACATTATGAAGGAAAGACCCACCTCCGGGACGGTTTCACGGTATGAGGGGACACTTTTTATAACTGTTTAGTTCAGCATGTGCAAGGAGCATAATTAAAAGAGCCACCTTTTCCTTGTACAGCATTTGTGCGGCACAAGGTGGCTCTTTCAGTTACAAACACCTGGGGGGTTAAAGGTTCCCTTTCAACTTGCTCCAATTAGGCCTCAGCCTACACTCTGTTTCTCCTGTAATCCCTGGGCTCCAACACCGCCAGTTGGTGCTCAGAAGTGCCATTTGCACAGAGAAAAACACTCGCTCCTGTGTTAGTGGGGTTCAGTAACGTCAGCTGCCCCCTTGCTGTGTATCCGGCAATTGCTCCTGCTATCTCCACACTCACACTACTTCAGATATTAAACTTGCTCCAATTAAGCCTTGGCCTACATCATGATTGACCCTGGGCTACAACACCACCAGTTGGTGCTCGGAAGTGCCATTTGCACAGAGAAAAACACTAGCTCCTGTGTTAGTTGGGTTCAGTAATGTCAGCTGCTCCCCTGCTGTGTATCTGGCAATTGCTCCTGCTACCTCCACACTCACACTACAACAGATATTAAACTGCCTCAAGTGCAGGCCTCGGACCTACACTCTGCTTCTCCTGTAATCCCTGGGCTCCAACAATGCCAGTTGCTGCTCGGAAGTGCCGTCTGCACAGTCAACCCTTGCTGCCGTGTTTTGGGGTTTCAGTAGCGTCAGCTGATCACCAGCTGTGTATCCGGCAATTGCTCCTGCTACCTCCACGCTCACACTACAACAGATATTAAACTGCCTTGAGTGTAGGCCTCTACCTACACTGTGTTTCTCCTGTAATCTCTGGGCTCCAACACCGCCACTTGCTGTCTGGAAGTGCCGTCTGCACAGTCAACAGTTGCTCCTCTGTTATTGGGGTTCAGTAACACCAGCTGCTCCCCTGCTGTGTGTGCGACAGTTTCTCCACTCAGTTTCTAGCATTATCCCTGGGCTCCAACACCACCATTTGCTGCCCGGAAGTGCTGTCTGCACAGTCAACACCTGCTCCAGTGTTATTGGGGTTCAGTAACGCCAGCTGCTCCCCTGCTGTGTATCTGGCAATTTCTCCTGCACCCTCCACACTCACACTACTACAGAAATTAAAGGAAACCTGTCCCCCCAGGCGTTTGTAACTGAAAGAGCCACCTTGTGCAGCACTAATGCTGCATTTGGACAAGGTGGCTCTTTTAGTTATTCTCCTTGCACAGGCTGAACTAAACACTTATAAAATGTGCCCCCTCATACCGTTAAAGTCCCAGAAGCGGGACTTTCCTTTCTAATCAGACACGGCACAGCCATCATTCATACCCCCTTGGCACCGTGGGCCACCCCCTGAGCATTGTTTGAATCTGTCACGGAACCTGCGCTGTTATGTTATCCTTTGGCCATGCGCAGTTAGCGCTGCCCATCTTCTGACATCATTTGATGTCAGGCTGACTGCGCCTGTGCGATCGCGCTGCCCAAGATCCTGCCGCGCAGTGTCTTCTGATTTATTCACACTACGGGGCTGGGATATATGGGCATGTGCAGTGCATATCTTCGCCTCTCACTCATTTCCTTCTGCCTTCTTCAGACTGTGCTGCGTCACGGCCGTGGCATGCGATTATGGATCAGCTGACGCCGCACAGTCTGAAGAAGGCGGAAGGAGATGAGTGAGAGGTGAAGATATGCACTGCGCATGCCTATGAATCCCAGCCCCGCAGTGTGAATAAATCAGAATACACTGCGGGGCAGGATCTCGGGCAGGGCGGCCGCCCAGGTGCAGTCAGCCTGACATCAAATGATGTCAGAAGACAGGCAGCGCTTACTGCGCATGCCCAGGGTTTACAAATAACAGCGCAGTGTCTGGGACAGATTAAAACAAGGCTGAGGAGGCTGCGCCCGGTGCCAAGGGGGTATGAATGATGGCTGTGCTGCATCTCATTAAGAAGGAAAGTGCGGCCTCCGTGACGGTTTCACGTTATGAGGGGCCACATTTCATAAGTGTTAACTTCAGCATGTGCAAGGAACATAATAAAAGAGCCACATTTTCCTTGTGCATCATTAGTGCTGCACAAGGTGGCTCTTTTGGTTGCAAATGCCTTGGGGGGGTTAAAGGTTCCCTTTCAACTTGCTCCAATTATGCCTCAGCCTACACTCTGTTTCTCTTGTAATCCCTGGGCTTCAACACTGCCAGTTGCTGCTCAGAAGTGCCTTTGGCATGGGTATTCCCTTCTGCCCAGCCTGTTTCCAGTACGCCAGCTGTTTCCGGGTAGTGTCAAGGTCACTTTGCCTCCAATACGTTTTCCTGTCATGTTGCCGTCGGGTTAGCTGACTCTATGGTGCCTGCAGTTTAGGTGCTTCCTATGTGGGCTACGGGAACTGGCAATTAAGGCTGGTTCCATAGTGCCAATAGGACAAGCTCCCCCTGTAGGACTGTGGGTTTTCGGTAACTGCGGTCGGCTCGCGGCATAGCAATTTTTTTTCCTGTGGACTTTCTGCTGCCTATCTGAGTTCCAGCACCATTAGTTGGTTATTAGGAAGACAATATTGAATAGGTCCCCCTGGTTCCAGTACCATCAGCTGGTTCCAGGCAGAGCCTTTGGCTTAGGTGCCTCCTTCTGGGTATCCGAGTTCCACCAACATCTGGTGGTCCTTGGTAGTGCTTTCTGGCACAGGTACCTCCTGCTTAGTAACCGGGTTCCAGTACCATCAGCTGGTCCTTGGTAGTTCCACTGGCTCTTTTACCTTCGGCTACCCATCCGGGTTCCAGTACCGTCAGCTGGTTCTCGGCAGTGTCTTTAGCTCTTGTACCTTCTGCTCCCCATCCTGTTTCCAGTACGTCAGCTGGTTCCAGGCAGAGCCTTTGGCTTAGGTGCCTCCTTCTGGGTATCCGAGTTCCACCAATGTCAGGTGGTCCTTGGTAGTGCTTTCTGGCATGGGTACCTCCTGCTTAGTAACCGGGTTCCAGTAATGTCAGCTGGTCCTCGGTAGTTCCATTGGCTTTTGGACCTTCGGGTAGCCATCCTGGTTACAGTACCATCAGCTGGTTCTCGGCAGCTCCTCAGCCTTCTTGTACCTTCTGCTACATTGCAAGTTCAAGACCCTAAAGATAACCCTGAAGACCAACCTGAGGAAGACGACAACCCTGGAAACAACGACCCTGGAGACAACAACCCTGGAGATAACGACCTTGGAGACGACGACCCTGGAGATCGAGAAGCAGAAGAACAAGAAGCTGCAGAAAAAAAAGCAGAAGAACATTAAGCATAAGACTAAAAATCAGAGCAAAAGATATTATCTAAGTTATACGCAGAAGAAGACTAAGCAGTGTATGTCCGTTCCTCCTCGTGGCGCCCCTGGAAAAAACCCGCTGCTGCAGGCCAAACTGAACGCGGACAAATCCTGTTGTAAATCTTGTGTAACAGGCAGAATGGAAGGTGTAATCTTCAAACTTTTATAGATAACAACTACAGGAATGCCTGTCACAAATAAGAATATGATGAAGAAGAAGAATATAAAGAAGATGAAGAAGTAGAATATGAAGAATGTACAAAAAAAAGAATAATAAGAAGGTGAAGAAGAAGAAGATGAATAAGGTGAAGAAGAAGTTGATGAAAAAGATGCTGCTGCTGAGGATAGAGAAGAAGAAAGTGTGGGAGAAGTAAAAAAAAGAAGGTGAAGAGCATGGAAGTAGTGAAACATAAATATCTGACAAAATATAAAAAATCTTAACACAGTCAATATCTTTGTAACTCCGAACGTCTTAAAAAAAATTAACTCTTGCTATTCCATTTGATTGGGCTAAACCTCTTTGCCTTTAATGTCTCCTCCACCTCCCCCAATGCATCCTACATTATTCTTAGTTTTCCTTCATGTAGAATTAACCTGCAAGGAAAGAAAGGGTTTATTTTAATTCCGGTATTTTTGTCCCATTGACTTGCATTGGTATCGGTATCGGCGATATTCAATATTTTTTGGATATCGACCGATCCAATCCGATACCGATATTTCTGAATGTCGGAAGGTATCGCTCAACACTAATTGTAAGTCAAAACCAGGAGTTGGACAGTCAGATGAAAAGTATAACAGAAACACATCACCAATTCTGCATTTATCACCCACTCCTTGTTTTGGCTTACAGATATGATACAACACCAATAATATACCCTACGGTGGTTAGCCGCACATCAAATTCAGTGGGGCAAAAAAGTATTTAGTCAGTCAGCAATAGTGCAAGTTCCACCACTTAAAAAGATGAGAGGCGTCTGTAATTTACATCATAGGTAGACCTCAACTATGGGAGACAAACTGAGAAAAAAAAATCCAGAAAATCACATTGTCTGTTTTTTTAACATTTTATTTGCATATAATGGTGGAAAATAAGTATTTGGTCAGAAACAAAATTTCATCTCAATACTTTGTAATATATCCTTTGTTTTCAATGACAGAGGTCAAACGTTTTCTGTAAGTCTTCACAAGGTTGCCACACACTGTTGTTGGTATGTTGGCCCATTCCTCCATGCAGATCTCCTCTAGAGCAGTGATGTTTTTGGCTTTTCGCTTGGCAACACGGACTTTCAACTTCCTCCAAAGGTTTTCTATAGGGTTGAGATCTGGAGACTGGCTAGGCCACTCCAGGACCTTGAAATGCTTCTTACGAAGTCACTCCTTCGTTGCCCTGGCGGTGTGCTTTGGATCATTGTCATGTTGAAAGACCCAGCCACGTTTCATCTTCAATGCCCTTGCTGATGGAAGGAGGTTTGCACTCAAAATCTCACGATACATGGCCCCATTAATTCTTTCATGTACCCGGATCAGTCGTCCTGGCCCCTTTGCAGAGAAACAGCCCCAAAGCATGATGTTTCCACCACCATGCTTTACAGTAGGTATGGTGTTTGATGGATGCAACTCAGTATTCTTTTTCCTCCAAACACGACAAGTTGTGTTTCTACCAAACAGTTCCAGTTTGGTTTCATCAGACCATAGGACATTCTCCCAAAACTCCTCTGGATCATCCAAATGCTCTCTAGCAAACTTCAGATGGGCCCGGACATGTACTGGCTTAAGCAGTGGGACACGTCTGGCACTGCAGGATCTGAGTCCATGGTGGCGTAGTGTGTTACTTATGGTAGGCCTTGTTACATTGGTCCCAGCTCTCTGCAGTTCATTCACTAGGTCCCCCCGCGTGGTTCTGGGATTTTTGCTCACCGTTCTTGTGATCATTCTGACCCCACGGGGTGGGATTTTGCGTGGAGCCCCAGATCGAGGGAGATTATCAGTGGTCTTGTATGTCTTCCATTTTCTAATTATTGCTCCCACTGTTGATTTATTCACTCCAAGCTGGTTGGCTATTGCAGATTCAGTCTTCCCAGCCTGGTGCAGGGCTACAATTTTGTTTCTGGTGTCCTTTGACAGCTCTTTGGTCTTCACCATAGTGGAGTTTGGAGTCAGACTGTTTGAGGGTGTGCACAGGTGTCTTTTTATACTGATAACAAGTTTAAACAGGTGCCATTACTACAGGTAATGAGTGGAGGAAAGAGGAGACTCTTAAAGAAGAAGTTACAGGTCTGTAAGAGCCAGAAATCTTGATTGTTTGTTTCTGACCAAATACTTATTTTCCACCATAATATGCAAAAAAAATGATAAAAAAACAGACAATGTGATTTTCTGGATTTTTTTTTCTCAGTTTGTCTCCCATAGTTGAGGTCTACCTATGATGTAAATTACAGACGCCTCTCATCTTTTTAAGTGGTAGAACTTGCACTATTGCTGACTGACTAAATACTTTTTTGCCCCACTGTATATACCTATAGAAAAAGGCACCACACATTGATCATATTAAAAACCACTTTATTAGTATCAAAGAAAAACCATAAATGGTCATAAAAGAGCCTAAATAGGCAGCAGGTGAGAGACGACAAACACAGAAAAAGAAGGTAGACACCTGGCAAAAGGTCACAGAGATGTATACATAAATATACTGGTATATCCATAAAGCTCACATTGCATACAAATTACATGAAAGATTTCAAGAAATGGTTAAATATAACGTGGCAGTCTAACTAAAAAACCTAATAAAGTATTATATAAGGATTCAGTATGTGGTCTCAGTAGAAGGGGCTAATATACCATGTAAATCCACATAAACAAAAAAGTGTCCAAAAGACTATAGTTAGCTATACAGACATTTATCTAGCATATTATATAGCACACCAACACATATTTACCAGACAATGGAGGAGTAGCCAGGAGTCCACCACACCCGACGCGCGTTTCGCAATGAAATGCTTCGTCCAGGGGACGTCCGTGGGGACTGGTTCGGACTGGGGGCAGTTTGATCTGAGTGGTTTGACTTGCACACAATTGAACACTATGTGATCTGCGGGATATGGTCTGCTAAGGGCTATGCTCGTAGTATCAGGGCGGTGCTATATACTATTAGCTTTCTTAAGAAAATGTCCATATGGCGAATGAGGAAGAGTCATATATTTAATGTTGAGTATTGCACTATATGTCAGATATATTCACTACTAACAGATGCAAATGTCTTATATGCTTAATGGTGGTGTCATTGGCTATATATAGCCCTAGATGGCGCTGTTGCGCCTGCTCATATATCCATGCAGAGTTAAGCGGCGCCGCTGGACCCTTCTGCGCCTGTTCACATACTCTTATAGAGTTAAAAGAATAATGCCACCACCAAGATGGCAAAATTTAGCGCTACTGCGCATGCGCCGATCCCTGCCATTGGCTGGCAGTCCAACATGGTACTATGATGTAACAGACATGCGCAGTAGGTGTCTATGAACGCCGACAAGCTAGATGGCGTCCTCCATTATTAGCAGGTCCCTACGGTGGTAAGAACAGTATAGTCCGTACACATATATGGCACAATTATGCACAGATGCACTTTATTAAGTATATTGTAACATATGTATGTAATTAATCACAAAAGGCTGTAATTAAGGATGGTTAACACTATATATATGCACCAAAACGCTGTATCCACTGCTTGAGAAAGGCTCACTAGAGCTGAAACGTTGCATTGATATGTGGGTCTGAATAAATCCTACTCATTTGTTGAAGAAATGGAGTGCTGCCTTCCTTTTTGAATCTATTGAATGTGGATGACCATGGACAGGTTGCCTGGAGGCTTTGCACCCGGAGATAAGTAGTTGTGTGCTGTTCCTTTTTTGTGAATATAGCACCCGATTTAGCTATCAGCACACGACACACAAAACAGCGTCAAATTGCTGTGATCGCCAGTGTGGCGCCATGCGCTTTCACAGCTCTTTCCTTACCCAAGCCTGGGTGGTTAGGGGTGTCCGCCAGAGCGGCACTGCACGCACTCTCGTGCATCTAAATAATTTTATTATTTCATTCACTCTGGCACCCCAGTTGCGGTGCAGAGTACAAGAGGTCTTGATGAACTTTAATCCAGAGTCTTGGGATTGAGTTCTGTGACTCCTTGCTTGCGCTCTTGTGTGTGGTACCGCGGCCCTGTGACGCAACAGGGTTTGCTTTCTTCATACAGGGTGAAGTTAACCCGTATGTGAATCCATTTTGTACCGCCATATAGTCTGTCATTACTTAGCAGCAGGTTCCATCTCTGCACAGTGGACCCCGGGCTGCGAACGCACCTTATTCTATTCTTATCTTATTATTTGGTGCGTTCCGCTAGCCCTAACACCGAGTGTCTGACCTGCCCGATTTGAGTAATGAGAACTTGAGCATTTTAGTGCTCAATCATCACTAGTCACTATCACTATGGGCTATTAAACCACTAATGTTTCCATAATTCTATTTGTTGTTTTGACTCCATTTTTTTTAACTCACTCTATCTATCTATCATTCTATTTGTCCTTCTATCTATATAATCCATCTATCTAAATATGTATATGTCTAAATGGGATAAATCAAGGCATCAAAAGCAAAAAAGAGGAGAGGCAGGGTTGTAGAGGCTCCCAGGCATAAACCAATCCTCCAATATACAGTCAAAAATTAAGGCAGCTTCAGTCCAATTGAGGACTTTCTCAAGCTATCTATTCATCAATCATATGGATAAATTGATAAGTGATACATGTTGTTTATGTAACAAACCTTTAAGAATCCAAAACTGTTCTCTTCTCATTGACTTGTGGTCACTAGTGTTGAGCGATACCGTCCGATAATTGAAAGTATCGGTATCGGATAGTATCGGCCGATACCCGAAAAGTATCGGATATCGCCGATACCGATTTCCGATACAATACAAGTCAATGGGACATCAAGTATCGGAAGGTATCCTGATGGATCCCAGGGTCTGAAGGAGAGGAAACTCTCCTTCAGGCCCTGGGATCCATAGTGAGGTGTAAAATAAAGAATTAAAATAAAAAATATTGTTATATTCACCTCTCCGGCGGCCCCTGGAACATCACCGCGAGGAACCGGCGTCCGGCAGGCTTCTTTGTTCAAAATGAGCGCCTTTAGGACCTGCGGAATGACATCGCGGCTTCTGATTGGTCGCGTGCCGCCCATGTGACCGCCAAGCGACCAATCAGAAGCCGCGACGTCATTCCACAGGTCCTAAAGGCGCTCATTCTAGGAATTTATCTGAGGAATGACGTCACGGCTTCTGATTGGTCGTGTGGCGGTCACATGGGCGGCACGCGACCAATCAGAAGCCGCGACGTCATTCCACAGGTCCTAAAGGCGCTCATTCTAGGAATTTATCTGAGGAATGACGTCGCGGCTTCTGATTGGTCGTGTGGCGGTCACATGGGCGGCACGCGACCAATCAGAAGCCGCGACGTCATTCCGCAGGTCCTAAAGGCGCTCATTTTGAACAAAGAAGCCTGCCGGACGCCGGACGACTCGCGGTGATGTTCCAGGGGCCGCCGGAGAGGTGAATATAACAATATTTTTTATTTTAATTCTTTATTTTACACCTCCGATACCGATACCCGATACCACAAAAATATCGGATCTAGGTATCGGAATTCCGATACCGCAAGTATCGGCCGATACCCGATATTTGCGGTATCGGAATGCTCAACACTAGTGGTCACATAACCACCTATTGATATTGGGGGTTAATGTGTTATAATTTTACAATTAACTTTCCTGGTTGCATGTCTAGATTCAGTTTAGCATACGGGATATTTTTTAATTATTCATTTGTGTTAATAGACACAATGACAATTTTATTGATGCCTCTCCCCCCCATGAGTACTTTGATATAAATACTGCACTTAGGCACTTCAAATGTATCTTCCTCTAAATTACATGTATTATTCATAGTGGGGCTGTATTTTGCCAGCTTCAATATGAAGGTTATATATGGAGAGGTACCCTCCAGCAATGAAGAAATCCTTGATAATACAAGCAGTGCATTGTCTTAGTTCTGCATTCACTATAGCCTATGAAATAAAATCGTTCAATGTATTACGCTGCATAACCACAGGTATTTTGTTGGAAAAAAATCATAATTAATAACTGAGGTGTATTTATCTCCTGTGCTATGCTTTCTATGCTCATGGCTAATGTAGGCACATAATTACCCCAAGCTCTCATTTCCTAACCTCTTAGCTATATCCATTGTATTTACTTATGGGCCAAATCCAATGAGTCTTCCATCTACAAGCTGCAAAACTCACTTCTCTAGTTTTACTTTAACCCTAATAACCTTAATGTAATTTTTAGACTTCAAATTTTCTTGGTGTCTTTAGATATCCTAATAGTTCTAAATGAGGTTATGTGCACACAGCATATTTTAGATGCTTGAGTTTTCTAAGGCAAAGTCTCTTCAAGAAAATACTTGACCGCTCAGCGACCAATCACAAGCCGCGACGTCATCGAAGGCCCTTAACGCGCTCATTCCTAGGAACGAAAGCATGGCGGTTGCAGCGGTGACAACCAGGGCGCGTCAGAGGGTAAGTATATCAATATTTTTTATTTTTATTCTTTATTTTACACATGAATCTTAATCCCGATACCGATTCCCGATATCACAAAAATATCGGAACTCGGTATCGGAATTCCGATACCGCAAATATCGGCCGATACCCGATACTTGCGGTATCGGAATGCTCAACACTACTCATCATCTTTCCTCCATCTCATAGATCTTCCATACCTGACCAATCTATCGCAATTAATGACATCACGCTTTCCCTCGTACCAGAAGTCCGCTGCCTCAGAGTAACCCTTGACTCTGCCCTGTCCTTCAAACCGCGCATCCAAGCTCTTTCCACCTCCTGTCGCCTCCAGCTCAAAAATATCTCCAGAATCCATCCTTTCCTCAATCATCAATCTACTAAAATGCTTGTGCATGCACTCATCATCTCCCGCCTTGACAACTGCAACATCCTTTTCTGTGGCCTCCCTGCTAACACCCTTGCACCTCTCCAGTCCATCCTTAACTCTGCTGCCCGACTAATTCATCTTTCTCCTCGCTATTCCTCCACTTCCCCTCTCTGCAAATCTCTTCACTGGCTCCCATTCCTTCAGCATATCCAGTTCAAATGACTAATACTGACCTACAAAGCCATCCATAACCTGTCTCCTCCATATATCTCTGAACTAATCTCCCGATATCTTCCCTCACGTAATCTCCAGTCCCCCCAACATCTCCTTCTCCCCTCCACACTTATCTGCTCCTCACCCAACCGCCTCCAAGACTTCTCCAGAATATCCCCCATCCTCTGGAATTCTTTGCCCCAACACATCCGACTATCAACCACATTCAGATCCTTCAGACAGAGCCTGAAAACCCACCTCTTCAGGAAAGCCTACAGCCTGCACTGACACCGCTGCCTCCTCACCACTACTGAAGCTACCGCCTCACCAACACCGGAGCTCCTACAACCCTCAACCTATTGTCTCCACCCCCACCATCCAGTAGAATGTAAACCTGCAAGGGCAGGGTCGTCAGTCACCCATCTGTATCAGTCTGTAATTGTTAGCTTGCTAACTGTAATTTGTATGTAACCCCTTCTCATGTACAGCACCATGGAATCAATGGTGCTATATAAATAAATAGTAATATTAATAATTTTTTTGACTCATGGCATCAAGCAAGGGTCTCAGAGCTTTTCTTTTTTGTAGAGTATGACATGACAGGTCGGGCATAAGCTGAACAACATGTTATAACTTATTTGTAAGTAATAGAATCTATTCTGCGGACTTCAGTAAGAATGTTCTTTTTCATCTATGGACTCGGCATATCACTTCGCTTGGTTTAGTTATTCTAGTAGACTTGTGGCTCAGGGACCTATGAGCTATGTCTAATTATAATTCCGAATCCTAAGGAACATTCAAAATAGAGTTAGAATTCCTCTAACTTAACTTGTTCCACTGTTTTGGGAAGGCCTTTTATCCTAATGATGCATATTCCTTTCTTCTCAATGCCATCTATACGATCTGTCAGACACTCCGGTTGATATGAGTGAGATGCTATGGTCTGTTCATGAACATGTACTTTCTGTGCAATAGATTCTGTAAGCATCTCAGAATCAGACACAGTTTCTGTTAACTGCTGTAACTTTCCTGAGATAGCTGTAGCCTTAGAGCTATATGAAGATTCAAGCCTGGAAATATAACTTTCCATTTCTTCTTGGGTATAGCACTTATACGGGCTTTAAGATCCTCCCCTACTGTGCCGCCTATGATGAATCCCCTCTGACTGTCCAGAAATGAAGGGAAAGGGCAATGTGAAGCTGGGAATGAACCCTGCATCGAGGAGCTGATGTATGCAGCGGGGGCTTTGATACCTGAATAGTTATTGGATGCCTGTATCAAGCAAGCAGGAGTCCAGGATCTCTTTATTTCAATAGGCATGCACCTTGATGATGGAAGTGTGGGCATCTTGTCTGCCATTTTATGCAGAGGAAGCCTGACTCCTGGGTTCCAGGAAGTCTCTTGGGTCACCAAAGCTCTGCTCTCTGTAATGTCTTCCCCTTCAGCCTGAGATGAACATGGTCTCTCTGTGGATGGCAGAGGAAGAGGTTTATGTTCTCCTGAGATGTTCATCCTCGCACGTTGGAGAAGTCTTCCGCTGTGCACTATGAACCAGCGTCATTTTGGAGACCGCAAGCTCTGGAATGGAGCCTGAAAAACTTCTTAGAAAATGGAAAATTCCAGAGGCAGGAACCACAGAAGGACATCCACTTGTAGGGAAGGTGCTTTTATGTCTCTTTGCTGGCATTTGCGTTCAATCAGCTAGGAATGAGCTCTCAGGCCAGGTTCATAGTCATCCCTGAGGCAGAAGCTGAATGACAAGTGTCCTCACTCCCCCACACCCAGCCCACACCGCCTTCCATGAGACTTTAACTCAAAGTAGTCTACTTTTTGCCTGTGTGCATCAGTCTTTTGTTACAGATCAGACTTCCCTGTGAACTATATACTGCTTATGAATTGCCCATAATACTAGTGCTATCCAGCTCATATTATAAAACAGGATGGATTTTCTGTTTTATTCCTGAAAGCTTCCTAATTGGGAATACTCTAGGGTGCTGTAAACCTGCAGACAGATTGCAAAAATATCACCTTAACATGTAGTGAATATTCGGCATATTTTCAATTTCTAAAATTATACAGCTAGAGGATGATCTAAAAATCACTATTTAAAAAAGTTTAGTTATTACAAAACAGGGTATCTGCAATAAGAAAGGAATGACTGTGAACATGGTGGTCACATGTCAAAATTCCTGGTCAGAAAAGAAAGAAAAAGGGGATTATACATATCACATTGTGGTGGCATGAAGCTTATGCTTTCTGTGAGGCAACACATTGCTTTGCCTTTTTTAGCACATGGGCGAGTGTTGCTGCCGCATTTCTAGTCCATTGAGCTTATCATGAATCAGTGAGGTAGAGGATCCGGCTGCCTCTGAGCTTATATGTCACCGACATTATTTATAATAAACTCATATATTATTTATAATAAACACACTGAACGGGAAACCACTGGGTAAATCTGACAGGGAGAAGGACTTGGGGATCCTAGTTAATGATAAACTTACCTGGAGCAGCCAGTGCCAGGCAGCAGCTGCCAAGGCAAACAGGATCATGGGGTGCATTAAAAGTGGTCTGGATACACATGATGAGAGCATTATACTGCCTCTGTACAAATCCCTAGTTAGACCGCACATAGAGTACTGTGTCCAGTTTTGGGCACCGGTGCTCAGGAAGGATATAATGGAACTAGAGAGAGTACAAAGGAGGGCAACACAATTAATAAAGGGGATGGGAGAACTACAATACTCAGATAGATTAGCGAAATTAGGATTATTTAGTCTAGAAAAAAGACGACTGAGGGGCGATCTAATAACCATGTATAAGTATATAAGGGGACAATACAAATATCTCGCTGAGGATCTGTTTATACCAAGGAAGGTGACGGGCACAAGGGGGCATTCTTTGCGTCTGGAGGAGAGAAGGTTTTTCCACCAACATAGAAGAGGATTCTTTACTGTTAGGGCAGTGAGAATCTGGAATTGCTTGCCTGAGGAGGTGGTGATGGCGAACTCAGTCGAGGGGTTCAAGAGAGGCCTGGATGTCTTCCTGGAGCAGAACAATATTGTATCATACAATTATTAGGTTCTGTAAAAGGACGTAGATCTGGGGATTTATTATGATGGAATATAGGCTGAACTGGATGGACAAATGTCTTTTTTCGGCCTTACTAACTATGTTACTATATTGCTGGATGTGAGCAGAAACACTTGCTCGTGATAAAACAGGATAAAACAGACAGGGAATATTTTACCTCACAGAAAGAATCAACTGTGATCCCATGCTGTCCTGTCTGTATACTCTCTTTCGCTCCATGCCCAGGGGGCTGTGGTATGATCAGACCATGTCCCTGTATTGTGAGACACGGCCATTATACAGTACACAGCAGGGAGACATTTGTCAGATTATCTCAGCACAGGAACATTTTTTAAGACATCCAACTATGAAACTTATTTTTATGCCGTGGTCCATTGATTAAATTGTACTTTGTCCCATTTTGATTGTAAAGAACAGACAACAGCTAACAAAATATACTGTATGCATCATGTAGCACTGACTGAGCTTTCCATTGACTTTCTACTGACTGCAAATATTTACAAGAAATAATTAAAATAAATCACAGTCGGTATTAATAGTTAATATCAACAAAGACAATGCATCACATTTACATAGGAAATAGAAATAAGAAAAATGTAGGACACTGATCTTAAAATTAAGATAAACTTTACAGAGCAAGCAGCCAATATAGTCATAAACAATTTGGTCCTCACTATAATATAAATCAGAAAGCATTATTATTATAGCCATATGGTAATTCTGAAATATTATATAGTAATTCCTCCTGTAGTAACATAAACATTATTGCATCTATAACGCAATTACAGAAAATACTGAGGCATTTAAATTAAAGGAGATTTACACTGCCATTACAAAGAAACATAAACTAAGGCAGAGAATTTTTTTAAATATTGATATATGGTATGCTTATGCATGTTTAACAAATTGATCAGAAATTCTGTATTATTGAAACATGCTTCAAAGCAAAACTGAATTTTAACCTTATATCAAGTGGAAAATTTGTTAAAAATAAGTGATTTTTCTTTATTCCTTTAATCCCCTCATGATCTTGTGATTTTCTATTTTTGCACTTTCCTTTTTTCCTGCCCATATTACAAGAACAATAACTTTTTTAATTTTCCATTCCCATAGCCGTGTGAGGGCGCTTTATTTGCGGGACGAGTTGTACTTTTGAAATACACCATTGATTTTATTATATGAAGCACTGGAAAGCATGGAAAAAATTCCAAGTGTGTTGAAATTGCAAACAAATGGAAAAGGTATACACGGCACTCAAGGTACTCAGCCCCCTGATGAAGCCCACGCGAAACGCGCGTAGGGGTATATGTGTGGCGGACCTGTGCGGCTATGGGTAAGATAAAATAATCTATACATAATACTCTATATGGAGGCCATGGGTTCTGATTGTTCTGATTACTAATAAGATACGCTATTACACGTCACTCTGACTGCATTAGCACACTCATGGTTATCCCTGACACAGATATGAGGGTATAGGCTGTAATTAAAGCACGGGCACTTTATAAATTTTTGACCTTTTCCTGCCCCGCCGTCCTGTCTGTCTGCATGTTGTTGCTGCACTTGAGTCCTCTATTCAAAGGAGCTTATGTCCTGATACTATTGTTTTGCATTTTTTCAGTGCCATATTTGTATTGTTCTATTAAATTAATTTGAATTTTACTTTTTGGTGGATCGTTGTCACTCCATTTTTTTCTTCTTGTTAAAAATATTGCTGGGAGTGGTTCCAGTGCTAAAGCATGTAGTGGCTGGGTTATTTAGGCCTGCGGTCACCGGTAATTTTCAGTAATACTGTCTCTAAGGTTTTTGTTTGCGAACCTTTTTTGCTGTAGCCTTTCGGGACCTTCCTAGTGGTCCAACCGGAGTCGCTACAGGACCTGAGCATGTGACCCCCGACCTCCAATGAGAGATTGTCCCGTGGGCATGCTCAGTAGAAGAAAAGCAGGACTTAGTCCCTGGAACATCTACTCGCCACTGATCGGTGCTGATTATAAAGGCTGTGCCTGGAAAGCCAGCAGTACCCAAACGCACAGTATCTGCTTGAGCCAGATGCTGGGATTGATGTCTCAGCTGAGCAGGCTCCACTGTGGCTAGAGGAGAACGGGAGACCACAACAGACATGGTTTGAGATTTGCAGTGGCTCGACTCCTAACAATGTGTAAGCTTGATTTTTTATTTTGACAGGAGCGAAAGGGAGTTGATTTGAACTTTTATATTTTTTCCATATTTTTATTTTTCTTTTGCCATGCTTCAATAGCCTCCATGGGAGGCTAGAAGCTGGCACAACTCGATGGGCTCTGCTACATAGAGGTGATGCTCAGATCGCCTCTATGTAGGAGAATTACAACATTGCTATGAGCGCGGACCACAGGGTGGTGCTCACAGCAATCTGGCATCAACAACCATAGAGGTCTGCAGGAGACCTCTGGGTTATGCCGACACACCGATGACCCCCGATCATGTGACTGGGTCACTGGTGCGCAGATTTCTGGCCAGATGGCCGGAAGTGCTTGCTAAATGCCACTGTCAGAGTTTATCAAGTTAATAGGTGTGGGCAGAACGCGATTTTGCCCTCGCCTTTTGTAGGCACATGTCAGCTGTTCGAAACAGCCGGAGCCCGCATCAAAGCAGGGGTTCTGCTATCGGACGTACTATTCCGTCCGATGGCAGAAAGGGGTAATAGGGTTGCAGTCTCTGTAGCCTTTCAGAAAAGGTTTGTATATACTGACAGGCCAAGTGACACTTAGATTGCGCACAGGTGGACTCCCTTTCATTAAACACGTTACATGACTTGCTTGCCATGGAAATTTTTAGGGGATTTACAGCAAAAGGGGTGAATACATATGCATGCCAATTTTTAAATATTTGATCTCATAAATGTAATCTATGACTATACTTTTAGGGCAGCACGGTGGCTCAGTGGTTAGCACTGCAGCGCTGGTGTCCTGGGTTCAAATCCCACCAAGGACAATATCTGCAAAGAGTTTGTATGTTCTCCATGTGTTTGCGTGGGTTTCCTCCAGGTACTTCGGTTTCCTCCCACATTCCAAAGACATACTGATAGGGAATTTAGATTGTGAGCCCCATTGGGGACAGTGATGATAATGTGTGCAAACTGTAAGGCGCTGCGGAATATGTTAGAGCTATATAAAATTAAAGATTATTATTATTATCACTTCGCTTCACCAACTTAGAATATTTATTGCTCATGCATCACACACAAATCAGATTACAAAAATATTTAAACACAGGTTGTAATATAACAAAATAGGTAAAAAGCCAAGGGGGGTTGATGAATACTTTCACACGCCACTTTATATACTAAATATATAAAGCACTTGCTTTGTATATATGACATTATATCTTAAATGGAATAATATTTTTTGTCCTTTAAATATTTCAATATATTGTATTGGCCTCTGGAAAAAAAGAAGAAAGTGTTTTAAGTTTTAGCACAAGTGGGAATGCTTAAGCAGTTTCGAGAAAATACTTCAGCAGTAACAAGAAGTAATGAATTTCAGTGCACTTGAGTCTGTCTGTTGCTCGCTGAACACCTAATGACATCACAAATCAAATTGGCTTCTTCTCTTCTGGCAAGAAAATTTCACCCTCACATGTACTTTTCTCACCTTCTGCATGTTGAGGTGAATGGTTATAAAGGATGTGTCTTGCTTTCTGCATCTTCCTCATTTTTCCTTCTCACGTAATTTGTCACAGACAGATATGCCAGCACTTTAAATAGGGAGAATTTTCTTATTAACTTTTGTGTTGTAGCTTCTCCAGGGCAATGGAGAAGAAATGTTTGATAAATGACCCCCTAATTCTCTTTGACAATCTTGTTTTCTTTGTCATAAAATGTGCAGTTCAAAAAAACTCTCTTTGTATTTTTATGTCTTGTGCCAAAATAAATGATGGGGCTCTCACCTGATAAGGAGAAAGGCTTGAAAAGTTTTTTTAACTGGTGTGAGGAACAATTCGTTTGGTTGTTGCTCTACATTAAGAAAGGAAAGTTCTCTGATAAAATGTGAACCATACGGATAATGTGTTAAAGGTGATGTGTGTTCAGAAAATGACCTATTGCTTAAACAAAGATTTTGTTTTGCATGTATTATTCATGCAAATATCCTCTTCTGAGAGTAAGAGGACTTGAACTGTAGTGCCACGTATTGGAAGTAGCAATCCTAAAATTTAATATCGGCCATTTAATGAGCCTTGCCACATAACTTAGGATAAAAAGCCAAACCAGAAATTCTAAAGGCGGACATGTGTTTCAAGGTGTTTGCCCCTCTTCAGTGCAAAGCAAGATCTGATGTAGCTAGGTAAGAGGCCTCTGACTGGTGGCTAAAGGGGAATGTTCCTCTATGGTTGAGAGTGCCAAGTTGGCGTAAGGAGATTTCTAGACCATGTAATGCTCCTCTGGGAAATTAAATGTAAGCAGCCTCTTCAGGAGAAACCACTTGAACTCTAGTACTATCTATTGGATGTAACAATCCTAAAAGTCAATATCCATCCTTTAATAAGCCTTGCCACATAACTTACTATAAGAAGCCAAAGTAGTCACTCCATTTGCAGACACACATCTGTGTATACGTATTTTTTACAAATTTTTGACTTTTTTTATACTTATGAAAATCTATAGTAAGCTCTTATCTCTCCATGAGTGATGTATACATGTTAAGGTCAGGGTGTGAGGAAAAGGCTGAGGGGCTGAACCGTTCAACACAGAGCACTAGATACTAGCGATGTTATATAGCCGACATCTACATCTAATTGGTGCTGCTTCCAATCACTGCTGGTAAACTCTTAAATGCTGCTGTCACACATTGAGAGCGGCATTTAAGAACAGCAGTTTAGCCTGAGCACCAGTTAGCTCCCACTCCCGAAAAAGCAATCACGTGAGGCCACTGGGTTACTATGACAGCCAGGGGCCTGATAGTTCTCCTCTGAAGTCCAGCCAAAATATGATTTATATTAAACCTAAGATAAAAACATAATGAGCAAAAAGCCTGCAGTAAATAAATAAATAAATAGCAATAGTGCATTAAAATAACATTGGATATTTAGGTAACATAATTTTGATTAAAAAAAATTAAAAGCCTTCCCTGCATCAAGGTGACCCTTTTTGGGACAGTCTTAACCTCTAGTATTAAAACCTTACCATATGTGAAATGACACAAATGTGAATAATGGCCAAGCAGGACCGATATTTATTGCTGTATATAGTACAAATGATTAAACAATCACAGGATCCAGGCCCCTAAGAGGACTTAAAAAGTAACATTTTTAAATATTAAATACAAATATAAACATTTTAATCACTCCCCTCACCCTTTTCCTCAAGTAATATAGTAAAGAATAACAATATATGTATTAGGTGTCATGTCGTCCATAAATTTCTGGTCTCTCAAATTATATAATTAATAGTGATGAGTGAACTCATGCAGCATTATTTGTTACTCGCACAAATAGTACGCTATTCGGACTAGTTGTTACTCGGCGAGTAATTAGGCATTTGCCCCATTATATTAGAGTGACCCGCACAGCATTTTTGGTGCTTTATTTACAGCCAATGAACAAGCTAGGCTGGCTTGCCAATCACAGTAATGATGGTGCCATCTTTGGTGTGGCATTACTGGGCTTGGCTGGCCTTACAGCATCATAGGGGATATTTAAATGCTGCTGGCACCATCTTCGGCACATTGCTACCGGAAACAGCGCAGGGAGAGTGTATTATGAGCGTAGGGAGAGTAATAGCTCTTTTAAGACCTGAAAATTGGCCAGACGTAGATCTGGGGATTTATTATGATGGAATATAGGCTGAACTGGATGGACAAATGTCTTTTTTCGGCCTTACTAACTATGTTACTATGTTACTATGTAAGATTAGTTTTTTGTTAGGTTGAAATAGCATAGGGAGAGATTTAATAAGAGGTTGAGTAATAGGCAGACACCTGTGTGTTATCATTGCAAGCACATGCTGCAGATCTATACTATTTTCAATTGTGTTGCATAATTTAGTATAAGGAACAGACTGTGGGATTAGGGTGAAATAGGAAGGGCTTCATTCACTATCAAAATATAAAAATCAGCTATTTGTGGAGGGAAATAATATTAGGTAGTACCAGCACATACAAAACCATTTTCTTTGAAGCTGCATAATATTCCTGTGTAGCAGCCTATAATTTATTTTACCACAAAATAATGTTCCTCAGTGCCAGCATATAGTAACATCCAATTTAATAGCTAATTGCTAACTAATATTCCTTGTCTATTGCTTAAATACCTAATAATTCTTTAGCAGTTGTGCGACTGGTGCAAAACCTGTTGAGCTGCAGAAATGTCACTATTTACCAGTAATTTCCTTGAGTCTGCTGTTGGTGTGTCTCATAAAGGCAATGTAAAAAAATCCCTAAAAATTTCTATTGGTTAAAAAAATTGCGTATTTTTATCTATCAGTTGTGTGACTGACGCAATTCGGGTAGAGATAAGCAAATGTCCCAATTTATCAGTGGCGATAATTTTCATTACTTCACTGTTGTAGTGCATCATCAAGGCAATATTAAAAAAAATCATAATTTTCTATTGGTTTACTAAACAGCATATCTTTATCTAGCAGTTGTGCGACTTGCGCAATCCGGGTTGAGATAAATTAAGCAAACGTCACAATTTACCAGGGGCAATAATTTTCATTACTCTGCTTTTGCAGTGTGTCACCAAAGAAAAAGAAAAAAAATTATAATTTTCTATTGGTTTAATAAATAGCATATCTTTATTTAGCAGTTGTGTGACTTGCGCAAAGCCTGCAGAGATATGCAATCGCAACTATTTACCTGCCATTGTCAGTCTGCTATTGCCATGTAAAATAAAGCTGAGGTCTGAAAAAAATAGCCACACAATGCTATATACAGTGAATATGTACATAAGACCTTTGTGAGGGTACTTGTGAAAAACAAAGCCAGTATTTTTTTAAGCATGATGCATTCAATATGAGAAACGGTGATGTTAAGGGATATGGATGTGGTGGTGCCCACCAAGGCTGTGTGAAGATCCTAAGGTGACTGTATCTTGTTCTAGCTTCTTGTCAAAATTCAGTCCGTGCGCTACACCACAAATGAGTCCAGACAAGTGCGAGGATACTGTGAGTTGGATGGCAGACAAAGGCTCCAGTGTGTTGACAAGAAGCACCACAAAGTCTTTCACATGATCCAGTCTCAATAGCCAAGAGCTTGGGCCTCTGAATCTTCAATCTGGTCCTCATTCCTCTCACCGTCGAGAGTCCCAGGAGACATATGACCCCAACGCTGGCCAATCCGAGGAACTGTTTGCTTTACCTTGTAATTTGTCAGGCCTCTGAACTTGCACCATTACAGAGGGTCATGAGGAGGTGGAGTGCACTGATGCCCAAACATTTGAGAACCCATTGCCAGGATAAAGCCATGTTGGGGAAGGTCAATTCATGTCTCAAGAGGTGGGGGATAATCATGAAGCACAGTTGCCATCAGGACAACCTCAAATTGCCACTCAGAAGAAGGATTAGATTGAGGAATTGGAAGACAACCTGGTCGATGATGAAGCCATTGGTCCAACCTAGCATGGTGGCATGCCTAGCAAGCACAGCAGTGCTGAGAAAGATACATAGTATAAAAACAGGCAAGAAGAGGTAGTGGTTTGGCCAGAGGGAGAACTCAGTCAACTTTTCCACAGAGCCCCCACACTCAGCTAGTTAACAGGCCAAAGGTGTGTTCTTCCCCTGAATGGCAGTTTTTTCTGAAATTCCTTCAGACAACTGTAATTTGCAGCATCTGCTAAACCAAGCTAAGATGAGGCCAAAACACTCCCAATCTGAGCACTACCAGCATGCAAAAACACATGGCAGCCTTGCACCCCATAATATATTCTATTTTTATAATTTTTATTGTGTTGCCCTTCTCACAGTCTCTTTAAGCGTGTATCTGATAACCTGATGTTGATTTTTGGGTCTGCACTTGGACATTTTGGAACATGAATGCATTAATATGTTCCGCACAATTCTTCAGATTTTAGTCTAAGGCTAAGTTCACATTAGCGTCTCTGTGCGTAGCGTATCATCTGCATGTGTAAAAGCATTTTTTTTTGGCAAACACCATATTGATATCATATGGTTTTATATCTAAATGTAAGCATCCAAAAACCATTTGTAAAAAATACATACCGAAGTGCTATCACAGCAGAATAAAAAAAAAAATTTCTTACATCAAAATATAAAACCAAGCCTCATAACCAATATACATTACAGATTTCTGTAAGTTGGTGGAGGTGATGGCGGAAGCTCAGGGTCCTGGTCAGGTGGCATTTGTTGGGCCAATTGTACATCCTGGGAGTATGATGTCTGACCCTGCTCTAAATGATGCCCTTGCTCATATTGGCCAGTTGTGTGTTGGCTCAAATAATAAGGGTTTTGACTATGGCCCTTATGATTTTGGAAATAAGGCCTTGCCTCATAACCCCCACCAATATGGCCATATCGTCCAAACCCAGGTTGGGACCAGCCTCCAGTAGAGTTGAGCGACCTTGACCTTTTTAGAGTCGAGCCGGGTTTTGCGAAACCCGACTATGTCCAAAGTCGGGTCGAGTGAAATCGGCCGATTATGACGTAAAGTCGGGATCGACCGAAACACGAAACCCAATGCAAGTCAATGGGGCAGCATAGTCGGCAGTGAGTGGGGGCCAGGAAAACACCTAGAGTGGCCATTTTAATGTCAAAACCATCCATTCTTCTTAATGAAGCTTGTCAAGCGTAATTTACCTTATAATAATTGGAAGGCATTTGAAATTGGGGGTCATTTGGCTAAAGTTGTGGGGGGTAGGGCTGGTTCAAGTAATTAGTGGGCCCAGGAAATCTGGACCACGTCACGGCAGTGGAGCAGGGAGAGGTAAGTATTTCAACTTTGCAAGTGCTGTGAACCTGAGCAAGCAGGGGGGGCCCACTCGTTGGCATTGGCACTGGCACAGGGCCCCTCAAAGTACAGCGGTGTGTTTGCACGGCGGGGGCGCCTCCCACCGGCAGCAACACTTTTGCGTACTATGAGAGGCCCTGTGCCAGTGACGTCGCCAACTAGTATTCCTCCCCCCACCTGATGAAGGAACCTGCACTTTCATCTGCACCTTCCTCTTTGTCCCCGTGTAAGGTGGTATGGTATGCGGGAAGAGCAACCTGACTTTCAGCAGGGTCACAATGTTGTTGTGTAGCGTGCACGGGGAATGTTGCGTTATGGGTCAATGTACCAGCAGACTCATCTATCACTGGCTGGGCAATGGGCACGATGAAGTGGAAACACAGATATAGGCCCAAAGAAGAAAGTGGGCTAAATGCAGTTCAAAATTGGTAACACAGGAATAACCAGGGGGCATTGCAGTGGAGGACAACTGGAATGAGAGGCTGACACAGAGAGTAGGGCCAAATCAGTAAGTAGTCGAAATGCAGTTCAAAATTGGCAACCGTAGTAAACAGGCGGCACAGCTTTGTTCAGTGGAGGAGAACAGCAAGGAGTGGCAGACACCGATAGTAGGCCCCAAACCAACTAGTACGCCAAATGCAGTTGTTCCATTTAACCACAATTTAATGAGAGCCTGAAGATAGAAGCTCAGGAAAGGCAACCTGGGGAACACCTTGGAGTGTAACACACCATCTCTCTCCACCCCATACCCATTTTGTATGGCCTAATGCAGTGTACTTTTCTACAACTACTAAACGAGAGTCGGAAGACCGAAGCAATGGCAAGGAAACCTGGGGAACACCTTAGAGTGTAACACACCCTCTCTCTACACCCCATACCCAATTTGAAGGCCTAATGCAGTGTAGTTTCCAAGAACTACTAAACGAGAGCCGGAAGATCGAAGCTCAGGAAAGGCAACCTGGGGAACACCTTGGAGTGTAACACACCCTCTCGCTACACCCCATACCCAATTTGAAGGCCTAATGCAGCGTAGTTTCCAACAACTACTAAACGAGAGCCGGAAGATCGAAGCTCAGGAAAGGCAACCTGGGGAACACCTTGGAGTGTAACACACCCTCTCTCTACACCCCATACCCAATTTGAAGGCCTAATGCAGTGTAGTTTCCAAGAACTACTAAACGAGAGCCGGAAGATCGAAGCTCAGGAAAGGCAACCTGGGGAACACCTTGGAGTGTAACACACCCTCTCGCTACACCCCATACCCAATTTGAAGGCCTAATGCAGCGTAGTTTCCAACAACTACTAAACGAGAGCCGGAAGATCGAAGCTCAGGAAAGGCAACCTGGGGAACACCTTGGAGTGGAACACACCATCTCTCTACACCCCATACCCAATTTGAAGGCCTAATGCAGAGTAGTTTCCAAGAACTACTAAACGAGAGCCGGAAGATCGAAGCTCAGGAAAGGCAACCTGGGGAACACCTTGGAGTGTAACACAACGTCTCTCTACACGACGGAAGGGCTGATTCTTAGGAAGGAAGGCTGTTGGAAATAAGCATTGCGCGTCCGAGGGTGATTATATTCTTATTAGGTATATACTCACCCTCGGACGCGCCCTGCTTCTTTATTTGGAATGAATGTTTATTTGCAATGTGGTGTTGACTTTCTCTATTATTTTGGTAATTAATGATTTTATTATTTTCATTATTTTGCATCTTCTCGGCAATAATATAAAGAAGACGCGACAGGACAACACTCGGTGGATGCCATATGTGTGTTTTCAATTTAAAAAAACTTTCAGTTAACTACTTGCAGGAGAAAGTAATTGTAGCTGGTGGCCATTTTTAGTACTGTACCAGATTAGAGTTGTGTGTTTGTTTTTAATGTTAAAATGTCTGCATTTGATATCTCACCAGTATTTTCTTTTTTATAAGCAAAATACTTATTTTTATATTTTCTGATGTTGGTTCCAGGGGTACACGGCCAGCAGTGCCCTGGTCAGTGTAGTAGTAGTTGAAAGAATGGACCGCAGACAGGCATCGAAGGCCTAAAATAATAACACATGGCTGTAGGCAATTTTAAATTGGTTCCAGGGGTACACGGACAGCAGTGGTGTGGTCAGTGGAGGCCTAGTGGAAGGAGTGACCGCAGACAGGCATCGAAGGCCTAAAATAATAACACATGGCTGTAGGCAATTTTAAATTGGTTCCAGGGGTACACGGGCAGCAGTGACCTGGTCAGTGTAGTAGTAGTTGAAAGAATGGACCGCAGACAGGCATCGAAGGCCTAAAATAAAAAAATTGGGCTGGCTGTAGGCAATTTTAAATTGGTTCCAGGGGTACACGGGCAGCAGTGACCTGGTCAGTGTAGTAGTAGTTGAAAGAATGGACCGCAGACAGGCATCGAAGGCCTAAAATAAAAAAATTGGGCTGGCTGTAGGCAATTTTAAATTGGTTCCAGGGGTACACGGGCAGCAGTGGTGTGGTCAGTGGAGGCCTAGTGGAAGGAGTGACCGCAGACAGGCATCGAAGGCCTAACATAACAAACTTGGGCTGGCTGTAGGCACTTTTAAATTGGTTCCAGGGGTACACGGGCAGCAGTGGTCTGGTCAGTGGAAGTCTAGTGGAAGGAGTGACCGCAGACAGGCATCGAAGGCCTAAAATAATAACACATGGCTGTAGGCAATTTTAAATTGGTTCCAGGGGTACACGGACAGCAGTGGTGTGGTCAGTGGAGGCCTAGTGGAAGGAGTGACCGCAGACAGGCATCGAAGGCCTAAAATAATAACACATGGCTGTAGGCAATTTTAAATTGGTTCCAGGGGTACACGGACAGCAGTGGTGTGGTCAGTGGAGGCCTAGTGGAAGGAGTGACCGCAGACAGGCATCGAAGGCCTAAAATAATAACACATGGCTGTAGGCAATTTTAAATTGGTTCCAGGGGTACACGGGCAGCAGTGACCTGGTCAGTGTAGTAGTAGTTGAAAGAATGGACCGCAGACAGGCATCGAAGGCCTAAAATAAAAAAATTGGGCTGGCTGTAGGCAATTTTAAATTGGTTCCAGGGGTACACGGGCAGCAGTGACCTGGTCAGTGTAGTAGTAGTTGAAAGAATGGACCGCAGACAGGCATCGAAGGCCTAAAATAAAAAAATTGGGCTGGCTGTAGGCAATTTTAAATTGGTTCCAGGGGTACACGGGCAGCAGTGGTGTGGTCAGTGGAGGCCTAGTGGAAGGAGTGACCGCAGACAGGCATCGAAGGCCTAAAATAATAACACATGGCTGTAGGCAATTTTAAATTGGTTCCAGGGGTACACGGGCAGCAGTGACCTGGTCAGTGTAGTAGTAGTTGAAAGAATGGACCGCAGACAGGCATCGAAGGCCTAAAATAAAAAAATTGGGCTGGCTGTAGGCAATTTTAAATTGGTTCCAGGGGTACACGGGCAGCAGTGGTGTGGTCAGTGGAGGCCTAGTGGAAGGAGTGACCGCAGACAGGCATCGAAGGCCTAAAATAATAACACATGGCTGTAGGCAATTTTAAATTGGTTCCAGGGGTACACGGGCAGCAGTGACCTGGTCAGTGTAGTAGTAGTTGAAAGAATGGACCGCAGACAGGCATCGAAGGCCTAAAATAAAAAAATTGGGCTGGCTGTAGGCAATTTTAAATTGGTTCCAGGGGTACACGGGCAGCAGTGACCTGGTCAGTGTAGTAGTAGTTGAAAGAATGGACCGCAGACAGGCATCGAAGGCCTAACATAACAAACTTGGGCTGGCTGTAGGCACTTTTAAATTGGTTCCAGGGGTACACGGGCAGCAGTGGTCTGGTCAGTGGAAGTCTAGTGGAAGGAGTGACCGCAGACAGGCATCGAAGGCCTAAAATAATAACACATGGCTGTAGGCAATTTTAAATTGGTTCCAGGGGTACACGGACAGCAGTGGTGTGGTCAGTGGAGGCCTAGTGGAAGGAGTGACCGCAGACAGGCATCGAAGGCCTAAAATAATAACACATGGCTGTAGGCAATTTTAAATTGGTTCCAGGGGTACACGGGCAGCAGTGACCTGGTCAGTGTAGTAGTAGTTGAAAGAATGGACCGCAGACAGGCATCGAAGGCCTAAAATAAAAAAATTGGGCTGGCTGTAGGCAATTTTAAATTGGTTCCAGGGGTACACGGGCAGCAGTGACCTGGTCAGTGTAGTAGTAGTTGAAAGAATGGACCGCAGACAGGCATCGAAGGCCTAAAATAAAAAAATTGGGCTGGCTGTAGGCAATTTTAAATTGGTTCCAGGGGTACACGGGCAGCAGTGACCTGGTCAGTGTAGTAGTAGTTGAAAGAATGGACCGCAGACAGGCATCGAAGGCCTAAAATAAAAAAATTGGGCTGGCTGTAGGCAATTTTAAATTGGTTCCAGGGGTACACGGGCAGCAGTGGTGTGGTCAGTGGAGGCCTAGTGGAAGGAGTGACCGCAGACAGGCATCGAAGGCCTAAAATAATAACACATGGCTGTAGGCAATTTTAAATTGGTTCCAGGGGTACACGGGCAGCAGTGACCTGGTCAGTGTAGTAGTAGTTGAAAGAATGGACCGCAGACAGGCATCGAAGGCCTAAAATAAAAAAATTGGGCTGGCTGTAGGCAATTTTAAATTGGTTCCAGGGGTACACGGGCAGCAGTGACCTGGTCAGTGTAGTAGTAGTTGAAAGAATGGACCGCAGACAGGCATCGAAGGCCTAACATAACAAACTTGGGCTGGCTGTAGGCACTTTTAAATTGGTTCCAGGGGTACACGGGCAGCAGTGGTCTGGTCAGTGGAAGTCTAGTGGAAGGAGTGACCGCAGACAGGCATCGAAGGCCTAAAATAATAACACATGGCTGTAGGCAATTTTAAATTGGTTCCAGGGGTACACGGACAGCAGTGGTGTGGTCAGTGGAGGCCTAGTGGAAGGAGTGACCGCAGACAGGCATCGAAGGCCTAAAATAATAACACATGGCTGTAGGCAATTTTAAATTGGTTCCAGGGGTACACGGGCAGCAGTGACCTGGTCAGTGTAGTAGTAGTTGAAAGAATGGACCGCAGACAGGCATCGAAGGCCTAAAATAAAAAAATTGGGCTGGCTGTAGGCAATTTTAAATTGGTTCCAGGGGTACACGGGCAGCAGTGACCTGGTCAGTGTAGTAGTAGTTGAAAGAATGGACCGCAGACAGGCATCGAAGGCCTAAAATAAAAAAATTGGGCTGGCTGTAGGCAATTTTAAATTGGTTCCAGGGGTACACGGGCAGCAGTGACCTGGTCAGTGTAGTAGTAGTTGAAAGAATGGACCGCAGACAGGCATCGAAGGCCTAAAATAAAAAAATTGGGCTGGCTGTAGGCAATTTTAAATTGGTTCCAGGGGTACACGGGCAGCAGTGACCTGGTCAGTGTAGTAGTAGTTGAAAGAATGGACCGCAGACAGGCATCGAAGGCCTAAAATAAAAAAATTGGGCTGGCTGTAGGCAATTTTAAATTGGTTCCAGGGGTACACGGGCAGCAGTGGTGTGGTCAGTGGAGGCCTAGTGGAAGGAGTGACCGCAGACAGGCATCGAAGGCCTAAAATAATAACACATGGCTGTAGGCACTTTTAAATTGGTTCCAGGGGTACACGGGCAGCAGTGGTCTGGTCAGTGGAAGTCTAGTGGAAGGAGTGACCGCAGACAGGCTTCGAAGGCCTAACATAACAAAATTGGGCTGGCTGTAGGCACTTTAAATTGGTTCCAGGGGTACATGGGCAGCAGTGTATGGTCAGTGGAAGTCTAGTGGAAGGAGTGACGGCAGACAGTCTTCGAAGGCCTAACATAACAAAATTGGGCTGACTGTAGGCACTTTTAAATTGGTTCCAGGGTAACACGGCCAGCAGTGGCCTGGTCAGTGTAGTAGTTGTAGAAAGAAGGGACCGCAGACAGGCTTCGAAGGCCTAACATAACAAAAATGTCAAAACAATGGTATTGTCAGTGCCAGGCATTGAAGGATGTCAGCGGCTAGACTACACATTGGTGAAGCTGTGAGAGATAATTTTGCTAGTGGTAGAGCACTGTTTGAGCTGGGGGGGGGAACTGTCTTGTGGCCGGCGGTACAGGCACAGGGCCCCTCATATTACAACGGTGTGTCTGACGTTGGGTGCGCACCACCACCGCCAGAGACACTTTATTGTACTATGAGGGACCCAGTGGCAGTGCCGTCGACCAAAAGCGGCCACACCCACCTCTTCAGACAAACAGCACTCTCAAGGGTCCAAGCGCAAAGTGGCGATAGCACGGCCCCGTGTGGGGAGTTTGGCCATTTCGTGAGGTGGAAACATGTCGTATGCTGGACAATCAGGTGAAGAAAATTACGAGATTGGAAAAGTCATTCAGAATAGTCCACAGGCAAGACCTTTTCATAGGAAAGCTAGGTGTCAGCCGGGCAGGGTGGGGCAAAAGATTTTGAAATCCAGTTGTGGTTCATTTTAATGAAGGTTAGATCATCTACATTTTGGGTAGCCAGACGAGTCCTTTTTTCTGTTAGTATTGAACCTGCAGCACTGAATACTCTTTCTGATAGGACACTAGCTGCCGGGCAAGCAAGCTCCTGCAATGCATATTCTGCCAATTCTGGCCAGGTGTCTAATTTGGATGCCCAGTAATCAAATGGGAATGACGGTTGAGGGAGAACGTCGATAAGGGATGAAAAATAGTTTGTAACCATACTGGACAAATGTTGTCTCCTGTCACTTTGAATTGATGCTGCAGTACCTGTCCTGTCTGCGGTCATAGAAAAATCACTCCACAACCTGGTCAGAAAACCCCTCTGTCCAACGCCACTTCTGATTTCTGCCCCTCTAACACCTCTGGTCTGCTGGCCCCTGGAGCTCGTGTGAGAACGATCACGGGCGCTGTGTGCAGGGAATGCCAGAAGCAAACGGTCAACAAGAGTTGATTGTTTTGTTGCTAATATTAGTTCCAAGTTCTCATGTGGCATAATATTTTGCAATTTGCCTTTATAGCGAGGATCAAGGAGGCAGGCCAACCAGTAATCGTCATCGTTCATCATTTTTGTAATGCGTGTGTCCCTTTTGAGGATACGCAAGGCATAATCCGCCATGTGGGCCAAAGTTCCCGTTGTCAAATCTGCGGTTGTGCTTGGTTGAGGGGCAGTTGCAGGCAAATCTACGTCACTTGTGTCCCTCAAAAAACCAGAACCCGGCCTTGCCACGCCACCAATTTCCCGTGCCCCCGGGAAAGCTTCCTCATTAAAAATATACTCATCCCCATCATCCTCCTCATCCTCCACCTCCTCTTCGCCCGGTACCTCGTCATGTACACTGCCCTGACCAGACAATCGCTGACTGTCATCAAGGCTTTCCTCTTCCTCTGGTGCAGACGCCTGATCCTTTATGTGCGTCAAACTTTGCATCAGCAGACGCATTAGGGGGATGCTCATGCTTATTATGGCGTTGTCTGCACTAACCAGCCGTGTGCATTCCTCAAAACACTGAAGGACTTGACACATGTCTTGAATCTTCGACCACTGCACACCTGACAACTCCATGTCTGCCATCCTACTGCCTGCCCGTGTATGTGTATCCTCCCACAAAAACATAACAGCCCGCCTCTGTTCGCACAGTCTCTGAAGCATGTGCAGTGTTGAGTTCCACCTTGTTGCAACGTCTATGATTAGGCGATGCTGGGGAAGGTTCAAAGAACGCTGATAGGTCTGCATACGGCTGGAGTGTACAGGCGAACGGCGGATATGTGCGCAAAGTCCACGCACTTTGAGGAGCAGGTCGGATAACCCCGGATAACTTTTCAGGAAGCACTGCACCACCAGGTTTAAGGTGTGAGCCAGGCAAGGAATGTGTTTCAGTTGGGAAAGGGAGATGGCAGCCATGAAATTCCTTCCGTTATCACTCACTACCTTGCCTGCCTCAAGATCTACAGTGCCCAGCCACGACTGCGTTTCTTGCTGCAAGAACTCGGACAGAACTTCCGCGGTGTGTCTATTGTCGCCCAAACACTTCATAGCCAATACAGCCTGCTGACGTATGCCAGTAGCTGCCCCATAATGGGAGACCTGGTGTGCAACAGTGGCAGGTGCGGATGGAGTGTTTGTGCGACTGCGGTCTGTGGACGAGCTCTTGCTTCTGCAGGAGGACGAGGAGGAGGAGGAGGAGGGGGTGCGAACGGCTACAGACAACTGTTTACTAGACCGTGGGCTAGGCAGAACTGTCCCAAACTTGCTGTCCCCTGTGGACCCTGAATCCACCAGATTTACCCAGTGTGCCGTGATGGACACGTAACGTCCCTGGCCATGCCTACTGGTCCATGCATCTGTTGTCAGGTGCACCTTTGTGCTCACAGATTGCCTGAGTGCATGGACGATGCGCTCTTTAACATGCTGGTGGAGGGCTGGGATGGCTTTTCTGGAAAAAAAGTGTCGACTGGGTAGCTCGTAGCGTGGTACAGCGTAGTCCATCAGGTCTTTGAAAGCTTCGCTTTCAACTAACCGGTAGGGCATCATCTCTAACGAGATTAGTCTAGCTATGTGGGCGTTCAAACCCTGTGTACGCGGATGCGAGGCTAAGTATTTCCTTTTTCTAACCATAGTCTCATGTAGGGTGAGCTGGACTGGAGAGCTGGAGATCGTGGAACTAGCGGGGGTGCCGGTGGACATGGCAGACTGAGAGACGGTGGGAGATGGTATTGTTGCCGCCGGTGCCCTAGATGCAGTGTTTCCTACTACGAAACTGGTGATTCCCTGACCCTGACTGCTTTGGCCTGGCAAAGATACCTGCACAGATACAGCAGGTGGTGCGCTAAATGGTGGTCCTACACTGCCGGAAGGGATGTTGCGTTGATGACTAGCTTCATTGGCCGAGGGTGCAACAACCTTAAGGGACGTTTGGTAGTTAGTCCAAGCTTTCAAATGCATGGTGGTTAAATGTCTATGCATGCAACTAGTATTGAGACTTTTCAGATTCTGACCTCTGCTTAAGGAAGTAGAACATTTTTGACAGATGACTTTGCGCTGATCAATTGGATGTTGTTTAAAAAAATGCCAGACTGCACTCTTTCTAGCATCGGATACCTTTTCAGGCATTGCAGACTGAGCTTTAACCGGATGGCCACGCTGTCCTCCACCAGGTTTTGGCTTTGCCACGCGTTTTGGGCAAGATACGGGCCCGGCAGATGGAACCTGTGGCGATGTTGATGCCTGCTGCGGCCCCTCCTCCTCCTCTGCTTCAGAACTGCTGCCGCCTGCACCCTGTTCCCCCAATGGCTGCCAATCGGGGTCAAGAACTGGGTCATCTAATAACTCTTCTTGTACCTCCTGCGCAACTTCGTCTGTGTCACCGTGTCGTTCGGTGGTATAGCGTTCGTGATGGGGCAACATAGTCTCATCAGGGTCTGATTCTTGATCAGCACCCTGCGAGGGCAATGTTGTGGTCTGAGTCAAAGGACCAGCATAGTAGTCTGGCTGTGGCTGTGCGTCAGTGCACTCCATGTCAGATTCAATTTGTAATGGGCATGGACTGTTAACTGCTTCACTTTCTAAGCCAGGGACGGTATGTGTAAAGAGCTCCATGGAGTAACCCGTTGTGTCGCCTGCTGCATTCTTCTCTGTTGTTGTTTTTGCTGAAGAGGACAAGGAAGTGACTTGTCCCTGACCGTGAACATCCACTAACGACGCGCTGCTTTTACTTTTACCAGTTTCACGAGATGAGGCAAAAGAGCTAGAGGCTGAGTCAGCAAGATAAGCCAAAACTTGCTCTTGCTGCTCCGGCTTTAAAAGCGGTTTTCCTAATCCCAGAAAAGGGAGCGTTCGAGGCCTTGTGTAGCCGGACGACGAACCTGGCTCCACAGCTCCAGACTTAGGTGCAATATTTTTTCCCCCACGACCACCTGATGCTCCACCACTACCACTACCCTCATTACCAGCTGACAATGAACGCCCCCGGCCACGACCTCTTCCACTAGACTTCCTCATTGTTTTAAAAACGTAACCAAACTAACGTTATTTGTTGCAGTCACACAACTTACACGGTGAGCTATAACTTCTGTATGATTTAGCTACCCCTTTACAGGTTGGTGAGACCACAGCGAAAATCAGGCCCAATGTTACACACTCTTTTTTTGGTGGCTGCAAATTAGAGAGATGCCCCACACGCAGGACTGTCACTGAAGCACAAATGTTAATATTAATGTCACACTATTATTTTTTTTTTATTTTTATTTTTTTCAGGAACACTTTAGAAACCCCCCAAAAAAAAAAAAATAGATTTTTGCAGGGAGAATTTAGAAAACAAATGTAACAAACTATATGCTTTCTATGGGCCACTGAGTGAGAGATGACGCACACAGGAATCAGGAGTGGCACACAAGCCCAGAGGCCAATATTTTTCTACCAATGATTGATGGAGTTATTTTCTCTGGTAGATTTTGGAACCCAAATCAAGGAAAAAAAATGTAGGCTTTCTATGGACCACAATTGGAGAGAGAGAGAGAGAGAGATGGCACACCCAGGAGTCAAGACTGGCACACAAGCAGAAAGGCCAATATTAATCTCCCACTGTTTTTTTTGGTTGTTTTTTTTTTTTTTTTTTTCAGGGAGACTTTAGAAAAAAAAATAATAAAAAAAATATGATTTTATCAGGAAGAATTTAGAAACCAAATAAAATAAAATGATTTTTTCAGGGAGAATTTAGAAAACAAATAAAACCAAAAATAGGCGTTCTATGGCCCACTGACTGAGAGATGACGCACCCAGGAGTCAAGACTGGCACACAAGCAGAAAGGCCAATATTAATCTCCCACTGTTTTTTTTGGTTGTTTTTTTTTTTTTTTTTTTCAGGGAGACTTTAGAAAAAAAAATAATAAAAAAAATATGATTTTATCAGGAAGAATTTAGAAACCAAATAAAATAAAATGATTTTTTCAGGGAGAATTTAGAAAACAAATAAAACCAAAAATAGGCGTTCTATGGCCCACTGACTGAGAGATGACGCACCCAGGAGTCAAGACTGGCACACAAGCAGAAAGGCCAATATTAATCTCCCACTGTTTTTTTTGGTTGTTTTTTTTTTTTTTTTTTCAGGGAGACTTTAGAAAAAAAAATAATAAAAAAAATATGATTTTATCAGGAAGAATTTAGAAACCAAATAAAATAAAATGATTTTTTCAGGGAGAATTTATAAAACAAATAAAACCAAAAATAGGCGTTCTATGGCCCACTGACTGAGAGATGACGCACCCAGGAGTCAAGACTGGCACACAAGCAGAAAGGCCAATATTAATCTCCCACTGTTTTTTTTGGTTGTTTTTTTTTTTTTTTTTTTCAGGGAGACTTTAGAAAAAAAAATAATAAAAAAAATATGATTTTATCAGGAAGAATTTAGAAACCAAATAAAATAAAATGATTTTTTCAGGGAGAATTTAGAAAACAAATAAAACCAAAAATAGGCGTTCTATGGCCCACTGACTGAGAGATGACGCACCCAGGAGTCAAGACTGGCACACAAGCAGAAAGGCCAATATTAATCTCCCACTGTTTTTTTTGGTTGTTTTTTTTTTTTTTTTTTCAGGGAGACTTTAGAAAAAAAAATAATAAAAAAAATATGATTTTATCAGGAAGAATTTAGAAACCAAATAAAATAAAATGATTTTTTCAGGGAGAATTTAGAAAACAAATAAAACCAAAAATAGGCGTTCTATGGCCCACTGACTGAGAGATGACGCACCCAGGAGTCAAGACTGGCACACAAGCAGAAAGGCCAATATTAATCTCCCACTGTTTTTTTTTTTTTTTTTCAGGGAGACTTTAGAAAAAAAAATAATAAAAAAAATATGATTTTATCAGGAAGAATTTAGAAACCAAATAAAATAAAATAATTTTTTCAGGGAGAATTTAGAAAACAAATAAAACCAAAAATAGGCGTTCTATGGCCCACTGACTGAGAGATGACGCACACAGGAGTCAGGAGTGGCACACAAACCCAGAGGCCAATATTTTTCTACCAATGATTGATGTAGTTATTTTCTCTGGTAGATTTTAGAACCCAAATCAAGGAAAAAAAATATAGGCTTTCTATGGACCACAATTGGAGAGAGAGAGAGAGAGAGAGAGAGAGAGAGAGAGAGAGAGAGAGATGGCACACCCAGGAGTCAAGACTGGCACACAAGCAGAAAGGCCAATATTAATCTCCCACTGTTTTTTTGGTTGTTTTTTTTTTTTTTTTTTTTCAGGGAGACTTTAGAAATAAAAATAATAAAAAAAATATGATTTTATCAGGAAGAATTTAGAAACCAAATAAAATAAAATGATTTTTTCAGGGAGAATTTAGAAAACAAATAAAACCAAAAATATGCGTTCTATGGCCCACTGACTGAGAGAGAGAGAGAGATGGAACGCTTAGTACTGGCACACAAGCCCAAAGGGCAATATTAATCTCCCTTTTTTTTTCCAGGGAGAATTTCTGAAACCCAAAAAAAAAATAAAATAGGCTTTCTATGGCCCACTATTTGTGAGAGAGATGGGACGCTCAGGACTGGCACAGATGGCACGCTCAGGACTGGCACAGAAGCCCAGAGGCCAATATTAATCTCCCTTTTTTTCTGGGAGAATTTATAAAACCAAAAAAATATTTAAATAGGCTTTCTATGGCCCACTATTTGTGAGAGAGATGGCACGCTCAGGACTGGCACAGATGGCACGCTCACAACTGGCACAGAAGCCCAGAGGCCAATATTAATCTCCCTTTTTTTCTGGGAGAATTTATAAAACCAAAAAAATATTTAAATAGGCTTTCTATGGCCCACTATTTGTGAGAGAGATGGCACGCTCAGGACTGGCACAGATGGCACGCTCACAACTGGCACACAAGCCCAGAGGCCAATATTAATCTCCCTTTTTTCAGGGAAAATTTATAAAACCAAAAAAAAAATTAAATAGGCTTTCTATGGCCCACTATTTGTGAGAGAGATGGCACGCTCAGGACTGGCACAGATGGCACGCTCACAACTGGCACACAAGCCCAGAGGCCAATATTAATCTCCCTTTTTTCAGGGAAAATTTATAAAACCAAAAAAAAAATTAAATAGGCTTTCTATGGCCCACTATTTGTGAGAGAGATGGGACGCTCAGGACTGGCACAGATGGCACGCTCAGGACTGGCACAGAAGCCCAGAGGCCAATATTAATCTCCCTTTTTTTCAGGGAGAATTTATAAAACCCAAAAAAAAATAAAATAGGCTTTCTATGGCCCACTATTTGTGAGAGAGATGGCACACTCAGGACTGGCACACAAGCCCAAAGGCCAATATTAATCTCCCACTGTATTTTTATCAGGGAGAATTTATACACCCCACAAAAAAAAATACAGAAAAATGAAAAGGCTTTCTATGGCCCACTATGTGAGAGAGATGGCACACACAGGGATGGCACTCTAGCAGAAATGCCAAATTGCCAATCTTAATCTCCCACCAAAAAAAAAAAAAAAAAAAAAACAGGGAATGTCCTACAATTACTATCTCCCTGCCTGCAGTAATCTCAGCCAGGTATGGCAGGCAGCTACTATCTCCCTGCCTGCAGTAATCTCAGCCAGGTATGGCAGGCAGCAATAAGGAGTGGACTGATGCACAAATGAAATAAAAAGTGTGGACAAACAAAAAAGATAGCTGTGCAGAAAGGAAGGAACAAGAGGATTTGTGCTTTGAAAAAAGCAGTTGGTTTGCACAGCGGCGTACACACAGCAATGCAGCTATCAGGGAGCCTTCTAGGGCAGCCCAATGAGCTACAGCGCTGAGGGGAAAAAAAAAAAAAAAAAAAATTCCACTGTCCCTGCACACCGAGGGTGGTGTTGGACAGTGCAAATCGCTGCAGCACAAGCGGTTTTGTGGTTAATGGACCCTGCCTAACGCTATCCCTGCTTCTGACAAAGCGGCAGCAACCTCTCCCTAAGCTCAGATCAGCAGCAGTAAGATGGCGGTCGGCGGGAACGCCTCTTTATAGCCCCTGTGACGTCGCAGACAGCAAGCCAATCACTGCAATGCCCTTCTCTAAGATGGTGGGGACCAGGACCTATGTCATCACGCTGCCCACACTCTGCGTTTACCTTCATTGGCTGAGAAATGGCGCTTTTCGCGTCATTGAAACGCGACTTTGGCGCGAAAGTCGCGTACCGCATGGCCGACCCCGCACAGGGGTCGGATCGGGTTTCATGAAACCCCGACTTAGCCAAAAGTCGGCGACTTTTGAAAATGTTCGACCCGTTTCGCTCAACCCTAGCCTCCAGCACTGGGTCTGGACAAGTGGCTATATTGGGAAGGTTGATGGTATGATGGCATATGGTAATGTGCTGGCCTTGGTGGGTTTTGGGTGGGAAGGGTTAGAGGTGTAGGCACACGTGGAGGGGTGCTTCAAATACTTGTTGAGCATGCACCTGTTGAGATAATGGAAGACCCAGGACATTATGTGCTGACATCTGCCATCTCTCAATGAACTCAAGCAATTCATAAGGTTCATTTGGTGTGGTACATGCATCAATAAGTATTTGAAAACACCCTCTCACACGTAGCCTCACCTCACGGGGTATGGTACGGAGGTACCGGGCCAGGCTCCTCGCATAGGCCTCCTCACCATCATCATGTGCAGCCCTGGCCAAATAATTAAGGACCTCAATGTCCACATTCCTGCGATAGTCTTCCAGGTCTATCCTTCTGCAGCCACGGCAGGAAATGACAATAAGCTGTGGGGATGTGTTCAGTGGAACAGTAGGGCTGCTACTGTTTCCAAGATCATCTTGGCTTACTGGAACTTGTGCTGCTGTGGGTGGTGGTGCAGCTTCTTGGCCAGTTGTTGCCGGATCTTGTGGTGCAAATAAAGAAGTTCCATGAGCGATGTCCCTGGGAGGATCCGAAGATGGGCCATCCACCTCTTCTCCTTTCCTAACCGGATCTATCAGGGCCCCTGAGTCTGAGCCGGTCTCCCTCTCAGTGAGGTTGGACTGTGTTCTGTTTGTAAAGTTTATGAATATTTTTGTTAATTTTACAATTTTAACTTTATTAAAAATATGTGTTATGTTTTATGATGTTTTTACTTACGGTCTCAGATCCATACTGGGGTCCAAAAAGGAAAGTTGGTCATAATAGATATATTTTCGCTTTTTGGAAGGCGCTGCTGACCCACTCCTGGCCCTCTGCTGTCTTTCGCGCGTATATTGGTTGCGCATGCTGCGCCATCGTCTCATAACATCTTCCACTGCAATGAAAGGGCAAAAAAAATGTATAAGGCCATTGTGCACAGTGGTAACACAATGTGTGTTGATTTTACAGATTTTAATGTGGCCTAGTAACCTGCATTTTTCAAAAAAGATCATCAACATAAATATTGTAACCTCCAACAGCACAATATTATATAATGTAAAGGACATAGATTTTCCTGCCATAAGGACAGGGTCCTCTCCCCTCTGTAGCAGTATGTGATTGTAAATTTGGAAGATTTCCTGTCAGCTGCTGTATTCTTGCGTATTTTACGCTAGTCACAGTGTTGGTCTGTGTGTAATCCGTATTTTTCTCGCCCCCCATAGACTTTCATTGGCATATTTTTTGCACAATACGCTGACAAACGCAGCATGCTGCGATTTTGTACGGCCATAAAATACGATCGCGTAATATACGCCAGATAGAAGCTGCCCCATAGAGAATCATTGGTCCGTGTGCAATGCGTAGTTTTTGCGCCTCTCATACGTCCGTAAAATTCTCTAGTGTGACCCCGGCATTAGAATTAAATTCTTAATACAGCGTATGCAATAGAGGGCCTGTATTATGGTCAATCTGTCAGGCCTGAAACCCGTGTCAGGAATATGTACAAGCCTCATTTTACTTGGAAGCAGCCTCCTCAAGGGAAAGAGACAGGAGTGCCGTTGACCAATCTACACAAACCTACGCACTTCTTCTGTAAACTACCCAACCAGGCAGAATGCATATTTTGCAAGATTTTGAGCAACAATAGAGTATTTACAGGATATGTCCGAGAGAATGTCGAGGTCTGTGGAGTGTGTTGCTCAGGTGACAGGCAGTGCTACAGAGCTTAGCTAGGCCTCATTCACACGTCAGTATTTCTCCATCAGTATTTCATCAGTATTTGTATGTCTTCAAAACACAGAACAGGTGTCAATCTTTGAATTGGAGTTTTTCTCTGTAAGTTTCACTCCTGGCTTTGGCACACAAACACTGATGCAAAATACTGACCAAATACTGACGTGTGAATGAGGCCTTAAAGGTCTTTGCGTGGCAAAGACCATGTTCCAATATGTTTAAGGTTGCGTCCTAAATAGGTCTGTGGAACATATTAACCTAGTCTCTTAGACGTGCCTAAAATATACATAAACTGGCCAATACCCCACCACCATTTTTTTTTGTAAGAAACCAAATTAAGAAAATGTAAGGGAAGTGACAGTTTAATAAAGAGACAAAAATCTCATTTAGCAGACTGGAGAAGTTAGCAATGGTCTTTATCCAGCATCGGAAAATGTAAATTGCTAACCAATATGTATGCCCTATCTAATTAAAATTTGTGAACAGATATACACTGGGTACGGAAAGTATTCATACCCCTTTAAATTGGTCACTGTTTGTTTCATTGCAGCCATTTAATAAATTCAAAAAAGTTCATTTTTTTTCTCATTAATGTACACTATGCACCCCATCTTGACTGAAAAAAGCAGAAATGTAGACATTTTTGCTAGTTTATTAAAAAGGAAAACAGAAATATCACATGGAGAAACTGATGCATTTTCAGAGCAGGTAGAAAAACATGAATAGTGGGATATTGTGTAAATGACATGTTTTTGCATATGTTACGTAATGGACATTAGACAGCTTTATATAAAGGTGCCATAAATTCCTTTTAGAGCGGTATCTAGCACTAGACATATTTAATCTCTAACTTATTGTTTCATCGCACAAAAGCATGTAAGGACTGAAAAGAATTACCAGTGTCAATATTGATCCTAGAATGGAGTTTTAGATAAGGTAAATGTAGCAAAGAATATACTTTACCACTCGCAATGATTTTTATTCCAACCTGTGCATTTCAGTGCTCTATCTCCAAAATATACAATTCAAGATAACCTAAAGTCTGTGTAGTCTGTGTGACACGAATTGCTGAAAAAGTCCAACTGCAAAAGAAGAACAAAAAAATCAACACTGAAATTCAGTGCTGCTATGCAGTCATGACCGAAAGTGTTGGAACCCATGAAATTGTTCCAGAAAATGAATTACTGCCAGAAAATGATTGCAATTACACTTGTTTTATTATACAGATGTTTATTTCCATTGTGTGTATTGGAACAACGCAAAAACACTTACCATATATACTTGTTTATAAGCCAAATTTTTCAGCACATTTTTTATGCTGAACAAGCCCCCCTCGGCTTATACTCTAGTGACGGTCCCATTTATGGTATTTTTTGAATTATAAAAGCGGGGGCGGCAGTGGCAGAGCAACTGATAACAGGAGGCAGGAGCCAGCTGCTGCCATAAACACATGTGTCTGCTGCTAAAGAAAAATGAATATTTACTGCTCTTCACGCCCATGGGAGTGGAAATCAGTGAATATTAATTTCTCTTTAAAGCGAACCTGTCACCCCCAAAATCGAGGCTGAGCTAAGCCCACCAGCATTAGGGGCTTATCTACAGCATTCTGTAATGCTGTAGATAAGCCCCCGATGTATCCTAAAAGATGAGAAAAAGAGGTTAGATTGTACTCACCTAGGCGGGCGGTCCGATCCGGTGGGCGTCGCGGTCCAGTCCATGTCTTATCATGTTTCCTTGACCTAAGATTTGTGTTTTAGCTCCAGACTTGTCACATGATAACATCTTAACAACATATTTCATTAATATATTAATAAGATTACATAAAGTTGTTTAACCCCTTAATGACCGTAGAGTTTCGCTTTTGCTCCCCTTATTCCCAGAGCCATAACTTTTTTATTTTTCTGTCAAAATGGCCATGTGAGGGAGGGCTTGTTTTTGCAGGACAAGTTGTTCTTTTGAACGACACTATTGGTTTTAACATGTCATGTAATGAAAAACGGGAAAAAAATCCAAGTGGGGTGAAATTGCAAAAAAAGTGCAATTCCACATTTTTTATTTTTTTTAGCATGTATACTAAATGCTAAAACTGACCCGCCATTGTGATTCTTCTGATCATTTCAAGTTCACAGACATCAAACATGTCTAGATTGTTCATAATTTGATTGGTGAAAAAAAATCCAAACTAAATAAAAAAGGCGCCATTTTCTAAGACCTTTAACGTCTCCATTTTTCATGATTTGGGACTGGTTAAAGGGACACTGTCACCTGAATTTGGAGGGAACAATCTTCAGCCATGGAGGTGGGGTTTTGGGGTGTTTGATTCACCCTTTCCTTACCCGCTGGCTGCATGCTGGCTGCAATATTGGATTGAAGTTCATTCTCTGTCCTCCGTAGTACATGCCTGCACAAGGCAATCTTGCCTTGTGCAGGCGTGTACTATTGAGGATAGAGAATGAACTTCAATCCAATATTGCAGCCAGCATGCAGCCAGCGGGTAAGGAAAGGGTGAATCAAACACCCCAAAACCCCACCTCCATGGCTGAAGATTGTTCCCTCCAAATTCAGGTGACAGTGTCCCTTTAAGGTCTTATTTTTTTTGAGCCAAGCAGAAGTGTTCCTTGATACCATTTCGGTGCAGATATGATCTTTTTATAGGCCATGTTCGCATTTTATTGCAATGAAGCGGCGACCAAAAAAACAAAATTCTGGCATTTAAAATTAGATATATATATAGATAGAAGGAATGAGGCCGGCGTCACACTAGAGAGTTTTACGGACGTATGAGAGGCGCAAAAACAATGCATTGCACACGGACCAATGATTCTCTATGGGGCAGCTCCTATCTGCCGTATATTTCGCAGCCGCATTTTACGGGGGTAGAAAATCGCAGCATGCTGCGTTTGTCAGCTTATTGCGCAAAAATTCTGCCAATGAAAGTCTTGCCAACCTTGCAAACGGATTACATACAGAACACTATTTTGGGAAAATTTCTGCGTATTGCTCCCGTAAAAAATGGACCGTATTTTCCTACACCAAGTGTGACGCCGGCCTGAGATAGATAGATGGAGAGATAAATAGAAGGAATGAGATGGATAGATGTAGATAGATATATGGATAGTTAGGCTACTTTCACACATCAGTTTGTTTCCGTCAGGCAGGATCTGGCGATTTTTTGAAAACAGGGATCCGTTGCAAATAGTGAAAAACTGATGCAACTGATCCTTTTTTTTTTTTAAAGAGAGCTATTGGAAAATGTGCATGATTTGAATGGAAATATGCATGAAAAAACAGATTTGGAGGCTGGATTCATCATTTAACATCTCAGTTTCATACATTTTTCGCCGGGTCTGTCGCTGTGCGTTTTTTCGCCGGACAAAAAACGTTCCTCTGTATGTGTTTTCCATCTGGCAAAAAATGGATGAAACATGTGGCCATCAGGCGCAATCCAGCGCTAATACCACTCTATGAGAAAAAATGGATCCAGCAGAAAAAAACGGATCGGTTTTTATCAAAACTCGCCGGATTGTGCCTGATGGCAAAAGTCTGATGTGTGAAATTAGCCAGACAGATATATGGATAGAAACATCTATGTATCTACAGTATAGATATATCTATAGGTAGATATACATATAGGTAGGCCAATGTTTATTAATGAACAAAAAGAAAAAAACGTGAAAGTAAACGGCATGGGCTCCAGCACAATTTTCTACGCCAGAGGGGGAAAGCCGACGGCCGGGGGCCAATGTTTGTATCCTGGGAAGGGGGTAATACCAATGGCCCCTGCGTAGCCTTTACTGGCTATTAAAATAGGGGGACCCAAAAAAAATTATGTGGGGTTCCCCTATATTTTATAGCCAGAAAGGCTATGCAGACAGCTGCGGGCTGATATTCATAGCCTAGAGAGGGGCCATGGAAATTGCCCCCCCCCGGGCTACAAATACCAGTCCGCAGCCACCCCAGAAATGGTGCATCTGTAAGATGCGCCAATTCCGACACGTATCCCCTCTCTTCCCGCTCCCGAGTAGCGGTGGGATATGGGCTAAGAAGGGGTTAATGTCCCCTTGCTATTGTAAGGTGACATTAAGCTGGGTTAATAATGGAGAGGCATCAATAAGACGCCTATCCATTATTAATCCTAGAGTAGTGAATGAGTTAAAAACAAAATAAAGACACAGCCAGAAAAAAGTATTTTATTATTCTTAATTTAACCATACTTACCATACTTCAGCGCCTGCAAAAAACGTAAAACAATAAACCATATACTACCTGTCCACCGTAGTCCAATTAATAACGAGTGTCCCATGCTGATCTCCCCTATAGAACAGTGACATCAGGTGATGTCACTGCTCTATAGGCTCTCCAGTGACACATTGACAGGAGACAATGGCTCCTGCAGTGCATCACTGAGAGGTTACCTTAGTTCACTGGTCTCACTTTATGGCAATTGCTGTGTGGGAACTTTCTCACACAGCAATGCCAAAAAGTGAGACTAGGGACTATTTTTTACAGTGGTGGAGGAATACAGTGCGGAAGGATACCTCCCTCCCGTCATTTTATTCCTGGTACCCCTAGAGAGCGGTCGCATCAGCTGATGCTGCTGTTCTCCACGGGAGATCGTCGTGGGACACTCGTGGATTTCTGTGGATCAGGGAGTATATTGTTTCTTTGTTGTTTTAATATTTTTTACAGATGACACTGGCTTTGGGGAACAAATTGACAAGTGATGGTGAGTATGTACTTTATGCTATATGTACTGTATGTCTATATGTATTTATTGTATGTAATGTATGAATGCATTGTATGTAGTATGTATGTTGTATGTATGTTGTATGTATGTAGTATGTTGTATGTATGTAGTATGTATGTAGTATGTATGATGCATGTATGTAGTATGTATGATGTATGTATATAGTATGTATGTAGTATGCATGTATTATGTTGTATGTATGTTGTATGTATGTAGTATGTATGTAGTATGTTGTATTTATGTATGTAGTATGTATGTAGTATGTATTTATGTAGTATGTATGTAGTATGTTGTATGTATGTATATATGTAGTATGTATGTAGTATATAGTGTGTTGTATGTATGTATGTATGTAGTATGTATGTAGTATGATGTATGTATGTAGTATGTTGTGTGTGATTAAATCAGGGGTGGCACACTCATTAAATGGGTGGTGCTCAAAGGAAAGTAAGATTAACCAAATAAGCTAACCTTTAGCACTCAATTGATCCACAAACAGATGCTGTTTCAAAGGATAATTCTTTTATTTCTGGTATTCAGCCGATATAAAGAACAACAGACTGCATCACATCAACTTTCGGCAAACTATGCTTTTTCAAGGAAGTCTAAGTCAGGTTACCAGTGGTCGCATTTGGTTATTACATCACGCAGAAGTGGCCGGAGAGAAGTAATGGACGAGATGTCCCTAAGGAATAGCCCTACCTAGCCGCTGAGGTTGGCACCCGGCAATACACACAAGTGTCGCCCCCGCTCGACGTCGGCTGATCATAATAGAACGCCATTCTGTTGCATATGCCGTGGGCATAGGATATACCATGCACGCCAGTAACCTGACTTAGACTTCCTTGAAAAAGCATAGTTTGCCGAAAAGTTGATGTGATGAAGTCTGTTGTTCTTTATATCGGCTGAATACCAGAAATAAAAGAATTATCCTTTGAAACAGCATCTGTTTGTGGATCAATTGAGTGCTAAAGGTTATCTTATTTTGTTGTATGTATGTGTTATGTTGTATGTATGTAGTATGTTGTATGTATGTAGGTAGTATGTTTGTATGTAGTAGGTATGTAGTATGTATGTATGTAGTATGCATGTAATATGTTGTATGTATGCATTTAGTATATACTGTATGTACAGTATGTATGTTTGTTTTTTTTACATTCAACACATTAGCCGGATGATGGGACTACTACTGTTTCATCATTGGCTAATGTGTCAATCACTGTCATTGTAGCAGGCATAGTTCGATGGGACTTGTAGTCCCATCGGACGAGGCCTGCACACAGACACAAAGACCCCCGAGAGGCCTGCACAGACCCGACACAGACCCCCGGCAGGCCAGCACAGACCCCCAAGAGGCCCGTACAGACCCCCGGCAGGCCCGCACAGACCCCTGAAAGGTCCATACAGACCTCTGGCAGGCCCACAGAGACCCCCAAGAGGCCCGTACAGACCCCCGGCAGGCCCGCACAGGCGCCCCACAGTCCTGCACAGATCCCACCTGCACACACAGACACGCAGTGTCCACCCACACACCACCCACACTCCATTATAGTGCATCATGACATAATTTCAGCAGCCAATCACAGCCATGCATTATGGGAACTTTCAATTCTGGTATTCGATGTTCAAAAAGTATCGAAACTCAGTATCGGAACTCCGATACAGCGAATATCGGTCAATACCCGATATTTCAATATCGGAATGCTCACCACTAGACAGCACCCCTTGCCTCTGTGCCACCACGATGGGAGGGTCTGAGAAAACTGTCCCAGAACTTGGCCATTGTTCCCCTGCTTGAACTGGATTGTACTTCTGTCTCTCTCGCTTGGAGTCCTCGGTTGTACAACAAACTCTGATGTCTGCTGCCAGCGTTCTCACATGGGAATTTTCTAAGTAATTCTGCTCCAAGGGCCCTGTGGTACTGCAACATTTTAGTACACCTCTCTGCCTCAGGCAGAAGAGATTGAGAATTCTCTTTGTAGCGTGGGTCTAGAAATGTCACCAACCAGTAATGAGTGTCACAAAATTTTGATACTCCGAGGGACACGTGAAATGCAGCGCAACATAAAGTCAGCCATACGTGCCAGACTGCTAACAGGCAAGACTTCCGTGCCCTCACAAATAGGACGACTGACCATGCTGTCCTCCTCCTCCTCATCCTCCTCCTCTTCCTCCTCCCCCTGTCCTCAGGCCATCCCCGCTGAACAGAAGCTAATACAGATGTGCTTGTAGTACCGTCTATAGTGCATGAAAGTAGCTCCTGTTCTTCTTCCTCCTCCTCATTGCCTACCAATCCACGTTGAGAAAACATGATGCTGTGCTGAGTGTAATCCCCCTGTATGTTTCCTTGCTCCATGTCCTTGTGCTCCACCTGCAATGCATCCTCTTTAATTGTGAGCAGAGAGTTTTTCAGAATGCTGAGAAGCGGGAAGGTGATGCTAATTATGGCGTCATCGCCGCTCACCATCTTGGTGCAGTCCTCAAAGTTTTGGAGGATGTTACATATGTCTGACATCTATGTCCTCTTCTGAGGTCTTATGTGTGGAGGCTGACTTGAAATTCAACAGCCTTGTTGATGTTGGTAGTCACCAACGGCCCTCTTCTGCTCACAAATCCTTTCCAACATATGCAGTGTAGAGTTCCAGCGCGTGGGGACATCACACAACAGTCGGTGAGCTGGAAGCTGAAACTGCTGCTGCTGAAGCACGGCAAGGGCAGCTTAAGCTATAGCTGACTTTCTAAAATGGGCAGACAGATGGCGTACTTTCACTAGCAGATCCGGCAGCTCCGGGTAGCTTTTCAGAAACCGTTGAACCTTGAGGTTAAGCACATGGGCCAAGCAAGGTACGTGTGTGAGCTCACCTTACCTCAGAGCCACCACCAGTTTACGGCCATTGTCACGCATGACCATGCCTAGCTGTAGGTTCAGCGGTGTCATCCAAACCTCTGACTGCTCTTTCAGCACAATCCACAACTCTTCTGCATTGTGCGGTTTGTCACCTATGCAAATTAGCTTCAGCACAGCCTGTTGCCACTTGGCTGAGGCAGTGCAGCAGTGCTTCCAGCTTCTGACTGATGTGTTTATTTCAGACATGGAGGATGAAGAGGAGGAGGTACAGGAGCTGTAGACTGTAGGGGCAACCATGATTGATGTAGAGCCAGCAATCCTTGGCATGGGGAGGATGTGTTCCATCCCAAGGTCCGACTGGGTCCTGGCTTCCACTATGTTAACCTAGTGTGCCATCATTGAGATGTACCGGCCCCACGCACAAGCCCTTGTCCACATGTCCATGGTTTTGGTTGACTTTCCCAGTAACAGCATTGTTGAGGGCACGGGTAATGTTGTGGGACACATGCTGGTGTAATGCCGGTATGGCACACAGGGAGAAATAGTGGTGACTGGGGACCAAGTACCTTGGGACGGCCGCCGCCATCAGGCTACGGAAACCTTCCGTCTCAACAAGCCTAAAAGGCAGCATTTCTAGCGCAAGCAGAAAAGAAATATTAGAATTGAGGACTGTGGCCTGTGGGGCGTTGGCTGGGAATTTCCGCTTGCGTTCCAAAGAGTGGATTATAGACAACTGAACGCTGTGCTGGGACAAGGACATGGACGCGCTTTCTGCTGCTTGACTGTGGGCCACAACAGGTGCAGGGCTAGAGGTATCTTAACATGCACAGTGTACTGGGGATTGGCTTCTATGCAAAACAGTGGAAGAAGCAGTGGTCCTGGAGCCTGGGGTTCGGCCTACAAAGTTGTGTGCTTTGCTTGCATGTGCCTGATCATGCTGGTAGTGGTCAGGCTAGTTGTTTTGCTACCCTTGCTGATACGGGCATGGCAGGTGCTGCAAATGGCCTGTTTGGGGTTATCAGCAGAGTCTTTAAAAAATAGCTAGGCTCGGGAAGATCTCACAGGTGGAATGGCAACTTCACTCATGTTGGTGTTACAGGGAACGGATGCACGATGCCTTCTGTCTGTTGCCACCACACTGCTTCTTCCTGCCTGTTGGGGGGATATGCCTCCTTCCCCATTGGTGCTGCTGTCCTTGCTATGCATGTCCTCCTGCCAGGTTGGGTCAGTCACTATGTCATCCACCACCTCATCTTCCACATCCGCACCCTGCTCCTCCTTCTGACTTTCTGGTAATTGTGTTTCATCATCGTTCACCTCTTGTGAAACTTTCCCACCATCACCTTCATGTGACCGGGGCTGCTCAAAGCTTTGGACAGCTCTACATGCAATCTCATCTTTCTCCACTTCAATTTGACTGGCAGAGATTTCTGAATCTTGAAATGGAAAACTGAACAGCTCTTCAGAGTGTCTGCGTGTGGGATCAGTTGTCTCAGGGCACTCGGCATGGTGGGACGAAGGAGGATCAGGGTGAGCAATATCCTGGCCACACTCACGGCTAGTCAGATTTACAGCGTGGAAGACAAGGTGGTGGTGGTGGCTAAGTGACTGGAAACATTATCCGCTATCCAACCAACAACCATTTCACACTGCTCTGGCTTCAATAGTGGTGTGCTGCGGTCCCCTAGAAACTGGAACAGGAAGGTCGAGCGAGAAGATGTGGGTCTTTGTTGTTGCCCACTTTCACCTTGCCCATGGCCTCATCCTCTGGATGCACCATCAGCATCACATCCACTTCCCTGCCCCTTGCCCCTTGCCATAACCATTTTAAATGGACTATTGCACTATTTCAAATGCTCAACACAAATGTCTTTATTAGTAGCGAAATAATATGTGATCAGTATGCCTGCAAATCTACGATTTTTCAAACCCAAACACCAGGCAGGCCTCAGTCTGACCTAACAGATTGTATTCAATTTTTTTTTTAAAGTTAGTTTATGTGAAATAGTGCTGTATAGATTTTGAGTATCACACAGCCAAAATAGAAGTACACCGGCCTACAATTACCAAACTTGGGGCACAGAAATATATGACGTTTGACGGCTGTAACGGAAATTCCACACTTGCAAATCTGTGACCTTTCAATTTTTTTGGATGCTAAATAGTGCTGCATAGAATTTGAGTATCACACAGCCATAAAATAAGTACACCGGCCTCCAATGCCCAAACTTAGAGCACAGAGATATATGACAGCTGTAACGGAAATACCACACTGGCAAATCTGTATCCTTTGAATTTTTTGGGATGTTAAATAGTGCTGTATAGAATTTGAGTATCACACAGCCACAAAATAAGTACACCGGCCTCCAATGCCCAAACTTAGAGCACAGAGATATATGACGGTTGATGGCTGTAACGGAAATACCACACTGGCAAATCTGTGGCCTTTGAATTTTTTGGATGCTAAATAGCGCTGTTTAGAATTTGAGTATCACACAGCCACAAAATAAGTACATCGGCCTCCAATGACCAAACTTGGAGCGCAGAGATATGTGAGGCCTTTTTCGGTGAATTTAAAACACCAAAAAAAACAATGGGGGCACAAAGCTAGCACACACAACTATGCTACGTATGCCTGACAAACTATCACTTTTCAACACGCCTCAGCCTGACAGAACAGACTGTATATATTTTTTTTTTGGGGGGGGGGAATTTGTGGGGAAAATGAAAAGCTTTATAGACAGTAAATAAGCTGCAGCAGCAGGCAGTTATGGAACTTTGGGAAGGATGCAGTGGGAGCAATGGACACACATACAGTGCCTGCAGGCCTTGCACTGATGTGGATATGCTGTGCCCTGCCTGCCTAGCGCTGCAATATTGGGACCCAAGATTTAGCCCTCAAAAGCACTGTTGGTTTCTCAGGAGTTGTGGATGTAAGAGTTGCAGACCTACACTAACTCTAAAACCACAATTCTGACCCTATCTCGGCAGCAACTCTCCCTACTCTTGCTGAAATAGGAACTGAATGCGGCGAGCAGGGACGCGCCTGGTCTCTTATACACGGGATGATGCTGTACGGCCCAGCCAATCACTGCACGACCACAACAAAGATGGCTGTGGCATTTCATGGCCTGTGTTATGAAAGGCAATTCAGAATCACAATGGACATGGAGGTCAGAGCACATACAGTGATCTGACAATAAGCCAAAATAATAGAACGAGCTCTGAGACGTGGGAACTCTGCAGACCGCAATCCCTACTCCTATCAAACCACACTAAAGGTAGCCGTGGAGCGCTCCTGACCAGAACCTAGGCGCCTCGTCACAGCCTGAGAAACTAGCTAGTCCTGAAGATAGAAAAATAAGCCTACCTTGCCTCAGAGAAATTCCCCAAAGGAAATGGCAGCCCCCCACATATAATGACTGTGAGTAAGATGAAAACACAAACATAGAGATGAAACAGATTTAGCAAAGTGAGGCCCGACTAGCTGAATAGAACGAGGATAGGGAAGATAACTTTGCGGTCAGCACAAAAACCTATAAATAACCACGCAGAGGGGACAAAAAGACCCTCCGCACCGACTAACGGCACGGAGGTGGTCCCTCTGCGTCTCAGAGCTTCCAGCAGGCGAGAAAAACCAATAAAGCAAGCTGGACTGAAAAATGGCAACAAAATAACATAAGCAAAACTTAGCTTTGCAGAGCAGCAGGCCAAAGGAATGATCCAGGGAAAAAACAAGTCCTACACTGGAACATTGACAGGAAGCATGGATCAAAGCATCAGGTGGAGTTAAGTAGAGAAGAAGCTAACGAGCTCACCAGATCACCTGAGGGAGGAAACTCAGAAGCTGCAGTACCACTTTCCTCCACAAACGGAAGATCCCAGAGAGAATCAGCCGAAGTACCACTTGTGACCACAGGAGTGAACTCTGCCACAGAATTCACAACAGTACCCCCCCCTTGAGGAGGGGTCACCGAACCCTCACCAGAGCCCCCAGGCCGACCAGGATGAGCCACATGAAAGGCACGAACAAGATCGGGAGCATGGACATCAGAGGCAAAAACCCAGGAATTATCTTCCTGAGCATAACCCTTCCATTTAACCAGATACTGGAGTTTCCGTCTTGAAACACGAGAATCCAAAATCTTCTCCACAATATACTCCAATTCCCCCTCCACCAAAACCGGGGCAGGAGGCTCAACAGATGGAACCATAGGTGCCACGTATCTCCGCAACAATGACCTATGGAATACGTTATGTATGGAAAAAGAATCTGGAAGGGTCAGACAAAAAGACACAGGATTAAGAACTTCAGAAATCCTATACGGACCAATAAAACGAGGTTTAAACTTAGGAGAGGAAACCTTCATAGGAATATTACGAGAAGATAACCAAATCAGATCCCCAACACGAAGTCGGGGACCCACACGGCGTCTGCGATTAGCGAAAAGTTGAGCCTTCTCCTGGGACAAGGTCAAATTGTCCACTACCTGAGTCCAAATCTGCTGCAACCTGTCCACCACAGTATCCACACCAGGACAGTCCGAAGACTCAACCTGTCCAAAAGAGAAACGAGGATGGAACCCAGAATTGCAGAAAAACGGTGAAACCAAGGTAGCCGAGCTGGCCCGATTATTAAGGGCGAACTCAGCCAAAGGCAAAAAGGACACCCAGTCATCCTGATCAGCAGAAACAAAGCACCTCAGATATGTTTCCAAGGTCTGATTGGTTCGCTCGGTCTGGCCATTAGTCTGAGGATGGAAAGCCGAGGAAAAAGACAAGTCAATGCCCATCCTACCACAAAAGGCTCGCCAAAACCTCGAAACAAACTGGGAACCTCTGTCAGAAACAATATTCTCTGGAATGCCATGCAAACGAACCACATGCTGGAAGAACAAAGGCACCAAATCAGAGGAGGAAGGCAATTTAGACAAGGGTACCAGATGGACCATCTTAGAAAAGCGATCACAGACCACCCAAATGACTGACATCTTTTGAGAAACGGGAAGGTCAGAAATAAAATCCATAGAGATATGTGTCCAAGGCCTCTTCGGGACCGGCAAGGGCAAAAGCAACCCACTGGCACGAGAACAGCAGGGCTTAGCCCGAGCACAAATCCCACAGGACTGCACAAAAGCACGCACATCCCGCGACAGAGAGGGCCACCAAAAGGATCTAGCCACCAACTCTCTGGTACCAAAGATTCCAGGATGACCAGCCAACACCGAACAATGAAGTTCAGAGATAACTCTATTCGTCCACCTATCAGGGACAAACAGTTTCTCCGCTGGGCAACGATCAGGTTTATTAGCCTGAAATTTTTGCAGCACCCGCCGCAAATCAGGGGAGATGGCAGACACAATTACTCCCTCCTTGAGGATACCCGCCGGCTCAGACAAACCCGGAGAGTCGGGTACAAAACTCCTAGACAGAGCATCCGCCTTCACATTTTTAGAGCCCGGAAGGTACGAAATCACAAAGTCAAAACGGGCAAAAAACAACGACCAACGAGCTTGTCTAGGATTCAAGCGCTTGGCAGACTCGAGATAAGTCAAGTTCTTATGATCAGTCAATACCACCACGCGATGCTTAGCTCCTTCAAGCCAATGACGCCACTCCTCGAATGCCCAGTTCATGGCCAGCAACTCTCGGTTGCCCACATCATAATTTCGCTCAGCAGGCGAAAACTTCCTGGAAAAGAAAGCACATGGTTTCATCACTGAGCAACCAGAACCTCTCTGTGACAAAACAGCCCCTGCTCCAATCTCAGAAGCATCAACCTCGACCTGGAACGGAAGAGAAACATCTGGTTGACACAACACAGGGGCAGAAGAAAAACGACGCTTCAACTCTTGAAAAGCTTCCACAGCAGCAGAAGACCAATTGACCACATCAGCACCCTTCTTGGTCAAATCGGTCAATGGTTTAGCAATACTAGAAAAATTGCAGATGAAGCGACGATAAAAATTAGCAAAGCCCAGGAACTTTTGCAGACTTTTCAGAGATGTCGGCTGAGTCCAATCATGGATGGCTTGGACCTTAACAGGATCCATCTCGATAGTAGAAGGGGAAAAGATGAACCCCAAAAATGAAACCTTCTGCACACCAAAGAGACACTTTGATCCCTTCACAAACAAAGAATTAGCACGCAGGACCTGAAAAACTGTTCTGACCTGCTTCACATGAGACTCCCAATCATCCGAGAAGATCAAAATGTCATACAAGTACACAATCAGGAATTTATCCAGGTACTCTCGGAAGATGTCATGCATAAAGGACTGAAACACTGATGGAGCATTGGCAAGTCCGAACGGCATCACGAGATACTCAAAATGACCCTCGGGCGTATTAAATGCAGTTTTCCATTCATCGCCTTGCTTAATTCGCACCAGATTATACGCACCACGAAGATCTATCTTTGTGAACCAACTAGCCCCCTTAATCCGAGCAAACAGATCAGATAACAATGGCAAGGGGTACTGAAATTTAACCGTGATCTTATTAAGAAGGCGGTAATCTATACACGGTCTCAGCGAACCATCCTTCTTGGCTACAAAAAAGAACCCTGCTCCTAATGGCGACGATGACGGGCAAATATGCCCCTTCTCCAGGGATTCCTTCACATAACTGCGCATAGCGGTGTGCTCAGGCACGGACAAATTAAACAATCGACCTTTTGGGAATTTACTACCAGGAATCAAATTGATAGCACAATCACAATCCCTATGCGGAGGTAGGGTATTGGACTTGGGCTCATCAAATACATCCCGGTAATCAGACAAGAACTCTGGAACCTCAGAAGGGGTGGATGACGAAATTGACAGGAATGGAACATCACCATGTACCCCCTGACAACCCCAGCTGGACACCGACATGGATTTCCAATCTAATACTGGATTATGGGCTTGTAGCCATGGCAACCCCAACACGACTACATCATGCAGATTATGCAACACCAGAAAGCGAATAACCTCCTGATGTGCAGGAGCCATGCACATGGTCAGCTGGGTCCAGTATTGAGGCTTATTCTTGGCCAAAGGCGTAGCATCAATTCCTCTCAATGGAATAGGACACTGCAAGGGCTCCAAGAAAAACCCACAACGCTTAGCATATTCCAAGTCCATCAAATTCAGGGCAGCGCCTGAATCCACAAATGCCATGACAGAATACGATGACAAAGAGCAGATCAAGGTAACAGATAGAAGAAATTTTGACTGTACAGTACCAATGGTGGCAGACCTAGCGAACCGCTTAGTGCGCTTAGGACAATCAGAGATAGCATGAGTGGAATCACCACAGTAGAAACACAGACCATTCAGACGTCTATGTTCTTGCCGTTCAACTCTGGTCAAGGTCCTATCACACTGCATAGGCTCAGGTTTAAGCTCAGGTAATACCGCCAAATGGTGCACAGATTTACGCTCACGCAAGCGTCGACCGATCTGAATGGCCAAAGACATAGACTCATTCAAACCAGCAGGCATAGGAAATCCCACCATGACATCCTTAAGGGCTTCAGAGAGACCCTTTCTGAATGTTGCTGCCAGCGCAGATTCATTCCATTGAGTGAGCACTGACCACTTTCTAAATTTCTGACAATATACCTCTATCTCATCCTGAGCCTGACAAAGAGCCAGCAAATTTTTTTCTGCCTGATCCACTGAATTAGGCTCATCGTACAGCAACCCAAGCGCCAGGAAAAACGCATCGATATTACTCAATGCAGGATCTCCTGGCGCAAGAGAAAACGCCCAGTCCTGAGGGTCGCCGCGCAAAAAAGAAATGACGATCCTAACCTGTTGAATTGGGTCACCAGAAGAGCGAGGTTTCAAAGCCAGAAATAGTTTACAATTATTTTTGAAACTCAGAAATTTAGTTCTATCTCCAAAAAACAAATCTGGAATAGGAATTCTCGGTTCTAGCAAAGAATTCTGAACCACAAAATCTTGAATATTTTGAACTCTTGCCGTGAGCTGATCCACACATGAAGACAGACCTTTAATGTCCATTGCTACACCTGTGTCCTGATCCACCCAAATGTCTAGGGGAAAAAAAGACAAAACACAGTGCAAAGAAAAAAAAATGGTCTCAGAACTTCTTTTTTCCCTCTATTGAGAATCATTAGCACTTTTGGCTTCCTGTACTGTTATGAAAGGCAATTCAGAATCACAATGGACATGGAGGTCAGAGCACATACAGTGATCTGACAATAACCCAAAATAATAGAACGAGCTCTGAGACGTGGGAACTCTGCAGACCGCAATCCCTACTCCTATCAAACCACACTAAAGGTAGCCGTGGAGCGCTCCTGACCAGAACCTAGGCGCCTCGTCACAGCCTGAGAAACTAGCTAGTCCTGAAGATAGAAAAATTAGCCTACCTTGCCTCAGAGAAATTCCCCAAAGGAAAAGGCAGCCCCCCACATATAATGACTGTGAGTAAGATGAAAACACAAACATAGAGATGAAACAGATTTAGCAAAGTGAGGCCCGACTAGCTGAATAGAACGAGGATAGGGAAGATAACTTTGTGGTCAGCACAAAAACCTATAAATAACCACGCAGAGGGGACAAAAAGACCCTCCGCACCGACTAACGGTACGGAGGTGGTCTCTCTGAAAAAACAAGTCCTACACTGGAACATTGACAGGAAGCATGGATCAAAGCATCAGGTGGAGTTAAGTAGAGAAGAAGCTAACGAGCTCACCAGATCACCTGAGGGAGGAAACTCAGAAGCTGCAGTACCACTTTCCTCCACAAACGGAAGATCCCAGAGAGAATCAGCCAAAGTACCACTTGTGACCACAGGAGTGAACTCTGCCACAGAATTCACAACAGGCCTGGCAGACAATCCCTGCACCGTGATTGGGTCTCTAAAGTCCACCAAAACTGCTGGGTGGAGACTGCAGTTACCGCCAAATAATCCCGGAAATGCTCGCTGCTCGACGAGTACCCCGATACTCGGGCGAATAACGAATAGTGGCGAGCACGTTCGCTCATCACTATTAATTAAAATAATATTCTACTTGCCAATCTTAACTAATTTGAATATTAAATTTTGCATACTGGTATTAATCTGTGTATTTATCATGTAGGCTAATACAAGAAAGGTGACATAGAGTAGATGTGAATTTTTGTTAACTGATATAGTATTGTTTGTAAAAGCGGTTATGACACTTTCCATTCTGAGTGACCACCAATGGCAGCACGATTTTGCAGTTAAGTTGTGTCACCAATGCATTGAACACTGCTGATGTAAGTCTCAGCTGATGCTTGTCCTATTTATGTCTTTACTTGTGTGCAGTGTGAGACTGCCTTAAAGTAAAGCTACTATGAGAAAATTATGCAGCTAATGAATCCTTTGAAATCCAAATTCACTGACTTTTCCCCCAAAATTAAATTCCCAGTAAATAATAATACATTTGCTAATATTTGCTACTAAAAATATACTTGGGGGAGAGAAGCAAGAAAGCGAGAAGATCCCACTACAAGAGAGAGGACCCCACTGACCATAAGAGCCTACACTCTACAAGAGAGAGAACCCCACTGACCATAAGATCTTACATTCTACTAGAGAGAACCCCACTTACCATAAGATCTTACATTCTACTAGAGAGAGAGAGAGAACCCCACTGACCATAAGATCTTACACTCTACTAGAGAGAGAGAACACCACTGATCAAAAAAGCTTACAGTCTACAAGAGAGAACCCCACTGATCATAAGAGCTTACACTCTACTAGAGAGAGGACCCCACTGATCATAAGAGCTTACAGTCTACAAGAGAGAACCCCACTGATCATAAGAGCTTACACGCTACTAAAGAGAGGACCCCACTGATCATAAGAGCTTACAGTCTACAAGAGAGAACCCCACTGATCATAAGAGCTTACTTTCTACTAGAGAGAGAGAACCCCACTGATCAAAAAAGCTTACAGTCTACAAGAGAGAACCCCACTGATCATAAGAGCTTACACTCTACTAAAGAGAGGACCCCACTGATCATAAGAGCTTACAGTCTACAAGAGAGAACCCCACTGATCATAAGAGCTTACACTCTACTAAAGAGAGGACCCCACTGATCATAAGAGCTTACAGTCTACAAGAGAGAACCCCACTGCTCATAAGAGCTTACATTCTACTAGAGAGAGAGAGAACCCCCCATCTGACCATAAGAGCTTACACTCTACAAGAGAGAGAACCCCACTGATCATAATAAGAGCTTACACTCTACAAGAGAGAGAACCCCACTGATCATAAGAGCTTACATTCTACTAGAGAGAGAACCTCAGTGATCATAAGAGCTTACATTCTACTAGAGAGAGAACCCCACTGATCATAAGAGCTTAAGCTATGCAGAAGAGAAATATTTACCCAGTGACTCTGAAAATGGAAAATGACAGCAATGCAAACTGTGCTCCACTGGGAACTGCTGATCTGTGATGGCAAAGGTATTGACCACCACTGTGCAAGGTATGATAATAGCTGTGTAAGGTATGATAAGATGACATAGCTGCAGCACATTATGGGCTGATCCATATGGCAATGATAAATTACATTTGCTTGGTCTCCGATCCTTCAGTGTGTGAAATGGTGCCAGATATGTTTGTTTTTGAGGTTTTTTTCAACAGTGAGTTGAATAACAAAATGTTTGAATTTGCATGAAACCACAAATTTCTGGAAATTTGACTTTAACTCGACCCTCCACAAATTGATCTGCTCATCTATAGAGAATTACCTAAGTTTAAACAAAGATTCCGTGCTACATTTAATTTTTTATTTTTTTCCCCAAAGTTTTTGTCAAAGTTTTTTTCTCACATCACCGATCATTATTAAAAATCAACATTAGTATTTTGCAAATCATTTTTCACAGTGGCCACTGAGGCATTTTCATACCGTACTTCCTCAGGAAGAGTTTTCAGCAAAGCTCTTTTTCAGCAGAGATAGGATTACATTTACAGGTGACACCTTTTCTACATGGTTTATATCATAAGATCAACCGATCGCAAAAGGTGATGTCACAGCGGAAACCTGCTCCCCTCCTTTCATAATAACCTCTGTATACGCTCATTAAATACTTCAATACAAAGACAGGGTCAAAGACGGATCATTGTGGTAAATGTACATGTAAATTTGCTGAAAAAACAGGAAGTTAGAGTATAAAAAGAGCTTCAGCGTCCAGTGTGAAACATGGAAGATTTTTATATTTAATTTTTAATTCAAATTGTGATATAAAATAAAAAAACATTGTCAAAAAATGTAAAAAGCAAATTTAGCACAAAAATCTGATGCAAACAATATTTCATTTTCTGATAACAGATTTACTTTGAAGATGTGTTATGATGAAATATATCTTAATGTTCATACTTAGCAAAGAATTCATTCAACAATCAATCATGCCTTCTCTTTGCTATACATTACACAGCCGCATAATAGAGAGCAGGCGTTTCTCATTTTACTTTTATTGCATATCTCTCCTGATTCCAATGCTAAGCACTTTAAACCTTCTTTTCTTTGGCCAGTCTTGTCTGTTCTTCTTGCAGCTATAACTTTACTATATAATGGTTTTCACACTGTTACGTTCCAACTCTGCTATAGCTCAGTTCCAGCTCTGCTACATCTCAGTTCCAGCTCTGCTACATCTCAGTTCCAGCTCTGCTACATCTCAGTTCCAGCTCTGCTACATCTCCGTTCCAGCTCTGCTACATCAGTTGCCATTGCTCAGCTCTACTACAAGAGTTGTCTCAGTTGTCATTGTCTCCTCTCTTTGATACTAGTTGCTGTTGTTCCAGTTCTGTTTTATCTGCCATTGTGGATCCAACTTGTCCACTCTGCTTCCTCTGTACCACTTGTCCATACAGCATAAGAACTGCTCATCCATATTAGGGACTTTGAGGTTCCACCTCACCAGGCGAGAAATAACTTTGCATCTGTGATAAAGCTGTGAAGGGAAAGCGCTCACAAAATAGGGTGACCCTAATAGAGGAGGATAAAAGTAAGAAAAATAACATTCGTAAGGCTCACCCAGGGGATAGCATCATAGACCCTGATTTGAAAGGTCCAACTTTTGCTGTCTTATTGCTAAGGTAGACCCCCAGATAAAATTCACCAGAATAAAAAAAACACTTTTAATTAGGCTACTTATTAAGAAGACTGTCTCTTGCTCCATAAAAATGCTATATGAAGGTTCTTTTATTGGACAACTTGTTTCTACACCACACTGGCGTGTTTTTCTTTCTGTCTTTCATTGTTCTTTTTAAGAGAATTAGCATTTTACATATATTTCCAAGAAATAACCGTAACAAAATGCAGTCAATTAAATGCAGTGTGAGAACAGAGAACATATAACATTGTTATATATAAACTAGGTTGCCGTACTTTTATAATTAACGGTTACCTTCATACTTACATAAGATATCTTAAACATCAGAGTAAAAGAAAAGGTATAAATGATGAAAGAAAGGGTAAGCGAGTTAAAAGATATAGGAAAAAAGAGATGGGAGGGAGGGGAGTGGGTAAGTGAGGGTGGAGGGGATGTAGTGAGGGAGCACCTTGGGATGGATAATAATTATGTTGAAATTGCCGCAAAAAAGGTTGTCTGAGACCTAAATTGGATCCATGGATTATAGTAAAAGGCGGTTTAGTAGTGGAGCACCAGGAGGTAGACCTAGAGAGGGGAGAGGGAAGAAAAGGTGCAGAGTCCCCCGCATCTTCCAGCCTCACACCTCCAGTGTAGGATGCGATAGCAGGGAAAATGAAGATCGGTCTCAGGAGCGCAAAATGAAGACTCGAACACCAGGTTGTATTTGAGCCACAACGCGTTACAACGGATAACACTGTCTTCATCAGGTGGGCAGTTTGAAACAACCTGATGTTCGAGTCTTCATTTTGCTCTCCTGAGACCGATCTTCATTTTCCCTGCTAAATTGGATCCATGGCGTCCACACATTAAGGAAGGTAGGAAAGGTGTGGTTGACTTTTGCCGCTAGCTCTTCTACATGATACAACTGATGCATTTTGGAGTACAATTGTTGGGTGGTGGGTATCATAGTTGAATTCTAGTTGGATTGGATAATTGCTTTCCCAGCTGCCAGAATGAACTGAGCAAGTTTAGTTGTACGAACATCATTAAGCCAAATCGAAAGATTTAGGAAGATGTTTTCTGGTTTCAGAGTGACGTGTTTACCCAACAACTTATCTATAATCGAGTTCAGCTCCTTCCAATAGCAGTGGGCAAGACGACCAGATATGTATATAGTTGCCATCACTAGCTCCACATCTCCAACAGTCAGTATTTGAGGCCCGGTGCCATCTATGGATCCGTTTAGGTATGCTGTACCACCTGGTGATAATTTTATAAGAGTTTTCCTGGTTGCGAACATAATTTGAAGGACCATGAGAGTTTTTATAAATATGCTTAATTTGTTGTTCAGAAAAGGGGGTACCTATGTCTCTTTCCCAATGGGCTAAGTATGCTCGTTTCAGAGGTATATCCATTTTAAGTAGGGATTGGAAGATTTTTGAGAGGATTTTGGTAGGGTATTTTGATCCGGCACACAAAACCTCATAGGGGGTTAAAAGTCTGTTTAAGTCGACCGGATGATTCCATTGGCAAAGTATGCGAGAAAGTTTTCCATGTTGAAGGAAGGTGAGGCCTGATAGCCTGGGGATTTTGTGTAATTCCTGTAGTGAGAGAAGCATCCCATCCTCAAACAATTGCTCAATCGGAATATGCGTGGCGCGTAGAGGGAGGGAATCTATTAGGTCAGTGACTTTAGTTAATGGGGAAAAAGGAGGAGCTAAGGCACTACCCAATTTCTTCCAGATTTTGATTGTGGCTAATGTATGTATATTTTTGCATTCATTAGGATTCTGTACTTTGTTATGACCTAATACTATAGAGCGTAGAGGTATAGGGACATCGCTCCTTCTATGTTTAGCCATTGTTTATTTTCTGTGTTCCTGATCCAATAGATTGTTCTAGCTAAATGAGCAGCTTGGTAATATTTAACAATGTCTGGGGCTCCCATTCCACCCACGTCTTTTGGTAAGGTAAGGGATTTAGATTTAATACGTGGTTTACATTGTTGCCATATGTATTTGAAGAAAAGGGAATTAACTTTAGTTAGGAAGGAGATGGGTATTAAACTCTTTAGTATGTTCTTCCTTCCTATCCAGGAAAGAAAAGTATCCTTCCAAGATCGAAGGCTAGCGGATGTAGTTCGAAATAGCTGATTGAGATTGAGCGCAAAAAGATCTTTGTGAGAAGCACTTATCTGAATACCTAGGTATGTTAAACTTTTAGATTGCCAGTGAAAAGGGAATGCAGATTTGAGCCTCCTCACTAGGGTTGAGCGAAACGGGTCGAACATTTTCAAAAGTCGCCGACTTTTGGCTAAGTCGGGGTTTCATGAAACCCGATCCGACCCCTGTGCGGGGTCGGCCATGCGGTACGCGACTTTCGCGCCAAAGTCGCGTTTCAATGACGCGAAAAGCGCCATTTCTCAGCCAATGAAGGTAAACGCAGAGTGTGGGCAGCGTGATGACATAGGTCCTGGTCCCCACCATCTTAGAGAAGGGCATTGCAGTGATTGGCTTGCTGTCTGCGACGTCACAGGGGCTATAAAGAGGCGTTCCCGCCGACCGCCATCTTACTGCTGCTGATCTGAGCTTAGGGAGAGGTTGCTGCCGCTTTGTCAGAAGCAGGGATAGCGTTAGGCAGGGTCCATTAACCACAAAACCGCTTGTGCTGCAGCGATTTGCACTGTCCAACACCACCCTCGGTGTGCAGGGACAGTGGAATTTTTTTTTTTTTTTTTTTTCCCCTCAGCGCTGTAGCTCATTGGGCTGCCCTAGAAGGCTCCCTGATAGCTGCATTGCTGTGTGTACGCCGCTGTGCAAACCAACTGCTTTTTTCAAAGCACAAATCCTCTTGTTCCTTCCTTTCTGCACAGCTATCTTTTTTGTTTGTCCACACTTTTTATTTCATTTGTGCATCAGTCCACTCCTTATTGCTGCCTGCCATACCTGGCTGAGATTACTGCAGGCAGGGAGATAGTAGCTGCCTGCCATACCTGGCTGAGATTACTGCAGGCAGGGAGATAGTAATTGTAGGACATTCCCTGTTTTTTTTTTTTTTTTTTTTTTGGTGGGAGATTAAGATTGGCAATTTGGCATTTCTGCTAGAGTGCCATCCCTGTGTGTGCCATCTCTCTCACATAGTGGGCCATAGAAAGCCTTTTCATTTTTCTGTATTTTTTTTTGTGGGGTGTATAAATTCTCCCTGATAAAAATACAGTGGGAGATTAATATTGGCCTTTGGGCTTGTGTGCCAGTCCTGAGTGTGCCATCTCTCTCACAAATAGTGGGCCATAGAAAGCCTATTTTATTTTTTTTTGGGTTTTATAAATTCTCCCTGAAAAAAAGGGAGATTAATATTGGCCTCTGGGCTTCTGTGCCAGTCCTGAGCGTGCCATCTGTGCCAGTCCTGAGCGTCCCATCTCTCTCACAAATAGTGGGCCATAGAAAGCCTATTTAATTTTTTTTTTGGTTTTATAAATTTTCCCTGAAAAAAGGGAGATTAATATTGGCCTCTGGGCTTGTGTGCCAGTTGTGAGCGTGCCATCTGTGCCAGTCCTGAGCGTGCCATCTCTCTCACAAATAGTGGGCCATAGAAAGCCTATTTAATTTTTTTTTTGGTTTTATAAATTTTCCCTGAAAAAAGGGAGATTAATATTGGCCTCTGGGCTTGTGTGCCAGTTGTGAGCGTGCCATCTGTGCCAGTCCTGAGCGTGCCATCTCTCTCACAAATAGTGGGCCATAGAAAGCCTATTTAAATATTTTTTTGGTTTTATAAATTCTCCCAGAAAAAAAGGGAGATTAATATTGGCCTCTGGGCTTCTGTGCCAGTTGTGAGCGTGCCATCTGTGCCAGTCCTGAGCGTGCCATCTCTCTCACAAATAGTGGGCCATAGAAAGCCTATTTAAATATTTTTTTGGTTTTATAAATTCTCCCAGAAAAAAAGGGAGATTAATATTGGCCTCTGGGCTTCTGTGCCAGTCCTGAGCGTGCCATCTGTGCCAGTCCTGAGCGTCCCATCTCTCTCACAAATAGTGGGCCATAGAAAGCCTATTTTATTTTTTTTTTGGGTTTCAGAAATTCTCCCTGGAAAAAAAAAGGGAGATTAATATTGCCCTTTGGGCTTGTGTGCCAGTACTAAGCGTTCCATCTCTCTCTCTCTCTCAGTCAGTGGGCCATAGAACGCATATTTTTGGTTTTATTTGTTTTCTAAATTCTCCCTGAAAAAATCATTTTATTTTATTTGGTTTCTAAATTCTTCCTGATAAAATCATATTTTTTTTATTATTTTTATTTCTAAAGTCTCCCTGAAAAAAAAAAAAAAAAAAAACAACCAAAAAAACAGTGGGAGATTAATATTGGCCTTTCTGCTTGTGTGCCAGTCTTGACTCCTGGGTGTGCCATCTCTCTCTCTCTCTCTCTCTCTCTCTCTCTCTCTCTCTCTCCAATTGTGGTCCATAGAAAGCCTATATTTTTTTTCCTTGATTTGGGTTCTAAAATCTACCAGAGAAAATAACTACATCAATCATTGGTAGAAAAATATTGGCCTCTGGGTTTGTGTGCCACTCCTGACTCCTGTGTGCGTCATCTCTCAGTCAGTGGGCCATAGAACGCCTATTTTTGGTTTTATTTGTTTTCTAAATTCTCCCTGAAAAAATTATTTTATTTTATTTGGTTTCTAAATTCTTCCTGATAAAATCATATTTTTTTTATTATTTTTTTTTCTAAAGTCTCCCTGAAAAAAAAAAAAAAAAACAGTGGGAGATTAATATTGGCCTTTCTGCTTGTGTGCCAGTCTTGACTCCTGGGTGCGTCATCTCTCAGTCAGTGGGCCATAGAACGCCTATTTTTGGTTTTATTTGTTTTATAAATTCTCCCTGAAAAAATCATTTTATTTTATTTGGTTTCTAAATTCTTCCTGATAAAATCATATTTTTTTTATTATTTTTTTTTCTAAAGTCTCCCTGAAAAAAAAAAAAAAAAAACAACCAAAAAAAACAGTGGGAGATTAATATTGGCCTTTCTGCTTGTGTGCCAGTCTTGACTCCTGGGTGCGTCATCTCTCAGTCAGTGGGCCATAGAACGCCTATTTTTGGTTTTATTTGTTTTCTAAATTCTCCCTGAAAAAATCATTTTATTTTATTTGGTTTCTAAATTCTTCCTGATAAAATCATATTTTTTTTATTATTTTTTTTTCTAAAGTCTCCCTGAAAAAAAAAAAAAAAAAAACAACCAAAAAAAACAGTGGGAGATTAATATTGGCCTTTCTGCTTGTGTGCCAGTCTTGACTCCTGGGTGCGTCATCTCTCAGTCAGTGGGCCATAGAACGCCTATTTTTGGTTTTATTTGTTTTCTAAATTCTCCCTGAAAAAATCATTTTATTTTATTTGGTTTCTAAATTCTTCCTGATAAAATCATATTTTTTTTATTATTTTTTTTTCTAAAGTCTCCCTGAAAAAAAAAAAAAAAAAAACAACCAAAAAAAACAGTGGGAGATTAATATTGGCCTTTCTGCTTGTGTGCCAGTCTTGACTCCTGGGTGTGCCATCTCTCTCTCTCTCTCTCTCCAATTGTGGTCCATAGAAAGCCTACATTTTTTTTCCTTGATTTGGGTTCCAAAATCTACCAGAGAAAATAACTCCATCAATCATTGGTAGAAAAATATTGGCCTCTGGGCTTGTGTGCCACTCCTGATTCCTGTGTGCGTCATCTCTCACTCAGTGGCCCATAGAAAGCATATAGTTTGTTACATTTGTTTTCTAAATTCTCCCTGCAAAAATCTATTTTTTTTTTTTTGGGGGGTTTCTAAAGTGTTCCTGAAAAAAATAAAAATAAAAAAAAAATAATAGTGTGACATTAATATTAACATTTGTGCTTCAGTGACAGTCCTGCGTGTGGGGCATCTCTCTAATTTGCAGCCACCAAAAAAAGAGTGTGTAACATTGGGCCTGATTTTCGCTGTGGTCTCACCAACCTGTAAAGGGGTAGCTAAATCATACAGAAGTTATAGCTCACCGTGTAAGTTGTGTGACTGCAACAAATAACGTTAGTTTGGTTACGTTTTTAAAACAATGAGGAAGTCTAGTGGAAGAGGTCGTGGCCGGGGGCGTTCATTGTCAGCTGGTAATGAGGGTAGTGGTAGTGGTGGAGCATCAGGTGGTCGTGGGGGAAAAAATATTGCACCTAAGTCTGGAGCTGTGGAGCCAGGTTCGTCGTCCGGCTACACAAGGCCTCGAACGCTCCCTTTTCTGGGATTAGGAAAACCGCTTTTAAAGCCGGAGCAGCAAGAGCAAGTTTTGGCTTATCTTGCTGACTCAGCCTCTAGCTCTTTTGCCTCATCTCGTGAAACTGGTAAAAGTAAAAGCAGCGCGTCGTTAGTGGATGTTCACGGTCAGGGACAAGTCACTTCCTTGTCCTCTTCAGCAAAAACAACAACAGAGAAGAATGCAGCAGGCGACACAACGGGTTACTCCATGGAGCTCTTTACACATACCGTCCCTGGCTTAGAAAGTGAAGCAGTTAACAGTCCATGCCCATTACAAATTGAATCTGACATGGAGTGCACTGACGCACAGCCACAGCCAGACTACTATGCTGGTCCTTTGACTCAGACCACAACATTGCCCTCGCAGGGTGCTGATCAAGAATCAGACCCTGATGAGACTATGTTGCCCCATCACGAACGCTATACCACCGAACGACACGGTGACACAGACGAAGTTGCGCAGGAGGTACAAGAAGAGTTATTAGATGACCCAGTTCTTGACCCCGATTGGCAGCCATTGGGGGAACAGGGTGCAGGCGGCAGCAGTTCTGAAGCAGAGGAGGAGGAGGGGCCGCAGCAGGCATCAACATCGCCACAGGTTCCATCTGCCGGGCCCGTATCTTGCCCAAAACGCGTGGCAAAGCCAAAACCTGGTGGAGGACAGCGTGGCCATCCGGTTAAAGCTCAGTCTGCAATGCCTGAAAAGGTATCCGATGCTAGAAAGAGTGCAGTCTGGCATTTTTTTAAACAACATCCAATTGATCAGCGCAAAGTCATCTGTCAAAAATGTTCTACTTCCTTAAGCAGAGGTCAGAATCTGAAAAGTCTCAATACTAGTTGCATGCATAGACATTTAACCACCATGCATTTGAAAGCTTGGACTAACTACCAAACGTCCCTTAAGGTTGTTGCACCCTCGGCCAATGAAGCTAGTCATCAACGCAACATCCCTTCCGGCAGTGTAGGACCACCATTTAGCGCACCACCTGCTGTATCTGTGCAGGTATCTTTGCCAGGCCAAAGCAGTCAGGGTCAGGGAATCACCAGTTTCGTAGTAGGAAACACTGCATCTAGGGCACCGGCGGCAACAATACCATCTCCCACCGTCTCTCAGTCTGCCATGTCCACCGGCACCCCCGCTAGTTCCACGATCTCCAGCTCTCCAGTCCAGCTCACCCTACATGAGACTATGGTTAGAAAAAGGAAATACTTAGCCTCGCATCCGCGTACACAGGGTTTGAACGCCCACATAGCTAGACTAATCTCGTTAGAGATGATGCCCTACCGGTTAGTTGAAAGCGAAGCTTTCAAAGACCTGATGGACTACGCTGTACCACGCTACGAGCTACCCAGTCGACACTTTTTTTCCAGAAAAGCCATCCCAGCCCTCCACCAGCATGTTAAAGAGCGCATCGTCCATGCACTCAGGCAATCTGTGAGCACAAAGGTGCACCTGACAACAGATGCATGGACCAGTAGGCATGGCCAGGGACGTTACGTGTCCATCACGGCACACTGGGTAAATGTGGTGGATTCAGGGTCCACAGGGGACAGCAAGTTTGGGACAGTTCTGCCTAGCCCACGGTCTAGTAAACAGTTGTCTGTAGCCGTTCGCACCCCCTCCTCCTCCTCCTCCTCGTCCTCCTGCAGAAGCAAGAGCTCGTCCACAGACCGCAGTCGCACAAACACTCCATCCGCACCTGCCACTGTTGCACACCAGGTCTCCCATTATGGGGCAGCTACTGGCATACGTCAGCAGGCTGTATTGGCTATGAAGTGTTTGGGCGACAATAGACACACCGCGGAAGTTCTGTCCGAGTTCTTGCAGCAAGAAACGCAGTCGTGGCTGGGCACTGTAGATCTTGAGGCAGGCAAGGTAGTGAGTGATAACGGAAGGAATTTCATGGCTGCCATCTCCCTTTCCCAACTGAAACACATTCCTTGCCTGGCTCACACCTTAAACCTGGTGGTGCAGTGCTTCCTGAAAAGTTATCCGGGGTTATCCGACCTGCTCCTCAAAGTGCGTGGACTTTGCGCACATATCCGCCGTTCGCCTGTACACTCCAGCCGTATGCAGACCTATCAGCGTTCTTTGAACCTTCCCCAGCATCGCCTAATCATAGACGTTGCAACAAGGTGGAACTCAACACTGCACATGCTTCAGAGACTGTGCGAACAGAGGCGGGCTGTTATGTTTTTGTGGGAGGATACACATACACGGGCAGGCAGTAGGATGGCAGACATGGAGTTGTCAGGTGTGCAGTGGTCGAAGATTCAAGACATGTGTCAAGTCCTTCAGTGTTTTGAGGAATGCACACGGCTGGTTAGTGCAGACAACGCCATAATAAGCATGAGCATCCCCCTAATGCGTCTGCTGATGCAAAGTTTGACGCACATAAAGGATCAGGCGTCTGCACCAGAGGAAGAGGAAAGCCTTGATGACAGTCAGCGATTGTCTGGTCAGGGCAGTGTACATGACGAGGTACCGGGCGAAGAGGAGGTGGAGGATGAGGAGGATGATGGGGATGAGTATATTTTTAATGAGGAAGCTTTCCCGGGGGCACGGGAAATTGGTGGCGTGGCAAGGCCGGGTTCTGGTTTTTTGAGGGACACAAGTGACGTAGATTTGCCTGCAACTGCCCCTCAACCAAGCACAACCGCAGATTTGACAACGGGAACTTTGGCCCACATGGCGGATTATGCCTTGCGTATCCTCAAAAGGGACACACGCATTACAAAAATGATGAACGATGACGATTACTGGTTGGCCTGCCTCCTTGATCCTCGCTATAAAGGCAAATTGCAAAATATTATGCCACATGAGAACTTGGAACTAATATTAGCAACAAAACAATCAACTCTTGTTGACCGTTTGCTTCTGGCATTCCCTGCACACAGCGCCCGTGATCGTTCTCACACGAGCTCCAGGGGCCAGCAGACCAGAGGTGTTAGAGGGGCAGAAATCAGAAGTGGCGTTGGACAGAGGGGTTTTCTGACCAGGTTGTGGAGTGATTTTTCTATGACCGCAGACAGGACAGGTACTGCAGCATCAATTCAAAGTGACAGGAGACAACATTTGTCCAGTATGGTTACAAACTATTTTTCATCCCTTATCGACGTTCTCCCTCAACCGTCATTCCCATTTGATTACTGGGCATCCAAATTAGACACCTGGCCAGAATTGGCAGAATATGCATTGCAGGAGCTTGCTTGCCCGGCAGCTAGTGTCCTATCAGAAAGAGTATTCAGTGCTGCAGGTTCAATACTAACAGAAAAAAGGACTCGTCTGGCTACCCAAAATGTAGATGATCTAACCTTCATTAAAATGAACCACAACTGGATTTCAAAATCTTTTGCCCCACCCTGCCCGGCTGACACCTAGCTTTCCTATGAAAAGGTCTTGCCTGTGGACTATTCTGAATGACTTTTCCAATCTCGTAATTTTCTTCACCTGATTGTCCAGCATACGACATGTTTCCACCTCACGAAATGGCCAAACTCCCCACACGGGGCCGTGCTATCGCCACTTTGCGCTTGGACCCTTGAGAGTGCTGTTTGTCTGAAGAGGTGGGTGTGGCCGCTTTTGGTCGACGGCACTGCCACTGGGTCCCTCATAGTACAATAAAGTGTCTCTGGCGGTGGTGGTGCGCACCCAACGTCAGACACACCGTTGTAATATGAGGGGCCCTGTGCCTGTACCGCCGGCCACAAGACAGTTCCCCCCCCCAGCTCAAACAGTGCTCTACCACTAGCAAAATTATCTCTCACAGCTTCACCAATGTGTAGTCTAGCCGCTGACATCCTTCAATGCCTGGCACTGACAATACCATTGTTTTGACATTTTTGTTATGTTAGGCCTTCGAAGCCTGTCTGCGGTCCCTTCTTTCTACAACTACTACACTGACCAGGCCACTGCTGGCCGTGTTACCCTGGAACCAATTTAAAAGTGCCTACAGTCAGCCCAATTTTGTTATGTTAGGCCTTCGAAGACTGTCTGCCGTCACTCCTTCCACTAGACTTCCACTGACCATACACTGCTGCCCATGTACCCCTGGAACCAATTTAAAGTGCCTACAGCCAGCCCAATTTTGTTATGTTAGGCCTTCGAAGCCTGTCTGCGGTCACTCCTTCCACTAGACTTCCACTGACCAGACCACTGCTGCCCGTGTACCCCTGGAACCAATTTAAAAGTGCCTACAGCCATGTGTTATTATTTTAGGCCTTCGATGCCTGTCTGCGGTCACTCCTTCCACTAGGCCTCCACTGACCACACCACTGCTGCCCGTGTACCCCTGGAACCAATTTAAAATTGCCTACAGCCAGCCCAATTTTTTTATTTTAGGCCTTCGATGCCTGTCTGCGGTCCATTCTTTCAACTACTACTACACTGACCAGGTCACTGCTGCCCGTGTACCCCTGGAACCAATTTAAAATTGCCTACAGCCAGCCCAATTTTTTTATTTTAGGCCTTCGATGCCTGTCTGCGGTCCATTCTTTCAACTACTACTACACTGACCAGGTCACTGCTGCCCGTGTACCCCTGGAACCAATTTAAAATTGCCTACAGCCATGTGTTATTATTTTAGGCCTTCGATGCCTGTCTGCGGTCACTCCTTCCACTAGGCCTCCACTGACCACACCACTGCTGCCCGTGTACCCCTGGAACCAATTTAAAATTGCCTACAGCCAGCCCAATTTTTTTATTTTAGGCCTTCGATGCCTGTCTGCGGTCCATTCTTTCAACTACTACTACACTGACCAGGTCACTGCTGCCCGTGTACCCCTGGAACCAATTTAAAATTGCCTACAGCCAGCCCAATTTTTTTATTTTAGGCCTTCGATGCCTGTCTGCGGTCCATTCTTTCAACTACTACTACACTGACCAGGTCACTGCTGCCCGTGTACCCCTGGAACCAATTTAAAATTGCCTACAGCCAGCCCAATTTTTTTATTTTAGGCCTTCGATGCCTGTCTGCGGTCCATTCTTTCAACTACTACTACACTGACCAGGTCACTGCTGCCCGTGTACCCCTGGAACCAATTTAAAATTGCCTACAGCCAGCCCAATTTTTTTATTTTAGGCCTTCGATGCCTGTCTGCGGTCCATTCTTTCAACTACTACTACACTGACCAGGTCACTGCTGCCCGTGTACCCCTGGAACCAATTTAAAATTGCCTACAGCCATGTGTTATTATTTTAGGCCTTCGATGCCTGTCTGCGGTCACTCCTTCCACTAGGCCTCCACTGACCACACCACTGCTGTCCGTGTACCCCTGGAACCAATTTAAAATTGCCTACAGCCATGTGTTATTATTTTAGGCCTTCGATGCCTGTCTGCGGTCACTCCTTCCACTAGGCCTCCACTGACCACACCACTGCTGTCCGTGTACCCCTGGAACCAATTTAAAATTGCCTACAGCCATGTGTTATTATTTTAGGCCTTCGATGCCTGTCTGCGGTCACTCCTTCCACTAGACTTCCACTGACCAGACCACTGCTGCCCGTGTACCCCTGGAACCAATTTAAAAGTGCCTACAGCCAGCCCAAGTTTGTTATGTTAGGCCTTCGATGCCTGTCTGCGGTCACTCCTTCCACTAGGCCTCCACTGACCACACCACTGCTGCCCGTGTACCCCTGGAACCAATTTAAAATTGCCTACAGCCAGCCCAATTTTTTTATTTTAGGCCTTCGATGCCTGTCTGCGGTCCATTCTTTCAACTACTACTACACTGACCAGGTCACTGCTGCCCGTGTACCCCTGGAACCAATTTAAAATTGCCTACAGCCAGCCCAATTTTTTTATTTTAGGCCTTCGATGCCTGTCTGCGGTCCATTCTTTCAACTACTACTACACTGACCAGGTCACTGCTGCCCGTGTACCCCTGGAACCAATTTAAAATTGCCTACAGCCAGCCCAATTTTTTTATTTTAGGCCTTCGATGCCTGTCTGCGGTCCATTCTTTCAACTACTACTACACTGACCAGGTCACTGCTGCCCGTGTACCCCTGGAACCAATTTAAAATTGCCTACAGCCAGCCCAATTTTTTTATTTTAGGCCTTCGATGCCTGTCTGCGGTCCATTCTTTCAACTACTACTACACTGACCAGGTCACTGCTGCCCGTGTACCCCTGGAACCAATTTAAAATTGCCTACAGCCAGCCCAATTTTTTTATTTTAGGCCTTCGATGCCTGTCTGCGGTCCATTCTTTCAACTACTACTACACTGACCAGGTCACTGCTGCCCGTGTACCCCTGGAACCAATTTAAAATTGCCTACAGCCATGTGTTATTATTTTAGGCCTTCGATGCCTGTCTGCGGTCACTCCTTCCACTAGGCCTCCACTGACCACACCACTGCTGTCCGTGTACCCCTGGAACCAATTTAAAATTGCCTACAGCCATGTGTTATTATTTTAGGCCTTCGATGCCTGTCTGCGGTCACTCCTTCCACTAGGCCTCCACTGACCACACCACTGCTGTCCGTGTACCCCTGGAACCAATTTAAAATTGCCTACAGCCATGTGTTATTATTTTAGGCCTTCGATGCCTGTCTGCGGTCACTCCTTCCACTAGACTTCCACTGACCAGACCACTGCTGCCCGTGTACCCCTGGAACCAATTTAAAAGTGCCTACAGCCAGCCCAAGTTTGTTATGTTAGGCCTTCGATGCCTGTCTGCGGTCACTCCTTCCACTAGGCCTCCACTGACCACACCACTGCTGCCCGTGTACCCCTGGAACCAATTTAAAATTGCCTACAGCCAGCCCAATTTTTTTATTTTAGGCCTTCGATGCCTGTCTGCGGTCCATTCTTTCAACTACTACTACACTGACCAGGTCACTGCTGCCCGTGTACCCCTGGAACCAATTTAAAATTGCCTACAGCCAGCCCAATTTTTTTATTTTAGGCCTTCGATGCCTGTCTGCGGTCCATTCTTTCAACTACTACTACACTGACCAGGTCACTGCTGCCCGTGTACCCCTGGAACCAATTTAAAATTGCCTACAGCCATGTGTTATTATTTTAGGCCTTCGATGCCTGTCTGCGGTCACTCCTTCCACTAGGCCTCCACTGACCACACCACTGCTGTCCGTGTACCCCTGGAACCAATTTAAAATTGCCTACAGCCATGTGTTATTATTTTAGGCCTTCGATGCCTGTCTGCGGTCACTCCTTCCACTAGGCCTCCACTGACCACACCACTGCTGTCCGTGTACCCCTGGAACCAATTTAAAATTGCCTACAGCCATGTGTTATTATTTTAGGCCTTCGATGCCTGTCTGCGGTCCATTCTTTCAACTACTACTACACTGACCAGGGCACTGCTGGCCGTGTACCCCTGGAACCAATTTAAAATTGCCTACAGCCAGCCCAATTTTTTTATTTTAGGCCTTCGATGCCTGTCTGCGGTCCATTCTTTCAACTACTACTACACTGACCAGGTCACTGCTGCCCGTGTACCCCTGGAACCAATTTAAAATTGCCTACAGCCATGTGTTATTATTTTAGGCCTTCGATGCCTGTCTGCGGTCACTCCTTCCACTAGGCCTCCACTGACCACACCACTGCTGTCCGTGTACCCCTGGAACCAATTTAAAATTGCCTACAGCCATGTGTTATTATTTTAGGCCTTCGATGCCTGTCTGCGGTCACTCCTTCCACTAGGCCTCCACTGACCACACCACTGCTGTCCGTGTACCCCTGGAACCAATTTAAAATTGCCTACAGCCATGTGTTATTATTTTAGGCCTTCGATGCCTGTCTGCGGTCACTCCTTCCACTAGACTTCCACTGACCAGACCACTGCTGCCCGTGTACCCCTGGAACCAATTTAAAAGTGCCTACAGCCAGCCCAAGTTTGTTATGTTAGGCCTTCGATGCCTGTCTGCGGTCACTCCTTCCACTAGGCCTCCACTGACCACACCACTGCTGCCCGTGTACCCCTGGAACCAATTTAAAATTGCCTACAGCCAGCCCAATTTTTTTATTTTAGGCCTTCGATGCCTGTCTGCGGTCCATTCTTTCAACTACTACTACACTGACCAGGTCACTGCTGCCCGTGTACCCCTGGAACCAATTTAAAATTGCCTACAGCCAGCCCAATTTTTTTATTTTAGGCCTTCGATGCCTGTCTGCGGTCCATTCTTTCAACTACTACTACACTGACCAGGTCACTGCTGCCCGTGTACCCCTGGAACCAATTTAAAATTGCCTACAGCCATGTGTTATTATTTTAGGCCTTCGATGCCTGTCTGCGGTCACTCCTTCCACTAGGCCTCCACTGACCACACCACTGCTGTCCGTGTACCCCTGGAACCAATTTAAAATTGCCTACAGCCATGTGTTATTATTTTAGGCCTTCGATGCCTGTCTGCGGTCACTCCTTCCACTAGGCCTCCACTGACCACACCACTGCTGTCCGTGTACCCCTGGAACCAATTTAAAATTGCCTACAGCCATGTGTTATTATTTTAGGCCTTCGATGCCTGTCTGCGGTCCATTCTTTCAACTACTACTACACTGACCAGGGCACTGCTGGCCGTGTACCCCTGGAACCAACATCAGAAAATATAAAAATAAGTATTTTGCTTATAAAAAAGAAAATACTGGTGAGATATCAAATGCAGACATTTTAACATTAAAAACAAACACACAACTCTAATCTGGTACAGTACTAAAAATGGCCACCAGCTACAATTACTTTCTCCTGCAAGTAGTTAACTGAAAGTTTTTTTAAATTGAAAACACACATATGGCATCCACCGAGTGTTGTCCTGTCGCGTCTTCTTTATATTATTGCCGAGAAGATGCAAAATAATGAAAATAATAAAATCATTAATTACCAAAATAATAGAGAAAGTCAACACCACATTGCAAATAAACATTCATTCCAAATAAAGAAGCAGGGCGCGTCCGAGGGTGAGTATATACCTAATAAGAATATAATCACCCTCGGACGCGCAATGCTTATTTCCAACAGCCTTCCTTCCTAAGAATCAGCCCTTCCGTCGTGTAGAGAGACGTTGTGTTACACTCCAAGGTGTTCCCCAGGTTGCCTTTCCTGAGCTTCGATCTTCCGGCTCTCGTTTAGTAGTTCTTGGAAACTACTCTGCATTAGGCCTTCAAATTGGGTATGGGGTGTAGAGAGATGGTGTGTTCCACTCCAAGGTGTTCCCCAGGTTGCCTTTCCTGAGCTTCGATCTTCCGGCTCTCGTTTAGTAGTTGTTGGAAACTACGCTGCATTAGGCCTTCAAATTGGGTATGGGGTGTAGCGAGAGGGTGTGTTACACTCCAAGGTGTTCCCCAGGTTGCCTTTCCTGAGCTTCGATCTTCCGGCTCTCGTTTAGTAGTTCTTGGAAACTACACTGCATTAGGCCTTCAAATTGGGTATGGGGTGTAGAGAGAGGGTGTGTTACACTCTAAGGTGTTCCCCAGGTTTCCTTGCCATTGCTTCGGTCTTCCGACTCTCGTTTAGTAGTTGTAGAAAAGTACACTGCATTAGGCCATACAAAATGGGTATGGGGTGGAGAGAGATGGTGTGTTACACTCCAAGGTGTTCCCCAGGTTGCCTTTCCTGAGCTTCTATCTTCAGGCTCTCATTAAATTGTGGTTAAATGGAACAACTGCATTTGGCGTACTAGTTGGTTTGGGGCCTACTATCGGTGTCTGCCACTCCTTGCTGTTCTCCTCCACTGAACAAAGCTGTGCCGCCTGTTTACTACGGTTGCCAATTTTGAACTGCATTTCGACTACTTACTGATTTGGCCCTACTCTCTGTGTCAGCCTCTCATTCCAGTTGTCCTCCACTGCAATGCCCCCTGGTTATTCCTGTGTTACCAATTTTGAACTGCATTTAGCCCACTTTCTTCTTTGGGCCTATATCTGTGTTTCCACTTCATCGTGCCCATTGCCCAGCCAGTGATAGATGAGTCTGCTGGTACAGTGACCCATAACGCAACATTCCCCGTGCACGCTACACAACAACATTGTGACCCTGCTGAAAGTCAGGTTGCTCTTCCCGCATACCATACCACCTTACACGGGGACAAAGAGGAAGGTGCAGATGAAAGTGCAGGTTCCTTCATCAGGTGGGGGGAGGAATACTAGTTGGCGACGTCACTGGCACAGGGCCTCTCATAGTACGCAAAAGTGTTGCTGCCGGTGGGAGGCGCCCCCGCCGTGCAAACACACCGCTGTACTTTGAGGGGCCCTGTGCCAGTGCCAATGCCAACGAGTGGGCCCCCCCTGCTTGCTCAGGTTCACAGCACTTGCAAAGTTGAAATACTTACCTCTCCCTGCTCCACTGCCGTGACGTGGTCCAGATTTCCTGGGCCCACTAATTACTTGAACCAGCCCTACCCCCCACAACTTTAGCCAAATGACCCCCAATTTCAAATGCCTTCCAATTATTATAAGGTAAATTACGCTTGACAAGCTTCATTAAGAAGAATGGATGGTTTTGACATTAAAATGGCCACTCTAGGTGTTTTCCTGGCCCCCACTCACTGCCGACTATGCTGCCCCATTGACTTGCATTGGGTTTCGTGTTTCGGTCGATCCCGACTTTACGTCATAATCGGCCGATTTCACTCGACCCGACTTTGGACATAGTCGGGTTTCGCAAAACCCGGCTCGACTCTAAAAAGGTCAAGGTCGCTCAACTCTACTCCTCACCATATCATTAGTCAGGCCTAAATTCAGCATTTCTGATTTTGTTTCATTTTTTTTAAAGTTGGCTAATTTACTGTAGCTCTCCAGGGTTTTCATTATGGCAGGGATGCTACTTAGGGGTAGTTATTACTAACAAAAGGTCATCAGCAGACGCCTCAGTTTTGTAATGTGTGTTGTGGATTTGTAGGCCTTCAATTTCAGCACATTGTTGAATAGCCTGGGAAAGGGGTTCGAGAGACATGATAAAAAGTAGCGGGGACAAGGGGCAACCCTGTCTCGTTCCGTTGAATATTTGAAACGATTCCGTAAGGGATCCATTTAGCCTGATTCTTGCCGTGGGAACTGTGTACATGCCAATGATTGCAGAAACTGATGATGAGGGAAAGTCGAATTTTAATAAAGTTTCTTGTAGAAAGAGCCAGTCTGCCCTGTCGAATGCTTTCTCAGCGTCCATACTCATTAGTGCTAGCGGAATGTTCCTACTGGCGTGTTTTTCAAATTAACCTAAAAATATAATAGATTAGTTTTGTTTGTTTTCAATTTAAAAAAGATGCCAGTGCAGCGTATAAACAAGAAGTCCAATAAAAGGACCTTAATCTATCATTTTTGAAGCAAGAGACGTTCTTCAAGCAAAGCAAGCTATAAAGTGATTTTTTTCTTCTGGTGAACCTTGCTTCTGTGACACATTCCTGCCCGCAGACACAGCCCTCCAAGGAGATGTTTCCACAATGGCTCCCTCGTACAATTCTTCAGCCAAGTGAGTATCTATGAGGACTTACTGATGATGATTACAATTATGATTATGTCAGGCCTAGCACATTCCTCATTCTGACCATTTTAGAGCTTTTCTTCTGTCTCATGCTCCTGTCTCATTCATTGGATATTTTCCTTCCTGGGTACCTACTGACTTACTCCAGATTCTGACCTGTATCTCCTTCTCACCCTCAAACTCCTGACATTGTTATTTTGCTTGTATTCATGTTACTCTCCTGGTGACTACTCTTGGATCCATTCCTTACAATGGTACCACCTAGGGTTCTGAACAGGAAAGTCTAGGCATCCTGTAGGAGTTGGAGGTTGCCCAGGCTTAGAAAAGTATAGATACTTACTACATTTTGAATCTTTTACATTTTGAATATTTTTACAGGACTGAGAAAGGCTTAAAAGACTTGTTGCAGTGGGACTGTATTACAATTGTATTTGCAAGAAAACTATTTATTTATATGTTAAGTTATTTGAAATTCCAAATAAGCAATCAGTCTGTTCACCATGTAAACGACTTAAGGTTTAATTTGTCACTTCATGGACTATGAAGGAATTTTCCATATGACACATCCTTATTGATCAAAAAGTGTGTAAGCACCTAATGCAGACAGCAACAGATCTCATCTTGAAAGTAATAAACGAGGCACTGCCTTTAATTGATTTACTTTTTGCCAGTTCATTATCTCCATTTGAAAGTTTAAAGATAAATACATTTTAGTATAAATTGATATCAACCTCATTTGCATATGTTTAACATTATCTTAAACCATACTTTTAATGGAGGACAAAGTTTTGTCTTCATAAGCTGACTTTTTTTTATTTTAGCTTACAGTAAAGCTCACGTTTCTATGACTTTACAGCTACTTTTACTTTTTGTCTCTAATGTAAATATTTCTCTATACTGTTGATCAATGTCCATATATTGAATTGCCTTAATCTATATATTTTAAATTGAGGATACAATAAATCTGCTTTTATACGGTAAATATGAATGACATGGATTAAAGGGAATCTGTGAGCAGGTTTTTGCTACCTCTTCTGAGAGCAGTTTGATGTAGGAAAAAAGGTCCTGATTACAGCAATGTGTCACTTAGCTTACTGGATTCAGCCATTCTGATAGGATTAGGGATTGCGGTCAGCATTGTTCCCACGTCCCAGAGCTCGTCCTTTATTATCAGTAACTATCAGGTCATAACAGTCCACACTTTCAGGATTTTGGGAGTAAATTTAGGCTAGTTGTAGCACTGCAAACTAAATATTATTGACCCATTGCAAATTTATTTCTTTAATAAATTCTCAACAAAGGGCAATTATATTCCAAAACATATTAAATTGCATTTTACAACACTTGCTGTTAATAATTTATAAGTCGTCTCTTACAGAATTTCAATAAAATTGGCAGTAAATATATATTATTCTCATTTTCCTCATGGCTAGCATAGCAGAATATGCTAATATTTATAATGAAGAAATTTATTTTCCTATGCAATCATTGATTTGACTTTTATAACCATAACCCAGATTTTTTTTTAATATTTCATAATGTTGCTTTATAATAAAGGTTTCAATTTTACAAAGCTCGAGTAAAACTGTAATTATTTTGGATCCTGCTTGAAAACTTTCCATTGTATGGTATACTCAACTAGTATACTAATGAGTTCTAATGGAGGTTTTAAACAGTCTCTGACGTTAACAGAGTTGTAACTTTCATTTCCTGGTCCTTGAAGGTGGGGGAGGGGTGGGAGGAGGGTGCAGTCGTACCCAGGTTCTATATACTTTTGGTCTATATGAGAAGACCTATACTATTGAAGATGTGGGATAATCAGGGGCTCCATTATAGATTTTGCAATTTTGCACAGGGACCGAAATGGTTCAAGTTGCACCTCGGCTTGAAAGTTAATTCAAACAATTGCATTATTTTTCAGAACACTATCAGCATAACACTAGTTAACATACAGACTAATCCCAACATTAGGTTTCTTACTTGTACTTTTGGGCGTTTTTCATCTCTCATCCAGCTTCACATAACAGAATGGGTAGTCTTTCTCTCATCTGCTAAAACTACATTTCCCAGCAGCACACTGCTTTTCCTCAGTGCTGCACTAACCTAATGCTCAGCTGTGTTTGTGTTTCTGAGTTGCACATTTCTATCTATTGTATATTAAATAAATTAGTTTTGTCAGTAGCACAGATGGGCAGGACTAAAATAAAATAAATAAATTCAACAGTAATTACAGCAGAAAATATATATTTATAATTGTAAGGCAACCGATGTATTTGGAATTTACATCTCAAAAAAAAAAAAAAAAGCACGGCAAAACAATTCAGTAATGCAGAAAATGGATACTCCATCCAAGACAGTGGTAAAAATGACTAAATAGTATGGCTAAAACATCAAGCATTGCAGAGCTAGGACATCTACACATTGCACCCTTTGTCATGAACTAAGGCTACTTTCACACTAGCGTCATTTGGCCTCCATCACAATGCGTCGTTTTGGAGAAAGAAAGTTGCCCGCAGGATGCGTTTTTTCTCCAGACTTTCATTAGCGACAGATTGCCACACGTCGTGCGACTGATGCGTCGTGTTTTGGCGGACCGTTGGCACAAAAAAACACTGCATGTAACTTTTTTTGTGCATCATGTCCGCCATTTCCGACCGCGCATGAGCTGCCGGAACTCCGCCCCCTCCTCCCTGGACCTTACAATGGGGCAGCGGATGCGTTGAAAAACTGCATCCGCTGCCCCCGTTGAGCTTTTACTTCACAGCATGTGTCAGTACGTCAGCCCGAAGTACTGCGACGGGCCCGTACCGACACTAGTGTGAAAGTAGCCTTAGTGAAGCCAGAGAATGCATCATCCAATTTCTGCATTGATGTTATTGCATTCAAGCAAAGATGTCTCCTGTGTTCTGAACTACAATGGCATCTGATGAGGGTGAGCTAGATTACTATCTTCCGGTTTCAAAAACAATGCAGTGCAGTGCTCTGAGCACAGAGTGACCACTGCACTGCTAAGCAGAGCCATAGTTGAACAGTGTTGACAATTCCCTCTGCAACTTATTCAGCAAGCACTATAGCTTGCCAAATAAGAGGGAACCCAAGCAAATTTGCTCATCTCTATTTGTAACTATTCTTCAGGCATTGCAATATTATTATTTATTTTAAATATACTCCATTATATAAATGTTCCCCTTTCTCTCCCAAACACTACACTGCATTTCAATCTCCTTTATAAGAGATAAATGTTTTTCAGCCAAGTCTATACACTGTACTCAAAAAATCAGAGTATGGGACTTTCCCTGATTGAGTTTGGGAGTTAAGGCAAAAAGGCTCTGACAGTGAAAGTCCCATCCTCATACATATAGGGTAAATCTTGCTGAATAGCAGCTGAAAGGAGATTCTAAAGTAGTTGGACTGAGTATTGAGTAGGGCAGGTAGAGCATTTGGGGGAAAAATGGAGGGAAATTTGAGAAGACAGTATGCAGAACAAATGTGATGGGTGCAGACAGAGTATGGTGAGCAAGGGGAGAGAAATTTGATGACAGAATGGGGATTGAGATGGTAAAACTAAGGACACAGTATGGGAAGTGAGGGGGTGGGATGGATGTGGACACAATATTGGGAGCAGGGGGAATTTTTGAAGACACAGTATTAGGAGCAAGGGGGGATGAGTGTGGAAACATTATGGCTAGTTGGGGAGTGTTTCAAGATACTATTGCAAGAAATAGTGTGAGGAGACAGTATGGGATGACAAAAATACAGAGGGGGCACAGGATATAGACTCGGTAATGTGGGGTATAGAGAGGGGGAAGCATGGTTGGAGAGTATAAGGTCACAGTAAGGAGGGGACAGTATGCTAAGCATGGAAAGTGTGATGAGGGAGCACAGTATAGAGAATTGGCAGTATAGGAAGCACAGTGAGAGGTCAGTGTCAAGATGGGTCCTGTATGGAAAGGAGAGAACAATGTGGAGGGCACGTACCATAAGATAGATAGTGTGTGGATCATATTTTGAGCAGGGAACACAATGAGGAGCAATTAGTTATTTAGAGGCACAGTGTAGGGCAGATAGTTTTAGTCAGGAGCATTATAATGCCACTTTTTTTTAAGGGTATTGTGTGGGAATGTGCTGCACAAGACCAGAGAAGATGGAAGTCTGCAGAGACGAGCTGTGGCTATCAAAAGTCATCATGGCGCCTGCTTGGACCTCGCTATGCTCAAAGGCAGCAATGAGCTGTGGAGCTTGAATGTGTTCAGCAGGCTCCCAGGACCTGTCCTCTGGGCCATAACCCTTCCAATCCACCAAATAGAATTTTTTGCCACGTATCACCTTGCACCCCAAAATAGCGTTCACCTCATAATCATCCGTAGACTAACCCGATGTCCTGGCAGATGACTCGGAAAACCGGGACATGTATACGGGTTTCAAGAGGGACACATGAAAGGTGTCGGTGATACCCAAGCATGGAGGAAGGGCCAGACGGTAGACCACAGGGTTCACCTGTTTGAGGACCTTGAAGGGACCCAAGTAGCGAGGTGCAAACTCAGTGGACTCAACACGCAGCCTGATGTTACGGGCAGAGAGACACACTAAGTCGCCAGGAGCAAAGGTCGGAGCGGGGCGCCGATGAGCATCGGCGGAGGACCTCATTCTCTCATTCGAGGCCCGAATGGCATTCTGAGTGTGGTCCCAAATGTCCCGTGCCTCCACAGCCCAGTCTGCCACCCTGGAGTCGGCAGAAGACACAGGCATGGGCACAGGGACACGCGGATGCTGGCCGTAATTTAGGAGGAATGGAGTCTGACCGGTGGAGTCGGCTACGGCGTTGTTAAGCACAAACTCTGCCCACGGTAGCAAGGATGCCCAGTCATCCTGCCTGGCAGAGACAAAATGTCGTAAATATGTGACCAAGGTCTGGTTGGCCCTCTCTACCAACCCATTCATCTCAGGATGATATGCAGAAGAGAGATTCAACTCAATACTGAGTAGACGACAAAGCTCTCTCCAGAATCGAGACGCAAACTGGGGACCCCGGTCACTAACAATTTTGTCTGGCATACCGTGTAGGCGAAAGATATGTTTGATGAACAACACAGCCAGAGCCCGTGCAGAAGGTAGCCGTGGAAGAGGCACCAAGTGCACCATTTTGGAAAAATGGTCGGTGATCACCCAGATAATGGTGCAGTAACGAGACTTGGGTAAGCCCACTACAAAATCCATCCCGACCATCTCCCAGGGCCTGTCCGCCACTGGCAGAGGGTAAAGCAAACCAGCTGGCCATTGCCGAGGGGACTTGCTCTTGGCGCAAGAGACACATGCCCGAACATTTTCTTCGACATCACAAGCCATATGCGGCCACCAGTATGTCCTCGCCTGTAACTCCGATGTCCTTTTGGAACCAAAATGTCCACCCACCCTGGACGAGTGTGCCCAAGAGAGAACCTCCGGTCACAACCTGGATGGTACAAAAGTCTTGCCCGGAGGCACAGACTCTAGCAAAACCGGGACCACAGTTCTCAAGCTCTCGGTGGGGACAATAAGCCGAGGCTCCTCTTCCTCCTCCACAGATGACACAACGGAGTGAGAGAGAGCGTCGGCCCAAATGTTCTTCTCCCCAGAAAGAAAATGGAGGGTCAAATGAAACCAGGAGAAGAACAAGGACCATCTGGCCTGGTGAGAATTTAACCGCTGGGCTGTCTGCAGGTACACAAAATTTTTATGGTCTGTGAAGACTTGGAAGGGAAAACGAGCTCCCTCCAAGACATATCTCCACTCCAAGAAAGCCAACTTCATGGCTAGCAACGCCCTGTCCCCGATGGAATAATTCCTCTCTGCTGGTGAGAAGTTCTTAGAAAAGAAGAAGCAAGGATGCTTCCGACCTTGAGCATCCTCTTGGAAGAGGACTGCTCCAGCACCAACAGATGAGGCATCCACCTCCATGATAAATGGCTTATCTACATCGGGGAGATGTAGAATGCGAGCGCTAGCGAAGTGTGACTTTATGGAGTTAAAGGCCTTGGAGACCTCCTCAGACCACAATTTGGGATTTGCCCCCTTCTTGGTGAGGGCAACCAAGGGAGCTACCAAAATTGAGAAGTGCGGAATGAACTGGCGATAATAATTAATGAACCCCATAAAGCGCTGCACCGCTTTAAGAAAATGGGGTTCCTGCCAGTCCATCACAGCCTGTAGTTTGGCAGGATCCATAGCCAATCCCTGGGCAGAGATGATATAGCCCAGGAAAGGTAAGGACTCCTGCTCGAACATACACTTCTCCAACTTGGCATAGAGGGAGTTTGCCCGTAGGAGGTCGAAGACTTTGCAAACATCTCTCCGGTGGGAGTCAATATCTGGAGAGTAGATGAGAATATCATCCAGATAGACTACGACCGAGGTGGAGAGCGTATCCCGGAAGATGTCGTTCACAAAGTCTTGGAAGACGGCTGGGGCATTACAGAGCCCGACGGGCATCACCAGATATTCATAGTGCCCATCCCTGGTGTTAAAAGTCATCTTCCATTCGTCCCCCTCACGGATGTGAATCAGGTTGTAAGCACCCCGCAGATCTAATTTAGTAAATACACTTGCTCTCCGAAGCCTATCAAAGAGCTCAGATATCAAGGGCAAAGGATACTTATTCTTAACGGTGATGGCGTTAAGACTAGGGTTGAGCGACCTTTACTTTTATAGGATCGGGTCGGGTTTCACGAAACCCGACTTTTGAAAAAGTCGGGTCGAGTGAAATCGGCCGATCCTATAAAAAAGTCGGGGTCGGGGTCGGCCGAAACCTGAAACCCAATGCAGTGCATTGGGTTTCCATGGTTCCCAGGGTCTGAAGGACCGGAAACTCTCCTTCAGGCCCTGCGATCCATATTTTAGTGTAAAATAAAGAATTAAAATAAAAAATATCGCAATACTTACCCTCTGACGCGCCCTGGTACTAACCGGGAACCTTCCTTCCTTAGAATCAGCCTTCCAGGACCTTGCGGTGACGTCGCGGTGACGTCGCGGCTTGTGATTGGCCGCGCGGCCGCCCATGTGACCGCTCGCGCGACCAATCACAAGCCGCGACGTCACCGCGACGTCACCGAAGGTCCTGGAAGGGATGATTCTTAGGAAGGAAGGCTGTCGGAAAGAAGCAGGGCGCGTCCGAGGGTGAGTATATACCTAATAGGAATATACTCACCCTCGGACGCGCCCTGCTTCTTTCCAGCAGCCTTCCTTCCTAAGAATCAGCCCTTCCAGGACCTTCGGTGACGTCGCGGTGACGTCGCGGCTTGTGATTGGTCGCGTGAGCGCTCACATGGGCGGCCGCTGTCGGAAAGAAGCAGGGCGCGTCCGAGGGTGAGTATATACCTAATAGGAATATACTCACCCTCGGACGCGCCCTGGTTCTTTCCGGCAGCATTCCTTCCTAAGAATCAGCCCTTCCAGGACCTTCGGTGACGTCGCGGTGACGTCTCGGCTTGTGATTGGTCGCGCGAGCGGTCACATGGGCGGCCGCGTGGCCAATCACAAGCCGCAACGTCACTGCGACATCACCGCAAGGTCCTGGAAGGCTGATTCTAAGGAAGGAAGGTTCCCGGTTAGTACCAGGGCGCTTCAGAGGGTAAGTATTGCGATATTTTTTATTTTAATTCTTTATTTTACACTTAAATCTGAATTCCGATACCAATTCCCGATATCTTAAACATATCGGGAATCGGTATCGGAATTCCGATTCTAGATTCAAAAGATCGCCGACTTCATGGCCGACCCCACACTGGGGTCGGGTTTCATGAAACCCGACCTTGCCAAAAGTCGGCGACTTTTGAAAAATTTCGGCCCGTTTCGCTCAACCCTAGTTAAGACCCCTGTAGTCTATGCATGGACGCAGTTCTCCATTCTTCTTCTGCACGAAGAACCCAACCCCAGCAGGTGACACTGACTTCCTAATGAATCCTCTTGCCAGATTTTCCTGGATGTACTGGGACATTGCCTCCGTCTCCAGGAGAGATAACAGATAGACTTGACCCCGGGGAGGCTCAGCACCAGGCAAGAGATCAATAGGACAGTCATAGGGGCGATGGGGCGGAAGGGTCTCCGCTGCCTTTTTGGAGAACACGTCTGCATAAGACCAGTATTGCTTGGGGAGAGAGGAAAGATCTGCGGCTACCTCTGTAGTAGCAACCTGAACACACTCCCTCTGACACCTACCCCCACAAGATTAACCCCATCCCAGAATTCTGCCTGAGGACCACTCGATATGAGGAGAGTGGTACCGTAGCCAAGGCATTCCCAACAGGACCTCATCAATTCCCTCAGGAATGATGAGCAGAGATATAATCTCCTCATGGGATGGCGACATGGACAGAGTAAAAGGGATGGTCTGGTGTGTTATCTGTGAGGGCAGTGTCGACCCATTCACCACTCGTACCGTTACTGGTTGAGCTAGCATAACCAGGGGTATTGCATGACGTTGGGCGAAGGCAGAAGACATAAAATTGCCCTCCGCCCCAGAATCCATGCAGAGCTCTATTGAGTGGGAGGATGAGCCTATAAAAATTGTCCCCTTAAAGCACAATTTGGAGGCAAATGTCGCCGTGTCTAGTGTACCTCCACCCACTACCACTAGACGCTGACGTTTCCTCAACCGCTGGGGACATCTGGTTGCAAGATGTTCTGACTGCTGGCAAACATGACAGACCTTGAGTGCACAAGCCGTCTGAGACTTAGATCCCGCTCGTGACACTTCCATGGCCTCATGTGACTCAGGAACCAGGACCGGAGATTCCAGAGGTTTGGCGAAGGTAGGAGCCAGCCAAAACCTCTGCCTACACTGGGCTCGTTCTAACTTCCGCTCGTTAAAACAGAGGTCAATACGAGTAGAGATAGTTATTAACTCCTCCAGTGTGGCAGGAATCTCCCTAGTGGCCAGAGCATCCTTCACGTGATCAGCCAGCCCCTTCCAAAATATGGGGATAAGGGCTTTATCCGACCACTCCAGCTCAGAAGCTAAAGTGCGGAAGTGGACGACAAAATGGCTGACCAAGGACTCATCCTGAGTTAATGCCAGCATTTGGAGTGCAGTATCATGGGTGACTTGAGGTCCTAAAAAGACCTGTTTCAGATTGCTCAGAAACAGGGGAGCACTCTGCACCACATGATCGCCACGCTCCCACAGCGGCGTAGCCCATTCCAACACCCTGTCCGACAAGAGAGACACAATAAATCCCACCTTAGCCCGCTCTGTGGGAAAACGTGCAGCCAGGAGCTCGAGGTGAATAGAGCACTGACTCACGAATCCCTTACAAGATTTGCTATCTCCAGAAAATTTTTCTGGCAGCGGGAGGCGAGATAATGTCGGAACAGGGGTGGCAGTGGACAAGGTTGCTGCAGCCACGCTAGCAGCCTGTACAGCAACTGCGGTAACATCCACAGCTGAGGTTGAGCTCTCGAGAGCCGCCAACCTACCCTCCAGCTGCTGGATATACCAAATGGATTGCTGTATGTCCGTCATTACCTGCCAGACCCTGGCGCTAGTGTAATGTTAGGGCTAGCGGAACGCACCAAATAATAAGATAGGTAGAATAAGGTGCGTTCGCAGCCTGGGGTCCACCGTGCAGAGATGGAACCTGCTGCCAAGTAATGATGGACTATATGGCGGTACAATGTGAATACACACACGGGTTAACTTCACCCTGTGTGAAGGAAGCGAACCCTGTTAAGTCACAGGGTCGCGATACCGCACACAAAAGCGCAAGCAAGGAGTCACGAAGCTCAGTCACAAGACTTGGGATACGAGTCCGACTAGACTACTTGCGCTCGACACCGCTAATGGGGTGTCAGCGTAATTAAAGTAATAATAAAAGATGTACGAGAGTGCATGTGGTGCCGCACAGGCGGACGCCACTAACCACCCAGGCTTGGGTCAGGAAAGCACTGTGAAAGTGCATGGCTCCGCACTGGCGGTCACAGCAATTAGACGCTGTATGGTGTGTAACGTGCTGGTAGCTAAGTCGGGCGCTAGATAGCAATCACCCACCTTCCGCGAGCAGTCATCCAATAGGGAGGGGATTTTAATGAACGACTTTCATTCACAACACACACACGTTTACAAATGTACACTAGCGCATGGCCGTGCGGTCATGCGCAGCTAATATAGCTGCAGCACATTCAGTACCTTCTAATAAAGGATCAATGGGAACCGCTGCAGCATCTGAGCATGTGACCCTCGATCTCCAATGGGAGATCTCACCCTGGGCATGCTCAGAAGGGAAAAAGCAGGACTTAGATCCCAAAAGCGTCTGCTCGCCGCTGCCCAGCACTGGCTTCAATGGCAGAAGCAGGCAAAGCAGCAGTAATCCTATTCACAGAGTGAGACTGAGCAAGACGCTGGGAACGACATATCCGCTGAGTAGACTCCACTGCGGTTGGAGAAGAATGGGAGACCGCAGCAGAGATGGTTCGAGATTCCCCCTGTGCAGAGGCGGGAACTCGACACCTAACACAGTGGCAATCAGAAAATGTGAAGAGGACTGTACAGGTGACAGAGAGTTAAGCAAGTGAAACTAAGTATTTTTTTTTCCATCTTTTATTATGTTTGGGGTCTGAAGAAACACCAGAGCATAATAAGGCACATTCAATAACTTATCTGCGAATTGAATTTTCAAGAAAATCAGTGCGAACAGGAGAATCTGAATTTCGACTCATCCACTTATCTCAACCATGGACCATATGAAGGTTGAATGTGCCAAAAAACAGAGTCTTTAAATGTCAAATTATGCCAAATGATTAATAAAGCCCTTTTATAAAAATTATTTTTTTAACCTCAAATACAAGCATTTAAATAGAAAAAATCAATCCCTTTTTAGTTACATTTATTTGCATTCCTTGTAAAATTACAAATACATTCAATTACTAAATTCAACATTGCAATAGCAAACATAGCTATGCTACATCTATAATATTATTTCATATAGTTTATTTTTGCGGCAGCTGAGAAGGTAAGATATAGGCAAGAAGCAGTAAGATAACATCTATTCAAAGTTCAGTTCATAGACATGTGATATGATCAGATAGCTGTGCCTTCAGGCCTTAGTACATTCTGTCTGGAACAGTTGTTATAAGTTCATATACCATCATAAATTGAAAACTGCTGTTGCTAATGGTTCTTCGGTTAACACCGTTCTAACAGTTCTCGGTCAAAATGGAAGAATTGCCATTAACTCTTTAATTACTTGAGCGTTTTAGTCCTAAATGACAATACACTTAATATTTGGTTACCAAAATGATTTTTTAAGGCTACTGAGTGCATAAAGCTAAAATTATAAGTTTTGTCTTCAATAATACTTACATTTTTACATTAGAAAACAAGAAAAAGAAATATTCTTTAGGGTTCACTTTTTTATGCAATTTCTCGCGCAGGACTGGTCAGAGAGTAGGGGTATGCATTTCCCCTTAACTCCTTCTTTTTTGCATATAATATTAGCAATGAGAGTTTTCGACACTCATCCATGTAGCCATAACAGTGGCCAGCATTACTTTTGTTGCCCCCTTATATGAGAGCGTGTTTAGGGTAGCTTTGTGGAGCTGATTCTCAATAGAACAACCTAGCACAATAGCAAATGCAGAAAATGTATTGAGCAAGTACAGCCTACTAAACAATCACATAGAAATTGTCACAAATGATACACATGTAAGCACATGAAATAACTAATAATAACCAAAACAATAAGTAAACTGCCTCAGATAAGCACAATTAATGCGGTTTACATTATTTTCTCTCATAGTTTCTTAGTTTTTAAGGTTGAAGGTGGACATAAGTCAATCGAGTTAGACCTTTAACTTAACATGTTGAGAGGAAAGAAACGTCCCACGAGGCAAATGCTACTTGCCCCATATTGGGGGAAAATTCTTCCCCAAGTCCATACATCAGTTACATAACAATCGGACTAGTTTCCTGGATCAACGTTCCATTACAGAATCTTGTACCGCTGTCCTATAATTATATTTTACAAGAAAAGCATCCAGACCCTGCTTGAGTTTTTTGTGTGAATTAACCATTACAAGATCTTGTGGCAGAGAGTGTTTCATAGTCAGCTTGCTCTTACAGTAAAGAATCTGCATCTGTGATCATGATTAAAACTTCCTCCTCTAGAAACAGAAGCTGCACTAATATTATCATTGCAGGCATAGGTGTAAAAAGCTCATTAGAACGATCTCTGTACTGTCCCCTCATATATTTGCACATTCCCATCACCCCTAAGAATTTGTTTTCGCAAACTGAATAAGTCAAATAATCTCTCTTGATAGTGCAGTCCATCTATTGCCGTAATAACCTTGGTCGCTCTCCTCGGCAACTACTGCAATTTTTTTCATACTTGTAAATAACTGGTAAAAATGTAATGGTAAAGACTGATTTGCAACAAAACACTTATGAAACTTGGATCCAGCACTAATGAAACTAGCACAGTTTTTTTCATATGTGTAAAAAAAAAATCACAAAAACAAGCTGACGTTAATGATATTATTTTGGTGCAGATACGATCTTTTGATTGTCCGTTATTGCATTTTAATGCAATGTTGCGGCAACCAAGAGAACGTAATTCTGGCCTTTTGACTTTTGTTCTCATTACACCATTTAGCGATAGGGTTAATTCTATTTTTATATTGATACATTGGGCGATTCTGAAAGTGGTGATACCAAATATGTGTATGTTTGATTTTTTTAATGTTTTATCTTGAATAGGGCGAAAGGAGGGTGATTTGAACTTTTATATATTTTTTATTCTTTTAATATTTTTATAAACTTTTTTTTACTTTTGGCATACTTCAATAATCTCCATGGGAGAGTAGAAGCTGTCATTATCTGATCAGCTCTGCTACATACAGGCGATGATCAGATTGCCTGTATGTAGCAAAATTGCTCACTTGCTATGAGCGCCGCCGATGACTACCGGGTGGCGCTCATTGCAATCCGGCATGGACAATCATAGAGGGCTGCTTGAGACCTCTGGTTGTCCCGCCAATCCATGTGACGGGGTCACTGATGGGCAGGATTTCTGGCGTGCTTGACAGAAGCGTGCGTTACATGCCGCTGTCATAGATTGACAGCGGCATTTAACTAGTTAACAGATGTGGGAGGATCATGATTTCACCCACGACTGTTAGAGGCATATGTCGGGTGTTCAAAACAGCTGACGTGCTAGAAAAGATGTGAGCTCAGCACCGGAGTCCACATCAAAGGGAGGGAGTCCAACATCAGAGTGCTATTATGCCCGATGCCAGAAAGGGATTAAAGAGTCTCTGTTTTTTTGGATCTCTGGGCTGTCTGGAGATATCGCTGTCTCATGTTGCAAAGGCAGATAATATCTTTTTATAGTTAACCACTGTCCTTCATCCAGCATTCTCACATCAAGGAATTGAATGGCAATCTATTTGCATAGTTTTTCCTCCTCTATTTTAAAAGTCAGCAAATGAGCTGGCCTGGACAATATGTAATCAGCATATTCAGTAAAACATCATTGTTCAATGATCCTGCATGAAAGAACAGTCAACATCTCATATTGGCAAAAGAGTAAAGAAAAAATCGGGTGAGTGCAGTTTCTCTTGTCTCTTTTGCAGATATAATATATTCTCTTTATACATGCACTACACGGAATATATCCGACGAGGCTGTTTCTGAGGATTTGGTTTGAAACAACACACAAAATAAATTGACTTGGTGTTAGGGCTGGCGGATTGCACTAAATAAAATGTAAATAAAGTGCAATCGCAGCCCAGGGTCCACCATGCAGACATGAACTCTGCTGCTAGTGTGAACAATGACAGAACTAAACAGCAAGCGTTACTTTGAACACACTGAGTTAACGCCTCTCAGTGTGAATGGGACACTGAGTACCAAGCTCAGTTACTTCACCCACCGAGAGGTACAGCATGAGTATGCGAAGTGCTAAACCCTGTCAACTAAACGGTGCTAACCGCACACACAAATGAAGCAGATGCAGCGCCAAGAGAGAGCTCTTTGACTTTCGGTACAATACCTTGTTGCTTTCACCATGAAGTATAGCTTAAGGGTTGTGCTTGCTCTTTAACTGAACTGTGCCAATCGCGCACATGAACGAAACAGATGCTAAGCCCAGTAGCTACTTACCCCAGTCCTGACACTGCTGAACCTGTGCCTGACTGGCACCCTAAGCATGTAGCAGACTAGAGACTCAGGCATTGAGCCATTGGTAAGAAACTGCATAAGTGTACAAGCTGCCTGTCAACGTGTACAGTCTCAGAGCAAAAATACACACACGTGCAGACAAAATGGAGGAGTGTCCATCCACACACCAAACATAAATGACACTAGTGCATCTGCGTGTGCCACTAAGAGCCTTTTATACACTAGGCTCCACCCCAAACACTCATGCCCAGTCGGCCGAGAAATCACCCATGGGCCAATCCGGGGCTGCCACATCATCCGAACAGCTAACGTCTGAACACCAACGAGAAGATGCCAAATCACTGACATGTTCAGTAAGGTGATCTCTGGACTTAGAATCCAGGGCACAAAGCTGTACCTGCATATCATAGACTTTACTGGAGAGCCAGCAGTAACCAAACGTATAGCATGAGCCTGAGCAAGACGCTGGGACTGATGTTTGTGCTGAGCAGCACTCGCAGCGGCCGGACCTGAATGGGAGACTACACAAGCAGATAATGCTTGGGATTTATCCCACGCAGCGAGAGAATCCTAATGCCTAACACTTGGTGCCTGGAATATCACTTCTTTTTTAAAATAAGTCAACATTTCAGACTCTTGACCAACTGAAGAAAAACTCATAAATTCAAAGTCAATATGTAGGTAACAGTCTATTACTCCTGGCTTGCTTAAAATAGACGTTAATTAAGATAAAATGCTGTATTGTCACACCTGTCAAAAGCCATAAGGATGAATATCTAAGCAGCGCACCACGTAAAGCCCCACCCACAGGCCGCCCCGGAGCACCTGAATCACATTAACTGAAAAGTGCAAATAAAGATTCAACAACAACCACTAGACAGATTTCATCAACCAACGTGTCATTTTAATAAGTGTAACAGCATCAACTTGACACTGCCTGTAGTTTACTGAGCACAATCCTGCTGTAAGGTTCACTTTAAGATGTGAATATATACGACAACATGCAAAAAAATCTTTAAAACTAGGTTTAGGGCCATTACATTCCAGCAAGTGTATCTGTACAAAGTATACCTATTATATGACCTTGTTTATATATACAGTACCACTAAGAACAGTCTCCATCACTCACCATTTTCTTTTTACCCATTGTTTGATAAGTGCATCATGCTATGTAATAAATGAAGAAACAATGGTCGTCCTTCAATGGCTCAGAATTATCCAACAAAGCTGCAGTGAGAAAGTATGGTAACAAATGTTTCTTAACCTTCTCTATTATTTGGTCTCCTTTGTATACTATTTTTCTTATTTTTTTTTCCTGTTTCCATTTCTGCTTCAGCTGTTTTTCTCTTATTTTTTCTTTAAGTCATAGAAGTACTTAATGCCTTAACCCCTTCTCTCCCTAAGCCTATTTTTACCTTTAGGACCAGACCAAATATTGCAATTCTGACAAGTGTGACTTTATGTGGTAATAACTCTGGACACATATCCTAGTGATTCTAAAATGTTATTTCGTGGCATATTGTCCTTCATGATAGTGGTAAAATTTGTTTCATATGACTTACGTTTTTAGGAAAAATAAAACGAAATTTGATTAAAAAAGATAATAAATAACATTTCCCACATATCTACCTTACAACAGCTCAACTTTTGAAGCGTATTACTTTTTGTAGAAAGGGTTAAGACTAGATGAGCGATTTCTAATTTTTCCAACAAAATTAGTAAATTTATTTTTTAGGGACCACATCACATTTGTAGTGACTTTGGGAGGCCTATATGACAGAAAATACCCAAAACACCATTCTAGAAACTGCACCTCTCAAAGTCCTCAAAACCACATTCAAGAAGATTATTAACCCTTCAGGTGCTTTCACTGGAATTAATGGAATATGTAATGAAAAAAATGAACATTTTTCACAAAAATTTTACTTTAGCCCCAAATTTAGCATTTTCACAAGGTTAATAGGATAAAATGGACCCTTAAATTTGTTGTACAATTTGTCACCAATTCCGATATGTTTTAGTTAAAAAAGTGGGACTAGCTCCGCTGTAATAATATCCAACAAATAGATGGACCAATGTGCCATATAACAACAATAGTAAATGTGAACAAGGAAAAGGGCATATGACTGGAACCAAGAAAAGCAATAATAATAGCAATTGAAGGCATTAAGAGAGGCAGATGATAAGAATCATATAAAGCGCAAAAAAGGGACATAAAAACATTAAAAAAGGTCGACAAGTTAGGGGGAAACAACTGAACCACCTACACAACTTCCATATTATGATAAGAAATGGACATATAACAATCTCCCACAAAAGAATCCAATGATTTGGAACAGTTAAACAGCAATACAGGATATAAATAAATTACTGTGAATACACGGAGCAATACAAACAGCTCTGGCAAAAATTAAGAGACCATCACAACAAAACCCTGTCATGGGCAGCCCAATCTCCAGACCTGAACCCCATTGGAAACCTCTGGAATGTAATCAAGAGGATGATGGATAGTCACAAGCCATCAAATTAAGAACTGCTTACATTTTTGCTCCAGAAGCAGTGTGAAATACTGGTGGAAAGCATGCCAAGATGCAAGAAAGCTGTGATTAAAAATCATGGTTATTTCCCAAAATATTGATTTCTGAACTCTTTCTGAGTTAAAACATTAGTATTGTCATTTATACATGATTATTAACTTGTTTTCATAGAATTATTTGAGGTCTGAAAGCATTGTTTTTTTTTTATTTTGACCATTTCTCCTTTTCAGAAAAAATAAATAAATTTATTGCTTGGAAATTCGGAGTCATTGTCAGAAGTTTGTAGACTAAAGGATAAATATATATATATATATATATATATATATATATATAGTGAGATAGCGCTTTCTTACTGAGTGAATTGGGGGACACCCGCTTATTGCGGGATTCAGTCACACAGGCATGGGTTTCCACTTTAGCCAGACTATCCAGTTTATTTTATGCAGCATTAACCGGGCCAGGCACAGTTCATTATATAAATTTTATACAGCTTCAACTCACAGACACTAAACCTGCTGGACTTCTCACTTCGTCCAGTTATCATGGATGACTGTACGCCGATCATTTCATCAATGTCCATGGAACACAACAAGCACCAACAGTCTGTTCCACTGGCAGATACTTCTCTGCCGTTATAATAGCCCCCTTCCTGGGTGTTACCTTTTTGGAGCTTCTGCTCCACACACTGACCTGCTTTCAGTCCTCTCTCCTGGGGAGCTGCTTTATGGGGATCATTGTCCTTGCGACCCGGGCACTCCCGACAGTCCAGACCCTATGAAGGTCAGTAGCTCGCCAACGCACTGCCTTCACAGACTCTGCACATTCGGGCTTTCTGTGCGCTCTTTAGGACATCCGTCCCTCCCTGGACCATCCAACACACAGTCCACTGCGTGTGCTGTTCTGGACATCCATCCCCACTTGGGACCATCCAACACACAGGCCTCTCCGTGCGCTCTTCAGGACATCCATCCCCAGCTGGGAATGTCCAACACACAGGCCACTCAGTGCCAAAGCCCCACCACGTGCTATTCAGGAACTTAGCACTCCCAACAAGTAGGCTTCCAGGACCTTGTACACGGACCATACAAATCCAAACACTGTCCACTACAGAGACCATGTGACCAATCCATGGTCATATTATGTACCTGTAGCCATTCCCAACTAACCCTGCAAGCCTCCCTTTAAGTAAAACAAACACAAATACTTGTGGGACTACAGATCCCAGAACAACCTTACTTCAGGCTTACAGCGCAGACTCGCTCTGTGAGACATACCGGCCATTTACAATCCTGACCGTCACTGTTTCACCATCATAATCACATATATGCCTCCATGCACATCCCGAGGAGCACCTACAGCACCCCCTAGCTGTATATATATATATATATATATATATATATAAAACTCTGCCCACAATTACTACATATCAATCAAGAATAATATACTGCCAAGTGGCAAACCTAACCCAAAAGGATATAGTGTAGACAAAAAATCCCAGGATTCTAAAATATTTGTTGAGAGAGTGTGAAGCCCCGCGCGCTACACCACACATGATGGCTTCATCAGGGGAATAAAGGGAATGCACAATAGAGATATACATGTACATAAGAGAGTATAAAGAGGTAAGATTCTGATTGGCAGGTGAGAAATATCAATACAGCCGTCATCCAATTGGTGGGATAAAGCTATTATTTGCAAGTGTGTTAAAAATGTATCTGCAGGAGGGGCGCTGGTGAGCGTTTTGGTCATATGGGCATGCTTTAGTATTCGTATACTGCTGGAGGTAGTGCAGTATGGCTGTACTGGAATGCAAACTGCTTTCCACAGAGGCGTAAGTGACATCTCCGGAAGCCGTCAAAGCCAGCAGACAAAAATGATAGCACTGGAATGCACTCTGCATTCAACAGGAGCGGAAATGATGTACTCAAGAAGTAGTTTTCCCTGGTTACTATGTTCTCCATGTTGGACCGCACTGCATTCAAAGGACAGAGATGGTTGAGAGGAGAATATCGCTCTATGTGTTACATACTGAGATATACAGAGCATAGTACACCAAATATATAAATTCAAAGGGAATAAACACATACACATAATAAATGAAAAATATATTATTATAGACACCTAAAGAAAAATAATAATTAATAAGCAATATTTACACAAGTAAATGAATGGCAAGTGTGTCAATTAGACTACACTATGTCATATTAGTACCGATATAAATAAACAAACATCTTAATGTTTGTAAACCCTGTAAACTGGAGATCCTCATTGATACTCTCAGGGAAAACACTGTCCAGTCAAAACATCCAGCATTTAGATCTCGCAGCTGGTTATGGCAAAAAAAAGATATTTTCCTTTGGAGACTACAAAATGCAATAACTATATTTTACATAGAAAGCAGGAATATTCTTTTCTCTTGGTAAATAATTCATGAAGAGTTGTTTTCTATGAGCTGTAAGTACAAACTAATTACCAATATAGATTCGTTCCTACACTTTCAGGCCAATGGTGACCAGTTAGCAGTTAATTTTCCACTTCCATGAAATTTATATTTGGATCCTATGTGTTTTATGAAAAATAGAACCACGTATCCTTACTTTTTATTTATACAATTAATTAGTTTAACTTTATAAACTTTATGAAGTTTTTTTCATTTACATAGTCAAATTTCCCTAAGGAGAGCGTAAGACCTGCATTCACTTTTATTTCAGCATTTTCAGACTATACTTGAAATACCTTCTGTTCCAAAGAGTAACACGGTGAAAAGCAGAGTCTGAAAAAAAATGTACATTTATGCAATTAGAAAACTCCAGGCAGTTGGCAATCACTTCCTTTAGAGCAACTAATTCATACACTGACTGATTGTCCAATAAGGTCAAGAATGGGGAGAAAAAGGAAATTACTCTGTCACAGTCATCAAAGGCTCCCGCAGATGTGAAAATGCTCCTTGTACATTAAGGCCATTATAAATTGTGTGCATCCGCTAGCAAGTCTCTGAGAGAAGAACTATGATTAGATGTTTGACGGAGACAAAAAAAATTACAATCTTCATTATAATGAATCTGAAAGATATTTTTGGTCACTTAATATGTATATTGCAGACATTATTCATTAATATTAATAGGTTAAATAGGTCCTGCAAACAAAATAGTGGCTAAAAGTCAAGTTGCCATAACTGACGGTTAAGCAGTACTATTCTGTAGCTCATCTATTACATAAATTCTCGAACATGAAGAGGACAATGATAAACTACAACGCTACTGTAAATTACTGGTCTCATTTGCAGGGTTGCTCTCCATATCCTTAGCCTCCTAGCTTCATATTTGCCGGGGTCTCCTGAAGATTAACAGATTTGGACCAATGGCATGGTTCAGCCACTGACCAAAACCGTGCGCTATTCCATGTTACAGGGGGACTGAAGCTGGTTAAATCCATCGATCTGATGAGCTACAGAGCAATAAGATTACAAATTCTGGGCTCATTACCTAGGAGACCAGCCACCTCTGATAGACTCTAGAAATAGCTAAGCAAAAAAGCTAGAATTGAAAATCCCTCCACACTTGAAAATTTACAGGATTTTTTATAACTGGTATTTTGCAAGCACTTTGCAATTTTACCCAGTTATCAGGATCAGAGAACCCCATCAAGTAATTATAGTCATTTGGATATTTTTAAAAAATATGACCTATTCCATTTAAAACTGAAGTTGCATGGAAGCTAAAAAAATGACTTGGTCAAGATATTTCCAATCCACCAACCCTCAACCTAATGCAGTGCTCCTTGGGCATATTTGTCCAGTTCAGTCGGTCCACATCACTCAAATAGTAATCTAAATAATACATCATTTGCTACAAGATACTGGATACTGTAGAAGATCTTCAAATTTGTCACAGTCATATACAATATTCTCATAGCCATAGTCAAAGTCACATATACACATATATAATATGTATATATATATATATATATATATATATATATATATATATATATATATATACAGTACAGACCAAAAGTTTGGACACACCTTCTCATTTAAAGATTTTTCTGTATTTTCATGACTATGAAACTTGTACATTCAACATTCACACTGAAGGCATCAAAGCTATGAATTAACACATGTGGAATTATATACTTAACAAAAAAGTATGAAACAACTGAAAATTTGTCTTATATTCTAGGTTCTTCAAAGTAGCCACCTTTTGCTTTGATGACTGCTTTGCACACTCTTGGCATTCTCTTGATGAGCTTCAAGAGGTAGTCACTGGGAATGGTTTTCACTTCACAGGTGTGCCCTGTCAGGTTTAATAAGTGGGATTTCTTGCCTTATAAATGGTGTTGGGACCATCAGTTGTGTTGAGCAGAAGTCTGGTGGGTACACAGCTGATAGTCCTACTGAATAGACTGTTAGAATTTGTATTATGGCAAAAAAAAAGCAGCTAAGTAAAGAAAAACTAGTGGCCATCATTACTTTAAGAAATGAAGGTCAGTTAGTCCGAAAAATTGGGAAAACTTTGAAATTGTCCCCAAGTGCAGTGGCAAAAAGCATCAAGTGCTAAAAACAAAGTGGTTCACATGAGGACCGCCCCAGGAAAGGAAGACCAAGAGTCACCTCTGCTTCTGAGGATAAGTTTATCCGAGTCACCAGCCTCAGAAATCGCAGGTTAACAGCAGCTCAGAATAGAGACCAGGTCAATGCCACACAGAGTTCTAGCAGCAGACACATCTCTACAACAACTGTTAAGAGGAGACTTTGTGCAGCAGGCCTTCATGGTAAAATAGCTGCTAGGAAACCACTGCTAAGGACAGGCAACAAGCAGAAGAGACTTGTTTGGGCTAAAGAACACAAGGAATGGACATTAGACCAGTGGAAATCTGTGCTTTGGTCTGATGAGTCCAAATTTGAGATCTTTTTTTCCAACCACCGTGTCTTTGTGCGACGCAGAAAAGGTGAACGGATCGACTCTACATGCCTGGTTCCCACCGTGAAGCATGGACGAGGAGGTGTGATTGTGTGGGGGTGCTTTGCTGGTGACACTGTTGGGGATTTATTCAAAATTGAAGGCATACTGAACCAACATGGGTACCAAAGCATCTTGCAGCGGCATGCAATTCCATCTGGTTTGCGTTTAGTTGGACCATCATTTATTTTTCAACAGGACAATGACCTCAAACACACCTCCAGGCTGTGTAAGGGCTATTTGACCAAGGAGGAGAGTTATGGGGTGCTACGCCAGATGACCTGGCCTCTACAGTCACCAGACCTGAACCCAATCGAGATGGTTTGGGGTGAGCTGGACTGTAGAGTGAAGGCAAAAGGGCCAACAAGTGCTAAGCATCTCTGGGAACTCCTTCTAGATTGTTGGAAGACCATTTCCAGTGACTACCTCTTGAAGCTCATCAAGAGAATGCCAAGAGTGTGCAAAGCAGTCATCAAAGCAAAAGGTGGCTACTTTGAAGAATCTAGAATATAAGACATAATTTCACTTGTTTCACACTTTTTTGTTAAGCATATAATTCCACATGTGTTAATTCATAGTTTTGATGCCTTTAGTGTGAATGTACAATTTTCATAGTCATGAACATAGTCATGAAAATACAGAAAAATCTTTAAATGAGAAGGTGGGTCCAAACTTTTGGTCTGTACTGTATATATATATATATATATATATATATATATATATATATACACTGTATACAGTGCCTACAAGTAGTATTCAACCCCCTGCAGATTTAGCAGGTTTAATAAGATGCAAATAAGTTAGAGCCTTCAAACTTCAAACAAGAGCAGGATTTATTAACAGATGCATAAATCTTACAAACCAAAAAGTTTTGTTGCTCAGTTAAATTTTTATTAATTTTAAACATAAAAGTGTGGGTCAATTATTATTCAACCCCTAGGTTTAATATTTTGTGGAATTACCTTTGTTTGCAATTACAGCTAATAATCATCTTTTATAAGACCTGATCAGGCCGGCACAGGTCTCTGGAGTTATCTTGGCCCACTCCTCCATGCAGATCTTCTCCAAGTTATCTAGGTTCTTTGGGTGTCTCATGTGGACTTTAATCTTGAGCTCCTTCCACAAGTTTTCAATTGGGTTAAGGTCAGGAGACTGACTAGGCCACTGCAACACCTTGATTTTTTGCCTCTTGAACCAGGCCTTGGTTTTCTTGGCTGTGTGCTTTGGGTCGTTGTCTTGTTGGAAGATGAAATGACGACCCATCTTAAGATCCTTGATGGAGGAGCGGAGGTTCTTGGCCAAAGTCTCCAAGTAGGCCGTGCTATCCATCTTCCCATGGATGCAGACCAGATGGCCCCTTGGCTGAGAAACAGCCCCACAGCATGATGCTGCCACCACCATGCTTGACTGTAGGGATGGTATTCTTGGGGTCGTATGCAGTGCCATCCAGTCTCCAAACGTCACGTGTGTGGTTGGCACCAAAGATCTCGATCTTGGTCTCATCAGACCAGAGAACCTTGAACCAGTCAGTCTCAGAGTCCTCCAAGTGATCATGAGCAAACTGTAGACAAGCCTTGACATGACGCTTTGAAAGTAAAGGTACCTTACGGGCTCGTCTGGAACGGAGACCATTGCGGTGGAGTACGTTACTTATGGTATTGACTGAAACCAATGTCTCCACTGCCATGAGATCTTCCCGGAGCTCCTTCCTTGTTGTCCTTGGGTTAGCCTTGACTCTTCGGACAAGCCTGGCCTCGGCACGGGAGGAAACTTTTAAAGGCTGTCCAGGCCGTGGAAGGCTAACAGTAGTTCCATAAGCCTTCCACTTCCGGATGATGCTCCCAACAGTGGAGACAGGTAGGCCCAACTCCTTGGAAAGGGTTTTGTACTCCTTGCCAGCCTTGTGACCCTCCACGATCTTGTCTCTGATGGCCTTGGAATGCTCCTTTGTCTTTCCCATGTTGACCATGTATGAGTGCTGTTCACAAGTTTGGGGAGGGTCTTAAATAGTCAGAAAAGGCTGGAAAAAGAGATAATTAATCCAAACATGTGAAGCTCATTGTTCTTTGTGCCTGAACTACTTCTTAATACTTTAGGGGAACCAAACAGAATTCTGGTGGGTTGAGGGGTTGAATAATAAATGACCCTCTGAAAAGACTTCACAATTTAAAAAAAAACAAACAAACAAAGAAATAACATTCTTTTTTGCTGCATTGCATTTCACACTTCCAGGCTGATCTACAGTCCAAATGTCACAATGCCAAGTTAATTCCAAATGTGTAAACCTGCTAAATCTGCAGGGGGTTGAATACTACTTGTAGGCACTGTATATATATACATAAAAAAAATTTTTGGGCAAAGCCAGCTTACCGCTTTGAAGAAACGGGAATACATCCAACCTGTGGTTACAGTTCGCACGGGAAACGGATTGGGACAAATCCACACATGTAAAGAAAAAACTTTTTGTTTCTCCAGCGATCAGTCCAATGGTAGAGTAAAATATACCTTTTAATTATCCATTAACAACTTCATGACCCGGCCTATTTTGACCTTAATCCTTTCCTACTCCACACTGATGAGAGGCAAATACCCCGAAACAGCTGTCTGTGGATGGATACCATGTTTTGGCTTAGGTGGTTTTCCCTTTTGGATGCTGCCCTTCCCGTGGTTGTTCCTTCCCGGTGAAAGACCTGGCTATTTATTGCTTGCGTTGAGAAACACATGATGGTGTCTCCGCGGCTTTTCTACATGCATTTTGACCTTAATGACCTGGCCATTTTTTGCAATTCTGACCAGTGTCACTTTATGAGGTAATAACTCTAGAATGCTTCAACGGAGCCTAGCGATTCTGAGATTGTTTTTTCGTGATATATTAAGCTTAATGTTAGTGATAAATTTAGGTCGATAATTTTTGCGTTTATTTGTGAAAAAAAAACGGAAATTTGGCGAAATTTTTAATTTTTATTCTGTTAAACCAGAGAGTTACGTGACACAAAATAGTTAATAAATAACATTTCCCACATGTCTACTTTAAATCAGCATAATTTTGGAAACAAAATTTTTTTTGCTAGGAAGTTATAAGGGTTAAAAAATTTGACCAGCGATTTCTCATTTTTACAGCAAAATTTACAAAACCATTGTTTTTAGGGACCACCTCACATTTGAAGTCACTTTGAGGGGTCTATAAGGCTGAAAATACCCCAAAGTGACACCATTCTAAAAACTGCACCCCTAAAGGTGCTCAAAACCACATTCAAGAAGTTAATTAACCCTTCAGGTGCTTCACAGCAGCAGAAGCAACATGGAAGGAAAAAATTAACATTTAACTTTTCAGTCACAAAAATGAAATTTTAGCAACAATTTTTTTATTTTCCCAAGAGTAAAAGGATAAACTGGACCCCGAAAGTTGTTGTATAATTTGTCCTGAGTACGCCGATACCCCATATGTGGGGGGAATCACTGTTTGACTGCACAACAGGGCTCGGAAGGGAAGGAGCGCCATTTTACTTTTTGAATGAAAAATTGGCTCCAATCTTTAGGGGACACCATGTCGCATTTGGAGAGCCCCTGTGTGCCTAAAGATTGGAGCTCCCTCACAAGTGACCCCATTTTGGAAACTAGACCCCCCATGAATTTATCTAGAAGCTTAGTGAGCACTTTCAACCCCAGGTGCTTCACAAATTGATCCGTAAAAATGAAAAAGTACTTTTTTTCACAAAAAAATTCTTTTAGCCTCAATTTTTTTGTTATCACATGGGTAACAGGATAAAATGGATCCTAAAATTTGTTGGGCAATTTCTCCTGAGTACACCGATACTGCATATGTGGGGGTAAACCACTGTTTGGGCACACGGAAAGGCTCGGAAGGAAAGGAGCGCCATTTGACTTTTTGAATGAAAAATTAGCTCCAGTTGTTAGCGGACACCATGTCGTGTTTGGAGAGCCCCTGTGTGCCTAAACATTGGAACTCCTGCACAAGTGACCCCATTTTGGAAACTAGCTGCACAAGTGACCCCATTTTGGAAACTAGACCCCCCAAGGAACTAATCTAGATGCATAGTGAACACTTTGAATCCCCAGGTGCTTCACAAATTGATCCGTAAAAATGAAAAAGTACTTTTTTTCAGAAAAAATTCCTTTAGCCTCAATTTTTTCATTTTCTCATGGGCTACAGGCTATAGTGGATCATAAAATGTGTTGGGCAATTTCTCCTGAGTACACCGATACCTCACATGTGGGGATAAACCACTGTTTGGGCACACGGCAAGGCTCAGAAGGGAAGGAGCGCCATTTGACTTTTTGAATGAAAAATTAGCACCAATCGTTAGCGGTCACTATGTCGCATTTGGAGAGCCCCTGTGTTCCTAAAAATTTGAACTCCCCCACAAGTGACACCATTATGGAAACTAGACCCCCCAAGGAACTCATCTAGCTGTGTAATGAGCACTTTGAACCCCCAAGTGCTTCACAGAAGTTTATAACGCAGAGCTATGAAAATAAAAAATCATTTTTCTTTCCTCAAAAATTATTTTTTAGCCCACAATTTTTTATTTTCACAAGGGTAACAGGAGAAATTGGACCCCAAAAGTTGTTATCGAGTTTGTCCTGAGTGTGCTCATACCCCATATGTGGGGGTAAACCCCTATTTGGGCGCATGGCAGAGCTCGGAAGGGAAATAGTGCTATTTTGGAATGCAGACTTTGATGGAATGGTCTGCAGGTGTCATGTTACGTTTGCAGAGCCCCTGATGTACCTAAACAGTAGAAACCTCCCACAATTGACCACATTTTGGAAACTAGAGCCCCCAAGGAACTTATCTAGATGTGAGGTGAGCACTTTGAACCTCCAAGTGCTTCACAGAAGTTTATAATGCAGAGCCGTGAAAATAAAAAAAAACATTTTTCTTTCCTCAAAAATTATCTTTTAGCCCACAATTTTTTATTTTTACAAGGGTAACAGGAGAAATTGGACCCCAAAAGTTGTTGTCCAGTTTATTCTGAGTACGATGATACCCCATATGTGGGGGTAAACCACTGTTTGGGCGCATGGCATAGCTCGGAAGGGAAATAGTGCTGTTTTGGAATGCAGACTTTGATGGAATGGTCTGCGGGCGTCATGTTACGTTTGCAGAGCCCCTGATGTACCTAAACAGTAGAAACCCCCGACAATTGACCACATTTTGGAAACTAGAGCCCCCAAGGAACTTATCTAGATGTGTGGTGAGAACTTTGAACCCCCAAGTGCTTCACAGAAGTTTATAATGCAGAGCCGTGAAAATAAAAAAAAATTTTTCTTTCCTCAAAAAATTATCTTTTAGCCCACAATTTTTTATTTTTACAAGGGTAACAGGAGAAATTGGACCCCAAACGTTGTTGTCCAGTTTATTCTGAGTACGATGATACCCCATATGTGGGGGTAAACCACTGTTTGGGCGCATGGCATAGCTCGGAAGGGAAGTAGTGACTTTTTGAAATGCAGACTTTGATGGAATGGTCTGCGGGTGTCATGTTACGTTTGCAGAGCCCCTGATGTGCCTAAACAGTAGAAACCCCCCACAACTGACCCAATTTTGGAAACTAGACCCCCCAAGGAACTTATCTAGATGTGTAGTGAGCAGTTTGAACCCCCAAGTGCTTCATAAAAGTTTATAGCGCAGAGCCATGAAATAAAAAATATTTTTTTTCCTCAAAAATAATATTTTATCCCGCAATTTTTTATTTTCAAAAGGGTACCACGAGAATCTGAACCCCAATAATTGTTGTCCAGTTTCTTCTGAATACGCTGATACCCCATATGTGGGGGTAAACCACTGTTTGGGCACACGTCAGGGCTCGGAAAGGAAGTAGTGACGTTTTGAAATGCAGACTTTGATGGAATGGTCTGCGGGTGTCACGTTGCGTTTGCAGAGCCCCTGATGTACCGAAACAGTAGAAACCCCCCACAAGTGACCCCATTTTGGAAACTAGACCCCCAAGGAACTTATCTAGATGTGTGGTGAGCACTTTGAACCCCCAACTGCTTACAAAAGTTTATAACGCAGAGCCATGAAAATAAAAAATCTTTTCTTTCCCCACAAAAATAATTTTTTAGCCCCCATTTTTTTATTTTTCCAAGGGTAACAGGAGAAATTAGACCCCCAAAATTGTTGTACAATTTTTCCTGAGTACGCTAATACCCCATATGTGGGGGTAAACCACTGTTTGGGCACACCTCGGGGCTCGGAAGGGAGGGAGCACCATTTGACTTTTTGAATGCACGATTGGCTGGAATCAATGGTGGCGCCATGTCGTGATTGGAGACCCCCTGGTGTGCCTAAACAGTGGAAACCCCTCAATTCTAACTCCAACACTAACCCCAACACACCCCTAACTCTAATCCCAACTCTAACCTTAACCGTAATCACAACCCTAACCCCAACACACCCCTAATCACAACCCTAACCCCAACACACTACTAACCCTAATCCCAACTCTAACCCTAATCCCAACCCTAACCCCAACACACAACCAACCCTAATCCCAACCCTAACCATAACCCTAACCACATGCCTAACCCTAACCTCAACACACCCCTAACCCTAACCCTTTTTCAGTCCTAGGGCCTCTGCTCTTCTCCATCTATACCTTTGGCCTTGGACAGCTTATAGAGTCTCATGGTTTCCAGTATCATCTCTATGCTGACGACACACAGATCTACATTTCTGGACCAGATATCACCATCCTACTAACCAGTATCCCACAATGTCTGTCTGCTATTTCATCCTTCTTCTTCGCTAGATTTCTAAAGCTTTATATAGACAAAACAGAATTCATCATCTTTCCCCATCTCACTTGACTCCCCCAACAGACCTATCCATTAATCCCTTCAAGACCTTGCCTTTTTCCATTTTTGAGTTTTCATTTTTCGCTCCCCTCCTTCCAAGAGCCATAACTTTTTTATTTTTCCATCAATATGGCCATGTGAGGTCTTGTTTTTTGCGGGACAAGTTGTACTTTTGAATGACATCATTAGTTTTAGCATGTCTTCTACTAGAAAACAGGAAAAAATTCCAAGTGTGGTGAAATTGCAAATAAAGTGCAATCCCACATTTGTTTTTTGTTTGGCTTTTTTGCTAGGTTCACTAAATGCTAAAATTAACTTGCCATTTTCATTCTCCAGGTCATTACGAGTTCATAGACAACAAACACGTCTAGGTTTTGTTTTATCTAAGTGGTAAAAAAATTTCCAAACTTTGCTAAAAAAAAAAATTGAGCAATTTTCCGATACCCATAGCGTCTCCATTTTTCGTGATCTGGGGTCGGGTGAGGGCTTATTTTTTGCATATCTAGCTGACATTGTTAGGCTAGGTTCACACTAGCGTTGTGCGCCGCTGCGTCGGCAACGCGACGCACAACGCACCGAAAAACGCGTGCAGCACGCAAAAACGATGCGTTTTTCGACGCGTGCGTCGTTTTTTGACGAAAATCGGACGCAAGAAAAATGCAACTTGTTGCGTTTTCTTGGTCCAACACTAGCGTAAAAAAAGACGCACGTGTCGGAAAACGCAACAAGCAAAAACGCATGCGTCCCCCATGTTAAACATAGGGGCGCATGACGCGTGCGTCGCCGCTGCGTCGCCCGACGCTAGCGCGACGCACACTAGCCGAACGCTAGTATGAACGTAGCCTTAATGATACAATTTTGGTGCAGATATGCTCTTTTGATCGCCCGTTATTGCAATTTAATGCAATGTTGTGGCTACCAAAAAAACGTAATTCTGGCGTTTCAAATTTTTTTCTCTCTACGCCACTTAGCGTTCAGGTTAATCCTTTTTTTTATTGATAGATTGGGCAATTTTGAACACGACGATTCCAAATATGTGTAGGTTTGATTTTTTTTTATTGCTTTATTTTGAATGGGGCGAAAGGGGGGTGATTTAAACTTTTACATTTTTTTATTTTTTTCATATTTTTTAAAACATTTATTTTACTTTTGCCGCGCTTCAATAGCCTCCATGGGAAGCTAGAAGCTGATACAACACAACTCAATCGGCTCTGCTACATAGGAGGGAAGCTATTTAGTAGATTTACTGCTTTATTATGAGCACTGACCACAGGATGGCACTCATAGCAATCCGGCATCAGCAACTATAGAGGTCTCAAGGAGACCTCTGGTTGTTATGCCGACGCATCGCTGACCCCTGATCATGTGACGGGATCAGCGATGCGCTCATTTCCAGCCCGATGGCTGGAAGCGCTAGTTAAAGGGCCACTGTCACCCCCCTCCAGCCGTTATAAACTAAAAGAGCCACCTTGTGCAGCAGTAATGCTGCATTCTAACAAGGTGGCTCTTTTAGTTTTTGGTTCATGTGTTCCCAAAATAAAGCGTTTTGAAACTTATCCAAAATACCTGTCTTTATCCAGGGAGGCAGGTCCTCACTCCCCAGCTTGAACCCCCACTCTGCCGTCACTCAAATCTTCAGGGGCTTTTGGCGCCGCCCCCTCCGTGCTGTTTTCACTTCAAAACCGGCGCCTACGCTGTGTACTACTGTGTTGTGCAGGTGCAGTAAGCTCTGGCCGTCTGACATCCCAGCCAGGCTTGCAGACTGCGCCTGTGCGGGCAGTGCGGCCACCCACCTTGGGAATCCCAGTCCCGCAGTGTGTTATGCATTATGCACAGTGCGGGGCTAGGATTCCTGGGCATGCGCACTGCATGTGTCAGCCTGTCACCCAGCCTTACAGCGTCTGTATATTCAGCTGATCGTGACAGGGTGACAGGGCTGGGACGTCAGACGGCCAGAGCTTAGCCGCGACGTCATCGAAGGTCCTTAATGCGCTCATTCTTAGGAATGAGTGCGTTAATGACGTTCGATGACGTCGTGGCTTGTGATTGGTCGCATGAGCGGTCACATGACCGCTCAGCGACCAATCACAAGCCGCGACGTCATCGAAGGCCCTTTACGCGCTCATTCTTCGGAACGAAAGCAAGGCGGTTGCAGCGGTGACGACCAGGGCTCGTCAGAGGGTAAGTATATCAATATTTTTTATTTTTATTCTTTATTTTACACATTAATCTTAATCCCGATACCGATTCCCGATATCACAAAAATATTGGAACTCGGTATCGGAATTCCGATACCGCAAATATCGGCCGATACCCGATACTTGCGGTATCGGAATGCTCAACACTACTCCTAACATCAAAGATAAATTGGTTTGGGCTGACATAGGGAGTACAAGCTTGACAATAACCCAGCGGCTATTCAGCACCTGCAGACAGGGCACAATCCCTTGCCTGAGCTGCATAGCCTAATCGAATGTTATCAAGTAAGACAACATCCGTCAATCTAGAACTGGAAAAACCTATCCTATCAAAGGGTACTATTCAAGTGACTACTACTTCGTCATCTATGTGATCAAATGCCCCTGTAGCCTCCTGTATGTCAGGGAAGCTACCCAACACAATAACCCCTTCACCCCCAGAGCTTTTTTTGGTTTTTCGTTTTTGTTTTACGCTCCCCTTCTTCCCAGAGCCATAACTTATTTACTTTTCCATCAATATGGCCATGAGAGGGCTTGTTTTCTTGTGGGACGAGTTGTACTTTTGAACCACACCATTAGTTTTACCATGTCATGTACTAGAAAATGAGAAAAAAATTCCAAGTGCAGTGAAATTGCAAAAAAGTGCAATCCCACACTTGGTTTTTGTTTCTCTTTTTACTAGGTTCACTAAATACTAAAACTGACCTGCCATTACGATTCTCCAGGTCATTACGAATTCATATCAAAAACCTGACCGGCACATCCAAACATAGACTAAGTGTGAACAGGTGCTGAAACTAGAGTCGCCAACTCGTATATAGTTAAGTAAATAAGGCAGCACACTGCAGCGCTAAAACATGTAAACTTGAAAACACGAAATTTGAACTGCATTACTGCACTAGAAATATGAAAAATGAGAGCGTTTAGCGCATAAAAATGGCCAATTTTATGTGTACCTGGTAGCCCCTTTACGGCATCTCTCTTATACCAGGTCCTAAACTTGCCTTACCTCGCTGAGAATAAACGTCTCCATCTGAATGGGTACATGTGAAAACCTCTTACTAGACTAAAATTCTCTCTCTCTGTAGAGGGGTATTGGACCTGCTGTAATTAAAACACCTGAAGCTAGGAGGCGGAGTGCACGATCAGAAGGCTAAAGAATACATTTCAAAAACCTGACCAGCACATCCAAACATAGACTAAGTGTGAACAGGTGCTGAACCTAGAGTCGCCAACTTGTATATAGTTAAGTAAATAAGGCAGCACACTGCAGCGCTAAAACATGTAAACTTGTAAACACGAAATTTGAACTGCATTACTGCACTAGAAATATGAAAAATGAGAGCGTTTAGCGCATAAAAATGGCCAATTTTATGTGTACCTGGTAGCCCCTTTATGGCATCTCTCTTATACCAGGTCCTAAACTTGCCTACCTCGCTGAGAATAAACGTCTCCATCTGAATGGGTACATGTGAAAACCTCTTACTAGACTAAAATTATCTCTCTCTCTTATGAATTCATAGACACAAAACATGTCTAGGTTCTTTTTTATCTAAGTGGTGAAAAAAAAATTCCAAACTTTGAAAAAAAAAATTGTGCCATTTTCTGATACCCATAGCGTCTCCATTTTTCATGATCTCGGGTTAGGTGAGGGCTTATTTTTGTGTGCCAAACTGATGTTTTTGTGCAGATACGATCTTTTGATCGCCCGTTATTGCATTTTAATGCAATGTCGCGGCGACCAAAAATGTAATTTGGGTTTTTTACTTTTTTCTCGCTACGCCGTTTAGCAATCACATTAATCCTTTATTTTTGTTGATAGATTGGGCAATTCTGAACACAGCGATACCAAATATGTGTAGGTTTGATTTTTTATTTTTTGTTTTATTTTGAATGATGTGAAAGGGGGTGATTTGAGCTTTTATATTTTTTTAATTTTTAAAAACATTTTTTTACTTTTGGCATGTTTCAATAGTTTTATATACTAGAAGCTGCCATAGCCCGATCGGCTCTGCTACATATAGGCGTTGGTCAGATCGCCTCTATGTAGTAAAATTGCTGATTTGGGTCACGCTCACAGCAATCCGGCACTGACCATCCAGCAGGCATTATATTGTTTGCAAAGCTTATATGAGTGTGAGAGTACCACAAGTACACTTTGTTCACAATATTTGAATGAAGCACAATAGTTTGTGCCTTGAAGGGTGTGTGGATGACCCTACTTGTACCTTTTGCTTTGTAATTTTTGGCTCTCTTTGCACTGTGTGCAGATCTTTTATGAGTGTGGGAGTATCACAACTACACTTTGTGCACTATATTTGAATGAGGTACTACAGTTGGTGCCTTCAAGGATGTATGGATGACCCTGTTTCTAATTTTTGGCAGCCTTTGCACTTAGGCGTAGCCTTTATGAATCTAGGAGTACCACTACATACACAACAGAATGTGTATGAGACACTCCTTTATGTCTAATACAGAATATATCTGAGTTCCTCTTCCGTCAAATGTTTGGCAGTTCTTGCTTCTTTTATAAATTACACTAAAATTTCCAATATTTTTAAAAGATATTAATAGGTTGATTTGCTTAGATTATTATTTCTTTTTAACCCCTTCACGACATGCGCTGTACATGTACTGAGCATGTCATGTCTCTCCCTGTGATGTGGGCTCCAGCACTGAGCCCACATCTTTCCTAGCACATGTCAGCTGTTTGAACAACTGACATGTGTCTCTAACAGCCACGGGTGGAATCGCTATCCACCCACAGATATTAGCCTTTTAAATGCTGCTGTCAATCTCTGACAGCGGCATTTAATGTGATCGTGCTGGAAGCGCATCTCTAATCCTACCCATTGGTGCCCATGTCACATGACTGCGGGTAGAGGCACTGCATACCTCCATACGTCATAAGGATGGTCTCCAGGCGGTACGTTGGTTTTTGGATTCGGATTTGGACTAGCAATATGGACAAAGACATCGTCAAATTACTCATGCAACTATTAGAATACGCGCTAACACACAACATCTTCATTTTCAAAAATAGCACGTACTTGCAATTACAAGGTACGGCGATGGGGGCCAGTTGCGCCCCCTCGTACGCCAATTTATTCCTCGGAGCCTGGGAACGGGAGGTCTTTGTTAGTGAACCTATACCTCATTCCAGCCAGGTTTCTGGCTGGATGAGGTATATTGATGACATATGGTTCATATGGGAAGGCACTGTGGGAGACCTAACTGCATTCATGAATCTTCTAAATGACAACAAAGTAAATGTTAAACTTACTTTCAAGTTTGGCCGTAAGGTGGAATTCTTGGATCTTTGTGTTAGCGCTGATATAAACGGTAATCTTTATACAAATCTCTATAGAAAGCCCACAGCCACTAATTCATTCTTACATGCAACATCGTCCCATCCTCAGACTACAATTCGAGGGATTCCAGTGGGACAATTCTTGAGAGCTAAAAGAATTTGCACCAACTCGGATGACTTCATTGAGCAGTCACGAGATCTTGCCGATCGCTTTCAAGAAAGAGGATATAGTAGAAGAACAATTAGAAGGGGCTTTGTAAGGGCAAATAAGAGTTCCAGGGCAGATTTGCTGTACGGAAACAGTGGACATACCACCATTAAAAAAGTTGATTCTGACCAAGTCAGATTGATCACCACATTCCATAATAAGTGGTACCAATTCCGTGAAATTATAAATAAACATTGGGATGTGCTGTTCACTGACCCGATTCTAAAAAAAGTTTTACCAAAAAAGCCACAGATAACAGCTAGAAGATCAAAAAATCTTTCTGACACCTTGGTCCACAGTTTTTATGATCCAGCAGGATCAAATAAATCTAAAAAAGTGACCAATGCGGGTTTCTATCCATGTGGCCTATGCAAGGCTTGTTCACATACTGTCAAAACTAAGAGCTTCACTAATTTTGATGGGACCAAGCATTATGAAATAAGGAAGTATATTACTTGCTCGACTCGAGGAGTCATTTATCACGCCACTTGCCCATGTGGCAGAATCTATGTTGGTCTCACCACCCGTGAGTTGAAAATTCGCATAAGAGAACACTGCAGAGACATTGAAAGGGCTAAGGCAGTAAGCGATGAAACAAGTCTAAAAACTCTGCCTAGACATTTTAAAAAATACCATGCATGCAGTGCCGCGGGTCTAACGGTGAGAGGCATAGATGCTGTCAGTTTGGGGATAAGAGGTGGGGACATTAGTAAAATTCTAGGCCAAGTTGAAAGCCGGTGGATATACCGATTGGGCACTATGGCTGCTCAAGGTCTCAATGAAACCTTAGGCTTTGGAGCTTTTTTGTAATTGTCTTTCTTTGTTCCGCAATTTGTCTGATACAGTTTTATGGGTTTGTGTGGGTTTTTTTTGTTTAGTGTTGATTTTAATATTTTTATTGTCTTTCACATTATTAGTTTATAGTTTCAACATCTACTGAGCCTCAACCTCATACCATCCATTGAGTTGCATCATGAGCAAGGATGGACATCTATCTCGTATCTGGACTATCAGCCCAAACTGACATTGTACCGAAATGAATGGACATTTGACTTGCATCTGCTCTGCCTGTCAAGAAGGATCTCGCACTTTGAACCTTAGAGCATTTTGTACTGAAATGAATGGACATTCGACTTATACCTGCTTTGCTTGTGAAGAAGGACCTTGCACTTTGAATTTTAGAGTGAAAAAAGGACTTTTAGACTATTGCAAAGTACAATGGAAATTCTCTCCTTTGAAAGAACTTTATAAGATATGTGATTCGATAAAAGTCGTCTATGATGTCTTATGTCTTTTTGCACGCAGCACTTTTCGTGTGATTGTTCCGTTGTTGTATGGATTACAGTATGTTTCTCATAGTATTTACCTGGACTTTGTGGTTACATAGTCCAGATTGGTGACACTCACCAGTATATATATATTAGCACTAGCACTTTATGGTTGGTATCACCATCCCTTTTTGTTTTAGTAAGCATTACATGTTTCATATTTAGTATAGTTCACTTATTATCATTTTCAGGGAAACTGGTGTGCGCATGGCAGCGTGTGCCACGTGTTGGGTTTTCTCGCCCCTGGTCTTGGTATCACTCCGGCTCCCCACCCCTTATGGCTGGTGAGCTGAGGTGGTCGATCCGGGGGCGCGTGGATCCTTTTACATGGGCTCCTGTATTTACATGCGCCAATAAGCCCGTTTTCCCTGATTTATATTCACCTTCGTATAGTTTAAGATGTACACTTAGTGCAATTTTGGCGCTATTTTTTATAATATGTTCTAAGTACATAAATAGACATATATGACGACTTGACTCGAATACAGATTTTTTTAATTCAGGGGAGTTCATATACCATAGTACTAATTATACAATGTTTCATTCAGGAGATGGGTAGTCAGTTTATTATCACATTCTATGAATAATTGTATTTATCCTTGGTGGAACTTACTTATACGTCTATCGCATTTGCAATTTGGATCTGTGATGGCCAGGTTGTGCGCTGGTTTCGGTTTGCGCTGAATTTTGCTGTTCTTGACTTGTCGCCATGTGTTGTTCCGCATGATGCAGGTGTCATGGGTACTAGGCAACGTAAATGCTTGAGATGCAGGTATATTGTTTTATGTACCAATACTTTAGCTGCTGGTTACGTAGTAGCACTTTGTGCGCATGCGTACATACCCATAGTGGGTGTTTGAGTTACCATGAGCGCAGTTCGCCTCTACGCTTGCGCAGAGTATGGCGACTTGGTGAGTTAGTAGGCAGCCATCTGGTCGCTTAGTAACGTAGGCATTTATCATTTACGTCACCAAGGGTTTGGCGCACAATATAGTGGTAGTATCCTACGTAGAGCACGGTTACCTGGTTGTTCAGTCGGCGGCAGTAGGTTGCTTAGTAACGTAGGCGCTTGACATTTACGTCATAGCGCATTGGCACACAATACAGCGGCAGCATCCGGCATTGAGCACGGCGATCATGTGAGTCAACTTGGTTACTTAGCAACACGGACACTTGATGTCTACGTCATTGGGCAACGGCGCATAATGCAATGACGGTGCCCGTACCTTAATACGCATTCTCATGGATGCTATGGTGATTGGTTGAGGTCTCATTTAAATAGACCCTCATTTCCTCTTTTTATACACGCCCCCAGAAGAAGATCTATATCGAAACGCGCGTAGGGGTATTATACCGGCTTTCTGTGATACACGTGCAGAGGTAATTATGATTTTGAATCAGGGTTACTGATGGTTTTTGTCCATGGTTGTGCATACTAGTTGTATTTTACCTCCTGGGTGTTATATACATTAGGGCATGTAGTCACGCTGTGATGGACTTGTCTATGTTTGCTTTAGACTTTATTGCCATTGGATACGCCTTGGAGGGTTAGCCCTAGTTGCCTATCTTCACATAATTGGGCTTATGCATTACTTAGGTGCTATATGGGGGAAGGTTATCTGGAATAAGATAAAGTCTCCATTTGTTTTGTTTTGAAATAAGCTTTATTGGCTAATAGTTATAGTTTAGGAGCTGTAGTCTGATTTACGTACATATGATACATTGTGGTACAAACTGATCCCCCTATGCACACTAGTAGCCCCTCATGATACGTATACAGAACCATCAGCTATAGGATTAAGGTCAAGTAACCATAAAAAATGTTACCTTATATAAATATTATACCTTTGATTGCTATATATCTGCACGTCATGTAAAGTCGGTTATTGGATTGGAGGCACGTCTTTATAATTGGTGAAAGTAATATTTTATTCTGTTTGTCAATAATAAATTTCTATTTTGTGAACTTTAGCATTCTGTGACCTGATTTTTATAGTCTATAGGTCTTTTTTTGTATATCTGTGTATAGGAATGTGTTCTTGATTTTTTGGACTAATATGTATAAATGATAACAGTGGGTCTGCAGCAGACCCCTGTGGTTGTCATAGCCGGATTGCTATGAGCGCCACCCAGTGGTCGCCGTTCATAGCAAGTGAGCATTTCTGCTACACACAGGCTATCTGATCATCACCTGGGTGTACCAGAGGCAATCAAATTATCGCAGTGAAAAGTAAAAAAAAAGTTTAAAAATAAAAAAAATAAAAGTTAAAATCACCCCCCATTCGCCTCATTCAAAATAAAACAATAAAAAACATTAAAAATACACATATTTGGTATCACAGCTTTCAGAATTGCCCAATCTATCAATTTAAAAAAAGAATGAATTGGTGAACGGTGTAGCAAAAAAAACAAAAATACCAAAATTACGATTTTTTGGTCGCCGCAACATTGCATTAAAAAGCAATAATGGGTGATCAAAAGATCGTATCCACACCAAAATGGTATCAATAAAAATGTCAGCTCAGCACACAAAAAATAAGCCCTCACCCAGCCCAAGATCATGAAAAATAGAGACGTTAGGGGTCTTGGAAGCTGACACAATTTTTTTTTTTTAACAAACTTTGAATTTTTTTTCACCACTTATATATAAAAAAGAACCTATACATGTTTGGTATCTATGAACTTGTAATGACCTGGAGAATTATATTGGTATTTGGTGAACCTGGTAAAAAAAATGAAAGAAACAGTTGTGGAATTGCACTTTTTTTTGCAATCTCACCGCACTTGAAATATGTTGTCCTGTTTTTTCCAGTACACGATATGGTAAAACCAATTACGTTGTTCAAAAGTATAACTTGTCCCACAAAACAACAAGCCCTCACATGGCCATATTGGCAGAAAAATAAAAAAGATATGGCTCTGGGAAAAGGAGAGCAAAAAATCTAAACGCAAAAATATAAAAGGGCTGCATGGTGAAACATTTTTTAATATTCAAGTCATTATACAGGAAAGAATGTCTTTTAACATTTTTTTTCCTGTAAACTCCAATTTCTTGTTGATTTTGAATGTTTTATTGACCGTCCTTAAAGTGGAGTAAAAGTGTGACACCATTGTTCTCAGCAGTAATCTGGAAGTCAGAGATGCTTCCAGGGATCTTCCCCGTGCTATTCTTCTGCCATTCAGTACTTTTTCCTTCCATTTCTATATTTTCATTGCCCCCTAGATCTCATTGTAGGGTCTGCCAGAAAAATGTTTGGATTTCCCATTGAATCCCATTACACTTGTTATACTCGAAACAAGCACCCGAGGATTAGGAATTGCTCTGTTAGAGTAACAAGCATTTTAGCGCTTGCTCATCCCTAATAGTTACATAGTGATAATGTCGTATTTGCTGCTTTTAAGGTCTTGGCTTTCATAAATTGTCATTTTCTATTCATAGGTTTTAGAAAATGTTTATAGTCTCCATTGTTTGTGTGTGCGAATTCAGAAAATTAAAACTTAATTTATCAGATGCTTCTGTGAATCATGGACCTTGGTGCCAGTCACAGATTGTGTTTTGATTCTTTGCTTGGCTCCACATGATACCCAGCTGCATTGCAGTTGGGATTTCAATATACAAAACTGTAGCTTTTCTTCAAACAGACACTACTGGGAAATATCTACACTTTCAGAAAGCAATATGAGGCCATCTCAGAACTCCTAACACTTTGGATGGCTAATCGGAAAGATTATGCCTCTGAATTTTAACATCAGTCATCATAAGCGAAATATTTATCGATTTGCACTTTTTCTGAGCAAACAGTAGCATTATAAATAAACTAATGTAAAAAGAAATAAGTAAAAACATATTTAAACATAATAACAAATTCTAAAAAAGTAGTCAGTAATCAATTCGATACCGGAAAGTAATTATTAATGGAAATGGGAAAACTCTCATATAATGGGAGAAGGATTGGACAGGGGTTGGTGTAAAATGTCTGTGCAAACATTCAATCAACTGCCAACAGCAGTAGGGCAGTCCCAATAAGATGTTTTCCTTTGGTACATCTAAACTCCTATTAAAACCAGGTTTAGAGAATTGTGTTTAACTATTGGCCCAGCATTGGACATATAAGAGAATGGATTGGTTTATACGATTCAAAAACCTGGCCAAACAAAAAGAAATTGTATCAATCAATACAAAAAATTGAATCAATTTGTCTGAATTTGAGAAACTCCATAAACCAGACCTATAGTGTTAAAAGTGTTTGTCCCTTCCTGATTTCCTATTCCTTTGCATATTTGTCACACTTGAATGTTTCAGATCACCAAGCAAATTTAAGGATTATCTAAAACTAACAGAAGTAAACACAAAATGCAGTTTTTATTAAGTGTAGAGGGATCATCATTATTCTAATTTACACATGGAAACATGAGAAGCAATGGAATGAAACTGAAAGGGAGAAGATACAGATTAGATATTAGAAAAAAATTTTTGGCAGTGAGGGTGATCAATGAGTGGAACAGGCTGCCAAGGCAGGTGGTAAGTTCTCCTTCAATGGAAGTCTTCAAACAGAGGTTGGATAGACATCTGTCTGAGATGGTTTAGTGAATCCTGCATAGAGCAGGGGTTTAGACGCGATGACCCTTCCAGCTCTTGAGGTCTCTTCCAACTCTATTATTCTATGATTAAGAGAAAAAAAAAATCCTTCATACAGGGCCCTGTGTGAAAAAGTTATTGAACCTCAATCTAATAACTGGTTGAGCCACCATTAGCAACAACTACTGCAATCAAGAGTTTGCGATATTTGTGAATTGTTGTAATTCAGCCACATTGGAGTGTTTCCAAGCATGAACTGCCTTTTTAATGTCCTGCCACAGCATCTCAATCGTATTAAGTTCAGAACTTTGACTAGGCCACTCCAAAGTCTTAATTTTGTCTTTCTTAAGCCAATTAGAGGTGGACTTGCTGATTTGTGTTTTGGATCATTGTTATGCTGCATAACCCAAGTGCGCTTCAGCTTGAGTTTACTATCAGAATTTTTTGGTAGCAGGATTAATGGTTCCATTTACCACAGCAAGTCTTTCAGATCCTTAAGCAGCAAAACAACCCCAGACCATTTCACTACCACCACCACATTTTACTGTTGGTGTGATGTTCCTTTTCTGAAATGCTGTGTTAATTCTATGCCTGTTGTAATGGGACATACACCCCACAAAAAGTTGAGCTTTTGTCTCTTTGGTCCACAGAGTATTCTCCCAAAAGTCTTGAGGATCATCAAGTAGTTTGCTGGCAAAACTAAGATGAGCCTTTATGTCCTTATTGCTCAGCAGTGGTTTTTGTCTTGGAACACTACCATGCAGGCCATTTTTTACCAGTCTCTTTTTTATGATGGAGTCTTGAACAGTGACCTTAATGGAGGTAAGTGAGGCCTGCACTTCTGTGGATGTTATTATGGGGTCTTTTGTGACCTCTTTTAGATGAGTTGTCAGTGTGCTCTTGTGGTAATTTTGGTCAGCCGGCCACTGTTGAGAAGGTTCACCACTGTTCCATGTTTTTGCCATTTGTGGATAATGGCTCTCACTGTGGTTTGCTGGAGTTACAAAGCTTTAGAAATGACTTTATAACCTTTTCCAGATTGATCTCAGTTACTTTATTTCTCATTTGTTCCATAATTTCTTTGGATTGCGGCATGATGTCTAGCTTATGACAATATTTTGGTCAACTTCACTTTGTCAGGTAAGTTCTATTTAAGTGATTTTTTGATTGAGAACAGGTGTGGCATGTGGCAGTAATCAGGCATGGGTGTGGCTAGGGAATTTGAACTCAGCTTCCCAAAGATGAAATAAACAACAGTTAATTTATGTGTTAAGGTGGGCAGGCAATCACTTTTTCACACACGGGTCCTGTAGGTTTGGATTTTTTTTCCCTTAATAATAAAGACCTTCATTTAAAAACTGTGTTTTCGCTTTACTTTTTCATCTTAGTCTAATATTTACATTTTTTTGGTAATCTAAAATATTTAAGTATGACAAAAATGTAAAAGAATAGAAAATCAGGAAGTGGGCAATCACTTTTTCATACAACTGCATTTCCCTTTAGACACAATGTAGAAGTTTTATTGAAGGGATATTCCCATCCACGTCAAAGATCCTATCCTTATATGTATTAGGTGAAATAATAATATTAGGAAATACTTCTAATTAGAAATGTAGTATAGTTCTTCTGACTTGCTATGTCCCTTTTCCCATGTGCTGGTCATTGCAGTAGTTTATGTATTCATGGTTGAGAGCTTGAGATCAAGTGAGAGCAAAAATAGTCTGAACCCTGTTCTTTGCAGTCTCCTGCTAACTTTTTGGTATATACTGTTTAGTAAGTGATGACAGTAAAAGAATTCTGCAGTGCCCCAGGACTGGAAGCAAGTGGTTATAGGGAGGATATAACTTCATTTTTTCTCCGCAGCAACTACTCCAGCAAGCCAAACAAGCTTGATTTAAATGTTGTTTACATGCAGATTAATACTATGGGTTCAATTCATCAAAGCTTTGTCGCTAGCATTCTGGAGTAAAAATATTTGAAAAGTAACAACATTTTGGTGCCACATAAGGCTGCACTAAAATTATGTGACTTTTGGTGATCTTATACAACTGGGCAGAGTTTGGGCGGACAGGGGCGTGGAGACCGCCACTCATCAAATTCATGATAATCAGTTGTTATGACGGGACAATCACATGCACAGTGGTAGCGTACAAGCCAGGAGAACAAATATATAAACTTTAAAGATCCCTGTTCCAACTGGTAATAGCCTTACTTTGACCCTGGTCTGTCCCTACCTAACTCGGGAGGTTGGCACTCTAAGATAACGCAAGGGTGCCCTCACTCGATGGTGGCTCATCCTGAATGCTCCTAACAGCTCCAAGTATAGCTATATCTGTGCAGCAACTCAATCGGGAAAAGTTAATTTAACTCTGCCAGCTCCTGTAAATACTAGTTATCCTAACTCAACAACCCCTAATGGTACCTGAGGGTGCAGAGATAGACCTAACTACAGAATAGGAAATGGCAACTCTGACCTAAACTGCCTAAAAGGTCGACGAGCTTCAAGTTCTCCCTAAAGAACCAAAGGGCAGAGCAGAGTGTGTGTATTGCCTACAAAATGAGAAGTGTACTGAATAAAGGAAATATCACAAATTACATAAAGTAAATAACAAAATACCAAGCAAAGAATAAAGCAAGTACAGTTAACAAATATACTGACTCCTACCTAATGATAAACAGAAGATAGGTGCAAAGTATAGCAAATAAACTACAAAACGAAAATTCTTAGCTGGAATCTCACATACTGGATTCAAACATCAATAGAATGTCAGAACATCCAAATGAAGCTATCACCAGCAGGAAAAGCCAGCAGGGGGACAGCATATAAAGCTGCACCCAAAAGTTGATAGGCAATGAAAACATCTGTGCTAAGCTAAGCAGACTACAGCCAGAAAAGCAGAACTCAAACACCCAGAAAAAAGGTGTGTCTCCTTTGGCTCAGATGAAAGATAAGCCCACCACAAAATAAAAGGGATCAAATTCAGGAGCATGACATTGCTCTACTAAAGTAGAGACTGGAGTAGGATTTGTGGCAAGGCACACTCAGAAGTTCATGATATTCATCTGCCGCTTTTGATTCAAGAAGAAGAGTACACCTTTTCATGAATAATCATCTAACTACAGCCCATCTCCTTATCAAGTTTGGCAAGAAGAGCACCGATCTTGATGAATTAGGTTATATGTCTGCAGGCAAATAGAGTTTTTGGAGATGACAAGTTTCCTTAAAAATCTGCAAAATATTAACACATTCAATGTTTCTAAAGCAGAAAATATTAAAAATGCATCACTTTTACAATGCAGTTTTACAACCGTACCCGTATTGATGTAATACAAATTTTGGCAGCGCTATAACATTTCTTCTGGGGTCTACAGCATTGTTCTTATGTCTTGAAATACAAAGAACTAACTGGATTTTTTGAAAGGTTACTATATATTCTCCAGGATATTGGTTAGCAGCATATTAAAACTCTTACAAACCTTCATCATCAATAAAATATGTGATTGTTTTTTTTTTATATATTTTAACAAAGGAGGGCGTTAAACTAGAAGAAGAGGGGACGGGAAGAAAAACATTAGACTTGAACAAAGAAGACCCAGGAAAACATACTCAGAAGGGAGGTAAGAACATTTCTAAAACAATCCACAGCGAGGAGATTGGAACAAAACAAAATCCTCTAAACTGCATGCTCGCAAACGCCAGAAGCCTGACAAACAAGATGGAAGAACTAGAAGCAGAAATATCTACAGGTAACTTTGACATAGTGGGAATAACCGAGACATGGTTAGATGAAAGCTATGACTGGGCAGTTAACTTACAGGGCTACAGTCTGTTTAGAAAGGATCGTAAAAATCGGAGAGGAGGAGGGGTTTGTCTCTATGTAAAGTCTTGTCTAAAGTCCACTTTAAGGGAGGATATTAGTGAAGGAAATGAGGATGTCGAGTCCATATGGGTCGAAATTCATGGAGGGAAAAATGGTAACAAAATTCTCATTGGGGTCTGTTACAAACCCCCAAATATAACAGAAACCATGGAAAGTCTACTTCTAAAGCAGATAGATGAAGCTGCAACCCATAATAAGGTCCTGGTTATGGGGGACTTTAACTACCCGGATATTAACTGGGAAACAGAAACCTGTGAAACCCATAAAGGCAACAGGTTTCTGCTAATAACCAAGAAAAATTATCTTTCACAATTGGTGCAGAATCCAACCAGAGGAGCAGCACTTTTAGACCTAATACTATCTAATAGACCTGACAGAATAACAAATCTGCAGGTGGTTGGGCATCTAGGAAATAGCGACCATAATATTGTACAGTTTCACCTGTCTTTCACTAGGGGGACTTGTCAGGGAGTCACAAAAACACTGAACTTTAGGAAGGCAAAGTTTGACCAGCTTAGAGATGCCCTTAATCTGGTAGACTGGGACAATATCCTCAGAAATACGAATACAGATAATAAATGGGAAATGTTTAAGAACATCCTAAATAGGCAGTGTAAGCGGTTTATACCTTGTGGGAATAAAAGGACTAGAAATAGGAAAAACCCAATGTGGCTAAACAAAGAAGTAAGACAGGCAATTAACAGTAAAAAGAAAGCATTTGCACTACTAAAGCAGGATGGCACCATTGAAGCTCTAAAAAACTATAGGGAGAAAAATACTTTATCTAAAAAACTAATTAAAGCTGCCAAAAAGGAAACAGAGAAGCACATTGCTAAGGAGAGTAAAACTAATCCCAAACTGTTCTTCAACTATATCAATAGTAAAAGAATAAAAACTGAAAATGTAGGCCCCTTAAAAAATAGTGAGGAAAGAATGGTTGTAGATGACGAGGAAAAAGCTAACATATTAAACACCTTCTTCTCCACGGTATTCACGGTGGAAAATGAAATGCTAGGTAAAATCCCAAGAAACAATGAAAACCCTATATTAAGGGTCACCAATCTAACCCAAGAGGAGGTGTGAAACCGGCTAAATAAGATTAAAATAGATAAATCTCCGGGTCCGGATGGCATACACCCACGAGTACTAAGAGAACTAAGTAATGTAATAGATAAACCATTATTTCTTATTTTTAGGGACTTTATAGCGACAGGGTCTGTTCCGCAGGACTGGCGCATAGCAAATGTGGTGCCAATATTCAAAAAGGGCTCTAAAAGTGAACCTGGAAATTATAGGCCAGTAAGTCTAACCTCTATTGTTGTTAAAATATTTGAAGGGTTTCTGAGGGATGTTATTCTGGATTATCTCAATGAGAATAACTGTTTAACTCCATATCAGCATGGGTTTATGAGAAATCGCTCCTGTCAAACCAATCTAATCAGTTTTTATGAAGAGGTAAGCTATAGGCTAGACCACGGTGAGTCATTGGACGTGGTATATCTCGATTTTTCCAAAGCGTTTGATACCGTGCCGCACAAGAGGTTGGTACACAAAATGAAAATGCTTGGTCTGGGGGAAAATGTGTGTACATGGGTTGGTAACTGGCTTAGTGATTGAAAGCAGAGGGTGGTTATAAATGGTATAGTCTCTAACTGGGTCGCTGTGACCAGTGGGGTACCGCAGGGGTCAGTATTGGGACCTGTTCTCTTCAACATATTCATTAATGATCTGGTAGAAGGTTTACACAGTAAAATATCGATATTTGCAGATGATACAAAACTATGTAAAGCAGTTAATACAAGAGAAGATAGTATTCTGCTACAGATGGATCTGGATAAGTTAGAAACTTGGGCTGAAAGGTGGCAGATGAGGTTTAACAATGATAAATGTAGGGTTATACACATGGGAAGAAGGAATCAATATCACCATTACACACTGAATGGGAAACCACTGGGTAAATCTGACAGGGAGAAGGACTTGGGGATCCTAGTTAATGATAAACTTACCTGGAGCAGCCAGTGCCAGGCAGCAGCTGCCAAGGCAAACAGGATCATGGGGTGCATTAAAAGAGATCTGGATACACATGATGAGAGCATTATACTGCCTCTGTACAAATCCCTAGTTAGACCGCACATGGAGTACTGTGTCCAGTTTTGGGCACCGGTGCTCAAGAAGGATATAATGAAACTAGAGAGAGTACAAAGGAGGGCAACAAAATTAATAAAGGGGATGGGACAACTACAATATCCAGATAGATTAGCGAAATTAGGATTATTTAGTCTAGAAAAAAGACGACTGAGGGGCGATCTAATAACCATGTATAAGTATATAAGGGGACAATACAAATATTCTTTGGGGCATTCTTTGCGTCTGGAGGAGAGAAGGTTTTTCCACCAACATAGAAGATGATTCTTTACTGTTAGGGCGGTGAGAATCTGGAATTGCTTGCCTGAGGAGGTGGTGATGGCGAACTCAGTCGAGGGGTTCAAGAGAGGCCTGGATGTCTTCCTGGAGCAGAACAATATTGTATCATACAAATATTAGGTTCTGTAGAAGGAAGTAGATCTGGGGATTTATTATGATGGAATATAGGCTGAACTGGATGGACAAATGTCTTTTTTCGGCCTTACTAACTATGTTACTATGTTACTATGTTATTTTTCTAGAAAAATTTTTTTTCATCTCTTATGAATCCATATTTGGCAGTCAGGCCATCATTATTTCAAAACATGAGGAATGTAGCCACTGATTATACTTCTAAATATAGTCATGCACATATAAGGCACTTTTTTCTTACAAATGTCCTGTTCATTTGTATCCAGAAATCTATGTGCTTGCCACCAACTCAACCCCATTGAGAGTAAGGGGATTTATTTTCGACAAATTTGACAAATTTGTCGAAAAGACACTTCTTCGACAAATTTACCATTTGTGAATATACCCTATACCTTTTGCATACAGCAGAGAATACTTGAGAGCGCATTCCAACAAAAAGTAGCAATCACCATAATCACAGCGTACAAGATTATAGGAGTAGGTTCATAAATAAGAACAAAAGGAAAATTTTGCTACAGAACGAGCCAAGTGATTGGAGAGGAAAGGGCAACCTACAAGTGTATCTAGCAGTCATTAATACAACATTTAGTCCCAAGGAGCTAACATTAGCGGGTAGAGTTTAGAGAACCATGCCTTTCTGCAGACAATGCAGACCATCCTTGGAATTATTACAGGTATGTGTATAGGGAAAGCTCCATAGCGTTATCAAGTGTATTCATAAAATATTAAATCATTTGTGCTACCAGTTCCTATGCAAAAAATATGATTTGCAGGTAGACTTTATTACCAGTTATAATATATCCAGTAGACCACACTATAATTCTCACAAACTGTTATGTGCGGAATCACAGCATGAAGTAATATTCGGCACAAGCTAATGTTGCAAACACTAACATATTTGTACAAGTATAGGCTGTCATGAATTACATAGTGAATTACGGAGGGGTTTGTTCAGCTGCTCAATTATTTAAATTGAAAAAGACATTTTAAAACGTCCTTTGTAAAAATGCTGGCAGAGACTACAGTGGAATTAGAAGTATGCAATCAATTTGATAGAAATGATTTAATTAGGAGACAAAAAGAATACAGATTTGTCTGATTTTGAGAACAGAATGCAATGAGTTATTGCTTTGTGCAGGAACACAACAAAGAGGTCCACTAACCTCCCAATGATGCTTGTCCTGATGTTGCCCACGGTTGCTCGTTTGGCACAGATTCAGGCAGCATTTACAAAGCTGAGATCCCTGAGAAATGGCCAGGACTAGTGAACAGTAGCGGTGCTATGTCCTTGATGAGAAGGCGGAATTCAATGAATCACAGAGTTTTGTTTGTAGAAGAGCACTTCAGTCGGATAAGCTATTGGGGTGACAATTTCAGCTGGCAGTCAAGAATAACCACCATTAGTGCAGCATTATCACGGAAGCATAAAGGAGCGCTCACTATGATAGAAAGCAATGTTGCATACAAAAACCAGAGAAGCAAGCATTGATCATCTTAATTAAAAGGCAACTTTGCATGTTAGCAATCAGTAACTTATGCCAAACTGACAGAAATGCCTCATGGACCAATAAGAATGATATCTCCAAGCATTGTGAAATGCAGTGTTGTGGCCATCAATCTCCTATGACATTTGTAATGATAATGTAACAAAAGGGAAATAAAACTAGAAGCAGAAGCCTTCCTGCAACAGAAACTCATCTCTTAAAAGCACAATGGAATTTGCCATTTTTTTTCTAAAAATTGTGCAAAGAAAAACAAATCATTATCAAGGTATGGGCATAGGAAGCAATATATTCTGTATATCCTCCTTTTTCCCACCAATAGCCCTATTATTATTATTATTATTATTATGCCCAGCATAGTTATTTTAGAACAAATAATGATCTTCAATTCCATGAAACCATGAAAATAATGGGAAAATGGAATCGTAATCCTGAATCTTGAGGTTGTCCCCTACTTTTTCATTGATGACCTATCCTTAGGATAGGACATCAATGTCTGATTGGTTGGGGTGTGACACCCGACAGCTCATCAAACCAGCTGTTAACGGTGTCAGCGGCAGACAGCCGTAAGTGCTCTCTTGTGGAGCTACGGTCTTCTTATAGTGGCTGCAGAAGGGTACTGCACATCTGCCTCCTATTGATTTGAATGTGAGTCGGATGTGTAGCACCAACCATTGGCCACTATTAGAAGACAGCAAGCTCTGCAAGTGAGTACTTCTGGCCAGCGGCCACCGCCACCGATAAGTGCTGATCGGTGGGGTCGCCAGGTGTCGAATCCCAACCAAACAGATATTAATGACCTATCCTAAGGATAGGTCATCGATGAAAAAGTATTGGACAATCTCTTAAATACATCCCAAAATCGGCCAATTACAAAGCTAGAAGTCTGCAGATCAGAAATTATAAGGAAGCCATTAATCTCTATGCCAGGATGGCCAGTAGTAGCAGCAATATAAAAAAATGACTGGAATGAAAAAGTCAGAAGAATGACCACCCACCTGGCTGGCAAATGTGATATAGCTAGTGCTTGACATCTACCACTGTCAGTAGCACTAAAGACAAAATGTATAAGTATAGCAGCAAATGCATAAGGTAGGTATTATCATATCAAAGGCTATGGATATCTTTATAATGGAAAAGAAAACTTTTAAGACTTTTGTCAGTTGTTACGTTTAGTTGAAAAAGTGAAACTTAGTTTAAAGCTGGAATTCTTATTTATTTAGACAATTATGCTAAGTGCATACGGTGTGTTTTTGGTGCATTTTTGCTGAGTTTTTTCAGTGAGGAAATGGACCAAAAATGCTAAGGAATCCTTATGTCAGCTAATTCAATGACAATCCTGAAGCGTTGTGCACATGATGAGTCATTTTCCTTGAATATTTGCAGTGCATATTTTTCTGCAGCATATCAGTTCTTTGTGAGGATTTTTATCATTTTTCACCCATTGACTTCAAATGAGTCAGTCAAATCCGCAGCAAAAACACAGGTATAAAAATGTTTGTGAATTTGATGAGCTTCATTTGCATTTTTGTGGACTTCCTATGGTGTTTTCCATGCTTTCATCTGTGTGACGGCATGGGAAACACTGGCGCGGCATTGTCATGCTGTAAGATGTCAGAGTGACCCCACAGAGATACCGTGCCCCATGGTTAAAAGCTTACTGCAGGTCAGCAGGTGTTGGCTGATGAGCGACTACTCCTCCCATCAGGCTACATCTTCTGTCACTGATAAGAGTGATAGCAGGAGCCGCTGATGGGAGAAGTATACAGACAAATATTCAAAAAGCATAAAAAAGTAGTAGAGCTGGCTAGATACATGTCTGTGCTTGTCTCTCCATTGACACAAATCTATATATTTGTTGTGTGTTAAATTGTATGTAACCTAAAGATGTATACAAAATATCCATAAACCACTCACACAGAAATAAAATCAATAAAGTTTATTGAACATAAGTTTGAAACCATACAGGTATATCATACAGAATAGAGGACATACGTGTTGTTTATACCATAGAGGATATGTCAAGTATAGAGAGATGTGGTGGTGGTGAGTCAAAAATATAATATGAGGCAGTAGTGCCACATCAACATTGTTCATTGTTCATAAGGCAGTGCTACACACTGAACAGGAAACCACTGGGTAAATCTGACTTGCAGAAGGACTTGAGGATCTGAGTTAATGATAAACTTACCTGGAGCAGCCAGTGCCAGGCAGCGGTTGCCAAGGCAAACAGGATCATGGGGTGCATTAAAAAAGGTCTGGATACACATGATGAGAGCATTATACTGCCTCAGTACAAATCCCTGGTTACACCGCACATGGAGTTGTTGTGCACAGTTTTGGGCACCGGTGCTCAGGAAGGATATAATGGAACAAGAACGAGTACAAAGCAACAAAATTGATAAAGGGAATGGGAGAACTACAATACCCAGAGAAATTAGCAAAATTAGGATTATTCAGACTAGAAAAAATATGACTGAGGAGAGATCTAATAACCATATATAAGTATATAAGAGGACAATACAAATATCTCTCTGAGGATCTGTTTATACCAAGGAATGTGACGGTCACAAGGGGGCATTCTCTATGTCTGGAGGAAAGAAGGTTTTTCCACCAATATAGAAGAGGATTCTTTACTGTTAGGGCAGTGAGAATCTGGAATTCCTTGCCTGAGGAGGTGGTGATGGCAAACTCAGTTCAGGGGTTCAAGAGAGGCCTGGATCTCTTCCTGGAGTGTAACAATATTGTATCTTACAGTTATTAGGTTCTTTAGAAGGATGTAGATCTAGGGATTTATTCTGACGGAATATAGGCTGTACTGCATGGACAAATGTTTTTTTCCGGCCTTGCTAACTATGTTACTATGTATGAAACCAAAATGCAAATCATCCAAAAACAACATAGCTGCCAGTGAACATTTCAAGAATGTTTCTCTAGTGTATTGCAAGGATAGACCAATTGCATCATACATCTAACATTAAATATAGGAGAACTAGGAGTTTTTAGTATTATAAAAATATCATTTTATTAAATACAAAAAGTGTATAAAAGATACAGAGAACTATGACACATTACAGACAAGAATAAATATGTAACATGAAAATATAAAGGATAGTGTGATCCCAGAAGTGCGAGGACGTAAAAGGGGTCAAGATCCTGGACAGATAAAGGGAAAACAATGCACAGTATGACAACACAATAAATAGCATGGGATTAGTATTCCATAGCTACTAGTCACAGGGATAGTCTCCTTCCGCATACATTTACTAAGGATCCCCGCCGTGCATATTTCCCCGTATATCAAAAGAGGGAGCAACTGCCACCTAAAAACAGTCAATGCATGATAAAGGGTTAATTACCCATAATGTTCGTAGAGCAGTCCAGGACCCGACCAAAAAAACCAGAGAGGTCGGGTCCTGGACTGCTCTACGAACATTATGGGTAATTAACCCTTTATCATGCATTGACTGTTTTTAGGTGGCAGTTGCTCCCTCTTTTGATATACGGGGAAATATGCACGGCGGGGATCCTTAGTAAATGTATGCGGAAGGAGACTATCCCTGTGACTAGTAGCTATGGAATACTAATCCCATGCTATTTATTGTGTTGTCATACTGTGCATTGTTTTCCCTTTATCTGTCCAGGATCTTGACCCCTTTTGCGTCCTCGCACTTCTGGGATCACACTATCCTTTATATTTTCATGTTACATATTTATTCTTGTCTGTAATGTGTCATAGTTCTCTGTATCTTTTATACACTTTTTGTATTTAATAAAATGATATTTTTATAATACTAAAAACTCCTAGTTCTCCTATATTTAACATAGTACTATAGAGTTGGTATTTTTCATATTAACTTTACATGCTGGTCTTTTCTATATACATCTAACATTGTTACAAGCTCAGTGCTTACTCGTGGTATGATGTGCCAGTTCACAAATACCGCAGCAAACGCCCCAATGCGCATATTGCTCAGTGCTTTCTCAAGGGGAGTGTGCCAACTATCCCCTCCTGCCATCCTTATATGCATATAATTAATCATGTGTGGGCCAGTAACTGTAGTGCATGTGAAATCGCACTCATGTCCCAGGTGCATTGATTCCGGCACTCATCTCCGGCATGTGTCAGAGGAGAAAATGTCTCCATGACGTCATCGACATGCGCCGGTGGGAAGAAGAGGCCTTCATCGATGCAATATTTATAGGTTGAGTGCTCATGCGCATTCCGGCTCCATCTTAGTGAAGTCCAACGGAGGTCATCATATTTCCTTGTCCCATTAAGGGCATAAGACAAGGTATTCATATAATATCAAATGCAGGTAAAATCTTTACATAGCGGATAATCTCATAGTGTAACAATTGTGTCAAAGAGCCTTAATTGTTCATATAGCATTATATATACAGGTCCTTCTCAAAAAATTAGCATATAGTGTTAAATTTCATTATTTACCATAATGTAATGATTACAATTAAACTTTCATATATTATAGATTCATTATCCACCAACTGAAATTTGTCAGGTCTTTTATTGTTTTAATACTGATGATTTTGGCATACAACTCCTGATAACCCAAAAAACCTGTCTCAATAAATTAGCATATCAAGAAAAGGTTCTCTAAACGACCTATTACTCTAATCTTCTGAATCAACTAATTAACTCTAAACACATGCAAAAGATACCTGAGGCTTTTATAAACTCCCTGCCTGGTTCATTACTCAAAACCCCCATCATGGGTAAGACTAGCGACCTGACAGATGTCAAGAAGGCCATCATTGACACCCTCAAGCAAGAGGGTAAGACCCAGAAAGAAATTTCTCAACAAATAGGCTGTTCCCAGAGTGCTGTATCAAGGCACCTCAATGGTAAGTCTGTTGGAAGGAAACAATGTGGCAGAAAACGCTGTACAACGAGAAGAGGAGACCGGACCCTGAGGAAGATTGTGGAGAAGGACCGATTCCAGACCTTGGGGAACCTGAGGAAGCAGTGGACTGAGTCTGGTGTGGAAACATCCAGAGCCACCGTGCACAGGCGTGTGCAGGAAATGGGCTACAGGTGCCGAAATGGGCTACAGAGAAGCAGCACTGGACTGTTGCTAAGTGGTCCCAAGTACTTTTTTCTGATGAAAGCAAATTTTGCATGTCATTCGGAAATCAAGGTGCCAGAGTCTGGAGGAAGACTGGGGAGAAGGAAATGCCAAAATGCCTGAAGTCCAGTGTCAAGTACCCACAGTCAGTGATGGTGTGGGGTGCCATGTCAGCTGCTGGTGTTGGTCCACTGTGTTTCATCAAGGGCAGGGTCAATGCAGCTAGCTATCAGGAGATTTTGGAGCACTTCATGCTTCCATCGGCTGAAATGCTTTATGGAGATGAAGATTTCATTTTTCAGCACGACCTGGCACCTGCTCACAGTGCCAAAACCACTGGTAAATGGTTTACTGACCATGGTATTACTGTGCTCAATTGGCCTGCCAACTCTCCTGACCTGAACCCCATAGAGAATCTGTGGGATATTGTGAAGAGAAAGTTGAGAGACGCAAGACCCAACACTCTGGATGAGCTTAAGGCCACTATTGAAGCATCCTGGGCCTCCATAACATCTCAGCAGTGTCACAGGCTGATTGCCTCCATGCCACGCCGCATTGAAGCAGTCATTTCTGCCAAAGGATTCCCGACCAAGTATTGAGTGCATAACTGAACATTATTATTTGATGGTTTTTTTGTTTGTTATTAAAAAACACTTTTATTTGATTGGATGGGTGAAATATGCTAATTTATTGAGACAGGTTTTTTGGGTTATCAGGAGTTGTATGCCAAAATCATCAGTATTAAAACAATAAAAGACGTGACAAATTTCAGTTGGTGGATAATGAATCTATAATATATGAAAGTTTAATTGTAATCATTACATTATGGTAAATAATGAAATTTAACACTATATGCTAATTTTTTGAGAAGGACCTGTAATTATCAAGGGGATTTATTATAAAGTGCATTGTGCTAAAAAATATAAGGGGTAAGGGGTAAGGGGGGGAACCTGTATCCAAATAAGGATATAATAAAATCAAATAACATGATCATCAAATATAAAGGGAGAGAGAGCATAATGCCACTAATGCTACATGCCATAAGAGATATAATGGTGACTGAAAAAACTAACCAAGAAATCTCAAAAAAGAGATTATAGAGACACGTTGTTGCGTTGTCAATCCCTCACAAATGAGCAAGGTGGGAAATTATGCATAAAAAGCGCATACCATCCTGTTCATGGAGAGATTGAGACATCAATTACAAATCCCATATCATAAATTGCTGTTGTGTAAAAAGGTGCATATAAGGAATATAATGATTTTGTTTTGTAAATTAGAAAATCACAGTAATAGAAAGAACAAGAAAAGGTATAGGGGAGGGAAAGAAGGGGAGGGGGGAGGAGAGAAGAGAGAAGGGCCTGAAAGGAAACATCAGAAAGTGTGCCATAATATAGAAAAAGTCATACATGGCTTGTATGAAATTGGTGCTGAGATGATATCTTCTTCATATATATTAAGATGTTGATTTTTCAAAGATTCTTCTATTGCATCATAGTTATTTGTTTCTTGGGTGTCAACTCTTGTCAAAAGAAAATAGGGAGTAAGACATCTGGGACATCACATGAAATCATGGATATTACACATTACTAATAATCAAGACAGAAAAAGGAATTATAAACAGAATAAAAATATAAAAAGCAGAGTATTACAAAAATGGAACAATACTTATTTTTCCTTTTTTCCTTCTGGGGACAATGTTCCCAAGTCCACAATCCACCTAGACTCGAGCTGCGCTAAGGTCTGTTTTAAGTTCCCTCTTTGAATACAAGAATCAACTCTATCTATGCCCCTGACTTTGAAACCCGTGGGTCAGAGTTATGATATAACCTGAAATGTTTGGGTATCGTTTTTTGTACCGAAAGGTCATCAACCTCTACTGCTGCAATAACGTCCCTCACGTATTCCCTTGTCCTTACACGTAGCTCCCTGATGTTTTTAAGAATGCCATTTTGGTGCACATACGATCTTTTGATTGCCCATTATTGCATTTTAATGCAATGTTGCAGCAACCAAAAAATGTAATTCTGGCGTTTTGACTTTTTTTTAAACTTTTTTTTACTTTTTACATGCTTCAATAGTCTTCATGGGAGACTAGAATTTGCCATAATCCGATTGGCTCAGCTACATATAGGCAATGATCAGTTCGCCTACATGTAGCTGAATTAATCACTTGTTATGAGCGTCGACCACTGGGTGGTGCTCACAGCAAGCCAACAGTGACAACCATAGAAGTCTCCAGGAGACCTCTGGATGTCATGCCAACCCACCGGTGACCCGTGATCATGTGATGGGGGTCACCGGTGGGCAGATTTCTGGTGCAATTGCTGGAAGCGCTTGTTAATTGCTGCTGTCAGAGTTTGACAGTGGCATTTAGCTGGTTAATAGCCACGGGTGGAACGCGATTCCACCCCCGGCAGTTCCAGGCACATGTGAACTGTTCAAAACAGCTGATATGTGCTGGGAAAGTGGTGGGCTCACCACCAGAGCCCACATCAAAGGGAGGGAGTCTGACATCAGCGTACTATTATGCCCAGTGTTGGAAAGGGGTTAAAGTCAGTCATGTTTTCTTTTTGTACTGGAACCAAAAGTTTATCACATTGGGATCACCTTTGCTCTGCTATATCCATTCTTTATCATTCTACAGCTATATCCTATTTCAAAAAACCTGTTTCTAAGGTCCCCAGCCTGTTGCTCCAATTTTATCTCAGTAGAACAGGTAGGTTTTGCCCTTAAAAATTGGCCTATGGGGATAGCTTTAATAGTATCATGTGTGTGGGCATATGATGAGTGTAGCACTGAAATTACTGAGGTCTCTTTACAGAATATACCTATCTGTATTACTCCTCCATGTCCTATGGATAGGGCAATATCCAAAAAATCTATTTCACTTTTATTAATTTTATGGATAAGTTTGATGTTACAAGAGTCATGGTTAAGCCCAGACATAAAGGTTTTCAATTCAGTCTGTGACCCATGCCAGATGATCAGCAGGTCGTCAATATAGTAAAGCCAGCACAGCACATGGTCAGCGGCACATGTCTCATCACAACGAAAAATTTCCCTCTCCCAGTATCCTAGAAAGAGATTTTCATACGACACATGTTGCACTCATGGCAGTGCCGCGATCCTGCAGGTAAAACCAATCTTTGAATGTGAAAAAATTATGTTTTAGAACATAGTCTAATAGCTCCAAAATCAGATTGGTTAGAGGGCCATCCAAATTGCTCATCTCCAGAAAAAACATACTGCCCAAACCCCATCCTTGTGACCAGTGGATATATATAAGGACTCAATGTCCACGGTCACCAGCCACATGTCCGATTCTAAGACAATACCATCAATCCTCACCAGGATTATGTCCATTTCAAAGGCTTGATGCAATATACAATGTGAGGCACAAGAAAATTTCTGTACTGGATTTTGAGAAAGGACAGAGTAATTATCTTTATTTTTGAGTTGTTTAACCCCTTAGTGACAGAGCCAATTTGGTACTTAATGACCGAGCCAATTTTTGCAATTATGACTAGTGTTGAGCATTCCGATACCGCAAGTATCGGCCGATATTTGCGGTATCGGAATTCCGATACCGAATTCCGATACTTCCCGCGTATCGAATACCGGAATCGGAAGTTCCCAGAATTCGAACTGAACGCAGCAGCCAATGAGGAATGATTGGAAGTGTGGGCACATCCTGTTTAGCATGGTGGGCATGTAAGTACTGGCAAGGCTGTGATTGGCTGCTGAAATGATGTCACTCTGCACTATAAAAAACGCTGCCGCCATTTTGCGCTCACTCTGCTGTGATTTCAGTTAGGGACAGGACGCTGTGTTCTAACTGAGGGCCAGTTGAGATAGCTAATTGCTTTATTTTCCTTTCCCAAGGCTAATTTAGCAAAACGCTGTGTGTTCTTCACTGTTCACCTTGCTCTTGCCTTGCAGCGCTGTTTTAACAGCGTTCTGCAAGGTCTCTGTGTGTGTGTGTGTGTGTGCAGCTCACTCTGTAGTCTGTGTGCAGCCATATACCCGGTTGTATTCAGCTCAGGGGGGGTTCACACTGCCTCACACAGTTGTCCTTTTTTGCTCATAGTGCAGCCTGCTGCACATTTTTTCTAAAATTTCCTATTAGTGTTTTTCCACCCGTCTCCAGCTAAATTGTGGAAAAACACTACATAGGATAACCTAGAGGGGGTTTTTTGGGCCTTGCAGTGCCGTTTACGGCAGTCTGCACGGTCTCCGTGTGAGCCCAGCTCGCCCTGTAGTCTGTGTGCAGCCATAGCCGGTTGGATTCAGCTCAGGGTGCGTTACTGCCTCATACCTTGAAAAAAAATTTCCTTTTTTTCAAATAGTGCAGCCTGTTTAAAATTTTAAAAAAAAATTTCCTATTAGTGTTTTTCCACCCATCTCCAGCTAAATTGTGGAAAAACACTACATAGGATAACTAGAGGGTTTTTTTTGGGCCTTGCAGCGCCGTTTACGGCTGTCTGCACGGTCTCTGTGTGAGCGCAGCTCGCCCTGTAGTCTGTGTGCAGCCATAGCCGGTTGGATTCAGCTCAGGGTGCGTTACTGCCTCATACCTTGAAAAAAAATTTCCTTTTTTTCAAATAGTGCAGCCTGTTTAAAATTTTAAAAAAAAATTTCCTATTAGTGTCTTTCCACCCGTCTCCAGTTAAATAGTGGAAAAACACTACATAGGATAACCTAGAGGAGGGTTTTTGGGCCTTGCAGCGCCGTTTACGGCTGTCTGCACGGTCCCCGTGTGAGTTAACCCCTTTACCCCCAAGGGTGGTTTGCACGTTAATGACCAGGCCAATTTTTACAATTCTGACCACTGTCCCTTTATGAGGTTATAACTCCGAAACGCTTCAACGGATCCTGGTGATTCTGACATTGTTTTCTCGTGACATATTGTACTTCATGATAGTGGTAAAATTTCTTTGATAGTACCTGCGTTTATTTGTGAAAAAAACGGAAATTTGGCGAAAATTTTGAAAATTTCGCAATTTTCAAACTTTGAATTTTTATGCAATTAAATCACAGAGATATGTCACACAAAATACTTAATAAGTAACATTTCCCACATGTCTCCTTTACATCAGCATAATTTTGGAACCAATTTTTTTTTTTGTTAGGGAGTTATAAGGGTTAAAAGTTGACCAGCAATTTCTCATTTTTACAACACCATTTTTTTTTAGGGACCACGTCTCATTTGAAGTCATTTTGAGGGGTCTATATGATAGAAAATGCCCAAGTGTGACACCATTCTAAAAACTGCACCCCTCAAGGTGCTCAAAACCACATTCAAGAAGTTTATTAACCCTTCAGGTGTTTAATAGGAATTTTTGGAATGTTTAAATAAAAATGAACATTTAACTTTTTTACACAAAAAATTTACTTCAGCTCCAATTTGTTTTATTTTACCAAGGGTAACAGGAGAAATTGGACCCAAAAAGTTGTTGTCCAATTTGTCCTGAGTACGCTGATACCCCATATGTGGCAGTAAACCACTGTTTGGGCGCATGGGAGAGCTCGGAAGGGAAGGAGCGCTATTTGACTTTTCAATGCAAAATTGACAGGAATTGAGATGGGACGCCATGTTGCATTTGGAGAGCCACTGATGTGCCTAAACATTGAAACCCCCCACAAGTGACACCATTTTGGAAAGTAGACCCCCTAAGGAACTTATCTGGATGTGTGGTGAGCACTTTGACCCACCAAGTGCTTCACAGAAGTTTATAATGCAGAACCGTAAAAATAAAAAATCATATTTTTTCACAAAAATTATATTTTTGCCCCCAATTTTTTATTTTTCCAAGGGTAAGAGAAGAAATTGGACCTCAAAAGTTGTTGTCCAATTTGTCCTGAGTACGCTGATACCCCATATGTGGCAGTAAACCACTGTTTGGGCGCATGGGAGAGCTCGGAAGGGAAGGAGCGCAGTTTGACTTTTCAATGCAAAATTGACAGAAATTGAGATGGGACGCCATGTTGCGTTTGGAGAGCCACTGATGTGCCTAAACATTGAAACCCCCCACAAGTGACACCATTTTGGAAAGTAGACCCCCTAAGGAACTTATCTAGAGGTGTGGTGAGCACTTTGACCCACCAAGTGCTTCACAGAAGTTTATAATGCAGAACCGTAAAAATAAAAAATCATATTTTTTCACAAAAATTATATTTTTGCCCCCAATTTTTTATTTTTCCAAGGGTAAGAGAAGAAATTGGACCTCAAAAGTTGTTGTCCAATTTGTCCCGAGTACGCTGATACCCCATATGTGGCAGTAAACCACTGTTTGGGCGCATGGGAGAGCTCGGAAGGGAAGGAGCGCCGTTTGACTTTTCAATGCAAAATTGACAGGAATTGAGATGGGACGCCATGTTGCGTTTGGAGAGCCACTGATGTGCCTAAACATTGAAACCCCCCACAAGTGACACCATTTTGGAAAGTAGACCCCCTAAGGAACTTATCTAGAGGTGTGGTGAGCACTTTGACCCACCAAGGGCTTCACAGAAGTTTATAATGCAGAGCCATAAAATAAAACAAAATTTTTTTCCCACAAAAATTATTTTTTAGCCCCCAGTTTTGTATTTTCCCTAGGGTAACAGGAGAAATTGGACCCCAAAAGTTGTTGTCCAATTTGTCCTGAGTACGCTGATACCCCATATGTGGGGGGGGAACCACCGTTTGGGCGCATGGGAGGGTTCGGAAGGGAAGGAGCGCCATTTGGAATGCAGACTTAGATGGAATGGTTTGCAGGCGTCACATTGCGTTTGCAGAGCCCCTAATGTACCTAAACAGTAGAAACCCCCCACAAGTGACACCATTTTGGAAAGTAGACCCCCTAAGGAACTCATCTTGATGTGTTGTGAGAGCTTTGAACCCCCAAGTATTTCACTACAGTTTATAACGCAGAGCCGTGCAAATAAAAAATATTTTTTTTTCCACAAAAATTATATTTTAGCCCCCAGTTTTGTATTTTTCCAAGGTTAGCAGGAGAAATTGGACCCTAAATGTTGTTGTCCAATTTGTCCTGAGTACGCTGATACCCGATATGTGGGGGGGAACCACCGTTTGGGCGCATGGGAGGGCTCGGAAGGGAAGGAGCATCATTTGGAATGCAGACTTAGATGGATTGGTCTGCAGGCGTCACATTGCGTTTGCAGAGCCCCTAATGTACCTAAACAGTAGAAACCCCCCACAAGTGACCCCATATTGGAAACTAGACCCCTCAATGAACTTATCTAGATGTGTTGTGAGAACTTTGAACCCCCAAGTGTTTCACTACAGTTTATAACGCAGAGCCGTGAAAATAAAAAATCTTTTTGTTTTCCCACAAAAATTATTTTTTAGCCCCCAGTTTTGTATTTTCCCAAGGGTAACAGGAGAAATTGGTCCACAAAAGTTGTTGTCCAATTTGTCCTGAGTACGCTGATACCCCATATGTTGGGGTAAACCCCTGTTTGGGCACACAGGAGAGCTCGGAAGGGAAGGAGCACTGTTTTACTTTTTCAACGCAGAATTGGCTGGAATTGAGATCGGACGCCATGTCGTGTTTGGAGAGCCCCTGATGTGCCGAAACAGTGGAAACCCCCCAATTATAACTGAAACCCTAATCTAAACACACCCCTAACCCTAATTCCAACGGTAACCCTAACCACACCTCTAACCCTGACACACCCCTAACCCTAATCCCAACCCTATTCCCAACTGTAAATGTAATCTAAACCCTAACCCTAACTTTAGCCCCAACCCTAACTGTAGCCCCAACCCTAACCCTAACCCTAACCCTAGCCCTAACCCTAGCCCTAGCCCTAACCCTAACCCTAGCCCTAACCCTAGCCCTAACCCTAACCCTAGCCCTAACCCTAGCCCTAACCCTAGCCCTAACCCTAGCCCTAGCCCTAACCCTAGCCCTAACCCTAGCCCTAACCCTAGCCCTAACCCTAGCCCTAGCCCTAACCCTAGCCCTAACCCTAGCCCTAACCCTAGCCCTAACCCTAGCCCTAACCCTAGCCCTAACCCTAACCCTAATCCTAGCCCTAACCCTAGCCCTAATGGGAAAATGGAAATAAATACATTTTTTTTTATTTTTCCCTAACTAAGGGGGTGATGAAGGGGGGTTTGATTTACTTTTATAGCGGGTTTTTTAGCGGATTTTTATGATTGGCAGCCGTCACACACTGAAAGACCCTTTTTATTGCAAAAAATATTTTTTGCAATACCACATTTTGAGAGCTATAATTTTTCCATATTTTGGTCCACAGAGTCATGTGAGGTCTTGTTTTTTGCGGGACGAGTTGACGTTTTTATTGAAAACATTTTTGGGCACGTGACTTTTTTTATCGCTTTTTATTCCGATTTTTGTGAGGAAGAATGACCAAAAGCCAGCTATTCATGAATTTCTATTGGGGGAGGTGTTTATACCGTTCTGCGTTTGGTAAAATTGATAAATCAGTTTTATTCTTCGGGTCAGTACGATTACAGCGATACCTCATTTATATCATTTTTTTATGGTTTGGTGCTTTTATACGATAAAAACTATTTTACAGAAAAAATAATTATTTTTGCATCGCTTTATTCTCAGGACTATAACTTTTTAATTTTTTTGCTGATGATGCTGTATGGCGGCTCTTTTTTTGCGGGACAATATGACGCTTTCAGCGGTACCATGGTTATTTATATCTGTCCTTTTGATCGCGTGTTATTCCACTTTTTGTTCGGCGGTATGATAATAAAGCGTTGTTTTTTGCCTCGTTTTTTTTTTTTTTTTCTTACGGTGTTTACTGAAGGGGTTAACTAGTGGGACAGTTTTATAGGTCGGGTCGTTACGGACGCGGCGATACTAAATATGTGTACTTTTATTGTTTTTTTTTTTTATTTAGATGAAGAAATGTATTTATGGGAATAATATTTTTTTTTTTTTTTTTCATTATTTTGGAATATTTTTTTTTATTTTTTTTACACATTTGGAAATTTTTTTTTTTACTTTTTTACTTTGTCCCGGGGGGGACATCACAGATCAGTGATCTGACAGTTTGCACAGCACTCTGTCAGATCACTGATCTGATAGGAGTGCAGGCTGCTTCACAGTGCCTGCTCTGAGCAGGCTCTGTGAAGCCACCTCCCTCCCTGCAGGACCCGGATCCGCGGCCATCTTGGATCCGGGGCTCGAGCAGGGAGGGAGGTGAGGAGACCCTCGCAGCAACGCGATCACATCGCGTTGCTGCGGGGGGCTCAGGGAAGCCCGCAGGGAGCCCCCTCCCTGCGCGGTGCTTCCCTGCACCGCCGGCACATCGCGATCATCTTTGATCGCGGTGTGCCAGGGGTTAATGTGCCGGGGGCGGTCCGTGACCGCTCCTGGCACATAGTGCCGGATGTCAGCTGCGATAAGCAGCTGACACCCGGCCGCGATCGGCCGCGCTCCACCCGTGAGCGCGGCCGATCGGCTATGACGTACTATCCCGTCCAGGGTCAGATAAGCCCAGGGCACCTCGACGGGATAGTACGTCTAAGGTCACAGAGGGGTTAAACTTGCTCTGTAGTCCAATCTGCAGAAACAAAAAAAAAAGGAAAGTTCACCAAACACAACTTAACACTTGTGTAGGCCACATTTGAAAAATAATAAAGTTTAGTCCACACTTTACAACATTAGTGTTTCTTACACCTGTTAGGAGGAGCATTTCAGGAATAAGCACACTAAGGCCTTAGTACTTTTCTGCTTATCTTTATCTGTCAACCAAGATGAAGAGGGCAGGGAGTAAGGCACGTGGGCGTGGGCGCAGAGCAGGGAGAGGAGCAGGGAGAGGACGTGGTGATTCTGTGCCTGCTGCGGGCACCGGTGACTCGTCGTCTCTCAGTTTCAGCAGGGAACAGTCCTTCATGCGCAGCTTTGTCGGAGAGCGCCGTGCACCGCTGCTGCGTGAAAACCAAATTGAAGCCGTTGTCGGGTGGATGGCAGCTAACGCCTCGGCATCGACTTCAGTTAGTGCCACATCCTCTCAGGCACAGAGCACTGGAGAGCAGCCATCTGTCTCTTCACCACCTGCCAAATTGGCCAGGCAGTCAGAGAGCCCAGGACAGGAGCCATCTCTACTTCTGTTCTCTGAATCTCTTGGCTTGGAAACAGGGGGCCAGCCAAGCAGCATTGGAGAAATGGAAGAAGAGGCAGTGTGCAGTGATGCCCAACAGCTTTGTCTCTCTGACTCTGAAGAGGCGGGTGGGCCAGTGCCTCCGGTGACCACAGCGCAGTACGCATCTGATGATGAAACGTACTGTGCTGCCGAGACTACCCAGGAGGAGCAGTTGGTGGCAGAGGGTAGTGGAGATGATGAGGTCCTTGACCCATCGTGGCATGAGGAACAGGAAGGTGGTGGGAGCAGCTCTGAGGAAGAGATTCCCCTTACGGGCCAAAGAGGGAGAGGGAGGGGGAAGACTGCGGAGCCTGTAGCCTCCACTTTGGCACCCGTTAGGAGCCTGTCTCTTTCCAAAGCCAAAAAGGGCGCTCCCAAGATTTGCAGTGCCTGGTCCTTTTTTGACACAGTTGCAGATGACATTTGTTTTGTCAAATGCAAGCTGTGTCATCAGAAAGTAAAAAGAGGGAAAAATGTCAGCAACCTCAATACCACAAATATGTGGAAACATGTGCGGACCAGGCACGCGGTGGAGTTACAGAAACACCCTGAAGATGTAGGCCAACCAACAGCGGCAGCTACCACCTCTTCAGCTCGTGTTGCCTCTTCCTCCAGCTCACGCACAGCTGGTTTGGCTTCCTCCCAGGATCGCCATGGAAGAACCTCTGGCACTGTTGTCCAGAGACCTTGTGTAATTCCACCCACAGCACCACCTTCCCAGTCATCCTCACACTCCCAGTCTACTCTACAGCCATCGGTAGTACAGGCATGGGAGAAAAGGCGGGCATTCTCGGCCAACCACCCCCGAGCACAGGCTCTGAATGCAGGCATTGCCAAACTGTTGTCCCTGGAAATGCTCTCATTCAGGCTGGTGGAGACTGACAGCTTCCGTGACTTGATGGCATTGGCAGTCCCACAGTACAAGGTGCCCAGCCGCTTTTACTTCAGCAGGCAAGCTGTCCCTGCCCTGCACAGGCATGTTGAGGGAAACATAAAACATGCGCTACTGAACGCCGTCAGTAGCAAGGTCCACCTCACCACCGATGCGTGGACCAGTCAGCATGGACAGGGGCGATACGTTTCCCTCACTGCCCATTGGGCTAATGTAGTTGAGCCAGGTACAGATCGTGCGAGTGGCGCAGGACGTGTCCTGCCCACTCCAAGGATTGCAGGAATCCAGTCTGTACGCATTGACTCCTCCTCTTACACAAGTTCCTCAGAATAATCTCTGCAGGAGCCATCACAGTCCACCTCCACATGGACCCGTGAACGTTTACCTATGACCGACATGAGCACAGCCGTGGCCAAACGTCAGCAGGCCGTCTTGAAACTAGTTTCATTGGGGAATCGAAGCCACACAGTGCAGGAGCTCTGGAATGCCATCAAGCAGGAGAGCGATGTGTGGTTACTGCCAGCGAATCTCCAGCCAGGCATGGTAGTGTGTGACAATGGCCGAAATCTGGTGGCAGCTTTGGCCCTTGGCAACCTCACTCACGTCCCATGTCTGGCACATGTGCTCAATTTGGTTGTGCAGAGTTTTCTGAGGGACTATCTGGATCTTGATGCCCTGCTGCACAAGGTCCACCTAGAGTGTGCTCACTTGCGGCGTTCCAGCTTGGCAAGATCCCGCATTGCTGCTCTGCAGCGCCGATTCCGCCTTCCGGAACACCGCATCATATGTGACCTACCTACCCAGTGGAATTCCACGTTACATATGTTGGAGCGGTTGTGTGAGCAGCAGCAAGCAGTTATGGAGTACCAGCTGCATCAGGCGCAAAGAAGTCGCAGTCAGCGCCGATCAGACTTCACAACCACAGAGTGGGCCACTATGAAGGACGTCTGCCAGGTTTTGCGTCCTTTTGATTATTCCACGCGGATGGCAAGTGCAGATGATGCACTAGTCAGCATGACTGTCCCCCTTATCTGCCTGCTTCAGCAAACTTTGCAAGGGTTAAAGGATGATGTTGTGGAAGAGGTTGAGGATGAGGAGTCACCTTTTCCATCAGCTTCTGGAGAGTCAGCGCCACGTGGTTCCTCACAAAGGGGTACGCAGGGGCCACTTTGTGAGGAGGATGAGGAGGAGTCAATGGAGGAGGAAGAGCTCCGTTCAGAGGAGGGAGCGACACAATTGTCCAGTGGTCAGTGTGTACAGCGAGGGTGGGGTGATGACGAGCGGGCAGAGATCATGTCTCAAGCAGGGGACAGCGTTTCTGGGCCAGTTGGCAGTCTGCAGCACATGGTGGATTTCATGCTGCAGTGCCTGAGAAACGACCGCTGCATCGACCACATTCTCAACATGCCTGAATATTGGGTGTTCACCCTCCTCGATCCTCGCTACCGGGACAACGTCCAAAACCTCATCCCAGCGTTGACCCGGGAGCGTAAATTGCGGGAGTACCACGACACACTGGTGAATTCCATCATCTTCTCCAGTCCAACTGAGAGGAGTGCTGCTAGTGCTTTACAAAGCAGCTCAGTGCGTCGAGGCAGTGGGGGAGGCTCTGCCCGAAGAGGGAGCAGAAGCAGTGCCTCTGCCCAAGGCAAGCCCAGTATGGCACAACTCTGGCACACTTTTGTGTGCCCGCCCCAAATGTCTACACCATCACCGGCGGCTCCAGTCAGCAGGAGGCAACGGTTCCGTCAGATGGTGACAGACTACATGGCTTGCCCTCTTACTGTACTCCCAGACGGCTCTTCCCCGTTCAAGTTTTGGGTCTCTAAGCTGGATACATGGCCAGAGCTAAGCCAGTATGCATTGGAGGTACTGGCTTGCCCTGCGGCTAGTGTCTTATCGGAACGTGTCTTTAGTGCCGCAGGTGGTGTACTAACAGACCGTCGCATGCGACTATCCTCCGATAACGTTGACCGGCTTACTTTCCTGAAAATGAACCAGGCCTGGATTTCGCAGGAATTTGCCACTCCTCTGCCTGATTAAGTAATTGGGTGTCATCCAGGTCTCCTGATGTGTTCATCTTTCTACCACCTGAACTGCTATTCCTGGGCTCCAACACCGCCAGTTGCGGCTCAGAAGTGCAGGCTTCACAGTAAAAACATACGACCCAGTGTTATTGGGTTTCAGTAACGTCAGCTGATCCCCAGCTGTGTAGCCGGCAATGTGTCCTGCGACCGCCACGCTGGCACAACAACCTAAATGTAAGGGAACCTGTCCCCCCCCCCGTAGTTTGTTACTGAAAGAGCCATCTTGTGCAGCAGTAATGCTGCACAAGGAAAAGGTAGCTCTTTTAGTTTAGCTCCTTGCACACGCAGAACTTAACACTTATAAAATGTATTCACTCATACCGTTATACCGTCCCGGAGCCGGGACTTTCCTTCGTAATGTGACGCAGCACAGCCGTCATTCCTACCCCCTTGGTTCCATGCGCTGCCTCCTCAGCATTGTTTTAAGCTGTCACGGAGCCTGCGCTGTTCTGTTATCCCTTGGCCATGCCCTATTTGCGCTGCCTGTCTTCTGACATAATTTGGTGTCAGGCTGGCTCCGCCTGTGCGGCCGCGCTGCCCGAGATCCCGCCTCGCTGTGTCTTCTGATTGAATCACACTGCGGGCCTGGGATCCATGGGCATGCGCAGTGCATATCTTCCCCTCGGGCTCTCGCTCATCTCCCTCCACCTTCTTTAGACTGTGCGCCGTCAGCTGATCCCTAATAGCATGCCACGGCCGTGACACCGCACAGTCTGAAGAAGAGGGAAGGAGGGGAGTGAGAGTCGAGGATATGCACTGTGCATGCCCATGGATCCAAGGCCCGCAGTGGGATTACGTTAGACGACACTGCGAGGTGGGATCTGGAGCAGCGTGGACGCACAGGCACTGACAGCCTGACACCAAATTATGTCAGAAGACAGGCAGCGCTAATTGGGCATGGCCAAGGGATAACAGAACAGCGTAGGGCTCCGTGACAGCTTAAAACAACGCTGAGGAGGCAGCGCACGGCACCAAGGGGATAGGAATGACAGCTGTGCTGTGTCCCATTACGAAGGAAATTCGCACCTCCGAGATGGTTTAACGGTATAAGGGGACACATTTTTAGTGTTTACTTCTGTGTTTGCAAGGAGCATAATTAAAAGAGCAACCTTTTCCTTTTGCATCCTTAGTGCTGCACAAGATGGCTCTTTCAGCTACAAACGTCTTGGGGGGGGGGTTAAAGGTTCCCTTTCAACTTGCTCCAATCAGGATTCGGCGTACACTATGTTCCTCTGCTCCTCCTGCTGTCCCTGGGCTCTAACACCGCCAGTTGGTGCCTGGAAGTGCTGTCTGCACAGTCAACAGTCGCTCCTCTGTTATTGGGGTTCAGTAACGTCAGCTGATCCCCAGCTGTGTGTGCGGCAATACCTCCAATCTGCTCCTCCTGCTGTCCCTGGGCTCTAACACCGCCAGTTGGTGCCTGGAAGTGCTGTCTGCACAGTCAACAGTCGCTCCTCTGTTATTGGGGTTCAGTAACGTCAGCTGATCCCCAGCTGTGTATCCGGCAACATGTCATGCGACCGCCACGCTGGCACAACTAAAATGTAAGGGGACCTGTCCCCCCCGCCCCTAGGCGTTTGTTACTAAAAGAGCCACCTTGTGCAGCACTAATACTGCACAAGGAAAAGGTCGCTCTTGAAATTATGCTCCTTGCAAACGCTGAACTACACACTCATGTAATGTGTCCCCTCACACCGTCCAACCGTCCCGGAGGTGGGACTTTCCTTTGTAATGTGACGCAGCACAGCCGTCATTGCTACCCCCTTGGCACCGTGCGCTGCCTCCTTAGCGTTGTTTGATTCCGTCATGGACCCTGCGCTGTTATGTTATCCCTTGGCCATGCACAGTTGGCGCTGCCCGTCCTCTGACATCATTTGTTGTCGTCCTGGCTGCGCCTGTGCGTCCACGCTGCCTGAAATCCCACCTTGCAGTGTCGTCTAATGTGATCCCACAGTGGGCATGGTATCCATGGCCATGCGCAGTGCATATACTAGCCTCTCACTCCCCTTCTTCACGCTTCTTCAGACTAGGCGGCGTCAGCTGATCCCTAATAGCATGCCACGGCCGTGACGCCGCACAGTCTGAAGAAGGAGGAAGGAGGTGAGTGAGAGGCGATGATATGCACTGCGCATGCTCATGGATCCCTGGCCCGCAGTGGGATTACATTAGATGACACTGCGAGGTTGGATCTCGGGCAGCTTGGACGCACAGGCACTGCCAGCCTGACACCTAAATGATGTCAGAAGACGGGCACCGCTAACTGTGCATGGCCAAGGGATAACATTACAGCGCGGGCTCCGTGACAGAACCAAACAACGTTGAGGAGGTGGCGCACGGCACCAAGGGGGTTGGAAAGACGGCTGTGCTGTGTCACATTACAAAGGAAAGTCCCACTTCCGGGATGGTTTGACGGTGTGAGGGGACACATTATATGAGTGTGTACTTCAGCGTTTGCAAGGAACATAATTTTCGGAGCCATCATTCTCCATGTGCAGTATTACTGCTGTACAAGATGGCTCTTTCAGCAACAAATGCCTGGGGGGGGGTTAAAGGTTCCCTTTCAACTTGCTCCACTGCAGGCTTCGGCCTACACTCTGCTCCTCTTTGATTCCCTGGGTTTCAACACTGTCAGTTGCCACCTGGAAGTGTTGTCTACACAGAAAAAACACTAGCTAATGTGTCAGTGGGGTTCAGCACCGCCAGCTGTTCCCCTGCTGTGTAGTCGGCAACGTGTCCAGCACAAGCCACGCTGGCACAACAGAACAAAAGCTGCCACCAGTGCAGGCTTTGGCCTACACTCTGCTCCTCTCCTCCTGCTGCTGCCCCTGGGCTCAAACACCGCTAGTTTTTGCCCGGAAGTGCTAGCTGCACAGAGAAAAACACCAGCCAATGTGTTAGTGGGGTTCAGCAACGCCAGCTGTTCCCCTGCTGTGTAGCTGGCAATGTGACCTGCAAACGCCACGCAGGCACATGAACTGAAATTAAAGGGACCCTGCCACCCACCCCAAGGTGTTTCTATGTATAACAGCTACCTTGTACAGCAGTAATGCTGCATTTGTACAAGGTGGCTGACTTTTTCTCCTTGCCAACGTGGAACTCAACACGTACAAAATGTGTCTCATTGAGACCATTCCACTGTCCCTGAAGTGTGACTTTCCTTTCTAATGACACGCACCACCCCCCTTGGGAGCGCTGCCCGTCTTCTGACATCATTGGTTGGCTGCCTGTGCCTGGGCGTCTGCCCTGCCCGACACAACCCCCCTCGTTGTCTCATATATTTTGGCTGCGAGGGTGTGATTGATGGGCATGTGCAGTGCATATGTTCGCCTGTCTTAACTCATCTCCTTCCGCCTTCTTCAGACTGGGCGGCCTCATGGCCGTGGTAGGCGATAAGGGATCAGCTGAGGCCGCCCAGTCTGAAGCAGGTGTGAGGACATGTGTGAGCGGCAAACATATTTACTGCACAAGGCCACGAATACCAGCCACGCTGTGTGATTTGTTGAAAACCCACTGCGGGCCTGGGATTCATGGCCATTGCTAACCGCACCGGCCAACATGAAATGAGGTCAGAAGACAGGCAGCGCTCACAGCGCATGGCCAAGGGATCAAAAAAGCGCAGTTTCCTGTACAGCAAATAACAACACTCAGGAATCAGCGCCCAGCACCTAGGTGTAAATTTTGACACCTGTGCTGCGTCTCCTTCAAAAGACAAGTCACGCCTCCACTACTGTTTGACAGTATAATGGGCTAAATAGTGTACATGTTTTATTCAGCGTGTGCAAGGAGCAAAATTAATAGAGTAACCTTTGACTTGTGCAGCATTAATGCTGCACAAGGTGTGGCTCTTGTACCTTGCAACACCTGAGGGGGGGTTAAAGGTAACTTTTGAAATTGGTTCAACTAGGCTTCGGCCTACACTCGGCTCCTCTCCTCCTCCTGCTGACCCTGGGCTATAACACCGCCAGTTGTAGCCTGAAAGTGCTAGCTGCACAGAGAAAAACACCAGCCAATGTGTTAGTGGGGTTCAGCAGCGCCAGCTGTTCCCCTGCTGTGTAGCCAGCATCGTGTCCAGCACAAGCCACGCTGGCACAACAGACCAAAAGCTGCCACCAGTGCAGGCTTCGGCCTACACTCTGCTCCTCTCCTCCTCCTGCTGCCCCTGGGCTCAAACACCGATAGTTTTTGCCCGGAAGTGCTAGCTGCACAGAGAACAACACCAGCCAATGTGTTAGTGGGGTTCAGCAACGCCAGCTGTTCCCCTGCTGTGTAGCCGGCATCGTGTCCAGCACAAGCCACGCTGGCACAACAGACCAAAAGCTGCCACCAGTGCAGGCTTCGGCCTACACTTTGCTCCTCTCCTCCTCCTGCTGACCCTGGGCTCTAACACCGCCAGTTTTTGCCCGGACGTGCTAGCTGCACAGAGAAAAACACCAGTCAATGTGTCTGTGGGGTTCAGCACCGCCAGCTGTTCCCCTGCTTTGTAGCTGGCAACGTGTCCTGCAAACGCCATGCAGGCACCTGAACTGAAATTAAAGGGAACCAGCCCCCACCCCCCCAGGTGTTTCTATGTATAACAGCCACCTTGTACAGCAGTACTGCTGCATTTGTACAAGGTGTCTGATTTTTTCTCCTTGCCCACGATTAATTAAACACGTACTAAATGTGTCTCATTGAGACCATTCCACTGTCCCTGAGGTGTGACTTTCCTTTGTAATGATACGCAGCACCACCCTTGGTAGCGCTTCCCGTCTTTTGACATCATTGGTTAGCTGGCTGCGCCTGTGCGTCTGCCCTGCTCGAAACAACGCCCCTCGGTGTCTTATTTTGTTGGACAGCGAGGGTGTGATTGATGGGCATGTGTAGTTCATATGTTTGCCTGTGTTCACTCATCTCCTTCCGCCTTCTTCAGACTGGGTGGCCTCATGGCCGCGGCATGCGATAAGGGATCAGATGAGGCCGCCCAGTCTGAAGCAGGTGTAAGGACATGTGTGAGCGGCAAACAAATTTACTGCACAAGGCCACGAATCCCAGCCACGCAGTGTGTTTTTTTGAAAACACACTGTGGGTCTGGGATTCATGTCCATCGCTAACCGCAACGGCCGACATGAAATGAGGTCAGAAGACAGGAAGCGCTCACATCGCATGGCCAAGGGATAACAATAGCGCAGTCTCCTGTACAGCAAATAACAACGCTCAGGAAACTGCGCCCATGCACCAAGGTGTTATTTTGGACACCTGTGCTGCGTCTCCTTAAAAAGACAAGTCACGCCTCCACTACTGTTTGACAGTATAATGGGCTAAATAGTGTACGTGTTTTATTCAGCGTGTGCAAGGAGCAAAATTAATAGAGCAACCTTTGACTTGTGCAGCATTAATGCTGCACAAGGTGTGGCTCTTGTACCTTGCAACACCTGAGGGGGGTTAAAGGTAACTTTTGAAATTGGTTCAACTAGGCTTCGGCCTACACTCGGCTCCTCTCCTCCTCCTGCTGACCCTGGGCTATAACACCGCCAGTTGTAGCCTGAAAGTGCTAGCTGCACAGAGAAAAACACCAGCCAATGTGTTAGTGGGGTTCAGCAGCGCCAGCTGTTCCCCTGCTGTGTAGCCGGCATCGTGTCCAGCACAAGCCACGCTGGCACAACAGACCAAAAGCTGCCACCAGTGCAGGCTTCGGCCTACACTCTGCTCCTCTCCTCCTCCTGCTGCCCCTGGGCTCAAACACCGATAGTTTTTGCCCGGAAGTGCTAGCTGCACAGAGAACAACACCAACCAATGTGTTAGTGGGGTTCAGCAACGCCAGCTGTTCCCCTGCTGTGTAGCCGGCAATGTGACCTGCAAACACCACGCAGGCACATGAAATGAAATTGAAGGGAGCCTGGCCCCCACCCCCAGGTGTTGCTATGCATAACAGCCACCTTGTACAGCAGTAATGCTGCATTTGTACAAGGTGGCTGACTTTTTCTACTTGCCCACGTTTAATTAAACACGTACTAAATGTGTCTCATTGAGACCATTCCACTGTCCCTGAGGTGTGACTTTCCTTTCTAATGATACGCAGCACCACCCTTGGTAGCGCTTCCCGTCTTTTGACATCATTGGTTAGCTGGCTGCGCCTGTGCGTCTGCCCTGCTTGAAACAACGCCCCTCGGTGTCTTATTTTGTTGGACAGCGAGGGTGTGATTGATGGGCATGTTCAGTGCATATGTTCGCCTGTCTTAACTCATCTCCTTCCGCCTTCTTCAGACTGTGCGGCCTCATGGCCGCGGCATGCGATAAGGGATCAGATGAGGCCGCCCAGTCTGAAGCAGGTGTAAGGACATGTGTGAGCGGCAAACATATTTACTGCACAAGGCCACGAATCCCAGCCACGCAGTGTGTTTTTTTGAAAACACACTGTGGGTCTGGGATTCATGTCCATCGCTAACCGCAACGGTCGACATGAAATGAGGTCAGAAGACAGGAAGCGCTCACAACGCATGGCCAAGGGATAACAAGAGCGCAGACTCCTGTACAGCAAATAACAACGCTCAGGAATCTGCACCCAGCACCTAGGTGTAAATTTTGACACCTGTGCTGCGTCTCCTTCAAAAGACAAGTCACGCCTCCACTACTGTTTGTCAGTATAATGGGCTAAATAGTGTACGTGTTTTATTCAGCGTGTGCAAGGAGCAAAATTAATAGAGCAACCTTTGACTTGTGCAGCATTAATGCTGCACAAGGTGTGGCTCTTGTACCTTGCAACACCTGAGGGGGGGTTAAAGGTAACTTTTGAAATTGGTTCAACTAGGCTTCGGCCTACACTCGGCTCCTCTCCTCCTCCTGCTGACCCTGGGCTATAACACCGCCAGTTGTAGCCTGAAAGTGCTAGCTGCACAGAGAAAAACACCAGCCAATGTGTTAGTGGGGTTCAGCAGCGCCAGCTGTTCCCCTGCTGTGTAGCCGGCATCGTGTCCAGCACAAGCCACGCTGGCACAACAGACCAAAAGCTGCCACCAGTGCAGGCTTCGGCCTACACTCTGCTCCTCTCCTCCTCCTGCTGCCCCTGGGCTCAAACACCGATAGTTTTTGCCCGGAAGTGCTAGCTACACAGAGAACAACACCAGCCAATGTGTTAGTGGGGTTCAGCAACGCCAGCTGTTCCCCTGCTGTGTAGCCAGCATCGTGTCCAGCACAAGCCACGCTGGCACAACAGACCAAAAGCTGCCACCAGTGCAGGCTTCGGCCTACACTTTGCTCCTCTCCTCCTCCTGCTGACCCTGGGCTCTAACACCGCCAGTTTTTGCCCGGACGTGCTAGCTGCACAGAGAAAAACACCAGTCAATGTGTCTGTGGGGTTCAGCACCGCCAGCTGTTCCCCTGCTGTGTAGCTGGCAACGTGTCCTGCAAACGCCATGCAGGCACCTGAACTGAAATTAAAGAGAACCAGCCCCCACCCCCCCAGGTGTTTCTATGTATAACAGCCACCTTGTACAGCAGTACTGCTGCATTTGTACAAGGTGTCTGATTTTTTCTCCTTGCCCATGTTTAATTAAACACGTACTAAATGTGTCTCATTGAGACCATTCCACTGTCCCTGAGGTGTGACTTTCCTTTGTAATGATACGCAGCACCACCCTTGGTAGCGCTTCCCGTCTTTTGACATCATTGGTTTGCTGGCTGCGCCTGTGCGTCTGCCCTGCTCGAAACAACGCCCCTCGGTGTCTTATTTTGTTGGACAGCGAGGGTGTGATTGATGGGCATGTGCAGTGCATATGTTTGCCTGTGTTCACTCATCTCCTTCCGCCTTCTTCAGACTGGGTGGCCTCATGGCCGTGGCATGCGATAAGGGATCAGATGAGGCCGCCCAGTCTGAAGCAGGTGTAAGGACATGTGTGAGCGGCAAACATATTTACTGCACAAGGCCACGAATCCCAGCCACGCAGTGTGTTTTTTTGAAAACGCACTGTGGGTCTGGGATTCATGTCCATCGCTAACCGCAACGGCCGACATGAAATGAGGTCAGAAGACAGGAAGCGCTCACAGCGCATGGCCAAGGGATAACAATAGCGCAGTCTCCTGTACAGCAAATAACAACGCTCAGGAAGCTGCGCCCATGCACCAAGGTGTTATTTTGGACACCTGTGCTGCGTCTCCTTAAAAAGACAAGTCACGCCTCCACTACTGTTTGACAGTATAATGGGCTAAATAGTGTACGTGTTTTATTCAGCGTGTGCAAGGAGCAAAATTAATAGAGCAACCTTTGACTTGTGCAGCATTAATGCTGCACAAGGTGTGGCTCTTGTACCTTGCAACACCTGAGGGGGGTTAAAGGTAACTTTTGAAATTGGTTCAACTAGGCTTCGGCCTACACTCGGCTCCTCTCCTCCTCCTGCTGACCCTGGGCTATAACACCGCCAGTTGTAGCCTGAAAGTGCTAGCTGCACAGAGAAAAACACCAGCCAATGTGTTAGTGGGGTTCAGCAGCGCCAGCTGTTCCCCTGCTGTGTAGCCGGCATCGTGTCCAGCACAAGCCATGCTGGCACAACAGACCAAAAGCTGCCACAGTGCAGGCTTCGGCCTACACTCTGCTCCTCTCCTCCTCCTGCTGCCCCTGGGCTCAAACACCGATAGTTTTTGCCCGGAAGTGCTAGCTGCACAGAGAACAACACCAGCCAATGTGTTAGTGGGGTTCAGCAACGCCAGCTGTTCCCCTGCTGTGTAGCCAGCAACGTGACCTGCAAACGCCACGCAGGCACATGAACTGAAATTGAAGGGAGCCTGGCCCCCACCCCCAGGTGTTTCTATGTATAACAGCCACCTTGTACAGCAGTAATGCTGCATTTGTACAAGGTGGCTGACTTTTTCTACTTGCCCACGTTTAATTAAACACGTACTAAATGTGTCTCATTGAGACCATTCCACTGTCCCTGAGGTGTGACTTTCCTTTTTAATGACACGCATCACCCCCATTGTTAGCGCTGCCCGTCTTCTGACATCATTGGTTGGCTGGCTGTGCCTGTGCGTCCGCCCTGCCCGACACAACGCCCCTCGTTGTCTCATATATTATGACTGTGAGGGTGTGATTGCTGGGCACGAGCAGTGCATATCTTCGCCTGTCTTCACTCCCCTCCTTCCGCCTTCTTCAGACTGTGCGGCCTCATGGCCGTGGCAGGCGATAAGGGATCAGCTGAGGCCGTCCAGTCTGAAGCAGGTGTAAGGACATGTGTGACTGGCGAACATATTTACTGCACAAGGCCACGAATCCCAGCACCGCAGTGTGACTTTATGAAAAGGCACTGTGGTTCTGGGATTTGTGGCCATCGTTAACCGCAGCGGCCAACATGAAATGAGGTCATAAGACGGCCTGCACTAACAGGGTATTGCCAAGGGATAACACAAGAGCGCAGTCTCCTGTACTGCAAATAACAATGGTAAGGAATCAGCGCCAAGCACCTAGGTGTAAATTTTGACACCTGTGCTGCGTCTTCTTCAAAAGAAAAGTCACGCCTCCACTACTGTTTGACAGTATAATGGGCTAAATAGTGTACGTGTATTATTCAGCATGTGCAAGGAGCAAAATTAAGAGAGCAACCTTTGACTTGTGCAGCATTAATGCTGTTCAAGGTGTGGCTCTTGTATCTTGCAACACCTGAGGGGGGGTTAAAGGTTACCTTTGAAATTGGTTCAACTAGGCTTCGGCCTACAATCTGCTCCTCTCCTCCTCCTGCTGACCCTGGGCTCTAACACCGCTAGTTTTTGACCTGAAGTGCTAGCTGCACAGAGAAAAACACCCGCCATTGTGTTAGTGGGGTTCAGCAACGCCAGCTGTTCCCCCACTGTGTAGCCGGCAAAGTGTCCTGCAAACGCAACGCAGACACAAAGCTGCCTCCAGTGCAGGCTTCGGCCTACACTCTGCTCCCCCTGCTTACCCTTTGCTCCAGCACCGCTAGTTGGGGCTCTAGGAAGACAATCTTTAATAGGCAACGCATCTGGGTTCCAGCACCGCCAGCTGGTTCTCGGCAGTGTTTTTGTCACAGGTACTCCCTCGTGCCAAACCTGGTTTCAGCACCGTCAGCTGTTTCCGGGTACTGTCAAACTCACTGAGACACCTATGCGTCGCCCCGTCGTGTTGCGGTCGAGTTAGCCAACTCCAGGGTGCCTCCAGTTTAGGAGCTTCCTATGTGGCTGCATGAATTGGTAGTCAAGGCTGGTTCTGTAGTGCCAGTAGGCCCAGCTTCCCCTGTAGGACTGTTGGGGTTCGGTAACTGCGGCTGCCTCACGGCCTAGCTGTTCTCTCCTCCCCTGTGGGCCTTCGGGTCCACCACCTGGTTCCAGCACCGTCAGCTGGTTCCGGGCCAAGCCTTTGGCTTAGGTGCCTCCTCCTGGGTATCCGAGTTCCGCCAACGCCAGGCGGTCCTTCGTGGTGCATTTAAGCGCGGGCACCTACAGCTTAGTAACCGGGTTCCAGCACCGTCAGCTGGTCCTCGGTCGTGCCATTGGCTCTTGCACACTGGGGCAACGCATCTGGGTTCCAGCACCGCCAGCTGGTTCTCGGCAGTGTTTTTGTCACGGGTACTCCCTCGTGCCCAGCCTGGTTCCAGCACCATCAGCTGTTTCCGGGTACTGTCAAACTCACTGAGACACCTATGCGTCGCCCCGTCGTGTTGCGGTCGAGTTAGCCAACTCCAGGGTGCCTCCAGTTTAGGAGCTTCCTATGTGGGCTGCATGAATTGGTAGTCAAGGCTGGTTCTGTAGTGCCAGTAGGCCCAGCTCCCCCTGTAGGACTGTTGGGGTTCGGTAACTGTGGCTGCCTCGCGGCCTATCTGTTCTCTCCTCTCCTGTGGGCCTTCGGGTCCACCACCTGGTTCCAGCACCGTCAGCTGGTTCCGGGCCGAGCCTTTGGCTTAGGTGCCTCCTCCTGGGTATCCGAGTTCCCCCAACGCCAGGCGGTCCTTGGTAGTGCTTTTAAGCGCGGGCACCTACAGCTTAGTAACCGGGTTCCAGCACAGTCAGCTGGTCCTCGGTCGTGCCATTGGCTCTTGCACACTGGGGCAACGCATCCGGGTTCCAGCAACGCCAGCTGGTTCTCGGCAGTGTTTTTGTCACGGGTACTCCCTCGTGCCCAGCCTGGTTCCAGCACCGTCAGCTGTTTCCGGGTACTGTCAAACTCACTGAGACACCTATGCGTCGCCCCGTCGTGTTGCGGTCGAGTTAGCCAACTCCAGGGTGCCTCCAGTTTAGGAGCTTCCTATGTGGGCTGCATGAATTGGTAGTCAAGGCTGGTTCTGTAGTGCCAGTAGGCCCAGCTCCCCCTGTAGGACTGTTGGGGTTCGGTAACTGCGGCTGCCTCACGGCCTAGCTGTTCTCTCCTCTCCTGTGGGACTTCGGGTCCACCACCTGGTTCCAGCACCGTCAGCTGGTTCCGGGCCGAGCCTTTGGCTTAGGTGCCTCCTCCTTGGTATCCGAGTTCCGCCAACGCCAGGCGGTCCTTGGTAGTGCTTTTAAGCGCGGGCACCTACAGCTTAGTAACCGGGTTCCAGCACCGTCAGCTGTCTTCGGTCGTGCCATTGGCTCTTGCACACTGGGGCAACGCATCTGGGTTCCAGCACCGCCAGCTGGTTCTCGGCAGTGTTTTTGTCACGGGTACTCCCTCGTGCCCAGCCTGGTTCCAGCACCGTCAGCTGTTTCCGGGTACTGTCAAACTCACTGAGACACCTATGCGTCGCCCCGTCGTGTTGCGGTCGAGTTAGCCAACTCCAGGGTGCCTCCAGTTTAGGAGCTTCCTATGTGGGCTGCATGAATTGGTAGTCAAGGCTGGTTCTGTAGTGCCAGTAGGCCCAGCTCCCCCTGTAGGACTGTTGGGGTTCGGTAACTGCGGCTGCCTCGCGGCCTAGCTGTTCTCTCCTCTCCTGTGGGCCTTCGGGTCCACCACCTGGTTCCAGCACCGTCAGCTGGTTCCGGGCCGAGCCTTTGGCTTAGGTGCCTCCTCCTGGGTATCCGAGTTCCGCCAACGCCAGGCGGTCCTTGGTAGTGCTTTTAAGCGCGGGCACCTACAGCTTAGTAACCGGGTTCCAGCACCGTCAGCTGGTCCTCGGTCGTGCCATTGGCTCTTGCACACTGGGGCAACGCATCCGGGTTCCAGCAACGCCAGCTGGTTCTCGGCAGTGTTTTTGTCACGGGTACTCCCTCGTGCCCAGCCTGGTTCCAGCACCGTCAGCTGTTTCCGGGTACTGTCAAACTCACTGAGACACCTATGCTTGCCCCGTCGTGTTGCGGTCGAGTTAGCCAACTCCAGGGTGCCTCCAGTTTAGGAGCTTCCTATGTGGGCTGCATGAATTGGTAGTCAAGGCTGGTTCTGTAGTGCCAGTAGGCCCAGCTCCCCCTGTAGGACTGTTGGGGTTCGGTAACTGCGGCTGCCTCGCGGCCTAGCTGTTCTCTCCTCTCCTGTGGGCCTTCGGGTCCACCACCTGGTTCCAGCACCGTCAGCTGGTTCCGGGCCGAGCCTTTGGCTTAGGTGCCTCCTCCTGGGTATCCGAGTTCCGCCAACGCCAGGCGGTCCTTGGTAGTGCTTTTAAGCGCGGGCACCTACAGCTTAGTAACCGGGTTCCAGCACCGTCAGCTGGTCCTCGGTCGTGCCATTGGCTCTTGCACACTGGGGCAACGCATTCGGGTTCCAGCACCGCCAGCTGGTTCTCGGCAGTGTTTTTGTCACAGGTTCTCCCTCGTGCCAAACCTGGTTTCAGCACCGTCAGCTGTTTCCGGGTTGTGTCAAGCTCGCTGAGACGCCTATGCTTGCCCCGTCGTGTTGCGGTCGAGTTAGCCAACTCCAGGGTGCCTCCAGTTTAGGAGCTTCCTATGTGGGCTGCATGAATTGGTAGTCAAGGCTGGTTCTGTAGTGCCAGTAGGCCCAGCTCCCCCTGTAGGACTGTTGGGGTTCGGTAACTGCGGCTGCCTCGCGGCCTAGCTGTTGTCTCCTCTCCTGTGGCCCTTCGGGTCCACCACCTGGTTCCAGCACCGTCAGCTGGTTCTCGGCAGTGTCTTTTGCTCTTGTACCTTCTGCTCCCCATCCTGGTTCCAGTACCGTCAGCTGGTTCCGGGCAGAGCCTTTGGCTTAGGTGCCTCCTTCTGGGTATCCAAGTTCCACCAACGTCAGGTGGTCCTTGGTAGTGCTTTCAGGCACGGGTACCTCCTGCTTAGTAACCGGGTTCCAGTAACGTCAGCTGGTCCTCGGTAGTTCCATTGGCTCTTGGACCTTCGGCTACCCATCCGGGTTCCAGTACCGTCAGCTGGTTCTCGGCAGTGTCTTTTGCTCTTGTACCTTCTGCTCCCCATCCTGGTTCCAGTACCGTCAGCTGGTTCCGGGCAGAGCCTTTGGCTTAGGTGCCTCCTTCTGGGTATCCGAGTTCCGCCAACGTCAGGCGGTCCTTGGTAGTGCTTATTAGCACGGGTACCTCCTGCTTAGTAACCGGGTTCCAGTAACGTCAGCTGGTCCTCGGTAGTTCCATAGGCTCTTGAACCTTCGGGTAGCCATCCGAGTTCCAGTTCCATCAGCTGGTTCTTGGCATTTTCTCAGCCTTCTTGTACCTTCTGCTACATTTCCAAGTTGGAGACCCTAACGTCGACGACCCGGAAGACCACCCCGATGATGACGACGACGACGGCGGAGACGACGACGGCGGAGACGACGACGGCGGAGACGACGACACTGGAGACGACGACCCTGGAGACGACGACATGGAAGACCGAGAAGCAGAAGAACAAGAGGCTGCAGAACAAAGAGCAGAAGAACATTAAGCATAACACTTAATATCAGAGCAAAAGATATTATCTAAATTATATGCAGAAGAAGACTAAGCAGTGTATGGGGGTGAGTCCGTTCCTCCTCGTGGTGCCCCTGGATAAAGCCTGATGCTGCAGGCCAAACTGAACGCGGACAAATGTAACTTTTGTGACTGGCAGAACGGAAGGTGTAATCTTCCAACTTTTATAGATAACAACCACGGGAATGCCTGTCACAAATGAGAATATGATGAAGAAGTAGAATAGGAAGAATAATAACAGTTGAATAAAATGAATATGTAAAATAGGAAGAATAATAATAGTTGAATAAAATGAATATGAAGAATGTATTAAAAAAAAAAAAAGGTAAAGGATGAAGAAGAAGATGAATAAGGTGAAGAAGAAGTTGATGTCAAAGATGCTGATGATGATGAAGATGAAAGTGTGGGAAAAGTAAAAAAAAAAGAAGGGGAAGGGCGTGGAATAGTGAAACATCAATATCTGACAAAATAAAAAAAAAATTTACATAGTCAATATCTTTGTCACTCCGAACGTCTTTAAAAAAAAAAAAACATGCTATTCTATTTGATTGGGCTAAACCTTTATGACTTTAATGTCTCCGCCACCTCCCCAAATACATCCTGCATTATTCTTAGTTGTTTTCCTTCATGTAGAATGAACCTACAAGGAAAGAAAGGGTGTATTTTAATTCCGATATTTTGGTCCCATTGACTTGCATTGGGATCGGGTATCGGTATCGGCGATATCCGATATTTTTTGAATATCGGCCGATCCTATCCGATACCGATACTTTACGATATCGGAAGGTATCGCTCAACACTAATTCTGACCACTGTCACTTTATGAGGTTATAACTCTGGAACGCTTCAACGGATCCCGCTGATTCTGAGATTGTTTTTTCGTGACATATTGTACTTCATGATAGTGGTAACATTTCTTCGATATTACTTGTGATTATTTATGAAAAAAATGGAAATATTGCGAAAATTTTTAAAATTTTGCAATTTTCAAATTTGTATTTTTATGCCCTTAAATCAGAGAGATATGTCACGAAAAATAGTTAATAAATAACATTTCCCACATGTCTACTTTACAAAAGCACAATTTTGGAAACAAAATTTTTTTTTGTTAGGGAGTTAGAAGGGTTAAAAGTTGACCAGCAATTTCTCATTTTTACAACACCTTTTTTTTAGGGACCACATCACATTTGAAGTCATTTTGAGGGGTCTATATGATAGAAAATAATGAAGTGTGACACCATTCTAAAAACTACACCCCTCAAGGTTCTCAAAACCACATTCAAGAAGTTTATTAGCCCTTTACGTGCTTCACAGGAACTGAAACAATGTGGAAGAAAAAATGAACATTTAACTTTTTTTTGCAAACATTTTAATTCAGAACCATTTTTTTTATTTTCACAAGTGTAGAAACAGAAATGTAACAATAAATTTTGTTATGCAATTTCTTCTAAACACGCCAATACCCCATATGTGGGGGTAAACCACTGTTTGGGCGCACCGCAGAACTTGAAAGTGAAGGAGCGCCGTTTGAATTTTTCAATGCAGAATTGGCTGGAATTGCCATGTCACGTTTAGAAAGCCCCTGATGTGCCTAAACAGTGGAAATCCCACACAAGTGACACCATTTTGTAAACTAGACCCCTTAAGGAACTTATCTAGATGTGTGGTGAGCACTTTGAACCCCCAAGAGCTTCGCAGAAGTATATACCGTAGAGCCGTGAAAATAAAAAATCTCATTTGTTTACACAAAAATGATTATTTCGCCCACAAATTCTTATTTTCACAAGGGTAACAGGAGAAATTAGACCACAAAAGTTGTTGTGCGATTTCTCCTGAATCGGTTGATACCCCATATGTGAGGGTAAACCACTGTTTGGGCGCACCGCAGAGCTTGGAAGTGAAGGAGCGCCGTTTTACTTTTTCAATGTAGAATTGGCAGGAATTGAGATTGGACGCCATGTCACGTTTGGAGAGCCCCTGATGTGCCTAAACAGTGGAAACCCCCCACAAGTGACACCATTTTGGAAACTAGACCCCTTAAGGAACTTATCTAGATGAGTGGTGAGCACTTTGAACCCCATGTGCTTCACAGAAGTTTATAACGTTGAGCCATGAAAATAAAAAAATCGCATTTTTTCTACAAAAATGATTTTTTGCCCCCAAATTTTTATTTTCACAAGGGTAACAGGAGAAATTAGACCACAAAAGTTGTAGTGCAATTTCTCCTGAGTACGTTGATACCCAATATGTGGGGGTAAACCACTGTTTGGGCGCACCGCAGAGCTTGGAAGAGAAGGAGTGCCGTTTTACTTTTTCAATGTAGAATTGTCTGTAATTGAGATCGGACGCCATGTCGCGTTTGGAGAGCCCCTGATGTGCCTAAACAGTGGAAACTCCCCACAAGTGACCCCATTTTGGAAACTAGACCCCCAATGGAACTTATCTAGATGTGTGGTGAGAACTTTGAATGCCCAACTGCTTCACAGAAGTTTAGAATGCAGAGTCGTGAATATAAAAAAAAAAATTTTTCCACAAAAAAGATTTTTTAGCCCCCAAGTTTTTATTTTCACAGGGGTAACAAGAGAAATCGGACCCCAAAAGTTGGTGTCCAATTTGTCCTGAGTATGCTGGTACCCCATATGTGGGGGTAAACCACTGTTTGAGCGCACAGCAGAGCTCGGAAGGAAGGAGCGCCGTTTTGGAATGCAGACTTTGATAGAATGGTCTGCGGGCGTTATGTTGCGTTTGCAGAGCCCCTGATGTACCTAAACAGTAGAAACCCTCCACAAGTGACCCCATTTTGGAAACTAGACCCCCCAAGGAACTTATCTAGATGTGTGGTGAGAACTTTGAATGCCGAAGTGCTTCACAGAAGTTTAGAATGCAGAGTCGTGAAAATAAAAAATATTATTTTCCACAAAAAAGATATTGTAGCTCACAAGTTTTTATTTTCACAAGGGTAACAGGAGAAATTGGACCACTAAAGTTGTTGTCCTATTTATCCTGAGTACGCTGATGCCCCATATGTGGGGGTAAACTACTGTTTGGGTGCACGGCCGAGCTCGGAAGGGAAGGAGCGCCGTTTTGGAATGCAGACAGATAGAATGGTCTGTGGGCATTATGTTGCGTTTGCAGAGCCCCTGATGTACCTAAACAGTAGTAATCCCCCACAAGTGACCCGGTTTTGGAAACTAGACCGCCAAGGAACTTATCTAGATGTGTGGTGAGAATTTTGATAGCCCAAGTGCTTCACAGAAGTTTAGAATGCAGAGTCGTGAAAATAAAAAAATATTTTTTTTCCACAAAAAAGATTTTGTAACCCCCAAGTTTTTATTTTCACAAGGGTAACAGGAGAAATTGGACCCCAAAAGTTGTTGTCCAATTTATCCCGAGTACGCTGATGCCCCATATGTGGAGCTCAGAAGAGAGGGAGCACCATTTGACTTTTTGAGCGCAAAATTGGCTGTCGTGTTTGGAGACCCCCTGATGTACCTAAACAGTGGAAACCCCCCAATTCTAGCTCCAACCCTAACCCCAACACACCCCTAACCCTAATCCCAACCTGATCCATAATCCTAATCACTAACCCTAACGATAATCACAACCCTTACCCCAAAACAACCCTAATGTCAACCCTAACCATAACCCTAATCAAAACCCTAAATCCAACACACCCCTAATCCTAATCTCAACCCTAACCTCAAACCTAACCCTAATCCCAATACACCCCTAATCACAACCCTAACCTTAACCCTAATCCCAAACCCAACCCTAATCCCAAGCGTAACCCTAATGCCAACCCTAACCCTAATACCAACCCTAATCCAACCCTAGCCCTAACTTTAGCCCCAACCCTAACCGTAGCCCTAAGGCTACTTTCACACTTGCGTCGTTTGGCATCCGTCACAATCCGTCGTTTTGGACAAAAAACATCCTGCAAATGTGCCCGCAGGATGCGTTTTTTGCCCATAGACTTGTATTGCCGACGGATCGTGACGGATGGCCACACGTCGCGTCCGTCGTGCACTGGATCAGTTGTGTTTTGGTGGACCGTCGGCACAAAAAACGTTCAATGTAACGTTTTATTGTACGTCGCGTCCGCCATTTCTGACTGCGCATGCGTGGCCGTAACTCCACCCCCTCCTCCCCAGGACATAGATTGGGCAGCGGATGCGTTGAAAAACTACATCCTCTGCCCACGTTGTGCACAATTTTCACAACGTGCGTCGGTTTGTCGGGCCGACGCATTGCGACGGCCCCGTACAGACGTAAATGTGAAAAAACCCTAACCCTAAATTTAGCCCCAACCCTAACCCTAAATTTAGCCCCAACCCTAACCCTGAATTTAGCCCCAACCCTAACCCTAAATTTAGCCCCAACCCTAACCCTAGCCCTAACCCTAGCTCTAACCGTAACCCTAGCCCTAACCCTAACCCTAGCCCTAACCCTAACCCTAGCCCTAACCCTAACCCTAGCCCTAACCCTAACCCTAGCCCTAACCCTAGCCCTGACCCTAACCCTAACCCTAGCCCTAACCCTAACCCTAATTTTAGCCCCAACTGCTCTTCTCCTGCCGGCTGGCAGATGGCGACAGATGGCGGGCGCACTGCGCATGTGCCCGCCATTTTCTTTTGCCAAGAAGACCAGGAGGAGCAGCAGGAGGACCCAGGGACACTGGTGAGTATAATAGGGTCCCCGAATCCCCCTATTTCTCTGTCCTCTGATGTACGATCACTTCAGAGGACAGAGAATTACACTTTGCTTTTTTTTTTTTGTGTTCGCCGGTAAACAGTTAATTACCGGCGATTGCAAAACAGGGGTCGGTAAAACCGACCCCGATCATGTTTTTTGGGGTCTCGGCTACCCCCGGCAGCCGAGACCCCAAAGATTCTCCCGGTGCCGGCCGGCGGGTGCACTGCGCATGCGCCTGCCATTTTGAAGATGGCGGCGCCCATCGGGAGCCATGAGGAGCACCGGGGGAGACAGGTAAGTATTGGGGGGCTACCTGGGACTCCATTTCTCTGTCCTCTGATGTGCGATCATATCGGAGGACACAGAAATTAAAAAGAAATTGCGTTTTTTTTTTTCGATCGACGGTAAATGGTTAATTACCGGCGATCGCAAATGCGGGTCGGTAAAAAAACCCCGAATCATGTTCTCTGGGGTCTCGGCTACCCCCGGCAGCCGAGACCCCGGAGAAAATCCGACTCTGTGGGACGCTATTTACTTTTTCCATAGCGCCGTTAATTAACAGCGCTGTGGTTTAAGTACCCTTAGCGGCCGCCGTTAAAAGGCGTATCGGTGGTCGTTAAGGGGTTAAAGGCCTCTTGTTCATATTTGTCAATTGGCCAGATCATGACATTCTCTCCCTTGTCAGCTGCTTTAATTACTACATGATTCAATGCTTTTAGTTCTTTGAGAGCTCTTCTCTGTATGTGATTAAGGTTATCCCCTTTAAAATGTGTTTCATGCGAGTATTCAGAAAAGCATCTGGACATGAACTCTGCCATGTTTGGAAGACTACAGACTGTTGTGTGTGTGCAACTACTGGTTGTGGGCAGGAGGCATGAGTGCTTGCTTGATAGTCAGCAGATAGGAAAGGCAGTAACAGAGAAAGGGGAAGTGGTTTCACCCTCAGACATATATTTTGTACTTAGGTGTTCTGTCCACCTACTGGGGTGCTTGGCTGCCATGTGCTTTTGCATGCTGGTGGTGCTCAGGGTGGCAGTGTTCTTGCCTCTTCTTAGCTTGGTTTGGCAGATGCTGCAAATTACAGTGGCTTTGTCTGAAAGACTTTCAGAAAAAACTGCCATACAGGGGATAATGCACCATTGGCAGTTCTTTGGGGGAAGTCACGGGTCCATGACCTGACTCTGTGGCCCTGGGCGTGCAATAAATATGCTTTGATCAAAACCATTCCATTGTAGCTTTGGCAATATGCGTAAAGTCCTCATCAAGCTGGAAGGTAAACCCACACCCCAGCCTCAAGAATTTTGCAGCCTCCTACAGATTTTTCTCCAGGATTGCCCTACATTTACCTTCATCTATCTTCCCATCCACTCTGACCAGCATCACGGTCCCTGCTGAAGAAATGCATTCCCACGACACCAGTTACAAAACAATAAAAACAATATATTTAAAAAGAACTGAAATTTATATAGATTAAATGCTGAGTGGGCTTTTTTCAAATTTGACATAGGGTTCATCAGTTAAAAAGTATAATGTTGACCTAAGTCTCTACTAACGATTTGAAATGCTGCTAATCTAAAACCTTGCAAACTTATTCTACAAATTGTCACATAAATAAGCAAATTTCCCTTTTGTGGAGCCACGTTTCTCTCTGCAGAGACAACTGAAGCTAAAATAAGTATCTATGTTAAAATAATCAAGCTTAGGCTACTTTCACACTAGCGTCGGAATCTCCCCGTCGCAATGTGTCGGGCAGAGATTCCGACGCTAGCGTTTAATGCACTGCACAACTGGTGCAGCGGATGCATTTCTCCGGCGCATCCGCTGCCCCATTGTGAGGTGCGGGGAGGTGGGGGCGAAATTCCGGCTGCGCATGCGCGGTCGGAAAAAGCGGTCCGTCAGGAGCAAAAAACGTTACATGTAGCGTTTTTTGCTCCCGACGGTCCGCCAAAGCACGACGCATCCATCCATCACTTTTGTAGGATGCGTTTTTTCTGCAAAACGACGCATTGTGACGGATTGCAGTTAACGCTAGTGTGAAAGTAGCCTTATAGTGTAATATATATTAAAGGATATAAATAATTGAGGATATTGATTTTTACTTATATATATATGGACTTGCCTAGCGATGTGTATTCTCTAAGCCAACAGTCAGGGTGAGCAGCACTAATTAGAGGCTACGAGGCAGGGGAAATGAACTTGCAAAAGAGTAAGTGGATCAACAAGGATCAGGATGGCAGCGCATAAAGGAATATAAATGGGCAAGTGAAGCTAGAAGCAGAAAGTGCAGCTGGATGGCAGTTGCATGCAGCAACAGTAAAAAATTATATGCAATGATGTAGCTTGCAGGAGGGATACGGTTAGCCACGAGAAAAGCAGAGACATATATGCAACTAGGTACTTACATCAGAGATGACATTAACTTCAGCAATAGCAGCATTGTATATGACATCAGGATTGAGGACAGGATACAACCATCTCCTTGACATCATGTTACCATTTAGGCTACCAATAGAACTGGGAAGAGTTATGGAATTCATTTTACTCTTGGAGAAACGGAAAGAAGAGAAGAATGCGCCAAGTTAAAACCTTCTGGCAAAGTGCTTTTAAGATAAGAAAGTGTCTAATAGGTGGAGAATAGAGGATTATACTGCCTAACTAGGTTGCAGACATATTGTGGAATTTCTGTGGAGTTATTACCTAATTGTTCTCCTTGGAACACTCTGTTCTTTTGATATTCTTGTTTTTGGTGATTTTATATTGAAATAAAGATTTATAAAAGAATAATTTATTATTATATGGTTCTCTTCTTGCGGCTAAGTCAATTTAAGTCCACTTTTGGTTTATATCTGTCTTTGAAGTGCCATAGTTGTTTACATTCAGACGTATTTTGCCATGTAATGTAGGTGGAGAATAGGTAGAAGAAGAAATGGAAGCAAGAATATGTTCAGGTCAATTATATAATGGTGCATCTTCCAAAGCTTCCAAAGTCATATGGGCGGAGTTTTCGGGTGTTTGATTCACCCTTTCCTTACCTGCTGGCTGCATGCTGGCTGCAATATTGGATTGAAGTTCATTCTATGTCCTCCGTAGTACATGCCTGCGCAAAGCAATCTTGCCTTGTGCAGGCATGTACTACGGAGGACAGAGAATGAACTTCAATCCAATATTGCAGCCAGCATGCAGCCAGCGGGTAAGGAAAGGGTGAATCAAACACCCGAAAACTCCACCCATATGACCCAAAACCAGTCCCGCCAAATTCAGGTGACAGGTTCCCTTTAACATGGGTCAGAGTAGCTGAAAAGGGCATCAGCTTTGTGGTTTTCCCAGCTGGATTGTAGGGGAGGATGAATTCAGACCGTGAACAGAAGAGTGACCAACAAACTTTACGGAGATTCAGCCTATGGGCTGACTGAACATACTCTTGGAATAAGGGTGGTGAAGTACTTGAGCAGTGGAAAAACAAAATTTAAGTTTACTGGAGGCTTAAATAATAGAATATGTCCAGTTCCAAAAATTAGTGATCTTCCAAGTGAGGGCTGAGATAGGAATTACAACTTTGAGAGTAGTTCTTAACCCCTTCATGACCTTGGGATTTTCCATTTTTCCGTGTTCGTTTTTCGCTCCCCTCCTTCACAGAGCCTTAACTTTTTTATTTTTCCGTCAATATGGCCATGTGAGGGCTTATTTTTTGCAAGACTAGTTTTACTTTTGAACGACATCATTGGTTTTACCATGTCGTATACTGGAAAACGGGAAAAAAATTCCAAGTGAGGTGAAATTGCAAAAAAAGTGCAATCCCACACTTGTTTTTTGTTTGGCTTTTTTGTCAGGTTCACTAAATGCTAAAACTGACCTGCCATTTTGATTTCCAGGTCATTACGAGTTCATAGATGCCAAACATGTGTAGGTTCTTTTTTATCTAAGTGGTAAAAAAAATTCCCAACTTTGCTAAAAAAAAAATGTGCAATTTTCCGATACCCGTAGCGTCTCTATTTTTAGAGATCTGGGGTCGGGTGAGGGCTTATTTTTTGCGTGCCGAGCTGACGTTTTTAATGATATGACATTTGTGCAGATATGTTCTTTTGATCGCCCGTTATTGCATTTTAATGCAATGATGCGGCGACCAAAAAGACTTAGTTCTAGCATTTCAAATTTTTTTCTCGCTACGCCATTTGGCGATCAGGTTAATCCTTTTTTTATTGATAGATCGGGCAATTCTGAACACGGCGATACTAAATGTGTAGGTTTGATTTTTTTTATTGTTTTAGTTTGAATGGGGCGAAAGGGGGGTGATTTAAACTTTTATATTTTTTTATTTTTTAACTTTTTTTACTTTTGCCATGCTCCAATAGCCTCCATGGGAGGCTAGAAGCTGGCACAACTCGATCGGCTCAGCTACATAGCAGCGATCATAAGATCGCTGCTATGTAGCTGAATTGCAGGCTTGCTATGAGCGCCGACCACAGGGTGGCGCTTACAGCAGGCCAGCATCAGTAACCATAGAGATCTCAAGGACCTCTATGGTTACTATCCTGACGCATCGCTGACCCCCGATCATGTGACGGGGTCGGTGATGCGATCATTTCTGGCCCTATGGCCGGAAGTGCCGGTTAAATGCCACTGTCAGAGTTTGACAGCGGCATTTAACTAGTTAATAGCGGCGGGTGGATCGCGATTCCACCCGTCGCTATTGCGGGCACATGTCAGCTGTTCAAAACAGCTGACATGTCCTGACTTTGATGCGGGCTCACCGCCGGAGCCCACATCAAAGCGGGGGTTCTGACCTCGGACATACTATCCCATCCGAGGTCAGAAAGGGGTTAATGAACCGACAGTAATAGTTTGCATAGCTTAGGAACCTTTGAGGTACTTTAAAATGAACTGGCTTTGACAAGTCTGAAACAGTAGGGTCTGTAGGCAGGGTTTCCAAAGAGACAATATACACAAGGAATAGCAATTCATGAAACTCATGGAAACACTTTTCTAGCTTGGCATAAACATGTTTTTAAAACAGTATCTTCAAAATGGATCAGACATGAAGATATGATTCCTAGTCTCTGAACAATAAGATGACACAAAAATAGACCAAGGCATGTTGGTGCAGGACATCATGAATGATTTTATTATTGAACTGCTGGCACACAGCTGGTGCGGTGCACACTCTGAATGGCATGACTTGATATTCATAATGACCATCACAAATGTCTATGGAGTTTTCCATTCATCACCCTCTTTAATATGGATTAGGTTGTATCAAATCTATTTTGCTGAAAATGGAAGTTTCCTTAATGCAATCAAACTGCACAGTGATGAGGGAAAAGGGATACAGTCTTTCATAATGGTTTTGTTAATAATCCTATAGTCTATAAATTATCTCAGTGACCCATCTTTCTTCTTTACAAAGAAGACATCTGACCCAGATGGTTTTGCAGAGTTTTGAATGTATCCCTTTCGTTGACTCTCATTAATGTAGGTAGACGTTGTTTCTGTCTCAGTAAGTGATAGAGGATAGTGGGTGGTTCAGTACCTGGAAGAAGAGATATAGTGCAGTCAAAAGGCTAGTGTGGAGGTAGAGTCCAGCCTACAGCTTGGAAAAGAAATCTGCAAAATCCCAGCAATGAATAAGGAAGTTGGAGAAAATTTAGATGAAGTAGAATTTCAGACAAGAAGGTTGAGGTAGAGTTTTGAGGCAATTTTAAAAACAGAAAAGCATCTGTGCATCAGAAAGTGGCAAAACTAGAAAAAAATGTCAAAAAAATGAAGTGCTACAACATGAAAAGTCATATTCACAGACTGGAAGAGGATACAACAACCAGGAATGCGGAACCATTTGAAAAGATTAGTGATCAGTAGTGTTGAGCATTCCGATACCGCAAGTATCGGGTATCGGCCGATACTTGCGGTATCGGAATTCCGATACCGAGATCCGATACTTTTGTGGTATCGGGTATCGGTATCGGATCCATAGGGATGTGTAAAATAAAGAATTAAAATAAAAAATATTGATATATTCACCTCTCCGGCGGCCCCTGGACATCACGTTGGTAACCGGCCGGCTTCTTTGTTTAAAATGAGCGCCTTTAGGACCTGAGAATGACGTCGCGGCTTCTGATTGGTCGTGTGCCGCCCATGTGACCGCCACGCGACCAATCAGAAGCCGCGACGTCATTCTCATTCACTAAACTTCTAATTCTAGGAATTGAGGACCTGCGAATGACGTCGCGGCTTCTGATTGGTCGCGTGGCGGTGGCAAAATCCTGAGTGGCAACTTCATTCCCTCCGCCAGGACATTAAAAATGGGTCGTGGCTGGGACTTCAAGCAAGATAATGACCCAAAACATACAGCCAAGGCAACAAAGGAGTGGCTCAAAAAGAAGCACATTAAGGTCATGGAGTGGCCTAGCCAGACTCCAGACCTTAATCCCATAGAAAACTTATGGAGGGAGTTGAAGCTCCGAGTTGACAAGCGGACAGCCTCACAATCTTAATGATTTACACCATCTTCCAAATTATTATGCAAATGACATTTTTATTGGATTTTCCTAAATGGTCGGTGCAAATAACAGTCAGTCTAATAAAAGTCATCACCCGTTAGAGTATACATCGAATTTTATTGAAGAAACCTCCCAATGATAACAGTATAATCTCCAAAATAAATAAAAACTCAAAATGCACTGTTCCAAATTATTAGGCACAGTAGCATTTCTAAACGTTTGATATGTTTTAATGAACTTAAAATGCTCATTTGTGGAATTTGCAGCATTAGGAGGTCACATTCACTGAACAAAAAAGCTATTTAACTCCAAAACATCCTAACAGGCCAAGTTACATGTTAACATAGGACCCCTTCTTTGATATCATTCTCACAATTCTTGCATCCATTGAACTTGTGAGTTTTTGGAGAGTTTCTGCTTGTATTTCTTTGCATGAAGTCAGAATAGCCTCCCAGAACTGCTATTTTGATGTGAACTGCTTCCCACCCTCATAGATCATTTGCTTGGTGATACTCCAAAGGTTCTCTATAGGGTTGAGGTCAGGGGAAGATGGTGGCCACACCATGAGTTTATCTCCTTTTATGCGCATAGCAGCCAATGACTCAGAGGTATTCTTTGCAGCATGAGATGGTGCATTGTCATGCATGAAGATGATTTTGCTCCTGAAAGCATGTTTCTGCTTTTTTAGACCATGGAAGAAAGTTGTCAGACACTCTATATACTTTGCATAGGTCATTTTCACACCTTCAGGAACTTATAGGGCCCTACCAGCTGTTTCCCCATGATTCCGGACCAAACATTATTCCTCCAAAGGAGAAGGAGACACAGATATAGGCATGTCATACCCTTCTAAAATCAAGAAAGGCTGGAGTAAAAATGTAAACTCACTCTACCAACACCCAGACATCTTGACAAAAAAAGAAAAAAAGAAATATCTTTAGGTAGAATGGCGATGGGTCCATTAAGAACACTTTCCTTAGAAGATGTAGTGGTACCCCCGTTGGGAGTTGTGCCAAAAAATGAACCCAATACAGGTCCGTAAATGACAACATCGACGCGGAACCAAGTACAGCACTATGTACTGTACCTCCTATTAGGAGGCAATCAGGTGGGTCAAGAATATGGTAAGGGGCACCCTAATGGCCAAAACAGACATTGAGGGGGCGTTCCGGTTACTACCTGTGCCTCCGAATAGTGTCCTCCCATGCTTCTGTGATGGAGCATACTACATAGATCGCTGTTTGCACATGGGGTGCTCCATATCCTGCTCACTATTTGAGGCGTTTAGTTGCTTCCTCGAATGTGTCGTCATGGACTTTTGTAAGGCGGCACATATTATCCATTACCTCGACGACTTCTTATGCCTGGGCCCAAAAGATTCGCCACGGTGTGGAAACACGCAGTAGTCCTCCTGTGAGAAGGAGAGAGCTGGAGGGAGAGTGGACACCCCAGAGCCGAGGGGTTAGACTGAGAAAGAAAGAAGGTGGTGCAGCTTGCTTCATGGGTGGGGTACTCTGCTGAGTAGCAGAAAATGCTACTAGGCCCAAAAGGATTTCCTGGGCCAAATGCCGTTAAAAAATAGTACTTAGGTAAACAGGTGGTGTAGCTTGCTTCATGGGTGAAGTACGCTGCTGTGTAGCACCAAATTCTACTAGGCCCAAAAGGATTTCCTGGGCTAGATACCATTTCAAAATAGTAGTTAGGTAAACAGGTGGTGTAGCTTGCTTCATGGGTGGGGTACGCTGCTGAGTAGCACCAAATTCTACTAGGCCCAAAAGGATTTCCTTGGCTAGATGCCGTTAAAAAATAGTACTTAGGTAAATAGGCGGTGTAGCTTGCTTCATGGGTTAAGTACGCTGCTGAGTAGCACCAATTTCCACTAGGCCCAAAAGGATTTCCTGGGCCAGATGCCATTAAAAATAGTACTTAGGTAAACAGGCGGTGGGTGGCTGGGCTACTCTGCTGACTAGCAGACACTGAAGCTTTGGAGCAGACCTCTGAATCCCAGGCCATAGTATGAGGAAACAACTCTGCAGATGACCCCACCCACCTGGAATTGACGATGGCAACGTCATGTAAAACTCAACAAGGGGACTAAATAAAAGAGTCTCCATTTTTTCCAAAAATTCGGCCACAGACACCACTTAAGTGGCATCTATTTCACCGTTTTTTAAAACGGTTGGTGAGGTGATTTTTAAAAATCTATTAGTCTCTCCAAGATGACACAGGGGTAGAAAAGTCCTTGCGAATCCAGGATTTGTTCATCTTGATGAACGTTAGTCTATCTACATTATCACTGGACAGCCGCGTGCGCTTATCTGTCAGCACACCACCAGCAGTGCTGAACACACGTTCAGAGAGAACGCTGGCTGCAGGGCACGACAAGTTCTCCAAGGCGTGAGTGGCGAGCTCAGGCCATTTTTCAAGATTGGAAGCCCAAAATGAGTAAGGGTCCAGTTCCACAGTCATGGCATCGATGTTGGAGATACTCTTGTACCATCCTCTCTAGGCATTGGCTGTGCATTAGACTTCTTGTCTCCTGTGGCCTTGCACCCGACCCCATCCTATAAAAAGAAAAGTCGCTCAACCCTAGTGGTGACTGGGCATCTGGTACTGGGGCACTGCGACGGACATAAGGTCTCGAAAATCTTCTGTGACCACCAAACGGAAAGGCAGCATTTCTGTAGCGAACAGCTTGCAGATGGAGAAATTCAACCTCTTAGCTTTGTCATAGCTAGGAGTAGGGTTGAGCGACTTTTCTTTTTATAGGATCGGGTCGGGTTTCACGAAACCCGACTTTTTCAAAAGTCGGGTCGAGTGAAATCGGCCGATCCTATAGAAAAGTCGGGGTCGGCCGAAACACGAAACCCAATGCAGTGCATTGGGTTTCTAATGGTTCCCAGGGTCTGAAGGAGAGGAAACTCTCCTTCAGGCCCTGGGATCCATATTTAAGTGTAAAATAAAGAATCAAAATAAAAAATATTGATATACTTACCCTCGGACGCGCCCTGGTTCTCACCGGAAGACTTCCTTCCTAAGAATGAGCGCCTGAAGGACCTTCGATGACGTCGCGGCTTGTGATTGGTCGCGTGAGCGGTCACATGGGCGTCACGCGACCAATCACAAGCCGCGACGCCATCTAAGGTCCTTCAGGCGCTGATTCTTAGGAAGGAAGGCTGCGGGTTAGAACCAGGGCGCGTCCGAGGGTGAGTATATACCTATTAGGAATATACTCACCCTCGGACGCGCCCTCGGACGCTTCCTTCCTAAGAATTAGCGCCTGAAGGACTTTAGATGACGTCGCGGCTTGTGATTGGTCACGTGACCGCCCATGTGACCGCTCACGCGACCAATCACAAGCCGCGACGTCATCGAAGGCCCTTCAGGCGCTCATTCTTAGGAAGGAAGGCTGCCGGTGAGAACCAGGGCGCGTCCGAGGGTGAGTATATCAATATTTTTTTTTTTAATTCTTTATTTTACACTTAAATATGAATTCCGATACCGATTCCCGATATCTTAAACATATCGGAACTTGGTATCGGAATTCCGATTCCAGATTCAGAAGATCGCCGACCTCATGGCCGACCCCACACAGGGGTCGGGTCGGGTTTCATGAAACCCGACTTTGCCATAAGTCGGCGACTTCTGAATCTGGCTGACCCGTTTCGCTCAACCCTAGCTAGGAGGAAATGGTCTTTTACTTGTCCACATGTGAGGGGCTAAGGGCTGGCTGCTGTGCTTAGACGGAGTTGAGTAGGGTGTCCCTGGCAAACGGCTGGTCTGTGAGGAAGGTGCAGGCGGAGATGTTATGTTGCCTTGATCAAAATGTGGTGTCGATGTCGGAGAGCGCTCAACACCATCAGGTGTTTCCACGTGCAAATGTCCTGTCGACCTGCCAATCACACTGGCTGTTGCGGGTAAAGAGGTGGAAGGTCTGCATCCAAAACCATGTGCGACTGCTGTCCCCACAGTCCCAGAGGATGAAGAGGACGTGGATGCACTTGATGGGGCAGAAGGTAGTTGGCCCGGACCACTAGGCCGCATTGTAGCACAGTGAGCTTCCCACTGCAACTTATGCCTCATATTCATGTGACGGTTCATAAAAGCCAGAGTAACACCGAACATGAGGCTACCAGAAAATATACAGGCTGAGTTCCGATGAAAAATATGCCTTTATTCATAACATGGTGGCAAATAGTTACAATAAGATATAGTAAATATATTAAAATCAGAAATGTGCGCAAGACTAAGACAAATAGATTATAATTATTCACAGCAACCCCAGAAGGAACACACTATGAAGATGGTAATATATTACTTCAACTGTGTATACACATTTACCTCTAAAGATTGATTGATTTTTACCATACTAAAGTGAACAAAGTGCATAAATCCAATATACAAAAAATATTTTATATGGACAAAGTGCATACGTGCAGAGAAAGATCACATATTCAAGGGAAAAAAACATGTGCAAAAAAATGCAGTGTTAATAAATACATATAGGGGCTGGCACAATGGAGTGCATGCCCTATACCTGGGATAAACGCTATAGTGCAAAAAAAGAGCAAAGAAGCCACACATCTAGGGCCAGAAACTATGTGCACAATCACCAAAGAGGTCACAATATAACCAAAATACGTAAACAGGAAATACTGGCACAGTGAAGCATATGTCCTATACCTGGGGAATGAGCTGGGTCCCGTCTTAGCGCACCCCAATGCGCGTTTCAGAAAAATCCTTCATCAGACCCCCTGACGAAGGATTTTTCCGAAACGCGCGTCGGAGTGCGCTAAGACAGGACCCAGCTCATTTTTTTGCACATGTTTTTTTCCCTTGAATATGTGATCTTTCTCTGCACTTATGCACTTTGTCCATATAAAATATTTTTTGCATATTAGATTTATGCACTTTGTCCATTTTAATATGGTAAAAATCAATCAATCTTTAGAGGTAAATGTGTATACACAGTTGAAGTAATATATTACCATCTTCATAGTGTGTTCCTTCTGGGGTTGCTGTGAATAATTATAATCTATTTGTCTTAGTCTTGCGCACATTTCTGATTTTAATATATTTACTAATAGCTATTGAACCCGTTCTACGCCCGGGTGGCGAGCATTTATATTGGTATATGGTCTCCATCCTGGTATGTGCTGCTCCATCCTGCGTCCCCATCCTGTCATGAGCTGCTCCATCCTGCGTCCCCATCCTGTCATGTGCTGCACCCATCCTGCACCCCCATTCTAACATGTGCTGCTCCCATCCTGCACCCCCATTCTGACATGTGCTGCTCCATCCTGCGTCCACATCCTGTCATGTGCTGCACCCATCTTGCGCCCCCATTCTGTCCTGTGTTGCACCCATCCTGCGCCCCCATTCTGGCATGTGCTGCTCCCATCCTGCGCCCCCATTCTGACATGTGCTGCACCCATCCTGCACCTCCATTCTGACATGTTCTGCACCCATCCTGCACCTCCATTCTGTCATTTGCTGCTCCCATCCTGCGCCCCCATCCTGTCATGTGCTGCTCCCATCCTGTGCCCCCGTTCTGTCATGTGCTGCTCCCATCCTTCGCCCCTGTTCTGTCATGTGCTGCTCCCATCCTGTGCCCCTGTTCTGTTATGTGCTGCTCCCATCCTGCGCCCGTTCTGTCATGTGCTGCTTCCATCCTGCACCCCCGTTCTGTCATGTGCTGCCCTATTCTGTCATGTGCTGCTCCCATCCTGCGCCCCCGTTCTGTCATGTGCTGCTCCCATCCTGCGCCACCATTCTTTAATTTGCTTCTCCCATCCATATGCCCCATACGCTGCTCCATTATGGTTGATGGCCCCCATAAGATGCTCCATAGTATATGCCCCTGTACACTGCTCCATTATGGTTTATGGCCCCCATAAGATGCTCCATAGTGTATGCCCCCCGTACACTGCTCCATAAAGGTTTATGGCCCCCATAAGATGCTCAATAGTGTATGCACCCATACACTGCTCCATAAAGGTTTATGGCCCCCATAAGACGCTCCAGTGTGTAAGCCCCCGTACACTGCTCCATAAAGGTTTATGGCCCTCATAAGAAGCTCCAGTGTGTATGCCCCCGTACACTGCTCCATAAAGGTTTATGGCCCCCATAAGACGCTCCAGTGTGTATGCCCCCATACACTGCTCCATTATGGTTTATGGCCTCCATAAGATGCTCCAGTGTGTATGCCCCGTACACTGCTCCATAAAGGTTTATGGCCCCCATAAGACGCTCCAGTGTGTAAGCCCCCGTACACTGCTCCATAAAGGTTTATGGCCCCCATAAGAAGCTCCAGTGTGTATGCCCCCGTACACTGCTCCATTATCGTTTATGGCCCCCATAAGATGCTCAATAATATATGCCCCCGTACACTGCTCCATTATGGTTTATGGCCCCATAAGATGCTCCAGTGTGTATGCCCCCATATGCTGCAGCGATATATAAAAAAAAACCATACTCACCTATCGTCGCTGGGCGCCGAGTGCTGGGGGGCCTAAGCAGGCGGGGACACCGGCGCGCTGTGGGGGTCAGGTGCCGGTATCGCCGCCAGCTCAGGCCCCCCAGCACTTGCTATATTCACCTATCCCCCGTTCCAGCGCTGCGCGCTGCCATCTTCCGGCTCCTCTGGCTGTGACTGGTCAGTCAGAGGGCAGCGCCGGCGCGCATTAAGCGCGTCATCGCGCCCTCTGAACTGTGAACATCACAGCAGAGGACCCGGGAGACGGAGCTGCACACAGTGCTAGAACGGGGGACAGGTGAATATACTCACCCTCCTGGCGCGTCCACGGTCCCTGCCTCTCCTGTGGAGATCGCGGTGTGCGTTCAGTGTTTACGCATACCGCGATCTCCTGGGAGCGTCACTCTGTGGGGGCCAGACTACGCCGGCGCTTGCGCTTGCGCAGTCTATAAAGGCTTCGGACAGAGTGACGCTCCCAGCGTTATATTATAGATATCTTATTGTAACTATTTGCCACCATGTTATGAATAAAGGCATATTTTTCATCTGAACTCAGCCTGTATATTTTCTGGTAGCCTCATGTTCGGTGTTACTCTGGCTTTGGTGCTTTCTCTGTAGTGGTTCCCACTATCTAATTTTCTCAGCACACCACGACTACCTGGGTATTATTACATATATTATAAAAAAAAATATATATATATATATATATATACAGTTAGGGCCAGAAATATTTGGACAGTGACACAAGTTTTGTTATTTTAGCTGTTTACAAAAACATGTTCAGAAATACAATTATATATATAATATGGGCTGAAAGTGCACACTCCCAGCTGCAATATGATAGTTTCCACATCCAAATCGGAGAAAGGGTTTAGGAATCATAGCTCTGTAATGCATAGCGTCCTCTTTTTCAAGGGACCAAAAGTAATTGGACAATGGACTCTAAGGGCTGCAATTAACTCTGAAGGCGTCTCCCTCGTTAACCTGTAATCAATGAAGTAGTTAAAAGGTCAGGGGTGGATTCCAGGTGTGTGGTTTTGCATTTGGAAGCTGTTGCTGTGAGCAGACAACATGCGGTCAAAGGAACTCTCAATTGAGGTGAAGCAGAACATCCTGAGGCTGAAAAAAAAGAAAAAATCCATCAGAGAGATAGCAGACATGCTTGGAGTAGCAAAATCAACAGTTGGGTACATTCTGAGAAAAAAGGAATTGACTGGTGAGCTTGGGAACTCAAAAAGGCCTGGGCGTCCACGGATGACAACAGTGGTGGATGATCGCCGCATACTTAATTTGGTGAAGAAGAACCCGTTCACAACATCAACTGAAGTCCAGAACACTCTCAGTGAAGTAGGTGTATCTGTCTCTAAGTCAACAGTAAAGAGAAGACTCCATGACAGTAAATACAAAGGGTTCACATCTAGATGCAAACCATTCATCAATACCAAAAATAGACAGGCCAGAGTTAAATTTGCAGAAAAACACCTCAAGAAGCCAGCTCAGTTCTGGAAAAGTATTCTATGGACAGATGAGACAAAGATCAACCTGTACCAGAATGATGGGAAGAAAAAAGTTTGGAGAAGAAAGGGAACGGCACATGATCCAAGGCACACCCCATCCTCTGTAAAACATGGTGGAGGCAACGTGATGGCATGGGCATGCATGGTTTTCAATGGCACTGGGTCACTTGTGTTTATTGATGACATAAGAGCAGACAAGAGTAGCCGGATGAATTCTGAAGTGTACCGGGATATACTTTCAGCCCAGATTCAGCCAAATGCTGCAAAGTTGATTGGACGGCGCTTCATAGTACAGATGGACAATGACCCCAAGCATACATCCAAAGCTACCCAGGAGTTCATGAGTGCCAAAAAGTGGAACATTCTGCAATGGCCAAGTCAATCTCCAGATCTAAACCCAATTGAGCATGCATTTCACTTGCTCAAATCCAGACTTAAGACGGAAAGACCCACAAACAAGCAAGACCTGAAGGCTGCGGCTGTAAAGGCCTGGCAAAGCATTAAGAAGGAGGAAACCCAGCGTTTGGTGATGTCCATGGGTTCCAGACTTAAGGCAGTGATTGCCTCCAAAGGATTTGCAACAAAATATTGAAAATAAAAATATTTTGTTTGGGTTATGTTTATTTGTCCAATTACTTTTGACCTCCTAAAATGTGGAGTGTTTGTAAAGAAATGTGTACAATTCCTACATTTTCTATCAGATATTTTTGTTCAACCCTTCAAATTAAACGTTACAATCTGCACTTGAATTCTGTTGTAGAGGTTTCATTTTAAATCCAATGTGGTGGCATGCAGAGCCCAACTCGCGAAAATTGTGTCACTGTCCAAATATTTCTGGCCCTAACTGTATATATTTTGATATTTTTATATCTTTGGATAAGTTTGAGGTGTTCTGTGCTTTTAAATGTAACGGTTCATGCATGAAGTACTCAAGCTAGTGATTTTTTGGCCTCTACTGAGATTTTGTTGACAAATCTTACACACAACATGAGTTGGGTCACCCTTTGCGATGTCAAAAAATGCCCAGGCTATGCAAGGCTTAGAGCCCATGCGACCTGAAGAGCCACCACGACTTCTGGTATGAGGCACAGTTGGGGATGATGATGCAGTTGTTGATGTGCTTCCAGTACTCTGTCTCTGTCCAGGAAGGCGCACCGTTACCTCATCATCAGACTCGTCTCTAGCATCCTCCTCCACCTCCTCTGCTGACCTCATGGACTGGTGGACTGGGGGTTGACAGTAAGTTCTCACACCCGTCGTCCTCAGAGCCAAATTCTTCCTGCCCCGACTGAAAAGTCAAGTTTTTGTTCCAATCAGGTATCTCAGTCTCATCATCATCTTCCTCATTGTCTCCACCAACGGGAGTTACAGTTTGGGAACGAGGGTCTACATTATGCTCTGAACCTTCTTCATCTGGGCCTGGATCTGACTCAAAAAGATTCTGGGCATCAGTGCAGGTCATTTTCTCGTCTGGATTCACAGAAGCAGACCTCTGATTCCCAGGCTATAGTATGCGTAAAGAGCTCTACAGACTCAACCATGTGTGTTACCCCATGCTCAGACAGGCAGCTGGAGACTTGGGAGCTGTGAGGAAGCAAGTGCAATTGGGGTGACAACTCTGAGGACTGGAATAGTTGTGATGTTGAAGTTTACATGGAGGAGAGCTCACTTAAACAAGCACTTGATATCCGTTCAAGCACCTGCTGTTTTTGTGCCTCATCTGGAATTTTTGGCGATGCTTGTAGCGATGGTCGTAAGAAAGAGATCATAGATTGTCCACAAAAAGAAGAAGACATCTTACTTTGGCTGGAAGATGGTCTTTCTTCTGTAGATGTTACTGTTGCTTTACCACCTACCCCACGGACACAAACTTTTTTTCCCTTTCCAACATGCCTATTCCCCTTTCCACCAGCAGCAGGCCTTTTGCCACTCATTTTAGTGCTTAACTAATTGGCAACTCTGTATCTGTAGTTGTTGGCACAACAGCCGATGGATGAAAACCGAGCAGAACTGAGTGGCCAAACTGTGGTATAGGCCCATAACTAATAACTGGATTAGATGCAGTGAAAATAGAGATACTCAGGTGGTGTAGTTAGTTTCACAGGCGGGCTACTCTGCTGACGTGCAGACACTGCTCCTAGGCCCTAAACTATTAACTGGATTAGATGCAGTGAAAATTGAGATACACAGGCGGTGTAGTTAGTTTCACAGGCGGGCTACTCTGCTGATGTGCAGACACTGCTCCTAGGCCCTAAACAATTAACTGGATTAGATGCAGTGAAAATAGAGATACACAGGCGGTATAGTTAGTTTCACAGGCGGGCTTCTCTGCTGACATGCAGACACTGCTCTTAGGCCCTAAACTATTAACTGGATTAGATGCAATGAAAATAGAGATACACAGGTGGTGTAGTTAGTTTCACAGGCGGGCTACTCTGCTGACGTGCAGACACTGCTCCTAGGCCCTAAACTACTAACTGGATTAGATGCAGTGAAAATAGAGATACACAGGCTGTGTAGTTAGTTTTACAGGCGGGCTACTCTGCTGACGTGCAGACACTGATCCTAGGCCCAAAACTCTTAACCGGGTTAGATGCAGTAAAAATTGAGAAACACAGGCGGTGTAGCTAGCATCACAGGCGGGCTACTCAAATGACTATCAGACAATGCTTCTAGCCCAAAAGGATTGGCTGAGCTAGATTACACCAAATGCTGTGACAAGCACTTGCACAGCAATGGCACAGACCTGCCTGGCAAACAGTGCTATGAACTGCTGTAACCTACACTGAAAAGGGCTGATATTACAACAAGTCCCAACTCCTCCCGACTCCCTAAACCTATCTCTCTGACAATTCGCTCCAAAAAAACACTCTTTGTCTGTATAGTGCCCACAGGAGCAGCGGTGCCGTCTAACACTAAGCTGCAGCAGTGAGGAAATGGTGGCAACGGGGAAAATGGCTGGTTCTGATAGGGCAAGGAGGACATGTGACATACACAGCCAATGACACATGCTTGTATGCATCGCATGCACTGCTGTGTGTGTGCGCACTGCTGATAGGCTGAGAGACTGCACCGCCCCACTGTAAATGCGGGAAAGAAAAAAAAATGGAGATTGGCATTATTTCAGCACAGATCTATCCCCCACCCCCCTTGCCCACTATACACTGAAACAGTCTATTAACAATGATAAACAGTTTTAATGTGCAAATCAATCTAGGCTTTTAGTGAACGAACAGTTATCGAACAGAAACTCGAACAGCCGAATTTTAAGCAAATTGTTTGGGTTCGCCAAACGACTCGAACACCGCCTAAAACAGCTCGAATTTGAAATTGGCAAACAGTTCAACTCGAACACCGCTCATCTCTACTCGACACTCATCAGTAAACAAGACTGCTTAAAATTAGTCTTCATGTATGTCTGGGCCCACTGCAACCGTTTCTTCTTGTAAACACTGTTTAGGGGTGGCCGAATAGTAGGTTTAAGCACCACAGCAAGCCTTTGAAAGATCCTACACCTTGAGGTTCGAGGGACTCCAGGGGCACCAGCAGCTTCAAATATCTGTTTGCTGCTTTGCAATGGTATTTTGGCAGCTGCTCTATTAATCCAATGAATTTGTCTGGCAGAAACCTTCCTCATTATGCCTTTGTCAGCATGAACTCTGTATGTGCTCTGTTTCAGTCACAAATCTCTTCACAGTATGATAATCACTCTTAAGTTTTCATGAAATATCTAATGTTTTCATACCTTGTCCAAGGCATTGCACTATTAAACGCTTTTCAGCAGCAGAGAGATCCTTTTTATTTCCCATATTTCTTGAAACCTGTGTCCTGCTTAATAATGTGGAACATCATTTTTAAGTTGTTTTTCTTTAATCAGAATCACCTGAAAAACTAATTATCTCATGTGTTTAAGATTGATTGCAGTGATCTATTGAGCCCCTAGATACAATACCATCCACAAGTTTATTTGAAAAACAAAACAATTAAATCTTTATGACACTTAAATCCAATTTGCATAATAATTTGGAACACAGTGTAGAGATGATCTTCAAAGAGGAGTGGACCAAAATTCCTCCTGACATGTGCGCAAACCTAATCATCAACTACAAAAACATCTGACTGCTGTTCTTGCCAACAAGGGTTTTGCCACCAATTATTAAGTATTGTTTGCCAGAGGGATCAAATACTTATTTCTCACTGCAAAATGCAAATAAATTTATATCATTTTATACAATGTGATTTTCCGGATTTTATTTATGATATTATATCTCTCAATGTTAAAATTAACCTACCCTTAAAATTATAAACTGTTCATGTCTTTGTCAGTGGGCAAACTTACAAAATCAGCAAGGAATGAAACACTTATTTCCCTCACTGTAGATGATAAAAAGGATGGAAATAATAGGGTGCTCACAAACAGCATTGAGCACAGCAGCGCTCATTTCTACATTTTCAAATGCGTTTCATGCATCATTGATATAATTTATTGGAGTTCTATTTTCTCAGTGTTCTTGCAGTTTCATGGTGAGACTGAAGGATATGATCATTCAGATTGTTTTCCATTAAAAACTGAGCTAATAAAGTTGAAATCACATTTCTATATTCTTCCATTCCTTTTCCCTGGCTCTGGAATACATATTGTATTAACCCTTGACTTCAATTCAATGCTAATGCTAACATATATACAATGCAAGTTCTTACCTAGTTTTATTAAATACGATAGGGTAGCGTAACCACGTCTGCTTCATGAAATGTATTGCTATACTGCCTGGATTTGACCTTTTCATGTTTCATAGATTGATTTCTTGGCAAATTCTGTTCTCCAGAGTTTACAGCTTCAGCAAACTGTGAGGATGACACGGTTCCCATGCGCCAATCGAAACAACAGTCCATTGGAAAGGTCATCTGCCTGTGTCATTAAAATTCATGATAACGAATTTAAAGGGAACATGAATCCGCTCAACGTGAATCAATTCTCTTGGTGATAATTGTTTTGAGAATGACAAAAAGGAATCAATAGAAATCATTCCTTTAGCGATTTTAAGATGGCTGCTCCCTGATCTTTCAGACGCTGCACACATGAGCTTGCCAACTTCTGACAATCCCAGTCTTGTGAAAGGAAAGTTCAAATAGCTTCATTGAAGTCCTGCGTAGTTTTGCATTATATTTTGGCTAAGCCTCTGCTCCGACATTGTTCATCTCCTTCTGGCAATCCCACTGTTTGATATCTGCATTTGTCCTGGAAAGCTAATATTCCTTCTCCTAGTATTGAGATAACCAGGCAGGCCTTTCACACAAAACAGTCTTTTTTCTACATGAAAGCTAAAAGGTTTTCACATGTTTGTTTCACAAGTGTGCTAAAATAAAAGAAATGTAACAAAGGTTTGCTGGATGTTAAATTATCCCTGCATACATCCATATTCTTAGACGTGCCAAGCCAGTTGCAGAATATTTGAAAAATTCAACCATGTCTTGCATTTTTGTTTTACTACTTTTTATATTTGGGATAAACTTTTTGCAGTTAGTTTCTACGTCCTTCCATGGATGAAGTTTGATCTTGGTACAATGCGTTTTTACTTGCAGCCCAGACCGTGAACTGGAGTGAACACTTCAACCTTTCTCATGGAAACCACAAAGGGCCACATTTGCTGAGCAGTGTTAGTCTGCTTAGCATATTTTAACCAAAGTTAATACATGTTTAAATGAGATAGCCAAGGTTATTCATCAGCCTTTTCAATTGGTTAATGTATCGGTTCCAGCTTTATGTCTTATTCAGGCAACATGGAGAAATGACCGGAAGTCGCATTAATCGCTTTGCAGGATGGAATGAATTGTGCCTTGTGTGGGAAGATAATGCCAAGGTTGTGTCAGCAGTTCCACTTCTGCTTTATATACCATTATTTAAGGATTTTGTATACATTGAAGATTTAAATGATTTGAGTAAATGCCCTGTAAAGATGTCTAGTCTAATTTACTCACACATTGAATCTGTTTTGTGTATAACAATGGGAGTCGTTTTCTCAGAGACTTACAAGATCTGTTTTTTATCAGATCTTAAAGGGAACCTGTCACCCCGAAAATCGCGGGTGAGGTAATCCCACCGGCATCAGGGGCTTATCTGCAGCATTCTGTAATGCTGTAGATAAGCCCCCGATGTTACCTGAAAAAGGAAAAAAAGACGTTAGATTATACTCACCCAGGGGCGGTCCCGCTGCTGGTCAGGTCGGATGGGCGTCTCCAGTCCGCTCCGGCGCCTCCTATCTTCTTTCCATGACATCCTCTTCTGATCTTCAGCCACGGCTCCGGCGCAGGCGTACTTTGCTCTGCCCTCTTGAGGGCAGAGGATAGTACTGCAGTGCGCAGGCGCCGGAAAGGTCAGAGGCCCGGCGCCTGCGCACTGCAGTACTTTGTCTGCCCTCAACAGGGCAGAGCAAAGTACGCCTGCGCCGGAGCTGTGGCTGAAGATCAGAAGAGGACGTCATGGAAAGAAGATAGGAGGCGCTGGAGCGGACCGGTGACGCCCATCCGACCTGACCAGCAGCGGGACTGCCCCTGGGTGAGTATAATATAACGTCTTTTTCTCCTTTTTCAGGTAACATCGGGGGCTTATCTACAGCATTACAGAATGCTGCACATAAGCCCCTGATGCCGGTGGGATTACCTCACCCGCGATTTTCGGGGTGACAGGTTCCCTTTAACTGTATTGTCCAAAATTAAGGTTTTCCCTTAAATAAGTGCTCTTGCTATATTTTGTATTCCATAAACCTGTGTAAATGTTATTGTAGTGTTGTGACAGTGTGTTAATAAAAAAAAACAATTGCAGTCTTCCTCAGTATCAATGCCATTTTCATCTTCGTCTGAGTCTCGTGATGGCGATTGTAACCAGCTAGATCACATTGAGCTCTGCATGTGAGACGGTAGTGATTTCTACAATGTAAGCCTATTGAGTCTTGTTCTCATACTTCATAGGTTTACACTGTAAAAGCCATTTCCAGCTGAAACTGGGCAGTATAAGCCAGAGAGTCGGAAGAGTCATCATATGACTCAGAAGAGGAGCGGAATGGCACTGGACACCGGGGAAGACCGGGGAAGATGACAATCAATATATATATTAACATGCTGACACTCCTGAATACAAACAGTACAGCTCAGGATGTACTAGTACAGGGCCTGCCCATAAACACAACACTGTACAATGTATGTACAAAATACTCCTTGTAGATAGTGATGTTCGGGTTCGCCTGAGTTTTTCTGTAAAGTTCGAGTTCGGGACCAAAGATGATGTGAACTTGCGTCCGAACCCTGAACTTGGACATTACAAATATGGGATGGGGTGGGGGGGCTGTAAAAGAAAGCATACAATTAAAAATAAACATTATAATTATACTTACCTGTCCAGCGACGCATTCTCCTGTCCCACTGTCTGCTGGCCACATCTGGTTCTGGGGCCGCTCATTACCTTCCGGCGATATTCACTGCACTTGGCAGCCATCCACTTTTTCTGGCCAGTTTTCCGGCCACTTTACAGTTCAGGTTCGCCCATCCCTACTTGTAGAGTCAAAAATTAATCGGAGTATTCTTTCATGTGCTACCTTGGTGAGCGTTCACACTATCTCACTAGACAATCTGGTAATGGGCCAGCATATAACATTTTTCTACAATATTGCTGGAACACAAAGCATACTTTGAAATGTCATATCTAATGTTGTAAGTTACATCACTGGCTTACTACAAATCAGAGAGGCATATTTATTACATAGCTGTTTAGAGTACTCAGCCAATTCTCGTTCATTTGATGTGTTTCAGATCAACGCATCTCAATTTCAGGACGTGGGTCCCAACCAAAACTCTAGCCAGATGTCATAAGGAGATTCCTAAACTAATTAACTATCAGCAAGTGACCATCAGCAGCTCCTAACAACGTCAATAATTCAGCTAACAAGGCTCTATTTGTCCACCTATGTGATGCCATTAGGACCCATCTCTCAGTCTAGCATGCGTAGCTCAGTTAGAAAGATAGCTGACACACACCACACACAAACCATTTGTTTCATAGCATAGAAAAGATTATGCATCACTAGTGAAGCCGGAGGCCTAGACCATGAACATAAGTTCACTACCAGTCACACCAGCGCCTCAGTGTGTTACTATGTGATACCAGTGTATTGTATGCTGTCATACTCTAGTCTTATAATGGCAGCACTGTGGCTAATGGTGGTAGTGTAGTTTGTGTACTTATAGGTATAAAGCTTGGTACATGCTATCTTCTGGCCCATGTAACATAATTTTTAATATCCCATCGCTTGTAATATACTACCAGCACCAGCACTGCATCCCCTGTAATTTACCGGCATCACAACTAGTAAAATAAGCATTTTCTGTGTAGAAAAATAGCTTTTTCTATGAATTGGTGTGCAGAATTTTCTGCTACATTGTAGTATGCGGTATTGTTGGTGGATATTTTACACTGCACTTTAGTATTTATTTGGTGATTTGGGGGAGGTATTTTTTTGCAGCACTATGATATTGGTTGGCACTTCTGGGAGGTATTCTGCGCAGCACTGTGGCAACTGATGCTGCTAGGAGGCATTTTGTCTACTTTTTGTTAGAAGTTATCTGAGACTGATGAAATTAATATTGTCACTGTGTAGTGGAATTTTGGGACTGCTATAGATGTACTTTGAATGCTGTGCAGTAATACTTACTTATAAACGTATTTTTTCACTTTATAAAGACTCTCCGGATTATAAGACCCACCACAAATTTTGAGAAGAAAAATAGGATTTTTTTTAAAAATAATAATAATAATAATAATAATAATAATCTTTATTTATATAGCGCCAACATATTCCGCAGCGCTTTACAGTTTAACAGTTTCAAACACAAAAGTCATAAGTAACAACGTTAACAATACAATAATTAAAGCAAAATAAGACGACCCTGCTCGTGAGAGCTTACAATCTACAATGAGGTGGGGGAGATACAAAGTACAGGTGTGTATTTACAATGATGTATTTACAATCATGGTCCAGCCATCTTCAGGGGTTGGGGAATAGATGGGGATAGTGAATGGGCTACACACACACAAACATAACATAACTTTGATTAGTGAACGTGATAGGCCGCTCTGAACAAATGTGTTTTGAGCGAGCGCCTAAAACTATGCAAATTATGGATGGTCCTAATATCTTGGGGTAGAGCATTCCAGAGGATTGGCGCAGCACGGGAGAAGTCTTGGAGTCGGGAGTGGGAGGTACGGATTAGTGCAGAGGTTAGCCGAAAGTCATTTGCAGAGCGCAGTGGTCTGTTAGGCTGATAGACAGAAATGAGGGAGGAGATGTAAGGGGGTGCCGCACTGTGGAGAGCTTTGTGGGTGAGAACAAGTACTTTGAATTGTATCCTGTAATGAATGGGTAGCCAGTGTAACGACTGGCGAAGAGCGGACGCGTCCGAGTAACGATTAGCCAGATGGACGACCCTGGCTGCTGCATTAAGGATGGACTGGAGAGGGGAAAGTCGAGTGAGGGGGAGGCCAATTAATAGAGCGTTACAGTAGTCCAGGCGGGAGTGGATCAGGGCGACCGTGAGGGTTTTAGCTGTCTCCATGGTGAGAAAAGGGCGGATTCTAGAGATGTTCTTTAGGTGTAAGCGGCACGAGCGGGCAAGAGATTGTATATGGGAGGTGAAGGAGAGATCGGAGTCAAACATAACACCCAGACAGCGCGCCTGCTGCCGGGGTGTTATTATGGTGCCACCCACGGAGAGGGAAATGTCAGATTTAGGGAGGTTAGTAGATGGTGGGAGCAGAAGAAGTTCAGTTTTGGAGAGGTTGAGTTTCAGATAGAGAGCGGACATGATGTTGGAGACTGCGGACAGACAGTCAGTGGCATTCTGTAGTACAGTGGGGGTAAGGTCAGGGGATGACGTATATAGTTGTGTGTCGTCGGCATAAAGATGGTACTGAAAGCCAAATCTGCTGATGGTCTGTCCAATTGGGGCCGTGTAGAGAGAGAACAGAAGGGGGCCAAGGACTGAGCCCTGAGGTACCCCAACAGTGAGAGGAAGAGGAGATGAAGTGGAGCCAGAGAACAGAACACTGAAGGAGCGGTCGGAAAGATAGGAGGAGAACCAGGAGAGAGCAGTGTCCTTAATGCCTAGTGACTGGAGCCTAGAGAGCAGGAGAGGGTGGTCAACAGTGTCAAAAGCTGCAGAAAGGTCGAGAAGAATGAGCAGAGAGTGGTCACCATTACGTTTTGCTGTCAGAAGGTCATTGGTCACTTTGATGAGTGCAGTTTCTGTCGAATGTAGGGGGCGGAAACCGGACTGTGAAGGGTCTAGGAGGGAGTGAGTGGAGAGGTAACGGGTAAGGCGGGAGTATATCAGGCGCTCCAAGAGTTTAGAGATGAAGGGGAGATTGGAGACCGGTCTGTAGTTGTTTGTGCAGGATGGGTCGAGGGTGGGTTTCTTTAGTAATGGAGTAATGATAGAGTGTTTGAAGGAGGAGGGGAAAATGCCAGAGGAGAGGGAGAGATTAAAGATTGCAGTTAGGTGACTTGTGACAACTGGAGAGAGAGACTGGAGGAGATGTGAGGGAATGGGGTCGGTAGTGCATGTAGTCGGACGAGAAGAGGAGAGGAGCTTGGAGACTTCTTCTTCTGTGATGGGATCGAATGTGGAGAGTGAGCCAGGGGCAATGAGGGGAGGGATGGGAGTCACTGAACTTAGTTGTTGGGAGCGGATTTCCTGACGGATATTGTCTATTTTCTCTATAAAGTGGGAGGCCAGGTCACCAGCACAAATATCTGTGATAGGGGCTTGTGCTTTTGGCCTGAGGAGGGAGTGAAAGGTGTCAAAAAGTTTCTTGGGGTTGTTGGATAGTGAGGAGATCAGAGTGGTAAAGTAGGTCTGTTTAGCGAAGTGAAGGGCAAAGTTATAGGTCCTTAACATAAATTAATTAATTAATTAATTAAATAAAGTGATGGTGCTTCTTATAATCCATGCGTCTTTTTTCTTACCAAGAGTGGGTGGCTGCGGTGAAGTGGGGACCCAGGGTCGCTGCTGGAGGAGGCAGGGGTGGGGTAATGCTGCAGGCTGCAGGCTGGGATGAAGGGGTGTCCAGCAGTGCTGCTGGTGTCTGGCGATGCAAGCCAGTGCTCTGCTGGTGTCTCTGGTGCCTGGCGGCGCTGTGGGAGTGTGCAGCGGTGCTGCTCCTGGTGTCCAGCGCTGCTGCCCTGTGCTCTGCTGGTGTCTCCGGTGCTGCAGGTGCCCGGATGGTGCTGCCTGTTGCTGCTGTGGCAGTCTCCGGTGCTGCCGGGACTCTGCCGACATTTTGTGAAAGGCAGAGCCTCAGCAGTCCCATGATTTCCTGTGGGGTGGACTACGAGAAAATGGCCACCGGTGGAACAGCGCATGCGCAGATGGAGAACTCGGCACTGAGATCTCGGTGAGTCTCCGACATCACCATAGAAGAGCAGGTGAGGTCATAGTAAAAAAAAAAAAGTTCCACCATGCAATATGGTTTATATTAGTAGGGTGTTAAAATATAGTATTATAGATGTTTTCTGAGCAAACCTATACACAGAAACAAAGGGCAAAATTCATGGTGAAGAGGTTCAAAGAAAAGTAAATGGAGAAACTTTGTGCCATTCACCCCTACCTCCTTATGCTCTGCAATAGGCATAATTGTACATTAGTGTTGTTTGGTGTGCCCTCTATGGGAGGTATTTGCAGGGCTAGACTCCTTCCAGGAGTGAGTGGTGATGTCACACACATGCTGCATGACAACCGTACTACCGGCCAGAGAGAAGGTAATGTAAAAGAAAATCTGACACTGAACAAGCTCTTGTAGGGAAAACAAACAGAATTTATTTCACTCTTTGATTAATCCTCTTGAAATTGGAGAATAAAAAATACAATATGCAATATATGGGCCTAACTTCCATAAAGCATACTCTAAAGTGCAATATAAAAGTTTGGGCATCCTTAGTCAAAATTATTGTTATTGTGAACACTTAAGCCAGTTGAAGATTAAATTATCTCTAAAAAAGCTAAAATTAAGGATGACATGTTTCCTTTGTATTTTAGGCACCACAAAATAATATTTTCATCTTTTACATTTTAAAAATTCCAAAAAGGAAAATGGGCCAATGCAAATGTTTGGGCACCCTACATGGATAGTAGGTAGAAGCTTTTTCTAGCCAGCCACAAGACTTTCAATTCTTCATTAGATCCAAGAAGTATCATTTCTACTTGCGGAGAGTGACATGTTAAGCATGTCGAGGTGAGGAGACTTAAAGCCACAATGCTCCTCTAGGAAATATGCAAATTGTCTCTTCAGAGAGAAAGAGGACTAGAACTCTAGTGCCACCTATTGGTAGTAGCAATCCTAACAGTCAATGTCGACCCTTTAATGAGCCTTGTCTCACGACCTAGGATAAAAACCAAACCAGAATCTCAATTTGCAGACACTGTGTTTGCATATTTACCAGAGGAGCATTGCAGCTTTAAGTCTCCTCAACCTCGACATGCTTAACATGTCACTCTCCGCAAGGAGAAACAATACTTCTTGGATCCAAGAAAGAATTGAAAGACTCGGATTGGATCCCGGTCAGACACCTCTCACTCAACCCAACCAGATCTCCATTTTGCACTGACGAGGGGCAGTACCCCGAAACACAGTGTCTGCAAATTGAGATTCTGGTTTGGCTTTTATCCTAAGTCATGTGACAAGGCTCGTTAAAGGGTCGACATTGACTGTTAGGATTGCTACTTCCAATAGGTGGCATTAGAGTTCTAGTCCTCTTCCTCTCTGAAGACACAATTTGCATATTTCCCAGAGGAGCATTGCGGCCTTAAGTCTCCTCACCTCGACATGCTTAACATGTCACTCTCCGCAAGGAGATATGATACTTCTTGGATCCCGGTCAGACGCCTCTCACTCAGCCAAATCAGATCTCTACTTTGCACTGACGAGGGGCAGCACCCCAAAGCACAGTCTCTGCAAATTGAGATTCTGGTTTGGCTTTTATCCTAAGTCATGTGATAAGGCTCGTTAAAGGGTCGACATTGACTGTTAGGATTGCTACTTCGAATAGGTAGCACTATAGTTCTAGTCCAATTCTTTCTTGGAAAATTCTCATAGTTCTGTGAGATTCCAGGGTTGCCATGCATGTACTGCTGTTTTAAAGTCTAGCCACAGATTTTCAATGATATTCTGATTAGGAGACTGTGAGGCCATTGTACAACCTTCAGCTTGCATTGTTTGAGGTAGTCTATTATGGATTATGACATGTGTTTAGGATCATTATCAATTTGGAGAAGCCATCCTGTTTTCACCTTCTGCTTTTTTACAGATGGTATTATGTTTGTAGCAAGAATTTGTTGATATTTCATTGAATCCATTCTTCCCTCTACCCGTGAAATGTTCAAACTGCCATTGGCTGCAACACAACCTCAAAGCAAGATTGACCACCCCATGCTTAACCCCTTTCTGACCTCGGACGGAATAGTACATCTGAGGTCAGAACCACCGCTTTGAAGTGGGCTCTGGCGGTGAGCTCGCATCAAAGCTGGGACATGTCAGCTGTTTTGAACAGCTGACATGTGCCCGCAATTGTGTCGGGTAGAATCGCAATTCACCCGCCGCTATTAATTAGTTAAATGCCACTGTCAAATGCTGACAGCGGCATTTAACTAGCGCTTCCGACCATTGGGCCGGAAATGAACGTATTGCTGACCTCGTCACGTGATTAGGGGCCAGCGATGCGTTGGCATGCAACCAGATGTCTATTGAAGACCTCTATGGTTGTTGATTCTGGCTTGCTTTGAGCGCCACCCTGTGGTCGGCGCTCATAGCAATGCAGTAAATCTACTACATAGGAGCGATCTATGCTTCGCTCCTATGTAGCAGAGCCGATCGAGTTGTGCCAGCTTCTAGCCTCCCATGGAGGCTATTGAAGCATGGCAAAAGTAAAAAAAGTTTTAAAAAAGATGAAAAGAAAAATATATATAAAAGTTTAAATCACCCCCTTTCGCCTCATTCAAAATAAAACAATAAAAAAATCAAACCTACACATATTTGGTATCGCCGTGTTCAGAATCGCCCGATCTATAATAAAAAAGTAGGATTAACCTGATTGCTAAACGGCGTAGCGAGAAAAAAAATTGAAATACCAGAATTATGTGTTTATTTGGTCACTGCGACATTGCATTAAAATGCAATAATGGGCGATCAAAAGAATGTATCTGCACCAAAATGTTATCATTAAAAATGGCAACATAGATCTAAAAAAATAAGCCCTCAACCAACACCGGATCACGAAAAATGGAGACGCTACGGGTATCGGAAAACTGTGCTTTTTTTTATAGCAAAGTTTGGAATTTTTTTTTACCACTTAGATAAAAAAGTATTGACCTGGAGAATCATAATGGCGGCAGGTCAGTTTTAGCATTTAGTGAACCTAGCAAAAAAGCCAAACAAAAAACAAGTGTGCGATTGCCCTTTTTTTTGCAATTTCACCTCACTTGGAATTTTTTTCCCGTTTTCTAGTACATGACATGCAAAAACCAATGATGTCTTTCAAAATTAAAACTTGTACCACAAAAAATAAGCCCTCACATGGCCATATTGACAGAAAAATTAAAAAGTTATGGCTCTGGGAAAGAGGGGAGCGGAAAACAAAAACGCAAAACCAAAAAAAGCTAGGGTCATGAAGGGGTTAAATGCTGGGGAGATGTTCTTTTCCTGAAATTCTGGGCCCTTTTTCTCCACATATACCTTCGATTATTGAGGACAGAGATGTATTTCAACCTCATTGGTCCACATGACTTGTTTCCAAAATGCATCAGGCTTGTTTAAATGTTCTTTTGCTTATTTATGACACTGAACTTTATGGTGAGGAAACAGGACATGTTCTCTTCTGATGACTCTTCCCTGAAGGCCATGTTTGTGCAGGTATCTCTGAACAGTAGAACAATGTACCACAACTCCAGAGTCTGCTAAATCTTTATGAAGGTCTTTTTCAGTTAAGTGGGGGTTCTGATCTGCCTCTCTAGTAGTGAAGAGCGAGTATACTCATTACTCAGGTGGTCTCCGAGTATTTGCGAGTGCTCGGAGATTTAGTTTTTGTCGCCGCAGCTGCATTATTTATGGCTGCTAGCCAGCCTGAGTACATGTGGGGGTTGCCTGGTTGTTACAGAGCCATCTGTAATTGTGGCCTCTGTTCACACAGGATGCATTTGGGAGGCAATGGGCAGCCTGCCTGATCTAAAAGAATGGGCGTTGGTAATAGGCTGTTAGCCGGATTACCTGTGTGAATTATGCGGCAAACAGATTGGAGATTTTTTTGTGTGCACTTGTATACTAAACGATCACCCCCTCCATGGCTTGGTACGCTAAGGGTATGTGCCCACGCTGCGGCTTGGTGTGTGGATTTTTCCGCACTGATTTTGATAAATCCGCAGGGCAAAAACACTGCGTTTTTCCTGCAGATTTATCGCGGATTTTCTGCAGTTTTTGTGCGGATTCTACTGCGGTTTTACACCTGCGTTTTTTTAATATGGAGCAGGTGTTAAACCGCTGCGGATTCTGCACAAAGAATTGACATGCAGCGTTTCCGCGTGTTTTTTTCCGCAGCATGTGCACAGCGTTTTTTGTTTTCCATAGGTTTACATGGTACTGTACACCGCATGAAAAACTGCTGCGGATCCGCAGCGTCAAATACGCTGCAGATCCACAGTAAAGACTGCAACGTGTGCGCATACCCTAAGAGTGATTGCTCTATTGGTATTGCTGCACCTTGTGTTGTTGCCTTAATTACTTGGGTGCACTGCATCCGGATAGCGCATTTGTTTTGAGCCCTAGGCAGGTAAGCATCGCTGCCTTTTTTCTGTGATTTTTGTTCGAATACACACAAAGGAAATGCATATGTGTATAACAAAACATATGTAATTGCAATTATTTTATGGGAGAAATTCTTTATTTTCAAGGGTGGCACCACTTTCGGCCATGACTGCATACTGCTATATATATTACATTCAACAACTTCAGAAAATAGTATCTAAAAATGCTAGTCTTTTTTCATTAACAATTACCATAGTCCTGGTTGTGACACAATTGTCACTTGATTGGTGCTGCTCAAAAACACAGCAGCATAAATCAGAACCTGTCTGTACAGTTGCAACCAGTTATATTTCAGAATGTTTCCGAGAAAACATAGCTTGGACAATGGGGCACGAGCCATCGGCAGAGATGAGATTAGTCGGGCAGCGCCACTCTCCAGCTTTTCCCAATGCTGCTAGAGATCATAAACAGGTCTAGTCCCACTGGACAAGTCTAGTCTCAGCATATGGTCCCTGGCCAACTCTTATACTATATTTACAGAGGGTTTCTGTGAAAAATATAACTTACTTCAATTATGCAGCCAGGCTCTGATTCATGCTGCACAATATTGTGCCCAAATGCTAAATCTATATATATAATTGTCTAAGGGTTTTTCCGTCTGTCTGTCTGTCTGTCTGTCCTGGAAATCCCACGTCCCTGATTGGTCGATGCCGCCAGGCCTCGACCAATCAGCGACGGGCACAGTATCGACGTAGAAATCCCGCGTCTCTGATTGGTCGAGGCCGCCAGGCCTTGACCAATCAGCGACGGGCACAGCGACGATGATGTCATAAAGGACGTAGACATCCCGCGCCTCTGATTGGTCGAGGCCACCAGGCCTCGACCAATCAGCAATGGGCACAGTATCGACGTACATGTCATAATAGTTGCCATGGCGACGATGATGTCATAAAGGTTGCCAGGCCTCGAGCAATCAGCAACGGGCACAGCATGGCGACGATGATGTCACAATGGTTGCCTCGACCAATCAGCGACGGGCACAGTCTGCCGCGAATTCGCCTCGACCAATCAGCGACGGGCACAGTATCGACGTAGATGTCATAATGGTTGCCATGGCGACGATGATGTCATAAAGGTTGCCTCGACCAATCAGCGACGGGCACAGTCTGCCGCGAATTCTGGAATCATCATTGTCCATATACTACGGGGACATGCATATTCTGGAATACCCGATGCGTGAGAATCGGGCCACAATCTAGTATATGTATAAACAGCATAAGTATTTTATAATATACAGTACAGACCTAAAGTTTGGACACACCTTCTCATTTAAAGGGAACCTGTCACCCCGTTTTTTCAGATTGAGCTATAAATACTATTAAATAGGGCCTGCGCTGTGCGTTACTATAGTGTATGTAGTGTACCCTGATTCCCCACCTATGCTGAGAAATACATTACCAAAGTCGCCGTTTTCGCCTGTCAATCAGGCTAGTCTGGTCAGGTGGGCGTGTTCACAGCGTTCTTTTCTTCCCCAGCTTTCCGTTGGTGGCGTAGTGGTGTGCGCATGTCCAAGTTCCGAATTCCCTGCGCCCACGTGAAGACACAGTGCGCGATCTGCGCTGTCATCCCTTTCATCGGTGGGGGCGGCCATCTTCCTGGGGCCGCGCGTGCGCAGATGGAGTGCTCTGCTGCACGGGGCTTCAGGAAAATGGCCGTGGGATGCCGCGCGTGCGCACAAGACATCGCGGTGGCCATTTTCCCAAAGCCGAGTTTGCGCGCTGTGTCTTCACGTGGGCGCAGGGAATTCGGAACTTGGACATGCGCACACCACTACGCCACCAACGGAAAGCTGGGGAAGAAAAGAGCGCTGTGAACACGCCCACCTGACCAGACCAGCCTGATTGACAGGCGAAAACGGCGACTTTGGTAATGTATTTCTCAGCATAGGTGGGGAATCAGGGTACACTACATACACTATAGTAACGCACAGCGCAGGCCCTATTTAACAGTATTTATAGCTCAATCTGAAAAAACGGGGTGACAGGTTCCCTTTAAAGATTTTTCTGTATTTTCATGACTATGAAAATTGTACATTCAAACTGAAGGCATCAAAACTATGAATTAACACATGTGGAATTATATACTTAACAAAAAAGTGTGAAACAACTAAATTATGTCTTATATTCTAGGTTCTTCAAAGTAGCCACCTTTTGCTTTGATCACTGCTTTGCACACTCTTGGCATTCTCTTGATGAGCTTCAAGAGGTAGTCACCTGAAATGGTCTTCCAACAATCTTGAAGGAGTTCCCAGAGATGCTTAGCACTTGTTGGCCCTTTTGCCTTCACTCTGCGGTCCAGCTCACCCAAAACCATCTCGATTTGGTTGAGGTCTGGTGACTGTGGAGGTCAGGACATCTGGCGTGGCACCCATCACTCTCCTTCTTGGTCAAATAGCCCTTACACAACCTGGAGGTGTGTTTGGGGTCATTGTCCTGTTGAAAAATAAATGGTGGTCCAACTAAACGCAAACCAGATGGAATAGCATGCCACTGCAAGATGCTGTGGTAGCCATGCTGGTTCAGTATGCCTTCAATTTTGAATAACTCCCCAGCAGTGTCACCAGCAAAGCACCCCCACACCATCACACCTCCTCCTCCATGCTTTACGGTGGGAACCTGGCATGTAGAGTCCATCTGTTCACCTTTTCTGCATCGCTCAAAGACACAGTGGTTGGAAACAAAGATCTCAAATTTTGATTCATCAGACCAAAGCACAGATTTCCACTGGCTTAATGTCCATTTCTTGTGTTCTTTAGCCCAAACAAGTCTCTTCTGCTCGTTGCCTGTCCTTAGCAGTGTTTTCCTAGCAGCTATTTTACCATGAAGGCCTGCTGCACAAAGTCTCCTCTAAACAGTTGTTGTAGAGATGTGTCTGCTGCTAGAACTCTGTGTGGCATTGACCTGGTCTCTAATCTGAGCTGCTGTTAACCTGCAATTTCTGAGGCTGGTGACTCGGATAAACTTATTGTCATACCCTCATCTGCAGGTCCTGTCTCCGCTGCGAAGGGAGACTGGCACCTTTCATGCAGCTACACTGATACTGCTCACCCTGTTCGTGGCTCCAGACGATCAGCGGCTCTTTTCTCTGCTAAGAAACTGCATCCTATTGGCAGGTCTCCTGGAAATGCTCTTAGGAGGCGCGCCCCGCTTCCTGCACATACTTAAAACAGCAGAGCACCTGTTCTCTATTAAGGCTCTCTGTGCTATGATGCTCTGTGCATAAAATGCATCCTCCTCTTATGGGAGGTGCCTGGGCAATGTGTTCATTCTGTTGTTCGTGGCCTACTGCTCAGGCCACACTCTGCTGTGCTCTGCAAACTGTAGTTAATTACTTTCGGATTTCTATTTCCTCTGTCTCCTCAGAATCCTCCGCTGGCAGTTCCCTATTCTGGATCCTTCTGGACTCTCCTAATTCCACTCCAGGCTGACTAAGCTGCTCCTCATGGAACCATCCAGATATTGCTGCCGGCCGGATCAGCCTTTCCGACACTATACAGAGCTTCCAGGATTCTCTCCACTGACAGAGCCTGAATTCCATAGTCTTGTTAAGATGGTCTGTATGGGTCATTCCTCTGGTCCGAGTACTGCGGCATTTAGGCCATCTGGTGTTGTGACGGTGGAATCCCTGTATATGGGTACACCTTGCACGGTGCTCCATTACATGGTTCAGTGTTGTGGTCCAGAGGGTTCTTCTCTCAGGCACCTCTTTCTGTTTGTTAAAGCTTCCTTTAAATAAATACCTTTGCTTTTTGGAATCTCATTCTCCTGTCTCTTCTGTACCGGGTATACAGCTACCATTGCTCCAACAGTGGTCTAGTGAGTCCACTATACTTCAACACGCCCTGTGGGCGTAACACTTATCATCAGAAGCAGAGGTGACTTTTGGTCTTCTTTTCCTGGAGTGGTCCTGATGTGAGCCAGGTTCTTTGTAGCGCTTGATGTTTTTTGACACTGCACTTGGTGACACTTTTAAAGTTTTCCCAATTTTTCGGACTGACTGACCTTCATTTCTTAAAGTAATGATGGCCACTCATTTTTCTTTATTTAGCTGCTCTTTCTTGCCATAATACAAATTCTAACAGTCTATTCAGTAGGACTATCAGCTGTGTATCCACCAGACTTCTGCACAACACAACTGATGGTCCCAACCCCATTTATAAGGCAAGAAATCCCACTTTTTAAACCTGACAGGGCACACCTGTGAAGTGAAAACCATTTCCGGTGACTACCTCCTGAAGCTCATCAAGAGAATGCCAAGAGTGTGCAAAGCAAAAGGTGGCTACTTTGAAGAACCTAGAATATAAGACATAATTTCAGTTGTTTCACACTTTTTGTTAAGTATATAATTCCACATGTGTTAATTCATAGTTTTGATGACTTCAGTGTGAATGTACAATTTTCATAGTCAAGAAAATAGAGAAAAATCTTTAAATGAGAAGGTGTGTCCAAACATTTGGTCTGTACTGTACATGTAATAAGAATGTTCCAGGTCCTAAACAGATTAGGAAGCTGCGGTATCATCCCCACCCACATTTATGCCGTGTAAGGCTAAAAGAAATAGTGTCCTCATTTAGCCCATATGGGGGGGCTACTTATGTCTGCACCACTGCTTCCTCTACTTTTCATATACTGTAATATATTAAGATAATCTGATCTGCTCACAATGTTATGGCAAACATATTTTTATATTGCTTATTTCAATCTATTTATTTATTGTGTTAACTCTAGAAAACTGACTCTCATGGTGCAATTCATTATACAGCTGATATTTGACAATTTGCATAATTTAAAGATTTTATTTGATTTTTATTTTATGCAGTTTGTTATTTACTCTCCAGGCCACCAGGGGGAGCATTTGATCCTATTTACTAGGTGACTCCCCATATATATGGCAGTTTGGAGGGAAACTTAGTCAGTTCTAGCCAGGAAACAGACTGGAGAAGTCTGAGGCAGAAGAGGGTTTACGGAGCTGTGTAGCCGCAGTGCTGCAGTTCCTGGAAAAAGATATACAGAAAGCCGAATATATTGCAGTGATCATGTAGGACAGCGAAGCACAGGAAAGGTTACCAGTGGGAGACCAGCCACGAGCAGGCTGCCTCCTGCTGAGGCGCAGAGACCGGTAGCCAGAGCACCATGGTTGTAAGGCCCTCCACGACTTACATCAGAGATTGGCAGGACAGCTGAACTCCAAGTTACCTGTCCGTCTTAATACCCAGGAGACACGGTGACACCTATAGAGCCCGGGGCGTGCTAGAGTTCCTATAAACAGACTCAAGTCACCAGTCATACAGGTTATGTCCTATCCTATACGGGGGACAGAGAGAGAACACCTGGATAAGGGGACTCCTAACTTGCCTCCAAGGCGGCCGGACCCTGCCTGCCCTGTGATCTGGTACCCTGGACGGTGACTGCCTGAAGTCTTTAGTAAACAAGGTAAAGAGACTGAAAACCTGCATCCTCGATCTTTACTGCACCATTCGCCATCTTCCATCTACACACCGGGAGCCCTGGGGATATACTTCACCTGTGGGAAGGTATACCATCTAGCTGCCATAACATCACCCCAGAGGACCCCTTAAAGCAGCGATGGTCCACACTGAACGAATACCACAGGTGGCATCACGAACATAAACTTTATTCCCTTTAAAGACCTTTTCCCTTTTACATGGGCGCTCAGGGCCACGGACTGGGTCACCACCGTATCATCTACCTGTGAATACCGAACCTGGTACACCGAGCACCCAACGGCCCTGGCAGGGCGACTCACTTTGGTTTTCTTAACATTTTCAAATATGTAAGTATATATTTTTTTTCATACCTACCATGTAATTCACAGTATTTTTAAAGAGCAACTAAACTTTCTTTTTTTAAATAATTTTGTCCATCATGGAAGCTTATGGAATGTTTGCAAATCACTTTTTTAGAGGATTTCTCTTCATTACTGTAAAAAAAATGCATATAGGTGGTTCCAAACCTCTACTTTTCCCCAGTATATTTACAATTTTATCTGCATTAATGTCAGAATGTTTTCATTTGGAGTACAGATCATGGCAGTGAAACGATCATCTCAACACCTGTGTCTAAGTAATTCTGGGGGAGACCACAGCATGAGATTGTTCTGATAATCACACCACTCAGAGGAGGACACAAGTGCTGACTAGAAATGATTAAATCTGCAAATACTAAGGGGGGATAAAAGGGAGTGTGAGGCAGTGACTTATGTCACAGGTAGGGGTCGTTGTGTGTTCTCTCCAGGTTGTACATGGAGACAGATAAAGTCCATAGGCGTGCATGGTAGTTACGGATTTCCGGTCTGGGTTTTCCATGTAGCTGGAAGCCACAGGTTTGTCTGTTAAAAATCCTGCAGTAAAGGGTATGGGTTGTCAGGTGTCAGGTGCAATATCAGTGTCAGTCTGGGTGTGCTGTTGTGCAGAGCAGAGGCCTGCAGAGCGCTAGCTGTGTATGAAGCAGCACAGGCTGGTGGAACCAGCAGCTATGGTAGCTGAATAGCCTGGCACCTGCAGCGTATACAGCAATGCAAGTCATCCATGATAGCTGGTTTCAAATGTGGACAGTCCTGTGCCCGGAGCTGTACCGAAGGTGGACACCCACGGGAACTAGTCAGAGGAGGACTGGCATGTGTAATGTCTGCAACATGTGAAGCTGTGTTTGGAGACTGTAATATGGAGTGTGGTTGCCCCATGAATACTGGACAAGGAGAGGTCTGGCGTGTTTAGGGACTGCAATCTAAAAGCCATATGATGTGTAGTGCTATGAAATGGGCACTGAGACGAGATGCAACTGTGTGTATTGAACTTTGATGACGTGAAATGCTATACACCTTTATGTGTGAAGCAACACATTAAAGAGACTTTTGTGTATGAACTTTGTGGGTCACTGCCTCTTCATTGTGTCTGGTGCTACCACATCACTACAGGGGAAATAGAATGTTATGTATGGTTCAGCCATCTGTTATGAACTGGTGATTCAGAAACACAATGGACCTGGTGGTTAAGAGCACACAAAGTGACCTGATAGTTACTAATAACATAGGACGAGCTCTGAGACGTGGGAACTCTGCTGACCGCAATCCCTAATCCTATCACACAACACTAGAGGTAGCCGTGGAGCGCTCCTGACCAGACCTAGGCGCCTCGGGCACAGCCTGAGAAACTAGCTAGCCCTGAAGATAGAAAGATAAGCCTACCTTGCCTCAGAGAAGATCCCCAAAGGAAAAGGCAGCCCCCCACATATAATGACTGTGAGTAAAGATGAAAATACAAATGCAGAGATGAAATAGGTTTTAGCAAAGTGAGGCCCGACTTACTGAATAGACCGAGGATAGGAAAGATAGCTTTGTGGTCAGCACAAAAACCTACAAACAACCACGCAGAGGGCGCAAAAAGACCCTCCACACCGAATAACGGTACAGAGGCGCTCCCTCTTCGTCCCAGAGCTTCCAGCAAGCAAGACAAATCAATATAGCAAGCTGGACAGAAAAAATAGCAAACAAAAGTAACACAAGCAGAACTTAGCTTATGCAGGGCAGACAGGCCACAAGAACGATCCAGGAGAGAGCAAGACCAATACTGGAACATTGACTGGAGGCCAGGAACAAAGAACTAGGTGGAGTTAAATAGAGCAGCACCTAACGACCTAACCTCGTCACCTGAGGAAGGAAACTCAGAAGCCGCAGCCCCACTCACATCCACCAAAGGAAGCTCATGGACAGAACCAGCCAAAGTACCACTCATGACCACAGGAGGGAGCTTGACCACAGAATTCACAACAGTACCCCCCCTTGAGGAGGGGTCACCGAACCCTCACCAGAGCCGCCAGGCCGACCAGGATGAGCCAAATGAAAGGCACGAACCAGATCAGCAGCATGAACATCAGAGGCAAAGACCCAGGAATTATCTTCCTGACCATAACCCTTCCACTTAACCAGGTACTGGAGTTTCCGTCTCGAAATACGAGAATCCAAAATCTTCTCCACTATATACTCCAACTCCCCCTCAACCAAGACCGGGTCCAGGAGGATCAACAGATGGAACCACAGGTGCCACGTATCTCCGCAACAATGACCTATGGAATACATTATGGATGGAAAAAGAAGCTGGAAGGGTCAAACGAAAAGACACAGGATTAAGAACCTCAGAAATCCTATACGGACCAATGAAACGAGGCTTAAACTTAGGAGAGGAAACTTTCATAGGAATATAACGAGACGACAACCAAACCAAATCCCCAACACGAAGTCGGGGACCCACACAGCGCCTGCAGTTAGCGAAACGTTGAGCCTTCTCCTGGGACAATGTCAAATTGTCCACTACATGAGTCCAAATCTGCTGCAACCTATCCACCACAGTATTCACACCAGGACAGTCTGAAGACTCAACCTGCCCTGAAGAGAAACGAGGATGGAAACCAGAATTGCAGAAAAATGGCGAAACCAAAGTAGCCGAGCTGGCCCGATTATTAAGGGCGAACTCAGCCAAAGGCAAAAAGGACACCCAATCATCCTGATCAGCAGAAACAAAACATCTCAGATATGTCTCCAAGGTCTGATTGGTTCGTTCAGTTTGGCCATTTGTCTGAGGATGGAAAGCCGAGGAAAAAGACAAATCAATGCCCATCCTAGCACAAAAGGCTCGCCAAAACCTCGAAACAAACTGGGAACCTCTGTCAGAAACGATGTTCTCCGGAATGCCATGTAAACGAACCACATGCTGGAAAAACAATGGCACCAAATCAGAGGAGGAGGGCAATTTAGACAAGGGTGCCAAATGGACCATCTTAGAGAAGCGATCACAAACCACCCAAATGACTGACATCTTTTGAGAGATGGGGAGATCCAAAATAAAATCCATAGAGATATGTGTCCATGGCCTCTTCGGGACCGGCAAGGGCAAAAGCAACCCACTGGCACGAGAACAACAGGGCTTAGCCCGAGCACAAATCCCACAGGACTGCACAAACGAACGCACATCCCGCGACAGAGATGGCCACCAAAAGGATCTAGCCACCAAATCTCTGGTACCAAAGATTCCAGGATGACCAGCCAACACCGAACAATGAACCTCAGAGATAACTCTACTCGTCCATTTATCAGGGACAAACAGTTTCTCCGTTGGGCAACGGTCAGGTCTATTAGCCTGAAATTTTTGCAGCACCCGCCGCAAATCAGGGGAGATGGCAGACAAAATTACCCCCTCTTTGAGAATACCCGCCGGCTCAGGCAAACCCGGAGAGTCGGGCACAAAACTCCTAGACAGGGCATCCGTCTTCACATTTTTAGAGCCCGGAAGGTACGAAACCACAAAGTCAAAACGGGAGAAAAACAGCGACCAACGAGCCTGTCTAGGATTCAACCGTTTGGCAGACTCGAGATAAGTCAAGTTCTTGTGATCAGTCAAGACCACCACGCGATGCTTAACTCCTTCAAGCCAATGACGCCACTCCTCGAATGCCCACTTCATGTCCAGCAACTCTCGATTGCCAACATCATAATTACGCTCAGCAGGCGAAAACTTCCTGGAAAAGAAGGCACATGGTTTCATCACCGAGCCATCAGAACTTCTTTGCGACAAAACAGCCCCTGCTCCAATCTCAGAAGCATCAACCTCGACCTGGAACGGGAGCGAAACATCTGGCTGGCACAACACAGGGGCAGAAGAAAAACAACGCTTCAACTCCTGAAAAGCTTCCACAGCAGCATAAGACCAATTGACCACATCAGCACCCTTCTTGGTTAAATCAGTCAACGGTTTAGCAATACTAGAAAAATTATTCATGAAGCGACGATAAAAATTAGCAAAGCCCAGGAACTTTTGCAGACTCTTCAGAGATGTCGGCTGAGTCCAATCATAAATGGCCTGAACTTTAACAGGGTCCATCTCGATAGTAGAAGGGGAAAAAATGAAACCCAAAAATGAAACCTTCTGAACACCAAAGAGACACTTGGTCAAAGTGTCACCTTCACAAACAAAGAATTCGCACGCAGGACCTGGAACACCATTCTAACCTGCTTCACGTGCGACTCCCAATCATCCGAGAAGACCAAAATATCATCCAAGTATACAATCAGGAATTTATCCAGGTACTCTCGGAAGATGTCATGCATAAAGGACTGAAATACAGATGGAGCATTGGAAAGCCCGAATGGCATAACCAGGTACTCAAAATGGCCCTCGGGCGTATTAAATGCTGTTTTCCATTCATCGCCCTGTTTAATACGCACAAGATTATACGCACCACGAAGATCTATCTTGGTGAACCAACTAGCCCCCTTAATCCGAGCAAACAAATCAGACAGCAGCGGCAAGGGGTACTGAAATTTGACTGTGATTTTATTTAGAAGGCGGTAATCAATACAAAGTCTCAACGAACCATCCTTCTTGGCCACAAAAAAGAACCCTGCCCCCAATGGCGACGACGACGGGTGAATATGACCCTTCTCCAAGGATTCCTTTACGTAACTCCGCATAGCGGCGTGCTCAGGTACAGACAAATTAAACAGTCGAACTTTAAGAAACTTACTACCAGGAAACAAATCGATAGCACAATCGCAATCCCTATGCGGAGGTAGGGCACTGGACTTGGGCTCATCAAATACATCCCAGTAATCTGACAAGAACTCTGGGACCTCAGAAGGGGTGGATGATGAAATAGACACAAATGGAACATCACCATGTACCCCCTGACAACCCCAGCTGGACACAGACATAGATTTCCAATTCAATACTGGGTTATGGACTTGTAGCCATGGCAACCCCAACACGACCACATCATGCAGATTCTGCAACACCAAAAAGCGAATATCCTCCTGATGCGCAGGAGCCATGCACATGGTCAGTTGGGTCCAATACTGAGGCTTATTCTTGGCCAAAGGCGTAGCATCAATTCCTCTCAATGGAATAGGATGCCGCAAGGGCTCCAAGAAAAACCCACAACGCCTAGCAAACTCCAAGTCCATCAAATTCAGGGCAGCGCCTGAATCCACAAATGCCATGACAGAATAGGATGACAAAGAGCAGATCAAAGTAACGGACAAAAGAATTTTCGACTGTACCGTACCAATGGTGGCAAACCTAGCGAAACGCTTAGTGCGTTTAGGACAATCGGAGATAGCATGAGTGGAATCACCACAGTAAAAACACAGCCCTTTCCGACGTCTGTGTTCTTGCCGTTCAGCTCTGGTCAAAGTCCTATTACATTGCATAGGCTCAGGTTTATGCTCAGATAATACCGCCAAATGGTGCACAGTTTTACGCTCACGTAAGCGTCGATCGATCTGAATGGCCAAAGACATAGACTCATTCAGACCAGCAGGCATAGGAAATCCCACCATGACATCCTTAAGGGCTTCAGAGAGACCCTTTCTGAAGATTGCTGCCAGAGCACATTCATTCCATTGTGTGAGCACAGACCACTTCCTAAACTTCTGACAATATATCTCTACCTCATCCTGACCCTGACACAGAGCCAGCAAGATTTTCTCTGCCTGATCCACTGAATTAGGTTCATCATAAAGCAACCCGAGCGCCAGAAAAAACGCATCAATATCACATAATGCAGGATCTCCTGGCGCAAGGGAAAATGCCCAGTCTTGAGGGTCGCCACGTAATAAAGAAATAATGATCTTTACTTGTTGAACTGGGTCACCAGAGGAGCGGGGTTTCAAAGCCAGAAATAGTTTACAATTATTTTTGAAATTCAGAAACTTAGCTCTATCTCCAGAAAATAACTCAGGAATAGGAATTTTAGGTTCTAACATAGGATTCTGAACCACTAAATCTTGAATGTTCTGTACACTTATAGTGAGATTATCCATCAAAGAGGACAGACCTTGAATGTCCATGTCTACACCTGTGTTCTGAACCACCCTGATGTAAAGGGGAAAAGAAAGACAAAACACAGTGCAAAGAAAAAAAAATGGTCTCAGAACTTCTCTTTTCCCTCTATTGAGAAGCATTAGTACTTTGGGCCTCCAGTACTGTTATGAACTGGTGATTCAGAAACACAATGGACCTGGTGGTTAAGAGCACACAAAGTGACCTGATAGTTACTAATAACATAGGACGAGCTCTGAGACGTGGGAACTCTGCTGACCGCAATCCCTAATCCTATCACACAACACTAGAGGTAGCCGTGGAGCGCTCCTGACCAGACCTAGGTGCCTCGGGCACAGCCTGAGAAACTAGCTAGCCCTGAAGATAGAAAGATAAGCCTACCTTGCCTCAGAGAAGATCCTCAAAGGAAAAGGCAGCCCCCCACATATAATGACTGTGAGTAAAGATGAAAATACAAACGCAGAGATGAAATAGGTTTTAGCAAAGTGAGGCCCGACTTACTGAATAGACCGAGGATAGGAAAGATAGCTTTGCGGTCAGCACAAAAACCTACAAACAACTACGCAGAGGGCGCAAAAAGACCCTCCGCACCGACTAACGGTACGGAGGCGCTCCCTCTGCGTCCCAGAGCTTCCAGCAAGCAAGACAAATCAATATAGCAAGCTGGACAGAAAAAATAGCAAACAAAAGTAACACAAGCAGAACTTAGCTTATGCAGGGCAGACAGGCCACAAGAACGATCCAGGAGAGAGCAAGACCAATACTGGAACATTGACTGGAGGCCAGGAACAAAGAACTAGGTGGAGGTAAATAGAGCAGCACCTAACGACTTAACCTCGTCACCTGAGGAAGGAAACTCAGAAGCCGCAGCCCCACTCACATCCACCAAAGGAAGCTCATGGACAGAACCAGCCGAAGTACCACTCATGACCACAGGAGGGAGCTTGACCACAGAATTCACAACAGCCATCATCACAATAAGGGTTTTCATATTAAGCTGCCTGATCCAGTCATTAGCCAGGATCTGTATAAGTGCAGTCAGCGTGCGATATTGGGTGCATGGAGGATGTGAAGACATATGATTAGGCAGGAGCAGATTATGATAAATATTTAGGAGGGAACAGGTGAGAGTTAGATTAGTGAGTTGAGGTGATAGACCTGCCTAAACAGATGTGTTTTTAAAGTACACTTAAAAACATGGGGGCTACATATTAGTCAGATCAGATAATCTGAGATAGTGCATTCTAGAGAACTAGCACAGCACAAGAGAAGTCTTGGAGATGGAGGTGCAAAGTTCTGATTGTGGAGGGTTTTAGTCTTAGATCATATGTGTTGGTTTCATGGTTTTGCACCCGATATCTTTTTTGCCATGGCTGTTGCTGACATGATATAGCTTTCTAGTACCGGCTTTCCTGAAGATTATGGATTTAGTTGGGGCAGTGCCGTCCATATGCTATTTTCTCTCTTTTATTCGTTTTAGTCTTAGATCAGTTTGCAGAACAGAGGGCACAAGTAGGGTTATAGACAAAAATGAGGAAAGAGATATAGTGTGGTGCAGAACTGTGGAGAGCTTTGTGGGTGAGAGATGAGTTTGCATTGCATTCTGTAGTGAATGGGTAACCAGCACAGTGACTGGAACAAGGTGGAAGCATCAGTGAAGCGACCTGATAGAAATAGGATCCAGGCTGCTGCATTCAAGATGGTTTGGGGAGGGAAAAGTTTGGTTAGAGGGAGACCGATCAGAAGAGAGTTGCAGTCGTCCAGATGAGAGTGAATAAGAGAAACAGTAAGAGTTTTTGCAGTTTCAAAGATGAGAAAATGAAAGATTTGGAGATGTTTTTAAGGTGCAGGTGACGCGAGTGAGTGAGTGATTGGATATAGGAAATAAAGGAAAGTTCTGTGTCAAATATGACCCCGAGTCAACGAGCCTGCTGCTTGGGAGTTATGGTTTCACTAGCCAAGGAAATTTCAAAGTCGATATAGGTAGGTTTGTAGAGGATGGAAAGACAAGGAGTTCAGTTTTGGAAAGATTCCTTTTTAGGTAGAGGAAGGACATGATGTTAGAAACAGCATACAGACAATCCGTGGTATTTTGTATTAAAGTTGTGGCAATATCAGATGAAGTGGTGCATAATTGGGTGTCATAAGCATAGACGCTGGAAATCAAATCTACGGATGGTATATCCAATAGGGGCACTGTGTAAGGAAAGGAGGAGAAAGCCTAGGACAGATCCTTGAGGAAGCCCAGTAGTAGGGGGAAGATTAGTGGAAGAAAATCCGGCAAAAGATACCGTGAAGGAGCAGTCAGAGAGCTAGAAGGACAACCAGGAGAGAACAATGTCTAGCGAGGAGCATGGTGAGGAGTAACTCATGAGCCACAGTGTCAAATGTAGCCGTGAGATCCAGGAGAAACAGCAAGGAGTAGTTTGGACTTTGGATTTTTGGATTTTACTGTTATTAGGTCATTAGATACATTAGTAATAGCAGTTTTAGTAGAGTATGAAGAGCGGAAACCAGATTGTAAAGGGTCAAGAAAAGAGTTATCTGGGAGACTGAGGATTAAACAGGAGTGGACCAAGCATTCCAGTTTAGAGATAAAAAGAATATTAGAGACTGGTCTGTAGCTAGAGGCACAGTTATGGTCCAGGGATGACTTTTTAAGTAAAGGGATTATGATGGTGTGTTTAAATGAAGAGGGAAAGATACCCAAAGAAAGAGAGGTGTTAAATATTTTAGTTAGATGGGTAGTGACAGCTAGCGAGAGGGCATGGAGCAGATGTGAGGGAATAGGATCACTGGTGCAGGTTGTGGGGCGAGAAGAAGCATTTGTTCGGAGACCTGGCAGGTAAGCACTGCTGGCCCTTTTCTGCTGTATTAATTTTTTATACGATTGTGGCTTTGTAATTAAGTTTAGTGTTCGGACTCGCAAGTGTGAAGACCCTTGATGCGATTTGCAAGCTTGCATATCTTGGCCCAAATATCGACCAATACCTCACATATTTATATGTATTTTTTGCACTTTATTTTTCAGCATGGAGCCAAGCCCAGCACGTAAACTGCTTGTAACCTGGGGTGTCTGTTCACAATGGATGCATTAAGATAGTGCCCGCCTGATCGAATAGTATGGGCGTTACTAATAGACTATAAACCAGACACTGTGCATTATCTGCATGTGAACAGTGCCCTACACAAGCCTCTTTAGTGCAATCATATACTAAGAAATCACCCCCTCCATGAATTGGTAGGCTGTGAGTGATTGTCTTCCCAGTATTTTGCACCTGTGTTGCAGCCATCTTCACTACATGGATTTGCTGCATCCTGCATTTGTTTGGAGACCTGGGCAGGTAAGCACTGCTGCCCCTTTTCTGCTGTATTAATTTATGAGCTGAGATAGCCCTAACTACAGAATAGATGATGACAACTTAGACCTATGCTGCCTGAGAGATCATTGAGCACTTCAAGTTCCTCCTAAAGAACCGGAGGGCATAGCAGACTGAAATTGAAAGAGAAATAGAAAGAGATCCCAGAATGAGTAAAAACAAATAAGGAAATACAAAATAATGGACTAAGTATGTAGTAATATAAAATATGTCACCTTCTTCCTAAAAAGAAACAGAAGAGAGGTGAAGGGTTTGCTTGCAGCTGGCCACAGACTTTTTCAGCACGGAGCACTGGTACGTTGATCTTATTGTTGTGGTTATTAAAGATTTGCTTGTTCATCAGCTTAAGTGCACTAACTTCACCTGAAAAGTGTTCAGCTTCAGGAATCAATGTTTCCATTATGTGGCAGTAAGCAGAGGAAGAGATGGAGGCTGGCTATAATATGTACATGAATCCTACTGTTATGTCCACAGGGCGTGGGGAAATATAATAGACTCACTAGACCACTGAAGGAGCAGTGGTAGGGTAGCTGTATACCCGGTACACAAGAGACAGGAGAATGTGCTTCCAAAAAGCAAAGGTATTTATTAAATGAAGCTTAAACAAACAGAAAGAGGTGCCTGAGAGAAGAACCCTCTGGACCACAACACTGAGCCACGTAGTGGAGCACCGGGCAGGTGTACCCCTATACAGGGATTCCCCCATCACAACATCAGATGGCCTAAATGCCGCAGTACCCGGACCAGAGGGACGACCCGTACAGACCGTATTAACAAGACGGTGGAATTCAGGCTCTGTCAGTGAAGAGAATTCAGGAAGCTCAGTGTAGTTTCGGAAAGTCAGATCCAGCCGGCAGTAATATCTGTATGGTTCCGTGAGGAGCAGCTTAGTCAGCCTGCAGTGGAAACTGGAAAGTCCAGCAGGATCCAGAATAGGGAACTGCCAGCGGAAGATTCTGAGGAGACAGAGGAATTAGAAAACCAAAAGTAATTATCTACACTTTGCAGAGCACAGCAGAGTGTGGCCTGAGCAGAAGGCCACGAACAACAGAATGAACACATTTCCCAGGCACCTCCCATAATGCGAGGATGCCTTTTATGCACAGAGCATCATAGCACAGAGAGCCTTAATAGAGAACAGGTGCTCTGCTGTTTTAACCCCTTAGCGACCGCCGATACGCCTTTTAACGGCGGCCGCTAAGGGTACTTAAACCACAGCGCCGTTAATTAACGGCGCTGTGGAAAAAGTGTATAGCGCCCCCCACAGGCCGATTTTCTCCAGGGTCTCGGCTGCCGAGGGTAGCCGAGACCCCAGAGAACATGATTCGGGGGGTTTTTAACCCTCCCCGCATTTGCGATCGCCGATAATTAACCGTTTACCGGCGATCGCAAAAAAAAAAAAAAAAAAAAAGGCGATCTCTTTTTAATTTCTCTGTCCTCCGATGTGATCGCACATCGGAGGACAGAGAAAAGGGGTCCCAGGTGGCCCCCCAATACTCACCTAGCTCCCCCGATGCTCCTCGTGTCTCCCGGTGGGCGCCGCCATCTTCAAAATGGCGGGCGCATGCGCAGTGCGCCCGCCGGCCGGCACCGGGAGAATCTTTGGGGTCTCGGCTGCCTGGGGTAGCCGAGACCCCAAAGAGCATGATCGGGGGTCGGTTTTAGCGACCCCTGTTTTGCGATCGCCGGTAATTAACTGTTTACCGGCGACCGCAAAAAAAAAAAAAAAAAAAGTAAAGTGTAATTCTCTGTCCTCTGATGTGATCGCACATCAGAGGACAGAGAAATAGGGGGATTCGGGGACCCTAGCATACTCACCTAGGTCCCTGGATCCTCTTGCTGCTCCTCCTGGCCGCCGGCAGAAGAACATGGCGGACGCATGCCCAGTGCGCCCGCCATCTGTCTCCATCTGCCGGCCGGCAGGAGAACAGCAGTTAGGGCTAAAATTAGGGTTAGGGGTAGGGTTAGGGGTAGGGTTAGGGGTAGGGTTAGGGTTAGGGTTAGGGTAGGGTTAGGGGTAGGGTTAGGGTTAGGGGTAGGGTTAGGGGTAGGGTTAGGGTTAGGGGTAGGGTTAGGGGTAGGGTTAGGGGTAGGGTTAGGGTTAGGGTAGGGGTAGGGTTAGGGCTAGGGTTAGGTTAGGGGTAGGGTTACGGCTAGGGTTAGGTTAGGGGTAGGGTTAGGTTAGGGGTAGGGTTACGGCTAGGGTTAGGTTAGGGGTAGGGTTAGGGGTAGGGTTAGGTTAGGGGTAGGGTTGGGGCTAAATTTAGGGTTAGGGTTGGGGCTAAATTTAGGGTTAGGGTTGGGGCTAAATTTAGGGTTAGGCTTCTTTCACACTTACGTCGGTACGGGGCCGTCGCAATGCGTCGGCCCGACATACCGACGCACGTTGTGAAAATTGTGCACAACGTGGGCAGCAGCTGTAGTTTTTCAACGCATCCGCTGCCCAATCTATGTCCTGGGGAGGAGGGGCGGAGTTACGGCCACGCATGCGCGGTCAGAAATGGCGGATGCGACGTACAAAAAAACGTTTCATTGAACGTTTTTTTGTGCCGACGCTCCGCCAAAACACAACTGATCCAGTGCACGACGGACGCGACGTGTGGCCATCCGTCACGATCCGTCGGCAATACTATGGGCAAAAAACGCATCCTGCGGGCACATTTGCAGGATCCGTTTCTTGTCCAAAACGACGGATTGCGATGGAATGCCAAACAACGCAAGTGTGAAAGTAGCCTTAGGGCTAGGGTTAGGGTTGGGGCTAAAGTTAGGGCTAGGGTTGGGGCTAAAGTTAGGGTTAGAGCTGGGATTAGGTTTAGGGTTTGGATTAGGGTTGGTATTAGGGTTAGGGTTGGCATTAGGGTTACGCTTGGGATTAGGGTTAGGTTTGGGATTAGGGTTAAGGTTAGCGTTGTGATTAGGGGTGTATTGGGATTAGGGTTAGGGTTGAGATTAGGATTAGGGGTGTGTTGGATTTAGGGTTTTGATTAGGGTTATGGTTAGGGTTGACATTAGGGTTGTTTTGGGGTAAGGGTTGTGATTATGGTTAGGGTTAGTGATTAGGATTATGGATCAGGTTGGGATTAGGGTTAGGGGTTGGAGCTAGAATTGGGGGGTTTCCACTGTTTAGGTACATCAGGGGGTCTCCAAACACGACAGCCAATTTTGCGCTCAAAAAGTCAAATGGTGCTCCCTCCCTTCTGAGCTCTGCCGTACGCCCAAACAGTGGGTTACCCCCACATATGGGGCATCAGCGTACTCGGGATAAATTGGACAACAACTTCTGGGGTCCAATTTCTCTTGTTACCCTTGTGAAAATAAAAACTTGGGGGCTACAAAATCTTTTTTGTGAAAAAAAAAAATATTTTTTATTTTCACGACTCTGCATTCTAAACTTCTGTGAAGCACTTGGGCATTCAAAGTTCTCACCACACATCTAGATAAGTTCCTTGGGGGGTCTAGTTTCCAAAATGGGGTCACTTGTGGGGGGTTACTACAGTTTAGGTATATCAGGGGCTCTGCAATCGCAACATAATGCCCACAGACCATTCTATCAAAGTCTGCATTCCAAAACGGCGCTCCTTCCTTCCGAGCTCTGCCGTGCGCCCAAACAGTGGTTTACCCCCACATATGGGGTACCAGCATACTCAAGACAAATTGGACAGCAACTTTTGGGGTCCAATTTCTCTTGTTACCCTTGTAAAAATAAAAACTTGGGGGCTACAATATCTTTTTTGTGGAAAAAAAAAATATTTTTTATTTTCACGGCTCTGCATTATAAACTTCTGTGAAGCACTTGGGCATTCAAGGTTCTCACCACACATCTAGATAAGTTCCATGGGGGGTCTAGTTTCCAAAATGGGGTCACTTGTGGGGGATTTCTACTGTTTAGGCACATCAGGGGCTCTCCAAACGCGACATGGCGTCCGATCTCAATTCCAGCCAATTCTACATTGAAAAAGTAAAACGGCACTCCTTCTCTTCCAAGCTCTGCGGTGCGCCCTAGCAGTGGTTTACCCCCACATATTGGGTATCAGCGTACTCAGGAGAAATTGCACAACAACTTTTGTGGTCTAATTTCTCCTGTTACCCTTGTGAAAATAAAAATTTGTGGGCAAAAAGATCATTTTTGTAGAAAAAATGCGATTTTTTTTTTTCACGGCTCTACGTTATAAACTTCTGTGAAGCACATGGGGGTTCAAAGTGCTCGCCACACATCTAGATAAGTTCCTTAAGGGGTCTAGTTTCCAAAATGGTGTCACTTGTGGGGGGTTTCCACTGTTTAGGCACATCAGGGGCTCTCCAAACGCGACATGGCGTCCAATCTCAATTCCAGCCAATTCTACATTGAAAAAGTAAAACGGCGCTCCTTCACTTCCAAGCTCTGCGGTGCGCCCAAACAGTGGTTTACCCCCACATATGGGGTATCGACGTATTCAGGAGAAATCGCACAACAACTTTTGTGGTCTAATTTCTCCTGTTACCCTTGTGAAAATAAGAATTTGTGGGCAAAAAGATCATTTTTGTGTAAACAAAAGCGATTTTTTTATTTTCACGGCTCTACGTTATAAACTTCTGTGAAGCACTTGGGGGTTCAAAGTGCTCGCCACACATCTAGATAAGTTCCTTAAGGGGTCTAGTTTCCAAAATGGTGTCACTTGTGGGGGGTTTCCACTGTTTAGGCACATCAGGGGCTCTCTAAACGTGACATGGCGTCCGATCTCAATTCCAGCCAATTCTGCATTGAAAAAGTCAAACGGCGCTCCTTCACTTCTAAGTTCTGCGGTGCGCCCTAACAGTGGTTTACCCCCACATATGGGGTATTGGCGTATTCAGGAGAAATTGCATAACAAAATTTATGGTTACATTTCTGTTTTTACACTTGTGAAAATAAAAAAAATGGTTCTGAATTAAGATGTTTGCAAAAAAAAGTTAAATGTTCATTTTTTCCTTCCACATTGTTTCAGTTCCTGTGAAGCACGTAAAGGGTTAATAAACTTCTTGAATGTGGTTTTGAGAACCTTGAGGGGTGTAGTTTTTAGAATGGTGTCACACTTCATTATTTTCTATCATATAGACCCCTCAAAATGACTTCAAATGTGATGTGGTCCCTAAAAAAAAATGGTGTTGTAAAAATGAGAAATTGCTGGTCAACTTTTAACCCTTATAACTCCCTAACAAAAAAAAATTTTGTTTCCAAAATTGTGCTGATGTAAAGTAGACATGTGGGAAATGTTATTTATTAACTATTTTTCGTGACATATCTCTCTGATTTAAGGGCATAAAAATACAAAGTTTGAAAATTGCAAAATTTTAAAAATTTTCGCCATATTTCCGTTTTTTTCATAAATAATCGCAAGTAATATCGAAGAAATGTTACCACTAACATGAAGTACAATATGTCACGAAAAAACAATCTCAGAATCAGCGGGATCCGTTGAAGCGTTCCAGAGTTATAACCTCATAAAGTGACAGTGGTCAGAATTGCAAAAATTGGCTCGGTCATTAAGTACCAAATTGGCTCTGTCACTAAGGGGTTAAGTATGTGCAGGAAGCATTTTTCTTAATTTTCCATCTTTGATGGTCCACTATGGTTCAGAAAAAAGGTGGCCAGTGGCCAACATTTTTCTGAATTCACAAGGAAACGAATTGCAAAAAAAAAAATCTGCATTTTGACAAATGCAAATTTTTGTAAAATGTTAGTAGAATTTAATTTATACTCTAACATATTTGCTCATCTATAATCTGTGGCAATAAGGCAGACTAAGAAATTTGTATTGAATGAAAAGATTCCATTACTTTTATCCGCATAGTGTATCTCATTGGCAGCTGCTACATCTGTATACACTAAAGGTTTTATTGAATATTAACCCCTTACCGGCATCGGACGTACTATACCGTCCGATGCCGGCTCCCCTGCTTTGATCCAGGGCTCCGCGGTGAGCCCGCACCAAAGCCGGGACATATCAGCTGTTTTGAACAGCTGACATGTGCCCGTAATAGGCGCGGGCAGAATCGCGATCTGCCCGCACCTATTAACTAGTTAAATGCCGCTGTCAAACGCAGACAGCTGCATTTAACTACCGCTTCCGGCCGGGCGGCCGGAAATGACGTCATCGCTGACCCCCGTCACATGATCGGGGGTCGACGATGCTTGTGAATGGTAACCATAGAGGTCCTTGAGACCTCTATGGTTACTGATTGCCCGTCGCTGTGAGCGCCACCCTGTGGTCGGCGCTCACAGCACACGTGCAATTCTGCTACATAGCAGCGATCAGCAGATTGCTGCTATGTAGCAGAGGCGATCGTGCTGTGCCTGCTTCTAGCCTCTCATGGAGGCTATTGAAGCATGGCAAAAGTTAAAAAAAAAAGTTTAAAAAAATGTGAAAAAAATAAAAACAACATAAAAGTTTAAATCACCCCCCTTTCGCCCCAATCAAAATAAATCAATAAAAAAATATCAAATCTACGCATATTTGGTATCGCCGCGCTCAGAATCGCCCGATCTATCAATTAAAAAAAAGTATTAACCTGATCGCTAAACAGCGTAGCGGGAAAAAAATTTGAAACGCCAGAATTACGTTTTTTTGGTCGCCGCGACATTGCATTAAAATGCAATAACGGGCGATCAAAAGAACGTATCTGCACCGAAATGCTATCATTAAAAACGTCATCTCGGCACGCAAAAAATAAGCCCTCAACCGACCCCAGATGATGAAAAATGGAGACGCTACGAGTATCGGAAAATGGCGCAATTTTTTTTTTTTTTTTTTTTTTTTTTTAGCAAAGTTTGGAATTTTTTTTCACCACTTAGATAAAAAATAACCTAGTCATGTTTGGTGTCTATGAACTCGCAATGACCTGGAGAATCATAATGGCAGGTCATTTTTAGCATTTAGTGAACCTAGCAAAAAAGCCAAACAAAAAACCAATGTGGGATTGCACTTTTTTTGCAATTTCACCGCACTTGGAATTTTTTTCCCATTTTCTAGTACACGACATGCTAAAACCAATGATGTCGTTCAAAAGTACAACTCGTCCCGCAAAAAATAAGCCCTCACATGGCCAAATTGACGGAAAAATAAAAAAGTTATGGCTCTGGGAAGGAGGGGAGCGAAAAACGAACACGGAAAAACGAAAAAAACCCCGGTCATGAAGGGGTTAATGAGCAGAGTTTTTGAAAACCATGAGAAGTGACATGGGAAAGCATATTAGAGAATTGTGCGACTTTTTAACTTATTTATACAAAATGTACATATATTTATTGAAACTGCAGAACTTTTAAAGGCGTGCCTTATTAAAAAAAACTATGTCTTCTGACAATAATGATTTTCCTTGACTGGAGGATGGGCTAGGAAAATGAGCATTTCATATATACATGTCCTACCCGAGGTTACCTGACGCACCTTGCGTGTCATTTCACTTCCCGCCTTAGGCAGTAGAAAGGCTACAATCACCTCTGTCTATTAAAATGGTGTTATGCATGAATAATACTGCTATTTTAAGATAGTTATAAAATGAGCCTGTAAAGTAAACTTAATATGCTATTTATGATGGCTAACCATAAAAATCGGAAAAAAAAATTGCAATCCATTATATTAAATTTCTGTCACAAAATATTTCATATATAGATGTAATGACAAGGATCCAACATTTAGATTGTGAGCCCCATCGGGGACAGTGATGATAATGTGTGTAACCTGTAAAGCGCTGCGGAATATGTTAGCGCTATATAAAAATAAAGATTATTAACCTTAAAGGGTTTAATCTTTAAATTATATACCTTTTATTCTGCAGTCTGCCACATACATCTGCTACTACTTTACGCTTCATGATTTAAAAATGAACAGCATTATACATTTTCATTTCCTGTGAAATTTGCTAATACAATTTCATTAGATTTTTGCAATATTATAATATGCAGAGTAGAAATAGCACCACAATCTAATTTTAAATGACTGCAACTCAAAATTCATGGAAAATTCATGGCTCTCCTTATAATTTGTATATTTATTTTTACTTTGCTCGTAGAGCCCTTTTCAATTTTAATAAGGACTAAATGAGATCTATTCTGACCACAAACCAATTATAACGAGGCAAAGGCCATTTCTTCAGTTACGGTTAAATACCTTCTCTTTTTCATGGTTGTTAAGGGGAAACACTATGTTACTTGGGTCTCTATGTTGGTAAGTTGTAAAAAACATAGATACTTTATGAACTTAATGATACTTTAGATACTTAATAATAATGACTAAATGAGGAAGGTGGATATCTCAGCATCACAACACATATATACATGCACTTGACACCAGCCTTCTACTGTACATTAAATTAACTTAATTCTACATTGCTACTTTTGTACTAATGCACTGGTCATATTATTGCTGAGTGAGTATATTGTGCACTTTATATGATATTGCCTTATGTGACTCTAATGCCACAGTTATTTGCATTACATTTGATCACGTTGAAGCGGTAAAATCACATCAACGATACTGCACCCAATCACTGAGCTCAGAACTCTTCCCAGTGAATGACAGCGCTAAACCGATAGTGTGTAAGTAACAGATTATTTTATTATTTTACACAGCCATGCTCAGTTAGTTAAAAGAGTATACATGGGAAAACCCATTAGATGATTCTCTAATCAATAAGAGGCTGTGGGGTCTCTCTTGACATGAACCCGTTAGTTATTCACTAATGTCTAAATGATCAGTCTACTGATGGTCTATAATCAATCCAATATTATGATAATTCATTACTAGCTCATAATTTTATATTTGACTATGATGGAAATTATTTGATATAATGTGCCACAGTTAGAAAGAGATTGAATCAAGCAGCAGCCAAGCAACTCACTGATGCTGCCCACCACATGTAGCACCATCTCATTGGATAAATGCTTTAAGCCAGAATTCCTTTACATGATGCAAAAGTTTATAGGAAAAATAGATATTTATGTAAAAATGCTAAAAATACACACTAGTGTGCAAAGTATTAAGTAGACATGAAAAAAATGCAGCAGAATAAGATTGCTTTCAAAATAGAAGTGTTTACAGTTTATTTTCATAAATTAAAAAAATGAAAAAGGAATGAACAAAAAAAGTCAAAATCAAATCAATATTTGGTGCAACCATCCATTGATTTCAAAACAGCATCAAAAAATCAATTCTTCTAGGTACATGTACACACAGTTTTTGGAGGAACTCAGCACGGAGAGTATTCCAAACATCTTGGAGAACTAACAAAGGATCTCCTGCTGATGTAGGCTTATGCAAGCCATTTACTTTTAACGTAATTCCAGACAATTTCGAGAATGTATGAAGCATGTGTCTGTGGGTGCCATATCATCACTTATAAGATTTGTTCCTCTTTATTATGTTTGAGATAGTTCTTAATGAAAATGGCTGTATGTTTGGGGTAATTGTCCTGCTGCAGAAAAAAAATTGGAACCAATGAGACGCCTTCCTGATGGTATTGCAAATTGAATAAATATATGCCTGCAGTGGTTGGCCAAGTAAACTTAGTCTACGTTCACATTAGCGTCGCGTCGCCGTTGCGTCGGCGACGCAGCGGCGACGCATGGAAAAACGCGCGCAAACGCGCGCAAAAACGCGCGCGTTTTGCGACGCGTGCGTCGTTTTTGACGAAAATCGGACGCACAGAAAATGCTACATGTAGCGTTTTCTTGCGTCCGACGCTAGCGTCGGAAACGACGCATGTGGCGAAAAACGCCACCAAAACAACGCACGAGTCCCCTATGTTAAACATAGGGGCGCGTCGCCGCTGCGTTGCCGCTGCGTCGCCGACGCAACAGCGACGCACATTAGCGTAACGCTAATGTGAACGTAGCCTAACTGCAGCAGATGAACATACAGTATGCTTACTTATCTATGAAATCAGAATATATCCAGCAGTGCCATCAACTCAGACCTGGTAGTGCCAGCGGGACACAGTTACATCCATCCAGTATTCGGAGATTTCTGGCCAGAAGTTCTCATAACCCCTTTACCCCAAGGGTAGTTTGCACGTTAATTACCAATTTTTACAATTTTAATGTAAATTTACACTGTCTCTTTATAAGGTGATAACTCTGGAACGCTTCAATTGATTCCGGTGATTCTGAGACTGTGTTTTTTTCAGGACATATTGTACTTCATTATAGTGGTAAAATTTCTTTGACACAACTTGCATTTATTTGTGAAAAATGGAAATTTGCAAAAATGTTGAAAATTTCGCAATTTTTCATCTTTGAATTTTTATGCCCTTTACTCACAGATATATGTCACACAAAATACTTAATGAGTAACATTTCAGACATCTCTACTTTATATCAGCACAATTTTGTCCCCAAATTTTTTTGTTAGGGAGTTATAAGGGTTAAAATTTGACCAGCGATTTCTTATTTTAACAACACCATTTTTTAAGGGACCACAACACATTTAAAGTCATTTTGAGGGGTCTATATAATAGAGCGAGACCACTCTAAAAAACTGCACCCCTCAAGGGGCTCAAAACCACATTCAAGAAATGTATTAACCCTTCAGGTGCTTCACAGAAATTTTTGGAATGTGGGAAAAAAAAGAACATTTAATTTTTATTCCCAAAAAATGTACTTCAGATCCAATTTTTTTTTTAATTTTGACAAGGGTAATGGGAAAAAATGGACCCCAAAATGTGTTGTGCAATTTCTTCCTATAATGTGTTGTGCCGATACCCTATATGAGGGAGAAAGCCACTGTTTTAGCGCATGGCAGAAATCGGATGAGAATGAGCGCCCTTTGATTTTTTTAATGCAAAATTTGCTGCAACAATTGGCGGACGCCATGTGGCATTTGGAGAGCCTCTGATGTACCTAAACAGTGAAAGATCCACACAATTGACACCATTTTGGAAACTAGACCCCTCAGGAAACTGATCTAGATGTGTGGTTAGCACATTGAACTCTCAGGTGCTTCACAGAAGTTTATAACATTGAGCCGTGAAAATTTAAAAACTAAACTTTTCCCCACAAGTATGTTTTCAACACAACATTTTGCATTTACATAAGGGTAGCAGGAGAAATTGCACCATACAATTTGTTGTGCAGTTTCTTCTGAGTACGCCGTTACCCTATATTAGGGACAAAAGTACTGTTTGGGCGCACAGCAGGGCTCATAAGGGAAGGAGCATCATTTGAATTTTTGAATGTAAAATTTACTGGAATCATTAGCGCACATCATGTCCCATTTGGAGAGCCCCTGATGTGCATAAACAGTGGAAACCCCCCACAATTGACCCCATTTTGGAAAACAGACCCCTCAAGGAATGTAGTTAGATATGTGGAAAGCACCTTGAACCCACAGGTGCTTCACAGAAGCTTATAATGTTGAGCTTTGAAAAATATAAAATCATATTTTCCTCACAAAAAATGTTGTTTTGGCTCCAAGTTTTAAATTTTTCTAAGGGCTAATAGGATTTTTTTTTACAACAAACTGAGGTCCATTTTCTCCTACATGTAATCAGGAAATGTTTTTCATGCACAGTGCAAAGCTCAGAAGGCATGGAGTGCCAAATTTTACCCACTGGGAGAGCCCATGAGATGTCAGAATTGCAGAACCCCCTTAAGTGACCCCATTTTACAAACTACTCCTCTCATTGAATTCATATACAGGGGCAGTTGAATCCTCCTTCAAGTGACCCCATTTTGAAAATTATATCCCTTGGGTATTTATCTACATGTGAAGTGCTGATTTTGACTCCACGGGTATTTTCCATAACCAAACAGTAATCAATGTTGCCGAATGAAAATTGCAAACTGCTGCTGTAGTGACTAGTACGCTGTAGTGACCAGTACGTTGCAGTCACCAGTATGTTATGTCCAGCCCGTGCTTCTGGAGGCATTCACCTGTGTGGGCTCTCATCGCTTCAGAAATGCCAAACGTGGACATTATCTGTGGTTTAGGTACACTGTGGGGCTCAGAAGGTAGGAGGGCATTCGAATTTGAGAGCACAGAATTTGCTGAACTTCTTTGGCAGGTGAGGAGCTATTTCGCTTTTCCAGAGCCTTTTCACTACCAGTAACATGCGCCAAGTGAGGACTTGCTTTTTTTCTGGATTGGGTTGAAGCTATTATTGGGAACATTTTACATAACATTTGGAATCACATTTATCTGGCACTCTAAGTTGAGCACTTACTTTGGGGTTTCCATCTAAATCTCTGAGTGATGTGATTCAGATGAAAATCCCGAGAGATCCATTTACTATAATGAGGCAGGAGAGTTACTCTGGATTCCTTCTGGCCTCTGTTCTGAGGTGTCCTTCTTTTCAGAAGTGCACAAAACTGTGGCCAATGGCACTTTTATGCACGCCTAAAAAAGACAGACACCAATGGATCACAGGCCAGACGGCATCCACAGTGCCTCTATCTGCCTCATTATAGGGAATCATCCGCCAGAGGTTCTGTCTGAATCACGTATTTCAGTGATTTTCACTGAAACCCCGGTGTAAGTGCTCAACACAGAGCGCAGGAAAAATGTGCACCGAGCCTCGCTCATGATTCCAATCTTGGTGTCTCCTGCATTGTGATGGTACTTCCAGGTGTTATGGCTCCCTGGAGAATTCTGCTCACATCTGCAGGAGGTCATGGTGAATGCTGTGACTAGGGTTGAGTGAAACGGGTCGGTCATTTTCATAAGTCGCCGACTTTTGGCAAAGTCGGGTTTCATGAAACCCGACCCGATCGCTGTGTGGGGTCGGCCATGCGGTACGCAACTTTCGCGCCAAAGTCACATTTCAATGACACGAAAAGTGCCATTTCTCAGCCAATGAAGGTGGATGCAGAGTGTGGGCAGCGTAATGACAAAGGTCTCAGTCCCCACCATCTTAGAGAAGGGCATTGCAGTGATTTGCTTGCTTTCTGCGGCATCATAGGGGCTATAAAGGGGCGTTCCCGCCGACCGCCATCTTACTGCTGCTGATCTGAGTATAGGGAGAGGTTGCTGCCGCTTCGTCAGAAGCAGGGATAGCGTTAGGCAGGGTACATTAACCCCTAAACCGCTTGTGCTGTAGCGATTTCCACTGTCCAACACCACCTTTTGTTTGCAGGGACAGTGGAGGCTAAATTTTTTTTCCTCAGCGCTGTAGCTCATTGGGCTGCCCTAGAAGGCTCCCAGATAGCTGCATTGCTGTGTGTACGCCGCTGTGCAAACCAACTGCTTTTTTCAAAGCACAAATCCTGTTGCTCCTTCCTTTCTGCACAGCTATCTTGTTTGTTTGTCCACACTTTTGACTTTTTTTGTGCAGCAGTCCACTCCTTGTTATTGCTGCCTGCCATACTTTGCTGAGATTATTGCAGGGAGATAGTAATTATAGGACAGTCCCTTTTTTTTTCGTTATATCTCTTCAAGCCACTTTCTGCCACAGAAAATATACTCTAATACAGTGGCCCAGATTTATTCACTAGTCTCCCTGAAGGAAAAAAAAAAGGGTGCAGATTAAAATTGGCAAATCTGTATCAGTGGCAGTCCTGTGTGTGGCATCTGTGTCTCATTTTCTGGCACAGAAAACATACAGTCTAACAGTGGGCCTGATTCCTTGCCAATTCTCCCATAAATAAAAAAAAATAGTGGGAGATTAAGATTGGCAATTTTGCCTCAGTGCCAGTGCTGTGTGTGGCATCTGTCTCTAATTTTGTGCCACATTAAACCTAGTGTGTAATACTGGGCCAGATTTCTTTTAAATTCTCCCTGAAAAAAAAAAACAGTGGGAGATTAAGATTGGCATTTCTGCTTCAGTGCCACTCCTGTGTGTGCCACCTGTCTCTAATTTTGTGCCACATTAAACCTAGTGTGTAATACTGGGTCAGATTTCTTTTAAATTCTCCCTGAAAAACAAAAAATAGTGGGAGATTAAGATTGGCATTTCTGCTTCGGTGCCACTCCTGTTTGTGCCACCTGTGTCAAATGTTGTGCCACATTAAACCTAGTGTGTAATACTGGGCCAGATTTCTTTTAAATTCTCCCTGAAAAAAAAATTAGTGGGAGATTAAGATTGGCATTTCTGCTTCAGTGCCACTCCTGTGTGTGCCACCTGTCTCAAATTTTGTGCCAAATTAAACCTAGTGTGTAATACTGGGCCAGATTTCTTTTAAATTCTCCCTGACAAAAAAAATAGTGGGAGATTAAGATTGGCATTTCTGCTTCAGTGCCACTCCTGTGTGTGCCACCTGTCTCAAATTTTGTGCCACATTAAACCTAGTGTGTAATACTGGGCCAGATTTCTTTTAATTTCTCCCTGAAAAAAAAAATAGTGGGAGATTGAGATTGGCATTTCTGCTTCTGTGCCACTCCTGTGTGTGCCACCTGTCTCAAATTTTGTGCCAAATTAAACCTAGTGTGTAATACTGGGCCAGATTTCTTTTAAATTCTCCCTGAAAAAAAATAGTGGGAGATTAAGATTGGCATTTCTGCTTCAGTGCCACTCCTGTGTGTGCCACCTGTCTCAAATTTTGTGCCACATTAAACCTAGTGTGTAATACTGGGCCAGATTTCTTTTAAATTCTCCCTGAAAAAAAATGTACTGGGAGATTAAGATTGGCATTTCTGCTTCTGTGCCACTCCTGTGTGTGCCACCTGTCTCAAATTTTGTGCCACATTAAACCTAGTGTGTAATACTGGGCCAGATTTCTTTTAAATTCTCCCTGAAAAAAAAAATAGTGGGAGATTAAGATTGGCATTTCTGCTTCAGTGCCTATGTGTGCCACATGTCTCAAATTTTGTGCCACATTAAACCTAGTGTGTAATACTGGGCCAGATTTCTTTTAAATTCTCCCTAAAAACAAAAATAGTGGGAGATTAAGATTGGCAATTCTGCCTCATTGCCAGTGCTGTGTGTGGCATCTGTCTCTAATTTTGTGCCACAGAACATATACTGTATAAGAGTGGGCCACATTTCTTCAATATTCTCCCAGAAAAAATAAAAAGGGGGAGAATTTTATTGGTAGTGTCTGCATCAGCATCAGTCCTGTTATTGGCATATCTGTCTGCCACTGAAGCTGTGTACTGTTATACATTGGGCCTGATTTTCCCTGCAGTCTCACACACCTATAAAGGGATATATAAATCCAACAGAAGTTTGAGTTCACCTTGTAACTGGTTGTACAGTAACAAATACCGTTAGTTTGGTTACGTTTTTCAAACAATGATGAAGTCTGGTGGAAGAGGTCGTGGTCGTGGGCCGTCATTGCCAGCTGGTAATGATGGTAGTGGTGGTGGAGCATCAGGTGGTCGTGGGAAAACAATATAGCACCTAAGTCTCGAGTTATTGAGCCAGGTCCGTCGTCTGGCTACACAAGGCCTCGAACGCTCCCTTTTCTGGGAGTAGGAAAACCGCTTTTAAAACCGGAGCAGCAAGAACAAGTTTTGGCTTTCCTTGCTGACTCAGCCTCTAGCTCTTTCACCTCCTCTTCTGAAACTGCTAAATGTAAAAGCAGCGCGTCGTTAGTGGATGTTCACGGCCAGGGACAAGTCGATTCCTTGTCTTCTTCACCAAGAACAACAGAGAAGGATGCGTCAGGCGACACAACGGGTTACTCCATGGAGCTCTTTACACATACCGTTCCTGGGTTAGAAAGTGAAACAGTTAACAGGCCATGCCCATTACAAGTTGAATCGGACATGGAGTGCACAGATGCACAGCCACAGCCAGATTACTATGCTGTTCCTTTGACTCAGACCAGAACATTGCCCTTGCAGTGTACTGATCCAGAATCAGACCTTGATGAGACTATGGTGCCCCGTCACGAACGCTATACCACCGGCTTACACGGTGACACAGACGAAGTTGCACACGAGATAGAAGAGGAGGTCATAGATGACCCAGTTGTTGACCCCAATTGGCAGCCATTGGGGGAACAGGGTGCAGGTGGCAGTAGCTCTGAAGCGGAGGAGAAGGAGCCGCAGCAGGCATCAACATCGCAACAGGTTCCATCTGCCAGGCCCGTATCTGGCCCAAAATGCATGGCAAAACCAAAACCAGTTGTAGGACAGCGTGGCCATCCGGTTAAAGAAGCTCAGTCTGCAATGCCTGAAAAGGTATCCGATAGTAGAAAGAGTGCAGTCTGGCATTTTTTTAAACAACATCCATATGATCAGCGCAAAGTCATCTGTCAAAAATGTTCAACTACCTAAAGCAGAGGTCAGAATCTTAAAAGTCTAAATACAAGTTGCATGCATAGACATTTAACCACCATGCATTTGCAAGCCTGGACTAACTACCAAACGTCCCTTAAGGTTGTAGCACCCTCAGCCAATGAAGCTAGTCAGCAACGCTACATCCCTTCCCTCACTGTAAGCCCACCATTTCCCGCACCACCTGCAGTAAATGTGCAGGTTTCGTCGCCAGGCCAAAGCAGTCAGGGAATCATCAGTTTCGTAGTAGGAAACACTGCATGTCGGGCACCAGCAAGAATACCATCACCAACCCTCTCTCAGTCTGCCATGTCCTCCGGCACCACCGTTAGTTCCACCATATGCAGCTCTCCAGTCCAGCTCACCCTACATGAGACTCTCATTAGGAAAAGGAAGTACTCATCCTCGCATCCGCATACACAGGGTTTGAATGCCCACATTGCTAGACTAATCTCATTAGAGATGATGCCCTACCGGTTAGTTGAAAGCAAAGCTTTCAAAGCCCTGATGGACTACGCTGTACCACGCTACGAGCTACCCAGTCGACACTTCTTTTCAAGAAAAGCCATCCCAGCCCTCCACCAGCATGTAAAAGACCGCATCGTCCATGCACTCAGGCAATCTGTGAGTACAAAGGTGCACCTGACAACAGATGCATGGACCAGTAGGCTTGGCCAGGGACGTTACGTGTCCATCACGGCACACTGGGTTAATGTGGTGGATGCAGGGTCTACAGGGGACAGCAATATTGGGACAGTTCTGCCTAGCCCACGGTCTAGGAAACAGATGGCTGTAGGCGTTCGCCGCCCCCCCTCCTCCTCCTCCTCATCCTCCTGCAGAAGTGAGAGCTCGTCCACAGACCGCAGTCGCACAACCACTCCATCCGCATCTGCCCATGTTGCACTTGAGGTGTCCCATTATGGGACAGCTAGTGGCAAGCGTCAGCAGGCTGTATTGGCAATGAAGTGTTTGGGCGACAACAGACACACCGCGGAAGTTCTGTCTGAGTTCTTGCAGAAAGAAACTCAGTCATGGCTGGGCACTGTAAATCTTGAGGCAGGCAAGGTAGTGAGTGATAACGGAAGGAATTTTATGGCTGCCATAGCCCTTTCACAACTGAAACACATTCCTTGCCTGGCTCACACCTTAAACCTGGTGGTGCAGTGCTTCCTGAAAAGTTATCCGGGGTTACCCGACCTGCTCCTCAAAGCGCGCAGACTCTGCTCGCATATCCGCCGTTCGCCCGTGCACTCCAGCTGTATGCAGAACCTTCAGCGGTCTTTGAACCTTCCACAGCATCACCTAATCATCGACATTGCAACAAGGTGGAACTCCACATGCTTCAGAGACTGTGCGAACAGAGGCGTGCTGTTATGTATTTGTGGGAGGATACACATACACGGGCAGGAAGTTGGATGGCAGACACGGAGTTGTCAGGTGTGCAGTGGTCGAAGGTACAAGACCTGTCAAGTCCTTCAGTGTTTTGAGGAATGCACACGGCTGCTTAGTGCAGACAACGCCATAATAAGCATGAGCATCCCCCTAATGCGTCTGCTGATGTAAAGTTTGACGCACATAAAGGAGCAGGCGTCTGCAGCCGAGGAAGAGGATAGCCTTGATGACAGTCAGCCATTGTCTGGTCAGGGCAATCTACAGGACGAGGTAGCAGGCAAAGAGGAGGAGGACGAGGAGGATGATGGGGATGAGTATTTTTTGAATGAGGAAGCTTCTCCGGGGCCAATAGAAACTGGTAGCGTTGCAAGGCCGGGTTCAGGTTTTTTAAGGGAGACAAGTGACGTAGATTTGCCTGAAACTGCCCCTCAACCCAGCACAACCGCAGATTTGACAACTGGAACTTTGGCCCACATGGCGGATTATGCCTTACGTATCCTCAAAAGGGACCCATGCATTATTAAAATGATGACCGATGATGATTACTGGTTGGCCTGCCTCCTTGATCCTCGCTATAAAGGCAAATTGCAAAATATCATGCCACATGAGAACCTGGAACAAATATTAGCAACCAAACAAGCAACTCTGGTAGACCGTTTGATTCAGGCATTTCCAGCACACAGCGCCGGTGATGGCTCTCACACGAGCTGCAGGGGGCAACAGGGCAGAGGTGCTAGAGGTGCACAAATCAGAAGTGGCGTTGGACAGAGGGGTTTTCTGACCAGGTTGTGGAGTGATTTCGCAATGACCGCAAACAGGACAGGTACTGCAGCATCAATTCAAATGACAGGAGACAACATTTGTCCAGTATGGTTACTAACTATTTTTCCTCCCCTATCGATGTTCTCCCTCACCCGTCATTCCCATTTGATTACTGGGCATCCAAAATAGACACCTGGCCTGAATTGGTAGAATATGCATTGCAGGAGCTTGCTTGCCCAGCAGCTAGTGTGCTATCAGAAAGAGTATTCAGTGCTGCTGGTTCAATATTGACCGAAAAAAGGACTCGTCTGGCTACCCAAAATGTAGATGATCTAGCCTTCATTAAAATGAACCACTCATGGATTTCGAAATATTTTGCCCCACCTTTCCCGGCTGACACCTAGCTCTCCTATAAAAAGGTCTCGCTTGTGGACTGGTCTTACTGACTGTTCCAATCTCTTAATTTGCAGCAGCTGTTTGTCCAGCATACCACATGTTTACACCTCCCTAAATGGGCTAACTCCCCCCATGGGGCCGTGGTCTCGCCACTTGGTTCAAGCACCCGTGAGAGTGCCGTTTGTCTGAAGAGGTGGGTGTGCCCGTTTTTGGTCGACGGCACTGCCACTGGGTCCCTCATAGTACAATAAAGTGTCTCTGGCGGTGATGGCGCGCAACCAACGTCAGACACACCATTGTAACATGAGGGGCCCTGGGCCTGTACCGCCGGCCACAAGAGAGTTTCCCCCCAAGCTCAAACACTGTTCTACCACTTGCAAAATTATCTCTCACAGCTCCACCAATGTTTAGTCTATGCGCTGACATCCTTCAATGCCTGGCACTGACAATACCAATTTGTTGACATGTATGATGCTAGTTAAAATAGTCAGGTCAGTGTCCTATATTGACACCAGTAAATACTTAGCGCCAAATTACTATGTCTGAAACTCAGCAGAGGAGCCCACCCCTCTACCTAAGTATGCCACCATTTTGTTTTTTAGTTTTGTTGTTTTGGTTTTGTTTGGGAGTACTAACTGTGTCAGACACTCCTTCCAATCGTCCTCCGCTGACCACACCAATGCTGCCTGTGTACCCCTGTAAGATAATTCAAACTGCTTTGAGCCTATTTTTTAAAATTTTAGGCCTACTAAGTCTGTCTGCGGTCCCTTCTTCCATTTGTCCTCCGCTGAGCACACCAATGACGACCGTGTACCCATGTAACTTTTTTCATCTTGCAGTGAGCCTACTTTGTGGTGTAAGGCCAACTAGCATTGTCTGTCTGCGCCACTTAATACAGCTGTCCTCCTCCTTTAAAAAAAAAAAAAAAAAAGGCTGATTTTCAGCTTGTCAGAATTATAACACTGCATTGGGGCCACAAGTTTCGTTGTGGTCTACAAACTGAGTCTTCCGCTCCAAGGTGTTCTCTCTGTTGACTCTCCCTCGCTTCTATCTTGAAGCTCTTGTTAAGTAGTTGTTGAAACAACACTGCATTAGGCCTACAAGTTGGGTCTGGGTTGTAGAGACGGTGTCTGCCGCTCCAAGGTGTTCTCCTGGTTGCCTTTCCTGAGCTTCAATCTTCAGGCTCTTGTTGAATAGTTTTTTAATCGAACAACTGCAGTGGGGCTACTAGTTTGGTTGGGAACCAGAACACATGAGCTGCGCGCACAGTGAACAAGCCCGTAGAGACATGTTCACACCACCAAGAGACTTGGAAACACAAAAAAGCACAGTAAAACCAAAAACACACTGTTGCTAAAAAATCACAGTGGACAGCAAGTGCTAGTAAAAAGATGGAAAAAACAGGGTATTTGGTTGATACGTTTTTTGCAAAAAATGTATATTAAGCCGCTATACCAAATGGCAAGGTATACCCATATCAGAGCAGTCCTAACTAAAGTATGTAATCCCTATCTGATGTATTTAAAACCTGGTCATATGTACAATACCTGTATGAGCAGGATTCAGAAAAGGAATGTCCATGTGGACACGCTGGACAGAACGGCTCCTGTGCGCACAGCTCAAAAAAAGAGGGGTGGAGGCCTCCCCAGTCTTGTGGACACAAGAAAATTATATGAAACCAGAACACATGAGCTGCGCGCACAGTGAACAAGCCCGTAGAGACATGTTCACACCACCAAGAGACTTGAAAACACAAAAAAGCACAGTAAAACCAAAAACACACTGTTGCAAAAAAATCACAGTGGACAGCAAGTGCTAGTAAAAAGATGGAAAAAACAGGGTATTTGGTTGATACGTTTTTTGCAAAAAATGTATATTAAGCCGCTCTACCAATCGTCAAGGTATACCCATATCAGAGCAGTCCTAAATAATATATGTAATCCCTATCTGATGTATTTAAAACCTGGTCATATGTACAATACCTGTATGAGCAGGATTCAGAAAAGGAATGTCCATGTGGACACGCTGGACAGAATGGCTCCTGTGCGCACAGCTCAAAAAATGAGGGGTGGAGGCCTCCCCAGTATTGTGGACACAAGAAAATTATATGAAACCCGAACACATGAGCTGTGCGCACAGTGAACAAGCCCATAGTGACATGTTCACACCACCAACAGACTTGAAAACACAAAAAAGCACAGTAAAACCAAAAACACACTGTTGCAAAAAAATCACAGTGGACAGCAAGTGCTAGTAAAAAGATGGAAAAAACAGGGTATTTGGTTGATACGTCTTTTGCAAAAAATGTATATTAAGCCGCTCTACCAATCGTCAAGGTATACCCATATCAGAGCAGTCCTAAATAATGTATGTAATCCCTATCTGATGTATTTAAAACCTGGTCATATGTACAATACCTGTATGAGCAGGATTCAGAAAAGGAAGGTCCATGTGGACACGCTGGACAGAACGGCTCCTGTGCGCACAGCTCAAAAAAGAGGGGTGGAGGCCTCCCTAGTCTTGTGGACACAAGAAAATTATATGAAGCCATAACACATGAGCTGCGCGCACAGTGAACAAGCCCGTAGAGACAAGCCCTGTTTTTTTCCATCTTTTTACTAGCACTTGCTGTCCACTGTGATTTTTTTTGCAACAGTGTGTTTTTGGTTTTACTGTGCTTTTTTGTGTTTTCAAGTCTCTTGGTGGTGTGAACATGTCTCTACGGGCTTGTTCACTGTGCGCGCAGCTCATGTGTTCTGGTTTCATATAATTTTCTTGTGTCCACAAGACTGGGGAGGCCTCCACCCCTCTTTTTTTGAGCTGTGCCCACAGGAGCCGTTCTGTCCAGCGTGTCCACATGGACATTCCTTTTCTGAATCCTGCTCATACAGGTATTGTACATATGACCAGGTTTTAAATACATCAGATAGGGAATACATACATTAGTTAGGACTGCTCTGATATGGATATACCTTGAAGTTGGGTAGAGCGGCTTAATATACATTTTTTTGCAAAAAACGTATCAACCAAATACCCTGTTTTTTCCATCTTTGTACTAGCACTTTCTGTCCACTGTGATTTTTTGCAACAGTGTGTTTTTGGTTTTACTGTGCTTTTTTGTGTTTTCAAGTCTGTTGGTGGTGTGAACATGTCTCTACGGGCTTGTTCACTGTGCGCGCAGCTCATGTGTTCTGGTTTCATATAATTTTCTTGTGTCCACAAGACTGGGGAGGCCTCCACACCTCTTTTTTTGAGCTGTGGGCACAGGAGCCGTTCTTTCCAGCGTGTCCACATGGACATTCCTTTTCTGAATCCTGCTCATACAGGTATCGTACATATGACCAGGTTTTAAATACATCAGATAGGGATTACATACATTAGTTAGGACTGCTCTGATATGGGTATACCTTGACGTTTGGTAGAGTGGCTTAATATACCTTTTTTGCAAAAAAGGTATTAACCAAATACCCTGTTTTTTCCATCTTTTTACTAGCACTTGCTGTCCACTGTGATTTTTTTGCAACAGTGTGTTTTTGCTTTTACTGTGCTTTTTTGTGTTTTCAAGTCTCTTGGTGGTGTGAACATGTCTCTACGGGCTTTTTCACTGTGCGCGCAGCTCATGTGTTCTGGTTTCATATAATTTTCTTGTGTCCACAAGACTGGGGAGGCCTCCACCCCTCGTTTTTTGAGCTGTGCCCACAGGAGCCGTTCTGTCCAGCGTGTCCACATGGACATTCCTTTTGTGAATCCTGCTCATACAGGTATTGTACATATGACCAGGTTTTAAATACATCAGATAGGGATTACATACATTAGTTAGGACTGCTCTGATATGGGTATACCTTGACGTTTGGTAGAGCGGCTTAATATACATTTTTTGCAAAATACGTATCAACTAAATACCCTGTTTTTTCCATCTTTTTACTAGCACTTGCTGTCCACTGTGATTTTTTTGCAACAGTGTGTTTTTGCTTTTACTGTGCTTTTTTGTGTTTTCAAGTCTCTTGGTGGTGTGAACATGTCTCTACGGGCTTGTTCACTGTGCGCACAGCTCATGTGTTCTGGTTTCATATAATTGTTTTCTTGTGTCCACAAGACTGGGGAGCCCTCCACCCCTCTTTTTTGGAGCTGTGCGCACAGGAGCCGTTCTGTCCAGCGTGTCCACACGGACATTCCTTTTCTGAATCCTGCTCATACAGGTATTGTACATATGACCAGGTTTTAAATACATCAGATAGGGATTACATACATTGGTTAGGACTGCTCTGATATGGGTATACCTTGACGTTTGGTAGAGCGGCTTAATATACATTTTTTGCAAAAAATGTATCAACCAAATACTCTGTTTTTTCCATCTTTTTACTAGCACTTGCTGTCCACTGTGATTTTTTTGCAACAGTGTGTTTTTGGTTTTACTGTGCTTTTTTGTGTTTTCAAGTCTCTTGGTGGTGTGAACATGTCTCTACGGGCTTTTTCACTGTGCGCGCAGCTCATGTGTTCTGGTTTCATATAATTTTCTTGTGTCCACAAGACTGGGGAGGCCTCCACCCCTCTTTTTTTGAGCTGTGCCCACAGGAGCCGTTCTGTCCAGCGTGTCCACATGGACATTCCTTTTGTGAATCCTGCTCATACAGGTATTGTACATATGACCAGGTTTTAAATACATCAGATAGGGATTACATACATTAGTTAGGACTGCTCTGATATGGGTATACCTTGACGTTTGGTAGAGCGGCTTAATATACATTTTTTGCAAAAAACGTATCAACCAAATACCCTGTTTTTTCCATCTTTTTACTAGCACTTGCTGTCCACTGTGATTTTTTTGCAACAGTGTGTGTTAGGAGTCGAGTTTCCTCTGCTGCACAGGGGGAATCTCGATCCGTGTCTGCTGCGGTCTCCCATTCGGTATCGGCCGCAGTGGGCTCTGCTCAGTGTCTCGCTGGGGCTGATTTGGTGCATAGGGTCACTACTGCCTTTTCTGGCTTTCCTATGGTACCCTGCACTGATCTGCGGCGAGCGAGCCTCTCTGGGACTAAGTCCTTGTTTACTCACACTGAGCATGCCCAGGGAAGGGTCTCCCATTGGAGGTCGAGGGCCACATGTTCGGTCACATGCTCAGGTGCTGCAGTACATTCCATTGGTCCTTCTGGAAGGTCCTGAAAGGGCAAAACATGCTCAGGTACTGCAGCACTTTCCATTGGTCCTTCTGGAATGTCCTGAAAAGGCAAAAACTTCAGTAGCAGCTTCCTGTGCTGCAACTATATAAACTGCGCATGACCGCACGGCCATGCGCTAGTATTGTCTCATGTTATGTGCTTTGCGCCAGTGTGGTCACATGTATGTGTGTTCAGGGACCCGGCTGAAATAAGCCCCTAGAATGCTGGCTGCTCCGGCGAGGAGATTGAGTCTGAGTGTATTCAGGGACCCGGCTGAAATAAGCCCCTAGAATGCTGGCTCCTCCGGCGAGGAGTTTTGTGTGTTTGTGTGACCACTGACTGCTCTCTGTTTGGGCAGTTAGCCTGTGCCTCTGTGGAGTCTAACAGGGCACAGTGCTTTCCTTTCACGGCTACTCAGTGAATTAACTGGGTTAGTCTATACCGCCATATAGCTCCGCCGTTTACTAGCAGCAGGTACTCCTGCACGGTGGACCCCGGGCTGCGAACGCACCAATATCAATAAACATCTCTATTTACTCGGTGCGTTCCGCTAGCCTTAACAGAATACTAGCGCCAGGGTCTGGCTAGTAAATGGCGGACATTCAGCAATCTTTGCGGTATATCCAGCAGCTGGAGGGTAGGTTGGCGGCTCTCGAGAGCTCAACCTCAGCTGTGGATGTTACCGCAGTTGCTGTACAGGCTGCTAGCGTGGCTGCAGCAACCTTGTCCACTGCCACCCCTGTTCCGACGTTATCTCGCCTCCCGCTGCCAGAAAAATTTTCTGGAAATAGCAAAACTTGTAGGGGAATTGTGAGTCAGTGCTCTATTCACCTCGAGCTCCTGGCTGCACGTTTTCCTACAGAGCGGGCTAAGGTGGGATTTATTGTGTCTCTTTTGTCGGACAGGGCGTTGGAGTGGGCTACGCCGCTGTGGGAGCATGGTGATCATGTGGTGCAGAGTGCTCCATTGTTCCTGAGCACTCTGAAAAAGGTCTTTTTAGGACCTCAAGTCACCCATGACACAGCGCTCCAACTACTGGCATTAACTCAGGGTGAGTCCTTGGTCAGCCATTTTTCCGTCCGCTTCCGTACTTTAGCTTCCGAGCTGGAGTGGTCGGATAAAGCCCTTATCCCCATATTTTGGAGGGGCCTGGCTGACCACATTAAGGACGCTCTGGCCACTAGGGAGATTCCTGCCACACTGGAGGAGTTAATAACTGTCTCTACTCGTATTGACCTCCGTTTTAACGAGCGGAGGTTGGAGCGAGCCCAGTGTAGGCAGAGGTTTCGGCTGGCTCCCACCTTCGCCAAACCTTTGGAATCTCCAGTCCAGGCATCTGAGTCACATGAGGCCTTATAGGTGACACGAGCGGGATCCAAGTCTCAGTCTGCCCGTGCACATAAGGTCCGTCATGTTTGCCAGCAGTCAGGACACCTTGCCTCCAAGGGTCCTCAGCAGTCGGGGAAACGTCAGCGTCTAGTGCCAGTTGGAGGAGGTACACTAGACACGGCGACGTTTGCATCAAAGTTGTCCTTCAAGGGGACAATTACCATAGGCCCATCCACTCTTATGGTCGAGCTATGCGTGGATTCTGGGGCAGAGGGTAACTTTATGTCTTCCGCTTTTGCCCAGCGTCACGCAATACCCTTGGTGATGCTCGCCAAGCCAGTAACCGTTCGAGTGGTAAATGGGTCAACACTACCTTCACAGATTACCCACCAAACCATTCCTTTCACGCTATCTGTGTCTCCATCACATCAGGAGATAATCTCCCTATTAGTCATTCCTGAGGGAATTGATGAGGTCCTGTTGGGGATACCATGGCTTCGCTACCATTCTCCTCATATTGAGTGGTCCTCTGGGAGAATTTTGGGATGGAGTAAATCCTGCGAGGGTAGATGTCTGAGGGAGTGCGTTCAGGTTGCTACTACACAGGTACCCGCAGATCTTTCCTCTCTCCCCAAGCACTATTGTCCCTATGCAGACGTGTTCTCCAAAAGAGCTGCGGAGACCCTTCCGCCTCACCGCCCCTATGACTGTCCTATTGACCTCTTGCCTGGTGCTGAGCCTCCCCGGGGTCGAGTCTATCCGTTATCTCTCCCGGAAACGGAGGCAATGTCCCAGTACATCCAAGAGAATCTGGCAAGATGATTCATTAGGAAGTCAGTGTCACCGGTAGGGGCAGGGTTCTTCTTCGTACAAAAGAAGACTGGAGACTTACGTCCATGCATAGACTACAGGGGTCTTAACGCCATCACCGTTAAGAACAAGTACCCACTACCCCTGATATCTGAGCTGTTTGATAGGCTACGGGGAGCGAGGGTATTTACAAAGTTAGATCTGCGGGGTGCTTACAACCTGATTCGCATCCGTGAGGGGGATGAATGGAAGACGGCTTTTAACACCAGGGTTGGGCACTATGAATATCTGGTGATGCCCTTCGTGCTCTGTAATGCCCCAGCCATTTTCCAAGACTTTGTGAACGACATCTTCCGGGATATGCTCACCACCTCGGTCGTAGTCTATCTGGATGATATTCTCATCTTCTCTCCAGATATTGACTCCCATCGGAGAGATGTTCGCAAAGTCTTCGACCTCTTACGGGCAAACTCCCTCTATGCCAAGTTGGAGAAGTGTGTGTTTGAGCAGGAGTCTTTGCCTTTCCTTGGTTATATCATCTCTGCCCAGGGATTGGCTATGGATCCTGCCAAGCTACAGGCTGTAATGGACTGGCAGGAACCCCATTCTCTTAAAGTGGTGCAGCGCTTTATGGGGTTCATTAATTACTATCGCCAGTTCATTCCACACTTCTCAACTTTGGTAGCTCCCTTGGTTGCCCTCACCAAGAAGGGAGCAAATCCCAAGTTGTGGTCAGAGGAGGTCTCCAAAGCCTTTCTCTCGATCAAGTCACACTTTGCTAGCGCTCCCATCCTACATCACCCCGATGTTGATAAGCCATTTATCTTGGAGGTGGATGCCTCATCCGTTGGTGCTGGAGCAGTCCTTTTCCAAAAGGATGCTCAAGGTCGGAAGCATCCTTGCTTCTTCTTCTCCAAGACCTTCACACCAGCGGAGAGGAATTATTCCATCGGGGACAGGGAGTTGCTGGCCATGAAGTTGGCTTTTTCAGAGTGGAGACATCTCTTCAAGGGAGCTCGCTTTCCCTTCCAAGTCTTCACTGACCACAAGAACTTGGTGTATCTGCAAACGGCCCAGTGGCTGAATTCTCGCCAGGCTAGATGGTCCCTGTTCTTCTCCCAGTTCCATTTTACTCTTCATTTCCTCTCTGGGGAGAAGAACGTTCGTGCTGACGCTCTCTCCCGCTCCGTGGTGTCATCGGAGGAGGAGGAGGAGCCTCGGCTTATTGTCCCTTCTGAGAGCCTGAGAACTGTAGCTCTGGTTTCGCTAGAGTCTGTGCCCCCGGGCAAGACTTTCGTACCAGCTAACTTGCGACCGGAGGTTCTCTCTTGGGCTCACTCCTCCAGAGTGGGTGGGCATTTTGGGACCAAGAGGACATCTGAGCTTCTGGCGAGAACATACTGGTGGCCGCATATGGCCCGAGATGTCAAGGACTATATTCAGGCGTGCGTTTCTTGCGCCCAGAATCGGTCTCCTCGGCAAAGGCCTGCTGGGTTGCTTTACCCTCTACCGGTGGCAGACAGGCCCTGGGAGATGGTCGGGATGGACTTTGTGGTGGGTCTACCGAAGTCGCGTGGCTGCTCCATTATTTGGGTTGTCACCGACCATTTCTCCAAGATGGTGCATTTGGTGCCGCTTCCTCGGTTACCCTCAGCACGGGCCTTGGCAGTGTTGTTCATTAAACACGTTTTCCGATTGCATGGTATGCCTGATAAGATTGTCAGCGATCGGGGTCCCCAGTTCGCATCTCGGTTTTGGAGAGAGCTCTGCCGTTTACTCAGCATAGAGTTAAACCTCTCCTCTGCATACCATCCCGAGACGAATGGGTTGGTGTAGAGAACCAACCAGACTCTGGTGACATATTTGCGACATTTCGTCTCTGCTAGGCAGGATGACTGGGCATCTTTGCTACCTTGGGCGGAATTTGCCCTGAACAACGCCGTAGCCGATTCCACTGGTCAAACTCCTTTTCTCCTTAATTACGGCCAGCATCCGCGTGTCCCTGTGCCCATGCCCGTGTCATCCACCGATTCTAGGGTGGCAGACTGGGCGGTGGAGGCACGTGACATCTGGGACCGCACACAGGATGCCATCCGGGCCTCCAAGGAGAGAATGAGGGTTTCGGCTGATACACACCGGCGCCCCGCTCCGGTCTTTGCTCCTGGCGACTTAGTGTGGCTCTCCGCTCGTAACATCAGGCTGCGAGTTGAGTCCACTAAGTTTGCTCCTCGCTACATTGGCCCGTTTAAGGTTCTGGAACAGGTCAACCCTGTGGTCTACCGTTTGGCTATTCCTCCATGCCTTGGTATCACCGATACTTTCCACGTTTCCCGCTTAAAGCCCGTTCATTTGTCCCGGTTTTCCGAGTCATCTGCTGGGACATCGGGTTCATGCACGGATGAGTTTGAGGTAAATGCTATTGTGGGGTGCAAGGTGGTACGTGGCAAGAAATTTTATCTGGTGGACTGGAAGGGTCACGGCCCAGAGGATAGAACCTGGGAGCCTGTGGAGCATATTCGGGCTCCGCTGCTTATCGCAGCTTTTGAGCGTAGTGAGGCTCAAGGAGGGGGGGCCCTAGGAGGGGGGGTAATGTTAGGAGTCGAGTTTCCTCTGCTGCACAGGGGGAATCTCGATCTGTGTCTGCTGCGGTCTCCCATTCGGTATCGGCCGCAGTGGGCTCTGCTCAGCGGAGACGTCGCTCCCAGCGTCTCGCTGGGGCTGATTCGGTGCATAGGGTCACTACTGCCTTTTCTGGCTTTCCTATGGTACCCTGCACTGATCTGCGGCGAGCGAGCCTCTCTGGGACTAAGTCCTTGTTTACTCACAGTGAGCATGCCCAGGGCAGGGTCTCCCATTGGAGGTCGAGGGCCACATGTTCGGTCACATGCTCAGGTGCTGCAGTACATTCCATTGGTCCTTCTGGAAGGTCCTGAAAGGGCAAAACATGCTCAGGTACTGCAGCACTTTCCATTGGTCCTTCTGTAAGGTCCTGAAAGGGCAAAAACTTCAGTAGCAGCTTCCTGTGCTGCAACTATATAAACTGCGCATGACCGCACGGCCATGCGCTAGTATTGTCTCATGTTATGTGCTTTGCGCCAGTGTGGTCACATGTATGTGTGTTCAGGGACCCGGCTGAAATAAGCCCCTAGAATGCTGGCTGCTCCGGCGAGGAGTTTTGTGTGTTTGTGTGACCACTGACTGCTCTCTGTTTGGGCAGTTAGCCTGTGCCTCTGTAGAGTCTAACAGGGCACAGTGCTTTCCTTTCACGGCTACTCAGTGAATTAACTGAGTTAGTCTACACCGCCATATAGCTCCGCCGTTTGCTAGCAGCAGGTACTCCTGCACGGTGGACCCTGGGCTGCGAACGCACCAATATCAATAAACATCTCTATTTACACGGTGCGTTCCGCTAGCCTTAACAGTGTGTTTTTGGTTTTACTGTGCTTTTTTGTATTTTCAAGTCTCTTGGTGGTGTGAACATGTCTCTACGGGCTTTTTCACTGTGCGCGCAGCTCATGTGTTCTGGTTTCATATAATTTTCTTGTGTCCACAAGACTGGGGAGGCCTCCACCCCTCTTTTTTTGAGCTGTGCGCACAGGAGTAGTGTTGAGCGATACGGATAGTATACGGATATCGGATAGTATCGGCCGATACCCGAAAAATATCGGATATCGCCGATACCGATATCCGATACCAATACAAGTCAATGGGACATCAAGTATCGGAAGGTATTCTCATGGTTCCCAGGGTCTGAAGGAGAGGAAACTCTCCTTCAGGCCCTGGGATCCATAGGGATGTGTAAAATAAAGAATTAAAATAAAAAATATTGATATATTTACCTCTCCGGCGGCCCCTGAACTCAGCGCGGGTAACCGGCAGGCTTCTTTGTTCAAAATCAGCGCTTTTAGGACCTGAGAATCACGTCCCGGCTTCTGATTGGTCGCGGGCCGCCCATGTGACCGCCACGCGACCAATCACAAGCCGCGACGTCACCGCAAGCTATTAACGCACTCATTTTTAAAAATGAGCGCGTTAATGACTTTCAAAGACGTAGCGGCTTGTGATTGGTCGCGTGATTGTGATTTTGAACAACGAAGCCTGCCGGTTACCCGCGCTGAGTCCAGGGGCCGCCGGAGAGGTAAATATATCAATATTTTTTATTTTAATTCTTTATTTTACACATCTCTATGTATCCGATACCGATACCCGATACCACAAAAGTATCGGATCTCGGTATCGGAATTCCGAAACCGCAAGTATCGGCCGATACCCGATACTTGCGGTATCGGAATGCTCAACACTACACAGGAGCCGTTCTGTCCAGCGTGTCCACATGGACATTCCTTTTCTGAATCCTGCTCATACAGGTATTGTACATATGACCAGGTTTTAAATACATCAGATAGGGATTACATACATTAGTTAGGACTGCTCTGATATGGGTATACCTTGACGTTTGGTAGAGCGGCTTAATATACATTTTTTGCAAAAAACGTATCAACCAAATACCCTGTTTTTTCCATCTTTTTACTAGCCCTTTTCCGTCCACTGTGATTTTTTTGCAACAGTGTGTTTTTGGTTTTACTGTGCTTTTTTGTGTTTTCAGGTCTCTTGGTGGTGTGAACATGTCTCTACGGGCTTTTTCACTGTGCGCGCAGCTCATGTGTTCTGGTTTCATATAATTTTCTTGTGTCCACAAGACTGGGGAGGCCTCCACCCCTCTTTTTTTGAGCTGTGCGCACAGGAGCCGTTCTGTCCAGCGTGTCCACATGGACATTCCTTTTCTGAATCCTGCTCATACAGGTATTGTACATATGACCAGGTTTAAATAAATCAGATAGGGATTACATACATTAGTTAGGACTGCTCTGATATGGGTATACCTTGATGTTTGGTAGAGCGGCTTAATATACATTTTTTGCAAAAAACGTATCAACCAAATACCCTGTTTTTTCCATCTTTTTACTAGCACTTGCTGTCCACTGTGATTTTTTTGCAACAGTGTGTTTTTGGTTTTACTGTGCTTTTTTGTGTTTTCAAGTCTCTTGGTGGTGTGAACATGTCTCTACGGGCTTGTTCACTGTGCGCGCAGCTCATGTGTTCTGGTTTCATATAATTTTCTTGTGTCCACAAGACTGGGGAGGCCTCCACCCCTCTTTTTTTGAGCTGCGCGCACAGGAGCCGTTCTGTCCAGCGTGTCCACATGGACATTCCTTTTGTGAATCCTGCTCATACAGGTATTGTACATATGACCAGGTTTTAAATACATCAGATAGGGATTACATACATTAGTTAGGACTGCTCTGATATGGGTATACCTTGACATTTGGTAGAGCGGCTTAATATACATTTTTTACAAAAAACGTATCAACCAAATACCCTGTTTTTTCCATCTTTTTACTAGCACTTGCTGTCCACTGTGATTTTTTCGCAACAGTGTGTTTTTGATTTTACTGTGCTTTTTTGTGTTGTCTAGTTTGGTTGGGGCCTACTAACAGTGTCTGCCGCTCCAAGGTGTTCTCCTGGTTGCCTTTCCTGAGCTTCAATCTTCAGGCTCTTGTTAAATAGTTTTTTAATCGAACAACTGCAGTGGGGCTACTAGTTTGGTTGGGGCCTACTAACGGTGTATGCCGCTCCGTGCTGTTCTCCAGGTTTCCTGTCCTGAAATTTCATTTTCAGGCTCTCGTTAAGTAGTTGTTGAAACAACACTGCATTAGGCCTACAAGTTGGGTCTGGGTTGTAGAGACGGTGTCTGCCGCTCCAAGGTGTTCTCCTGGTTGCCTTTCCTGAGCTTCAATCTTCAGGCTCTTGTTGAATAGTTTTTTAATCGAACAACTGCAGTGGGGCTACTAGTTTGGTTGGGGCCTACTAACGGTGTATGCCGCTCCGTGCTGTTCTCCAGGTTTCCTGTCCTGAAATTCCATTTTCAGGCTCTCATTAAGGAGTTGTTGAAACAACACTGCATTAGGCCTATAAGTTGGGTCTGGGTTGTAGAGACGGTGTCTGCCGCTCCAAGGTGTTCTCCAGGTTGCCTCTCCCTAGCTTCTATCTTGAAGCTGTCATTAAGTAGTTGTTGAAACAACACTGCATTAGGCCTACAAGTTGGGTCTGGGTTATAGAGTCAGTGTCTGCCGCTCCAAGGTGTTCTCCAGGGTGCCTCTCCCTAGCTTCTATCTTCAAGGTCTTGTTAAGCAGTTGTTGAAACAACACTGCATTTAGCCTACAAGTTGGGTCTGGGTTGTAGGGACGGTGTCTGCCGCTCCAAGGTGTTCTCCAGGTTGCCTCTCCCTAGCTTCTATCTTGAAGCTCTCGTTAAGTAGTTGTTGAAACAACACTGCATTAGGCCTACAAGTTGGGTCTGGGTTCTACAAACGGTGTCTTACGCTCCAAGGTGTTCTCCAGGTTGCCTTTCCCTAGCTTCTATCTTCAGGCTCTCGTTAAATTGTTTTTAATATAACACTGCATTTGGCCTACTAGTTTTGTTGGCCCTACCAACAGTGTCTGCCGCTCCTTGATGTTCTCCTACACTGAACAAACCAGTGCCGCCTGTTTACTTCTGTTACCAATTTTGAACTGCATTTAGCCTACTTACTGATTTGGGCCTACTCACTGTGTCAGCCTCTCATTACAGTTGTACTCCACTGAACAAAGCAATGCCCCCTGGTTAGTCCTGTTACCAATTTTGAACTGCATTTAGCCCACTTTATTATTTGGGCCTATATCTGTGTTTCCTCCTCATCCTGCCCATTGCACAGCCAGTGATAGATGAGTCTGCTGGTACATTGACCCAGAACGCTACATTCCCCATGCACGCTACACAGCCAGAATGTGACCCTGCTGAAAGTCAGGTTCCCCTTCCCGCATACATACCACCTTACACGGGGACAAAGAGGAAGGTGCAGATGAAAGTGCAGGTTCCTTCATTAGGTGGGGGGGAATACTCATTGGCGACGTCACTGGCACAGGGCCCCTCATAGTACGCAAAAGTGTCGCTGCCGGTGGGAGGTGCCCCCGCCGTGCAAACACACCGCCGTACTTTGAGGGGCCCTGTGCCAGTGCCGATGCCAACGAGTGGGCCCCCCTGCTTGCTGAGGATCACAGCACTTGCAAAGTTTAAATACTTACCTCTCCATGCTCCACTGCCGTTATGTGGTCCAGATTTCCTGGGCCCACTAAATACTTGAACCAGCCCTACCCCCCACAACTTTAGCCAAATGACCCCCAATTTCCAATGTCTTACTATTATTATAAGGTAAATTAAGATTGACAAGCTTCAGTAACAAGAATGGATGTTTTTGCCATTAAAATGGGCACTCTAGGTGTTTTCCTGGCCTCCACTCACTGCCGACTATGCTCCCCCATTGACTTGCATTGGGTTTTGTTTTTCGGTCGATCCCCGACTTTTCGCGATAATCGGCCGATTCCACTCGACTCGACTTTTGAGATAGTCGAGTTTCGCGAAACCCGACTCGACCCTAAATAACTAAAAGTCGCTCAACCCTAGTTGTGACATCACAATGCAAATTACCTTCTTTGCGCATGTGCAGAAGCTTCCCAGGTGCCATAACATCCAGAAGTCCTAGCACAGTTCAGGAGAATAAAAGATTGCATTGCACAGGAGATTGTAGGGGATCTAAAGATGGGTTGGAGGACCTAATGGATGTTGATGAGAAGCAGATTGGCTGCAGAGGTCAGCAGTGAGGTGAGTTAAGGAATTTTATAATTTTTTAAAATATATTGTGTTTATTATGCCCTTGGAACTAGAGAGATCTGAAAGCACAAAAAGGGACACTAAATTCACACCTTAAAAATCCAAGTAAAAAATGCATGAAAAGACATAATCAAATGTTTTCTTATCTGCTTATCTCTAGCCGTTATTGTGTCCCGAAGGGTATGTGTCCAGCTTCAGGATAACCGGCGGTTTAGTCAGAGCAGCAAACCCGCTCTGCGCTAAGCTCCGCCCCCTTCTGGGATGCGATGATGCCTGATGTGTTCATAGCACACATCTGGGATCATCGCACCCCATGCATAGGGCCCTGTGTTATACCTTGCGGCGACGCAGCATCGCCGCAAGATATACGGACATGCTGCGATCTTCAAAGACGCGCCGCATGTCCGTAGTCGCAGGGCCGCCGCGTGCGTGTTACCACACATAGTGGAGATGGGATTTCATTAAATCCCCTCCACTATGCAGTAACATCTGGACGCTGCGTCTCTATGCAGCGTCAAACACGCAGCGTTTCCTGCACGTGGAAACATACCCTAATGCTGCAAAATACATGCAAATACTTATCCATCATGCATCACCATCAGTAAGGTGGTTGGCTCGAAATTTATTTTGCAACAAAACAACGACCCCAAACATACAGTCAATGTCATTGAGAACTTCAAAGTAAAGAACAAGGCGTCCTAAAAGTTATAATATTGTTCCCATAGAGAACTGAAGTCAACAACATAATTGAGTCTGTGTTTGATTGCATGAAGTAACTGGAGCCTATATCCACAGAAGATCTTTGATTAGTTCTCCAAGATGTTTGAAACAACCTTTCTTCTAAATCCTTTCAAAAACTGTATGCAAGTGTATTTAGAAGAATTAATGTTTTGATGCTGTATTGAAGTGAAAGAGTGGTCAAACCATTTATCGGATGGATTTAGATTTCTCTTTTGTTCATTCATTTACCATTTGTTTCTATTTTTTAAAAAGAATTCTTACCCTGCAGGATTTTTCCACACCTGCCTATATCTTTTGCAGAGTATTGGAAATGTTGATCAAAAATGATCAGAAAGTGTTAAAAATAAGAAACTTTAAAATTTTAATTTTTAAGGCTGTTAGTGCTACAGCTAGTGTTTATTAAAAAAATAAAAGCAAATATGAGATATTGCCAAGTTTTAAGGACAAAATGCAGTTTCACAAAAGTTTATTCTGTAATAGATTTATTTATTTTTTGTTGAAAAGGAAGAACAGGATGAAGGTCTTAGAAAAAAGGATTCTAGTGATTGTTTATAATTGGAGAATAATGGGAATGTGTTTTTTAAGTGGAAGTATGTGGAGTCACCACTTCACGCACTTTAAAATAGGCCCCTAGGTCTTCAGAACTGTTGGACTCTGTGAAAATTGACTTCCTGTTCCCCTCACAGACATACTTCAAAAATTGGATTAAACAGAAACTGTCAACCCAGAGGTTGAATGTATCACTCTCTTCTATAATGGAGTGTTTCTGTTTATTTACTTCTGCTCATTGCCGATCAAAGAAAAAAATAAAATAAAACTGATTTTTTTAGTATTTATCTACTTCACAGTGAACGATATAGTAAAGCATGGCTTCTTTCTTAGTTCTTTTTTTTCTCCTAATCATCAAGGGATGGTTTAAGCATCAAGAATGAATCTAATGAGATAATGGGACTGTTTTATATTTCTGTTTGATATGAGGAGATCCTTCATTTCCAGCTATAAGCTGTACGACATCAAAGAGAATTAAGATCTATCACATTCTGTTATGACCCGAACAATGTCAACTGGAGTGTATAAAGAAAAGCTCCACTCTTCTGGCTCTAGCATTGGGTCAGAGGTACATTCAAAAGGGGATGGGAGCCTGCTGTAGTCTTTGCTATGAAGAGCTGTATTGTAAAACAAATGGACATTTCCTGATTGTGTCACCAGTTCTTAGTATTAAAAAAATAGTAGACTTTTTCTGCCGCCACTTGATTATCTTCAAAATCTATGTTAACCAAAAAAGAAACAAAGAAAGATTAAATTAGGTGCAAGGTAGTGATGAGCAAACATGTTCGGAGAACATGTTCGAATAACGTGTTGTCCAAGCATGCTCGGACAATAGAGATGAAAGAATCAATCCATGGAGAATCGACTTTGACATAAATTTCCTGAAATTCCCAAGAATTTGAACAGTATGCAATTCAATTTACGTGGTTTGGCCAAAAACAATCTTTAATGCAAACTCACATGCTGGTGTAGAGTGACTGAGTAGGTTGACCTGGAGGGCTTCCCCATAATGACCTACAGCTATCACATTACATGGTCTAACGCTGTCAGTAATCGGGGACTATTACAATCAGTGAAAACGTAGGGGCTACTTTCACACACCAGGTTTTTTGTTTCAGGCATAATCTGACTAATTTTATTAAAAAAATGGATCCGTCGCAAATAGTTGGGAATACAGTGACTTCCTGTTCTGGGGCGGCAGAGAGAGAGAGAGTTTTTTTTCAGAATGGAAAATGCATGATTTCTGTAAAAAAAAAACTGGATCCGGTCGCCATTTCTACCTGCATTTCATACGTTTTTGGCCGGATCAGCCGTTGTGCGGTTTTCCGCCGGACAGAAAAAACGTTGCTTTGGACATTTTCTCCGTCTGCTGGAAAACTCATTTTTGACGGATCCGGCAAAAACCGGATGAAACTTTGGGACATCAGGCGCAATTCAGCGCTAATACAACTCTTTGAAAAAAAAGGGATCTGACGGAAAAAAAACGCATCCGTTTTTTTTAAATTTGCCGTATTGTGCCTGATGCAAAAACCTGATATGTGAAAATAGCCTAAGCACCACCATGTTATGTGTTTACAATGTAAGGATAGAGATTAGAGGACAAAACTCATACAAAACTCATACATTTATATTTTTAAGTACATATTTTAACCCCTTCATGACATATGGTGTGAATTTGCGTCATGTATCGTGTCCCTGCATTTGATGCAGGCTCGCACGCTGAGTCGATATATTTCCCCACACATGGCCAATGTTCATGGGAGATCATGAATTTTGCTATACATAGCAAAGCTAATGCACTGCTGTGTATAGCACAACCAATTAGATGATCACAGCTTCAAATCCCCAATAAAATATAGTTAAAAGTAAACAAAATAGATTTTTAAAAATATGAAAAAAATTACAAACATTCAAATCACCCGTTTTGTCCCATTGAAAATAAAACAATACAAAAATACACATATTTGGTATCTCTGTGTTCACAAATATCCGATCTAACAAAATATAAAATAAATTAATCTGATCAATAAACGACGTAACAAAAAAAATCTTAATGCCAGAATTACTTTTTTTTTACGACCGCAAAATTGTAAATCAAAAGATCAAATCTGCCCCAAGATGGTATCAGTGAAAACGTCAGCTCGGAGCACAAAAAAATAAGCAATGAAGGATGAAGTGATTGTTCCAGCTCCTTAAAAATCTTCAAATATTATTTGTCCATGTAAGAAAATTGTACCGAGGTAAAAACTCCAATACCAGTGTGAATCTGAGGGGTAAAGCACGCATTTCGATCTGAAATCAGATCTTTATCAAATAAAGTTTGAAGATTTTTAAGGAGCTGGAACATTCACTTGGGGACACTTTCAAAGTTTTCCCAATTTTTCGGACTGACTGACCTTCATTTCTTAAAGGGACTCTGTCACCTGAATTTGGCGGGACTGGTTTTGGGTCATATGGGTGGAGTTTTCGGGTGTTTGATTCACCCTTTCCTTACCCGCTGGCTGCATGCCGGCTGCAATATTGGATTGAAGTTCATTCCTGTCCTCCATAGTACACGCCTGCGCAAAGCAATCTTGCCTTGTGCAGGCATGTACTATGGAGGACAGAGAATGAACTTCAATCCAATATTGCAGCCAGCATGCAGCCAGCGGGTAAGGAAAGGGTGAATCAAACACCTGAAAACTCCGCCCATATGACCCAAAACCAGTCCCGCCAAATTCAGGTGACAGGTTCCCTTTAAAGTAATGATGGCCACTCATTTTTCTTTACTTAGCTGCTTTTTTCTTGCTATAATACAAATTCTAACAGTCTTTTCAGTAGGACTATCAGCTCTGTATCCACCAGACTTCTGCACAAGAAAACTGATGGTTCCAACCCCATTTATAAGGCAAGAAATCCCACTTATTAAACCTGACAGGGCACACCTGTGAAGTGAAAACCATTTCCGGTGACTACCTCTTGAAGCTCATCAAGAGAATGCGAAGAGTGTGCAAAGCAGTCATCAAAGCAAAAGGTGGCTACTTTGAAGACCCTAGAATATAAGACATAATTTCAGTTGTTTCACACTTTTTTGTTAAGTATATAATTCCATATGTGTTAATTCATAGTTTTGATGCCTTCAGTGTGAATGTACAATTTTCATAGTTATGAAAATACAGAAAAATCTTTAAATGAGAAGGTGTGTCCAAACCTTTGGTCTGTACTGTACCTCGTTGCATCAAGACGGAGTTCCGTGCAACTGAACATTTAGTTTGTGGGCTGGCTGTGGTTCTTAACCATGTTAATTTCATTTACAAAAAAATATGCCCTCACCCAGCAAAATTAAAACACTATGGGTCTTGGAAAATAGCATCAAAGCAAAAAAAAACTTTCCTACAAATTTCCAATTATTTTTTCACCACTTAAATAAGTACTCCCTGTTAGGTCTCGAGTTCCCGCTTCTGCACAGGGGGAATCTCGAGCCATCTCCGCTGCGGTCTCCCATTCTTATCCAGCCGCAGTGGAGTCTGCTCAGCAGGGACGTCGGTCCCAGCGTCTTGCTCGGTCTCGCGCTGTACAGAGAGTTACTGCTGCTTCTTCAGCTTCTGCCATTAAAGTCAGTGCTGGTCAGCAGCGAGCGGACTTCTCTGGGACTAAGTCCTTGTCTGCACACACTGAGCATGCCCAGGGCAAGATCTCCCGTTGGAGATCGAGGGTCATGTGCTCAGGCTCTGCAGCACATTCCATTGGTCCTCTTGGCAGGTCTTGGAAGGGCAAAGTTTCTGTGGCCACTTCCTGTGCTGCAACTATATAAACTGCGCATGACCGCACGGCCATGCGCTAGTGTACAATTGTTAATGTGTGTATGTTGTGAGTGCAAGTCGTCCTTGGATACCCCTACCCTATTGAATGTCTGTTCGCGGAAGGTGTATGGTTGCTATCTAGCGCCCGACTTAGCCTACAGCACGAATCACACATTACAGCGTCCAGTTGCTGTGACCGCCAGTACGGCGCCGTGCACTTCCTCTGTGCTTTCCTTACCCAAGCCTGGGTGGTTAGTGGCGTTCGTCAGTGCGGCACCGCATGCACTCTTGTGCCTTAAAATCGTTCTTTAGTTTCCTTACACACCCAGTTGCGGTGTTATGCCAGCAAGGGTCTAATCGGACTTCAATCCTAGTTGGGGTTGAGTTCGCTGACTACTTGCTCGCGCTCTATGTGCGGTACCGCGGTCCTGTGACGCAACAGGATCGCTTCCTTCACGTTGGGTGAAGTTTAACCCACGTGTGTATACTTATGAGTACCGCTATATAGTCCGTCGTTACTTGGCAGCAGGTTCCATCTCTGCACGGTGGACCCCGGGCTGCGAACGCACCATATTCTATCTGTCTTAATATTTGGTGTGTTCCGCTAGCCCTAACATTACACTAGCGCCAGGGTCTGGCTAGTAATGACGGACAAACAGCAATCCTTGCGGTATATCCAGCAGCTGGAGGGTAGGTTGGCGGCTCTTGAGAGCGCAACCTCAGCTGTGGATGTTACCGCAGTCGCTGTACAGGCTGCTAGCGTGGCTGCAGCAACCCTGTCCATTGCCACCCCTGCTCCGACATTTTCTCGCCTCCCGCTGCCAGAAAAATTTTCTGGTGATAGCAAGTTTTGTAGGGGATTTGTGAGTCAGTGCTCTATTCACCTCGAGCTCCTGGCTGCACGTTTTCCCACAGAGCGGGCTAAGGTGGGATTTATAGTGTCTCTCTTGTCGGACAGGGCGTTGGAATGGGCTACGCCGCTGTGGGAGCGTGGCGATCATGTGGTGCAGAGTGCTCCGCTGTTTCTGAGCACTCTGAAACAGGTCTTTTTAGGACCTCAAGTCACCCATGATACTGCGCTCCAACTGCTGGCATTAACTCAGGGTGAGTCCTTGGTCAGTCATTTCGCCGTCCAATTCCGCACTTTAGCTTCTGAGCTGGATTGGTCGGATAAAGCTCTTATCCCCATATTTTGGAGGGGCCTGGTTGACCACGTTAAGGACGCTCTGGCCACTAGGGAGATTCCTGCCACACTGGAGGAGTTAATAACTGTCTCCACTCGAATTGACCTCCGTTTTAACGAGCGGAGGTTAGAGCGAGCCCAGTGTAGGCAGAGGTTTCGGCTGGCTCCTACCTTCGCCAAACCTCCGGAATCTCCGGTCCTGGTTCCTGAGTCACATGAGGCCAGGGAAGTGTCACAAGCGGGATCTAAGTCCCGGACCGCTTGTGCACTCAAGGTCTGTCATGTTTGCCAGCAGTCAGGACATCTAGCCACCAGATGTCCTCAGCGATCGAGGAAACATCAGCGTCTAGTGGTAATAGGTGGAGGTACACTAGACACAGCGACATTTGCCTCTAAATTGTCCTTTAAGGGGACAATTATTATAGGCTCATTCTCCCACTCGGTAGAGCTCTGCGTGGATTCTGGGGCGGAGGGCAATTTTATGTCTTCTGCCTTCGCCCAACGACACGCAATACCCCTAATTATGCTAGCTCAACCAGTAACGGTACGAGTGGTGAATGGGTCGGCACTGCCCTCACAGATAACACACCAGACCATCCCTTTGACTCTGTCCATGTCGCCATCTCATCAGGAGATTATATCTCTGCTCGTCATTCCTGAGGGAATTGATGAGGTCCTGTTGGGAATACCTTGCCTACGGTACCACTCTCCTCATATCGAGTAGTCCTCTGGCAGAATCCTGGGATGGGGCGAATCTTGTGGGGGTAGGTGTCAGAGGGAGTGCGTTCAGGTTGCTACTACAGAGGTACCCGCAGATCTTTCCTCTCTCCCCAAGCAGTATTGGTCTTATGCAGACGTGTTCTCCAAAAAGGCGGCGGAGATCCTTCCGCCCCATCACCCCTATGACTGTCCTATTGATCTCTTGCCTGGTGCTGAGCCTCCCCGGGGTCGAGTCTATCCGCTATCTCTCCCGGAGACGGAGGCAATGTCACAGTACATCCAGGAAAATCTGGCAAGAGGATTCATTAGGAAGTCAGTGTCACCTGCTGGGGCAGGGTTCTTCTTCGTGCAGAAGAAGAATGGGGAATTGCGTCCATGCATAGACTACAGGGGTCTTAATGCCATCACCGTTAAGAACAAGTATCCTTTGCCCTTGATATCTGAGCTCTTCGATAGGCTTCGGGGAGCAAGGGTATTTACTAAACTAGATCTGCGGGGTGCTTACAACCTGATTTGCATCCGTGAGGGGGACGAATGGAAGACGGCTTTTAACACCAGGGATGGGCACTATGAATATCTGGTGATGCCCTTCGGGCTCTGTAATGCCCCAGCCGTTTTCCAAGACTTTGTGAACGATGTTTTCCGGGATATGCTTTCCACCTCGGTCGTAGTCTATCTGGATGATATTCTCATCTACTCTCCAGATATTGACTCCCACCGGAGAGATGTTTGCAAAATCTTCGACCTCCTACGGGCAAACTCCCTCTATGCCAAGTTGGAGAAGTGTTTGTTTGAGCAGGAGTCCTTACCTTTCCTAGGCTACATCATCTCTGCCCAGGGATTGGCTATGGATCCTGCCAAACTACAGGCTGTGATGGACTGGCAGGAACCCCATTCTCTTAAAGCGGTGCAGCGCTTTATGGGGTTCATTAATTATTATCGCCAGTTCATTCCGCACTTCTCAACTTTGGTAGCTCCCTTGGTTGCCCTCATCAAGAAGGGGGCGAATCCCAAATTGTGGTCTGAGGAGGTCTCCAAGGCCTTTAACTCTATAAAGTCACACTTCGCTAGCGCTCCCATCCTACATCGCCCCGATGTTGATAAGCCATTTATCATGGAGGTGGATGCCTCTTCTGTTGGTGCTGGAGCAGTCCTCTTCCAAAAGGATGCTCAAGGTCGGAAGCATCCTTGCTTCTTTTTCTCCAAGACCTTCTCACCAGCAGAGAGGAATTATTCCATCGGGGACAGGGAGTTGCTAGCCATGAAGTTGGCTTTCTCAGAGTGGAGACATCTCTTGGAGGGTGCACGTTTTCCCTTCCAAGTCTTCACAGACCATAAAAATTTGGTGTACCTGCAGACAGCCCAGCGGTTGAATTCTCGCCAGGCCAGATGGTCCTTATTCTTCTCCCGGTTTCATTTCACCCTCCATTTTCTTTCTGGGGAGAAGAACATTCGGGCCAACGCTCTCTCTCGCTCCGTTGTGTCATCTGCGGAGGAGGAGGAGGAGCCTCGGCTTATTGTCCCCACCAAGAGCTTGAGAACTGTGGCCCCGGTTTTGCTAGAGTCTGTGCCCCCGGGCAAGACTTTTGTTCCATCCAATTTGCGACCGGAGGTTCTCTCTTGGGCACACTTGTCCAGGGTGGGTGGACATTTTGGTAATAAAAGGACATCTGAGTTACTGGCGAGGACGTACTGGTGGCCGCATATGGCTCGTGATGTTGCAGAGTATGTTCGGGCGTGTGTCTCTTGCGCCAAGAACAAGACTCCTCGGCAACGGCCAGCTGGTTTGCTTTATCCTCTGCCGGTGGCGGACAGGCCCTGGGAGATGGTCGGGATGGACTTTGTGGTGGGCTTACCCAAGTCTCGTAACTGCACCATTATCTGGGTGATCACCGACCATTTTTCCAAAATGGTGCACTTGGTGCCTCTTCCACGGCTACCTTCTGCACGGGCGTTGGCTGTCTTGTTCTTCAAGCATATCTTTCGCCTACACGGTATGCCAGACAAAATTGTTAGTGACCGGGGTCCCCAGTTTGCGTCTCGATTCTGGAGAGAGCTTTGTCGTCTACTCAGTATTGAGTTGAATCTCTCTTCGGCATATCATCCCGAGACAAATGGGTTGGTAGAGAGGGCCAACCAGACCTTGGTCACATATTTACGACATTTTGTTTCTGCCAGGCAGGATGACTGGGCATCCTTGCTACCGTGGGCAGAGTTTGCACTTAACAATGCCGTAGCCGACTCCACCGGTCAGACTCCATTCCTCCTAAATTACGGCCGGCATCCGCGTGTTCCTGTGCCCATGCCTGTGTCTTCTGCTGACTCCAGGGTGGCAGACTGGGCTGTGGAGGCACGGGACATTTGGGACCGCACACAGGATGCCATTCAGGCCTCCAAGGAGAGAATGAGGTCCTCCGCCGATGTTCATCGGCGCCCCGCTCCGACCTTTGCTCCTGGCGACTTGGTGTGGCTCTCCGCCCGTAACATCAGGCTGCGAGTTGAGTCCACTAAGTTTGCTCCTCGCTACTTGGGTCCCTTCAAGGTTCTCGAACAGGTTAATCCTGTGGTCTACCGTTTGGCTCTTCCTCCATGCTTGGGTATCACCGACACCTTTCATGTGTCCCTCTTGAAACCCGTATACATGTCCCGGTTTTCCGAGTCATCTGCTGGGACATCGGGTTCGTCTACGGACGATTACGAGGTGAACACTATTTTGGGGTGCAAGGTGGTACGCGGCAAAAAGTTCTATCTGGTGGATTGGAAGGGTTATGGCCCAGAGGACAGGTCATGGGAGCCTGCTGAAAACATTCGGGCCCCACAGCTCATTGCTGCCTTCGAGCGTAGCGAGGCCCAAGGAGGGGGGGGCCATGTTAGGTCTCGAGTTCCCGCTTCTGCACAGGGGGAATCTCGAGCCATCTCCGCTGCGGTCTCCCATTCTTATCCAGCCGCAGTGGAGTCTGCTCAGCAGGGACGTCGGTCCCAGCGTCTTGCTCAGTCTCGCGCTGTACAGAGAGTTACTGCTGCTTCTTCAGCTTCTGCCATTAAAGTCAGTGCTGGTCAGCAGCGAGCGGACTTCTCTGGGACTAAGTCCTTGTCTGCACACACTGAGCATGCCCAGGGCAAGATCTCACGTTGGAGATCGAGGGTCATGTGCTCAGGCTCTGCAGCACATTCCATTGGTCCTCTTGGCAGGTCTTGGAAGGGCAAAGTTTCTGTGGCCACTTCCTGTGCTGCAACTATCTAAACTGCGCATGACCGCACGGCCATGCGCTAGTGTACAATTGTTAATGTGTGTATGTTGCACGAATCACACATTACAGCGTCCAGTTGCTGTGACCGCCAGTACGGCGCCATGCACTTCCTCTGTGCTTTCCTTACCCAAGCCTGGGTGGTTAGTGGCGTTCGTCAGTGCGGCACCGCATGCACTCTTGTGCCTTAAAATTTAGTTTCCTTACACACCCAGTTGCGGTGTTATGCCAGCAAGGGTCTAATCGGACTTCAATCCTAGTTGGGGTTGAGTTCGCTGACTACTTGCTCGCGCTCTATGTGCGGTATCGCGGTCCTGTGACGCAACAGGATCGCTTCCTTCACGTTGGGTGAAGTTTAACCCACGTGTGTATAATTATGAGTACCGCCATATAGTCCGTCGTTACTTGGCAGCAGGTTCCATCTCTGCACGGTGGACCCCGGGCTGCGAACGCACCATATTCTATCTGTCTTAATATTTGGTGCGTTCCGCTAGCCCTAACACTCCCATCAACATTTTTATCTTCTGAATTTATGGGAATCTTCAGTTTATATGGTGCTGTGTGCTTACAATTGCTCATTTTGCCTTTCTGCCCCGCTAATTCTTCTCTTTTCCATTGAGTCAATGGCATCATATGATTAAAAACTGACTAATTGATTCCTTCTAAGCTCTATGTAGAAACAAGAGGTCAATTTTCCCATGTATAAGGCAGGAGTCATTGGAAATGTCCCAGACAGTGGGAGGAGGGAGCAGCTGGGTTAGTAGTTTAATAAGGGAATGATAAATGCAGGAAGAAGGGGTAGAATGAACGAAAACAGGAAAATTGCCCAAGTGTGAAGGGTTTAACAGTCCAATCTATCAACAACATGCTCCACCACCATACTTCTCACTGCTGTCGTATTTTACTGTGTGAACATACATGTACCTACTTGCAACTTAACATTTTGCATTACGTTGCATTTTGTTCAAGGTTGGGATAACTTGAAAAATAAACAAAATAATTGATAAAAAGGACATGAAGATTTTACAACTGTTTTAATAATTGAATTAAAAAACCATATGCATTAGAACAATACCGCTGCCTGTTGCCACAAATTACTTTCTATGCATGTACCTAACAAACAAAGTAACATTCTGAGCTAGGTTTTTTGGTAACAGGATAATAGTAGTTTTTCAAAACAAAAATAATTTCGAGACACTACTTTTTGAGCTATTATATTGTGGGCTGTTGCTGTTATGTATATTGAACCAAAAAGTCGCACTTAACATGGACAAAACAGAATTCATCATCTTTCCCCCATCTCACGCGACCCCCCCAATGAACCTATCCATTACAGTAAATGGCTGCCCACTATCCCCAGTCCCACAAGCTCGCTGCCTCGGGGTAATCCTTGACGCTGATCTCTCCTTCAAACCACATATCCAAGCCCTTTCCACTTCCTGCCGACTTCAACTCAAAAATATTTCACGAATCCGTTCATTCCTCAACCATGAATCTGCAAAAACCCTAGTCCATGCCCTCATCATCTCTCGCCTTGACTACTGCAACCTCCTGCTCTGTGGCCTCCCCTCTAACACTCTCGCACCCATCCAATCTATTCTAAACTCTGCTGCCCGACTAATCCACCTGTCCCCCCGCTATTCCCCGGCCTCTCCCCTCTGTCAATCCCTTCACTGGCTCCCCATTGCCCAGAGACTCCACTAAAAAACCCTAACCATGACGTACAAAGCCATCCACAACCTGTCTCCTCCATACTTACCTACCCGCAACCTCCGATCCTCACAAGAATTCCTACTCTACTCCCCTCTTATCTCCTCTTCCCACAATCGTATACAAGATTTCTCTCGTGTATCACCCCTACTCTGGAACCCTCTACCACAACACATCAGACTCTCGCCTACCATCGAAACCTTCAAAAAGAACCTGAAGACCCACCTCTTCCGACAAGCCTACAACCTGCATTAACCACCGATCGACCAAACCGCTGCATGACCACCTCTACCCTCACCTACTGTATTCTCACCCATCCCTTGTAGATTGTGAGCCTTCGCGGGCAGGGTCCTCATTCCTCCTGTACCAGTTATGACTTGTATTGTTTAAGATTATTGTACTTGTTTTTATGTATACCCCTCCTCACATGTAAAGCGCCATGGAATAAATGGCGCTATAACAATAAATAATAATAATAATAATAATAATGTGGTATCATGAAAGAAACCCAACTACCCATACCTAGCTAAAAATGTGAGAGCCAATAAAAGCAGCACCACTTGCCCTTCTGGTAAGAGCTGTCCCAGCAGTAGTAATATGAAATGGAGGTCACAACTGGCCTCATTTCCCTATGGCATGACTATAAGTGGGGAGGAAGGGGAGGATGATAAGAAAAGTAAAGAGTATTGGATAACCATCTTTTAGATACTTGTTAAAAAAGAATAATTGGGGAATTTTTACAGTTTCCGTGAGGAAGTCTAAATGAACTTATTACAAAGACAAGCAGTTACCTGCTAGGCAAAGCTTTTGTTGAGTGAACTCCAATCACCAGCACAGCAGATTCACACAAAACAACATTCTCCTGCCTGTGAAAATTTTCTGGACACAAGTTGCTGAGGCAGCAGCAACTCCTACAATATAGTTATTCTAAAAAGTTTACATACCCCAGCATAATTGTTGCTTTCTTGGCCTTTTTTCAGAGAATATGAATGATAATACCAAAACTTTTTCTCCACTCATGCTTAGTGGTTGGTGAAGCCATTTATTGTCAAACTACTTTCTCTTTTTAAATCATAATGACAACCCAAAACATCCAAATGACCCTGATCAAATGTTCTCATACCTTGGTGATTTTGGCCTGATAACATGCACAGAAGTTGACACAAATAGGATTGAATGGCTACTAAATGTAACATCCTCACCTGTGACCTGTTTGCTTGCAATCAGTGTGTGTTCATAAAAGCTGAGTTAGTTTCAGGGATCCAGACAGACTCTTGTATCATTTAACCAGTCACTGATATTTCTGGATTGTGAGTCATGGGGAAAGCAAAAGAACTGTCTATGGATCTATGGGAAAAGGTAGTTGAACTGTATAAAACAGGAAAGGGATACAAAATTATATCCAAGGAATTGATAATGCCAGTCAGTACTGTTCAAACTGTGATTAACAAATTGAAAATCAGGGGCTCTGTAAAAACAAAACCACGGTCAGGTAGATCAACAAAAATGTCATCCACAACTGTTCGGGATGCAAAGAAAAACCCACAAATAACATCAGCTGAAATACATGACTCCCTGAAAACTAGCAGTGTGGCTGTTCCAAGGTGCACAATAAGGAAGCAATTGAAGAAAAATGGGCTGCATGGTCGAGTCGCCAGTGGAAAGCCATTACTGAGCAAATGCCACAAAGAATCTTGCCTACAATATGCAAAACAGCACAGTGACAAGCCTCAAAACTTCTGGAACAAGGTAATTTGGAGAGATGAGACCAAAATTTGACTTTTGGCCACAAACATAAATGTTACTGTGATGAGGGAGCAGCCGCCATCTTGGATATGGGGCATAACGTTGGCCTCCTATCGGAGATCGGCCTGACTCCATTTTGTCTCATATCAGAATTCATCTGGTCACACGTCTGCAGGGACATGAGCACTCCTGAAGCCCACTTTTTCCCTACTTGAATGAAGACCCTTTAGTATGGTAATGGACTGAGACCAGTGTAGCAGGCAGATGGCCCTTCAAAGCTTGAATGAGGAAGCCACGCCAGCAGGGGGCATGGAGGTGCATACATGTCAGATGGCTACAGGAGGACACGTCTATTGTCTTCCCAGCCGGACCGTCTACAACATGAAATTATGAATTATAGATGCATTGTACGAGGTACAGGCTCATAAAAAATATCCTCATAGCCCTGAAGAAATTGTGCATCTGACAGTGCAACTCCCGGGTCAGTGAGAGTTCTGGAACCTGAGATATAGAGATCAGCCTCCCATAGCAATCAAATGGGTCCAGGTTTGATCCCCGTACGACCAGCAGAAAATACCAAATGTGCTGGTACCGCCCATGTACTGATTTGATCATCCTGAGAGAAGTTATTCCATTTATTAGGTATTGGAAATAGATTCTGCAGTGAAGCTGAAGGGTGGAGATTGTTAGCCCACCCAGGTACAGGGGGGAGGGACACAGAAGGATTAAGAGCTGAGGACACATGGAGAGTGAGACACAACAGAAGAAGATGATGAAATAAGCAAAAGGGCATAAGCCAGCCAGAGGGGAGCAAGCACATGCTTTTTGGGGGCTGCCCGGCAACCAGAAGTCTTGTACCTGTGGAACGCAGAGCTCCCCGGCCTCCACAAGCGACCTTCAACCTGGTAAATTGACCTCCAGCTTTATACCTCTAAGCCTTGTTATATTATTGTTATATTTTATTCTGACTGTAACTCTTGGTATATTTTTACTGTATATTTCTTGCAATTATCTAGTGCGTCCTTAAGGCAATTAAACCATAAATAAATTTTGGGCTGATCCTTTTATTCTAATTGCAAATCTTAGAATACCCAGCGTGGGTAACAGGGCAGTCTCCCCGGCGGCCATTTGCTTTAGGTGCAGTTCCCTTATTGACCTGAAAGACAAAGGGGGCGCCGGAGAGTTGTGTCAGTGTAGCCACGTCACGGATGGGTGACGTGGGAGGAACCAGTTTCCTTCACAATTACATTTGGAGAGAGGTCAACAAGGCCTGTGATGAAAGGAACACCATTCCTACTGTAAAGCACAGAAGTGGATCACTGATGGTTTGAGGATGCATGAGCTACAAAGGCACAGGAAACTTTGTCAAGGTTAAAGGAAAGATGAATGCAGCACGTTATCAGCAAATACTGGAGGCAAATTTGCACTCATTAGCCGGAAGCTGCGCATGGGACGTACTTGGACATTTCAACATGACAATGATCCAAAATACAAGGCCAATTCGACCTGTCATTGGCTATAGCAGAACAAGTAAAGGTTCTGGAGAGAACGTCTCAGTCTCCTGATCTCAATATCATTGAGCCACTCTGGGGAGATTTCAAGCATGCAGTTCATGCTAGACAGCTCAGGAATTTACAGGAACTGGAGACTTTTGCCAAGAAGAGTGGGCAGCTTCATCATCTGAGAAAGTAAAGAACCTCATCCACGACTACCACAAGAGACTTCAAGCTGTCATTGATGTTAGAGGGGACAATACACGGTAGTAGGAAATGGGGTATGTGAACATTTGATCAGGGTTACTGGGATGTTTTGGGTCATCATTATAAATTAAAAAGAGAAAACACAGTAGTTTGACAATAAACGGCTTCAACCAACCACTAACCATGAGTGGAGAAAAAGTTTTCGTGTTATCATTCATATTCTCTGAAAAAAGGCCAAGAGAGCAAAAATTCTGCACAGGGTATGTAAACTTTTGAGCACAACTGTACTTAATCCATTACATTGGAAATAGTCCTTTCTCAGGCAGATACCCTGAGCCACTATCCCTTGGACTTCTGAGTCGACAAATTGGACCAGTGGCAAGAACTGGCTCATTTTCTATTCCTGTAGAATGTAAGCCCGCAAGGGCAGGGTCCTCGCCCCTCTGTATCAGTCTGTAATTGTTAGTTTGTTTATTGTAAGTGATATCTGTAACTTGTATGTAACCCCTTCTCATGTAAAGCACCATGGAATCAATGGTGCTATATAAATAAATAATAATAATAATTTTCTATGTGCATATTGTCATGTCCAGCCTTTAGTGTCATGTCAGAGGGAGTACTCAGTGCACTGGGTGGAATTGCCACACCAAAGCGCGAGTGTTGAAAACCTAACATGAATCAGGCATGGATCAGTGCAGACTTTCATGACCAACAGCTCATGCAAAGGATTAAATGGGTCATGTCTGCATGCCTGACTGTTCATTGACTGTCTTTTAGACCATTCTGCTGCTAACAGTGTGTTAGGGTTGGCGGAACGCACCGAATATATAGTTATTAGAAGAAGTTGGTGCGTTCGCAAACCGGGATCCACCGTGCAGGAAAGCACCTGCTGCTAGATATGGCGGTACAATATAGTAGTATAAACAGACTCTGTTACTTCACAGAGTCTGTTAGCAAAGATAACGCTGTGCCCTGTTTGGCTCACAGAGGAACACAGCTACTTGGTAGAGCAGATAATGGTCATGCAGTCAAATGCAAACATGAAACTCCTCGACGGAGGTGCCAGCATTCTAGGGGCTTATTTCAGCAGGGTCCCTGAATACACACGCACGAAACTCCTCGCCGGAGGTGCCAGCATTCTAGGGGCTTATTTCAGCCGGGTCCCTGACTGCATACAAACATGACCACACTGGCGCTGAGCTCACATATAAATTGATACTAGCGCATGGCCGTGCGGTCATGCGCACCTCTTGTAGCTGCAGCAAGTACAAGACCTTCCTAGAAGGACCAATGAGAGGCTGCCACAGACATTGAACAACTTCAGGACCTTCCTAGAGGACCAATAGGATTTGCTGCAGTACCTGAGCATGTGACCCTTGATCTCCAATGAGAGATCTTACCCTGGGCATGCTCAGAAGGGGAAAAGTAGGACTTAGTCCCAAAGATGTCTGCTCGCTGCTGACCAGTACTGGCTACAATGGCAGAAGTTGGAAGGACAGCAGTAACCCTTCGCACAGTGTCAGACTGAGCATGACGCTGGGACCGATGCCTCCACTTAGCAGGCTCCACTGCGGCAGGAGAAGAATGGGAGACCACAGTGGAGATGGCTTGAGATTCCCCCTGTGCAGAGGCAGGAACTCGACCCCTAACAAAGTGTCTATAAAACATAGTGCTCTGTCCATCATATCATCTATACCAGGAGTCTCAAACACATGGCCTATGGGTCACATACAGCCCCTCAGGCTGCTTCATGTGGCCAGTAGGCAGTGTAGACCCCATGGCGATCCCTGCCTGGCTCAAGGTGCCACCAAAGGCAGTGTTTTATTTTATCTGAATGTGCGTCCTTAAAAGCACATTCAATTGAATTGTACCATATTACCAAGCAGAGACTCTCTACACAGCAATACCTATGCCAGCCGCTGGCCAATCAGAGGCCAGCAGCTGACAAAGGTGTGCTGATATGTCAGCGTATGATATCACTATCACGAGCCAGAATGCAGACATCAGCCGGTGGCTTGCACTGGTATTGCTGTGCAAAGAGTCTAGGCGCTGCAATACATTTCAATTGAATGTGCATCCATGATCACACATTCAACTGAAATAAAGTGCTGCCGACAGCGGCTCCTGTGTCGGAATCTACAGTGCCTGAGGCAACATGTGTAGTAAGGAAGCGGAGGGAACCGAGGACAAGTGAGAATCTTTCTTTTTATTTTCTCTCTTTCATGTGTTTATGAAGAAAGTCAAAATAGGGGACATACCTAAAAATGGGGACCTGGACGGGGACATATCTACAATATAGAGACCTGGATGGGACGTAACTACATGGTGACATGGATATGTTGACATGACTATAATATGAGAACCTGGATAGAGACATATCTACAAAATGGGGACCTGGATCGAGTCATTACTAGAGATGAGCGGTGTTCGAGTCGAACTGTTTGACAATTTCAAATTCGAGCTGTTTTGGGCTGTGTTCGAGTCGTTCGACGAACGACAGCAGAGTAGCCCGCCTGTGAAACAAACTATACCGCCTGTGTATCTCAATTTTCACTGCATCTAATCCAGTTATTAGTTTTGGGCCTAGGAGCAGTGTCTGCACATCAGCAGAGTAGCCCGCCTGTGAAACTAACTGCACCGCCTGTGTATCTCAATTTTCACTGCATCTAATCCAGTTATTAGTTTAGGGCCTAGGAGCAGTGTCTGCACATCAGCAGAGTAGCCCGACTGTGAAACTAACTACACCACTTTTGTATCTCTATTTTCACTGCATCTAATCCAGTTAATAGTTTAGGGCCTAGGAGCAGTGTCTGCACGTCAGCAGAGTAGCCCGCCTGTGAAACAAACTATACCTACAGTGTATCTCAATTTTCACTGCATCTAATCCAGTTGATAGTTTTGGGCCTAGTAGAATTTGGTGCTACTCAGCAGCGTACCCCACCCATGAAGCAAGCTACACCGCCTGTTTACCTAACTACTATTTTGTAACGGCATTTGGCCCAGGAAGTCCTTTTGGGCCTAGTAGCAATTTCTGCTACTCAGCAAAGTACCCCACCCATGAAGCAAGCTACACCGCCTTCTTTCTTTCTCAATCTAACCCCTTGGCTCTAGGGTGTCCACTCTCCCTCCAGCTCTCTCCTTCTCACAGGTGGACTACCGCGTGTTTTCACACTGTGGCAAATCTTTTGTGCCCAGGCATAAGAAGTCGTCGAGGTAATGGATAATATGTGCTGCTTTACAAACATCCATGACAACACATTCGAAGAAGCAACTAAATGCCTCAAATAGTGAACAGGATATGGAGCACCCCATGGGCAAACAGCGATCTATGTAGTATGCTCTTCACAGAAGCAGCCCAATGGGAGGACACTATTTGGAGGCACAGGTAGTAACCGGAATGCCCCCTCAATGTCTGTTTTGGACATTAGGGTGCCCCTTACCAACTTCTTGACCCACCTGATTGCCACGTCAAAGGAGGTACAGTGCATAGCACTGTACTTGGTTCCATGTCGATATCATTTACTGACATGCCCCTTGGATATGACAAATGGTGGATTAGTCTGAATGTGTTGGGTTCATTTTTGGGCACAACTCCCAACGGGGGCACCACTACGTCTTCTAAGGAAAGTGTTCTGAATGGACCCGCCGCTATTCTACCTAAAGATATTTCTTTTTTTCTTTTTTTGGTCAAGACGTCTGGGTGTTGGTAGAGTGAGTTTAGATTTTTACTCCAGCCTTTCTTGATTTTAGAAGGGCATGACATGCCTATATCTGTGTCTCTTCCTCCTTTTACTCCTCCACCTCTTTTCTTTTCGCATGACTATATGTAGTTGTGAATTTTCTTTGTGTTTGTTGTGTCTTCTGAGCAGTTTGTCAGCTTTTGGACACCTTTTAAGGTGTTTTCTATGTGTTTTCCATGTGTTTGTATGTGTTTGTGTTTGCCTGCCATTGGTTTCAATTGGGTTCGACGAACCGAACCGAACCCGAACACTAGGGAGGTGGCTCAACACTAGTCATTACCACATTATGAGAACATACATCTGTGACCTCGTCTCCCGGTACTTACCTACACGCAACCTCCGATCCTCACAAGATCTTCTCTACTCCCCTCTTATCTCGTCTTCCCACAATCGTATACAAGATTTCTCTCACGTATCACCCCTACTCTGGAACCCTCTACCACAACACATCAGACTCTCGCCTACCATTGAAACCTTCAAAAAGAACCTGAAGATCCACCTCTTCCGACAAGTCTACAACCTGCAGTAACCACCAATCGACCAAACCGCTGCATGACCAGCTCTATCCTCACCTACTGTATTCTCACCCATCCCTTGTAGACTGTGAGCCTTCGCGGGCAGGGTACTCACTCCTCCTGTACGAGTTATGACTTGTATTGTTTAAGATTATTGTACTTGTTTTTATTATGTATACCCCTCCTCACATGTAAAGCACCATGGAATAAATGGCGCTATAACAATAAAGAATAATAAAATAATAATAATAATAACATAACTACAATATGGGGAACTGGATGGGGATATATCTATAATATGGTGACCTGGATGAGGCCATAGCTACAATATGGGGAAATGACTACTCTGTGAGGACCTGGATGGGGACATAACTTCAATATGGGGAAATGACTACAATATAAGGACCTAGATGGGGACATAAATAAAATATGGGGATCTTGATAGGGACATATCTACATTATGAGGGCCTGGATGGGGACATAACTACAATATGGGGACCTAGATATGGGGACATGACTACAATGATAGAATCTTGATGGGGACATCACTGCAATATGGGGACCTAGATGGGAACATATATACAATATAAGGACCTGCATGGAGAGATAACTACAATATGGGGACATAACTACAATATGGGGACATAACTACAATATGAGTGCTCATTTGTTATTACTACATCCATAATGACTCGAGCTCTAAAAAAATAAAATAAACCCGGCAAAAATGTTCAAAAAGTATATTAAAAAATTGGTATTACTAAAAATGTCACTTTTAACTTTCAAAGAATGCGGCCCTCAAATTCAAATTTTTTTCTATATGTGGCTGATATACCCAGCCGAGTTTGATACCCATGATTTATACTGTAGTACTGCTGCAGCTGGGACTTCCCTAATTGGCTTTAAACTGCCACACATCTCCTTGCCTAATGCCTTTTAAGTCTCTAGCCACTGCACAGCCACACTAACCACACAAATCCTTGCTGCCCACTGTATTTCATAGTGCTAGACAGTTATACTGATGTTTGGAAATATACTATCTTTAGGATAAACAGTCCAAATGACTCACATCTTCATAAATTCTCAATGTGGACAAATCTGAACTTATCATCTTTCCTCCATCTCATAGATCTTCCTTACCTGACCTATCTATCGCAATTAAAAACATCACACATTCCCCCGTACCGGAAGTCCGCTGCCTCAGAGTAACCCTTGACTTTGCCCTGTCCTTCAAACTGCACATCCAAGCTCTTTCCACCTCCTGTCGCCTCCAGCTCAAAAATAGGTCCAGAATCCGTCCTTTCCTCAACCATCAATCTACTAAAATGCTTGTGCATGCCCTCATCATCTCCCGCCTTGACTACTGCAACATCCTTTTCTGTGGCCTCCCTGCTAACACCCTTGCACCTTTCCAGTCCATCCTTAACTCTGCTGCTCGACTAATTCATCTCTCTCCTCGCTACTCCTCTGCTTCCCCCTCTGCAAATATATTCACTGGCTCCCATTCCCTCAGAGTATCCAGTTTAAATTACTAATACTTGCCTACAAAGCCATCCATAACCTGTCTCCTCCATATATCTCTGAACTAATCTCCCGATATCTTCCCTCACGTAATCGCCGGTCCACCCAAGACCTCCTTCTCTCCTCCACACTTATCCGCTCCTCACCCAACCGCCTCCAAGACTTCTCCCGAATATCTCCCATCCTCTGGAATTCTTTGCCCCAACACATCCGACTATCAACCACATTCGGATCCTTCAGACAGAACTTGAAAACCCATCTCTTCAGGAAAGCCTACAGCCTGCACTGACCCTGCTGCCTCCTCACCACCACCGGAGCTACCGCCTCACCAACACCGGAGCTCCTGCAACCCTCAACCTATTGTCTCCAACCCTATAAGCCTATAGATTGTAAGCCCGCAAGGGCAGGGTCCTTGCCCCTATGTATCAGTCTGTCATTGTTAGTTTGGTTACTTTAAGTGATGTCTGTAATTTGTATGTAACCCCTTCTCATGTACAGCACCATGGAATCAATGGTGCTATATAAATAATAATAATAATAATACAAAAATCCTTTATTACATCAAATATTAAAAACAGCAGCAATGGTTTCCACAATGGTACTAAAACTAAAGGGCAGGAGAAAAACACATATCGCATTTTCAGGCAACTGATTTCTGACGTACATGGTCTTTTGTCAAAGCCAGGCAACACAAGCAATAAAAATCGTCTTTTAATGTGACAGCATCCAAACAAAAAAAACTATATGCAGTAAGTTGCTGCTTGTTTCTGGAAAACGCCCATGTAGTCAAAATCATCACTACACCTGCAGATAAATTTCCAAAGGGGTTTAATTTACAAAATGGGGTAACTTGAGTGAGGGATTCTGCTCATTAAGGACTTGGTGGCTCTGTATAAGGAGTTGACAAACTATTGCATGAAAATATGCACTCCATGGATCCCGAGTCCCACCATGTGACTAAGGCACTACGGTATAGCCACATATGGGGTATTGCTACGTGGAACAAATTATGGTGCCATTTTTACCCACTTCATGTGTGAAAATCTATATAATTGTCTAAGGGGTACTTCCGTCTGTCCTTCTGTCTGTCTGTCTGTCACGGATATTCATTGGTGGCCTCTGTCTATCATGGAAATCCAAATCGCTGATTGGTCACCGCAAAACAGCCATGACCAATCAGTGACGGGCACAGTCTGGAAGAAAATGGCCGCTCCATACTCCCCGCAGTCAGTGTCCCCGGCGCTCCGCTCCCCGCAGTCAGTGTCCCCGGCGCTCTGCTCCCCGCAGTCAGTGTCCCGGGTGCTCTGCTGCTTACTCCCTGCAGTCAGTGTCCCCGGTGCCCGCTCCATACTCCCCTCCGGTCACCGCTAACACAGGGTCCGCGGACCGCGTTATGCCGCAGGTAATGCATTCCGTTACCGCCGCTATTAACCCTGTGTGTCCCCAACCTTTTACTATTGATGCTGCCTATGCGGCATCAATAGTAAATAAAAGTAATGTTAAAATTAGTAAAAAAACAAAAAACCTGCTATACTCACCCTGCCGCCATCTTCCTTTCCCAGCGATGCTTTGCGAAATTACCCAGAAGACCTAGCGGTCTCGTGAGACCGCTAAGTCATATGGGTAATTTTGCAAAGCATCTTGGGAACGCAAGATGGCGGCAGCCGCGCGCCCACCTGCACAACGCTGTTGGATCCCAGGAGGCGGAGAGACTGGACGCTGAGGAGCAGCGACCAGAATGGCGAGTATGCTAAACTACAAGGGGCCCTCGGATCGTTAGGTGAGTATGTTTATTTTTTTTTTAACCTGTGACATACGTGGCTCAATAATATACTACGTCACTGGGCAATACCCTACGTGGCTCTGTGCTGTATACTACAAGGTTGGGCATTATACTACGTGGCTCTGTGCTGTATACTACGTGGCTGGGAAATATACTACGTGGCTCTGTGCTGTATACTACGTGGCTGGGCAATATACTACGTAAATGGGCAATATACTATGTAACTGGGCAATATACTACGTGGCTGGGAAATATACTACGTCACTGGGCAATATACTACGTGGCTGAGCAATAAACTAAGTGGCTGGGCAATATACTACGTCGCTGGGCAATGTTCTACGTCGATGGGCAATATACTACGTCGCTGGGCAATATTCTACGTCGATGGGCAATATACTACGTCGCTGGGCAATATACTACTTGGCTGGGCAATATACTACGTGGCTGGGCAATATACCTTGTGGCTGGGCAATATACTACGTGGCTGGACAATATACTATGTGGACATGCATATTCTAGAATACTTGATGCGTTAGAATCGGGCCAACATCTAGTATAAACTATTCGGCTAAAATAACATTTATAATGTATTTTTTTTTTCACTGCCCAAAGGTATAAAATTCTGTGACACACCCGTGGTGTCAATATGATCGCTGCACCCCTAGATGAATTTGTTGAGGTGTAATTTGTAAAATGGGGTAGCACTTATGGAGGTTTCTGCTATTCTGGCAACTCATGGGCTCTCCCAGTGGGTCATGGCACATCAAAACAGTAAAATCTGCACTATAGTATGGCTCCTTCACTTCTGAGCTTTGCTCTGTGCCTGAAAAACATTTCCCGATTTACATGTTGGGTGTTGTGAATTCTGTGGCAGAGCTCCCTCCTGTGGTCACAAGTGGTACTTCGGCTGATTCTCTCTGTGAGCTTCTGTTGGTGGAGGGAAGTGGTACTGCGGCTTCTGAGTTTCCTCCCTCAGGTGATATGGTGAGGTCGTTAGGTGCTTCTCTACTTAACTCCACCTAATGCTTTGATCCTGGCTTCCTGTCAAAGTTCCAGTGTTGGACTTGCTTTTCCCTGGATCATTCCTGTGGCCTGCTTTTCCCTGGATCATTCCTGTGGCCTGCTGCTCTGCATAGCTAAGTTCTTCTTTGCTATTTGTTTGCTATTTTTTCTGTCCAGCTTGTCTAATTTGTTGCTGGAAGCTCTGGGACGCAAAGGGTGTACCTCTGTGCCGTTAGTTCGGTACGGAGGGTCTTTTTGCCCCCTTTGCGTGGTTTTCTTTAGGGTTTTGTGTAGACCGCAAAGTTACCTTTTCTATCCTCGCTCTGTTAAGAAAGTCGGGCCTCACTTTGCTGAATCTATTTCATCTCTACGTTTGTCTTTTCATCTTAACTCACAGTCATTATATGTGGGGGGCTGCCTTTTCCTTTGCGGTATTTCTCTCAGGCAAGGTAGGCTTATTTTCTATCTTCAGGCTAGTTAGTTTCTCAGGCTGTGCCGAGTTGCATAGGCAGTGTTAGGCGCAATCCACGGCTGCCTCTAGTGTTGTTTGGAGAGGATTAGGGATTGCGGTCTGCAGAGTTCCCACGTCTCAGAGCTCGTTCTATGATTTTGGGTTATTGTCAGATCACTGTATGTGCTCTGACCGCTATGTATATTGTGGTACTGAATTGCCTTTCATAACAGTTGGGTATTGCTGCACTCAGGAAAACATGGACCTCAGTTTGTGGCAAAAAAAAATCCTATTAGTCTTAGAAATTTTAAAATCAGGGACTCTGCTAATGTGACATGGTACCCTCAAACCATTCTGGCAATATGGCAATATGGCATTTCTTCAATTCTGAGCTTTGCACTATGCCTCAAAAGTAGTATTCCCCAACATATGTGGTATTGGCATACTCAGGAGAAATTGCACAACAAACTGTATGGTGCAATTTCTCCTGATAGCTTTGTGAAAATAAAAATATTAGTGCTTAAAACAACATTTTTGTCTGGAAAATGTGATTTTTTAAAATTTTATTTTCACAGCAACTTTTGCGTTCAAAAAGTCAAATGACTCTCTCAGCCCTGCCGTGCACCCAAACAGTAGTTTTCTCGCTCATATGGGGTATCAGCGTACTCAAGAGAAATTGCACATTAGATTGTATGGTGCAAATTCTCCTGTTACCATTGGGAAAATAAAATTATTGGGGGTAAAATAACATTTTTGTGAAGATGCAATTTTCTTTATTTTCTCAGCTCAATGTTATATCCTTCTGTGAGGCAGCTGGGGGTTCAAAGTGCTCACTACGCATCTAAATACATTCCTTGAGGGGGATCTAGTTTTGAAAATGGGGTCACTTGTGGAGGTTTTTACTGTTTAGGCATCTAAGGGGCTCTCCAAATGGGACATGGCATCCACTAATGATTCCAGCAAATTTTGCATTCAAAAAGTCAAATAACTCTCCTTCCCTTTTATGCTCTGCCGTGTGCCCAAACAGTAGTTTTCTCTCAAATGGGGTACCAGTGTACTCATGAGAAATAGCACAACAGATTGTATGGTGCAAATTATCCTTACTACCCTTATGAAAATGCTAAATTTGTGGCTAAAATAATTTTTGCCAGGAAAATGTGATTTTTTTTATTTTCACAGCTCAACGTTTAAATAAATTATGTGAACCCCCTCGGGTAGTTCTATGTGCTCACCATACATCTAAATACAGTAAGTTCCCAGAGGGGTCTAGTTTCAATGGTGTAACTTGTGGGGGATTTTCATTGTTTAGGCATATCAGGAGCTCTCCAAACGTGACATGGCGTCCACTAATTGTTCCAGCAAATTTTGCATTCAAAAAGTCAAATGGCACTCCTTGCCTTCTGAGCTCTGCCGTGCACCTAAACAGTAGTTTTCCCCAACATATTGGGTATTACATGCTCAGAAGAATTTGCCAACAAATTTTAGGGTCCTTGAAATAAGGTCATAGTCTTTGATTGATTAAATGAGGGACAAGATGAACAAAAGTTCCTGCTTCCTCCACTGTGCTCACTGAACGCTGTGCACGAGGTTATATAATAGTACAGTGACAGGATGTGTCTTTCTTCCTGAAGAAAACCAAAGGACCACTGGACATGAATTGAGGCACAGAAGTAGGGAGAGGGAAACAAATTTAGATAGTATAAAATGCCTTTATTAAAGGTGAATAGAAAACATTTTTTGATACAGTGTGCAAGAGTGCCTGTACAATGAAATATTAAAATAAAAGAAATAGTTAAAATTAATGACAATGATATATAACATATAATTCATATGAATGAATCAGGGATCACAAAAGAGGTATAAAACAAAAGGAAAGTTTGACTGGAGGTGCAGAAATTACTATTCCCAAGATGGGTAAACCGAATTATAATAAAGTGAAATGAAGAGATGTGAGTTTAAACCCAATAATAAATTATAAACCACAAAAAACTCAAGAGGAAAAATGGTCATGGAAAAGGACACAGAAGGTACATGAATAAGAATTTGCAGAGAACAATTGAATAAGAATTTGTAGAGAACAATATATATATATATATATATATATATATATATATATATATATATATATATCAAGTAAAAAGTATGAATAAAGATGTGCCAAACATGCTCTGAATGCAGAACAATTAATAGTGATTCTCTGTAAACCCATCCATATCATATGGAAAACTGCAGTGATGAAGAATGAATAACACAAACATATAAGTCAAACACCTGATAAGTAAAATGATAACCATCAGGAGAAAATATGCAGCCCATATGTGCGTAGCATATGACAATACAGATAAGGATGGGGATAGCTTGAACAGCATAAATGATTATTACCTGGTGGTGGTCTAGTGGTGGTCCCCGGTTCTCAGTGCGGCGCACACCCCAACGCGCATTTCGGAACAGCGTCCTTCCTCAGGGGCCTTTTTTTCTGTTTGTTCTTTCTTCCTGTTGTCACTTAGGCTGGCCGTACAAATTAGCTGTCTTTCAGCCTAAAATTGCTTCAGATGATCTTTCGACCGACAACCATCTTAGCCAACTCTTCCAATCGTACATGTCCAATTGTCCACCAAACCCATTGATATCGGCAGGCTCAGCTGATATTAATCAAATGTATATGGAGGCCTTTACCCTTCCCAATAATGGTGAACCAGAAATAAAACCTTTATTCTTCACCCTGACTGTTTATGAATGGTGTACCCCTAATCTGGTACCTTGAATATTACCAAGATCAAAGTTTAAGCCCTAATACTCTAGCTTTTGCCACAATTTACTACATGCTTTCTTGACAGTTAATACTCACATTGTTGGGAAAACCCATTAAATGGAGGTTTCATTCTGAAACAGCCAATATATACATTTTGTCCTTCTACACAATCTTTTATCATAGGACATATGCAGAATATCCAACCATTATTGCAATTAAGAAGGAAGTCTCTGTCTGGTATTTCCTATCTGCTAGCCCTACAGTTCCTGTATGGAGGGGAGCCTTTATTAGGTTTATGCTACAAGTATAAGCATGTGATATGTGAGTTGTTGAAGGATATAAAAAATATTACAATATTGGTAAGTATATTTTGGTTTAGCTGCCTCTGCTTTTTAGCTTTGGTCCAGCTATGAAACAATGTCTCTATTGTGCTTGGAGATTGCTGTCGCTGCTGTAGGAGCTCGGGACAGATAACTGCGTTTCTGAAGATGTCTGTCAAATAGATTTCTCCTTTATATATCACTCACTCTCTGTTTGTCAATACCGATTGACAAACAGAAACATCACAACGGAGGGCAAGAGGGAGTCAAAGCCATGCAGCTTTACATGTTTAAATTCTGTCTCTGAAGAAATAAACTGTTGTCATCCAAGTCTAACCTCTGAACCCATGCTAACTTATTTTTGTACATCCATGGAAGAGTCTACAGCCTGTTTACTGACAGAATAAATATTTACCGACATCACAAAGACAAGAAGATGAAGTCAAGTCCACAAAGGGTAACAGCCCGCACTGCGTATTTCTTTTCTAGTACTGCTGGGATCAGTTTCCTCTTCCTATCCAGTTCCTCCGAGCTTCCTTCAGTCTTTTATCTCTTTAGAAGCAGATCACCAGAAAAAAGAAGCTCTGGCATCTATTCATCAAAGCCTTACTTCCCCACTAGCAATGATTCAATATGGTATGAGCTATCCTTCAATGGACAGCCATGCTTATTTAATAAGACCATTGCCTGCAGTCAGGAATATAACCGGTAGAAGCATACAAGTTTGAAAAGTCTGTGGCACATTTTCCTTTCATCCATATTGTGTCAATTATAGACATATTATTTAGTCTTCCTTTTAAATAAATTGATTTTACAGCTATGAAATTGGAAGGGTATAGCCATGAAGTGACCTTTCCAGATGCCTGCTTATTTAAAGGGAAAATGGACTTCTGAGTAACATCTGAACCGAATGTGGAGCGGCAAAGAAAAATGTTATAACAAGGTTACTTAAAATAAAATGTTCTGCTCTATATATTGGTCTTGTTGGATATTGCCATGTAGAAGATAAGTTGTAGTTATTAGAGGTGAGCGGATCGATCTGTGAATGGACTTGTGGTTTCATGCGAGATTTTATTTGTTTCTTAAAATAAATAAGTTGTCTGGCACCTTTTCCTATAATACTGAAGCATCAGCGAGCAAGCAAATACCTTTGATGTAATTTTGTGTGGCTGCAAATATGACAGCTCTTGAATTTGTACAATGGTGGGTCAGTACCTGGGTCAGCACAGATCTGCGGTTCTTAGTGGAGCACAGTTTGTATGGCAGAATCATGTACCATCTGCAGAGTCATTGGGAAAGCCTCTCTCTGTACTGCGTAAGCTCTTATGGTCGGCAAGGTCCTCTATCTCTCTGTTTTTCTTTCGCCTATAGAGTGTAAGCTCTTATGATTGAATATGAGCGAATGTGCTCAGAAAATGTTTGCCAATCTCAAATTCAGCACGAACATAGCACATTCGAATTCATGTTCGCTTTCACAAGCATTTTTAATCAGTTGGCAAAAGTCGGTCACAGTTCGGAAAATCATCGCGTTTCCACTAATGCTTTTGTTATTACTTTTTGCTATGATTGTTGTTGTCATGGGTGTGTCAGGTGTGACAGACAGTCATCGGGAATTCGGCTGCAGAAGGTCTTTGCTTTAGCTCAAGCACCTTCTTGATTTTTTCATCTCTGTTACGGAGCAATATCCTTTTCCCTCTAGGACCCAACAGTTACCTCATCCTTCTGCTGCTAATTACACACCTGTACCGAAAGGTTTAAATACATTCAATTGCTGCAGCATGGAGCGGGTGTTAGCTCACACTTGCCTCAGTCTTGTTGGAAGTTTTAGCAGTTAGTTAGTCTCTTCCCTGAGGTTCCTTTGAGGCTTACTGCTGTGACATCTCAGTAGTCTTCTCAAGCTAAGTGTTTCCCCTCTTCTGTCTACTCTCTGTGTCTTTAATTTTAGTGATGACTGACTAGTACACACCCCGTCCCCTACCTATGTATTGCGATAGATGCAGAACCTATAAAGGGACATTTAGGGCAGACAGGGTGATTTTAGATCTGCCTAGGTGTCTCCACTCTTTTCTACCCTATTGTTTGGGCTGCCCCTTCCCTCTTCCCGTTGTTGTGCATTTACTTATTCTAGCGTGACAGTGGTAATGTATATTGAGCGGAAAGGACAAGTCACATGTCCCTGGTCATATAAAAAGAGGACATCTTGTTTTGCTATTGCCATTTGCTCATTGTCACAGTGCAGAGAAGTTGCTCCTGCGCTAGAGCTGTACTGCTGAAAGTGAAAATCTGCACCGATGCCCAAAATTTTTTCTTGTTGGATCTGGGGCTGGACCAAGTAGGGTCCAAGCAGATTCCAGACCCTCATCACAAGACAGTAACCACCAAAAGTGGAGTTGATCCTGATGAGACTCAGATACCAGAGATGCATGTGGACTGTACTGTGATGTCAGGGAAGGAAGATAAGGAGAGTGACTTTCAGGGTGAGGAGTGTGAGAGCAGAGAGGATGACGATGAGGCTGTATATTGGTGTGAACCCAGAGGTAAGCAGCTGAGTAGCAGAGAAAGTGGAGGAGGAAGATGAGGAGGATACACTGCAGCTTCCCACACAGACATGAATTTATGAAACCATGAAAATCACTGTATCCTCAGCCCCAACTATACTTCTGGCCAGCACCGGTCGTATGTGTGCAGTTCGCAGGGGCGGCAAGTGTTGCCTAGCCTGGGCATTTTTTTGAGACCGCAAAGGATGATCCAACATGTTATCTGTCAATTTGCCAAAAAAAACTGTGTAAAGACAAAAATTGCAATAATTTGAAAACTACATACATGCAAGAACTGGCACATGCGCAATCAACATGCCTTAGTGTGGATGCTTCCTGTGCTAAAAAGCAGACTATTGGGCCTCTCCAACCACCGGCCATTTTCAAGTAAATGACAAAAAAATAGATCAGTTTTTTTTTAAAGATATATGTATACACACACATATGCATTACCATATGTAAAGCATATACATTAGTGTGCTTCTAGATGTATATAACAATATGAAACATGTCCAATACTTATACTTGCACTTTTTTGCACTTTTGGAAGAAATGTTTCCCCTGCAATGTAGTTTTGTTATTTTATTTTATTTATCTCTATTATAATAGAGATAAAGAAGATAAAATAACAAAACTATATTGAAGGGGATACATTTCTTCCAAAAGTGCAAAAAAGTGCAAGTATAAGTATAATTGACTATACAAAATAATTCAATTGATTCATACTGGGTAAAGTCTAATAACACCAAGCTGACAAGTGTCATATATAGTGAAAACAAAAAAGCAATGAATGAAGTGATAAAAAGAAAAGGACACCAGGGAAGGAAGGAAATAAATGTGGCTCCTATGGGAACAATGGCTGCTATATAGCCAAACAACACACAGGTAAAAGAGTGCAATGTGTAGCTCATTCACACTGTGGCAACTAACAGACAAAACCTATAATAAAAACAAATGAGCAAATACCCTGCTGTAAATAAATAAATAATTAGTAATAGTACATGTAAATAACATAGGGTAATTAGTTGACAATAATTTTGATCAAAAGAATCACACCAATCTGGAGAGTCCCTAACTCTTGTAGTTCACTTTGCTACATGCCAGCAGATCTCAAAAGAGAAAGGGGTAGAAGAGGACCGCACCTGGCCATGGCATGCCAAATAGATGGAATGTACAGCCCAAAAAATAACCTGTATGTACAAAGTACAAGAAAGAAAACCAAGCCAAAGAAATGGGCGGGAACACATCTTGGTGTAAGTGCAATGTGCAGTTGCACATTCACACTGTGGCCATTTAACAGACAGAGCCTAGGCCACAAAAAGAGCAAACACTCTGCAGCAAGTAAATAAATAGTAATAGTACGGGGGCGAAACGGAAGAAGCTCATGGCGAAATGCGCGCCAGGGTGAGGTGGAATACCCAAACTGTCCGCCATCATCTCTGTTGCGGTCTAAGCACTTAACGTATTATGGTTTTTACTATGTATGTTACATTACATTCATGCTGCTGGTCTGGTTGAGCACTAGCCCCAGATATAGTTTGATGCAGATTTGACTAAGGGATGCCATAGGCACTCATTCACCTCAAACATTCTCTATACCTTTTCCTTGTGGCTGCACTTTCTTCTTCCACTCTAGATATCATATTGCCCTTGTTTTTGCATAAGCTATTTCCATCATTTTGTACTCAGTGATATAATATTCAGTTTTTGGATTTAATTACTTATCATATTCTGCTCAGTATTGTTACTGGATTATTTTGCTTTAGTTTTTGGTACTTTGCACATACAGGGGCATAGCTCCCCCCTTTTGGGCTGTGTTTTCTGTCTATATAGATTAGATGGGCTGGTGTTGAAACAGTCAGGACTGGGTCGTGCTCTGCCCCCATCTATTTTGGTGCCCGCTGGCACGTAATGAGGTATACTGCAAGAATTAAGGACCATCCTCATTGGGCACACTTTGTTTTGCTATTATGGCTTTTATGCTCTATTGTTCAAAATAGTAACCTATGCTAAATGAAAAAATGCAAAGTGAAATAGGGTATTATCCAAGGAAAATAGTGAGGATAAAAAAGATTTAAACTCACCTGAAAGTATTGTGTAAGACACAACCACTGATAAGGCAGAAATATCAGCTGCAGCAATATCCATGAGTGTTTTCAGAGCTAAACCAGGGTAAAGTGTATTTGAAATATGTGTTGCTGATTTAGACACCATCCAAAAGATCTCAGAAAAAAATAGATTAATGTCAACGCATTTCAAAGTTCAACTTACTCCTTCCTCAGAATAGCCACAAATGTCAGCTTTTCCCTGCTGGTTATCAAAAATACAGGGAAACCCATGTCATTTTATAAATTTATTTATTTATTAATAGCAGCGGCTGAATACTCCCAACTGCTGGTGCCTGCTCTCGCTGATATCAGCAACAGCAAGTGTAGGCTGATGGGAGTAGTAGTCCCATCAGCCGACAGCTTTGACTGGAGGTGAACTTTTTACCTCTCGTCATAGCTGCTGGCTCACACTGTGATCTGACAGCATGGGAGCTGCAGCGCTCTGACCGTGAGTAATGATCTTACCACCTATCGGAGGCGGTATGATTTATTTTTATATTAATATAATTTAATATGATTTTATTTTTATATTAATAAATAGATAAAAGAATGTTGGAGAATGCTTTGTTCAACTAAAGGACTTTGCTATGGATGTGCCTTTATTACTGTTTACTTACTGGGTTAGTAATGGGGGTGTCTGATAGATGCCTCTCCATTAGTAACCCCAGGGCTTGACATAACACAGCTGACATTGACCACAAAACCATTACCCCAGTTGCCACGCACCAGGGCAAGTGGGAAGTGCCGGGTAAGTTGTCAGAATTGTCGGATCTAATGTTATTATTAGGCTGGGGAAAGCCAATATTCATGGATTCTTCCTACTCTGAGAATACCAGCTGTTGTGAATTCTGCTCTTGGGCTCCCTCCGGTGGTTATGAGTGGTAGTGCTGCTGTCTTTGGATCGCAGCATTTATCAGGTGTGTCCACTTAATTGCAATTTGGACTGGGCTATTTACCGTATATACTCGAGTATAAGCAGACCCGAGTATAAGCCGACCCCCCTAATTTTGCCACAAAAAACTGGGAAAACTTATTGACTCGAGAATAAGCCTAGGATGGAAAATGCAGCAGCTACCAGTGAATTTCAAAAACAAAAATAGATGCTCCACACCATTCATTATGGCCCCATAGCTCTGCCATATAGTGCCCTGCACCGTTCATTATTGCCCCATAGCTGTGCCATATAGTGCTCTGCACCGTTCATTATTGCCCCATAGCTGTGCCATATAGTGCTCTGCACCCTTCATTATTGCCCTATAGCTGTGCCATATAGTGTTCTGCTCCATTCATTCTTGCCCCATAGCTGTGCCATATAGTGCCCTGCACCGTTCATTCTTGCCCCATATCTGTGCCATATAGTGCTCTGCACCGTTCATTCTTGCCCCATAGCTGTGCCATATAGTGCTCTGCACCGTTCATTCTTGCCCCATAGCTCTGCCATATAGTGCTCTGCACCGTTCATTCTTGCCCCATATCTGTGCCATATAGTGCTCTGCACCGTTCATTATTTCCCCATATATGCTCCTTATAAAGCTCTGCCATTGCTGCTGCTGCTGCAATAAAAAAAAAAAGCCATACTCACCTCTCTTGCTTGCAGCTCCCAGCGTCCGGTCCCGGCGTCTCTCCGCACTGACTGATCAGGCAGAGGGCGCCGCGCACTCTATATGCGGCATCGCGCCATCTGACCTGCACAGTCAGAGTGCAGAGATGCCGGGAAGATGGAGCGACGCCCGGCGTGTGGAATGGGGACAGGCGAATATAAAATACTCACCTAGTCCTGGCGATCCTGACGCTGCCCCTGCCTGTCACACTTCCCCGGGTGCCGCAGCTCTTCCTGTCAGCGGTCACTGGCACCGCTCAGAGGAATGAATATGTGGCTCCACCCCTATGGAAGTGGAGTCCATATTCATAAGTTTAATGAGCGGTCCCACGTGACCGCTGACAGGAAGAGCTGCGGCACCCGGAGACAGTGTGACAGGCAGGGGCAGCGTCAGGATCGCCGGGACTAGGTAAGTATGCCTCAGCGCCCTCACCCGCCGACCCTGCCGCCCACTGTGACTCGAGTATAAGCCGAGAGGGGCACTTTCAGCCCAAAAATTTGGGCTGAAAATCTCAGCTTATACTCGAGTATATACGGTAGTCTTGCTTGATCCTTTAGTCAGTGCCAGTTGTCCATTGTTTCTGGAGGATTCACATCCATACCTGGTCTCTCCTGTTTTGCTGTTCATTTCAACAAAGATAAGTTCTGGCTTTGTTTTTGCTGTCCACATGCTGTGGACCTTATAGTTCAGTGCATTTTCATGTTTTGTCTTGTCCAGCTTTGTCTGTGAAGGATTTTTTGCAGCCAAGCTGTGTCTTTGGAGATGCAGATATACCCTCCATGTCTTTAGTCAGATGTGGAGATTTGTATTTTCTGTGGTGGATATTTTCTAGTGTTTTAATACTGACCGCATAGTACTTTGTCCTATTCTTTCTTTTTAGCTAGATTGGCCTCCTTTGCTAAATCCTGATTTCAGTCTGTGTATGTCATTTCCCTCTCCTCTCACAGTCAATTTTTGTGGGGGGCTGTCTATCCTTTGGGGATTTTCTCTGAGGCAAGATAGTTTTCCCGTTTCTATATTTAGGGGAAGTTAATTCTTAAGGCTGTGTCGAGGGGTCTAGGAAGTGTTAGGTACATCCCACGGCTACTTCTAGTTGCGGTGCTAGTTCAGGGTCTGCGGTCAGTACAGGTACCACCTTCTCCAGAGTACTTCTCATGCTGCTCCTAGGCCACCAGATCATAACAACCAGCCCACCGCTGTTTGCATTAGTTTGGCTGGTTATCAAAAATGGGGGGCCCATGCCATTTGTTTAAGTTATTAATTTCAATAATTTTAAAAAACGACACGGAGACCCTTCTATTTTTATAGTCAGACAAGATAAAGCTGACAGCTTAGGGCTGCAGCCCACAGCTGTCAGCATTACCTGCTTTGGTAATCAAGAATAGCGGAGACCACAAGTTTTTTTTTTATGAATGCGCCCTTTCTGGTTGACTGAGGGCAGATGTTACTATCTGGGAGGTGGCCAATATCCATGGATCCAATCCAGCCTATTAATATCAGCCCCTAGCTGTCTGCTTAGCCTTTCCTGGTTATAAAAAACAGGGGGATCCCAAGCTTTTTTTTTATTATTTAAATCATTTTGAAAAAATGGCGTGGAGTGCCCCGATTTTTGATAATCAGCCAAGCTAAATCAGGCAGATGGGCGCCGGTATTCTCAGACTGGGAAGGGGTTATAGTTGTTGACCCTCCCCAGCCTAAAAATAGCAGCCCAACGCCACCCCATAAAAGGCGCATCCATTAGATGCGCTATTTCTGGCGCTTTGCCTGGCTTTTCCCACTTGCCCTCATCCATTGGCAAGTGAGGTAATGGTTTTGGAGTTGATTTCTGCTGTGTTACTTCCACTGACACAAAGCCCATGTGTTAGTAATGGACAGGCACCTATAATATACCCCCATTACTCACCACATTGTCAAATTTAATAAACACGCATAGAGAAAAGTCCTTTAATTTAAATAATCATTCCCCGATGCTTATTTACCCATTTGTTAATGTAAAAATAAAAATAAAAAATCAAAGTTATACTCACCTCTCCGCTGATAATCCATATGTCTGTAATGTGACCACTCAGCTTGGCGTCCAGGAATCACTGAGTTTACAGTGAGAAAGTGGCTGCGTGTGACCGGCGGTAACCTTAATGACATCACTGTCGGTGAAATGCAGCTGTGCTCTTACACTCAACTCAGTGAGAGCTGGTTGCTGGGCTTTGTCACCATAACATTTGTCACCGCCCAGCAATGCAACTAGATGTAGCTGAGTTGGAGCTCATCATGGGTCATATGGATTATTAGTTGAAAGGTGAGTATAACTTTGATTTTTAATTTTACATTAATACATGGGTAGACGAAGGTTGGATAGTGTTTATTTCAATTAAAGAATTGTTCTCTCTGCGTGTCTATTAAAATTTACAACAGGGTTAGTAATGGGTGTGTCTGATAGATGCCTATCACGATCCACTTTTTGGATTCGTGGCAGCTCTGGTTCCACTCTGTATTAATTGTAGGGTTTTTTTCCTTTCTGGACCAGCAAGAGTTAATGTCAGTTTTTCCCTCTGGCAATCTGTTGTAACTGCAGAGCTGGTGGGTCAGCTGATGTTGGTGGTGACCACTCCCACCATCCTTTGAATAGTCACCTGATACATCAGCTGACTGTTGGTGATAGGGGTTCTCTTTCTCTATGGAGACCAACCTTGCAGTGGAAACTCTCTGGTATCTGCTGTTTCTGGAGTTTGGAGTCCGGCTTATGTGTGATCTGCGGTGTGGAGCTTAGCAGCTGAGTTTGGAAGCTGTGTGGTGTTTTCACCTCGTCCCTTTCGTGTTTGTCACTGTCCCCTGTGTGATACTATCTGCAGTGGTGAGGCTACCACCCCTTGCCGTTAGTGCACTAACCGGGCAGTGCTAGGTGACAGTGAGGGATGAGGTTTCTGATGGCGATGGTGGAAAGGGACAGGCTCAGCTTTGTGCTCAGGTGGTAACCATCCCCCATTTTCCTATCAGTAGCACCTTCCTCTCCCCATTTCCATCCCATTGTGTGTGTGTTACGCCGTCCGCTGACAGACCCCCCCATTGGGTCGTGTCAGATCATGATAATGCCTCTCCATTACGAACCCCTAGGCTTGATGTCAGTAGACATAAAACAGCTAACATCAACCTCAAAACTACTAAACAAATTGCAACAGCACCAGGGCAAGTAGAAAGAGCCAAGCAAAGCACCAGAATTGGCACATCTATTGGATGTACCTTTTCTGAGGCAGCTGGGGGCTGCTATTTTTAGGCTGGAGAAATCCTATATCCATGGCCCCTTCCCAGTCTGAAAATATCAGCCCCAGCTGGCTGGTTATCAAAAATTGGGGATGGCCTGTACCTTTTTCTAATTGTTTATTATGGTGAGACTTATATTCATCATCCATCACCTGACCAGTAGTACCCTTTTCACTGCTGTCACAGCTGCTATCTCACACACTGTCATCTGTGTGACAGTGTGGAAACCGCACTTCTGTGACCGACAATATCATGTAAGGTTATTGCTGATCTGAGCTGGTGTTTCTTGCACTGTCATACAGATGACAGCGTGGGAAATGCTAGATGTTCAGGCCCTCCATTCATTTGTCAAACCTAAGACAGATAGGTGTTCAAAGGCATATGGAAGGAAATCTCAAAGCACATCATAACAGCATAGATAAGAGGTACTTATGATTTACATGTTCCAAGAACTTCTATGACATTTCACCCTTATAGATTATCAGGAGGTCTGATAAATTGCATTGCTGCTGACCTCCTGATGATCCATAATGGTGAAACGCATAGAGGTTCTTGAAACATCTAAACCATAAGTACCTCTTATCTATGCTGTTATCATGATGTGTTTTGAGATTTCCTTACATGTGCCTTTGAACATGTTTCTGCCTTAGATTTGACATGACACATATTTCCTGCCTATATAATTTGTTGTGGGGTAGCCCTGTGGACTATTAGTATATTTATCAAGAGGGACTCCTAGGGTGCCAACCTCTGACGATTAGGGTGCCAACCTCTGTTGACGGGCAGGATTCGTATAAGCAGGGAACAGCATAGTGAGGTACTGTCAATGTTTTTTATGCACACGCCACTTTATTGAGGCTGAATTGTTCACCTTTCCAGCTCACACCTTCATATTAGTCTGCCATTGTTAGTCCTCATATAGCACCCCATTTTCTCTATTCTCCAATGTTTGTAAGACTGGGTGGTTGCATGAATCACCAGCATAAGGGCATGTAGGAGACTCGGGGGCAGCCATCGAGGAGCGGGGGCGCCATTACCCGTTTATCTGTCTAGGGTGCCAACCTCCGCTGTTAGGCAGGCATTGAGCTTAGGAGATTATCTGTAGGGTGAACATTGCCAGCATGTTTAATAACACGGTGATTGTTGTATATCTCTTTACTTTTAATTATATTCATTAAAAGTTAAACTTTATCTTATACATCAAAACTTGTTTTCAAGGGTTTCTTCTTGTTAGTCCCAGGTAAAAAAAAACAACAACAAAAGAAGCAGAAACAAGAAATATACATGAAAAAGGGCAAGTAAACATTTTTTTTTCATCTGCGGAGTAGCCTGAAGGTAAAATATGCAATATTACTAAGTACACATCTATTATAACTAGAGGATAGTATCTTGGCAGCACATGAAGGATTCAATGATTCCAAGACCTGACGAGGTTCTCTGAGTAATTACCATTTCTTCCTGTTACATTCCTATAATTTATAATTTATATTGATATCGATACAACCAGAAGATAGATTACACAGGACAAATTGTTCGGCACTTCACTGCACTGTACACATGGTACAGGGATTGATTTTAATCCTTTGCACCTGACAGATGACATATTACACTATCGTAAGCAGAAACTATGTCAGCTCGGAGAAACACATTTTCCCTTGTTTCATAGGATACCAAATGTAAGCAACTATTAAAGCCAAGGTCGCAGAAGGCATAATTGTAGCATTCACTGCAACCTCTTCATCTTGCCATGATAAACCATATCTCTGTCTTGATAAGGTTCGTTTCTTGGTTTAGGCTGTCTGATAAATAAAAACTGTAACGAGAATGCTTTTTAACAAGGCTAAGGCTGGGTTCAGATTGCGTCCAAGCAGTCCGTTAGGCTACGTTCACATTTGCGGTGCGTCGGGTGCAACCGCAGCGACGCATGCGCCATGCGCCCCTATATTTAACATGGGGGGCGCATGGACATGCGTTTTGTTGCGTTTTGTGATGCATGCGTTTTTTGGGCGCAAGCGTCAGGGCGCAGAGGACGCTGCTTGTTGCATTTTTTTTGCGCTATAAAAATGAACGCATGCGTCACAAAACGCAGCGTTTTGCTGCATTTTGCATGCATTTTTGCATGCGCTGTGTTGCGTCGCCGACGCAGCACACAACAACGCAAATGTGAACGTAGCCTTAGACAGACTGCATTACACCGCGGCATAACAGGGTGTAACGCAGTCCGTTAACGCTGCCATTAATCTCTATTTCGGGCGCATCGCTAGCGCACGCCCGATGTGCAGTCACTGAGTAACGGACCCTGGGATGCGGGCTGCAGCGTTTCCGGGTCCGTCACCACTAGCTTCTGCTTGCTCTATCTGCGCTAGCGCGATGGCATGTCGGCACTTGCGATAACGCAGCCCGTTTAGCGCATGTGTTGAACGGGCTGCTGTTAACGCAATGTGAACCTAGCCTAAGGGTAAGTTTATGCGCAGGGAAGTTTTGCACTGTGGATTTAGAAAAAAATCTTTGCAAATCCTCAGAAATATCAATGTGTTACATGCGGATTTTACTACATATTCACTAGGGATCGCACCATATTTTTCCACTGAAATTTGCAGCATGCTCATTTTTCCATGTGTATGATATCTGCGGCTTTTGGATGAGTTTTGTAAATTCCTACATAGTTGCCTTGTATTATACTTGGCTGTAGATTTTACCAGCACAAATCCACAGGTAAAATCCAAATGAAAATTTGCAGCCTGTGAATTTGCCACATCTTAGTTTTATTATATTGCACTGCTTTTTCCACCTAAAACTATTTTCCGGAGTATATTATTATGGATTTTTAAAGATTGAAAGTAAATCACTGTTGACAGCTATACCAGCGACCATAAGACTGGGGTCACAGCAGATCATATTCTCTAGTTGGAGAGAACCGGGCTGATTATACAAATCACACTATAATCAAACTTTTTGATGAGCGCTTGATCAGAGTGTGATGAGCGTTTGATCAGAGTGTGATCAGAGTATGATCCGATGAGTTGGATGAAGAGAAGGTGTAAAAAAACAATATCTCCATCTTCCCCATTCTGTCAGTCTGTGAAAATCAGACTGCACTCAGATGTCATCCAAGGGCAGTCCAATGGTTTCCACGGACCCTACGACTTGCATGGCTGAGTGTGATCTGAATATCCGATCAAACTCAGGCATGCTGTATTTTTTTTCCTCGGATCGGCTCAGACAGAGAAAAAAATCGAACATGTTCACGGCCCCATAGAATGACATGAACCCAATTAGTTGGACTGAATGATAGATAAGTATTAATCACTTGAAAAGATGAACCCAATTGACAGACGGCATTTCCCAGTATGATGAGCATAATCATGAAGGTATTCTGTCCTACGCTATCTACATCAGCTCTTTGCTTTCTGTACTGTGCTCTCAACGTATTGCGGATATCTCATGAATGCTATTTCAAGTATCATTTTGTGCAGTTCCACAAGTAATAATATTGCCACAGTAACAATACAAAAGAGATATGTAGAAAATGATTACTATTCTATGTTATACACTTGTAAAAAAAAAATACATTCAATGTAATATACTAAATAGCAGCTTGTGCTGAAGTTACAATGGGAAAAGCAGTCACAGTAAAGATGACGCATTAATAGTCTGATCCATACACAGTACTAAAGTTTCCATCATTGAGTCGACCTTGTGTTAAAGGCCTGAATAATCTAAATCTGATCAGGATTAGATTATAGAGCTGGCAGATGGGGTAAGCAACTGGGTCAGGTATCAAAGAGGGGAATGATTTTTGAAGGAACAGACTTCCTGTTTCCACATAGAGCAGAGAAAAGAGCAGAATTAGCTGGGTAGAAAGGCAAAATGAGCAATTGTAAGTACACAGTGCTATATAATATGATGATTGCAATATTTTAAGAGGATAAAAACTTTGATGGAATTGTTTCTTTAAGCACAGTGGGATTTTTATTTTTAATGTGCACAGCTAATTGAATAGATTACTGGCCACCCTGCAATCTCAGAGTCTCAATCGTTGGATCCGGCCATCTTCTGAGAACTTGAGCTTCCCCGATGCTACAGAGATAAATCTGCCTCTTCTAGCAGCATGGGACAGCGTTCACTTCAGTCCAGCCTGCAACCATGCTGCTGGTCCAAACTGTCAATCATCAGGACTGTACCTCTCTGATAGGAAACAGGATGCCAGGAGGCAGAGGAGCGCTGTGCTCCTGAAGACGAGACAAACCCTATAAATGGATGTAACTTTACATATTGTTCCAAATTCTCCAGTTATTTTTTGCATTTCTTCCTATAAGTGCACGGATTTTCAGTGCGATAGTGCATGTCTGTGTACCATTGTCATATTTGTTTTGTAATAAACATAATCTCTTGCTACCTCTTGCTATTGCTCTTATAGTCATACATTACATTAGGTGTCATAAGTCTGTCATGCTAATGGTTTGCACAGCAGGAATCCTTCCTTCTCTTACAAGGGGTGTTTGGAGCTGATATGCGCAGCATATGTCATGCTATATTTATAGGCCGAGGAATGCTTCAACAGGAGGAGTAGGACAGATGGTAAACTTTACTACAAGGCATGACTACACTTAGATTGAGACATTACGATAAATTCACTTCTATCTTCATAGCTTATTAAAAGGAATTCATCTGTTGAAAAGTGAGAATGTGTTATACAAGTTTCTAGCCAAAAAAGCTTAAGTCACAAGACTGTCTGCCGTCTGCCCCGGGACTACACAACACATCATGCCCTGGTTATGGTCTATACCAGAGCATGATCATCACCTAACAGTTTATCTCTAGTGATGAGCGAATATACTCGTTACTCGAGATTTCTCAAGCATGCTCGGGGGTCCTCCGAGTATTTTTTAGTGCTCAGATATTTAGTTTTTCTTGCCTCAGCTGAATGATTTACATCTGTTAGCCAGCATAAGTACATGTGGGGGTTGCCTGGTTGCTAGGGAATCCCCACATGTAATCAAGCTGGCTAATATCTGTAAATCATTCAGCTGCGGCAATAAAAACTAAATCTCTGAGCACTAAAAAATACTCGGAGGACACCCGAGCATGCTCGGGAAATATCGAGTAACGAGTATATTCGCTCATCAGTATTTATCTCCATATGGAACATATCGGTAGCAGGCAGGAGTGAGCAATCCGGGCTACATTTCAAACATAAAACTCATTTAGGCAGTTATGATCTCTAGTTAACCATTTGTCATTTAGGATGCTTTTACGTTGTTTGGAGCCTTTACTCTTATCACCAAGGAAACTTTTCTAAAAGTGTTAATTTTCCCTGTGGCAAAAATATTACATTGTGCTTATTTAAAGCTAAGCAAAAATCCATGTTTGATACCGAGGGCTTGATTCATCAAGATGTGTTGTTCATGATGAGCGAGCATGATGGAGCCAGATGCTCTTGATTTACTAAGAGGTGTACGTCTCTTCATGAATCAGCAGCATCTAAAAAGTGATGTGTGCCTCCACGTTCCACAATGAAAATCTTTCTCCGGTCAGGAAATAGAGTGAGATTTCTGGTGAAGACGAGCCATGGCGTCTGGCCCCCACTGTGCCCCAATCCCACCCTAGTTCAGCCCATTTTGTCAGAGCTGGAAGAAACTGGTGTGAAAATGCTAAAATTTTGGTACAGCTCCGACTTGTGAATCCTCACGCAATATTAGGATTCTTTGGTGCTGGTCCTGAAAGTGGGCAGTCATGTGACTGCAAGTATAGGATTTGCGGTCACACGCATGCTAGACATGCACAGTCTCAATCAATTCAAGTGAATTGAGCGAGGCTAGACACCACGTCTAATCAAATCTTGGCCGGAAGTATGCAAATCGCATACTTGGGATCACATTACCACCCAGACTCACTGCTGGCACAGGATTCACAAGTCTTCATTGACATAGAATAATTGCAGACTTGAACACCAAGCCTGGATGACACATTTATTGTTCAATTTATACAAGGACTATGAAGTCATCTGAAATCCTTTTTTCTGTCTGTTCACAGGTTCAGGTTACTGTTTTAGCCATTTCTCACTCTCTCTGCTGTAGCTCTACTCGTTCTGATTGTTTTTTGTGCAAATGCGTAAACCTACCGAAAACCCAACAAGGCCACACAGAAAATAGGATGAAAAACTACAAGAAAGTTTATGACAATTGAAAAAATAAAATCAATTAACTGCGCTACATATACTGAGGCAAATGAATCTCAAGAACTTCTTTATTCTTGTACTGTACTCCAATTTAATATCTGGCAGCGTGATTACATATTATGGTGTGAGATATAGAGTTACAATCAAAATGATTCCCTCCCTGTTGAAAATTAGGTTTACTGTAAAAATGTACAAACTTTCTGCTGTTGCAATAAACCTGTAAAATGAAAACAATTTGTTTAGCTCAATACAACTGATATGAGTGGTTTCTCCAAATATCACTGTTAACGACTGCAATCTCAAAATTATTCAATACCTTCGTGACAAGCATCTTTAGAAGAGGACCCTTTGGCTATTCTGATCTGCTGTAAAAGTGATGCATAGCCAGACACCAGCGTCTGGCAGCTTTCCTGAGGAAACTTAGCTCATTCATCACAGACAATTGCCTCCAGTTCTGTAATAAAGTTGGGTTGTCAAAAGAGTGATCCAAAAAGTTAAAGGGAATATGTCAGCAAGCATGATTTTGTAATGTTAAGTAAAGACATGGTCTTAATTGTGCTGTAATACTGATTACGTTGATACCTTTGGGAAAGAAATCCACTTTGTGGTTCTTTTTGAATCACCATTTGAAGTTTTCTGATAATTAGATTTCGGTGCACAGGGGCCGGAGTGTGCACTTTGTTTAATTCCTGTCTGTGGTTCCCCAGCCGCTCTTCTTGCCTCTGAGTTTGATTGACAGGTCTGTGCTGAGATTTCAGGCAGTGGAGACAGAATATTCACAGACTGGAGGCAGATGGAGAGACTGGAGAATCACAGACACAGAGATGGAGGAGAAGACCCAGTGCACAGTCCCACCCTTGTGCACCGAAATCTAATTATCAGAAAACTGCAAATGGTGATTAAAGAAGAACCACAAATCGAATTTCTGAATTTAATCTGCATTACAGCACCATTACAGACATTTCTTTATGCTATAAAATCTGTCTGACAGGTTCTCTTCAAGAGAAAAGATCATTGGGTTGTAGAAACAAGCAAAAAGATAACACTTTATTAGAACACAGTTTTGTTATGAAGGTAAAGACTAATTTTCAGACTGATGTAGTCGTTAAAAGTTCTATTTTGTGTTGTCTGTGGAGAAACCATTTGCTATATTAGGCTTGTTGAGCTATTTGAATATTTTTTGTAAGTGGTACAGCATATGGCGAAAAGGTTGTAAGTTTTGTTGAGAAACCTACTTTGCAGTGCCACGATAGAATAATTTTGCATCTGTGGTAAGGAAATTACATATTGTATGTGTGAGTTATCCTTTGAAACATTCAATACTTCATCAATACCCTTGCTCGCTAAGGAAGGGATGATTTAGTATTTATCAAACACATTCTAATTGATTAAGCACCGCAAGGTTTGAAACGCGTTTGCTCCTATACACCTCCCCATAAGGGGTTTGTGACATTTATGCCGATTGTATGAATTTCTAATGAATTACTTATTTATAAATAATAATTTTTATGGATATCATGAAGCTGGACCTTCCTTCATGATCAGTTGATTACTGTTACATAATGGATGTCTTTATCTGACTTATTGCCATCTTTGCATTTGACATGTCCTTTGTAGAGCATCAGTCGGCCATCTCAGCGCTACGGATGCACCAACCGAAAATCTTCCTTGACAGTTCTAACCAGTTCTCACAAGCAGTTTAGGATGGCAGCGTATTCATGGCTTTTCTCCAGCTATTGCATTGCAATCTTTACGTGATGCATAGAAATCAAACAGAAAAGTGCCCGCAGAGTAAATTCAGCTGTATGGAAATTGAGTTTTTGCAATTTGAATAAAACCTTTCACTCATCCAAATCGTATTAAGCAATGTCTGCCAAGTGCTTGTGTCGACACAATGAGAACAGCAACTCACTGTCTAAAGCAATGAACTCTGCACTTAATGGACTAGTGTTTAGTATGAGAAGGCTAGCTGTAAGTGAACTCTCCAGAGGAGAGCGGGGGGTTACTAGTGGTGAATCTGCCCATGTGAACCTGGTTTTATTACCTGCCCTGCCCCAATGTGTGTTTGTATTTTGTTTTAAAGAAATAAAGAGATTATTATTATTGTGATTATAATTATTACTATTATTATTATTATTATTATTAAAGAAATAGAGAATAAAAGAGTATAAAAGCACAAAGTAGCTAATAATGCATGTGTTAAGGGATCACCTGCATTCACATTAATGGACATTGCTTTGAATAAAGACCACAAGCTACAACTATGAGGGCTATGAACTCACAAGCCATAAAGGTACACCTCAGGCCCCATTATATATGTAGTTTGTGTGAGATCTGTCAATCTTACATCAAAAATGGCATTGCATTTAATTAAAGGAATGCAGAAATTGCTCTTCCTAAGCGATAGGGATCTAATGGGATCTAATCCAACCTCCCGCAAAATTGCAAATATGACTATGGAAAGTGTTTATTTACTCCATACGATATGAAAAAAAAAAGTATACGAAGCTTTTCTGTCAAGTAGTTTAAAAATTATCTTATTATTAAAGGAGTTGTCCACTTCCACGATACTATTGCTGGCTCAATTTGTTGCAAAAAAGCAAACTAGTTGTAGTTACTTTCTCCGATCTGAGTCTTTGTTGCTTGGCTGCAGCATTGATGTCAGTTCAAAAACACTGCAACCAGTCACTGACCTTAGTGCCTTGTGTCATCTACATGGGCAGCACTACTCACTGATTGGCTGCAGTGCTGTGTCCTAACGCCGGACCTGGAAAGTCTACCATAGTGCAGTTTGGTTGGGTTTTTTTTTTCAATGAACTGGCAAGCATGAGTTTTATGAAAAGAAAGAACCTCTTTAAGATCTTAGCACTAATATGGGGGTCATTACACCACCCAATACCAGCATGAATTCTTTTTAGGAAATCATCCTAATAATGCTATTAATAAATGGTGTATTTTATAATATTTCAAGGCCAGGTCATTTACCTCCATTCCTAACCAGGAACATTTTGGGACTTTTTCATACAGTACACGCGGTTTAATAGCTCTAAAATGTTTTCGCCTTCAGACATTCAAATAATTTTTGCATCTTTTTTATGATACATGGGGCTACATGAGAGCTGGCTCAGAGACAGGAAACAAAGGGTGGTTATTAATGGAGCACACTCGGACTGGGTAGCGGTTAGCAGTTGGGTACCACAGGGGTCAGTATTGGGCCCTCTTCTTTTTAACATATTTATTAATGACCTTGTAGGGGGCATTCAGAGTAGAATTTCAATATTTGCAGATGACACTAAACTCTGCAGGGTAATCAATACAGAGGAGGACAATTTTATATTACAGGATGATTTATGTAAACTAGACGCTTGGGCTGATAAATGGCAAATGAGCTTTAATGGGGATAAATGTAAGGTCATGCACTTGGGTAGAAGTAATAAGATGTATAATTATGTGCTTAATTCTAAAACTCTGGGCAAAACCGTCAATGAAAAAGACCTGGGTGTATGGGTGGATGACAAACTCATATTCAGTGACCAGTGTCAGGCAGCTGCTACAAAGGCAAATAATATAATGGGATGCATTAAAAGAGGCATAGATGCTCATGAGGAGAACATAATTTTACCTCTGTACAAGTCACTAGTTCGACCACACTTAGAATACTGTGCACAGTTCTGGTCTCTGGTGTATAAGAAAGACATAGCTGAACTAGAGTGGGTGCAGAAAAGAGCGACCAAGGTTATTAGAGGACTGGGGGGTCTGCAATACCAAGATAGGTTATTACACTTGGGGCTATTTAGTTTGGAAAAATGAAGACTAAGGGGTGATCTTATGTTAATGTATAAATATATGAGGGGACAGTACAAAGACCTTTCTGATGATCTTTTTAATCATAGACCTGAAACAGGGACAAGGGGGCATCCTCTACGTTTGGAGGAAAAAAGGTTTAAGCATAATAACAGACGCGGGTTCTTTACTGTAAGAGCAGTGAGACTATGGAACTCTCTGCCGTATGATGTTGTAATGAGTGATTCATTACTTAAATTTAAGAGGGGACTGGATACATTTCTGGAAAAGTATAATGTTACAGGGTATATACACTAGATTCCTTGATAGGGCGTTGATCCAGGGAACTAGTCTGATTGCCGTATGTGGAGTCGGGAAGGAATTTTTTTCCCCAAGGTGGAGCTTACTCTTTGCCACATGGGTTTTTTTTGCCTTCCTCTGGATCAACATGTTAGGACATGTTAGGTTAGGCTATGGGTTGAACTAGATGGACTTAAAGTCTTCCTTCAACCTTAATAACTATGTAACTATGTAACATTTTTATGTGATTTTTATAACTGTTTTTTTATTTTTTGTGTTATTGGCTAGAAAATAAATGGGAATATGCGAGTGTTTCTGCCTCCTGTATTTCCTTCACCAATCCAGTACATGATCTACTGTGTAGACAGGAAGTCAGTCTCCAGTTTCCTGTACATCGCTTGTCGCATCCCTCCTAACAGTTCTCACGGAGTTTCTCTCCTATTATATTGCTTATTAAGATCCCACATCACGCCATAAATTTCATATAATTTTCATATCAAATAACATTGCAAGTATTTTCATACAATAATCTTTATTCCTATAACCTAATGTAATGTTCTTTTTCAAGGTTAGTTGCTGTAATAGACACAACAGTTTAATGAAAGTCATACAAAATTAGACACATAATATTTTATTACTTTCCATGGATCTACAAAACATTGGATCATTAGTAAAGGAATGCCCAGAGCTGAACTATAAGTCATCCACAAAAATCCTCAAAATGAAGGTAATGATGACCTTATATTGAGACACGGTAGCACTGCCTAATTAATGTTGGAGCAAATATATGTATACTTGTCTTCTGGACATATTTCACCCCACCTCCTCAATTATCTAATTAGTGACTGACCTGAGCAAAACAATTTCCAACTCTTTCATTGTAATGCCTCTTTATTTCATTATTTTCCCTCTATGTTGAATTAATAGTGGAAGAAAATTAATTCAGTATGGACACTGTTGAAAGAAAAATGCTATCTCATTACATTAGCATCAAATTCTGTATAAAAAAAAGACATTTAAAGGCTATCTGTATATCTGGCTGCAATAACAAGGGCAAATGGTCATTAATTAGTACATATGGCCAAGTCCCAGGGCATTTTCTTATTCCATTTTATTCTATTTTTAATTTTCCTTTTAAATATAATTTCTTCTTTTAGTGGAATCTACAGAACTCATTGAACGTTCATCAAGATTGATGAACCGGTTAATGTTTGACTCTAGATTATTCTTATATGTGCTCTGAGGTCACATCATTATGGATAACTTCAACTAAGTGATTTCACAGTTACTGAAGTGTTACCTCCAGAATGATAGCACCTAATAAAGAAATACATCTTTGTATTTGATAGTAAATAGATGGTTGTATTTAAAGAGCACTTGGGGCAAAACTAATCATTATATTCATACTTCACTGCACTACTGCAATGCTCCCCTGTCCTGACTTCCCCTCTTCACCCCACAGAAGAACAAGCCTTGAGGCCAAGGAGTGGTTTGGGGAATTCTTTATTTCTCTAGTATTAAATATAGTGCTGTATACCCTGTATCTATTCTTATGTCTTACAGTTTTTATCTTGCTATTCTGTGTTTTGACTCAGTTTGACAAAAAAAATGAATGAGGTCATGACTACCTACAATCTTGTACTGAAGCTTCAGCAGCAGAGACAAAGAAACACTCTATGCACATGGATAAAAGCCTAGTTAAAGAGAATCAGTCAGCAGGTGTTTGCTACCTCATTAGAGAGCAGCATGCTATAGCAAAAATAAGCTGACTTCAACAATGTATCACTTACTTTACTGGGTACATCAGATAGGACACAATCAGAGGTTTTAAATTTAGAATGAAGCAGAGCTGAGAAAGCTGCCCCCCGCCCACACCACTGCTAACCCTGCCCCCACCACAGCTAAGTATTACTTAGATTATAGGGTGCAGCCGTTATGACACAATCAGGGTCCTTAGATGTAGAATGAAGCAGAGCTGAGAAAGCTGCTTTGGACACACCACAGCTAACCCTGCCCCCACCACAGCTAAGTATTACTTAGATTATAGGGTGCAGCCGTTATGACACAATCAGGGTCCTTAGATGTAGAATGAAGCAGAGCTGAGAAAGCTGCTTTGGACACACCACAGCTAAACCTGCTGACACCACAGAAAACCCCACCCACACCAGGCTGTCTGTGTACAAAGTCCATAGACAGTGAAGTGCTTAGTTGCCGGACTAGTTTGGCAATGTCATTATTATTACTATTATAATTTTTTTAATCTCACAGTGATAAATCTGTCACAGCTAGTAAACTACAGCACATACTTTGACAAGTGACACATTCCTGAATTCAACCTCTATCTCCTGCTGTCTTCAGATTACATAGCAAAAAAACTGCTGACAGATTCCCTTTAAGGGACAGGAAACAAATAGTCCATGTAAATGGTGCATTCTCTAAATGGGATATAGTCAGCAGCAGAGTACCGCTGGGATCTGTGATAGGACCAATTATTTTTAACCTCTTTCTGACATCTGACGTACTATTCCGTCGAGGTGACCTGGGCCCGTATGACCATCGACGGGATAGTACGTTATACGCGATCAGCCGCGCTCACGGGGGAACACGGCCAATCACGGCCGGATGTCAGCTGATTATCACAGCTGAAATCCAGCACTATGTGCCAGGAGTGGTCACGGACCGCTCCCGGCTCATTTTACCCCCAGAACACTGCGATCAAACATGATTGCAGCATTTCAGTGGCATAGGGAAGCATCAAGCAGGGAGGGGGATCCCTGCGTGCTTCCCTGAGACCCTCAGAACAAAGCAATGTGATTGCGTTGTTCCAAGGGTCTTCCCCGCTCTCCTCCCTGCAGGCCCCAGATCCAAAATGGCCGCAGGAGTCCTTCCAGGTCCTGAGGGAGGTTGCTTGCGAGCGCCTGCTGAGAGCAGACACTGGCAAGCCTCCTGCGTTGCTTGTCAGATCGCTGATCTGACACGGTGCTCTGCAGATAGTAATGTCTCACCCTGGGACAAAGTAAAAAAGTTTTAAAAAAATTACACTGTAAAAATATATTTTTTTAAATTCCTAAATAAAGAAAAAAAATAAATATGGTTCCAATAAATACAATTCTTTAGGTAAATAAAAAAACAATAAATTGACACATATTTAGTATCGCCGTATCCGTAATGACCCAACCTATAAAACTGTCCTACTTGTTAACCCCTTCAGTGAACATCGTAGAAAAAAAATAAAAAACAAGGCAAAAAACAATGCTTTATCATCATAACGCCGAACAAAAAGTGGAATAACACGCAATCAAAAAGACGGATATAAAAAAATGGTACCGCTGAAAACATCATCTTGTCCCGCAAAAAACAAGCCACCACACATCTTCATCAATGAAAAAAAAAAGTTATAGCCCTCAGAATAAAGCGATCCTAAAATAATTATTTTTTATATAAAATAGGGTTTTTTTGCATAAAAGCGCCAAAACATAAAAAAAAATATAAATAAGGTATCGCTGTAATCGTACTTACCCGATGAATAAAACTGCTTTATCAATTTTACCAAATGCGGAACGGTAAAACGCCCCCCCAAAAGAAATTCATGAATTGCTGAGTTTTGTTCATTCTGCCTAACAAAATTCGGAATAAAAAGCAATTAAAAACTGTCATGTGCCCGAAAATGGTTGTTAGGGCTAGCGGAACGCACCGAGTAGTAGGTAGGTAGCTACAAGGTGCGTTCGCAGCCCGGGGTCCACCATGCAGAGATATCTGCTGCTAAGTAACGGCGGATAGACTCTGAGCTCACACGTGGGTTAGGCCTCACCCCGTGTGAACTGGTAGCGAACTCTGTTGCCTCACAGAGTCGCGCTGTACACAGAACTAATACCCTAAATAGGCTAATTGCCCGCACTGACGCTAGCTGCCTGCCTGAGTGTACAGTCCCAATGCTAACAGCTTCACACCACATAAGAACTGAGTGGTATATTATCCACTGGCATAAGCCAAAACACATTTGATACTAGCGCATGGCCGTGCGGCCATGCGAGCCTTAAATAGTTGCAGCACGTACAGGGCCTTCAAAGAAGGACCAATGGAGTTGCTGCAGTACCTGAGCATGTGACCCTAAATCTCCACTGAGAGATCTTGCCCTGGGTATGCTCAGAGTGCAAAGCAGGACTTAGTCCTAGCACCTACAAGGACCTTCCAGGAAGGACCAATGGAAGTTGCTGCAGTACCTGAGCATGTGACCCTAGATCTCCACTGAGAGATCTTGCCCAGGGCATGTTCAGTATGTGCAAAGCAGGACTTAGTCCCAGAAAAGCCTGCTCACCGCAGATCAGTGCAGGGTACAATGGCAGAGCCTGGAGAGGCAGTAGTAACCCTCTGCACAGTATCAGTCCCAGTGAGATGCTGGGAGCGACATCTCCACTGAGCAGGCTGCACTGCGGCCGATGCAGAATGGGAGACCGCAGCAGACACGGATCGAGATTCCCCTTGTGCAGTAGAGGAAACTCGACTCCTAACAATGGTACCTGTAAAATCATCAACTCGTCTCGCAATAAGCAAGACCTCACATGACTCTGTGAACCAAAATATGGAAAAAGTATAGCTCTCAAAATGTGGTGACCCAAAAACTATTTTTTGCAATAAAAAGCGTCTTTTAGTGTGTGACAGCTGCCAAATATAAAAATCCGCTATAAAAACCCACTGTAAATAGTAAATCAATCCCCTTTATCACGGCTTTAGTGAGGGAAAAATAATAAAATATTTTTTTTTATTTATTTCCATTTTCCCATTAGGGTTAGGGTTAGGAATGGGGCTAAAGTTAGGGTTAGGGTTGGGGCTAAGGTTAGGGTTAGGGTTGGGGCTAAAGTTAGGGTTAGGGTTGGGGCTAGAGTTTGGGTTAGGGTTTGGATTACGTTTATGGTGGGGTTAGGGGTGTATCAGGGTTAAGGGTGTGGTTAGGGTTTTGGCTATGGTTGTGATTAGGGCTAAGGTTGTGTTTGGGTTAGGGTTGGAGTTAGAATTGTTTTTTTTTCACTGTTTAGGCACATCAGGGGCTCTGCAAATGCAATGTGACGCCCGCAGACCATTCCATCAAAGTCTGCATTCCAAAACGCCACTTTTTCCCTTCCGAGCCCCGATGTGCACCCAAACAGTGCATTGCCCCCACATATGGGGTATCAGCGTACTCAGGACAAATTGGACAACAACTTTTTGGGGTCCAATTTCTCCTTTTAGCCTTGGGAAAATACAAAACTGGGGGATAAAATATCATTTTTGTGGAAAAAAAAGATTTTTTATTTTCACGGCTCTGTGTTATAAACTTTAGTGAAACACCACCACTAGGTGGTGATGGCGAACTCAGTCGAGGGGTTCAAGAGAGGCCTGGATGTCTTCCTGGAGCAGAACAATATTGTATCATACAATTATTAGGTTCTGTAGAAGGACGTAGATCTGGGGATTTATTATGATGGAATATAGGCTGAACTGGATGGACAAATGTCTTTTTTCGGCCTTACTAACTATGTTACTATGTTACTATGTTACTTGGGGGTTCAAAGTTCTCAGAACACATCTAGATAAGTTCCTTTGGGGGTCTAGTTTCCAATATAGGGTCACTTGTGTCTATAAGACACCTCTCCATTACTTATCTTATAGAGATATGGTAAATAAAGACACAGCCAGAATAAAGTATTTTATTAGAATGAAAACAAAGTACAGTTTTTTCCATTTTTATTTAAAAATAACAATTATACTCACCTAACACCTAATTCCACCGAATCCCTCGTCCTCTGTAATAAAACTATAATAAAAAAACAACCATATCCCTCACCTCCCCGTCGTTCTGTCTTTGGGATAAATAGTTTTCAACCTGGTCAGTGCAAGATGCGACCATCCATGCTGGAAAAGCAGCCTCAGTGACTAGTGATGGCGTAATCGAGTTTACTGCCGGTCACTGAGGCTGCATTCCCAGCCGGGCTGAACTGCTGTGATCTCAGCACCGTGCGAAAAAGTCAGTGATGAGGTCACAGCAGTACAAGCTCAGTGACTTCACTGCAGATAACAATGAGAATTTCCAAAGCATCTAGATGGTTAACAGAGTGTGGGGTCTCCCTCTTTAACCCCATCAACACTCTGAAATGTTGATCTTGTGGTGCTGATGTTTGCCATGGCAATTTATGGCCATATAATGGCCTTAAAGTCTGCCAGCTATAGCGACCTGTTCAGAAGTTATCAACATTTAGATGGTAAAAATAAATCTATTCGTTCCTATCGTGCCATTTTGCATTAATTCCTGAAAAGCATCTGAAGGATTAATAAACTACCTGAAAGCAATTTTGAATATGTTGAGGGGTGCAGTTTTTAAAATGGTATCACTTCTTGGGTATTCCAATATATTGGACCCCCAAAGTCACTTCAAAACTGAATAGAGCCCTAAAAAAATAGGTTATGTAAAAATGAAAAATAACTGTTACATTTTTAAACCTTCTAAAATGCTAGCAAAATAAAACAACATTTTACAAATGTTGCTGATATAAGGCGCACATGAGGGAAATGTTGTACATTAATGTTTTTGTGTGGTATGACTGTCTGGATTAGGTCGGAGTCATACTACCGTAGAATATGGCCAAATACTATGCGAGAAAACATCGCATAGAACTCGACCCAGTGTTAATCTATGAGCATCTTTTTTATCAGGCGTAATCGACGTGCGTGTAAAATTGCAACATGCTGCGATTGTACACGTATATCGCCCTAGACTCACCAATACAAGTTAATGGGTGAGAGAAAAACTCAGA